>NC_060066.1:146822528-156822528 GCF_922984935.1 Meles meles | reverse complement strand
CTGATAGGAGACTAAATCTCAAGACCCATGAGATGACCTCAGCCAAAACCAAGAATCCTACTCTCAATCAGGGGAGCCACTCTGGCGCCCCAAGGCCACTCTTTTAGAGTAAGGTCAGGGAGATTAAAAACCCAAAATTGAAGACCTCAAATAAAATACAATTTTGTAATACCTATACTGATAGCTAATCTATCATTGGAAATAATAATTGGTCGTTCCTTGTATGTTTTATTGCACATGTAAATTATGATTCTATCATTTCAATATTAATTATTGATTATGGGTTATTTATCTCTGAAGAGGTGCTTTTTATGCTATAAAAGACAAAGGGGAGGAATGCAAGGTATTAACAAATTTATCTTTTGATTATCTCCTACTGAGATCCTCGATTGGTGTGAGTAAGTCACTTTCAGTTTGTGAGGTATCTGATATGATAAGGTTTCATTTTTCTAATATTTCAGAGTACAATTTTAGGTTAGATATACAAAATATTCTACAGAGACTTCTGTTCTGAAGAAAGAGCTATTAAGATTCAAGTGACACTGTGTACTATGCAGCTGAGAATTCTAACCCTGGGTTAAAATATTTTGTTATAATTCCAGTTTCTGTTTGTTCAGGATAGTTAAAAAAAATATTTTCTATAATATGTTGATTCTTCTAATAAAAAATACATTCCTGACATTAACCAGAATATCCAAAGTTTTTTAGGAAACAAAACAGATGAACAGAGGGAAAGGGGAAAAAAAGAGGGGGGCAAACTATAAAATACTCCTAACTATGGAGAACAAACTGAGGGTTGCTGGAGGTAGGTGGGTGGGGAGGATGGGTTAAATGGGTGACGGGTATTTAAGGAGTGCATGGATTGTAGTGAGCACTGGTTGTGTAAGTGATGAATCACTAAGTTCTACTCCTAAAACTAATATAATGTTACGTATTAACTAACTGGAATTTAAGGAGAAACTCAAAACAGAAAAAAAGAATAAAATTCAAAATTCTAACCTTTATTATTCATATTTTCTTAGTATATCATCTTTCTTGAAGTGTTTTCACAAATTATAGGTTAAAATTGGGAATACTCATGTAACATAGAGATTTGTGAGAGTCCTATGTCACACCATAATGAAAGTATGTTAGAATATAAGGAACAAACATGAATGTTTAAAGAAAGTTACATTTCTTTGTGTCTTCCTCAATTTCTTTCATGAGTACTTTATAGTTTTCTGAGTATAGATTCTTTGCCTCTTTGGTTAGGTTTATTCCGAGGTATCTTATGGTTTTGGGTGCAATTGTAAAGAAAGTTACAACATATGCCTTCATTTTTCACAAATGAGACCTGCATATAAAAAACCATGATAAAATCCTGAATTACAGATTATTTAAAGTAAGTGTGATTTTATAGTTTACTGTGCGATTCATACTTTCTCTAAATAATGAACTTTCTGTTACATGGACAGGTTTGTTTACAGATTAGCCAGGACTGAATGAGGATTCCAAAACCACAGAATCACCTGGGTGGGACACCTGTGACATTCCTCCAGAAATCTCCCAACTATTAATGTTAATACCTTGCTAGAGGGGAATACAACCTTAACTTGACAATGGCAAAGCCTCAGGTATCTCATAGTCTGGTCCTCTTTAGCATATGGGAGTTCTTTTGAAACCTTCCTTTTCCTTACTTCCCCCAACTCCGGGATCTAGCCCCGCATCGGGTTCCCTGATGGTTGGGGAGACTGCTTCTTCCTCTCCTACTCTCCCTGCTTGTGCACCCACGTGCTCTCTGTCTCTCTGAAATAAATAAATACAATCTATTTTTAAAAAGTGTCTGATAATATGTATTCGATTAGTTTCCACCAGTTGCTCTGACAAATGTCAAATCCCTACCTTTGTTAAGCAACCCATTCAGTAAGGATACTATAAGGAATCCCTTATATCTTCCTCTTTCCTCCTCCATCAATCAGTAGTTATTTCTTTAGCATTGTAGCAAATATTAACAATGCTAAGATATGGTCCCTGCCCTTAAGAATCTCAGACTCCAGAAGGAGATGCATGAAAACAAATAATTAAAATATAATTGGATATTGACCACTTAAACACATGCCAAATTTAAAAAAACCCTTAATTTTACAGTATACTCTATAAACCATGCTAAATACCCATATCAAATTGGTTCAGTAAATGTTTATTACCTGCTATGTGCTAGGCTGATAGAAATATAAAAAAAAAAAAAGTCTCTACAAGGACATGAAGTTTCAGGGACCATAGTGAAAGTTGAGCAGTACTTGAGAATATCAGTCCTCCTAAGGCACTGATGTCACCTTCCAGCAACGTGACTTACAATACAGACCCTTATATTCTGCAGTCTTCATTCTTTCAATGATGCAATCCTATTGCATTTCATCTGGAATAATCATTTATGGCCTTAGTGTTCTCTCCCCAGTCTCTTCTTCATAAAGAGCCTCATGCTGGTACAGTCCAGCAAGATACTTGTCATGTCAAAACTTACACAAAACAGAGTGAATAAGAGAGGGTTTTAAAGATTTTATTTTTATTTATTTGACAGACAGAGATCACAGATAGGCAGAGAGGCAGGCAGAGAGAGAGAGTGGGGGAAGCAGGCTCGCCGCTGAGCAGAGAGCCCGATATGGGGCTAGATCCTAGGACCCCGGGAGCATGACCTGAGCAGAAGGCAGAGGCTTTAACCCACTGAGCCACCCAGGAACTCTGAGAGGGTTTTAAAGTACTGAAAATGGCTGAGATAAACCTGTGGTGCTGGAGACCTAATGAGTGGAGGCTACTGACCAGATTGAGTTATAGACAAACAAACAAACAAACAAAAACAAAGACACTGCAGTAAAATACATTTCCTGAAAGGTCTACGTTGCATTCTTCCTCCTAACAATGTTATGAGCCTCGCTTCCCACGTAATGAACTCTTCCAAACTGTTGAGAGAAATCTTACTTCACATGAGCTTTCAGGTCTAAGAAACAACTTTTTCGAAAATAATTACCTTATTTCTTAACTAAGAACAAAGATAAAAGATTAAAATATGGCAATGTCAACCAATCACTATTTGGTATGGAAACTTAATTCTGATAAGAGAAGAATATATTCCCAGTCTTTATTGCTCTTCCATGAGAATGATCTTTTATCCCTAAGTATATCAAACCACAAATGAACAGTCAACACTGTGTTCAGGAAAATAAGGTCTAATTTTCAATAATTAACCATTAAATAATTTTTCAGTCGTAATTCTTTCCTAAAATTTATCCCATAAAAAATTAACTGTTGGGGCACCTGGGTGGCTCAGTGGGTTAAAGCCTCTGCTTTCGCCTCAGGTCATGGTCCCAGGGTCCTGGGATTGAGCCCCGCATCTGGCTCTCTGCTCAGCAGGGAGCCTGCTTCCCTCTCTCTCTGCCTGAGTCTCTCTGCCTACTTGTGATCTCTGTCTGTCAAATAAATAAAATATTTTTAAAAAAAAATTAACTGTTGGATTTATTTTGTTAGTACTTTTACTTGTTTTCTTTGAATTTAGAAAAAAATTTAGAGATAACTTTTAAGTATTTCAACAGTGATTTGTCGATTATTTTCTTTTTATGCTACTT
The DNA here is from genome assembly GCF_922984935.1 of Meles meles. Taxonomy (NCBI): domain Eukaryota; kingdom Metazoa; phylum Chordata; class Mammalia; order Carnivora; family Mustelidae; genus Meles; species Meles meles. Next base: position 156,818,926 of record NC_060066.1, on the reverse strand, counting down.
AATTTGTTGTTCACATAAATTTCTATTGTTTTGGGTAGCTAAGTATTATTCTAAAATTAAAATCTGTAAAGGCAATCTGAATTGAAGCTATATAATTTTCATTCAATAAAAATTACAAAATTCTTCAAATATAATAACAAAAATATATGAAAGGAGGAAATATTAAAATTGGGAATAGAATTTACCTCAAATTTACCCTATAGCCTTCACTTATTTTGTGCTAGAAGGAATACCAAAAAGGGATTTGAATTTGAATTGACTGCTGCATTCAGTAAAATTTTTGTTGTTGTATTTGGCAAAATTTAAAAAAAAAAAATCGAATGAGGAAAGTCTGACATTTTCCCTCCATAATCCACATAAATCCTGCAACTAAAACCTGAAAATGGAAACTGAACCATGATAATTTCATTAAAGCATTTGCTTTTTTAATATAAGAAAATTTCTATAGCATGGTATCTTGATTTGGAAATTAGATATCTGTTTTTATACAATTATCATAAGTATAACTTGAGAAATGATGACTTCTCTTGCGTGTTTTAACATTAGAAAAAAACTAAGTCTAAGAGATTATGTGAATTAACTTGAATTCAAATAACAAATATTCAGAAATGGCCACAACCCAGGTCTCCAGATACCTGATTTTCCCTTTCTACTGAAGTTATAAGTAGAATTAATAAGTAGTATTAATTCAACATGAATTAATCAATTCTATGTGAGAACTTATATATATACACATACATACACACACACACCATATATATAATATATATATACACACACATATATACACACACATATACACACACACACATATACATATATACACACACGTTTGTCTGTTTTGAACTTTGAGAATATGGACCAAGTATTCATGTTCTACAAAATACATGAAAGAGAGACCACAAATACTTTTCTTCTTACACACTAAGTGACCAAGGGCTAGACGGTGCCTAGACACGTAAAGATTGTGAAGCTGTGCCTTGGTTAGAATCAGTAGTCAATATCTGCACAATTATATAAAATAGAATGATCTATATGTTCCAGATACTCTAAATCCTTGAAAACTATTTTTTCTTGAGCTGCCATTTTACCCAGAAACCACCCAAATTAAAAATTACTTTTATAATAAATGAAGGAAAACAGAAATGACAGCACAAATCTAATGTGGCTTCAGGTTTTATATAAATTAATACTTGTCCTACAGAATCAACAAATAAGTAATAAGTATGGGTACAAACCCTAAATCAACAAAATACCTATGTGATACATATTATTAAGCACTCTGTGAAATAAGTTTTTATGACAATTTACAGTTAAAAACATGTAATATCATATTTTACCTTTCCAACTTTTGTAGGCCTTTATATAAAATAAAGAAAAAAGATAACAAAGAGGAGTTAAATACAAATTTAGTGGTTCTTCCTCTTTCTCTATTTCTAGATCATTCAAAATAAAGCAAGTTAATAATAGAGACAGTAAAGCATAAGGGTGATAAAAATGAAATTTTAGTATTAGATTTGCATTCTAATTCTGTCCTTGGACTATGAATGAAGACACATTATTTTCCCTCATTTTTTTTTCTCAGTTTTACTATCTGTTAATTTGTTTAATAATAATACCTACCTGAGAGAGACATAGTGAGAGTTTAATAAGGTGATATGATACGGAAATCCTTAGAACAATACTTGGCATATACTAAGCATTTAACATGCATTGGTTATTAAGTAAAGAAAAATATTTATATCTGTGGCGAACTCTTATAGTTAGGGTTATTTTTATATTATTATTTTTATTTCCATCCCCAAATTAAAGGAGAATGGGAAGGGTAATAATGTGGTTTATAATATGGAACATTAATATCAAATGACAAAATAATGGTAACTTATGGTATCATCATCATCAAATATACTTGATGCTAAATTATTTTTCTTGATAGGCCATGCGTTTATTGTTTAAAGTGAATTACAACTTAAAATAGTTCTCTATTATTTACCTGTATCTGTTATTTATCTACTATTATTCCTTTAAAAACAACAAGTTTCTACAAATTTCTGGTTGCACTATAGTGAGTTGAGGTGCTAAAATGTGTTCTCTAATAGGAAAAAATTAAAGTAGAAAGGACTGATTAATAGTCACACACCACAAATGTAATTGATTTTAAGTATATATTATATATGTGCATATGCATGTGTATATTTCACCTTATTTTCACAGCCAGATATTAAGTATCATGATGGCAGAGATCAGATCTGTCCTGTTTCTAGATTTAGTGCTCAAGGACACATGGTTACTTAGTAAATCTCTTGACTGATTTTAGGTCAGTATGACAAGAAAGAGCTTTCATTCATTCATTCACTAGCTCTTTACTAAACCTCTATTGGGTTTACTAGTTTCTACTACCATAAACTAGTAATTTGCTTTTGATACTGTATATAAAATATAATCATCTTAATAATAATTGCTAAGACTTATCAGGTATTTATATGTCAGACTGTCTTAATAGATTATAAATGTACATTTAATTTAAGCCCCACCAAAAAGCTATGAAATACCTTATCCCCATTTGTCGGATGAAAAAAAAATCAAAGCACACATAGGCTACTTGTATTACCCAAGGTTACTAAATTAGTAAATGATAAAGCTGAGATTCAAATTCTTGTCTCATTCCTGCATTTGCCCTACATGACAGCTACACAGGAAGGGGCACTAACTCTGCCTGAAGGCAAATGAAATTTTTATGTAAATATTCCTATAGCATATTGTTATTAAATTCCCAGGGTATGATGCTATCCTTCTATAAAGCAAGATAATATATTTCTAGAAAGACAAAAGATAGCTTCATCTTAATATAACAAATTTATATTAACATAGCTTTATATTAATAATGTATTTGGAAATCATTATGTAATATGATTACTAAAAGTAGTGTTAATTATACTCACATTAATCTTGCCATTACAACAGATAAATGTAGTAAGATATAAGTGAAGTATATATTAAGATGAATAATTAAGTAAAATTTTCCCTTTTTCCATTATTTATATGTCTTAAATAATTTTCAATAACAAGTTCTATATCTATTTAAGTATGAGTCTGATTTTATTTACAATTATATAGAATGCTTAAGTTGTATTAATCAAGCTAGGCCATATAAATCAAGTCAAATTATTTGTACACCATAAATTTACACTTCTAGCCTCAGTTAAAATCACTGAACATATCCTTACAAACACTAAACTTAAAACGTCACTTTAATTCTTTAGAAGGATGTCTCTTAGATAATCATATGGATAAGCTTTAACTTAGTGGGAGAAAATAGTATCTATATCATATGGTGGTTATGAGAATGAAACAGTAAATAATCCAGAATTTCAGGAATGGTGCATGTGTCTGTTTTCACCATTGGACTTTGAAGCAGAGTCTTGTCATAGTTACATTTCTGTGTCACTATCCAGACAGTTTTGATACTAGGCACATTTCTTAAGTAGATTTTTAAAAAGTTATTTTCCTTATAAATAATACACAAAAACTACAATTTGACTATAATTAGATGATATAGGAAAATGAGATCTGTTATATGTGTAAACTTACTGGATAATATATACTATAATTATTATCTCTCATTATCTAATTATATGCATTACGAATCTCAAATATTACACTACTTATAGTGCTGTTTTATGCCAATTTGAATTATTTCTAAAAATAAGTATATTAGTTTCTGTATGATAGAAGTCTAGATAAATACCATTATGCTGTTAGTATATTCTTGATCAAGGTTTTTAATTGAAATTTGAATTGGAAATTAAATTCTCTTTGTTTTAGGTTAATAGGAGATTTATAGAGAAAGCTAGATTTATCCTTTCAGATTTATCTAAGTATAGCAACTTAATCTGATTTTCCAGTACACCATATTTAGTCCCTGATCCCAAGTTAATTCTATGTGTCATTAATAATTTACTTTATTCAACATTCTTTTTTTGTTTTGTTTTGTTCTGGTAATATGTGCTAGAGAATTTTTCTTTCCATATATATGTGAATTCCTTATTTATTCATATTCAAAATATATATTCCAGGATGCAAGAGAGGATAACTGCATCTAGGCTGCTACAAATGCCTTAGTTTTATTGGTTACTAATTTTAAGATGTACATCTTTTAGATCGTTCTCTTCCTGACATAACCCACCTTATTTTCACTATCCAAGAGATTGAGAAATTTTAGATCTGTTAGATTTTGTAAACCTGTTATATCTACTTCACATAGCATGACACATGATTCAAAAGTTTTCTGGCCCAAAATATGAAATCATACCCATTTTCAATTTTGCTTAATACCCACATACACATAAGCATGAAAGCAAAACACTTCCTGTCTAGGCATCGTCCATCACAATGCCAAAGTTACCAGCTGGGAATTGTAAATACAGCCAATTCGTATTATTCGCAGTAGTTATATTCTATTAAGTTGCTGCAACCACTGAATCAGCAAATACTGAACAACTGCTCTTAGGGGAAATACAACCTTAGATTCCTGGGAGATGCTAGTCACAATATTTTCATCATCTAATCAATACAGAACCTTGTTTTGTATGTGTTTCTGTTTAAAGATCCTTTAACATTTTAAGACATTGACACTCAGAGCCTTAACAAGAGTTAAGGCTTCATTAACTCATTGAACTCACAGCCAACATCACTATAATTCATACCTGAATGAAACTTATCTAACACGTTTGTCTTTCCATAAGATATATCACAGCCTTTTGTACTCAGGAACACTAGATAGTACTTCAGGGTTACGGTTGGGGGCCATTTTAAACAGTGAAATCATAAAGAGAAGGCAAAAAAGGGTGGAAAATGTGGCCCTACATAGACTGCAAGAAGGACACTTGTTTCTCGTGTGAGGACAGAAATAAGAAGAACATCACTTTGTTTGACCTCACATGGGAATGTATTCAGTGGTCAACTCAAATTCTTTGCTGCTCTGTGCATGTTCACAGATGACCATGAAGGGCCCCAAGCACTGACGTGGCGGTTAAAAATAAATCACACCAAGTTCACAAATATGGAATCCATTAATAATAAGGATCAACTGTATGTTGTCAGAATTTCCATGCTGGGTCATTTGGCCCAATAAAGAGTTTTTTTCTTTTTTCTTTTTTTCTTTTTTTTAATTTCTGGAGAAGTAATTAAAGAGAGTTTAAATAACTTATTCAGTAAATAAACTAGAATTTATTAAAGAAATGTATAGGACCTAAGAGGCTTATAATGCTGTATCTACTGGAATATCTGAGCCCCCTGGTAAGCTCCAGAGAAAGAGATTCTTCCACATTACAAGTTCTACTTAGCTTCTGAGTCAATGAGTACAGTCATGACACCATTAATAATTCGTAAAAGACTGAAGCACATTTTGGTGTAATAAGGCATCAATTTGTATTTTAATAATTCAGACAGATTTTGTAAACAGTCACATAGCCATCAACTATTTAATCATAGCATTTCAAAGTAATACAGAAGAATGCTATTATTTATAAGAAAATAAAATGCAGTTTCCTATTCATTTACAAGAGTCAAATATTAATTTTAAATATAGGAGAAATAAATTTAGATGAGAAAAACATTTTAACCAGGCATAAAAATTTTCTGCATATACAGTAATGAAATATGACATTCACATTTCATTTTAGCAAAAACAAAAAAGGGGCACCTGGCTAGCTCAGTCAGTTAAGCATCCAACTCTCGATTTCGGCTCAGGTCATGATCTCAGGGTTGTGAGAACGAGCCCCACTATTGGCCCTGTGCTACTGCCTGCTTGGGATTCTCTCTCCCTCCCCCTCTCTCTCTGTCCCTTACACACCCCTAAATAAATAAATAAATAAACAAATAAATTGCTCAGTAAATATTACATTAATCTAAAACAACTCTAAATTCTAAATTCCTAATATATATAATTTTGTAACCTAACACTCTCAACCTACATGTCAAAAAATTATTTATGTAAAATTCAATGTTATAAAACATTAAACCCTAAATGGGGATAAATTAATACATAATACAAATTAAACACAAGTTTTAAAACAAATCAAAATATTATTTACTACCTTACTAATATTCTTACCAGTATGTGTCATAAGGTACTTGTTCCCTTGAAATATTTAAATTCCATTTTTACAATGATATGGATTATAATTATCTTATCAGAGAAAGTGTTTTATCCCATTCCATAAAATCACACTGATTTTATCTGTCCATTATCTGTTTGCAGTAATCTAAACTAATACTTCTTCCAGTCTTATGTTCTTTCTTTCCATCAATTCCTTTTCTAAAATATAATACCAACTAGATCATTCTGATGCTTGAAACAATTTACAACCAACAAAATAATACTCAAGCTGTCACCAGTCTTTTTTTTTTTTTTTAAGATTTTTATTTATTTATTTGACAGAGAGAGATCACAAGTAGACAGAGAGGCAGGCAGAGAGAGAGAGAGAGAGGGAAGCAGGCTCGCTGCTGAGCAGAGAGCCCAACGCGGGACTCGATCCCAGGACCCTGAGATCATGACCTGAGCCAAAGGCAACGGCTTAACCCACTGAGCCACCCAGGCGCCCAAGCTGTCACCAGTCTTAAAAATCTTTATGATCGTGTCCTTGTCTAGTTCTCATGCCTCACCTCTTGCCATGCTTCCTCCACACATACGGCCTAATACGAACACAGTAACTTTAATTCACCCCAAATCATGCTATTGTTTTATATCTATGCTTTCCATCCCTACCTTAGAATTCTTTTCCTTTTAGCTTGCCTAAAGAGCTCTTCCTTAACAATCAGCTCAAGCATTGCCTTCTCTATGAAACATTACCTGACTGCCTTGAGCAATACGTGAATCATTTTACACTTTAGAACTTTTCACATCCATTTGTTGTTACCTTTAGCATACAGGAGTAGGTTTCCAAAAGACCTAGAATGCCATTATTTATTAATATTCTTTATTTTGTATTATTTATTTTATAATCCAAATACTAGCACAGGATTCACCAACAGATGATCAATGAATGTGTGCTGAGTGACCATATGAAATTAAAGGACACTTTCCACATTCACTGCCACTTTGGTTTAACACAAAACAACAGCAGTATGAGTGTCCATGCAATAAAGATATATTAGTAATAATAGGAAATTGGGAAATATTTTTATTATACAAATTAACAAAACTTAGATTAAAAGTATAAAGCATTTGATGGGAAGTTCAACAAATATCACTAAAGTGAACTATCTCAATTTTTACCTTTTGTCTTACATTTACAAACTATCTACTTTCAAAAGACTTGATGCATTGTGTAAGAGCAGAAATGAAATGCAATAAAATATAGGGCAGATAACAGGTAACAAAGAATGCTTTTTCCAGCTGGGTACTCTTCTAAGTACTTTATTTATATTGATTCATTTAATCCTCATGGCATGAAATGATATAGGTGTTAATTTCTTTATGCCCACTACAAAGAAAAAAAAAAAGAAAGAAAGAAAGAAAAGAAAACACAAAACTTAAAAACAAAACAAAACACTTACCCCAGATTTCTCATTCAGTAGGTACAGGAGCCAGACACAAACTCACTAGGCCCACTTAAGAGCTCTTGATCTTATTTACTACTTGATGCCCTCTCTGCCTCAGGTGAGAGAAAGATGCAGCAGATGTCACTAAACCCGTATGAAATAACAGCTGGACTTGAACATTAAATTACAGTCTTACAGTCTACATTGTCTTTGACTCTTTGCAAATACAAATAATTTTTGATTACTGAAATCTGACTCTAGAACAAGTACCTTGCCTATTTTTCTATAAGACAATTCTGTAAAGTAGCATTTTAGTGCCTGGCCATGTAGTAGTATCATAATAAATATTCTTAGTTGACCAACTGGATAAAAGATAGGGTATGAGAATATTTTTAGATTTATTTTATTTTTGAGAAAAGAGAGTTAGAAAGTTTAGGTACCTTGCTCATTGTCAAATAGTAAGAGAATGAATGGAATAGAAATTTAGGTGTTTCCAAGACATAACAACTTATTAGGTGTAAAAGTTACACATTAAACTGAGTTTCAGTGTTTATATTTTTGAAGGTAATCAAGCTCAAACGCTCCGAATGCTTTAATTCTGATATCCTAATTTACTATGAGGAATACAGTTTGAAGTATCTGGAGGAATGAAAAGAAAACACACCTACTAAATCCTCTCTCATTTCTTCAACAGATGTTTACTGCATGTTTTATATCAGATGCCTAAGTACCCAAAATACAGCAGCAAAGAAATCAAACACAATTCCTTCCTTCCTCAGTTTATATCCTATATCCAACAATAAATAAATAAATACAAAAATACAGTATAATCAAGTGAATGTAAGCACCAGTAAAAAAGCCTAAAATGGGCCTTGATTAGAAAACAAAAGAAAGTAACAAAGCAAGCCATGTGGATGACTAGGGAAGAATGTTTCCAAAATTAAGTAACATGTGCAAAGGTCCTGAGGCAGAGGCATGATTGACTGGGATAGCAAAAATAAGAGAAAGAGCAATAGGAGCTAAAAATAAAAGAAACTATGGGAAGTCATATTATACAGGGCTTTCTCAGCAACTTGATGGTCTCTGGATTTTACTTCTGATGACACAGGAAATAAGTAAAAGACCCTGAGCATAAGACTGGTATTTTCTAACTTAAGCATTTAAGAAAAATTGTTCAGTTTGATGCTGTGCTGAGAAAAGACTTGTGGACCAGGGGAGAGAAGCAGTAGCAAGAAAAATAGGAAGCATATATTAGAAGTCTTAAGCAAGTGTAGACACCTACTGAAAGCATTATCATGTACAGTCTATACAAAAATAACTTCTGGGGCTCCTGGGTGGCTCAGTGGGTTAAGCCTCTGCCTTCGGCTCAGGTCATGATCTCAGGGTCCTGGGATCAAGCCCCGCATCGGGCTCTCTGCTCATCAGGGAGCCTGCTTCCCCCTCTCTCTCTGTCTGCCTCTCTGCCTACTTGTGATCTCTCTCTCTCTCTCTGTCAAATAAATAAAATCTTTAAAAAAAAAATTAAAAAAAAACAAAATAACTTTTTTCTTGCTTTTCTATATAACAAGTATAAGTCTTTTACAGGCATATCCTCAGAATCATGTGCTATAATGAACTGTAAAAGTTTTCATACCATGTATTCACTATTCAATAAAATCTTTGGCTAAACACTGAAAAAAAGACATTAAGAAAGGATATGGTGCAGAAAATTATAAACTTTGCAGCCAAACATACAGGAATCCAATCTCTTATGTCATTAAATTAATTTACTCCTCTTGTCTTTGCTCTATAAATCTACAAAACATGAATAACTCATTTATAAATTTAATTGAAATAAGAGTAATTGTAAGCTTACTTATGTGTTAGGCCCTATGCTAGGTGCTGAGTGTGTATTGATAACCGAACACATGGAGCTTGCTCAACAGAAGTCTAATGGCTGAGACTGCCATTAGGTAAATGTTCACACAAATAAATTATACAAATAAATGTATAATATAAAATGTGATAGATAGGGCGCCTGGGTGGCTCAGTGGTTTAAGCCTCTGCCTTCGGCTCAGGTCATGATCTCAAGGTCCTGGGATCGAGTCCCGCATCGGGTTCTCTGCTTGGCGGGGAGCCTGCTTCCCTCTCACTCTCTCTGCCTGCCTCTCTGCCTACTTGTGATCTCTCTCTGTCAAATAAATAAATAAAATCTTATAAAAAAAAAGTGATAGATAGATGACAAAATACACAAAATTTCTTGTGAAAAAATAAGAATTATAATTAATGATAATATTAATAATGTCCATTGAATGTTTTTATAAAGTACTGATCTAACACACAAGTGCTTCATGGATAGAACCAAGTATTTTATATAATAGTCAAAGAGCTTGCTGTTACTAGAAAGCTTCTGTTGTTTCTGAATCTGTATTTTTTTAAAAAGGTATAAACAAAAGTTCCTAATAAGTGTCTCAGAAATTTTCATCTTCCCAAGGAAAGCACATGAGAATGTTTATATAGCAGTAAGAAATGTTAGTGACCTTAAACAATTTTTAAGTATCCATATATTACTTATAAAACATTTATAAGTAATATAAGCTTTCCTAAAAATATTCCTGAGAAATTACTATTTAAAGTTCACTGGACCAAAAAAAAAAAAAAAAGAAAGAAAGAAAAGAAAAGAAAAATCTGTTGAATAAATGAATGAGTCACTGGTCTACTACTGAAACTCAATGAAAGATTCATTGATCAGATAGTGACTCTGTTAATAGAAGAACTAGCTCATATTTTAAACACATATAAAAAATAAAAGCCACATCAAATATATAATACACATTATATGATTTTATGTTGCATAAATCATACTACATATTACATACTACATATTTTATCTTAACTATTTTATATTATATGTATAATATATATATAAAATTCCCTTCATGTGCTGTGATGTTACTCTTGACTATTTATTTAAGGCATAAATATATGAACACAGGAAATAAACTTACAGAAAGCAATTTTTATTTTTCTTCCTAAAAGATTAAAACTATCTTTTGTCTTAAAAGATTAACACATTAGGGCAAAAAGAGCCACAAATCAGTTTCTATTTAATATATATTTATAATATATAATTATATCTAGATCATATGTGGGTTTTGTGTTAACATATTACTTTTATAAATTATTAATTACTTTGGATATTGTTAAATAATATGCAGTACTATATTAACTGTATATAACAGGTAAATGATTAATTGTTATTGTTATTGTTACTTTTATAGATAAGTTACTTTTAGACATTTTGAATAATATGCAGTACCATATTAACTATAGAACAGAAAAATTATTATTTTAATTGACTTCTTTAAAAGAAGTCATACTTTCCTATACTGATCAAATAATATATTTTATTGAAACACTAACAAATCAAAACTTCTGAGCAGAATATTGCTGGTGTTTAGTCATATTCATAAACCTATTAATTTTTAGAAATATGTAAAATGTAAAGACTTTCTGTAGATGAAATACTAAATCATGATGACAAATATAAATAAAAAAACCTGGTAAGACCCAATTCATATTCAAATTTCAAGTTCTGTGTAATACATGTATATACCTGTTTTTTAGGAATCAAGATCCACACAAGCTTACACACTGTATCTGCTAATAATATCCATTAATTTTATTTAAATCTATAAAAGTTATCTCCATCTACCCCTTTTCATTCCACTAGCAACATTTCTCTGGCTATGTCTCCTCAGAAAAGGGAAACAAAAGCAAATATAAACTATTGGGACTACATCAAACTGAAAAGCTTTTATATCAATAAAACAAAAGGCATCCTACTGAATGGGAGAAGATATTTGCAAATGACATATCCACTAAGGGGTTAATATCCAAAATATAAAAGGAACTTATATAACTCAGCAGCAAAACAAATAAAAACAAACAAGAAACAAAAATAAGTAATACAATTAAAAAATGGGCCGAGGACCTGAATAGATATTTTTCCAAAGAAGAAATAAAGATGACCACAAAACACATGAAAAGATGCTCAACATCACTCATCATCAGGGAACTGCAAATCAAAACCACAATGATAAATTACCTCGCACTTGTCAGAATGGCTAGTACCATAAAGTTAAGAATTAACAAGTGTTGGTCAGGCTATGGAAAAAGACATACCTTGTGCACTGTTAGTAGGAATGTAAATTGGTGCAGCCACTATGGAAAACAGTATGGAGGGTCCTCAAAAAAAAATAAACATACCAAAGAATCCAGTAATTCCATTAGTGGGTTTTTACCCAAAGAAAATGAAACCTTAAAGAAGAAGAAGAAGAAAAAGAAGAAGAAAGAAAGAAAGAAAACTAATTTGAAAAAATATGCACCCCTATGTTTATTGCAGCATTATTTACAATAGCCAAAATATGGAAGCAACCTAAATATTCATCAACAGATAAAAGGAGAAAGATGTGGTATATTTGCAATGGAATATTACTCAGCCCTAAGAAAGAAAATCTTACCATTTGTGACAACATGGATGGACCCAAAGGGTATTACGCTGAGTGAAACAAGTCAGATAGAAAAAGGCAATTATCTTATCGTTGCACTTATAGGTGAAATTCTAAAAACAAAATAAATGAATAAACATACAGAAACAAACTCATAAACATAGTGAACAAACTGGTAGTTACCAGAGGGAAGAGGGGTAGAAGGATGGATGAAATCGGTGAAGGAGATTAAGGGGAACAACCTTCCAATTATAAAATATTTGAGACACGAGAATGAAAAGTATACTATAGGGAATATAGTCAATAATACTGTGATAATGTACGGTGGCAGATGAACACTGCAGGTGAACACTGCATTATATATAGAATTGTTGATTCACTATGTTGTACTCCTGAAACTAACGTAACAGTATATGATAACTATACTTCAGTTAAAAAAAGTTAACTTTGCTTGACCCTTTCCATGTCATTTGGGAAATCTATATTAACATTAGAAATGAGGGGTGCGGGGCGCCTGGGTGGCTCAGTGGGTTAAAGCCTCTGCCTTCGGCTCAGGTCATGATCCCAGAGTCATGGGATCGAGTCCCGCGTGGGGCTCTCTGCTCAGTGGGGAGCCTGCTTCCTCCTCTCTCTGCCTACTTGTGATCTCTTGTCTGTCAAATAAATAAAATCTTAAAAAAAAAAAAAAAAAGAAATGAGGGGTGCCTGGGTAGCTCAGTTGGTTAAGTATCTGCCTTTAGCTCAAGTCATAATCTTGAGGTCCTGGGATGGAGCCCTGTATCAGGGTCCCCACTCAGCAGGGAGTCTGCTTCTCCCTCTCCCTCTCCACTTGTGCTCTCTCTCTTTCTCTCATAAATAAATAACTAAATAAATAATAAAATCTTTAAAAATATATTAGAGATGAAAAAACTTGCATTTTACTACCCATATTGGTTAATTTTATATGTCAATTTGGCTAGGTATGGTGCCCAGCTGTTTGATCAAACAGCAGTCTGGATTTTCCTATGAAGGCATTTTTCAGGTGTGATTAGTATTTTAAAAAGTAGACTTTGAGGAAAGCAGATTATCTTCCATAATTTGGATGGACCTCATCTAATCTGTTGAAGGCATCAGGAGCAAAGACTTATGTTTCTCAAAGAAAGAATTCTCAATATTCATACAAACCCTACCTAAGTCTCCAGTCTGCCTGCAAATTTCTGACTTGCCAACCCTCACAGCCCCTTAAGACTATTCCTCAAAATAAATCAATCTGTCACTCTCAACAGATACATACATACATACATATACACACACAGGATATACATATAGAGAGAGAGAGACGATATACATAGATTCTATTTCTCTGGAGAAGCTTGACTAATACACCACCTTTGAACTATAATTAATGGCTTTTCTCTCTAATTAGAAGAAAATTATTTTTAGTCTTTACATATACATGCATATTATGATATTCAGACAAAAGGGAAATGATAATTTGTTAGAAAAAATGACTGCTTGGAAATGTAGCTGCTATTTTGTTTAATTAGGGACAATGAAATAAAAACCCCTACCTTCAAATAATAATCAAATCTAAAAGAAATATGGAAAACAAGTAAATGAAGACTACTTTCTTGTTCGGCATTGTGTCTAAAGATACAACATATAGAGCATTAAAATATTCTCTAATAATCTTGGAATCCTTAGTACCTTCATACATTAGAGAGCTTTAATAAGAGAATAATATAGTTAACTGAAATTCTTTTCTTTTGTCCATTTTTATCAGAACTTTTGTATTGATTACATGTATTCTTTTTGACATAGTTAATTAAACTGTCAGCCACCAAAATATATTCAAAGCAAAATGGAAACCAAGTAGAATATTATTCTCTCTGCCAAGAGCAATCTGCAATAGGGCCATATCTATACAGCCTAAACAGCTCACTCCCACTGGGAAATCGCAACCTCCCCATTATGGAGATAGCATTATTTTTCAAGATGATCTGCTCCATGTACTGCTACCCAGCATGCTATCCATAACTCTCCAGATAAATTGAAGGGTCTGAAAGATTTATGAACTCATGAATTTTTTTCTTGTAGGGGAACCCAGCTGAATTCACCAGAGGATTTCTTATACTTATGTGAGATCCTTTGGCAAAACAGAAAATGTGTGGAAAGAGTAATGGGACATTAAAATTGACTCCTACTTAGTAGAAATTCTCTTGTGAATATGTATAAGAAAGAGAAGACTAAGACCATATTATATCTTGATAGGTTGTACTATATCTTTAAAAAGGCATATTATGTTTTACTGACCACTGTTACTTTTCTAAGTTTTACATCGATTTTTTTTGAAGCAAGGGATTATTTTAAACAAAAGTTTTATGCATTATGCAGATCTTATCCTATGAATTATATTTGCCATAAATATTAGTCAGCAATCTATTAATAGATAATTTAGACAACAGATAATAATAGATATAATTAAAATATTTACTTCATAAAAAATGTATGTTCAAAGACACAAAAATAAAGGACAAAGAAAAAGGACAAACAAGAATACACACTCTTTTGAGAGATTTAATTATATTCTTACAATTAAACAATTTTCTTAAAATATTTCTTCAAAACTGTTTTGGGTGGCTCAGTGGATTAAGCCGCTGCCTTCGGCTCAGGTCATGATCTCAGGGTCCTCGGATCGAGCCCTGCATCGGGCTCTCTGCTCAGCGGGGAGCCTGCTTCCCCCTCTCTCTCTGCCTGCCTCTCTGCCTACTTGTGATCTCTCTCTGTCAAATAAATAAATAAAATCTTTTTTAAAAAAAGATACAATACAGTTGAACTGAGTAAATTATTTCTCAAGAATATGATTAGATACGAGTTTTATTTAGAAAAATCTCAGCACGGTATTTTGTATTTAGTAGATAACATAGTATTTTGGCTGCAAATAAGTATAAAAGCACATTTTTCTCATTAACCACACTTAATTTGAGTCTTCTCAGAGTATCTATGTGAATTTTTACATAAAAATATATACAATCTAACCTCTTAGGGATTTGTCTAAGGAAAGCAACTAATTTATTCAAGAATTCTATTACCACTGTGGTCTTATGTTAAGTTCCTCTCAGGGCTCAAAAACCATTTTCAACATTAATGTACCAAATCCCAGCATCATGACTTGGGTTTAACAAACTCAAATCTCACTTAGCAATTCTAGTCCATGTCTGTAACACATTTATTGACATCTCCTCTTCCATAACTAAGTTCTGTTACTTTATAATTCCTACATGGAATGGACTCTACAGTTTACGTATTAATTTACAGTTAAAAAATCTGTAGAGAGGATACGGAATGGGTGTCTCTATGTGTGCATGAGACAGAGACAGAGAGAATGGCTTTAATATCACAGTTCTCTGGGTATTCCAAATTAATCAGGATGAGTGCTCATTTGAGGGTCTACAGATATAGCATCCCATATGACATATAGTATATAGGTTTTTGGATCGAATAGTATATGATGTGACCTCACACCATCTATTTCAGACCTTTTTTATAAATAATCACATTTAGGGAAAAGTGAAAACTCTCTAAGTTTAGAATACAATTTTTTTTTTACTTTTTTTTTCAAATTTTTATTTATATACTAGTTAGTTAACATATAGTGTAATAGTAGTTCCAGGAATAGAATTTAGTGATTCATCATTTACATATAATACCCAGTGTTCAACATAAGTGTCCTCCTTAATACCCATAACCCATTTAGCACATCTCCTGTTCACCTCCCCTCCTAGAATATAATTGAATTGCTAAGAAATAATAAATTGGTTATGCCCAGTCAAGAGGGCTATACATTTGCAGCTTGGTCTGTTCCTGTTTTGCTTGTTTGTGATTTTAATTAAACAATATTTTTTATTCCAAACAATAGTTTCATAAGAATAAATACTGGGAATGTTTCATATCGTTGGAAGCACTGATTCTTATTGACCTAAAGATATGGAGGTTTTTTAAATCACCTGATAATGTAGCTTCAAAATTTATACTGAATTTGCTTTGTAGTAGTTTTTGTTCAAGTCTTTGGGTTATAATTCTCCACCTTCTCATCCATCATCTCTTCCCTCCTGTCAACAAAGAATCTCTAATAGTTCATTTTCATTCTCTCATTTGAAAATACTTGAAGAATTGAAAGTTCATGTTAGGATGCTTTGGGGACTCTCTAGGAAATCCTTCCATCTCATTAGGCTACATGCCCAGAAGTTTAGGCAGGGAAGTCATACAATGAATTTGAGATCAAGTCACAGAATCAGGATACTTCTATAGAGTGACAATACGCCTGAAGAGGGATTAAATAATAAATCAACACTCATCTTCACTTCAATACATTATGCTTTCTGCCATATCTTGGAACAAATCCAAGTACAGATCTTTTTCCATTCAACCACAGAGAAGAATATGAAGACAGAAAATAAGCTAAGAGGAGGTGCTATACAGGACGTAATAAGTGTTCACACAGGAAGGAAGAGATAAATACCAGAACACTGTCACCAATAGAAATGAAAATGATGTCTTTATAACAGATTTCAAAGTCATTTCTAATTGAATAGATATAAGAAATAAGACAGTGAAATATTAATACAATAGTATGTCTTTAACTGAAATTAACAGCAATATTATTTGGATATGGGTATACTGGCAGCACACTCAATATCAGGCATAATAAATATGTACTGAATCCATGATATTGAAATGGAAACTTAAGTAAATTGGGACTTGACACGGATAAGTTGTTGAAAGGAAAAGTAATCAGCAATGAGACACTAGCTGAAGCTGAAAGGAAAGATTAATTAAACACAAAAACCTTGAATGACAGAATTTTTAAACCCCATCATTTTACACATGAACAACTGAAACCTTAAATGGTTGCAAGTGCTTTTCCCAAGACCAAAGAAATGAATTTCCTGAAGCAGAGTTGGATGACATTCTGTACCAGAACTAAGACTAACCCATATTTTCTCCTAATCCAAATTTTATACATACTCCAAAATCCTACCTCATTTCTGTTTCTATATCACATGTACTCTCTTCTCTGGATTAAAGTATCATGTGTTGTATTTATATTTCTTTTGATAACTAATACATACATTGATAACTCCTTCATGGGTGCATTTTTTTAAAAAAAGATTTTATTTATTTATTTGACAGAGATCACAAGTGGGCAGAGGGGCGGGTGGGGAGAAAGCAAGCCCCCTGCTGAGCAGAGACCCCCAATGTGGGGCTCGATCCCAGGACCCTGGGATCATGACCTGAGCTGAAGGCTGAGGCTTAAACCACTGAACCACCCAGGCATCCCTCATGGGTGCAATTCTTACAGCTCCAATCAAATGTTCCCTAATGAACCACACTTTTATAACTTTCCTTCAATACCTAGTAAAATTGTATGTATTGACAAGGCACTCAAAGAATGCTTGCAGCTTGGATGAAATGAATGTAAGAGGAACACTGCTGTCTTTCAAATCATCAGATTAAAGTTCTAAAAGCTTTTGTGTTTTCAAAAATGATACCTTGGATCCCACTTCATGTATACATCAAGAAAAAAAGCATTTTATTCAACATAGGGTTAAATGTGTTTCAAAGCCAGGAAAATGTTGAGACATATTATGTAAAGAGCTTTGTCTTCTTCTTTCCATTAAACTATATTTGTTCTTTAAAAAAAAAAAAAAAAAAACTTGTATCTTTCATTTTCTTTAGAGGCACTTTTCCAAAAATTTAACTGTCATTCCCACTTCTTCAGATAGCTTCTTGGAAGATTTACATACCCAACTCTATAGATGTAGTTAAATGAATATATTTCTAACTACATTTTAATATATTTTTGTGGGGGCGTCTGGGTGGCTCAGTGGGTTGAAGCCTCTGCCTTTGGCTCGGGTCATGATCCCAGTGTCCTGGGATAGAGCCTCGCATCAGGCTCTCTGCTCTGCTCGGTGGGGAACCTGCTTCCTTTCCTCTGCCTGCCTCTCTGCCTACTTATGGTCTCTGTCTGTCAAATAAATACTATATATATATATATATATATATATATATATATATATATATAGTGGTTTGGGGTTTTTTTCCTCATTATTCACAGGTTTTCTATTTTTCTCAAGTGCTCAATCTTTCATTCTGTCAGTTTGTCAACTCGGTTTTCTCACAATTAGCATGCCCTAAAATGAAGTTGAAGCCTTATGAAAAATAAATCTGTGATCAAGTCCATATTTGAGTTGAAAGGAGAGGTAAGTAAAATACTCCCCTCTGTACTAATCCAACACAAACACCATTAATAATAATAAAATTTTGTTTGCTGCTGAAGCAACTGATTATACTTCCAAACAATTTGAATAATAGACAGCATGAGTGATAGATAATTCAGATCAAATTTATGAAAACCAATTATTTTATTTACAGAAACATGAAATAATAGTTAAATAGCTGGTACATATTAGGTACCAAATAGATATTAAATGAATAAATGAATGAAATTATATCTATTAAATGAATAAATGAATGAAATTATATTGAGTATAATAAAAAAAATACGCCATCTTAAAAATCAGCAAAAACAACTCAAAAAGGACATCATCTTAAATTACTTTAAGCATTAATGTACTCTGTCTCAAGTATGGTACATAATTTTCCTTATTTAAGAATGCCTACTATGATGTGTCAAAAATACATATTAATTTTAAAACATTACACTTTCATAAATGCAGTTAATATTTTTTTTCTCCAAATTAAATGATAGTGGAAAATAATACAGAAGAGCAATCTAGAAGCGTCTATGTTGAGTTTTATATGATAATTGCACAATAACATGAACTGCAATACACAGAGCTAAACTATTTGGCCCACTCATTAATAAAAATAATAGAAATTGGAATCCGATCACTGGGAAACATATATTTTACAGAACAATGCACAATACCTGTTTTGTTCACACCTAAACTATACCAAAACATTAAGTCTTTGTAGCTTGCAGTTTAGGTTAACAATTGAATTGTGCATGCATTGCACATACTGAATAGATTTTCACCTTTTCATCTGAAGAGTGTTCACCAGATGATAATTAGTGTTTGCTAAGTGCTCTTCAGACTAACATGATATCATCAAGAAATATCACAAAAGTGTTGACACAATGCTCATCCAGCTGGAGATTCCAAACAAGTCTGTTTTCACTGCTATTTACTGTAAATTTTAACTCTGCACCAGCTGGCCAGATCATTTTCCTTTACCCCACTCATAAAAGGAAAGAAGAAGAATGTGCTTTTGTTTGTTTATCTACTTTATCTGGCTTAAATTGACGAGGAGGTAGAAAATAAATATTTGAAATAAAAATTGAATTATGAATTATAATTACTCTAACCATGTAACTGCATTACTTTATACATATCAAAGATAATTTGTTTCCTAACATCTATTTCATTACTGCTGTTCACAGGAGAAGAAAATTAATGATCTAGATTTTATGTAAAAACTAGAATATATATTCTGTACATAAGTAATTTTTTAGTTTTATTTGCTGTTTTTAATCAAATTTTATTTACCTAATTAGAGAAATAATACAGGTTAACTCTAAAATTTGAATCTATATTAAAGGATAAATAGATAAAAATGGAATGGGCATACAAAAATCCGAGATTTGGAGTAGTTAACTGAGGATGATCTAGAGTAGGCCAAACCCCGATTTAAACCCAAATTAAGTCTGTGGTTTAATTCCTTTATGTGTATTTTCTTTAGCCAAACAGTAATCGCTCATAGTAACATTTTACTTTACAAAGTTGAGTAAGTAGTGAATGAAAAAATATAAATATATGTGTAGGTTGATTTACACATTCCTAGCAAATAGTAAACACTTAATAAAGGGGAGCTATTAGGGGCGCCTGGGTGGCTCAGTGGTTTAAGCCGCTGCCTTCGGCTCAGGTCATGATCTCAGGGTCCTGGGATCGAGTCCCGCGTCGGGCTCTCTGCTCGGCAGGGAGCCTGCTTCCCTCTCACTCTCTCTGCCTGCCTCTCTGCCTACTTGTATCTCTCTCTGTCAAATAAATAAATAAAAAAAAAAATCTTAAAAAAAAAAAAAAGGGGGAGCTATTACTATCATCACTGTTTCATAGAAATACTGATACAAGTATATATGTACTGCTATATTAGTCTGTGTATCCTATATTCTGTGCTCCTCATTCATGTATTTTGAGACATTTATATTCACATATATTTTTCTTTTTTAGCAGTAATTTTTCTATCAGGAATAAATTAAAAGGAAAAAGGGGAAAGCAACCTAATATTCACCTCTACAAAATATCTACTGAAGTATCTCTTTCTTACTCACTGGTTTGTGGATGCACATCTGGTTTTGTGCCCTATTTTATGTCCTTAGTTAGAGATGTTAACTGTAATCTGAGGCCACAGAAGTTGCCTGGTCATTCATTCTTGAGAACCAAAGCTAGTGAAGACTAGATATCCTATATTTGTAAAGAATAAAGAATGAAAATCTAAATGTCAATCATTTAGGGATCATTTCCCCAGATAAATCACTGAATTCTTCTTTTCAGAGTGACCATGTTTAAAATTTTCTAATTCAGAAAAAATTTTTGTCACTGTTTTATGGTGAAGATGAGGTTGAAAAGTGTGCAGGATCCTGAGGTAAGGATGACAATAGACAACAAACAGGTATCTCCTAATATTCCCAGCCATTCTCAAATCTCCATTCATGCAGATTTTCTTAACCGTGGGTTAATGAATCAAAGGTCATTGGGCTATAACTCAATGGTTCTCAACCAGAGGTGATTTTGCCAGCAGGGGACATTTGACAATACACAGAGACCTCTTTGGATGTCATACCTCAGAGGTTTGAGTGCTACAGATATCAAATGGATAGAGGCTAAGGACACTGCTACAAATCCTCAATGCACAGGACATTCCCCACAACAGAGAATTAACCAAGTCGTCTCTGGTGTCAATAGTACCAAGATTGAGAAACACTAAAATGGACTTTCAGAGTTACATGATGGCCGTGTGTGTGTGTGTTTGTGTGTGTGTGTGTGTGTGTGTGTGTTTGAGTACCTGGTCACCCCCATCCCAAGGTCCTCTGGCTTTATAAAAATTATCAAGAGCGAGTATGGCCCAAAAGAAAGATTAATTATACATATATATGCTATGGGCATTTATGAAATAAAATTAGCTATTACCATGAATCCCACAGGGTATTATGATGGAATTATTATATGTAAGTTTGTAATGAACACGATGCAAATATATAGAATGTAGATTGTTATTTTGCAACTCAACCTTAAAAAATTTACAAAGGATAATGAGTACTGAGGAAATAGCCTGTAAGTGCAAAATAATCTAATATAATACATTTTAAAAGCACTAACATATTTTTGTGTACTAAAATTCACCTGTCACTTTTTTCATTTTATGAGAACAATAGATTAGCAGACAGGATATCTCATTTAGGTGGTTTTCTAAATAGCTATGTGACCTTGGTTATATTATCTTTTTTTTTTTTAAGATTTTTTTTATTTATTTATTTGACAAACCGAGATCACAAGTAGGCAGAGATGCAGGCAGAGAAAGAGAGGGGGAAGCAGGCTCCCCGCTGAGCAGAGAGCCCGATGTGGGGCTTGATCCAAGGACCCCGGAATCATGACCCGAGCTGAAGTCAGAGGCTTTAACCCACTGAGCCACCCAGGCGCCCCGGTTATTTTATCTCTTTTACAATTCTCCCCTTATTGAGTCTTTCTGAGGGTCACAAGGAAAAATAACCTATGGGAGTTCCCTAAAAAGTGTTTAACAATATAAAGTATGATAATATTTTTCTGCTAACCTGTAAGCTTTTTATCTTTATATGTTTTATTTTTTTTTTAAATTCCTGTCTGTCATTTGATCTGAACTATGAGAAGACCAAATAAATAGCTAGGTTACTAAGCCTAAACAAGCCAAATTTTGCAGTGAGACTATGTCAGCATTTACTATGTATATGAGATCAGCATTAGAAAATTACATTAAAAACAAGGACCCCTGGGGGCGCCTGGTGGCTCAGAGGGTTAAGCCTCTGCCTTCAGTTCAGGTCATGATCTCAGGGTCCTGGGATCCAGCCCTGCATTGGGCTCTCTGCTCAGCAGGGAGCCTGCTTCCTCCTCTCTCTCTCTCTCTGCCTGCCTCTCTGCCTACTTGAAATCTCTGTCTGTCAAATAAATAAATAAAATCTTTAAAAAAAAAAAAAAACAAGGACCCATGGATAGCAATTCAATTCATTTCAATACAGTAAACTTAATTAAGGCACTGTGCAAATGCTGACGAAATAAAGGGAGGCAGCCAGCTTCATAAAGAAATGGTTAACAGATGAGGATAAAGAGGGTATGAGTCTACACAGCCGCTAACGGTCCTCTCCATATCACTGTTTTCTCTCCTCTTCTTCTTTAATATGTTGACATATATTTATTATTTGTTCCCCAAATCCCCTTTTTCCTGTGCATAATCAAATCCTGATTCCTTATAGCATGTGAAGACATGAATTATGGCTCATAAAGATGTCACCTAAATTATAGTATTGGATTTTTTTTTCATATTTTAGATAAAATTTATATACAGTAAAAGTTATCCTTCTTGGTGTGCAGATCTATGAGTTTTGCCACATGTACACAATCATTTAACTGCCCACTGAAGATACATAACAATCTCATTACCTCCCCAAGTTCCCTCATGTCTCTTGTAGTCAACACCACATTGTCCAGTCCATGACAACCACTGATCTGTCTCCTTTCTTTTAGTTTTCACTTTTCCAGAATGTCCTCAATGGAATCATAAAGCATGGAGCTTTTTGAGTCTGGTTTCTTTCATTCAGTATAATGCACTGAGAATTAACCATGTTGCTGCAGAAATCAGCAGTTTATCCTTTTTTATTGCCAACTACCTTCATTTGATGATGTACATCAGAAGGTTTATCCGTTCATCTATTAAACAATAGGGCTGCTTCCAGGTTTTCAGATCATAATATCAAGGTGGGTATTTGATGTTGTGAAATCAAATCAATAATCATTGCATTTTTCCCCCACTTTTCAAATAATGGTGTTGGCAGAGTGTAGGGGGAAAAAAAAAACTATGAACTTATAGAATCCCATATTAATGTTTTTTGGTACATTATGAAACATTCATTAAGCTCTGTATTTCTACAGTGAGGCTGATTTGCTGATCCAAATTTTACTACCATCTCCTCTATCTCCTATGCTAAGAAAACTAATTTGGATAATTTATTTGGTATTCATTTGCCTCTGTATTCATTCCATCCAGTTTTAAGAACTTGCTACATGAAAGGTACTGCATGATTGTAATGAAAATGTAATGGCATTTCTGCATGAAATGGTTGTGGAACTGTGCTTGAGCCACAGCAGATTTGGTGTTTCTTTCAAGGTCTAGGCAAAAGTTCTCAGAGAACCCAGGAGGGAATAGTTAAAAAAAGATATCAATGGTGACATTGGCTATCATAATTAAGAAATATTTCTGGCTGTGAAGAGGTACGATAGTATTGGATTTTATATTTAAAGGCTATATCTCAGGACATGTGGGTGACTCAGTCAGCTAAGCATCTGCCCTTGGCTCAGGTCATGATCTCAGGGTCCTGGGCTTGAACCCCTTATAGGGCTCCCTACTCAGCAGGAAGTCTGCTTCTCCCTCGGCCCTTTCCCCTGCTCTCATTCTCTCCCTCTCTCTCTCAAATAAAATCTTTAATAATAAGAAAATAATATATCTCAAAACTAGAGGGAGAGTTTTATCTTATCCATAACAAGAAGTGCAATTTTTATTTTATTCTACTGTAACACTGTACAGTTTTCCAACATATTAAACCTGGTACATAGGAACAAAGTTCATATGTAGAAAGATACATCCTAGAGAGTAAGGAACTTGTCTATTAATGGATCCTTACAAGAGCACAAATATAGGCAAGCCTAATAAATGTTCACTGACAACAATGAGGTATAAATAAAACTATTCTTATAATGTAGTTTTGTCTTGGGCAAAACTGCAATGCAGGAAAAGTTTATCTTTTGTTATCACTCACCTCTTATATTGTGCTTATTCACAGTTCTCAGTAGTAATTCTAATTTTTACTAGATGATTTTTGTGTTTGTAGATTTTTCATTTAAAGTGATTTTCTGAAATAATTAGCTATACAATAAATTTAAAACAATAATAATAATAGCAATAACACAAATCTATCAATCACTTACTATATTCTGACATGCATTAAGTGTTTTATATAAATTTCCTCTTTTGCTCCTCATAGTAACTCTATGAAGCACGGATTCATCTCATTTATACAGATAACAAAACCATGGCTTTGAAAGGTTAAGTAACACAAAACACAAAACAGGTAGGAAGTAAAAGAATCAACATTGTTCCGACTTTGAAACCTGAGGGCTTAAAAAACCGTACTTTCCCCAAAGGGTGTTTATACATTATAGAGGCATCCATCATCCCTTGGTTTCATTTAAAACCAAGATTTGGGGGCGCCTGGGTGGCTCAGTGGGTTAAGCCTCTGCTTTCAGCTCAGGTCATGGTCTCAGGGTCCTGGGATCGAGGGCTGCATCAGGCTCTCTGCTCAACAGGGAGCCTACTTCCCTTCCTCTCTCTCTCTCTGCCTGCTTGTGATCTCTGTCTGGCAAATAAATAAATAAAATCTTTAAAAAATAAAATAAATAGATAGATAGATAGATAGATAGATAGATAAAACCAAGATTTGATTATCTACTGGTAAATCTAACTGGTAAAAAGAATACACCTAAACACAAACTTTCTTCTCACCCATCAAATCCTATGAACCATAATTAACAAACAGCATGTAATAATTCACAATATTTATTGTGTATCGTGAGCCAGGCACAGTTTTAAGTAATTCACAACTTTTATGTAATTAAATATAAATACAAATAAATCCTCATAACAACCCTATAAAATATGCATTATTATTATCCCAACTTTACTAATCAGGGAACAGGCACAAAGAGTAAGCAATTTGTCCAATGCCACAATTAGTAGCAAAGTTGTGATTCAAAACAAAGCAGTGTGATTCTAAACATGACTCTATACACTGCTATGATCCTTGGTTACCCTGTCAAATACACTTCAAACTAACTTGTCCCTGTGAATGAAATAAATAGTGGCTCAAACTGGAAAATATTTTAGATAAATTCTAATTGGAATTATACAACCCCACACATGATTCAGTATTTCATCACAAAGTAAGGCAGCCAACATTCTTAAAAGCTGACATTTACATGCGGATTGGGTAAACACATTTCTTTTTAATAAGTTAAAATATTTTTTAAAAGTCTAGAAGCAAAATATAATTAAAATAATTCCTGTGGACTTAAAAATAAATTTTAAGCACAAGATTCAATAAGAAATGTTTGGCCATGTCGGGTGCCTGGGTGGCTCAGTGGATTAAGCCGCTGCCTTCGGCTCAGGACATGATCTCAGAGTCCTGGGATCTAGCCCCGCGTCAGGCTCTCTGGTCCGCAGGGAGCCTGCTTCCTCCTCTCTCTCTGCCTGCCTCTCTGCCTGCTTGTGATCTCTCTCTCTGTCAAATAAATAATATAAAATCTTAAAAAAAAAAAAAAAGAAAGAAATGTTTGGCCATGTCAATATACGCTTCTGAAAGATTTCAGATATAACTATAAGATTATGACTTTTTCTTGTTTCATAGTGAGATTTACTTTAAAAGGGTCATAAATAAGCATGTTATAAAAATACCACAGCAAATATCATCCTCAATGGGAAAAAGCTTGCAGCCTTCCCGTTGAGATGAGGAACACGACAAGGATGCCCACTCTCACCACTCCTGTTCAACATAGTATTAGAAGTTCTAGCAACGGCTATCAGACAACAAAGAGAAATAAAAGGTATCCAAATTGGCAAGGAAGAAGTCAAACTCTCTCTCTTCGCAGATGACATGATTCTTTATATGGAAAACCCCAAAGACTCCACCCCCAAACTACTAGAACTCATACAGCAATTCAGTAACGTGGCAGGATACAAAGTCAATGTACAGAAATCAGTGGCTTTCTTATACACTAACAATGAAAATACAGAAAGGGAAATTAGAGAATCGATTCCATTTACTATAGCACCAAGAACCATAAGATACCTGGGAATAAACCTAACCAAAGAGGTAAAGGACCTGTACTCGAGGAACTACAGAACACTCATGAAAGAAATTGAAGACAACACAAAAAGATGGAAGACTGTTCCATGCTCTTGGATTGGAAGAATAAACATTGTTAAAATGTCTATACTGCCTAGAGCAATCTATACTTTTAATGCCATTCCGATAAAAATTTCACCAATATTTTTCAAAGAGCTGGGGCAAATAATCCTAAAATTTGTATGGAATCAGAAGAGACCCCGAATTGCTAAGGAAATGTTGAAAAACAATAACAAAACTGGCGGCATCACGTTACCCGATTTCAAGCTTTACTACAAAGCTGTGATCACCGAGACAGCGTGGTCCTGGCATAAAAACAGAAACATAGACCAGTGGAATAGAGTGGAGAGCCCAGATATGGACCCTCAACTCTATGGTGAAATAAATCTTCGACAAAACAGGAAAAAATATTCAATGGAAAAAAGACAGTCTCTTCAATAAATGGTGCTGGGAAAACTGGACAGCGATATGTAGAAGAATGAAACTCGACCATTCTCTTACGCCGTACACAAGGATAAACTCGAAATGGATAAAAGACTTCAACGTGAGACAGGAATCTATCAGAATCCTAGAGGAGAACATAGGCAGTAACCTCTTCGATATCAGCCACAGCAACTTCTTTCCAAGGCCAAGGAAACAAAAGCGAGAACATAGGCAGTAACCTCTTCGATATCAGCCACAGCAACTTCTTTCCAAGGCCAAGGAAACAAAAGCGAAAATGAACTTCTGGGACTTCATCAAGATCAAAAGTTTCTGCACAGCAAAGGAAACAGTCAACAAAACAAAAAGCCAACCCACGGAATGGGAGAAGATATTTGCAAATGACAGTACAGACAAAAGGTTGATATCCAGGATCTATAAAGAACTTCTCAAACTCAACACACACAAAACAGATAATCATATCAAAAAATGGGCAGAAGATATGAACAGACACTTCTCCAACTAAGACATACAAATGGCTATCAGACACATGAAAAAATGTTCATCATCACTAGCCATCAGGGAGATTCAAATTAAAACCACATTGAGATATCACCTGACACCAGTTAGAATGGCCAAAATTAGCAAGACAGGAAACAACATGTGTTGGAGAGGATGTGGAGAAAGGGGAACCCTCTTACACTGTTGGTGGGAATGCAAGTTAGTGCAGCCACTTTGGAGAACAGTGTGGAGATTCCTGAAGAAATTAAGAATAGAGCTTCCCTATGACCCTGCAATTGCACTGCTGGGTATTTACCCCAAAGATACAGATGTAGTGAAAAGAAGGGCCATCTGTACCCCAATGTTTATTGCAGCAATGGCCACGGTCGCCAAACTGTGGAAAGAACCAAGATGCCCTTCAATGGATGAATGGATAAGGGAGATGTGGTCCATATACACAATGGAGTATTATGCCTCCATCAGAAAGGATGAATACCCAACTTTTGTAGCAACATGGACGGGACTGGAAGAGATTATGCTGAGTGAAATAAGTCAAGCAGAGAGAGTCAAGTATCATAAGGTTTCACTTATTTGTGGAGCATAACAAATAACATGGAGGACATGGGGAGATGGAGAGGAGAGGGAGTTGAGGGAAACTGGAAGGGGAGATGAACCATGAGAGACTATGGACTCTGAAAAACAACCCGAGGGTTTTGAAGGGGCGGGGGGGGTGGGAGGTTGAGGAACCAGGTGGTGGGTAATAGGGAGGGCACGTACTGCATGGAGCACTGGGTGTGATGCCAAAACAATGAACACTGTTATGCTGTAAATAAACAAATAAAAAAAAATACCATTTGAGTATTTTTACTCAAGGAAGAAATATCATGTTTTACAGTAATGTCAAAAGTAAACATGAAATTCTAAAAATAATATGAGCCTAAATTGATAGCTATAGAAATATAAAACTTTTTCACTACTATTTTACAAAAATTCATATTTATTGACATTTAAGTTCATAACCAACTTGGAGATGAGCATTGTCATTTTAACACCTGCATGATATGTTAAAAATATTCTCAATTTGATCACTTTTTGAAAAAATAAAACTGAGGGGTGCCTGGGTGGCTCATTTATTAAGAGTCTGCTTTCAGCTCAGGTTATGGTCCTGGGTTCCTGGTATCAAGCCTTGCCTTAGGCTCCCTGCTCGGCAGGAAGCCTGCCTCCCCCTCTCTAACTCCCCCTGCTTCTGTTCCCTTTCTCACTGTCTCTGTCAATTAAATAAATAAAATTCTTTAAAGAATAAAAATAAAAATAAAATTGCATAAGCAATTCATCTTATGTATATGTATGTTTCCCAAATTATTCTATACAGAACATTGATGTGAAAAGATACTTCTCAGAAAAAAAAAAAAAATCAAGATAAAATAATTTGGTAAAACTACATATTTGGTAAAATGAATAGTTAACATTGTCATGTTAAATAGTGAGAAGCTTTCAGTCAATAAAAAATCTTGTTTCTAAAACTTAGTTTCTATTGTCAATAAAACCTTACTGAGCACCAGCTGGGGTGAGGCACTGCTTTGGCCCTGGAAATAAAGCTTGGCAGAAAGCATGCAAGGTTCCCCCCACTCTTACATGAAAACAGTAGGAGAAAGACAATTAACACAACATACGAAAGAGCGTATTGGTTAAGGGAAATAGGCATCTCGTGTCCAAAGCCAGTCATGTTTGACCAGAAGTCTACCCCAGATTGAGAGGCAGGGCAGGCTCCAGAAGAGATAGATGTCTTCTATACTGAGACCTAAATCAAAACAGAGATGTTAGAATACTCCTTCCCTAACTTACCAGAAAGTTGGGAAAATCAAGTGTAACACTGTATGTGAAAATAATGGGGTCTATAAAAGACAAAGTGGTTAAGATTTGGGAGATGAGGCTATGACTTCCCCTAAAGCCGGGTACCACTAAAAGTTCTCCTGACCTGAAAACTCAAGAACATTTACTTTCTGTGAAGTCTGAAGAGACATTCAAGTTGAATATCCAGGGAGAAGAATACTAAGTGTCCATTACTTTCCTCCTTATTAGGCATGCTATTTTCTTCTCTAGTTGTTCTCCTATCACAATTATTTACCTGCCAGATTATAATATCCTTGAGGAAAGGAGATTTTTTTTGGCGGGGGGGCTCTTAATGAATCTCAGGAACCTAGAATAATACTGTCATATACTGATATATTATTATTAGTTGTATCAATAAGCATATTATGATTTTCACCTCCCCTACAAGAGCAAGAGGCATATGGTTTATTTTATCCTTCATAAATACCAATTTGAAAATGTCATTTTAATCCCTCTCCAAGAATATGGAGTAAAGGTATGTGCCTCATTTGATAGCTAGGGGCACATTATTAGGAGACACTGGCTTCGAAAATTATTCTTAATAGAAAAATATTTAGAAACATCTTATAAAATAAGATGAAGATCATATTGATCAGTTAATCAAAAAATTAACTGATCACATTGGTCAGTTAATTTATGATATGCATACCCTATATATTTTCACTTTAAAAATGTATATTCATATACCAGTCTTAAGAGATTGAGTAAACTTATTTTGTTAGCAAAAATGACTACTCACTACAATATACTACCTCTCTTGTACCACAGAATGCTCCAATTAGAATTACTGGACTTGCAGTTTCTGGTTCTTCAAAATGGAATGAGCATTTAAAGATACTTGTGAAACATTCTCATTGTAGAATGCAAATACATTTTAATTATTTGCCTACAAATATTTTACAGTTACTCCAGCTACGTCCAGTTAAACATAATTATTTTTAACGATTGCCTTTATCGAGTATTTTCAAAGCATTCAACATTGTTTTTATAGAAACAAAACTCTTTCATCACACATATTTTAACCAATTCTGCTATCTCGAAATTCAACTGACAGAAAGAAATGTCCAAGAGCACATGAAAGAGAAGTTTATTGCATGCTGTGGACACCAGTTGGAAATTTTTAGAGGAAATAAAGACTGTTGATCATATATAGGTCAACTAAAAGAACTTCTTTTGTATTAACAATGTATAGATTAGTTTTCCCCATGACACCATTTGGGAAAATTCTGATCAAAACTGATCAAAGTTCTCTATTATCTTAAAACTGGAAATTATCTGTGCAAATTGGATGCTTTATTTCTCCAAAAGGAATGTTCCATGTCTTCTAAATTTAAGTAGTTTGGTTTTGTTTTTTAATTAAAAGGGAAAGAAAATGTTTTTAAAGTTAAATATATGCTTAATAAAAACAACTGTTTTTAAAGTTATTATATGATTAATAAAAACAACCTTAAATAATATATTTTTTAAAAATTTGGGATGAATATACCTAGTAAAAACAAGACAGACAAAAAACAGACCCTATAGAGTTTAAAGTTCTCTTTACTTGAAAAATCTGTCCTCTCTCTCTTTTTTTTTATATTAAATTACTTTAATAAGGCTTTAGTTAATTTTCTATAAAAATTGAAAATAAAAGAAATTACAGTTCAAAACAATTTACCATGGGAAGTTTCATGATTAAATGTAAAAATTCACATGTCCTTTCTCCAAAATACACAAAGAAAAAGAACATGTAAGAAATAAAAGAAAGTGCATAAAACCATTTATAAGTAAGTGATATTCTGCAAAGAATTTTCTCTTTCTGAGCTCTATACCCCAACTAAGCGAGAAGGTAACATAATTTCTCCATTGAGTAATTAGCTAAAGAACTGGCATTAAGAGATAGTCAACACTTCCGGGTACTTTTTTTTTCTTGGGGTACAGAGTGAAGGGAAGAAGGTATCAAAGCAAAGAGAAAAAAACATGGCAATGATAAAAGAGATGGCTATAATGTAACAATGGGAAAACATTAATTTTGACTCCATATTCTATATTGTCTTTTTTTCATGTGATTTATTTCCTCTTAGATGCTTCTATTATTTACTTGACACATACTTATTTTGTGGGAGAGGGTAACGTGTGATGGAAATAGAGCACAAAATAGTGGAAGTTAGAGGTATCCCTAGTTATGATAGGTATACTCAATACAGAAGCCCAAAGCCCCTGAGAAAAAAGATAAAATCCGTAACATTGAGTAGTTCGTGTAATCCGTAATATGAAGAAAAATGTATTGAGCAAGAACTCAGACTGAGCTTCAATTTGAAAAGATGTCATAACTATTCATAAGCCAACTAGTCTTTAAATACTTAAACCTGTATTTATTCCTTTGTAAAACTGGAACTTTAACACTGGTCCTGCTTACCCCATGAGGATGTTGTGATATTTAAGTAAGGTAACATAAACAATACAACATCTCAAAATATAATTATTATTTTCAAGTATGAAATAAATATGTTTAAATTTTAATTCAAAATTAATAATATATATTTATAATCGTATTTTTATTTCTACTTTATTGGAGCTATAGTCTTTTTTTTTTTAAGAAATTAAATTTATTTATTTTTTCAGCATAACAGTATTCATTGTTTTTGCACAACACCCAGTGTGGAGCTATAGTCTTTTATTAAATAGCCAGAGAGTCTATATTAAAGGATTTTAAGTATAGAAAAATTAATACTAAATAATTAAATATAGGTTTGGCAATTATATCATTTTCATTTTCTGATATCCATCATCCCACAGTATCTTTTATCGTTTAGCATTCAAAGTAAAATAATATATGGAGAACAAATAGATTTAGAGCAGTATTTAAAATTTTTAAATTAAATTTTTTAAAAAATAAATTATAATATTTTTATAATACTTAAATAGATCAATTATTCTTTTTTTTTTTAGTTTTTTTTTTTTAAGATTTTATTTATTTATTTGACAGAGAGAGATCATAAGTAGGCAGAGAGACAGGCAGAGAGAGTGAGAGGGAAGTAGGCTCCCTGCCGAGCAGAGAGCCCGATGTGGGACTTGATCCCAGGACCCTGAGATCATGACCTGAGCCGAAGGCAGCAGCTTAAACCACTGAGCCACCCAGGCGCCCAATAGATCAATTATTCTTAATGACAGTAAATACAGTGTCTGAACCAGTAAAATGTTTACTAATGTATAGACTTCTTTGGGACTGAAGGAATCACCATTTAAAATGCTGGTATTTTATTTCTTCTTAGAAAACTCTAATTGAACATAAAGAAAAATTTGAAAAAATGTACCAAAGTCTAATTTTTCTATGAATGGAGACCTATTAGCAAGAACTTGTTTTATGGGGCGCCTGGGTGGCTCAGTGGGTTAAGCTGCTGCCTTTGGCTCAGGTCATGATCTCAAGGTCCTCGGATTGAGCCCCGCATCAGGTTCTCTGCTTGGCAGAGAGCCTGCCTCCCTTCTTCTCTCTGTCTGCCTCTCTGCCTACTTGTGGTCTCTCTGTCAAATAAATAAATGAAATCTTTATTAAAAAAAAAGAACTTATTTTATATATTTGTTTTAAATTTATTTATGTTAATGCAATGAACTTATAATTCATATAAAATATCATGCCACATAAATTGTTATTTCTTCATAAAATAGTTCAACTGTATACAATATAACATTTTTTCTTAATCAAAATTTATATAACTACATCATTATAATTTATGTAAATTTATGTCAAATTTTTTTCTCCATGCAAAATTAAATCTAAACTCTTCAACAATCTTTTTGTTTTAATTAATTTGACTGATGATAGCTATTTCCCTGTTTGACTCCCAACCTATTTGTTTATACCAAAATAAAATAATTTCAAATATATAATAAGTTGACTCTTCCATTAAGAAGATAATTTTTGTTAGCCTTTAATTTTAATTCTTTTTTGGTACTAAAGGTGATCAGCATCAATATTCCCATTTACTCTTAAAAGACGAGTTGAGGGAAACTGGAAGGGGAGATGAACCATGAGAGACTATGGACTCTGAAAAACAACCCGAGGGTTTTGAAGGGGCGGGGGGGGTGGGAGGTTGAGGAACCAGGTGGTGGGTAATAGGGAGGGCACGTACTGCATGGAGCACTGGGTGTGATGCCAAAACAATGAACACTGTTATGCTATAAATAAACAAATAAAAAATATATATATATATATATCAAACCTCTTCTATCGAATTTTTCTAAAGAATATAACTAAGATACGAATGTCACAATCTAATTTAACTTTTATAAATTAATTTTTATCCTAGAGTATGTCTCTAATTTACCAGGAATAACAAGTCAGTGGTTAAGAGTAATTCAAAGAAATGTAAAACAATCAAATAAACTATTTATTGAATGTCCCACTGAATGTCTGGTGACATATACTGCAGCATCAGAAAACAAAAGTTCTTTACCTTTAAAACCAAACTAAGGATCTGTTTCTTAAATCTCCAAGGCATGTAATATTAAGTACACCCACTCGGAACTTCTCAGATATTTGGAAAACCTCCAATGAGTTTCCTTCCTAGTTTTATGAGTTTTAAATTATTTTCATACCAGGCTATAGAAATCATAGGCATTATCATCATTATCATGACAACTATTCTTCACAATTCTCCCCCCCTTACGTGTATTTGGTTCCATGAGCCTGGAACTTAATTCTTCTTCCCCACTTGTGATATCCTATTTTATGAGCCTCTACTCAAAAAAAAAAAAAAAAAAAGGAAGGAAAAGCACTATAGCACATTTCACTCTAGAATTCAAATGATTTTACTTAATCAAATAAAAAAAAACCCACAAAATCTTATTTTTAGGTAGCATTACATTTTAAAAAAAAAACCACAGAATATAGTGGAGTTGAGGTATTTCATAAAACGTACATAAATAACTAAAATTCAAGGAAAGAACTGCTTATTTTCACTAAACTTATTTTGTTAAATCCAACATTAATGCAAGGTAACTAGGCTTACGAAGTCATAAAGGAAATAAATGTGCACAAACATATATATGTATAAATTTGGATACACAAATTTGGGAATATATATAAATATATCCATGTGTTTAAATTTTTGCTTTTAATATTTCAATTCTGAGCGATTAATAAAGGTTCCATGAAAAAATTAGCATAAAGCTAATTTTAGAAAATGATTAGAATTTGGAAATTACTGAAAAGCCATTTTGGAAAATCAATTGATAAGGAAAAGAAAGTCCCACAAAAGAGGAGGCAATAGCAAAAAAGCCCTATCTGAAATAAAGGATAATTCATGAAGTAAGTCCCTATGGCATGCTGGATCATATAGAAGTAAGCACATTACCAGAGAATCTTGATTTTGTCAAGCTGCTGTCAGCTAAACCCCAAAATCATTAATGAAGGTCTATTATAATGATAATTATAAAAATCCTAATAGCATTTATTTACTGTTTATTTTGTACCACACATGGTGCTATGGAATTTTCAAACTTTTTTTAATTCTTACAATGTATAGGTTGAATACTATCATTAAGCCATTTTATACAGACCTAATCTTAAGCAGTTTCCTAATTCAATTTTATTTAATGATTCAAAGAAATATGACACTATTTTTTAAGGGCCTAACCTAAATACACTTGGAGAGTAACTAGAAGTAGGAAAATGATGAGGATATTGAAAAGTTTAGGATGAATGTGAAAAAGCACAATATCCCTGTATTGGGGGAAAAAAGGTAAATAGAGATTTTAATGTAAATGAAGGAAATTAACAAGAATTTGCCTTTTAGTGATTTCCCTATATAAACATTAATCAATTGTATGCTACTTGAAAGTAAGTGATAAAGAAAAGTCTATACATTCCCTGCCAGAAACCAATTATGTATATCACATATAAAGGAAATTTTTAGAATACTCCAGGAAAAGTCAGAGAATCAGCTTATCAGTTGTTGAGATACAGAGAGAAGTGTCATCCTTTCCATTAAGGGTAGGAGGCTCAGAATAATTCAGGAAATGAAGTGGCAAAAGTACAGAAATGCTATTTAAATGAAGAATCATTTGCTGAGGAATTCTAAATTGTTAATCAGAGGACCAGGTGATAATTATGAAGTAGTGTTTATATATATTACCGTTCCAACCACCAAAAGCCATAATGAAAGTAAATCGAGAAAAGTGTAGGATTTTAGAAAAAAAAAAAACATAATGACAAGTAGGTTTTTATGCTAACAGAAGAAATTGTAAAGAGGAAAATATAACCTTCATGGACATTCAAAATATGTCAAAAACTGACAACAAATTTAGGAAGAAATCCACAAACAAAAGTATTCAAAAGAGAGCACAGTATGAAGGAGGGAAAATATCCCAGAAGAAAAAAATGAGTCCAAGAAATAGAAACAAGACGAATGAGACAGCCATCGTATGTTCTGGTTAAACTTACTTTTCAAAGTATCAGAAAGATGCCATGAATTTAAAATCAAGTGAGCCTCAGAATTATTGGGGAACAAATAGAATAGGGAGACACAACATAACACATAACAATTCCTTCAACTAGATAGTCTTGGCCATAAGTTATGGCTATATTGAGGGAAGCTTGAGGAAGAGAGAAAGAAAAGACATTGACACTGAGCACCAACTATGTGCAGAATTCTCTTTGCACACATTCATTGGCTTCTTACTAGGATTTACAGTAAGTACATGGGAAGTGATCAATAGTTCCATTTTACAGACTAGAGAACTGAGTCTCAGAAACTATTAGTCTCAGACTTAATAGCTGGTGAAGTAAAAGTTAAACCCAAGTTCTTTATATTACGCAACACTGTTAAAGGATACAGGTTGAACTATAACGTAAATTCAATGGAGGGGATCTTATCTCTTATAACTGTAGCTCAAACTCATGGGAAGTGTCTAGTGTCTGATGGGGATTCAAAAAATACATGCTCTAAACCACGTGAATGACTATCTGAAAGAACATGTTCCCTATGGAAAAAAACTATATGATTAGTAGGAAAAAATACAAAACAAATTCCTGATAGAAGAAGGAAAGATGAAGAGTCATTGAAAGTATATTTATTAAATATATTCTATGCAAATAGCAATACGCAAAGTTCTGTGAAGGATTTGCAATAATATAAGTAAATGATGTTAAATAAGACAGTAGCTGTTACATTTCTTCGCAGACTCAAACATTTAACAGTCTACCATAATGTAAAGCTGATGGAATAAACACTATAAAATGGAAATATGCAGAAATTCAGAATTCAGAGAAGGAAGAGTTAGAATGGGTCTGGAGAGGTTGAAAATGTTCTTGAATTATATAAGACAAAAATGGGACTTTATTTTGGGAAATCTTTGGATAGACAAAAAACAAGTCAATGTGAAACTCTCCTCTTGGGTGCACATTTTAAAATCTGCAGAAGGTGGCTACTAAAGCACAGTAAAGAGGATGCTTCAATTACCATCAGATTAAAAACAAGTTTTCATTCAATTAGACTATAAACTACATATACTCCTTCTTCTATTGGTTAGCAGAAAAAGGCAAACTATGTAGTTCCAATATGTTTCATTTTATCTACTGATTACAATTAACTACATGATTCAGTAACATGATTGACATGTTCAATGAAATTAGAATAAAAACATCCTTTAGAGGTCCTCAAATCTTTTTGATCTTCCCATCCACTTTGGGAAAAAATGGTGCTCAACACCTCGGGCTGCCTAACACTTTTCAAGGGAGGGTTTGAAAACCACCTGGTACAGCTGTTTGGAGTTATGCCACAATGAATATTTCAATGATTTAATTGGAAAGTTGGAATAATACAGCAAGGAACTACTGCTTCTTCTTTTTGTCAAAATGCTCCAAGAAATATCACAACTTCTAAAAAAAGATGAGCATGGGTCTTGGAGACACACACACCTAGGATCTGTATTAAAGTTAAAAATTAAATAAATACAAAAAAATTAAACAAATACAAAAATAAAATTATTCATCTATGAATTTGTTTCATCACTTACAAAGTAGAAAGATTATAGGCTGTTATGAGGATTCAAAAAAGTAGGCAATGGATAATGCCTAACTTTAAATGATAGTCAAAAGCTGTTCATTTTTTGGGGCGCCTGGGTGGCTCAGTGTGTTAAGCCTCTGCCTTCGACTCAGGTCATGATCTCAGGATCCTGGGATCGAGCCCCGCATCGGGCTCTCTGCTCAGCGGGGAGCCTGCTTCCTCCTCTCTCTCTGCCTGCCTCTCTGCTTACTCGTGGTCTCTCTCTGTCAAATAAATAAATCTTTAAAAAAAAAAAAAAAAAAAAAGCTGTTCATTTTTTTCTCTTGTATTATCAGTAGCTTCTAATAATTAGGGATGAAATCATTATTGGATGAGAGATTTTATTTCATAATATTTATAGTTTTAAGAATTCATTCTTTTCCAATCTAATAAATGCTTGACTATGTAATATATGCTATGTATTTAATCTCATTTAAAATAACCTCACATTTTTCCTCAAACATATAACACACCTTGATTTTTTTTTAATCATTACTGACTTAACAGTAGGTAAAATATAGCTGGTGCTTAACAAATCTTTAGTAACTGAATAAGCAATAAATTTATCAACCATTTTGATCTTTTTCTTAGGGAGAGACACAAGATAGAAGAAATGCCATGGGATAAAAGGACCTAGATTTCAATTCTGGCTCAGCTGCTACCCATTTTACTTGGGGCAGGTTAACTCATTTTTCTAAGCCTGAATTTACTTGGCAATAAAACTGGGAAAGCAGTAACTTACTGCATATGGTTGAGAAAGTCGTCATATAGACACACTCAGTGACTGTTAGTTGAATCTGAATCATGATGATGATGGCGTCGTCATGATTATGAACCTAAATCATTCTGCTGTGCATTTGGCAAATATGCAAAATTAAAGCAAGCATTCATATTTTCTGAGCTTCTCCTGAGTTTATTGTGTATGGATAAAATGGTGATATATATGGAAAGTTCTTGCCCATACAGATTGCTTCTGAACTGTGATGCCTTCAGCATGCATACAGATGACCTAAAAAATCATAAGAGCATATTTAATCCTGAATAATTATTTGCTACCCCAACCAGTTGACTTTTTTTTATTCTCGCTCTCCTATTGACTACTCCAATGTTGTCACCAATTATCACTTCTTTTCTCCTAAACTTTCACAAATGTTAATCTTCACCCTCTAACTATTCCACTCTCATCACATGTACTTTCTAACCTTTCATTTCTTCTTTCTGTCTCTTTTCATTCCTTCCTCTGTTCTCAGCGTCACATGTGACCACCCAATTACAGTGATCTCTTCCTGCCATTAAGTGAGTCAAATTACCATCAGTCTGTTGAGTATAAAATTTGTGGTTTCTCTGTTATCGAGTGCTCTGGGTCTGCACCCTGATAATTGGGAAGCCTCTTTTGGTATGCTTCTACTTCCAGATTTGAGTTACTGCATTTGGTTAGGGGGCTCAACAACAAAAATACAAGTATGTCCATTAAACAGAATCTCTAAAATACAAAATGTCAAGAGTTTAGCTAAACCACTCCAGGCTATCCCTGCCTGCACATCCATTCCATGAGGCCAAGTGGCACTCAGGAATCTTGAACTGACTGACATTAGCTCCTTCACTCACACATCTCCAGAAGAGTTATAAGCAAATCCAAGTTCCTGATATGACTTACCCAGCAGTCCCTGTGAGCAACAATCTCTTCCTGTCTCCCCTTGTGTATCTTCCCCTTCTGGGAGCCTAAGATAAAACTCTGCTCTTTTTGGTTAGAATTGACCAATAGGCTCTGAACCAAGGAACCCCCAAACACTCCACACACTCCACCCATTGACCCTCATAAAGGCATGTACTCCAGGTGTGACTGATGTCTTTGCCTGGACTTCCCATGTGGCCCCTGGATGGTGCCATGTGTCTCCTCCAGGACCTGTGAGTAACAAACTCCTCTATTTCCATTTCTCCTTGTTTTTTGTTTGTTTGTTTGTTTGTTTGTTCAACCACAGATCACTACCTGATATCCTGGTGTTCTATTTAACAAATACTATTTTAACAAAATTACAGCAAAAATATACGTTCAACAGATATTGTAAGATTGGTTCACAAATAATTGAAGCAATGATTTAAAAATCATATCGTAAACATTGCCATAAATTTCAGATTAAGATTAAGAGAAGAAAAGCAACATAAAATTATTTGCTAATATAAATTTAGTGCTTACTATGTGATAAGTATACTGTGGTAACATTTTACATGTATTATCTCATGTTATCCATGTAGTTCTGTTAGGAACATACTAATCGAGAATAAGGCATTTGTTCAAGGTCATGTAGCTAGTTAGTAATTAGAGAAGTAGGAATTCAAATTCTCATCACTCCCAGTCTCAACATGTCAAAGCATGACAGGTTTCAATGCAACTAAACAATTATAAAAGAAGATAAACTTTGTACATAAGCAAAAATAACTTTTTATATCTATTATTTCACATTAATGATACATGAGAAAAAAAACTGATCAGTGAAATATGCTCAATAAGATAGGGGAGCAATTATTCAAAGATTTATATATAATTTCCTGTTGTGAAAATACTCCAAAAAATTAGCTCCTGACCCCACCGCAGGCCAAAGTCCAAAGTTACTAGCTATCTTTTAAAGTAAACATAAATGAACTAGTAACTTGGAAGGAAGACATATATTTGAATGCAAAATATAATTTTAGAACTTCAGTTTGTATAACATACATTACTTCATCATGGGAAAGGTGTAGATTTGGGATTATTCCAATTATTTAATGAATTATATGAAATGAAATTTATTCATTTTCATGGGAATTAGTTTATTATATTCTTTTAAATACAAATATTATTTTATTATTAATTCATTTTTATTGTAATATCATACAAATTATGGGCTTAATTTTGTCATCCCAATGATGTGAAGTTTTAGGTAATTTGATCAGAAGTCACTCACATAACTAACACAATTCCCCCCCTGCATCCCTCTTTTCCTCCCCTTGCCCCTTCTTCTTTCTCACCTTCAATTCCTTCATACAACATTCAGATTTTGAGCACTAAAAATTGTGTTGAGCAATGTTAGGCAGTAGAGATGCCATCAATCCCACTGACCAATTACAAGATATTAATCGAAAACAGGTTGCTTATAAACCAAACATATCTAAAGATGTTCTTCTATAAGAAATATGTTATCTGTAAGATTAAGAAAACATTATGATTCCTTTGATTTATTCATTTAATATCTCAATACGATAGTATATAATGTTATTGCAGAGAATATACAAACAATACTCTTGCTTTCTGATTACAGCAATTCTGTTCTCAATGTCTCTTAAATCCTTTTAATATCTCTAAATTTAATTCAGTTGCATGAGGGGAAAGGGGTTTCTGAAGACAAATGAACACATTTTTCCCATGGCCCTTTTAAATCACCCAAAACCTTTCACTACTTTATGGCAATAGCTATAGCTTTAAAGAAACCCTATCTTCTAGCATCAGCTTGGGCACTGGACCTGTGTCCAAACAACTTAGTGAAATTCACCAAAGGACAATTTAGTTCTGGACCAAAAAGGGTTATAAACATCTTCCTTAAATTGAACAAATTACCAGCTATCTGGAAAGTATAATGCACTGGCTACTGTTCAAAAGAACAACACTTAATGCTGGCAACACCACCAAATTCCTCCTTTCCTATATTCCCCTTTTCCTAGAGAAAGTGATTAAAAGGCCAATTCCCATGCCAACTGGTTGCATAAGAGCATAAAAAGTCCTCTGTCAGGATTCAGAACTTGATATGGCTTAGAAACCACTATGCTAATAGATAACCTCTCCAACATTATAAATCAAAGCCATATGACCACATTAAAATTCTATCTGCTAGTATCAATACCCTGTGGTTTATAAAGTACTGTTGACCTACCTCTGGGAGATGGTTGGAATGAAACAAAAGTTCTGCTCAGGTTTGGGGCATATAGTTACTCTTCAAATGAGAGTTATTTGTCCGTAGCAAATAGCCATTTCTCTCTACCTCTGTATCTTTATTGATTTGATTTAATTGAAATCTTAGGAAAAAGCAAGAGGTTCATGAGTTCAGGTAGAAACAAAAAATGTTAGAGGCCACAATAGACATATAACTATTTTGAACTGTTCCTCTTATTTGATTAGAACTGCAAATGGAAAAAGCCTTACTATATAACTTAAAATCTTTGATGTTCTCAAAATTATAACTATAACTTAAACTCTTACAACCATACCACTGCTGAAACTTACCCTGCTGAAACCCTCAGTAAGCAAAACATCTAAAATCTTGACACAGCCTGTGTATGCATGCACACACACACACACGTAGAAGTTCTATCAAACAGTGCTTACCTTTACTACACATAGCACCTACCACTCTGCTTAGTACATTTAATTAAAAAAAAATACCTTTAGTATCCAGTACATTTCCTCAAAACCCACCAGTAGGCTGTGTCTTACACTGAATGATTTCAATGTATCTGTCTTCACCCACTGGGATTTCTGCAGGAATCATTTAAGACAGAGACTTGTGATATATAGGGATTCAATATACTTAATCACTATATACTTATATACTTACACTTATATAGTGATTATACTTATATAATATACTTAATCACTATAAATATGCAGACCCAACACAGTATTAAATATACTACACTTATTAAAATGTGAAATAATTAATAAACTAAAGCACAAACACATTTATCCCCTCATATATCCTTCTATGGAGTCATTAATTTAAAAAATCATAGATGCTAGCCTGATATACATAAGGTTTGGTGTTAAGGCCCTAGAAAGAGATGAACAAGAGTCATAGTGCTTACACACCCAGCTGGTTTGTCAATTAAAATGGACACAGCAGAGAACAGAAAGTACACTTTAACAAAACACCAAAGAATTTTTTGGTATTATTAAATTTCTTCACTATCTTCCAAATGATATTACATTTTTAGATACATGGGACTAATTAAAACCCGATTTGATAACGAGTATGACCATGTACGAAAATCCTAAATTTTACTTCTAGGAGATGGGAAGTTCTTATTTCCACTGGTACATGTGAAACACATAAAATACCTGAGAAAAGAGCATGTGACCAAATTTAAAAATCCCTCTACAAAAGCAACAAGGCAGGTAATACGATGCATCTAGGAAAGAAAGAGCAATAGATTTTATTTTCTTTTATACATGGAAAGCATCTATGACACTCTATAATGGATCAGCCAACCTTTGAAAAGGATGGCATGGCAGAGATCAATAAGTCCAGCTTCCCTTCCAATTCAGAAATCCTCTCTTGAACATCCTTGAGAGAGGTTCACTTCATTAATGATGGTTTTTAAATTACCATCTTTCTTGCAAAAGCATGGAGGAATACACCAAAAGTAGACTACACCTACACAGTGCCTTTATAAAGTATTTTGAAGAAGTTAAAGGAAGGATGCCAAATGATCTAATACTCAGTTAAAAGGGGAGGAAAAAAACAAAAAAACAAAACCAAAAAAAACTTATTAATGAATCTTCCCTCAGCTCTTCTACGTACATTACACGATATCTACAATGTCTTAATTTATGTTATGTTGAATACGATATACAAGTGATTTAACTTCTAATCAAAAGATTCAAATGGCTTGAGAGACTAATTCCTACTGTGGTCAAACACCAGAATCATGGGCATTGTTATGACCATACACTTCATAAGAAACTGGAAATTTTGATTAGTTCCTCAGGTATTAAGCTACATAAAAGAAAGGCCTTTAATTCCTATTGATTTCAATATCAACTCGGTAGGAATTATCTCAGCATTTTGATCCCATATCCACAAACAGTTTAGCCCTCCTTTACTTTTGCTCAGGTTAAAAAAAAAAAAAAGATATGGAATTACTGAGTGTTGGCAATATTTATTAATCAATGTCTTTATTTTCCCACCTTAGCAACATTATTTCCTCAAACATTATTAATCAGCGTATATTTAATTAAATATTTACAGATTTGGTTTATTATTCTCATTATGATCTAGGTGTGGGAAAATAAATCCATCTTTCTTCTTTGTAATATGCCCCAATGTCATTATGGTTTAACTTCTATGCATGTCTCCCACAACAGCTATTATACCCAGTGCTGGTAAGCAACATTTATGGTGCCATGGGCAAAGCAGTCATTTAATCAAATATAATTAAAATCACTGAAATTATTACCTTTCACTATATATCAATCAAGTTTCCACCAGCAAAACTTAAAACATTCTGGACATTTAAAACAGGGAATGTAATGAAATAAATTGATTGCAAAGTGTGTAGAAAAGCTGAGAAGCTGTATAGATAATGGTAGGACAACCCATGAGTTCAAACAGCAGGAAGCCACTACTCTTCCTAGGAGAGAAGAACAAAGAGATGAGAGTGTAAACAGAAGCCCAAGAGCCAGTTACCTGGTAGATGATGGAGAATGGAGGTCCCACTGGGAGATGGGAGACACTCCCATCTGGACTGGACACTGTCCAAAGCCATGAAGAAGGGGAGAAACACTGTGGAGTCTGACTCATCATATATCCTCCCTTCTTCCAAAATTACCCTCCATTGGGCAACTGCACGACATGACAACAGATGATGAAGGCTATCTGGGAAGTGCAGGCTCAGGGATTAGCTCTGCCATCTATCTCCACTAGCACAGGGTACAGAATGAAAGCTGGACTCTTCAATCAGTCCAGAATGGTCACAAACAAGGTGTGAACCTTTCCCTAAGTTCTCTAGAAGTCAGGTATTACAGAATTAACCTATTCCATGGAGCTGTTCAATTGCAAAGCCAATCTACTGAAAATAAGTACTTCATTAACAAGAATGTGTTCAAAGATTTACACAATCACATAGGTTTATCAACTCTTCTACACAAAAAAGGCTAGGCAAAATAAATTTATCTAGAAAACTTTAAAATAACGACACTGTCCTTTAACATAACAGATATACCAAGTAATGTCATGCTAATTGAACAGCATTGAAAATCACTACAGATAATGGTGTATTTATTCAGTACTCTAGAACACATTTTTTTTCCTAAATGACACACTAGGATAATCTATTTCCCTTTCTTTTTTGAAGAAGGGGAAAAAATTCAGAATTTTAAATATATTTGTCCAACACTACTGAATAAGCATTTAGGTCTTTAAATAATGCTTTAATGCTCTAAATTGAAAATGCTTATATAGTTAAACAATGTATTTGAAATATGTATTGCATCAATGTGTAAGAATGACTCAACAGACAATGTGAGACAATCTGATGATACCTAAAAGGACAGCACAATTGATTTCTACTGCTATAGGTAATTGTGCAGTCTCATAAATAAATCCTTTACTTTCTTATAACCAATAGCAAGCATTTCAAAACAAAACTCATTAATGTAGCCTAATCAAAATGCCAATGTTTTGGACAAATAGTTCTGAAAAGTGATAAATACTCATCATATCCACTTATAAATCTACTTGTGAAAGTTTTGTGGCTTCCAACAAAAATATCTTCTGTGGAAATGTGCTCTATGTTCTCTGTTGTAAGCAAAAATCATCCCTCTTATTACAATATTATATTGGGATTTCATATATAACTTCCATTCAAAAGTACAATATTAAAATGACCGAGCTGTGTTCAACTTTGCTAAGGTAAAAGAAGAT
Organism: Meles meles; assembly: GCF_922984935.1. Classification (NCBI taxonomy): domain Eukaryota; kingdom Metazoa; phylum Chordata; class Mammalia; order Carnivora; family Mustelidae; genus Meles; species Meles meles. The sequence goes on along the minus strand of NC_060066.1, from coordinate 156,774,168 downwards.
ATCACATTTAAGAAAAGAATCTCTTCCTTTCTTTGATTAAAGCATGACAAGTAGAGAAAAGGATTTTTTGAATTCATATCAGGAAGGCGGCTTAAAATGTACAAAAATCATATATATGAGCTGAGGTAGAATCAGACTGAAAGAATTAGCTTAAAAATGACATGTGTTTTAAAAATGTTCAGTCACTAAGAGGATATAAATGAGGATGCTCCTTGTATTGTTTCCAAAGAATATTAAACATTTTGGACATGTTAACATAACTGTGTTTGTTCATATGGTAAGAATAAAAAACTGATTCACATTAAAGTGACTGCAAAACTATATTTTAAAAATCATCTAAAATTTACATATTGATCCAGAGTCCTGTTATGTTTCCCCTGATTCTCCAGGTCTAGAAATAGAGGGTCCTAAAAGGTGACCAATGCAGTTCTAGCATCTTCTGGTCTTTGCTATGTCACACCACGAAACATTAACTCCTATCTTCCGTGTACTACAAAATGCAATTTGAAGAATGGAGAAAAAGTTAATTTCTCCATAGGCAGATTAACAAATTTTGTTAGGTATAAACTACTAATATGAATTAAACATAGAGGAACTGAAGTCAATATTTAATAAGTTAATGAAAACATTTTGTGTTTGTAGCAAATTACAATGTATTCTAAGACATATATGCATGTACTGAAATCGAAAGTTTAAGTAAAGGCAGTACCAAAGGTTCTGTATTGAATAGATGCATCATTAAAACTCTATTAGGAAGGTCCAAATAACTCAAGTGAATCCTTCAGAGATTTATCAGTGAATAACATTATTACGAGTAAGGGAAATTTTGACACTCACTAACTTTAAAAGCAAAATTTAAATGATAAGAATGCTGTAGTTATTAAAGGAAGTTTCATTATAAGTCCACTATTTAAGCTAAACAGAGAAGATGATTTGTAAAATGATAGTTATAGTTAGTGGTTCACAGAATGATTTCCCTGTTATATTATAATGCCACTTAAGGAAAGTTTTGTTTTCCCTGATTTTTTTTTTTTTCTCTAAAACAGACATTCTGGCATTTAGGAGATAGAAATGTATCATTTGACCTTTACACTTTTATTTCATTAATGCAACCACAAGCAACAGAGTCACTGACTGACATGTTTGCACTTTCAGGCCTTTAGCTCTTTAAGTTATTTGATAACTGTTATGCCACTATTTGTTCTTTCTTAGAGACACTTTGAGGAATGTGTTACATTAAAAACAGAGCATATTGGGTAAAGCTTAATAAATGATATCACGTAATTTTAGTAAAGTGTTCTCTTGAGCACTAGATTTTTGTACTTTGATGGGAGGGGCTGTATGTTTGAAGGCAAATTTTGTTTTGTTTTGTTTCCTAATGAATTAGAGAGCAACATCAAATATGATTCTAAATCTCCAATGTAAAAATGTAAAATATAACTGTGATGTTACTTTTGATGAAAAATGTGACACCTGACTTACATACTCAATTGACAGTCCTTACGCTCTGTCTGTATTGGTGCGAACAGAGCAAATACTAGATGCAGAAGGAAGAGTCAAGAAAAATAACTGATAGAATTGAACAATTTTTAACAGAGAGAGAATTTCTTATAAACACATATATTAAAATAGTTTTAAAAAACCTACAGACAATGTAAAAAGGTAAAAAGTCAGATACTCCCTAGAGAATTATAGAATTACTATAAGCGAATTACTTTGGGTAAAAAGTAATGTAGATCAGACTTCTGTTCCATATGACAAGAAACTATTGTGGTTATTGAAAAAATAAACACTAATTGGTAGAAACATCACTTAAAAGAGACAGAGATTTTTATTCTTTTTAAAAAGTTTAAGAGTCAAAGTTCCCTCATTAAAATATTACAAAAGTCAGGATAGAGCATCTCAAAGGATGTGTTACAGTGTACATAAGTAAACAAGGACTGTACCAAAGCAACAACACTGGAAGGATACTGCCCCAACTAGCTAGAGAAGCTTCAGTAGTCTAACCAATGAGAGAACTAAACCTAGGTCTCCTAGAAGCAGAATGTAGTTTCAGATATTTTAATTAGCTATAGCAGGTATTAGATTCATTAGAAACAAAATGCCAAGATATATCATCCAAGACAAGTGGTGTAACAAACCCTTTAGGTTGAAAATGTTCGTGCTCATTACAAATAAGCAATATGCTGCCTCACACACATAGATTGCAGCTCCCATGATCTGTGTTTGCAGCCTTTCAAGGTAGTGTTTCATGCTCACCACTGTTGTTCAAACTTCCTGAACAAACTTAATATAAAGAACATAAATGGGGTTTTATTTATATCCTCTATGCGACATAGAGTTCATAGCTTTCACCAGCAACAAAAAGGTATTTACTAAGTGAAAACAGATTATATGTTACTTTTGTATACATTCAGTGGCATTCTGTATTTACAGTATCATAGATAGCATATTACGAAAGCATATTAGTCTTTAATGTATATCAGAAATTATAATAGTATTCCAAGTGAATTTGGAGTCCTAAGCATGTTTCAAAAGGTATAAAACATATACCACACCCAGATCCCAGATCGTTAAATTTAAGATATGTTGCACAATTCAAACAGAAACCTTTCCCACTCTCTGTCACCTTAGACATGCTGTGTATACTGATTTTGTGCATCCACACTTCCAAGCCAACTACCACCCAGTGGAGAGAAAGGAGATCTTCCAGGGAGATTTGAAGTGTACGTCAGCTGGGGTGTCAGGGGGAGAAGGTAGGGAGATGGGAAATGAAGGAATAAGAGTGTTTAGCCTTGTTTAGATCTAAGCACTGCTGATCATAAATTCATATTTTCACAAGAGGAAAAAAAGAAAAAACGTGTTTCCAGAAGCTCACTTTACAGTGTTGCTCAGGGGTAAAATCAGGCTGTGGATGTTCACTAATGACAAAACATTTCAGTGCTCAAGCTTAGGGAAAAGAAAAGAGGAAGGGAGAGTAAGAAAAAGAAGTAAAACTGAACATGAAGGAGGGAGGAAGGAGAGGAGGAAGAAGGGATCAAGAGAAACAGAGATGGGGGGGCATGTGTACACATGTGTGAGTGACAGTGTGTGGAAGAGTGAAGGAGTGTGTGCCTTTTAGACAGTGAAAGAGAATGTGAATATGAAAGTGGTTGTTAGAGCATGGAAGTGCCAGTGCGTGTGAGGATGTGAAAGAGAGTATGGGAGTTGAGTGTGTTGAAGGCAAAGAGATTTGTGAGTGTGAGAAAATGGTACTGGAAGGGTTCAGAGGGAACATGCATGTGTGTGTGTGACAGTGATGGGAAAGGATATGGGGAGAGGGCTGGGAAATTTGACTCAAAAAAGGGAAGACAAGATCACAGAATAGGGACATGAACGAGGAAGAGAAAAAAGGAATGAGGAGAGGTGACAAGTGGAGGAAAGGGGGAGCTAAACAGGATCAGAAATCAGAGTGGTGAAGATAAACAGGAGAATAGAAAAGGCAGGAAAGATTACAGAGAAAACAGAAAAAGGATGAAAACAGGCAATAGAGGGAAAGGAGAGTAAGAAGGAACTGGGAAAACAGGAAAAGAAAATGAGGAGGGGAAAGATGAGGGGAGGAAATAATCAGTGGAAGGAAAGAAAGCTGAAGACAGAGAAATTGAGCCTAAGTGTCCAAGTGAAAGGGAAAATAAATGGGATCAGGGAGCCAGCAGTTTGCAAAAAGTCGCTTAGGCTAGAGTAAAATAGAAACAAACCTGATAAACTTGTCAGAGTACCCCATGACAATAAAACACAGACCTTGTGAATTGAGTTTCAAAGTGGCACCTGCCCCTCCTAAACCTCACTCTTCACTCATCCCCGCACTACTTGGCGTTCCGGCAAAGTGCTTTAGCATCATGCGTCCAGCTTGCTACCTGCCCCAGCGTGAAGGGGCCAGGCTCCAGGCAGATCCAGCACCTGGATTTCTTGAGGTGTGTGTGTGTGCGTGCGTGTGTATGTGTGTGTGTGTGTGTGTGTGTGTGTGTGTTTATGGTGATCACCATCAGCATTATTACTCAGTGTTTAAAAAAAAAAAAGGCAAGAAGCGTGGAAAGAAAGACAGAAAGAAAGACTGAGACAAGTACGAAAAGCACGCCGTTCCTCCTACCTAAGCACCGCCGTGTCCCCTTTTCTGACCATCATGTTGTCCACGGCCGCCCAGGGGAAGTCCACACTCTGTCCAGCCGGGAGGCAGGAGGGTAGCAGGCAGCACAGGCTGAGGAGCACCGCCGCCAGCCACTGGTTCGAGCAACAAGCACCCTGCACCAACAGCATCATGTCCATCCCTGCTAGGGCTGCTCACTCTCCAGCAGCTTTCAGCTCGCACTCCCCCACCCCCTGGTGCTGGCGAGTCTTCCCGGGAACCAGGCGGCGCGCCACAGGATTTTTTTTTTTCTTTTTCTCCCCTTTTTTCTTTTTTTCCCCCTTTTTTTGTGTTTTTTTTTGGGGGGGGGCTGGGGTGGGTGGGTGGGTTTCTTTTCTTTCTTTCTTTTTTCTTTCCCTTCTAGTTGTTGGCTGTTGTTTCTCTGTCTTTCTCTCTCTTTTTTTTCCTCCCCTCCTCCTTCTCTTCGCTTTCCCTCCCTCCCTCCCCTCCCACCCCCTGGCACCACACTACACCTCCTCTCGGTTGCGTTTGGCCGAGTCCGGAGTGAGTCTAATTCTCGGGCGGCTCGCACACCATCTAGCGAGGAGGCGAGCGCGCCGGCGAGTGAGGGAGGAGGCGCGGCGGTGGCGGAGGCAGGGCGAGCGGCGGCGGCGGGCGGCTGCAATCGCAGCAGCGGCAGCAGAAGCAGCGCGGGGCGCAGCGGCGGCCGCTGGCCCCCGGGCTCGCGCGCGTTGCCAAGCGGCCGTTTCCTTAGCAACCCCGCCCGGGGACTGGGGATGCAGCAGGGAGGGGGGCGGCGGGAAATGGGGGGGGGGGGGAGAAAGAAAGAAAAGAAAGAAAACGGGGGGGAAAAATCCAGAGGAGGAGGTATATCACAATTATGCAAAGTGAGGGGAGAAGAGAGACAAGTCTTAGACAAAATGCTTCCCTTCTTGTCATGTGCACTAGGGTGATGTTTCGCTAGAAAAGTCGTGTGTCGGTGCTGAGGTGGAGAGCCGAGGGGCGCTTTGCTTTCCCTCTCTGGAGCGTTTTACCTCTTGAGACACCGTAACTTTAAAGTCCTCCAAGTTGTAGTCGGCGCCATCATGACGCCAGGGACTGGGAGATTTTGTTGCTTATTTAATTTTTTCCAGTCTCTCCTGGGCGACCGCGCTACAGCCGACAAGTTGGCTACAATTGGCCAACTAGTTCACTCTTTACCTCTTTTCGGAAATAGGTAGGGACGGTGGCGGGGGTGCTGCTTTTTGAGGGCACGGTGCATGCGAGGCCTTGCGGTGAAGAAGCTGGTGGATTTATTGGGTCAGTCAATACGGATGGGAGGGCGCCCGCTACCCGCCCCCCAGCCCTGTGTGTGCTGACACTAAATAGTGCGTATGTGTGTGAGGGATGGTCGAAGTAGAGGGTGTGTGTGGATGTGTTGTGAGTGTGTAGTGTGCGTGTGCCCGGGCTCGTGCGCGCGCGGCACGCAGGCGCGGTGGGAGGGACGGGGCGGGTCATGGCTGGACGCAGTCGGGAAGAGACTGCAATCAAGTGTTTTAATTGTGTAGAGCCAGGCAGTCCTGTTATGTAAGAGGCAGGTTAACCCGTTTGAGCCTATCAGGCACAATGATCCGCGCACCCGAACCTAGGCAGGACTGAGTTTTCGGGTTTCACGAGTCCTGGGGTTATATTGTTTCAGCAGCCTCCAAACCAGGTTGGACAGATTTCCTCCTCTGCAGCGCAGAGAAGCTCCCCCTGCCTCCCAAGCCGCAGCCTCTTCAGCGCTCGCCCCGCCGCTGGGAGCCGCTGTCCTGGCCTAAGGCAGAGCCGGGTGCCGGCTGGGAGAGGGGCCGCCCCCCTACCCTTTCCTACTTCTTCCCTTCTTAAACTCGTTTCCAGATTGAAGACCCTTTAGCTATTCCGGGCCATTTGCAGATCAATGCGAGAACCGAGGCTGGAGTCAATAGCAGTTACGCCAATCAATCTTGTTCAGTGAGGAGTTTGGGAAGCAGAGCGAGGAAGTGGAGAGAAACAAGTAATTAAAAAATATGCTCACTACCACCACCACCACCTCCTTCACCCCCCTTAAGCAGTCTTTGACGATTTTCTTCGCCTTGACTCCAGTCCTCCTTCCCTTGAAGGAAATAAATAAAGCAAAACAGCACATCTCTAACTCGTTTTCCATAATGCTAGCAGGATCCTTTGGCAAAGCGCACAGAAGCAATAATCTCTGCAGGGGTCAGCATCCGGCTGCCTCCCCAGACTGAGCTCTTTACGAGGCAGGCAGGGAGTCGTTTTGCTTCGCGGCATCGGTGCTCAGGGTGATTTTTATCGCAGTGCATGAGGATATATGGGGAAAATGGGGAAAGGGAAGTGTTCCCATCACCTGTGACCACCCAGACTGACTGCTCCAAGAGCCCCTAACTAGCATCACCTCCCCGCTGAACTGACACTCCAGTGCTAGGCAATTAACCGAGGCGCTTGCGGCAGGAGTTACTGATGTTATTAGTATTCAAGCTTAACTCTCAAACCCGGCTCAGAAATTGAGAGTGCAATAGTATTCAACCGCATTTTGAGACATCAATAAAATGTTAGTCATTTGCGGATGAATGAAAACATTTTCTTTACCGTCTGGAATGCTAGGGAAATAATTGTCAAATCACAGACTCTTGCTAATATTGATGCCAAATACCTAGATAACACTGTCATCTTGTTAACTGCGATTTTTCTCTCGCGCGTGGTACACTGAAGGATAAAGCTTAAAATTATGTAGGGCAAACGGGAGATTATAAGAATCAGCATGTCACATGCATGGGCAAAACTATTCAGTATTATTTAATATTTTCTCTAGAAATGATCTAGATCCCATTGAAGAGAAGCAGAAGGCACAGCTTCCGGCATTGTGACTCAGTTTAGTGCTGTTTTATGCGGAGATGGGATGCCAGCGTTTTCTAGTACAAGCTATGAAAAGCATCCTTTTGTAACTGCTGTTTCCCAGAGATCTGACATCTTGGGGGGGGGGGGCGAGGGAGGGAGAATTTCTGTGACCAGGGATGGAGCTGTGCAGCAGTTTTAATATGTACAACAACCCTTCAGGCTTGTAAAAGGAAACTGAAACCACTTATGTTTAAAGGCAAAGAGTTTATTTTCTTTATTTCTAGTTTTTATCTAAACTTAACATTCACTGATCACAAACCACTTAAGTCTCACAAAACCAATCCAAAGGAAGCAATAACTAAACCTAGTTTATAGATGCATAGGCTATCACAAAGATTATTTTCATGTACATCAGACAGCACCTATTACTATGTGTACTTTTGCTGTCCTTCTGACTAGGGAAGAATATGATTTTAAAAGCGCCATGACTTTCTTTTCATTCTTTCTAAAGACATTTTTCTGAGAGGCTTTTACAAGGTTTCCAGTATTTGCTTTTGTGGTCCTACATTTCTTCCAAGCAGAGACCTAAATTCTGGCGGTCTTGGCTTCTTCTAAGGGAAACCAGAACAAAAACAAATAACTAAATGCAAGAAAGAAATCTCCCAGCTCAGATAGCATGTGGTTCCTTAGAAGAATATTTTTAAAGTATCAAGAACAGGTAACAGCATTGTTTGAACTTCTTATATGGGGAGGGTTGGAGTGGTTATAGTAGGATGTAGGATACTCTCTTGGTCAGAGTATATAAGACCTGATATTGGAATGAGTTACTACTTCCTTTTGAATCATGCACATTTATTTTATTTTCAAAGCTCAACTTCTAATATTCTAAGAAATGTGCAACTAATTTGAGTTCCTTTGGGAGGAAAAAGATGGAGACTGATGTGTGTGATAACTGATTATGTCATTATCTAGATTGGTTTACATCCCTGTTTTTCATACCCTGAGACCTCAGAGGTGTTGGAAAGGTAAAGTTATGAGGAAGCTTCTTAAGATTCATAGTTTAATAAGCTTTATTTTAACAGTATAAATGAGATCCATACTAGGAAAAAATTAGAATATGAATTCACATTGTTTTCTTTCTTTCTTTCTTTAGATTTTTTATTTACTTATTTGACGGAGAGAGAGATCACAAGTAGGCAAAGAGGCAGGCAGAGAGAGAAGAGGAAGCAGGCTCCCTGCCAAGCAGAGAGCCCGATGTGGGACTTGATCCCAGGACCCTGAGGTCATGACCTGAGCCAAAGGCAGAGGCTTAACCCACTGAGCCACCCAGGCACCCTCACATTTGTTTTCTGATGATGAGTAAGTAGACCCAGATACATCTTTCATATTACTGTCTAGACATGAAAAATTTTAGGCAAGATAGGTCCCAGGACCTAATGGAAACTGCTAATGAGAGCACTTTATAATTCCTGAGAGTTGGTCAGGTAGCCCTTATAAACAGGACATATGAATAATAGCTCTCTAGCATGGGCCATAATTGATTCTGTATTTGAATTAAGCTGGTTTAAGTTTGGAACACCTTGCCAACTTAAACTCACCTATCTATAGTAATAATTTGCAGGGCACTGTGAGAATTACAAAGCTCAAGAATTTTGTTGGGGGCAGGAAAATATTCCTTTGCTGAAAAGTTTCTCAAGGTAGACACTTTTGACATTTTGGAGCAGGTAATTTGTTATGGGGATTGCCCTGTGCACTGGAAAATGTTTAGCAGCATCCCAGGCCTCTACTCATCAAGTATCAATTATACTAAGAACTAACTTAAATCTCTGTATTCTTTAAATAGTGACAGCTACAGAGTATGCAGTCAGGAAATGGCTATTGAATAAAGGAAAGGAAAAGCAAAGTCATTTCATTGTTGACTCTATGTAAAATATATATATATTAATTTATTCACTTATTCATTTTTATCACTTTATCTATTAAATGTGGATGTTGACCAAAGAAATAAAAAGTGGGGTTGAGGAAGGGTGCAAGAATACCTATGCTACTTCAAAGCTCTTCGAACCATTCCTATGGAATGACCCTAGAAAGTTCACCTAAGGAATTAAACCAGAAAGTATAGTCTTATGATAAATTTAGATGGAAATTATTTTCAAAGTATTGAAATTGTTATGCACTTGTAAGATAATGAGTACAGCTTTGCTATTTATCATCATATATTTGTATGGGTTTTGGAAAAAAACTAAGAAATACCTCTATCATTATTTATTTAAGATTTTTCCTCTCCCACTTCTAAAAGAACTTTAGGGACCTCAAGTGCATCTATCTAAATGTCAATTTTAATATTTTTTATTGGACTATCAGGAATGTAAAATCGTACAATTCAAACTACTATTCTATTTTATTATGTTATTCTTTCCTATTATGTTCCATCTCTGCAAAAATATATACAGTATATCTTGTATATATATATATATATATATATACTTTTTTTTTCCATTTTATTTATTTTTTCAGCGTAACAGTATTCATTGTTTTTGCACAACACCCAGTGCTCCATGCAAAATGTGCCCTCCCCATTACCCACCACCTGTTCCCCCAACCTCCCACCCCTGACCCTTCAAAACCCTCAGGTTGTTTTTCAGAGTCCATAGTCTCTTATGGTTCGCCTCCCCTTCCAAAAAAAAAAAAAAATTGGAATATATATACATTTTATAAAGATTTTATTTGGCTGTGGCAGTTTTAGTTTTACAACAAAACTGAGAGAGATACAGAGATTTCCCTTATACATTCTGCCCCACACATGTACCCTCCATTATCAGCATCATTCGCCACAAAGGCACTTTTATTTTTTTTTTAACCAAGGATGAACCTACATTGACAGAGTATAAGGATTCACTCTTGATGTTGTACATTCTATGGGTTTGGACAGATGTATAACAACATGCCCCATAACTATGATTCCATACACAGTATTGTCCCTACTCCAAAAATCTTCTCTGCTCTCGCCTATTCATCTCTCTTTTGACCATTCCTAATCTTTTTGTCTCCATAGTTTTGCTTTTTCCAGAATGTCATATAGTTGCAACCATACAGTATATTGTCTTTCCAAACTGGCTCTTTCACACTTAGTGATAAAACATTTTCATTTCCTCTTTATCTTTCTATAAATTAATAGCTCATTTATTTTTAGTGCTGACTAATACCCCATTGTCTAAATGTACCATAGTTTATTTAGCCACTCACCTAATTAAGGATACATTGATTGTTTACAAGTTTTGGCAGTTATAAATAAAGCTATTATAAACACCCATATGCAGGTTTTCTGTGGACATAAATTTTCAACTCATTCAGGTAAATACCAAGGAATGGAATTGTTGGATCATATAATGAGTATTCTTTACCTTTTTAAAGAAATCACCGAACTGTCTTCCAAAGGAGCTATACCATGTTTACATTCCCATCAGCAATGTATGAGGGTTCCTCTTGTTCCACAGACTCACTAGCATTTATTATTTCCAGTGTTCTAAGAGGTGTGGAGTGGTATGTCATTTTCATTACATTCCCTGGTTACCTATGATGTGAAGCACCTTTTCATGTGCTTATTTGCCATTTGTACATCTTTAAATGAGGTATATATTAAGATCTTTGGCTCATTTCTTAAGCAAGTTGACTGTTTGCTTATTGAGTTTTAAGAGTTCTTTGCATATTTTGGTTAACAGTAATAGAGAGGGCATGTATTGCATGGAGCACTGGGTATGGTGCAAAAACAATGAGTACTGTTACGCTGAAAATAAATTAATTAATTAAAAAAAAAACAGTCTTCTATCAGATATGTCCTTTGCAAATATTTTCTTTCATTCTGTGGCTTGTTTTCCAATTCACTTGATATTGTCTTTCACTGAGCAGAAGTTTTTAATTTTAATGAAGTCTAGTTTATCAATTATTTCTCTCAATGATTCTGGTTTTGTGTTGTATCAAAAAAGGCATCACCATAACCAAAGGCATCTAGATTTTCTTCTAAATTGTCCTTTAGGAATTTTCGAGCTTTGTGTTCTACATTTAGGTCTATGATCCTTTTGAGTTCATTGCTGTGAAGGGTGTAAGGTCTGTTATCTTATATACTTTCAAATCTTAAATGTCTTATTTTATCCCTTTATCACTTTTTTCTTAATTGGTAGATATTTTGTATATATATATATAGAAGGGGAGAGTCCTCATTGTAAAGATTTATAAACCATCTTGACTAGAATTAGTCATTTTTTAATTAGGATGAATTTTTACTACTAATGTAGTTTTCATTACATAGGTATAAAATCATGGCTTTAAAACATGGTCCTACGCAGAAAGAAAAGAGCTCTTGCCATTGTATTCCATGACCACTTCTAGCAAAGTGGACTTTTATTGCTCTTTAGTAAACTATGATATTCATAGTGAAGCAGAGTGATTGTTTTTCCTCACATTAGGAAAAAACCAGCCAGGTTTGAAGTGGAATAACTTTAAAGGACTATATGAAATACCTTTGCAAATTTATTAAAGCCATCCATGTACATGGTATCTTTTTTTTTTTCTAACAAACAGCACATGGTTAATAATACATTTTCAGAAAAGTACATAAGTATAAAGGTGAATCTTAGTGCAGTATTATTTAAAGTTAACCTCCATTTAATTCCACCCAGATTAAAAAACAGAAAATTGCTAACACCACTAGCAGCAACCTGGAAGCAATTTTTAATCCTAACCCCTCTTTTCTCCCATAAAAGTGACACTATAATTTTTTCATAGTTTTCATTTCCTCATTTTTTAAATATTTTCACTACTTAGTTTTGTATAAAAATGATAAAATCAACCAATAAAATTATTTCATGGTTATCATGTTCTTTCTAAAAATATTTTACCACTAAGTTTTACATCTCTTTGAACAATGGCTTGCTTTTCTATGTACTCTTACAAAGTCATATCAATTATACAATATGTAATTATACAGTATAGACTTTTTTGTGTCTGGATTCTTTTGCTGAACGTATTTTAAAATTTCGCTATGCCATTGTACAGCTATTGTCACTTCAGTTTTTTTGAATCTATGCAGCATTCCATAGTTTAAATATACAATTATATTATATATTTATCCATTATAATCCATTATATTGTTGACAGACATTTATATTTTACATTTCTATCTCATACAGACAATGATGATGTGAACATTCTTGCACATTAGTGCTGAAAACTTCCCCCAGCTTGAATAAAGCTGGCCTGCAAGTTTGTGGGAAGCACACACCTACACACACACACACACACACACACACACACACACACACACACACACACACACAGATTTATTTTAAGGTATTAGCTCATACAATCATGAAACTGGCAAATCCAAGGTCTGGAGTTAGGGAGGCAGGCTCCAGACCTAGAGAAGATCTGATGTTGCTCCTTGTATCTAAAGATGGTCTAGGGATGCCTGAGTGGCTCAGTCAGTTGAGCAGCTCCCTTTGGCTGAGGTCATGATCCCAGGGTTTTGAGATCAAGTCCTCCATGGGGCTCTTTTCTCAGTGGGGAGTCTGCTTCTCCCTCTGCCTGCCACTCTTCCTGCTTGTGCATACTCTCTCTCTCTCTGACAAATAAATAAATTAAATCTTAAAATAAAAAAAAAGAAAAGATAATCTAGAGGCAGAATGAACTCTCCCCACAGAGAGCTAAGTCAGTTTTATCTTAAGGCCTTCAGTTGATTGAATGAGGCCCATCCACATTATGGAAGGTAATCTGCTTTACTCCAAGTCCATTTTAATCTTAATCTCATCTAAAGAATTCCTTCACAGCAACATCAAGACTAGTAATTGACTAAATATCTGGATACTGTAGTCTTCTCAAGTTGACACATAAAATTAACCACAGCAGTTTACTTCTAATTCATTGCAATGTTGATGCATAGGCCTTCCTTATCTCAGTTTAAAGTAAGAGAGTTATTAATATACCAAATTTTGATTGATCCATATTCTATTATGACAAAATTTCTAGTCAGTGTTAAAAGTTCTCTTGTTGCTTAAATCAAATACATAGCATTAAAAGGGCTTGTTTTTCTCTTAAATCATATTAAATGAAGGATAAAGGAGACAGCTTTTATTTTATAGTTGATGATATTGTCTATGTTTGTTTTAATCATAGACCTTTAAAAACTTCACTGCATACCAAAACTATAGTAGCAGAAAAAACAATTTTAATATTAACAATTATAATAAAATATAAATGTCTGTCAACAATATAATAGATGAGAATGCTGAAGCATCCCTACCTTGAACTTAATAGACCCACTTCTGTTAGTGCCAGTGGAATCCTATGAATGAAGCAGAACGTCAATCATTGTTCAGAAAGACTGTGTTTACATATATAGGACTCTCTGGCCCAGCAGGTTTACTAAGATCACATTTTTCAGGTGGCCTGTTACCTTATCAACACCAGTCTCTCAGTCACCTCTAGGATTTGAATCACCACTAGTTCGTTCTCCATTGCTATTATTTTTATCATTTTAAGATTGTTATATACAAGAATCATAGGGCATGCATCCTTTTGAAGCTGACTTTTATTCATACAGCAAAATGCCTCTGAGATCCATCCAAGTTGTTTCTTGTATCAATAGTTTCTTCCTTTTATTGCAGAGTCGTCTGCAGAATGGATGTACCACACTTTGTGTAATCATTCACTTATCTCAAGATATTTTAGTTGTTCCCAGCTTGGGGCTATTACAATTAAAGCTACTTTTAAAAATCATGTTCTTGCCATTTGCGACGACATGGATGGAACTAGAGCGTATCATGCTTAGTGAAATAAGTCAATTGGAGAAAGACAACTATCATATGATCTCCCTGATATGAGGACATGGAGAAGCAACATGGGGGGTTAGGGGGATGGGAGAAGAATAAATGAAACAAGATGGGATTGGGAGGGAGACAAACCATAAATGACTCTTAATCCCACAAAACAAACTGGGGGTTGCTGGGGGGAGGTGGGATTGGGAGAGGAGGAGGGGGCTATGGACATTGGGGAGGGGAGGTGAACCATAAGAGACTATGGACTCTGAAAAACAACCTGAGGGTTTTGAAGGGTCAGGGGTGGGAGGTTGGGGGAACAGGTGGTGGGTAATAGGGAGGGCACGTTTTGCAGGGAGCACTGGGTGTTGTGCAAAAACAATGAATACTGTTACGCTGAAAAAAATAAATAAAATCGGAAAAAAAAATAAAATCATGTTCAGATTTTTAGGCACACTTATTTTCATTTCTCTGGAATAAAGACCCAGAAATATGATTGTGGGGTCATGTAAATGTCTGCTTAGTTTTTTGCAGAGAAACTTGCGACCTAACTCAGAGTGGTGATACCATTTCATATTCCAGTAGCAGTCAGTGTATGACAGATCTGGTTTCTCCACTTCCTCACAGCATTTTCTTATTGTCATTAGTTTTAATTTTAGCTTTCCTAATTTGTAGTGATATCAAATACAAATATCTCATTCACTGTGATTTTCATTTTGTATTTCATTCATTGTGGTTTTAATTTACATTTTCCTAATAACAAATAATGTTGGATATCTTGTCATGTCCTTATTCACCACCCTTGAATCTCCAGTGAAATACTTCTTTATGTCATTTGCCCGTTTTCTTTTATTTTTTTTGTAAGATTTATTTCTTTATTTCAGAGAGAGAATGCACCAGTAGGGGAAGAGGTAAGGGAAGAGATGGGGGGAATGTGGGGAAGCACAACCTCTGCTGAGTGGGGAGACTGACCAGCTCAATCCCAAAATTCAAAGATCATGACCTGAACTGAAGTCAGATGCTTAACTGACTGAGCCACCCAGTCGCCCCTCATTGCCCATTTTCTAACAAATCATTTATTTTTCTTACTAATTCTGAATGTTTTTCTTAAATATATTCTAGGTATGAGTCCTTTTACAGATATGTGGCTTGAGAATATTTTCTTTTAGACTTTGCTTTCATTTCATCCTTTTATAGTTTTGCACAAAGCAAAATTTTTAGTTTTAATGAAGTTTAGTTTGTCCATTTTTTTTCCATTTTATTTATTTTTTCATCGTAACAGTATTCATTGTTTTTGCACAACACCCAGTGCTCCATGCAAAACGTGCCCTCCCTATTACCCACCACCTGTTCCCCCAACCTCCCACCCCTGACCCTTCAAAACCCTCAGGTTGTTTTTCAGAGTCCATAGTCTTTTATGGTTCGCCTCCCCTTCCAAATTTTTTTTTTTAATAAACATATAATGTATTTTTATCCCCAGGGGTACAGGTCTGTGAATCACAGACCTGTACCCCTGGGGATAAAAATAGTTTGTCCATTTTTTAAAATTATTTTATGTATCCTGTTTTTGGTATTATATCTAAGAACATTCACCAAGCACTAGGTCCTGAAGGTTTCCTTCTATGTTTTCTTCTAAAAGTTTCATAGTTTTCCATCTAAATTTATGATTCAGAGTCAAATTTTATACAAGGTATAATGTTTAGGCCAAGATTTTTTTTTAATTTTTGCTTATGAATATTCAATTATTCCAATTCAATTATTCCAATTCAATCACACCAATAATTTTTGAAAAGCACTGAATTCTTTTTGCACGTTTCTCCAAAGTCAGTTGTGTGGGGCTATTTTCTGGGTTCTTTATTCTGTTCCATTGATTTGTTTGTTTATCCCTTAACCATTCTTGATCATTATAGCTATAAAAGTCTTCACTATAGCTTATAAGTGTGGTTCTTTCCACTTTATTCTTGTTTATCAAAATTCTTTTATTTATGCTAATTCTTGATATACATTTGGCCTCTTGATACACATTTTGGAATAATCTACATTAATTTGTATATCTACAAAAATATTTTTGGTTTTTATTGGACTTCTGTTAAAACTGTACATCAATTTGGGGAAAATTTACTCCTTTACTATATTAAGACTTCCAATCCATAAGATAGGCATAACACTCCATTTCCTTAAAACTTCTTTGATTTCTTTCAACAACACTGTATAGTTTTCAGCATATGTCCTTTTTTGTTAGATTTATACCTAAAAATTTTACTTATATTTTGAATGCTTTTAAGTTGCATTGCATATTTAATTTTAGTTTTCATATAGTCATATGAATATATGTAAATACAATTAATTAATTTTTTGTTTTGACCTTGTATCTTATGACTGAACTCATTTACTCTAAGAAGTTAATTTTTCATACTTCTTGGGATTTTTCTACATAAACCATTATTTCATCTACAAATAGGAACAATTTCCAGTTTTATTTTTTTCTCCCATTCTGTGTATGTTTTTTTACTTCTTTACTTCTTTATTTATTTCTTTATTTATTGTTTTAGCCTATTGTGATAGCTAGGACTTCTAGTAATAGGTTGAATTGCAATGGGGGATGAGGGGAGAGTTTCTCCTCTGATACCATCATAGCAGGAACGGACAGGGGTGTGTCCTTACTGCTTGGTGGGGAAGAAAAGCCTACCCAACTCAACCATTTATTTTATTATTTTATTTTATTTATGTATTTACTTGCTTGTTTATATATATATTTATATGCATATCTGTCTGTTTAGTTAATGAAGTGTAGTTTACACACAATGTGACATTAGGTCTAGGTATACAACATGCAAATTCCACAGCTCTATACCTTATGCCGTGTTCACCAAAAGTGTAGCTGCCATCAGTCAGCTCAAACTTTTTTAATATCAACCCCTTTATCTCTACCTACCCTTGTAAGAAAGGAAATTTGATAAGTTTTGTTGCAGCCTGGGAGGCTAGGCTATGCTCTTCATGGACCTTTGCTAGCAAAGGTGGTGTGGGGATGCAATTTTTTCAGTGATATTTGGCAGGACTAGAGCAATTATCATCTAAAAGCTTTCTTCTTGGTAGGCTGGCCCTTTTCTGGTATTTTGGCTAGAGAAAGCAGGCTTTTTCTGGCAGGGTTTTGTTTCGTTTTTTGTTTTGTTTTGCTTTTTGTCTATGCCTATTGGTATTTTTGAGTTGCCATCCTCTGTCTGGCATAATTCATGAGGGAAAAGGAAAACCCGGGGAATGCAGAGCCATGTTGTTCTTTAGAACCTTAGGTTCCTAGCCAGTTGGTCTTCTTTTCCCTACCTTTTGCAGTCATCTTGTGCTTGTTTTACATATTTCACATTTTTAATGTACTTAAAAGAATGGGATAAAATACATCTAATCCATCTTTCCTAACACATAACTACATTACTTTTTTTCATTATAAATTTATTTTTTCTGGTTAGCTCAACCTAGGTTTTCATATCTTCTATCTCAGAATGTTGCTTGAATTGGCTTGTTCATTACCACCATAGAATATAATGTCAGTAATGTTTACAAGGGAAGCATAAAAATCTGAGGAAGAAAAATGTAGTGTTTAATGAACTTTCTTAATTACAGAACTTCTCTGACCCAGTAAATATTTCAGAACACCCAGGCTGTATTTATGTGATACCACTGAAATGGCTATGTCTCTATCAATCTTCACTTTTGCAATTCTGTCACTATTATTGATTGTCTAAGTCAATTAGAAAATCTTGATTGCAATATAAATAAATACAAAGATGGCTGTATATAGTGGAAAGACTTTGTGGCTATAAATAAAGAAAAAGTCAAAATTTTTATGAGTGTAGCTAATTTTAATCAGTATTTTTAAGTTAAATGATATATTATAACTGGAATGAAAACTGAAATAGAGGATAAGAGACCTCAGTTCTTACCAAGTTTTAGCTACCTAGTGGTAAAGGATCAGAGACAAATCTTTTTCACTGGACTCTATTCCAACTCTTGCCAACCAGCAGGGTTGGAATAATATGTAATCTTTAAGGTTATTTTCAGAATAATTGGATGGACTCTGTATGTTTACTGATTGAATAGTGTGGATTAATGCTATCTGATCACAGGTCATCTCAGTCCTTCTCCTTGGGCACTCAGTATTTACTCTCCATCCCTCAATTCTTTTGGATATGCTGACTGGATGTGAGCTGCTCACATAATTGATTTCTGTTTTGTTATTATTATTATTATTATTTAAATATCATAGTTTAAAAATACATCCTTCAATATAAGAAACATACAAGCTCACTTTTTCCTTGGAGTTTAAGGGTAACATTTATTTGGACTATGAAATGGAGATTTGTAAACATGGGTATGTTAGGAATAATGAACAAAGAGTCAAAGTTGAATTTACAGGATTAAAATAATTAAAATATCTCTGGACTATAATTTTGGTAGGAGGATAAATGCTTTACTTTTATCGTGGTACCCATCATTTCCTGGCCTGTGCATGCAAATGCAAGTACACAAACACACTTTATTAATAATGCAAGATATTTAAGGGACTGGTATTGGTTTAAAGAATATTTTACAAAACTCATGAAAATAGTTTTTTAATTGAGAAACATCTGAAACCTAAAGGATATCTTCCCAAACTTCACAATCTCTTCATGAGGCATATAAATGATCAGGTCTTAGAACAAATAAAATTATGCTCTATTTCTATAATTATAATCTAGGGGCTACACTTATACTTATCTGTCAGTTTTAATTGAATTTACAAGGTAAGATTTATTTGTGATAATTCATGGATAATCTAATTATCCATATTCCAAAAAGCAGATCCAGAGGCTATTAGGAATTCTTAATAATATTTAGTCCTAATTCTTCGAGAAATAAGAGAAGGATTGTGGCCAGACGACAAGATTTCTTGTAGTCTGATTAGCTCATTTTTCCAAATGCATTTTCTGTTGCCCATATCACCATACAGAATCCAATTTTGGCATTCCCAAATGACTCATTTATCTGGATTATTTGTATATAATGAGTGTGTTATTTTGTGGTACAGGATCACATGGCTTTTGGAGACTGAAACCAACTTTATTTCATTATGACTGATTTCCTAATGTTCCACACGATTTTCACTGCAGAATGGAGGCGGAAGCATGGAAGTGATGATGAATTAGTATTTACTATAATTATTTCTCAGATAATTGCTATAACTCCACCTCAAAAATGTATTTGTTTCAAAAACATTTTGTTCTAGATGACTAGTGATTTCTCCAAATTATCTTATGACCTGAGACACCATTGTCACTATCAAGTTTAACAAGAAAAACAGGTGCCAAGACAAGAGGATTTAAGACAAAATAGATATAATGTATGAAAAAACAATACAAACCCCCCTACAGACATTCATTGAGAACTTATATGCCAAATGTTGTAAGTTTTTTTAACTGACGATTTTTATAGATTATTATTTGATATACTTGTATGTTATCTATTTTCTACTTTGGCAAACAAACTGCATAATAAAAACACAAGTAACTTATATTTGTTTAAAAATATTTGTTAATCATAGCTGTAAGATTAAACATTAAGTTTAAAGCTATTTAATCAACAAAATTTTTTGTTTCAACATAATTCTGAAAGCTGTTTCTCTTTTTCATACTTTAAGTATCACAAATTTGTCATTATGGAGTTTTCATCAAAGAACCTTACCATATCTCAAAATTAATATTCTAAAACTAAATATTATTAAAAAATTTTTAGTGAGCCTATATTAAGCTTTATTTTTTAAAGACTAAATACTAAACAAAATTTTGTTTATTATTTGCTCGGTATCAGTAAAAAGTAACTGAAAATGCTTCATCTCTGTTCACCATAAAATGATGACTCTCTATTACCTAAATAACTAATTTCCAACATTCCTTTTTGCTCACCCATACCAATCATTCAGATAAGACTGTCACATACAGTCTACAGAATGGGAGAAAATTCTTACAAACCATGTATTGGATAAGGGGTTAATATCCAAAATACACAAAGATCTCAGTCAACTCAATAACAACAATACCAACAATAAAAACCCCAAACAACTGAATTAAAACAGGGACAGAAGACATTTCTCCAAAGAGAACATCAAAATGGCCAACAGACACATGAAAAATACTCAACGTCACTAATTATCAGGGAAATACAAATCAAAACCATAATGATATATCCCCTCATACCTGTTAGACTATCTATCATCAAGCCAAGCAACAACAGGTGCTGGGGAAGATGTGGTGTAAAAGGGATCCCTTATATATTGTTGGTAGTGATGTAAATTGGAACCACTATGGAAAACAATATGGAGGTTCCTAAAAAAATTAAAAATAAACCTACCATACAATCTAGCAATTCCATTGCTGTGTATATACCCAAAGGAAATAAAAACAGAATTTTGACAAGATACATTCCCATGTTTATCACAACATTATTCATAATAGGCAAGATATGGAAACAATCCAAATGCCCATCAATGAACAAATGGATAAAGAAGATGTGGTACATATACATAATGGAGTATTATTTAGCCATGGGAAAGGAAGATACCCTTCCATTTGGCTCAGATTTTTCCACTTGTAAGATAGACATATTTTGGGGGCACCTGGGTGACTCAGTTGGTTATGCATCTGCCTTTGGCTCAGGTCATGATCCCAGGGTCCTGGGACTGAGTCCCGCATTGGCTTCCCTGCTCAGCAAGGGAGTCTGCTTCTCCCTCTCCTTCCCTCTGTGTGTGTGCTCACTCTCTCTCTCACACCTTCTCTCTCAATAAATAAATAAAAACTTAAATTTTTTTGTGTGTGTGTGAATTATTTTTTTCCCATTTTATTTATTTTTTCAGCATAACAGTATTCATTGTTTTTGCAAAACACCCAGTGCTCCATGCAAAACGTGCCCTCCCCATTACCCACCACCTGTTCCCCCAACCTCACACCCCTGACCCTTCAAAACCCTCAGGTTGTTTTTCAGAGTCCATAGTCTCTTATGGTTTACCTCCCCTTCCAAATTTTTTTTTTTTAATAAACATATAATGTATTTTTATCCCCAGGGGTACAGGTCTGTGAATCGCCAGGTTTACACACTTCACAGCACTCACGATAGCACATACCCTCCCCAATGTCCATAGCCCACTCCCCCTCTCCCAATCCCACCTCCCCCCAGCAACCCCCAGTTTGTTTTGTGAGATTAAGAGTCATTTATGGTTTGTCTCCCTCCCAATCTCATCTTGTTTCGTTCATTCTTCTCCTGTCCCCCTAACCCCCCATGTTGCTTCTCCGTGTCCTCATATCAGGGAGATCATATGATAGTTGTCTTTCTCCGACTGACTTATTTCACTAAGCATGATACGGTCTAGTTCCATCCACGTCGTCGCAAATGGCAAGATTTCATTTCTTTTGATGGCTGCATAGTATTCCATTGTGTATATATACCACCTCTTCTTTATCCATTCATCTGTTGATGGACATCTAGGTTCTTTCCATAGTTTGGCTATTGTAGACATTGCTGCTATAAACATTTGGGTACACGTGCCCCTTCGGATCACTGCGTTTGTATCTTTAGGGTAAATACCCAGTAGTGCAATTGCTGGGTCATAGGGTAGTTCTATTTTCAACATTTTGAGGAACCTCCATGCTGTTTTCCAGAGTGGTTGCACCAGCTTGCATTCCCACCAACAGTGGAGGAGGGTTCCCCTTTCTCCGCATCCTCACCAGCATCTCTCATTTCCTGACTTGTTAATTTTAGCCATTCTGACTGGTGTGAGGTGATATCTCATTGTGGTTTTGATTTGTATTTCCCTGATGCCGAGTGACGTGGAGCACTTTTTCATGTGTCTGTTGGCCATCTGGATGTCTTCTTTGCAGAAATGTCTGTTCATGTCCTCTGCCCATTTCTTGATTGGATTGTTTGTTCTTTGGGTGTTGAGTTTGCTAAGTTCCTTATAGATTTTGGATACTAGCCCTTTATCTCATATGTCGTTTGCAAATATCTTCTCCCATTCTGTCAGTTGTCTTTTGGTTTTATTAACTGTTTCCTTTGCTGTGCAAAAGCTTTTGATCTTGATGAAATCCCAATAGTTCATTTTTGCCCTTGCTTCCCTTGCCTTTGCCGTTGTTCCTAGGAAGATGTTGCTACGGCTGAGGTCGAAGAGGTTGCTGCCTGCATTCTCCTCAAGGATTTTGATGGATTCCTTTCTCACATTGAGGTCCTTCATCCATTTGGAGTCTATTTTCGTGTGTGGTGTAAGGAAGTGGTCCAATTTCATTTTTCTGCATGTGGTTGTCCAATTTTCCCAGCACCATTTATTGAAGAGGCTGTCTTTTTTCCATTGGACATTCTTTCCTGCTTTGTCGAAGATTAGTTGACCGTAGAGTTGAGGGTCGATTTCTGGGCTCTCTATTCTGTTCCACTGATCTATGTGTCTGTTTTTGTGCCATTATCATGCTGTCTTGATGATGACAGCTTTGTAATAGAGCTTGAAGTCCAGAATTGTGATGCCACCAACTTTGGCTTTCTTTTTCAATATTCCTTTGGCTATTCGAGGTCTTTTCTGGTTCCATATAAATTTGAGGATTATTTGTTCCATTACTTTGAAAAAAAAATGGATGGTATTTTGATAGGGATTGCATTAAATGTGTAGATTGCTTTAGGTAGCATGGACATTTTCACAATATTTATTCTTCCAATCCAGGAGCATGGAATATTTTTCCATTTCTTTGTGTCTTCCTCAATTTCTTTCATGAGTACTTTATAATTTTCTGTGTATAGATTCTTAGCCTCCTTGGTTAGGTTTATTCCTAGGTATCTTATAGTTTTGGGTACAATTGTAAATGGGACTGACTCCTTAATTTCTCTTTCTTCTGTCTTGTTGTTGGTGTAAAGAAATGCAACTGATTTCTGTGCATTGATTTTATATCCTGACACTTTACTGAATTCCTATACAAGTTCTAGAAATTTTGGAGTGGAGTCTTTTGGGTTTTCTACATATAGTATCATATCATCTGCGAAGAGTGATAGTTTGACTTCTTCTTTACCAATTTGGATGCCTTTAATTTCTTTTTGTTGTCTGATTGCTGAGGCTAGGACTTCTAGTACTATGTTGAATAGCAGTGGTGATAATGGACATCCCTGCCGTGTTCCTGACCTTAGCGGAATAGCTTTCAGTTTTTCTCCATTGAGAATGATATTTGTGGTGGGTTTTTCATAGATGGCTTTGATAATATTGAGGTATGTGCCCTCTATCCCTACACTTTGAAGAGTTTTGATCAGGAAGGGATGCTGTACTTTGTCAAATGCTTTTTCAGCATCTATGGAGAGTATCATATGGTTCTTGTTCTTTCTTTTATTAATGTGTTGTATCACATTGATTGATTTGCGGATGTTGAACCAACCCTGCAGCCCTGGAATAAATCCCACTTGATCGTGGTGAATAATCCTTTTAATGTACTGTTGAATCCTATTGGCTAGTATTTTGGTGAGAATTTTTGGGTCTGTGTTCATCAAGGATATTGGTCTGTAGTTCTCTTTTTTGGTGGGATCCTTGTCTGGTTTTGGGATCAAGGTGATGCTGGCCTCATAAAATGAGTTTGGAAGTTTTCCTTCCATTTCTATTTCTTGGAACAGTTTCAGGAGAATAGGAATTAGTTCTTCTTTAAATGTTTGGTAGAATTCCCCTGGGAAGCCGTCTGGCCCTGGGCTTTTGTTTATTTGGAGATTTTTGATGACTGTTTCAATCTCCTTACTGGTTATGGGCCTGTTCAGGTTTTCTATTTCTTCCTGGTCCAGTTGTGGTAGTTTATATGTCTCTAGGAATGCATCCATTTCTTCCAGATTGTCAACTTTGTTGGCGTAGAGTTGCTCATAGTATGTTCTTATAATTGTCTGTATTTCTTTGGTGTTAGTTGTGATCTCTCCTCTTTCATTCATGATTTTATTTATTTGGGTCCTTTCTCTTTTCTTTTTGATGAGTCTGGCCAGGGGTTTATCAATCTTATTGATTGATAAAAGAACCAGCTCCTAGTTTCATTGATTTTTTCTATTTTTTTTTTGGTTTCTATTTCATTGATTTCTGCTCTGATCTTTATGATTTCTCTTCTCCTGCTGGGTTTAGGGTTTCTTTCTTGTTCTTTCTCCAGCTCCTTTACGTGTAGCGTTAGGTTGTGTACTTGAGACCTTTCTTGTTTCTTGAGAAAGGCTTGTACCGCTATATATTTTCCTCTCAGGACTGCCTTTGCGGTGTCCCACAGATTTTTGAATCATTGTGTTTTCATTATCATTTGTTTCCATGAAATTTTTCAATTCTTCTTTAATTTCCTGGTTGACCCATTCATTCTTTAGAAGGATGCTGTTTAGTCTCCATGTACTTGGGTTCTTTCCAGCTTTCCTCTTGTGATTGAGTTCTAGCTTCAGAGCATTGTGGTCTGAAAATATGCAGGGAATGATCCTAATCTTTTGATACCGGTTGAGACCTGATTTGTGACCCAGGATGTGATCTATTCTGGAGAAAGAACCATGTGCACTAGAGAAGAATGTGTATTCTGTTGCTTTGGGATGAAATGTTCTGAATATATCTGTGATGTCCATCTGGTCCAGTGTGTCATTTAAGGCCTTTATTTCCTTGTTGATCTTTTGCTTGGATGATCTGTCCATTTCAGTGAGGGGAGTGTTCAAGTCCCCTACTATTATTGTATTATTATTGATGTGTTTCTTTGATTTTGTTATTAATTGGTTGATATAGTTGGCTGCTCCCACGTTAGGGGCATAGATATTTAAAATTGTTAGATCTTCTTGTTGGACAGACCCTTTGAGTAGGATATAGTGTCCTTCCTCATCTCTTATTATAGTCTTTGGCTTAAAATCTAATTGATCTGAAATAAGGATTGCCACCCCAGCTTTCTTCTGATGCCCATTAGCATGGTAAATTGTTTTCCACCCCCTCACTTTAAATCTGGAGGTGTCTTCACGTCTAAAATGAGTTTCTTGTAGGCAACATACTGATGGGTTTTGTTTTTTTATCCATTCTGATACCCTGTGTCTTTTGATTGGGGCATTTAGCCCATTAACATTCAGGGTAACTATTGAGACATATGAATTTAGTGCCATTATTAGTCTGTAAGGTGACTGTTACTCTATATTGTCTCTGTACCTTTCTGATCTACTACTTTTAGGCTCTCTCTTTGCTTAGAGGACCCCTTTCAAGATTTCCTGTAGAGCCGGTTTGGTGTTTGCAAATTCTTTCAGTTTTTGTTTGTCCTGAAGCTTTTTATCTCTCCTATTTTCAATGATAGCCTAGCTGGATAGAGTATTCTTGGCTGCATGTTTTTCTCGTTTAGTGCTCTGAATATATCATGCCAGCTCTTCCTGGCCTGCCAGGTCTCTGTGGATAAGTCTGCTGCCAATCTAATATTTTTACCATTGTATGTTACAGACTTCTTTTCTCGGGCTGCTTTCAGGATTTTCTCTTTGTCACTAAGACTTGTAAATTTTACTATTAGGTGACGGGGTGTGGACCTATTCTTGTTGACTTTGAGGGGGGTTCTCTGCATCTCCTGGATTTTGATGCTTGTTCCCTTTGCCATATTAGGGAAATTCTCTCCAATGATTCTCTCCAATAGACCTTCTGCTCCCCTCTCTGTTTCTTCTTCTTCTGGAATCCCAATTATTCTAATGTTGTTTCGTCTTATGGTGTCACTTATCTCTCGAATTCTCCCCTCATGGTCCAGTAGCTGTTTGTCCCTCTTTTGTTTGGCTTCTTTATTCTCTGTCATTTGGTCTTCTATATCACTAATTCTTTCTTCTGCCTCATTTATCCTAGCAGTGAGAGCCTCCATTTTTGATTGCACCTCATTAATAGCTTTTTTGATTTCAACTTGGTTAGATTTTAGTTCTTTAATTTCTCCAGAAAGGGCTTTAATATCTCCAGAGAGGGTTTCTCTAATATCTTCCATGCCTTTTTTGAGCCCGGCTAGAATGTTCAGAATCGTCATTCTGAACTCTTGATCTGACATATTACCAATGTCTGTGTTGATTAGGTCCCTAGCCTTCGGTACTGCCTCTTGTTCTCTTGTTTGTGGTGAGTTTTTCTGCCTTGTCATTTAGTCCAGATAAGAGGATATGAAGGAGCAAATAAACTACTAAAAGGGTGGCAAAGACCCCAGAAAAATGCGCTGTAACCAAATCAGAAGAGACCCCTAATTGTGGGGGGGAGAAAGGGGATAAAAACAGGTTCTGGAAAAAAAAAAAGAAAAAAATTTAAAAAATAAAACAAATAAAGAAAAAATATAAAAAAGAAATAAAAAAATATATATTTAGATAAACTAGTCAAAAAACGTTAAAAAAGAAAAAGGTAAAAGTTTTAAAAAATTTAGCAGAAGAAGAAAAAAGAAAAAAAAATTGAAAAAAGAAAAAAAAAATTGAAGTAGCCGCATGACTAAAGAATCATGGGGAGAAAGCTATGAGTTCCGTGCTTTGCTTTTTCCTCCTCTGGAATTGCTCTGCTGTCTTAGGAATTGAACCTACTTTCCTTGATAGATGAACTTCGTCCTGGCTGGATATTTTGTTGATCTTCTGGGGGAGGAGCCTGTTGTAGTGACTCTCAAGTGTCTTTGCCCGAGGCGGGATTGCACCACCCTTACCGGTGGCTGGACTAAGTAATCGGCTAAGGTTCGCTTTTGGGAGCTCTGTTCGCTGAACGCTTTCCGTAGAGTTCCGGAGGATGGGAATGAAAATGGCGGCCTCCTAGTCTCTGTCCCGGAGGAGCCGAGAGCCTGGGGCCCCACTCCTCAGTGCGCCCCCAGAGGATAGCACCCAATCCCCAGCTCCCGTATCCCCAGCCTCTAGCCACGCTCCGAGCTCACCCAGCCCGCGACCAGTTCAAGGTAACCCCAAGCTGAGAGTTCAGTCCTCGGCTCTGTCTCTGCAGCTGGCTTCTCCGTTCTAATACCTGCGTGCTCTCCGACACTCTGACACCCCCGATCCTTCTGTGACCCTGCGGGACCTGGGGCCACGCTGACCCCGCGTGGGCTTCACCCTGGTTTAGCCTCTGGAGCAATGTCCCTCAGTGGAACAGACTTTTAAAAGTCCTGATTTTGTGCTCCGTTCCTCCGCCGCTTGCCGGGAGCCGGCCCCTCCCCCCACGGTCTATCTTCCCGTCGTTTTAGATTCACTTCTCCGCCAGTCCTACCTTTCAGAAAGTGGTTGATTTTCTGTTTCTAGAGTTGCTGTTCTTCTTCTCTTCGCTCTCCCGTTGGATTTGTAGGTGTTTGCAATGTTTAGATAAGCTATTGAGCTGATCTCCTGCTACCTGATGTAGTCTCAGGCTGCTACTTCTCCGCCATCTTGACTCCTCCCCAAAACTTAAAAAATTTTTTAAAAGATGGATGTATTTTCACTTCCAGAATTGGAGCCCCAGACATTTAAAGAAAAGTTGGCTATAAATAATCACTGTCTGGGAGAATGACTCTTGATGAACCAGTTTCCCACTCCAGTTTCTCTTCAGTGTACCTTTGGTAGCTGTCCCAGTTTTGACCTAGGCTGATCTACAGAGTCCAGTAGATCTCTTTATGGGAGGTTAGTGCAATGGTCACATCCTTTCCGATGTGGAGCAAAGTTCTATCTCAGAACATGATATGTACACCATTCACTCATTCAGAAATTAAAGAAGCCTTTGTGTAAATGGATCCATCATTTTTAGAAAGGGAAATTATAAATATTTTCATCTATCATCATCATCTGGATATCAGTATTATGTGCTTTTCCCTGAGCTTTTTTCTGAGAAAGCAATCCAAGAGACAACACAAAAAGCTTTTATGATCCAGCTTTGGAAGTTATGCATCATAATCCTGTCATATACAAATGTTGTACAATCTTATCTGTGATTCAACGTTGGAGGGTTCTTCTTAAATACCATGAAACAAGATCACTCTGAGACCCATCTTAGAGGCTAGCAGCCAAATATGTTTACTTGAATTTATAAAACTGAATGTTTTATATTTTCTTAATATTTAAAAATATTTTAATTTATCCAGATTTTCAAGTCATTCATATATTTCTAAATGTTAGGTTTAATTTCAGAATGATATTCCATTGTTTAGCTATGTGTAACTGTGTAGCTATAATTTATTTAACATATCTATTATTGGAACGTTTAGGTCATTTTATTTTTTTCTGTTTTAAAAAACCAATGAGCAAATTCAATGCTAAATCTTTACATAGAAATAAATTAACATCCAGCACTTGGCTGGCTCAGTCAGTTAAACATCTGCCTTCAGCTCAGGTCATGATCCCAGGCTTCTGGGATGGAGCCCCACATCGGGCTTCTTACTCAGCAGGGAGTCTGCTCCTCCTTCTCTCTCTGCTGCTACCCTGCTTGTGCTCTCTCTCTCTGTCAAATAAATAAATAAAATCTTTTAAAAAGAAATAAATTAATATGGATCCTTAAAATGCATAACTAAATTTAAACTATCTGGATCCAGTGACACAAGCCAAAAGGATAAGTTTTGAATATATTGAAAAATTATTCTCCAAAAATGTTATCTCAGTTTAATTTTTTAGTAGCAATGAATTGTGTTGTCTATTTTTTTCTGATTTGATAATAAATTGTCTTGTATTTTAGTTAATATTTCTCTGATTACTGATTTTTCTGAAATTTATTCATAAATTCATTCATGACTCATATTTTGGAGATTGCACACATATACATGTATATGTAGATGTATAGATAGATATGCACATACATAGATTTATAAAATTAATGTTTTGCTTTTTAAAAATGAATTCTTAGAGTGTATTACTTTTAAAGCTATAAATATTATTTCCATATAGGCTTTATTGTTAGAACAGTTCTAAATATACAGAAAATTGAGAAGATAATAAAATTTCCTTTATATTAACACCTTACATTAGTGTATTTGTTATAATTAATGAACAATGAATAATTAATGAACAATTATTGATCCATTATTGTTAAAGTCCATACTTTGTTCAGATTTCCTTAGACTTTACCTTATGTTCTTTTTTGTTTCAGGATCCCATCTAAGGTTGTCTTACCTCCCTTTTAGTTGTCACATATCCTAAGGTTCTTCATGGCTGTGAAAGTCTTTCAGATTTCCTTTGTTTTTGATGACCTGGCCAGTCTTAAGAAGTACTGATCCAGGTATCTTGTACAATGCTCCTCTATTCAAATTTGTCCAATGCCTTTTTTATGAATAGACTAAGGTTATAAGTTTTTTTAAAAAAAAAAGACTTCAGAGGCAAAGTGCCATTTCAAACACACCTTGTCAAGGGCATATACTATTAAAATGATTTAGCACTGTTGATGGTGACCTTGATCACCTGGCAAAAGGTATTTGTCAGGATTCTCCACTATAGTTTCAGTCTCTCTCTCTTTCTCTCTCTCTTTTACTTTGTACAATCTATATGTAAAAAATGAGGATTTACATTCCCATGATATCTATGTAAACTATAATTCTGCATCAGAGATTTGCTTTGTCCCAAATACTACTTTATTTTATTGCTCAAATTGTTGGAGCTTGGTAACTGGAGCTCTTTCATCAGATCCTTTGACATACCCATATTAATCGAGGTTCTCGTTTTCGTATTTTCTGAGAAAGTCTTTATGTTTTGGCACTACTAGATGCTTTAGACAAACAGGTTCACTTCCACCAGGGTAGGTCATTGCTTCTAGCCCATGTCACCCAGTGTAGCAAAGACAAACATGTGTTTATGCTAACCTGTGTATATCCACACATGTATAAATTCTTTCTATATGTATTTGTATCTATATTAAACAAAACATAACTTTGTATTATATCTCCAAGTCTACTTCATTAGAATATGAGTCATTCTAAACTTTTCCTCTTAGTTTTCTGGAAATTCCCACTCCAAATAGTGAGAAACTTCACTCCCACTTCCTGCCATCTAGTTACTTAATTGTTCAATTTCCATTTACATGTATAGTAGTATCAGGATTGTTAGCCTATTCCTCCATGGGAAACTACTTTATTAACTAGAACACAGGGCTTATGTGTAGTTCTCTTGACTTCAGTCTTGTAATTCCATTCATTTTCAAAGTTACTTAAAAAGTCAGCACCTTTTATCCTGACCCCCTTCAGTGACATTGTTTCATACATTTGAAATAGCAAATTCTTTTGTCACCATCTGCTTTCCATCCTGGAAGCTATCCATGTCTTAAAGGAGATGTTTTAAAAATTTTCATCCATAACTTCGATTTTCTGTGCTATAAAGTGCTACAGATTTTGGCCAATGCATGGTATTGTGTACCCACCTATTAGAGCATCATTAAAAAAGTTTTACTGCCCTAAAAACTCCACTTTGTTTCATGTATTCTATCAACTCCCAAATGCCTGACAACCACTGATCTGTCTACTGTCTATAGTGTTCCTATTTCCAGAATAATATTTAATTGGAATCATATAGTATGTAGACTTTTCAGACTTCTTCTTTCACATAGCAATATGATTTGAAGGTTCATACATGTCTTATTGTGATTTAATAACTAATTTATTTTTATCACTGAATAATATGTCAGTATATGGACATATCACAGTTTATTCATTCACCTGTTGAAGGACATCTTTGTTACTTCTAAGTGATTTTAAATAAAGTGTTATAAACTTTTATGTGCAGGTTTTTATGTGGACACAGTTTTTCAGTTTTTTTGGATAAATACCCAGAAGCACAACAGCTGAACTGCCAACATCTCCTAAGCTGGTGTACCATCTTGCATTTCCATTGATAATGAATTAAGTTCCTGTGGCTGTACATTCTTGCCAACATATGGTATTGTTAAGTTCTTTGGAGTCCAGCCATTCTAATAGGTGTGAAGTGGTATCTCACTGTTGTTTAAATTTCCAATTCCCTGATTACAAATGACGTTAAGCATGTTTTCATATGCTTATTTGTTACCTATTTATCTTTTTTTCGTAGAGTATTTGTTCAGATCATTTTATCCATACTGAACTGGGTTGTTTGCTTTTTTATTGTTGAATGTTAAGTATTTTTGTTATATTTGAATACAACTCTTTTATCATATGTGTGGTTTGTAAACCATCCCACCCTGTTTGTAGCATGCATTTTCACTCATTTTATAGCATATTTTGCAGAACAGAAAATGTTAATTTAGTAAAATTTAACTTTAATTTTTTTTCTTTCATGGGTTATACTTGTGGTGTTGGGCCTGAAAACCTATCATCAAACCCATGCTCTCCTAGATTTTCTATGTTATATTCTGGATTTTTATAGTTCTCCAGTTTATATTTAGTCTGTGATCCATTTTGAGTTCATTTTTGTGACAGACATAAGGTTTGTGTCTAGTTTCTTTCTTTTATATGTACATAAATACATAAATATTCATGTATTTATTTTGTCCTTTCCATCATATCAAGGACTGCAAAGGCTGAAGGAAATGTTGGCTATAAATGACTCTCTTCAATGATAAAAATGTTTTAAAATCTTTGTTGCCAGAATTGCTGTCAATTAACTACATATCGTTACTGAAACTTAAAATGTGGCTACAGCAACTGATGAACTAAATTTTTACTTTTATATAATTTTACTTAGTAGTTATGTATTGAACAGTAGAGAAAGGAGATTTTTTTTTTTTAAGAGAGCAAGAGCAAGAGGGGAAGGGCAGATGAAGAGGGAGGGAGAGGGAGAGAATCTTTTTTTTAATTTTTTAAATTTTTAAAAAGATTTTATTTATTCATTTGAGAGAGAGAGAGGGAGAAAGAGCATGAGAAGGAGAGGTCAAAGGGAGAAGCAGACTCCCCATGGAGCTGGGAGCCCGATGTGGGACTTGATCCCAGGGTTCTGGGATCATGACCTGGGCCAAAGGCAGTCACTTAACCAACTGAGCCACCCAGGCGCCTGAGAGAGAATCTTTAGCAGGCTTGACATGTGGCTGACTTTGAGGTCATGACCTGAACTGAAATCAAGAGTTGGATGCCTACCAACTGAGCCACCCAGGTGTCCCTATTGTAATCTTTTTGATTAAAATATTTCATTTTCAAAATTCTCATTTACCCAGGCTTTCTTTAGTTATCTACCTAATTTTTAGGTATATTTTACATTTAGCAAGTACACAAATCTAATGTATACAACTAAATAAATGCTTACATATGTCAAAACCTATTTAACTGCCACCCAGATCAAGATTTAGAATACTTTCATCACTTTAGAACATTTCCTGTGCCCGTCCCAGTTAGTATCCCCTTTGAAGAGTAATCCTTATTCTGACATCCATCATCATAGATTACTTTGGCTTGTTTTGAAGTGATATAAACAAAGCAATGATTTGTATTATTTTTTATCTAATTTCTCTCTTTCACTGTGGTTAAGATGTACTTATTCCATGTGTATTAGTAGTGTGGTTTTTTCCATTGCTGTGTAGAACTGTATTTATGAATATTCCACATTTTCTTACCTTTCCAGGGATAGAGACATTTGGAATGCTTTCAGTATTAGGCTATCATAAATAAATCTGGTTATATTCTTTTACATGTTTTACATGTCCTTCTACATATGTGTGTTGTGTGTGTGTGTGTGTATACACACACATTAATGTTAGAAGAGCTATGGGAGAGTGTTTGAAAGTGTTTATACTAGTGTACATTCCTATCAGCAATGTAAGGGAATATATTTTAGATATTGAGTAATTGAGTCATAAAAATTAAATAACTGACCTATGACATAGGTAGTAAATGTCAGAGCAAGAATTCAAATGAGGAAATGTAGAATTATACACTGCCTTCTTCACCACTAAATTATACCAAAGAGAACAAAACAAATAAGCAAATTTAAAAAATAGCAAATGGACAAAAAAAGAAACAGACAACCTGAGTTATCCTAAAAAATAATAAAAAATTGAAGAATATTCCAGGGAAGATGGTGGAGTACAAGGATTCTGAGCTCACCTCATCTCATGGTTACATCTAGATAATACCCAAATCAATGTAAACAACCCAGAAAATGACCTGAAGACTGGATGAACAGACTCTCCACAGCTAAATATAAAGATGAGGCCATATCAAAGAGGGTACAAAGGGCAGAAAAAAGGTCAGGAGTTAAGGGGACCCACAAAACTGTCTGAGGGAGGGAGGGAGGTATATTGTGGGTGTGGAGAGAGGAGATGAGTAGACCCAACACCAGGTACCCCAGGCACAAGGGACTCGCACGGGGAAAACAAATCCCTCTAACATTTGGCTTTGAAAGCCAGAGAGGCCTGGCTTCATAATTCTTATAATCAGTGGGCTTAACTCCTAGAACTTTAAAAATCAGTAGGCTTGACTCTGGGAGAGGGTCACAGGCAGCTAAGTTCTGCCCTTAAAGAGACAGAACAATGAAAACCCTGCAGAGATACATCATGGAAGCTACAGTTTGAAAAATGCCTGTGGCTTATGGGAAGATTTACTTACTAATGTCAGACCATGAGCTGGAGGGGCAGGGATCTTGGGAGACTTCAAGAACAAAAGAACTGGTCGGCACAACTTC
This sequence comes from Meles meles, assembly GCF_922984935.1. Taxonomy (NCBI): domain Eukaryota; kingdom Metazoa; phylum Chordata; class Mammalia; order Carnivora; family Mustelidae; genus Meles; species Meles meles. The sequence goes on along the minus strand of NC_060066.1, from coordinate 156,740,826 downwards.
CCTCCTGCATCCCCCAGCCTAGAAATACACACACCTATGGCTACCAGTGCCATGCTAACACTCTCCACCCTGTTTGATAAAAACACATGCCACCCCTGTTGGCTTGTACAGATCCAACCCCTCAAACCCAGCCAGGTTCAGCTGGAGGTTTCCCAGATGGCTGCAGGTCCCCTCCCACAGCAGATCCTCACAGAAGTTGCTGGCATCAAATGCCCCACCCCTGCATTTTGCAGACCTGCCCCTTTCAATATACCCTTCATTGGAGACAATCCAAAACAGTGGCAAATACCTGGAAGTGTGCAAGCAGCCTTGACAGAGGCTAGTACAACTCCAGAGTGACTCCTACCCTGGTGAAAGGGGAAAAAACCCACACCCTAGTCCAACTATAGCCCCAGTGATGGCCTGGAGGCAGAGATTCCATCTGAGTTAAGGCCCCATCCACCAACAAAAGATTTTCAGAAGAAAACACAGGGAAACACCTGCAGTTTGATGCTACTGTATCCCTGGCAAAATCCACCTCTGATTTAAGCCCAAGGCAGACTTAGACTACCCCCACAGGGCCTAAACCTTGCCACAATAGACAGAACCGTTGCAGATGACTGGACTGAGGGCAAATTGGCTCAGCTACAACAGTAAAGCTCATGAAACACATATAGGAGACACCCATGAAGCACCAGGTTCTGATGAACAAAGGCATTTCAGGGCACTATAGGTCCTCTTCTTCCTACGGCCACTACTTTCAAGAGCAGGAGACATAGCTGACTTTACTGACAAATAGAGACAGACACAGAGTCAAAATGAGGAGACAGAGGAATATGTCCCAAATGAAGGAACAGAACAAAATCATAGCAAGAGAGATAAATGAAACACATGATTTATAAGTAACATGCCTAGTAGAGAATTTAAAGAATTTAAAGTATGGTCATAAGATACTAGTTGGCTTGAGAAACAAGTGGAAGACCTCGATGAGACCCTCAACAAAGAGATAGAAAACAAAAAAGAATCAGAGATGATGAACCCAATTTCTGAAATTAAAAAAAAATGAAATATTAGTCATAAAAATAATGAAAACTTGCCATTTGCAACAATGTGGATGAAGTTACACTAAATGAAATAAGTCAGAAAAAGACAAATACCATATGATTTCACTCCTATGTAGAATTTAAGAAACAAAACAGATGAACATAGGGGGAAAAAAGAGAGGCAAACCATAAAACAGTCTCTTAACTATAGAGAACAAACTGAGGGTTGCTGGAGGGGAAATAGGCAGGGGAATGAATTAAATAGATGGTGGGTATTAAGAAGGGCACTGGTTGTAACAGGCACTGGGTGTTGTATGTAAGTGATAAATCACTAAATTCTGTACCTGAAGTTAATATTACATTGTATGTTAACTAACTGGAATTTAAATGAAAACTGGAAACAACAACAACAACAACAACAACAACAAAAAACCCACAAAATAAAATACATTAGTTGGAATAAATAGATCCATTTTCTAACAGATCAGCAGTCAGGGGGACAAAGTAATGGAAAACCATCAAGATGAAGAGGAGAGAAAAAAATAATAAAAATGAAAATAGAGTAAGGGAACACAGAAGAACTACAAAAACAACCATAAATAAGCAACAACATGGTAATAACTATGTAACCATCACTAATTCTTTGAATGTAAATGGACTAAATGCCTCAACCAAACAGAAAGGGTAAAAACCAAGACCCATCTATATCTTGCCTAGAAGAAACTCATTTCAGACCTAAAGATACATGCATATTAAAAGTGAGGGTGTGGAAAAGCATTTATCATGCAAATGCAAGTGAAAAGCTAGGTCAGCAATATTTATATTTATATAAATATAAGATATAAAATATTTATATAAACAAAATAGTCTTAAAATGAAGAGTGTAACAAGATAAAGAAGGACACTCTATAAACATAAATGAACAATCCAACCAGAAGATACAATAATTGTAAATATTTATGCACACAATATGGCAGGACCCAAACACATAAAGCAGCTAATAATGAACTTATAGAAAGTAATCAGTACTAACACAATATTAGTAGGGGACTTTAACACCTCACTTACGGCAATGGATAACTCATCCAAACAAAATCAACAGGGAAACAGTGACTTAGAATAACACATTGAACTAGATGGATCTAACACATATATTCAGAACATTCCATCATAAAACAGCAGACTATACATTATTTTCAAATGAATACGGAAGATTCTCCAGAACAGATCACCTATTGGGCCACAAAATGAGTCACAATAAATTCAAAAATTTGCAGCCAGGGGCACATGGGTGGCTCAGTGGGTTAGGCCTCTGTCTTCGGCTCAGGTCATGATCTCAGGGTCTTGGGATTGAGCCCCGCATCGGGCTCTCTGCTCGGCAGGGAGCCTGCTTCCACCTCTCTCTCTGCCTGCCTCTCTGCCTACTTGTGATCTCTCTCTCTGTCAAAGAAACAAACAAAATCTTTAAAAAAAAAATTTGCAGCCATACCATGCATCTTTTCCAAACAAAATGCCATGAAACTAGAAATTAACCACAAGAGAAAATCTGGAAAAAGGAAAAACAAACAAACACAAAAAAATACTTGGAGGTTAAATTACATGCTACTAAACAATGAATGGGTCAAGCAAAATACTGAGGAGGAAATAAAAAAAAAATACACAGACGAATGAAATTAAAAACAATGACCTGAGAAACAAACTGAGGGTTTTGGAGGGGATGGGGTGTAGGGGGTTGGGTGAACCTGGTAATGGGTATTAAGGAGGGCACATATTCCATGGAGCACTGGGTGTGGTGCATAAACAATGAATCTTGGAACACTGGAAAAATAAAATAAAATTGAAAAAAATAAGTTTAAAAAAATGACCCAAAATCTTTGGGATGCAATGAAAGGTATTCTAAGCTAGAAGATTATGGAAGTACAGGCTTACCTCAAGAAGAAGAAAAAACTCAAATAAACAACCTAAGCTTACACCTAAAGGAACTAGAAGAAGAAGAATAAATAAACCCAAAAGTAGTAGAAGGAAGGAAATAATAAATATTAGAGCAGAAAGAAATGAAATAAAACCAAAACCAAAACACAACAAAAAAAAGCAGAACAGATCAGTAAAACTGGGAGTTGTTTCTTTGAAAAGATCAGCAAAATTGATAGACTTCTAGCCAGACTCGTTAAAAGAGAGAGAGAGAGAGAATGGGAGAGAGAGTTAGATAGTGAGGATTTTCTGAAAAAAATCAGAAATTAAAGAGGAGAAATAACAGTTGACACCACAGAAATACATAGGATTCGAAGAGAGTGTTATGAAAAATATATGCCAACAAATTGGACAACCTGGAAGAAATGGATAAATTCTTAGAAACTTATAACCTCCCAAAACAGAAGCAGGAAGAAATAGAAAATTTGAACAGACCAAATACCAGCAATGAAATTGAACTAGTAGTCAAAAAACTCCCAACAAACAAAAGTCCAGGACCCAATCACTTCACAAGTAATTCTACTAAGCCTTTAACAAAAAGTTAATATGTATTCTTCTCAAACTATTCCAAAAAATAAGCAAGGAAGGAAATCTTCCAAGTTCATTCTATGAGGCCATCATTAATTACCCTGGTACCAAAACCAGATAAATACATTAAAAAGAGAGAGAGAGAGGACTACAGGTCAATATCCCTGATAAACATAGATGCAAAACTCGTCAATAAATATTAGCCAACCAAATCCAAATCCAACAGTACATTAAAAAATCATTAAAGAATCAAGTAGATTCTACTCCTGTGTTGAAAGGGTGGTTTAAGATGTGACACAACACATCAGCAAGAATAAGGATAAAAATCATAAGATCACTTCAATAGATGCAAAAGAGCTTTTGACAAAGTACAACATCCATTCATGATAAAAACCCTCAACAAAGTATGTCTAGATGGAACATAAATCAGCATCATAAAGGCCACATATGAAAAACCCACAGCCAACTTTCTCAGTGGTGAAAATTGAGAGCCTTTCCCCTAAATTCAGGAAGAAGACAAGGATGTTCTCTCACACTTTTGTTTATCATAGTACTGGAGTACTGGAAGTCCTGACCACAGATATCAGAGAACAGAAAGAAATAAAAGGCATCCAAATTGGTAAGAGAGGAATAAAGCTTTCACTATTTGCAGAGGATGTAACACTATGTATAGAAAACCTGAAAGATTACACACACACACAAACACACCCCAGAAAAACGACAAACAAACAAACAAAAACAAAAAAGCCTACCAGACCTGGTAAATGAGTTTATTAAGATTGCAAAATACAGGAGCACCTGGATGGCTCAGTGGGTTAAAGCCTCTGCCTTCGGTTCAGGTCATGATCCTAGGGTCCTGGGATTGAGTCCCGCATCGGGCTCTCTGCTCAGCAGGGAGCCTGCTTACTCCTCTTTCTCTGCCTGCTTCTCTGCCTACTTGTGATCTCTCTGTCTGTCAAATAAATAAATAAGATCTTAAAAAAAGTAAATAAATAAGTATTCTTTAAAAAAATAAGATTGCAAAATACAAAATCAATATTAAGAAATCCATTGCATTTCTACACATTGATAATGAAGTATCAGAAAGAGAAATTAAGAAAACAGTCCATTAAAATTGTACCAAAAGTAATAAAATATCAAACAATAAACTTAACCAAGAAGATGAAAGACTTATACTCTAAAACTATAAAACACTGATGAAAGAAATTGAAGATGAAACAAAACAAATGGAAAGACATCCCATGCTCATGGATTGTAAGAACAAATATTGTTAAAATGTCTATACTATCCAAAGTAATCTACAGATTTATTGTAATCCCTATCAAAATGCCAACTGTGTTTTTACAGAACTAAAATAAATAAACCTAAAATTAGTATGGAACCACAAAACACCACCAATAGCCAAAGCAATCTTGAAAGTGAAGAACAAAACTGGATGTATCTCAATCCCAGATTTCCAGATATACTACAAAGCTGTAGTAATCAAAACTGTTTGGTACTGGCACAAAAACAGACTCATAAATCAATGGAACAGAATAGACAGCCAAGAAATAAACCCATGATTATATGGTCAATTAGTCTATAGCAAAGGGGGCAAGAATATGAAATGAGAAAGAGTCTCTTCAACAAATGGTGTTGCAAAAACTGGATAGGTATGTTAAAAAGAATGAAACTAGAACACTTTTTTACAACACAAAAATAAAATCAAAATATAATAAAGACCTAAATGTAAGACTTGGAACCATAAAAATCTGTTAGAGTATGGACAGTTATTTCCTTGACATGGACCATAGCAAAATTTTTCTATGTCTCCTGAGGCAAAGGAAACAAAAGCAAAAATAGCTTTGGGGACTGTATAAAAATAAAAAGCTCTTCACAGCAAAGGAAATAATCAACAAAACTAAAAGATAAGTTACGGAATCGGAGAAAATATTTGAAAATGGCATATCTGATAAGGGTTACTTTCCAAATTTATACAACTCAACACCTAAAAACCCACAAATAATCCAATTAAAAATGGGAAAACATATCTTTTAAACAGACATTTCTCTAAAGAACACTTACAAATGGCCAACAGATACACAGAAGGATGCCCAACATCACTTGTCATCAGGGAAATGCAATAAGATATCACCTGACACCCATTAGAATGACTAGAATCAAGAACACAAGAAACGAGTGCTGGCAAGGATATAGAGAGAGGGGAGCCCTCTTGCCCTGTTGATGGGAAAGCAAATTGGTGCAGCCACTGTGAAAAACAGTATGGAAGTTCCTCAAAAAATTAAAAATGGAACTACCTGATGACCCAACAATTGCACTACTAGGTATTTACCCAAAGAATATGAAAACGCTATTCAAAAAAATGTATATACCCCTGTGTTATTGTAGTATTATTTCCTACAGCTAAATTTGGAAGTAGCCCAAGTGTTCCATCACATGATAAATCGATAAAGGAAGTTTTGGCGTATATATACATATATAGAGACTATTATTCAGCCGCAAAAAAAACAATGAAATCTTGCCATTTCCAACAACATGGGTGGATCTAGAAGGTATAATGCTAACTGAAATAAATCAAAGAAAGATAAAAAGATAAATACCATATGATTTCACTCAAATGTGGAACTTAAGAAACGAAACAAATGAGTAAAGAAAAAGGAGACAAACCAATAAACAGACTTTTACTATAGAAAACTGATGGTTACTAGATGGGAGGTGGTAGGGTGAAACAGATAAAAGGCATTAAGATTATACTTTTTATGAGGAGCACTGAGTAATTTATAGAATTGTTGGATTACTATATTGTATACTTGAAACCAATGTAACATACACTGTTAAGTGTACTGATATTTTTAAAATTAAAGCAATACTAACATACAAAATTTTAAAGTCAATTTCTTCTTTGGTTGTTTCTACAAATAATTAAGGGAGTAGATATTTCTAATTTTATACAAGTTTTTCCAGATAATTGCAAAGATATAATACTGTTCAATTTATATAATTAACCCAGTATAATTTTTATACAAAATCCAAAGTGTTTAAAGGACAAAAAGGCCAATCACACTCATGAATATACATAAAAAAATGTTATTTAAATTATTGGAAACTGAAGCCTCCAGTAGAAAAGAATATCTCATGATCACATTTTGTTTATATTAGAAATGCAGGAGTATTTAAACATTACATAATCACTCAAGTGATTCACTGTATTAACTAATTAAAAATATAAAACCAATTATTAATTTATAATTATTCCTATAGAGGTAGAAAATGCATTATAAAATCCAGAATCCATTAATGGTTTTAAAAGGCTTATCAAGCTAGCAAATAGAAGTTAGTTTGCATAACCTAACAATGATTACAAAAATTCTATGGTAAATATCTCACTCAATTGCCAAATATTGACATCATTTCCACTGAATTTAAACATTTAAAAATACTATTTATTATAAATTCTATTTAACAGTTTACTCAAGCTTCAACTCCAGTGAGGGAAGAAAAAGAATAAAATTGAAATTACTATAACTGAATTACAACAGTATTTTTAAAAAATATTTTATTTATTTATTTGACAGAGATCACAAGTAGGCAGAGAGGCAGGCAGAGAGAGGGGGAATCAGACTCCCCTGCAGAAAGCCTGATGTGGGGCTGGATTCCAGGACCCTGGGATCATGACCTGAGCCGAAGGTAGAGGCTCTAACCCACTGAGCCACCCAGATGCCCCACAACAGTATTTTTAAATGATATATATGATCGAAAAGAATCTAATGATAAAAATTAGAATTAATGAGCAATTCAAGAGTTACTGGAAACAAAGAAGCAAAATATACATACATATATACATATCTGTGCATACATATTTGTGTATATAATAAAAATTTTTCTTCCTACAACTAAACACAAACAAGAAATTTAAACATACTATTTACAGTAGCATCAAAATATGATATACCTATGACTAATTCCTATAGTTGTGCAAGACTTCCATGGAAAAAAATTATAGAAATTGCAACTCAGCAGCAGCAGAAACTCTAGGAGCATAATAAAAGGGTGGATCAGTCACAACATATATAGAGAGATTTAATAAAATATAATGATAACATAATGTGCTAATGCTTTCAGGTAAGATTTTTTATTCAAGATTGGAAACTAAATAGTGCAAAAGAAAAAGAGATATCAAGCCATAGAAAAGACATGGGGGAAACTTAAATGCATATTATTAAGTGAAAGAAGATAATCTGAAAAATCTATATATGATAGGATTCCAAGGATATGACATGTTAACAAAGCATGGAGGCAGTAAAACTATCAGTGGTTGGGGTACCTGGATGGTGCAGTCAGTTAAGCCCCCAACTCTTGGTTTTGGCTCAGGTCGTGACGTCAGGGTGCTGATCTCAGAGTCATGGGATCAAGCCCCTCGTGGAGACCTTAATGGAGCCCTGCATTGGGCTCCACACTTAGCATGAAATCTGGTAATGATTCTCTTTCCCTCTCCCTCTGTCCCTCCTCTCATCTCTCTCTCTCTTTCAAATACACAAATAATCTTAAAAAAAAAAAAAAAAATATATATATATATATATATATATATATATATATATATATATCAGTGGTTGCCAGAGGTGGAAGGGGTGAGGATAACTAGGCATAGCACAAAGGATTTTTAGGGAAGTATGTCACTCTGTATAATGATGACTATATGACATTAAACATTTGTCTAAACTCACAGAATATATAACACTAAGTATCAACCTTGAAGTAAACTAGGGACTCTAGGTGATTAGGATATGTCAGTGCAGGTTCATTTGGGGTAACAAGTGTACCACTCTAGTGAGTTAATTTTTTTAAAAGATTTTATTTATTTATTTGGCAGAGTGGGAGGGAGACAGAACATAAAGAGGGGAGGGGCAGGCAGAGGAGAAGGAGAAGCAGGCTCCCCACTGAGCAGAGACCCTGAAGTGGGGCTTGATTCCAGGACCCTGGGATCATGACCTGAGCTGAAGGCAGATGCTTAGCCAACTGAGCCACCCATGCAATCCTAGTGAGTTAAACTGATAATGGGGGAGACTGTGCCTTTGTGGAGACAGAGGGTATAAGGGAAATCTCAGTACTTTTCTCCCACTCTAAAACAATAGTTTTAAAAGGTTAAATGTTAGAATGGAAAAGTAACTATTACGTTGCCCTATAATATATAATAAACAACTTTTAAAACAAAAATAAAGAAATAAAATGTTTGGCTTTATTTTTTATAAACATATAATGTATTTTTATCCCCAGGGGTACAGGTCTGTGAATCACCAGGTTTACACACTTCACAGCAATCACCATAGCACATACCCTCCCCAATGTCCATAACCCCCCTCCCCCTCTACTGAACCTCACCTCCCCCCCAGCAACCCCCAGTTTGTTTTGTGAGATTAAGAGACACTTATGGTTTGTCTCCCTCCCAATACCATCTTGTTTCATTTATTCTTCTCCTATCCCCCTAACCCCCCACGTTGCATCTCCATGTCCTCATATCAGGAAGATCATATGACAGTTGTCTTTTTCTGATGGACTTATTTCACTAAGCATGATACCCTCTAGTTCCATCCACGTCGTCGCAAATGGCAAGATTTCATTTCTTTTGATGGCTGCATAGTATTCCATTGTGTATATAGACCACATCTTCTTTATCCACTCATCTGTTGATGGACATCTAGGTTCCTTCCATAGTTTGGCTATTTTAGACATTGCTGCTATAAACATTCGGGTGAACGTGCCCCTTTGGATTATTACGTTTGTATCTTTAGGGTAAATACCCAGTAGTGCAATTGCTGGGTCATAGGGTAGTTCTATTTTCAACATTTTGAGGAACCTCCATGCTGTTTTCCAGAGTGGTTGCACCAGCTTGCATTCCCACCAACAGTGGAGGAGGGTTTCCCTTTCTCCGCATCCTCACCAGCATCTCTCATTTCCTGACTTGTTAATTTTAGCCATTCTGACTGGTGTGAGGTGATATCTCATTGTGGTTTTGATTTGTATTTCCCTGATGCCGAGTGATGTGGAGCACTTTTTCATGTGTCTGTTGGCCATCTGGATGTCTTCTTTGCAGAAATGTCTGTTCATGTCCTCTGCCCATTTCTTGATTGGATTGTTTGTTCTTTGGTTGTTGAGTTTGCTAAGTTCCTTATAGATTTTGGACACTAGCCCTTTATCTGATATGTCATTTGCAAATATCTTCTCCCATTCTGTCAGTTGTCTTTTGGTTTTGTGAACTGTTTCCTTTGCTGTGCAAAAGCTTTTGATCTTGATGAAATCCCAATAGTTCATTTTTGCCCTTGCTTCCCTTGCCTTTGCCGATGTTCCTAGGAAGATGTTGCTACAGCTGAGGTCGAAGAGGTTGCTGCCTGCATTCTCCTCAAGGATTTTGATGGATTCCTTTCTCACACTGAGGTCCTTCATCCATTTTGAGTCTATTTTTGTGTGTGGTGTAAGGAAGTGGTCCAATTTCATTTTTCTGCATGTGGTTGTCCAATTTTCCCAGCACCATTTATTGAAGAGGCTGTCTTTTTCCCATTGGACATTCTTTCCTGCTTTGTCGAAAATTAGTTGACCATAGAGTTGAGGGTCTATTTCTGGGCTCTCTATTCTGTTCCATTGATCTATGTGTCTGTTTTTGTGCCATTATCATGCTGTTTTGATGATGACAGCTTTGTAATAGAGCTTGAAGTCCAGAATTGTGATGCCACCAACTTTGGCTTTCTTTTTCAATATTCCTTTGGCTATTCGAGGTCTTTTCTGTTTCCATATAAATTTGGGGATTATTTGTTCTATTTCTTTGAAAAAAATGGATGGTATTTTGATAGGGATTGCGTTAAATGTGTAGATTGCTTTAGGTAGCATAGACATTTTCACAATATTTATTCTTCCAATCCAGGAGCATGGAACATGGAACATGGAATTGTGTCTTCCTCAATTACTTTCATAAGTACTTTATAGTTTTCTGCATATAGATTCTTAGTCTCTTTGGTTAGGCTTATTCCTAGGTATCTTAGAGGTTTGGGTGTAATTGTAAATGGGATTGACTCCTTAATTTCTCTTTCTTCTGTCTTGTTGTTGGTGTACAGAAATGCAACTGATTTCTGTGCATTGGTTTTATATCCTGACACTTTACTGAATTCCTGTACGAGTTCTAGAAGTTTTGGAGTGGAGTCTTTTGGGTTTTCCACATATTGTATCATATCATCTGCAAAGAGTGATAGTTTGACGACTTCTTTGCCTATTTGGATGCCTTTAATTTCTTTTTGTTGTCTGATTGCTGAGGCTAGGACTTCTAGTACTATGTTGAATAGCAGTGGTGATAATGGACAGCCCTGCCGTGTTCCTGACCTTAACGGAAAACCTTTCAGTTTTTCTCCTTTGAGAATGATATTTGCGGTGGGTTTTTCATAGATGGCTTTGATAATATTGAGGTATGTGCCCTCTATCCCTACACTTTGAAGAGTTTTGATCAGGAAGGGATGCTGTACTTTGTCAAATGCTTTTTCAGCATCTATTGAGACTATCATATGGTTCTTGTTCTTTCTTTTATTCATGTGTTGTATCACATTGATTGATTTGCGGATGTTGAACCAACCTTGTAGCCCTAGAATAAATCCCACTTGGTCGTGGTGAATAATCCTTTCAATGTATTATTGAATCCTGTTGGCTAGTATTTTGGTGAGAATTTTTGCATCTGTGTTCATCAAGGATATTGGTCTGTAGTTCTCTTTTTTGGTGGGATCCTTGTCTGGTTTTGGGATCAAGGTGATGCTGGCCTCATAAAATGAGTTTGGAAGTTTTCCTTCCATTTCTATTTTTTGGAACAGTTTCAGGAGAATAGGAATTAATTCTTAACTGTTTGGTAGAATTCCCCTGGGAAGCTGTCTGGCCCTGGGTTTTTGTTTGTTTGGAGATTTTTGATGACTGTTTCAATCTCCTTACTGGTTATGGGCCTGTTCAGGTTTTCTATTTCTTCCTGGTTCAGTTAGAAATAAAATGTTTTTAAAAAGTAAGTATTTGAAAAAAGAAATAAGATGGTGTGCTTATAATAATGCTGTGGAATAGATAAAATAACAAGCTAAAAGTGATCCAGAAGGATATGCAAAATATATATGGATATTTGATACATGGCAGAGACATGCATTTGCAGGTAATTAAAGATAGTACCCAATTAAAGATAGTACTTATTTTTCAACAAGTTGTGCTTGATATTGGATGACAGTTCTTTATAGGTCTCATGTTTTCCTGCATGTCTTTTGAGCATAGGCACTAACTGCCTTTTGTTTAGACTATCTTTTCAAGTATTTTTGTGTAGCAAGCAGACTTGAAAATTAGGGATACTATTTCCACTCCTCTCCTACCATTCTCCTCCCCCTCCCCAACAAAACGTAGGTTTTTTTATTGTCCCATTTGTTAAACTGAATGTGTTCTGGGGCTAAATCTAAGCATACTTACTGCCCATTATAACAAATGTAGGTTCCTTAAGCTCGGAGTTCCTGTTCTATAATGCACCCCACTGCATGTGTGTCATCTGTCCGTCTTCAAGTTCCTCTTTGGAAAAGGGGATTTGGAAAACTTGTGCACGTGCTAATTCTCTGGCTATTGCTATTGCTGTGATTAGTAAACTATACTTTGTCTCTGACACATAATTCATATCTTTTTCCAGCATGCATGAAGATATGGCATGCTAACTTGTTAGCTTGCAAGGAAATATTTCAGATCATTCTCCATTTATGGCACTATCCTTATTAATATCCTTAAGGAAATAAAAATAAGGAAAAATCAACAAAATGTCTGAGAGGAAGGTAAGAAAGATTTGATGATGTAAAGTTACTGAGAGGAAAAGTAAGAAAGATTTGATGATGTAAAGTTACTGAGAAGAGTTTCTGATGGGTGGGCAATATTCTGCTGCTTCTCCTAGGTAGTAGTTAAGTGGATATTGAATTTATAATTTTAGTTTAAATTGTGCATTTGTGCTTTATGCACGTTTCTCTATGTTCTCATAATAAAAATTGTTAAAATGATAGTTTAAGAACTCAGTGTGAGATATATATATGTAACATTTAGAACTTGCATACAGTAAATGGTAGATAATTTTTAAAAGAAAGCAGCATGGACATAATTTATACTTATTATAATACTTAATTGTATAAAATGTAAAGCAATAAGCCTAGAAGAAAATAAACTGAATACTAATAGTTATCTCTGAGTGGTATGAATACAGACTGTTTCTTTTGCCTCCTGCCTTTACATTTAATTTTGCACTTAGAATAATTAATATACAAGTGGGTTAGAAACATTTCCTTAAATTAACAAAAACAAGACAAAAATAATCTAAAAAATATATCTCTAGCACATGTACTATGAAATTGCATGGACCACCTGTAAAATATGCTGTTTAATATTGAAACAATTACCAATTTATGAGAAATTATGATACTAGGAATCATACACAATTTTTCACAGTAGAAGCATAAGGCTAGATTCAAGAACCACAAGAGAGAATTCTAGAAGTCTGAATCAGAAATCAACCCCCCTCCTCTTTTGAAAGAACTGGACTGATTAGAGGGGTTTACCAGGAGACCTATTTAAAGCTAAGTGTATGCCTACCACAGAATGTTCAAGGCAGTCATTAATGTCCTTGCACTTGCTTTAATATTAATAATGATTTATTAATAAAATAATAATTTTAATATGTAGCAAAATATCAACAGGTAATATTTATTGGGATTTACTTTGAGAAAAATAATATACCAAAAATTCACATGCATCATCTCATTTATTTCTCAGCAAAAGTCAGTGAAAACAGACAACTCCTAGTACCATTTTACAAACATGGGACAATTGAGATTAGAGAGTTTTAAAGTTACTAGTCCCAAGTCACACAGCTAATATGTGAGGAGCCATGGCAGGAACCCAAGCTGTCTGCATCTAGAGCCAGAACTTATCCAAATATGAAATGAAATATGATAACAGCCAGGAATGCCAACATTAAAAAGATAAGTTAAATGAAAAATATCCAGACTCTTTGGAACCATACCCCTTCTGTCCCTTAGCTATTCTCAACCTCTGGGGCATGATCTCACTTTTTCTTTTGTTTGTTAGTTGAGGGAGACAGAATGAAAACTGAAATTCTCCTTGGGAAACATTGCATCAAAATATATTGTAATAATCATATCTCCCAATTTTTCACTATTGACATATCATGATTTCTAAAGTTAGATAGGCACAGCATAGAATCCTATTCCTGCCTCAAAAATTTTGGTCAAGTTACAGTAAATCACTGACACTCAACGCCCTCATTGGTAAAGTTTTCATAATAAAATTCACAATTATTATGAAAACTAAAATGGAATAATTTAAATGAAAAATGCTTGGTTTCATGAAAAACCAGTGATACTATTTTTTCCATTTGGTAGAGAATTTGACAGGATAAAGAGAAAGTAAAGGGAAAAATTCTTGTTAGAACCCCTCTATAACTGCATGTATTTTCTACACACAAAACTCAAATGAATTTATATCTTATTCAAAACTATGCAAAATCAATGTTTGTGATGTTGGCTTTTTTTATGTGAAAATCATAAGTGAAAGTTATCTGTTAGTTACTGTACATGTGTGGGTTTTTTCCCCCCACACTACCAAGTAATCTGATAGTGGCTAGGTGTCGTACAATTCAACTCAATTCTGGCACTGTCCATGTGGGACACTATCAACTTGTCCTACAGAAAAAGGGCTCAGTTCTTCAAAACTCCCACCCAACTTTAAATGCCAATCTCAAGTATAAGTTATCTCTTGTGCTTCTGGAAGACTTGCCATGGGTTGGAGGTTCCCACCACCCCCTCCTTGGCTTGGATTAATTTACTAGAGCAGCTCCTAACTCAGAGAAACATTTTACTTACTAGATTAATGGTTTATTATAAAAGGAGATAACTCAGGGACAGAGATGGAAGAGATGCATAGGGAAGGTGTGGGAAGGCATATCAAGCTTCCAGGATCTAGAGATGGAAGAGATGCATAGGGAAGGTGTGGGAAGGCATATCAAGCTTCCAGGATCTCTGAGTGCACCACTCTCCCCAAATCTCCATGTATTCACCAACCCAGAAACTCCCTGAACTTAGTCCTTTTGGGTGTTTATGAAGGTTTCATTACATAAGCAAGATTGATTTACTCATTGGCCATCAGTGATTGATTCAGCCTCCAGCCTCTCCCCTCCCTGAAGGTCAGGAGGGTGGCAATAAAATTGCATTCCTCTAAACGGGTTGTTGGTTTCCCTGACAACCAGCCCCCATCCTTAGGTACATTCCAAAAGTTACCTCATTCAAACACTCAGGTGTGGTTGAAAGGGCCTTATGAATATCAAGACACATTTATACACCTCTTATCACATAGGAAATCCAAGAGTTTGAGGGGAAACAGGAACAAAGATCAAATATGTATTTCTTCTTATAAATCACAAGATCACATGCACACATATACACACACACAACTGCATCTACACATATTTAATGGGGGTGCATGCGTGTGTTTGTAATCACTATGTAAACTCTGAGATCATTATAGAGGAAAATGTTTGCTTAATACGTTAAGTTTATGTGGCTGAAAACATGTTCCAAGAAGAAGAGTACAGTACTGAACAAAAAGTAAAAATCTGTGAAAGCAGTGGATTCAGAAAATAAAGAGGAATGGTAAAAAGACTCCAAAATCCAACGAGGGGTGAACAGGATCCTTACCATGGTTGTAGGTTTGTAAGCCTGGGGTGGAGAATCTAGAATCCAGGCTGTTATATTATTTATCTAAATAAACTCAAATGACAGTTCAACACCTTGATCAATTAATGCCCAAATGGAACAGTTTAGGGGGCAATAAGCACCTCTAAGTTGCCCCAAGAACTCATTCAGTTGGTTGAATACTTATGAGGCCCACCAGATTACTCAAGCTTATGTAATAATATGCAGGGTACTATATATTTTCTCCAAGAAACAGAATTAAATATCATATATTTTCTACATCCTGAGCCATCTTTCATCTCCCCCCCATCTTTCTTTGTAGTTATTCCCTTGTGAATTATAGTCACTTTTATGGACAAATTGTGTGTGTATGTGTAGGTGTGTGCTCTTTCTGTTTGTGTAAGTCATGGGAAGTGGTGATGTTAGTGGAGAAATAAATTTTTGAAGTCTTTGACTTTTGTTTTCAGATTGATCCTAAATAATATTGGTGCAACCCTATCTTTACAAATGACGTGATTCAGATTCTTAATTTGTTATTGAAATTCAAATCCAACAAAATAATAAATACAGTAATAACAACTATAATAATTTATATTAATTGTATCATTAACATAATATTAATAAATAACTCAAAAATTAACTGGTGATTATAAAACACTTGTTTTAGTAACAGCTCACAAACTTTAAACATGCTGAGTTATCTTTATTACACAGCTTAATAAAATGCTGCTGAAACCATAGGATATGGTAATGTCTATTTTGGTTTATTGCACAGGAAACACCAGAGGAGATAGACTTACAAATAAATGTCTATGTGAAGCGTTAAATACTGATAAACAAATGACTAAATGACTTAGATTTAAACCATTTTTAGAATGTTTTGAAACTTTTTCACTGGAAATCAAGGACTGAGTAAAAACAAATGAAGAAAACAAAGTTACATCAAGACATCTTGGAATAAAAATATTACTGACTTTGTTCACGCGCCACTGCTCAGATGGTAAATAGAAAGCTGCAGCCTTTGGCTATATTTTACTTTTCTAAAAATTTAAAACACCTGAAGGCAAAGCATTTTGAATTAAGAACCATGTGGTATGAGCAAGAGAGATTGTAAAGTAGAAAATAAGCAACAGAGTTTATAGTGAGATGAGATAACCCAACAAAGAAAAAAAAAAAAATCTCAAGTCTGCACAATCTTAATTAATTGAAAGTGCTTCAACTTACAGTATCAGAAAATTGATTCTAAGTGTGGTAATTGATACGTAGTTTATAGGAAATGGTGAAATAACAGATAATTAGCATGTAACAATTTGTTTCCAGGAATAGTTAATAATGCCAGGTTCTCTAACCAGAGCTATATTTTACAGTAAGTGGTAAGAAAGGTGCAAAGATTTAAAAAAAAATGAAAGGGGAAGGGTTTATTATTAATGGGAGGGGGGCCATCCAGGTTGCAATTATCTCAGAAACACCTTTCTTGCTTAAAGTTGGAAACTTATATACAACATAGGGGGAAAAAAACAAAATAAGACCACATAATAATATTGCTGACTATAAAAACCCTGAAGTCTCTGACACTTAATTTTACTTGCTAGCTTACAAGATATATTGCCATGATTTCATGAATGTTAGGAGAAGACATGAGACTCTTGGGTTAGAGACAAAAAAGAGTTCCTGCTCACATTGTTAGTAGTAGCCAGAGTACCAATGTTTTCTTGAACCTATTCTGCAAGCTCCAATTCCCTTAAGAAAACAAGAGGGCCAGGTTATGAGTGCACACACGGCATGTTTACATCACAACTGAGGGATCCCAAGCTAAAGGCAACCCAATCTTTATACTGAGCTTCCAGCAAACCTGCTAGAACTTTGCTCCAGAAAAAGATGTTATCTTTATTTTATGGACAGTAAATATATCTTTCTTCTTAGCATGAGAGAGACACTATCTTTCCTTTTTAAAAAACAATTTATTATTTGGGGTAGGGACAGAGGTGGGAGGAGAGAGAGAGAGAAAGAGAGAGAAGCAGACTCCCTGCTGAGCATGGAGCAGGAAGCTGGGATTTATCTCAGGGTCTGAGATCATGACCTGAGCAGAAGTCAGATGCTTAATCAACTGAATCACCCAGATGCCCCCACTTTCTCATCACTCTGTGAACATCCTTGAAAAAATAGACTGGAAGACAACTGTCAGTGCCTTTGCTCACAAGACATGTAGAAACCTGAGATCTCTGGAGAATTGTCTCTGAGTAGTAACATTTCACTACTTGTCTAGCAGTGTTATAAGACTTTTTGTTTCCATTAAGTGATTTTACTCTCAGAACAACTCTATGAGGTGAGGAATCTCATTCTCATTTTAATAAAGAGGAAAATGAGACACGGAGAGGTAAAGAATTACCAACTAGTATGCAGCAATCTGACTTAAAAGCTAAACTTTTAATCCCTAAACCATCTTGCTATGGGAATGTTGTTGAAAGGAGCTTTGGGTAAATTTATTCATATATATATGAATAAATATATATATGCATACATACATATATGGCATATATATATATAGCATAAAGTATTAAGAAAACACACACCAGGAGAAAATAACCTTTTCCATATTTTTAGTGTGACAGATACATGAATAAGAAAAAGCCATCAGGGGATATTCATATGCCATAAAAAAATGGACCAGTTATAAAATGCAAGATTGAAAATAAAATAAAAAAAATAGGAATTTGGATTGAAATATAAGAAAAGAGACATTTCAATGCATAATATATAACCAGGAAGAAGAAGAAGGACCAAAAGAAGAAGAGGAAGAAGAAGGAGAAGGAGAAAACAGATGGAGACCAATTGAGTTGTCATTGTTTACCAGTTCCTACTAAGGAAATTGTAGGAGTTATTATAAAAATACAATGTACTGTGGCAGTGTATTTGTTATATTTTGGTCTACATTTATATTCAAATTACATGTTTAATCAGTTGGACTCTAAGTTTCATAGAATGGCTTCAAAATTCTCAGCCAGTCCTTTTGCTATATTTTAATCATTTAACAAAGAATCATTTAATTCTTAATGGTGCTAGCCAGTGTTCTAGATGCTGGGGTATAGTGGGGAATAAAATAAAGTCTTTGTTTTTATTGAGCTTACATTTTAAGACAGACAATAAACAGATCACCAGATCTGGAATATATTTTCAAATAATTAAAGCCTTTTGGAAAAAAATACACTAGGATAAGGGAAAAGACCGTGAATAACTTTAAAATAACTTTAAATGGGGATATTCATGCAAAGCCCTTGTGAGAAAGTGCTCTGGGCAACAATATGGATAAAATGTCTTTCTAAAGTACTTATCTAATGAATTGGGTTAGGTAATATCAGGGAGAAATGCCTATTTTGGTGGGAGACACGATCACTTCTACAAGGTTGTGTTGGTGGATTCTTTTTTTTTTTTTTTTTTAAGAAACAGTGACAGTACAGACTATTGTGCTCAATATAGGGGATTGTGCTTTTAATTAGAAATTTTTCCAGGTGCCTTCACTTTTGTGATTCGTCTTTGGTTGACAGGTTTTTTTTTTTTTTTTTTTGTTCCAAGCCATAAATCCCACTTATGCATCCTCCGAGTTGCCTTATCACTGCACATAAAGGCAATCCTTAGAGCTTTCTTCCTTTTGTGCCTGGTCAGAAATGAGTATCTCTTTATCTATAATGTAGTTTGTATGCTCTGGGAAATCCTGCTTCCCAACTTCCATGTAATCTTCATGAAACTTGTTAGCTCTTATTAAATGATCCGGAATACTAAAAATGGTCTCCTGACACGTATCTCTTGATATGTATATAACCTAGCAGCCTTTGGGAGGGATTAAATTCACTTTCAGTTAGGTTCCCAAAATAGCTGAGATGACAGAGGAAGACATCAGGGGTCCTCAAAGGACACTGTGGTAATTTTGACAGAGTAAGCCAGGTTGATTAAAAGTGCTTAGAATTAAAAAAAAAAAAAAAAAGAAAGAAAGAAAAAAAAGTGCTTAGAATTTAAGAGGACTAAACAGGTATGGAGCTGGTCTGATCATCCCTTGGACCCAGTTGCTATAGAGAAGTGGCATGATTTATTTTTAAATAACACTTGTCATTCCCTAACATGATTATAGATTTGTTTGTTTATTGTCTATTTCACCCTTAGGGCAAGAACTTTATCTTGTTTATTACTGTATTTCCAGATCTATCAGAACTATATGTTTTGATGTCTATATCTGCTTTGATGTCTATAAAGTAGACATTCAATAAATATTTGCTGGATAAATGATTTAATTCCATAAACTTTCCATATTCAAATATTTGAATAAATTTTTAATCATAATATTCAAATTGCTTCTCTACTTTTTTTGTGAGGATATAAAAAATAAGAGTTGCAAAGCTGTGAAAGTTAATGCTAGTCCTCCTGTAACTATTTTCTTTGCTCAAATAGGTTGGAATTAAGGAAGAAAGGAAAGGAAAGGGGATGGGAGGGGAGGGAAGGAGAGAGGAGGAGAAGGAGGGAGGAAGGAAGAAGAGAAAGAGAAAGGCAGGAGGGACAGAGGGAGGGAAAAGCATGACATAAAAGGAGTTGCTCAGCAACAAATTCACAAGCTTTAAAAAACAAAATAAGCAAAATACAAATGAAATGACTACTGGTACAATTTTGAAATTGGAAAGTATGTCACAGTGCATTATGATTAAATAGTTTAAAAAAGCGGATATATATCGGGCGCCTGGGTGGCTCAGTGGGTTAAAGCCTCTGCCTTTGGCTCCGGTCATGATCCCAGGGTCCTGGGATCCAGCCCCACATCAGGGTCTCTGCTCAGCAGGGAGCCTGCTTCCTCCTCTCTCTCTGCCTGCCTCTCTGCCTACTTGTGATCTCTGTCTGTCAAATAAATAAATAAAATCTTTTTTTAAAAAAGTGGGTATATAAACCAATTTTTTTTCAAATGTTCGTTGATAATATTACCTACTTTTATCTATTACTCTCCTGGGTTCCTATCAAATTCTGAGAAGTTGGATACCATTACTTCAATGGGCTAGATATAAAGGAGACTGGTTATAATATTGACTTTGCAAGCAAATTTGGTTTTGAATCCCAACTCTGACACTCTGACTGGTGACCTTGGCAAGAAATTTAACTTCTGTAAACCTAATATTTCATAGTTTTAAAATAACCCTAACAATAAGCAAACTCAGAGTCTTGTTCGTGAATACTAAATGTGACAAATCATATAATGCTTATCTGGTTACTATCTTAGTTAGCAATTATTGGCATTTATTGTTGTTATAGGGAATGTTCTAGACAGATACATATCAAAAATATATTGTAGAATGAATAAAATGGTTCTTCATTGGTGTTAATATCTCTGCAAGACCTCTAGGGCCTATGGAACAATAGATTGGGGGACATTAACATTTAGGAACCAATGTCACCACTGCCTTGTCTTAATAACTTGATTGTGCATTAACATCAAATCCTAAGTTAAATCTAAGCCTTATCAAATGTAAGTGCAGGGGAAAGGAGTTAACATGCTTTGTGCCCTTCCTATGTATCAGACCCCATTCAAGGTACATGATAAGTGCTATCTCAACTTATTTCTCCTATTGATTCATTTGACCTGTTTTTCAGAGATGAAAAATATGACTCAGAGTGATAAATCAACTACTCCAAGATTATGCATATAGTTAATGGAGGATTTGGGATTTGAAACTAGAGGCATCGAGCTCAGAAACATTCTCTTTACACTCTAACATTCTGACTTCTATGCCTTGGATTCAGCGGATTTTACTCTAATTCTGAAACATCTGTCCCAAGGATGAGAAATCAAGTGGAACTGATTGTTTGATGCCCAGATAGCAACAAAATACATATGGTGAAATACAGATGTGATCCAAATTCCCAAAGTATTTGTTTTTTACCCAAGTAAATTTATTTATTTTTAATATCTTATTTTAAGAGCTTGTATTTATTTTCATACCAAAGTCTTAATTTATGACCTCTACAGAGGAGTATCAGATATCTGTGAATTCTGCAAGGCTAAGGAGGATGTCTACCAGGCATTGCTTAGTGGACTGGGAATAATGCAATAACATCCCAAAGCCAGAGAATTATCCTTGCAGTGTTGTTAAAATGACTTGTGGACTCAAAACAATGGCCTCTTACACCTACCCTTTTAAAATCAAATCATACACATGCTATGACTATGCATAAATGAAAAACTCTGAGGCAGCTTAAAGATGTAATGAATTTGCTAATTACATATTGGGATATCTCAGAACTCAAGCACGGGAATGAAACCAGATCTCAACCAGAAGGATTCAATTAGTATATGAAAAGTACTCAGAAATCAGAAATCCACTTAAAAAAAAAAATCTCTGCTTCTGTGATATTGTGGAATAGCCTTCTCTGTTTCTGTGTTCACTTTGTGAAATATGGCTATATAAAGTACCTAAGCATATCTTACATTTTGGAACACAATGTCTAGGCACTCACTTAATTTCTCTGAATTCTAATTCCAAATTACTGGGAAAGAAAATCTGAGTTGTTTACTCTAGATCAGGAAGTCAGTCATAACACAATTTAAGGCTCATTTGCGGGGGCGGGGGGAAGGAATGCTCTCATGGAAGGAGAGATGGCCCCTTCTATGGGGAACAGCTATCTAACTTCTATACAGCATATCTGCATATCAGATATCTTACATATAAATTCAGACAATTCACTACCCATGCATAGACTTAAATTTTTAAAAAATTATAAAAAACCCAAAACCTATTGTAGATACCAAAATATGCTTCTAGTCCTAGCCATTTTTCTCCTAGTGGGTGTGTGTGTATGTGTGTGCATGTTAATGGTATGGAAATAATTTTGCCTCATTTTGTAAAAGTGAAGTATGTTGCCTTAAACAGCAGCTGGATCATTCTCTATATGTAAACATAAAGTCAGTTTACTGAAGTGATGAGAATTTGGGCTAGACAAGGGAAAAGAGAGGTAAAGAAAATGTCCAGGAAGATATATTGTGTATAATCACTTGAGCTTTCCTGGCAGATGGGGGCTCAATAAACAATAATGCTTTAATAATATTTGCACCTTGTGCAATTCTACTTTGGTTCCATCTTGCCTTTCCCTCTGCTGTGGTTAGCACATATCTGCCTTTACAATGTAAAGTCAAAGGTGTTGGCTATAGTGAAAAGGAGACTGTGGTGTAGATGTCTCTCTATTAAGAAACAAGCAATGATATCTACACTTTTATGTATGCTTACTGACAGGCATTTATGATAATGACTTGCAAGGTTTGCTGACCTTGGTTTGACTCAATCTGTTCATTTCTGATTCATCCATTCCCATTAGAGTGCTTGTTTATGGATACAAGTATTACTGTTAAAGAACACTAAAATTGTTTTGTTTTTGAAAAATAAAGCCCTAACAAAAGCTAGATATTTTTTAAGCTGATAGGCTTTTGTTTTCTTATGTAATGATTTTGTGAGCTTTAACATCTAGACACTAAGTTACCAAAAATCAAGTATTTTAAAAAGCAATAGGTCATGATTTTTAATGGTACATCTATCGTTGGAGCAAAACTAATTTTATGGGGGAGAATGCTCTTAATTTATTCAAGTCATTAATTTTTTGAACCCATGTTAGGGCCAATTTAATGTTAAAACCTGTTTAATTATTAGGGCTTGCTTAGCCAGAGTGACTCCACATTGCCTAGGTAGCCATATTGTTGTTTACATCCACGGACTTCATTCCGGGAATAAATGCTCCAGTAGTTCCTAGTATCAGTTCTGGGTATCGATTCCAGGAATAAACGCCTTAACAATAGGAGCCATGTACCTTGGGTCGGTGGTTATGCCTTATAAAACCAGCCTGTGAGATCGGGAGGGGGTCGCTCTCTTGGGAGGCGGCCCTGGCCACTCAGTCTGACTTCTAATGCTTGGCATAGAATAAAGCTTTGATAACTTTCACTTTGTCTCAGTCTCGTTCCTTTGATATCGGACCCCAACAACCCATAGATTCATATTAATAAGAAATAGTTTATAACTTTGCTAAACAAATATTATATTTCTTATTTTTTTTTTTAGTTCTAAAGAAATATATGTACCTAAATATATTCAGCAAAAGATTAAAGTGAGGGAGATCATATGATTGTTGTCTTTCTCCGATTGACTTATTTCACTAAGCATGATACCCTCTAGTTCCATCCACATTGTCGCAAATGGCAAGATTTCATTTCTTTTGATGGCTGCATAGTATTCCATTGTGTATATATACCACATCTTCTTTATCCATTCATCTGTTGATGGACATCTAGGTTCCTTCCATAGTTTGGCTATTTTAGACATTGCTGCTATAAACATTCGGGTGCACGTGCCCCTTCGGATTATTACGTTTGTATCTTTAGGGTAAATAACCAGTAGTGCAATTGCTGGGTCATAGGGTAGTTCTATTTTCAACATTTTGAGGAGCCTCCATGCTGTTTTCCAGAGTGGTTGCACCAGCTTGCATTCCCACCAACAGTGGAGGAGGGTTCCCCTTTCTCCACATCCTCGCCAGCATCTCTCATTTCCTGACTTGTTAATTTTAGCCATTCTGACTGGTGTGAGGTGATATCTCATTGTGGTTTTGATTTGTATTTCCCTGATGCCGAGTGACGTGGAGCACTTTTTCATGTGTCTGTTGGCCATCTGGATGTCTTCTTTGCAGAAATGTCTGTTCATGTCCTCTGCCCATTTCTTGATTGGATTGTTTGTTCTTTGGGTGTTGAGTTTGCTAAGTTCCTTATAAATTTTGGTTACTAGCCCTTTATCTGATATGTCATTTGCAAATATCTTCTCCCATTCTGTCAGTTGTCTTTTGGTTTTGTTAACTGTTTCCTTTGCTCTGCAAAAGCTTTTGATCTTGATGAAAAAATTGGAAGGGGAGGTGAACCATAAGAGACTATGGACTGTGAAAAACAACCTGAGGGTTTTGAAGGGGCGGGGGTGGGAGGTTGGGGGAACCAGGTGGTGGGTAATAGGGAGGGCACATATTGCATGGAGCACAGGGTGTTGTGCAAAAACAATGAATACTGTTATGCTGAAAAAAATAAATAAATTTTAAAAAATGGGAAAAAAAAGATTAAAGTGAGGATTTATATAATTTACAGTAGAAATTCAGAAAAATATAATGGTTATGGTATTCAGAAAAATATAATGGTTATGGTTTAGGCCTTCACTTAGCTCTACTTTGTACTATAAGTTATTTAAATTTCTTGGCATAGTTTTTCCAACTGAAGAATGACAAATAGCTTTGTGAGAACTTATTTAGTACATAACTGACAAAAATTAAGTATATTATATACTTCCTATTGTTAATAGCATTAGTAATGGTGACAGTAATAATGTAAAATTAGAGTATTAACTAATAAGTAGTGATAAATTAATATTACCAGTAATTAACTAAAAAGAAAGTGATGATAAATTTTAGAAATAGAGTAATTGATACTATTTCAGTAAATACATTCATTTCCAAATACATCTCATTGCCCAACTCCCATCTCCAAATTATGCAATGAATATGACTAGAATCTAAAATAAGAACATTTATCTTTTGTTAATAACAATGCTTATGGTTTGAAAAAATAAGCAAACAAAAACATCACCTTTAGAACACAGTACATTTAGAAGTCCTAAAGAATTCTAATGAAATTAACTTAGGAAGAGTGAGAATAAAAGAAGTAAATTTGGTCTTATATAAACCTAGAGATTTCAGAAAATAAAAATCTTAATATTTCAACTTATGTCTAAGAAAATACTACTTTAAAATTGGTTTTTGTACCTGGAAGAGATTTTAAGAATCATCTAAAAAATTATGTTTTATAAAATGTTGAAAGAAGAAAGTAAAGAGAATAGAGAATGCCATTCCCTAGAAGAAGGATAAAGATGAACTGATTTTTGTTTTTTCCTGTTGGACACATAAGTAGAACATGAACTGAAAATAATTAAGACCTAAGTGAAATGGAGATAGCTGATTTACCTGATGAGTTCAAAATAATTGTTTTAAAAATGCTCACCAAGGTTAGGAGAACAATTTGAGAATTTCAACAAACAGAAATACAACAAAATAGCTAACAGAAATCACAGAGCTGAAGAATACAATAATTGAACTGAAGTTCAGTAGAGGGCACCCTAAATGAAGTAGAAGAAAGATCGGCGAAATCAGAGATAGGGCAGTGGCATTCATCCAATCAGAGGAGCAAAAAGAAAAAAATAATAAAAAAAAGTTAAAATAGCTTAGGGCAAATATTAACAGACTTGAATGGAGAAGTAGATAGCAGTAAATGATTGTAAAGAAATTCAATACCCCACTTTTAACAATGGGTATATCATCCAGAAAGAAAATCAGTAAGGAAATATTGGATTAATTGCATATTCGACCCAATGGACATAACAGGTGTTTACAGATTATCCATCCAACAGCAACAATACATTCTTCTTAAGAGCCTATGGAACACTCTGCAGTATAAAACATATGTTAGGCACAAAGCAAGTCTTAACAAATGTAAGAATATTAAAATCGGGGCGCCTGGGTGGCTCAGTGGGTTAAAGCCTCTGCCTTTGGCTCAGGTCATGATCCCAGGGTCCTGGGATCGAGCTCCGCATCAGGCTCTCTGCTCAGCAGGGAACCTGCTTCCTCCTCTCTCTCTCTGCCTGCCTATCTGCCTACTTGCGATCTCTGTCAAATAAATAAAATCTTAAAAAAAAGAATATTAAAATTATATAATGCATCTTTTTTCTATCACAGTGGTGTGAAATTAGACATCAATTACAAGAAGAAAATTGGAAAATTCACAAGTAAGTGGAGATGAAACAACATACTACTGATCAACTACTGGACCAAAGAAGAAATCAAAAAAGAGAATTTTTTTTAAAATCTTGAGAAAAATCAAAATAGAAATGCAACATATCAAATCTTATAAGATGGAAAAAAAGTAGTATTTAGAGGGAAGTTCATAGCAATAAATGCCAACATTAAGAAAAAAAAAAAAAGTGTTCTCAGGAAGCCTGGGTGGCTCAGTGGGTTAAAGCCTCTGCCTTCCGCTCAGGTCCTGATCCCAGGGTCCTGGGATCCAGCCCCAAGTCGTTGGGCTCTCTGCTCAGTGGGGAGCTTGCTTTCTCCTCTCTCTGTCTGCCTTTCTGCCTACTTGTGATCTCTGTCTGTCAAATAAATAAAATCCTAAAAAAAAAAAAGGAGTTCTCAAATAATCTAACTTGAACTTCAAAGAACTAGAAAAAGAAAAGCAAACTAAGTCAATTTTAGTAGAAGGAAAGAAATAACAAAGATCCGAGTGGAAATAAATGAAATAGAGACTAAAAAGGCAATAGAAAAAGACAAAAAATATCAACTAAGAATTGCTTTGGAAAAGATAAGCAAAATTAACATTTAGTAATACTCACAAAGGAAAAAAATGAAAGGAATCAAAATCAGAAATGAAAAAGGAGACATTATAACTGACATCACAGAAATACAGTGTATTATAAAAGACTACTATGAATAATTATACACCAACAAACTAGATAGCCTGAAAAAACAGAAAAATTCCTAGAAACATACAACCTACCAAGACAGAATTATGAGGAAATAGAAAATATGATCAAAATCTTCCAAGGAAATTCCAGGACCAGATGGCTTCACCAGTTAATTCTTCCAAACACTTAAAGAATAATTCATATCAATCCTCTCAAACTCTTCTAAGTTTGAGAAACAGGAAGGAACTCATTTTATGAGGCCAACATTACCTCCAACACCAAAACCAGACAAGGATATTACAAAAAAAGAAAATTATAGGCCAATACTACTAATTAACATAGAGGCAAAAATCCTCAGCAAAATATCAACAAATCAAATTCAGCAATTAAAAGGATCAAAAAGAGAATCAATTAAGACTTAAAAGGTAAATGTTCTCAGCAATCTCGTCATGTAGGGAACAAATCTCAACACAGTAAAGGCCATATATGGCAAGCCCAGAGCTAATATCATCATTTTAAAGCTTTTCCTCTAAGAACAGGAGTGAGATAACGTGCTCACTCTTGGAGCTTTCATTCAACAGAGTACTGGAGGATCTAGCCAGTATAAATAGGCAGGGAAAACAAAAGACATCCAAATCATAAAAGAAGACATAAAACTGTCTCTACTTATAGATGACATGATATTATATATAGAAAACCCTAAAGTTGCCACACACACACAAAAAAAAACTACAACTAATAAATTCAGCAGTTGCAGGATATAAAATCAATATACAAAAAGTATTTTCATTTCTAAAATTAATAACAAGCTATCAAAGGAATTAAGAAAACTATCCAATAAAATACCTAGGAATAAATTTAACCAAGCAGATAAAAGATCTATTCTCTGAAAATTGTAAGATTTTTATGAAAGAAATTTAAAAAGATATAAATAAATGGAGGGATATTCAATGCTCATGGGTTGGAAGAATTAATATTGTTAAAATGGCCATACTACCAAAGGTTATCTACATATTCAATGCAATCCCTATCCAAATTGTAATGGTATTTCTTACAGAAA
This sequence comes from Meles meles, assembly GCF_922984935.1. NCBI lineage: Eukaryota > Metazoa > Chordata > Mammalia > Carnivora > Mustelidae > Meles > Meles meles. Next base: position 156,712,994 of record NC_060066.1, on the reverse strand, counting down.
TAGAACAATCCTAAAATTTTTATGGAACCAGAAATTGCCAAAACAATCCTGAGAAAGAACAAAGCTATAGGCATTACATTTGCTGATGTCCAACTACATTACAAAACTGTGGTAATCAAAACAGTATGTTATTGGCATAAGAACTTACATATGCATCAGTGGAACATAATAGACAGCCCAAAAATAAACCCATACATATATGGTCAATTAATTTATGACAAAGGAACTAGGAATATATAATGGGAGAAAGGATAGTCTCATCAGTAAATGGTATTGGCAAAACTGGAGAGACACGTGCCAAAGAACAATACTGGACACCTATCTTAAACCACACACAAAAATCAACTCAAAATGGACTGAAGACTTGAACATAAGACCTGAAACCATAAAGCTCCTAAAAAAAAACCACAGTGGGATATGCTCCTTGACATCAGTCTTGGCAATGATTTTTTGGAATTGACAGGAAAGCAAAGACAACAAAAGTAAAAATACACAACTGGGAATTTATCGAACTAAAACCAGATTTTAGAGACCTTCTCTTATGGTTGTAAAAACCAGTAAACCTGTAACTCTCAAATATGTGGTTGTTCCCAGAGGAAGATCTTTTGAGAAAGTACTTAACATAGAGAACACAGAGCAGAGTGACACATAGACAAATCCTGAGAACATTGCTCGAGTGTTCCTTTAGCCAACTCTATCCTTCTGACCTGTAATTTAAGGAGCTTACAAATTCTTTCTTTTTAGCTTTAAGTGAACTGAATTAAGGTTTTGTTATTTGCAACTAAGAATTCTAACTGATGTAACTTTACCAGCTATCTTCTCCTGAGATGGAATTATGAAGAAACCCCTTTATGTTTCCTTTTCTCTAGTCTTGTGCATCTAATTTGTTCTGCAGTCATGTAGGACCCTAACATTAACTACCTACCCTTGATTTTTTCCTTCTTTTTTTGGAAATAGATATGAGAAAATATAGACACTGACTAGCTAAACAATCAAGAAGAGTTCTGTATAAAACTTTATAGAGTCATGACAACTTTATTGACTATGTACATTGCACAGGGCATGGTTTTAGACATTTCACACTCACCAGTACTTTCCTTTAAGGATCCTGATAAACTCTGCAAGGTTTGTATTAATTGAGTAAATACTGGGATTCTAGAGGAAGAATTTGAAATTCACAGAGATTAAATAATATTGGCAACTCTGCATACTTAGTAAATCACAAGGTCAAGATTTAAACCAGGTCAGTCTGATTCCAAAATCAGGAATGTTTTAGGCTCTATTAGGCTCTATTACTAATGGGGGAAAGTCATAATTGCTTAGAAATGATGACATTTTATGAGAAGTATTTAAAACTGCACAGATACTTCACAGATAATACTGAGATTTAGCCCAGACGTAGAACAGGGCAGTTTTCCTCTACTGTTTACACTGAGTATTCAATAGAGGCCTGGCTGTGAATATGTTTTTTTTTTTTTTTAATATTTTATTTTATTTTAGAGAGAGAGAGAGAGAGCACATTTGTGAGGTGGGAGGGCCCAAAGAGGGAGAGACAGAGACTTCCAAGCAGGCTTCATGCTCAGCACAGAGCCTGACACCATGATTCTGAGATCATGATCTGAGCCAAAATCAAGAGTTAGATGCTTCACTGACTGAACCACACAGGCACCTCCAGGTTGGACATTTTTGCATAAGGTTATCATCCATATTTCATTTTCTGTGAAACACCTTCTCATGAATTTGCTGATTTTCTACTGGATTTTGTTTTCTTATTGATATGCAGTTCTTTATATCAGTTGGTTGTAAATTTTATGTGTTAGAAATATCTTCTCCCAGTTTGACTTCTACTTTCCCTTTCTTTTTGGTATCTTTTCATGAAATCATTTTTAATTTTAATGTAATTTTCTTCTTTATATACATAACCTTTTTTTTCCATTTTATTTATTTTTTCAGTGTAACAGTATTCATTCTTTTTGTGAATATGTTTTAAACGGTTTCTCATTAAAATAATATTTGGCATATTTACATCTGCATAACAATTTTAAGTGAACTATATACCATATGGGGACTAACTTCACAGTGCAGAACAGGATAATTTAATACTTGCTAAATAGAACTTGTCCGTGCTAGGATTTTTTACAAAGAGCATTCCTAAATTCAGTGAAACTAAAATATCTCCATTCTATATTTGTGTTATATGGAATACGATAAGTATAAATAAGAATAAAGATAGGTGTTTCTATTTCAGCAGTGACTCCTGCAAAGAAAGCATATCAATCACAAATAATTAAGTTGTCAGTTCCTAATTTAGAAAGAATATTCCACTGTAAGCCAGCAAATGTAAATATCAAAATAAAGGAAATTTTGGAAAACAAAACATAATGAGAGTACCCTCTATTTCTGTTGTCACTGAAATTAAGGTTACTGTTCTCTTTATTTTATATGTGTAACAAGTAGATCATTTATTAGCTACAAGAGCTCACATGTTTCAAGCAAACCATTTTACTGAATTTGGGCTGGACTTGTGCACTTACCTGAATAGGTTTATGACTTCCCTCCTGGTTCAAATATAAAATTGATCCTTGAAGGAAAATTTATAGTTAATCTTGGTTATGTCCTTGAGCTGTCTTCTAGTACACAGGAGTGAACCAAGCAAATGAAAGTCACATGTACCTGTCTAAAATTTGACATGATACTTGTTGGACTACTCAGATTTATGGAATAACTTCCACTGGCTTAACCTTATTCAGTTTAGAGCTTTTAGATAAAGCATTTGCTCCATGTAAGATTAGTAATTAGCTTACACATCACTATTTTCTGTCACCCCCACAAAAAAACCACCACAGAAAGAAACTATATTAAAGATCCTCTTAAGAATACCTGATATAAAGTTAGAGGATTAAAAAAAATTTCCAAAGGTCAGTTTTTATTTGTTTATTTTTGGGTAAGTTGTTGTTAAAGGAAGGCAAGGCAAATGTTTATTTTTCTATATGAGGAAAATAATACAATCTTGCCTAGTGTGTTGCAATCTATTATCTTGAAAGAGGCAAGATGGGAGATATGCAGACCTCCCTAAAATATTGTAAAGACTTCTCTATAAAATGAATATTTATTCCTGGGCACCTTAAAAATGGCAGTGTAAATTATTGAATCTTTGCATTGCATTTGACTGGTTAGAAAAATAGGATTAAAGGCAAGTGGAAGGCAATTTATGGAGGGCTGAAGACTGGCCATTTCTTGAGAGCAAAATAACCCAAATCATGAATGATCTTGATGGAGAAGAGAAGTTTAAGCAGAACTGAAGGGACAAAATGGAGACTTTTGTGAAAGCCATTGGAAATTGTGATGTCTTATTACTCCTCACAACTGCTTTTCCCCTTCAAAGAGAAGGAAATGACCTGGAGATCATATGATAAGGGTGATATGATGGAGATTAGGCCAAATTGAATTCTGTATACAACTTTTCAATATTGGGAAACAGAGGCTGAGCATGTCTGAGTGCTGCACATGATTTCTTTCAGAATAAATGGCAACAAGAAGAGATAATAAATTCTGAGCTTATCTTCTATGTGGTATAAAAATATACTGACACTGCAGGGGAACATGAAAGGACAAGGACCATGAATCCAGTATTTTCCAATTGGTTTCTTCCTGTGAGTTTTAATTTTTTCCCCAAATTGTTAAGAATTTGGTCACCAAGACAAAGACATTTTTAGTCTTCATAAATTGCATTTCAGTTGGTTAATCACAAACAGAATTGGAAAGGAAAAAAACAAAAAACAAAAAACTATGATCTTTCTCTTTCAGAGTATCTGGCATTGATTTATTGATGTGTTAGGAAGAAAAGTATCCCATAGTTACTGTATGACACTTCCTGGGACAACATTTTTATGACAAAAACTCAACTGGTGGGTATATAAAAAATAATGATGAGAGAAATCTGTGCATGGCATAAAGATGTAAGTGTCTTCATAAATCTATGAGAAGTATAAGTATCTTTGAACAGTAATCAAGGAAGCAATGTACTCTCAAAATGAGTGTATAAATAAGGTCTTGTACTCATAGTTCTAAATCTGAGTTTGATAATCTTTAGAATGAAGCTGTCTGCACCTTGAAATTTTCATAGTTATACCTTCATGAGTACAAACACTCATTTTTGTATTTTATTCAGGAGACTCTTACTGAACACCAACAATACATAGGGAAATGAGAAAGATTTAAAAAATTGTCTTAATCCCTGCTGTCAAAAATTTTAGTAGTATAGAAGGAGAAATAATATGTGTACTCAAGTCATTACATGAAAAAGGCATTGCATCTTAAGTGCATAAGGTATTAAAGTGCTATAAGTTTAGTTCTGTGATTCTTAAAAAAGTGTACACTGGAGGGCGCCTGGGTGGCTCAGTGGGTTAAAAAAGTGCACACTGTATTTTTATCCCCAGGGGTACAGGTCTGTGAATCGCCAGGTTTACACACTTCACAGCACTCACGATAGCACTTATACATTATATGTTTATTAAAAAAAAAAAAATTTGGAAGGGGAGGCGAACCATAAGAGACTATGGACTCTGAAAAACAACCTGAGGGTTTTGAAGGGTCAGGGGTGGGAGGTTGGGGGAACAGGTGGTGGGTAATGGGGAGGGCACGTTTTGCATGGAGCACTGGGTGTTGTGCAAAAAGAATGAATACTGTTACGCTGAAAAAATAAATAAAATGGAAAAAAAAAGTGTACACTGGAATTCAGGAGGTTATGGGTAAAACCCAGGCCTGTGTATTTAAAAACAAACAAACAAACAAACAAACAAACAAAAAAACACCTTTCTTCTCTGCCTGACCTTAAAATACAGTCATTCTTCTTAATTCTTACCTGGGCCTCCTTTTCTTCTCACTGTATGAGCAGTAGTATACTTTCAAAAGTTTTGCATTGTGAGGAAGTGCACATAAATGTGTGAAGAGGCAATATAAAATTAATATGAAGTGATACAGCTTAGAGAGATCATTCAAATTCAGTTTCAAACAATCACATTCAGATTTATAAAAGACATTCTTTGTTCAGACAGAGGAAGCCTATTGACATTTGGCCCAGAGCTCAAGAGTTGTGATTATATATTTTCTTTAAACATTACATTCTTTCCCCATTATTTTGACTGACATCTATGTTTTCTAATTCTAATATAACACTGATTATTCAATACATAGTTATGGGTACCTACTATATATTAAGTTTTATACAAGATGCCAAACATCAGACATGTCAAGACCAATATGGTCGCTGCACTTTTGGAGCTTGAGATCTAGCAAATAAAGTAAGTGATTACATATGAATGATACTTTGAGGTTGAGGATGAGAATTAACGTTCTAGTCACAGACATTCATGTGGAGGAATCATGTGCAGAGTGAAAGAGCTTGGGTCTTCTCAAACCTGTGTGGAAGTCTGAGTTTATTTTTAAATGAGAATGAGAAGGAGAGTTGGAATGAGAATGAGGTGGAGTGTCAGGAGCCACATTTTTCAAGGTGCAGTGGAAGGCCATTGAATGTATAACCACTACCCTGTACTCTGTGGGGGATCCTTCCCTGCCTACTATTAATAGCTTGGGTCTAAAGTAGTAACACTGCCTGATTTTCAGGTATGACAACATGAGATATTTAGAAAAAACTTCATTCTTATACTCAGTTGATTCCTCTTTTCCTGGAGAATTTAGGCAGTTTGAGGTAATCTGAGGGCCTGGAGTCAAAAGCAGTGGGATAAGCAGAATTCCAAGCTGACCCCTCAAGTTTTCCAGTCCCTGAGTGTTCACTAGAACATTAATCTAGATCCTGCTATGAAAGGATTTTGCAGATCTAATTTAAGTCCCAACTCAGGAGACTTTAATATAGGGAGATAATCTGTGGGGGTCTGACTTAATCAGTAACCTTTTCAAAACAGAGAGTTTTCTTTGGCAGGTTACAGAAGAGAAATCAGAGGTTTGAGGCATGGGGTGGGTCGGCACTCGATGTGCCATCAGTGGCTTGAAGATAAAAGAGAGCATATGAAAAAGACTTCAGAGTAGCCTCTAGGAGTTAGAAGCAACCCCCAATTAATAGCTAGCAAGGAAACTGGGGCCTCAGACTTACAACCACAAAGGAATGGACTCTTGTATCAAAAATGAGCTGACCATTTTCCCCCAGAACCCCTAGAAAACTCAGTTCTGCTGATATCCTTATTTCCCCTTGTGATACCTTAACCAGAGACTAAAGCTATTCCATATCAGACTTTTGACCCACAACACTATATTTTCCCTTAAGCTATTAAGTTTGTGATAATTTGTTAGAGGGCAATAGAAAGCAGGAAGCATGGTTTTGCTTCACCTGGGTCTTTCTATCCTCCTCTTCCTGTGAGTAAGTTGCTTCTGGCTTCTCTAGGTATTAGATAGGAGATAAAGGTGGGTAGGAGGCTTGAAAGGAAAGATAAGGTGTTTTTAAATGACCCAAGTCAAGCTGTCTTTCTAGAGTCATGTGAAAACAAACTGTTCTTTTTCTGCCCAACAGTTATTACAGCTTGAAAGATGAAATATCCTGCCTTCTGACTTCTCTGGGTGAGAAGCAGTTATCATTTTCTGTGATCATGAATGCTACAAACTCCTGAGGACACATGCCAGTTTTTCCCAAGAACTTTCATACTGTTCTATACTCCCAGCGCCCCAGTGGAAATAAAGCAAAGGCTACCTTTCCTTGTCAGAGGCATTTCTGTTTCTATGAGTGATTATTTTGGGTCCCCCTCATATTATCAGGGAATAGAGCATTAACCTTTCCCACACAGAAGAGAAGAGAAAAGCCAGGACTTGTTCTACATTCCTATGAATTTCGGTTAACCTCTAGCTTGTTCTTGTATAGGATGGAGTTAGGTGGTGAATAAGGATATTGGAAAGGTCAATTTGGTACTTCTTAATATCTTGCAGGGACATTTCTAGTTGATCTCTCTAGAGATTGTTGGGCTACTTACCAATTATTCTTAGATTTGGAAATTCTATTGTAAGTTAAGAGTAACTTTGTCATTCAAAATCCCATTTTTTAAATTTTTACTGAAATTATTATTATTTTTACTGAAAGAGTAACATGATCTGATTTATGTTTTTTAAAAATCATTCTAATTGATGGAGAATAGATTGCAGGAAAATGGGATTGAATCTTCAACACAAGTTAGACGAACTTGAGGGTGATCTAGGCCTTGCTATTTAATGGGTGCTCCATGGAATGGCAGGATCTCTTTACCTGAGACCTAATAAGAAATGATGAATCTCAGTCCCTATGTGAACCTCTTAAGGCAGAATATACACCCTAACAAGATTGCCCTGGTAAATTTGTACACTTATTGTCTACACTTGTCTAGGTGAATTATAATAGTTACTTCAGGTAGGGTGATGGGTGTGGAAATGAGGAGGAAATTGATACAAAATATATTTTCATATATTATATATGTTACATATGTAGTATATGTATATTACATATTATAAAATAAATATTTTCAGATGGCTAGATGTGAGGAGTAAGAAAAAGGAAGAATTCTCAAGCTTCAATTTCTCACTTGAGAAACATGATGGGAACTCATCACATTTAGGAGAGGAATATAGTCAAAATATAGTCAAAATATAGGAATATAGTCTAAAGGATGGATGAGAGTTCCCATTTGGTCACATCAAGTTAAAATTATTAAGAAAATATCTTGGGAAACCTGGGTGAGTCAATTGGTGGAGCATCTGACTCGATTTTTGTCTCAGGTCATGATCTCATGGATGGTGAGATCCAACCCCATGTGGGGTTCCATGCTCAGCATGGAGTCTGCTTGAGATTCTCTCTTTCCCTCTCCTTCTGCCCTTTCCCCTACTTGAGTTTTTTATCTCTAAAAAAAAAATCTTTAAAAAACATTAAAAAAATTAAAGAAAAAATATCTTAATTGCTATAACCCAACTCCTGCCTACCTCCTATTGCAATTAACCTCATTATCTTCCTGCTGCATTCTAAATTCCTAGTTGAGAAAGTACAATTAATCTGGTTAATAACAATCCTGAGAAGACCCATTCCTATGATTTTCCTATTTGTAAAAAGAAATATAAGGTTGCTTTTCCCAAAAGTTGATTTTATTTATTTTTTCCATTATTTGCCAATTCTATCCGGATAGTCATGATTTAGTTAATAACTCTTTCCTCCATTGCTTCTTCTATCTTCCACGAGCTAAAATTATTGTCCAAAGAAGAGAAAACTGTTTCAGATCCTCATTTTAAAGAGTGTTAAAATTTTATGGGGTGCCTAGATGGCTCAGTCAGTTAAGCATCTGCCTTTGGCTCAGGTCATGGTCCCAGGGTCCTGGGATGGAGTCCCGCATTGAGCTCCCTGTTTGGTTGGAGTCTGCTTCTCTCTCTCTCCCTCCACTTCTCCCTATGCTTGTGCTTTTTATCTTGCTTGCTTTCTCTCTCTCAAATAAATAAAATAAAATCTTAAAATAAAGAGTGTTAAAAATTTAAAAGGAAAACAGCCAAGTGATTATTCAGAAAAAGAAAAAAAAAAGCAGAGCAAATACAAAAGAAATCACTTCCGTATCTAGCATAATCTTCATTTTCTTTTTGGTGCAGCTTTCAAAATCAATGGCAACAATACAAAATCAGTCCTATTTCTGAAAGGGTTAGTAGGCAATTTGTGAATACCCTATTGGTAGGTGTGGGTAATCATCTCCAATTAGAATATATTAGACTGTACATCTTTTTAATTGCTATGTGTTTTCTGGTTTCCTGGTCAACAAAGAAGAAATACTGATCTAACATCTAAAGAACAAAATGCATCACCACTGCAAGGCAACATCACTGGGAATAAATCCCAAGACAGACTATCATAAGTGTTTTGTGATTTCCATGATAGCTAAAGTAAAACTAAAAAGTGATTCTCTGAGGTGGGCTATGAAAAATCTGCAAAATGCTATCAAATATCCCTTCCAGTGTGCATTATTTTATTAATAATATGGTGTATTTCATGGGTTTTCCTCTATGGGGGTTTCTTTTTTGTTTTGAGCTCCAGTAAGAGTAAAGATGGAAAAACTGGCTTAAACCACATGGTCATAGTCATGTTTTTAAAAAAATAAATAAATAAAAACACAAGTAAAAATATATCTTTTGGAGCCTGTCTGTTTCTTCCTCTCCCTCTCTCTCTCTGTCTGCCTCTCTGCCTACTTGTGATCTCTGTCTGTCAAATAAATAAATAAAATCTTTAAAAAAATTACATCTTTTAAACCTAGTGCTAAATATTGCAATATCTAATACTTATAGGGGGACTTGAAATTATTCTAATTTAAAGATGGAGGAAACAAAGGTACAGAGGGGCTAAATAAGTTGCTCGAGGTCATTGCACTAGTAAGTGGCAGAGCTGTAATTTAAGCCCAGGCACTCTGTTTCCTAAACTACATTTTTAACCTCATGTTAAAACTGCCTCAACTGGATAATGAAAAAACAAACACACACATTCTGTATACAAAGCAGATATAGGATCATTTCGCTGTTGTCACAAAAATTTGTTCTCTCTTTTTGAAGTGTTCAGAGTGATTTGCATGTCACATTAGATAAATTTCCATGATTATATGTCTATCAATCTCTCTCCTTAGTAAGAAACATATAAACACATACAGCTTGCATGCTTTAAAATTATATAAATGAGTATCTTTGATCATGATTTAATGATTGTAAATAATACTTATATAGCCATTTCCTTGGAGTTTTATTTCTTGATTAGATGCAATAAAAATCTTTGCAAATATTTTTGCTGAATAATTTCCACTACGATAATTTAATGGGACTGGTATAGCAATGAGAAGATACAGTAATTTCCAATAGAATTTACTCTAATTAAAAAAAATTACATTATGTTTATGAGGACATCTAAGGCATAAATTATAGCCTAGCTTAGGGTCATATATATGATAAATATTAAACAAATCTGTTTCCCAAAATATCTACTAAATTTGAGGTAATGGTTTCCTCCTCCAAAACCCTTCTAAGTATACAATGGTTTTCAGTGGGGTCCTTATTAGCACATTTGATGGGAAAATTCTTCATTCTGCACAGCTCTGATGTATATTGTAGGACATTTAGCATGTATGTCCCCAGGTCACTGTAACCCAGAGCTAACTAAAACTGCCCCCACATTTGCAAATGACCCTGATGGAGAACAACCAAAGGAATTAGGGGAAAACAAGGGAAAACCATTTCTACCACTTACCTATCCATTCTTCTCCTTCCCCATACACAAGGGACACATTTGAACACTCCACAGGTGGCAATTAAAAAAATGCAGAAAGAGGCCTATTAGGCATACTTGAGAAAAAACAAAGGCAAGCAAATGATAAAAACCCCCTGATGTGATGGATCTCCCTCATGACAGATGCAGCTGGACAGAGAGCATATTAACGGCCATGTGTGGACTGTGGCTTGATGGCTGTAGTACCCTTTTTTCCAGTAGTTTGTTCTTACAAGTGAATGTTATAGAAAGGGTATATAGCCATGGAGCACCATCCAAGTAAACAAGTACGCAGCAATGTCCCCACTCTTTGTCAAGACTTCAGGCTTATCTTAGTCCTCTTTGTGTGTCTCCTTGCACCACATTGCTTTTCTACATCACAGTTAGTTGGTTGGTCACAGGCTATTTTCTTCGAGGGTTTGGGAGCTTAATTCTTATGAACTGATTTGCTTCATCATAATTAGAGCATAGTGAGTAGCACTCTGAGATATAAATATTTTCATTTGTGTTCTGAGAAGTATAAAATTATCTCTAATTCCAAGTCTTTTTAAAACTAAAGCATTAAAATGTAATCTGTAGCTCAGTTTAAACTAAGCTTAAGCATATTCAGTATGGTTCTCCACCTAACTTTCCTAACATGCAATCATCATGTAACAGAGCACTCAATGCATTTATCATCTACATAGATTATATTAGTCATGGGCCAATATGTCAAATTTTCTTTTGTTATCTTGAACTGTTATTGGAATTTACTTAACATTTATAGTAATTACTCACAGCAATCAGGAGCTGTGTTTTATTCTTCCCTGTGTTACCTACAGCCCCTGGCACAAGGCCAGGAGTTAAAACATTCAACGTATGTATTTTATTTGAAATATTTGTATTTCCCTTCAGCTTTTAGCCATGATAGGCAAGAATTATCTTCTGTAAAATCTCTTCACTCTTTTGCACTCATCTACAGCCAATTATTAAGACATCTATACTCTATGTCAATAAGATGAACAGCATTATGAATCACCAGCCAACTTCATTACTAGCTTTGGCATTGTCAGTTTTTTTTTTTTTTAAACAAACTGCTAACAGATGAAGTAATAAGAGTACTAGAAAATACATTGCCTGTAGGAGCTGTTGTTATTGAGGGCAAAGGGAAGGGAGTTTATACATTTCTCAGAAATATTAATAATTAAAGATTCCCTTAAATTAGAGTCACCTTGTAGCTGAAGCCACAACTTAAAAAAAAAAAAGTTTTTGCCATGGTTTCTATTTGAAGCTGTATTGTGTAACTTAATTGTAAGTGCTATGCCAATTCAAGATGTTTAAAATGTATTTATTGTGATGAGTTGACACATGGTCATTTTTCAATTATATTAATTTAACTATGCTACTGATAATGATGATGTCAATAAAACTTTTTTGTTTGTCATATGTAAATCACAACTAAATCTGAAACTGCTTTAGAAACTGCTTACTTAAAAAAATGGTATTATTAAAATACATGAGGGGGTATTTTTTGGTAGCATTGCCTTATTATTTTAATTTTTAAAGAACAAAATTGATGTCCTGAATTTTGAATAAATAACCAGGAATTTATATTGCTGGCTGTTAGGGCTTGCCTTAAGCACAATTGTGAACATACTAGAAAGGTCAAAAGGCACCAGCTGCCATTATGAGAACATATGCCTTGGTTCTCCAATACTTCTACTAAAAGTTTCTCAGCTTGGGATGGTCTCTGTTTTAAATGTCACTTTCTCAACTGATTCGCCATGTCACTATCAAAGCTACCATGTCTGTTTCATACTTCTATCTTTCTTAAGAAACTAATATAATAAATGTTAGCTGGTGGTTTCACTACATAAATCCATTACCCCATTCCAGGAAACATATTTACTCATGGAAAGAAGGTTAGTGGAAACGTAACCGTTTGTTCTCCCTTTCCCGGTAGATTTTAAGAACATCGAAGCCGCACACTCAATTTCCCTTCTAAAAGAAAACGACCAGGAACAGGGTCCTTTTCACAGGTGGTCAGGTTTTTTTGTCACCTGACAGGGTTACTGAGATACAACTACTAGGTTGGGAGCCTGCACCTTAGCAAAGATAACCATTCCTAAACTGGCTTGGAAGAAGAATGTTGCTTAGTAGTGTTGTCTCTAGAAAGTGATGAACTGATACAATTAGATCATATCACTTGGGGAATTTGAATATGGAGCAGAGAGAGAAAGAGGGAACCATAGTAAGAGATGATGGAAGGAAGGAGTAGCCACAGAAGCAGAAAAGAAGAAAGGAGGAAAAGGGATTTACTGTTGCCAAGTCCCTAAGTAGGGCTATTAGGTGTTCTCTGTTGAAAGAAAAACAATCTGACTAGGTCACTAAAGCTGATAATTGATCTGTGCTCCAGAACTACTGCTGTGTCCTGAAGGGCAAAGTGTACTGATTCAAATTTTCCTGTTATGACACTTTCTTGGGTGCCATTCTTTCCATGTAGCTTTAAAATAAAATCCCTTTTATGAGGTGACTTCTGCATCACTACTCCATTGTAATTTGTAAAATTTCAGCTAATGAAATTCTTCCAATTACTTCTTCCCCCATTCCATAGGTTTGATAGTACTATCTCTACGAATGCATAGAATTTTATACCAGAGCTCACGAGAGTCTAGCTGGATAACTGTGGCTGCCTCTGCTCATTTTGTCTTTAATTTATAGTTCCAAAGACCTGGTACTTTGGACTGAGACTTGTGCTTGTTTGTTTTAACTTACTGTTAATTAACCTAGTACACACTTATAGAAACATTGCTTCTATTAAATACTGCTCTTATCTTTATTCTTGTTTCTGAATCTCTATTTGTATGAGTAATACTTAGCGAATTCTTGAGGAATATAAAATGTGATTTTTACTTCCTTCAGAAGGAGAAACTGTCACCCATATCATTTTAGCACTCAGCTTAAGTGGGTACTGTACTTTTAAAAACTATGTATTTATTTATTTTAGAGAGAGAGGGAGGGAGAGGGGGACAGGTAGAGGGAGAGGGAGACAGAATCCTCAGGCAGACTCCCTACTCAATACAGAGCCCTGCCATGCAGGCTCGATCCCAGCAACCTTAGATCATGACCTGAGTTTAAATCAAGAGTTGGTGGCTTAACCAACGGAGTCACCCCATGTGTACTATACTTTCTGAGGGCCTTCTCTGACCTGAGGAATATGCTCAGCCCCTCACATGGAGTACGTGGAAGTATAGGAGGCAGAACATACCCAGGAGCAACTCTTAAAAAATGATGAAGGAGAACTGACAAATAGATACACCGTCTTCCTGGCCATCCATATCTATAACTATATCTAATCTATATATCTATATCTATCTATCTATATCATCTATAGCTGTATCTATAGCCATAGTGTCCCAGACATTCCCAGTGGGACTGAACCCTACTTGCTGAAACTGACATCTTGCTAAGACCCTATATTGATTTTCTTATCTTTTCTTTCCTCATTACCCTACTGTTACTTTCTAGGATTGCCTCAAATATTTGTCTCAAGGACTGTTTCAAGGGAATCCAACTAATGATACTTTATTACATTTCAATGTCACTTTATAGTTGAAGCTTAGGCAAAGCTCCCATATACAAAATTCATGTCATCTCCTTATTTTAAGAGTTAAAAGTACATTTCTTGTTGTTGGTGTACAGAAATGCAACTGATTTCTGTGCATTGATTTTATATCCTGACACTTTACTGAATTCCTGTACAAGTTCTAGCAGTTTTGGAGTGGAGTCTTTTGGGTTTTCCACATATAATATCATATCATCTGCGAAGAGTGATAGTTTGACTTCTTCTTTACCAATTTGGATGCTTTAATTTCTTTTTGTTGTCTGATTGCTGAGGCTAGGACTTCTAGTACTATGTTGAATAGCAGTGGTGATAATGGACATCCCTGCCATGTTCCTGACCTTAATGGAAAAGCTTTCAGTTTTTCTCCATTGAGAATGATATTTGCGGTGGGTTTTTCATAGATGGCTTTGATAATATTGAGGTAAGTGCCCTCTATCCCTACACTTTGAAGAGTTTTGACCAGGAAGGGATGCTGTACTTTGTCAAATGCTTTTTCAGCATCTATTGAGAGTATCATATGGTTCTTGTTCTTTCTTTTATTAATGTGTTCTATCACATTGATTGATTTGCGGATGTTGAACCAACCCTGCAGCCCTGGGATAAATCCCACTTGATCGTGGTGAATGATCCTTTTAATGTACTGTTGAATCCTATTGGCTAGTATTTTGGCGAGAATTTTTGCGTCTGTGTTCATCAAGGATATTGGTCTGTAGTTCTCTGTACACCAACAACAAGACAGAAGAAAGAGAAATTAAGGAGTCAATCCCATTTACAATTGCACCCAAAACTATAAGATACCTAGGAATAAACCTAACCAAAGAGGTTAAGAATCTATACACAGAAAATTATAAAGTACTCATGAAAGAAATTGAGGAAGACACAAAGAAATGGAAAAATGTTCCATGCTCCTGGATTGGAAGAATAAATATTGTGAAAATGTCCATGCTACCTAAAGCAATCTACACATTTAATGCAATCCCTATCAAAATACCATCCATTTTTTTCAAAGAAATGGAACAAATAATCCTAAAATTTATATGGAACCAGAAAAGACCTCGAATAGCCAAAGGAATATTGAAAAAGAAAGCCAAAGTTGGTGGCATCACAATTCCGGACTTCAAGCTCTATTACAAAGCTGTCATCACCAAGACAACATGATAATGGCACAAAAACAGACACATAGATCAGTGAAACAGAATAGAGAGCCCAGAAATCGACCCTCAACTCTATGGTCAACTAATCTTCGACAAAGCAGGAAAGAATGTCCAATGGGAAAAAGACAGCCTCTTCAATAAATGGTGCTGGGAAAATTGGACAGCCACATGCAGAAAAATGAAATTGGACCACTTCCTTACACCACACACGAAAATAGACTCCAAATGGATGAAGGACCTCAATGTGAGAAAGGAATCCATCAAAATCCTTGAGGAGAATGCAGGCAGCAACCTCTTCGACCTCAGCCGTAGCAACATCTTCCTAGGAACATCGGCAAAGGCAAGGGAAGCAAGGGCAAAAATGAACTATTGGGATTTCATCAAGATCAAAAGCTTTTGCACAGCAAAGGAAACAGTTAACAAAACCAAAAGACAACTGACAGAATGGGAGAAGATATTTGCAAATGACATATCAGATAAAGGGCTAATATCCAAAGTCTATAAGGAACTTAGCAAACTCAACACCCAAAGAACAAACAATCCAATCAAGAAATCGGTAGAGGACATGAACAGACATTTCTCCAAAGAAGACATCCAGATGGCCAACAGACACATGAAAAAGTGCTCCACATCACTCAGCATCAGGGAAATACAAATCAAAACCACAATGAGATATCACCTCACACCAGTCAGAATGGCTAATATTAACAAGTCAGGAAATGAGAGATGCTGGCGAGGATGCGGAGAAAGGGGAACGCTCCTCCACTGTTGGTGGGAATGCAAGCTGGTGCAACCACTCTGGAAAACAGCATGGAGGTTCCTCAAAATGTTGAAAATAGAACTACCCTATGACCCAGCAATTGCACTACTGGTTATTTACCCTAAAGATACACACGTAATAATCCAAATGGGCACGTGCACCCGAATGTTTATAGCAGCAATGTCTACAATAGCCAAACTATGGAAAGAACCTAGATGTCCATCAACAGATGAATGGATAAAGAAGAGGTGGTATATATACACAATGGAATACTATGCAGCCATCAAAAGAAATGAAATCTTACCATTTGCGATGACGTGGATGGAACTAGAGCGTATCATGCTTAGTGAAATAAGTCAATAGTTGTCATAAGACAACTATCATATGATCTCCCTGATATGAGGACATGGAGAAGCAACATGGGGGGTTAGGGGGATAGGAGAAGAATAAATGAAACAAGATGGGATTGGGAGGGAGACAAACCATAAATGACTCTTAATCTCACAAAACAAACTGGGGGTTGCTGGGGGGAAGTGGGATTGGGAGAGGGGGAGGGGGCTATGGACATTGGGGAGGGGAGGTGAACCATAAGAGACTATGGACTCTGAAAAACAACCTGAGGGTTTTGAAGGGTCAGGGGTGGGAGGTTGGGGGAACAGGTGGTGGGTAATAGGGAGGGCACGTTTTGCATGGAGCACTGGGTGTTGTGCAAAAACAATGAATACTGTTATGCTAAAAAAAATAAATAAAATGGGGGAAAAAAAGTACATTTCTTGCAGGGAGTGTAAAATGAAGACATGTAGTTGGCAACTTATAAATCTCTCTCACATATAAGCAAGCACCTTTCAACACTAGTTCCATTAAAGTATAAATACATGCAAACATACATCTTAACACTCACTTTTCTGTACTTTACTCAAGTTAGACTAGAACATGTAATTTCTAATTTAGGTTGTCACTACAGAAGAGATATCCTAGAAGGGTAACTGACAGCTATGCCCACTTCAATTGAGTCAGTACCTTTAAAAAATATATATACTTCCAAAGTCCTAGAACTTGTTGATGAGGAAGCATAAAATGACATGTTTCTTTGATTTATACAAATATATATGTACAAAGAACTTGTGAATCTGGAATAGGATATAATAGTTTATAATGATGATGTCAAAATCATGTTGAAGTACACAGTAAGCTATTTAGTGAAAGTAATTTGTAGTTATATATTTTATCAACTTTATTGAAAAGTGTCATATAATAAGCTGCACTTATTTAAAATTATTCAATTTGATAAGTTTTGATGTAGTTCTATAACAGTGAAACCATACCCACAAGTAAGAAAATGAACATAATTATCATTACCATATTTCTTTCTGTTAATGAGTCATCTCTCCCCCACTCCTCCCCTTTTCAGGGAAACATTCATCTGCTTTCTGACAATCTAGATTACTTACAGTTTTCCAGAACTTCTTATGAGTAAAATTATACTCTTTATGTCAGTCTTCCTTTGCTTGACATAAATATATTGGGATTAATCCATTTTGTATCATGTACTTTTATTACTTTTTATTCCTGAGTAACACTACATTATATGAGTATATCACAATTTGTTTATTCATTCACTTGTTGGAATATGGGTTGCTACCAAACTTTTGGCTAATATTAAATAAACTGTTCTGATCAGTCATACACAATTCTTTTGTATAAACATACGCTCTTATTTATCTGGGGTAAACACTAAGAAAAGAATGGCTAGATGATATGTTAATTATATATTTTTTGGATACATTAAGAACTTGCAACCATTTCCCAAAGTGAATTTTATATTCTCAACATCAGTGTAAAAGAATTTCAGTTCTTCTTTTTTCTTCCTTTCTTTTATATGTTTTATTTTTAATTTTTTTCTTTAAGTTTTTGTTTTAACTCTAGTTAGTTAATGTACAGTATTATTAGTTTCAGGATTTGAGGGGCACACTATAGTGATTCAGCACTCCATTCAACACCCAGTGCTCATCATGAGGGTATTCCTTAATCCCCATCACCTATTTAAATAATCCCTCATCATCTCCCCGTTCATAACCATCAGTTTGTTCCCTATAGTTAAGAATATATTTCTTTTTTTTTTAAGATTTTATTTATTTATTTGACAGAGATCACAAGTAAGCAGAGAGGCAGGCAGAGAGAGAGAGGGAGAAGCAGGTTCCCCGCTGAGTGGAGAGCCCAATGTGGGGCTCAATCCCACGACCCTGAGATCATGACCTGAGCTGAAGGAAGAGGCTTAACCCACTAAGCCACACAGGTGCCCCAAGAATCTATTTCTTACTTTCTTTCTCTCTCATTTTCTCCCTTTGCTTGCTCTGTTTCTTAAATTCCACATAAGTGAAATCTTACGGCATTTGTCTTTTCTGACTTATTTTGCTTTCCATTATATTCTCTAGCTCCATCCATGTCATTGGAAATGGCAAGATTTCATTCCTTTTTTTTCTAATTTTTAATTTTTTAAATTTCTTTTCAGTGTACTGGAATTCGTTGTTTATGCACCACACCCGGTGTTCCATGCAACATGTGCCCTCCACAATATCCACCACCAGGCTCACCCAACCTCCCACCCCTTGCCCCTTCAAAACCCTCGGATTGTTTTTCAGAGTCCACAGTCTCTCATGGTTCATCTCCCCCTCCAATTTTCCCCCAAATCATTCCTTTTATGGCTGAATAATATTCGTGTGTGTGTGTGACATCTTTATCCATGCATCAATCAATGGACACTTGGACTGCTCCCTTATCTTGTCTATTGTAGATAACACTGCTATAAACATAAAGATGCCTGTATTCCTTTGAATTCATGTTTTTGTATTCTTTTGGTAAATACCCCATACTGCAATTGCTGGATCATAAAGTAGTTCCATGTTTAACTTTTTGAGGAAACTCTATACTCTCCTTGAAATGGCTGCCGCAGTTTACATTCTCAAAAAGAGTGCACAAGCATTCCCTTTTCTCCACATCCTCACCAACACCTGTTTCTTGCCATTTTGACAGATGTAAGATGATATCTCATTGTAGTTTTGATTTGGATTTCCATGATGGTAAGTGATGGTGAGCATATTTTCATATGTCTTTTGGCCATCTGTAGGTCTTTTGGGGAGAAATGTCTGTTCATGTCTTCTATTTTTAAATTGCATTATTTTGGGGGTAGTATTGAGTTTCATAAGTTCTTTAAATATTTTGGGTACTAGCCCTTTATCAGATATGTCACTTGCAGATATCATCTCCTGGAGAATTTCAGTTCTATGCCCTTGTCAACATGTGGTAAGCTCAAACTTACTTGTTTGTTTATATTTTAGTAATTCTTGTAAGTATGTAGTGTTGTCTCATTATGGTTATAATTTTCCTTTAATAAATAACTAGTTATGTTGCCCATCTTTGAGTCTGCTGTCTATATTTCATTTTTCTATCTATCATTTATGTAATTTATCTGTAGGTGTCTTTGGAAGTATCTGTTCAACTTTTTTACCCATTTTAAAAAATTGGATTGTTTCTTTCCTGATCATTAAGTTTCAAGGATTCTATATATATTCTATACAAAAGTTATTTATCAGGGCACCTGGGTGGCTCAGTGGGTTAAACCTTCAGCTCGGGTCATGATCCCAGGGTCCTGGGATCAAGCCCCACATCGGGCTCTCTGCTCAGCAGGGAGCCTGCTTCCTCCTCTCTGTCTCTGCCTGCCTCTCCACCTACTTGTAATCTCTGTCAAATAAATAAATTAAATCTTTAAAAAAAAGTCATTTATCAATATTTTATTTGAAAATATTTTTGCCCAGTCTGTGGCTTCTCTCTTCATTCTCCTAATATTTCCTTTAGAAGAGCAGAAGTTTTTAATTAAATGAAGCCAAATATATTTTTTCTTTTACAAATTATGCTTTTTGCCATATTCTAAAATTCTTAGCTAACCCAATGTCACCAATTTCTCAAATATTTACTTTATAATCTTCATAGTTTTCCATCTTAATTAGGTGCTATGATTCATTTATATCATTGTGTATGGTATAACGTATGTGACTTGTTTATTTTATTTTGCATATTCAGTTGTTCCAATTCCATTTGTTGAAAAGACTATCTTCATTGAATTGCCTATGTACCTTTGTCAAAAATCAGTTTTCTATATGTTGGACCTATGCCTGAACTATACAATTATCTTGATATAATTTTGATATTATTAATGACAAACCACACAATTTGATTACAGAATCTTTTTTTATTGTGTTATGTTAGTTACCATACGGTACATCATTGGTTTTTGATGTAGTGTTTCGATATTCATTGTTTACATATAACATCTAGTGCACCATGCAATACGTGCCCTCCTTAATACCCACAAACAGGTTCACCCATCCCCCCTCGCTTCCCCTCTAAAACCCTCAGTTTGTTTCTTAGAGTCCGTAGTCTCTCATGGTTCATCGCTCCCTCTAATTTCCCCCCTTTCACTTTTCCTTTCCTTCTCCTAATGTCCTCCATGTTATTCCTTGTGTTCCACAAGTAAGTGAAACCATATGATAATTGACTTTCTCTGCTTGACTTATTTCATTCAGCATAATTTCCTCCAGTCCCATCCATGTTGATGCAAAAGTTGGGTATTCATCCTTTCTGATGGCTGAGTAATATTCTATTGTATATATGGACCACATCTTCTTTATCCATTCATCTCTTGAAGGGCATCTCAGTTCTTTCCACAGTTTGGCTATTGTGGACATTGCTGCTATGAACATTAGGGTACATACGGCCCTTCTTTTCACTACATCTCTATCTTTGGGGTAAATAGCCAAGAGTGCAATTTTCAAGTCATACAGTAGTTCCATTTTTAATTTTTCGAGGAGTGTCCACACTGTTTTCCCAAGTGGCTGCACCAACTTGCATTCCCACCAAGAGTGTAAGAGGGTTCCCCTTTCTCTACAACCTCTCCAACATTTGTTGTTTCTTGCCTTGTTCATTTTTGACATTCTAACTGGTGTAAGGCGATATCTCCATGTGGTTTTGATTTGAATTTCCCTAATGGCTAATGATGACAAAATACAGCATCCTTTCCTGTGAAAACTCTTCAGAGTACAGGGATAAAGGGAAAAATTCCTCACCTTCATAAAATCCATCTATGAAAAACCCACAGTGAGGGTTTTCTCAATGGGGAAAAGCTGAGCGCCTTCCCATTGAGATTAGGAACACAATAAAGATGCCCACTCTTGCCACTATTGTTCAACACAGTACTAGGTGTCCTAACAACAGCAATCAGATTACAAAAAGAAATAAAATGTATTCAAATTGGCAAAGAAGAAGTCAAACTCTCTCTCTTCACAGATGACATGATACTTTATGAAAACCCAAAAGACTCCACCCCCAAAATACTAGAACTCATACAGCAATTCACTAATGTGGCAGGACACAAAATCAATGCACAGAAATCAGTTGATTTTTTATACACTAACAATGAAACTGTAGAAAGGTAATTAGAGATTTGATTCCATTTACAATAGCATCCAAAACCATAAGCTACCTTGGAATAAACCTAATGAAAGAGGTTAAAGATCTACACTTGAGGAACTTCAGAACACTCATGGAAGAAATTGAAGAAGACACAAAAAAGATGGAAAAACATTCCATGCTCATGGATTAGAAAAATAAACATCGTTAAAATGTCAATGCTACCCAGAGCAATCTATACTTTCAACGCCATCCTGATCAAAATATCATTGGCATTTTTCAAAGTGCTAGAACAAACAATCCTAAAATTTGTATAGAACCAGAAAAGACCCCAAATCACCAAGGAAATGTTCAAAAAGAAAAACAAAGCTGGGGGCATCACATTGCCTGATTGAAGTCTCTTTATAAAGAACCTTGAAATAAGTAGTTTTTGTTTTGCTTTTCTAAATTTGTTCTTTGTATTTCCATATGATTTCAGAAATAGTTTTTAATTTCTAAAAAAGAAAGCCTAGATTTTAGGTTGGGATTGTATTAATTTCATAGATTAAGTTGGAAATAAATTTCATCTTAGTGATATTTGAGTCTTATAACCTACAACCAAATTATATTTCTCCATTCATTGGGTCATATTTAAGTTTTCTCAACAATATCTTGTAGTTTTTCTATAGAGATCTATCACATTTTTTGTCAGGCTTCTCTGTAGGTATTTCAAATTTCTGGTGTTATTTTAAATGGTTTTGTTTTTAAATTTTATTTTCTGGTTTGTTTTCTTAATGGTGTTAGTATAAAATATCATTAATTTTTCGTATTGGTCTTCTACCTTGGGACTCTATTAAACTCACTTGGTTGTAGTAGTTTATCAGATTTTCTATAGAGATGATCATATTGTCTGCAAATAAAGAATTTCACTTCTTTCATTCCTAGCTGGGTGCATGGACTCTTTTTTTTTTTTTTCCTTGCCTTATTACATTGGGTTGGAGCTACAGTATAACATTGAATAGAAGTGGTAAGAATGTACATTATTGTCTTGTTACTGACTTTAGATGGAACACATTTATTCATTCGTCATTAAGTAAGATGTTACCTTTGTGGTTTTCATAGGTTTTTTTTATCAAGTTGAAGTTTCTGTATAGTTTTTGTGTAATGTATGACTGCTTTTGGTATCAGGATAATGCCAGCTTCATAAAAATAATTGGAAAGTATTATTTCCTTTTCATTTTTGGTAAGAGTTTATGTGGAATTGTTATTTTTTTTCTTAAATGTTTGGCAAAATTCACCAGAGAACCCATTTTGGTTTGACTTGTTTTTGTTGTTAGGAGGTTTTTGACTACAAATTGCATTTCTTTAATAGATGTAAAAATATTCAGGATATTTCCATCTGAATGAGCTTTCATCTTTTGAGGTAGATTTTGTCATTTCCTCTAAATTGTCAGGCTTATTAACATACAGTTTTTCATAATACATTCTTATCATTTTAATATCTATAGAATGTCAAGTGAAGTCTTCCTTTTATCATGGTCAGTTTGGCTCATGGTGTACTAATTTAATTGTATTCTCAAGGACACAATTTAAGATTTCATTGATTTTCATGTTTTATTTTTCCTATTCATCTATTTCATTCATTCTTTCTTTTTTATTTAATTATTTCTGTTGTGATCTTAATTCTGTATACTTTTGCATATTTTTAGAAGCTTCTATGATTCTCTTTAGGTTTTAAACAGATGGAATATAACCGTTATAATTCTTATAATGTTTGCTAACTCTAGCACATATGTTAGTTCTGGGTTGGCTTTTTCCTACTTTTTGCATGTTTGGTAATTATGAATGTTCCCTCTTGAAAGTTGGATTTTTTTTTATTTCTATAAATACTTTTGAGCTTTCTTCTAGGACTTAGTTAAATAACTTGGAAATTGTTTTGTCCTTTAAATTTTGCTTCTAAGATTTATTACAAAGGTCCAGAGTAGCACTCAGTCTAAGGCTAATTACTCCCTAGATTGTCTTGTATACTCTACTGAATGCCCCATGCATTGTGAAGTTTTCTCTCCAGTACTATGGAATCATACAGTGCTCACAATATTCCTGTACCATCTCTTAAGATCACTAGCCTTCATTTTCTGGTATTTGGTGTCTTAATAAATATTTCCTGTATTTTATCTGATAGTGGTTTGTTTCAGAGAATAGAGTCATTGTCATCCCATCTTGACCAGAAATGGAAATCTGTGGCATAACATTTTAAATGCTCTTTTACTCAGAAAATATTAAATATTAAATATTACATTAACATTTTAAAATAAATGCATGTATTCTTGTAATATAATGTGTTATTAAAATTTTTAAATGAAGTTAAATTTTGCATGTAATCAAGTTATTATTATTTGTTTAAGTCAGATGTCATTGTGGGGTACCTGGGTGGCTCAGTCAGTTAAGTTTTACCTTGGGCTCAGATCCTGAGGTCCCGGAATTGAGCCCCACAACAGGTTCCCTGCTCAGTGAAGAGTCTGCTTCTCCCTTTCTCTTTGCTTCCCCAGTTTGTGTGCGCGCATGCTCTCTCTCTCTCTCAAATAAATAAATAAAATCTTAAAAAAAAATTTAAAAACAGATGTCATTGTGAAAAGTTTCTTTGATAGTTGTTATTTTCCTTTTATTTCTAATTTTCCTTTCGGGTTGGAGTTTCAGAGGCAAAACCCATGATTAAGGAAATACAGGAAATAAATTCTCTAAGATCGTGAATAATTTTTTCCCCTAGTACCAGTATAATCCTATAATAGAAATAACATTAACTCTATGTTATATTTGTATTAAAGCATTCATTAAATGATCTAAAAAAAAGGAGATAAGAATTCTCATTTAATAGTTTTAACAATTCATTTTCATTTAACCCAAATCTTTATAAAGCTTGTTTTTGTAGGAGTAAAATACTGTTTTTTCCCCTGATTATTAGTTTTTTAATACATGCAGAGGAATGTTACCAGTAAGAGCTTCCTTTCAACTTCTTGTGCTGGAGGTATAGCATGAATACTTTATTACTTGTCGACAGATTGGCTTATAGACATGTTCTGTGTTTCCTGTTTAAAACATTATGTCTCCCTGAAATATATTTGCTAGCTAGAGGCAGTTTGACATGTGCACATCTCTTGCTGCCTACAGTAATAAGCAACACCAAATGTAGACAGGTAAGATGTGACATCACAAGAGCAGAATATGAGAATGAGTATTCTAAGGCAAATATCACATTCATTTCTCTCATTTCCAGTAACAAATAATGTCAACAAGAAGCTCAATAATTTAGCTTAAATTGGAAAACCCCAAGTGAATAAATACTTGAAAAAATAGTCTTATTTGGAGAAACAATATTGTTTGTAACAGAAAAACTGAAGGTATGTGTCAGATTTTGACAGCATATTTTCCAGTATACCTCTTCAAACATAAAATCTAATTATGTTCACCCTTTCCCTTGCCATTTAATCCCTCCCCTTTATTTATCCTGTTTCCCCAAACACTATATCGAAAACTAGAGTTCATGGCAAAACTCAAGCTTCTCTGAACTCCCTTACCTCTCATTAGTTGTATCCAGATTTGTCAAATTTTATTCTTTCAACCCTCTTCGGTAGCTCAAGTGAAATTCAGACATCTATTGATATAAGAAATGTAAAGGAAATGGCAGTGTAATTTTTTCCCCAAAGGAAATACAGTGCAGTTTAATAATATATTGGGAACATGTGGCTAGGTCAGTCAGTTATTTATCCTTTGGCTAAGTTATTTTATTTAGAAGTCAGCATAAATAAAACTAACAGTGTTATATATAGAATAATTCACTTACCATTTACTAGCTTATACGTAAAAAAAAAAAAAACTGAAGAAAATTATTTAACATTTTTCACATTTGATTTGCGTTTGCTTGAAATTTACCTGATAAAGGTTGGAAGAAAAATGAAAAATATTTTGAAAGTTACTAAAGTCAGCTTCCATATGGAATAATGGAATATGACTTCTAATAATTAAATTTTCTTCTAAAATGGAATGGGCTGCCTAGTGATTCAGTGAAAAAACTGCCAAAAGAAATTTTTAGTGCTTGTCATATGTACTGCAGAAGGAAGGACTTTGGTCTTTGGAAATCTCTGCCCTCTCATAAAACTTTTTCTTCTGGAACCTATCATACATTCCTTTATTAATATTATATGACTATATTTCTTAATTTCTTTACCAATATGTAACTGGAGAGTTGGTTACATGTTTATTTTTTTTTTCATCACAGATCCTTGCTCATATCAGACTCTCAATAAAAAATACATTTAATTTAGTAATATTAGTATATACCATTTATCAGATAAGATCTTTCACATTAACATTGATTATTTCATTGAATATTTATGAAAAGCCCATGAAGCGAGTGCTATTTTCCCTAATTTCCATTAAAGCAAATAAACATTAGGGAGTTTAAGTGAATGCATATATGAGTCAATATATAAATCAATTAGAAAATAAATATATAGATAAATGAATGTACAAATGAGAAGTTGGACTAGATAATATATTAAGTGTATTATGCGAATGAACATAAGAACTTAATATTCCATATCTATACATATAAGAGCTATATGTTAAGGTTTAATAAAATGATTATGTATATTATTATTACCACTCCTTTCATTTATCCTTTTGGAATTATTTGTATTGCTTCTCACAGGTATCATGCATCAATAATTTCACATTTATTGCTATGAAAACCAAGGAGAATAGAAAGTGCAAAGATAAAGTATATAGAAATTAATACAACATTTCTCATTCACATTTACCAACAGACTTTTTGGCTTTACTCCCAATTAAATTCCTTTCAGTAAACATTTAATGGGCCTCTGCAAGGTACTGAATAATACAATGAAACATTCTTATTACTTAGAGATGTAGCTTGTAGACTCATTGAAATGGTCTCTCTTGGAGTTATATGTGACATCAAATAGCCCTGCTGATTTGTTTTTTATTGGATTACTAATTGCTTGGTATTATTAAACAGTAAGAAAATGATTCTCTACTGAAGACCAGTGTGATACCCTCCAACATAATGGAAAATAATGTAACTTTATAGTAATGTTGATCTACCTCTAAGGAGACTTTAGATATTTTTATTTTTCCTGTGTTATTAAGCACGTGATATTATAGTTTTATACTTGGAGGATAAGTTACATATGATTTTTGAAGGTTGTATTTTTTATCTTCAAATGTTTTTATTTTTTTTTCTATTTCTGGAGGAACTGGGTTGTTTGAAGTCAAGAAAATATAAGCATTAGTTACAATTTAATGAAAGCATGAGTAGGGAAGAAATTGAAATTTGTCAAAAAATGGACTTACTAAACAAATACCTTAATGTAATATCAATAAGATCATTAATATTGGTTCGATTGTCAAAACAGTTACAATCCGAAATAAATCTACAAACAGAGACTTCTGCCACTTTATAACAAATAATTATTTCAACTCCCAGTGGTATTTGGGAATATCATAGCTTTAGATACTCTGAATTCACAATTCTGTTTCTTATTTGCTCTGTGAACTCAGTTTATTTCTTAAACTCATTGGGTCTCTGTGTTTTTTAAAAATCTCTAAATTGGCAAATATTTTGCACCTAATGAGGCTGGCTTAAGAATCAGTTAATGAATGTAAAAGCTAACTTAGCACAGTGCTAAATATGTAGCTGATATTCATAAATGGTATAGTTTATACTTTTATTTGTCCATTATTCAAATCTTACAGCATTTTCTAATTCATCCTTCCATGAATTAGTATTTAGTAAACCAGCCAACAATGACAATACTTCTTATCATTTTTATAATTTAAAATCTGTGCCAAATGTATTTAATTAGTATCTTCAGCTTTCTCATGAATTATTTATAACTCTTTCATGTGCATTGAACTTTGGGTATAGATGAGAGTGCATAACTTTTGGATGCAAAAATATTTAGACCAAGATTTATTGAGTATGTCTGATAAGTTATTTAACTTCAGCAAACTCATCAGTGAAGTTGCGTTATAATACTGCTCCACTGGGTTTTTGTGGTAATATTAAATGTGATAACATTAGTGAATCTTCAGGTAAAGTGTCTGACTTAGTGTTAGTGCTCAGTATTTGTTAGTTTCTTCTCCTTTTCTCTCCTCACACAACCAGCATTTTGTTCCTTGGAAACAAGAACTAGGCCTTATTTACCATGGTACCGTTTAACAAATTGATTTTCCTTTTTGCAAGTGCTCAAAGTTAACCTGTGTCTAAAGCAATGCTTTTCAAACTTCAGTGCATGTGAATCACCTGTGAATCTTAATAAGGTGCAAAGCCAACTCAGCAGGATTGAAGAAGAGCCTGAGATGATGCATTTCTAACAAGATCCCAGATAAAGCCAATGCTGCTGCTCATAGACCACCCTTCCTATAATAAGCATTAAATTATGCTGGAGGAGGTCATTGAGAGGATGTGACCAGTTGTTTATCCATGTGCTGCACCTGGACAATTGGAGACTCCTCACCTTCTCCCCATCCTTGGAATATATAGTTTTCCACAGTTCCCACAGTAGGAGCCTTTTCAAGGACACAGTCTTGAGTGAGTAAGGTGTTCAGATTATCTGGGCTGAATATGCCACTGAACCCAATTAAGACATCTATATAAACCTATATATTCTGGAAGACAGGTGCAGAGATCTAGTCATCCTGACTGCCTAAGACAAGACTCATGTATAAGTTATCTTGCATATTAAGCTGCCACCTACCAATTGGGAGTGGTCTGTCTCTCTTTTTGGTCTCTCCTTACATTCTGGGTAAGAAGGCCAATTTGTAAACCAACAATTGGTGAGCTTGCCAGGATACCAAAGAAATGGGCCTTGGGAAAGAGGCATCCATCCAAGGGGGGAAATCCTGAGTTGGCCATCAACCCCTTTGTGGGGAGGGTGGCCTATATGTTAGGTGCTTGTGGACAGTAGTGTGAATATGGGGACACCTCCAAATGCCAGCTTGTGTGATGTACTTGTTGGAGTAACTGCAGATAGCTCAGTGGCAGAGAAGAGAAATAGGTGGCTGCTGGTATAGGCTGGCCTCTATTGTGGGCAGTATAGCTGGCTACTAATGCCCAACTAGAGGCTGAAGCTCAAGTTAGAAAGTTGGCAGAAGAGGGGAGGTTAGAAAAGGATGAGTGGTTGTTCATACGCTTCTAGCTTTGGAGCTGGCAGACAAGGTCAGAGAGCAGGAAAATAAGTAATACTGTGCCATTTTGCACAACTAGGAAGGTGCAGGCTGCTGTGCACCAATGTCCAAGTGCTGTGACAAAGACTAATTGGAACTTCAGAGGTAGAATCCCTGGGAAAGTGAGGAAAGTGAATGGAGGATATTGTGGTGATTGATAGTGCAACAGACAAAATGCCCCGTGCCATCTGACTCCTAATACAAAGGAAATAAAAAACAAGCAACAACTCCAGGCAGCTAGGCAGCCCCCAATTCAGGAAATGTTTTGATGGGAGAATATAATCCCAATGATCTTGCTGATAAAGCTGCCAATCCCAGAAAAGGCCAGGGAAAATATCCAGGTATAGTTAGTGAGGCTAGGAAGGAGAATGGCATTTCTCTAATGGGACAGGAGACAGAGAAAATGAGCAATACTTTGCCCTCCAGCCACACTTGCATGGCCTTCTGGGGTTCAAAATACTCCCTTATAGATCAGATTATTTTAGCTTGCAGGTAGTGCTGGCCCAATGAGGGGGAATTCTCCCATGTGTGACTCTGGAAGTCTATAGAGGAAGTACAACAAATCCGTAGGAAGTTGGGAATGAAACAGACCATCTACACTCCTGTCTTTGAAGACTCTGATCATGCCATCTTTACTGCAGAAATGAAAGTCAAAATACTCCAGTCTACCCCCAGCATCTGAATGGGACATTGGCATTCATGTGTCCACTCATGGAACAAGATATTTATGATATTGGGCAATCTATTAATGATCTGGGGGAAAAGGACAAATCCTAGGTTTGGTTATGGGGTGTTTGAAAGACTCAAGACAGAGAGGGTGCTCAAAGGCTATTGCAATTGACTGCAAGGAGTCTGGTCAAAGTAACCAGGAAGCAAATGTGGTTTGATCTCATTGCTTCCAAGACCACACCTGAACAGATAGATTGACAACCCAACACAGTAGGTTGGCCTGTGGAAACCTTGAAAATGAAACAATAGTTAAGAAGCTCTCCACCTGCCCTTACCATCCCTGATAACCCCACATATTTCAGCAGAGGCCTCAGGGATGGTCTTATATAGGACAGATGACTCCCACATCCTAGGTATGGGATCCAGACCAAAAACGCCTCCAGGTGAGGGTCAGTGGATGTGGTCAGAGGCCAGTGTTGAGCTCACTAATTACTGGTCACCCAGAGATAAACAAAAGGTGACAGATCAGGTTGACATTGGAGCCAAATACACTCTAACACATGCTAACCCTTAGAAGTTTTCTGTCCCCCTCAGTGCCATGGATGCTTGTAGAGGGAAAACAGTTATGGTCAGAAAGTTCCCTTTGACATTGCAAGCTGGATGTTCTCACTCATAAGAACCTATGATTTTTTTATATCTTCAATTCCAGAGAATATATTGGGCATTGATATTTCTTAAGGTCAAACTCTGCAAAACTGTATGGGTAAATTTTGCCTTTAGGTTAGAGTAAGCAAACCCAGAGAGGGAACTAGAGTCTATTATGTCATTTTCAAAGTCTAGCGGAGAGAGACAATTATCATACGGTTTCACTCATATGTGGAACATGAGCAATAGCACAGAAGACAACTAGGGAAGGGAGGGAAAACTAAATGTGAAGAAATCAGATAGAGAGAGAAATCATGATAGACTCTGGACTCTAGAACCAAACTGAGGGTTACAGAAGGGGGGCTGCAGTAGGGGTTGGGGCAACCAGGTGATGGGTGTTAAGGAGGGCACATGTGTTGGTGAGCACTGGGTGTTACATACAACTAATGAATTGTTGAACACCTACATCAGAAACTAATGATGTACTATATGTTGGCTAATTGAACATAATAAAAATAATAAAATAAAATAAAATGAAACACACTAGTAAAAAAGGGTAGAAAACAGGGGTCCTGTGTGATGACCAGACAGCAAGGTGACAGTGTCCTTGCAGTCTTAGAGCTAGGTCAGAGACCAGCCATATCCACCACAGTTCGGATGTAAAGACTCCAAGCCCCTATTCGGGCAGGACTGATCAAAGGACCAGCCTTGACTGAAAGGAGAAACCTGAGTTTGGGGGGTGGGAATGAGAAAGAAAGAGACATAAAGAATGGGATGGGGAAGGTTGCAGCTAATGCTGAATCAACTTTGTTTACAGCAATTTTATATGATTCAAGCACAATACAATCACATGGGAGTCACCTCGATCACTGCATAGGTATTCAATAGAACAATCATCAGGACAATCTACCAGTGAGTAACAGTTACCTCATTTTGCATTGTTACACTACGTTGGGTCAGATCAACTAGCTTAAGGGCAAATCTATTTTTCTATGCCTACTTCCTGCTATGTGGTTTATGTGCCTCGGCAAGCTGCAGTTATGGCAGTCCTTTAGGGCTGAACTGTGGGGGGTAGGGCTAGTCTCTGACCTGGCCCTAAGACTGGAAGGACCCTGTCACCTGCCTGGTCACCACAGGCCTTGTTCCAGCATACCATGTCCCGGCCCATCTCCTCATGCCTTCCAGTACCTAACATGTATGGTATATACATGAAGTCAAGTTTGTAAAGTGTTAACTTTCCTCTCCTCAAGCCCAGGTGGAAATGTTCTGTTTTCCACTGGTATGATCATTTGGCCACCTTCTTTGCTCCTGCCATTGGCCTGGAGGATGTTGTAGTACACAAGAAAGCCTTATTACATTCACCCAAGAAGGCTTAAATTATAGCTAACAAAGCCTGTCTTTACCAAACATGGAAATATATCTGGGAGAAAAGTTATCTTCCAAAATAAGATGGCCTTGGGTATTACAGTCTTTTTTTTTTTTTTTTTAAATTTATTTATTTGACAGAGAGAGAGAGAGATCACAAGGAGGTAGAACAGCAGGCAGAGAGAGAGGAGGAAGCAGGCTCCCTGCTGAGTGGAGAGCCCGATGTGGTGCTCGATCCCAGGACCCTGAGACCATGACCTGAGCCGAAGGCAGAGGCCTAACCCACTGAGCCACCCAGGCGCCCCGGGTATTACAGTCTTGCAAGGAGGCACCTGTATCATTATCCAAACAGAATGTTATGTGTTTCTACTTAATCAGGCTTCTAATGTATTATCTTTATTAAATCACATGAGAACAGATGAACACCAGAGTGAACTCACCCAGCCAAGGGGACTTAATAAATCAGTAGTTCAGATCATGAGATTCTTAACAGAAAATTTGTTACTTATTTTGGTAATCATTATCTTTATCTTTTCTCTTGCATGTGCCTACATTGTTGCCATAGTATCTACCTCTAATTCAGCCAGATAGCCAACAGATGAGCCACCTTCTTGCTAATGAAACCCCTTGCTGACAGTTCAGGGCACATTGTGGAAAAGAAGGCATATGAGATTCTAAGAGGCCTTAACAAGGGGTAGGATGCTGGAGGTCATTGAGACGCCATGACCTCTGGTTGACCTGTCAGCTGGATCTAGGCAGCTGGAGGCTCCTCCCCATACCTTGCCCTTGGAATGTATGTTCTGCCAGTATTTCCACAGTGGGTGCTGTTTTTGAAGATGTAGGCTTGAGAGCAGATGTTGAGACCATCTGGACTGAATATATATGTGATTTGACCCAGTTAAAGCCTGTCTACAAACGTAAGATTGTGGCATGCAGGGGCAGAGATCTACTCCTTTTGCAGTCTCCCAAAACAAGCCTCAGCTATGAGTTTCCTGCTTGTAAAACCAGCTGCCTACCCAGCTGGAGTGGTCTGCCTCTTTGGTCTCTCCTGGTCTCTCCGGGTATGAGAACCAATTTGTGAACAAACTTACATAAATTTGGCCAGAAATCTGTTGTAGTTCTAATAGCCATTCTAATGACAGAATGAGTAGGAATAAAACGAAAATGGAGCAGTACTAAAAATGCAAATTTTTTTCACGTAATTATTTTGATGCGTTTCCAAAGTTTCAAAGGTAATTATTACTTTTGTTATTCCAAAGACTACAAGGTCTTTTCACAATAGGGCCCAGGCTTCTGTTTGTGATAGTCCTTTCCTTGCTTAACTTCACCTTTAAGTACCTGTTCTTCGTCTTTTTTTTTTTTTTTTTTTTTAAATCTCTGGATGCCCCCTCAACACCTTTTAGCTTGGGATCTCTCTCCTGATTTTGCTCTGAGGATCTAGGAACCTCTTCTGGGAGGAGCCTCTTCTGGGAACCTCTTCTAACTTGGAGTCCCTAGAAGGCTCAGTTTGGTGACAGCCTATTTGCAAAAGCACCCCCAGAGACAAAGAATTAGAGAAGAAGAAGAAGGAGACAGCGAAAGGGGGAGAATGAATAAAGAAGACTGTGTTTTCAAGCTGTCCACAACTTTGTAGTAAAGCTGATCACTCAGTTGTGGGAGTCTTCCCAGAGGCTGCATAAACTATTGTTTCTTTGAACATATCATCTCAAGAGAACAAGGAATTGTCGCTAGAACTTCTGCAGACAGATTTCAGAAGCAAGGCAAGTTCAAGAACCTGAAGTGGCATGAAATGAGTGAGTACAATGTCCATTTTTGGGCTGCCCAATATACTAATACGTTAATAAAATTCGCCATGAAGGGACCATTAGGAAGAAACTGTATTACCTATGACTTGATGCTATGATATAATTTTAATATATTGTTGACTATTTTTTTTGAATTTTTTTTATTTTATTTATTTGACAGAGAGAGAGATCACAAGTAGGCAGAGAGGTAGGCAGAGAGAGAGGAGGAAGCAGGCTCCCTGCGGAGAAGAGAGCCCGACGCGGGGCTCGATCCCAGGATCCTGAGATCATGACCTGAGCTGAAGGCAGCAGCTTAATCCACTGAGCCACCCAGGCGCCCCTATGATATCATTTAATAACCAAAATGTTCTAAGTCTTTTTTATATTAAAAATATAAACATGGGTGCCTGGGTGGCTCAGCTGTTAAGCAGCTGCCTTCGACTCATGTCATCATCCCGGGGTCCTGGGATC
Organism: Meles meles; assembly: GCF_922984935.1. Taxonomy (NCBI): domain Eukaryota; kingdom Metazoa; phylum Chordata; class Mammalia; order Carnivora; family Mustelidae; genus Meles; species Meles meles. Next base: position 156,679,594 of record NC_060066.1, on the reverse strand, counting down.
GAGTCCCACACTGGGCTCCCTGCTCAGTGGGAAGCCTGCTTCTCCCTCTCTCACTCCTCCTGCTTGTGTTCCCTTTCTTGCTGTGTCTCTGTCTGTCAAATAAATAAAATCTTTAAAAAATACATAAACGTATGGCAAGTATCACTTCTAATGTTTTGAAAAGTGTGAAGGGTGAAATGAAATGGCGTTACTTATGTCGAAGGACTTTAAAATGGAGCTGGGAGGTCATTAAGGATTCTTACACATGTCCTCACTGGGTGGACCATGAACTTTTGAGCAGGACCAAACAGTGAATATTCCAGGAGCTCTGCAGGAACACCTGCAACTTGCTACAGTATTGCACTTTGCTCAGTGATGGCCTTAGCAGCCAAATGTGTTTAATGAAGATTAGTTTTCTGTCACCAAAACCAATCACAATTATTTGTAAACAGTGTATATAAGCAATTCCTTTTGTCTTTAAAAGCCTCTAACTTTTGTTATGTAGTGGGACACAGTTTGGGTTGCTACCTGCATTTGTGCTTTCAAATTGCAATTCTAAGATCCCAAATGAATGCTTCTGTTTTATTTCAGTTCTGCCTCTTTTCTCAGTCGATAAATGGTAGTTAGTAAAGCAAGGTATTATTACATCCAAATTATAAGAAGAAATAATGACAGTTATTGGATGGCATAATTGGATGCTAAACATGCTGGAGAATTGTGACCCTTTGACATCCACTCCACTATGGGTGAGGGAAAGGGAAATGTATGTCTTTCTCCTTTCCAAGGATGTGCTTAGAATGGATAGGAAAATAACTTCCATATTTCTGTGATCCAATCAGTGTGCACATGCCCTGGACCCACTGAAAGCTTTATTGTCTGCTCTGCCAGAGCTCTGACAGGCTGGAAATTTTGTCTTTTTACTTTCTGAAGATGGAATAATTTTTTGAGAAAAATAATCCTTTATTGTGTGGGGTGTTTTTTTTTTTTTTTTTTTTTGGTATAAGACTACCTTTATTTTTTATAGTGTTAGATTAGTTTTAGGTATACAATAAATATAGTGATTCAGTAATTCCATACATCCCCTGGACCTCATCACATGTGTATTGGGGATTAAGGATTCCCATCACCTTTTAACCCAACTCTCCACTCCATCGCCTTTGGTAATCATCAGTTAGTTCTCTACAAGTAAGAGTCTATTTCTTGGTTTGTCTCTCTGTATCTAGATAGATAGATAGATAGATTATATGTATAATATATATATTATATGTAATATAATATTTTTTTGTTTTTTGAATTATACCTATGAGTAAATATACATGGTTTTTGTCTTTCTCTGACCCATTTCACTCAACATAATACACTGTAGCTCCACCTACATCATTGCAAAAGGCAACATTTCATTCTTTTTTATGGCTGAGTAATATTCTATTATATATAATACAATATCATTTTTATATCTAATAGATAATATAATATGTAATATGTATACATAATTATATTTTATATATTTATATAAGATGTATATTATATATAAATGTATAATATTTATATATATAGTTCTATTTTTAACTTTTTGAGGAACCCCCATACTGTTTTCAAGAGTGGCTGCATCAGTTTGCATTCCCACAAATAGTATAAGAGAGTTCCCTTTACTCCATATCTTGTCAACACCTGTTGTTTTCTGGGTTGTTCATTGTAGCCATTCTGACAGGTGTGAGGTGATATCTCACTATAGTTTTGATTTATATTTCCCTGATGATCAGTGATGTTGAGCATCTTTTAATGGTCTGTTAGCCATCTGTATGCCTTTGGAAAAATGCACTGACCATTTCTTAACTGGATTATTTGTTTTTTGGGTATTGACTTTGATAAGCTCTTCATAGATTTTAGATACTAATCTTTTGTCAGATGTGTCATTTGCAAATATCTTCTCCATTCTATGGGTTGCCTTTTAGTTTTGTTGATTGTTTCCTTCACTGTACAGAAGATTTTTATCTTGATGAAGTCCCAATAGTTCATTTTTGTTTTGTTTCCCTTGCTTCAGGAGATGTATCTAGTAAGAAGTTGATATAGCTGATATCAAAGAGGTTGTTGCCTGTGTTCTCCTCCAGGATTTTGATGGTTTCCTGTTTCACATTTAGGTCTTTCATTTGTTTTGGGTTTATTTTTGTGTATGGTGTAAGAAAGTAGTCCAGTTTCATTCTGTTGCATGTTTTTGTCCAGTTTTCCCAACACCATTTGTTGAAGACTATCTTTTTTCCATTGGCTATTCTTTCCTGCTTTGTTAAAGATCATTTGATCATATAGTTGTGGGTCCATTTCTGGGTTCTCTGCTCTGTTCCATTGATCTTTGTGCCTGTTTTTGTGCCAGTACCATACTGTCTTGATGACTACAGCTTTGTAATATAATGTGAAGTCTAGAATTGTAATGCCTCCAGCTTTGCTTTTCTTTTTCAAAATTGCTTTGGCTATTTGGGGTCTTTTGTTGTTCCATACAAATTTCAGAATTGTTCATTCTATCTTTGTGAAAAATGCTGGTGGTATGTTGATATAGATTTCATTAAATGTGTTGACTGCTTCGGATAGCATTGACATTTTAACAATACTTGTTCTTCTAATCCATGAGCTTTTACCTCTTTGATTAGGTTTATTCCTAGACATCTTATGCTTTTTGATGCAATTGTAAGTGGGATCAATTCTTTGATTTCTATTTTTTGCTGCTTCATTATTAGTGTATGGAAATGCAACTGATTTCTGAATGATTTTGTATCCTTGTGACTACTAAATTTGTGTATCATTTCTAGCAATTTTTTGGTGGAGTCTTTTAGGTTTTCTACATGGGATATAATGTCATCTTCAAATCGTGAAATTTCCAGGAGAAAAGTATCATGGGTATTACAGAGGGGAGGGAGCCCTGGTCCCAGAAGCAGCAACAGTGAGAGAGAGAAAAAGAAGCATACAAGGGATCACATAAGGAAAACACTTCCCTGAAGACATTGACTGGGAAAACAAGAGGGGCTAATTTTTGCAAGTTTTTATAAATTAGCTCAAAGACTGGAGTTTTAGAGGTCCATGGCCTAGTCAATGTGGAGGCCTGAGGGTGCTCAAGTGCTCCTGTAGAGAAGGAGGGTAGATAGGCTGAGAACAGATGGTGCAATCTGAGGATCCCCTGGGACAAACTGGGAGAGATGCTTGCCCCTTCTTGGAGATTATATGAGAGAAGTAGCATTGCCTCTCTGGGAACAAAATACCTGGCAAGCACCATTACCCTCCCCAACTCAATCTAAGTACAGAGACACCTGCTAAGGTTAGCCACCTGAACACCAGCTCTTTGCTGCACTTTACTCCAAAATCCATTCCCCTGAACTTCTGGGACAAACTTGCATCCATTACAGCACACCAATACCCTCTCCCAGAGGAAATAGTGTGGGTCTGTGTGATGCCAGGTCCCTAAAGTTTGGCTTTAAAACTCGCCCAGCTTGCCTGGGGTAGAACACAGTTGTGGTGTGCTCTCAGGTGGACAGATGGCCTGGACACAGTTAGGATAAAGTCAGGGATCTGAGTGATACCTGGGACACATGCTGGCAGATTGTTCACTCTTCTGGGAGGGTTTTCCGGACAGTGGCAGGCTCAAACTCCCTCTCTGGGACAAAGAAGAGGGTGATGTCATTTTTGTCCTGCACCCCTCAGCATAAACTAACTTCAGTAAGCAGCACAGTGCCAACAGTGGTGGCCTAAACTGCTTACACCAAGCCCTGAACCTGCTCTCCCTGCACTCTGCAGGTGCTGCTTTTCTCAGGCAAGTATACCTGAGAACCAGAGCAACAGGCCTCTACCCCAGAAGACCAGCACAAGCCTCCTACATATATCATATCTACTAGTCATAGAGTTCTACAAAACTTCAGCTGTAGTGGAAATAACATCAAGTCTCTTTTAATGAGCAAACCAGAGCACACCTAGTTAAAACTCACCACACTCTGGCCAAGGTTCAAACACTCCCCACTACAGGCAAGGAGAAACTGCAGAGGACTGACATGAGGGAAGAGCAACCAAAACACAGCATCAGAGTGCACACAGCATACACCAGAGACACTTAAAAAAATATTTATTTGAGAGGAACATTGCGAGAGAGGGGAACACAAGCAGAGGGAATGGGAGAGGGAGAAGCCAGCTTTCCATGGAGCAGGGAGCTTGATGCAGAGCTTGATCCCAGGACCTTGGGATCATAACCTGAGCTGAAGACAGACACTTAAAATACTGAGCCACTAAGCTCCCCATAGAGACACTTCTTGAAGCATTAGGCCCTGGACAGTATATGGCCTCTCAGGAGAAAGAAACATAACAGGGTTTTCTAATGCACAGAAGATGACAGAGGCCTAGACAAAATACCAAGATGGAGAAATTCATACCAAAAGAGAGAACAAGGAAAGGCTATGGCTAGAGATCTAATTGAAATAGATATATATAATATGCCTGATCCAGAATTTAAAACCACAATCATAAAGAAACTAGCTGTGCTTAAGAAAAGCATAGAAGCCACCAGGAAGTCCCTTACTGCAGAGAGGAAAGATCAAAAAACTAGTCAGCCAACAACAACAACAACAACAACAACAACAACAAATAAATAAAAGCTATAACCAGATGCAAAACTGACTGATATAATGACTTCAAGGATGGAAGAAGAAGAGGAATGTATAAGTGTTATAGAAGACAAAATTATGGAAGATAATGAAGCTGAAAAGAAGAGGAAAAGAAAGATATTGGATCATAAATGGGAATCATAAAGGGAACTGAGCAACTCCATAAATTGTAATAACATTTGTATCATAGGAGTCCCAGAAGAAGAAGAAAAGGGAAAAGGGGCAGAAGTTTTATTTGAGCAAATTATAACTGAAAACTTCCTTAATCTGGGAAAGGAAACAGACATTCAAATCTAGGAGGCACAGAGAACTCCCATTAAAATCAAGAAAAGCAGAATAACACCAAGATACATCATACTTAAATTTGCAAAATATAGAACTAAAGAAAAAGTCCTAACAGCATCAAGAGAGAAGAAATCCCCAACTTACAAGGAAGACAAAAACAAAACAAAACAAAACAAAACAAACAAACAAAAAAACACAAAAAACATGTTAGCAGCAGATCTTTCCACAGAGACTTGCAGGCCAAAGGAGTGGCATATTCAACGTGCTGAATGGGAAGAACCCGCAGCCGAGAATACTCTATCCAGCAAGGCTGTCATTCAGAATAGAAGGCAAAATAAAAACCTTCCCAGACAAACAAAAGCTAAAGGAATTCATGACCACTAAATGAACCCTGCAAGAAATATTAAAGGGGACTCTGAGTGGGAATGAAAGACCAGAAATGACAAAGACTAAGAAAACCCTGGAAGTAACTATTAGCAAGTAATAAAATGACACTAAATTCATGTATATCAATAACTACTCCAAATGTAAATGAACTAAATGCTTCAGTCAAACAATATAGGTTATCAGAATGCATAAACAAAACAAAACAAAACAAAAACAAGACCCATTTATAAGCTGTCTATAAGAGGCTCATTTTAGATTTAAAGATACCTGCTTTGGGTAGTATGGACATTTAAACAAACAGTATTTGTTCTTCCAATACAGAAGCATGGAATTTCTTTCCATTTCTTTGTGTTATCTTCAATTTCTTTCCTTAGTATTTTGTAGTTTTCAGAGTAGACCTTTTACCTCCTTGGTTAACTTTATTCCTTGGTATTTTATCATTTTTGTGTGATTCTAAATGGTTTTTTTTTTTAAATTCCATTTTTTGCAACTTCATTATTAGTGTATAGAAATGCAATGTATTCTGTATCTTGATTTTGTATCTTCCAACCTTACTGAACTCATTTATCAATTCTAGTAGTTTTTTAGTGATCTTTTGGGTTTTCTATATGCAGTATTGTCTCATCTGCAAATAGTGAAAATTTTAATTCTTCTTCACCAATTTGGATGCCTTTTATTTCTTTTTGTTTTCTGATTGCTCTGGCCAGGACTTCCAGTATTGTGACAAATAAATGCGATGATAGAGGACATCCTTGGCCTCTTTTTAACCTTAGGGGAAACACTCAGTTTTTCACCTTTGAGTATGGTGTTAGTGGTGGGTTTTTCATATATGTCCTTTATGACGCTGATGTATGTTCCAATTTGTTGAGGGTTTTTATCATGAATGTATGTTGTACTTTGTCAAAAGCTTTTTCTGCATCTGTTAAAATGATCATATGGTTTTTATCTTTACTCTTGTTGAAGTACCGTGTTGATTGATTTGGTAATATTGAACTACCCTTGTATCTGAGGAATAAATCCTATTTGATCATGGTGAATTACTTTTTTAATATACTGTTGATTGAGTTTGCTGGTATTTTCTTGAGGATTTTTGCATTTATGTTTATCAGAGATATTGGCCTGTAGTTGTCTCTCTCTCTCTCTCTCTCTCCCTTTTTAGTGTCTTTATCTGCTTTTGATATCAGGGTAATGCTGGCCTCTTAGAATGAGTTTGGAAGCTGTCATTCCTCTTCTGTCTTTTGGAATAATTTGAGAATAGTTACTAACTCTTTAAGTCTGTTAGAATTTACCTGTGAAGCCATCTTGTACTGTACCTTTGTTTGTTGGGAATTTCTTGATGACTGATTCCATTTCATTGCCGGTAGTAAGTCTGTTCAATTTTTCTGTTTCTTGCTGATTCTTTTTGGGAGGTTCTATGTTTCTAAGAATTTATCCATGTCTTCTAGGTTGTCTGACTGTTGTTTTTTTGTTTTTGTTTTTATTTTTTTTCATAATAATCTCTTATAATCCTAAATATTTCTATGGTGGTGGTGGTGATTTCTCCTTTTTCATTTCTGATTTTGTTTACTTGAGTCCTCTTTCTCTCTTTGATTTTAGTTAGACTTTTATTGCTTTTATTGATCTGTTCTGTTTTGTTTTTTGTTTTGTTTTGTTTTTGTTTCTATTTTGTTTCTTTCTGCTCTAATCTTCATTCTTTCTTTCTCTACTTTTTTTTTTTTCTAGTTCCTTTAGGTATAAGTTTATGTTGTTTATTTGAAATTTTTCTTGCTTCTTGAGGTAGGCCTGTGTTACTAAAAGCTTCCCTTTTAGGATAGCTTTTGGTGCACCCCAAAGACTTTGGACTGTTGTTTTTCAGTTTAATTTGCCTCTGTGCACATTTTCTTTTTTTAAGATTTTATTTATTTATTTGACAGACAGAGATCACAAGTAGGCAGAGAGACAGGCAGAGAGAGAGGAGGAAGCAGGCTCCCTCCCAAGCAGAGATCCCGATGTGGGGCTTCATCCCAGGACCCTGAGATCATGACCTGAGCTGAAGGCAGAGGCTTTAACCCACTGAGCCAACCAGGCGCCCCTCTGTGTACATTTTGATTTCTTCTTTCTGGATTTCTCTTTCCTTCCCCAGATTCAGGAAATTTTCAGCTATTTTATTTCTTCAAATAAATTTTCTACCCCTTTCTTTCTTTTCCTTCTATGAACCCTGTAGAGTAAATATTAATAAACTTGATTGTGTCACTGAATTCCCAAACTCTATTTTCATCTTTTGTTATTATTTTTCTCTCTCCTGTTCATTAGGGCAATTAACTTGCTCTCCATTACTATGTCCCCTAGGTCACTCATCCATTCTTTTACTTCCTCTTATTTATTATTTATTCCATTGGGTGTGTTTTTATTTTCAGTTAATGAATTCTTCATCTCTGATTGGTTCTTTTTTATGTTTTCTAACTCTTTTTTGAGGATCTCAGTGAGGTCCTCCAGCCTCCTCAAGTTCAGTGAGTACTTTTATGAGATTATTTTAAATTCTCTATCAAGCATATCATTTCTGCTTCATTTAGCTCTCTTGCCTTGATTTTGTTCTGTTCCTTCACTTGGGACATACTCCTTTGTCTCCTCATTTTGTCTAGCTCTGTGTCTATTTCTATGTGTTAGGAAAGTAAACTACATCTCCTGCTTTTGAAAGTAATAGCCTTATGAAGAAGAGGTCATGCCATGCCGTGCAGTGTAATATCCCCTATTCACCAGAATCTGGTGCTTCAGGGGTATCTCCTATGTTTGTTGTGTGTGTCCTACTATTGTGGCTCAGCCACTTTTGCCTTTAGTCATCTGCAATGGCTCTCTTTGCCTGTTGTGGGTAGGATTTGGTCCCAGTGTTTTTATTGCACAATCTGAGGCTGCTTTTGGCTTGAGTTAATTCAGACCGGGTGTTTGCCAGAAACGCAGTAGCACTGAACTGTCTTGTCATTGGTAGGTGAGACCTGAAGTCAGATCTGTTATCTGCCCTTAGCCTATTGCTAGGGCCAGTAAGACTGGAGATTTCTTCCCCTGTCCCTAGGTAAGAGTCACTTTGGAAAGGTCTGCCCCCTGCTGGAGCTGCTTGTACACTGTAAGTTTGTGCAACTGCTTTGTTTGAGCACTTGCAGAGGGTATATTGGAAGGTGTATTCCTGAAAAACCCCAGGCGTTTTCCAAACTGCTGCTTCTGGGGCACCTGGTGGCTCAGATGGCTAAGTGTCTGCCTTCAGCTGGGGTCTTGATCCCAGGATCCTTGGATTGAGCCCTGTGTTGGGTTCCCTGCTCAGTGGAGAGCCTGCTTCTCCATCTCCCTCTTCTGCTCCCATTGCTTCTGTTCTTTCACTCTGTCTTTCAAATGAATAAATAAAATCTTAAAAAAATAATAAAACTGCTGCTTCTGTGCTATATATCAATAAGGCTGTTTGTTATGCTGTCTCTTAAGGGCAAGGACTCAGTTTCCTATTACCTTCTGCCCTCTTAGAGCCAAGTCCACACATGTTTAAGTTTCTAGGTGTTTTGATTGTAGAAATTTGCAAAGTTAACCCTTTCTGGTTTTCAAAGCCACATGTTAATGTGATTCATCTTCCCCTTTTGGATCCCCCATGCCTGGGGTGCCTGGTGTGGGTCTGTTCCTCTTCTCCCTCCATTCCTGCAGCATCCCTCCCTCCTGCTAATAGTCCTGCAGGTCAGTTGACTCCCATCCACATTGCTGAATCTCTTTGAAGTGACCTCCTTTCTACATTTACTTGTGGAGAGTTTGTTCTGCCAGAGTTTGGGTCATTTTCTGGGTTATTTACACTGATGTGGATGTTATCTAGGTGTACCTGTGGGATGAAGTGAGCCCAGGACTCTTCTACTCCACCATCTTCTCCACAAACTCTGATATTTAACTCTTTAAATACATTTGTTCAACTCTGGAGGAAAAGCAAAATTATTTTAAAGTTTATCATTTATTGCTTATATTCTGTGAGAAATTATTAATGAAAATTAATATTTGCTTCTATTTATTGTTTTCTCATAAAACTAATATATAAATAAACAAAGAGGTTTCTTTGTTTCAACTTTGGTTTTAAAGGTGAATAAAAATGTATTTAATTCTGGAAGGAAAAATCAGATGCATAACATGATTGATTCTAAGTTGAAGAAATTTGTCTATTAGACTTCTGACTTATACTTTCTCTAGAAAGAAGTCAGTATGCTTATCTTTAATCCTATTTTGCAAGAGTAAGTGGCTCATCATTGGGGGGAGCCACTGTTCCAGGTTAGCTCTTCTTGGGTATAGCCTCACTTTGAAATGGTCCCACAAGGCTGCCAAAGTTCTTACATGGCATGGTTTTGACTCTCCAGAGTAATTTCAGACTATTCTGTCTTTCTCTTGGTTTACTTTGCCCATGGATAAACCTTACCCATTATTCTTTTGCTTCATCTTCTTTTTCTCTTAACTCTATGCCAAAAAAGGCATTTTGTCAACAGATGAACTTTGCTCTACTTTAGGTATTGAGAAAAGTATATGTTGGTTGTTTTCCTGCTTCTTTCAATTATTTTTCTTCCTCACCAGTGAGTCTTCCCTGGACTTGCATTGTCTTCCATCTCTGGTAAGGTATGGGATTGGGGTATAGACTGTTTTGGCTCTATGAAACATCGATAAAAAGAAACATCAAGAGAATCCAGACAAGCTTGTGGGAGGGAGTTCTGCATTTGGGGAGAATCTCCAGGCAAAGATAAGTGTTTTGATATTTATTTATTCATGACAAAATATTCAAGACAAACAATTATATAGAAAGTGATGGTTGATTGGGATGAAGATTTGGGTATATTTTGTCCTTAATCTATATAATAGAACAGATGTTTTTTATTGTTATTTACCTTCATACTTATATGTGTATTTTATTATTACCATGTTGCTTATATGTGTATACACAATGATAGAGTAATCAGTAGCATTCCCATCAAAAATGTATCTATAAAGTGATTTTTAAATTTGAGAGATGGATGATATTGTGAAAAGAGGAAAATTGTGAAACATCTATCTAATTGGAATAGCAATGCACTGAGCATTTAGATTTTGCATTATATGGAAAGAGATTTAACAGAAGAAAGGTCATGGAATGAAAGATTAATTATCAAGGTCTTCAAAGAGACTTTTAATTTAAAATATATTTAGGCTGAACTACTTTTGAATAGAAATGACTAACTTTAATACTGGAAGTTGACAAAAATTTAGAAAATAGTAATTAAAAAATCCAGCTTAAAATTTGATTCATAAGCCACTCTCATGTTTTGTTCATCGGCTACTTGGTTTTCAGTGAACAGCTGTAAGAACTTATTAAAATTCATAACCCAAGACTACTCCCACTATGCATGATATCATGGTATCATGGGTGGAAACAATATGAGATAATCCAAATGAACCAGTTAATGTGAAGCAGCAAAAATCTGCTTAGAAGGTGTTTGAATTAAATGTCACTTAATTATTATAATCTTATTCTAAATAATTTCACAGAATAAATCACTGTGAATTCAGTTATTTTTGGTCACTACATGAAATGATCAAATAAGTTTATATTAGATGTAACAAAGACTTGCTTAGAAACTTCCACATAATCAAAATTTCCAAGTCATTATTCCGTAATAGTCCATATTTATGTGTTTGAATGAGAAATTATTTATATACATACATAAGCATGATACCTAGCAATATATTTGAAAACAATACACTGTACAAAATATTTTTGTATTTGTTATTTTAAGTGGTAGTATTATTTTTCAAAGCTTTCTTTTCATATAAATTTATATTTTGTAAGTCTAAAAAATATTTTTTGTGACTGAGAGAACTTTTTTTTTTTTAAAATGACCTTAGAAATGTTTTGCAAATAAATTCACTTAGCTATTGCAATGTGTTAGATACACTAAACATCAGTGGACTTAAAGGTCATTAAATTTTGCTCAATGGGAAAATTCAGATTTTATAAAATGTAAGCCAACTGATTTTTTTCAACTCACTCTTGTATTTCCTATATTCATAAGATGGATTGTTAACTGAGACAAATAAGCACACACTATAAATGGTATAAATTCAATGAGTGAGAATATAGCTCCAAATATGGACTTAGAAAAAGAATAAAATGATAAATTTTGGAATGCAGAATAATCTGAGGTTAGGCAAATAATGAGAAACAGAAAATGATCTACCATGTAAATATTTATCTTACACAGCTTAAAGTATATTGCTATAAATAACACTGGGACAAAATTTTGATTAAAAACGAATTTCTAAGTCCCAGCCACTGGACTAATTCAAATAAAGAAAGGAATACTCATATTTTGTATAATGGTTTTTAAATTTGTATTTTCTTTCCATTCTACATTTAAGATCTCTTTCTATATACACTTTTGGCTTTCCTGTTGCTGTGGCCATTCATGCAAATGGGTCTGTGGAGGGGAAAACTTCCTAAATATATAATTGCAATGGCCATACCTTAGTTGCTGGGAACTGAAAATGAATTCTCAATAAATCAGGAGTGGAAGGTGAACCACCTCCCTCCCACTCTTCCTCCCTTCATTCCTTCCTCCTTCCTTTCTAGTTTCCTTCCTTCTTTCTTTTCTTCCCATCATCACCCATTTTTCTCATACATCCTTTGTACTTTCCCTTTCCACTTCTAAGTAGCAATCTCAAATTGGTTCAGTCAAATAACCAGGGACAATATCTCTGTTTTAAGATCAGCTTAATTCCCCTTTGCCATAAAATTCAATGCATTTACAGGTCTAGACATCTTTGAGGGGCTGGGCAGAGAGCATTCTGCCTTCTACAGTGAACACTACATTATTCTTATTTTCCATATACTTCTTCTTCACAAATCCTCATGTGATACAGAATTGAATAAGGCCTTTTGTAAATCAAAAATGTGGAATTTTCATACTTTATTTTAAGACATTTGTTTGTGAATTATATAAAATGTATTAATGCAGATATTATTTCTTGGTTCATAAAATAAAATAAATTATTTATGAGATACAAATCCTCCACTGATATGTTCTGTACTTAGAAGAGCTATATATCACCACTAAGAATGACAGGACACCATGTCTAATAGAACCCAGTTATTGAATCTGAAGCCACACTTTGCTGAATTAACTTGTTTCCTTTAATACCAGAGGCATTGTATACTTTGTTTGGTAGAGACATGTATCTTGTACTTAAGTCATAGTAAGCACTTAAATACATACTTAATAAATAACTTCTCTTTTTTGGAGTTTTATATTAGAAAAATATTTCTACAAAAATTATTATATTTTTTTCTTATAATTGTGAATCTCACATTATTCTTCTCTTCAGGTTTCTATCAGAATGTTTGAAGGAAAGTTACTCTATTCTATTCCCTTTTGTATTTTTAGTAGTTGCAATAAAGTCATGTGTTTTTAGGCCCTCAATATATTTAGATTGATTAGATCAAGATCCAAATGATAAATTTTTACCTCATGATTTTTACTGTCTTCCCTAGAGAAATTTTTTTTTGCCAGACTTACTAAGAATAGGTCAAAATAGTTTAAATAAAGATTAATTGGGAGATATGAAACATTTAAGAATACTTGTTCAAATAGAAAGTAGAGAGTACTCTGAATCAGAGCTATCTTAGCATCTCAAAAGCAAAAACTGTCCTCTTACTCAGCAATGACTTTAGAAATGCAGTTTCCGTATACAGGAGATAAGTAAATTCTAATTAGCTTTGTCTATCAGCCAACTGTTTCAATATATTTAAACTCATCAGATTATCTTGACAGCCTCTTGTGTTTAAATGTGTCTTCTTGAAATTGTAAATTGGTTTAATGTATGCATTAATATGAATTTTATTTTAGCAAAATACACATACATATTAATATGAAATATGAAAATTGCTAAACCTTATCACAGAAATAAGGTAAGAAATATGGGAGAAGTTTAGAAAGTTCTGAATGAATCCAAAGTTAAATAATTTTTTGGTAGGTCAAGCTCAATTGTTAGGAAACTATTAATTGTTATTCTACAAAGAACCAAGTATTTGCCTTCCTTTTGCATTTTTTCCAGTCAGATAATGAGCTAAACTTACTATGAAGCAAAAAATAATGCTTATTGTCTCATCCACTGATTTTAAATCTAAACTTAGCCCTTTCTTTGATGATGGTCCCTAAGACTGAATTATATACAAAAGCAATCAGTATATAATTTTGAAATATTTGTGACCTCTGTCTGAAGTCATTTGTTAAAAATGACCAGAATTCATGATTTTTTTTTCTGTTTTTCAAAGTGAAAAGTGTATTTCCTCATTATAAAAGCAATATTAATACAGAGTAGTAATTCAAATCCTAAAAAAGAATTAACAAGAAGGTAATAAAGATATCACTAAAAATCCTATCATCTAAATCCTTTCAGATATTTTCCTTTATGTACATAGAAATTATTACATGCTCATATTGTGCATGATATTTGTAGCCTATCAATTTATTTTTAAAATTGTGTGCCTTTCCATGGCTATAACTGTTTATGTATATTATCATATATTGTTTTATGTCAAGTGTTCCTTTGGTGGCTATTGTATCACTGTTTTACCCAGCCCTCTACTGATGAATATTTAGATTGTTGCCAATAGTTTTAATTATGAAGGTCCTGAGAGATGCACAGAAATGCCACAATTGCCCATCCATGTAGTTAACATCTACATCTACATACCCAGGAATAGTTAATTAAAAAAAAGATATCCCCTTATAAAATTTGTGTGTGTATTGAGCTTCTAAAGTTTTATCTATTTCATTACTCTTGCCAAAGTAGGGGGAAAAAACCCCGTTTAGTTTTGTTTGCTAAATTTTTCTATTATGTTTTTTTTCCTTATTTATAAATTTCAGTTTTAAAATTCATCATTTAGTTCCTTCTGGTTTGTTTTGTCCTCTTTTTAGTCTTTCCCCTGCTTTCTCAAGATTAATTTCTGTTGTTCACAGTTGTCTAGGAATCTTTTGCCTATTTCTTATTTCTAACTTGTTTTTATCACTTTATTTTAAATTTTTTTTGGTAAACAACATATGTGTAGATTTTGTTTTACCCATTCTAACAATTATCCTCTCTAATCAAGAACTTCAGCATGTACACATTTAGTGTTATAAATGATATAATTGCTTTTATTACTTGCATTTTATTTTATGTTGGCTATTTATTTTACTTTGCTTTTGTTTTCTTTTTCTTTTTATTATTTTGCTGGCTTTATTATATTTGTGTTATTTTGCTTTTTTGCCGTGCTAATTATGTTCTACTATGCTTTTCAATATGGTGATGCTTATCTTTCTATTCCTAACAATCATAATTTAATATATCTTCTTTTCCTTATTATATTAATCAAAGCAAATGACAATTCCAGATAAAAGCTTTAGAAAACATTTACTTCCCCATCTCTGTTTTTTGCTTCCTGTATTATTTAGAATGAGCTAAGTTATGATATGTAGGGGTGGGGGAAAATCTCATAATCTCAGTTGCTTTGCACATTAAAGTTTATTTCTTATTTATGCAAAGTTTGTAGGAGCTTTAGCAGCTCTGAAGGGAAGCTCCTTAAGCTGTTTCCATCTTTCCACCTGACCATCTCAATACATGCTCCTCCTTAGTGGTCGTGGTAAGGGAAGATAAAGCTGAAGCTTCAAGGAATGTGTTTATATGCCTCACTTACTCTCACATTTTATCATCCTGAATTAGTCACATGGTCCCACCCTACTGCAAGGAAGGCTGAGAAAATATTGTCTTCATTTGTACTGAAAGGAAATGATGTATACAGTATTGTCTGTTTACTTTTCTACCCTTTACGAATTTTTCATCTCCTGAGATAATTTAAAACTTTTAGTTTCAGGCTGGTATGGTTGTCTACATATTTCATTCCTAAATAGTTTTATAACATTTTTATAAGCAAATGGGCATCAGAAGGATTCCTTATTTTTTTAAGGAGGAAAAAAATATTAGATGTATTTATTGGAAATAAGGAAACATTAGGAAAAGCAGTAAGTGGGGAGGATGTCACTTGATTTTTTTAATCTTTCACTTATAAAAGTAGGTGGGTCAAGAACAGAAAGTTCAGCCTAATGGAACAGGAAGTCCAAGTACAGGTCCTACTCCCAGTGGGTTTGGTTGCAAGTTTTTCCTCATGATAATGATGTCTTGTTAAGAAAAGTTGAATGCAAAAAGGTACAACAGGCTGTAAGTGTGGTAAATTGGTCTAACGAGCTCCATGTAAGGAAAATTCCTGTAAGAAATGGAGGAGAGCTTCAGACAATGAAGTTCTAAGAAAGTGCTTTTGGGTTATAAACAAGAGAAATTATTTTAATCCTGAGAGCTCAAGAGTTTCTCAGTAATTGCAGAACTATAGCATTTCACATAATATGATTCAAGTCAGTATAAATGAACAACTGCTGGTGGACTTTTTAGAGGAGATCCTGGAAATTGGAGTTGGAGACTTTGAAATTTGGCTTGCTTTATTAACCACATGGCTGTTTGCTACTTTAAATTCTTCCTTTGCTCCTTATTGTCACCAAGGTGACTGAGCCCATCCCAAGGTGATAAGATAGTTAAAAGGGAGAGTCAAAAATTGTTAAATATATGTCACATTCATTCACACACACAGACGCACGTGTGTGCACACACACACGCACACTCATATAGTCTGATGCACATATGCATACGGGTATAGATATTTGTGTTTATTTTTGTCTTTCCCATTTTTGAGATCCATGTTCTTACTCAATTTTACTGAGTTAAAAGAATGTATCAACTATGCTCTGACAATCTCTGTGCAATTTGCATAGTGCTATCTTTCTTTCTTTTTGATGGGGGAATGGTATCCTGTCTAGCTATGGAATTCTTGAAAGGCAGATCATTTTCTCTCAGTAGACTGTAGATGTTATTTGATCATCATCTTGTTTTCTGTACCAGATATGAAAAGTCTGATCATCATTCCCTGATAAGAAGTTTGTTCTTTCTGTAGGGAAACTTCTAAGATTCTCTCCTTATATTTGTTATCCAACAATCTCAAAAGCGTGAGTTTACATCTTTTTAGCAAATTAATCTTGCTTGAATTTCAAGGAGCCCTTTCTGTCTGAAGAATCAGTCTTTTTTCTTATCATAAACATAAATAATCTTTTATTACTTGCTTATTTGTCACTTCTATACTTTTATTCATTCTGGAATGTCTACATTTGGATATGTTCTGAAGCTATTCAAGTTTTTTATCTTTGCTTTTACGAGTTCTATTTTTGTTCTTTATTTCGCCACATGTTTTGTCATGACTCTTGACATTCTGATTCTCGATATTCTCGATATTGATCACCTACTTTTTTTTAGTTTGTTGACTGAGTTTTAAATTATAAAGTTATTTTAAAAGGCATTACACACATTTTATTCTTGATTTTAAAATGTAGAGATCTCTTACTGTTTTTTACTTAAAAGTCTCAGTTTTATTCACTTGTTCTAGGTATGCATCTTGTCTTTCCTTTCTTTGGTTCACTGATGTCCTACGTTGTTATTTCTCTTTGTTTGTTCATGAATTTTTGTGGCCTCACTTAGCAAGCTGGGCTGTTAGTAATTGGTGGTAGCACAGTAATTTCTATTTTTGTGACAGGTGATGAATCGGGGATCATCACTGATCCCTCCCTAGGTGTTCATAAGTATATCATCAGAGACAGGCCTTTCTAGAATCAGATGTGAGCCTGATGAGAAAACAAGCCAGGGAAGGCCTTCTCACTATTATTGACAGTACTTTGTTTTCTCCTGAGCATTTCAGTAAATTTATGTCCAGGGACATCATTTATGATTATATAAGAATCACACTACACAAGAATGACCAATGAAAGAATGAGTAGGGGCTGAAAACTCTCTAATGATTCTTGGGCTAAACCATGTACTCAAAAGAGAGGAATGTAGTTGGCTTTTTTCTCTTTGCAGGAAAATCCGTCATGGAATAAGAGTGGTCCCAGTTTAAAATTTTGTCCCTGGTCTCAAAGCTAGATAAGACCTCCTCTCTGTTTCAGGGCCTTTGATCCCACCTGGATTAAAAAAGAACAGCATAGCTATTGATGTCTTTATCTTCCTCAGGTAATAGTGGACCTGTTTAATTAATCGCCCTCTCAGGTTTCTGCTAGTGTGCCTATTCAGGTGATGGTCTCACTCCGGAAAGAAGGAGAAAAGGTAGCTAAGAGGAAGAACAATTCAGATACATCTATATAAAATTGTCATCTTGGTAGGAATTGCACATTTTATTGCTTCTAGATAGCACTTTATTAGACATAAAATCCTTTATCTGTCATGTATTTTGCAAATATATTTATCACAATTAGTTACATTTTACTCATATGTGTTTATTTTTTCTTTTGGGAAGAGGGTTTGGTGTGCATATGAGCACATTTGAATGTGTGTATGTGTTTACTGCTATATGTAAATTATAAATTTAAAATGTACCTGAGGCACCTGGGTGGTGTACTCAGTTAAGCATCCAATTCTTGGTTTTGGCTCGGGTTGTGATCTCATGGGTTGTGATCTCATGGATTGTGATCTCATGGGTCATGAGATTGAGCCACATTCTGGGCTCTGAGTTCAGCACAGAGTCTGCTTGGGACTTTTTCTCCCTCTCCTTCTGCCCCTTGCTTGTACTCATCCATCTCTCTCAAATAAATACATAAACATTTTTAAAAATTAAAAAAAAAGTACCAATAATTTACTTTGTGATTTTTGAATTTGACAGCAATTTGATTATACCAACTGGTTCTTAACAAGTGTTCATACACACATAGACCTATCTGATTGGCTTTGATGATTGCAGAACATTTCACTATTTTATAATTTAACCGATCCCATACTGATTTAAATTTTGTTATTTCCAACATTTTACATTTTTCAATACTATTGTAACAAGACTTTTGTAAATATCTTTCCACAAATAGTGTGAACAATTGAATATCTACCAAGTGATATGCAGTGTTCAAGGCTCCAGGGATCAGAGTGAAGTATTTCCTAATATGTAAATTCCTAAAAAGAAATTTCTGGATCGAACGAATATTACTTAAAATTTTCTAAAATATTACCAATATTCTTTATAAGTTAGTATTTACTTACATAGTTACTCACCGTATAGCATACTGCTTATTACATTCAGTTTTGCTTTTAGTGGTTAGTATTCCTCTTTTCAAGATTGCCAATTTAAAACATGAAAAATAGCACATTATTATTTTAATTTGATTTTTTTATGTGTGTGTGATTGAGCATCTTCTCATACGTTTAATTATTATAAATGTATGTTCTTAAGTAAATCGCTCTTTTTAACTAGGACATTCGTCTTCTGCTTATTGATTTCTATAAGTTCTTTATACATTAAAAATAGTGACTCTCTGTCATGTAAATTAAATATTATTTTTCTCCAAAAAATAACTCAAAACTCAGTGGCAGAAAAGAGTCAACTGTAATTGGATAAGTGACAAAGGGGTTTCTGCCCCTTACAGAACCACTGCTAGAGCTAAGGAACTTCACAAAGCTTCAGCTCCATGAATGCCTCCCAGATGCATACCACAAAATGGTACTCCTATTCTTGGGTAACTTGATTTGCTAGATTAGAAAGCAGCCATTTCATCACTTAGTTCAGAACCATGCCCTCTCTGGGACCCCAGGCACTTCCACACTCTACTTTTAACTGGGAGCTGAATTCATTTCTTATCTAAGCCACTTGCATAGTAAAACCCAAATCTCACCCTGGTTGTACAGCAACTAGGTACTTATAAAGGCCTTGTGTACAGCAAAATATGAGAAACAGATTGTAATGAACCCTGTGATTGTAATTTGCTTAATTTTATTTTTAATGTCATTAGCCACTCAGGAAATTTAAATATTTAAATCAACAAGGTTTTCCTAGTGAAAAAATTTTTGTGCCTTTTCCAGAAAGTAATCACACATTTCAAGACATATGTTTTCCTTCAGTATTATTTTCAAAAATATTTTGAAATAGTTGAAAATTTTTTGTATTTTGCTAGGTTTTTAAAATTTTATAAGAGTATAATACATTTTTACATACTGTCCTGTTGCTCCATCAATTTACTAATATTTTCAATAAAATGGATTAAAAATTAAATCAGCTTTATTGAGGCATAATTCACATAATATAAAATCCACTTGTTTTCAGTATACAATGTAGTATTTTTAGTAAATCTACGGAATTATGCAAGCATCACTATGGGCCAATTGTAGAATATGTGCAGTAATTCCCTGTTCCTACCCCAGCTCCAAGCAACCACTAATTTACTTTCTGCCTTTAGTTTTGCCTTTATGCCTTTAGTTTTGAACTTTATATAAATGAAATACAGTATGTGGTCTGAGTCCAGCCTTTTCTCTTATCATGAGGTTTTTGAAGTTTATCTGTGTTTTAATACCTGTCAATATCTTGTTCCTTTTATCTATTTACCAATTGATAGACATTGGATAGTTTCCTGTATTTGGCTATTATGAATGAACAGTGCTCTATGAACACTCGTATACAAAATTTGTATGGAAAAAGGCTTTCATTTGTCAAGTAGATACTAGGGGTAAAATTGCTGGATATAGTAGACAGAGAAATTGGCCCCCAAAGATGTCCATGTTCAATCCATGGCAACTGTTATGATGTTACCTTTCAAAATAAAACATATTTTATAGATGTGATTAACCACTCTAATAAGGGAGATTATCCTGGCTTTTTCAGGTGGACTCAATGTAAACACAGGGGTCCTTATCAGAGGCGCGTAGGATGCAGCATTGTTAGAGTCTGAAAGGAAATGTGGTGATGGAAGAAGCAGAGGTCAGAGGAAGAAAGAGAAAAATTTTCAAAATGCTACACTGATGATTTTGAAGGTGGAAGAAAGGATCACGAGCCAAAGAATGCTGTTTTTTAAAGGTTGGAAAAGGCAGGAAAATGGATTCTTCGTAGAACCTCTGGAAGGAATGGAGTGATGTTGACACTATGGGATACCATTTGGGACTTAGAACCACTAGAACTGGAGGCTAATAAAATCGTGTTGTTTTAAGCTACTAATTTAATAATTTTTATACCAGTAATAGGAATCAAATACACTGGATCATGTAGTAAATTTATGCATAACTATACAGTACAAAAAATTCCCAACTGTGTTGCCAAGTGTCTACAGCATTTATATTCTCACCAATAATGTATTAGGACTCTAGTTTCGTTTTGTTTCTTTTCTTTCTTCTTTCTTTCTCTTTCTTTCTTTCTTTCTTTCTTTCCTTTTCTTTCTTTCTACAGAGAGAGAGAGTGCATGCACAGTGTGGAGGGAGAAGGAGAGAGAGAATCTTAAGCAGGCTTCAGGCCCAGTGCAGAATCCAACATAGGGTTGGATCTCAAAACCCTGAGATCAGACCTGAACTGAAATGAAGAGTCCAGTGCTTAACCCTTTGCTACCCAGGGACCCCTTGTTTCTTTCCATTCTTACCAAACACTTTTTATTGTTTGTCTTTTTAATGATTGTCTATCTTTTTATTTCTTGTACATCTGTGGTTATTTCCCATTCCCAATGGTGCACAGTATGCACATTGCATATTTTATATTTTTCTTTAAAAACCTTCATTGAAATTTTGTTTGTATTATTGCTCCTGCCAAAGAACCTGCACCCAGTCCTATTTATGTTTGTTTTACTTTTTATTTAATCAATTTATGATTTATAATTATTAGTGCATTTCAATTTTATGTGGTTATGATTGGTTATCTTTTTCTAGATTATTTTCTGAAGGTCCTTATTTTTATTTTGAAAACAATCTAAGTACATATATAATGTTTTTATTTAAAAAAAAATAAATTATTTGGATTTCATGGGTCTAATGTTAAACATTCTCATTGCCACACATTAAAAAGTGATCTTCAATTTTATTTTTATAATTTTTCCAAAAATTATTTAAATAATTTTTAAAAGTTTTTATTTTAATTACCTGGTGTTCAGTACAAACATACTCCTTAATCCCCATCACTTATTTAACCCATCTCCCCACCCTTCTACCCTTTGATAACCATCAATTTGTTCTCTGTAGGTTAGAGTCTGGTTCGTAGTTGGTCTCTCTTTTTCCCCGATGCTTGTTTGTTTTGTATCTTCAATTTCACATATGAATGAAAATATATGGTATTTGTCTTTCTCTGACTGACTTAATTCACTTAACATTGTACCCTAGCTCAATCCGTGTCACTGCAAATGGCAGAATTTCATTCTTTTTTTATGGATGAATAATATTCCACTGTCTGTACCACTTCTTTATTCATTCATGAATTGATGGACAGTTGGGTTGCTTCTGTATTTTGTCTATTGTAAATAATGCTGTTATAAACATCATGGTGCATGTATCCCTTTGAATTAGTGGGCTTTTTTTAAAAGAATATTTTTAAAAGATTTTATTTATTTATTTGACAGAGAGAAACAGTAAGAGAGGGAACACAAGCAGGGGGGCTGGGAGAGGGAGAAGCAGGCTTCTCGCTGAGCAGGGAACCGGATGCGGGGCTTGATCCCAGCACCCTGGGATCATGACCTAAGCCGAAGGCAGACACTTAACGACAGAGCCAATCAGGTGTCCCTGAATTAATGTTTTTATATTCTTTGGGTAAATACCTAGCTGTGTAACAGCTATATCGTAGGTTAGTTGTGTTTTTAATTTTTCGAGGAACCTCCATACTGTTTTCCGAGTGGCCGCACCAGTTTGCATTCCTACCAACAGTGCAAAAGAGTTCCTTTTTCCCCCCATCCTCGCCAACACCTCTTTGTTTCTTGTGCTTTTGATTTTAGCCATTCTGACCGGTGTGAGATGATATCTCATTGTGCTTTTGATTTGCATTTCCTTGATGATAAGTGATGATGAGCATCTTTTCATGTGTATGTTTCATCTGTATTTCTTCTTTGGGGAAATGTTCATGTCCTCTGCCAATTTTTAATTGGATTATTTGGGGGGGTTGGTGTTGAGTTTTACAAGTTCTTTACAGATTTTGGGAACTAACATTTTAGAGATATGTCATTTGCAAATTCCATAGATTGCCTTTTAGTTTTGTTGATCTTTTTTTTTTTTTTCACTGTGCAGAAGCTTTTTATTTTGATGTAGTCCCAATAGTTTATTTTTGCTTTTGTTTCCCTTGTCTCAGGAAATATATCTAGCAAGAAGTTGCTATTGCTGATGTCAGAGACATTGCTGCCTCTGTTCTCTAGGATTTTGATGGTTTCCTGTCTCATATTTAGGTCTTTCATCCATTTTAAATTTATATTTGTGCATGCTGTAAAAAAGTCATTGAGCTTCATTATTCGGCATGTTGCTGCCCAGTTTTTCCAGCCTCATTTGTCGAAGAGACTTTTCTCACTGGATATTCTTTCCTGCTTTGATGAAGATTAGTTGACCATACAGTTGTGGGTTCATTTCTGGGCTTTCTATTCAGTTCTATTTATCTATGTGTCTATTTTTGTGCCAATACTATACTGTTTTGATCACTGCAGCTTTGTAATATAAAAGTCCAGAACTGTGATGTCTCCAGCTTTGCTTTTCTTTTTCAAGATTGTTTTGGCTATTCAGTGTCTTTTGTGGTTCCATACAAATTTTAGGATTGTTTGCTCTAGCTCTGTGAAAAATGCTAGTGGTATTTTGATAGAGATTGCATTAAATATGTTGACTGCACTGGGTAGTATAGACATTTTAACCATTTTTATTCTTCCAATCCATAAGCATGGAATGGCTTTCCATTTCTTTGTGTCATTTTCACTTTCTTTCATCAGTGTTTCATAGTTTTCAGAGTACATGTATTTTACCTCTTTGAACAGGTTTATTCCCATTATTATCATTTTTAGTCTGATTATAAATAAGATTGTTTTCTTTTTTTTTAATTTTTTTTTCGGTGTTCCAAAATTCATTGTTTGTGCACCACACCCAGTGCAGGACTGCAGGACTGTTTTCTTAATTTCTCTTTCTGAGCTTTATTATTGATATATAGAATTGTGACATATTTCTGTAGATTGATTTTGTATCCTGCAACTTTAGTGAATTTGTTTATCAGGTCTAGCAGGCTTTTTGGTTGAATCTTTCTGGTTTCCTATATAGAGTGTCATGTCATCTGCAAATAGTGAAAGTTTTACTTCTCTCTTGCTGGTTTGGATGCCTTTTCTTTTTGTTGTCTTATTGCTGTGACTAGGACTTCCAGTACATTGTTGAATAAAAATGGTGAGAGAGAACATCCTTGTCTTGTTCTTTCTTTTTTTTTTTTTAAAGATTTTATTTATTCATTTGACAGAGCTCACAAATAGGCAGAGAGGCAGGCAGAGAGAGAGGAAGGGAAGCAGTCTCCCTGCTGAGCAGAGAGCCCACTGCAGGGCTCAATCCCAGGACGCTGAGATCATGACCTGAGCCGAAGGCAGAGGCTTTAACCTACTGAGCCACCCAAGTACCCCCATCCTTGTCTTGTTCTTGACCTTAGGGGAAGGGGTCTCAGTTTTTCACCTTTGAATATGATGTTAGCTGTGGGGTTTTCATAAATGGTCTTCATTATGTTGTGGTATATTCCCTCTAAATATACTATATTGAGGGTTTCTATCATGGATACATGTTGTACTTTGTCACATGCTTTTTCTGCATCTATTGATGATCACATGGTTCTTATCCTTTCTCTTATTGATGTGATGCATCATGTTGATTGATTTGCAAATACTGAGCACCCCCCCCCCCCGCCGCAATCCAGGAATAGATCCCATTTGATCATGGTGAATGACTTTTTTTTTAATGTACTGTTGATTCAGTTTGCTAGTGTTTTGTTGAGAATTTTTGCATCTATATTCATCAAGGATATTCCCCCGTAATTGTGTGTGTGTGTGTGTGTGTGTGTGTGTGTGTGTGTGTGTGGTGTCTTTATCTGGTATTGGTATCAGGGTAATCCTGACCTTGTAAAATTAATTTGGAAGTTCTTCTTCCTTGTTCTTGGAAGAGTTTGAGAAGAATAGGTATGAATCTTCTTCAAATGTTTGGTAGAATTCACTTGTGAAGCCAGCTAGTCCTGGACTATTTTTTGTTGGGAGTTTTTTTTATTACTGACTCCATTTCTTTGCTGGTTATCAGTCCCTTCAAATTTTCTACTTCTTCCTATTTCAGTTTTGGTAGGTTACGTATTTGTAAGAATTTACCCATTTCTTCCGTGTTGTCCAATTTGTTGGCATATAGTTTTTCATAATATTCTCTTATAATTGTTTGTATTTCTGGTTTTGTTGTTATTTCTCCTCTCTCATTTGTGGCTTTATTTATTTAGGTCCTTTCTCTTTTTTTTCTTGATGAGTCTGGTTAGAGGTTTATCAATTTTATTGATTTTTTTTTTTGTTCAAAAATCCCACTCCTGGTTTCATTGCTCTCTTCTATTACTTTGAGGTTTTTTTGTTTGTTTGTTTATTTGTTTGTTTTGGTTTCTATATAATTTATTTCTACTCTATTATTTACTTCCTTTCTTTGGTTTTAGGTTTTGTTGCTTCTTTTTCTAGCTCCTTCAGGTGCAAGGTTCAGTTGTTTATCTGAGATTTTACTTGCTTCATTTGATAGGCTTATATTGCTGTAAACTTCCCTCTTGGAACCACTGTTGATGCATCCCATAGGTTTTGAATCATTGTGTTTTCATTTTCAGTTGTTTCCATGTAATTTTAAAAAATCTTCTCTCTTATTTCCTGGTTGCCACAGAGCAGAGAGAGAGAGAGAGAGAGAGAGAGCATGAGTGAGGAGAGGGGGAGAAGGAGACGGAGAAGCAGACTCTGCAGATCAGGGAGCCAGATGTCAGCCTTGATCCTAGGACCCAAAGATCCTAATCAGGATCTAATTCAGACCTAATCTGAAGGCAGCTGCTTAACCAACTGAGTCACCCGCATGCCCCAGGTCTTATTTTTTTATCCATTTTCTCATCCTATGTCTTTTGATTGGAACATTTAGTCCATTAACATTCAATGTAATTATTGATAGACATGTATATATTGCCATTTTATTACTTGTTTTGTGGTGTTTCTGAAGATTTTTTGTGATCCATCTCTTTCTCTCTGGTTTGCTGATTTTCTTTAGTGATGTATTTGGATTTCGTTATTCTTTACAGATTTATTAGTGGTTTTGATTTGTGTTTACCACTAGTTTTATATATAACATCTCGTGCATATGGCAGTCTATATTAAATTGATAGTCATTTAAATCTGAACTCATTATTTACTCCTCCCCTCCCCACATTTTTTGTATATGGTGTCATGTCTTATCTCATTTTATTTTCTGAGTTAAATGACTGATTTTGACAGAAATATTTATTTTTAGTGCTTTTGTGTGCCTTATCTTCATACTGTCATCTTTAGTTTTTCCTTTCAATTCAGAGTGTCCCCTTTAATATTCCTTGCAGGCTGGTTTAATTGTTATGAACTCCTTTAGTTTTCATCTGTCTGAGAAACTCTTTATTTCTCCTTCTCTTCTGAATGATAGTATTGCTGAATGAAGTATTCTTGGCTGCAGGTTTTTCCCATTCAGCCCTTTGAATATATCATGCCACCGCTTTATGGCTTGAAATGGTGCTACTGAAAAATCCACTTATACCCTAATGGAGTTTCCTTTGTATATAGTGTCTTCTTTTGTCTCGCTGCTTTTAATTTTTTGTCTTTATCAATATATTTTGCCACTTTAATTATAATATATCTTGGTGTGGATCTGTTATGATTTTTTTTTAAAGATTTTATTCATTTGATATATATAGAGAGATCACAAGTAGATAGAGAGGCAAGTAGAGAGAGAGGGGGAAGCAGGCTCCCTGCTGAGCAGAGAGACCGATGCGGGGCTCGATCCCAAGACCCTGAGATCATGACCTGAGCCGAAGGCAGAGGCTGAACCCACTGAGCCACCCAGGCACCCCTGTTATGATTTTTTTGTTGTTGGTTCTTTCTGCCTCCTGGATCTGGATATTTGTTTCCTTTTCCACATTAGGGAAGTTTTTAGCTATTATTTCTTCAAATAATTTCTCTGCCCCCCTTTTTGATCTCTTCTTCTGGGACTTCTATAATAATATCATTATTTATAATATTATTATTATATAATATAATATTATATTCTATTATAATAATATATTAATTATTATTAATTGATTACATTACTCTGTCTTCTAGTTCATTAATTCATTCCTCTGCATCTTCCAGCCTTCTGTTCATTCCATCAAACATGTTTCTCATTTTGTTTACTGAGTCCTTTATCTCTGTTGTTATTCCTTATCTTTGTGTTTATGGTCTCATTGATGTGTTCTACTCTTTTCTCAAGTCCAGTAGTATCCTTACAATCATTGCTTTAATTTCTCCATCAGACATATACTTATATCTGTTTCATTTAGGTCTCTGGCCGCAGCATTCTCCTATTCTTTCATCTTGGACAAATTCCTCTGTCTTCTCATTTTACCTAAGTCTCTGTAACTGGTGTGTGTGTGTGTGTGTGTGTGTGTGTGTGTGTGTGTATGTGTGTGTGTGTTAGGAAAGTCAGCTATATCACCTGTTCTTGGGGGAAATGGCTTTATAAAGAAGAGGTCCCATAGTGACCTGAAGTGTAGTGTCCCCTATTCCGCAGCACCTCATGCTTCTGGGAGTATCTCCAATATGTACTGTATTCTTTCTGCTGTGGGGTCCTGTCTGCTTTATCTTTCAGGCCAGTAGACTACAGAGGCTCTCTTTTCCTGTTGTGGGCAATGTTTGATCCCTGACTTGAATATGGTATATTTTAATTAAGTATGCTCTAATCTACTTGTGAAATGAGACCTGTTGCTGCCACCACTGGAACCAAGACCTCACAAAATTCTCAGGTCAGGGAATGCCTGTGTGGCTCCGTTGGTTAAGCATCTGCCTTTGGCTCAGGTTGTGATCTTAGGGTTATGAGATCAAGTCTTGCATTGGGCTCCTTGCTCAGCGGGGAGCCTGCTTCTACCTCTGCCTGCTCTGCCTGCTGCTCCCCCTGCTTGTACTCTCTCTCTCTGACAATTAAATAAATAAAATCTTTTTTTTTTTAAGATTTTATCTATTTATTTGACAGACAGAGATCACAAGTAGGCAGAGAAGCAGGCAGAGGTGGGGGGAAGCAGGCTCCCTGTTGAGCAGAAAGGCCGATGTGGGGCTCGATCCCAGAACCCTGGCATCATGACCTGAGCCGAAGGCAGAGGCTTTAACCCACTGAGCCACCCAGGTGCCCCAATAAATAAAATCTTGAAAAAAAAATCCCAGATCAGAGACATGGTGTTGACAGGTGTTTGGGCTGGTCTTCTGGGAGGGGGCACATTGGGACTGAGGCAAACTGGACTGGGTAGGACAGTTCTTCCAGGGTGTAGGGTGCATGGCTTTGTGTAAGTAAGTTAGCACGGAGTGTTGGCACTGTGCTGGTTCCCACCAGTAGCTCTGTGTTTATGCTGAGGGGCAGACAAGGGAAACAGTGCCTGCCCTTTCATTTATTCTCAGAGGAGTGTCTCTGGGACAGGTATGAGATGAGCAATTAACCTCCCCACTGTGTGTTCTAGATGCTCTTTAGATCAGATCACTGTTTCCATGCTCTATGTACATAAGCCTTTGGTCTTACGTTTTCTCTGAGAATAGCACCAATGTCCTAAAATGTCTCCTAGAGCCAAGCATGCTGACCTTAAAACTCTGGGCTCAAAACCCCTCTATTTGCAAGAACTCACCAAATTCAAGCCCTCTTGCTTTCCAAGCCAATGGCTATGTGGATTCATTTCCCCTGTGCACTCCTCTGTGTACCAGTTTGTCTTTCACCCTTCTCCATTACCATGGCTCCCTCCCCACTGCAGCTTCGATGACCCATTTCTCTCCCAAGCCATGTCTCCACACTTTTTACCTTCTTTGATTTGGCCTCTTCTCTGCCTTTAGTTGTGGAGTTTGTTCTGCCAGTCTTCAGATAAATTTTTGGGATATTTAGGATGATTTGATAGTTATCTAGCTGTATTTGTGGGATGAGGCAAGCTTAAGGCCCTACTACTCTGTTGCCATCTTCCACTCCAATCTACCCTTCAAGACTAAAATAATTTTTAAAATGGTTACTTGTGGTCAGATTGTTTTTCTCTGTTTTTTTTTGTTATAAGTTTCTATATATCATCCTGTATGGTCAAAGAATAGGGCACAAACTTAGAGCTGTTGTAAATTACCCAGATTTTCAGCACTTGATCAGTTCTAGATAGTGTCCAATGGAAAAGGAATTGTTGTCCAAATCTTTTATAATGTCACTTATTTTAGCTAGTCTCTAAAACTGTCAAATTCATAGGGAGGCATATTAAATTGATTATTATAAACATCTTGCATATTGAGTAATTTTTCACTATCAATATTTCTTTGTCTATGAATTCATATGTTTGTAGTGAATTTTAACATTTTAAAATTAAGAACATTCAATATAAGACTACAATTTTACCCAAGTCATGTGTGTGAGATTTACGTGTATTCTTTCTAGCTACCATATGAACTTTCCTAAGGGTATTTAGTTCCTGATGTATTGTATTTAGTAAATCTTTAGGGACTATTTTCTAGTTTCAGTAAAGATAAGATATTATTATGTTTAGGCTCTTTTATTTCGCATTTTTTGAAGACTTTCATAGGGGAAGTGTAGAACTATGGATATTTTGGAACAATCACTTATGAAATTTTAGTTGTGTTCTTACTGACATTCTCCATTGTCCTTGTTACATAGTATGAAGTCAATATATATTTAGTTTGAATAATTTGACTAACACAGTTATCATATCATATTGTTTTCTAAAATATCTTCACATATTTTAGAGTTTTTAAATTTTTGTTTTTGAAATAGTTTGGAAAATTATTAAAATAAGACAATAAATCAAATGAAAACAATAACCACTACTATTAATTATATGCCTAATATATGTTAGGCACTGAAATATACATTTGGCTGAATAATTCTCATTTAAATCTTACAATGTCCTTTGAAGTTATTTCTATTATATTCATAATATAATATTCTATCAACACAAAAACTTAAAATCAGAGACCCTAGATATCTTACCTGATTTTTACAATATTCTATTAGTGAATTCAAATTCAGATTTTCCTTGATTCCAGAACCTAGTCATTATGTAATATAGCTGGTTAAAGAGAATTAGTGTTTTTAGTCATTCAGGTACCACTGTGTATATTTTGACAATAAATTTAGAAGATAGTTTTAAACCAGAGAGTTATGAGATATCATGATTTAGAGAATCAATAGTGGCTGAGTATATTCCTACCTATCATTACTCATTCATTTATCCATTCAACAAATAAACATTTCTGGTGTCTCTTGCTCTGAAAAGCAATAGTCTGAATGCTGAAATAATGGAAAAAGGAATTACACTCACAGATTTGCTTATGGTCTGTTAGGGGAACTACTATATAGCGTGAGACAACTATATAACTATAATATAGTTTATGGAAGAGAGGGACATGATTACTTTGATTAGTCAATACTCTTTCTAAAAAGCAGTTTAAGTTCTACTCAAATTTTGCTACATAAGTTTTCTTAAGATTGACTGATAATCTCTATCAATTTTATAGTTTCCCATCATAATTTGTATTCTTATTCCCATTTTGTGTATGCTTTATCTAACGACTTCAAAATGTCTTCTATCTCCTCATTTCTCAGTACATACAAGCATTAAAATCAGGAAAAAATTTATTTTCTTTTAAAAATATATTATCTATAATATGTATTTTTTGATAATTAAATTCTGCTCTTTAAATAATGGGTTACTATTGGGTCTTATAGTTTCCTATATTCAGGCAAATATATACATTTTTTTTTCAGTTCACTGATCTTAATCTATTTGCAAAAGCTGGAGGGCTCATACTGCTGAGGTATGCCATCTGTGCAAGGAGAAAATGATCTCGTGGGCAAATCATAACAACCATTAAAGATGAAGATTCTATTCCATTTCATTTTGTAGCTTGTGATGGCACCTTCTATGTTTATGTCACTATATTCTCTTTAGATGGCAATATTAACCATGCAAGCCTCATTTAACTTTAAAGTAATTTCAGAAAGTCTCTTCTGCTAACTTTAAGTAACAAAAGTAATTGATTAGGTCAAGTTATAAGACATACATATTAAACACAAATTAATATATCTCCACATTTTCTATCCCCCAAATGTAAACATTGGATGCTAAAAATCTTATGTTTTTTCCGTAGGACTAAGGTTGTCTAAGCTATTAATACAGATATTATAAAGGTAAAACCAGAGATGTTATATTTAATTTGACTTGAATTTGACAAAAAGAAACCAAAGAGATAGTGATAGTATTGCTGAACTTCAGAAAAATATTTCTTTAAAAATCTTGTATTTTTTATAGTCAAATTTAGCACCAAGAAAAAGGCACATGATAAAACAACATATGAGAGATGAATACCAATCACCACTCAAAGGACCAAACACAAATTTTAAGAAAGACTATAATATACAATCAGGAAACTAGAACAAAATTGTGTTTTCATTGTAGAGAAACAATTTAAATCTTGCTACATTTACACATGTTGATGGAAAAACATGTAGCTGAATGACTGTCAGTACAGATGGATCTGTCTATAAATGGATAAATTTTGGAAAGATTTTAATGATCCACTCTACATTCCTTTTAATGAGCTACATCAATGTGTTTACCTCAACAATGTAATGAATTCAGAGAATCTTGAACTTGAATCCTTATTTTTTGTCTCTTGTGCTTATGTGTAAAATTACATAATTTATATATCTGTGGAAAAGGATATATTTTACTACCAATT
Source organism: Meles meles (assembly GCF_922984935.1). Lineage (NCBI taxonomy): Eukaryota > Metazoa > Chordata > Mammalia > Carnivora > Mustelidae > Meles > Meles meles. The sequence continues at coordinate 156,648,483 of NC_060066.1, read as the reverse complement.
TTTTGTATGAGTATAGTGAAAGAAGTAAAAACATGGTAAATACCATGCAAGTAAGTTACTGACTATATTCATTGTCCTACTCATGACACTTCAGGTTATTAAATATCAAGACCACTGCAGCTGAAAGGTTTACAGAAGCTATTTGCCTTGGGCTTTCTAAATGTATGTTAGATATTTATACCACTTTGAGATTTAAAATCTACTATTGTATATAAATAATCATCAAAAATTCTAATTGTGTTATAGATAAACTATATAAACTGTATAAAAATTTGGGGCATATAAAGTTAGAGTGCTCAGGTCAATTCATAAAAAATTCCATATGTTTCACATTTAACAGTCTAGATTTCTGATGATGCACAATGATGCCTTAACTACATCCACAACGATGTCTTAACTACAAAATAGTTGTATTTACTAATTTATTGCTTTGTCAATGTAGGCAGGTACAACTCTAATATTATAAACACAGTTCAGTAGTGAAAATGGCAAAGTTAGAAAGGAAGAAGTTTTAGAGTTATAAAACTCATTTGGTGTTTTCTGTGTCTTGGGTACATGACTTAGGGTTTTCAATGTCCAGTAGGGTTATATAGTTTTAGTAGGCATTTTGTTTATGCAACAATATGTGAATGGGTGAAGGTTTTAACAATGCTAAGTTTTTTTATCATAGGTAGCAACTACTGCTGTAAGTAATGGTTGAAAATTCAAAAATGAATTCTAAGCAATAGTTTAAGAAGACTTCCTGTCAGAAACTGCATAAAAACTAAACTTATTTTCACTAACTGGGAGCCTGGAATCAATCCTGTTTGACATGCATCCGTATCACAGATACTATCAAATGTGTCTTCAGGGAGTTAGAAAAAAAAAAATTATTTTCATCCAAGATAGAGGAAATGAGTAGGTTATTGTCTCTTACTATTAGACTCTTACAGTACATGAAGCCCGAAGAATATGTCTCAAATTACAGTTCTATCATAGAGAGATAAATAAGCAAAAAGACTAGTCAAAGCATTGAGTTCTTAGCTGAGATCTCTGGGAAGGGGATGATGACAATGGTAGTAACGTATTATTTCCAGCTTAATCCAACTACCTCTAATAATAGTAGAAAATGTAATAGGTATTTATCCAAAGACTTTTAACCCACTGAGCCACCCAGGCGTCCCTATCCAAAGACTTTTAGATCATACATCAAACCTCAAGTTATAACCAGCATCTGATCAGCCTTAAATATGCAGTGCTGATTTATTTACTTATTTACACTTTCCTCTGGTGCAGGGGCCGACATCGTTTTTTTCTATTTATATCCATCATGTGTGACTTCATTGCCCAAACCATCAGTTTTATCAGAGGCTTCATATAGCATACTTTCTGCAAGTCAGCAAACCATGAACTGGGCAGATCTATCAGTTAAAATATTATGCAGTGACTCATATTGATGATCTAGTTTAATTTGCCAAGCATTCTCATTGATCTCATCTGACTCTGGATCAGTTTGTTGCCAAAAGCATGTGTGTGTTTCAGCTACACTACAAGTTAAAAAACTCTTTTTTTTTTTTTTTTTTTTTCAGAGAGATATGTTGTTCAACAAACCATCCTAGTTGACTTCAAGGGACTCTTCCTGAAAAATTGTTATAGATTTTGGAAATTTTTATATTTGAAATATAGGCAGTTTCCAGTTGCTGTTTATGCTGAAAATTTGGAGAAGTACTACTGTAATGAAGAGTGTTATTAACATGCTTAATTATAATAGGGAGTAGAAGCAAAACAGACATGCAATGACATCCAACTATTTTATATAGCTGTCAGTATAAAAAGGATATATTCAAGTATCAGGATTGCTTCTTTGTGAAAATGTTAACATCATAATTATTAACTATTCTTTAGCCTCATAAGTTGAGGCTTTTATTAAATTTTGGAACTGATTTTATAATGATAAAGCTAAGTTCGCTACAGACTCCTTGTTCAGCAAGGATTCAGCTTTTATGCCCATATTACATTTATAACTTTTTCTTTTTTTTTTTAAGATTTTATTTATTTATTTGACAGACAGAGATCACAAGTAGGCAGAGAGGCAGGCAGAGAGAGGAGGAAGCAGGCTTCCCGCTGAGCAGAGAGCCCGATGTGGGGCTCGATCCCAGGACCCTGGTATCATAACCTGAGCCGAAGGCAGAGGCTTTAACTCACTGAGTCACCCAGGTGCCCCCCATATTACATTTATATTCACCTTTAAACTTTTTTGTTAATTCTATACAGGTGTGCTTTTTTGTTGATGACTATAAACATATTCTGTTTCTTCCCTGAAATTTGAAATAAAAACCCAAATATTTAGTTTACCTCTATCACTTTCTGCTTTGTATTGCTTTTTAGAATTCTGCATCTGCATATCTTGTCCCTTTATACCATCTGTTCATGACAAATAGGAATCATGCCACTGGAGAATATAGTAGTTTCCTCCAAATCCTGTAACAAACTACCACAAAGTGGGTGGCTTAAAAATGCAAGTTTATTCACTTAACAGTTCTGGAGGCCAAAGTCTCACTGGGCCGCAATCACATTGTCACTGAAGCTGTGTTCATTCTGGAGATTCTAGTGGATGGTCCATTTCTTTGCATTTCCAGCTTCTAGAAGCTGGCCCACATTACTTTGTTCATGGCCTCCTTTCAGCAACTGCATCACTCTGACCTCTGCTTTCACTGTCATATCACCTTGTCTAAATCTGATTTTCCTGCTTCCCTCTTGTAAGTGCTCTTGTGATTATATTGGGGTCACCCAGATTTTCCAGGAAAACCTCATCTCAGAATCCTTAAATGAATCACATCTGCAAAGTCCCTGTTGTCATGTAATGTAACATATTCACAGATGCCAGTATTTAGGATGTGTTTGTGTTTGAAGGGCCATCATTTTGCATAACATAGGAAGGTAGGCACCTAGAAAATATTCCACATTTTTTTAAAAGAACCGAATCAAAGGTCTTCAAATTCAGGCATATATTTATAATTCCTATATTATAAAGTGGGTTTGCAAAGGAAGATTTGAATTTCTGGTGTGTCCTTATGCACTTCATTGTTTGTTTACATTTTTATTTTTATGTATTTGTTGGTTTTTAAATTTTGTTGATCTTCTCTAGTATCTGACATTTATCTGCGGGAAGAAACAACTTCTGTTTTGACAGACTCACAACTTTTTAAGAGTAGAACAAAAAATTTTCCATAAACTTTTTTTTTTTTAAAGATTTTATTTATTTATTTGACAGAGAGAGATTACAAGTAGACAGAGAGGCAGGCAGAGAGAGAGAGGGAAGCAGGCTCCCCGCTGAGCAGAGAGCCCGATGCGGGACTCGATCCCAGGACCCTGAGATCATGACCTGAGCCAAAGGCAGCGGCCTAACCCACTGAGCCACCCAGGCGCCCCTTCCATAAACATTTTAAAGCTTAACATTACTTTATTTAAACAATTAGCTTTTGTAAACTGGGGCAAGAAATGGGAATTTTATGTAATCTACATATATATTTTTTATTATTTCTTATTTTATTATTTTTAAATTGAATCATTGTTGATATATATCACATATCTCACACACACACACACACACATATATATATATACACACATATATTAACTTCAAGATAAAATATAATGGTTCAACATTTATATACATTACAAATGCTCACCAAGATAAGTGTAGTTACCATCTGACACCTTACAGAGTTATCACAATAACATTCCTTATGCTGTACTTTACATCCCCATGAGTTACTTATTTTATAACTGGAATTTTGTACATCTTAATTCCCTTTACCTATTACACCCATCCCCTAATCCTTGTGGCAAATACCAGTTTGTTCTCTGTATTTATGTGCTCTTTATGTTTTGTTTTGTTTGTTCATCTGTATTTCAGATTCCACATGTAAGTGAAACCATACAGTATCTTTCTTTCTTTGTCTGACATTTTACTTTGCATAATACTCTCTAGGTCTATACAGGTTGTTACCACATCTTCACGAGCACAGCATTTCTTGTCTTTTTTTTTTTTTTTTTTAATTTATTTGACAGAGAGAAATCACAAGAGAGGCAGGCAGAGAGAGAGAGAGGAAGGGAAGCAGGCTCTCTGCTGAGCAGAGAGCCCGATGTGGGACTCAATCTCAGAATCCTGAGATCATGACCTGAGCTGAAGGCAGCAGCTTAACCCACTGAGCCACCCAGGCGCCCCCATTTCTTGTCTTTTTGATAATAGCTATCTGATATGTGTGAGATCTTTCATTGTTTTGATTTGCATTTCCTGATGATTAAGGATTTTCAGCATTTTTCATGTATATCTTGGCCATCTGCATGTCTTTGGAAAAGTGTCTTCAGATCCTTTGCACATTTTTAATTGGATTGTTTGATTTTGGTGTTGAATTGTATGAATTCTTTATGTATTTTGGATATAAACTACTTATCAAAATATGATTTGCCAATATCTTTTCCCATTGAGTAGGTCACGTTTTCATTTTGTCACTGTTTTTTGTGGGTTTTTTTGTGGGTTTTTTTTTTGTTTTGTTTTGTTTTTTTTTGCTATGCAAAAGTTTTTTAGTTTGGTGTAGTCTCAATTGTTTATATTTGCTTCTGTTGCCTTTGCCACTTAAAAAAAAATATATTGCTATGACGATTGTCTCATAGTTTACTGCCTGTGTTTTCTTTTTGGAGTTTATGGTTTCAGGTATTACACTGCAGTCTTCCATCCATTTTGAGTTGTGTATAAGAAAGTAGTCTAGTTTCATTCCTCTTTATAGTTATTCCGTTTTCTCAGCACCATTTATCACCAAGCCTAATTTTTCCTCTACTGTATATTCTTGCCCCCTTTGTCATAGATTAATTGACCATATAAGTGCGGGTTTATTTTTGGCTTTCTATTCTGTACCACTTGTCTATGTGTCTATTTTTGTGCCAGTACCCTACTGTTTTGATTATTGTATCTTTGTAGTATAGTTTGAAATGTGGGAATGTGACACCTCCAGCTTTGCTCCTCTTTCTCAAGACTGTTTTGGCTCATCATGGTCTTTTGTGGTTCCCAACACTTTTTAGGGTTTTTTGTTGTTGTTGTTCTATTTCTATGAAAAATGTTATTGACATTTTGGTAAGGATTACATTGAATCTCTAGATTACTTTAGGTAGCATGGACATTTTAGCAATGTTAAATCTTCTAGCTCATTTACTTGTGTGGTCTTGAATTTCTTTCATCAATGTCTTGTAGTTTTATTATAACTAAATGGCATTGTTTTCTTGATTTCTCAGTTACTAGTGAACAGAAATGCAATGGGTTCTGTATATTAATTTAATATCCTGAAATTTTACTGAATTTATTTATTGGTTCTAATAGTTTTTTTGGGGGGGTGGATTTAGGGTTTTCTATGTACAGTAACTTGTCTTCTACAAATAATGGCAATTTTACTTTTTTATTACTAATTTGAATACCTTTTATTTTTTGTCAGTCCGATTTCTGTTGCTAGAATTTCCAGTACTCTCTTGAATAAAAGTGGAGAGAATGGGCCTTCTTTTCTTCTTGATGATGTTAGAGAAAAAACTTTCAGCTTTTTACTATTGAGTATGATATTAGCTCTGGGCTTGTCATACATGGTCTTTATCATGTTGAGGTATGCTTGGTCTATAGCCACTTTGTTTAGTTTTTATTATGAATGGATGATGAATTTTGTCAAATGTCGTTTTTGCATCTAATGAGATAATTACATGATTTTAATTTATTATTATGTTAATGTGGTACATCACATCAATTGATTTATGGATACTGAACCATGCATCCTTGCATTCCTGGGGTGTGATTGGGGCAAATGATTCCTTTACTGTATTTTTAAATTTGATTTGCTAGTATTTTGTTGGGGACCTTTTCATCTATGGCATGTAATTTTAATTTGTTATAGTGTCCTTGTCTGGTTTTGGTATTAGTATTATGCTGGCCTCATAAAATGAATTTGGAAGCATTCTTTCTCTTCAATTTTTTGGAATAATTAAGGATAGATATTGACTCTTCTTTAAGTATATATATATTGAATCCTTCAGGACCCCTGAAGGGTCCTGAACTTTTGTCTGCTGGAAATTTTTGATTACTGATTCAATTTCATTACTAGTGATTTGTCTATTCAGGTTCTATTTTTCTGACTCAGTCTTAGGAAATTATATATTCCTAGGAATTTATGTATTTCTTTTAGGTTGTCTAACTTGTTAGTGCATAATTTTTTATAGTAGTCTCTTACAATTCTTTTTATTTCTGTGGTGTCACTTGTAATGTTTCCTCTTTAATTTCTGATTTTACTTATTTGAGTTCCCTCTCTTTTTCTTGATGAGTCTAGCTAAAGATTTATCAACTTTATTCATGTTCTTAAAGAAGTAACTCTTAGGGGCAACTGGGTGGCTTAGTTGGTTAAGTGTTTAACTCTTGAAATTGGCAGAGGTCAAGATTTCAGGGTCCTGGGATCAAAGCCTGCATCAATCTCTGTGCTTAGCAGGGACTCTGCTTGAGGACTCTCTCTGCCTCTACCCTTCTCCCAGTCACACACTCTCTCTCTAAAATAAATAAATTAATAAATAAGGCTTAAAAAATGCAGAACAAAGAACTCACTCTTGGATTCATTTGATATTTTCTATCTTTTTGTCTCTTTTTGTGCAATTCCATTCTGATCTTTATTATTTCCATCCTTTTACTAAATTTGGGATTTGTTTTTCTTTTTCTAGTCCTTTATGTGTAAGGCTAGAATATTTATTTGAGATTTTTGTTTCTTGAGTTAGGCCTGTAATCCTATAAAGTCCCTCTTATATAATAACATATTGTTTTTGCTGTATCCCAAAGATTTTGGAATGTTGTATTTCCATTTTCATTTTTCTTAAGGTATTTTTTAATTTCCTCTTTGATTTCTTTGTTGACTCATTGGTTGGTTAGTAGCATGCTGTTTAGTTTCCACATAATTTTTCTCCTAGTTTTTTTCTTGTAAATGAATTCTAGTTTCATATAATTCTGTTTGGAAAAGATGCTTGATATGATTTTAATTTTGCTAAATTTATTTTTATTATTTTTTTTCTGTAGCCTAACATCCAGTCTATCTTGGAGAATATTATGTGTACACTTGAAAAGAATGTGCATTCTGCTGTTTTAAGATGGAACATTCTGTATATATCTGTTAAGTCCATCTGGTCTAAATGTGTTCTTCAAAAACACCGTTTCTGTTTTTTTTTTATTGATTTTTCTCTCTGGATGATCTATCTATTGATGTACATGGGATGATAGTTACCTACTATTGCATTGTTGTCAGTTTTTCTTTTTATGACTATTAGTCTTTCCTTTATATATTTATGTACTCCTTTATTGAGTACATAGATATTTAAATTGTTAAATGCTTTTGTTGGATTGGTCCATTTATCTTTATATAATGCACCTTTGTTCTTGTTACAGTTTTTGTTTTAAAGTTTGTTTTGGGACACCCGGGGGGCTCAGCTGGTTAAGCCACTGCCTTCAGCTCAGGTCATGATCCTGGAGTCCCAGAATCTGATTCTGCATTGGATTCCCTGCTCAGCAGGGAGGCTGCTTCTCCCTCTGACCCTCCCCGCTCCCATGCTTTCTCACTTTCTCTCTCTCTCAAATAAATACATAAAATCTTTAAAAAAAACAATTAACAAATTTAAACAGTCTATTTTATCCTATATTGCTACCCCAATGTTTACACTTTTCTATTTGCTTGGAATATCTTTTCCATTCTTTGATTTTCATTCTGTATATGCCCTTAGGTCTGAAGTGAGTCTTTGGTAGATAGCATAGAGATGGGTCTTGTTTCTTGTCCCATTTATTCATCCCTATGTGTTTTGATTAGAACATCTAGTTCATTTACATTTAAAATAGTTACTGCTAGATATGTACTTATCGCAATTTTGTTTCTTGTTTTATGGTTGTTTTTGTTCCTTTTTTGTTCCTTTTCTTGCTCTCTTTCCTTGTGCTTTGATGACTTTCTTCTGTGTTATGCTTGCATTCTTTTTTCTTTATTTTTCATGTATCTGTTATAGGTTTTTGTTTGTGGTTGCCATGAGGTTCACATATAATACCTTATGTATATTGCAGTCTATTTTTAGTTGATGATTACACAAGTTCAAACACATTCTAAAAGCACCACATTTTATCCCTCTCCCTATGCCTTATGAATTTGGTGTTACCGTGTACATCTTTTTGTTTTGTGCCTCCCTTAACTAATTATTGTAGGTATAGTTGTTCTTACTACTTTTTCTTTGAATCTTCTTACTAGCATTATAATTGATTGATCTCTTATTTTTATTATATGTTCACTTTTACCAGTGAAATTTTTTCTTTCATAATTTTCTTACTTCTTATTATAGCCTTTTTTTTTTCCTTCAGGAAATCCCTTTAACATTACTTGTAACATCCCTTTACTGGTGGTGAACTCCTTTAACTTCTGTTTGTTTGGTAAATTCTTTATCTTTACTTCCATTTTCAACTATGAATGATAATGTTACTAGGTAGGGTATTCTTGATAATTTTTTGTTTTGTTTTCTTTATTATTATTATTTTTTAACTTTTCAACACTTCAAATACATCAAAGTTATGGCCTTCTGATCTGCAAAGTTTCTGCTGAAAAATCAGCTAATATGCTTATGAGTGTTTTCTTGCTTATCCTTAGCTGCTTTTATGTTCTTGCCTATAAAAAAACTTTTATTTATTTTGAGAGAGAGAGTGTGCATAATTTTCAGCATCTTCATCTCTTCTCCTTCTTGACCCCTAAAATGCTGGTAGTATAATTGATGTTGTCATAGAGGCTCCTTAATCTATCCTCATTAAAAAAAAGATTTTTTTTCTTTGTTTTTCAGTTTGGATGATTCACAATATCCTGTCTTCCTGATCACTGATTAATTCTTCTGCATCCTCTAATCTGGTGGTAATTCTATCTACTGTCTGTTTTTTATTTCCATTATTGTATTCTTCAGCTCTGTTTGGTTCTTTTTCTATCTCTTTGTTGCTCAAGTCTTCACTGAATTCATTTACTTTTCTCCCAAGTTCAGTGAACATCTTTACAACAATTTCTTTGAACTTTATACTAGATAGATTGTTTGTCTCCATTTTGTTTTAGTTCTTTTTCTGAGGATTTGTTCTGTTCTTTTATTTGAAACATACTCTTCTGTTTCCTCATTTTGCCTGACTCTGTGTTTGTTTTCCTGTATCAGATAGGTCAGCTATATCTCCTGGTCTTGAAGCAGTGGTCTTATGTAGAAGGCATCCTGTGGGGTCTAGAAACACATCACACCTGGTCACCACACCTAGGTACTTCAGGAATATCCCTTGTATGGACTGAGTGTGCCCTCCTGTTGTGCTGGTGGGTGGGCTAGGCCTTGGTGAGACTGACTGTACAGCATGGCTACAACTGTTGTAGGCATGCAGACGGGAAGGACAGGCCTCCCTCCCCCTCGTCAACAGCAGAAGTCAGTTTGGAGGGGTGCTGGTGCCAGCTAAGGATTCTTATCAGGCGTGGCAGAGGAGAAGCCTCTTTCTTTGCAAGGATGACTGCTGAAGTGGTTGTTATGGCATGGACAGGTCCATGGAGAAATGCTGGAACAGGGTGAGGAGTGTAAACAAAGTGGATGGAGAATGTCAGAACAGGCTTCTGCCAGTGTGGGGCCAAGTAGGCTAAAAACAGTAAGAACAATGACCCCACCTGCATTTCCATTCCTAGAGAATGTTCCTACAGATTCCTGCCCCTCTGGCACATGTCCTAAAATTAATCAATAAATCTACTTCATGTATGGCCTATGCACTTTTCACACTGTTACCTCTGTGTTGTGTCTTGGAATGAGTGAGATTATGTGTGAACTCTTTAAGAGTAGAGTTTCAGTTTCCTATAGCATTATGGCTATCCTAGAGTTAAGACCCATAAATTTCCTTTTTTTTTTTTTAGATTTATTTCTTTATCTGAGAGAGAGAATGAGAGAGAGAGAGAGAGCACCTGTGTTCAGGGAGAGGGGCATAGGAAGAGGGAGAAGGAAAGAAGCAGACTTCCTTCCAAGTGAGGAGCCCAACATGGGCCAATCCCATGATCAAGAGATCATGACCTGACTGGTGTGAGGTGATATCTCACTGTGGTTTTGATTTGTATTTCCCTGATGCCTTAATCTCACAAAACAAACTGGGGGTTGCTGGGGGGAGGTGGGGTTGGGAGAAGGGGAGGGGGTTATGGACATTGGGGAGGGTATGTGCTATCGTGAGTGCTGTGAAGTGTGTAAACCTGGCGATTCATAGACCTGTACCCCTGGGGATAAAAATATATTATATATTTATAAAAAAAAAATTGGAAGGGGAGGCAAACCATAAGAGACTATGGACTCTGAAAAACAACCTGAGGGTTTTGAAGGGTCAGGGGTGGGAGGTTGGGGGAACAGGTGGTGGGAAAAAAATAAAATAAAATAAAATAAAAAAATAAAACTTAAATACCAAAGGGGGAAAAAAAAAAAGATCATGACCTGAACCAAAATCAGGAGTTAGATCCTCAACTAGTTGAGCCACCCAGGCACCCCAATACCTGTCAATTTGCAAAGCCAGATCTCATGGAGGTTTTTCTTCCCTGTGCAGTCCCTAATGTATGACTTGATCCTCTTGCTCCTCAGGGAAGACCTTTGCCCTGTGATGTCCCTCTTATTTGTGGCTTGCTATGCCAGGGGTTTAACTCTCAATCAGACCACATCTCTGCCCTTTCTAGCCTTCTTAATGTGGCTTTTTCTTTATGTCTTTAGTTGTAGAAGAGCTGTTCTGCTATTCTTCAGATCATTCTTAGTTTTGCTCTGTGTGTAGCTGTAGCCTTCATGTATTTATAAGGGAGGTGAGCTCAGGGGTTTTCTACTTTTGCCAATTTCAGGAGTGTTCTATAGATCATGAAGCAGACCCACTCACCAAAATGACTACCATGGTCACTGGCATGGATGTCCTGAATATCTTTTTTTCTTAGTAACTTATTTTTAAGTGCATCACTTAATATACTGATCTTCACTTTCTTTTTCTTATAAAGAGATGGCTCCTTATTAAATAGTTATTTTTTCCCTACACTGAAAGCCATAAAATTTTGTGAAATTTAGTGCCATTTTTTGTGGCGGTTCCTTCAGAGGTTGGCAACAATGAACCAAAGAAAGAAATTTATTTTTTTATTATTATTTTTTAAAGTTTTTATTTATTTATTTGACAGAGAGAGATCCCAAGTAGGCAGAGCAGCAGGCAGAGAGAGAGGGAGAAGCAAGGTCCCACCTGAGCAGAGAGCCCGACACGGGGCTCCATCCCAGGACCCTGGGACCATGACCAGAGCTGAAGGCAGAGGCTTAACCCTCTGAGCCACCCACGTGCCCCAAAGAAAGACATTTAAACTAATGTTTGCTTCATTGTTCATATTACTAAGAAAAGCGAATAAGCCTTCATTGATTCTCTCAAGAGATGAGATTGTTGCTTTTCTATGGGCTTATATCAGGCTCAGTCCATAGTATAAGCAATAAGAATTGTGAATGATCATAAGAGAAACAAGCTACTTTCTCCTTGAGTAATTTTTCTATTTTTATGTCTATTTATAGAGATTTTCTACATCTTGTCTTTGCATACTAAGATGAAAGGAATTAAGCAAATTCACATTTATTTTGTGCCTATTGTGATAAAATATAACATTTGCTGAGCTCTTCCTATGTTCCAGACATTTATTGTTTCACAATATATACACATTTCATCCTCAGAGCTACCTCATGTGGTACATACTTTTGGTACTCACACTTTACAGTTGTGGAATCTGGGAGACACAAAGGTCAAACAATTTACCCAATGTCATTATTGGCCAGTAAATGTGAAGTTGTTATTTGAACCTGGGCCATCCGTCTTTCAAGTCCATAGCCTTACCTGCTATATGAATCTGCCTTTAGAGGTCATACATGGGGCCAAGTACCTTCACCTCCATTCTATCATTTGGGCATCAAAGTAATAAACATTACAAGATGCTCTCAGTTTCCAAAGTCTGAAATTACTATATTGTAAAATAAAAGAGAAAAAAAAAGCAGCTTGTGGTATATTTCAGAGATGTACTAAGTAGCCTAACACCACAGGCTTTTGGTCACTTGTTCGAGTTTGCAATCATTCCAGACTACTCATGGACAAGGTTTAGAGCTAAGTACTCTGAGTGATATAAAGGTGAATTAGAGACTGCTGCTGCATCAAAGGAGTCCTGTTAATTGGTCTGGTATTAAATGTTGAGAATCTCTATACCATTGTACAAAATGATTTTAACAGCTAACAGGAACTAGCTTCAATATTCCCAGAACCCCAACCCAGAAATAATGATTCTGTTGTGTAATTATAGCTTGGCTATTGCTTGCTAACAAAGTTTGAGGATGCTGACTTCCTGCTTATTGTCCTTTCTGAGTACCATTCATTTCTCCATTTCTTATTGACATTCTCTGAATAGCTCAGTTGAAATCAGTTCAACAAAAATATATTGAGTCTAAAGTGACTTAATATTCGATTTCTTGAGTCAATTCTTGGCTTCATCACTTCTAGATCTGTGTCTCTGAGGCAATTAGTAATGTTTTTGGCCCTAGTTTCCTCATCTCTAAATAATAACAATAACAATAATAACAACAACAATAAGAATATTAAGTCTTTCCTATGCATCAGAAATATGAGGGAAAATGAGAAAATCAATAATCTAAATGACAAAATCAACAATATCCATGAGACTCTACAGAAATAAAAACTATACAGATTCATGCATCAACATCTGTCTGGAATTTTGTATTGGAGTGTCATGTCTGATACAGTACAGGATGTGGTAAGACTGAAATCAGACAGGAGTACAGAGAAGAACTGAGATAATGCTGGAATCCAAGAGGCATAGATGTAGGGAAAAACCTTGGACAAGTGCAGTTTGATTAAGGAACTTGTCAGAAACGGAGCCAGGAACTCAAGTTGAGTTACCTAGGAAAGCAGGTGAGATAACTGAAAATTGCACCTGGGGAAGCAATCATTAGAGCCATTTAATTATGAAGATTGACATCTCTTGCCTTGGGCTACTTTTAATGAGCCTGGAATCTGGGGTGTCTGTGACTCTTGGCAGCAGTGCCATGCAGGTTCTGCCCAGCACCTAACAAGAGAAGCAACATCTCTAAAACCCTTGGTCCATTGTAGTGTCAGAAAGTCGCACAGTCATAGAAAATTCTCTCTTTTTCTGTTCACACCAGAGCACAAATTCCTATCTTGTTGGGCTACATTTTATTTTAAAAGTTCCAAATGTTTCAAAAATTCTAAAATGCACTCTGGATAGAGGGAAAAATTACCTCTTTGCTCTGCCTTTTTTTTTTTTTTTTGAGATATAGACTTTTACCAAATCAAGTTTAATTGCACATTGATCATCATAGAGAAGAAAGGTAAATTTCCATTTTTTTCTTGATAAAATTAAGAAATAAATTGCTGAAACATAAGTTTAGGTCATGGTATTCCATATATCTTGCAATAGCTTTGATTGCACTTTACGCAAACAGAATCAGAACCTTTGATAACCCAAGGGAGATAAAAAGTTCTATTTTTTTCTCAGATGAAAGGGATATCAGTTTAAGACTGAGGAATCACGGATATATCTCTTTTTTTTTTTCTTCAGAAGGAAGATGAAGGATACCTGAGAGCTTAGTTTGTGTGTGTGTGTGTGTGTGTGTGTGTGTGTGTGTACATGTGTGTGTGTGCAGTTGGGAGTATAAGGGAGAATTTTTGAGTCCTCAATGGTAATCAGTAGTAAACTCCAATGAACCAACTCTTATGTACCACTCTCATAATTCCTGAAGACTATTCTAGATTATCCAATTCAGTTTGCTTCCTTCAAGGCCATAGCTTCATCAAAAATTCAAGGAAAATTTTAATGCAGTGGCTGGATTGCTGTACATATTAGAAGTGATTAGCTGTATTCATGAATCTATAATCACACCTGCAAATGAGGAAGGAATCTATAGAAATAAGAAACATTTCTAAAACCATGAATATGCATTCAGTGTGGGTTGCCAGAAATATCATAATAAAAATAGTTTGTAAGTATCAAAGATCAAGCGATACTGCTTTTATTTTCCAGATGTAAAAACTCAGCCATTTTGGCTAAAACATATAATATACATGAAGTTCAATATTTAGAAGTCACTGTTCATGGTGCTCCTTCAGAAAAGCCAGTTTTATGTATATTGGAAAAACATAGTTATTTCTGAGAAGTGGTTTCAGAGGTACCAGGAAAAGTTCAGGGCGCACCTTCCTCCACCAAAAGAAGAATATTTATATGTTGGATGGTGCCTGGACTTTTTCTTATTAAAACTTTTCACTTATTAAGGCTTTGTTCATACATATAATTGAAAAAGTGAAAAAAGAACATACCTACAAGTTTAAAACAAATACACCCTCAATCTTTTAGCTCTAAAAATTTTGAGTCACAGATTCTTTCAATGTATATTTTCAACAATGAGTAACAGAGAGACCATGAGGTCTTTGAAGTGCTGGTGACGTGTTAAATATATATCGGAATACTATAATTCAGTTCAGGCAAGTGCATGTTCACTTGTACACAAACTCAAGTGTGTTCACCTGAACACAAAGCATACTTTTTTTTTTTATTTATTTTTTCAGCGTAACAGTATTCATTCTTTTTGCACAACACCCAGTGCTCCATGCAAAACGTGCCCTCCCCATCACCCACCACCTGTTCCCCCAACCTCCCACCCCTGACCCTTCAAAACCCTCAGGTTGTTTTTCAGAGTCCATAGTCTCTTATGGTTCGCCTCCATACTTTTTGATTCTCAAACCCTCCACTCATAAGATTGCTTTTGCTTGTTAATTATTTCGTTAACAATGGCAACAGAATTATGATTGTATGAAAGTAAAGTCTATTCAAAAACAGCAGGATCTCAAGGCTTAAAAGATGTTGGGAAGTTAATTTTCTTTCCTTCTAATCACACTGGTTTTTTCTTCTCTAGATTTAGAGCTTAAAATACCATCTTCTTTGTGACCCATATATTGATGTCATTGATACTCATTAATGTTAAAAACCTTTATGGTTGAAGAAGGGGGGGAGAGAAATGGCACAGTCTTAGGTGCATGCAGTTTTGTGAAACACTGATTTACCCAATAAATATGTGCCAAAGTGGTAGATCCTTTGGAGATGACTGTTTCATTAAAATCTATACTTTGTATTCTAATAGATCACTTTGCTATCTGGAGAAGACATACTAATTAAAATAAGAACCAGTTCTTCCCTTTAACAAGTTAGGTGTCTTTTTTGAAAAATAGATTTTCTGTGGGCAAACCTTTACATTATTTTACTTAATTAAATTAGGAGAGACATCGAGTGATAAGGAAATGTGATAGTAACAATGCAACTATTGAGATATTAGTTTATTCTTGGTATCATGATGACTTAGAATATGAGAATGAGAAACAATGTAATTAAATATTTTAAAGATCTGTTTGAGGCCAGTTGTTGGGTTAGGTGGTAATTTTCAGTGATGAAGATGAGGGGTCCATACCCTTTTAAATTCCAGAATCAAGAGAGGGAAGCCAACAAATAACCAGGCATTGCACAACATATCGTGATGCCTAATATTACAAAGAAATGAAAGGTACTATGATGACATATAATGGAGACACTTGAAGCAGACTTGTGAGTAGATACTAGTAAGAAATGATTTCCCAGAAAAAAATTGCTTTGAGACCTATGAAATAAACAGAAAATAGCAATAAAAAGGGAGCTAGGATAGATGTTCTAAGTAAAGAAATATAATAGGAAAAACCCAAATATGTGGAAAATCATATTCAGGGAAATTCAAATGAATTCTCTGGTGAGGAAGGCAGAATCAGAGTAGAATCTGAAGGGGGGAAAAAGAACCATAAAATGCAGATCTTTTAAAGCCATATCAAAGCTTTTTAGATCATGTTGAGATCAATGGAGAGCATGGTAGGATTTTAATCCAAAGCTAGATGTGCTGTAGCAGCTACTTTGAGGCCAAAGTTAAGACTCCTATCTACAATTTAGAGTTTAGCAGTCAATACTCAGTAGCAAATACAAATTTCTTTCACTATCACTCTCTTCCTTTCCCTCTTCATTTCCCTTTCTGTCTTTCAGTCTCTTTTTATCTTTTTTCTCTCATATACAGAATTTTGACACTTTCCTAATGGGTAAGTTTTAAAACAATAGACATATATGATTAATCATTGACCTAGATCATGATGCATGTTAATTAAATGACAAATGACAAATGTAAATCTCTCAATGTTATTAGTGAACCTAACCAAACACGTTAATGAATAAAGAGATTAAGATATTAAATATTTCCAACATTTGTATGATTTAAGATACAAAAATTTGACTTGATATAAACAATGGCCATAAACTAGAACTCACAGTGGCAGACGATGTTACAGCTGATTTTGGATAGCAATGACAAAAGTTGATACATCAAATCCTAATTATGATTTACATAGAGAAAAATCCCAATTAATTATATTTTGGTATAATAAAAAATAGAAATTGCTTGATAGTACTTAATAAGAAATTGATCAGCAGTTAAACTGGCTCAATGAGTTCACTACTAAAATAGTATAAAATTAATCACCCTCTATAAGGTTTCAATTAAACTGTTTGCATTTTCTGCTTCCAGACAAAATGGGACTAGATTTATCTTGCTGCCTGAAACAAAAATACAAAAAGCATATGAAACAATGTTTTTTTTAAGAAACTGGACATAAGGCAATGAGCGACACTGATCACTGGGTGATGAGAAACAAATTACATAAACAGTGATTACTGCTATGAGATAGTTTCCAGAGTATGGAATAGAAAAGAACCCATGCAGAGTCCAAACTTGGGTCAAAAAGATGAAGCTGACAGTCTGTGGAGATAAAGGTAGCTAGAGTTTGAAGAGTAGTAGAAAAGAAAACAGCTGCATAGAAAGAGAACTTGAGAGATAGGAAGATGCCTCTCTGTTAGTCCACTAAGTACTGATGACTTGAGAGTCCTGGAAAAGAACCATAAAACAGGATTATATGGTAGTATTACCTGGTCCTAACACAGAGTTGGGAATACTGCCAGACAGAAAGAAAATTTAACGATAAGGTACTGGGTAGAGCATATAAATGGGTCCTGCCTTAGTGGTAAAGAATAATTAGGTCTAGATTAAACACCACTCCAGTCCCTAAGTCCTAAAAGCAAGTACCAGAAAAATGAAACTGCTTAAAAAGTCTTAAAAACATGTTTCCAAACAAATTTCAAAAATGCTTATAAAAATATTCAATCCAATTTGAAATGTATGTATGCTATCCAGTAAAAAAATTACCAAACATTCAAAGAAGCAGGAAAATATTAACCATAATGTAGAGGAAGTCAATCAATTTAAATTACTTCAGAACTAATACAAATGTCACAATTAGTACAAGGGCATTAAAACAGTTATTTTTTTTTAAAGATTTTACTTATTTATTTATTTATTTATTTTTTTTATAGTTAACAGGAAACATAACTGTTTATTTATTTTTTTTCAGCGTAACAGTATTCATTCTTTTTGCACAACACCCAGTGCTCCATGCAAAACGTGCCCTCCCCATCACCCACCACCTGTTCCCCCAACCTCCCACCCCTGACCCTTCAAAACCCTCAGGTTGTTTTTCAGAGTCCATAGTCTCTTATGGTTCGCCTCCCCTCCCCAATGTCCATAGCCCCCTCCCCCTCTCCCAATCCCACCTACCCCCAGCAACCCCCAGTTTGTTTTGTGAGATTAAGAGTCATTTATGGTTTGTCTCCCTCCCAATCCCATCTTGTTTCGGGGATAGGAGAAGAATACTTATTTATTTGACAGACAGAGATCACAAGTAGGCAGAGAGGCAGGCAGAGACAGAGAGAGGGCGAAGCAGGCTCTCTGCTCAGCAGGGAGACCGATGCAGGGCTTAATCCTAGGATCCTCAGATCATGACCTCAGCCAAAGGCAGAGGCTTTAACCCACTGAGCCACCCTGGCGCCCCAAAACAGTTATTATAAGTCATTTTATATGCTCAGAATCTTAAGTTGATTTGTGAAATATGTAAAAGAACCCCAAATCAGTGTTTTAGAAATGAACTTTAGAAATCAATAATGGAAATATCTCTGCAAATTCTCCAAATGTTTAGAAACTAAATAATACAATGCTAAGTAACCTATAGTCAAAGAAAAAAATTAAAAGGGAAATCAGAAAATATTTTTAAACATAATGAAAATGAAAAAAAAAAACCTAACATATAAATGTTTGATACACTTAAGCAGTACACAGAGGAAATACCTGTTTTGGGGAAAAAAAACAAATTAATTTGTCAACATCACCTAAGAAAACATGAAAACTAAGAAGTGTAAAACAAATATAAGGTAAGTAAAAGGAAGGAGTAATAAAGTAATTCAGATTGAATTAAATTAAACATAATGGAAAAAGCAAATAAATATGAATCCAAAAACTAGTTTGTTGAAAATATCAATGAAGTTTATAAACCTCTTGGCAAACTGACAAGAGAAAATGAAAGGGAGAGCAAATAAGAAACCAATATCTTGAATGGGAGCAGTAAGATGATTATATACACTATAGATATAAAATGGATACAAGGTAATATTATGAAGAACTTTATTCATATAAATTTTTCAACCTAGATAAAATGAACAAACTTAGTAAAAGACAACTGCCAAAGTTTACTCAAAAAGAAATAGATAACCTAAATATTTGTATATCTATCAGAGAGACTGAAACTAGAGTTAAAAACAGTTCTGCAAAGAAAAATTCAGTCCTAAATTACTTTATTTGTTAATTAAGGGAAGAAATAATATCAATTTTACACTGGTTCTGGCAGGAATTTGAAAAAAGGGGATGCTTTCATAGAGTAAGTAGTCAGCATGACCCTAATAAATAATCTTACAAAGACATTACAAGAAAATAAAACCACAGATCAATATCCCACATGAACATAGAATATAAAAATTCTAAAGATAAGTTTTGTGAAATAAATCCAAATTATGGAAAAAAAGGATATGACATCATGGTCAGAAACACATTTATTCCAGGAATACAAAGTTAATTCAGCCCTCAAAAGTCAAAAGATAATACACTTTGTAATGGTGGCATGAAGAGCTTCATGGACCTGATCACCAGCGGAACAATCACAATTGATGAAAATCATAATAAACATGATTTAAAACCACTTCTATTAGTATAAAAAATAAAATACTTAGGTATATATCTAACATAATATTCATAAGATTTATATGAGAAAAATGTGAAATTCTAATAAAAGAGTTCTAAGAAGGACTAAATAAATGAAGAGATATTCCTTGTTCATGGATAGAAAGATTCAATAGTTAAGATCTCAATTCTTCCCATCTTGGTCTATATATTTAATGCAATCAAAATAAAAACTTCAGCAAGTTATTTTGTGGATATAGTCAAAGTGATTCTAAAGTTTATATGAGAGACAAAAGATCCAGAGTACTTAATACAATATCAGAGATGAACAAGGTTGAGGTGTTGACATGACCCAACTTCAAGACTTATTATACAGTTACAGTAATCAAGACAGTATAGTGACAAAGGAATAGAAAAATGGATCAATGGAACAAAATAGAGAGGTTAGAAATAGACCCACACAAATATAGTTCACTAAATTTTGACAAAGAAGCATCAATAATTCAATGCAGAAAGGATAGAGTTTCCAACAAATAGTGCTGGACAACTAGACATCAACATGCCAAAAAGAAAAAAGGAAAAAACAAATCTAAACAAAGACCTTTGATCCTTCACAAGAAATTAATACAAAATGAATTATAGACTTAAATGTAAAAAAGCAAACCTATACAACTCCTAGAAGACAACAGAGGAGATAATCTTAGATTTGGCAATGACTTTTTAGATACAAGGATGTGTGATCCATATGCAAGACAACAACAAAACAAAACAAAACAAAATAAAACTAAACAAACTGCCTGTGAAAAGGGCCAGTTATTAGACTTAACAGAACATATTCTAAAAGAGCCATTATAGGTGGCTCAGTTGGTTAACTATCTGACTCTTGGTTTTTGGCTCAGGTCATGATCTTATGGGTTGTGACATTGAGCCCATTGTTGGGTTCTGTGCCCAGTGAGGAGTCTGCTTGAAGATTCTCCCCCTCTGTCCCTCCCCCCATTCATGCATACATACATGAGCTCCCTCTTTCAAATAAATAAATCTTTAAAAAAAGGAGCCATTATAAATATATCCAAAGAACTAAAGAAAACCATGGTTAAAGGAGAAAAAGAAGGTATGATGACATTGTTTAATCAAATAGAGAATATCAATAAAGAGAAATAATCTGAAACATTCAAATGGAAATTCTGGAGTTGTGAAATACATGAACAGTAAATAAAAATCTCACTATAGGAACTCAGCTATAGATTTGAATTGGATGATAAAATTAGTCAACTTGTAGCTAGAGATTATGCAACCTAAGGAACAGAGAAACTACAGAATGAAAAAATGGGCAGAGCCCACTGGAACATGGTATACCATTAAGTATACCAATTTATGTACAGAAGGAGGAAAGTCTGTACACATGATTATATAAGGTTGATTTACAACAATCAGTTGCATTTCTGTATCAAAGAAATAAACAATACAAAGATGAAATTAAGTAATCAAGCTCATTTATTATAGTACCAAAACTAGTAAAATACTTAGGAATAAATTTAACTAAAGAATTGAAAACTTACACTTGGAAAAATACAAAATGTTGTTGAAATATATTCTAGAATTTATAGGGAAAGTTAAAGAAATTTGGTTAGGCAAAACAGCTTTATAAAATAATAGTACATTGGGAGAACTAAAAGTGCATGATTTCAAGACTTATTTTAAATGAATGACATTAAGTGTTGGTGGGAATATAGAGGAATTATAATACTCATGCACTGCTGGTGACAATGAAAATGATACTACCACTTTAGAATAAAATTGAGCAGATTCTTTAAACTTAAATATATTCCTACCATATGATTCAGTCATTTCGATCCTAATAATCTACCCAAAAGAAATGAAAACATATGCCCATACCAGACTTGTATATTAATATTCACAGCAACTTTATTTCTAGTGGCTAAAACTGATATTTCAGATGTTCAGGCATAGGAAATGGACAGAAAATGGTAAATTCATGCAATGGACTGTCACTCAGCAATAAAAAATGAACTATGGATATATATAACAGCATGAAAGTATCTCAAAATATTTTTGTATAAAATTAGCACAACTGGGGTGCCTGGGTGGCTCCGTGAGTTAAACCTCTGCTTTCAGCTCAGGTCATGATCCCAGGGTCCTGGGATCTAGCCCAGCATTGGGCTCTCTGCTCAGTGGCAGGCCTGCTTCCCCCTCCCCCTCTGCCTGCCTCTCTGCCTACTTGTGATCTCTCTCTCTCTCTCTCTCTCTCTGTCAAATAAATAAATAAATAAAATCTTAAAAAAAAATAGCACAACCAAAGGAGTACAACTGAATGATGCTATTTATGTAAAATCTGAGGAAATTCAAAGTAATTAAGAAGGACATAAAAGAGATCAGTAGTTACTATGCCTTGATGGGAAGAGGGCAAGGGCTAGAAATGTACTTACTGGAGAGGAAGATTATAAATAAGCATAAAAATTTTGAGGGTGATGAATCTATTCATGTATTTATTGCAGATGTATCCATATGTCAAACTTTTCAAATTATACACATAAAATATGTGCAGTTTATTGCATATTAGCTATATCTTAATGCAGTTGTTTAAAAAGTATTTGCATTTAAAAGAAGTATTCGCATTTAAAACTTTCTCACAGGTAGAAACAATGAAATAAAATATGATCTTGTAAATTGGCAGTTTTGTATATGTAATGAGTCATTTCTGAAGGAGAGGAGTGACATGATCAGAGTAACACTTCAGATAATTTTTTTTCTTTTTTTAAGGCAAGACTAGTTATAGAGAGATCATTTCAAAGCCTATTGCATTAGATTCAGGTGGGAAATGATGGTGCATTGAACTAATGATGTTTTTAGGGGTTTAGAGAGATGTGAATGGTATCCAGAAATTTTTAGAAGGGAGAAATATATAGTACTAGTGAATAAAGTGTAATTAATGGACATGAAAGACTCCAGGAACTCCCAAAATTCTCATTTGGGAAACTGAGCAGGTGGTGGTATGCATTAAAAACTGTTGCTTTCATAGAAAAGCCCTGTTCTGTATTAGTCAAGGGAATGGAGAGAATTTAACTACAAATTTTGAGGATTGATATGATGTTGTGTGAGAGGATAGGTCATTAGCCTCAGTAGAAAGTTTAAACCCATGATGATGGATAACCATAGATGCTCATAGCCTGAGTTGTGAACAGGTAACAAAGCTATGAGGTATGCAGAGTTTGCCTACAAGATTTCCCCAAAAGTCATTCCTCAAATCCCCAGCAGTAGTTAGGTACAGAGTCACAGTGTTGGTTGTCTAGTCTCTAAGTTCTTGTACATCATTTAATATGTATCTTACCAAATGGAGACATCTACTCTAAAATATCTCTGGTAAATGATTATTACTCTTCTGCTTGAAATACGTGGAGTGGCTGGGTGGCTCAGTCAATTAAGCCTCTGGTTCTTGACTTCAGCTCAGGTAATGATCTCGGGTTCTGAAGATCTAACCTTGCATCCATCTCTGTTCTCAATGCAGAGTTTGCTTGGGATTCTGTCTTCCTCTCCCCCTCTCCCCACTCCTGTGCTCTCTAAATAAATAGATAAAACAAAAAAAAAACAGACGAACAAATAACCTCTTTTAAGAAAAAGAAAAAGAAAATATACAGTGACAGGAACAACTTCTCTGGAAATAACGATTTTTCTCAAACTGCTGCTAAAATTATTGAAAGATCCAATTTATATATTAAATCGTAAATATACCATCTCATTAATTCAGTTAGGATATTGCAGTTCTATTATATTGAAGTACTATGTGGAGCACTATGATTAGATAGAATAAGGAATAAGAAATTGTACCTATCCTTGACTGACTCAAAACCTACTTAATTCTTTATTCTTTTTTGTCTGTCAGCTCCAAATTTAAGGTATATTTTTCTATATATTATCTCTTCAAATATTTTATTACAATGCTCACATTCTTAAACTAAGTATTTGCAGTTTTTCAACTTTTCTTGAAACAACATGTCTTAAATTCAACCTGATATTTATTATATGGATATGCTTCCATTTATTAATGTTCTCCTAAAGTGTCACAAAGATCTGATTACCACTTCAAATAGGGCTTGCAAATATTAATGTAATCTAACATAGTTTCAGATCATGTGGCCAGCACAATCATTGTGTCACATTTGGCCCTTAAACAAATGAATATGGAGTGATGGAGAAACATTTGTTTTATTATTTAGTGTTCTTACTTATACTCAGAAGAATCTACTCAAATTTAAGCTTATTATTTAGGTATATATAGGTAAGTCACTAAATTCTGGGAGGGCTAAAGGAACAAACTCCAGACTGAGCTTCCTGGGAATATTTTTAATAAGTGTACTAGCCATCCAAAGGCTGCTACCATTACCACAATTAAGAAACTGTAGCTCAAGAGACTACCTAGAACTGTCACATCTACTAGTTATAGAAATATACAACTTCTGCCACAATTCAGACACTACTAAATTAGGAGCTGCTCCACCAGCTGCAAGTTTCAGAATATGCTTTTGGTGGTATAATAAGTAAGAGAAAAATGGATGGCTCTGGTTTGGCATGTAAAGTCTGGGTATCACCACTCCATCCTAATAAGTAGAAAGATGAAGAAACTAAAAAATCAGTGACTCTTCATAGAACCTTCAGACAAGTGAGGTCCCAGTGCAAACTAATGCCCTCAAAATTGGAGAGACTAATAGATGAATACAGAGAATCAAAACTCACTGGATCATCAGGACAGCATGGTACTGGCACAAAAACAGGAACATAGACCAAGGAACAGAACAGAGACCCCAGAAATGTACCCTCAACTCTATGGCCAACTAATCTTTGACAAAGCAGGAAAGAACATCTAGTAGAAAAAAGACCATCTCTTCAATAAGTGGTGCTGGGAAAACTGGACTGCTACATGCAGAAGAATGAAACTGGAACATTCTCTTACACGATACCAAAAGATGAACTCAAAATAGATGAAAGACCTCGATGTGGGACAGGAATCCATCAAAATCCTTGAGGAGAACATAGGCAGTAACCTCTTTGAGACATTGGCGATAGCAACTTCTTTCAAGACAAGTCTCTAAAGACAAGGAAACAAAAGCAAAAATGAACTTTTGGGACTTCATCAAGATGAAAGACTTCTGCACAGCAAAGGAAACAGTCAACAAAACAAAGAGGCAACCCATGGAATTCCCATGGCTTAAATGACATTTCAGATAAAGGGCTTGTATTCAAGATCTATAAAGAGCTTATCAAACTCAATACCCCAAAAACAAATAATCCAGTCAATAAATGGGCAGAAGACATAAACAGACACTTCTCTAAAGGGGACATAAAAATGGCTAACAGACACATGAAAAAATAAATATGCAACATCACTAGCCATCAGGAAAATAGAAATCAAAACCACAATGAGATACCACCTTACACCAGTTAGAATGGCAAAAATTAACAAGAAGGATACAACAACTGTTGGCAAGGATGTGAAGAAAAGGGAACCCTCATTTGCAAATATCTTCTCCCATTCTGCCAGTTGTCTTTTGGTTTTGTTAACTGTTTCCTTTGCTGTGCAAAAGCTTTTGATCTTGATGAAATCCCAATAGTTCATTTTTGCCCTTGCTTCCCTTGCCTTTGCCGATGTTCCTAGGAAGATGTTGCTATGGCTGAGGTTGAAGAGGTTGCTGCCTCCATTCTCCTCAAGGATTTTGATGGATTCCTTTCTCACATTGAGGTCCTTCATCCATTTGGAGTCTATTTTCGTGTGTGGTGTAAGGAAGTGGTCCAATTTCATTTTTCTGTGGCTGTCCAATTTTCCCAGCACCATTTATTGAAGAGGCTGTCTTTTTTCCATTGGACATTCTTTCCTGCTTTGTCGAAGATTAGTTGACCATAGAGTTGAGGGTCGATTTCTAGGCTCTCTATTCTGTTCCACTGATCTATGTGTCTGTTTTTGTGCCAGTACCATGCTGTCTTGATGATGACAGCTTTGTAATAGAGCTTGAAGTCCAGAATTGTGATGCCACCAACTTTGGCTTTCTTTTTCAATATTCCTTTGGCTATTCGAGGTCTTTTCTGGTTCCATATAAATTTGAGGATTATTTGTTCCATTTCTTTGAAAAAAATGGATGGTATTTTGATAGGGATTGCATTAAATGTGTACAGAATGGGAGAAGATATTTGCAAACGACATATCAGATAAAGGGCTAGTATCCAAAATCTATAAGGAACTTAGCAAACTCAACACCCAAAGAACAAACAACCCAATCAAGAAATGGGCAGAGGACATGAACAGACATTTCTGCAAAGAAGACATCCAGATGGCCAACAGACACATGAAAAAGTGCTCCACGTCACTCGGCATCAGGGAAATACAAATCAAAACCACAATGAGATATCACCTCACACCGGTCAGAATGGCTAAAATTAACAAGTCAGGAAATGAGAGATGCTGGTGAGGATGTGGAGAAAGGGGAAACCTCCTCCACTGTTGGTGGGAATGCAAGCTGGTGCAACCACTCTGGAAAACAGCATGGAGGTTGCTCAAAATGTTGAAAATAGAACTACCCTATGACCCAGCAATTGCACTACTGGGTATTTACCCTAAAGATACAAACATAGTGATCCGAAGGGGCACGTGTACCCGAATGTTTATAGCAGCAATGTCTACAATAGCCAAACTATGGAAAGAACCTAGATGTCCATCAACAGATGAATGGATAAAGAAGATGTGGTCTATATACACAATGGAATACTATGCAGCCATCAAAAGAAATGAAATCTTGCCATTTGCGATAATGTGGATGGAACTAGAGCGTATCATGCTTAGTGAAATAAGTCAGTCGGAGAAAGACAACTATCATATGATCTCCCTGATATGAGGACATGGAGAAGCAACATGGGAGGTTAGGGGATAGGAGAAGAATAAATGAAACAAGATGGGATTGGGAGGGAGACAAACCATAAATGACTCTTAATCTCACAAAACAAACTAGGGGTTGCTGGGGGGGAGGTGGGATTGGGAGAGGGGGAGGGGGCTATGAACATTGGGGAGGGTATGTGTTATCATGAGTGCTGTGAAGTGTGTAAACCTGGCGATTCACAGACCTATACCCCTGGGGATAAAAATACATTATATGTTTATTAAAAAAAAAAAATTTGGAAGGGGAGGCGAACCATAAGAGACTATGGACTCTGAAAAATAACCTGAGGGTTTTGAAGGGTCAGGGGTGGGAGGTTGGGGGAACAGGTGTTGGGTAATAGGGAGGGCACGTTTTGCATGGAGCACTGGGTGTTGTGCAAAAACAATGAATACTGTTACGCTGAAAAAATAAATAAAATGGAAAAAAAAAGAAAAGAAAAGGGAACCCTCTTACACTGTTGGTGGGAATGCAAACTGGTACAGCCACTCTGGAAAATAGTATGGAGGGTCCTCAAAACATTAAAAATAGAACTATCTTATGACTCAGCAATTGGACTACTAGGTATTTATCCCCAAAGATATGGATGCAGTGAAAAGAAGGGGCATATGCACCTCAGCGTTCATACAGCAATATCCACAATAGCCAAACTGTGGAAGGAGACAAGATGTTCTTCAGCAGATGAATGGATAAAGAACATGTGGTTCATATTTACAGTGGAATATTATTCAGCCATCAGAAATGATGAATACCTTCCATTTACATCAACATGGATGGAACTGGAGGGGATTATGCTAAGTGAAATAAGTCAAGCAGAGAAAGACAATTATTGTATAGTTTTATTCATGTGTGGAACATAAGGAAAAACACAGAGGACAACAGGGGAAGGGAATGAAAAGATATCAGAGAGGGAGAAAACCCATGAGCGACTGAACTCCAGGAACCAAACTGAAGATTACAGAAGGGAGGGGGATGGAAGGATGGGATAACTGGGTGATGGATCTTAAGGAGAGCATGTGTTGTAATGCGCACAGGGTGATATACATAACTAGGGAATCAGTGAAGCCTATATTAAAAAATAATGATATACTCTATTTTGGCTAACTGAACATAAAAGACAAAAAAAAAAAAACCTCATTGGAGCAAATCCACAAGCATAAATCTCAATAGGGTTTTCAGATCTGAGATAAGGAAATTTGAACTGTGATTGATGAATTTCTAGATGCTTAGTGCAAAAAGTTCAAGAGATAAAAATTCTATGAGGCTCAGTCATTAGGGTCCCCACACTTTTGTGACTTTTACATGGAAGAACTCAACCAGTTTCTCACAAGAATATCAAAGAAAAGTCCCCTTGTGCTTCCAGAAGAGAGAGGGGAAATGGAACTATTTGAAATATGCCAGAACATTTGTGTTTATTTTTTACAGTCTTTACCCACAAGATAAACTATTTAATAAAAGCCAAACTTCCTGGAATTTTATCAGAGCCTAATAGAACAAGGTGAAGAGAATTACCCAATTTTAGACCATTCTACTCTTCCTTTTCCATCTAAGGATGTGGTTACTGTGAAGTAAATACGAAGTTCACAGTCCAGAGGCACAGGACCACTAAAAGATAGGCCTACCCATAGGACTATAGAATGCTTTTGCTTCCCCAATACCTCACCACTATATTACTAAAGATCTAATTACAGCAGTTTGTTTACCATAACATCATGTCCCCCTATTATGAAAATAATATAAGACATAATAAAGGACAAAAGCACAGTTTGAAGAGACAGAGCAAGCATCAGAGCCAGACTTAGATATGGAAGGAATTATAGAATTGTCAGAGCAGAAATATAAACAACTGTGATTAAGATACTAAACACACTAATAGATAAGACAGCATGCAAGAACAGACAGACATTGTTAACAGAGAGAAGGAGAATCAAAGAATAAGTAGGGGGAAAAAAGAAAAAGAAAAAAGAAAAGAAAACATGGATATTAAAGAAAACTGTCATAAAAATGAGGAATACCTCTAATAAGATTATTGGTATAATGGACATAGCTACAGAAGGAGTCTGAACTTGAGGATATCTCCACTATATATATATATATATATATATATATATATATATATATATATCCCCTATAGTGAAAAACAAGGAGAGAGAGAGAGAGAATATTCAAGAACCATGGGACAACTACAAAAGGTATAACATACATATAATGGATTTCAAAAGGAGGAGAGAGAGAGTAAGGAACAGAAGAAACATTTGAGGGCGCCTGGGTAGCTCAGTTGTTAAGTGTCTGCCTTCAACTTGGGTTGTTATTCCAGGGTCCAGGGATCGAGCCCCGCATTGGGCTCTCTGCTTGGTGGGAAGCCGAATTCTCCCTCTCCCACTCTCCATGCTTCTGTTCCCTCTCTGGCTGTGTTTCTCTCTGTCAAAAAAGTAAATAAAATCTTTAAAAAAATAAGAAACAGTTGAGACAATGATAGATGAAAATTCTTCCAAATTAGTGTCTGACACCATACTAAAGACACAGAATGCTCAAAGAACACCAAACAGAAGGGCCAAAAAGTTGTAACTAGACATAATGATTTTCAAACTGCAAAAAAATCAAAGATGAAAAAATCCTGAAAAAATTCAGAAGAAAGATATGACTTACATATAAAGGAGCAAGGATAAGAATTATTTCTACCTTCACAAAATCCATGTCTCATGATTAATGTTATATGTCAATTTGACTTGGTCATGCGATGCCACGGTTTTTAGGGTAGATTCTGTTTTCTCTCTCCAGTGTGGATTGGCATCATCCAACTGATTGAAGGCCTTAATGACAAGAACAACAACAAAAACAAATTGGAGGAAGAATTTGAGAATTTAGTCCTTCACACTAGCTTACTTATACTGGAACATTTTTTTTTTTAAATTTTTGTTGTTGTTGTTTTATTAACATATACTGTATTATTTGTTTCAGGGCATAGGATCTGTGAATCAGTCTTACACAATTCACTGCATTCACCATAGCACATACCCTCCCCAATATCCATAACCCAGCCACCCTATCCCTCTCTTCCCCCTCCCCCAGCAACCCTCAGTTTGTTTCCTGAGATTAAGAGTCTCTTATGGTTTGTATCCCTCCCCAGTCCCATCTTGTTTCATTTTTCTCTCCCTTCCCCCCATGACACCCCCACACTGCCTCTCAAATTCTGTACATCAGAGAGATTATATGATAATTGTCTTTCTCTGATTGACTTATTTTGCTTAGCATGATACCCTCTAGTTCCATCCACATCATTGCAAATGGCAAGAATTCTTTTTTGATGGCTGCATAGTATTCCATTGTGTATATATAGCACATCTTCTTTATACATTCATCTGTTGATGGACATCTTGGCTCTTTCCATAGTTTAGTTATTGTGGACATTGCTGCTATAAACATTTGGGTGCATATGCCCCTTCAGATCTCTACATTTGTATCTTTAGTGTAAATACCCAGTAGTGCAACTGCTAGGTCATAGGGTAGCTCTATTTTCAACTTTTTGAGGAACCTCCATGCTGTTTTCCAGAATGGATGCACTAGCTTGCATTTCCACAAACAGTGTAGGAGGGTTCCCCTTTCTCCACATCCTTGCCAACACCTGTTGTTTCCTGATTTGTTAATTTTAGCCATTCTGACTGGTGTGAGGTGGTGTCTCATTGTGGTTTTTATTTGTATTTCCCTGATGCTGAGTGATGTGGAACACATTTTCATGTGTCTGTTGGCCATTTGGATGTCTCCTTTGCAGAAATGTCTGTTCATGTCCTCTGCCCCTTTGCTATGAAAAAGCTTTTGATCTTGATGAAGTCCCGAAAGTTCATTTTTGCCTTTCCTTCTCTTGCTTTTGGCGATGTTTCTAGGAAGAAGTTGCTGTGCCTGTGGTAAAAAAGGTTGCTGCCTGGGTTCTCCTCAAAAGTTTTGATGGATTCCTGTCTCACATTGGGTCTTTCATCTATTCTGAGTCTGTTTTTGTGTGTGGTATAAGGAAATGGTCCAGTTACATTCTTCTGCTTGTGCCTGTCCAATTTTTCAGGCACCATTTATTGAAGAGACTGTCTTTTTTCCATTGGATGTTCTTTCCTGCTTTGTCAAAGATTATTTGACCATAGAGTTGAGGGTCCATTTCTGAGCTCTTTATTCTGTTCCAATGATCTATGTGTCTGCTTTTGTGCCAGTACCATACTGTCTTGATGATTACAGCTTTGTAATAGAGCTTGAAGTCTGGAGTGGTGATGCCACCAACTTTGGTTGTCTTTTTAAGCATTCCTCTAGCTATTTTGGGTATTTTCTGGCTCCGTATAAGTTTTAGGATTATTTCTTCCATTTCTTTGAAAAAAGTTGATGGTATTTTCATAGGGTTTGCATTAAATGTGTAGATTGCTCTAGGTAGCATTTACATTTTCACAATATTTGTTCTTCCAATCCATGAGCAAGGATTCTTGGTGTCTTCCTCAATTTCTTTCATGAGTACTTTATAGTTTTTTGAGTATAGATTCTTTGCCTCTTTGGTTAGGTTTATTCCTAGGCATCTTATGGTTTTGGATGCAATTGTAAATGGGATCAATTCCTTAATTTATCTTTCTTCTGTCTCATTGTTAGTATATAGAAGTGTAACTGATTTCTGTGCATTGGTCTTATATCCCGACATTTTACTGAATTCCTGTATGAGTTCTAGCAGTTTTGGAGTGGAGTCTTTTGGGTTTTCCACATAAAGTATCATATCATCTGCAAAGAGTAAGAGTTTGACTTCTTTGATGATTTGGACTCCTTTTATTTCTTTTTGCTGTCTGATGGCTGAAGCTAGGATTTCTAGTACTAAGTTGAATAGCAGTGGTGATAGGGAATAGCCCTGCCATTGGAACATTGATCTTGTCTTGCCCTCAGCACTCCTCAGGTTCTCAGGCCTTCAAAGCAGACTAGAATCTAAATCATTTCCCCTCGTTCTCAGGCATCTGAACTTGAACTGAAATATACCACCAGCTCTCCTGGGTTTTCAGCTTGCATTTGGCAGATCATGAGACTTTTCATTCACCATTATTGTGTGAGTCAATTCCATAAAAGTCCTTTGGATAAATATATAAAAGACTCATATGTAATATGTATAGATATATATCCTATTGGTTGTGTTTCTCTAGAAAACCCTGATTATATACAATGCAAGCAAGAAGAGAGTGGAGTAAAATATTTAATGTTGAGAGAAAAAAAATGTCTCACCAACCTAGAATTCTGTTCTCTTTCAAAAATGAGAGAAAAATAACTTTTTTCACACAAACAATAACTGAAGGAATTTGTTGCCAGTAAACTGCCCTTGCCAGAAATGTTAAGAGAAGTTCCTCTAAGAGAAAGAAAATTCAGAAATTTGGAAGTGCATAAGAAAGGACGTGCATCATTTTAACTGAAGGTAAAATAAAAAACTTTTATTTTTCATATTTTTAATTGATCTGACTGGCAACCATTTATTCAAAATAATAGTAACAATATATTAACATTATGTATGCTTATATATAAGTGAAATAAATGACAATAAAGATACAGAGACAGGAAAGGGGAATTAGAACTATTTTCTATTAAATATTAAATAATTAAATAATAACTATTTTGTTATTGTAAGGCACTCACACTACCTGTGAACATGTATAGTATTATATCAAAGCAGACTTGGATAAGCTGTAGATGTATATTTACATATATTTACAGAGGAAATGTATATTTCAATCTCTTGTACAACCAATAAAAAGAAAAACTAGAAAAGAAACATCACCTACATGTTTAGAGAGAAATGGAATCATATAAAATTCTCATATAAAATCACAAAAGGCAGAAAAGGAGTGGAACACATAATAAGAACTAAGAATAAGGGCAATACATAAAACAGTAATAAATGTGATAGATATAATGCAATGATATCAAGAATCACTTTGAATGTTAGTGGTCTAAATACACAAAGTAAATGATAGAGATTGTCAGACTGGACCAAAAAACAAGATACAACTATAGGTTGTCTATAATAAAGATAAATTAAAAAGGTAAATGGATGGAAGGGAATATACCTTGCTGATACTAATCAAAAGAAAACAGGGGTAGCTATATTAATTTTAGACAGAGAAAACTTCATGGAAGGGAAATTTATCAGGATAACTAGGGGTATTACATAATGAATAAGGGGTCAATACACTAAGAAGACATAATCCTTAATGTATATGACCCTAATAAGAGAGGATGAAAGTACACGACACAAAAGTTGATAAAATTGCAAGAAGAAATAGATAAATCTTGTATTATATTTGGATACGGTAATACACTTCTATCAGAATTAGACAAGTAACTGCAGGAAATCAGTAAGGACACAGTTGATTTCAATGTCACTGTCATTCAACTGGATATAATCGACATCGATAGACTACTTTATATAAAACCAGTAGAATACATATTCTTCCCAAGCTAATGTGAAACATTCACCAAGATATATCATGTACTGGGCCATAAAACACATCTTAACAAAATTAAAGGACTAGAACTTATATAATGTCTGCTCTCAGCCCACATTGGTATTAAATGAGATATCAACAACAGAAAGATAACTGGAAAGTTCCAAAAAATACTTGGAGATTAAACAACACACTTCTGAATAACACATGGGTCAAAGGAGAAATATTAAGGGAAACTTAAAAGTTTTTGAACTAAACTAAAATGAAAACATAACTTCTAAAATTTGTGGAATTCAGTGAAAGCAATGGTTAGAAAGAAATTTGTATCATTGAATTCAAATATAAGAGAAATAAGATCTAAAATCAGTCATCAAAGCTTCTACTTAGGAAACTAGAAAAATAAGAGCAAACTAAGTCTAAAGTCAGGAGCCAAAAAGAAATATTAAAAAATAGAACAAAAATTAATGAAGTTGGAAATAGAAAATCAATAGAGAAAATCAATAAAACCAAAAGCTGAGTCTCTGAAAAGATCAGTAAAATCAATAAACCTCTAAAAGATCAGTAAAAGCAGTAAACCTCTAACCAGACTAACTTAGGAAAAAAGAGAAAGGACACAAATGACTAATATCAGAAATGAGATCACTTCAGATACCATTTACACTAAAAGGATAATAAAGAAATACTCTGAACAACACTATGTCCCTAATTTGATAAGCTAGATATAATGGACTAATTCCTTGGAAGGTATAATCTACCAGAACTTACACAAGAAGTAGACAATCTAAATAGGCCTATATCTATTAATGAAATTGAACCAGTAAGTAATAACTTTCCCAAATAGATAGCACAAGCTTTCACTGGTGAATTCTACGAAGCATTTAAAGAAGAAGTAACAGTGATTCTCCAGAAGCTCTTGCAGAAGATATAAGTAGAAGGAATATTCCTTAACTCATCTGCAAAGTCAAAAATTACCCTAATACCCAAAACAGAGACATTAAAAGAAAATAAATCTATAGACCAATAATTCTTATGAACATATATATAAAAATTCAAAACAAATTATTAGCCAGTCTAATCAACGATGTATAAAAAAATTACACACCAAGACCAAATGAGTTTATCCCAAGTGAGTTTGAATGTTGAACACATTCAAAAATCAATTAATGCATGCAAGCACATGAACAGACTAAAGAAAAAGAATCACATGATCATATTAGTCAATGTAGAAAAAAAATTGATAAAACCCACACCCTCTCATGATAAAAGCTCTCAGTAAACTAGGAATAGAGGGTTTTTCCTAATCTTGATAAAGAGTATCTACAAAAACTAATAGCTAACTCCATCTTCCTGGTGAGAAAGTTGAAGCTTCCTACTTAGAACTGGAATAAAGCAAAGATATCTCCTCCCACAACAGTTCTACAGCAGGGAAGTGGAAGTTCTAGCTAATGCAATAATTCAAAAATAAAATGAGAAATAAGAGGTATAGAATTTTGGAAGGAAATAAAAAAAAATACCTGAGACAAGTGAAAATTGAAACACAATGTTCCAAAATCTTTGGGACACAGCAGAAGTTGTAAAGTTTATAGTGGTTCAGGCTTACATCAAGAAACAAAGAAAATGTCAAAAAAAAAATCTAATTTTACACCTAAAGGAATTAAAAAAGAAGAAAGGAAGCCCAAATTACATAGAAAGAAGAAAACAAATATTAAAGTTGAAATAAATGACATAGAGATTGAATACACAAGAGAAAATATCAAGGAAATTAGAGCTTGTTCTTTGAAGAGATAAATAAAATTGACAAATTTTTAGCCAGACTAAGAAAAAAAGAGATAAATAAATAAAACCAGAAATGGAAGAGAAGTTACAACTAATATCAAAGAAATAGAATGAATGCTCAGTGACTACTGTGAATAATTATATGCTCACAAATTAAACAATCTAGAAGAAATGGATAAATTGCTAGTAACATATAATTTTCCAAGATTGCATCATGAAGTAATAGAAAATTTGAATAGAATTACTAGTAAGGAGACTGAATCAATAATTAAAAAAAACTCCAAAACTCCCTGTAGCTTTCAGGGCCAGAGCTTCACTTGTGAATTCTACCAAACATTCAAAAAAATTTAATACCAGTCCTTCTCTAAGAGTTCCAAAAATTGAAGGGGAGTAAATGCTTCCAAACTCTTTTTAGTCTAGCATTCCCCTGATAACTAACACATATATATTAAAAAAAAAAATTCAGGCCAGTATCTATGATGAACATAGATGCAGAAATCCTCAACAAAATATTAGCAAGCCGAATCAATATCACACTA
Organism: Meles meles; assembly: GCF_922984935.1. Lineage (NCBI taxonomy): Eukaryota > Metazoa > Chordata > Mammalia > Carnivora > Mustelidae > Meles > Meles meles. Next base: position 156,613,542 of record NC_060066.1, on the reverse strand, counting down.
AAAGAAGAGTCCACTATGTTCAAGGGGGACTTAATCCAAGGATGCAAGTATGATTCAATATCTGCAAATCAATCACATGATACAGTACATTAACAAGAGGAAACATAAAAATCATCATCATAATAGAGGCCAAAATAGTGTTTCATAACATTCAATATCTATTTATAATAAAAACTCTCAAAAAGTGGGTAGGGCTGGGATGTACCTTAACATAATAAAGGCTATATAAGACAAGCTCACAATTAACATTCTCAAAGGTGAAAAGCTGAAAGCTTTTCTTTCAAGACCAGGAACAAGATAAGGATGCCCATTCTTGTCACTTTTGTTCAAAATACTATTGGAAGTCCTAGACAGAGCAAATAAGCTGGAAAAAAGAAATAAAAGACATCCTTATTTTAAAGAACAAAATAAAATTCTCACTATTTGCCAACAACACGATTTTATATATAGAAAATTCTAAAGATCCCATCAAAAACAACAAAAAACAAAAACAAAAACAAAACTCCTGTTAGAATTAATAAAAAAATTCAGTAAAGTTGCAGAATCCCAGATAAATATACCAAGATCTGTTATGTTTTTATATATCGGCAACAAATTATCAAAATAAGAAATTAAGAAATCAATCCTATTTACAATTATATCAAAAAGAATAAAATACATAGGAATAAATTTAACCAGAGGTGAAAGACCTATACACTGAAAACTAGAAGACATGGATGAAAGTAATTGAAAAAGACACAAATAAATGGGAAAATATTCTGTACTCAATAGGAAGAATTAATATTATTAAAACACCCATGCTACTCAAAGCAATCTACAGAGTCAGTGTAATCCCTATCAAAATTCAAATGGCACTTTTTACAGAAATAGAACAAACAATCCCCAAAATCCTGAATGGCCAAAACATTCTTGAGAAAGAAGAACAAAGCTGGAAGTATCACATTTTCTGATTTTAAACTGTTTTACAAAACAACAGTAATCAAAACAGTATGGTATTGGCATAAAAACAAATAATAGATCAAAGGAACAATATAGCAGAGAAATAAACCCATTCTATATGATAAATTAAGAGCAAAGAATATACAATAGGGAAAGGACAGTCTCTTTAATAAATAGTGCCAGGAAAATTGGATGCGTGCAAAAGATGAAATTAGACCACCACTTTACAGCATACACAAAATTAACAACATGGATTGAAGACTTGAATGTAAGACATGAAATCATACAACTTCTAGAAGAAAACATAGGGGGTAAAATCCTTGATGTCAGTCTGAGTGATAGTTTTTTAGACCAGACTCCAAGTTCAAGGGCAACAAAAGCAAGAGTAAACAAATGGGATTACATCAAACTAAAGAGCTTTGCAAAATGAAGAAAACCATCAACAAAAAGAAAAGTCTACCTACTGAATAGGGGAAGATACTTGCAAATCATATATCCAGTGAGGGGATAATACCTGAAATATATATATATTTCATACAACTTAATAACCAGAGACCAAATAATTCAATTAAAAATGAGCAGATATGAATAGATATTGTTTTTCTAAGAAGATATACTGATTGTCAAAAGGCACATTAAAAGATGTGCATTATTACTAATCATAAGGGAAATTAAAATCAAAACCACAAGAAGATATCATCTCATACCTATCAGAGAGGACATGATCAAAAAGTCAACAGATAGAAAATGATGGTAAGGAGCCAGAGAAAAGGAAACCCTCATGCACTCTTGTTGGGAATTTGAATTGGTGCACTCACTATGGAAAACGGTATGGAGTTTTTTCAAAAAAATTAAAAAGGTGCTGAACCAACCCTGCAGCCCTGGAATAAATCCCACTTGATCGTGGTGAATAATCCTTTTAATGTACTGTTGAATCCTATTGGCTAGTATTTTGGCGAGAATTTTTGCGTCTGTGTTCATCAAGGATATTGGTCTGTAGTTCTCTTTTTTGGTGGGATCCTTGTCTGGTTTTGGGATCAAGGTGATGCTGGCCTCATAAAATGAGTTTGGAAGTTTTCCTTCCATTTCTATTTTTTGGAACAGTTTCAGGAGAATAGGAATCAGTTCTTCTTTAAATGTTTGGTAGAATTCCCCTGGGAAGCCGTCTGGCACGTTTTGCATGGAGCACTGGGTGTTGTGCAAAAAGAATGAATACTGTTACGCTGAAAAAATAAATAAAATGGAAAAAAAAATTAAAAAGGTGCTATCATTTGATCCAGTATTCCACTTTGAATACTTATTTGAAAAAAAACCCACAAATACTAATTCAAAGAGATATATATACTTTTATGTTCACTGCAGCATTAATTACAATAGCCAAGATATGAAAACAACTTAAGTCTTCATCACTGGGTGCGTGGATCATGATGTGGTATATATATACAATGGAATATAACTCAGTCATTAATAAAGGATGAAATCTTACCACTTGAAACAATATTGATCGACCTTGAGGATATTATGCTAGGTGAGATAAGTCAGATAAAGATGAGCACTGGGTGTTATTTGCAAACAATGAATCATGAACACTACATCAAAAACTAATGATGTACTGTATGGTTACTAACATAACACAATAAAAATATAAGAACAAAAATAAAGTCAGACATTAAGGGGAAATAAAGGCAAATGCTATTTGGCTTCACTTATATATGAATCTTAGTAAAACAAGCTAATGAACAAACAAAACAAAACTCAGGGAAGATATACAGAGAAGAGATTGGTGGTTGACAGAGAGAGAAAGGGTGGGAGGTAGACAACATAGGTGAAAGGGATCAAGAGGTACAATCTTCCAGTTACACAATAAATAAGTCATGGGAATGTCATGTACAGCATGGTGACTATAGTCAATAATATGGTAATGCATATTTGAAAATTTGCTGAGTAGATTTTGAAAGTTCTTATCATGAAAAAAATTCTAACTTTGAATGGTTACAGATGATAATTGGTCTTATTGTGGTAATCATTCCACAAAGATCACATCATTATGTTGTACATCTGAAACTAATTAAATGACATATATCAATTGTATGTCAATCAAAAGATACACATGTCTTTACATATATAGTACAGTTACATCAGAACACATTCCTGTCTGCCTTGGCTTCAAGTAAATCCTGTGATTCTTCTCTCCATTCTTCCTGAAAGGGACTTAGGATCATATAACAGTGTAATTTCCCACTGGGCAAAGGGTAATACACAGAATTTCCAGGATATAAAATAGTGACTCAAAATTGATGTTAATCTCTAGAGAATTGGAAAACCACTGTGTGTTCCACTGTATAGCTTGAGGACTTAATAGTGTCAGGAGATGGATGGAATTAAGTTTAATTGTGTGCTTAGTGGAACTACAAACCAGTTCTTCAGTTGTATATCCAGTCCAAGCATGTAGATTGTTAATAACTGGCAGAAGAGCACATGAATGACCTACCTAGTGTGATGAAGGGTCTAGAAAAAGTTTCTGAAATAACTCTGCTACCCTTACCACCTTCTAAAATTGTAATACTATATCCCTGGTGAAAATTAGATAATTACCAAAAGTAAAGAATTAAAATATAGATATAGTGATCCTTATCTCATTCTCATTTCTCTCCATGTCTGGTTCATGAATAAGCCTAATATGTCATAGAGATCAACCATAGATGCTTTCAAATGCAATCAGATTGTGGTGCCAATCACAGCTGCAGTTCCACATGTAGAAACTTTAGGAGCAAATAAACATGGCTCATAGAGTACATTACCCAGTTACTGGCCCAGAAAAGTAAATGCTTTTATGTCTCATCACTATTATAGTAGATAATCATAAATAAAAATGGAGAAAATGGTCTTGCCCTAGCAGAGACCCTTGTCTCTGTTATAATGTAGACTAAAGAGATGTGGAGTTCCATAATATCTCACAGAATATCATGTCAAGCCATTGCATTGATAACATGTGAATAGGACTTAGTGAAAAAAAAGTAGCAAGAACTCTACATGCATTAGGAGCCAGCCCCATAGGTAAGCTTTCAACATGTCTAGTTATGTGGGGATAAGTAGGACAGTCTATTTTCAAGTGTGAAATGTGCTGCTGCACCTTGCACCCCAGACACAAAGAAAGATATTTTGAAAATAACATATACCACATTTTGGAATGCTGCTGTTATTCATTTACTTGTTTATCTACAACACTCAGGAGTGACTTGGTCTCTGAGCAAGTAAAAACCCTGATTGAATTCTAGACTATATTTCAAACTGCTCATCCACATGGGCTTTATGACCTAGTAGACCCAATAGTACTGGAAGTATTATAGATGGAACATTTTGTGGAACTTATAGAAAGTTGTCATGTAAGTACAATAGCATAGACCTCTAAAGTTTCAGAATAAAACCATCATTTATTTAGCAATAACTATTCTTTATTTGGTATGTAGTTCTGTCTTGTTACTGAGAGTTTGTAGAGTGAACACCTGTTCATGGGATACCACAACTATGCAACTTGTATTGCAAATCATGAATTGTGTGATCTGATCCACTGAACCATAAAATTGGATGTGCACAGTAGCATTTTATTGTAAAATGAAAATGGTATATATTAGACTTGGACACATAGATCCAGGAAGGCACAAATAAACTGTATAAACAGATGGTTCAGACTCCCATGGTACCTGTTCCTACTGCTTCACTGCCTTTCCCTAAACTGCAGATATGACATCATGGGGAGTTTCCCAGGATTAGTTAATGGGCTGAGAAAAAGTTTGAGTCTGATTTCCTGTTAGATCTCCAATATATACTGGTATTGGCTAGAAGTAGATGGCACTGCTTATAACTGCATTCAGTGACAGCTCTTGAAAACAATGGTAAAAGGAAATGTTTCTGATGTTTAACTTCCTACAGAAGGGCAGAGGACCCAAAATATGCATCCACAACGGTTTACAAGGAGTGGGTAATAAATTGGCTGCTAAGTCCCTGACAGACATGGGAAAAAAAAATAAGATGGGAAAGTTCTCTAAGGAGACTTGGAGAATCGGAATACAGATGGACAATTTAGAATGGGCATAGTGTGGAGACATGCATGTCCATCTAACTTTGCACTAGAAAAAATAATCTTGTTTGGTGTAAGCTATCAATCTGGAAGACAAGATGATCCATTCTGTGGATGACTGTGTTTTCCCATAGATCAATGGAACAAAGTAGAGATCCCAGGGGAAGAAAAAAAAAAAACACACTTATGTGGTCATTTACTCTCTGTCAAAGGAGGCAAGGATATATTATAGGGAAAAGACAGTCTCTTCAACAAATGGTGCTGGGAAAGCTGGACAGCATCATGTGAAAGAATGAAACTGGATGACTTTTTCACATTATACACAAAATAAACTCAACATGGATTAAAGATCTAACTGTAAGACCTGAAACCATAAAACTCCTAAAAGAAAATGTGGGCAGTAATTTTTTTGACATGGCCATGGAAATGTTCTTCTAGATATATCTTCTCAGGCAAGGAAAACAAAAGCAAAATTAAACTTTTGGGACCACACCAAAATAAAAAGCTTTTGCACAGTGAAGGAAACTATCAACAAAATGACAAGGCAACCTACTAAATGAGAGAAGATATTTGATATACCTGATATGAGGTTAATATCCAAAATATATAAAGAACTCAATATATATTGAGTATATATATATATATATATATATATATATATATATATATATATGAATATATATACAACTCAACATCAGAAAAATAAGGCAAATAACAATGGGCAGAGGACCTGAATAGATATTTTTCTAAAGAAGCCATACGATGGTCAATAGATACATGGAAAGATACTCTGCATCATTCATCATCAAATAAAAAAAGACAAGAAATAACAAGTGTTGGCAAGGATGTGGAGAAAATGGAATCCTCTTGCACTATTGCTGGGAATACAAATTGGTGCAGCCACTGTTGAAAACAGTAGGGAGGTTCTGATAAAATTAAAAATAGAATTACCATATAATTCAGTTAATTCCATTACTGGGTATTGACTCAAAGAAAATGAAAACTCTAATTAGAAAAATATGTGTATTTCTATGTTTATTGTAGCATTATTTACCACAGCTGAGATATGGAAGCGACCCAAGTGTCTATTGATAAATGAATGAATTAAGAAGATACGGCATGCATCCGTTACTGATGAAAATGCTTCAAAGTATAGGGATGGAGGGAACATTCCTGAACTTCATAAAATCTATCTATGAAAGACCCACAGCAAATATCATCCTCAATGGGAAAAAGCTTGCAGCCTTCCCGTTGAGATCAGGAACACGACAAGGATGCCCACTCTCACCACTCTTGTTCAACATAGTATTAGAAGTTCTAGCAACGGCTATCAGACAACAAAGAGAAATAAAAGGTATCCAAATTGGCAAGGAAGAAGTCAAACTCTCTCTCTTCGCAGATGACATGATTCTTTATATGGAAAACCCCAAAGACTCCACCCCCAAACTACTAGAACTCATACAGCAATTCAGTAACGTGGCAGGATGCAAAGTCAATGTACAGAAATCAGTGGCTTTCTTATACACTAACAATGAAAATACAGAAAGGGAAATTAGAGAATCGATTCCATTTACTATAGCACCAAGAACCATAAGATACCTGGGAATAAACCTAACCAAAGAGGTAAAGGACCTGTACTCGAGGAACTACAGAACACTCATGAAAGAAATTGAAGAAGACACAAAAAGATGGAAGACTGTTCCATGCTCTTGGATTGGAAGAATAAACATTGTTAAAATGTCTATACTGCCTAGAGCAATCTATACTTTTAATGCCATTCTGATCAAAATTCCACTGGTATTTTTCAAAGAGCTGGAGCAAATAATCCTAAAATTTGTATGGAATCAGAAGAGACCCCAAATTGCTAAGGAAATTTTGAAAAACAAAAAACAAAACTGGTGACATCACATTACCCGATTTCAAGCTTTACTACAAAGCTGTGATCACCAAGACAGCGTGGTACTGGCATAAAAACAGACACATAGACCAGTGGAACAGAGTGGAGAGCCCAGATATGGACCCTACTCTATGGTGACATAATCTTCGACAAAACAGGAAAAAATATTCAATGGAAAAAAGACAGTCTCTTCAATAAATGGTGCTGGGAAAACTGGACAGCGATATGTAGAAGAATGAAACTCGACCATTCTCTTACACCCTACACAAAGATCAACTCGAAATGGATAAAAGACCTCAACGTGAGACAGGAATCTATCAGAATCCTAGAGAAGAACATAGGCAGTAACCTCTTCGATATCAGCCACAGCAACTTCTTTCAAGATATGTCTCCAAAGGCCAAGGAAACAAAAGTGAAAATGAACTTTTGGGACTTCATCAATATCAAAAGCTTCTGCACAGCAAAGGAAACACTCAACAAAACAAAAAGGAAACCCACGGAATGAGAGAAGATATTTGCAAATGACAGTACAGAAAAAAAGGTTGATATCCAGGATTTATAAAGAACTCCTCAAACTCAACACACACAAAAGAGATAATCATATCAAAAAATGGGCAGAAGATATGAACAGACACTTCTCCAACGAAGACATACAAATGGCTATCAGACACATGAAAAAATGTTCATCATCACTAGCCATCAGGGAGATTCAAACTAAAACAACATTGAGATACCACCTGACACCAGTTAGAATGGCCAAAATTAGCAAGACAGGAAACAACTTCTGTTGGAGAGGATGTGGAGAAAGGGGAACCCTCTTCCACTGTTGGTGGGAATGCAAGTTAGTGCATCCACTTTAGAGAACAGTGCGGAGATTCCTGAAGAAATTAAGAATAGAGCTTCCCTATGACCCTGCAATTGCACTGCTGGGTATTTACCCCAAAGAGACAGATGTAGTGAAAAGAAGGGCCATCTGTACCGCAATGTTTATTGCAGCAATGGCTATGGTTGCCAAACTGTGGAAAGAACCAAGATGCCCTTCAACGGATGAATGGATAAGGAAGATGTGGTCCATATACACAATGGAGTATTATGCCTCCATCATAAAGGATGAATACCCAATTTTTGTAGCAACATGAATGGGACTGGAAGAGATTATGCTGAGCGAAATAAGTCAAGCAGAGAGAGTCAAGTATCATATGGTCTCACTTATTTGTGGAGCATAACAAATAACATGGGGGACATGGGGAGATGGAGAGGAGAGGGAGTTGAGGGAAACTGGAAGGGGAGATGAACCATGAGAGACTATGGACTCTGAAAAACAACCAGAGGGTTTTGAAGGGGCAGGGGCGGGGGGGGGGGGTGGGAGGTTGAGAAACCAGGTGGTGGGTAATAGGGAAGGTACGTACTGCATGGAGCACTGGGTGTGATGCCAAAACAATGAACACTGTTATGCTGTAAATAAACAAATAAAAAAAATTAAAAAAAATTAAATTAAAAAAAAAAGAAGATACGGCATGGAGATTATATATATATCCCACTGGATGGAGATTATATAATCTCCATCCAGTGAGATAGTACTCAGGCATAAAAAACAATGAGATCTTGCCATTTGGAACAACATGGAAGGATCTAGAGGATATAATGCTAAGTGAAGTTAGATAAGAAAAGACAAATACCCTATGATTTCACTTATATGTGGAATTTGAGAAAGAAAACAAACAACTAAAGGAAAAAAAAAGAAGCAAACAAACAAAATCTGACTCAGCTACAGAGAACAAACTGTGGTTGCTGGAAGGAAGGTGGCTGGGAGACATGGGGAAAATAGATAAAGCTTAAAGTACACTTAATGTAATAAGCACTGAGTAACATATAGAATTATTGAATCATAGTTACACCTGAAACTAATAAAGTGCTGTATGTTAATTATAATTCAATGGAAAAAAAAAAGGTGCTTTTTCCAAAGTCCTATTTCTTGCCTAATGAGTTCATGAATCAAATGACCATGGTAGAGACTGTGTATGTGATTGACAATATAGATTTCTCTTCAAGAAAGTTGACCTGAGTATCTAATTAGCCAAAAGCAGAGGCTAATGATTCCTCAATGTCAGATTATCCTATAGGAATTCAGACATCTACTTGGAAAAGGTTGGCTATTTGCAATCCCTTTCCTCATGGTTGAGTGGCACCTAGTACTTAATAAGAACACCTGAAGCACTTCTAGCAATACCAACCTTCACGGATTTGGGTAATACCTTGTGTGCTACGTGTTACTATTTTAGCTCATATATATAATGACTGATTAAGGAGCAGACTTTAGAAGAAAATCAGTAAAGATAATAATGCCAAGAGTATTTAGTAGTGTTACTCATGCCCAGTGACCCCAAAATAGTTGGCTTGATAATGAATCTGCTGAAGACTCAGGCATAGTATTTTATGAGAAATAACTTCTGGTACTATATAACTTAAGCAGGTGCACAGATACGTTATTCTTCCTCATTTTATGAGGAAAGAAAATAAGGAAAGGAAAATAAGGCTCATACAGGCAAAGTGCTTGTTATCCTGGTATATCTGTTAAGTAGCATAACTGGAATATTAATCAGTATTTATAGTTTTAAACCTATAGTCTTTAAATGACATTTAAAACTTTCTTCAAATTTTATCTGATTTACTTATTAAGCTTTGACTTTCATGACTACTTGAAAAAAAAAAAAACCTGTTTTGTATCCCCTTAAAAATATTTATTCTGGGGGCTCCTGGGTGGCTCAGTGGGTTAAAGCCTCTGCCTTTGGCTCAGGTCATGATCCCAGAGTCCTGGGATCGAGCCCCACATCAGGCTCTCTGCTCGGCAGGGAGGCTGCTTCCTCCTCTCTCTCCCTCTCTGCCTGCCTCTCTGCCTGCTTGTGATCTCTGTCTGTCAAATAAATAAATAAAATCTTTAAAACAAATATTTATTCTGTAAGAAAATATTCATTGTCGAATTCTGGAACACTGAAAAGAAATTAAAAAATAAATGAAAATTAAAAAAAAAACAATAGAAAAAATATTAATTGTCCATGTCTGTGTCACAAATATTCTGTGAAAAACCAGAATGCAGATATAAAATATGTAGTTCCTTAAATGTGTAGATTGTTTTAGGTAGTATACACCTTTTAATAATTTTTGTTTTTCCAATCCATGAGCGTGGAATGTCTTTCCATTTCTTTGTGTCATCTTTAATTTCTTTCATCACTGTTTTGTAGTTTTCAGAGTACAGGTCTTTCACCTGTTTGGTTCAGTTTATTCTTAGGTATTTATGACTTTTGGTACAATTGTAAATGGGATTGATTCCTTAATTTCTATTTCTGCTGCTTCCTTATAAATTAATGTCTTCTTCTATAAATTCATGTCTTCTGCAAATAGTGAAAGTTTTATGTCCTCCTTGATAATTTGGATGCTTTTTATTTCTTCTTGTTGTCTGACTGCTGTGGCTAGGACTTCCAGTGCTATCTATGTTAGATAACATTGGTAAGAATGGACATCCTTGTCCTGTTCCTGACTGTGAAGAAAAAGCTCTCAGGTTTTCCCACTGAGGATATTAACTGTGGATTTTTTTATAAATGGCCTCTATTACGTTGAGGTGTGTTCCCTCTAAATGTACTTTGTTGAGGATTTTTACCATGAATGAGTGTTGTACTTTGTTAAATACTTTCTCTGCATCTATTGAAATAATATGCTCTTATTCTTTCTTTTGTTAATATGGTGTATCACACTGATTGATTTACAAATATTGAACCACCCTTCCAACCCAGTAATAAATCTCACTTGATCATGGTGAATGATTTTTTTAATGTATTGTTGGATTTGGTTTGCTAGTATTTTATTGATAATTTTTGCATCCACATTCAATAGGGATATTGGTCTGTAGTTCTCTTTATCTGTAGAATCTTTATCCATTTTTTGTACCAGGGTAATGCTGGCCTCATAGAATGAATTTGGAAGTTTTCCTTCCATTTCTATTGTTGGAATAGTTTTGAAAAGAACAGGTATTAACTCTTATTTAAAATATTTGATAGAATTTGCCTGTGAACCTATCTGGCCCTGGACTTCGGAGATTTTTGATTAATGATTCAATTTCTTTGCTGGCTTTTGATCTATTCAAGTGTCCTATTTCTTTCTGTTTCAGTTTTGGTAGTTCACATTTCTATGAATCTATCCATTTGTTTCAAGTTGTCCAATTTGTTCGCATATAGTTTTTCATAATATTCTTTTATAATTATATTTCTGTGGTATTGGTTGTGATTTCTCCTCTCTCATTTGTTATTTTATTTATTTGAGTTCTTTCTCTTTTTGATAAGTCTGGCTAGAGAGTTCTTTTTATGATTATTTTCAAAGAACCAGCTCCTGGTTTCATGGATCTGTTCTATTGCATTTGTTTCCTGTTTGCTTGTTATTTTGTGTTTTTTTTTTGTTGTTGTTTGTTTGTTTCTATATTTATTTTTGGTCTAATCTTTATTATTACCTTTGTTCTCCTACCTTTATGCTTCCTTTGTTGTTCCTGGTCTAGCAATTCCTATCAATATACCCACAGCATTTTTCACAGAGTTGAAAACCAATCTTAAAAATTGTGTAGGACCACAAAAGACTGAATAGCAAAAGCAATGCTGGAGGCATCATAAATCCAGACTTCATGTTATATTACAAATCTGTAGTGATCAAAATAGTATGGTAGTGACACAAAGATAGACACATCAATATATGGAACAGAATAGAAAACCCGGAAATGAACCCACAGCTATATGGTCCCCTAATCTTTGACAAAACAAGAAAGAATATTCAATGGGAAAAAGTGTCTCTTCAATGAATGGACAGCTACATTGAAAAGAATGAAACTTCTTTCTAGATATGTCTCCTGAGGCAAGTGAAAGAAAAGCAAAAACAAACTATTGGGACTTCGTCAAAATAAAATGCTTCTACACACCAAAGGAAATGATCATCAAAACTAACAGGCAACCTACAGAATGGGAGAAGATATTTGCAAATGACATATCTGATAAGGGTTAAGTATCAAAATAAATAAAGTACTTATAAAAATCAACACTCCAAAACAATCCAATTAAAAAATGGGCCAAAGACAAAATTAGCAAGACAGGAAACAACGTGTGTTGGAGAGGATATGGAGAAAGGGGAACCCTCTTACACTGTTGGTGGGAATGCAAGTTAGTGCATCCACTTTAGAGAACAGTGCGGAGATTCCTGAAGAAATTAAGAATAGAGCTTCCCTATGACCCTGCAATTGCACTGCTGGGTATTTACCCCAAAGATACAGATGTAGTGAAAAGAAGGGCCATCTGTACCCCAATGTTTATTGCAGCAATGGCTACGGTCGCCAAACTGTGGAAAGAACCAAGATGCCCTTCAACGGATGAATGGATAAGGAAGATGTGGTCCATATACACAATGGAGTATTATGCCTCCATCAGAAAGGACGAATACCCAACTTTTGTAGCAACATGGACGGGACTGGAAGAAATTATGCTGAGCGAAATAAGTCAAGCAGAGAGAGTCAAGTATCATATGGTCTCACTTATTTGTGGAGCATAACAAATAACATGGAGGACATGGGGAGATGGAGAGGAGAGGGAGTTGAGGGAAACTGGAAGGGGAGATGAACCATGAGAGACTATGGACTCTGAAAAACAACCAGAGGGTTTTGAAGGGGCGGCGGGGGTGGGGGTGGGGGTGGGGGTGGGAGGTTGGGGAACCAGGTGGTGGGTAATAGGGAGGGCACGTACTGCATGGAGCACTGGGTGTGATGCCAAAACAATGAACACTGTTATGCTGTAAATAAACAAATAAAAAAAAATGGGCCAAAGACATGAAGAGACATTTTTTCCAAAGGAGAAATACAGATGGCCAATAGCCATATGAAAAGATGCTCACTATCACTGCTCAACAGGGAAACACAAATGAAAACCACAATGAGATATCACTTCATACTGTCAGAATGGCTAAAATCATCAACACAAGAAGCAACAGGTGTCAGTGAGGATGTGGAGAGAGGGGAACACTCTTGCACCCTCGGCAGGAATGCAAACTGGTGCAGCCACTCTGGAAAACAGTATAGAGGTTCTTCAAAAGGTTAAAAATAGGACTACCCTATCTTCCAGCAATTGCAACAAGGTATTTACCCAAAGAATACAAAAGTACTAATTCAAAAGGTTACATGCACCCTGATGTTAATAGAAACATTACTACAGCTGCCATATTATGAAAACAGCCCAAGTGTCCATCAACTAATGAATGGATAAAGAAGTGGTGGTATATATAGGCAATGGAATACTAATTAGCCATAAAAAAATGAAATGTTACCATTTGCAATGATATGGATAGAGCAAAACAGCACTTTGTAAAACAGATTTATTTATTTTTGAGAGAGAAAGAGTGTATGTGGGAATGAGTGGCAGAGGGACAGGGAGAGAGAGAATCTCCAACAGACTCCCAGCTGGGCAAGGAGCCCAATGAGGGACTCAGTCCCATGACCGTGAGATCATGACATAAGCCAAAATCAAGAGTCAGATGTTTAACTGACTCAGCCATCCAGGAGCCTCATGACAGTATTCTTTTTTAACTTTTTTTTTGAGAGATTGAGGTGGAGGAGAGAATGTTGAGTAGGCTCCACATTCAGCATGGAGCCCAACCTGGGACTTGATCTCACAACCCTGAGATCATGACCTGAGCCAAAACTGAGTTGGATGTTTATTGACTTGGATTCAGTTGGACTGAATCACTCAGACACCACTTTGATAGTATTATGCTAAGCAAAATAAATCAGCTAGGGAAAGACAAATGCCATATGATTTCACTCATATGTGAAATTTAAGAAACAAAACAAACAAACGGGAAAAAGGAGAGAGAGTGACAACCCAAGAAATAGTCTCTTAACTATAGGGAAAAACCTAATGGTTACCAGAGAGGTGGTGGATGGTTTAATAGGTGAAGGGGATTAAGGATTATGCTTTGATGAGCATGGGGTGTTCTATGGAAGTATTGAATCATTATTGTACACCTGAACCTAATATTACACTGTATGTTAAGTAACTGGAATTTAAATAAAAACTTTAAAAAATAAAATAAAATATGTAGTTCTTGCCTTCAAGGAACATGCAACTTTGTGTATAAATTGTTAGTCTGCAAAAGTATAAATATACAATTTGCTTCATTTAACAAATTTGCCAAGCATTGGCTGTGAAGAAGATACTATGATATATTCTAGGAGTAAACAAAGATGAAAAGAATTTAAATTGTTTAATTATTTAATAACAGGAGATAGATAACTTGGAAAGTTATAATACAAGGTAGAATATGACAAATGACCAAGAGAAACACATATTAAAATATGGAATTTATATAAAAACTGTGTCAAAATTCCAGTTTCTGGTTTTTCAGGATGAAGTTCATCTTTTCTGTTAAGAAAGGGCATACTCATTTGATATGTCTTGCCTATCACTTATAAATGGCAAAACACAATATTGAAGAAGGCTGACATCCTTAAATTTTAACCTGTTGTCATCTGTCAAATAACTTATAATTTAGACTAGTTTAAATATAGGGTGATTACTTCCTTTTTTCTTTTTCTTTTTAAATGGAAGCAATAAGGAAAGATTGATGGGTGGGGTTTTTTTGTTTGTTTGTTTGTTTTTGTTTTTTCTTTCAATAACAGGAAATGGAAAAATTTCAGTACAACTCTCAGGTCTTAATACAACATAACAGTTCAAGTCATTATATAATTCATCTGGGCTCCTTTTTATGTATTTTAAAAGTAAAATTTGGGAGAGAAAATAGAATTTTCTAATGAATTATGTCCTGTTGGTGGCAAAAATAATGAGCATATCTAGGCTATTGAGTTATTGTAGGTGAAGTTGTGGAGCAGGAACTGCAAACTATTATATTTTACACAAGCTCTAAGTTATAAGGAATATGTGTGAATATTTATTTCTCATAGTTTGACCATTAATACCCTTAAAGTAAGAATGGAAATCAGAAAAAGCCAGATTGGCCACAGAGCCAAAAGCGGAACACTAATAGCATCCTACAGAAATATTTCAAGACAAACTTTTGATTTTCTGGTTTTTATTTTGATTTCTCCAAGTTTTTATTATTACTGAGATGGTGAAGCCATAGCAGCTATCTGGTTTAATATTATGAGTCACTAAGTGTTTAATTCTGTATATTAAACCAATCTATTCTTCTCTGTATATTAAACCAGTCTTACGACAGAATATCAAAGACTGTTATGCCTGTACAAGTTTCCTATAAAGCATCTGAGTGCTGACTGTGGTGTCACCAGTAATAAGAACAATTTTTATTTGAATATTTTAAGAATTTTAAAATAATGGGATAGGTAATACAATCTGACTTGACTTCTAACAACTTTCCTGAAGTTAACCTCTGTAAAAATAAATATAAAAAAAAATAACATCATCATTTCCGAGAGTCTATTTTCTGGATACTATGCTCTATGCTTAATACTTTTGTGGAATACTTAGTTTGAATCTCAAAACAACTTCTTTATTATCCTCATTTTATTGATTCAAGCTCAGAGTGGTTACACTTCTATTACATTGTGGAAACTATGCTTTTTCAAAAGTAGTGGGCTTTATTTCTATTTTTACTATTTTTCTTCTGCATTTTAGCATTTTAACTTTCCTCTTATCTTTGTTTGTTATTGATTTGACTAGCCTAGCTTTGTTCTATCCTCATATCCCCTACCTTATTGTCTATATTTTTAAAACAATTGTCTTATATGTTAGGAACTTCTTTTTTTTTTTTTTAAAGATTTTATTTATTTATTTTGACAGAGAGAGATCACAAGTAGGCAGAGAGGCAGTCAGAGAGAGAAAGAGGGAAGCAGGCTCCCTGCCGAGCAGAGAGCCGGATGTGGGACTCGATCCCAGAACCCTGAGATCATGACCTGAGCTGAAGGCAGCGGCTTAAACCACTGAGCCACCCAGGTGCCCATGTTAGGAACTTCTATTCAAGAGTCATCAATTTTTGAATTTCTAGTCCTTATTACATAATGATTTGTGAATTAAAATCATTAATATTACACCACTGAAAAATAAAATTTGAATACATAGGAAATTGAAGTAATAATTTTCCTAAACAGAGTAAAAACAGACTCCTGTTTAAACAGGGTAAAAAAAAAGTTGTAAAAAACTATTTTTACAACTTATACCAACAACCAAATTCAAACATTAACCTTCCAAATTTACCTTATATTCAAATATCTTTACTTGAATTTATATTTCTATCTTCACTTACCAATGTTTATATATTATTATATATTAAATATAATATTATAATTTTATACACAATGTAGGATTTTTCTTGCTAGATTGTAGTTTGTAGATTATTATTTCATTTTTTAAAAATATTTTTTAATTTTTTAATTTTATTTTTTATTTATTTGACAGAGCGAGAGAGATCACAAGTAGGCAGAGAG
This sequence comes from Meles meles, assembly GCF_922984935.1. Classification (NCBI taxonomy): domain Eukaryota; kingdom Metazoa; phylum Chordata; class Mammalia; order Carnivora; family Mustelidae; genus Meles; species Meles meles. The sequence continues at coordinate 156,597,141 of NC_060066.1, read as the reverse complement.
GCAAGCCGAGGCAGAGGGGGAAGCAGGTTCTCCGCTGAGTAGCGAGCCTGATGCAGGGCTAGATCTCAGGACCCTGAGACCATGACCCAAGCTGAAAGCAGAGATTTAACCCACTGAGCCACCCAGGCAACCCAGTAGATCATTATTTCCAATACTAACTTTATCATGACCATTTTTATTCTCCTTTATGATTTCAGATTCTCTTCCATTTAACTTATGTTGTATGTCATATAAATTTAAATGCCGCTCAAATTGATTACATGATTTTAATTCCCTTCCAGAGATAAGACAAAATAATTAGCAAGGCATTTGTAATGAAAAACAATTTCATATTTTAATCCAATAATGAATTTCAGAGTCTTTCTGAGGCTTAAACTTAATGATTGATTATGATACTATTCTTAAATTCTCTGTCTTTAAAAAAAAAATCTTTCCTGTCTTAAGAATTCACAACTGATGTTATTTGTAAACATTTTTACCAACTGTACTGCCTCAGCTGTTAAGAAGAACTTTGCTTTTCAAGTAATTAGACTTATGCTATTACATACCAAAATCAACATAGTAAAAATGAATAGTCTTGGTAAAAAATGGCAACATAGTGTTGTATGCTAATTTCATTATTATAGGTGTGAATACTGTTTTTGTTCTACTTGGAAGTTAAATTTAATAATTCATTAATTTACCAGATAATTCTTACTGTTTATTTCACATATAAAATATGATTAATATGAAAAGATACATATTAATAGATTTGCTAGTAACTGCTTTAATTTTCCAATGAAATTAACAAAGGAGGGGGAGAAAAGGAAGAAAATTGAATGTCATGCATTTAGGACTTTAATACTTGCTTGGATGGGATACTATTCTTAACTTTTAGAATATGGGAAATATAAAAATATTTAAAATATATCATTTAAGCAAAGTAACTTACATATTGATTTATAGCAAAATTTCCATTAAGAATTGATTGGCACATGGTATTTATCTTCTCAAAGTAGAGATGTGAAATTTTATAAAATAAGGTGATCCTATTTTTGTAGACTTGTGTTACACAAAACTAGTCTCAAACTTACATAAGGGTTAAATTATAAATGATTGTATATTGGCTCTTGGAACTAGTCAAGTGGAAAATATAGTCCAGGAAAGGAATTGGCAAGAGCTATCTCACTCAGAAAATCTCATATCCTCGGTCACTCTCTGGGTTTAGGGTAGCAGGACTTTTTTTTTTTTTTTTTTGGTTTGGTTGGTAGTTTTTTTTTTGTTGTTGTTGTTGTTTTTATTTTTTGTTTTTGTTTTTTTGTGTTGTTTTTTTTTTTTTTGACATTTGCTTAGTTAGGCCCTAAAATAATTTTGAAAAACTGTGTATCTCCTCACACAGTTTAGAATTGACACATAAAAAAGTCAATTAATATTTTTAAGATTTAAATGCTACTCTGCCAAGTTTCTAGATAGCACAGGCAAGAATACTGAATGAAAAAAATATGTTCAGAAACAGTGAGCTGAAATGTGACTCGGAAAAGCTGGACTATAAATGTGAAGATTTAGGAATTCTGTAACCAATTGCTTTTGCACATATATAAGGAGAGAATGATGAGGAAAATACATGTCTAAATAAGTTTAAAGTATCTCAGTAAATATAAAACAATATTCCAGGTGATTAGAATATATTGTATAGTCACTTAAACAGTACCATGTTCTTCACTCTTGGGATCTTAATAATAAAATTTTGATTAGGGGGCATCTCCTGGCTCAGTTAAGCAGCCAGTTCTGCTTCTGCTGGGGCCATGACTGAGCCCCACATCGTGCTCTGTGCTCAGTGAGGAGTCTGCTTTAGATTCTCATGTCCTCTACCTCTAGCTCAGGTGCACTCTCTCTTTCTCTCTCTCTACCTCAAACAAATAAATAAAATTTTAAGATAATAATAATAATAAAACTGTGATTTGTAATCTATGGAATTTTAGATGTTATAGAAGAGGCAGTCACTCTAGCAGCCGAGCAAGGTCTGGATTTGAGGAGCTGACTGAAACTGAAACTGGAGACAAAGAAAGGGCAGATAAGGAACTCTCTGACATATGATGGTAAGCCTGAATGAGGAACAGTGGGCTTTGGTGATGAACAGGACAAGGTGCACCTGAGAGAGCTACAAAGGAAGTAAAATAGAAAAAGTTTAGTGATAGATCATATGTCAAGAGTGAGAGCAAGAAAGATTTAAAGATAATTCCCTTGTCTATTAGTAACTATTGGTATATATATATATATATTTAAAGATATTATTTATTTATTTGACACAGAGAGAGAGATCACAAGTAGGCAGAGAGGCAGGCAGAGAGAGAGAGAGAGAGAGAGAGAGAAGCAGGCTCCCTGCTGAACAGAGAGCCCGATGTAGGGCTCGATCCTGAACGGAAGGCAGAGACTTTAACCCACTGAGCCACCCAGGCGCCCCAACTATTGGTATATTTTTTGGGATGATATATTATTTCAAAAATGTGAAATGTCTACAAGGACACAGTGCAAGAAGTTATAATTGAAAAATGAAAAATATGTAGAACACAAAGTAGTGTCTGATGTTGATTATAGTAATGCTTGTATAGGGCTAAGCATAGGAGAGGTCTACAGATTAATAAATCAATGTGTTTTGACAAGGGATTTCTTTGCATTTTGCTATCTTGTACTTTGAAGCAGTTAATTATATGTGAAAGAAACATGTTCACCAAGGGCAATATTGGAGTGAGTATATGTGAAAAAAATTATCTAAATTTTAATCTAACTTTATTCATTGGTACATCATTACTCTAGTCTTTATATTTGGAAATAAATAATGAGTACTCTTTTAGGGTCTCCTTTAGGAGATCTAAATAATTTCACAATACCCTACCTGTTTATAAATGTGTAAAATGTTGAAATAAAATTTTATTAATAGAAATTCTACATTTTGTAATTGCTTCCTTATATCCCAGAGGTTCTACTTCATATTTTTAATTCTAATTTTTAATTATTTTATAATGAAAAACCTAGTTTAATTCCAAATCCCAGTTTAATGCTCAGAGCCCTGTTTTATTGACTGGGGAGCTGTGCTTCTAACTAAAATGACATGCATGGTTTGTTTTGTTTGGAAGATGCTTTATCCTTCCATTGTACTGTCATATTGTTCAACTGGCTACTCTTCCAGCTGGGGACATTGGCCATTGTTTCCTAATGAGTGATATAAACTGCTGAGGTTCAATTCATTGCTAAGGATTTCCCAGCCCTTTGATGAAATATAATACGATTTGTTCACTGTGCACATCTGGCAAAGAGGTCTGCATATTTCTTTAGGGCTGAAACTCACTCATTAATGCTTTGTTGGTTTATATAATAAGAAATCATTTAGCTCATAGAGTGTCTTACAATGTAAATTAGTATATACTTGCCCAAACAGATTAAGCTTTAAAGGCTAAATAATATATATTATTTTGTGAATTAGGTATAATTAACTTTTCTAAGAGAAAATATATCCAAGGTAATAGAAAATGAAAATGGGAACTCATGTTAGGTACATATTTTCCATATGTATGAAAATGTGAGGGAAGTCTGAATGACCATGAGAATGGGACCATGTAACTTTGAATAACTGTTTGGTGGTGGTATCAGTTCAATTCCTTACTAGCCAATCTTTTCTGGGTTCTTGGGCTAATCTTTCATATTAGTATTACCTCTCAGTGTTCACCTTATACTTTTTCTCTTGGGAAAAACAAAGGAATCTTTATACTACGCTTTTTATCCTGTAAGAAAAATGGATAATATGTCACACTTGTCTTGAGTTTGAGAACTTTCAAATATTTTTACCATATTGAGTTCCTATAGTGCTTGATTTACAACAAATTCAAGATAAATGTTCACCTTCACTTTCAGAGTAGATTGAACATTCTTAATAATCTCTAAAGTGTTTATAGTCACAAACAATAAAATCCTTTCCATAAATGTGCCATTGAGTTAGCTTTATTGACAAAACACACACACATGAACACACACACACACAAAAGGGGGGAGAAAAGTTATAAAAATGTGTTTTGCTTTAAAATGTAAGATTAATTAAAAAAAAACTCCCGCTTTTATAAAAGCTATTAATAAATTATAATTTTCTTTACGGGAAGGCCTTAATTTTGATTTGAAAACATTGGGAATTGTGAACATAAAATGAGAATCGGTGACTTTTATGTAAGATAAGACTAAAATCCAATGATTAACATTTATAAGTTGTCGTTTGCCAGTGCTATCAGCAGGAGATAATGAAGGGACTTAAGCCAAACTTGGATGATTATCACACCTCACTTTCTTTGACAGCACATTGCTAAGTGTGGAGGAATATCCTCAAAACAGGGCAGTAAAAACTGGAAAACTGATTTTCTGGAAGCACAGCAATTATTGAGTCTTTGATCACGAAGTAATGTTTCAATATTTTGAAATATTCTGTAATATTGATTATGATTGATCTATTATTTAGCAAACTGCAAGCATGTCAGATGTGTTGATACCATAATTTGAAAGGGTATCAAAATACTTTCCAAAGTGCAGAAAATTAGTTTTGCCCAATTTTGTTGAAGGTTTTTGACTATTTCTAATTGGCAGTCTACACAAATATGGCACTTTCAATTATGTGTTCTGACTTCTTCAAAGTTGTTCACTGCAATTTGAAATAAAAAATATTTTTCTTTGACATAGAAAATTATCTTTAAATAGTAATGCTTTTTCATTTTGTTTTCATATTCTTTTTTGGTACACAATTTGTTAAGAGCATTTTAGTAAAGTGTCATGTTTCCATTATTGTGTATGATGTTGGGAGTATGTATGATAGGACTAGTGTTGAGCAGTCCTAGACCAGGATGGGCATAATAAATTCATTGGGGGACAATGATTAGGAACATACTATTCAATAAAATAAAATAAAATCCAAAAGAAATAAAATGTCAAAGAATTTGACCAAAATATGGAAATAAGTCTGTTGGATTGGGTTAGAGTAACATAATAATTTTCATTTTGTGTCTGATGAATACCAGGCAATGATAGCCTATCCAAATGGAAGCATTTTATCTGATTGGAACACTCACCGAATAGACATTTAGAGTAGAGAGTGCATGAAGATGCAAAATTAGAGATTCATAAAAAAAACACAAAAACTAGAGGTTTGTAAAAAAGAATAGAAATAAGAATTTTAAAGAATGAGAATGATTAGATTATATGATGAAGAAAATGTGAATATAAACAAAAAGAGCATCAAGAATCAAGTTAAAAAGAAAACTATATGCTTACTTGTGGAGCATAAGGAATAACACGGAGGACTCTGGGAGATGGAGAGGAGAAGTGAGTTGGGGGAAATTAGAGAGGGAGACAAACCATGAGAGACTGTGGACTCTGAGAGACAGGGTTTTGGAGGGGAGGCAGATGGGAGGTTGGGTGAGCCCGGTGGTGGGTATTATGGAGGGCACGTATTGCATGGAGCACTGGGTGTGGTGCATAAACAATGAATTCTGGAACACTGAAAAGGAATTTAAAAAATAAATAAAAATTAAAAAAAAAGAAAACTATACAGGTTGTTAGAGGGAAAAAAACAGAAACAGTGATAAAGAAATTATCGGAAAAGGTAGGTAAATATCTCAAATAATATATTGTTAGAATTAAAAGAGAACTTCGGTATTTTCTTACTAGTATGTCTCATTCTAATTTTTGAAATTTTAATATATTTTTTAAATTAGACTGTTAAGAAATAGAGAACTTGGCCTCAACCCTCTCTGTCTCTCATCCACTCTCTCTGTAGGATGAGGTTTCTTCATCTCGTTTGTGTCATGCTTTTTACAACTGCCTAGTACAAGCCTACAACTTCTTAACTGTTTACAGATTTGGCCAGCCACCTTACTGTTCCTCAAAGCACTGCATGTCAGAAGGATTCCCACTTCTGAATCTTTGGTTTTGGCCTGGCCTTTTCTCTCCATTCATTCACATGCTTTTAATTAATCAATGGCCATCTACCCCCACACAATGATAATTCCTAGAGATTCCCCCCTACTGATCTTTCCTTTATTCAATTCTTATAACCTTAGATTTCTTTTCCTTTTTCCTTTCTTTTTCTTCCTTCTTTTTAAAAGTTTTATTTATTTAGCTAAACTCTGTGTCCAATGTGGGGCTCAAACTCACAACTCTGAGATCAAGAATCCATGCTCTTCCAGGTGAGCCAGGCAGGCACCCCAATTTCTTAACTTAGAAATTGCAACTCTCTTGAATGTTACTTGGATACATTTTTTTAAATAAGGTTTGTATTCATGGCAAGGATGCATGTGTTTTGAGGAACAATCTAGATCTCTCTTTTTCTATACTTTCATACAATACCTATCAGGGTGTTTAACATAGAGTTGGTTCTTAGTACATGTATGAAATGATTTGGGAAGTGGCATGTCCATATTAACCAAAAGATATGGCCTAAATCAGTGGAATGAAATTATCTGTTCTTTGTTTAAATTTACCCCATTAATATACACAAGGCTTTGATTTTTCTTTTAAGATCTTATCTCCATTGGCTCTATTAATTCACTGGGTAAAAATGCATTGATTGGCATTTACAACCTTCCCTGTTAATTGGCTGTTTGGATACAACAGCAGGAATAAAGACTGAGACTCAAATTAAAGCCGAATTAGTGTTCTTATAAGCCTTTTCTATTTTATATGATATTTTGATGCACTTTAAAAGGGAATAAATCTCAAGTTTTCTCTAATGTGGTTAATTTTAAAGATGGATATCTAAAGCCAACTCTAAAATAGAATTATGGCAATGAAATAATAAGGCAATTATATATTGCCTACATGCATATGTCTGCATTTTCTTCACAAAAGTGTTCCTTCTGAAAAACAGGCACTTAATGAAATTCTTAGCTCAGTCCACAATAACTTAATTGACGGAGTGAAGCTGTTAGAAAGACATAAGGATAGTCATTATAAGAAACTGGTGATTAATAATAACTTCTGATGAATACATAGCAACTATTTATTGTGGTACTAGCAGATGATTACATACTAAGCCAATTGTACAATGCTTCAATATAAATTAGATGAATGGGTTTTTTTGTTAAGAATTTTAAAGGGCAAATAGCAATGACTGTATTTATATAGCTAGAGGCCAATAAAACAAACATTTTCTATTACTCAAAACCAGAGCTAACAGGATATTTTAAGTGCACTGCATTTTTAGATGGACATATGAATTTTGGGTCAAATCTGCTTTCATTAAGGCACCAGTAAAATTTAACTTTTCTGGCACGATGGACTTCTGTCATAAACCCCATAACACACAAAACTTCTGGATAAATATTTAAAAGGTCAGGCATATGCCATACAAACCTGCAAAATGTCTTTCAGTTTTCTTTTTAAGTGATAGTCAATTCTCACCCTCCAAAGAAAGTTCTTTTAGTGCAAACTTTTAATACATATGGAGAGATGTGTGCAGCCATAAGCGCCGATGTTTCCTTCTAAGCAAAATAAAAGAGATGTTTTTCATTTGTTTTGGCAAGCTAAAGGCAGGCACTTTATAGATGCTTTTATAAAGAAAAAATAAAAACTTTGATTGGTTCGATTAAAATGCATTTACCCAACCTAATAACAAGTTACGTTAGTATTTATAAGGTCTGCCTACTCTGCATACAGTCATTCTGAAGGATGTCAATGTGCTTTAAAACTATCCTGAATAAATCTTCCCAGTGAAAACTCCACAGGAAATGAACTCATATCCACAGAGCAAGCCCAGGCAAAATTGTGGCATAGACTAAAACAAACAAAGAAGTCAACCTTTGCTACCTTCTCATTTACCAAATTTGTTCTCCCATTTTTTGTCCTACTACTCCCTGAAGGAAGACAATTCTTACTATCATCCGTTCCCTATTGTTAGTAAGATTTGAAGGACACAGCCCCTAACCTCAGGGTTAGCCTGTCATGAAGGACTTCAGGAGCTAAACCAATCCCTTCTCCTGAAGTAACCACATACGGTTCTAGGTTGTGCTGACTGTGCTATGTCTCATCCTCTGTCTCACTCGGGGATCAATTATGAGCAGATATCCGTCCATGTTTTCAGTTACCAAACCAGTGATGGCCCTGCTTTCATCGCTCTGCAGCCTGCCTCTCTTTCCTACTTAATAGTCCCGTAATTTTCTGGAATTTATTTCTGCAAAATATCCTTGTATGATATAGCTTAACCTAATGAGTTAGGTCTCCTGAATGTAACAGTATTTCACAGGTGACTTCTTGAAACTTACTTTCATAATCTAAAGAATTAGAGCTACAAGTAGTGAAATTTCAATACTGAGGGAGGTCGATGTGGCAATGTTTGTAATCTGTGGATACAGTAGGGTTGCTGGTTATCAGTTAACATTTTTAAAACATGTAGATATAAACCGAATGTATGTTTTTCTTTTCTTTTCTTTTTCTTTCTTAAGAAAAATCAATGAACTCTACTTAAACTTTTAGATGACGTGAACAAAGCCATAAAAATTTGAGGCAAACTGAGATGTTAGAAGTCTTCCTGGGAAAATGAATGTATCTGTGTTTATAAAGCAAAACCATCTTAACTGCTTTCTTACTAATTATTGTTTTCTTTCCTTTAAACTGATCGCCAACATGTCCAGACATAGGGGGGAGAATATAATTCCTGGGAGAGAGGTCAAACTCCAACATTATGTGGAAATAATACAGAATTTTATTGTGTATGCAAAACAAACAAAAAAATTATCTACTGCTTAATATTATTCTTGCCAAATTGTGTGGAACCTAATTGCTGTAACAGTAGGTAGGCTGTATACTTCTTTTCATTCTCACTAATGAACAATATTTAAATTGCTGAAACACCTCCCATCATTTCCCTATTTCTTTCTAACCTCCCTTTCCTCTCTCATTCCAATTATAATGTGTATTGTTTAATTGAGTCTTTATTTCACTACTTGGTTCACCTTTGCCTTGTGAGTTTCCAAGAAGGAGAGAGCACTCTATATTTTTTTGAACAGATGCTTCATTATGGGAGGTGAGTAGCTCAGTTACATCGCCATTTCACCTTTTCCCCCATGTCTGGCAGTTGTTGTGGGCTGTTAAACAGCTTTAATAGAAGATGAGACTAGCCTCTTGCTCTAAGGGCATGAAAACTTTTTTTTATGGGTCTTACTATCTTCATGGTTCGTTAAATACAATGTAGAGTCATTTTACTGCAGCTAGTGGACCCCAGAAGGACCTGACAGTTAAATGAAAGTTGTCAGTCTTCCTTCTGTTCTAGCTAGATTGGGTAATAAAAGGGCAGAACCTGGAAGTAAGGACCAGAATTGAGATCAATGTGCCAAACAAATAAAAGAAATGTAATGAGCTCTTGAGAAATGCAGCAGAGAAGGCATGGGTTTTTAAGTGTCTAGACAAATAGAGGCCAGTAATAATAAATCTATAATGAATGGCTTTAAGAATTACAACTGTGCTTTGCATAATAGATAAGTGGAAGACTTATGGTCTAAAATTTATAAGGAGGAATTCGATTAGTTGCAATGGAAAAATAGCATTTGAGTATAGAAACTGCTAAGAAATTATTAACAATTATATGTCATTCTACGTCAGAAATATAAGGAATTAGAAATTGTTGATATTTATTATCATTCAAAAGAGAAGAAATGGAGTTCTAGTCAAATGACTTTGCATTTTTAAAAATAAAATAAAGTTTCAATGATTAATCATCATTTTATCCACAAATAAACAAACAATGGTTCAATTAGTATACACTTTCCTAAAACAATAAATAAAAATAAATGAAAGTTTCCTCCTTGACAATAGGTAGTATTCTAAATGAAATATCAGAATTTGTTTAAAATATTGCTGTAGGAAAAAAAAAAAAAAAGAGTCCAAATAGGACTTTTGTTCATGTCTTCCAAAATTTAAGGCAGAATTTATGCTATAGTTAGGAAAGGACATTGAAACCTCCCTCCCCTAATTAAAATTTAGTATACGACTTGTCCTTTGTTTTTCCATTGAACTTGATAATTAACTTTATAAGCCTTAAAGCTTGAAAGCGATACTTTCTAATATTTGCATTGCTGGAGCAAGAAAGGCAGTGAGACGGAACTGACACTAAGTTTTCACTCATTAAAATACAAGAACTATCATTATTAAAGACCAAAAACTCATCCTATTTAAAAATTTTTTTGAGAAACTATCAAAAATTATTGATAATTGGAATGTATCATGTAGTTTAAATAATATAATTGAATATCATATTTATAATTCTATTATTTACCACTTCCATCACCTTTAATAAGTTCTTGGGAAAAAAGGATGTCAATATGTGAGTAGGGAGTAACTGAGACACAAAAAAACCCAGTTTGATTTAAAGTATTTACATATTTCGCTTTCCTGACATAGACATACCAAGACAAAATTAGAGGGACTTATTCATTATTATTCAGGTTTTAAACAAAAGTGCATTTTCAAAGGAAGCTATTGGTGCCTATGCTTCCACTGATGACTTAAGCCAATACTATGAAACAGAATTTCCCACAGTGTTGGAAATGTCCTATAACACTGCTGTTTGATATGACAGCTACTAGCCACATATGGCTTTTGAACATTTAAAATGTGGCCAGTGTGATTGAGGAATTGCAATTTTAACTTTATTAATTTTTTCTCATTTAAATATAAATCTGAATAGTCACATAAAGTTAGTTACTACAATACGGATTGAAACTGTCTGTTCAAATGTGATAAAGATTGTCTCTCTGATTGTAGTCTTCTTTGTCCAGCTCATTGTAAATTGCTGTATTGTGTTGATGCATGGGAAGTGAAAGAAGTCAAAAGCAACAGACTTCATATTTTAATTTCATTCGAATAGTTATCACAAGATTTAATGGATCTATTTTGACTACCTTACATCCAATATTCTCTGTGAAAACAACCTAACTACCATGCTTACCTGGTGTATTAGTCTGGGTTCTCCAGAAAAACAGAATTGATGATATATATGTATATAATACATATGGACTTGGCTCATGTGGTAGTTATGAAGGCTGAGATGTCCCACTCTCTGTGGTTGACAAACTGAAGATTCAGGAGAGCAGATGCTATAGAGCTCTTATCCTAGTCTGAGTCCAGAGGCAAGAGAAAACCAATGTCCTGGCTCAAAGGCTGTTGAGCAAAGAGCAAAGTATCCCTTACTCAGCCTATTTTTTTTTTCCTATTCAGGCTTTTAGTATATTGGATGAAGCCCACCCACATTTGGGAGAATAATCCATTTTATTCAGTTTACTGATGCAAATGTTAATCTCATTCAGAAACAGCCTTACAGATATGCCCAGAATAATTTTTAGGCAAATATTAAGAACCCTGTGGGGGGTCTGAGTGGCTCAGTCACTTAAGCATCTGCCTTCAATTCAGGTCATGATCTTGGGGTTCTGGGATTGAGCCCTGCATCTGGTCTGCAACTCAGTGGGGAGCTGCTTCTCCCTCTCCTTCTGTCCTTCTTCCCACTCATGCTCTCTCTCATGCTCTCTGTCTCCTGTTTCAAATAAATAAATAAAATCTTAAAAAAAAAGTTTCCTGTGGCCCAAATTGATAAATAAAATTAATCATCACACCTGCTATTATGAAAAAGTTTCTTTTCTCTCCTCCCCACCCTTACCACTTTCAACCATTAATATTCAAGTTAAAAAGTGATCCTTTTATCTAGTTAATTAAACTGTGACTCCTCTTCAATAGTCCTAAATAGCCAGAGAGGTTTTCAACAAAAAGGGAACAGCTTACTGTATTATGAGTTCTCAGACTGTTTAATTCCATTCTCTGATTTCTAGTTCTTATCACAGTCCCTAGAAAGGTTTTTAAGATATGATTCGTTCTGAGAAATATTTGTTGACAAAGCAAATTAAGGAATAGTACCTGATATTAGAGAATAATGGCCTCTCAGCAACTGCTTTGGTTTTTTCCTTAATTCTCTCATAAGTTTCCTGTGTGATGGGTGTTCCCAAGTGAATTTAATTACAAAATCTACTTTAGAGAAATGTTTTTCAATACTTAATGTGTGTATGAATCATCCGTATTACAACGCACTGTTGGTAAGTATAGGGTCAAAGCTGGCTTTCTGGCATTATAACAAGCTCCCAGATAACGTCAACATGAGTTTGAAGAACACACTCTTAATATCAAGGATTTAGACTAGAGAATACTCTGAAGGAAGAGAAGAAACAGAACATTACTTATAAATAATAGTCATCACAGCAGTTAGCGTGCCTCAGATATGGGAGAATAAAGAATCCTTGCAAAACAAAATTTATTCATTTACTCATTCAATGAATATGTCTTGAGTATCTAGTATGTGCCAGGTATTATGCTAAGCCTAAGGAAGGAAAGATTTAAAACAAATACAATTCCTTCCTCTAACATTCAATATGGAGTAGTGAAGGGGAGTGGGTCATAAGTAAACACACAAAAAATTAACAAGTTCTTTAAAAGAATTGTGTAACAGAACAGGATTTTATGGAAGTTCAAAATTGGGACAATAATTTCAAGCTTAGTACACCCCAAGGAGGTGGTATCTAACATTAGTTCTGAAGGAAGAGTAGCCATAAGAGGTAAAGGTAGCGGCCTTAGAATATACATGGAAATGTCAAGGGGAGACGTAGGTAGGAAAATTCTATGAATGGAAGTGCTGTCATTTTCCATGTCACATCTCCTTTTTTATTTGGTAAGTGAAATGTTTGACAAATTGCTAAAAGGAAGGCAGAATGAACTGATGATGTAGGGATTTGAAAAGATTTGGAAAGTACAATTTGAGGACTGATATAGGAGATAGACCATGTAAAGGACCCAGCTGAAGTCTCAAGCAGGAAGTGATCCTTGGCACTAATGTTGGAAAAGAAAATGTGTTCATTTGGATTGGTTTTAGCCTAAGACTTGGCCAGAAAGGTATAATAGAAGGATAAAAGAATAAAAAGTACATGAAGTTTACTCTGTAAAAGGAAAAAAAACCAGGCTAGTAGGTCGGGTAAAGTTAAAGGAATCAATGAATGGCAGGTGAGAAGAATGCAAAAACAAAACAAAAAAACATGTGGAATGATTGGATAAGGTATCTTGAATGATAGATTATGGTCATAGAAAGAGAAGTTTGAAATTGAGATTTGAGAACTTGGGTAACTTCGAACAGTTGAAAAGCATAATTTAACTGGGATTGGATCCCACTCTGTATCTGGCTCTAGTACCTGTACTCTGAACTCACATGTTCAACCATCTTACAAATAAAGGTCTACTTGATCCATACAATGGAATGAGGGGGATTTAGTTTTGAACGTGGCTGTTTTAATTAAATTTGTTCAATGGTATTATCTTCCCTTCATGACTTTTTCTTGAAATAACTGTCTGTGTAAGTGAAGAAAATGTATTGATCTGGAATGTCACCATTACAAAAATCTTTATAACAAAAAGTTTCTGCAGTAAAGCTACTAATATCCACTATTCAGCAATACAGAATATATCAAACACTGAAAAAAACGGAGGTAAAATACCAATTCTTTAGCCGGATATTAAAAATGGCTCATAATCTCACTGTGTACTTAGCTTTATCTACCCATTTTTACTGATTTTCTACATAAAACTTAACTTCAACCTGAAAAATGGTAGATAACTCCAATGACGTGATTATTACCCTCTTCTCTAATCCATTTATTCTAGGATAAATACAACTATTTTCTCATTTTTTTTCCTGATGAGTAAACTGAGGCATGGGCAAATTTGAGACCACAGAACTAGTAGAATTAGTGTTTGAAATGAGGCAGTCTATTTCCAGAGCCTGGAAGCTTAACCACTATCTACAATGAACCTTAAATATAAATTTCCATTCAGGACTCCTTAAGCTTTCTTGATGTTCTTAGCCCTTTCTGCCTTTCTGAACTTTACTCATTCTCACTTTCAGCTTGATTCCCACTATAAGAAACCCTCCTTTGGTATACCTGTCATAGTGATTTCTGACTACTTTTGAAGTCCCTTAATATTCATTATGGATCCATAGAATTTCTAGGCCACATGCACCTTAGATGTCTTTTTTTTTTTTTTAATGTGATATTTGTGTTGTATCTCTTCTCTCTTTGTTCATGGTAGCATTTATAAGAGCAGCATGCTTTTGCATTTATGAAGGTCTTGGATTCTTCAAAACAGTGCCTTAGGTACATTCCTACAAGGAATCAGAGCTAGAATTCAAGATGAAACACATTTGTCATCCTAAAGGTGGTGATACTGAAAGTCTAGAGACTTGTGGGATGTCATACAAGTTAACAGCACAGTTAGGCAGGCCCTTTTTTTTTTTTTGCCTTCAATGAACATATTTTCTGAACCTCATATCTGGTGACTAGTGCATTTTTAGAAGCATAAGGTAAGTAAGACTGTTTGGAAGCAAAAGTATTCTAGAAACATCTCTAAGATTGTTATAATTAAAATAACCCAGAACTCTTTTTCTCTTTTACTTTCTCACTTCTAATGTTTTTTAACTCTGTGCCAGACAATTCAAATGAGTTTACTTTTTATTGAAATTCCTTTTCACATATATCTAGATTATAAATTCATCAAAGGCAAGAAACAAACCAAAGTGCCTTCTTTATTTAATGAAGACTTAAAGATGGATCATGGAACTATTTTACATGGCTTCGATAAATAGAAAACACTAAACAAAAAGAAATTAGCATTCTTGAAGAGCTCCAGAAATATACAATTTTAGCTGTGTTTTAATTAGATCAGATGCTTTCCCTATTTCCAGTCTTTCTGTATTTTTAGACCCCCACTTTGCTTTTAGATATAAATTCCTTTCCCACTAGGAAAACCTGTTTAATAGCCATAATATATTTACAGCAGAAATATGAGTAATAAACCCCCTGTTGACTGAAAATAATATTTACGTACTAGGCAATTATCCTCACATCATTTAAAAACTTTCTGCACTATTATTTTACCTGCATTCCTCATTTTGATTATTATGCCACATTTGAGTGTTGGCAGGCTTAGTAGAAACATGCATCTTTTATACTTCAATGGTTTTGAATGGCCTCTCTTTTTCCTCTCTCTGTCTTTTTCTCACTCCAATTTACAAACAGGAGTCATGAACAGCTTTTTAAAATGATCATTCATTTGGTAAGAAGCAAAAGACTCCCACGCATTTTATTTTTGATTGAGTTCATGTGATTTTACTTACCAGAATCCAGCTAGTGATATGGTTAAAAAAAAGAAAGAAAGAAAGAAAAAAGGATGAGAAGGCCTATTTTCTTGGTATTAGATATGTCATCTCTTATAATTAAACTTAATATTTTCCACTTCAATTAACAAAAGAAATATATAGTAAATAGCTCAATTTGTATGATGTTTTACAGTTAATAGCTTCTTTTCAAATGCCATCTTTAAATTGATCCTGAACATAATCTTGGTCTCAGGGATTTGTTTGCCAAACCACTCCTGTTTATTAGGAAACTGAGGACCTGCAAGGTTAAGTTGTCCAAGTTTTTTCAGCTTGTATTTGTCAGAACTAAAATCCGAACCCAGATTTCCTGACAAAATTAGTTGTTGTTGCTACTACATTATGTTACCTTCTTATGTATAAATACAGTTAGGCCTAGAAGCCCAGTTTTTCCTTCCTTTTGTAGTTTCTGCACAGTTGTCCATGAGAACACATTAGTTATGTAATCTTCTGATTAATTTTGTTTTGAAGGAGAGCTTCTTTCAAGATCTGCATAGTTATTTGAGCAGAGGCTCAGATGTCTGAAAAGTATTGCTAAGCCTTTTAGGTGTCTTAATATTGAGAAGGCTGGGGACACTCTATGTGGATTGTAGGAGGAAAATCCACCTTCTGAAGTTTCAAATGCTAAAGCCTGGATTTGGTCAACCACACACTGGCAACTAGTTGAAATTTTCCTTTGTTAGGTTCACATCTTCTATATTCCCTTTATAGGGGTCACTCCTGGCTCCATAAAGGTGAAATCTGAAAATACATGTGTGAGAGGTTTTACATGCTCATTTATTATCAAACAGTGTCCCTATGAATTACATATAAACCCAAGGAAGAACTAGAATCCGAAAGAATGAATGACACATGCATTTTCATTGATTTTAGTGTAAAATGGATCAGCCCACATTTTAATTTAGTCAGATGATTTCAAATAGACAAAGCTGTGTTTTCTAAAGTGAATTTCTCAGAATATTATCTCTGGAGGACATGGATAGGTTTTCTGTGGGAAGAAAAGGAAAGGTTTTTAGATATTGGTTGTCATTGCAATACACAAATTTAAACAGGTTTACTTACCCCAGCACATACTAATACACCACTGGCCTTCAGGAGGGGAGAGATAGTAGACATTCCTCAACAATATCTCAACATGTAAAATGTTTTCATGGAACATCTCACAGGTAATTCATCTATGTTACATATTTAATTTCCCACCACCATCCTCCTCGCTGCGGCAATTTATATAGTTCAATGTGACCAAGCTAATCAAAATTGGTATTTTCTTTGCATTCGATTTTTCCAGACTTCATTCTCTTCCCTACCTTTTATTTTTCAAATTAGTGAAACTTAAGTGGGAATTATAAGAACAGACAACAGACACTGGTCTTTTTGAATTGATTAAATCTTTAAAAAATTTAAGAAAATATTTATGCAGCATATTAGTTTCCTAGGTATGCTATGATATATTACATATTACCTAGAGATGCTATGGTGCCTTAAAACAACAAATTATCTTCTTACAGTTCCAGTCTTTGGATTTAGGGACCCACCCTATAGTCAGAATGATTTTATCTCTAGATCTCTAATTACATCTGCAAAGATCCTATTTCTAAATGAGGTCACATTCAGAGTTTCAGGTGAACACAAATTTTGGGGAATGCTATTCAATCAACTACACTAGGTATTATTGCTCTAGCCTTATCCCTTTTGTACATCTTATATTATATATTCTATGAAAGCACTGGAAGATATATATCTAGCTTGATTTTACTAGATTAGAAGTACATTTTACTTCTTCATACCTTTTAGATTTTTTCCCCAATTTTTTTTAAATGAACAAATGGAAAATTTGTTACACTCCTTAGTTAAAAGTAGAGAAATGAAAAGAATTCACTGGGAGTCCAAGTGGGTCAGTAGCAAGCAGTACCAACCAAACCATGGTTTCTTCCAATTAGATAACCAAGTGATAAAGCATAAACATTTTAGTAGGCATGAGAAAAAGACTTTGAACAAGGACTGCCATGATCTAAACTCCTGCTTTAACTGTGTTCCTATCATTCATGATTAAGAATAGGTGGCAAGGGATCAAGGACAAGGGGAGGAAATCTCGAGGTTTCCTTTACAGTAATCTAGGAAGTATATATTGATATTTGTGCAGAGTGGTTCCTCAAAGCTTTGTGTCTTGTATCCTGCCACTTTAGCATTTTGTGAACGTCCTGGGTGGAAGTTATCCTTGTTCTGTATTAAGTTTTTAGATAACACAAAACAAAAGGGGGGGAGCATTTCATTAGGTGACATGACTAAATGTCAACATAATTTTGGTTGCCTAGAATGATGGACCAAAATTAACAGGATAGAGTCTTGAATTTAGGTTAGAAGACGTCAATCACATTAGCTTAATTTATGGAAACCTTACTAGACTGCACTTTATGTATTTTTTTTAAATTTTTTCAGCATAACAGTATTCATTGGTTTTGCACATCACCCAGTACTCCATGAAAAACGTGCCCTCCCTATTACCGACCACCTGTTCCCCCAACCTCCCACCTCTGACCCTTCAAAACCCTCAGGTTGTTTTTCAGAGTCCATAGTCTCTTATGGTTTGCCTCCCCTTCCAATTTTTTTTTTTTATAAACATATAATGTATTTTTATCCCCAGGGGTACAGGTCTGTGAATCGCCAGGTTTACACACTTCACAGCACTCATGATAGCACATATCCTCCCCAATGTCCATAACCCCCTCCCCCTCTTCCAACCCCACCTCCCCCCTGCAACCCCCAGTTTGTTTGGTGAGATTAAGAGTCATTTATGGTTTGTCTCCCTCCCAATCCCATCTTGTTTCATTTATTCTTCTCCTATCGCACTAACCCCCCATGTTGCTTCTCCATGTCCTCATATCAGGGAGACCATATGATAGTTGTCTTTCTCCGACTGACTTATTTCACTAAGCATGATGCCCTCTAGTTCCATCCACGTTGTTGCAAATGGCAAGATTTCATTTCTTTTGATGGCTGCATAGTATTCCATTGTGTATATAGACCACATCTTCTTTATCCATTCATCTGTTGATGGACATCTAGGTTCTTTCCATAGTTTGGCTATTGTAGACATTGCTGCTATAAACATTCGGGTACACGTGTCCCTTCGGATCACTATGTTTGTATCTTTAGGGTAAATACCCAATAGTGCAATTGCTGGGTCATAGGGTAGTTCTATTTTCAACATTTTGAGGAAAATTTTGTTTTCCAGAGTGGTTGCACCAGCTTGCATTCCCACCAACAGTGTAGGAGGGTTCCCCTTTCTCCGCATCCTCGCCAGCATCTGTCATTTCCTGACTTGTTAATTTTAGCCATTCTGACTGGTGTGAGGTGATATCTCATTGTGGTTTTGATTTGTATTTCCCTGATGCCAAGTGACGTGGAGCACTTTTTCATGTGTCTGTTGGCCATCTAGATGTTTTCTTTGCAGAAATGTCTGTTCATGTCATCTGCCCATTTCTTGATTGGATAGTTTGTTCTTTGGGTGTTGAGTTTGCTAAGTTCCTTATAGATTTTGGATACTAGCCCTTTATCTGATATGTCATTTGCAAATATCTTCTCCCATTCTGTCAGTTGTCTTTTGGTTTTGTTAACTGTTTCCTTTGCAGTGCAAAAGCTTTTGATCTTGATGAAATCCCAATAGTTCATTTTTGCCCTTGCTTCCCTTGCCTTTGCCGATGTTCCTAGGAAGATGTTGCTGTGGCTGAGGTCGAAGAGGTTGCTCCCTGCGTTCTCCTCAAGGATTTTGATGGATTCCTTTCTCACATTGAGGTCCTTCATCCATTTGGAGTCTATTTTCGTGTGTGGTGTAAGGAAGTGGTCCAATTTCATTTTTCTGCATGTGGCTGTCCAATTTTCCCAGCACCATTTATTGAAGAGGCTGTCTTTTTTCCATTGGACATTCTTTCCTGCTTTGTCGAAGATTAGTTGACCATAGAGTTGAGGGTCGATTTCTGGGCTCTCTATTCTGTTCCACTGGTCTATGTGTCTGTTTTTGTGCCAGTACCATGCTGTCTTGATGATGACAGCTTTTTAATAGATCCTGAAGTCCGGAATTGTGATGCCACCAACTTTGGCTTTCTTTTTCAATATTCCTTTGGCTATTCGAGGTCTTTTCTAGTTCCATATAAATTTGAGGATTATTTGTTCCATTTCTTTGAAAAAAATGGATGGTATTTTGATAGGGATTGCATTAAATGTGTAGATTGCTTTAGGTAGCATAGACATTTTCACAATATTTATTCTTCCAATCCAGGAGCATGGAACATTTTTCCATTTCTTTGTGTCTTCCTCAATTTCTTTCATGAGTACTTTATAATTTTCTGCGTATAGATTCTTAGCCTTCTTGGTTAGGTTTATTCCTAGGTATCTTATAGTTTTGGGTGCAATTGTAAATGGGACTGACTCCTTAATTTCTCTTTCTTCTGTCTTGTTGGTGTACAGAAATGCAACTGATTTCTGTGCATTGATTTTATATCCTGACACTTTACTGAATTCCTGTACAAGTTCTAGCAGTTTTGGAGTGGAGTCTTTTGGGTTCTCCACATATAGTATCATATCATCTGCGAAGAGTGATAGTTTGACTTCTTCTTTGCCGATTTGGATGCCTTTAATTTCTTTTTGTTGTCTGATTGCTGAGGCTAGGACTTCTAGTACTATGTTGAATAGCAGTGGTGATAATGGACATCCCTGCCGTGTTCCTGACCTCAGCGGAAAAGCTTTCAGTTTTTCTCCATTGGGAATGATATTTGCGCTGGGTTTTTCATAGATGGCTTTGATAATATTGAGGTATGTGCCCTCTATCCCTACACTTTGAAGAGTTTTGATCAGGAAGGGATGCCGTACTTTGTCAAATGCTTTTTCAGCATCTATTGAGAGTATCATATGGTTCTTGTTCTTTCTTTTATTAATGTGTTGTATCACATTGATTGATTTGCGGGTGTTGAACCAACCCTGCAGCCCTGGAATAAAGCCCACTTGATCGTGGTGAATAATCCTTTTAATGTACTGTTGAATCCTATTGGCTAGTATTTTGGCGAGAATTTTTGCATCTGTGTTCATCAAGGATATTGGTCTGTAGTTCTCTTTTTTGGTGGGATCCTTGTCTGGTTTTGGGATCAAGGTGATGCTGGCCTTTATGTCTTAAAAAAGGACAGACACATACACATGCACAAACACACACACACACAGGATTTATTACTCATACTTTCACTATGGCCAACAGTGTGACACAACCACCAAAAAGAATAATTCATTCCAAGGCTGAACTTATGGGATATAGGGAACTTCTTTTTAATGAGGTAAAAGATTTTAGAGAACCAGAAAGACTCTAAAGACCCTTGTTTTTTAATAAGCAAAGAACTTGGGACATTTTACAATTTTTTCCATTCCTTTTCTCAACAAACTCAACAATGACAGGGATATGATTTGGATTACTAGATGAAAAACATACAATCGATAATTGTGTTATTTTGAATTTGTAGCTGTTTTATGGTGTTAAACACACAATAGCAGGTATATATCTCGATTTAATAAACTATAGTAATTGTAGTATTCCCTTTTTTGAGATTTGGGAATATATAATTAATCTAGAAAGATAAATTATTAGTTTCTGTGAGTAAACAAACACCTGACATTTAAGACAGATATTTTTGGATTACATGCAAACCTTAGATTCTACTAGTTCAACAAATAAAATGAAATCTCCCTCCGATGTTATTTCTAGTCCTGTTTCTTAGATAAGACATCAGATAGTTTGTCAAAAATTATATCCACAAGAGGCTAAAGCAGCTGTTATTTATGCCAAACTAATCTGTGAGGCTAGTGTCAGTATAAGAAGTTCAAGTCCAAGGGATGTGGGAGGGCTCCCAGTAGCCTGCCTGTCATTGCTAAGGGAAAGAAGATTAAGAAAGCAGCTGCAAAAGGCAGAGGAAATGCTGCTTCCTGAGCTTCACTGGGTTTTTAATAGTGATTGTGAATCTGACCTACTCAATGTGGGTCACTTAACAAATACAACCTCAGAGGGGAGTACATATCATTCGGTTTTCAATTTACCATAGGCAATATACCAGGAAGAGTAGATGGTGGAAAGTCAGTGACAGCTACAGCCATTTCCTTCTGTAGGAGAACCCAGTACATAAAAAACAATACAAAACAAGCAAAACATCCCAAAATACATGAGTAGAGGAGAGAGCATTATTATTTGCTTTACCATATTAATGAGAGCTTTTTTTTTTTTTTTCAAAATAATGACATTTTACAGTAACTATGTTACATGATTCGGTTTAAAAAATGAATGTATTTTTCAGGAATGGAAGGATTCACCGATTTCACAAACATTTATTGGGAAGCTGTAAGTTACTATACATGTAAGTTACTATGTCAGGCCTTCAAAAAATATAAAAATGATAGGATATTGTTGCCAGAGAAGGGAACTGTGAGTGTATCAATAACTGTTTATTGACTGGAATGGAAATTAAACATAATTCCATGAGGGAGAAAAATAGTGGCACATATACCATACCACTAGGCAGAATATGATATGAAATCCATGACAGAAGTTCAAGAAGAGGATTGGTATAAAAGTATAAGGATAAACTTTTAACTGGAGGAATCATGGACATCTTCATAGCAAAAATACCATTACATCATTTTTGTGAGGTAAATCGGATAACGAAAGAAAGAAACAGAAAGCAGAAGAAATGGGCTAAAGAATATAAAGTGAGTTTAGAAAAAGGCCAATAAATGCTTTGGCAGAGTAAGGGAATGGCTTGATGAGGTCTTTCCTAATGGGGCTTTCATTTCAATGGGGAGATAGGTGACAAGCAACCCAAACCAAATATTTAATTGCAGATGGTGAAACGTCTTATAAAGAAAAATACAATCATCCAGGCAGAGAGAGACTGAGGAAAAATAAGTAGTGAGGAAGTGAGGAGGCCATTTTATTCAAAGGGAGTGTTATCTTGGAGGAGGTAGCATTTGAGCACAAACCTAAGTAAAGGGAGATTGCAAGTCATGGACAGTCTCAGGAAAGAACATTTCTGCAGGAGGACGAGCAAGTGCGAAGAACCTGTTTTGGGAATAGGCTGGAATTGTGGTCCAGGCTAATGTTCCTGGAAACAGAAGGGCAGATGAGTTCAGAGCAACAGAGGCTCTAACCATGCAGATGGGAAAGATAAATTAAGTGGGCTTAGGAGAAAGCTCGAAGATCAGTGTCAGATATGTTTGCTTTTTAGATGTGTGTGAGGCTTTCAAATGCAGATGTTGGGTAAGAAGTTGGGAAATAACACTCTGGAGCTCAGCAAAGAAGTCAGGCCTGGAAATATACTGTCCATATAGTGTAATGGCGAAAGTTGTGAGCTTGGAGCCAAATTGCCAGAATTTGAATCCCTGAACTACTGTGTACTTGCTAGCTTTATACATTTGACCAAGATACTATATTTCTCAGTTTGTGCTCAGTTTCATCACCTGCAAAGTGAAATTAGTTTTGATCTGAGGATTAAATTGGTCAATGATTTATATGAGTTATAACAGTGCACATTATTATTATCATTGAAAATAAATATTAAAGCCATGAGATAAGATGAGACCATCTAGAAAGGAAGCATAGAAAGAAAGAACAAAGAACTTAAGAAATCTCTTTTATTTAAAAGTCAGGAAATGATGAATAAGGCAATAAAGTTCAAAAAAAAAAAAAAAAAGATTGCTCACTGTATGTTGTCTTGACAAAGAGAGAAAGAAATCCAGAAGGAAGGATTGTTTTAAGAGTTAGTCAAGGCCAGGATCCCCAACAGAAAATATGAAGTTGGAACAGCTAAGACAAACAGCACTAACATCTTGTTTTGCAGCTTAGACAAGACCCCAATAGCATTCTGATTTGTAGCCTTTGCAGAAATGACTTCTGTAAAATGTCCTAAAGTAAAACAATTAACGACAAAGCATTTGTCACTATTGTGAGCTAGGGGTACTTAAGACATAAACCCCCAGATGTCAGCCAAAAAAGACCATCAACACAGAAACATCACCCTAGAGGTAGACACATGCACGATTAAAGCCCTGACTGCCATGACTCAGCCTACAACCTGGTTGCTTAAGATAGTTCCATAAAAGAGCTCATAACACCTTCTAGATTTGAATGCCAAAACAGCAACCCTCTCAGGTCCCCTCCCTCTCCAGGAGCTTTGTACTATCGCTCAATAAACTTTGCCTTGCTGCCCACAACTTTGCCTGGTCTACCGCTTCATTCTTCAAAGTGGCATGACCAAGAGCCAAAGGCACTAAAGGAGTAGAAATCTGTAACAGTTCGTCATTGAAAACTGCTGAGGGCTTGACTAAAATAAGGAAAGAGAATTGTCCGAAGTGTTGGTTCAATAGGATAGATTCGTTGGCATCTTGTACAATTTGATTCCAGCTGAGCTGGCAAGGGCAGCGCTGGGCCTGAAAGATGCAGTGGAGTGATCAAAGGGAGAAGGTAGGGGCCAGGTATTCAGCTGGTCAGGATGGAGTGTGGAGGCTCCTGGGGTTACTGTTCCAAAGGGGAGTACAGAGGTTGGAATGTAGCTATAAAGTAGTATAGTACCCAGGAGCTGCTTTTATCCTTTTACCATGTGCGCACATCTGCAGACTAATAGAAATGAGACAATAAACAGCAGAAATAGGGTTTCTGAGTTGGCGATAGTAGATGTGATCCAAAGAGCAGTGGGAGGGTTGATCTTAAATAGAAACATGGACAATTTGTGCACTGAGCATGTAAGATGGTAGGGACATGTGAATGCAGATGGTTTTGATAAACTTAATGGTGAGAGATGGTAATTTTTAAAACCTGCTTGTATTTTCTTAGTAAAATCAGAAGCAAGACCAACAACTGAGATTTGAAAGGGGAAGACGATTAAAGTTACTTTTTTTTTTCTTATAAAAGTAAGTCTTCCCATGTCCCCAAAGCTCCTGAATATACTTTTAATATTTTTGCTACAATGTTATAAAGTACAGAGACAGGGAAAACAGAAATATTAACAGGTATATGAAGGTGAGATTAAAACAAATGTACCTGCACTTTAATGAGAATGTGGAATAAAAAGGGTGAGGAGAGGCTAGAGGTATAATTAAGAAATAATTACCAATCAAATCATTGATGTAGATGCAATTATCCATAGAATGTAAAGAGAAATGAAGACTGGATAAAAAAAAAAAATATTAAGCAGCGTCTCTATTTAAAAACTGTTGAGGAAACAGAACAGAAAACTGAAACAGAGTGGCCAGAAGGTTAGAAGACAAAGCAGGAGAAAGTAGCAAGTGATAAATCAGGACCAAAGTTTCAAATAAGATTTGTCAGTGTATCTAGTTTCAAGGTGGTCAAAATGATAAGGGATGTTAAAAGGACATTTGATTATTAATGGCTTAAGATAAACCCATATATCATGAGAAAAGTCATGAAAACTTACAAAAAGGGGTCATATCATCTGTTTACTTTGTTGGAATTCACAAAACCTTCAGTAAAAATACCAGAAGTTTAGGAGTTTCTATTGGCATATGAGGGATTAAAAGTTGCTAAGAAAGAGTAAGTAATCAATATGTCTAAGGGGTTCTAAAATTTTCAGCAAATGGTCATAAAATGTATATAGCAAAAGAAAAAGTGAAGGAACAAAACATAAAATGTTTTGGGTTGTCATGTAAATATAACATCTTTATTCTAAAACAAATCAAAGGGGCACCTGGATGGCTCCGTCGTTAATTGTCTGCCTTCCTTTGGCTTGGGTCATGATCCCCGGGTTCTGGAATCAAGTTCCGCATTGGGCTCCCTGCTCAGCGGGAAGCCTGCTTCTCCATCTTCCACTCCCCCTGCTTGTGTTCCCTCTCTCGCTATGTTTTTCTCTGTCAAATAAATAAAGTCTTTTAAAAAACAAAAAAATAAAAATAAAAAAGTCTTCCTATATATCAAAAATATATTCTGTACTCTACTCCAGGCTCATTACCCTGGAGAGAGTGTATATCTCCACTTCTCTCCTTTGGTAGCTAAAAGGCTCTGTCAACAATGAAGGTTATAAAGTGCCCTGGGTGTTGGTAAAGTTAAAAGATGAAAGAAGTGGGGGGCGCCTGGGTGGCTCAGTGGATTAAGCCGCTGCCTTCGGCTCAGGTCATGATCTCAGGGTCCTGGGATCGAGCCCTGCATCAGGCTCTGCAGGGAGCCTGCTTCCTCCTCTCTCTCTGCCTGCCTCTCTGCCTACTTGTGATCTCTCTCTCTGTCAAATAAATAAATAAAATCTTTAAAAAAAAAAAGATGAAAGAAGTGGATTGTACACCTTATAAGAAAGGAATCCATTGACATAGAATGATTGCTACTCAGATATAAAAAGAAAAGGACATTCTATATGTTGGGCTAAATCTACTTAGGTAGTTTAGGAAAACACGATATCATGAAAGCATTTAAAAAATGCCAGTAAATTGAGAAAAAGTGCTGATTTGAGGTAGTTCAAACTTATAATTACTTCCTGAAAAACTTTTATGATAAAAGCTGCATCTTAAAATTAAATTATACATGGTCAGATGAAGCAAAAAGGGATATGTATGATTTTCAGATAGATGTTAAGTGCCTGTAAGAAAGCATGATGGCTTAAAAAATTTATCCCAAAGAAAATTGTTAATGGAATGTCACAAGGTGGTTTGAGCTATTATCTTCTATAAAAACCTTAGAGATTTACTGAGCAATTGTGCTGACTTTAAATTTTATGTCCTCAACTAACCCTAGTACAGATTACAAATGCATGATACAAAGTATCTTTTATTAAAAAATTCAGAGTGCATACATGCCTCCCTGGAGTAGTGTCAAGAATTTTTAGGGAGCAGATTTGTAACTTATAAACAGTTAGTAATATGTAATCACAGCTGGGCTATTTTTGTGTTTGTGTGGGAAAGCAATAAACAGATATATAAATAAATGTAACTCATGCAATTTCCAATGTGAATCAAAATATTTTTTTAAAAAACGATTTCAAAGGAAGGAATAAGATTTTGTGATTAAAATACAGTACTTTAAATAAAATTCAAAATGTTTTGAGATTTTTAAACGATCATTTTATTAAAACTCACTCAAGTTTTGAGAAAAATTTAGCCAGGTATTCCTTATCTTTCAATCTTTTTGTTTTCATCTCCATAACTTGAGTTACTGGGTTCTGGGAGGGTCTGGAGTAAAAGAGAATGGGAAGTTCACTTCCCATCAACTCTGAACATTATTTCTTCCTAGGAGAGAAAAGACAAAGGAAAGAGAACTAACATTTACTAAATCCATTCACCTTTACATTATTCTTCAAATCAGAAGAGTCATCAGGCCATTAAAATCTGACTGTTAACTGTTGGCACTCCATTAAAGCTCTTTTTACTAAAATCACTTCTGTTCTATAAAAGCAAGAACACCTCATAGTGTTTATCATACCCAGAACATCAAAAGAATGTAATTGTTGATTTCTTCTTTTTTTTTTCTTTTTTTTTTTTAATTTTATTTATTTATTTGGCAGAGAGAGATCACAAGTAGATAGAGAGGCAGGCAGAGACAGAGAGAGAGAGGGAAGCAGGCTCCCTGCTGAGCAGAGAGCCCAATGCGGGACTCGATCCCAGGACCCTGAGATCATGACCTGAGTCAAAGGCAGCGGCTTAACCCACTGAGCCACCCAGGCGCCCCATGTTGATTTCTTCTTTTTATGTTGTTTATTTTTAAATATTGTTCATCTCTCCTTAAAATGCTCTGTTCCCCTGTCATTACTGTTACAGGATTTCTATTCCTTTAGTACATATGGTTCTTGGTCAGGTAACTTGGAAGAATGAATGAAGACCAGAAGAAGAGTGGCGAAGTTTATTGAGTGATAGTACAAAGCTCCTGGAGAGGGATGAGACCCAAGTGGGTTGTCTTGGAGTTTCTAAGTTTGGGAGTTTTTATTAGCCATGTTGCAGAACTATCATAAACAACCAGGGTGTGCTGAGTCATGCCAATCAGGGCTTTGATCATGCATGGATCTTAAGCTAATGTTTATGCGCTGGTGGTCTTTTTTGCCTGAAATCTGGGGGCTTATGTCTTAACAGCCCCTTGCTCAGGATAGTGACAAATGCTTTGTCGTTAATTGTTTTACTTTAGGACATTTTGCAGAACTCATTTCTGCAAAGGCTGAAAAACAGAATGCTATTTTGGTCTTGTCTAAGCTGCAAAACAGGATGTTAGTGATGTTTCGTCTTAGCTGTTCTGACTTCATATTATCT
This sequence comes from Meles meles, assembly GCF_922984935.1. Lineage (NCBI taxonomy): Eukaryota > Metazoa > Chordata > Mammalia > Carnivora > Mustelidae > Meles > Meles meles. Next base: position 156,569,618 of record NC_060066.1, on the reverse strand, counting down.
TGTTGGGGACACTGACCCTGTCTACCTAACTGTCCCACTCTTAATATTATGATATACACACTCCTGTTACCCTCTTTTTCTACCTAATTTTATTTTTTTGCAGGTCCTTTCCCTCTGCCCACCCCATAAAATATACTAGATCCCGATTGTTATTTATATGCTGAACAGAAAGTTACATCTAGGGAATAGATCAGAGTTTCAGTTACTAAGCCCATTGATAGTTTCATATGGTAGCTCTTGGGATCTGTTTTAAAACCAGTTTTGTACTTTCCCCCATCACTGTACTGTTTGTGTCTGCTCTGTAGTTCAGCATATCTAATCCAAATATGGGATCCAGAGTTAAACTTGACTCTTCATATTCCCCTATTCCTCTCCTATCCCTGAAATCCAATCTGACTTAAATCACCTAGATTTCATAGCAGAGGAGATAGTTCTGCCTACATCTCTGCTTACCCACTTAAGATAATTCTATCATTTCTCACTCCACCCTGAGTAGGAGAATTTATAACTGACAGAAGAGAGTCTAAAATATCGATTGAACCCTATTCACTAATGGACACTGTCCCTGAGAATGATCAGAAATGACAGCCTCTGGTTTCTCTTCCTTTGTGTTAACATGATATACCCTGATTTGGGTTCCTAAACCATCCAGACAGCTAGGAGGTGGCTCAATTACACAATCTTGGTTTGGATTTAAGGGAATTTAGAACATTTGTAAACCAAAATTGAACTCTCACTTTTCTTTCTCAATTCTGTGCCTCTTCTTATGTTCTCCTTTCCCCCCTTCAGGACATGGCACGGCCAGTAATCCAGTTGTTCATGTGAATTTGACAATACTACTTTTAATTTCTGGCTTCCATCTTCTTTACTCAGATTTAATGCAATTATGTATCTTACACTATAGAATATCCTCCCTTAATATGTATCAAACCAATTAATTTGTTTCCTCCTTTCTTTCCACTTATTCTAGGTGGTCATTTTCTCTAATCTTTCTAATCGCAATCCTCTTTCAATTGGTTCTGTACTTCCACTCTAGCTCCTACTCCAATTCATTCTTCTGCAGCATGGGAGTGAGATTCATTAACAAGTGAAACAAAAACACACAACTGGGGCGCCTGGGTGGCTCAGTGGATTAAGCCGTTGCCTTCCGCTCAGGTCATGATCTCAGGGTCCTGGGATCGAGCCCCGCATCGGGCTCTCTGCTCCACGGGGAGCCTGCTTCCTCCTCTCTTTCTCTGCCTGCCTCTCTGCCTACTTGTGATCTCTCTCTCTGTCAAATAAATAAATAAATAAATAAAATCTTAAAAAAAAAAAAAACAAAAAAACACACAACTGGTGAAAGTGGAAAGAACAGAGGAGAGATGAGGAGGCTAGATGGAAACATCAGTACTGCATAGGTCCCCCCCCTTTTTTTTTTTACCATTTTTTAAATTTGTTTATTTTCAGTGTAACAGTGTTCATTGTTTTTGCACCACACCCATTGCTCCATGCGGTACGCGCCCTCCCTGTTACCCACCACCTGGTTCCCCAACCTCCCACCCCTCCGCCCCTTCAAAACCCTCTGGTTGTTTTTCAGAGTCCATAGTCTCTCATGGTTCATCTCCCCTTCCAGTTTCCCTCAACTCCCTCTCCTCTCCATCTCCCCATGTCCACCGTGTTCTTTGTTATGCTCCACAAATAAGTGAGACCATATGATACTTGACTCTCTCTGCTTGACTTATTTCGCTCAGCATAATCTCTTCCAGTCCCGTCCATGTTGCTACAAAAGTTGGGTATTCTTTTATTTTTGCTTGCAAACTGGCCAATATTTTCCCCCCAATTATTCTCTTTTCCCCCAAATCTTCTATACACGGTAAGTAACAATCAGTATGTACTAACATTCTGATATTTCCCCAAAGTTGTGAGGCATTTTGTTGGACAGATTCCAATCTGTAGTCTTACCTATCTTGCTAGAAAATCACAGATGTCCAGTTTTCCAGGTTGCTGTATCTGTTGCTTCACTCTCCTCCACTGGACTACTGAACTGAAGTCACAAATAGAAAAAAAATATTGAAATGTAATCTCAAAAAATTCTAAAGGATTTAAATTATAGAGTGTTTTCTGACATGTTGCAGTTTTTACATATGAATAGAAAAATTTACCTAGAAAATTCTTTTATGTTTGGGAATTTTTAATTTGAAATATGCCCTAAATAACCCACGGGGCAGGCACCAGAGTGGCTTATTCAGTTAAGCATCTGCCTTCGCTTCAGGTCATGATCCCAGGCTCCCTGGATATGTCCCTGAACTGCTCTCTGCTCAGCAGGGAGTCTGCTTCTCTCTCTTTCTCTCATTCTCTCTCTCAAATAAATAAATAAAATCTTCAAAAAAATAAGCAACCCATATGGCAATGAAATAACTATAATGGGAGTAGAAAATATTTGAACTTGATTATAATAAAGACTTGCTGGGTATCATGTTAATTATATTTAATGTAATTTTTGGCCTTGAATGTATTTATTAGAAAATAAACCTGAAATGTAGTGAGCTAAGTATTTTGTTCGTGTAATAACAATAATAAAATCCAAACAACATGAACCTGCAAATTCCAATCCTAATGTTAGGAGAGAAATCAATAAAATAGGAAAAAATTCAGTCAAGAGACTCAACAAGCCGATATGGAAAGATAATGAATTGGTAAACTTGGTAATGAGTTGGTAAAATTGGTAAAGATTGGCAAGACCAACAAAAAAAAAAAAAAAAAAAAAAGAGGAAGGAACAACTAATCACTACTTGAAGTTCCGAGAAAATAGCTCTACAGATAATTAAAAAAAAAAAAGAGACAGAGATATTAGGTAAAACTTTATGCCAATAAATTAGAAACTGTCTTCCCAGATTTTATTTTACTTTTATTTTATTTTACTTTATTTTTCTTTTAGAGACAGAGAGAGAGATACACAGAGAGAGAGAGAGGAGAGAGAGAGAATTTTAAGCACATTCCATACTCAATGGGAGCTGGAGGCATGGTTTGATCTCATGACCTTGAGGTAATAACCTGAGCAGAAATCAAGAGTTGGACACTTAACTGACTCAGCCAGCTGGAAAACTCCATCTTCTCAGATTTTATTGAATTAAATCTGTAAAACTGATATAAGAAGTAGGAAACATAAATAATCCAGTTAGTATTAAAAAAAAACCAAATCAATAATTTAAATATTTCCAAAAGAAAATGCAAGACTTAAATGGCTTCACCGAGGATACGTAAACTGGACAATAAATCAAGAATTAATCCTCATCTTACACAAATTCCCCCAGAACTATTTGTGAATTAATCTTCTGGATAGCATAACCTTGATACCCAAACCAAAATCTGGCAACAAAATATATTGAACAAAGAAAATTATAGGCCATCCTTTGGTGTTAAACACAGATGCAAAAACCTTAACAAATTAGCTACCTTAACCTAACAGTTTACTCATAAAGAAAAATTATATCGTGACCAAGTTATTTTCATAAAAGAAATAAATTGTAATTTAAGTTAAAAAATCAATGCGGGGGGGGCGCCTGGGTGGCTTAGTGGGTTAAGCCTCTGCCTTCGGCTCAGGTCATGATCTCAGGGTCCTGGGATCGAGCCCCACATCGGTCTCTCTGCTCAGCAGGGAGCCTTCTTCCCCCTCTCTCTCTACTTGCCTCTCTATCTACTTGTGATCTCTCTCTATATATCAAATAAATAAAATCTTAAAAAAAAAAGAAAATCAATGCAGGGGTGCCTGGGTGGCTCAGTGGGTTAAAGCCTCTGCCTTCGGCTCAGGTCATGATCCCAGGGTCCTGGAATCGAGCCCCGCATTGGGCTCTCTGCTCAAAAGGGAGCCTGCTTCCTCCTCTCTCTCTGCCTGCCTCTCTGCCTACTTATGATCTCTGTCTGTCAAATAAATAAATAAAATCTTAAAAAAAAAAGAAATAGAAAATTCCTTAGCCTTATAAAAGATGACTATAGAAAACCTCAATTAACATCACACTTAGTTAGGAAATATAGAATACATGAAGTTTAAAACCATACTATTACTTCTATTACTTATCCCATTAAAAGAAAGCAAACGGATGTTATGAGGATTAGAAAGAGAGAAACAAAATGGCCACATTTGCAAATAAAATGACTCTAAATATAGAAAATTCTAATTACTATACCAACTATCATAGTAAGAGAGCAAAATCCTGGTAATAAATTAATCACAGTTCTTTATGTAACTAATCAAAATTAATATTTTTAAAAAGTAACTTAGACTAGTTGTCAAATATTAGGTACCTTGAAATAAAGGTTATAAAATCTATGCAAGACCTTTCTGTGAAAAACAGACTATAAATCATACTATGTTACACACATGCTTGAAATTCTTCCATAACTTCCATTTACACTTATATACAAAATTTAATTGTGATGAGAATCCTAAGAGTTCCTTTATATCTAATTCCCTCCATTTATCTTATTTCTCATTCAGTTCTTTCTCTTGATCACTTTACTCCACTACACTGATAATTTCTAATTCTCTAATTATGCCCAGCAAATTTATGCCATTTACTTGCCTGAAAACGTGATCCTTTTTGTGGCTATATCACCTTCTCATCTTTAGGTATTAGCTGAAATGCTCCTTCTTTAAGTATTCTTTCCTAATTTCCCTTTCTGAAACAGGTAACCTCTGTTACACTTGTTTTATCCTATACCGGGTTCTGCTACTTCATAGAATGCAACACAACTTGCAACTCTATATTCCTTTATTAATTTGTTGTTGGTTGTACCTCCTATTACAATGTGATTTCCATGAAGAGAACCTCAGTGTTTTATCACTGCTATTGTGCTTGAAGCCTAGTAAGCATTCAATAAATATTATGTAGAATAAATACACGAGACTAAAGAATACTATATCCCAGGTTTGGGAGTGCTTTGCGAACACAAATAATAATAATGCTGTATTTTCCCCCTATTTGGACATTGTTTCTTCCATACAACTTCTTTAGAAATGCAGGATATGATAATTCCTGCGTCACTGTATAATACCCTGAAATTCCTAGAAAACTACAACTAAATCCACCACTAATTCTAACCAGATACTTACTGTTAAATTTGTTTACCTTTTCAGAGTATTCCAAATCATCTGGAACGTATTTATCTTATAACTAGAAGTTTGTACCTCTAGACCATCTTCACCCAATTTCCCCACCCCTCAAAACCCCCCGCAACAACCAATTTGATCTGATTCTTTGAGTTTATTTGCTTAGAGTCCACGTGTAAGTGGGACCATAAAGTTTATGTCTTTCTCTGTCTGAGTTATTTCACTTAGCAAGTATGCCCTCAAGGTCCATCATTTTGTTGCAAATAGCAGGATATTTCCTTTCCATCCTTTTTTTTAAGTTAATGAATAGTATTTCATTTTGTGTGTGTATGTATTTTCTTTACACATTAATCTGTCAATAAGCAATTAGATCATTTCCACAGCATGGTTATTGGAAAGAATGCAGAAATTAACGTGGGGGTGCAGATACCTCTCAGGGATACTGATTTCATTTCTTTCAGCTATATACTGAGAAGTGGATTGTTGTGGAAACTCAGGTTTAAAGAATGATCTTGAATATACGTTTACTTGATAAAGATACTAACTTTACTTGGGAGGTATGTTTATTTGGAGTGGCTGAAGGTATCTAATGCAATTGTGGAGGACATTGTGGAGGTACAAAATCTTATCTTCATTTGACTGATAGGTGCTAACACTATGTGCAGTTCTAAATTAGGTTTAGAAAAATGGATCCAACAAAAATGGCTCAGTCCCACATGGAGTTTACGAAGATGTTTTCAAGTCTATGGGTGGGTTGTCACATCTGGAGATTGTAGAATTTCCCTACCCTGAAGGTGGTATTATTGCCAAATTGTGGTTTTATCACTGTACAACCCCAGCCAATCTCTTGCCCTTTCTTTATAAACCATGAATAACCATGAGAATATCAGCTAAGCATCATCTGCTACATTTCCTGTAAACAGTTGAGGGTAAATTATAGGCAAGGTACTATCATTTGTCCATCTCTTGATGATCCTAGAAATGTGCCCAATATCACCCCAGTTGGGCCTTTCTAATTCACAGAACCTACACACATTTAAGACTATTTCATGAAGATATTTTTACAAATAAAAATCTTTCTCTACTCTGAAACTTTTATTGAACCTTTATCTAAATAAAAATATTCCTCACTGTATCTTAGAAGTCAACAACTAGGAGAAAGTAGTTAATTTGGAAGTCACTTTGACTTTATAAAAATTTTAAAAAGTATTTTATTTACTTATTTTAGAGAGAAAGAGTGTTCTCATAAGCAGGGAGAGGGGCAGAGGAAGACAGAGACTCTCAAGCATACTCTGTGCTGAGCATGGAGCCCTACCCAGAGCTCGATCTCATAGCCCGGAGATCATGACCTGAGTGGAAATTAGGAGTTGGATGCTTAACTGACTGAGTTAAAAAATGTAGCAAGGACATTATTTTACAATTGCATATTACATTAATTCTGAATAAAAATGGATTAAAAGAGGTTTTTTTTAGTCAATCTTGCTTTAACTTGGAAATCTCTGCATGTACTCAAATACTATTTTACAAGTATTTAATGTTAAGTGAATGCCAGAATCAAAACAAAGCCTTTAATTAAAACTGTGAAGTGCAATCTGAAGTCCAAAATATTATTATTATAAAGATCCTTATGGGGCACCTGGGTGGCTCAGTCAGATAAGCTTCTGCCTTTGACTCAGGTATGATCTCAGGGTCCTGGGATCAAGCCCTGCATTGGTGTCCCTTTTCAGTGGGGAATCTGCTTCTCCCTCTTCCTCTGCCCCTTCCCACTGCTCATGCTTTCTCTCTCTCTCAAATAAATAAAATCCTTAAAAAAGTATATAGAAAAACAAACAAACAAAAAAATCTTTAAACTCATCTAAGGAAACCAGCTGTTGAACATAGTGAACTAAACCTGTAGGTGGATGGGTAGCATCCCATGAGCATAGCAGGAACTTGGATAACTGTCATCTTTATTTCTATCTTTGGAAAAATAATTTAGTCATTTCATCAGTATCCTTAAAAAGTAACCCTATCAGTTCTACTATAGCCAATAAAAAGAACATTTATACATTTCGGCCGTAGGAAACTATTGTAGCTAAAATTTGCTTTAGACAGGCAGATCTTCTATTTCAAGGATTCTACTGGTTAGGAATATACTTACTTGGTATATACTGAATGACAAATTGCTAAGTGGCTTGAGTATGATCTCCATTCACCAACCTAAGTATTACTAAAATTGTTATTGTGATCATGTGTGTAGGAAGTTCATACTAATAAAGGAAATGGAGGGATTTTGATTATCCTGGGATGAAAGATACCAAAAAGTGCTATTTCTTTAGCCATTTGAGAAAGCGAGGCAAAATGGCGAGGATGAAGGAGAGAAGCTTTAGCCTAATTATGTGAGAAATTGTGGTTTGGTAGTTCGTGTGTAAAGTTATATGCAACATGAGTAAAAGCATTGAAACAAGCATAGTGTTTAACAGTGATGAAATGCTTTATTTTCCATATTTTCACTGAGAAATTGTGGGACTAAATTTCCATGAATTTTTTTCTAGATCAGAATATTATTGTTGTTATACAAATTTGCCTGATAAAAAAGAAAAATGATTACAAAACACCTGTTTTTTGCCCCAGAGCATAGGAAAACTTTAAATGTTTATAATTAAATATATTTCTCCCTTTTGATTTCACAGCTAAAGAGTGACATCAGTATTTAGTGTCGTGTTTTTATCAGGCACATTTTTTTATAAGAATAAATAGTTAAAATGCTCTACATTTACAAGGACATTTTCACATACAGATATATTTATATCAACATATATTTATATCACTAGTTCCAACTCTGTAAATGCCTAAATTTCACAGATGTCTACAAAGTCTTTGTTTCCTCTACTCACACACATCTGTATTTGATATTAAAGCCATGAGAATTAATATATAATCTACTTTCCAGGATATGTTGTTGCTGCATAAGCATTTTAAAAATGCATGCTGAACTATTACTGCCTGTCATTTGATGGGAAAGATTCCTTTCACTCTAAATAAATAAGCTTATTTAGGTAGAGAATTATTATTTTTTCTGTTCATTTAGATTTCAACTGGAAAGGACTATACATAAACACATGACTGTTTGCTCCCGAAGCTCACTGTCATATTATAATTCCAAAGATATTTTTTCTCCCTGATGGATTAGTCCAGATGTGTCCCAAACCTGTCACAAATCAGAAAAAGGTTAAAGATCATAAATTTCTATGTTGGACCCTCTGTCAAGTCATGTTTACTGTCACCAAAAGGTTAGGCTAGAGAAGAAAAGAATAAGGTTGATGAATAGTGCAGAATGTGTGTCGGTGCAATGAAAGAGATGGTGTGTACCTGTTTTCGGCAGTGATAAGTCGTCTAGATTTTTGTCCTGTCACTCTTAGTTTTTCAAAAGCACATTGCTTTTAGGTCTGGATCCTGAACGTGCCTTAAGGCACTGGGACCTGAGAAACAAATAATTCATTAATATGTCTCATGCCAGGTCTTTGAAGATGGGGAACTTTCCCTTTGTTGATATGTATGTCTCACGTCACTGCATATTACCACCTCCAAACCTTTTGAGGAACAGCTGTAATTATGCTGGTCTCTCTTACAGGGGATGGTAGTAAGGAAAACCAGAAACAGTGACATTTATTATATTATTATTCATATATAAATGTGTTCCAATATAGAGGACTTTAAAATACAAACCAAAATAAACTTAGCCATTCATCTTCTCATACATGGGTTGAGAACTTTCGCAAAACATAAAGATAAAAATACCTACAATATGAAGACACATTTTTGTTCTACCATTGTACATACAGAGTGAAATGGTAGATTTCAGGGTCTCTGACTGAGCTGAGCCCCATCCCCATGCTGGAAAAGAAGCAGAATTGTGATGTACTCTAAACAGCCTTAAGTCCATTTTAGACTGTCTCAAAAGCATTACAGGTGATTTTGGCCGTGATAAAAGTTAATTTTTCCAGACAATTCCAAGTGATTTTTAAGTCTGTCTGAGTGATTTACAAATATAGCAGCTAGTAGCACAGTGTCGTTAGGCCCACAGACTTCTTCCTCCTGCCTTCTAAAGAAATGTGGTTTCCTTCCAAGTGTCTGTCTTTGACTGCATTGTGGGATGTCAAAGGCTGTCCTTATGTCAAATATCACTTTACAGATAATATCGATGCTTATCTACTTAAGCTTTAACCTTTCTCTTGAATTCACTAGATTGTATACTGTTCACAAAGGTGTTTTATTCACCAAAGCAAGTCCCTAGCACAGTTCCAGGTGTGATAGAGCCTTTGAGCGGGGAACAGAAGTTGAAAAGAAAAAAGAATAAGATAAAGTCCCATCTTAGAAATGGAGGGTGGTTTGAGCAGAACAGGGATTTGGACTGACTGGGATTCTAAGTAGAACCTCTCCTTAGCTATCAGGAATCAGAAGGACACCAGTGGAACAACAGGGCCTTGGAAGGGTACAGCTGGTGGGAACAGTGTGGGGGTATGCTGTGCCATCCAATCTTAGGACCAGAGAAGACACAGCTAATTTACAGAGTTTCGGGGGGGGGGGGGAGTAGATTTAATGCTGAATGGCCACTTTCTTTACCTGTAGGAGAGGAATGGCACTCTAAAGGAATTGAATTAACTTGAGAAGTTTAAAGATACTACCATGTACTCTAGCAAGGATTTTAATACTAATATATTTGATTCCAACATCAATTTAATTTCTTATAATATAACTAATACTCAAACTACAGTCCTCAGACTAGCACTACCAATATCATTTAGGGTATTACAAGAAACACGAATTTTCAGATCTCACCACAGACCTACTGATCAGAAAATATAAGGGTGCAACTCAGGAATCTGTTTTTTAACAAGCTTTCCTGGTGATCTGGATGGATGTTAATGTCTGAGAATACCGGCTCTCTACCAACCCTCATCATGAATAAACAAACACGCAGCAGAATCAGACCTATCAATACCAAGAACAAACTGATGGCTTATGGAGCGAGGGAGGTGCGTATATGAGGGGCAGTATTAAGCAAAAGCGTAAAAGGAGTGGGAGATACAAGCCACCTGTAATGGAATGAGTAAGTCATAGGAATAAAAGGCACAACATAAGGAATATAGTCAATGGTATTTTAATAGTGCTATATGTTGACAGATCGTACCTACACTTGTGGGGAACATACATATTATATTATATTCAGAGGAAGAAAATATAAACTAATACTTTTAAAAATCACTGCCATTGATTGAGGGTTGACTGTGTCAGTTGTATCTGGGAAATAATATAGCCTCATTTGATGGATGATGAAACTGAAGTGCAGTGACAAGACATAAGTTGCCCCAAATTATGTAACTGGTAAGTAGTTAGAATTTTTATTCTTTGTTTCATATTGAAATGGGCTTAGGTAAATCTAACATCAGATCAGAGCACAATTTAAATATCTTTCCTGTATGGATAGTTTAGGGTTACACACAAAAGAGGGTTTATTTTTTGACTTCTCCCTCTCAAATTTGCTTAATCTGAAGCAATGTTTGACTTCAGAACTAAGGATTAATGGCAAATTATACTGCTTCTGGCATTACCAACTGATATGGAAAGAGCCCAAATGTCCATTGACTGATGAATGGATAAAGAAGATGTGGTACACACACAATGAAATCTTACTCAGCTATCAAAAAGAATGAAATCTTGCCATTTGTGACAATGTGGTTGGAGCTGGAGTATATCATGCTAAATGAAATAAGTCACAGAAAGATAAATACCATATGATTTCATTCATATGTGTAATTTAAGAAACAAAACAGATGAACATAGGGGAAGGGGAAAAAAGAGAAAAGAGGAAAGCAACCATAAGATACTCTTAACTACACAGAACAAATCGAGGATTGATAGAAAGAGGTGAGTGGGGAATGGGCTAGATGGATGAAAGGTATTAAGGTGGTCACCTGTTCTGATGAGCACTGGGTTTTATATGTAAGTGATGAGTCACTAAATTCTATACCTGAAACAAATTTTACCATTTTTGTCAACTAACTAGAATTTAAATAAAGACTAGAAATTAAAATCAAAACAAAATCAATCATTTAAAAATTATACTGTTTTTGGCTCAAAAGAATTTGAAAAAGCTTTGTGAACAACCTAGTGTTTGAAAAAAAAATTTTTTTCTAAGTTAGGTCTTCCAAATTTCAGCTGAGTGTTCTTTCATAATTTTCAGATTATTTCATCCATATGAAAGAAAGATTCTTAAACAAACAAACAAGCAAACCAAAAAAATAGCCTGAACAACCAAGCAGATGTAAGGTCAAATAAGGTAAAAAATTAATATTATAAATCAGATTATGGGGGCATGTGGGTGGCTCATTGGGTTAAAGTCTCTGCCTTTGGCTCAGGTCATAATCCCAGGGTCCTGGGATTGAGCCCCACATCGGACTCTCTGCTCAAAAAGGAGCCTGCTTCCTCCTCTCTCTCTTTCTGCCTGCCTCTCTGCCTACTTGTGATTTCTGCCTGTCAAATAAATAAAATCTTTTAAAAAATCAGATTATGAGTAACTTTTGTTATTACTAATTCTAAAATGCATGTAGAAAAAATCTATGACTTTCTAAAGGATGGACTCATTTAAAAGGATAATACTAGTTAAATTTGCACTGTTTTTTCATAGGTAAGTCCAAGGTAGTTTGTAACTACCTTGTAACTACATGTCTGTTAGTTAATATTTTAAAATATTTGTCATGTAAAGTTTCCCTTCCCTACATCAAACCAAAAATATATATATATTTTTTTAAGATTTTATTTATTTATTTGACAGAGAGAGATCACAAGTAGACAGAGAAGCAGGCAGAGAGAGAGAGAGGGAAGCAGGCTCCCTGCTGAGCAGAGAGCCCGATGCGGGACTCGATCCCAGGACCCTGAGATCATGACCTGAGCCGAAGGCAGCGGCTTAACCCACTGAGCCACCCAGGCGCCCCCAAACCAAAAATATTTTTAGTTATTCTTTGTAGGCTCTAATATTTAGATGCAATCTAACCTATCAGGATCTAATTGTAATAAAATTTTAAGCTATTCTTTAATTTAGAAATTGCTAGTTCACTTAAAAATTTTTTGAGAGTGGATAAAGCAATGGGATAATAAATACCGCATAATTTCTACATACAGGTTTATAAAATGAATTATAATAGATGCATCCACCTCATGCCTAAGAAACTCATAATAATTGAGATGTGTTATGGGTTTAGAAAAATTTCTGAATCTGGAACATTTCCCATATTTTGTTTTTGAGTCTGATTTCCTTGAATATTTTCTTCTTACATATGGGTCTTATTTCCTACTTGGTCACATGTCTTTTCTTCCTAATATTTCATGAAAAGAATTGTTCTTTAGTAATAAAGCTTTCAATATGCCAGCTCTGGTTGTGTAATATTGCTGCCCTCTATTTCTCTAATTTAGGCATTCTGTTTTGCTCTTTTTTCTTTCTGATCCTCTGACTAGATAACATAAAAAGACCTGTCTTTAAATTCACATATTCTTTCTTCTGCTTGATCAAGTCTGCTAGTAAAGCTCTCTATTGATGTTTCAGTTTAGTTGTTATACTCTTTAGCTCTTTAATTCTGTTTGGTACTTTTTAAATAGTTTCTAACTCATTTTGTTCTCTTCTCATTTTGTTCATATGATTTTCCTGATTTTGTCTTGTCTTCTGACTGTGCTTTCTTGTGGTTCATTGAGCTTCATTAATATACTTATTTTGAATTCTTTTTCAGGTAGTTTATAGGTCTCCATTTCTTTAGGGTTGCTAACTCTTGATTTATTTTTTTTTTCCTTTGGTAGTGTTATATTTCACTGATTCTTCATGTTTCTTGTAGCTATGTGTTGGTGTCGGTGCATCTAAAGAAGCAGCCTCTTCTCTATGGTCTGCCTTTGGCAGGAAAAGACATCTACCAGTTAGCCTAACTAGAGATTCTAGAAGACTCTCAAAAAAAAAAAAAAAAAAAAATTTTTTTTTTTTTTTTTTAAAGAATGAGCATGTTCTACATCTATCCCTCCCTTCTGAGAGATAATTCTCAGGATTATGCATTTTCTACAAATCACACAGAGCCATGCTTAAGGCTAAGAGCCATCTGCCCCTTTTCCCTTAGACAGGCCACTGGAATGTTGGATGTTAGCCCCATCTCTCTCTTTCTCTCTCTCTCTCTCTCCTGAAGGAGAAAATTCAGTATTGTGCATCTTCTCTATATCCCAGGGAGCTGAGCCAGCTGCTGAGTACCTTGATAACTCCAGAGGTCCACAGGCATTCTACTTGAGTGTTTCCTCCCCTAGATTGTATTACTGGTGTTATGCTGATGTACAATATGATAGTAAAAGTCTTCAAAAACCATTCTTAGACAGTTTTCATATGTTCAGCACATGGCCTTCCTTTTTTGTATTATTAAATACCTTCAAAGATAAATAACTGAAGATCTAACTATTAAATCACCTCATGTCACAACAGCATATGAGCTGCTCAATCAATAAACTATTACTCCTTATTTATTTGAGATATCATACATCCATTTCATAATATTATAGGACTTCAGTTATAGGACATATTTTAGTTGATTTTCCATTTTAACATATCAGTGTTTATATATTCCTGTCTTTCCAAAGTCTTGTTTCAAATGGTTCTTCATTTATGGTGAGTATATAAATATTTAGTTGTTAAAATGATGAGTGTGTCTATATATTTCTTGGAATCACCATATTCAAAGTGAGAATATATGTATTTTTTTTTTTTTACATTAAGATACAATTTACAAATCCTGGAGAAAAGTTCATTCTTGAGGATGATGCTACCATAGCATCATCATTTTGTATCATTTTCTACATTTGGCTATATCATATATCCAAAGAAAATAATCATTCTCAAAGGAGTAAATCAAGCTGGTTCAGCTATTCAGAGTTATACCAGAATTAGCATTCAGATGATTCCACTGGGAAATTGGAACACTATGGTGAGTTACAGCTGCTTCTCTTTTCTCTTCAGATTACAGTAGACAATAAACTCCACAAAATATTGTGGCTTTTAAAAAAATGACCTGGGTTTTGTAAACACTCAGGTCTAGAATCAGGTCTAGAATCAAATCCTAGTTTCAGCATTTACTGCCTAGAGAAACTTCAGTAAGTTACTCAGCTTCTCTGAATTTTATTTTCCCACTTCTCAAAATTTCAAGATTTTGGAAAGTTCCATTGAGATAACTAAGTTAATGATGACTTATAAACTGCAGTTTCTCACAATTCCCCCTATTCCCCTGGCCTCCAACAGAGATGATCCAGGAACTCTGGAGAGTGACGTCTTAAGGGCTATAGTTCTGGAATCAGAATGCCCGCATCTGAATTCGAGGTTCCAAGCTTGTTGGCCTTGTGATTCTATGCTTTTCTCCTAGGACTGTACAAGAGTGAAGGGAGAAACACGCAGAGTGAGGTGCTTAGTTCAAAACTGACACACAGAACCATTTATTCTACGTTAGCTATTGTCACCTTGCATTCTTTGTGTCTGCTCTGAAATGCTCCACCTGTTACATGGCTTGGGAAAATAGCTATTGTTGCTCTGTGTTTAGGTGTTTCATTATCAGTCTTGATTCCCAAAAGCACTCCATGATGGTCATTGTTAACAAAGATTGCTAGCCATGTTAAGAGTATTACTTCCAAATGGAAGCATTATTTAGTGTGCCTTTCAACTTCTAATTCTCAGAACCCATAGTTTAAAAAGTTAATAAAGTTGTTAAGTATTTGACCTTCTTGAATTCATGAAAAAAAAAAACTTTTTTTGGGGGGAGCATATTATCCACTGCTATAGATAGCATGCTTCTCTTTCCTTCCTTCCCAACTTAGGATGTTTGGAAAGACCCCCTGCACCTTTTGTGGAAGTTGCATTTAAGTCAAGACCCAAAGAGAAGCTAACAAATATGAAAAACAGAAGAGTCAGGATGTGTAAGGCAGTGAAAACATATTTAGTAGGTAGAATGAGAGATGGAGTGTTAGATCCCAGACAATGCAGAACTTACATGTAGAGGAAAAGTTGGATTTCATTTCAAGTGTTTATTTGAAATATTTATCCTTATTCTTAAAAGGATTGTGTCTGTTGCTGATGTTATAGATTTTGCTCTTCTTTTTTATAGTCTTTAAACCTGTTGGAATGTTTATGAGGCATTCCGCTATGCTGAATGTGTACAAAATAGATACCTGCCATGAAAATAAATAAATAAATAAATACGCGAAGCATGAAATAAACAATGTTAAAAGTCTTCAAATTATGCATCAGTTAAGATTTTTAATTTACTAAAGCTGTTTTCTTAATTCTGTAGGCTTTGTTCACAGATGGCAATATTTAAATCATGGAGTTAACATAAAGTGATAAAAGAAAAAGATCTTGGTGGTGTGATGTATCCAGTAAACCAGAACTGTGCAAATTCACCAATTAAATTTGACAACTCCTTAAAAGATTTAATCCCACAGATGCAATATGACAATCCCAAAGTGGGAACAGTACATGAAATACCACATCCTGCTCATTCACTTAGCTGTTCTTTGTTAAGGCTGCACAATCAGAATTGCATTTATGGAGTAGATGCTGGAAAATTCAGTTAGTATACAGACACCATATGCAAAACCCTGTCTTTGTCACTCGGAGGATGCAAATGAAAATCTTTGAATCTTAAATACTTCCTATTGGACTGATTTCATTTCTTCATGCCATTTTCTTGTTCGTGCTAAAATGTTAACAGCAATGAGATTCGACCCCCTCCAAATGATTTAGCAATTTTTTATGTTTTTTTTTTTTCCCTAGAAATAATTTCCTAAAATGAAATGAAAAGAAAAAGCCCATAATTGTGTTTTGCTGTTCCTGGACAATAATCTCTGTATTTGAAAAGCTCTTTAATTTAGCCCTAGAGTTTAAATTAAACTTTCTAATAGCAGTGGTTTTACATTCTTTTCAGGTAGACAAGTTGTTCAGTGCTCTGATTAATTGGGCAAGCCTGATTCCTTATATTTAGAGCCGACTTGTAAGTGGCAGTGAGAAATGAATTGTGCCAAGAGCCTTCAGTTCTATTTTTATTAATAGAGTAGATTACATAGATCATGAAAACAATCTTCTAATTTATAAGAGTCAATCTAATATCTTGTTAAACAGGAGTTATTATTATTGAGCTTAAACTATTGAAGTGTGTTATACCAAAGGGCCACTTCCCACATTGAAGAATACTGCCGTGAACACTAGCATATTAACCACATGCTAATGGGCTCTCAGCAGCCTGATAAGTTATTGATTATCTTAGCTGGCATAATTCGTATTAGGAAGAGACAGTGTAGTTAACTGGAATGTAAGTTCTTCCTTTTTGCAACTTGAAACAGACTCACATGCTCATCAGTCACTTTATTCAGGGCCATGGTAACAGACAGAAGGCTTTGTCCACAGGTGGATGGGTCCTTTCAGAAAGGAGCAATGCTGAGCACCATTAAACTCTGGCCCAGAAATTTCAACTCCTATTGTACCTATTAATCTAAACAGTACCTGAAATGCCAGATGGAAGAGCAATTCAAAACCACTTGCCATTGTTCTCTTGTTAATGCGAATGGTAAAATTATACTGAATTTTGTATTTTGTTCATTTTTACCGAGACAGAACTGAAATGGAAAAGGATAAAGAATATATGTGATTATAAAGGGCTATGTTAAGAGAAAAAAAATTCACATGGTAACCGTCAGCCATATTATTTTAAAGCTTTTCTATAGAAAAGATTTTCCAGTGTGAATAATATTTAAACATATGCAAAAAAGTAATTTTACAGAGGATTTTCTCCACACAAAGTTGTGATCAGTGTGGTTTGTTATGTTCACTGGAAATTGGAACCCTTACAATCTGTGCTTCAGCTGACACCTTTCTCCTAACATTACTGATTTTTATAATGGGAAGAGAAATGCACATTGAAAATTGTAAAGCAGCAATAAAATAGCTTTTAAATAAAGAAATATATTATTGTGAAGTAATGTAGGCATTGTAAATTGGCAAGATTTCATGACACATTGCTATGTCTATTCATTTGTGGAAATGTTTGAAATTGCTCAAAAGGGCTTAGATTCTGTTTTGGAGGAACGGTTAAGTTTAGCATGACAGTTTGCTAAAAAGAGGAATAGTAACAGGAAAAAAGAATTATGATCTCTTGGTGAATAATCCACCTTTTAATAGGTTTTTTCCCAAACAAATTACATAATATTTTGCCAAATAGAGGATCAGATTTCAGTTGCATCCATTTATGACAGCGAGGAGAATGAAGTTTCTGCCGGCATTCCTCACTAACATCATCTAAGAGGGGCTTGCTCAATTGTTTTCATCAGAAACTTCTTTCCTCTTTCATTTACATATTTGTAATAGCAGCCACAAAAATTCTAAAGGAATATGTCACTTGTTAAAGTGGCAGCAGATCTGAAACAATAAGCCACTTATAGTATTATAGTATGATGTCTAAGAATTTGGGCTCAGCAGCCAAAGATGTCTAGATTAAATGCCAGCAGTGTGGCCTCAGGCAAGATAAATCAGTTCCATAACCCTCAGTTTATTCAACAACAAAGTGGGAATAAAGTACCTACATGATATAAATTGCATTAAGAATTAAAGGAGACAATGCATGTAAAATCTTTAACAAGGCTTGTAGCATGGATTAAACATATAATTATACTAGTGTTACCTAGTCCAACTTTCTGAGTTAACAATTGCACTGAGCAGCCAAAGTACTTATAGTGAATCATCATTAACCATATAAATAAAAGCATATAATAATATCAATGTCATGACTACAAAGGAGCAGCCTCTTAGAAGCGAGTTGCATTTTTTTAATTAATTTATTTTTTAAAAGATATTATTTATTTACTTGACAGACAGAGATCACAAGTAGGCAGAGTGGCAGCAGAGAGAGAGGAAGGAGGAAGCAGGCTCCCTGCAGAGCAGAGAGCCCAATGCAGGGCTCAATTCCAGGACCCTGGGATCATGACCTGAGCTGAAGGCAGAGGCTTTAATCCACTGAGCCACCCAGGCACCCCAGTGAGTTGCATTTTAGATTGTACTACTCAGGAAATCTGAGATCAAGTTCTTGCTTATGTGAGTATTTGTAGAATTTTATTATGCTTACATATTTATTAAGTTGTATATATATACATTTTTAAAAATGTATATATATAAATTATATAATCTATTTTGGCTCATTGTTCACAAAAATTATTGATATATGTGTGTGTGTGTATATATATATAAACTTTCAAATTTATTAAATTTATTGTTGGTGTGTGTGTGTGTATATATATATATTTTTAAGAATTTTCTGTGGTTAATATGGACACACTATCATAATTCTTAACTTTATTAGAGGTTCTCATTAACACTGCTCTATCTGCTGGCCATGAGTTTTTTTCTTCATCAGCCTTTCATTGGTTACATAGGAATATATAGTGTCTCTATTTCCACCTCTGTCCCTACTTGTAGGAACAGTCATCCCTTCCACTGTCCTCTCATACTAAGTAGTGGTGTTATGTTGATATGCCATCATCTCATTTTTTTACTAACAAAGCAATCCTATTTATGAAGCTTTGCTCCAAAAACTTCAGTACAGGATATGAATTTTTATTATCACACCTGCCAGTCAGCTTAAGTTACTAGTGATGAATGTACTGTGGCCTTGAGCTAATATCTAATTTAAAGAAAATAAAAGCAATGTAGCTTCTTTAGAGTGGCTAGAAAATAATGGAATTTAGTGGATTCAGTTAACATTGCTATTATAACAGCATTTGAACTTTAAAACCTATAGGCATACCTCTTTCACAGATTAGGAAATCAAGATTTAGAGTAGTTAAGTGAATTGTCCAAGGACCCATACATAGTAATAGCGTGGAAATTAAGGCTCAAAAGTTTTAAACATATGGAGACTCAGAATCAGCACTTCCAGCCCTTACAAATTCCTGGAAGATCTGTTCTGTACATGGAGCTACTGAGCTATTAACTTTAATACATCATCTTTCACTTTGACAAACTAAGGGATGCCATATCATTAGAACCAAAGAGACACTGAGTACAACTGATAATGATATGTTTAGCAGCAATTTATTTCAATGCTGTTCAACTTTATTCAGTGTCTCCATATTCATTAGCATAGATACATAAATCTACTTTTATTTTTTCATAAATCTACTTTTAAAAATTCAAACCTTGCCTCTAAGATTCACATCTCACAGAAACTTTCTGAACTATGTAAATTGCGCTCTCTTTTTCTACATACTCATTTGTCTTTCTGAATGCTACATAATGCGATTCTGTTTTGTATAAATGTAAAAGTTAAGCAATATTTATTGGCTATTTGCTTTCTTGGAATAGTTAAGTCACTAATTTAGCTGGTATTTTGTATTGAAAGGACCAAAAGAAGAACAACAGTAGTCACACTAAATTTTTAAAATGTTATAAAAACTTCTTCAGATCAACACTTTTCTAAAATAACAGAAAATTTAGAAATGAGAGAGATTTCAATTTAACAAAATCAGCACATATCAATAGCTAAGAAGTTGAGGTCTTTAGTTAATAAGAGCTAAATCTACTACTGTTTGTAAAAAACTTAGGGAAATTTTGTTCTCCTGCAGATTTCTAAAAGATCATAAAGGGATACAAAAGAAGATACTCCATGGTATTCTGACTCTCACTTTTCCTTCTTTCTTCTCTGAGGATGTAAGTAGATCTAAGACTTCATCACTACTAGTACTACTTTTGGACAATTATATAATCTATTTTGGCTCATTGTTCACAAGTTGTTGGTAAAATTCATGAAATGATTTAATAAAGCCTCTAATGCAGTGTCCCCAAAACTATGGTCCTCCAGCCAAATACACCTTGCTTCCTATTTTTGTAGATACAGTTTTATTGGAACAAGGCATTATTTTTTTCTACCATGACAGAGTTAAGTAGTTAGAACAGAAACCATATGACTCACAAAGCTTAAAATATTTACTCTCTGACCTTTTAGAGGAAAAGTTGTCAACCACTGCTTTAATGAATTGCCTAAGGTGATTTTTTCTTCCTCCTATCCTCCTAGCTTTCCTTTTTTCCTTCTTTATTTTTTCCTCCCTTCCTCTCCCTCTTCTTCTGGAAAAATGTATTGTGCACTATGTAAGCTGAGCTCTAAGTTGAGCTCTGAAAAAAATATCAACAAGATCCAAAACAATCTTGAAAAATAATAAAGCCAGAGGTATCAGTCGCCCTGATTTCAAACTATACTGTAAAACTGTAGTACTCAAAACAGGATAGTATTGGCATAAAAACTGACACATCGATCAATGGAATGGAATAAAGAGTCCTGAAATAAATACACATATATACAGTTGATTAATTTACAACAAAGGAGGCAAGAATATACAATGGAGAAAGGACAGTTTCTTCAATAAACTGTGTTGCAAAACCATATACACTACATTTAAAATCTTATATCTCATAAAAAATCAATTCAGTATGGATTAAAGACTTGAATAAGACCTGAAACCATAACCTCCTAAAAGAAAATGTAAGCAGTGAGCTCCTTCACATCAGTCTTAGTGATTTCTTTTTTTTTTTTTTTTTTGGATATGACTCCAAAGACAAGGGAAACAAAAGCAAAAATAAACAAATGAGACATCAACCTAAAAGGCTTCTTCACAGTGAATAGTCATCACAAAAAGAAAAGGCAACATCCTGAGTTAGATAAGATATTTACAGAAAAGTAGTTAATATCCAAAATATATAAAGAAGTCATATAACTCAATAACCAAAATGCAATATAATTAAAAAATATGCAGAGGATCTGAAAAGACATCTTTCCAGAGAAGATATAGATGGTCAACAGGGACACAAAAGGACACTTAACATCATTAGTCATCAGGAAAATGCAAATTGAAGCCACAATGGTATAATATCTTACACAATGGGATAATATCTTGAAGGATGCTGTCAAAAAGTCATAAAATAGTATGTGTTGATGAGATGTGGAGAAAAGGGAATCCTTGTGCACTGTTGGTAAGAATGTAAATTGGTGCAGCCACTATGGGAAACAGTGTGGAGTTTCCTCTAAAAATTAAAAATAGAGCTACCATACGATCCAGTGATTCCGGTACTGGGTATATGGCCAAAGAAAATGAAAACAGCAACTTGAAAAAAATGTATGCACCCCTAAGTTTATTGCAGCATTATTTATAATAGCCAAGATATGGAAACAACCTGTGTCCATTGATGGATAAGTGGATACAGAAGATATAATAAGGTACTATTTAGCCATAAAAAGAAGGAAATCTTGACAATGCAGCAACATGGATGACCTTTGAGGGTATTAAGCTAAGTGAAATCAGTCAGACAGAGAAAGACAAATACTGCATGATTTTACTTTTATGTGGAATCTAAATAACAAACAAATACCAAATTCAGAGACACAGAACAGGTTGTTGGTTGCCAAAAAGAGGGCTGACTGGTGGATGGGGAGAGGAATGGATGAAGAAAAAGTATAAAGCTCCAGTTATAAATAAATCACAAGTACATAAACTTTAGCATGGGGATATGGTTAATTTGTAAGGTGACAGGTTGTAACTAGACTTATTGTGGTGACCATTTTGCAGTGTATACAAATGTTGAATCACTATGCTATGTACCTAAAACCAATACTATTGTATGTCAATTATGCCTCAAGGAATAAAAAAGACCCACTTTCTATAATGTAGTCATGGATATAGACAAATAAAATAATTTGAATACAGTGAGTAAGCGCTATGATAAAATAGTTGCATATAGATTGGTTTCCTAAGTAGGTCTCAGGGATTTAGCGAAAGGCTTTCTGGAAGAAAAAATCTTTAAGTTGAAATCTGGAAAATGAGTGGAAGTTAGTAAGAAAAGAAAGAAGGACAGAAAGAATGTTTCACCAGTGGGGATAATAATTGTAAAAGCGTGATCACAGAGAGGAGGACACTTTCCAGAACTACAAATAGTTCAGTGTATTGGAAGCTTTATGCAGAGGCATTATGCAGATAGATGAGGTTAGATGACTGAGCAGCACCTTATGGTTCATGGTCCAGAAAAGTGAATTTATTATACCAAAACTGTATGGATGGGTGGCAGACAGGGGAGGTTTTGGCATCAAAGTAAGACAGCCAAATTGGTCATTTAAAAGATTATCTGGCTGTGGTTCTAGAAAGTAGATGGAGGCAAACAGTTTAGGCATGGAGACAAGTTGGGAATGTAATGTAATGTAATATATAATGACTATAGTTAACAGCACTGTATTGTATATTTGAAATTTGGGGTGTCTGGGTGGCTCAGTTGGTTGGGCAACTACCTTCAACTCAGGTCATGATCCTGGAGTTCCGGGATCGAGTCCCACATTGGGCTCCCAGCTCCAATGGGAGTCTGCTTCTCCCTCTGACATTCTCCTCATTCATCCTCTCTCTCACTGTCTCTCTCTCTCAAATAAATAAATAGAATGTTTGAAATTTGTTTACAAAGTAGTTCTTAACAATTTTCATCACGAACAAAAATTTTTGTAACATGTGAGATGATGGAAATTAACTAAACTGATGGTAGTAATCATTCAGCAATGGATACAGACATCAAATCATAATGTTGTGTACCATAAATTTAACCAATATTAGGAGTCAACTGCATCTCAAAAAGTCTGAAAAAAAAAAAAAGATCTCTACATTCTGCCTTCATAGAAATTCTGAAGCTTTAAATAATGGTACAGAGTAGACATTTAAGAAATATTTTGTTGACTGAATAAAAGTGTTAATGAGTGGCTGAAATTAGTATGGAAATATAAGTCTGAACTGAAGAGTCCTAGTTTAAAATCTTAACATTTCTCTTGTGATTATATGAGGGTAGGCCAGTAATATGCTTAGAAATATTTTAACAAAGGCCTGGTCTAATTGAAAGGGAACAACTTAGTCATTTAAGCTGAATTAAGTTCTGTGAGAGGCTCTTTATGTAATGGTAAATTGATACAAATCAACATAGAATGCTAGGCAAATTCAGAATTTGTTTTCAGGTATGTAGCATCAACAACAAAAAATTAAGTCAGTGTTTTCCTAGAGAAATTTCAGAAGCTTTGTCTAAGACTTAGACCATTGCCTAGTAGTAAATAAACAATGGGATTCTTCCCTCAGGTAAGAGAAGGAGGATTGCTGAGTTAAGGATTTCAACAAAGGATAGTAAAATATAAAAAAAAAAGTTAATAATATTTTGTAAAAAGTAAACTCACTGAGAATTTCTTGGAGTTTTCTGCTAATAAATGTCTGCACAGCAAAAGAGGAACCAACACATTTAATGGGGACCCTAGAACTAAAGCTTCCAAAAGTTGTTTATTGCTCTCAAGACAATATGCCTTGTTTGATATACCATCAAAGGACATCCAGTATCTGGCCAGAATATGAATGCTAAAAAAGGAAGCAGATATGCAATGATTAGGAAATCCTAAATTGAGAGCTTGGGAACATTTGACCTAATTTAATTTACCTTTACCAAAAACTTGTTCATGGTTTGTTTGTTTGTTTGTTTGTTTCCTTTAAAGAAAATTCAAGGCCTGGAGATTAATTACATAAATGAAATGCAATCTCAGAAAATTTTGGCACATTATACCTCCGATACTATTGATAAAAATTTCCCAGAATTATTTTGGAATTGATTTAGAAAAATTCTAAGTATGTGTAGTCTCTTAGAGATTAGAGATTTACCTTCCTAGGATATATTATATTCTTAGTTATGAATTTTTGTTGTTGGTAGAATTACAACTTCTCTTTGGAGGCTTTGTATTTCTTCTGGATTAATGCTTTTAATAAAAGATGGAAACTGAATTTTGTATTTTAAGCTTCACAAAAGATCATCTTTACATTTTAAAAGAGGGAAGTCACAAGGAAATTTTATAACCTTTAGATCTTGATTGAGAGAGGTAGAAGAAGACTTGTACAAATCACTAATGTATAATAGACCTGGCATGTCATTGATTTTTTTCCCACAGCAAAACAAATAAATATTAAGGTTGAGATCTAGAGGGATAGTAAAAGGAAATAGCACAAGTACACAATAGTAAAGTAGATGGCTTTAGGTAGTACTGAAGCAATATTATGTTTGGATTTGGGAGCAGTGGGAACCACTGGATCACATTTTATTTAAAACATAAGATCTTGTGCAAATTTGTGTCTATGCATATTTATTTGTTTTTCCTACAAGAAGCACAGGAATATTTCAGGTGCTAGTACAAGAAATAAAAGAGTCACATTTTGACAAGTATTCTGTAACAAAACCAGTCTTTACCTTGCTCTGGGCTCCACAGGATATTGGGCAAGATTGGGTAAAGGCTTAGATGAATCATTTATTACTTACATAGAATCAGTCCATAATATTTTCAAGATATCAGTAGATTCCTTGGCCCGGGAGGTATCATGGACCTCAATTAATTCATCAAGCTAGGATTGAGTTAAGTACAAAGGATTTTTAAAAAAGCCTATTTAAACTATTAGTGTAGGTTACATGCAAGAGATGTGGGGTATTTCAGAAAGCAGTCCATACAAAAAGAAATTGATTTGATAGTTAAATTTCAAAGGAATCTCTCAATAATAAATGTGTTTGTGTTATCACAAAGGAGGTAAGTTGACTCCAGAGAAGACTGAAAATGATTGCTGTATACTGTGTGAGGGAGAGAGTCTGAGGGTATGTGGAAAATCTATCGCTTCAGGAGTCTGAAGATTCCTAATAATAGTGTGAAAACTGTGATGGCATTAATAGTTGATAGAATAGCCCTGTTCTACTTAGAAAGTTTTGCTTCTGTCCTTCTATTGTCAGAGCAGTCAGGTGGTTAGTGGTTAGGTTCCAACAGGATGCCTGGAGGCCACAAAGAGGGAGTCATGGTCAACTAGGAGAAAATCAGAGGCCTGACCTGCCAGCTCTCCAAAATAAAACACAAGAAACTGGATCAAACCAGACAGGCCCAAGATGTCTGATAAAAGTGGCTAAAGTTCAAATTAGTCCTTCAACCCACTGCATTTTCTACTAAAATCTCCTCCTTAAGGGTGCCGACAGGAAACGTCCGACCCAATAAGGAAGAAAAATCACATCTCCCTGCTTCCAAGAAATTCTCACCTCAAGAAATGAATGTTCCTCCCCTTGCTAAGGACTGCCAGTAAGAGGTAGAAACCAAACCGTGTGACGTGCAGGTTTCCCTTGTGCTCACCTGCTCTCTCATCTTGAGAGTGCACTTTGGCTTTAATAAACTTCTCTGTTGTGCTGCTAGTCTGCTGTTTGTGTCTTCCCTTGAATTCTTTCCTTTGACAAGACCAAGAGCCTCTCACGACATCTTTTAGACAGGCTGGGTCAAGGCCTTAGGACCCCAGGTTCCCCCAGTCCACCAGGCAACACTATTACCAGAGATGGTTCTATTTCATAGTTTAATAAAGTCGTGGAAAAGTGGTTGCTATAGTCTCCTTGGAGCCCCTTTCTAGCCCTCAGAGACCTCTAGTTCTTTTCTGTTTGTTGTTGTTGTTCTTAAGATAAGATTTTCCATTATTGAAATGATTTTTCAATTCATTTTCTATTTGGCCTTTTTGTTTATGAAACAATGGTCTTGATACACAAAATTTTTATTGTTTTTGTAGGGTGTGGATGTTCTCCCTTCATCTACTTATTTTTAAATTCGTGTTTCTGGGTTTTTTTTCCCCCTATCTAAATACTCTTCAAGGCATTCTGCCAAAGGCAGAAGTTACTATAATGTAGTGACTACCATTCAGTCATTTTTTTTTTTCCATATCAGATCAGCAATTTCTGGTTTTAGGTCATCTACAAAAAGGAAAGGGTAGTAGAAATGTTAGCCTCGAGACCTCATGCTGAATATTATCTAAAGGTACTAATTATCTCTGAAGTCTCCTATGAATCTACTCTTTTCCTATTGTTTTGTTTTGGTTTGTTTTTTATTTCTTTTCAGCGTAACAGTATTCGTTGTTTTTGCACCACACCCAGTGCTCCATGCAATAAGTGCCCTCCCTAATACCCACCATCTTGTTCCCCAACCTCCCACCCCCCGCCCCTTCAAAACCCTCGGGTTGTTTTTCAGAGTCCATAGTCTCTCATAGTTCACCTCCCCTTCCAATTTCCCTCAACTTCCTTCTCCTCTCCATCTCCCAATGTCCTCCATGTCATTTGTTATGCTCCACAAATAAATGAAACCATATGACACTTGACTCTCTCTGCTTGACTTATTTCACTCAGCATAATCTCTTCCAGTCCCGTCCATGTTGCTACAAAAGTTGGGTATTCATCCTTTCTGATGGAGGCATAATACTCCATCGTGTATATGGACCACATCTTCCTTATCCATTCGTCCATTAAAGGGCATCTTGGTTCTTTCCACAGTTTGGTGACCGTGTCCATTGCTGCTATAAACATTGGGGTACAGATGGCCCTTCTTTTCACTACATCTGTATCTTTGGGGTAAATGCCCAGTAATGCAATTGCAGGGTCATAGGGAAGCTCTATTTTTAATTTCTTGAGGAATCTCCACACTGTTCTCCAAAGTGGCTGCACCAACTTGCATTCCCACCAACAGTGTAAGAGGGTTCCCCTTTCTCCACATCCTCTCCAACACATGTTGTTTCCTGTCTTGCTAATTTTGGCCATTGTAATTGGTGTAAGGTGGTATCTCAATGTGGTTTTAATTTAAATCTCCTTGATGGCTAGTGATGATGAACATTTTTTCATGTGTCTGATATCTCTTCCTGTTTTTTTAAGACTGAGCCAGGGTTCATATTACTTTAGCAAGACCTGAGATATATCCCCTAAAGTAGGTTGTCCCAAATTAAGTTCCCTTAGATATTTCATTACAGGAAAACTTATTTCATTAACCTTCAAATCCTTTTCAGGATTTGGCTATGAGCTTTTCAAAAGCAAGTTTTTGCATTTTCTGGCTCCACCAAAAGATGTACTAATTGATAAAGGTCAGGGAGATCTCAAGTGTATGTGTCCAGGACAAGTCTGAGTATTGTATTGTATTGTATTATATATTTTATATTTATTCATTTGTCAGAGAGAGACAGAGCACAAGCAGACAGAGTGGCAGGCAGAGGCAGAGAGAGAAGCAGTCTCCCCACTGAGCAAGAAGTTGGATGCAGGATTCAATCCCAGGACCCTGGGATCATGACCTGAGTCAACGGCAGATGCTTAACCACCCATGTGTCCCAAGTCTGAGCATTTTAATAAACCTTTTTTTTTTCCCTTTGTGTCCTAGGATATAGGTAGTCCTTTACAACATCACAGAGATATGCAGTGATAGGGGTTTGAAGTCCATTACAGGGATTTCCTTCATAAGCAGCTTAAATTTGTAATGAATGTTTAAGGAGACAGAGGAAGAAACATTAAGGAGTTCATTGAATTGGATTAAATTTGTGGCTGGAACAAGAAGAGGTAAGGGAAAGGAGGGATACAAACAGGAAAAGTCGAACTAATTTTGCCTCTTGTCTCTTTCTAGGGAGTCTTTTAGGGAAGCAGCATTGCAGTTCAGATTGCATTTGAGAGCCTCACCATAGTATTGAAAGAAGGTGGACCATTGAGTAATGTGATTTCACTCATTTTTGTTTGAAGTCTTCTCTCAAATGAACATTCCTATATATATTTTAAAAAGTTCAAAAAACCATTCACTGTAATCTGAAATGGTCTTTCACCAATGTGAAATTACCCCATTTAGTGGAAATGCATGCATAAATTGGCAATCAAGAATTCACAATAGTTCTAATGGAAACAAAGACAAGATTGAGGAAAGGTCTTAGAAGATTTTGCAAAGGACAAAAGGGTTAAGTTTGTCTAAAGTGTGCTAATGTAGTGAGATGAACTGAACTTGGATTGACTTCAGGAAGAAACTTATTGACCATCTCTGTCCTTTCACTATTGACTTTCTTTTATAGACAAAACTCAACAAACTCTATAAGCAGACATTAGGAGAAATTTTGGTAGTCAAAATTTTCAAAGCAAAACATTTAATCTGATCAGGATTCAGAAGCCTCAAAATAAAAAATAAATATAAAGCTGTAGGACTGAATGAAATGTTTAGAAATCAGATTCAATACAAACTTACTTTTGTCTCGGACAAGTTGACCTTTAACAGGTGGTTTCTAAGGAAGTGGCAGATGTACACACTGTTACTGGGTTGAATGCCCTGGTCTGAAGTGACAGGTGTCTTAGATGAATTTTGGTGGAAATTCCACTTCTGTCAAATCCCAACAGCCAAAGACTACCAGGAACACATTTGTTCCAACACACAAAATTAGCTGCAGCAAGAGAAGGTGCATTCCAGAGGAACCATGGGAGCCTCTCAAAGAAGTATAGGAGAGAGTCTCAGAGGTTTGGGCTATGTCATGTTCTGAGTATTATTCCTTTTCTGTTGGAAATATTACCTGATTATCAGCAAGCGTGGTAGTCTTCACTTTCTGTGATTGTCAGAAGAGCATAATTTCAAATTCTCACACTAATGCAATCCTTCAGAGTATGCTATGGGACTACATTATAGATGAAGGCAGTGCTTTATCCTCATTTTTCATTAACATGAGCTCTTTATGTAGTATTCAGTTTGAGGTCATGACACATCAAGTTTCTTATTACTTTTCAATTCTTTGTTTTTTCTTATCATGTGCCAAGCACTGTTCCAGCGTTTACACATAGAGTAGTGTTTAAAACAAAAACAGCAAGGTGGAATCCTTGCTGTTTTGATAGAGCTTCTCTTCTACTGTTCTAGCGGAAGGCATAGTAAACAAGCAATGTATGACTGGATATATTTTGGGCAACAATA
Source organism: Meles meles (assembly GCF_922984935.1). Lineage (NCBI taxonomy): Eukaryota > Metazoa > Chordata > Mammalia > Carnivora > Mustelidae > Meles > Meles meles. Next base: position 156,540,671 of record NC_060066.1, on the reverse strand, counting down.
GTGCTATTATTTTGACAAATAAAGGTTAAGGTGAAAGAGGACCCAGAGTGCGGTTTGGTAGTTGTGTGTTATTTTAAAGAATCAACAAGAGGACTTCTCTGAAGTGGTGACTTTGAGCAAAGATCTGAGTGAAAGAAAGGGGTAATCTTTTTGAAGATCTGAGGGAATAAATAGTGTTGCAAGTAGAGAGCTGGATAAAGGCCGGAGTGGCTAGAGCAGAATAAAGTGGTACGTGTCATGAGATGAGGTCAGAGAGGTAAGCGAAAACTAGATTACATGGAATCTTGTATTCCATGTGATAAAGGGTTTTGATTTACTCTTTAGTCATGAGAGATTATGAGAAGTCTTGGGAGTTTTTGAGCAGGAGATTGACATAATATGATTTTTTTTCCTTTTATATATTACCCTGGTTGCTGTGTGTAAGATTGGCAATAGGGAATCTGAAAGAAAGCAAGGAATAGAAGTCAGCTGCAGTAACCACATGAGAGATGATAGTGACTTGACCAGTTTGATGAGAGTTGTCAGATGAACTTGTCTGGATATGACTTGAAGTTAGAGTCCAAAGGGCAGGTCAGTGGATTTGATGCAGTGATTATAGAGTAGAATAAAGGATTGTCCCTGAGTCTGGGGCCAAATTAACTGAGTAAATAGAGGAGCGATTTCAGAACGGGAGAAACTAGGAGAGAATGGAAGAGTTGGTGGAAAGACCCAGAGCTCTGTTTTGGGAGTGCTGTGTTTGAAATACTTCTTGAAAGTCCATTGTCACTGTCGAATAAGCTCAGGGGAGAAGATGGAACTGGTGATATGCTGGGAGCTATTGGTACACAGATAAAATTAAAGCTGTGAATAGAGGAGGTCACTGTGGATCAGTGTGAAGAGATATAAAAAGTTCTGAGTTCTGGGGCACTCCATAATACAGAATTCTAGAAGAGGCAATGTTCCCAGCAAAAGACAAAAAATGGAGCAGATAGTGTGATAAAAGATAATCCAGGGTACAGATCTGCTGGATTTATGATGGGCTTACATCCTGATAGACCCTGAAAATATCATAAAGCAATAATGCGTTTAATATACTCTATCCACCAAATATCCTAGCCTAGCCCAGCCTACCTTAGATATGCTCAGAACACTTTACATTAGCCTACAGCTGAACAAAATCATCTAACACAAAGCCTACTTATAATAATAATAAAGTCCCAGACATCTCATGTAATTTATTGAATAATGTATCGGAAGTGAAAAACTGAATTGCCCTATGGGTTCAGGATGGTTGTCAGTGTATTGGTTGTTTGCCCTGGAGACCACACAGATGACTTGGGAGCTGCAGCTTGCACTCAGCTCCAGGAGAGAGTATCATGCATCCTGTCACTAGCCTGAGGAAAGGGGAAAAGATTAAAACTCAGAATTCAAAGCATGTTTTCTACTGAATGCATATAGTTTCCGCACCATCATAAAGTCACAAAATTTGTAAGCTGAACCATTATAAGTTGGGGACCATTTGTACATGATCTCCTGAAAGCAAACGGAAGATAGTGGTTCTGATTGAGGGAGTGTTCAATGGATCACTCCCACAAGCTGTCCCAAGTCACCTTGTAGAAACTTTCAAAATATTTCTTTGGTGCAAACAGAAGAATTCATGTTATATTACTGACTTATTATGTATATTTTCTGGATGGATTTTCAAAGCAGTTTCACTTTAATTTGATGATTACAAAAATTGAGCTATTCTGTGCTTCCATAGTATTTGTGATTTAGGTAAATAAACAAGGTTGGGCAGTGAACTTAGGGAATTATGATTCAAAGTTAGGAAGCGGTCATTAAGTGAGATCTCTTTGAATCTCCTCTGTATCATCCTCTCCAACCTCCTAAAGACAATTCTAACATGCCAGATAGTCTTCCACTGTCAACTCAAATAACTGAAATCAAAGAATATATTCTACTAGCAAATTTTTAAAGTATTTAAAATTTTCTGAAAGCATTTATAAAAGAACATTCTTATTTAGGTTAATTTCAATGTTCTGTTTCCTTAGCTCTTTACATACTAGTCCTAGATGTCTCCCTGAAATTAAACAAAATAGACTAAATTCTGTTTATTATGTCAGTGCTTCAAAAACTATGCTATTACGTCTTCTCTAAGCAAAATATATCATGGTTTTAACTATTATGTAATCAGCTCTTGGTAATCATCCAATTTGTAAATTTTCTCTTTCAAATGTGACTACCAGTATGGACAATGGAGGTAATTAGTACTAACATCCCCCCCCCCCATTTCACCTTTTTTCGCAATGTACTTTTATTAATGTACCAGTCACATTATTAGTAGTAGTCACTCTAGTATTAGTATAATTGTTATTATTAGCAATAATAACAGCAGCTCAGATGTACTAATACTAGCAGAGGTAATCTTTGTTATTTTCTTGTTTAATATACATCACTCTTTATATTTTTTTGAGCTTCCAGATGACTAAAACTCTTAGGTATATGCTTAATTCCAAGCAGAGATTACTGGTCACATTTGTTCCCATGGTAAACTATTAGTTTTACATGCATTATCCTTGTAATTTCCATACTGGAATCTCTTAGTTTCACCTTTAATCACAATGGGCAGGATAGCATGGTAATTAGAGATATGTTCTTTGGACTATTTTAATATCCTGGATCCCATACTGATTGTATAATGTCAGGCAAGTTAATTACATTTCTCTATCATATTATATCTTCATCCATAAAATGAAGCTAAGGAAATAAAAATTTAGCACTTGTATCACTGAAGTCCTATGCTTGTAAATTGATTTTGCAATTGTTTGTCCTGTAAACATGATTATATCCCCAGGAAATGGCCTTCTGCTGCATTCAAACACAAGTCCCTACGTGATAGGGCAAAGGGTTCTCTTTTGTGTTTGCTTAGTCATTAATGTACTGTTGCTGGACCCCTGTGATGTCTCACTAAACTTCATCATTATTTATCCATAGAAACAACCATCAGGCTGTGCCCTGTGCATGTCTGTCCTGACACCAAAACAGTTGTATCGATAAAAATGATGTATTGAGTATTGATATATACCATCCTCTTGAGAAAATTTTGTAATCTTATCATTTAATTTTTATAAAGAATTAGATACTTTTAAAAAAGAATTAGATACTTTTTGTTTGTTTGTTTGTTTTGGCTACAAAAACTGAGGTTTGGGGATGTTCCCCAAGTCATTATTGGAAAGTGATAAAACAAGATTTAAAACAGTAGCTATATGACCCCCAGATCTAAAATTTTAACTATTTTATACTGCCCCCATAAGGGGTATTGAACTTACACAGTCTTGAACAACAAACTTTTTTTTTTTTTTTTTTATGTTAAAAAGAGTCCTGCTTACCAGGAACCTGTGGGAATCTTATGTTAACACATTAACTGCTTTTGCTGCTTTGAGAACTGACACAATGTTCTTCAGATATCTAACTCCCATCTTACACTAAAAATGCAACACTTTGTCTACATGTAGGGTTATTTCTAGGTCCTGATCCTTCTCACCTGCTCCTCCTTTGTAGAAGTTACCATTTCCTTGCCCTATTTGAATAGGTCTAAGTAGCTAGTTAAGTGGCTATCCGATCGAGCAAAAGAGATCCACTGATAGGATCTTAGAAAGTTTTGTGACACTGTGTACCACTCACTTACAACCGAAAATAGAACCAGGGACTTGAAACCTAAGGAATTTAAGTGGCAAGTAGTTTGTCACTTTTAAATGTAGGCTTATCTCAATAGTTCATATTTTTCTTCTCAGTCTATATTATACATAAGCTGAAAGATGCTTTTTTTCTAACAAAAATGCTTCATGTCAAATTCTCCCAGTACCATTTGGGAAAGTCATTGAATAAACTAATAGTCGGCTTCCAAGCCAAGAGTAATTATGTTACATTGCTCTTTTTTGGCAGGGAGCTATTTTTTTCCTGTAAATGAAGCACTTTAGCATAAGCACACTTTTACACTGTAAAGTGGAGGAGGATTTGATGCAGATGTCTTTCAGGTGAGAAACAAGATCATATTTTTCCCACTTCTAGATTACTGTAATGAAGTGACCAATCAATCAATCAATTAATCAATCAGCTGCTTTTCCTGATAATCACTGTAGCAGATAGTGATTAGAAATGGAAACATACACCTGTAAAAGTTAAGTCTCTTTCTTGATGCTGAACATTATGTGACATTTTATATTCAGAAAACACTTTAAAATCATTCATATTAGCTTTTCCTTTAAGCCAAGTTTTGAGGAGAGTTATTTCTCTGATTGCCATTTTTAGAGAAGCAAACTGGTTCAGGAAGGTTAAATAACTTGCCCAAAAATGGTTAGCACCTTGATGGCAAAAGTGTAGCTAGCAATCAAGTTTATAGCCCATCTATTTTAGCATAGGTCACCATAACAGATGTGTTATCTTCATTTCTCATTTTCTCCAGAAGAGAAACTTGAAGACATCATGAAAGTTTATGAAATTGAGTTTACATATTGTGAGGGTCAAGAAAAACCCATTTTATAAATTTGTATTATTTTCATATTAATATAAACAGTTACATCTATAGGGGAAAGAATGAAAGCATTTAAAATACATGTATCAAATAAATCTATTGAACATAGAGTTTAGTTGGAAGTCCATAAATTATCTTCAGGAAATCTTCAGCCATATTAATTATGGCTCTCATGTACTGACAGTTTATAAAGTAACATTTAGTATGTCAAACACTTAAATTTTATAATTTGAATCTCACTTAACACAACAAGTATTGTTATTATGAAGAAAGTGAGGAAGTATGTAATTTACTCAAGATCACAGAAAGAAAGCTATGGAGACAGGGCAGAGAAAAAGACTTATCCATTGTCCTAAAGGTCAAATACTTAAGCCTATATGATATGTTTTCCACTGCAGTCTACACCTTTAGGTAAACAACACCCTCTCTCTATTTGCTTTAATTCCAATTTGTATTATTGGGAGAGTATATACCTTTACAATAGTAGAACAAATAATATCATTATTTTTTAATCAGTCAATGAATATTTCAGAACTGACTAAATTCCAGAAAATATTCTATGTGCTCAGTCTAAATTTGTTCCTTACACAGCTAGAAAATGCAATCATGTAGTATATGTAATAGTATTATGATAGACAGAGCATACAGCACATTAGAGTTAGGCCATACTTAGACAAATGAATGCTTTTCCAGGCCCCAAATTTGGCATCCCATCAAGCAAATTACACCAAAACATTTATTCAGTACATAATTTGCATCGAGACTGAATGATACAGAGGATCAGTTTGGGAACTACTGGCTGGGGCGACATTTGTTCTCTGGATTGCCCTGAGCAATTCAGTTCTGACCCCAAATTTGCATTTCCCAACAACACAGAAAACAACAACAACAACAAAGATGATTAATTGTAAGACTGAGCACTACCTACTGTTCTAATGAGGCACCTCATGATTAATTAGATCCATCATTCTTATAGGCCACTTTAAGAATTTTTACGATTTGTGCATATGATTCCTACTTTCCCATTCACCACTCTTACCCAAAGCAGTTTAAAACAAACTAACAAACATACATTTCCTTCCACTTACATGAGTACTCTTCCTGAGAGGTTTCCTTCTGATTGTGTAATTCCAATGATGCCTAGTTAGCCTTTGTTGATGAGTACTCTTGTCATAGGGTTCCTTGCTTCACATACATAGTTAGATCTCCTTTGCTAGAAGATGCTGAAAAGAATTTCCTAAAATGGCCCATGTATCAGGGCAGCAGTATGGCTGCTGTGACAACAACAATAAAATGTATAATGACTTTACAAAAGAAACACTATTTCTTGGACACATCAAATTTAACTGGTATTTTCTGACTGGTGGGTGGCTCTCATCCCATTGAGCACCTTTTCTTCTTATGGCCCTGCAATTTCCTAAGAGCTTGATCCTCTGAATCCAGCCTATCGACAGGGAAGAAAGAGTAGGAGTGGCAGAGGCATGTCCACTTTTAATCAAATCACTTTATCCAAGAAGTGACACAGCACTCAGCTCCTATCCTGTTGTTGTGAAGGAATCACAGTACCTCACACAGATCCAGATGGAAGCTGGGTGGGCATCACCTTCTCAACAAGTCTGCACTCTGAAAAAGAACAGCATTTAAGTTTTGTCTCTGCCAAAGGATGCGGCAGTGGCGCAGGGTGATAAAGCATTAACCAACTGAAGAACAGAGGGGAGGGCATTCCAGGGAGAGGGGACAGCTTGTTCAAAGATTGTGAAAGCATAATTATGTAATAATACTATAAAAGTGGGAGATCAGAAAAGGCCTCATGCTCATTGTGACTCAATCACGAAATAGTGAGCACTTTCCATGGGCTCAAAAGAAGCAGAGAATATTGAGTACCAACAAAATGTAGTCCCTAATAATAAAGACATTTCTGATTCTTGCATGAGAGGCAGACACTTCAGTCAATCAACTATTTTTCCTGGCGTCCTTTCTACTTTTGATTTCTAATACATTATGAGTAACTAGTCAATGTTAATTTCAACATTTTGAATTCTGGGAAATTTCTGAGCTCGCTATTATTTAATTGATTCATTGAGCTAAAATTCACTTTATAGAATGCTTGCAAAAAGCTGAATTCTCTTACTGGGGCAAGAGTAAGGTGGTAAACAAGATAGACATAGTATCCCATCTCTCAAAGAGTTCTCATACTTGTGGAAGCTTTATGAGTTGGGATTATTTCTAAATTGACTGACAGCTGGTTTGAGTTTGAAGTAGGCGTAATGATAGTATAAAGAGAAATGACATCTTATTAGATGAGGCCCTTCACATGTAGCTTTTCGTTATTATTTTTCAGGTTTCCAGAAGATGATTTTTTTCAGTGAACGGTATTATGAAAAATACTACACAAAAGCAAGACTCACATATAAGGTTATTTTAAAGATGCATTGTTATTCTTTGTACTCTGGAATCTGAAATAAATACTAAAAATGAGATTAGAATGAACTACTAGATGAATATTTTTAACTACTTTATTCTTAGGAGCAGGTATTTGATGACTAAATTAGGGACAGAGTAGAAACTTCTTTAAGAGAATTAACCTGATACATTTGAATAAATCTAAATCTTCATATACATATTATGCAGTGTAACTTTAAAGCCAACTTTTCAGTCCACATCTGATTCTCTTAATCGACTCCCATAGCTGAATCCTGAATTAGAATTCATCTTTCCATTTAAATGCAGATTCAGACTTTCCACCTGAGGGCGGGGGTGATGGTGAGTCATTTCTTTTGACTGAAATACTAATATATAGCGGGGTTTCATTTACATGAATATTCCTTCCCAGCACAGGTCTTTTCTTGTGATAGCTAGCATATTTACTGCAATAATTTTACAACCTCCTTGTATTTATTTCATCTCTTTATGCTATAATTCCATGTGCTAAATAATGAAGACACATACATATTAAACTTCCAGCAGGCATTTGTGTGGGGCAACTTTAAAATGGAGTGGTGAATTAAACAAGTGACCAAATCAAAATCGAAAGAGAAGGCACTGCAAAGCTAAGCACATTAATATACTGACAGGGATATAATATGTAGAGGCATTTTTTGCCTTTTCTTTCACTTCCTTTTTTAAAAAAAATTCTTTAAAAACTGTATCCTAGTAAGAGTGTTTTAAAATATACAGCCTTGAGTTATGTATGCCAACTTGTCTAATGTATACCCGAAAAGCTGCTACACTTACCTCCAACGTGGAGATTTATAACACAGAGGAAATCAAAGAGTAGAGATAAATCATTGTAAAAGAGTCATATTAGCATCTTACTAAATGATTTCTTATTGTACCGAATAATAGCCGAAGAGATAGTTCCATTTTAGTGAGAACACATGACAATTTTTGCCAGTTCCAATGCTATGAGAATCTCAGTTCAAATATGTATATATAAAATAACTATCTTTTCTAGGATAATATTTACACGTGAGCAAAATTTGGTTAGAAAACAATAGTTACCTCAATATTTAATGGAAAATTTTACGAAGTTATTTTTAAAATGTGTCGCCTCCCTCAGAAGAGATTTCATCTGGAGGAATATTATTTATGGCAAATAGTACAGTTCGTTATTACAACGCTTGAACGTCTTCATGCATTCATTAAACAACAAAAATTTTTGATTATATCTTATGAGCTACATGCTGGAGATATGGAAGATAACTAGTCTACGAAGCAGGTAACATTCAAGCAAAGTAAAAAACAAATTTTCAGTACAGTGTATCTTAGAAGATTTAATTTGAAACATGTAAGGCTGAAACACCATAACCTTGGTTTCCTGGACACCATCCTCATCTGTTTTTGTGATTTCTCTGTTTGGTCCTTCTTGAGTTTCCTCATGGACTCTGGTTCCATTTCATTCTGAACTATGTGTTCTTGTCATGATATACTCTCCTTGAGGAATATTACCAGATGCACCCCTTCATCCATCATCTCTATCAGGGATTATCAAACTTTACTACATGTAAGAATAATCTTGTGACAAAGTTAGTTTGGGAGGTCTAGCTTGGGCTGAGGAATCTTAACATGAACCCATAGTGATTTTGCTGCAGGTCATCTAAAACCATGCCTTGATGAACGTTTATCTATGAACTAACCATACCTCAGTCTATTACTAAAGCCCAAATGTGGGCTTCACTGAGATACAACCAACTACCTAATGGAATTCTCTAGGTTGTTGCAAATGCATTTCATATCCTCCCAACCTCCACACATGGCAACGCCACTGCCTTCAGCATAGTTTTTTAGACCGTGTTTCCTGGCTTAGAGAATTTAATCTTACTACTCCTATAAGATAAATTAGAAATCTAGGTCTTATCACTAACATTTCCTTTATTGTCCTCTTATGATCGATTCCAAATTCCTGCTGATAACTTTTATGTGGATCCTGAGTTTGTTCCACTCTGTCCTTATTACCACCTATGTCTCCTATTTACACAGTTATCATCTCTCATTAATGGTGTATATATTGACCCCCAAATTTTCTCAGTCCTCCCACATTAAACTTACACCACACACTGTGAGCCAGGTAGTATTTCTAGAAAACAAATCAGGAAAAAAAAAGTTAAGTGTGGATAAATTAAAGTGTCCTTACTATGGTTACAAGTCTATGCATGGCAGAGCCCCAGTTTAACTATCCAATTCCTTGTTTTCCCCTCTCCTTGAACTTTTACTGAACTTAATATAGTCCTCCGCATGCATTCTTGTTAACCTTCTGGTTTTTGCATGTGCAGTTCCCTCTACCTGTAATTCTCATTCATCCCTTGGATAACCCTTTCTCCACCCAGATAGCATATCCTCAGTGAGGGCTTTCTAAATATGAAATTCAGCTTGGATCAATTTTCCACATGCTAAGATTGCCTGATTTAGCCCACTAGGTATTTCTCCTTATATGATATTTGGGACATAGTTGTCATAAAAAAACCTGTTCATTGCTTAACTTAAAATTTAACTGAGAAACTTGTATTATGTCTAGCAACTCTATATGTGTACCCACACAATTTATCACATCACATTCGGATTTCTTTGCCATTTGTTTGTATCCTTTAATAAACTGTAAATTCTTCATGGCAGGAACCATGTCTCCGTTTTTCTACATTGTGTCACTACACTTTTTGGGTGGTGCCTGGCAGTTAAAAAAAAAAAATACTTGAGAAAAAGAATAAAATAATGTAGCCAAGGTGCTCCTGGGTGGTTCAGTCAGTTAAGCGTCTACATTTGGCTCAAGTTTTGGTGATCTTAGCGTCTGGGGATTGAGCCCCGCATCAGGCTCCCTCTCGGCGAGGAGTCTAACTCTTCCTCTGCCCCTCCGCCCTACTCATTCACGTGTGCACATGCTCTCTCTCTCTCTCAAATAAATAAATAAATCTTTAAAGATAAATAAATAAAATAAAATAATGTACTCAATATTCAAACCTCTGTACTTCTGTTTTTCGCTATACCATATTGCTTCTAAAGCATAACAGCTGAAAGTCTGCGTTTAGTAAATGTGAATACTTGTTAAATGTAAAACACAAACAAACAAACAAACAAACAAGTACTGTTTAATTCCTCACAGAGGCTAGCATTTCATACCATAACATTGATGTCAGTCATTTCATGAATGGGTATATTTGGGGCGTAATTTACCCCTCTGCAACAAGTGTATTGGAGAGAATCATTCTGTGTACCCAAAGCTCCACTAGGCCAGTTTTCTCAGAGAGAAAAGTGTCAAATAATGATGCGGACTGTCATTTTCAGAGATTTCCTATTTCAGTTTCAGTGAGAAGGAAAAGTTTTTTCTTTCTTCTTTTTTTTTTTAATGAGAAAGCATTAGAAACTGAGTAGATTTTTTTCCCATTTGTACTCAACAAAAGTCCATGGTTTTCAATTTTCACATTTCTAAAACCTCAACAAAAAAATGTTCTTTTAAAAGAGAGTCATTTAAACAGTTTTCTGGGACTAGATCAAGACTTTTCTATGCATTGTGAGTTAAAACAGTGATCGAGATATTCTAAGTTCCAATAGTAGAACATACCAATATCAATTTTAGGTCCATTAAAACAAAGCTTTTCTTAATTGATTCCAGTAGCAATTGATCTCCAAATGTCACAAGATGCCATGGGGCTCCTAGAATTGATGATGGATAGCAATTTTAGCAAAATCAGGCATAGATATCACAAAGCAGAAACAGCATCTGTTACATGAATAAGAAGTTATTGGTGTATGAAAATAGCTGAAAAACAATATTTTGGGACTAGATAGAAAAATGTGCATTTTCCCCCTCTAATGGTATTCAAAAGTAAAGGAATACAAAATTAGGAAATAGCAGATAATGGCAAATGGCATTTATTCATTAAACAAATGCTTACTGAGGCCTAGGTGTGCACCTGATATTAATATTCTCTGCCTTGAGAGGGATATAGATAAGTAGCCAAGAACAAAAGGGACTGACACGACATAGCAATGCCATTTATTCCCCTGTTGATGTCTTGTAATTTCTTGATTTGAAGGCAATGTAAGTACTGCTGGGCACTGAGTTTCTGTTTTGTGTTTTGTGCCTTTATAATTAAAGCAAATTAGTTTATCTCCATCCAAGAATATGTAATGACATTCCTCATTCCAACCCTAATCCTCATGCTGTTACATACCCAGCAAACTTACCTCCACCATCTCTTCTCAAATATTCTCTTTATCTGGCCCCACCTTGCCATTTCTACTGCTATTTTTCCTGAGAAGGCTATCTTTTGTTTTATTTTTTGCTCTAATTTCCTATCTTCTATATTTCAAGTCAATGAAACAAGTAATTTTCCCACCTTGTTCCCAGTTGCAACCTCCAAATTATTTCATCCCTTGAATAAGTATATAGACATAACAATCAAAATAATAATAACAGCAAACTTCTTATTCTTTTGAAACTCATGCCATTCACCTCAGTTACCCACTATGCTTCCTGTTTGCCCTCTTAACCCTGACCTATTATTCATTCTCGCCATTAACTGAAAAATTTAATTTATAAATGATAGTCTTTCTCTGTAGCTTAACTCCTGTCTCCATTCTCATGACTTCGCTATTAAGCTAAGTGAAATATACAAATTCTGTACTCTTGATTACTTCTTTATCTCCACTGACCATTTCTTTCACTTCATTTCTATGATGCAAGCTCAACTCAGACCTTATCATTAGCAGAAACTGTGCCACTTCTAAGTCTCTGCTCCAAATCTTCCCATGTCTAGCTACATTTTTCTAATCTTTTAGCTTGCCTGGTAAATTGCCTTTAACAGCGTAATTCTTTGGTTACCTTGATCTTGTCAATCCCCTAATCACATCTGTCTCTCACTTTCTACTAGCTCCTTTTCTTTTGACCTCCTCTATCCCAGTCATTATAATTAGCCCATGACAAATACCATGAAATCGCTTGCCTCCCTCTCTCTGTCTCACTCATTAGCAATATCCCAGTCCTGGATGACCATGTATCAGAAAAACCACACCATTTTGGAGAAAATCACGTGATTATTTTAAGCTGATTGCTATTACTTTAAATTTAGCGAAATCATTGTGAAATGGACCACATTCTTCCATGTTTTGTTCATTTATTCAATAGATATGCAACCTATGTTCCAGGAGCTGTTCAAGGTATTAGAATTATGAGTGAAAAATTCAAAGCAGACTTTGCTTTCATATGGCTTATATTTCACTGGAGTCTAGAAAGAAAGGCAGAAAGAACTGAGTAAAGAAATAACCATTTAGGAAATAAAAGATCATACCAAAGAGTGTCTATTCACTGAAAAAAAAGTATATGTCAGGTATAATATTTTGTAAATAGTAAAACAGGGTAATGATATAGAAAACTTGTGGAAGGGGAAAACTTTATAAACACTCTATTATGCCTCTCTGGGAAACACTTTTGCTGAGACCTGATTGTGGAAGTTGATAGAAGAGTATTTCATGAGGACAATATCCATGTTAGAAAGCCCTGAATTAGGGGAAAACATGTCCTTTACAAAGACAGAAAGAAAAAAACAAAACAAAACAAACAAACAAACCCCCCAAAAACAGAAGGAAAATCAGTGTGGCTGGAGCTTTGTGGCCTGTGATACAAGTTCAGGTTGAAAAGGTAGGAAGGGATCATGACAAAATAATGTCAGCCATGGTCTATTTTCTCCTTTGGTAGGTAGCTATGAAGGCAGGGAAGAATACCTTTCTCAAACACCTTCTTCTTTCATTTTAAACTAATGCCTTCACTTTATAAATCATTTGAAAATAGAACCCATCAATACAACATATCTCCCTCATCTTTCCACCTATAAAACTACCATTTTTTTTTTTTCCCCTTCTCACCTGTTATAATGGATATGGTGTTCCATCTTGTGGTTTGGACCTAACCCTCCTGCACTTTCCTTCACAGTCTTCCATTCTTCCAATATAATCTCTGTATCTAAAGTCATTAACATGTTCATCTCCACATTGTGATTCAATGATAAAACATATGCTAATGTCTCCCAACTCAAAAGAAAAATCCTTCCTTAACTTCCTCCCCATCTCCTTCTAAATAAATCTCCCCACTTGAGCTCCCACCCACCAAAACTTAATATATCCCCCTCAAGATTATCAACAGCTTCCATGTTTCAGTTTTAAAGGACTTGGCACCATTTCCTTCTTACTTAACCTCCCAGCAGAATTCCACAGAAGGAAACACTACATAGTAAAGTACAAATAGACAATTTCTTTCTTTCAGTACTCACAAATATACTCTTCCCATATCTCTGTCCCTATCTCTATCTCTGTCCCTATCTCTATCTCTGTCTTTATCATCTCCATCTCTATCTCTAACTCTCTCTATCTCTAGCTATATAATAACCTAATAACCAAAAGATTTGAGATTTTATTTCCACTGTTAGTTCTTTGGGTGGTCAAGTGAGTTCCTGTATTGAAAACGTAAAAGACCCTAATTATAGTATAGTATAAACATATTTTAATCAAGAATATTATTGGCATCCCCCTCTCTACAGTACAATAATATGTGTGTGTATGTGAGTACATTTTTCTTCTATGATGTTTTAAGAAAAAATATATGTACTATAGACTGCTGTGCATAAGTAACTGATAGGATTATAATGCGTCTGTGTCCTTATGATCTTAATCAGCATTATATAGAGAAATGTCTCTACAATTTCTGAATCAAGTCTTTCCCCCATTCAACTCCCTTCTGCTGCTTAGAAGGGGTCTTCTGTGGCATTCAAATTAGAATTGGGTTTTACAAAGCGAGGCAACTCTAGAAGCTGAAAAAAGAAGCATGGAAAATAAGTGACAAATATTTTAAAGCAAGAACTTCTTATGTTCATGACATTTTAAAGGGCTGAATTTTTTCAGAATATCTAAAATGCAAAGTAGATAATTTCTTTCAACATTTTGTTTTAAATTAAATAAATTTTCAAAGAAATCTCAGTATGTTTGTTTTTTAGTGCCTCTTTCTCCATCAACTAATGCTATTTTTGTAGCCCAAAGCAGGCTTTTAAACAGTGTAGTGTAGTAATAGCTTTATTCTGACAGGAACTTCCATATGCTGAAGATGTGAACATAATTCTTTGATTGGCCTATTCAGATTTAAACATGCCTAGTGGGTAGATGAGTTCAGATTATTAATCATTTTCTGAATAGTTATGGATTTGTGAAACTGTTAATGAGATTTTACAGTTTTCCTCTTCATTCCTGTCACAGATAACTGGTCAACATGAGGACGTGTTGCAGAAGTTTGGTAGGGCTATAAGATAAAGTGGCTTTCTGTTTTCTCTGCTGGCGACTCTAGGGCAGCAGGGTTCTTTGTCAAGTTTCTGTACTGTTTTAGTTCCTCAAGGCCACTGCCAGTTATGTGATTTTTACTTTCCTTGGCTTTGCATGATAGACTGCTCAGATCCGGAGGCATCAGAATCAAGCTAGTGTTTACCTCTAAATGGCTTCCTTCATTAAACTCCAACTTTGATTTTCAATATATTAAATTTGTGTGTTATTCAAAGGAACACAGTGATCTCAGGCATTTATTTAATGGGCTTTGTTTGTATAATTAATAACTTAAGACTGTCACTATTACTTCATCTGGAATGATAATTTCAAAGTTGTCATTTTATAAGCAATTTCAAAAGAATAGCAGAATTCTGAAGTCAATTTTAGTGAATAAAAGATTTTTCTTACTGTGTGATACAGTGAAACTGAGAACCAAATAATTAAATTTGGAAGTAATGCCAAATTGAATTCACAAAATATACAAACTGTAGAACATTTTAAGAGACTGAAATTAAACTTAAAAAAATTGATTTTTAAAGAGTTGATATCTTCTCACATATATACTGTAACACAAGCCAATGGCTAATAGAGTGTTGTTAATTTAAGGTACTTCAAACTTATTTCACTGCATGCATAAGACTCAATTGAATTGAGCATTTTTTTTGTTCATAAGTAAATGATAATTCTAAGCCATCAGAAAGAAGAAGTTTCTTCTTTTAAATAAGTTTTACATTCCAAATAATTTCTTCTATATTTTAATTTACCAAGTAGATATTTTATTCACAGACAATGAAAAGATAAATTTGATCACGGCTACTAAAAATTTTACAAAAGTTAAATTTCTATACTTCAGTGTATTGGGATATCTCTATAAATAATGCATTGATCACAAAAGGAAAATGGATTCTTTCTAAGATATTACCACATGGTCATGTATAAATGCCTATTTAAAGGGAAACTATTTCAGATGAAAGAGAATGGAATGTAGATAGATTCACCTTCTATTATCATATGAAACAAACAGAGGAATGACCTTCAATGTCTTCCCAAATCTGAGATAAAATGGCATTTTTCTGGACATGTAGAAAAGAAAAAAACATGACTTGCATTTACTCTGCCAATTCATCTTCTGTAACCTGTCAGAAATGGTCAATTCAGGATTATCAAGAACTCATTTTAATCTTGGTTTCAATTTCTTTTCCCAGAAGCATTTTGCCAGGGAAAACAAAAGTAGCAAAGTTTCCTGCTCTGACTTGCAATTTATGTCCCTTTTGCCTTATAGTCAGATTAAGGACAAAATCTGGAAGAACTTGAGTTACTTTTTAGCCTCTTCACCATTTCATATTTCCACCCCCCTCTGGATGTGGAAAAGAGAAATAGAATCACTAATTCCATCCTGGACATTGATAATGTCCATGGTTAAATTTATTTTGAAAATATCAGTTTTCTAATTCAAAAGCAGCTCCTCATTTTGCGCCTTGTGATAAAACTTATTAAAACTAGCAGATGCCTCTTATATATCTGATTTTGCATTAAAGATCAAATTTCTCATTTTTGCTTCAGAAGTTTATACAACATGTCATTTGGAAAAGGCCAATATTTTGGTTCACTTGTCAATGATAATCAGTGTTTAATGAAGCAAAGTGTAGCTGTGTTGATATTTTTATTGTGGCACTTGATCATTCTTTCACTGGCAGACCCACAGATGGCCTTTTTTAATCCAGAAAATATCTGGCTAAATACATTCTATTTTTGGTCTATTTGTTGTTCACATGTTCTTTGGGAACCTCTCGGTGCCTTTGCTCTTTAATATGGAAGCTTTTAGAATGATCTTTTAGAATGAAATATATACAGCTACTTCCTGGCCTTCTTGAAAGCTTTACCCAATCTGCATCCCAACCCACCTTTGCTAACTTCCTTTTACTGCTCCCTTCATATTTCCTCTGCTTCAGCTAAACTGGACTGATCATCATTGCATATGACAATCTATCATTGTTTCTCATTCATGAGCTTTCCCTTCAATGGAATTTTCCTCACATCCACCAACCCACATTAACCCTTATCTAGGCAACATGGCTGTCTGCTAAAGTACCACATATCCAGTCCAGTCCTCAACACTCTAAGAAATGCATTGACTTCTTTTGCAGATTTTGTTTTCTTTTTTGAACTCTGGAAGCAATGCTTTATCTTTTAGGATAATTTTCTATGTATAAACTGTAGACTCTTTTACCTCTCTGCTTTCAGAGTACTGATTCAAGGACCATCATTACAAAATTCTGAAATCTAATCACTGCAATTTCTTCCTTTTACTGACCCATCTACTTTGTCTCAATCTTTTCAACTCTCCTTCCTTTTCATTAGCTTGGACTTCATGGGACTCAATATTACTCATATCCCCTAAAGCTTTTATCTTTATTTCATTTATTTATTTTTTGAAGATTTTATTTATGTATGTATTTGAGAGAGAGAGAGTAAGAGAGAGAGGACGAGCAAGGGGAGGGGCAGAGGGAAATAATCTCAAGCTGCCTCCGCACTGAGTGGGGCCTACTGTGGGGCTCAGTCTCATGACATTGAGATCATGACCTGAGCTCAAATCACAAGGACACTCAACCAACTGAGCCACCCATGAAACCCTAAAGCTTTTTTCTTTATTTTTAAACCCAACCTTGGATGAATCTTCTTCACTCTGAACATCTACTTTATTTAAAAAATTTATCTATATAGAAACATTTAGACGAAGTCTCTCTGTTCCTGTGCATCCATACATCCCATTCTAATAGAGTTGTTGTGCATGCTCCTATCTGAAGAAACCCTCTTCTGTCTGTGGATCCCATCTACTCCTGTGCTCATAGACATTTGATCCTACTCTGACAAGCCTATCCTTTCCATTTCATATATTCAATTTCTCCTCATTGTCCCAGAGATTCTAAATATAGTCAAATTTCCCAAATTAAGCAAATAAACAAGCAAACAAATATACAAGCAACAAAATCTATATTTAAAAAAAAAATCCAAACCACAGTTACTCAGGCTGCTCTGTCTTCCCTCCTTTAGACAGTCAGATAGTGGCCCATACCCAAGGAAGGCCTCAATTTCCTTGGCTCCTACTTACTATTCAGTTCATACTAATAAGGCTTAAGTCATCATGATTCCATGAAGAGGATTCACCAACACCAATGAGTTGAGGTTGGTAAAGATAATGAATATATGTTAAGTATTTTTTTCACATCATTGAAGCATTTGATGCAGTTAACCACTGCCTTAAAACACTGTCCCTTCCTTCATTTCTATTACATGAGTCTCTCCTAGTTTTCTGCTAAACCCTGACTATTCTATCTCTGACTCTATTGTAGTTTTAACCTTCCCTACCTAGCCAATAAATCTGGAGTTTCTCAAGACTCAATTCAAATTCTCTTCTCTCACTTTATATTCTCTTCCTAGGTAATCTCAACTACCCTCATGGATATAATCACCCCCAATGCTCTCCTCTATCTCAGATTTGTCTTCTGAGCTATACCTGCTCCTCTGTGTCTTATTCCATCTATTTTCTACATGATAGCTCAAGGGATATTTTCAAAATAAGAATTTGTCTTTTGAGGCCCCTACCCCAGATTCTCCCATTCCTGTTCACATTTTTGAATAATTGTCCCATTGGAATCTTCCCATGCTAAGTTCTTCCATTCAATCACCCATTAGGATTCCTCCTACTACATGTAATTTACACATGCCATTTCTTTTCTTTTGGATGCTGCACCCTTGCTCCTTTACATGAAGTCCAATTCATCCTTTGGTTGTCATCTAAAGTATAACTTCCTAAAGGAAGATAGCCTTGACCTTATGACTAGAATAGCTCTGCATATATGTATGGCATATGTCTCCTTCATATCATTTAGTAGTGTTGTCAATTTATCTTTCTTATTAAGAAAGATTATTTGTTGATATCTCTCTTCCTTCCCAAAGGCAGTTATAAGGTCTTTCTTTTCTTGGAAATAAATCCCCAATATCTAAAACAGAGCCTAACACAAAATAGTTCAAAAATTGGTTGGTGGATGAATGAGTGAATACATGATAAATTCTTCATTTAGTCTATGTTACTCATCAAAACATAGTATTTTTCTCATGGTAAGGATTCCACAAGTAATTGTATAGTTGTGTGTGTGTGTGTGTGTGTGTGTGTGTGTGTGTATTTGCATAATTGAGTGATATTTGAAAGAATATAAATATAGAGTAGAATCTGTAACTTAGAACAAAAAATTTACATTCAATTCTGTTCATTATTATTTTCATATTGTGTTTTATGGCATTTGAGCAAGATTCATGGCAATTGGTTTTCTTTTGGATTAAGAAATATGCAATATTGTCCTTCAACACATTTATTAGAACATCTGATTAAGGTTGGTTACAGCAGTTTCTGTTTAAATTGAAATGTCACTTTGTTGTCCCTTTTAGACAGACATGAACTGACTAATAATTTACATTTTACATTATATTAAACCCCAAGTTCTTTGAATGAAAAAGCGAGTACTGTCACACTTTTGGAGTGTGGTTTTCATGAATATATTTTTCCCACTCTCCAGAGAAAAAAATAGTTATAAAAACTCAATATAACATTATTCATCTTCCTAGTACCACACGTCTTGTTTTTGAGAGCGGCATCCATAAAACAGTAACAAAAAGTTATTTTTTAGGGATGATTCATTTTAGCATATTTTAAAGTAATCATTAGTTTGTGACCTTTCATTAATAGAGGAGATGCAGAAACCACAAGCAATAACCACTAATCACTAATTAAAGTCACTGATGGGAGAAATTTGAAAGAAACACTGTTTACAATTTGCTTTGGAAGAAAATTCAGAAGTATGGCAGGGCTCTGGTTAAGGTTACATATTTTATCTGGTCCAGGCTATTGAACACCCAAATTGCACACTCTATATTAATCACCAATTCTAATTAAAACTTGAAAATATAACATTGCCTTTTTATTAAACAAAAATGGATGTTGATTCCCACTAATTAAAAAGGAACTTATTATCACAGGATGGGGTTTCAGGAAATCCTAAAAAAAATTTGCCAGGTTGATTTTGTAATAAATATTTTAATACAAACATCAATGAAATTATGTTAAACACTTAAAAAATAAATGAGCAAAAGGTACCTTATTCCTTATATAATTACAGAGTAGCATTTGATCTTCTGACAGGTCTTGCTGCCTCCAATCTGGTTACATCAATGGTCTCTACTCTCTGCAGTCAGAGCGGTCTTTCTAAATGCCAATCAGATTGTGTCTTTTTCTTTGTTCAAGTTCTTTGATTTCCCTCCTACCATTCAGAATTCAGTTCAATGTCTTCAATTAAAAATGCTGACCCCTCATTGTCTAGATAGAAATTGTCTATTGCTCCAGCTTTAGTTAAAGCCAGAAACACCCATTTGCACAACCTCCACCCTCCAGTCCCATGCAACTGACTATCACTTCCCCAATGCTTCATGTTGTTTTCTTCCTCTGGTCATTCACACATTCTGTTTGTATTTCATGGTAAAGCCTCTCCCTTCCTTCACCAAATATCTGCTTCCCCCTCCCCCCGCCAAAACATTTTCCAAATTAAACTGAATGCTATTCAGTTCAAATATCACCTCCTCCGGGACGCTGATTCCGGATGCCCCAGTTTCTTTTAGAATTCTGGAGCACTTGGCAGTAAACCTCAGTCACAGGTTTGGTAACTGTAAGCATCGATTTATTTGCCTACATAGGGGCAAAATTGTATATACCTTGAGTATTAAATATTCTTTAATATCAGCTGGCCCCTGGCATACTGTATTCATTTGATAAATACTTACCTATCCAGTGTTATATGCCAGTCCCTTAGCTTGGAGCTGCCATTATAAAGATTAAAGACTTGAGGCCCCCATCCCAGACGAGTGGATCTTCCCTAGACAGAGAAATGGCAAAGATGCAACATTCAGTTTCTAACAGAAGAAATAAAAAAATAAATCTCATTTTTGCAAACTAGCTAAAAGGAAGGCTAAAAATTAGAATCTTGAAATGGTAATGAGAATCACAAAGTTTTACAATTTATCATAGTATATGATTAAATGCTTGCACTCCAAATTTGGTGACTATGATGTACAACTTTAAGTTAACTTTGTGGACCAAAATTGAAAGTCAAACTCTTCTCCTTCTTTGTCTTATACTAATTCCTATCACATATGGCATATGAAGTATTTTGTTTGTTGGAATCTTTGGTTTCAAGGATCAGGTCCTATCCACCCACCTTGTGGATATCTCCTTAATCTGGCAGTGTAAATGTTAAAGACTAAGACAGAAGCGTTTGATTTTTCACTTGCAATCTACACAGAAAATTTAGGATTGGTGGTGGAACCTGAGATTGGTGTTAGATGGGGACAAGAATAACTTTATGCTGCTGAGGCTAGAAGCAAATGAAACACTTGCTCTTTGGCAACTCTCCAAGACTACCAGTGGTAGATATTTGTTACATCTCTTAATAGTTTCAGTAGCAAAGCTTTCCTCCTGGAGTGTGCTGGCAGCTGCTCTCTTAATGGAAGGATTGCCACTGAAACATCAGCTTTCTATTACCCCTAGGTTGAGGATTTGTCTTCAAAACAACAAAGGTGCTACTTCCAGATGACACTCAAAATGATATACAATGTGCTATATCAGGGAGAGGTATTAAGTTACTCAACTTAAACCTGATGGGGAAATTATGGTGGGCATCATCTGTGGGCTCAGGATGGTCAATTTCCCATCAGTGACTGAAGAGAGAAACATTTTATTTTAGCCTACAGCCATTCTCTAAAAGATTAGAGATGCAATTAACATTTCTCTTAAAAGAATGGAAACATATAATTTGCTCTATCTATTTCTAAATAGTATCAGTTTTACTCTGAAATTGGGATAGCTGGTACCTACGCAAGTCAGGATATAGATTTTGGTGAAACTGGTCAGTGGTAACTGCCTTTGATTTATAAATTTTACAAAAGTACCTGTGAACAGTTGCTTAAAAACTGAAATTATAGGAGTCCCTGGGTGACTCAATTGTTAAGCATCTGACTCTTGATTTCGGCTTAGGTCCTGATCTCAGGGTCATGAAATCAAGCCTTATATTGTGTTCTAGGCTCAGCAGGGAGTTGCTTGAGATTCTGTCTCTCTCTCTTTCTCTGCCCCTCCCCCTGCTTTCATGTGCTTTCTTTCTCTCTCTAAAATGAATAAATACATCTTAAAAATTAACTTAACAGTAGAAGAAAAGATTAACTTATGTAAAGTACCATGCAGAAGGTGTTTCAGAAGAAACTGGGTTTTTTTTTTCTTTCCCCATTTTTGGGTGACAAGGACAGGTTGCTGACAGAACATTTTTCTGAGTTATCTCATTCATTCAGAGATGCCAAAAAATCCTAATCAAAGTGCCTATATGCTGTGCGGTAAGTGGTGTTAGAGGATACACAGCAAGTAACTCCACAAGCTGGATAGATCTTGAAATGAAGGAAACTCCATGATACTGAAAACTTATTAAAAAAAAAAAAATCTGGCATTGTTCCTAGAGCTTGAGGCTCTGTGCCTCTTAATGAAACACTCATGATAGATGAGCAGTCTCCCTGTCATGCCTATAAAGGAATGCTTGATGATTTTATTAACACAGGTAGTGCTGAAGCCTCTATTTGATGAACATTCTAATAAGGATGCCCTCTATGCTAGTGAAAGTTCAGGGAAATAACAAGGAATAACAAATAGATGAAAGAAGACATAGTTTTGATCATAACATCACAACACATTGCAAGTGTCTGACTTAAATAATCATGTGTTCTGAAGCAGTATGCAGTATATAGAATTAGGTCCAGAGAAAGAGAAAGTGCAACTTTCAACTTGCAAATGGCTATGGCACAACGTTACAATCACCCTTATGAAGTAACATCTTAATCTGAGATTTTGTGTTTTTTAGATCATAATATGAATTATTATAGTATTGTATGGTAATTGATAATTTCTTCACCGGAATTAGGAACCCAATACAAAATGATCAGTTAAGTTTTACTCACTCAAAGAGAAACTAATAAGCCAATGCAAGAATCATCGTAGCCTAAATGTGGAAATTGTCTAAAACTGATAAACTCTTTGGATGAAAACTTTAGACTTGGTGGTTAGCTATTAAAAAGTAATACTTTGGAAATAAAGGAAATGCAAATGTGCAAATAACACTATTAGGAGTCCCTTACGATCTAGCTTAACGTCATCATGCATTCTTGGAAACCTCCCTCAGACCTGCAACTCTCTCTGATATGCCTCTCTATGTTTACCTTATTACATGGTACTTAAATTACCTTGCCTGAGGTAAGGTTCCTTACCTCAATGGAATTATGACCTCCTAGAGGACAGAACTGTTGACCTTTTTGAAATTTTAAAATAAGAGTTTACCACCTAACATAATATTTTTGAATGAATAAATGAATGAGGATATAAATGAATGTCTGCATTCATTATGCAAACCATCCTTGATTTGTAAAATCATTTCCTGAAATAACACATGTATTTTGCATATCATAGAGTTGAGGTGGAACAATTTATTGACTACAAAACAACTAATCCTAATACATTCACTGGAGGTAAAAATGCAAAAGGAACAATCATTTGATCTTTCCAGGATATGCGAACACACATATGTTGGAATGGGTTTTATATATGTGTACATGTATTTTCCCATATCTCTGATATAACTTAGTAGACCTATAGCTACATACCTATGCCTATATCTGTATATCTATATCTATCTAGATAGAGATATTTTCAACATTTCTGCAACATTAGTATTTATTACACCCCTAAGACTTAGAATATATTTATTCTTTTGGATGTGGACATCAAGGAAAAAATCTCAGCTCTATAAAATGAAAATATATTGAATATATTAAATAATATTTTAATTTATTCTAAAACACAGACTTCTTAAAAGATACACATCTTAAGACATAAATTCTTATTGATTAAATCCAAGCAACCCTTGAAATTCAGCGTTAGCCATAATTCAAGAAATTTAATTGTTTCTTTTCTTTGGAGAGGATTGCTGTGTGAATATAGGTATTTATATATCATTCATTCCAGAGCTTACACTGAATTTCACCAAAAAGTGATTTTTTTTTTTTTAGTGAAAGTTATGAACTCAGTTATAAGATATATAACATTTTGAGGAAAGTACACAGGAGATAAAAGTTTATGCCACAGTAAAAATTTGGTAAATGTACATGATACTCAATGCATAAATTAGATTTATGTGTTAGACCATACATGTGTAAATATATGATTTACAATGTCATTGTAATTACAAGACATGTAATTACATTGCCAATTACAAAAGAAAAACCAATCATCTTTGGCAATCTTTGGGTTTTTTTTCTTCTTAACTATTACTTTGAATTATTCTTAGAAAATATTTACTTTACTTTTGGAGAATATATATTATTGATGTAGTATATGTATTAAAATATTTTCAAAAAAATAAAATAAAATAAAAATTTTCAGAATAAATATAAAACATGAATCTTAATAAATTACATATTCAGTCCTGTTGCATCATTGGCAATAATATAGATTCCACTATTAACTCAAATTACATATATAAATAATATATGTAATATATAAATAATCACATTATATATAAAGAATATATAAATAGATATAAGTATAAGTAACCATACTATTATACATATAAAGATATAAATAATCACATATAAATATATAATCAATATGTAAATTATATATGTAATATATATTAAATAATCATACTATTCCAATTTGATTTTAGTTACTCATTTTATGAATAAAGTGTATTTCCCTCAAGATAATATGTGAAATCTGATTCAACATTTTATGAATGTAGAAATACTTTACTATTAGATTTATAGAATGCTTATTCTTTTAATTGAGGCATTCCTCTTTTGATGATACCTTTGTTAGCCAATTGTTCAGCATTTTCACAAATGTTCTGTTTAAAATTTAAGTTAAAAGTAGTAGACACAAAAGTATTTAACAAGGTCATTCTTTAAGTCTGAAGAATTCCTGCACTTTGCAGTGCATCAAACAGTCATTTGTAACTGACAGTTTTCTTACCTAGAGTGCTTCTCAGTCAAGAGATTGTTCTCCAAAGACAGTCAGCTGGGTAAATGTCAGGAGCTCAAAAAGTAAATTATAGTGCAAACAGCGTTGATATTTCTATGAATGGAAGAAAAGCATATTTATTTTTAAAATGTAGAATTTTATTTAAAACAAGTGAAAACCTTCTATTGTGACCTTTACAAGATTCCAAACAGTGACGAATTTGGTCATTACAAATAACCTTTTCCAGAAAGAGCTTTACCATTCGGGACTTTCATTTGGTAATATATGTGAATTAATTTCCTTTCTACAAAATAACTCATGATATTAAATTTTTTATGAGATATTTTATCCCCGATATTACAGTTTTATACAAATTTTAGAAGGGAAAAAGGTGAGGGAGCAAATATAAGGTAGTTTATCATTTTAACTTGTTTGGAGGAAATCATTCAGTCATTTTCTTTTCTTTCTTCTCTACAGAATGATATTGAATCTGTGTGAGCTTTGTTCATAGTTATTTCTTCCAATGTTCTTTATAGAGCTTAGTAGGATTTCTATTCAGAAGTTTCATTCTACAGCAGTTTGCACCTTAAAAAACAAGTTGGATTCTCTGAACACATTGTTAAGTCATTTGCTTGGAATCTGGTTCTACTTTTCACCATATAAATAATATTGTGTATAGTGGCTTAAGGGTATGTCCCAAGTTAGTTTTCACTATTTATTTTTAGCTCTTGGGGACTCAAGGAGAATATATATGTGTATATATTCTAGAATGTATAAGTATATAAGCTTATGGAAAATTAAATATAAAATCATGAAAATAAATAAAAGAGTGGACAAATATTATAAGTCCTAAGTAGATTGCATAATAACATCTCTATTGGAACATGGATTTCAACTTTTTTCAGTTATACATGAAAGACAATGAACTTTCTTAACTGCTGTCTAAAATGTTAACCACAAATTCTATTCTCTTACCCATTTTACATTTCTTTGTAACTTTTGTCGTTATTCATATTATATTTGTTTATTTTCTTCTTCCACTGGAATAAAAGCTTCAATGATGCAGTTAGGTATGTTTTGTGTTACGTTCATGTGATATACCCAGGAGCTAGAACAGTGGCTAGCATATGGTAAACACTATTTGTTGTTGCTTAACAACATTGTTACGCATTTTGAATGAGCATTCAAAATGCTCAACAATATTTGTTGAATGAATATTTGTTGAATGAATGAATAAATAAATGAACCCTAATTCAAAAGCTTAGTTGATTCAAAACATGAGTCACCTTGATAACACATGCTTATATACATTTTTATCTTCCACACTGCAAACAAGAATAAACTATATCTTACTGGGAAGAAATTTTTAGTCATCTACTTAATAACTGCTTTTTAGATAGATTTCTCATCTGAACCAGTTTCCCCTAATCCAAGTCTCCTTCCACAGCAATTGCTTGCCTGCCCCCTTTCTCAATGGCCTGACTTCAAAGGCATGACACCGGTAGGTCCCCTGTTTTCTCTGCCTCACAAATCAGCCACTACATGGTTGGAAATTGGATAGGAAGATAATGAAGTGGATGAGGGAAAGTTACTGGAAATCGTTTGTTTGGAACCTGAAGCACTAAGAGAAATCTCCACATGTTTTACCTAGGAGTGTCAAATTGATCTATGGGAGTCATAGAGGTGATAATATGGACCATTATTAACGACGCTGGCCAACCATAGCTCATGGTTTCTTTGTTTCAGAGACAAGTACACCACTCATGACTACAGAAAATGTGTCCCCTTATTGGAACACAAAAAATGCATAAACACATAAAATATTATTAATTTTCCAGTGCTCTTATTAAACAGAGATGATATGGGAACTAAGGTTTACCTTGATAAATACTGACCTGAAAGTTTCTTTTTCTTTTTTTTTTTTAATTAGCTTCTTTGTCTTGAGTATCATTTCATTCCACATAGGAAATGCATACACTGAAAAACAGTGTAATGAAACAGAAAATAATGAAACAGAATCAGGCAAACTGTGAACGTGTGTGCAAAGGCCAGAAGTTAAATATGTCTTAAAATTGACTGTTTAGTCACTGTTTAGACCCCACAAATATCTATTAAGCACCAACTTATGCAAAGTGCAAAGTAAAAAGAGTGAACAAACATGATAGGAATCCTTATTTCAATTCCACAAACTTATTTTTTGTGAGCATCTAGAATGTTCCAGGTACTACAAAAAGCACTGAGGATTCAGATAACTACAATACTGAAGTTTGGCATATGGCCCCCCATGCCAATTCTAGTTTCATGTTACAAATCATTTCCATTTTCTTAATTAAATACTTTTATTTTTATATTTAAAAAATATTTTAGGCATGCAATTACCTACTATATTTTATATTGTATTGATTAAGTATGTTAAATTCACATATACTGTAATAGTTTTTTTTTAATTTATTTGTTTGACAGACAGAGATCACAAGTGGGCAGAGAGGTAAGCAGAGAGAGAGGGGGAAGGGCTCCTTGCTGAGCAGAGATCCTGATGTGGGGCTCGATCCCAGGACCCTGGGATCATGACCTGAGCTAAAGACAGAGGCTTTAACCAACTGAGCTCCAGGTGCCCCTGTAATAGTTTTGCTTTCACTATGAATACTTACATCTTGAGTATATAAACACAATGTAAACTTAAATCAATGTACATCTGAAAGAATCAGGTATTTTGTGAGATTTTATGCCTAGAACCATATTCTGATGTGAAAAATATTTTCAGTGAAGATGACAGGCATATATAATCTGAAAAAACATGGAAATTCAAAGGGAAGATAGTAAGATTCTCTGTAGAAGACATGCATGTTTTCAAAGTGTTTGGCTAAAAAAACAATATAATAGAGTTTAGGTTGCAGCTTAAAATAATAGTCACTACTGAGTGGGATGTATTTTGTGGCAAGAACTGTGCTAGATGCATTAGATTCTCTACCTCTAATCTTTTTTTTTAAATTTATTTATTTTTTAAGCATAAAAGTATTTTTTGTTTTAGCATGACACCCAGTGCTCCATGCAATATGTGCCCTCCCTATTACCCACCACCTGGTTCCCCCAACCTCCCACCCTCCACCCCTTCAAAACCCTCAGATTGATTTTCAGAGTCCATAGTCTCTCATGGTTCACCTCCCCTTCCAATTTCCCTCAACTTCCTTCTCCTCTCCATCTCCCCATGTCCTCCATGTCATTTGTTATGCTCCACAAATAAGTGAAACCTTATGATACTTGATTCTCTCTGCTTGGCTTAGTTCACTCAGCATAATCTCTTCCAATCCCATCCATGTTTCTACAAAAGTTGGGTATTCATCCTTTCTGATGGAGGCATAATATTCCATCATGTATACGGACCACATCTTCCTTATCCATTCATCCATTGAAGGGCATCTTGGTTCTTTCCACAGTTTGGCGACCGTGGCCATTGCTGCTATAAACATTGGGGTACCGATGGCCCTTCTTTTCACTACATCTGTATCTTTGGAGTAAATGCCCAGTAGTGCAATTGCAGGGTCATAGGGTAGCTCTATTTTTAATTTCTTGAGGAATCTCCACATTGTTCTCCAAAGTGGCTGCACCAACTTGCATTCCCACCAACAGTGTAAGAGGGTTCCCCTTTCTCCACATCCTCTCCAACACATGTTGTTTCCTGTCTTGCTAATTTTGGCCATTGTAATTGGTGTAAGGTGGTATCTCAATGTGGTTTTAATTTGAATCTCCCTGATGGCTAGTAATGATGAACATTTTTTCATGTGTCTGATAGCCATTTGTATGTCTTTATTGGAAAAATGTCTGTTCATATCTTCTGCCCATTTTTTGATATTATTATCTGTTTTGTGTGTGTTGAGTTTGAGGAGTTCTTTGTAGATCCTGGATATCAACCTTTTGTCTGTACTGTCATTTGCAAATATCTTCTCCCATTCCGTTGGTTGCCTTTTTGTTTTGTTGAGTGTTTGCTTTGCTGTGCAGAAGCTTTTGATCTTGATGAAGGTGATAGAACAAATCAATAAGAGAAGAGAGAAGAACCATATGGTCCTCTCAATTGATGCAGAAAAAGCATGTGACAAAATCCAGCATCTATTCCTGATTATAACGCTTCAAAATATAGGGATAGAGGGAACATTCCTGAACTTCATAAAATATATCTATGAAAAACCCACAGCAAATATCATCCCCAATGGTAAAAAGCTTGCAGCCTTCCTATTGAGATCAGGAACACGACAAGGATGCCCACTCTCACCACTCTTGTTCAACATAGTATTAGAAGTCCTAGCAACGGCAATCAGACAACAAAGAGAAATAAAAGGTATCCAAATTGGCAATGAAGAAGTCAAACTCTCTCTCTTCACAGATGACATGATTCTTTATATGGAAAACCCCAAAGACTCCACCCTCAAACTACTAGAACTCATACAGCAATTCAGTAATGTGCCTGGATACAAGATCAATGTACAGAAATCAGTTGCTTTCTTATACACTAACAATGAAAATACAGAAAGGGAAATTAGAGAATCGATTCCATTTACTATAGCACCAAGAACCATAAGATACCTGGGAATAAACCTAACCAAAGAGGTAAAGGACATGTACTGGAGGAACTACAGAACACTCATGAAAGAAATTGAAGAAGACCCAAAAAGATGGAAGACCGTTCCATGCTCTTGGATTGGAAGAATAAACATTGTTAAAATGTCTATACTGCCTAGAGCAATCTACACTTTTAATGCCATTCCGATCAAAATTCCACCGGTATTTTTAAAAGAGCTGGAGCAAATAATCCTAAAATTTGTATGGAATCAGAAGAGACCCCAAATTGCTAACGAAATGTTGAAAAACAAAAACAAAACTGGTGGCATCACGTTACCTGATTTCAAGCTTTACTACAAAACTGTGATCACCAAGACAGCGTGGTACTGGCATAAAAACAGACACATAGACCAGTGGAACAGAGTGGAGAGCCCATATATGGACCCTCAACTCTATGGTCAAATAATCTTCGACAAAACAGGAAAAAATATACAGTGGAAAAAAGACAGTCTCTTCAATAAATGGTGCTGGGAAAACTGGACAGCTATATGTAGAAGAATGAAACTCAACCATTCTCTTACACCGTACACAAAGATAAACTCGAAATGGATAAAAGACCTCAATGTGAGACAGGAATCCATCAGAAACCTAGAGGAGAACAGGCAGTAACCTCTTTGATATCAGCCACAGCAACTTCTTTCAAGATATGTCTCCAGGGGCGCCTGGGTGGCTCAGTGGGTTAAGCCGCTGCCTTCGGCTCGTGTCGTGGTCTCAGGGTCCTGGGATCGAGTCCCGCATCGGGCTCTCTGCTCGGCAGGAAGCCTGCTTCCCTCTCTCTCTCTCTCTCTGCCTGCCTCTCTGGCCTCTCTGCCTACTTGTGATCTCTCTCTCTCGCTGTCAAATAAATAAATAAATACATCTAAAAAAAAAAAAAATATGTCTCCAAAGGCAAAGGAAACAAAAGTGAAAATGCACTTTTGGGACTTCATCAAGATCTCTACCTCTTATCTTAAAAACAATTTTGATGATTTGATGTTTTCTGATTTTATATATGATGAATTTCGTCTTGGGAAATTTAAGGGGTGCCTGGGTGGTTCAGTGGGTTAAAGCCTCTGCCTTTGGCTCGGGTCATGATCCTGGGGTCCTGGGATCGAGGCCCGCATTGGGCTCTCTGCTCAGCTGGGAGCCTGCTTCCTCCTCTCTCTGTCTCTGCCTGCCTCTCTGCCTACTTGCTGTCAAATAAATTAAAAAAAAAAAAAAAAAAGGAAATTTAAGATTTGCTAGAAATCAGGTAAAACTAGAACAGCTGGGTTTCGTTTCTCAAAATTTCCTCAAGACTTCAAAGCTCAGTCCTTTCCATTAAATTATGTTGACTCTCCAACCTCAAATGATAGGACTAATAAAAAATGACACTTAAAACCAAATTAGTTAGAATAAAAATCCTCTTAATAACAGTGGTCTGTTATTAAGGAAATATAATCTTACTGTCTAAATACTCCTGAAGTTTTTAGCATCTTTACCTTTTTAGAAATTGTCTTATGGTCTTATTTACTTACCTGTTTTGGCTCTATTACTAAATTATATGGAATACTGATATCAAGTTTAAGCATATATTAGGCGAAAAAAAATTAGAAGCCTGTGTAAATCTTTATCCCCTAGCCAACTCAGCATATCAAGAGGATATTTACATATTAGCTTATCATAGCAAAACTCAATACTGATTATATAATATTAAAACACTTCTTTTTTCCAAGCTGCCCCTGGATGGCAAAGCTGCCCTCGCTTCACCTTTCTTAGTGACATTATATATATATATGTGTGTGTGTGTGTATATATATATATAGAGAGAGAGAGAGATCTCTACATATCTATCTAACATCTATCTATCTATCTCTCATCTATCATCTATCTATATATCTCCTCAAATAGGAAGGAGCATTCTTAGCTGGTTATACCTATCAGTATTCAAATCCCCTACAATACAGACAGTCTCCCTCTGGTTGGCAGAACCCTCCTTCCCAAAGATGTCTACATTGTCATCCCTAGACCTTGTCATTGTTATGTTACCTGGTAAAGCTGAATTAAGATTATGAATAGAATAAAGATCGCTAACCAGCTGATTTTGAGAAGTGAATTCTGTACTATCCAGGTAGATCCAATGTAATCCCAAGAGGGATTCACAGAGAGCAGAGACTAGAATCTGGAAAGGCAAGAAAAAAGATGGACCCCTGGAATCTCCAAAAAAGATTGTAGCCCTTCTAAGATTTTTTTTTTTTTTTTTTTTTTTTTAGCCCAGTGAGACCTTGTTTTGGATTTCTGAACATAGAAGAGGAAGATAATAAACTTGTGTTGTTTTAAGCCACTACATTTATGGTAATTTATTACAGCAGCCATAGAAAATCAGTACACCTCCCTTGACTGCTGTTCCTTCCAGGCCAACAGTAATTTTGCTAGATGTCAGCATATAAGGATGTGTCAGATTCAGACTTTCTTTATTATACTTTTTGTTAGTTCTTGGCAATTGGTAATTCCTTTATTGGAAGACCAGGAAAGAGACATTTTCCCAGAGCAAAGTTCTGACCTTGTGCTATAAACATAGGTTATAAGTACAGATCTTGATTATATGCTTTGAGAGGCTTCATTCTTCCTGTCCATCTTGAACATACTTTACTGAAAGAATGAGTTACTGAATGAATAAGCATAAAAGCAACCTAACATTTATCTTCCTACTAGTATATGTGTGAATTTTTCTTCCCAGGACAAAGAGTTAATCCTGATTTCTTCCAGTGGAACAAAAATAATTTGTTTAGCAATATACAGATTTAAATTACTTTAACCCCAAATTACTCATGTTTTCTAATTTTTAGAGGAGGGTAAAAATAAGAACATCAGAACAAGTTCTCTATCCACATCAGAACACGTTTTCCATCCAAACAACATTTAGAAGTTACAGTGCAAATTTCAACTCCTGCATCTATTATCCCACATCCCCAAATTATATTTTCAAACTAAATGAGTATTTCTTTTATATTCTAGAAACAGATAGTGTTATATGGCAAAAGAGAGAGGAGGAAAAGGGAGCAGATTGAGAAAGAAAGAAAAAGAATACATGCAAGTTTTAGCTGGACATTCTTCAGCTTGCGTAATGGCTAGGAATGTGTAAAGGAAAATTTAATTTAACATGCTCATTTGGAAAAAAAAAACTACAATCTACATTTTCATCTCTTTAAAACATTTTCATATTCTTGGGAAGACATGGCAGGTGAGACACACATGCTTCCTTGGAAATTCAGGGAGGCACCACTTGTGTTCCATTACCCTTCATTTCCATTCTCTTTTGAAGCTGAGGCAGCTATGCTTTGACAATATTTTACCTGCTTTTTGTGCTGGCCTCCTGTCTTCTCCACTAAATATGATGGAAATGTTGGCCTCTCGTCTTTCCCACTAAAAATACTATTTGTTGCAGGATAAAAGTTTAATTATTCATTTCTTCTTTACTTTGTTTTTCAGAACAGACATATATATTTCAACTTTCTCCTTTGAGTTATGAAGAGATATGAAGATAAGAGATGAAAGCAATGACTTCAGAATACAATAGCACCTATTGCTTACATTAATCATCTGAGTCTTATCTCCAGAATGGTAGTTCTCTACAGAAAGAATCTGGATGTTGGAAAGCTGGCATCTAACCCAGAGCTGCAGTTCTTTTTTATTAACATATAACGTATTATTTGCTTCAGGGGTAAAGGTCTGTGAACCACCAGTTTTAACACAGTTCACAGCACTCACCATAGCACATATGCTCCCCAATGCCCAGAATCCAGCCGCCTCCTCCTCTCCTTCCCCCCGCAACCTTCATTTCCTTCCCTGAAATTAAGAGTCTCTTATGGTTTGTCTCCTTCTCTGGTCCCATCTTGTTTCATTTTCTTCTTCCCTGCCCCTCACGACCCACCACCCTGCCTCTCAAATTCCTCATGTAAGAGAGATCATATGATAATTGGTTTTCTCTGATTGACTTATTTTGCTCAGCATAATACCCTCTAGTTCTATCCACGTCATTGCAAATGGCAAGATTTCATTTTTTGATGGCTACATTATATATATATCTCACATCTTCTTTACCCATTCATCTGTTGATGTAGATCTAGGTTCTTTCAGAGTTTGGCTATTGTGGATACAGCTGCTATAAACGTTATAAACATTCGGGTGCACATGCCCATTTGGATCACTACATTTGTATCTTTAGGGTAAATACCCAGTAGTGTAATTGCTGGGTCATAGGATAGCTCTATTTTCAACTTTTTGAAGATCCCCCATACTGTTTTCCAGAGTGGCTGCACGAGCTTGCACTCCCACCAACAGTGTAGGAAGGTATCCCTTCCCCCACATCCTCACCAACATCTGTTGTTTCCCGACTTGTTAATTTTAGTCATTCTGACTGGTGTGAGGTGGTATCTCATTGTGGTTTTGATTTGTAGTTCCCTGATGCCCAATGATGTTGAGCAATTTTTCATGCATCTGTTGGCCATTTGGATGTCTTCTTTGCAGAAATGTCTGTTCATGCCTTCTGCCCATTTCTTGATTGGATTATTTGTTCTTTGGGTGTTGAGTTTGATAAATTTTTATAGGTTTTGAATATTAACCATTTATCTGATATGTCATTTGCAAATATCTTCTCCCATTCTGTCAGTTGATTTTTGGTTTTGTTGACTATTTCCTTACTGTGCAAAATCTTTTTATCTTGAAGTCCCAAAAGTTCATTTTTGCCCTTGCTTCCCTTGCCTTTGGTGATGTTTCTAGGAAGAAGTTGCTGCGGTTGAGGTTGAAGAGGTTGCTGCCTGTGTTCTCCTCAAGGATTGTGATGGATTCCTGTCTCACATTTGGGTCTTCCATCCACTTTGAGTCTATTTTTTTGTGTGTGGCATAAGGAAATGGTCCAGTTTCATTCTTCTGCTTGTGGCTGTTCAATTTTCCCAACATCATTTGTTGAAGATACTGTTTTTTTTCCCCCCCATTGGACATTCTTTCATGCTTTGTTGAAGGTTAGTTGACCATAGAGTTGAGGGACTATTTCTGGACTCTCTATTCTGTTCCATTGATCTATGTGTCTGTTTTTGTGCCAGTACCTTACTGTCTTGATGATTATAGCTTTTTAATAGAGCTTGGAGTCTGGAATTGTGATGCCACCAACTTAGGTTTTCTTTTTCAAATTCCTCTGGCTTTTGGGATTCTTTTCTGGTTCTGTATAAACTTTAGGATTATTTGTCCATTTCTTATTATCACACCTGGTGTGTGGCTCATTTTTCCTGTATTGTTCTGTGAGTATAAACTTCAATTATCTCCTGGGGATCTATGAATAAGACATGCAGATAAGCCAGAGAGTAAATGTGGGCCAAAATACCTGCTTTATTAATGACCAATCAACATCCTGTTGTTCCCGCATTATCTCATTCTATTCATTATATTTAGCAAATAATTCAATTGTAGTACATATAATAACAATTTTTTGGAGTCAGGTATGGTAAGTTTTATGAAAAATTAATAAACCAGATTAAGGAGAATAGAAAGTGGTGGGAGAAGAAAAGCTACGCTTCTACTGAGCAATCCAAGGTTTCTTTGTTATCTTCTGAACAGAGAAGTAAAGAATGTGAATACCTTGGTAATAACTATTGAGACAGTGGAAAGAGCTTTTGCTTGCTGGTGGCCAAGCAAGGAATGAGAGAGTAGGGGGAAATCATAAGTAACAGTCTCAGAGAGAAGAGAAGACCTAATTAGTAACATCCTAAAAGGAGAGGTCTTGGGTAAAAGCTGGACTGGAGTGAGGTCTTCTACTTCTCCAGACCAAAACCCGAGATTTATACACTTACATGTTCACTTGAGAACAATGATTAGAACCCCAGGTATTTGGCTCATCTTAATGAATCATGGGCAGAGAGTGACATGTGAAGTAGCGAAGACAATAGGGCACCAGAGAAACCTGGTTCTGCCTGTTAGAAATGTGGCCCAGTGGCTACTAAGCTTTGATCAGCCATTCTTTCTCTTTTGGAAGAAGTAAGTAAATGGGTGAAGATAGAGGGATCAGGTGTATATGCTTCAACCCTTAATTATCCCATGATGGAGAGAACTGTGTGGAAATCTACTCAGTGAATACTGAGTCTAGGAATAAAAATATGTCCTGTTAAAATTTATCACTATCTAGTAATGATGCAGCTCATCATTTTGAAAGTCCTCTGATATGGGAGATGCTGTGGTATAAACCTTCTAAATACTATTTTTAAGTGATTGCCCAGTGATTCTTTTTAATTTGCTTTAGTCTGTCCATAAGAAGACTGCTGAACAGCCATTAATTGCAAAATATTTACATAATATAGCCTATTTTTATGATTTCAGACAAAAATGTGATAGTTTATTTACTGTTACTATATTAGGATATTTTTAAAAATTAATTTTCTATAAATCTGATGAAAATAACCTCAGGCAGAAGATGATAAGTCTTAAAGGAAATCAATACTAAGTCAATATTTTTCTTACCTATTTTTTACTCTCTATTGAAAATAAATTAATACAATAATTTTAACCTCTATATGTTTAATAATAAGAACTTAACCCCATAGATGAACTAATCTTTTAATAAAGTAAGATATGGCATGGAAACATGACCACACCTCTTCACATAAACTCCAACCCAGTTTTTTCAATAGATGCTGATGGTTTGAGATGAATCACAAATGTAATTATAAGTTTTTTACTTTTGATCATAGAAAAAAAAAGATGCTTATGAATGAGTCATAGAAATGATGGGAGAGGTTAATTCTTTTGTTTTTCTTCCCAATAAAAGTAAGTTAGCTTGTTTTTCCTGTTTATTGAGAAGAATCACTTGTTAATAAGTTCACACTGAATAGTTGAATATAGGAAAAAACTGCTTATAATAATACCACGCTCCAGGTGCCTGGGTGGCTTGGTAAAGAATTTGCCTTCGGCTCATGTCATGATCCTGGGGTCCTGGGATGGAGCCCAGCATCTGGTTCCCTGTTCAGTGGGGAGATCTCCGTCCTACGCCCCTCACCCACTGCCCCACTCATGCTCTCTCAAATGAATAAAATTAAAAAAAAAATTAATACCATACTCAAAAATAATCATTGTTAATGGTTCTGTGTATATTCTTCCAAATTTTTTCTGGAACATATGTCTTTTTAGAAAAATAGAATAATAATGTACATATTGGGGGCACCTGGGTGGCTCAGTGGGTTAAGCCGCTGCCTTCAGCTCAGGTCATGATTCCAGGGTCCTGGGATCGAGTCCCGCATCAGGCTCTCTGCTCAGCAGGGAGCCTGCTTCCCTCTCTCTCTCTGCCTGCCTCTCTATCTACATGTGATCTCTCTCTGTCGAATAAATAAATAAAATTTAAAAAAAAATAATGTACATATTGCTTTGAATACTTCCCCCCCTCAAAACACTATACTGTGGTTCTATTTCCATGTCAAAAAAATATATCTCTATGCCATCTCTATAAATTGCTTTATTTCTATAGTGGACATTCCAAATATATATGCGTATGATAAATAAAATGTAACATATTTATAGGTGTATCTATTTAACATATATATGCTAAATATAGTTGACATATTCTAAAATGTGGAAATTCCATATTTTATTCAATATATTATTATAAATAACATTGTGGTGAACAGCCATGCATGATGATTTTTTGCAGACTTTTGGGGGGCAGTGTGGATGAAGAAAATTATTACAAAGAAAATTTATCATATTTTATAATTTGGGGCACATATTGCTAAATTTTTCTGCAGAAAATTTATATGATGTTTTCCCATTATTAATATATGAGACTGCTTATTACAACAAGACTGTTTACACTAGAAAATATTGTTAATTTCTTCCTTATACAGTAAGGACAAATAAATGTTTTGGGTATAATAACTAGGATTAGAAATATATCTTTCTCAAAATTAGACTTTATTAATGTTTTGATTATAAAAACAAGTTCTTATTTTATTTTATACATTTAGTCATGAGTGAAGCTAAACATCGTCATATCGTTAATGTCTTTAAAATTTTCTACTTGTATCCTTTACCTATTTTTATTTATTTATTTATTTATTTATTTTAAGATTTTATTTATTTATTTGATGGACAGAGATCACAAGTAGGCAGAGAGGCAGGCAGAGAGAGAGGAGGAAGCAGGCTTCCTGTGGAGCAGAGAGCCCGATGTGGGGCTTGATTCCAGGACCCTGGGATCATGACCTGAGCCGAAGGCAGAGGCTTTAACCCACTGAGCCACCCAGGTGCCCCTCCTTTACCTATTTTTAAAAGGATTTTTCATATTTCCTTATTTATTAGTATTTTTATATTTTATGAACATTCACTATGTTAAGATCTCTTTTTACATTTTCACTACTTGACTGTCATTTTTGTTAAATTTTCATTCTGCATCTGAAATACACAAATTTATGATAACTCTTTTTCATTACATCTACCTCTGTTGAGATCATATGTTGTTTGTTTGCCATGTTTTACTGTGGATGAATCTCATCGAACAACTAAGGATTTCAATTGTTCTTATAAATTTTCTGATTTCATGGAGAAATGATTCAGTTACAATGAATTCTGTAGGTAATTTGTATTTGGCTTACAAATGTGTTCCCTCAAAAAAGAAAAAAGAATATCCAATTTTCTGAATCCTATTATTCATCAAATTTTCTGATCTATTTCTTTCATCAGTTAATTATTAAATGTCTCTAACATGCCATCTACACTCTCTGGAGTCCAATGTCTGTTCCTATTTCAGGCTACGGTGGCCTACTAGGCCTTAGCTGTTTTCATCCCACTTGAGCACTCTTCCAGGTAAAACCGTATTTTATAGTTGCCCCCCGCCCCGGCAGTATATCCCTTTTATAATTTTCTTTTGAAGACTCCTACACAGTCTCCTTCAATGACTTCTGTTTGCCCTCACTCAATTAAGTTATGCTTTCAACCCCCAGCTTGTCTCTTGTAACAGGACCATCTTAAATGACAGCACAGGCTCATGTGTGATCCACTATTACCTTTGCGTACTTGATTCTTGGATCTGTAACCTTGACCTATGACTTGGAACTTCTTTAGAGGCCTAATTAATGTTGACTAAAATTAATAAGTGAATAAATGAAAAGGGTAACACAGAAATTGGGATTAGAACATTTGTGGTTTGTAGTGTTATGGCATTTATTCAACAGCTATTTACTAAGCGTTTACTGTTACTGAGGTTATGGTGATAAATTGTTAATACATGAGTCCTAGGAAAAATCACTTCCCTGGATTTTAAAACAAGATTTATAATGCTTTCTTACATTCAAGGTTTTGTGAGCCTCAAAATATATAATGCAGATTAAAGTAATTTGCTTAATTACATATAATGTTATTGTTAAGAGAAAAAAAATAATTTGAGGAAAAAAATAAAGTTTGCAATGAAGTATTCAGAGCTGAAAGTTATCAATAAACCCATCCATTAAAATAGCCAGAGTGACATTCAAGATAGAGAGAAGGCTCTATTAAGGTATACAACTATATTGCCTTTAGACAGACTACTGGAATGTCTATAATATAATGTGATCTGAATTTAAGACCAGATAAAATAGAATTCTGTTGTGTAGTCTGAGAATGGTCTTATATGAAAAAACATATATCATTTGGTAAAATCCTCATAATAAAATAAAGGTCACTAGGAAGAATGAAATTCCCTTGATTGCAAAGTTAGAACCTGACTTTCAGCCACTCAGTTCAGAACCTGTCATTATGCACACATACCTAGACGTTTCACCTGAAATGGAAGTAAAGAGGGGAGAAATTGCTGTACCAGTAACCATATTGTAGGGGTAACCATAAACTTCCTCTGAGTTTTACGCAAAACTCAGATGAATCAAATCAGGAAAGCTTTATGAGTCTCACACGTGTGTTTCATACTCAAATTGACTAGAAAGAGAAAAAAGAATTCTCAGTGTCTTTAACCCCTTGCACACTGCAGATTTGGATTCCTATTATGGCTTTTGGAAAGACTTTCCCCAAATTTCTCCACACACGGACAAGAATGCTACTTCTTTTGCGAATCTCTATTCTTGCAACAAGGTGGAGAAAATCAGAGAACATTGAAGAACATCAGAGACAGACAGTATGTGGTTCCTGTCTTTGCTGAATTTTTAGTTTTAATTAATCTTATCACCACTAAAGATGCACTCTCTTTAAAAAAAAGGAAATATTACTTTACTTATTACAAAAGGAATAAACATTAGTGATGAAAAATATAGAAAGTTACAGAACTTTTAAAGAAACAAGATGAACTCATTAATGGAGAGATTATTCTAAAAATTTTGATTCCTTATTTTTTTACATTTTTCTGGTTTAATAATATGATGTAAACATTTCATTTTTAGTAATTTATTCATTTGTAATAAAACAATTCATTTTGTATTACCTTTGAATGCTTGTTTTGAATACTTAAAGTATTCTTTTTTTTTAATTAATTAATTTATTTTTATTTGCTTATTTACAGCATAACAGTGTTCATTGTTCTGGCATCACACCCAGTCTCCATGCAGTACGTGCCCTCCCTATTACCCACCACCTGGTTCCTCAACCTCCCACCCCACCCCACCCCCTCCCGCCGCCCCTTCATAACCCTCTGGTTGTTTTTCAGAGTCCACAGTCTCTCATGGTTCATCTCCCCTTCCAGTTTCCCTCAACTCCCTCTCCTCTCCATCTCCCCATGTCCTCCATGTTATTTGTTATGCTCCACAAATAAGTGAGACCATATGACTTAAAGTATTCTTAATACTGTATGATAGCCTATCCGTGAATGCATTTCAATTTCTTAGGTTGAACTGTATGAAATTGTTGTGTATCTGAAAGCTGAATATCAGTAATTATATATCACAAACCTAGTTTTTAAAGACTGGTTATTGAAGTTGTTTCTAATGTTTAAATATTATATATTTTACTTTTTTGTGTTATTGGGAAGTTAATTGACTATGTAAAACTTACTCATAAGATGCTATTATGTATTTTTATTTTATTGGCATTTTATTGTCCTGAAGTGTTAGATTAAAAAGTGGAATATTTAATAACTTACATTTTAGTATAATCAAATATAAAGTAACATATAATCATATAAAAATAACTGAAATTTAACTGTATGGAATTTATCTTTCCACTGAGTATGTGAGATTTATGTATCTTATGTATAATTTGTTGGGCTTTCAAGGGTTCTATGAAGATAAATTCTGTTTATATTTGGACAAATTGCTCTGAAAACATATTTCTGCTTCAAAAGTATCCCTGTTTTCACAGAATTGTATCATTTAATACAATTTTATTTTAAATTTAGGTTTGATTCTGCAGATGCTAAGAGACACCTGTATGCAGGAAAACGATATAGGAAAAGAAAAGACAATTAATCCTTATCAATTTCTTATTATGTGCCAGATACTTTCTCTGTACTTGTTTATCAAATGGTTTAATAACCTCATGATCACATGCTGATTGACAGGGCATAGGATTGCCATATTTAAGAAAAACAGAAAACAGTACAAGGTGTCAAATTTAAATTTCAAAGAGAGAACAAATATCTTTTCGTTAGTATGAACATGCCACATGTAGTATTGGAGATATAATTGTACCAAGAGTATGCTTTCTTTTTCTGAAATTTATCCAGGCTTACTCTTTTTTTTATATGGCTACTTAAATAGAAGTTAGTTCAACAGTTTAACCGATATTTCCATATGGAAATGTGAACCAAGGTCAGCCAAATCTTCTAATTTTTCAGTAGAATCAGAGGATTCATATTCCAACATGATTTTTCCTAATTTTCATATGTCCCCAAATAATTAAAAGCACTTAAAAATACAGTTTAAAGTGAATAAAACATGTCCACTGGCCATGTCTGGCCTGTGGACCACCTGTTGGTGGTTGCTGATACATGATATAACAATAGGTCAGTGTTCCTCACATTCCAGAGCATACGAGAGTTATATGAAGATTTTGTTGAATGCAGATTCTAATTTACTAAGTCCGAGGAGTAGCCTGGAATTCTGTATTACTAACAAACTTCTTGGTGAAACCAGTAGTTGCCTGCTGCTGACCATATTTTGAGTATTAAGAAATGCATGACTGGAAAGTAAAGGAAGGAAAAAAGAAAGAAAATGGAAAAATAGAACAATATCCAACATAGTAAAAGGGGACTCTTGAAAGAGTTGGAAGAGGTAAGGCAAAAGTTTTCATTCATCTATTCTCGTTCTTCAACTCAAAAAGCTAATCCCCTAACATTAAGAATAAATTCAAAACAAATACAAATAACTGATATCTGATTCATTTATTGTATAAAACACTTTAATAAGATGATATTAATTCTTTGGAAGAAACTAAGAAAAAAAGAAAAATCAGCAACTAATACCACGATAATGAGGTGTCAACTATATACACAGAAATGCATGAACACACATCTGTATATGTATATATACAGATATAGATATAGATACATTTTCACAGACTCCCACCACCTTGTGATTCACCTGCCTCTTGGGGAATGCATTAAGGTGGATATCCAGAGATAAACATGAAGGTAGAGTTTTAACTGCCTCTGTTGATTGACTGCCCCAATCATGAAAGTACAAATAACCACTATGCCTGTCAGAGTCAGCTATTGGTCACTGAGAAAGGCAAACACGAGACCAGGGTAATGAAAAAAGTAGGTAATGGGAAATGCAGAAAGGCAAAGAAATGTCCAGTGTAACTATGTACCGGGGATTAAAGCATCTCTTTATCTTCTTTTTGAGAAAGGAGGAAGTAGAATTAAGAGAGGTGAGGAGAGATGGAGAAAAATGAAAGAGAAAAGAAACTTTAAACATGCTACGCAAAAATGAGGTTTTACATTGTAGGGAATTGTATAATGCATTTTATTTCCTAGAATTTAGTATGCCCCTCCAACCGGACAGGTGTTCGGGAGCTTACTGTGAATGTTGAGAATTCAACATGGGGACCAGCATACACAGCAGTGGGAACCTCCATCAAATCAATGAAATAATTACACCCATGCAGTTAAAAACCCAACTAATTCCAAATAGATATTTTGAGAAGGATTATTCCATATGGTCGTGCTTAAAGTTACATAATTTTTTCTTGGCTTAAAATGATCCCACTTAGAAAGTTGAAATTGATTTTTTTCTATTAAAAGAAGCATTTTTAATCCATGTAAACAGTTTGCTAGCAATTTGCTTTTCAAAAATATCAGTTCAAAATAAAGATGAGTTTTGTAAGGCCAATACCTACTGAAATTGTAACAATACATGTTAATGACCATTACCATTAAGAAATAGGAAAATCACGACTACTAAGGAAAAAAAAATCACATAAGTATTACCTTTATCCAGGGTTGTCTAACCCAGAAGTTATATAGTTATATGTATGTGTGTGTGTGTGTGTGTGTGTGTGTGTGTGTGTGTATCCCTTTCATTTACTGTGGATTATGAACTTTGATTTATTCTAACATGATTATTTTTCTTTTATACTA
Source organism: Meles meles (assembly GCF_922984935.1). Taxonomy (NCBI): domain Eukaryota; kingdom Metazoa; phylum Chordata; class Mammalia; order Carnivora; family Mustelidae; genus Meles; species Meles meles. Next base: position 156,498,143 of record NC_060066.1, on the reverse strand, counting down.
TAAATTCTGGAATAAAGCGAAGCTTCATTTGCTTAAGCCAGTGGTTCTCAAAGTGTGGTTGGGCATAACAGCGTAATATAACAGGCATAACTTGGGAAATTTTTTTAAATGCAAATTACTGGGCTCCATCCCAGACTTATATAAAGAGAAACTCTTTAGTGTGGAATCAAGAAATGTCTATTTAAATGCCTCCAGGACATTCTCATGTTCACTAAAGTTTGAGAACCAAAGGCTCACACAATGATTGCATCTTTTTTTAAGATTTTTTTTTCCTTCAGCATGTTTCCAAAAACCCCTTACCATGAGAATTCCCTAGGGGCAGAAGTGACTTGTACTATCTCAGGTGAGCTGATAACTTAGGTAAACTTTCTACTGTTGTGAAGTAATTTTGAATACTGCAACTTTTAGTAGCATTCCTAAATAGCAGTGTCCCTACTTCATGCTCCCAAATATGGGTTGTGGAAACAAAGTTGTCTTGTGTAAATTTGTATTTTTTTTTTAAAAGTGAAACTTATTTAAGGTTTAGGAACATTTTGTATGCAGAATTTGTTTATAAATAGCAACTCAAAAATGTCTGTATGCATTACATAAAATATAAACTGGTTACACTAGTACTTCATTGAAACTGTGGTTATTGTAATTTGTACTATTATAAATCTGATCCTTGAATTACATTCAGAACTATCACACAATAAGTGAATTGAGTCAGAATTTTGCAGTATCTTGATTACCTATAGTTAGGGAATGGACTGGTTTATTTAAGATTGGCTTTAGGAGGATTAACTCACCAAATTGGGATTAGCACTCAGCATTACTCTAATCACCATTTCCCACCCACAAAAAAAGTGAATCTTCCAGGGGCACCTGGGTGGCTCAATGGGTTAAGCCTCTGCCTTCGGCTTAGGTCATGATCCCAGGATGCAGATGCCTGGAGCCCCGCATCAGGCTCTCTGCTCAGAAGGGAGTCTGCTTCCTGCTCTCTCTCTGCTTGCCTCCCTGCCTACTTGTGATCTCTGTCTGTCAAATAAATAAATAAAATCTTAAAAAAAAAAAAAAGTGGATCTCCCATAGCTGGTAACAGAATGCAGTTGGTAAAGTAATCTCTGGTTATGTGTATAAGGCAAGAAAAGATCACTGGAATAAGGTTATGCAAAAAGGCAAATGTTAGTGACTTGAGAAAAATGCATCTGGCTTCTTCTCAAGATGTATAATTAGAGCCTCTTAAAGAAAAATCTGAAGAGGTTTCAAACTACAAATACGTGCATATTTCCCCCCTTGTTTGACCTCACTATTAGGTAATTAGGCCAAGGGTATTAAATTTTGCTCTTATTTTTTTTTTAAGTTTATGTATCTTAGTAATCTCTACACCCCAGGTGGGGCTCAAACTCATGATCCCAAGATCAAGAGTCACATGCTCTTCCAGCTGAGCTGGCCAGACATGCCTGCTTCTTGTTACTTTAAACACATGTTTCTCACCTGGCATCAGTGCATGTAGAGATGATTAAAATTTTCCTGGGAATGTTCCAATTGCTTGCAATCCCTTCAAGAAAGGACACTATTTTGATACATACACATTTAATATTTATTCGAAATCACACAATTATTTAAATTTGGTGCATGGCATTATTTAGAATTATAGTATTTACTAATTTGATGTAAAACTTACATAAGATTTATAATATTCACATTGCGGCATGTATTACATTTATGCTAATAAACTCATTATGGATTGCTGATGCAGACAACAAAAATGTATTCAGTAAGGGTACTTCAGAATATATTTTTGTTAATTAGGATAGAATCATTTATTAAATTTCTATTATTTTTCAAACAGTTTGGTGTAATTTAGAAATTAATTGAATGTGACAATAAGCTTAAGAGTGTTGTTCATCAACTACAGTTCTGACACTGCTCCATAAGGCCACGTTCTTGTTTGTTTTATTTAGTGAGATTGGGAGGTACAGACCTGTCAGTTAATTAAACTTGTAACAGAAATATGAAATATTATACCTGTTAAGTTATTGCCAATTATTATTTAATAATAGAAATAATAAAGCAAGAATTAGATTATGGTTATTGATATAATTAAATGTTATAAATTAATCAAAGTCATTAATCAATTACACTAGTCTTTCAGATGTCAAGTGTGAAGCATTTTATGAAATAGGCATCTCACATATTCCAGTATGTGTTAGATCAAGAATATGTGTTCAAACGTGTGGTCAAAAAGTTGAAGTTGTTACAAGCCAAAGTTTGTAGGGGATGTTGCATAAATGGGCTTCAAAGCAAAGTCCTCAGAACTATAGAGCATCTAGCCCCAGGAATTATGAAAACCTTAAAATACCACACTATTTACATTTGAGATTACCACCACTCTTTAGCAAATTGCTGTATGGTGATGGATATATAAGTAAAAGATGAATCATCAGTATTTAAGGATGAAAGTGAAAATAGTGAGGAAATATTAAAAATACTGGGCATAAAGTACTGCGTGGAATTCACCCTGACTTTAAAATCAGCCTCAGATAAATATGTCAATGGATAAGAAATACTACAGCAATCTTTCATCTAGCCAAATAATGAGATTGCTGTTCAAGATAAAGTAAACCCATGGACAATTTCTAAACTTTGTCTTTCTCTAAGCCTAAGATTTTTCTTCCTGGAACTTAAGTAACTTTGGAAAATAAAATATCCTTGTGAAAAAAAAATAATTTTCTCTTCTTTCAGCACGGACATGTTCCCAGACATTGAGTAAATTTCTCTAGAGCTAGAATCACTTGGACTTAACCATGTAGGTTCAGCCCTGCCCCATTGCACAGAGTGTCCTGATTCTTGTGTTTTGTTTTGTTTTTCATTTTTGTAGTATTTCATTTTTTTCTTCCCAGATATTATTTAAATTCAAAGTGGTTAACTTATAGGGTAGTAATTATTTCAGGAGTAGAATTTGGTGATTCATCACTTTCATATAATACCCAGTGCTCATCTCAGTAAGTACCCTCCTTCATGTCCGTCACCCATTTAGCCTATCCCTTCATCCACCTCCTCTTTAGCAACCCTCAGTCTGTTTTTTATTGTCAAGAATATTTTATGGTTTGCCTCTCTCTCTGTTTTTTTTTTAAGATTTTATTTATTTACTTGACAGAGATCACAAGTAGGCATAAAGGCAGGCAAGGTGTGGGGAGAAGCAGGCTGTCTGCTGAGCAGAGAGCCTGATATGGGGCTTGATCTCAGGACCCTGAAATCATGACCTGAGCCAAAGTGAGAGGCTTTAACCCACTGAACCACCCAGGCACCCCTCTCTCTGTTTTTATCTTATTTTATTTTTCCTTCCCTTCCCCTATGTTCATCTTCTTTGTTTCTTAATTCCACATATGAGTAAAATTGTATGGTATTTTTCATTCTCTGACTGACTTATTTCAGTTAGCATACTTCTTGCTAGTTCCAGCCACATCACTGCAAATGACAAGATTTCATTTCATTTTGATGGCTGAGTAATAGTCCATCACACACACACACACACACACACACACACACACACACCACTTCTGCTTTATCTATTCATCAGTCGATAGACATTGGGCTCTTTTCATAATTTGGCTTTTGTTGATAATGCTGTTATAAACATCAGGGTGCATGAGTCCCTTTAAATCCGTATTTTTGCATCCTTTGGATAAATATGTAGTAGTGCAGTTGCTGGGTCACAGAGTAGATCTATTTTAAACTTTCTTTTTTTTTTACGATTTTATTTATTTATTCAACAGAGAACACAAGTAAACAGAGAGGCAGGCAGAGAGAGAGGAAGGGAAGCAGGCTCCCTGCCTAGCAGAGAGCCCGAAATGGGACTCGATCCCAGAACCCTGGGATCATGACCTGAGCCGAAGGCAGAGGCTTTAATTCACTGAGCCACCCAGGCGCCCTATTTTAAACTTTCTGAAGAACGTCCATAATATTTTCCAGAGTGGCTACACCAGTTTTCACCATTCCCATCAACATTGTTAAAAGATTCCCCTTTCTTCACATCCTCGCCAACATCTGTTTTTTCCTGACTTGTTAATTTTAGCCACTCTGACAGGAGTGAGGTGATATCTCATTGTGGTTTTGGTTTGATTTGTATTTCCCTGATGATCAGTGATGTTGGGCATTTTTTTCTTGTGTCTGTTTGCTATTGTCTTCTTTGGTGAACTGTCTGTTCATGTCTTCTGCCCATTTCTTTTTTTTTTCTTTTTTTTTTCTTCTGCCCATTTCTTAACTGGATTATTTATTTTGGGATGTTGAGTTTGATAAGTTCTTTATGGAATTTGGATACTAACCCTCTGTCTGATATGTCATTTCCTAATGCCTTTTCCCATTCGATAAACTACCTTTTAGTTTTGTTGTTTGTTTCCTTCACTATTCAGAAGCTTTTTATCTTGATGAAGTCCCAATAGTTCATTTTTGCTTTTGTTTTTCTTGCCTCTGGAGACATGACTAGTAAGAAGGTGCTACAGACAAGGTCAGATAGATTACTGACTATATTCTCCTCTAGGATTTTGATGGTTTCCTGTCTCACATTTAGGTCTTATGTGAGTTTGAATGTACTTTTTTCTATGGTGTCAGAAAGTGATCCAGTTTCATTGTTCTGCATCTTGCTGTTCAATTTTCCCAACACCATTTGTTGAAAAGACTGTCCTTCTCCTTCCTTGTCTCAGATTAGCTGATCACAGAGGATCCAACTCTGGGTTCTCTATTCTATGCCATTAATCTGAATCTGTTTTTTATGCCAGTGCCATACTGTCTTGATGATTATAGCTTTGTAATACAGCTTAAAGTCCAGAACTGTGATGCTTCCAGCTTAGGTTTTCTTTTTCAACATTACTTTGGCTATTCAGGGTCTTTTCTGGTTCCGTACAAATTTTAGAAATGTTTGCTCTAGCTCTGTGAAAGATGCTGGTGTTATTTTGGAAGGGATTGCATTGAATGTGTAGATTGTTTAGGGTATTATAGACATTTTAACAATATTTGTTCTTCCAATCCATGAATATGGAATGTTTTTCCATATCTTTGTGGCTTCTTCAATTTCGTTTGTTAGTGTTGTATTGTTTTCAGAATACAGATCTTTTACCTCTTTGGTTAGGTTTATTCCTAGGTATCTAATGGGTTTTAGTGCAATTGTAAATGTGACCGATTCCTTGATTTCTCTTCTGCTTCTTCATTATTGAGGTAGAGAAATGCAACAGATTTCTGTATACTGATTTTATATCCTGTGACATTGCTGAATTCCTGTCTCAGTTCTACCAATTTTTGTTGGAGTTTTTGGGTTTCCTACATAAAGTATTATGTCATCTGGGAAGATATGAAAGTTTGATTTCTTCCTAGCTGAATTGGATGCTTTTTATTTCTTTTTGTTGTCTGATTGCTGAGGTTAGGACTTCCAGGACTATGTTAAACAAGAGTGGTTAGAGAGAACATCCCCATCATGTTCCTGAACCTTGGGAAAATCTCTTAGATTTTCTCCATAGAAGATTATAATAGCTGTGGGTCTGTTGTATATGGCCTTTATAGTGTTGCAGTATGTTCCTTCTATCCCTATGTTCTTTCTATCAAGAAAGGATGCTGTATTTTGTCAAATGCTTTTTCTGCATCTATTGAGAGGGTCATATGATTCTTATCCTTCCTTTTATTCATGTGTTATATCATGTTGATTGATTTGTGGATATTGAACCACCCTGTCAGCCCAGAAATAAATCCCACTTGATCATGGTGAATAAACCTTTTAATATGCTTTTGAATTCGATTAGCTTGTATCTTGAAAATTTTTGCATCCATATTCATAAGGGATATTGGTCTATAATTCTTTTTAGTGGAGTGTTTGGTTTTGGAATCAAGGTTAATGCTGGCCTCATGGAATGAATTTGGAAGTTGTTTCTTTTTTTTTTTTTCCATTCTTATTTTTTGGGGGGGACACTTTCCAAAGATTAGGTATTAATTCTTCTTTAAATGTTTGGTAGAAATCCCCTGGGAAGCCATCCAGCTCTAGACTCTTGTTTGTTGGAAGATTTTCAATTATGGATTCAATTTTTTGCTAGATATGGGTATGTTCAAATTTTCTATTTCTTCCTGTTTCAGTTTTGGAAGTTTCCATGTTTGTAGGATTTTATCCATTTCTTCCAGATTGCCTAAATTGTTGGCATATAATTGCTCATAATATTCTGTTATAATTGTTTTTATTTTTTTGGTGCTGGTTATGATAGCTCCTCTTTCATTCATGATTTTATTTATTTGGGTCCTTTCTCTCTCTCTCTCTCTCTCTCTCTGGTATGTCTGGTTAGGGGTTTATAAACTTTGTTAATTCTTTCAAAGAACAAGCTCTTAGTTTTGTTGTTCTGTTCTACCTTTTTTTTTTTAATTTCTATGTCAGTGACATCTGCTCTAATCTTAATTATTTCCCTTCTTCTTTTGGTTTTTAGGCTTTATTTGCTGTTCTTTTTTCTAGCTCCCTTAGATGTAAAGTTAGTTTGTGTACTTGAGATTTTTCTTGCTCCTGAGGAAGGCCTGTATTGCTATATACTTCCCTCTTATGTCTGTCTTTGTTGTGTCCCAAAGATTTTGGTGTCCTGTTCATTTTCATTTGCTTCCGTGTATTATTTATTTCTTCTTTAATTTCCTGGCTAACCCATTCATTCCTTAGTAGGATGTTCTTTATCTTCCATGTATTTGTGGTTTTTCTAAATTTTTTTCTTGTGGTTGACTTCAAGTTTCATAGCCCTGTGGTCTAAATATACGTGGTATATCTTTTTGTACAGTTGAGGTCTGATTTGTGACCTAGTATGTGATCTATTCTGGAGCATGTCCCATGTGCACTCAAAAAGAATGTGCATTCTGCTGCTTTAGGATGAAATGCTCTGAATATATTTGTTAAGTCCATCTGATCCAGTGTATCATCCAAAGCTATTGTCTCCTTGATCTTCTGCTTCAATGACTTGATGTGATTCTTATTTGTGAGATATTTGAGGGTCTATGCAGGCACTTATCTAATAAAGTCAATTGTGATTTGATTCTCAGTTATTCTGATAACTGAGGTTCTGCCACTTTTCCCTGCTAGTAAATTCCTTTGCCCCTCTTAGGATCTTAGTCTTCTAGTCACGATCTCTTTGCTCACATCAGTGTTTAATTTTCCTGAATGTTTGTCTTTTTATGATTGAAATATTATTTTCCTCTTTATGCTCCTCTTTCCCCCAATTCTCACCTTCCTTTACTATTCAGAACCTAATCCAGAGTTTAAGTCCCTGCCACCTGCCACAAGACAAACTGGGTGTAATTTCTTACTTTGCTGCCCAGACTTCTGGTACTAATTGACTCTTTATTCTCCAGAACTGTGAGTCACTTATCTATTGGGATACTTCATTCTCCCATGTAGACTAGCTTGGCTGGGGCATCAGTTGAAGTATGTGACTCTCTAATATTCAAGCAGATGAGAAATGAAAGTGCTTTAAAGCAAGAAAGAAGGAGAAGGCACAGCTGTGTTCACTACACAGGGTCTCAGATGAGGGCATATTATGCACCTACCATGTTAATTAAGGCACATTCTTGTTAATATCATCCACTGTGTGAGTAGACTAGACTAAATTAGAAACTGTGGAGAGATACAAAAGTATATAATTTCCATCTTTGAGGATGTGTATTCTAGCTATGGAGGCAGAACAAAGATGTGAAACATAAGAATGCTTAAAAGATAGCTTTAACAATAAGAATCGAATTGCCTCCTATTAAAAAAAAAAGGATGCAGAAACATTTTTGGCAATTGATGCAGGATGACAGTGGGAATGGGAAGTGGGATAGAATGTCTGAAATATAACCAGAAAAACAATCATTTTCTATTTTGCAACTGGTGGTATTCCATGTTCACTGCTTTACTTGTAGAGTAAAGAGATAATGGTTTTTTTGCTCTTCCCACATGTGGCATCTCTATTTCTAGCACACACTCTTGTGAAAGGTAAGAGTGTTATTATCACTGAGTAGATTTCACATGCTTGATATGTAAACACACCAGCAATCAAAACACCCAAGGCTGACACTAACTCTTCAGTAGGTAATACCTTCAGCATTTTAAATCTGTTTTGAATTCAAACATTATCAGCCTAAACTATAGGAAGAAAACATTGCATAAATCTTCTCATTCTGAGACCTTAGAAACTAAATACTTCTTAAATGGTAATACAGTTTTCTAAATACTGATGACATATGTTGCTTAAAAGACATAACTAGGTTATAGCAACATCTGCAAAAACAAAGTGAAAACCATCAGTATATGTCAACAGCACTAGCAACACCTCCCTGAAACCAGGTGCATCAATTAATGAGCATTCTGTGAAAGAACCATTACATTTTCAAAAATGGGGTAGTGTCCATATCTGAATGTCTGCTACAATAAAAAAGGAATACCAGAGAACACGGCCCTTAAAATTTTAGTATGATAAATTCATTTGGAGGAAAAGTTTTGTGCATATTTCCATAAGGGAAGCCTCTGGGAGCCTATAAACAAAAAGCAGAGAGAGGGAAGAGCAAATCTCTTGGGAATAACATTACCATAATTGAGCACTTAAATGCATAAGAAACAAATTGAGACCACTTAAGTGAATAAGGAGAAAGCTACGCAAAGACAGCATCAAGATGCTGCAATTGATCTTTAACTGCTACCACCTCTGGAATTAAGTAAGTCTGACACCTCTAAGAACTAGTTTCTGAGCATTGAGCTAAATGGTTATGTGCCTGTGCTTCTGCAGTGACAGATTGGATTTGAACCCAAGCACTAACAGCTGGCAGATGTATCATTCTGGGCAAGGCTCCTATTTTCTTCAAGACTCAGTTTCCTTATCTATAAATAGGACAAAATAATAACACTGTGTAATAGAGTGTTGTGATTTTAAAATGAGATGAAGTGTTTACCGTGATGCATGGTTCATAATAAATTCTCTGTATTTTATTATATTTATTATTATTATTATTACTTCTACTACTACTACTAGTACTACTACTACTATCACCAGGTATAATGGGGCATGTAAACTTCAAATACAAAGTTATATAAGTAGGTGCAAAAGATTGGATTTGTAGTTAATAGAATTTTTCTTTCTTTAAAAATAAATCAACTCACAAGATAAATATTGAATCAAGACCATTTGGATCTCTATTAAGTTTGTACTTTCCTTATGTAAAATTGAAAGGGAATGGACTAATTTGGATTATAAATCTGGTAATATTATAACCAAGAAGGGAAAATTAAGAAGGTGAAGTTTTGCAAATTGATTTATGAACTGTAACTGACTACTCCAAAATATAGCATCAATCTTGGTTAATTTAACTGGATATTTGGACACAAATTATTAGACTGAATGGTGGTTTGATCTAGTTAAGAAAAGTGATTATAGATACTTGAATATGATATTTTTGTATTGTGTTATTAAATAATTTTGGGAAAGTTTTTATTAAAGTGCCAATTATGTATAATAAGGTCATAAATCTCCAGTTTGCAGGCTGGTGGTTTTTTATACAGTGAAAACACCAGGGTAACCAGTGCCAACATCATGGATAGAACATTACCAACACCTCAGATGCCTCTCCTGTTTCTGTTCTGCAATCATTACAAACCTTCAGGGTGCTGTATTCTGACTTATATCACCATAGATAAATTTCAACTGATTTTGTACTTTTTACACATGAAAGCATGTAGGATGTGGTATTTTTTGGGAGGAGGTGTTCTTTTGCTGAGCATGAGTCTATGAGATGTGTATATTATTGCTTAAAATATATTTTTTTCTATTTCATGGCTGTATAGTAGTTTATTACATGAATGTATTACATAACATGTATTTCTTGTGATATTATGGATGGTCATTATTTCCAGTTTTTAGATACTGTGAATTGTGCTTAATGAATATTCTTGTACATGTCTATGCTGCATGTAAATTGCCTGATCTTCGGAATGCAAATATTTAGTTATAGAAGTTACTATCAACAGTTTTTATACTTATTCTGATTTATAGCACCATTAAAAATGTATGAGACCATTGTTGATCTATTTAAGTGCCCCAAATTGGTATTGTGAGTTTAAGTTGTAACCATTCTGGTGGACATGTAGCAGTGTCTCATTGTGGTTTTAATTTGTATTTCCTAATGATTCATAATACCAAGCACTTTTTCGTATGCTTATTCATCATTTGGATACCTTTTGTGAAAAACCTGCTCTAGTTTTTCACTCTTTTTTTAAAAAAAAGTTTGTTTTTTGCTCATTAATTTGTAGGATTTATTGAATAAAATTCTTCGATGGCCATATCTATGACAAACATTTTCTCCCTTTTTGGGATTTGTCTTTTGAATTTCTCAAAAGTATCTTTTAATAAACAGAGATCTTCAAATCTCATAAAATCCAGCCAAACAATCTTTTTCCTTATGATCAGTGATTTTTTTATGTCCTGTTTAAGAAATTTGTGCCAATTTCAAAGTATGAGGATTTTATACTATAATAATTTCTAGACGTTTTATTCTATTACCTTTACCTTAATTCTAGAATCCATTTCTAACTGATTTTCTAGTGTGTTGTTTCCAGTAAGGTTCAAGGTTCATTTTTTTTTCTGATGAATACCATTTTTAAAGATTTATTGAAGACATAGAGCATCTAAGCAATTTCCCTGCTATTCTTTTTTTAAAAAATAATATTGCAAATCCTTTTGAATTCTAACAATTAAAACATTTATCTGTGACAGTAACTTTTATTTAATAGTCTCAATTGCTAGGATCATCAATATAGTCTATCCTTTGTTTAGTCTACTGTCTTTTAAAATAACTTCTTTCAGGTTTTATTGTACTCTTGCAGTAATGTTTCAAAGCCATTGTTTTGTATCCTTTCAATTCTAATAGCATTAAATTACTTGAACATGTGCTTTAATAGGATGACCTACCAAACTATTCTCCAGCAGAAGAGATATAGTTTTGGGGTGCCTGGGTGGCTCAGTTGGTTAAGCATCTTCCTTCAGCTCAGGTCATGATTCCAGAGTCCTGGGATCGAGCCCTACATCAGTCTCCTTGCTGAGCCTGCTTCTCCTCCCTCAGCCATTATACCCTCCCTGTACTCTCTATCTTTCTGTAAAATGAATATTTTTTTTAAAAAAAGAGATATAGTTATAGCCTAAGTAACAAAACTTGCTTATGTATGCCACATTCTAAAGATTATGGAAATATGCTTATTGTAATAATTTATGAGTATATTTTAATTTTCATGTTAGGACACCTGGCCTCAGATAATGACTGTCTTGTGTTAGTTGGATTCACTGATGCTTCACCCACATACTCATTTAACACATATGTATACAGTGGAGGAGACAAGATGGCGGAGAACTAGGAGGAGGCGCCGTTTCATCCTGTACCCTAAAGTAAGCTGATTACCTACCAAAGAACTCTGATCACCCATGAAATCAGCCTGAGATTAGAATTATACACGTCTGGATCTCTACGGGGGCAGAAGACGCCAGTGAGTAGGTAAAGTGGAGTGGGAACATCGGACTGATATCGGAAGATAGACAAAAGGGGGAGGGAGCCACCAGAAGTGACCCATTGTAAGTAATACCCCAATACGAGAGTGCCCTGTGTCTGGGGACCAGCATTAACTTGGAGTCTGGTTGAAAGTACTCAAAAAGAGCAAAGGATCATGGAGGGGAAATTGTGGGAATTGGGGCAGTTAGGGACAGGGACTTAAGTCCCCAGACCCAGGACAGCCACCCCGGTGCTGAGCCAGAGAGTGCGGCGGAGAAACCAGGTCTTGGTCCCTGAGCCGTGAACACACCTGAGAGTGTGTGGGGTGCGGCTCCCATGAGGGTCTGGGAGCCTCGCCAGCCAGCAGAAACACAGCCTTTTTGCAGTCCCCATGCGCGGGCTGTGCCATGCTATCAGAACCTGAATCGCACCCCACACCCTCCCCTGAGAGAGGTGCTTGCAGGCACCAGTGCGGCGCTCTTGGTCCTGGAAAGGCCAAGTACTCCCAGCCCAGACCAGCGGGAAAATCTCAGTGTGCAATCGGTGCTTAGACCCTCTCTGGTGGTCTGGAGCTGCCCAGACAGCCACCACTGCCGTGGTTTTGGGTACAAGCAGGAGTTCCTGCATCCCTAGAGACTGCAACTGGGAATGTGCTCTGCCAGTGGCCAAGAGGGAATTTATGTGCTCTGGAGCACCCAGAGGGGAACAGACTGAGGCTTCTCTCTGAGAGGGAGGTTGGGGTGCAGTTTGCTTTCCTCTAAACCTCTAAAAACCATCAAAAGCTGTCAAGGCAAGAGAAAACAAACAAACAAACAAAACCTCCGGAGAACAAAAGCCTGAAAAACCATTTTCCTCAGAGCCTACCCACTTGAGGGGGGTGGGAGGACTTAACTCTGGAAACACTGCCTGAAAACCCATGTGGCAGGCCCCTCCCCCAGAAAGCCAATGGGGAGGGTGGGGGGAGCCAAGAGAACAACCACCACTACTTCATAGATACAACTTTTTTATTTTTAATTCGTTCCCACTATTCTGGTTCATTTTTTCTATAGATATTTTTTTAACCTATTTACCATCACAGTGAGATGTCCATTACATCAAATTCCATAATAACCTTTTAACCTGAACTTTTTGACACATATACCTGTGTTTTTCTTTTGCTTTTCTATTTTTTAATTTTTTTATTTCATTTTCATTTAGTTTATTTAGTTATTCTTTTTTTTCTTTTCATTTAGTTATTTATTCTTTTTTTATTTTTATTTTTAAATATTCATATAGAGTTAAACTTCAGGGTAGTCCCCTTTCCCCAATCAATGCTACCCCTGTAGGTAAACCAATTTTTAATCCCCATTTATCTTAGGAAAGTTGAGTCCCTTAACAAAGATATCAAGATACATTCAGGAAGAATCAAAATAACCTTCCTCCCCCACACTGAGAATTTATAACCACTCTCCCATCTTTTTCTTCTGCCAGTGTATCTGTGTATTTGTGTTTGTCCTGGTAGTATATAATCTTATAATTGGGGTTCTTTTTGACGAGGTTCTTTTTTTCTGTATATATATATATATATATTTCTCTTGTCATCTACTTTTGTCAGTCTTTTTGTTTGTATACCTCATAAATCTTACCTTGGGGCCCATTTGGGCTGGGTCTTCTCTTTTATTTTATCTTTTTGTTTCCTATCTCTCTCTCCCCCTCTCTCTCTCTCTTTTTTTCTTTTTTCTCTCTTTCTTTTTTCTTTTGTTTGGGTGGGGACTCTTGATTGCTCAGAAGTGTGTGTGTGCCTTGCCTGTACCATGGTCGATACATTCAGCTACATCCATTCAGCCATCTCTCACCAAAATGACTAGGATGAAGGATGCCCAACAGAAGAAAAATTCAGGGGCTGGGCCTTCTGCAACAGAGTTAATGGCCATCGACATAGACAATATGTTGGAAAGGGAATTTAGGCTAACAATTATCCAGGCAATAGCTAGGTTGGAGAAAGCCATGGATGACAAAATGGAATTGATTAAGACAGAACTGAAAGCCACCAGGGATGATGTTCACAATGTTCTCAATGAGTTCCAATCTAATCTAAATTCTCTAAAAGCTAGGGTAACTGAAACAGAAGATAGAATTAGTGATCTGGAGGACAAACAGATAGAGAGAAAGGACCAGGAGGAAGCCTGGAACAAACAGCTTAGAAACCATGAAAACACAAGTAGGGAAATAAATGATGCCATGAAACGTTCCAACGTCAGAATTATTGGAATCCCTGACAGGGAGGAGAAAGAAAGAAGTCTAGAAGATATAGTAGAACAAATTCTCCATGAAAATTTTCCCAATCTCGCGAATGGAACCAGCGTTCATGTACTAGAGGCAGAATGGTCTCCCCGCAAGATTGTAGATTCTAAAAAAAATCAAGGCACCTGATAGTAAAATTGAGAATCATAATGATAGATATAATCTCTTAAAAGCCACTAGGACACAGAGGCTCCCTACCTACAGAGGATAGCCCATCAGAATAACATCAGACCAGTCCACAGAAATCTGGCAAGCCAGAAAGAGCTGGCAATATATATTCAGGGCACTAAATGAGAAGAACATGCAGCAAAGAATACTTTATCCAGCAAGACTGACATTCAAAATGGATGAAGAGATAAAGAGTTCCAAGACTGGCAAGGCTTAAAAGAATATGTGACCACCAAGACAACACTGCAGGAAATATTAAGGGGGGGTTCTATAAAATAGGTTTTACAAAAGAGGAAAAATCCTAAGAATATCATTGAATAGAAATATGGAGACAATCTACAGAAAGAAAGACTTCAAAGGTAACATGATGTCAATAAAAACGTATCTATCAATAATCACTTTCAATGTGAATGGCCTAAATGTGCCCATAAAATGACAAGGGTTGAAGATTGGATAAAATGATAGGACCCATCCACAGGAGACCCATTTCGAACCTAAGGATACACCCAGACTGAAAGTGAAGGGATGGAGAAGCATCTTTCATGCCAATGAGCCTCAAAAGAAGGCCAGGGTAGCAATTCTCATATCAGATAAATTAGATTTAAACTAAGAGATACAGAAGGACACTACATAATTCTTAAAGGGACTATCCACCAAGATGATTTAACAATTGTAAATATCTATGCCCCCAATATGGGTGCAGCCATTTACAAAAGAAAACTATTAATCAAGATAAAGAGTCATATTGATATGAATACATTAATAGTAGGAGATCTTAACATGCCTCTCTCAGTAATAGATCATCCAAGCAGAAAATCAATAAATAAACAAGGGCATTGAATGACACACTGGACCAGGTGGACCTCATAGATATATACAGAACATTCCACCCTAAAACAACAGAATACTCATTCTTCTCAAGTGCACATGGAATCTTCTCCAGATTAGACCACATCCTGGGTCACAAATCAGGGCTCAACTGACACCAAAAGACTGAGATTATTCCCTGCATATTCTTTTTTTTTTTTAAAGATTTTATTTATTTATTTGACAGAGAGAGAGATCACAAGTAGGCAGAGAGGCAGGCAGAGAGAGAGGAGGAAGCAGGCTCCCCGCGGAGCAGAGAGCCCGTTGTGGGGCTCGATTCCAGGACCCTGAGATCATGACCTGAGCCACCCAGGCGCCCCTCCCTGCATATTCTTATGCAGATCACAATGCTTTGAAACTGGAGCTCAATCACAAGGAAAAGTTCGGAAGGAACTCAAACACCTGGAAGCTAAAGACCATCTTGCTTAAGAATGCTTTGATCAGTGAGGAGATTAAAGAAGAACTTAAAACAATTCATGGAAATTGTGATTCTCAGTGAGAATGAAGACACTTCGGTCCAAAACCTATGGGATACAGCAAAGGCAGTTCTAAGGGGGAAATACATAGCTGTCCAAGCCTCCCTCAAAAAAATTGAAAAATCCAGAATACACCAACTGTCTCTGCACCTTAAAGAACAGGATAATCAACAAAAAATTAAACCAACTCCACACACAAGAAGGGAAATAATCAAGATTAGAGCAGAGATCGATGAGATAGAAACTAGAGATACAGTAGAACATATCAGTGAAACTAGAAGCTGGTTTTTTGAAAGAATCAATAAAATTGATAAACCATTGGCCACACTAATCCAAAAGAAAATAGAGAAATCTCAAATTAATAAAATTATGAATGAAAAGAGAGAGATCACAACTAACACCAAGGAAATAGAAACAATCATCGGAAGTTATTATCAAGAGTTATATGCCAATAACTTAAGCAACGTAGGTGAAATGGATGCATTCGTGGAAAAGTATAAAGTCCCAAAAGTGAACCAGGAAGAAATTGACAACCTGAATAAACTGATATCTAGTAATGAGTTTGAAGCAGTGATCAAAAACTTCCCAGAAAACAAGAGCCCAGTACCTGGCAGATTCCCTGGGGAATTCTACCAGACTTTCAAAGAAGAAATAACACCAATTCTCCTGAAGCTATTTCAAAAAAATTGAAGCAGAAGGAAAACTTCCAGACTCTTTTTATGAAGCCAGCATTACCCTGATCCGCAAACCAGGCAAAGACCCTACCAAAAAGGAGAATTTCAGACCAATATCATTGATGAATATGGATGCTAAGATTCTCAACAAGATCCTAGCAAACAGGATCCAACAGCACATTAAAAAGATTATTCACCATGACCAGGTGGGATTCATCCCTGGGTTACAAGATTCAACATTCACAAATCAATCAATGTGATAGAACAAATCAATAAGAGAAGAGAGAAGAACCACATGGTCCTCTCAATTGATGCAGAAAAAGCATTTGACAAAATCCAGCATTCGTTCCTGATTAAAACACTTCAAAATGTAGGGATAAAGGGAACATTCCTGAACTTCATAAAATATATCTATGAAAAACCCACAGCAAATATCATCCTCAATGGGAAAAAGCTTGCAGCCTTCCCGCTGAGATCAGGAACACGACAAGGATGCCCACTCTCACCACTCTTGTTCAACATAGTATTAGAAGTCCTAGCAACGGCAATCAGACAACAAAGAGAAATAAAAGGTATCCAAATTGGCAAGGAAGAAGTCAAACTCTCTCTCTTCACAGATGACATGATTCTTTATATGGAAATCCCCAAAGACTCCACCCCCAAACTACTAGAACTCATACAGAAATTCAGTAATGTGCCTGGATACAAGGTCAATGTACAGAAATCAGTGGCTTTCTTATACACTAACAATGAAAATACAGAAAGGGAAATTAGAGAATCGATTCCATTTACTATAGCACCAAGAACCATTAAGATACCTGGGAATAAACCTAACCAAAGAGGTAAAGGATCTGTACTCAAGGAACTACAGAACACTCAGGAAAGAAATTGAAGGAGACCCAGAAAGATGGAAGACCATTCCATGATCCTGGATCGGAAGAATAAACATTGTTAAAATGTCTATACTGCCTAGAGCAATCTATACTTTTAATGCCATTCCGATCAAAATTCCACCGGTATTTTTAAAAGAGCTGGAGCAAATAATCCTAAAATTTGTATGGAATCATAAGAGACCCCAAATTGCTAACGAAATGTTGAAAAACAAAAACAAAACTGATGGCATCACGTTACCTGATTTCAAGATTTACTACAAAGCTGTGATCACCAAGACAGCATGGTACTGGCATAAAAACAGACACATAGACCAGCACAACAGAGTAGAGAGCCCATATATGGACCCTCAACTCAAATAATCTTTGACAAAACAGGAAAAAAATATACAGTGGAAAAAAGACAGTCTCTTCAATAAATGGTGCTTGGAAAACTGGACAGATATATGTAGAAGAATGAAATTCAACCATTCTCTTACACTGCACACAAAGATAAACTCAAAATGAATAAAAGACCTCAACGTGAGACAGGAATCCATCAGTATCCTAGAGGAGAACATAGGTAGTATCCTCTTTGATATCAACCACAGCAACTTCTTTCAAGATATGTCTCCAAAGGCAAAGGAAACAAAAGCAAAAATGAACTTTTAGGACTTCATCAAGATCAAAAGGTTCTGCATAGCAAAGGAAATAGTCAACAAAACAAACAGGCAACTCACAGAATGGGAGAAGATATTCACAAATGACAGTACAGACAAAAGGTTGATATCCTGGGTCAACAAAGAATTTGTTAAACTCAACACACACAAAACAGATAATCAGGGATGCCTGGGTGGCTCAGTTGGTTAAGCGGCTGCCTTCGGCTCAGGTCATGATCCCAGCATCCTGGGATTGAGTCCCATATCGGGCTCCTTGCTCAGCAGGGAGCCTGCTTCTCCCTCTGCCTCTGCCTGCCTCTCTGCCTACTTGTGATCTCTCTCTCTCTGTCTCTCTGACAAATAAATAAATAAAATCTTTAAAAAAAACCCCAAAAAACAGATAATCATGTCAAAAAATGGGCAGAATACATGAACAGACACTTCTCCAATGAAGATATACAAATGGCTATCAGACACATGAAAAAATATTCATCATCACTAGCCATCAGGGAAATTCAACTTAAAACCACATTTGGATACCACCTTACACCAGTTAGAATGGCCAAAATTAGCAAGACAGAAAACAATGTGTGTTGGAGAGGATGTGGAGAAAGGGGAACCCTCTTACACTGTTGGTGGGAATGCAAGTTGGTGCAGCCACTTTGGAGAACAATGTGGAGATTCATTAAGAAATTAAAAATAGAGCTTCCCTATGACCCTGCTATTGCACTATGGGTATTTACCCCAAAGAGACAGATGTAGTGAAAAGAAGGGCCATCTGTACCCCAATGTTTATAGCAGCAATGGCCATGGTCGCCAGACTGTGAAGATGCCCTTCAATGGATGAATGGATAAGGAAGATGTGGTCCGAATACACGATGGAGTATTATGCCTCCATCAGAAAGGATGAATACCCAACTTTTGTAGCAACATGGATGGGAATGGAAGAGATTATGCTGAGTGAAATAAGTCAAGTTGAGAGAGTCAATTATCATATGGTTTCACTTATTTGTGGAGCAAAACAAATAACATGGAGGACATGGGGAGATGGAGAGGAGAAGGGAGTTGAGGGAAATTGGAAGGGGAAGTGAACCAGGAGAGACTATGGACTCTGAAATACAATCTGAGGGTTTTGAAGGGGCGGGGGGTGAGAGGTCGGGGGACCCAGGTGGTGGGTATTATGGAGGGCACATATTGCATGGAGCACTGGGTGTGGTGTATAAACAATGAATTCTGTTACACTGAAAAGAAATTTTAAAAAAAGGAAATAAAAGAAAACAAACAAAAAAAACACCCCAAATATGTATTCAGTACAGGTTCAGTGATAGGTTTTGTAGATACAGTGGTATATAATAAAAAGTATATTTATATATTATATATTATAGACAATAGAGTTGTCTTCTCTCAAGAGCTTGCAGCCCAGCATTAGAGTTAAATATCATTGAGTGACTTATTACATACAAGCTATATACTACCTTCTTGTTTTTTTACTATATAAAGTTTATCTTATATTTTCATAAAAGTTTAAGAAATTTTATAAATAATTAATGAACCATAACATGCCAAACTGAGAATTTTTAAAGTATGCATGAGAATAATTTTGAACAAATAACCCTCCACCCCCAAATTCAAGGGACATTTCAATTGTGCATAGTTTTTGGCTATAATTATTTTGTGTATTTGAAACCCAGTTTGTGAAAATACCATAGTGTGTTAAAGTGCCAAAATTCTTTAAGCGAAAAGGTTAAATGACAGAATAAATTCAAGAATAGAGGATTTTATATTTTTTTTTAACTGTGGTGTAAGTGTGACAAAATAGGAATTTTGTCTTCTCATGTGTGAATATGCAATGCTATGGTCCAATGATATTGCATTGTATTAATGATGGACACAAGCTGATTAAAAAAATACATTATTGCACCAAAAAGAATATATAAAGTGTCGCTGCCGGCACGACAAATCCACCAGGAAACGTGAGGGTAAGAGGATGGTGAAAAGAAGTTAAAGAGGCAAAGTGATGGGGACAGGAGGGACACTGAGGAGGATGTCCAACAGTGCCGAGTTTATTCAGGGCAGCGAGGCATTATATAGCCAACAGAAATAATTACAAAGAAGTGTCCATCATTAGCTAATTACGCTGTTACATATGCATGAAACCCTCCAGACTTCCCCATTAACTACTTCTCAAGGTCTAAATGCAGATCTTCCAAGGCCAGTGGTCTTTGTCTTCAGATAATAATTACAAAGAAGTAACAACAAACCTGAGAGTGTTATTTGAGCTGTGCTCGAACAGCAAGGTCCAGTTAAGAATTTAGGACCCCACCCAAATTGCTCTCATCTCACTAGTAAATGTGTGGGAAGTCACGTAGGCGAGCGCGCAACATGTAGCACAGACCCTTTCTCAGTGCAACTCAACTTTTCCATCCTAAAGAAACATCAGTAAATCAGTAAATCAGTAAAACTTGAAAGGTGAGTTTTAAAGAGAATCAGTAAAATGCATGTACTTTTGAGGACCCTGACCAGAAAACAAAAGACATCACTTGAGATATCTTCTCTCACCCACTACTACAGATACTAATAAGCCTTTGTTGGGCTATTTGGACTTTAAGGAGACTCAAGTCAGGGCCTGTTTTGGTCCTCGTCTCAAGCCTTATTGTGGCCTCCCACAATAAAGCAGAGAAATAGATAAGAAAAAAAAAGTTAATATTACCAAGCATGCTAAAACAAAATAATTAAGTAGTTAAGTCTTAGCTTAATTTTAGCTTAGCTGACTATTCAGTATATGCTTAACCAATTACAGTAGGCTGGGGGAAATTATGGATTTAGATCACATACCCAGTTGTTCATGCAGCAAAAAGCATTTCTATGTTAGCATAAACTATGTGGCCACTATCAGATTGGAATATAAGCTGCCCAACCAAATGAAGGCAGAAGGAATGGAGTATGATCAATTTTTCAGAATAATTGTATATTAGCGTAGAAAACTGTACTAAAGAAAACAAATTCTAAACTCGATCTAGAATGAGGTTCAAATGGAAATCCTGCAGACTATCAAATGAGGAGATAACAGGGAAAATTTAAAGATATGTTTAGATAATCAGTGAGATTATTCTTGCACAAAAGCTGTCAAGATTACTTTGTGTGGAACAGAATAGGGAATGACCTGATCTTTTCAGAAAATTACAAGTTTAGGATAAAGAATTTTATAAGTCTTTAAACCATCCTTACTCTTATGAATATTCATAAAAAGCTTAGCATTTCCCTTTTCCATCCTTATATCCAATTCATCATCAAGTCTTTTGCAGATGATCTTCGAGATATCTATATTCCAACTATTATAACTTAAATTTACTCTTATTTCACTTGTGGTTGAAGTAAATGCCAAGAACTTAATGATGCCCTCGCCTCTAGTATACAGTCTAGTGCATCTAAACCATGAAACATAGTGGACAGAGCTCTTCTTTTATACCAATTTCTCTTTCAAAAACTCCCTGATTTCTAGTTGTATAAAATATGATCCCACATCTTCCATTTTCCGACTTCACCCTCCAATCACACTTTTGTAATTTGCTGATATATACTTTATGCTATTAAAATGGCTAGATAGTTCTTTCTCCTGCATCATTAATGAAAATGATTGAGTTAGGTATCTGCTGCTTTTAGGTAATGTTGGCGACTTATTGGCCTCTTGTGATATCATGCGGTTTGAATTCTAACAAACCTATCTTTGCAGTGAGCTTTTCAAATATAATTTTTCATAAACTTGGCACTACAAATAATTCTTATTTTATAATTTTTGTTCCAAAGTTATATTTTCACAAATATATTAGCTATCAGTTTTTACATTATTATAGGGCAATGTGAGTTTTCATTATTTTATACTTAACAGATTTTCCCTCCTATTTTATATCTTATTCTCCTTTTTAAAAATCATTTATTTATAATTTATTTTTTAAAAGAAATAAGATAACTATTCTTTTTAAATTTTATTTACAGAGAAAGAAAGAGAGCAGGCAACTTGTGAACAGGGGGAGGCACAGAGGGGGAGGGAAAGGGAGAATTTAAGCAGGTTCCATGCTGAGCACAGAGCCCAGTGCAGGGCTTGATCTCATGAGATCATAATCTGAGCAGAAAGCAGGAGTTGGTCACTCAAACAACTGAGCCTTCCAGAGGCCTCTTTTTTTTTTTTTAAAGATTTTATTTATTTGACAGAGAGAAATCACAAGAGAGGCAGGCAGAGAGAGAGGAAAGGAAGCAGGCTCTCCGCTGAGCAGAGAGCCCGATGCGGGACTCGATCCCAGGACCCTGAGATCATGACCTGAGCCGAAGGCAGCGGCTTAACCCACTGAGCCACCCAGGTGCCCCCAGAGGCCTCTTTTTAAAAATATATTTATTTTAAGCACTTATGGATTTCAGTTTTATTTATTAATTTAATCCATGAATATGTATTAAGTATTCAAAATGAGCCAGGAACTACATTAGGTACTAGAATTTACTAGTGAATTAGTGATTGGATGTACCCTCTGTAACCCATGGAGCAATTACACTCCAAGGAAAAGCACTTAAACATGTTGAGTTAGTTTTCTATTGCTTTTTAAACATATGACCACAAATTTAGCAGCTTAAAACCCCCATCTATTATTTTACAGTTTTGTGGATCAGAGATCTAGTCACCATGTGACACAACTGGGCAGGGCCTCACAATACCAAAATCACATTATCAGCTGTGCTGAGCTTTGATCTGGAAGTTTTGGTTAAGATCCCATTTCCACACTTTTTAAAATTGCTGACAGAATTCAGTTACTTGGAGTTGTATGACTAAACTCCCAATTTTCTTCCCATTTCATCTTCAAGCCAACAACAACACATTGAATATTCCTGTGCTTCAAATCTCTGACTTCCTTTTCTGTTACTAGCAGAGAAAGAGCTCTGATTTGATGGTCGTGGGTGAGCCCACCTACGTAATGCAGGATATTCTTCCTAACTTAAGTTCAGCTGATTAGTAGTCTTAATTACATCTGCAAAGCCCTTTTACCAAGTAATATAACATACTTATGAGAATATCACCAACGGGCAGAGTTCACAGTAGTCAAAATTCCGCCTAACACACTTGTGGACTAGAATATATATATATAGGTAATTACTATGGTATCTTTGCCAGCAAGAACAAAAATCTGGAAACAACCAGAACACTTTCATAAAGTGTACAAATGAATTATGAAATGTTTGCCCAATGAAATATTATCCAGAATTTAAAGCTAATAAACACATGTACAAAATATAGTATAGATACATTTTAACAACATAAAGAATAAAAGAAAACTCAAGTTAAAACTAAACCAAAAAAATAAAAATAAGAGAAGTTTGAAAAAAATATAAGAATAATAAACATGATTTAGAAATAGTTATCTCTACAGGGCAATTTAAGGGAAAATCAGGGCAGGAATTTAGAAATAGATTTAAGACAATATAAAAGGACTCATTCTAAAAAGAAATGAAGGATTTGCTGTAGTGTTGGGTAGTGGACTCATGAGTATTTTTGCATTATAAATAGGTATATACATACAAGACAGTTGTGGGCCAAATTTTCAAGTGTGTCATCAATCAAAAACTATGATTAGTGAAAATTTATGTACTTGGTCTGTATGTACAGAATTTCCAAAATATAAAAGTTATATAAGGAGCAATTACAGGATGCTTTGAGAAAGGTGAAACACAGATACTGGCTGAGGAAAAGGAAGCAAAGACAACCTTTCTTGGCTCAGTGGTTTGGGCCACTGCCTTCGGCTCGGGTCGTGATCTCAGGGTCCTGGGATCGAGTCCCGCGTCGGGCTCTCTGCTCGGCAGGGAGCCTGCTTCCCTCTCACTCTCTCTGCTTGCCTCTCTGCCTACTTGTGATCTCTCTCTGTCAAATAAATAAATAAAATCTTAAAAAAAAAAAGTAGTACTTAAGCTGAGATATAAAGGTCTATAAGGATAAGGAATTGGTGAGAGTGCAGGGAAAAGCAATTATGTCACTCTGGAAATCTCTGTGAAGTCCCTGAGTCTAGATTGGACAAGGAGTCCCTTGTGTGTCTGGGGTGTGGAGAATGGCACAAGGTAGGCAGAAAGGGCAGGGGCCAGATGTTGTGGCAGAGAGCAGAGAAGTGACATGACCAAACATTTTTTTTTAAAGATTTTATTTATTTATTCAATGAAGACAGAGAGAGAGAAGCAGAGGCCGAGGGAGAAGCAGCCTCCCTCTGATGCAAGACTCCATTCCAGGACCCTGGGATCATGACCTGAGCCAAAGGCAGACACTTAACCAACTGAGTCACCCAGGTGCCCCATCAAACATATTTTAAAAGGGTGATTTTGTTGACTAAAAGACTTGCAGCTGGACAATAATAGAAGATAGAAGGTTATATCTTGAGAACTGGGATACTTGTGTGGAGGAAAACCACTACTAAAAATGAGTGTATAGCTAATTAAAATAAAATGTTTAAGGAAAAATACCGCCCTGCTTATATGGCTTTGACCAGATTAAATGGAAGAATGGAATTACCACTTACAAAGATAGGAAATACTAGGGGGAGAGTAAATTTGAAAAGTCATTAAAAATTCCAAAATTGAACTTAAGCTTTAAGAGCTTATTGCACATTCAAAGTGAGATGTCAAGTAGGCAGTTATATGTATTAATGTGGAGTTCAGGGAAGTATCAGAAATACAAATGTAAAGTTTTGAATTATCAGAATAAATGTAGCATTTAAAAGCAAATTGCTGGTTGAGAATATGGAAAGAGTCAGTGTAAACTGAATGTAAACTGAGTGGGACTCCCCAACATGCACAAACAAACAAACAAAAAAGAGTTGTAAGAATTCAACCAAGTTATATAAAGTATGTATAAAAATATACAATAGAGGGGTGCCTGAGTGGCTCAGTGGGTAAAAGCCTCTGCCTTCCGCTCAGGTCATAATCCCAGGAGCCTGACTGGGATCGAGCCCCACATCGGGCTTTCTGCTGAACAGGGAGACTGCTCTCCCCCTTTCTCTCTGCCTGCCTCTCTGCCCACTTGTGATCTCGGTCTGTCAAATAAATAAATAAATAAAATCTTTTAAAAAAATATACAATAGATAAAATGTTAATAAAATGTAAAAGACCTTATGTTTGTGTGTGTGTGGTGGGTTTGCAGTGCAAATATAAAACACATGGACAGGAAGTGATTCACAAAAACGTCAGGATAATGGATGCCTCTGAGGAGATTGGAAAAAGAATGAGAAGCACCTTTCCATTTTGACATTAAAGTTTTATTTCTAAGAGAAACAATTTGAAACATAGGAAAATTGATTAAGTGGCTGGTAAGAGATTAGACAAAGTGTGTGTAGAGAGTTCTATTTAGAAGTTTGTCCTCAGAATAAATGGAGTAGGGAGATGGGACCATAATTGAGGAAGGCTGTGACTTTTGAGGTATTTGTCCTCTTTGCTATTATTATGAGTTTTTGGTTTGTTTAACTTTGTGAGAAGAACAGTAAGAACTCTATGTCTCAGTGCTGATTGACAGACAGCTTTTGTTAGGCAAAAGAAAATTTCTTCTTTCTTGGCGTTGTCATTGCTGTTTATTAAATAAGTTACTTGGAAAGTCCTTTGAGGTACCAGCAGTAGTGAAACTGTCTGTGTTCAGCAGTAAAGGACTTGAATACAATCAAGTCCATTAAAAATGTTAAAAAGAATAAGAATTTTTTTAGACTTTAATTTGAAGATTTTCAATTTTTAAATTTTTTTAGGCTTTAATTTAAATTCCAGTTAGTTAGCATACAGTTTAATACTAGTTTCAGGTGTACAATATAGTGATTCAATATATCCAGACATCATGCCATGCTCATCACAACAAGTACAATCCTTAAACCGCGTCACCTGTTTAACTCATCCCTCGTGTGCAAGCCCCTTCCGATAACTATCCGTTTGTTCTCTTTAGTTGCATCTGTTCCTTGATTTGCCTCCCTCTCTCTCTCCTTTTCCCCCTTTACTCATTTGTTTTGTTTCTTTTTTTTAAAAAAAAGGTTTTATGTACTTATTTAAGAGAGAGAGAGAATGAATGAGAAGGGGGGTGGGCAGAGGGAAGTGGAGAGGCAGGTTTCCTGCTGAGCAGGGAGTCTGTCATGGGGCTTGATCCCAGGACCCTGAGATCATGATCTAGGCTGAGGGCAGATACTTAACTGACTGAGCCATCCAGGCACACCTCATTTGTTTATTTCTTAAATTCATATGAGTGAAATCATGGTATTTGTCTTTCTCTGACTGACTTACTTCACTTATTTCTCCAGCTCCATTCATGTCTTTGCATGATTTCATTCTTGTTTATGGCTGAGAAATATTCCATATCCATTTCTTCTTATCTATTTATCAGTTGATGGACACTTGGGCTGTTTCCATGATTTTGTTAGTGAGATAATGCTGCTATAAATATCAGGATGCATGTATCTCTTTGCATTATTATTTTTGCATTCTTTGGGTAAATACCTAGTGGTGTGATTGCTGAGTCATAGGAGCATTATGTTTTTAAATTTCTGAAGAAACTCCATACTGTTTTCCATACTGGCTGTATCTGTTTGCATTCCCACCAACAGTGCAAGAAGAGTCCCATTTCTCACCAACATGTATTGTTTCTTGGGCTTTGATTGTAGCCATTCTGACAGGTGTGAGGTGATATCTCATTGTAGTTTTGATTTGCATTTCCTGAAGATAAATAAGTGATGTAGAGCATCTTTTCATGTATCTGTTGGCCACATCTATTGTATGTCTTTTTTGGAAAAATGTCTTTTGCCCATTTTTAATTGGATTATTCATTTTTGGGTTTTGAGTTTTATAAGTTCTTTATATATTTTGGGTATTAACTCCTTAAGTCATTTGCAAGTATCTTCATAGGTTGCCTTTTAGCTTTGTTGATTGTTTCCTTCACTATGCAGGAGCTTTTTATTTTGATGCACTCCCAGTAGTTTATTATTATTTTTTTGTTTGTTTCCTTTGCCTCAGGAAACATATCTAGAAAGAAGTTGCTGCCGCTGAAGTGCAAGAGGTTATTGCTTGTTTTCTTCTCTAGGATTTTGATGGATTCCTGTCTCACATGTAGGTCTTCCATCTATTTTGAATTTCTTTTTGTGCATAGTGTAAGAAAGTGATCAAGTTTCATTCTTTTGCATGTTGCTGTCCAGTTTTCCCAACACCATTTGTTGAAGAGACTGTCTTTTTCCCATTGGTTATTCTTTCCTCCTTTGTTGAAGAGTAATTGGCCATATAATTGTGGGTTCCTTTCTGGATTTTCTATACTATTGATCTGTGTGTCTGTTTTTGTGCAGCACTTACTGTTTTTATTACTATAGCTTAGTAATATAACTTGAAGTCCAGAATTGTCATGCCTCCTGGTTTGTCTTTCTTTTTCAGGATTGCTTTGGCTATTTGGAGTCTTTGTGGTTTCATATGAGTTTTAGGCTTGTTTGTTCTAGCTCTCTGAAAGATGCTGGTGGTATTTTGATAGGAATTGCATTAAATATTTAGTTGCTTTTACACTCCATGAGCATGGAATGACGTTCCATTTCCTTGTGTCATCTTCAATTCCTTTCATCAGGGTTCTATAGTTTTCAGAATACAGGTCTTTCCCCTCGTTGGTTAGGTTTATTCCTAGATAGCTTACTGTTTTTGGTGCCATTGTAAATGAGACTGATTCGTTAATTTTTCTTTCGGCTGCTTCATTATTGGTTATCAGGAAATGAAACTGATTTCTGTGTGTTGATTTTGTATCCTGCAACTTGACTGAATTCATTTATCAGTTCTAGCCGTTTTTCGGTGGAGTCTTTCAGCTTTTCTGTATAGAGTATTATGTTGTCTGCAAATAGTGAAAGTTTTACTTCTTCCTTAGGCAAAAGATGATTTCATCATTACGAAGGAGTGGAAAAAAGAGAAGATAGTGATAAGTGCAATCAAATTAGTGTACAGGTCACCCCCGCTTTTTCTCAAAGTTTTGCCACTTCATTTTACAGAAGGCCTACATTTGTATGGTAGTGGTATTTTTGAGAAAAGCAAAAGCCTTCTTCCAATTTCTTTCAGTTAGAGAAAACAAGTATTATTGCAAGTCTTTCACAAAAGTGAAGTGACATAACACAAACTTTTGGAAAGCGGGGGTTGGGGGGAGAGGACACTCTGCTTTACGTCATTTCCTATTAGGAATGTTTTCATATGAATACTCTACTTTCGAGAGCAGGACAAACCTGTACTTGGTTTTGGCAAGATTAAAAGGTCCTTGTCTTTTTGGTTTTTAATTTCTCTAAAGTAAGAGGCAGAGCCAAAAGATGACAGCAATAGAGATACTAAAAATTTGAAGTTCCTGGAATGTGAAATAGTAATTGTGGACACTGGGCAAACAAAATTATATTAGAAATATTTAAAATTTCTGGGGCGCCTGGGTGGCTCAGCGGGTTAAAGCCTCTGCCTTCCGCTCAGGTCATGATCCCAGGGTCCTGGGATGGAGCCCCACATCAGGCTCTCTGCTCAGCAGGGAGCCTGCTTCCTCCTCTCTCTCTCTCTCTCTCTCTCTCTCTGCCTGCCTATCTGCCTACTTGTAATCTATCTGTCAAATAAATAAATAAACTCTTTTTAAAAAAAAGAAATATTTAAAATTTCTATGTGTTTTTTAGAGCCTGGTTGAGACTGAGAATGTTGGTAACAATTGACAACAGTTTATGTGTATATTTTTTCTCAGATGCTTGTCTGCAGTTACAAGGTAGACTGTTGGGTTGATCTAGATTTATTATATTTCTGGGGGTTTGACTGAAGAGAAAAGAGGTTATTACCTGAAGAGAGAAAAGGCAACCCCAGCTGATGTCTTGGTTACTTAGCGTGCCATTTGCAATTAGTTGAACAATAGCATGAGCCTGATTTTACAAGGTCTACATGGGCACTAGATGACAGTGCATGATTGTATTACTTCCAGGGGAATGTTAGACTGTTCTTTGAAAAGTTGGAAAATGAATGTGGGATTTTGAAGCCCTGCTACCTTGTTATGATTGGCTAAGATTTTGTCCTCTTTCCAAACAAGTGTTCCAACTCCTTGAGTGGGATTGACCTGGTGACAATTCAGGAATTAGGTGGAATCAAAGGTTTGCAGTTTTACCTTTTAACATAAACCTTGACTCATTAAAGTTTGTCCTATTCCATGGCAGTACATCTATGAAGAGGGCTGTTCTAAATGTTGGATCAGGTTGAAGCAGTTTGTTGCTCATTGTTTGTTTTTAAATCCAGTAATTAAATCTACTACCATTTAGGAGTATTTCAGAAACATGGTTATTTAAGGGGAATGACTACTGTGTACTTGTTCTTCATATATTGTCCAATAAGCCGCATTTCGGAGAAAGAATTTTTAAGGATCATCATGTTTTTGTTTTTGTTTTTGTTTTGTTTTGTTTTTCAGTGAACAATTTCACAAATGACATTGTTATTTTATTTGGAATTATGCTGCTTAAAAACAAATAATTTTAATGTCCTCAGCTTCAAATCTATGCAGTGAGGACTATTTGTAGAAATTCACTGAAATTAGTTTAGGCAAGAAAGGTATATATAGGCTCAATAATATAGGGGAATTCTGTGCAAGTCATATTTTATGCGTGGGTACAGATAGTGGTCAAATGATGTTTTTAAGAATCTTCCTTTATACCATTATTTATTGCATCTTGACCTAGCTTGAGCTACTGTAAGAAAATGGCAAAGACTGCATGGCTTAAACAACAGCATTTATTTCTCACAGTTTTGGAGACTAGGGAATCTAATATCAGGTCAGTGGTGGCTGATTTGGTCCCTCATAAGGACCCTCTTCCTGGACTACAGATGACTGTGTTCTTGCTGTATCTTCACACAGAGGAGACAGAAAAACTGATGTTCCTTCCTACTCTTATAAGGGCACCAATCTCACCAATGGGGCCCTACCTTCATGACTCCTTTGAAACCTAGTTAAATCCCAAAGGCCTTACCTCTTAATACTATTACATTTGGAGTTAGGGTTTCAACATATCAATTTGAGGGGAAGGAAATGAACATTCAGTCTATAACACCTCTCTGTCTTATTCTCTCAGAATCCTATTGTACACGAACTTTCTTAATGTGTCAGAGCATGACTCCCAAGGTCCTGGGTGTATATCTTTACAATTTTTAAACTCTCCTCAATTTTTAAACTGAGATGACACTGATGTTTACTTGGCTAATATCATGTATTATAAATGTGAACTAGGGTAATTGAGAAAACATAGAGAGAGTATACCCAGTCTCCTGAGATCTCCTTATCCCACAGAGAAAGGACAAGTATATCTGAGAATAAGGTGAACTCCTAGAAGAAGGAATCCAGCCTCCTGAATTACTCTGCATATTATGAGGAGAGGAAGACAGGAAAATTCTATTGAACATTTAACAATGGGAACTTACTGGTCAAGGAGAACCACTGGAACTGACATGAGGAAATGCACCTGCTTCTCCCTCAAGATAACCAGTTGAGACTTGCTGAGCATCTTTTTGATAAACTTTCTAATTCACCTCACCACATAAATCAGAAGAAAGAGCTATATTTCCATACTGATTGTTCAGTTCTTTTCTCTCAGCAGTTCCAACCTTATCTTTCTGTATTCTGCTTTGTTATCCTGGGGCTGAGATTGGCAAGCCACATTTTTGCTGTCAGCTGGTTCTGCCAATCATGGACACTAGAGAGATACAGTAGGGCAATAAAAAGAAGAGGAACTTCTCTTTTCTGTTTGTTCTCCAGGCGCTTCTGGACTGCTTCCTGTTCCTCTAAGCGTCACCCCATCAACACTTTCCAGCAAGAGCAGGGATTTCCCATTGCAGCAGCTGAATCCAGTGTGCAGTTTTCCCAACACTTGCAAACCCAGTCTCATCACCCACCTCTCAGAGACATCAACATCATCTGTTGGCATGTCATCCTTAGAGGCCCCGTCTCAGACCCAAGGAGCATACCTCTAAACTCAGAGACATCAGTTCCAGTGGAGCAATGCTTCCATTTCAGTAGTCCAAATTTCAGTTCTTGGGACTCTTCCTCTAAGTTTCTGTTTTAAGAATTCCAGTCTCTTTTTTCCCATTGGCTCTAAGGGTGTAGCTGCTTTCTCTTACTCTTCGATGCCTTAGAGTTATCTTTTTCACTTTACCACATATTTTTACTTAGTTAAAACTATTTTTAGATGAAATGCTCCTCTTCAGTGACTGGCATGTTAGGACTGGATCCTGACTGATACAGTTTCCAAAATTAATTCATAAAAATCAGAATAGGATTCTAATTGCTCAGGTTCATGTCCAGTGTCTCTCCCTAGGCCATTTGCTATATAGGATAGAATGGGACTATGATTGACCCAACTGGGTCAAATGTCCAGGCTCGTTGCTGAAATGAAGGGGCACCATGATTGATTGCCTCAGCAGGACCATATGGAATAATAGAGAAATTGTCCAAAGAAACAGACTGCTGCTTCCATAATAATGGGAATGGGAATGCCCCCTGTAGTGGAGTGGGTAGACTGAGCTACCCCAGATAGATAAGAAAGCACTTCCTATTGACTTATAAGTGTGTAATATTTTATTAAATGGTCCAAATTAATGTTATAAACATGCTGTTGTTTTATTTATTTACTACCATCATTGTTGCAGTGTCTGCAAAACATTTGTTAACTATATATATATATATATATATATATATATATATATATAGTGGTGAATTTCAGAACTTCTTGTCACTTTCAATTAGGACAAATCTGTGTGGTTTTCGTCTTCAAACTCATCTTCATTTCAACATTTTCCCCCTTTTCTGTCATCTGAAAGTATCATCCCTCGCCCTCCACCTTTAGAGGTAAAAGAGAAAGGCATGATTGTCCTTGAGATACCTCCTCTTCCCATCTCCTCTGAAATCTATGTTCTGTAGGGTATCAGGGTGAACTGATGGGAGAGGGAAAAATATACTTCTTTATTAACAGGTTCTGCTATAGATTTCTTTCTTGGTTGATTGTGACAGTTTTTCTGGAACCACAGTCTTTCTCTTCGTGGTCAGTGTGTAATGATCTGGAGAACACTAAAAGCTCTTCTGCAGGTGCTAGGGGTCTTGCCCATTGCACAGTGCCCTGATTTGGGAGATCTGGCACAGGCATCTTTGGTAACCACTAAGCACATTGCTGTGGTTTTTTACACAGTGGGAGAACTCATGAAGTTACCAACAAAGTGGCTCAAATACAACTACTTCTAATTTCCCTTGACTGGCAGGAAACTCAGTTATATGGAGTGAACATAGCACAGGCGACTGTTTAATCCTCCCCATATCCCAGTGGCAACATTAGCCATACAATTCATTATCATGGTAAAATATTTGATGGTTAATTTTGTGTGGTCAACTTGGCTGAACCACAGTGCCCAGATGTGTGGTCAAATATTATTCTGGATGTTTTTGTGATGATGGTCTTAGAATTTACATTTAAATTGGTGGGCTATGAATAAAGCATATTGCTGTCCATAATATGAGTAGGCCTCATCCAATCAGTTAAAGGCCTAAAAAGAGTAAAAGATTTCTTCCCAGTTCTGTCTTTTGACTTCAACTGCAGGATCAGCTCTTGCCCGGGTCTCCAGCCAGGCTGCGTATCTTGCAGACTTTGGATATGTCAGCATCCAAAATCATGTGCGCCAAATCCTTAAAATCTCCCTCTATAGATAGATAGGTGATAGAGATACAAATGGAGACAGAGATATAGGTATATACACATAATTATTTCTCTTTCTCTGGTGAGCCCTAATACAGAGATATCAGTAAACACAGAATACTCTCCTGCAAGGCTGCAGTAATGGTCTTGGTTAATAGAAGGTAGGATGGAACTTTTGCTTTTGTAGTCTACATTAGTAAATGTGCCAGTTCTCTTGTTTCCTCTAGGTTGGTCCCATAGCACCCCCCCCCTTTTTTTTTGTCCTCTGCTCAGGGCAGGTCAACATACTTAGGCATGTTTAATAAAGGAATGACATGTCAGCCATTTTGTCTGTTAGACCTTTTTTCTCTCTATAAGTTATCTAATATTTTAGGTAACTTCTCACTTGGCTTAGAGATAGGTGAGCATGAACATTGCAATCCCAAAGAGTAGCCACCTAGCCCACACATTCCTCCTGACAATTCCTAGTATAAATGAGGAGCTTCCTGGTAATAGCCTAGCTGGTTTAGCTCCCTTGGAGTAAACCCCAAAGAAATTGTTTTCTCTCAACTGTTTGTGTTTTTTTATTAGAAAATGGAGTAGTTTATATCTCTTTAAGCACAGTTTTGATGATGTAGGCAATGGGAGAATTTCTGTCCCACCTCCTATTACTCTAGACTGTTTTTGTCTTACAATCTGGTAGACAGTAAATTGATTTTAGTGGATTTTACTGGAGTGTCTTACCATAGTGATGACATTGTTATTGCCTGTGCCTCTCTGGACACCACACCTCTCACAATGTCTACCTGAATTTCTGCCAATGCAAACATGTGTGCATTTACCTCATTGTGAAAGTAGAGCAGGAAAATGTGGGTGGCCACCTGGCTGGAGTGCTGGCTTGGCCTTTGATATAGGAGTGAATGTTGGCAGGATTATTGGTTTGTGTGTGTCTCCGGGGGAAACCCAACCTGTGCAATTTCTTCCTTTGCTATGGGGGCAGCCACTAGGAAACAGAAGGATTAGCACAATGACTGATATAAGCCACAAGAGCAGGTAGAAAATGTGTATAAGCTTTAGAAATACAAAGTCCTCCATAGATTTTATCAGATTTCTGCATCTGGACAATACACATATATAATCCTCACTTTACAACTACTAGAGAGGATTAGGAATCTATTCAGTATTGTAGTTTTTAGTGTCTTTAACCAGTGTGTTATTTTGTTTAAGAGAATTAAATACTGGAATAGCTCAAGTGAGCTTCTCTGATCCTTTTAAACAAATATACATTAAAAATAATTGATAAAATATTGAGAAAATTTTAAAATAGCAAAATTGATCCTATTCCTTTTTAGCAAATAGGTTGAGGTGTGCTCCTATGATAACTTCAATATTATATCCTGTAAGAAGTTAGATCAGGGCATAACATTTGAGAATTATGAAAAATCTAGTAAAATAGGCATAATGGTGGAAGATAAATTAAAATTATTCCTAACATTTTTCTGAAATAGAAATGTAAATATGTCTCATTAAGAAGTAGGAGTGCAGGGGCGCCTGGGTGGCTCAGTGGATTAAGCCGCTGCCTTCGGCTCAGGTCATGATCTCAGGGTCCTGGGATCGAGCCCCGCGTTGGGCTCTCTGCTCCGCAGGGAGCCTGCTTCCTCCTCTCTCTCTGCCTGTCTCTCTGCCTACTTGTGATCTCTCTCTCTGTCAAATAAATAAAATAAAAAAATCTAAAAAAAAAAAAAAAGAAGTAGGAGTGCATTTGGAACTATTATCCTTACATGTCATATGACGGAAAACAAGATATGTTAATGCCAGAGAATTTGACAGTAGTTAAAATAGCCTGCAGCCACTTTCAGTACCATGCCTGTTAATATGAGTGTTGAGAAGAACTGCTCTTGAAACTTGTTTCTTTCAAAATTCACATTTTCTTCGGAAAAAAAAAAAAAGTACAAAGGAAAATAGTGTCAATATAAACATCTGGTATCATACATTTTGAGAATTGTGTTTATGTTCCAGTTCTCCCTTATTCCATAATACATTGAAAAAGACCTGTTTTAGAACATTTTAATTGTTGGCATAATCAGACCAGGTGTCCCACAGCAAAGTGGGATATTAAAAAAAAAAAAAAAAAAAGCAATTATCCAGGGGGAAATATCTAGTTAGTAACTTAATTCTTTGAACTTTTCAGTGGTACATGAATTAAATGACATTGGATTTAAACAGCAGATTGAGATGTGTGTTCAAATGTAAATGCTAATTTCATTGTATATTGCCTTATTGTTTGAAAGGTAAAATTTTTATGTTAAATTAAATGATTTTGTAGGCTGCCAAAACATGATATAAAATTTAGAATATGAGGATATAAGAAAATTTGACAAAATGGTTTATAAATTATTTTTTTCTTTTTAGATGAAAAAATCTACAAAAACAATCAATATTTAGCATATTTTTTAACATTTAACATATTAACAAATAAATCAGTGACATGGCGCATGAATGTGGACAGCTTTCATGGAAAATTTGGAAATTTTGCATTCTCCAAAATTTAACTGAAAAGATACAGGAGCAATCAGAGGTATTTGTTGGTACCTTACTATAACTGATATTTTTTTATAATGCACTAAAAAGGACAGAATTTTTTTTGCAAACATTTAAAAAAAACCCACAAAAATAGGATGGGAAGTGTACAGCTTTAGGAATCAGAATCTTGGCATCACTCTGCCTTTTGTCACCTTAAGCAAGTGCATTTAATTCCTTGTAGACACAGTTTATTGCTCCAGAACAAATGAAATTTTATAGTTTTATAATTTTATTATTGTATTAAAATATATAATTAATATATTAATTATATTTTAATAATTTTATAATTTAATTTTTTAATTAAAAAAATTCTTTTCAGTGTAACAGAATTCATTGTTTATGCACCACACCCAGTGCTCCATGCAATACGTGCCCTCCCTATTACCCACCACCTGGTTCCCCAACCTCCCACCCCCACCCCTTCAAAACCCTCAGATTGATTTTCAGAGTCCATAGTCTCTCATGGTTCACCTCCCCTTCCAATTTCCCTCAACTCCCTTATCCTCTCCATCTCCCCATGTCCTGCAGGTTATTTGTTATGTTCCACAAATAAGTGAAACCATATGATAATTGACTCTCTCAGCTTGACTTATTTCACTCAGCATAATCTCTTCCAATCCCGTCCATGTTGCTACAAAAGTTGAGTATTCATCCTTTCTGATGGAGGCATAATACTCCATCGTGTACATGGACCACATCTTCCTTATCCATTCGTCCGTTGAAGGGCATCTTGGTTCTTTCCACAGTTTGGCGACCGTTATATATACATACACACATACATATATGTATGTGTGTGTGTGTGTGTGTGTATGTAAATACATATATAACAGCTTTGTGCAAAAAAAAGGTGCTTTGTGCATTATAACATGCAATATGGGATTAAGTTAAACATAGAATCTTAAATTCTCTTCTGGAGGCCATGCCCAACCAGGGGGATTTGTTAGAATATAGGAGGGACCAATGAAGAAGAGGTATGCAAATATTAGGATATGATTTGTTTGAAAAGCAAAAGTACCACATTTTTATAATAAAAATATTGGAGAGAATGTGAATTTTATGTTTTTATAAAAGGGATGAGTTTAAAACAATAAGCATCATGGATTTAGTATATAATGTTTTGTTCAATTTTTTTAATAAAAATTTTATTATAAATAAAAAGCTTTTAGTGTGAAACTCATTCAGATAATATAAGTTAAATGACATATATATTCCCCACAAATGATAGTTTTCAACAGATAAACATTTAACTTCAGAAAGAATAATTTTGAGTGTTTGTTCATCTGATGATTCAATGGACACATTAATTCAGTCAACTCATCTAATGTAATCTAAAAATAACATTTTTAAAATGTTATAATTTTAGAAAGCAGGATAGTGATCCTGGACTATCATAAACTGTAACAAGAAGGAAAAATGTATTCACTAGAGTTCTAGGCATGGGTTTTTCCTTGGGAAAGAATCTGTGACAAAAGATAGGGACTGTAATTTCAGAGGACTGTCTTTGGCAGGGACAGTCACTTTCCAGAACCTGGGTCTTGGCATAAGTGCAAGGAAAGGGGTGCTTGAACAAGCAGTGCTGAGAGGTCAGAGGAATAGAAGAGCAGAACATTGTAATGAATGACTGCAAAGGAAAAAAAAAAGTGAAGATTTTAGCAGATTCCAAGATAGCCTATTTAACTGAGAGTATATCTAAAGAGAAATTTTAAGAAGTTTTACTAGGCATTTACAGTGGGAAATACCCGTCATATCTATAAGAAACCTATTAAGAGGGGCACCTGGGTGGCTCAGTGGATTAAGCCTCTGTCTTCAGTTCAGGTCATGATCTCAGGATTCTGGGATCAAGCCCCGCATTGCAGCATTGCATCTGGCTTTCTGCTCAGTGGGGAGCCTGCTTCCTCCTCTCTCTCTCTGCCTGCCTCTCTGCCTACTTGTGATCTCTGTCTGTCAATAAATAAAATCTTAAAACAAAAAAGAAAACTATTAAGAAATATATATACATATACTTAAAGAATTTTTGGATTTAGACTTAAGGGCATGGTTATTTGATTTAGAAGCAGTAGAGATATAAAATTCGCCCCCAAATGACTTACATTATATTCAAAATCAAAAAAGAAAAATACATGCATATTTCATAGCATACTCCTTCATTGTGAGATAATATGTATCTGTTTGTAGTCAACACTGCTGAAAGGAATGCCATTGACTGTATATGTGCTGTCCTGTAGGATAGTAAATATTGGGTTCAGTATCCAAGTTTATATAATTTCCTTTGTTTAGTCATTTCTTCCTCAGCATTGTAATATCTCATGTTAATATTTGTTTGGTAGAAAATATATTTTATTAAAATTTCGTATTGTTTTTTAGCTTTCAGTTTATCTAGAAGTTATAAAGTTTCAATAACTCAAATTTAACATTTACTTTTATTAACTCAATCTTTAAACTTTTTTAACTGTTTATTTTTCTATAGGAACAATATTTCATGTATTTGCATATATTTTTATAAACCTACTTTGCATCATGATCGAAACTTCAACACACATAGTTTTATTTTGCTCATAACATTTTTTGGTCAGCTAATCAGTATTTTTTATAACATCATGTCTATTTTTTATATATTTTAAAATGAATTTCAATAACATTTAAATAATTAATGGTAGATTATGCAAGAAGATTAAGGCATCTTAAAACTTTCATAGTAAACCTTAAAGATTTATGAATTAATTTTAATCTGTATTAATATTACAAAATTGGTTTATAACTATTATTATTATTATTATTATTATAGACTATTAGAGAAGTTTGAGATTCACTGAAAAATTAACCATAAAGTACAGAAATTTCTTATTTTTATGATTCTATTTATTTATTTTATAGATAAAATGGGTAGGGGAAGGGCAGAGCAGAGAGAGAGGAACAACTGGACTATTCACTGAGCATAGAGCCAGTGAGGGCTTGAGCCTATGACCCTGAGATCATGACCTGAGCTGAAATCAAGAGTCGGAGGCCCAACAGATTGAGCCACCCAGGCATCCCAAAGCCCAGATGGCCTTCCCAATTATCATTAGCTCCTACCAGAATGGTACCTTTTATACAATGTTGAACTTACAGTGACATATCATTATCAAAGTTCATAGTTTACATTACAGTTTATTCTTGGTGTTGTACATTCTCAGGGTTTGCATAAATGGATAATGACATGTATTCACCATTATAGTATCGCACAGAGTAGTTTCACTGCCCTAAAAATTCTCTATGCTCTCTGCCTATTCATCCCTCCGTGTTCCTAACCCCTGTTAACCACTGATCTTTTTATTGTTCTCATAGTTTGCATTTTTCAGAATATCATATAGTAGGATTCATAAAGTTTGTAGCCTTTTCAGATTGGCTTCCTTCATTTACTAACATGTACTTTTTCCATGTCTTTTAGTGAGTTGCTAGATTTGGCTTCCTTTTAATGCTGAAAAATATTCCATTGCCTGGAGGTACCATAATTAATTTATCCATTGATATACTGAAAAAATTATTGGTAGCTTTCAATTTTGTCAAATACAAATAAAACTGCTATAAGAATCATGTTTTTGTGTGAACAGAAGTTCTCAACACCTTTGAGTAAAGACCAAGGCATATTATTACTGGATTTTATACTAAGTGTATGTTTAATTTTGTAAGAACTGCGATACTGTCTTCTCCTCCAGTGGTTATACCACTTCAATCACAAATTCTGCTGTTCATCGTAGTACACAGGTACAGCTGCTGTGCTAAGTAAGTGACTTAGAGGTCCTGTTACTCTACATCACCAACTGCATTTGGTGTTGTGGTGTTCTGGATTTGGGCCATTCTTATAGAAACGCATAGATACGCATCGGCGTCTCATTGGGGGAAACTCATATTTTGAATTTCCCTGATGACATATGCTATGGTCCACTCTTTTATACACTTATTTGCATTTGTATATCTTCTTTGGTAAGGTGTCTTTAGGTCTTTCACTCATTTTAAAATCAGATTGTATGTTGTTTACTTTTGAATTTTAACAGTTCTTTATATGTTCTGGATGACAGTCATTGTTCAGATATGTCTTTTTCAAATATTATCCCCAGGCTTGGGCTTTTTGTTTCATTCTCTTGACAGTGACTTTCAAAAGGCAGATATTATTAATTTTAATAAATTCCAGCTTATTAATTCTTTCTTTCATAAATTGTGCTTTTACTGTTGCATCTAAAAGTCACCAGGAAACTCAAGTTCATCTAGGTTTTCTCTTGTGTTATGATCTAGAAAATTTATAGTTCTGCAATTTATATTTAGCCCTGTGATCCATTTTGTGTTAACTCAGGAAGGATGTATGATCTGCAACTATATTCTTTTTTTAAATTTTTTTTTGCATGTGAATGTCCAGTGGTTACAGCACAATTTTATTGAAGAGACTATCTTTTCTCAGTGTATTTCCTTTTATCAAAGATCAGTTGACTTTATGTGGGTACATTTCTGGTCTCTCTATTCTTTTTTTTTCTTTCTTTCTGTTTTTTTTGTTTGTTTGTTTGTTTTTTTTTTTTTTTTTCCTAGACCTTTATCCTGCTTGATGTTCTTTGAGTTTTCTGGGTCTGTAGATTAGTACCTGACATTAATTTGGAGACATTTTCAGTTATTATCTCAAATATTTCTCTGTTCCTTTTTTTCTCATTCTTTTGGTATTCCTATTATGTATGTTCTACCTTTTATAGTTGTTCCACAGTTATTGGATATTCTGCTCTGTTTATGTCAGTCTTTCTTACGTTTGCTTTTCAGATATCCTCAAACCCAGAAATTCTTCCTTAGCTTTGAGCCGTTACTAATAGACCCAAAAAGGCATTTTAAAAATTTTTGTTATGGTGTTTTTGATCTCTAGCATTTCTTTTTTCTTTCCTTAGAATTTTCATCTCTTCTTACATTGCCCATCTCTTTTTTAAGTTGTCTACTTTATCTATTAGAGCTCTTAGCATATTAATTGTAGTTGTTTTAAAATTATTTTCAGGGAATTCCAACATTTCCGCCATATCTGTGTCCGGTCTGGTGTTTGCTATTTCTCTCCAAACTCTGTATTTTTGCCTGCTAATATGCCTAGTAATTTTTTGTTGAAGGTAGGTATGTTGTACTGGGGAAAAGGAACTTCTCTAAGTGGGTCTTTAGAATTGTGGTGGTAAACTGTGTGGGCAGGGAAAGTGTTCTACAGTCTTGTGATTAAGTCTCAGGCTTTCAGTAGATGTGTGTTGCTCAACTACAAACTTCATTCATGCTTGTTAGTCCCCTCCTCCTTTTTATGTGGGGCAGGATTGCTAGAGTCAGCTGGAGTTAGATATTTCCCTTCTCCTACATGGAAAAGGGTTAGCTAGGTGTGGGTGTTTTCCTCCAGCTGATTTGGATTCCGGTTAAACAGTTTCACCAGCCGACAGACCTTATTAAGAAGAACAGAGTGTTCTGGCACATTTCAAGATAGTTCCCTTTCCCCTCCTCTCGCTGAACGCACAAGGGGAGTTTTCTCTGATATTTAATGTAATAACTTGTTAGAACTTCAGGAGGTAAAATTCACAAAAGTGTGGGGCCTCCCAAACGGCTGTGTGCGCTGGAGATGGTATCTTTCAAGCTTGTCCACACTGAGCCTCCATCAATTCAGCAATTATAGTTCAAGATTTCCTACCCTAGGACGGGCTCCCACGGAGATTTCTGCTCCCAGGTTCTGGTAAGTTGTGATTTTCTGGGTTTATTTGTTATCTCTCCAATTTTGAGGGCAGCAATTTGCCCTGTGACCTTACTTCTTTGATGGATATAAGAAGAGTTGTTAATTTTTCAGTTTGTTCAGCTTATTATTTGTTGTTTTAGGATGGAGTGGCAACTTCCAAGCTTGTTATATGCTGGGCCAGAACTCATATCATTTTTATAAGGCGAAGAGTCTTGATTCTTGAAAAAAGTTATCCCTTTTTCTGCACCTGTAAAACCATACTGCCAAGCTGACATAACCATATAACTACTAATTCTTTTCCTTCCAAATTATGGTAAACATTTTTAAAATAGTACTCTTTTCATAATACTAAAGACAAAATTAGTTTTCTAGTACATTTTGAAATATTGCATGTTGCCTTGAAAATAAATTTAAATAAAATGTTTATACCTACCAGTTGCATGTTTAAACACTGTTGTCAGGTGATCTCTTTTGTCCATATTCTGGCACCTATTTTAAGCACTTACCAACCTTAAGCAGCTCATTAAAGATACAAAGGAATCTCATCTAATTAATTTCACAAATATGCTTTACCTTTTTTCTTCCATTTCTATATATTTATAGACAATAGGTTTTCTGGCTGAAATATCTTCCAAACTCTCACTGCCTATCACCTCTCTTAATCATACACTAAGCCTTAGTTTAAATACTGCCTCCCACATGAATCATCTTTGTTAGTTCAGTCAGCATTGACTACTACTCCTCTCATTATGTTATGTACTTTTTTCAGTTATATTCAACAGTTTCCTATCTTACCTTTTCTACTTGTTATGTGCAGGACTTTGCATGTAAGTACTGATTTCTTTGTTGAAAAATAAACCATATGGAGAGGCAAAGGTGAAATTTCACTTCAGGTTCCAGTATGAGAAAAATTTACAATTTCCATAAACATTGGGTATGCATTTATTTTTGAAAGGTTTATTTAGTTGAGAGAGCGAGCGAGCAATGGAAAGCCCATGATGGGAGGAGCTGGGGAAGAGAAACTTCAAGCAGACCCCCCGCCCGCCCCGAGTGCAGAGCCTGACTTGGGACTCCATCTCACTACCCATCTCAGACTAAGATCTGAGCTGAAACCAAGAGTTGAATGTTTAATCAATTGAGCCGCCCAGGCATCCCATATTGGGTATATTTTTAATTCATAGGCAATAACACTTATAATAGAATCCTTTTTTTTTTTTTTGAAAGCTTGGCATCAAACTTACACATCATATGTTGGAATTGTATAGCATCTATGGCCTTCTTGTTGCATGAATCTATTAGCTTTACTATTTTTTTTCATATTTTTTTCCTAATTTCTTCTTTGTCCTGGTAGCTTTCATTTCTTTCTTTTACATTTTTATGTCTCTGAAATATCTCTGTAAACCACCTCAAAATATATTTATATCAAAGAGTAGTATAAGCAAATAAAGAGAATAAACCCTGAAAATAATTATCTGGAAAAATATAAAGTAGGATGTGCATGAGATAATAATTTAAAATTTAGAAAATATACTTAAATGTCTATATTTATATCTTAACTTAAACAAAAATTAACTTCAGAAATATTTAACATGCAAATGAAAGAAGTCTATGTGTGAAATTTAAAAATAAGTGACTAGGGAGCCTGGGTGACTCAGTGCGTTAAGCCACTGCCTTCACTCAGGTCATGATCTCAGGGTCCTGGGATCGAGTCCCGCATCGGGTTCTCTGCTGAGCAGGGATCCTGCTTCTCTCTCTCTCTCTCTCTCTCTGCCTGATTGTGATCTCTCTCTGTTGCATAATTAAATAAAAATTTAAAAAAAAAATAAGTGACTAAATGACTGTGGGAGACTTCAGACCTCTCCTGGAATTGCCCTTACCTAAAGTAGTTTGCTTTGTCCAAAGCCATGCCTCCTCCTTAAGGATAATCTACATCCAATAATTAGTTGATACTGAGATTTTAAAAACCCTTTTGCAACTCAGTATTGGTTTGCATTACCATCTTAGCTTCAGAGCTCCCTATGGAGTAAATTGGTACTTTTGCTAGAACTGCCTCATAATCCAGCTTCCATTGCTGCTCTGTTCTGCTTCATCACACCTTCTATGGGTATAAATCTTGAGAATTCTTCCTAATTTCCTGCATGCTAATCCCATCTCAGAGGCTGCCTCTCAGTGAGGTCAACCAGATACATAGATGAATCATAGAGAGAAATAGAGACTCACAGATTGATCAGTAGATAGCTATGTAGCAGATACATAGATGCATGCATAGATACTATATTTGATCTTGGCAGAAAGGTAGAGAAGTAATACAAGCATGTGTATGTTGATTGACAAAGAAGTCTGGCATCTGATCACAGTACAAGGTAAGTAACTACAATTGAGCAAACTGGACAAACCTCCATGACACTAGGAAATCACTAAAAATCCCAGTCATAAGCTATTCTTTTTTTTTTTTTAAGATTTCATTTATTTATCAGAGAGAAAGAGAGCATGAGCATGGGGGTAGTGGCAGATGGGCAAGCTGACTCCTCATTGAGTGGTAGCCTGTTGCAGGGCTCAATCCCAGGACCCTGAGATCATGACCTGAGCTGAACGCAGGTGCTTAACCAATTGAGCCACCCAGATGCTTCATAAACTATAATTTCTTATACACACAAGAATATATTTAATTATTTCATGTTACTATATGGTTGAGTGCTAATTTTCATCCAGCTGATAAAAGAACTGATCTTACTAACTGGGAGGCAATGAAGGCGTTTAGAGCCAGATGCCAGCCTCAAGATCATGATTTGAGCTGAAACTAAGTTGGACAGTTAAAGACTGTGCCATCCAGGAACCCCAGATTTTATTCATCTTAAAACTGGGAGTTTAGGGGTAACTGGATGGCTCAGTCGGTTAAGCATCTGCCTTCAACTCAGTTCATAATCTCCAGGTCGTGGGATCAAGACCCACATCAGGCTCCTTGCTCAGCAGAGAGTTTGCTTTTCTCTCTTCTTCTTCCTCTGCCACCCTCCATCCCCACCACTCATTGTCTCTCTCCGCCCCCCAAATAAATAACTAAAATCTTAAAAAATAAAACAAAAACAAAACTGGGAGTCTATACCCTTTAACCACCTTCACTTATTTTCCACACTCCCTACTCCCCACCTCTAGAAACCACCTTGCTATTTTGTTTTTGTGAGGTTTTAAGATTTTACATAAAAGTTACATATGGTATTTTTCTTTCTTAGGCTTCTGTTACTTAGCAAAATACCCTCAAGTTCCATCTATGTTGTTGCAAATGACAGGATCTCCTTCTTTTATAAGGCTAATATTCCATTGTATGTATATGCACATCACAATTTTTTTAAAAAGATTTATTTATTTATATTAGAGAAAGCACACTGTGTGTGCACAAATAGGGGGAGGGGCAGAGGGAGAGAAACTTCAAGCTCTGCTGAAGCACTGAGCACTGAGCCAGGTGTGGACCTCAGTCTCATGACCCATGAGCTCATGACCTGAGCTGAAACCAAGAGTCAGAGGCTTAACTGGCTGAGCCACCCAGATGCCCCAATATGCCATAATTTTTTTAATCCATTCACCTATTAATGGATATTTAGATTATTTTCAAGTCTTGCCTAGTATAAATAATGTTGCAACAAGCACTGAGGTACAGATGTCTATTTGAGATTGTGACTTTATGTCCTCCAGATATGTACCCAGAAATGAGATTACTGGATCATATGGTAGTTGTATTTTTAGTTTTCTGAGGAACCCCCATACTGTTTTCCATAGTGACTGTACCAATACACGTTCCTATGAACAATACATAAGGGTACTCTTGTCTCCACATCCATGTTAATATTTATCTCTTGTCTTTTGGTAAAAGCCAAAATGTGTGAGGCGATATCTCATAGTGGTTTTGATTTATATTTCCATGAGTATTAGTGATGTTGAGCATTTTTTCAAGGACCAGTTGGTCACTTGACTGTGTTTTTTGGAAAAATTTGTGTCCTTTGCCCACTTTGAAATTGGATTATTTGTTTCTTAGCTACTGATGAGTTCCTTATGTATTTTGGATATTAACCCCTTATCAGACACATGGCTTGTGAATATTTCCTCCCATCTCATAGGATGTCTTTTCATTTTTTTTTATCATTTCTTTTGCTATGCAAAAAAAAATTTAGTTTGATATAGTCCTACATATTTATTTTTGATTTTGTTGCTTATGCTTTGGGTATCATATCCATAAAATCATGGACAAGATCAATGAAAAGGAACTCCTTCCTCTATGTTTTCTACTCAGAGTTTTATGGTTGTAGGTCTTAAATTAAAGTCCTTAACCTATTTTTAACTTTTTACAAGTGGTTTAAGGTAGGAATCCAGTCATTCTTTGGCATGTAAATGTCTAGTTTCCCCAACACCACTTATTAAAGAGATTATCTTTTACCCCTTGAGTATTCCTGGCTCCTT
Source organism: Meles meles (assembly GCF_922984935.1). Lineage (NCBI taxonomy): Eukaryota > Metazoa > Chordata > Mammalia > Carnivora > Mustelidae > Meles > Meles meles. The sequence goes on along the minus strand of NC_060066.1, from coordinate 156,453,204 downwards.
TCTCAACTATTAGTTGACAATATATGCAAAGGTTTAGTCTGGGCTCTTGATTCTAGTCCATTGGTTTATATATCTGTTTTTATGTCAATACCATACTGTTTTCATTATTGTAGCTTTGTATAGTAGTTTGAAATCAGGAGGTGTAATGCCTCCACATTTGTTCTTTCTCAGAATTGTTTTGGCCAGATAGGGTCCTATGTAGTTTCATATGAATTTCAGCATTTTTTTTCTATTTTTATAAAAAATGTCATTGCAATCTTTCTATTTTTATAAAAAATGTCATTGCATTAAATCTACACATTGATTTGAATAGTATGGATATTTTAACAATATTCATTCTTCCAATCCATGAACATGGATATCTTTCCATTTATTTGTATCTTCAATTTCCTTCATCAGTCTTATAGTTGCCATTGCACATATCTTTCACTTTCTTGGTTACGTTTATCTCCAAGTATTTGTTTTTAATTCTATTGTAAATGGGATTATTTTCTCTATTTCTCCTCCAAACACCTCATTGTTACTATATGGAAACATAACTGATTTTTTGTATGTTGACTTTATATCCTGCAACTTTACAGAATATGCTTATTAGTTCTAACAGTTTTTTTGGTGGCCTCTTTAGAATTTTTTTGTACATAAGATGTCATCTGGAAAAGCAATGATTATTTTACTTCTTTCTTTCTGATTTGAAAGACATTTCTTTTTCTTGTCTGATTGCTCTTTCTAGGACTTCTAGTACTATGTTTAATAGGAGTGGTGAGATTGGGGACCCTTATTTTTTTCCTGATCTTTGAGGAAATATTTTCATCGTTTTCCCATTGAGTGTGGCTATGTTAGCAGTGGGCTAATCATCTGTGGCTTTTATTATGTTGAGAGTTTTTATCATGAAGAGAAGGTTAATTTTGCCCAGTAATTTTTCTGCATCTATTGAAATGATCATATGGTTTATATCTTTTATTTTATTAATGTGATGTATCCTATTTATTGTTTTGTATATGTGACCCATCCTTATAGCCTAAGGTTAATTTGGATCATGGTGTATGATCCCTCTGCTGTGTTGTTGAATTCAGTTTGATAGTATTTTGATAAGAATTTTTGCATCCATATTAATCAGGTATATCAGTTTATATATAACTCTCTTTGTATTATACTAATCTGGGTTTGGTATCAGGGTAATGCCAGTCTCATAAAATGATTTTGGGGTATTCCCTCCTGTTCAGTTTTTTGAAATTGTTTAAAAAGGGTTACATTAATCTTTAAATGTGTGGTAGAATTTACAAGTGAAACTATCTGGTCCTGGGCTTTTTTGGGTTTTGTTGTTGTTAGGGGATTTTTGATTACTGATTCAATCTCCTTAACCATTATTGGTCTATGAAGACTTTCACTTTATTTCTGACTCAGTCTTGGTAGGTTGTATGTTTATAGGAATTTACATTTCTTGTAAGTTGTCCAAGTTGTTGGCATGTAGCTATTCATAGTAGTCTCATGATTCTTTATATTTCTGTGGTATCAGTTTTAATGTCTTCTTTTTCATTTGTAATTTTATCTATTAACATTTTCTCCCTTTTTCTGTTGTTTAGTTTAGCTAAAAATTTGTCAATTTTGTTTACCTCTTCAAAGAACCAAATATTGTTTTTTTCCCTCTTTTTTATTGTTTTCCTATTCCCTATTTCATTTATTTTTTGCTCTAATCTTTATTATTTCATTTCTTATGCTAACTTTGGGCTTGTTCTTTTCCTATTCCTTGAGGTATAAAATTAGGTTGCTTATTTAAGATCTTTTCTTTTTCTTGGTGTGTGTATTTGTAACTACAATCTTCCTTCTTAGGACTACTTTTGTTAAATTCCATAGATTTTGATATGTTGTGTTCTCATTTTTGTTTATTTCAAGATTTTTATAATTGTCTTCAATTTTTTCTTTGATACCTTGCTTGCCCAGGTGTTTATAAATTCTAATACTCTTTCCCTATCAAAAAGAGGACTTAATGTCCCCTCCCCTTGAAAATGGACCATGCTTTGGGACAGCCTGGAGGAAAAGAATGCAGTAGAAATGACACTGTTGTTTCTGACTATGTTAGCAAAGAGCATACAGATTTTTCCTGGTATCTCTTTGAAAATTAGCTCTGGGTGTTCCTTTAATCATTGTGAAGTCCAATAGCGATGGGACTATTTTATGGAAAGACTAGAGAGAGGAAAAGAGACAGAAATGCCAGAGGAGGCTTACCTGTTCCAATTCCTGTTGGAAAATTCCTAGCCCAGGTGCCAGACAAGTGTGTAAATGAAGAAGATTCAAGATGACCCCATGAGAGAACTGAAGCAAGAATTGCAAAGCCAGTCATTGCCCAGTCTTGAGCAAATCATACTTCATATTTTAAGCCACTCTACTGTAGTAATTACTGCAAAGCGTAAGATAACTACAATAACTACAATAGACACTACCCTTTCTTCTTTTTTTTTTAAAGGTTTTATTTATTTATTTGACACACACAGAGAGAGAGATCACAAGCAGAGGCAGGCAGAGAGAGAGAGAGGAGGAAGCAGGCTCCCCGCTGAGCAGAAAGCCAGATGCGGGGCTTCATCCCAGGACCCTGGGCTCATGACCTGAGCCGAAGGCAGAGGCTTTAACCCACTAAGCCACTCGGGCACTCTGACACTACCCTTTCTACATTCTGAATTAATAATTCGATTATCTTTTTATGTAAAGGAATGAATATAAGAGTCAAAACTCCTGTAATATAGATCAGTCAAAATGATTTTTCACTTTTTAAATTGTTAAAGATACTGCTAAATATCTTAAACTTCTTCAAAGCAGTAATTGAATATAATCCTCCTTATTTCCTCAACTACTACTAGAATGGAGATTCTTTTATTCATTTCAGAAGTCTGAATAGGAGAAGACCTACAACACTCAGTGCATATACGTGCACTACACATCCCACCTCATCCTAGCCCACTCCTGCTTTTTGGTGGGCAAACAAGGAAAATGTTTTCTGTTATTAAGATCCATGGGCACTGCTTGGCCAATTCTTTGCAGAAGTAAAGTGTTCTATTTTTACTTAAAATTGAGTGTTTAAAACAGGAATCCCTTCAAGTCACAGCTTTTATTCGTAGTCATGGGAAACTCACTACCTAGTCCCTAATAGAATTATTATAAAGTAGTGAGTATGCATAATATTTCAAGAGAGAAAGACATATGAGAGTTTTCTGGTATGGTCTGTTCTTTCATGTTCTTCATTGTTGTAACTCATGAAAATTATCTTTTTGGAATAAAATACTCTGTGATTCCAATGAAGCAGGAACACTACAGACAATTTATGAAGGCTATTCTTTCTCTGAGGGTGGAGGAACAGACACATGGCTAATGACCAAGAGTCTTGGTGTGCAAGCTCAGAATTTCCCAAGGGGGCCCTGGCTCAATAAAACTTTCTATCTTCTAATGGAAATGCATATAGATTTTTAGATGCCAGCATAAGCATTTGAAAGTATACATTATATTGATACTTTCTACAGCAATTTATAAAGCAATTGGACCTATTTATTCCTGGATAGGAGAGGCTGAACTATTGGCATATTTTCTTCCCAAATATTTCTTTGCATAAATATTTTCAAACCACTTTAGAAAGAGGCTGTTTTAATGAATGTACTATGCTTGATTGGTTGTTCCTTTAAACAACAGGGGTAAGAAATTGAAGGATTTATTAAGGGATTGCTATCTTAGTTTTAAACTGTAAAACTTGTTTTTATTGTAGGTAAGCACATCTTTATAAATGAATTCAAGAGTACAGTTCTCTCAGGCATTTGGAGGCAGATACTAATGCTCTGAAGTCTCTACTGAGACTTGTTTTGTCACCTGTGGAAAACTAATTCTGAATAAGTAGCAGTGAGATTAGTCATTCTGGCCTCTACTGAATTGTGGTTGTTCAAGCTTCACTAGAACCTTCCCCATCTTCTGGCACCTGAGAATTGTACATCTCACCTGTGACCAAAACCTGAAACTGAACCAATAGAACTGACATGCCCAGAATGGAAATACTAATGTTGGCAGTTGAGGGGGAGGACTCTCAGAGGAGGTCCAAATTAATATGACAACTCCACTGAAGCAAATCATCACTAAAGGAAAGAGACTCTAGCATAAGCAAGCTGTTTTTCATTATTACGCAGAATTTCTAGAAGAGAGTAATATTAAGTTTCTTTATAACATAGGATATGTTTTTCCTCAGCATTTCTTCAAATTAGCTAAAGAACCATGGTGAGGGTCTGAAACTCCAGTGGTTTTATGTGCACTCAGAAATCCTAGTATCCATGTATATTGAAGCCCCAAAGAGAAAAGGGAAGCAGTAGCAGCATTCCATTCAAAATTGAGTTAGATAATAATAAGCCTTCTGACCAAGAGTCAAGGTAACAACTAAACACCCACACCCACATAGACAAACAACATAGAAGGAATAGATCTTTTATTATTAATTCAAATTCTCCCCCAGCTAGAAGCAAAACTTCTATTTTCTTAAGTCAAGTTTTCCGTATCTTGCCTTCCTACTTTGCAATTTCTCTATTTATTTGTTAAAGCCTTGGACCTGGCATATTGTCGAATTAATCGTATCATGATCAGAAATTAACTGAATTTAGGAGACGCTGTTGTCTATGGGGAGAGGGTTAAAAAAAAAAAGGACCAAGCTTTCTTTGGAATGCACAGAAAATGATATATCATTGTTCTTTACTTCTTTCATCTCTCTCTCATTCCTGAATATGTGTGTGTGCATATAGGTGTGTATGTATATTTATTTGTCCCTATTTTTTTTTCTTCATAGAAAGTTTTGGCTCAGGGATAGGTGTTAAGGATAGTTTTGTTTCTTTCTTATGTAAATATTGAAGACCCATTTGGAGTCCAGGGACAGTATCATGTTTCTATACTAAGAAGAAGGCAGTCATTAATACCCATAATAATGTAATAGAGGGAGATGAAGGTATATGCTATTTAAATAGAAATTTTGGAAGTAGAACTTAGTTCTTGAAATTTAACTAGTATTTCATTAAGTGGTTTTAATTTTTCTAAAGCTGAGAGGATGGATCATAAAAAAAATGAACTATATGTCTCTACCCAGATTCCTTTCTCTTTATGGTTATTATAAAATTTCTCCAAAATCATTTTGGTAGAATAGTTCTTATACTTCCAATAGATTCTTCAGCTGCTTTTTAAAAATTACTGATTTAGTTACAGTAAAGAAATATATTATCAAAATTATAGTTACACTAAAGTAATTTGACTCCTCTGAATAAAGAAATAATACATAAATGCTGGACATGACACATGTAATCTTATACTTTGGTGATTTTAATATAATTAATAATAGATAGTTAATTTCAACTTTCAACTCTAGTAAGAGATGGATTTGTCATTGCCACTTAGAATTTAAATTTATATCTTTAGCTCATTCAGGAGAGTTCCCATGTAGGGTATGTCAGTCATAAAATTGTTCAGATTTGTTTGAGAGTACTTGAGTTTTTTTCCACAAGAAGTGTTTATTTTCTTGGTTGTACATAGTTCCAGAGAGAGAGTCTGGGTACAAAATGATTGAGAGACAGTTCAGTCCAATTTTCCCTTAACCCCATCAGATGATATTGTCTCCATAAGAAGTAGTTCTCAAAGTGGTCTCCAGAATAGTAGCGGAGACATTATCTGCTGAAATAGAAATTCTCCAAAAAAAAAAAAAGAAAAAAAAAAGAAATTCTCAGACCTTATGAAGAAATAAGGATTCAGAAACCCTGGGGGTGGGACCCAGCAATCTGTTTTAATGAGCTCAGCAGATGATGCTAATGTGTGGTCAAGTTTGGGAGTCACTGACTATGAGAATAAAATAAATAAATAGGATTGAAAACAGAATATATAAAAGGCAAGACAGACTTGATGGTCCAATATGTAGGGCAATAATACAGTAACAGGAGGTACAAGGGACATAAAGTCCCCATCACATGTGCCATGTTAACTAACTTCATGTAGTATGTTGGCGTCATAATAGTTTATAAATTTGTAGCCCATGGAACTTATCAAATTGCTTTCAGATATTGGTTTCTTGTAATAAATAACCTTCTGAGTTAGATAGAGGAAACAGAAAGTTAATCCTAATCTATAAGTAAGAAACTCAAAGTTTTGTCAAAGGTCACCCCCAGTTTTAGAATTCCTCTTTCTTTCCCTCTGAGACTTCTTGTTAACATACCATGTGACAGTATGACCTTTATGAAAAGAAAATGATTAAAATATAATACATTGTAATCATTCTACATCAATAATATTACCAAGTTTGGTTTTTATATTAAGTGATGTGTTAAAGTATATCAGAGGAAATATCTCCACTTGTTAGAACTTTCATGATCTGCATGGTATGCTTTATGGAGAAAAATTAAATCTCTTATAGGCACTTCATTTAAAGTTCATCTGTTGTACTAAGGTATTGTTATATTGTAAACTTTATAACAAAATACAGATATTTTAAGGAAATTTCAGTCTTTAGGTTACTTCCTGTCTCACACTAAAACTCTGTTGTCGTCACTATTTTATTCATCCTTCAGGTATTTTGGAGTGCTTACTTTGTGGCATGTCCTCTTCTAGGCATGAGGAAAATAAATACACACTTTTAAGTCTTGCACTCCAGGAGCTTCCTTTATCTAGTAAGCTACCATAATGGGCTTATAAGATAGCAATAGCCTCCTCAACTTTCTCCCTGCATGTAGTATATTCTTTTCCCTGCTCAGCAGACAATGAACCTTTTCAACCATAAATGATTTCCTATCACTTCTCTGTCTAAAACTCTCCAGAAGGTTCTCATTACATTTAAAGAATAAAATCCTAAGTATTTTCCATTAAAATACAATGTTCCACATCATCTGACCCTTATGAGCCCTTCTGACTTACTGTGACTTAACTATTTCTTGTTCCTTCAATATACTAAATATATGCCTAACCTAGGTCCTTTGTTCCAACTGGACATTTGGTCTGGAACACTTTTGCCCTAAAGATTTGCATAGCTCATTATTTTATTTCATTCTCATCTGTATTCAAGTATTCAAGTGTTACTTCTTTAGAAAGTCCTTCTTTGACTGACAACTTTATGTAAAATAGTCCCATGCACTCTCAATCTAGTTACTTTCAAATCCCTCATCTTGCCACATTTCTTGGTCAAAGTGTTAGCACCATATATACCTGACAGTATAGCATATATTATGTATAAATTTTATGCTGCTTACTTAACATTTTATATTATAAAGAATGTACTATTTATTAGATATTAATTTTTTTACAATTAGTCTTTTTCACTAGTAGTTGCCTTCCGTAAAAGGAGAGATTTTTGTTATTTTGTTCCTCACTTTTGTATATCTTTGAGACTAAAATTTAAACTATGAAGAAACACCAAATTATGCATTAAAAATAATAAATATGCATTAAAAAAGTTGATGTTACAATGGAAAATTTCATTAATGATAAAAAGCAGCACGTGCCCTTATTTAATGATAAAAAATTGTAATTATGCCCTAACACTACTATCAGGTATGCATAAGATAAATTGATTTGAAGGAGAAAAAAAGGACATACAAAGGTACCAGTAGAATTTCACTATCTATTGTAAGATGCAAACTGATCTAGTAAATAGACATAGTTAAGACATATTAAAATATAGTAAAAAATATATATTTATTATATATTGTGAAAATATATAAATTATGCAGTGAAAATATAATTCTGCAGAACTACAAAAGAACCACAGAACATGGTAAGAGAACACAGAACATAAGAGACAGCTATTTTTTATTTATATTTGTTGATTCCAAGTAAGAAAAATAAAAATTTTGGAGTAATTATCAATATTTTTTTCATATTCTATAAATGAGTGACAAATTTTTGTTGAACTGTGTATTTAAAAATGTGGGTGGAGTACTTTCTACCTTTTGTAAAAACTCTGGTAGAATATGCGTTTGTGATTTCTTCTAAAGAACAAAATTAATTGAGGTAGGATTTTTTTCTTATTCACCATGAAATTCCCATAACATATAATAAAATATTTTTAGGAAATAAGTTCTTTATATAATGAAAGAACAGCATGAATTTTTATTATTATTTCCAAATGGCTGAGTTCGTCTTCTTTTTCCTATTTGAAGTCAGTTACTGGTTATCCTTTCCCAGTGGTAAGACGTTTTTCACTCCAATTTAATGTAAATCCTTACTCTCTGGTGCTATCAGCCTGTAGGTAATGTTTTTATTACTCATCAATCTTTTCCTCTTCCTACTTATACAGGTATGGTGCATAACCTCCAAGATTCTGTACAAGAAAAATGCCCCTTATAAGAAAGGTGCCAAGTTTTTGGAACTATCACACTAGTGAATGATGACCTTTGTAAATAGGTGGGCAATTAGAAAACCTCCAAAATATATTTGTAAGCAGCATATTATTTTAACTAAGTCCTTATATGTAACCCTGATACCTTCAAAACAAATAAGGAGGCAAAGCTTTCCAATATTCATTCTCCATAAATTGATGTGAATCATTTGATTTTTAAGAAACCTAGTACTATGTTTAATGTTTCTCTTTTGGGTGTAGATATAGATGAGAAGTAAACAACATTGTATTTGGAAATCCTGCCTATATAAATGGGGAATGTTAATATCCAGCATCATTATAACTTACAGTGAATAACAAAAGAACATAAGTTCTACTGGTTTATCTTAATGGAGGATAACTGTGCACATATTTGAAGAGGAACCAGGGAGCTCTAAATACTTTAAGGGAAAGGAGGTTTTTGTCTCAAACAATTAAATGGACTTGTTTTCTCATGTAGGGGGACTTAAATAAATATTCTTGGTCTTTTTCTGCTCTTAGTCATACTCTTATATACTTTCAGAAAAATCTTTCAAGATTCAAAGTTCAAAGTAGTTATCTAAAATACTCATATATTGAAAGGTTCAAAGTAGTGATATAAGACTTGGCATTGATATTAATAAGTAATATCAGGAGTTGTACTTCCATGGGTGGACTTAAGACACATATTTATTAACATATTTTTAACATATCCCCACCATTGTTGAAATTTAGAGAGTCTTTCTTTGATTTAAATTTTTATTATGTAGTACATAAAATTATTTCTTTTCTTTCAACCCTATGGATTAACACATAATAAGCCAAAGAAATACAGTGTATAGCAGCAAAGAAATTGGATAAGTAATATCTGTCTTTGAGGGAAATTAAAATAGTTTTATAATAATAATTGATATATGATGATAATTTTCAGAAAGATTCATTGATATCATCTTCATGGTTTGTGGCATGTAAACATAATGACTTGACAATGATTGTTATTAATGATAATAATAGTCTTCATTACTGGATGTGTCCTATGTACTTGTCATTGTACTAGGCATATTGTATATGTTATTTGACTATACCTCACCATATCATTATGAGATACATTCCTATTTTACCAATGATATTTCACTGGGGTTTTACCAATTTTACTGGGGCTCTCAGGGGTAAGTAAATGTCCTAAAATGAGATAGTTAGAGAAAGGAGAAGCCAGAATTTAAAACCTGACTTATCTGACTTTGAATCTCCTGCTTTTTTCGCATTGTCAAACTAAGGACTCTATAATGTTTCCTTTAGGTGAGTATTTTCTCTATTCTCTTCATGTTTCACTGAGTGATTACTTGTACCTTAAAAATACAAAGAACCTCCTTGTTTGTCATTGGAGACAATAAGGAAAGACAGTAAAGCTATTGCTCTATGTAGTCGTTTTGTAAGAGGATGGGGGTGGGTAGCAGCAGAACTCCATGTAGCCAAATGGACAATGGCAGCTGAAAGAAAGGAAGCTGTTTGAACATCTTGTTCTTATAGAATTGGTGGAGTTAGTTTAAGACTGAGCAAGAGCTGCCTGAATGAGAAATTTAACAGCTCATATTGTCCCTAAACTGTACTATGTAGTCAATTGAGCTGGAAGTTGTACCAAAGACACTTGGGAATTTTGTTATGGTTGGATATAGAGTCAAAGTGAACTGTAAAAAAAAAAATTGATATGTTTGATGATTAGGACTGTTGGAACAAAAGTGTGAAATACTCAATTTTTATGGATAAAATATCTCAATATCTTGAAGCATATGCTGTTGAAATCTACCCCATTTTCCTTTGCCCACCCGAATTCCCCAAGGCTATGATAGTTTCCTGCATTCTGAAAAATTCCCATCTCAAGCACCTTTATCTTTTCTACCAGAAGGTATTAAGTTGCCCAGCCAAAGCCAGGTATAACCTAGAAGTAGAGGAGAGTTTATATTCCCAGGAACAACTGTCACCCACTGGGGAGTAGTTGTCAATGGACAAAATTCTTTAGCTAACCTGTTGTTCAGCTGCCTTGTGTAGTGATTCTATTTCAAGTTTCACATAGTTTCTCTGACTGTTCTCAGTGGGACTGAGCTGCAGTTACTCATGGCTGTAACTCCCTCATTAATGAACACCTTTCATTGGTTGTTTTGGTGTTTGTATGTTATGTATGTATGTATTTATTTATTTTGCTTTGCTCTGTCACTGTCCCACTTCCTTCTGGAATCATGTCCCAGATAAACTACTTGCTTGAAGTTCCTTGTTGGGGTTTTTGTTTGTTTGTTTGTTTAAGACTTTGTTTGAGAGAGTGAGCAAGTGAGAGGGCAAGCATGAGAAGGGCGGGAGGAGCAGAGGGAGAGGGAACAGCTGCCTCCTCACGGAGCAAGGAGCCAGATGCAGTAATGGATCCCTGGACTCTGAAATCATGACGCACCAAAGGCAGACAATTAACTGCGCCACTCAGGGGCCCCTACATGCTTGAAGTTCTTGCCTTAAGGTCTCCTCTTAGTGAACCCAATCTAAGACTATTCTCTAAAAATGCCCCCCCAAAGCTATTTTGTCTACATTTATTTCATTTACTTTTTATTATTATTATTTTTATTATTATTAATTTTCAATTAAACAGCAGAATGCCCTTTAAAAAGTAAGGAAATTCTCTTATGAAAGTGCTTTTCATCTTATCACTTTGATTCTATGAATTGTTTAAATTTGTTATTCCCATAGACTACAAACTCTGCATGGGTAAGTAAAGCATCTGTTTTCTTTTCCTCTCTCTTTGCCCCTCTTCCCCTTTCTCTACCTATAAATATTTTCTGCTTGCCCCTAGCATAGCAGCTGGCACATATTAGGTGCTTGGTAAATGTTTTATGATTAACTGAGGTTTTCACCAAAGTTACGTGTGGTTGATGTTACTGGATTATCTTATATAAGTAGTTATGTACTTTGCTTATGGTCACATTGACAATTGATGGAGACCAGTTTCTAATTCATGTCTGTCTACCTAAAACCCATACCTTTTCCTGTAAGTGTCATTCTCCAACAGCCTAGATGAGGGAGAAAATTGTCGTGTTCTTAGTCCTTGTTTGGGGTTCTAGTTGACGGGCTATCAAAGAAAAGAACGATCAAATCTGAAAACCTTAGATCTTGTTGTAAATCTCAGTAATACTTCATATGTAAATGAAACCACTTTAGTCAGAAAATGCTTTTATGTGGTACTTGTGATCTGTTGCTCATGTGTATGTCCTGGAGATGAGAGAAGAATGTCATGTATACAGTTTAGTATGGATGGTGATGGAAAAACAACAGGATGGATTCACATTAGAGTTATTTCCCAGTCCCATTTCCTTCCCCTGGAGTTACTCTTTTGTATTTGAAGAGTCTCACACATTCAGTGCTTTTGGCAGGAGATGTAGAATTAAGTGAGATTAATGTTCTATGTCCATTTTATAAACCATGGCACATTTATCAATTCAAATAGTGAAAACACCAAGGAGGGACCATCTTTTTGCAAACCAAGTATTTGCTATGATGAAAAAATATCAGGAGAATTTAAGGATATTTCTATTAAATATTTTTATTTGTCTTTGTTTAATTACATGTGCTCTAAAGTATTTTATATGCTCATATAAGAGTCTCATGATCTACCAACTGAGCTAGCTGGGCACCTTATATGCTCATATATAAGATCTTCTAATTACAACTAACTAGCCAGGCACAATTTTTTCTAGCAAGAATATATAAATAGACATATTAAATAAATACTTTGAGCAATTAAAATATATATTTATACTACTTAAATATATAGGCATTTAAAATTACATATATGAAATAGTTATTTAGAAAAGTTACTTTTGTCAATCTCACAATATACTAATAATTTTTTCAAACCATCACCTGTACCTTTAGCATTACTGTCATTACCTGCACCTGCATATGTGGGGTCCTCCAGCTTCATCTTTATTTCTGTCTGAGTTATTTGAGATATAATGCTTTTTTTTTAAATTTTTTAAAGATATTATTTATTTATTTGACAGAGAGAGATCACAAGTAGGCAGAGAGGCAGGCAGAGAGAGAGAAGGAAGCAGGCTCCCCGTTGAGGAGAGAGCCCGATGTGGGGCTCGATCCCAGGACCCTGGGATCATGACCTGAGCCGAAGGCAGAGGCTTTAACCCGCTGAGCCACCCAGGCATCCCGAGATAAAATGCTTTTTGAACCAATGGGGATTTTCCCTCGCATTACAGGATATTCTTTACATACCATGAGGACAGTTTGTTTTATTATCATTTTAATTCCGAGAATGTATAATTGTGATTATTTCAGTGTCACTTGCTGCTCGCTCTGTCCATTTCCAAACTGATCTCTACAAGGGTTCCTTTTTAAAGATGTCTCATACAACTATTAATCGATTTCTCTACAGATGATAAATTTCTATATTTTTTTCTTTTTATTGTATTCTATGAGATCCAGAAATAGCATTCATTGGGGTTATTTCTGGCTGTTGTGCCTTTCTCAAACAGAACATTGCTATTTAGAATACAATTGAAAGAATGTCCCTTAAATAGAAAATATTTTAAGATAATTAAAAGGCAAATCTGTTTTTTAAAAAGAAAAATTTTGGTAAAAATTTCTCCTCATATTTGAGTATTTGGACAGATTAGTTTCCTAACTAGAGTAGTCTCTTGGGCCAATTTTCCTGCATTCATAGTGAATGAATCATTTCTCTCTTTTTTAATAAAAAATTTAAGTGCTTGCGTTATTTTCAAGTATAGGAATTTCATACCTTTTGCCTTTTATTTTGAAATATGAATTTTACAGAGATTTTGCTTTATATATGTGTGTATATGCACATATATGTATATACATGTAAATGTATATGTAGTTGTATGTGCAGATTTGTAGGAGCAGAAGGAGCTGTTTGGAATAAATTTTTTTTTTAAGATTTTATTTATTTATTTGACAGATAGAGATCACAAGTAGGGAGAGAGGCAGGCATAGAGAGAGAGAGAGGAGGAAGCAGGCTCCCTGCCAAGCAGAGAGCCCGATGCGGGGCTCAATCCCAGGACGCTGGGATCATGATCTGAGCGAAAGGCAGAGGCTTAACCCACTGAGCCACCCAGGCGCCCCTGGAATAAATTTTTGAAAAATATTTGGCTCAAGAAAAAGTCTATGAGACAAGATGAAAATAGTAATGATATAGCTGACATAATAGGCTAATGTTAACTTCATGGTAGGAATAGTTCAAGGCCCAATATATAAATTATTTTATATATTCCATATTTTAGCCAAGGTGAACTTAACTCATAGAGAATAAAATTATATTCCTCTAACTTAGCTCAATCTACTATGTTTTTATTAATTTTTCAGCTGCCCTCCTGGAAATAAGTCTTGATCACTTTTGTGTTTTAATTATGGCCACTCTCTTTGGGGTAAAGTTGTTGCCAAGGCAAAAGAGTAATTAAATGGTGCCATCAAAACCGTGTGCCATTGAGAGTCTTCCCTTATAATATTTAGAAGGATTAAGACCAATTACAGTGAAGAGTGGTTACTGATACCGTGGATATATGCTTATCCTGTATGTAGGTAGCTCTTCTGTTAATGCCATAACTAATTGTGTACACAGATTTTAAAAATTCTAATTCCTTTTGTATACTATAAAAATTAACTTACCAGTAATTATTTGCTTTTGCTCTTTTACTGTTTTCTTATTTTAATACATCACTTGGTCAGCCTGCTCCTTCCAGAAATAAATGAATATACATAATAGTCATATGGGTCAAATTTTTACAATTCTTGACCCTGAAGCAAAACAAATTTCCAGACAATATCACAGACGCAAAGACATTTTATGCCATTTTATTTCCTCCTGTTTTTGTTATCCCCCATCTAGATGAAAAAGAACTGATAAGAATGGTGCCATTCCATGAAAAACCTATTGGATAATGTTTTTTTATTAGCTATGCTTCACTTATTTGGATTCACTCAATAAAAAATTATGACAAAATCTAATCAAAAGAATATTAAAAGGAAATTGTCACTCTCTTTTCTATAAAATGTAAAACAATTGCTAGTGTGGCTTCTGCAGTGATTTACTGTATATATCAGTGAATGGGCACACTAAAAAGCAGCTATTTGATGGGTAGGAGTGATAAATATTCATAAATATAGTTAATACTAAAACATTTTCTTCTCTACTACTTATTCTACTTTACTTATTTCTACTTGCTGGAGTGGTAGACATATTAAAATATTAATTTTCCGCTTTACTGGAATGATTTCAGAGTCAAGTGCCATTAAAATTTTGAATGTAAATATGAAAAAGAGGATATGGCTCGTTCTAATCTTCTTCATTGGTTTTTTAAACTATTTATTTGCTTTTTTTTTTAACAGCTACTATTTCAAAAATTTTAATTGCTTTGGGAGACTTACGCGGAAGGCAGAAAAGGTGTCACAGTTTTGTGAAATATTGTCTGTCACTCAGAAAGCATTTGGATAGTCCCTAATGAAGTGAATTTAAGCTTGTAAAACAAACGGCATCTTTTGGGAGTCAAGGCCACATGGGACGGTCAAGGCTACATTTCACTGCCGCACAGAGTGCTTATATGCTCTTCTCTTTGTAAGCTATTGCATGTTTCAGTTAGAGGGATAGGCCGAACAATGCTGTGCAGGGCGCTCCACGTGTGTGAAGCCATTGTGCCCCCTTAGCAGGCCTGGAGCACTGAGCAGAAGTGGAGTGAAGAGCTCCGATGAAGAGGTTTGTCTTTGTAGCTAGCCACAGGGGATTGTGCACTACTATGGATTACGAATTTAACCTGATGGGAAGGAGATGCTATGATTTCCATCACTTTTTAAAAATCTCTTGGGATTTTCTTTTTTTCACTACTAAACCTTAGTTGGCTTGTTGGTTATAATATCACATTGAATCTATTACAGACCTCATACCTGCCCTCTCCATACAGAGGCACTTAGAGTTAAATGACGATACTATTTTAATAAGTCCTATTTTTAAAAATCTGCACTCTTTCCCAATATTCATTAGGTTACCAGTTCTAAGACCTATTCCCTCAATGGCGATGCTGTGTTCAGACACTGGTATACCATAAAATATTTAGCTATTGATCACAGATTGCTTGTGAGGCTTCTGATGCATTGGAAACAGCCATGTTCTGAACTGAACCTGACTGTGCAGAAAACAGATGTTGACAGGGGGATTCCCACCCTACATAACAACTCTCAGTTCTTTTGTCACCCATCTGTGTACCTCAATCAAGTCATTATCTCTATTTAACAGAGATGAATTTTCCCAATTCCTATAGCTAAATAAGAAATAAAGAAGGAATCCACACCCAAGCAGCCTGACAGCAGCATCCCTGCTTTTAACCACAGCAAATATTGCCTCCCCTTAACTATGGGATAAAGGAGAGTTTCTTCATATAGTTTGTCTTTCTGATATCATAGACGTTTATCTGATACTTTTCTTCTTCTGACTACCACGTTATCTTGGTTTAAGCTCTCTGGTCATTTCAGAGGGCCAAAAAATGCGGATGGAAAAATAAATGATTAGGTCGGAAAACAAAACTATCAAAGAAACTTCATTATGACCATGTAAGACATTCAAAGTTATTTACCTTTTGGAGGTAATAGAAGTTTCCAAGATCTGGACATAGGAAAAGATGATCAAATTATCTTATTTTAATTAATTAATTAGCTTCTTTTGGATACTGTGCTTTACTGTAATTTTAGACTATGACTAGTCTAGTCACTATGACTAGACTATGACTAGTATTCGGTGTCCATAGCATCAAATTTATGCAATCCTTTATGCTAGTTCTTTTACCTGTTAGAATCTTTGAAACTTCTCTACAACAGGTTACCATATAATATAGAAATTACTATAGTCAATGTTTGGAGTAAAACCTAACTTATGCCTTATAAATTTTCTTTAAAGAAATTAAAAAAAAATGTTCTAAGACACACTGATGTTTACCGCATGTTATAAGATACTGATTTTATCCATAACACTGCTTACAATGTAACCCAATCTGATGTCTATGATCTAGTTCTAAATAATTCAGTATAATTCGTCCTAGTTCTAGTTAAGTCAATATAGATCCTCTTAGTTTAGGGATTATAGCCGAAGCGACAGTCACATTATAGGCACTCTTATCTCCAGATATATCAAACTATTCATACTTCTTTAACATTTCCTATAGTATTTCTTATCCTTCTTCCTACATAATTTTTCCTCTTCCTGGAATTCTCTCGATTTACTTGTTCAGCAAGTTCCTATATATTTTTTAAAACTTAAAGTATCAATTTACAATGAGTTCTGCACCCTGCTGTTCAAATTACACCCCCTTCCTTTATAATCTCAATGTATTTTACGTCAGCCGTATCATTTAATAGGTTAACTGTTGATTTAGTTGTCCTTTATCAGTAGAGTGCATGCTTTAGGACATGAATCATATTTTACTTGGCTTTATACCCATGATGCCTATCATATGGCGTATTCAGATTATAAACAGATGAATGAATGTTGAATTGTAGCACAATAATTAGTAAATGTTTCTTTTTAACATCTACTTTATGTAATAATACAGAATTGTGATAGAATTCTGAGGTGGCCTCCAAGATCCCTGCTCTATTCTACACACCAATTGAATAAACTGCTATTCTTGACAATGGGTAGAACCTGTGGATATGACAAGATACTCAGTCCCATGATTATATTATAAATACATGACTTCATCCAAGCAGACTGGAAAGGGATAGGAGGTTATAGACTTACTCCAGCTGACGTGGATGAAAATAATAGCTTTGTTGAAAACGGCTTATGGAGCCAAGTGGCAAGGGGATGTGGATGGCCTCTATGAGTTGAGAGTGATCATTGGCTGACAGCTAGCAAGAATGTGACTACAAGGAAATGAATCATGCTAACAACCAGTGAGCTTAGAATAAGACGCTGAATCTGAGAGGAGAGTCTGACACGTTGATTTCACCCTGCTCAAACCTAGCAGAGGACCCAGCTAATTAGACTTCTGGTGCATGGGAACTGTTGAGATAATATATGTTGTTTTAAGGTATTAAATTTGTGGTCTTCTCTACATAACAGTAGAAAACTCCTGCAGGGATAAACCAGTTTTAATACGTGGAGGCAAATTATATACTTCAAACCCTTGTCAATAACTTAAATATTTAAGTTACTTGTCATTAAATTTGTGTACTTCCCACCCACCTGCTGCATCAGGTTATTTTCAGTGTTTCTGGTTCTGTATGTTTATAGTTTATATAAAATGCTGTGATGAATAAACGTTAGCTACTTTACAAAAATATTTGTTTATGCATTTATTCATTGTGCATATATTTTTGTTCATTTTTGCCTTCCACTCTAAACAGGAAAAAGGAGTCCGTAACATCTTTTCAACAAAGTTATTTCCCACTAATAGCAATTTATTAATATTATATTTCAAAGAGTACTACTTGGAGATTGATTGACTAATATTTTCATCCTGCTAAGTTCAGAGTTAACATACCAACTATGGAAGTAAAATAAATAAAATTAAATATAAAAATGCATTTTTAATATAATCATCTGATATTAAAATGGATTACCAAGATTCAGGGCATTTCTCTTTTGGTATTTATGCAAAACAAAATTGCTACTTTTTAAAGGTTTTTTGTTTTTGTTTTTGTTTTTTTTTTACCTGAAGAAAGGCAATTAAGTGAACACTATTAATGTGTCCTTCGCTTTGGGAGTTTTCTTTTAGTGCTGTAGGAGCACCACAAAGAACCTACTAATGCTTTAGTAACACATTTTAAGAATGTAATAAATAGAATTAAATTTTTAACAACATCTGTAGTATTTTATATGCTTTATATGATCTTATAAAGTGGTAATATGGGAGAATAATTTGCTGGTCTGAAATTCAGAAAACCTTCAGGAAAGAGCATGGTATAGTATTTATGAACTATAGAATTATGTAATAAATAATTATGTTAAATTTCAATTCTACCAATAGGTTGTGTGATTTGGGTTAGATACTTCACTTTTTAAGCCTTATGTCCTCTGTCAAATGGCTATAAGTAATATCTATAAAAAATGGGTCTATAAGTAATGACTTCTTAGAATAATTATATTGCAAATGTCATCAATTTATTATTTCATACATATTTTGTTTTTGTATTGTAGCCATTTATCCTTTACATCTCATATCTGTAAGAGAAAAATAAAGCCCACAGTGTTTATTCCCTTCTAATATAATTAGATAGTATCTAGAGAGAATTTGGAAATATTTTGAAATAAATGTTTTCAGAATAACATTTATTGCATTATTCTTAACTAGAAAATTTAAATATGTGCAAACAGATTGTGTATATACAATTTGGTATATGTAATATTTTTATTTGCTTGTTTAGAAGATTAATACAAGTTAGATGCAGTAGCTTGTATATTTTTGGAATAAAGTAAAATCGAGGATAGATAATAACTAAAATTGGCACAAAAATGGAATTGCGGGGCGCCTGGGTGGCTCAGTGGGTTAAGCCGCTGCCTTCGGCTCAGGTCATGATCTCAGGGTCCTGGGATCGAGTCCCGCATCGGGCTCTCTGCTCAGCGGCGAGCCTGCTTCCCTCTCTCTCTCTCTCTGCCTGCCTCTCTGTCTATTTGTGATCTCTGTCAAATAAATAAATAAAATCTTAAAAAAAAACAAATTAAAAAAAAAAAAAAAAAAATGGAATTGCAATGGCTTTCAAAAATTTTTGAACATTACTCACCAAAAGAAGCATAACTTAATCAAGAATATACTTTCATATATACAACAAAAACAAGTTATATGAAATAAAACTTAGTTTTTTGGTAGACTAAAAATGCCCACTAATTTTTAAGACATCCTCTTAGAATTTCAGTTATAGAGAAGTGAGGTCTGTGTCCCTTTTTCTTGAAGTTTGGCTGGCTCTGTAACTGCTTTTGACAATGGAATATGGTGAAGTGATATTATGTCCCTTTTCTGGCCCAGGAAATCTGATGAGTTTTCTAAGCCATTCCAACTACAGCCATTTGAAGGATCCCAGCTAAGACCCCAGATTACTTGGAGCGGAAACAGTTTTTCTCCAAGGTTTTTGTTAGAATTCTGCCTCAAAAAACCAAGAAAAAACTAATGATTAGGTTATTTTAATTACTAAGTTTTAGAGCAGTTAGTTATGCAACACTTGATAAAGTGCTATTTACATTCTATTTGTCTTGGAAAAAAAGGGTCTTGAACTACTATATAGATTTTATGACCTCCTGAGGAATTTTAACCTATGGTATAAGCAGTCCTGGACTTTCCTTTTTTATTTTTTATTTTTTAAGATTTTATTTATTTGTCAGAGAGAGAGAGCGAGCACAAGCAGAGGGAGTTTTAGGCAGAGGGAGAAGCAGGCTCCCTGCTGTGCAAGGAGCCTGAATGTGGGACTGGATCCGGGGATCATGACCTGAGCTGAAGGCAGAGGCTTAACTGACTGAGCCATCCAGGCGTCCCACACCCTTGACAGTCCAATAAGTTAATGTAACTTAAAAATAACTTCAAATTCCTTGCTTCTTTGTAGCATTTGTATTCAGGGAAAAAAATGAAATCCTAAATCTAGTGTAGTTTAGTTGAGAATTCATAGGGTTTATTGTCAAAAAACAAAAACACACCAAAAAACCAAAAACAAAAAAAGAAAAATTTGGCTTTAGTTCGGTCCCTAGTTTTTCACAAAATTCTGTTACTTCTCTGAACTTTAATTTTCTTTTCTGTGTTGTAAGTATAATTCTTACATGGGGTGCCTGAGTGGCTCAGTCTGTTCGGCATCCAAGTCTTGATTTCAGCTCAGATTATGGTCTCATGGTCCTGGGATAGACCCCAAATTGGGCTCCATGCTCAGCAGGGAGTTTGTTTGAGGATTTTCTCTCCCTCTGCCCCTCCCTCTACTCACATGCATCCTCTCTCTCTCTCTCTCTCTCTTTCTGTCTCTCTAAAAACAAATGTTTAAACAAAACTAGTGCATTTTTATAATTTTCTGTAAACAACAATACCAGAAATAGCCCCATCCTCCAAATATGCTTGTGCTGTTTGAGGAATATATAAATATAGTAGTTATGAATTGCTCTAGCTTTATTGGTAGAAATCTTATGATTCAGTGAAAATTACCTTACCAATCTCTCTGATCTCTAGGTGTGGACACAGTTTCAGGTAAACGAGACTAAACTTTGAGACAAGCTTGACTTTGGCTTATGCACATTGGATTTCTTGGCCCATTTTCCTCCTGAGTTACAAACTTTCTCTTCACTTTAAAGTGATCTGTATGGTTATCTCGGATTTTTTAACTCTTTTTTCCAACTAGGAAAGTCTCTTAAAGCAACCATTTACACTTGTTAGGAAACTGACTGTACTTGGGTGTTAATAAACATTGAAAATGTGTTGCTTCTAGGCCATCCCCTTTAAAGTGGAGTGAAGTTTTGATTCTTTTATGATTTTCACTATGAACAAGAGAGAAAAAGTACTTTGAAGACTTTGGGTATAGGCGTAAACTAAGTTTATACTTCATTTTCTCAGAAGGGTGACCAGATGGAGACTGTAGAGGACCGGCAGGAGGGAAAGCCTTTAGATGATCCTGCTTCTCTAGGGAGGACAAACTCCTTGCTCTATACGTAACAAAGGGATGAAGGTGAACTAATATTTACTTAGTTGTTTTTAAACATATTCAGAAAAAAATCCATCATTTTATCTAATATTTACATCCATCTTATAAAATAGGCCCAGTAGATGTAATTCATCTTGTAAGAATTAGACATATAAAAACAAGATACAATAAATAATCCATCTACTAGTTAATCCATTACTAGTTAATCCATAACTAATTCCATCTACGTAAATCCAGACTTAGAATTAAAGTGAAAATAAGCATTTATTGCATGCTAGTCCTTACACAGATTAACTTGTATGAATGTCTTAGAGGTAGTCTTCCTTGGGAAGGCCATGCCAAGCAAGAAAACACTTTTTTCTACATGGGCAGATAAGTCAGGATATCCTAATGTCAGTCTTCTCCTTTTTCTCAGATGAAAGGGTCATTCAATTTATTAGCCCAGATTCTCTAAGAACTAAAGCTATAAAGGGATTATGTATACAAAATATTTACTGGGCACTATACTGGAGGAAAATAGAGACCTGGAGGAGCACAGGAAAATTGAGTCTGCTGTCATGTTTGATTCCTGTTGAAGGACAGGGGGAAAGGCGGAAAAGGAAGAAAGTTGTAAACTGCAATGAGTTCTAGGAATGTTTGAGCAAATCTGAAAAAGTGAGTTGTCAAATTGAAGTGTCCCATTAGACGAGTCCTCTTTCTTCCATCAGTGGCCCTGCCTTAGTTTCCTTAGTATCCTGTTTAGTCTTTGGCTGAAAGCAGCCCTTGAAAAGCTTAACCTTGGCTTAAAAAAGGAAATGGATTTCAAAGCACTGCAGATTGTACTAGCAATGACTTATGCTTCCCACATTAGGGAATCTGACAGGTAGATTTCATGGTCATCACACTGAGGGTGCCCTATGTGTTGGAAGTCACACTATTTTCCTTGCTTATAGTAAAAAGCTTTTGGAAACAAACCGATATTAGATTTAATGGAAGTTGCCAATTTTCTATCTTTGTGTTTTTGAATAATTACCTAACCATTCTATGCCAGTTGTTTATAACTGGAGAGGATATTTTGACTGCCATTGCTCCATCTTGCAGGTGTGTATTAGTGAAATCATAGGGTTGTGACAATCAAAGAAAAAATATTAAAGACTTAACATTCATTCAGTAAGTAAATAATAAATAGCTATTATTATTATGATAGAAGCTCTCATAACTGACTTCTACCATCTTTCCCCATTTACTGTTGCCTCTTGCATGCTGAATATTTGAGAATGTTACTTTCCTCTAAAACACCCATCCTACTGTAACAAATACATATATGTGAAAACCAGGATCTTTTTTTTTTTGTTTCCAAGTACCCATATACCATATAGTTGGATACTCTACTTAGTATAAAGTTGTTCATTAATTCTGAGAAAAAAATATTGGTTTTTATGAAAGTAATTAATGCTTTGGAAGTGTTGAGGAGAAAAAAGTTTTCCTCTTTCATCTAAGGTTCTTTTAACTGGACAAGAATTAAATTGACATGAAAGCAATTGAGAGGAGAAAATCAAATTTAATTTTGTGTGTACGGGTGATCCACATAGACAAGAGATTCCAAAACAGTCAGACAAAATGGAAGTATATATGTCATCCTAAACTATAAAAAAGGAGGTAGAAGTCTGGGACAACAAAGAGAAGGGAAGGAATGTAATTTACAATAAGATGAAAAAGAGTAAATGTTTGCTAAACAAATGTTTGCTGGGGCATTCAGGGTCAATGCGGCATAAAGGTGACTTTGATCAAACAGGCCTTGACAGTTTTCTCCCTGTCTATCACACCTAGTTTATATCATGCTACAGTTACTATGGTGTTAGCTCTCTTCCCGGAGGACGTCCTCCATCTAAATTCTTTTACTCAGTTAATGGGGGGAAGTCGAAAGTTTCTTCTGAGACTTATGGGCTATAATTATTTTCAGTTTGGCATAATATGCATGCCAAAGTGGACCATCTTGAGCTGGCCGGACTTTGGCCCTTATGTTTGGCATCTAAGAAGGTGTATCTAAAATTTAATTTTAAATTAGATATGAGTAAGAAAAGTAAAAAAAAAATTTGAGATGAATAACGAAAACCCAGGACTCTGAATTTTGAATCCTTCCCTGTTTCTCCTTTTAGTATAGAAAACTAATCATGACTTTGTGTTTTAGTTGTCTCTGTAAGGCAGAATTTGTGGAAATTAAAATTAGTAGACCTATGCTCAAATTAAAAAAGTAAAATCTTTTCCCAATAATGAATGTGTTCCAATACATTTTTAGTTAAAATGAACTGTTTAATGCATGTATATACTATTCATACTGTTTTCGTGATTGTTTGCTTTAACTGACTTCTGTCAACAGTAATAACTTTATGATCTTGTTGTATAAGACAACTTATATTCTATTTCAGTTAGCCTGAGTTCTGTCATTTTATAAAGCAGGATTAATAACTGCCTGCCTCGGGTGGTTAAGATTAACTGAGATTGCTTATGTAAAAGCAGTAAGTACATTATTTGTGGCAGAGAATATGCACAATGCCTTATTAACTTTGACCCTCTAATTCTTCTTTTCCACTTCCTGTACTTCCTTTCTTCTTTTTTTTTTCCTTCCCCCCATGCCTCTTTGCCTCATCATACCTTTCATCCTTTCCAATGGTCTCATAGTTTTATAGCTGGAAAATATTAATTTCAAAGTTTAGTTTTACTTAAGTTTTCTATTGAAATGGTGCAATCAGAAGGAAGTGCTGATTGGATTAAATCAGAAAAGTGGTCTGCCAATTAAATTAAATATCACATAAAAGCACAGCCACTCATTCATTTTCTAATGGTGATTCAATTACTTCAAAAATCATCTAGGGAATTTTTGGTGTTTCTTGAATTTAGGGGAGAGGGGTGTATAACACCAATTATCTTCAACTTTTCCTTTTAAAGTGACATGATTTTCAAGGAACAACTTATCCTTATAAATCTAATTTCTAGCCAAAAGTATTCTTTCTGACAAATTACTTAAAATTAATAACAAGTTGAATTTATTTTTAAGAATCCAGATTTATAGCACATCGATAGTACAATTCATTATGCAGGTTTAAAAAAAATCAGGTCCAATTAGGTCCATCTTGTAAGATAAGTGGGTAGGGCAAGCTGACTTTTTAAACAATTTCACCCTAATGAGTATTAAATATTTGTTAAATACCTTGTTGAAATTAAGGCATCTTGGAAGAACTTGAACCTATCAAATGCAAAAATGTTAGTTTATTTGTGCCATAGTCACATAACTGAAATTTATTTTGTCATAAAACGCTTTGAATGTCCTCAAAGATCATATTTCTAACAGACACACCAAAGTTTTTTGCTGAAACTTGATAGAATTCATTATGCTAAGTATCTTAATATTTTATGTGATAAGAATATAATATGAATTTTATGAATGAACAAAGTATATATATTTGGTTTACTTGATTGCATTGAAAACATTTCTTATGGTGGTAACTCTACTTCTTTTGAGGAGAAATTCCTAAACAACAATATTATCCAAGGAAGTGAGAGGCCATCAGTTTTAACTTCCAGTGTGTTGGGTTTATATTGCATTGTGCCATTAAAAAGCCATTTCCTCTCCATGATTCTGTGCCTCCTAATAGGCAGATATTAGGATATTTATCTACCTGGCAATATTCTCAGCCAATATTTGTCAGTCATACTCTGCACAATTATAACAGAAAAGGATTGGAAAAGAAGGGAATAAAGAATAGACTAGTAAGAAAGCAAATACATATACTACAGAAAGGTGAATGTTTTTACTTTTTTGTACATCTTGCTTGCTGCATGTGTTTTTTTCACATGGTGAAATTTCTTTTAGATAACTATATAACTAGTGTCTTTACCTATGAATGGAATTGTTTTATGAACAGCAGCTTGCATCTCTACTTGTGAGATGCAATAGAAAAATAGAGTAAGAATGTAAAAGAAAGTCTTTAAATGTAAGATTTTTTTAATTTGATATTTTATCTTCTCTCGAAAAACAGAAGGATGTTTAGGTGAGTGGAAAGGAGGTGAAATAAGTCAAATTAGATATGCCTTTCTCCTGCGGTTTGAAAATTCTAACTAGTGGTCTTTCATCTGCCAAGTCCATGGAAAGGAAGACATTCATGATGGTAATCAAGGCCCATGTTATTAGCCATAGGAAATCTTTTAGAGTCCTAAACCTTATTGAACAGACCAGTGGAACTGCTTGGTGTAAGTATGACAACAAGAAACAAATGCAGCCAAGAATGACATGACAAAAATCTACCCATTTAAAGACATCTAACACAGTAGTTATTTCTCAAATAGGAGAATTAGAATGCAAACAAAACCAAACCAAAAACACACATGAGTATTCCTCCATGCTAAAGGACTTAGTTCCTAAAATAAAACTGCCTAAATAGTAATAAAAGCATTTATACAGTTAGTAAAGTAAATGACCATTTCAAGGGAAATAAAAAGTTACAAAAACTTTAGACTCTCTTTCTAGTATAATCCACAGAGCAGTGAAAAAGGTCTAGATATTGATTTAAGGCCTATAACACTTCTCAATGTAGTAGATATTTATGCCAATGTTAATATATTAAATATTTAAAATATTTTTCTTTATTTCTTTTGCCAGAATATGATTTTGTTGAATACATTGACCTTTGGAGACAGTTTTATATCTGGAATTGTTTACATTAGTTGAAGCCTAAGACATTAAATAGTCTATACTACTATTGCAAATAAGTATATAATAAAATGACTGAATGACACAGACATGTGAGTGTCATACACATAACAGCCCTGGACCATTCTACCAATTCAGGGATAAAGGAAGAGTGGAGGGCAGTGGTGGTAGGACATTACAGGTAGGTAATCAGGGATTCTTTATCATTCTTCCGTCTTTAGCATGGGACCTCATTGTCCTAGTAGGTCAGCAAGGAAAACAAACAATAACAAAATTTTCAGTATCCATGTCTGTAAGTGACACATGTCAATTCCTTTTTTTTTTTTTTTAGATTTTATTTATTTATTTGACAGAGATCACAAGTAGGCAGAGAGGCAAGCAGAGAGAGAGAGAGAGAGAGAGAGGAGGAAGCAAGCTCCCTGCTGAGCAGAGAGCTGGATGTGGGACTGGATCCCAGGACGCTGAGAGCATGACCTGAGCCGAAGGCAGAGGCTTAACCCACTGAGCCACCCAGGTATCCCGACACATGTCAATTCTTACATGTCATTGGCCATTTATCATTCACAAGGCTGTAAACAAAACAAAACAAAAAACTTTGAGGGAAGCAGAGAAAAACATCTAGCTCAATGCACCAAATTTCTACATGATGCATAATTTCCTTGATGTCAGAATGTGATTACTTATTGTCTCAAGTCTTGTGAACTCAAAAGAGAAGTCATCTGCATTTTCAAACTCAATATATAACTGTAGATTGGGGAAAGGCTATCCGTACAAAAGTAATTAAATTGGAATAGTGAGAAATGGGAGGGCACAGAATTGCAATAAAGAAAATAATGATATTATTTTGTAGGGAGGCATTAGGAAGAATTCTACCCTGGCAATGAAGGAAATTCTTTGATTAGAGACTGAATGTTCTCTCAAGGAAAAAAATCTCATTGTCAGTGGCTCCAACTTTGCCTCCTGGGGAGCCATTCCTTGCTTATTAGTCTCCATGCGCACTTTTCTAGTGAGTGTTGAGAATCTAATTCTTTTAGAGGATAGTACAGCTTTTGTTTTGTTTCCTGCTGGTGCAAACTTGGAAGCCCAAGATTTATTTGTAGCTGAAACAATTAAAGATGTTTTTGGGTCTGCCTTCTTGTTTCTTTGACAAAATAGTGTCTCTTAAAATTAGGATAGGTTACTAATCTATTTCTTATTAGTTATTTATGGGTACTGAAAACTACACAAACCCAAAGTTTTCTCCTTAAAGCTTTTCTATTTTTATTGTTTTTTGACCCCACCACTTTCTTATGCTGTCTACTTAATGGTAACTACCATGAGATCATCTAAAAGAAAATAGCCTTATGTGGGAAGATAAACCCTTTATGTTACATTTGCTAGAGATTTAAATGGGTTTTAAGAAGTCTTAATAGGATTTTGTTGCTCAAAGCCTTTTTCAGTCTTATATTCTTTAGGGTCCAGAATCCATTCTCCAGTCTTTTGCGGACTTGGTCTTTATTTTTAAAAGTGACTATTTCCCTGAGCTCATCTCCATCCTGTAATACCATGTCAAAGGCAGTAAGGAGTATCCATACTTACTTGGTGGTTGTTTTCCAACTATTTTTCCTAAAGCTATAAGTACATTGATTAACTTCCACATTTTTTTCAGGTAGTAGTTCTACAAAATATTTTGCCATTGCACAAAGTAAGTGTTCAGACTTCTAGCCTGTGTTTCCTTTCCCTGTTGTCTGCTTCCTTTCATTTATGGAAGGATTTATTGAAATTTATCAATAACAAACAGACAAAACTCAGAGTTTGACTTCCTAAGGGGCAAGAGAAAAACTGGTACAGATGTTCTTTTATACAGATGATATATAGACTAGGAAAAAAACATGTCACTTCTAGAGCAATCCAGAAGAGGGACATGAAAGAAAACCTGTACATTCACTAGAAATTTGCAGTCATTTTAGATTTCCACTAGGTAAGGAAATACAATTTTGGGTTAGTTTTTCTGGGCTCAGGTGTGTGAAAAACAAAACAAACAAAAAACCAAAAACTCAGTTAAGGGATGTTTGGGTGGCTGTCCCTGTAGGTGTCTGCCTTCAGCTCCTTGCTCAGCCAGGAGCCTGCTTTTCCATTTGCTTGCCACTCCCCCTGCTTGTGCTCACTCTTTCTCTCTCTCTGGTGAATAAATAAAAAAATAAAAACAGAAACAACCAACATGCGATAGTGTCTCCTGCACTAAGGTTTGTAAAAATGGTCTAAGTACAGAAGTACATGTGAAAGTATTCTCTTGTCATTTTATAAAACAAAGTATTGTAATATTTTACAAAACAGATAGGGAAGTTTTTTTTTTTGTTTTGTTTTTTGTTTTTGTTTTGTTTTATCTTTTAAAGAGGTTGAAGTTTGAGGATTTGCTGCTGCTTTTTAATAACATATAATGTATTTTTATCCCCAGGGGTACACGTCTGTGAATCACCAGGTTTACACACTTCACAGCACTCACGATAGCACATACCCTCCCCAATGTCCATAACCCCCTCCCCTTCTCCCAACCCAACCTCCCCCCAGCAACCCCCAGTTTGTTTTGTGAGATTAAGAGTCATTTATGGTTTGTCTCCCTCCCAATCCCATCTTGTTTCATTTATTCTTCTCCTATCCTCCTAACCCCCCATGTTGCCTCTCCACGTCCTCATATCAGGGAGATCATATGATAGTTGTCTTTCTCTGATTGACTTATTTCACTAAGCGTGATACCCTCTAGTTCCATCCACGTCGTCGCAAATGGCAAGATTTCATTTCTTTTGATGGCTGCATAGTATTCCAATGTGTATATATACCACATCTTCTTTATCCATTCATCTGTTGATGGACATCTAGGTTCTTTCCATAGTTTGGCTATTGTAGACATTGCTGCTATAAACATTCGGGTACACATGCCCCTCGGATCACTATGTTTGTATCTTTAGGGTAAATACCCAGTAGTGCAATTGCTGGGTCATAGGGTAGTTCTATTTTCAACATTCTGAGGAAACTCCATGCTGTTTTCCAGAGTGGTTGCACCAGCTGCTGCTGCTTTTTTTTTTTTTTTTTTTCTCATTAAACTTTTTGTTTTAATGGGTCTCAAAATTCTGTGACAGATTTTTGGTCAAGTTGTTTCCATTAAAAAACTTAAATGGCCAATTGACACAAACAGTTCTGAGACCGTTCTTCCACCACTGATTAAGACTGGGGTGACAGGTATTGGGGATAATATTCATTTAGCCTTCTGAGCTTTCTGGGCAGACTTGGTGACCTTGCCAGCTCCAGCTGCCTTCTTGTCCACTGCTTTGGTGACACCCACAGCAACCGTCTGTCTCATGTCATGAACAGCAAAACGGCCCAGAGAAGGATAGTCAGAGAAGCTCTCAACACACATAGGCTTGCCAGGGACCATATCAACAATGGCAGCGTCACCAGATTTCAAGAACTTGGGACCATCTTCCAGCTTTTTTCCAGAATGATGATCTATCTTCTCCTTCAGCTCAGCAAACTTGCAAGCAATGTGAGCTGTGTGACAATCCAGCACAGGTGCATATCCAGCACTAATTTGGCCTGGATAGTTGAGGATAATTACCTGAGCTGTTAAGCCAGCTGCTTCCATTGGTGGGTCATTTTTGCTGTCACCAGCCATGTTGCCACGACGAACATCTTTGACAGATACGTTCTTGACATTGAAGCCCACATTGTCCTCAGGAAGAGACTCACTCAAAGCTTCATGGTGCATTTCAACAGACTTGACTTCAGTTGTAACGTTGACTGGAGCAAAGGTGACCACATGCCAGGTTTAAGAACACCAGTCTCCACTCGACCCACAGGAACAGTACCAATACCACCTATTTTGTAGACGTCCTGGAGAGGCAGACGCAAGGGCTTGTCAGTTGGATGAGTTGGTGGCAGAATGCAATCCAGGGCTTCAAGTAGTGTGGTTCCACTGGCATTCCCATCTTCACGGGTGACTTTCCATCCCTTGAACCAAGGCATGTTAGCACTTGGCTCCAGCATGTTGTCACCATTCCAACCAGAAATTGGCACAAATGCTACTGTGTCGGGGTTGTAGCCAATTTTCTTAATGTAGGTGCTGACTTCCTTAACGATTTCCTCGTATCTCTTCTGGCTGTAGGGTGGCTCAGTGGAATCCATTTTGTTAACACCAACAATTCATTGTTTTACACCCAGTGTGTAAGCCAGAAGGGCATGCTCATGGGTCTGCCCATTCTTGGAAATACCTGCTTCAAATTCACCAACACCAGCAGCAACAATCAGGACAGCACAGTCAGCCTGAGATGTGCCTGTAATCATGTTTTTGATAAAGTCTCTGTGTCCTGGAGCATCAATGATGGTCACATAATACTTGCTGGTCTCGAATTTCCACAGGGAGATATCAATGGTTATACCACGTTCACGTTCAGCTTTCAGTTTATCCAAGACCCAGGCATACTTGAAGGAGCCTTTTCCCATCTCAGCAGCCTCCTTCTCGAATTTTTCCATAGTTCTTTTGTCAATTCCACCACATTTGTAGATCAGATGACCAGTAGTGGTAGACTTGCCCGAATCTACATGTCCGATGACAACAATATTGATATGAGTCTTTTCCTTCCCCATTCTGGTTTAGGTTGAGCGGTGGTTTTCACGACACCTGTGTTCTGGTGGCAAACCCGTTGCGAGAAAGCTGCTGCTGCTTTTTAAATAACAATGACCAAATCCATTTTACTCCTAACACATCAATAAGCCTGTTTCCAATTCTCTGGCTTATAATAAGCCCTGAAAAGTGACATCAGTCTTCTCCATACAGCAAAGCCCATCACCTCCTGTAAAGAGGGAAAGAAATAAGAGATGGGGAATGTCTCCCCAACCATTGCCAAAATAGGCCTTTAGGTTGCTGCTATTTACAAAGCAGGGCACTGGATGCCTCTAGCAGGCCCAAGAAATGCAGAAATCACGGGAACCAGAGCAAGAGGTAAGAAATGGCTAGTGCCCATCCCCTTCTGGGTTTCACGAAACCAAATGGAGGCCAGGCATGACCTTCCAACCAACTCCAGAGACTCAGGAAATCTCAGGAAATGTAAGAGCCCTCCAAACCATCCTCTTTGAGAGTAAGAGACAAATGCTTACTTGGTGATAACTCAACTATCGCATTTATAGGGACAAAACCAGAAACAAAAAGTAGGGGGGAAAATAATGGCAGTAAAAATAGTATTTTATTCCACCCCCTCCCTTCCTCCCTTCCCTCACAACCCCCAGGACATGTTCCCCCTCTTGTTCTGACAGCAACATTACAATCAGAAGAAAATAAGCT
This sequence comes from Meles meles, assembly GCF_922984935.1. Taxonomy (NCBI): domain Eukaryota; kingdom Metazoa; phylum Chordata; class Mammalia; order Carnivora; family Mustelidae; genus Meles; species Meles meles. The sequence continues at coordinate 156,422,178 of NC_060066.1, read as the reverse complement.
TCAGGGGGCAGGATTTCTGGAGAGGAGTGGTATAGGTAAAAACAGTCAAATCACAATAGAAATTTTTCAAAATAGGTTATTCCACTTAGCCATCATCTTCAAATAATTCTTAGAAGAAATTAGATGTGAAACAAAAAGCACATGTGAAAAACCGATTTCATTGAAAAGTTTAAAAAATAAAAGTGTTTCAAGGGACTCTAATAAATGATAACCCACAGAGTGGTAAGATATTTGTAAATTATATGTCTGAGAAGAGATTTGAATCTAGAATAGTATATATAAAAACTCATACAAGTCAACAATGAAAAGACAAATAACCCAATATAAAATGGGAAAATTTTCAGTAGACCTCTTTAGTGATAATATACAAATTGTCAATAAGCATATAAAGAGATGCTGAACACAGTAGTCATTAGGGAAACACAAGTCAAAAACACAATTAGATAACACTCCCTTCCCAGTAAGATGGAAATAACAAGTTGCAAAAATGTGGAAAAATTGGAACTCTCATATATTGTTGATAAGAAATACAAAATATTGCCATTACTTTGTAAAACAGTTTGGGAGTTCTTCAGAATATTAAAAATAAAGGTACCATATGACCCAGAAATTCTTCTAGTTATACATATAATTTAAAACACACATACGCATAAAATTTGTTCATGAATGTTCATAATAGCATTATTCATAATAACCAAAACTAAAAAACTGGAAACAACCTGAAGGTCCATCAACTAATGAATTAAAAATAAAATGTGACATATCCACAATATAGAATATTAACCACCGACATGAAGTAATGATAGATACTACAACATAGGTAAACCTTGAAAAAATATGTTCATTGAAATAGATCAGGCAACTCCCTAGAGATAGAAATTAGATTTATCTGCCAGGAACTGGGGAGAGGTGAATGGAGCATGACTGCTAATGGCTACAGGATTTCTTTTAGGATGGTGACTTGTTTCAAACTTAGTGGTGGTACTGATCGTTGCACAGTTCTGAATATATTGAAAACCACTTGTTTGTACTCTTTGATTTTATGTGACTTATATCTCAATAAAATTACAAGGAGATTAGAAAGTATTATTTTTCTGTTGTAAGACATATGTTTCTATTTAGTCTTCAATTTTTATCAAGCCATTTTTCCCTTTTCCATGAGCCTCATTATGCTCTCCCTTCCTTTCTTGGATTTAAATTATCATTGTCCATTATTAGAATGCCCTAACTCTCCCACTCTTTTCTGTCTTCCACTCATGCTCTAGACTGGTGAAGTCCAAATCCTGTTTACAGCCAGCTTTACATAACTTCTATACTTGCCCTGTGAGAGACTAATACTTGTGCATAAAAAGACACAGTCATGCTAGGAGCACCTGGGTGGCTCAGTCAGTTAAGCGTCTGTCTTCAGCTCAGGTCCTGATCCCAGGGTCCTGAGATTGAGCCCTGCATCAGGCTCCCTGCTCAGTGGGGAATCTACTTCTCCCATTCCCTCTGCCTGCTGCTCTCCCTGCTTGTGTGCCCTCTGTCAAATAAATAAAAAATAAAAAAAAAAACACACACACATAGCCATGCTTTTTGAGATAACTTTAAGTTGATGACTATAAACCTTAAATAGGTTTCAGTGTTGTCCTTTTCTATTCTACTTTCTATTCTACCATCTATTACTATTTTACCAATTCTATTGCTTGCTAGCTAAAATTGCCCTTCAACTTCTGAGGAAACTAACTCTTCTGTCTCTTTATAACTCCAGTAGTCTCCCTTTTTCTTCACATTGTAATGAAGACCTTTCTTCTTATGTCACTAGGAAAATAGAAGCTAGAACGGAGGATTTACATGTGCTTTCACCAAATCTACTAACTTGTACCTGTACCACATACTCTGCATCTTCTAGATACAGTGGATCAAATGTGAACATTCCTGTCCCAATCTTTACACTTACTTAAGGCGTTTCCTGCCACATTTTTCTCCTTAGCCATTTGTCTCTTACTTGATTATTCCCAAACATTTACAAACATAAAACAACTACTACCTTACAAATATTCAAATTCTCCCTAGATTCCAGATCCTCCCTTCAGTATTGGCCCTTGCCTTATAGAAAAATTTCCTTGTCATTTCTGTGATTACATTTTTGGTTTCTACTCACCTATTCTTTGTTGAATCCACTTCAACTAGGTAGTTGTTTTCTAACCCAACTTCTCCAGTAAAATGACCTTGTCAAGATTTCCGATGACTCCCACATTGCTGAAGCTGGTGAATAATTCAGTCATCATCTTTCTAGACTTATGACTTTGATTTAACCCAGTTTATTGCTCCCTCAGTCTTTACTCTTTTTCTTCGGCCTTCTGAAATATCTAGATCTCTTGTTTTTCCAGCTACCTCCCTCCTTCTTCTCAACCTCCTCTGCTGTATCTACCTTATCACTCAGATCTCTAAATAATTTAGTACCTTTGGGCTCAGATTTTAAATATTTTATCTAATATGATAAATCTGTAGATAATCTCATTTAATCCCATGACTTTAAATAACATCTCCAGGTTGATGGCTAACTTGATTTAATTGCTAGCCCTAACCATTTCACTCAATTCCAGACTTGTATATCCTCCTGCTCATTTGATCTCTCTACCTGGATGTTTAATAGGTATCTGAGACTTAACATATTCTGAATCAAACTCTTGAATTTGAATTATCTGCACCCCCTCCAAATATGTTTTCCCCAAATATCTTCTCTTTCATTTATCCCAGCACTATTTTATTATTCATTCAGGCCTGTATTAGAATTCCCCAGAAAAACAGAACAAAATATGCTATTTATTTTTATATATTTCTTTATTATTAATATTATATAAATAATAACATTCCATTATTTACGTAGTCTTTTTGTATATTATATATATGACATACCGATATAAAATAAGGAGTTGGTTCATATGAAGGCTGAGAATTTCCAAAATCTGCATTTGGCAGGCTGGAGACCCATAAGAGCCAATGGAGGAAGTTGCAGTCTAAAAACTGGCAGACTTGAGACCTAAGAGATAATTTTTCAGTTTGTGTCTGAGGGCAAGAAATAGAACTCAGATCAAGCAGTCAGGCAGGAGGAGTTGACTCTTATTCACCTTTTTTGTTCTATTTATGTCTTCAATCAATTAGAAGAGGCCTACACACACTAGTGGGGGCAATTGGTTTTACAAAGACTACTGATTTAAATGTCAATCTCATCCAGAAACAACCTTACAGACTTAACCAGAATAATGTTTGGCCAAATTCCTGGGCACCCTTCGGCTCGGTAGGAGTAACACATAAAATTAATCATCATAAAGCCTTTGTCTTGGAATCTTATCTGACTTTTCTCTTATCATATGCATATCCAGTCCATCAGCAAATTTTCTTAGGACTATTTAACATATTTAACATATTCTATATATAACTACTTCTCATAAATTTCAGCAGAGTAGCTTAAGTTAAACCAACTTCATTTCTGATTTGATTATGGTACTAGTCTTCTAGTTGATTTTTCTGGTTCCACTTTTCACAGTTGTCAGTGTTTCTTTGAATTGTATAGGTGGACTCTTGATTTCCTTTCTGGACACATTTCCTAACACTCTCCCTGTCATTCATGCCTCTACAGCTTCATTGACCTTCTTGCTGCATCTCAACATCATGTAGGGCATCGGAGTTCAGTAGTACCCCGTTATCCATAGTTTTACTTTCCATGGTTTTAGTTACTCATGCTCAAAGGTGGTCCAAAAGCAGATGAGCAGATGATCCTCCAAATGTACAAATGTATTGTCAAAAGGTCAATAGTAGCCTAATGTTGTCACAACTCTGTCACCTCCCCTCATCCCATTACATAGGCATTTTTTTTTGTCTTACATCATTACAAAAAGAAGAAGGGTAAGTGCAGTACAATGAAATATGTTGAGAGAGAAATATTCACGTAACTTTTATTATAGTATATTGTTATATCTGTTCTATTTTATTATTGGTTACTGTTAATCTCTTCCTGCCCCTAATTCCTCCTTGCCTGTATAAATTAAACTTTATCATAGGTATGTACAGATGGGAAATAAACATAGTATATATAGGGTTTGATACTGTTCATGGTTTCAGGGATCCAGTAGGGGGTCTTAGAACATATCCCTTACAGATAAAGGGAGGCTACTATACTTTTCTTTCTAGCTAAAATGATCTCTTATCAGATACCCCCATGTTTATCTTCTTCATTTTATTCTGTTCTACAAAAAAATCACCTCAGACAGACTCATCTAAAACTAGTAAGCCTTTTCCCTTAATGTTACCTGATTTTATTTTCTTCATAACTTTTGTTATCACCTAACTTATTCCTTAACATATTCCTTACTGTTTCTCTGTCTACAAGAAGAAAGCTTGTTGAGCGCATGGGCTTGGCCTATTTTGAAAATTTGTATATTCTTAATACTTACTTCAGCTTTGTATATGGAATTATTATATACTGAATATTATATATTAAATTTGTTATCAGAAAAAAGAATGTATTATCTAAGCTTTCTTAATATACCACTCAATTTAAATACTTACATATTTGTATTTTTAGTGTTTTGGCATTGTTGTAATTACACAGTATAATTTTGTACTATGTAAGGACTGGGAGCATGGTTCATACATGTATGGTACCCCTATATTTAGCATCTTATATGTGTATGAACTAAATAATAACTAGCTGAATATAATAATAAATAGAGTACATTAATGAAAAGTACTCTAAAAGATATCACAAATATCTATAAAAATCCAGTTACTGGGGCACCTGCATGGCTTAGCGACTGACTCTTGATTTCAGCTCAGGTCATGATCTTGGGGTTGTGAGATCGAGACTCACATCAGGTTCTGTGCTTGGTGTGGAGTCTGCTTGGGATTTTCTCTCCCTCTCGCTCTGCCCTTCCCTCATCCCTTTCTAAAAATAAATCCAATTATTTTTAATTATAACCTTTGATTTATAAAATTCGTTTTTTAATTTTTTGGTGACAATGCTTGCTCATAATCCCAATCACAAAGTAAATATGAGACTATAAGTGACTCCACAAAGAACAATTTCTTCACTTGACAATTTGTGATAGTTCAGGGAGAAGCTGGTGTAAAGATTACATTGTTTAGAGAAAATTTTATTTATTATTAATATAAATGTCTGAAGGGAGTTGTAATGATTAATGACGTAATGCTTTAAATGTGCTCAAATGACTTACTGATTCCTCCTAACTAATTAGTATGCTAGTGAACAGGTTTCCTATTTGTTTGTAAATTATTCCATTAAGAAATTTTATTTTCCACTACTTTATCTGATTCAGTGGGATTGCAACACAAGTCTTAATTCTGAACCTCTTAAAAAATTCTTGTTAAAAAAAAAACAACAAAACTTCTTGGAATGGAGGGGTACCTGTCTAGCTCAGTCAGCAGAGTGTGAGACTCTTGATTTCAGGTTGTGAATTTGAACCTCATGTTGGGTGTGGAGCCTACTTTAAAAAAAAAAGAAAGAAAAAAAAATTGGAATGGAAACCAACAGTCTAGAGATTGAATTTTCTCTTATTTTCCATTAATCAAATGTTATTTTTTCTTCCTTAGTTAAAAAACAAGCAGGTAATGAACTAAATAAAAAAAAAATACAAATATCTTTTAAATAAGATGTAAGGTTTATTTTTCAGTTCCTAAAAATGAAAAAAGTCCTTTCATTGAGAGATTTATATGCATAATATATTATTATTTATACATTTTAAAATGTATATACTTGATGGCATTATATAATATGTATATTACTATATATTTGTTATTTACATTTACTGAGTATAAAGCAAGATAAAAATTTGGAATCATTGTAAAGAAAATTCAAAGCTATAAAAATATTCCCTTAATTTTTATATTCAATAGAGTAAAAAACATAGTAGTTTATAGACAGTTACTAATATTTTAGTATTCTATTATTTCCTATCCATTTTCATGCTTTAGTAAAGTGAAATTTTCTAATCAGAGTAAAGTGGCATGGTAAAGTATGAATAATATATTTGGATGAAGGTTTTTAATAAATGTATTTTTTAGGACACAATCCATTAAAAGAACACTTACATGGTTATCTCACATTATGTCATTGATTTTTATTTCATATGTGATTCAAGGTGAGAATTATTCATTATAAGAAGTACTTTCATTTCAAATCTTTAATTTGGTAATGCAGTCCTTTCTGTTTATTTGTGTGGTTTGGAATATTTCACCTGTATAAGCTTTACATGTCGTAGTAACTATAACTTTGAAATGTATAAATGTAATTAGCATAATGGTAGATATTTGAGGGTTTCAGTATGTAAACACCATTTCCTTTTCTGATAAGTTACTCATTTTTTTTTTAAGTTTTCTGACAAGACATAATAGGCCAGGTTTCATATTTTTTAATAAAAAATTTGAAGGTCTGAACATGTCAACATCAAGTATGTCATTGGTAATACAATTACAAGGATTTAAAATGAAATACAAAATTAAGCTCTCTCGTGTAATTTAGGAATCATTTGACAGGCTCACCAAAGTCTATATCCCCATATTAAAGAGTTGTTTAAAACCTACACACACACATACACACACACTTTCTATTCTGGTAACAAGATGTCTATACATAAAATGTAAAATATAGAATTAGGGCAATTTTCTGGATAATGCAACCCTAAATAACAATTTTAACTGTCTAGAGAATTGTCTCAATTTTCCACTTCACTTTGTGTGAGAGACTACATCTCAAATAACAGTCTTAGAAAGAAAACCTGTCACTGAGTTTGTAATTTTTGTAAGGTCAGACTGTGAAAATCTCACCTTATCAGGTAAATCACAGACACAAAGCAATTGCCCTTTAGAATTGTCCAACATGTAGCCCATTGTGTGCAAATGTGGATTGATTATTAATGAAAATGACATATACTCTGCCATACCAGTTTGAAAAAGAATAATTGCATATAACATATTGATTTTTAGTTTTTTAGTATTTTTGTCTCCCTTTACCAGGACATGAAATAATGGCCTATTTATCTCTATATCCTCAATTCCTTGGATAGTTTGAATTTAGACTAACTTCAAGAAATAAAATTTTTAGGGGCACCTGGGTGGCTCAGTGGGTTAAGCCTCTGCCTTCAGCTCAGGTCATGATCTCAGGGTCCTGGGATTGAGCCCCACATCTGGCTCTTTGTTCAGCAGGGAGCCTGCTTCCCCCCCCCTCTCTGCCTGCCTCTCTGCCTACTTGTGATCTCTTTCTCTGTCAAATAAATAAATAAAGTCTTTAAAAAAAAAGATAAAACATTTTTAAAGATGTATATAAAAGTGAAGGAAAGAAAAAATAACATGTAGAGAAACCAGTCTATAAGGCATTGATACCACAAAGTTTTGTTGATACTAACCAAACTGTATTCCTGAGCCTCTGTCAATAAACTATAAGACAAAAGACTAATATTTTTCCTGTGACGATTTTAGTAATGAAAGCAGGTGGACACATAACCAAATTGACTTCATTGATTAGTAATCATTTTGAAAGCAGGTCATACTGACCATTTCATAAACTAGATGTTCAAATATTTGGAAATTAAAATTAATAATAGTAAAAATAAAAACAATAATAAAACAATTAGGGAGACAAAGTACATCATTTACATTAATTATCAGTAAATAAAACAGACTATCCTTGGTATTATTGATTTTGATTGCTTTTAGATTGCTAACCACACTAGTCATATTATAGTATTTATATGGATATTTAAACAGTATTCTGCAGCAATGAATCAAGAGAACAAATGACAATAAGCAGAAAATTAATTGATTAATTTACTTATCTCAAGCCTACCTATGCAGGCATATTCCTAATAAGCTGACAGCTCTTTGATTATAAGACAAACCAAGAAAACCTACCCTTTAAACTCTTTTATAACTCAGTTTTCTGTCTCAATATCTATAAATGGACAACAGAAATTACAAAGTATAGTTTCACAGCTTTAGTCTTGAGTAAAACACAATATAGCTGTTGTTTTCTAATTATAAAAATAGTTCATGTCCATTGTAGAAAATTCATGAACATTGTAGAAAATTCTGAACAAAGAAAAAAATAAACACCATACAATATCTAAAGATAAGCACTATTAACATTAGAATTATGCAGGCACAGACACATATAAACATACATACATCTTAAATAAGATTGCTATCTCCATGCATGACTGATTTGGAAATACACATTTATCACTTGAAATATATATATAGTTTGCATCTAGTTAAGACATAGTAAAAGACCGGTTTCACCCTCCCATTTTAAACAACTACGAAAAAAACAAAAAACAAAATAAAAAAAAAATCCCAGACAAAATACAGGTTTCTCTTCTTATCCAAAAGTAGAGCGTTTCTATGAAAATTTTGCAAGCCAAAATCATGTAAAACAATGAAGCAATTTCCATGAATTTACAGGGAAAACAGTTAGAGTGTTCCCAGACCCTAAACAAAATAGCCTCTCTCAAGATTTTCTGATATCTTAGGATACAGCTTTCTAACAGATGCACAAAATAAATCAAGATAAAACGCAGATGCTTGCAAACACAATTGAGCTATGATGGCTTGATACTGAGATACTGAGTGTAGTTTTCTGGGAAGGAGCTTGGCTGTGTCTCTCTCACAACTCAGGGTGTACACTGACTAAAAGGGCTCACTGAAAAACAAGTGCTAAACACTTTTAGCTTTTTGTCCTTTTTTGTAAAGGCAAAAATCATCTTTGTATTTCTTTTGGTTAGTGAAAACATGTACTTATGTACATTTTTTGTAAAAGTGAAGGATACCTTTTTTAAGAAACAATGGCATGCTAGATGTCTGTCATCAGGCAATGAAGAACAGTGATCCATGAGGGACAAAAAAATAGACAAGGACCTAATATTGACCCAACTTAATGCCTGGAGAAAGATTCCAGGTTGCAATCTAAGGAGAGGTAACCCAGTCAGAAACTGGTAACCTCCTTGAGTTGAGAAAATAGATATGGATTCTGGAAAAAACAAAGCCACTAGAATTTGAAAGCCAGACTAACAGAGAGATGAGAGCTGCATAGAAGAGAGAACTCTGGAGATCTACTGAGGATCTCCCATGAACATTCTTTTGGGTAGCATCCAGTTGACACATGTAAGGAAATTATCCAAGCCTAAGAAAATGTCACTTGAAAAGATTAGAGAAAACAGTGTCTGCAGTACTGTTTTTGTCTAAGCCTAGAAATAGTACGTGTTTTAGCCGAACTGGAACACCTCACAATTCTTGGGAATTGGTTTAGACTGCTTCAAAAGTTGGCAAAAACTAGCCCTATGTTTCTTTGGTCCTATTAAAAAATTTAAAAAGCAAGGCTAGAAAGGAAGAAACTGCTCTCAAGAAATAATCATGTTCCAAAACAAACCTGAAGAATATAGAATACAAAAATATTCAAGGTACAAGATAAAATTAATAATGCTTGGCATCTAATAAAATTGCCCAGCATGAACAAAAGACATAGTGAGGAGAAAAATCAATCAAATCTGACCCAGCATTGACACAGACATAATTTGTAGACAAGAATATTAAGTTTTTATGATTGTACTCCCTGCGGCCAAAGGCTAGAGGAGAAGTTACACATATTAATTCAAGACATGGAATATATAGAACATGATCAAATGGAAGTTTTAGAGATGAAAACTTTAATGTCTGAGATGAAAATTACAGAGGATGGCATTATCAGCAGATTCAACAGTGCAGAAGAAAAGATTAGTGTATATGAAGTTATAGCAATAGGAACTATTCAAAATGAAGCACAGAGAGAAAAAAAGATGGCAGACAATGAACAACCAAGGAATTGTGGAGCAGTTTCAAAATTGGCCAAATAAATGTGTGACTGTTTTTCCTAAAGTAGAGGAAAAGTGAAACCTAAGAATATTTGATGAAATTATGGTTGGGGACATTTTATATTAGAGAAAACCATAAACCTACAGATCTAAGAAGTTAAATGAGAAACCTGAAGCACTAGAAATATGAAAAAAAATTACAAAAGACACATTATAATCACATGGCTTAAAACCAGTTATAAAGAGAAAATATTACACATTATGCATACAGAACCAAAGGATGACAGCACCTTTCTCATTGGAAGCAAAGTAACAGAGAAGACAATGGAATAACATCTTTAAAGTACTTAACAAATAAGTAAATAAAAAATAAAATAATACCAAACTAGGCAAAAGTGTCATTAAAAAATGAAGGGGAAATAGAGATTTTTTTCAGACATATAATAGGTAGACCTCATCACTAGTAGTGCTGCAATATACGAAATGTTAATGGAGGCCCTTCAAATGGAGGCACAATAGTACAAAATGGAAACCTGAATCTAGACAGAGGAATAAAGTGCCCTACAGAAGGTAACACCATTTGTAAATATGATTTTTCTTTTTTTTTAAAGATTTTATTTATTTATTTGCTAGAGATCACAAGTAGGCAGAGAGGTAGGCAGAGAGAGAAGAAGAAGCAGGCTCCCCGCTGAGCAGAGAGCCCAATGCGGGGCTCGATCCCAGGACTCTGAGATCATAACCTGAGCTGAAGGCAGAGGCTATAACCCACTGAGCCACCCAGGCACCCTGATTTTTCTTATATTACTAATTTATTTTACAAGATAGTTGAATGTTCAGTGTAAAAATAATAGTACATTGAGAGGCTTATAGTATAGGCAGAAGTAAAATGTATAACAGTAGCTCAAAATCCAGAGGTAGAGAAATAATACTATTGTAAAGTTTTATACGATGTGTAAAATAACTTAATATCACTTACAATAGACATTGATAGGAAATAATTATAAATTCTAAAGTTTTCTCAAATGAACAAATGCAAAAACAGAGTAATAGCTAATAGAGCAGCAAACGAGATATAACAGTTTCGGGAAAAAAAGTTAATCTAAAAATAGAACATAAAAAGTAACAAGTAATCGACAGGAAATAGAAACAAAAACAGATTTGATGCAATCATATTAAATGTAAATGGTTGTAACACCCTTATTTCTCTAACTGCCAGTGACTGAAGATTTATGTTAAATTATCCCAACACATTTGAGTTTTTAAAATTTTCTTCTGTTTATGAGATTTTCCTTTTCAATTTGTGTTTTTTGTTCATTCTTTGTTCATTCTAGTTCATTTCAATTGATTGACTTTGTGACATCATTGATTGACCTATTTTAATTTTTTACATAAATATATAGTAAAATGTTTTTTAGTATAAATTTTATAAATTTTAATATAGGTCTAGATATATAGAATTATCATCACCCCACAAAACTCACTCATGCTATACCACCAAAGTTAACCCTAGAAAGCTGTTTCATTCTAAATAGATTCTAAAGAAGAAAATAAACCAAGGAAGAGTTGATTTGTAATACAATCTATCATAACATGTTTATTAGTAGTTTGGAATAATTCAGTGTCAAGGGTAAAACTAGTGAAACATGTCAACTGAAAGAAAACCAACTTCAATATAGGTTAGTAAACACTTCATGAAGCCTAGAAACAGTCTTTCAGATTGATCTGAAGAACTTCTCCGAAGCTTGTTAGCTACAGGAGATTTTATATATAATGTTATAATTACTATATATATATATATAATATATTATGTTATATTATATATTATATTATATTATTATATTATATATGATATATTTTATTATATATAATATATAAAGATATATATGTATAAAAGATTATATATATCCCATATATATATATGTGTGTGTATATATATATATATATATATATATAAAATAGGGAAGGGGTATACATGCTTGTGAGCAATTCTCCATATTACTTTTTTATCACAATGTATAATCTGTTATAGTTGTCAAAAGTAAGTCTTACTGGGGTACCTAGGTGTCTCAGTTGGGTTAAGCATCCAACTCTTGATTTCAGTTTAGGTCATAATCTCAGGATCCTGAAAAGGAGCCGAGCATTGGGCTCTGTGCTCGTTATGGCACTTGCTTAAGATTCTCCCTCTCCTTCTTCCTCTGCCCTCCCTCCCCACCCTCTCTAAAATAAATATGTAAATAAATAAGGTTTACCGATTTCCCCATAGACATGAGAAAAACCCTTAGGTCATTTAAATACATTATGTTTCCACTTTCTCTTATTGTTTAAAAATACTGCTTGCATGCCTCTGCTTAACTGGTTTTCTGGCTCTTCTTGTTTTGATTCCTCCTTGAGATCACTTGAGATGGTCACAGAAGGCTTACTGACATCAGTTGCCTACTGAAGTTTTAGTGCACGCATAACAGAAGGGAGAGAGAAAAGGGGAAAATATGCAAAAGTGAGTGACAGTTGCTGGAATAGGTGACATAGGTTTTTATTTGGGAACAAGAAGGGGTCAAAATTTAGATATGAGTGCATACAATCCATCCATAGTAGTAGAATAGACAGAATATATGGATATAGATTCATGGTCAATGTTCAGTGTCAATAAAGTATAAGGAAATAACATTTGTCTAGTATATTTCAAAGTGGAGGAATATAGCACAGATTCCTACACCCAAATATCACTCCTACTTCTTAACAGTTGTTAAACATAGAAAGTTTTATATGTAAATTATTCATTTTATCTCTATTATATATGAATATATTATACCTGTTTTTATTTGACAGAGCAAGAGAGCACAAGCAGAGGGAATAGTAGAGGGAGAAGGAGAAGCAGGCTCCCCACTGAGCAGGAAGCCAGATGTGGGGTTCAATCCCAGGACCCTAAATTCATGACCTGAACTAAAAGCAGATGTTTAACCATCTGAGTCACCCAGGTGCCCCTATACTTGTATCTGTTATGAAATCTGTCTACTTATAGCACTTCAGTTCTGGAGAATATAATGTATTCATTGCCTGTCCTTCATTTTTTTTCCCTAAGATCTATGGTTATTAAGTGACAATAGAAAGATGGAATAAATAAAGTACCATTTCAGAAAGTGTAATCTGTCATCTGGGCAAGAGAGTTTTCGTAGGAAGAGGTGCTGGAACTTTGACACTATGGGCATACTTCAGAGGATAGGTGCAGATTATCTATTAATCCAGGTAGATGAGATTCCTTTGTTCATTAAGATGAAGTTTGACTAGGGCACTGATGGTTCAGTCTCATTGTTCTTTACCTCACTGAACATTTCTTTAAAAAATTTTTTTTTTTTTTTTTGCTGTTATTCTTGGTATAGTTGTCTTCCTGTCCTGCCTCCAGCTGCTGCTTCATTAGATTTGTGTGCCTGTTGAGAGAGAACAGTAGAGGACCCTGACTATGCTTATTGAGTAGTGATGAAATAAGGAGCCTGGGCTACTGATCAAATTATACATATTGGAGAGGTCTAGGATGTCATTTCAAATTATAGCTCATTATAGAAAATAAAAAAAATAAAATGTATGAGATTTTTTTAAAGCAGGGAATTGTTGCCTAGAAGTTGTTTCCAGTAATAAACCGCAGAATGTATTGGAGACATAGAAAAACTGTGTCTCAAAACCTAGTGTGCTGTTCTATGAGTCTATTTTTATTGACTAAGGTTTATCTGCAAGCCATTTATCTGTATTCCATAAATGATATGACACAGCCTTAGCCTAATCTATTTGATACTTTTCATCTTGATGACCACTAAAATTTTCTGGCTTCAAAATCTATAGATGGCAATTCAGGTTTAAACTATTGCCTTAGGGGCACTTGGGTGGCTCAGTTAATAAAGCATCTGCCTTTAGCTCGGGTCATGATTCCAGGGTCCTGGGAATAAGCCCCACACCTGGCTCTCTGCTCAGCAAGGAGCCTGTTGCTCCTTCTCCCTCTCCCTACTGCTCCCTCTGCTTCTGTTTTCTCTCTGTCAAATAAATAAATAAAATATCTTAAAAACGCCTTAATCTACATAGGTGGCATAGGATCCTGAATTAAAATTTTCACTCTTACTAAACATACTGTGAATGTTTTATATCAGCAGCACATTTGGCTTGACTTTATGTCTCTCCATATTGATACAGTTCCCATGGGTTTGAGGAGGACAGCATAGAATGTTTCAGACAAGATTTCCCTAGCAACAAAACACAAGGACTTAGGCAAAATATTCTAAGGGGTTCATTTTAAAAGCCTGACATTCAATGATGAAACAATATAAAGGCCATAATGCTGGAGAGTACATTATTGTGAATAAATAACTGTACTTTGTGAAGGATCTAATAGGGTCTGAAAGACTGTTCTGAGATAAATTCAAGATTCTTGCTTTGCTCAGAAATCATTGAAAGAAAATAATAACTTTTAATTATTTAAAGGAATACTACATCATTCAAATAAAAATGCCTTAAATGGTCATTTATGGTTTGTCTCCCTCCCAATCCCATCTTGTTTCATTTATTCTTCTCCTATCCCCCTAACCCCCATGTTGCTTCTCCATGTCCTCATATCAGGGAGATCATATGATAGTTGTCTATCGTGAGTGCTGTGAAATATGTAAACCTGGCGATTCACAGACCTGTACCCCTGGGGATAAAAATACATTATATGTTTATAAAAAAAAATTGGAAGGGGAGGCGAACCATAAGAGACTATGGACTCTGAAAAACAACCTGAGGGTTTTGAAGGGTCAGGGGTGAGAGGTTGGGGGAACAGGTGGTGGGTAATAGGGAGGGCACGTTTTGCATGGAGCACTGGGTGTTGTGCAAACAATGAATACTGTTACGCTGAAAAAATAAATAAATTTTAAAAAATGCCTTAAATATAGTAGGAAATACAGAATTGTGTTAAAAGTGAAAGATTAAGTGGTGCCTGGGTGGCTCCATGGGTTAAGCCTCTGCATTCGGTCCAGGTCATGATCTCAGGGTCCTGGGACTGAGCCTCACACTGGGGTCTCTGCTCAGGAGGGAGCCTGTTTCCCCCACCCCTGCTCTGACTGCCTCTCTGCCTACTTGTGATCTCTGTCAAATAAGTTAAAAAAAATCTTTAAAAAAATGAAAAATTAAGACTAGAGATGTAGGTTGTAATTATGTATCTTCACACCGAGTTCATTTGCATTATTCAAAGTTGTTAAGTTCTATAAAGTTGTCATATTTTCAACTAAAACCCAAAAGAAAAAAAAATGAAGAAAAAAATCAGAAGAGAGTAAAAGGAACATGTGGAAGACATACTAAAAATTTCTAAATATGTGTAATTGGGATGCTTGAAGAAAAGAGAGAATGGGGCTGAACCAGTGTTTAAAAATGGTTTAGATAAAATACCAAAGTGGGTGAAAGATATCAACTCACTGTTAAAGTTCAGTGAAACAAAAGCAGGATAAATATAATATACATCAGACATATATATTTTAAAATCTCATAGCAAAACTGCTGAAATGCAAAGATAAAAACAGCATTTTAAAAGCAGCTAGAGAAAAAAGATACGGTATATTCATATAACTATAACAATAATAGCTCACATTTCAATAGAAAAAAGACTCTAGACAATGGAATTGTATCCTTAAAGAGCTGGGGAAGGACTGGAACTACCAAAATAGAATTCCATACATAAATAGTTAATAAAAAAGATTAAATGAAGATATATCCAGAAAAACATAAAATTGTTAACACAGTGAAATTTGAAAACTGCTTACCTACAGGAAGATAATGATCCCAAAAAGAAACCTGGAATTTAAAGATGAAGAGTAAAGGAGTGATGCAAATGATTAAAAATGAACATTGACTATACTAAGTGGTGATGATAATTTCTTGTGAAATTCATGTGAAATGAAGATTTTAAATATCATGTCAAAAATAAAGCAGAAGAACAGAGGAACTTGGATTCAAGGTCTTCCAAAACTGTGATATCTGTGATATCTGAAAACTGACAAACTATTTTTAATAAGCTACAATAAATCAAGGACTCAAGTTTTCATCCCTATTGTAAGTTTTAAAAGTGACAAAATGTATAAATAACATATTAGAGAAAGGAAAATAAAAATAATAAAGTAAAATATATGGAAAATCCAAAACAATGCAAGAAATAAAAGTTTAAAAATATGGAACAGGTTATTTAAGTTAAAAAAAAATTAAGGGCAAACATATACTAATTATAATGAATGTAAATGGATTAGTTTTCCAAATAAGTGAAAATCAATAATGTAAAAACAATTGGGTAGAAAATAATTCAAAGTATACATTAGAAAATATTAAGAACTGAATAATAATAAGGTAATGTCACATTAATCTTGTGAGATGCAGCTAGATCAGTGCTTTGAGGGGAATATTTAGTTTCCTATCTATCATTAGAAAAAAAAGGATGAGATGAATGGACCTGAGCTTCTAGCTCAATGTGACAGAAAAAGAAACGTAAACCAATTCCAAAGAAAATAAAGTAATCAAGTTATAAAGGTAAGAATATAAATCAAGGAATATAAAAACATGAATTAAAATCAATTTAGCTAAATTTGATTTGATTATTTGACAAGAAAAAATGGAGAAAAAAATACAAATTGCAAACATGAAATTAAGATAATTAGACTGTCTTATCACAAGTATGTGCTAATGAACTTGAGACTGTAGATTAAAAAATAGTTTTTTAAAAAGTTGAATTTACCAAAACAGTTATGAAAAGTAATAGAAGATTTAAATATTTGAAAATTGTTTACTCTTTGTATTAAGTTTATCATAAGCAATTTTCATAGGGAAAATTCTCCATATGAGTTTTATATGAAATATTATAAATATTTGAGGAAAAAATAATACCAGCCTCACAAAAATTCTTCCAAAAGAGAATCAAAGTGGACACTCTTCCTACTCTTTTAAAACAGAACAGAAAGACTTTGCCACTAAAAATTTACAGATATTACAAAAGGAAAATTCAAAACTAATTTCTTAACCAAAGGGGTACGTTAGTGGCTCAGTGGGTTAAGCCTCTGTCTTCAGCTCAGGTCATGATCTCAGGGTCCTGTGATTGAGCCCCACATCAGGCTCTCTGCTCAGCAGGGAGCCTGTTTCTCCCCCACCCCGCCTGCCTCTCTGCCTATTTGTGATCTCTCTCTGTCAAATAAATAAATAAAATCTTTAAAAATATTAAAAACTGCAACATAAGACATTAACAAGTTAAATCTAGAAATATATAAAAGAAAATACATTATGACTCACTGGTGAGGTATGAACCTGGAATGCTGGGTTGGTAGAAATGGAGATGGTGACACAGTAGGAGGACCTTAGACTTGTCTCCTCCCATGAAAACAATAGGTAACTGTCAAGTCCCTAAATACCCTAGAAATCGACCTAAAGACTAACAACTAAAGAGAGAGAAGAGGTCACATCGAAGAAGGTAGGAAGTACAGAGATGTGGTTGAGGGGAGAAACATCTCAGGTGCTGTGGAGGGAAGGGAGCTGTGGTCATGAAGAAGGATGAGTGGGAAAGGAGCACACAGGGGAATGCATAAGGAGAAAGTTTCCTCAAAGCCATTGGCTTGGAAAATGAGAGAGGCTGAATTTTGTGAGTTCTTGCAACCAGTGCGGCTTAAAGTCCAGAGATTTAAAGCCTAGTGAGCTTAGCTGGGATGGAACCAGGAGGAAACTACCTTGCTTCTGGAGAGAAGGCAGGTGAACAACTCATGGGCAGACAGTATGGAAAGAGTGATCTGAGGAAATCCTGGAGCACACAGCAGGGAGATTATTTGCTCATCCTGGAGTAAGTCTCTGAGAGTCAGTGTTCATGGAGATGCCTCTCTGGGAATAAAGGCATTAGCTGGTGTCATTTTCCAACCCCATTTATCAGAATAAACACAGAGCCACCGTTGAGGGGCAACACAGGTGGACAGTGGCTGCCTAATTTGCTTATACCAAGACCTACCCCCCTGCACTCTGGTGGGAATGTCCTTCTCAGTCAAGCTTGCCTCAGTCCTAGCACAGCAGGTCCCTACCTCAGAAGACCAGTACAAATCCCTGTCCACACTATGTCTCTTGACCAGAGAGTTCTGTAGGGCCTCAGTTCTGGAGGAGTTGGTGTCAGGTCTCATTTCATAAGCAGACCAGAACACACAGAGTTAAAAGTCACCACATTTAGGCCAGGGACAAAATACTGCCAAACGCACCCAAGGAGAACTTCTGCAAATGACTGGCCTGAGGTGTAGAGCAGCCAAAACACAGCAGAGAGTAGGCAGCATACACCAGAGACATTCCCTGAAGCACCAATCCCTGGGCACTATAAGACCTTTTATTCATAAGGCCATTACTTTCAGGAGCAGGAGGCATAACTAGTTTTTCTTTTCTTCTTTTTAAAGATTTTATTTATTTATTTGACAGTGATCACAAGTAGGCAGAGAGGCAGGCGGGGGTGGGGGGAAGCAGGCTTACTGCTGAGCAGAGAGCCTGATGTGGGGCTCAATCCCAGGACCCTGGGATCATGATCTGAGCCTCAGGCAGAAGCTTGAACCCACCTAGCCACCCAGGTGCCCCATAACTGGCTTTATAAGGCACTAAAGAAGGTAGAGACTTAGACAAAATGCCAAGATGGAGGAATTTATCCTAAATGAAAGAACAAGATAAGGCTATGACTAGAGATCTAAGTGAAACGATGTAAGTAACATGCCTGATGGAGAATTTAAAGTAACAATCATACGGATAGTCACTGAGCTTGAAAAAAGAATAGAAGACATCAGTGATACCCTTACCACAGAGATAAAATAATTTAAAAAGAATCAGAGATAAATGTAATAAACAAAATTGAGGCAATGAAGAGCATGCTAAAAGAGGGAGAGGAATGAACTAGTCAACTAGAAGGCACAATAATGGAAAATAATGAAGCTGAGCAAAGAGAATTCTGCAACATGAGAATAGACTTGGGGAACTCATTGATTCCATCAAATATGATAACATTCATATTACAGGGGTCCTAGAAGAAAAGAGAAAAAATGGGGCAGAAAATTTATTCCAAAGCATAATATCAGAAAATTTCCCTAATCTGGGAAAAGAAACAGACATCCAGATTTGGGAGGCACAGAGAATGTCCATTAAAGTCGACAAAAGCAGACCAGCAACAAGATCTATTATAATTAAATTTGTGATATACAGTGATAAAGTAAAAATCTTAAAAGGAGCAAAACAAATAAAGTCCTTAACTTACAAGGGAAAACCCATCAGGCTAGCTGGATTTCTCAACAGAAACTTGGCAAGCCAGAAGAGAGTGTCATGATGTATTCAAAGTGAGAAATGGGAAAAATTTGCAGCCAAGAATTCTCTATTCAACAAGGCTATCATTCAGAATAGAAGGAGAGATAAAAGAGTTTTTCAGAGAAACAAAATCTAAAGGAGTTTGTAACCACTAAAGCAACCCTTCAAAAAATTAAAGGGGACTCTGAGTACAAAGGAGAAACCAAAAGTAACAGAGACAAGAAAGGAACAGAGAAATCTCCAGAAACAAAGATAAACCAAATAACAAAATGGCAAGAAATATGTTTCCATCAATACTCACTTTGAATATAAATGGACTAAATGCTCCAAACAAAAGACATAGATTGTCATAATGGATTAAAAGTAAAACATCTATATGCTGCCTACAGCAGACTCATTTTAGACCTAAATAAACTTGCAGATGGAATGTGAGTGGGTGGAGAAACATTTATCACACAAATGGATGTTAAAGCTGAGTAGCAATACTTACACTGGACAAACTAGGCTTTAAAATTAAGATTGCAAAAAAGAGTGAAGAGTATGATATAATCATAAAGGGGACAAGATATAATACATGTAAACATCTATGCACCCAACATGAGAGCATGCAAATGTATAAAATAACAGCAAACACAAAGGGACTAATTGGTAATAACATAATAATAGTAGAAGACTTTCACACCCCCACTTACATCAATGGACAGATCATCTAAACAGAATGTCAAAAAGGAAACAATGATTTTGATGACACAATGGACCAGATGTACTTAATAGATATATTCAGAACATTCCATCCTAAAGCAGCAAAATACACATTCTTTTCAAGTGTGCATGGGACAGTCCCTAGAAGAGATCACATACTATGTCAGAAATCAGGCCTCAACAAAAACAAAAAAGGATTGAAATTATACCATGCGTATTTTCTGACTGCAACACTATGAAACTTGGAATTAACCACAAGAAAATTTGGAAAGACCAACAATACATAGAGGTTAAATAACATGCAACTAAAAAAAAAAAATGAATGGATCAACCAGAAAATCAAAGAAGTTAAAAAAAATAGAAACAAATGAAAATGAAAACAATAGTCCAAAAGCTTTGGGATGCAGCAAAAGCAGTCTTAAGAGGGAAGTATATAGCTATACAGGCCTACCTCAAGAAGAAAGAAAAATCATAAACAATCTAACCTTACACCTATAGTAGCTAGAAAAAGGATGCCTGGGTGGCTCAGTGGGTTAAGCCTCTGCCTTCTGCTCAGGATCAGACCCTGATCCCAGGGTCTTGGGATCGAGGCCTGCATTGGGCTCTCTGCTCAGCAGGGAGCCTGCTTCCCCCCTCTCTCTCTCTGCCTGCCTCTCTTGCTACTTGTGATCTCACTCTCTGTCAAATAAATAAATACATAAAATCTTTAAAGAAATAAAGTACCTAGGAAAAGAATAACAAATGAAGCTTAAAGTCAGCAGAAGGAAGGAAATAAAAAGGATTAGAGCAGAAATAAATGTCTTGGAAACTAAAAAAACAAAAGCAAAACAATACAAACATGATCAGTGAAACCAGGATCTGGTTCTCTGAAAAAATTTTAAAGGTCATAAACATTTAGCCAGACTTACTGAAAGGAAAAGAGAAAGGGCCCAAATAAATGAAATCACAATGAGCGAGAAGAATAACAACCAATATCACAGAAATAGAAAATGTTATAAAAAACTATATTTCAACAAATTGGACAACCTAGAAAAAATAGATAAATTCCTAGAAACATATAAATTATCAAAACGAAAAGGAAGAAATGGAAAATGTGAACAGAAAATAACCAGCAAAGAAACTGAATTCATAATCAGAAACTTCCCAACAAAGTCCAGGGCCAGATGGCTTCTCAGGGGATGCTACCAAACATTTAAAGAAGAGTCAGAGAAAGGTAAATACCATATGATTTCACTCATACGTGGAATTTAATAACAAAACAAATGAGCAAAGTGGAAAACAAGAGAGCTCCAGAACAAGAAACACTCTTAACTCTAAAGAACAAACTGATGATTACCAGAGGGAAAGTGGGCAGGGAAAGGGCGTAGATGGATGAAGTTGGTGTTGGGGATTAAGGAGTGGACTTGTTGTGATGAGCACTGGGTATTGTATAGAAGCATTGAATCACTATATTGTACACCTGAAACTAAGATTACACTATTACACACACCATGTATAATTCACATCATATAATTATGTAAATAGGTGAAATTATTTAATAAAAGTCAGAACACATTCAGATAAATAAATTTACAAACTGGGAATAGAAGGAAACTTCCTAATTGTAAAAAGCAAACAAACAAAAAAATAAAACAACTTCTATATACATATTTTTATATATCTATGTATATATATATACATATAAATATGTATATAGAACTTTTTTGTTTTATATATATATATATTATCATACAAAAGGTTAAATACTTCTAATCCTATCCCTTGAGGTCAACAATGAGAGAAGGATGTGATAAATTGAAAAATGAACCCCAAAGTATGTCCACATCCTAATTCCTGGAGCCTGTGGTGTTATGTGACAAACACATTGCATTTGTGATTAAGTAAAAGATATTGAGATATTAGACTATCCTGGATTATCTGGGTGGGCCTTAAATGGAATAACAAATTCTTTATGAGAGAGAAGCAGAAGGAGATTTTATACAGAAGTGGAGGAGTCAATATGACCATGGAGGCAGAGATCAGAGTGATGAGGCCACCAGAACCTGGAAGAATCAAGGAATAGATTCTCCCCTGGAAGCTCAGGAGGAGTGCAGCTCTGCTGACACCTGATTCCAGCCCAGTAAAACTGACTTCTTGCCTCTCAAATTTTAAGAGAATATATTTCTCTCATCTTAAACCAGTAAGTCTGGGGTAACTTCTTATAGCATACTAGCCCAGATTTATTGTCATAGAGGCAAGTTTCCAAGAGTAGTCAGAGAGCAAGGCCTGATTTAAGTTTTCAAGCATGCTTTTGTCACTATTGGCCAAAGGGATTCTCATGGCCAAACTGAGTCAGTGAGAATATAAGGAGGTATGAACGAATTAGAGTTACTACTGTAACCTGTCCACTACAGAAAAACTGTGTATTCAGATAAATTTATGTATGTTTTGCTCATTCAAAGAAATAAATATCTTAAGATGCTGCATTTGGAGAATAGTATGAAAGAAAGACACTTTGGCAGTGGACTTGTTGTGATGAGCACTTGTGAAATATAGACTCATTGGTGAATAAATGCTTATTTTTAGTTTTAGAATAACTTTGTAAAATTAAAAATATTTAAGTGCACATAGTATGTTAATATCCCAAACTGTGTCATATATCCATACTAAACTAATAAATGTGGCCAGAATTAATGTGGATCATATGCTCTATTAAGCTAGTAGAGTCCTTCTCAAACACATGTAGGTAGAGAGTGGGGAGGGAATATTTCCCCAGAGAATGTGTAAGATGATATGACTGAACATGAAGTGAATAGAGGCTGGGTAGCAAAGCCAAAAGATACCTATTAAAAGTAATTGATAAATAGAAGACTGAGGGTATAACTTTAAAGACACTTGCAGTTGGGAGGATGACAGTGTAAAGAGAAGAAAGAGCAAAGAAATTCTATTTTTCTTATTATCCTACCTAAGATTTGTAGCACAATGTTTTCATAGAAATGTGCAATATACTAACTTTATTATAATAGGTGTCAATTCTAAGAACTTAGTTATCATTTCCTTTAATTATGCTCTGCTTTTTATTACTTAAAGTCTGTTTTCCATTCCATGTCTGATACAGATACACATACATATGTGTATATGTATGTATGTAGATATACATACAGATACACATACATATGTGTATATGTATTTATGTAGATATACATATATACACACATATATGCACATACATACATATATACACACACATATACATGCATATACGCATACATATATATTTTGCTTAATGGGGGGTTAAAAATTGATTCACTAAGATAGTTTTTAAGCCAAGAAATAAACTAGATAATATTTTTTATACAAAGAGAAAAAGTTTGTCCATGATTTTTTGTAGTGTCCTGAAGTTTTCCTTTGGTATCAGTAGCAAGAGAATTATATTTATGCACAATTATATTGTGTAGTATGAAAGCAAGTTTTCCCCAGTGGTAATTATTTTTATGTTCTATTTCCATTACCCAGTATCTCATAGACCTAGTCAAATGGAACTGGGTAAAATTTCTTTGTGTAGAAATGAATAAACTTAATCTGTATACTGTAATATTGCAAATCCTAATTACAATAATTTGAAAACAAGGAGAAGAATCTGAATGGGTAATTTCAGTGTTTTCAGAATTTATGGTAAATATGTTGAATTCATAGGTTAAAATTCTTATTTGTATAACTTTCTTCAAAATACAGAGAACTCTAGATGTAAGATAAAAATAAACAAACATATTGTTAGATAAACAAAGAGTAACTTAAATATCACAAAGAAGAGATCTGGATTTTATAAAGGATACATAACTTTGGTTTGAACTACATTATGCAAACACATACACACAAATACACATATACACACATATACCTGGCAGTTTAATTCAATGGGGATTTATTATTATCTACAATGTACTAAGTATTCTGCTATGTAAATCAATATGGAATTGATACTGAAGAAAATCATGACTACTTAGACTATCTTGGCCATTTATATAACTTGAAATTTGTCTAGATTGAGATATAGTTTTAAACTAATGAGTAAAGGGAAAGAACTTCACTGATTAACAAAATTATTATTGAGGTTGTTACTAGTTTTCATAGCATATACTGTGACTCTGTGTGAATCAAAAATTAGATTTTTTTTTTTTTACTATAAATATTTTGCCCTTGTAAGCATTGGTGAGAAGAGTACAGGTTAGATTTCAGTCCCACCCCCCTACTCCCACTTGACCTCCCAACACACACACACTTTACCATCACCACATCTGAGTGCCCTTAAAAAAATTCTTTATTGGAGAAGGAGTAAGTGAGAGGGAGAGAGCATGAGCAGGGGCAGAAGGAGAGGAACAAGCAGACTCCCCACTGAGAAGGAAGCCCAGTGTGGAGCTTCATCCCAGGAACCTGGGATTATGACCTGAGCTGAAGGCAGATGATTAACTTACTGAGCCAACTAGGCACCCCTAAGTGCCTTTTTGAAGGGTGTAACTTACACACCTGGATGTTCAGTCCTAGAATTAGTTAAGCCTGTTCCAGCATCCTGTGAACAACCTGAAATTATATTAACATTAGATGTACATTCAAAATGTGATACAAATATTTTTCTTAGGGAGAAGAACCAAAGCATTAATCAGACATTCAGGGCAGTTCAATGTCCCCACAAAAAAGTTAGAAACTAACAGATTATAGGATCAGGCAATTCATTTTTAAAAATGAAATTCATTATTTTACTAACTTAACTATATTCAAATTGTTTTGTCCTGGCAATAATGACCTGAAGTAACGGATGCATAAAGGGGTCAGATTGTAGTATCTTTTATGGAATCTTTGCAGGTTGTAGGTTTATACAAAGGACTTGCAAATACAGATGATGAAACTTGAAAAGAGGACTCTTCTTCAGGGACTTATAGATAGAGCTTCTATATCAAACCCAAATGAGACAAGATTGAAAGGAAAATGGTTTATTAATGGAATCAAAGGGCACAGCCTTTGATCAAGATCTGCTTGATTTGGCTAGATTCTAGGTTCCAAAATCATTTTTAAAAAAAGATAGTAGTCATTAAATAATATTTTTCAAGAAATAGCAATGACTACGTGTGTCAACAAATTTCAAAACTTTTATTCTCAGAATTCTGTCTGTGTATATCTAGCCACTTTGCATAATGTTCACTTAAATTCTCTGCACTGAAATACAACTAATCTGTTAAATGATCTTTTTCAGTTAAGTGACAACACCAGATGTTTGCTCTTGCAGTAATTGTTTCACTTAATAGGTGTATAGTATTAAGTACTGTTTTAAAAATGCTTTTCATTTGACACAGATGGAGGTATTGAATCTCTTATATGTAAATCTTTTCCTATAAGCTCATGATAAAAAAAAAAAGTAAATTATTTTTGTCCACTCCTGAGTATGACCATTTGGGAGTGAACAGGAAGCTCTTCTCCCTCTCAGACCCACTTGGCTTTGCATGTTCAAAAAGAAGTATAAAAAAAGACAGTGCAAGTGATTTTGAATGATTTTGACCTTAACTCGAGTCTTCCCTAAGATGTGCAGTCCTGTTTTCTCTTGTTCTTTTGACAGATGTAAGGGATTCTGCGTTGTGGACTGCATGATTCACTATGATTGACTTAGGCAGGGTGTGAATAGGGCTGCAAAGCAGGGGAGCGACGTTCAGCTTTCAAAGTGACAGACTGGTTACAGAGTGATTGAAGAGGTGTATGTCCTAGCATGTATGTGATGAGCTTGGGGAGAAAAAAGGAGGGGTGGAGTGAAAGAACACATACTAGTTTCTTCTTTTTCATTGCATTACTGCCACAGAGTAAGAAGAAAAATATAATTCAGATGATCTAGTTCAATCTTCTTTTTCATGAAAAGAATAAAAGAAAATTTGTGAGAAAATATGTGATATTTCATATTTAAGACAAATGAGTATATAGAGAAACTAATTTAAGACAAATGAATATATGCACATATACACATACACAAATAACCACATAAAAAGATTCTTAAGATCATTGATCATTAAGGAAGTGCAAATTAAATTCACAATTAGACTCTACTACACATATATTAGAATGGAAGAAAATGAAGAATGACTATAAGTGTCTTAGTCAATTTGGGCTACTATAATAAAGTGCTATAGGCTGGATGGCATATAAACATTATAAATTTATTTCTCACAGTTCTAGAGACTAGAATTCTGAGATCAGGGTGCCAGCATGATCAGGTTCTGGCGAGGCTCTTCTTTTAGGTTGTAACTTTGCATTGTACCTTCACCTGATAGAAAGTGGGTGAGGGAGCTCTCTGGAATACCTTTTTTAAGGGTGCTAAGTAATTGCATTCATTAGGGTTCTACCCTCAAGACCTAATTCCCTCCCAAAGCCCCCACCTCCTAACACCATCACATTATGAGGGAAGGTTTCAACATATAAATTTTAGGGAGAACATAAATGTTTAGTGCATAACACCAAGTGCTCATGAATATCTGGAAGCACTGGCTCTCTGAAGCATTCCTGCTGGGAATATAAATGGTACAATTGTTTATAGAATGGCACAAACATAGTGCGACAGTTTAAAAAAAAATACAGGGAGTCAAGTCATAAGAGACTCTTAACTGTTGGGGTCCATTATCAAAGGAACGAGACTGAGACAAAGTGAAATTTATGCAAAGCTTTATTCTATGCTAAGCATTAGAAGTCAGACTGACCGGCCAGGGCCGCCTCCAAAGAAAGCAACCCTGTCCCGATCTCACAGGCTGGTTTTATAGAGCATAACCGCAGACCTCAAGGTACGTGGCTTCTATTGTTAGGGCGTTTACTCCCGGAATCGATACGGGGAACCAATACCAGGAACTGCTGGGATGTTTGGAACTGCTGGGACATGCTGGGGCATTTAGAACTGCTGGGGTGTTTATTCCCGGAATGAAGTCCATAGATGTAAATGACAGTATGGCTACCCAGGTAATATGGAGTCACTCTGGCTAAGCAGGCCCTAATAGTTAAACAGGTTTTTAACATTAAATCGGCCCTAACATTAACTATAGAGAATAATGTGAGGGTTGCAGGAGGGGAAGAGGAAAGGGGGATGGGCTAAATGGGTGATGACAATTAAGGAGGGCACTTGTTGTGATGAGCAGTTTTATATGTAAGTGATGAATCACTAAATTCTACTCCTGAATCTAATATTACACAATAAACTAGTTACTAGAATTTAAGCAAAAACTTGAAATATTAAAAAAAGTAAACTTACCATGTGATCCAGTCAGTCCACTCTCCTAAGTGTTTAACCCAAAAAGAAAGAAATTGTATATTCAAACTTGTACACAATATTTGTATATACAAGAAATTGTATATTCAGACTTGTACACCATGCTTGTAGCAGCTTTATGTTAGCCAGAATTTGGGGGAAAAAAAGCATCCACAGGGACATGAATAAAGAATTGTGACATATCCATGCAATGAAATCTACTCAGCAATAAAAAGAAATGAACCCTTGATACAATAGCATGGATGAATTTCTGTTAATGGTGATGACTGAAAGAAGTCAGACTGAAGAGTTACATACTCTATCATACCATTTATATAAAATACAACTAATTCATATTTTATTTATGTAATATGATCGGCAAGTTATTATTATATGTAACTTAATTTATCATGACAGAAAGGAGTGAATAGTTTCCTATAAAAGCAGATGGGGAAGGATGAGGTGGGAAATCATAAAACACCATGCAAGAACATTTGGAAGTAATGGATCTGTTCATTATTTCATTTGCACTGACAATTTTATGAGAATATAAACATGTCAAAACTTGTTGTATTGTATAATCTAAATATGCAGTTTATTAGCATATCAATTATACTTGCAGAATATAAAATTTATAAAATTGGGTAAAATTGGGTAAAGCTACACTGTGTTTTTAGAGATAGTGGTATTGTGGAAAAGTTGGGGGGAGAAGAAAATATAGACAAGAGAGACAACAATGTGATATAATATTTTCCAAACCTAAAATTATTTGGTGGTGGGAGTGCTTATGATTCAACAGATACTGAGCCACTTTCCTAAAATTCCATCTCAGTAATGATGGTGTGGGGAATTAGAATATGTGAGGTCCTAATAACACTTATGAGAAGACATATTTTTAAATTTGTCATGCAGATAACCCTTCTCTTCTTAATTAGAAAATATTTAGAACTTAAATTACAGAGGGTTGACTAGACTAAGTGATTCCTTAGGAATTACTTTGTTCTTAGAATTCTTTCTCTGATCCCCCTACGATAGGAGAAGAATAAATGAAACAAGATGGGATTGGGAGGGAGACAAACCATAAATGACTCTTAATCTCACAAAACAAACTGGGGGTTGCTGGGGGGAGGTGGGATTGGGAGAGGGGGAGCGGGCTATGGACATTGGGGAGGGGAGGCGAACCATAAGAGACTATGGACTCTGAAAAACAACCTGAGGGTTTTGAAGGGTCAGGGGTGGGAGGTTGGGGGAACAGGTGGTGGGTGATGGGGAGGGCACGTTTTGCATGGAGCACTGGGTGTTGTGCAAAAAGAATGAATACTGTTACGCTGAAAAAATTAATAAAAAGGGAAAAAAAAAAAAAAAAAAAAAGAATTCTTTCTCTGACCAGCTAGAACTTTCCGAATTTTTAAATATCCATTAGGTGAAAAACTAGGTCAAAAATGCACAGAAAAAAAAATTCTAAAAATTATCCAAGACAGAGAACAAATTTCCTATTCAAATGTTTCTCAGATTCTGTTGTCATAAGGCTTGATATTCTGATGGTCATCTTTGGATGAATACCTATTTTCCAACTAAAAAAGGGCTAACACAGCTTCTAAGACCCTTAGAATCAGGTCTTATTCCCTAGATCCTGATTTATCCCTACTGTAAATTCTAACTTCCAGGATATAAGAATATCTTGGATTATAATTCTTGGTCAAGTTGAATTCCCATTGTAAAAATGCATATTCAAAGAGAAAACTGTGAGGTATAAATGGAAGAGGATTTTTTTTTCACTCAATAAACACAGGTATTTTTGAGCATCACCAATTGGTGTTCTGCCTGGGAATACCATAAAGAAAACATAAACAGCCTGCTATAAGAAAGAGGATACAAAGTGGAGTTGATAAATCTGGAGTTTATGTAGGTGTCCCATGTGATCCCATTCAGAGATGAACAGATGATGTGGAGAAAAATTAACATAGAGCTCTCAGAATCAACAATCTACTACATCGCAGGTTTCTCTTAGACATCTTGACATTTTATGGAATTCTCACATAAAACTTGAGAGCAAAGCATTAGGACATTTTCTTTTTTCCTGGAAGTGAACTATGAACTCATAAGAAGAACAACAATAATAACAATCATAAAATGTTTGTCTTGTGTAAATAAGATATACTCTAATGACTTGCAAATAGACAAAACACTCTCTGAACTCATATTGTGTATATGCCATCATGACTTTTCAAAGCAGTAAAAATATTTTATTTTTACTGCTTTATCCAAAAATACTTTTCATTTGACTTAGTGTTCACAACTTAAATATTTCTCATATATTTTCTTTGTATTCTAATGTGAAATTCTTAAAAGTATTTTTTTCTTTTTCAAAAATCAATACATTTTCCAGGGTGCCTGAGTGGCTCAGTGAGCTAAGCATCTGGCTCTTTATTTTGGTGCAGGCCATCATCTCAGGGTCATGAGATCAAGCCCCACACTGGGCTCCATGCTGGGTGGGGATCCTGCTTAAGATTCTCTCTCTTCCTCTCCCTCTGCTTCCCATCCCACTCTCTCTCTCTCTTAAGAAAGAAAAAGAAAACAATATATTTTCCTCCATATATGTCTTTTTGGTGAAGTCTCTACTCAAATTTTTTTTTCCATTCATATAATCAGTTTGTGTGTTTACTTATTATTGAATTTTAAGTGTTCTTTACTTATTCTGTATAAAATTCCTTTATATATGGAATTTAAAAATACTTTTTCCTTAGCCTAGAACTCTTTTTATTCTCTCAGCAATGTCTTTAGAAGAGTCAAAATTTTATGAAGTCTAATTTTTCAAGTCTTTCTTTTAATATCATGCTTAGACATCATTGCTTAACAAAAAGTCAAAAGA
The DNA here is from genome assembly GCF_922984935.1 of Meles meles. Lineage (NCBI taxonomy): Eukaryota > Metazoa > Chordata > Mammalia > Carnivora > Mustelidae > Meles > Meles meles. Next base: position 156,392,192 of record NC_060066.1, on the reverse strand, counting down.
ACTACTCTGTTTTCTAATTGAAGTTCTATAGTTTTGGGCTTCACATTTAGGACTATGATTTGTGTTGAATTGTCTTTTCTTGATAGTTCAAGAAATGAATCAAAGTTTATTTGTTTAGCATAAGAATATCCAGTTGTTCCAACATCACTGGATGAAAAGATCATTATTTCTTTAATGGATTACCTTTGTACCTTTGCCAAAAATGAGGTGTCATTTAATGAGACGATCTGTTTCTGGACTCACTCTGTTTTGTTCTCTTGGTCTATTTTTCAGGATTGATACTGCTTACATGCTGTTGGTAATTGTAGCTTTAAAATGAGTAAAAATCACATTTTGTAGATCAACCAACTTTGTTCTTCCTAAAATTGTTTTTAGCTATTTGTTATATTACCGAATTAATTTTAGAATCAGATTGTCACTTCCTACTTTTAGTTGTTTTGATTGGAATGGTGTTAAAACTATAAATTAATTTGGAGAGAATTGATTTCTTAACCATATTGAGTTTCCAAGTCAATAAGCAAGCTCTATGTCTCCATTTATTTAGGTCTTCTTTCATTTCTTTTAGCAATGTTTTGTAATTTCTAGTGTACAAATTCTACACATTTTTTCAGATTTATCCTTAAGTATTTCATGTTTTTTTAGGCAATTGCAACTTATACTTCTTCATTAAATTTTAATTCTAGCTTTTAATTGTTAGGACTTAGAAATGCAATTCACTTTTGTATATTGATCTGATATCCTGCAACGTTGATGAACTCACATATTAGTTCCCATAATATTTATTTTTGTATACCCATTGAATTTTCTTTATTAAAATGATGTTATCTATGAAAAAGGATTTTTCACATCTTCTTTTCACACTAGGGAAATTTTCCCCCATTGTTCTTTATGTATGGCCCTGGCTGGACCCTCCAGCACAATGTTGAAAATAATTGGACAGAGTGGACATCCTTATTTTGTTCCCAGTCTTAGAAAACATTCAGTCATTCACAATTAAATATGATGTTAGCTGCATGATTTTTCATAGAGGACCTTCATGAGGCTAAGGATATTCCCTTTTATTCCTAAATTTGAATTTTTAACAAGAATAAATGTTGGATTTTGTCAAATGCTTATTTCCTGTCTATTACGATAATCTTATGGTCATTCTTTCTAATTGGTAAATATGGTGAATTAAATTCACCTATTTTTTAAGTTAAACCCACTTTCATTCCTTGGTTAACCCTTACTTGGCTATCATATTTTCTTTTATCTTGTGTGGTATAAATGCTGCTCTCGTAGAATTTGTTGGGAAGAATTTCCTCCTATTTAATTTTCTGGAAAAGATTGTATAGAAGTAGTATTATTTATTCTTTAAATGTTTGATAGAATTCATCAGTGAACTTATCTTGTTCTCGAGTTTTCTTTATGGGGAAGTTTTGTTTTATAAATTTAATTTCTTCAATACATAGAAAACTATTCAGATTACCTGTTCGTTTTGAGTGAACTTTTATAGTTGTGTCCTTCAAAAAATTTTCCCATTTCAACTAAGTTGTTGAGTATTTTCATAATGGTCACAATATTCCCTGTTCTTTCAGCTTCAAAGTCCTCTTTTAAAATCTCTGTAATTCTTGATTTCAGATGAGCAAACCTCATTTCTGCTTTGCCAGCTGATTTTCCTTTTACATTCTGTCAATAGGGGGCACTAGAAAGAGTGCTGTGGGAAGAAGGTTTGGTTTGATATGTGCTTCCTACTTGCTTTCTGTTCCTGTCTGTCACACCTACCAAAACTTCTTCATAGTGACAGTTGATTCCAGCTTTTATTCCCCAGCCCCATCCCCAATACTTACCAAACAAGGCTTGAAGCCTTTTAGGGATATCAGTGTCATCTGCTTGATGCATGTTCCTCTGGGGTCTGTGTACCAGACCCACAGAGCATATCCCTAATCTCAGAGATAGGAGTCTCAGGCTCTTTCTCAAAGGTCTGAATTTCAGTTCCAGAGGACCTCTCCTCTAAACCTCTAAGTTTTAATGGTTTTGAACTCTTTGTTTTTCCAAACACAAAACAGCATTAGCCCTGCCTGCTCCTACTGCTATCTCATAATATTTCTGTTATTGTTCCCAGTTCACCTTTTCTGTTGTTCAATCCCTAATTAACAATTATTTATACTAAATTCTATTCGTTAAAACAACTGGGATAGTTTCTGCTTTCTACCTACACGCTGATATCAAATAATTACATATTTATTTCCCCTTTATTCAAATTTCATATTACTTTTAATTTCTTTATAGTTGAAGTAGTTACAAAACTATGTGTAAGCAAAATAAAACATTTGTAATTCAAATACCTAGGTTTCTTACATATGAGTATAAGGAAAGAAACAGCTCAGTATTTTTTAAACCTTTGCCTCTAACATGACACATAATGCAATCTATAAAACAACAACAACAAAAATGGCAAATAAAAATGGATAAGTACACTTGTTTTATTAGTCTGGGTAAAGTACAGCCCAGACAAGAGACATACTTTAGTGACTTAAGCATTAGAAATCAGAATTGTATTAAATCAGACTCCAGAATTATTCATGAGATTTGATTTGAGGAATAAGACATGATGAGAAGAAAGATCCACAATTGAGATATAGTCTGATTGTCTCAAATTTCCTGGAGATGCCCATGAATTTGCTTATATTTGTGGGATTACTGCAAAAGCTTTGGCATTCATTGCAGTTGTTTGCAATTTGGAATATTAGGAAATATAAAGGTAACTTTATAACATTTTATTTTCTGCTCAATTATTGTATCATAGTTTGCATGCCAGTCCAAGTGTGAGATTATTTGGTATGAAAAATTTATATACATTCATACATATATGTATATATACATATATACGTGTGTGTTTGTAGGTTTTTTTTAAAATTTTTATTTATTTCTTATTTTTTTATAAACATACAATGTATTTTTATCCCCAGGGGTACAGGTCTGTGAATCACCAGGTTTACACACTTCACAGCACTCACCATAGCACATACCCTCCCCAGTGTCCATAAACCCCATTCTCCTCACGCAACCCCCCATCCCCCCATCAACCCTCAGTTTGTTTTGTGAGATTAAGAATCACTTATGGTTTGTCTCCCTCCCAATCCCATCTTGTTTCATTTATTCTTCTCCTATCCCCCTAACCCCCCATGTTGCATCTCCACATCCTCATATCAGGGAGATCATATGATAGTTGTCTTCCTCTGATTGACTTATTTCACTAAGCATGATACCCTCTAGTGCCATCCACGTCGTCGCAAATGGCAAGATTTCATTTCTTTTGATGGCTGCATAGTATTCCATTGTGTATATATACCACATCTTCTTTATCCATTCATCTGTTGATGGACATCTAGGTTCTTTCCATAGTTTGGCTATTGTAGACATTGCTGCTATAAACATTCGGGTGCATGTGCCCCTTCGGATCACTATGTTTGTATCTTTAGGGTAAATACCCAGTAGTGCAATTGCTGGGTCATAGGGTAGCTCTATTTTCAACATTTTGAGGAACCTCCATGCTGTTTTCCAGAGTGGTTGCACCAGCTTGCATTCCCACCAACAGTGGAGGAGGGTTCCCCTTTCTCTGCATCCTCGCCAGGATCTCTCATTTCCTGACTTGTTAATTTTAGCCATTCTGACTGGTGTGAGGTGATATCTCATTGTGGTTTTGATGTGTATTTCCCTGATGCCCAGTGATGTGGAGCACTTTTTCATGTGTCTGTTGGCCATCTGGATGTCTTCTTTGCAGAAATGTCTGTTCATGTCCTCTGCCCATTTCTTGATTGGATTGTTTGTTCTTTGGATGTTGAGTTTGCTAAGTTCCTTATAGATTTTGGACACGAGCCCTTTATCTGATATGTCGTTTGCAAATATCTTCTCCCATTCTGTCAGTTGTCTTTTGGTTTTGTGAACTGTTTCCTTTGCTGTGCAAAAGCTTTTGATCTTGATGAAATCCCAATAGTTCATTTTTGCCCTTGCTTCCCTTGCCTTTGGCGATGTTCCTAGGAAGATGTTGCTGCGGCTGAGGTTGAAGAGGTTACTGCCTGCATTCTCCTCAAGGATTTTGATGGATTCCTTTCTCACATGGAGGTCCTTCATCCATTTGGAGTCTATTTTTGTGTGTGGTATAAGGAAGTGGTCCAATTTCATTTTTCTGCATGTGGCTGTCCAATTTTCCCAGCACCATTTATTGAAGAGGCTGTCTTTTTTCCATTGGACATTCTTTCCTGCTTTGTCGAAGATTAGTTGACCATAGAGTTGAGGGTCTATTTCTGGGCTCTCTATTCTGTTCCATTGATCTATGTGTCTGTTTTTGTGCCAGTACCATGCTGTCTTGATGATGACAGCTTTTTAATAGATCCTGAAGTCCGGAATTGTGATGCCACCAACTTTGGCTTTCTTTTTCAATATTCCTTTGGCTATTCGAGGTCTTTTCTAGTTCCATATAAATTTTAGGATTATTTGTTCCATTTCTTTGAAAAAAATGGAAGGGATTTTGATAGGGATTGCATTAAATGTGTAGATTGCTTTAGGTAGCATAGACATTTTCACAATATTTATTCTTCCAATCCAGGAGCATGGAACATTTTACCATTTCTTTGTGTCTTCCTCAATTTCTTTCATGAGTACTTTATAGTTTTCTGCATATAGATTCTTAGCCTCTTTGGTTAGGTTTATTCCTAGGTATCTAATAGTTTTGGGTGTAATTGTAAATGGGATTGACTCCTTAATTTCTCTTCCTTTTGTCTTGTTGTTGGTATAGAGAAATGCAACTGACTTCTGTGCACTGATTTTATAACCTAACACTTTACTGAATTCCTGTACAAGTTCTAGCAGTTTTGGAGTGGAGTCTTTTCGGTTTTCCACACATAGTATCATATCATCTGTGAAGAGTGATAATTTGACTACTTCTTTGCCGATTTGGATGCCTTTAATTTCTTTTTGCTGTCTGATTGCTGAGGCTTGGACTTCTAGTACTATGTTGAATAGCAGTGGTGATATTGTACGTCCCTGCCGTGTTCCTGACCTTAACGGAAAAGCTTTTAGTTTTTCTCCATTGAGAATGATATTTGTGGTGGGTTTTTCATAGATGGCTTTGATAATATTGAGGTATGTGCCCTCTATCACTACACTTTGAAGAGTTTTGATCAGGAAGGGATGCTGTACTTTGTCAAATGCTTTTTCAGCATCTATTGAGAGTATCATATCATTCTTGTTCTTTCTTTTATTCATGTGTTCTATCACATTGATTGATTTGCGGATGTTGAACCAACCTTGCAGCCCTGGAATAAATCCCACTTGGTCGTGGTGAATAATCCTTTTAATGTACTGTTGAAACATATTGGCTAGTATTTTGGCGAGAATTTTTGCATCTGTGTTCATCAAGGATATTGGTCTGTAGTTCTCTTTTTTGGTGGGATCCTTGTCTGGTTTTGGGATCAAGGTAATGCTGGCCTCGTAAAATGAGTTTGGAAGTTTTCCTTTTTTTTTTTGGAACAGTTTCAGGAGAATAGGAATTAGTTCTTCTTTAAATGTTTGGTAGAATTCCCCTGGGATGCTGTCTGGCCCTGGGCTTTTGTTTGTTTGGAGATTTTTGATGACTGTTTCAATTTCCTTACCAGTTATGGGCCTGTTCACGTTTTCTATTTCTTCCTGGTTCAGTTGTGGTAGTTTATATGTCTCTAGGAATGCATCCATTTCTTCCAGATTGTCAAATTTGTTGGGGTAGAGTTGCTCATAGTATGTTCATAATATGTTTATCATTTGTTTCCATGAAATTTTTCAATTCTTCCTTAATATCCTGGTTGACCCATTCATTCTTTAGAAGGATGCTGTTTAGTTTCCATGTATTTGGGTTCTTTCCAAATTTCCTCTTGTGATTGAGTTCTAGCTTCAGAGCAATGTCCCCTACTATTATTGTATTATTATTCCTGTGTTTCTTTGATTTTGTTATTAATTGGTTGATATAGTTGGCTGCTCCCATGTTAGGGGCATAGATATTTAAAATTGTTAGATCTTCTTGTTGGACAGACCCTTTGAGTAGGATATAGTGTCCTTCCTCTTCTCTTATTATAGTCTTTGGCTTAAAATCTAATTGATCTGATATAAGGATTGCCACCCCAGCTTTCTTCTGATGCCCATTAGCATGGTAAATTGTTTTCCACCCCCTCACTTTAAATCTGGAGGTGTCTTCACGTCTAAAATGAGTTTCTTATAGGCAACATATAGATGGGTTTTGTTTTTTTATCCATTCTAATACCCTGTGTCTTTTGATTGGGGCATTTAGCCCATTAACATTCAGGGTAACTATTGAGAGATATGAATTTAGTGCCATTATTAGCCTGTAAGGTGACTGTTACTGTATATTGTCTCTGTACCTTTCTGATCTACTACTTTTAGGCTCTCTCTTTGCTTAGAAGACCCCTTTCAATATTTACTGTAGAGCTGGTTTGGTGTTTGCAAATTCTTTCTGTTTTTGTTTGTCCTGGAAGCTTTTTATCTCTCCTTCTATTTTCAATGATAGCCTAGCTGGATGGAGTATTCTTGGCTGCATGTTTTTCTCGTTTAGTGCTCTGAATATATCGTGCCAGCTCTTTCTGGCCTGCCAGGTCTCTGTGGATAAGTCTGCTGCCAATCTAATATTTTTACCATTGTATATTATAGACTTCTTTTCCCGGGCTGCTTTCAGGATTTTCTCTTTGTCACTAAGACTTGTAAATTTTACTATGAGGTGACGGGGTGTGGGCCTATTCTTGTTGATTTTGAGGGGGGGTTCTCTGCACCTCTTGGATTTCGATGCTTGTTCCCTTTGCCATATTAGGGAAATTCTCTCCAATATTTCCCTCCAATATACCTTCTGCTCCCCTCTCTCTTTCTTCTTCTTCTGGAATCCCAATTATTCTAATATTGTTTCATCTTATGGTGTCACTTATCTCTCGAATTCTCCCCTCATGGTCCAGTAGCTGGTTGTCCCTCTTTTGCTTGGCTTCTTTATTCTATGTCATTTGGTCTTCTATATCACTAATTCTTTCTTCTGCCTCATTTATCCTAGCAGTGAGAGCCTCCATTTTTGATTGCACCTCATCAATAGCTTTTTTTATTTCAACTTGGTTAGATTTTACTTATTAAATTTCTCCAGAAAGGACTTTTATATCTCCAGAGAGGGTTTCTCTACTATCTTCCATGCCATTTTCGAGCCCGGCTAGAACCTTCAGAATAGTCATTCTGAACTCTAGATCTGACATATCACCAATGTCTGTGTTGATTAGTTCCCTAGCCTTCAGTACTGCCTCTTGTTCTTTTGTTTGTGGTGATTTTTTCTGCCTTGTCATTTTGTCCAGATAAGAGGATATAAAGGATCAAATAAAATACTAAAAGGGTGGCAAAGACCCCAGAAAAATGCATTTTTACCAAATCAGAAGAGACCCCAAATTGGCGGGGGGGGGGGGAGAAAGGGGATAAAAAGAGGTTCAGAAATAAAAAGAAGAAAAATTAAAAAAAGAAAACAAAAAATATTAAAAAAAGAATATATATATATATATATATATATATATATATATATATATATATTAGATAACCTAGTTAAAAAACGAGGTAGTTGAGGGAAACTGGAAGGGGAGATGAACCATGAAAGAGTATGGACTCTGAAAAGCAACCAGAGGGTTTTGAAGGGGCGGGGGTGTGGGAGGTTGAGAAACCAGGTGGTGGGTAATAGGGAGGGCACGTACTGCATGGAGTACTGGGTGTGATGCCAAAACAATGAACACTGTTATGCTGTAAATAAACAAATAAAAAAAAAGTTTTTAAAGAAAAGGGTAAAAGTTTAAAAAAAATTTAGCTGAAGAAGAAAAAAGAAAGAAAAAAAATTGAAAAAAAATTGAATTAACCACAAGACTAAAGAATCATGGGGAGAAAGCCATGAGTTCCGTGCTTTGCTTTCTCCTCCTCTGGAATTCTGCTGTTGTCCTAGGTATTGAACCTGCTTTCCTTGGTAGACGAACTTCGTCCTGGCTGGATTTTTTGTTGATCTTCTGGGGGAGGGGCCTATTGTAGTGACTCTCAAGTGTCTTTGCCCACGGCGGAATTGCACTGCCCTTACTGGGGTCCAGACCAAGTAATCCGCTCAGGTTCGCTTTTGTTCCCTCAATGCTTTCCGTAGAGTTCTGGAGGACAGGAATGAAAATGGCGGCCTCCCAGTGCCCGGCCCAGAGGAGCTGAGAGCCCAGGGCCCCACTCCTCAGTGCGCCCCCAGAGAGCAGCACCCAATCACTCCCTTATCCCTGGCCTCCGGCCATGCTCTGAGCTCACCCAGCCTGCGACCGGTTCAAGGTAACCCTGAGCTGAGATCTCAGTCCTCAGCTCTGTCTCTGTAGCCGGCTTCCCGGTTCTAATACCTGCGAGCTCTGCAACACTCCAACACCCCCAATCCTTCTGTGACCCTGAGGGACCTGGGGCCACGCTGACCCCGCGTGGGCTTCACCCCAGTTTAGCCTCTGGACCAATGCCCCTCAGTGGAACAGACTTTTAAAAGTCCTGATTTTGTTCTCCATTGCTCCGCCGCTTGCCTAGAGCCGGCCCCTCCCCCCGCGGTCTATCTTCCCATCGTTTTGGATTCACTTCTCCGCCAGTCCTACCTTTCAGAAAGTGGTTGATTTTCTGTTTCTAGAATTGCTGTTCTTCTTCTCTTCGATCTCCCATTGGATTTGTAGGTGTTTGCAATGTTTAGATAAGCTATCGAGCTGATCTCCTGCTACCTGATGTAGTCTCAGCCTGCTACTTCTCCGCCATCTTGACTCCCTCTGTAGGGTATTTTTTTTTTCTTTCTAAAGATTATAGTCCCCTTGGGTTGCCTGGGTTTCCCAGTCTTTAAGTGTCTGCCTTTGGCTCAGGTGATGATCTCGGGGTATTGGGATCGAGCCCCACATCAGGCTCCCTGGTTAGCAGGGAGCTTGCTTCTCCCTCTCCCACTCCCCCTGCTTGTGTTCCATCAAATAAAATCTTAAAAAAATATATAATCCTCTCTTATTTTTCTCTAAATCTTCTTAGTGTACTTGGATAGCTGTTATATCCTGTCAGGTGTTACTGGATAATTTCATTTTCATTAAGGTGCTATTTTCATAAGTTTCACTGAAGGCTATATCCTCAAAATTATGTGCAACTACTTCTGTTTCAATAAGAAATTAACTGAACATTACAGATTAAATTTGGGGGATCACCATTGCTATTAGAAATAAATTCTAGGGGCACCTGGGTGGCTCAGTGGGTTAAAGCCTCTGCCTTCAGCTCAGGTCATGATCTCAGGGTCCTGGGATCGAGCCCCGCATCGGGCTCTCTGCTCAGTGGGGAGTCTGCTTCTCTCTCTGACTCTGCCTACCTCTCTGCCTACTTGTGATCTCTGTCTGTCAAATAAATAAATAAAATCTTTAAAAAAAAAAAACTCTTAGAAATAAATTCTACATAAGTATAAAATTTGATTGGGGACTGCTTAGATTTTTTTTTTTAAAGATTTTATTTATTTATTTGACAGAGAGAGAGATCACAAGTAGACAGACAGGCAGGCAGAGAGAGAGGAGGAAGCAGGCTCCCTGCGGAGCAGAGAGCCCGATGTGGGGCTCGATCCCAGGACCCTGAGATCATGACCTGAGCCGAAGGCAGTGGCTTAATCCACTGAGCCACCCAGGCGCCCCGGGGACTGCTTAGATTTAGCTACACAAACTGAACTAAAATTTAGGATTGAATATTTTATTGTGCTGACTCATCACCTCAGCAGAGAAGAAATCATGAACATTTATATTTTACATCTCATAATCATCTGATTTCCTCACCTTCCATTTGTAGACTAGTAGTTTTCTCGTGACTATGAAAAAAGGATATACTTATTGAAGAGAACTTTATATAGTAACACCACTATTGCTTCTGTTCTTCATGTAGAACTCCTATAATAAGGCAAACCTCAACGATATGGAACATTTTTGTTAGTGCGCTTCTGCTTCATATAATTTTACTTTTTTCATTTTTTATGTTTAATATAGGTACATGGAGGGGGAAAAACAAAGCCAGAATTAATTTTTCTGTCAATTGGAATGTCAAAAAGATCCAGTTACATAATTCCTGTCAGGATTCTATTCTGTTGAACAGCTGCAAAATGATTAAAAACTATAAGAGCCTTAAGGTAGAAAAATGAACTCGTTCTTGGCTTTATTCTTTATTTTATGTAGGATAACCTGTGTAGTGTACTCAGAGAAAAAGTGTATTATATAGAAAGCCTATCATCCTCAGGGAAAAAATGTATTTGTAGACCTCACAAGAAAGAGAGTTCTACCTGTTTCTTTCTCTCGACTGTGAATGCTCTGAAAAATAGCCACCAGACCTTCTTGGCTCCCATGCAAATAATTTCAAAGAATGGATTAAAATGAGATAGTAGCTAAATAAGAAGTGAAACAGAATTATTGAGATTGTTAATGTGATCAGGATGTGATTCTTACTTGCCAATCCTATAAAATAGCATGGAAATAACCATGCTATTTATCATTATAAGCAACCATAAAATCCTTAAAGGTTGTCAGCTCCAAATCTATCAATTCTTAAGAGTAATAGTATTTATTTATCACCATAGTATTAAAAACAATCAATTAATTTCCTGATAATTAGAAATGTCAGACCAATTTCTTGTTTTTAGTGGGACAAAACAAATTTGTAAGTTAGCTGAAGCTTAATGTTTTCACCTATTCTTTGTCTGGTGTTGATGGCAGAAGGTTAAATTTTTCTTACTTTGACCCACTGTGCAATTTTCCATCTGACCATAGACTAGTAGATCTTAAACTCTCATGCTATGGTTTTGAAAATCTTAAGGAGGACTGATTTTGTTTAGTGCTTTCAAGTTTTATTGGTAAACATTTAGACTGAACAGAGACAATTTATGAACATAGGTAGTTATTGAAATGTGTTGTCATGCAGCTTACAAATCTTTCTCTAGAGAACATTGCTAAAATCCTTAGCTAGAAGTTGTGAGACCAGTTTGTTGTGTTCCTGTCTAGAATGTTTCTTTCTAGCATCATCTTGATTCCTTGTGTTACTGTATGTTATCTACATGTATCTGTTGGAGTTCAACAAGTTTCTGGGTAGTTCCTCAAGCTTCAGTCTTTAAAATCTTTTTGTCTTCATTATAAAATGAATAAATTACATGTTTCTGAAATTTGTTTAAATTCCAGGCATTGCTCAAATACATGCACAATAGAAAACTGGAAAGTTATAACACTCTTTGAATATTTAACTGCTCACAACTCTCTTTGCACAGTCATTGTTTCTTACTAATTTTCTATATAATGCCTTCACAACAGTGGTGAGAACTTCTCTTGAAATTATATCAGAAAAAAACACATCAAGCTGAGTTCTGATTAAACACTCTCATCATTAACTCTTTTTCTTTAGGTCTGCCCTGTATTCTTTTGGAACTACTGGTGAGAGATCTTTTGGGAATAGAAGATCTCTGCTTCCTTCTTGGTGTTGTTTTATATCTCATTCTCATTAAGTATAGTAACCATAAAATCAGTACATTTTAAGATCATAGGTCTTAGCAAGATTCATTTCTCTACATTATTTAGCTATATTAAAAAACTAGGTAATTTTGCATTAATAATGTTTTTTAAATTATGTTATGTTAGTCACCATACAGTACATCATTTGTTTTTGATGTAGTGTTCCAAGATTCATTGTTTACATATAACACCCAGTGCTCCATGCAATATGTGCCCTCCTTAATACCCACAATCAGGCTCACCCTCCCCTCTAAAACCCTCAGTTTGTTTCTCAGAGTCCACATTTTCTGATGGTTTGTCTCCCACTCCGATTTCTCCCAATTCACTTTTCCTTTCCTTATCCTAATTTCTTCCATGTTATTCCTTATGTTCCACAAGTAAGTGAAACCGTATGGTAATTAACTTTCTCTGCTTGACTTATTTCACTCAGCATAATCTCCTCCAGTCCCATCCATGTTGATGTAAATGTTAAGTATTTATACTTTCTTTTTTTTTTAAGATTTTATTTATTTATTTGACAGAGAGAAATCACAAGTAGACAGAGAGGCAGGCAGGCAGAGAGAGAGAGAGAGAGAGAGGGAAGCAGGCTCACCGCCGAGCAGAGAGCCCGATGCGGGACTCGATCCCAGGACCCTGAGATCATGATCTGAGCCGAAGGCAGCAGCTTAACCCACTGAGCCACCCAGGCACTCCTATTTATACTTTCTGATGGTTGAATAATATTCTTTTGTATATATGGACCACATCTTCTTTATCCATTCATCTGTTGAAGGACATCTTGGCTCTTTCCACAGTTTGGCTATTGTGGACATTGCTGCTATGAACATTGGGGTACATATGGCCCTTCTTTTCACTACATCTGTATCTTTGGGGAAAATACCCAGTAGTGCAATTGCCAGGTCAGAGGGTAGCTCTATTTTTAATTTTTTGAAGAATCTCCAAACTCTTTTCCAAAGTGACTACACCTACTTTTATTCCCACCAACTTTCCCCACAACCTCTCCAACATTTGTTGTTTCCTGCCTTGTTAATCTTTGCAATTCTAACTGGTGTAAGGTGCCATCTCCATGTGGTTTTGATTTGAATTTCCCTGATGTCTAATGATGATGAAAATTTTTTCATGTGTCTGTTAGGCATTTGTATATCTTCTTTGGAGAAGAAGATATACAGAAGTCATGTCTTCTACTCATTATTTTTAATTGATTTTTTGTTTATTTGTGGGTTGAGTTTGATATCTTGGATATCAGCTGTTTGTCTGTAGTGTCATTTGCAAATATCTTCTCCCATTCTGTGAGTTGACTCTTTGTTTTGCTAACTATTTCCTTTGCTGTGCAGAAGTTACTATCTTGATGAAGTCCCAAAAGTTCTTTTTTGTTTTTGTTTCCCTCGCTTTCAGGGATGTGTCTTGAAAGAAGTTGCTGTGGCTGATGTGGAAGAGGTTACTGCCCATGTTCTCCTCTAGGATTTTGATGGGTTCCTGTCTCACATTGAGGTCTTTCATTCATTTTGAGTTTATCTTTGTGTACCATGTAAGAGAATTGTTGACTTTCATTCTTCTGTACATATCTGCCCAATTTTCCCAGCACATTTATTGAAGAGTCTTTTTTCCATTGGATATTTTTCCTGCTTTGTCTAAGATTATTTGACCATTGAGTTGAGGGTCCATATCTGATGTCTGTGTTCTGTTCCATTGTCTATGTGTCTGTTTCTGTGCCAGTATCATGCTGTCTTGGTGATCACAGCTTTGTAATATAGCTTGAAATCAGGCAATGTGATGCCCCCAGCTTTTTTTGTGTTGTTGTTTTCAACATTTCCTTGGTGATTTGGAGTCTTTTCTGGTTCCATATGAATTTTAGGGTTGTTTGTTAAAGCACTTTGAAAAATGCCACTTTGAAAAATGGGTATTTTGATTGGGATGTCATCGAAAGTATAGATTTCTCTGGGTAGCATAGACATTTTAACAATGCTTAGTCTTCTGATCCATGAGCATGGAATGTTTTTCTATATTTTTGTGTCTTCTTCAATTTCTTTCATGAGTGTTCTATAGTTCCTCGAATGTAGATTCTTTTCCTCTTTGGTTAGGTTTTTTGGTGCTATTGTAAATGGAGTTAATTTTCTAATTTCTCTTTCTACAGTTTCATTAGTGTATAAGAAAGCAACTGATTTCTGTGCAGTGATTTTGTATCCTGACACATTACTGAATTACTATATGAGTTCTAGTAATTTGGTGGTGGAGTCTTTTGGGTTTTCTACATAAAGGATTATGTCATTTGTGAAGTAAGAGAGTTTGACTCCTTTTTTGCCAATTCAAATACATTTTATTTCTTTTTGTTGACTGATTGGTGCTTCTAGGACTTCTAGTACTATGTTGACAATAGTGGTGAGAGAGGACATCCTTGCTGTGTTCCTGATCTTAAGCGAAAAGCTCTCAGCTTTTTCCCATTGATAATGGTATTCACTGTGGGTTTTTCATAGATGGATTTTATGAAATTGAATAATGTTCCCTCTATTCCTATACTCTGAAAAAGAAAAGATGCTATATTTTGTCAAATGCTTTTCCTGCATCAATTGAGAGGACCTTGTGGTTCTTGTCTCTTATTTATGTGTTCTATCACATTGATTGATTTGCAAATATTGGACCACTCTTATATTCCAGGGATAAATCCCACCTGGTCATGGTGGACAATCATCTTAATGTACTGATGGATTCTTTTAGCTAGGATCTTGTTGAGAATTTTGGCATCCATATTCATTAGAGATATTGGTTTGAAATTCCTCTTTTTGATGGGGTCTTTGTCTGCTTTTGGGATCAAGGTAATGCTGGCCTTATAGAATGAGTCTTGAAGTTTTCCTTCTGTTTCTATTTTTTGAAACACCTTCAGGAGCTTTGGTATTATTTCTTCTTTGATGTTTGGTAGAATTCCCCAGGGAATCCATCCGGTTCTGGACTCTTGTTTTTTGAGAAGTTTTGGTCACTGCTTCAATATCATTGTTGGTTATTGGTCTGTTCAGGTCATCATTTTCTTTCTGTTTCAGTCTTAGCAGTTTATAGGTTTCCAGGAATGTATCTATTTCTTCCAGGTTGCTTAATTTATTGGAATATAGCTGATGATAATAATTTCTGATAATTGTCTTTATTTCTTTGATGTTAGTGATGATCTCTTCCCTAGTATCATAATTTTATTAATTTGGGTTTTTTCTCTTTTCTTTCAGATAAGTCTAGCCAATAGTTTATTAATCTTATTAATTCTTTCAAAGAACCAGCTTCTAGTTTCATTGATGTGTTCTACTGTATTTCTGGTTTCTAATTCATTAATCTCTGTTCCAGTTTTAATTATTTCCCTTCTCACGTGTGGATTAGGTTTAATTTGTTGTTGATTTACAGTTCTTTAAGGTATAAAGAGGGTTTGTGTATTTGGGATTTTTAAATTTTTTTTAAGTGAGGTTTGGATGGTTATGTATTTCCTTCTTAGGACCACCTTTACCATATCCCATACATTTTGGACTGATGTGTTTTTGTTCTTGTTGATTTCTATGAATTGTCTGAGTTCTTTGATTTCCTCATTGACCCAAACATTCTTAACATGATGGTCTTTAGCTTTCAAGTGTTTGAATTTCTTCCAATTTTTTTTCTTGTGTTTGAGTTCCCATTTTAAACCACTGTGGCCTGAGAATAGACAGGGAATAATCTGGTCTTTTGGTATCAGTTGAAACCTGATTTGTGATCCAATATGCGGTCTATTCTGGAGAAAGTTCCATATGTGCTTGAGACGAATGAGTATTCTGTTGTTTTAGGATGGAATGTTCTGTATATATCTATGAGGTCCATCTGGTCCAGTGTATCATTCAAAGCTCATAATTCTTTGTTGATTTTCTGCTCAGATGATCTGTCTATTGCTGAGAGTAGAGTGCTGAGATCTCCTACTATTAACATATTTATCAATATGTCTCTTTATTTTGGTTAACAGTTGGCTTATGTAGTTGGTTGCTCCCATTTGGGGGCATAGATATTTAGAACTGTTAGATCTTCTTGTTGGATAGACCATTTAAGAATCATATAGTGTCCTTCTGTATCTCTGTCTATATTCTTTAGCTTGAAGTCCTATTTTCAGATATGAGAATTGCTACCCCAGCTTTTTTTTGTGGTCCTTTGGCATGGATGATGGTTCTCAATCCCTTCACTTTCAGTCTGGATGTATCTTTAGGTTCAAGATGAGTCTCTTGTAGACAGCATAAAGATGGTTCCTGACTTTTTATCCATTTTTGCAAACCTGTGCCATTTTATGGGAGCATTTAGGCCATTTATGTTGAGTAATTATTGAAAGATAAGATTTTGTCATCATGTTGCCTGTGAAGTCCTAGTTTCTATAGATTGTCTCTGTATATTTCTGTTCCATATCACTCTTTGTGTCTTTCTCCTTTTATAGAAGCCCTCCTCCCCCTTACTATTTCTCACAGGGCCAGCTTAGTGGGCACATATTCTTTCAGTCTCTGCCAGTCCTGGAAGCTCCTTATCTCTCCATCTATACTGAATGACAGCCTTGGTCTATAAAGAATTCTTGGCTGCATATTCTTCTCATTTAGTAACCTGAATATGTCTTGCCAGCCCTTTCAAGCTTGGCAGGTTTCTGTGGATATGTCTGACATTATTCTGATATTCCTCCTGTATATATGGAATCTATTCCCCCTAATTGTCCTCAAGATGATTTCCTTGGTTCTAAGATTTGCAAGTTTTACTATTACATGCCAGTGCATTGGTTTGTTCTTCTTGAACTTGGTAGCGGTCCTCTCTGCCTCTACGATGTGAATGCTTGTTTCATTCCCCAGATTAGGGAAGTTTTCAGCTACAATTTGCTCAGATATATCTTCTAGTCCTTTCTCTCTCTCCACCCCCTCAGGGATCCCCATAATTCTGACTTTGGAGCATTTCATGCCATCATTTATTTCCCTAATTCTATTTTCATGGCCTCTAAGCTGTTTGTTCTGGGCCTCCTCCTGATCCTTCTTTTCCATCAGTTTGTCTTCTAGATCACTAATTCATTCTTCTGCCTCATTTACCTGAGCTTTTAGAGTATCTAGACTGGATTGGATCTCATTGATAGCATTTTAAGTTCTTCCAGATCAGCTGTCATTTCTACCCTTAGAGAATCTATGTTGCCATTAATGGTTTTCTTCATCATAGCTATTGTCTTCATAACTGAAGTCTGCTTATATCCATATCCATCAGTTCTGTGACAGAGGTAACAGTCTCTGAGTCTTTCCTATGCTGGAGGTTCCTTCTCAGTCATTCTGTTGAGGGAATGTACAGAATCCAAATTACTGACCACAACCCAAGCAAGATGCACTTGTTTTATAGGGACCTTAGGGTTGTTGGTCTCTTGTTCTTCCAGCCTGTATTCTGGGGGAGGGGTAGGCCACACTGTTATTCAGGCAATACTGTTTGGGCAGAATTGACCTGCCTGCTGTGGGGGGAATAGGCTCAGTGAAAACTGGTTTTGGGGGGCTTTTATTCTCTGGAGACTTTCCCTGGCAGCTTTCCACATCTTTTCTGAGAGTCAGAGCAGAAGTGACCATATCCAAACCTCTGTCTCAGAACAGAGAGATCACAGCCTGTTCTTCAGTAAGCTCTCCAGGCTACACTGTCTCCCTTTCTGTCTGTGTTCCTAAAAACTGCAGTTTCCTGGGGCACCTGGATGGCTCAGTGGGTTAAAGCCTCTGCTTTCAGTTCAGGTCATGATTCCAGGGTCCTGGGATCGAGCCCCACATTGGGCTCTCTGCTCTGTGGAGAGCCTGCCTCCTCCTCTCTCTCCCTGCCTGCCTCTCTTGCCTACTTGTAATCTCTGTCTGTTAAATAAATAAATACAATCTTTTAAACAAACAAAAAAAAGCAAAAACAAACAAACAAACAAGAAAACACAACAAACTGCAGTGTCCTGGATTGTAGCCCCACAATGGAACTCCCAGCCCTTGCTTCCAGTTCCAGGCAAGTCTTTGCCCTTTGTGCTTCTAAAACCACCAGCTGCCCCAGTTCACACGCGCACCCCTGCAGCTCCAAGTTTCCATTCGGAGAGCTGCCCTAAAGTCTTTTCCCTATTGCTACCAGTCTGAGTCTGTGCCTGGTCCCCAGCATGGGAGGCTTTTGCACTCCTGCAGTGTAAGATCCCAGAGGGTCCCTCCCCCTTCCATTTATCTTCTGATGTCTGCCCTCTTCATACCTTGAGACCAACCATCTGAGATATTCTGTTTGTAGAGATGTGGATATATATTTTTACATCACAGGCTGATTTCTTGGGTATTCAGAATGGTCTTGTAGATATCCAGCTCAATTGATGGAACTGGTTGAAATAGGGCCCCCTACTCTTCTACCATCCTACAGTCTGCATTGATAATGTTTTAAAGTCATCTCTAGACTGGTGAAGAAAAAACAAAGACAAAAACAAAAACCCTCGCATTCTTTTGTGTTGTGTTTGTAGACTGTAGACAAAGTATTTCCTTATCTATCTTTTTTTGTTCACATGTTCTGTGAGTTGGATTAATATACCTAAGTTTAATAATTTTAATTTGGGGACATCATTTTTTGTAGATTTTTGGAGTGACTTAAATCTGAAACCTTGACTATTCCTTTAGTATATAGAATCATATTTGTAATTTTATATTGAATTCTTTCTCAAAAATGTCCTTTGCTTGCTACTCTGAATAGAACACTGGAAGTTTTACTTACATCCATATTTTGAAACTGTATTCTGTTCAACTGATATTAATTTGGAATAGCTGTTTATTTTAAAAATCTTAGACATTTAACACTTCTTTTTTCTCACATTCCTTTTATTGAACTTAATTATATAATCAACCAACAGGAGTTCAATCTCTGTAGATCTTAAAATTGAAAAATGATCTAAGCTTTTATTTTTAATAAAGATTTTTCATTCTTAGTAGAATTATCTATCCCCCAAAGCATACAACCTTAAATTAATTGCAGTTAAGGTTAGTTAAAATACATTGTGTGCTCACCCAACAGTTTTCCTCTGGTTTCTCATTTAATCCTTGTTATTTCATAAAAATGTGGGTATTTTTGTCCCTATTTATAAATGAGAAAACAGAATTTCAGTGAGGTTGGAGAGGCTTAGAAGGCTAACTTTCATGTATTATAATACAAGTATTAATTGGAAAGCTGTATCTACTAACATTAAAACCAATGAATGGTTCCATATAAGAGTCTTTTGTAATAACTCACTGATTAATCAAAAACATCACATCATAGGGTATCTCAATCCATGCTGACTGAGTCTGTCAGTCTGAGGATGATTTACTTTGAGCTTTCATAAAAGGGATAATTTGCAATTCAAAATTGGATTCACCTTTTCTAATTAGGTGAAATTACAGTTGCCATATTATAATTAAAGGTTATGTGACAGACAGGAATGTTTATTTGGATTATATCAGATTATTTTCTGGTTTTCTGAAAATTGTAGCTTTTGATGAATATGTATTTTTAAACCATCTGACAAATATCTATTTTTTATTTAGAAGTAGTGCTGTTCCCTCTTTCTGAACTTGAAATGCAGCTATGATTGTCTATATTATGGGACTCATATTCAAATGAATTTCTCTCTCTACTAAGCTGCCTAAAGGTATTGATGTCAGAATATTTCCCTTCTAATGAGCACATGATGTCTCCCAGAGATGCTATGAAACCTATCACTGTGCCTCAAACTGAATTATAGTAATACCACTTAATAATGCTTTTTAAAATGCCTCAAATTATATATCGTAGGGACATTGAAATATAGAGGTATTATACAGGATTTGTATTGCCAAAAAATAGTTTAGAGTTTTTACCTATTGAAAAGTTTAAAATGTATGAAAAAAATCTCTGCCAAAAATATAAGTGCTTAGACCTTGATATCCCCCTCCCACCTCATAAACTTGAATAACCTAAGGGAAGTTTAGAGTAATAGAATGTAAATGCAGATTGTTTGGGGAGCAACTTAGAAGGTACCTCTCCCCCCCCCAAAAAAAAGAAAATGGGGCAAATACCTAGAATTATGTTAAGAATACAAACTCAGTACCACAAATCATCAGGGAAATGCAAATCAAAACCATGACGAGATATCACCATACACCAGTCAGGATGGCTATTATCAACAGGACAAGAAATAATAACTGTTGACAAGGATTCAGAGAAAAGGAAACACTTGTGCCCTGTTGGCGGAAATGTAAATTGTACAACCACTAAGGAAAATAGTAGGGAGGTTCCTCAAAAAATTAAAAATGGAAATACCACAGGATCCAATAATTCCATTACTGGGTATTTATCCTAAAGGAAATGAAAACATTAATTGAAAAAGATATATGTACTCTTATGTTCATTGCAGTATTCAAAATAGCCAAAATATGGAAGTAACCTAAGTATCCACTAATAGATGAATGAATGTGTTAACTATATGTGCCTACTATATGTGTTAACTATATCTACAATGGAATATCACTAAGCCATAAAAAGAATGAAATCTTGCCATTTACAACAACATGGATGGATCTAGAGGGTATTATGATAAGTGAAATTAGTCAGAGAAAGACAAATACCATATAATTTCACTTACGTATGAAATCTAAAAAAACAATTAACAGAGTCATAATACAGAGAACAAAATGGAGGTTGCCAGAAGGATGAAAGATAGGAAGATGGATGCAATAGGTGAAGGGAATTAAGAGGTACAAGCTTCTGCTTATAAAATAAGTCATGGTGATGAAAAGTAAAACATAGGAAATTAATATTCAATAATATTTAATAATATTATGTGGAGACTACACTTAAAGTGGTGAGCAATTGGTAATGTATAACATTGTTGAGTAATTATTTTATATTTCTGAAACTAATAAAGCACTGTAGGTCACTATACTTAATATTTTTTAAAAGAAGAGTTCATAAATAATCAGTGTCTAGTAATTTGTTTGGTAAGGTATTTGTTTTCCAGAAATGCTAATTATCTTTCTTTCGGACAGAGAATATGTCATAGAATTTTTACTAGCAATTCTCTTTTGAAACTAAGACAGTATTATTCAAATGTTTTATCTATCTGGTTTCTTTGAAATGTAAGCTTTTGGGTGTCATGTGATTTTTGATTAAGTAAATTAATCCCAACATTACATAAATCTTATCCCTAGAGCTCTTCTTAAGGTTTTAATCAACTATTTGCCTTTAGTTGATAAAATAGATCTAGCCCAGGATTAAACTCCAATGACCTCAAACAAACAAACAAAAAAACTAAAATCTATGATATGTTGATTATATTCCTTACAGATATTTTATTTTAAACATATTCTACTTTAATATTTCAATATGTTTAATGACTTAAAACAATAAAAACTAATAAGCAACTTGTTAGATTACATGAAAACATAGCAGCACAACTGCATTCTGAAACTCAATACCAATAAAAAAAAAAACAAAGATAAATTCAAGTTTTATTAGGATTTAAATGAGCATTTTTTTCTTCTATTCATTCAATGGAGATTTATTGAGTACACACCATATATAAGGCACTGCACATTTAGAATATTAACTTTATTTATTATTTTTTAAAAATATTTTATTTATTTGACAGAGAGAAATCACAACCAGGCAGAGAGGCAGGCAGAGAGAGAGGAGGAAGCAGGCTCCCTGTGGAGCAGAGAGCCCGATGCAGGGCTCGATCCCAGGACCCCGGGATCATGACCTGAGCCGAAGGCAGAGGCTTTAACCCACTGAGCCACCCATAAAATATTAACTTTACAACGAAACTAAAATACCAGAAATTATTACAAATGACACTGCAGTTTCCCTTTGTTTGGTATTTTTATTTTCACTTCTTATCAGAAGGTTTTTAATGTGTTTTATTCCACTGTAAATATCAGATAATTACTTAGAAGTGCTTTTCTTGGGATTATTTATAGACTATTTCTTTTGCATACTAAGATGCTACAGCAACCATTTTTATTCAGTGAGAATATTTCATTTCTCTGGGCTATCCCAAAAAACTTTTTATAAAATGAACAGCTACTTTCTCTAATGATTTTGCCACCATGGCAACTGAAGCTCTCAGTAATGATAGCATACAAACAACAGGATTGGATTGTTACGTTAATAGAATTTTTAAAGTAATTAGATTATGAAGATGCTTTGTCTTTTCTAGTTCAGAGATTTGTGTAACATTGCTAAACAAATTATTCTGAAATATTAACTTGTTTACTTTAATCAGTTATTGTCATCTGACTCTATTATCACTGTCTTACCATCTCCCATCATATACATGCTACAGAATTGCCTAGCTTGATTCTTATCAATTCACTGATTACCTCCTATTTTGAATTTCATTTGATGTCTCTTCCTGGCATCTTTTTGACTTTGTGGATATGTTTCAGTACATGGAGCAAGAACAGAGTTTATATGTAATGGAATCATCTTGTTTAGCTCAGACAAGCTGACACATCAGGGAGTATGATTTGGGAGAGTTACCCTTTATTTCTTGCTATTTTGCAAGGACTCTCTATTCGTATATGGGTTCTTAGGACATTTGTGTCATTTTTATTTTCAGAGAACTTGTTTAAAGTTGGACCTGTGTCTATATGTAGAGGATGCCAATAGCAAATTCTTTGGTCTGAGTTGCTGAGTGATGTTGGGGCTGGGGAAACAGACCTGGCTGGGAATCTGTCACTTACAGATCTATACTGTCACTTTTTCCATCACTGTAGATGGGCAAGTGTAAACGAGTGTCAGAAAAATAGATTGCTTGGACCATGTTTTCCTTAGGATATTGAAGTTGCCTAGAGAACATTTTAGTTTGTTATTGGAACAGAGCTATTAATCCAGACAGAGCAAAGAAAAGGTTATAGTATTCAAAGTACAGGGAGGAACTACCAAGTTAGGTCAAAGATATAGTTGTGCACTGCACTGCCTCTTCCCCATTTTAAAAGAGGTCTGCACACAAAATGCAGAGTTAACAGCAACTACCAGGGAGAATGAAGGCTAAGCAAACAATCTTCCTGAATATCTAGTTAACCTTTAGCAAAACCTTTTTGTTTTGATAATCTGAATAATTTGCCCAGTTTTATGGTATGATAGATATATAGAGATATGTACATATATAGAGAGAGAAAGGGTGATAAATTTTAATGTAGAAGAAGTACCTATTGTTGTTAAAACAGATAACAATCATGGGTTTCAGAAAAAGTGTTCATCTGCAAGTCAATACTATTGCTTATGTTGATCAATTCAGAAAGGGTTAATGTTTTAAAAATCTCATTTGGCCTGAAGCAATATATGCCTATTTATTTACTAAATTTATAAATTTGGCTCCATTAATCACATATGTAATATATGCAAATGAGGTGATTTGCATTTTTTATCATGTTAGAAATTGTCCACACCTTAGTTGCAGTCTTACTAAAAGTAGTCACTATATGAAGTCAATCTCTACACATACTCAACCTCTTTAAAAATGTTTTTCTAAATCTCAAATTCTACATATAGTTTTGATTTCATATTTCTTTGTTAGGCTTATTTCTTCATGGTTTTTGAACTTTAGTTTTACATCTGAAAATTATCTGCTATTCAGGTAACTTAATCTTATCTGCACAACCTATGCAGAAGTAATTTCAAACATCATGGAACTTGTTTTAATGTGGGGGATATATTCTCTAATTGTTGGAGTAGAAAATATACTAGTTAGGCTTGCTTATTTGAAGTTGAACAGACAGGAATATCTCATACTGTAAGAAGGAAAAAGGTAACTAAAGCTTCGTATAAAAATGATTTTCTAAAACCAAGGAGATATCAAAGAAATAATGTTTTCTGTAAAGAACTAAAGACAAGTCACTGAAAACTGAAGATTGGGAATAACTGACTTTCCTGTGTAGTTGGGCAAAGAATCAGCAAATATAAACTGAAAATTTACTTTGAGCAAGGGAATATTTGCTGGAGTTTCACAGGTAAGAAAGTCACCAACATTGGTCTCAAAGAACTTATCATTTATGTGGAAGGCATTAATGATTATCAGTTCAAAAGTAATTATGACTCTGTAGTGTTTTGTTAGAATTTATAAAGAGGTAAATAAAAGGGAATACTGGCTAGTAAAATAATACCCACATATGCATATTGTTTAAAATTTTTAAAAATGATTTGGTCAAATTCACAGGGAAGAAAAGATCACTAGAGCTATAAAGTGTAAAGTAGTAGTGCAGCCTTTTCCAGGCATTCGTGTGTTCAGATTTTCTGCTCTTTACCTCCTTCCTTCCTCAAACCACCCAATATTTAATAACTGGGGCCCTCAAGTGCATTATAACTCCCACACTTTTGTTTTATAAGGATCACCTTCTTATATAACTATATCAAAGCATAATTGGTGTACAGTAAACAGTATATATTTAATGTGCAAAATTTGGCAAGTCTTAACACACCTATGAAACTATCACCACAATCAAGATAATGAACATGTCCATCACTGGCTAAAGTTTCCTCCTGACCTGGTGTAATCCATCCTTCTCTCTGACTCCCCAACCCCATCCCCAGACAATCACTGATCTGCTTTCTGTCACAATAGATTAATTTGTATTGTTAGGGAAGAAAAGCTTCCCTTTATTCTTCAGACTCTTCTGGCTGGTCTAAGAATTAAATTGACATAAGACATGTTAACAGGAGAAAATCAAATTTAATTACTTAAGTATGGAGAATCCACATAAACATGAGAGATTCCCAAGACAGACAAATGGGTTATATATGCCATCTTGAATTAAGGAGAAGGGGTTGGGTTCTGGGACATTAAAGGGAAAGAAAGCAATTCATAGGAAGATGAAAAGGAGTAAATGATAAACAAGTGTTTATCATACCTACTTTATATTATAATATACTTATCTATGATGATAGTTCCTTTCTTAGAGCAGGTCTTGTATCTATATCGTTTTAGGGAGTTAGTGAGAAAGTGAAAATTTCTTCCTGAGTCTTTTGGGTTTTGATTGTTTTCAGCTTGAAACAATCCACATAACAAACTGGCAGGTCTTGTGTCAGTTTATTCTGAGCCCCAGCAATATTTTTAAACGTTTTGTGTAAAAGGAGTTATAAAATTTGTATTTCATTTTGTGTGTGTCTGGCTTACTTCAATCACCACAACTGTTTGAGTTTCACCCATGTTGTTGTTTATAGCAATGATAGGTCCTTTTGATTGCTGAGTAGATTTCATATTGTATGGTATGATAGACCACATGTTTAGATCATCCCTGTAGATGGAAGTTGGTTTGCAAAGAAAATTATAATTAACAGTTGCATATAAGCTTTTTGTGGATATGCTTTCATTTTTCTTGTTAGACTGTTGAATGGCTAGGTCATTATATTAGCATTATCTTCAACTTTGTAAGAAAATTTTAATCTAACTTCCAAAATTATTGTACTATTTTACATTCTCACTAGCACTATATGAGAGTTTCAAGCTTTACATTTTTGTAAACACTTGGATGAGGCTTTTTAATCTTAGGCGTTCTAATTAGTGGGTGGTGGTATCTGATTGTAGTTTGATTTGGGTTTTCATAATGATAAATGATGGTGTTTACATGTGTTCTTTTGCTATCCATACATCTTCTGTAGCGAAATATGTAAATCATTTGCCTATATGGGGAGGCTATTTGTATTTTCATTATTGTGTTGTAAAAGTTCCTTATATATTATAGATTCAGGTCTTCTGTAGGATTATTATTATTTTATTTTTTTAGCACACATTTTCTCTCATTCTGTAGCTTCTCCTTTCATTTTTTTTTTAACAGCCTCATTTGAAAACATTTTGTTTGACTTCCAGTATATCCAATAGAAAAGAAATTGTTTTATAGTTTGTTTGTTTGTTTTTGGTCCTAAGGGGACATTTCTAAATCCTCTATTTAGTGAGGACTTTCTGGCTGATGAGAATACAAACTATTCCCAATCCTGTGTAAACACTGACAATTGTTTGACCTGCCCTCTTCTGTCTGTGGCTCTTTGCCCAGCTTTTGGTACTTTTCTTACACACATATGCTGACCAGTGTTCAGCTGAACAGTGAAGGATTCTTCCGTAGACACTGTCTCCTTAACCTAGGGAGATCACTGGGTCCAGTTTGGACTCTCCCTCCATACTCTTTGGCCTAAATATTTTCTTCAGTCCATGAACAGGGGCAATTGTAGTGCCAACCCTGTTCATTTGCTTTCTTTCAGGGTCACTCTGCTAAGCAGCCTGTTATCCAGCCATTGAAAATCATTTTGTAAATTTTGTCCTATTTTTTAATTCTTTGAGGCCAGAGAATAAATGTACTCTGTTAGTCCATCATGGCCAGGAGCAGAGTTTATAATTGTCTTTTTATGGGTCTTTGTCCCTCAATAAAATTTGAACTCCCTGCAGGCATAATCCATATTTAGTATTCAACTAATCTTTGTTGAATAAAAGAAATGCATTTTCCCTGGATCTATGTGATTTACTTGGAAATGAGAAGGCCTGTTTTTGTTTTATTCTTCCATTCTAATCCAAATGTTATTCGAGTGCTAAGATGTGTAAAGAAGCTTAGGATGAAAACCAGAGTACAGGGGTGCCTGGGTGGCTCAGTCAGTTAAGTATCTGCCTTGAGTTTAGGTCATGATCTTTAGGTCATGATCATGGTCCTGGGATCAGGACCTCAAGCCGCTTAGCTGGGAGCCTGCTTCTCTCTGCCTGCTTCTCCCTCTGCCTGCTGCTCCCCTTGCTTGTGTGTTCTCTCTCTGTGTGTCAAATAAATAAATAAAAATCTTTTTTTTTTAAAGGAAAGAAAACTAGAATGCAAGCCCTTTGCTCATTATTGGTTTCTTTCATTTGTTGTAGCTTTTAATTTGTTCAGTCTTGGAAATAGAGCAAGGCAAACATGCCATCTAACTTCAAGGAGCTTGAGTAACTGAATATAAAAGTGGACAAGAGCTAGACCATATATTAAAATACAACTCTGGGTGCCTGGGTGGCTCAGTGGGTTAAGCCTCTGCCTTCTACTCAGGTCATGATCTCAGGGTCCTAGGATCGAGCCCCGCATCAGACTCTGCTCAGAAGGGCGCCTGCTTCCCCCTCTCTCTCTGCCTACTTGTGATTGTCAAATAAATGAATAAAATCTTTTAAAAAAAATACAACTCTGACTTACAACCTGCATCAATTGGCTCAGGAAGACAAACCACAATCTCTGTAGCTTTTGGCCTAAAGTAGTCAGGACTTCATCAATAACTGATAGCTTCCCTAATTTTTGCTTTTGCTTACAATTTAGGACTAAGCAAAGAAAGCCAAATATACTTCCCTAACCAATCACATATGATGTTCTATTTCTCTTTAGCTTTTCTCTCACTTCCCTATGCCAACGTCTCCAATCAAGGCACACCTGTAGCTTTCCCTTTTGTTTTTGTTGTTGTAGTTTTTTGCTATAAAGCTTTTCCATTCCTCTGCCTGCCTTTGAGTCTCTGCCAAATGCTAGTGATGTTGGCTGACTCCCTTGCGTTAGCAAGCTCTGAACAAATAGCCTGTGCTTGTTCTCATTTGGGTGGTCTTCATTTATTTTCACAATCTTATAGTTCAGTAGGGAAGGTAGTCTTAAACAGATCAGTACATGTGTGATAAACCATGAGGAAGAGGAACTGTGCCTATAGAAGGAAATATAACCCAAGATTTTGGTGATGAGAAAAGCCATTGAATAGAAGAGTTTAAGTATTAATAAAATTAAAATGTTCTTTTCTACTCATTGATTTTTTTTAAAGATTTTATTTATTTATTTGACAGAGATCACAAGTAGGAAGAGAGGCAGGCAGAGAGAGGAGGAAGCAGGCTCCATGCTGAGCAGAGATCCCGACGCGGGGCTCGATCCCAGGATACTGGGATCATGACTTGAGCCGAAGGCAGAGGCTTTAACCCCCTGAGCCACCCAGGTGCCCTCATTGATATTTTTTTTTAAAGATTTTATTTATTTATTTGAGAGAGACAGTGAGAGAGAGCATGAGCGAGGAGAAGGTCAGAGGGAGAAGCAGACTCCCCATGGAGCTGGGAGCCCGATGCGGGACTCGATCAGGGAACTCCGGGATCATGACCTGAGCCGAAGGCAGTCGTCCAACCAACTGAGCCACCAAGGCGTCCCCCTCATTGACATTTTTTATAAGAAAAATCCTCCTTTCATGTATTTCCATGCCCATTTATTTATTTATTTTTAAATATTTAATTTATTTATTTGAGAGAGAGAGTATGAGAACCAACAGGGTGGGGAGGGGCTAAGGAAAAACAGACTCCTTGCTGAGCAGTGAACCTGATGTGGGCTGCATCCCAGGACTCTCTGAAGTACAATACTTAACAGACTGATGGCCATTTATTCCTGTTATTGATTTATTTAGGCAATAATTTTTGGCATGCTTATGTACTATGAATATTATGACATTTTTCAATCTCCTAGACCTTGCCATATAGAATAGAAGAAAAAATAAAAAAAATGTATATTTTATTCATTATATGATATTACTTTATTTTACTCTATGCCCAACTTGCATTCTGGAAGGAAAGAAAAAATAATAACTCTTGCATACCAATCTAGTCCCAGACATAGTAGTTGGGAATTTTTATAACATATGAAACCTCATTTAATACTTAGAATTTTTAATTTTGTGCAGATATTTTTATCCTCATTTTTAAGTGAGGAAACTGAGACACAAAGAACTGAAATAATTTAGCTAAGGTCACACAGCTAGCAAAGTGCCAAACCCCAGTAAACACAGGTCTCTCTAACTCTGGGTCAAGGTGTCTCAACCTCTGTGCTATTGAGAGTTGTTTTGGGTAATTCTTTGTTGTGCTGTCCCATATGTTGCAGGATGTTTAGTAATATTCCTGGCCTCTACCCACTAGGTGCCACTTTTACTCCCCACTCATGACAGCCAAAATGTCTCTAGGTATGTCACATGTCCCACTGTTGGGGGGGCATGCAAAAATTGTGCCCAGTGAGAACCATGTTTGTATATCAACTGTTCTACTTATTAGCTTCCCATCAGCTAACCTAATCTCTCATAATTGATCATTTTTATAATATGTTCATTCAAATCCTTGAAACACACACACACACACACACACACACACACACTTTCCTCCCTCACCACCTACATTCCTATAAGTTCCCTAATGAAGTTAGAATTGATTCGTTTTCAGCAGGGAATTCTCTCTCAGCTTTGTTATTGTTGTCTTGGGAGTTGATGTATTTAACAAGAAGGTCGCAAAGGAAATTCTGACAAAAGAGCTGATTGTCACAGTCTTCAGTTGCTTGGGAAAGAGCCTAAATTTCTGATCACCTTCCTACTGATGATTCCTTTGTTTTTAGAATCTTTTGAATTATTCACGCCACCTTGCTCGCTGTCACTTTTCCAGTGTCCTCTCCCCACTCTCCCTCCCTTCCTGTTTTTACTTCTTCTCCCCATCCTCTCTTTTCTCTTTTCTTATCCCTTTATTCCCAGTCACCTTTCTTTATCTACCCACCACCTCTACTTTCCTCTCCTTTCTCCTCTCCAGGAATGCTGCATGGCACTAAAATACATAGATTTAGGATCCCTTTCTCCCTCTCTCTGGCTCTCTCAATCTCCCATTCTCCCTCTCCTTCTCTCTCTCTTCTGCCAGTGCAGCTGTCCCATCCAGCCTTTGATGCTACTCTGTTATCTTTGGCACCAGCTCACAAGCGCCACTGGGCTGCAATTGGAACTCTTCCATCTCCATCTCTTTTCTTTTCTCCTACAATATGGTTATCCTGGAGGCCACTCAACTGCCTCCCAATATTAGCGTAGGTGACAAGAACAGGGAATAGACTCTCTGAAGCCACAGAGAGGAGGCTGGACATCTTACAATAGTGAACACCTTTTTTGTTGCTAATACTTCTTCTTTCTATCTTTTTTTTTTTTTTCCTAAACACTTGCAGGGGGTATTTTGAAATGCATTTCAGCATCTCTCACTTTTCCCTCAGCAAGCCCTGGTATCTGGCAGTGTTTTTCAAGAAAGTACTTATCTTTGAAAATCAGACTGAGCTGAAATTATCCTGATTTCATTGTGAAACCTCAGACTTAAAACAACATTTTTTCCCCCAAATTCTATGGGGTGTACGAAATATTTTTCAACTGCATAGCAAAATTGAGCTGAATAAAAGGATATGGAAAACCTGAAATAAAGCATTTCTTGTGACTAATTCAACATTGCTTTAAGCCTACCTCTTCCTTTAAAAAAAACTCATTTCCTATTTAGAGTTGAATAAAAAGTATATATCAACGCTGAACCTTGGACAAACTCTTTGATAAGAATGAATTGACTCTGATATTAAGGTTGATGACACAGCATCAAAGTACAAGGATTTATTTTGGCCTGTAACATCTTAACACTGACTCAGAATTGGCTTAGATGATTTGGAGGAATAAAAAATTAAAATTGTATACTGCTCCAGTTCCACATTAGAGTGAGAAATTCCTGTGGAGAAAAATCTAATTTTAAGCATACCATGATTTTCCTGCATAAACATGAGGAGTTAGGAACCTGAAGCTTCTCTTTAGAACACTGCTTGTACAAAAGATCTTTATCTCGTTCATTCTTGTTTGGTGTTATTCTGTGCAGGAAAACCATGTGCTACACTTAGTTCCATTTGCTTATCCCTCGATGTAGCCACCTGCAGACTGATTATTTGCTTTTAAAGCAGGAGTAAAATCTCCAATTCCCTCCCTCCTCCAGGCAGCCTCAGCAAAAAGGCAGCTCATACAATGATGTTTTGTGAGAATAGATCCCATTAACAACAACAGCAACTTAAACTTATATAGTGCCTTATCACACATACAGCAAAGCAATCCAGGCATTTTCTAAAATGGAATGCATTTCCTTTTAGGCTTCCAAAAATTCCTTATTAAACAACAATGACAACAACAAAGACTAACTTGAACATGTTAGGCAGAAAAAATGTGTTCTGCTTACTCTAAATTAAGGTGAGACTGACTTAAAATCAAATTGTCCGTTTCATTATTTTGTAAGCAGATAACCCTGGCTTGATGAGAAAGACAACTTACTGAAAGAGATTTTGTGCAAATTTAAAATACCGCTTTCCCTAATCTAAGTGCTTAGTTAAGTGTAGCATTTCTTTAGCAGGATTTTTTAAAACGATTTTTTATGTATTTATTTGGAAGAGAGAGAGACAGCGAGAGTGGAACATAAGCAGGGGGAGTCACAGAAGGAAAAGCAGGCTTCCTGCCTAGCAGGGAGCCCAATGTGGGGCTCAATCCCAGGGTTCTGGGATCATGACCTGAGAGAAGGCAGATGCTTAATGACTGAGCCACCCAGGTGCCCCTCTTTAGCAGGATTTTAAAAAAATTGATGTGTTGTTATGATGTGTTATGATTTTTTTGAGGATAAATTTAAGGTGCCATGTTGATTTTTATTTTTTGATGTGTCTAAGAATTTAGATAGTTGATGCTTAGTCTTTATAGAATAATTTTCAAATTTTTTATTTTGTGATGGCATCTAGCTGCTGTGGTTTTGGGTAATAAAATCAATGAATGTTGAAGACTTTTAGTTGCAAAATAAGTAAACTGTATTAGCATATGCCTCAACAGATAATGATTAAAAATTATAAATGCTTCTATAATAGACATATCACAATATTTTTACATGTAAATCTTTGTCAATTTTTTTGTTTCTTCTTTTGATAACTATTATACCACAGGTTCACATAGGATTACACTCCTAATATCCAAAGTTAACTTTGTTTAGAAAATTTCTATAACAGGTTTATTTATGGTAAGGAGCGTGGTATTTGGAGTCAGACATATATCTGAATGTCTGACTTAGCTATTTATGATTTGTTTGACCTTGAAAAATAACTGATTCTTTTCTAAGTCTTAGGTTCTCATTCTCTATAATAAAATTGCAAGAAATAATTGAGATGTTATGTATGCAGAATTTGGTATGATGTCCAGAACTGATTGAGATTGAAATAAAATGATGATGCAAGATTAAGGGAAAAAAAGAGTCTGCTGTCTTGAAATGTAACCATTAGAAAATTAAATACTCAACCGTAGAAGTCCAGAGATTATTCATTTTAAGTTGAACAATCATTGAAGGTCCAATCTAAAACATATGCAATGAAAAAAATAAGGTTACAAAGGGTAAAATCGGGAGGTGGACCTGGTTTAATTCAGAGATTCAGAAGAAGTGGGGATGGATGAGAAAATATACAAAAATTGCCATATCTTTCAGAAGTAGCCTGAAAGAGAAAGAGAATAAGAGACATTCAATGGCAATAGTTAAATACTACAAACTATAGGGAAATATGTGAAATCTGAAAGAATTTACCTACTTAATTCTCAGTCATCCAAAGAGCCCTGGTCTCTACTTTCAGCAAATAGCTAGGCCAGTAGAAACTCCCTTTATTCAAATGATGGGGTTTTGGAACCTAGGTGAGGTTTGGTGGGGTGAGGTCCAGAACTAACGACCAAGAAAGAATTCTTGAGATGTCTTTGGTGCCAAATGGTAGTTTTATTAAAGCATGGGGACAGGACCTGTGGGCAAAAAAAACTGCTGCCCCAGATTTGTGAGGTGTAGCTGATTATATACTTGGGAGTTGGGGGAGGTAAGGAAAAGGTGGGTTTCAAAAGGATTTTTGTATGTTGAAGAAGACTCACAGGGGACACCTGGGTGGCTCAGTTGGTTAAGCGCCTGCCTTCAGCTTAGGTCATGATCCCAAGGTCCTAGAATCGAGTCCCACATCAGTCTCCTTGCTCCTTGCTTCTCTCTCTTTCTGTCTCTCCTCCCAGTTGTGCGCGCTCTCTCTCTCTCTCACACAAATAAAAAAAAAAAAAAATCTTAAAAAAAAAAAAAAAGACTCACAGGATACCAGAGGCCTTGCCATTGTCAAGGTAATGTTATTTTTCCTTCTAGTAAGGCCTTAACAGTAAGATAGTTGGGAGCTTCCTGGAGAAACATTACACTTTGCCAGCTTCAAGTGTCTGTCAATGGGCTGCAGATTATAAGGACATTTAATAGTATCTACATTCCCTGTGTAGGGAATGGCTAGGCCATTGGTATAAATGCTTTGTTCTTATACATTGCTTAGACTTCTAAACTGAAGGAGACTCATGTCTTGCAGGATTGTAATCCCTATAAATTAACTATTTGTTTTTCCTTTAAGGCAGCCAGGATGTGTGAGGAATGTCACATGGGGAGGGTTGTAGAGTGTCAGTTTCTGGCTGTCCTCAAATAGCCTTCTTTTCCCTCATCACAAAGATGATTAATTTAAAAGTATTCAGCTCTAGATGTATCATAAACCAAAATGAATGGTTGTGGGAAGCAAAACAAACAAAAAACAAACAACAAATGGGAAAGCAGGAAGTTGTTGCCATATAGCTGATACAGTTGTGACTGAGTGGTTTGCCAAGAATGAAGAAAAATGATTACACTAAATTTCCTTATTAGTAGAAGCACAAATAGAAGCATAAGGCAAGAGATGAAAATGAAACAAGAGTAAGCAAGCATAAAGAAATAGGGGGAAAAATCACTCCCCTCTATTTAGTTGATATTAACCAAAAATAGAATAAACATAGCTAAAATGACACAGAGAAGCAACATGAAAGAAGGAAGCAAAAAAAGGACTGAAAGTAAGGAAAAAATGAAAAGATTATGTGGTAAAATAACATATGCACAATTTATTGAAGCATCTTTCACATTACTTTCGGATTGGGAATAGCCTAAATATCCATTCATATGGACGAAAGACATTATTATTAATCAGTCCAAGGAATATTATGAAGCAGAAAAAAAAATTTAGAAAGCCAGTTATACACTAACAAAGAACACTTTCTTGGATATAATGGTAAATGAGATAGCAACATATTTAATATTTATTTGCTATTGGGGAGGAAAAATTTTCTTCTGTCCGGGGTTGTTTTAAGTGGGATAAGAATGAAATTTATAAGAGAGAGATTAATGGGTGAAAATAAAATTTGATTTTGTACTTATGCTGAATCCAACCAGACATGAAATTCCAAAGACAGGCAAAATTCAGATTATATGGTATCCTGAGCTTAGGAGAGGGGTAGGAGTCCAGGAATACAAAGAGGAGGGAGGCCGTTAGGAGAGAGGTGAGATGAGATGTTTACAAATAATGTTTGCCCTGTTATGCAGATAAATTTCTTATGGAAAAAAGAATCTCAGTTAATAGCTCTGTTCCTGGTAGTGGTCCTCTAAGTTCTTTTCAGGCTGTTGAGGGGGTGTGTTTAAGGTTTCTTCCTGAGTATTTTGAGCCGTGATAGTTTTCACTCAAAATAATCTGCATAGCACTGTGCCCTGTCTTGTGGTGGCATGCTCTTGGTTTCTACTACATACTACTACCATCTGTGTAATATGTTTGTGTATGTTTGTATGCATATTTATAAGCATTTTTTTTGTGAACATGTACAACTAGTACAAATGAGACTGATAGCACTGATTGCCTCAGAGAAGAGAGATGGGTAGATAAAAACCATGAATGGGAGATACATGTGTTTTCCCCTTTTGAAATATTGTAGATTAAAAATCAGCCTAAGGAAAATAACTTACTGAAAAGTGTTTTTGTGTACACAATTTCAAAAACGTTTAAAGTTATTTGAGCTATACTAAAATACACTAAATATTAGTCCCATAATAACAGGATTGTTTTTGTAGGCTTTCTTTATTCATTGGCCATCCAATGAATAAGGAAATGCCCACTGACTTGTCAATGACTAAATAGCAATTTGCCTCAAATAACCACATTTATAGGAGGTCTGACTATTTATATTATGATACTCTAACTGAGGCACTGTCTTTTATTGTATAGTCAATTTTAAACCTACTTCTAATGCCCTTGATAATACTTACCACCCTACAAATTACAAATCACCCCAAATATAGGCGTGCAGACTTGGAAATATGGAACCATTTCATGAACCTGAACATGGAAACATCTGTTTCTTTCTTTTTTAAAAATTATTTATATTAACATATAATGTATTATTTGCCCCAGGGATACAGGTCTGTGAATCATCAGGCTTACACACTTCACAACACTCACCATAGCACATATCCTCCCCAATGTCCATAACCTAACTATCCTCTCCATACCCCTCCTCCCCCCAGCAACTCTCAGTCTGTTTTGTAAGATTAAGAGTCTCTTATGGTATGTCTCCCTCCCGATCCCATCTTGTTTTGTTTCTTCTTTCCTTATCCCCCAAACCCCCCACTCTGCCTTTCAAATTCCTCATATCAGAGAGATAGTATGAAAATTGTCTTTCTCTGACTGATTTATTTAGCTCAGCATAATACCCTTCAGTTCCATCCACGTCATTGCAAATGGCAAGATTTCATTTCTTTTGATGGCTGCATAGTATTCCATTGTATATATATACCACTTCTTCTTTATACATTTTTCTGTTGATGGACACCTAGGTTCATTCCATAGTTTGACTATTGTGGACATTGCTGCTATAAACATTCAGGTGCACATGCCTCTTTAGATCCCTTCATTTGTATCTTTAGGGTAAATGCCCAGTAGTGAAATTGCTGGGTCATAGGGTAGCTCTATTTTCAACTTTTTGAGGAACCTCCATGCTGTTTTCCAGAGTGGTTGCACCAGCCTGCATTCCCACCAACAGTGTAGTAGAGTTCCTCTTTCTTTGCATCCTCTCCAACATCTGTCATTTCCTAACTTGTTAATTTTAGCCTTTCAGACTGGCGTGAGGTGGTATCTTATTGTGGTTTTGATTTGTATTTCACTGATGCCACGTGATGTGGAGTGGAGCACTTTTTCACGTGTCTGTTGGCCTTCCGGATGTCTTCTTTGCAGAAATGTCTGTTCCTGTCCTCTGACCATTACTTGATTGGATTATTTATTCCTTTGGATGTTGAGTTTGATAAGTCCTTTATAGATTTCGGATACTAGCCCTTTATCTGATATATCATTTGCAAATATCTTCTCCCATTCCGCCAGTTGTCTTTTGGTTTTGTTAACTGTTTCCTTCGCTGTGCAAAAGCTTTTGATCTTGATGAAGTCCCAATAGATCATTTTTGTCCTTGCTTCCCTTGCTTTTGGTGATGTTCCTAGGAAGAAATTGCTGTGGCTGAGCTTGAAGAGGTTGCTGCCTGCATTCTCCTCAAGGATTTTGATGGATTCCTTTCTCACATTGAGGTCCTTCATCCATTTTGAGTCTATTTTCCTGTGTGGTGTAAGGAAATGGTCCGATTTCATTTTTCTGCATGTGGCTGTCCAATTTTCCCAGCACCATTTGTTGAAGAGGCTGTCTTTTTCCCATTGGACATTCTTTCCTGCTTTGTCAAAGATTAGTTGACCATAGAGTTGAGGGTCTATTTCTGGGCTCTCTATTCTGTTCCATTGATCTACGTGACTGTTTTGTTTTGTGCCAGTACCATACTGTCTTGATGATGACAGCTTTCTAATAGAGCTTGAAGTCCAGAATTGTGATGCCACCAACTTTGACTTTCTTTTTCAATATTCCTTTGGCTATTTAAGGTCTTTCTTTCTTTTCTTTTCTGGTTCCATATAAATTTTAGGATTATTTGTTCCATTTCTTTGAAAAAAAATGGATGGGATTTTGATAGGGATTGCATTAAATGTGTAGATTGCTTTAGGTAGCATTTTCACAATATTTGTTCTTCCAATCCAGGAGCATGGAATGTTTTTCCAATTCTTTGTGTCTTCCTCAATTTCTTTCGTGAGTACTTTATAGTTTTCTGCGCATAGATTCTTTGCCTCTTTGGTTAAGTTTTTTCCTAGGTATCTTACGGTTTTGTGTGCAATTGTAAATGAATTGACTCCTTAATTTCTCTTTCTTCTGTATTGCTGTTGGTGTATAGATATGCAACTAATTTCTGTGCATCAATTATATATCCTGACACTTTATTGAATTCCTGTATGAGTTCTAGCAGTTTTGGAGTGGAGGCTTTTGGGTTTTCCACATAAAGTATCATATCATCTGCAAGGAGTGAGAATTTAACTTCTTCTTTGCTGATTTGGAGAACTTTATTTATTTTTGTAGTCTGATTGCTGAGGCTAAGACTTCTAGTACTATGTTGAATAGTAGTGGTGACAGTGGGCATCCCTGCCATGTTCCTGACATGGGGAAAAGCTCTCAGTTTTTCCCCATTGAGAATGATATTTGCTGTGGGTTTTTCATAGATGGCTTTGATATTGAGGTATTTACCATCTGTCCTTACACTTTGAAGAGTTTTGATCAAGAAGGGATGCTGTACTTTGTCAAATGCTTTTTCAACATCTATGGAGAGTATCCTATGGTTCTTGTCCTTTTTTTTTTTTAAATTAATGTATTGTATCACATTGATTGATTTGCAGATGTTGAACCAACCTTGCAGCCCAGGAATAAATCCTACTTGGTCATGGTGAATAATCCTTTTAATGTTCTGTTGGATCGTATTAGTATTCTGGTGAGGATTTTCGCATATGTGTTTATCAAGGATATTGGTCTGTAATTCTCCTTTTTGGTGGGGTCTTTGTCTGGTTTTGGGATCGAGGTAATGCTGGCCTCATAAAATGAGTTTGGACGTTTTCCTTCCATTTCAATTTTTTGGAACAGTTTCAGGAAAATAGGTATTAATTCTTCTTTAAATGTTTGCCCTGGGAAGCTCTTTGGCCCTAGGCTCTTGTTGGGAGATTTTTGATGGCTGCTTCCATCTCACTACTGGTTATGAGTCTGTTCAGGTTTTCTATTTCTTCCTGGTTCACTTTTGGTAGTTTATACCTCTCTAGGAATGCCATCCATTTCTTCCAGATTGTCAGATTTGCTGGCGCATAGTTGCTCATAATATGTTCTTATAATTGTATTTCTTTGGTGTTGGTTGTGATCTTTCCTCTTCATTCATGATTTTACTAATTTGGGTCCTTTCTCTTTTCTTTTTTGATACGTCTGGCCAGGGGTTTATCAATCTTATTAGTTCTTTCAAAGAACCAGCTCCTAGTTTCATTGATCTGTTCTACTGGTTTTTTGGTTTTGATTTCATTGCTTTCTGCTCTGATCTTTATTATTTCTCTTCTTCTGCTGAGTTTAGGCTTTCTTTGCTGTTCGTTCTCTAGCTCCTTTAGGTGTAGGGTTAGGTTATGTACTGAAACCTTTCTTTTTTCTTGAGAAAGGCTGTATCACTTTATACTTTCTGCTAATGATCGCCTTTGCTGTGTCCCAAAGATTTTGAACAATTATGTTTTCATTTTCGTTTGTTTCTATGAATTTTTTCAATTCTTTAATTTCCTGGTTGGCCCATTCATTCTTTAGTAGGATGCTTGTTAGCCTCCATGTATTTGACTTCTTTCTAACATTCCTCTTGTGATTGAGTTCTAGCTTCAGAGCATTGTGATCTGAAAATATGCAGGGAATGATCCCAATCTTTTGGTACCAGTTGAGACTTGATTTGTGACGCAGGATGTGATCTATTCTGGAGAATGTTCCATGTGCACTAGAAAAGAATGCGTATTCTGTTGCTTTGGGATAGAATGTTCTGAATATATCTGTGATGTCCATCTGGTCCAGTGTGTATTTTAAGACCTTTATTTCCTTGTTGATCTTTTGCTTGGATGATCTGTCATTTCAGTGAGGAGGGTATTAAAGCCCCCTACTATTATTGTATTATTGCTGATGTGTTTCTTTGATTTTATTATTAATTGGTTTATATAGTTTCTGTTCCCATGTTAGGGTCATAGGTATTTAAAATTTTAGGTCTTCTTGTTGGACAGACTCTATAAGTATGATATAGTGTCCTTCCTCATCTCTTATTATAGTCTTTGGCTTATAATATAATTTATCTGATATAAGGATTGCCACCCTAGCTCTCTTTTGATGTCCATTAGCATGGTAAATTGTTTTCCAACTCCTCACTTTAGATCTGGAGGTTTCTTTGGGTCTAAAATGAGTTTCTTATAGACAACATATTGATGAGTTTTGTTTTTTTTTTAATCCATTCTGATACACTGTGTCTTTTACTTGGGGCATTTAGCCCATTTACATTCAGGGTAACAATTGAAAGATATGAATTTAGTGCTACTGTATTGCCTGTAAGGTGACTGTTACTGTATATTGTCTCTATTCCTTTCTGGTGTACTACTTTAAGTCTCTCTCTTTGCTTAGAGGACCCTTTTCAATATTTTCTGTAGGGCTGGTTTGGTGTTTGCAAATTCTTTTAATGTTTGCTTGACCTGGAAGCTTTTTATTTCTCCTTCTATTTTCAATGATAGCCTAGCTGGATATAGTATTCTTGGCTGCAATTTTTTTTTTTTTCATTTAGTGCTCTGAATATATCACACCAGTACTTTCTGGCCTGTCAGGTCTCTGTGGATAGTCTGATGCCAATCTAATATTTCAATCATTGTGTGTTAGAGACTTCTTGTCCCAAGCTACTTTCAGGATTTTCTCTTTGTCACTAAGACTTGTAAGTTTTACTATTAGATAATGGGGTGTAGACCCATTTTTATTGATTTTGAGGGGGTTCTCTGTGTCTCCTGGATTTTGGTGCTTGTTCCTTTGCCATATTAAGGAAATTCTCTATTATAATTCATTCCAATATACCTTCGGTCCCTCTCTCACTTTCTTCTTCTTCTGAAATCCCAATTATTCTAATATTGTTTCATCTTATGGTATCTCTTATCTCTCGAATTTTCCCCTCATGGTCCAGTAGTTGTCTCTCTTTTGCTCAGCTTCTTTGTTCTCCATCATTTGGTTTCTATATCATTAATTTTCTTTTCTGCCTTATTTATTCTAGCAGTAAGCACTTCCATTTTTGATTGCACCTCATTAACAGCTTTCTTTATTTCAACTTGGTTAGATTTTAGTTATTTTATTTCTCCAGAAAGGGATTTTATTTCTCCAGAAAGGTTTCTCTTATATCTTCCATGCCTTTTTTGAGCCCAGTTAGCACCTTGAGAATCATGGTTCTGAACTCTAGTTCTGACATATTACCAATGTCCATATTGATTAGGTCCCTAGCCTTCAATAGTGCCTCTTCTTTTTTTTTTTTCATGTTTAGTTTTT
Source organism: Meles meles (assembly GCF_922984935.1). Lineage (NCBI taxonomy): Eukaryota > Metazoa > Chordata > Mammalia > Carnivora > Mustelidae > Meles > Meles meles. The sequence continues at coordinate 156,352,572 of NC_060066.1, read as the reverse complement.
CTGCTTTGTCATTTTATCCAGATAAGAATATATGAATGAGAGAATAAAATACTAAAAGGGTAGCAAAGACCCAGAAGGATGTATGCTAACCAAATCGGGGGAAGAAGAAAGGAGAAAAAGAAAAAGAAGGGGGGGGGAATATATATATATATATATATTAGGCTGGTGAGTAGAACAGAGCTACCCACTTGATTTGAGGTATATTTTGGCCTTTTAGAAGAAATTGCCTCCCAAAATTTTAAAGAAAGAAAAACTTATACACACACACATGCACACACACAAATAAGGGTAAACACGATGAAGGAATGGAATATGACTGTAAAATGAAAATTTAAAAAGAATTCTAAAAAAAATAATTGATAAGATAAGCTGGTTGGAAAAATTAAAAAAAAAAATAAAAAAAAAAAGAGGGGGAATGTGCTCGGGCTGGAGACTAGAACAAAGTCATGTGCTAGATTAGGGTATATTTTGATCTATTAGAAGAAATTGTATCCCAAATTTTTTTAGGAAAAAAACACCTAGATGTATAGAAAAAATAAGGTTAAATACAATGAAGGGATAAAATATGACTATAACAATGAAGGTTCAAAAAGATTTTTTTTTAAGAAAGGTGTATTAAGATAAACTAATTAAAAAATGCTAAAAGAGGAAAGAGGAAAAGTTTAAAAATAGAATAAGAAAAAAATAAAAATAAAAAATAAAATTAAAAATTTTACTTTGCAAGATTATGGGATCATAGGGAAAAGGCCATGAATTCTATATGTTGCTTTCCCCTGGCTCTAGAGTTTGGCTCTTCTCCTTGAATGGTGAACTTGGTCTAGGCTGGATGTTCTTGCTGATCTTCTGTGGGAGGGACCTTTTGCAGTGATTTTCAAATGTCTTTCCTCAAGGTGTAATTGCACCACCCTTGCCAGGGACCAGGCTAAATAATCTGCTTAGGTTTGTTTTTGGAACTTTGGTTCCCTGAATGCTTTCTGTAGAGCTTTGGAGGAGGGAATAAAAGTGCCAGCCTCCCAATCTCTGGCCAAGAGGAGCCACTCCTCAGTGCGCCCTCAGAGAAAAGCAGTCAATCACTCTTGTCTCCCTGGTCTTCAGCCACACTCCAAGCTCACCTGGCTTGTGACCGAGCATTTCTATCTCTGTCACACAGCCCCATTTGGAGTCTCCAAACCCAGCAGATTCCTGCCATGCTGCTCTTCCTGTAGCAGGAAGATGAGTCTCCCTGGATCTGCCACCTGTGGGGTCCCTGCTCAAAGAGCAGTAGCCCGATTGTGCCTTGGATCATGGTTTAAGGTAACTCCGATCTGAAAGCTCACTCTTTGGCTCCATCTCTGCAGCTGGCTTCCCTTCTCTGATACCTGGCAACTCTGCCACACTCAGGCACCCTTGATCTTTCTGTGACCTTGCAGAACCTGAGACCACACTGTCCCCATGAGGGCTCCACCCCTGCTTAGCCTCTGGAGTAATGTCCCTCAGTGAAGCAGACTTCTAAAAGTTCTGATTTTGTGCTCCACTTGCTGGAACCCGGTCCCTTCCCCCACGGTTTATCCTTCCATGCTATGGATTCACTTCTCTGCACATCCTACCTTTCAGAAAGTGGTTGTTTTTCTGTTCCTAGAATTGCTGCTCTTCTTCTCTTCAATCTCCTGTTGAGTTTGTAGGTGATTGGAATGGTTTGATACCTCCCTAGCTGACCTCTTGGGATTTGATGTCTTTTCAGTCTGCTACTCCTCTGACATTTTGCCTCTCTCCCCGGAAACATCTGTTTCTTTTTACTGCTTTCTTTCTTAAATTATGTTCCTTTACTGTGTCTGGAAGATCATCTCCTTCATTAACATTTTTACTTCAAATTAAAAAAAATAATAAATTTACTCATATTCTAAAACTGACTCTTTTATCTAACCACTCCCTCTTAATATTAAGCTTGAAACTTTTCAAGAAATTTACACTTATTACCTATACATTTTCCCTTCCTTTTAGTATAAAATCACTCCAATCTCACTTCAAGCCTAATACTGTTGCAGAAACTGCTGGTTCTAAAGGTGAACTTGTCTATCCTAACTTTCTTGCTCCTTTTTAACATCATTGACCTCTCTCAAATTTATTTTCTTTTGTTGGTTCTGCACACTAATCCTGATTCTCTTTCTAATTCTGTCTATACTATCTCAACACTTTGATTATTCCTTCTTTCCTTCTCCTTAAATATTCATAGTCTTAATTCCCATATTTTCTCCTTCTCTTTCCTATCTCTGTACATTTTCTGGGTGAATTTTTCTGCTCACAGTGTTTGCTACTATATGCCTGAATGTCACCCTTGGCACCTATAGGTTAAATGAACCACTAAAGCCTTCTACCTCAAATTCTCATATAAAACCATTTGTCTTCAGTCTTGTTCTGCTCCTTATTTTACCACCATTCATATTGGTTAATCGAGTTATGAATTTTCTACCTTCTAAAGCCTTCTAAAATCTCTTTTCTTCTCAAAATTTAAGCATTGTCCGAATTCAAAACCTTTCATGCTTTATCTAAACAGTGATCACATAGGAATTGGAGTTTCACCTTCAATCAACTATGAATTGATTTCTGATTTTGTCTTTTCTAGTCTTTCCATTGTATCTTTCATTTTGTCAGTAAATACAACTTTCACACCCCCAAGTTCATCCTGTTACTTCTTTTCATTAACAATTTTATTATCTCATTATGTTTGTAGGTTTATGGTTAAAGACCTTAAATGTGTGTATAGAACCCTCCATAATTTGAATCCAGATTGTCTTACTTGCATTACACTTGATAATTTTTCTTAAAAGCCCTAGTTTGGCTGAAGTTTTGGAACTTCCCCAAATATACATTTCCTTTCAAGATTGAATAAAGAAACTTCTTAAAGCACTCTACTTCTTTTCTGACCAGTTGAATATCACCAAAACTTCCAAATTAGGTTTAGTCATCATACCCTTCATGATGCTATCTCTAATTTCTTCAAGTTGTTATAATCTTCATTATTCAACATTAGTTATTAGAGTATTTATATTTTTTCAGAACTAGACAATTTCTTATATTTTAGTGATTTTTGATCCATATGTTTGCTTTCCACACTTTTTTTTTTTAATTTTTATTTCTTTGACAGAGAGAAATCACAACTAGGCAGAGAGGCAGGCAGAGAGAGGAGGAAGCAGGCTCCCCGCCAAGCAGAGAGCCCCACGCGGGGCTCGATCCCAGGACCCTGGGACCATGACCTGAGCCGAAGGCAGAGGCTTTAACCCACTGAGCCACCCAGGCGCCCCTGCTTTCCACACTTTAATGCAAGCTCTTCTAAAAGCATGAGGTATGCCTTAGCCATTTTACAGTCTCAGTGCATAGCTTACAGCCAAACACATGAAAAACCCTCTAGAAATATTTTTTGAATTAATAATGTTCTATTAATATTTGAAAAATTGTTCACATTTTGCAATGTAATTTTATAAATACTATCTCATTTGATTTCATTACTTTTGAAACTTTAAATATTTTAAGTTTTAAACATAGTAAAGAGAGTTTTCAAGGTGGTAGCACTACTGAAGAAAAATAAAACAAAACTTCTATGAATTAGGAAAAAAAATTCAATGATGGAAGTTAAAACTTGATGGATAGAAGGAACTTCTACTTCCATCCATGAAGGAATATCTCGTTCTGGACTTGTCTTCCTGTGAAGGAAGGAAGAAAGGAAGGGAGAGAGGGAAGGATAGTAAGAGGGAGGAAGAGGGAAAGAGGGAAAAAGGAAAGAGGGAGGTGAGAGGAAAGAAAGAAAAGATATTTGACTCAACCATATTGTCAGAAATCAAAGCTCATAGAAACTCAACAAACTTGAATTTTCATGTCACAGTAAAGGAGAAGATAGAGCTAAGCAGTGAAGTGAGTCCATAAATTAGCATCTTTGATTGAGTAGCTTAATTGAATGCCTTTTGGCTCAGGATCTCTTACAAGCCTGTAATCAAGGTGTTAGATGAGGCTATAGTAACCTTAAATTGCTTCTAGGAAGAGTATGCTTCCAGGATCATTCATATGGCTATTAGAAGACTTTAGGTCCTCACTAGATGTTACCTGGAGACCTAAGTTCTATACTATGTGGTCTTCTCTCTACAAAAGTCCTCAAAATGAAATTTTGCTTTCCCCAGAGTGAGGGTTCCAAAACAGAGTAAGGGAAAACCAGAATGAGAGTGAGAGAGAGAAATGGAATCTAGTCTTTTAGCAGTCTAATTCAGGGATACTTGTTCTTACGAGGCTTACACTTATTTTTCAGAAATTTTCAAATAACTGAAAACTTCCATGTCATATTCATTGTTTTAATGTAATTTAAGAATAAATTAGTTGGTGGATTTTTATGAGATTTTACTTCAAATCCATTAGCACTGATCATAAATCTGTTATCTCCTAAATTTTATTCTATGTTAAACTGTAGGTGTTGCAGGATTTTCTCTGCTTTTAGTGCTCAAGATTCTTGGTCATGCCACTTTGAAGAATGAAGATGTAGACCAGGTGAAGAGTGATGGGCAGGCAAAGCAAAGTTTATTGAACAATTGTATAAAGCTTCTGGAGAAGGAGGAGGGCTGTCCAAGAGGGTTGCTCCTGGATTTTCTAAGTTTCTAAGTTTGGGGTTTTTATGAGCTCTTTTGCAGAACTATCAGAGCTACCTTAAGCAATCAGGATGTGCTAAGTCCTGCCAATCAAGGCTTTGGTCACATCTCTGTTTACCTATTAGGTTCCTGTCAACATGCTGATGATCTTATTTACTGTCTGGGACTTGTTTTAACTGCCCCTTGCCAGTGATATTGACAAATGTTTTGTGGTTAATTGCCTTATTTTAGGACATTCTGCAGAAGTGATTTCTGCAAAGGTTGCAAAAAAAAATTCTAGTGGGGCCTTGTATAAGCTGCAAAACTGGATGTTAGCCCTGTTTTGTCTTAGGTGGCTTCACTCCATATTTCCTTGCTGTGGACCCTGGTCCGGACAACTTCACTGGCATTGGTATATGACTAAATATTTTCTTAGACTTTTTGAAACTCTCACACTGCATCATATAATTCAGCACTTGAAAAGAGTCTTTGTTGTATTGTCATTGTTTTCTTTATATATTTTATCTCCTGCCAAATTGCATGTTTTTGATAATAGAGTACACATTTTGCTATATTCCTTTACATGTATACCCACCCCTTCCCAATCCTGGCCAAGCTCCATATAACTCAGTATTGACAAAATATTAGGCATTCAACAAGTATTTCTGTATTATGGCTTGAGGCTGTTTATAAAAAAAATTTAATGCAGTAAAAATGGCCCAGAAGGGTAAAACAAGTAGAAAACCCTGGCAAGGTCAAATCTCTGAGCTAAAGAAGAGGGAGTTTATCCCAGAGCATGATGAAAAGAAGAGGAAAGAGAGTGGGGGTGGTGGCTGTCTCTGAGCCAAGCCCCAGCAGCCAGCGCTCTTGGAAAGCCTGAAATCACCAGCCTCATGGACCTAAATTAAACATTTGGTAATATATAATTCTCTTCATTTTATCTAATTTTATTTGGGTATTAAGTAAATCAGATGTGGGCAAACCTTTTGCCAAATTAGTAAGTAGCTTTCGAATAACAAGAAAAATGATCATTTGCAATAGTCATTGAATCTTGTTAACACGAATTATAGAGAATGAAGGCTACAGCAGGGTTTATTAAAATTTTACGTTTTTTAACACTTGCAACAAGGATTTGGCTATGGACATGTTGGAGAAGTAAGATAAAAAGGAAAGTTACAACTTTGCAAATTAACTTGGTTAATCACGTGCATGAGGGAAAAGAATAGGGATCCAAATGTTTTCTTATGTTTAATAAAAGATTTGCAAAACGATTGAGCCAGTACCTTGGAGCACTTTTGGGCATATGGCATGCCATCTTAAAAACAAGTGGTTAGAAATGCTTACAATTTGAAAAATATTTATTATTTCAAAAATTTGTGAGTGAGCCAAAATTATCATTGTAGTTCTGAAAGTTTGATAAGTATTAAACAAAGGTATATTTATACTTACAATTTTATATTGATATTTATTTTTTGCAGGTACATGGCCATCATAGACAATTGAATTTTTTGTTGTGCTCAATTAGATTTGCAACTTCCCAGTCTAGTAAACAACCAATTCTCCCAACACTGCTTATAGTGAGTTGAAGGCACTGCTCTTGCCTATTCAGCATCTCTTTTAATTTGCAAGCAGTCCCATAAATCTTTCCTGGCTTCTAGGGACATAAAGACTTCTATGATGAAGTGGCCAGCATGGTGGCTTAACAAGCTGAAGGCTAGCTTTTTCCCTCCGTGCATCCTAGGGACCACTGTCTTATTCCTGGCAAAGTAGATCAGATTTTGAATTCCAGCCAGGGTAATTAGCACGCTTTAGGATCTCAATACACAAAGCAGAATGGTCAGCATTAGCAAAGATGTCTTGTGAATGTTTTCTGAGTGGTAGAAAAGAAAAAGGAAGGGCCAGCTGCAGCAGGTCTTTGGGATTCTAATGAAAGTGACGCATTAAATACAATTCCACCTTGGGGAGGGTTGTATTTATGGACACTCTAAGCTTTGAGACAATGTCTTTATTGTCTGTTTTTCAAATGCATTCTGAAAAATAGGACAAGAGAGAAAGCAGGGGTGTCCCTAAAAGTCCCTAGAAAGCAAATTCCCCTGGGGAAAGTTACATTCCCTAAAATACAAGTACCACAAAAAATAACTTTTTTTCTAGTTCTAGGAAGAGCAATCATCCCAGCAGTCATTTAGCTTACCGCACAATGAAACACAACATCTGTCCTAAAGTAGAGATGGAACTAAAATGGCTGGATGTTTGACACATTCGTTAACAACCTTTCAGAAAAGTTGCATTGTCTAGATTTTGAACCAATGTTTTAGAAAGTTGGCCAATATGGTGAATAATTTGGAATTCTTTAGGGAAACCTGAGATCTATGATAATAGTTAACATTCTAGGCCTTAGGCCTCATGTTACTTCATTGGTTTTCTACCACCATTTTCTCTAAGACAGATAAATCCAAGTTGTGTGTGTCACTTTTTTAATACTTTGGGTTTTTGGTTTTTTTTTTTTGAGCAGTTTTAGGTTCATAGCAGATTTGAGTAGAAAGTACAGAGATTTCCCATGTACCCCTTGCCTCCACATAAGCACTATCAGGTTTTGACAATTAGGAACAAAGCTGCAATAAACATTTATGTGCAGGTTTTCTTGTGGACATGAGTTTTCAACATTTGGAAGTAGCCAAGGAGTGCAATTTCTGGATTATCATGTAAGGGAGGTTTAACTTTGCAAGAAACTGCTGAACTGTCTTCCAAAGTGACTGTACTGTTTTGCATTTTTCAGCAATGAATGAGAGAGTTCCTGTTGCTACCATTTGGTGTTGTCAATGTTTTGGATTTGGGCCATATTTCATGTATTTTGAAACTGAGTTCCTTTGGTCAACTCAGGTCAAAATAACACTTTTCTATATGTTCCAATATATATAGTTATATGTAACTTGATATGATATAACATGTTATATATGTTTAAATATGCATAAATATACATGTGTGTATTATGTGTATACTGTGCCTTTAAATTACATTTTCATTTGAATATTTAGCCGTATAAAAAAGACAAAAGGTTATATTGTCATTTATATAAAGAACAAGTGACTGATCGAATGCACATTTAAGATAGAGAAACTGGTAACTCTCAGGTATGGGACCATTTGTATTTGTATTTGACAAAAGGTAGCATACAGTGGACATAGCTAACAAAACTGTGGCTATAGCCATAGCTAACAAAGCAGGAGTCTGATAGGAAGCTGTAAATCATGCTTTTACTCACCCTTTTGCATTGCTTATTTTCTTTCAAAAAAGTATTTGATAGTTGCTCCAAATTATTAGTTTGAATGAGGAGAAGCAGGACAAATTCTCTTGGTATGTTTTTGGTTATTACTATCTATTTCTAATTAACCTCTTGGCCAAGTAGTGGGAGTTACTGATCCGTGTAGTAAAGATGAGAAAAATGTCAGTCAGTCTATCAAATTAAAAAATATGCATCAAAACTAATTTCCAATGAAAGCCACAGCAGGTCACATTTTTTTTTTTCAAACTCCTGGTAATGGTTATTTCTACCATTTTGCTCTTTTATAAACAGAGGGATATAAAAAAAAAAAGTTCCACATGTTAAGGTTAAGGCAAGATAATTAGTTGTCTGGGTCATTCTTTTATGATTCTAAATGAAAATTAAACCCCAATTATAGAGACATATAAAGAATTTGCTGAAGAATAAAGGTAATAAACTCAAGGACAAGGTTCCCATTTTTAGTTCGAATTACACTGTTTTCATTGAAGTAGTCAGTCAGAGATGGTATGTTTCTGTGAGTCTGTGTGTGTGTGCACCTGCTCATGTGTACTGCACCCAGCAATAGTCCAGTATACACAATCATTTTTGGAAAGGTAGCAGAAGCCATCAAAGCCATGGGTGCAATTACTTTGATTCTGAAATGTTTTACACAAAAGTTCAACGAATTTCCCCATAATTGTGAATTTGTGAATTATGAATGATGTTCTATAGTAATACATGTCTGACCTGCATTATCCTAAACATGAAAAAGGACTAATAAAGACATGCTTAGATTTAAACTCAGATAAATATTCAAAATTCAAAAAACTATTTCCTTTACCATGCCTGGGGCTAACAATGAGATTATTTTGTTAATGATAAATAATTTCAATTATAATATGGGTGTATATATACATCAACCTTATGTCTCTTTTTAGATATTACACACACACAAAACACACACACATATACCTAAAAGAATCTCTATCTTACATCTCATCGATCAGCATATTATTTGCATATGGTAATATTACTGATCTTTTGATTCTTTTCTTTTTTTTCTTTTTTAAGTAAGATCTGTGCCCAAAGTGGGGCTTGAACTCATCATCCCAAGATCAAGGGCAACATGCTCTACTAAGCATGTGGCATTTGGTTATTTTCTTACTAATCACCAGTATATGTTTTTGTTTTTAAAGTGTTTATTCCTGAGAAGTAAAACATGTATGCTAAAGAGAATTAGGTAGTACTAATAAGTAAGCAAAAACAAAGATAATAAACATCAAAAAACTTCCAAAGATACCCACCATTAAACTGTTACTAATTTATAGAAGAGATGTAAAGTTTTTGTTTGGAGTCAGAAATCTGGATCTAAAACCTGCTCAACAGCTTATAAGCTCCATTACTCTTGATCAATTTGCCTTACTAAACTAAGGCTCCCTTTTATCATCTGCACAATGGAAATGATAATCAGCGTTTTTTTTGGTGTGAAGATAAAAAATGAGAAAATGTAGTTCCTGCTATTAACTGTTACTATTACTATTATTAACTTTTACTACTATTTGTTCTTGATGTAACAATTCATTTATACCTATATACTTCCTTTATGAAAAATACCATACTTTTTAATATACTTTTTGATAACTTTTCACTTTCACTTAATTGTATATTTTGAAAATTTTCATGCCAAAGAAGTGGTATACTGACACTTTTTTTAAGTGACTCTAGTAAATGCTTCATTGACTAAATGTTCTATCATTTAGTTAGCAAATACATTATTTTGAACACTTATTCCTAACATTCCCTTTATTAAATTATACTCTAATAAATATTGTCCTAGCCAAACCTTTGAGTAAAATCTTAATTTTCTATAAGAATTATGAGTATATTTTGACAAATATGTTTTTATAATTGATAGCTATTTCAACATACCTCCTAGAAATATAATACCGATTTACATCACACACTCCTGCTGTATAAGAATACCCAGTACATCTGTTACAACCGTAAGAATGGGATATTTGGATGATGATCTAGCTACTTCAAATCTAAAGAGTTTCTACAATTTCTTAATGTGTCGTTGTCCTTGGAATCTAGAATTTAAGAATCTGGATGTAAGATAAACTTTGTAAAAAAAGATTTTATTTATTTATTCATGAGAGAGACAAAGCGAGGGAGAGAGAGAGAGACAGGGAGAAGGGGAAACATGCTCCCTACTGAGCAGGGAGCCCAATGAGGGACTCAATCCCAGGACTCTGGGATCATGACATGAGCTGAAGGCAGACACTTAACCAACTGAACCACCCAGGCATCCCTAAGATAAACTTTAAAAAGTTTATTTCCCCTTTATGTTAAAGGAGAGAGATCAGTTAAGATTTTGATTTTTTTGGTTCTAATTTTCTAGCACTCTAGTTAATGTCCTCTGTGATTTGTTTAGTTTTGTTGTTTCTTGTATCTTTATGATTTCAATGCTTTGAACATTGATGATGTTCTTTAAAGATTTTATTTTATTGAAAAAACAGTAAAATTACCAATTAAATAAAATAAAGCTGATAAGTACAAAAAAAAAAAAAGATTTTATTTTATTTATTTGACAGAAGAGATCACAAGTAGGCCCAGAGATAGGCAGAGAGAGGGGGGGAAGCACTCCCCGCTGAGCAGAGAGCCCGATGCGGGGCTCGATCCCAGGACCCTGGGATCATGACCTGAGCTGAAGGCAGAGGCTTTAACACACTGAGCCACCCAGGTGCCCTGATGATACTCTTTAAATATTAAACTATTAATTATTTTTTGCTTCTTACCAGAAACATTGCCTCATATTGTTTGATTAGAAAGAGAGATTTAGGGACATCATAAACATATACTCATATTTTCTTATGAGTAGATTTATTTCTTATTATGATTTTTTATTAGAAGCATATCTTAGATAACATTCTGTCAAATCCATAGTGGAGGCTTAGCAGATTTGGCCAAGCTTTTGGCTGGTGTCTGGTAGATGTATCATGTCACATTTGTTCTTGGGGCACATCAGAATTCAGAAAATGTATATGAATCCTTGCATTTGAGGTAGAAAATTAATTCAACTATTTTATCAGTGCTATATTCATAAAACAAAATATTTGTGGGGAAAGGAAATGAGGTAGTAATTTTATGACTATTGGTTTTTTAACTGCTGAAAAGTTACAGATATGGTAAAGGAACAAAAGAATTAAATCAGTGATTAGGAATAAAAATAGTACAACTGTAGGCCTTTAGAGAACCAGTTGAATTATTATATGGTGTCACTGTTTAATCAACCTTATTTTTTAAATAAAATCTCTCGTTATTTAGTCAACATATTCCTGGATGTTTTGTATCATCTCTTTTTCAGACATTATCTTATCTGTTCTCAGTTATATCCCTTCCTGATTTTTCATAGGTTTTATACTTCAATATACAATATTTCTCCTTAATCTTTACTTTCCTTTGGTCTACTATTCTTGCTATAATCACGCAAATGTGTAAATCTGTCATCTACAAAAGAAGACAAAACAAATATCCTTAACATTTTCACAATGTTTCTTATTATAGATATTATTATCATTACCATTTTATGTAAGATTCAGAGATGGTAAGGGTCTTGTCCAGGTCAAAAGAAACATCACCGACATTGAAACTGGACTGTAGGATTGCAAAGCCAATGTTTTTCAGTAGCTTACATTCACGTTTCCTTTTCAAATGTCTATGATACTGATTATAGAGAATATCATGTATTAAGATACCAAGGAGCTAATTTTCCCAAGAATAATCCTGAAATTTGCCAAATGTTTCATCACATTCTTTTTTTTTCCCATTTTATTTATTTTTTCAGCATAACAGTATTCATTCTTTTTGCACAACACCCAGTGCTCCATGCAAAACGTGCCCTCCCCATTACCCACCACCTGTTCCCCCAACCTCCCACCCCTGACCCTTCAAAACCCTCAGGTTGCCCCAACCTCCCACCCCTGACCCTTGAAAACCCTCAGGTTGTTTTTCAGAGTCCATAGTCTCTTATGGTTCGCCTCCCCTCCCCAATGTCCCATAGCCCGCTCCCCCTCTCCCAATCCCACCTCCCCCCAGCAACCCCCAGTTTGTTTTGTGAGATTAAGAGTCATTTATGGTTTGTCTCCCTCCCAATCCCATCTTGTTTCATTTATTCTTCTCCTATCCCCCTACCCCCCCATGTTGCTTCTCCATGTCCTCATATCAGGGAGATCATATGATAGTTGTCTTTCTCCGATTGACTTATTTCACTAAGCATGATACGCTCTAGTTCCATCCACGTCGTCGCAAATGGCAAGATTTCATTTCTTTTGATGGCTGCATAGTATTCCATTGTGTATATATACCACTTCTTCTTTATCCATTCATCTGTTGATGGACATCTAGGTTCTTTCCATAGTCTGGCTATTGTAGACATTGCTGCTATAAACATTCGGGTACACGTGCCCCTTCGGATCACTATGTTTGTATCTTTAGGGTAAATACCCAGTAGTGCAATTGCTGGGTCATAGGGTAGTTCTATTTTCAACATTTTGAGGAACCTCCATGCTGTTTTCCAGAGTGGTTGCACATTCTTAAAGGAACCATGCCAGCAGGGCACTACCTGGTTCAATTTTTCTGTAATTCAAGTGCATTTCTTAACTAATTCTTATGAAAGATTGGTGGAGAATTGCACCAGCTGCAAATACATTGTGCTTGATTTTCATGAATTAGCATGAAGACTAAAATTCCTAGAAAATTGATGGTTGGTGGAATTTACATAATTTTGGTCATATTAAGAACTTCTAGTTATTTAAATATAATTTATCCCTTTCTGCTGTAATATCATGCTTTTTTTGTGAAATGAAGATAACAGCTGAGACCTAATTCATTTAAATTCTATTATACAGTCACTGAGCAATATGATAAGTATCTCTTCCATGAAAAAGATCCTTTAAGGCTGAGTCATCTACGCTAATGTAATTTATTAATGTAGTCACCTTTTGTAAACCACTAGAAACTCCCGTACACATATTTTCTTCTTAGCAAATTAACTGTAAGTTTCTAAGTCATCCAGATACATGAATTGTTTTGTTTTAGGCTCTAGTACATTTCTGTACACATAAAATGAAGAAAGACATTTCCAATTATGCACTCCTTACTTTCTGAATTTAATCAAAATGTACTTTTGTACCTTTGATGTTATCAGTATCGAGGGACTATAAATCATCTAGATATGTCCCAATCTTAACCTTTTTTTTTTTTTTTCAAATTTGGTGGAAGAGTTGTTTTTGCCCCCTAAAGCAAATGCTCCAGCTGTATTCTGTATCTCTTCCTCTCTTCCGTCTTAGGGACACTGATCTGTCAAATAGTCCTTCTCACAGCTGAATCTTCAAACTCTACCTGCGAATTCCTTCTTGCCCTTCAACATGTAGCCCAAATCTCCTCAGATGAGGTAAGAAATACTCAAAATCTCTATGTTAATCTCCTCTCTCTGTCCAGATATTTCCCTATATTTCTACTTTTTTCCATGAGAGTTTCGGTGTTCATTTCTATACATTACCCATTACTTTTTTTTCTTTGCATAGTGGTCTAACTTCTTAAAACTTCTTAAAACTGTACTGTGGAGCAGACAGACAACCTAGATATAGGAAGATGGTGGTTATGAGTGGGTCACTGGCAACAAGTCTATAGAGAAATGGTTGGGTTTAAAATGTATGTTATAGCAATAAAATCAACAGAACTTGGTCACAGCTCTTACAAGGGATCGGTTTGTTAATGTGGAAGAAAGATACCAGGAAGGACTTCCAGTGTACTAGGTAGAGGAAACTGACCTTTACTGAGAAAAGTCAGCCTCAGGAGAACATATTTGCAGTTGAATACCAAGAGTTCATTTTTGCCATTAAAATTTTGAGATACTTAAGATAATTCCAAACAGAATTAGATTGTGAAGCTTAGAAGGAAAAAATCAGTTATAAACATACATTTTGGAGGTGTTAGGATTAAGGTGGTCTTTAAAACCTTGGAAATAGAGTGAATCTGAGGCAGAGCATCCTGAAATAGAATGAGGTCTGCAACTGGTTCATGAGAACTGGCCCATGTAAACTTCACATTCTAGGTGTAATATCACTATGCCAGTTTTAGTCAATTTATTTGAGACAAATCAAACCCTCATTTGAAAATGTCAAAATTTTGTTTGGGCAATTAATGTTAGACTAAAAACCTTCAGGTCATTATCTGGCTTTTCCATTTCTATCGCACAGCACATCTAATCTATCATTCATTTCTGCCAACATGCATTTCAAACAAGTTTCAAAGGATTCATTGTTACAACCCTTTTCCAAGCTACTGTTACCTGTCTCCAGGTAGAAGTCAGAGAGAGAGCCTCATAACACAGAAGTAAATCAAGTTACTCCCCTACATAAAGCTTTCAAATGACCATCTCACAATTAGATGAAAATTCAGATTCCTCACAAAAGCCTGAAAGGTCTTTTCTGCCGCCATTCCTATGTTTCCAACCTCAACTCCTATGCTTCTCTTCTGTATCACTCACTGCATTCCAGCCATTCTGGACTTCTTAATATTCCCCCAAACCTGTTGCTGCCTCTGGGCATCTGTATTTGCAGTTCCCTCAGCTTATAAGGCTTATCCTTCACATACACCCAAAGGTTCCTCTTTATTCCAGTATCTATTCAAATACCAACTTCTTATAGAATCTTCCCTATCCATTCTAGGATAGCACTTTCTCATTCCTCCTTACTACATATACACTACTTACTACATATACTACATATACACTAGGTTTTAGTGTTTTCAAAAATAATTTTTATTAAGACTTTATTTTAAATAGAGTAGCTTTAGCACAAATTGAGCACAAAGTATATAAATATCTCATTTACTCCCTGCCCCTATATGCATAGACTCCCCCATTACAAACTCTCCCCATCAGGTTGGCACATTTGTTACAATTAATGAATCTACTTTGACACATTAGAATCACCCGGAGTCCATAAATTATATGAAGTTTCACTCTTGGTGTTATATATTCTATCGATTTTGCCAAATGTATCTTGCAGAGTATTTTCACTGCCTTCAAAATCCTGGATGTTGTGCCAGTTCATTCATTCTTCTCCTCCCCAAACAGTTGACAAGCACTGATCTTTCTATATCTCTGTAATTTTTGCCTTTTCTAAGAATGTCATATAATTGGAATCATACAGTATTTACCCTGCTTGGATTTTCTTTTTTCACTTTGTAGTATACATTTTTTTTTTGTAGTATACATTTATATACATTTAAGTTTCCTCCATGTCTCTTCATGGCTCAGTGGCTCACTCTCTCAATCTCTCTCTCTCTCTCTCTCTTTTTAATATTTTATTTATTTGACAGAGAGAAATCACAACTAGGCAGAGAGGCAGGCAGAGAGAAAGGAGGAAGCCGGCCCCCCGCGGAGCAGAGAGCCCAATGTGGGGCTTAATCCCAGGACCCTGGGATCCTGTCCCGAGCCAAAGGCAGAGGCTTTATCCCACTGAGCCACCCAGGCGCCTCTCTCTCTCTCTCTCTCTCTCTCTTCAGCACTGAATACTATTTCCATTGCCTGAATACCATAGTTTATCCATTCATCTACTCAACAACATCTTTTTTGCTTTCAAGTTTTAGTAATTATGAGTAAAGCTGTTGTAAGTATCTGTGTGCAATTTTATGTGTGGATATAAGTTTTACTCTTTTGAGTAAATACCAAGGAGCACAGTTGCTGGAATGTATAGTAAGTTTAGTTTTGTAAGAAACTGCCAAAGTGTCTTCCAAGTCACTGTATAATTCTGAATCCCCACTATCAATGAATGACCTGATCAATGAATGTCCTGTTGTTCTATGTTCTCACCGACATTTGGGTGATAAGTCTTTTTTTCTGTAACTCTTTATTAAATGATTTAATACTTACATGTTTATTTGTTTATTACCTTTCTCCCCCTCTCAGGAATGTGAGCTTCTTGAGATTAGGATTCTGTCCTTTTTGTTTGCTCTTGCTTTAGTACTAATACAATATCTGACACACAGTAGGCATTCAAATATTTCTGGAAAATAAATAAATAAATAAATAAATAAAATTTATGGACTTAAATATTAATATCATTTATTTACTTTATCAGTATATATTTATTCATCATTTACCTATATCATTTTTTAAAATAAGATACAAAATAGATGACTTTCAACCTCCTTAAATCCAGATTGAAAAAAACAATTCAAAACTTCCTTGTTGATAAATAATCTTGAGATGCTATAATACTTCTCCCTAGTACTTTGGATTCTTATTAAATCATCCTCTGCAGATTTATTTTCAAATGTTAAGAAATTAATTTCTGGGGATTGTTTTTCTATTTATCACAGATGTGTCTATAATATAGTTACACTTAACAATATTTACTATCTTTATTGGCCTGCACTTTCTTTTGCATTAACAAGGATTTTCCATGACATGGTTTTGCTTCATTGGATAATTCAGATGCTCATTAAAATACAGTGAGATTTTGCTGAATCCGTTGAATACTACTTATGCTTTAATGAGCATTAATGAGCTTTGTGATTGTCCTGTGGAGCAAAACTCGTATCTCATTAGGTGGATTCCCAAAATGCCTAAAGGTGAGCAGACACAGCTTTAGATATATAAGGTGATTTCATACTTAATTAGTTCCTTACTTGATACCACACATACATATCCAGAACTATGGCTTGACATGGCAAACTTGTTGTTTGCTGTGATAAGTCAATGAAATGGTAGAATTCACAGAGAGCTTCTGTGACTAGTTTAAGGCCATTCTCTATTGTTAATAAATTGGTATATTATGACTCGATTCATAGGAAATAGAGTATAAAAAAGAAGGTAAATGCTTCCTAACTCGAATTGACACTGCTTTATAATTTGTACAGAAACTGGCATTGGAAGTACTTACGTGCACATATTTCAGATGCACACATCAATGGTATGGCTTACTTTCATTAACCAAGTGCTTACCACATGACAGGAAATGTACATATAGTATTTTTTCTCCCAACAAAAACTCTGAAAGCTGGAGTTGTTATTTGTCCTTTATGGATGAAAAAGCTGATGTATTAAGTATTTAAATGATTTGTTATGTTAGTTCACTGGTGCTTCCCTAGCAAAATACTACAGACTTGGCAGCTTAAACAACGGAAGTTTATTTTCTCACAGTTTTGGAGACTAGATGTCCACAATCAAGGTATCAACAGTTTATTTACTCCTGAAGTCTCACTCCTTGGCTTACAGAAGGTTGCCTTTTCACTGCGTCCTCCTGTGACCTTCCTTTCTACTACGTGCAAACATCTTTGGTGTCTCTTCCTCTTCTGAAACAGAAACAAGTCAGATTAGAGCCCCACCCTTAAAATTTCATTTAACCTCAATTACCTCTTCAAAGGCCCTATCTATGGTACTGGAGTTTAGGTCTTCAACATGACTTTTAAGGAACAGATGTAGTAAAAAACATTTGACAAACATTGCACTGGTAATAAGTGCGTATTGGGAATTTGAATTTAGTTGTTTGTAACTTCAAAGTCCAGGTTCCCATTCTATCTATTCCATAATGTAAATTTCATAAGATTTGGAATGATCGATATTAAGCTAAAAGATATTTATATATTTTAAGTGTCAAAACACAGTTCATTGTCATTACAACAAATGGAAGAAATTTTAAATTAATGGTTTTTAAGTTCTCAGTTACTTTCAAAAATATTTTCTTGTATGTCATATTGTTAGGTCCGTAATCAAAGGAGCGATATTGATACAAAGCGAAGATCAAGCAAAGCTTTATTTCGCGACAAGCATCAAGAATCAAACTGACCAATCAGGGCCACCTCTTACAGAAAGGGCAACCCCTCCCTGCCTTACAGACTAACTTTTATAGAGCAAAGTCCATGTGGTTGGGCCTGGCCACACACAGGTGGCCAATGAGATGGTAACACACAGAGAAAGCTGCACAGTCATGCTAGGTCACTCACGGGTGGCCAATTGAATTACAATTTACCCTAGTAGATATTTGAACTAGCCTATCACCTTGGTCAGAATTGGCGCCAAAAGGCTGGACCCACACTTCTTGGTAGCTAGGGAGACAGTATGCGCACCCCACTGATTGGATGTCTCCACCTGGCCTGACCTGTCCTTGTATTTGGGCTTTGTTACCTGGGACTGGTTTCCTGGACTTGCTTTTAAGTAAGTTCCCTGAACCGGGGTGGGGGGGGGTGGCGTGAGGCAAGGTCAGTTTAAGTTTTACAGCATAAACAACAAAATCACTTAACCAGATGGAATCACTCTAGCTAAATAGGCCCTTACAATATAGAAAACAAACTAAATATAAATATGCTGATCAATTCTAGTTTTTAATTATATCTGCATGTAGAACATTAATTTTTAGCAAATGTTGAAGCTCATTATTTCAGATGGGTTTATATAACTACTGTTCCCAAATACAATTTCAAAGATGACACTCTAGCTGCTGTTATCACTGGGTATAACTAAGAAATAGAAAGTTGGGAGTAAAATTATTTTTATTATTAATGGTTAATGTACCATAGCTCATAAAAATTTGGAAACAGAGATTTCATTAGAATTGTGCTTCTCTCTTGGGGTAGGCTAATAGTGCATGTGGTCTGCTTAAAGTAGAAAGACAGTCTCTGGGAATTCTGATTAGTGGACCCTGGCTGAACTAGGCCTGGCTATCATGTTGTGACAAACACATATGCTCACCCACCGAATTAATAGTGAATGAACATCTGTGAAATATTTGATGGTATTCAGAGGGTTTTGAGTTTCAATTACAACTCTCTGAATATGATGTCATTCCTGTAAAGTGTCTCTGAACACTGAGAAATCCTTATGCTTTTTAGTATGGAATTGTGATGAAGATGGACTCTTGGACTCCAACAAATGTGAGTTTGATCCCTGCTCAGATGCTTACCACAGTGTTTCTAGCAAGTTACCTAGCCTCTCTAGGCCCCAGTCAAATCATATGAATAATGGAGAAAATATCTATCTATATAATAGGATATGAAATTAAATAATTTCATGTTTGTATCACCTAGCATGGTTTCTGGAGCATAGTAAATGCCTGCTTAGTCAGTGGTAAACTGACATAGTCATTATGACAATTTATAATTTACAATTTAATTATATAGTGATTTATTTAAAATCTGGCTTTCTGTCTTGAGGCAAATTCCATGGAATTGCAGACTGTTTTTCTTCTTTAAAATTTTGCATAGCTATACTTTTGGTATAGTACTTGGCATACAGAAGCCCCAGTAAATGGCTATTAAATAAATAAGTTAATTAATCAGTTGAATTTTATGATCTGCATGCTATGTTTATAATGGTAAAATGCCAAATCAAGTGCTTTAGAGAAGAGGAAGAAAAAATGGCATGCATCTCACTATCAGTAATAGTTTCTACTGCTTATCAACAGATTAAAATAGTACTGAATGAATGAATAGATGATACTCAGCTGTAAGAACAGCCACGTTGATTCATTGCTTTTGATATGTTCCTTGTGGCTAGTTTCAGCTCAGGGAGAGGGAAACTGCAGTTGAAAGATTCTTGTTCTTTCTCATGAAATCTGCTGTGCATATATTTTAAAAAATATCTTATCCAGGGGGCACCTAGGTGGCTTAGTTGACTGAGCATTCAACTCTTGGTTGTAGCTCAGGTCATGATCTCAGGGTCATGAGACTGAGCCCAGTGTCAGGCTTCATGCTCAACATGGAGTCTGCTTGAGATTCTCTCTTCCTCTCCCACTTCCCTCAACCTGTCCCCACCCCCAAATAAATAAATAAATAAATAAAGTCCTTTAAAAAGAAATTTTACCCAGCACTTTCAATAGTTTGTCACTGAAGAATTTTCAGGTTGACTTAGTCTGCCATTTTACTAAAAGCACAACTTCAAAGAAAAACAGTTATTCTATTCCTAGACCATTTTTCGTTCATTCAATAATTATGTGACAGGCTCTTGGAAAATACCTCTGAACAATGAAAACAAATTCCTGCCCTAGTAGGGTGGCAAAGTAAGATTTAAAGGTACATAAATAAATAAATAGCATATTCATAGATTTAAGTAGAAGAGGTCAGAAAAGTCTGAGGTGAATAAACATGAGACAGTCTGGGTAACCCTTTTTTAGAAATTAGCCCTTTTTGAGTTTGAGAAACTTGAGATTTGGGTGAAATTTGACGGGGGGGGGTGGTTTGAGAATAAATCAAAGAATATTTAAGGAAAGCCATTCTAGTCAGAGAGAACAACCACACAAAGTCTCAGGTAGAGACAGTGAAGAGGACATTGGGGATGGAGCAGAGTAGGAGGAAGAGTTAAAGTAGAAGATGTGAGGTCATGCAGCCAGAAAGATCAAATTTTATGGGAAATTATCTTTGTTTTATGAAAACATTGAAAAATGTAATCGAATTCTGTGAGCTTATAAGTGTTGGCTTCCAATTATATTACTCTCTCTCTTTTTTAAAGTTTTTATTTAAATTCCAGTTAGATAATATACAGTGTAATATTAATTTCAGGTGTATAATATAGTGATTCACCCTTCCATATGCCACTGGAGGCTCATTATAGTAAATGCATTCCTAAATCCCTGTCACCTATTTCACCCATCCCCTACGCACGGCATTCTCTAACCCTCTCTGTATATTCCCAGTGCATGTCACTGTGTCTGCCACAGTGTAGGTGACTGAGAAGGTCTTGTTGCAGAAAGGATCCCTCACTTGGATACTGGATATGCAGTTTTTGTGCCAACAACAAAAATCTGGTTTCTAAATCTGATAATCTAAAATATCAAACATTATATTCAGTTAATAAGCCCTTTTCACATATTTTGATGGTTATGTCTTGTTATTTTAATAGAAAATATCTTAGGAGAGTGAGAATAGACCAATAGAAGGAAAACAAAAATTCTATGCAGCTCCACACAGAAAGAGATAGAAAGAGAAAGAGGGATGGAGGGTGAGAACCAAAGAGTATAAGAGCAAGGCAGGAGAGGTGGAAGAAAATCTGTTAAATTGTAACTACATATTTGGAATTCCTTTGTGTGATTTATTTATTTATTTACTACTTACTTTTAAAGATTTTATTTATTTGAGAGAGAGATTGAGCACAAGGTGGGAGAGGGGCAGGGGACGAGGGACAAGCAGATTCTCTGCTCAGCAGGAAGCCCAATGTGGGGCTCAATCCCAGGACCCTGAGATCATGGCCTGAAGTGATGCTTAACCTACTGAGTCACCCAGGCACCCATTTTTTGTGTGATTTAAAAATCACAGTCTGTTTTTGTTCATCTTCAGTTGGGCTTATGAAAATGATGAAACTAAAATCCAGTACAGTTTATTAGGAAACTTTGGTTATCACCCTCTATTTTAGTCTTACAAAGAAAAGGGGAATATCCTTGTCCATTACTATAAATATATCCAATGCCCATCAAGGCTCAAGGAGACAGGGGTAAGGCTGTTGTTAAAATGTGAAGTGTTTACATAGTGCCAAAATTTCTAGGAGAAATCTAGTCATTTTGGTATGCATAGTTACCAATAGAAATTATATATTTATAAGGAAAGGATAAACTCTTGAACAAGTTTAACTCAACTTTATGAGATATTATAACATAATTGAAAAAGTGTTTTCTGTGAAATTAGGTAATGTTAAGATGACTTGGGAATATTACAGTCATTTTAGAGTTTCTTTACTTGATAGATTCCCTCAGATATGAAAAGGTTTTTTTTTTTTTTTTGCCACAAGTTAACCTTTCCCTTAAAATAAAGGAAATAAATGTGTAGTTATTTATTACATGTATGTATACATTTATGTGTCATAAAGATGTTAATTATTCATGCATCTCTGCATGTAATCTTCATAATTAAATGTCTATAATTTACTTAAGATTATAATGTTTTCACCTCTGAACTGTGAGTACTATAAGACTAGCAACTTGCTACACTAATTATTCTTGTACTTAAATAGTAAGATAATTACTTCAGCAATATTCTATTCAAAATGAAAATTGGATCTACCCCCTGGCACACTTAAATTAGGAGTCTTTTTCTTTCATTTTTGCAAAATGTTCTCCTTTTATCTTTTTTGAATGCATATTTTTAATGTTAGAAAGAGCAACTCCATTCACTGGAGATTCCATGTTAGGTAAGAATGTCATCACTGTGCTGAAGCTGCTTAGACTCAAATTCCAAGGGTATTCTACGTATGAAAATAGTTCTGTTAGAAACTGGTTCTGCTGACTTTGCCCAGCCAGGTGTCCACAAATGAAGGCATGGCAGTGAGAAGAGCATGAGCTAGATTGAAGTTATTAACACACCCAAAATTCGGAATAAACCAAACCATGAAGGCCATCAATATGTTGATGGAAGATCATTTTTTTATGTACCAAAGTACTACCCACCAACATCAGGTAGAAAAGAATTCTCCCTACTTAGAACCCTACTGTAGGATGAATGTTTTGCTATAAAACACCTTTAACATTTTGCTGCCATTTGTTTTCCTTGTTTGTCCATTTGTCCTTGAGAGTGGGAACTACATTTTTTTCTTTTGGTATGCTAAATTCCCCAAAAATCCCTGGCACACAGAATTGAACCTCAGCTAAGTTTATCCGTTAATGAATAATCTGTGTTTAAAAACAAGTAACATAATTCATACTGTTATCCAAAAAGACAAATACCAAGAGCTTAGAGGTATAACGCACATGCACATATGTGCTCACACACAAACACACACACGTACACCACCTGCTCAGGTCAGTGTCTGCCTGAATGTCACTCTTCCACCCTGGCAATGCCCTGTAGAACATTTGGCCTGAAGGCTTACTGGTAGAAAAACAAGGAGATGGATGAGCCCCAGGGGCTCCTAACTGCCTTTAATTACTTCTGCTCCCAGTTTTTTGAGAAGCAACAATCATGAAATTCCAATTTGACTGCTGGGTAGACTGGGAAGTATTAAAAAAAAAAAACAACTGGATTTATATTTAGTGAGCACATAGTCTGTGGCACAGTTTATTTTTTTTGTTGTTTTGTATTTTTCCTCCAGTCACTTCAGAAGTGTCTTTACAAAGAGATTCTAAGCATCAAGGACAAAATACATCATCTCATTTTGTATATCCACTAGAGTAACAGCATAAGAGATGTGGTCGAGTTTCAATGTAGGTGATTTGAAACTTATTATTCTGGAAATATTTTTTGCCAAAATTTAGTGATCATGATATAAATATCTACTTATGTTAGCCTTTCCTGTAAAATTAAGTGGAGATATTAGATGTTTCCAAATGACTGACATTATTAAAACTATGGTGTTCCCTTGAGGTGATTTTCCAAGTGTACATCCTAGGGTTCCACCCCTGGAAAGCAGTTCATTTTGGGTGTGGACTCGGGGAATATTATTTTTTAAAAAGTTCAAATTATCCATTTTCTGAGAATTGATAAGCATTGTGAATTTTGTAGAATTAAACAATTTTATAGTTTAGAAATTGTTCTGATAGCCCCACTGAACTTTTAGAATTCAGAAAACCATGTAAACAAATATAGCATCCTGTTTATGGAAAAGGCTACACTTGATATTTTTGATCCTTGTGTTAATCATGATATTGCTGTCTCAAAATGGATAGTGAAGAATAAAACGACTGTATTCCTGTGTTTACTCTTTTACTATGTTTCTGGGGAGTGGAACATAAATTAGAGGATAATTGTTAAGTGCCAAATCCTTGAGCTGTTGGAGTTTATTTACTTCAGCAATTTAAGATAGTCCTTATTTTAACCCTTAATCAGATTATTTTTACTTGTTTTAGGTGACCAGTAATAAATGGCAACTTTTTAGTCTTAGACTTTGCCATTTAACAAAATCTGCATATTCCTTCAAACATCTGTCTCAGGGGCTTTCTGGCATTAAATTTCACTTGGTTGTCATTTCTAAATCTTTCAGGGAGTTTCAAGTATCTAGTATGTATTATCAAAATGATGTTGTACTTCTAGTCACAAGTTGTAACTCAGTTTATACTTCCAAAGAATATATATATATATATCTCCATTTAACACACACACACACACAAGCTCACACACAACCAATTCTGTTTTTTACCATGTAAATTATAAAATGAGTTGAAGACACCACATCAATTGTGCTTGAGTCAATATGTAAGCATTTGTATAGGACAGTAATTCTCACCCTTTTTGTCTGGGACATATATGTCAGATAGAATTCACATAAATCTTATGTTCCTAAAGATTGTGGCATAGCTAAGATATACTGCTGGTTATGCACATTTGTATAGCTATAATTCCATTCATTTGCCTTCCTCTCAAGAGAGCATAGGAATCAGTGACATTAGAGTGACAGACTCTGAATTGCTCTAAGTAAGTAAACCACTTTTAATTTTTAGAATAAATTACTCTCAAAAGTGAGTTATCTTAACCATGATTAAAAACAAATAATTTGGGGCACTTTCTGTGTGACCCTGACTCTGGCCAGGTGCTGCAGTTTGGCTCTGCCGTCAACTAGCCTTCTAGAACTCTGTTCTAAAAATGGGAGTAGTAATATTAGTGATTTGAGAAATAATCTATACACACTTCTTTTTGTGATTGCTGCCTCATAGTAACCATCTATAACACATTTTTTGTATCAGTCAAGGATCAGTAGCAGGAAATTAGATTCGCTTTATAAATTAAATGTACTTTATAAAAATTCTCTAATGTATTCTTCTCTAAGTCACTCTTGGTTTCCTTATCTTTCTTCACTGGAGCTTTCCCTATTTCTTATCCTTACATGCATAGCAAGGAAAATGACCTAAGTTTGCAAAAGGACTCATATATGGCAAGAGAGGACACTGGGTTAACCTTATGGTGACAGAAGCCTGACCAGCACTCACATTAGAGAGGATTTCTCCCATCCAAGTCAGTGTGCACAAATATCATTAACTTGGATGAGAATTTTTCTATGTAGGAAACCATAAATCTTGGTTTCCTACAACCAAGATTTGTTCTTGGATTCTCTTGTGAGAAAGACTGCCTTCCTGTATTCCAGGGATAGATTTGTGAATTTTATCATGATGAAGAAGGACCTTCATGTGCACTATCTCCCTAACAATAAGGTCAGACAGTACTTTTCAACACAGTAATGTTCATAAGAGTAAGAACTAAAGAGTGGAGAGCAGAAGATAACTTTTATTCTCTTTATTTTTTTGAGCATATATGACAGGCACTAAAGATAAAAGTATAAATGATATAAGTTTCTCATTTTCTTTTTAGGACTGATAAATTTCTATTTATAAAATAATATGCATTAATTAAATTTTGTTTGAAAGTATACTTAAAAAAGTGTACTTGACTAATACATACAAAATCTACAAGTAAAATAAAGATCTACAAGAGAAGATATTGTAGTAAGTTTCAAATACAAATATTAAATAATTTCAGGGGGTAATGTAATTATCTTCCTAACAGGAAGATGAAGAAATTTCATTGATGAGAAAGTGAAAAAGTATGCGTGGATTAAACACTGAGATTTCTGAATAAAAATAGAGACTAAATAGATAGTACATCTGTGCTCCCTTCCATGGCCACACTAAAATGAGGATTTTAAAAAAAGAATTAAATATATACTATTATAGAGAATGGGAAAGGAGACAATGGCACCAGAATCTTGGAAGTTGGAAAGCAGATGGTTGAGTGATAAATAGCTACATCAGGAACATTCAGTGGTAAGGAGGAAGAGGGAAAAGTTAGAGGTGACCATGATTTATATTGGAGATTGTCTAAAAGACTCAAAAACTATCTCTACAAGATACTTTTGGAAACAAGATGAAGATGGAAGTAAAGGCCAAAGGACTGCTAGGAAGTCTAAGAATCACTTACAAGACTAAAAATCGGAAACCACACTGACTAATATCTGAGGAAATATTCACTTCAGAAATCCTAACAGAGTAGAAAAGTAATATCATCAGGCACCACCAGGCAGTCATATATGTATTTCAAATAAGCATAATAAACATGCAAAGGTCAAGGGAAGTTTGTGCAATAGGAGGGAACAAGACATAATTAAAAAAGAATCAAGTATAAAATTAAGAAGAAAAAAAATTTAAAAAAATTAAAGATTTGGACCAAATAGTATAATGAATTAGGAACTTTTAAGATCAATCCAAGTAACTCTATAAAGAAAGGAGGCAAAAATAAAGGAATAGGAAAATATAAAAAGAAAAGAGATGAAAAATAGGGATAAAAGTGCCATCCAACAACATAAAAGGCTAATAGCCCCAAGAAGGAGAAAAAACTGAAATATAAGGAATAAATTCTTTAAAGAATAACAGATTAATTTATCAGAATGAAAAGATGAAACACATCAGCTTGAAGGGCCCATGGAGCATTATAACAAACAAATAATACAAGAAACACTTCTCAAAGTTTCCAGAGAGAAATAAGATATCACTTAGAAAATAACAAATATTTGAGGTCAGATGTACCAAGAAGAATACTGGGTACAAGAAAACTAAGTAAGAGATTTTTTAACATACTGAAGAAAAATAACCAAATGTAACATTTTATATCCAGTTATTGACATTTAAATAAGACAGCAAAATAAAAACCAAATAATATTCTCAGGCTACAATATGGTAGAAGTTTAGCCTCACAAAAACCCACCATAAAACAACTTTTAAAAATGATACTTGAAAAAGAAAGAAAAAAAATGATGCTTAGGAGATATGAGTTAATGGTAAATTAACTTGTAAAATTTGCTATCTACAGTGAAAACAAACAAAAAAGCTCTCCTTGGAAAAAAAAATCCACAAAAAAAAAAATGGACATATATACATGGTAATCTCAAGGTAAATTCTATATAATATCAGTATGATGGAGATTGAGCAGGGGAGAACCTAAGTAGGGGGTGAGTATTAAGAGAAAATGTTAATTGTTAACAGGTGTGCATATATGCATATAAACATGTACTTGACTTTTACTACAGTTCCTCTGATTGAAAATGACAAATTGATTAAAACAAAATTTAAAATTAAGAATTTTTATCCATTCACAAAATGGTATAAAGAATTTTAAATTTTCAAAACATATATATTTCATAAGTTATACTTCTGCATTTATTAAGCTGGAAACTACCTTAAAACTTTTTCTTAAGACACTTTGTTGTGTGTATGTGTGTGTGTGTGTGTGTTTATGCATACATGCAAAATAATCTGGCCCTAATGAGATTAAAATAGAAAAGGATGGAAAAGACAACTTAGGATGGGTGAACAAAACCAAGATTATACAAATAAAAATAAATATTTTAATATCACACACATATGTCCACACATAAGTATACACACTGTGCACATACACATTATTTATGATCAGGCATAATGCAAGCTTGTAAGTAAAATCAAATATTTTGGTCTTTCCTATCCCTATGATGATAGTGAAATGGAGAAAAAGACAAAGATCTAGCAACTGAAATCAGTTCAGAAATATGAGAGATTAACTTCTTCTGCAAATTTGTATATAGTGTGTTTTGAGGTTGGATATCAGTTTCAGGGTGTGTGTGTGTGTGTGTTTGTATGTGCAATGTGCATATACAGTTTGCCCTCTGTAAATATTAAGATTCCGTGTTCAAACCTCTGCTTTGGAGTTATACATTGCTTTTTGTAATAAACTCATTCATTGAGGGGGGCCTCGGCATGTGTTTAAAAACATTTTTCAGAAAAGCTTAAAACAAGTGTTTTGAAAGGAAATATTTTCCACTGCGCTTTTCAACTAGTCCATGGCAGAATAGTTGCACACAGCTTCTCATGGCTTTCCCCAGCTTCTAAAAGACAGGGCTGAGCTTTCCCAGAGTTCTCCTTTGTGCTTGAGAAAATAATGAATCAATCAATTAAAAACACCTCAAATATAACCTATGAAATATACTTCTCTATTCTACAATCAACAACACTGATCAATAATTCAGCTCTCTCTTTTTTTTTCTTTTCTGTAGAGCTTCATCAAAAACAATTTTTCCAATGAAAAAAAAAAGAGGGAATAAAAAACATATTCAAAATTACACTGGAAATGTGTAACCTTTCTGCCGCAGGAGGGAAGTTAACTGTGCAAACAGGTTATTTAAAATGACTCACAACTGGCTTACATCTGTGCCCCTTAAATGGAGTGATGATTATTTACAAAGCAGGTTCACCCCTGACATGGACCTCTCAGGACGGCCACTAAGGAAACCCAGGGTTGCCATGACAGGTCCTTTATTAACACTAAAGTGATAATTTCAAACAAGTGGTCAATTCAGGAACAAAGGACAGGAATAACATTTGCTCATAATGCAATGTTCAGACCTTGGCTAGCATAATAAGGGCAAGATCGCAGGATGCATTTTATTTGCATATTATTCTATTAACATTTACATTGGCTAAGCAAATAGAGGCCACATATGGAGCTCAGAAGAAGTCATCACCCCTTCATGAAAGGTGTTTGACCTAATCTAGCCAGACTCGGGAAGCACTAAGAAGAGGAGTATGAAGACAGGCATGTTGGCTAAATTCCAATGGCATAATTACTTTCTACCCATATAAAAAATTCTTCCTGCCATTCTTGAGAAGTCATTTTTTTCCACCTCCTTTCCTGACTGCTGTTGTGCTGTGGAATGGCTGTCATATTAGACCCCACAGGGGCCAGCATTTCAGCTGTGAGTGAGTGATCCCTGTAGATAAAACCAGTACAGCGTTTGGAGGCCCTTCTATGAGAAAGGGGTAATATAAATGTAAAGCATTGTTCATTTCCCTTGGGAAGCTCACTTAATGTGGCATACCCACACTTACTGGTAACGCAGGCTGGTAAACCCACTCTGTTATCAGGACTTAGTTCCATATTAAAAGAGAGGGTTTTTTTGTTTGTTTGTTTGTTTTTGTTTTAAGATTTTATTTATTTATTTGACAGAGGGAGAGAGATCACAAGTAGGCAGAGCAGCAGGCAGAGAGAGAGGGGGAAGCAGGCTCCCTGCTGAGGAGAGAGCCCGATGTGGGGCTCTATCCCAGGATCCTGAGATGGTGACCTGGGCTGAAGGCAGAGGCTTAACTCACTGAGCCACCCAGGTGCCCCTAAAAGGGAGTTTTAAAGTGTATCTCTGATTGTGCAAGTACCTCATAATACCAATGCTGGGGACCTCAACTGCGCCTTTGCTTGAGAATGTCCTTTGCTTGAGAGCCCCAGGAACTCTGTGCTTTCTTCTGCAGTTTCTAGGTGTAGGAGGGAATTGAGGTGATGTCTGCAGTGAAATAAGGAACTGCTTTAAACTGCTCTGCTAAGGTAAAAAATCACTAGTGCTGAGGCTCCTTACAGAAAATTAATGAAAACCCCTCTGGTTATTAGCAAATGAAGCAACAATAGAACCCATTCAAAGTACAACACCTAGCTCTTTATCCTGGTGTTGAGATTTTGGATCCAGCTGAATCCTGGCAATGTAGCCTAATGTTGCACTGCAATTACAGGGCTGTCTCTGTGAGGGGACAGTGATTTACCACTTGTCTATCCAACCCATGTCTTACCACAGCATATTGAATCATAACCAACTGCTTAAGGCTTCAATTTCTTCTTGCATGGGTATTTCAGAGGGCTCATTGCAGTAATTAGGTGGGAGACTTCATTGAATGTATATAGCATAATCAACGCTCCATATGTGGCATATGTAGTAACATTATAATTATTGATATTAATAGTAAATTACAATTTCTATTCTTCCTAAAAGAATTAGATGGAAAGATGGCATCCTTATATGCATAAAACATTTTTTTTTAAAGATTTTATTTGTTTATTCCACAGACAGAGATCACAAGTAGGCAGAGAGTCAGGCAGAGAGAGGAGGAAACAGGCTCCCTGCTGAGCAGAGAGCCCGATGTGGGGCTCGATCCCAGGACCCTGGGATCATGACCTGAGCCGAAGGCAGAGGCTTAACCCACTGAGCCACCCAGGCGCCCCTGCATAAAACATTTTAAAATATGAGAAGATACTTAGAAATCACAAAATGAAGAAGAAGAAAATGATATCAGAAACTCTGAACTGAGAATTAAATTTTATTTTGAATTGTGTAGCAGCAAAGATGAAGAAGACATGGAAACGTGCAAAAAATGGAAGCATGAAAAGTTTAGATAGTTTTCACTGTTTGGTAAAATAAACATGCCAGATCACGAGTAGAAAAAAAAAAATTTGTGATAATAAGTGGTAGGTTGGGTTTAAGCTAGTAGTATAATTAAAAGTATATATTTAGCATATTTATGCAACTGTGCTCTAGTACCTAACAAAGGATTTTGACTCAAGGATTTTGACTCTAGGAGTTTGAATCTTCCAATGTTTAGTATCAGTGTTATTCAACATTTAGTATCAGTACTATTCTAAGAGAACCACATATATCACTTTAAATTTTCTAGTAGCTACTTCTAGAAAGATAAAAATAAGTAAAATTAATTTTATAATATATATTGTCTGACCCATTATATTCAAAATACTAATATTTCCAGGTGTAGTCAATATAAAAAGTCTTTAAGAAGATATTTTATATTTTTTTCATTTAAGTCTTTAAAATCTGTTGCATTATTTATACTCAGAGTAACTTGCCATTTGTACTACTCACATTTTAAGTTCTTGA
Source organism: Meles meles (assembly GCF_922984935.1). Taxonomy (NCBI): domain Eukaryota; kingdom Metazoa; phylum Chordata; class Mammalia; order Carnivora; family Mustelidae; genus Meles; species Meles meles. Next base: position 156,322,058 of record NC_060066.1, on the reverse strand, counting down.
TTATACTGAGATAGCATCGTTCTAGATTAACTTGTGCTTCCATGTTGGATAGCATCATGCAAAATTAGCTTTACATGACCATACATAAAATTCAATAATTTAGAAAAGTAAATAGAGAAAATGGTAAGTAGGTATGATTATGTTACAAAAGTTGATCTACATATGCTTTTGTGATGACATGATCATTGATTGCTATGTCCAAACTTATGTTAATTTTTATTTATTTCTTATATTTAAAGAATATTTGAATACCCATTATATTTGTGATTATGCAGGAGAAATACTTGGCCTTTCTAGAGTAGGAGTCCAACCATTACCCTCAAACAGTACAAGGAGTATTCTAGCCACTGAAGAAACAGCAGCAAGCAAAACAGAATCTTTGCTTTTGAAGCTTAAATTCAAGTGAGGTAGACAGTTAATTAAAAGATAAATGGGAGCAACTGATTGGTTCAGCTCCTAGTGCATGTGATCTTGATCTCAAAGTTGTGAATTTGAGTCCCAGGTTGGGTGTAGATATTACTTAAATAAAATAAGCAAATATGTGTTTGGTCAGGTGGTGATAATTGCCATAAAGAAAAAATAAAATAGAATAATGCTGTTTCTTGAGCACTACTTTAGATGGACTGGTCAGCAAAGTCCCTTCTGATGTGGTAAAATGTCCTTTCTGGGGGAAGAACATTCTGCAAAGAGAGAAAGCCAAGCACAGAGAGTTTCCGAAGGAAATTCAAGATTAAGAAATTAGCAGATTCAGGGAACAAGAAGGGAGCTAGTGTGTTTGGAGCGCAGCAACTAGGGTAGAGCTTCTTTGGAGATGGCATCAAAAGAGAACTTTGGGGGGTGCCTGGGTGGCTCAGTGGGTTAAGCCGCTGCCTTCAGCTCAGGTCATGATCTCAGGGTCCTGGGATCGAGCCCCGCATCGGGCTGTCTGCTCAGCGGGGAGCCTGCTTCCCCCCTCTCTCTGCCTGCCTCTCTGCCTACTTGCGATCTCTCTCTGTCAAATAAATAAATGAAAATCTTAAAAAAAAAAAAAAAGAGAACTTTGGTTTTTTCTGAGAGCCCTGGGAAGTCAATAGAGAGATATGAGCAGAGAAATAACATGGGACCATTTAGGTTTTGAAGGTCCATCTCTGGTTGTATTTTTCTTTGGAGAAGAGAAGGTAGCAGAGGAAGAATGAAAGAGGTAATAGCCCGGAAGAAAGACTATGCTGTTTTGGCCCAGGCAAGTAAAGATAGCGAATTATTTTAATAAAAATCAAAATCATCTACTAAATACACAATGTCAATGGTTTCTCTTTTAACTCACAATTGAAACCATTATTGGATGAACTGTTCTATCAGCAGGGCAAGCCTATTCATATCTTGCAAATTTAGTTTCCTATGTGGTATTATGTGCAAATTTCAATACTGAATTCAATTCAGATTGTTCTTTTATGCCTTTGACATCAGTACACTGTGCCAGGATAAGAAGAAAACAATTCAATGGTCCTCATCTTCTTTCTTGCTGCCTGTCCAGGGGCTCATGGTCTAGCAAGAAATATGGTCACTGCACAGATTTATATAAAAACACAGACAGTGGTATGTTTTATCAGAAAGGGCTAATCAAAATGAGGAAATAAGCAAGAAGAGGATTAAATTAAACTGAGAGACTCATTTATTCATTTATCTATTCATACAAGGACTATTTATGGTGTCAGAGGTGGATACGTATTGACTACACGAAGTTGACTAAGACTGCAGAGTCTGGAAATGGTTCATGGACAAAATTCCAGCTGTGAGGGCTTGCTTTGGGATTAAAAAGCCACAGTGCTGTATAGGCTATTTAGAATATATACCTAGGACAATTGCAAGTACCATATCTAGAAAAAGACTCTAGCACATGGCTGCAGAAGGCAGCAAAAGTTCAAATCCAGAAAAGTAGTACCAAGTACCAGTTCCAAAGGACAAGCTGACACTCAGAGTCAGAAACTATACAAATCAGGGATTAATTTAAAGCGGAATATGACACAGTTCAGAGCAAGCAGATTAGTTTATACAAAGATGACATGCCTCTGTCTCACTCAGAGAAAGTGGTGGCTGTTGGTTGAGTTGGGGGAAGGTTTAAAGGAGTTGTACTCCACCAGAGAGATGGTGCCTTTGTCATATAATTGAGATTGACAGTGTGAGAGGACACTGATACATAGATTTGGATGGAAAGGGAATCCCTTCCACAGATAAAATTTGAGTAGTCATATGTTTTTCAGAGACTGCAGGGCTTTACTGGGGAACAGAAAGTATTCAGTAGGTGTGTAATATATCAAATATATGTGGAAGGAAAGGTGAAATAAAACTGAGCCAAAGCCTCATTATGAAGAGTTTTAAATGTTATCTTTTCATGTGTGTCTTGGTGAGCCATTGACGATTTTCTTAAAAGTGTGAGTGACATGAGGCAAATTGTTATTTGGGAATATATTTTAGGGTTTAATATCTAAGACAGATCACAGGGAGGACCCAGTTCCTGTACAAAAATTGTACAGGAGTTCCTGTACTAGTACAAGAATGAGGGACTTAAGTACAGTAACAAGGTAGGGAATACAAAAGAGCAAAATGATACAAGAAAAAAAAAATAGAAGTAGGGTCAGTGTTAACCAACAAAGGCAGGTCAGTGTAATTGTATAATTTTCACCTGGTCATACCTTCTAGACTTCCTTTATATAATCTAAGAGAAATATATTATGTATGTAACAATTTTAGGCCTTGAGGGAATATGATTTACCACAGTGGAAAGCGTGGCAAACGTATGCAACAAGAGGCAACCTAAGAATTACAGGTTATGCTGGAATACATGTTCCTATTCTTCTACCATGCACTGACTATGCTATTTTCTTTCTTTCTTTTTCTTTTTTTTTTTTAAGATTTTATTTATTTATTTGACAGAGAGAGATCACAAGTAAACAGAGAGGCAGGGAGAGAGAAAGAGGAGGAAGCAGGCCTCCCTGCCAAGGAGAGAGCCCAATGTGGGGCTCGATCCCAGGACCCTGGGATCATGACTTGAGCCAAAGGCAGAGGCCCAACCCACTGAGCCACGCATGACTATGTTATTTTCATTACTTTACTTTAGAAATGTTGGTTGAGAATCTACTGCTGTCAGGCATTCTCTTGGATACTTGACTACGTTAATATTCTGCTTAAACCCTTTTGATGAGCTTTAGTTGAGGACACAATAAAGAAGTAAATAAATAAGTGCAAACTCAATAAATGCTATGAGAGAAATAAAGTGCTATGTGAGAACATGATACAGCCAGATCAGGGCATAGATATTTAATTTAGATAGATTGGGCAGGCAAAATATACTTTTCCATCCTTCTCTTTTCCCTTCCTACCTTCTAGTCAGGAGCAATCAGAACTGGGAGGTAAAATAGAATAGGAATGAAAATCATGGACTGAATCTTAATCATGGGATCTGATAAAATAAAAAAAAAAAAATTCTTGCTTTTCCTAGCCCTAGGGTACTGCATTATCCCTTGTTCTACCCTGCTCATGCTTTGTAAATAATCGTTTGTTAAAACTTTCACCTTACCAGATTGAGCATGATGTATATTTCCTTCTGGGATTGCGGAATGCATTTAGAAAAGAAGTATCAGACCAGAGTTTCAGAGAATTTGAACAGTTAGCATCCAAAGAGAGTAAGATGAGCCAGTCATGGACACTGAGTGATGATTAAGAGGCCATGGTATAAGGAAAGGCATGCAAAGAACATAAAGAACAAAAAAGATGTTGGGAGTAGCTGATTTTGTTAAAATCTGGAGTTAAATTACATAATAATAAATATATAACCTTTGATTAGCAGAGCGTGCATCAGAATGTAAGTCTTTAACATATAACCCTTAATGCACTAAACTACCTCAGTCTCTATCTGTATCATCACAATCTTTATTTACCAACTATTTGCAATGAATAAATGTTCCTCATTCTTCCAAAAACTATTCTTACTAGGGTCAAATCCCCTTCTCTTAAGAGAAAGTCTTCATTGGACTTAAGAGAAAGTCTTCATATTGGACTTTTCTCCTTAGCAAATGATTATGCTCCTTTGTCTTCTGTTTTTAAACTCAGGTATGTAGGGGCACCTGGTGGCTCAGTTGGTTAAGCATCTGCCTTTGGCTCAGGTCATGATCCCAGAGTCCTGGGATTGAGCCCCAAGTCAAATTCCCTGCTCAGTCTGCTTTTCCCTCTCCCTCTGCCCATCTCCCTGCTCATACTCTCTCTCTTTCTCTCAAATAAATAAATAAAACTCTTTAAAAAACCAGGTATGCAAATAAAGCTAAGTTTCCAGTTCAGGACGGCATCCTATGATTACTTTTACTTTGTGTCCTCCTTGAGAAACCAGTAAATTGGCTTTTGGTCCCTTAGTGAAGCATGAAGTTAAGCCATTAACAGAGAATGAGGATTTGGTGTCATTTTGGACATTTTGAGAACAGGAAGATAGAAAATAGAATGTGAAAAGGTTTTAGGGAGACATAGTACAAAGCCTGGTAGTGATGATACTTCAGACAAAGCTCGAATTTGCACTTATTCTAGCATTTAAGATATTCAAGAAAGAATAAAAAAGAGTGAAGTGGAACTTTTCCTCCTTTTTTCCATCTGTGAAAAGACATTAAAGCCAATGTGTGTGCGTGTGTGTGTGTGTGTGTATAAGCTCTCTATTTTTCTTAGCAATCTAAGAAGTTAAGTGCTCTTTGTTTTTTTTTTCCATTTTATTTATTTTTTCAGCGTAACAGTATTCATTGTTTTTGCACAACACCCAGTGCTCCATGCAAAACGTGCCCTCCCCATTACCCACCACCTGTTCCCCCAACCTCCCACTCCTGACCCTTCAAAACCCTCAGGTTGTTTTTCAGAGTCCATAGTCTCTTATGGTTCGCCTCCCCTTCCAAATTTTTTTTTTTTTAATAAACATATAATGTATTTTTATCCCCAGGGGTACAGGTCTGTGAATCGCCAGGTTTACACACTTCACAGCACTCAATATAGCACATACCCTCCCCAATGTCCCTAGCCCCCTCCCCCTCTCCCAATCCCACCTCCCCCCAGCAACCCCCAGTTTGTTTTGTGAGATTAAGAGTCATTTATGGTTTGTCTCCTTCCCAATCCCATCTTGTTTCATTTATTCGTCTCCTATCCCCCTAACCCCCCATGTTGCTTCTCCATGTCCTCATATCAGGGAGATCATATGATAGTTGTCTTTCTCCGATTGACTTATTTCACTAAGCATGATACCCTCTAGTTCCATCCACATTGTCGCAAATGGCAAGATTTCATTTCTTTTGATGGCTGCATAGTATTCCATTGTGTATATATACCACATCCTCTTTATCCAGTCATCTGTTGATGGACATCTAGGTTCTTTCCATAGTTTGGCTATTGTAGACATTGCTGCTATAAACATTCAGGTACACGTGCCCCTTCGGATCACTGCGTTTGTATCTTTAGGGTAAATACCCAGTAGTGCAATTGCTGGGTCATAGGGTAGTTCTATTTTCAACATTTTGAGGAACCTTCATGCTGTTTTCCAGAGTGGTTGCACCAGCTTGCATTCCCACCAACAGTGGAGGAGGGTTCCCCTTTCTCCACATCCTCGCCAGCATCTGTCATTTCCTGACTTGTTCATTTTAGCCATTCTGACTGGTGTGAGGTGATATCTCATTGTGGTTTTGATTTGTATTTCCCTGATGCCGAGTGATGTGGAGCACTTTTTCATGTGTCTGTTGGCCATCTGGATGTCTTCTTTGCAGAAATGTCTGTTCATGTCGTCTGCCCATTTCTTGATTGGATTGTTTGTTCTTTGGGTGTTGAGTTTGCTAAGTTCCTTATAGATTTTGGATACTAGCCCTTTGTCTGATATGTCGTTTGCAAATATCTTCTCCCATTCTGTCAGTTGTTTTTTGGTTTTGTTAACTGTTTCCTTTGCTGTGCAAAAGCTTTTGATCTTGATGAACCTAGGAATAAACCTAACCAAAGAGGCTAAGAATCTATACACAGAAAATTATAAAGTACTCATGAAAGAAATTGAGGAAGACACAAAGAAATGGAAAAATGTTCCATGCTCCTGGATTGGAAGAATAAATATTGTGAAAATGTCTATGCTACCTAAAGCAATCTACACATTTAATGCAATCCCTATCAAAATACCATCCATTTTTTTCAAAGAAATGGAACAAATAATCCTAAAATTTATATGGAACCAGAAAAGACCTCGAATAGCCAAAGGAATATTGAAAAAGAAAGCCAAAGTTGGTGGCATCACAATTCCGGACTTCAAGCTCTATTACAAAGCTGTCATCATCAAGACAGCATGGTACTGGCACAAAAACAGACACATAGATCAGTGGAACAGAATAGAGAGCCCAGAAATCGACCCTCAACTCTAAGGTCAACTAATCTTCGACAAAGCAGGAAAGAATGTCCAATGGAAAAAAGACAGCCTCTTCAATAAAGGGTGCTGGGAAAATTGGACGGCCACATGCAGAAAAATGAAATTGGACCACTTCCTTATACCACACACGAAAATAGACTCCAAATGGATGAAGGGCCTCAATGTGAGAAAGGAATCCATCAAAATCCTTGAGGAGAATGCAGGCAGCAACCTCTTCGACCTCAGCCGTAGCAACATCTTCCTAGGAACAACGGCAAAGGCAAGGGAAGCAAGGGCAAAAATGAACTCTTGGGATTTCACCAAGATCAAAAGCTCTTTGTTTTTTTTAAGACTTTTTTTTTCCAAAAAAATGAAAATAAAAAAATTATCCATCTAGTCACATAAAATATATTAACTCCGGACATTCAAAGGGTGTGGTGAATTAAATTGAAGGCACAATTTTAAGAAAAATTATTAATGCCCCAATGAAATATTTATGTTAATATACTAGAAGCCTAAAGCATCGGACAAATTTATGTAGTAAGGAGACATGGTATCAAATTATAACTGAGATCTGCTAGATGTACAAATAGGCCAAAAAGAAAACAAAAGTGACCTTTCTCATATGTCCAAAAGGGAGAACAGACATGATTTCCTCAAAGTGAAATAATGATCAATGACTGGGGATTTAGATTCAAGCTTTTTTCTTCTAATTTTGCTGTTTGTTATCACTACTTTGCATTATCTTCAGTATTTTATTTTCTTTCTTTTGGAATTCTGTTTCTATGGCACATAAAATATAGATAATCTGGTTTCTTCAGTAATACTATGTTGAACTTGATTCCAGTTTGCCTCTGAAAATAGTGATGACATTATGGAGTATTAGAAGATAAGAACAGGAAACATGTGTCCCTTTTTTGTTTGCTATTGGAGGAAGAATATATTGTATCATTTCCATATGACCTTATTATCCACTGTCCACCCTTTTCCACCTACTTTGGGCCTAGGAGATTAGCTGCCTTAGTGATCTTCCTTGATCTCCAACTTCCTCTTGGGTTCAGCTAATTGAAGTTCTCAGTAGGATATCTGAAGGTGGAAGCAGCCAGAGGCCAGAAGGATGGTTACATTGGGTTGGCTGCATCTTCTCTCTAAGGAGTCTTTCTGTATATAGCTTTTCCCCCAGGTTTTGTAAGTACTCCCACCACTGCCCCTTAAAGGCTTAGAAATGATGGACTACTTCCTGCTTTTACTAGGCCTATAGTACTTCATTATCTCTTGTTAAACCCTGTTTGAATTTTGTAAATAATCCTTTATCAAACCCTTCAAATTACCAGATTGAGCATGACACATTTTCCTTTTGGGACACTGACAGATACAAAAGGCTCTCATAAGACAGAAGATATTGAATTGGCAGGAGATTGGATATGATATAGTAATATTAGAGCTTATAGGAAATTTGAGTCGGGCTTAGAATACTGCATGCATCGTCTGACTCTTAAGATTCAGTGAGAGAAAAATTACTTCCTTAGGTCACCTCAGGGTAAGAGGAGACCATATCTTCTGAAGGGATTGAGCACAGAGTTCTAGCAAATTATTTTAAGAAATTAAAAATTCAGTTCAAGTCTAAGGCCATGGCAGTGAAAACATGCAATGACCCTGGAGCATCTTGTAGTTCCTGTAGTAAGGAAGTGTTCAAAGTACAAAAAGATGGGGCATTTCACAGGGACACAGGGAGCCAAAATGAAAGAGCTCCCAGAGGCCAAATCTGTAACAATCTGAGTAACAGAATAAATAATAAATAAATAACACAGTGTTAGATTGTAACCTGAAGTAAAAAATAAATATACATGACCCATGATGATATAAATAAAAGATAGAACAAATAAATAAATGGGGGAGAAGAGGAGAAGATATGGAGATATGAGGATATATTCCTTTTCAGGAAGAAGAGCTTAGTCCCCCTCCCTTCCCTTGAGGGTGGGGGAGAATTCAGTTTCTCTCAGCTGCTCAGCTACAGAGTTTGATTCTTCCCTGAGAACAGAGTGATGGATTTTCTAAGGACTGGAAGAATGTTATTCTGGCTAAACTCTAATATCCACAATCTCTCCCAGCCCACATCCTCATATAATTTTGGCTTATACAAATGGCACTTATTATATTGGTGGTAGCGAGAAACAAATTGATCCAAGGGAGAGTTTTTTGTTTTTGTTTTTGTTTTTGTCTTGTTTTGTTTTATTTTTTTAAGCTTCCACTCTACATTTTTTTCTAAGAAAGGGAGAACAAACAGTAGTTTTACGTGTTCCATTGATTTCTATAGACAAAGAAAAATGTACTTAATAGTTCCTGTGCTAAGATGTATTGACTATGATTTCATCCTCTGACTTTAGGAAGGTAAAAGGAATGCATCTTTCTGGACGTGGAAATGAGAAAACTTTCCTTCTGCTACTTACCCTTTGGCTGGATCAAACGCAAATCATGATCTGGCTGGAGACTCATTGTTCCTAAGGACGCAAATCATGATCTGGCTGGAGACTCATTGTTCCTAAGGAACTTATAGAGGCATAATTTCCCTTTTTCTCTCAAAGAGAATGGTTATCACAAAGGGAATGGTTATGACAAACATTGTGCAACTGAAAAGAACAATAAATCAACATGAATTTATTGAATTCCTGCTTTTTAAAGGCAATTTCCTAAATAGCAGTAAATACTAGGGTGGGAGAGAGGATATGTTTCTAGTACTACATTATATATTTTAGAGAAAAGAAGCTAGACAAGTTTTAGGAAAAACAGTATATATATACTGTTATATATAATTTTTATATATATATATATATAAATAAAATAGGTTAAGTATATATATATATAAAGAAAATAGGTTAAGTATGAATATACTGTATGATCATAAACTTTTATTTTTGTGGACAAAACCAAGGGGCTACGAAGAGTCATCTTGTATCCCCTGGCTATTAGGAGACCTTGTATAGACTAACATTAGAAGGCATCACACTTACTAATAGGAACTTTGAGGGACTTATTTCTAAAAGAACATTGATTTTGGAAGGAAACATGTCAGGTTCTCTTAGATTGAGGAATGTTACACTGCAGCAAGCCTAAGCAGAGCAATGACTATAAAATGCATTCTGAAGATTCTGATACAACTTCAAAATGACTCAAGTTTGTAGACCATAATTAATGAAAAACGTTTCATATAAAAAAGAGAAAATAAATCCCTGGTGAAACAAATCCAAAACATAAGGCTGAATGCAAGATGGCAAAATGTTGAAAAGATTAAAAACTCACAAAAAATCTTATAGAATTGTTAAATTAGTAGTGATCCTTACCTAAGATTATTTCTTCCTATGTTATCTTTTTTTACTGAAAACAAGTACAAACAAATATAATTTATATTAAATAAATTATATCATATTAAACAAAAATTCTTTGGCTAAATAGTCACAATTATTCTGAATGCTGGCAACATTTACAAGGAAGCACGACCGCTAAATAAAATAACCTTAGCTAAAAATCTAGTGTTTGAAACCTTATCCACAGAGAAAGAGAAATTGTACTTATCATAGTTCTTCAAAAATGTTGCAAGTTTTAATTTTTTTAAAAGTTGCAACTTTTACCAGTGTCTTTTTTTATATACTTGTCTCTGTGCCTCTAATACCTTACAAGTACCCTTTATAGAAAAGGTAGAAACCAGGCAAAATCATGGTTATCTCTATCTCTATCTCTGTCTCCATCCATCTCTATCTCTACCTCTTCTTTATCTCTGCTCATGGGTTTGACTCCTTAATGGTTTTTTAAAATCCTCTTGTCTCTCCTGGATGTTTCCCACATCCATTTATTTAACATTTTTCTATTTTTCTTCTGAAATGTGTTTGTTATCTGTTATATTTTTGTCTACCCAGATTTAGAATTTCTTTCCCTTCAGGGTGGGAGAGTTACTCCTATTTCCAATAGCAAAAGCCTTGGCTCAGCGATTGAAGATGTGATTTAATTAAAAATCAGTAATTTTAAATGGTTGATTGTCTGTTGCAGTGCTAGGAAGTATCTAAGATTTTTTTAAGTAGAAGATAATTTAATAACCGAGTAATGAGCTGGGCTGTACCAGCGGCTGTTTGTGTTTGTTCTTGCTGCTTAGCTCAGTAACAACCCTTTTTTTTTTTTTTTTTTTTTTAAAGAAAGTGCCTTTATTCTCTAGAGGAAACAGAGGAGCTTGGGAGACAAATTGATACAGGAAGCTGGTTAATGGTAGAGAGTGGAAGCTAATAGACATGGGATGGAATTCCAGTTCCACTACTTACTAGTTGTATGAATTTGAGTTATTTCCACATGAAATTGATGGTAAACTTGCCTTTCGTGACTTATCAGATTCTCTTTAAACCAAATCTCACCAAGTCAACTGCTATGAAAACAAAGATCTTATTTTACTGCAAACTGTTGAAGAAAAGCATGGGCTTTTCTAGTAATATCAGGGAAACATCCCCTGTGTTACATTGCAAGCATCGTAAAAAATCTGTTAGAATAATTTTGCCCTTTTGACAAAAGTTCTAGCTTTCTGGCTATTCTCACACCTCTCCTGGGTTTCCCTCAAAGGAACTCTTTCTCAAACAGCTGCTTCTTTCTTTGTCTACTTTTCTTTGTCCACTCATTTGTGTCTCTCCAATTTAACATAAAACAATTCTCCCCTCTCTTAACTTCCCCAGTTCTACTCAGACTTCACCTCAATACTCAGCTCAGTGGATCAAAGCCAAGAGTCAAGCATCTTGTGGGGGATTTTGAGGAAGCAAAGGAATCATCCTCTTTAGAAAGCAGAATAGGGCAATGTAAACCCTTACATATTTTTATATCCTGGTACATTTACTCTTTTTTAGTTTTAGATACCTCATCTACAGTGATGATAATAGAACAATATACACCTTCTAAGAATGTTTATTAGAATTTAAAATGTGATAATGTATATATAACATTAAAATTATCACAGAAAAAAAAGGGATCAATAAATGTTAATTTTGTAATGTCTTGGTCAACAACTTCCACGGATTTAGTGGAACTTCTGGTCATTAAATCATGTTTCTACTTGGCCTACATAGATTGTCCCACTGACAAATCCTACCAATTTGATGAAAGCCATTTTCATTCATTATATAGAGCTTACTTCTACATTTCTAGGTTCTTTGTTTTTAACTAAAGGACACCAAGAGATTTAGCTCACTTGGTTTTCTAAGCCAAGTTGATGATCATGATTTCTCAAATGAAAAAAATGAGATTTGTTGAACAATGCAGCATACTTGTGCCTCCCTCCTGTAATCTGAATTTTCTTATAATTAATTATTTTAATATGAAGTAAAAACCTCAAACACAAATCCCTCCTTTTACAAGGTACATGAGTTTTGATGTTCATTAGCTATGAGATCCTAGGGAGTTATTTAATCTTTTGTAGTTAATACACTGAATCATGATTTTCTGTCTTTGATTGCCCTCAAACCTTGTGCTTATCTAAGTTGAATACCTGGAGAAATGTCCCTAATTATAGTCTTCTGGCATGCATCATTATAATATGCATCCTGATGTATTAACCTAGATTGTGCACTGAAGATGACCTAATTTCTAGGCATTTCTGTCAATTGATTCAAAATGGTTAATTCAGTAAATTTATGACTCAGTGACCATAGCTTCAGATCTTTTGATAAGCAAGCAAAGATTAAGTACACTGAAATATGTAGAAACCCCCAGAATTAAAATACCTTCTTGACATTACACATGTGCCAATATGAATAGGTAATATGCAAGGAAAGTTCTATATTTCTTTTTTCTATTTCAGAAGACAGATTTACTCCAATTTCATGGCTTGTATAGCTTGACAATTGTACTTGATAGATGATACATTTGATCATATTGCAAATACAGTTTCTCTACACTGATAACCTGAAATGAAATATCATTTCCTTCTAAATGAAAAGAACTAAATATATCTTCCATTTTAATTGTTAAAATATTAAGGCATGAAATCTGTTATCCAGGTGATCTAAGAATGCAACTCAATATATAAATTCACTATAGCCCAATATTTGATTATTTTAAAACACATTGTCTGATTGTACCTCCGAGAAATATATAATTTGAAATCCTAGTTTTATTTTTTTTCTATTTGTTGAGATATAGAATACCCTTCTTTAAGTAAAATGTACTCAAAAAGTGAGAAATTACCTTAATGAGAGTTAACCAAGTGTTGCTTAAATATCTGTTTAATAGTAAGATAAATTTTGCCATTTCTCAAGCAATTATTCTAGGTAATATCAAACTTTTACATACTAAATGAAAACCCATAATGTTTAGATATAGTTGTTTCAAAAAAACCAAAAGCATTAAGACCAACTAAAGGAAGTCTTGTTCCTTTTAGCTTTCATTATTATTAATATACATTAGAAGTGGATTATTTTTTAATTGGAAAATATGTATCAAAGAAACATGAAAAATGATCTGGGTTCAAGCCTATTTTTATTGTTTAAGTCTTGATTAAATTACCTAGACTTATAAACCTTGTGTATTTTGTCTTAAAATCTTTCAAAATTAGCTTTAATGGTGTCTGAAAATAGCAGGAAGATAATTTTGTCTGTTTTCAGATGCATGTGAGCATCAAATTATCCATGTAATGATTGACTTGATTAATTTGTTCTTCCACCATTAGTCAATTACTTATCTGCCTTCTGTAAATGATATTCTCTATCTCTAAAGATTTTAACTCTGAACAGTGACCACACATGATATCTCAATGCATTGAACTGTGTGTTGCAAAACAAGAGAAGTGCTGAAAAAGCCCAAATAATAGACTAAGTAGCATATAAAAACTCATTAGCAAGTATTTCCTGGCTCTGGCTATATGTTGACTAAAGTATTCGTCTAATCAATCCCAGACTTTCAGATGACAACTTAGGAAAGGGGAAATGTGGCACAGGAAATATGTTACAGTTTCATTTTTGAAATGTAAATTCTTGCCTCTGATTTGAGATTGGAGATAATATGTATCAAAGTGGTGAAGAAATTGGATTTTCAATTACACTTACTGAGTTTTGACTCTTTGTTCTGCCACTCACTTACTACCTATTTTATATTGAACAAATTGCTTAAACTTTCTCCCACCCAAGTTCTAACCAGGCCTGACCCTGCTTAGCTTCCAAGATCAGATGAGATTGGGTGCGTTCAGGGTGGTATGGCCATAGACAAATTGCTTAAACTTTCTAAGGGTAAGTTTCCTCATGGGTGGTGTAATGCACATGCAAAAGCTCAAGAGTAATGCAAATACATAATATTTCCATTGTGCATGGAAAGTTAAAAAAACTAAATAGTTATTATTTATGCATTTATGCATTATGTGTCTGTTTACTTACATGTGATATGCCATTCTCATCTCTTTCTTCTGGGTATTTTGTTGCAGGTTGGGTTCCCTGCAGGAAGACTCTGAGAAAGATTAGAGAGTAGAAAGTTTATTAGGGAGTACAGTCAGAATCTAGAACCTATGTAGGAAAGGGACCAAAACAGGACAGGGCTTTGGGAGAAACTGGGCATTAGGACAGTCACAACAAGGTTTCAGACAGCCCCATGGGGAGCTCCTCAGCTGGGAAGACCCATCAGAGCTGTTTCTTACTGTGGTGTGAGGCCTGGGTCTTTATTTTCCTATTGACCAAATCATTGCATACAGGCTTCCATAGGAAGGAGACATGACCTTGACCAACACATGTTTCTTCAGCTAAGGGCAATTCTCTGAAAGGACTTATAGCTGAGCATTGTTTTTCAGTAGCATTCCCAGCAGCTGGAAATATTAAGTCCTCCTTGAGGGGGATCCAAGCTACAAGTCACAACAAACATTATAATAGGCTATGGTCTTGGTGCTTGTTCAAAAACTAAATGTTTGTTTATTTGTTTATATTTTATTTTTAGTGATTGTTAACGCTGCACCTCTTTGGAATGAATTAAAGAAAGGTGAGTTTGCTAATAGTAGATGTCACAGAATTCCTAGAATGATCACTGTTTCGCGATTTCATTTGCTTCTTGAATATACTGTGTTTGGATGTGAGCTTAAAATTTTTTGAGGAGAAAATTTTGGATCACTATATGCTGAGTTGGTGTTGACAAATGAGAAATACTCAACTGAAATGGACTTGTAAAGTAAAAATCAAGAATTAAAAAAAAAAAACCAAAAAACCAACCAACAAACAAAACAAACAAAAAAAATCAGAAACCAAAAAACCCCCAAAACCCAGGAAACTACCAGGTAAGTAAAATAATGAATTTAAGGAAAGGGATTATCATTATTTAGTCTGGAAAAGAAACTTTGCTTAGGATCTCAGACCAGAGATTGGTCTTTCCTGTCATGTGCAGAAATGATAAAAATAGCTTTTTTGTTGTTTAAAACAAGTGGAAATTTGCTAACAATAAAGTAGTTTGTGCATTCACAGTGCCAAATAATGGAACAAACCAGAAGCCAAAGTTAATTATTTAAGTTGATTTGGGTGCAAGATTTTGGCAATATTTGGAGAAATAAAATTTATCGTAGGGCTATTTGTTTAAAAGACGTGATCATACTCCAAGGAGGAGTTGGAAAATCAAGCCATAAGACATTTTCTGTGGACTCTTCTGAAGGATTTTGTGATCTTTCTTTCTGAAGGACAGCTATTAATGTTATTAACTTTCATGACTCCTAATGTATTATTTCTTACTTTAAAATTTGAGTTCAGGGGCACCTGGGTGGCTCAGTGGGTTAAAGCCTCTGCCTTCGGCTCAGGTCATGATCTCAGGGTCCTGGGATGGAGCCCCGCATTGGGCTCTCTGCTCCGCAGGGAGCCTGCTGCCTGCCTCTCTGCCTGCTTGCGATTTCTCTCTGTGAAATAAAATATTTAAAAAAAAAATAAGAAATAAAATTTGAGTTCAGTGGGGGTGATTGAGATTGTCTGTGATTCAGTGAGGTGCCCATCCCTAGATCAAATAGTTGTAGACAATGGGTAGGATCATGTGAGTCTTGTGTGGAAGCTCTGTTGGTAAATGGTGTGTAAAGGAAAGGCAATTCCCAGAAGGTTAAGGCTGTATCTCAGCAGTTACATATTTTGTTTGAATTAACTATATTTGGCCAATTACACTGGTATGTATTCTGCTTATTCTACATAGGTAAAAATCAAAAGCGGGTGTGTTATAATATGGAAGTAAGTAACTAAGAAGGAGAAAGTGCATGTTCATTAGATGTATGTGTGTGCATGTATTCCCCTAAATAATTTTTTAATCACAGAATATCATTGCTTTTCACATAGTCACGTTACAACAAACCTTTGTATTTTTCTCTGTATTTAGTTGCCAATGTGTCTATAGCCTTCATTATTTTACTGCCTCCCATATTGGGCAAGTAGCTGTGCCATGATGGTTGAATATACAAATGGACTTAGCTTAGAAAAAGAATGCCTAAGAATTTGGTAGCCGGCTAACTGTGCCAATAAGAATCCATATCTAAATTATAAATATATTTTTACAGCAGCTGTTGAACTTTTTAACCTGTAATAAATGTTTAGTTTGACAATAAACCTTAGTCCAAAAATAAATTCACACATTTTAGTAGTCTTTTCATCTACAGAAAAAAAAAATGACAGAACATTTGCTTTAATTAGTAAGTCAATTAGAAATTGATTATAATGCTGTAGCCCTGTTGCAAGTTTATTGTCACCATTCTGGCTTAGCAAGCTTGTTTGCTTCCTTATATGTTGCAGCAGTTTTTGGTTTAATATTTGAAATTAATTTCTGAAATAGCTTAGACAGGCTAAGCATTCAGCCTGTCGTTTTTCTAAATCTGATAGGATGGAATAATAAGTAGCTGAAATATTCTAGAGTTATATTACAGGCTTCAGTGATCACAAGGACCTATGATTCATTCCCAAAGCAAAGTTTGTTTCCTAATATGTCTGATGTATTGCTTTTTATTGGCAATTTTCATATCTGAGTTGGTGACCCTGCCATTTGTTTTTATTGCTATTGTTCCCTTTTTGTGGTGAAGATAAGAAAACTAGTTCAGGCCCTCTGGATGTTTATGTCTAAAGCCAGTTACTAGTGTTGCTGCTCTCCTTTGCTGGGTTTCTTTCCTGCCAATCTTTTCTTGGATACCTGCTTTCTGAGAAGATGCTTTTTTAAATTTCATTTCATGTTAATTTTAAGTATTTATTCATCAAATGTCTCCATTCTCCAGTCAGCTAGCAAAGGGTTTTTGTATTGCTTTTGTGGCAGTCTTTGGACTGTTGGCTTGTGATTTACATGTCTGTCTCTTTCAAAGGAGTATTAGCTCAAAGAGGGCAAGAGTTGTAATTTAAAAAATATATATTATTTATTTTTTTGAGAAGGGAGGAGTGGAAGGAGAGGAAGAGAGAGAATCTCAAGCAGAGTCCGCACTGAGCACAGAGTCCCAGACAGGCCTCTATCTCATGACCCTGAGATTATGACCTGAGCTGAAATCAAGAGTTGGACACTTAATCTAGTGAGCCACCCAGGTGCCTGCCCAAGAGTTGTGTTTTTATCATCTCCACAGAACCAAAGTCTGAGAAAAGAACCTTGTATATTCTAAACATGAGGTAGCTTTTGATTAAAGGAGTAAAGCAATAGAACATGACCGTGGAATTCGAACTTTAGTGGATAGAAATGAGAGAAATTAAGACAGCAGAGAATAGAATGGTATCATATTGTTAGTTTGGAGAGTGTTACCTAGAAAAGAGTTATCATTTTGGGTGCATCAGGGTTTGTGATTCTTTCTCGGTCTCTTTGGACTGATTTGATTAGGCTATGCATTATGATACATGGAAAAATTAGTCACCAGAAGTCAGTATTCTCTGTCCCTTTAATTCTTCGAGATGGTCGTCCAACTGCTTATTTGATCTAATATTTTATTCGTTCTTTTCCAAGACTCTTTCTGTTCTCCAACTCTGAACTTTTAACTATCTTATTTGCACCTATTTCCTTTATTTTCATATTTTGGTGATGCTTTTTATATCTTTTATTGAGCTTACTGAATTTAGTTCTCATCCTTTACTCCTACCCTGTTCTAGCTTTTCTTGCTGCTTTTACTTTTCCTTCTTTTAGTTTTGGCAAATATACAACTCAAATATTGGGGCTGAGTATCTACTTCTCAAGATATGTTTTCAAATTAGGAAGGCCAAGGAGAGGGTTCCAAATACCTATATAATGGTGTTATTGGTTTATTTGATGCTTAGGACTTACATTCCTTGAAATGAATCCTGGATGTAGTTGTTTTTTTCCAAAATGCCAGTATGTATGATCCATATTGATTAATACAGAACATACTTCAGTCCCAAACATTTTGTGCCAAACTTTTAAGAGCTAATCCTTCAAAAGTACTGGAAGAATCAGAAAATTAGGAATATAGAGCCATGTTTTCTGACAAATCTTCCCAGTTTATGTATACTCTTTTAGCAATTAACAAGATCCTATATGACCCCTTGGAAAGAAGTGAAATGCTCATCACTGTGACTGCTGAATCCAAAACACCTGAGAGCATTTCTCAGCAATACTCTTTATTTGCTGGGAGAACTTTGACAAGGTCCTTACTTTCCCTGTATCTCATTTGCTTCATAAGATTATGGAGAAGATCAAATATGTAAATGCATATGAATTTCTTTACTGTTACAGAGCAAACTCACAATTAAATGAGTTTTTACTATTATTATTTTTACTACTGCAAAGTGTTCTTGGTCTGTTCTCTGTTCTTAAGCCAGTTCCCAAACCAACAATAATGGCACTGGCAAAAAATATACTTCAAATTTCAAATACAATTTTCTAAGCTACAGTTTAACAACTATGCTCTCATATAGTTGGAAAATTGATGTTTCTGAAATCAGATATCTTCAACAAAAACAAATACATTAAGCAATTAATGGAGTTTGTCTTCTTGGCCCAAATTTCTTCAAAAATTTATGTTTTTAACAAAAGAAACTGCTTTTCTGTTCTCTGGATATAAATGAAAATTTTCGCAGATGAATATCCTATTTATTCACCCTACCCTAATCTAGCATAATCCTATGCCATTAAAATTAACACCTCTACAGAGATGGGGCACCTGGGTGGCTCAGTTGATTAAGCATCTGCCTTGGCTCTAGTCATGATTCCAGGGTCCTGGGATTGACCCGTGCATCTGGCTCCCTGCTTAGCTGGGAGTCTGCTTCTCCCTCTCTCTCTGCCACTCCCCCAGCTTGTGCTTTCTCTCCTTTGTCAAAAAACAAAACAAAACAAAAAAACCCTATAAAAATAAATAAATACAGGGGCACCTGGGTGGCTCAGTGGGTTAAAGCGTCTGCCTTCGGCTCAGGTCATGATCCCAGCGTCCTGGGATCAAGCCCCGCATTGGGCTCTCTGCTCAGTGGAGAGCCTGCTTCCCTTCCTCTATCTCTCTGCCTGCCTCTCTGCCTACTTGTGCTCTCTGTCTGTCAAATAAATAAATAAAATCTTAAAAAAAATACATACATACATACATACATACTCCACAACAGTTGCAAAGCCCATTAATTCCAAGAAAGACCCAGATGTTGGTGTTCTCTATCCTTGCCTTAGCTTGTGAGGATGAAAGCTATAGTATGTTGAGTCAGCTTTCTAGGTATGAATACATTGGATAAAGAGATTCCAGCACTGATAAGATCTACATTGTCTTCTTAGCATCCCTTCCCTTCTTTCCTGTGCTATAACAGCTTTCTTTAGGGAAGGATTGATTCTACCTCTAACACAACTGATAGGCTTCCAGTTATTTAAGTCATTCGGTATTTTTTTCCTCCCCTTTAAACAGAGTTTCAGACAACCCGGGTCTAAGCCAATCAGAACATGACTCTCCTCTCAACACAGGGATCTATTCAGAATTATTTCAATTAATAAGAAAGTCAGATAGTTATTCAATGATCCTGAGATGATAATCTCTTGCTGCATGAGAATGTAGCATGTAGCCCAATTGCTTGCATCCTCACTAGGACTCAGATGGGAGCCAACTTTAGACTGAATCCAGCTCCATTTACAGCAGAACAAAGTCTGAAAAAACTGGATCCTCGGTGACATTCTTGAGCCACTAGACCTTCAAGTTTTATAAGCCAATGATTCCCCTTTATTGTTTAAGTCCCTTGGAGGGAGTATTTCCTTTATAACCCAATCAAACTGATATGCTTTCTTTGAGTGATGTGTGTATAAACTCATCACTCAAGACCATTGCACAGTCACTGTCCTGTGAGTCAGAAAACTAAATGACCAGAGAATGTCCCCTAACTTAGGAATTCTTGTACCTGAGAATTTAAAATATTTTTACTACTGCAGCAGATAACTAGCACAATTTACCTTGGCAAATGGCCTGTAATTATACAGAGAACTGCTTTAATGAGATCCAGAAACATTTAGAGAGAAGTCCAAGGTCCTCAAAGATTAGCAAGACATGCTAAATCAAGATAGCCTGGGGGTATGTCTCAGGTAAAATTTCTTCCAAATACAGAAGCTTTGCAACAACACCACATTCCTAGGATTCAAGTCCATTTTAGAATCCTAAATATGGTTCACAAGGACTATTTGTGGCACATAAAATCAGGCATTATAAACCATCTCTGCTCAAGGCCCTCTGCTGGCCTTCTTTTTCACTCAAAGAAAGCAATAGTGTTTTAAATGATCTGTAAAATGTTATCTAATCTAATCCTCATTTAAATCTCTAAATCCATCTCCTTGCACTCTTCCCCTTACTATTCACCTCCAATTTTGCCGGCGCTGCTTTTCTAGCAACATTGCCACATCTTTACACTGGCTACTCCTTCACCTAGAAGGTCTTTCCTACCAACTTCTGATTGTTTCTTAACTCTCTGCTAATGTTATTTTCACATTCACTTTCTTTGGTTGAGTTTTAAAAATAGCAAATACTTCCCTTACCACTCCCCGCATTCCAGCCTCCCCCTTCATACATATGCCATCCTATCCGTGTTTCTGATTTATATTATCCTTAGTGTTTAGTATCTAGCACAGATATTTTAAATTAATTATCTTATTTATTTATTTATTTTTTAATTATCTTTTTTATTGCCTATTTTCTTCTTAACTTTAATATGATTACTATGATCACAAAAGGGAAGGTGGTATTAGACTTACCTACCCTCCCTCACTTATCAACTATAAAACTGGACAAGATAATGGGCAATGGACTTTAAGCATTAGATAACAGGCAGGACAGATTGTGAAAGAGAAAAAATACATGAAGTGAACATAATATCTTACTTTTTTTTTTTTTTTTTTTGGTGGGACTCTTCCCTATGCAGTATAGGGAGTTGAAGCCTTTGAGTTGAAAGGGAGTTTAAGGGATGCTGAGATAACTGAGATTTGCAGGCAGGGTACTAAAAAGCAAAAAGCCTATGAGAAATGGACTAAGAAGCCAGGGAAATAAAAAGACCCATTATGTACTGGGGCACAACTATAAGAATGGCTGAATTCTCACCAGCAATGGTTGAAGCCAGGAGACAAAGAAACTTCATTGTGAAAGTACAGAAGAAAGAGGAGTTGAGAGAGAAAGATAGAGCGATAACCTCGATTTCCGTATCCAATGAAGATACCCTTCATGAATGAGACCCAATTAAGGATATTTTCAAATAAACCCAACAACTAAAAAATATACAATGTTGACAAGTACATATGGGTAATTGAAACAAAGATAGATTATACATTTGGTCTCAGTGTTATATAAGACTCACTAAGTCTCAATATATTTCAAAATAAAATTTTATAGAATGTGTTTTGAACATAATTCAATTAGTTAGAAATGAAAGAAAAAAGATATCTTTAAAAAATCCCCAAATATTTTGAAATTAAATGGCATGTTTCAAAATAACTCATGGGTCAAAGAATAATTTGCAAGAAAAATTAGAAAATAATCCTAAAATTGGTAACACAATGTATCTCAATTTATGTGATGTAGCTAAAGCAGGGTAGAAGGAGAAATTCATAAATTTAAATATATATACTCAAGAAGTAAAGGTAATCTGGAGCCAAAATTGAAGAGCAAATTAAATCCACATTAAATAGAAGAAAAGGTATAGCAAGGGTAAGATTAGAAATAAATGAAATAGAAAATTTAAAAAAAAAATAGAGAAAAATAACAAAGCCCAAAGTTGATTATACAGAAAGATGAATAATGCTGACAGGCCTTATCACCAGCAAGATTAGTCAAGACAAAAAGAGAGGGAAAAAAACAAACAAATCAATAACTGGTATAAAGAGGCTATCAGTAAAGATTCCATGGACACTAAAAATGATAGAGAAATATTATGAACAACTTAATGTTAATGCATTTACAATTTTACTAAATAGAGTGATTCCTTGGAAAACACAAGTATCAAAACTGGTAAAAACCTACACGTATAATCTATTAAAAAGGAATTGAATATTTGAAACAGCCACATAAAGAAAATTATAGGTCCTGTTAGTTTCATTGGTGAATTCCACCCAATGTTTAAAGAAATGTCAATGATGTACAAACTTTCAGGCAATGGAGAAGCAAATAATTCTCATTTTATAAAGTTAACTTTATGCAAGTTTCTTATTTTTTCCATACCTTGTTTTTCTCAATCAGAAAATGGAAAATTGATATCTCACAGAATTCTGAGGAAGAGCAAAGACATAGCATGTACAATATTACTGTCATATATTCCTGGGACATGGTTAGTACCACTTAATTTAAATTGTTTTCTGCAAGCTTATTTCAGAAGGGAAGATTGAGACACAGGGAAACAGTACACATATTATATCTTCTAATTCAAAATTCTGATGTAGGCATTTGATAACAATGGAACATAATTTTTTGTACATGCAGGATAGCTCCTTTCCCTCATTTAGAGACACTAAGAAGAAAATGTTTTATGAAAATTCTGCTATCTACCATCCCTATTCTGTGATGATGAAGAGGCATCTTTTTCTAAACTCTCTTTGCTTGCTTCTTTCAACAATATGTTTAAGTATATTTATTCTTCATTGAGATATTGAGGTGCTTGGTTTGTGGTAATTCAAGACTCTACTGATTTTGCTTCTGGTTAGGTTTTTTCACTCATGTTTTTATTCCTGTTATGATTAATATAAATGGTCTAGGGTTTTTAGCATATGTGGGTCATGGATTTTCTTACTGTTTTTTCTTCTACTCATATATGAGTAGAAGAAGGAACAATTCTTTCTTAAGTAAATCACAATGCGCTTTTACTTGTTTGGTTGGTTTTTTTTTTTCCTTAACTGTCATCAATCTATTTTGAGCGGAGACAAATACACTCATGTACCTAGATGGAGGGAAATAAACTTTTAAGTCCCATCAATATTGTATTGATATATGGGAAACACTAGGATTCCAACTTACTTGTAAAATATCTACTACTGATGAAATTCTTTGGAGTATATGTATAGTGAACTGATTCCAGAAAAAATAGAGTCTATAGCTGGCTTCTCGTCTCTACACTAATAAGGAAAAGTTGATATATATGCATACATACACATTACTATATATCTATATCTATAGATAGATATAGATGTATATCTATATACTATCTATCTATATATCTATATCTATAGATAGATAGATATAGATATATAGATAGATAGATAGATAGATAGATATTCAATTTGTCAGTTTTTTACTTAAACTAGATTGTTACAGACACAATGGCCTTCTTGGTAATTTTCTCTAAGATTCCTAAAATCTCAAAAGCATTAAAAGAAGATTTTAACATTTGTTTCTTCCATAGGGGGGGAAAACCCAAACCTCTATAACTTACTTTAGACATAAATTGTGCCTGTCTAAGACTGCTATTATTGTCTTGATTACTAATATTTTTTTTCCATGAGTTTATGTGGAAGGGAATGTGAACCTGAAATTTCATCAAGGGTGAGAGTATGTAGCCTTTTCATATTTGATTTAATCTTCAAAATACAACTTAAAGACAAATGTTATTATTGGAAATTTTATAGCAAAACAAAGTGTACAGAGAAGTCAGTCCACTTACTTAAAATCACACAGTTTTCAGGGCAGGTTTGGGGTTCAAAGTCAGGCCTTTTGACTTTGGAGTTTATAATTCTTTCCTTTAAATCACTACTTGTTTGAAGGACTCTGAACAAATGATACTGTATTGTAGTAGACCCAGCAATAACACTTTGTTTCATGCTGTGTCAAATGACTATATTTGTGATATATAAGACAACATGACAAACTGTCATATAGTCATTTTAAAATATTTTTAAAGCCACCACAAAATTGCTTTTCATAATTTCCATTGTGAATAATGGCAACAGAGTTAACTCTTGAAGTGTTAAATTATATGTGTACCCATGCTGTGTGTATATTCAGGTAAAATCTATTTTATGTAAAATAGATAATACATACATCTAGTACTTTTCAAATGCCATTGTTTTTACTAGATTGAACTGTCATCTGCAAAAACTCTTATTCTACTGCAGTATCACAAACAGCTACACTATGTTTTCCTGACAAGCTGTATTTTTATTTTATGCTTCATTCTTGAAGCTTCAAAAATTGATACCAATTCTTTTCAAGACAATATGTTCAACACAGTGGGGCAAAAATTATTTTTTCTTGTAACATAGAGTAGTAGAATTCCAACTGATAGAGTTCTAATATAAACTTTATCTCCACTCATAACTCAGAAGCTTGTAGAATACCTTGATAGTTGTACATGCTTATTAGATTTCAATAATAAATTATTATACTGTCTATCCAAGAATGCACTCATATTTGGGAAGTAAATTCTCTTGTTTATAATTCAAATTGTTATATATTCCATTCCTACTTCAAGTCTCTTGAAGAAATCTTTTTTAATTTTATATACATATGCATACATACAGGTATAAATAACAAATAATTATAATCTTGGGCAAAGCATGGTTTTATGGAGAATTTACTGACTTTTTTCAACTATCTACTTTTCATTCTATCTACCTAGATTAAAAATCATCTATGACTTTATTTTGTTGCTCAGTCTAATCTTATGTAATGCTAATAATCCAAATGCAAACTGAAAAGAAATCTCTGAATAATGAACTTAAAGGGAGACTACCTGAAATTAAAAATGGGTATTTTTAAAATGTGCATTATTTTTTTCATTAACATCTCTATGTACATTAAACAAATGTACAGTCATTTAAATATTTGTAATTATATATATATATATATATATATATATATATAAAAGCTATGAGTACTAATATTTATCAAGCAGTTACAATGTGACTGGTGTAAATTCAGATTATGTTGAGCCAGAAACTTACATAATTTGGAAAACTTTTAATAAAAGAAAAAATTAAACAACAAATGCAGACTAAAGTATGAAAGTGAATATTTACTTAGACTATGAAAGTAAATCACTACCAGTTAACACTATTTAAAAAACTGAACTATACAAAAGTTGCCTAATTCAGAAAAAAATACATTTAATAAAATATCTCTAAAATTCTATTTTTATGGTTATGTTGAGCATCTCTTCACATAAGAATGATTTTATTATGGGATGCCTGGGTGGCTCAGTTGGTCAAGCAACTTGATTTTGACTGAAGTCATGGTGGAATTGAACCTCTGGGTTGGGACGCTCCACTCAACTCAGCAGGGGTCTGAGTCTCTCCCCTCTCTCCCCACCCCTGGACGTGTGTGTACACACATGATTTCTCTCTTTCTCTCAAATGAATGAATAAATCTTTGGAAAAAAACAATGATTTTATCATTTGTTTTTTAAATAGAAAGATAATCTAGTCACTCTACTATGTTGGTGATTTTCCTTTTATTTTTTGACCGATAGTTTGGAAAAGATTTAACCTCATAGTTTTTCTGCAGTAATGCCAGGTAACTTTTTGGATTGTCAAATTTGGGAAAATTTTTTCAAGTTTCTTTCATTTATTATTGTAAGATTTTAGAGTATTTTAGGTATTCTTTGGCAGTGACTCATCTTCAATACTTTGAATTGACAGTACTCATTAAACAATTTGTCATCCATGTCTCCTCATTCCAGGGGCTTATAATGAATATGTTATCCTTGTCATTGTCAGTATTTTGTGTCAAGTCAGTAAAAAAATTAAATCTTCTCCAGTGTGAAAAATCTTTATTAATTAGACTACCAAATAATTCAAGACTACATTACTTTATTCAAATGTATCTTCCACTTAATAAATTGCTACTTTCAGAATGATCTAAAAAAATATTGCAATTCATTTCTCATTGCTTGAATCATTTCTACTAGTTTTATATAACACATGCAGAAATTGTTTTATTGTACAGTCCATTAATAATTTCATATCCTGCTTTATCAAATGTATTTTGGACATGAGAAAAAAAAGCATTTTGACTTAGAATCTAAGAATTGAGTTCTTTGCTTACTATTGTACATGTTTGGTCATTGGAAGAATTATTCACTGATTTGCTTCTGGCTTGTACATTTCAATTCTCATTTTTCCTCCACTCTCCACATGCTTCTATTGCAGATGCCAGAGGATATTTTCCATAATGGGACTCAATCTCTGGCCCTCCTTCTTTAGGTCAAAATGCTGGGTTAGATTTCAGAGTGAGCAGTGCCAAGTATTTTCCTGGAAGCTCTTTCTACATTTCCATGACTAACATATCTACCATGACTTCTGTGACTAGTAATATCATACTACTACAAGTGTATATCCCATGGAAACCAGACATATTAATTAATAATCTCAACTCTCTTCTATCAAAGTCTCCCAATAGTAGTTGTCACTGTAACACTTATCATAAAAAGAGGAAGTATAACAAATGAGAAGACTGAATGTGAAATACCATTGGTCTTCTTTATAGGGAAATTTTATTTAAAGATTTTTTCCCCCAAATCATAACAATTAGAGTACATTGCAGGGACTCTTTAAGGTACTTGATGTATACTTGTTTTCATGATAATATTACCACTGGTGCTAAGTATTTCACATAAATTATTCGATCCAAGAATAATATTTTTTAAAAGGTATACACCATTTTACAGAGAACAAAACAAAACAAAACAGAGTTTATAGCTAGATCCCAGGCAATCTGAGTAAGAGATTTGACCTCTTAGCCCTCTCAGGTATTTTTATTTAGAGAGGGGAAAGTGACTTCAGAACATGTCAGTATCTATGATGGGTCTTGCATCTGATCAACTTGCCTAGTGATTGCATTAAGCTTTATTTAGGTGTTTATTCTCCCCATTCACACAAAATTGAATGGTATATAAAGCTTGACTTGGCTTTATCCTAGACAATCCTTTTATCACTAGCAGGGATAAAAGCTAGAAAAGTGACAAACACAAAGCTAATTTAGTGGAAAACAGAACAAATGTCAAGATGCAATTTGGTATATATAGCAATGAAAATAAAGGAATTACAGCTACATGCATGACTGTAGATAAAGCTGATGAAGGTAATATTAATCATTAAAAACAGGTTGCTGAAGTTTGTACATCATATGATTCCGTTTATACAAAGTTTAAAATATACACTCTGTGTGTGTGTGTGTGTGTGTGTGTGTGTGTGTGTGTGTGAAGAACCATTGAGACAATGAAAATGATAATCACAAAATTCAAGGTAGTGATTACCATAGGTGGTGTGGTGGGGTCAGGGGAGGAAAATCACAGAGGTTGCACAAAGGAATCTCCAGAAGGTATCGGTGACGTCTGTCTTATTATTCTTTGCTATGCTTTAGAAATATATTTAAAAATCTCTTAGCTTGTAAGTATTTAATTGAAACAACCAACACATTTCAATTGGATTTGAAATAATCAGGTAGGTAATGGAATAGTTTCAAGCTGGGAATGAACAAGCCAAAGAACTATAGACAGGAGTAAAAGAATTGGGTGAAATGAGAGCCTTGGGAAAAAAAAAAAAAAGTGTTCAGGCTGGACATTGTTATTTAGAGGATACCTTCATGTACAAGCACATCTAAATGTAGATCAGAATCTGAGAATGGACTAATGGAAAAGGCCAAGTGAGGGAAAAACATCAATGGCCAGTGTCCAAGTTGAGTCAAATATCCTCAGTACAGAATGAAATAAGAACAGCTCTAAGATTAGTATGGTTTGAGTGGCAAGTGTTTGAGAGCAGTCGGAAGCTCGAGGACTGATACTGCAATGTTTGGCAGCATTTTAGTCATTTCAGCAGATATACGTCAAACCATCTACGATAGGCCAGAAATTGTGCTGAGTCCTGTAATAAGATACTGAAAAAACAGCCTCACGGATCATGTGATTTTCAAGAACATGAATTCTCTCACCTTTCAGGAAGCATGCCTCATAGGAGATGGAGAACAAAATAAAAACTTAGTTTCTGAAATATTGGGGCAGATAAATCCAGTTTGGCAAAAGCAAGTTATGGACCAAAGATCCCAGTTACCTAAGAGCTATTATTTAAGAACTCAGTAGTTAATGACTTGGAGTTTAAGTTAGAATTCCAGGTATTAGTAGGGTAAGATTAGAGAAAGGAACAATAGCAACATGATAATTGAAGAAGGAAAACTTCAATATTGAGTTGAAGGGTGATTTGGTCTAGGATTAAAATAAAGTAGAATAGGCTATCTACTTTTATAAGGTATAAAAGACATGTAGGGATAAAATAGTTTTCTTTGTAGAGTTTAATTATAAATTACACATAGTTATAAATACATTTTTTCTATTCAGAGATGCATATCCATATGTACTGTGTGGTCATGAAGATGGGGTAACATAAGGAGTAAGGAGGGTTAAGAGAATGTTAAAAGAGTGGGTTGAAACCAACTTGGTTTAAAAAAATATAAAACTTTGTATTTAAATTTAGAAAATCATTATAAGTATCAGAAGTGAAAAGATTGGTTTAGCAATATTTCATGTAAAATAAGCCAGATATTTTAAGTGAATTACAAGTTCAAAATAGTATTTCATTTAAAAACCAATGAGATCAGATCCACAGTATCAGTGGTCACATCTGCTTCTGTGATTCCAAAGATTTTTTCCTTTATGACTGTTAAAATAAGAACCCCTTTTATGTTTGTTGATATATTAACTTTCCATCTTTTTCAGTGGTCTGTGAGGTTAATATAGTAATCTAGCATAATTTCTGGTACATAATGTGCTGATATTTTATTTATACTTTCTTGGTCTACTTTCCATCTTTCTTATTTTTTAAGTTTTTCTTTCAATTCCATTTAGTTAGCATACAGTGTAATGTTAATTTCAGGTGATTCAACACTTCCACACAAGACCTGGTGCTTTCCATCATTCTTGGTCTTGGTCTGTGTCCAGCAAGGCTGATCTCTATGGCCTGTATCAGCGAGCATTCTGTTTCTGGCTTCTGGTTGCATTTGACTAATACAGTGGTTCAGAAGGCAGGGAGATAGCATGAGGAGGGCATTTAATTTCTTAACTTCTTCCAGCTGGGCTACGTTGGTCTCTACCAAAGGCTACAGCTGTAGCTCCTAACTGATACACTGAAAGTATAGACAGAATTTTACTTATTTTTATTTATATTTCCCTGTATAAAAGGAAAAATATTTTTAGTGATTCTAATTATCCAGTGATAAAATAGCAACCTTCGATGCAAGCAGAGGCCTAATCACCATTGTTAGGGCTGTCTGAGGAATATTCCCACTTAGATACAAGGTGAACTTAATGAGTTTTCAAATCTCTTATTACCTTAAGTTTTTTTTTTTCTTTTTCTTTTTTAGGGGACCATTTGTATATGTTTATAGAATAGATTACTGAAATGTAGGAAAATATTCTTAACCCTAGTGAAGACATAATGTAAATTGAGCCTTTTGAGCGTAAAAATCCAATTCCCTGGTTTCAAATTTGCAAGGTTAGGGATACTGCAATACCTCATTCTGTGAAAGAATAAAAAATACTGTTTTTATTCTTTCAAAAAAAAGAACTAGACTATCACGTTTTATTAAAAGAATATAAAGACCAAGATACTTAGAACTCTATAGGTATTGGAGAAGTAATAAAAGAAACCTGATGTTTTTATATATTTATCATATTAATAGTGATTTTACAAAATTTGATTTTAATTACATGCAGTTTTTTCCTTTAAAATATGGACTTGTATCCAATTATTTTAAACTCCATATGCCAAATCCAAGACACATAGCATGCAACATATGTTTTGAACAAGTATATTTCTAACCTAATGATTTAGGAAGGAAACCTGCTTTCCCATGCTGTCAAAAGCAGCATTTTTTTTTTCTGGCTTTATGAAGTGAACTTATGCAAGAATCCAGTATCACCTAAGTCACTGGGGCATGCTACCATCAATTTGAAAATCATATTTTACCCGATGGTACTTTTTCTCAAAAAATGAGAAAACAATGAACTTGCCTAACATTATGGGGAGAGTCTTAAGAAATGCTATCAGTGAAAGAGCTCAGGGTCTGTCTAGTTGTAGTTATGAAACCTATTGCCTCTTAACCATCCCAAGTGTCAAAAACCAAGAGAAAGTAGACAGTTTTACCTCTAGAGATAGGGTGAAATTTCTCTCTGGGTGGTTCTCTTTGCCTTTGTGAAACCCATGTCTGAGATATCTGGGATTGCAACCTTTTTAAACTAAAGTATCTCCTTTCATTATTTAACTCAGAGGCCCTGAAAAGACAGTCTGGTGTGATATGTTCTCTGTGAGTGCTAATTTATGATGGGCGTTCTGATGGAAAGCTGTCAGGTGGCCTTCTTTCTTCCTATTTTGTCTATATTGATTTATTGGGAGGAGGAAGATGCAATTGCGGTGGCACCTTTTTCCATTTAGGCTCCACAGATACACTGCACACAATTTCCAATGATTAAACAGAATGTAGCTGACAGACTGCTGGCCAGCAGGCTTTCATTACTGAATCATGGAGAGGAGATGACACAATTTTTAATGGCATTGGCTTTTTCTTTCTTGGATATTTAGGTCACCAAGTGAGTACGGTTTTGGCAGCTCCAACCTTATCCCCATTTGAACATATGAAAATCTCCTAATTTGACACCCCAAATGTCACACCTTGATTGGCAGCATTAGTTTCAGAGTGATGGATGATCAACATGAGAGGTCCATTACAAGGCAAGTGTGCTCAAAGAGATGCAGGAAAAGCTTCAAGTACTTGCCCAGCTCTACCTGATGTTTGCTGGGGATAAATATTGTGTGTAATTATTTTTCACAGAAGAAAATGGGTCAGACAGATTTTAGCACATAGACAACTTGGGTGGGCTTAACAATAGACCTTTTGTCCACCCTTATCCCTCAATCCATTTGTGTTTCTGCCTAAGTGCTTTTAGTTACTGGCAGAGCCAACAAGGGTCTTAGCCTAAAATGAAGAGAGAGGGAATTTAGGGGCACATGTCTATGGCAATTCAATTTGATTTGACTCAAGTTTAGTCAATGCAATACGAACCAAGATCACAGGAACCGAAATCAAGGAAAGTGATCTTTGAGTTCCTGTCGTTGCCTTGACCTCCACTGCTCAGTAAGCCTTTACTACGAAACTTTAGATATGTAACTTTAAGGGACTTAGCTTGAAAACAAGAATGAATATTTTTGACTATTTGTAGCTACTCAAGGATTTTCTCAGGCAACTAGTTAAACTCACAAAGTTTTTAGGCAAGTAGGCTTTATTCTTCTTTACATCAGGGTAGAATATTGAAAGGCAATGGAGAGACATTAAAATGCACACATTTTAGCAGTTGTAATTCAACAATATGATTCAACTCAGACTTTCTAGGCATCTGCTATGTGTAGATTCCCTGCTAGAGTGGAAATAAAGATAATTTAAACTAGATAAAGTGTTGCTTTTTTTTCAAGGGAGCATTAATAATTGTAGTACAAAAAGAGAATGGTATTAATCCTATACTAAGTATACACCCAACATGCTATGTTATTTCACAGGATAAGAAATTGTTTCCATGTATCCACACACTATTCTTTTCTATGAGTATTGCAGAAAATTTCACAGAGGAAATAGAATTTAGCTGAGCCTAGAAAAAAATAAGATCATGTAGGGACCTTAAGGTGATTTTAATCTATGGAAAAGTAGCCAGGTCACAATGACTAACTAATACTCCAACACTAATCTCCACAATGTGCACATACATGCATACAATGCAAATATGGGCTTATATGAGAAAAGTTTCCTCTCATCAATCCATCTGAAGAGGTCTATAGTTAAGCACCATGGACATTTTCTACAAATGACTTAGTTCTCTAAGAATAAATATATTCTGTAGAAGTAATGTAATTTCAACTCTAGTTTTCAGAAATGTAAGTAGGCATCTGGATAAAATACATGGAATAATATCTTCAGTGCAAAAATGAGATCTGGCTTCATGTTTCTAAGTGATATATAATTAGAACAGGAGAATTAACAGGATTTATGACTTTCAAAATCAACCTCTTTGCTTCTTACATTGAATTAATAAAGAATTTCTTGAAATATGTTAGAATTCTATCTGGGAGGAAACAGAATCATATTCAACTGAAGGCATGGTTATAGACCCATCTCTAGTTAAGTAGAAGGACAGAAATTCTAGAGATGAAGAAGTTTGACTTAGAATCAAACTGATGTTTAGGAAAGTGTGCATTACACAATATTGCTGTACCTATTTTCATTTAGACTGAGCACTTTTATAGCACAGAGAATAGAACTAACCAGCAGTGCTCAATGCCCAAACCCTACTCCAAAATGAGGGTGAAGGACTGGGATGAGAATATTAAGGAAAAGAACAATGTTACCTGGTATAAGCTCTTAATTAAAAAAAAATTTTTAAAAAGAAAATCTGTGCTTAAATTTTAGTTAAAGGCATAATAATTTGTGTGAAGAATATTAGTTTAGGTAGCATTTGTTTTGAACTTGTTACCAAGACTTCCCATACTTAATAAAACTCTTCAACGATAGATACATACACACGTTTTGGAGAACAAATTTTAGACCAAAATATGGGAAGAATAAGTTGGAAGCAACCTTCCTGAGTTACACACAGAATTTCACTAAGAGGGAGACAGAGACAGAGAAAGGGAGAGAGAGCACAACAAAGAAACAGACAGAGAGAAGGTCAAGGGACATGCAGGGTCCTTGTTAGACTCATACCATAGAGAAGGCTCAGAATATCACACAGATGAGGCCAGGCAGTAATCCACCCAACAGTGTGAAGTAACCATTCTCCAGGACTAGATGAAATTGTCTCTTTTACCATGAGCTTCCTTTGAACCAAATGCCACACCAAAGGGAAAAATATGGGCAGGAGAAAAATCTCAAATAGGAAAATAGGACTCTTTTTTTTTTTTTTTTTTAACTGATATGCCTAATAAATGACATATGACCGAGTTTTCCCAGAAGTTGTCAGTTAATATAAAAATTACATTCTAGGGCATGTAGGTGGGTCAGTGGGTTAAACCTCTGCCTTCTGCTCAGATCATGATCCCAGGGTCTTGGGATCAAGGCCTGCATCCGGCTCTCTGCTCCGCAGGGAGCCTGCTTCCTCCTCTCTCTCTGCCTGCCTCTCTGCCTACTTGTGATCTCTCTCTCTTTGTCAAATAAATAAATAAAATCTTAAAAAAAATGGGTTCTATAAAAAATAAAGTTTCCCCCCCCCACATGAATTTATGCAGATTTTCTATCATTTCGATCCCTTTCCTGAGATTTCCTGACCTACATGGGCTGAGGAAGAAAATGCCGTTACCCATTAGCACTTCTCCCAGTTGGAGAAACCCAAGTTACCATGCTTTGATTAAAGATGACTAAGCCTGGGAGCCTGGGTGGCTCAGTCAGCTAAGCATCTGACACTTGATCTTAGCTTAGGTCTTAATCTCAGGGTTGTGAGCTCAAGCCCTGTGTTCTCCACACTGGGTAGGGAGTCTACCTAAAAAAAAAAAAAAAAAAAAAAAAAAAAGATGAATGAATCTATAAACATTCACAGGAGAAATTAAACCTTTATACATATCCACTTATATTGCTACCAAATGTTAGGTACTGTGTACCTAACCTAGGCATTGTTTTTGTATAATGGGTTAATTCTGATTTTTGTTTGTTTTAGCAATTATTTTTAGGGTACATTGACTCTTGAACAACAGGGTTTTGAAATGTGTGGGTCCACTTATATGTGGACTTTGTCCAATAAATACAGTACAGTATTGTAAATATATTTTCTTTTCTTATGATATTCTTAACATTTTCTTTGCTCTATCATGTTTTATTATAAGAATATAGTATATAATATGTGCATATAACACAAAATATGTTCTAAACAACTGTTTTTGTTATTGATAAGGCTTCTGGTCAACAGTAGGCTATTAGTAGTTACGTTTGGGGAGAGTTAAGTTATATGTAGATTTAAAATTTTTTTTTTTTTTTTTTTTTTTTTTTTTCCCCCTTTTATTAATTTTTTCAGCGTAACAGTATTCATTCTTTTTGCACAACACCCAGTGCTCCATGCAAAACGTGCCCTCCCCATCACCCACCACCTGTTCCCCCAACCTCCCACCCCTGACCCTTCAAAACCCTCAGGTTGTTTTTCAGAGTCCATAGTCTCTTATGGTTCGCCTCCCCTCCCCAATGTCCATAGCCCGCTCCCCCTCTCCCAATCCCACCTCCCCCCAGCAACCCCCAGTTTGTTTTGTGAGATTAAGAGTCATTTATGGTTTGTCTCCCTCCCAATCCCATCTTGTTTCATTTATTCTTCTCCTATCCCCCTCCCCCCCCATGTTGCTTCTCCATGTCCTCATATCAGGGAGATCATATGATAGTTGTCTTTCTCCGATTGACTTATTTCACTAAGCATGATACGCTCTAGTTCCATCCACGTCGTCGCAAATGGCAAGATTTCATTTCTTTTGATGGCTGCATAGTATTCCATTGTGTATATATACCACATCTTCTTGATCCATTCATCTGTTGATGGACATCTAGGTTCTTTCCATAGTCTGGCTATTGTAGACATTGCTGCTATAAACATTCGGGTACACGTGCCCCTTCGGATCACTATGTTAGTATCTTTAGGGTAAATACCCAGTAGTGCAATTGCTGGGTCATAGGGTAGTTCTATTTTCAACATTTTGAGGAACCTCCATGCTGTTTTCCAGAGTGGTTGGACCAGCTTGCATTCCCACCAACAGTGGAGGAGGGTTCCCCTTTCTCCACATCCTCTCCAGCATCTGTCATTTCCTGACTTGTTAATTTTAGCCATTCTGACTGGTGTGAGGTGATATCTCATTGTGGTTTTGATTTGTATTTCCCTGATGCCGAGTGACGTGGAGCACTTTTTCATGTGTCTGTTGGCCATCTGGATGTCTTCTTTGCAGAAATGTCTGTTCATGTCCTCTGCCCATTTCTTGATTGGATTGTTTGTTCTTTGGATGTTGAGTTTGCTAAGTTCCTTATAGATTTTGGATACTAGCCCTTTATCTGATATGTCGTTTGCAAATATCTTCTCCCATTCTGTCAGCTGTCTTTTGGTTTTGTTAACTGTTTCCTTTGCTGTGCAAAAGCTTTTGATCTTGATGAAATCCCAATAGTTCATTTTTGCCCTTGCTTCCCTTGCCTTTGCCGTTGTTCCTAGGAAGATGTTGCTGCGGCTGAGGTCGAAGAGGTTGCTGCCTGCGTTCTCCTCAAGGATTTTGATGGATTCCTTTCTCACATTGAGGTCCTTCATCCATTTGGAGTCTATTTTCGTGTGTGGTGTAAGGAAGTGGTCCAATTTCATTTTTCTGCATGTGGCTGTCCAATTTTCCCAGCACCATTTATTGAAGAGGCTGTCTTTTTTCCATTGGACATTCTTTCCTGCTTTGTCGAAGATTAGTTGACCATAGAGTTGAGGGTCGATTTCTGGGCTCTCTATTCTGTTCCACTGGTCTATGTGTCTGTTTTTGTGCCAGTACCATGCTGTCTTGATGATGACAGCTTTGTAATAGAGCTTGAAGTCCGGAATTGTGATGCCACCAACTTTGGCTTTGTTCTTCAATATTCCTTTGGCTATTCGAGGTCTTTTCTGGTTCCATATAAATTTGAGGATTATTTGTTCCATTTCTTTGAAAAAAATGGATGGTATTTTGATAGGGATTGCATTAAATGTGTAGATTGCTTTAGGTAGCATAGACATTTTCACAATATTTATTCTTCCAATCCAGGAGCATGGAACATTTTTCCATTTTTTTGTGTCTTCCTCAATTTCTTTCATGAGTACTTTATAATTTTCTGTGTATAGATTCTTAGTCTCTTTGGTTAGGTTTATTCCTAGGTATCTTATAGTTTTGGGTACAATTGTGAATGGGATTGACTCCTTAATTTCTCTTTCTTCAGTCTTGTTGTTGGTGTACAGAAATGCAACTGATTTCTGTGCATTGATTTTATATCCTGACACTTTACTGAATTCCTGGACAAGTTCTAGCAGTTTTGGAGTGGAGTCTTTTGGGTTTTCCACATATAGTATCATATCATCTGCGAAGAGTGATAGTTTGACTTCTTCTTTACCAATTTGGATGCCTTTAATTTCTTTTTGTTGTCTGATTGCTGAGGCTAGGACTTCTAATACTATGTTGAATAGCAGTGGTGATAATGGACATCCCTGCCGTGTTCCTGACCTTAATGGAAAAGCTTTCAGTTTTTCTCCATTGAGAATGATATTTGCAGTGGGTTTTTCATAGATGGCTTTGATAATATTGAGGTATGTGCCCTCTATCCCTACACTTTGAAGAGTTTTGATCAGGAAGGGATGCTGTACTTTGTCAAATGCTTTTTCAGCATCTATTGAGAGTATCATATGGTTCTTGTTCTTTCTTTTATTAATGTGTTCTATCACATTGATTGATTTGCGGATGTTGAACCAACCCTGCAGCCCTGGAATAAATCCCACTTGATCGTGGTGAATAATCCTTTTAATGTACTGTTGAATCCTATTGGCTAGTATTTTGGCGAGAATTTACAAGTCTTAGTGACAAAGAGAAAATCCTGAAAGCAGCCCGAGAAAAGAAATCAGTAACATACAATGGTAAAAATATTAGATTGGCGGCAGACTTATCCACAGAGACCTGGCAGGCCAGGAAGAGCTGGCATGATATATTCAGAGCACTCAACGAGAAAAACATGCAGCCAAGAATACTCTATCCAGCTAGGCTATCATTGAAAATAGAAGGAGAGATCAAAATCTTCCAGGACAAACAAAAACTGAAAGAATTTGCAAACACCAAACCAGGTCTCCAGGAAATATTGAAAGGGGTCCTCTAAGCAAAGAGAGAGCCTAAAAGTAGTAGATCAGAAAGGTACAGAGACAATATACAGTAACAGTCACCTTACAGGCTACTAATGGCACTAAATTCATATCTCTCAATAGTTACCCTGAATGTTAATGGGCTAAATGCCCCAATCAAAAGACACAGGGTATCAGAATGGATAAAAAAACAAAACCCATCAGTATGTTGCCTACAAGAAACTCATTTTAGACGCGAAGACACCTCCAGATTTAAAGTGAGGGGGTGGAAAACAATTTACCATGCTAATGGGCATCAGAAGAAAGCTGGGGTGGCAATCCTTATATCAGATCAATTAGATTTTAAGCCAAAGACTATAATAAGAGATGAGGAAGGACACTATATCCTACTCAAAGGGTCTGTCCAACAAGAAGATCTAACAATTTTAAATATCTATGCCCCTAACGTGGGAGCAGCCAACTATATCAACCAATTAATAACAAAATCAAAGAAACACATCAATAATAATACAATAATAGTAGGGGACTTGAACACTCCCCTCACTGAAATGGACAGATCATCCAAGCAAAAGATCAACAAGGAAATAAAGGCCTTAAATGACACACTGGACCAGATGGACATCACAGATATATTCAGAACATTTCATCCCAAAGCAACAGAATACACATTCTTCTCTAGTGCACATGGAACCTTCTCCAGAATAGATCACATCCTGGGTCACAAATCAGGTCTCAACCGGTATCAAAAGATTAGGATTATTCCCTGCATATTTTCAGACCACAATGCTCTGAAGCTAGAACTCAATCACAAGACGAAAGCTGGAAAGAACCCAAATACATGGAGACTAAACAGCATCCTTCTAAAGAATGAATGGGTCAACCAGGAAATTAAAGAAGAATTGAAAAAATTCATGGAAACAAATGATAATGAAAACACAACAGTTCAAAATCTGTGGGACACAGCAAAGGCAGTCCTGAGAGGAAAATATATAGCGGTACAAGCCTTTCTCAAGAAACAAGAAAGGTCTCAAGTACACAACCTAACCCTACGCGTAAAGGAGCTGGAGAAAGAACAAGAAAGAAACCCTAAACCCAGCAGGAGAAGAGAAATCATAAAGATCAGAGCAGAAATCAATGAAATAGAAACCAAAAAAACAATAGAAAAAATCAATGAAACTAGGAGCTGGTTCTTTGAAAGAATCAATAGGATTGATAAACCCCTGGCCAGACTCATCAAAAAGAAAAGAGAAAGGACCCAAATCAATAAAATCATGAATGAAAGAGGAGAGATCACAACTAACACCAAAGAAATACAGACAATTATAAGAACATACTATGAGCAACTCTACGCCAACAAATTGGCCAATCTGGAAGAAATGGATGCATTCCTAGAGACATATAAACTACCACAACTGAACCAGGAAGAAATAGAAAACCTGAACAGGCCCATAACCAGTAAGGAGATTGAAACAGTCATCAAAAACCTCCAAACAAACAAAAGCCCAGGGCCAGACGGCTTCCCAGGGGAATTCTACCAAACATTTAAAGAAGAACTCATTCCTATTCTCCTGAAACTGTTCCAAAAAATAGAAATGGAAGGAAAACTTCCAAACTCATTCTATGAGGCCAGCATCACCTTGATCCCAAAACCAGACAAGGATCCCACCAAAAAAGAGAACTACAGACCAATATCCTTGATGAACACAGACGCAAAAATTCTCGCTAAAATTTTTTTAATTAATTATTTTTATTAACATATACTGTATTATTTGCTCCAGGGGTACAGGTCTGTGAATCGTCAGGCTTATACATTTCACAGCACTCATGATATCACATACCCTCCCCAATGTCCATAACCCAACCACACTCTCCCTAACCTGCTACCACCAGCAACCCTCAATTTGTTTTGTGAGATTAAGAGTCTCTTATGATTTGTTTCCCTCCTGATCCCATCTTACTTCATTTTTTTTCTTCCCTACCCTTCAAACCCCCCACCCTACCTCTCAAATTCCTCATATCAGATATGATAATTGTCTTTCTCTGACTTACTTCACTAAGCATAATACCCTCTACTTCCACCTACATTGTTGCAAATGGCAAGATTACATTTCTTTGATGGCTGCATAGTATTCCATTGTGTGTGGGTGTCACTCTTAACTGCATGGGTCAATACCCAACCCCCACAGTGTTCAAGGTTCAACTGTATTTGTTTTCCACTGATACTGTTTCATTCCTAATTAATTCAACAATATACTTCAACTTAGTCTTTCTAAGCATCTACTATATGCTAGTTCTCTGATAGCATTTAATATGTGCTAGAAACTATGCCAGGTATAAAGGATATACAGGTGAACTCTTCCTTAAATAAGCTTCCACTCCAAAACAGGCTTCTTTTATAATGGAGATGTCATGAATTATAAGATGGTAGGTGTAGAGAGAGGTGGAAAAAGAAAGATCGGGTCTTCCTAAGTTGGGACAGTGGGCAAAGGTCTTGCCTTTTATTCTCTGCTGCCACTAATCAGATCCTTGGTATTCTTCTCTCAATTTATGGCTTTTTGCATATATTCCTTGCTCTCAAAACAATTCATCTTGAGCTTGGTTTTATTTTTTTTTAAACATTTTATTTATTTATTTGACAGAGAGACACAGCAAGAGAGGCTGAGCAGGGAGCCTGATGTGGGGCTTGATCCCAGGCCCTGGAATCATGACCTGAGCCAGAGGCAGACGCTTAATGACTAAGCCACCACAGTGCCTGTGAGCTTGGTCTTCTTGAGGCCACATTAACTTCAAAATGTTGGGAGAGTAAAGTACCTATAAGATAGTTGAAGATTAGTTACAGATTAACTAATTTAGTATAAATAACAAGTTAATTTTAACCAGTATGGTTTTGATTTTTAATCAGTATCCTGAATTCTAATTCTGGTTCTACTCCCTGCAAGCCAAGTGCAATAGGCAGGTTTCTAAAGATGGCACCTGCTAGATTCCTATCTTTTGGTTATTCAAACAGAAATCTAAGTACTACTATGAAAGGATTTCGCAGAGGCAACTATAATCTCAATTCAGTTTACCTTAAAATACAAAGATTACCTTTCTAGGCCTGACCCCACTAGGTTCACCCTTTAAAAGCAGAGAGTTTTTCTTGCTGGTGGCAAAAGAGAAAGTCAAAGAGATTTGAGGCATGAAAAGAATCCATCGTGCCCTTGTTGGCTTTGAAAATGGTAAGGGCCACATGCCAATGAATGTAGCAATGCTAGCGGCTGAGAGCAGCCCCAAGCTCACAGATAGCAAGGGAATAAGCATCTTATTCTACAAAAATGAAGAATTGAATTCTGTCAAACATTTCAATAAACTTGGAAGTGAATTCTCCAGCAGAGTCTTCTGATAAGGGCCAAAGGCCAGCTGATATTTTGAGACCAGAAAGAATTCAACCATAGCCTTCCAGGCTTATGACCTACAGATGTTTGGGCTAATAAACAGATGTTGTTTTAAGACACTAAATTTGTGGTAGTTTGTTATACATCAGTAGAAAATGAATGTAACAGGAAACCTTGTTGAATTGAATTAGAAGTTCTGGGAGTCTGCTTCCTCATCTATACAATGGAAGTATTTCTAGTATAAAAAGTTTGTTGTAAGGGGCACCTGGGTGGCTCAGTGGGTTTAAGCTTCTGCCTTTGGCTCAAGTTGTGATCCCAGGGTCCTAGGATCAAGCCCCATATCGGGCTCTCTGCTCGGCCGGGAGCCTGCTTCCCTTCCTCTCTCTCTGCCTGCCTCTCCTCCTACTTGTGATCTCTGTCTGTCAAATAAATGAATACAATCTTTAAAAAAAAAAGTTTATTGTGATACTTGAATATGTATGGGAAATGCTTAATAGAGAGTAAAATCCAATGCAGGGGTACCATCATTATTAAAAAACATTAACAGGTCATGAATAGTTGGATTCATACTCTAGTTTTGGATGAAGTTGTCGCTAATTTTTACACTGCATAGTTCTGTATTCCATTCTGTTCCTGTTCTGGGGTCCTTTTGTATAGTCCTTTAAGTTATCCTGTCTCCCTTAGCCTGTCAGTTAAGAGTTGCTATTACTTTAAGTGCCTAACAAGTATTTACATTAATTACCTTTTTGCTTTCTTCTTTAAAAATTAATAATGCTTTTGTCCATTCCCATTTTTATTTGTGTAGTTACAGACACAGTCTTGTTATCTTCATCTTCAACAGACAGGTTAGGCTTATGCAACTGTGGATAAATCAGCTTGCTCATGAGAACTCCCACATTTATGAAATGGAATGGGTTATCTGCTCTTACATATTTACATAGAAACCCATCATGCTCCCAAATGACTCCGTGGGAGCTGACTTTTCTCTACAAGTAGGCATTAAACCCTTTAGGAGCTTCTGGGGTAGGGACAAACAAAAACAAAAACAAAAACAAAAACAAAAAAAAACCACTATGTAAGAGGGATGATGATTACCTATTATAGGAAGGAATATATATTCAAATTGGTATCTTGACTCCGTGTGAAAAGCACAACATTTGGCAACCTTGGGAACATTATTTCTGATATTATTTCATAAATATTATATTCTACTTATGCCTCACAAAACATCATACATGCCTTATTGTAAATGTTGAATCAATCTGTTTTAGTATAAAATTGGAAAGTTGTAATACTATGGATAAGGCTGTTTGGATTCAGCCAAAAGTGTTGATTCTGCTCCTTGAAATGAAATGAAACGATTCCCAACATGCATCCCATTCAGGATAGCTAAGTGAATTTATTCTTGTTCAGCAAGTGATTTTATTCATATCTATTATTTCTAGCAATATGAGACTAATTCTACTAATCCAAAAGTATTTTGAAATTATGTGTGCTGAACTTCTATCCCACATATGAATAATATTCTATTTCCAAATCATGCCCTGGAAATCACCCTCTAGGGAATGAAGAGCAAATGTTGGACCATTTGTATTTTCTCTGCTTAAATTAATCTTATGTCTATAACTTTAAACTGTCTCCAAATGAGAACAAAATGTCTGATTGTTTTGGGAATGTTAAGTCTTAGCCAAAATACTCATGTGCATTCCCAAATGTCTCTCTATATTTTCAGAAGTTTTGTCTGAGGAGACAGGGACAGCCCTTCAAAAACTCTGTGACCTATTAGGATGGCTAGACCTTTCATAGATTGTAAAGTTATACCACAAAGCAGCAGAAACATATCAAGAATGCATAGACAGCTGGTCTGCACTATTTGCCAATTACCGTGTCTGAGATTGCAGTCTAGCCTTCATGTACAGCTTTGCTGTGCCTGATATTATCTTTGATAGTGTGACAGTTTTGAAAAAGTTGGCCTAATAGTCAATTAAATTTCCAACTGTGAGAACTCATTGATTTGAGGAACTTATATCATCAGGTTTTATCTCTGATTTCAGTTTCTCACTGATTGACAATCATTACTTCCATATATTATTAAATTCCCTCTGGAAAAAAAAAAATAATTCCCTCTTGTTGCAGACTCGGTTTTCCAATTTGGAGAAGAGTAACTAACCCACAAAACCTGGGACTCAGGATTCTCTTGGTTGGCATTAAAAGAGAATACATAATTATGATGTGTAAAATATGAAGACAAACTAGAATAGAAATATTCCTCTTTGAACACTTAATGCAATTCATTGGAAAAAGGATTTAGGAATCATTTCCTCAACACCATGTCACAATATTTCTCTGTGTGGCTGAAACTATGTGATGATTAGTATTTTTTACCATTGTTTTGTTAGTTTGATTCTATCTGTGTTTTTCTGCTGATGTTTATATAGAAGAAGCAAAGCATATGCAAATATATTCAAAATATCAATTGCTGATGACCCTGAAATTGTGAAAGGCAGTACTACATTCAATTATTCCAGCATTTCAGCTGCACTGACTGCTGTGGACCAATGCAGAAGAAATATCAGTGCTAGAGTTCTCCAATTACTGTCCATGTTTCCTACTATGGGGAATGGAATGTAAATGGTAGATTAATTATCTCTTTGAGAGAAGGATGCCTTTTATCTCTTTGTGTTGTCTCTTCCTAGCTGAGTGGTTGCTTCTGTTTTAATTTGAATGAAGGGAGCATCTTTCACAACAGGAGAGATTTCTCATTATATGGGAAAATCAGATATAATAAGAAACCAGAGAGACCCTTGGACAATCAGTGATACCATGTTGAACATATCAGGCCTATGTGGTTTCATAAATCGCATGCTCACATCATTTCTTTGCTGAAAGTTCATCATCTGGAGTAAAATATTAATTTATTTAAATGACAATAAAACTCTTTTCAGAGGCTAGTATAAACCTACCATGTTTCTTTTTCCAGGATCATATCAGCCACTTGCTTCTTTCTCTGAATCATTTGTAATTTGCTATCTCCCAAATGCCTCATTTATTGTGACTGCCTTCCCCGTGCCTTTGTTAATGGTGGTCCTTTGATCTATAGTGTCCCTTCTGCCTATCTTTTGCTTATTTCTTCATATGATTATCTTAAACTACTATTTGAAGATCAATCTTAAATACTGTAACCTATCTGAAGCCTTCTCTAATCTCTCAAGGCAGCATTTTCAGGGTGACCATATCTTCCTGCAGACATGCATCATTATGATGATTCTGTTTGATGTACAGTCGTCTATTTTTCTGGTGCATTCATTAGACTAGAGTCCTTCAAGTCAAGAGCTATGTTTCATTTATCTTGTGTACTTATCTTTATTAGTGTACAAGCAAACCCATTCTAGCAACAAGACTGAGATCCAAAGGTATAATTGCATGAATAATACAGGGATTTATTTCTCTTGCATGATATAGTCCAGTTGACTTTAAGAGCTTTAAATCATTAAGAGAGGCAAGATTTTTTTCCCACTGCTTTATTCTACCCATTCATTGGCTGTGATTTTCATCCACCTGGTTGAAGGTGGTTCCTGTCTTCCTTACATTCTGCAGAAAGGGAAAAGAGGCTTTAGTTTTAGAGATGACTTGAAGTTGCACACAATATACATATAATAATGCACATTCACATCTATTGGCCTAAATCCTGTCTCAAGGCCATAGTCAGCTGCCAAATAGGGTAGGGAATTGTGGTCAGATTGCTAGATGCCAAATAAAATCCTGATGTGTGGGATGGATTTTATTGCTAAAAGGAAGGGCAAGATAATAGACACAGGGGAATAATTAGCAGTCCCTCCCAATGTACCTTAATAAAGTTTGTGGCATATAATAGGAGGTCAATGATTGTTGTTGAATAGGTAAATGAATGAGTGAGTAAATGGAATTACATATAGAAATTAGCATAAAGGAAACTAATTTTTCTAGATATTTAAGAAATTAGGAAATGAGATTCTGTATCTTAGAATTTATAGTATTTTAGCTGAACATAATTATTATGATGATTTATCTCAATTGGACTTGTTTTATCGGCCAAAAGTTTATTGGCACAAAATAAGATCTCTCAAAACGAAAAAGACTAGTAAAAATAATTTTGTATTGTGTTAAGTGACCTAGTTTTGGCACTGTAGTGAACATTTCATCTTACTGTAGGTGTTTTGTGTTTAGCGTTTTGAATGCCATCTTAATTAACTTTAGTGGAAACTGGAAGTTTCTCCATAGACAAAGTAAAAATAAGAGATAAAGCAAAAATATAGGGATTTCTAAAATCTAACTGATAACTAATAAATAGTTGTTTCCTCCTTTTCAGAATAAAAATCATTTTAATACCTTAATATGCATTAATTATGTTTATTAGTTATAATTACCTAAGTATTTATAAATCCATTCTATTATATTACAATAAGAATATCAAGGTTTTGTCATTCTAGGTAGTCTTTTAAAATATCTCACCTTTCTGTCTTGTGGGGAAGTAAATGTAGATAACTGAAGACATTTACTAATGAAATGATTTATTATTAAATAAGAATCAAAACAAATCTACCTGTGATTTACAATATTTGTAAACGCTAGATGGAGCTCTCTTACTAATGCCAATACTAATACTAATATATATGTATATGAGTGTGTGTGTGTTTGAAAACACACACACTTAAGAAGGAACCTATTCTACAGATATTTTGAAAATGCAAATGTAAATATGGAATCTGTGTATGATGGCATTGTCAATTAACCACTGTTTCTTGTTAAAGATTATATGAACAGTCCTATCTCTTTTTCCATGCTACTCTGACCCTCCTCAAATTCACGA
The DNA here is from genome assembly GCF_922984935.1 of Meles meles. NCBI lineage: Eukaryota > Metazoa > Chordata > Mammalia > Carnivora > Mustelidae > Meles > Meles meles. The sequence continues at coordinate 156,277,211 of NC_060066.1, read as the reverse complement.
TTGCATATATGTGAAACACAAAATTATACAAGAAAGATCAACTTTTCTTTAAATCCCTGGATCATTTTGTTCTTCAAAATGATCTGTGTACTTTCAAGACACCGTAGGTGCATTTAAGATGTTTGTAAAACAGAGTAGTATGTAGTAGAAAAGACTTTTCATTCATATGCAAAGAAGCTGATTAAATAGGCAAAATGCCTATATTTGTTATCCAAGACATAATTTAGAACCAGCCACAGAACTCCAGAAAAGTTCAGAATAGAAATTTAATGACTCAAGTTGTTTTGTTTTGCTTGTTTTCAAGGCAGAATAGTTAGCATTTTTTTCTCCTAAAAAATGAAATTAAATGGTTCTGAATAGTCATCTCTCTGGTTTTCTTTTTTGAGTTTTTCTATGGTGATGCTTCATCCACCTAATTGAATAGAAGAATACAGAGGTAATTTTAGTTGTAGACTGAACTGTGGATTAGTTATCCGAAACAGAGAACATTTCCTTTGGTTGTCACCCAGTATCTAGTCTTCTTTTATCATGTTGTAAAATATTTTTGTGAAGTACCTGAGTGTCCAGGTACAGATTACATTTTCCAACCTTTTGTTAGCCCGTAAAACTAAATTGTTTCTGCGGTGTATGTATGATGTGTGCAATGTCCGTGCTGTGACCTTAAAGGAAAGTAGTGTGCCCTCGCCTTTTGGGTGAGTAATTGGGTGAGTAATTCTGCCCAATGGTTTTGATGCAGATATCCAGGCTTGAACAGAGTCCCCAAGTGGCAGAAAGTGATATAATAAGATAGAAGAACTATAATTCTGACACCATGATTCCACTATACTTAGTTTAGATTGCTTTTGACCAAATGATAACCTGAGGGAAAAATAAAATACTGCTTCCGTTAAGCCACTGCTATTTTGAGTTCCTTTGTTGTAACACTGATCAGTGATTATTGTATCAATATTCTAACTACTATATGTTCCTTTGTTTTAGAAATGATTCCTAGATGATTTTGTTCTATTTTGTACTAACACATTTCAAAATAAAACAGAATCCATTTAGTGCTGATTATTTACTTTTCTAAGCCCATAGAACAAATGAAGAAAGAAAGGACCTCAGAGAACATCTAATTTGATGCCATTTAGAGAGGAAGAAAGTTAATTTAAAAAAATGGACTTTGGCATTTTTTAGTATTTTTTTTCTTAACAAGTGAATTAGAGAACAGAATTGGATATCAGAGAGAATGTGGTTCTTTCTCTTCCGTAAGTGGACTCTCAAAAACCTTAGTTTTCTCATCTGCACATTGGAAATAGGAACTTTTCCACAAATTATTTGTGGGGGTTAAATGAAATAAGTAAAAAAAAAAGTTTTAGAGTTTGACAGATCAGAGGCACTGCAAAATGCAAAACATCACAGAGTCATTATGTTCTTTAAAAATTTAAACTATTTCCAAAAAAAAAAAATATTTCTGCCATTACTATTCCTTGGAACCTGTCTGTGATCATACACAAAAGAAATATCTTTCCAACACCAGGTTCTAAACCAATTGTAGGCTCAGATCTCTTGAACTGTTTGCTCTTAGGAATAATAACAAAAATTTTATTGCCTTGGTTTATGCATTAAAATTTTGATTAAGGTTATTCTCAAGATCTGGCTAGTTTAAGAGACCCTGTTCTTCTCAAGTGTAGAATCTTAACACAGTTCTAATAATCCTGTGGTGGAATTCATGGAAACATCTATGTTCTGTTATCTCTTAGTAACCCTGAGTAGATATATCCTCATAAACATGGGCAAATAGAAAAAAGTAAATCAACTTGAAGCCTGTGTGGGAAGAAGGGCTGAGGCACAAGAGTAAAAGATAAAGATTTAGAGACAAATATTTTCATTTGAAATAGATATTTTGCAAGTAACATAACCTTCATATTTTATTAAAAATTTGAAATAACGAAAAATGGACTCTGCGTGTGTGAAGCAAGATTAACCCACATTCAGGAAACAGGGATGAGAGAAAAATAAACTGCATGGAGAGAAGTTCGAAATAACGACTGAGTCACTAGTTGTGCTGAACAACAAAAACCGCCTGTGGAATCAAGGACAGAATGAGGATTACTATTGTAATATGAGAAAATAGTGCAAACATTTTATAAATAGTAGAAACTAAGAATATCAAATAGTTTACCCTTAGGTAAGGAAGAAGCAAAATTACTTAACTTGTAACCCCCCAAAAGAAAAGAAAACCCAAAACCCAATTGACCTAAAGAAAGCCAAATTGATAGAATAATGAATGCGAGGGTAGTGATAAATTCATAATCATAAAAATAAGACTAAGGTATTAAGCCCAGTTCTGTATTCTAAAGGTATCTCTCCTTCTAGATCTTTAAAATGAACAAAGCCCTACAAATCAGATCAAAGGAAAATATATAAAAACAAAGAAAACAAATGAGTAGAGGCTGTATTAAAGTTAGTGAGGGTGCAGTAGTCAGTAGTCTAATATGCATTTAGAGCAAAATCTTAAGTTATCATGGCTCTCAGCTGATTTAACTGTCCCTCTCTGACCTCCTGGCACCTTCTCAATCCTTTTCCCTCACCCCTGTCCAACCATGTAGGTGTTCTAGCTGTTCCTTAATTAAACAAGTCAATCACTTTCAGCCTCAGGGCCTTTGCATTTTGTTTGCTCTGTCTGGATCTTTCTGCTCATACGTGTCAAGCAGACTAACTTTCTTTGTCGTGGCCTCTGTTCATGTTTTATCTTATCAGAAGGCCTCCTTTAGCAGCCTAATATAAAATGAGCTACAGGGGTTCCTGGGTGGCTCAGTGGATTAAGCCTCTGCCTTCGGCTCAGGTCATGATCTCAAGGTCCTGGGATCAAGCCTGGGATCAAGCCCCGCATCGGGCTCTCTGCTCCGCAGGGAGCCTGCTTCCTCCTCTCTCTGCCTGCCTCTCCACTACTTGTGATCTCTCTCTCTGTCAAATAAATAAATAAAATCTTAAAAAAAAAAAACAAAAACGAGCTACATATATTCCTGTCGCTGTTTTCATTAAAAAACTTTATTTTTCTTCATAATACTTATTGCATACCATTTTACAAATGTATGTGTTTTTGCTGCCCCCTCCTTAAAAATGTAAGAAACTGTCAGTCGTTTATTGTTTTAGTAAATGTTTCCTAGTATTGACTATATTAATAAATGAGATAATTGTATACTTAGCTAACACAGCTGTTTCACCAAAATAGCTATCTCAAAAATATAAATTATTATAATAGAGTCTATAAGAAATAGCACATCCAAATGTATTAAGCAGGATAGAAAGTTCAAGACAGAACTGATAAGGATTAAATGAGCTAAGTAAAGCATTTGCTGTAGAATTTGACAAGTCATAGGCATCATGACTTGCTAAGAATCATGGAATCATCATGATTTTCATCCTTGGGTATTGGGGGGCTCCTCATATCCACCTTGCTCCATCCAGGAAGCAATTCACTTATCACCTAGCTTTACAGGATAACTTCTGTAAATACCTAGCATTTTAATCCTAACTACATGACACCCAAATAGTTTGCTTGTCTCCGCAGCAATAGCCTTTATCTCAGGCTATCCTAGAAAATGGAAAAAAACAAAAAACAAAAACCGATGAGGAGGTCTCTATTATATCCAGCACTGCCTGGCCCCATTGTCCCTCTCTGTGGGAGGAAAAGATTGGGAGGCTTTGGTTTCTGTTGCTGAAATATGAATTGTATATTTTCCCTTCTAAAACTTACTCCTTAACTCACAATTATAAAATTGTGGACACAGGCTATGTTCCATGACACATGGTAACCTTAATGCCATGTGGTACTTGTCTTCCCCTACCTTAAATGACAATATGCTTTTTACTGTAAAAATTGTATGGATTTAAAGTTATGTTACTTCATAATCAATTTTAGAAAATTGACCATGTAGAAAATGAATATACAGAAATTAATGCTATTTCATACTAGAAAAGTCAGAATAAAAATGCTTACTAGATTGCCTCTTTAAAAACTAATGACATCTGAGTGTATGGCAGAATAAAAGGAATGCAAATCTTGTCTATTTTTAAATTCTATTAGATTTAATTATTTTTTAAAAATCATTCTCACAACAGACATTTTATTTTAGACAGTGCTTGAGGCACTTTCCTATGGTTCAGAAATCAATAAAGAGAGCAACTTCTCTACTTCTGTTTGTTTTGTTTACATGTGTGAGAGTGTGTGTGTGTGTGTGTGTGTGTGTGTGTGTGTGTTTTAGCTTAAAGAGGCAGAGTTAAATCTTGCTGCCTAATAAGCTATAGAAAAAAGTGTGGTCTAACCAAAGGAATGTGCTATTTAAATCTCTCTTGCAAGTTTCGTTAGACCAGTTTTAGCTGTAACATGTCTGTTGGCAGAAACCTTAGCACTATATGATTTTGAGTTTCAGATGATGCATCCTCAACATTCACTGAACAAATTATTTGGTACTTTTTATATACTAGATGCTTTACTAAGCTTCGTTACACATGTTCTCCTGTTTAATGATATGTGCAATGGACCTTGAGAACTTTGAGGGGAGTCCTAGGAGGGAATGCAAATAACAGGATGTCCTATGGCTAATTAACGGTGTTTCTCCCTGGTTCTTTCCTCAGCACATACTTATTTAGTGCTTACTATGTGGCAGATGGGTAGAATCCAGGGAGCAACTATGGGAAAGGAGAATGTACGCAGACTGATCCTCAGCCTGGTTTACTGGTACCATTGGTTTGCATAGAGCATTCTTTCTATTTAATGGGTTGTTAAATGTTTTTCCATATTATCCTTACCATTGAGATCATTCGAATTAACTTTGAAGGTAAGTAAGGTGACAAATACAGCAAAAGTTTGACTTCATATATTCTACGTTTAAAGTTTTCAGCTTTAGCATATTTAATATATCTTCGTGTAGTAAGTCAGTTAACCATTGAAGAAACATTTGGTAATGGGTTATTTTCTATAAACAATACTTGCAGTATTCCAAGAAGAATAGTGATGCTACTAATTCCTTGAAACTGGTACCACTACAATTGATACTATCCCTACATTGTTTACTAGTAATAAACTAATCCTCAGATGACTTCCCAATATATACTTAAAACAAAACCCAAACTCCTAACCATGGACTCTCAGACTCAGTATGACCCAATCTCTGCTTACTGTTCCTGATTCATCTGTCTTTATACTTCCTGCTGCTTTATTACTCTCAAGCTATCATCTGCCCATCTCAGGATTTTTGTGCATGCTGTTACAATACTTTGGAATGTTCTTCTTCCAACTCTTTACATCATTAAGTTTTAAATTAGGTGTCAGCGCCTCAGGGAGACTTCTTTCCAACATCCTAAATATGATAGTATCTCCCCTTCCCCAAAGTTAGCACTTATTTTATCTTTTTCACTGAATCCAGAAGTTGCCTTTCTTTGGGTGTATTTATTAATTTGTTTATACGATTTTTGTCTATCTCTTTATCATGGAGCATATATTTCTCTAGGCAAGTGATTTTACCTGTCCCATTTGCTGAGAGTAGTTAGCATATATTACATTTATGTGTAAATGGACTTTCTAATATTTATTGAACATTTATTATTTGATAGGTAGGTACTGAGATATCATACTTCACATGAACTCTTTCATGTAATTTTCTTAACAGCCTCATTATTGTGTTAACATTACTACTACCAACCTCATTTTTCCAATGGAAAAAACTGAGACTTAGAAATGTTAATAAATGCCCAAGGTCACAATTCTAGTACAGCCTGGAGCCAAGATGGTCTGACTGCTACATTTAGCCTTTTTCCAATATTCTATTTGCATGAAACTGAATTCATAAAAGTTTCAACTGGTTGGGCATGAAAGAGATAAAGAGAGAATATCTGCTAGTATATATTTGTAGGGATTTAAGGAGGTTTTTGCTATAAATTTTATAATATGATAATTTCATTCAGTTTAATTCTCTATTTAATATTAAATGCATGTCAATCATATCCTCCTTTCTGCAAAACCAGTTATTAATTTGCAGAAATGTTTCAAGAGAGTTGAAGGTAAAGAAAGATATGAGGTATTGTTATTTTTCTAATATTTATTATTTAGAACATTCTTCATATTTTGAAGATGAATTCCAGTCATTAATTATTCCCTGTCATGTTGCCTTGGTTACAATTACTCATAGTAACTGAAGCTGTCAGATGCTACAGGCAGAGCATGAAGAGTATTGGGTCAGATTAACACTGAGTTACACAGAATGAAAGTCTCATCATCTTCCAATTTAAAGCTCTCTAAATTCTCCTAGAATGGCCTTATTAGAAACATATGGCATAAATAAAATACATGTTTGGGTAATTTCCTTATTAAAAGACATTCACTTCAAGTTGGTGCCCCTTATTCTACACTAGAACATCTTACCTTTCATAAATAATCTCATACAGCCACACATTCAGATATTTTGTACTTTACATTCATTTACAATAGACTTCAATTAGCTTGTTCCTGCTTAGTAAGTAAATATTTGGAACATAGAGTAGAAGTGACAAAGATGCTACCTAATTCCACAATAAGTAACCTGGATATGCAGTGCCAGCAAATTACTCCTAACGTGGAGAACAAGTGCCCAAAGATGCGGACTGAAAGCATTTTAAAATCCCTGATGTCTATCAAAAAACTATGCTTGTATACCCAGAAAGAAATGAAATTAAAGGAAAACCCATGATAATACTGTTCATTTTTATGTACGCTGAGAAGCTTTAACATTTATTATTTTCCCCCCTCAAGTCCTATTATACCAAATAAATGCAAGATAGCTGGTTTGCAAGTATTGGGTCGGTCTCCTATCACCAGCAGTATAAAGGCACAACATTCCATCTCCATTATTTTTTGTTGGAATTTTTGTTACTTTATAGCTAGGATGTGTTTCTTTTTGTGCCACTGATCATCTCTTATTTAGTAATGGTAGTGCTGGCACCACTGACCTCATAAGGTTGTTGTAAAAATGACAACTCAGGCTTGAGAACTATATTATACATCAGTGAGAATTGATAGTACATACACAATGTGAGCATATTATCTGAAAACATGCTTCAGAAAAAAATGTGCTTAGATGACAGGATAGACAGATTTTTTTTTTTTTAAAGATTTTATTTTTTATTTATTTGACAGAGAGAGATCACAAGTAGGCAGAGAGGCAGGCAGAGAGAGAGGAGGAAGCAGGCTCCCCACGGAGCAGAGAGCCTGATGCGGGGCTCGATCCCAGGACCCTGAGATCATGACCTGAGCCGAAGGCAGCGGCTTAATCCACTGAGCCACCCAGGCGCCCCAGGATAGACAGATTTTAAGACCATAGAACTCAATCATGGTTCCTGATCAAAAATGATGGAGAAGATATTTGATATGGCTACCCAAACATACAGCATGGGAAAATAAGGGAGACAAGATGATAACCTCTTATTTCAAGGGCAAAATCCAGGTGTCTGGATAAGAAACAGCCTGGAGATAGAATGTTGATCTGGCTTTGTTTCATTCTGATAGTCTGCTTTGGTTGTTAGCATGAACAGTCTTATTCAAAGTTCATGCAACCTGTTTCATGTAAATGTTTTACTAAAAATATGAAGTCATTGATGAAAAATATGCATTTCCTTAAAATCAAGAGTCATGACAAAAATATTGAAAATACCAGCAAAATGAACAGAGGGAGATTATGCAACAACGTGCTCTAGTGCATCCTTAAACTGAATAGAAGAGTTATTGTCTGTTGATAATTCATGTAGAAACTTTGAGGATGGAGACTGGAAATAAAATAAAATTTTGCCAGGGTAAGGTCAACTATCAGCTCTTTGGGTCTAGACATGCCGTTATAGCAGCTGCATCAATCATAGGCACCATATGCTGGAAGTTGTAGTCTTTTTGTGTCTATCTCCTCTCATATTCTAAACTGAAAGCAACTCTAGAATCAGGACCATAAGAGGCTTAACTGCCTATTAGGTAGACATAGCTTATACTACATGCATTCTGGAATCTATATATCCTTCTTCTATTTCTCCAACTTTCACCTTCTCATGCCCTCAGACTACCTTTCCCCCTTGTTCTGGAAACTCAGCCCCAAATACTTCAGAGTATAATTACTTTAGGGGTGGTCATGGGGGCTCCTTTCTATGCCTTAAAGAAATTTTAGGTGCCCAGGGAAATGGCTTCTCCTAGTTCCTCATCCCATGTTTAAAAAAAAAAAAAAAAAAAGTTTTTTTTTTTCTCCCACATTTGCTTTGTATTCTGTACCAAACTATCTCATTTTTTTAATGTCATATGAGATAGATACTTCTTATTCCTCATCTCACATAAATAAAATAAAACTCAGAAAAATGTAATTCTTAGCCCTAAATCCCAAACCTGGACTAGACTACAGATCCTATAATGTCAAATCAATGAGAATTTCTATGGTACATGAGCATTTTTTATTTTAAGAATGATAATTCTATTTTTAAATCATTCTGAAAGGCAAATCATTCCCAAGGATGATAGAGAGGATACTTAATTTATTGCACATTCTTAAATTATTCCAAATTTTGTTTTAACTGCAGTTAGCACTCATACTGAATATTTTAGATTTGACAAATTACTTTATACTATTTCATTATTTATTTTTCATACTATTTCCTTTGGGTGAAACTATTATAGTATTGTCCCCTTTCCAACAGTATACATGATTTAAAAATTATTTTTTATGTCCATTCTTAGGATATGCTATAAAACAGTTTGTCTCCTTCCTTTCACATCCCAACAACATTTAAAGAAGATTAATTTGCATTAAATTACTTTAGAGGACAATGTTTCTTTATGCTAAGATCTTATTAATTTTCATGAAATACCTAGCTATGTCTAAGTGGGTAGCCAGAGACAAGGATAAAATAAAGACAAAGAATTCCTAAAAATTCTATCTAGTAGGGAGCATGTTCTCTGTAGTTTTTTTTTCTTTTTCTTTCTTTCTTTTTTTCTTTCTTTCTTTTTTTTTTTTTTTCAAATTCTGGAAATGGATTTGTATAACAATTGTAAATCAAGAGCATTTTTTAAAAAAAGATTTTATTTATTTATTTGACAGAGAGATAGCAAGAGACAGAACATAAGCAAAAGGAGTGGGAGAGGGAGAAGCAGGCTTCCCTCTGAGCAGGGAGCCCAATTCAGGGCTTGATCTCAGGACCTGGGATCATGACCTGAGCTAAAGGCAGATGCTTAACGACTGAGACATCCAGGAGCCCTGAGAGCATTTCATTTCAATATTAATAAATACATGAAAAAGATGACTAGATGTTCCTTAAAATGCCATTCTAAAGGGGCTGCTTTGATCAATTCAAGAAGAAAGGAAAGTGGAAAGAAAAGTTTTTATCTAACAAATAAGAATATTCAATCATGTTGACCTTAACTAACTTAAATGACTTTTTTTCAAATAGAACAGATTATTTTAGAGATGTTAAAAAGAAGAAACAGGCAGGACTTCTGGCCATGGCCAAATGAGGACATTGGCAAATCTTTCAGAAAAGCAACTACAATGCTGGGTTAAAGAGAGAAAAACAGATATTCCCATGCTCTGTAAGGTGATCGTAGGCAATTTCTGAGAAGCATTTATGTTTGAAAAACTGCCTAATTGGGGGTATTAATAGTGAAAGTCTGGTTTTTCACCCATGGCTCTTCCTCACAGCTGAGTCAATGTATTTTAAAATCAATTATTTTACCAGGACAGGACAAGCTGAGAGGACAGACTGTTTTGTTACTGTTGTTAAAAAGGTCTCAGTCTACTGGGAGAGAAGAACAATGGCTATAACCAGTGACACCGTTGATGAAATAGATAATCTTTGTGGTGTGTGAGTAGTGATGGCTAATGGTTTTGTTTGCTTGAGGTTGTGGTCATGCTTGGTTGAGGCTACATGCATGCACAGTGCAAACCACAGAGAGCCCAAGATGTCTACATGTTCCTGGTCAACCCCAAGTCTCTGTTCATGCACAGAGGATGCTAGAAAATGATCAATAGAAAGAAAAAGGTGATATGTTAACTAACTAGAATTTAAATAAAACCCTGAACAAACAAAAACAACAACAAAAGAAAAGGTGGCATCAGATTGAAAAAACAAAACAAAACAAAACCAAAAAAACATCAAAAACCAAAACTGCCAAGTTTGGGTGTGCATCCTAAACCACAAACAGATATATTGGAAGCTTGTTAGCTCAATGTTATTGGGCACAATTTTTCTGCATTTATTAGTAACCACTATATATTCAGAAATAGAGGTGACTCCTAGGAATCCTGGTTTAAAAATAAAGCAAAACTTAAGAACTAAACAAAACATAGTTCTTAGAGACTATAAATTGTTCAGCACACTAATTTCACAGATTCAGTACAAGCAAGTTACTAACCCCCCCCCCCCACCAAAACAAGCAAACAAAAACCTACACGATTTTTATTTTTTATTTTTTTTTAAAGATTTTATTTATTTATTTGACAGATAGAGATCACAAGTAGGGAGAGAGGCAGGCAGAGAGAGAGAGAGGAGGAAGCAGGCTCCCTGCCAAGCAGAGAGCCCGATGCGGGGCTCGATTCCAGGACCCTGGGATCATGACCTGAGTGAAAGGCAGAGGCTTTAACCCACTGAGCCACCCAGACGCCCCTACACGATTTTTAAAAGTTAAAACAGTAACACATGGATGGAGGTAGAGAGTATAATGTTAATTGATATAAATGAGACAAAGAAAGAAAAATACTGTATGATTTCACTCATATGTGGAATTTAAGAAACAAACGAGCAAGAGGGAAAAAAGCAGAGATAGAGCTAGAAAGACACAAGGCAAAAAAGAGACTAAATGTAGAGAACAAACTAAGTGTTAGCAAAGGGGAGATCAGTTGGGTGGTGAAATAGGTGATGGGGATTAAGGAGTGCACTTGTCATGATGAGCACTGGGTGATGGAAGGAAATGTTGAGTCACTCTAATGTCTACTGAAACTAATATAACATTGTATATTAATTATGCTGGAATAAAATAAAAGAAAACTATAGTAAATACATAAATTTACTGGGGTAAAAAAAGAATCTAGATATGCTGCCATTTATAATTTATATAAAAAAATAAGAAACATGTAAAAAAACAGGAAGAATAACTGGGAGAAACATTCATTAGATATTGAGTTTAGCAGTTAAATATGTTGGAATAGCTACTGAAATAAGGTCAAAATGATTTCTAAAAGAAATCATGTCTAAAGAGTTAAAGGAAATTATAATGAAAGTGAACCAAGAAAGAGGCTCAAAATAGGGACATAAAAATTATTAAAAAGAAACAAATGAAAATATGGTGTTAAAGAAATACAACAATTGAGGGGTACCTGGGCAGCTCAGTCAGTTAAGCGTCTGCCTTTGGCTCAGGTCATGATTGCAGGGTCCTGGGATTGAGTCCTATGTTGGTTTCCCTACTCAGCAGGGAGTCTGCTTTTCTCTCTTCCTCTCCTTCTACCCCTCTGGAATAAAGGAGGAAAACCACATGATCATCTCAATAGACAGAAAAAGCACTTATCAAAATCAAATATATTGCTGTGGTAAAAACTGTCAACGAGTACAGAATAGGAGACTTTGTCAACTTGATAAAAGTCCTTCATGAAAAAACCACAGTTCACATCCTGCTAAATGATAAAAGACTGAATACCTTCCCCTTAAAATCAAGAGCAAGGTAATAATACCCAATCTTACCACTATTACTCAACAAAGCACTGGTAGTTCTAGCCAATAAAGTAATCTCTCTCTCCCCTTTTCAAAAACAAAGTGATCGATATTGAGAAATAGAACTATTTTTATTCACTTACGTCATATTTGCTTATGGAGAAAACATCAAATAATTATTTTTAAAGACATTTAGCAAAGTCACAGGATAGAAAACAACATACAAAAATTAAACTCACCTAAATCACAAAAAGAAGAAATAGGACTAGAACTAGGTACCCAGAGAGTACTAGGTTCTTGATTCCTCTCCTCCATGTTAATTAAAAAAGCAGTGACTTCTGACAACAAGGTACAGACACCAGCGCTCAGTTAGAAAGCAGTATGGTTATGGCTGCTGAGACAAGGTGATTTCAAAGCTGAAATCAATGGTATTAGTAATGTGTACGTATCCAGTCAAGCTATGGGTATTTTGAAAACATCAGAAGTTGATTTGGTTGAACATCCAGCTAGTAGTCAAAATTGAAAGTCAATGCAAAATCTTGATCATTGGTGTGAAATAGTCTCTTCCTTGGTGTCCCATAATTCCTTTCTTCCCTCTAACCCAACCTTAGCTGCTTTAAGAAAAAGGTAATTAAGGGTGAAGCCAAAATCCTTCTTTTCCCAAAAGGGACCACAGCCATACACATTCATCTGAGTAAACTGAGGAATTTGGGGGAGGCCGGGGACTCTGTTGGATGTAGGCAAACAGGTTACCCTCCTATGTGGCAAGAATGGTTGAACTCAACCAATAAAGTTTGGACAAATCACGTGTAGGGGAAAGGAAACAAATATGATTTTGTAGGCAGAGCCTTTTGGGCCAACTTAATGTACTGTTGTTATGGTTTCCAGTGCTGAACATTTTTAATTTAATTTAATTTTTTCAGTGTTCCAAGATTCATTGTTTATACACCACACCCAGTGCTCCATGCAATCTGTGCCCTCCTTAATACCCACCACCAGGCTCACCTAACCCCCACCCCCTCCAAACCCCTCAGTTTGTCTCTCAGAGTCCATAGTCTCTCATGGTTCATCTCCCTCTCTGATTTCTCCCAACTCCCTTCTCCTTTCCTTTTCCAGTGCTGAAAATTCATATTGCTTTGGTTTATACCCTCTTAATGTGAATGCTCACAAAGTGCCAGAGGGCATAACTCTGGTATGGATGGGCAGTGGCATATAGAACAGTATCAGCACCATTGAGACATCACAAGTGTAATGACCCTTTGAGCTTTAGGTCTCTGTGTCAGATGATTTTGCTTATTGGAGCCTATGACAAAGGGAAGCTGACCCAGAGACACCGTTTAATAGATCAGTTTTTTGACATGGCTACCAGTTCTATATCTTTTGAATTAGCTTTCTATTAGCTTCCTACTGGGTTCTGCTCAAAACAGAATGCCTAACCTATGGAGGTCTTGTGATTCTCTGGTCTGATATTTCCAACTGGAGCTGGGTCAGTTCAGACTCAATGACTAACAAGACAGAAAGTACCAAAAAAGGCTCTCGGCCAAATGGAAATCCAAGAATACAATTGACCTCTGGTAGCACCTCAGCTTTACATGACAAAGTAGTAGTTAGGTATTGGTGGGAATTTTCCAGGCATCCTGCTGTTTGAAACTGAACTGCCACTCAATGAGACTGGTCCTGTTTCACTAATGATTTGGCTAAACTGAAAACAAATCGTGTCTGTTAAATTGCTGTTGGTGGGGTGCCTGGGTGGCTCAGTGGGTTAAGCCTCGCCTTGGACTCAGGTCATGATCTCAGGATCCTGGGATCGAGCCCTGCATTGGGCTCTCTGCTTGACAGGGAGCTTGCCTCCCCCTCTCTCTCTGCCTGTCTCTCTGCCCATTTGTGATCTCTTTCTCTCTCTGTCAAATAAATTTTAAAAATCTTAAAAAAAATAAATTGCTGTGAATGTTCAATTTCATTATCCGCTATTCAGAACCAAAAAATGCAAGTGGCCACCTCACTCAGTATGCAGAACTCAAGTTAGTTTTCATAACTCTGGGCAATACTTCCCTTAATGAAGGTTATTATATTTTCTTGGCTCCTGGGCTGTTGCTTGCATCCTGCTTTGTTTTCAACTTGGACAGCTATAGACTGGAGGATTAAAAACAGATCAAAATGTCTGGGGCACTAATACAGTTGTGCCTAGGAAGTGTCCATTTCCTGATGAGACTAGGCAGAGTCAAGCTGCTGATAGAGTTTATGCCACCCATAAAGTCAGCATTGTTATCCAGAGCCATTATCCTAAAGAAAAGTGGAAATATATGAACCATTATGGACTGGGCACAAAATAAAGGGCTCTGTTTCTGATGTAAGGGCTACCATTGCATGCTGGATTTATGAGCCCCTGCAAAACTGGGCTGATTCCATCTGACATACCTTTCCAGGACTCCCAGGAAAAACTGTGGACACCAAGGCTTGGTTTAACTTTCTTGGTTGGCAACACTTCACCCATGTTGTTAGACAACTTTGCTAGGAGAATTAAGTGTATGTTCATGAAAGACCATAAGAAAGGGACATTTGAAAGCTTGTGCTTGGTTTCATTAAATGGGCTGCTTCCCTTTTCTGATTTTAAATTCCCTTTTCTAATTCAATATCTTTTCATTGTAATAAGCCATAAATTTGAATATAATAGTTTTTCTGAATCCTGTGAGTCATTCTAGTAAATCATTGAACATGAGAGTAGTTTGGGGGTCCCCTCGTATAGTCTTTCATCTTCTGATTTCTCTAACTACGACTTGATTGTAACTCCCCTTAGCTTTACTGAGAAGTCAATAGGAAAGGTTGGGGGATGGCCACAGGTCTTGTACCTCCTTATAAAATACCTTTAGATGCTACACCCACTCTTATTCCATCACTCAGTCATTTCATGGAGCAAAGGACTGCCCTTTGACTTGTGGTATGGGTGAAACAGGGAAACAGGGTAGATTGGACAACGGCACTTAGTCCCTTCAAACAAGAATTTAACTCAATTATTTCAACTGTCACTGTAAGGACTAACAGCTGGCCAATATACATTGGAAGTAATGTTAACCTGTGCCCACAGACTGATGAAGTTCACACAAGGAGGGCTTCAACAATTGTAAAAAGCACTTTTTTGGCAGAGACATGTGTGCCCCTTGAACTCTATTTTTTGTGTGGGTGTCAAGCATCAATTTGCACTCCTCCCCAAAAGACAGTAACTTTCACCTTAGAGGTGGTCCTAAGTTACCTTCAATTATTTAAGGAAATAATAGCAGTAGATCATGCAATCTTCAGTTAACTGTAAAGATCTCCCAGAGGCAAAACAGACTCACGATTTACGCAGACCTTGTGGTCATGTACTTCTACAAAGAGATCCATTCAATTAGGAAAAAGTTGTCTAAATTTGTTTCTGACTTCAGCTTATGAGAATAGTAATATCACCTCTGCTCTAGAAAGCATTCAGATTTGACTCGGCCCACTGAATAGGGCTCTTATGAATGGTATAATTGCCCTCCATTTCCTCCCTTCAGGATAAAGCAGACTCTGCATTTACTACTAATTCCTGTTTACCTGGATTAATTTTTGCATCAAGGGTAGTATCATGTAAAATCTTAAGGAAAAGTCACCTGGTTTTTGAAGGCTATGATGATTTAAGGAAGCTGTTAAGCTGGCTTATTTTGGGTCCCTAGGCCAAGGATGAGGTCAATATTTCAGGTTAACCTCATTTTGCTTATCATTGTCCTGTTGATTATAAAATTAATTAATTGCTATACAAGAAAAATTGAACAGATATAGTCCCAAGCCTCTGTTGTCCAGCAGAGTGGCCAGCAGAATGGAATAATCATGGAAAATTTCATCAGAAGCCAAAAGAGTGTAGAAACAAAGGATGGATATTATTAAGAGACAATTCTCCATGGTTTTCTATTTTCTGTGCATCTTGCAAGTCAGGTCCTAACTGCTCTTTGTTCTGAATGTCTTTTCAACGATGTTTATAAAGTTAACAGCCCTGGAAGACAGTGTTTCCCACTGAAACAGGCGTGGGGGCGGGGGGACATGATTGCTGACCATTTTAAAAGAACTGGTTCCCAAAACTTACTCCTCTCCTGAAAGCATATGCAGGCATCCTTCTGTATCCATCTATGTCATTCCTCTAGAGCAAGGGGAAATGGAACAAAGAAGTCGTTTATGCTGCCTTTTATATCATGAGTACTAAAGACTTTTATCTTGGACCCAAGATTCTCATGTCATCTACCAGCAGCTATGAATATGTGACTGGCTAATTTGTTAGCTTATAAATAGGATAAAATATCACAGTAACAACTTTCAGAATAAGAATAATTTTGCTTGGGCTTCTCCAAAATGTACCTTCCTCAGCTATCCTCAAAAACAAACAAACAAAAAACAACAACCCAAAAGCATGCTTTAATACCTTCTGGGAAGCTATTTTGTTAAATATGAAAGAACATAGAGTTTAGAATCAGAAACACCTAAAAAGAAAAGCCAGGTTTGCTGCTTGTAAAAGCACAATAACATCCATAACAAGGGGTATTGTGATGATGAAATGTTATGGTGTTAATAATCAAGCTCTTATTCAGTACCTGGTCTGCTGAAATCAATCAATGCTTTTTTTTTTCCCCCCACTCTAAGAGTTCTTAAAGATTTGGACACTAAATTGAAAGCATATAAAGAAAAGGAGTGCAAATAAAAATATTTTATAGTATCTATATAAAAATCATATACTTTAATAAAGAAACTGAAAATACCCAGGAAAAAAAAAAGTAGAGGAAAATCAACTCTAATTCCTTAGATAGAACAAATACTTATTGTTAATAAATTAATGTATCTTTTATTTAGTTCCAAAGAGCATATTTTAGAAGATAAAATATACACAATTTAGTATTCTAAAAAGGAACATTTTAACAGTGGTTTTGATGAGTTTATTTTTAAGAAAGAAAATATATTAATATCACAAGTTAGAAAGCTTGGCTGTTTAATTTTTGTTAAACCACAAGTTAGGAACACAAATGAGACTTTCATAGGCTTTTCTTTAGCCCAACCATCTGGATACTTGCTGTATTTTGATTAAAAACACAAAACCCATTTGACAAAAACCTATAGTACAGTTAAATTTCAGGCCTCTAAAGAAAGAACACCAGAGATAAAATAATATATAAAAAGTCTAGAAAAAAAAATCATTCCTGCATCAAAAAAAAATCTATTAATTATAGTAATTATCTATGATTGAAACTTTTAAAACATCTGCAGTGAAATGAGTGGCTATGCTTAAACATGCTCATTTCATTTTTCAATCACTTAAATGTAACTATTGTTAAGGAATTAGTTGGAAGTCATTAAGAAAGTAACTTTTAAAAAACCAATTCTGGCATATGACAGAGACAAAATTTAAGGAAAATGTGCTCAAACATTATGATCTCAATCATTACATATAAATTAGTATAAAAGTGAAGAAAATCCAACTGACAATTAACTTCAATTATATGTCTTTATTTAGGTATTAAGATCATTAATTCTAATAACTAATTAAAATATGTAATAATGCAATTGCAGTGAATGCTGATTCAATAAAGAAAGAGACCTTTTATTGATTTAACAAGCATTTTGGCAAGTATCTACCATATGCATGGTATGTGGTTGTCATCATAGGTACAGAGAAAATGTGGCAGTGCTTCCAATTCTAATGACCTATTTGAATCATGATGTGTCTAGAATTAGAAACTGTGGGGTGCCTGGGTGGTTCAATCAGTTAAGTGTTTGATTTTTGATGATGGCCCAGGTCATGATCTCAGGGTTGTGATACTGACTCCTGCCTCTGGCTCCACACTGGGAGTACAGCCTGCTTAAGACTCACTCTCTCCCTCACCCTCTGCCTCTCCCCCACCTCCCTCTTTTTGTCTCTTCCATTCTCTGAGAAGAAAAGAAAAAAAAAAAAAAAGGAAATGAAATCCCTTCAAAACTGCAAGTATATATTATTGAAAACACTTTTTTATTGAAAACATCTTAAAAAATAGATATCACATAAAATATACTTTTTTTTTTCCATTTTATTTATTTTTTCAGCGTAACAGTATTCATTCTTTTTGCACAACACCCAGTGCTCCATGCAAAACGTGCCCTCCCCATTACCCACCACCTGTTCCCCCAACCTCCCACCCCTGACCCTTCAAAACCCTCAGGTTGTTTTTCAGAGTCCATAGTCTCTTATGGTTCGCCTCCCCTCCCCAATGTCCATAGCCTGCTCCCCCTCTCCCAATCCCACCTCCTCCCAGGAACCCCCAGTTTGTTTTGTGAGATTAAGAGTCATTTATGGTTTGTCTCCCTCCCGATCCCATCTTGTTTCATTTATTCTTCTCCTATCCCCCTACCCCCCCATGTTGCTTCTCCATGTCCTCACATCAGGGAGATCATATGATAGTTGTCTTTCTCCGATTGACTTATTTCACTAAGCATGATACGCTCTAGTTCCATCCACGTCGTCGCAAATGGCAAGATTTCATTTCTTTTGATGGCTGCATAGTATTCCATTGTGTATATATACCACATCTTCTTGATCCATTCATCTGTTGATGGACATCTAGGTTCTTTCCATAGTCTGGCTATTGTAGACATTGCTGCTATAAACATTCGGGTACACGTGCCCCTTCGGATCACTATGTTTGTATCTTTAGGGTAAATACCCAGTAGTGCAATTGCTGGGTCATAGGGTAGAATGCAAGCTGGTCCAACCACTCTGGAAAACAGCATGGAGGTTCCTCAAAATGTTGAAAATAAAATATACTTTTTGTGAAAATATAATTAAAAACTTGAAAAAATTTCAAATATAGTAATAAATTAAAAGAATGAACAAAATAGTATATATAATCTCAATTTGTAAAATAAAGAATATTAAATTATATATTTAGATGGAAAGGCTGCAGATAATCTTTGTGCTTTTTGGATTTTCAAAATTTCAGCAACGGACAAGTGTTTATTTTATCATCTAAAGCAGTTATATCTAACAGGAAAAAGTTGGGGCACCTCACTGACTCAGTTGGAAGAGTGTATGACTGTTGATCTCAGGATCATGTTTGAGTCCCAAGAGAGATTACTTAAATAAACTAAAAATTAATAAATAAAAGGAAAAAGTCATGTATGTCTTATATCCCATTCCCCCAGATACTTCTCATGTTGAACACATAATTAATGCTAATATATGAGTACAATTAAGGCAGCAAGATTGAAATGAGATGATCTGTGTTTTGGTCTGAGTCCATTCATCAGCTCTCTGATCTTGAGCATAAGGTTTGAGGCTTATGTTCCTTTACTTATCTTTGATGGATATGGACTGGGTGAGCGCTATAACCTTTTTCATGTCTGAGAAAATAATTATTTTTCTTAAAGTAGCTAGAAGTCATATAGTGCCAGGTTCTTTTTAAAGTATGTATGTATACTTTTTACACATTTACTTAATCTTAATGATTCCTATATATCAGAGTCACCACTATTTTCCCCATTCTAGAGATAATGGAAATTCAAGCTTAAACATAATGAAGATAAACTTTAGAATCGGATAGTCTGGCTTTAGGATCTATAATCTTAACTCCTATCTCATAATGCTTTATTTTTTAGTATCTCTTCTTCATTAGTATATTGATTAAAATACTTATATTTCCAATAATAATTGTGTTTCTTCAGAGAAACAGAATACATATGTCTGTCTATCTATCTATCTAGAGATTGGCTGATTGATTTTAAGGAATTAAGGAATTAATCACAGTTATGGAGGCTTGCAAGTCCAAAATCTGTAGTTCAAGTCTGAAAGATGTCAAGCTGGAGATCCAGGAAAGATAATGTAGCAACTGAAGTCTGAAGTTTGTCTGCTGATAGAATTTCCTCTTGCTTAGGGGAAGTCAGTCTCTTATTTTCTTCGGGCTTTTAACTGATTCTGTGAGGCTCAACTGCACTATGGAGGGCAGTCTGTTTCATTCAAAATTCCACTGATTTAAATATTACTTTCATCCAAAAACACCCTCACAGAATCATTTAGAATAATGTTTTACCACATCTCTGGGGTCCGTGGCCCAGCCAAAGTGAGATATAAAATTAATCATCACAACAACTAAGCACTAGTTACTTAAGATCACCATGGTCCCTGATATTTAGATATCACAGTAGAGATATACTGGTCCCCTTCAACAGGTGTTACATATCACTTTTTCAACCTCTAGGACTTACACTTACTATAATAGCTTCTTACGCTCTCTTGCTTATATAAACATACAAAATGGGTTAAGGTCCAGGTATACTTCAGTTTACTAATAAAGTTATTCCTAAAGATCTGTGCATACATTGAATGTTATCACGTAATTCCCCATGTAAAGCCGGACATGTTTCTCTGTATTTCACACTGATTCCCAATTGGATGTGACTCTCAGACTTTCAATCTTAAGTTTTTTATATTTCCATTTATTTTCATTTATTTATCTTAAATAGTGAATGAATCTGGGTGCCTAGGTGGCTCAGTGGGTTAAAGATACAACTCTTGGTTTCGGCTCAGGTCATGATATCAGGGTTGTGAGATTGAACCCTGTGTCAGGCTCCATACTCGTTGTGGAGTCTGCTTGAGATTCTCTCTCTCTCTGCCCCTCTCTCCACTCCCACTCACATGAAAAAAATAAAAAAAGAATACTAAAGCCCCTCACCAATTTCACTGAGATCTGTAACAGTGATTTGCTTTAATAAATCAAAAGATATGAGTAAAATATCCAACCTAGTAGTTATTTGTTCAATGGCTGACATGAAATGAAGTTTACTTTCATAGATGAAATGAAAGTGAGAATTTTTGTTTTTTAACCTAAGCTTTCCTAAGATACTTAGTATTTTAAATTTTTAGTGCTCTGATGTATATTTGTCTTGATCTAGTGTTCCTTTATGCATTGAGAAAATTACCTACTGAGAGGGTACCGTGTGTCAAGAACTGTTCTGGCTGCTGAGATTACCAATAGTAGCAAAAAAGAGATGCTCCCTCCTCCCATAAAAAACAGTGCCTTGTTAAACTTATATATAAGTTAGTCATAAAAAATAAATACATATGTAAAAGGTATAGAATATTTTTAACAATTGCTATAGAATAATAAAGCAGAAAAGAGACAAGAAAAACATGGAGTAAAGGTACAGGTATAAGTAGAATAGGCTCAAAGAAGGAGACTCATGGAGAAAGTGGCCTTTCAGAGTGGTGGAAGGTGCAAATAAAAGGGTCCTAATGCAGAAGTGTCCCTTGCAGTTTCTTAGGAAGTTCCACTTGGCCTATGAGGCTGTTAAGCTGTATAAGTAAGGATGGAGAATAGTAGGAAATGAGGTCAGAAGGGCATTGGATCTTTGGGTTTGAGTTTGAGGAGCAATTTGCGCCTTGTTGAAGAAATTGGTTTTTACTCTGAGCAATAGGAGATAGTACTGGCAAATTTTGAACGGAGGATTGATGTTAAGTGATGACAATTTTACTAATCTCACTTGGGCCAGAGGGAAATGTGTTAGGAGAATAAGGAAGTAACTCAGGACCGGGCAAAACATGATGGGGCTCAGACAAGGGTGGGTGAAGTGGGTGAAGAGAGTAAACTCATTTGGGACTAGACTGGAGATGGAGACTTATCGTGTTCGCTAAGAGAGAGTGAGAAATCAAGAATTGCTATAACCTGTACAAGTGGAAGCAAAGGGAGAGTGTGAAAAGAATAAATTTCAGATTTTTTTTTCTTTTAACCAACACTTTTAAACACAATGGTAAAGTAAATAAAAATATGTAACTTCTCCTCCCATGCTTCACGCAGCTTTGGGACAAGCAGTCAAAGTTCCTGAATCAATAATTGTTTTGATTATACCATTCCAGAGAAACAACGTATAAAAACATATTCCAGTGCAATTTCTCTGTAATCTGTTCCTCCTGTCCCATCAAGTGTGACAGTGTATTATTATATATCGACAGAAAACATCAATATGGATGATGTTAGACAGTGGGAGGAAAGCATTTTGGTGTGTTGGTTTTGTCTTTATAATAAGCATTGATCTGTGTTGCAGCTTACCCGTTGTCAGCAGCTCACAGTTCATTTGCCCATATCTACATTGGTATGAGTGGTAATATGGTGAATGTCACATGGGATCTGCAATTCATAGGAACAGCTCTGCAGCCTGATGATTTTTGTCAATTGTGAATTAATTATTAATCTGATTTGTCTTATTTGTTCATATTTCTGCAAATGTTAGTAAATCAGGGTCTGTTCAAACTTTCAGTTGAATTGGCGTTTGATAATCGTAACCTTTTTTTTAGTTCGCTTACTTTCCTCTTGCCTGATTAAATACATTATTCTGGTACTTTCATGGCCTTGGGACTGCCATTTTCTCAATTTTACAATTATTTATTCAAAATGAACTGTCTGCTTAGTGGTTTTTATATTTTACACTCCTGTTTATTTGGGACTTCTAGCATTCTTCTTTAAATAGTATGAAGCCCCCCCCCCCAAAAAAAAAGTATGAAGCCTTTCATCCTATTTTTCAGGTCACCAAATCATAGTAGCAACTGAGGAAGGGGCTTTAGAAGTTGAATTCACTGTTAATTAATTAAAAACTTAGGCAAGTCACTGTAAAGAGTGTCAAGGTCTTCATCTATGTATATTTAACTAAATATACTCCACAGTCTTAACATGAGCATTTAACCGGAATGAATATATATACATATATACATCTGGAATGTACATTCCAATTAAATGTTTGTGCGCGCGCGTGTGTGTGTGTGTGTGTGTGTGTGTGTGTCTTTTCTTTTTTCCTTAGTTTCTGCCGATTGCTTTTTCATTGTGCCTATTATGCTTGGAATGGGAAGCAGACCATATTCCCTTTAAATCAAGTTATTTCCCTTCAGAGATGACTAAGGGCATGACTGTCCATTTATACACAACCTGTTATCAAATTATTAACTGAATTGGTGGAAAATCAACAGAATTCACTAATTGGCATACAAATGACTGTTAGAAATCATTATTACACTATTCACCTGATTCACACATCTTCTATAGAGAGAACCTATAAGGAAAGCTGTTCATTAACATGCTCTACATCCTCTGGTTAAAAGCTAAGGACCCTTATGCTCTGCTGGCTTTGGGATGCTTTGGTTTTTCATAGTATATTAGCTGAGTTTGAAAGCACCTAGAAATCTAGAAGGCAGAGAGGGCCATGTTAAATTCCAACTTAGCTGAAGAACAAACTGGGTTTGCAGAGGTTATTCACACAGCCTGGCTTTCTAGTTCATTCGCATGGATGTGACAAGCAGAAAATTAGACACCTGGCAGCTACAAGGATTTTGTTTTTTGTTTTTAGATACATGGCCAAGATTACTTTGTGAGTGCCAAATTGCTACTTTAATTTAAAGGCAGAAAAACACATTAGATTTTTACCACCTAGAAAATCATGTTATATCCTTCCTTAAAAATATCTTCTTCAGCAAAGAGAGGGGAAATTTTATTATTATTATTATTATTTATTTTTTTTTTTTTTTCAAAATTACCTTCAACCCATTTTGTAGGACTTGGACCTTGAGAAATGTCTGATAATACCTAAACTGCCATAATAGGTTCTGGGTTTTGAAATGTTAATTTTATTGCTGGAAGACTATTAGGACAAAGAGTATAACTGAATGCCATAGAGATTGATGGTGATAAGCAAAAGTCAAAGGTCTGTTTTTGTTTTGTTTTGTTTTTCATTTTCCTTTCACTGTGGTTTTATGTGGCTTTCCCATTAGACGCAATCCTCAGACTTAACACAAGGTGGAAAAGAAAGCTGTTATGAGGTAGATCAAAATTCTATACAAGTTAGACCTAACTCTAACATCCACTTGAAAGACAACATAAAACACAGTGCGTTTGAGCTAAACAAAATCCAAGAGGCAAACATGACATGTATTTTTCCCCAAGGTGATCGTTCAGAATTTAATGGTAAAATATGATTATAAAGAAAAAGAAAATTGGTGACAAAGACTCTGAGAAATGTGTCTTATTGCTTTATAACAAAGACATCTCTAAAAAAATGAGCTTTGAACCCAAATTCTGAAAGAAGGGTTTTTATTTTCCTGTCCTTTTGGTTACATTTTCATTTGTTTATGCTGAACAATTGTAGCATGAATTTGGTTAAACAAGGGCAAATATGCTGGGCAAAAGTATTTGGGGCTTTTGAGTGCTTCCTAATTTGTACTATTGTTCCCTGTCCATCTATTTGCTTATATAATGTTATGCAAAATTTGTCCTCACAGCCCCCTTTTCAGGGCACACTCCTGGTCCTATTCAACATTCACATTCCATTGTATCTATTGCCTCAGAGTTGTTAACTCTGCCACTTTCCCTGGTCTGGTGCTTAAGCCAATTGTATCGATTTAGAGATTATGTAACAGTTTGGCTCCTACACAAGTCATTTTCCCAAACTTCCATTTCCTCCAGTGCAAATCAAATACAGGATTTGGTGTACTCTTGTACAAGTGATAGCTCTCCCTTAAAGCCCCTGTTGGCATCCTTTACATAAAGATTTCTCTTTTGATTTCTTTTCTAAGATTCTAGTTTTTATCATGTTAATTATCTCAGGCACCTTTCAAAATTGGAGATCTTCTAGAAATCCCAAAGACGGGGAAAGAATCTTTTACTTACTTTTTCCTATTGCCTACATAAAAGCAAATGATCTTAGCATATTATTCAGGATTCTTCCTGCTCCGTCCCAAATCTCACTTTCAAATTTCATTGCCTTCCCCTTCCCAGGGCATTGCAAAGCTGTTCCCTTCCATAAATCTATATGCTATTGCAAAATTTTGTTTTTTTCCTTAAGCTCTTTCCTCTGGTGGGTATTCCTTTTTTACTGTTTCTTACCCAGCGCACTTCTACTTATCTTTTGAAAGTTCAATCTTAGTGTTATCTCCTCCATGAGGCTATTTCTTCCTCTATGAAGTCTTGTACTTACTTTTAGAAATAATTATTACTCTCCCAAAAATGTCATAGCACGTTGAACATCTCTGAGAGGCCTTAGGATCCAGAAGATGGCTGAATCACTCTGAATGAGGTTATTCCAGAATACATAGACAATGAAGCATGGAGAAATTTGAACCTACTACCACCCCCAGCAATGTAAGACATGGCCCAAGAGAAGAGAACAGAATGTACCTTCCCAAAAACGCATGGGCAACTTTACATCTCAAAAAAAGAAGTTGAGGTTCAGAGATTAATTTCCAATACAAAGTCTCCTTTGCATGGGTAGTGAAGGAAATGGATTTTATTATACTCTCTGAACATTCTTATAATAGTATGGCTTCTTGTCAGAAATTGAAGAAAATGACTTTGGCAAGAAGCTGTATATATTGTTGACAAGGAAGTTTCCCTGAGTCATTACAAGATATGGAACAGGGGATATACTTACGGAAGAAATCTCCGCCTGCGTAAGTATATTGTTTATGACTGTGTTTTATTCAGTTATGAAAATCTTGAACTAGATAATAAAGGTCAAAGAAGGATCAGCATTATATGGGAGCTCTACTCCTTAATGAAAAGACTGAGTACAACTTTCGTTTAATCAGGGGTGGGAGTGAGGCTCTCTTGTCATTTCCCCTATTCTTCTGAAGAACAGACTTAAGTATTAGATGACTGAGGAAAAAAAAAATTTTGGAACTAGGTAAAGGGGCAAAATGTAGAGTCTCACACAATTTGTTATACAAGGAAGAAGGGCTGACTTCAGAAAGGGTGGAGAAGTACTGTCTTAAAAGAAGTCGTAGGGAAGAGGGAGGTGTCTTTCAGTAACTTTTTTTTTTTTTTTCTTTTTCAGTAACTTTTAATATCTGCTCCTTAATACTGGGCCATATCTTGGTTGGATTAGCAGTGAGAAAGATTAGGGAAGATGGGGGCCAAAATGTCAGCTATGGGCCATTGTACCCATAGAAAAATGACCTTAGAAAGCCTGCTCAAAAATCAGACTTTATCAGGCAAATGCTTAAATTCTTCAGAATTGGTCGTAATCGGAATTGGTCATAATCTCTCTTGTGGAGTGGAACTGAGCGTGCAAATGGGACCAACTTTTGGAAAATGAGGAAGATGGAGATAGGATAATTGGGATGGAAGCTAAGAGTCACTCCTTCCATCAACACATACAGAAGAACTGTGAAGATGAATGAGTGAGTGGACTAAAAATATCGATGGGCAGATTTAGATTCAGCAAATAATTTTAGGAAAAACTGGTAGGCTTATTTCACCACAGTATGCCTGTCTAAAACATAACAAGAAAGAAGAAAACTATTAGTATCTATTTCCATAAGATAACTATCACCTTTGCACCCAAATCACTTTTTTATTTTGTCACAAAAGAATTGAACAAAGAGGAAGAATTCCTTTCTCATGAAAAATGTCTTTCTTCTGGAAAAATTGATACAGGAACAGTAAATGAACTATCTATGATGATATTGGGTGACTCCTGACACCTGAGGAAAGTCTCTGCTATCTTAAATTCTAAGTTAATTTTCCTTTTTTCTAAAAGACTCAAAAATTCTCTCATTTGTTTATGACCCTAAATGCATGTGGAAGTTTGCTTTTGAAAATCTTATTTATAGTTTGTATGTTCACCTAACCAGTGAGCTTTTTAAATAATAGGATCAGTTTTCCTTTTTTTTTCTATTTGCATATTATTTTCTTTTTCTGCCCAGCTAATCTCCGCAAACTCCTGATATGGCCAAATTTACCCTATTTAGTTTATTAATTTTCCTTTCTATTGTACTGGATTGTGACCTCTAGAGACCAGAATTTATAACTTTTTTTTTTCCATTTGCATGATCCTAACATCTATTATAAAGCTCCATATTTATTATTTGAAATATGGAGCTTTATAATAGATGTTATGACTCTTTTAACTCATTTTATATAAAATTCTGGGAACTAGAATGACCCTTATCATACAAAATTTTGGGAAGTAGGTTTTTCTACTCATCTATGTCTGTGTAATAAATTATACAACACTTAGCAGCTTAAAGCAACACCACGATTTTGAGGGTCAGGAATTCACACAGGCACATCACTGAATCATCATCTGGGTGATTGTTATACTTCCATTGCTGGTGTCCATCTGGTGACTGGGATGGTCTCACCTGGGCTCCCTCCATCTCAGTGCAAGCTCAAGGCCTCTCCATCAAGTCAGACCTTTTCTATGATGGCTAGAAACAAGATAAAGACTGACATGACAGCGTCTCTGAAGTAGAGGTTCAGCTCTATATAGCTTTACTTTAGCCATATTCCATTGGTTGGAGTACTCACAAATAAGACCAGATTCAAGAGAAGGAAAATAGATGGCATAACAATGGGAACAGTATAAAGACTTTATGATTGTTTTCAATATGCTGTATGTGAGAAGAGAAAGAAATGTGGTATATATTTAACCTTATTTTCTGTGCCGGCATTAGATCTATGTCTGTGGAAGCCTGAATAGGAAACTTATTTTTTTTTTTTGAAGAAAGGCAAAATATTTGTTCATTTTATGGTTCAAGCAAATTTGGCATATATTTCTCTGGCCTCAATTACTTTAATTGCTTAAGGTCCTTCAGTATGCAAGTTAATCTGAATTTATTTTTTTACAATGCCTCTATCATTGCCTTTTATGCTTTCACACTGAATGCTGTCGGCCCAAAGAAACCTAGTTAGTTCCATAGTAGTTCATTAGCTACATCAATACTTTTCCAAATAGAAATGAGGAAAACAAAGGTCAAGGCCTCTAGAATTCACCTCCTGTACGCCACTGCTCTTTGTCCATTCCGCTTCTAGATGTTCTTTATCTCGATTGCACATTATTCTTTCATAACCTTGTCAAGTGAAGTGCTAGTATTTCCCTTTACATTTCTGTTAATTTATTTTTATTCTAGTTTAAACATTCAGTTGAAATCAAATATATTTCAACATGGTGCAGAATAGTAACAATAAACTGAATATAAAGCAAGTTTAAACTTTGTAACTTGGTACACAAGAATTTTGTCAATTTGTTTCCAAATTATGTCACACTCTTTCCCTGAGTAAACACCCTAGTCGGTCCCTGTGATATGCCTCAAATACTCTTTGCCTTCTCCCAGATCTCTGCCTTGGTTGATGCCATTTCTTTACTCCATTGATGGGACTCGTTATCTTTTGAGGCCTTCCTCAAGTGTCACTATTTTAATGAAATTCTGAATCTCACAACTGAAGTTATTCCTTCCTTCTAAGGGTTCCTTCTCCCCTCCCAGGCATTCCTAAACAGCTTTCTCTCTACTTCTTAATGTGGTTCTTATGTTATAATGTTGCCATACTGATATTTATAAAGCAGTTTTCTTTACAAAAATAAAATGCTCCAGATGAGCAGAATTTGTGTGATTTGCACAGGGTTAAAAACTCCATAGAGGTTGGAATTATAAATAGATGGATGAATCAAGGACTCAGTAGTAGGGTATTTTTAATAGTTGTCTCTTAGTTGAAAATACATGAACTATATTGGTAAAGCAATTTTTGGGGAAAAAAAAATCTAGGAGAAGGTCCTGCAAAGAATTCAGACATTTTGTTAGGTAGAATCACTGCTTATGTTCTCCAAAGGAGAGAAGAGTCTTTTATCAAACACTAATAAAATACTTCTCCTTATACGTTGAAAGTTCAAACATAAAAAAGAAAAAGGATGTCAAATAACATTTGGTATATTCAAGTATATTTGTGTGCTCTTATCGTGTATGCAAAAATGTCCTTGTACGTAATTATCAGTATTTAAAAGCATTTAATCATTAATTTAAATCATCAAACAATAAGAAAATTAACAGTTTTATTTTGTCTTATAAATTTAAAAAACTTCAGCATTAACAATGTTTCTATAATTTGCAAATGTAATCAACAATGGACAGATTTTATTAGAGATGAGGTACAAAGTGCTTTGTTTAAATTTTTTAAATATTTGTTGTCCCTAAATTAAGATATGGCTGGGATTAGTAAAGCAATGGTATTTTATATACTTTGGGAAACATGGGCCCTTAACTTAATAAGAATGTCCTTTTTTCATTATATTTTGAACAACTGATACTAAATGCAACTAGAGAATAAGTAGCCCAAAACATCGGTATGAATTATGTTGAAATTTCACAAAAAATTTATTTTGCATTGATCTTCCAGTGACACTAGTTATTCATTCATGTGTGACTAACTAAAGCATTTTACTGATGGTCCTAAGAAAGTACAAAACTTAAAGTTTTTGCATGGCTAGAATAGATACGGATAACTTTAAGATATTATTAAAAGTCTTTTAAAAGTCTTTAACATTTACAGAAATGTCTCACTTTGCGCCAATACAACCCATTTTCACTCTGTCAATGGTTCAAATGGTTTTAGTCCCATGCTGAATGTCTCTTTAGGAAGGCCCCTAGTCTCTCAAAGGCAGTATACATAATGAAAAGGAACTTTTTTTCCAGAAGTGTGGAACAATTTAGTAGTCTCTAGTAAATGAATATCAATGGACAGCTTGGTAGTCATATGACACTTGTTCAAATTAGGTCAACTTCTAACTCTGCAGTTCCCCCTGTGAAAGGTGCTCACATTTGTTTTTAGAACTTCTTTTTTCCTTTGAAACATTAAAAATTCTCAATCTTATATTGCCTATTTTAATCTTTATATTGAATAGTTTGTAAATGTTCCTAATTCATTGCTATACGTAGGCAATTGTTGAAGAATCAGGTTTGGGGAATGTTTAAGGAATAAAAATAAGAATATTCATGATACCACAGATACTAATACCAAAAACCTAACTAGGTTAATGCCTAATTAGTTAATACCTAATAACCACATATATGGAATGTTGACTATTGATTTCTATAGTGATCATTTCACATACATTATCTCATTCTATATTGGTGATCATATGGAAAGATAGTTTTTATTTTCCCTTCTCAGTAGATGAAGAAACAGAAGCTTAAGAAAACTGAGTATCTGGACAAATCAAATGCCAATTAAATGGTAGAAATGGGATTCAGACTCAGGCCTCGCAGACTAAGTCACATGCACATGTCCAGCACACATATAACCCATTCATTCATTCATTCATTCACTTAGTCATTAAAAGTCTGAATTTCTAATATGTAGCAGGCTGAAAGGGAAACAATAAAAAGAGAAGATTCATGCTTAAGTTTAATTTACGTCAACAAAATCTTATCAGTACTTACTAGGCTAGGTATTGTGTGAGACACTGGTGATAATTATTTAACGAATTAGAAAACGTGTTAAATTCAATAAAGTAATATACATAGGGCACTTTAAGGGAACAGAGGTGAGATAGGAGATAGAAAGACAATGAAAGTGTGGTTATTGAGTTGGGTTTTAAAGGATATTGGAAAGCCAAAGAAGGGAGAGATTTCTAAATGGAGTGAGAGTATATACAAAGATACAGAGACAAGAATGCATACATAAAAACACTGCATATGACTTAATGCAGAATTTGAGATGAAGCTGGAAAAAACCTTTCTCATGTTTTCCCATTTTATATGACAGTCTTTCAAATCCTGTTTTGTCCAAACTGCAAATTTTTACCAATTAGAGGCTAAAGAGCTTAAGGCTTATGATTTTACACTCTAGAGTCCCACTAACTGGGCTCAAATACCACTGTCACCATTAATGAGTTGAGTGATCTAGGGCCAGGTTTGTTATCGTTAGTGTTCATCTGATGGATGAACAATATGTTCATTCATATGTTCATATGATGTCATTTTTTGCATGAAAGTAATTAATAAATGTTATTATATGTTTTTTAGAACTGCAGCACTTGCATTAAGTCTAACTATCCCTATAGAATTAATTGTTCATTTCTTTATGTGTCACTTCCACATACATATAGTAGATACAAAGTAAAAGAGTTGAATGAAAGAATGAAGGTATTGTTTTTCAGTGTGTAAGCACTGAATACTTCTAGGTTCATACTTTTCTAAAACAATTGAAATCAACATGTGATCTGGTTATCCCTTTGACATTTTAGAAATTGTACAACATATGTCATAATTTCACACATACACATTCACATAGAGTGAAATAGTTAACAAAATTATCTTTTGAACTTCTACAAAGGAGGTAGGGAATTGTAACCCAGGTAGTTCTTTTACTTCATTTGGAAAAACTGCTTATAAGTCTCATAAAGTGCTTTTCATAAAAAATAGAAAATACCAGACTTATTGCATGAAACACTTTCCTATGGAAATGCTTTTTATAGTCAAGAACGATAGTATTATCGTTCAACTAACAATGCAAAGTTATACAGAGGAAACAATTTCGAACTGGTCAAAATCTCATTAAAATTGTATGAGGAGAATTATGTATGCTCCATTTACAATTTTTCTTTATAGCAGAATATCAAGTAATCCATGATTTGAGAGCAAACTTTAGTTTTACCCTAGACCTACTTGACCTTGTAAGTGTTTCTTGATTTTAAAGGATGACATTTAATTAAAGTTGCCTTGCTGAAGTACGGTAATTATTGGTGCAGATAAAAAAGATTTACAGAAACCCAAGCCAGTGGATTGGTAAGAGCAACGCAGATTTTTCTTAACATCATGATGTATCATTTGCAAATTGTGATATACTATCTAGCTTTGTATCATTTAAAAGCATATCAAGTTTGCTGGTTGAATTAGCACACAAGATTGTAGAAGAGGCATTTCAATTAAACCAAAGTCAAACAGACTTCAAGAATTTTCTACCTTTATTTGTCATGCTGTGCATAAAATTATTCAAGCATTACAATGAAGAATGAGAACTCAGGGAGTATAAAATCGGACAAAAGTCTCTCCCCTTAATTGATGGTATCTTTTCTTCTTCATAGTTTGCTGCTCTTCAATGAATGACATTTAGTAATATATATGAGTAATTGCTAAGTTTACTGCTCATTATCTCTTTAAAAATCCAAGGAAGTAGTAAGCACACTTTGATCTTTTTATGAGAAAACAATTTTCATTATAAAGATTAAAACAAAAAAAGTGATTTTTACTTGTAGTTTAATAACAGCTACTGATTCTTTGTGATATCAAATACTATGATTACTCAATTATATTTGTGCAGATTGTCAAATAAAATAAAAAAAGAAAGAAGTACTCAGAAGGCAATCTTTTCCTTTTATACAAAAAATGATTTTAGAATCCTTCAAAATAATACTTTAGTAAAAAGAGGTGTCCTAATAAAATTATGTCTGACTTATTTTCCCAGAAATGTATGAGAAATATTCTTCATACCTATATTCATAATTAAAGATATCATGGGAAAATAATGTAAAAATATCAACTCTGTAAGTTCAGTATGTGAAATCTAAGAATATTTCCATTTCCAGCTTGATATTCTCTTAACATTGCATGCAAAATTATCATAAAACATTTTTGATTTGTGTATAAACTATACTTTTGATGGCTAATATTATTAAAGAGAAAAATTTTAACATTTTTTTAAACAATTTTACCCTCACCGATGTTCTTTGATCACTATTCATATTGGTGTCTCTTTACAGATTCTACATATCAACACAGTACTACATACTCATTTATTTTTGAGCCCAAGATAACAGGCATTTAGCATATTGTATTTTGTATCGATACCAAGTATTATGAATTTCTGGTTCTTGAGATATTTTATAGATGTTTTCAGAACTACCCTGATGACTAAAATTACAAATAGGTTTAAAATAAGTTTAGCTAATTATACCTTTCCTAATTTCAATAACGGTGACATCTATCAGTTTGCCTACATAGATCCTAGGTTATAATTATCATTCAGTTTGATTTCTATAATCTCTAAATCAGACAGAGGAAAAGCATTATTAGATGAGGCATTGCGGTTTGGGCAAATATCACATTATGGTGTTAATCTCTTTCAGGATCAGCTATTGATTTTATTTCATGATTCTGGAAGGCATAACATTTCTTCCGAGAAAGGTGACAGTGAATATTAAAGTAGCCTTTATTTTATGAGTGCAACATGATGATAATGAAGATCATATCATAAGGCAATAATGAATAATAATAAAACTAGCTACTTTGAGGTCCAAATTAAAAGTAACAAAGGAAGACAGGATCCACAATTTAGGGAAAAAATCTACCTCTTTTCTTACACATTTGTAGTGAAGGACAGTTGAAAATGGAAAGTTGCACAATAAGGACTGCATAGTATTGAAGTTGATCCTTACCACTCTTGTGGTAAAATGTAAGACACAATAGTAAATGTTTCTGCTAGAAAATTCCTTTACAAACATTGATTTAATGACTACTGAGTGCCAAGGAATGAGGACCATTCCATTACTCTTCTTCAAATCTTTTAACCACATTTACATCCCAAACCTTTGGCAACAGTATTGTTGCCCTTTTTGATTCTGCCAAGAAAAAAAAGAAGTAATGCATAGAAGACAAAACTTAATTACCTTTACATTTTAAAATCATGTTTATCTTTCTTGTTTTTGTTTTGAATTAATAATTTATTATAATCTTTCAACTAAAAAAAAAAAACACATTTTTTTCCTGGAAGAGGAAATTAAGATTCAAAGAGATTACAAGATGTAACTAATATCATAAAAAAGATTTTCATATCCCATCTTTTTTCATAAAGGATTTCTCACAATTCAACTTTAGTTGAATATAAGAGAAAGGTGATGGGACATTAGGTTAAGGGGGAATCAGAGGAGGAGCAAGACGTTCTAGAAGAGAAGAGTTGTGCAAACACTTTAGTAAACTAAGACCAAAAAAATAATTGAGAAGGAAAAGAAAGAAAATGCAGTACAAAGAGGTGATAGGACCTGGTCATGAAGGGAGAAGACAAGTTGAAAAAAACTCCTTTGAGTGAATATGTTTTCCTTAGAAATACCAATAGAGATGAGGAAAGGATAAGGAGTCAGAGAGGCATATTCAACCAGAAAAAGAAAACCGAGAGCATGTGCAATGAAAAGATGATCATATTACATATAATTAAAAAGGTGAAGTCTTGGTACTTAACTCCTAAGAGATGTATAGATTAATCTTCCAGGAACTTCAGCTACTTAGTGCATAAAGACAGTTCATTTGGGGAGTGCCTGGATGGCTCAGTCAGTTAAGCCTCTACCTTTGGCTCAAGTCATCATCTCCAGGGTCCTGGGATTGAACCTCCGCACTGGGCTCCTTGCCCAGTGGGGTGTCTACTAATCCCTCTGCCTCCCGTGCTCTCTCTCTCAAATAAACAAATTTTAAAAAATCTTTAAAAAATGATAATTCATTTGGTTGTTTCTTTTATATTGTGTTGGTCTAAATTAGAAGGTACAAATTCTATTCCAGTTTCTAGACCCCACAAAGGTAGCAGATTCCATTTTACCATTGGGGAAGGCCTGGGGAAGAAAGTGAATGGGAGAATTACATGAATCCATCATTGATATATACTGTTGATGGAT
This sequence comes from Meles meles, assembly GCF_922984935.1. NCBI lineage: Eukaryota > Metazoa > Chordata > Mammalia > Carnivora > Mustelidae > Meles > Meles meles. Next base: position 156,243,071 of record NC_060066.1, on the reverse strand, counting down.
TTAGTGTTTCTATAAAATGAGAAGATTTCTAGAATTGAGGATACTAAATTTACTTCCTATAATTAAATGGAGACAATAAGAATAGAATTTATCTTTTATCAGACATACCTGAGTACATTGACAATGAATCATCAGAAAGAACCAATGCAGGTTACAAAACATTAGTAAATTGTGAGAAAGATTCTTCCTGGCCATTTGTCAAATTCTTAAAATTGTTCTATAGGGCTTAACCTTTCAAAATTCTGAAAATCCAAAGACGTAGTACCTCAAAGACTCTATGACAAGGATCACATGTAAATATAGATATGAAAGACAGTAGTTACTTTTTAAAAAATGAGTACTGGTAAAAACAAACAAACAAAAAAACCCTAAAAACAAATAACAAAACCAAACCAAAACAAAACAAAACAAAAAAACCTTAAAAATAAAAAAGAAATGAGTTCTGTACTTTTTTGTCTGGGTAAGAAAGCCTCTTGATGAACAGGTGGGCCAGAAGTGGGGAAGATAGAACCTAGCATACAGAGTTGAGTTTTGTCTTTTTGTTCCAATGAATGGTATTTCAAGCTATAGGATCTCAATAATGGTTCCTTTCCTCTGATGTTGCTAGTAGGGGGTAAGATGAAGGTGAGATATACCATGATATAAACTGTGGTTTGATAAAGCAGAGACCTGGGAGCATCGACTGCTCTAGCATCAACCTTAGAGCATATGACAGGTGAAGGAGAAGCAGGAATGCCAGGCTTTCAAGGAGGTAGGAGATGAGTCTTTTATATAGTCAGGCACCAGAATGAGGACCTAAGCAGTAGGAGTCAAAAGCTAGATGAGTAAACTTATTGCAGGCATTGGAACCCTGACTCTTTGCTGAACCCCCACTGTTTCTGAACAAGTGAAGTTGACCTAATAAAGACATTGTATCTTCTTGTTACAACATGCAGCACAGCTGGTAGGAATTGCTTGATTTATTTGGGCAGGTGAAAGAGCTAGAGTACTAGAGTTTAATAATCATATCTTAAAATATTCTAATATTTAGATGACAATGATTTCCAAAACTAGGTCCTGATCTGACACATCATGTCCATATTAGGGAATGCAGATATTTGAATTGCAATTCCTTTTTAGGTCCATTCCAAGCACAGCAAATCTTCAGAAACATTTTCAAATAGAAATACAAAAGCAACTCAGATTAATTTTTAATCAAGTCACTTCCTTCTGAGGAAGGCAATGCAGGTATTGTGGAAACAAAAAAACAAAAAATAAAAACAAAACAAAACCAAAAAACCCAAGTCTTTTAAAATTGTCCTCTGAGATGAGCTCTGATACTGACAAGAAAGTTTGGTGATCTTCAGCTAGTTGCCTCTCGGACCTATGGAAAATTTTCTAATATATAAAATGGGACTAAAATACAATTTTAGTGTTTAACTGCTGACAGATTTAAAGGGCTATCTCTTCCCCTTTAGCTTTACCTCACATATGAACAAGCTGCGGGGGGCGGTGGAGGGAGCCTTTGGTCAGGGCAGAAAGTCAAGCCATGCGGGATCTATCACCCCAGCCCCAAATCTAAGTGTCATTAAAACCTCAAATTCATTTATTCCTTGCTTCTCGGGCCATTTTCAGACCTATATGAGCCCCACACTGCTATCTCCTAAAAAGTCCCAACTACTAAGCAGTAAAGATTTTCACATCCCCTTGGTGTGCATATGTGTGTAGCATCATCAGTGTCAACATCTAAACCAGACTTCGGGTTGGGAGAACCCAAGGTGTGACCCTGACAGGAAAATTCAACAAAACCCTACCATAATGTAATAACTGAGGTCCAAGAATTCTACCAAGCAAATTGCAGGCTTTTATTAATTCCAGATTAATGACAAATGATATATTTTTTCATTCAGTCTTCACTATAGTATAAAGCATAAAATAAAGATAGTGAAATTTCCATGCATGTAACTGATGATGCATTGAGAAAGCTTCAAGTGATCATGAAACCACCAGTTCTAAATCAATCTTTCCTTTTCCAACAGAAGACAAGAACATTAGCCCTCTCCTTTTTGAAAACATGGGCTGAGCTGAGGTGGGGAGCCAATGGAGTATATTTTCATTATCTCAGGGACTATATCTTTGGAAGTTTCCTTACCACTTATCTCTTAAGAATGCTGTGAAGATTAAAGAAGCAGTGTCTGATCAAAATAGCATGTCAGTAAAATATATTTCTTCATGTCTCCTCTTATGTCAATACTCATAAGATCTAGGCAATCCTGAGCCCACAAACTCATAAATCTGGCTATAGTAAGTGAGGGAATGGTTAGCCTGATAGTTTCTGTTACTTTTAAGAATAATTTCTAAATAACATATATTGCATAGACTTTCACTTACAGCAGCTATAACTCTATGATAATATTATTCCATGGAGGAAATAAAGAATTTAAATTTTACCAACTCTTTTAGGCTTAAGAGAATAGGGCTAATAAAATTTATTTATTATCTGTATTATTATACAGCATCTCCTTGGGAAGGAAATACAAATTTATAAAAATCTACCCTTTGACTTTCTGAATGGCATTTGTTTTAGCACTCCTCGTATATAGCCAAAATGATGAGAGTTGTCTTAATGGAGCAAAAATAGCTGATTTAAAATCTCCAGTACCATTTGTTGAGGACCAAAATAGTTGCTGGTCTTTCATTTTTGTAAAACCCATATGAATTATGAATATGTGGTATGTAGCAAACACTAGGACCAGTGACATTTAATGATTCAACACATGGATAGTTTGGGGACAGAAATACAGCTGACCTAATTTATGAATACTAACTCATTTCATAAACATATATTAAGCACTTCCTATATGCTGTCTACTGTGATGAGACCAGGTTGATAAGATAAAAATGGAAGTACACGTGGAGTTTAGACTCAATCCTCAAGCAATTGAAAATTTAGAAGTAAGGGAGATTTGCTGAAAATTACATTTATTACTATATGTAAAATAATAGAGATAAGTGTGTTTTTAAAAAGCTTTGGCAAACAAGAACAAGCTAATTGGATTTTAAGGATATAAACTAGGTAACTAAATACTTGAATTAGGCACTAGAAAGTAGAAATTTGAAAGCATAGACAGAAAAGGAAAATAACAGGCATGACATCAGGGACAATGAGAATTGCTGGTATGGAATGATGGAGAGCTAGAAAAGAAAGATGTTGGTTACTCATAGGCTTTATTGCTAGACAAAGTGATGTGTATTACAAAAAGAATAGTGATGATGAGTTCAACTGCGCAATAGTGAGTTTTAAGCACTGAACTAATATGTGTTTGTCAAGTAAAATTTAAAATATGAATCTAGAGCTAAAATGAAATTTGTGAACTATCATGACCTGGGCTCATAGGTAAACTGAGATTATATAATTCTCTTAGAGGAAAATATAGGTGAAGAAGAATATATTTTGAGATGCATCTGTGGGTCGAGTGTGGGATACAAAGAAGGATATCACGTAGGAATCAAAAGCAAGAAGGTAAAGCATTGGGAGAATGGATGCCGTTTACCCTAAAGATACAAACATAGTGATCCGAAGGGGCACGTGTACCCGAATGTTTATAACAGCAATGTCTACAATAGCCAAGCTATGGAAAGAACCTAGATGTCCATCAACAGATGAATGTATAAAGAAGAAGTGGTATATATACACAATGGAATACTATGCAGCCATCAAAAGAAATGAAATCTTGCCATTTGCGACGACATGGATGGAACTAGAGCGTATCATGCTTAGTGAAATAAGTCAATCGGAGAAAGACAACTATCATATGATCTCCCTGATATGAGGACATGGAGAAGCAACATGGGGGGTTGGGGGATAGGAGAAGAATAAATGAAACAAGATGGGATTGGGAGGGAGACAAACCATAAATGACTCTTAATCTCACAAAACAAACTGGGGGTTGCTGGGGGGAGGTGGGATTGGGAGAGGGGGAGGGGGCTATGGACATTGGGGAGGGTATGTGCTATCGTGAGTGCTGTGAAGTGTGTAAACCTGGCGATTCACAGACCTGTACCCCTGGAGATAAAAATACATTATATGTTTATTAAAAAAAAAAATTTGGAAGGGGAGGCGAACCATAAGAGACTATGGACTCTGAAAAACAACCTGAGGGTTTTGAAGGGTCAGGGGTGGGAGGTTGGGGGAACAGGTGGTGGGTAATAGGGAGGGCACGTTTTGCATGGAGCACTGGGTGTTGTGCAAAAACAATGAATACTGTTACGCTGAAAAAATAAATAAAATGGAAAAAAAAAACAAGTGGTGGTGTATCTAAGAGGAATTGTGTTCTAATTGCAGTTTAATTAAATTCTCAGAAGGAATTAGGAATATTATTCCTTTGGATTCTGAAAGCATTTTGTGACTTCATTTAGACTATAGGTATTCATTTAGTTATTAACTTAGCAAATACTTATTAGAGTTTTGCTCTTCTGTGCATGGGGGATACAGGATAGATTACACAATCTGCTAGTCTTGGATTTACAGAAGCTAAACTAAGTCTACCTGGGGTGGAGAAATTTGGGAAAGTTTAATATAGTAGAAATAGGTCTTGGCAGCTGGGTAGGGGAGGAAAAGACATTTTGGGATCTAGGATGGCATAAGCCAAAAACCAGAGTGATAAAAGTGTGTATAATTTTCCAAGCATGTTGGCTTTTGTGGGAGTATGGAGCATAGTTATAGGTATACAGATCAACAGGAGCAAGATATGAAACTGGTAGGTTGCTGATGGCAAATTGTGAAGAACCTTTTATACAATATCAGAGATTACTGATATAGTCAATACCAGAAAACCTTGAGGATTTTTTTTATTTGTTTGTTTGTTTGTTTATAGAGAGGGGGAGAGAATCACAAGAGTGTTCCCTATCCAGCACAGGGCTCGATCTCACAGCTCTGACATGTCATGAGCCAAAATTAAGAGCCTGACACTTAACCAACTGAGCCATCCACACAACCGAGCCTTGAAGATTTTAATATGTGGAAGGATTACAGACAGATATATGCTATAGAAAGATAAATGGCAATATCAGGAGAATGTATATGAAGCAGGGATTCAGAGGGGGGAATGGTTTGAAGGTTATTGTAAAGATTTAGAAAAGAGACAGTGATCATCTATTGTTAATACTTAGTATAAGAAGGAGCAAGACTTTTTTTAATTATAAAGGTAAGTTGTATTTCTTGAAGGATATTTGAAATATGATATGGAGACTTCTCAATTTGCTGATGATCTAAGGAAAACCCTAAGTACTATTTTGTACATTTCTTGCCAATGTGGACACATGTGTGTGTAATGTACGTGTGTACATACATATGCAAGATATACAAGTATATAAAAACATTCGCAACAAATATAAGTAGAGAGAGAAAGGGTGCTTGGGTGGCTCAGTTGATTAAGCAGCTGCCTTTGGCTCAGGTCATGATCCTAGGGTCCTGGGATCAAACCCCACATTGGTCTCCCTGCTCAGCAGAGAGCCTGCTTCTCACCCTCCCTTTGCCTGCTGCTTTGCCTACTTGTGCTCTCTCTCTGTCAAATAAATAAATGAAATCTTAAAAAGTGATATTTAAAAAAATAGACCGAGAAATGCAAAGTTGTCTCTGGTACTTAGCTTCACTTTATAAGCACTTTATAAGCACTTACCCATTCATTGCCATAGTCTTCAAAACACTTGGCATGATTCTGTAGTATTAAACGTCACTGGAGTATATCATAATGTACCTAACCATTGTTTGAAATGTAGATTTTTTCCAATGTTTCACTATTGTGCAATATTGAGCATCTTGATTTACATTGACAGCTGCTCCGCAGAAATGTTATACTTTTCCTTTTTTTTTCCTGTATATGAGATCCTTGTCATTCTACCCTCACCAAATGGCAGTAGATTTTAAAAAATGCCCTTTTGCTAAATGAAAGTGGTATCTTTTTAATGATCATACACAGGTACACTTTTATTTCAGGTTCATTTCGTACTTATATATCAACCTGAATGAATTACTTGTTCACCTAGAGATAAATTGTGTTATTAGTGCTTGTGTATTACACTGACTTGATAAATTCAGCAGATATAGAATTCTAGAGAATTTCCTAAGATTTACTGATCAAATAAACTTTATTCTGTCCTTGGTATGTGCCAGGAACAGTTCCAAAACTGCATGGGCATTTAATATTTTGAGGTACAGCATTAACATCCTCTTCATCTATAAACAGTCCTTAATTTTGCTTTGTGAAATATCATTACCCTGACCTCAGCTCATGTTTTAGGTGAAGCTGGCCTCATTTAATCTGGTCACGAGAGTTGGAGCACGTGACTAGGGAAAAGCCAATCAGCACATTCCATCTTTCTTGCTATGATTCTTTCTTTAGGGAGGGACACCAATCCAAGTAAGGTCAGTCAAAGTTAATGAGGACTAATTTTCTATAAGGAAATCAAACTCTCCTCCACGTGGTTTAATTGATGTAAAGCTGAATTAATCTGGGGCAACTCAGTAGCACTTAGCAGTGGCAGCAACTTGATAGAAGCAGCCCAAGATGATTCTGAACTTATCCACCCCAAAGCTACACTCAACCTTGTTTTGTTGAAGATTTTTATTTTTTCTTAAACTGGTTTGAATTTGATTTTCTATTATCTACAACAGAGAGTTTTAACTGATAGGGTAATGAAAGACTCACAGCCCTTCCCTCAGCTTTTTTATGAACACTTCTAATCAGTTATTCATTTAGTTTGAGAAAACATACATTTTCAAACCCTTCAACATGTCAGAGTCTCAGGATCCTGGATATTGAGGTCACTTTTCATCAGTGTAAACATAATATAATGATGTGTCCCAGAATTTATCATTTTCATTTTTTGAATTAAATATATTCTTATTGTTCTTAGAATAACTTCATTATGAACAGAGATTAAAATTCATGACTATTTTATGAAACAGTAAAGGGATTGACTCTTTGTATATTTATGAGTCAGTTGCTGCGTCTTATGCAGTTCAAGGATTACAGGTGTTTCCTAAATCATAAGGGCAAAGCAAAAACATGCATCTTCAATCACATTAATAAATTCATGTTTTTAACTCCCCAACTTTCTTAGCTTATAGGAAAATAGCATAGGATTTAGGTGAACAAATTTAATATAAACAGAATCAGTGTGATTTCATTTCTTATTCCATTGGAGTTATGTTATTGATGGAGCCCATTTAACATATATTGAGGAGTATTAATAGGGAATGGAATATTTTTCCCTTTGATCAGAGATATGTCTTTTCAAAATAAAAACATTGACATTCTTACTCTAAAAGAGCAGTGGCTTCCTATCCTTGCACTTCTCTCTTGACTGTTTTTTAACCTCAACATGAACAAAACTTAACTCATTACTTTTCTCTCCAGTTCCATTATCTAGTTAAATAATACCCAAGACAGAAACCTGGATTTGTCCGGTGCTACTTTTTATGCCCACGTGGATTGTTCACCATAACTTATTATTTTACCTCCTAAATATCAATTGCATTCCTCTCTTCCATCCCTAAAGCTTTGGATTTTTTTTTTCGGCCCTAATAATTTCATGTTTGGATTACTGAAATAGTTTGTATACATTGTTACCAGATTCTCTTGTCTCCCTGAATCCCCTGATCCATATCAAATCTGGCACTACAGGACAGAGTAGTGATTTATACAAGTGACACAAATCACACAGAAGAATGGTTTATATAAATCACACAAATATGATTATACATTTGTTTTTCATTATAAATTCTGTCAGGCATTGAGGATTTTTTTTTAATAATAGCCATTTTCAGAATTAATTTGAAACTCCTGCTATGGCAGAATTTTCTTGTCCTCTTCACTCTTTTCATCATGTCTTCCTGTCAAGTTCATGTTTACAATGTCCTCCCATTCACCCTTTCTTTTAGCCATTTAACCATTATATAGTAAGTTTCTGCTTAAGTATGTACTTGATGTGATGTGATCAAGTATATACTTGATGTGAGAATTAAGATATTAAGATATACTTAATTCTCACATCAATCCTGTAGTGTAAGATTTATTATTTCAAGGTAAGAATTACTTTAGAGATGGGAAAATTCAATGACAGGGATATGGGAGAAAGAATGATAATGCTTTTGCAAAGGTTATCAGGTGAAGGAGAGTTTAACTGACCCACCATACTATAAGCTTTAATCACATTGAATAAATTCATTTTTAAAAAGGCATCCTTCTTTCTCTTCCCTCCATGATTCCTTCTATTTGAAACACTCCATTTCCCAACCACTTCAGTACCCATGCTTGTTCAGCTCAAGGAAGTTGAGATGAATCTTTGATCCAGTATATATAAAATGATGTTTACTTGATTTGGAGGAAACCTGTATAACTTATTTTGTTCCTATTTGCAAGCACTTAAGAAGCTATTCATGTAGGTTAATGATTCTCAACCCTTCAACACACACTGGGGAACCTCTGAAGAATATTCCAACAGTTTTCAGAAATATTGCTCTTTCTAAAGGGTGGAGAAAGGGGAACCCTCCTCCACTGTTGGTGGGAATGCAAGCTGGTGCAACCGCTCTGGAAAACAGCATGGAGGTTCCTCAAAATGTTGAAAATAGAACTACCCTATGACCCAGCAATTGCACTACTGGGTATTTACCCTAAAGATACAAACATAGTGATCCGAAGGGGCACGTGTACCCGAATGTTTATAGCAGCAATGTCTACAATAGCCAGACTATGGAAAGAACCTAGATGTCCATCAACAGATTAAAGGCATTGTTTTAATGTTCAATTTCATTGTTTTGGATAAGTTTATGGACTTGGGATCCAAGAAGATCCAGGTCAGAATGATAATTCTTTCATTACCAGCTAGGAAGTCACTGGTGTTAATTAAAGTCTCTGAAGTGAAATTTTCTCATGAGTGAAAAGAATAATAAAGGTCTTTTCTTTTTGGTATGAGGTTATTGTGAAGATTAAATGAGATAGATCATTTAAAAAAATGATCAGAGCACAGGGCGTGCCACATATTATTTCCTTAATAAGTGTTATATATTCATTACAAATGCTGTTGACATTGTTTTGTTGTTATTTGGTTTTTGGAAAGTCTGATTTTTAAAATACCTTTATCAAAACATACAATATGCCAGTTATAATAGATAAAATGGTAATAACCTTTTCAGAACAATGTAAATATGCTACAGAGACAGACATAATATTGATCTCATGTAAACTGGTTAGATATCTTTCAGCAATTATTTAGTCTTGCTTATTCCCATCATCCTGCTTTTATTTTACTTTATTATTATAATTTTTTCATCCTATTTTTAGAATAGCTTTCAGGTTTACAAATAAAGTAAAGTCTGATATAAGAAAATCTATTTTTATAATATTGCATTTTTCTACATGATAGTAAAAGAATTTGATGAAGACAATTTGAAGGACACAAAAAGTAATCATTAATTAGAACACATATTTTTTGCAATATGCTTGGATTTTTTTTTTTTTTTTTTGTATTTCAAAAAGTGTCGAATTACAAAGGCTAATATAATACCTTTCAAAAACCTAGAACACTGAAGAGACATAATCCCTCTAAGGAAAGAAAAACTCTTTAACAATAGTGTAAATTATTTGTAGACCTCCTGCTTGAACAAGATAAGTTATTAAGATTTTCTGAAATGATTAACTATTGTTTTAACTGCTATTTGTATTTCAATGCAGGGGAGATAAAAACACTTTGGACTGAAAGTCCAGAAGCCTTGTCTCTTATTTGCTAATTGCATGGCATTCAGTAAGGCATTTTGTCTCTCTGTACCTCAGTTTCTCATCAGAGAAATTGATACTTTGAATACATAATGTCTAATCTACGTTAATGGCTATATTGTGGTGTTACAGGAAGATCCTAGAACCTCACAGATCTAGAGACTCTGTTGTTTACAAGTCGGACAATTGGGCACATAATCTAATTGAGCCTTGTGTTTTTAATTAGAAAAATGTATATAATTGCATATAAGTTGCAGATTTTCTGTGAAGAACATACAATAACCTATATACTTTGCCTGGCAAACGTAGATATGCAATAAAAGTAGCTAATAATATTTTATAAAAGATTTGAGACTATGTGGCCTCTAATTTTCCCCATTAATGTTTAATAAAACCCAATATTCATCCGTTAATTATTTAAGCACTTTTCATTTATTTATTTAACGAATATTTTATTCAGCTTGGACCATGTGCTAAATTTCTATACAACTCTGTTGGTATACTGTGATTAACAACATAGTCATAGACCCTGTCTTCTTGAGGGAAATAGGCAATATACTGGTAAGACATAGTCAACTATTTAATTAGAAAGTAAAATACATGCCAGATATGGAAAAAAAAAATAGTGAGGGTAAAGAATAGAAGAAATTTTTCGGATTGAGTAGTCAGGGAAGGCCTCTCGGAGAAAGTGTTGTTTAAGCTGAAGTCTGAAAGGAGCCAACAAAGGCGCAGAGTGGTTGGATGGATATTGCAGAAAAATTGACATGGGCAGGAGGGATGGATAAGGCCAATCGGGGGAAAGAGCTTGCATGATTTAGGAAAACAAAACCTCTTTTGGCTATGGGGTATGAAATAAGACGTGACAAAAAGCCAGTAAGCATTGAAGTTGGGACGATGGGCAGGGGCCAGATTGCATTCAGCATCATAGAACATACAATTTTCAAAATCAATCTGAGTGCAAAAGGCTGTCATGGAGGATTTCAAATCAGAAGAATAATACGATTACAAGTTCATTAAAAAAATAATTCTAGCTGCTGAATAGATATGCATAGGAGGGCGCCTGGGTGGCTCAGTGGGTTAAGCCCTCTGCCTTCGGCTCAGGTCATGATCTCAGGGTCCTGGGGTCGAGTCCCGCATCGGGCTCTCTGCTCCGCAGGGAGCCTGCTTCCCTCTCTCTCTCTCTGCCTGCCTCTCTGTCTACTTGTGATCTCTCTCTGTCAAATAAATAAATAAAATCTTAAAAAAAAAAAAAGATATGCATAGGAAAGGAGCAACAGGGAAACGAGAGAAACCAGTTAAGTGACATTGTGGAAGATGAGCCTAGTGATGTGGGCTAGGGTTGTTAACATTGGCCTCGGAGTGATAATAATAACACTGGCTGTGAAAACAATTATAATAGCTAACATTTAATAAGAGTTTACGATGTACCATCCTGCCCAGATGTGTTTTTTTCCTTTGAAGTTTGTGAATTTCATTTTGTAACTTTATTATTATTTATTTTGAGCAGTGTTAGGTTTACAACAAAACTGAGAGGAAGGTACATAGTTACTCTAATACCCCTACTCTCCCAAGTGAATAGTCTTCATCATTATGAATATCACTCACCAGAATGGCACTTTTTTTTAATCAAGAATGAACCTAAATTAACATTATAATCACCCAAATTCCAAATCACTCTTGGTGTTGTGCATTCTGAGGTTGGACACATGTATAAAAACATTATCCATCATTATTGAATGATATGCAGTATTTTCACTGTTAGACAAATCCTGTGTACTCTGCCTATTATCTCTCTGGCCTTTTACCCCTAAAACTGGCCTTCTATCACTAGACATCTCTCTGACCTTCTACCACTGATCTTTTTTGTCATTTCCAGGGTTTTGCCTTTTCAGGAATGTCATTTTTTGCAATATTAAAGTATTTAGTCATTTCAGATTGGCTTCTTCCACTTAGTAATATGAATTTCAGTTTCTTCCATGTTGTTTCATGGCTTGATGGCTCACTCTTCTTTAGCACTCACTAATGTTCTATTTTCTGGATGTACCACAATTTATTTATCCATTCATTTGCTAAAGGACATCTGGTTTCTTCCAAGATTTTTTGAATTATGAATAAAGCTGCTAGAAACATCTGTGTGCAGGGTTTTATGTGGATATAAGTTTTCAAGTGAATACCAAGGAGAACAATTACTGGGTCTTATCACATGCTAAGCGTATGCTTGATTTTGTAAGAAACTGCTAAACGGCCTTCCAAAGTGGCTGAACCATCTTGCATTCCTAGCAGCAATAAATAAAAATTTCTCTTTCTCCACATCCTCATGCATGCGGTGTCATCAGTGTTCCAGATTTTGGTTATTCTAATAGTTGCACAGTGGTATCTTGTAGTTTTAGTTACATTTTCCTGATGACATACAACATGAAAGATTTTTTCATGTGCTATTTGCAGTCTGCATGTATTCTTTGTTCAGGTGTCTTTTATGGCCTTTAGCTTATTTTAAAATCAATTCCTTTTCTTATTCAATTTTAAGAGTTCATTGTATATTTTGGAGTGACAGTCCTTAATCAGATATGTATTTTGCAAATATTTGCTCCCATTCTGTGACATATTTTCCTCTTGACAGGGTCTTTCACAGAACAGTTTATAATTTTTTTTATTGACGTATAACTAACATACAATGTTATATTAGTTTTAGGCATGCAACGTATTTTTTTAGGCATTGAACATACTGAATCAACAAGTCTATATATTAGTGTTCACCATGGTAAGTATAGTCACCATATGTTACCAAAAACAGTTATTTTATTATTATTCACTATATTCCCTATGCTGTAATTTTATCCATGACTTATTCTATGTCTGGAAGTTTACCTCTTAATCCCCTTTATTTCACCCATACCCGCACTCACCTGCCCTCTAAGGGTTTGTACCTCCTTTAAATTTAATGAAGCCCAGTTTATCGATTAGTTTTTCTATGGACTGTATCTTGGTGTTGTATCTAAAAAGCCATATCCAAAGGCATTTTTTTTCTCCTATGTATTTTCTAGGAGTTTATAGTTTTGTGTTTTACTTTTAGGCCCATTTCAATTAATTCCTGTAAAGAGTGTAAGGTCAGTACATGCTAAATGTCTCATATGTGAATTACTACAATTGGTGTACTGATGAAGAGATAGAGCTTGGGGAGGTGATCGCTTCCTACAGATCATGCTATTAATAATAGGACAGAATAGGCATCAGGAAGCTTGATATCACAGAGCATGCTCTTAATCATAATGCTACACTACTGTAAAATAGTGATCTGATTAGAGATAGGTTTTAATATATTATATGTAGAACTTAGAAATTTGTTGGATATGGAAGGTAAGCAGAGGGAGGAATCAAAGAGCCAAAGATGACTCTGAGGTTTTTGAGTTAAAATTTCTGTGTGTATGTTTCATTCACAAAAATTGAACAAGAGTATTTTGTAAGTAGTATGATATTTAAAGTCATGGGTTTGCATAAGATTATTTACAGAAAGATGGTAGAGACAAAAAGAAGAGCCAACATTTCATTCCAAAAAAGAATTTTTTGTATATGCTAGAAGAGGGAAAAAAACAAAAAGGATCTCAGGAGAAGCCAGAGAGGTGGGAGTATAAATCCAGAGTGTGAGAGCAGCTCAAGGAGAGTTGATAACAGTTGATTATCACTGAGATGTTCAGGAAAATGAGAAATTACAAATGGTTTATTTGGAAACAGAGGTGGTCTCTGTGCTGTGTTTGTTGCTACTGGAGTGATACATGTTTCTTTGTCTTTTCATGAAGACATTTATCTGGCAGTGAAACAGACCAAACCCTTCTGATGTATCAGAATCTTTGTATTTTGTGTTTGCTCTGTCTGGAATGCACTAACCTAAGAACTTTGCAGAATATACTTGTTATTATTTAGTGCTTATCTGAAGTCATACATCTCCAAAGAATATTTTATCTTTTTATCTTAAAATGGTAGTTTATTTTTAAACTCTTTTAAATATTGTATTTTTCATTTATCTTTTTTTTTAAAGATTTTATTTATTTATTAGACAAATAGAGATCACAAGTATGCAGAGAGGCAGGCAGAGACAGAGAGGAGGAAGCAGGCTCCCTGCTGAGCAGTGAGCCCGATATGGGCTCGATCCCAGGACCCTGAGATCATGACCCGAGCTGAAGGCAGAGGCTTAACCCACTGAACAACCCAGGCACCCCCATTTATCTTTTTTTCTTCACCTCCCATTGATAGAATAGAGTTCATGGAAATTAGGAACCAGTGTATTTGTTCAGTGTATCTGTTCCCTAGCACCTATAATATTACCTACACTGAATGATATTCTATAAATTATATTAAATGAATGAATGAAGTAGTAAAAGGATCAGTTACTGCCAGAGATTTGGGGTTGTGGAGGGAAAGGGAAGAACAGGTGAAACACGGGGTACTTTTAAAGCAGTGAAACTATTCTTTATAATGAGTGACATTATACATTTGATAAAACTTATAGAATATATACCACAGAATAAATCCTAATCGAAACTATGGACTTGGGGGTAATAATAATGTATTTATATTGGTTAATCATTTCTAAATATGTACCACATCAATGCAAGATGTTAATAGAAGAAACTGAAAGGGTGGATATATGAGAATTCTGTGAACCTAATACTGATGTAAAATTAAAGTCTATTAACGTAAACAAAACAAAAAAACACAAAAGCTTGTGACTTTCCTATCATCAGATCTCATTTTCTTTCAAAATGTCTTCCACACCTTTCCTATAGTATTTAAAATACAAATCTTATAGTTTTCACTTAAAATCCTCATAATCTTCAAAATAAGCACAATTAGGTTACTGAAAAGTAAAAAATCGGCTGTGCCAGATGTAGTAAATACTGTCATAAACAAGACAAGTATGCTTTTATTCTCCTATATTTTTAATTTTCATGGAAATTACACATTCTAGTTTTGGTGTCAGAGCACTTCTCTTTGTTTTTACTGCTCATATACTTGTATTATACCACAATTCTTTTAGATTTTGGAGAAGTTAGTCCCCCTATGTCTTAGTTTTCTGTCTATTGAGTATTTTAGAGTGAACAAATACATATCTTAATACATTAATATTAATATTAAATATATTTAATGCATGTTATTTAAACATAATTCAAAATAAGTAGATCTGATATATAAAATAAATACAATTTAGAAACTATATTTTAAATTATGATTTAATAAATTATAAACTACAAATATAATTTATAAATATAATTTATGAACTATATTTTATAAATTTAAAATATATATAACAATAAAATATATTGAAATTTATTTAACATTAAAATAATTGCAATCTTTTTTTTTCAAAGATTTTATTTATTTATTTGACAGAGAGAGATCACAAGTAGGCAGAGAGGCAGACAGAAAGAGAGGAGGAAGCAGGCTCCCTGCCAAGCAGAGAGCCCGATGCGGGACTTGATCCCAGGACCCTGAGATCATGACCTGAGCCGAAGGCAGAGGGCTTAACCCACTGAGCCACGAAGGTGCCCCAATAATTGCAATCTTTTTAAAACTATATATTATCACTGCTATGCTATTAATCTGTGCAGTGTACTCTTTTATACTGAACTAATCATTCTTGTACACAATTCTTGCTTCCCAAATAGGTTTGTAGGCTCAGCTAGGAGTAGGAAGCACACATCACACTGAGATCTTTTGATTCGTCCTCACCATAAGTTTTCTCCTAAGATTTTTGAATTTTAAAGCAACTCTCACTCTCCTCTGAATTCTTAATTTTAGCTAGTTGAGCACTAGCACTACAACATTGAGCAAGTACAAATTTCCTCCCCCTCTGTCCTCATGGATCTTACCCTCTTGTGAAGGGCAGGAAGTAAACATTAAGTAAAAACCTCTGAATGTTTAAAATTGAAGTTGTGATAGGGCTGAAAAAGAAATGTGTATTGCTAAGGAATTATGTGACAGGCAGATTTTAACTGAGGAGATTATCCAAGAAAACATTCTTGGGGCAAAGACAAACAAATATTAAGGAGGAATAGTCATAAATTAGGCAAAACAGCAAGTAAAAGAGTTCAAAAGAGAAAGAACTGAATTCCAGGATTAACCAAAATGAGGCGGGTACCAAAAGAAGTCCTCATGGCTAGGACAGAATGAGCACAGAACACAGTGTGATGTCAAGTTGGAGACTGACAAGAGAGAGACTAGGCAGGTCTTCTTGTTATGGGATTTAACCTTTTATTTTCTTAAATTAAAAAAAAAATTAAATTTTTATTTATTTTTTTTTCAGCGTAACAGTATTCATTCTTTTTGCACGACACCCAGTGCTCCATGCAAAACGTGCCCTCCCCATCACCCACCACCTGTTCCCCCAACCTCCCACCCCTGACCCTTCAAAACCCTCAAAAAAAAAAAAATAATAACTATGATGTACAGAAAAAAAAAAATTAAAAATAAGTAGTTTCGTAGGAGTAATGAGAAGCCACAGAAGGAATTTCAGCAAGTGAGTGTCATATTAACATTGTGCTCTCATAAGATCAGTATGGTTGCAATATGAAAAAATGATTTCAAGGAGCCAAGAGTGTGAATTGCCCTATGAGACTAGAGTAGTTCTAGGTAGATGCAGATGGAACGATCTTTCTTAACTCACTCTCCTCTGTATTGAAGTCTTCTCGAAACTGAACCAGATAGTTCACCCTTAATGATATTCTCCTTGTCATTAGAAAATGATGGGAAGAGTTTACCATAAGGACAGTTGCTTCTCACTGTATGCTATATCTCTTTTAACATCCCACTTCAGAACAGATATCACATGACTTCAGTCATGTGATAAATACCTTGTTAGTGACAAAAACAAGTTAGGATCACATGAATTCTCATATCTCATCTGCTCTTACTGTATTTTTGAATATGTCAAATTTGTTTCAGAATGAGCTCTTACACAGATCTCCTGTGTACTGTTGCTACCATCATGGCTGTATTTAAAAGAATGTTTGGAAGAAATATCTACAGATTGCACACCCAAAATAGGCAAAATTGAAATAGTAAGCAGGCACTGATAAATTCAAGGATGGTAACATATTTAAGATTGATTGCAAAACCTATCTCGGGGCCTGTAATCCATAGATCGGATCCTGAGGGCAGGAAAACCATAAAGGTGGTTTCACAGTATCTTTGCTGGTGGGGAGAACACTTCTTGATTGCATATGTCGAGTAGAATGTATTTAATTTTTTCTGATGATATTCAAAATTCCAGTTGAAGAAAATTATACTACAAACACATGGAAGTGTCTGGTATCCCTTTAAGTGCAGCTTTAAACCATGTTAGCCCAACCAGTATTTCTTAACTGATCTTTCTTCCCTGTGCCCTTATCTACCATCTCACTTAATGATGTTCTGCCTTCATTTTGACTTGGTTTCAACGTTCTTTGTATAGTCCTATTTAGAGAAACCTTTCTTTATGTATAAATAATAAGTGATATTATTTTCCGTGGAGGCAATATATTCTCTTGGTCCTTTCTCTCCCGCCTACCCAGAATCTAAATTAACTGATTAACTGATTAATTCATTTATCTGTTCATTCATTTTGCTTGCGTCTTGATCTTTAAAGTTTTGACATTTAAGATCAGAGGTTTTCAACCTTTGTTTGAAGGCATTATATGATTAAATCTCTAATCTATCTGGTCGTATATATTATGAGTATGTTGTTCTATATGAAACAACAGGGAGTTTGTTTCAACATTCTGATATCAGATTCATCTTCAATAGTATGGTACACCATTTTTTCTGTAATTCAGGTTTAATGGTAAAATAACTAATGTGCATTTATCTGGTAAATAGATTTAAATGAATGCTATTAATTTAATGGGATTTTATCATTCTTGAAATAGTTAAAAAAAGAAAAATTTTGAAATATATCTCATTCTAGTTTATATGCAATCATATGTCAGAAATCATAATCTTTCAGGCTAGTTTGGTTTTCTTCTTTAAAGATCAACTATATTTAGGACATTTATCTCTATCCAAGGACCATTTATCTCTATCAAAGGAGCATTTTTCTCAAGAATCTACTGATGTCAAGTGTGCATGTGTTTCACAGGCATAAGAGCACAAATGTCTTCAAACTGATCACTAGAACTTGATCTCTGATTTTGTTTGGTCACTCAGAAAATTAAAGTCTTCCAAATCATTTTTATTAAAAAAAAAAAGTATAAGGTTAGTAGTCATTCTGTCTACTCCAGAACAACAACAAAAATATTAAAGCCTTTAAACTTTATTTAAAATCAAAGAGATGCTATTCTCCTCACTTCTGGGTTGACTATAGTAAAAAAAAAAAAAGTAGGTTTTCCATGTTACCTATGGAACCCATTTGGCATTAGTTTCCTCAGGATGCAGCAAACATTTGCAGCTCTCTTAGAGATACTTTTAAGGGTTACTCGGGAAATTCTCTCCTTAAGAGTCTCTCTCATCTCCACTTCCTTTGACATGTGTGTACCCATCTCCTCGAGCTGACCATTCCAGATTCCTCCCTCATTTCTTAAGCATTTGGCATTTCTATCCCAACCTCTTTCTGCTGAGGTCCACTTGGCCCTCCATTTGTCCCTCTTTGCAGGAGCTAAACCAACTCTGGCCAAATTTCTCTTATGTAGAGTACAGGAAATATGCCCCCTTGATCTGCCATCAGTAGGAGTGCAGTTATTTTCAATTATACCCTGCTTTTCATTTAGCTGCCCAGCAGGCAGCTTCGGCTACAGCCTTTTGCCCTTTAAAAGTCTCACTGGTGAGACTGACCCTCATCCAGCATGTCACTAGACTGCTGGGAATACAATCAAGGCTTGCTGAGTTATTTCTTTGAAGTTCCTTTCACTAAGATTAAGGTCATAAAACAGCTATTCTACCCCAATCCCCCTTGGGAGATGGGACTCACAGAATAGCTCTTGTCAAAGAAATACTTTAATTCCCAATTTACCTCTTGGCTTTTCCAAATTCTCTGACAGGCTGGAGATGGTTGGTCAGATAACAGTAGTAAAACAGTTATGGTCTTGCCCATCTCCTTGGCAAGTTGATATGGTCTTGAAACTTATAAAATAAAATATATTCTGAGACAGAGATAAGCTAATATTGAGATAGAGAACCTCAGTTTATACATTGTGTGTGTGTGCGTGATACAAAAGACTGTTTTTATATACCCTGCACATTAGGAAGTGCTGAATTAATTTATATATATATAGATATATATATAGTAAATGTTAACTCATATATGAGGACATTAATACCGAAGTGATGTATTGTTTCCAGTGGTATCCTGTGTTTACAAAACTGTGGAAACCTCTATCTTTTCCTGGTGCCTTCCAGTACCAAGTATAAGCAAAGGAGTCTGGGTTGGCCTTGTTGGGGACATAGTATGACAGAAAAACACTGAAAATGGATAAATGGGGTGTACCTAGAAACTAACAACACACGGGTTCAAATTCCACTCCTATTCTTAGTGTAAGATATAAGGAATTCACTTTAATTCCTTGTGGAAAAAATCACTAACTCTTTAGTATTTTCTCAAAAGTAAGTTAATAATATCTACACAATTGTGGAGATTAAACAAAATAATAAAGTTAAAGTTCTACAGAATACAAAATACAGCCTTTATGTATATTAGACTAAGACATTGGATGCCTTTAACATGGCATGTTAGTCTGGTAACAATGTATAGAATGGATTGGAGTAGGTGCAGACCAGAGGCAAGTAAATCAGTTAGGAAGCCATTACCATACTTCTCTTGTGTAATAACAACTGATAAATAAATAGGTAGGGATTAAAAAGAAAAAAACTCCATTAACATAGTGCAGAATGGAGAACGGAATAGAGCTCAGAATGTATACTATTTCTCACATAAATTGGTATTCCCAGAATGCTTGCAGTGTGTTTACAGCTATAGATGAACCACAGCAAAGGGAGTGAGTAGTCATAGTCATCCTCTTGGCACTCACCATTGTCAGGTATATTTACAGCTTCTTCCTGGAAACTATAGTCTGGATGTGAGTATCTATCTGAGATGTGGCTGCAAGAATGTACTTGATCCATGCTCAGGGAAAACTGGAAGTATTGAGGAGTTAGTACAGCCAGTAGTAGCCCACAGCCAATGTCAAGGGAGGAATTAGTAGATCAAGAGCTGGTCCTCCTTATTCCTTTAGCAGGATAATTCAGAAGTGTATCCTAGACAGTCTCCCTGCATCTCTAGTGGTCATGTGCCAGATTGCCATGGAAATAACCTGTTCATTTAACGAAGCCAGAACTGGCTTCCTTCTCTTTCCTGTCTCAATTCTTCATTCTCCTACCAGTTCTTTCTTTCTTTTTTTAAATTTATTTACTTATTTATTTTTAATTGAAGTAGAATTGACATACAATGTCGTATTAATTTTCAGTGTCCAACATAGTGATCTGAAATTTACATACATTATGAAACACTCATTATTATAGCTACCATCTGTCACTGTACAGAGTTATTACAATAGTATTGGCTGTACAGCTGACCCTTGAACAAAAAGGGTTTGCACAGGTCCACTTAATATGCAGATTTTTTAAAATACAGAACTGTATATATGTTTTTTCTTCCTTATGATTTTTTTCCTACCAGTTCTTTCTAAGATTAATTTTCAAATAAACTACTTGCACTCAAATCCTTATTTTGGGGACAAACTAAGACAAGGAAAGCATGAAGGATGACATAGAATTGTATTGACCTTAACATGTCCTTATAATGTATTTATGGAGTAAGAGTAACTTGTAGTTCCTTCTATTATATTTAGATATTTACCCATCCCAGTAGATTTTATTCTCATGGCACAAAACCTTTATAATACTCACCTGTGATTTCTTTAGCATGTAGAATACTGTACTGCCCAGAAAGATGCACAATACATATTTTTAAAAGGACAAGTCAATAAAGAACTAAACGGCCTCTTTAATACAAACACTGCTCTTGGTTGCTGTGATCAACTGATAACCTTGTATTCAAGCCCTTCTCACATGATTTTCCTGCCGGGTGCATCTATTTTATTCAGGAATTGGACTTCGTACTTTCTTTTGAATCTACGCAATCTTATTATAATGAATACACAACAAATCAACAGAACAAAACACACAACTGTCCACAGTTAGTTTGACAGCAGATTCATCATAGCCCTTTTTCTGTGGCCTTTATCGTGTATATTGGCAAAATCATAAGTTACATGCCAGACTTTCAAGTGTAAAGCCACACCGTTTCCTAATACTGACTAAACAATTGTTGTGTTAGGCCTTTCAGACTGACGCTTCATTCCACAGTGACTGGTTTACTGCTCTGTTCAGGCAGTTTCAGGAATACATCCTGATTCCAACAGGAAAACAAGGCTTACTGTTTTGAATGAAGCTGGAATTCTCTTCTCTGTTGAGGACACTAATGTAAAGATAAAACAGATTTAGAACCCAAAATTGGCAGAAAGTATTCCCTGCAGAGTTTCTCAGTACTGTCTGCCATATGCAGCAATCTCTCAATTCATGTGTTCGCCTTGCCTGATTGAGAGCTGGCTAACAAAGTGGCAACAATCCAGTTAATTGCTCTGAAGGAAAGAAACACCATACACACAGGTATAGAACACTAAGACATTCTTTAGAAGACTGTTTCACCTGCGAACAATAAAACTATGCTTATATATTTAGGAAAATATAAATTAGGAGAGGAAGAAACATAAAGTTGAACATGATATGTAAGTTTTATTTAATAGGCTATAAAACATAGCATATGTGTGAAATAATTATTTCTAATCACCTCACTGCAAAGAAAGAACAATATTCATTTATAGACTGTTTTATGGTTAGATGATACTTTATTTTTAAACTGGCACATGTATTAATTGACAGTTTAACTTTGCAGTGGGTTGGAAAAAATACTGCTTTTCTGCCAGAGCAAATTTATAATGTTGGATGACCTCCATAATGTGTACTGGACCAATTCTCATCATAGGAGAACCTTAGGAAGTTTCCAGGATTGGCTGGCCTTGGCAGCTCCCTTCCTGACAGGAAGAGAAACACAGGATAGCCCCTAGGCCAAGAGCTGAATGGTTCAGGTATAGTGTCTGACCTGTTATTTTCATCGTCTCCCAAGAGTACGGTGCTCATCTGAAGTCAGATTGGTGGGCATACTCCTGCATGCCCGGGCCACAGTCATTAAGGAACCACTCAGGCCTCTCTGCAGCTGGCTCAGAGCATGTGGGATTTTTCCTAAACTCTTTTCGTAAGTGCAACTGGCTGAAAAGTGAATTTTCTCTTGCCGGTTGCATCCAAACAGAGCAAGTGGAGTGGAAAAGGAGAGAAATCACCCAGTTGTCTGTAAAAACTTGGAGTTATTATCAAAGCTTAAACCCATAATTGACTTTTCTTGTCTATGCTTTCTTAAAAGCCATAACCTATCATACTTAGGGCAAAAGCTTTTATCCTGACAGAAGAACATGAAAGGAGAGAAGTGTTCACAGAGGATAGGGAAAAAGACAAAATTCTTGTTTTTCTAAGAAACAAATTCCTCTACTAAGGAATAGATTCTTCATTTTAGAAAACTGTGTCATCCTTCCATCTCTCAGTTTGAAGCTGCAAAATCTGAGGCTGGAGATTTTTAAATGTCCAGCATTAGATATGCCCAGTGTCATCCAGCTGGCAAATGTTGGAGTTCAGTTTCATTTAAATCTTCTTTACAGGGAAACCTTTCCTAAGGAATTGTTTATGTCGACTTAATGAAAAAAAGTTGAGAATTAAACTTGGCTGATGTAGTTCTGTTATATTATAGTCCTAGAGTTACATCATTTTTGAATGAAATCTTCAAAGATATGTATTGTAACTTCATCATTGCAAAAATCAGAAATATATAGCCCTACATTATTTAGTGATTTTCAAGGTAATAAGAAAACCAGAGTTAGACGCTCCTAATTCTCAAACAAGCTTTCTGCCCTGTTCTGTCTCAACACACAAAAAGTAGTTGGTTCACATGGTATGTACTTTTCCCTAAGTTTGGCTGCAAGATTTAGGAAAATTTTAGGAAATCATGGAAAACATATTAAGAAGTAGGGATGAATTTCTACATATAATACATATTGTGTGGAAGCTGAATGGTAATTATAGAGAAATGGAGTCTGTAGGCTTCCATGGAAGCATGTGATTGTCTAATAAAAGAACTAAGTCCTAGGTTTTATCTCCATGAATGTGAGATAAGAGAGACACTTATTAGACCCAGTGAGAAAGAATTGTAATACAGTGAGACTTTTAGACTAAAGATTAGTATATTGCCTAAGTTCCTGCTGTCCCACCTAAACAATTATTATATCTATTCAACCCTGAATATTTCAAGAAACCCAGATGGGTCGAGAAATCAAGTTTCTAGATCCAGCCTGAGAAAAATCTAGCATTAGATCCATTTACTTCTGCCTTTTATTTTAAATGTAGAGGGAACATGCAATTTATCATCCCAATCAGGATATACTTTGTCAGCTAAAAGTTTTGCCATGTTAGTTCTTGGAGACAACATCTGTAAATGAGAACCAAAATCTGGGAAATCTGTGATCTGTGATAACCCTGTACAAATGTTGTGTAGTGTGGTTATTGAACATTTGGTAGAAGATGCTGGTCCACTGCTAGGATAAAGGCTTCTTTGTATTTTGTTGTTGGGGTAATAAGTGAAGGTCATTCTATTACCTCATCGATAGTCTTGGCTCAGTCACTCTAGATTACTATCCTCACTCTTTTTTTTTCCCCCCAACTCAGTTATTTTAGTTCCTTTCAAAACTACTTGTAAGGTTGGTGAGCATCCACATAAAATCTGTATTTGCATTCATATCTTTGTTTGCAACCTCATAGCAATAACATCAATGAGTGTGCTGCTCTCTGGGAGATACACACTAGGTACTCTTCTTAAAAACCATGTGTCGAATTACCCTTTCTTTTTCCCCTCTCTTCACTGTGGTTTGCTCAGTGTAGAGGAGCACCGATCTCCAGTGTGGTTGTTAAATATGACAGACTGCATCTTTCCTATATCTTTTCCGAATGATAGATAGTATCGTCAGTGACTTTGTCAATTCAGCTTGCTCAAGGAGGCTATACTTTCTGATTCTGGAATGATTTACTTGTTTTTGTTTTGTTTTGTTTCTTTAAGGGAATCACACAGGTGAATCCAAGAACTCTACTAGTTTTAGAAATTTTCAAGGTGGTTTTCTGATGCATTGCTCACTAAAGAAATACATACACAAACACACAAACAAATGTATACACATATAAAATGCACAGGGACATAGTGATACACACATGATGGAAATAAATTTTTCTGTAGAATATCCCTGTATTATGGCAAATTGTAATATTATTAATCATAACTTGTTCTGTATTTTAGTTTTGAGCATTCTTATTTATTTGCCTTCAGAGGCAGTCTGCATAGAATATAACCACTTGACTATAATATGTATTTTCCCAGAGATTTAAGTTGGAGGTCAATCTATGTGCAGTGAGAGACTGCAGAATAGTTGGCAAAATATTTAAGATCTTTTTGCAGTTTATCTGTTGCTCTGATATGCAGAATCTTATTTAAGAAATCAGTCAACAAACAGCAATTTCTCTGAGAATAAAAAAATAACACTTGATATGATGACATGATTCTGTTAAGTTTAGTCCCTTTCTCCCTCTCTCCTTCCTTCCTCCCTCCCTCCCTCCTTTCTTTCCTTCCTTCCTTCCTTCTTTCCCTCTATCCTTCCATCCTTCCTGTTTGCTGTGTTCACTCAGTGAAGATGAACTCTAGGGTGGCTGTTAAATAGGCTAAACTACAATACTCTTTTGTGATTAGCATTTTTAAAGATAGCTTTAAAAATTCGGCAAAATCGCTTCTCGGCCTTTTGGCTAAGATCAAGTGTAAAAATTCGGCAAAGTTCCTATTTGATAGAGAAGTGGTAGCATTGACAGTTTTAAATTGTGAGATTTGGCCCTGTATTTGACATCACATGTTTCATCTCCGTTTTATTTGCATGGGCTATAGGCTATAATTAACATCAAGTGGAAAGACAAGATCACATACAATAGAATTCTGGAGTACAATCATGCCACCAAAATTGAAACAAGCCTTTGTGTTACCTAGCTACGCAATACTGGGTCTTCGTGGTCATTGGGAGTTGACTATGGTGTATGTAAAGAAGAGCTGTGGGTAGAGAATGAAGTGAGGGTATACTAAATTCACCACTAAATCTAGTAGTAAATAAGATTCCATTTTATTTTGGTATTCTTTCACTTGTCTTTCTAAACTTGATGCCTATATTCTTTAGTAATCTGGCCTTTGCCAACTTAGTTTTCACAAACTTCTACCATGTATGTCATACATATGGATATAACAGGAAACTCCCAGCTAAAAAAAAGAAAATAGGGGTGCTGGTTGGCTCAGTGGATTAAAGCCTCTGTCTTTGGCTCAGGTCATGATCCCAGAGTCCTGGGATCTAGACTCTCATTGGGCTCTCTGCTCAGCAGGGAGCCTGTTTCACTCTCTCTCTCTCTGCCTGCCTTTACCTGCTTGTGATCTCTCTCTCTCTCTCTCTGTCAAATAAATAAAATCTTTTAAAAAATAAATAAATAAAAAGAAGAAAATAAGGCAAAGTCCACTTTGCTTCCATGCTATTATGTCTTTTATTTCACAGGCAAGAATGTTTCATGCATGCCCCTTCTCATCAATAACTCCCTACGTTTTTGGACTAATTCTTACTCATCTTTTAATATTTGACCCCACTGTCAGTACTTCTGGCATGGTCTTCCCAGGCATGACTCCTACTGAGGTAGGTTCCCTCCCTCTAGTATTGCATTCATCACACTGTATCATTATTATTATCTGAACTACAAATCCTTGAGGCTTTTTCTGTTATTTTTCCCATTCTTATTTCATAGACATTTCATAATATTTAATAAAAATTCCTCATCATGTTCCTCCCTCTTCTTCTGTGCCAAACACCTAATATGTGTTTGTTCATACAAGTGTTTCTATACTAAAAGATAAAACCTTTCATATATCCAAATAACACAGATTTATAGAGTGAGAGTATTTTTGAAGGTTGGAAATCTTCTAAAAAGAAAATCAATAATGTTGGAATATTAAATAAGACTTGAAATATTTTTGGAGTCAGTGGTGAATTTTCAAGCTCTCTTTTTTTCTTTTTTTATTCTATCAAGCAGAGAGTATATTTCTACCTTTCTAATGAATTGTTATAATTACTGATTTCAGATTGAATGACACCATACTCTCTCATAAGCAATTCCTCAGCAGAGGATGCCTGAGGTAATGTGTAGATAATTACTTCTAGCTGGGTTGGTCTAATCATGTGCATACCTTAGACCCCAGATTGGAGCTCTTGAAATGCTAGTTGCTCCTCAAGAGCCTTCTTCATTGCTTTAATGGGATATGAATGGGATTATCTCTCAGGACTACTCTTCCCTGTGCTGTATCTGCGTGCTACTTAATTGAATCTACCAGTGATCTTGATAGGTCTAACTCAAACTGTAGAGATTCAGTGGGTGTATTTCTTATGTTCTGTAATCTTGCCAGGAATTCTCTGTCAGTGGCATTTGAAATCTTTCCTTAATATTTTTGTGATGTGTAAGGAAGCAGTTTTATTGGTAGAGTCCCATCCCCCCCTTTTTTTTTTGCCATTATGAAAATTAACTCAGTTCAGTCAAAAGATACCACTGGAGTGTGATTTTCACAAAATAGAAAAACGCCGTTTTTTCTCCACATAATTGATGGGCAAATATTGTTCATTTTTTAAAGTATTCAAAATAAATAGAGTAGGCATAATGAAATTATATTATCAATATTTTTTTATTATCAATATTTTTAAAGAGTTAATAAAATGAAGTATCAAGCAATCATTGGCAGAGGCTACTAGCATTATGAAGGTAAATGCAACACAACATTATGTGATATCTGATGGACTTATAATCCTGAAGTATTCATGCCCAAATAAAATCAAGCCCAGGTCTGATTGGGTCTCAAGTTCTCGCTACCAATGAAGATATAGGAAAACATACTGAAACTTAGAGATACAATCAGTAAAATCTAGGCTCTATGAATCCTTACTAGTAAGTAAAATACAAGATAAACAATCTAATTTCCCCAGAAAATAACTTACCGGAAAAAAAAAAAAAAAAGTAAGATGGCTGGGAAGCCTAAAAATCAATATTGCCTGTTAGAAATAAAATGTAAGCCACAAATACAAGTCATGTATGTGGTTTTAGATTTTCTATTAGCCACATTAAAGTAAGGTTTTAAAAGGTAAAATTAAATTAAAAAATGAAATTAATTTTAATATATTTATTTAAGCATTATATATAAATACACAGACACATATAAGGATATATATTTTAATATATAACATAATATAAAATTAATATATATTATATATAACTATATAATATATGGTATGTATTTATATTATACCATATATACACATACACATATATAAGAAACTTATTGTAAGAAAACAGCTTACACTATTGTGGGAGCTTGCTAAGAAAGTCTAAAATCCAGAAGGCAGAATGAAGGCTGGAAACATCTTGGGAGAGGCTAATTCTTAAGTCCATAGTTAGAATTCTTCTTCCTCAGGGAAACCTAAGTTTTACTCCTAAAGTGTTACCAACTAGTTTGATGAGGCCTACCCAAATTGAGCAGAGGACAATCACCTTTCCTTAAAGTCAACTGATTGCATATGTTAATGACTTATAAAGTACCTGACAGCAACACTTAGATTAGTGCTTGATTAAGCACTAATTAATATTGCAGCCAATCCGAATTGAGAAAATAAAAGTAGTCCTCACACCAAGGAAATATTTGTAGGGAAGTTATAAACTAAAATTTAGGTTCTAGGAGAGCTCATTGCTACTGGGTTAACCATTTTTTTATAGGCACTTTTAGCAGATAGAGTAAGAAAATACATACATTTTTAAAACATAAAATACTTTGTGTTTAAATGATACTTCAGGCTCAGGACTGTGATCTTTCTATTTAGCTTTTAAGTTTTATTATATTTTTTATCTTCTTTTTCTCTTATTGATATTTCCACTTATCAACCACATTACCATAAATATTAATTTTCTTTATCCCTTATGCACATTTAGACTTAAAATCACAATACCAACATTTCTACCAAGAATATTATTATTAAGTGATGTCACCAAGATGACATAGGTTGGTGATAGGTTGTTTCTGAAAGCACTCTCCCTCACGAGAAGAACAACTAACAACTATTCAAGAATAAATACATCATTGAGGGAATCTTAGAACATGGATGTGAGGCTAAAGTACCTCTCCCTACACATATACCACAGAGACTAAGACAGACTGCGTTAGAAGGGTAAGAGATGTGGCTAATATTGACTGCACTGCTCCTCCACCAGGTCAGTGCACCAGGTCAGTGCAGTGTAGAGAAGTCTCCCCTAAGCCTTTGGTTCCTCTAATAGAAAAAGAGAATCCAGGGGGTGATAACCAGCAACATCTAACATTGGAGATGCATTGTGAGAGCCTCTACTCCGATCTTGCTCTGCACAGATTAGAGAACTCTGGGGGCTCAACCACTAGGAGTTTGACCTTGATGGAAAAGGGAGAGGGTGTTGCAACAACCAACCCTGGAATCTTAGTGGACTGAGTTCATACCTGCAGTGCCCAAATCGTACTCCAACCAGATTTTTTTCATCTGCAAAAGCAAGTCACAGATGCCACTCTGACCTGGAAACTTACTAGTGCAAAGATCTGCCTGATTCAGATCCTCACATAAGTAGATTTGCCAGTGTTAGAGCCTGGTTTGCTCATGTCCTGGAAGGAATGGGGTCACAGCTCCATTTGCTATGGAGATCTTCCAGTTTCACCTGATCAGAAGGACTGGTGACAACTCCTGAGAGCTATGTGACCAAGAAGGCCTCCAACCGAAAGGTGGGTAAGCAGAGATGATCATTCCTGGAACAAACCCAAATAGTGAGCATGGGAGGTTCCCAGGCTAAGCACCAGAAGGAGGATTGATACTTACATAAGGGGGAGGGTACCTCATAGCTTCTTCCATTTGGAGAGCCTGTTTGGGAAATTGAGAATAACTTGGAGTGGCCCTTATCCCTCCTGCTCAGGCAAGGGAGATGAGACAGGCTTACTCTGCTCTGCTCTGGAATATTTTCCAACCTCATCTGACCAGGAAAGCAAGTAAGAATCACTGAGAGCTGTGCCTCCCAGTGGTGCTTGAGCCCAGAAAAGGGTAGACAGAGCCAGTAGTTTGCAAAATAAAGCCAGTGGCCCTGTTAAGTTAAGAAACTTGGGGTGAGGATCAGTTTGAGTTAAGATGACAGAGTTTTACTGGCTTTAGAATTACTTCTCCTGCTATGTCCAGGCAGGGAATCTAATTCATAGACCCACTCATCACTGAATGCAGCCTTAGCCTGTCCAACCAGAGACACAAACTGGCTCACATAGGAAGCTGCAAAGCCCATTTAACAGTCCTATGTACAATGACACTTGAGCAGAGAACAGAGCTCATCATTTCACTAGTCTGCAAAGCAAAATCAGTAGCCGCACCTGACCAGGGAATTTAATGCAATTTGGCCTTATTTGGGCTCCCCAACACAATGAACACTACAAGCCCTGAGTCCCATCATGCTGTTCTACAGGGCAAGGAAGCTAATTCATAGCCTCATCTATTACTGAATATAATATCCAAACTTAATAATCATCTAATAAGCCTGACCAGAGAATCCTGGCAACTGTGGAGAATATTCTGTAGCCTCACTTTGGGTAGGGAACCAAGCCAGGAGTCCTATTCAAACTGTTCTCAGGCCAAAGGCATATTCAACTTCTCCATCCTCAGAGCTTGAACAGATGCCTTGTTCCCACATAGATTATAACAACAGGTCCCACTTGCCGAAGAGTATTACCAGCAGATACATCCAGAAACCCAAACTAAGCTGACTAGTGAAGAATGGTCTTTGTTAAGGCAAACATATAAAGTTTAGAAGAGGGGCCTGATTACTCAAATGTACAAATACCAAGGAAATAAAGATCACAAAAAAATATGGTAAATATTAACTGACCCCAAAGAAATGGAGATCTATGAGCTCTCAGAGAAAAAAAAAAATTCAGAATAATCTCCTTCAGGAAGTTTAGTCAATTACAAGAATACACAGACAGCCAAGTGAAATCAGGAAGATAATACATTAGCAGAACAAAAAGTATGTCAAGGAAATAGCACTCACGGGGGGGACAATAAAACAGCAAGAAATCCTAGAGTAGAAAAAAAAAAAATTAACTGAAGAGTTCAATGAAGTTTCAGAAGTTGGCTTGACCATAGAGGAGAGAATCAGTGATCTGGAGGACAGGACATTAGAAATTACCCAGTCAGAGGAATAATAATTAAAAAGAATGAAAAAGAGTGAAGAAAGCCATGGAGATTATGAGATGCAAAGAAAAGGAACAATATTTACATCAGGAAATTCCAGAAGAAGAAGAGAAAGGGACAGAAAGTAGATTTCAAGCAATAATGGCTGAAAACTTCCCAAACCTGGAGAGATAAGTAGATATCAGATCTATGAAGCCCAAATGATACCAAATAGATTGAACCAGAGCAGAGCTACACTGAGACACGTTACAATTAAACTGTATATAATCAAATGCTTCTTTGTAAAGAAAGAATTTTAAGAGGAGCAAGAGAAAGAGAAGTTTTTTTTTTTTTATAAATTTATTTATTTTTTTTCAGCGTAACAGTATTCATTGTTTTTGCACAACACCCAGTGCTCCATGCAAAATGTGCCCTCCCTATTACCCACCACCTGTTCCCCCAACCTCCCACCCCCTCCCCTTCAAAACCCTCAGGTTGTTTTTCAGAGTCCATAGTCTCTTATGGTTCGCTTCCCCTTCCAATTTTTTTTTTTAATAAACATATAATGTATTTTTATCCCCAGGGGTACAGGTCTATGAATCGCCAGGTTTACATACTTCACAGAACTCACGATAGCACACACCCTCCCCAATGTCCATAACCCCCTCCCCCTCTCCCAACCCCACCTCCCCCCAGCAACCCCCAGTTTGTTTTGTGAGATTAAGAGTCATTTATGGTTTGTCTCCCTCCCAATCCCATCTTGTTTCATTTATTCTTCTCCTATCCCCCTAACCCCCCATGTTGCATCTCCACATCGTCATATCAGGGAGATTATGATAGTTGTGAGAAAGAGAAGTTTTATACAAGGGAATTCCCATAAGAGTTTTGGAAGATTTCTCATCCTAAACTTTTCAGGCTAGGAGAGAATGGGATGACATATGCAAAATATTGAAAAACAACTATCGACCAAGAATTCTATACCCAGAAAAGCTTCCCTTAAGAACTGAAGGAACACCTGGGTGGCTCAGTGGTTTAAAACCTCTGCCTTCAGCTCAGGTCATGATCCCAGGGTCGTGGGAGCAAGCCCCACATCGGGCTTTCAGCTCAGTGGGGAGCCTGCTTCCCCTCTCTCTCTGCCGGCCTCTCTACCTACTTGTGATCTCTGTCTGTCAAATACATTAATAATAAAAAAATCTTGAAAAAAAAAAGGAAAGAACTGAAGGAGACATAAATTCTTCCCCAAACAAAAGAGAGTTCATTACCATCAGATCAGTCTTACAAGAAATGTTAAAGGAAGCTTTTTGAAAGAGAAGTGAAAGAATACTAATTGACATAATAAAATTATTAAAAAGTAACACAAATCTCACTTGTGTTGATGAATCAATAGTTAGGATCTGCAATGTGGTAATAGTGGCACATAATTCACTTACAGTTCTAATTTAATAGTTAAAAATAAGTAATAAAAGAACTATAATATCAGCGATCTGTTATTATTTAATAGAAAAATGTAAATTTTAATTTCAATAAGCTAAAAATAGGAGGAGGAAGAACAGTAAAAACAAATTTTGTGAAATATATTGAAATTAAGTTGTTAGCAGTTTAAGAGAGGGTGGTATAATTTTAAGATATGTTATATAAGTGTAATGGTAAGCAAAAGAGAATTCTGTACTAATTATACAAAAAGCATGATAAAGAAGTCAAAGCACATTAATACCTGAAATACCAAAACATACAAAAAAGAACAAGGTAATAAACAAGGAAAAGTAGATCAATAAAACAATAGGTAAACAATTAGCAAAATGACATTAAGTTCTTATCTAACAATAATTACTTTATATGTAAATGAATTAAATTATCCAATGAAAAGACATAGAAAGGCTGAATGAATAACAATGATAATAATAAAAATCCAACAATATGCTGCCCATAAGAAACTCACTTTATCTTTAAAGACAGACATAGACTGAGTGTGAAAGGATGGAAAAAGGTATTTCAAGTAAATGATACCTAAAAGAAGAAAAAGCAAATGTAGCAATATTTAGACAAAACATACTGTAAACTAAACATAATAAAAGAGACAAAGAAGGTCATCATATTATGGTAATGAGATCAATACATCAAGAAGATATAATAATTATAAATATTTATGCACCCAACATCAGAATGGCTAAATATAAAAAGTGAAAAATAATAGAACTAAAAGGATAAATACAATAATTGTATAGGGCTTTAATACCCCACTTTCAACAATGGATAGATCATTTAGAGTATCAAAAAGAAAAAAACAAACAAACCAGATTTGAACACTATAGACCAAATGGACATAACAATATGTACAGAGCATCTCACAACAGCAAAATAAAATTCTTTCTGAGCACACATGGAAAATTTTCTAGGACAGGCCCTATGTTAGGCCACAACAAGTCTTGACATATTCAAAAATTTAAAATCATATCAAGTGCCTTTTCTGACCACAATGACATGAAACTAGAAACCAAGAAGATGAAAATTAGAAAATTTATGAACACAGAAAATGAACACATAGAAATTAAGCCACACTCTCCTGAATAAACAATGGGTCAAAGAAGAAATTAAAGACAAAATAAAAAAGGTTTTGAAACCAAACTGAAAACATAACATATCAGAAATTATGGGATGTTAACAAATGCAGTTCTAAGAGGAAAGCCATTGCAATTATTGACTACATTAAAAAACTAGAAAGATCCCAGATAAACAACAGAATTCTAGAAGGGAACAAATTGAGCCCAAAATTAAAAGAAAGAAGGAAATTAATAAACATTAAAACACAAATAAATGGAATAAAAAAAGACAAACAAAATTGACAAACCTTTAGCTAGATTAACCAAGGAAAAAATCAAACCCCCAAATAAACAAAATTATAAATTTAAAAGGAGGCATTACAACTGACAAAACAGAATTTCAAAATATCATAAGATGCCACTATGAACAAATCTACCCCAACACACTGGAAACACAGAAGAAGTGGAAAAATTCTTAGAAACATAAAACTTACCAATACCAAAATTGGAAGAAATGGAAAATTTGAATAGACCAATTATTAGTATGGAGATTTAATCAGTAATAACAAAAACTCCCAAAAAAGAAAACCCCAGGGCCCGATGGCTTCAGCACTGCAGTGGTGAATTTTGCCAAATATTTCAAGAAAAATTAGCATAAATCCTCAAACCCTAACAAACCCTAACAAAAAATCAGAGTAGAGAACACTCCCAAACTATTTTATGAGGCAAATATACTAAATCTTAAATATGACACTAATAGAAAACTTCAGAAAAAAATCTCTGATGATTATAGATACAAAAATTCTCAACAACATACTAGCAAACTGCAACACATGAAAAGTATTCCTTTAATCAAGTGAGATTTATCCTGGAGATGTAAGGATGGTTCAGTAGGTACAAATAAATCAATGTGACATATCACATTCATCAAATTTAGAAAAAGAAGAATCATATCATTTCAATATATGCAAGAAAAATATTGATAAAGTTCAATATCCATTAATGGTAAAAACTGTCAACAAATTAGTCATAGAAGTAACACATCTCAACATAATGAAGGTCATGTGTAACAAACCCAAAACTAACATCACACTTAATGATGAAAGGTTGCAAGGTTTTCCTTTAAGATCAGGATAAAGGATACCTGGGTGGTTTAGTCAGTTAAATGTCTGTCTTCAGCCCAGGTCATGATCTTGGGGTCCTGGAATGGAGTCCTGCATTGGGCTTCCTGCTCAGCAGGTAGTCTGCTTCTCCCTCTCCCTCTGGGCCTCCCCCCTGCTTGTGCTCTCCCTCTCCCTCTCTCTCTCTCTCTCAAATAAATAAATGAGATCTTTGAAAAATGATCAAGAATAAGATAAGAGTGCTCAGTCTACTCAATATAGTACTGAAACTACTAGCTAGAAAAATCAGGAAAGAAAAAGAAATTAAAAGTATCAGAATTGGAAATGAATAAAAAAAATTGTCTGTACAGGTAAATGACATGATTTTGTATATAAGAAATCCTAAAGACACAATTAAAAAAAAAAACTCCTGTTGGATCTAATCAACAAATTCAATAATGTAGCAGCATTCAAAATTAACATAAAAATCATTAGGATCTCTATAAATGAACAATACATTTCTGGAAAAGAAATCAATATCATTTTCTTTTTTTTAAAGATTTTATTTCTTTATTTGACAGAGAGAGACTCAGCGAGAGAGGGGACACAAGCAGGGGCAGTGGGAGAAGGAGAAGCAGGCCTTCCATTGAGCAGGGAGTCCAATGTGGGGCTCCATCCCAGGAATCTGGGATCATGACCTGACCCAAAGGCAGATGCTTAATAACTGAGCCACCCAGGTGCCCCATCAATCTCATTTTCAGTTGTCCAAACCTATAAAGTATTTAGGAATAAATTTACGTTGGGAAATTAAAGTTCTTTTCTCTTAAACTATAAGATGTTGATGAAGGAATTCAAAGATTCAAATTAATGGAAAGATTTCCCACATTAGTGGATTGGAAGAATTAATATTGTTAAAATGTCCATACTACCAAAAGTCACCCATAGATTCAATGTAATCTCTATGGCATTTTTAAAAAACAGATATAGAAAAAACTACTCTTAAAATTTATATGGAATCAAAAAAGATCTTAGATAGCAGAAGAAATCCTGTGAAAGAAGAACAAAGCAGGTGGCATCTATTTGCTGATTTCAAGCTATACTGTAAAGTTAAAGCCAACAAAACAATATGATACTGGCATAAAACAGACAACAGACCAACAGAGTAGAATCAAGAGCCCAGAAATAAACTCTAGCATATACTATCAACTAATATTAAACAAGGGAGCCAAGAATACTTAATGAAGACATGAGAGTTTCTTTAAGGAATGGTACTTGGACAATTGGACTCATCCTTAAAAGAATAAAACTGGAACCATATTTTGCATCATTCATAAAAATTAACCTGAAATGAATTAATGACTTAAATTTAAGAACTAAAACAATGAAGCTTTTGGAAGAAAACATAGAACAAAACTCCTTGACATGGGTCTTGATAATGATTTTTGGATATGACACCTAAAACACAAGAACATAAGTAAGTGGGACTAAATGAAATTAAATATCTTCTACATGGCAAAAGCAAAATAAAAACTTATCAACAAAGTGAAAAGGCAAACTATTGGAATGGGAAAAAATATTTGTAAACCATGTATCTGGTAAGGGGTTATTATCCAAAATATATGAAACTCATACAACTCAATAGCAAAAAGTTAATTAACCCAATTTAAAAATGGGTGAAGGACCTGAATACACATTTCTCCAGAGAAGATATACAAGAAGTACACAGATCCTATGAAAAGATGCTTGGTATCACCAGCCATTAGGAAAGTGCAAATTAAAACCACAATGAAATATCACTTCACACATGTTAAAATGGCCATTCATTGAAAGACAAAAAAAAAAAAAAAATGCCAATGTGGATGTATAGAACAAGGAACATTGTATACTCTTGGTGGGTTTGTAAATGGTTAGAACCACTATGGAAAATAATATGAAGTATCCTATAAAATTAAAAGTATCATATGATCTACCAGTTTCACTTCAAAGGCAACAAGAACACTAACTTGAAAATATATCTGCACCTTCATGTGAATAGCAGAATCGTTTGCAATAACCAAGGCAGGGAAGCAATCTAAGTGTTTTGAGTTTTCTAGAACATTGCACACTTGAAATCATACAGAATGTAGCCTCTCAGATTCACTTTCCTCATCCAGTAATATGCACTTAAGTGTCTTCATTATCTTTTTATGGCCAGATAACTCATTGCTTTTTACTGTTATTTCCTTGTTTGGACATACCAAGCTTATTTATCCATTCACCTACTGAAGAACATATTGATTGCTTTCAAGTTTTGTAAAATATGAATAAACCTGCTATAAACACCTGTGTTCAGGCTTTGTCTGAACATACATTTTCAGCTCACTCTGGGTAATATTAAGGAGCATAATTGCTGGATCTTATTGTATGGTAAGAGTATGTTTAGTTTTGTAGAAAAGCACTAATTTGCCATCTGAAGTGGCTGAACCATTTTGCATTCCCATCAGCAATACATGAGATTTCCTGTTGCTCTACATCCTCGTCAGCTTTTGGTATTGTCAGTGTTCCAGATTTTGGTCACTCTAATATATGTATAGTGATAGCTCATTTCTCCTTTATTTTGCATTTCTCTGATGACATGATGTGGAGCTTCTTTTCATATGCTTATTTGCCATCTGTATATCTCTTTGATTCAGTGTCTTAAGGTCTTTGGCCAATTTTTCCCCCCATTGGGTTTGTTGTTTCCCAATTGTGAATTTTGAGAGTTTTTAAAATATTTTTTTGGATAACAGCCCTTTATAAGATGTTATTTTGCAGGTATTTTCCTTCAGCCTGTATTTTGATATTGTCTTATTTTGACCTTGTCATTCTCAGAGCAGAAATATTTAATTTTAATGAAGTCCAGTTTACCAATTATTTATTTCATGTATTGTGCCTTTGTTGTATTTAAATCATTATCATATCAAAACTAATGTTGGTTTCCTCTGACCTTTATTTCTAGTAATTCTGTTGTTTTGCATTTCACATTTAGTACT
Source organism: Meles meles (assembly GCF_922984935.1). Taxonomy (NCBI): domain Eukaryota; kingdom Metazoa; phylum Chordata; class Mammalia; order Carnivora; family Mustelidae; genus Meles; species Meles meles. The sequence continues at coordinate 156,206,254 of NC_060066.1, read as the reverse complement.
GAGATCCATTTTTAATTAATTTTTGTAATTAAAGTCTGTGTCTGTGTCTAGATTCATTTATCTAGATGCCTCTTCTTTTTTTAACATGTGAACATCCAGCTATTTTAGCACCATTTCTTAAAGAGATTACCTTTGCTCCATTGTATTACCTATGTTCCTTGGTCAAAGACCAATTGACTATATATATGTGATTCTATTTCTGGGCTCTTTTTTCCTGTTTAGCTCATTTATTTGTCTATTTTCTTGGCAATATCACACTGTCTTAGTTACCATAGTTTTATAGTAAGTCTAGAAGTAGGGTAGTGTCACTTCTCTAGTTATTTTTTCCTTCAATATTAAGTTGGCTATTCTAGGTCTTTTACCTACCTATACACTCTGGAATCAGTTTGTCAATATCCACAAGATAAATTGATGGAATTCTGATTGGGATTTTATTGAATATGTCAATTGGTCAAGTTGGTAAAAATTGACACCTTGACAATATGATCCTTTTATTCATGAATATGGATCATCTCTCCATTTATTTAGTTCTCCTTTGATGTTTTCATCAGTTTTGAAGTTTATCTCATATACATCTTATATTTATTTAGATATATTATGTGTAAGTATTTTATTCTTTGGGTTACTATTGTAAATGGTAATTTATTTTATTTTATTTTTTTAAGATTTTATTTATTTGACAGACAGAGATCACAAGTAGGCAGAGAGGCAGGCAGAGAGAGGAGGAAGCAGGCTTCCCACTGAGCAGAGAGCCCAGTGTGGGACTCGATCCCAGGACCCTGGGATCACGACCTGAACGGAAGGCAGAGGCTTTAACCCACTGAGCCACCCAGGTGCTCCAATGGTAAATCAGATTTTACTTCATCATAGCTGGCATATAGGAAAGCTACTGAGTTTTTCATACCAATCTATAATCCTGAAACCTTGTCATAATCACTTCATTTCTGGATTTTTTTAAAATTAGATTTTTGGATTTTGTCAGGTAATCATGTCATCTGCAAACAAAGGCAATTTTATTTCTTCCTTTTCAATATGCATATCTTTTATTTCATTTTCTTGACTCATTACATTAGATAGTACTTCTAGTTAGATACTGAAAAACAGTGATGAGAGAGAACATCCTTACCTTTTACCTGATTTAGTGGAAAAACAACAAATTTCTCACCATAAAGTATGATATTCATCATAGATTTTTTAGATATTCTTTATGTTGAAGAAGTTCTCCTCTAATCCTAACGAGCGTTTTTAATCATGAATGTTACTGGATTTGTCAAATGCTTTTTCTGTATTAATTGATATGATCATATGATTATTTTTTCTTTCTTTAGACAATTGATGTAATGGATTACATTATTTTTTTTTAATTTCAATTTTTTTTAATTTTTAATTTTTTAGATTGTATTATGTTAGTCACCATAAAATACATCATTAGTTTTTGGTGCATTGTTCCAAGATTCATTGTTTATGTACAACACCAAGTGCCCCATGCAATACATGACCTCCTATATACCCACCATCAGGCTCACCCATCCCCCACCCCGCCTCCCCTCTAAAACCCTCAGTTTGTTTCTCAGAGTTCACAGCCTCTCATGGTTTGTCTCCCCCTCTGATTTCACCCAATTCACTTTTCCTTTCCTTCCCCTAATGAACTCCATGTTATTCCTTATGTTCCACAAGTAAGTGAAACCATATGATAATTGACTTTTTCTGCTTGACTTATTTCACTCAGCATAATCTCCTCCAGTCCCATCCATGTTGAAGCAAAGGTTGGGTATTCATCTCTTCTGATGGCTGAATAATTCCATTGTATATACAGATCACATCTTCTTTATCCATTCATCTGTTGAAGGGCATCTTGGCTCTTTCCACAGTTTGACTATTGTGGACATTGCTGCTATAAACATTGGGGTACATATGGCCCTTCTTTTCACTACATCATGCCCCCATGTTGGGGGCATAAATATTTACAATTGTTAGATCATCTCGGTGGTTAGAACCTTTAAGAATGATGTAGTATCCTTCTATAACTCTGACTATAGTCATTAGTTTAAAATCTAATTTATCTGATATGAGAATTGGTGATCCAATCTGGGCCTAACATTTTATGTTTTGAAAGGTTTTTAATTATTGATCAATTTCTTTATTAGATATAAGCCTCTTCAGATTGTCCACTTCTTACATGATTATTTCAAAGAATTGGTCAAGTTCATCTGAATTACCAAATGTGTTGGTGTAGAGTTATTCATAGTATTCTTTTGTTATCCTTTCCATGTTCATGGGAATCTGTAAGGATGTTCCCCCACTTTCACTTTTTTTTGTTGTTGTTACTAGTAATTTATGTCTCCTCTTTATTTTTTCTCTTAGTTTTCTTGGCTAGAGACTTCACAATTTTATTGACTTTAAAAAGAGCTATCCATTGGTTTTATTGATGTTCTAAATCCATTTTAGTTTCATCTTGGTCTGAGAGCAGACATTGTGAGAGACATGATTTCTCTTCTTTTGAATTTCTTAAGGTATGTTTTATGACCTAGAATGTGGTCTAGCTTGCTGAGTGTTCCAGCTTTAGAAGAATATGTATTCTGTTATTAGATGAAGTAGTTTACAAACATCTATTATATACAGTAGATTGATTGGTATTATTAATATTAACTATGTAATTACTGATTTTCTGCCTGCTGTATCTTCTGATACTATTAGAATGATGTAGAAAATTTGGACTACAACAAGAGATTCATCTATTTATCATTGTAGTCCTATCCATTTTGCCACATGGATTTTGATACTCTTTTGATAGGCACATACATGATAAGTATTGGTATGTCTTCTTAAGATACTGAGACTTTATAATTATGTAATGTCCCTCATTACCCCTAAGAACTTTCTTTGCCATGAAGTCTGCAATGTGTGAAATTAATATAGCTGCTTTTTCTTCCTTTCAGTTAGTGTTATCATGGTATCTCTCAATCCATTCCTTTAATTTTAATCTATATATGTCTTTGTACTTAAAGTAGATTTCTCATATACAACATAGAGTTGGCTCTTGTTTTTCAATCCACTCCTATCATCTGTGTCTTTTAATTTGTTTTTTTAGGCCATTAATGTTTAAAGGAATTATTGATATACTTACATGAATATCTACCTTATTTGTTACTGATTTGTTCTTGTTGTCTTTGTTGTTTGTTCCTAAATTTTGTCTTCCAGGCTTTTTCTGAAATTTATGGTTTCAACTGGTCATTTTATATGATTCAATTTTATCTCCCTGGTATATCTATTATATATGTGTGTATGTGTGTGTGTGTCTGTGTCTATCCATAGATATATCTATATTTCTATCTATACAAATATATATATAGATAGATCTCTATCTATATAGATATCTATATTTTTATATATTTATTACTTTTTTAGTGGCAACCTTAGAATTTATAATATTCATTTATAACCAATCCAAGTCCACTTTAAATTAACACTATACTGTTTCACATGTAGTTCAAGTATCTTATTATAACAAAATATTCCAAATTCTTCCATCTCATCTATTGTGTCACTGCTGTTATTTACCTGACTTATATAAGCATTAACATATATAATATATAATTGTTCATAATAAAATACATTGTATCTATTATCACGAATTTTTATGTTATAATAAGAATAGGAAATCATAAAAGTTTTTATTTTAATTGCACGTGTTTGTTCTCCCATGTTCTTCCATTATGTTGCTCTGAATTTCTGACCTATATCATTTTCCTGCTGTCTGAGGAACTTATTTTAGTATTTCTAGCATTACAAATCTACTCATTAAAAAATTCCCACAATTTTTATTTGTCCAGAAAACTCTATTTTTTTTTTAACCTTTGAAGGATAAATTTGCAGAGTTCAGAATTCTAGGTTGGTGTTTTTGTTTTTCTCTCACCATTTTAAATATTTCACTGTACTCTTCTTTCTTACATGATTTTTGAGGAGAAGTCTGATGTAAATCTTAACTGTGCTTTTCTATGGGTGAAGTAATGCAGTGGTGAGGTATAGAGAAAGAATGAATTCTATGGTCTTATGGTTATGTTCTAGTCTTTCGGTGAGCTTATGCCATTGGTCTGTAAATTTCACCAGAGTTTCTCAGTGTCACCAACCCATTTAGGTAAAAGAAGATACGTAGTGGGAGCTGAAATTGACCATTTCCTTTCCCCCAGGTAGACTAGACTGAAAAATATATCTTAGCAGGTTAAGCTCTGTTAAAAGGGCTTCTTCCTGCAGGGAGGCTTTGTTAAGAAGAAAATACTTTGGTGAGTTTCACAATACTACCTTTTCTCTACTTTCCAGAAACATGAAAGGAATTTTCTCTGATATTCACTGTGTGGAGCTAATAGATTTCCAGAAGATAAAATACAAAAATGTGAGGGACCTCTATCACTGGGTTCTTCTGGAGATATTTACTCTTAGAGTTGTTTGTAATGAGTCTCCAACTATTCATCAATTACAGTTTAGTTTTCCTACCCCAATACTGGTTCACATAAAGGTTTTTACTCAGGGATTATGTTACAATAAGATTTGATTCTCTGTGTCTCTCTGTCTGTCTGTCCAATTTTGGGAGCCATGGTTTGCCCTGTGACCTCACTTTTCTGAATGTCTAAGAAGTGTTATTTAGTTTTTCATTTGTTCTGCTTTTTACTTATAAAGATGGAGTGGTTACTTCTAATCTAACTACGTGTTGAACCAGAAGCCGGGAGTCCTCTAAAATCAATTTTTAAAAAAATCACTTGAAATAAGCAATCTTTTATATAATTATGCCAATGAAAGAGATAAATTCTAAGATGCCCTTCATAATCCTGATTCCTTGGGTTTATGACTCTATGATTCCCAACTGCTTAGTGCAAGCAAGATTAATGAGTTACTCTTAGTAATAGAATATTACAATATTACCTGTATTTTTGTGTGTTTACATGATTATATTACCTTAAATTGTAATGCCAGCCTTGAAAGGAGATGCTGTCTCTTGCTGGTTTTAGGAGGTAAGCAGCCATAGTGACATCCATTCGGCAAGGCAATAAGAGCAGCCTGTAGCCTTTGTTTACAGACTGCAACGGACTAAGCTGCTCAATCCAACAGCACCACAAAGAACTAAAAGCTGCTAATAACCATATAACCAGAAAGTGAGAAGTGAATCCTTCCTCAGCTGAGCCTTGGAAGAGACCGCAACCCAAGATAATGCCTTAATTACAGCTTTATGAGTACCTGAAGCAGAAGATACCTAGACTCATCATCCACAGTTCTGTGAAATATTACATATGTATGATTTTAAGTCTCCAAGTTTATGGTCACATTTTAACACTGCAACACTAATTACTATAGCTGCCAACTTAAGAAGATTATAATAAATTGTTTAATTTTATTTTCAGTTTTTAGGGTGTCAACTTTCATTTATTTTCAAACAGCATCAAGTCTTCCTTGCTAAAAAGAATAACATGGCTAGAGTAGCACTGTTTACCAGTTATCCTTGGCCAAGTTATTGGGCAAAATCTTCTATTATCAGGGCACCTGGAGGGTTCAGTGGGTTAAGTCTCTGCCTTCAGCTCAGGTCATGATCTCAGGGTCCTGGGATCCAGCCCTGCATCCTCGGGCTCTCTGCTCAGTGGGGAACCTTCTTCCCCTCCACCCCCTCACCCCCCGCCTGCCTCTCTACCTACTTGTGATCTTTGTCTGTCAAATATATAAATAAAATCTTTTTTAAAAACTTCCATTATCAAATTTTATCTTGATTTACTATAGCCTGTATTTATAAAAACAAAACTCAACACTTAAATAAAAACAGCAACAAAATATTGTATTTGATATCTAAGCAGCACAAAATATTCTTTACTATATAGGAGGAAGAAATAGGGTTAAGAAAAAATTATTAGATGAAGAAAAATTTTCAGACAATATACCGATTTGGGAAGGTGAATCTCAGGACCCAAAATTATTATATAGAATACATACCTGGATGATTTTAACATCTTGCCCTCAATTCTGTGTATAACTTCGATTGCAGCTTTGAATAAGTCAACTAAATTCCCAGTTTTGTAATCTATATAATACGGCTATACAGATGCTAAGACTTCTAGTTCTAAATTGTCATGATTTTCTGAAATGACAGCATTTTCAGAATAAGAAACAGGAATAAATGAAGTGATAATCAGTGCCTTCCTATCAGTGTGGCATCAATCATCAATAAATATTTTGACTCATATGTTTCTAAATTTTATATATTTAAGGGTAGATATACCACTTGTATAACATGTGTAAGGACTAGAATTTATAGTTGCTTCAGAAAAATGTATAGACTAAAAAATTACTACCATTTACTAATTTTTACTAATTTCATAATTCTTAATAGTTTTTCTCTCTTAGTTGTTGAATACGATTTAAAGGATTTTAGTACTCTTCATTTCCATTAAATAAAAAAAAATGCAAAGTATATTACTCAAACTTGAGGTCATTCATCCAAAGAAACAGGAAAAAACTGCTTTTATTACATTGGTCTGCTTACCTGAATTCACATAAAATAAGTATTTCCTTTTTTGATCTCTTTTTAAAGTGAATCACTACTTCCGCAAACATTTATACAGAAATGCTCTAACCCAATCCTGCACAGTTAGGGAATCATGTATGTTAAGCATTATCAGTGAAGGATTTTTGAAAAGGCCTCATTCACTACCCTTATCATGAGGAAACTTACCAGTTCTGTACATGCTACCTTCGTAGCCTGAAGAAGACTTCTAAAACAAACAAAAAAAGTGCCTTCAAAAGCTGATGTGTCACATACTTATTAGGGTCCATGAAAGAAAATGATAATATAGTAGCATCTCACAGTGTGAAACATACCACGTTGGATAGAGACAGCATGTGTTGTCATTGGTTAATGAGCGAATGTTTGCTGCCAGAGTGAAGCGACCAGGAGTGAACCATGAAATGACTGTATTCACCCTGAAATATCAGTAAGCAGGGAAGTAATGAGTAGTAGGCAACGTTTCCTGAATGTGCGGGACATACTAGAGCAGCAAAAATATGTCACTTAATATTTATCTTTTATTGAGAGGGACAATTATGGTTTTGTATAATATGAATTTAGGAGACAGAGGCTGTGCTTAATATGTAAATACTTATTTTGATGTGTCACTGTATTGTCGCCCTTTCCTTTCTTTTTTCTTTTTTTTTTTTTTTAAAGATTTTATGTATTTATTTGACAGACAGAGATCACAAGTAGGCAGAGAGGCAGGCAGAGAGAGAAGAGGAAGCAGGCTCCCTGCTGAGCAGAGAGCCTGATGTGGGGCTGAAGGCTGAGGCCTTAACCCACTGAGCCACCCAGGCGCCCCAACCCTTTTCCTTTCTTATTGGCTGGCCTTACTACCTCTTTCCTTTCCTTCAGATACGAGCCAAAACTCACCAGGAAGGTATTCCTAATTAACTTTATCCGTTTTTTGTTTTGTTTGTTTTTTTTCCACAGTTTCATCGAATTTTAGACTATTAGCAGTGAAAAACTCTTTATAAATAATTTACTTCAGCCCTGTTTGCCCCTCTTATCTTAGTTACAAGACACGTGTATCTATACATATGTGCACATGCACATGTGAATATGTTTCTGGTTCTTATGTGTCAGTACACTATTTTCATCAATATTTTAATGAAATATTATATTTAACTACTTAAATATTATATTTTAAGTCACCTGGAAAATATTTATTTAAATTTTTTTGGGTCCTTGGATATTTAAGAAAATCTTATTGAAAAAATAATTTAAAGGATTAATGATCAATTTTATATTTTCTCTTGGGCTATTCAGCTGGTGTTAGATGCACCCCATCCTGAAATTACTGAGGTGAATGATGCAAAATGTGTCATCTAACCTATCACAACCATTCTTTAAATGATAAGTAACATGGCAGCCTCAATAAAATGAGACATATACCATAAAACATTTGTGAGAAAAATTATGCATATTACCTTAATATTCTGACAACTTCACTTATACTCTCTAATTAGACATTGGCTAGTTTAGTCCTTGAAGAACATCTAAGCCTAAATGTTTATTTCCTGCCTATGAGATGTATTTCAGGAGTTGGATGATTGGGTGATGTGGCTTTGGTAAAAGCATCAACAGCTTTGGTTATTGTTAGGTGATGTAGTAAAAAAAAAGGTTTAACATCCATTATCTTCAGAAAAAAAAATGCTTCACTGTTGGTACTATTTATTATATAAGAGAAAGGTGAGTCTTATCTAAGAAATGAAAATTAGTGGTAGAATTGGAATCTGATACAGTGTCTCAGTGATAACATTATTTGAGTGTTCTTACACATTCTAGTCTTCTCTCCTTTGTACTACAGAGTGATCTAATTAGTTTAATGAGAAAGGGGTTTATTAAAGAATCTCACTCACAGAATTTTTGGAGGAACTAAAGAAAAATACTCTAGGAGCATTTCCAGAGTTGACCACAGGAGTCACAATCCCAAATGGGTTGACAGAGTTGCTTCTACTATTTAGAAGGACTCAAATTTGGGAAAGCAAAAAGAAAGCTGCCAGCCTTAGAGCCATTCCACTTTCATACAATCAACAAACTACTGTAGCCAGAAGCTACTGATATGTATGAAAATTCTAGAATCCTACTGCTTCTATCACATTTCATACTATCAGAATGGATGTCTCACATTCTCTATCTTTCTCTAGGTAATTTAATCCCTAATCAAAGCTTCATGAAGATATATCTTATTACCAGAAAATATAGCATGAGTCTGTACCTTTTGGTACAATGGTGGATGCACAATGAAGTTGTGAGATTTAGTGTTAATAATTCCACTGTGAGTGAGCCAGCTAAATGTGGAGAGAGCCTTATAAGAATGTGGACAGCTTCCATTGAGAGCTATTCTCTACAGTGTCCAAATACTTATGTAGTACTTAGTATGTGTAAATTATCTAGTGTAAAGATTCACATCTGAAGATCAAATAATAAAAGGCATTATTTGTATTTACTATTTTGGGCAGAGGCTGTGTAGGAGACAAAGGGTAGAAAAACACAGTAAGATATGCTCCCCCATCCCACAGTATTGCACTGAGGTAAACAAAGTGTTCATACCAGTTTAAATCATTGTCTCTTTTGAGAAAGAGATTAGCTAAATACATGGTTTGAATCTCTTTTGCCTATTATTTTTTCATATATATATGTATATATATATATATATACACACACACACCATATTGTAAGATTAGTTATCTGTATTATTTATTAGGAATATTAAGATAATTAATGCCAGGTTGATACTTATATAATTGCATAACATAATACAAACTATGTTCATCCTCATTTTTGAAAACTTTCATATAGAAAGATGGAATTTATTATTAAATATCAACATAATATTTGTTATATGGTTTAAGGGAGTCACATTACCCTTTGGTATTTATTAACCAATCAACCAAAATCAATATGGTAACAATAATATGGTGACAATATGGTATGATACAGTAACCATGGCATGGTAGCAATAATATTGTAACAGTAATAACTAAAAATGTGTTTGGGATTTGTTCATGAATTATCAAAATTCTCAAAATAACTTCTGGACAATAACATTATTATTATTACTATAGCTATATACAATAAAGGAATTAAAGTCAATAGAGTGTAATTTGGCCGGAAAAATTTCACTCAGCTGATCTGGGTTTCTCAGGTCCTATGCATGCACCATATAGGCCTGTCTTTAGGACAAGCCCTTGGAATATTCTGCTTGATAACATTGTTTTTATATGTGTGAGCCCTTGGGCCTCTCTGCTATATAATTTTTTATAACCACATGATTTATGGAAAAGACTGGTTTCACCTGGGGGAGTAGGGGAGGGCTAGAATATCAGTAACTGAGTTCAGTCATGTGGGCTGATACCCAATAATGATCCCTACACAAGGCTTGGGTGAGCTTCATAACACTTCACACAGATTATACTTGGAAACCCTTCATGAATATTATACTTCAACACCTGGAGAATTAAGATCATCCACATGCAATTCCACTGGGAGGGCACCTGGAAATTTGCACTTGGTTCCTCCTGGACTGCCTCATATGCCTTTCACTTTGCTGATTTTAATCTGTATCCTACTGCTGTAATAAACTATAACCACCAGCGTAAGAGTTCCTGAGTTCTTCTAGTTATTACCTGAGAGTGATCTTACAGACTCCTGACACACAAATGTGGTGACTATCACACAGATGTCCAGAATAAATCTTGAGATTTTTGATGAAAAATATCACATATTTCCTTTTAGAGCATATGACTTTTAGACACAAGACAGTAGCACAAGGTTCCAGAGATGTAGGCATATTTATCTACTCTTTGGTAAGGTACATGTTGTGAGCAGGGGCAATTTGCCTTCTAACCTCATCAATATTGTCTTACTGGGTTGGAATATTCATCCCTCATAACAAATAAAACAGAGCTGTGTTCTCTAAATGAGATATTATGGACAAAGTGAGTTTTGAATGAGCTTTTAACTTCTTATTTTGGAGGTGAGGAAGTACTGCATTCTTTGAATCTTTCTGTTGTTATTGGGAAATATCCAATGGAGAAAATATTGAACTTTCTTTTCTGTTGTCTCAGTGAGCAACCCTTCCTCTGGCTTAGTTTGTACTAATGCTTAAGCCTACTGTTGAGGAAATGCCATTGGCTTGGCATCCTACAGGTGCAAGGATTCCATTGGGACCATCACTTTATTCTACCATTTTTCTAGTTAAAATATTTTCTCATAAATTGGACTTAAAACATTAATTGGTATTGTGATTATTTGTTCTCTCATAGCTTTATTTGTTCTGATATCAAGAAGTCCCAATGATGATCTAACATGCCTATAGTTGTTAGGATTTGGAAATACTTATTAACTCTGAAGTCATGTTCAATCCATATATCTTTCTGTTTTGTTTAGTTTACTGTAAGTGTGAAATTGATTATATATTTTGTTTGTTTACAAAATAAATACAATTTATAGTTATGAAATATATGTTCATATATTTGAGGGACATGATGCTTAATTCTTTTAACTAATGTAAGTGACTACCTATTTATAAAGCAATTTATTCTATTTCTATTTGCAAACAGATAATAATTTTATATAATAAAACTGAAAAACCATTGGCATAGTTGAGATTTTTTAGAGTTTTACTTTAGTTTTGACTTTAAAATACTGCATGCTATTTTAAGAAATTGAAGTACTTGAAGAAATTTCAAATATTGTCAATCCACAAAAGGAAAGGAGAGAAAAATTCAATAGTAGTTCAGTAGGATATAAACCCTGCAGGCCTAACTGATAGTTATATTCCATCTGGTTCATGCTTATTTCTAGGGGAAGAACACAAGCTACACACTGAAATGAACCTGATGATTTTCCATAACTGGCCAACAAGCTGTTGCATTTGAGCCAGTTATAATATTCATATGTTATTCAGTTAGGTTTACTTTGAAAGTATTTTTCCAGTCTAATGAGATTTATGGATTTCCTTTTATGTGGAGGTTCTCTACATGCTTTATATGTTTATTCTTATCTTCTTGTCTTTTTCAAAGACTTTGCAAAATAAGAAACTATCAAAACACGCAATTTTGTTCTGATTTTGACTGTAGGGCATATGTATTATTCAAGGAGTAGACCAACTGGAACACGAATATGGCACAGAAGTATTTTTATTATGGTCATATAGGATTATCTGAATTTCATTAGTTGCTGCTGGTTTGTGCCTGAAAGAAATGTCCTTCATTATCATTGAAAACCTACAAAATTTCATTCCCTGAGACTGGGCTAAATTGAGATAATTGGCTTAATAAGACAGTTAGGAACTGGCATATTTATACACAATATAGAATGTTGATAATCTACAGATTTACTTTTCATGTGATTTCTTTGATTCTCTTTTGAGGCAATTAGTATTTTATGCCAAAGAGTGCCTACTTTAGTGATGGACTATATATGTGCAAAATCAGTTTTGATGTTTTTCATTTAGATTACATTGGCAAATTGTTTTATCTCTAAGTCTCAACTCCTTTATCTGTAAAGTGGAAATAATAGTATCTATCTCTCTGGACCTTTCTGAGAACTAAATTAAAAACAAATGCAACTGGATTTCCTAGAAAGGATTTAAGATTTAGGAAAGAGTACTGTTACGAAATACCATGCCCTCTCATGGACTCAGAAATACATAAGAACAATGATATATACTTACTATCAGTCTACCATAAGGGGTATCCAATTTTCCTTTGAGTTCTGACTTTTTTTTTCTCTAAAGGTACTAGTCTTTAAATCTTAGAATGATAGAACTAGAAACTACACAACCCTAAATCTGAAAGTTACCCTAAACCACTTATCTTTATCTTCCTTTCATATTTATTTATTTATTTATTTATTTATAAAGATTTTTTATTTTATTTTTATTTGACAGAGAGAGAGAGATCACAAGTAGGCAGAGAGGCAGGCAGAGAGAGAGGAGGAAGCAGGCTCCCTGCAGAGCAGAGAGCCCGACGCGGGGCTTGATCCCAGGACCCTGAGATCATGACCTGAGATCATGACCTGAGCCGAAGGCAGCGACTTAATCCACTGAGCCACCCAGGCGCCCCTTCCTTTCATATTTATATAACTGCATGGCTTGTTCTGCAAGTTTCTATATCTCCTCTGAACTTTTGAGGTTGCTTTTTGTCTGCTTCTGGCCCATTTTCTCCATTTACTGGCACACAGGGAATACTCTATAACAAAATGGTAAAGTATAGAATGTAGTATAGAGTATAGCATAGTATAGAGTACAGAGTATAGTAACAATAAACATACTCTAGGGATTAAATTTGAGTTTTGTTTTATTTAACCTCTCTCGGTATCAGTTTTCCTATCTGATATTACAGTATGAAGAGTTATGGTATGACCTCCTCACAGTGTCGTGTTCCCTTAAATAATCTATGTAGTAAATGTATACATTATAACTCTCAATGAATATTGGATTTTTACCACCTATACTTAAATCTGATCAAATAATGGGTATCTCCTCATTAAAACCTTTTATAACTACAAAATCTGTGTGGATTAATGCCTAAACTCATCCCTATTTATTCAAACAGTTACATTAGTAGTCATTTTCTTTAAATTAATCATGCTCGTTCTTTTAGCCTGTGTTCCAGTTCTACCAAAGCACCTAAGAACCAAAGTTCTTAGAGCAGGGGAATCTATATTTTCCTCTAACTAGTTATCTGATTTTATTGGCTCTTACTCACCACGACTAGTTTTCTTTGGAAGCCCTATTCATTAATAATACAGATAAAATGATACTTCAAGGAAGTCTTTTCTGTATATAAAATAAACTCAGAAAATTAATTATTCTTCCTTTGTGAAGAACTCCCTTTATTTCCTACTTACCATAGGTTTAAATCACATGTCATGAATTCTTTAAAAATATTCCTGTTGTGAGTATCCATCTATATATTTAATTATGTATTTTTGTTAGATTTATCTTTCTAGCTATAGATTAACTCATTTCCCATTTATTTTTTAATTTTGTCTTTTTACTTTTTAGTTTAAATTAAAAATAATTTTTGAATATAGTTGACATCCAATGTTCCATTAGATTTAGGTATATAACATAGTTATTCGATGTTCAACACAGGTGTAGCTAGGAATAGTCAACATACAACACTATTACAGTAACATTGACTATATTCCCTATATTGTACCTTTTATTCTCATGACATTGATTCCATAATTGAAATTCTATATCTCATACTCCTCTTCACCCATTTTGCTTATACCCCAACCCTCTTCCCCTTGGGGGAAGTTTTTTCTCTGTATTTGTAGGTCTGATTCCGTCTTTTGTTTGGTTGTTTATTCATTTGTTTTATATGGTAGTGGGACAAAAAAAAAAAAGAGACACATAGATCAATAGAATATAATAGAGAGCCTAGAAATAAAATCTATGCTTATATGGTCAACTAATCTATGGCAAAGGAGGCAAGAACATACAATGGGAAAAAGACAATTTCTTTAATAAATGGTGCTGGAAAAACTGGATAGCTACATGCAAAAGAAGGAAATGACCACTTTTTAATACCATACACAAAAACAAACTCAGAATGGATTAAAGACCTATATGTGAGACTGAAAACCATAAAAATTCTAGAAAAGAACATAGGTAGTAATTTCTTTAACATTGGTCATAGCAACATTTTTCTAGATATGTCTTCTCAGCAAGGAAAACAAAACCAAAAGTAAACCATTGGGATTACATCAAAATAAAAAGCTTTTGAACAACAAAGGAAATCCTTAACAAACAAAAGAATCTATAATCTAAAAGAATCTAAAAGAATCTAATCTTTTTTTTTCCAAAAAAGATATACAGATGGCCAAGAGACACAGAAATATACCACCAATCATCAGGAAAGTGCAAATCAAATCATAATGAGATTTCACCTTATATTGTCAGAATGGTTATTACACTGCTGTTAGGTATTTAAATTGGTACAGCCACTGTGGAAAGCACTATGCAGTTTCTTCAAAAAAATTAAAAGTAGAACTGCTCTACGACCCAATAATTCCACTACTATTTATCCAAGAAAATAAAAACAGGGACACCTAGGTAGTTCAGTCATTGAGCATCTGCCTTCGGCTCAGCTCATGATCCCAGGGTCTTAGGGTCAAGCTCTGCATCAGGCTTCCTGCTTGGCTGGAGGCCTGCTTCTCCCTCTTCCACTCCCTCTGCTTGTGTTCTTTCCCTCGTTGCCTCTGTCAAATAAATAAATAAAAAATCTTAAAAAACAAAAAGAAAAAAAACACTAATTCAAAAAGATATATGAAAGATATATGTATCCCTATGTTTATTGCAGCATTCTTTATGATAGCTGAGATCTTGAAACAAGTTCCCTTCAATAGATGTGTGGATAAAGAAATAGTGGCATATCTATATGTGGAATACGACTGAACAGTAAAAAGGGTGAGCTCTTACCATTTGTGACAACATGGATGGATCTAAAGGGTATAATGCTAAGTGATATATGTAAGGCTGAGAAAGGCAGATATCATATGGTTTCACTCCTATGTGGAACTCCTTTTCCTTTTTTACAAGACAGTATGACACTTGAGGTAGAAGCCTCAGTTTTATGTCTTTAGTGTCTACCTTTCTTAATAAATGAGTTCCATTAACTAGTTCCAGTGGTTCTCTATCCCTTTATTTTTTTGCATCGTTCTTTCCCTATTTATTTAACATAGCTTAAGAATAAGGCATCTTTCATTAAAAAATAATGGCTTCTTAAGACCAGCCTTCAGAAAGGTATGGGAAGAGTGCCTGCTCCGCTTAGTCAGTTAAGTGTCTGCCTTCTGTTCAGGTCATGATCCTGGGGTCCTGGGATCAAAGCCCATATAGGGCTACCTGCTCAGCAAGGAGCATTCTTCTCCCTCTGCCCCTCCCCCCAACTCATACACACTCTTTCTCAGATGGATAAATAAAATCTTTAAACAAATAAACTAAAGCCAAAAGTGTGTGGGATAACTAAGAATCCAGGGGAACATGCACATCTTGGAAAATTACCTCATGTGATTTTAATGGGCATTCAGCCATCATCAGTGTAAAGTGATTAAGCAGTTCCTAAACAGAAGTGATGAGTACAGGTGCTAGTTTAAACAGTTTATTATTCATGTCCTATTAGACTGCTTGGTTTCTCATGTTTCTAACAGTTTCTTGTGTCCTTCAGGTCCCATAGGGCTGATGCACAGATAGGCCCAGGTAGATGTGCATGCAGTGGATTCATTGTGTCTTCTGGATTCTAAGATACTGAGATCCTGCTCTTATATAGGTTTTTCTGGCAAACTGTCCTCTCCTCTCTTTTATGTTTTTTTTCTAGGAGAATGTATTATCTTATCCTAGAATGTCTCTGGAGAAGGGGAGGAGATGCCTTTAACCTAATTACCCTAGAATGTGTCCAGGAGAGGTAGCTTAGAATATTTCCAAGAGGCACTATCTTTCCATCTTCATGACTATTAGGTAAACATCTCTGAACACAGCTGTTAATGCTCTCTGCTCAGAAGATGTGCATATACACCACCCCCATAGAGAATTATTTCTCAACACAAAGGGTATTGTATATATTATCCACCCTGAGAATTACATGTATAGTCCAACGTGATTGTTTTATTTGTGATAAAAGTAAGACTCAAAATCAAAATGAATTAGAGAAAAGTTAAAGTTGAAAACCCAGGTTTATTCATTCAATCTGGCATAGGATTCTCAATACTAGGTTGCTTGGTTATTTGCCAATTTTTTTCTCTTTTCTTTTAGATGATTATTTCTGTTGTATGATTTACATATTTTACAACATTTCAAAATACTGTTTTTGAAATTTAGAAGTGGGATTTAATTTTTTAATTCAGTGTGACATCATCAAGAGACTTGATATTTTGTCTTCCTCTAAAGTATTTTTATATTAACTAATCATCTTTTGGTCTCTCAGAGTAAAGATGCTATTGACGAAAAATAGTACTTTCATAACACTTACTTTATAAGAGAATAAACTACACATTTTGATATCAAAATTTGAAAGTGTTGAATAAAAGCTTAGTCATAATTTTCATAAATAGACCATCAGAAGAGTGGATCATTTTATAAGTGTATCATCATATTGAATTTTAAATGGTTACTTAAATTTTAAAATTTTAATGTTCTTCAATTTAAGAAAGTAATGGAAATTGTATTTAAAGTTATTTATTTAAAAGTATCTTTATGGATATCTGTATTTATCATCTGTGTATAAATATGCTGCGATGTATTTCTGCTCATAGCTTAGACATATACTTAGTGGAGTCATACCAGTAGAAGGGTCATTAAATGGGGATAAAAAAGGGACCTGTCAAAGTGTATGCTATTATGTTTTTGCTACAAAATTGTTTTGATCTAGTATGATTTCCTGTAGGTTACATGTATTCATTTTCTATATTTAAGAATAGGCAACCCAAAAGACTATTTCTGTCATAATGATAAGATGAAAAATTAAAATCTGATATTGAAAAGCAAGGTTTCTTCCAGGGATAGCAGATGGTTGTCTTTCACAAAATTTTCAATCATGGCTAAATTCATGGATGATTATAATACAGGAAGTCACTACCCTTCAAACTCAGGGAAATCAACCATGCATTATTAGGGTGTGTGACTGATAGACAATGGATAGTAAATGTGTACATTATATTTCTGTTTCTTTTCCAGTTTTTGACTCAATACTCCACTTACTTCCTTACCGGTATGACAAGCAATAACTTTTTACATTATTCCATGCACAAAGCTAAAGCTTTACAAAAATCATCTCATTGAATTTTTAAAATACACCCATGTATAGATACTATTGGTTTCTTGATGATAGAATAACTGAATATCCACAAGACTGTAAGTTTTATGAGGGCAGAAGTCTTGTCCATTTGTTCATCAATTTATATTTAGATCTATGGTACATGGTACAAGCCAATATTTATTAACAAATGAAAAAACAAATCACCATTTTTAATTTGAAGATTCTGAGCTCTAACTGGCCAAATAATTTGTTTATAATTTTATAATGAGAAAGTGTTGTATTTATATTAGTTCACTTACCTCAGCCTATTTGGCAGCAGCAAAATTCATCTTTCCATTTATAATTCTAAGGAGTTATCATGGGAAACTTTGAGGATAAATGCACTATGCTCTTCTTCCCTTCTATATCAGGAGGGCTAAAAATGAAAGTACTTTTTTTTGTTCCTGAGATCTTTTCCTATTGCATTTGTCTTATTGAACTCAGAGGGGGTGAATTAAATGGAACTTTCTGCTTTAAGTTTCATTGTTCTGTGGAGTAAAAACTATAAGTTAATTGCCTGTGATCTTATAGAAAAATGGTTTATGGTCTAAATATCTTTGTCCTCAAAAGTCCTATCAAGGAAAGAAGAGAGAGTGAGAGAGAGAGAGAGAGAGAGAGAGATCCTATAGATTGTATCCAGAAAATACCTGTAGTTTAAATATACATTTTCATTTCATTGCTGAGCCTTTCTTCCTTTATCTTTTTGGTACGTTCCCTGTTTAATTGAATTTATAACCATTGACCTGCATTTTGCTTTATTCTTCTAAAAGTAGTTCAAAAGCATTCTGCAACCCTCCAAGCAATAAAAACCAAGCAACAGTAATGTTTTCTAAGCAATAACTAATTTTAAGAATGGTCAATAAATACAAATAAGGCAAGTCCCCCAAATTCTTTTGCAACTTAGTGAGAAGAAGTAGGGAGTAGGGAGAAAAAGTCATGTGGACTAGCTGCCTACTGATAGCTATGTGGATCACTTCCAGGCCTGCACTGAACCCCAGGCCAGCTCACTGTGGGCCATTTAACACAAAATGGTTGGGAAAACAACCCCTGGAAGCAATGGCTCATGTCTTTTAGACCTGTTTATCTTCAGCAGTTCCACTAGGTGGGATTGGAATGGAATGGGTAATTGTTCTGATTTTGAGGCTAATTTGGCTTCTCCTGAATCCCAAGTACCAAATCCCATATGATTAATGGTGACTGTATAACTAATTATCTGAATCAGAAAAATTTGAGAGTAAAAGATAGCAATATCAATAATTACAATGGAACAACTGGCTCAGAAAAGGAATCTGGCATGCAAACTAGGACCTATGGTTATACTAAAAATGACAAATTCTGGTTAATTCCTGTATTTCTTTAGATACCATATAACTAGCAGAAACTGGATGTTCTTAATATTTATTATTAATACTACCACATACAGTGATAACATTTGAAGAAGCTACAAATTAACATAATCATATCTTGATATTTTTGAAACCTCTCCAATAATTTCTAATGGGTGTTGCAAACTCTCTCCCTTTCTTTTGTTGTTGCTGCTATTATTTTTCTGTTCTGTAATTTATTTATTGGTATTTATTGGAGTAATTTAACAGCCTATGGATATATTAAAGGCAATTGCTTTGGGAATTCAATACTATTTAATTTTTCAGACAACTATAATTTGTGTTTTAGAGAAAATGGGAAAAATGTATATATGAATAGTTTCATGTATATAAAATATCTTTAGAAGAAATCACAAAAACCATTAAACTCTCATTGTTTCTGGAAAAGGGAACTAAATGTTTGGGGTCAGTACAAAATTTTACTGTATACTTTTTTGTACTGTTTGAGTTTTGGGCAATTTGTTTTACAAAATCATATTAAAATTAATCTAATTAAAATTTGCACTTACAAGTTTTCTTTATATGTAGAAGAAAGAGAATTTTCATTTTATGACATCCAGTTTCATTTCATGAAATATATGAAAATAAATAGATTTAAAGATGAAATTATATCCACTTCATAGTAAATTTAAGTACTTGATATAAATTTAAGTACCTTGAATGTCCTAGAAATGAACATATCTGTTAATGTACATGAAACCATATTATAGAATAGACTAACCTATGCTTACCCAAACACCATTCTATGACGTATTCATGTGTTCATATTCATTTATTAAAATCACTTTCAAGCAAAAAATATACTATTTGGGAAATGCAGCATTCAGTGTACCTCTTCAGGAGTTGCCCATTAAGAAATATTCAGGGAAAAAACTTTAATGATGTTTAAGGTGCTTTTGTCTCAAACATAATTAACAGAGCATGAGAGAGACAGAAGGAAAGACAGAGAAAGGGGAGGGCAGGGGAGAGGGAGAGATAATTAGAAGTATAGAAAAGTATATCAATATATTCATGTGATAATCAAGTTTGACAGTCTTTATATAAAAATTCTAATATTTCTGATGCTCCCTCAAGTGTCAGGAGCTAACAAATTCCCTTCTCCAGAATATTTTTTCACTCTTAATAATAAAGATGTCTATTATTTCCATATACCCTACTTAAAATTTTATTCAATTCATTTAAACTAAGAAAAAGAAAGTTTATTCATTTCTCCTACCCTAATCCCTACCTCTGGAAATCACCAATCGTTCTCTCTATCTATGAACTTGATTTTTAAAAAAAGATTTCACATATAAGAGAGATTATAAGGAATTTCTCTTTCCATATCTTACTTATTTCGCTTAGCATAATACTCCCAAGGTCCATCTATGCTGTCACAAATGGCAATATTTGATTCTTCTTTATGGCTAAATAATATACCGAAATTTCTTCTTTATGACTGAATAATATACCACATTTATCCATCAGTGAGCACTTAGTTAGTTTCCATGTCTTAGGTATTGTAAGTAACACTTCAATGAACATGAGGGTGCATTTCCCTGATAATTAATGCCATTGAGCATCTTTTCATGTACCTGTTGTCCATCTGTGTATCTTCTTTGGAAAGATGTATATTCAGATATTCTACCTGTTTTTTAGTCAGATTGCTTATTTCTTTCCTATGAGTTGTATGAATTCTTTACATATTTCAGATATTAACCCTTTACAAGATGGACAATTTGCAAATATATTCTCCTATTTATTAGGTTGCCTTTTCATTTTGTTGATGGATTCCTTTGCTGCGTAAATGCTTTTAAGTTTGATGTAGTTCCACTTGTTTATGTTTGCTTTTGTTGTCAGGTTTAAAAAATCATCACCAAGTCCTATGTCAGAAAGTTTACCACCTATGTTTTCTTCTAGGACTTTTGTGGTTTTAGGTCTTACATTCAAGTCTTTAATCCATTTTGAGTTGTATTCTCTGTATGATATGAGATAGTAGTCTAGTTTCATTCTTTTGTATGTGGCTGCCCAGTTTTCCCAGCATTATTTATTGAAGAGACTACCCTTTCTTCATTGCACATTTTTGGCTCTTTTATATAAATTAATTGACCATATGTGCATGGGTTCATTTCTGGGCTCATTGTTCTGTTTTACTGATCTATTTGCCTATTTCTATGCTGATTACCACACTGTTTTAATTGCGATAGCTTTGCAATATAGTGAAATAAGGGCATGTGATGTCTTTTGTTTTGTTCTTCTTTCTCAAGACAGAATTGGCTATTTGGGGGTTTTGGTATTTTGAGAGAAATATTAGGATTGTTTGTTCTATTTTTTTCTGAAGAATGTCATTTGAATTTTGATAGAGATGGATTGAATCTGTGTATTGTTTTGGATAATATGGATATTTTAACAATATAAATCCTTCTAATTCATGAACACAGAATGTATTTCAATTTATTTGTGTTATATTGATTTTTTTTTAATAAGAGTCCTATAGTTTCCAGAGTACAGGTCTCTCACCTCCTTGGTTAAATTTATTCTTTGCTATTTTGTTCTATTTGGTGCAATTGTAAATGAGATTGTTTTTAAAAATCTTTTTTCTGATACATCATATTAATGTATAGAGACACAACAGATTTTTGTGTACTGAATTTGAATTATACATCTTTATTGTATTCAGTTATTAGTTTTAACAATTTTTTGATTGAATCTTTAGGGTTTTCTATATTTAATATAATGTCATATTGAAATAGTGACAGTTTTACTTCTTCCTTTTTAACTTTACAAGATATCTTATAGGGAAACATTTAATCTGAAAAGAAAGGGTGCTAATTAATAACAAGAACACATATGAAAGAATAAATGTCACTAGAAAGGTAAATATACAGTAAAGGTAGTAGATTAGTAATATAAAGCTAATATCAAGGTTAAAGGACAAAAGTAGTAATGTAGTAAAAATAATTATGATTGGCTGTGTATGAGCTGGGCCCTGGAGTAGGTGAGTCCAAGCATATGAGCACTCACAGAGCTGTTTCTCAGTTTGCTGGTGCTTATGGTTTTACCGGTCTTAAGACATGATCCCCCGTGGTTTTCAAAGCTAGGCTGTTTGGAGTCTCATCTCTCAAGTTCATGTCCTAAAAGTTGGGGTGCCTAATGTAGAAAGTAAGCCCTTTGCTTCTCAGGGAAAACTTCAGGTTTTGAGTTTCCTCCTAGATGTGGGTTGCCATGCTGGGCATAAAGTCTTTGGTGAGATGGTGTCCCAGGCTTGCCTGTTTTCTTTGATGTAGTTTTTAACTCATTTTTGTTCAATGTGTAGCATCACTTAGCTAGACTTTGCATTTTTTTTTTTAATGGAAATTGTTTCATCTGTAGCTGTAGACTCAGTATGTCTGTAGGAGAAGGTGTGTTTAGTATCTTCCTATGTCACCATCTTGAACTAGAACATCAATTCTATTTTACAAGAAAATAAAAGCATATGGTAAGCCTAATTTTTAAAATATCAAACTATATTTCTTTTTTTAATTTTTTATTTATTTCTTATTTTTTAATAAAAATAAATTATATTTTTATCCCAGGGGTACAGGTCTGTGAATCACCAGGTTTACATACTTCACAGCACTCACCATAGAACATACCCTCCCCAATGTCCATAACCCCACTCCCCCTCTCCCAACTCCCCTCCCCCAGCAACCCTCAGTTTGTTCTGTGAGATTAAGAGTCACTTACAGTTTGTCTCCCTCCCAATCCCATCTTGTTTCATTTATTCTTCTCCCATCCCCCTAACCCCTAATGTTGCATCTCCATGTCCTCATATCAGGGAGATCATATGATAGTTGTCTTTCTCCGATTGACTTATTTCACTAAGCATGATATCCTCTAGTTCCATCCACATTGTCGCAAATGGCAAGATTTCATTTCTTTTGATGGCTGCATAGTATTCCATTGTGTATATATACCACCTCTTCTTTATCCATTCATCTGTTGATGGACATCTAGGTTCTTTCCATAGTTTGGCTATTATAGACATTGCTGCTATAAACATTCGAGTGCATGTGCCCCTTCGGATCACTACATTTGTATCTTTAGGGTAAATACCCAGTAGTGCAATTGCTGGGTCATAGGGTAGTTCTAATTTCAACATTTTGAGGAACCTCCATGCTGGTTTCCAGAGTGGTTGCACCAGCTTGCATTCCCACCAACAGTGTAGAAGTGTTCCCTTTCTCCACATCCTCACCAGCATCTGTCATTTCCTGACTTGTTAATTTTAGCCATTCTGACTGGTGTGAGGTGATATCTCATTGTGGTTTTGATTTGTATTTCCCTGATGCCAAGTTATGTGGAGCACTTTTTCATGTGTCTGTTGGCCATCTGGATGTCTTCTTTGCAGAAATGTCTGTTCATGTCCTCTGCCCATTTCTTGATTGGACTGTTTTCGAACTATATTTCTAAACTGAATCTAGGATTTGATCCTCATTTTCTCTTATCTGATGATTTTAAAAAGGGAGACAAGTATTTCCCATTTATTTATTTATTTTTAGTTTTATTTATTTGACAGACAGAAATCATAAGTAGGCAGAGAGGGGCAGAGAAAGAGGGGGGAAACAGACTCCCCACTGAGCAGAGAGCCTGATGTGGGGCTCAATCCCAGGACCCTGAGATCATGACCTGAGCTGAAGGCAGAGGCTTAACCTGCTGAGCCACCCAGGTGCCCCAGTATTTCCTATTTAAAGACATACACATGAAAGCCTTGTTTACATACACATGAAATACATACACATGAAAGCATACCATTGTATATTACCTCTTTGAGAGACAGATTTGCGTCTCTATTAAAGCTTTAATTTCCTGGGGAATGAAAACTATATTGTTGGAAAAACAATTGCCATTGTGCCATGTGTTTTTCCTGCTTGGGCTTGCCCGATCAGAGCCTAGGTCTGCAAATAGAATGTGCTATATATGACCCACTCAGAGTTCAAATGCAAATGATGAACATAAAATTCTCAATGTATAGGGAAAAAAATCATGTTTACCCCAAATTCTCTACTAACAAAAATATGAAATTCACCTTCTAATTCTATGGATTTAATTGAACTGTTTATACATTTATAGGGGCAACCATAAATTTCACTAACTTCAGACTTGACTTTATATTTTGAAACCCAAAAATACCATCTCATTTTATATTGCATGAGTCAGGTTCAATGAAGTCAGTGAATTGTAATTTATTACCACATTAACAAATGAGTCATTTTTGGTAAATCACAGCTGTTTCTTCAAAGTTTCTATAAATGCCACTTCCTGAATTGGCAACAATCACAAGTAAGCAGTTTTATTTTTGTCTTGATAGCAAGGTGCAATGTGAGCTATAGTGGTTCATGTGCTTGCTCACAGTTGCTTGATATACCTTAAATTCCATTTAATTGGATATTCCAAATTCCATCTGACAACAGGTAGATCTAGAAAAAGAAAAAAAAAAAAAAAAAAAAACAAGCAAAGGAAAGCAAGCTTTTTTAAGAATTAGAGTAATTATAGTTTTATATACAAAATGTTTGAAGTCCACATAACAATCATGATGAAAGGCTATGCAGGGAAATCATTCAAAAAGATTTCAGCTCCCTTGGCTAGATATAGTATAAACCGTAACATTAAGATTTTCTTAGTACAATCAACAAGAAAGAGACCTGTGGGAAGAGAATGATAATTTCTGATCCCTTTCTTTCAGAGATCATACATACATTTAATACTCATTTCAACTTGACACTAAGTGAAACTTCATTCCCTATTTATTTTCCAATTCACAGATGTTGTGGGAGAGGGAGAGAGGGAGGTTAGGACTAGTAGATTATTTTTCGAATTATAATTTATTACATTTTGAGCAAGAGAAATCTACTCAAATTAGCTAAATCAAAGGAAATGGGGTTGTTTTAAGGGTGAAGATAGACCTCATGGAAATTCAGGAAATTTTGAGCATTCTGACATTACCAAGGGAATAACTGTTGACATTTCTGGGTAGAGCCCAACAGCAGGAGTTTATGTGCTTGTGTGCTAATGCTGGACAATTAACATCAATCACTTACACCCAAGGCAGGTTTTTTTTTTCCCCGCTACCTTGTTTCTGACTGAACACCTCTTCATGTACCTCTTCATTCAAAATCCAGGGAAAGAACACGTTTATTTCTGGCTGGAAAGTCAATTAGAAATTGAATCATCTCTAGCTGGAAATGTAGGATCATATGATACAGAGTTGACTAGGTCCAGGGGATATAAGGAAGATAG
Source organism: Meles meles (assembly GCF_922984935.1). NCBI lineage: Eukaryota > Metazoa > Chordata > Mammalia > Carnivora > Mustelidae > Meles > Meles meles. The sequence goes on along the minus strand of NC_060066.1, from coordinate 156,181,253 downwards.
AACATATTAAATTAAAATGGAGATAACTGACATATTGTAAGGGCCTATTTAGCCAGAGCAGCCCCACTCCGATTGAACTGCCATTTTGTTGTAAAACTTAAATTGACTACCCCCCCCCACCAACTTACTTAAAAACAAGTCCCGGAAACCAGTCCCAGGTAACAAGGGTGGGTCAGGCCAGGTGGAGGTATTCAATCAATGGGGGTGCATACTGTCTCCTAGCTACCAAGGAGTATGGGTCCCGCCCTTTGGGCACCTCTTGGGCACCAATTCTGATAAAGGTGATAGGCTGGTTCAAATGTCTACTAGGGTAAATTGTAATTCAATTGGTCACCTAGCATGACTGTGCAGCTTTCTCTGTGTGTTATAATTTCATTGACCACCTGTACATGGCTAGGCCCAACCACATGGCCTTTGCTCTATAAAAGCTAGTCTGTGAAACTGTGCCTATTCAGCCAGAGCAGCCCCGCCCCGGTTGAACTGTCATTTTGTTGTAAAACTTGGATTGACCTTGGCCACCTTCCCCCCCCCACCCGGGCCAGGGGAACTTGGTTAGAGTCAAGTCCCAGAAACCAGTCCCAGGTAACAAAGTCCAAGTACAAGGGTGGGTAAGGTCAGGTGGAGACATTCAATCAGTGGGGGCGCATACTGTCTCCTAGCTACTAAGGTGATGGACTAGTTTCCATGGCTACTGTGGGGTGAATTGTAATTCAATTAGCCACCTGTGTGTGGTCAGGCCCAACCACATGGCCTTTGCTCTGTAAAAGTTAGTCTGGAAAGCAGGGAGGGGTCGTCCTCTGTAAGGGGCGACCCCGACCAGTCTGTTTGACAGTCGGTCTGATTCCTGATGCTTGGCGCAAAATAAAGCTTTGTTTGACCTTCGCTTTGTATCAGTTTCGCTCCTTTAATCACGGACCCATTATTGGGGTACCCAATTTTTGGGGGACCCAACAAAACAGAGAAGGGTCATGGCCATCTCTGTAAGGGACGGCCCTGATCGGTCTGTTTGACAGTTGGATTGATTATTGATGCTTGGCATGAAATAAAGCTTTGCTTGACCTTCACTTTGTATCAATCTCACTCCTTTAATCATGGACCCATTATTGGGAGACCCAATATTGGGGACCCAACAATATCAATTTCTTCTCAACCATTTTTTATATAACCCATATTAGAACAGTTAATCTATCCTTGACTATAGTCCTTATCATCACAAGTCATAGAGTTCATACCCTTGCATCATAATCAAAGAATAAGTGCAAAGACTTCTCAGTTTCTATTTTAAATTATCTAGAGCTCAGTCTTTAAAATGAATGAACTCTTTTCCTAATACCTCCAATATTACTGTTCTTGTTTTCTATTTTAGAAATTCATGAAACGCTGGAGGTATTTATCTCCTAGAATTGTCATGAATTCTATGAATGCTTTCTACAAATCACTGTGTGTATGCGTGTATCTTCATAGGATATAGCTTAATGGTTTTTGCAGTGCTCCTTGGGTTAAATGGGCCTGTTAAATTCTTCTATCCTTATTATGAATTCCATATTTCCTGTCTCCTGCCATCACAAAACACTTGAACATCTCAGTTTGCTCCCTCTCTGAGTTTTTTTTCTGTCTAACTATGTCTGTTTAAATTTATTTGACTTACATTTTTCTCAAATTTGTATAACATAAACAATGATATTCTAGATAATATGTAGATCCTGAAACACTATTTTGTTCTTATTTGGGCAGAATGTCATTGAAAAATCACAGAAAGTAATAGTTTAGGGACAAGTAATACAGTTGAGATAAATGTTACTTGGTAAAGTGAGTATTGTTATCAAACACAAATTGGAGAAGTTAGTCCGTCAAATCTGTGGTGACAGAATTATTTTGAAGTAATCCAAAAGAGCTGAGATGGCTATTAGGCTTTTGTTTGTTTGTTTTTTAAAGAATAAAACTCAGTATTACCCATGGTGTTGCCCAAAGTCCGATGAGTTTCATCCAAGTTACCTAACAGAGTCAAAGGCAGAACTATCACCAAGTTTGAACCATAGCATTTTTAAATGTTAATTACCTCCCAGTGTCCAAATGAACTGGGAAAATGAAAAGTACATTTCCTATGGAGCATCGAGGTCATGACGTCAGAGATTCTGAGTAGGAATTTCTATTTTTTTTTAAATTTTATTTATTTATTTGACAGAGAGAAAGATCACAAGTAGGCAGAGAGGCAGGCAGAGAGAGAGGAGGAAGCAGGCTCCCTGCGGGGCAGAGAGCCCGACGCGGGGCTTGATCCCAGGACCCTGAGATCATGACCTGAGCCGAAGGCAGCGGCTTAATCCACTGAGCCACCCAGGCGCCCCGGAATTTCTATTTTTAAACAACATTCCAAATGTTTTAGAAATTACTGAACCCCTGCCTTTGTGACTGGGATTTAGAGTAAAGGATGCCTGGTATCTAATATTGAGTCCAGGATTTACTAGTTGTCTGACCATGGGAAAAATAAAATACTTAATCCCTCAAAAACCTCCTTTTCTCATCTATAAAATGGGTATAATAATATTAGTGGTCAATTTACAGGCCAACTGTGAAAATTAACAGAGTAATGAATGTAAAATGATTCATCTTGGGACCTAGTAAAATTTTCCGAAACTCGGTACTCAATCAGTGTTAACAGTATCATCATTGACAACAGCAAATGACTTTTGTTTAATTAGCTTTGTTACTTTTGGCAAATTACAGGAAATTTCTGAGTCTGTTTCTTTTTCTATAAATGATACTCAAAGGACCTACCTCACACAGCTATAGGGCAAATACATAAAACAGTGAATGCTTTAAAGTACCTTGCACATTATTTGGTGTAAAGTTGGTGTTCACAAGTGTAATAATTATTACCTTCAATTTCAGTGAATAAAAATAATTATTATCCTATAAAACCTGGAGGTTAGTAATTAAATAAAGCAGTTATTGAGGGAAAAGAGTATGGCTCTTCCAGGTGGCATTTTAAAAGAACAAAGATTCACATAGTTGCTATCGGTTCCCCTCCTAGCCATCCATGCTACTATCATCACCAGGCAGATGGCAAAATGCTTCTCACTTTTCCATGCACATTAAATAGGAATCCCTCTAAGACATACTGTCTCCTAAATAAGGTTGTCTGCTTTAAAATAAAAATACAAGACACAGGGTTAATGTGAATTTCAGATAAGTAACAGGTGAAGTTTTAGTATTTTAATATTAATATGCCCCATGAATACCTTAGCATTTTTTAAAAATAATCTGTACTCTCAACATGGGGCTCTGGCTCTCAACCCAGAGATCAAGAATGGCATTGCTGTGCTGATCGAGCCAGCCAGGAACCTCTTTTATAGGTATATTTTGTACAATATGTGGGTCATACTTATAGTAAAAAATAATACTCATTGTTTTTCTGAAATCAAAATATAATTGAACATCCTGTTTTTGTTTGTCAATCCTACTTTTATGGTAGTTCTTGATATTCGTCTTATACTGACTTCTTACTTGGATAAAAATGTCCATGAGGGTTGAAATCACAGACTAGATGATCCCCTATTTCAAAAAGATGTATGGCTGAGACTGACTGCAGGCAACCACAGAAGGCATTTTCTGATTCTCAATCACTAAGATTCAGAAACTTGGGCAGTAAATCGTTATCTATTTGACTAACCTATAATTTTCCTCAGTTGGCTAGATAATGCCAGTCATTTTAATTCCATTTCTCTGCATACTCTTTTTTCTTTGAGCCTTCAGCATTTTACCCTCTTCACAAAGTGGAAGATGTCCATAATGCATTCCTTATTACTACTTTGCTGAGTATCCCTGGGGACCCCTCTGAAAGTACTCTCCTGTCAGCAGTAGGAGGTCAGGGGTGACTGCCAACCTGAGAAAGGCATTGCCACTCTTCTTGATATGGCCCTTTCTCTTATTTCTCAACTTTTGTGTCAAAACCAATTTGAAAATAGCAAGCCTTACTTTATAAGTAAGTCATAATAAAGGCTTGTTCATGACCAATGAAAAGAAAATATTTCATCTGTCTATACATTGCAAGATCAAGGGATATAGAACCTACATAAAAAGCTGGATGAGCAACAAACCAACTGAATTGCCAGTATGGTGGATGGCTCAGGACCATGCACTCGCTGTGAAATATGGTGATCTGCATTCTGGTCCCCGCTCTACTGAGTAGCAAATAATGAAAATTTCAGATGCATTCCCTAATTTATATGGTAAAATTTCTGCTGAATATTATTAAGATAATAATACTCTAATTACTTATCTGGTTTTATTTTAGGTATTATATAGTGTAGTATCTACAAATATTCAGGGCATTTTTATTTACTTTTTTATATTTTAAATTTGCATTTCTTTTACTGTGACTCAAGTTAAAAGCCTATTTTCATATATTAAGAACTGATATTTCCTTCTCTGAGAACTGTCAGATCAGATCCTATGCTACTGGGTGGATGTTGAAAGTGACCGTTCTGAAGTCTGCATAGCAAATAACAACCAGATCAACTGAGGGCAAGTCATGATGCAGCTATTGGGACCACAATACTGAACAACTGTGGGCTTACTTGCTCCTTTTTTATAGTGCCCACAGTCACAGCCCTGAGACTGTACTCTGATGAGCTGCATACCTCTCCTATATGCTTTCTTGGAACTTCTGTTCACTTCTCTTTAAGTTCCTATTACACAGTGTGGGAATGGTTGATTGACCAAACTATAAAGTTCTAGAAAGCAAATTCCATCTCTAAGTAAGAATGGAAAAATTAGTACTGTTTATCAAGGGCTTATGTGCTCAGCACTACACTGACTTCTTTCTAAACATCATCTCCTTTAATCATCAAAACAATCTTATGAGTTAGATATAATTATCTCAATTTGAGTAATTTGTTCATGGTGACCTCGCTATCATGTATTTTGAATTTGAATTAAAATTATAGTCTGAATTCAAAGGTTGCAATCTCTGTACTGTAAGAACTTGTGTTTCATATTAACTTCCACCTCATGTAGCATAGTGACAAAATATTTGTACAATGAAATATTATTAAATTAATTAATTAATTAATTAATGCCAAAGTTATATGTTTAAGACCCTAATTATGCTGCTGCTTCTTTCTTCTTAGCTCTTTGATATTGAATACTACTTTTTCTTTTCTCAGAAATGAGCAACACATTCTATTGGAATACATTATATATAGTAAAATGTTTTGTTATTATATGAATATAAGTAACAAAATATTAATTATGTACAGACTGTCTATATAGTTGTTAGAATAAATTAAATCTTTACATAAACAGGGAAGAGAATATTTTGCCATTATGGCTGCAGGGCTTTAAACTTCTCTGAAAACTCCAAAAAGTAGCATGTCTAGGAAGAAATTTTATTTTTGGATAGCTATTTACAACATGTCTTCAAGGCAGAATTTAATTTTGGAAAAAAAAATACATAGTGAGGGAGAGAGAGGGGGTATAATGTCTTCAAGGAAATCAGAGTTAGGAAAAATAGCAAAGCAATTCCACTGTAGAACTAGAGTGAACTTTAAAAGATGGTGTGGTGTGAGTCTAAAAGGCATTTGGAAATAAAAGTTGAACATCTGGAAAAAATGAAATATATATATATAGCTAGATGCCTACTTTTAACAAAAAATATTATACACACTGGGTTCTGTTTTATTATGGAGATAGATAAAGTCTCAAGTAGAGAGTATACTAACCACACTTATGAATTATTTTATTATCATTCTTTCATCTTCTTATACTTCTAATTTATTACATGACTCAGTGTCAAGGAAAGAGGTAAAATGACTCAATATGATCATTTTTTCTGAATAACAAATTCTAAGATACTATATTCTACTTCCAGTGTTTCAAGAAATTGCATGCACCTAAGTCCAAAAACATTATTAGTGGAATTTAAGTGAAGCTTAGAAATACCATTACTCAAAAAAAGAAAAAAATACCATCACTTTTCCTCTAAGCTTCCTAATATGTAATTTCTTTGTGAGTTTTTCTATTGGTATTTGGTGGCTGATATTAAAATTCTTGTCAGTCACAATAAGGGATGTTTTTTCCATAAGTATGACTAGAATCTCTAAAAGTAATATAAAAAAGACTAATAAAACCCTTTTTAATAATTAAATATGATTATAATAGTCATTTATATCACCATAGTTTGTGTTTTCATTCTTGAATGCCTTTGTCGTAGAAAAGGAGTTTTGTTTACTGAAAATGTTTTGTACTTTTTCCTGGTACATTTTATTTTAAAAGCATCAGTTTCTTTAGTTATGCTGTATGTTCTATTACCTGATTAAAAGTTCTGTCATATTTTTCAAGTTTTTGCTTCTGAAAAATGTTTATTTAAATATTAACCATCATTTACATGTATGATACCGCTTCCTTCTTTTGCCCAGCATTATTAACAATTACTATAATATTGCTTCTAAGGAACATAGATATAATTTCCAATAGCTCTTCCACAATAGAATACCACCAACAGGGACTATCTGTGTCCTTCATTCAGATGATTCACTATCAGTCAGCAGTATTCAATTTCCAAAAATCTCTGACCCCAACTTCACTCAGTTTGGAGTTATCATCATCTTACAGAAAGAAATCCATCCATTTTTAAATGGAAGTACATTTTCTCATTTAGACATCCTCCCAAAAGGCATTAAAAAGTAATTTTCTACTCTTGAAACTCCTGTGCTTAACATTTTATTTTGTCTGATCTTATGAAACATGATACTAGCAGTTTTCACTAGGGTTATGTGGAATAGAAAGTCTTGAGGACAATTAGATCGCTCTTTCATTTAATACACACCAATATGAAACTAACATCATATTCAAAATGATTCTGAAAAAATGGCTTTACTGTAGTAAATGGAATTTTATCAATGCACTTTAATACACATTATTGTAATAAAATATGTATCTTTTTTTAGTTTAGAAGGAACATTGAGGAACACTTGACTTTCATAAAATTATTATAACTATATTTTATAGCATATTGGATACTAATAGATTATTGTCCCTGCTATATAGCTGAGAAAACTATCCAGAGATAGGAAGTAACTAGTTCTAGGTCCAGTAGATTTTTAGAGCAGAATTATGACCAAATGAAAAACATCGTATGTCAAAATATGGTGTTTCTCCTAGTATTCTATTCTTCCATATATATACACGATGTAATAGTCTATGGATAAATTTACAACCAGATGTTGTCCATGTCCTTGAGGAGTTTACAGTCTATAGAGGATAAAAGATAAGTAGCCTGAGTTAGGCTCTAAGCAAAAATAGGATAAGTAATTATTTACTTTGCTTATTTATTGGTTATTGCCTCCCTTGACAACTAGAATGAGAATTCCATGAAGCCAGTGATCTTTATCTGTTTTTGTCAACACTTTATCCCTAGAGCCTAAAACAGTGCCTGATAGTCATTCAACAAATACTTTTAAATGAACGAATGAAGTCAAGATTAAAAATGAAAAGGGTTAGAAGGAAGTAAAATGCATTGGAGTGGTGAAATACTTCCCACCAGTTTAGGGAAGACATCATGATCTGGATGTTGCCTATGTCTAGGACATTTCCTCCTGCCATGTTTCTGCTTCCATGCTATTTCAACTCCCCTGGCCTTTCCCAATTGCTAATGAAAAGTAGCTAAGTAATCTCATCTAACATATCCTAGCAGTTGACGCTATTTGTTAATTATTATTATTTTCAAACTGTTCATTTTGGTAATTGTTAGCCTCCTACTTCTAAGGATTAAACTCAATGGCAGCAAGGATCCTTCTTTCCAGTGCTTTTCCCCAGCATTATAAAACCCAGTTATGTAAGAGCTCAGCTATTTGATAACTGAGGAAATAAATATAGTTGCAGAGGGAGACACTGGGGATTTGGGGAGTAGTCTAAGAGATAGCAGATGCAAAATTCTGGCTGAAGCAGGATATCAAAAATTTCTTAGACTGGTAGAGTTCTTTTAGGAATTTAATATGGGAAATATTGAGAGAATCTAATTTTTAGAAAATTGACACAAATAGGAGGAAACATTTTTTGTTAGTCTGTTTTTTGAGACCTGCTTAAGGGAAAAATGAACTAAACTGCAGTTCCTGAGACAGACTCTATCCCTAGAGTTTCATGGGACCCTGCATTACCTTCCAGGTCTGATTTCCATGATCCTGTGGTTTCTGTTCATCTCTGGAAATATGACTTTGTGTTCTCTGATGTGCTTTGTATTTTGATATCACACTTTTATTACTTTCATTAGTGTAATCTGCAAAATCTGTTGCTTACAACTAAATAAGTTCAATACAGTCAATCAGACCAACTCAGTTCCTCTTCAAACAACTCTTTTATTTTCTTATTTAGTTGACTATTTCCCCTCTTATCTGTCTTAAATAATTAAAAACTAGAGTCCACTCTATATCATTTTATCTACATAGACCATGCTCAGTCAGGGCAGACGATTGGGACACCACTCTTTTATCCTCTGTCAGCCTTGTTGGTCTTAGGAGTTTCTAAAAATAGGAAGATCTCTGGGAGCACTGCTATATATCAATGTGGTGTAGTTTGAAGGACACTGAAAAGATTGCCTAATCAAGCATACTTCCATGATATACCCTGCTGTGATTCCCTAAATGTCTATTTTTAAGCCATTTTTAGAAACCCCTGTAGATACAAGCACATTTAAGTACAGCTATTGAACTAGATTTGTCAGTCTGTGGAATTCTCAATATCAGGAATTACAATAATGAGAAAATAGAATATTATTGTGGGTGATACACAGGAAGAGAAATTGCCCTAAAAAGACTTTCTGTAATTTTACAAAATACAAGTATTGGCATTTTACCTTTGCTTTATTTCCTTTTTTCCCTTAAATTTGCTGCCATTCTTTTACATTCTATTCTGAATACTATTTTACTTCCTGCTTTTTTAGCCCTATCTGTAAAAATGTTCAATCATAGATTTGAACAATTGATTTTTAAGTAGGATGATTACATACATATATCTCCTAATGAATGATGTCTTCTAGCTGCCTTTCAAGTACTTGTTAAACTGCCTGTTGTTTTTGTCACAATTTGATTCCTCTTTTTCAGGAGAGGAAAATGGGGGAAAAAAAAAGGGAGCAGACACATTAAAAAAAAAAAATCCCAGATGCATCCAGGCTTAAAGTTGTATTTTTCAGATTAAGAAATGGAGATCTTGAGATAATATGACTCCATAAGGAGTTACCCAGAGGGCCCCAGCCTACATAGATTCAACCAACCATTTGTGGGAGTGGGAATTCCAAGCAACCAAAGACTTACAACCCTCTGAAAGGGACTACACTGCCATATTCTCTGTGGCATCTCAGTAAATATTTGCTGATTTTAACTACGACTTTTTCCAAGGGGTTACACATTTCATTCTAAGTGTCACTTCACTTAAGAACAGCATTTATGTTGATCTTTGTCTCATAATTCTAATTATTCCAAGACTTTGTTTATGTGTCCTTTCAAAAATTTTGTTAGCTTTGTATGTCTTAGTTTCCAGTCATTTCCAAGTAAATTTACAAATAAAACAAAATCTTGATTATGTATTTGGCCAATATGGATTATAGTGCAGTTCTGTGATTACATTTTTTTAAACATCTGTATTATGTATGTCCTTTGGAGCCAATCCATTTTATCAGTTAATTATGTAATTAGGGCATTTTTTTTCATAACATATTATGCACTTCATAGAATGGAATAGCTTCTTCAAAGCCATTCTGGTCTGTCATATAATTAAGTAATTAAGTTTGATGCTCAATAAAGAAAGTACCCTTTGAATAATAAGCGGAAAAGACAGCCTATAAGCAGTATGCAATATGTTTTCTTTCACAGCTTCATTACTGAAAACATAATGTATCATATGATAATACACATTCTTGATTACCGTAACATGAAAATGATGGAACAGTATTTCTGACTATAATGAAAACCTCAAGAACAATTTATCTATATATAAATATAACTTAAACATAGTAAAATCTAGGGTGCTTTAAGAAAATCTGAGATTCATTTGATTGTTAAGGAAATAAAAGTGAGGTTTTAAAAGACAATATTAAAATATGCTTTTGGTTAAAAAACACAAAAAAACAAAGTTTTTTAAACCTTCTGAAAAGTTAAAAAAAAACAGAAAAAATGTAAAGATTTCTTAGAAACACATTATGGTCCTAATGCTTCTGTGTTTTGTTTCTAGGCTCCACTTTATATTTATTTTGTTAATAATAAATTAATTTAGGGATAATAGTAAAATATATATAAGATTTTATTTTCAATAATTATATCACTTTAAAATAAGTAACTTTAGATGAAAATAATTAGTTTCTAAAGATTATTACTAGAATTTTGTTTGAGCGTCAGTCAGAATTATTTAATTTTACAAATCACTAAACACTGAGTATATTCAGCTCTAAATATTAAGAATATTCCTGTACCATTTCATATCCTTTCAGTGAAAACTAATGACTCTATTTTTATAAAAACACCTAGGATAGACAGGGTGCTGGCCACCCAGGGGCAAGTGGCCTGGGACCTGGGGAACTTAATACCTGAGACTTGAGAGCTGTAAACCCATTCTTGGTACACCAGAGACGTGACATGCAGCTTGAGGAGATCCTCAATGCATTGTAGTGAGTTTGCCAATGGTCGTGGTATAGAAAAGGGACCAAATAAATTGTCTCTGGGCCTTAGCAAAAGCTTCAAATAAATGAAGAATGATAAGAGGGGTTTAATAATTTTTTTTTTTTTTGGAAAGGACATTGAAATGAGAAGGACAACACTTAAAATTATTATAAAGCATTTTATGCTCAGAGAACTGAGTATAATTTTATATTGCAGTTATGCTGAAGGGAAGTTAGGATTGAAATCACCTATGACAGGTAATGAGGCTGGAACTTAAGCACAATCCAAATTTTTGAGGACATTTATATGTCTTACAAAGCAATTTGAACACTCTTCCCTAGTTAATTGGGTGCTCTTAAATGGTTTTAAGCAGAAGATCTGAATGACCAAGAAATAGTTGAAAAGTTCACAATAGAAAATAAAGAGCTGATTGGAAAACAGGGAAACCTAAGTATAGGACCCAATTGCCAAAGCGTTAATTCAGGAAGGAAGTGAGATCTAAAATGAAGTAACAGTGGGAATTAGAGTAAAAGGGTACAGATTTCTGAGCTGTTTTATAGCCACAATTGTTAGGACTCAGGCAGATGAGGTAGGAATTGGGCAGATGAGGTATATGACAGCCAGTCTCCAAGACAACCCCCGACTGATCTCCTTGTTGGTATTCACACCTTGTATGGTTACCTACCACATTATACTGAAGTTGGTGTGTGTGACCAATAGAACACAGAAGAGTTGATGGTATATCAGTTCCAAAATGAAATTATAAGAGATATTCCCACATGAGCACACAGTCTCTCTGTTGGACCATTTTCTTTGAGGAAAGTCAGCTATATGTCATTAGAAGCTTATGGAGAGGTCCAACTGGTAAGGAACAGACACCACAAACAATCAGTCTCTTGGATAAGCACAGCTTGAACACAAATCATCCAGTCCCATTCAAGCTTTCAGATAGTGAGTGTCCAGCCAACAATTCAGTTGCTACATCATGAAGGACCTAAGGCAATACCTCACAACAATAAAATATTCCTCACAATGTTTGAAACTGCCAAGCTTTGAGGTAATTTGTTATGCAGTAATATAACTATTAAAAAGCAAATAAAAAACAGAGCACAATTATCTGGTTTGTGCTATTAAGAAGATAATGGAACCATGAAGGGGAACAATTTAAAAATCAGAGTGGATGAATAATGGCCAAGGGAAGAAAAGGAAGAAAAGTTGTCAGCCAAGAGAAGTTGTCAGTAGGTAATTTCTCAATCGACATAGAGCCCAAAAAAATCATCTCAACTAGTGATAATGATTTGCCTAATTGATAAGCAAGAAAATGTGTTTGAGAAATTGAACTTAAGTTACATAGTTTCATCGTTGCACAGTAATCCAATTGTTATTGAACATGTTTGAAGGATAAAAATTTGTAACATCTCACAACTATCTCTTGAATAGTGTCCAAACTCATTGGCTTTAACTTTACTTCCCTAGCATTATTTCTAATTACTAATTTACTTATGTACTATATTTTATCAAAACTGTGTTGTTATCATAATCTCAGACAGAAATTCTCTCAGTGTTTTTTCTTATTGGGTTTTCTGCTAACAATCAGTTTTACCAACCAAAATTTTTACTTTTATTTCAGTAACAGAATTTTACTTTAGAGAGGGCACACCATGCACTTAATATATTTTCTTGATTATTAAATTACATTTAATCAGATTTAATTTTTCTTAAATGTCGATGATTCTTACTGTTGATATCAAAGTAAGGCAGCAGCTGCCAGTCAAAGGAATGCATTTTGATACATTTATTACAGCACACGTGCAATGTATTTAAAGGAGTTCTTGATGACTTTCACCAATTGAGTTTCTTATCCAGGCAACCCTAAAATAAGTGCATTCACTAAAATTTGTATCTTTACATGTATTTAAATGTCCTCAGCTTGAGAAAGAAACAAATTATCATATGTATGGATGATTAATTGCTACATTTCATACAATTTAAAAACAAATTTCAAGACTTTATTTTTAAATAATCTCTTTACTCAATGTGGGGTTTGAATTTATAACCCTGAGATTAAGTCACATGATTTACTGACTGAGCCAGCCAGGCACCCCCAATATAATTTTTAAAAAAAGTTTTAAAAAAGCCAAATTTCTCATAATAGATCATGACAATTTGCAGTAGTGGTAAAACTAACATGACCAGTTTATAAAACTTGAAGGGCTACTATCAATAATCAATGATCTTCACTATGATATGAAAGTGTGCCATGAAGCCTTATGGAGCTTATGGAATCTGTTCATGAATAGAGCTGTTATATTGCACAGAACCAAAGAGTACATTTCATGTTTTATACAATTTGAATGATGTATGTTTGAGGTAGATAATGAAGGAGCTCTGCTTACAAACCCAGTTTGGATCAGCAGGGTTTTATTTTGATGTGATGTGATCTTTCTGATCTGAATAATTCAGAAAAATATCTTAAGAATCTGATCATGAAGAGTGTATAACTCAACCTTTAATTCTATTCTGATATTCAACAAGAAAGTAGTAATTTTATATAAAGATATATGCTCTTGGTAGTACATTTTTATGTGTATTTAATTTGTTTTATTTTTTTATCCATCCCCTCTCCATCTGTTATGATATGAATGGCAGATCTAAAATAGTAAAATCTTAAAGTGAGAATATATGGTACCATGATCCAAGGAGGAATATTCTGTCAATTTAGCATACCATTATATCTTCTTATTTAATTGAAGGCTATTACTGAGTCTACAGCTTTTTGTTAGAGGAGTAATGAGGGGTTAAAGGACTGTTTTTTTTTTTTTTATTTGTTTGTTTGTTTAAGACACTCAAATAAATACAGGAACATTAAAATGGCTAAATACTTAGAATGTGTATAACTGCATAGATTTGGGAAATATGAAGTTATTTCTCTTTCTCATTTAGTTTCAGTGTGTGTGTGTAAGAGAGAGTGAGAGAGAGAGAAGAGCTTGTTTTTCTTAAATACATATCAGTGTTCAGCCGGAGAAGGCACATGGTCTCTTGGCAAAGTTAAATTTAGTACGTACCATTTTATTTATAGCTTTGACTGGAAATGGACACTGAATCCATCAGGAACTATGCCCTTTTCATTTTTGTAGATGTAAAAAATAAAATCTCTATTTTTTCATTAATGATAGATGTCCTCATTTTGATTGTAAGGAAGCTTGAAAATTATGGTTAATTTTCTCAGATGTTGAAACTTCAACTTCTCTGTTGAGGCTGATGTGCAATTAGAAGTATAGAATTGATATATCTGATATTTCTTTATATCTTTCCTATGATTTGGAATTTAGGTTGTTTCATCTTTTCACCAGTCCTAGAGCTGGTTGTTCTATTTCTTGTCATGTTAAATGTACTATGAGTCTTTAGTAAAAAATTTTTGTTTTTGAAGCAAAATGTTTATATTTATCTTCAGTAATCTAGTAATTATTTCATATGTACAAATTGTATTTGCTATGCTCTTTCCTACGTATGTTATTTTGAGCTCCTTTTGTCCCTTCTGATTTTTTTCTATAAAAACCATTATCATTATGCATCTTTTTCACAGTACCCTATATTTACTTGATTTCACTATAATATTTCTGTGGATATTTCTATAACATTTTCTTAGAGGCATTATTCAATATTAATTTTAACTGTTTCAAGTTCTTCTGGACAATTAAAGTATTATTTATGGACCCATCACTTATTGAAGGTTTATTTTTCAACTTAATATTGAGTAAAATTGGATTATGATCTGATAAATTTGTTGTAAGAATATTGCAGTTTTCTGTCTTGAAGATTCTCCCCTGAGCAATAAACAATAATCAATTCCAGTGTGTCACTTATTTATTACAGGGAATATATAAAGCCTTTTTCATTTAGATGTTTTCAATCCTCATAGTTCCAGTCGCAATATAAAATTATACTTCAGTTGATTATGAGTTGATGTTTGTTCCATTATAGTGTATCAATCTTCATAAATGACTAACGCACAAAAACAAATTTAAATTTGCAATGTCACTATTACACTTTTGTTTTCTTTAAAACATCTAATCACCATCCTGTTTCACTTGATAAATGGTCTAAGTCAAAATAAATATCTTAATGATTTCAAATATATAAATATATGCTGGAGTCATTACTCATAGTTGAATATATGTTTACTTCTTATAAACTTCTGGGATTCTCAGAATGGCTGAAAGTAGTAAAATTTTTGTTTATGAAATTAGAGAAACACATATACTTATTAGCTATATCTAGTTATAAGTTAGTATCTAAAGGAATAAGTATTTATATAACACCAAACAAGAAATGCAAGGCAGGACCACATGCAAGCTAATAATTTGGCATCACTTACTAAATGTTTGTCTAACCTATATTTAGATGAAAGATTAGTGTTACATGAGGGAAGGGCAAAGAAGGGCTATTCATTGGTAGAAGAACTTTTCTATCATGTATCAGTCTTGCTATGGACTGACTTGTGTCCCTCATCCTTCTACCCCCATGCAAATTTTTTTTTTAATATTTTATTTATTTGACAGAGAGAAATCACAACTAGGCAGAGAGGCAGGCAGAGAGAGAGGAGGAAGCAGGCTCCCTGCGGAGCGGAAAGCCAGATACGAGGCTCGATCCCAGGACCCTGAGATCATGACCTGAGGCGAAGGCAGAGGCTTTAACCCACTGAGCCACCCAGGCGCCCCCCCACGCAAATTTTTATGTTGAAGCCATAACCTCCAATGTGATTGTATTTGGAGACCGGGCTTCTGAAGAAGTAATTAGGCAGCTGAGGCTATAAGGGTGGCATCCTGATCTGATAAGATTAGTATCCCTTTAAAAAGAAAAAGAGAAACTGTCCCCCATCCTCCCATCACCTCTCTGGCATGTGAGGACACAACTAGAAGACACCCTGCTGCAAACTCTCTGAAGATTCTGTCACCAGAATCTGATCATGATGGCACCATGAACTTAGACTTCCAGTCTCCAGAACTATGAAAGAATACATTTCTATTGTGTAAGTACCCAATCTGTGGTATTTGATTATACTAGTTCCAATTGACTCATGCAGGCCTGAATAACTAAGTTCTTGCAAACTGAATATAATGGACTAGATTTGACTTCTTCTAAAAGGCAAGAAGTGTTTGTTATAATTTTAGAATTTAGTGTAGCTGAAAGAGATCTCACATTATATATCTATATAACTATATACTATATTTTATCTATATACAGGTTTCTCAATTAACTATTCTTCCAGTGATATTTTAGCACTTTTTTATTAGATTTGTATCTTGGGCTTCCTAGCAGGATGGTGAACTTGTAATTCAGCTTTGATTACTGCCATACACACCCATAATTTACTCTCAAATCTGTGGCACTACAGACTCCTAATACAGATGTTTCACCTGTCAAATAAAACATGATAAATTTTGTCATCAGCTCCTGAACCAAAAATACCAAATTTTAATATTTAAACTATGACCCTTTGATTAAAAAGTTAAGCAAACCAGAAATAAAAATTCTCGTTTACTGAGAGCATACTTACTACCTTACTAATCTCTTCATCCCATCCTGAGTTTAGATAGACCTCATACTTTGCCTGAATTGTTTAATTTATGATTTGTTACTCAAAGATGAAGTCAAATTTTCTTAAAGGCAAGCAAATGCCTTTTCATAATTTATCAGCTTCATCTCTGATTATTTTTTCTTTCTATAATATGCCACACTTATGAATGTAGGCAATTACAAAAGTGAGTACAATTCTTCCTAGTTTCTGTCATCAAAGGCCTATTTCCCCATTCCTTGAATCTATGTTGTTTCTGTAAGTTGCATTAGCCAGTAGAATGCAACAAAAGCAGGAATTGTGAATTCTGAATCTGGGATACGAGAAGTGTTGCATTCTTCTTCATTGCTCTTAAAATCCTGAAACTAGCCTATCCTAATATGAGTGATCACATGTAGAGAGACCACATTTGCTACTAGTTTTTCAGAGGGAGAAATCATAAACTAGTCAGACCACGTCAGTCCTCAAGTGACTACAGATGTATGAGTGAACCTAGCCAAGATCAGCTGACACATGCTGAAACATGAGAACCATTTAGCTGAGACCTACATTGTTCACCTGTAAAATTGTGAGCTAAATGTTTGTTGCATTAAGCGACTACATTTTGAGGTGGCTTATTACACAACAAATGCTAGAATTATTTACTTTCCCTATACTACTCTCCTCAAAGCTCTCCCTTTCATTCTCCGTATTTTTCAGAATTCAACACTGATGACCATCAATTCTAGTATGTTCCCAGTAAAAAAATTAAGGAAGATATCATTTGAGTTACTTATCTAAGTATATACCAGTTTCTGTATATAGGAATTAGACATTCTGATTGGCCAGGCCTGCATCATGTTGAACCATGCGTGGAGCTAGGGATAGTGGTATACCATGGTTGACAGACTGACAAGAACCACATGGATAAAGTAAGAGTCATCGCCAAAATGAGATGTGGATAATCTTTCTAGAAAACGGGAGATTCAAAGTAATCTGGGCTGTGAAAAGTAATAGCTTCTCCAATCTATATCTTTTTCTTTTTCTTTTTTTTTTTAAAGTTTTTTTTTTTTTTTTTTATTTGACAGACAGAGATCACAAGTAGGCAGAGAGGCAGGCAGAGAGAGAGGAGGAAGCAGGCTCCCTGCTGAGCAGAGAGCCCAATGCGGGGCTCGATCCCAGGACCCTGGGATCATGACCTGAGCTGAAGGCAGAGGCTTTAACCCACTGAGCCACCCAGGTGCCCTGATATATCTTTTTCTTTCTTATGTATGTGTATGTTAGCCTAGGCATATTTCTATGTATCAAATGTCATGGTAAATACCTGCTTATTATTTGTCTTCATAAAAAACTCTCAGCTCCTTACAGGTAGGGGCAGAGTTGTATTCAATTTTGTTTCCTTAGAAATTAACACAAAGCCTGATACATTTTAATAAATTAGATCTTTGCAAAATTGATAAATAAATTCTCCATGAATGTCAGGCCTGGACACTATATGACCTCTTCTTCATAAAGCCATTATTCTCAGGAGTATAAACATAATGGGCTTTTCTCACACACAGAAGAAGACACAAACCTTGACAAAATGCTTAGACAGAGGAATTTATCCCCAAAGACCAGAGATCTAATTGAAACAGATATAAAGAAGATGGCTGAGGAGAATTTAAAGCAATGATAATAAGGATACTAGCTGGGCTTGAGAAAAGCTTGGAAGACATTAAGAAGATCTTACCACAGAGATAAAAGAGCTAAAAAACAATTAGGCAGAAATGAAAAATGTAATAACTGAAATTCAAAACTGATGGGATACAATGACCATAAGGAAGGAAGAAGCAGAGAAATGAATAAGTGATATAGAAGATAAACTTATGGAAAATATTGAAGCTGAAAAAAGAGAGAAAGAAAAATTATAGATCATGAGAGGAGACACAGGAACTCAGTGACTCAGTGACTCCATCAATTGTAATAACATTTGTATCATAGGAATCCTAGAAGAAGAGAGAGGAAAGGGGGCAAGGAGAAGGTTTGTTTGAGGAAAAAATAACTGAAAACTTCCATAATCTGGGGAAAGAAATAGACATCCAAATCCAGGAGCACAGAGAACTCATATCAAAATCAATAAAGACAGATGAACACCAAGACATATGTACTTAAATTTGCAAAGTATAGTAATAATGAAAAAATCCTAAAAGCAGAAGGACAAAGTCCCTAACATACAAGGGAAGACCCATAAGACTAGGTGTATACCTCTTCAAAGAAACCTGGCAAGCCAGAAGACAATGGCATGATATATTTAACATGGTGAATGGGAAAAATTTGCACCCAAGATTATTCTGTCCAGCAAGGCTATCATTCAGAATAGGAGAGAGAAAGTATTTTCCAGATGAACAAAAACCAAAGGAGTTCATGACCACTAAACCGCCCCTCAAGAAACATTAAAGGGGCATACCTGGGTGGCTCAGTCAGTTGGGCATCTGCCTTCAGCTCAGGTGATGATTCTTGGATCAAGTCCTATAACAAGAGATGAAGAAGTGCACTATATAATAATAAAAGGGACAATCAGACAAAAAGATCTAAAATTTGTAAATATGTATGCCCCCAAATTAACACCTAAATATATAAAACAGTTAATGACAAATATAAAGGAACTCATTGATAATAATACAATAATAGAGGATTTTAACACCCCACCTACATTAATGGACAGATGAATGGACAGATCATCTAAGTAGAAAATCAAGAAGAAATAATAACTTTTTTTAATATTTTATTTATTTATTTGAGATAGAGCACAAGCATGAGCAGGGTGGGGAAGAGGGGACAGGCAAAGAGATAGGGAGAATCAGGCCATCTGCTGAGCAGGGTGCTCAATGTGGGGCTTAATCCCAGGACCCTAGGATCATGACCTAAGCCAAAGACAGACACTTAGCTGAGTGAGCGACCCAGGAGTCCCAGAACAATGGCTTTGAATGACACACTGGACCAGAGGGACTTTACAGATATATTAGAACATTTCATCCTAAAGCAGCAGAATACATATTCTTTTTGAGTGCACATGAAACATTTTCCAGTACAGATTACATGCTAAGTTATAAATCAAACTTCATAAATAGAAGTAGACCATAAGTAGAAGTAGACCATAACACTATGAAACTTGAATCAACCACAAGAAAAATTTGGAAAGACCATAAATAAATGGAGGTTAGACACATCTTACTAAAAATGAATGGGTCAACCAGGAAATTGAAAAAGAAATTTAAAAAAATACATGGAAACAAATGAAAATGAAAACACAATGGTCCAAAACCTTTGGGATGCAGAAAAAAATTGTCACAAGAAGGATTTATATAGCAAAGAGGCCTACCTCAAGAAGCAAGAAAAATCTCAAATAAGCAAACTAACCTTGCACCTAAAGGAACTAGAAAAAGAAAAACAAATGAAGCCTAAAGCCAGCAGAAGTGCAATAATAAAGATTAGAGCAGAAAGAAATGATATAAAAACAAAATAGACAAAACACCCTGTAAAACAGACCAATGAAAACAGGAGCTGGTTCTTAAAAAATTAATTAACCCAGAGTTATCCAAAAAGAAAATAAAGGACCCCAAATAATAAAATCACAAATGAGAGCGAAGAAACCACAACTAATAGTACAGAAATGCAAACAATTATAAGAAAATATTATGAAAAATTATATGCTCAAAAAATCAGACAATCTGGAAGAAATGAATAAATTCCTAGAAACATATAAACTATGAGAATTGAAACAGGAAGAAATAGAAAACATGAATAGACTGATAACAAGCAAAAAATTAAATCAGTAATCAAAAATCTCCCAACAAATAAAAGCCCAAGGCCACCTGACTTCAAGGGGAATTCTACCAAATATTAAAAGAGTTAATACCTGTTGTCCTCAAACTATTAAAAAAAAAACCAGAAATGGAAAAATAACTCCCAAACTTGTTATGTGCAGCCAGCATTACCCTGATTGTAAAATCAGATAAAGACACCACTAAAAAACACAACTGTAGACCAATATCCAGGATGATCATGGATGCAAAGTTCTCAACAAAACATTAGCAAATCAAATCCAATAGTACATTAAAAGATTCATTCACCATAATCCCCTTTTATTCCTGTGCTGCAAGAGGGGGTTCTGTATCCATGAATAAACCAATGTGATATACCACATTGATAAAAGAAAGGAAGACACATATCGTCATTTCAATAGGTGCAGAAAAGGCATTTTGCAAAGTACAATACCCATTCATGATAAAAACCCTCAACAAAGTGGGGATCAGGGTGCCTGTATGGTTTAGTCAGTTAAGTGTCTAACTCTTAATTTCAGCTTGGGTTGTGATCTCAGGGTTGTGACACTGAGACCCACATGGCTCTGTGTTGTATGTGGAGCCTCTTAAGATTCTCTCTCTGCACCCCTTCCCCCACTCTCCTTCTCTAAAAAACAAAACACACCACCAACAACAAAAATAAAGTGGTAATACACGGAACATACCTCAACATCATAAAGTCCATATATGAAAAACCCACAGCTAATGCCATTGTCAGCGGAGAAGAACTGTGAACTTTCTCTCTGACATCAGAAACACAACAGAGATATCCACTCTCACCAGTATTATTTAAAATAGTACCTGAAGTCCTAGCCACAGCAATCAGACAACAAAAAGAAATAAAAGGCATCCAAATCAGCAAAGAAGTCCAGCTTTCACTATTTGCAGATGACATGATACTCTATATAGAAAACCCAAAATACTCCACCAAAGCTGCTAGAACTGATGCATGAATTCAGTACTCACAGGATACAAAATCAGTGTACAGAAATCTGTTGCATTTCTATACACCAATAACGAAACAGCAGAAAGAGAAATCAAAGACTTAATCTAAACTGCCATTTAACCAAAAAACTGTAAGATACCTAAAAATAAACCCAACTGAAGAGGTAAAAATCTGTATTCTGAAAACTATAAAACACTGATGAAAGAAATTGAAAACAACAAAAAGAACTGGAAAAATATTCCATGTTCATGGATTAGAAGAACAAATATTGTTAAAATGTCTGTATTACAGAAAGCAGTCTACAGTTTAATGCAATCCCTAACAAAATACCAAAATGTTTTTCACAGTGCTAGACCAAACATTCCTAAAATTTGTATGCAACCATGAAAGACCCTGAATAGCCAAGCAACCTTGAAAAAGAAAAGCAAAACTGGAGGTCTCATAAATCTGGGCTTCAAATTTTATTACAAAGCTGTAGTAATCAAGACAGTATGGTACTGGCACAAAAGCAGACACATAGATCAATGGAAGAATAGAAAACCCAAAAATGAGCCCACAACTATACAGTCAATCTTTGATAAAACATGGAAGAATATTCAGTGGGAAAAGACATTTTCTTTAACAAATTGTATTGAGAAAACTGGACAGCAACATCCAAAAGAATGAAACTAAATCACTCTCTTACACCATACACAAAGTTAAATTCAAAATGGATGAAAGATTTAAATGTGAGACCTGAAATTATAAAACTCTTAGAGGAGAACATAGGCAATAACCTCTTTGTCAACAGTCCTAGCAAATTCTTTCTGGATGTATCTCCTGCTGCAAGGGAAACAAAAGCAAAAATAAACTATTAGGACTTAAAAACTTAGGACTTCATCAAAATAAAACACTCTGAGTAGCAAAGGAAACAATCAACAAAACCAAAAGGCAGTCTATAGAAGGGGAGAAGATATCTGCAAACGACATATATGATTAAGGATTAGTATCCAAAAATCTGTAAAGGACTTATGAAGTTCAATGCCTGGAAAATAAATAATCCAATTAAACATGTACAGAAAATATAAATAGACATTTTTCCAAAGAAGACATACAGATGGCCAACAGACACATGAAAAGTTGCTCAACATCACTTAACATCAAGGCAATACAAACCTAGGGGCACCTGGGTGGCTCAGTGGGTTAAAGCCTCTGCCTTTGGCTCAGTCATGATCTCAGGGTCCTGGAATCAAGCCCTACATCGGGCTCTCTACTCACCGGGGAGCCTGCTTCCTCCTCTTTCTCTGCCTGCCTCTCTGCCTACTTATGATCTCTGTCTGTCAAATAAATAAATAAAATCTTAAAAAAAAAAAGGCAATACAAACCTAAAATATCACCTCACAGCTGTCAAAATGGCTAGAATCAACAATAGAAAAGACAACAGATGTTGGTGAGGATTGGAGAAAGGAGAACCCTCTTACACTGTTGGTAAGAATGTGAACTGGTGGGGCGCCTGGGTGGCTCAGTGGGTTAAAGCCTCTGCCTTCAGCTCAGGTCATGATCCCAGGATCCTGGGTTCGAGCCCCGCATCGGGCTCTCTGCTTGGCAGGGAGCCTGCTTCCTCCTCTCTCTCTGTCTGCCTCTCTGCCTGCTTGTGATCTCTGTCAAATAAATAAATAAAATCTTAAAAAAAAAAAAAAGAATGTGAACTGGTGCTGCCATTCTGGAAAACCTCCACAGAGGTTCTTCAGAAAGTTAAAAAATAAAACAACCCTATGATCCAACAATCACACAGTAGATTTTTACCCAAAGAATACAAAAATACTAATTCAAAGGGATACATACACCCTGATGTTTATAGCAGCAGTATCTATAATAGCCAAGTTATGGAAAACGCCAGTGTCCATTGACTAATGAATGGATAAAGAGGAAGTGAAATACATATATAGACCTATCTATCTTTCTAACTAATGGAATGGAATGGAATAGAATATTACTTAGCCATAAAAAGAATGAAATCTTGCAAACATGTGAATGTAGCTAGAGTATTATGCTAAGTGAAAAAGTCAGAGAGAAATAAAAATACCCTATGATTTCACTCATGTTGAATTTAAGAAACAAAACAAATGAACATAAGGAAAACAGAGAGAAACAAGCTAAAAAACAGACTAATTTTAATAAATTTTTAAAGACTTATTCTAGAGAGAGAGAGGTGGGGCAGGGAGGGGGACAGAGGAGAGTGAGGAAGAGAATGTTAAGCAGATAGGGATCCCAGTGTGGGGATTAATCTCACAACCTTGAGATCCTGACCTGAGCCAAAACCAAGAATCTCACACTTAGCTAACTGAGCCACCCAGAGCCCCAGGAAAACAGACTCTTAACTATAGAGAACAAACTGAGGGTTACTGGAGGGGAGATAAGAGAGGATGGGCTAAATGGATGATGGATATTAAGGATTGCATTTATGATGAGCACTAGATGTTGTATGTAAGTCATGAATCACTAATTTTCATACCTGAAACTAATATTACACTCTATGATAATGGACAGGAATTTTTTTAAAAACTTGAAAAAATAAAAAATGCTATCCTTATTTTTTTATTTCTTTAAAATTGTATTTATTGCCTTATAAAACATGCTTAGCAACAGAAAGTCGGTATGTTTTATAGTCTGAATTATTTCTGTTAAAAATAGGCTAACTAGAACAAAATTCTTCATTTTTAACGATTTTCTTCCTTAGCTATTGAACATAATCTCTGAACAATTCTTGGACACCTTTGGGACTAATAGGTAGCTAAAGTGACTAATTCACATCTTGAGAAAATGGAATTTTCATTGCCAATTTATTTAGTTCCTGCAAACTTAAAAAGCTCTGCATTGGGTAGTTCTATTGCATTGATGGAGAAAACCATATTTTTAAATAAAACTAAATTCCTGATATTTTTATGCACAGAATACTGAGACACTAAAAGCACTGTGGAGGTCATCCAGTCAGAGTTCTAACCCAGTGCACTCTTTCCTTAAATTCCCTGAACCACATATGTTAATAATAAAGTTATTTTCTTTTTTGTAATATTTTATACCATTTTTGAATACAGAAAGAATTGAAAGAATTATACTTTCAAGTATATGAGAAAGAACTCTCATACTCCAGTACCTATGTTTTTCAATTAACATTTTGCTATAATTGCTTTGTGACAAATCTGTCCTTTCCTTTACCTGTTCACTAATCCATCCTTTTCTTTGATGGATTTTAAAGTAAATTGCAAATATTAGTACATGAAATCCTTCAGCTTGCCCATCATTAACCAGACAGAAAATGTGACTTCTTTTTAAGTTCTTTACATTGTGTGATTATCACTATATAATGAACATTATTTCTGTTTCCCAAATGAGTCAACCTTTTCTAGTCATGGGCCTAAGCTGTGCTGGTCTCTCTAGCCTGGAAAACTCCTAATTTCCATGCTTCTTTAGAGGTAAAATTCCTACTAGTCCTTCAGAGTGTCAGCTCAAATCTTATTTTCTCAACCTCTGTCATATCCTGAATCTAAACTAGATGTATCCTATTATTCTTACTCAGGGCACCTTGTTATTATCAATGACGTGCTTATTTGTTAGTTATTTGTTTCATGTAGGATTCTCCCACAAAATTATAAACTTAATAGTTCTTCATTATGTACTTGACATCCAGTGCAATGTCTAGCACATTGTTTCTGAAACATATCAGACAAATAAATACATGGAAAAATGTAAAAGGTCATTTGAAACTGGAAAGACATTGCCATTGTTAAGCAGAAAACCTAGGTTCTCCTTACTTTTTCAGGGAACATGTGTGTGTATGTGAGAATGAGCTCCATTTTTTTGGTTTTGTTTTGTTTCTTACCACTTTTATGTTAGGATCATATTCTCCTTTCCTTTTACCTTCTATCTCCCAAATTCTCCCCACAGATTCTCAAAATATGTCTCTAGATACATCTCTGAATCTATACTTTTTTTTTTCTATGAAGAAAAAATTAAAGAGCAAGGAAAATAGCCATAAACCTGATTAAAAAGGGAAAATTCCCTGTGAGCTGCCTCACTTGCCGAATCTACTCCAAAAGATCTCCCCAACAGAGATAATTTCTCAAAATGAATTTATCTAGTTTTGGAAAACAAAATACTGAGTCAATGCTGGCAGAATATTTTAATCACCTTCCAAGTATTACGTTAATAATTATATAAGAGAAAAACAAGGAAGCCTCATCCAAACCTCCTTCCATACAGACATGTATCATGGGCACTGATACTGAAGAAGCAGGCCTGTAATCTGATCTTTTCCAAACAGATCTCATTAATTGAAATTCAAGGGGAGGAAGAAAGACAAACACTTGAGGAAAGTGAAATATTACATTCCTTGGTTATTCAAAATACAGATTAGCATTTCACAAGCTTTAGAAATTCTATTGTAAAGGAAGCCCTTTCTCTCGATTCTACCATTTCCCAAACTTTTTTGACCAAATAATTCTTTGTTATGTGGCTTAGTAATCATTTTTAATAGCTAATAACATTAGCTTATGTTAATAGTTCATAATTCCATGAAATCTTTGGGAAATGCTGTACTTAAGAGTGACCTATTTGTGTGCAAAGTATTGATCTTAGCATAATGATACATTTACATAGTCATGAAGTCTTAAGCTCATTATTTTAAAGCATGCTCCCAGTCTGAAGTCAATGGACTTGTCAGAGATTTTAGTTCTTTTGTGTACCTTAGAAGCTGCCATGGTGGTATAGGATATGGGTACTCCAGTAGCTTGGCATAAATGTCTTATTTCAGGCCTATGTTGTCTTCCTCCCCCCAGTGTGTATGTTTCACTGCTCCCTTTGAGTGAAGTTTGCATTGTAAGATATCTCTGTCACTTGGAAATTCATTGTAGGGAAGATCTTATTTCTGAGAGAAAAAAATATTCCATTTAAAAAAAAACAAAACTGTGATTCAAATTTCTCATAGCATACAACCTTGGTTAGAGTTAAGGTAGACTATTTCAGGACTGTATTTTCTCACCCGGTAGGTTTCTACTAGAGTGTCTTTCTTCCTTTCACTGTCTAATATGTATGTAATATTTTAGGTAACATATAAATATCTAAATTCTACAAAATCCCCTGGATTGCCACTTTATGAGATAAAGTCAGTGTTTTCTTACAAATCTTACTTAGGGTCCTTTTTATTATAGGCGATATTTTCTGACAAGTGTGACATATTTGTTTCAAGCAGGAATTATTAGCACTTATGTCTCCAAATTAAAACAACGCTAGGGGAAATATGTAAAAATTGTCTGATACAGAAATGCACAATATATTCAGGCCATTTTGTTTGGGCAGTTTAAATATGTAAGCATTGCCCCATAAAGAAATACACAATACAGTTAAGCCATTTTGTTTGGTCAGTTTCAAGGCAAGATATTGGAACCATGATAGTTTTTAATAAAAATGTGAATAATTTTAAAACTGTCATTATTGGAAATTAGCATTATTATTTTCACACTTTTCGCTACCTCAATGATATGCAGCTTGTCAAAAGTTCTCCGTTTAAGTTAAAATTAGTTTCGTGTCAGTTGAAGAACTTTAAAGAAATTAGGATAAATGCATCCTATTATATAAAAGTACAAATTGTCCTTTTTTAGTAATAAGGTATTTTATTCTTTATCTTTCCATGAAAATCTTAAATAGTGAATGTTTTAGAAGGTGATATAACATAATAATTGGGTCCCAACTCTACCAGAAAAAAGTTAAAGCTCTGCGAAATGCAGAAAATGTTTTGATCTTGAAATTTCCCTGAAACTGTATACATTGTTGACAAACAGAAAAAAATAACATAGAAATCAGAATCAAATTAGAGAGACACATGGTTCAGAAGCCAAAATCTTTCTTGATGGGAGCTACCTGTGGCCAAATGATGATAGATGCCCTGTTTTATAAAGAAAACATAAACCAGTTAATATAATTTTGGAAGCTTTTAGCATAAACCAGTTAATATAATTTTGATCTAAAATGGTGACAGTCTCCTTTTGATTCTAAATTATAGTCATTTGCTCCCAGTAACAAGAGGCGAAATCTACACTGAAAAAAATTGGAAAAGCTATGTATATATCTATTCATTTATATATATACAGATGTATATATAGAATGTATAGGTATATAGCTATTCATCTATATATATAGGATAGATATATATCTATCTATATCTGTATTTCAAGATAGATTATAGATTTTCTTTTTGAAGGTATTGGGCGGCACAAAATAAAATTAAGATGGAGAAAGAAAAATAATTTCAGATTGAAGATAAACCTAAATGAATATTGAATATAAAAATAATAATTGCTTATTATTTATAGGATTGATATATATAACAAAAATGCTATATTATTTAGGAGGTAGGATAGATATAATTATCATTTCTGAAATAATCATGTTCTTGTTCATTAGGAAATCTCAACAGATAGAAAAGGATGGACTCATATATGATTTTCTCTGACCACAACACACTGAAGTACAAATCACTAAAAAATAAAAATGTAGATAATCCTATGTTTAAAAATAAAAAAAATTAACTAACTTAAAGGTCTAAATAACAAGCATCAAATCCTAGAGTTTAAAGAACACAGTAAATTAAACACAAAGAATTTTTTTTTAAAGATTTTATTTATTTATTTGACAGACAGAGATCACAGGTAGGCAGAGAGGCAGGCAGAGAGAGAGGGAAGGAAGCAGGCTCTCTGCTGAGCAATGAGCCCCATGTGGGGCTCAATCCCAGGACCCTGAGATCATGACCTGAGCCAAAGGCAGAGGCTTAATTAACCCTCTGAGCCACCCAGGCGCCCCACACAAAGAATTTTTTTAAAAGGAAATAATAAAAAGCAGAAATTAATAAAATAGAAAACCTCTATGATACTGGAAGGAGCAACATAACACAGGTTTTTTTAATCCAATAAAATTGATTAATTGCTGGCAAGAAAAATCCATAAAAAAGAGAGATGACAAAAATAATTAGTAGTATAAGTAAAAAAAGGACAAACTCATATATCTTTCATAGGTTTAAAAAGATGGTGATTATAGGAAAGGTATGATAAACAACTCTATTATAATAAATCTGACTATTAAATAAAATGGGAAAAGTCTTAGAAAAATAAAACATATCAAAGCAAAAACAAGAAATCTTTTTTTTTTTTTTTTTTTTTTAACCTATGGAAAAAACAGAATCTGTAAGCACATTCTTTTCATTAAGAAAATTCCAGCCTGGATAGCTGGCTATCATAGTGAATTCCATTAGTAGTTCAGGGAGAAATTTACACAAATTCCTTGGGGGTAAATTAAAAAAAAAAGTATTCTCAATCTTATTTTGTGAGCCAGCTATGATCATGATATCAGTAAACCTAATGAAAATATTAGGAGATTAGAAAATTATAGGCTCTTCATACTTAAGAACATAGGTATAAAAACCCTTTAAAAAGCCAACAAAATTAGGGATGCCTGGGTGACTCAGTAGGTTAAACATCTGCTTTTGGCTGGGTCATGATCCCAGGGTCCTGAGACTGAGTTCCACTTCCAGCTCCTTGCTCAGTCGGGGGCCTGCTTCTCCCTCTGTCACTCCCTCTGCTTGTGCTCTCTCACTCTGTCTCTGAGAAATAAAATATTTTTTTTTAAAAAAGTCAACAAAATTAATCTTGAATATCTAAAAATATGTCTTAGGCGGGATCTGTTCCAATAATTTGATATTGATACTATGTTCAAACATTTATCAATGCAACCCATCTTAACTTAATAAAGGAGAAAAAATTTGATTATTTCAATTGATTCAGAAAAATTCTAAAATAAAATTCAACACCCATTTTTAATAAAATACTCTAAGCAATATCCCTTCAATGAAAGTTCTAAGGGAACTTTCTTCTCTCTAAAATTATAGCAAATGTATCAAAAATTTATAAAAAATTCATATTTATTTTAAAATATTGAAAACTTTCCCTTTGAGAACAGAAACTAGACAAGAATGTCTGCTATCATCTAACCAAGCATCTTATGTAATAAAGAATGTGTACATAAGCCATTTTAGCAGATTACATTTATAATATTCAATGTACCACTTAGTATGAAATATAAACTGATAACAAAAATGAGTCAGTACACAATTAGCAATTAAACACTGTTCACACTTAGATGAAAGAAAATTGATAAGAAACTTCCATGTGTTTTTGATATTATTGAGGTATTGATTAATTTCTTATGCTGACAATCTCTGGATTTTATTATAGATTAAATATTAAATACACTGTCAAATATTTTAGTGAAATACTTAAAATTATTAAGGGAGTTCAATTATTCTCCCAGTTTTTCATGAAATGATACAACACAAAGATTATTTAATTGACTGAAAATTCTATCTTCTTGCTACCTGGCATATGGAAAATTTCCATTAATAACATATATCAGCAAATACTAGTAGAATGTATTCTGTGGGTTATGGCTCTTTCCCTTGAAAAGACTGTAATCATACTAGGAAATGTGTGAAAATACATAAATAACAGTTAATAGTAGAAAATGAGAAGTGCCACCAGAAGGGAATCAAGAGAGGAGGAAGTATATGAGAATAATGAGATAGTCCCTCTGGTAAAGTGATGAGTCAGGGTTGGTTAAGGACACTGTACTTAGTATCTGTTTACCATGTTGTTTACAATTTTTGTCCTGCTCAGTGGAAGTGGGAATTTCGTCAATCAGTAAAGACGGTCTTCATCAACTATCCATGTAAATTTGTAGAAGTCTTTTCCTAGTTTATCAGATAATTTCTTTTCTTTCAGATAAATAGAAGTATGTGCTACTAGACACAATGTGTCTAGAAATGTGTTTCAGAAAGTTTATATACAAAATTCAGTTTTATTATATCATAAACATTTAAAAAGTTTAATAATATTATAACTTAAATGCTTTTAAAATGTTCCCAGTGTTTTAGGATCCTTTGACACCCTGTCAGGGACCATTATTGATAGCTAAGAGGGAACTACCATGTCTGCAGGGCTTCAGGCTTTTCCCTTCATGCAATAGACTTACCCAGTTTTAATGACTTTTATGTATTGAGAAGTCTTCGTTTTCATTTTGGACAAAGATTCCCAGTAGAAAGAAGAAAGAAGGAGAGAGAGAGGAAGAAAGAAAGGAAAGAAGGAGAGGGGAGGAAGAAGGGAGGGAGGAAGGGAGGAAGGGAGGGAGGAAGGCAGAAGGGATTAAGGAAGAAAGGAAGGAGGGAAGGAAAGATAGACACAGAATTCTATTAACTCACTATTTAAAGGAGATGTAAAGAATATCTTCCTTGTGCAGAAAATTGACACTGTGTACTCAATGTGCTTTTCACGGTTTACTTGGAAATTCCACTTGAAGCTCAGTACTTGGAGTCATGCCCTACCTTCCCAGTATTGCTTGAATATCTGCACTCGTCCCCCACTCCCAGAACATACACATTTCATCATTCATTCATTTAACAAAGAGTTGTTTACTCCTTTTATGTAGGGAGTATAGACAATATGTTGATGAGGGTAAAAAGACCCACTCCCTGTCTTTTAAATTTCCCCTTGGTTTCAAATATTTGTTTTCACACTACCATTTAGATCTTTGCTTCAGGCCATACCTGACTATGACTGTACCTCATTTTTCTTGGCTTATTGTTTTTGTTTTGTTTTTATCTTAACACTCTCACTTAAACCTTTCTCATTACCTGTGATTAAGACTTCTTGTATGCTCTAGGCACACAAAATCTTATTATGCTCCCCTTTCTGGCGTTGTTTTACCTAGTGCAAGCTTATATTGCCACCCCCATCCCTCTTGCAATAATCTGTTTCTGCCTCATCCACCATTAACATTTCTTTGAAAAGCTTGTCAAGACTCTTTGGTCCTGGGGCACCTAGGTGGCTCAGTCGGTTCAGCATCCAACTCTTGATTTTGGCTCAGGTCATGATCTCAGGGTCCTGGGATGGAGCCCCACATCAGCTTCCGTGATTAGTGAGGAGTCTGCCTCTCCATCTCCCTCTGCCCCTCTGCCTGCTTGTTTCCCTCTCTCTTTCTCTCTCTGTCAAATAAATAAATAAATTCTTAAAAAAAAAAAAAAAAAGACTTGGTCCAACTTCCTCATTTTTCTTTATTTTCACAGTCCAGTCAGATAACACTAAGTCACTTTTCTCTAATTTGTTAATTCCACTTTGACAAATCCAGCAATTAATACTCTCTGTTATTAGTAAACCATTTTTCCTGTTTTTCACACCTTTTGCTTGAAATTCTTTCTTTAATTTCCCTTTAAGACAGTACTTTTATGCCCCAATAATGGGTCCGTGATTAAAGGAGCGAGACTGATACAAAGTGAAGGTCAAGCAAAGCTTTATTTCGTGCCAAGCATCAAGGATCTAACCGAACGTTCGGGGATGCACCTCTTACAAGAGAGGGTGACCCTTCTCTGTTCTACAGAGTAGCTTTTAAGGGCAAAGGCCATGCGGTCGGGCCTGGCCATGCACAGGTGACCAATGAAATTGTAACACACACAGGAAATTCCACAGTGATGCTAGGTGACCAATTGAATTACAATTTACCCTAGTAGACATTAGAACCAGCCTATTACACCTTGATTAGGATCGGTGCCAAAAAGGCTCCCAAAGGGCGGGGGTCCCTACTCCTTGGTAACCAGGGAGACAGTATGCAACCCTCCACTGATCGATGTCTCCACCTGGCCTGACCCACCCTTGTATCTGGGCTTTGTTACCTGGAGCTGGTTCCCAGGATTTGTCTCCAAGTAAATCCCCTGGGGAAAAGGGAGCAGGGACAGTTTCTAAATACGTCCTTATAAGTACAATCTCCAGATGCTTTTGCTACCTTGTTAACCACTTTCAGTGCCCATTGCTAGATGGATACTCCCCAATATCACAACACTGGAGTTTCTCCATGCTCCGTCCCATTTGTATTCCACATAACATTTTCACAGAAATTTTTGGTGATCTCCTCCAGCCTCATGGATTTATATCTTCTCACAAATTTTGATCCCTAACTATGACATTTACACTGAGAAACAGACTGATACATGAAACTGTCTTCTGGACATTTCTTCATAAATTGACATCTAAAACTTAGCATGTTTAAGACAAAGCTCTTCATTCTCTCTTCCAGACCACACACATATAAATTCACATCTGTGCATACACACATGAAGGAACATACACACACACACACACACACACACATGCCTGATCCTTTATAATAATGCATTCTGTATCAGAATAATTGATATCATATTCACCCAGTTCCCAGACTAATACCTAGTGGTCACCTTTGATTCTTTTTTCTCATTGAGATTACTTCAGGGGGTTGCCTTAAATAACCTCTCTGCCCATCTTTGGCTTCACTACAATCACTTATTCTGATTTATCATGATAACTTTTATCATTATCTGAAATGATAGCATACATTTAACAGTTCGCTTATTTATTTTTGGTCTCCACTACTAGAATATAAGCATCATGATAGCAAAAACATTGTCTATGACTTTTTTTTTTTTAAGAGGGAGAGAGAGAAAGATTGCATGAGGGGTTGAGGGGTAGAGAGAGAGGGAAAGAGAGAATCTTAAGCAGGCTCCACACTCAGCTTTGGAACTCAATAGAGGACTTGATGTCATGACCTTGAGATCATGACCTGAGGCGAAATCAAGCATTGGACAGTTAACTGACTGGGCCACTCAGGTGCCCCTTGTTTATACTTTCTAAATTTCCTCAGAACCTGGAAGTTCTGGTACATTATAGGCACTTAGTAAATATTCATTGAGTGAATATATGTGTGTGGATTATATGCAATAAGCATATAACTTAATCAGTGTAATACACTCTGCCAATAATGTCCTCCCTACTGGTCTCACTATCTCCCAATGTTTGTAGGGTAAATACTTCATCTTTTGCTTGTACTAAAATAACCTCTTCAGAAGGTTATTTTTTTTTCCATTTCCCCAGAAGTTTCAAGTACTTACCCTGCTAGGCTTCTCTATACAAATCTCCACTGCAGCTGGGTCATCATGAGTTGTAAATTTGTATTTTCATATATTTTTCACCTTTAGCATATATATATATATACACACACACATACATACATACACACACACACACACACACACACACATATATATATATGAAAATACAAATATATATTCTTCCAGGGTAGAATTTGTTTTTCTTCTGTCTTTCTGGCACACAAAAGTCACTTATGAATATATCTGATGAACAGATGAGATTAAAAATGCTTTAGATTAAGATCTATTAGAGAGATACATCTGAAACTCATTCCATACAGGGTTTATATGTAAAATAATTTAAAATCATTTCCTTTCAATTGGTTCTCATGGCCATATATTATTTTTCTCTGCAACAAGTGCTTAACACTCCAATAAAGGTGTTCCCGGTACTCTCTTGAGAGAAGGATTTAGTTTTTAAATGCCAATTTCTGTATAAAGACAATTCTGAATAAAATAAAGTATTTTGGATACTTTAGGGAAAAGGAATACACTAAGGGCTCTGCTGTCTGCAGATAAGAATAGCATTGTCCAGTAAGTTGGTCTATTATTCCAAAATGGAGAATTAAGCCACTTGTGTAATGCTCACTGATAATTTGCCCATAGTTTAATATCTATGTAGTAATACAACAGGAAGAACAGTAGGCATATGCAATTGTATAAAAATTCATATTAATGTATTTCCTAGCTATAAAATACAGAATATAGTCCTTATTAAGTGATACAAAATCTTTAGCTATAGTGCAACAGTTGGTAAATATCAAATAAGATTTTAGAAAAAGGATGACAATTATTATTTTATTCCACATATTTCCAGTGAGGCATGACTATTTTACTTTTCTTAGTGAATCTCTTATTGTCCTTAAAGTCTTTCCCCTAGAGAAAAATGAATGAGTCATCAAATTGATACCATTGGGTATATGCGCCTGGGTGGCTCAGTGGGTTAAATCCTCTGCCTTCGGCTCAGGTCATGATCCCAGGACCCTGGGATCAAGCCCCGCATCGGGCTCTCTGCTCAGCAGGGAGCCTGCTTCCTCCCCTCTCTCTCTCTCTGCCTGCCTCTATGCCTACTTGTGATCTCTGTCTGTTAAATAAATAAATAAAATCTTAAAAAAAAAATTTTTTAGCTCAAACAATTGGTTCAATCTTGTATCTTTTCCCTGAAATATTGACCACAATGAAGAGTGATCTCTTAACCCCCCACATCATGAACATAGTTGGAAATGAACCCAGGATCCACCTTTTAAGCCTGGAAGATGGTTTTCTTCTTGTAATCTTATTTTCGGACTTGATAAAATTTGAGGCTGACAGTGGATACCCTCTCATTTTTCCAAAAGATTCTATAGCTCTACTTCCCTTATATGAGGGAACCAAGTTTTATTTTATATGAAAAGATAATTTCTGTCTGAAAAAGGAATAAAAAGTTTATGGCTCAGGATATGGTTTATACTGATTTTCTTATTTCAACCTTACTACTCATAGAGGTGAAATGCTATTTTAATCCATATCTGGTTTCTTATGTCTCTTCTTATTCAACATAGTCTAAGAAACACAAATCAGGATCATTATCTGAAGTCATGTGTGGTTGTGGGGATTCTAAATAAAAAATCTCAAGTTACATGATATAGGAGATGATGATCATAGCCCAAGGTAATTACATTTTTTTTAAAGATTTTATTTATTTATTTGTCAAAGAGAGAGAGAGAGCACAGGCAGAGGCAGAAGCAGGCTCCCTGCCGAGCAAGGAGCCCGATGCGGAACTCGATCCCAGGATGCTGGGATCATGACCTGAGCCGAAGGCAGCCGCTTAACCAACTGAGCCACCCAGGCGTCCCCAAGGTAATTACATTTTAAGATAAAGACCACGTTAGAGAAACCAGAAATATGCCAACACATGTGAGGCTATCTAACACAGGTGTGGACCACTACATTTTCATAAAGGGAATATACTGTGGAAAATATGCCAAGAACCAGAAATGAAACACTAGAATAATCCCAGAACTACTTTTAGTCCTTCCCCTCCCACAAGTACAACTTTTCTAGCTTTTAACACCATAGATTACGTTTTTTTTTTTGTTTGTTTGTTTGTTTTGGCACATATTTACCCCCCCCTTTTTTTTTTGCCATTTTACGGTGCTCTCTGGAAAATGACAATTATATGAATAAATTTCATATAATTGATCTAAATTTCATATGAAATAAATTTCATATAATTCATACAGACTGGGTTTTGACTTGCAAAACTTACTAGGGTTCACTAGAAAAGTTAAAAAAAAGGAAAAAAGAAAAAAGAAAAAAAAGAGAATATCAAAGCAATATTTTAAAACACTATAATACTAGAAATACAACTTGGGGGCATATTTGCTTAAAAAAGAGAGCAGGGTAAAAAAGCAACAACAAAACAAAACAAAACAAAACAAAAAAACAAGACAAAAACAACAAAAAACAGTAGTACCCTAGAAGTCCATGGAGAGATTATTAGATGTTGGTCAAATTACCTCTTTTCTAAGCTTCAATTCCCCATCTATAAAATGTATCTACTGATACATAAAAAATAGTGTTATTGTGAGAACTAAGAAAACCCATGTAAAAGCTTCTCTTGATTACTTGATTTATTCAGGAGATTTATTTGAATTTAAATGTGATTTGAATGATGTTGATAAACTTTATGAACTTTGTGATGCATATTGAGAGAATGGTTGAAGAATAAGTTATGGCTTCATGTAAAAATTGGGTGAAAATCAACCACTTTCCTAAAATTTAAAATATTCTTCACTAGAGAAGGATTTTTGATGTTAAGCTATATACTAGACATTTTAAATGTAATTCTCTTGGTTTCCACAAGAGTATAAATTTTAAAAGAATAAACAATTCTCTGGGTTTTTCATTTAAAGCTTTGTCCTCTGAAGTCCTTTGATGAATATTGTATTTATAGCCTCTGATGCCAGCCCCTTTAAAATACAAGGCTTTTCTAACTGCCTCTTTCATCTATGGCATTAGAGATGTTCAGAGGACAGGCAGTACAAAATAGCATGATTTGCATTCAATGCAGAATCTGAACAGTTAAACTTTCAAGTCTTAATGAAAGGTCATAAAATCTTACAGTACTGACCAAATAGATTTGCTAGAACATTAAATCCCCCATGAATCCTCCTGTACCACTTTAAACACAAGTTAAAATTGCAAATCATAAATACTGAATGCTTTCTTCCCTAATGTAAGTTCACTATTATAACCTTGTCTGGCAGAGATGCTCCACTTAAAGGTCTGTAACATTTTCATTATCAGCTCTATCTCTGAGGGTTTGGTATGCAGCTGTTTCTGTTTGTAATGGGCTGAAAATGCTTATACTGATTTTTTTTTTTCTTGAAGTCAGATGCTAGTGTAGCTCTTTTTGGATCCTGAGTTAAAATAAACAAAATTATCTTAGTTTTCAATTGTCTTTTCCATTATTGTCAGTGAAAAATACAATTCCATAATAGAACATATATTTTTATGAATATTTTATATCCAGTGGTTAGACTTCTTCTAATGTATGGATTGCCACATTATGTATTTGTGTGTGTGTGTGTGTGTGTGTGTGTGTGTATACACACACAGATAGGATTTTTTTTTCTCAAAACTTGATTTTCTTTGTGGCAAAAGGGATATGAAAGAAAAAAAATCCCATTAAGATGCAGAGTATACCTTCACACATTAAGTTTCTACTTAAGTGGGAGAGTAGACTACTACTAATGCAAAGTGTACTTGAGCATACAAAAGACTAATATGTTCTGAATTGCATTTCACAAAAGCAGTGGCTTCACTGTCAATGAGAATATACAAAATGCATTTTTGAATGAGGTGAAATGTAAATAAGAAATCATTTTCAGTTTTGTATTATGTGCAGTTGTTTGCTAAAATGCATTCAGTATCAGAAATGTCATAGGAACTTGGGCTGGGTCTTATGTCTGGGAAACCTAAACCATAGTTGCCAAGATATTTTGAGACATTGACCTGCTTGTTGATAGATAAGTAAAGGAAAGAGATGCTGAATGGAATCTGAATAACAAGGAGGAGGCTTACTGGATGGATTAGTAGTCTCTGATTTCATTTCTGAATTTCTCATGTTTGTATAAAGATATCTATTATCAGTGACAAGATCCATCATCTTATTTTCCCTAGGGCCTTAAATTTCTGAGATAATTTACTAGAAGACAGAGAATGATCTGACTCTCAGAAACTTAGAGGGTTTCATTGACCACTTGACACTGACAAGCTGTGAGAGTCAGGCAATGACCTGACCGTACACATACAGAAAGTGAACCTCATTTTTCTAGGATATTGCAATATGTTCTCTAGTCAACCCCAGATTCCACTCACTGCTATCACCAGTTAACATATGGTTAGGAGAAGTCATTCTTGATGTTATCTTGTCCCGTCACTATCTCATCCTTTAACCTAAGATATACGATAACATGGGATAAGCCATAAAAACTTAGGGCATAACACCACATACACTACATTTCAAATTATATAGCTTTTACATATATAAGAAGCCTATAAAATATTATATCCTTGTTTAATTAACCCTAGGCAATTATTCTACTAGACCTACGCAGATATGTTTTAAGTGGTGATTTAGGAATGGAAATATATAGCATCATATTCTATACAACGGAAAATAAATGATTGTGTATTTTAGACAGTTTGACTTTGAGAAGATAATGTCAGGTTTCTATTGGGATTGAACTGTAAGAAATCCAAAAATTTCAGGTCAGCTCAATTTACTTCAATTACATTTGAATATCTGATGCATTTGTTACTCTCAGGCATCTACTATAGCAGGCCTCCTTACTGTGTGTGTGTATGTGTTTGTATATGTATGTGTGTGTATATACGAAATTTCAGTGAAAAGTAAATAGCTCTTACCCTTCCTTTGAAAGACATTCTGCAATGTGATGCCATTTGAAATCTTTCCCTTCATTTATCAAGTAACAACTTAATTATTCCTTTTATTTCTTTCACTGAAATACTTGAAACTCTAATAGATTCTGCCTTACCAATTCAGAGGGAGTAATAACTGTGATACTGAGTCAGAAAAGAAGCAAATGGATTTAGTCAGGGCCTCTTTTAAGACCTTTATTTACACACAAAGTAACTGAGAAGGTCCTCACTGGGTCCCTTTAGTCTCATCTCTCTCCCATTCTGTCTTTGGGATGTTCACTCCCTGACCCTGCAGTCCCCTTCAGCAACTTACATAACTTATTTCATTCATTTTCTCTGTTACCAAGATGCCCTTTGCCAGTGGTTAGTGCTTTGGTCAAAGACATACCTAACTGTATTTTTCTACTGAACTGGAAGTGCTAGACACTTGCGATCAGTCCTGTCTGCATGCTTAGGGTAATGATTTGCATTTTGACTTTCTGCTCTGCCAGTCTTGAGAGACTGTCATGCCCAGTTATGGGTAGAAGTTAGAGATCACCAGGCTATTTTAAAGAGTTCAGCCTTCCTAAAGGAGCCATGATCATAAAAATACATTTTTCTAGAATATGCTTGGGATCTTTGACCATTTTAAGGTGTATCTGGATGTGTGTATCTGAGGCACAACTTCTTTAATAAATGTAAGCCTCTTATAGGTAGAATATAAACAAATGTCTGCTCATTTCACTAATCTTTCTGCCTTTTAACCATCTTTATTTGCTATTATACTGCCTCATTACAGAGAATTACAGAGATCTACTTCCTTCTGGTTAGAAAGAATGTCTTCTGCTAGTCTCTCTCTATTTTTGACCAGTAGACATTTGTTCTAAACTTCTATTTCCTGTTCACCTTGAAGCTGTTAAACCTGGTCTTACCTAGGTGCCCTGTGCAAATAATTTAATGAAATAATTCATTAAAAATAATTATTCATGGTAAAATTAAATAACAAAACATGTTTATTTATGACAATATATGCTATTTACCAAAGATAATGTTAGAAATTATAATATATTCAGGGGGGAGAAAAACATAAATATTCAAAGAAATTCAGTGAAAAAAAAGGTTAAGCTAATCATTCAAATAAACTGTATGCAATTTGTTTACCTACATCTTCCTAGTAGAATTTTATTCTCTCCTTCTCGTTCTTTACTCCACTTCACAATTGACTATTATGTTTGTATTCATGGCAAATGAAATTTAGGACTTCATAATGTTGGATTTATTCATATACCACCTAAAATCATGTTACATAACTTCCTAGGGTATGCATATCTCAGTTTAAGAAAGTTCCTTCTATTTCTAATATGACTTCTCCATCTTCCAAGGAAAACCAGGAACCCAGATAAAGGGATTCGCAGGAGGGCTTTAGATATAACCCTAAGATAGGTTTGCATAGACAACCATGACCGAGATTGCGTAGGTAGGTAAAGTAGTAGGAGACTAATGTAAACCACTGGATCTGGCAATTAATTGATCATTGGCTGTCTTCCAGAGTCTAGCATGAAGGGGAAAAAGGTATGATTGGACCTTGAGTAAAAATAGACAAGAGTTATATGTCACTTGACTAATAAGAAAGAAGAGAATGATGGAAATTTAGATCACTACAACTTCCAAGGCTATCTGCATTTTTGAATGTGCAATTTTAAACAGCTGCCAAAAGGATGTTAGACTGATGGACTTTAACAACTGCCAGTTTTCAGATCACATTTCATAGGCAATCTCTAAGATATTATGGTGTTTATTATCATTAATCTCTGATCAGTGTGGTTTGGAGGACTTGGTAAAACAGATTGCTGGTAAAATTCATTGTAGGCTTTATTTTTCTGGAAATCTGGGGTACTGCCTGAGCATTTGCTTTCCTAACAATTTCCCAGGTGCTGCTGCTGCTGCTGCTGATTCATGGACCACAGTTTATAGATATTAAAAAATACTGTTATAAATGAGTATTTTGGCAAGGGTGGGGGTCCTCTGTTGCAATAGGTGAAATTACAGATAAGCTTAAATTCAGTTCAACTAAGAACAAAAAAAGGACAGAGCCATTCAAATAATTATGGTGATGGAATGAACTGAAAATAAATACCATCTCACCTAATATTGAAATATTACCAACCATGCTGTGATACTTATTGTATAATCACTCATCTTTATGTGAAAAACTCTGCTGACCTGGACAATATTCTATAGCCAGATCTCCTGCTGAGGTTTTCTTTTCTAGATACATAGGCTTTACAGCTTATGATTCACTATTTTCTCCTTTATAGTTGCTTAAGAGGATAGTAAACTGTCTTTCAATAAATAGCGATTAAAATGATATCTTCAGTCTTTTTCTGAAATGGGAGGTTAGTTCCTACTTACAATAACAATTGTTTATGTATTACATTAGTGATTAACTATGCCTTTTGTTTATACCAGAGTACTTTGTTCTATTTATCTTAAATCAAGACTTCACACGTAACTTTGTAGTTTTATGTCTTTGATGACATAAAAATCCACGGAGTTTTCAGAACAAAGTAAAGCTCAGGTTTATTTTGTCTTTGGATCAGTTAAAGGTGATTTAGTGGAGAATTCAACAAAATAATAACTTTTTGACTATTCAGAAGTGAATTATATTATCTGGAAAAAATACCTCCAGCATACATATTCTGATATGCTTACAATTTGGGGACCACTTTTGTTAGTTAATAACTCTTCAAATGAATAGGCAGAATAAGATAAAAATAGCCTAAGAAATTAACTTCAGGAAGGCCTCTATAAACTTGGTGATGAAAAAGTAGACATTCATTTTATAGATCTTATATACACCATACATATATGGTATACATATTTTAGTATGTTTTTAATGTGTGATAAAAATTAAAGATAAAATTTGCAATGCCTTTGCTTTCATATTAAAAATAAACCAAAGTAGCCATTATTTTCAGATATGAAAGATCTGAAGATTTGAATCCTATTTCAATGTGCTTTTCACATTACACATTTTAAGTTCATTATGTGTTTTGAACTCACCAGATGACCTTGAGTATGTCATTTACATGATTGAGGACTCATTAGCTTTGTCTGTAAAGTGAAGGTCACCCTAGACAAACTTCACATTTTTCTCAAAGATAACACATTATGATTTTTTGGTTTCCTCACATCGAATTTGAGCAATTACCTTAAAGGGAAGCTGGAGAATTAGACAACAGTACTATAAAACTCCCTTTGTGTGTGTGTGTGTGTGTGTGTATGTGTGTGTGTGTGTATACATATATATATGTATTTTTGAAACTAAATATATTTTAATGGAAAACAAAATATAAAATTACCATTTTCAGAAAACAGAAATATTGAATTTCTCCTTTTGTATATATTTGACTATTATTAAGATAAGTCTTTGCTTTCTTTTCTTTAGCTTCTAACTCCTGGAATACTTTCAGGAACCATATTTTTCCTATCACACTTCTATGTTTATGCTCACATAGTAAGCTTTTCTAAAAAGTTATCCCTTTTTGAATAGCAGATAGAAAAACTATCCTAATCAAGAAAAAGGGCTTTATGTCAAGTTATCTGACCATCCATTCTTCAAATTCCCTTATAAACTAAAAGAGGTAACACTACATTACTTGTCTGAAAAACAATAAACACTTTTTTCTTTTAGGAAAGATATTTGTGGAAACAAATGTAATCAGAAGAAGAAAGAAAGTGAACACTATCATACTTTCATTATACTCTGGGTACTCTGACATATTAATTTTTATATAGGAAAGATACTGTGATGACAAAATATAAAGCTCATGCCCTGAAAATAATTATTTTATAGTCATTCTTCAAATTTGTAAAAAAAAAATGGAGAAGAATCTGTTTGAATCTTCAGAGAAATAGGTGTATATGTAATATATAAGATATACAGAATATGTAATGTTAGTAGTGTTAATATTATATTATCTACTTATCACAAATGATAGATACATAGATAGCTTTAGAAAGAAAAAGGGGGAGAGAGAGAGATTATGAGTCATTTCGCAAAAGTACCAACTCATCCACACAGAAAACTTTGAGTGACTACAGCTGTGCTAGAAGATGGACGAGTTGAAATTTTACTTTGTGCTCAGAGCCCTTCTTCCCCTTTAGTTTACATTGAAGCTTCTATGGCTGTGCCTAAGAGTGTTACCTTTCAGTTAGACTGTAAACTTCCTGCAAGTATATGTGATTAACTTGTGTTGCTGGCTTTTGGTTATGTGTTGGATTTAGTCCAGAAAAGTGACACCAGTTTGAGCAGAGGAGAGAGGTGAGTCTCAATAAGGCCTAGATACTATTCTTTCTCCCCTTGCTTGATATGTATCTTTTTCCTAGTGGTGTTGTCCTACCTTTACCAATGATACAAATAAATTAACAATGTTCAACATCTCAACCTTGATTTCGCACTTCTTAGTGAGTTCTGTGAAATTTCCGTGCTTCATCATTTCCAACTACTCACAAAAAGTATGTGTGAAATAACTGTGAAGACAGAGAAGCAAAACATGAAGTTGTAATAATTCATCTGTTAAAAAAAATCTCTATATGGTATATGAGCACTGACAGGACTTTTTTTATTTGACATTCAATTCCAATACTATAGACT
Organism: Meles meles; assembly: GCF_922984935.1. Lineage (NCBI taxonomy): Eukaryota > Metazoa > Chordata > Mammalia > Carnivora > Mustelidae > Meles > Meles meles. Next base: position 156,138,654 of record NC_060066.1, on the reverse strand, counting down.
TCTGCATCTGTCTAAGAAGCAGGAAAATGAATATTATAGGGCTGCCAAAACTAGGTGATGCTATAATTGCCAGGTTTTTTAAACTTCTCCATATTTTTCCATATGCTGACAACGGCTTATGCATAATATAATCATGTCTTACCCAGTTGAATTATATGTTTTCTTTCCTTTAACTAAGCTTTTAAAGCAAGCCTTTGTGAGGCTTCAGCAGCAAAATAATTTTAAAATCTTATAATTTATCACCTCTTACATCTTTACACTCAATTTATTGACAAATACTAGGTGTGCAACTGTAGACACAGTTTTCAAAAAAAAAGTATAATCGGCATGGCTATTTATGAGTTTTCCTATTATATAATGTACACTCCCCTTAATGGAACAAACAATACAGAGGCAATAATTCTACTTTTTCATATGCTGCTATTTATATATCTATAAGGATATTATCATATGTCAAGTACATTTTTGAAGACTACTTTAATGAGAAAAAACTAAAAGCTTGATTGTAACTACTAATATAAACTTTCTTCATTCGATATCTATTAAAGAAATTTCAATTCTTCAGGAACTAATCACACTTTCTCTTTTTTTCTTCTTCTCATGGTCAACATATAACAGAGCAGTTGAGGTGTATGATAATCAAAAAATTGTTCATGGTTGAATAAATTTAATATTCTTGCTTCATCAAAGCAGCATGTTAAAAAGCCCCCTGAATATTTAGCTTGATTGGTTAAGGCATTCAACTGGATTTCTAACTGGATTTCTGATATTACCGATTTCAAATACAATACAGTTGGGGCAAGGAATTGCTTTTATCCATCTCTTATATGACCTGAAAATGGGATAGAAATAAACTTTTTTTTCTAAAAACAAATACAAATAAATTACCAAAGCTATAATCCAATCTTTGCTATGCTAGTAGAGAAATAAACATTAATTTTCTTTTTATAAGGGGAGACTACTACATATATCTCAAGATATCTGGGACGATAAAAATAACCCAGTAGTGTCATACAAGAGAAAGTAGATATTTCTTTTCGCAGAAATCTCATTTAAAAACAATCAAAATATCCTTTCCATCATATACTGTGTAGATTGGCTATGGAGGCCTAATTATATTAGGATTTCAGTGACACATTATCTGTCTTCATGTCTCTCTGTAGTTATACATACATATATGCTATTTTCATCTGTATTTCCTACACTTTCCCTCCAAAATATTCCTGTTCTCTCAATTACCATTTGTAGTCCACACACAGTTACATTTTTTTAAAAGTGCTTTTACTGGGGCACCAAGGTGGTTTACTCAGTAAAGTGGCTGCCTTCCACTCAGGTTGTGATCCTAGGGTCCTGGGATTGAGCCCTACGTCAGGCTCTCTGCTCCGTGGGGAGCCTGCTTCCTCCTCTCCTCTGCCTGCTGCTCCCCCTGCTTGTGTGTGCACTTGCTCTCTCTCTCTCTCTCTCTCTGTGTCAAATGAATAAATAAATAAAATCTTTTTTAAAAAGTACTTTTACTGTTTTGTTAAAATTATGAGAACTAAAGACAAATAACCAAAACAACCCAGGTAGGAAATACTCATTGTTGCATACGTAAACTCCTTATAACTTTAATCCATGTAGTTTACATTATGCTACTTTTCCTTTTGGATTAGACTTTCTTCAGAAAAAGGAACTAGGTGTTTTACTTCTTTGACTCTCTGGTGTTTAATATAATATGACATATGACACATAGTAACACAAAAGAAAGGTTTATTTTCCTTTAAATTATATTCATAAAAATGTATAGTAAATCTCTCTCTCTGACCCGCCTTCCATTCTTTCATTAAAGTAGAATGTAATAGAATAACTCATATAATTCTGTCTTCAGATCAGAACCAACAAGCTGACATTTGATGTCCCTTAAATAAAAAAAAGATGTGACAATTAAAAAAAAAGATGTGACAGTCTAATAAATATTGGTCAAACTCTACACACAGAAATATTTAGAATAGAACATGAGTTGCAATAAAAAGCTCTAGGTATAACCAATAGTATAACATAATACCAAAATAAGTAGTTAGTAGTTATAATTAATTACTGAAGAAAAAGAAGGGCAAAAACATTTTTTTTTCAACTGTCTTTACTTGGTAGCTTAGTGTAAGTATGAATTATAAACTGCATTAAAAATACACACCTTTTTCCAATCAAAAGTTAATAAAATCTTCATAAAAATCTTGATAATACTATGCTTAATGTTTAAGAAACCTGGAATAAAGAGTAAGCTAAGGATAGTAAGCATAGATTTTTTAATTCAATGGAATTTTTTTCTGGTGGGTTAAATTAGCATTTTAAATGCATATTATAACCACAATTATTTTGGGGGTCCATTGGTAACATATGTTTTTCCTTATAAGTAAAGGTTGATCTAAATGACTAACATGTCTCCTAGGTAAATATAAAGATGTTAAATAGCTTTTGAAATGTTAGCCACCTAGTAGTATTAAACTGGTATATTTAAACATGATATTTAATACCTTAATCTTAAAAAGACAATCAGTGAAAATTAAGTTTAATAATATGTAATCTGTGCAGCTAATTATAATGAGAATTTAGAAGTACAGACTTAAATGTGTGTATGATACTGATCTGTCACTTCAGGAAAAGCTAATGAGATCACTCACTCTTCTCTGGAAAATAAGCAGAGGGTACATGAGAATGGATATAGTATTGGTTCAAACCTGATTTTATTATAATCTGGACATTTAAATGTACTTAAAATGATGTGGAAAGACAACTGGAAATCATTTGACTCTTCCTCTCTAATTAAATCCGCCTGATATGGATTAGTGATCCATGAAATATGGACAAGCTTAGTCTTTCTGATGTTATGAATCTTGACCACTTAATTGGTTTTGAGTATCTTCTTAATGATATGGTTTTCTAAAAGATCACATCTTTCTATCATGTAGCAGAATATTATTTTTGTTGATTTTTTTTTAGTTGGCTGATTTTGTGTGTCTCACTTTTTAAATCAAGGATGATTATCCTATAGCTAGGAGAGCTTGAAGATAGACCTACCTTTGTGTTTTCTGTCCATAAAACCCCAGTGGAACGCTGGTCATATTGCATAATAGCAGAACGATCTTATAAAATTTTCAGTTCCCAGGGGCACCTGGGTGGCTCAGTGGGTTAAGCCTCTGCCTTCTGCCTCAGGTCATAATCTCAGGGTCCTGGGATCTAGCCCCATGTCCCGCTCTCTGCTCAGCAGGGAGCCTGCTTCCTCCTCTCTCTCTCTGCCTGCCTCTCTGCCTACTTGTGATCTCTGTCCATCAAATAAATAAATAAAAATCTTAAAAAAAAAAAATTTCAGTTCCCAGACCTAGCCATATAATGCAGAAAGTACAGGGCAGTGGATGGTTAAAACTGAGGAATTAAACTTAATGCAGTCTAAATCTTGGCTGCCAGTTTATTAAATGATTGACTTGAAAGTATGCTGATTTATCTTAGTCTCAGCTTTCTCAGTTATCAAATGTGGATAATAATAGCTACCTTGTATGTTTATTGTATAGATTAGATATTATAGGTAAAATATTTGGCCCAGTATTCTATACTGGTAAGCATTATTATTATAATTTTAATTCATAATATATTTTATTGTTAATAATATGGGTACCAACAACAAACTATTCGAGGACCCACATTATAAGCTATTAGACTGTAGTTTGCTATAATCTCAGCTGTTTGTTCTCCCAATGGCAAATTCCCAAATTCCACTTTTTAATTCAGAGAAGATGCATCCAACAAGAAGGAGAGTAGTATTTCTGGAACTGATATTTTTTTTAAACTTAATAAACATTTATATAGTGGTTAATATGTACCAAGCACCATAATAGGTACTTAAAATATTTCTTTACCTAATGTTTATAAAGACCCTATGAGGTAGGCCCTCTTCTTCTCCTGTTACATATAAGAAATCTGTAGTACAGTGAAATTTCATAACTTACCTGAGTACAGTTCGTAGTAGAAAGTGGCAGAGTGGGGTTTTGAATCCAGGCAGTCTTCTCAGCTTTAAAAATTATGTGATCTTCCTCTCTTACATGGCTCTATAGCACTGTTTTTTGTTTTTTTAAGATTTTATTTGTTTATTTGACAGACAGAGATCACAAGTAGGCAGAGAGGCAGGCAGAGAGAGAGGAGGAAGCAGGCTCCCTGCTGAACAGAGAGCCCAATGCAGGGCTCGATCCCAGGACCCTGAGATCATGACCTGAGCCAAAGGCAGAGGCTTAGCCCACGGAGCCACCCACATGCCCCTATAGCACTGGGTTTTAATGAGGCTACTTCAGGCCCTACTTCCCTCCCGAGTTGCTGATGGTGTTGCCAGATCCTGATCTGCTGTCACTCTGGCATTTGCTCCCTTTTGCTGACATTGTTGCTAAGAAGTTAATGGTCTTCCTCCCTTCTGTTTCCAGCCTCCAGCTGCACTGAAGAAAGACGCAACTCTTTCCACCTTGAAACAAAGTAAATTTGCAGTTTGTGGGTGTTAGCAAAGATAAACACCCTGATGTATAAATCCTTTCCCTTGTCTTCATTTCCACGAGTCAGAGTCCTAAATTTTGGATTGATGGATTCAAGAAAATACACATTTTGAATATTGATGAATGCTGATAGATTATTTCCCAAAAAGACAATGCCAAATACTACTACCATGGATAACATATTAAGTGCCAGGGCACCTGGGTAGCTCAGTCAGTTAAGCTGTTTGCCTTTGGCTCAGGTCATGATCCCAGAGGCCTGGGATCAAGCCCCTGGGATTGGGCTCCCTGTTTAGTGGGGAGTCTGATTCTCAATCTCCCTCTGCCATTCCCCTGCTGGTGCTCTCTGGCTCTCTCTCTCAAATAAGCAAATAAATTCTTTAAAAAAATATGAGAGTGCCCATTTCACCATATAATCTCTGAAAAATTGAATGCTATCAATGCATATATATCAACTGACTGCTATCTATCTGTCTATATCTATATCAATATAGATATAGATATTTTGCCAGTTGGATAGGTTAAAACTTTGTGACTTATTCTTATAGTTTACAATAAGGTTAAACATCTTAAGTTTACTGGTCCTTTTCTCTTTTCTAAATTAATAAATATAGTTAACAAATATGAACTCCATCACTTCATGTTTGGCTTCTGCCTGGCTCTGTGCTAAGAATTGTTTTTTATGAGTTATCCTATTTTCTTCTCAAAAAATTCCTGTATGCTATATAGGATTTTTATTCCCATTTTACTGGCAATTTATAGAAAGCTTACAAAACATCCTCCAGGCCAGACAACCAGCACGGGCTGAAACCAGACACAAACCATATTTATATTCCACCTACATAAATAACTCTACTTTCCAAGCTCTAACTACATACTTTTATACTTCTTATTGATTTTCTTGTGGGACCACTTGTCCTTTACTTATCAGTATGGAAGGAATTTCTTTGTGTATTCAATAAGGGTGAGCTGGGGAAGGGAATTTTAGTTTGAAAGGTTTTCTGCAGCAGCCATTAAATCCTTCACTGGGATCAGCAAGGATCTTATACACAGAGATCAAGTCACCTTTCTCTAGAAACCAGAACATGGGAACTATGATGACAATTCTCCCAGGCCTTTTCTCCCTATCTTCAGGAGTCAAGCAGGAGTTCTCAGAAATCACCCCTCCAGAGACTCTAGTATTAATAATAGTTCAGTCACGACTATCTCTTGTGGATCATCTGGGACTAACCACATTAGGTACTTTATTGTTGCTTGTATCTGCTACAACAAGAATTCTCAGGCTCCCAGGTCACCTCCCACTCATCCCCAATTCTCTATCCCTTCTCACTTTTCTAAGGGTCATGAAACCTTTTCACTGGGAACCATGGGATTTGTGGTTCCTTATCAATACAATCTGTTATGTCCTCAAACTACTGAAAATTCCCATCACTGTTTTGCTCTTCAGAGAAATTAACTCTGCAGTAGGGTATTCTCAGCAACCTGTCAAGTGATGGCTTTTTTTTTTCTCTCTCAGCCTTTTATAGGAATAACTTACTTACTTTATTGTGCTTCACTTTATTACACATTGCAGATGTTGTGTGTGTGTGTGTGTTTAACAAATTGAAGGCTTGTGGTAACCCTGTGTTGAGCAAGTCTACAGGCACCATTTTTTTCTGATAAAATTTGCTCACCTTGGGTCATTGTATCAAATTTGGATAATTCTCACAACTTTTTCATTATTATTATATTTGTTTTGGTGATCTGTGATATGTAATCTTTGATAATACTTCTGTAATTGTTTTGGGATACAACAAAATGCACCCACATGAGGTGGCAAACATGAATAAATGTTATGTGTTCCGATTGCCTCACAGACCAGCGGTTCCCCCATTACTCTCCCTCTCCTTGGGCCTCCATATCCTGAGGAACAATAATGCTGAAATAATGAAGCAAGTCAATTAATAACCTTACAATGGCCTCTACGTTTTCAAGGAAAAGAAAGAGTTACACATCTCTCACTTTAAGTCAGAAGCTAGAAATGGTTAAGCATAGTGAGGAAAGCATGTCAAAATCCAAGACAGGCCAAAAGGTAGGCCTCCTTTGCCAAAGAGCCATGTTGTGAATGCAAAGGAAAATTTCTTGAAGGTAATTAAATGTGCTACTCCAGTGAACAAAACAATGATAAGAATGCCAAACAGCCTTATTGTTGATATAGGGAAAGTTTGAGTGGTCTGGATAGAAGATCAAATCAGCCACAACACTCCCTCAAGCCAGGCTCTAACTCTCTTCAAGGCTATGAAGGTTGAGAGAGGTGAAGAAGCTTGAAGGAAAGTTGAAGCTAGGGGAGGTTTGTTCATGAGGTTTAAGGAAAGAAATTGTCCCCCAACAGAAAAGTGCAAGTTGGAGCAGCAAGTGGAAACTGCAGCAAGTTATCCAGAAGATTTTGTTAAGATAATTTAAGAAGGTGGCTTATACTAAATGATGGATTTTCAATGTAGATTAAATGGTTTTATATTGGAAGAAGATGCCATAGAAGACTTTAACGATGAGAGAGAAGTTAATGCCTGACATCAAAGCTCTAAGTAATAGGCTCTCTTTCTTGTTAGGGTCTAATGCAACTGGTGAGTTTAAATTGAAGCCAGTGCTCATTGACCACTCCAAAAATCCTAGGTTCCTTAAGGATGATGTTAAATCCACTGTGCCTGTGCTCTATAAATGGATGAACAAAGCCTGGATGACAGCACATCTGTTTAGAGCACGGTTTACTGAATATTTTAAGCCTACAGTTGAGAACTACTGCTCAGGAAAAAAAAAAAAAAGAAAAAAGATAACTTTCAAAATATTACTGCTCATTGTCACCTAAGAGCTCTGATGGAGATGCACAATTATGGAGATAAATGTTTTCATGCCTGTTAACACACCATCTATTCTGCAGTCCCTGAGTCAAGGGTGAATTTCAATTTTCCAGTTTAAGTATTTAAGAAATAATATTTTGTAAAGCTATAGTTGTCACAAATAGTTTCTTCTCTGATGGATCTGGCAAATTCTATCAAAAAACTTCTGGAGAGGAGTCACCATTCTAGATGCCATTAAGAACATTCATGATTCATGAGAAGAGGCCAAAATATAAACATTAACAGGAGTTTGGAGGAAGTTAATTCCAATCTACATGGATGACTTGCAGGGGTTCAAGACTTCAGTGGAAGAAGTAATTGCAGATGTGGTGGGAATAGCAAGAGAACTAGAATCTAATTGGAGTCTGAAGATGTGACTGAATTGCTTCAATCTCATAAGAAAATTTTAATGGATGAGAAGTTGCTTCTTATGGGTGAACAAAGTGAGTGGTTTCTTCAGATGAAATCTACTCCTAGTGAAGATGCTGTTAATATTGTTGAAATGGCAACAAAGGATTTAAAATATTGCACAGACTTCGTTGATAAAGCAGTGGCAAGTCTTGAGAGGATTGACTCTTATTTTGAAAGACATTCTGCTTTGGGTATAGTGCTGTCAAACAACATCACATGCTACAAGAAAACTGTTCTTGAAAGGAAGAATCAATCAATGCAGTAAATTTCATTGTTGTCTCATTTTAAGAAAATGCTACAATGACCCTAACCTTCAGCAACCACCACTGTGATCAGTCAGCAGTCATCAACATCAAGGCAAGACCCACTACCAGCAAAAGATTATGAGTTGCTGAAAGCTCAGATAATGCCTAACATTTTTAAGCAATAAATTGTTTTTAATTAAGGTATGCTTAATTTTTTCAGACATAATGGTATTAGATACTTAATAGACTAAGGGTATAGTATAAATGATTTTTCTATGCACTGAGAAACAATAAAAAATTAATATGGCCCACTTTCTTGAGATATTCACTTTATTGTGGTGGTCTAGAACTAAATCCACAATTATTTCCTAGGCATACCTGTATTTCTGACTGGAAAGTGATAGGGGTCTTTGATCCCTATTTTGACTTTGGGACTATTCTTCCCAAACACCCTCTAATTTTATATCTCATATCTTTATAACTTCATATTATATCACCAGTTATCCCTCATCTTAGCTTTCATTCATTGACCTCAAATCCATTCTCCCTCTTTTCAATAATGGTATTTACCTTTTCGGTCACTGTTCCTAAGACTACCCCATCTGAATCCTTACCAATTTCAATGTAAGATGCAAATGATACTTCAACACTTAAGCCTTTCAGTCATTGAAAACCTTTCTTTCATTAGCGATCTCATCTTCCACCCTCTCTCATGTAGAATTGCAACACTTCCATCATCTTAATTTAATATACTTCCTATCTGACAACCACTTTCTTCAGCCTTGCTCACTTTTACCTCATACCAGTTCCAACCTGCTTACCCTCCAATTCATTGCCCACACTGCATTGTCATTTTTCCTCACACCTTTCATATCTCCACTTCCTTCCTTAGCTAGATTAAACTTTGTTGTTAATCATAAATGTTTGCATAATCTTTCAATTTTCTTGTACCCCTTTCTCATTTCTTTGAATTTGCTCGATTACAAAACTCATAAAGTTAAATTCTTTCTGCCTCTCCAATCTTTGTCTTTTTCATCGATGATCTTGGTTTCTACTGCACTGAAACATTGAATTCATTCCCATAGAATCTTATTCCCATATACTTTACCTCCTCTTCTTTTTTTAAAATTAATATATAATGTATTATTTGCCCCAGTGGTGCAGGTCTTACACACCAAATCGTCGGGCTTACACACTTCACAACACTCACCATAGCACATACCTTCCCCAATGTCCATAACCCCACCACCCTCTTCCTACCCCCCTCCCCCCAGCAACCTAAGTTTGTTTTGTGAGATTAAGAGTCTCTTATGGTTTGTCTTCTTCCTGATCCCATCTTGTTTAATTTTTTCCTTTCCTCCCCCTGAAGCCCTCACTTTGCCTCTCAAATTCCTCATATCAGGGAGATCATATGCTAATTGTCTTTCTCTGATTGACTTATTTCACTCAGCATAATACACTGTAGTTCCATCCACATTGTTGCAAATGGCAAGATTTCATTTCTTTTGATGGTTGCATAGTATTCCGGTGTGTGTGTGTGTGTGTGTGTGTGTGCGCGCGCGCGTGTGTGTGTGTGTGCGTGTGTGTGTGTGTGTGTGTGTGTGTGTGTAAAATCACTTCTTCTTTATCTGTTAGTCTGTTGATGAACATCTAGGTTCTTTCCATAGTTTGGCTATAAACATTCAGGTGTATGTGCCCCTTTGGATCACTACATTTGTATCTTTAGGGTAAATACCCAGTAGTGCAATTGCTGGGTCATTTTCAACTTTTTGAGGAACCTCCATGCTGTTTTCTAGAGTGGCTACACCAGCTGAATTCCCCACCAACAGTGTAGGTGGGTACTCCTTTCTCCGCATCCTCACAAGCATCTGTCTTTTCCTGACTTGTGAATTTTAGCTATTCTGACTGGCGTGAGGTGATTATCTCATTGTGGTTTTGATTTGTATTTCCCTGATGCCGAGTGACGTGGAGCACTTTTTCATGTGTCTGTTGGCCATCTGGATGTCTTCTTTGCAGAAATGTCTGTTCATGTCCTCTGCCCATTTCTTGATTGGATTTTTTGTTCTTTGGGTGTTGAGTTTGCTAAGTTCCTTATAGATTTTGGACACTAGCCCTTTATCTGATATGTCGCTTGCAAATATCTTCTCCCATTCTGTCAGTTGTCTTTTGGTTTTGTTAACTGTTTCCTTTGCTGTGCAAAAGTTTTTGATCTTGGTGAAGTCCCAATAGTTCAGTTTTTGCCCTTATTTCCCTTGTCTTTGGTGACGTTTCTGGGAAGAAGTTGCTGTGGTTGAAGAGGTTGCTGCCTGTGTTCTCCTCAAGGATTTTGATGGATTCCTTTGTCACATTGAGGTCTTTCATCCATTTTGAGTCTAATTTTGTATGTGGTATAAGGAAATGGTCCAGTTTCATTTTTCTACTGTGGCTGTCCAGTTTTCCCAGCACACCATTTGTTGAAGAGACTGTCTTTTTTCCATTGCATTGGACATTCTTTCCTGTTTTGTCAAAGATTAGTTGACCATAGAGTTGAGGGTCTATTTCTAGGTTCTTCATTCTGTTCCATTGATCTATGTGTCTGTTTTTGTGCCAGTACCATACTGTCTTGATGATTACAGCTTTACTTTACCTCCTCTTCTATAACCATAGGTCAGGGGTTCTCAACTTTGCACTACTGACATTTTGGACTAGAAAATACTTTAATGTGGGAGTTGTTCTGTGCACTACAGGATGGTTGGCAGCATTCCTGTCCTCTACCCATTAAATGCTCACAGAAACCTCCTTCCCAATCATGACTGTTAAAAATGTCTCCATGGATTGCCAAATGTTCTCTGGCAGGAGTAAGCAGATAAATGGATGAGAACCACTGTCACAGATGAATTTTTGTAGTCATATCCAAAGTCAATTCCTCTCTTTATTCTCTCATCCATTTTTATGAATTTAAGGACATGGCTTTAAAAATTTACTTATCCTTTTTCTCTCTTCTAAGATTTATTTTTCATTCTTATTTTTATGAACTTGCAAGTGTGTTTATTACTCCCACCTGGGGAAAAAAAAAAGAAAGGAAACAAAGGGGAAAAAAGATTCTTATGATTCCAGTTTCCTCTCCATCTATCTCTTTAATTTTTCTTTCCTCCATGTTGGAGAAAAAAAGAAAGAAAAAGAAGAAACTCATGGGTAAACTCACAGTAATGTATATGTAAAAGAGTCCAAAGTTTCACAAAAATTGGATAACAGGAGTAAAAAAGGGCAAAGTTTATTGTTCAAAATTTATATCATAATTCTATTTGGAAAATATCTAGGTCAGTTTTGATGTGAAAACTGTTCCTGTTTCCTGTTCTTAATAAGAAAAATAATAAATAGTTTCTGTTTTCTCATGGCTTATCTTAGTATGAAAAAAATTGGAGATGTCCCTTTTCATGGCTATCTTGAAATCCAAAGCTTTTGGAATGTGAAACTTTTCCATGATGTGTGGTATACTTAGTCAAAATATCCAAAGCTAAGTTAAAAAAAAAAAAGTCAGATTTTCTTGAAAGCAAAATGTCTGCTGAAGAGTTGCTATAGTCACTGTGTCTAATTTCTCTCCTTTTTTAAAACTCATTGCTATCTGGCTTTTGCTCCCACTGATCCACTTAAAACTGCTTTTGTTACAGTCACTGATGGCATCCACATTGCTAAATTCAATTGTCAGTTCTCTTCTTCCTGCATCTGCTAGCTGCTTTGGGCAGAGTTGACCCTCTGTGATATATTTTCTTTATATGGTTTCCATTAAATCAAATTCACTAGATTTTTCCCCCCTCTTATTTCATTGACTGCTGTCTGTCTCAAACTCCTTTGCAACCTATTCCTTATTTTCTTGAACTCTGAAAATTAAAGTACACCACAGCTTACTACTTACTGTTTTTTCACTCTTCTATCTACATTCATTATTTTGGTGATTGATTGTAAATGTGAATTTTAATTTCAGCTGTCAGCCCATAACTCCCCAGTGCATTTCTCTAACACAGATCTCTTTCAAAAATTCTAGATATGTATATCCAATTCCTTTTTGGCTTATCTACTTGAACATTTAATACATTTCTTGAAGGTATCATGTCTAAAACTCTTGATTTTCTACCATGCCTCCTATAGTCTTCCCCATCTCAATTACTGTCACCTCAATTTTTCCAGTTCTTCAGGATAAAACCTGGAATATCTTTAACACCTCTAATATATGAAGGACTATTCTGACAATCTTTCCAGAAACCAACCACATCCTTCAACCTCCACTACAATGATTGCATGGCTTAAGCCAACATAATCACACAATTTGATTATATCAATAGCCATCTATAAACTTATGGTAGGTGGCATTATTGTTCCTAATTATCTACATATTTATTTCTCTTTCTTTTTAGAATATTATGCAGACCTTCTTATTTCCATGTAACTTGTAGGCAGTGTCAGCTTCTTGAGTATGTGACCTTTACTTGGGTTAATGCTCTGCTCTTGCCATCTTAAGATGTCTAATGTCTTTTGAATAAGCGATCTCACACTTCAGTTTTGCATTGGGGTTTTAAAATTATGTATCCAGTATTACTTGCAGTGCCACTCCTTGAAGGAGAAGAATTGGCTAACAGAATGCTTGGGGATTTCAGGTGACATTCCTGGCAGAAGCTTAAAGAATTATTTTCTGAGGCCACTATTTCTCTTTCTTTTTTTTTTTTTTTTTTTTTCTTCTGCACTGAGAATGGCATTCCCCATATATGGGCTGTTCCTTTATCCTGGATCCTAAAATGAACAAGCCCTCGGGGAACAGAGTCATAGCTGATCCTAGCCAATGTCTAATATGAGAGAGAAATAAATATTTTTTTGTACAAGCACTGATATTTGGTTGTTTTCCTATCTTACAATAAGCTACTGGAGGCCAACTAATATACAAATTTTTCTACTTCATCCCCTTGTCTCTCTATAGTTTATTCTTGACAAAATAGTCATGATGATTATTTTAATAGTGAGGTTAAATCATATCATGGCTTTGCTCAAAATGATGCAATGACTGTATTGTTTTGTTTTATTTTATTTTATTTTTTTTCATTTAGATGAAAAGACAAAGGCCTTGCAATGGCAAGCATGATTTTCTTCCCCCATCACTCTTTTCTCCCTGACCCCCTCTCTGATTTCCTCTTGTTTTCTTTTTCCCCTTTTCCCCTATGATCCTTTGTTTTGATTCTTAAATTCCACATATGAGTGAGATCATATAAAACTTATCTTTCTCTGACTTATTTCACTCAGCATAATACCCTCTAGTTCCATCCATATCATTGCAAGTGGCAAGATTTCAATTTTTTAATGGCTGGGTAGTATTCCATTGTGTGTGTGCACGCAAATGCGCTCGTGTGTGTGTATGCACACACACACGTATATGTGTGTATATATATGTGTGTGTGTATATATGTATATATATCTATATATCTATATATATCTATATCTATATCTATATCCATTCATCTGTCGATGGACATCTGGGCTCTTTCCATAGTTTGGCTATTGTGGACATTGTTGCTATAAATACTGGGGTGCAGGTGCCCCTTCGGATCACTACATTTGTATCTTTGCGGCAATCAGTTTTACCTAGGAGTCAAATTACATTTCCTTGTTCCATTCATTCTCTGTCTCTCAAATGAAAAAAAATTGCCCCTTTCTTTAAACATCTAATCCGTTATCTTTTATTGTGATTCTTACTGAAATGTCTTATTTTCAAATCCCATTAAAAAACAAAAACAGAATAGAAACTATCAGGAGAGAACTTCCACAAGTTCCCACACTTATTTATAAACGCCAGCACTGCTGCGTTTTGCCACCGAAGGAATAGTGTCATTCCTTCATTTCTGTTGGATGAACTTTCCACATTCAAATGGAAGGTCAGCACTTCTGTGTCTACTGAATAACATCTTTCTTTGCTTCTTCAAGAACAATGTACTAGCAACCCTCTTTCATTTCCAACAAAATCAGTTTTTAAGTCTCTAGAGGATGACTTTCATCAGCATACACAAAGCCATAATTCTCCCATTTAAATTTTTTTAAGGATTATTTATTTATTTATTTGACAGAGAGAAACCACAAGTAGGCAGAGAAGCAGGCAGAGAGAGAGAGGAGGAAGCAGGCTCCCTGCCAAGCAGAGAGCCTGATGCGGGACTTGATCCCAGGACCCTGAGATCATGACCTGAGCTGAAGGCAGAGGCTTAACCCACTGAGCCACCCAGGTGCCCCTAATTCTCCCATTTAAAAAAAGAAAAACTGAAAACAAAACAAATCATAACAAAAAAAACCCCACTAATATACAACTTCAACCAGTTACTGTATCAGTCCTCTCCTTTTCTTTTTTCTTTTTTTTTTTTTAAGATTTATTTATTTAACAGACAGAGATTACAAGTAGGCAGAGAGGCAAGCAGACAGAGAGAGGAGGAAGCAGGCTCCCCACTGAGCAGAGAACCCGATGTGGGGCTCGATGGGATCATGACCTGAGCTGAAGGCAGAGGCTTTAACCCACTGAGCCACCCAGGTGCCCCAGTCCTCTCCTTAGGAATGAATATAATGAAACTCCTTAGGAAAGTTGGTCTGTTCTTGCTGTCTCAAACTCCTCTTTAGGCAGAATTTGCCCTTACTCCTCCACTAGTCTGCTCTTGACAAATCACCAATGACCTCCATATCACTCTATACAACAATTTTCAACCTTAATGCACTTAACTTGCTATCAACATATGCCACAGTGTTCCTTGAAAACACTTCTTAACTTGGTTTCCAGCATACCACATTCTGCCTTTTTTCCTCTTTCCCCTTTAGTCATTCCATTTCAAGCTCCTCCCTGTTTCCTACTCATTAAACTAAACTTTTATCTTTTCCATTTTTCATAGCCATTGTTAATTTCCAATAGCCTTAAGGATTCAATATCATCTTTACTCTAATGCCTCCCATACTCATACTTTAAGACCTGATGTATTTTTTGAACTCCAGTCTCAAAAATCCAACTCCTTCCTATCTATCTGGTCTTAAGTTTTCAATAGGTATTTTTACCTTATCAAGTTTAAAACTGAACTTCTGATCTTTCTCTTTCTCCCCTTCAAACCTGCCTGCCATGTGGCTTTTTCCACTGCCGTGAATGGCAACTCCATTCAAATTTCACAGGGCAAAGACATAGAGTTACACTTAAATTCTTCTCCCTTACTTCCATAACCAATTCTTCAGCAAACTACATTTATTATTTCTTCAGAGTTTATCAGGAAATCTGTCTACTTCATTACCTACACTGCGGCTATGGTGGTCTATATTGCTGTTGTATCTATATAGTATTATTTACATGACCTTCTAATTGATCTCCCTGTTCATGCATTTACCACCTTAGAATGTAATCTTAGCAGAGCAGTTCCTCACTTCTTTTAAAATTTAACTCACATCATCCTATGCCCCTGCTTCAAAGCTCTCCAATGCCTTTCCAAGTGAAGTAAAGCCGAAGGCCTTAGTTAGTAATGTTTAAAGGCTCTACAATTTCTAGCCTTCTTTAAAGAAAGCCTTCTGCTTTTTGCCCCTTGCTCACTTTGATCAACATCATTGGCTCTCTTGCTTTTCTTGAAACACACCAGATATGTGTGTGCTTATCTGAAGAATTTTACAAAAGGTCTTTTCTTTGCCTGAACTGCTTTCTTTTCAGACATCTTCACAATTCTCTTTCACTTCATGTAGTTTTTAAATCAAGGATCTCTGTTGTGAACCTGTCCCTAATGCCCTATTTAAACATTGCATTATTTTCTGGTATCCCATACCCACTTTCTTGCTTTACTTTTTTTCTTAGCAGATATCACTTTCTGACCTACTGTACTACTATATACAATTTTAACTGAAGTATGAGACAAAGTTCATAAAATCACAGAATTTTGTCTATTGTATTCAAAGTTGTGTCCCAATGTAAGCTGTCATTGTGCCTGAAAAATACTGAGAGAGATGTTGATGATAGATAGATAGATGATAGATATAATCGGTGAATGAGTGGATAAAAAATAAGATAGACTATTAAAAATGGGTAAGAAATATATTTACTGAAAGAGGGACATTGGTTGCTGGAGGACCTGGAAGCTCTAAGGGTCTTTGTTTTTTCATGGAAATAGTAAATAAACTCTCTAGTTGGTAATAGTAAATAAACAACTGTCTACAATAACTTTATGGGAGCTCTAGAAATCTGTCACGTATCTCCAGCAACCAAGCAAATGCTCAGTTAAAAAAAATTTACAAGGAAATTTGGGCATGTTTTTATTTACCATTGCCTTACATTCTTCTTGATGCATTGTGGCCTTGGTGTGATCTGGAGGAAGTTAGAGCTCTGTCGACAGTTATGTTCTATAAACCAGAGAAAAATAGAGAAAAATAGAACAGACCTAAATTACAACATTATAAATTATCTGCTATGTACCTTAGAGATTGCCTTCTGCAGTCATGTAGGTGAGCTCTTAGGCACCCAAAGGAGCACAGCTCATATTAGAGGCTAGAAAATGTTTCATAAAAGCTACAATGGGACTACGCACAAGCAGATGCCTGGGGCAAGAGATTTCTGATTAAGGAATATAATACAACAGCTAAAGCCACAAGAAGAAACAAGGATGAGAGTCTGAGGGAAATTTACACATTGAAAAGTAGCCATCTACACAGGGGAATGGGAAACAAGGACATACCCTTGCCTAAGGAAGACACATGCACAGAAAAGTCCTAAGAGAATCATAAACCTTAATGCCAAGCTGATTCTAAGGTTCAGATATTCTTTCTAATTGGTGAAAATTTCCTGCAGAGAGCCAGTCTTCAAGAACTTGGAGAGGTAATTGATTTTTTCAAATCCTCAATTTTCAAACAAAAAACCACAAAACATACAAAGAAACAGGAAAACATATTTATTTATTTATAGGTTTTACTTATTTTTTTGAGAGAAAGAGCACAAGAGGGAGGGCAGAGGGAGAGGGAGAAGCAGACTCCCCACTGAGTAGGAAACCTGATACAGGGCTCAATCCCAGGACCCTAGGATAATGATCTGAGTCTAAGGCAGAGACTTAACCAAGTGAGCCACTTAGGTGCCCCAGAAACTTGAATATTTAAAGGAGCAAGTAAATTCCCAGAAACTACTCCTGAAAAAGCAATCTGCACAGTGAAGGAAATAATCAACAAAACTAAAAGGCAACCTTCAGAATGGGAGAAGATATTTGCAAATGACTTATCTTATAAAGGGTTAATATCCAAAATGAACTTATAAAACTCCAATCTAAAAAGCAAATAATCCAGTTAAAAGATAGGCAGATGACATGAATAAACATTTTGCCAAAGGAGACATACAGCTGGCCAACAGACACATGAAAAGATGTGCAACAACATTCATCATTAGGGAAATAAAAATCAAAAGTATAATGAGATATGACCTCACAGCTGTTAGAATGGCTAAAATTAATAAGACAAAAAGCAACAGTTGTTGACAAGTATGTGGAGAATGGGGAAACCTCTTCGACTGTTGGTGGGAATACAAATTGGTGCAGCTACTGTGGAAAAGAGTGTGGAGCTTTCTCAAAAAGTCAAAAATGGAATTACTCTATATCCTAGCAATTGCACTTCTAGGTATTTATGCAAAGGATATAAAAATACTAATTCTAAGGGAAACATGCATCCAATGTTTATAACAGCATTATCAACAATAGCTAAATTATAGAAATAGCCCAATGCTGATCATTGAATGGATAAAGAAGTGGTTTATATACAGTAGAATATTACTCAGCCATAAAAAAGGAATGAAATCTTGCCATTTGCAAGGGCATGGATGGAGCTAGAGAGTATTATGCTAAGTGAAATAAGTCAGAGAAAGACCATATGATTTCACTCACATGTGGAATTTAAGACACAAAACAAATGAACATAGGGGAGAAGAGAGATGAATCAAGAAACCAACTCTTAATGATAGAGAACAATCTGAGGGTTGCTGGAGGGGAGGTAGATGGGGGATGGGCCAGTTGGGGGTGGGTATTAAGGAGGCCACTTGTGATGAATACTGGGTGCTGTATGTAAGTAATGGATCTCTAAATTCTATACCTGGAATTAATATTATATAGTATGTTAATGAACTGGAATTTGAATAAAAACTTGAAGAAAAAAATGCATAAATTATATTAAAAAAGATACGTTTTTCACAAAATATTAATGATACAGTGTTGGTTAGAGATATGGCAAAACAGCCTGATTAAAATATATAAATGTATAAGAAAAAAAGGAAGGAGGAAGAAAAATTATCTCTGTTCTACAAATATGGTTTATATGTAAACACACACACACACACACACACACACACACACACCAGTTAAAGCTGAAAAAAGGAATTTAGCTAAGTGTCAGAATACAAATTCGATACTCAAAACTCAGTTACATTTCTAAACACTGACAACAATCTGCAAAGGAAATCAATAATTCCTTTTATTACAGCATCAAAAATAAATTAGAAATACACTTAACCAAGGAAGCCAAAGACGAACAGTGTAACTTAGAAAACATTGCTGAAAGAAAGAATGCACCAATAAGTAGAAAGACATTCTGTGTTCATGAACCATAAAACACAATATTGTTAAACAAAACAAAACAGAAATAACAAGTGTTGGTGAGGATGTGGAGAAATCTGAATCCTCATGCATTTTTAGTGTGAGTAGAAATGATGCAACCACTATGAAGAAGAGTGCAGCCCTTCTGCCAAAAAAACTAAAAACAGGGTTAACATATAATCCAGCAATTCCAGTTCTTAGTGTATACCCTAAAGAATCAAAAGAAGGAACTTAAAGAGATATCTGTACAACCATGTTCATAGTAGCATTATTTACTCATTCAAAAGAAAACAACCCAAGTGTCCATTAGCAGATGACGGATAAGCAAAAATGTAATATGTACATACAACAGAAAAATATATAATACAATTTCATATAAAATTATTATATATGTGTATATATAATTTTGGAATGTTTTTATTTAAAAATTATTTTAAACACAAAGTAATCCAATTTATCCATAACAGATTTTTTTTTTGAACTCTTAACTGACTGAGCCACCCAGGTGCCCCATATCAAACATTTTTATTTCATGAACTTTTTCTTTAAGATTTTATTTATTTATTCATTTTAGAGGGAGAGAGAGAGCATGGGAGCAGGAGGGAGGGGCAGAGAGAGGGAGGAAGAGAATCTTTAGCAGACTTCATGCTGAGCATGGAGCCGGACGTGGGGCTCAATCTCAGACTCTGAGATCATGATCTGAGCCAAAATCAACAGTCAGGTGCTTAACTGATTGAGCCAAACAGCCACATTTCATTCATGAACTTTTATTTGTAGTTTTATTTAACCTTTTTATTAATTTTTTTTATTATCATTCAAATATTGTTAATAAGCAGTGTTATATTACTTTCAGGTGTACAATATTGTTATTCAGCAATTCTATTCTCAGCATTCAGTATGAAAAGTGTGCTCTTTAATCCCGGTCACCTATTTCACCCACCCCCCACCCACCTCCCCTTTGGAAACAATCTGTTTGTTCTCTAAAATTAAGAGTCTGCCTCTTGTTTTGTTTTGTTTTTCTTTTTTTTTCCTTCCTATTTTGCTTATTTGTTTCTTAACTTCAACATATAAGTGAAATCATGTGGTATTTGTCTTTCTCTGACTTACTTCACTTAGCATTTTACTCTCTAGCTCCACCCAGGTCGTTACAAAAGACAAGACTTCATCCATTTTTATGCCTGAATAATATTCCATTGCAATATACCATATTTTCTTTATCCATGCATCTTTTGATGGACACTTGGACTTTTTCCATAATCTGGCTATACAATGGAATATTATTTAACCCTAAAAAGGAAAGACATCTTGAGACATGCTACGACAGTGATATAAAACTTGAAGACATTATGCTAAGTGAGATAAACCAGCCACAAAAGGACAAATACTATATTTTCCACTTATGGGAAATATCCAGAGTAGTTGGAATTTTTTTTTTTCTGAAACATACAGATTAGAGAAATTAATTAACTTTCTCAGATGTATAGAGCTGATGTAGTAGAATTAACCTCTCCTTTTGTATTTAGGCTTTATTTTCTGGGAAGTGTTTCCTGATTTCCTAAACCCAGAATGAGGCTGCCTCCCATATTACCCCAGATTTAATATTGTTATTTATCTTTTCACTATATATTTAATCACTTATTTAACAAATTATAAATCCCTAAATATTAATAAATCATAAATCCCTAAAGGGCAAGGATAGTATCTTTTCTTATTTAACAATTAAATTTGCAGATTTTATTAAAATCTTGCTTTTTACCACCATGGTTCCTCCTTTCATTTCTTCAGTTCTACCTTAACTATTAATAACATCTCCCTTCTATTTAGCACTCACTAATATGCCAGCACTATGCTAGAATCTCACACATATTATCTCATTTACTCTTCACAATATATCTTATAAAACAGTACCATTCTCATTTCACAATGAATCCATAGGCCCATCCTTTCTTTATTTGGAATCATCATCTATCACAGTTCCCAATGTCTTATCACAATTGTCTAGTACATACTGAAATAATTATTAGGTATCTGTCCTCTCTGTTAGCGTTCAGTAATTTTTCTCCAAATAGAATATGAGCAGCAGGTATCCAGGCAATGTGTCTAGGGACAGCAGAATCCAAGGTGCTTTCAAGACCTTACTTCAGATGAAAATAAAAATACTACTTATGACTCCTCTTCTAAACAAACGAAAATATATTCATGCTTTTCCATTTTCTTGTGGAAACACATTTTCCTTTTCTTTTCTCCTCTCTCTCTTTTTTTTTTTTAGGGTGACTTCCTTCTGAAGATAAAATATCTACCAGATGATAGTATACAAAAATGTATTCAGGGGCGCCTGGGGGGCTCAGTGGTTTAAGCCGCTGCCTTCGGCTCAGGTCATGATCTCAGGGTCCTGGGATCGAGTCCCACATCGGGCTCTCCACTTGGCAGGGAGTCTGCTTCCTCCTCTCTCTCTCTCTGCCTGCCTCTCTGCCTACTTGTGATCTCTCTCTGTCAAATAAATAAATAAAAAATCTTTAAAAAAAATGTATTCAGGAGGTGAAAATATTTCATTCTTTTGTGATTCATCGAATGGATAATAGAGTTTATATACTGGTTAAATATTCCTAAATATTCCTAAAAACATTCACTGATAATCATATAGTTATAGAAAAAAGTGTCAGCAGAAATTTGAAATTGCTTCCCCAAATTTGAAACCTATAGGCTTTTCCTTTATTTTGTACTTCTTGCACACTGTAAAATTTGTAACCTCATTTTAAAATGCTACATAAAATTTTGAGCTTTAAATGCAAAGCTTTAACCTGTATCTCTAAGTATTAGGAAAATTTATGAAATATTAAAATAATATGAGAAGGAATAGAGAGTTTAATATACACAGTATACTGCCTTGTTTCTTCCTTTCTCTCCAGGAAACTGTAAGCCAAAATATTAAATACATATATTTGGATAAGGTATATCACACACAAGCATATCTCACTTTATAACACTAGTATTAGCTAGGCATGGAAATGATCATTTTTTTTTCTGATGAGAAAGAAAGGACAAAAGCACTTTCACATAACAAAATTATTTTTCTAAATTTTTCAGTATAATTTCAGAAATTCTTGTTCAGTCAGCTGTTAACTGGCATTTAGATGCTTACACAGAATTCTATGGACTTCAGCATCTTATTTGATTTTGCAACCACTGCTGCTGACCCAGAAATGTTTACTTATGTGACTTCTTATGAAATGTTCAAATTGCACTGAGTAGACCCTGGAAATACATCGCTTTGGAGTGCAGTGTTCTTTAATTGAATCCAGGACTTAAGTAAACCATAGTTTGAATGAAAGGGAAAATAGGTGATTTAGAATTTATGAGATTGATTTAATTTAAAATAGTACATGGTATTTTAGAATTGGAGGGTAGGAAGTGGTGTAGATTTTGAGAACTAAGGGAATGTGACTTTACTAAGACCCACAACTAGTTTGAGTCTGGTTTAAGAATCTGTGTGACATGATCCCTGGTCTGGGCATATGTCCTTGTCATGAAGCAGTATTGATTAATTAACAACATGGACATTATGTGAAGCTGACTTGGATTCTCATTCTAGCTCTGACACTGGAGGTCTGGTAATCAGAAATCCAATTTCTGGGGCACCTGAGTGGCTCAGTGGGATAAAGCCTCTGCCTTTGGCTCAGGTCATGATCTCAGGGTCCTGGGATCAAGCCCCACATCGGGCTCTCTGCTCAGCGGGGAGCCTGCTTCCTCCTCTCTCTCTCTGCCTGCTTCTCTGCCTACTTGTGATCTCTATCAAATAAATAAAATCTTAAAAAAATAAAAAGAAAGAAATCCAACTTCTGAGCCTCAATTTATTTATCCCTAACATGTGTCCTAAAACTGTATTGGTCTATTGTGAGATACAGATGAGAACATGCATCTAAACACTTGACATGAGGACAGACATGTGGTAAACACTCAGGAATGCTTGTTTTGGTAGTGGAGCTTACAGGTCCTACTTGTCTAATAAATATTTTATCCTTACTTATTCTAATTGTCATTATCTATATGCAGAAGTATTAAGGACAGGAAAAGGTGTGTTTATTTAGGAAGATAAAAGTGTGTAGTTATTTATTGCTTTAATTATAAAATACGAACATCATTATTGCATTTTTATATACACCTGCTTGTGGGTTAGAAGAACAATTTGTCTTTCCTTTGAGCAACACCTAATTTCTTTTGTACTTTATTGCTTTCCATGAAATTTTTTAAATCCCTCCATTCCAGGAATGTATAAGATGTAGTTGTGACTGGTGAACTATACATATTAAAGGTATAGGTATAACTTGGAATACTTAGTGATCTAGGTTAAAATGGAAGATTTAACATGGAACAATTAATACATTTCAGGCATGCCTTTTTTGCACTCTTAGGTTATTAGAAGGAAGGCATTCTGTAATGAACTCTACAGTTTCTGACCCTGACTCTGATATTGAACTGACAATTAACAAAAGGCAGCTTAAGGGGATGGAGTGATGCATTGGCATTGAAATGAGGGCATCTGTTCTGCTTCTAGTACCCATACTGTTTAAGCAAATATCAGGGGTCTAACAGCTTGATATGTATTCATGGCCCAGAACCCTCCAATTATACCATGTGTCATGACATTGATGCAAATGCTATCCTCCATCGTTGGAGAGGGAAAAAAAAAAGTTTAAAAAACTATATTATTGTGGCAGTGCATTAACCTGCTCTCAGCTGCTCAGCAAGAGACAATATAAGTATGCTTCAGTTAAGGATGACACAAACCTTTGCCTTTGAGCTAAAAGGGCTATTAAGTTAAACACAGTGCTTATAAAAAGGTATTTGTTGTTGGTTTGAAGACTATTACTATGTCATCACATTCAGCTAATGAATTTTGTTATTGTATTAATAACTTGAGGGTGTAGAATTCTCTTCTGCAGGTTCTGAACTTTAAAAAAAACAACCTGTCAAACTTTTGAGTTCCCTCAATGTATAAAGCTGGTTCTTCTAGGTTTGTACTTCATCATAATATAGTATCTCCACTTGGTATAGCTAGGAATGAGAAAGGACCAGCTCAAAGGTCGTAACTGGAAGGAAGAAGCTGTTTTTGCTCCCCTGGAATGCCAGCTTGCTTAAAGTGTGCTTTGCTCTCAACTTCTAAGCTTACCATTATGTTTAATAATAACTCTTTAAAACATAAACTCTTGAAAATCAAAGAAACATTTCAAAAAACAGCTGTGCCCTAATAGTAGACTGATTAATTTCTGATTCTCTTTAACATAACTAACTAGGACAACTTGGCTCCATTTCAGCTGAAAATGCATTTTTTCTAACACTAAGTTGGCATTTATCTAATGACTGTAATGAAGGCAAATGTTACATGTTAATATTTCTGTAAAACTGGAAGGAGCTTAAGAAAATCAAAGGCACTTTTTATTTTACTTTGAAGAAACAAAATTTTTCTGAAGGCTTCCACAAACCTTAAGATGATTCAAACCTACTGTCTCTGTTTCCCATTGTGGCTTGTGTAGGAGTAACTATCCTTTTGATAGAAAAAAGGCAGAGGGGAGTTGCCATATTGTAAGAGGCCATTGTCCCATCTGGTCTGAATTCCTGCCTGTAGCCAACTAATTTTCTTTTACATCAAGCCTATATTACACTTCCATGACTTTTGCTGGGCTTAAAGTCTCTGTAATATAATTTTCACACACAGGTGGTGGTAGGAATTGGACATTCACCAATGGAAAAACTGGTTTGTGTCACTAAAAATAAAATTTTTATTTAGTTATCCTGTAATGTAGAAGAGGTGGATAGCTGTAGTTTGGGAACAAAATCATATTTCTCTCATGTACCATTACTTTCTGCAATGCTTTATATTATCCTTATGTTAGAAGGTATATAAAATAACATTCAAGGACTCTGATTTTTTTTTTTAAAGATCATGCTCATTACCATGATGGCTTTCAAGATAGTTAGAGCTAGACCCAACTTTTACAAACACTGAATCTTCACATTGACATTGATTGAATGTAGGGAGGAGGGTTGGTACTTTCACTTCTAGTGTATTCATTACCATTTATATGATATATAAGTTAAAAAAACAATAACAAAATAAATGAGAAACCACAATCCCATCTAAATTTTAAAAACCTACTTCAAATTCTATAACTTTGTATGAAAACTCTAAGTAAGCAAAATTCAGCTTCATATATTGAAGATTTCTCTAAAATAGTTTTTGCTATTTTAATTTCTATAAAGTTGTGTATAACTAAAGCTTCCCTAAATCATTTTTGGAGGCCTTATTTAAGGACTGTACTGTTCAAATATATTTTAAGAGTGATGACAATTATGAACTTGGATGTTCTCTGTGTCTATAATTGTCTAGCTTTTTAATTTTCTTACCTACAGATGAGTAAACTGCACTAGATGCTTGTAGGTGGTCATCAGAGACCTAGGCCACATCTCCCCGTATTATCATGAGCATGAAATCCATGATTGCTATATCAGCCCATCAGATTCTAGTTTTGATACTAATTTATTGATTTTGGAATTTCTGAGAAGATCCTTTAGAGTTGAGAGTTAGTTGTCAAAGATTTATGGTGTAGTGATGTCAAAGTACTGGAAAATATTGATAAGCATCTACACTTAAGTTACTTAGCCAAATGAATAATGAAGATTCAGTGTTAATATTTTACCTTTCCACTTATACCCCTCTGCACCTCATTTCCTCATATAAAAATGGGGTAAATACATACAACTCATAATGCCACTGTCCAATGAGATAATGCATATCAGGGATTTTGCATAATGCCTAAATCATCTTTGTGGCTCAATACAGGTTTCCCCTATTCTCTGAAGGTAGAACATTCCTGTGAAACCTTGTGTGAGTGAAATGGGGTAAAGGGAAGAAACACTTACCACTAACTTTTATGGAAAATTTTGAGGATTCCCAGAAATCCTCCCCCCGCAATAAAAAAAATAACCTGTTTGACTTCTCTAAAATCTTGGGGCCCATCTTGTTAATGGATGCACAAAATAAATCGAGATAAAGCACAGACACTCAGACACAGTTCAAAGCTAGGGCGATTTGATGCTGACATGCTGAATGTAGTTCCCAGGATGGAGGTTGGTGGGGGCACTCTCACTGCTTGGGGGTGCGTGTTGCTTCTATAACAGCTTGCTGCAAAACGCACATTGAACATTGTTTTCACTTTTTGCCTTTTTTGTCTGAGTGAAGATCCTTTTTGAATTTCTTTCTGTTAGAGAAAACAGGCCATAATGTAGGTCTTTCATAAAGGTGAAATGGCATGAAGAAAACTTTCAAAAAGCAGAAGACAGATATAAACATTAATAACAGTGAACACTGTTATTAAAAAAAAAGTGAGCACTGTTTTTACTACCAATTGCATCCTTTTAACCTATTTTCCCAATTATAAATTTCCCAACTGGAGGTGAACAAACAACAAAACAAAACAAAAACAAACCTTATGTGCTAATTATATTATTTACTGGGCTCAGAAGCTGGTTTTTATGCACCCAACTGAGTCTCTTTTACTCAAGTTGCATATAGTTTTATGTATAATTTAGTGTTTAATATTTCAATTTGCTTGAACTGATATTTTAGTAAATATGCTCATTTGTAAGTGAATTTACTTTTCAGTTCTGTTCTTGAATAAGACTTTCTGCATGAGTGTGTGTTTGATATGGCTATTTACTAATTATATAGGTCACAAAAACCCTTAATATTCTGGACTCTCAAAGATAAATTTTATTCAACGTTTACATGTCTTACCTAAAGAAATTAAGGACTTGAAAAACTCGTATTTATCTATGCTTATCCATCCAACCGTTCACTTTATTTCTCTATCATATTCCTCAGTAAACTAAGCTAATCCTTTTCCCATCTTTGGATGCCCCATAGTGTATTTTCACTGCTGAAATCTTTTTTGTTAACTCAGTTCTAATTTGGTCTCTAAGCATTCTTATCTACTATAACTGATATGATTTCATCTTTTCTTTGAACTTACAATGCCTATAATGTGTAGATTTGCCTGGTATTTAGTTATATGATGATTTTTGATATAGTTTGAATTGCTTTTTTTTAAAAATCTGAGTATAGTGGACACACAATGTTACATTAGTTTCAGGTGTACAACATAGTGATTCAACAAGTTTATGCATTATGCTATCTTCAGCTACACTTACATCTGTCCTCATACAACATTATTACAGTATCATTGACTATATTCCTTATGATATGTTGTTTGTTCTGAAAAGACTTATTTATTCAGTAACTAAAGCCTGTACCTCCCACTCTCCTTCATCCATTTTGCCCATCCCTCAACACCCTCCCCTCTGGCTAACATCAGTTTATCCTGTATTTTAGGTCTGATTCTGCTCTTTGTTTATTCATTAGTTTTCCTTTTTTTTTTTTTTTTTTTTGGATACCACTTATGAGTGAAATCACACATACAGTATTTGTCTTTCTCAGTCTGACTTATCTTACTTAGCATAGTACCCTCTAGGTCCATCCATGTTGTCTCAAATGGCACAAGCTCATGCTTTTTATGGGTGTGTAATATTCCAGTGTGTATGTGAGGGAAGGGGTGGGTCACATGTTCCTTTTCCATTCATCTATTTTTTTTTTAAGATTTTATTTATTTATTTGACAGAGAGAGATCACAAGTAGGCAGAGAGGCAGGCAGAGAGAGTGAGAGAGAAGCAGGCTCCCTGCTGAGCAGAGAACCCGATGCGGGACTTGATCCCAAGACCCTGAGATCATGACCTGAGCCGAAGGCAGCGGCTTAAACCACTGAGCCACCCAGGTGCCCCATCCATTCATCTATTGATGGACACTTAGGTTGTTTCCATATCTTGGCTATTGTAAATAATGTGGCAATAAACATAGGGATGCTTATTTTTTTGAGTTAGAGTTTTCATTTTGATTGGGTAAATGCCCAGTGGTAAAATTATTGGATTATATGATATTTCTATTTTTAATTTTTTGAGGACCCTCAATACTGTTTCCCACGGTGGTTTACTAATTTGCATTCCTAGCAACAATGCACCAAGGTTCCTTTTTCTCTACATCCTTACCGACACTTGTTATTTCTTGTCTCTTTGATTTTAGCCATTCTAACAGATGTAAGGAGGTATCTCATTGTGGTTTTGATTTGCATTTCCCTGATGATCGAAGCTGTTGAGCATCTTTTATTTTGAATTGCTATTAATCTCTTGTATAGTTATTTAAGTCATAAAATAAGTGTTCAGTTACTACTATTTAAAGTTTTGAATCTTTTTTTTTCCCTTTTTATTAATTTTTTCAGCGTAACAGTATTCATTCTTTTTGCACAACACCCAGTGCTCCATGCAAAACGTGCCCTCCCCATCACCCACCACCTGTTCCCCCAACCTCCCACCCCTGACCCTTCAAAACCCTCAGGTTGTTTTTCAGAGTCCATAAAGTTTTGAATCTTAAAATCACACTATAAATTATACTTCTTGATATTCTTTTTTAAAAGAGTTTATTTATTTGAGAGAGAGAATATGAGCAGAGGGAGAGGCAGATGGAGAAGCAGACTCACTGCTGAGCAGGGAGCCCATCATGGAGCTCAGTCTGAGACCTCGGGATCATGACCTGAGTGGAAGGCAGACGCTTAACTGACTGAGCCTCCTAGGTGCCCTGCTTCTTGATATTCTTTTACTTGCAAAAACATTTTAAGTATTTGTTGACTAGTTCATTCTGTAATCAAAGACTACATGTGTAGACATGACCATTAGTGACAAACCTGGTGGTGTAAATGCTATGAAATTAAAGACTCACTAGAACCCTGGACTTAACTCCCAGGAGTATGGATTCTTCATTTTCCAGTTTGGCCAGAAAATGCCAGAGTCTCCATTTCTATTAGCAGAGGAGAAGCAAAAATAAATATCTGGCCTAAGCATGGCTCAGCAAACCTGGATTTAACATTACTAGAAAATTTGGTTTATGTCTAGAAAAAAATATTCATGAGCCAGTTAAGTCTTTATTTAAGTACTAACAACTACTCTAAAACATGTTTTGAATCAAAAACACTTCTCTTATCCTAAATTTGACGTTACAGGCTGTCCCTCTTTCCTCTGTACCTATCTTCCTGTTTTTCTGTAGCTGCTGAAATCTCTAGGGAATATCTCTCCATGGAGACAGGGCCAGACGGCCCGTCTCTCCTCTGTTCTTGAGTTCCTGTTTTCCAAGTAATGATTCAGATAAACTAGAGACCAGTTTCCTTTCCTGCAACTCTGGCAGCTGAAATTAATTCTCCAAAGACTCCTCTTTGGAGGCAAGCAGATGGTACACATGCACGTGCTTTAGTTTTGATTGTACCAGTTCTGAATAATTTAAAGTTCCAAATCTCTATAAAACTACTGTATTCCCATTTCCCAATACAATTTTTTTTTTCCTTTTGCCTCAGAAATTCCTTCCTTATATTTTGACATTTGGCTGAAACTTCGTTCATTTTGTACTGGCTTCATTGTCACACACCTCCTGCTGTTCTTTGTTACAATTTTAGATAAGTATGGCTTTAGAAAACTAAGATGCTTTTAGAAACTATTCTGCTGGTGATTTTCCCCTTACCATTTGCAAAGCATTTTGTATACATAAACAGCACATTAGCCAAATGATGCTGTTATCACAGTTCCTGTTGGTCTGCACTTGGCTCTCGCTTTAGAATTACCCCAAATAGGTTTGCAGATTTTTATAGTAGCATTATGAGGCATTCAATAATATGTATGAACTTAAGGCATTTTGGTTTTTTTTTTCCCCTGCCATTTTTGAGAAACAGCCAGTCCTATCTGTGTTGAAGATTCACTGCTGCTCCAGGTAGAACATGATAAAAAGGGAATGTTCTGAATAATCAATCTCCAGTTAGGTTGCCCTATCAGTAAATTGAGAAGACTTGCCAAACACAGTCCAAAATTTTCTATGTGATCCAGTGATTTGTGAGGTTATCAGAGGCTGTGAGGTATGCGAGTCTTTGCACACTCACACATAAATATGCACACGCATCTACAGCTACTCAACTTACCCAGAAATCTCTGCTACTGTAGGCCCTAGAGATACTAGAGCATGGATTCAATTCTGAGTAAGTTCCACTAAGTTTTATTGCCAGTGTCGTCCCCTCTTCCTATGGCTAAGGAATAAGCATGTGAGACATAGTGCTCTATGTTAGTGTAAGTCGTTATCACTATGGGAAAAGAGGAACTTAAATATATAATCAATTTAGAATGAGATAGTAATCTCAACTGTGATTTCACATTTCACTGTGAAGATGAAAAACAGTGTTAACTATAATATGCACTTAGCCTTTACCAAATGATGTTAGTATAATGCTCTGTGGTTCATCCAACTCTTACAAAAATCATATCATTTTTGATCACCATATTATGAACACAGAACCTAAGCCTCAGAGAGATTTACTGGCTTGGGTATATATGGCCATGCACTGAAGCAAGGATACAAACCCCAGGTACTATGACACCAAATTCTCTTTTTCTCCCACATAAAATGGAACAAGCATAGCATTTATAGAATGCCCAAACACATTTTATCTGGGATGACTTTATGTTGTTTAAGAAATATAACTACAGAGGAAGTAGGATATAAAACACATTGGGTTTTTTTGTTATTTGTAAATAAAATTTGGAAAACAGAAACACAGAGCAACTGAAGAGAGCCTCAGAAATCTCATCTATTTGATAGAACACTTCCCTCAGGGACCTTAACAATTGCTATGCAGAATCAACAAATAAATAACTTTCAGTGGTGTTTTGTCTCTCTTGATTCCAACCATTCAAGTGATGTGACTTTGACCACTTCCCTCGAGGGATAATTCCATAATCCAGCGGTTTTCACTGTCAGGAAGTTTTTCATGTATTCCATCCAAATTGTCTTTTCTCTAACTTCATTCCATTTCTCATCTTTACACCAAATCTGAACACATCACTAAATGATTTCTCATTTCCAGTGAGGGTTGCACTTTTATACATTTGGTCATCTGATGTTTTCTTCTTTTATTTTTCACTTTCCCAAGAATTACACATTTACCTCCAACAAACTTCTTTTTTTGGTCAGTCCCTCTACTGCCTTCATCAATTTTAAGCTCTTCTCTGAACAGCCATTCATTTGCTAAATGGTTTGAAGTCAAGCATAGGAGGATTATGGTTCTTTACTCCAAGGCTATATTCTAAACATGCCGTTTAAAACATAACCAACATTGATGTGTTTCAATTCAAACAAACAAACAAATAGCCAAACAAACAAACAAATGAAACCAGAATGCACAACATGAATGCATAATTAAAATAAATGGAGGGGTAAGATTTCCACCTTGGGGGATGATTTAATTTCAGGCCTGACAGATCACTGCTTGAGAATCTGATATAGAAGCAGTTTCTTTTTTCATTTGTTTTCTGTTAAAAAAAAAAAAGTTTAGATCTCTATGATGTTTAGGCAAGGGCTTATATTCTAGCCAGTTATATTTCTTGCCCATGTCTAGTGAGGGAGAGATATGTCAATAAATTTCAGTTATGTGTTTAAGATTTGTTCATAGTCCACACAGGGTATGCTGAGGCACAGCAGAGTGAGAATAAGCCTATGAAGATGAGGCAAGGAAGGAGGGATGGAAAAGGTTTATAAGGTGATGCTTTATCTGAGTGTTTAATAGGAATAGCTTTTACTAAACACCTGGAAACTGTTACCAGGTGATGGAGCACCACAAGGTCACAAAACACAGTATTCAAAGAACTATTAACAGTTTTATATTCCTGGCACACAGGCTGGGGCAAAAAAGGCATTTGAGATGAAGCTCAAGCATTGGAAAGGGCAAAATGCACGTCATAGAAAGGATTTTGGATTTTAACTCAAGGTTGCATCCAGCTATGGTCCTTATATCACATATAGCCTCACCTCTTTTTATAAGGAAAGATTTATTGGGATGCAGACATCCCATTTGTTTACATATTGTCATGACTGTTTTATGCTAACAGCAGAATTGAGTAGTTGCAGCAGAGGCCACATGTCCTGCAAGGCTGAAAATATTTACTACCCATGTTGTTAAAGGAAAAGTTTCTGACCTCTCCTCTGGGCCATGTCAAGCTGCTGAATGATCTGAGCCAGGAGGTAGCATGATGAGTTCTCCCTTTTGGGAAGTTGAGTTTGGTAGCTGTAGGACTATAGATAGGAGGTCTCATGTATAGCCTGGCATTTAATATATGGTTTATATCTGTGCATCTAGTTCATTCCCTTTCTTTTTCTTTTTGGTTTTCAACTTAAACTCTATTTACACTGATGCTACCTGCTACTTTGTCCTCCTGCCTTGTCCTCTTGCTTTAATTACTAAGTGTTTTACTTTGCCTATTTGGGAGGGGCTCTGTTTCAAACATAATACAGGATACATGGCTTTTAAAACCTTAATATCTATTCTTGGTTATACGCATTTTCCATTTTTTATATAAAAAACAGCACCACCAGCAGCAATAGATACTTACTGTTCAGCAACTGTCTACAAAGTACTTTGCTAGGTAAAAACTTAGTCTAACGATGAAGGGCAATCTAACTGATGAAAATATTGTTAAGCTACACATTATTCTACCTCCAGGCTTTTCCATAGGATCACGGCTGACATTTTAGGTCAGATAATTCTTTGTCATAGAGAGCTATGTTGTACATTGTAAGACGCTTAGCAGCATAGATGACCTCTACTCACTTGATGCCAACAGCACCCTCCATGCTAGTCAGAATTATAAAAAATGTCTCTGGACATCACCAGATGCCAAACGTCTCCTAAGAGGAAAAAAACCTGTGCCAGTTGAGAGCTATTGAATTTTTTCCTTTCTCTTCTGTGTTCTCATAGGATGTATCTTTGATAAAAATAACAAAAGACAAAAAGAAAAAAAGGTGTTTTATTTGATTTATTTTTTATTTTTTTTGAAGGCAGTTCTTTAATCAGAAAGTTGAGATCACAGGCTAATGGTGTGGTGAGATGGGTTCGGTGTGTGCCGGGTCCCAGCCTCTTCCTGAAAATTGACTTCATGTTGTGACATTTTCAATTCTTGCAAAAATCTCCGTCACAAAAAGGAGGTATCAGATTTCAATTGTCTCATTTTTACATTCCTCTGCTGTAGTTTGTTGACCTTTTCAGTATTCTAAGCAAGATTTTGAGAGTTGACCATTCCTTTCTCTTCCTATTAAAAAGTACAGTAACCTGTTGCAGAGACTAAAATGACTGGCCAACTGAGATAAAGAATTTTAAAAAGGTCAAAATGGTTCAGCATACCAGATATTTCACAGTATTTATAAAGCATTTTGAATGTATATTTTAACTATTTTTTAAAATAAAATCTAAATCAATGGTTAAGAGAAAAGTAGAACATGCCCTATGTTCTTCCTAAAGTTGGTCTTACTTCTGATATAGCTTTGCCTATAGTCACAGAGAATTAGAATGTATATAGCCCCACATCAGAATTATAATTTTTGATACTGTTAGGCAACTGTTTATAGTCTTCCTAGACCTAGGAATATTCTGTCTCTGTGACTCTACTCAGCTATACAGAATTTCCGGACAAAAAGGTAAAACTCATTCAAATAAGAGACATTAAATTTTCTGCTTCTTCAGCAACACTGCAAGAATTTTCATTTAACAAAGTGTCAGCATCAGCAAAACCATTATCAATGGACATCTGGTTTTCATTCTCATATACATAGGCAGCAAATTTAAGGTCCAGTTTAGCATATTCAGTGAAGTAAATGTATTTAGGAGGGGTGCCAGGGGAGGTAGATGAGTTTCTGTACTCCTTTTGAGGCGGAACCGAATTCGAAATTACTTACATATCAAAAAGGCAAATGTATTAGAACATAAGACTTGTAGTGGAGTAGGGATTTAAAAATACAGTGTTTGTGACATATGTAAATGACATCAATTCTTGAATAAAACAATCATGTAAAATTGTGTCTATTTTCTTCGTATTTAGTACCTGGAAGTACCAAGGGATACAGCTGCTACCTGAATACTTTTGTATAGTTATACAAATCCTGAATGGAAACAAAGGGTAGCACTTGGATACTAAAATGTATTTTCTACTTGTAGCATGTGAAATCAATGTACAGGTGTCATGGGAACTGAGGGAGAGGAGTGGCAAGAATAGTCTAAATGAGAGCAAAAATCATTTTGACACCTGTGTAGATATATGTGGAAGGAAAATTATTTGATCCTCATATTTAACATTAAAATTTTAATAACGAAGTTATTTTTGACCTAGGAGTCAACATATTACATCTCCTAAGGATGGAATTTCAGAGAAGCAAATATGGGCAGTGTATGTTTTCTGTGGGGGAGTATTACAGTCCTATCCTTGAAAAGAAGCCAAGGTAGGAGTCACAAAACCTGGCTTCCAATTTAGGTTCTGTGTGTTTTCAGTGCATTACTTTAGGTAGAGATTGTACCTGTTGGTGGCAAATTTTTCTCTAGGGAAATGATGTAAATACAAGTTACATTACTTAAAAGAGAATTTAAGTATAGACTGGTATTGCTATAAAGCATTTCAGATAAAAGAATAGGTTTAAATCATTTAAGTGATGGTTTGTTGTCAAAATTGGAAGATCCAGATTTCAAATT
The DNA here is from genome assembly GCF_922984935.1 of Meles meles. Taxonomy (NCBI): domain Eukaryota; kingdom Metazoa; phylum Chordata; class Mammalia; order Carnivora; family Mustelidae; genus Meles; species Meles meles. Next base: position 156,104,360 of record NC_060066.1, on the reverse strand, counting down.
CAAATTTTCTGCCTCCCAATCAAAACTCTTCCTATGACAACCACACTCTTTGAGATTATATTCACAAATAATTAGGATGCAAGCCAGAAGTCAGTGACTAAAAAGAAGCAAAACAGATACAAAGCATAATGGATGCTGGAAAGTAGAAATAAGACAATGTTATTAAAATTCAAATAGAGTGAATTCTCACTGATAGCATAGGATGTGGAGTGATAGATATCAGTATTTCACAACCCATCCAAGATAAACTATGTGTACACATATATGTGTGTGTATACAAATGTATTTGCATATATGTTAACATAATTCATAATGTTAACTTATGAAAATAATTGCACTATATGTAGTTTTCTGTATACTCATTATAGTACTTATACATCCAATATCCCTTCTTTGAGTAAATGATTCAAGGACATCTTACAATAATTCTAAATTTGCTCAAGGACTTAAAAATGCTTTGAAATCCATAATACAAAAAAATAATTCATTACATCATGGGTCATGATTGAGCAATTATACCAATACATTATCTTTGATTATTGTTCCCAATTTCATTATATGAACTAAGTAATCAACTGGTTGAATCACTTATTTTCAAGTGATCACAACCTAAAAATGTGCTAAAAAAGTAACAGTGGCCAATTAAGTTACACTGTACATACATGCTAAAATTTTTATGAAGATTTTTTTATGAGCTCTTGTGTTCTGCAAACACGTCTGCAATTAGAGTTTATGACCCAGGGAGATGTACTGAAAACGCTAGCCTGGACTTCAAGTGACTTATAGGTCAGCTCCCCTCTAAAACTCATTAACCCTTAACTGAGTCATTTTCAGGCTTGGTTATCTCATCTGCAAAATAAGGAGAATGAGCCCACTGATCCCTAAACTACTTCTACTTCTAATATTCCATAAATTCTTGATTCTATGTAATTAGTTTCCTCTCCCCTCCACATACACACATCAATTTATCATAAAGATTAAATGTTCTTTTCAAGTTTACTTACTAGGCCTCAAAAATCTCAACATATTTGAACACCCCCTATGTAACACAAGGGATATTTTTGTATTGTAGTGCAACAAAATTTGAGATCAACAGCAAAAATAGCAAATACAAAACACATTAAATTTAAAATGAAACAAAAACAAAACAAAGCTCTCAGCAAGATCTGGGCTCAAGTTCAACCATTCATTTTAAGGAAGTACTATCTTTTGTGATAGACACTTATTTTCTTTATTTAGCTCATTTTCACATTGTTTTCCATTTATGAAACTCAAGTGAACTTCAAAGCAAAACTATATCCAGAAGACCTAAGATCATTAGTTGCACTATGTGGCATCTGTTGATTTTTAAACTACTTGGAAAAAACATCACTGGGTTTTTTTTAAGGGGAAATATAGTAGGCAGATTTTTTTCTCTCCGTGTCTTTCCTTCAGTTAGAAAAAAAAGAGAATTTGCTTTTTATTTCCACTAACAAATTTGATTTCTTTTCCTTCTGCTATATACAAGATTCTTTTACTAAATTCATTCCCTGTCCACTCAATAATATGTTTTATTATTAAATATTTCATGTAATTTTAGTCTGCTCAAATGACTTTTGTAAACCTTTGTAAGTTACGAATATATATTATAAAGCTATGTCACAGTAATCAATTAAATATGGCTTTACTAACTCTATTTAAAATATTAGAATCTAGACACTCTTTCAGGAAGTCAATCTTTTATTATAATGTAATTCGAAAATTTGTTTCAGCTTACAATGTGTTCTCCCAACTATATATCTTAATAAAGACTGCATGTGTCAACTTTAAAATGAAATTCAGAAATGATTTAGTACTTTACAATTAGAAAAATGATACCATAATCCAATATGAATCCAAATTTTCCATGAATTCCTGAGTCATCTTTTAAAAAAGCTGATTAATTACTTAGTATTGACTTGCTCTACTAATGAACTGTACAATAAATAATTTAAAGGACTTTAAATAATTACCAACCAAAATGTTTACATAATTGTTTATAATTTATAGGGAATAATTATATAGATATTTTATAATATCTTGATCTATTCAGTCAAAGTAACTATAGTGAACCAAGTCTTAACATATAATCGTCTAGTCCCTGGAAATAGTCTATGAAATTTGAGAGGAATGTTCTTTCTTTCAGGTCACAGGGGTACTATTTAATAAACTGCCACTTCAGTGTGCTAAATGATGCCCCAATGGACTGAAAGAGAAGACCGGCTTCCAAAACTCTAATTTGCACTGTGGGAGCACTTTACTCACCTGACAAGTGCTGACCTGATGCATCACATTCTGAAATGCCAACAGATTTATGCAAGTATAATTGATGGCGAATGAAAGCTACAAAAATCTACTTTTTTTTTCCTTTCTTCACTTCCAAACATAAGGTCCCCAATTCACCAGTGTATGATTTTACAAAGCAGACATTTTATTAGGGCACAGGGACTTAATGTGACATTATAATCCAATAGCTCTTTTCGGGATTTATTGTGTGATATGTCTCTGATTTTTTTTCTTAAATGTTGTCATTTAAGACAAATTAAGTTTCTGAAAAGACATTTTTTACAGACTTAATATTATGTAAACGTTTTATTTTTATACAACTTTAGCATGATAGATATTTTACAAAATAGAGAAAATGTGACACATTAAAAAAGAAATGCAGCGTCTTTTGAAAAATTCTAAGAAGATATTTTGTTGTAAAAAGGACCTTTAGAAACTATTTCAGACTTTGCCAAAACGGTGACAACCGCTGGGCCATTAACACATCTCCAGCTCTCCGGAGAAGTGCCATTAGTATCATTTTTTAATATGCCTGATAAAGCATTTTAGTGTAATATTAAATATACTCTTTGACAAATTCTTTTGGGGCCATTTTAGAAAATGTAAATGAGAGCAACCAATGAAAGATATAATAAGTAATTCTGGTCAAGGCTATTCAAAAGTTTGGGTTGGTCCAAAGGGACCACTGAAAAGCAAGTGTGCCATTCAAATGGCAATTGAAGGGAGGGTTGAAAAGGTTGATGGCACATTCCCCTTGTTTTCCTTTAACCTTGGTCTAAAGTCTGTTTTTATATTTGGCTCCTCAAAAACATCTCTATATTTGGCATTCTATGCAATTTCCAGTGATTGGCTGAATCATAGTATTTTAAAGATACAAAGGAATTTATAAAGGAACTTACAAACCATATGGTTACAACATCTTTTAATTAAAGGTGAAGAAACTGAATCATAGAAGAAAGGACTCTGGTAAAATATTATACAGTTAGGGAATAGCAGAGCCAGATTAGAACCAGAAACTTCTTTGTTTGTTGCTGTTTTTTCTGGAGCCAAACTCTCTTCTAAAATAATAATAGTTTACAAGTTTATATGGTATGTTTTAAAGCATGAAGTAAAATTAAAGTAAAACCTTTATTTTTCTAATTGAGAAGATCCTATATTTTTTGTTTGATTAATCTTGTAACTCTTTCAAGGGATACAAATAATGGCATTTTACCCTGCTTCTTCAGCCTTCCTTAATAGTGCTTTTGGAAATAAAATACTTCTAGAATATAGTAACCCATTGCTAAACATTTAAAGAAAATAAATCTTTATCTAACGGGAGTCATGGTTTGGAGTGGGAAGCTAACATTCTAGTTAGAAGAACATTCAGTCCCTAACTGGCCCATTTTGAAAGCTAAGGTGAATCCACTTGATCATTCAGTGAATAAAAATTAACTGAAGAGACAATTCAGAGTATGATGTAAGGGAGCTACTGTCTTCAGGGTATGGGAGAAAATGCTCTCACTTTATTTTAGTATTGTGGGAGAAGAGCAAATTAGGAGAATGGGAAACTCTAAGTGTATGTTCTGAATTTCTCTCTCTAGGTAAAAATACCAGAGCTGGAATGCATGATCTTTATTTAAGTTGAAGAGAAGCCATTCTTAAATGATCTGTCATTCATCTATCACATCTGCATTTTTGGTGACCTGAAAATGGGCCTTAAATTAAGGGTTCCCTATGCCAGCATGACTGGAAATAACACATGGGTAATAGAGGAAGTGTCTATAGATGATCCTTAAGTATGTTTCTGGGTTTTTTTCCTTTCTGTATGCTGTATTCAAGGGATCCAGAGGTAGTCACATACCCAGGTGAAAAAAACAGTTAGGTAATGAGAGAGGAAACAGGCCAGCAAAGGACTGTGGTTGCAATAAACAGACCACATTATTCACTGATTTATAACTGGAAATAAATATTGAGGATGGCAATATCCAGATATGAATGCCAGCTTGGCATTACCAAATGCCAGTTATGACATCTGACTAGTCCAGAGACCAAAAAGATGAATGGTTGGATCTACAAGACAATGTGAACACCAGATCCTCCTTTCTTTGTTGCTGCTGCAGAAATGCTTATACCCACACCCAATTCTTTTATCAACTTAAAAGGGGGGTTGAGTAGTAAAGGGAGCACTGGAAATTTACCCAAAAGAGAATATCTAACCTACAAGATACTTATTTGTATTTAATTTAAAATTTTAATTAAATGAATCAATTTTTTTTATTTTTAAAATTTATTTCATGGGGGCACCTGGGTGGCTCAGTCGCTTAATTGATGGACTCTTGATTTCACCGCAGGACATGATCTTGCAGTAGTGGGCTTGAGTCCCACGTAGGGCTCTGTGCTCAGTGTGGTCTGACTCAGATTCTCTGCCCCTTTCCCTCCCACTCATTCTCTTTCTCAAATTAATTAATAAAATATTTTAAATAATTATTTCATGTACTCCTCAATGGAGTATAACTTATGAAAAAGAACTAAATAAAAATAAAGTTAATCTGTTGATGGACATCTAGGTTCTTTCCATAGTTTGGCTATTGTAGACATTGCTGCTACAAACATTCGGGTACACGTGCCCTTTGTTGTGCAAAAAGAATGAATACTGTTACGCTGAAAAAATAAATAAAATGGAAAAAAAAAGTGGCAAATAAGCAAGAAATGGGAAACCCATACTACATTCCTTATTCATTAAAACAAATAATGTTTAAAAAAAATAAAGTTAATGATAAAATAAAACAATAATAGTAATAAATATGGAAAATTCAAAAAAAAAATTTTTTTTAAGATTTATTTTTTTGACAGATAGAGATTACAAGTAGGCAGAGAGGCAGAGAGAGAGAGGAGGAAGCAGGCTCCCAGCCAAGCAGAGAGCCCGATGCGGGGCTCGATCCCAGGACCCTGGGATCATGACCTGAGCCGAATGCAGAGGCTTTAACCCGCTGAGCCACCCAGGCGCCCCAAAAATGTTTTGAACTTAGTATAATTAACTTAGAGGACTTGTGAGGATACTAAAGCCATTAAAACAAAAGATTGCCATAATAAAAAAACAAATACTAAATCTCGGAAATTGAAAATAGGCTATAAAAATTGAAACAGATGTCCTGAAAAGAAGAATGAGTGTAACTGAAGAACAAATTCTTGTGTCTGGATGATTAAGCTAAAGGATTCCTTTTTTTTTTTTTTAATTTTATTTATTTGACAGAGAGAGAGATCACAAGTAGGCAGAGAGGCAGGCAGAGAGAGAGGAGGAAGCAGGCTCCCTGTGGAGCAGAGAGCCCAACGCGGGGCTCAATCCTAGGACCCTGAGATCATGACCTGAGCCGAAGGCAGTGGCTTAATCCACTGAGCCACCCAGGCGCCCCAAGCTAAAGGATTCTTTCAGAAAGTTTGGCAAAGGAGCAAGCAGATTCTTCCCATTCTAATACTAAGGCAGCCTAGATATTCTGAAATTACCTTTCATTATTATACATCCAGATGAAAAATAATTTATCATCATAATAAAATAAATACATTGCTAAGCTCAGAAGAAAAAAATAAGAAAATTCTTAGTGTAGGATATAATAAAGGGTATTACAATAACATCAGAGTGATTAAAAAATGAAGCCAGGGTTTCCCTGGATTTTATTGTCAGTATAAAACAATTAGAAATTAGAGCCTTGGGGATTAACATTTGTGTACTGGGCGACAGAAGAGGCCTTAAGTGGATTCAAAGGAAGGGAACTGAATTTGATATAACAGCATAATCTGGAACACCCAAAGCAGCTAGTTCTTTAGAATAATTTAATAATGTCTTAAATCATAGTTTAGCTTCCCCTAGAAGCTGATTTTTTTTTTTTTTTCAAGAATTTCAGGAGATACCAATAAAAAGGTGGGAGACTGGGAGAGAAAAGGGAAGAAAGCAAGTAAACAAACAAACAAACAAACAAAAACCTGTGAGCAGCTGGAGCCTTATTAGACTGGTAAACTCTGTGAGGTAGAACATGCTCTAAAGTTATTTCATGTTAGATGGGGGAGTGGGGGTGGGTGAAGCAATAGGATATATGAATGCACCAACTTCCATCAGTCATTGAGTTCTGTTTCCCATCGCCATTAGTTGCCCAGGACTTCTGACCGACTGGAGGCAGACCATGCTTCAAAAGCCAGAGAAAGTCCTCAGGCAAAGTCATGCATCAGCTTCTGTGTTCTGTTAGAACACATGGATAAATATGATAAAGGAAGGCACAAGCATGTAGGGGGAAAACTGGCAGTTTCTCTACACTGTATGTACTAGAAAATGGCTTGCATATGTGTAGAAATTTACCAGAATGCTCAAAGAAGCATTACTCATGGTAGCTAGCACACACAAAGAATTATATTCTCTAGTCAAACTCAAAAAATAAAGATTTTAAGTAGTACCCGGTTTTAGTAGTACTTCCAAAGAGACCAAGATGAAGAAGATTGAGGTCTGAGACACTGATGGCAGCTCTTCAGTCTCTCCAATGATTTTTGGAAGCGAAAACTGGGTAACCTTACACAAAGGACTTAGGGTGGTATCTAGTGGATTAAAGGCACACATTGTTTCATTTTTTTTAATTTAATTTAATTTTTTTTTTTTTTTTGACAGATAGAGATCACAAGTAGGGAGAGAGGTAGGCAGAGAGAGAGAGAGGAGGAAGCAGGCTCCCCGCCAAGCAGAGAGCCCGATGCGGGGCTCGATCCCAGGACTCTGGGATTATGACCTGAGCGAAAGGCAGAGGCTTTAACCCACTGAGCCACCCAGGCGCCCCTGTTTCATTTTTTTAAGTAGATAGAAACTATGTTATGCTAACTTTAATGGAAAAAATCAGAGAACAGCAGATAAAAAATATCACATCTCTGATGTTCGTTAATCTATATGAAGTAATTAATTGATCAGATTTCTGTAAATATACTCAATCAATTATTTGGAGTTGTAATAAAATGGATCTTTGTTTTAACTCTTAACAGATGTGCTCAACATGAAAGCATATTTTTCAGTTTTGATCTTTAGTTTATCTCAGAAATTAAATAATGCGATTTACATGTTTGCAAATATTCAAAATAGCTTATATTTATATAATACTAACAATTTTGAAACCATAGAAATGATGGAAAATGAGTATTCTTTATTAACTCATTTTTCACCTATCATTACTGCTTTTCTCCACCTAAAATATGGATTAACCTAATTCCAGAGTCATTATGTTGCAAAAATTTTCTTTCCTATAGTCTTAAGGACATTCAGTGATATTGGTCATTCTACCAATAGCATGAATTAATCAGTGTGGTGGAGATTATATGATCCTGAGTTTGGTCAACATTGAAATTGGCTTTATTGCTTTTCTATTTCTAAGGCAATATTTCCTGAAAAAAATTTCAGCAAGAGCTGGTGAGAAAATTTGACTTCACTGTCTGTTATATATAGCAAAGTATCACTCATATTTTACCAAATAGCCTGTGATTTTTAAAAAATGAAGACTAAAAAAGGTAAACTCAAAGCTTTTTTCCCCATTTCTTTTTGTTTCCAAATATAGGAGATAGCAGCCTTGTTCCTCTCTGCTTCATTGCACATTGTGTTTTAGTTCCTGTTGTTTTCATCATACTTGTTTCAGTTTCTTTCATGACTTTTCGACACAGAACATTAGAGTAATCTATACCTGGTGAAGACCCTTCAGAGCAGAGTCATTTCTGTTGAATGTAGTACCACATAAAGAAAAAAGATTCCAAAGCTGAGCTCAAAGTCCAACTGGTGGGGTTGGGGGGGGTCACACCTGGAGCTCTCCCTTAGAAAAATCTCCATCTCAACAACCCTGGAAATCATTTTGAGGGGGACTTTCCTAGAGATACTTTATCTACTCCTTAGTTGCCCTATCTGAAAAGTGATGTCTTCTTTTTTTTTTTTTTTTTTGCCCTCTTCCTCATCTAATGTTGGTGATATTCTTTTTTTTTTTTTTTTTTCCCCTCAGACTATTTTGTTAAGTTTAGATCAGTCTTAGGGGCACTCATTCTCATAATTTTGCATATACATCAGAAATGCCTACATTTTGCTTTGGAAATGATGTGAAGCCCTCATTCATGAGAGGACACTGAAAATTACTTGTAAATTTATAAAGTTTCTCAGCGTTTCAAATTTCCTTTTAGAAGTGAAGAATAATCTTCATTTTTTAAAATAAGCATGTTTATTTAGGGAAACCTTATTCTTCTATCCTCTTGAGAGAATTACCCCCACCCTTTAACTATTTCTGTAGTTTCCTAAACAACTGAAGACTTCCGTTTGTTTTAATTTCTTTCAGCCGCAATCTCTCCTATAGGTTGCCAGAATATTAAATTTATAGGTTCTGTTTGGATATCCTCATATGTAAATATATCAAATATGTTCTTAAATCCAGTGCAACCATAAAGTCAAATAACCCATGGTATTAGAGACACTTTATATGTTGCTAAGAATTTAAAAACAACAGAAACTATTATTCCTCAACTGCTATGTAATATACCCTGTTGTATAATAATGGTTCTTAAATCAGTATAATATTGCAGTATATTTTTCATTTTCCCTGGTATATTTAAATTCTTTAGCAAGCTACATATTCAACACTTAGCAACACATAAAATAGAGTAACCTGTTTCCTTCAATATGATTTCCAATTATAACTCAGAATATTCTTTGGAATCATTATATTCTATAATCCTGCCAATTTGCATTATTTACAGTTTTACTTTCCCTTTGGAAGACACAATTCTTTACAAATTCACACTTCATTTTTTGTTTGTAGAAAACAACCATACTGCCAGTAGTATTTTCTGAATTCCTTCTGTAAACTGCTACCTAAATATTGGCGTGGCCAAATGTGCATGGCTTTGGGCAAAGTCAAAAAGCATAATATATAGCCTGTTGCAAAGATACATTAAAATTATAGTATTTGTTTTGTATTTACATATGTGAGGTGCTGAATTGTCTTCTTATTGGAAAGCAATAGTGTGATTCTTATATATGAATTCTAATAAATTCTGTAAATCTGTAGTATTTTGATATGAATAGAGATAATAGAAATATTGGGTTTAATTTGCCAAGAATAGTCCAATTATTAAAAATGTCTGAATTGTAATTATAATTTATATCATATAATATCATAAGTAAATGAGTCTAATATAATACTCAACATTGTATATGTTGAAATAAATCTTTCTTTTTCATTGAAAAATTGTTAGAATCCAATCATGTTAATTTAGTGGGTACTAAACAACATTATTAATTTAGTACTGACACATACTAATTCCTCTAGTTTAAGCTAAAATTTAATTAACATTATAATAGACTAGAAAGAAAAATTTAAAAGCTGTTGACAAGCAATGTATTTTAATGTCACTCTCAAATTGTAGCCATAACCCTTTCTGTTTTTATTAATTCAACATCATATCTCTAAAAATAACCAAATAGAGATTAGATAAATGTTTAATAAATATATCTAAGCAAAATTGTTATAAAACTTGGGATGGAGAACATAATATGAAAATTAGAGTAAGCAGTATTTCTTTTCATACATTCAAAAGCTAATGTTACTGTCTATATATACCCTTTTATTAATACAAATGTAATAGCCCTTACTGAAAATATCTTAAAGAACCATTTGGAAGGATTGATTTTAAACATGAAACAGTATGTCACAGTATATACCTTTCATGGGAACATTGAAAAGTCTACATGGTAACTATAAGACAGTACTCTCAGCCAGAAAGGTTTCTAGTGTTCCAATGAAGACTATTTTCTCTCCATTCTTTGTTTCTATTCCTTATTTTCTCCATTATCTTTTCATTTCTTTTCTTTCAAACTTGCATAAGAAGCTCTTTCTTTCTGTCTCTCCCTCTCTCTCCTTACTGCTTCCAGATTTGCACATGTGTAAACATTTGTGTGAGTGCACACACATGCACACACACACACTTACACTCACTAGTAGAGAGATTAAAAGCAGATTTGGAAGCAACACTACTTGCCTTTAAATACTAGTTCTGGTTATTTCTAGGTGTGTGACATTGGGAAATTACTCAATTACAGTTTGTCAGTTTTCTTATCTTTAAAGCAAAGAAGATAAAACCTGCCTCACATTTGAATGACTTCATGTATGTAAAACACTTAGATCAATGTCTGGAACACTGTAAGGTCCATAATAAAGATTTTTCCCCCGATTGCAAATTCATTTCAACATAAAGATGACATTGGATAATATTAGCACATATTCTAGGTCAACCATTGAAGTTTTGAGTGAGATATAGTACATTAGTGAGTACCTAGGACCTTTGCTGAAAGTGAAGTTGGTATACTTTAGCCTGGTGTTCAGCCACATAATCAAAACTTAAACAATTATGTGTTTTAACTTGAAAAATATACGTAAGAAAATAATAATGACTATATTTTGGATTGTTATCTTAATATGCAGAGGGTTCATAATGTTGAATAAAATAATGATGGCTTTACCATCGTGCTGGATTGTCAAGGATGACTACCAAAAACTGGATTCAGTTTTTGTTTGTTTGTTTATAGTTGTAATTGTCTAAAACAGTATGGATTCTCCCCAACTAATTTATTTTTTAAAATAATTATTATATGGTATTATTAAATGAACCACTCTAGTATGTCTTTTAACATTTGTAGGCTAGGTAGTGATTTGTAGGAGACAGTATGGTGATTTTTTTCCAGGCCCTAGTGACTCTTATTATGAAAATCTACCACTGGTCGTTTTAATTTCTATCCTCAACCTTCTGGTATTTGATTGTAGTAAGTCAGATTCCTGACCAAAGTTTTGACCTTTACATTACTTTTTCTAGGAATCTGAAATCTGCACTGAGTTGTGGTTAGTCTTTTTTAGTGACTGGAACTCAACTGATGGAAACTTAAGAGTTGAGGGGCAAACATATATTTGAGAAAGGAGCTAAGAAAGCCAGCATGTCAGAGAAAAGAATAAAGCAAATAAACACAGAGAGGTAAAAGGAAGAACAATACTGTATACTGAAGTAAAATGGTGAGATGATAACTCATAGATTCCTGGTGCTATAAGTCCTTGATCCAAACATTCTTGATTCCTGGTCATTCTGCTTTTCTTAGCAGAAATTATTTCAAAATATCAGTTTGCTTCTAGCATTATATGTAGTTTTATTTAAACTTGTAGACTGCAAGAACAGTATTAACAACTATACTGGTAAACTGAATTTATTCCAATAGATATCTTCAAATTTGTATATTTTTTTCATTAGAAATGATAGAAATTAAAATTCCATAAACATGATCATTATGGAAAATATGTATTAGTCACATTAATACATTTAGGTAACTCTATGAATCCATAATATAAAATAGCTAGTATTTACTGAACACTTACTATAAGTTAGACTCTGTTCCTAACACATTTAATTGTGTTAACACATTTAATTCCCCTATAACCGTATGAGGTAGATATTATTATTACTACAACTGTATAGATGAGGAAATTGTGGTAACCAGGTCAGTCAGTGAGTAATAGGTACAGCTTGAGTTTGAACACCAAAAATCATATTGGGGAGCCCATTTTCAAACCACAATTCATTGTGCTCAGATTTCTATATTTGTCCACTGAATTGTTGGTTTATTATATTGCTTAAATCATATCTTTTTTAAAAATTGTTGAGTGATCTGTTAGTCTTTCGGTGCATTTTTATCATTTGCCAACTATAATTATATTTATCAACTTTTCCTTGTAATTATGCCAAATATAGATGATATAGATGATAGATAACATAATGAGGTATGTATAGATTCAGGATTGGTATGAATTCTTAGAAAATAGTAACAAATCTATCCATATTTAGTCTGTTTTCTTTTTTCACATTTATCTTGAATTCCATTCTTTTTTTTCAAATTTGTCTTCATTGGTAAATCATTTTAAGTAATTCTTTTAGTGAGGATTTGTGAATTATGAAGTCAATTAGTTATAAAGTCAGTCAATACTTGGTTCTTTTTTTTTTTTTAAAGATTTTATTTATTTGACAAATAGAGATCATAAGTAGGGAGAGAGGCAGGCAGAGAGAGAGAGAGGAGGAAGCAGGCTTCCTGCCAAGCAGAGAGCCTGACGCGGGGCTCGATCCCAGGACCCTGGGATCATGACCTGAGCAAAAGGCAGAGGCTTTAACCCACTGAGCCACCCAGGCGCTCCAGTACTTGGTTCTTGAATGATACTTGTGGTTAAATGTAGACATCAAGAATGAGGGTCATTTTTTCCATATCAGTATCATGTCTTTGCTCATTTGTTGTTGCTGATTGGTAGCATGTTGTCAGTTTGACATTTATTCCTTTTAGACTATACATATATATGTCTTCATTTATTTAGCTCTAACAAAGACTGTAGATAAGGTATTTTTTATTTCTCACAGTGTGAGGGCTGGGGTGTCCAAGATAAGGATGCCAACAGATCCAGTGCCTAGAGAGATCCCACTTCTTCATTTGAAGATGGCCCTCTACTTCTTGTATCCTCACATAGCAGGAAACAGAGAGGGAGAGGAGGCAAACTATCTGATTTTTCCCTTCTTGCAAGGGTACAAATCTCATCATTAGCTCTCCACACTCATGACCTAATTACCTCCCAAGGACCTTGCCCGCTAATATCAACCCACTGGGTGTTAGGGTTTCCACAAATGAATTTTGGGTAACATAAACGTACAATTCATAACTATATAGTCCAAAACTATAAAACCATATATTCAGTTACAATTCTATAAATAACTGTAGAACATGTATCTAGTTATGGACTGAATATATAAATATATGAAAAAATAAATGCAAATGTAAAAAAACCATAACTATATATATATTTTTTTCTTTTTTTCTGGAATATATACTTTCTCCATGCTATCTCTCTGTGTTCATTAGTCTTTATCTCACTTTTGATTTGTAATGCTTCCTGAATATGAAGATTGAAATTTTTGGTCAAGTCGGAAAACTTCTCAGTAATTCTTGTTTGGAATATTATTATCCCATGTCTTCTACCATCCTTTAACTCCTATTAGAATGACTGGCAATTCTTATACTACTCCCTATGTCTCTTGAGCCCATCTTGACAGTATAAATATGTTTGTTACACATGCTGGATCATTTCCTATATCTGCTTTTTACATCACATACTTGATCTTTACTGTGTCTAATATAGTTCTTATTCCATTCATTAACTATTTTATTTCAGTATTTTTTTCCATTATGAGAAATCCTATGGGGATTTTTAAAATTTACCTTTTTCTTATATCAATCTATCCTTGTCATTTAAATTTTTTAAGCTTAATTATTTTAAGAGTACCTTTCATAGTGTTCTATGATCCTGTGTTTGGAGACACTGAGTATCTCATTTCTTCTATTAATGGACCCTTCCTCATGGTTGTTTTCATATAGGTTGTAAATTTGTTTAACTGTAAGCAGAGATGGTCTATTCTATGTGAGTCCTATATATCCTATATTGGGAAAGTGCTTCCATATTTTATCAGCCAGGTTTTTAATAGCTCTAGATTCTTCTTATATAGTTCTGTAGCTCATACATTTCATCTCTTGCAGGTATTTTGAATTTTTTTTCTGCAATATGTTTTCTTTTCATGAACAAACATTGGATTTTGTTTTTACATATTTTTTTGATCCCCCACTCAAAACACATTTTAAAGGTTAAGGTTCCCTGTTGCCTCTAGAGACTAGCGAGTGAGATTTATTTTGTCATAAGCTATTAAAAGTGTAAGGAAATAACACCTCTGACTCTTGCTGCCATGTCTAGTGCCTAAACATCTCTTAACCCATAGCCCTGTGGGCTAAATCTGATTTGAATCTATTTTGGGATAACAAAATATCAGATTTCCCTTGCAATTTAAAAAATATATTTGTGAGTTTCTAACCTACTATGTTCCTTTTTTTCCGTTTACAATTTTACTAATCAATTTAAAAACATGTTCTATATATTTCACTCAGAATTTCCGAAGCTTAGAGACAGCAGTCCATCCTTTTCAGCTCAGTTCATTATCTTCTACCAAAAAGTCTGTCTAATGTATTTTTCCTTGAATTTATTATTGATTTTAATACATTTTTAAATGACCACTGAATTTTCTAATTAAGTTTGAAATGTTATAAATTATTTCTCTAGAATTTTCCATAAAGTAAATAAAAGCTTCTCTTACTAATGATAATGTTTTTTCCTTACAGTAATGCTTCCCATTTCTTATATTATCATATTTGAACTCAAGAATGCAAGTTAAAAATTATAATCACAGCAGACATTCTTTACTTGTCTTTGGTATTAGAGAGAATTTCATTACTTTGTTTTTAATCTGTAATGGTGGATCTTTAAGATAGATGCCTTATTATTTTAAAAATGCCTTTCATTTTATATTTCTCTGAGAACTTTTTTCTTTATCAGACATTCCTACTTTTTCTATCCATTTTTCACAATGATAGCCACATGGTGTTCTTTACCTTTTACTTGTTGTTAATGGTATTAACAACATTATTGTGTTGTTAATATTACTAACATGTTGAAATATTATATTGAAATATTAATATATTTTCCATGATTAATCAGTGTTTTATGGGATAAATTCTACTTGGCCAACACATAGTTAATAAATAGTGTGGCCCATTTATTACTATTTTAGATGACATTTAACATCTCTATGACTGTAATTGTTCATTTGTGCATGTGTGTTTATGTGTATATATATATATATGCCTGCATACACACACGCACGCACACACACACACATTATATACATACATATTTGTTTGGGATTAATGAGTTTTAGTATATACGCATCGCAGCTTAAATATCAATTTATATAAAAGCTGCATTAATTTAGAGAAGTTAATTAATTAGAATAACTTTCCAATATAAGTTAAATTATGTAGTTGCAAGCAACTAACTTTTTAAAGTATTTTAATATTTTACCATAATTTCCAGGATGGTATCCTCCTATAATTGAAACGGTCACCAGAGGGCGGTCTTCCTATGCCCAAGAACAACTCCCAGTAAACAACTCCCAAGTCAAGTCTGGTGGGAAGATCTGATTGGCGGAGTTTATTTCAGGTGTCTGAGTCCTTGAATCAAGAAAAAAAAAATGAGAAGATTCTCATAACCGAATTGTGTAAATCAAATATAACCACAAAAGTCTATGAGAACAGGATATGATTCATACTTGCAGTCTGTTTTTTTGCTTATTATTTTTTCTTTTACTTGTATGAAAGATGTCTATTGTAATGTCAGCTGCAACATCTAACATTTATTATGTGGCTCCTCTACCTGAAAGAATACCATATAATATGTTTTCTTGACCATGACACTGAATCAAGGCCTAGTGTAGTTGTACAAAAATTAAAGTAATTTTTGTAATATCATTTCTATATGTTTTGACAATGCAGACTCACCTGAATTTTATTACCCAAACCTGAGATTCCTTGCTTCCTACTACTTAAAAAAATTTTTAGATGTCCATGACTATAACCTTAAAAAAAAAAAAAAAGAAAAGGTAGGGATGGAGAGAGAATGTTTCTGACTTTTTTCTTTTAGTGAAATGTATGCTTTATCTTCCTCTAAGATACAAAAAGTTTCGGTTACTAGAAGCTAAGAGAAGGACATGTTCCTTAGTTATTTTAAATGAATTACCTATAAAGTCATTCAGACCATATGGAGTGATTATCATGTGTGACTTCATTATTCGACTGATGAAAGAACCCACTTCCTCTTAAGTACAGGAATCAACAAACACTGGGAAGATGGAAGTCATATACCTTGGTTTAGGGATAGACATATCACTTATTACTGTTATCTAAAACGTGTGTTCAGGAAGATGTCTTTCATTGTTGATCTTGATGCTGTTAAAAAAATGGGCCTAGAGAGAAGCCTTGTTTCCATGACAAGCAGGAAAGAATGTTGCTGACACACAGGCAGAAGAGGACAAGAGTCAGAGAGTCTGAGAGGCCCAAGATGATGGTTATACTCTTAGTCCCATACAGTTATACTGGATATGTGAGGCAAAAAACGAAACCAAATCTGTATTGGTGTAGGGTCCCCCCACCCCCAACTTGGCACACTGTAGAACTAATGACAAAATTTCTCTTTTTCATTGTCACCCAGTTTTTCACCTTTCTTGAATGAATATGACCTTTTCCTTATCAATGCGACTTGCAAATACATTGCCATTGTATTAAATAATTCCTACACTTTAAAATTTAGAACAATTTTGAGTTAATTTTTCTAAATGGTCTGCTTAAGGTTTTTTTTTTTTCCCTGATTATTCAAGCACCATTTTTTAAAGTTTATCCTTTGTCTCCACTGAACTCTGTTGCTCTTACATTGAAAGTAAATTCACCATAATGTATGGGTTTTATTTGAAGGTTTTCTATTTTGTTCTGTTGATCTATATATCTATCCTTATCCCAATATCACAATGTTCTGGTTATTTAAGGATGATGGTAAGACTCAAAATCTTTAACTGTTTTATTTACTTCTAACAGTCAGCTTTTGATGGATACATACATTTAATTCTCAATTTATTGAGAAGATCCTCCCTCTATTACTATTTTTATCCTTTATAGTTTTCTTGGACATTTTTCTTTTCCAGCCTCTCAAGTTAAATGATTATAACCTCTTTTTTGCTGATTTTAAAGAACTAAAGCATTACATTTATGGATTTTCTGTTTTTCTATTTTCTTAGAAAGGTGTTTTTTTAATTTAACTATCAAATAGTAACAATATGTTTTTACTCTATATTTCATTGATTTATGTTTATTGTCATAATCTTATAGATGTCTTCTCAGATCTTGAGGTTTTAATTTTTGACATCTTACATTACAGATTTAAATTTGCTATTACTTGGTACATATGGCTTTAAGTGGCCCATTTTTATTAAAACCTCTACATGGAACTTTATGTTATTTTCTGAAAATATTAGTTAAATATTTAACACATATATAAAAAATTAAGTTGATCCATAAGAATGTTGACTTTTACTCACCCCAAGATATCAGAATATGTCCTGTAATGGCCAGAAGAAAATGAACATTTACAGTTTAGACAAATGGCATTAGAATTGTTTATAATAGTTTATAAAACAGAAAGGGAAGTGCTCTGCAAAATTTCATCAATTTTAAATATTGAAGTACATCTGCAGAGGTTAAAAACAACTGTCTTATGTATATCACATGGCTTATGTAATTTCAAATGTGCCCAAGGACTCTAATATACAGTAATAAATCAATCAGATAGAAGACATCTGAATTTTGATTTGTGGAAGAGATTTATCAACTTTTTCTGCTTTGTAAGGAGAACATACTGTCATCTAAAAGAACATTTTTGCATATGACTGATGAATATCCATGCATGCCTACAGCAAGGGAAATTTAATTAGAAAAGATTCTATTTTAATTGAAGAACACCGTTGTTTGCCTTTGATTAGAACCCACTTTAACAAAATTCTTATTTTTTTCCTCTAGAAACTGCATTTGAGTAACTTCATAAATTCAGGGACATAAACCTTTAAGGCAGGTGAAAGTATACCTGTGGAGAAAAAGCCTAGGCCTTTAATGAAAACAAGACAAAGAATCATTGCCTGTAAGATTTACTACAGATTAACCTCACGTTCATTGCAGGTTCCTTGCATTTACCCATACTCACAGTATCAGGTTTGACTTCAATTTAAAAATCCATCTTCAGATCAATATTTTCCCAATGTGTGAGTAGCTCTTATTTTTCTATCTCAAGAATATAAATGTGGACATTCACTCTTCAAGTCCTCTTCTATACACTGGAGTCTGGTGTGTTGCCCTCACACTTTGGCTTCTTAGCTTCTAACCAATTCTTGAATCCATCTTTCGGTATAAGAATTGTTACTCTTTTTTTGTTTGCTTGTTTTGTTTTGTTTTTGTTTTTGTTTTGCATAATGCCATATCATTTTTGTCTGGTGGCAGGAGACTGAACTGATTGGAACTTGAGAGAATTTTCTGTGATGAAATTGTTATAGACTTTGTTGTGAATGGTTCCACAAGGATGTATCCAATGATCAAGCTCATCAAACCCTGTACAGGTATACCTCAAAGATATCGTGGGCTCAGTTCCAATCACCACAATAAAGAAAATATTGCAATTAAGCAAGTCAGATGAACTTTTTTGTTTCTCAGTACATATAAAAATTATCTTTATATTACACTGTAGTCTAGTAAATATGTTAATAGCATTATGTCTGAGAAAATACACATATCTGAATTTAAAAATGCTTTATTTGCTAAAAAATGCCAGGTACCACTGATCTGTCAGTGAATGGTACATAATCTTTTGCTGGTAGAGAGACTTTTTTCAATGTTGATGGCTGCTGTCTGATCAGGGTGGCTGAAGGTTGGAGTGGCTGTGGCAATTTCTTTAATATGCCATCAATAAAGTGTGCTGCATTGATTGACTCTTTCTTTCACAAATAGTTTCTCTGTAGAATGGAATGTTATTTCATAGCCTTTTACTCTCAGTGGAACTTCTTTTAAAATGAGACTCATCCTCTCAAATCCTGTTGCTGCTTTGTCAACTAAGTTTTGTAATCTAAATACTTTGTTGTCATTTCAGCGATCTTCACCAGGAGTATATTTCAACTCAAGAAACAAATTTCTTTGCTCATCCAAAGAAAAATGACTCCTCATCTGTTCATGTTTTATCATGAGATTACAGCAATTCAGCCATATATTCAGGCTCCACTTCTAATTCTAGTTTTCCTGCTATTTCCACCACATCTGCAGCTACTCCTTCACTGAAATCTTGATCATTTCAAAGTCATCCATGAGGGTTGGAATCAATTTCTTGAAAACTCCTGTTGATGTTCATATTTTTTCCTCTTCCCATGAATCACAAATGTTCTTAATGGCTTCCAAAGTGATGAATCTTTTCCAGAGGGTTGTCAACTGACTTTGCTCGGATCCATCAGAGAAGTGTCTATCTATGGCAGCTATCACCTTACAAAATGTTATTTCTTAAATAGTAAGTCTTGAAAGTTGAAATTACCCTTGAACCACAGACTACAGAATGGATGTTGTATTAGCAGGCATGAAAACAACATTAATCTCATTGTGTATCTCCATCAGAGCTCTTAGGTGACCAGATATAATAAGCAGTAATATTTTGAAAGGTTATCTTTTTTTCTGTGTAGTAGGTCTCAACAGTAGGTTTAAAATATTCAATAAATCATCCTATAAATAGATGTGCTGTCATACAGTCTTTCTTCTTCCATTATTAAGCATAGTCAGAGTAGATTTAACATAATTTTTAAGGGGCCTAGGATTTTTGGAATGATCAGTGAGCACTGGCTTCAACTTAGCTACCAAGTGCATTAGCTGCCAACAAGAGATCCAGACTGTCACTTAAAGCTTTGACTCCAGGCACCAACTTCTCTCTAGTGTTCAAGTCCTAGACGGTACTTTCTTCAAATATAGGACTGTTTCATCTCCATTGAAAATCTGTTGTTTAGTGTAGCTGTCTTCTTTAATTATCTTAGTTAGATATTCAGAATAATTTGCTACAGTTCTGCATCAGCACTTGATGCTTAACCTTGTACTTTTATGTTATAGATATGGCTTCTTAAGCCTCATGAAGTATCCTCTCACAGCTTCAGACATTCCTTTTCTATCTTCCTGACCTCTCTCAGCTTTCACAGAATTGTAGAGACTTAGAGCTTTGCTCTGAATTAGGTTTTGGCTTAAGGGAATAATATGGCTAGTTTGATCTATCCAGACCACTAAAAGTTTCTCTGTATCCGCAGTAAGTCTTTTTTGCTTTTTTACCATTAGTGTGTTCACTGGAGTAACACTTTTAATTTCCTTCAAGAACCTTTCATTTGCATTCATAACTGGGCAAACAGTTTGGTAAAAGAGCCCTAGCTTTAGGCTTGTATCAGTTTTTGACATTCCTTTTTCACTGAGATTAATAATTTTTAGGCTTTAATTTGCAACCATGGTATGTTTATTAACTGACAGAGTTCCAATGTTGTGTCTCACGGAATAGGGAAGGCTGAGGAGAGGAAGAGAGATGGGGGAATGGCCAGTCAGTGGAGCAATCAGAACATACAACCTTCATTGATTAAATTTGCTGTTTTAACGGGGTGTACTTCATGAAGTCCCAAAACAATCATATTAGTAACATCAAAGATCACTGATTATAGGTCAAAATAACACACAAAAAATTACAAAGCTCAAAATATTGTGAGAATTACCAAAATGTGACACAGAGACATGAAATGAGCAAATGCTGTAGGAAAAATGACGCCAATAGTCTAGCTTGACACAGGGCTGCCACAAATTTCAATTTGTAAAACCGAAACAAAGCAAAAAAGCTATTTGCAAAGTACAATAAAGCAAAGTGCAATAAATGAAGATCTACTTTCACTTAAGAAATTAACATTTTATTTTACATCAGATATATCTCATTTTAAAAGGAATAGGAGGAGTAAAGTTGATGTCAACAAAAATATACTTTACTTCTGAGGAGGTGTCTTTTGATGACAGCAGATAACCAGTAATTGATTAGTTATATGAAGTTACAAGATACATTTTTTATCATTATATTTTAAGATGAGAGAAATAATAGCAATTTTGTGTGCTGATGAAAATGATCAGTACAGGGACACCTGGGTGGCTCAGTCAATTAAGCATTTGCTTTGTCTCAGGTCATGATCTTGGGGTCTTGGGATTCAGCCCCACATGGGACCCATGCTGAGCAGGGAGTCTGCTCCTCCCTCTCACTCTCCTCTGTGTGCTCTCTCTCTCAAATCAATAAATAAAGTCTTTAAAAAATGATCAGTAGAGAAATAAATAATGAATATCCATAATGATAGCTAAAAATGTAGTAAAAGTGTTCATGAGTAAGCAAGAATGGATGGGACCCAGTGTATGTGTCATGGGTTGGCCTTAAACAGGGGAAGAAGTCATGTGTGTATAGTAATGCAAGATAAAGCATAAATGCAGAAGGATAAATTGTTGTGTTGGTAGGAATTTACCAAAGCTATTTCCTGATTATTTTCATTTTATAATTCAAATAAGGAAGCAGAATTAGAAGCTTGAGGAGAAAGAAGATAGGACAAATTGACAATGTGTTTCCAAAATAACACTGGCTGGATTTAGTATTGGGTGAAAGAAAATTCAATGGTGATCCTAATTTAGTACTTTTGATAAATTCTCTGTTTTACCTATTTGTTGATACCGTGGAAGGTAGACCAGAAATTCCAAGAACAGTTTCTTAGAAGTATTTCTCCATGTAGTCCTTCTAACTAAAATCATTGTCATTGGAAGCATGTTTTTCATGGAAATTTTTTTTCTTTTTTGTGAGATATAAATAGGAGCTAGGAAAGACTTTATAGTATAAACTTTGGTTATAATATATAAAAGTTTTGTGATACTGTGAAAGTTACTAGGCAAAATATTTAATATTTTTAAATATAGAAAAAAAGGGAAGCATTGTGTCTCCCTGGGAAATTTTATTCATTTTAAACCTAGCTGAAGTGTTGCTTTGCTTTCTAGAAATCCTTTCTGTCACTCTCTATAGAGAATTATAATCTCTATTATCAGTATCCTACTACTGTTTGAGGTATATACCTATCATGACACCCATCATATTATATTATAGTTCCTTCTTCGTTTTGCAACATTCCTATGTAGCTTATAGAAAAGTGACAATTTCTAGTTCATTTTTATGTCCAGAGTATCTAGAACATGGACAGGGGACTAAAGCAATAAAAGTATTGCAATGAATTGAGTCCTTTATTCTCTGCTACAAATAAACTCCATTTTAGAATGACTAATGGACACAGATTTATTTTCTTTCAAACTTTTTTTCCCAAAAATAATAATTCAGCAGCAGACTGACAAAAACAGCAACAACATAAGCATTTGGGTTTCCAAAATACCAGTAGACTTCTCCTGGGCCCAAACTCAGGAAAATATTTTCTGCCTATTAATTTTACAATGAAGAGAAATCTTATTTTCTAGAGACAGATATTAAAAACTCAGGCACTGGAGTGCCTGGGTGGCTCAGTGGGTTAAAGCCTCTGCCTTCAGTTCAGGTCATGATCCCAGGGTCCTGGGATCAAGCCCTGCAAGGGGCTCTCTGCTCAGCAGGGAGTCTGCTTCCCTTCCTCTCTCTCTGCCTGCCTCTCTGCTTACTTGTGATCTCTGTCTGTCAAATAAATAAATAAAATCTTTAAAAAAAAAAAAAAAACCTCAGGCACTGGTAAGATAATTTAGTGCTTATATATATTAACACTAAATTATCTATATATAAATATATTAAATTATATATATAACATAATGTCATAGATATCAGTAGCCCAAACCCTTTTTTAGACTTTCAGTATTATTTAGTCTCACTGAAGAGAATAAGTTCATTCCACTTCAGGTGGTATTATACAAATAATAATATTTCTTATTCAAAACACTATATTCCCTGCAAAAATTGCCACACATCCAGAGTTTTCCTAATAAGAGCTATTTCTCTTTTTTTGAAACTCTTTGAAATTTTTAGAAATGGACTTCTACTGAATTGAGCTGGATCAGAGTTTGGAAAGGAATCACCAGGATGGTAATTACGGTTAGGGCTACACTCCACCTCAGGGAAAAGACATGAAAGTGTCAATTAGAATAGTGAAATGTCAAAAAATAATAATTATACTGAGATATTGTCATTAAAAAGCCTAAAATGTCATCTTTCAAGTGTTTGAACGTTACAGAAGGAGTCATTCCTCTGAATTAATACTTTTAGGCGTATTCATACCTATTAAATGTGCATAATTTTTAGCTTCCCCCAAAATTACCCTCTCATTTTATGCTATGAATCAAGTAAATCCCTGGTAAACAGTTTTGTTGAGTGGACACAAAGACTGTGTCCTTGGCTTAATATAGAGCACACTGATATTAAGGTAAAGTTGGATCATGGTTGTAATCTTCTTTTTGGGTAAATATGTTTCTAAAATGAGTTCTAAACATAACTAATTCCTAAAGAATTTTACACTTGTAATCTATTTAAATGGGGCTATTGTATGTATGTGTGTATAGCTCCACTTTAAAAACAAAACAAAACACTCCAAAACATCCAGCTTTACATTACCTACAACAGAAATCAGTCTCATTCTTTGTGAAATAAGCAGTTGTTGCCATGGTGAGAATTTGACCAAGATAAGTTGTTCTCATGTATAATGTTTCAAAATCCTTAATGCAGTATCTATGCGACCAGGGTATCTGAATATTCTCAAAGGATTTGCTAGCAGCATAAATACATTCTGTTCTTAGAGTAACTATACAGTATTCAGTAGGTGATCAGTATTCAAAAGGTATCTATTAAAATTTTATCATAAGTATGATACTATTAGAAGCTCCTTTGGATGGAAACAAAGTAAAATAACCTCACAAGGAACATGAATTACAGGTGAAGAGATGACATACAACACATTAAAATTTGAAGTGAGAAACAAAAACATAATACATGATTCAAGAGAAGTCACAAAAATATTAGGTATATAAGGAATGATAAATATGATTAGGAACTGAATACCAAAGAAAAAATCTCTTAGAGTAGGGGAGATTAAACAAAAAAGATTTTCGGGAGTAGATGGAGCTTGAATCAGAGTTTAAAGAAAAGGTAAGGTTTGGAAAAGCTAAATGAAACAGAGCATATATTACGTTTGGGAATAAATGTAGGGGATCCAAGGAGTCTGGGGCCTGCAGATTGCAAAAACCAGAACTTTTGCATGGAACAACAACAAAAAAAGAGTAACAAGCCAAATAATAGAATTTTTGAACAAGGCTGAAACTCATTTTCAAGGCAAGCAGAAGTCCCATTGTTAAAACCTAGGTACAGGCTGTGAGCAAAATTAAGGAACATCATTAAAGTTATATGACCAGTGTGTGTATCTTTGACATTCTCATTCAGAGGCCTTATTTAACCTGCAAACATTGATCCTTTTGTGATTCAAGGTCACTAACCATGCTGTCAAAGGTGGTGAAAGAAACTTGTGTAAGCAATCTTTTCCCAGGAACTGTATTAAGTAATTTAACATATATTTTCTCTGATAACTAACAAAAAGTAACCTCATAACTATTACAGAGAGCCCAGTGAGGCTCAGAGTCTCCCAGATATGGTCACAATTACTGTTTTTCTATTAGCATGCCTTCCATAATCCTACTTTATGAAAGACTGGTGAAGTGATTACCATGGTAATTGCCCTCTTTTTTTTTCTTCCTTATTTATTTATTTTTATCTTTAAAGTGTGTATTTAAATTCCAGTTATTTAACAGACAGTGTAATATTAATTTCAGATGTGCAGTAATAGTGATTCAAGACTTCCTTACAACACCCAGTGCTCTTCACAGCAGGTGCCCTCCTTAAACTCCAACACCTATTTCCTCCATCCCCTACCCACCTCCACTCTGGTAACCATCAGTTCCTTCTCTATAGTTAAGAGTCTGTTTCTAGGTTTGCCCCCGCCCCCTTTCTCTCTCTCTTTCCCCTTTTGATCATTTGTTTTATTTCTTAAATTCCACATATGAGTGAAATCATATGGTATTCTCCGAATGACTTTTTCACTTAATATACTCTAGCCCCATCAACGTCATTTCAAATGGCAAGATTTCATTCTTTTTTATGGCCAAGTATTAGTCCATTATAGATAGAGAGATAAATAGATCTATATATGTCTGTATTTATCTGTGTACCATTATAGATAGATAAATAGATCTATATATATATCTGTATTTATCTGTGTATATGTATGTATATGTGTTTGTATACACACACACACACACACACATATATATGTATATAAAGGAGATATATATATCTCCTTTCATCCTTTCATCAATCAGTGGAAACTGGGTCTGTTTGTACACTATCTGTTTGTATCTACACTATTGTAGATAATACTGCTATAAACATCCAGGTACCTGTATCCTTTTGATTAAGTATTTTTGCATCCTTTGGGTTAAACCTAGTAGTGTGATTAGTGTGATTTCTGGAACATAAGGTAGCTCCATCTTGAAATTTTTGAGGAAACTCCACACTTAATTCCAGAGACACTGCATCATTTGCATTACCACTAATAGTGGAAGAGTGTTCCCCTTTCCCACATCTTCACCAACACCTGTTTCTTCTGTTGTTGATTTTAACCATTCTGAAAGCTGTGAGGCGATATCTCATTGTATGTAGTGTTAGTTTGTATTGGCAAGATCATAATTGATGTTGAGTATCTTTTCATATGTCTGTCGGACTTTATCCATTTCTTCCAGATTGTCTTCTTTGGAAAAATATTTATTTGTATCTTCTGCACATATTTAATTGAATTATTCACTTTTGGGGTGTTGAGTTTTATAAGTTCTGTACATATTTTCGATATTAACCCTTAATCAGATTATGTCATTTGCAAATATCTTCTCCCCATCCATAAGTTGCCTCTTAGTTTTGTTGATTGTTTTCCTCTGCTGCACAGAGCTCTATATTTTAATGAAGTCCTAATAGTTTGCTTTTGCTTTGGTTTTCCTTGCCTCAGGAGACATATTTAGAAAAAGGTTGTTATGGCCGATGTCAAAGAGGTTACTGCCTGTGTTCTCCTCTAGGATTTTGATGGTTTCAGGTCTCACATTTAAGTCTTTCATCCATGTTGAATTTATTTTTGTGAATGGTGTAATGAAGGGGTCCAGTTTCATTCTTTTTCATGTGGATGTCCAATTTTTTCAACATCATTTGTTAAAGTGACTGTCTTTTTCCCACGGGATATTCTTCCCTGTTTGTCAAAGATTAATTGACCATATAGTTGTGAATGCATTTCTGAGTTCTCCATTCTGTTCTTTTGATATGTGTAGTCTGTTTTTGTGCCAGTACCATACTGTCTTATTCACTACAGCTTTGTAATAAAACTTGAAGCCCAGAATTGTGATGCCTCCAGTTTTGCTTTTCTTTTTCAAGGCTGCTTTGGCTTTTACAGTTATATACAAATTTTAGGAAGGTTTGTTCTCGCTCTGTGAAAAACACTTTGGCATTTTGTTAGAAATAGCATTAACATGTAGATTGTTTGGGGTAATGTAGACATTTTAACAATGTTTGTTCTTCCAATCCAAGAATATGGATTTTTTTTTCCCATTTCTTTCTGTCATCTTCAATTTCTTTCACCAGTGTTTTATAGTTTTCATAATATAGGTCTTTCATCTATTTGGTTAGGTTTATGATATAATTATTTTCTTTTTTTAAATTAAATTTAATTTTTTTTCAGTGCTCCAAAATTCATTGTTTATGCACCACACCCCAGTGTTCCATGCAATACGTGCCCTCCTTAATACCCACCACCAGGCTCACCTAACCCCCCCATCCCCTTCCTTCCAAAACCCTCAGTTTGTTTCTCAGAGTCCACAGTCTCTCATGGTTTGTCTCCCCCTCTGATTTTCCCCAACTCACTTAAAAGGGTTCCCCTCTCTCCACATCCTCTCCAACACTTGCTTTTACTGTCTTGTTTATTTTGATCATTCGGACTGGTGTAAGGTGGTATCTCAATGTGGTTTTGATTTGAATCTCCCTGATGGCTAAAGATGATGAGCATTTTTTCATGTCTGTTAGCCATTTGTATGTCTTCTTTGGAGAAGTGTCTGCTCATGTCTTCTGCCCATTTTTTTGACGTGGTTATCTGTTTTGTGTGTGTTGAATTTGAGGAGTTCTTTATAAATCTTGGATATCAGCCCTCTGTCTGTAGTGTCATTTGCATCCTATTCCGTGGGTTGCCTCTGTGTTTTGTTGACTGTTTCCTTTGCTGTGCAGAAACTTATGATCTTGATGAAGTCCCCAAAGTTCATTTTTGCTTTTGTTTCCTTTGCCTTTGGAGACATATCTTGAAAGAAGTTGTTATGGCTGATGTCAAAGAGGTTACTGGTTATGTTCTCCTCCAGGATTTTGATAGATTACTGCCTCACATTGATGTATTTTATCCATTTCAAGTTTATCTTTGTGTATGGTGTAAGAGAATAGTTCAGTTTCATTCTTCTATACGTGCTGTCCAATTTTCCCAGAACCATTTATTGAAGAGACTTTTTTTCCACTGTATATTTTCTCCTGCTTTGTCAGAGATTATTTGATGATTGAGTTGCGGGTCCATATCTGGGCCATATCTACTCTGTTCCACTGGTCTATGTATCTGTTTTTGTGCCAGTACCATGGAATTGTTTTCTTAATTGCTCTTTCTGCTGCTTCATTATTGGTGTATAGAAATGCAACAGATTTCTGTTCACTGATTTTGTATTGTTCAACTTTACTGAATTTATGTGTCTAGCTATTTTGTGGAGTCTTCGGGTTTTCTTTATAGGGTTATCATGTCATCTGCAAATCGTGAAAGTTTGACTTCTTCCTTGCTGATTTGGATGATTTTATTTCTTTCTGTTGTCTGATTGCTGTGGCTAGGACCTCAAGTACTATGTCAAATAATACTGGTGAGAGAGGACATCCTTGTCTTCGTCCTGATGATAGAGGAAAATCTCAGTTTTTCCCAATTGAGGATGATAATAGCTGTGGGTTTTTCATATATGGCCTATATTTGCTGAGGTATATTCCTTCTAAACCTACCTTGTTGAGGGTTTTTATCATGAATGGATCTTTTACTTTGTCAAATGCTTTTTCTGCACCTATTAAATGATCACATGGTTCTTGTTCTTTCTTTTATTAATGTGGTGTATCACATTGATTGATTTGCAAATATTGAAACACACTTCAACCCAGGACTATATCCCACTTGATCATGGTGCATGATTTTTTTAAATTTATTGTATTTCTTTTTATTATGTTCAGTTAGTCAGCATATAATATATCATTAGTTTTTGATGTAGTATTCAGTGATTCATTAGTTAAATGTATTGTTGGACTTGGTTTGCTAATATTTCACTGAGAAATTTTGCATCCATGTTCATCAACAATATTGGCCTGTAGTTCTCTTTTATAATTGAGTCTTTATCTTGTTTTGGTATGAGGGTAATGTTAGCCTCATAGAATGAGTTTGAAAGTTTTCCTTCCTTTTCTATTTTTTGAAATATTTTGAGATGAGTAAGTATTAACTCTTCTTTAAATGTTTGGTAGAATTCCCCTGTGAAGCCATCTGGTCCTGGACTTTTGTTTGGTAGGAGGTTTTTTTTTGTTGTTTGTTTTGTTTTTGTTTTTGTTTTTAATTGAGTCAATTTCTTTGCTCGTTATCTGTCTGTTCGGGTTTTCTATTTCTTCTTATTTCTGTTTTCATAGTTTATGTTTCTAGGACTTTACTCATTTCCTCCAGATTGTCTGGCATGTTGGCGTGTAGTTTTTCATAATGTTCTCTTGTAGTTGTTTGTACTTCTGTCTTGTTGGTTCTTATTTCTCCTCTCTCATTTGTGATTTTACTTATTTGGTTTCTTGGTCTTTTCTTTTTGATAAGTCTGACTGGGCATTTATCAATTTTATTCATTTTTTCAAAGAACCAATTCCTGTTGAAATGGTCTATTCTTTTATTTTTATTTTTTAGTTACTATATCATTTATTTCTGATCTGATCTTTATTATTTCTCTTCTTCTACTGACTTAAGGCTTAATTTGTTGTTCTTTTTCTAGCTCCTTTTGATATAAGGTTAGGTTGTTTATTTGAAATTTTTATTGCACATTATATGCATTATTACTTGAAATTTTAGGACTCCTTTTGCTGCATCCCAAAGGTTTTGGATCATTGTGTTTTCATTTCATTTTTTTTCCATGTTTTATTTATTTTTTGTTTTTTTCTTTGTTTTCCTTGTTGATCCATTCATTGTTTAGTAACATATTGTTCAACCTCCATCTATTTGTGATCTCTCCAAATTTTTTCTTGTGCTTGACTTCTAGTTGCATAGGTTTGTGGTCACAAAAGTTGCATGATATGATTTCAATTTTTTTAGTATATGTTGAAACCGATTTTGCGACCCAGTATGAAATCTATTCTGGAGAACGTTCCATGTGCACTTGGAGAGAATGTGCAGTCTCCCATTTTTTAGAATGGAATGTTCTGAATATATCTAAGTCCATTCAGTCCAGTGTGTCATCAAAGCCATTTTTTCTTCATGTTTTCTGCTTAGATGATCTGTCCACCAGTGTAAGTGGAGAGCTAAATTCCCCTACTATTATTGTGTTATAATCGATTAGTTCCTTTATGTTTACTATTACTTGTTTTATATATTTGGGTGCTTCCATGTTGGGTGCATAAATATTTATCTTTTTGTTGGATTTTCTCCTGTATGATTATGTACTATCCTTCTTTGTCTCTTGTTATAGTCTTTGCTATCAGTATAGCTACTCCAGCTCTATTCTGACATCCATTACATGATAAATATTTCTCCACCTGTGATTTCTAATCTGCAAGTGTCTTTAGATCTGAAATGAATCTGTTATAGGCAACTACAAGAGATCCATACTGATAGTCTTGTTTTGTTATGTTTATCCTTTTTTATATCCTATGCCTTTTGATTGGAGCATTTAGTTCATTTACATTCAAATTATTGATAGATACTTAGTGCCATTTTATTACATGTTTTTTATTGGTTCTGGACACTTTCTCTGTACCTTTCTAGTCTTTGAGAATTTTGGTCTGTCCTTCCCACTAAAAGAGTCTCCTTTAATATGCCTTGAAAGGCTGGTTTAGTGGTCATGAACTCCTTTAGTTCATGATTCTTTTTTTTTTTTTTTAACTCTTTTATCTCTATAGTAAGGGTCTCACTGATGTCTTCCATTCTTTTCTTAAGCCCTGTGAGTATCCTTATGATTGTTGCCTTAAATTCTTCCTCAACCATGCTATTTATATCTATTTCACTTAGATCTCTAGTTGTGGCTTATCTTGTTCTTTTATCTGGGATAAAATCCTCCATTTTGACATTTTGTCTAAGTCTCTGCCTTCTTCTCTGTGTTAGTAATGCTAGTTCTGTCTCCTGCTTCTGAAAGTAATGGCCTTATGAAGAAGATGTCATTTAGTACCCAGGGACTGAGTGGTTCTTCAGACATTGTCTCCGGTGTGTGTTGTGTGCACTCTGCTGTTGTGTTTTAGCTGCTGTATCCTTCAGGACAGTCATTTATAGAGGGTCTCCTTGCCTGACTTGGTTTGTTTGTTCCTCATCTGAATGTAGTGAATTTCAACTAGTTGTGTTCTGATCTTCTTGTGAAATGAGACCTGACATCAACTCCACCAGCACTGATGCCCTGCAGAACTCTCCAGTTGGGAGATGGGGTGTGGGCCAGGGTTTGGCTGGTCTTCTTGGGGAGGGGTCTGCCACAGTAGGACTGAGGCAAACTTGGCTAAGAAGGGTGGTCTTGCCAGAGTGCAGAGTGGGGTTTGGCATAAGCCAATTAGATAGCTGGAGTCGGTGCTGGGCTTCTTCCATAGGTGACTCTGTGTTTATACTGAAGGGGAAATGCAAGGAGATGGTGCCAGTCAACTCCTTTGTTCCTGGAGAGCTCTCTCTCTCTCTCTCTCTCTGAATACTGCCTCTCAGGGATAAACTCAAAGAAGAGTAAATCATCTCCACCCTGTGTGCCTCAGGCATTATTCAGATTTCTATGTCCAAGCTGGCTGTCGCCCCCCCACCCCAACCCCCAGGTTGCTTGCCTGTCTTCTCCAAAAGTAGTGCAGTGCCCTCTAGGCTCTATCCCAGCCAAGCCAGCTGAACTTTGAAACTCTAGGCTTTAAGCCCCACTAGTTGAAAGAACTCATGAAAGTCAACCACTTTTCTTTTCCAAGCCAATGGCTTTGGGAAAACATTCTCCTTGTGCATTCTACTATGTGCTCCTCTCTCTTACCCTTTTCCCTGACCACATCTCCCTCTTCTCCATAGCACCCATGATCCATTTCTCCCCTAAACTATCTATTTTCTTCAGTATGACCTCTTCTCTGCCCTCTTCTTTTTGTTTATCTGGTTGTGTCATGTCCATTATTAGACTGAATCTCAATTTTTCTTTGCTCTGTTTACACGGAAAAAATCAAACTTTTGATCACAGTTACTAGATTTACTCCATTACCACCCATCCACTTTCTTCAAACTCTGAAATTTCATTTGTTTGGATTAAAAATGATTTCATACTTATCCACTTCAGTGCATATTTTGAGTTCTAGGATCTGATGGGCACTTCTGCTGCATTTAGCAATGCTGATCATGCCCTCTGTTTGGAAAAACTCCTGTTTGTTGTTGTTGTTGTTATTGTTTCTTTGTTGTTGTTGTTTGTTTTCTTGCTTTTTACGGTAACAATACACTTTGATAGTTTTCATGCCATTATGACCTTTGCCTCCTTTTGGGCTCTACTTCATCTCACCCACTAATATTTGCAAATCCTCTAAATTTTCTCCCCCAATTCTGACATGCACGCTATCCTTGAATAACCTCCTCTAGTGAAATTAGAATAATTACACATATACTGATGATGCAAAACTTCCTATGTCCTATCACTTGCTGGATACTTTACCTTAAGTGTTCCACCTATATCTGAAATTCAAGATCCTGCCCTAAATTTTACTCTTAGGTTGTATCTCTGTTGATAGAAACAGTACCCATCCCCTCACCCAAGTGAAAAACTTGACAGATAAATTTAACTCATCCTTTCCTCACCCTCTAGATACACTAAATCACTAAATTCTACAGTTTGCTTCTAAACATTATGCTGCCCAGCATAATGTTCTGAATGTTGTATGAGAAAAAGAATAAGCCTTGATTTTTGGCATTTGCCAATTATCTTTGTATAGATAATATCTACCATGGCAAATTTCAAGCCATCAGAGTGATGTCACTGAACACATAGTTGGGAAAAGATGCACACTCATTTAACTCTCATGAGTCAGAATCAGCACACTATTGATTCTCCCTAATTTTCTACAACAATTTACCCTTTACTAAGTCCTTATATTTACTAAGTCCTAAATATTTATCTAGTGTGCTATTTTAGTGTACTACTTTAACAGCTTCTTAATAATTGGGCATCCTTGCCTCAATTATTGTCCTCTGATAAATTATCTTCTACCCTGCTTTTGCAGGTATTATTCTAATATGTAGGTTTGATCGATTTTCTTGTCTAAATTACACCAATGGCTTCCCACCAATGCATTCACATACTCCAGAAAAAATAGAAATGATTACAAGGTCTTTCATGGGTTGCCAAGTGTTCTCTCTTAAGCTCCACCTTTACTATAACCTATTTTATACGTTTTCCTTCTTTGCTGTCAGCTTTAGGTAGACTAATATTCCATTTCATGCTTGCCTAATAGTTATTTTCCTTGCTTTATCATTGCTTGGCATAATTCATGACAGAAAACTGCCTAAATATTTTCATTACTACACCATATTCTCTAATCTCAAAAACAAAACAAAAAAACAGCAACAATAACAATAGAAGCAATGTTCCTGCTATGTTCTTGCTTTTTTGATCAAGGAAGAACAAATAACCAACTATAGCAGGAAACCAATTAATGTTGAATAGAAAAAGCACTGCTTATAGAGGATGTGGTATCTTTGCTTTTCTATAAATTTTTCCATATTTGGAAGAACTATACATCACACAGATCTTCTAAATTGTATTATGCATATCAACATGCATTTAAAAATCATGAGGCATGGCAACAGAAAGAAAAGGTCAAAAGAAAAAATAGAGACAGATCCTTGGAGTTATAGAAATGTACTTAAAAATAGTCATGATTAACATATTTAAGAAAATTGGTATTACCATGTAATTTTCACAGAGATTTGTAATATATGAAAATATAAAACAGAATTACAGGTTTGAACAATTCAATAATTGTCCAAATTCAGGAGTTAGTAGATAGGTTTAACAGCTTATTGGGTACAACAAAACAGATATATGGTGAACTGAAAATAGGTGCTTACATTGTATCCTGAATGAAGTATAGAGTCCAGAACAGATGGAAGAACAGAGAAAACCATATATGACAAATGCTCAATATAGTTCAAGGTTTTAAATGTACGAAATTGTAGCCCTAGAAAGAGAGACTAAATGGGGAAGAATGAAATTTGAAGAAATATTGACATAACTTTTCAAAACATATGAAAAACTCCAGCACAAATTCAAAAATCCTTGTGCATCTGAATCAGAATAATTTCAAGGAAAAACATATAGACATTTTATAAACAAATTGTTGAAAGCCAAAGAAAAGGGGAAAACAAAATCAGCCGGGGGGGGATCCCCACACATTTTGACCAAGAGAGAAATGATAATTCTGAACGTTGGTGTTTCAATAAACTTAATAGTGTGGAAGACATATTACAGCATCTCTAATTCAGTGGGGGAAAAACAAACAAAACAAAACAAAAAACCCCAAGGACCAACCTCGAATTGTATACCAAACAATAATATCCTTTAAAAATGTATGTGAACATGAAAGGAGACATTCAGATTAGAGAGAAAGGGAATGAATTTTTGTCTATTGTGCCTGCTCTAAGGGAAATATTAATAAGAAATCTTCAGGAGGAAGTTAATCTATCCAGAGAGAAACATAGAAATGCCAGAAAAAATAAGGAACCATAGAAATGACGAAGATGTCAGGAAATTTTAAGTGAATATTATTAGATCATAAAGCTTAAGATATTCATAAAATTCAGATATATGAAAATAGCATAAGTTAGGTTGAATCAAAAGGAGTTAATTGGTTCTAGAGTTCTAACCTTAGTCTGAGAAGTGATATAAGCACTAATATGTATTAAGATAAAAAAGTATAGAAGCATGATTTTATTCCTACAATATCCATTAAAAGTTATCTTAAAAATAAGGAATTTTAGGTGATAAAATGGAAAAATAGAATAATAAAATTTATCTGAGTAGTTCAAAAGAAGAGAGAAAAGTCACATAAAATAGGATAAGTAAACAAAAAAGTTTTCTGTTAGATATAAACTAAACTTTGCCAGTATTTGAATAACATGTACTTGAATTCTAAAAAAAGAACTATTTTTAAAAGTTAAGTAAAGCAATATCTTTCTTACAAAAAAAATCTTATTAAATAAGTGCATAGAAAATTTCCAATATAAAGTATGAAAGAGATACATTCTGCAAAGAGTCACCAATTCTCCTCCCCTCCTCCCAAACACAAAATCAGGTATGTCTATATTACCATTAGGCATAATAGATTTTAAGTAAGAAATGGGTTGAGAGATATAGGAGACCTTACTTTATGATAAAATGGAATAACTGGTAAATTTGTATACATGTAACATATAGCTTCAGATATGCAAAGCAAACACTGACATTATAAAAAGGAGAGACAGGCTTACACATGCCATAGTGGGAAATTTAACACACCTGTCTCAATAGCTGATAGAAAAGCAGGCAACAAGTCATCAAATGTACAGAAGACCTGAGCAAAAAAATATAATAAAATTGAGCTAATTGACGTCTCTGGAACATAGCATCCCATGCTGACAGAATATACATTCCTTCAAGTATACATGAAACAGTAATAGAAGCTGATCATCTACTGTCCTAAAGCAAGTCTAATCTTGTTTACAAATAGGTACATTAGACAAAATCCAACCACAGTCAATAGCAACTCTGAGCAAAATCAATAAAAAGATTAACTGTCCCTCTGCTGAAATCATATCTTTCAGCATAAAAGACAAGTCAATATACACCTCTAGCGGAAGTAGTGGAAATGCCCTCTCTCTCGACTATGATCTCTGGATTCTAGAGAACAAGAGAGAAAGGAAAAATTCTTACTAGCTGACAACAGGATGAGGAGAAATTTTCATGTGTCTCAATTTCTCAGTTTCTACTGAGTCTTATCTCCATTTCATTTCATTCTGTGAGTTTGGCTTGGTTAATAGTTTTGGAAATGAGGAATTCTGGCTGAAGCATTTTGTTTTAACCTCCTCAAATGCATTATTATTCAAGGAGGTAATAGGGATAAAGGTCAGTGATATTTCTGGTATTTATATTATACTACAGGAGAAAGAAAATTTCTGTGTATTAAGGAAAGAAAATTAGAAATTCCCATTAGGCTGTTTAGTTAGAAGATCCTGATAGGGAGTTGAATCAATTATAAATGCTCTGAGGATATTCTAGTTAGGATCCATTATTTGAAGAAAATATTTTGATTATCAGTGACTTATAGTCATAAGACATATAAGTAAGACATAAGACACATAAGTACACATAAGTCATAAGACACATAAATACACATAAGTCTGTATTATTCAATCATAGAATTTTCTTGGGAAGAGGGTAGAAAAGGTAGATATGCAAACATATAATTGTTCTCCAATATAGCAAGTGACATAATAGAAATATCTTTTTTTTATTGCAGTCACTGTGTCTTTATTTTTTTTTTTTAACTGTAATACTTGCCCCCTATCTAGTGTGTGGGTCCTAAACAAATATTTGTTAATTTATTGAACTGGACAAACCCACATGAAAACAGAACAATGAGGAACTACATTGTGTGGAAACTTTGTTTACATTTTTATCCTAGAGATTTTTCATCTGTAAATACAGATCTAATGCTAAATATTGGCATAACAAAAGGAAGTTGTTCAAAAACCCACTTGGTCATGTTAACTCTCCATAATAGTGACTAGTTTTAAAATAAGTTAAAGGATGTCAGGAGGTATGTAGTCTGGGCATTGTAAAAACAGGCACTAATTGACACTATACCTTTAAACATGCCCTTCTATTTTCTGGGCTCCAATTCCTCCAACTATACAGTGAGATCATTTGGTTTTAAGGTCATTCAAAATTAGATTGACAAATCATTATCAGAAACTATACCTTTCTGTGTGTTTATAACATATGTTCATAACAGAAATACAGGAAGTACTTAATACCTTCTGAATTAAAATTATGAGTTGTTGCAAACACACACATATATACCAAGTATACTATGCAATTATTTTGATATGTGAAAGTCAACCAAGGGAAATTGGTAGCTTTTTTTTTTTTTTTCTTTTCTCTCCCACACTCAGGATAACCAACATTAGCTTTTCTCTTACTGGAGATAAAATAAAATGACTATTGTAGTAACCCCATCTCTCACAGATTTTAAAGGATTTAATATGTATATTTCTGACTATTATGTGTTTAAAATTTTTAAAGGTTCCCAGGGCATAATAACTAAATGATCTCATTCTTTTACAAATTAAGACCAACCATACAGATTTTATCTTATTATTCTTGCCTATGAAGTTAATCCTCACTGAGCTCTCATAAAGACTTCTTTAAGCCTCCCAGGTGAGGGAGAAACAGCCCTAATGAGCACGAATCAGTGGCATTTGATCCCCACCATAGTAAAATGCCGACACAGATATAATCTTTTGCTCTTCCAAAGGCTTTTAACTTTGAGGATAAAGAACAAAAATCTCTAACATCAGCAAGCCTTTAAACTAGTTCCTTCTTCTATCCAACAGCTTACCCTCTATTATTTTGCAAAAATAAAACTAGAAGTGTTTTATGGGTTTCATTTGGAGAGAATGTGGAAATTGTTGTAGAAAAGGGACCTATATTCTTTCTATTAGAGTTTCTTGTTTCTTCCATCTGATCAGGGAAACTTTCCTTCCAGAGCATATTGAGCCAAATTGGTAAATAGAAAGAAATGAGTTTATACCATGTGTCAGTGAGTTACCACATAAGTGTGGATTTATATAAGAAATATTTTAGATGAATTAAGTGTTCCTTTGGGAAATATCTGGAAAGGACATAGCACAGATAAGGCAAATAGCAACAGTGACCATAAATTAAGCACATTCTCATTATGTCTTCACACCCCCTGACTAGAAACAATAACCTCTCCCCCAATAAGTACACAGTCTCAGAAAAAAAGATTAGGGTACCCAAAGGGCAAAGCAAACAGATATATCTTGTGATATGTTCGAACAATCGTAAAGCTGTACCTCTGGCAGATGATGGGTGGGAGTGAATTAAAGAGGTCTAGGTGAATTATAGAGGTGGGAATCTTCCATCAAGGAGGCCCAGCTGTCTGCCTCAAGGTGCATGACCCTGGCAACGGATGACGGGAGCAGCCAAGCAAGTGAGGGCTGTTGGACAGGAAAAAAGGAAATAGGTGAGATTCTCATAATTGGGCCTGGCCATGGTAGGGAGTATATTCCACCATCATATATCTTAAACTTGAATTGAATTCTAAATCTCAAGTTATTATTAAACTGAGCCTGTAGTTGTATATTTAATACTATACATACACACACACAGAGAATCCATACACACTAAATGGGAGTCAATATCAATATTGGACCTTTAAGTTTTTTTTTTCCTCCATCTTAAAAAAGAAGCTGCTAGCTAAAAGAAATCACAGCTAACTATGATTATGAGGATATCTCAGCATACTTGAAGATTTCTCTTTGACACATTTTCAGCTTCTAATGTTTGTTTTTTGGTTTTTGTTTTTTTTTTTTTTTTTTTTTTGGCTGCTCTCATTGAATTTTATAGAACAGAAAACCTGAACAAAGTCTGTGCAATGTAAGGGAGCAATGATTTGATTTGCAAGGAAAAGGAGATTTATGGGGAAAATCGCTTGGGTCTGACAGTCACTGTCATCAGTCCTTAGTTCATGAAAAGTGACTGGGGCCTGATAGATTCTTCTCCTGTTCATCGTAAAGCTACTGTTTTCTTGTGTCAGCAATGAGTGGAAAGTGAATGATGAACACATTGATGTGGGGGAAAGAGTCGTATTTTGTAACGAGAGAAAAATTTTTACAAATTCAACATTGAATCGTTAAAAAATGCAGATTAGACACCTGAAAATGTTTCACAGAATAACATCTTTTCTTTGTTTTTTTTTTAAAGAAAAACTGTTTATTTAAAGACAGATCTTAAATACACACATTTAAAAATAAAATTAGCTATCAAAGTATTCCAGACAAACCAATGGAAAAAATTTGACTTTTTAGGAAAATAGGTCATAGATATTTGACCTTATTACTAAAAGTAAATATGCAACACTTAACAGTTCACTTAATGCCTCCTTGCTGCTAGTCTTTCTTTTTCTTTTTTTTTTTTTAAGATTTTTATTTATTTATTTGACAGGTAGAGATCATAAGCAGGCAGAGAGGCAGGCAGAGAGAGAGAGAGGAGGAAACAGGCTTCCCACTGATCAGAGAGCCTGATATGGGGCTTGATCCCAGGACCCTGGGATCATGACCTGAGCCGAAGGCAGAGACTTTAACCCACTGAGCCACCCAGGCGCCCCTAGTCTTTCTTTTTAAGTAGAAGCAGAAACTGTCTCTTTGATCAAACTGAATTATTAGTATCAATCTTTGCTAGTGAATTACGCTTCGAGTATGAACTAGCATCTTGACCATATTAGGGAAAGCTCTAAATAGTCTCAGTGATTTAATATGTTTCTTAAATATAAATTATTTTCCATAATGCCTCTATTATTGCTTAGAAATATATCAGCTACATTTTATACTGGATTTATTGGTGACAAAAAATTACCTTGTTCATATTAGTTAGTAAATAATAATAAAAATACTTTCAGAGGAAGTACTCAGATGATTAGCATAATAAATTCAGAAGATGCTGCAAGAAATATAAAAGTAAGAATGGTGAAGTATCTTGTCAAAGCCTAGGATGAGGAAAAGGAAAAGAAAATACTTCACTATAAACTAGGACTATTATTGTACACAGTATCAACATAATGCAGTGAGGAGAGAACATATGTTCATAAGAGGACTTATTCAGAGGGAGCATATTGTGTAAATATATATTAGGTTGGATCTTTGACTAACAAATAGCAAGATAAGAAAATAAAATAACCTTTAAAGAAGAAGATGTAATCTCAGTCTATTTAATTTAAACCAATAAAAGAGAAGAAGGAAATAAAAAGAGACAACAGTAAAAGGGAAATAATATAATAGCAGAATTAAGTCCTAACACAACAGTTACTACAGAAGTGGGTGAATTAAAGGCATTGAAAAAGATAAACCTTTGTAAGTAGACTAATGATCATTAAAACAAAGAAACTTCACTTCCAGTGAAATTTCACCTTAGATTTATTAGGTAAAAATTATAAAGCAAGATAATGTCAAGCACCAGCAAGAAGGTGGGCATACAAAAACCCCATCCTCTCTGAGAGGGAGTTCATACTGAGGCATCCACCAAGAAGTCATTCTGGCACTATTTACTCAAATTAAATAAAACATACCCTATCAATCAGCAATTTCAATCCTGGGTATAAATCCCAGGGAAATTGTATAGGTATCATATTCTAAAATGTTCACTGCCATGTTAACTATGTCAAAAGTTGAAGACAATCTCAGTATTGATAATATACCAAATAGAAATGATAAAGTGTGGTGAACATATTCCATGGATTTTTATACAACAATAAAAAATAACACAAAAAACTAATTTTTAAGGAGAGAGACAATGAGATACAGAACATGATGTTGGTTATGTAAATTAAAAATGGACAAAAACACTGGCATCTATTTTCTATGAACATTTAAGTATAAGGAATATAGGGGCACCTGAGTGGCTCAGTGGGTTAAAGCCTCTGCCTTCAGCTCAGGTCATGATCTCAGGGTCCTGGGATCGAGCCCTACATCAGGCTCCCTGCTCAGTGGGGACCCTGCTCCCCACCCCCTCTGCCAGCCTCTCTGCCTACTTGTGATCTCTGTCAAATAAATAAATAAAATCTTTAAAGATAAAGAACATATTAAAATTGTTACCTGAGGGAGATAATTGATGTGGGTTATAGGTATGGAGATAAAAAATAAATAAACCAAGATACATAGATAGGTCAATAGTAAAGATGTGTTATGAACTTCAAGTGTATAACTAAATCAATTTTCTCCTAAATTAAAAATAGTAATAAATATGAACAACAGAATTAAGCACAAAAAGATAGAAATTATCTTTATATGACTGGAAAGTATGTTTTAAGATTTTAAAGTGGGCTGCCTAATTCTTCCTACCCAAATCAGACAGATTAATTTATTCATAGTCATTGGCAGTACTGAGCCTATATAGCCTAGTCTGAGGGGATTTGTCCTTGTATGGGATGAAAGTGCAGCATAGAATGTGTGTTCTCTGTAGGTAAGTATATATCAAAAAGGATAAAAGGACTAGCTGATCCAAGCAGGTTATGCACCATCGCTCAAACTTAGTCCTTAGAAATAATACTCATTCCTGTGGGAAATATAACTGATAGGGTAGAAAGAGGGCAGTTGTGATTTGCCTAACAGATGTTCTTCCACAAGGAGTGGAGAATTTGTCCCTCCTGGACAACTATAAATATCACCATGACTGTCCTTCAGATCTCTTCTCTGAAAAGTGAAGCAGCCATGACTCAAAATAGCTACTGATAGTGGCCATTAGTATTCTCCCACCCTATGTTATTAAATGGTACTTTTGACTAGACTTCTCTCTATCCAGATATGAGCAAAAAAGGAAAACAAATTTACTAGAACATTGGGTCCATAAAAATCTTGTGACACAATGAGAACTTTCTTGAAGACAAACATGGAGGCCATCAATTTGAAAATAATTTACATAATAAAGAAGACAATTTAGAGGAGAAAGACTTGGGTCCCTTAAAATAAATTCTATTGTAAGAAATAGATTTGAGGGGCGCCTGGGTGGCTCAGTGGATTAAGCCGCTGCCTTCGGCTCAGGTCATGATCTCAAGGTCCTGGGATCGAGCCCCGCGTCGGGCTCTCTGCTCCGCGGGGAGCCTGCTTCCTCCTCTCTCTCTGCCTGCCTATCTGCCTACTTGTGATCTCTCTGTCAAATAAATAAATAAAAAAATCTTTAAAAAAAAAAAAAGAAATAGATTTGAATAAGCTAAGATTAAAACAGATAAAAATAGACTGAAATAATTAGAAACAATGACAACACAAAATAATCTCTCCATTTTAGGCAGCTAACTGCAAAAGATAGTAATAAAGAAAATTAAATGAATGATGAAAAATTCTACGAGAATCTAGAAAAGATAAAAAGTGAGACAGGCTTATGAAAAAATTGGAAAAAGTGATACATAACAAAATATTGCTATCTTTAAACATATAAAAATGCCAATAAGCCATAAAATATTATTTCAAAAATTTTTGAAAAATAAATAGACGGGTACCTGGGTGGCTCAGGACACTCAGTTGAGTTCCAGCCCTTGGTTTTGGCTTGGGTCATGATC
Organism: Meles meles; assembly: GCF_922984935.1. Classification (NCBI taxonomy): domain Eukaryota; kingdom Metazoa; phylum Chordata; class Mammalia; order Carnivora; family Mustelidae; genus Meles; species Meles meles. The sequence continues at coordinate 156,062,865 of NC_060066.1, read as the reverse complement.
TCATGGTTCTTGGGATTGAGCCCTGCCTCAGACTCCCAGCTCATCAGGGAGTCTGCTTCTGGTAGAAGATTCCCTCCCTCTGCCCCTCCCCCCAATCTTACATGTGCTTGCATGCTCTGTCTCTCTCAAGTAAATAAATCTTTTTTAAAAAAGATTTATTTATTTATTTGAGAGAGAGAGAAAGACAGAGAAAGTGACAGAGAGCAGAAGCAAGGAGGAGAGGGAGAAGCAGGCTCCCCGCTGAGCATGGAGCCTGACATGGGACTTGAACCCAGGACCCTGAGATCATGACCTGGGAGGAAGGCAGATGCTTAACTGACTAAGCCACCCAGGCACCCCTCAAGTAAATAAGTGTCTTAAAAATGTTCTGAAAATTAAAAATAAAAAAATAAATAGAAGTGTCAAAATATTGTATATTATGATCAAAGTGCTAAAATTGATACAAAAAATTTATCTTCACCTGTAAACAAAATAAATGAAATTAATATGAAGTTTAAAATTTGCCCATAAAATAAAAAAGGCTTTAAAAATGATAATAAAGGAAAGTAAGAATTTGGTCCACTTGTGAGTGTAATTTTATATCAATACAATTCTTCTGAATTACAACTTGATATAATATTCTTTAAAAATTTCCATCCAGTGGGGGGGGGTGTACAAGATGGTGGGGAAGTAGGAGGAGGCGCCATTTCAACCTGTACCCTAAAGTGAGCTGATTACCTACCAAAGAACTCCGATCACCCGTGAAATCAGCCTGAGATCAGAATTATACACGTCTGGATCTCTACAGGGGCATAAGATGCCACTGGACAGGTAAAGTGGAGTCGCACTGATATAGGAAGGTAAACAAAAGGGGGAGGGAGCCACCAGAGGTGACCGATTGGAAAGTAATACCCCAATATGAGAATGCCCTGTTCCTGGGGACCAGCATTAACTTGGAGTCTGGTTGAAAGCACTCAAAAAGAGCAAAAGATAGTGAGGGGAAATTGTGGGAATTGGGGTGGTTAGGGAAAGGGGTTTAAGTCCCCAGACCCTGGACAGCCTTCCCTGGCGCTGAGCCAGAGAGAGTGCGGCGGAGATACCAGGTCTTGGTCCCTGAGCCGCCTGCGCACCAGAGAACGCATGGGGTCCAGTTCCTGTGTGGAGCTGGGGGCCTCGCCAGAGGGCAGAACCTGAGACGCGCGCCCCACACCCTCCCCCAGGAGTGGTGTGCACCAGCCCAGTGCTCTTAGACCCAGTGTGCATGACCCAGCGGCTCGTACCAGAAAGACCAGGCACTCCCAGCCCCGGCCAGTGGGAAAATTTCAGTGTGCGATCGCTGCTTGGAACATCTCTGGCAGTCTGGATCTGCCCAGACAGCTGCTGCCACCGTGGTTTTGGGTACAAGGAAGAGATCCTGCATCCCCAGGGACCTTGACTCAGAACCTGCTCTGCCAGCAGCTCTGCAACACCCACAGGTAGCAATCTGAGGCTTCTCTCTGAGAGGGAGGTCAGGGTGCAGTTTGCTTTCCTCTAAACCTCCAAAAACCATCAAAAACTGTCAAGGCAAGAGAAAAAGAAAAAGAAAAACAAAAACGAACATAAAAACCTCCAGAGAACAAAAGCCTGAAAAACCTGTTTCCTCAGAGCCCACCCACTTGAGGGGGGCGGGAGGACTTAACTCAGGGAACATCATTGACTGAAAACCCACGTGGCAGGGCCCTCCCACAGAAAACCAACCAGGAAGGAAGGAAAAAAAAAAAAAAGACGACAAGAGAACCACCACCACTACTTCATAGATACAACTTTTATTTTTAACTCGTTCCCACTATTCTGGTTCTTTTTTTTTTATATATATAGATAATTTTTTTAACCTATTTACCATCACAGTGAGATGTCCAGTACATCAAATTCCATAATAACCTTCTAACCTGAACTTTTTGATACTTACACCCCTGTTTTTCTTTTGCTTTTCTATTTTTTAAATTTTTAAAAAAATTTAGTTCAGTTTAGTTTATTCTTTTTTATATTTTTATTTTCTAATATTCATATTGAGTTACACTTCAAGGTAACCCCCTTTCCCCAATGAATGCTACCCCTATAGGTAAACCAATTTTTAATCCCTCTTTATCTTAGGAAAGTTGAGTCCTTTAACAAAGATATCAAGATACATCCAGGAAGAATAAAAATAAGCTTCCCCCCCACACTGAGAATTTATAATCATTCTCCCATCTTTTTCTTCCACCAGTGTTTCTGTGTATTTGTGTTTGTCCTGATAGTATATAAATCTTATACTTGGGGTTCTTTTTGACGAGGTTCTTCCTTTTTTTCTTTTATATATATATATATATATATATATATATATATATATATTTTTTTTTTTTTTTTTCCTCTTGTCATATACTTTTATCAGTCTTTTTGTTTGTCTGTTTTTGTTTGATACTTCATAAATCTCACCTTGGAGCCCATTTGGACTGAGTCTTAAATTTTATCTTCCCTTTTTTTCCTGTCTCTCTCTCTCTCTCTTTTTTTTCTTTTTTCTCTCATTTGGGTGGGGAATCCTGATTGCTCAGAAGCGTTCCAGGTTGCACCTTGACTGCACCACAGTCGATACATCCAGCTACATCTATTCAGTCATCTCTCACCAAAATGACTAGGTGGGGGAATGCCCAACAGAAGAAAAATACAGAGGATGGGCTTTCTGCAACAGAGCTAATGGCTATCGACTTAGACAATATGTTGGAAAAAGAATTCAGACTAACAATTATCCAGTCAATAGCTAGGTTGGAGAAAGCCATGGATGACCAAATGGAATTGATTAGGGCAGAACTGAAAGCCACCAGGGATGATGTTCACAATGTTAGGGCAGAACTGAAAGCCACCAGGGATGATGTTCACAAAACTCTCAATGAGTTCCAATCAATCTAAATTCTCTAAAAGCTAGGGTAACTGAAACAGAAGATAGAATTAGTGATCTGGAGGACAAACAGATAGAAAGGATCAGGAGGAAGCCTGGAACAAACAGCTTAGAAGCCATGAAAACAGAATCAGGGAAATAAATGATGCCATGAAATGCTCCAAAATCAGAATTATTGGAATCCCTGAAGGGGAGGAGAAAGAAAGAAGTCTAGAAGATATAGTGGAACAAGTTCTTCATGAAAATTTTCCCGATCTCGCAAATGGAACCAGCGTTCATGTACTAGCGGCAGAACGGTCTCCCCCCAAGATTATAGATTCTAAAAAAATATCAAGACACCTTACAGTAAAATTGAAAAATCATAATTATAGATACAATCTCTTGAAAGCCACTAGGACAAAGAGGCTCCTTACCTACAGAGGAAAGCCCATCAGAATAACGTCAGACCTGTCCACAGAGACCTGGCAAGCCAGAAAGGGCTGGCAAGATATATTCAGGGTACTAAATGAGAAGAACATGCAGCTAAGAATACTTTATCCAGCAAGACTGACATTCAAAATGGATGGAGAGGGCGCCTGGGTGGCTCAGTGGGTTAAGCCTCTGCCTTTGGCTCAAGTCATGATCTCAAGGTCCTGGGGTCGAGTCCTGCATCGGGCTCTCTGCTCAGCAGGGAGCCTGCTTCTACCTCGTCTCCCTCTGCCTGCCTCTCTGCCTACTTGTGATCTCTGTCTGTCAAATAAATAAATAAAATCTTAAAAAAAAAAAATGGATGGAGTGATAAAGAGTTTCCAAGACCAGCAAGGCTAAAAAGACTATGCAACCACCAAGCCGACACTGCAAGAAATTTTAAGGGAGGTTCTATAAAAGAGAAAAAATAATAAAAATATCATTGAACAGAAATATAGAGATAATCTACAGAAAGAAAGACTTCAAAGTTAACATGATGTCAATAAAAACGTATCTATCAATAATCACTCTCAAGGTGAATGGCCTAAATGTGCCCATAAAATGACACAGGATTGCAGATTGGATAAAACGACAGGACCATCCATATGTTGTCTACAAGAGACCCATTTTGAAACTAAAGATACACCCAGACTGAAAGTGAAGGGATGGAGAAGCATCTTTCATGCCACTGGGCCTCAAAAGAAGGCCGGGGTAGCGATTCTCATATCAGATAAATTAGATTTTAAACTAAAGACTGTAGTCAGAGATACAGAAGGACATTACATAATTCTTAAAGGGACTATCGATCAAGATGATCTAACAATTGTAAATATCTACGCCCCCAATATGGGAGCAGCCAATTACATAAGAAAAGTATTAATCAAGATAAAGAGTCATATTGATATGAATACAATAATAGTAGGAGATCTTAATACGCCTCTCTCAGAAATAGACAGATCATCGAAGCAGAAAATTAATAAAGAAATAAGAGCATTGAATGAAACATTGGACCAGATGGACCTCAGAGATATATACAGAACATTCCACCCTAAAACAACAGAATACTCATTCTTCTCAAGTGCACATGGAACCTTCTCCAGAATAGACCACATACTGGGTCACAAAGCAGGACTCAACCGATACCAAAAGACGGACATTATTCCCTGCATATTCTCAGATCACAATGCTTTGAAACTGGAGCTCAATCACAAGGAAAAGTTCAGAAGGAACTCAAACACCTGGAGGTTAAAGACCACTTTGCTTAAGAATGCTTGGATCAACCAGGAGATCAAAGAAAAACTTAAACAATTCATGGAAACCAACGGGAATGAAGACACTTCAGTCCAAAACCTATGGGATACAGCAAAGGCAGTACTAAGGGGGAAATACATAGGCATCCAAGCCTCCCTCAAAAAAAATTGAAAAATCCAGAATACACCAGCTGTCTCTACACCTTAAAGAACTGGAGAACCAACAACAAATCAAACCAACTCCACACATAAGAAGGGAAATAATCAAGATTAGAGCAGAGATCAATGAGGTAGAAACCAGAGATGCAGTAGAACGTATCAGTGAAACTAGAAGCTGGTTTTTTGAAAGAATCAATAAGATCGATAAACCATTGGCCACACTGTTCCAAAGGAAAAGAGAGAAATCTCAAATTAATAAAATTATGAATGAAAAGGGAGAGATCACAACTAACACCAAGGAAGTAGAAACAATCCTCAGAAGTTATTATCAACAGTTATATGCCAATAACCTAAGCAACCTAGATGAAATGGATGCATTCCTGGAAAACTATAAACTCCCAAAATTGAACCAGGAAGAAATTGACAACCTGAATAGACCGATAACTAGTAACAAGATTGAAGCAGTGATCAAAAACATCCCAAAAAACAAGAGCCCAGGACCTGACGAATTCCCTGGGGAATTCTACCAGATGTTCAAAGAAGAAATAACACCTATTCTCCTGAAGCTGTTTCAAAAAATTGAAGCAGAAGGAAAACTTCCAGACTCTTTTTATGAAGCCAGCATTACCCTGATCCCCAAACCAGGCAAAGACCCTACCAAAAAGGAGAATTTCAGACCCATATCACTGATGAATATGGATGCTAAGATTCTCTACAAGATCCTAGCCAACAGGATCCAACAGCACATTAAAAAGATTATATACCATGACCAGGTGGGATTCATCCCTGAGTTACAAGGATGATTCAACATTCACAAATCAATCAATGTGATAGAACAAATCAATAAGAGAAGAGAGAAAAACCACAAGGTCCTCTCCATTGATGCAGAGAAAGCATTTGACAAAATCCAGCATCTATTCCTGATTAAAACATTTCAAAGTATAGGGATAGAGGGAACATTCCTGAACTTCGTAAAATCTATCTATGAAAGACCCACAGCAAATATCATCCTCAATGGGAAAAAGCTTGCAGCCTTCCTTCCCTTTGAGATCAGGAGCACAACAAGGATGCCCACTCTCACCATTCTTGTTCAACATAGTATTAGAAGTCCTAGCAACAGCAATCAGACAACAAGGAGAAATAAAAGGTATCCAAATTGGCAAGGAAGAAGTCAAACTCTCTCTCTTCGCAGATGACATGATTCTTTATATGGAAAACCCCAAAGACTCCACCCCCAAACTACTAGAACTCATACAGCAATTCAGTAATGTGGCAGGATACAAAGTCAATGTACAGAAATCAGTGGCTTTCTTATACACTAACAATGAAAATACAGAAAGGCAAATTAGAAAATCGATTCCATTTACTATAGCACCAAGAACCATAAGATAACTGTGAATAAACCTAACCAAAGAGGTAAAGGATCTGTACTCGAGGAACTACAGAACACTCATGAAAGAAATTGAAAAAGACACAACAAGATGGAAGACCATTCCATGCTCTTGGATCAGAAGAATAAACATTGTTAAAATGTCTATACTGCCTAGGACAATCTATACTTTTAATGCCATTCTGATCAAAATTCCACCGGTATTTTTCAAAGAGCTGGAGCAAATAATCCTAAAATTTGTATGGAATCAGAAGAAACCCCGAATTGCTAAGGAAATGTTGAAAAACAAAAATAAAACTGGCAGCATCCCGTCACCTGATTTCAAGCTTTACTACAAAGCTGTGATCACCAAGACAGCATGGTACTGGCATAAAAATAGACACATAGACCAGTGGAACAGAGTGGAGAGCCCAGATATGGACCCTCAACTCTATGGTCAAATAATCTTCGACAAAACAGGAAAAAATATACAGTGGAAAAAAGACAGTCTCTTCAATAAATGGTGCTGGGAAAACTGGACAGCTATATGTAGAAGAATGAAACTCAACTATTCTCTTACACCATACACAAAGATAAACTCAAAATGGAAAAAAGACCTCAGTGTGAGACAGGAATCCATCAGAATCCAAGAGGAGAACATAGGCAGTAACCTCTTCGATATCAGCCACAGCAACTTCTTCCAAGATATGTCTCCAAAAGCAAAGGAAACAAAAGTGAAAATGAACTTCTGGGACTTCATCAAGATCAAAAGCTTCTGCACAGCAAAGGAAATAGTCAACAAAACAAAGAGGCAACCCACGGAATGGGAGAAGATATTTGCAAATGACAGTGCAGACAAAAGGTTGATATCCAGGATCTACAAAGAACTCCTCAAACTCACCACATGCAAAACAGATAATCATATCAAAAAATGGGCAGAAGATATGAACATACACTTTTCCAATGAATACATACAAATGGCTATCAGACACATGAAAAAATGTTCATCATCACTAGCCATCAGGGAGATTCAAATTAAAACCACATTGAGATACCACCTTACACCAGTTAGAATAGCCAAAATTAGCAAGACAGGAAACAACATGTGTTGGAGAGGATGTGGAGAAAGGGAAACCCTCTAACACTGTTGGTGGGAATGCAAGCTGGTACAGCCACTTTAGAGAACTGTGTGGAGATTACTCAAGAAATTAAAAACAGAGCTTCCCTATGACCCTGCAATTGCACTACTGGGTATTTACCCCAAAGATACATATGTAGTGAAAAGAAGGGCCATCTGTACCCTAATGTTCATAGGAGTAATGGCCACGGTCACCAAACTGTGGAAAGAACCAAGATGCCCTTCAATGGACGAATGGATAAGGAAGATGTGGTCCATATAGACAATGGAGTATTATGCCTCTATCAGAAAAGATGAATACCCAACTTTTGTAGCAACATAGACAGGACTGGAAGAGATTATGCTGAGTGAAATAAGTCAAGTAGAGAGAGTAAGTATCATATGGTTTCACTTATTTGTGGAGCATAACAAATACAATGAAGGACATTGGGAGATGGAGAGGAGAAGGGAATTGAGGGAAATTGGAAGGGGAAGTGAACCATGAGAGACTATGGACTCTGAAGAACAATCTGAGGGTCTAGAAGGGGTGAAGGGTGGGAGGTTGGGGGAACAAGGTGGTGGGTAGTAGTGAGGGCACATGTTGCATGGAGCACTGGGTGTGGTGCAAAAACAATGAACACTGTTATGCTGAAAAGAAATTTTAAAAAAAGTAACCATAAAAAAATATATATATAATGATAAAACTTCCTGTACATTTAGGGTTTCAAGAGTCTACAAATCCACTGTAATTATACGCATGCTATTATATTTATGTACCTATGCCCTTTTTAGAAAAAGGTAAATAGCTTTTACTGGATTAGCAAAGGAATCTCAAAACTATGAAAAAGTATCATCCTAGATGGAAAAAAAAATTCCATACACTGATCAATTTATTTGTAGGGAGTTTATGATAGAGTTAAAAATCAGTGAAAACTTTATGTAGAAGATGTTTGCTGCAACATAATATATAATGTAGGAAATAGCAGCACCTGGGTGGCTCAGTTGGTTAAATACCTGCCTTCTGCTACCTTTGATCTCATTGTGTTGGGGTCTAGCCCCACATTGGACTTCCTGCTCAGTGAGGAGTCTGCTTCTCCCTCTCCCTCTGTCCCACCACTCCCACTTTTGCTCTCTCAAATAAATAAATAAGATCTTAGAAAAATAATCTCTAGAAACACCAATATATCTAGCAATAGCTTATCCACATGATAAATTTTTACACACTCATTAAAAAATTATTTTCAAAGACTATAAAATGGCATGGAATTTTTTCTTGGTTTAATAAAAATAAGGTAAAATGTATATGTTCTCATCGCAATCTCCTGTAATAATTTTATAATACATTGTAATATTATAATATAAATAGATTCATGTACATTAAAAAAAGCTGGATAGAAAAGTGATTCCTATTAAGTTATGAAATCAAAGGTGATTTACATTTCATTTTTATAGTTTTGCTATTCTCATATTATTTATGTTGAGTTTACATTGTTTCTATTAATGAGAAAAAGTCATTTCAATGTAAAGTCAGATTATAGAATATAGATTAGGAGAAGAGATCATTTATCTGAATATCTTGATTTTGAGTTGCCTAAAGAAATCCAGAAAATATATTTAATTGGAGTTTAGAAATGCTAGTGTGATTCATGATATCTAGAGGTATCCGTTTATCAGAATCCATATCAGGGGTAGTTGAAACAGAGTGAGTGTGATAATTTTGAAAGAGTTTATAGGCAAGGATGGAATTGAGTATTATGTGTCCTGGGGAATCCCAACAGATAATGAAAAGTAAATTAGCAAATATCATTATATTTCACTATCAAAATTCATCTGCTTTTGTTTTTTTTCAATTATTGCATTATACTCTTCATCAACATAAAACAAAATTTGATAAATCTAAATTCCTAAGAAAGAAAGTATTAAGAAAACATATTCTCTGGATAAGAAGTGAAAACACTAAAAAGTTGTAAAGATTTTGACAAGTAAGCACAGGTTTTCAGGAACATGTAAAACTTAAACTTCTCATGCTCAGAGTTGCAGATTATATCCATTATTTCTATTCAAGTCATTAACCAGAAGAATTCAAATAAAAGTGTTTAATATTGCCTTATAGAATGAGCTAAAAAATAGCATTTTATGAATGCACAGTAGTGGGAGAAGAAATTAACAACAAATATTTACCTCTATTGAAAGTTATGAGGACCAACAAAAATAACTTTTATTCAGTTCTATTCAACAATAATTGTATTGACTACAAAAATCATCTATCCTTATGGCACTTTTATTTGTGTCAGTGGATTTTCGTCTCAAGCACCCAAACTTTACTAAAGACATATGCAAAAGTTGTTAATGAAACTCAGTGAAATTTGAGAATTTAGATTAGTACCTAAGTTTATCTTAACATGAGTTTCAAACAGGTAAAATCCAATAATTGTCAAGGCACAGGCACCTAAGCTGTTTATGTTTTGGGGGAAAGAAAAATCACAGTGAAGGGATGTGACATTTATAGAATGTTGACTATGTTACAAACTGAGAGGCTATTTATCATTATCACATCAATTCAGAAAAGTCCTTTGTGAATCTGATGATATGTTTTCTGTTTTATAAATATAAAACATGGATAGATTTGATGAATTCCCTAACAACCATGGTGACAGAGATAATAAGTGCTGGATCTTATTTAAAAATTTGACAATATTCTAGAAATTAAAAATTTTGTTAAAACTAAAAGCTTATTCTAAAATGTAGTTGGAAATGGGAACTACCTAGAATCATCAAAATAATTTTCAAATAAAGAAAGTTGGAATACTTAAAGTACCTGATTTCAAGACTTAGTCTAAAACTACAACGATCAAGAGGGTAGATGTTGGCATAAGCGGTAGACATAGGGATCAATGAAACAGAATATAAAGTTCAGAAACAGACCCACAGCCAGTTGATTTTCAACAAGGAGCGAAGTTGTTTAGTAATCATTAAACTGGGAAGTCTTTAAGATTTATTTATTTATTTACTTACTTGAGAGATAGAGAGAGAGATAGAGTAAGAGAGACAGCATGAGAAGGGAGAGGGTCAGAGGGAGAAACAGATTCCCTGCTGATTCCGGAGCCTGATGCAGGACTTGATCCCAAGACTCCAGGATCATGACCTGAGCTGAAGGCAGTCACTTAACCAACTGAGCCACCCAGGTGCCCCAACCTGGGAAATCTTTAAATTGAATGTTGCTAGTACCACTCAACTTCTGATGTTCATTTATCACTCAAAAGAGTGATCTATTTTGACATTTAAGATAGTGCCTAAGTGCCGCTGCTAAAGGCAGAGGTTTGTCACAGCGGAGGGTAACATGAGAAACGGGCTTGGAGGTGGCAGGAGAGATGTGTCATTGATCCTGGCAATTTAGCAAACTGAAACTGGGAATGATTGAGGTGACTCTACCTCTGCTCTGAAAATTCTGAAGAATGGAAGAAAGTCAGCTTGTGTGTCCTATCAGGATCCTCATGCCAGAGTTTGTACCTGAAACCCAGAATCCCCAAGTGCCTGCTTTTGTTGATGTCTACAGAAAATGCTGGCTCATTTGGACACATCTGCCCCAAATTCCAAGCATGTGTAGAAAACCAAGAATATTTAGGAAATCCAACTTTCCCCCCTGAGGAACGGAAAGAAAATGTGCCCTGAAGGGTGTTAGCATGGGGAAGATGGGGAGAAATTTGATTTGGATCTTCTTTTAATTGAAATGCAAACTTCAAGAAACTTTTGACAACCACAGAGAACAATTTTATCTGAATTGCTTTACTGTCTGTCAGCTGTTTTCAAAGGAAAAAAAAAATCATTCTTGCAATCACTTGGAATTCTCTTGATTTTTCAGCAATTTAATCTCCAATGTAGACCTGTATAGAGAATGCTACTACAGTTTTGAGTGTATATGTGTGTGGGTATGGATAATTTTTGTATTTTCCTTTGGGGTGGAAAAGGAAAACAACTTAGGCTGAGGAAATTCTTCAATATTCATTTTTATAAATTTTATTAAAGAATTTTGTTAAAAAAAATTAGATTGCTCACTGGAAAAACTCAACCTCAACTATTACCTCATACCATAAATGAAATTTACTTGGAAATGAATAATAGACTTAAATCTAAGAAGTAAAACTATAAAAGTTTTTTTTTTTTTAAAGAAAAATTTTCTGTCTTTAGGTTAGGCAAGAATTTCTTAGGACACAAGGATTCTGAACTTCTAACAACAACAACTGTATATATATACAGTATACACACACACACACACACACACACACACAGATTGTGTGTGTGTGTGTGTGTGTTCATCTAAATTGAAAAGCTTTGTTAATCAGATGACATTGTTAAGAAAATGAAAAGGCAAGCTATAGACTGGCAAAAAGCATATTTAAAACAGGTATTTCATAAAAGACATCTAGAATGTTAAAAATGAACTCCTGCAACTCTGGGGTGCCTGGGTGGCTCAATGGGTTGAACACCTGGCTCTTGGTTTTGGCTCAGGTCATGATCTCATGGGTCGTGAGGTCAAGCTCTGCTTGGCTCTGCACTCATCAGGGAGTCTGCTTGATGATTCTCTCCCTCTGTCCCTCCCCTGCTTGCATGCCCTCTCTTGCTCTCAAATAAATAAATAATCTTAAAAAAAAAAAAAAGGAGCTCTTACAACTCAAACATAAGAAGGCAATCAAGCATATTACAAACTGAAAAAAATCTGAAGAGCTACTCCACCAAAGAATGGCAAATAAGGATTCAAAAGGATGCTTGACATTATTATAGGAAAATGCAAATAAAAACATCAAGGAGATACAACTATACAGGATTGGAAAGGCTACAATATAAAAAGATTGACAATATATGTGTTGGCAAGAAAGTAGAGCAAAGGCAAATTTGTTATGTTGTTGGTTAAAATAAAATTTGTGCACCCACTTTGGACAATAGTTTGGTCATCCCACAAAAAAGTTAAACATACTGTACCACGCCTAAATCTCGCCTCTAGGTTTATACAAAGAAAATGAAAATGTATGTCCACATAAAGAATTAGACACAAATTTTTATAATACCTTCATTCATAATAGCTAAAACTGGAAGCAAGTAATTTCTTATGAATTCTGAATCAATAAACAATATAGAGTATATTCAGATAATTGAATATACCACTAGCACTTAGCAATAAAAAAGAACAAACTAGTTATTCGTGCAAAAATGGATGAATCTCAAAAGCATTTTGCTAAGTCAGTCAAACATAAAGAAACATATATTTAATATCTTTCCACTTATATAGAATTTTAGAAAACAAAACAATGGAGACAAATTAAATCTGGATTCCAGGGACCAGGGGTGGTAGAAGGGATTAACTGCAAAGTGACATTGAATGGACTGTTACAAAATGTTCTATATCTCAATTAATAAGGTGGTTACATAAATATGTATGTTGTTAAAACTCATTGACTTATAAACTTAAAATCAACAAATTATATTGCACATCAAATTACCACAGTAATGTTGATTTCATAAAGAAATCAGGTTTGGCTAACTCTGAAATCCATACTCTTTATATGCTAATAATCCTAACATAGTTACATTAGTCATGTCTTAAAGTGGGCAAAAATATTTTATCCTTAATTTAGCATCTGGAGGCTTGTCTGTTGACATACTAACTTTGTATTTAATTAAAAATTGGTTTTGTGTGTTTTTGCAAACATGACTGTTTCACAATTCTGATCTACCTGGCTTATCTTTCAAACAATTCTAATACTGTGGGTTAGATCTGTATTTTACTGATCAGCCACAGGTAATCTTTGAAGTAAGATGAGTCTTGGGATATCATGGTGAAATTTTTTCCAATTTTGATTTTGTTCATGTCTTATGTTTAATTATGAACTAAACTTTATGGAAAATATTATAAATGCTGAACCATGGCTTACTGCTTTGGTGGATAACTGTCATTGCTTTTGGCTACTTGACCTAAAAACAGCATCTTTTGGGACTGATGAATAATATCTGAATAAACGTCAAATAATACATTAGTTTATGGTTTTTACTTTTACCAATTCCTATGAAGAAATTAAAGAAGAAAAATACTGAAAATGATGAATTTTTAAAAAGATTTTATTTATTTATTTGAGAGAGAGGGAGAGACAGAGATAGTGACAGAGATAGCAAGAGACTTTAATGAAGAGGAGAGCAAAGGCAGGGAGGAGAGGGAGAAGCGGAGTCCACACTGAGCAAGGAGCCCAATGTGGAGATTGATTCCAGAACTCTGGAATCATAACCTCAGCCAAAGGCAGACCCTTAAATAATAACTGGGCCACCTAGGCACCCTGAAAATGGTGAATTTTTAAGAATATTTACAATTTAGGATTCCATTAACAGAGCATCTAAAATTAAACAGAATTCATATTTTAATAAATACATGTACAATATAATATCTGTAGTATTCAGAAAAAAAGATCATTATGCTAGAAATAGGAAGTATAAAAAGGAATGAATATTTATTTAGTGACTACCATGTGCCAGTTGCTTTTGGTTCTGGTCTTTCATTTATTTATTCAGCAAGCAAATGTATTTTGAGTGCTTACTAATTACTAGAGACTATGATAGATGCTGGGGCTTCAGTGATCACCAAGATAGACGTTATGGTTCCTGGGAAAAGATAGTAATAGCATATGCTTAACAATTTATGGAAGGACTGCAGCAATAGAGAAAAATGTATGACCTGGAAACAGCAAAGTACAAGTAAGAATGTGTGTGACAAGAGACTGCTAGATATCACTTAATGTCCTACGATCCCTCTTATTTTTAGTAGACACATTGTTGCACAGAATTAAGACCACATTTATCCGTTCTCTTTGTAGTCACTGTGAGTATTTGTCAAAGTTTTGTTAATGGGGTCTGTAAGCCAGCTTCTTGGAAGTATCTTCATATTGTCCCCCCCCCTTTTTTTTAATGGCCAGAATAATAGAAGTGGCTCAATGCCAGCTCTTTCATGGAGCATGGCATGAAGAAGCTCAACCTAGATTCTGCGCTGTTTCCTCATCTTGGCATTATGTTCTCCATTGTTTTCTCAGCTCTTCTTCCTGATTATATACACAACATCTTTTTTTTTTTCTAAAGATTTTATTTATTTATTTGACAGAGAGAGATCACAAGTAGATAGAGAGGCAGGCAGAGAGAGAGAGGGAAGCAGGCTCCCTGCTGAGCAGAGAGCCCGATGCAGGACTCGATCCCAGGACCCCGAGATCATGACCTGAGCCGAAGGCAACAGCTTAACCCACTGAGCCATCCAGGCACCCCATACACAACATCTTTTTATTGCAAAAGTTCTCTGACCCTCATTGAAACTGATGGGGTTCAACACATGCTACCCGAAAATATTTCATTTTGGCATATTGAAGACTGTAAACTGAAGGAAAAAGCTATTTGAGAAAACAGCAGAAAAAGGGAGGTCTCTTTCTGACTTTCCTGTTCTCCTTTCCCCTGAAGCATGTCATAAAATGTTCATGTGTGGGTTGCCTTCTCTATACTTGGAGGAAAGGAAGGTTGTGATCTCCCCAAGACAAAGGGACACTGAAAAGAATCCAAATAAATAGGCCTTGCTTTTTACAATACTTAGTTTACAATACTTAGCTCATATTTTCCCCCTATTGTATATTTCCAGTTTTTCACTCTTCATCAAACCTAGCAGAAAAACATAATTTAAACCATTTTGCAGGGTCTTCATTTCCATATGAAGTTTTTATGTCATATAAAACTTAAAGAAATCTGTATGCTTTTCTCCTACTAATCTCTCTTTATCAGTTTAATGTTCAGACCTGGCCAAGGACTCCAAGAGGGCCAGAGAAACATTTCCTCCTCCATAGTTTCCCCCTATGCAACCTTCTTGTTTAGGTTCTGTCAAAGCAAACTGAAACTTATCTGGATCTACTTGGAACTGAGGAAACATAATCAATACAGATAAAAAAAAAAATTGCAGACTGTATCATTACTGCCATTCTACTTGGCCTGAATTTATGACTGGAATGATTCAGGCAGACAATAGTCTCTATGTTCATGTGTAACTCTGATTAACAAGGATACATGTCATATTCTTTTAAGAATACTTCCACATGATTTTACTCCTCTTCTAATGATACATGAAATATCCAGCTGGAAAGTGAGACACCAACATTCCTTCTTTGCAGCCTTTTCAAATCCCTGTATGTTTTTCCTTTTTTCCCCCATCTATTCAATGGTTCTCTGGAGCCAGCCTGTATTGACTACAAAGAGCAGATTCAGCATATCTCTTCCCAACAACACATTCTGTGATATGAAGTTGGTAATCCAAAAACCTGCTACACTGGATTTATACCACATAAATTTGCAAATACTCAAAAAGGCATTTATTTATTTATTTATTTATTTTATTATTTTGAGAAGCCGTTTACTAATATACCACTGAGTCTACATATTCAGGAAATAGACCCTAGATCTCCACAATAGTATGATAAAAGTTCTACACATTTCTTTAATTCTGTAAATAGTAGTATTCTGATTATACAGACTATTAGAAAAGGTGATAAGGTTAACAGGAAACAAATGTGGTCAACTTTTAGATGCCCTGTACTTGGTGTCTGTCAGCTCTTTTAGTATAAAAGGAAAAGGCCCATTTTATACATTGCTATAAAATATAGACTTAATTATGAATATGATAGCATATCAGTTATCCATTTTTAAAATTTAGAGGAAGAGTTATCAGAATGTTGGAAGTAGAATGGAGAAGAATAAGAGGAAGTTGTGGTCATGTAACAAATTGAGGAGTCAAATACTGGTCTATTGATCCTGGACCACAAAAGTAAAACAACAAATCATGAAATAAAAACCTATGCATATTATTAAAAGTTGCAAAACTAAGGGCTCCTGGGTGGCTTAGTCAATTAAACATCTGACTTAGGTCATGATTTTGGCTTAGGTTATGATCTCAGGGTCTTGAGATCAAGTCCTGCTTCAGGCTCTGTGCTCAGCAGGGAGTCTGCTTGAGATTCATTCTCTCCATCTCCATCTTCCCATTTCCGTGCTCACATGTTCTCTCTGTCTCTCAAATAAATAATCTTTAAAAAAATTACAATGATATTATAAATGTAATTTTAAAATATAAATGTAAATTAAGCGAGGGGAAGTTGGGTTAGGTCAAGTTGAATTTTGATCTGTTATAATTGCTTCTTGGCCTTTTGGCTAAAATGAAGTGCAAATTTTGATCTGTTATTGTAGAAGGACAGTTGTTAATGTCTTAAAAGAAAGACATGAAGAAATGACATGAGCATATTATATGCAGTTGTAAGATCATCTCTTAGAAAGTACTAACAGTGTAAATATTTCAATGTAATTTACCTTGGGAAGTAAGATTGGATATTGGTCATTATGGGGCAAAACTATATCATTAGCACCTTTGTATCCTTAGGTATTTTAATGATTTTCATAAATTGCTTTGGAAAAAAGTTGTTTCGATTTAAAGAGAGATATTTATTCCTCCTATGTTGTTATCAACATACTGAGAAAGATGTGTAATTAAATCAGAAATCGAAACACTGAAAGAGATACAATGAGCAAAGAATAACATGGAGGGAATACTCACCTGAAAAACTGCATAAAGAAAGTGATGTTTAAGTTCAACCTCAAGAATAAATAAACTTAGTTAAATAAAATAGAATAAGAGAGAAGGAAAATATTAAAGTCATTTTGAAGATTATCAAAAACAGATATGATTTGATTGGAATAGACAAGTCATGGAGGCTGAGGAGTTTAACCACTCTGTGGAATAGGAGAGGGAGAACCATGGATGAACAAAATAATTGGCAAACAAGGGGAGAAACATTACTTTACAGGTAACTCTGAGATTTTCTCTAGTGGTGCTAAACTGGCAAAAAGTTATGGCAAGACTCCTGAGAATACTGTCAGTAGAGTGTTGGCTATGATGAACTATGGTGAACTGCAGAGGGAAGGGAGTAAATGTTTGTGGAAAGAAGTGAAAATGTACAGGAGGAAAGGGCCTGTAAATCTCTGGAAAATCAAGGAAACAGGAAGGAATGAGAGATTAAAGAATAAGAGTTTCAGGTTATATGTTAAAGGAAAAAAACAATTTCTTTTTTTTTTTTAAAGATTTTATTTATTAATTTTGACAGAGAGAGATCACAAGTAGGCAGAGAGGCAGGCAGAGAGAGTGAGAGGGAAGCAGGCTCCCTTCAGTGCAGAAAGCCCAACGTGGGACTCGATCCCAGGACCCTGAGATCATGACCTGAGCCGAAGGCAGCGGCTTAAACCACTGGGCCACCCAGGCGCCCGGAAAAAAACAATTTCAAGTATTGATTAGAACCAAGAAATAGATGAATTTACAGAAAAAAATGATGATCTCAGAAGATGAAGAGGCCAAGCTTTTGAAATGTCAAGACGTTGAATGGGTACTGAAGATAGCTAGAAACGGTGAGATTAGGGATGGACAAAAAAGAAACAAATTGAGAAAATGGAATCAAAAGTAGTCCGAAGGACAATAGATTTGAGCAGTGAGAAGAGATGGAGAATGATAAAGGCAGATGACAGGAACACAGGTTTTATGGAGAGGTAAGGATCAATGAATGAAAGCATTACTGGAAGTAAAGAAAACAATTAGCCTGCCTACCAACACTTTTCAATTAATTCATCCATTTCTTCATTGACTTTTAAATTTTTCATTCGTTCATTCACTCATTCATTTTTACCTTGATTTTGTCCATTAAGAAACTTTCATTCATCACTTACTATACACCGTTTCTGAGAAAATACTTAAATATTCTCTGCTCTTGAGTTCACCCAATCTAGTTCAGTAGAAAGATGTGTAAAAAGAGAATGACACATCAGCGTAAGTGTTATGACAAAAGTCTTCATAACTGCCCTAGGGAAATGGGGATATTATATGAATATCAAAAAGGCTCAATCAGTTGTAAGAAGTCTATGGAGGATATGGAGGAGTCACATTTTAATTGAATATTTACTTCCTCTTTTAAAGATTTTATTTTTTTATTTGACAGAGCACAACAGGCAGACAGAGGGGAAGGGAGAAGCAGGCTCCTGGCTGAGCTGGGAGCCCAATGCCAGGCTTGATCCCAGGGGATCATGACCTGAGCCAAAGGCAGACCTTAAATGACTGAGCCACTCAGGCATGCTGAACATTTACTTCTAAGTAAGACTTCACCAGATGAAGTAGAAAAGGTTATAAGGACACAAGAAGGACATATGGAGAATTCATTTAGAAAGGCCTTCAGTAAATTTAGAAAATAGCAGTGGCCATGGGATAGTCTCCACAGCATAAAATATTATATTATTTTCTTGGTTAAGTAGTCCTTGGTTTCAGTAGAATACCATTACTGGCAATTACTGAAGTAAAATAAAGTAATACCTCTTGCCAGGTGCCTTGAATTTAGCACCTGTGTTAGTGCTCGTGTAGAGCCAAGAGATCTGTAGATTATTTACCTAACAAGATTTTTTTATTTAACTTTCTGTGTACTTAAGTGTCTAATTTATCTTTGAGCCAAGATGGATATTAACATATTCTGATCTAATCATCCTTGTGCTTGATGTTCTTTCTCCTTAATATCTAATTAAATTCATTCTTCCTCTTCCATTGTAACCATTTCCTGAGGTACATTGCTTTGATAAGATACCTGTATACTGATGCTGCATTAAGTCATTTCTTTTTGCTGTATATGTGAAGAATTTAAACATTTTGTGAAACATTTTCATTCATCCATATGAGAAAATGTACTGGGCACTTTGTTACTTGACAGAATTAGTTGTTCTAAGTCTAATGTGCCAGTTAAACTATGAATGCATATTTTCCACTGTGTATTTTTTCAAGTCTAGGATTAGCAATTTTAATTTGAACTGTTACATTCATAGACCTTCAACTAGCAGAAGACAAGCTGTAGAATAGATGACAGAAGTTAGTACATCTTTGAAGATATATTTTAAAGACATTTAACAACTGAATAAATATTTTTATGAACAAGGAGAACATATTTCTTGTAGCTACTTTTTCTGAATTAAGATCAGTTTTCTCTTTATGAATTTCTAAAATAAGAAGAAGACTAAAGAAATTTTCTCTTTTGTCCATATACTCTCAGTTGTGGTACAACCTAGACAAAACCATTCTACTTTCAGGGTATAAATTAACATCAGTCATTCAATTATATATTTAACAAATATGTCTTGGTGCTGGAGCTTTGGTGCTCAGGTAATCAAGACTGATTGGATAATATGCCTTCATTACTTTTTAATATTTTTAGATTTTTTTTCTGATAATTAGAGAACTTTGTGTTTCCTAAGTCTTAATGTATGATAAAAACAATTATATCTGTTCATTTTTAATCTCCATTGATTTATTTAAATCTAAAACTATTTATAAACTATAATCCTGAGCCAGGAAAACTGGTTTTCAGAAATGAAACCAATGTAATTGGTTGCCTTATTGAAGCTACCATTACAAGATTGATTTTTGTTGAGCCACCACATATGACCACTCACTAGGTGATTCATTCTTATCATGTTCCTCAAATTTTGCATAAAATATGTTTCTGCCTCAGTACCTTGATTTTTTTCTTTTTTCCTGCAATACACAATACTCTCCCCTTTTCCACTCATTGTATACCTTACTGCACCTGGAAAATACATATTTGCTCTTCCTTCAAAGTCACTTCCTTTTTTTTTTTTTAATTTTCATTTTATTTATTTTTTTCAGTGTAACAGTATTCATTCTTTTTGCACAACACCCAGTGCTCCATGCAAAACGTGCCCTCCCCATTACCCACCACCTGTTCCCCCAACCTCCCACCCCTGACCCTTCAAAACCCTCAGGTTGCCCCAACCTCCCACCCCTGACCCTTCAAAACCCTCAGGTTGTTTTTCAGAGTCCATAGTCTCTTATGGTTCGCCTCCCCTCCCCAATGTCCATAGCCCGCTCCCCCTCTCCCAATCCCACCTCCCCCCAGCAACCCCCAGTTTGTTTTGTGAGATTAAGAGTCATTTATGGTTTGTCTCCCTCCCAATCCCATCTTGTTTCATTTATTCTTCTCCTATCCCCCTACCCCCCCATGTTGCTTCTCCATGTCCTCATATCAGGGAGATCATATGATAGTTGTCTTTCTCCGATTGACTTATGGAACTAGAGCGTATCATGCTTAGTGAAATAAGTCAATCGGAGAAAGACACTTCCTTTTTTATATATATTTTATTTATTTATTTTAGAGAGAGAGTCAGTGAGAGAGTGAAAGAGTAGAAGTGGGGTAAGAGCAGAGAGAAAGGGAGAAGACTCTCCTACTGAGTGGTGAGCCCAATGTGTATCTTGATTCCAGGACCTCAGGATCATGACCTTAGCCAAAGGTAGGTGCTTAACCAACTGAGCCACCCAGACACCTCAAAGTCACTTTCTTTGTAAAGTTTATCTTGATCCCCACCCACCACCTTCACTATTAGACTGTGGTTCCTTAGCCATCATTTATACACCTAGTAACAGGCTCTATAATATATACTTATAACTATTAATAGAGGGTCATTTCCTACCCTTAAGTTTATACAGTTATGGGTGGGAATTGACACATATAAATGAATAAAACACAAAATAATTAATATAACTGTTAATAGTATATTAATAGATTTATGACATTTAATTTTACTATATTCATGATGCCTTGATGGATTATTAACTGGGAAAACTTGAAAAATTTGGTCAGTGTCCTTGGACTTTAATTCTATCTTCTGTTGGAAAGGAAATTAAGATTATATAATGAAGAGTCCATAAGATGTTTTTGTCGTTCCTCTTGTAGTGGTGGTGTTCTTATTGTTGTCATCACTAGTAGAAGCTGTAGTAGTAGTAGTTGCACTTACAGGAGTAGTTTTACATCTGTGAAGGAAGGAACAGAGAGAGTCTGATTCAGGTTTTTTTTCTTCTTAAAGATTTTTTTTTTTAAATAATCTCTACACCCAACATAGGTTTCAAATTTACAACCCTGAGATCAAGAGTCTCATGCTTTACTGACTGAGGCAGCCAGGAACCCCAAGGTTGTTTTCTTACTTTTAATGATTTAAGTCTAGTTAACATACAGTATTATATTTGTTTCAGGTGTAATCACACTATAGTGATTCAACAGTTTTATACATTACTCAGTGCTCTCATGATTTGTGTACTTTTAGTCCCCTTCACCAATTTCACCAATCCCTGCCATCTACTTCCTCTTTGATAACTGCCAGTTTGTTCTCCGTAGTTGAGTCTGTTTCTTGGTTTCTATTTTTTAGTTTGTTCCTTTGTTTTGTTTCTTAAATTGCACATGTGAATGAAATCATATAGTATTTATCTTTCTCTGGCTGGCATATTTCAGTTAGCTATACTTTCTAGATCCATCCATATTGTTGCAAATGGCAAGATTTCATTTCTTTTTATGGCTGAGTAATAGTCCATTATGTATATATCCATTATGTAATGAATGTGTGTGTGTGTGTGTGTGTGTGTGTGTGTGTGTGTGTGTGTATCTCACATGTTCTTTATCCATTCATCTATCGATGGGCATTTGAGCAGCTTCCATAATTTGCCTATTGTGAATAATGTTGCAATAAACAAAGAAGTGCATATATATTTTTGACCCGTGTTTTTGTGTTCTTTGAGTAAATACCCAATAGTGGAATTACTGGATCATATGGTAATTTTACTTTTTAAAAATATTTATTTATTTGACAGACAGAGGAAGAGATAGTTGGGGGTTGGGCAGTTGGAGAGATTCTTCAAGTAGCTCCCCACTGAGTGCAGAGCCCAACATGGGACTCAATTCCATGACCCATGAGATCATGATCTGAGCTGACACTGAATTGGATGCTCAAATGACTAAGCCACCCAGGTGCCTCAGTAATTCTATTTTTAATTTTTTTCCAGACATAATAGATAAATGTTTTTTTTTTCTCTTTAATAAACCACTGAATGCGTGATTAAACTTCAAAAGCTTGTTAGGTGACTTTATCAAGGTTATGTTCTACTCTCAAGTTTATATAATTATGGGTGCCTGGGTGGCTCAGTGGGTTAAGCCTCTGCCTTCAGCTCAGGTCATGATCTCAGGGTCCTGGGATTGAGTCCCACATCAGGCTCTTTGCTCAGCAGGGAGCCTGCTTCTCCCCCATCTCTCTCTGCCTGCCTCTCTGTCTACTTGTGATCTCTCTCTGTCAAGTAAATAAATAAAATCTTAAAAAAAAATTTAAAAGTTTATATAATTATGACTGAAAAATGACACATATAGATGAATTATTAAAACAGAAAATAATAAAAACAACAATAGAGTTAGTGCAAAGCTCAACATGAGCATCAGAATGAAGTGCCCCCAAATTGTTCCTTGGGAGCAAGGGAAAGATTTGAAGAAGTAACATTACTTTTTAATCTTGCTGAATCAGCATCCCTAGGAATGAAGTCAAAGGATGATCTCCATTTCTTTTTTATGGAGGTACAATTAACATAAAACATATTAGCTTCAGATGTACAAGATGGTTCTATATTTGATTTATATTGCAAAATGATTATTGCAATAATTCTAGTTACCATTTGCTGCCGTACATTTATAAAAATGTTTTTCTTTCTTTTTCTTGTGATGAAGATTCTTAAGATTTACTCCCTTAATGACTTTCAAATATATAATACAATATTATTAATACAGTGAATATGTGTACATTATATCCCCATGGATTATCCATTTTATAACTTGAAGTTTGTACCTTTTGGTCTCCTTCACCCATTTTGCCCACTCCCAACAACCTTTCCCCTCTGGCAACCACCAATCTATTCTCTGTATCTATGATCTTGTTTTCATTGTTTTGTTTTTTAGATTCCACATGTACGTAAGATCATAAGACACTTGTCTTTGCCTGACTTATTTCACTTAGCATAATGTCCTTAAGTTTCACCCATGTTGTCACTAATCAGGATTCTGTTCTTTCTTATGGCTGAAGAGTTTCCATTGTGTGTATATATGCTCTGTTTGCATGTGTGTGTGTATTCTTTATCTATTCATCCATCAATGCACACTTAGACTGTTTCCATATTTTGGTTATTATAAATAATGCTGCAATGAATACAGGAGTGCTGATAATTTTAATTTTTAAACAAACTGTCCATTAAATCTTATGCAACTACCATTTGGGAACCATGACTATAGAAGCCATAGGAAGTTTTTTTTTTTGTTTTTTTTTTTTTCCATTTTATTTTTTCAGTGTAACAGTATTCATTCTTTTTGCACAACACCCAGTGCTCCATGCAAAACGTGCCCTCCCCATTACCCACCACCTGTTCCCCCAACCTCCCACCCCTGACCCTTCAAAACCCTCAGGTTGTTTTTCAGAGTCCATAGTCTCTTATGGTTCACCTCGCCTCCCCAATGTCCATAGCCCGCTCCCCCTCTCCCAATCCCACCTCCCCCCAGCAACCCCCAGTTTGTTTTGTGAGATTAAGAGTCATTTATGGTTTGTCTCCCTCCCAATCCCATCTTGTTTCATTTATTCTTCTCCTATCCCCTTAACCCCCCATGTTGCTTCTCCATGTCCTCATATCAGGGAGATCATATGATAGTTGTCTTTCTCCGATTGACTTATTTCACTAAGCATGATACGCTCTAGCTCCATCCACGTCGTCGCAAATGGCAAGATTTCATTTCTTTTGATGGCTGCATAGTATTCCATTGTGTATATATACCACCACTTCTTTATCCATTCATCTGTTGATGGACATCTAGGTTCTTTCCATAGTCTGGCTATTGTAGACATTGCTGCTATAAACATTCGGGTACACGTGCCCCTTCGGATCACTATGTTTGTATCTTTAGGGAAAATACCCAGTAGTGCAATTGCTGGGTCATAGGGTAGTTCTATTTTCAACATTTTGAGGAACCTCCATGCTGTTTTCCAGAGTGGTTGCACCAGCTTGCATTCCCACCAACAGTGCAGGAGGGTTCCCCTTTCTCCACATCCTCGCCAGCATCTGTCATTTCCTGACTTGTTAATTTTAGCCATTCTGACTGGTGTGAGGTGATATCTCATTGTGGTTTTGATTTGTATTTCCCTGATGCCGAGTGACGTGGAGCACTTTTTCATGTGTCTGTTGGCCATCTGGATGTCTTCTTTGCAGAAATGTCTGTTCATGTCCTCTGCCCATTTCTTGATTGGATTGTTTGTTCTTTGGGTGTTGAGTTTGCTAAGTTCCTTATAGATTTTGGATACTAGCCCTTTATCTGATGTGTTGTTTGCAAATATCTTCTCCCATTCTGTCAGCTGTCTTTTGGTTTTGTTAACTGTTTCCTTTGCTGTTCAAAAGCTTTTGATCTTGATGAAATCCCAATAGTTCATTTTTGCCCTTGCTTCCCTTGCCTTTGCCGTTGTTCCTAGGAAGATGTTGCTACGGCTGAGGTCGAAGAGGTTGCTGCCTGCATTCTCCTCAAGGATTTTGATGGATTCCTTTCTCACATTGAGGTCCTTCATCCATTTGGAGTCTATTTTCATGTGTGGTGTAAGGAAGTGGTCCAATTTCATTTTTCTGCATGTGGCTGTCCAATTTTCCCAGCACCATTTATTGAAGAGGCTGTCTTTTTTCCATTGGACATTCTTTCCTGCTTTGTCGAAGATTAGTTGACCATAGAGTTGAGGGTCGATTTCTGGGCTCTCTATTCTGTTCCACTGATCTATGTGTCTGTTTTTGTGCCAGTACCATGCTGTCTTGATGATGACAGCTTTGTAATAGAGCTTGAAGTCCGGAATTGTGATGCCACCAACTTTGGCTTTGTTCTTCAATATTCCTTTGGCTATTCGAGGTCTTTTCTGGTTCCATATAAATTTTAGGATTATTTGTTCCATTTCTTTGAAAAAAATGGATGGTATTTTGATAGGGATTGCATTAAATGTGTAGATTGCTTTAGGTAGCATAGACATTTTCACAATATTTATTCTTCCAATCCAGGAGCATGGAACATTTTTCCATTTTTTTGTGTCTTCCTCAATTTCTTTCATGAGTACTTTATAATTTTCTGTGTATAGATTCTTAGTCTCTTTGGTTAGGTTTATTCCTAGGTATCTTATAGTTTTGGGTACAATTGTAAATGGGATTGACTCCTTAATTTCTCTTTCTTCAGTCGTGTTGTTGGTGTACAGAAATGCAACTGATTTCTGTGCATTGATTTTATATCCTGACACTTTACTGAATTCCTGGACAAGTTCTAGCAGTTTTGGAGTGGAGTCTTTTGGGTTTTCCACATATAGTATCATATCATCTGCGAAGAGTGATAGTTTGACTTCTTCTTTACCAATTTGGATGCCTTTAATTTCTTTTTGTTGTCTGATTGCTGAGGCTAGGACTTCTAGTACTATGTTGAATAGCAGTGGTGATAATGGACATCCCTGCCGTGTTCCTGACCTTAGCGGAAAAGCTTTCAGTTTTTCTCCATTGAGAATGATATTTGCGGTGGGTTTTTCATAGATGGCTTTGATAATATTGAGGTATGTGCCCTCTATCCCTACACTTTGAAGAGTTTTGATCAGGAAGGGATGCTGTACTTTGTCAAATGCTTTTTCAGCATCTATTGAGAGTATCATATGGTTCTTGTTCTTTCTTTTATTAATGTGTTCTATCACATTGATTGATTTGCGGATGTTGAACCAACCCTGCAGCCCTGGAATAAATCCCACTTGATCGTGGTGAATAATCCTTTTAATGTACTGTTGAATCCTATTGGCTAGTATTTTGGCGAGAATTTTTGCGTCTCTGTTCATCAAGGATATTGGTCTGTAGTTCTCTTTTTTGGTGGGATCCTTGTGTGGTTTGGGGATCAAGGTGATGCTGGCCTCATAAAATGAGTTTGGAAGTTTTCCTTCCGTTTCTATTTTTTGGAACAGTTTCAGGAGAATAGGAATTAGTTCTTCTTTAAATGTTTGGTAGAATTCCCCTGGGAAGCCGTCTGGCCCAGGGCTTTTGTTTGTTTGGAGATTTTTGATGACTGTTTCAATCTCCTTACTGGTTATGGGCCTGTTCAGGTTTTCTAGTTCTTCCTGGTTCAGTTGTGGTAGTTTATATGTCTCTAGGAATGCATCCATTTCTTCCAGATTGTCAAATTTGTTGGCATAGAGTTGCTCATAGTATGTTCTTATAATTCTCTGTATTTCTTTGGTGTTAGTTGTGATCTCTCCTCTTTCATTCATGATTTTATTGATTTGGGTCCTTTCTCTTTTCTTTTTTTTTTTTTAAAGATTTATTTATTTGACAGATAGAGACCACAAGTAGGCAGAGAGGCAGGCAGAGAGAGAGAGAGGAGGAAGCAGGCTCCCAGCCAAGCAGAGAGCCTGATGCGGGGCTCGATCCCAGGACCCTGGGATCATGACCTGAGCTGAAGGCAGAGGCTTTAACCCGCTGAGCCACCCAGGCGCCCCTCTCTTTTCTTTTTGATGAGTCTGGCCAGGGGTTTATCAATCTTATTGATTCTTTCAAAGAACCAGCTCCTAGTTTCATTGATTTTTTCTATTGTTTTTTTGGTTTCTATTTCATTGATTTCTGCTCTGATCTTTATGATTTCTCTTCTCCTGCTGGGTTTAGGGTTTCTTTCTTGTTCTTTCTCCAGCTCCTTTATGCGTAGGGTTAGGTTGTGTACTTGAGACCTTTCTTGTTTCTTGAGAAAGGCTTGTACCGCTATATATTTTCCTCTCAGGACTGCCTTTGCTGTGTCCCACAGATTTTGAACGGTTGTGTTTTCATTATCATTTGTTTCCATGAATTTTTTCAATTCTTCTTTAATTTCCTGGTTAACCCATTCATTCTTTAGAAGGATGCTGTCTAGTCTCCATGTATTTGGGTTCTTTCCAGCTTTCCTCTTGTGATTGAGTTCTAGCTTCAGAGCATTGTGGTCTGAAAATATGCAGGGAATAATCCTAATCTTTTGATACCGGTTGAGACCTGATTTGTGACCCAGGATGTGATCTATTCTGGAGAAGGTTCCATGTGCACTAGAGAAGAATGTGTATTCTTTGCTTTGGGATGAAATGTTCTGAATATATCTGTGATGTCCATCTGGTCCAGTGTGTCATTTAAGGCCTTTATTTCCTTGTTGATCTTTTGCTTGGATGATCTGTCCATTTCAGTGAGGGGAGTGTTAAAGTCCCCTACTATTATTGTATTATTATTTTTTTTAAACAATTTATTTATTTATTTATTTTTTATTTGACAGAGAGAGATCACAAGTAGATAGAGAGGCAGGCAGAGAAAGAGAGAGAGGGAAGCAGGCTCCCTGCTGAGCAGAGAGCCCGATGTGGGACTCGATCCCAGGACCCCGAGATCATGACCTGAGCCGAAGGCAGCGGCTTAACCCACTGAGCCACCCAGGCGCCCCTGTATTATTATTGATGTGTTTCTTTGATTTTGTTATTAATTGGTTGATATAGTTGGCTGCTCCCGCGTTAGGGGCATAGATATTTAAAATTGTTAGATCTTCTTGTTGGACAGACCCTTTGAGTAGGATATAGTGTCCTTCCTCATCTCTTATTATAGTCTTTGGCTTAAAATCTAATTGATCTGATATAAGGATTGCCACCCCAGCTTTCTTCTGATGCCCATTAGCATGGTAAATTGTTTTCCACCCCCTCACTTTAAATCTGGAGGTGTCTTCGCGTCTAAAATGAGTTTCTTGTAGGCAACATACTGATGGGTTTTGTTTTTTTATCCATTCTGATACCCTGTGTCTTTTGATTGGGGCATTTAGCCCATTAACATTCAGGGTAACTATTGAGAGATATGAATTTAGTGCCATTATTAGTCTGTAAGGTGACTGTTACTGTATATTGTCTCTGTACCTTTCTGATCTACTACTTTTAGGCTCTCTCTTTGCTTAGAGGACCCCTTTCAATATTTCCTGTAGAGCTGGTTTGGTGTTTGCAAATTCTTTCATTTTTTGTTTGTCCTGGAAGCTTTTGATCTCTCTTTCTATTTTCAATGATAGCCTAGCGGGATAGAGTATTCTTGGCTGCATGTTTTTCTCGTTGAGTGCTCTGAATATATCATGCCAGCTCTTTCTGGCCTGCCAGGTCTCTGTGGATAAGTCTGCCGCCAATCTAATATTTTTACCATTGTATGTTACAGACTTCTTTTCTCGGGCTGCTTTCAGGATTTTCTCTTTGTCACTAAGACTTGTAAATTTTACTATTAGTTGACGGGGTGTGGACCTATTCTTGTTGACTTTGAGGGGGGTTCTCTGCATCTCCTGGATTTTGATGCTTGTTCCCTTTGCCATATTAGGGAAATTCTCTCCAATGATTCTCTCCAATAGACCTTCTGCTCCCCTCTCTGTTTCTTCTTCTTCTGGAATCCCAATTATTCTAATGTTGTTTCGTCTTATGGTGTCACTTATCTCTCGAATTCTCCCCTCATGGTCCAGTAGCTGTTTGTTCCTCTTTTGCTCGGCTTCCTTATTCTCTGTCATTTGGTCTTCTATATCACTAATTCTTTCTTCTGCCTCATTTATCCTAGCAGTGAGAGCCTCCATTTTTGATTGCACCTCATTAATAGCTTTTTTGATTTCAACTTGGTTAGATTTTAGTTCTTTAATATCTCCAGAAAGGGCTTTAATATCTCCAGAGAGGGTTTCTCTAATATCTTCCATGCCTTTTTTGAGCCCGGCTAGAACGTTCAGAATCGTCATTCTGAACTCTTGATCTGACATATTACCAATGTCTGTGTTGATTAGGTCCCTAGCCTTCGGTACTGTCTCTTGTTCTTTTGTTTGTGGTGATTTTTTCCGCCTTGTCATTTTGTCCAGATAAGAGGATATGAAGGAGCAAATAAACTACTAAAAGGGTGGCAAAGACCCCGGAAAAATGCGCTGGAACCAAATCAGAAGAGACCCCAAATTGTGGGGGGGAGAAAGGGGATAAAAACAGGTTCTGAAAAAAAAAGAAAAAAAAAAAGAAAAAAAAATTAAAAAATAAAACAAATAAAAAATATAAAAAAGAAAGAAAAAAAATATATATTTAGATGAACTAGTCAAAAAATTTAAGAAAGAAAAGGGTAAAAGTTTTAAAAAATTTAGCAGAAGAAGAAAAAAGAAAAAAAATTGAAAAAAGAAAAGAAAATTGAAGTAGCCGCAAGACTAAAGAATCATGGGGAGAAAGCCATGAGTTCCGTGCTTTGCTTTCTCCTCCTCTGGAATTGCTCTGCTGTCTTAGGAATTGAATTTCCTTTCTCCTTGATAGATGAACTTCGTCCTGGCTGGATATTTTGTTGATCTTCTGGGGGAGGGGCCTGTTGTAGTGACTCTCAAGTGTCTTTGCCCGAGGCGGGATTGCACCGCCCTTACCAGCGGCCGGACTAAGTAATCGGCTCGGGTTCGCTTTTGGGAGCTTCTGTTCCCTGAACGCTTTCCGTAGAGTTCCGGAGGACGGGAATGAAAATGGCGGCCTCCCAGTCTCCGGCCCGGAGGAGCCGAGAGCCTGGGGCCCCACTCCTCAGTGCGCCCCCAGAGGACAGCACCCAATCACTCCCGTATCCCCAGCCTCTAGCCGCGCTCCGAGCTCACCCAGCCCGCGACCAGTTCAAGGTAACCCCAAGCTGAGAGTTCAGTCCTCGGCTCTGTCTCTGCAGCCGGCTTCTCCGTTCTAATACCTGCGAGCTCTCCGACACTCTGACACCCCCGATCCTTCTGTGACCCTGCGGGACCTGGGGCCACGCTGGCCCCGCGTGGGCTTCACCCCGGTTTAGCCCCTGGAGCAATGTCCCTCAGTGGAACAGACTTTTAAAAGTCCTGATTTTGTGCTCCGTTGCTCCACCGCTTGCCGGGAGCCGGCCCCTCCCCCCGCGGTCTATCTTCCCGTCGTTTTAGATTCACTTCTCCGCCAGTCCTACCTTTCAGAAAGTGGTTGATTTTCTGTTTCTAGAGTTGCTGTTCTTCTTCTCTTCACTCTCCTGTTGGATTTGTAGGTGTTTGCAATGTTTAGATAAGCTATGGAGCTGATCTCCTGCTACCTGATGTAGTCTCAGGCTGCTACTTCTCCACCATCTTGACTCCTCCCCCAGGAAGTTATTTTAAACTTAGTATGGGAGAAACTTTACTGAGATAAATGTTAGAAGTTACTAGAATATAAGAGAAAAAGGCATGAATATATACTGTATTGGAAATAAATGAGCACCTTAAAAAGTGCATCACTATTTTCATAATTTTGTATGAAATTAAGCTTCCTTAATAACAGATCAGGTAATATTGTTGTTTTCACATATTTTAAGCATGGTTTCAATTCATTTATGTTTTTAATATGTCAGTTACAAAAATTAGGAAAAATAGGTGACCTATTGAAAAATAATCTATAAAATACAAGACTGCTAAATCTCTAGTGAATACAGAGAGTATATAAAGATAATTAATTAACAATTTTTCTGTTATTTGCAAAATTAGTAAGATATAGTTGAGATAGGGACGGGAAGTTTTTATAGGTTTTAGGGGCTATCTTGAGAAAAGATTTTGAATAGAATTAGTGTCAGTGATGTCATATAGAGAGGCTCATAATTAACTTATGTCTGGAAACAGACATAAGTTTAAGTTCTATGGTGGTAGACTGGAATACTGAAATATTAATGTTAGGGAGAAAACAGATATGTCATGCTTATATTAGAAAATAGATAAGTTTATTTAAAAAATACAAAATAAATATTTGTTCAACACAATTAGATGTTTCCTAAATGATCACATATCTGTTACCTTAAATGTTAAATCAGTTGTTGTTCTTATTTCCATGTTTTAACCCTTGGTTTTCAACCTGACAGTGAGAATTGGGAGGCACTCCCGTGGTGACAATGGTCTTGGTATCTTAAAGCCATGGATTGAAATCTCCTCATGCACCACAAAATTGTTTTTTCTTTAAGCAAGTTACTTGGTATAATTAAGATATTTCCTCGTCTAGCTTTTCTCACTGTATTTTGATTATTGCTTCATCTCTTTACCCTAGACTATAAGCTTCATAAGGGTTGTTAAATGTTTGGTTACTTTAGTCTGACCATGGATTAGTTCTGTATATGGCACAAAGTAGGATAATGTTTATAGAATAGAAATGAGATATAGTGAACAGGTAATGGAAAGGGAATAAATGAAAGACACAAGGAGGACATTTTCTTTTTGTATAAAATAATATTACAAGTTTTGTTCTCCCAATAGAATAAATATCTTTAAAACATGGATTTTCTTCCCCAAACACTTTGATGCACATCTTTCTTAAAGTAATTTTTATGTATGTAAGTTTCAGTATGTTATTTAAAAAACTAAAGTTTTTGTTATTTTATCATTCTTATCAAGGAGTGCCTGGGTGGCTCAGTCAGTCAAGCAGCTGCCTTCAGCTGGAGTCACGACCCCAGTGTCCTGGGATCGAGTCCCTCCTCAGGCTCCCTGCTCAGTGGAGAGCCTGCTTCTCCCTCTCCCTCTGCCGGCTGCTCTGCCTGCTTGTGCTTTCTCTATCTCTCTGTCAAATAAATGAATAAAATCTAAAAAAAAAATTATTAGGTAATAATTGTTAGTCAATTCAGCTTTTATATTCAAACTTTACATTTATTGCAAAAATTATGAAAAGAAGTTTCTTAAGCAATTTTTTTTGTTTCACTGTGTTTCTTCTATTGGTGTTCAGTTGAAAAATATAAATGCTTTTAATATTCTTTTAATATTTTTACATAACACAAGAACTTATATGATTTCAAAAGTTGTCAGACACATGTTTTGTGTTCACTTTTATTGTAATATTTTTATTCATTTCAATGTGTTGGGTTATTTGGGGGAATTTGGGAGAAATCATATTACAATATTCTTCATATAGACATGGTTAAAGTTTATTAGAGAAAATAATAATTTACATTTAAATATGCACTTTATTTAAGGTTATATTCTATGACTAATGCTTCGAAAGTCTGTTGTCTGAGCCATACATCAAAAGTCTTCATCTGACTTTTTAAATACTTTGAAGGGGTCATTTTATATATGTTATGCTAATCTGTTTGTCTGTCCCCTTATTTCTCCAAACTGCCATTCATCATGAACTTCAGTGAATATAAAGAGACTTCTTGATCTGTTCCAGGTCCACATCTAAATAATGTACTTATCACTTAAATTGTCTTGAGAAGATTTCATGCTTTCAGTCACCATAGCAGATTTACCCATGATTCAGGACTTCTGAAAATGTCCTACACAGACAAAAAATTCTGATAATCCTTCCCATTTATTTGATAGTTTTATTAAAATAATGAAAGATCATATCCACTGGAGTAGGAGGAGAAGCAGTGAATAGGATAAAGATAGCAGGTCAAACTTTTACAACCTCCCTTTCCTCCCTCAAGTCACTGAAAATGAGGAAGAAGTTCAGTGTGTGCAGTGTGAGCACCATACATGCACTCACATCTTTTCTTGTTGTCTTAGAATCTGACCTGTAAAATCAAACCTTAGGAGACTGGATGATAAATCCCACAGCATTCTAAAGCAAGGTGAATAGTTAGGTCCTTTGAAAATCTTTTCTGATCTCCTATTTGCAGCATATATATAGATATCTATATATAGATATCTATATATATGTATTAGGACAACCTGTGCTACAGGACCAACACAAAGTGATGACAATGTTTTTGGGAATGCTTATACATGTATTCTCAGGAGTTTTGAGAAACATAAAAGCTATAAGTTGAGAGGAAAAACACATAAAGTTCACAGAGATAATGCCCTGCATATCCAGTGTTTAGTACATTAGAGTTGAGTATGTTTTCCTGAAGGCCATGTTGACAACACAGGGAGGGGAAAAAAAAAAAAAGGTAGTATAAACTGTCTTGATATATTACATACCCAAGGAAGTTACCAAAATGAATGAATAAGAAGACATCATCTCCAAAGCAGGCATTAAACATAGGTCACAAAAAGACCCTAGTCCTTGTCAAAGAATATGAAGTCTCTATAGCCTATGGAGGACAGTATATCAAGACCTCACAGGAGTGTTCCTTAGGAGAAGGAAAACATTTCCATATTTTTTATTACAAAAGATATTCACCAAAAAGATGAATCACTAGCTATGTAAAGAAACCCTTGCTCTGCTGTCATTTTACCTCTCATCCCTTCTCTACCTGCAACCATTATCCATAGAACATTGAAGAAGAAAAGTGTAACATAATATAGGGAAGTGAAAAAACAGAATACATTCCCATTATCTCTAATCTTGGGCAGTGACAAACTTTATGTAGACTGAGGGTGTAGGCATGGGGAAACAATAAATGTGAGATACCATAAATGGAATGATAAATTGTTTTAAAGATAAATGCATAAATTTATAGCTGATGTACAATAAACTGGGCACACTGAAAGTATACAATTTTGTGAGTACATGCACAAGAAATTATCACCATAATCAAGATATTAAACTTTCCATCATGTGTGAATGTTTTTGTGTTCTGTAATACATGTATCCTTTTGTTTATCATCTACAGGAAACTACTGATTTGCTTTCTGTCAAAGATGGGTTTATGTTTCCTAGAATTTTATATAAATAGAATTGTAGTTTGCTCTTTGGCTGGCTTCTTCCCACTCAGCATAATTTTGAAATGCACTAATATTATTGCATGGATGAATAGTTTATTTGTTTTTCCCTGCATTATTGAGATATAATTGATATATAACAATATTTAGGTTTCAGGTATATAATGTGATAATTTGATACATGTATATATGACAAAATTATTACTTCAGTAGGGTTAGTTAACACATCTATCAACACATATAATTATCATTTGTATATGTGTGTGAATGTGTGTGTGTGTGTGCATGGTAAGAACTTTTAATTATCTACTCTCTTACCAACTTTAAAGTATCTAATATAATATTGTTAACTAAAATAACCATACTATATGTTAGAGTCCTAGAATTTCTTTGTCTTATAACTAAAAGTTTGTACTCCTTGACAAAAATCTTCACATTTCTCCTATCTATACCCTGACAACTACCATTCAACTCTCTGTTCTTATAGATTCAATGTTTTAAGATTGCACCTATCAGTGAGATTATGCAATATTTTTAATGTAAGTTTTTCCATCTACTTATTTTACTGAGAGTAACATCCTCAAGGGCAATCCAAGTTGTTGCAAATGGCAGGATTTCCTTATTTTTTATGGCTGAGTCATACTCTATTATATATTTATCCATTTATATCTAGGCAGGCACTTGATTGTTTCCATATCCTGGCTACTGTGTATAATGCTGCAATAAACATGGTAGTGCAGTTGTCTTTTTAAGATTCTTATTTTATTGCCCTGAGATATATACCTAGAAGTGAGAATGATGAATCATATGGTAGTTCTATTTTTAATGTTTTGAGAAACCTCATACTGATTTCCACAGAGGCTGTACTAATTTAAATCCCCACCAAGAGTGCACAAGGCTTCCCCTTTTCCCCACATCCTCACCAACACTTATCTCTTGTCTTTTTGGTCATAACCATTCTGATAGGTATAAGGTGATATCTCATTGTGGTTTTGATTTGATTTTCCTGATGGTTAGTGATATTGAGTATCTTTTCAAGTATCTATTGGTCCTTGGATGTCTTCTTCAGAAAAATATTCATGTAGTTTTTATCATCTTTAAATTAGACTCTTTTTTTGCCATACAGTTGTATAAGTTTCTTATATATTTTGAATATTAATTTTATTAGGTATATGGTTTGCAAATAATTTTATTTTCACTTTGTTCATTGTTACTTTTGTTGTGCACAGGCTTTTTATTTTAATGTAGTCCTACTTATTTAATTATGCTTTTTCACTTTGTGCTTTTGGTGTCATACTCAATAACAGATGCTAAGACCAATAATGAGGAGATTTTCCTCTCTATTTAGTTCTGGAAGTTTCGCAATTTCAGGAATTACTTAAAAAATATTTATTTATCTGAAAAAGAGAACGTACATATGAGTGAGTGGAGGTAGGGGCAATGGGAAAGGGAGTGGGAGAGAACCTCAGACTCCCTATTGAGCATGGAGCTTGATATGGGGCTTCATCATGACCCTGAGATCATATTCCAAAACCAACAGTTGCTTAACCAACTGTGCTTAAGTGCTTAACCAACTGAGCTACCCAGGCACCCCTCAAGTATTACTTTTAAATCTTGAATCTATTTCAAGTTAATTTTTGTGATTATACAATAGTGATTCAATTTCAATCTTTCTGCATGTGGTTATCTTGTTTTCCCAACACCATTTATTGAAGAGACTGTCCTTTTTTCATTGAATGTTCTTGGATCCTTTGTCCAATATTAAGTGATGATATATGCAGGGTCTTTTTTCTGGGTTCTTAGCTCTGTTCCCTTGATCAATTTATGTGTGTTTATGCCAGTACCACACTGTTTTGATTACTATAGCTTTGTAATATAGTTTGGAGTCAGGAATTTTGATACTTTAGCTCTGTTCTTTCTTAGAATTTTTTAGCTATTTGGGTTTTTGTGGTTCTATACAATATTTAGGATTGTTTTTCTGTTTATGTCAAAAATGCCATTGGAATTTGATAGGGATTGCATTAGATCTATAGATGGCTTGGGATAGTATGGAAATTTCAACTATATTAATTTTTCTGATCCATGGGATATCATTCCATTTATCTGGTGTCTTCTTCAAATTTCTTTGTCACCAAAGTCTTGATGTTTTTAGAAAACTGATTTTTTTGTTTTGTTTTGTTTTGTTCTTTAAGATTTATTTATTTGAGAGAGGGAGAGAGAGAGAGAGAATCTCCAGCAGACTCCCTACTGAACATGAAGCCTGCTGCAGGACTTGTTCTGACTACCCATGTGATCTTGACCTGAGCTAAATTCAAGAGTCAGATGCTTAACTGACTCAGCCACCCAGTCACCTCTAGAGAACAGATCTTTAATCTCCATGGTTAAACTCCTTCCAGGATATTTTATGTTTTTTTGATGCTTTTATAAATGGGATTGCCTTTAAATTTTTTTCCTCTTTGTTTTAAAGATTTTATTCATTTATTTGAGAAAGTGACAGATAGAGCATGAGCTGGGTGGGGGGTACAGAGGAAGAGAAAGAAAGACAAGGAGTCTCCCCACTTAGCAGAGAGCCCAACACAGGGCTCAATCCCAGGACCCTGAGATCATGATCTGAGCCAAAATCAAGAGTCAGATGCTCAACCAACTGAGCCACTGAGGCACCCCTAAATTTATTTTTCAGATACATTGTTAATGTATAGAAATATAACTAATTTATATATGTTGATTTTGTATCCTACAAATTTATTGAATTAGTGGATTGGATCTAGCAGGTTTTTGGTGAAGTCTTTAAGGTTTTCTCTGTATAATATCATGCTATGTGCAAAGCCAGGCCATGTTTTGGCAGCCTCTGTTTTGTTATCCCTAGAATGGTATTGTATGCTAAAGTTTGTGGTTTCTTCCAGGTCATGGATTCAGGCCAGTTTTTTGCACGTACTCACAAACGCTCTGTGAAAGCTTGTTCTTATCTCCATTGGGAACATACACTAGGAGCTGGCCAGGGATAGATGTGTGTGACGTGTGTGTGTGTGACGTGTGTGTGTGTGTGTGTGTGTGTGTGTGTGTGTGTTGAGTTGTATGGGGCACTTGGGGTGCCTGTGGGTCAGTTGGAGGGATTCATGGGCAAGCAACCCCAGTGGCTCATGGGAAGGCCTCCTGTTGGAATCCTAGGGGCTGTTAATTAGATATGAGTCCCTTTGACATATGCAGTTCTGAGCTTTGTTTTTTGTTTTCCCATGTGCTCACTGCATCTCAGTCATGCAGTTTAGGACTCAGTACTTTGGATGGAGTGAGAGAGAAATGGGCCTCTGGGCATCCTGTACAGCTGGGGGATCTGGGCACTCACTCACAGGCTCTTGCTTTACCCCCAACAGGAGAAATCACATGTGAAAATGTCTCTCTTGACACTAAGCTGTACTGCTGTGGGGGAAGTGTGATGCAGGTAAAATAAATCTGTTCTTTTTACCCTATTCACAGCATCCAATATTTTGGATTGTTTTGCTCCCATGGTGTCCTGGAACTTCTCCGCTACACACCTGAATTTCAAAGGCTGTCTTGTTTCTGGATGATTGCCTAGGTCAGTGTTCTTCAGAGCTCTCTGCACTGCCTCCAAAAAGAGCTTGAGTTAGTTCACAAGGCTATTTCAGGATCCAAATTTGTACATACTGGTGTCTGTATGCCTATTATCGAATGCATGAGTGGGCAAGACTTCTGGGACTATTGGTGTATACTGATGTATACAGTCTTTTTCTAATACATGTTTTATAACCATTTCCCAGTCTAAAGCTTGCTTTCTCACTTTTCCAATGGTTTCTTTCAAACGACAGGTATTTTAAATATCTCTGTAGTCAATTTTATCACATTTTTTCTTTGTGAACCAAGGTTACAATACTTCCCCTTCCCTAATGTTTACTTCTAGAAGTTTATAGGTTAACATTATATGTTTAGTTGCATGATCCACATTGTGCTCTTCTTCCCCTTTTTTTTTTTTTTTTTTTTTTTGTGGAAGATATAAATCAAAGTTTAATTTTAACTTAAAAGAATGAATATAGAGTTCATCCTGCCTATTGTTTTTTAAATGCTTTCCATGTTGAATTTCTTTGGTATCTTTGTTGAAAATCAATTGGCCTTAGAAGTGTCAATGTATTTTTGGATTCTATTGTGTTCAATTTATCTTTATGTGTATCTTCATAATACCAAGCTGTCTTGATTAGCTCTATCTTAATATAGCTTTAAATAGTGGAATCTGATAGAGAAATTTATCCATCTTTGTTCTTTAAAATTATGCTTAAGTAATTCTGGTTTCTATTGCCTTATAAATTTTTAAAAACCCTCAAAATGTCAGGGTGCCTGGGCGGCTCAGTCATTAAGTGTCTGCCTTCAGCTCAGGTCATGATCCCAGAGTCCTTGGATGGAGCCCTGCATCAGGCTCCCTGCTCAGCGGGAAGCCTGCTTCTCCCTCTCCCGCTCCCCCTGCTTGTGTGCCCCCCCCCACTTTGTGTCTCTGTCTGCCAAACAAATAAATAAAATCTTTAAAAATAAATAAAAATAAATAAAAAAATAAAGACCTTCAAAATATCAATTTTTATAAAAATACAATCTGGGATTATAACTGTGATTGCACTGAATCTGTAGATCAATTTGGGAAGACTCCTTTCCTAACAAAATTGGGTCTACTCTATTTATTTAAATCTTATTTAAGTTCTTTCAGCAAAGTTGTATAGTTTTCAGTGTAGAGATCTTAAACTTTTGTTAGATTTATTTATATGTTATAATTTCTGGTTTTATCATAAAGAAATTGTCTATTTAATTTTATTTCTTAATTATTTGGGGTTATTCTATAAAGACACAATTGATATTTATATATTAATATTATATACAGTAATTTTCCAAAATTAATTTATAAATTTTAGTAATTTTTTTATATATTTCCTCAAATTTTCTGTTTAAATTATATCATCTGCAAATTAAGAGAGTTTTCCTTCTTTCTTTCCAAACTATGTTAATTTTCTTAATTTTTTATTATCTTAGTTTATGGTTAAATTTTCTGATAATCATAAATGTAGCTATCCTTAATGAATTTCTGACATTAGTTGGGAATAATTCAGTATTTAATTATTAGGTATGTTACCTGCATATTTTTTATAAATGCCCCGTATCAGTTTCAAGGAGTTTCCAACTATTTCTAGTTTGCAGAGAGTTATTATGACTATAGATGCTTTAACTATATCTTTTAAAACAATAGTATGTTTTTTTTTCTTTTTATTCTGTTACTGTATTGAAATACACTGATTGGATCTCAGTTATTAAGCAAACTCTACTTAATCAGATCATACTCTTTATGGTATTAAATTAGCTAGTATTTTGCACCTGCAGTTCTAGATTTGTAATCCTTTCTTTACTTTTTCTCTATTTGCTTGCTTTCTTGTTTCGTAGTGTCTTGATCAGACTTCGATACTGTGGTTTAGCTGGTCTCGTAAAATATGATGGGCAGTGTTCACTCTTCATTTATTTACTAAAAAGAAAATGTGTGTTTTCCTTGAATGTTTCATAAATTCACTAGTAAAACTATCTGGGCACAGACTTTCCTTTGAGATATATATATAAATACTTAAAAATATAAGTATATATATAAATATAAATATATAAATATAATATATATATTTGTAATTATAGGGCTATTCAGATTTTTTAAGTTTTTTTAAATGTCAGTATTCATAACCTATATTTTTCAAAAAAAGAGCCTAATATTTTGAACAATTAATATCTGTACATAAAAGTTTTAATAATACTATCTCATATGTGAGTATTTGCAAACTAATCCTCTTTAAACCTGATATTGGTGGTTTCTATTCTATTTCTTATATGTTCAGTCTATCTAAAATTTCAACAATTTTGGTGATTTTTTTAGAGTACTACCTTCAAGTTTTGTTTTCTTGTTTCTATCCATTTGGATTCTGCTTTTCTCTTTACTGCTTCCCTCCTTCTACTTAGTTGTATATCTTTGCTTTTCTTTTACTCAAGACTTCTGGTGCAACTATAAGCCATTAATATTGAATATAGACATAAACACTGATACAGATCATTCTTCTTTCTAAAATAACATTTTAAATTCTCTCTCTGAATACTGCTTTAAAAACAATTAAAATGTATATAAATTGTTCTTCCATTGTTCATAAATTTCAAAATAGTTCCTATTACTTCTTTAATTAAATTTTTGACATGTGAACTTATGTGTGCTATTTGCCAAATACGGTTTTCCTAAATTTTTAAATTGAACTCTAATATGATTCTATTGCATTCAAAGAAAAAAAATTGAATAATTTTATTGAAATTTGTTTTATGGTCTAACATATAGTATATCTGAGTAGTTGTACCATGCATGCATATGATAAGAGTCTTATTCTCTGTCTTTGTAAGAAGTGATCTATAGTCAATAAGATCAAATTGGTTAACAACATGGATAAGATCATCTATGTATGTGGTATTTTTTTAAATCTAATTGTCCTAACAATTTCTGAAAGGGGTTTATGTTATTGCCTCTTTCTCTTTTTATTTCTCTCAATCTTTGCCTCATGTATTTTGAAGTTCTGTTATCAAGTAATACATGTTTAAATTTTGTCCTCCTGATTAATTGTTTCTTTCCTCATCGCTTTTAAACAAAACAACCATTTAATTGTTAGAAGCACTCTTTATCCTGAGTTCTATTTTTATCTACTGTAAAGATAGCTATTCTACTCCAGCCTTTTTTTTTTTTTTTTTTGCTATTTGTTTGGTACATATAAATTTCATACTCTTATTTTCAAACTGTTTTTTTTTAATTAGATTATTTAGAGCAAAGCTTTTAATACAATTAATGTTATGTTTGGACTTACGTTCATCGTTACACAATTTGTTTTTTCTTTGTTCCTCCTTTTTGGTCTCATTTATAACTTCTTTTTGATTGTTTGTTTTAGTATTTTGTTTAATATATTTAATATATTTTGTGGGGCTTTTTAATAATTGAGGTGAGGTTTGCATAATATACAATTCACCATTTTAAAGTGTATAATTCAAATAGTTCATTCACAATATTCTGAAATCAACACTACTCTAGTGTTCAAAACTTCTTTTCCAACTCAGAACATCCACATACCAATTAAATACCTTTCCATTTCCCTTTCCCTCCATACCCTCTATTTAAATCCATGAAGATGTGCACTTAATATTTGTGCATATTACCCACAGTTTGTTTCCATAACAATGTAGTAAATTTTTTAAAAATACAATATAACGAATTCAACACAAAGCTGAACTACTTTGATATGCAACACACTTGTAGCCACAGTAGTTAGGTCTGTCTACCACATGGAGTCCAGTCAGTTGCAATAAATGAGGATGATGTTAATGTGAGCCATTGCTCTCAGGCAAGCTGTCTCCTCCATCTCTCACCTATCTTTTAGAATGTGCTTGTCATATTAAACAATTTTAATGAGCAGATACAATCTGCTTGTTATAGCATTGACAAGTTCACATTCCATATTTATCTAGATTTAATCAGTTCTGAGAATTGAGAAACAAGAAGAAAATCCAGGGATAAATTTGAACATTTCTTGGTCATTTAAGAGTAAAATCAGCTGCTATTTAACTAAACTCTGATGTGTCTTTTCAGTGTGCGTGTATGTGGTATGTGTATGATGAATGAGAGAGAAAGAGAAAGAGGAAGTTTTATTTTTGTTTTCTGGGAGTTAGATTTCTTGAAGATTTATCTGTTGACATTCTTGGACTTGCACTGAAGGGGAGCCTGCTGGTTTCTTGAAAGTACTTTAAAATGTGATTACTTTTATTTTTTTATTTTTTTTTTTTTAAGATTTTATTTATTTATTTGACAGACAGAGATCACAAGTAGGCAGAGAGGCAGGGGGAGAGAGAGGAGGAAGCAGGCTCCCCACCTAAGAAAAGCCCGATGCAGGGACTGATCCCAGGACCCCGGGATCATGACCTGAGTCGAAGGCAGAGGCTTTAACCCTCTGAGCCACCCAGGCGCCCCAAAATGGGATTACTTTTAAACTAAATTTTCAGTCTAAAGTTTTTCAAACCATCCCATTGGAGTGATTTTAGCTTGCAAACACATTCAAGGCCCACCAGTACTCACAACCTACCTTCTCTCTATTTGAAAGAAAGGAAATACATTTCCCTTCCTATAAAAGTTTTAGTCAATTTTTAATACGTTGATATGATTATGTTACCTATTTGTAAGTTCATGAGAATGTGAAAATAAGTGTTTTTCCTAGTGCATACATTCAGCAGTGGAAGCCTTATTCCTCAGAAGCTTAATGTCCAACTGCTATAAACAATAAAAATCCATTTGTTTGCATTTATGTCTTGTCAAACTAACAAACAGTAAAATACACATATGTACTCTTCAGCATATAATTTATTTACACATACACACCCCTGTGTTGAAAACGTTTAGGGTACTCACTATATCATGTTAATATAAATGTATATTATCTTAGTACTTCTAGAAGGTAATTTGGTTTTATTTATCTAAAGTCTTTAAAAGGTTCATACATACTTTGATCACAATTTCACACTTGGGAATTTAGCCTAAGGAAATAATTAAGGTTTTGCAGAATAGCTAGAAGAATGGTCACTGTAGAATTACATATACATGGAAGAAAAATAATTAAAAAAAAAAAAAAAAGGAAAGAAAACTGAAAGCAAATTAAAAATCCAACTAAAGAGGTCATGAGCATGCATTGTGTTGTATCATTATAATGCAATATTATAGATTTTATTTAAAATGCAATTTACAGGGGAACCTGGGTGACTCCGTGGGTTAAAGCCTCTGCCTTCAGCTCAGGTCATGATCTCAGAGTCCTGGGATCGAGCCCCGCATCAGGCTCTCTGCTCGCCAGGGAGCCTGCTTCCCCCCCCCCTCTCTGCCTGCCTCTCTGCCTACTTGTGATCTCTGTCTGTCAAATAAATAAATAAAATCTTTTAAAGAAATAAAAAATAAAAAAATATGATTTACAAAATAAAGAAATTGAAGAATAGAATGTTTAAGATGTTTGCTTACTGCCATACAGCTTTTAAGTGGTGGTGCTAGGATGGAAACTCAGTCAATATGTCTCTGGAGTCAATGTGCCAGAGTTTATGACTGTATGCTTTTTCCATTATATTATTATTCCTTTACATTTAGAAATAATATCTATCCTGTTCAAGAATAGTTAGACTTAAACACCATTCATATTATTAGATAAAAATGAACACAAGTATAGAGAATGTGATAGCAATATTATTATATGTGCACGTGATTAAAAAAATTAGAAGGTTACACCCAGTTTTTAATCATTGAATGATGGCATTATAGGAGACTTCTGAGGTTGTTTTGTGTTTTGTTCCCTCCAATTTTCTACAGTGAAGATGCATAGCAATATTTCTTTTAAAGAATAATTCCATATAAATAAGTGGTCCATGAATTATAACTTGCATTTGAGTAAGAATATACAATAAAATAAATTACAGTAGAATATTAATTATTTAGCTGAAACTCAAAGTCTACCAGCTATTGTATTGTCTTCCTGTTTGGCTTGGTACTTCTGCAAAAGAGCTTTTCAGAAGATAACGATTATCCAGGAATTTCATAAACTGGATTGTATATTGATATGGTCACTTCATTCAACTCTGTTGTGTATGCATCTATATTATTATACCTTTATAAGATGAATTAAATATTTTGTACCTTGACAACATTCACTAAGGATAGTTGAGTAGAAGAATAAGAGTAATAGAAGAGCAGACTCTAGGTAAAATCTCAAACAGAAATGAAGGGAACTGAATTTCTCTCCTCATTGACAAGATGGCTGATAGCTATTTGATCCAGCTCATGGCAGCTGATCGTATTGCTTATATTATACTCTTCTGGTAGCTGACAATTTATTGCTTTGCTTCCTGCTAGAATGATTTTTTTTTTCTTTGGCGGCCTATAGCCATCATAATTGCTGTCACACTGAGCAACTATGTGCCTTGAGCTTTGGGAAAGGTCTCTTCTAATGGACACTATCTTGCATCATTTACTACTGTCAAATTCCCACTGCCACATCATTTACACCAGGCACAATGCTGAAGACCGTCTTTGGGGCTGACTTTGATGGAGTTGGTAGCTCCTCAACTCCTTGCTCTCTGTCAGCATATTTAGTCACAACTTGTTTTGAATAAATGCAACATCCATTTCTATCAAAGAGATATTTGGGCCTGATCATTGTGCAATGCTTAATAAAATGTAGAAGTAGGTTGGTATTGAAAGTAATGCAGTATTATGAATATTCACTTCTACCTCTATGTTAACCAAAATTTCTACCTTAAATATGTGATTTAGTATCTCTGAGTCTCAAATTCTTTATCTATAAAATAAACGTAAAACAGTCTTTCCTGGATAAAAACAAGTGGCTAGATTATTATTGTTTCTTTAATTTTCTAACACAGTCTAATGGCCATTTAAATTTGTTTGTGTTCTGAGTTAAGTTTCATAGTGCTTCCAGGAAGACATTTGTAGATTTAGTGCCTTTGCTGAAGTCCCAAAGAAGTGATCTTCAAGTACATGGTTTAGAAAGACATTTGCAGAAAAGAGAGTGAGAAATGTATCCCTGGTATGCTCTTCATCTTCACTTTACTGACACTTTACTGCATGATGTCAAAAAGTATAAAAATTGTAGAATTTGCTGACTAACATAGAAATTGTCACTGCCAAGAGATCAGAATGTATTCCTGTACAGTGTCTCTTCTATTTACTATTAAACTGAGAGTAACATCAATATGAAAATATCTGAAATTAAGATTTGATATACCAGGGTCTCTGTTTGAACTTCCACTGTGTCCCAAGCTTCTGGTTTGTGCCTTCAAACTATAGAAAGTCTGAAAAATGCAATTTCTCTAGAGAATTCTGAAACTACACTCTTTCACAGGGCTGGAAGTTA
The DNA here is from genome assembly GCF_922984935.1 of Meles meles. Classification (NCBI taxonomy): domain Eukaryota; kingdom Metazoa; phylum Chordata; class Mammalia; order Carnivora; family Mustelidae; genus Meles; species Meles meles. The sequence goes on along the minus strand of NC_060066.1, from coordinate 156,018,111 downwards.
ATTGTGTGAGTCATGATTCACTGTGGTTAAAGTACAACTCTTAGATAATACATTATAATACATGATCATGTCACTTCAGAAAGTTATAAAGTTGCCAGCAATTTCATCTCTGAAATAAATATTCATGATGTACAACACAGTAATTTGTGATATATAAAATATAATTACCAAAACAGAAATCAGTCATGTGGAGATGAAATCACTGGGTCAATTTTACTTTTAATGATGGCTTTATTGTATCTGAGCATAAACCCTATGTTATCACTTTTAAGCCTCAGGCAGGATTCCAGTCCCTGTTGTTGGTTGGGAGAAAGTTGCTCGCATGATACCATATAAATAATATTTCACCCTGAGCTGATAATCTTCTTCCTTGTAACACAAAGCAGTGTTGTGTTCAAAAGTAGTCTGCGTAATAGGATGTGGATCCTTGTGCCTGTTGCTATATCATGCTGTGGATAGACCTTACTTGAAATCAGGTTTATAAAGGTAAAATAAGGACATTTGTAAATTTGAAATCAAAAGATGAACTTTTTCAGGCCAAGAGGTGTTATGGAAACAAAAACTAAATCAGATGAATTAAGGACAAAAGTGCCTGTACTTTTCACAATGACTTGCTTCAGAACATCACAGCCACAATATAAATTTTTCTCCAGGGTCTGAGAACCTGAGAACCCTAGAAAATTTTCCAGATATTTTTCTTAATATAACCAATCTCAAGAAAATTAAGAATGACATAACAAGGCCTTTCTAACCCTGGACTCCAGTTTATACCTAGAAAACTACATTATGATGCTACCATAGTTTTGCATCCATTTTAAAACCAGGTTCTGAAATTTGAAAATTTTACCTGAAAGCATGACATCACAATCCCAATATTTTGTAGTAGAAGAATGCAGGAATTTTTTTGGCTTCTGAAGTAAAATTTAATATTTTAAATAATTAAATATTTAAAAGTATTTTAAATATTTAAATATTTCAGATTTTAGTGAAGTAAAATATTCTTATGTAGATTATAATATTGCATAATACCTATACTTCTTTTTAATTATTGATAATCTACAGAATTTAAAATTATTTTATCTCATATCATATAAAGACAATAATTATATTTATATTTTATATATTTATATCTTAAATATGTTTTAAAATGTTACTATTGAGCAGGAGAAAAAAATTTCTTGACCCTCAGTTTTAAATAATAAGTCAGGATCATGATTTGGTAAGTCAAATATGTATTTAAATTCTGTATCTGAAATTACTAAATATCTCATCTTTAAATAATTTCATAAAGACATTTATTTCCTCAATACTCATTATATTATAAATTTAAATTTCTCTATACCCTCAAATTAATTGGACATATAATTGGACATATAATTAAATTAATTATAGATTATCCTCTATAAACGTTATTTTCCATAACTTACAGATGTCATAAAAAGATGTGAAAACTTTATGAAGCATGAAAAAGCCTCCTATAATCTTAAAATTTACACTTTTAGAAGATATAAGAAATGTAATAAAATATTACCAGTATTATACTTCAGTAATGAGCATATTTCTCCTGTACTTTTCAAATTTTGTGTAAAATTTTCATTATAATAATAGTTAATAGTAATTTAGCACTCCTATATACACATATGTTGAATATATTTTATCTGATTTAAACATTACAAGACTCTACAAAGTTATTTTACCCCATTTTAGAGATTAAAAACCTAAGGCTTACTGAGGTTAACTAATTTTCCCAATGTTACACTAAGTGGCACAACCAAAAATGTATATTTTTCTACTTAGAGAAGAATGTGATCAAGTTTAACAACACACATGCACACACACACACAGTCCTTCTCAGACTCTTCCAAAAAATAGAAGGGGAGGTAATTCTTCCCATATTACTATAATATACTTCCCATATTATCCTTCATTCCATGAGACAGTGTTTCCCTGATATGAAATTTAAACAAAGATATCACAATAAAAAAAAATACTAGAGGCCAATACCCCTTTTAAGTATAGGAACAAAAGTACTCAAAAATGCTAGTGAATGAAATAAAAAAACATATGCAAATAATTATATAACTTAACCAAATGGAATTTATCCTAGAAATGCAAAATCAATTCAACATTCAAAAATCAACAAATGTGATGCATTATATTAAAAACACGTAATCGGGACACTTGAGTGTTAATGTCAATTGATTAAATGTATGACTCTTGATTTCAGTGCAGGTCATGAACTCGGGATCCTGAGATCAAGCCCTAAGCACAGAGTCTACTTGACTCTCCCTCTGAACCTTCCCCCCAACCTGCCCCACTTGCATTCTCTCAAATAAATAAATAAAATCTTTAAAAATACATAATCATCTCAATAGATACAGAAAAAGTATTGGGCAAAATCCAACAGTGTTTCATGATAAAAGCACTCAACAAAAAAGAATAGAAAGGAACTTTCTTGGGGGCCTGGGTGGCTCAGTCACTTAAGCATCTGTCTTTGACTCAAGTCATGATCCTGGAGTCCTGGGATCTAGCCCAGTCTCAGGCTCCCTGCTTGGGTGGGCGGGGAGAGAGGGAGTCTGCTTCTCCCTCTCCTTCTGTGCCTCCCCAATGCTCATGCACTCTCTTTCTCTCAAATAAATAAATAAATAAATAAATAATCTAAAAAAAAAGAAAGGAACTTCCTCAATATGACAAAGTGTATCTATAAACTAATCCACAATTAACACCATACTTAATGGCAAAAAATTGAATGTTTTCTCTGTAACATCAGCAAGAAGAAGGAATGTTCATTCTCATGGCTTCTATTAAACATTGTTTTGTATGTTCTAATTACAAGGCCAATTGGACAAAAATTAGACAAAAATAAGTAAAAAATTTAAAAAAAAGCATCCAAATTGGGAAGGAAGAAGTAAAATGACTTGTTTTTCCAGATGGCATGATCTTGTATATAGGAAATCCGAAGAACAACTACTCCCAAAAGCAATTAACACTGACAGAAAAGTTCAAGTTTATAGGATACAAGATCAACATAAAAAAAAAAATTTTAAATACTAACAATGAACAACATGAAAATGAAATTAAAGAGATAATCCTGTTTATTATAGTATGAAAAAAACATAAATTGAGGAAACATTTTAATTAAAATATAAAAACAAGACTTGCACACTGAAAACTAAAAAACTTTTCAAGAAATAAAAGAAGACCTACATAAAAAGAATATAACCCATGTTCATGTATTGAAGGCAATAATGTTAAAATGACAATTCTCTCTAAATTGATTTAAAGGGTCAATGCAATTCCTATCAAACTGTCTTTTTTTTTGAAACATTAACAAGGTCATTTTAAAACTCACATGAAAAAATAAGAGTTCCAGATTTTTTTTTAAAGAACAGATCAAATTTAAAAGATTCACCTTAGCCTACTATAAAAGTGATTGTAAAACTATAATAATCGAGAGGCGCCTGGGTGACTCAGTTGGTTAAGCATCCCACTCTTGGTTTCAGCTCAGGTCCTGGTCTCAAGATCATGAGATAAAGCCCCACTTCAGGATTTCCATGGGGCGTCTGTTTGAGATTCTTTTCCTTGCCCTCTCTCTCTCTGCCCTACCACCTGCTTGCACTCTCTCTCTAAAATTAAATAAATTAAATAATTAAAAAAAAACATAGGGGCACTTGGGTGGCAAGTGGGTTAAGCCTTTGCCTTCGGCTCAGGTCATTATCCCAGGGTCCTGGGATGGAGCCCCGCATTGGGCTTTCTGCTCCGCGAGGAGCCTGCTTCCCCCTCTCTCTCTCTGCCTGCCTCTCTGCCTACTTGTGATCTCTCTCTGTGTCAAATAAATAAATAAAATCTTAAAAAAAAAAAACACATAAGCCTTTAATAACCGAGAGTGTGACATGTATAAAGATAGGTTCGTAGATCAATGGAAGACAAGTAAGAGTTTAGAAATAAAGCCATATATTTATGAACAGTTGCTTCTTAACAAATGTGCCAAGATGATTAATTGGGAAATCATAGTCTTCAACAAATGGTCTTGGGAAGAATGGATATCCACGTGGCAAAATATGAAATTTGACCCCAATTCACACCATATATAAATTTTAACTGAAAATAGATCAATAACCTAAATTTGAACTTAAACTATAAAACTCTTAGAAGAAAACATAGTAAGTTCTCATTATCATAGATTAGGCAATGAATGGCTTGTTAGATAAGATACAAAATGTTTAAATGAGAAAATGGAAATTAGATAAATTGGACTTCAAAATTAAGTAATACCATCAAGAAAGCAAAAAAAAAAAAAGTGTAGAATGGGAGAAGATATTTATAAATCATATTACTGAAGGAGCCTAATTGCCAAATATAAAAAGAACTCTTACAACTTATCAATGCCAAGATGAAAAAAAATTGATAAAATTTGAGCACGTATTTTTTTCAAAGAAGATATGTATATGGCCAATAGCATGTAAACAGAAGCTTAGCATCATTATTCATTAGGGAAATGCTAGTCAAACACAGTATGTTACTAGTTTGTATATATTAGAATTACTCTAATTAAAAAAAAAAAAGGATGCATATCAGCAAGTGTTGGGAAGGATTTGGAAAAATTGGAATTCTCATACACTCCTGGTGAGGATGTAGAGCAGTAAAAGTGCCTTGAAAAACCATTTTGTGGTTCTTCAAAATATTAAAGTTCTTCAAAATGTTCCACTCCTAGATATATGCAAAAGACAGCTTAAAACACATCCACACAAAAGTTATCATACTAATGTCCTTAGCAACATTATTAATAATAGCCCCAAAATGGAAAACACAATATCCATCAACTGATGAATGGATAAAGAAAATATATCTGTGAAATGGAATATTATTCAACAATAGAAAGGAATGAAGTATAGACGTATATTACAACATGGATGAAACCTGAACACATTAATGTTAAGTGAATGAAAACAGACACAAAAAAATTCACATATTTTATGATTACATTTATATGAAATGTTCAGAATGGTATAGCTGTTGCCAGGAGCTAGGTGAAGAGGGTAATAGTGACTGCTAACAGGTATGCCCTGTCTTTTTTGGATATGAAGATATTCTGGATCTAGACAGTCAAAATGACTTTATAGCTATGTGACTTTATTAAAAGTCAGTGAACTGTACACTTTAAAAATGTATTTTATGTCCAATGAATTATATATATGTACTAATATCAGGTTTGAGATTCATACATCCAGAATTTTGTTTTGGTTAGGCCAGTCAGCTTTCTTATAAAGATAAGAAATATGTGCATATTATACAGAGAGAAATACAATAGCTCAAGAATAGCTTTGTAATTACTGTATAATACAAAATTAAGCATAGTTTATCATCTCAGATAAGAGCAGCGAGTAGGTAAAGTCTCTCTAATTAATTACAGTTCTCTACCTACAGTGGTGTTAGATTTCTTTTTTTTTTTTTTTTTAATATTTTATTTATTTGATAGAGAGAAATCACAACTAGGCAGAGAGGCAGGCAGAGAGAGAGGAGGAAGCAGGCTCCCCGCGGAGCAGAGAGCCCGACGCGGGGCTCGATCCCAGGACCCCGAGACCATGACCCGAGCCGAAGGCAGAGGCTTTAACCCACTGAGCCACCCAGGCGCCCCGGTGTTAGATTTCTGATTCAAATATCTGGGAATGTGAGAGACTTTGGGTAAGTGAGAGATGTTTACCATTATTGAGGAAATAAGAATTTGAAAAATGAACTTCTTGCATTTTCTTTCTTGATCTAGAAATTTAGCTCTAAATGAAATTGATACCTAGGATAAGAATAGCATGATTTAATTAATTCTTCCCATGTATCAAATATATTTCCCTCAACACTCACAGCAAATCTATAAAGTTTATACATTTATTCCTCATTTTATAGATGAGGAAACTGTGTCACTTTGCAATTTATTAATTTGCTTAAGATTATTTTAGAAAAATCATTTTGCATTTTAGAGACATAAGTGATTTTGCTTGTGATTATTTACTTCAAACCACCACACAGCAGTGCTTCCCTCTACCCAATGGCTCAGAAACTTCAAAACATTATTTCATGATCTATATAGACAGGATAGTCTGGGTAGATGGCACAGATTTGGCCTTTGGATATCAGTCAGAGTTTTATATATTCAAAGACCGTTGGAATGGAGGAATAAGGCTGAACCATCATGATCCTTAGTAGATTATAGAAACAGTGAACCTAGTTTAAAAGAAATAGTATAGTCATCAAGAGACTGGTTAATAGTATTTCAGTATTTCAAATTTGTATAATATGTCCTTAATATTGAATTAACACTTGGTCCAGAAAAATGTTTGTTTATTTGTTTATTTATTTATTTATTGCTCAGTCTTTATGGACAGATATGTAATTGGTTTAAATATTTGTTCTATTTAAAATTGCCAAATAAGCACAACATAGGTGGGATAGGTAGAAGGTATTGACAGAGGAAAATCATAAAAGACAAATTAAAAAGAGGAAGATATCATAAAGCTGGGATTAACAACCCTAGAAAATGCTATACAGTTTTGCTTTAAGTATGTAAATCCTAGGTCTTTTTTCTGGCACCAAAAGACACAGGAATAAGCTATGCCTTAAAAATACCTTTTTTTCCAAGATTTAATTTTTAGAAGAGTTTTATGTTCCAGCATAATTAAGAAAAGGGTGCAGAGATTTCCCATATGCCCTCTAGCTTCACACAATTAGGTTGTTTGTTTTCTAATTATTGAGTTTTAAAAGTTCTTCATATATTTCGATTAGGAGTTTCTTATCAGATATACACTTTGTAAATATTTTCTCCCAGTATATGACTTATTGTCTTGTTCTTTTGTCATGTCTTTTGCAGAATGGAGGTATTTAATTTTGATGAAATCCAGCTTATCAGTTATTTCTTTCATGAATTGTGTCTTTGATGCTTTATGTAAAAAATCATTGCCATACCAAGTCATCTAGGTTTTTTCTTATGTTACTTCTAGGATTTCTGTAGTTTGTGTTTTACACTTTGACTCATTTTGAATTAATTTTTGTGAAAGGTATGAGGTTTGTGGTTAGACATGTGCATGTCTTATTGTTCCAGCACCATTTGCTGACAGAAAACAAACAGATTTCTTTACCTCATTGTATTTTTTTTCCTTCTTTGTAAAGGAACAGTTGACTACATTAATGTGAGTCTGTTTCTGGGCTCTCTAAACTGACCCAGTGAACTATTTATTTATTCTTCCCCTGGTACCACATTATCTTGACTATTGTAGCTTAATTTAGATATAACTTACATTATGACATTGTGTAATATATTAAGGGGAACAATTTGATGATTGCATACATATATATATATATATTTTGAAATGATAAAATAAGTTTAGTTAAAATATTCCTCACCTCTCATATTTCCCTTTTATTATGGTGAGAACATTTGAGATTTACTCTTTTAACAACTTTCAAGTATACAGTACATTATTGTTAGCAAAGATAACCAGGCTGTACATTAGGTCCCCAGAATGTCTTTTTCCTAAAACTGTGACTTTTTACCTTTGACCAACATCCCATTTCCCCTGTGTCTTGGTCCAAGGCAACCACCAGTCCACTTTCTACAGGAGTTTGGCTTTTTTATGTTCTACATAGAAGTAGGACCATACAAAAGTCTTTCTATTTCTGACTTATTTCACTTAGAGTAATGCCCTTCACAAGTGGCAAGATTTTCTTCTTTTTATGGCCAAATTACTTACATATGTATGTGTGTGTATATATATATACACATATACACATACACACACAATGTATAGTACATACGTATGTATATACTATATACACACACATATAATGTATAGTTTATATGTATAAATATGTATTTGTATGCAATTTATATATGATACATAATATATTCTATGTCATATATTAACATACATATATATGTGTGCATATATATATATATATATATAAAATATCTTCTTTATCTTGATTCATTCACTGATGAACACCTAGGTTGTTTCATGTTTTAGTTATTATGAGTAGTGTTGCAATGAACATGGAGATGAACATACCTGTTTTGGGTAACAATTTCATTTTCTTTGGATGTATACCCAGAAATGGTATTGCTAGATCGTATGGTAGTTCTATTTTTAATTTGGGGGGAAACTCCATATTGTTTTCCATAGCAGCTATGACAATTTACATTTCTTATAGTGAATGAGGGCTCCCTTTTCTTCAAATCCTCACTAATACTTATTGTCTCTTCTCTTTTTGATCGTAGCCATTATAACAGATGTGAGGCAATATCTCATTGTGATTTTCATTTCCATTTCCCTGGTGATTAATGTTGAGCACCATTTCATGTATCTATTGATCATTTGTATTTTATGTGAGAAAATGTTTATTTATATCCCCTGCCCATTTTTATTAGATTATCTGTGTCTTTGCTATTGAGTTGTGAGAGTTTGTTGTATTTTTTTGAATGTTAATCTATTATCTAATATATAGCATGTGAATACACTCTCCCATTCTGTATGTTGCTTTTCATTTTGTTAATTGTGTCTTCTGCTCTGCAGAAGATTTATAGTTTGATGTAACTCCACATGTTGAGTTTTGCTTATGTGGCTTGGACTTGTGGTGTCATAACTAAATTTTGCAAAACTTTGTTCTGAAATGTTTTCCCTATTTTTTTTTTTCTAAGAGTTTTGTGGTTTCAGATCTACATTTAACTTTTTAACAAGTTCATTTGTGTTCATTTAGTGTTCATTTTTGTGAGTGGTAAAATGTAAGGCCTAATTTCATTCTTCTGTATCTGGTTATCCAATTTTCCCAGGACAATTTATTGAACAGGCTATCCTTTAATTATTGAGTGTTTTTGGATCCTTTGTCAAATACTAGGTAACCACACATACATTAATTTATATTGGGCTTTCAGTTCTGTTCCTTTGATTTAGGTGTTTCTTTTTATGCCAGTATCATACTGTTTTGATTACTGGAGCTTTGCACTATATTTTGAAGCCAAGAATTGTGATAACTCCAAGTTTGTTCTTTTTCTCAGGATTGCTTTGACCATTTAGGGTCTTTGTGGTTTCATATAAATTTTAGAATTATTTTCTTTCTAATTTCTGTGAAAAATGCCATTGGGGTTTTAAAAGGGATTGCACTGGATCTATAGATGACTCTGGTACTATGAACATTTTAACAATGCTAATTTTCTAATACATAAACATAATATATCTTTTTATTATTCACATATTCTTTAATTTATTCCATATAGATATCAATGTACAGATCTTTCACCTCCTTGATTAAATTTATTTCTAATTATTTTTATTTTTTATGCTATTGTAAGTGAGATTGTCTTCTTATTTCTTTTTGCAGATAGTTTGTTTTAAGTGGGTAGAAACAACTAATTTTTGTATGTTGATTTGTATACTGCAACTTTACTAAATTTGTTTATTAATTCTGACAGTTTATGAATTCCTTATGATTTTCTATGTATAAGATCATGTTATCTAAAAACAGAGCCAATTTTCTTTTTTTTTCCCATTTTATTTATTTTTTTCAGCGTAACAGTATTCATTGTTTTTGCACAACACCCAGTGCTCCATGCAAAACGTGCCCTCCCTATTACCCACCACCTGTTCCCCCAACTTCCCACCCCTGACCCTTCAAAACCCTCAGGTTGTTTTTCAGAGTCCATAGTCTCTTATGGTTCGCCTCCCCTCCCCAATGTCCATAGCCCCCTCCCCCTCTCCCAATCCCACCTCCCCCCAGCAACCCCCAGTTTGTTTTGTGAGATTAAGAGTCATTTATGGTTTGTCTCCCTCCCAATCCCATCTTGTTTCATTTATTCTTCTCCTATCCCCCTAACCCCCCATGTTGCTTCTCCATGTCCTCATATCAGGGAGATCATATGATAGTTGTCTTTCTCCGATTGACTTATTTCACTAAGCATGATACGCTCTAGTTCCATCCACGTCGTCACAAATGGCAAGATTTCATTTCTTTTGATGGCTGCATAGTATTCCATTGTGTATATATACCACTTCTTCTTTATCCATTCATCTGTTGATGGACATCTAGGTTCTTTCCATAGTCTGGCTATTGTAGACATTGCTGCTATAAACATTCGGGTACACGTGCCCCTTCGGATCACTATGTTTGTATCTTTAGGGAAAATACCCAGTAGTGCAATTGCTGGGTCATAGGGTAGTTCTATTTTCAACATTTTGAGGAACCTCCATGCTGTTTTCCAGAGTGGTTGCACCAGCTTGCATTCCCACCAACAGTGCAGGAGGGTTCCCCTTTCTCCACATCCTCGCCAGCATCTGTCATTTCCTGACTTGTTAATTTTAGCCATTCTGACTGGTGTGAGGTGATATCTCATTGTGGTTTTGATTTGTATTTCCCTGATGCCGAGTGACGTGGAGCACTTTTTCATTTGTCTGTTGACCATCTGGATGTCTTCTTTGCAGAAATGTCTGTTCATGTCCTCTGCCCATTTCTTGATTGGATTGTTTGTTCTTTGGGTGTTGAGTTTGCTAAGTTCCTTATAGGTTTTGGATACTAGCCCTTTATCTGATATGTCGTTTGCAAATATCTTCTCCCATTCTGTCAGTTGTCTTTTGGTTTTGTTAACTGTTTCCTTTGCTGTTCAAAAGCTTTTGATCTTGATGAAATCCCAATAGTTCATTTTTGCCCTTGCTTCCCTTGCCTTTGCCGATGTTCCTAGGAAGATGTTGCTGTGGCTGAGGTCGAAGAGGTTGCTGCCTGCGTTCTCCTCAAGGATTTTGATGGATTCCTTTCTCACATTGAGGTCCTTCATCCATTTGGAGTCTATTTTCGTGTGTGGTGTAAGGAAGTGGTCCAATTTCATTTTTCTGCATGCGGCTGTCCAATTTTCCCAGCACCATTTATTGAAGACGCTGTCTTTTTTCCATTGGACATTCTTTCCTGCTTTGTCGAAGATTAGTTGACCATAGAGTTGAGGGTCTATTTCTGGACTCTCTATTCTGTTCCACTGATCGATGTGTCTGTTTTTGTGCCAGTACCATGCTGTCTTGATGATGACAGCTTTGTAATAGAGCTTGAAGTCCGGAATTGTGATGCCACCAATTTTGGCTTTCTTTTTCAATATTCCTTTGGCTATTCGAGGTCTTTTCTGGTTCCATATAAATTTTAGGATTATTTGTTCCATTTCTTTGAAAAAAATGGATGGTATTTTGATAGGGATTGCATTAAATGTGTAGATTGCTTTAGGTAGCATAGACATTTTCACAATATTTATTCTTCCAATCCAGGAGCATGGAACATTTTTCCATTTCTTTGTGTCTTCCTCAATTTCTTTCATGAGTACTTTATAATTTTCTGCGTGTAGATTCTTAGCCTCTTTGGTTAAGTTTATTCCTAGGTATCTTATAGTTTTGGGTGCAATTGTAAATGGGATTGACTCCTTAATTTCTCTTTCTTCTGTCTTGTTGTTGGTGTACAGAAATGCAACTGATTTCTGTGCATTGATTTTATATCCTGACACTTTACTGAATTCCTGTACAAGTTCTAGCAGTTTTGGAGTGGAGTCTTTTGGGTTTTCCACATATAGTATCATATCATCTGTGAAGAGTGATAGTTTGACTTCTTCTCTGCCAATTTGGATGCCTTTAATTTCTTTTTGTTGTCTGATTGCTGAGGCTAGGACTTCTAGTACTATGTTGAATAACAGTGGTGATAATAGACATCCCTGCCGTGTTCCTGATCTTAGCGGAAAAGATTTCAGTTTTTCTCCATTGAGAATGATATTTGCGGTGGGTTTTTCATAGATGGCTTTGATAATATTGAGGTATGTGCCCTCTATCCCTACACTTTGAAGAGTTTTGATCAGGAAGGGATGCTGTACTTTGTCAAATGCTTTTTCAGCATCTGCTGAGAGTATCATATGGTTCTTGTTCTTTCTTTTATTAATGTGTTGTATCACATTGATTGATTTGCGGATGTTGAACCAACCCTGCAGCCCTGGAATAAATCCCACTTGATCGTGGTGAATAATCCTTTTAATGTACTGTTGAATCCTATTGGCTAGTATTTTGGCGAGAATTTTTGCATCTGTGTTCATCAAGGATATTGGTCTGTAGTTCTCTTTTTTGGTGGGATCCTTATCTGGTTTTGGGATCAAGGTAATGCTGGCCTCATAAAATGAGTTTGGAAGTTTTCCTTACATTTCTATTTTTTGGAACAGTTTCAGGAGAATAGGAATTAGTTCTTTAAATGTTTGGTAGAATTCCCCTGGGAAGCCGTCTGGCCCAGGGCTTTTGTTTGTTTGGAGATTTTTGATGACTGTTTCAATCTCCTTACTGGTTATGGGCCTGTTCAGGTTTTCTAGTTCTTCCTGGTTCAGTTGTTGTAGTTTATATGTCTCTAGGAATGCATCCATTTCTTCCAGATTGTCAAATTTGTTGGCATAGAGTTGCTCATAGTATGTTCTTATAATTCTCTGTATTTCTTTGGTGTTAGTTGTGATCTCTCCTCTTTCATTCATGATTTTATTGATTTGGGTCCTTTCTCTTTTCTTTTTGATGAGTCTGGCCAGGGGTTTATCAATCTTATTGATTCTTTCAAAGAACCAGCTCCTAGTTTCATTGATTTTTTTCTATTGTTTTTTTTTTTTTGGTTTGTTTGTTTGTTTCTATTTCATTGATTTCTGCTCTATTCTTTATGATTTCTCTTCTCCTGCTGGGTTTAGGGTTTCTTTCTTGTTCTTTCTCCAGCTCCTTTACGTGTAGGGTTAGGTTGTGTACTTGAGACCTTTCTTGTTTCTTGAGAAAGGCTTGTACCACTATATATTTTCCTCTCAGGACTGCCTTTGCTGTGTCCCACAGATTTTGAACCATTGTGTTTTCATTATCATTTGTTTCCATGAATTTTTTCAATTCTTCTTTAATTTCCTGGTTGACCCATTCATTCTTTAGAAGGATGCTGTTTAGTCTCCATGTATTTGGGTTCTTGCCATCTTTCCTCTTGTGATTGAGTTCTAGCTTCAGAGCATTGTGGTCTGAAAATATGCAGGGAATGATCCTAATCTTTTGATACCGGTTGAGACCTGATTTGTGACCCAGGATGTGATCTATTCTGGAGAAGGTTTCATGTGCACTAGAGAAGAATGTGTATTCTGTTGCTTTGGGATGAAATGTTCTGAATATATCTGTGATGTCCATCTGGTCCAGTGTGTCATTTAAGGCCTTTATTTCCTTGTTGATCTTTGGCTTGGATGATCTGTCCATTTCAGTGAGGGGAGTGTTAAAGTCCCCTACTATTATTGTATTATTATTAATGTGTTTCTTTGATTTTGTTATTAATTGGTTGATATAGTTGGCTGCTCCCACGTTAGGGGCATAGATATTTAAAATTGTTAGATCTTCTTGTTGGACAGACCCTTTGAGTAGGATATAGTGTCCTTCCTCATCTCTTATTATAGTCTTTGGCTTAAAATCTAATTGATCTGATATAAGGATTGCCACCCCAGCTTTCTTCTGATGCCCATTAGCATGGTAAATTGTTTTCCACCCCCTCACTTTAAATCTGGAGGTGTCTTCGCATCTAAAATGAGTTTCTTGTAGGCAACATACTGATGGGTTTTGTTTTTTTATCCATTCTGATACCCTGTGTCTTTTGATTGGGGCATTTAGCCCATTAACATTCAGGGTAACTATTGAGAGATATGAATTTAGTGCCATTATTAGTCTGTAAGGTGACTGTTACTGTATATTGTCTCTGTACCTTTCTGATCTACTACTTTTAGGCTCTCTCTTTGCTTAGAGGACCCCTTTCAATATTTCCTGGAGACCTGGTTTGGTGTTTGCAAATTCTTTCAGTTTTTGTTTGTCCTGGAAGCTTTTGATCTCTTCTTCTATTTTCAATGATAGGCTAGCTGGATAGAGTATTCTTGGCTGCATGTTTTTCTCGTTTAGTGCTCTGAATATATCATGCCAGCTCTTTCTGGCCTGCCAGGTCTCTGTGGATAAATCTGCTGCCAATCTAATATTTTTACCATTGTATGTTACAGACTTCTTTTCTCGGGCTGCTTTCAGGATTTTCTCTTTGTCACTAAGACTTGTAAATTTTACTATTAGGTGACGGGGTGTGGACCTATTCTTGTTCACTTTGAGGGGGGTTCTCTGCACCTCCTGGATTTTGATGCTTGTTCCCTTTGCCATATTAGGGAAATTCTCTCCAATAATTCTCTCCAATAGACCTTCTGCTCCCCTCTCTCTTTCTTCTTCTTCTGGAATCCCAATTATTCTAATGTTGTTTCGTCTTATGGTGTCACTTATCTCTTGAATTCTCCCCTCGTGGTCCAGTAGCTGTTTGTCCCTCTTTTGTTCGGCTTCTTTATTCTCTGTCATTTGGTCTTCTATATCACTAATTCTTTCTTCTGCCTCATTTATCCTAGCAGTGAGAGCCTCCATTTTTGATTGCACCTCATTAATAGCTTTTTTGATTTCAACTTGGTTAGATTTTAGTTCTTTAATTTCTCCAGAAAGGGCTTTAATATCTCCAGAGAGGGTTTCTCTAATATCTTCCATGCCTTTTTCGAGCCTGGCTAGAACGTTCAGAATCGTCATTCTGAACTCTTGATCTGACATATTACCAATGTCTGTGTTGATTAGGTCCCTAGCCTTCGGTACTGTCTCTTGTTCTTTTGTTTGTGGTGATTTTTTCCGCCTTGTCATTTTGTCCAGATAAGAGGATATGAAGGGTCAAATAAACTACTAAAAGGGTGGCAAAGACCCCAGAAAAATGCGCTGTAACCAAATGAGAAGAGACCCCAAATTGTGGGGGGGAGAAAGGGGATAAAAAGAGGTTCAGGAAAAAAAAGAAAAAAATTTAAAAAATAAATAAAGAGAAAATATAAAAAAGAAAGAAAAAATATATATATTTAGATAAACTAGTCGAAAAACGTTAAAAAAGAAAAGGGTAAAAGTTTTAAAAAATTTAGCAGAAGAAGAAAAAAGAAAAAAGAAAAAAAATTGAAAAAAGAAAAAAAATTGAATTAACCGCAAGACTAAAGAATCATGGGGAGAAAGCCATGAGTTCCATGCTTTGCTTTCTCCTCCTCTGGAATTGCACTGCTGTCTTAGGAATTGAACCTGCTTTCCTTGATAGATGAACTTCGTCCTGGCTGGATATTTTGTTGATCTTCTGGGGGAGGGGCCTGTTGTAGTGACTCTCAAGTGTCTTTGCCCGAGGCGGGATTGCACCGCCCTTACCGGCTGCTGGACTAAGTAATCGGCTCGGGTTCGCTTTTGGGAGCTTCTGTTCCCTGAACGCTTTCCGTAGAGTTCCGGAGGATGAGAATGAAAATTGCGGCCTCCTAGTCTCCGGCCCGGAGGAGCCGAGAGCCCGGAGCCCCACTCCTCAGTGTGCCCCCAGAGGACAGCACCCAATCACTCCCGTATCCCCAGCCTCTAGCCGCACTCCGAGCTCACCCAGCCCGCGACCAGTTCAAGGTAACCCCGAGCTGAGAGTTCAGTCCTTGGCTCTGTCTCTGTAGCCGGCTTCTCTGTTCTAATACCTGCGAGCTCTGCGACACTCTGACACCCCCGATCCTTCTGTGACCCTGCGGGACCTGGGGCCACGCTGACCCCACGTGGGCTTCACCCCGGTTTAGCCTCTGGAGCAATGTCCCTCAGTGGAACAGACTTTTAAAAGTCCTGATTTTGTGCTCCGTTCCTCTGCCGCTTGCCAGGAGCCGGCCCCTCCCCCCGCGGTCTATCTTCCCGTCATTTTAGATTCACTTCTCCGCCAGTCCTACCTTTCAGAAAGTGGTTGATTTTCTGTTTCTAGAGTTGCTGTTCTTCTTCTCTTCGATCTCCCGTTGGATTTGTAGGTGTTTGCAATGTTTAGATAAGCTATCGAGCTGATCTCCTGTTACCTGATGTAGTCTCAGCCTGCTACTTCTCCGCCATCTTGACTCCTCCCCTCCTGTTGGAAACTCTTTGATTACTAATTTAATCTTTGTATTTTTATTTGTCCATTTAAATTTTCTATATTCCCATAATCAATTTTGGCAGGTTGTATATTTCTAGGACTATATCCAATTCTCTGAGGTTATTCAATTTGTTGACACATAATTTTCAATAGTTTCTTACTATCCTTTGTGTGTCTATGGCATCAGTTGTAAGGTCACTTCCTTCATTTCTAATTTCATTGAATTTTCCTTCTTTTTTTTCTTGGTTTGCCTAGATAAATATTTCAGATTTGGCTATCATTTCCAAAACAAGCTCTTAGTTTTATTAATCTTTTATACTATTTTTCTGTTTTCTGTTTCATGTATTTTAGTTCATGTAGAAGGGTAATAACAGTCCTGCAACTTTGTTCTTCAATATTGAGTTGCCTAATATGTTTATTTTGGCTGTCTACATAAATTTTAGAAGCAGCTTTTTAATATCCATGAATTAACTTGCTTGAATTTTTATTGGGATTGTTTCCCATCTGGAAATTCAAGTTGGGGAGAATGGACATCTTTATAATACTGAGTTTTTCTATTCAAGAACAGGAAATATCTCTCCATTTATTTAGTTCTTCTATCAGATTTTTGTAGTTTTTTCTCATATAGATCTTGTCAGTATTTAGATCACTCCAAAATATTTCTTTTTTGGAAGGGGGTACAATTTAAATGATAAAAGATCTCAACATGAGGCAGGAATCTATCAAAATCCTAGAAGAGAACATAGGCAGTAACCTCTTTGACATCAACCACAACAACTTCTTTCAAGATATGTCTCCAAAGGCAAAGGAAAAAAAAGCAAAAATGAACTTTGGGGACTTCATCAAGATCAAAACCTTCTGTACTGCAAAGGAAATAGTCAACAAAAAGGCAATCCACAGAATGGGAGGAGATATTCGCAAATGACACTACAGACAAGGGGCTGATATCCAAGATCTATAAAGAACTCCTCAAATTTAACACTCAAAAAACAGATAATCACATCAAAAAATGGGCAGAAGACATGAACAGACACTTCTCCAGTGGAGACATACAAATGGCTAACAGACACATGAAAAAATGTTCATCATCATTAGCCATCAGGGAGATTCAAATCAAAACCACATTGAGATACCACCTTATACCAGTCAGAATGGCCAAAATTAACAAGACAGTAAACAACAAGTGTTGGAGAGAATGTGGAGAAAGGTGAACCGTCTTACCCTGTTAGTAAGTATGCAATTTGGAATGCAAGTTGGTGCAGCCACTTTGGAAAACAGTGTGAGTTTCCTTAAGAAATTAAAAATAGAGCTGCCTTCTGACTCTGCAATTGCACTACTGGGTATTTACCCCAGAGATTCAGATGTACTGAAAAGAAGGGCCATCTGTACCCCCATGTTCATAGCAGCAATGGCCACGGTCACCAAACTGTGGAAAGAGCCAACATGCCCTTCAACAGATGAATGGATAAAGAAGATATGGCCCATATATGCAATGGAGTATTATGCCTCCATCAGAAAGAATGAATACCCAACTTTTGTATCAACATGGACGGGGCTGGAAGAGATTATGCTGAATGAAATAAGTCAAGCAGAGAGAATCAATTATATGGTTTCACTTACTTGTGGAACACAAGGAATGATACAGAGGACATTAGGAGAAGGAAAGGAAAAGTCAACTGGGGGAATTGGAGGGGGAGGGGGAGATGAACCGTGAGAGACTGTGGACTCTGAGAAACAAACTGAGGGTTCTGAAGGGGAAGGAGGTGGGGGGTTAGGTGAGCCTAGTGGCAGGTATTCAGGAGGGCACATACTGCATGGAGCACTGAGTGTGGTGCATGAACAATGAATCTTAGAACACTGAAAAAAAAATCTTTAAAAAAGTAAAATAAAAAATAAATAAATGATATTATATCTTTAATTTTGTAATCCACTTATTAATTATTGATATATAGAAAATCAATTAACTTTTATATATCAACCCTATATCTTGCACTCTTAGTATAATTGCTTTAGTCCAACTTTCTAAGTTATTCTTTTTATTATTATGGATCTTTTATATAGATGATCATGACATCTGCAAACAAGTAGTCTTATCAAATCCTTTTCAATCTATATAACTTTTTCTTTCCTTTTGCCTCCTCTTCCTCTTTCTTTCTTTTTTTCTTTCCCTTTCTTCCTTATTTTCTTTCTGACTTTTTCTTTTTTGTCTTATTTAAATTATCTTTTTAAAGTCTGATTATCAGCTACTGTAACAATGATTGGTTCACATGCTACAGAAATCATAATGATATGGCTTGCATTATAGTTATATTATTCTTTAGTTTCAGTTGCAAAACTCAATTTTGATATTAGGTATATAACTTTGCTAACTCTTCTGGATTCATTACTGATAAAATTTTTGGATATTTATATAATGAGGAAAGAGATTATTGCTGCCCAAAGCCTCTCACCTTTTGGTGGACATAAATTTACACTGTACAAATCCACTTGATTACCTGGTAACACTTCCACTTGACCTTCTATCATTGTCTTGAAATGAGGTACATACTCACTTGTCTTTCAACTTTTTTCCCCATAATGTAGTTCATTCAATATAGAGCTTCTTTTGTAAAAAAACATAGTTCCAGTAAGATGAGATGCCACCAGTCAGTTTCATAGGCTTTCTACCATTTCTTTTATGAGGTGAGCATGCTTGATGCAAACAAAACACATGTTGCTTTGCCTAGACCTACTATAGTTCCTGGGTTGGTGACAATTCTCACTAAGAAATGTTGTTTTGCTAACTGAAAATTAGCAAATTTGTTTTTGGTAATGAAAATTATGCAGGATTTATTAAAAATCAACTAAAATTTTATGTTCCCCAGCTCTCACAGAGTTGTATTAACCACAGTGAGTGAATTTTAAATATAACTATGACCCTGTATTGGTTTATTATGTTTTTTATCCATAATTATGATCTAGTTAATTTTTATCCATGTTTCTATATCAATTCTTATGGCAAGGCACCATTCATGAGGATGTGCACATGACACGGGTACAGCCAATATAATTGTTGGTTTTTAAATTTGGAAATAATAAAATTATATCCATGTGCTCTTATGAGTGTAGCAATTTGAGTAAAGAAATCATTATTATGTTATGGTTAACAACTCTTATCCTTTAAGAAATCTATCTCATTTAATATCACTTAATGAGCCACTAAATATATTCAAGGGTTCATTAGAATCATTTAAATGCTCCAGAAATCATAAATGTGAAGTATACCCATCTGAAGACGGTTCAACATAGTTCATAAGGCATAACATATGTCATGAGCTGCTACTCAACTGCATGTTTTAATCACTAGGCAAATAGGGACTTATCTCTTTCCTTCTGTCAAGCTCTGAAGGTTGCAATAAGTTTTCTTTGAAAGGTCCTTAAGGGAAAAATTTTGATACTCACCCTTTATGGTATAGAATAAAGTTGAATCCACTAGCTATGAAAAATGCTAGAGAAAGCTTTCCTACTCAGTTACTTTCCCAAATTTCTTTTCCTTGGGTCATATAATAATAATAATTTTAAGTGAGAATAAAATTTTTATGATTTTCCTTTAAAGAAAATCTCAGATACATCACTGTGGCCTGAGTTAACACATTCCCCTAGAAGTATAGCATCACATTGTATGTGAAATCTTAGCTTTCTTGGCTGAGATCAGTCAGGGACAGTCATTTTCTCAATTTGAGCCTGGAGGTATTTCTAACAAAGAGATACATGTTTGTTGTTCTCTAGAAGTGGGAATGAATTTGCTTCAAGAGGACAATATTACTGTTGTCAATTTAGAAAGCTCAAAATGTATGTGCTTAAAAAAAAACCTATAAAATGCCATATGTGTTCACCCCTAAAATTATGATAATAAAAATGCTAATAATGTGTCTATTCCACATAACTTAAATGCCTCAATTTCCCTGTATGCAAGAAATGAGTGGGCAAATTTATCTCATCTCTTGGCCAGGGGCATTGTGAGGAATTAATTTCACAATTATTTTTTCCTCTTTAGATGAAAGTTGCTAGGACTATAATAATAAAAATCATGTTATAAGACCATCTTTATATTTCAGACAGGCTGCATTTTGGAAATTTGTACTCCTTGAGTTTCAAAATGATTATTTATGTCAAAAGTTTTTTCCAGTTGCTTTTGATAAGCATCATAAATACAATGAATTACTTGTGCTTTCTTTTTAAAACTGATTTTGAATCTTTTAATACAAGTTTCTTAGTCACAATAGACTTGTTTCTACTTGCAGTGCATATAGTAATCTTGACTGCAGCTTCCTGCAGGGTCTAGGATATCCTGCCGAGCTTCACATGACCAACATTATAACAGTACTGCTTGCAACCCACTGCTTGTTTACTTCATATTCTCAACTCAAGATTATTCATCTCTTTTCCCCCAGATGTTAGTTGTCATCTAGCTCCTGTGACTTTTTAAAATCTTCCAAACAAGGTCATTTTAGATTTTCTGGTCAAGATAGCAGTCAGCCAGTGTTTCTCCAGGCTCCCACTGAAAATACAGAAAGAGGAGGAAGGTTATTAGCAGTAATGGCAACACAGAAAATTGATTAAAAATTTATCAGAACTTAAGAGGATTTTTTAAAGAGGATTTCTAATTTCCAAAAAGAAAAAAAATCTGATATGGAATATTGGGACAATACAAGAAATCAGTAAATCAGATCTTACACTTGATGTGTTTCTCTGCATCAGAAGTATGGATTATTTGCTGACCTGAAGGAAGATAGCCATGCCTCATACTACATCAGATCTGCTTTATGAGGCAGGCAGGCAATAAGAACTTAATTTTCCTATTCTCCCTATTGGTTTTTCTTTTTGTCTGCATCACTTATCAAATACATTTCTCAGCAGTGTTACTGGAAGGAGGAGTGGGAAAGCAGTAGAGCGCTTCACCTGGGATGTGGAATCGTGATAGAGAATGGGTAGAACAGAGCCCTCTGGGGGTGCAGTTTTATTGGATTGTTTTCAGGCAAGAAAAGAATTACAGACTGCTTCAAATTGTCTGGAAAAAATGCCCTCCTCACAAACTGAAGTTCAGGAATGGTGAACAGACAATCTCTCCTCCATCCAGCAGAACCAGCCTACATGAATGACTGATAGATATTGCAAATGCAGCTTGGGTCTAGAGCAACCAACCAACAAACAAAGTATGAGTGATATAAGCAGTACTTTTAACAGCCGCTAAACTGATGCTTCTCAGCATGTGCTCCAGGTACCACCTGCACTAACCTTACTTTGGAAGCTTGTTAAATGTAAAATTTCCCCAGCCTCCTTTTTTCCTCTATATTTCTCAGCTTTGCTGTGATGACACCCCCACAACTTTAGTAACTGGCAACAGCAAACATCTGTTTAGCTCTCAGAATCGCTGGAGTTTGATCTATATGTTTTCTGGTTCTTGGATATTGACTGAAGGAACAGTCACTCCCTGGCACATGTTGGTCTCCTGACAGAGGTCAGCATCAAGAGACACACAGAATTGTATCTGAAATGCACTTGCGGGTGTGGCATGTGCTATACCAAACTTACATTCTATTGTCCAAAGCAAGATACCATTAGGAATATACTACAAACAATATAGTACATGCATAGTTCTCTTCAAGGAAAGGAGAAACAGTTGTGAAGAATACTACAGTCTTTCACTATCTCAGAAAATATACTTTTCAGTAGGGTAAATAGGGCCCATGATTTGCATTTTAAGAATGAATATATATATATATATATATATTTATATATATATATATATATATTTTAAGATTTTAAATTTATTTATTTGCCAGAGAGAGAGAGAATCACAAGTAGGCAGAGAGGCAGGCAGAGGGAGAGGGAGCAGTAGACTCCCTGCTCAGTAAGTAACCTGATGTTGGGCTTGATCTCAGGACCTTGAGATCATGACCTGAGGCTAAGGCAGACACTTAACTGACTGAGCCACTGAGGTGCCCCTATACCAATATATATTTAACTTGAGAATTACCAAGCTATGTGAATAATGATAAACTTTGTGTTCTTTTTTATATGGTAAAGTGGAGATTATGCTAAATATCCAAAGGAAAACATAATTTGGCAAAATTACTGAAAGTACAGTTTTAGAAATATCTCCTTTGTGGTTTGATAACATTAGGGTCTGTTTAAGATTGGATAATTGTTGAAACAAAGAGACATCATTCTGAAATTAGTAGAAATCAGATTATGAAATAAGTAGAGGTAAAATAAGACTTGAAGAAATATATATTCAATATCAAACATTTAATCTGAATTAGAAACATTAATGACCATAATTGACAATGCATAGTATTAAATCCACAAAATGGAGAGCAATCTTGAGAAACTACCCTTAAATATAGAAGAATGTATAAAGAGAACATTGATGTAATAGAAGTTGATAAATGTGTAAAATAGATAATACAAACAATATTCAGATTTTTTTTATTTTATTTTTTTATTTTTTCAGCATAACAGTATTCATTGTTTTTGCACAACACCCAGTGCTCCATGCAAAACGTGCCCTCCCTATTACCCACCACCTGTTCCCCCAACCTCCCACCCCTGACCCTTCAAAACCCTCAGGTTGTTTTTCAGATTTTTGATGTCACAGTAATCATTAAGAAAAAAGAACAAAACATTCTGTGTAGAAACAAAATATGAGTTTGCTCCATTGAAAGAACACAGGCAATATCAAATTGTTAAAATGTACATATGCATAAATTATTCATTTATATAAGATTTACATATTATATATAAGATATATACAACTTTTGAATTTTAAGGAAGTATTTTTCAAATGTCTTGGGGAGGGCAGTTAATTTAAACATTTATCCAGGGGCGCCTGGGTGACTCGGTTGGTTAAGAAACTGTCTTAGGCTCAGGTCATGATCCCGGAGTCCCAGAATCGAGTCCCACATCAGGCTCCCAGCTCCCCAGGCTGTCTGCTTCTCCCTCTGCTGACCTTCTGCCCTCTCACGCTCTCTCTCTCTCTCTTCCTCTCTTCCTCTCTCTTTCTGTCTCAAACAAATAAATAAAAATCTTAAAAATAATATCTGTGTGGCATCAGACTTCTGCTGAACAACACTGAAGCTTCATCTGCAGACATTTGAAGGAAAATGTTATAAACTCAAATTTCTATATCTAGACAATTCATCTTACTCATCTAAAGACAATAAAATAATCCCATATCTTCAAAGTTCAGAAAGTATACCATCTATATTTTTCTCCTAATATATCCCAGATATGAAAGTTTTCTAAATATGCCAGAAATACCCATCTCATACCATATAAACAAATTAACTCAAAATAAATTTTAGACCTAAATGTAAGAGCTAAACCAATAAAATCTTCAAGAAAATATAGTATATGATTATATTTGTGTGAAATATCCAGAAGAGACAAATGTACAAGAAGTAAATTAGTAGTTGCCTCGGGTGGAGGAGGAGGGAGAGAGAGGGATAGGAATTGGCTGCTGATCAGTAAAACGTTTCTTAAGGGGGAATGAAATGTTCTAAAATTGGTTTATGGTGAAAATTGCACAACCCTGTGAAATCCACTATAAAACCCACTGAATTATGTACTTAAGGGGGTGAATTTTTTGATACATGGATAATATCTCAATAGAATAGTTAAAAATGAAAAAAAGATATATAATGAAAAGTAATAGTTATCTGATTTAAAAATAACAAAATATAGTAATACTAATATATATATATACCTATGATAAATTTTAATTTTTAAATTAGGCATGGTAACAGATTAATAGCAATAAATAATGATAAAATAGAACAATTATGACAATATACTATAATAAAAATTATGTGAATATGGGCTCTCTTTCTAAATATCTTACTGTACTGTACTCATTCTTCTTGTGATCTGAGATGATAAGATGCCTATGTAATGACAGGGAGTGAGGTGAATGACAAAATTATTGGATGTAGCTTTCTTGGCTTAGTGGTGTTAAATCAGAAGGCAATCCTCTGAACTGCTGTTGACTGTAGATAACTGAAAGCATGGGAAGCAAACCCATGGATAAGGTTTGAGTACATATTGACTTTAATTAAGAATAGATCAATATGGGTTCACTAATTAGCAAATCTTGAATTTCAAATTTTGTGGGTTCACCAACCTATAAAAATAAATATCTGGTAAAGATGAGAATAATTTTGATATATTTTAAAATTATTGGATTAACTATCAATGGGTAAAGATTCTAGCCCTTATTTGAAAAATTAATTAGTTGTATATAATCATTCCTTTACCCTCTCAATAGATGAAGTTGCTCATGAATGAATGGTAGGACTAGGATCAGTCTAACTGTGAGAGTTTGCTATCTCTAAAAAACTCTGATTTTTGTATTTAAGCCAGTGACATTCAAGTTAGACCCACTACTAATAATGCTATCTGAATCACACCAGTTCTTTGATAATTAAGGTGATTTTAGGTCATGACTTGAATGGTGGTCCAGGTTTAATTCTGTTATCTGAGAGTAAGTATTGATCATACCCCCTCTAGTAGGCCAAAGGGTCTAATTTTGGTAAATTAAATGACTAACCTATGCATTGATAAAGAAATATTGTATACAATATAAATTCCCTCAGAAATACTATAACTGAATCATTATTTAACATCATGCCCTTGACTATACCTCAGGTGGACAAAGTCATTGAATATGAATAGATTCTTTGCAGTTTTGGGAAAAAAAAAAAAGCTATTGTACTTACTACCTATCTGAAAGTTCTATATTTTATTTACAAAGACTTTTTCAATATATTCTTCCTAGAGTTCAGAGATAAGAAAAAAAATTATGTCACCCATTGTAAATTAAAATACTATGTTTGATTTATAATTTAGTACCTGCAGTTCATTCTGTTTCCCTTTTAGCCTCCACTGCCAGGAAATACTGAACCAGGTTTTGCTCTGAAATATAGACCTTCCTTCAGCCTAGATTTACTGGGAAAATTGTGTTTCTTAATCTTTGTTGTTTTGTGATTAGTTTATATTTTTACATATTTATATTTTTACATTTAAATATAAAAACTACCTTAATTTTTTGGAAATAGGCAGGATTTGTGTGTATATAAAATAAACAATAGTATTCTAAGTTGCTTAAGGCATTTTAATATTAAGCTATAGTAAGTCATAACTTTCTATTGAAATTGTGAACACATTATTGTTTAGTTACTTCACAATGCTTTCTGTTTTCTACTGACATCTTCATTGTTTTTACTTTTTCTTTTAAACACTGAAAATAGGGCGCCTGGGTGGCTCAGTGGGTTAAGCCGCTGCCTTCTGCTCAGGTCATGATCTCAGGGTCCTGGGATCAAGTCCCACATCAGGCTCTCTGCTCAGCAGGGAGCCTGCTTCCCTCTCTCTTTCTCTGCCTGCCTCTCTGCCTACTTGTGATCTCTCTCTGCCAAATAAATAAATAAAATCTTTAAAAAAAATAAATAAACACTGAAAATATAACTTCCGTTTTGGAACAGCTGTATACTGAGCCCCAGTGATGTCCCCTTATAAAAGAAGCCGTATTTCTCATCAATTGAAAGAAGTATTATTGAAAAGGAAATGAAGTAAATGGTTTTTAAAGGTAATAATCTATTTTTAATAAAATATCCCCTCCTTAGAACTTCAAAGCCCCAAAATAGTTGAATACTAAAATTATAATTATTGGTTAAAAACAATAATTCTTTTTAAAAAGAAATGCACTCATTATAGTAACTGATTGTAGGAATCATTAAATCATTTTTTTCTGATTTTGTCTGACTTTTTTCTCTATTTCCAACTTTCCCTTTTTATTTTTATTGTTTAATTTTATTTATTTGAGAAAGAAAGAGAGAGAGTGTGTGTGTGTGTAAGGGCAGGGTGAGAGGCAGAGGGAGAAGGAGAATCCCTGCTGAGTGGAGAGCCTGATGCAGGGCTAGATCCCAGGACCCTGAAATCAGGACCTGAGCCAAAGACAGATGCTTAACTGACTGAGCCATCCAGGCGCCCCTCAATGTTTCCCTTTTGTAATGAAATGACTCAAGAAAGGTTTCCAAATCTCAGGTAATATCAGACATGTTTTTACTCTTAAATACTGATGGTGACTTACTCTCAGGATGCCCACCCTTTTGCTGCTACCACATATCCCACTGAAGCAGTGGGTGATCAACCATATTCCATGGCTCAGTCATCTAGCTACATTATTGTTTTTTCCTTAGGTTTGGACAGTTTGACACTGTATTTGCCATGGTAAAATAATCACATGAATTTTTCAAACAAATAAATTTCCAACTGAAAGTGTCCACAAAGCACAAATGGGATTTTGTACTGTTTATACAAAATTTTCAGGAAATTCAAAGACAGAGGTATAGATTAATGTACTAATGGGTTCAGAAATTCCATATAAGGAAAGTTCTGCATTCTGAGAGAGATGATCTACATAAGAAACATAGTTTAAAGTGCCAAGGCTCTAGATATAATATTTAAATTTAATGTTTTAGAGACATATATGGTAAAGATAAAATAAAATAACTCAAAAATTATAAAGCCAATTTTTATTGATTATCACTCATTTAACTAAACAATCAATCAAAATGAAAATATTTTAAAAATTCATGTGGTTATTTCAGAAGTATTTCAGGTATACCATTTTGTCATCTACTAATCCAATCCAAATTATCACCCTTAACCCAATGTCCACAATCACCTTTCCTTGTTCTTTTGCCTCTCTGTTCGTCTATTAAATATTGTAGTACCTAGCCTAGATTTGTTTTCTTTTCTGTATATATATTTGAGTAAATGAATCCAGTTTTATATCTTTAATTACCTTCCACATCCCAATAATCTCCAAATACACTACCAACGTTAACCTATTCCTTAAATTCTAGGCAAATATATTTAACTACCTTCTTGATTTTATCTCTATCATTGATCTATTATCTGTATATATTTCTATCTTTGATCTATACATCTACATAATCTATCTAACAGATATTTTAAAATTAATGCAGAATCCTAAATTTCCTCACTCTACCCAAAGTTATTCTCCTCCACAGGCTTCCATCCATATCTCAATAAATTACCCACTTGTTTAAGCAAAAAAAAACAAAGCAAAAAACCTGTAAGTAATCATTGATTTCTCTTTAATTCAGCCATCATATCTAATCCATCCATATATCTAACTTCAAAACTTATCTTACTTACTTGATCAACTTATTTCCATTTCCAAGTCTATTGCATGATTACAAGTCATTATTGTCTCGTACATAGACCTCTATAATATTTACTTACCTAATCATGCTGTGTCTAGTTTCACCAACCCAAATCCATTTTCCAACAGCAACCAGACTTATTTTAAAGGAAATAAATCACAAAATTTCCTCTTTATAACTGGTTATAAGATATGCCCCCTGCCTCTTATATCATGGTCTTTATCTCATACCATTTCCCAGACTATTACACTTAATACATATTTCCTCACTTTTGGATCCTTCATCATTGCAAATACATCTATGTGTTGAATTATTACCCTGAATTCTTTCCATTATCTTGATATTGTTCACAACGTTGTATCCCTCAGGCTTCTGTCTTCTCAAATATTACTTCAGTAAAACTTCCACACACCACCAGTCTGAAATATCTATTTAGTTATGTGCTCTCACATCACCTAGCTCTATGATTTTATAGTACATCCCACTGTTTTTATTTTCTTATTGTCTGTATCCCCCTACTAAAATACAATTTCCATAAGAGCAAGTTTTTTTTCTCTTATTACTGAATCCTCAATGTCTAGAAGAATGCCTAGCACATAGTAGATATTTGATAATTATGAATAGAATGAATGGTTGAATAAATGAGTAGGTAGGAGCTGTTTGGCTACTTCTGTGCTTTTGATGTTATTGCTTCCTTGTCTTGTGATGAATATTGTATCTCTAATCCTAATTCCTGTCCCCTCATAATCAATCATCCTCTTTCTCCTCAATTTGGATATTTTAAAGACCATTATAATTATTTCATAACTTAAACAATGTTCCTTGAAATCTTGGAGACACTGTACATATCTATAAAATATTTTATTCAATTATTATTACATTCTGAACACAAAACACCAAATGTAATTCAAATTAGAGAATAAGTCAAAAGAGAATAATTTTTTAGATCTGTTTAATTGCCTTTATATGCCATGTGGTACTACGATCATAAGATATATAGTAAATATTTTATAATCATATTCCTACATTCTTTAGACTTGTGAGGTTAAAATATTTTAAATATTTTTTCTACTTCTGGGGCACCTGGGTGGCTCAATGGGTTAAAGCCTCTGCCTTCGGCTCAGGTCATGATCCCAGGGTCCTTGTGATCTCTGCCTGTCAAATAAAATCTTAAAAAAAAATTTTTTTTCTACTTCCATTGTGCTTTTTTAACAAATATGACAAATATTTCCAAAATTATTATTTCTTTTTAAAGAATAACTTTGAAGATCTTGAATGTTTTAGTGAAAGAATAAAATTGACCATGGTTTGTACTGTCCATAGGTTTTGAAAGATGAGTTAACCTCAAAAATAAAAATAACTAGTTATTTTGCCAGCAAAAGAAAGTTTATACAGGAATAATGAAAGAATTGCAATGCAGAAAATGCAAACTATGGAAAACTATAGGCAAATTCAGAGACAAAGCAGAGGAACATTCTTTTATTAAAAAAAAAAGACTGGATTTGGGAGCAGTTATTTTATTTTATTTTTTGGGGGGGAGCAGTTATTTTAAACAAATGTTCAGTCTAGTACAGGAAGCTGGAGTTTGAAGTTTAGTAGCTCCTTATTGACTTGTAGGTTGCAGCTTCTCATTGCCTGGCTGTTGCTGAGTAAGGAAAAAAA
The DNA here is from genome assembly GCF_922984935.1 of Meles meles. Lineage (NCBI taxonomy): Eukaryota > Metazoa > Chordata > Mammalia > Carnivora > Mustelidae > Meles > Meles meles. The sequence continues at coordinate 155,989,252 of NC_060066.1, read as the reverse complement.
TCTTCCTCTTGCTGGTGTAGTAAAGTAGACCACTTCCTGCCAGAAATGTAAAATAAGCTGAAACAAGTGGCACATGCACTTCTCCTTCAGGGCTTCCTGACTCCATCCTAAAGGAAGTTTCCTTTTATTAATTTCCATAGTACTAATCGCCATCCTCCCTTTTTTTGGGGCGGGGGGAAGATTATTACCAATTAGAGACAAAAACCAAAGATCCAGTTTTATTACTTTACTTATCTTTGTAACAATTTCTTCATTTGACAGATGAAAAGATCAGCAAAGACTATATGATAGGAAGGTAATGAACTAATTCAATTTATTAGTATTGGTTATTTACCAGAAAGAGAATATCCTTTAGTAAAGTATGGGGGTTCTATAACCAGATGTTCTGGGTTTAAATCTGGATCTACCACTTTCTAACTCTGATTTCAGGAAAATTAACTTCTATAAAGGATCTGTTTCCCTATGAGTAAAATGGAAATATTATCAGTTGTCTGTTCAGATTACTATGAGAATTAAATGACTTACTTCAGACTTATCATTTAGAGACTGGCAAGATAAAGAAAAAACATCACTCTGCTCTTAGTTTAGTGGTATAAATGGACATTGATTTTCTTAAAAGAGGATTTGAGATGGTCATTAAAAATTGACCAGGTAGAGAAGTTATATTGAAGAGACAGTGATTAACGTTAAAGCAACCAAGAAAGTAATTTTTCCAAATTCTATTATAGCAAACCTAAAAATTATCTCATTTGAAATTCAAAATAGATAATTCAGGACAAACAAAATTTATATTATTAATATTTTAGGATAATAAACTTCTCAAAGTAGTTACATAATTGGATGATACCCTAAATATATTACTGTATCAATAAATATTGAAATAAACAGTTAATTGATGTACCTTAACCAAATAATTTAGATATATGATGTCTTCCCCTATCTTAAATTGAAACATTTGTCTAAAGAAACACTCTTGCTTAAGACCCCCTCTCTACCTCTGCCTTGTTCAGAAACATAGCTGTATACTGTGGTATTGACTTTAGATATGATCCAGTGTAGCAAAAATTCATTCATATGACCTATCCTTTCAGTTTCCCTGTTGCTCACTGTGCTCTCATCTCTCACTCCTGCTCTGTTCTTGTTCACTATCTTGTTTTGTCAAATTCAACATTGCAGAGGGTGGACAAAGGCAAAACTGGAGGCTCTCCAGGTTAGTGTCAGGCATTTAAAGCTGAGACATATTTAGTTGTTCTTCAGAGAGACAGGCACAGAGGGTAGATATTCACATGGAGACCTCAGTACTCTTTCCAGGGGGTCACCAAATGCTATAATACTGCCAGCATTAGAGTAAGAGAAGAGAGAGAGAGGGAGAGAGAGAGAGAGAGAGAGAGAAATATATATAATGCAAAAGGTATTTCAACAACTCCTTGTAGAATACCCATGTTGAAGGGAGACAGGCATTTTTCATCCCAGCAGTATTTCAAAATCTCCTATCGAACTTGTAACAAATACACATTCAAAGCTCTGCTTGATTATTATAATTCAGCATATCTGGAATGGAGCTTGGGTTTCTGTATTTTTAGAGAATTCAATAACTTTAGAGAATCCCTGATTTAAGAAGTAGGGCTATAAAATTCAGCTAGGAAAGAGATTTGAAAAAATCAAAATAATTCTGAGAAAACTTTAAATAACACAAAAAGCAGAGAGATAAAGAAGAATGAAGACCTTTGAAAAAACATCTTTCAATTAGATTATTAGAGGAGGACTAGAGGGTTTGCCAAACATTATTTACATTAAAAGAGGACATTCTAGTAACTTAGAGGTTTATATTCATATGAGAAAAATGCAAAAGATATATTTTCTAGGACAAAGTTTATGCTGTCATAGAATAAACAGGTTAATATTTTATGATGTCACATTAAGTCAAATATTTAAGCAGCATGACCAAACGTTAGCATTTTGTCTCTTAGTATTTATCAAAGAAAGACAAAGTTCATAAAATATAAAAAAAAAATAAGAGCCAGGAACATGAGTTCAAACACTGAGTTTGATTCTAACATCCTGTATGAATACAAATGAGTCACTTTAAATAATAATGATCAGTCACTTCATTTTGACTTGAGTTCCTTGGTACCACTTATTTAGGAAGGCTTTCTCTATACACCAATCATGCCAGGTATCCAAATACTATTGTAATCAGCCTACCTGTTGGTCTCATCAACATGTCTGTAAAATTATGGATGACAAGCATGGCAAACAAAGAATTTGGTATCAGTAGAGAAACATTAGATGTACATATGCAACTTTAATAGAACTTTAAATGAGAGAGGAAGGATAGCACATCAAATGTTACTGGGCACAGAGGAAGGAATAATTTCCTCCTACAAGAGTCATGATGGACATTTAAAGAATACTCCCTAAAGGAGTAGGGTACTAGAGCCAGACATTGGGGTTACTAAAGAATATAGCTAGGATATTCTTGGAATTATCAAATATATCAAGTAGAAAGAATTTGGGTTATGCATTTTGATGCATATTATTATGTTTATCTGAGAGCTTGCTGTGTAGAAATAATGTGGTGGAAATTAAGGTCAAATAATCACAATTTTGGAATGGTTATCTCTTTTCAATTTATATTTAAAGTAATAGGAAGTTACTGAAAATCTTTAAGCAGTCAAGTACTATGAATATATACCTGTATCATGGAAATTAGAGAGATGGATATGAAGTGGGATATATGCTGACAGAGATCCAACCAAAGGAGTTACAAACAGTACCTCTGGTGGTATTGAGTCCTAACAATAGAATTACCCTGTTTTCCATCTTTACTGTCTCTTGCTACATATTAGGAGACAGGACTGTCTCCATTCTTAATGATTTATGATTCCAGGTAATAAGCATAATTATCTCTTTAATTTGGTTAAACCTATAATACCTATAATGGATATAGTCTCTGGCTCTCAAACCCATATGCCTAGAAAACGTTAAGACCATAAACCTGACCCATATTTTAGAGGTGTCGAACTCCATAGCAGTAAAATAAAAGATATAAAGAAAGCTCTCTGTAGATCAAAAATATTTTATTCAGTGGTTCCTAAGTACTCCAGTATTTCAGTAATGTGATGAAAATGATGATTTAGGAAGTGAGAAAGAATAACCTCATGTAAAATATAGCATTAAATAAAGAGTAAATGAATAAATTGGTATATATAACGTAACTGAATTAAAAATGTAAGGACTGTGGAAATCTATTTAATTCTGTTTACTCAGTATTATATTTGGGAAATTTCATGTAGTTTGCTGTACATAAATGGTTTAAAACAATGCCAAAAACATAGATATGTCTCATTAAAAGTAAACACTCTGATGATGGGAAATACAAACTAGAAACAAGACAAGAAAGCCCTACTAAGTTTTCCTATGCCACAGCTTCTTTGATTCTCATAGAGATATTTATTTGATTATGTTTAAAAATATACAAATTGTCATTGCAGTATATTGGGTGATGACAATTTTTATTTCTTCCAATTCCTGTGTGTCTTTTGGCACATAACTCTTTAGTAATCTTGCACAGAGGAAACAAAGATAAAACTTGCCTTCCCCTAACAGTGGAATGTTAAAGATATGATTCAAAGTATGCCTTAAAAGCATTTGCATGATTTACTTCATTTGCCATTAAGTCTCTACCATTGCAGAAAAAAGACATACCAGTTTATCCCACTTGTCCCAGGAAGAGGCTGAGACGCACGAAGCCATCTCTAGTTGGCCCAGAACACACAGTGAGTCAAACTGAGTTCCTCAGAACAGCTCAGCTGAACTGGATCTGATAAGTTAACAGTATACAGACTCATGAGGAATGATTTTAAGTCACTCAATTTTGGGGTAACTTTTTAAGCAACAATAATGAATACAACGTTCTAAAACTCTTTCTTATCAAAATTCTATTTTCTTTTTTTTTTTTAAAGATTTTATTTATTTATTTGACAGAAACAGAGACAGCAAGAGAGGGAATACAAGCAGGGGGAGTGGGGGAGGGAGACAAGGGCTTCCAGCCCAGGACCCCCGGATCATGACCCAAACGGAAGACAGATGCTCAACAACTGAGCCACCCAGGAGCCCCAATTTACAACTATTTGTTGTGTACTTACTCTGAATAAAGTTGGCCACATGGAGCAGTTATACAGCATTTAAAAGTATTATATTGCTGCTACATACTGAATTGTGTCTCTCTACACTTTGCATGTTGAAGCCCCAATACGCATGTGACTGTATTTGGATAAAGAGACTAAAAGGAGGAAATTAAGCTTAAATGAGGTCATAAAGGTAGGGCTTTGATATGATAGGATTAGTATCTTTATAAGAATATAAATGAGAGAACTCACCGTCTCTCTCTTCCTGTCATTTGAGAGCACAGTGAGAAGGTACCCAACTGCAAACCAGGAAGAGAGCTCAAAATTCTATTTTCTTAACCAAAATACCCTGCTCAGTGCTGGAACAACCACATAGAACTTAAGAAACTCTTCAAACAATATCCATGATCCTGTGAAAAATTTAACCCACACAGGATGGGCAGAAATGAAATTAAAGGATAAACATTTCTAAAACGCTATTGTTCTGGAACAGTGAGAATTCAATGAATACTGGCAGCTTATAGCTTTCTGGTTTTTTTGACCCAGGTGAAAGGAAGAAGATTTCTATTTAGACACCTAGGAAACAATTTAAACATATAAGCTTGATTTCTACTTCAGAATGAGAAAAAAAGCATCATTTGAACATGTTCAAGTGTTTTCTATTTCTCCATTTGCTTTATAATCAGCTGTGTGTGTGTGTGTGTGTGTGTGTGTGTATTTATTTATTTATTTATTTAAAGGCAAAATATCTGTGTGGTTTCCATCTCTCCCCACTTTTTCCTGTGTTTTTTTTTAAGCAACCCCTCCCTTCTCTTTTTTTCATTAATTCTAATTGTGAAAAACACAGAGCTATAGTTTAACATATTGGTTTCCTTAGAGATAGTGCTATACACCATATAAATTGTATGCAACTTTTAACACATGTGATATAAATTTACAAAGTAACACCATTGATGGACTAATAGATGAATATCTTATGTGGCCCACCCTCCCAAGGAGGCTAAGGTTGAAGCGAAAGCATGAAAGAGTCACATGTTATGAATTACTTAGAGGTAGAAAATATCCAGAAATAGTCCCATTAAATTCCTGCTCCTTGATTATTTTAATCAGAACTGGGATTAATAATCATAAATACCCAAGCAGTTAGGAACTGCTTGTTTGTTTGTTAACTAATATATATATATATAAAACAAACATTTTTGGCTTCTTATTATCTAATCACACTTCATATACCTTCCTTCTGGTTGGTTGGAGCTATATGACCAGTTTTGGCAATGAATTGTGAATTCAAATGACTTGTCTAATATTTGGCCAGAGCATTTCAATGTTGGTATGAGACCTCCCAAAGATCTCTTTTGCTCTGTTACTTTGATTGACAATATTTCTGGTAGTGGTAACTTCAATCATCTGAGTCCTAAAGTAAAATCAAATTATAGCAGAGCACCTAGTTTCTCTGTAACAAATACCTTGTCCAAGTATATACATTAAGTGTAAATAAAACTAAATGTAAAAGATCCTAGAAGAAAATCTACCAAGTGATAGCATTAGTAATTGTTGGGTTGTAAAATTACAGGTTTTTTCCTCTTGCTCTTGCTGTTCTTAATTTTTCAAATTAGATTTAATGGCTATAAGATTATGTTTATTAGAAAATGTAAGGTTTTTTTTTTAAAATATGTATATATATGTATATATTCTCATAGTGTGTTTAGAGCTGCAGCTGTTTGGTAAATAAGAATTATGTAGTGGACATCTATCATATATTGTGTGATTTTTCCATATTATTTTGGAAACTGTCCCTTATCTACTTTAAACAATATGTGGGACCTTTGATCTCTTCTACCACATAGGTAGTTTAGTCAGCTTCTCAAAAGAAACAGAACCATTAGGAGGTGTGGTGAGAGAGGGAGAGAGAGGTTGAGAGAAAAAATTTATTTTAATTAATTTACTCACATGCTAGGAATGTCTGGAGACCTAGGGAAGAGCCAATGTTGTGGTCTACTGCAAAGAAGGCTGTCCACTGGCAGAATTTGTTCTTGCTTAGGGCTGGTCTGTCTTTGTTCTGCTTTATTCACAGTCCACTGAATTATGTGTTAATTTCATTTAAAAAACAAAAAACAAAAAACCCTCACAGTTAGTTTGATCAAATATCTGGGCATTGTGGCCCAGCCAACTTGACACAAAAAATTAGCCATCACTGGTATTAACTTTGGTTACCAACTTGTACCTACTTTAACCCCTGGTAATTGGACCAGGATCCCAGGTAATGAATAGGACCAAAGAGAATTCTTTCTTAGGAACTAGTATGACTACCAAAATCTACCAGTATTTCTCATTTTGAGATTATAAACTGTAAAAACTTACAAAATCTGGGATCCTTCTTTCCCTTCCTCCTCAGAATAAAGTCGATCCAGCATGATTTATGGATATATAGACAAGATTCCTGACTGTATTATTTAAGCAGATAAGTCCAGATAGAACTTTAGTCATGAAATGTTGAAGCTCTTTGTGACTGTAGCATAAGCAGTCCATTCAAACAAATATTTTATTCACCAGTTTCTCATTTTTTGCCTACACTTGTTAGAGTTGGGTTTCTGTCACTTGTCATCAAAGAGGCTTAGATACAGCAGTAACTTATTATCTAGCTATTTTGGCCTTAATAAAATCATGGTAGAGCTATCTGTCAGAATCTGGGGTAATATTTAGTATTGTAGGATAAAATCTCAGACACGGTTGATACTACCTGCCCCACATCTACATTAATTAGTAAGATATTGTCATTGAATTCCTGCACTATTTGTGGTATTAAGACCATGTGATCTGCCATTTGAATCTGTTCGTGTATGAAAAATACCAGAGAATCTCCATTTGAAAAACTGGCTTATTAATTCTCTTTACTATATAAGATAGTAGTCTTTCTATCAGAGATTTTCTTTCAAGTTATTTGTATTCAAAATATCTACCTATTATTCCTAGGCAGCACTCACACACTTTGTGTCCTCATGAAGCAAATAGCATTGAGGAACTGTTGATTATGTTATGGCCAGTCTATAGAAACTAAAAGTGTAACAGAACAGCAATCGTTGCTACCTGCAGAGTTTGTGAATTAAAACATAATGCTCTGGCTGTGTCTGATGATTTAGAAAACAATAGGTCAGCATTTGCCAGTCATTAAGAAATAAGACTGTAAAGCACAGCACTATTCCAGAACCACCATGTAAAGGATTATTACACACAAATTGAGAAAGTCAAGTTAGACACTATTGATAATTATAATGGCAATAACTTCATAACAATAATAAAACACCTTTTGATTATTCATTATTCTGATATTTATTTTCACATTTGACTCTCACAATAACTGTATTTCATGGGTAAAATAACTTTCTTTCCATGAGACCCTCTTTTCCCACTTGGAATCCACATTACTCATACCCACACCGGAAATATTCTGTCTTTAGGAGTTGGCATTTAAGGAACTCTAGTTCACAAACAGTGCCTCACAGTCTCGTGTCAACCCTATGGCTATTCCTTCTCTCTCTAACTGTGTAGTGGGACATCTGTTTTGTCCTTGTTATCAAGTTCCAGTTCAACTTTCTGGCTTCTTATTTCATGCTTAGGAATGCAATGTGGAAACCTGCTTAATATTATGGGATAGCCTTTTTCTTGTCTTCTTAATAGACTAAACTCCAGGCTTTCATGCAGGGTTCTGCAGTCTATAGCCAAATCGTGATGTCCATAGCATATCAGTATGAATCATAGAATTTGGAAACAGAACGAAGTAGATTTGATATTAAACCTTTATATACTTTATATATCAGTTTTCTTATCCATAAAATAAGAGTAACTAGGTGTACCTCACAATTTTTTGCAGATGATACTCCTATTGTGCTGACTGCAATGCCTGCTGTGATAACTCATGGGATAGTAGCCATTTCCTATTTCCATTCTGTATGCACTGTTTTGTTTTGTTTTGTTTTTTTTAAGATTTTATTTATTTATTTGACAGAGGGAGAGATCACAAGTAGGCAGAGAGGCAGGCAGAGAGAGGAGGAAGCAGGCTCCCTGCTGAGCAGAGAGCCCGATGCGGGCTGGATCCCAGGACCCTGGGATCATGGCCTGACCCGAAGGCAGAGGCTTTAACCCACTGAGTCACCCAGGTGCCCCTCTGTATGCACTGTTACTGTAAACTACTGTTCAGTTTTTCTTATGCCAACCATTTCACTGCCTATTACCTTTTATGTGTGACCATATTTAGTGGACTATATGTTTGTTCATATTTTGTCTTAATGAATTATCTTGAGTTTATATAATCTATCTCCACAATAACCCAACTCAGTAGGTATACTATATTTTAAATTCTAGCTTCTCTCAGATTGAAGGTTTGTGGATAGTTTAAATAAGAACACAGATAAGTGTTATATTTGTTATATATATATATACACACATATATGTGTGTGTTTTATATATATATATATATATACACAAACACACGTATGTATGTATATATATATTCATGTGTACTTAAATTGAATAAAATGGGTCCTTTGTTTAATATAACATCAGCAGAGTGAGTTGAGCCTCTGCCTTCAACCCAGGTCGTGATCTCAGGGTCCTGGGATCGAGCCCCGCATCGGGCTCTCCGCTCAGCGGGGAGACTGCTTCCTCCTCTCTCTCTGTCTGCCTCTCTGCCTACCTGTGATCTCTCTCTCTGTCAATAAATAAATAAATCTTTAAAAAAAAAAAAAGAGGATTATTTTCTATATGTTATTTAATGGACTGAAACTTGCATACTTTTTAAAATGCAAATCATTAGAAGTTATAAATTAACCTTAATGAAAGTGGATATTATATTGGAAGCAGATAAGATAAAATATGCAAGTTGCTAAATATAAGAATCTTCTTAGAAATAATTTAGTCTCTTTAAAAACAATGCATTTATTATTACATATTCACCTCTGACCATCAAATTCAAATCACTGGTTAGTTTAGTTCCTTTATGTAGAATACTTAGTTGAGTGAACTGAGTATAAATAGAATGTATATGTTGTAGACATTTTCTATGCTCACTTAAAATATGTTAAAGAAAAATCCTTACAGTATGTAGTAAACCTGTTAAGAATGCTTTAGGAAAGCTTTCCTATAGTGTCCTGGGGTTCATTCCATAGGAGTTTATTATAATTTCAAATTTATAAAGTATTGGTAAGGAATAACTTTATCCTTAAAATATGTCATTAAAAGCAGTATTTCCATGTAATTAAGCCAAATTTCCAAAAGATGTTATTTTTGTATTTTGTCATTTTTTTGTGGAAATCTTTCTAATATATACTAAAGTTCCTGCTTTCAAAGGAAATACATAGCAAAGTTACCATAATCTTCCATGTAATTCTCTAGCACTTATTTATCTCAAAGTGGGAAGACTCTAAGCCATTTGGCCTGATTTATCTGTTGAAAATGTATCCATATATTTTTAGAGAAAAAAATAAAGATTGATGCAGTTCTGGTTGTGTTCAAAGTGAAAACAAACAAACAGGACAAACAAAAAAGTAGTTTCCAGGGGCGCCTGGGTGGCTCAGTGGATTAAGCCACTGCCATAGGCTCAGGTCATGATCTCAGGGTCCTGGGATCGAGCCCCGCATCGGGCTCTCTGCTCCGCGGGTGAACCTGCTTCCTCCTCTCTCTCTGCTTGCCTCTCTGCCTACTTGTGATCTCTCTCTCTGTCAAATAAATAAATAAAATCTTTAAAAAAAATAGTTTCCATTGGGTAGCCTAGTATTGATTTTGATACAGGTATCATAGGAATTTTCTTTGAAGCTGGGTCTCTAAAAGTTCTTGAGGGATTAAATTCAATATTCGAAATAGACTAGGGTAGCAACATGGCATACTCAAAGCTCTTGAGTATGTCACAATTTATAAATACACCTGTCATCACTATGAGAAGACATTCTCATTCTGTTTTTCAGAATGTCTTCTGCTGCTTTCATGTGGTAGGCTAGGGCATAAGATCCCAAAATTTTCATGTCATATAACCTCTCAGGGACTATATTTATCACACATTTGTAATGGTTGTTTTTTTTTAACAGTTTTATTGTGGTTTAATTGGTATACAAAAATGTGTTTGTATTTAATGTATACAATTTGATGAGTTTGGACATATGCAAACATGAAATGATACCATCACTATAATCAAGATAAAAGACATTTCTAACTCTTCCTAAGGTTTCCTTGTGTGTGTGTGTGTGTGTGTGTGTGTGTGTGTGTGTGTGTGTTTTGGTAAGAACAATTAACATGAAACCTGCCCTCTTAAAAAAATTTTTTTAAATAGGTTTTTTTTTTTAATATTTTATTTATTTGACAGAGAGAAATCACAGCTAGGCAGAGAGGCAGGCACAGAGTGAAGAGGAAGCAGGCTCCATGCGGAGCAGAGAGCCCGATGCGGGGCTCGATCCCAGGACCCTGGGATCATGACCTGAGCCGAAGGCAGAGGCTTTAACCCACTGAGCCACCCAGGCGTCCCTGCCCTCTTAAAAATTTTTGAAGTGCATTATACCATATTGTTAACTATCCATGCTGTGTTGTACAGCAGATCTTTAGAACTCAAATTCATTAGATGCAACACAAACTTTATACCCATTGAGCAATAACTTTTCATTTCCTTCACTCCCCAGTCTTTGGCAACCACTATTGTACCTGTGATTTTGAGTTGGACTATTTTAGATGTGTAAGTAGGATCATGAAGTATTTGTAATTCTGTGACTGGTTTTTTACTCTTAGCATAATGTCTTCCATGTTCATACATATTGTCACAAATGACAATATTTTCTTCTTACTGAAGGCTGCATATTTTATCATATGTATATATAATACTCATTCATCTGATGTTGGATATTTAGATTGTTTCCATATATACTGGCAATGGTGAATGATGTTTCAATGAACATGGGATGCAGCAAAAGCAGCACAATGAGGGATGTTTATAGCAATAAACACTTACATTTAAAAGAAAGAAAAACAATCTCAAATAAAAAACCTAACATTATACTTCAAGGAACTAAAAGAAAAAAAAATAAATTGAAAATTTATTTTTGAAATTGAAAAATAATTGAAAAATAATTGAAAGTTAGCAGAAGAAATAAAGATTAGAGCAGAAATGGACTAGAGACTAAGAAAACAAGAGAAAAAGTCATGGAAAACAAAAGTTTTTTTTTTTTTTTTTTTGAACGATAAACATAACTAGACAAACCTTCAGGTAGACTAAGAAAAAGAAGAGTAAAATTAATAAAATCAAAAATAAAAGAGGAAACATTAAAACTAATGCCACAGAAATAAAGAGGATCATAAAAGACTATTTTGAACAATTAATGACAAAAAAACCCTCTATAAAATAGAAGAAATGGAACCACTCCTAGAAACATACAAACTACCAACTGTGAATCATAAGAAATAGAAAGTCTAAACAGACCAATAATGATTAAGGTGATTGAAATCAGTAACTAAAACCTCCCAACAGAGAAAAACCCAGGACCAGATGGCTTCATTAGTGAATTACACCAAATATTTAAAGAACAATCAATGCCAGTCATTCTGAAACATTTCCAAAAAATTGAAGAGGAAGGGACACTTCCAAACTGTGGTGATTAATTTTATGAGTCAACCAGGCTAGGCCATAGTACCCATGGTACCCAGTTTTTTAGGGGTGGTTTTTGTTTGTTTTTTGGGTTTTTTGTTTTGTTTTTGTTTTGTTTTGTTCTGTTCTATTTGGTCAAGCACCAGTCTAGATGTCCCTGTGAAGGTATTTTTAAAATGTGATTAACACATTTAAGCAAGTAGGCTTTGAGTACAGCAGATTACTCTCCATAAACTGAGTGGGTCTCATCTAGTAAGTTTAAGGCCTTAAAAAAAAGGACTAGGCCCCCCCAAAAGAAGGCATTCTGCCTCTAGACTGCTTTTAGACTGTTACAGCATCAGTTTCTGCCTCAGCCTTGAGTCTTCTAACTGCTCTGCAGAATTTTCACTTGCCAGCTCCCACAAACCCATGAGTCAATGAGACAATTTCTTAAAATCCACCATATGAAGATGGATATAGATGATATAGATATAGATATAGATGATATAGGTATAGATGTAGATGATATAGACAGAGATATAGATGATAGATATAGATATAGATGATAGAGATAGAGACAGATAGAAAGAGATATATCCACCGTGTGTGTGTGTGTGTGTGTGTGTGTGTGTGTGTGTGTGTATTCTTCCTATTTCTCTGGAAAACTCTGACTCATACACCCCATTCTCAGGAAAGCTTTAGAGAAGTTCGCATATATTATGTGAAAAATTCAAGCAATGAGGAGAGGGTAGTTTGATGACAGAGTATGACCTTGAGTTAGTGCTTTCATGTTTCTAAAGAAGTAATGATTGTAAGTCATCCCTATTCTAATTAAGCCTGATCTAAGAAGCATTTACCACACAGGGATCAATTTTCCTGAGATAGTATCCTCCTGGCACAGGCTGATATTAAATATTGCACTAAAAGAATGAATTGTTAAGTGTGTACTATCCTGGCTTGTTCCAAGTAGCACAGACTTTAGCAGGGGAAAAAAATTGTCTTTTGTAATATTTTAGGTTTTTGTGATGTTCAGATTAGCAAATTATCTTTTATGCAAAAGTTGTTTATTAGGATGATCAGAGCAGAAAACTAGAAATGAAATTTCTGAGAGTATCTGACAAATCCTCAATCTTATGATGTATTTAATTGATAACAGTTGAAAAGACAGACTCTGGTTTAGGAATTTCACCTTGGGATTCTCAGATATTTATTTTTTTATTGGTTGTCACAGAGAGTTTCATGGCAGGGTCATGGAATGTTGAAATCACATGAGAGTTCAGGATAGAATATTAGGACATCATTCAGAGCATTCATGATTCCTTTTCCATGAAAAAGTTCCAGAAATGAAAAATGGCCAAGATATTCTAGAACCCCTGTCCTTTCAGAGCATTTCAGTTGGCTGATAAATTACTGAAAGGACGGAAAACAAATGTTCTTACCTCAGGATCTTTCATTTAGATGACATACTCAGTGTTTCATTAAGATAGTGATCCAGACAGAGCTAAGCCAGGTTTTCTTTCCTTTTCTTTTAGGAAGACCAATCACTAAGGAGATAATGGTGAAGCTCTTCTATAGGGTAGTGACATGTAAGTTCCCCAGGACTGGTTGCAAATATAACTGATGGGAAAACAGACTCAATAATCATTGCAAAATTGCATTTGTTGAGGTGGTAAATGGAGGCAATGGTAGTGGTGGTAAGAGCAGTGACAACGTGGTATTAAGAAGAGATGTGGTGTCTGTGGGTAGAAACGGACCCTCCAAAAATATATTTCATATGCAAGTAATTTTTTGCATGATAAAAACATACTTATTGGTGATCAAAAAATGGGAATTTAATTAACATTTAATACATTTTATTCATATTAAAGGGAAATAATTTTTAAGGATTTTATTTAATCTGGTCTTTCTAAATGGCTCCCAGCTATTTCTGAATGATCACTAAAATTACAGAATCACACATGCTGTCTTTAAAACCATGCTGTCTACCATATTACAGTATCTACACACACATGCATACACGTACACACTCACACAATAGTATCCAATAACAGAATTTGTAATGTGCAAAATAAAAAGAAGATTAAATAGGACTATATCTCGTTCTGATTTACATTGTTCATTGGTATTGAAATGGAAATAAAATTCTGTGATTTGCAAGAGAGATTTTTTTATTATATACTACAAAATTTATTTAATGTTTCCATTATTTTGTCTTCAAATTAATGTGACAAGAAAAATAGGAGAATTGTGCAGCCCTGTTTAATTCTGAATTTAAGTTAATGGCATCTAAAATTTATCATTTAATCAGTACTCCTTAACTTTCTCCATTTCTTTATTACTTTATTTATATTGGCATTTGACCCTGTGTGATTGCATCTCTTAGGAGAAGTACTTCAGTAACCCAAAGATTGGGTTGCAACTGTAGTTGACCCTTGAACAACACAGGTTTGAATCACATATATAGATTGTTTATGGTACAGTACTATAAGTGTATTTTTAACATTTTTTCTTTAACTCACTTTATGTAAGAATACAGTATACATATATATAACACACAAAATATGTGCTAATCAAGTGTTTATGTTGTCTGCAAGGCTTCCAGTCAACAGTAGACTATGCAGTTATGTTTTGGAAGAGTCAAAAGTTATAGGCAGATTTTCGGCTGTGTGCCCTTAAACCTCACATTGTTCAAGAGTCAACCATAATTTATTGAAGTTCTTTGTCTGGTTTATCAGTCAGAAAGCCATGTATTATGTTGGATAAGACCACTAAATAAAATAGTTCTATATAAATATTATAAGTGAATTGAACTTTCCAATTGATTTTGACATACACTGCAATTTTATACAACATATCTTTTACTTCATCATTTTTGCTATTTTTTTCCATTGTATTTAACTGATCTGCAGATTGATTTTGTTTCATAGTAACTGTAAATAATTCAGTGTTATTTTTTTACCCAGATAGATATTACATTGTTTTTCCCCAAAAGTGTCTAATTTTTATTAAAGATATATAATAATATTCATACCACTAAAGTGAGGCTTCAATTTGGAATTCCATGAGCTTAAGAAAGGAAAGCAATTTTAGGGTAAAGCCAAGAAATTTCAATCTCAAACACAGATTTACAAATTTTGTATACAGGACATAGGTGCAGAGTTTTATCTCCTTATTTTCTGCACTTTAGAAAATATTTTAAAATGTGGATAATATTAATAGATCTTAGCCTGAGGTTAAATTAATATTACTGTTATTATTAGGATGAAAAAGAGGGAAAAATGGATTTTTTTTAAATCTGATTTTCTGTCTCTGAATTATCTGAACAAGCAGGAAAAACAAGCTTTGTATTTTGGCTGTCAAGGCAATTGCTCAAATATAATTTTGTGGTTGGATAACTCAAGAGTGGATTAGTTACAAAACTTCTGATTTTTGGCATTTGCTGTTCAAAGTCCTGAAAAGAAGGAAGGATGCCTTGTTTCACAATGTGCATTTAAAAAACAATGTGGAAACAACAGCAATCTGCATCTCATCACTTTATTGGGATTCTAAGCAATTTTGCAGTCCTCTTCTGCTTAAAGCTGCACAGACTGCAGGGCTCCAGATGTTTGCATGGAAGGGCATTTGCTTTCACCAACATTTTCCTGACCACAGGGGATTCCCAGTTGGCTCTGGACAAAGGCAACAGAGGCTTTGTGTCATTCCAGGTGTCATGCAGCTAACCCCTAGAGATGCTGGGCTTTTTATGTAGTCTGCCTATTGCTTAACCGCCTTTCCCATGAGCATATTTCTTTAGTGCACTCAGAGAGTTTGCAGAACGTGGTAATAAAATGCTTAAGTTAACATTATTAAGAAAATGTAAACACTGTTTTGATAGATGTCTTGAGTCTACTCAAAGTACAGAATCAGTTGCAATGGAACAGCTGGCTACTTACTGATTTAAAAGGAGCAGAAAGCCTGAATGTGCTGTCTTTTATCTATTTCTTTCTCCAATAGAATTTGGAGATGTCCCCAGAGCATTGGTTCAGACACTTGCTGTGATAAAAGGAAGGGTCTATTATGTGATTAATAGTATTTAGATCTCAAATACAAGTTCTGCATCAATAAAGTCTGTATTTTTTTTTTTTAGCTGACTTTGATCTTTGGTCTTTTACCTAGTTACTTGGTAGAACTAATTATTTACAAATACAATAATTTTTCCCCTTCTTATTTTTATTAACATATAATGTATTATTAGCCCCGGGGTACAGGTCTGTGAATCGCCAGGTTTACACACTTCACAGCACTTACCATAGCACATACCTTCCCCAATGTCCGTAACCCACCCCCCACAACCCGCAGTTTGTTTTGTGAGATTAAGAATCTCTTATGGTTTGTCTCCCTTCCGATCCCATCTTGTTTCATTTTTTCTTTTCCTACCCCCCAAACCCTCCACGTTGCCTCTCAACTTCCTCATATCAAGGATAAAATCATTTTTTAAATGAAATTTTATCATGATGCTAATCTCTTACTACACACTTGGCTCATGAAGGTTTTCAAATTTTATTTATTCTCAAAAGTTTGCTTTCATTTGTTAGGCATTTTTATTTTTATTCTTATGGTTGAACTGACCTATTCTTTCTGAGAATCTATTTTCAGTGGCATATAAATTTCCCCTTGGAAGATCTCATCCTAGAGATGATAATTTTTTGAAATTTTAGAAAAATGCATTCATTAATTTTTGAAAATCAGATGCTAAAATTGGTGATGGGTAAATGGAATGCTTAATTTCCTGAATACTATGCACACTGGCACTATCTTGTTTTCCAATTAGGGCTGAGTCTCTGGGACCAATATTCATACTAGTAGATATTTGGCTTTCCTTCCTTCCCAATACAGCTCACAGAAGGTAGAAAAGCTTGTCACTACTCTATGTTCTGTTTTCTAAAACTCAAACAATAAGCAGCCTATAAGCTTTACCTGAATCTAAGTTCTTCTTTTCATCAGTCAGAAACAGATAAAAAGAAGCAATCTGGGACCCCATCAGACCCTGATTAAAAGGTTACTTCCCTCCACTAGGCTTTTTCTAAATCTTCATTCTTGTCTTTTGTTGGTTATCTACCATAATCTTTATTCTTTCCTTATGGTTAAGTTTATTGGCTTGTCCTATGAATCCTACTCTGCCCTTTGAGAAACAAATGTTGTCAAGACCAGTGAAATACATTATAGGTCAGGATCTGTTTTATTTGCCTTTGAGAAACTATGATCATCAGGAAATAGAAGAAGCTATCTTGATAGTCTCTCACTGATATACATTTTCAGAGAGTCAGGAAGTCTGAATTCTGAGTAATGTCTGAATCCACAACTTATTCCTGACCAAGGGCTTCCTGGTATACCTGAAGCAACTAAAACCACTCAATTCTCCAAAACACAAAACATGCTTTACCCACTGGAAGGCCTTGTTTATCCCAGGTGAAATAAATGAACCCATGATTTCTATGCTTCACAGTGCCAAAGTTTCTGTGATCTTGGTCTGCTATTGCACATTTTGATTAAGATTATTTGTCCAGTTATACCTTGTTTATTTATTTATATTGGATTTTCTCATTTATTTCTTGGCTGGTGAATTGCAGATATTTTTCTTTTCTCCCTACATGAGTATATTGCTAAATTACTAAGGATTTAGAAGAGTTGATATCATATTAGTTTACAAATAGTTGTAATGTGGGGCACCTGGGTGACTTAGTCAATTAAGGGTCTCCCTTGAGCACAGATCATGATCTCTAGGTCCTGGGATTGAGGCCCAAATTGAGTTCCCTGCTCAGTGGAAAGTCTGTTTTCTTATTTACCTCTCCCTCTACCCCTCCTTTCTGCTCATTCTCTCTCTCTCTCTCGAATAAATAAATGAAGTCTTTAAAAAATAAGTAGTTGTAATGATGGAGCATATATATATATATATGAAAGGAAGGTTCTGAATGATTTTTTTAAAATTTTTATTTATTTATTTGACAGACAGAGATCACAAGTAGGCAGAGAGTCAGGCAGAGAGAGAGGGGAAAGCAGGCTCCCTGCTAAGCAGAGAGGGTTCGATCCAAGGACCCTGAGATCATGACCTGAGCTGAAGGCAGCGGCTTAATCCACTGAGCCACCCAGGTGCCCCCGAATGATTTTTTAAAAGATTTTATTTATTTGACAGACAGATTACAAGTAGACAGAGAGTCAGGCAGAGAGAGAAGAAGGGAAGCAGGCTCCCTGCCAAGCAGAGAGCCCAATGCAGGGCTCGATCCCAGGACCCTCTGATCATGACCTGAGCTGAAGGCAGAGGCTTTAACCCACTGAGCCATCCAGGCACCCCCTGAATGATGTTTAAGTATTTACCCGAGTCACAGAGTTTGTTAGTGGCAAACTTGATATTTTAACCTGAATCCTACCCAAAGGTCTAGATCTAGATGTAATAAAAACAATAATTATTAATACTAATAGTGACACTCATAATAAAACATCACCACCAGCAACAACACTAAAAATAGTATGCTATGAAAAGTAATTCTGTATTCTATATATATATTTTTCAGCTCAATAATTGCAAGAAAGAGATTACTTTCATTATAACAGCAGTAATATAGTGATTATTTCTATTGTATGAACAAGACCAACTTGTGAGATTTGGGGCCAAGTCATGTCTCCTATATGTATGCCTAGTCATTTTTAAAAGTAAAGTTTGGTCAGATATTTGGTATTATTTCTTCCTAGTTCTGAGCTTCTGTGATTTGATGATCTGAAGATAGTGAAAGTGATCTTCTTTGAAATGTTTATAGCGTTCATTTAAGTAATTTTTATCTTCCAAAAATATATTCGAGTCACATATCAAATCTATTAGGAAGTAAATAGTTAAATCTTGTTCTATGATGTTCAAAGACATAGAACACCTTTGGGCATCCTAGTAATAATAAATAAATTACAGATAACTCATGTTAAATTTATGGAAGACGATTGGCTATAATCCTATAATTTTTAAAAAAGATTTTATTTTTATTTATTTGACAGAGAGAAAGAGAGAGAACACAAAAGCAGGGAAGTGGGAGAGGGAGAAGCAGACTCCCTAGGGCTCATTCCATTGTCCTGGGATCATGACTGGAACTGAAGGCACACATTTAACCAACTGAGCCACCCAAGCACCCCAAGGTAGGATATAATCTTGATTGAAAATTTAAGTTTGAGACAAATTGCATCTTTCAAAAAGTTATGGCATGGCCACACACATAGAATACTCATGGCAGGTCAAGACTATAAATATTAACCAGTCTGGAAATATACACAGTTGGTGTACATCTACCTGAACTTCTAAAATTTCCATGGGGGAAAAAATTAACCTGTTATCTTTGTTATCTTGTTACCTTACTGGGAAAAAAACAAACTGGTTCCTTGTGTCCTTAGGATGAGTAAAAAACAAACATTAAAACAAAACAAAACAGGGGCACCTGGGTGGCTCAGTGGCTTAAACCCTCTGCCTTAGGCTCAGGCCATGATCCCAGGGTTCTGGGATCGAGCCCCACATCGGGCTCTCTGCTCAGCAGGGAGCCTGCTTCCTCCTCTCTCTCTCTCTGCCTGCCTCTCTGCCTACTTGTAATCTCTGTCTGTCAAATAAATAAATAAATAAATCTTTAAAAAACAAAACATACTTTATCCTCACTTTCAAGAGATAGATTGATAGAGGCATAAAATAGCTAGATAAATGCAGATGTAGTTGTAGATATAGATAGATCTGGATCTATAGCTATAGATAAATATTGATAGAGATACAGCTCTGTCCTCTAAGTAGATAGAGAGAAAATAGAATATGAGCATTGCTTTGAAATTTTTCACTCATTTCTCTAAAAAAATATGTAGAAAGAGATATCATATGTATAACTATATATATTCATATATATATATGTAAAACACTATATAACTATATAAGTTTCATTCCCTCTCACTCTCAGGATAGATAAGTATATGTTAGATAGTTAGATTGATAGGTAGTCTAAGGGATTTGCTTAGAAACAATTTGCATGATATAGCAGAAAGTATCAAAGCCATAAATCCTAAACTAATTGCTTTCAAGATATTTAACCATCCAACACAAGTTCAAGATACCCATTCAAAACTGTTACCATAGGTTGTTCCTTGTGTGAACTTCGCATTGTAACAGCATAATATAAAAATCAGTGCAAAAGGAAACAATCCAAATGGATATGTTCAGGTTAACCCTGGAGAAATAGTCTTCCCCCTTATTTCAGAGCAGTGATAGATTGCACAGATATCACTATACTATTATGTTTCAAAAATTCAGTATGAAAAAAATCAGATCTTTTGCACCTTATTAAACAACTATGAAATAGGTGATAAACTCAAAATAACAGGTTTGGAAAATAAATTAAAGATTAAATGGATAAACAAACAATCACCCTGATCCTACTGCAAGCCTGATTGGATCTTTTAGAGACGGCTATTGCTACTGACCTTGCTGATGACCTTGTGAAACTGTCTCATCCAGATGAAGGTGACAATGTTGTTACTGAAAGACACAAACAGATGCAAGTGGTAGAAGACAGGTTAAAAAAATTCTATGGAAGTGCTCAGTAGTGTTCAGTAACACCTGTTAGAAATAAAATCTCTATCAAATAAATACATATAGAAGAAACATCATAAAATAAAAGCTGAATTCAGAGTTATGAATCTCCAAAATACCCATCTGTCATCTTATCCTGTTTGAATTTATATTTATCTCTCTGAAAGGAAAATATGTCTACTGTTTCAGATTCTGTTTAAATTTAGATCTACAAAGTCAATGGTTAAAGAATTTTATAAAAGCTGACAGTATAATTTAAAAGTCACAGTCTATAAAAGCAACAGCATTCACAAATCTATACATTGTATTTTTTTATTTCATAGCAATCTTTATGCACACTATATATCCTTGGATGCATAAAGTAGGGAAGCTCTGAAAGTTGTGGATGCTTACTTCAGGTCATGTAGCTAATAAGATTTGCAACTCCAAACTTTATCTTATCTCTACATTTCTGGGCTTTTTCTTTTTTTCCCCAATTTGCTTTAATTTTGGTCCAGCTTTAGATAACTAAATCATAGTTTTAAGTTCATCTTGAAGAGCTGTATAAAGAGTGATATTTCCTTTGAAAGAGGCAGAAGATCAGTGCTATGTAGAAATTCTCCTAGCCCATTTTCTGTGTGTTAAATAGTAATGATGGATACCATCCAGATATGCTCCTGAAAAAGTTGGAGAATCCCTTACTTTGTCCTTTATGTTTCAGTAGCTCAAATGCATACTTAGAATTGTGGACGCCAGCTGTCAAATGAGAGATCACCAGATGTTCCCGAAGTTAGTGGTTACTGTAGGCATAACAATTAAGTCCCAGGCTTGAATTTGTCAATTTGTGAAATATGAGTGGTATTATGAGGGAGCGTCACCTTGCTAGCATTCCTTTTATTGCTCCAAAGAGAGCATTAATGTCTGTGGAGGCATATTCAGGACTCATGACTTAGATTGTTTCTATTTATGGAAGCATGGATTAAAATGTGCCTTCTGTTATAATAGAATAACATAGCCTTCGTAGCTTACACAACAAATATTTATTTTTCATAGTTCTGGAGGCTAGAAATCCAAGATCAAGGTGTCAAGATGGTTAGATTCTGATGAACACCCTCTTCCTGCTTAATAGCCAGCCATCCAAAATAGAAAGAGAGAGTGCGAGAGAAAGAGAGAGTGCACAAACTCCCTGATGTCTCTACTTATGAGAGTTCTAATACCCCCTTGGGGGCTTTACTGTCATGACCTAATTACCTCCCAAAGGTCCAGCTCCTAATGCCATCCCACCTACTTGGTTTAAGGTTTCCACATATGGCTCTGAGAAGAGGGAGGACACAAACATTCAATCCATAATATGATGCATTGATCAAAAAATAAAAGTGGTTAATTCTCATAAACATAATAGCAATATCATGTTCTTTTTTTTATAATTTTATTTTAAATTAATTTATTTATTTTTTTCAGCGTAACAGTATTCATTGTTTTTGCACAACAACCATTGCTCCATGCAATATGTGCCCTCCCTATTACCCACCACCTGTTCCCGAACCTCCCACCCCCGACCCTTCAAAACCCTCAGGTTGTTTTACAGAGTCCATAGTCTCTTATGGTTCACCTCCCCTTCCAATTTTTTTTTTTATAAACATATAATGTATTTTTATCCCCAGGGGTACAGGTCTGTGAATCGCCAGGTTTACACACTTCACAGCACTCACGATAGCACACACCCTCCCCAATGTCCATAACCCCCTCCCACTCTCCCAACCCCACCTCCCCCCAGCAACCCCCAGTATGTTTTGTGAGATTAAGAGTCATTTATGGTTTGTCTCCCTCCCAATCCCATTTTGTTTCATTTATTCTTCTCCTATCCCCCTATCCCCCCATGTTGCATCTCCATGTCCTCATATCAGGGAGGTCTTATGATAGTTGTCTTTCTCCAATTGACTTATTTCACTAAGCATGATACGCTCTAGTTCCATCCATGTAATCTCAAATGGCAAGATTTCATTTCTTTTGATGGCTGCATAGTATTCCATTGTGTATATATACCACTTCTTCTTTATCCATTCATCTGTTGATGGACATCTAGGTTCTTTCCATAGTTTGGCTATTGTAGACATTGCTGCTATAAACATTCGGGTACACGTGCCCCTTCGGATCACTACGTCTGTATCTTTAGGGTAAATACCCAGTAGTGCAATTGCTGGGTCATAGGGTAGTTCTATTTTCAACATTTTGAGGAACCTCCATGCTGTTTTCCAGAGTGGTTGCACCAGCTTGCATTCCCACCAACAGTGGAGGAGGATTCCCCTTTCTCCGCATCCTCGCCAGCATCTCTCATTTCCTGACTTGTTAATTTTAGCCATTCTGACTGGTGTGAGGTGATATCTCATTGTGGTTTTGATTTGTATTTCCCTGATGCCAAGTGACGTGGAGCACTTTTTCATGTGTCTGTTGGCCATCTGGATGTCTTCTTTGCAGAAATGTCTGTTCATGTCCTCTGCCCATTTCTTGATTGGATTGTTTGTTCTCTGGGTGTTGAGTTTGCTAAGTTCCTTATAGATTTTGGACACTAGCCCTTTATCTGATATGTCGTTTGCAAATATCTTCTCCCATTCTGTCAGTTGTCTTTTGGTTTTATTAACTGTTCCTTTGCTGTTCAAAAGCTTTTGATCTTGATGAAATCCCAATAGTTCATTTTTGCCCTTGCTTCCCTTGCCTTTGCCAATGTTCCTAGGAAGATGTTACTGCAGCTGAGGTCAAAGAGGTTGCTGCCTGCGTTCTCCTCAAGGATTTTGATGGATTCCTTACTCACATTGAGGTCCTTCATCCATTTGGAGTCTATTTTCATGTGTGGTATAAAGAAGTGGTCCAATTTCATTTTTCTGCATGTGGCTGTCCAATTTTCCCAGCACCATTTATTGAAGAGGCTGTCTTTTTTCCATTGGACATTCTTTCCTGTTTTGTCGAAGATTAGTTGACCATAGAGTTGAGGGTCTATTTCTGGACTCTCTATTCTGTTCCATTGATCTATGTGTCTGTTTTTGTGCCAGTACCATGCTGTCTTGATGATGACAGCTTTGTAATAGAGCTTGAAGTCCGGAATTGTAATGCCACCAACTTTGGCTTTCTTTTTCAATATTCCTTTGGCTATTTAAGGTCTTTTCTGGTTCCATATAAATTTGAGGATTATTTGTTCCATTTCTTTGAAAAAAATGGATGGTATTTTGATAGGGATTGCATTAAAAGTGTAGATTGCTTTAGGTAGCATAGACATTTTCACAATATTTATTCTTCCAATCCAGGAGCATAGAACATTTTTTCATTTCTTTGTGTCTTCCTCAATTTCTTTCATGAGTACTTTATAGTTTTCTGCATATAGATTCTTAGCCTCTTTGGTTAGGTTTATTCCGAGGTATCTTATAGTTTTGGGTGCAATTGTAAATGGGATTGACTCCTTTTTATTTTTTTAATTTTTTTAATGTATTTATTTGACAGAGAGAGAGCACAAGTAGGCAGAGAGGCAGTCAGAGAGAGTGAGAGGGAAGCAGGCTCCCTGCCAAGCAGAGAGCCCAATGTCGGACTCGATCCCAGGACGCTGAGATCATGACCTGAGCTGAAGGCAGCGGCTTAAACCACTGAGCCACCCAGGCACCCATGGGATTGACTCCTTAATTTCTCTTTCTTCTGTCTTGTTGGTGGTGTACAGAAATGCAACTGATTTCTGTGCATTGATTTTATATCCTGATACTTTACTGAATTCCTGTACAAGTTCTAGCAGTTTTGGAGTGGAGTCTTTTGGGTTTTCCACATATAGTATCATATCATCTGCGAAGAGTGACAGTTTGACTTCTTCTTTGCTGATTTGGATGCCTTTAATTTCTTTTTGTTGTCTGATGGCTGAGGCTAGGACTTTTAGTACTATGCTGAATAGCAGTGGTGATAATGGACATCCCTGCCGTGTTCCTGACTTTAGCGGAAAAGATTTCAGTTTTTCTCCATTGAGAATGATATTTGCAGTGGGTTTTTCATAGATGGCTTTGATAATATTGAGGTATGTGCCCTCATTCCCCACACTTTGAAGAGTTTTGATCAGGAAGGGATGCTGTATTTTGTCAAATGCTTTTCCAGCATCTATTGAGAGTATCATATCGTTCTTGTTCTTTCTTTTATTAATGTGTTCTATCACATTGATTGATTTGCAGATGTTGAACCAACCCTGCAGCCCTGGAATAAATCCCACTTGATCGTAGTGAATAATCCTTTTACTGTACTGTTGAATCCTATTGGCTAGTATTTTGGCGAGAATTTTTACATCTGTGTTCATCAAGGATATTGGTCTGTAGTTCTCTTTTTTGGTGGGATCCTTGTCTGGTTTGAGGATCAAGGTGATGCTGGCCTCATAAAATGAGTTTGGAAGTTTTCCTTCCATTTCTATTTTTTTGGAACAGTTTCAAGAGAATAGGAATTAGTTCTTCTTTAAATGTTTGGTAGAATTCCCCTGGGAAGCCGTCTGGCCCTGGGCTTTTGTTTGTTTGGAGATTTTTGATGACTGTTTCAATCTCCTTACTGGTTATGGGCCTGTTCATGTTTTCTATTTCTTCCTGGTTCAGTTGTGGTAGTTTATATGTCTCTAGGAATGCATCCATTTCTTCCAGATTGTCAAATTTGTTGGCGTAGAGTTGCTCATAGTATGTTCTTATAATTGTCTGTATTTCTTTGGTGTTAGTTGTGATCTCTCCTCTTTCATTCATGATTTTATTTATTTGGGTCCTTTCTCTTTTCTTTTTGATGAGTCTGGCCAGGGGTTTATCAATCTTATTGATTCTTTCAAAGAACCAGCTCCTAGTTTCATTGATTTTTTCTATTGTTTTTTTTTTTTTTTTTTTTTTTTTGGTTTCTATTTCATTGATTTCTGCTCTGATCTTTATGATTTCTCTTCTCCTGCTGGGTTTAGGGTTTCTTTCTTGTTCTTTCTCCAGCTCCTTTAGGTGTACGGTTAGGTCGTGTACTTGAGACCTTTCTTGTTTCTTAAGAAAGGCTTGTACTGCTATATATTTTCCTCTCAGGACTGCCTTTGCTGTGTCCCACAGATTTTGAACTGTTGTGTTTTCATTATCATTTGTTTCCATGAATTTTTTCAATTCTTCTTTAATTTCCTGGTTGACCCATTCATTCTTTAGAAGGATGCTGTTTAGTCTCCATGTATTTGGGTTCTTGCCATCTTTCCTCTTGTGATTCAGTTCTAGCTTCAGAGCATTGTGGTCTGAAAATATGCAGGGAATGATCCTAATCTTTTGATACTGGTTGAGACCTGATTTGTGACCCAAGATGTGGTCTATTCTGGAGAAGGTTCCATGTGCACTAGAGAAGAATGTGTATTCTTTGCTTTGGGATGAAATGTTCTGAATATATCTATGATGTCCATCTGGTCCAGTGTGTCATTTAAGGCCTTTATTTCCTTGTTGATCTTTGGCTTGGATGATCTGTCCATTTCAGTGAGGGGAGTGTTCAAGTCCCCTACTATTATGTATTATTATTGATGTGTTTCTTTGATTTTGTTATTAATTGGTTTATATAGTTGGCTGCTCCCAAGTTAGGGGCATAGATATTTAAAATTGTTAGATCTTCTTGTTGGACGGACACTTTGAGTAGGATATAGTGTCCTTCCTCATCTCTTATTATAGTCTTTGGCTTAAAATCTAATTGATCTGATATAAGGATTGCCACCCCAGCTTTCTTCTGATGCCCATTAGCATGGTAAATTGTTTTCCACCCCCTCACTTTAAATCTGGAGGTGTCTTCACGTCTAAAATGAGTTTCTTATAGGCAACATATAGATGGGTTTTGTTTTTTTATCCATTCTAATACCCTGTGTCTTTTAATTGGGGCATTTAGCCCACTAACATTCAGGGTAACTATTGAGAGATATGCATTTAGTGCCATTATTAGCCTGTAAGGTGACTGTTACTGTATATTGTCTCTGTACCTTTCTGATCTACTACTTTTAGGCTCTCTCTTTGCTTAGAGCACCCCTTTCAATATTTCCTGTAGAGCTGGTTTGGTGTTTGCAAATTCTTTCAGTTTTTGTTTGTCCTGGAAGCTTTAGATCTCTCCTTCTATTTTCAATGATAGCCTAGCTGGTATTCTTGGCTGCATGTTTTTCTCGTTTAGTGCTCTGAATATATCATGCCAGCTCTTTCTGGCCTGCCCGGTCTCTGTGGATAAGTCTGCTCCCAATCTAATATTTTTACCATTGTATGTTACAGACTTCTTTTCCCTGGCTGCTTTCAGGATTTTCTCTTTGTCACTAAGACTTGTAAATTTTACTATTAGGTGACAGGGTGTGGACCTATTCTTGTTGACTTTGAGGGGGGGTTCTCTGCACCTCCTGGATTTTGATGCTTGTTCCCTTTGCCATATTAGGGAAATTCTCTCCAATAATTCTCTCCAATAGACCTTCTGCTCCCCTCTCTCTTTCTTCTTCTTCTGGAATCCCAATTATTCTAATGTTGTTTCATCTTTTTTTTTTTTAAATATTTTATTTATTTATTTGACAGAGAGATCACAAGTAGATAGAGAGGCAGGCAGAGAGAGAGAGAGGGAAGCAGGCCCCCTGCCAAACAGAGAGCCCGATGTGGGACTCGATCCCAGGACCCTGAGATCATGACCTGAGCCGAAGGCAGCGGCTTAACCCACTGAGCCACCCAGGTGCCCCATAATGTTGTTTCATCTTATGGTGTCACTTATCTCTCGAATTCTCCCCTCGTGGTCCAGTAGCTGTTTGTCCCTCTTTTGCTCGGCTTCTTTATTCTCTGTCATTTGGTCTTCTATATCACTAATTCTTTCTTCTGCCTCATTTATCCTAGCAGTGAGAGCCTCCATTTTTTATTGCACCTCAGTAATAGCTTTTTAAATTTCTACTTGGTTAGATTTTAGTTCTTTAATTTCTCCAGAAAGGGCTTTTATATCTCCAAAGAGGGTGTCTCTAATATCTTCCATGCCTTTTTCGAGCCCGGCTAGAACGTTCAGAATCGTCATTCTGAATTCTTGATCTGACATATTACCAATGTCTGTGTTGATTAGGTCCCTAGCCTTCGGTACTGCCTCTTGTTCTTTTGTTTGGGGTGATTTTTTTCTGCCTTGTCATTTTGTCCAGATAAGAGGATATGAAGGATCAAATAAAATATTAAAAGGGTGGCAAATACCCCAGAAAAATGTGCTGTAACCAAATCAGAAGAGACCCCAAATTGTTGGGGGGGGAGAAAGGGGATAAAAGAGGTTCAGAAAAAAAAAGAAAAAAATTTTAAAAATAAAACAAATAAAGAAAAAATATATAAAAAAAGAAAAAATATATATATTTAGATAAACTAGTCAAAAAAAACGTTAAAAAAGAAAAGGGTAAAAGTTTTAAAAAATTTAGCAGAAGAAGAAAAAAGAAAGAAAAAAAATTGAAAAAAGAAAAAAAAATTGAATTAACCTCAAGACTAAAAATCATGGGGCGATAGCCATGAGTTCCGTGCTTTGCTTTCTCCTCCTCTGGAATTCCACTGCTGTCTTAGGAATTGAACCTGCTTTCCTTGATAGATGAACTTCGTCCTGGCTGGATATTTTGTTGATCTTCTGGCGGAGGGG
Organism: Meles meles; assembly: GCF_922984935.1. Taxonomy (NCBI): domain Eukaryota; kingdom Metazoa; phylum Chordata; class Mammalia; order Carnivora; family Mustelidae; genus Meles; species Meles meles. The sequence continues at coordinate 155,961,321 of NC_060066.1, read as the reverse complement.
CCTGTTGTAGTGACTCTCAAGTGTCTTTGCCTGAGGCGGTATTGCACTGCCCTTACCGGGGGCCGGACTAAGTAATCCACTCATGTTCGTTTTTGGGAGCTTCTGTTCCCTGAACACTTTCCGTAGAGTTCCGGAGGATGGGAATGAAAATGGCGGCCCCCCAGTCTCCGGCCTGGAGGAGCCGAGAGCCCGGGGCCCCACTCCTCAGTGCGCCCCCAGAGGACAGCACCCTATCACTCCCGTATCCCCAGCCTCTAGTCGCGCTCTGAGCTCACCCAGCCCGCGACCAGTTCAAGGTAACCCCGAGCTGAGAGTTCAGTCCTCGGCTCTGTCTCTGTAGCCGGCTTCTCTGTTCTAATACCTGCGAGCTCTGTGACACTCTGACACCCCCGATCCTTCTGTGACCCTGCGGGACCTGGGGTCACGCTGACCCCGCGTGGGCTTCACCCCAGTTTAGCCTCTGGAGCAATGTCCCTCAGTGGAACAGACTTTTAAAAGTCCTGATTTTGTGCTCCATTGCTCTGCTGCTTGCTGGGAGCCGGCCCCTCCCCCGCGGTCTATCTTCCCGTCGTTTTAGATTCACTTCTCCGCCAGTCCTACCTTTCAGAAAGTGGTTGATTTTCTGTTTCTAGAATTGTTGTTCTTCTTCTCTTCGATCTCCCGTTGGATTTGTAGGTGTTTGCAATGTTTAGATAAGCTATGGAGCTGATCTCCTGCTACCTGATGTAGTCTCAGTCTGCTACTTCTCTGCCGTCTTGACTCCTCCTCCTCATGTTCTTTTTAGAGGAAGCAATATCTGAGAAGATTAAAATATCTGAGAACATTCATCCTATATGAATGAAGTACATCTGCTTCAGTTTATAGAGAATTTAAGGCGAAGAACAATCATTACTTAGCTGAATCTCCCTGTAGTGTCCACTAAAGTGTATTTATCTATTAAGACAAGAAGTTATTTCATATATGATCTGACTTTTAGAATGTATAGCATGGAATAAAGTTAAGTATATAGAAGTCAGAGGTGAGTCAATGTTTATTGAGCCCCTTTTATATAGTAGGGTAAGTAATTAGGACTTTTAAATATATTATCTAATGTAATACTCACAAGGTCATGATCTCATGTAATGATCTATTGAAATGTTCTCACTTTCAGCCATGATGAAATAACAGAGAAACAAAAATAATATAAAACAGATTTGCAGATAGCCAAATTCTATGGCTTTTTATGGTTGTTGTTGAGATAGATTCAGAGTTTTTGAGTCATGTGGATAAAATCTTCATAATAGAGTACTGGAGATAAGGAGCTGCTAAGAGAGTATTGGTATTCCATAGTGGATCCTTGAGATTTTGACAGAATACAGATTTGTGTATGTATAGGAAGAAGATACCAAGATCAGGAAGTACCACCACAAAGTAATAGAGGAAAAAAAAATATCAGGGTTCACAGGGGGCCTAGAATACTTTGTATTCCCATCAGACAGATGAGAAGGAATTTCTAATACATGGGGGATAAGATAGAGCTCTCCTAAAGGTACTACCATAAAAGGATTTTGCTGCAGAGGTAAGGAAATGTTAGCCCTAAAGTAAAGGCAGCTCAAAACCCTTGCTAAGAGGACTTGAAAGGAAATCTTAGGGGACTCTGATTATAAGAAATTTAACTACATGATGGGAAAAAATATTACACTAGTGAGAAGAATAAAATATCTGGCAACAAACAAGGTAACATATTTGGCATCAAATTAAAAATGAGTCAGGTATGCACAAAACAAGAAAATGTATAGCCAGGAGGAAAAGCTTAAAATACAGAGTCCCAGAAATACCAGAGTTAATGAAATCAACACATTTAAAACATTAAAGCAGTTGCAAATATTTTTCATGTGTTCAAGAAGAAAAAAAAATGCATGAACATGATAAGAAGTATAGAAGGCTAAAAGAAAAACTGATACAAATCTTTAAAAAAACACAGTATTTGAAATAGAGAGTAAACAGCCAATTAGAAACTACATATGAGCATATTAGTGAATTTGACAGTCTAGCAATAGAAATATCCAAATATTAACAAAAACAATAAAGAAAAACACTGGAAAAATGAACAGAGCTTTAGTGAACTATAGAACATTATCAATCATCCTCATATATGTGTTATGGAATTCCATAGAAAGAAAAAAGCAAGATACAGAAACAAAATAAGATGTAAAGGACATCTTCAAAATACATTAAAAACTATAAACCTACAGATCCAAGACATTCACAGAATTTCAAGCAAAAGAAATAAGAATTAAATGAAAGAATAAAATCACACCAGTGTATATTATAATCAATTATGTATAAATTCATAGTAACAAATTATCTTAAAATAGATGAAAAAAATAGAGAAATAAAAAGACAGGTTTTATATGAGGGAAAAAAATGATACCAGACTTGTAGAACTATGCAAACCAGAGGATGATGGAATAACATTTTAAAAATACTGAAATAAAACAAATGTTTAATAGTAAATATATTTTTCAAAATTGAAGTAGTTGTGAGTTTTTCTTTAGATAAATAAAGCTTAGATAAATTATGAAAAGCATAGGAGCACTATAATAAATATTAATAGAGTCCTTTAGTCTGAAAGAAAAATCAAACATGAAGATTTTAATTTACACAAACATGAAGATGATAAGAGAAAGTAGATATCTGGTCAATATAAAAGACGTTTTTATCTCCATTAAAAAGATAAATGATTCTTTTTATTTAAAATTTTTAATTCAATTTAGTTAACACATAGTATATTGTTAGTTTCAGGGGTGGAATTCAGTGATTCATCAGTCACATATGACACCTAGTGTTCATTCCATCAAGTGCCCTCCTCAATGCCCATCACCCAGTTACCTCATCCCCCTACCCACCTCTCTTCCAGCAATCTTCAGTTTGTTCCCTGTAGTTAAGAGTCTCTTGGTTTTCCTCCCTCACTGTTATCATCTTCTGTTATTTTTCTTTCCCTTCCTCTATGTTCATCTATTTTCTTTCTTAAATTCCACATAGGAGTGAAATCATATAGTGTTTGTCTTTCTCTGACTGACTTATTTCACTTAGCATATTACCCACAAGTTTTATCAACATGATTGCAAATGGCAAGATTTTCATTCTCTTTGATGGCTGAGTAATATTCCATTGTGTATATATGCCCCTTCTTTATCCATTCATCTGTCAATAGACATCTGGGTTCTTTCCATATTTTGGATATTGTGGACTTTACTGTTATAAACATTGGAGTGCATGTGCCTCTTTGAATCACTATGTTTATATCCTTTGGATAAATATCTAGCAGTTCAATTGCTAGGTCATAGAGTAGTTCTAATTTCAACTTCTTGAGGAACCTCTATACTGTTTTCCAGAGCAGCTGCACCAGTTTTCATTCCCACCAACAGTGGAAGGGGGTTCCCCTTTCTGTGCATCCTCACCAACATCTGTTGTTTCCTGAGTTGATCATTTCAGCCATTCTGACTGGTGGGAGGTTCTATCTCATTGTGGTTTTGATTTGTATTTCACTGGTACCCTGTGATGTTGTGCATTTCTTAATGTTTCTGTTGGCCATTTGTATGTATTCTTTGGAGAAACATCATTTATATCTTCTACCCATTTCTTAACTGGATTTTTGTTTTTGGGGTGTTGAGATTGATAAGTTATTTATAGATTTTAGATACAGCTATTTATCTGATGACATGTGCAAATGTCTTCTCCCATTCCATAGGTTGCCTTTTTGTTTTGTTGACTAGTTCCTTTGCTGTGCAAAAGCTTTTTTATCTTGATGAAATCCCAATAGTTCTTTTTTGCTTTCCTTTTGCTTCTCTTGTCTTTGGAAACCATCTAGCAAGAAGTTTCTGTGGCCAAGGTCAAAGAGATTGCTGCCTGTGTTCTCTAAAATTTTCATGGATTTCTGTCTCACATTTAGTTCTTTTATGCATTTTGAGTTTATTTTTGTGTATATTGTAAGAAAGTGGTCCAATCTCATTCTTCTGCATATGGCTGTCCAGTTTTCCGAACAAAATTTGTTGAAGAGACTGTCTTTTTTCCATTGAATTATCTTTCCTGCTTTGTTGAAAATCAGCTGACCATGGAGTTGAGGTCATTTCTGGGCGCTATTTTGTTTCATTGATCTAGGTGTTTGTTCTTATGCCAGGATCATACTATCATGATTATTATAGCTTTGTAATAGAGCTAAAAATCTGTAATTGTGATGCCTCCAGTTTGGTTTTCTTGTCCAACATTGTTTTGGCTTTTTCTGGTCTTTTATGGTTTCAAACAAATTTTAGGATTGTTTGTTTCAGCTCTGACAGATGCTGATGGTATTCTGATAGGGATTGCATTGAATGTGTAGATTTTTTTTGGGTAACATAGACATTTTAACAATAAACAATGTTTTTCCATTTCTTTGTGTCTTCCTCAATTTCTTTCATAAATGTTCTATACTTTTCAGAGTACAGATCTTTTTCCTCTTTGATTAGGTTTATTCCTAGTTATCTTATAGATTTTAGTACAATTATAAATGGGATAATTTCTTTGATTTCTCTCTCTTCTGCTTCATTGTTGGTATATAAAAATGCAACTGACTTCTCTTCATTGCTTTTATATCCTGTGACTTTACTGAATTCGTGTGTCAGTGCTAGGTATTTTTTTAGTGGGGTCTTTTGGATTTTCTACACAGAATACCATGTCATCTGCAAAGATAGAAAGTTTGATTTCTTTACTGAGTTTGGATATATGTTATTTCTTTTAGTTATTTGATTGCTGAGGCTGGGACTTCTAGTACTATGTTGAACAACAGTGGTAGGAGTGGGCACCCTTGTCATGTTCCTGACCTTAGGGAGAGCTCTCAGTTTTTCCCCACTGAGGATGCTATTCACTATCGGTCTTTTGTATACGGTTTTTATTATATTGAGGTATGCTTCCTCTACCCCTACCTGGTAGAGAGTGTTTTTCAAGAAAGGATGCTGTATTTTGTCTTTTTCTTTTTTTTCTGCATCTATTGAGAGGATCATATGGCTCTTGTCCTTATTTTATTAATGTGGTGTATCACATTGATTGATTTGCACATGTTAAACCTGCAGTCCAGGAATAAATCCTGCTTGGTCATGGTAAATAATTCGTTTAATTTACTGTTGGAACTATTAGGTAGTATCTTGGTGAGAATTTTTATATCTATGTTCATTAGGCATATTGGCCTGTAATTCTCCTTTTTAGCAGGATCTTTGTCTGGTTGTGGGACCAAGGTAATTCTGGCCTCATAAAATGAATTTGGAAATTTTCTTCTCATTTCTATTTTTTTGTAACGGTGTCAGAAGAACAGGTATTAGTTCTTTAAATGCTTGGTAGAATTCGTTTGAGAAGCCATCTGGCCCTGGACTCTTTGTTGGGAGATTTTTGATTACTGCTTCACATCCCTTGCTGGTTATGGATCTGTTCAGGTTTTCTATTTCTTCCTGTTTCAGTTTTTTTTTTTTTAAGATGTTATTTATTTATTTGACAGAGATCACAAGTAGTCAGAGAGGCAAGCAGAGAGAGAGAGAGGAGGAAGCAGGCTCCCTGCCGAGCAGAGAGCCTGATGTGGGACTCGATCTCAGGACCCTGAGATCATGACCCGAGCTGAAGGCAGAGGCTTAACCCACTGAGCCACCCAGGCGCCCCTCTGTTTCAGTTTTGATAGTTTTTACATTTCTAGGAATTTATCCATTTTTTTCAGATTGCCCAATTTGTTGGCATATAATTGCTCATAATATTCTTTTATAATTATTTGTTTTTCTTCCATGTTTTTTGTGATCTCTCCTCTCATTCATGATTTTATTTATTTGGGTCATTTTTCCTTTCTTTTTAGTAAGTCTGGCCAGAGGTTTATCAATTTTATTAATTCTTTCAAAGAACCAGTTCCTAGTTTCATTGATATGTCCTAGTGTCTTGTTTTGTTTTGTTTTTAATTTCTATATCATTGATTTGTTCTCTAATATTTATTATATATTTTCTTTTGCTGGATTTAGTCTTCACTTGCTGTTCTTCTTCCAGCTCCTTTAGGTGTAAGTTTAGGTTGTATATTTGAGACTTTTCTTATTTCTTGAGGAAGGCCTATATTGCTATGTACTTCCCTCTTAGGACTGTCTTTGCTTCATTCTAAAGGTTTTGAACTGTCATATTTTCATTTTATTTGTTTCCATGTATTTTTTTTAATTCTTCCTTAATATCCTGGTTGATCCATTCATTCTTTAGTAGGATGTTCCTTAACATCCTTGTACTTGAGGTTTTCCAAATTTCTTCTTGAAGCTGACTTCAAGTTTCATAACATTGTGGTCTGAAAATATGCATGGTATGACCTCAGTCTTTTTGTACCTGTTGAGATATGATTTGTGACCCAATATTTGATCTATTTTGGAGAATGTACCATGTGCACTCACAAAGAATGTGTATTCTGCTCCTTGAGGATGAAATGCTCTGAATATATCTGTGAAGCCCACTTGGTCCAGTGTTTCATTCAAAGCCCTTTTTTCCTTATGGATCTTCTGCTTTAATGATCTGTCCAATGCTGTGAGTGGAATTTGAAAGTCGCCTACTACTATTGTCTCATTATCAATGAGTTTCTTTAATTTTGTTAATTGGTTTATATATGTGACTTCTTCCAAGTTAGGGGAATAAATTTTATAGTTGTTAGATCTTCTTGTCAGATAAACCCTTTTATTATGATACAGTGTCATTCCTTCTCTCTTATTAGAGCCTTTGATTTAAAATCTAGTTTGTCTGATATAAGGATGGCTGCTTCAGCTTTCTTTAAATGTCCACTAGATTGATAGATGGTCTTCCACTCCCTCACTTTCAATTTGAAGGTGACTTTGGGTCTAAAGTGAGTCTCTTGAAAGCAGCATATAGATGGGTCTTTTTTTTTCTTTTTCTTCCTTTCTTTTTCTCTCTTTCTTTCTTTCTTTCTTTTTATCCATCCTGATACCCTATGTCTTTTGATTGGAGCACTTATCCCATTTACATTCAGGGTAATTGTTGAAAGATATGAATTTAGCATCATTGTATTACCTGTAAAGTCACTGTTAGTGTAGATTGTCTCTGTTCCTTCCTGATCTGTGTTACTTTTGGGTTCTTTCTCTGCTCAAAGGATTTTCTTTAACATTTCTTAAAAGGCTACTTTAGTGTTCACAAATTCCTTCAGTTTTTGTTTGTCCTAGAAACTCTTTATCTCTCCTTCTATTCTGAATAACAGCCTTGCTGGATTAAGTATTGCTGACTGCATATTTTCCCCAGTTAGCATGTTGAATATATCATGCCAGTCTTTCTGGTCTATCAGATAGATCTCTGTGGACAGGTCAGCTTCCATCCTATTTGTCTTCCCTTATAGGCTAAAGACCTCTTGCCCGAAGGCTTCTTTCAGGGTGTTCTTTTTATTTTTGAAATTTGTAAGCTTCACTATAATATGTTAAGGTGTAGTCCTATTTTTGTTGATTTTTAGAGAGGGAGGTCTCTGTGCCTCCTGAACTTGAATGCTTGCTTTATTCCCCAGATTAGGGAAGTCCTCAGCTATCATTTGTTCAAATAAACCTTCTGACCCTTTCTCCTACACCTCATCTCCTGGATACCCTATAATAGAGATATTATTTTGCTTTATGAAATTGCTGAGTTCTCTAAGCCTCCCTTAGTGATCTAATAGTTTTTTTCTCTCTTTTTTTCAGCTTCCTTATTTTCCATCATTTTATTTTCTATATCATTGATTTAATCTCCTGATTTGCTCATCCTTGTTTTTATGACCTCCCCTTGGGGCTGCATCTTAGTTATAGCATTTTTAAATTCAACCTGAAAAAAAGAAGACTTACTTCTAGGTATTCCCTAGTGTCTTCTATATTTTTTTCAAACCCAGTTAGTATCTTTATAATCATTGTTTTAAATTCTAATTCAGATATCTTACTTATATCCCTATTGATTAAATCCTTGGCAATGAGTACTACCTTTTGTTCTTTCATTTGGGATGAATTTTTCCATTTCATCATTTTGTCCAGAAAAGAAAAGAGAGAGAGAGTGAGAAAAATCAACAATGATAACAGAAAAAAAAAAAAAAAAAAGCACAAGAAAACAAAACAAAACTAGATCCTTGGTGTGTTTTAGTGTTCTTGTTAAAAGAAATTAGATTTCAAAATAAGAAAGAAAGAAAAACCTTATATATGTGTATATGTGTGGGTAATAAGTACAGTAGAAGGAAAGGAAACAAAAAATAAAATAAAATAAAATATAAAATATATATAATGTATGTATAAAAATAAAAATTAAAAAATAAAAAACATTGAAAAAATAAGAAAATAACTGAAAAATAATAGTAAAATACTAAAGAATAAAAATACAAAAAATGCTATATACTGTTTTTCCTAAGAGCTGAAACTTCATAACCCTCTATGATCTGTAAACTTGGTGTGGGCCAATTGTTTGTGCTGGTCTTCTAGGGGACGGGCCTGTTGCACTTATTCTCAGGTGGACTTGTCCAATTGCAAGTGCACCTCCCTTGCACAGAAGAAGGGCTCAGTGTAAGTGGCTCTAGATCCCACTATGTGGCACTGTTTTGCTCCCTGCAGGATTTTAGCTCTGATGGGTGGAACAAATATGGCTGTGCCCAGCTCTCTAGCCCTGGAGCTGTAAGGCCATGCCCCCAATCTTCTGGGAGTCCTCACAGAAAAACAGTCAATCACTGTCATCTTTCAGTTTCCATCAGAACTCTATGTTTACCTGATCTGTGACTGAGCATTTTTATCTCAGGCACCCAACTGAATTTCAAAACTCCAGGTTTTATGGACTCCTGAGGTGTGGACCCAAGCTGTTCCTCCCAGGGGAGGGGTTGGATCTTGCCATGCTTCTCCATTTTGCTGGACCCTTCCTGGAAAGTGGTCACACAACTGTGCAGCAGTCAAGTTTATGGCAATTCAGAGCAGAAAGCCAGTACCTAGACTTGTTTCCACTCTGAGAACTTTGCCTCATTTAGGCACACCTGTTTTTCTTGCGGTGCTTGGGAATCCTAAGACAAACTCTCACACCTGGGATTCCATTCCAGCACCTGAGCACCTTTTAGTCAGGGATGTCCCCCACTAGCAGACTTCTTAAAAGTTCCAGTTTTGCACTCCTCTGCTTATAACATTTTGCACTAGCCTCCTTAAGCAGGCTCCTCCTGTCCACTGTATTCTCAACTATATATCCAGATTCAATATCTTCACTTTTACCATCCAAAAGGTGGTTGTTTTTCTATTTGTAGACTTACAGCATTTCTTCTAAGATCTCTGGTTGATTTCTCAGGTATTCAAATGACTTGATCATTATCTAGCTGTATTTGAGGGATAAGACTAACTTAGCATCCCCCTATTCCTCCACCATATTAACTCCTCCTCACTAATTGATTCTTTAAAGGAAAAATAACAACAATATATTGTACATTTAAAAAAAAAAAAACTGTGAAGGAGCATCTGAGTGGCTTAGTCAGATGAGCATTTGCCTTCAACTCAGGTCATGGTTCCAGGGTCCTGGGATGGAGACCCATGTCTTTGATCCCTGCTCAGCCAGGAGTCTTTTTCTTCCTCTCCCTTAATCTCTGGACATCCTCCTGCTCATGCTCTCTTTCATACACACTCTCTCTCAAATAAATAAATAATATCCTTTAAAAATGTGGAACTAAAATGTATGACAGCAATAATATAAATATTCTGGGGGAGATGAAAGTATATGTCATAAGGGTTTCATATTATGCATAAAATCTTGTAATATTGTTTGGTTATAATAAGTTATATGCATGTTTTAAGTTGTAAAGCAACAAACATTTTAAAGAATTAATGAGGTAGAGCTAATAAGCCAATAGAGGAAATAAGAGAACTCTAAACTTTTCTGTTAACCTAAAAGAAGGCAGAAAAAGAAGAAATAGAAAAGTAGTAATTTAAATTCAATCATATAGATGAGAACATTAAGTGCAAATTTTCTAAGTACTTAGGGAAAAGACAGAGATTTCTAGATTGAATAAAAAAGTAAGACTGGACATGATACTGTCCATGAGAGACATACCTACAATATGAAAACATAGATATATTTATGGCATAAAGATATGTCATACAAACACTGTTCAGAAATAAGCTATTGTGACTACATTAATAAATAAGGAGTAGATTTTAAGGAAAGGAATAGTGACTGGAAGAAAACATGTTACCGATAAAGAGGGAAATTTATCAAGAGGACATTATACTCCTAAATGCATATGCACTTGATAATAGAACATTTGTGTACAAGAAGGAAAACTGAGAGAACTGAAGAAGAGTAGAAAACCCACAACTGCATCTGGATATAACAAAACCTCCATCACAAGAGTTGGTAAAACTAGTAGACCAAAAATTTGGTGTGGATAGAGAAGATGTTTACAAAACTGTGAATGAACATGGTATAATGGATATATAGAATAGTTAGTATAATATAAAATAGTTAGTATAATAATAATATATTATTATAAATAATAGTTAGTATAGTTAGTATATACAGGAAAAGACATATTCTTTTCTTCCACACATGGGTAAAGCATCTCATGCATATGAATAAGATGAATCATATTGTGGACCATGAAATAAATCATAATTTTTATAGAATATTTGAAATTGTACAGAATATGGTTTTGATCCCCAGGAAAATTAAATTATAAAGAAATAACAGAATATATATCTGGAATGTCACCAAGTATTTGAAAAAATACTTCTAAATAACTCATAAGAATCATTAAAAATAAATCATATTAAGAAGTAAAAACACATTTTTACCTAATGAAAATTTAAAAATTTAAAAAGTATTGGGGCACCTGGGTGGCTCAGTGGGTTAAAGCCTCTGCTTTTGGCTCAGGTCATGATCCCAGAATCCTGGGATCGAGCCCCACATTGGGCTCTCTGCTCCGCGGGAAGCCTGCTTCTCCCTCTCCCACTCTCCCTGCTTGTGTTCCCTCTCTCGCTGTGTCTGTCTCTCAAATAAATAAAATCTTAAAAAAAAAAAATAAAAAGTGTAATAACAAATTTTGTTTATTGGAGATAAAATGGTGCTTTTAGAAAAATTAATAGCATCGGGGGTTATTAGAAAAATCAAAAGACTTCATATCAATAATTTTCCAACCTAGGATAGTAGAAAAAGAAGACCAAAATTAATGAGAATGATACAAAGTTAATCAGACTGATATACACATATATATAATTTTCAAGCCATAATTATCAGAAAAAAAGAAACATAATTATTCAACACACGTTTATGGTCATCATTTTCAGCAAAGTAGGAATACAAGAAAGCATCAACATGAAAAAGAGCATCTACAAAGAACTTACAAGTAGCGTCAATGCTTTCCTCCTAAGATGGGCATAAATCAAAATGTCAACGATCATGATTCATTTTCAACTTTTGGCCAGTTTAATAAGAGAAGAAAAATAACACACACATATTGGAAATAAATTACTCAAACCATATTTGTTTGTAGACAGCATGGTCATTTATGTAGATAATCCTAAGAAATTTACGAGCACACATGCATGTGCACACACACACAATTTTTAGAATAGGTGACTTTAGCAATATTTTAGGCTATAAGGTCAACAGTAAATTAATTAGTTTAATTTTACAGAAATAGAAAATAAATGAAAAATATTATGATTGCAATAGCATCAAAATATAAAATAAGGAAATATTAATAAAATATATACAAGACCCACTCACTAAAAACTATGAAACACTGAAAAGAAAAAGTGAAGAGTGTATAAATAAATGGGGAGTTAAACCACGTTAAACATCAAAACTCAATATTTTTATAGACTCAATAAATTCTAATTAAATTCTTGGCACTTTTTTTTTTTTTAATAAACATATAATGTATTTTTATCCCCAGGGGTACAGGTCTGTGAATCATCAGGTTTACACACTTCACAGCACTCACCATAGCACATACCCTCTTTTCTTTTTTCTTTTTTTTTTTTTTTAGAAATTAGACTGATTCCAAAATTACAGGGACATGTAACTACCCCAAGAAGAAGCAAATTTTTTTGAAAGATACCATTTGAGGAGTTAACCTACCTGATTTCAAGAACTTCTATGAAGCTAAACCAATGAAGAAAATAAGGTATAGGCTTAAGATAGACATATAGATAAAAGTAAAAATAAAAAGTTAACTGTCTAAACATATAAGACCAATTGATTTGACCTAAGATAGGTATTAAGGTAATTCAGGACGGAAGTGATAATCTCAACCAATGATGCTAGTAAAAATGGACATTCATATGCATTAGAGTGAATGTAAATATAAATCTCATACACAACAACCTGAAATGTGCAATACACTTAAATACAGGAGCTCAGAGTATAAAACCTCTAGAAGAAAAAAAAATAGAAGAAAATCTTAATGATCTTACATTAAGTAATAATTTATTCAACAGGACACAAAACACTTTAGTTGTAAAAGAAAATTTTATAAGTTGAACTTCTTTAAATTAAAAAAAAAAATATTTTCCCTTGGTGAGCCTAGGTGGCACAGTCAGTTATGCATCTGACTCTTGGCTTATCTCAGGTCCCCATCTGGCTCAGGTCACGAGATCCAGCCTTATAGGATCTGTGCTCATCTAGAAGTCTTTTTAAGACTTTCTCTCCCTTCCTCCCATCCCTTCCCCCCATGCTTGCACTCTCTTGCTCTTTTTAAAATAAATAATCTTTAAGATTCTTTTCTCATAAAATAATATTAAGAAAATGAAAAGGTAAGCTACAGAGTGAGAAGCATTTGTTTGCCAAACATATATCCACTACATAAAGAACTGTTACAATTCAATAATGTGAAAAAGGCCAGCATAATTTAAGAAATGATCAAATGATCTGAACATTTTACCAAAAAGATTAAATGGGTGGTAAATGATATACATAACATGACAAATGATATAATATATGTTATATATTAGAAATATAATATTATAAAGTAACAAAAGCATTAATCCTTAGGATAATACAAATTGTGACCATAATATGATGCCTTTATGTCATAATAACCACAAAAATGCCTGAAATTGAAAAGACTGACACTTTCTAGCATTTGGAAGATGCAGTACAACTGGCATTCTCATACATTGCTTGTGGGAATGTAAAATGGTATGTACAGCCATTTTGGAAGATGGCTTAGTAGATTGTTTTAAAATTAAATGTACCATTTTCCCCTAACTTTACACCTCCAGGTCCAACATAAATAAAACATGCATTTATACAAATAATTTAGGTAAATATTCATAGAAGATTTGTTCATGATAGCCAAAATTAGAAATAACCCAAACGTCCATCACTTGGTGAACGCATAAGCCAACTGTGATGAAGACATATAATGGGATACTGTAGACAATATAAAGGAGTGAATCACTGATACATGCAATCATAAAAATTATACTAAGGGAAATAATTCATTTATAGTTGATTTATTCATAAAACATTAAGAAAAATATATTAAAGATTTTTAAAATTTATTTGAAAGCGAGAGAGAGATCACAAGCAGGGGTGGGGATAAAGGGAGAAGCAGACTCCCGCTGAGCAGGGAGCCCATTGTGGACTTGATCCCTGGACCTTGGGATCATGATCTGAGCATAAGGCAGACTCTTAACTGACTGAGCCACTCGAGTACCTGAACATGAAAAAAAATATAAACCTATTGTTACAGAAAGTATATCAGTAGTTGACAAGGGCCAGAGAGTAGAGTAGGGGAACTGAAAAAAAAAAAAAAATTGCATATACTGATTGTGGCACTGATGATACACTGTATATATTTGTCAAAACTCATGAAATTACACATTTGAAATTGATTAATTTTATTGTACTTAAACCCTATTTCACCAAAGCTGACAAAATATGATTTTGATTAAATATCTAGACATTCCCATTGGAATATTGCTAATAAATGAATTCACTAGGAAATGTTTTCTTACAGTGTTATTTATTCTCCTACCCAAGATGGTCCAGAGCTTGTTTTGTTAATACTTATTTATCCTAGCAAAGACCTGTAAACTTTTTCATAGATGGCCAGATAGTAAATATTTTAGGCTCATGTTTCATATGACCCTTGAACTAATCAGTTCTGCTCCTGTGGCATAAAAATTGCCATAAACAACACATAAATAAAAGAACGTGTCTGTGTTTCAATAAAACTTTATGAAAAACTTTATGAAAATAGGTGATGATCTGAACACTCAAATGTATTTTGCTACCCCCTACCGAGAATTTCAGTATGGGAGGGTGATCTCAGTTAGATGTTATTCTGATTAAGACAATTTACAAAGTTTGACAATGTTCTGTTGGTTTTGGTCATGACAGTTTTTCTAAAAATATATATAGTATTAGAAACTTTTCATATATTTGTAATTCCTAGTAAAATTTTGCTGTACAAGTCTTATGAAGGAATTGCCTAGGAAGTTCAATCTTAGTAATGTATAGCATTTAACGTCTCAAGAGTTCTTTGTTACCACGAGGATTACTTTAAAAAAGTACACCATTGCTGAAAGAGTTTTCATGTAATATTAGCAGATATTTAGATTGTTTCCATTTTGGCTAAGATCTCCACTATTTTTTGTTTTAGTCATTTGTTCATGTGACCAGTAGAGTTACTGAATTCATATCATGCTTGCTGCTTGGGAATCATCAGGAAAAAAAAAAGGAAGAAGAAAAATATCTGCCATTATGGAGATTTTATTCTAGGAGAAAGAGGTAGAAAAAAACAATGAACATAATGCATTGGTAAATTATAAGGCGTGTCAGCCCATGGTAAGTGCAATGGAAAAGGAGGGCAGGATAAGGAGATATTGGATGCTGGACATGGGGAAAATAACAGATTGCTATTTTAAAGTGGATAATCAAGTTTGCCCTGCACAGATAGTAACAAAGAGCGAGGGAGTCATGTAAAATATCTAGGGAAAGAGCATTACAGGCAGAAGTAATTGCTATGGTAAGAATATAATGTAGGAATCAGAGATATAGTTCAAAAGCCATTGCAATAATCCAGATTTAAGATGATGTTGACTCTTGAAAGGGGTGCCAGTAGTGGAGATGGTGTTCAAATTCTGAACATGGACTGAAGGTAGGTCAAAAAATGTCCCAATATATTAGATTTCTAAGTTTTGTAAAAGAAGAGGAGCCTCAAAATAACCCCAAAGAATTTTAGCCCGAGCAAATGTTTGATATGATTAACACTCAAATACTTTTTTTTTTTTTTTTTAGAATTTATTTATTTATTTGACAGAGAGACAGAGATCACAAGTAGGCAGAGAGGCAGGCAGAGAGAGAGGGGGAAGCAGGCTCCCCGCTGAGCAGAGAGCCCAATGCGGGGCTCGATCCCAGGACCCCGAGATCATGACCCGAGCTGAAGGCAGAGGCCTAAACCACTGAGCCACCCAGGCGCCCCTCAAATACTAACTTTTTAAAATATTTATTTATCCATTTTAGAGAAAGTGGGAAAGTAAGAAACTATGAGTCGGGGGAAATACAGAAGGAGAAACAGAATCTCTAGCAGACTCCCTACGGAGCACAGCATGGGAGTGGAACTTGATCTTATGACCCTGAGATCATGACCTGAGAGTCAAAATCAAGAGTCAGACGCTTAACCAACTGAGCCACCCCGGTACCCATTAAATATTAACTTCTTGATCTGACTGACAGTTCAAAAAATTGATGATGTGTAAAGAACTATAAATAAGAAGTTAATAATATTTAATAGTTTAGTCCAAGAGTAAATTGCTTTAGGAAAAAGTTCTCACCGGAAAGATATGAAGCTGTGTGCGTATCATATTTTGTTTTCTGTGCTCCTATAGCAGTCATTAATATCACCACTGTCGCATTCACCACTTCATTGGATCCGTGTTTTTCTATGTCTATCATCCATTATAGTTTACATGTTCCTTCGTATATGAGGGCTCAAATATTATCAGCCATTTGATACTCACACCAAGCATATTGTTTGTTACATAGAAGGCATTTGATGAATACTGGTCCAATTATTGTTTGATTAATTTCAGCTAGTGTGAATTGAACACTTACAGTGTTTCTGAGCCTCTATTAAATGCTATATATGCATTATTATTTTTTCTCAGCAAAATCATGTGGGGCATATTATATCATCACTCTATTTTAAGGATAATGAGTATAAGCCTTGTAAGAATTTAAGTCATCCTCAAAATAAATTTTATAAAAGAAAAAAAAAAGAATTTAAGTCATCCTCAGAGTTATATAGCTAACAAGTAAAAGGGGAAAGGGGAAATATTTTTGTGTATGTGTATATGTGTGTGTATATATACACACACCCATATATGTGTACAAAACACAATACTATGCTACATAAGTGAGCTTATTTACAAATCAAAACCAGTGGTTGAGTTTTGGAGGGCAGTTTGGGAGTTGGTGTGGATTTTTCACCTTTCTTTTTGGCAGATTGGGAAAGAGTTCACTTTTGCCCTTTGATAACTCTTTCCTTAGAATACTTTCAGTTCAGCAATACTTCGAAAGACTAAAAATTTGATACTTAGAACAGTGTTGCAGTTACAAGGGAAGTCTTATTTATTGATTGGTCACATGTATACTTATTAATTACCTACCATGTTCTCAGACACTGTTTAAGCAATGAAAATGTTGACAGTGACTAAAATATGCAGTATGTTTTTTTTTTAAATTTTGATTGATTGATTTTCTTATGGGTCGTATTTTATTTTCTTTTTTAAGTTTGTATTTAAATTCCCATTGGTTAACATATAATGTTATATTAGTGGTAGAATTCTATGGCCATGCCACCTGAGATTGAATGTGCTCAATTTCGTCCACGGCATGCTGTTTAAAAATGGAACATTCATTTTAGTGAAGGAGATAGATAATAAATATTTAAATAATATGTGTCACCAATTCCCACATATTTTCAGGACCTCATTTGATCTGACACTCAGCCCCTCAGTGAGGATATACCTAGACACTCTATCTAAAATGTTAACTCCTTGCTCCTATTTTATATTTCACCTCCTGGCATCTCTTCTTGTTCATGATTTATACTACTTAATATTGCTGGGAGTTTGAGGGATTCGGGCTAATCCAAGAAAACAACATGATCACAGAAGGCACTGACATACAACAAGTTTATTTGGGTGGCTTTTGGATAAGATTGCAAGAGAGAGGAAGTTCTATATAACAGGGGTCTGTCCAAAGGCTATTGAGCTGGGGACACTACTCAGAATTGGAAAAAGGCAGGGTACTCCTGAGAGAGGAGGACTGAAGATCCAGCTTATGTCTAGCTGATGTTGCTCAGCCCCATGGGAAGGGAGTCTCTGGGTCAGATAGTTAATAAGGACTGCGGTAGCTTTGGGCCTTTTAGCTGTGGAAACGCTATGTTATCAATAGGTAATAGTTATTAGATGAGGTTTTGCTGGTGTGCAAAGGAGGTGGTCTTTGAATGGCTAAACTTTGCATGTTTGAGTTCTTAAAATAATAAATAGATGTGTAAAAAATAGAATTTGATACTGGCAGAATTTTGAGCAAATGGGTCTCAGCCTGCAATGAAGAAATTAACAACAAGGGGCCAATACACAGAGGCTATCTCTGGTTTATTCATTTAATAAATATACATATATGTTTAATTTGTTTATCTTTATTGTATATCAAAGGCAGGATTTTTGTTTATATTGTTCTCAACTAAATCTTGAGGTTCTAGTAATTTGTTCAGTGCATAGTAGGTGCTAAATAAATATTTGTCAGAGTAACTAATGAGTTAATTCTATGAATGTGAAAAAAAAAATAGTCCATCCCTTAATATCATAAGAGCAAGTAGTTACTTATATAAGCAAAAGAAGCAATTAAGGTAAGGACTCATTGGGGTGCCTGGGTGGCTCAGTCCGTTAAGTGTCTGCCTTTGGCTCAGGTCATGATCCCAGGGTCCTGGGACTGAGCCCTGCTTTAGGCTCCCTGCTACTCCTGCTCCCTCTGCCTCTAGCTCCCCCTGCTTGTGCTCTCTCTCTCTCTCTGTGTGTCAAATAAATAAATAAAATCTTTTTTTTAAAGTAGGAATTCATTAAAAAAGATGGATATTTAAAATAAATTATCTTTGTTAAAATTTATAAATATACAGGTATTTATCAGAATTTAACGTGGGAATAAGATTTCTCTTCAAGAGCTCTAGTTGCAGTGTGTTCTATAGACACATTGTGTCTATAGAACAAACAACACTAAAAAACCTTAATTGTGATTTCTGGTTTGGGATAGTCTTAAGTTTAGGTAAAAACCTAAAGATATTTGTGAGGATACAGGAATGAAAACCATGTAAATTCTTTACATTTTCCCTTTCTTTGACATTTATCTTGTACATCATGAGAAAAAATATTTTGTAGTCATATGTCTTTATCTAAACTGTCAAAGCCTTTACTTAGTTTTCATAAAAAGGGATTCCTTCTTTTAATACTTCGTTGTACAATTAGAAGCTGAGATTACAATAACAAGTATGTCCACTGTAAACATTTTGGGAACAAACACATTTGCTATTGTTAACGAAACAACTCGACTCAAAGGGTAGATGTGGTCTTGAGCTCCCGTGTTTTTTCTGCTTCTGGTCATGAGGGGATGCAAGGGTTATTGGACTTGCCCTCCTGCTATAACTGGTAGAAAGGTGGGCAAACTATGTAAAACAACTGTTTCAGACATTGAACAACAGGCAGTACAGGACTCTGATCCTCAGAGAAAGAAAACAAGAGAAGGAAACCATATGACCTCTCCAGCTTTCGTTCTGCAGTCAGGAGGGGATCACAGGAAGGGCACATCCATCCTACTGAGCTGAGGAGACGGAGATCAGAGATAGGGGAGGCCGATGTGACTGCGATTTTTGGAGCACAGTGTGAGAGCTGAAAGAGCTGTGTCAAAAAAGAGCTCCATAAATTGGCATACGGGTGTGCTTAAGAGTTTGGCCTCATGCTAAACTGCTCATTTGTAGTAAAGGGTACCACAAGGCTTGTCAAAGAGCAACCACAGAGGAAAGAACGATTACCGGGGAGCTGAGAGGTGAAAAACCCTGAGGGTTCACACATTGAAGTTCTGACCAGTCAGAGCAGAGTTGTCACTAAACCTATGATGCATTTGGTAGGGACCTCAGAATACAGATCTTTCAACTGGAGGCATTTTGCCCTTTTCTAGGGACAGTTTTGATTGCCACAATTTAGCAGGGTTGTTACTGGCATCTAGTGAGTAGAGGATAGAGATTCTGCTGAACAGCCTATAGAACACAGAACCTCTTACAACAAAGACTAAATCATAGAGAGGAAAATACATACTCATTAAATAAACCACCTTAAATGTAGTCACATTTTAATAGATTCTTTTTTTTTTTTAAGATTTTATTTTATTTATTTGACAGATCACGAGTAGGCAGAGAGGCAGGCAGAGAGAGAGGAGGAAGCAGGCTCCCTGCGGAGCAGAGAGCCCGACGCGGGGCTCAATCCCAGGACCCTGAGATCATGACCTGAGCCTAAGGCAGCGGCTTAATCCACTGAGCCACCCAGGCGCCCCTGTAGTCACATTTTAAAAACTAATGTTTGAAACTAAACTGTCACAAATATGGGTTTTTTTTCTATTAGTTACATTGTAACTTCAGTGAAAAAAATGGGATAATCTTGATGTGTACAGTGTGTGTGTGTGTATATATGTGTGTGTTTGGGGCAGTCATGTTAGCACAGCTTTAAATTTTCCATGACTTAATTTTATCATCAATAATACAACATTATCAGCTCTCATTTCATGTGTTTCAAATTTATCAGCCGTAGTGCTGTGTTTAAAGCAGAGAATGTTCGTCAGAGACAGATAGTATAGGAGGCCAATGTATCACTGTCAATAATGCTGAATGTCTACACAAACCACAAAATTTAATACCTTGGAATAACATTACAAAGTGCTATGTTAGCATAGGCATCAATTGAACTTAGAAAGAGGATTCCCAGGAGTTCATTTGCATAGCATTTACATTGCCACTCTTGTCAATTAGCTCAACCATAAGCCAGCTCAGTTGACATGTATGAGGCCACCCTAAAAGGAAATATGTCAGTTTATTTGAGCTTCCAAAACAGGAGGCACACATACAGTATTGCCTACAGGGAAAAAAGTAAAAAGATGAAGCACACAAGCTTAATATTTCAGGTGTCTTAAATATTTGAGAACACTAATAATATTATACACATATGTATATGTATGTATGTATATGTGTAAATATAAATAACTTCATATCTGTAGATGAATGCATATAGAGACAGATAGATAGATAAAATAGATACATCTGTCTGTAGTGTGGTTTCTTTCTTTCCAAATCTAAACTAAGCCTATTGGAAAGCACAAATAATTTTGATTACTATATTGTTTGTTCATATTTTTAAATATTGTATAAGGAAATTTGGGCTTTTATAAGTTTTAAATTTTAAGGAAAACCCCTTTCAAATTTTAAAAATAAATCTCCAAAATCAATTTTCCAAAAATTGGTATGTAAATTTTCAAGTAAATATTTAGCAACACCTAAACCAGTTTATTTTTTTATTAGGGTTGATTTCTATATTCTGTAAGGATATTTCTTCTACATACACCATCAGCTTGGGTAAAACTTGGGAGGTCAGCTTTAGAAAGCTGGCATTGTTTTCAATATTTAGAATAGACAAGATATATCATTCTTAAAACATTCTTAGCAGTTAAATCATTCAAAGCAGTTTACTTTCCTAACAGAAATAATACAGAGCTTGCAAAGTCCAGATGCATTATGAATATTGGGCATGGATTTTGTTTCCTTACATCATCATAAACTATCAACACAAACTTGTATTAATATTTTTTTTATTAAAACTTTTTTTTTTTAAGATTTGATTTATTTATTTGACAGAGATCACAAGTAGGCAGAGAGGCAGGCAGAGAGAGTGAGAGGGAAGCAGGCTCCCTTCAGAGCAGAGAGCCGGACGTGGGACTCGATACCAGGACGCTGAGATCATGACCCGAGCCAAAGGCAGTGGCTTAAACCACTGAGCCACCCACGCGCCCCTTGTATTAATATTTTATACATTCCTTGTGTGCTTGTTTTTCCTATCAAAGCTTTGGGAATTTCTACATATGTTGAAATTGAATATGATGTTCATGAGCCTAGATCATCTTTAAGTTATTCTTACCCAAGATAAGAATACAATAATATTACATTCTATATGCATGGCTATTGTCTTATTTTATGTCAATAGTGTCAAACCGGGAATTGTTCTTCTTCTTACTCTCTCTTCCTGTATGTCATCCTCTTCTATTTATCTGCCTTAATTTTCCATTATGTCTTCAAGGCTAAGGGCCAAGTTAGGGGCCTGCCAAATTCTTCCCTTTTTCTTGACTAGGGAAATGAATTGAACTGACTGCTATCTGAAAATAAAATTACAACTGGGAGAAATCATCAACTCAGAATGTCAGCTGCTCAAAGGCAAAGGCCGTAACTTGTATCTTTATGTGACTGTATGATAGGATACTGATTGGAACAAGAAAATGCTTCATATCTATAACAACTAGGGAATTAAAATGAGTGACTGAATAAGCCTACTGTACTCCATTTGTTTTTAAATAAAAAAAAATCCTAGGTACTTAAATAACTTCCCCAAATTTGTAACTATTTGGTGATAAAAAATATATAGCAAAACCTGAATTCTTCAAAATACATTTTCCTTTATTTAAAATTTACTTTAAAAACATGCGATAGAGATATCACTGAATATATATAAAATTTTCTAAACTTATAAAATCTCTAAGCTTATGAAAAACAAAAAGAAATATTTTTAAATTGCCTTTGAGTCTACCTTCCTGCCTGTATTCTCCTTCTTCCCCCAAAAGTAGATGCTCTCCTGAGTTTGTGTTCATCATTTTCTTGTTTTTTCTTCCCACAATTTCACTACATATATATTTCTAAATAATACTTTTAAATTTAGCCTGATTTTGAAATGTATACCATTACTATGATACTTAATATTACACTTTTGAGATGTATTCATACTGATTTTTGGTTGGAATGCATTCATTTTTATTGGTCTATACTATTGCATCATTTAAATATATCTCATTTTATTGATCTATTCCATTGATAGATACTTTGGTTACTTTCAGTTTTTAACTTTCCTATAACCAATTATGCTATGAACACTCATGTATAGATTTCTGGGCACATGGTACAAGGATTTCTCAGATATACGTCATTAGAAATGGAATTTTTAGATTATAGAGGACTGTTATATTTAAGTTAGTAGGTAATGTTGAATGTTTTTCTATAATAGATACATAAATTTACAGACTTTTAGGCAGTATATGAGAGTCATCAGTGCTTTACATATTTACACACATTTAATATTATCAGACATTTTATGTTTTTCCTAGATTGGGGTTATGATCTAGTATCTCACACTTTTATTTGTGTTTCTCTGTTATTATTGTGGTCAAGCATTATTTTCTTTGTTTATGGGGTATTAATATTTATTTTTTATGAAATACCTGATAGGTATGTTGCCAGGTTTTCTAGAGATAAATGATGTCATTGTAAACGTTAGATTCTGAAACCAAACACCTGTATTCACTCACATTCTTTCTTTGACACATATACTATCTATTTGGCTGGGGGTGGGGGTTGCATTTGAAAAATCTCTCTGATTACTGTATAACTTTGAAGCAAAGGTAACAATAATACCTAAGTTATAAGAATGTTGTGAGGATTAGATAATATATACACTTCACTTAGGAAAGTATTTGTACATGGTTATACTCTATGTGTTAACTGTTATTATTTCTTCATGTAATTCTATTTTTGTTGTTGTTAATGTACTTCAAAGTTATGTTATTTGGAGCATGCAATTTTTTTTCCATTAGTTTTTTTTTTTAATTTCTAGAATTGCTACTTTGCTGATTTTCAAATATGACTGGTCAGTTTTGATAGTCTTTCATCTATCATTGCTTCAATACTCCTTTATATTTCTTTTAAGTATAATTTCAAATTTTGCATCTTTTAAATTTAAATAAGTTTTCATTTTTTAAATTTAGTAATTTAATTTGTTTGGGGCATAATTATTCATTTTGGACTGCGTTATCTGACTTTTTCTTATGGTGCTTAGGTTTTCTCATATTTTTTACTGATTTTTGCTGTTGAGTCCCCTTTCCTTGGAACATTGGAAAATCTTTGAGGCCCAAGTTTGAAATTATTTCCTCCAGAGATGATTTGCCTGGGCTTCTTCCAGGTGCTTAATTATTCCCAAGGATCATAATAGCTTGGGTCTGCATTTTCAAATTTGAGGCGTGGGGATTTTGAGGAGAGGATATACAAAGGTAGGGTGACAGCAGATTTATGATTGGAGTTTAGAAACAATGGTGAAACTGACATGAATTTCCAAATTTCTTATTCTTCTAGGAGTTTTCTTATTTTTTTTTTTAACTGAGGTTTCCTATTTGGGGATATCAGATGTGAGGATAGGGTGATGAAGTAGGGGGAAAGGGCTGGTAACCCCTAATTTGTTTTGTCCTCTCGCCAGCTTTTAGACTAGCAGTTATTGGCTCCACTTTCTTACTTTCTTGTTATTATGGATACTAGTTTCTTGTTATTTTTGACAGTCAAGAAATTTTCTAAATGTCCAGCTATGCTAGCCATGTATATATCTTTTTTTTTCCCCCAGCATTAATATGTATACTGTATCTGGAATGCTTTCTCTGAACTTTTAATCCTCTGTACCAAGCATACTGTCTTTTTTCTCAATAGGTAAATTTAAATCTCTTTAAAATTATGTAGCTGGTAAGTATCAATACCTGCTTAGTAAGTTTTTCTATACAGTTCTACTAGAACAGTTCAAGTACACGATTTACATCTGAATTGAATACAAAACAATACAACCCATCAAAAGCGGGCTATATTTCATGCTATGTAACAGATCAGGAAGTAAGAGAGAAAATAGAAGCTATTTAGAGGAAATGATAGTACATGTGTATAAATAATTTTCCACATATTTATTTTTATAGAGAACAAGATTTGGGGGATGGAAAGAATGGTTGAAAGAAAAGCTTTTACAGTGAAGCTTACCAAGCACAAATTAGCCTATATAATTTTTTTCCTAAGAAAAAAATCAATTAGAAAATTCAAATAAGCAAAGATGAAAACAGTAAGACTGGTGTGTCTGATTTTTCTGAAATTACAAGTGGATAGCCCTTTGTATTCAAGTGGAAAAATGAAGATCTAATATATGTCATTATGGATATCTTAGCTGCACATATGATAAATAGAAATTTAATAACTGAGTGTTACACAAGAATAATGTGAGTTTAGACATTTCTGATGTTCAATTTCCCTTTATATGTCCAATTAACCTTTATTTACTGAGAAACCATGGCATTCTAATTTGATTGGCAGTACCAGAGCTGGCGCCAGTACGGAGAGTTCAGAAACACTGCTGGAAAACCATGGTTTATTAATACATCATTAAGCACTTTAAATGGATTCCAATGGTGTATGTCTAAGGAAGGAAATAATTCAGCATTTGTTAGTTACTGACAGAGTATAGAATTGAAATTTACATTATAAGCCTTACATTAAAAATCCTAATGTGCCAGCAATTGAATTACACATCACAAAATGATAGTGTATGTCATCCGCCTTTTACCAGGGATTATTGTAAATGTTAATGATTATATACTTTTATCCAGACAAAATCATATTATCTTACAGTAATCTGATCTAGAAAAGTATAAATGTAAATAAAATAAAAACTAGATTTATTTGCAGTATGCTTGCGATAGACATGTAGTCCATTTATGGTTTAAAGCTAAATGATACCATGCACAGTTAGAAGTATGAAATCTGAATTATACTTTGCTTTTAATAAGCACACAGTAAAGGTATCTGTGATTTTAAAACATTGTATTTTTCTGTTTTAACATTCTAAATCATGTCTAGGAAAAACAATAAGTCTTGAGTTTAGAAAACATCTGCATCTTTATTTTAACATTTACTGTCAATCTAAACCATATCCATATTTGTTAATTTCTCATGTGTATGTTTTAATCTATGAATTGTCTAAGAAAAATTATTTGCATATGTTTCTGATTAGTTCATACTTATACATAAAACATAAAAATGTTTTCTTGGAGATATTTTATATTCTCTTATAGACATTAAGTATTTTTTACCAAAGTTGGATATTTGTTTATGAATGGATATATTTTACATGCAAACTGTTTACAGTAATAGATAATCCTAAATAATAATATTTGCATAACAATATCCTAAGTCCTCTTTCTTTGGTATAAATTGAATGTCAACTTTTTTCTAATCTTTGTATGCAGATATTTTGGACCCATTTGATGAGCAACCACAATAATTAAGGTAATTTGATTATATTGACCAAGTCACTTGATTGAAATCAGCATTTCTCAAATTGCATGCTTTGATATTTCGGGAGATCGATCTCTGAGAAGTTCCAAGTAACAAATTGGTAACAGGAAATTTGGGATTACATATAAACAAGTTGTGCACATTGCTCTCTAAATTCATATCAACACAATTCCCTTCTTTGTCTTTAGCCACAGAATAAACTCTGCTGTGTGCTAACACAGGACATCTTGTCACCTTTTATGGATATACCATATTCTCCCAAGTGAGCACCTGATCCTAAGGAGATAACCACTTTTGAGGGAAATTTCAATATGTCAGTGCACAACATGTACATGGAGTGAGGTAACTAGGGATGGGAGGCATAGAAGACAATCTGTTTTTTGTAGGCAGAGTTAATGACGTGGTACCTTGGCAACTGACACAGATGAGGTAGAGACATAGAATTTATTTTGACATCCTTTGCAGTGCTTCAAAAGATATTTCCTAGTGGAAAAAATGACATGAACAGCCATGTTTCCAAGTGGAATTTTCCATATCTTCCTTTTGTTTCTCTTTTACGTAATGAGAACGTCACTTTAAATGATCAAATTTGTCAAATTTGTCAAATTTGGAAATGCCACATTATATTATACTCAAGTTTGTTGGCATAAATATAAGGATATTTGGGCTGATAGCCATGCTTTAAAGTATAGATTCTTTAAAAAAAAAAAAAAAAAAAGCTCATTGGATTTTTTTTCTCTGAAAAAAAAAATTAAGCAATTACATGGCTAATAGCATGATTAATGTATTCACAAATATATGCAAAAATCTTCTTTATGTCTTTATAGCTTAAGAGTGATGTGCAAATCATGCTGATTTCTACATTAAAAATACCTTCTCTTTAAAGCCTGCCAAATGGAGCCACAAGTGTATCCTCAGAATGTCTATATTTTATTTCATTTACATTATATAGCCCCTGCTCTGAAACATTTTTTATATTGAAGATGAGTAACAATGTGCACTAAATTTCTTATTGTCAGTTATCTTTAAGCAAGCATCTAAATAACAATTAGAATGTGTGTATAAATGTGAAAGATTCAACAAATAAACAAAAATGTCCAAAACAATAACAGAGAAATCATGAATATTGATTCTTTAGTTATCTTTGACACCACATTACCTATACATAAAAGAGTGTGTAATTTCCTTTCCACACAGCGTACATACAAGTAACAGTCGATATATAGGTAGAATTTAGTGGACTCTGGTGATGTGTAAGGAAAAATAATAACAAAGTTTATTTCTGAAACTGTAGAATCATGTATCGATGTAAACTTTTTGCCATGGTTGTGGTTTATGAAAAATATATATATACATTTTGCTAGATGGGAATGTATAGAGGAAAAATGACTGTCATTGAATTTGTAGTGTAGATAGGAGTAAGATAGGAAGTCAGAAAGAAAAATGATCAAGGAGAGGGCAGCCAAGAGCAAGAAATAAGCTGTGTCTTTAAAATGAAAGTAAGGGAAAGTGAACCAAACGTAGATGGAGATAATACTGAAAATAGAATGCGATAAGGAAAACTGGAATCATAAAGTCACAGTCAATTTTACACACTGCACTTCTAGAAATTACAGGCAAGGGATCAGACAACCAAAATAAAGCCTGATGGAAATAGAAAAAAAAAAAAAAAAACATAATGCTAAGAAGAAATTCTTTTATACACTTGAATTTTATATGAGCTCTGGTAACTGGAGGTTTATTTTAGATATTCTCTCTTTGAAATTTTTTTATCATCAATAATAAGCAATACCTCATAACACTTTCTCTTCCTCCATTCTCTTCCTCTATTCCATTTCAACTGGAAATGGTATGTTTCTGAGTTGGCCAGAGGCAAAAATGAACCTACTATCTTGTAAATTTTTAATCTCAAATATTAATTCATCACCCTGGCACTTTCTTTTGTTTCTTTTCTGTATGTTTGGAAAGGTATTAATGGACAAAAAAATAAATAAATAAAAGAATAAGTAAAATTAGAAGAACCAAGGGACTTTTTGCCTTTACAAGTTTTCAGAAACTCCATAATGGTGCCTGTTGTATGCGTCTAGTATGTACATTCAGTTATAGAACATTCGTGTTAAAATTCAACCCTGTTCTTCTTCCTGGTAAAGTTGATAGGTAGCCTCTTGTGAAAACAGAACAACAAAATAGATACAGTAAACAATATGTATTCATGGATATACTGTGTTTTAGTAACTTGTTGATTAACATGCCATGGATACATATAAAGGATGACTCAAAAACTTGAATATTGTTATTTCAACAATTAAAGTAAGAGGAGAAAGTTGATAAGATAGAACTGAGAACTAATTATTTCTTAAATGACAAAAATAATAAAAGCAACAACAAAATTCACCTAAGCAGTTAGAAAGAGCCTACCATTTATTTGTTTCTTTGGAGAACTGAAGAAAGAAAGAAGGCAATAAGGCAAGAAAGAAAAGACAATGAAGAAAGAGAAAGAGAAAGAGAAAGAGAAAGAGAAAGAGAAAGGAAAGGAACGAAAGAAAGAAAGAAAGAAGAAGGAAGGAAAGAGAGAAAAAAGGAAGAAAGAAAATAATTTTTTCAAGGTCAAGAAGTAGAGATTAATATATCAAGGTAGCACAAGGAGAATGAGGTAGTAAGAGCCCTATTAAAAATCAGGAGGATATTTTATCAGAAGACTAGTCTTTTCCAGACAGAAAGAGACAATGTACAGCATCATCTAAAGAGAGATATAACATTGCTTCAAAGACTAAAGAGATCATTTGGATTACAGCAAAAAATAGAAATGGAAAAGAAAGAAATGATAAAAAGCTACTATGTCTTAGGCAGGATGAAAAAGCAGATTTAGAAACATGTATGCAGATAAGAAAAGCCTGTAAAAGAGCAAAGTCATTAATCATGGAAGACTGTAATTATACCGATGCCAACAAGGCTGACACCAGGAGGATGCCTATAGAAGGTGGCACACTTGGGGAAAACAGAACTTATAACATATAGATAATATTTATAAAGAATACATATCTGTATGTACACTGGAGCTAGATTTTGGAAACAGCTTGGTAAAAATGATCAGTGTGGTTGGTATAAATAGAATCAATAGGAAAATGAAAAAAAAAAAAAGATGATAATACCCAGTGATTAAATGCCAAGACAGTTTTAAGCAGTTCAGTGTAAGAGATTACACTATTCAATAGATTTAGTGAGCACCTACTGTGGCTAAAACACAGAATTTTAGAGAATAATACAAGGATGAATAACACAAAGTCCCCAACTTCAAAAACTACAGTTTCAATCTATAGAGTATTTACTGGTGTTCAGTGAGTATGCCAGATCTTTAATTTATGAGAGTCTATATCTATTTGGACTGAAAATAACATTCTTTTTTAGCTGAGTCTTCTGATCTGAGTAGCAGAACTCCACAAAGCTTAGTTATATTATGGAAGTGATCCTGAGGTGGGGACACACAGCACAAAGGAACAAGGTCACAAGAGAACCTGAGTCCTTCATCTGAAATGTCAAAATAAAAACAAAACCAAGAAGTCTCTTTCAGGTCAATTTTGAGTATGTAATTTCTTAGCTCAATTTCTTTCCATATAACTGCACAAAGAAGTATTTTAACATTGTATGTCTAGTTAGCTGGATTTGAATTCTTAACCCACACTTATGTGTCTTGGGTCAAGTTATTTACACTTTCTGTGTCTCAGGTTCTTCAACTGTAAAATGGGACTAATAATACTTGTCTCACAGATTCCCACTAACATAGGAGTGAAAAAAGAAAATATATGTAGTTAATTTAGAATAATATCTATCTAGCCCATTGTAAGGGCTAAATAATTATTCATTCTCTTCTCTCTTTCCATTGTAAAGGAGGCTGCCTTTTTAGTTCCAGAGTTTTTATTTTACAGTATCTTCAATTTAATTACATGCCAAGATTAAATTGCAGTCTTTAATTTCAAGTCTAAATTTCCAGAAGAAACAGACAAATAATAATAAAATAAGCAAGTTGTTAAAGATCTATTACTTAATAAGGTTAAAATCTGGGTGGTTTTACAGCTAAGTTCAATGTATCCTTTATATAAGAATCCGCAATTTCATATCTTATACCAAATAGTCAAGATCATGGAAATAGAAGGAAACCATCCAATTCACTTTACAAAGCACATTTTAATAGCAAAGCATGATAAAAATATATGCACATGCATACGCATGTACACACATTCTCATGAAAAATGCCACAATCAATTTGACACATATATACTTAGAGAAATTTGAAAAAAAAAGTGCTCAAACTCTTAACATTTTATTAAAGACATAAGGCATTGTCATAAAGGTAATGTGCCAACATGTCAAAGCTAAACTATATTTCTCAAAATTTCTTTTTTAAAAACATGCTTATGATTTCCACGAGGGAGATTCCTTCAAAATTTGTAAGGTGTAAGAAAAGCAATAGCCATTGTGTCTGGCCCACATTACTACAGATAGGCTGGTGGCAGCTGAGCACGCAATT
This sequence comes from Meles meles, assembly GCF_922984935.1. NCBI lineage: Eukaryota > Metazoa > Chordata > Mammalia > Carnivora > Mustelidae > Meles > Meles meles. The sequence goes on along the minus strand of NC_060066.1, from coordinate 155,931,370 downwards.
CCTTCCTTTAGGTCCTTTTTTAGCTTCTCTGAATTCTGTCCAGGTTTATGTCTTTGTGCTAATGGGGCCAGACTTCTGCAGAATAACCTTATCACCAAGGCGGGAGGCAATAAGAATATAGACAGTTTCAGTCCACTCTAGTGGGCTTCTATTTCAAGTTTGTGGTTTCCAGCCTGCTTGTGATCTTCCCTTCCTCACTACCTTTCTTTGAACTTCAACCGCCACCATCAGAGGAAGAGAAAACAGCCTTCTAGACTGGTAAGTGAACTCCTACACTTGCCTAAGCCATTGTCTATAAAAAAATCCCTAAATATGTACTATACTGCACTAATACATAGAATAAATGATACGTGAGTGTGAGTATGTATCTATATAGGTTTATATATAATATCTATCTATATATTTATATTAATTCTGGGAATTCTGGAATTGGTTCTCTAATCTGATTTGATTTAAAAGCATTAATGATTGTTTGTAGAGGTAAAGAAGGCACTGCTAAGCCATAGCATGGCATGGCAAAAGTGTTACTCAAATTATTATCTTTAGGGAATTATAATCAAGTATCTCTGAAGAGAAGGCAGGACTCTGGGTGACCAATTAGTTGCTACTTTACAACATTTTAGTCAAATTAAATGTGTAATGAAATTGGTTTGGTATTTCTAACTGTTCCAGAGAATTTGGGGGGAAAATGGTGAGCCCAAGACCTTAAATTCTCAGATCAAGGTCTCCATGAATTATCTAAAAACATCTATAACTGCTCTGAAAGAAACCACTGTCTCCTACAGCTACAAAGTCAAGATTTCTAAAAACCAAACCCAGTGGTGCGGGTGATTTAATTACAATGTAAATTTAATTTCCAGTCTTACAAGGTCACTTTTTTTTTTTAATTGAAGGATGGCTGATGTACAATGTTACATTAGTTTCAAGTATACAACAGTGTGGTTCAACAAGTCCAAAAGTTATATACTATGTTCACCACAAGTGTAGCTACCGTCAGTCAATACACAGAGCTATTACAATACCATTGACTATATTCTTTATGCTCTTTTATCCCTATGACTAATTCATTCTGTAACTGGAAGCCTGTGTCTCCCACTTCCCTTTATCTATTTTGCCCATCCTACCACCCCCTCTCCTCTGGCAACCGTCAGTTTGTTCTCTGTATTTATGTGTCTGTTTCTGCTTTTTGCATGTAGGTCACTTTTTCCAAGTCAGGGCATTGATTAGGGCGGAAATGGATTAGGGCGGAAATGGATCCTGAAAACTGGGGTGAAGACTCATGGGAAAAATCCCGAAAAGTTGGGTATGTCAGCAAACTGTATTGGAGAAGCTCTAGACCCCAGAATTCTGCTCAGTTTTTTGTTTGTTTGTTTGTTTGTTTTGCCAGTAGAAGCAGCCCTTCCACTTCTGCCTGAAAAATATTAGTCCCCCTTCTCCTAAAGAATCTATAATGACCCTCCTGATTTAGTAATCACTTCTGTTCTGCTGAATACCTGCCTTTACTGTATCTCTTTGCTTTTAGACATGTAACTGGATTCAAGCCCCAGCAGACTCCAAAGAGTAAATTACAAACTGCTGTGACCAATTAGAAGACTCCTAAAAATTGGAACGAGGACATAAAGCTAATGCCATTGAAGTGGGGGACCTTGAGACCTTAAATTCTTTGAAATTCCTTTGATAATATAAGCAGTCCTTCTATTCCTGAGGTTAACCCTGTTTTGCCTGATGAACATAGAATAGCCTCCCCTGAAGTAGTTGTCTTGCAAAACTTTGCTGGTCATTCTCAGGACCAACCCTCATTCCTCTCTTTACTTCTAGATCTAAAGTTAATCTCAAGTTCCAAGTGCAGTCCATTGGGTAAGGTATAAAGTGTGACACGTAAGGAGATGCGCTACACACCCAAAGAACTGCATGTTTGTTTTTTCTGATTTATGTGGGGAGAAACCTGGAAAATATGTGTGGAATTGGATCTTAAGGGTCTGAGATGAGGGTAAAAGGAATATAAAATTAGATCAGGCTTAACTTGTGATATGTTCCCCCTAAGCAGAGCTTATGGATTCATTGTTTTAGCCCAGGGAGTTAGGAAGTGTTCTTAAAAAGACTGCTAAGGTGGCTGACTGAAACTTGGACCAAAGGGTGGCCTACACTAAATGATGTTGAAATACTAGAAATTCATAAATACACTATGGAGGAGCATATTCAAAGGCTTAGGGAGACTGGAATCTTAGAGTGTTTCATAATGGAAGACTTGTTCACACTCCCTAGGAAAGTTAGAAATACATAATTTTTGCCAAAAGTATAAGAAATATATTGGTAAGAGCAGCCTCATCATCACTGAAGGTCTTTGTGGTGACCCTTCTTTGTAGTTCAGAAATTATAGTGGTAACTGCTACCATGGAAATGGGGACCCTAAATGCAATGAGAATAATGGAAACCTGGGGTGGCAGGGACTAAATGGTGGCACTTGTTTAACAAAGATAAAGTGATCATGGTGGCCATAATGGACCATGGAGGCAAAACAGTAATTGGAATAATCTTACTTGACATTGGGTTGAGCTACTTTATGCGCACATGGATTCCAAGAGGAAGAAAAGTTTGAAACAACTCTAGAATGTGACTTCTGCCGCATCGTAATAGCCAAATTAGTCATGGACTTAGTCAATATTCAAGAAAAGGCTTAGTCAATATTCAAGAAAAGGAGAAATAATCTTCAGTCCTGGATGTGGATGTTCATACAGGGAGGGAAGAAATTTATTATAAGATATCAACAATCACAGTCAACCCTCTGGCCAAAACAATTCATAACTCTCTTATAAGCAAATTGTAATCCAGTGCACCCCTAAATTAGAGCAGTGGCTTATGATATAGGATCTTACCATCAGGTGCAGGTAAAGCCCCTCAGATGGAACACCTTGAAGGCTGCTTCTCAAGTGCATCTTCCCATTTACAGAGAACAGCTATCTTTCCCCAATAATTTCATCATAAGCGGTGAAAAAGGGAGAGCATAATCACAATAGATATGTCAGTTCATAGAAAGCAAAAATGAAAGATGCAATAGAGTCAATGGTACATGGAAGTACATTTAAAAGCCCAACTGGGCACATGTTACCATTCGTCCAGCTCCAGAGTCAAGGGCTATTTTTTTTTTTAAGATTTTATTTATTTATTTGACAGACAGAGATCACAAGTAGGCAGAGGGGCAGGCAGAGAGAGAGAGGAGGAAGCAGGCTCCCCACAGAGCAGAGAGCCCGATGTGGGGCTCGATCCCAGGACCCTGGGATCATGACCTGAGCTGAAGGCAGAGGCTTTAACCCACTGAGCCACCCAGGCACCCCAAGGACTATTTTTTTAACTGGGACTCAGTTCTTCTCCCTAGGGGTAGTTCTCAATGGCTGCTAACTCCTCCTTCTGAGATTTTCACTCTGCCCTCTGATCCATCCTTTATTTTCCACCAGAAATGATCCCTCTTTGCAGATAAGCAGTTTTCTTTGCTCTCATGTAAGAGGATTGGAATCTAGTGATCTCCTTGCATATGGAACTATATTCCTTTTAGTCAGCAATGATGTGATTATTTAAAAAGTCCTGCATATCAAATTATAATAAACTCTACTTATACAAAAGCCTTGGCCAGAAATATAAAATAAATATAAAATAAATTGTATATATTCATATATATAATAAATCACATATATATAATAAATCATATATATAGGCATGTACATGTGTCTATTTGTGCTATTTCTCTGAAGAACACTGGAACACTGACTATTACAAATTTTGGTAATGAGAGTGATTCCAGAGGAACAGAATATTAAAGATGAGTTTTCTGAAATGATTTTGGGATTTCTGAATTGTTATTTAACTTGATTAGAGTAAAGACAGTATATTCCATTTCTAGTAGCAAAAAAAAAAAGCATGAGTAATTCATGGTATGATATGGCAATAGAAATGGACAACATATCATCACTGGATATGCCTAATCAAATACTTGTAAGGGGTTTCTAGGTGATCGTTATTGGATACCTTAGAATATTTTTGTCAAACTCATAAGTTTAAGGAGATTGGCTAGTTACTCCTGTTGTGCTGGACAAAGTGGAAAAACGAAAGGATAGCTCAGGAATCAAATTCCCAGCTCACGTGCCACATACATGACCTGAAAATTTCTGCATCTGCCCTGAAAACTTTATCTCGTAGAACCACACAGCTGACTTTGCTGAATACCACACCCAGAGTCTTACCTTGCCAGTGGCTGAATTATAACAAATTAAATTCTTAACCCTGCAGTGTATCTGTTGTTTGGAGGCAACATATTCTGAATCATTTGGGTGTGGCCCATTTATGAAGTGACCCCCCAAAATTATTCATTTTGAGTGGAGGTCTGAACAAAGGAAGGCTCTACCGTGGATCCAGGCTGCTGTGTGAGCTGCCCTACCCCTTGTGCAATACAGTGGCAGTGGATCCAGTAGTACTTAAAGTATCTGAAGTAGATATAGACTATCTGAAGCCCTTGGCAGACCTCTGTAGTAGAATCATAGTGCAGACCCTTAAAACCTGGGAGCAAAGCCCTTCTATCCTCCATACATAACTATTCTTCTTTTGAGAAGCAGCTTTTGGCTTGCTATTAGGGCTTAGTAGAGACTGAATATGAGACTGAATATTTAATTGTGGGTTACTAAGTTACCATGCAATTTGAGCTGCTCATCATGAACTGGATGTTACATGACCCACAAAGCCATAATTTAGGTGTGCACAGCAGCACTCCATAATCAAATGAAAGCAGTATGTACATGAGTGGGTCTGCGCAGACCCTGATGCTGTAAGTGAGTTATATGAAAAAGTGGTTAAATGCCCGTTGTCCTTACTCTTAGTATATTTCATTTTCTCTCTCACCCTTCACCTATATTTGTTTCCCATTTTAATTATATTATGCATAGCACACAGAATATTGGACAATAATGGAGACAGCAGGCATCACTTTCTTATTTATATAAGCTATGGTAATCTTTTTCTTACATACCTTTCTCACTTTTATAGAGTAAAAATAACTTTAGTGTTTCATCATTTATTATTTTTTTAAAGATTTTTTTATTTATCTGAGAGAGAGAGAATGAGCGAGCATGAAAGGGGGAAGGTCAGAGGGAGAGGCAGATGCCCTGCTGAGCAGAGATCCAGGGCCTCAATCCTGAGACTCCAGGATCGTGACTAACCTAAGCTGAAGGCAGTCGCTCAACCAACTGAGCCACCCAGGCACCTATGGTGTTTATTTTTTGTTGTGGTGGATATTATTCAGCAATTGCTGCATCTAATATATAGTGCCATTTCCTCCATAATTAGGATTTAGGGTCCAGCAATCAAGGGATATAAATGAGAGTACACTACTCGCTATTACCCCTTATAATCCACTAGCAAATTTTTGCTTCCTGTCCCTGTACCTTACACTCTGCTTGTCTAGAGGTCTTAATTCCAAAGAGGAATATTTTCACCAATATACACAACAATAATTCTATTGATCTGGAAGTTAAGACATACTATCCAGGCACTTTGGGCAACTAACACCTTTGAATCAACAGGCAAAAGAGGGAATTACTATACTGGCTGGGGAGGTGAATCCTGACTACCAAAGATACACTGAATTGCTAGTACACAATAGAGAAAAATAAGAGTAAGTCTGGAATACTATCCACCACAACAAAAGGATAGACATCATAACAAAAGGTGAAATACTAAGGTTATTCTATAAAAGTGATATCTTACAGAGGGCACGTATTGCATGGAGCACTGGGTGTGGTGCATAAACAAGGAATTCTGGAACACTGAAAAGAAATTTAAAAAAATAAAAATTTTTTAAAAGTTACATCTTAAGGGGCGCCTGGGTGGCTCAGTGGATTAAGCCGCTGCCTTCGGCTCAGGTCATGATCTCAGGGTCCTGGGATCGAGCCCCGCATCGGGCTCTCTGCTCCACAGGAGCCTGCTTCCTCCCTCTCTCTGCCTGCCTCTCTGCCTACTTGTGATCTCTCTCTCTGTCAAATTAAAAAAAAAAAAAATGTTCCATCTTAAAAAAAAAAGATGCTTCCTACATCCACTATTATCCACTAATTTGTAGTTTAGAGCTAATGTAATCAAATGGAAGATAGAGTCAATGTGCAGATTTTATTTTCTAAAGAGTGGCCACAGTATCTGCCATTCTGCATACTTTTCTCATAATAAAACCTTTATACTCCATCTGTTGAAGGATGGGAGTTATAAGCTTTCCCCTTGAATCTAGGAAGGATTTTATAACTGCTTAAACAGCCAACAGAAACTATGCATTTTGAAGGCAGGAATATATATACATATATATGATACACTATTGCTTTGTTTTCTTGCAACTCTTGTGATTGTAAGCCAGCCACCATTCTGTGAGGAAGCACAAGCAGTCACATAGAAATTTCTTCTGGTTGACAGTCACAGCTGACATTGTAGTCAACAGCCAACGTTAACTGTCAGGCTTATGAATGAATGAGTCCTTTAGAGGAGTCTAGCTCTTAGCTGAGCCATCCCCAGGCTTTGAATATTCCCACCTGAGACCCATACATTGTGAAGGAGAGAAAATTCATCTGTGTTATGTTCATTCCCACTTCATGATTTACAAACTCTGTGAAAATAATAAAATGCTTAGTATTTTAAACTTTAAGTTTTAATTGGCATGTATTTGCATGCAGCAATAGATGATTGAAACAATAATCCTTAGAAATGAAAAATAAAATTAAACCTGTATATTTTACAATTATCTTAACAATAGGTAAGTTTTATTGAAATGTCATAAAAACTTTGTGTGTTTTATATAGTTTAGTCTGTATAGCAGCTAAACTTGTAAGTACTATTATGATTCTCATTTAACAGGGGAGGTAACTGAAACACAGTATCTTTAAGCAAATCCTGCAAAATCACATTTTCCACACATCTGGAATTTGAAACTATGTGTTTCACTCCAGAGCAGAGATGTTTATCTTCTATCTCTTTGTCCCTCACCCAGAAAACCTAACAGAAAGGGAAAGTTCCAGAATGAGAGAGAAAACAAGGACTGACCTGGAAATTAAGGTGAATTAAGAAACAAAATAATGAAGTTTATTGAAAGCAGTGATGGGGCCCCTTGGAGGCTCAGTCAGTTAAGTGTCCGCCTTTAGCTCAGGTCATGATCCTGGGATCCTGGGATCAAGCCCTGCATTGGGCTCCCTGCTCAGCAGGGAGTCTGCTTCTCCCTATCCTGCTAACAGCCCCCCTGCCCCCTCCGCCCCCCGCCTTATGCTCTCACTTGCTCTCTCTCTCTCTCGAATGAGTAAGTAAAAGATATTTTAAAAAAAAGAAGAAGAAAAAGAAAGAAAGAAAGCAAGCAAGCAGAGATGAAACCTTAACTAGCAAACCCAGTGAATTTCATTATGAACGAGAGGCTATGCCAAGTATCCATGAGGTTATACCCTAAGAGGACTTTTTTTTTTTCCTTTTCTTTTCTTTTCCTTCTTTCTTTCTTTCTTTTTTTTTCCTGGTTAGATCTAAGTCATTGTAAAGGTATGGGACTTTAATTCTCTTCTCCAAAGGTAACTAGAAAAGAAAGGCAGGGCTGACTAATTGTCGTATTCTGTTATTACTTACGTTATTTGCTTCCTGTGTTTAGAGGGTATGCAGAAATTATTATCTTTTTTGAAAGGTTATTTTGAGAGGGGTTACTTTCCATTAAATATATAATTGTGTGTATGTGCTTGTGGGGGGGGTGGGGGTGTGTGGATATGTGTGCACACGTATCTTAAACCTAAATAGACATCAAAGCCTAAATGCTTGGCTCCCAGTAATGAAGAATCAAGCCTAGACTTTTGGCTTAGACAAGCATGTACACGGGGTACCAATCATTGTGTTCAGTTTTGGCCATATGAGTTTAGGGTGCTTTATGTTATCATGGTAGAGTTATTTAATAATAAGTGAAAATGTAGATCTATAGCAGAAATCATGACTGGATCTATGTACAGATAATATTTAAACCATAAATACAACTCATTTTCATCTATTATCAATGGCCTAAAAGATAAACATTTACACATGGCATATTCTACATATCTATAGAAGATTGCTTTAATGAAATACTTATTTTTTTTTAAATTAAAGCAATTGTGTTTACTGTAACTAATGCAGAGGGGAATTTAGTTCTAGATAGGTATGTTATCATCTACTCAGGGTCCAGTACAGAAAATATAATTCCTTATAGATGTTTAAAATAGGATAATGTCTGATCAGAAAAATAGGTGCTTACAAAATTAGGTAGAAGAGTAAATATCAGAAATCAAAGAAGCATGCTGCATATTGTCAGTTTGGACACTCACAGCAGGCTTTCGGACACTAGGAAGTTACTTTTGTCACATAATTACTGTCACTGCCCAGGTCAGGAACTACAAGAAATCCCACCTATGCAGTTGTCTGCAGCACCAAGGCAAATAATTTGCAAAGGAACATCTAGTTGTTAAGAAATCTGCGGAAGCCCATGTGTACGCTTGTCACTGCTGGAGAAAGATTGATGTTTTCTGTTTCCCTTTTCCTTTCAGATCTTGTATAAAGGGCTCTCATTGGAAAAATGGCAATCACATCCCAATACCTAGAAGCGAAGCATGCTGGCAAACACAATAGTCTTTCAGAACTCGTGATAATGGAGAGAACATAGGTGGAAGGGATGATAAGTTCTATTTTGAGCTCAGATAACTCCTTTGGCTACATTAAAAGAATCTCTTCCCTCAAGGTTGTATTTTACATGGAGGCTGTGAGCAAACACTTTTATTTGCTTCCTAAATGATTGCTCTCTCTTTATAGTTGTGTCCATACCTAACCAGCGAGAGGAGGCATGAAACGAAAATGAAGTTGATACCAATCATAATTAAAGCAGTCTTGACACAAGGGTAGAAAATCAGCAAAATGTGCTGTAGAAGACAGGGGTCAAGAGGAAAATTTGGAAGTTTAATCCAATTACATAGAGGCCAACCACCATGGGGGAGGGGGCAGTATATAATGTAATGTTTTATTCTATGAATCAATGAATCATGGTTAATGCGTACTGCATTACAGTCTCTTAGTATATAGCATAGGGATGAAGTATAGTATAGTATAGTATAGTATAGTATAGTATAGTATAGTATAGTATAGTGATGAAGAACAAATGGCCTTTCCCCATACCTGTTCAACAATCCTCTCAAATGTTGTCTCTTCCAGCCTACACTGACCTCATAGAACTATTCAATCTGTCCTATATGCTAAAAAAGGCCTCTGCACTTATTTCTGAAATAGCACTTTCTGCACTTCTACTGTATTGGTCTCTACATATGTATGTTTCTTTCTTTAGACAAGAGCTATTTAGGGGGATATGTATCATTTCATTCTTTGGTGAGCTCAACTTAGAATAGCAGGATCTAGAGTGTGAAACAGTAAACCTATGACAGAAAACTGCAAGAGTTGGACCAACCATCTTGGATTGAGAAAGAAAAGGGATAGAAAGGCAGAGAATGAAAGGGATTCAGGTTGTGTATGTGCGTGTGTGCAGAACAGGTAATTTACAGTTTCAAGTCTTGCACAAATTATCAGAGCTCATTGTTAGAAGGGCATGGTATTTTATGGGAAATAAGGTTGGACTCAAGATAAAAGAACTTTCCTACCTTGAGAAATGTATAGTATTTCCTCTCCTGGTAATAACTATGAGCATTCCTTCCTCTATGTTCTTTCATGACAAGTAATATTTAGTATTTAATTGACTTTATTGCTTATATACTTCTATGTCTTATTATGTTTTAAGGCCCATGAATAGGCTGTTTTCATCATGGTTTCTTTCATACCTAACACAGTGCCTGCATTATACTAGGTGTCCCTAAGACTACTCATGTTAGGGGGCACCTGAGTGGCTCAGTGGATTAAGCCACTGCCTTTGGCTCAGGTCATGACCTCAGGGTCCTGGGATCGAGCCCCGCATCTGGGCTCTCTTCTCAAGGGAAGCCTGCTTCCCCCCTCTCTCTGCCTGTCTCTCTGCCTACTTGTGATCTCTCTCTCTGTCAAATAAATAAATAAAATCTTTAAAAAAAAAAAAAGACTACTCATGTTAAGTTTTAGAAGAAAGGAGTGAATGAATTAAGCATAACTTTATTTGATTTTTGAACTATTCATGTTTTAAACATCCCTCCACTGGATAGAAGTGTACACTTTGAGGGAAAAAAATATAAATTAGCAACCCATAGGGTGATGAACTTATTATCATGTTAGAATGTCAATTTCCACAACCATCTGTACAGGAAGCATGGCTGATATTTTTATCATAAAATTATAGCTTAGACTATGGCCACATGCATTTGACGAACTGAACAGAAATTCTAATGGACTGTCTAAAGATCTTAATCAGTTGTCTCAGGCATGAATATCAGAACATCCTGACTGCTAGTGAGACTTCAGTTTTTATTTAATACATTGAATTGGACATGTATAAGTCATGGGGGAGATAATATAGGTTGAAGACTCAAAACAAAAATGATGTTTTTCTCCCCAATATTTCCAGAAAAAACAAATAACAATTGGAGAATAATTAAACACACACAAGATGGGATTGGGAGGGAGACAAACCATAAATGACTCTTAATCTCACAAAACAAACTGGGGGTTGCTGGGGGGAGGTGGGATTGGGAGAGGGGGAGCGGGCTATGGACATTGGGGAGGGGAGGCGAACCATAAGAGACTATGTACTCTGAAAAACAACCTGAGGGTTTTGAAGGGTCAGGGGTGGGAGGTTGGGGCAACCTGAGGGTTTTGAAGGGTCAGGGGTGGGAGGTTGGGGGAACAGGTGGTGGGTAATGGGGAGGGCACGTTTTGCATGGAGCACTGGGTGTTGTGCAAAAAGAATGAATACTGTTACACTGAAAAAATAAATAAAATGAAAAAAAAAACCACACACATGAGTTCATACACGGTTTTGAAAAATAGATGATATATTAAAAACTGTCATTGATAGGGTTGTAAGACAATATAAAAAGGGTGTATTTTCTCAGAAGCAATCAGGATAAGAATATAGTATTTAAGATAATTAGGAGCTCAGCTTCAAATAAATTCAAATTTTCCAGCAAATCTCTCTTCTTATACTTCATGTGACCTTTACAGCTGGAAAAACAGAAAATGAGTCTGTAAGCCATTTTGATTCAGTGGTGTGAGCCCTCTGATTCCTATAGAAAGTATCAGTATACTTTTTTATGCCATTAATGTAGCATTTACATATTTATGCTAATACTTTTTCCTAATAATCACATGAAAGATATGCATAACCAACAGTTAAACTAAGAATGCCATTCTTCAAACTATTCTTTAAGATATATATAACCTAAATGTAGCATTAATAATATATTGTCCATATATTGATATATTAATATATAAAGTTAATATATAACATATATATGTATAAATGCATAAATATAAATATACATATTATATATTAAATTTATATAGTTATATAGTTATATAATATATATTATATTAATATAATATATAATAATATAATATAATATAATATAATATATTTATATATTAAATATATTATATATATTTATATATTAATATAGTTATATGTTAAATATATGTGTGTATATCCCAAATATATATATTTGGGATATGCACACACACACACACACACACACACACACATATATATATAGGGATATATATTTGGGATATACACACATATATATTTGATATATATATATATTTGGGATATGCACACACACATATATATATTTGGGATATATAGAGATATGTCTATATATATCCCATTTTATTTTTATTTTATTTTTTCTGCAATTGGGACAGCCTTAGTAAAGTAATTTCCTGGACATTTGGAAACCCAGATATACCACTGTGTACACCACTGTGTTCCCATGATTCTCTAACTTTGGCAGGGATTTAAATATGACATTTCCATCTGACCTGTTCTTCTAGCTATCCCTCTTCTTTTTATTATTTCTTATTATCTGTCTGTATGTATCTCTCAAAAGCTCTGCTTCAGACTGAAGAAGCTCTTGAACAGGAGATATGAGGCTATGAGGGCAGATCCCCAATCTAACATACAACTGTGTCCTGCATCCAGAAATGTGCGTTTGCAAGGGCAAAATGACATAAAATACAATAACAAGACAGTATAATTAAGCTTGGCTTTCTTCCCCCACTATTGCATTTCAGATTATCTCTAATACACTTCAAAGATGGGAAACTAGGAGAAACTTCTTCATAACCAAGAAGTCAGTATGCAGCAATTATAGGGAACAAAAAAAGACCCTACTATTAGGATCTCCAGACGAAATACTGCCTTTACATTTCCTTTAAAAAAAAAATATTTATTCACTTTAAAGATGGAGAGAAAGCATGAATACAGGAAGGAGCAGAGGGAGAGGGACAAAGAGGCTCCCTGCTGAGTCCAGAGCCAAACATAGGTCTGGATCCCACAACTCTGAGATTATGACCTGAGCTGAAGCCAAGAGTCAGAAACTTAACCAAGAGAGCCACCCGGGCGCCCCTACATTCTTTTTTAAAAATATGAACAAAAGGATAAAAGCACATTAATCTACCTATCAAACCTTCACAACCTTGAAGGATACATTCCAAAATATTCATGATTCCTGAAAGCTTCTTTTAACCAAAGGGCATTACCATTTCCATTTTGAACAGTAGTTTACTATGTAATATGAGATACTTAATTTTCTGGTCTTGAATTATAATTTGAAAAATAAATTCTAAAAATCTACCTAGAAGTTTTACTAATTTTTCACTGAGAGAAGACATCTCATGCATGCCTTAATTTTATGGCATTAAAACCACCCACCTGGATTATATGAGTTGAGGGGAAATCCTTATTAGATATGATGGAAGAGGGGGGCGCCTGGGTAGCTCAGTGGGTTAAAGCCTCTGCCTTCGGCTCAGGTCATGATCCCAGGGTCCTAGGATGGAGCCCCACATCGGGCTCTCTGCTCCGCAGAGAGCCTGCTTCCTCCTCTCTCTCTGCCTGCCTCTCTGCCTAGTTGTGATTTCTCTCTATCAAATAAATAAAATTAAAAAAAATATATTAGATATGATGGAAGAGTATCTAGGTAGTATCATACCATAAACCCCTCAGACGGGAACATATGTGAGTGTTTGAGGAAGACAAAGAGAACAACATGACAACCCAGGAAGTAAGGGGAAAAGGGCAAAAAGTGATGTAAAAGAGGTAGTCCTGAGCAATGTTAGGAAGGTCTGCTAGGTCTTGGTAAGGAGTTAGAGTTGTAAGTGTCATTAGAAGTCATGGTAAGGATGAGAGTGGTAGAGTTTTATGATCAGATTAGTTAAAGATTAGGTTCAGACAAATGTCTTTAAAAACATTACCTCAAAGCAAAATATATATACATATCTTAGCATGTTAAAATATATTTCCTAATTTTTTTTCATTTCTCGTTTGAACATCATATAAAAATGTGGAGAAAGTAGGTTGGTATACGATCTTCAAAGGCAAAGACAACAAAGTTAGCATCCTTTGAGCTACTGCTATTGTTTTAAAAGCTACAACATCAAATTGATATTTAATCCTACAGTAATATTTTTAAACCTCTCTGGTAAACTGTGGCTTTTTATATTTAGGTTAAGATAATTAAAATTAGTTTTATTTTGGTGTGTTCACCTATAAATATATCCAACTTTTATAAAAAAAATTAATAACACTACCATATATTCTTCAAGAAAGAGAATCATGAAGATTAAAAAATTTGCCTTGGGTCTTACAGCTACCTTGTGGAAAAATCATATGTGAGTTCTTGTTTTCTTACCCCAGGGGCCAACAGTCTTGTCATTACATCAGTGTTGCCTCTTGAAATACCATTATTGTGAGTTTCTGCACCATTCTGCTTATGGTAGACATGGACTCAGAGGACCCAATCAGTGGCTCTCCTTTTGCATCTGGTGATCAGAAATTAGCAGGCCTTTGCAGATTTAGGTACTTTTTATATAACTATTTTTATTTCATTTAAGTGGAAATAAATAAAGGAATATATTTATTTAATAAATATATTTAAATAAATATATTTATTTATAATATTTGTTCATTTATTCATTCATTTATTCATTTATTTATAATATTATAATATAATATAATGAATATATATATTATATTATATATATTATTATATATATAATATAATATATAATATAAAATAATGTAATATTATTATATTATATATAATATTATTATATTATATAAATATTTATATTATATATATTATATAAATAAATATATTTATTTATAATATTTATTCATTTATTTATAATATAATGAATATAAATTCATTTATTTATTATTTATTTATTTATTGTTCATTTATTTATAATGTAATATAATATATAAATATATAAAAATATATATTTATATATATTTATATTATATTCATAAATATATATATTTATATTCATATATATTTATATATGTATTTTGTTTTTTTATTTTTAGCTTTAAAATTAGCATTACATAGTAATGATTAATTATAATTGTGATTTATGAAAAACAGCAAATTATAAACACAGAAATGTGTATATATATTTAGTATCATCTATTTTGCTATAACAGTTAGTACATGTTCTCTTATTTACAATGGCTATAGCATTGTCTTACTTTTTCAGTCGTAGCTTTCTCCCAGCTTCTTTTTTTGTTTTTTTATCACTTCTGGGATCCTCTTGGGTTAATGCAAGAAAGTTTTTGAACTCCTACTGTTTCTATATGGTATTTAGTTATATCAGGGCTAAGCAGTTTTCACTGAAAAAAATTATTAATCTGTACTCTTTCTTCTGTGACTTTTTTTTTTTTTTTTTGGTCCTGTTATTCTTTGGTAATTTCCCGTCCTTCATTTTCACAGTCTGTAATTGCATTATATGTTATGTACATTTTGCTGTTGTTTCTCTGTTTCTAAATCTATTGTATGGTGCTCAGTCTCCATGAGACTGCTTTTATTGTCTATTTTTTTTCCTTTCTTTGTCCTGAATGTTTTGTAGATCTTGCAAATTATTTGAGGATACTCATCTTACCTTCCATATCCTCAGATGTTTTTTTCATAACTCCCTTTTTGTTTTTATTTTTATTCTGCCTCTGCATATGGAGGGATTATTTATCTTCTTTAGCAAATCTTATGCTCTAGAAAGAGAGAAGAATGGTAGGAAAACCATCTACCATTGCCCTGTTCTTTCAAAGGATGAAGCCTACTTTGTGGTACTTTCTTGATTATTTATTTCGAATCATGACATTGTCAGTGACCTACAGATGAAATAAAGCAGTCTAAATCTGAGACGACAGGAGCAATGAAGTCAATTGGGTTATTGGGATAACCTTGTTATTTTCATACGTTGCTTTCAAAATTAAAAGAAAGTGAGAAATGTAAATAATTTCCATAAAATATGCTTTATTCAGGATGTTTTTGATCCTTGATGTTAATATAGGCAACTTTAACTTTAGAGAGAATACTGATAAAAATAATCAAAATTGAAATTTTCTTTTTCTTCTCAATTTGCAAAGTTTTCTTTTTAAGTGGAAAGGATGAGTCTAATAACCTGAAGTTCAGTTCATTTCATGTGTTTTTGAGGTCTGCGTATTATTTTCCATTTTTATAACACAAAAACTTTAGTTTTAAATTCAAAGCGGAATAAAATCAGTTGCAAGAGAACTGTTGCTGGGCAGTGGTAATTAGGCTGAATGCCTCACGGAAACTTCTTTAACATATCTTAGTATCTTCTACTGCCTCCTTGGTTGGATTAATAAATTGTGAGATCCATAAAAGATGGAAGAGACATTCTTTTGCATAAGAATCACAGTGGAATAACTCAGGCAGTCTCTGGCTCTTAATTCTTACCATGGGATTACTTGCTCTACCTGAGGAAGACTGGAAAAAGTCCAGTAAGTTTTTTTGAAAAGCCTGAGGCTGGGCCCTTTCTCTACCACTTATAGTTATGTCTCTATGAGAACAAACATTTAGTTTCTAACCTCAACTTCTCATCTACAGTATAAAGACAGTAGCTCTTATTTCCTATGATTATTGCAAGAAGGAATCAATTGATTAAATTGTTAAAATATTCATCAAGCTAGATACTTTTCCTTTTTTTTTTTTTTAAGATTTTTATTTATTTATTTGACAGAGATCACAAGTAGGCAGAGAAGCAGGCAGAGAGAGAGGAGGAAGCAGGCTCCCCGCCGAGCAGAGAGCCCTGTGTGGGGCTGGATCCCAGGACCCTGAGATCATGACCTGAGCCGAAGGCAGAGGTAACCCACTGAGCCACCCAGGCGCCCCAATACTTTTCCTTTTTGATTGTTTTCTCTTTTTTTACTCTTTCTTCTGTTTATTCCTTATTTCTTTCATCTTATTTTCTCATGGTTCCTCATTTCTTCTCTCAGTTTTTTAATTTTTTTTTACATATTTTATTTATTTATTTGACAGAGAGAGAGAGAGCAAGAGCACAAGGGTACTCAGTATCAGACAGTGGGAGAAACAGGCTCCCTGCTGGCAAGAAGCCTGATATAGGACTTGATCCCAGAACCCTGAGATCATGACCTGAGCTGAAAGTAGACTCTTAACTGACTGAGCCAACCAGGTGTCCCCTCCCTCAGTTTTTTAAGAGTAGATAGATTATTTTTTTAATTAGCTATATATATATATTTTCTACAAATTTCACTAACCCCATGCCAAATGGAAGTTTATTGCAGCATCCTAAATATTATGCCTGAGTTATTCATTTGTTTAAGGAGTGAAAGAGAGGTTTATATCAAAACTTTTCATCTACTTTTACCCTTCTTACTATATGTGCAAGTTACCTTCTTGGAACAATATATGACATTCCTATATATTTAATATCTCATATACCCTCTGGCAGAAAGGGTTTATGGAAAACAACTCTTTGGCCCTGGAAAAAATATATAAAACAGTACAAGCAGTAGGAAACAACATGATAAAAGTAAATGTAATGTCTCTTAAAAGAAGTCTTCTGCCAACTCTGTCCAGTTCCTCTTTATGGTTAGAGATAGCCGCCATGGCACTTGCCATAATGGCACATTACAAACCAGTCATTAAAAAAAAAAAAAAAAAAAAGTTGCAAACCCCCAAACCAGAGGTTGCATCAATCATGGTAGATCAGGGTTATAAGCCTAATGGAAAACGTCACTGTTTTTTAAAGGGAAGTGAGAGGCTTTTGGGGGGGGGGCGGGGCAGAGAACACTCTTTATTTCAGCTTTTACCTAAGGAAACAGCAGGAAGAAACCTTGAGGACAAGGAGGAAAAAAGTGTGACATGATAGTATTGTCAGAGATAACTATGCATTCCCTGAACTATCAAATTTCATGAACTGATTTCGAATACAAATGCTAAGAATGTATTATGAGTTTTTTTTTTTTTAATTTTTGTTTTTTTTTTTTTTATTTGCCAGAAAGAGAGATCACAAGTAGACAGAGAGGCAGGCAGAGAGAGAGAGAGGGAAACAGGCTCACCGCTGAGCAGAGAGCCCGATGTGGGGCTCGATCCCAGGACCCTGAGATCATGACCTGGGCCGAAGGCAGCGGCTTAACCCACTGAGCCACCCAGGCGCCCCTGTATTATGAGTTTTGAGGATTTTCTAAAACCTCTGACGCCTCACTCTAGAGAGACTGACTTTCCAGAGTGAAAAGTATATAGTTTAATAATCTGAACAAGCAAAAATTCCCTGAGATCAAGACTGAGGGATTTCTTCACTAAAATTTTATTTTTGCTTACATCACATTACAAAAAGCACATCAACCTTAAAAATCAGTATTATATAGATAAATATATTTCTTATTCCTGCTTTATACCATGTTTTTATTTGGTAGTGACATTACTGACTTGCCAGTTTCCCTTTGTTGAATAATGAACAAATATTTTTTCAAATATCCTTACCACTATAAAACACCCAAAAATGCTCCCTCAAATGTTTTTACAAATTTATTTTAATTCCCTTGATTGCATATGTCATATGAAGTACAAAGAGTTCACAGACTCAATCCTTCCCAATTCAGTGAAATTTGTCTCTGTGCCTCTTATTCCTCATCCATCATTCCTGATACACTTCGATCTGTCTTTGGACTTTGTACTCATCTCTTATTCGTCACATTTAATGATGCACAAAGAATTGTGCAATAAAAGTTAACATAGTTATCATTTATCTATGTCCAACTTTCATGGTTAATGATTAAAAAGTACATATTTTAAGTCTCTGTATACATTTTCCTCATCATTTTGCTCTCATCTTCTTTGCTTGCACATTGCTTCCTTCCTTGGCCTTTGTCTTTGAGAATGTCATTTGAAGCTCTGTCCATGAGATACCCTTTAGTCCCTGACATTCATTTACTGGATGCTTGAACTTTGTCAGAACAGACAGTTTGAAGATACTATTCATGATACCTTATTTATATTAATCTTAACGTGCAATCTCTTGAAAAGATGAGTTGTCTGGAATCATTTTCATACTGACAACGTAGCTTTAATGAAGTTCTCTGTGTCACTGTAAAACAGCACACTAAGTACCAGCCAAGGGTTTTTACCAGTATCTCATTTCCATAAAGCAAACACAGAAAAATTGGGCACCCAGAAAAGCAGTCTCAGAGAAGAGAAGGAAAACCCCAGGGAGAGGTATCTTTGTTTGTTTTTGTTTTTGCTATGTTAATTGAAAGAAAACTTTTAAGCAACAAACACTACTTAGAAAAAAAAATCTTTAAAAAAATGAGGCTGTACATAATGTCTTTCTTTACACATTAGGGAATTGAGACAGCTGTTCAGATAACTCAGGCCCAACAATTTTACCAGAAACTCAGTAAGGAGGCAAAATTATATGTGAATGTGTATTTTTAACCTTGGTTTTCTAATCAGAATATTTCTTTCAAATCTATATTTCACATTATAAAGGTAGATAAAACCCTAACATGAAAGAGTCATTTTAAGTACATTTTCATGTAAACTGGGTGAATAGCCGTGGAGCTTAAATTTAGCTTATAGATCATTGTTCTTGTCCTAGAAAGGAAAGTTGCTTTGTAGCCTTTGACCTTCTGCCTCTAATTTTTCAGTTAATATTTTGCTTCTTCAAGGAGAGAGAACTTTAACCACAAAATAAGGGGGTTGAATTAATTTTGTATGTTTCAAAGTGCTCACCACTTTTCCTGGATTTAATTATAATTATGTCAATTTGTTATATTTACTCTGTAATTACAATAACTGCTCTGCATTTATTTTTAGTACAGTTCAGAGAGGAGTTGAACAGGTTGTGTATACTGTATGTTAATGACACTTTAAGAGTACATGGAATCAGTGTGTATTTGCTTAGTAGAATTACACATTAAGAAATCTCTCAGGTATGGAGACAAAGGTAAGAAATATATTCCGAAATTTGAATTTTGGAATCAAATATGAATATTGCAAAACATGAGAGGAAATTTGACTTGCAACCTAGTTGTTGCTTGTCCTGTTTTAGCAATCCTTTTCTGAGCACAGTGTGCTATCCCTTACCCTTATTGTGACACAAATAGCTGGTTACATAACACTTAAAAACCAGTAGTATACTGAATAATGTAAGTCTTGAAAGTATTTTGCTTCTTGGAAACAGCGGTGTGGGCAAATTGGCCTTCCACAATGGTCTTCAGATTCATTAGCACACTGGTCAGAGTATATGACATTAAGAACTAAAAAATGGATACTGAATTCACTCACTGGCATTTCCCCAAGGTGGAGGAAACATTAAGAATCTTCAGATGTCCTAAATTGAGAAGAGAAAACTTAGATTTTTTAAACTCAGGATGGTCCCATCAGTAAGTAGAGTGAGAAAGTATCTGCATGATTTGGCGTCACATGTTTAGGGTTACGGCTTGATTCTTCTGCTGACTTGTATGTGAGCGACCCTGTATATGGCACTTCACATTCCTGAACTTTGATTTTCTTAGTTGTAATATGGTCATGACACAAAATTATAACAAGAATTAAATTTCAATGTATGAGAAACTAGTTTATTATGTACATTGTAAAAGCAGAATACATTCATTGCTGAATATTTCTATTCTCAATTCCTATCAAATTGTCCATCAATGAGATTATTAGTCCATTCTTTAAAAACTTTTAAAACAGAATTAGCCTTGTTTCCTGTAATAAAGGTAAAGTCCCATTTTTTTTTAATTTCTTTTCAGCGTAACAGTATTCATTGTTTTTGCACCACACCCAGTGCTCCATGCAACACGTGCCCTCCTTAATGCCCACCACCTGGCTCCCCCAACCTCCCACCCCCGCCCCTTCAAAACCCTCAGGTTGTTTTTCAGAGTCCATAGTCTCTCATGGTTCACCTTCCCTTCCAATTTCCTGCAGCTCCTTTTTTGATGTTTAACCACTAACAGTTTTCATACTCCACTCTTCCTCATTCAGGCCCTTTTACTTCACAGCTGAACAAACTTATAAGAAAGCTTCCTGTTCTCTCGCATGGTGCTGGTGGGAAGTTCAAACCATGGACGTCCCAGCCTGCTCAGGGAACCTTCACTCTGGTCCCACCTCCTAACCACAATTCAAACCAGTTTCATCCTTCCCCCTTGATCCTTTTTCTTTTACTCCAGACCAAACTCGAGCCCTTCTCCTTGGGAGTTTTAGATATTTACTATGTAAATAATAAATTTTATTTTTTTATTTCATATCCATTGGTGCCTATGTGTCATTCATCCCAACATCCACATAAATTCCTGGGGTGAAGATGAGGGGATGGAGTTTAGGCAGTTACCCAGCATCCATCACTAAGTACTGAAATAAAATATGTGCCCTTAGCTGATTCTCTACAGTGTTCCCCAGGACTTTGGGGAAATGCAGAATTACTTAACCTGAGACAGTGAGGCTTTCGAATAATTCTGAAATGTTAAATAATCTTGGTTTTCTCCTATTTGAAAGTGGTTTATTTTTAGAGTCTTCAAGAGGGTTGGCTATAGAAATAGAAATATCTTATTCTTACTCCACAGGGAAATACCAGAAATACTTCTAGTTGAATATTCCTTACTTAATAGGACTCCAATATTACCTAAGCATTTACAGTTTAGAAATGGGAACCAGCTATGTTACAGTACACTAGTGATTGTTAGGCTAGATATTATGCAATGCCATGGAGATAATAGCGGTGAACAAGACCAAAAGCTCTACACTTAAATTTCCATATAGTCTGGTAGGGTAGATAGAATAACAAATGATTAAAATAATGGATGATACATGTTATAATATGGGTATTATGGTATGCTCTAAGAAACTATGTCAGGGACCTCTCATACCATCTGGAAATGGCAGGTGGATTATGAAAAGACACATAGACTAGATGATAAATCTAGGAGCAGTGGGGTAGGCTAATCCAAAAGAGGGAAGGGGATTTATAAAAACCTTGAGGCAATAGAAAGCAGAGAACATCCATACATTCAGATTTGATCAGGACAATCTGATTTTCCAGCTATTGTACCAATGTGCCCTTTTTCACTCTCACATATTTTTGGATCTGACCATAAAAGTATATAGTTACCCTAGCCAGATGAGTTGAAAACATAGTTTAGTATGAATTTAATCCTAGATATAATTTCTTCTTCTGACCATACTATTTACTATTCTTCTAATGCTAGAATAAAGCCAAGTTTTAAATGTTCTGGTCAAATAAGAGCCATGATTGAAAATAAAATTTAGTGAAAGTCCAACAGGTTGCTATCAACCATAAATAACTTCCTCTCCTTCCTTCAGGATAAATAACTTACCTCTTTACTATGAGAATTTTCCTTTTAATATCTCTCTTATTGAGTAAGCTTCTTCCTTGAAGTTTAGCATGTCTGACATGATGTCCTATAAATTTTTTGAAAATAATTTTGTGGGGAGGCAGTCAGTTGAATGCCTGGCTCTTGGTTTCTAATCACTCAGGTCATGATCTTGTGGTCATGGGATCTAGCCCTGTGTTGGGCTCTGTGCTTAGTTCAGAGTCTGCTTCAGATTCTCTCTTCCTCTCCCTGATGCTCTCTCTCTCCTAAATAAATAAAATTCTTAAAAATTAAAAGGCTTTTATTATAATATTTTTAACTTATTGCAAAAAAAAAGAAAGAGGAAGGAAGGAAGAAAGAAAGAGAAATAAAGAGAAAGGAAGGAAGAAAGGGAAGGAGAGAGAGAGGAAGAAAGGAAGAAAGGAAAGAAGAAAGAAAGAAAGATAATCATAAAATCTGTTACAGTATTTGTGTGTGGTGACTAAGTAGTTAATTCAAGAGTTTGCCTTTCATTTCTATGTCTCTAAGGCACAAAAGATCTCAAGAATTTAGTTTACTGCCCTTAATCTCTTAGCTTTTTTGTTGTTGTTGTTGTTTTGTTTTTGTTTTTGTTTTTGAAGATTTTTATTTATTCATTTGACAGACAGAGATCATAAGTAGGCAGAGAGGCAGGCGGGGCAGGGGAGGGCGGGGGGTTCCCCCCCCCAGTAGGCTCCCTGCTGAGCAGAAAGCCTGATGTGGAGCTCTATCACAGAACCCTGGGATCATGACCTGAGCCAAAGGTTCACCCACTTAACCCACTGAGCCACCCAGGTGCCCCAAGATTTTATCTTATGACCAAAGATGGAGAGTGCTATTTCCTGAGAGAAATATCAATTGGAGATCATTCAAAAATGAAGAAATGAGGGGCACCTGGGTAGCTCAGTTGGTTAAGTATCTACCTTTGGCTCAGGTCATGATCCCAGGGTTCTGGGATCCAGGGGATCAAGCCTCATATTGGGCTCCCTGATCAGTGGGGAGTCTGCTTCTCCCTCTGCTTGCTGTCCCCAAGCTTGTACTCTTTCTCTCTCTCTGTCAAATAAATATATAAAGTCTTCTTAAAAAATGAGGAAAAGGTAGGGCCCCTGGTTGAATTAGTTGGTAGAGCATGCAACTCTTGATCTCAGAGTTTGTCGTTGAGCCCTACACTGGGTGTAGAGATTACTTAAAAAAAAAAAAAATGATAAAACCATTTGAAAAAGTTATGAACACGTTCTATGTAAAATTATATTATAGTTTATATATTATAGTCATGTTTGTATTTAATCTTTTGGCCCAAGTTTGTTTTTAATTAGAGCAATGTTACATGAGGTTCATTTATTAACACATCTAAGCCATGTAACATATTGCTAAAATATATAAATGGGCTAATAATACACATATAGGAACACTTCTTCATGTCTAAGACATTATATGCAGGCTATAGCCTATAAAACTGTATGAGAGAAATAGCACTTATTAAACATGCCTCTACACAATATAAAATCCTTTTATGAATCATTAAAAAATAAGGGTGAAATGAATAAGCAATGCTGTCAAAATGATATGGCATTAGCATCTACAGTGATACAAATAAGAAAAGAGGATTAGAAAAACATTAGAAAATTCACTCACAAAGAGAATAATGACATGAGTTCTATAAAAGGCTGTTTTGAGTATTGGCCATTTTCTGGTGTTTATGTTCCATGGATGAATATAAATATGATTGCATGTGATTGATGGGACTTATGAGCAACTCTGGGGATTTTCAGGGCCAAGTATTTGGATGGATGTGTTTAAGAGCACATAAAAAGGAACCCAGGTGGTCAGAGAATGGCATGATATGGATAGTAATTGAAGAAAAAAATGAATGAAGTGGTCTTTACATGCCAAAAACCTAGTAAACATTGTTAGGGCAACACAGGAAATAAGCAAACTTAAGTGGATGCAATATGCTTTCTATCTTACATACATTCATTTCACTTGGGCCTCATGGCAATCTTGTGAGTTGAGTTAAATACCTCCAAGTTATAGGTTTGCCTAAGATGTCTTACAGATGTGTTTTATTTGTCAGGAAGAATGTTTACACAAAATTTTGAAATTTAAATTCCTTTGGGTGAGACATTCCCTCTCCAGTTTACCACAAGTGACCCCCTCTCTACACACCTTTGACCCCTATGCCTGCTCAATACCCCCACCCCAGAAACCTTTATTGTGATAAGCATCACTTTTCTTATATAAGAGGAACAGAAACTGAGGCTCAGAAATTTAAGATGCTTTCTCAAATTCAAACAGCAAGCACCTGTTATAAAAGAAATCCAGGCAAAGAATTCAAGGTTTCTCTATATTCACTTTCTTTTTTCTTATAAATAATCCTCATATATATAATATATATATGTTGAAATAAGAAAATCTTCACTCCCATCATAAGAAGTATAACGGCCCTCAAAAATGTCCACATCCAGCATAACAAATGACATGGAGGACATTGGGAGATGGAGAGGAGAAGGAAGTTGAGGGAAATTGGAAGGGGTGGTGAATCATAAGAGACTATGGACTCTGAAAAACAACCCGAGGGTTTTGAAGGGGCGTGGATGGGAGATTGGGGGAACCAGGTGGTGGGTAATAGGGAGGGCACGTATTGCATGGAGCACTGGGTGTTGTGCAAAAACAATGAATACTGTTACGCTGAAAAAATAAATTAATTAAAAAAAATGTCCACATCCTAATCTCTGGAAACAAATTCAGATTGCAGATTGCAGATGAAATTAAGTTACTAATTAGGTGACTCTACAATAGGGAGAATAGCCTGTATTATCCAGGTGGGTGTAACTGAATCACAGGAGTCCTTAAAAGTGAAGAACCCTGTTCGTTGGATCAAAGAAACAAGATGGAGGAAGGAAGAGAAAGCTAGTGTGAAAGGAACTACCCCTGCACTTGGTAGCGAGGGTGGAAAGAGACCACGAGATGAGGAATGCGGGTAGATTTTAGAAATGGGAATAGCGACAGACAGGAAAACAATAGGATTTTAGGTTTACTACCTCAAGGAACTATAATCCTGCCAACAACCCATGAATGGAAAACGACTTTCCTCAGAACCACCAGAAAGGAATGCCAGCTGGCTGATGTCTTGGCTTTGTAGTTCGGTGAGACCAGCATTGGATCTTTGACCTACAAAACTGTAAGATAATAATACATTTTTGTTGTTTAACCTGTTACATTTGTGACAATTTGTTATCTCAGTAACAAACTAATGCAACCATAAAATTTAAAAAAAGAGTATTAATTTGATTTCAGGGCACCAATTGGACTACAACTGCTGGTAGGTTACTTTTTCTCCCTTTATATCAGAGTCAGGGATGGGAGGACCAAGACCCTTCTTGTGGCTGTCTTGCCTTTTCTTTCACTCACTTCATCCTGGATCTACTGTAGCTACTTGAGGCCTAATGAACCTATGGAGGCAAGTAAATGTGTCTTTTCTCATTTTGAAAATGGTGGCAACGATGTATGTTATGAATGTGTATGTATAGGACTCCCACTTGGATTGATAGTGGCCAGGGACAAAGGTCTCCTTTTTTCTTTTTTAAAGATTTTACTTTTTTTAATTTATTTTTATTTGTCAGAGAGGGAGAGAGGGATCACAGGCAGACAGAGTGGCAGCAGAGTCAGAGGGAGAAGCAGGCTCCCTGCTGAGCAAGTAGCCCGATGTGGGATTCGATCCCAGGACGCTGGGATCATGACCTGAGCCGAAGGCAGCTGCTTAACCAAATGAGCCACCCAGGCGTCCCAAAGGTCTCCTTTTTGAGTAGACTCTATTACATAATGTTTTGAGATACTGACAAGCCTAGCTACCAAAGTACCCTGCTTTTGATTTGGGGGTCAAAGCAATGAATAATATTTTTTTTTTTTCATTTTAAGTTGTGTGTATGTATGTTTGTGTGCATATTTAACCTTAGTTATGGAAACTTGTGTTTGCCTTTTCTGATATTGAATACTTCTGGGTTCGTTGACCCTGATCTTGATTTCTAACAGATTTGCACCTAGTTGTCTCTGGATCCCCTATCCCATGTGTGGGAGGCCGCGATAAGGCTTGAGACAAGGACCAAACCAGGCCCTGACTTGTGTCTCCTTTAAAGTCCGAATAGCCTAACAAAAGGTTTAGGACGGAAAAGTTGAGTAGCACTGAGAAAGGGTCTGTGCTATGTGTTGTGCGCTCGCCAACGTGACTTCCCACATGTTTACTAGTTAGATGAGAGCAAATTGGTTGGGGTCATAAGCTCTTAACTTGTCCCTGCTGTTCCAGCACAGCTCATAAATCACTCTCAGGTTTTACTTCTTACAAGACAATTGTACTAACAGCCATTGCCTACAGGTGTTGATCTGAAGTGGGCAAAACAGGCCTGGTCTGGAGGGTTTTTGTGCACATAGCAAAGTCTTTTGTAACCAGCTGAAGATAGTTACTGTTGGCTATATAATGCCTCACTGCCCTGAATAAAGTCGGCACTGTTGGACATCCTCCTCAGTGCTCCTCCTGCCCCCATCTCTTTATCTCTCAAATCTTTTTCTTTCACCATCCTCTTACCCTCACGTTTCCTGGTCGATTTGTCGCGCTGGCCGCGACACCCATGTTTGCTCCACAATACAATACTTCCTAGCCTACCACCTGATTCCATATGAAGAATTAACAAATTAGATAATTATCACAGCTCAGTGCTCTGAATATTATATGGCTATTGCAGAAATAGGTGCTTCCGTTGAGCTACAGAAAACATTGGGCATAAAAACAAATTTATTTCTAGACTCAGCTGACATGGTGAGAACAATTGTTAGCATTTAACAAGAAAACAACTAAATCACACTTCCTAATACATCCTGATCTTATTTTACAGTGAGTATCTCAAAGCAAGTACAATTTTCTAATAATAAAAAAGCAATTAACAATTTAACCTTAATACAATCTTTTAAGAGTTCTTTCATTGCTATAGGCAAAATTTCTGCTATACTGAACATGTGAAGATAAAGGGAATCTGGAAAGGACATGGTGCCATTTTTCCAACCCACTTAGAACCTGAAATTCTGATTTAGAAAGGGGAAGGCATTCCCTTTAGGGGGACTATGTTTCTAGAAGATCCTTAAGCTAGTTAGCCAAAGGGAAAAGTGGGCTATCTGGTCAAATCCTTGGAGAAAAGATAATGGTGTCTGTTCCCAGATGAACTATTATTTGTCCCTAGAGGTTCAATAGCCTTCCTAAAAACTCTTGTTTTTCTAATCTCTGTTTAAAAATATACAAATAAGTGGTGCCTGGGTGGCTCAGTGGGTTAAAGCCTCTGCTTTCAGCTCAGGTCATGATCTCAGGGTCCTGGGATCGAGCCTTGCATCAGGCTTCCTGGGCATCAGGGAGCCTGCTTCCTCCCTCTCTCTCTGCCTGCCTCTCTGCCTACTTGTGATCTCTCTCTCTCTTTCAAATAAATAAAATATTTTTTAAAAATTGAAAAAAATAAAAATACACAAATAAAATAGAAGTTCAGCTGGTTAAACACAATTATCATTTCCAAAGGCCACTGAAGCCACAAATGCATTTAATGGTAACACTGAGGTCCTCTTTCTATTTAAGGAACCACCCCAAAGGTACTTTCTTAAACCAGTGCCCATGGAGTCAATCAACCCTAAGGATAAAATTGTGAATTTTTAAAATTTTTGCTCAAGTTTAGTTCACAATGTTACATTAGTTTTGGGTATACAGTATCGTGATTGACAACTCTATATGCTATGCTCACCACAATTGTAGCTACCATCTGTCACCATACAACATTACTACAGTGTCATTGACCATATTCCCTATGCTGTATCTTTTATCCTTGTGACTTGCTCATTCCATAACTGGAAGCATGTACCTCCAACTTCCCTTCACCCATTCTGCCCATCTCTCCAATCTCTATCCTCCAGACAACCACCAGTTCTCTGTATTTATGGTTCTGTTTCTATTTTTTTTTAGATTCCATGTAGAGTGAGATCAAACTTGCCTTTTTCCGTCTGACTTGTTTCACATAGCATTATAACCTCTAGGCCTATCCCTGTTGTAACAAATGGCAAGACTCCATTTTTTTTATGGCCAAGTAACATTTCATTGTATATATACCACAATTTTATCCATTAATCTATCCATGAACACTGAGTTTGCTTCCATATATTGACTATTATCCGTAATGCTGCAGTAAACGTTGGGGTGCTTATCTTTTAGAACTATCGTTTTTACTTGCTTTGAGTAAATACCCAGTAGTGGAATTACTGGATTATACTGTATTTCTGGTTTTGTTTTGTTTTTTTAAGATTTTATTTATTTGACAGACAGAGATCTCAAGTAGGCAGAGAGGAAGGCAGAGAGGAGGAAGCAGGCTCCCCGCTGAGCAGGGAGCCCAATGCGGGGCTCGATCCCAGGACCCTGGGATCATGACCTGAGCCGAAGGCAGAGGCTTTAACCCACTGAGCCACCCAGGCACCCCTGTATTTCTGTTTTTAACTTTTTGAGGAAACTCCATTCTGTTTTATACAGTGGTTGTACCAGTTTACATTCCTAACAGTGCACGAGGGTTCCCTTTACTCCACATTGTCATAAACACTTGTTATTTCTTGTCTTTTTGATGCTGCCCATTCTGACTAATGTGAGGTAATACCTCAATGTGGTTCTGACTTGCATTTCCTTGATGATTAGTGATACTGAGCATCTTTTCAGTATCTGTTGGCTATCTTTATGTCTTCGGAGAAACATCTTTTGAGGTCCTTTGTGCATTTAATCCTTTGGATTAATTGGGTCTTTTTTTTTATTGTAGGAGTTTGTTAAGTTGGATACTAATCTTTTATCATATGTATGATTTGCAAATATCTTCCATTCCATAAGTTGAATTTTGTTTTGTTGATCATTTCCTATGCTGTGAAAAAGCTTTTCTATTTTGATGTAGTCCCAATAGTTTATTTTTGCCTTTTTGTTTCCTTGCCTGAAGACAGATATCCAGAAATATATTGCTAAGGCTGATGTCCAAGAGATCACTTGGATCTGTTTACTTTTAGGAGTTTCATGTCTAACATTTATATCTTTAATGGATTTTTTAATTGAATTATTATAAAATAAATTTATCAACTTATTTTTATGTATGGTGTAAGAAAGCGGTCTAGTTTTATTCTTTTACCTGTAGCTGTCCAGTTTTCCCAGTACTGTTTATTAAAGAGATTATCTTTTCCCCATTATATATTTTTGCTTTCTTTGTTATAGATTTGACCATTTAAGTGTGGGTTTATTCCTGGCCTCTCTATCCTGTTCCACTGATCTACGTCTATTTTTGTCCCAGTACCACATTGTTTTGATTACCATATCGCTGTAGTGTATCTTAATCTGGGATTGTGATACCTCCAGTTTTGTTCTTCTTTCTCACGATTGTTTTGGCTATTCAGGTTCTTTGTGGTTCTATACAAATTTTAGGAATATTTAAGTTCTTTTTAAAAATTTTTTAATTTTTAAAGATTTTATTTTTATTTATTTTATTTATTAGACAGAGATCACAAGTAGGCAGAGAGGCAGGCAGAGAGAGAGAGGAAGGGAAGCAGGCTCCCTGCTGAGCAGAGAGCCCAATGTGGGCCTCAATCCCAGGAACCTGGGATCATGACCTGAGCCGAAGGCAGAGGCTTTAACCCATTGAGCCACCCGGTCCCCCAGGAATATTTTAGTTCTATGAAAAATACCACTGACATTTCGATGGTGATTGTATTGATCTGTAGATTGTTTTAGTTTGGAAATTTTAAAACTAGTCTGTGAACATGGAGTATCATTCCATTTGTAACATCTTCAGTACCTTTCATTAATGTTTTATAGTCTTTATACTACAGGAATTTGATGTCCTGATCAAGTACATTCCTAGATATTTTATTTCTTTTCAGTGTAATTGTAAATGAGAACTGTAATTTTGGAATTTGTCATCGTTTTTTCTAATGAGCTTATTCAGAAATATTTCTGTATATAGAGTTCCCCATTATGTGCCATAAAATTAAACTGGTTTTTCCCTCCATTGCCTTTCCAATTCTTTTTACCAATACAATATTGTAGATACCATAAATCCCATTTTTAGGGAAGGGAACTGAGATATAGTGATATTAAGAGAATTACTTTTTTTTTTTTAATTTTTTTTTTTTTAAAGATTTTATTTATTTATTTGACAGACAGAGATCACAAGTAGGCAGAGAGGCAGGCAGAGAGAGAGAGGAGGAAGCAGGCTGTCCGCAGAGCAGAGAGCCCTATGCGGGGCTCGATCCCAGAACCCTGGGATCATGAGGAGGAAGCAGGCTGTCCGCAGAGCAGAGAGCCCTATGCAGGGCTCGATCCCAGAACCCTGGGATCATGACCTGAGCCGAAGGCAGAGGCTTTAACCCACTGAGCCACCCAGGCGCCCCAAGAGAATTACTTTTTAAGATCATCTAGATAGTGGTGAGCTGAGATTCAAATCTAAGAGTGTGGCTTAAGAACTTTTCTTTTCCCCAG
This sequence comes from Meles meles, assembly GCF_922984935.1. NCBI lineage: Eukaryota > Metazoa > Chordata > Mammalia > Carnivora > Mustelidae > Meles > Meles meles. Next base: position 155,901,017 of record NC_060066.1, on the reverse strand, counting down.
GGGTTTATAAAAAAAAAAAAAAAAAATTGGAAGGGGAGGCTAACCATAAGAGACTATGGACTCTGAAAAACAACCTGAGGGTTTTGAAGGGTCAGGGGTGGGAGGTTGGGGGAACAGGTGGTGGGTAATAGGGAGGGCACGTTTTGCATGGAGCACTGGGTGTTGTGCAAAAACAATGAATACTGTTATGGTGAAAAAATAAATTAATTAAAAATAACTTTTTTTTTCAAAAATGACTCACATTGTCCTATATGCAAAAATTAAAAGGAAAATGGTATAATCATAATATTGACAGACAAGTCTCTCTAATCAGATCTATATATGCTTTCAGTTTTTGCTTTTAATATTTCTATATTCAATCTTTTGAGCATTAACCTTTCTATATTGTAAATAGTTGATCCCTTATATGCATTTGTCTAAGGACTATATCTAGAAAAAAATTCTCCCAGATAATTTAAACTGATAATTAAAACACTATCATGATGTTCTCTAAGTTGTGAGGGAAACGTTTTTCTCTCTCTCTGCTTAGACTAGATGGGCAATCCCTATTTGTTTTCTCAGTAGGTAATGGACTATATGACTACTACATATTTGTACTCTGGGGTGGATGGTCCATATTTCTTCCCATTACAGGAAGGATGAAGGGCTCAACAATATTTTGTAAAGTTAAACTGATTTCAGTGATGCAAGGCCCTCATCTAACATGAGCCCACTTCTAAGATGTCAGAGACCTAAATATATCTCAACAATAAAGGACCCAAAAGATTTAACACCAAATCTATGAAATAAAATTGATCTTTATTTTTCCCACCAACCTTCTCATGTTAGGATAGTATCCTTTCTGATTGGTCTCTGCATTTCCAGGATATTCCTGTGTTAATGCATGATGTTTAAAGACAAAAAGGAGTTTTCATAGACCTGTTCCTATTAGGACATTAAGGTAGTTTTTCCATCCTCTGTCATATTTTCTGATGCCTTCCATAATACCATACCTATAGACCTATTTTCTTTCTACTTCCCTTCTTCTAACCAGTCCTTACTCCCACTAAGAAACAAGAGTTGGCCTGGGCCTGTCTGTTGGCCCCTCTCTGATATGTGTACACACCCACAGTGCTTTCCTTATTTATTCCCCAATGAGTATGACCATGTCTACAGTGGGAAAAAGTTAGATAAAGGAAACTGGGTTGTCTGGACTTGAAATTTTTGACGAAATAATTGGTGATTGTAGAAGAAAGGAAAGAAAAGTGGGATAAACACTTCAAGAAGAGCAAGAACATAAAACAAAAGGAAGAGCCAAATTTAGGGTTTCTAAAGGCAGTCCTGAGTCTTGAAAAAGCAGATAAAGTGCTAGTTTAATGTGAATTAAGTTTTCTATACTTTTATTTTTGCTAAGACTATGAAAATATATGTGATACACATGCTGTCTTTTTCCAAATTAACCACTGTAACTGTAAACCTGCTTTATTTGATACTGATTGATTTTGTTCTAGTTAATTTTACATAGACTTTACACCTGCATCTCCCTAAAGATAATTTTTATTGTACCAACTGAAATGCATAATTTGATAGAAAACATAAACAAAGTAAATAATTAGCTGATTTACAACTTGCGTTAGATAACATCTTCAATTATTAAAATAATTAGTGAAATTGAATTCAAGATAAAAAAAACTCAGTTTAATTTGAACTTGTCCTTGAAGCTACTTCCTGACCCATTTTAATATATTACCTGTTGAAATATTCATAAGAGAAATTTTAGGCTTTGTGTTTAAGGTGACTTTTTTCAGTTCACTTCCATTTAAAAAAATTTCCTTCTGTCTTATATTCCTTTCCCTAGACAAAAAATTCTTAACCATACCAATACAAATTACTTTGGTTCATTTTCTTCGAAAGTTTGTGTTCCTTTAGTAAAATATTTGCAAGGCCTCAGTGTATCTACTTTTTGAACTCCTCTACAAGAGATGTATATATAATTCACCTTCCTTTTTTTTGAGTATTAGTCTAAAAAAATACAAATAAATAACCATTAAAATATCTATTTCCTATTTATATAATGTGATTTGCTATAAGATACAAACCACACACCCTTAGGACAAAACATTAAGAACCTGGAAGAAAATCTAATTACCATCTGAAATGCTGTTCAAATTGCTACCATTTCTCAAAATGAGCATTGACCATTAATTTGGGGTTTTATATAATAGGGAAACCTACATACTTATGGTATAAATAAACCACATTATTGATGAGACTATCTCTTCCCTTTATGAAACACAATTTAACATAATTTTATGGGCTCAAAGGAAAGGAAGACAAAACATTTTATTTTGTATATCTTTTCTCAAACATAATCATGCTTTTCTCTAGGAAAATTACTTAGAATCTATGTGTACCTCTGTAATCATCAGAAACTTGCACATTATATACCAAGAAGTCCTGTAGGACAATGTATTAAGTACCCAATACTTCCTATCATGCACTACTTAAAATGTGTGTCTTGGGAATGTGGACTAAAAGCAGGCACCCACAGGTACCTACTGTCTTATTTACACTTATATATTTCATTCAAGTCTATTTTTTTCCAAACAAAAACAAGCGTGCATTGTATCATAAAATGAAAGAAAACAGACCTTTTGTTTCCCTTTTTTGTGAACTTGCTCTTCCCTATCTACGGTGGCTCATAATCTCAAGGAAACTTAAGTTTCTGCACCCAAGATGCATTACAAGAGTTCTTATATATGGAGGTCAAAGGCAGAATCAATTTCTCCTCTGAAAATTGTGTATCCAAACTCTTGACACAATGGCTCTAGAGCCATATTTTGGTTCCAGAAGGACCATGATTTCCCTAGTAACAGTCATAGTAGACAAACCCAACATGGATTCCTGTGGTCCATGATCTCCGATCCCATGAGAAAACTGGAAATCAGCCAGGGGAGATCCATAGCATAGTCATGGTAAATAGAGCTTGAACTACAAGTTATTATGAGCAAACTTACTACAAATGCCACATATTGTTCTTTCTTCTTGCTAACATTGTATTTTGTATCATTAAATATCATTTTTAAAATCAAAAATTAATCAAAGAGCCTTATCTTATTTTTCACTTTGGTGATGGAGTCTGCATCTCTTTGTTCAACCTTGTGGAAATCCCAACATTTGAATTATAGGATCTCATAAATTATTTTAAAGAGTGATCTCTTTGTTCTACTGGATCTTGTAATATAATCCAACAAAGTCTCAGAGTCCTTAGAGGATAAGATTATTTTCCTAATAGAGGTCTCAGGGTCGAGTTAGACAAGATTCTTAAAGCCTTTCATGCCTTTCATAGAAATATTTACATTTCTAAAATTTGTGTGTTTATCCAGCAAAACCTATAGAATATTTGAAGTAAAATAGGTAAACCGGAATACATTCTGACAGGCTGCGACTGTAACAGTTTAAATTTCGGTCAATTTCATAATTCTATTAGGTGTCACCTATGCTTCCTTATCCAGGGTATAAATAGCTAAGATAGAATCCTCACCCAAAAACTCAGTCTGGCAGGGTAAATACGTAGATAGATTACATTACAGTGAGATAAGAACAATAACACAACATGTGTCACGCAATCTGTTTTTTTCTAATTCAACCTGGAATCATTTTAAGTGTAGAAGTTACTTCCAATAATTTGAAAAGCATTCCTGATTCATCATTCAATATTAACTGGTCATAGGGTGAACAAAACCCTGATGTTTTTAGTAATAGTACTTTTTTAAAAAAAACTTACTGTGGAACCTTTTTAAAGAATCTACCCACCTAAGGCAAACCCATACCAGGAAATGTTCTTAAGAATTCCCTGCCCCTCTACCTCATTTCTTTTGTATCTCTCACCATCAGTTCTATTTGTCCTTTTGAATAATTTAAATATCTTTTCTGACTTGACACTTGACCCATAGTCTTACAAACTTTTTTATTGTTCCTGTTTCTCTGTTCTACAGCTGCAGATGAAAACTCTTCCTTTTCCCATGGACATTACAGAGTATATGGGAGGAAGCAATACTCAGTGGGGTGTTGGTATATATTAAACATCTAGCCCTCTGGGAAAATCAAACAAGCCTGAGTTGTAACATGTGTTGATTTCTATGGTGTAAAAACTGACTGTGGGTGACTGATATAAACCTACCAAGATGATGTCACTGAATAGTACTAGGAAGTTCTCAGTTCTCTGGAGCCAGAAAAAGCTGACTGTAACAACAGCACTGAATATTCCCTTCATAATACAATTCTGACATGGTTCTTAAGTGTCAATTCTAACTGGAGACAAAGAATTTGCAACACACATTAGTGAAAATTAGAGATCTGTGAGAATAAAGGTAGAAGCAAAGCAAGACGTAGGAAAGAAACAAATGATCCTGAGCAATGCATGAATTGTAGAATTCAGAATCCAATCTAGAGGCTATTCTGGTTTTACCTAATGAGCAGGATTACTCTTCTTTCATGAAAAAATTTAACATATGTAACATGAATAAAAAATATTCACCAAAGTTTCAGAAGGATGCTACCAGGATGTTAAGTGTGCATCAGTGCCTGTGCATCAGCCTTGAGCCAATAAAATGTGAACAGAAGAGACATGTGTCACATCCAGATGGACGGATTTAAATGGGAAAGTTGGATGTCTATTTTTTCCCTGCTGCGGTGATAATAGAGTATAGTGTTGATATAGCCATGCCTTGAGTGAGAGCTGGACCAAACACATGGAAGGTATTAGCCCTGGATACTGGCCTGGGCATGTGGCACAAGGTTCCTTGGTGAAAAAGAAACCTATTTTGTGTTAAACTAATAGGATTTTGTGTGTTTGTTACCTTAGCCCAAACTATCTTATTCTAGCTGATAAAATACATGTAGCTAAGTTCAGAACTACTGGTGGGATCATAGTTCCTTTTCCACAGTGTAGGTTCAATCTTCAATAATTCCGTTTGCTAAATTCATAAAACTTTGAAGGGACTCTTCCAAAAAATGCACATTAAATAATTCTCCATGATTTCCCCCAGGAAACTGGCATTAGAACTGTAGAAAATGGCAATTTGCAATTCTTTCCTAACAAAATTTTTAATGTGGTTTTTATTTTATTTTGTGTGTCCTCCTGTTTTGTTTTTTTGTGGGGGTTTTTTGGCTTATTTTTTGTTGGCTTTTGGGTTTAGGGTTTGGGATTTTTGTTCTGTCTTTTAATCCACCTTTAAGACCAAGTAAACCCTTCATGACAGTTGTATTTTTTTTTTTTAAGATTTTATTTATTTGACAGAGATCCCAAGTAGATGGAGAGGCAGGCAGAGAGAGAGAGAGAGGGAAGCAGGCTCCCTGCTGAGCAGAGAGCCCGATGCGGGACCCAATCCCAGGACCCTGAGATCATGACCCAAGCCGAAGGCAGCGGCCCAACCCACTGAGCCACCCAGGCGCCCCATGACAGTTGTATTTAACACACAGGGCATTCAGAAACATAAAAGAAGTACTCAGAAATATTTTGTTTTTGGCATATCTTCTCCTACAGCTTTGCTTCTTGTTAATAATGAAGTTATATGTTTTAGTGCTGTGGTTTTAAACTGAGCAGTGCATAGTTGAAAAACAACTGTGGCTATATTACAAAGAACTAGGGGAAAGTTTCAAAGTAAATCTACCTAAATCCCCAGTCCTAGAAATTCTAAGAATGTATTGTATCAGGAGCCCAAATTTCAAAAACGTTCCTAGGTAATTGTGGTTTTGTCCTCTTATTTACAAAAACACTGGGGTAAAGATCATAGATATTTTCACTCTTTGACCCTTTGATACTTTAAGCTGGTTATTTAAACTCAGACCTATAGTACTTTCATAAAAAGTACAGATAATGCCTCTATCTTGATGGTGTTATGAGGATTTGTTAAAATAAGTATGTAAGTTACCTGTGACCTATATATTTTCTGAATATTTCTGACTATAAAAGCTATTCAAGTATTTTGAAATTTGTTAAAATTCTTCTTTATTCAGAATATCTGTGTTTTTGTATATTTGAATCAGGTGGTCTCAACTTTCACCTTTTCATAAGTAGTTCCCAATCTTCTATGCATGCTTCACTATACCTGGCATATTTTAAGTTTACTAATTATTACCAAGTTAAATAATTATTTTGCACCAAAACAAATTACTATCAAATATTTTCAAAAATTTTTCCTAATTAAATGCTGAGAAAATTAACATTCAGGCATATTACCTGGCCACCCAAAGGTCACAGTAATATTTTCAAAGTTTCCTAATTCTTTATTCTTTCCATAAACTCATGGTGGCTATAGAATGGTGCTCAGATAAATGAAGGATGGACATATGAAACATCTCTCAACTGTAAATTTAAGAATTTCTGGTAGTCAGCAATGGCTACATGTTAATAACAAAAATAACTCCTACTACAGTGACCTGATTCAGCCTGGAAGTTTTATAGTCCCATAACAATAAAATAGGCATGTCTTCCTTTTCATAGCAAAAGCTGAATTTTCCTGTTGGATTGTTTCTTCAGTGTTTCTTTCCTAGAGCGCACCAGCTATAGCTTGCAAGGTCTGGTGTTTTTGTTTTTGTTCTTGTTTTCCAAATTGAGATTTTTCAGTTTGTTATATCTGATGGATGTCTACCTTGGTTGGCTATAGATTCTTACAATTTGCTGCCAAGAGGTTTCAATGTATCGTGCCTCACTTGAGTCCAACTACTCATATACTGGAATACAATTGTGAAATGGTTGGTTATAAAGGCCCATTGAATCCAAAGTGGGGTATCCTTCAACACTGAGCCAAGTATCATCATCTCTAGGGAGCCACCGATTTGCTCTCTGCTTACTAAGAACAGGAAACATACCTCTCTTCTGTTTCTATAGATTTTCATACATGTCTCTGTTAGGGCACTTTCCACCCCACACTCAGTTTGTCTCTGAACTTCTGTGTGCTTTCCAATTACCTTGCAGAGCCTTGAGAGCACAGAGTGTACCTGTGTTTATATAAACATCTAATAACACCCTTGGTTTATAGCAGTGTTAATACCCATTGCTTAATTTAAGAATAGAATGGATGATTATTAAATTTAGGAAACGAAGAGAAACAGGACCTACAAACTATGTATTTCTTCAAGTTTCATCCTCATCCTGGCTGCTTGAACATCAAAACACAGTGAACCACCTCTAATCCATGTTTCTAGTTTAAAGCTCATGTCCATTTGCCTGTATAACTGTATTAGCCACAATGCAGCTTCCATAATGATGGAGTTAGCCACCACCCGCAGCCAACACCTAGCATGGTATTTGAATCAGCCTGAACTTGCACAGCAGATAGCTGCTAATGTAGCCCAACTGATGTCACAGAGAGTACTGCCAAAATCAGAAAATTCTTCTTTCCTTGACCAGCAAAATAACATCACAGTGAAATGAAATAAATGCAAAGGCTACCTGGAACAATGGGATTAATTAGATAATATTTGGTGAGTAGAAATAGTTGAGTTTTTAATAATAGAATGCTTCCCTGGTGGGACAGATGCGAATATCTAGTCCTCTAATATGGAATCCTATCAGCAGGATGAGAGCAATGACCTCCAGTGAAAGCTAGTATTGGAAAGTTCAGTGGAGTTGAGGTTCAGGTTCAGTATGGTGTCCACTTGTCTATACAAATATTGCAGTGGTATGAAGTTTTCCTTTGGGGCATGAGAAACTATACTTTTTGGTTCTTCTGTCTCTAAATGGATACTTGCCTTAGGAATAGTGTTAGTCCATGTTATATAATTTGCAAGGTATTGTGATATGCCCCTACCTAAATATTTCTTCCCTCTGCATATATAAACAAAGAGAAGAACTTTAATTATTGTCTTTTTTGGAAAGAATAAGTAGTAATTTCTAGGGCATAGGTAGGATCTGCCAGATCTTTGGTTAACAGATGCCTCCAAGGAATCAAATTTATTTTTATTTTTGTAAGCCCTGAGAGCACAGAATGCTTACTTCTCTTTTTGATTTTGGGTGAATGTGGATAATTTTATAAATGCTTATATTCTTCAAACAGGATTTAACAGTTTGTAGCCAAGATGTTACTTTTACTTGACCCTCTTCCCACTGCTTTAGTTTGAATGGTTTTAAGATCAATTGTTTCAAAATGCACATGAATTGGAGCCTAGCTGGAAGGAGCAGCTCTATGAGATTCATGCTCTGGTTAGTATTTCACAAGAATTAATCTGCATTTTGTCTCTGGGCTCCTGTTATGCACATATGGTGTGGAGAGCTGCCCACTGATTGGAGGAGACCCCCTGTGATACAACAGGCAGCTGAAAGATGACATTTTAGGATATTGTTGATATAATCCAGGTTCCAAGTATCATTCTTGTGGCATTATTTTTATTGACTTGATTTATTTTGTTGACTTTTTAGCAAGATGTGTCACAGAAATTTCCCCAGGGATTACTTGATTCAGCAGTCCAAAAAAAAAAAAGATAAGTAGGTAGACAAGTTCCAAGAATTCAGATTTATCGAAGGAAAAAAATACATATATAATTGCTGAGTTAAAATGAGAAAAGAAAAAAATAACACAAAGAGTAACTTTTTTGACATTGTTAATCGTTCATCGATCTGTATATATGTATGTCTGTTCTTTTATATGCAGAACAGACCAAACTCTTTTTTTATAGGTTTACAGTTGTTGTTTTTCCAATTTTTGCTGAGGAATTGGGGAACAAACTTGACAGAGAAACTAAAAAATTCACTACATATTTTTTCAAAATATAAATAACAATTTAATAATAACCATAAGAAAAATTAAGACTACAGTCAGTTAAGTACTTCTTTTAGGTTTCTGAGTAAAGCCCCGACATCTAGCATCCATGGATATAAGCAGTTGCACACACCATACATACTTCTTCATGCCCTATCTTGGTTTTTCTACCATGTGTTCATAACTCATAAAATCATTGTAAGAATTCATACCTTCCAACTCCTCTACTTTGACATCTACTCTGTCTGTATTCTTTCATTTCCTTAACCATGTATAATTATTAACACACACAAAGGAGGCCAGTATTCAGATCATACAGGTAAGTACACAGATAAACAAGATAGATCTTCTAAGAGGAGATTGGAAACAAATAAAATAGCATGGATCTATTTTCAGAGTCTGGTATAATGTTCACTCAGACATATATGTCCTTTAGAGATATAGAATCATAAACATATGTAAATAGACTAGGTGGAACAATGTGGAGGGGGAAAGTGAGGTGAGGAAGCAGATAGGTTGACTAGGGAATAGGAGTAGGATTGTTTAAAAAGTCAAATTCCTGTGTATGAGAGAACCCAAGGGTGGGGGGAGGGGCAAGTAGAGCAGTAACTTAGTGGTCCATGAAGGAAACTGAGATGACCTGAATAAGGATTTTAAAATGGGAGCGGGAAAATGCAAGTGCAACATGTTTGATTGCTCATGCCAGGAACAATTCAAGCAAAGGAATATGTTCTTGGGGTTATTAAATTGGAAGTGGAGGAAGTGGAGATCCTATAAAACATACATTAGCACTTTTATCTGTGCCAAGTAATATCTGAGGTCTCACTGGGGACAACATTGAAAGAAATTCATACTCCCTGTTCTCAAAAAGATGATATTTAAAATACATTTAAAAATTTTTTAAGGGACGCCTGGGTGGCTCAGTGGGTTAAAGCCTCTGCCTTCAACTCAGGTCATGATCCCAGGGTCCTGGGATTAAGCCTCACATCAGGCTCTCTGCTCCACAGGGAGCCTGCTTCCTCCTCTCTCTCTGCCTGCCTCTCTGCCTAGTTGTGATTTCTCTCTGTCAAATAAATAAAAAAATAAAAAATAAAATTTTTTTTTAAGTTGGAGCTGGTGAATGAGTGACAAACATGTATTTATTGCGTTTGGGTACCTCAAGGGGGTGATCATGCTGGCTCCCTATATCCAGAGTAAAAAGACAGTGTACTTATGTTTCTGTTAATCAAATGAGATTGGCTTGCTTACTAAAAGTTATATATTCTTTGACTTCCTTGGGAGGGAGGGAAATTTCTTAAAATTTAGTGACTAATTTTTGAAACAGAAATTGCCCCACCTGCCCAATCTAGTAGCCTCATAGACCTTTGCAACTACTCCCCAGGCATTTCCATTTCTTTAGGTTGAACTATTTGAACTAACTTCCCATAATTTAATATTAAATGCATCAGAGATTAACCCACAGAAGTCAAAAAGGAGTATTTATTTAAAGGAAATGGAAGTTTACATAGTCATCGAGTCAAAAGCATCCTGCACCAACTAGGAAGAAAGTTGGTCTTTTTGAAAGATGCTATTTGTTTGATTCTGCCCTTTTCTGGTGTCTTTATTGCTGCCAAGTTATGACTGTGCTTATCCTGAGTCAGTGCACATTCGGTCCTTGCCTTAAACGCCTCCAGATCCGATTATTATAATACCCTTGGTAGCACTTTGCCAAGAATGCTCATGTGAGAGTCTAAATCTCCTTTAACAGGAAATGTTTATAAGAGGTGAACAAAACACTGTTCTGGTGGCGATGGAGTTGAATGCCTGCCATCACCTGTCTGCAGATCCACACCTGCTCTGCAAGGCTTCATTTATGTTAGCAGGGCCTTCTGTTCTCAGTGCCAATAACCCGCTCCGGAAAAAGTGATCATACAGATTGACCGTCCCTACAGATTCTCCCTTTCACGTAACCTAAACAATGCAGGAGTCTTTTCTTTTTCCCCCCTTTTCATTGCCTATCTTTCTGCTTTTCTTCGCGTTGGGAGATTTGATCATTTCATTAAGAATTGAAAGCAAACAAACAAACAAAAAAACACATTTTTTATTCCCCAGGATTATGCTAATTTTTGTTTCCCATGACAAAATTGTGTTCTTCTCTTTCATTTATTATTTATTCGGTCAAATGTTTTATTGAAAATTTAGCATAATTTTGTAAAAATATATTTTTTTAATTCCATACATAGACATATCCTAAAATATATTTCACAAAAATCCCCTTGGCCTATGATTTTTTTTTCTGAATCAAATGTATTTTTAGCCAACTAATTGATACCAAGAAGATAAAATTATCTTCTCATTTAATATGAAATATTCATAACTCTGGCTTTTTAACAGTAGGAACTATCTTATGGAATTAAAAAGCAGGACATTAATTTATGCAGTGATAAAATATGAAACTTCTAATTTAAGATGTACTTTTTAAGAGGATGAAAATTCCTTATCAGAGATCGCAACCCAGATACCTAACATGTACAGGTGTGACTACAAACCTGTTGTTCATAAGTTGAAAATCAAAGGGGAAATGGGGTGGGGGAGGTTTAAAGAGAAACTTTACTAAGTGAAAAAACATCCCCTAAAATGGATGTTTCTTGTCTGAAAATAACTTATTCACAAATAATTTAGCTAACTTAAAATTTTAGATAAACTTACAAATCCATGATGTAAGAAGACATAGGCTGTATGTCAAAATGCCAAGCTGTAACTCTAATTTCTTTAAAATTTCTTTCATGACCACTTCTGGTCAGGAACACAAAATGTGGCTTGAACTTTCTTCCCCTCTTGCATCTCCATTTCTTTTTGCCTTTCATCCCCCTCACTCTCTTCATATCATTTGTCAATATTTATCTTTCTCTAAAAAAGTACTGGTATACTAGGATATATTCTTAAATGCAACTATCCAAACAAAAATCTTTCTGTAGGTGTGCCTGGGTGGCTCAGTGTGTTAAAGCCTCTGCCTTCAGCTCAGGTCATGATCCCAGGGTCCTGGGGTTGAGCCCCACATTGGGCTCTCTGCTCAGCAGGGAGCCTTCTTCTCCCTTTTCTCTCTCTCTGCCTGCCTCTCGGCCTACTTGTGATCTGTCTGTCAAATAAATAAAATCTTTTAAAAAGTGTACTGTTATATATAATAATATAATATATAATATAATAAGGATATATTCTTAAATGCAATTATCCAAACAAAAATCTTTCTGTAAAGTTAGAGATTCTGTTAAAGTAGGACATCTTTTGTGCCATTTTGCTGCTACTCTTATTTTTCACTTAACTCAGATGCTACCTAAGACCTTTACATTTCGTTCATTGCTGAACAATTGCATATGCTTGCTTGAAATCATTCTTACCTTGACCTTTTAAAGTCTGATTGTAAATCAGGAGGGAGGGGTGGGGGGTGTGGACAGAAGAAAAGGAAGAAAGGAAAGCGGGAAAGAAGAAAGAATGAGAGGAAAATATGTTGCAATTCATCTTTAAACAAAATAGCTGGTCAGTGTGTACATAGCAGTTCATCAACTGTAAGTGGTCTTGTTTGCCAGAGTACTTAGGCATTGTTCACAAGTGTGGTACTTTATATTACTTGAGAATGGATGAGCACTTTGCTGCTTTGATATAACACAGCAGGGCATCTTCTATTTCTGTGTGTTGCGAATCAAGAGACCTGAGCTATGGTCCTAATTTGGCCAGGGTTCTGGGCCAAACTCTTTGCGATTTCAGACATCTCACCTAAACGTGAGAAACACTGCATTTGTTGCCATGCAGAATGTGTCTAAGAAACCCAATCAATAGAATCTTTTAAAGTATTTTGCCTTATCAATTCAAGCCCACCCTTATTCCATGCCTAATGTACCAGCAAGTCCATGCCAGCCAGATTTTGCTACTTAATCTCTCAAGGAGCAATTTCCAGTAGAGTCTGAGCATAAGCAGAGGTGCTTCTGTCTCCTATGGCTTACATACGTCTCGGCACAGAGGGTTACAGCTGCAGAATGGAAAGAACAGGTTCTGGGGCTGATCCCCTGAGCCTCTTTAAGGCAAAACTCATCAGTAGTTTGTAACTGAGGGCATCTGAACAGTGGTATCAAAGAACCATTCTTTCCTGCTAGGCAATGCCGATGGTATAGTAACACGTTTCATAATTTAGTGAAACAGCTCGTTAGTTTAGGGAAATATTACAATCTACCTCTACCTTTCACAGGTCACAGAAATGAGTGTAATGGAGACTCAGTAGATACATAAATCCTGTAGACCTAGTCCATGTTATGCCCACAATTACCCCTTTTATAACTGAGACAATGGTATCAGGTTTTCTCTAGTTAATTCTCTCATACTCTAAAATTTACTTTTCTCCTAAGTTGCTAATTCTTTCTACTGCTCATCGGCTTCTCTTAAATAGCCCCACTAGGTTTCTGCATATAATTAAGAGTCTGAATACCCAAATGAACCCAGTTTCTGTTCTTCCTAAGATTGCTCCACCCCATAGACAAATAAATTGTAATTAAAAATTGCTATACAATTCACCAGATGTCTTTAAACATCCCATCACTTTGAAGTAGACCAATTGTAGGCTGACATTAGCCTTATGCTTCAAGTAAGAGGCACACAAGGAGAGGGGCACCTGGGTGGCTCAGTGGTTAAGCCTCTGCCTTTGGCTCAGGTCATGATCTCAGCGTCCTGGAATCGAGTCCCACATCGGGCTCTTTGCTCTGCGGGGAGCATGCTTCCCCCTCTCTCTCTGCCTACTTGTGATCTCTCTCTCTCTCTCTCTCTCTGCCAAATAAATAAATAAAATCTGTAAAAAAGAAAAGAGGCACACAAGGAGAAAAACAAAAACTTACAAGGTCTGCCACAAGCTGCTAACAGTGGTTATTCCTCTATTATAAAGTTGTACTTAGGTTTTGATTTCCTTTTTTTCTTTTGTCTTTATCTGCATGTTCTAAGAGTGTTTCAATGAGATTTTACAATAAGAGGAAAAAAAAAAAGTGAAACTGATGTTCAATGTGGTTCCTCCTAGGGACCTGAAGTAGCAGGACTGAGTCCCAAGAGAAATGATAGAGCAATCCCTGAGAAACCATGAAAGGAGGGAAAGGCCTCCTTTGGGGGATGGTAAGTGTTGGGGGAGGTAAGGGGGTTGGGGAGGGGTCTAGAAGAAATCCCTGGGTGATGCATGGCCACCTGGAACCTGCTGTGAGAGAAGTGTAGAAGGTGAAAGATCTACTGCATGATAAAAAGCTTAGGTGGGCTGGTTGGAAGTTGTAGGGTTCTTTCCTTATCTTTCGAGTACCTTTATGTCAGGATGCACTGCTTCCCCATTTGTGGTAATTCTGCCTCTGGCCCAAGTGCTCTCAAATGTAAAATCAGGTTAGCAGAGAAGAATTGTGTTTATCAGGATGTAGATAAACAATATGGAAATAGTTTAAAATCTGGCAGTTGCTTCCTCAACCATTTACAGAATGTCCTCACCCTATTCTTGGGATATAATGAGTGAAATTATGATCTGAAGAATTGTTTTATGGAGTGAGGAGTACTTTGATACCAGGTTCCCTTCATCTCAGGGCTCAATCCATCTCCAAACATTGAACTCTTACGCTGACCTGCAGAGAAAACAGAACCCAGTAGACTGGAGGCTACTGTTTCCCAAGTTTGACCCTTGGCTAATATCTGGGACTTGGCTTCCCATAAACAATGTGTTTTGTGCACAAACAATGTGTTTTATGGTGAAAACCATACACTCCTCACTGTGGTAAGGGCATAGTGGTATCTCACTGGGTTTTAACTTAAATGATTTTATTTCCTTTGGATATACACTGTATCATACATACATTACTGTATCATGTGGTAATTCTATTTTTAATTTTTTGAGGAACTACTGTACTGCTTATCATTTATTTGCCTTATGATTGGGATTGACTGGAAAGTCATAATTAATGCTGTTTGGATAGCCTCTTCTGAGATACCTATTTAAGTTGTCTTTTTTCCAGCTTTATCAAAATATGACATATAACATTGTGTAAGTTAAAGGAGTACAATATATACATGACTCGATACATGTATATATGGGGAAATGTTCACCAAAATGTTAATTAACACATCCTTCACATCACATAATTATCATTCACTTTTTGTCTTGTTTTGCTTCTAAAACAACACAAATTATTACTGCCAATTCTAGAGGTCAGAAGCCCAAAAATCATGTCACTCGGCTAAAATCAATGTTGATTTTATGTATTTTTTAAGTTTATTATTCTTGTTGAAGTACCATTCACATACAGTGTTATATTTTTAGTCTCAGGTGTGGAAAGCCTACATTTCTTTTGAGAGCCTGAAATTTTTGTTGTTGCTAGGCAAAGAATATCTATGTGACCACCTCCCACTTAAACCCCTAATTTCTGAATCTCAAACAGGTTTCCCTGGGCAAAACATCACATGGTTGTCACTGCTTTTCTGATACTGGAGGATGGATGCACTCTCTGTGACCCTCCCTTATTAGAGGAGTAGAGCATAGGAAACATGCACATGGATACCTGTGGACTCTGCCTGTTTCTTTTTCATAGTTGATCCCTGCTGTATCTCTATAACAGATACAGAGTATCATATGGTGAGTTCAACCAGCTGCTAAGTCCCTTGAGTCCTAGTGAATTGCAAAAATGCGTGGGCAGTCTTGGGACATTGGAAGCACTGACAAAGTAACTGATAACCCTAGGGAATATGAAGTCTAAGGCAAAAACAAGAGTACCCTTGAGGAGCACAGCTATCTCTAAAGAAAAATAAATATTGGATTACCATTTTCATGGCAAGCAAAATGTTAGAACCAGAATTAAAAATTATCTTTATAAACATTGTAAGAGAGATAAGATCTTGAGGATAGAAAAAGCAGGGGTGGGGGGGCACGTAGTGGCTCCTAATCTATTTGCAGTCAATTAAAATCTGCACGCTGTGATACAGCCCACCTCTCCCCCGATGTTTTAGTGTGTAGTTTGGTGATAGTGGCTTTTCATATTTAATGTCTGTTTTCTCTGTTGTCTTGCATGTTTTCAGGAAATTCAGAGAGAATGTTAGCTAGCTTTTGCTGTAGACAGAATAAATTTCTAAATGTTGTGCTTTCTTTTCAAATGGGTTTCTGCTTCTCTCCATTTTCATAAGTCAAAATCATAGTCTTCCTTCATTTTTCAGTCTCTGTAAACCATCTTACTGTTCAATTCCATTATGACCAATTTTGTGCCACAATTTACCACAAGACTTTCCCTAATGGCCTTATTGGTATGACCTTTATAGTACTTTGGACTGGTCTGCACCTACTCTATTAGAATATAATATTCTAGGGGATAAATACTACATCCTATTTAGGTACTTTATAGCACTGTGTAAGTATATATTGAATGGTATTACATTACATTACATTACGTTAGTGCAACAGAAGGGTTGTATTGAAAACCATAATTGCCATTGCTAGCATTTATTGAGCACTTACTATGTCATTAACTCTTCAGTGTTCTACTTTAAACTATAAATTAAGACCTCTTATTTTCCCTCATTTTAAACAGGAAGTAACTGAAGCTCCTGGGTCTTAATAACTTTCCTAAGATTAAACAGCTGCTAAATTAAAAAAGGTTGGCTTTGAATTGGTTTAGTCTACCTCAAGAGGCTGAACTATTTAAATACAATGTAAAACTGCTTCTCATAATAGATAATTAATATTAGGATTGCCTGATTTGGGGAGGGCCAAAAACCCCAAAAAGCAGAATACTCAGTTAGTGATTTGTTTATCTGGATTTCAATGTTTTATGTATAAGGTTGTCCCAAATATTGCATGGGACACACTTATAGTAAAATTTGTTCATCTGGAGTTCAGACTTGACTGGATGTCTTTATATTTTATCTGATAATCCTATGAATATACATAACGATGCTCATCCAAACAGAAGTATGCTGACTTGTGTGACAGAGATACACCAAACAGGTAATCTTTAAGAAACAACCTGTTTTCCAGTTTGGAGTGCAGGGTGAGTAGACAGGCTACATCTAACAGATCCTCAGGTCCTTTTTGAGTTTCAGATAACTCCTTGTCTAATCATGCCCTTTCTGGGGCAGCTGGCATCACTGACTGAAGAGGGTGTTTGTAAAGTCTCCACCATTTCGGTCCAAAGTTAGACAGGTTTGAGAAGCAATATTCATTCTAGAACTCCGGCAGAGCTTGTTCATGGCTTTTGGAACGTGCATTATAGTTCAGAAGCAAATAGTAAGACAGTCAAAGAGAACCCAACCTGTGACAGCTTACGCATAACCATGTATTGAACAAGAAGAATCTCCTTTGCCCTACAAAACAAACAAACAACAAACTTGTGTTAACAGAAAAGTAACTTTTATTGTAGCCCTTTTGCTGAAGTCAGGACAATATACCTTATACCAGAGTTCCAACAGAAAACAGATGTGCACTCCAAATATAAAGAGTTTAATGAAGACACTGTTTGCAGGAATGTGGACAAAGGTGAAGAAACCAAGAAGGTTGTTAATATTAGGAACTTGAAGTTAACATAAAGACTATAAAAATCTAGCTGTGCAGAAGGTCATCGCTTCCTCAGGAAGGCCTGAAACAGTAAAGGGATGGCTACTAGAGCGGTCAGCAAAACCCGTAGCTGTCACTGGACAAGAGAAGCTCCCTCCCAGACAGTGGAAAAGTGCAGCCATGAGCCAATCCTAGTCTGGCATGTTAGGAGCTAGAGGAACTCAAATCCATAATTCTCATTTCTGGAGTCCAGCCATTGCTGGTGCTTTCCATTGCCTGAACCCAACCAGGGAGAGGATAACCTCCACAGACAGAACAGGACAGGAGCAGAATAAAGAGTGGATCTGACCAGAAAATGGAAAAATACACAAAAGCGCTCAAGGTCAAGAATAGCATGTTCATTCATGAAATAAATTAAAGGCAAAACACTGGATAGAGTACTATATCAGAAATTCAAAGACCTGAGTTACAGTGCTGTAAACAACCCTCACCAGCTTTCATATTTCAAGCTAGTTTACTTCTCTAGGCTTCTTTTATTTTCTGTTGAGTTCCATGAATTTGAGGGTTTTTCCTAAGCTTTAACATTATGTAATTATACATATTTAAATTTCCTATACAAAGTATATGAAGAAAATGACTTTGGGAAATGAGATTCAGAATTATTTAACAAAGTAGGATAATTATCAGGTAGCAATGACCTGCTTAAAGAAAATTAAATTATCAGGAAAGGTCATCTTTAGGGGTGGCCAGTAACAGTGCATTATGAATCAGAGCAAATGTTGGCATAAGAGATGACACAAAAATCAAAACAACACAAAAATCCAGAAGACTTAATGAATTCTTCAAATAAGTCCAGTTTAGTATGATCCATTCAAATCATAATAACTATAAATAAAATATTTAGGTATGTAATAGCTTTTTTTTTTTCCACTTAAAATTAACAGTGTGGGTTAATCAAAAGAGCAGGTAAACTTAGGATCAAAGTTCATGAGCTCAAATTTTCAGAGTACTTAAGAAAAATAAATGACATACTTATTTGAAAGTGCTTTGAAAGCTCTAACCTATCATGTAAATACTGTTGGCCTTTTTGTGGGGGATCAGTTCATTGGAATCTTTATGGATATTTTTCTAAATAGAAAAGTGCTTGGATTTTTCTTTTTCTTAAGTTTTTAAGTTCTATTCAATGTATTACATTACATGCAATGTAATATTAGTTGCAGGTGTACAATATAGTGATTCAACATTTCCATATAACACCAGGTGCTCATCACAGCAAGTGCCCTCCTTAATCCCCATCACCTACATTACCTATCTCTTTATCCACCTCCCTTCTGGTAACCATCAGTCTGTTTTGCAGAATTAAGAGTTTATTTCTTGGTTTTTCCCCTCTCTTTCTTTTTTACCTTAAGTTCATTTGTTTCTTAAATTCCACATGAGTCAAATTATATGGTATTTGTCTTTCTCTGACGTATTTTGCTTAGCATAATACTCTAGCTCCGTTCATGTCATTGCAGGTAAAAAGATTACACTCTTTTATAGCTGAGTAATATTCCATGTGTATATATACACTTTCTTTATCCATTCATCAGTTGATGAACACTTGGGCACATTTCCGTAATTTGGCTGTTGTAGAAAATGCTGCTATAAACATTAGGGTGTATGTGCCTTTTTGATTCAGCATTTTTGTATCCTTTGGATAAATACCTAATAGTACAAATGCTGGAAATAGAGTAGTTTCATTTTTTTAACTTTTTGAGGAAACTCCACACTGTTTTCCAGAGTGGCTGCACCAGTTTGCATTCCCACCAACAGAGAAAGAAGGTTCCCCTTTCTTTGCAACCTTGCCAGCACCTGTTGTTTCTTGTGCTTTTGATTTTAGCCATTCTGAAAGGTGTGAGTGAGGTGGTATCTCACTATAGTTTTGATCTCAATTTCCCTCATGATGAGTGATGTTGAGCATCTGTTCATGTGCCTTACCATCTGTATGTCCTCTTTGGGAAAAATGTCTATTCATTTCTTCTCATTTTTTAACTGGACTTTTCATTTTTGGGGTTTGAGATTGACCTTTTAACAGGTCATTTGAAAATATCTTCTCCCAGTCCATAGGCTGCCTTTTAGTTTTGTTGATTGTTTCCTTTGCTGTGCAGAAGCTTTTTATTTTGATGAAGTCCCAATAGTTTGGTTTTGTTTCCTTCCTTTGCCTCAGGAGATACATCCAGAAAGCAGCTGTTACAGCCAGTGTCAAAGAGGTTACTGCCTGGGTTCTCCTCTAAGATTTTTATGGTTTCAGTTTCACATTTAGGTCTTTAATCCATTTTGTATTATTTTTGTGTTTGATTTTGAGAGCATGGTGGGTGAGGGGCAGAGGAAAAGGGAGAGAGTCTTTTTAAGCAGATTCCACCCTGAGCACAGAGCCCCACATGGGGCTCAATCTCATGACTTTGAGATCTCCACCTGAGCCAAAACCAAGAGTTGGATGCTTAATCAACTGTACCACCCAAGTGCCTCTATTCTAGGAGTCTTTACCTGGTTTTGGCATCAGGGTTTGGTCTAAGGAAGTGGTCCAGTTTCATTCTTTTGCGTGTAGTTGTCCAGTTTACCCAAGAATATTTGTTGAAGAGACTGTCCTTTTTCTGTTGGACATTGTTTTGGTTTCTGGTTTGTCAAAACTTGACCATGTAATTGTGGGTCCATTTCTGCGTCTTCTATTCTGTTCCGTTGATCTATGTATCTATTTTTGTGCCAATACCATAGTGTTTTGATCTCTATACCTTTGTAATAGAACTTCATGTCCAGAGTTGTGATACATCTGGCTTTGCTTTTCATTTTAAAGGTAGCTTTGGCTATTCAGGGTCTTTTTTGGCTGCGTACAAATTTTAGAATTTTTTTCTCTAGCTCTGTGAAAAATGCTGGTGGTGTTCTGATAGGGATTGCATTATAAGTGTAGTTTGCTTTGGGTAGTATAGACATTTTTTTTTTAAGATTTTATTTATTTATTTGACAGACAGATCACAAGTAGGCAGAGAGGTAGGCAGAGGGGGGTGGGGAAAGCATGTTCCCCACTGAGCAGAGAGCCCAATGTGGGGCTGGATCCCAGGACCCTGGGATCATGACCTGAGCTGAAGGCAGAGGCTTCAACCCACTGAGCCACCCAGGTGCCCTGGTAGTATAGACATTTTAACAATATTTGTTCCTCCAGTCCATGAGTGTAGAATGGCTTTCCATGTCTTTGTGTCATCTTCAATTTCTTTCATCAGGGTTTTATAGTTTTTAGAGTACCAATTTCTTTGCCTCTTTGGTTAGGTTTATTCCTAGGTATCTTATTGCTTTGGGTGCAGTTGTAAATGGGATTGATTCCTTATTTCTACTGCTTTGCTATTGGTGTGTAAAATTACAACAGATTTCCATACATGGATGTTGTATCCTGCAATTTACTAAATTGGTTAATTCTAGCTTTTTTTTTTTTTTTTGTGGAGTCTTTTGGGTTTTTTGTATGGAATATCATGTCATCCACATATAGTGTAAGTTTGAATTTTTCTTTACTGATTTGAATACCTTTTATTTCTTTTTGTTGTCTGATTGCTGTGGATAAGACTTCAGTACTACATTAAATAACAGTGGTAAAAGTGGACATTCCTTTCTTCTTCCTGACTATAGAAGAAAAGTTTTCTGTTTGTCCCCATTAAAGGATGATATTAGCTGTGATTTTTTCAAATATAATATGGTCTTTATCATGTTAAGGTAGATTCCCTCTAAACCTACATTGTTGAGGGTTTATATCATGAATGGATGGTGTACTTTGTCAAATGCTTTTTCTGCATCCATTTAAAGGATTTTATGGTTCTTATCCTTTCTTCTATTAATGTGGTGTATCACATTCATTGATTTGTGAATATTGAACCACCTTTGCAACCCAGGAATAAGTCTCACTTGATCCTGGTAAATGATTTTTTTTTTTTTTTTTTTAAATATATTGCTGGATCCAGTTTGCTAGTATTTTCTTGAGATTTTTGTATCCATGTACATCAGGGATATTGGTCTGTATTCTCTTCTTTATTTGCAGAGTTTTTGTTTTGTTTTTAGGAATGATTGATTTTGGGGGCGCCTAGGTGGCTCAGTGGGTTAAAGCTTCTGCCTTCAGCTCAGGTCATGATCCCAGGGTCCTGGGATTGAGCCCCGCATTGGGCTCTCTGCTCAGCAGGGAGCCTGCTTCCTCCTCTCTCTGCCTGCTTCTCTGCCTACTTGTGATCTGTCTGTCAAATAAGTAAAATCTTAAAAAAAAAAAAAAAAAGTGATTGATTTTGAGAGCAAGCACATAGTGAGTGAGGGGCAGAGGAAAAGGGAGAGAGTCTTTTTAAGCAGACTCCACCCTGAGCACAGAGCCCCACATGGGGCTCAGTCTCATGACTTTGAGATCTTCACCTGAACCAAAACCAAGAGTTGGATGGTTAATCAACTGTACCACCCAAGTACCCCTATTCTAGGAGTCTTTACCTAGTTTTGGTATCAGGGAATGATGTCCAATTTCATTCTATGAAGCCATTTTTTGTTTCTATTTTTTTGAATAATTTGTGAAGATTATGGGTTAACACTTCTTTAAATGTTTGGTAGAATTCTCCTGGGAAGCAGTCTGGCTCTAGACTCTTGTTTTTGGGAGACTTTTGATTACTGATTTGATTTCTTTGCTGCTTATCAGTCTATTCACGTTTTCTATTTCTTATTTCAGTTTTGGTAGTTTGTTCCTAGGACTTTATCCATTTCTTCCAGGTTGTTCTATTTGTTAGCATATAGCTTTTCATAGTTTTTTTTTTTTAATAATTTTTTGTATTTTTGTTGTATTTTTCCTCTCTCCTTTGTTCTTTATTTAGGTCCTTTCTCTTATGAATCTGGCTAGAAGCTTATCTTTTTTTTTTTTAAAAAACAGCTCCTGGTTTCATTGATCTGTTTTAATATATTTTCAATTTCTAGATTATTTATTTCAACTCTAATCTTTATTATTTTGTTCCTTCTGCTGGTTTTGTTGTTCATTTTTCCTAGCTTTACTTGTGGATTTTTCTAAGCACATATTTTAAAAGAGGAATGAAGGATCATGGCAAAAAATATGACATGGAAAAAATAGTTTATTAGTATGGTAGATGATACCACTTTTTATCAAATATTCCAGTTTCTGTCTCTGTAGTGCCTCTTCATGTGAGAGGATAATACTCTGTTGAAACTCATAGTGACCTTGAGACTTTCTATGACTAATGAACTATTGGTAGAGGAGATATGATACTTGAGGCAGAAGTTCAACAGGTGGCATGACTCGTTCTCTTCTGTCACAATAAATAGCAATGTACTGAGTAGAGACTGCTCAATTAACATGGGTCCCAGAGTGTCTATGACCTGGAACAAAACCACAGTCAATCCATGGTGGACATATAGTGTTAAAAAGAAATAAATCTTTATTTGGGTACCAGGGTAGTATGAGTCAGTTAAGCACCCAACTCTTGATTGATTTCAGCTCAGGTCATGATTTTCAGGGTCATGAGATTGAGCCCTGCTTTTGACTCTTCACACACTCTCTCTTAAAAAGAAAAAATAATGGAGAAGGAGGAGAAGAAAGCTTTGTTATGAGTGGGATTTTTGTGTTTGTTGTTGCTATATGAAATGACTATGGCTAGGCTCCTGGATGGTTTCTCAATGAACTGGCACCAAAAAGATCAAGCCATGATTAGAAGCTTGGAATTTTTCAGCACTGCCACCAGCCCCCCTTCTCTTCAGAAAGGAGAAGGGCTAAAAATTATGTTAATGATAAATCATGTCAATGTGATGAGGACTCCGTAAAAATTCCCAAGAGAGTGAGACTTGGAGAATGTCCAGGTCTATGAGCATATTCATATACCAGGAGTGTAATACACCTTCATTCCACAGGGAGAGAATTCCTATGCTTAGGACTCCCCAGACCTCACTCGATGTATCTCTTCATCCAACTGTTCATCTATATCATTTATCATGTCCTTTAATAAACTGGTAAATGTAAGTAAATGTTTCCCTGAGTTCTGTGAGCTGCTCTAGCAAATTAATTGCTAGGAGGAGGTCATGGGAACCTCAGATTTGTAACCAAGTCAGACAGAAGTTGTGGGTAACCT
The DNA here is from genome assembly GCF_922984935.1 of Meles meles. Taxonomy (NCBI): domain Eukaryota; kingdom Metazoa; phylum Chordata; class Mammalia; order Carnivora; family Mustelidae; genus Meles; species Meles meles. The sequence goes on along the minus strand of NC_060066.1, from coordinate 155,877,612 downwards.
GGTGACTTAATACTTGTGATGACCTCTAAAGTCAGGGAGACTGCCTCAAGGGACTATATCCTTAATCTTTATGATATATCTCCAGGTACATAGTGTCAAAATTGAGTTAAATTATTGGACACCCAACTAGCATTGTCAAGAATTGTTCGGTGAGGAAAAACTCCCACATATCTGGTGTCAGAAGTTAAGCATACAGTATAAAAGTAGTAAAGGAGGCACATGGGGGAAAGACTTTTTTGTTTCTTTTTTTCCCCTTGTATAATGCCCATTGATTCAGAGTGTTATCCTATAGTACTCTAGTCCTGCAGGGTGTCATTTCTAAGGTTATACCTCAACTATGATTTTAAAGAGAATTCCAACCATCTACCAAAACATACACTCCTGGTTTATAGAGTATAGTTTGGGATCTATGGATACTATGATAATGTGCCCATGGTCACATCTCTTTTCTTATAAAATGGATGCCTTTCCTTTGTTATGTGGAACTCCATCTTGATAAATCATTCTAATTCTTATGAAAGTGAGCCTGGTTGACATGTTGTAAAGCTGAGTCATTGACTGCTTCCAGGATGGAAGAATTCAATGAAATCAACTGCTGTATGTGGTTGGGTGATTTTTTTGAAGGATGGTACCATATCTAGAGTTTAGCATTGATCTTTGTTACTGAAAGCTCAAGCATTCAATGGCATTAACTAGAGAGGCCTTGATGAGAATGAATCCATGATGTTAGGTTTATGTATAGCCTTCATTCCTGCGACCATGGCTAAGTCACCCACTTTGTGGCCAACAATAAAGACTGATCTTGCTGGAAGAATATCCTTATCACCGTGTTCAGTGTTCTTTGGTGGGCACTAATGTGAAAAACAAAGACCCTTCCTCTTCATTGCCACTCACAGATAAACCCTGGATAACTGTATTCCTGGTCATTCAAGTTTGTTCTTTCCAGGGCCTCAACCAACCAGCAGATGACTTCTCATTGCTCAGGAAAGCACACATATTTTCACGAGGTAACATTTATAGCTATCCTCAACACAAAAAGCCTACCCATAATGAGCAAGGATATGTATTTATATAAATTACATGTACCCTATATTCTTGTTTAGGACATTCTCCTAAATGTTTTTGCCATCATATGATAGATATTTATTAGTGGGTCGGACAATACTCAGTTCATTAGGGCAGTTTTGGACATGAATTTGATCCCCATAGTTAAGTAGTCCTAGGGCCCAAGAGTATGCTAAAAGTAAGCTTTTCAAATTCTGAACCATTCTCTGCTGCAGACCACATGCTTTTGCTCCAAAATTTTTAGGGCAACTCTTATTGAAGCTTCTTAAATCTTCCACATGATAATCTAATATACTACAAATGCTCTAGCAACATAGGATCACTTAGGTCAAATCACACAAACAACCGCGCTGCTTAGTTTCTGCTGAGGCAGCCTTTCTGATTCTGGCATTTCATCAAAATTGACGGTTTTTTCAATCAACTGATAAACGAGCTGCAAAACTTTTCCCAATTGATTTGCAGTCTCCCATACATGAAAGGGCCTATAGAGCATTTGCTTTTACTTAGTGATAAGTTCTGAGGCACAGTATATGTCCTTTACTTTGGAGAGGTAACTCAGACTACTCCACTGTAAGGAATTTTTTAAAAATTCGCTGATTAGCAGGTACCTGAAGATTTTATGATTTTATTTTCCATCCTTTGATGTATATGTACCTTAGTAGGGCATCTATCATATGATCTACTTCTTGGTCCCCATGTTCAATTAAGAGAATATTATCAATATGATGGGACAGTTTAGTATTTCTTAAAATGTCCAAATAATCTAAATCCTTTGTGACAAAGCATACAAGCATTCTATAGCCCAGTGACAAGACCCTGAATATGTCTTACTCTTTGTCCTACAAATATATCCCACTGTCTTTCCATTTGAATTGCTTTAGATTTTTCTCCATAATAGAAATGGAAATGGCCACATTTGCCAGATCAATAGTTTCTAGTGCTTGCTATTAAGCTATTGATCTGATGGGTTGTGTTCTCATCAATTTTTGCCATAAATTGGCATTGTCTATTATCTATTTTATAGATCTGTTATTATACATTAAAGATACCCAGAGCAGCATCTAAAATTGAGGCTGCCGGTTAGGTTTTTGGTAGTCCCCCTTGAAAGAACATGATGATTCAATTATTGAAAAGACCACATTGGTGAAATAAGGATGTAAACATAACCACTGGCTCTGCATTCTGTAAGTTTTTAAAAGTAACACTAGTTTCCCCATTAACAGAAAGGAAGTTATATCCAGGGGTGTGGAGTCATTATTTTAGGTATTTCCCCTTTGCTTTTCTTACACAGTGGGTCTTATTCTGGTGAAATTCTTGGTAACTATGATGCTTTAATAGGCCAGGGCTTCTATAACAAAAATCTTATAGACTGGGTGGCTTAAATAACAGATATTTGTTTCTCATAGTGGCAGAGAAGTCCAAGACAAAGGGCAGCAGAGCTAGTGTCTGGTGAGAGCCAACTTCCTGGCTTGAAGACAGCCACCTTCCTGTATCCTCCTCACATGGCTGAGAGAGATTATCACTAATCGCAGGCTTCACCTCATGACCTAATTACTTACCAATGGCTCTACCTCCAAATACTATCTCACTGGGATTATGGTTTCAAAATATGAATTTGATGGAGATACAAACATACAGTCCATTGTACCATTCTGGTTACTATAGGGTCTTTATTCCCACTTGCTTGTTCAGTGATCCAGGTCCAGAAACTTATTTTAGGAATCATTTTCTAAAGGCACTTTTGGTTCTGACTGAGTCTGGGTTCCTTGAGATGCAGACCCCAGGGGCGGGGGGGAGGATTCAGTTTTACAAAGTTAATTTTGGAGCTGCAGGATGCATGAATAGGAGTAATAGGAATTTGATGCAAAGAAGAGCTGTCACTAAGTCAGCTACCTCTGGTGACAGAAGCTTGATCACCCTATAATATAGGGTAAAATATGGTTTTGGGGTGTATATAGTTGAATATTTATTTCTATCAGTTGTTGTTTGAGGGGTGCTACATCTTACTGCTTATAACCTCTTGTGTCTATAGGATAGAGGGGTCTTCGGTATTAAAAACAAAATAAAAAACCCAAAAGACTCTCAGACCTAGAGATGCATAGTCTGACAACTGGAAGTTGGTGGTCGTATGGCACATAAGAAAATATTAAAGTATGAGCTCTGCTATGAGTTTATTACTAATAATTACTCTGGGACATAAGGTCTGTGCTGGGACCCACCAGGACAACCAGAACATAAGGCAACTTTATCTTCTCCCAACTAAGTTGTCTTCCACTGACATTTTTTTTACTGAGTCTAGTAATCATCTCAATAGGTAAATCTGACCAACTCATCTCTTTATTTCAAACACTTTGGTGTTTTACTATGACTCGAAGAATGAAGTAAAATCTCCTTAACATGGCCTATATCTTTCTTCTCTGTGATCTGCCCCCACCTGTCATTGAAACTTTGCACATGTTGCACCCTCTAATTAAATATATTTAACTCTTTGATATTTCAGTTCAAGAACCACTTCTTTAGGGGTGCCTGGGTGGCTCAGTGGGTTAAAGCCTCTGCCTTCGGCTCAGGTCATGATCCCAGGGTCCTGGGATCCAGCCCCACATCGGGCTCTCTGCTTAGCAGGGAGCCTGCTTCCTCCTCTCTCTGCCTGCCTCTCTGCCTACTTGTGATCTCTGTCTATCAAATAAATAAATAAAAATCTTTAAAATAAAAAAAAAGAACCACTTCTTTAGAAATGCTGATGTGGATCTTACCTGTTGGTGTTTTTACTTTAGTTAAAACAATCTGATTTATTATGGAGAATTATGGGGCAATTGATAGATTCTGCAGATAACAAAAGTGAAGTATGTTTAACATGTTTGAATGATTATAAAGCCTTTTACTCCTACATAACTTCAGGGTTCAGGGCTAGGGAAAAATGGAGATACTTTTTATAATCTAAGAATTCTTAGATATACCCTTTTTCTGTGCAATATTTCTGATTAGCCCAGATTTCTTTCATCTTGAATACCAGCCCAGAAGACCTGCAACCTGTCAAATATTCCACATACCTAAACTAATTGTCTCAAACTGTGGTAGTGAGACAGACTTGCCTGGATTGCAGCTTGGTGCAGCTAAATATATTTTCAATGTTATATATGCAAGGCATCTGGAGCTTGCTAAAGATTGCAAAATAATGATGTCATATTTATATAGCAATCCGGGAAGCCATCTCCCATGCTGTGTATTTATACTTGGGTTCTGAGGTCGACAGGGTTACCACTACAGGATTTGTATTTGCCACTCTGCCCCATTATATACTGATGCTGACTGGATATGGACTGTTAGTACATTTCAGACAGTTTCCTCCTTGGTGGCAGTAGGGCATTAGAATGTAATTCTGATGTTAACCACCCAAAGTTAGCCCAGACTTCACAAGTTCAGGGCAAAGTCTTCCACAAAACTCCCCTCATGTGGACCCCAGCCACAGGTACTAAGGGTTCCAAAACCAGTCATGCTTCTGAGCAACTGACTATAATCTGGGGGTTCCTAATATCCTCTCAGGTTAAATAGTTGACTAGAATTGCTCACAGTAATTAGAAAAGCATTGTACTTACAATTAGTTTTGCAAAAGATACAAATCAGTACTGTAAGGGCCTATTTAGCCAGAGCGATTCCATCAGGTTAAACAGTGATTTTGTTGTTTATGCAGTAAAACTTAAAATGACCCTGCCCTCCCCGCCATCTCCCGGTCAGGGGGCTTAACTTAAAAGCAAGTCCAGGAAACCAGCCCAGGTAACAAAACCCAAATACAAGGGCAGGTCAGCCAGGTGGAAACATCCAATCAGTGCAGTGCGCATATTGTCTCTCTAGCTACCAAGGAGTGTGGGCCCGGCATTTTGGGCGCCTTTTGGGTGCCAATTCTGACCCAGGTGAGAGACTAGTTCAAATATCTACTATAGGGTAAATTGTGACTCAATTGGTCACTTTTGTGTGACATAGCATGACTATGCAGCTTTCTCTGTGTGTTGCAATCTCATTGGCTGCCTGTGTGTGGCCAGGCTCAACCACATGGCCCTTGCCCTTTAAAAGTTAGTCTGTAAGGCAGGGAGGGGTCGTCCTCTCTGTAAGAGGTGGCCCCGAACGGTCAGTTTGATTCTCGATGCTTGGCGCGAAATAAAGCTTTGCTTGACCTTCGCTTTGTATCAGTCTCGCTCCTTTGATTACAAACCCATCAAGGACCAATCCAATAAAGTAATGCAGAGGATAAAGTCTGGCTGGGTCCCAAATGCAAATTTCCACGTCTTCAGGACGCATCACCTTCCCAGTACATCAGTGTGTATCACCAGCCAGAAAGCTCAACCAAATTTAGATGTCCAGCATTTTAGCAGGCCTTTATTGTATATTGCATATTATTATGATTGATTGAGTTGATTTAGGTGTCCAGTGATTTCACTCTCCAGCTCGCTCCAGTCCCTGGAGGTCAGACTGATGTGAGTGGATCAAAGCCCCCCAAACTGTCTAATCACATGGTTAGTCTTCCTGGCATGGCCAGCCGCCATTATTAAACTATCTAGGGGCCCACCTTCAGTCACTTCATTAGCATAAACTCAGGAATGACCCCAGGGGTCATCATGAATAACAAAGACATTTCAATCATTTGGGAAATTCCAAGGGTTTAGAAATTGTCCATGGAACCTGACATCCAGACCAGACAAATTCTTTTGTATACAGTGAATATTCATACTATTATTTATATCACAGTAGTCAAATTATTGGGAACTCCACCCTCAATAAATTCTAGTTGAATGAACTGGCCTGCAGTCCATGTAGAACCCAAGGATCCTTAGACAATTTCTGAAATAATTGATTTTGCGAATATTTCAACTACAAAGAGCAGGATATAAAACTCTGATTTATTTATCATGCTGAAGATAATGTTTGTATCTCATCTACTGTTCTTAGATTAGTGGGTCAAATATATAGTTTAACATTTATAGATTATTTTTTACCTGAAAAACGAACCATAAAACAAATAGGTTTTATCAGAAATAATTTAAGGATTTTTTTTTCTATATGGCCCTTGAAAAAATGTAAAGCATATTACATATTAAGTGCCACAAATAGGTTAAAAATAAAAGTCCTGCATTTTCTTCCTGGGGTACAATGTAGTTCAGAGCTTTAAAAAAAAAAAAAGTTTATAGAGTCATGGTATTTTGTTTAACAAGATGACCTAACTTGTTAAAATAATCTAGTCCAGTTACTTAAGCATTTAAATTCTAATAGTATACTATCCAGCCTGATTCTTTGGTAACAAAACTTTCAAAGATCAAACACATTGAAGGCAGGGCACAACCTTACTCTGAATTCTAGTTTTTCCACTGAAAATGACCTCTGTTGTATGGAAAATGAAGTCATACAAGTGCAGGCTGCCTGGGTACAAGGACCCAGAGGAAGTCTCTACAGACCACCCAAGAGGTTCTTTGGCTTCTCACAGGAAATCAAATGCAAGCTGAGAGAGCAGAGTTATTGAAGATAGAGAGTATAGACAGAGCATCTGAGACACTCAGAAAAGGAAAAAAAAAAAAAAATGAGTCGTAACCTTGCTTGGGGCATGGGGTTTTTACTAAGGATGGTGGTCTGGGGCACCTGTCTTCTCAGTAAACCTATGTTTAAGTATTCTCCTAAATAAATAAATCACGTATGCCCTGGAGTCAGTGGTCTTGATGAATCAGTGGTCTTGGAAAAGTTCAGGATGAGCCCACTTAGTCACTCCTTAGATTTAATCTCTTGTTCTGGAAGACTCCAAAGAAGTCATTAAATTCTTGACCTTTACAAGGAAAACATACATTATCTGTTCTATAAGGCAGGAAACAAACATTATCTGTTCTATAAGGCAGGGATGCAGGTCCTAACAATAATGGAAGCAGGAAAAGGAGCAAAAAAGCAGTTTTTCATGGGGTCCCTTTAGTTTCCATGTCTCAAAAGGTGCTCTCTGATATCTTAAAAACCAGGGTCCCAAATTATTAGCATACCAGTTCCCCCATTTATTGTCAGTCATGTCACTTAAGTTTTAGAGCTATGGCTTTCTTACTTAATCATTGCATTTGAATGGTCATCAGAACTGCCTGTTTTAAAACTGGTTTCTTTGTGTTTTGAAACCTCCCAAATTGCCCTGGGGTTAGGGAAGAAAGAGAGATAAAACAAGCCAAAGGGAGGCTGCTAACAGCAGGAATAAAACATTGTATCTATTTTGTTAGAAATATAATTGTATAAATCTCCACTCATCTACTGAAAGAATGTGGACCCATTACATTCCTAGTGTTATCCTGTTAAATTATTCTCCTCATTTGATATTCTTCACCACACCAAATTATGCTACATAAAATGAGTCTTAACTTTTAAAGTATTAACATGGGATATTCTGAGACTAAATGTTTCCATCAAGTGTATGTGAATCTTGCTGGCACTCAAGACTCCTACTTCAAGAAATGGATTTGCTCATACAATTAAACATAAGCAATTGCGAGTTAAGCAGATTTCTATTGCCTCTTAGCAGCCAAACTCCAGTGGGGGTAATGTAGGCAGAGCCTTAACCTTTAAAATTGTGGCTTTCTGCCATGACCATATTAAAACATCTATGGTGCGGGGGCTGGGCATGTGTGATAATGATAATTTAAAATTCCAAACTAAATATACTGAGGGAAGTGGTTGTGGAACCTAATTAGCCATATGCAGCCTAAACCACTCAGCTTCTAGGAACAGTGTGAGCACACAGTTACTTCAAAGGGAGAGATGGCAGGCTAGAGTGTGAATGTTGCAAAGTTTAAGTGGAACGACTTCATTACCACTACCATTACCACTCTAGTTTAAACCTCTATCCTCACTGGACTATCATGTTTCAAATAGTATTAAACATTTGACCTGCCTCTGATAATCTGTCAATTTTCCTAGTCTCTTTCCCTCTAATTTTTCAAACGGTTACCTATGTGGGTGCATTTTCAGATTTAGATACAATATATTTTTAAAAAATTCTTCAGATACACCCCAATGTGTGTAGCATCCAGATAATCTACCCTAAGAGACTATGCTTAATGGGAAGACTTTTATCTGCCCATTTTTATCTTAGACTATGATATGATTGCCTCTCTCCATGTTTTAGGGAAATCTAAGTGTTGAATCCTATCCCCATACATCATTGGAATAAACAAGATAATTTTTAATTTTTTTTTTTTTTAAGATTTTATTTATTTGACAGAGCAAGAGAGGGAACACAAGCAGGGGATTGGGAGAGGGAGAAGCTCTGCTTCCATGAAGCAGAGAGCCCGGTGCAGGCCTCCATCCCAGGACCCTAGATTCATGACCCCATTGGAAGGCAGAAGCCTACTTACTGAGCCACCCAGGTGCCCCTGGAATAAACAAAATACTTAAGCAAGACTTTAATCCTGTATATACCATTTAGTTTTCTTTATTGCCCCTTTGCTTTTGTTAAATAAGAAGTTGGGAGTGGAAAAGAATTAATTGAAACATCTCCCACCCACCAAGTTCTTCATATTGTTTTTCTCAGTGTCTTATTGCTCAAAAACCTTTGTTTGATAAAGTATATCATAATACTGATCTTTAAAGCATTTTTGTGGCTAGTGCTTGCTGACCAGATGAGGTATGCATTTTTATGTATGCATTTTTATAATTTTTTTTTTTTTAGTTTTAGCTTTCACATTTAGGTCAAAGTAGGTCTTCCTTAATTGAATTTGATATTGGTTCTAACTTTCTCCTCTTTGAGTTTAATAATCTAGCCATACAATCAAATTAAGAAACTGAAATTTTGGAGGGGAAAGTGGACTTCAAGATAATCTAGGCATTGAAGTTTTTTTTTTTTTCCCCAGTGTTCCAAGATTCATTGTTTATGCACCACAACCAGTGCATGCAATACGTGCCCTCCTTAATACCCACCACCATGCTCACCCAACCCCCTACCCCTGCCCCTCCAAAACCCTCAGTTTGTTTCTCAGAGTCCACAGTCTTTCATGGTTTGTCTCCCCCTCCGATTTCTCCCAAATCACTTCTCCTCTCCATTTCCCAGTGTCCTCCATGTTATTTCTTATGCTCCACAAGTAAGGGAGACCATATGATAATTAACTCTCTCTACTTGACTTATTTCACTCAGCATAATCTCTTCCAGTCCTGTCCATGTTAATACAAAAATTGGGTATTCATCATTTTTGATGGAGACACAATACTCCATTGTATATGGATCGTATCTTCTTTATCCATTTATCCATTGAAGGGCATCTTTACTCTTTCCACAGTTTGGTGACTGTGGCCATTGCTGCTATAAACATTGGGGTACAGATGGCCCTTCTTTTCACTACATCTGTATCTTTGGAGCTAAATACCCAGTAGTGTGATTGCAGCTTCATAGAGAAGCTCTATTTTTAATTTCTTAAAGAAGCTCCACACTGTTTTCCAAAGTGGCTGCACCAACTTGCATTCCCACCGATAGTGTAAGAGAGTTCCCCTTTCTCCACATCCTCTCCAACACTTGTTGTTTACTCTCTTGTTGATTTTGGCCATTCTAACTGGTGTAAGGTGGTATCTCAATGCGGTTTTGATTTGAATCTCCCTGATGGCTAATGATGATGAACATTTTTTCATGTGTGTGTTAGCCATTTGTATGTCTTCTCTGGAGAAGTGTCTGCTCATGTCTTCTGCCCATTTTTTGACGTGATTATCTGTTTTATATGTGTTGAGTTTGAGGAGTTCTTTATAGATCTTAGATATCAGCCCTTTGTAGTGTCATTTGCAAATATCTTCTCCCATTCCGTGGATTAGACATTGAAGTTTTGAGCTCCTCTGGGTTCAGTATTTTCCATCTCATGTAGTTTAAAGTGGATGTTTGGCAAGAACAGTGTTTTTAGGTAGGGATCTGGTGGGAGTGTAGTAGGAAACAAAATATTTGACCAAAAATAATAAAATTTCCAAATCCCTTTCATCTCCATAATCCTAGTCAAATATTCTTTTTATAAATATCAGAACATATAACTGAAGCTATAAGAATTTAAATACTTCAGGTCACATAACTGTACCAATGCAATCTTATTTTTAATAGACTTTTTTTTTTTAAAAGATTTATTTATTTATTTATTTGACACAGATCACAAGTAAGCAGAGAGGCAGGCAGAGAGAGAGGAGGAAGCAGGCTCCCCGCTGAGCAGAGAGCCCGATGCGGGGCTCAATCCCAGGACCCTGAGATCATGACCTGAGCTGAAGGCAGAGGTGTAACCCACTGAGCCACCCAGGTGCCTCCAATGCAATCTTATTTTTTATGCAAATGTCGTTTCCTTCATATTCTATGTCTCTCCTAAAAAAGGAAAAAACTTTTGTCCACTTTTGTTCATTTTGTTCACTGGTCTTTGTGTCATTACAGTTTAAAATCCAGTAGGTGCAAAGTTTTAAGCTATTAAAAATATAAAAATATATAAACCACATAATAACAATACCAAAGAGAGTAATTACTGTAATTAAAAAGAGTAAAACAATAATTGTTAACATTGGACAGTTGGGAAGGGATGAGTACTGAAGCACTGCCATGAGGTAGAATGATGGAGGAAATTCTTGAAACAAATCAGGATTGTCTTCAATTGAAATAGTGATGCATATAGGTGTGTGTGTGTCTGTCTTTTAGTGGGGAAGAGTGTGAAGTAATTTTAAGAAAAAAGGGTGTCAAAGCTCCTAGAGTAATAGAGTCTAGTTGTCTGATCGAAAGTGCCTTACAAAGCTTAGCCCTTCTCCCAACCCATTTTTAAACTGTGTTTTGTAGAACATCAGCCTATCCTGGATAGTAAAAATTCCAATAAATAAATAAATAAACCTTGGAAATTCAAAGGTCCATTAGATTAAAAGTATTTGTAGTAACACATCAAAGATGTTTAGATAATGTTATTCATTTCCACTGTTTGACCAGGAACTATCTACTACCAGACCAACAATTTACATTTTGAGGACATTCTTTTGTTTTAAATCTGCTTTTTTTTGTTTGTTTGTTTGTTTTGTTTTGTTTTGTTTTAAATAACTCTATTTGAAGAATAATGCTTTAAACAGTATCCTATTCTAACCCTCTGATTTCCCTAGTCTTATTTACTATTTGCTAAATTATTTTATTCTGTCCATTTAACTATTTTGTTATCTAGCTTGTCCAGATAATTCATTCTGTTAAAATCACCTCATTAACCGATGGACCAGGAATATTGAATGGGGTTGTTTCCACTGGCCAGGAACTTATTGTCTAGTGGAGAAAAAGATATAAAAACAGTAAAGCTATTCTTGAGAGAGCGTATTTTAATGAACCATATTAAAAGAAAAGAAAAATGAAATAAAAATTCTGTTTTAATAAAAGAAATTATGAAATTTCTTTATTTTTTCCTAAGTCTCAGAACATTTCTATATAACTTGAAAGCTGACTATAAATTGAAAAGTTCATTTTTATGCATAACTAAATGTTCACTGGCTATAATTTGTTTAAATAGTTAAAATTTGACTGTAGACTAGGAGTTTTTAAACTTTTCTAGTTTCCTAAAACTACTATATGTTACAGTATTTTGCAAGAGCACCAAACTTGAAGCCTTTGTAGAATTGTTCTTTATAATATGACAATGACCTGGTAGTCTTAATTATCCTAAGAATGCTTCATGACTTAATATCTAATACAGATGTGTTAAGTATTTTGATAACATTCCTTACTAGTAAGCATGATTAGACAGTTCTAGTAGGGATATGTTGGAAAATTACTTGTATAGTTAATCAGAAGCCAGTCCAGGCTTGAAGATTCCCCTGCTTATAACTTACTGTCTAATTATATCCTCTTTAATTATAGTAAGTTCAAGTTTCTCCTTAGTTGTTCTTGGGGGTCACTTTGGATTATATTAATACAGAGTTATTATATATAGTATTTTAATAAGTTTATATGATAAGATAGGTAACACTAACAGGGTATATAATTTATCAAAAGTTGAACTGAATACTTTTGAAAAGCTACAATTTATTACACTGTATTTAGTTGTAAGGCAATAGACAATCATAATCAGGCCTCCATTTTAACAAACATACAAGTATTTGACTCTCAAATAATAAAATAGAGTTTAGCAAGCTCATAAAGAAAAATCTTATCAAATTTATTACCTGTAAGAGTTCTGTAAGTAAGCAGTTATGTCTTATTGGTCATGTTTCCTAAAATCTAAGTTTTATTTTGCTCACTTACATGTGACTACAAAGATACAGCTAAAACTAGAATCTATCAGTATCTTAAAAATCATGTATTGTAATAACATCTTCAGTTTTCTTCTAGTCTCATCCCTGTACTATTCCCACAGAACAAGTAGGGGTTATTAATGTTATCCTTCCTTGGGATCCTTCTTATGTGTTAACTTGACTGGGACAGGGGAGGGGCAAATATTTGGTTAAACATTATTCTGTGTTCATCTGTGAGGGTGATTATGAATGAAATTAATGTTTGAACTGGTAGAACAAGAAAGCCGATTATCCCCCCAATGTGTAGAGGGGTCTCATCCAATCAGCTGGAGGCCTGAATAGAATGAAAAGTGGGTAGACCTCTGCCTGCCCATGGTCAAGCTGGGGATTTGGTCTTCTGCGCTCAGACTGAAATTTACACTATCAGTTCTCCTGGTTGTCAGGCCTTAGGACTCAGACTGGAACTATATCACTGGTTCTCCTGGGTGTTCAGCTGGTAGACAGAAGATTGTGGGACTTTTAAGCCTCCAACATCCATGAGCCAATTTCTTATAATCTCTTTGTGTGTGTGTGTACATATTTATATATATAAAGGTGTGTGTGTATATATGTCTATAGAGAAATACAGATATAGGCACAGATACAGATATATTTCCTATATATAAAGGAATATATTTGTCTAAAGGATCTGGACGGGGGATGGGGGATGGTGGAATAAAAAGAACCTGGACTAATACAGGCTCTGTCTTGTCCTTTGATTTAACACCAACACATTCTGTATTTTTTTTAAACCAAGTAATTGAGTCTTATATTTTAAAAATGATCTCAAAAGATGAAAGAAATTGTGCTTTGCTAAAGCAAAAATTAGAGCAAAAAGAACAACCGGCGAAGGTGATAATGCAATTACATGGTCATTCAAGCCTACTATGTTCTGAGTTTTGGAAGAGAATGAGAGAGACTAATAGGTTTAAGAGTGCCTGCATGCTTGACTTGTTTATTCCTCCTTATGAGCTATTGTATTATACTGCAACTTCTATTATAAGAAAGAATAGTAAGGCATTTCTCTGTAATTGAGGGAAAGAATATAAATTCAAATTAGTTATAAAACTGATTAGCAATGCAGTTAAAAAGATGAAATCTAATACTCAGAATTGACAGAATGATTTTATTGTGATTTTATTGTGAGACCAAAACTTGTAAAAAGTATAAACTTGGATATCAATGGAATAATTGTCCTTGGTAAAACTTTTGTATACTGACAAAAATAGGCATTTATCTAGCAATGAAGGGTATAACAATAAAATGTATGGGGTTAAGTAAGAGAAGGGCCTATTTTTATATGAAATATTTTTTAATTTTTTCATTTGAGTTTAGTTGATACACAATGTAACATTAACTTCAAGTATGACATAGTGACTCAACTTCTTTCTATGTTATGCTGTGCTCCCACAAGTGTAGCTACCATGTGTCACCGTATAGCACTATAACAATATCATTGGCTATATTCCTTATGCTGTAACTTTTTTTCCTGTGACTTATTCATTCCCTAACTGGAGGCCTTTAATTCCACTCCTTTTCACCTATTTTGCCCAACCCCTACTTCCTTCTAGTTTCTTCTGACAACTGTCAGTTCTCTATATAACTAATAAAATCCTTTTGTTGTTGATAAAAGCTTGAGATAATAGATCATGAAGATCTGTAACAGATGTTTGATGCAGGGAAAATGCAAGGTGAAATCAGAACAATTAATATTTAATTTTTCATGACAAATGAAAGTTACTAGATTTTATACAGTATGTGCAAATAGTTTCCTCTTACAGGTAGTATTAGAGGCTCAGTTAGAATGTCAGCTAGGTAAGAGTGCAATGATTTATTATGTATCAGAGATGCACAGCTTTTGTGTTAGACACTGTTTATAATGCCTCGATTTTTTTTTGAAGGCTAAATGGGAAAATGATTTTGAGAATGACACTTACTGAAATTCACTGGGAAAAAAAAAAACCTGGAATAATAACTATGGCACAAAGAAGTAAAATTAAAACTGCCAAAATTCAATGCATTTCACAGCTGAAAAAGTACTCCTTTAAAAGCCTATTACTTAATTTTGAAGCAATTGGGATTTCTTATGGAAGTGAAATAAAAGAAGATCACTTATCCTGGCATTGCAAATTCACTCAAATTTTTGAAGTAGAGTTAATAGCTAGAACATTGATGTCTACTTCTTTTATATATTTTGAATGGCATCCTAGTCATTCTGATAGAGTTGCTCCTCATAAAATATGACCATGTAAGTTCTCAGTAATGGTAAGGTATGTCCTGTTATGACAATATTGACCACTCAAGGAGGAAAGAATGGCACATCTTCATGTGTTGAGGAATATGGCTATAAATGACAACATTTTCCCTTACGTTAGATACCTAATATTTTCTACAAAACACTGATGGTCTTTAAAACTGTTTTTCTATCTTCTCTTTGTGCTTCACATTAGATAGTTCCTATTACTGTGTACTCAAGTTCAGCGATCTTTATTCCTCCAGTGAATAGCCTGTTGTTAATTCTATATAAAGTATTTTTCATTTCAGATCATATAGTCTTAATTTCCACAAGTTTTATTTGAGTCTTTTTTCTGTCTTCCATTTCTTTCCATTTCTTACCCTTGTTTTTCTTTTGGAACATTTTTTGAACATTTGAACATGTGTATATTCCCTGGTTCTCTGCCATATTTTCTTGCCTCTTTACATGTTAGTATTTCTAATTAGATGCAGCAAATTGTAAATTTTACATTGAATAGTACTTGATTTTCTTTAAATATTTTTGGGCTTTATTACAGGACATAGTTTTATGTTCTTGGAATTAGTTTGCTATTTTAGGGTTTGCTTTTTAAGCTTTGAGCCATTCTTCTAGTTGTTTCACTAGTCCCACTACTAAAATAATACCCGTCCAAGGATTCTAATTCCCTGTGAATTAGGAAGTCTTTCTCTCCTGACTGCTAGCAACATGAAATATTTTTGCCCTTAAAAAAGCTCCATTTATTTCTTTTTTAAGTGGTCTCAAGTGTAATACAAACTGATAAATTCCAAGCCAAAGACTCGAAGGAATGCTTATATACATCTCCATGGCTTTGTCTTTATGCAGCTTCTTTCTTTACTGTGCTTTATCTCCCTAAACCTAGCCATTATCTTTTCAGAACTTTAAACTTTATCTCCTCCCCTCAGCAGCACTGCTGATTTGTTTGGGTTTGTCTTCCTCCATTGTGTTCCTAGAAATTCTCACCAGGCAGTAAGTGGGACAATCATCCATATATTTGTTTCACTTCTCTTAGGTGTCTCTGTCCAGAATGCCTCCTGCCCAGTGTCTGAAAAGTGTTTTATATATTTTGTCTGATATTAAAGCTGTTTAAGGTAGGAAGATAAATTCCATGCCCTCCATTTCATCATAGCCAGAACTGGAATTTGAGTCCTTAGTTGTTGTTGTTGTTGTTGTTCTTGTTTTTTCTGTGCTCCATTTTGACTTTGTATGACCTATGGATATTCAATTATTCCAGGACTACTTGTTGAAAAGACAATCATTTCCAAATTGTTTACTCCTGTGTTTAAAAATAACCATATATGTGTATTATACTCTCTATTCTGTTTCATTGGCTTATATGAGTATTCATATGCCAATATCATACTAAGATTTTGATGATAAGTTTACTTAAATCTACTCCATCAATACCTTACAGAGTGTTGGAATTAATAGGAAGATTAAAGCAACATAGTCTAGACCTGGATCTATGGACACTCTAAATGTGTTGGAAATAAGAAATTTCCATGCCTTGCTTATATAATAAGATGTCTCATGAGACTGGGTTATCAGATAAATATTATGGATAGAACATAATGACAAACAGTGTGAAACCCAGGGAATTCCATCTATTACTTGGGGACACCTATATTTAGAGTTTAACTTAGTCCATTATTGACTCTGGGTCTAAGCAGTCTATTTGGATTTTCTAGATAAATATATTTATGTAGATCCACCTGGAGCTTATTCTGAGCTTACATCTTCTTAGGAAATCATAAAATTTCAAATGTGTACTTTGTTCTTTTCAGCAGACACCAACAACCTCAAGCTAAACATATGATATATAATTTATTAGGGAAAATTAATAGTGGTTGGGAAAGGAAAGGAGATCCCAGCACTTCTCTTTGGGTCCAAAATTGTTACTGTATATTATATAAATGACATTTCAATAACTAGAAACAGAAATTTCCTCAACAAAATAAAGACCATATATAAAAAGACCACAGCTAACATCATACTCAGTGGTGAAAAAAAAAAATGAGTTTTCCCTCTGAGATTAAAAATAAGGCAAGGAATCCCACCCTAGCCACTTCTGTTCAACTCAGTTCAAGAATTCCTAGCTATAGGACTTAAGCATGAAAAAGGAACAGAAGCATTCTCATCAGAAAAAAGTACAATTAATCTGTTTATATGCTATATGATCTTATATGGAAAAACACTAAAGATTTCACAAAAACTATTACAGATAATTCAGCAAACTTGCCAGAAACAGAATCAACACACACCAGTCATGTTTATATTCTAACAATGAGCTACACAAAAAGAAAACAGAAAACAATTCCATTTACTGTAGCATCAAATAGAATAAAATACTTAATAATAAACTTAATCAAGAAGGAGCAACACTTGCACATTGAAAACTATAAACATTACTAAAATAAAGACAATGAGAATAAAATGAAAAAATATCCTGTTGGTAGAATAGAAAAAAGTAATATTGTTAAAATGTCCATGCTACCTGAGCTGATTTTTACAATCAGTGGAATCCATGTAAAAATCCCACTAGCTTTTTTTTTTTTTTTTTTTTTTTTTAACAGATATGGAACAAAGGATGCTAAAATTCCTGTGGAACTACAGAAAACACCTCATAGCCAAATCAGTCTTGAGCAAAATATACAAAGAAGTCTCAAACTTCCTGACTTCAGACATATAAAGCCGCTGTTATCAAACTAGTGGAGTCCTTATTTAAAGACAGTCCTATAGACCAAAAGGACAGAATTGAGAACCTAGACATACACCCATACACATACGGTGAAGTGAGCTTCAACAAGAATGCCAAGAATAAACATTGGGGAAAAATGGTATTCAACCAGCGGTACTAAGAAAACTGGTTAGGCACATGCGAAATAACCAAATGGAACCCTTATCTTTACCCAATTTTGATATTTGTGTATGGTTAAAGACTTAAATGTAAGACCTTAAACTATAAAACTTAGAGCAAAAAAAAATAAAAAATAAAAAAATACATATATATGCGCAAAGCTGCCTGACATTCATCTTGGCAATGACTTCTGGGATTTGACATCAAAAGCATAAGCAAGAAACATAAAAATAGACAAATAAGACTGTATCAAACTTAAAGGCTCTGGGCAGCAAACAAACAAAAAAAACCGAAATCCAGCAGATTACAAAAGGAATCTACAGAATGAGAAAATATTTCAAAATATATCTGATAAGTTAATATCCAAAATATATAAGAAACTCCTACATCCCAGTAATAACAAAAACTAATGATCCAATTTAAAAATGAGCAAAGAACTTGGGTAGATCTTTCTCTCACAAAGATCTACATAGGGCTAACAGCTGTATGAAAGGATGCTCAGTATCACTAGTTATCAGGGAAATGCATATCAAAACCATGAGGAGATGTCACTTCACAACAGACATTGTTCAAAAAAAAAAAAGGTCACAAATACTGGTTAGCATGTGCAAAATTTAGAATCTTTGTGCATTTTTTCAGGGACTCCAAAATGGTTAACTGGTAGGAAAAACAGCACAATGTTTCCTTAGCAAATTAAAAATAGAACTACCATGTGATCAAGCAATCCCACTCTTATGCACCCAAAAAATTGAAATTAGGATCTTGAAGTGGTATCAGCACTTTCATGTTCACTGCAGTATTAGGATAGGTATGAGGTTGAAACAAACTAAATGTCCATCAATGGATAAATGGATAATGAAAATGGGGTTATAGGTACAATGTGATATTATGCAGCCTTTAAAAAGAAGGAAATCCTTCCACATATTACTAAAACTTGAAAATATTTTGCTAAGTGAAATAAGCCAGCTATAGGAGGAGAAACACTACGTGACCCTACTTAAATGATGTAGCCGAAGTAGTCAAACTCATAGAAGCAGAATGTAAAATAGTGGTTGCCAAGGACTGAGGGAAATGGGAATTTTCTGTTCAATGGGCATAGAATTTGAGCCATTGCAAGATGAAAAAGTTTTAGACCCTTTTGTACAAGAATATGCATGTAATTAACAATACTGTAATGTACACCTGAAAGTTTAAGAAGTTTTAAGTCTTCTATTAGCGGTTTTATTTTTAAATATTTTATTTATTTGACAGAAATCACAACTAGGCAGAGAGGCAGGCAGAGAGAGAGGAAGAAGCAGGCTCCCTGAGGAGCAGAGAGCCCGATGCAGGGCTTGATCCCAGGACCCTGAGATCATGACCTGAGCCGAAGGCAGCGGCTTAAACCACTGAGCCACCCAGGTGCCCCCTATTAGCGGTTTCTTATAATGATGTCAGTGATATTAGAACAATATGATAAAAGAGAATAGTCAATAAAGTAATGAGTGGTGTTCAACAAATAGATATTAATCGTAAAACAACTACATATTAACCGAGATAAGGACACATTTGCTTTAGCAACATGTTAACTCATTGGCGAAACTCAAAAGAGAATTTCTGTAGAAGGTAAGAGCAAAGCTAGTAAGGAGGTGAGTCAAAAAGAACAGGAAACTCAGGGGTGGAGGCTGGGAAGAAAAAAGTAAGAAACTAGTTACTAGGAGAATCAAAATAGTAGTAACTCTTGGTATGGAAGGAAGGGTTTGTGATTGAGAGGGTGTAAGTTTGACAAATGCCTATCCCCTGACATGTATAGTAGTTGTAAGCTAGTTTGTACTGGAATGGTTCTTTAAACCATATTCTTCTTTTTGTGTGTTTGTGTTATATTTAATATCTAAAATTTAGAATTGTGCAAAATAAGAATGGAAAGAGAAGGACAAGTTTTACTATATATGGAAGCTGAGAAGTGGGGCAATAACTAGAGAAAATCATAGGGTTAGGAAAAGCTTTTAATGACTTATAATGGGAGAAACAAACGATACATAATCTGATAGGTATGGTTCAGCTAAAAGTAAAACTGATGATGCAAAAGAAATGAGAAAATTGCTGCAGGTATATATTTTTTTAATTTTAATTTTTAAATTTTTAAATAAACATATAATGTGTTTTTATCCCCGGGGCATAGGTCTGTGACTCGCCAGGCTTACACATTTCACAGCATTCATCATAGCATATACCCTCCCCAAGGTCCATATCCCCACCACCCTATCCCGTTCCCACTCCTCCCAGCAACACTCAGTCTGTTTTTTTTTTTGTTTGTTTTTTTTGTTTGTTTTGTTTTTTAATTTATTTATGACAGAGAGTGAGAGAGTGAGAGAAAGAACACAAGCACAAGGGAGCTGAAGAGGGAGAAGCAGGCTCCCCACTGTGCAGGGAGCCAATATGGGGCTCGATCTCAGGACGCTGGGATCATGACCTGAGCTGAAGGCAGACGTTTAATGTCTGAGCCACCCAGGCGCCCCCACTCAGTCTGTTTTTTGAGATTGAGTCTTTTATGGTTTGTCTCCCTCCCGATCCCATCGTCTTCCATTTTTTCTTTTCTACTCCTCCAAACCTCCCATGTTGTATCTCTACTTCCTCATATCAAAGAGATCATATGATAGTTGTCTTTCTCCTACTGACTCACTTCGCTAAGCATAATACCCTCTAGTTCCCTCCATTTCATCGTAAATGGCAAGATTTCATTTCTTTTGATGGCTGCATAGTATTCCATTGTGTATATATACCACATCCTCTTTATCCATTCATCTGTTGATGGACATCTAGGTTCTTTCCATAGTTTGGCTATTGTGGACATTGCTGCCATAAACATTTGGGTGCACGTGCCCCTTCGGAGCACCACGTTTGTATCTTTAGGATATATACCCAGCAGTGCAATTGCTGGGTCATAGGGTAGCTCTATTTTCAGTTTTTTGAGGAACCTCCACACTGTTTTCCAGAGTGGCTGCACTAGCTTGCATTCCCACCAGCAGTGTAGGAGGGTTCCCCTTTCTCCGCATCCTCGCCAGCATCTGTCATTTCCTGACTCGTTAATTTTAGCCATTCTGACTGGTGTGACTTGGTATCTCATTGTGGATTTGATTTGCGTTTCCCTCACGCTGAGTGATGTGGAGCATTTTTTCATGCAGGTATATTCTTAAAAAGACATTAGAAGATAGAATCTAGTACACATGTGGAAGGTTTGGCTTTAGTTAGGAATAATGGCAGGTTATCTGTAACAAGAGGAATACAGTTGGAGAGTAACCATAGATTTAAGTAGGTGGGTAAATATAGGTGTGAATTTTTGGAGGATTTATTCTCACTTCCCTCTTCCAACTTAGATAGGTACAAAGTCTTCAAATGATTTTGAGGTTTGAGGAAGAGGAGTTGCATGTTTGATAAAAAGGGAGAACTTATGAAACTGAAGTCTAAGGGTGGTGGGGGAAAGAGTGAAATAGGAAAATGCCACATAAATGCTTACATCATTAAAGATCCACTTGAGGTCTGTGGTTATGATTTCAAAGTGAGAACAGTCAGCATTTTTTTTTTTTTTTAGGGTTATGGTTTTGACAGGTGAATAAGTAGCAGCAAAAAAGGGCCAAGGGAACTGAGGTTGTCTAAAAGGAAGTAATTATAATTAATCTTGCTTCAAGCTGGGAACAGAAGTAAAAAGATGAGAGGGTTGGGAGGCAGTTAATAAGGATGTGTGGTGTTAAAGAAATGTGGAAGTTACAGTACTTGGGAGAGTAAGCTATTAAAAGTTGTGGTCAGCAATCAGGGGATTTGAAATTGAGATGACAGTAAGGGGGAGACTGAGAAAAATCTCATAGTATGAGCATGGGAATGAATTGTTAAGGTAGGGAAGTAGACAAGATTGTTGAAGGCACAAAGATGAAGGTATTTGAAATGTGAAAGTATTGGAAATATAATCTGTCTGGGTATAGAGTTATTGAAAATTATGTTAGGGGTTTCTAAGAGTGGCAGTGAGCCACTATTCAGAATCTTCAATGAATCAGAAGTTGTAGTAAAGTGTCTTTGGAGGATTGCAAAGTAGAACAGGGTGGTTTAATTTGATAAGAATTCAGACTTTTAGGGAAGAATGAAGGAGAAAGTTCTGGAAGTGATAAAGATAAGAAAGTCACCTATGTCACCTGTGGCCCCATGGTATGGAGGTCAGGGTACAGAAAAAGTCAGTGAATTTCTAGTAGAACAGGAACATAATGAAGAAGACACTGAGTTGGAAGTTTCAAGATTTTATTGTTGATTCATTAAAAATTCTAGAAAGTACATTGGAAGGATGTCGTGAGTTGAAGAGTGCAGAGAGATGGGGTCAGCACCTTTGAAGCCTAGACAACTGGGGATATGTAGAGTAATTTGATAATCCTGGGTATCTTGAAGGGGTTGGCATAAAGGTTAATCAGAGGACTTCATGTTATATAGATGGTTTTAGAGGTGGTTATTTGAGATTGAGGAAGGGGTTTGTGTGCAACTCACTGGAAACTTGAAGAACTCTAGGACTCCTTTTTAACTCATTACAGTAGTGACAAGGTATCTAGAAAACTGGAGATCTTATCCAAAGCTCCCACATACCTGGAACCTCTTCCTAGCTCCAGGAACATAGAAGAGCTTTAGTGTGGGAGGTGTGGATGCCAAATAAGAAGTGGACCTCCTACACCACTGGAATTCTGTGGTTCTTTCTTGACTTCTTCTAGTGGAGGCAATATAATTTTGTTAAATATAACATGTATCAACCACACTTAAGGAAGTTTGCACACAATAAACATTCTGTAGGACACAGAAACCCATTCTAAGTTACTGTTATGCTCTTCTTCACTATATTTCCAACATGCATTAGCTCTTTTGAAAATATAATTCCCTACTTACACTATATCCTTAACAGATAAGGTTTGTACATAGTAGAGACAAAAGGGATATTTTTCTTTCCCTACATTCATCTTATAAAAATTCCAATTGAAGCAATACATCCTTTTTGTGCAGTAGTTCTTCTGAGGTCCTTTGAAGAATACTTTTTGTTTCATATGTAGAACACTTGAATTTGAAAGGTCCGAGAAAATGTTGTTTGTCAGAGTAGCAGGTCAGTTGATGCCTTTCTGAAAAAGTATTTGTTTTTCTTTCATATCCTTTAAGTATTTTGCAGACCCTAATGTTAAAAGTAAGGAAAGAGAATTGTCTTTACAGGCAAAAATATTTGAACAAGTATTTTGTCCTAAGAATTGCACTAAATTCTGATGACGCAGAGCAACAAACATAGATATTCCCCTTTAGTCTTTACATTTATAATCTGTAGAAAGGCTGACATGGGAACAAATTGCAACGAAACAGTCCTTTTATTTTGTGGAGATAAAAAAGACTGTAATGGAAAAAAATGAATGATTAAAAATACACCTTTTAATTAATTTATTCACAATATTTGCTTAAGATAAGTAATTTTAAAAACCATTACCACTAATAATGACTGTACTGAAGAGTAACAAGTAAGGTTAGCCTATTGTCAGCTTTTTTATTAGCACTCAAAACATGTGAGGTACTTTACCTGTAAGGTATTTTAAATACATGATCCCTACAATAATCCTACAAAATAATTATGCTTAATCCCATTGTACTGACTAAATAATAAAAGTTCAGAGAAATTGCATCGTTTCTTAAACTAACAAGTTACACAAATAATGTGCTAGCAAAGGTTTATCAAATGGCATGGTTAATAGGACTTCAGCTATGCCATTGTTTATCTAGCAGTATTTGTAGAAATTAGCTGATGGAGTTCTTTTTCTTCTTGGTGTGGATCCTGGATGTTTTAAGAAGTGGAAAATATATTAGTCATTTGTAATTACAGATCTGCTTTCTGGAAAATAAGTTAATGATTTAACTTATGCAAATAAGCTGTTAAGTTATTTAATACAGCACTTCTTCAGTATTACCAAAGTCAATATGCATTTAAAACATTTTTAGGATGTAAGTGAGAGAAACTTTGCACTGAAAATATTTTCTTGTCCAAATGTGTTAATAAAGCAATTTTGTGCTCCTATTGAAAATTGTACAAGGCTGGTGCCATCTGCATCCTGAAATTAAACATCTTCATGCAAAAATCAGTTTACCAAATGTGTTGACATGTAACACAATGATAGCATTCACTTGCATACATATATTGCCAAGAAGACTGGACAGCACATTATTTACAGTATTTTTATAGTATGTATTTTACCACAGCATATATTGCCAACTTATCAAGGCAAACTTTATTCTTGCTATCAAAGTTGCAGAATACACAATGAAACTTTAATATACATAAAGCTTCATATAGTTTGGGCTCTTCAAAATCTATTTTTTGAGGTGTCTGAGTACCCATATTTAGGTCTAATGAGCTCTAAGCTTTAATATTTTATGTGTGTCTAAATTAAATTATTATTCATAAATGCAAAGACAAACTGTACACAATTTCTTATTATTGGCAAAGAGATTTATTACAATGGAAAGGAGGTAAACCATATTGTAAAATGTTGGGATTTTTTGATATAAATGCGAATAAAAACAGTAATATAGTAAAAACTCCATTAAGGGTTGCCATGCTCCTGAACATTGGACTATAATGCTAGCCAAATCATGTTTCCATGTATATAATAAGGTCTAATATACTTTCCTCATAGCACATAAGTCCATTAATATGTATGTAACTCTTTCCTTATGAAATAAGCATTGCATGTGATTCATCACAAATATAGTACAACAAACACAGCTTTCTGATCTTTGAAAATGTATTACTGAGTCATTTATCACTCTGACTTTATCCTCCAGTTTACAACTCTCTTAAAGGAGAACTAGAATGTTATTTTTTATATGAACCACGTGGGCTTTTTTTTTTTTTTTTGAATGAGGGACACATTAACTCCAGTTGAAAGATTCACAAAGAATAATAGTAAATCAGTTTTTCATGTAATTGCCTTTGTTTGATGATAGTTGATGTACCACTGAGACAGTCTGAGGTACTGAGGATCAAGGGTATTCACAAACTATTGTTATCTTGTATCTTTTTGTCTGTTGTTTTCAAAAGATAATCACAAAAGCAAGAAATAAGGGGGAAACTTAGAGATTTCATTTAACAAATACTGACTGAACACTTGCTCCATTCTTAAGTTCCGGGCCCAGTTTTTAAAAGATAAATATTAAATTTTAATATAAATATTAAATATTTATAAATATGAAAAGATAAATAAGCAAGGTGTTTACTTTTCAAACCCTTAATGTCTACCAGAACACAGAGATGCATATATGTATAATAACTTTTTACAAAATATGACATTAAAAATTATGGAAATAACTTAATCACAAACTTAATTTTTCAAAAAGGGACTTAAAACTTTCCAATGTCGTATTCTGCTTTAGCAAAATCATGCTTGGAAACTGATAATTTGGGTGCATGTGTTAATATTTGTTAATGTGTTACCATTCCAGATAAAATGACTCTATTTTTTCTTCAGTCAGTACTATGTGTATAGATGCTCATTACCAAATACATTCAAGATTACTTAAGATTAAATATATGCCCCCCAACCAAAGACAACATTATCAACAATCTTTGTATAGGATTGCAATTTTTTTTTGAGGATCCTCAGATTCTAAATATTTCTGCATTCATAGATTTCTGAGACTGTAAATTGCCAAAGAATCTGAATTTCTAACAAGCCCTATGTGATGTCCGTGCTGATGGTCCTTGCACCACACTTTGAGTAGTTAAGCGTATGGAATATTATTCCTGGTGACATGGAAAAGAATGGGTTTTAAAAGACCAATAAAATAGTTTATTTAGAAGGATGTGGTAGAAATAAGTCAGCTAAGAGCTTCTTCTGACTTACTGAAGTAACATTGAAATTACAAATACATACAGAATTTATAGGACTTGACAATTTAAATGTGTATGGAACATGAGAAGAGCCTTGGGAATAAACATTCTATTTCAGTGAATTGAATTCTGTTTATTTAGAGTACTATTACACAGATACTGTTATATTACTATTAGTACATTGCTGAATTTGAACTAAGGGCAAAACTAATTCCTATATCAAGGAGAGGATCTCATCTGAAAGGTAAAGATCTTCATTATTGCACAATTAGCTGGGGAAAGAATTATTTCTTGTCAAACAGGAGCCAAATTGAACAGATTAACAGGTGAAGTAAAGTATTAATTTATCTACCTTGGTGTCCAGATAAGGTTTGGCTAAAAATTAGAAATTAAAAGGACCTGAATGAGGCAGGCAAAGTTATACAGAAAATTTAGGAATGGAGGGAAATTATGCAGAACACTTAAAGAGTGGTGACTGAATATTCCAGGACCCCTAAGCACCTGAAACAAGATAATTAGGGCAGGATCAGATGGCTATAATGTATAGGTCAGGCTATGTATAATCAATAAAAACAGACGATATCAATGTAAAAACAGAAACAAAGACAACACAAAACAGAAGTGATTGGTAACAGTGAGCTCTTATTATGTATTCCTGTGCCAGCTAATACGTGTGTGTGTGTGTGTGTCTATTGTCTAGAAATCCTACTTTTGAGAAAACTGAGGCTCAGGGAAGTTAAATCAGTTCTTCAAACTCTTATAAATTGTGGAAGGGATGGAATTTGACAGGTACCACCCTCATTCTTAAGCCATGAGGGATCCTTCCCTGGATCCAACATCAGAAGCACCATGCTTTTAAGAACCTTTCCTGAAATTTTAAGTCTTTTATATTGTCTGAAACAAGTGATACCTGGAGTTGGGAGAGTGAATTTCTGCATCTCTGGGATTTCAATTTATGGGGTCCACTCCAGTCTCTACCAGGTCCTGGTTCCAGAAGTCAAGCTGCCATTTATGTGATCATGAGATAAGGAAAAAACTGTGATGCCATAATGGTGCTGATTCGGGGCGACTTGCACTTGCATCTGACACAGGATAATGAACCTTCACCCATACTGATTAGAAAATAAATATATTGTAAGGTGAAGCAACTCTTTCTTCCTATGATTTGAACTTTTCATCAATGCATCACTATATCTACACAGACCTTGAATTGTATAACTTACTTTGTTTATAAATTGAGCTATAATTGATATAAATAAAACACATTCTTAAAATGTACACCTTAATCTATTTTGGCATATATGTATACCTGGAAAATTATCAAATCAGGATAGCAATCATACCCATCACACCCAAACTTTGTCCTTTGTAATCCATCTCTAACCTCTATTTTTATACATTTTTATGTATTTTTATACATTTTTTTATAGGCCACTATTTTTATACATTTTTAAATCTCATCATTTTTCTAGATATTTCTTCCAGTCAAAAAGAATATTTGCCTGGAGCCCCTCGTATCTTGAAGGTGGTGCTGGGTTTGAATGCTATTTTTTTCTGTCTTCAAAGCGCTTTTAATTTATTAGACTATACTCTCATAAACTTTGTATTCTGTTCATTCCATTTGTGTTTACTCATATTCTTAATAAAATGTTCCAAAAATTTTAGCCTGTTTTATAAGTGAAACAAAGAACAGTATGTTGGCCATGTTTTGGCAAGAACACTTAATGTTTAATTCCAAGATAATAAGGGGAGGAGCGTAATTATGGTGATGGTTATAAAAGTAAAATAAAACTCAAGACCCAGTATAAGGTACGTGGTGGAGACATGATTCAATATATGAGAATTTTCCTTGCAATGTTGAACTTGAGTCTGGATGTACTCTATTTAAGGTACAGATAAGATTTTATAAATATTTATTTACCCAAATTCAAAATTCAAAGTTATTTTAGTATAGATTACTAAATATATAAATACTAAATTAATAAATAATACGGATTACTTAAGAACATTATAGATGTTCTTCTCTTTGGAACCATTTATTATAATAATGAAGTTACCATAATAGTGTCATTTGAATGTTCCCTAATAGGTCTTTAATCTTCAAAACCTGCTCATTTTAGTTCCAAAATAGCACAAATGCTTCACAGAGCATTCCATTCCCACTTTTCACTTGGCAATTTATTTCAATACTTTGCCCATTCGTTAGTGAGAAAAGAGTTCATCATTCCAAGCAGTTGAAAACAACCCTGAGGGGTATACCTGAGTGGCTCAGTCGGTAAGTGGCTGTCTTTGGCTCAGGTTGTGATCCCAGGGTCCTGGGGCAGAGCCCCACATTGGGCTCCCTGCTCAGTGGGGAGTCTGTTTCTTCCTGTGCACTTCCCCAACTCATGATCACACATGCTTGTGTGTTCTCTCAAATAAAATCTTAAAACAAACTCTAAAACAAACCCAGAAAATGAATTGAGAAAACCTAGGATATTTCACAGAATGAATGGAAGAACAGACATTATGTCTCAGCATATGTTCAGGGACCAAGAAAAGCTAAATCACCGGTATAAATAAGATCACGTCACAGACACGTTCTGAGATATCATTGCTGACTCTATTGCCACAGCTATCAATGGCTACTGCCACTGCTGGACCATGTCTGTACAGGCACTAGCCCTGCTGAGAACACTGACCTGTATGTTATTCCAGCAGGAACACCTGATTATTCGAAACTAGGATTTGTACCTTCACCCTTGAGGCAGAGTGTGGGGAAAGAGAATGTTTCTTTGGCTGTTCTTTGAATTATAGTCAAAGAGGTTTGGGGTAATTGAAAGCAAAAGTAAACAAATTAATCAATGCCCTCCAGAACTATCTTTTTTCTCAACTCCCATTCACCCTTCACAGATCTGCATTTTCTTTGTAGCATATCTATTGAATCTTGTCATTTCCTTGCTTAAGAGCTTTCAGTAGATTCCCACACTCTAACTAATGCCTTTCAAGCTTTAGGATGGAATTTTATACACACAACTGGCTTTTGCCAGTATTTCCAGCCTTACCAATCTCTGTGATCTGTGAACAAATTACAGTAAAACAACTCACTTCCTATATATACAATATATTATAAATACTTTTTATGAATATGATTTTGTTCATTTGATTCTGTATATACCTGTACACTTACAAAAATAAATTCAATCATGTCTCATTCAAGGCAATTTTTCCATATATTACCTCTTCTCTGGAACCTTTCTGTGCTACTTTCTTCCAACTCAGAATTACCTACTCTATTGTCTGTTTCTAAGCCCTTTACTTATACCATTTATACAACTGTATATATATCTTAATGTTTTTTTCTGGACCACTAACTTTTTGAGGGAATGAGTTATATTTAATTTTTCTGTAATGAATAAAAATATTATATGTCTTTATTTGGTATTAGAGATATAGTGGAGATAATTTGTATCTCCCACTTAAGACAATAATTGACATAACAAGATTCAGTATATATTGAATAAAAACTTGAATGACAAGCACTCAAGGAAATTGTTTTGAGACCATTTTCATAAGTTATGGGGAATGAGGATTTATGTATCAGTTACTTCTGATTATTTCCCAATGCTGGATTTCTATTTGAGACTTGAAACTGACAGAGGTTGAAACATTTTTTATCTAATTTAGGGTTAACCTAGTTTATTTTGCCATTTTCAATGTAATTATTAGAATAAATATGTTTACATAAATGATGCTTTTTTTTTCCCAGTGATGGAATTAAATTGGTCTTAGTGGCCAGTAGTTATTATTTTTTTCAGTAGTTATCTTAATGGTTTGCTATTTTCCCAGAATGTCTGTAGCTTCTGCTTTAAATTTCAAACTAGATGTACTAGTTGAGGCTTTTTTTTTTTATTCATTCCACACTGTTAAAGATAACTACTATAACATTTTTACAGTTTCACTGTGAATAATTATTTTTAGTAAAACCATTTATTCAAATCACAGTAGAAGTCATTTAGTCTTCCCATCAAATCCCCACACTTTAAATGTTCCTACGAAACTATCATTAAATATTTCTGTCACAGTTTAGGTAACAATACCGATTTTGAAAGCTCTATGATGTCTTGCTGTCAAGATTGGAAATCTAGTCAAGCTCAAAGAAGTGCATGGTGTCAATGATATGTTATTTAATAAGTGTGGAAGGATTTAAATTCTTCTACTTGTAATAATCAAGAATTTATTTTATTGGAGAAGACTTGAGAGTAAAAGCTATGTGGAAGTGTGAAATTTAGCACGGGAAAATATGTTTCTTTGGAAAGCTGATGTTTTCCATTATGAATAAGAGGAAAGTTCTAGTTGTAAGTCTCAAATTTCTTACAGCCTAAGAAGCACTTATCTAAGGAAATTGACTTCTTTTGAGTCTTTTGGGGGCTTTGTAGTGCTCTTTTGTTTTGCTTAGTTAATTCTATGCCTTATATTGTATCATTAAAATGTAATCTACAGGTCCATAATGTGTTCTACGATTTTATCCTATTTCCCTTTTCATAGCACCCCTTACACTTCATTGTAATTACTAGTTTATTATGGGCTTCCTCATAGTTCAGATTAGATTGTAGTAAGTAATGAATAAAAAGTCACTTGGCATGATAACGAGATATTGTTTAATATCTGTATGCCCATTCTCTCATTTATGTACTTAGATGTTCAAGGGCACCATCCATAAACTTTTCTAGGTTCTTTGGTATTGCTTTGCCTTAGAAGAAATTTCGTGTCTGAGTCTGTTCTGGATGCTATGACAAAATACCACAGACTGGTGATTTACAAACAGCAGGAATTTATTGGTCACAGTTTTAGAGGCCAGAAGTCGCGATCTGTGTGATAGCATGTTTGGTCCTCTCCTGGATCTCCAACATCCTATTGCATCTTCATCTGGTGGAAGGGAAGAGAGAGCTCTGTGTGATTTCCTTATGAGACTACTAATCCCATTCATAAGCGCTAACTTCTTGTGACCTGATCACCTCCCAGAGCTCCCACGTCTTAATACATCTCCAAGCCTCCACTTTTTAATACTTCCCAAAGCCTCAACCCACTAATAACCATCACATGTCAGGGTTAGAATTTTCACATGACTTTAGGGAGAAATATTTAGAACATAGCATTTAGTTAGAGACCAAAAGTAGAAGTTTCTTGCAAGACTTTTTTGTTGCTGCCATGTATCTTTCAAAAACTCAGTTGGGTGTGTGTGGGGGGGGGGGGGGGGGTGGTACACACCTGGATGGCTCCATCAGTTAAACATCAGATTCTTGATTTTGGCTCAGGTCTGATCTCAGGATCATGGGATTGAGCCCTGTAGAAGGCTGTGCTCGGCAGAGTTTTCTAATCCTTTTCCTTCGCTGCTTCTCTCTCTCTCAAATAAGTAAATAAATCTTTATTAAAACAAAACAAAAAAACTCAGCTCAGGGTACCTGAGTGGCTCAAGATTAAGCAGCCAACTCTTGATTTCAGATCCAGTCATGATCTAAGGGTCAAGGCTGAGCCCTGTTTTTGCCTCCATACTTGGTGCCTAGAGCATGCTTAAGATAGTCTCTCTCTTTCTCTCCCCATGTCCCCTCCACCCCTGCTCATGCATGTACACTATATCGCTCTAAAATAATAATAATAAAAATAAAACTCGCTTTGAAAACTCAGCTCATGATAGAAATTGTGCTAAGGCACATAGTGCAAAGAAGTAGTATTTCTAAAGACAGTAAGTTGGGAGATAAAGAATATGTATAAAGGTTAGCAAATTGGAAGTTGAAAAGACCTTAAGACTTCTTAACGTCTGGGAACAAATAAATAGACTTTATAGAAGATAGTTTATATTAAGCGTAAAGTAGATAGACTCTAGTCAGTGAAGTACTAAGACCTAATGAAGTTTTCTATGTATTACGTGAGACAAAGGACAGTATTATTGTCAGACTCCAAGGATTCACTCTTCATACAATCAGTAAGTCTGCTGGTATACATCTTACAGATTTGCAAGTCTGTTCCAATTTTCAGCCAACATCATGACTGACTCAATTTCCAGCAGTCTCTCTCATAAAAGCCTAGTGGGAAGGTCATATTCTATTTGAGCTGAAAAAATATAGGCATGGGTATTTATTGTTCAAATTTTAGAATAAGACTCATGTTTACACATTGAAATTGTGTTAAACATATATTTCTATAGTACATGCTTCCTTTTAGTTAACAAATAACTTGATAAAATTGTCCAGTCATATAAACTTAGTGAATTATAACAGTTCAGCAAATCACAACCCCTTTAGGGGGCAGCACACCATAAATTCACTGTTAACCATGAGGTACAGACATGAAACAATATAATTTGCCAATGAGTTTGCCTTTTTGGTCAATCTCCTGTGATACTCTGGAGATGCAAATCTCTTGGAAGGACTTAGTTTTTGCTATTAGAGAACAGAAGGCTGGTTTGGTTTCATATTTTGTCCCAATGTGCCACTTTAAAAAAGATATTAAATATTATGAATACAAGCTTACAAAGGGCCAGGAGAAGAAACCATATCCCTGTTCCAAGATATAAAATCCAAGTGCAAAATTGAACTCCTTCTGTTACCAATTCTCAGGAACCCTCAAGCTAGCCCTTTGAGACATGCCTTCTGTTTTAGAGGCTTTATACATTTAAATTGGGAAGTTGAATCTTCAAACTAACATCAGCAAACATTGCAGACACTATCCATGGCATGTTCTTAAAGGTATCTACTAGCAACAGAGAAACAGGACTACATAGTTCTTTGCCTTTTATGTTTCAAATTATCTCTACTTTGGTTAAATTATGAGACAGAAGCCCTTCTTATACAACATAAGCTACTTTTTCTTTTGTTAAATGTCTCATCCTCCTCCATTAAACTTTGTTCTCAGCCACAGAATATGAAATTTAAGAAAAAACATTTCTTGAGTTTTCTTATTTTAATTTTAAAGATCAAGCTTACAGAACTGTTATCCTCTGATGATTTAACTGAATTATTAATCTTAAGGAAAGTTGCCAAATCCTTTATTTCAAACTGAGCTGACTTTTAATGATACTCTTGGTTGAGGAAGAACTCAGTTTTTTCCATTGGAGAATATTCCTAATTTATTTCCAATTTTCTAACTTATTGCTAATTTTCTAATTTATTGATAATTCATAGGATAATCTGTATTATCAAATTACCAATCATTAAGCTTAAAACACAAAGTATAAAATGATTTCTATAAGGACTAAAATTGGGCAAGAAAGGTCAAACAGTATTAAGTATAAACTGTTAAAGTATAAACTGGTGGTCATTCTAGTATAACATGTGGAACAGTGGTGTGCTGGAGCTAGCTTATACTACCTCTTGAGAGTGAATTATTAAATTTTCAAATCCAGTGTGAGCTAGTGGACATCATATTTGTAGTTTGAAATTAGCCATGATGGGAATATTTACACCATAGTACCCAGCAAGCATAAATCACTTCATCTCAATCCTTAGCTTGTTGTTAAATATTTATGAACACATCCCTGAATATAAGGCCAATGTTAACATCTTCATTTTGTAGAATAGCCAAAAATTGTAATTTTTTATAAGGAACAAATGTCTCTTCAAATAAAATTATTGAGATTATGTCAAAATGATATAAATCAAGCACTTTTTAGTAAGACCATATGATTGATCTTTATTATTTTTTTCATTTCCTTTGTCTAAATGACTAAAACAGAAAATTTTGTTTTTGTCAAAATACTAGCATACCACTCCTTTTTGCTATATCCTAGTTTATTCTAAAAAATAACACCTGAGGGGCCCCTGGGTGTCTCAGTGGGTTAAGCCTCTGCCTTCAGCTCAGGTCATGATCTCAGGTCCTGGGATTGAGCCCAGCATCAGGCTTTCTGCTCAGTGGGGAGCCAGCTTCCCTCCCCCCACCAGCAGCCTTCCTCTCTGCCTACTTGTGATCTCTCTCTGCCAAATAAATAAATAAAATCTTTGAAATAAAAAATAATAACACCTGAGATATTATTGACTCTGAATACTTAAATCATTTCATCAAAAATATTCCTAGGTAGTTCTTATTTCCCAGTTTAAGTATGTATTTACTAATTATATATTCACTACTTTTTGGATTATTTCCTTACAGCCTTATCTTTTCTGGTACATCTAACATGTGCCAAGTATTCTATTAGACATAACCTATTATATAATTCTCACAAATCATTGATGCCATTTTCTCCATTTTAAACATAGACAAATTAGGTACTTTGAGATTCATACAGCTAGTAAATGGCAGGATCTTATTTCCAGATTTCTGTCTCTAATGAATAACCTTTATATATCAAAATAATAAATGACTTTTCTTTACAATAAAAATCTGGGAAACTTTCTATTACTTTTCTATTAATCCTGTCACATGCTCTATGGTTCCCAGCCAAACCTGATCAATAAACATATGTTACATTATTCTTCATACTTGCTTACTGGATATACCTAATATTCCTTTGCTGAAAGGGTGAACTAGACATGTGCCCACTTATAAACATTGTTACTTTTTGCCCTGTTCCCCAGCAAAGTAAGATTCACCTGTGTTTTCAATTTGAAAACTTAATTTACAGATGTAGCTTGTGTAATGTGAGGCTATTACATTGTACTCAGATGTTTTTTTCAATTTACATATGTCCACATCCTGTGTGTCTGTAATAATACAAATTATGAAATGTAAACTTTGTGGCATTAGCTTGAAAATAAAGTTATAGACAATATTATTTAAATACAATTAAAAGGCAGGGGTGCCTGGGTGGCTCAATTGGTTAAGTGTCTGATTTCTGCTCAGGTCATGATCCCAGAGTTCTGGGATGGAGACCCATGCCAGACTCTCTGCTCAGCGGGGAATCTGGAATCTGCTTCTCCCGCTTCCTCTGCCTCTCCTGCTTGTGCTCTCTCTTGCTCATTCTTTCTCAAACAAAAAAAATCTTAAAAAAAATACAGTTAAAAGGGTTTTTCCTCCATTTCATACACTAAATATGTGTTAAGAGTAGAATAGGATTGAGGCGTTTTGTTGAATTCAGAAACAGAAAAATAAGACAAGATTTGTTCTGTTAATATCATACCTTGTCTTAAAACACTGATATGAAAATAATCTTAATATGCCTTTACTATGTGATTACTTCAAGTATACAATTATTTTACCTTCTTTTAAGCTCCCAAGATCATTTTCCAATATTTCAGGATATCTACAAGTTCCTTTTTATTCTTTCTTACCAAATTAACTGATTTTCCTCTATATGCAGTCTGTGTTATACTGCTTAAAACCTTCCTGATTCTTTTTCAATGTTACCTATTTGTATTTATTCCAGTGTGGATTCTATCTATATTTTATAGCCCAGTATTAGTTATAACCATGCCCATCACCCCTGCACACAAACATACAATCATCAGACTCCTGGTATTTGAACTGGCAAGTGGCATCCAGGTAAACTTTTTTCAAAAAATAATTAAAAACTTTCTTAAGCTATATAATGTTAAAGATATCAAATTTGTAGTAACAAAAATCATCATGATGGTGAGATTTT
Source organism: Meles meles (assembly GCF_922984935.1). NCBI lineage: Eukaryota > Metazoa > Chordata > Mammalia > Carnivora > Mustelidae > Meles > Meles meles. The sequence continues at coordinate 155,842,727 of NC_060066.1, read as the reverse complement.
CTTAGAAAATGCAGAGAGAGGATTTTATGGAATGCATCCATGTTAGAATATTCAGAATTATTATGAAAATAGTTTTCTTTGAATTAATAGTTATGTTGTACAAGCTTAGCATTATAGAATATTCATAAAATACTGCAAAACTTAAATTGAAGAATCAAGAAACCCTTTAAAATTCATAATAAATATAGTAAGACTGGAAGAGTGAACGAGCTGGAGACATTAGGCAGAAAGTTGGGTATTGGATTTCAAGATTTCAGAAGTATGAATATACCATGTGATAACAAGATTTATGAGGTGGCTCTGGATTAACAGAATATGAATAGAAACTGAGAAAGGATGAAAAAAACTTGGTTATAGTAAGATCTATATGACCATTCAACTTTTCCAATGTGCTTAGAAATGAGTTAGAGAAAGATTATGATTGAGATATGAATGGCTCGGCTATGTTTCCTCTGTAGCTTACAACTCTTAGTTTAGGGTATAGGTATTGAGCTGGAAAGAGGGCTTAGGTTATAAAATGTCAGAGGGTGCGTGTCTACCCTTGGCTCCGATAATGAGACAAATTATTCAACCAAATACAATAATAAAATAAGGGTATGATATATTTCTTTAAGTCATTGGAGGCATCCAAGAGCTATCAAGGCAAGGCAACTGGAATTTGAGGGGCAAAACGACCAGAGAAAAGCAGGCTCAGAGAAGTAGGTCAAACATCCTAACTCAATTTGCTAACTCAAAAGAAGCAGCTAACTCAAAAGAAGCAGCTAAGAGACTATAAATGGTGGCTAAAGACTGAGAAATTAAGCAGAAATTTCAACAGTAATAAAAAATTAGAGTCCAGTGGCAGGTAAGGAGAAGAGGCCCTGGAAAACAGTCACACTTTCACCCCTAAAAAGCTACTCCATTGAAGTAAGTATAAGTTTTCAAAAGCTAGAACTCAGGTTCAAATCTGGTCAAATGGAGTCACAGTGAATTTATCCTTGTTTTAACAAATTGTCAGAAGTAAAAGTAAACCTTTGCTATAAGATAACATCATTTAAGCCTTTAAAATCATTTAACATAAAATGTTTAACATTCAATAAAAGTTTACTAAATATGCCAAGGGCAATAATAAGAATATATAAACTTTCAAGTAAAGTCACAAAGATGTGACTTACACATCTGTATAAACTCCAGTGGATTATGGCTGCTGAATATTCCTAGTGTAGCATTTAGAAAACACAAAAAAACTTGGAAAAATTATATTTTAAAAGCATTGAAGAGCTACAGAAGCAATAAAACCTGGGAAAACTAAAATTTCAGTGATGGAATAGTACTTTCAGGGAGGGAAGTGCTGAAGAAATCTAGCCATCATCTTTCCAAGGAGGGTGATAGAGGATTATGCTGACCCCAACCAGTGAGAGTCTGCTGAAGGAATGAGAAACCAACAAATTATCTGATGCATGATTTATGACTCTAGTATGACTGACTGAAAACTAGACCCCCAAAGTCACACCATTTTTACTTGTCAGACTTCTGGTGTGTTGTAGGTGGTGGGCAAAATGGACAAAAGGTAAAAGATAAATTAAAATTTTCTACTGTTTTGAGCTGCTTGAAAACAAAATCTTGCTAGAAAGAGTCCACTACAAAACACAGCTGGCCTCAGACACTAATTACAATGTATGCTTTCATGGATCAAGAAGATAAAGAATTAGATTCTAAACCTCCGAAGTGTAATATTTCAGAACTGGGGAGTTGGGGGCCTGCCAAATTCTCAATCAAAAATTCAGAAAAGACAGAACCAAACTAGAAATAAACTAGTGATGAAGTGAAGTAATAATTAAGTCCCAACTCAACTCAATACATGAATGGATTGAGACTATGGAATCCTTGTTATATATTCTGAGAGAGGAAATGGGGAACCTTCTCTGGTGGAAGATAATGTCTGTGGTTTCCATAATCTTTTCTATGGAATGCTAAGCGTAGCATATAAAATTACCAGATAAGCAAAGAGGAAGGAAGTGTGACAATAGGATCCAACTCATGTGTATTATAGATATTGAAACCATAAAGCTTTTAGAAGAAAACATGCAAATATGCTTATAGCTTGGAGCTAGGTAAAGATTTCATAGTTAGGAGAAAGCAGTAAAAGAAAAACTGATACACTAGACTAAACCATTAATTTCTGTTCATTAAAAAAAACAGTGCTAAGAAATATTAAAGGCAGAAACTGGAAGAAAATATTTGCAAAACATCAGATAAAATTATGATATACATGACCTATAAAAGCTCCTTGCAGCCCAATAATCAACTCAATAAATGGAAAACAAATGAACAGGCACTTAACAAGAGAATATATATTAATGACTAGTAGCTCATTAAAAAGTGCTCAACATTAAAAAAAAGGTATTCAATATCATTAACCCATTAAGGAGATGTAAAATCTAAAATGTTTTAGTAGCAAACACCTACCACAATGTCTAAATAAAAAAGAAAGGCATAACCAAATTTTGATAATGATTTGAAGCAATATTGTTTGTGGGTCTGTGAAATTGTACAACTACATTGGAAACAAATCTGAAAACTTTTTTTTATATGCTGTCATTGAAAGCAGAAGTCTCTTGATTATGTCTTATAAAATTAAATACCCTAAAACCTGGCACTTTTATGATTAGCTAAGGTTTACTTAAAAAAAATCCTTAAGAAGAGTAGTAAAAAAATATTTATTACCACTTTATTGATAATCTCAAACTAGAAACATCAAGAGTGTCCATCAGTAGAATAAACAAGCTGTTTTACACTTATAGAAAGAAATGCAAATTTAAGAATGTGCAACTAATATGCCAAAAACAGGGATGTGTCTCAGACACATTAAGCTGAATGAAAGATTCAATACACAAAAGAGTACATACTGCATGATTTTATTTAAAATTCTAGAGCAAGAAAAGTTAAGTTAGATTTCTAGTTTTTAGGTCTGCATGTAAGAAACTAGAAGTTGCCACTCCATCCTATTAGCCAGTAAGAAGCAGAACAGATTGAAAAATCCAACAACCCTTTCTGGATTCATAAGAGAGGAGAAGGCACAGGGAAACCCTCTGCCCTCAAGACTGGAGACATAGGAAATACACAGTCATACCTTTCCTGGTTAGAGACTCAAGAGCAGAACTGCAGTGGGAACCAGTACTTGGGTAGGAAAATTAAACTGTAATGGACACATTTCTGGAAGATCAGTGTGGAATAGTCTGAGGGTTTAAAACTCCAAGGGGACCCAGTCATGAGTGGTCTTTCCCAAGCACTGATATTTATCTTCAGGAGTTTGACCAGATTTCCACAATATCTGAGAATAATGGCCTCATGCTTCTAGCAGAAGAAGAGAAAGAACTACTTTAAAATATACCAGAGCATCCGTTCTTATTCAGATCTCTCCTCAGATGAACCTAGCCTCAGTTAACCAGAGCTTAACCTACTTGGGTATTATTAGAAACTAACTAACCTGGGGGTAACAAATACCAAATTTCAGCCCACTCTAGCCATGTCCCACATAAGGTGGGGTGGGAAGATAATAAAACTGAGAAATAGTAGTGAATTTCATAGTCCAGAGGCAGAAGTTCACCAAAGGACAAGACTGAACCATAGGCCTGTAGAGTGCTACCCCTCTCAACACCTCACCACCACATTACTAAAGTATTATTTACTGAAGTGCCCTTTACCCAGAACATCATTTTGGGCTTTCAAGAAAAAAAATTATAAGGCATACCAAGGAAAAAAACACAATTTGAAGAAACAAAGCAAATATCAGAACCAGAAATGGCAGGATGTTGGAATTATCAGAATTTAAGTGATTACAATTAATAATTTAAAGCAATTTTAATTTAACTTATGTTGAAAACACTTATGATTAATATGCAAAGGACTCTAATAAAGTAGACAGCATTTGAGAACAGATGGCCAATGTAGGCAGAGAGATGAAAACATTAAGAAAGAACCAAAAAGAAATGTTAGAGGTCAAAAACACTGTAACAAGAGTAAATAATCTTTGAGGGGCTTTTTTGATAGACTGGATATGGTTGAGAAAAATTTCTGAACTTAAGGATATCTGAATAGAAACTTCCAAAATTGAAAAGTAAGTAAAACGAAGATGGAAACAAAAGATAGCAGTCAAGGATAGTGCGACACCTGCAAAATTTATGACCTACCCATAAAGGTATTGATAGGAATAATAGGAGAAGAGAGAAATGAATAGAAGAAATAATAGCAACTCTAATGATCAGGGAATACCCATTATAGTCAACACAAAATTGAAGGGTGAGAACTAAGAGAAATGTCCAGTAAAATCAAGACTTGCTATAACAGAATAGGGTGCCCAGAAATAGACATATAAATGTAGCCAATAGATCTTTGAAAAAAGAGCAAAGGTGATGCACTGGAGCAGGGGCAGTCTTTTTAACAATGTTACTGGAACATCCAAACATCCATGTTAAAAAAAAAATAATAATCTAGACACAGACCTTACACTCTTCACAAAAAACTCAAAATGTATCACAGACCTAAATGTAAAACACAAAACTGTGACACTCCTAGAAGATAACTTTGGAAAATATTTAGTTGATCTTAAATAAGGTGGTGATTTTTTGGATAGAATTCTAAAGGCATGATCCATGGAGGAAATAAAGAGATAATTGAGAAGATGAGTTTCATTAAAATTAAAAACTGCTCTGGGAAAGACAATGTCAAAGCAATGAAAAGACAAGCCACAGACTGGGAGAAAAATATTTGCAAAAGACACATTTGATAAAAGAATAGTATCCAAGATAAAGATCTCTTAAAACTGAATAATAAAGAAACAACTCAATTAGAAAACGGACAAACACCTCACTAAAGAACATACGCAAATGACAAGCATATGAAAAGGTGCTTCCAGTCATATATCTTCAGGGTAATGCAAAATGAAACAATGAAATACCACAACACATGACCAAAGTCTAGTACACTGAAAACACTGCATGCTGGTGAGGATGTGTAGGAGTGGGGACTCTCATTTATTGCTGATGGGAATGCGAAGTGTTGGAGCCCCTTTGGAGGACAATTTGGTCACTTCTTACAAAACTGAGAATATTATTACTAGCAGCTACACCCTTGGTATTTACAAAGAAAAGCTGAGAACTTATGCCAACATAAAAACCTGCAAATGAATGTTTATGGAAGGTTCATTCATAGTTGCCAAAATTTGGAAGCAACCAGGATATCTTTCATTAGGTGAATGGACAAGTAAACTGTGGTATGTCCAGACAATTGAATATCATTTGGCACTAAAAATGAAATGAGTTATTACGCCATAAGAAGACCTAGAGAAACTTAAATATATATTACTAAGTGAAAGAAGTCAATCGGAAAATGCCACATACTATATGATACCAAGTATATAACTTTTTAGAAAAGAAAAAATTATGGAGATTGTAAAAAGATTAGTGGTTGCTTAGGGTTACGATGGAGTAAAGATGAAGAGAGCACAGAAGATTTGGGGGAAGTGAATATATAGAAATCTATTCTATTTCTGTACACTAATAACATAGTAGCAGAGAAATAAAAAGTAATCTCATTTATTATTGCACCCAAGGAAAATCCCTCAAATTTAACAAGAGGTTAAAGACCTATACTTTGAAAGGTATCAGATTTTGAAAAGAGACATTGAAGACACAAATGGAAAAAATATATATATACTACATTCATGGATTGGCAGAATATTGTTTAAGTATCTGTACTACCCAAAGCAATCTACAGATTCAATGTAACTCCTACCAAATAACAATAACATTTTTTAATATTTTATTTATTTGACAGAGAGAAATCACAACTAGGCAGAGAGGCAGGCAGAGAGAGAGGAGGAAGCAGGCTCCCTGTGGAGCAGAGAGCCCGATGTGGGACTCAATCCCAGGACTCTGGGATCATGACCTGAGCGGAAGGCAGAGGCTTTAACCCACTGAGCCACCCAGGCGCCCCAACAATAACATTTTTCATAGACCTAGAACAAATAATTCTAACATTCATATGGAACCATGAAAGACTTTAAATAGCCAAATTAATGTTGAGAAAGAAGAACAAAGCTGGTGGTATCAACAGATTTCTGTATATTAATTTTGTGTCTTGAAACTTTACCAAATTCACTTATTAGATCTAATAATCTTTTATGGAATCCTTAGGGTTTTCTATATTATACTGTTATGCCATCTATAAATAGTGACAATTTTACTTCTCCCTAACCAATTTGGATTTCTTTTATTTTATTTTTTTGTCTGATTGTTACAGCTAGGATGTCCAGTACTATGTTGAATAAGAGTAGTGAGCATGAGCATGACCATCATTGTCCTCCTCCTGATCTTAGAGGAAAAGTTTCTGGTTTTCCATCATTGATCAGGATGTTGTTACCTGTGTTTTGTTTTGTTTTGTTCATGTATGGCCTTTATTATACCTGTGGTATATTGCCTCTAAATCCACTTTGTTGAGAGTTTTTGTTATGAACAGATAAATTTTTTCACATGCTATTTCTGCATCTATTGAGATTACTACAGTGATTTTATCCTTCCTCTTGTTAATGTGATATATCACATTAGTTGATTTGGGAATACGAAATCTTCCTTGCACCTCTGGAATAAATCCCATTTGATTGTGGTGAATGATCCTTTTACTTTGTTAATATTTTGTTGAGGATTTTTGCATCTATGTTTATCAGTGTTATTAACCTGTAGTTTTCTTATAGTATCTCCATCTGGTTTATTTTTATCAGGGTGATGCTGACCTTGTAGAATGAATTTGAAAGTTAACCTTCCCCTTCTGTGTTCTAGAAAACTTTGAAAAGAATAAGTATTAATTTTTCTTTAAATATTGGTTGAATTCACATGGGAAGATATCTTATCCTGGTTGGGTTTTTTCGTTTGTTTGTTTGTTTGTTTGTTTTCCCCCTTCCCCTCTTTCTGATTTGTTATGAGTGCTTGACCTGTTCAAATTTTCTATTTCTATTTGATTCAGTTTTGGAAGATTGTATGTTTCTAGGAATTTATCTATTTCTTCTAGGTTGTCCAAAAAGTTGGCATACAATTTCTTACAGTATTCTCTTATAATTTTTTTGTATGTCTGTGATGCTGATTATTGTTTCTTTCTCCTCCTATGTGTTTGATTTTATTTATTTGGTTCCTCTCTTCATTAGTCTGGCTAAAAGTTTATCAATTTTATCTTTTCATAGAACCAGCTCTTGATTTCATTGATCTTTTTTATTTACTTATTTTTTTTTTGCTTTTGTTTTCATTATCTTTCTCTTTAATCTTTATTATTTTTTTCTTCTACTAACTTAGGGCTTACTTTGTTTTTTATCTAGTTTTATTAGGTCTGAGTTTAGTCCTTTTGAGTTTTTTCTTATTTCTTGAGGCAGGTCTGTATCCCTATAAACTTCCCTCCTAGAACTGCTTTTTGCTGTGTCTCAAAGGTTTTGGACCACTGTGTTTACATTTTCATTTGTCTCCATGTATTTTTTTCTTTCCTCTTTCTTTTCTTCACTGACACATTGGTTGTTTAATAGAATGTTGTTTACTAGTTTTATTCTTGTTGTGTATTTCTAGTTTCATACCATTGTGGTTGGAAAAAAATGCTTGATGTGTTTTCAAAGCCATTGTTTCCACTTTGATTTTCTGTCTGGATGATCTGTTTATGGATGTGAGGTGATAAAATCCCCTACTATTATTGTATCATGTTAATTTCTACATTTATGTTTTAATATTTGCTTTATGTATTTAGGTGCTACTGTGTTGCATACATAGATTTTTTTTTTGTTTATTTACAGCATAACAGTGTTCATTGTTTTGGCATCACACCCAGTGCTCCATGCAGTACGTGCCCTCCCTATTACCCACCACCTGGTTCCTCAACCTCCCACCCCCCCTGCCCCTTCAAAACCCTCTGGTTGTTTTTCAGAGTCCATAGTCTCTCATGGTTCATCTCCCCTTCCAGTTTCCCTCAACTCCCTCTCCTCTCCATCTCCCCATGTCCTCCATGTTATTTGTTATGCTCCACAAATAAGTGAGACCATATGATACTTGACTCTCTCTGCTTGACTTATTTCGCTCAGCATAATCTCTTCCAGTCCCGTCCATGTTGCTACAAAAGTTGGGTATTCATCCTTTCTGATGGAGGCATAATACTCCATTGTGGCATACATAGATTTTTATAATTGTTAAATCCTCTTGTTGGATTGATCCCTATATCATTATGTAATGTCCTTCTTTGTCTTTTGCTACAGTCTTTGTTGTAAAGTCTATTTTGTCTGATATAAGTATTGCTATGTTACTATTTTTCCCCCACTTTTTTTGCACAGAATATTTTTCTCCATCCCTCTACTTTCAGTCTGTATGTGTCTTTTGATCTTAAGTGAGGCTCTTGTAGGCAGCATATAAAAGGGTCTTATTTTGTATCCATTTCGTTACTCTTTCAATGGGAACATTTAATCCATTTACATTTCAAGCAAGCATTTATAACTGTGTACTTACTTTCATTTTGTTAACTGCTTTCTGATTGTTTTTATAGTTGGTTCTGTTTCTTTCTTTCTTCTTTTGTTCTTTTCCCTTGTAGTTTGATCACTGCGCACCGCCTCTGTTCTCGGTCGGCGCCCCGGATTTCCACACGTGGGACCAAGTCAGACCCAGGAACCGTGCCCGGGTTGGCCCCATGTTGACACTCAAACACCCACCACGGCGGGACCAGAGCACCCGGCAGCTGTCGTCCTCGCCATGCGGGTGTCTGTCAGGAGCGTGAGCGAAGGAGCCCTGGTGCGACAGAGGGGAGGATGGCGGCGCCCCCAGGGGCAGGGGAGCCTCGCACCACTCACACGGTCAGGGACGCGCCCCTGGGGCTGTGGGCTCTCAGCGCTGCAACTTGGTGTGTGTCGACCACGTCCTGGCTCCCAGCTTGTAGTTTGATGGCTTTTCTTTTCTGTGTTTTTCTCAAATTTCTTTCTCTTAATTTTTTGTATAGTTACTATAGGTTTTTCATTTGTGGTTACCTTTAGATTGATTCATAATATTCTATTTGTATAGTTGTCTATATTAAGCTGATGGTTGCTTAGGTTCAAACATATGCTAAAAGCACTATTTTTACTTCGCCCTCCATGTCTTATGTATATGGCATCATATTTTATATTTTTATTTTGTGTATCCCTTGACTAATTTTTGTAGATATAAATGATTTTACTACTTCTGTGTTTTAATCTCCATACTGGGTTTATATAGATTAATCAACTACATTGCTATATGTTGCTTTTACCTGTGAAATTATTTCCTTTCATAATTTATGGTTCTCATCATGGTCTTTATTTTTCACTTAAAGAATTCCCTTAAACTTTTCTTGTGAGACTGGTATAGTAATGATGAACTCCTCTGAGAAACACTTCATTTCTCCTTCAATTCTGAATGAAAGCTTTGCTGGGCAGAGTAGTCTTGACTGTAGATTTTTCTTTTCAGTGCTTTGAATACATCATGTCATTTCCTGTAACCTGGAAAGTTTCTACTGAAATATCTTTTGATAGCCTCTTTGGGTTTCCTTTATATGTAACTGTTTTCTCTTGCTGCTTTTAAATTCTCTTTATTATTACTTTTTTTTTTTTTTTTTAATTATCATGTGTCTTGGTGTAGAACTCCTTGGGTTTACCTTGTTAGGGACTTCTTTGCTTTCTGGACCTAGATGCTTATTTCGTTCCCCAGGTTAGAGAAGTTTTCAGCTATTATATCTTCAAATAAGTTTTCTGTCCCCTTCTCTCTCTCTCTTTTCCTTCTGAATATAATACAAATGTCATGGTTAATGATTTGGCAGAGTTCCCTTAACATGTTTATTTTTATTTTATTTTATTCTTTTTGCTATTCAGCTCACTTGCTTTCCATTATCTTGTTTTCTGGATCAGTGATCCATTCTTCTGCCTCCTCTAATCTGTTGTTATTCCCTATAGTATATATTTTTTTCATTTTTAGCTTTTGGATTCTTCAGTTCTAACTGGCAAGTTTTCATATATTTATGTCTTTGGTGAAGTTTTCACTGAGTTCATCATTCATTTCCAATTCCAAAGAGTTTCTTTATGATTTATTACTTCAAACTCTTAGGCATAATGCTTATGTCTATTGTCTTTAGTTCTTTTTCTGTATTTTTTTCTTTTTCTTTCATTTGGAACATATTACTTCGTCTCTTTATTTTGTCTCTCTTTGCCTCTAGGTGTTTGGTATATCAGCTGTTTCTGCTGGTCTTGAAAGTGGTGGCCTTGTGTATAGCTGTCCTGGGGTACCTTGTAGCACAATCACCATGGTCACAAGAACCAAATGTTCCATGGGTGTCCCAAATGTGGGTTATGTGTCTTCTTCTGTTTTGGCTAAGGTGCAGTTGTTGTCAGCATGGGCCTGGTCCTCAGCCCAGCTGGCAGCAATAACCTGGTTTCAGTCTTGTGGGTGTACCTTGCAGGGTTTTCTCCCCAGCTATTGAGAGACCTGGCTGGAGGTGCTGTGATCTTGTTGGTGGGTGGCATCTGCAATTAGCTTCTGCCATAGCTGCAGGCACACCAAAGGGTAGTCCTCACTCCCTGCATGGCCATTTATAGGCCTGGCTATAAGAACCACATGCACACTGTTGTGTGGAGTAATATACCCCTCTTCCCCAGGGCAGATGTCACTTTGGAATAGTACTAATGTCAGACTAGGGCTATCTGCTTCATCTAATGGAGTCGAGGTACTGTGGAGGAACACCTGTCTGGGTAGGTTGGATGGAGTGAATCACAAGGAAGCACTGTAGTGAGCCACTTGGTGCCAACAAGGTAGGTGAAAAATTTTAGAACTGGCTCCTATAAGATTCCAGCTCTCTAGATTGGAGAAGGGCAAGAAAAATGGTGCTCACCAAAATGTTTTTCCCCAAAGAAATCTGCACCTGTCCATGCAAAATTCTGTACCCCTCTGGAACACATCCTAAGATTAGTCAATAAATTTCTGGGCACCCAGATGACTCAGTAGGTTAAAGCATCTGCCTTTGGCTCTGGTCATGAGCCCAGGGTCCTGGGGTTGAGCCCTGCATCTGGCTCTCTGCTTAGCAGGGAGCCTGCTTCCCTCTCTCTCTCTGCCTGCCTCTCTGCTTACTTGTGATCTCTGTCAAATAAATAAATGATATCTTTAAAAAAATAAATAAATTTCCTTCATATACACCTCAGGTTCTTTGCAAAGTGCTGCTTCTGTGCTGTGTCTTAGGCCAAGTTATTTAGCATGCTGGAGGTAAGATTCACTGATTTTTAAACTTTTTGGAGATGCTGAAATTCAAAGCTGAATGTTATGGTGACTTGTCTTCCCTATGCAGGATCTCAGGGCTGGGGGTTCTCCGTGTGAGGTCTGATGCCCTCACTCCTTCATGCTTATATTGTACCTTCTATTCATGGTTAGTCCTGTCAGGGGTTTGCATCTCCATCCCACCTACCCTCTTTGATGTGGCCTTCTCTCTATTATTAGCTGTAGACAATCTGTTCTTCCAGTCTTCAGGTCATTTTCAGATTTAGTTGTAATGCATGTAGTTATTGCCTTGATGTGTCCATCACACAAGGCAAGCTCAGGATCTTCCCTCTCTACTCTCTTCCCCTCTAGTTAAGCTTAATATGTGAGTTCATTTTGACAATCTGATCCTTGGTATGCACTCAGCTGCATTATAGGTTAATAGATAAAAGAAAATCAGTTTAATTTAGATGTCTCTGTTCATAAAGCAAGCCAATTGTGTGTGTGTGTGTGTGCATGTATGTATGCATTTGTTAGATATATATAGTCATTGCCTTTACTTGTATCTTTTTGTCCTGCTAGTTTATATAAGCAAGAGTGTTCTTAGGATAGGTATTATGGGGAAGGCCAAGTCCAGTGACATATATGTAGATGTCTTGAGTATATTTGTTTTAGAGACAAAAATGAAAATAAGGTACTTACTACCTGGACAGAATTCAGAAATCAGAAAATAAAATAAAAGTCATCTTGAAAAATATGTATTGTTTGCATTTTAAAAAAATGAAAACAGTAAACAAAGTAGTAGCTTTGTATTAAATTGTATATTTGTTACTTATTCTTTTTTGTAATTGCAAAACTTAAAACCAACTAAGGATTGCTAAGGATTGCTAAGGATAATGTGGTATATTCCCATGTACAACTAGTTTGTACCACAATAAAGATTTCCTATATCAAAATGAAAGAAGGTATAGATCCAGAGCTCCTTTCTCCTAATAACTCCAAATACAATAAACCCAGTTTGTTCTTTTTAACTTATGATGTTGGATGATATTAAATATATTGCTTCCATCTACTTGATATATATTAACCATGAGAGATATGCTTTTTCTCTTTTTAAAATTTGTATATGAAAAACATTCTAACATTTTCATTATACCATTTTTCTTCCTATAAGCCCTCATTTCTACAAATATTATGATATTTTTTGGGTTTCTTTTATTTTTATTTCACAACCAGTAATATCTAATAATATTAAGATATTTGTTCTAAATATGAAATGTCCCATTTAAGTTATCATGAAGACTATGTAAGTATAGTGATCCATCTTTCTTACCTGCGTATTTTAATCCACTCAGTATTTGTAATGCTTACATAGGAACAGACTAGATCCTTTTTGAAATATATGTAAAAGAAAATTTTCTAGGGGCACCTGGGTGGCTCAGTGCATCAAAGCCTCTGCCTTCGGCTCAGGTCATGATCCCAGGATTCTGGGATCGAGCCCCACATCGGGCTGTCTGCTCCGTGGGGAGCCTGCTTCCTCCTCTCTCTCTGACTGCCTCTCTGCTCCCTTGTGATCTCTGTCTGTCAAATAGATAAATAAAATCTTAAAAAAAAAAAAAAAAAGAAAATTTTCTAGAAAACGTTCCCTCTTTATATTATAAAGTAACTTTTTTCATTAGCAATGGTGAATTAAGGTTATAATTAATGCTTCCTAAAACAATCTTTCCCAGTCACTTCAAACTATTTCTCAATTAAAGGTTATAGATTTCCTCCTTTCTGAATTCTCAGCTTGCTTTGCCTTTTGTATGCTGTAAATGGCTGTTGATCTAAGAACTGTCTAATATTATCCCAACTGTTTTAACACAAAAGGGGTATTTTAAAATGTGAATAGATTTAGTAAAAATTATATTAAACATACTTGTTCATTATTAGAATAAATGTGCTTTTTCTCAGCATGAGTAGTTTCAGATACATGAGTAGAATATATCCAATTTTTCGTGGTTGAATTTTTAGTTTCCAGTTTTAAATCTTTCCTGCCTCATATCTTTCCATACCTTATATTAGAAAAGATTTCATATAAATGTGAGACCCTACACAAAACTGGTTTTATTTGTAGGGAAAGGGAAACATAATTTTGTTTTAATTATCTTAAATAGAAGAAACATCTATTGGTATGTCAGTAGTTAATTATATCCAAAAGAATATTCTAAACTTGAAATAAATTTTTTAATTAATGTCTAGAGAATACAGCATTTTCAGCCTAATTAAAAGAAAAAAAAGAGTTGTCCATACAAAAAGTGAGATAATGTTAAAATTAGTAAAAATTATAGTAGGTTTTCTAGTGCACAAATAGGTAACTGAAGTTTCATGTATCTGCATTATTGGACACTGGAATATAAGTTATCTCTTTTATCAGTTTCACTATACCTTCTCTAGTAAAACTGTAAATTGCAATATTTTTAAATAAAATTTCATAAAGTATACATACTGCTAAAAAAAAGTTTGTACTTTCTGATCTACCATCAATAGTTTAACAAAACGTCATTAAAGCAATAAAATTGAACATTTTGTCATATACTGGCTACATCTCCCTATGTGTGTGTATGTATGTGTGTGTACACACAATATCAGTAGTTTTTTTAGGTGATATATACATACATATATATATAAATGTATAACATATAAAAACATACATATATATGTTTGTATGTTACCTAACAAATGACTCACATTTTTTTCTTGGTACAAGGGATTTGATGGTGAACACTGGGTTTTCAAATGGATTTTTAAATTATCAATGAATTAATTGACCAACATATAAAATGCAAGGGTGACATACAAAACTTGTATGCTACACATTCTTCAACAGATTTCTAATACTTAAAGTGAGGATGAAAAAAATACAAAAAATAAGAATGTAAGAGAATGAGCATGTTAGCCAATGTCTAAAGTTATCCCAGCCATAAATTTCTATGATCTCTTTAGTCTAATTACTGTGGACTTAAGGTTGTACAAACTGAGCATCAAAGTGTGTACGATATTTTAATAATGGGAAAAAATCATAAAGGTTTCATATGTTTAATTTAAAATTTCTCTAACAATAAAAATGAAAAATTTAAAAGGTGTTAGTTATAATGTTACTAATCTATTGTAGTGTAGTAATCTATTTTAGTGAAAGCTGAGTGTTTATTATAAAATGAATGTTGGGTCCTGCATGTGAATGCATTTAGTAAGAAGTTAAAGCAGTGTCTCAATTGTAAATTTTACTTTCTGTTTTTCAGATCTGAATAGGTTTTTTAAGCAATTGTTTTTCCTTGGCTGGTTTGGAATAGGATGGTGAAAGATGTTATCATTTTCATATTTTTTCATATACAAAGCCAGGAGTAATTGACTCTCTTTTGTGGAAGATGATGTATTCACCATCTCTTATTTTGTTTTCACCATCGTCTGATAGTTTGTTTTGTATAAAAGGCAAAGTGCAGTTGTCTCAAATGTGAATTACAGTATAGAGGGTCGTAGAGACTTCATCTTGGGTAAAAAATGCATTTAATAAGTTGAATATGATTTCTTTAGCTTTCCATTTGTGTGTTGATGCCCAGGCAGATACCATATTTATAATTCTGGATGGTTATTCAATACTTTTTTTTTTCAATACAGTAACTCTGATTCTAACAGTACAAAAGGTGTATATTGCTTATATTTGAAGGTGCATAGATTCTTTCAGAATAACTAAGTTGATTTAATATGATTTTTCTCTCACTGTTTCTGTTACCTTCCCTGTTCCCTTAGGGAGAGACAGATATTCTCAAATTTCTTTATTTTCCTATTTGTGCTTGCCAGAAAAATGAAATGAAAATGCATTGGGAAAACAAAAAAATAACTGAAATGAGAATGGAAATAATTTATTAACTCCCTGGTTGAGTGACCTTGTAAAAGTTGATTAACCACACTGAACTGTCATCTAGGCAATTGAAAATTGATCATTTCTGTTAGTTGCATTTCAACGTATATTTTGGTAGATATCTACATAGAGATAAAATTTTGTCTATAAGGTATTTAATATAATTTAGTATATATGATACACGAATATATGCATAGATAATATTCTGCAGTGTCAGTAGTTTTGTCACTCAATACGGTTTGCAATATCAAAATCATCAGTACTTCATTGGAAGTAATATCCTTGAGGATAATAACTGCATCATGACAGTGAACATATTGGGTAAATAACTGATTCGTACAGATGCTTTCTCTGAATGTAAATTTTCCCTCCTCTGCAACACTATGGCCTCTGTTCTAGTTCTGGACCTCATCATCTCTCAATGAGACTAATGTTCCACACTTAAACTTTTCCAAAGACTTTTCCACTGATTTTTTAAATGACAGTGAATGAACCAAGGATTAAATCTGAAAATGCTACTTTATTGATTAGACTTTCATTGGCACATAGTCATTTTTAGGATTTAGCTCAAACTCAAAAAAGTTGGCAAAGTCTTTCAAAAATTTTCCTTTTCTTTATTAACTTTTCAATAAATGAGCTTTAATATCTTACATACCAGGCAATGCAATGATCTTATGTCATTCACTACATTATAGTAACATAAAAATATATCACACTATTTCATGCTTCTTTGTCTTTTTTATTGAGATAAAATTTATGTAACAGTCACTAATTTAACCATTTTAAAGTATATCATTTGGTGGCTTTTAGTATATTCCCAGTATTGTGCAGTCATACCATTACCTAGTATCAGAACATTTTCATCACCCTGGAATGAAATTCCTACCCACTAAGTAGTCACTCCTCATTTACCTCTCTCCTGCCCCCTGGCAACTACTATTATGCTCTCCCTCACTATAGATTTTTCCATTATAGATATTTCATATAAAGGATATCATGCGATATGTAGCATTTTGAGGCTGACTTCTTTCACTCAGCATAATGTTGTCAAGGCTCATTCATGTTGTAGCATGCATGTATCAGGACTTTATTCCTTTTATATGAATAATATTTTATATGAATAATTCCTTTTGAATTTATTTATTGAATGAATAAAATTCCTTTTACATGAATAATAATTTATATGAATAATATTTTATTGTACGTGTATACCACATTTTGTTTATCTATTCAACCTTTGAGCTGTTTTAACCCTTTGCTTTTCTTAATGCCCAACCTTCTTCAGGGAAACTGTCCAACAACTTTTGGTTACATACCTCATATATTTGTAAATATAAGAGTATAATTTCCCATGAAACTTGAACTCTGACAATTCATTTTTTTTCTATGTACTATATTATATTGAATTTGCATGATTTTGTCTTAGAGTATGTTAGAAACTTGGGAAAATATTACTTATATTGTTATTTGCACAATATGCAATGCATAAATTTACATTCAAACTATATGCAACCAGAATATAGCTGTATAAATACAGTTAACTCTAACTGTATATTTTTATATACTGTACAGTAAAAGTTTAATTATGTAGGATTTAACCACATATTTCTAGAATGAAGTGAGAATACTTGAGTAATTCAGGGACTGAATAAGAAGACATCCAAAGAAAAAGTAAGTTAATACAAATTTTAAAAATCACATCAATTCTGACAGGTCAGAAAATTTACTAAAATGATTTTTATGATTTGTTGAGTAAAGTAGAAGAGAAAGAGTGAGAGAGAGATAAGGGACTAGGTTCTTACTATGATGTCAAACCTAGAAACGACAGATTAATCAAATTTGCATCATTAAAATGTCATAAGTTATCAAAAATTTTTATATTCAAGAAAGGAATAAAATATAATTTTCTGTTTGGGCCAGCAGCAATAAAAAGAGATGTCATCTTCCAGGAAGGATCTAAGTAAAAACAGGAGAATGAAGTTGAAACAGCTCATGTCAAGATGCCTTTGCAAATCTAGATAACCAGTCATTTAAAAATATTGTCAGCGATTAAAAAGGACAGCAAACTCCAACTATATGTAATTTCAGAAAAATGGCAAAAGCTAAGCATGTGGTTTCTCACCGCAACTTCAGTAGTCATTCCATGTACACATAGCAAGTGTGGTTTCTCAGGTAAAGAAACACGAATTTAATAAAATATATGCAGAAATTGATATTGTATAATACATATATTTGAGACTATCCTATAGCATCCTTTTGGTCAGTAACCAAGCATTTCCAAGATTGGAGTGTTGCCTTAAGCGTATTCATAAAGAGTAGGGAGTTTGTTTTAAATGTATAACATTTATCTTTCTGGCCTAAATTTATGCTGTTTCCACAGAAATAAACTCTTTTAAAAAGTAACTTTTGGTTTACTAACAACAGTCTCTAAACCTGATATACCATATTGCCAATAGTCTATGGCGTATGGAAAACTACTACAAAGGTTAATTGTAAGTATTTGAAGATAAATATGCATTTTTTCTTTCAACTAATATAAGTTTTATGTAATGTGTTATGCTGTGATAATACTTATTTGGGAAATGCATTTTTCATAGGAATTAAATAATACTTAGCCAAAAGAAGGAAATTAAACCAATTCCAGATTTTTTAAAAGAAAGCAGCAGATTCTTCAACTAATTTTTACTAAGTTTATTTTCTTTCTTAATATGTTAAAAGAGTAGACAAATTTTTTTGCAAGTTACTCTATTCCCAAACACAAATTACTAAATGTTATAATGAGTGATCATCTTGCTCCATTTAAAATAAATTGATCATATAGGGTTATAGCAATTGATAAGTAGCAATGCAAATTCTCTTTGTAAACATCATAGTAAACTCAAAAACTGGATCAATAAAATAAATATCAATAAAATAAATTCCCAAACAAAACAGGGAAAATATTAAATCTTTGAGATTTTAATTTCCTTAGGACAGAATGGAGACTCATGCTATTGTGATCTTAAATGTCATCACAAATTATTAAGACAAAATTTAAAGTCCATTGAAAGTCAAAACCCAGACCTGGAGCCAGATATACAGCCCCTCCATTAAACCAAACTTCATAAAGTACTTGCCACCATCAGCCAGCTTAGGTGGCCCATAGTCTGCAAGAGCTCTTGTGAGAGTATATGAAGCTAATTCTGGTTCTTTGAAATATTGCAGGAGGGTTCTTTTTGCTGGAAAATACATTTAGTCACTGGTTCATTATCCTAGCCCAAGAGTTATGAACAAAAACTTTTAGGTTTTCTTCACTTAATTATCTCCTCAACTTACAGTTAGAAAAATAGAGAACCTAAAAATGCCAGTTAATCAAGGGAAAATTTTTAATTTAAAGATCTTAGTAATATCCTGGTGAATGAATGAACTTTCTTAGAAGTATCCATCTTGAACGAGATCTAAATCTTGTGATGAACCCAGATAAACCCAGAAATATTTTTCTCTGAGTTGTTTCTGATCTTACATTGAAATTTTTCTTTCATATTTTGTCCCAAGCAATAAATACTAATGTGTGTTACTAATGTATATATAATGGGTATACATGAAAGTGTCTTAAGGAATTTCGCATCATCTATGTACATTTTCACAACAGTATCATTAGATAATTTGTATCCACCATCTCATATGGGAAATGCTGTTTAGAGATTTTTTAAATATCTTGTCTAAAGTTTAGCTCTAAGTAGGCAGTTTCAATCCATTCCAACTTGTTTTGGGAATCCATGTAGCTGCCAGTATAATTATTATATCGCATATATTTCAGAAATAAACATATCCAATCTATTTAACAATAGCTGCAAGTATTGAATACGTACCATGTAACATTATTAAGTATTTCTTTATACTTATAGAATATTCTATATATTTACATAGAATAGTCTTATATATGATCTTACATACTTTAATATGTATATATTATATAAGTACATGGATGGATTTTATATATAAATATATATGTTTATAAATTCTTATAATTGCTGTGAAGTATCAGTTATTAAAATATGTTTAAAGATTATTAACCTAGGAATGAAGGGGATAAATAATTTAAATTTCTAAAAGGCAGAAAGGAACTCAGAATTATATAAAATCGTACATATCTAACCTGAATTGAGATTCAGTTTTGAACCATCTTATTTAATGAGTGGTACATGAGAGGCATTCAAATTAGACCTATGACACCACACAGAGTGGAGTAAGTTGCTTAAAAGCATAATAAGGGCCCCCAAAGTAAATGAATTGAATGATTGTTTCATTCTAAGATCTCTGTTGCAAGATATTCTGTGAGAGTACATTGAGATAATTTCTAGCTTGTAATGGGAGGGGGAAACACTTCTTTCAAAAACAGGAATATTTTAATTTTATTTCTAAAAGGAGAAAGGATAATATCCATTTTACCAGACATTGGCTAGTTATCTGACAAAAATGACAGCGATTCTCACTCCCACAAAATGTTATTCATTTTGAAGAATCAAAGAGAGACAATAGTTGTACTGAAAAGAAACCCACAATGTGTTCCACTATGTTATAACACCCATATTGTTATTTTAGCTGCAGAAACACGATTGGAAAGATACCTCATTTCTTTGGTTCCACTTGCCTTAAATTCAGTAAATTTTTTGCATACTATGTTCTATAATCATTCAGATGTTATTAAACATGACTCTATGCTGTGTTAATAATGAAACACAAACATATTCTCTTCTCATCTGAGATGACTTAGATAATACTCTTCCCAATCATTTATCTTAAAGTAGCAGAGCATGGTAATATGGATAGTTAATGCTCGTTTATTCTCCCTTTCTTCTTTCTTTTTCTTCTCACACAAATACTATAATTTCATATTAGTGTCTCTCAATCTCCAAAAGGGAAAGAAAAAAAAAAAAGCTCCTCCTATCACTGAAAATTTTTATCAGTGGTTAACATGCATACGATTTAGTCATCATCAGAATATGCCAAAAATTAAGATTCTTTAGATAATGTTAATAATTCATTCTGTCAAAAAGTTAGTGTTGCCAGGCTCAGAAAAGGAAGAACCAGGTTAAATTGGCCTAAAATTTGTCTGTCTTTCCCCAATCCCACTATCTAATATTTAACATGTTGATTTCTGCTTTGAATGTCCTATGCCCTCTTTTTTTTTTTTTTAAGATTTTATTTATTTATTTGACAGAGAGAGAGAGATCACAAGCAGGCAGAGAGGCAGGCAGAGAGAGAGGCAGGCATAGAAAGAGGAGGAAGCAGGCTCCCTGCTGAGCGGAGAGCCCGATGCAGTGCTGGATCCCAGGACCCTGAGATCATGACCTGAGCCGAAGGCAGAGGCTTTAACCCACTGTGCCACCCAGGCGCTCCCTTATGCCCTCTTCTTTAAATGAAATACAGTATTGCATAAAACTCTGTCATAATTGGGTAATCTTGCAAACCATAAGTAAAATGCTCTGTTCCACCTTTCCTACATACCCAATTTCTTCTTCTGGACTTTACGCCTGACAGTTGTCATTTTTCTAGAAATGCATGATTCTCTGGGAATCAAAAGAAATTGTCGCTCCCAGGTTAAAACATAACAAGTGATGATAGACAAGTTCTTAAAAATTAATTTATTTTTTAAATTTTGTTTTTTCAGTGTTCCAAGAGTCATTGTTTATGTACCACATCCAGTGCTCTATGCAATATGTTCCCTCCTTAATACCCACCACCAGGCTCAACCACCCCTCACTCCCCTCCCTTCCAAAGCTTTCAGTTTGTAATTTTAATTAAAGTTTGGTATAGAAATGATGTGATAACTTTGTGTTGACAGTGTAACATTGGATTTAAGAGTACCTGTCAAAATGTTAGTTGCATATTGTTCTCCCAGAGAATGGAACAGGACTTGGCTCTCCAGGAAACTCAAGAAATATGAAAGTCTAGATTTTATTCATAATTTTTACTGGCTCTGAAATCTTCAGAGAGCAATTCCACCTTGCTTATACTCCAGTTCTTCCTAATATTAAGGAATTGGGCTATATGGAATTCCTAAATATCATTCATAGGAGAGTTTATTAAAACAGAACAACACAAAAGATTATCATCACAAACCTACTGAACTATACTCCACATAGTAAAGTCCAAGAATATCTATTTAAAAATGAATTCCCCAGATTCTTACAAGCAGAGCCAGATTTGGGAAACACAGTTTATCTGATGATTTCCTCTTTCCTTATCACATTGGTGAAGAACCAACTCTAATGCTATTTATTTTACACATCTGATAAGCTGATGGAAATCATAGTTGGAAACAGGTGAGCAACTTGGAGTCCCTCCATCATAGCATATAGGAACTGCATATACCACACTCTGGGTAAAATTGGCTCTGTGCAGAAGAAATCTGTGTTTATGGACTAACTCCATTCTAGGAAAATGATGCATGGAATAATAAAATGAGTTTCAACTTTTGGACCAGGAATGATTTGAATTGCAGTTTCAGAGATACATTTGGAAAGGAGTTCAGATAATAATCCCCTTCTCTTGACTGATCCTCAGATACATAGGATCCAGTGCCCTGAATTCAGAATGTGTGATTTTTTTTCCTCAATTAATCCTCAATATAATCACACAAACATTATGACCCTGATGGTCTCAATATATATGTTCTAATAATAGTAGGATGTGAGATCATATATGGAACATCCAGTTAAATTTGAATTTAAGATCAATAACTGATAAATTTCAGCATAAATATGTCCCAAAATTGTGTGTATGTGGGCATCCCCTGCAGTATTAGAAATACACTAAAAAATCATCAGTTGATTCAAAATTAAAATTTAACTGGGTGTCTTGTATTTTTATTTGCTTAATCTGGTAACCCTAAATATGAGGCCTTTTTTTTTTTTAAAGGAGCCCAGTGAAGTTTCCATATAGAGATGAAAAATTTCAAAGAGATTAAGGAGGTCTAATATTTTTACTGTTTTTAAAGTATTAATATCTTGCCTATAAATTCAATATGAAACAATCTAAACTGTTGCATAGATAATTTATTCAAATGACACAAACTTTAAACAAATGTTATTTTCCTTGGATGTTTGCGAGTGTGGCCACATGTATGTTTATGGGTGATTTTAACTCACTTTCTGAAAAAGTCACTATTTATATGGCTAAAAAAGTATTATGTATTCAGGCTAAAAATATTTTTAAACGATATCTGCATTACATCATAGAGGCTACTAAAAACATCTATATTTTGGAATTTAAAATAATAATTCACAGTTTGCAATATGGGGAACTATATGTAAATTATATTTCAACAACTGCTTGCAACGTCAACGTTCAAAGCTGTTTCAAAATCTTTTCCATGAAAAAGAATTGTCTATTGATAGCATAATTGCCTTCTGACTGGATATGAAGAAACTTAGAATGAAACAGATGGTTGTCTGCAAAATAATGCCTACAAAATACAATTGAAAATCAGTATTCAAAAATAAAAATCTTAGAACTTTTCCTTGATATAATTGTCAAAAGAAATCTGGCTTACAAATTGGGGAATAAAATTTTCAATATTTTTCATAAATATTAAATAAACAGAACTATATTTGTTGATATATACTAACATTTTAATGTAAACTGTTAAAAATTAAAATGTCTTAAATGACGTATGTACTATGTCAAATTCATATTTTAATTCTACCTTCCAATGGTAGTCTTCCATGATCTTCAGTGGTCTATGAAAACAACAAAATAATCTTTCCATGCTATGTGATTAATATTTTATAATTAGTCAAATAATAAAAATTCCTGGAATTGTCTACTGTCCATATATTTTATCTTATATGTAGCCTGTGAATGATTTGAAAAAAAATACTTTGTATAGGTTTTATGGATGAGTTTTATTCTGATCTCAAGAGAAAAAAAGTTTGTAATGAAATTAGAGCAAAAAGCTCTTCTACTGAATGTCTATGTTCTTTGATTTTTACCAAGTATTTGAAGGCTAATAGAAAGTGAAAAATCTGTTGTCTAATCTGTGGCATTGTTCTTCAGTATGACAACATCTGAAATTATGATAAATTGGCCCAAATTGACCTTTCTCTATCAGATTATATATGCTAGGTCTAAGATCATGTGGTTGTTCATTCTTGGATTTTACTACCACATAGAGAATTCATATTCTCCAAAGAATCCAGAAATGGAGGAACAGCACACATCTCTATGAAGTTCAGAATTTCTCTAATAAATTAGTGTTAAATCATCCAGAAACAGAAAAGAATTTGAATGAATATCTTTAACAAGGACTTTTACAAAAAGATTCATTTTCAAGTTAATTTCATTATTATAATTTTGGCAGCAGCTAAATATCTTCACTCAGCTGAAATTTTAAAATAGCATTTGTCAGTATTTAATCAAAATCATTTCAATTTGTTTATTGGGAAATTATTTCTCAAGATGCTCAGGAAAACCAACACGTAGAATGTTAATAACCTGATAACTACAAGTTACTAAGAATTTTGAAATCATTATTAAAAAATTAAAATTACCTTTGCAAATTCTTACTAATTTTTCAGGATTCTGCCACCATAGCTAATATTACTGAAGTTGATTTTTATCTGGTTAATTTATTTTCTTTCACCCAAATAGTCTTTTCAGCATGGCTATAACATAGGTGGCAAAACCAATTTTTATACCTAAAGTTTTTTTTGCACTTAATCAGTGCATGATAGTGTTTTGTTGTTGTTGTTTGTTTTGTTTTGTTTTTAATTTATTCTTAAAGCTACATACTTCAGGTAAAGGGGGGGATCTAGGACTATTAATTTCTTCCTGAATGATCAAAAATAAAATCATGAGAATTCAAAACAGATTTTTAAGTGAATATAGAAATGAATTTAATAAACATATTAAAACTTATGGGATGCACTGAAAGTACTCCTTAAAGAGAAATTTATACCACTGAATGCATATATTTAAAAAATGAGAAAGATCTAAAATCCATATTCTTTTTACCGTAGAAAACTAGAAAAAGAAGAAGTTAAATCCAAAGTAAGTAGAAGAAAAATAAATAAGATTTAGAGTAAAAATCAATGAAATTTAAGACAGGAAATTAGTAAGAAAATTAATGGAACCAAATGCAGTTTTTTTGAAAAGATCAATAAAATTAATAAGCCTTTAGCTAGGCTAACTAAGAAAAATAACAAAGTATATTACTAATAACAGAAATGAAATATGGGACATCACTACAGATCATATGGGAATTAAGAAAAGAATATACTATTAACAACTGTATGCTCACAGTTTGATAACCTAGATGTAATAGACCAGTTCCTTAAAATACAATTTGTCAAAATTCACAAGGGAAGTAGACAATATGAATAGGCCTATATCTGCAAAGAAATTGAATCAAAAATTATAATCTTCAAAACAGCAGTAGACCCAGATGGATTCATGGATAAATTCTACCAAATATTTAAGGAAGACATCACAATTTTTTACAATCTCTTTCAGAGGATAAAAGCCAAGGGAATACTTCCTAACTCATTCTATGAGGTAAGCATTACCCTAAAACCTAAATGAAGCAAAGACATTGGAAGAAAAAAACTACCTTGAAACAAAAACAAAAACAAAACAAAACAAAAAACAAAACACAAAAAAGAGGCTGTACTTACTTCCAGAAACTTAATCACTATTGACATTAATAAGATGTAGGAACTACCATTCAGAATGACAATTATAAAGGTACTAGCCAGGCTTGAAAAAAACATAGAAGATACTTGAGAATCCCTTTCTGGAGAAATAAAATAACTAAAATCTAATGAAGTCAAAATCAAAAAGGCTATTAATGAGGTACAATAAGAAATGGAGGCTCTAACTGCAAGGATAAATGAGGCAGAAGAGAGAATTGGTGATACAAAAGACCAAATGATGAAGAATGAAGAAGCTACTGGATCATGAGGGGAGAATGCGAGAGCTAAGTGATACCATAAAATGAAACAATATTAGAATAATTGGGATCCCAGAAGAATAAGAGGGAGCAGAAGGTATACTGTAGAAAATTATAGCAGAGAACTTCCCTAATTTGAGGAAGGAAACAGGCATCAAAATACAAGAGACACAGAGAACTCCCCAAAATCAATAAATCAATAAAATAAGTCAACACCTGATCATCTAATAGTAAAACTTACAAGTCTCAGAGACTAAGAGGAAATTCTGAAAGCATCCTAGGGAATGAAGTCTGTAACCTACAGTGGTAGAAATATGAGATTGGCAGCAGACCTATCCATAGAGACCTAGCAGGCCAGAAAGGACTGGCATGATAGAGCACTGAATGTGAAAAATATGCAGCCAAGAACACTATATTCAGCTAAACTGTCATTAAAAATAGGAGAGATAAAAAGCTTCCAGGACAAACACAAACTAAAAGAATTTGCAAACACCAAACCAACCCTACAGGAAATATTTAAAGAGATCCTCTAAGCAAAGAGAGAGCCTAAAAGTAACATAGAGTAGAAAGGATCTATAAGACAGAATAGGTATATAGACAATATAATGCAACTGTCACCTTACAGGCAATACAATGGCATGACATTCATGTCTTTCAATAGTTACCCTGAATATAAATGGGAAAAATGCCCCAATCAAAAGACACAGGATATCAGAATGGATAAAAAAACAAGATCCAGGAGCTCCTGGGTGGCTCAGTGGGTTAAAGCCTCTGCCTTTGGCTCAAGTCATGATCCTAGGATCATCGGACTCTCTGCTCAGTGGGGAGCCTGCTTCCTCCTCTCTCTCTGCCTGCATCTCTACCTACTTGTCATCTCTGTCAAATAAAAAATTAAAGAAAAAAAAACCAAGGTCCATTGATATGCTGTCTACAAAAGACATATTTTAGACTCAAAGACATCTGCAGATTTAAAATGAGGGGGTGGAAAACTATTTACCATGCTGACATCAAAAGAAAACTGGGGTGACAATCTCAAATTATATTTTAAACCAAAGACTAATAAGAGATGAGGAAGGATGATATGTCATACTTAAATTGTCGTCTAACAAGAAGATCTAACAATTTTAAATATCTATGTCCCTAACATGGGAACAGCCAATTATTTAAGCCAACTAATAAAATCAAAGAAATCCATCAACAATAATACAACAATAGTAGGGGAATTTAACACCTCCGTCATGAAATGGACAGATCATCTAAGCCAAAAATCAACAAAGAAATAAAGTTTTTAAATGACACACTGGGGGTACCTGGGTGACTCAGCGCGTTAAAGCCTCTGCCTTCAGCTCAGGTCATGACCCAGGGTCCTGGGATTGATCCCTACATCAGGCTCTCTGCTCAGCAGGGAGCCTGCTTCCCCCTCTCTCTCTGCTTGCCTCTCTGCCTACTTGTGATCTCTCTCTCTGTCAAATAAATAAAATCTTTTAAAAAATAAAATAAATGACACACTGGACCGGATGGATATCACATATATTCAGAGCATTCCATCTCAAAGCAACAGAATACACATTCTTCTCTGGTGCATATGGAACATCCTCCAGAATAGATCACATCCTAGGTCACAAATCAGGTCTCAACTTCTCAGCAAGTACCAAAGGATTGCGATCTTTCCTTGCATATTTTCAGGCCACAGTGCTTTGAAACAAGGATTCCATCATAAGAGAAAAGTTAGAAAGAACTCAAGAACATGGAGGCTAAAGAGTGTCCTACTAAAGAATGAATGGGTCAACCAGGAAATTAAAGAAGAGTTTTAAAAATTCATGGAAACAAATGGAAATGAAAACACAACTGTTCAAAATCTTTGGGATGGAGCAGAGACAGTCTTAAGAGGAAAGTATGTAGCAATACAAGTCTGTCTCAAAAGATAAGTAAGCTCTCAAATATACAACCTAACCCTACACCTAAAGAAGCTAAAGAACAGCAGACAAAGTGCAAACAAAACAAAACAAACACCAAAACAGAAAAAAAAAAAAGTGCTAAACCCAACAGGAAAAGAGAAATAATAATGACCAGAGCATAAATCAATGAAATAGAAACCAAAAGAACAGAACAGATCAATAAAACTAGGAACTGGTTCTTTGAAAGAATTAATAAGATTGATAAATCCCTGGCCAAACTTATCAAAAAGAAAAGAGAAAAGACCCAAATTAATAAAATCATGAGTGAGAAAGGAGAGATCACAGCCAACACCAATTAAATACAATTATAAGAACCTATTACAAGCAACTATATGCCAGCAAATTAGATAATCTGGAAGAAATAGATGCATTCCTAGAGATGCATAAACTACCAAAACTGAACCATGAAGAAATAGAAAACCTGAATGGACCCTTAACCAGTAAGGAAATTGAATCAATAATAAAAAAATCTCCCAATGAACAAGAGCCCAGGGCTAGATGGCTTCCTAAGGGAATTCTACCAAACATTTAAAGAATTAATACCTGTTCTCCTGAAACTGTTCCAAAAAATAGAAGTAGAAGGAAAACTTCCAAACTCATTTTATGAGACCAGCATTACCTTAATCCCAAAACTAGGCAAAGACCCCATCAAAAAGGATAATTACACCTAGGAATAGATCTGACCAATAGCTATACTAAAACTATAGAATAGTCATGAAAGAATTTGAGAAAGATACAAAGAAATGGAAAAACGTTCCATGCTCATGCATTGGAAGAATAAATATTGTGAAAATGTCTATGCTACCCAGAGCTACCTACACATTGAATGCAATCCTTATCAAAATATCATCAACTTTTTTCAAATAAATGAAACAAATAATCCTAAAATTTGCAGGTAAATAGATCCATAATAGCCAGAGGAATGTTGAAAAAGAAAACCAGAGTTGGAGGCATCACAATTCTGGACTTCAAACTCTATTAGAAAGCTGTCAGCATCAAGACAGTATGGTACTGGAACAAAAACATACACATAGATCAATGAAACAGAATAGAGAACCCAGAAATGGACTCTCAACTCTATGGTCAAATAATATTTGACCAAGTAGGAAAGAAAGTGCAATGGGAAAAAACCAAAACAAAACAAAACTGGATCTTCAACAAATGGTTTTGGGAAAATTGAATAGCCACATGCAGAAGAATGAAACTGGATCATTTCCTTATACCACACAAAAACATAGACTCAAAATGGATGAAAGATCTAAATGTGAGAGGGATCCATCAAAATCCTTGAGGAGAACACAGGCAGGAACCTCTTTGAGACACAGGAAGTTCTTCCTAGACATAGCGCCAAAGGCAAGAGAATCAAGGGCAAAAATGAACTATTGGGACTTCGTCAAGATAAAAAGCTTTGCCCAGCAAAGGAAACAGTCAACAAAACCAAAAGACAACAATAGAATGGGAGAAGATATTTGAAAATTACATAGCAGATAAAGGGTTAGATTCCATAATCTATTAAAAAAAAAAAAACTTATCAAACTCAACACCCAAAGAACAAATAATCCAATCAAGAAATGGGCAGAAGACATGAACAGACATTTCTGCAAAGAAGACACCAAAATGGCTAATAGACACATGAAAAAGTGCTCAACATCACTGGGAATCAGGGAAATACAAATCAAAATCACAGTGAGTTATCACCTCACACCAGTCAGAATGGCTAAAATTAACAAATCAGGGAATGACGGGTGCTGGCAAGGATGAAGAGAAAGGGGAACCCTTTTGCACTGTTGGTGGGAATGTAAGCTGATAGAATCACTCTGGAAAACAGTATGGAGGTTCCTCAAAAAGTTTAAAATAGAGCTACCCTAAGACCCAGCAATTGCACTACTAGGTATTTATTGCAAAGATACATGTGTAGTGATCTGAAGGGGCATGTGCACCCCAATGTTTATAACAGTAATGTCCACAATAGCCTAGATGTGAACAGATAAATGGATAAAGAAGATGTGGTATATATCTACAATGGAATATTATGCAGCCATTAAAAATGAAATCTTGCCATTTGCAATGATGTGGTTGGAAGTAGAGGGTATTATGCTAAGTGAAATAAGTCAATCAGAGAAAGACAATTATATCTCAAAAATATGAAAAATTTAAGAAACAAGACAGAAAATAATAGGGGAAAGGAGGGAAAAATGAAACAAGATGAAACCAAAGAGGTGTGCGAACATCTCCTTCAGGATACATAAAATTTCCATCACCCAGAACATCCTGTTTTATTCATTCACCATGATTACCACTACCTATCTTAATATAAAAAACTGCCATTGTAATTTCTATCATCACCATTACTTAGTGTTTCTGTACCTATAAGTCATGCAAATAATATAGTAGGCGCTCTTTTGTATCTAACTTTGGTAGCACCACATTATTTTGGTAATTATCCATATCACTCATTATGTGTAACAATAGATTGTCTCTTTTACTGCAGAATAGTATCCCATTGTAAAAATGGAGCTTAATTTGTTCTCCTCATGATTAACAGTTTGGGACAATTATGAATAGAATGTCTATGAATTCTGGTGTATAGGTCTTTTAGGAGAATATGTTTTCATTTCTCTTGAAGTACAATTGCTGGGTCATAGTAGATACATATTTCACTCTATAAGGTACCAAACATTTTTTCATATTCCTTATAAAATGTTTACAATATATGTGGTCTCTAGTTACTACATATCCTTATTAAAACTTGATACTGTCAGTCTTTTTTGTTTGTTTTTAATAGTTTCCATTCTATCAGTTGTGTATTGGTATCTCCTTTGGGTTTTATTTGTATTTCCTGAAAGTTCTAATGATGTTGAGCACATTTTCACTTGCTTTCAGAAATTTATAAATATTCTATTGGAATAGTTCATTTCAGTCTTTTGTGCATCTTTATTGGATTAATTTTCTCTTTGCTGTTGGCTTTTGAAAGCTCAGATATTCTGAATGTGAGTCCTATTCAGATATATGTGTTACATATATTTCTTCTAAGACAGTGCTTTGCTTTTTTAAGGATATCTTTTGACTGAGTAAAATATGTTTTTAAAAAATTTTAATGCTCACTTTAGGTTTATTTTTTGATAAACTAAGGAATAATTTTATCTTTATATAAAAGTTACAAAGATAATACAGCAGGTTCCTGAATAGCCCTTATCCAGTAAGACATTAATTTTAATGAATTAATGATTGATTGATAGTTCCTCATCAACCCAGAGGTCACACAAAATATACTCTATGCCTTATTCTATTATCATTGATATTATAGCTTTTTAATTTAGATTTATGATTTGACTTTAATTCATTTTTGCTTATCATATAAAGTTTATTTTTCTAAGCACATATCTCATTGTTCCAGCATTACTATTTTTTTTTAATGACATTCCTTTCTGTATTGAATTACTTTGGTAACTCTGAAGGATTATGATAGGGAATGGACTGCAACAATTCAACAGTTTAATGAGAATATCTTAAAAATATGGTTTTCCGGGGCACCTGGGTGGCTCAGTGGGTTAAGCCGCTGCCTTCGGCTCAGGTCATGATCTCAGGGTCCTGGGATCGAGTCCCACATCGGGCTCTCTGCTCAGCGGAGAGCCTGCTTCCCTTCCTCTCTCTCTGCCTGCCTCTCTGTGATTTCTCTCTGTCAAATAAATAAAATCTTTAAAAAAAAAATATGGTTTTCCAACCTACAGACATGGTACAGTTCTCTATTTTAACATTTTCTTTACTCTGCAATATTATGCCATTTTCAGTGTTGAGTTCTTGCATGTGGTTGGCTAAATATATTCCTAAACATTTCATATTTACAGTGTTATTAGAAATGTGTATTGTCATATTTATTGAGTTTTGGGAAATTGGAAGGAGAGATGAACCATGAGAGACTATGGACTCTGAAAAACAACCTGAGGGTTTTGAAGGGGTGGGGGGTAATAGAGAGGGCACGTATTGCATGGAGCACTGGGTGTGGTGCAAAAACAATGAGTACTGTTATGCTGAAAATAAATAAATTTTTTTAAAAAAAGAAATACAATGTACAATAAACTCTACCTTTTATAAGTATGTAGTTCAATTATTTTTTATACATGTCTTAGTCTACTCTGGATGCTTTAAAAAGATACCATAAATTGGGTGGACTATAAATAGCAATTTCTTTCTCACAATTCTGGACATTGAGAAGACCAAGATTAAAATACTGGCCAGTTCAGTGTTTGGTAAAGACTTGCTCCCTGTTTTATGGACATCAATTTTCATGTTGTAACCTCACATAGAAGAAGGGGCAATGGGGATCTCTGGGATCTTCATAAATTCACTAATCTAATTCATGAAGGTTTACACTCATTATGTAATGACCTCTATATGTCCCCACTTCCAAAAAAATCACATTCTGGATTAAGTTTCAACATAGGAAATTGTGGAAATACAAAACTCAATCCACTACACATGGAAACACTTATGTAGTGATCAAAAATCAAAATAAGGAACATTTTGATGACCCTAAAATATTTCCTAAGCCTCTTCAAAATCAATTGTCCCCCCCACCCTGTCTAGAACATAAAAACCATGCTACTTATAGTCTTCTACACATTCATATAAATAAAGCAGTAAATTATGTTGTATATATCCATACTTTAGTATTTTTATTACTGAGCAGTATTCCCTTGTGTTGATATACTATAATTTGGTTGTTCATTGACTGTTTGATAAACATTAGTTCTAAGTATGATGAATAGAACAGATTTAAACACTTATGTTTTTATAAGAACATATGTTTCCTTTATTTGGGGGCAAAATATAGAAAAGTATTGTTGGATTTTATAGTCAGTGTACACTTTATTAAAAAGATAATGGGACTAATGCTTTTTCAAATCACTATGTTACTGTTGATTGTATCAGGTTGCTGTTAATTCTATCAATCATATATGAGCTTTCCAGAGGCATCATGTTGTGATTTTACTAACATTTCTCTGGTATGCAATGATGTTGTACATCTTTAAATGTATTGGCCATTCATATATAAATCTTATTCATTGTTTATAGTGTCAATTCTCTATTTCATTTTTTAAACACTTTTAAGAAAATTTAACATGAGATATAATAATCTGTTAACAATGTTTTATGTGTACATTTTTGTTGACCATCAGTACAGATCTGTACAGCACATCCCTAGAAATTATTCATCTTTTTAAACTGAAAATGTGTGTCCATTACACATAATTCTTCATTCCTTCTCCCCAAAGGCCCTGCCAACCACCATTCCACTCAATTCCATGAATTTGACAATTTTAGATATTTCATGTAGGTGGAATCATGCAGTGTTTCTTTCTCTATAACTGGTTTAATTCATTTAGCATAATGTCCTCTGCACCCA
This sequence comes from Meles meles, assembly GCF_922984935.1. Lineage (NCBI taxonomy): Eukaryota > Metazoa > Chordata > Mammalia > Carnivora > Mustelidae > Meles > Meles meles. The sequence goes on along the minus strand of NC_060066.1, from coordinate 155,810,275 downwards.
TCCATGTTGTTGTATATTGTAGAATTTACTTTGAGAGCTAAATATTATTCCATGTATATATGATATATGGGGTTAGTATACTCTTGTTCCCCAAATATGACATGAGTATTGGTCATTTGTCATCTTTTTTGTGAAAGACAATTTATAGGATTAGTAATATATATTTTATATCTTGTTAAGAGTATTAGAGATTTTGATAATTAAGTCATTGGACCTGAAGTATGTTATGTAAAAATTTTTTTCTTCTTAAATTTATTAATTTATTTAATAACCATAAAGACATTCAGGTTGTTCTTAAGCAAGGCTGCAACCTCTTCAGGAATCTTTCATAAAAATTGTTTAATTCAGTGAAACAATTGCATAGTGTATTTATTTGTAGTATATTGAGTTGTAAGAGAACGTACCTGGTATGATTTTAATGTCTTTAAATTTAATGAGACCTGTTACATAGCCCAGAGTATAGTCTATCTTAGTAAATGTTACATGTGTATTTGGAAAGAATGTGTATTCTACTGTTGTCATCTGGAGTGCTGTAAAAATGTCAATTAGGCCAAGTTTGTTGATAGCATTGTGTAAATCTTTAATATTCAATATTCTTCATGTGTTCTATCAACTACTAAGAGAGGCATGTTGACATCTCCAAATGTAACTGTGGTTTTGTATATTTCTCCTTTTAGGACTGTTCCTTTGCATTATGGATTTTGATGAATTATTATGTATATATACATTTAGGGCTGTAATAGATTCTTGATGGAATTACCCTCAATATTAAAGAATATGTTTTCTCTTCCTTTTTTTAATCACTGCTCATTTTCTTTGTCCTACAGTTTACTTTGTCAACATTTATAGAGCCACTAAATCTTTCCTTGGGTTACCGTTTGTATGGACAATTTTACTATTCTTTTACTTTCAATTTATCCCTGGTTTTGTGGGTTTCTTTCTACACAGGTTTTAGGCTCTCATCCAATCTGGTAGATATTGCCCAATAATGAAAGGGTTTCCTTATTTTTATAGTATTTTGCATGGTTAAGTTTAAGATTACATGTTGTCATTTATATTTGACTTATCTGTTTGGGGGAATTTAAAACAATATTTTTCTATCTTCCTTTGGCTTAATGATCATGCATTGTATGTAAAAGAACAGTAGAGACTGAGATAAATATATTTATTTATTCAAATTTATTTATTTATTTATTATTTATTTAAAATAATTTAAATTTCTTTAATTTAAAATTTATTTAAAATAATTTATTCAAATTGTTTATTTATTAAATTATTATACATTAAATTATTTATACATTAAATATTAAATATTACATCTATTTCCCTAAGTGGGTATTCTGCTGCTGCAATATTCCTTTAGTATGAGAGTTTACAATTTAGTCAGTAATTAGGCTGAATTTGGGTTCAGTTCTTGCTATAGTTACTGTCAATATACCTCTGGCTTCAAGTTTCTCCAATGGTAGACTACTGATCCATTCTAGTTAGTGTGAGGTCTAACGTGTCAGAACATTTTTTCAAGCCTCGGTTTTCTACAGGCTTTTTACTCTTAAATCACAGAAGAAGACAATATAGATCTTGTGTCTTGCCTTTTATCTCCTAGGGATCTTGGGTGCTAGCAAGTTTTCTTCCCCTAAAGAGAAGAGCATGGGGTTGGAAGTTTGGGGGGAGGGGCAGAGGGAGAGGGGGATAATCCCAAGTGGACTCTTGGTCAGGTAAGAAGCTGGGGTCTGGATCTCATGACCCTGAGATCAGGACCCCAGCAGAAATCAAGAATAGGGTGCTCAGTGGACTGAGCCACCCAGGTACCTCTGCACTGTTTCAGAATAGGATCTGGGCACGAAATGGCTTCCTGTCCCTCCACCACCAGCAGATATATTTTGCCAATATTAGTGCTGGAGATGGGAAAGGTTATAGAAGGCCTCAAGCAGCCACTGAAATTTCCCTGGAATGGGAAGCAGCAGACCACTTTTTGTTTCAAACCCTCCTTTTGTGGCGCCTGACCTATCTTTGCAAAGAAGCAGCAAAAAGTTTGTTTTTGTTTGTATTTATTTTTTGCTCCTCCCTCTGAGGAAATTAGCTTATACTTCATAGGAAAGAAGAGTTGGGAAGCAAATCATGTCCATGCCTATCTTCCACTCACAACTAATCATCACCTGCACAGCTGTTCACAGAAGTGACTCTCACATTACCTGTCTGACCTCCAGTTTTTACTTATCATCCAATGGAGGCCTAAGGAAATGAGTTAGCAAGTCAGAATGCACTCTTGTTTCATCTGCTCTGTCATGCTCACCAATGCTCAGACCTTAAACATTCATTATAATTTCAAATTTTCTTTTTACCTATTTTTATGGCTAACACTTATTCTTCCCACGCTTTCATACAGGTGAAACAATTTATGATTTCCAGGGGTGCCTGGGTGGCTTATTTGGTTAAGTGTCTGTTGGTTTTGGTTCAGATCATGATATTAGGGTCGTGAGATCAAGCCCCTAGTCCGGCTCCTTGCTCAGCATGGAGTCTGCTTGAGATTCTCTCTCTCCTTCTGCCCTTCCACCACTCACCTGTGCTCTCTTTCTCAAAATTAAAAAAAAAAAAAAAAATTTTAATATGATTTCCACCTGTCCTCTTCAAAAGGACTTGTAATGTATTTTCAAATATTTCTTGCCATTCCTCTTTGATATGTGACTATGATTGTAGATGGCACTGTCTCACATGTTGCTGATGCTGTTAATTTTTTCCCATCTTTTACTTCTCAGTGCTTTAGTTTATGTATTTATAAAGAACCCTATCTTTAGGTGAAGCAACCCTGATTATGCTTTTTTTTAAATTTTATTTTTCAGTGTTCCAGAATTCATTATTTATGCACCACACTCAGTACTCCCTGATTATGTTTTTTCAAATTTTATATTTCTCAATTCTAGCTTTTCTAATTGATTTCTATCTCCAATATACTTTTGTATGTTTTTCCTAAAATTTTATAGTAGCTATTTAACATCTTCTCTTAATTCCAACTCTGTGTAATCTTAGGAAGATTTGTTTCCATTAGTTATTCTTTTCTCTAGATTATGGTTCCTATAATTTACCACCTTTCTTGCCTGCTAGTTTTTTGTTCTATAGCAGATATTATGGGTAAAATGTTGTAATATGGGATATTCTTATCTTCCTCTAAAGAATGTTAGAATTTTTTTCTATCAGGCAGTGATTTACAGTTACTTTCAGACCACCTTGATATTACGGAGACTTGGTTTTAGACTTTATGTCAACTTTATTTTGTTTTTACCCTTATCCCTAAAATAGAGCCCACCATCCAAGAGGTGGTTTATTCCTAAGGTTTATCGCATCTGGGATTTCAGCAGAGGCTCAATGTGTTTATTATCCCCTCTAATTTGGGTGGACATTCACTCTTTGTTTTCACAACTTGGTAGTTCATAAATTCTTTTCTCAGTTCTCTTTAATCTTACAATTGCTACTTAATCTGCATTCATTGTAGTCTTGTCCGGCATGTGTGTACTTTAATAGCAAAATATTTAGGGACAATGTGTAAATTCTTCAGCTTTCCCACTTGTCAGATTTCCCAGTTTACTTCCAAGTACATGGACAATCCTAAATTAGAAACTTGACTTCTCCATACTGCAACACTGTTGCTGCTTTTTTTCTTCTTGTATTTTATTCCCCCAACACAGTGAGTTTTAGGAGTGGGAACATGCTGTTTCAGTGTGCCTCTTCCTTTCTCTATTATTGAGGAAAGGATTTCTGCCCTAAAATAAAGGGGATTAACATATGACACACCCACTACTGAACAAATGACACCAACAAAAATTTATTAGTCACATACATTCATAACCTGAAAGAAGGGAATGCTGCATGCCACATTGATGCTGTACTCAAGAACAAAGTGAAAACTCAGGGACTGTGATAGGTAAGGCATAGTATCAAGAAGATGGGTGCTTTCTGGTTCCAGGGGAGGATTTGATTGGCTTGTTTGGTGAATTTTGTCTGTTCCCTTTGATGAGGAGGATTGTTGTGCTAGGAGACCTTATCTATGGTAGCAGAATAGGGAAGCAAACTTGCTTGACTATTTGAAGCCTGCCTGATTTCACCAGTTATTTTAGCAGCACATAACATTTCATCTTCAGTTTAGGCCTAGCCCATATGGTCTAAGTGAAAAAGGCAGTTAGGTGTGGATCTCTCATTGAGACTTACAGTATGACATTGTTTCCAAAAATTATATACCTTACCCCATATGTCTAGTTTTGATCACTCTTAAGTGTGTTGAAATGGTTTTTACGTTTATATTTGGTCAAGAATCTCTAATTGCTGTTGGGAGGGAGGTTCAGTCTTCCACAACTTTTGGAAAAGAAACTGTGTTATTGATTTATTATTCCTCAGCATTTTATGAAAAATGTTTAAACATATAGAAAAGGTCAAGGAATTGTGTAGGGAACTCACATATGCCCACCATCTATATTTTACAGTTTACATTTTGCCACATTTGCTTTCTTATACATCCATTTATTTATTCATTTTGTATCTATCCATCAGACTTGTTACTTTTTTAATGCCTTCCATGTAAGTATATTCTGAAAGTAGATTCAACAGCATTAGGTTATAGAGTGTGCAGAAAATTGGAGTCCAAGTTAACACTATAGAATCTGATCTGATATTATCTGATCTGATCTGATTATTAACTGAGACAGGAACAGTTATTTTTATGTGTGTGGGAATGTGGGAACCTCTATTATTGAAATGTTTAATTTTAGAATTCTGTTAGCTATCCATGGCTTCTTTAAATATACATATGAAGAATTAACTCCAAATATTGGGCTTGATCTTCCCCTCTCACTTTACCCCAGCCAACCCCCCCACCTTAAAAAAAAAAAAAAAAAAAAAAAAAAAAAAGATTCTCTGTCCTAGAATTCCCAAGTTGTTTGGGGGAGATTGAGAGGCTCAGTTAGTTCAATGTAAAACTCTTGATTTGGGCTCAGGTCATGCTCTTAGAGTGGTAAGATTGAGCCCTTTGTTGGGCTCCATGCTGGGCCTGGAGCTTGCTTAAGATTCCCTGTCTCCTTCTCCCCCCCAACCCCCATACTCTTTCTCTCTCTCTCTCAAAGAAAACAAAACAAAAAAACCCTGAAATTATGTATCTATGATTAGTTTATGTCTTCATTTTCTATCCTCAGCATAAGCAAAGGACCTGGAATATTAATGTTGATTAGATGAACCAATGGTTTAATGAAAAAAATATTTCAAAGATTTTAATTATTGTTCATTGAAAAACAAGTGTGAGTTTTCATAGGAGAGTACTTAGTGTACAAAGAGATCTCTCAGTTTTCTGAAGGTCTCTTTCTTTCTTTTTTTAAAGATTTTTAAAAATTTATTTATCTGACAGATAAAGAGAGATCACAAGTAGGCAGAGCAGCAGGCAGAGGGAGAGGGAGAAGCAGGCTCCCTGCTGAGTAGGGAGCCCAATGCAGGGCTCAATCCCAGGACTCTGGGATAATGACCCAAGCAGAAGACAGACACTTAATCGACTGAGCCACCCAGGGGCCCCTGATGGTCTCTTTCAATTCTAGGGATCCACTCATATAGAAAAGCCCTATTTTTAAGGATACTTCCTAGTATTTGGCCTGGTGTATAGGATGAACTATTTCAACAGTGAGATTCAATATTTTTCTCTATTTTGGAATAGAGGATGGCTCAAATTTTTAATGATTTACTTAGTATTTATGTAATTCATGCTTATAAGCCTCTACTTATTGATAGGATAAGTAAATTGTAATATAAATCATTGTCCACTTACAAATTTTGACATAAATAATGGAATATTTTGTTTTCATCACACAATTGGATTTGCTACTTACCTTCTTGCAGTCACCTTCTTATATACTGTGTGTTAGTGAATTCTTCAGATGGGTCAGAGGGTAGAAACTGCAATATAAAATACCTTATGTTAATTTTCATATGCAAGTTTATATTTTATAAATATAGAATTTGCATGAGGTCAATCGTTTTTTTAAATTTTATTTAAATTCAATTTATGTAAAGTGAAGTATAGTATTGGTTTTAAGAGTAGAATTTAGTGATTCATCACTTACATATAACACACAGTGCTCATTACAATAGGTGCCTCCTTAATACCCATCAGCCACTTAGCCCATCCTCCTACCCACCTCCCCTCCAGCAACCCTCATTTTGTTCTCTTAACTATACTTCTCTTATGGTTTACCCTTCTCTCTGTTTTTATCTCATTTTATTTATCCTTCCCTTCCTCTATGTTCCTGTTTCTTAAATTTTACATATGGTTATATGGTATTTGTCATTCTCTGACTGACTTATTTCACTTAGCATAATACACTCTAGCTCCATCCACATTGTTGCAAATGGCAAGATTTCTTTTATTTTTGAAGGTTGAGTAATATTCCCGTGTGTGTGTGTGTGTGTGTGTGTGTGTGTGTGTGTGTGTGTGTGTATAACAGTTCTTCTTTATCCATTTATCATTTAGTGGACATCTGGGTTCCTTCCATAATTTAGCTACTGTTGATAGTACTGCTATAAACATTGAGGTACATGTGCCCCTTCAAGTCAGTATTTTTGTATTCTTTTAATAACTACTTGGTAGTGCAATTGCTGAGTTGTAGGGTAGTTCTACTTTTAACTTTTTGAGGAAAGTATTCTGTTTTCCAGAGTGGATGCACCAGTTTGCCTTCCCACCAAAAGTGCAAGAGGGTTCCCCTTTTTCCACATACTCACCCACACCTACTCTTTCTTGTGCTGTTGATTTTAGCTATCCTGACAGGTGTAAGATGATATTTCATTGTGGTTTTGGTTTGTATTTCCCTGATGATGAGTCATGTTGAGCATTTTTTTCATGTGTCTGTTAGCCATTTGTATGTCTTCTTTGGAGAAATGTCTGTTCACCTCTTTTGCCCATTAACTGCATTATTTATTTTTGGGTGTTGATCTGATGAGATATTTTAGATTCTGGATACTAGCCCTCTATCTGATAAGTCATTTGCAAATATCCTATTCCATTCTGTCAGTTCCCTTTTAGTTTTGTTGACTGTTTCCTTTGCTGTGAGGAAACCTTTATCTTGATGAGGTCACAATCATTAATTTCTGCCTTTGTATCTCTTGCCACCAGAGACATGTCTAGTAAGAAGTTGCAGTAACCAAGGTAAAAGAGGTTGATGCCTGTTTTCTACTCTAGGACTTTGATGGTTTCCTGTCTTACATTTAGTTTTTACATTTCCTGTCTTACATTTAGGTCTTTCCTCCTTTTTCAATTTATTTTTGTGTATGCTATAAGAAAGTGTTCCAGTTTCATTCTTCTTCTTCTTACTGTCCAGTTTTCCCAACACCATTTGTTGAAGAGACTGTCTTTTTTTTTTTTCTTAACATATAATGTATTATTTGTCCCAGGGGTATAGGTCTGTGAATTATCAGGTCTGTGAATTATCAGGCTTATACAGTTCACAGCACTCACTATAGCACATACCCTCCCCAATGTCCATAATCCAGCCATCCTATCCCTACCCTCCCATCCCCCAGCAACCCTCAGTTTGTTTCCTAGGATTAAGTGAGACTGTCTTTTTTTTTTCATTGCATATTCTTTCCTGCTTTGTTGAAGACTCGTTGACTATAAAATTGACTATAAAGGATCCATTTCTGGGTTCTCTATTGATCTATGTGTCTGTTTATTGTGTCAGTACCATATTGTCTTGATGATTATAGCTTTGTAATAGAGCTTGAAGTCTGGGATTGTGATGCCTCCAGTTTGGCTTTCTTTTTCAAAGAAAAAGAAATTGACTATTCAGAGTCTTTTCTGGTTCCAGACAAATTTTAGGATTGTTTGTTCTAGCTCTGTGAAAATTGCTGGTGTTATTTTGACCAGGATTGTCCTGAATGTGTAGATTGCTTTAGGTATAATAGACATTTTAACAATGTTTTTTTCCTTCTAATCCATAAGCATGGACTGTTTTTCCATTTTATTGTGTCTTCTTCAATTCTTTTCATAAATATTCTATAGTTTTCAGCATACAGATCTTTTACCTCTTTGGTTAGTTTATTCCCTGGAATCTTAATATTTTTGGTACAATTGTAAATGGGATTGATCCCTTGATTTCTCTTTCTGCTGCTGCATTATTGATATATAAAAATGCAACAGATTTCTGTACATTGAATTTATATCCTATGATTTTGCTAAATTCATGAATCACTTCTAGAAATTTTTGGTAGAGTCTTTTGGGCTTTTACATAGAGTATCATGTCATTTGCAAAGAGTAGAAGTTTGATTTCTTCTTTGACAATTTAGATGCCCTTTATTTTTTTGTTTTCTGATGTAACTAGGACTTCGAGTACTATGTTAAATAACAGTAGAGAGAGTGGGCATCTCTGTTTCATTCCTGAGTGTAGGGGAAAAGCCCTCTGTTTTCTCTCATTGAGGATGATATTAGCTATAGGTCTTTCATATATATTTTCTACTTTGCTGATATAGATGCCTTTTATTTCTTTCTTGATGTCTGATTGCTGAGGTGAGGACTTCCAGTACTAGGTTGAACAACAGTAGTGAGAGCGGACATACCTCTTATTTTCTGACTTTAGGGGAAAAACTCTCAATTTTTCCCCATTGAGGATAATATAGCTATGGGTCTTTCATGTATGGTCTTTAGGATGTTGAGGTACATTCCTTTTATCCCTACTGGTTTGAGGGTTTTTATGAAGAAAGGATGCTTCATTTTGTCAAATGGTCTTTCTGGATCCATTGAGAGGATCATATGGTTCTTATCCTTTTTTTTTTTTTTTATTAATGTGGTTTATCACATTGATTGATTTGTGGATGTTGAACCACCCCTAAAGCCCAAACATAAATCCCATTTGGTCATGGTGAATAATCCGTTTAATGTACTATTGGGTTTTACTAGCTGATATCTTGGTAAAAATTTTTAGAGCCCTGTTCATTAGGCATATTAACCTATATTTCTCCTTTTTAGTGGTGTCTTTTTCTGATTTTGGGATCAAGATAATGCTAGCCTCAGGGAATGGGTTTAGAAGTTTCCCATCCATTTCTATTTTTTTTTTTTTTTGAATAGTTTGAGGAGAATAGGTATTAATTCTTCTTTAAATGTTTGGTGGAATTCCACTGGGAAACTATCCAGCCTTGGACTCTTGTTGGGAGATTTTTGATTACTGATTTTATTTCTTTGCTGGTTAGGAGTCTGCTTGTTTTAGGCTATGTTTGTTCTTTTTCCAGCTCCTTTGTGTGTAACATTAGGTTGTATATTTGAGATTTTCCTTGCTTCTTGAGGAAGGCCTGTATTGTTATATACTTCCCTCATAGGACCACCTTTGGTGCATCCCAAATGTTTGGACTATCATGTTTTCATATACACTTATTTCCATGTACTTTAAAAAAAAATTCTACTTTAATTTCCTGGTTAACCTACTTATTCTTTAATAGAATGTTCTTTAGTGTCCATGTATTTGATGTCTTTCCAAATTTTTCTTGTGGCTAATTTTTTTCATAGGGTTGTGGTCTGAAAATATGCATGGTGTGATCTTAATCTTTTTGTACCAGTTAGATGAGGCCTGATTTGTGACTCAGTATGTGATGTATTCTGGAAAAAGTTCCATATGTACTCAGAATATGAATTCTGATGTTTTAGGATGAAATACTCTTAATATACCTGAAGTCCTTCTGGTCCAGTGTATCATTCAAAGCCCTTATTAACTTGTTGCTCTTCTGCTTATATGATCTTTCCATTGCTAGGACTGGGGTGTTAAAGTCCCCAACTATTGTTATATTATTATCAATGACTTTAAGTTTGTTATTAATTGGGGCACCTGTCTGATTCAGTTGGTTAAGCATCTCCTTCAGCTCAGATCATGGTCCCTGGATCCTGGGATCAAGCCCTGCATCAGGCTTCCTGCTCAGTGAAGACTGCTTCCCCCTCCTTTGCCCCTCTACCCACTTGTGCATGCTTGCTAGCTCTATCTCACTCTCTCAAATAAATAAATGTTATATTTTTTAAAAGTTTCTTATTAAATGATTTATATTTTTGGCTGCTCCCAAATTTGGGGCATAAATATTTATAGTTTTTAAATCTTGTTATTGGATAGATCCTTTTATTATCACATAGTGCCTTTCTTCATTCTTATTATAGTCTTTGGTTTACAATTTAGTTTTGCTGATATAAGGTTAGCTGCTCTAGCTTTCTTTTGATGTCTATTAGCGTGATAGATAGTGTTCTACCCCATCACTTTCAATCTGGAGGTGTCCTTGAGTCTAAAATAAGTCTCTTGTAAGCAGCATATGGATGGGTCTTATTTTTTTTAACCATTCTGATACTCTATGTCTTTTGATTGAAACTTAGTCTATTTATATTCAAAGTAATTATTGGAAGATATGAATTTAGTTACATTTTATTACCTGTAGAATCACTGTTCCTATAGATTGTCTCTGTTCCTTTCTAGCCTTTGTTGCTTTTGGGCTCTCTTTCCCATTCAAAGTGTCCCCTTTAATATATCTTGCAAAGGTGGTATAGTGTTCATGGATTCCTTTAGTTTTTGCTTGTCTTGGAAACTCCTTACCTCTCCTTCTGTATGACAGAATACTAGATAAAGTATTCTTGACATCATATTTTTCCCATTTAGCATTTTGAATATTTTCTTCCACTCCTTTCTGGCTTGCCATGTCTCTGTGTACAGATCTGTTGCTAACCTTATGTGTCTATCCTTGTAGATTAAAAACCTCTTTTTCCAAGTTGCTTTCAGAATTCTCTTTAACTTTGTATTTTGAAAATTTCACTATGATATGCCTTAGTGTTAAACTGGTTTTGTTGATTTTAAGGGGAATTCTCTGTGCCTCTTGGACTTGAATACCTGTTTCCTTCCCTGGATTAGAGAAGTTCTCAGTGGTAGTTAGTTCAAATAGACCTTATACCCTTTTTTCCCCTGCTCTTCTTCTGGAACTCCTATGATGTGGATATATTGTGCTTTATGGATCACTGAGTTCCCTAAGTCTGTATCAGTGATCTAATATTTTCTCCTCTTCTTTTCTGCATCATTATTTCCCATAATTTTATCTTCTATATTACTTATGCATTCCTTTGATTCTTCCACCTGTGTAGTCATTATATCCAGTCATTTTTGTATCTCAGTTATAACATTTTTTATTTTGTGCTAATTTTTAGATCTTTTACTGCTGTAGCTAAGGATTCTCTGGTGTCTTCTATGCCTCTTTCAAGCCCCACTAGTATTCTTATGACTCTTGTTCTAAATTCTTATTCAGATATATTGATTTTATCTATTTTGAGAAAAATCCCTGGCTGTGATTTCTTCTTGATCTTTCATTTGGGTAGAATTCCTTTGCCTTGTCCATATGTCTAGATTTCTGTCTTTTGTGTGTATGAAAGATTGTTCTGTTTCCTGTTGCTAACAATAATACTATATTAAGAAGGGTTCCTACACTGTCCAGAGCCTAGCACTTTGGGAAGTGTTTTTGGTGTATGCTGTGTGCACTCTGCTATTGTGTTTTGGCTAGTTTTTCCCCACAAGCCAGTCCTCTGCAAAGTTCTTCCTTGCTTGCAGTGGGGAGTGTTTGGATCTTTAAATGTGCTTTGATTTGTTTAAGATAAGCCTGGGGGGGGTCTGACCCACAAAATTAGAGAAAGAAACAAGCCAACAAATGAATCAAAAATTACAAGCCTATTGCCAAAGAAAATTTTTTAAAAAATAACAAATAAAAGATAAATTAAAAAAAAAAAGTCTTGTCCTGTTTCAACTGGAGCAGAAGCTAATGCTTTATAGAACTCTATGATTAGTAGCTCTGATGCATGTAGAGGGCCTGTGTTAGTCTTCTGAGGGAGAGGCACACTTTGCTTGCTCAGTGAGACCTTCCCTAATAAATATGTCCCCGCCAGGCTCAGGGGTTGGGGTTTGGTGTAAGCAACTCTAGTCTCCATTGGAGATGCTGTGTTTCTCTCTGAAGTCCAATCACACTCATGGGCAGGGGGTGGAAGATAATGTCACCCCACCATGGCCCCAGTATTCCAGAGGCCCTCAAAAAATAGTGAACAATGTCCTCTTCTGTGTCCCAAGATTTCATCAGATCCCTGACTTCAACCTGTCTGTGGCCAGTAGTTGGCATTCCTGGCACCTCAGTTCTCTTGTGTTTTATCTCTGACATGCAGCTAGGATTTAAAAAAAAAAAAAAAAAAAAAAAGATTAAAGTACCCAGGAGTGTGCAGACCCACCCTCTCCCCTGGAGGAGAGACTCAAAGTGCTACATCTGGTACTTTTCTGTCTCAGAAATGTGGTCACATTCCTGTGCAAGTGCCTGGAGTTTGTGTCAAAGCACAGTGTAAGGCTGTGACCAGGTTATCTGCCCCTTGTGCATGCTGTTGAACAGTGGTGCAATACCATCCAGTGATGGTGAGGCAAAATACCCTCTTCTAAGAGCACTCCAGAAAGGGAATGTTCTCTCCTTGTGTGACCCAGGGGATCTCCACACTACAGGGCCTTGTGAGAACCCTAGGCATCACTCTCTCCCACTCTCTCCCTGACTTCTTTCTGTGAAAATAAGGGAACCACTCCTTAGTACCATAGCCTTTTCTTTCTCCTAGTTCACATCTTTGAAGCACACATCCGCCATGTTATCTCCCTATAATTGTGTAGATTGTTTTCTCAATTCTCAGATTGATGCCCTAATTGTTCAAAATGATTTGGTATTGATCTATCCATGCTTGAGGGATGAGGAAAGCCCGGCATCTCTCTACTACTCTACCTACTTAAATCAGCCATGCTTGATCTTTGTATTTAGCCTTGATGGTAAATTTGACCTAAGTTCGAATTTTCTTTTTCTTTTTTTTTTTTTTTTTTAATTTGTTGTTCACTGATGCATTACAAACGATGCCCTGAATACTATTGTCAGACTCTATTAAAAAGTCCTAAAAAGCTTTTAGGGAATATTCTTGTTAACATTTTATTTTTAATGGAATAACTGAGAAACACTCTAGTAATTGTTGATGATGTCAGTGTTTTTGACAGCTCTCCTAATTTTGTGCTCAGGAGAGAAATTATACCTCATGTTGTCCCTTTTGCATGATTAATAAACAGAATCATCCATCATCTTTTGACTGGTAGTGTATGATGAGGTCAAGGAAGTCAATCAATATTCTTATTCTTTAATAGTGTTTGACCCTGACAACAAGTCCTCAACAAGAAGATGAAATTTGCCAGTAATGTGGATGTTTATCCTTTATAGACTACACAATAGTGTTAAGTTTTGGGGATAGTAATTGCTTATTTGGTATGGTGACATTAAGGCTACACTTAGATTTAAAGTGATAATCCTGAGCATGAATTATTCTGTTTCTTGATCTTCAGTCAGTCATTCTTCAAATACACTTCAGTATTGGCAATCATCAGGGCTATTTTTCATAATATCTTTTAGCACATTTCAATGTCAGAATGCATTTCATTGTGACTGACTGTCCCTGCACTACAAAAGTTTTAGCAAGACAGGTTTGCCTGTCTCAATTGAATTTTAAAACCTGAAGCATCTTCAATGTGTCACTTTCTGTCTATGACTTAGATTTTTAAAAACGTGGGTGGGTATAACGTTTTAATGTTTTACTTCTCAACTGAAACTTCATTCAGAAATCTGCTCTTGGCCGATAGGTAACATATTTTTTAGTGACCTGTACTTGAACTGTAGTGTCAATATGTATAATAAAAGGAAGATGAACTTGTAGTCTATTCATATCCAATTATAGTGATACTAACAATGAAGTCTTTAATAAAAATAAATGTTATTTTATTTTAGGAAAATGAGAACATATATTTAATTAAAATCATTAACAAAATAAAAATGAATTTATTGCATATTGAATCTTACTATTTCATTCATTAAAAATGATACCTCTTTAAAATAGTGGTTTCAATAAAAAGGTATATCAATTTTTAGTAATGATGACATACACTTGGTTAATTATGTGTTACAGGAATATTTATAATAATTTTGAGACTCCATATATTTTATACTCCATGATAGGAAAACATTTCAGTTTATAAATTGAACTGAAATATCCTCCTTTCTATTATAAAATATAAAATGTATCAACTGGTTTATAGAAACTGAACAAACATTTCAACTGAAGAAATTCTGCACATTATTGATGAAATCATAGTATTCATGGAAGATGTGTCCTTTCCATGATCTATAAAGAAATATATGCTTTAGGCCTGTGGATATGAAAAACATAATATTTAGTGAACTAATGAGCATAGGAAAAATTTTATTTACTAAATTTCTACAATCAGCATGAACTGAGAAGAATCAGATATTGGTAATATTTTACCAATTTTCTCTTCAAAACCCAAGATGCAATATATATGTCTGTGTTTTATGTTTTATACTCAGTTTTACCTCTGGCATTAATAATTTTTACTTGAATTTTATTTTTTGATAACTCATGATAGTACAAAATATTAATACTTATTTTATCTTATTTGGGTTTTAAGGAGACAAATCCCACCTAACTAATCCAAGATAGAGACACAGGAGAGTTATTTTTATTTTTTTATTTTTAAAAAAGATTTTATTTATTTATTTGGCACAGAGAGACAGCAGGAGAGGGAACACAAGCAGGTGGAGTGGGAGAGGGAGAAGTAGGCCCTCTGCTGAGCAGGAAGCCCACTGTGGGGCTCGATCCTAGGACCCTGGAATCATGACCTGAGCCAAAGGCAGATGTTTAAGGACTGGGCCAACCAAGCACCCCCCAAAATGATATTTTTAATGCTGAGTGAAATAAGTCAAGCAGAGAGAGTCAATTAGCATATGGTTTTGCTTATTTGTGGAGCGTAAGGAATAACATGGATGACTTGGATAGATGGAGAGGAGAAGTGAGTTGGGGGAAATTTGGAGAGATGAACCATGAGAGACTCTGGACTCTGAGAAACAAACTGAGGGTTTTTGAGGGGGACAGGTGGGGGGTTGAGTGAGCCTGGTGGTGGGTATTACGGAGGGCCCATAGTGCATGGAGCACTGGGTGTAGTGCATAAACAATGAATTCTGGAACACTGAGAAGAAATTTTAAAAAATGGTAAGATTTAAAAAATGGTATTTTAAAGCCATATTAATATAAAAGTAATAAAAATATTCTTTGCAACTTGTGTAACTAGGTAGAATATTAAAGCAAATAGTACTTATTTATGGAAAAATTTCAAACTAATAATAAAAAGAAAGGATTCTTAGTTAACAGTATTATTCATCTTTTAAAATATAAATGAATTTCCTTTTTATTATAAAAGAAATATAGATAAATGATAAAAAATTATGAAATTTTTGAGATATTTTACAGGAACTAGGCAAAATGACCAAAACTGTTGGGGAAACAGGATTAAGAGGTCTATCTATTCGTTGTATCAGCCTGTTTCTAATCTTGTGTATTACATTCTTCATGTCTGACTAATTCTTCTTTAACTCTTTTATCTTGTGGTAAGGTTCTCACTGATGTCTTTTTTTTTTTTTTTTAATTTGAAGCCCAGTGAGTATCATCTTAATTGTTGCCTTAAATTCTCCATCATGCATGTTACCTATATCTGTTTCAATTAGATCTCTGGCTGTGGCCATTTCTTGTTTTTATTTGAGATAAATTACGCCATCCTGGCATTTTGTCTAAGTCCACTTTCTTCTCTGTGTTAGAAAAAACAGATATGTTTCCTGCTTCTGAGTGAAATAGCCTTATGAAGAAAAGGTTATGTAGTATATAGGGCCTGTCACTTCAGGGAGTGTCTCTGGTATGTATGCACTCAACTATTGCATTTTTATTGCTCTATCCTTTAGGCCAATTAGCTGCAAAGTCTCTCCTTGCCTACTTTGAGCAGCATTTGGTCCCTGGCCTGAATATGTTAAGTTTTAACTAGGTAGGCTGTGGTCTGCTTATAAATTGAGACCTGAGACCAACTCCACTAGAACAGAGGACCTGCAGAACTCTGGTAGAGAGATGTGTAGGCAGGGGTTTGTACTTGTCTCCTGGTGAAGGGGGCCTGTCACATTGGCACTGAGCCAAGCTTGACTGTGAAGGGTAGTCCTTCTAGAGCACAGGACTGGGTATAAGTAAGTTAGGCAGCTAGTGTCCACACTGAGCTGCTTCCTTCAGATGGCTCTGTGTTTTTCCTGGGGTCAAGGGAGGAGGCATGAAGGGAAATGGCCCAGCCAGCTCCTTTGTTCCCAGAGATATCTCTGTGAATGCTGCCTCTCAGGGAAGTATTCCTAGAATAGTGAATAATATCCCCACAGTGTGCCCCAGGTGTTTCTCAGATCATTGTTTCCATACTGTCTACCCCCATTCTGCACTTTAAACATATCACGCCACTCTTTTGTGGCTTGTCAAGTTTTTGTTGAAACATCTCCTCCTAGCCTTGTGGGTTTTCCCTTGTAAGTTACTGTCTTGTTTTGTTATTTTAACTTTTTCCCTTTATCAGGATCTTTTGCAAACTTATCTATAACATGTGTTCTTCTTGGACTGCTTTTGTGAATTTTTAAAAAAGATTTTATTTATTTATTTGACAGAGAGATCAGAGAAGTAGGCAGAGAAGCAGGCAGAGAAAGAGAGGGGGAAGTAGGCTCCCTGCTGAGCAGAGAGCCCGATGTGGGGCTTGATCATGACCTGAGCTGAAGGCAGTGGCTTAACCCACTTAACCACCCAGGTGTCCCAGCTTTTGTGAATTTTGATGGGAGTTCTCTGTGCCTCATGGATCTGCATATATGCTTCTTTCCCCATATTAGGGTTGTTTTCACCTAATATTTTTTCGAATACATTTTCTGGACCCTATAGAAGAGTACCCCCCTTAATATTTCTTGCAGGGCCAGCTTAGTGGTCACATATTCTTTCAGTTTTTGTTGGTCTTGGAAACTCTTTATCTCTCCATCCATTCTAAATGATAGCCTTGCTGGATAGAGTATTCTTGGCTGCATATTCTTCTCATTTAATACCCTGAATATGTCTTTCCAGTCCTTTCTGCCTTGCCAGGTCTCTGTGGGCAGGTCCTACATTATTCTGCTGTTCTTCCTTCTGTGCATAAGGTATCTCTTCCCCTTAACTGTCTTTAAGATGGTTTCCCTGGTTTTAAGATTTGTTACTGTTTCATGCAGGGAAACTGGTTTAATCTTAATCTGGGAGGTGTTCTCTCTGCCTCTAGGACATGAATGCTTGTTTCATTCCCCAGATTAGGGAAGTTCTCAGGTAGGATTTACTCATATATATATTCTAGTTCTCTCTCTCTCTCTCTCATATCATTCCCTCAGGGATCCCAATAATTTTGAAATTGGAATGTTTCATGACGTCATTTATTTCTCTAATTCTTTTTTCATGGCTTCTAAGCTGTTTGTAAGAGGCATCCTCCTGCTCCTTCATTTCTATCAGTTTGTCTTCTAGATCATTAATTCTTTCTTCTGCCTCATTTACCTAGTTATTAGAATATCTAGATTAGATTGGATCTCATTGATAGCACTTTTAAGTTCTGCCAGATCATCTCTTACTTCTGCTCTTAGAGAATTTATGTTGGCAATAATGGTCCAGCCTAGCTATTATCTGCATAACTGTTACCTTGAAGTCTATTGAATCTATGTTGGCAATAATGGTCCAACTTAGCTATTATCTGCATAACTGTTACCTTGAAGTCTATTTCTGACATCTTCCTTATATCTTTATCTGTTGGTTCTGTGGCAGAGGTCACAGTCTCTGAATTTTTCTTTTGTTGGGGTTTCACCTCCTAGTCATTCTGTTGAGGGGTGGTTGAGGGAATGTACAGAGTCCAAACTATTGACCACATCCCAAGCAAGAGGCACCTGTTTTTTATGGACTTTAGGGTTGTCAGCCTCTTGTTCTTTAGCCTGTCTACCTTGGGCAGGTGCCTCCTGTGCTATTCCTCAGTCAACCCTGTTTGGGCAGAGTTGACCTGCCCCTGTGGGGGAGAATGGGCACAGTGAAAACTGGTTCTAGGAGGCTTTTGTTCTCTGGCAACTTTCCCTGGCAGCTTTCTGTGTCTCTTCCAAGAGTCAGAGCAGAAGTGACTGTATCCAAACTTCTGCCTCAGAACAGAGAGATTGCCATCTGTTCTCCAGAAAACTCTCCAGGCCACACTGACTCAATTTTTGTCTGTGCTGCTAAAAACCACAGCATCCTGGATTGTGTGCCCCATAACAGAACTCCCAGCCCTCACTTCCATGTCCAGGTACATCTCTGCCTTTTGTGCTTCTAAAACCACCAGCCATCCCCAGGTCACACATATGGCCCCACAGCTCTAGTTTTCAGTACCCCTGCAGTCCTTAAGTCCTTTCCCTATTGCTACCAGTCTGTAAGTCTGTGCCTAGTCCCCAGTGTGGGAGGGTTTTGAGCTTCATTGGCACAGGATCCTGGGTGCTTCCCCACGACCCACTTCCATTTATCTTCCAATATCTGCCCGCAGAATCATGGCTCCCTACTTCATATCTCCAAACCAGCTGCCAGAGATATTCTGCTGGTATTTATCTGGAGAGATCTTCCTACATCTCAGGCTGATTTTTGTGGGTGTTAATAGTGGTCTGATAGATATCCAGCTCAATTCAGGGGACTGGTTGAAATTGAGTCCCCTCCTCCTCTGCCATCTTGCCCCTCTCCCATGTCTCCATGGTTAATGGTAAGAAATTAGCCATTAATCTTATGATTCCTTCCTATATGTTAAAACTTTTTTCTTCTTTTGTAGTTCTGTTTTGTCATTCTATTTCTAAAATTTGATTATGACATGTCTAGGTGTAAATCTCTTTGAGTTTATCCCACTTAGAGTTTTGTAAGTTTCTTGGAAGTACTAATTAAGCCACAACATATTTGTATAAATCAGACAAAGACAAATACCATATGATTTCACTTATGGAGTTTCAGAAACAAAACAAGAAAAGCAAATAAAAAACAGAGAGGGAGGCAAATCAAGAAACAGACTCTTAATTATAGAGAACTGATGATTATGGGGGGGTGTTGGGAAATGAGTTAAATAGGTGATAGGGATTAAGGGGTGCACTTGTTATGATGAGCACTTCTTTACAGTGTGTTATGTATGGAAGTTTTGAATGACTATATTGTACACCTGAAACTAAAATTACACTGTATGTTAACTAACTGGAATTGAAATCACTTTTTGAAAAAGTTAAACATTTTAAAATGTTACAACATATTGGAAAGTTTTCAGGTGTTACTTTCACCTGTAAATTAATATGCTTGATGATAAACTTCAGTTTTCTATGGCCCTTTTAATTTTCCTTATTTATTTTATTTTCCGTTCCTTGCACTGAATAATCTGAGAGATGTATCTTCAAATTTGCAATTTCTTCTCCTGAGGACCTCCACTGATTTTTCTACTTCCATTATTTTACTTTTCAACTCCAGAGTTTCTATTTCCTTCTTTTTTTTAAAAAAAATAATTTCTATCTACTTGTCTCACCCAGTAGAGAATATAAACATTTTTTCACACCTAAATTATTTTGCCTGGTTCCCCTTTGTTCTTTGGACATATTTATAATAGTTGGTTTAAAGTCTTTGATTAATTTCTTCAACATTGGAGCTTCCTCAGTGACAGTTCTATCAACTACTTTCTTTTTTGTGTACAAGATAAACTTTTCTGTATTTTTGATGCAATTTCTTATTTAAAAGTTGTTATTTAAGGTGTGCCTAGGTGGCTTAGTTGGTTAAGTGTCTGCTTTCAGCTCAAGTCATGATCCTAGGGTTCTGGGATCAAGCCCCACATCAGAGTCCCTGCTCAACCTGCTTTTCCTTCTCCTTCTGCCTGTTGCTCCCTTGCTTGTGTTCTTTCTCACTCTCTCTTTCAAATAAATAAAATATTTTTTAAAAATTTATTTAAAATATTGGAACAATTCTATAAATTAAATTGCCTCCCCTTCCTCACAGTGTTTCTTTTTAATGTTGATTGTTGTGCTTTTTTTATTGTTCTTGTTACATGAATTTTTTTTTTTTTGGCTAATTTCCAAAGTATTCTTTGTGGAGGTATTCTTTGTGTAGTTAGCCTAGTGATCATAAAATGTTTAGAAAAATATGTGTTTAAATACTTTTAATCATTAATTCTTCCAGTTTTCCTGGGTGACTTTGCATGTGTGTCAGGAGAAGTCTTCATTCTCTGAAAGATAGTTTATATTCTACCTTAGTCTTTATTTCTCACTCATGCCATACGTCAGGATTAACCACAGTTTCGAGATTAAAGTTTTCTCAGGTCTTTGCTGTTCTTATGTGCAGCACTGCACATATGCATGGCCTTCTGGGAATATATTAAGGCTTTTAAAATCTCGTTATGTATATTCCAATGCCAGATTCTTGCCATTAGGTTTATTTTTGGTCAGCCTCTTCTTAGCCTAACTGATAAAACCATCTCAGACAGTTGTAATGTTAAAAACTGCTTAATGATTATTTTTGGAAAAAATTCCCTGGAGAGGGGGATAAGCAAGTTGCAGAGTGAGCTCAAAATCACATCAAAGAATGACAAGTCCTGAGACTAGAGCTTTTCTGCAAGATGCCAGGTCAAACAGCGACAATTCTGATAATGGAGCTTTTAGGGAACTCCAAATCCATCTCTCCTATCCAAGTGATATTAGGATACTGATTTTCACAACTACTATATTTGTGACTCTTGACTTTCTGGACTATTAGAGAGAGAAAGGGATAAGAGTAGGTCAACTTAATTAAGATAAAAAACTTACTGTTCTTACTAGTACACAGCCATTTTTTTAGTCCATGCTTTTTGAGTTATCAAAAATCTTCAGTTAATTGGCAGAGTTCTAAAAAAAATTTTTATTTTGATAATTTTTTCGATTTATGTTTTTATTAAAGAGCTGCCTTTTAGAGGTCCTTACTCGACCACAGTAGTAGTGGAATATCTCTAGATTTTTCTAGTAAAACCTAATAAACTGAATATTATCTGTAATTGAAGAAGAAAAAGCCTGCTTAGACTAATAATGAAATATCTGAGATGAATTTTTTAAAGTTGACTTTTTAAATGTAGAATGATTTGATATACATTTGGATTCACATTTTTGCAGTTAAAGAAAATGGAAAACAGACTTAATCCATGGATTATATTTGGATAATAGTTTATTTTTCTGGATTGCATATTAGTAAGTTTTTTTTTCCCCCCATAAATTAGCTTGTATGATGTTTAGAACTCTCTGATGAAACTTAAGTAGAAAGTCAAATGTGAGATACAGAAAGGATAGGTAATTTGACCAAAGTTTGTATCTACTAAGAGAGGGAGCAGGGTTAGAATGAGGTGGTCTTCTTCTAGAGCCCATGGGTATAGCCATCATACTCACTTCATGTTCCTAATATAGAAAAGTACAAAGCCCTAGAAATTCCCAGCCCACAGAGAAAGAGGCATTTGTCAGTCTCAAGCCACCTGGAAGAATCCCACCAAACGGATACCTTAAGAGATTTTCATAAAGAACTAATTGGACACAGTCTTTGCTTGCTTCACATTTCTGTCATTAATTAAATATGATATAGACTGCAGTTTACATTTCTAGAATTTTAACTGTGTACCAACTTAAGATCTAGGCATAAAGGATTAAGAACACTCATTAACAACAACAACAAATCTCTAAAGCAAGTCAGCTATAAGTACAGACTAGATTAAATATTTACTACAGTAAGAAAAATGGCCTCCCTGACATCTTATCACTTTTTCACATAAACTCCTTGTGATTTATTTTTATACACAATTCCTCAGCACCTACTGTGGTGCATAAAAGAATGTAAACCAAAAACATTTATTGCATGAATGACTGCAACCGAAATTCAGTGTGTTATGAAATGATAATTGCATGATAATTAAGAGTTCTACGTTCTAGTTCAATTCTAGGCCCTTTTGAAAAATGATTTTACCATTCCAGGTCTCAAATTTCTTAATGGAAAATGAAGTTGGGGAAGACCGCCTTTAATATTCTGTCCAATAGATACAATATGTTGGTCGAATGCAAGACAATTTTAATATAAATTGCTTCTAAAGCAAAAAGTATAATTTCTCCAATTCCTTGTTTATATATATGAAAATATACTAACTATTCAAAAATATAAAAGACAGATCCTGCCTTCAAAGATAGATAATAAAATTATAAGATAGAAATATTCATATCTGAACAGATCAAGAATAGTTAGGTGCAGTCTGAAATTTTATCATTAGCTATGTAGAAAATTCTCACAGTTGATGAAAATGCAGCTGAAGTGGTGTTTAATTGCAAATTTCTTGATTAGCCACTGCAACTTTAATTAATGCAAATTTTAGCACTTTCAAAATTATATCCTACTGTGTGAATCTTTTTTATGCAATCAACAACAAAACGAAGTACTGATTTACTAAAACAGTCTTAAAAGTCATTATTTCATTGTTAATTTAATCAAATTTCACTTTCTATCTTTCTAAAAACAAATTACTCATATGCTTTTGCTTACATGACATGGTGGGATTCCTTTGGAATCTTAATTCTAAACTGGTAAATAAAAAATAATCTAGAAATTAAATATATTTAAAATCAATTATTTCAAGGAAATAAGTTATTGTGAAACAGTCTGACTGTGCAGGTATCCCCTTTAAACAGTATCTATCAAGCACGGTGCTAGGTAACTGGTGATTTATTAAGACTTTCCCCTCTCTTTACATGGGGTCACAGTGATAATACCATAATGTATGTAATATTGTAATGTATGGAAAGTAAGAAGATGTCTAACCATTTGCAAAAATTGAGAATGATACTCTTATAAGCATCCATTCCTGAGCATGAGATAATGGGATTTAAATTCTCCTAACTCAAGTTTTCTTTTTATTTCATGAGAGAAAATAATACCTCACTTGCCCTGCACAATACATCCTTCTGTAATTTATAAGTTGTGTATTTAGTGTGGAGTCTGGAAGATAAACCAGGTTCTTGAGTATCTGTTGAGTGAGTTTTTCTAACTCTATTATCTTGTGAAAAGTGAATTGATTTTGCCTTCACACAAGATAAACAAAATCTTGTAAAGAGACAACTGACATAGGGGTTCTTCAATGTTAATCAGAATTTTCACTCACTAGTCAACACAGTAACTTGTACTTCTTTATCAAACACATTTAAATTCACTGTCTTGAGTTAGTTTACTTAGGGAATACATAACTATTCAGTTTAACTAAGTAATACTTGTGAAATACTTAATAATATTGAAAAAGACTATTGCACATCAATGTGATAGTGACTGAAAGTCATGATTCAAAATAATTTACCTGGGGAAATTTTGATTGACCTTTAATACAATTTTGAGATGTGTAGTAGTTGATTTGAATTTTATGTACATCCTATATTTTCTCTTCATCCACCTGTTGAAACTTTCAGGAGTTATACAAAATGTAGAAGATTCTACACTGATTTCTACCTCTGAGTTTACCTGCAGCTAGAGTAGATAATGTCCAGGCTTACAATTTCCCACTGCTACTCTGCTTAAGAGATTTGTCTAGAAACATTGCAGCTTGCTTGAAAAACAAAATCAGAGAATTAATGCCTTGAGATTACCCTTAACTCATAAAGGATGAGAAGTGACTATCTCATGTTCCCTGTGTTATGGTGGGATAACTCTGATACAACAGAAGACAAAATATCTTACTCATTAATATATATCATATTGGATTTTTTCCCCCTTCTCTTTCTCACTTTTCCCACTGTCTCAGGGCTTCTTCCTGGTGTCATCTTCCAAGAACTTTTCTTAGTGTTTGTTTTTATAAGAACTCAATAAGATGTTGGGAAAGCAAACTTCTCCATTTTAATTATTTAAATTATAAAACAAACTTTCTTAGTTTTTCTGCTTGTAATCATAAAGCTTCTACTCTTTTGGCAGAGTGATGGATGTGAATTACATAAAATAGTGTAAGTAAACTGCTTAAGTACCTATTTCCATTTTATAGAACTTTAAAATATACAGAACACTTTGGAATATGTAGTAGTATGGTTCAGGCCTGAATAAGGAAGAAGCATGAGACTAATTAAAAAGTTGTTGTAAGTACAAGAGGTTCAGACTGATGTAAGGGGCCTAAATAGATGGCTTTAGATTCTTCACAGATATGTTATTTGTATATCTCAATATAATATCCTTTCTATTAAAGTTTTATGAGTTTATATTCACCTTATTCACAAAAGTTTACATGAGGACTTGTCATCAGTTTGATGTCATGCTACCTCAGTTAAACAGTGGACTTATTGTGCATAAATATAAGGCACTTCATGTTAACAGAAAAAAGAGATTAGGAAATATATGCCTCAGTATCATATTAAAAGCAATTTTTTTAATTTCAGAAAATTTGATGACTATTTATTCATGACACAAGAAAGGACACAGATCCCCATTCATTTTTTTTTTCCACTTCATTTTTGAAGTGACTATATACTAGGACAAATAAAGACCTTGCTTGAAAACTATATCCCTCATAAATATAAAGATACTTAATAAATATTTTAACTCTTTAATTTAAAACACATATGTATGTGTATGTATGCATGTACATATATTGTGTATGTGTATATGTTTCATACGTAATAGTATATCTAGTAGAAACAAACTTGATTCATCTTCCAAAAGCTAACAATGACATTATTATCTTATTTTAAAATTATGAATTAAAGAAAGATAGCATGCCCTGTATAATGAGAACTATTTGTACATAGGTATATATGAAGTTAATTTATGTATACTTGGAAACTCTTATACATGTGAATGTGCTTCATGTGTCCATATATGAAAATACTTAAAATCTACTTGTTTATACTAATGAAAGTTCTTGCCAGGGGAATGCTTCACTTCAATCTGTATTTTTCTCCCTCAGATTTTTGCCAGTGATTTTAGGATCATTTTGCAGCAGCTTGGAAGGCTGCTCTATGTTAGGGCAAACCAATACTTTGATAATCTGATATTATAAGGTTTTTTTTTAATATCTTTTTTTTTTCTTTTACACCGTGATGCCAGTAATTTGTAAGGAATCCTGTAGTTTGCATTTGGATGACTTCAGTATACTTGGCCTTTTGATTTGACCTAAGGAAGCACTAATAGGTTTTGAATGTTGCCTGTGTGTTTGAGAGACCTGAAGTCATTAAGATAAGATCTAATATCAAAAATTGGAAGCCAAGTAACTTGTGCAGAAGGAATACAAGAAAACTCTGGGTGGTTTGGTTAGAGCAAAATTAGGGTGGGTACATACGCTAGATTTTCTGGTTTTCTGACATTGTAATAAAATTTTTTTGTTGTGCTCTTTCAGTTTTCAGTAGGATCTTACATCTTCAATATCCATGCTCTATGTTAAAGTACTCTAAGTTTAGGGACCTTACAATGTAGTAAAACATGCTTTCTTCTCCCTTTGCCTATATTTGTAGGCTTTATCATTTTCTTTTCATGTAAATACTTTTTTTTACAGACACTGAGAAACTGGTTGTGTACAGTACACAGTAAACTAGCTCTTTCCTCTTAATTCCCATAGGAGAGTCTTCTTTCTGTTCACCTAGCATTAAAACAATTGATGAATGTCTTATTTTTCCATAAGCTGTGTTTTTTTTCTGGGTCAGTTTCCCTCTAAATGTAGAATCAGGTAGTGTCTGGAATACAGCAGTAGCATAATGCTTGTTAAAGGAGATCAGCATTCTGAGGGGTACAAAAGGAAGAGTCCTTTCCTAATTGAAACTGAGCTAAAAGCAGCTTTCTTTTTAGGCAAGCATATTCTCCTGTGTTAAACTTGACTGATTGATTGATAGATGATTGATCAATGTATAATTGATATACAATGTTATATTAGTTTCATGTGTATAACATATTCATTCAATAATTTTACATATTACTCAGTGTTCATCATGATAAATGTAATCACCATCTGTCGCCAACCTTATTACAATATCACTGATTATATTCCCTATGCTGTACTTTTCATCTCTGTGACTTAATTATGTTATAACTGGAAGTTTGCACATCTTAATTGCCTTTGTTTACTTTGCCTATTCTCCTATCCCCCCCACCGCAACCACCAGTTCTCCATATTTAAGAGTCTAGTTTTTTTTTTTTTTTAATTCATTCTTTTTTTTTTTTAACCTTCAGATTTGACATCCTCCCCCACCAGGATAACAAATGTTTTTCACTTAACCTCTTAAATTTTGCCGCAAAATTTCACTATAATTTAAAAAATGGAGGTCTCCTAGGTATATCTGAAAGCATCTTTGGTTCAATGAGACCATTTTTTCTTCTAATAATGGAATTTTACTAGATGTTAGATGAGTTTGATAGTTTGATACTGTGGTACTAATTTATAGTAATTTTTTATTTAGCACTTATTTTTATGTACTTGATGTTTTATAGTCATTATTTCATTTACTTCCAACTGTATCCTATGACTGTTTAATAAATATCTATTAATTGCTAAATAATGTGCTAGTTTTTCAGAATAATACATTTTGTATCATTTATATTTGCTTAAAAGTCTGGTAGAGGCGGTCTGGGATGGGACAACTGCAATATTGTGCAGTAGTACAATAAGAGGGAGAAATGATAGTTTGGGAGTAAATACAGAAAATTTTGCCTACCCCATGCTTGGTGAGATAAGAATAGTTTTCTCAAAGAGTATCTCATGACCCCTCATCTTAAATACACTTAATATTTAACTAGTTAGAAAGATGACTGATGTAAAGATGGGACTGGAGTGGGAGAGAGAGAGACCACGAACATTCCTTTTTTAAAAATTATTTATTTTTTATTAACATATAAAATATTATTTGCCCCAGGGGTATAGGTCTGCGAATCATCAGGCTTACACATTTCACAGCACTCACCATAGTACATACCCTCCCCAATGTCCATAACCCAGCCACCCTATCCCTACGCCCCAGCCCCCAGCAATGCTCAGTTTGTTTTGTGAGATCAAGAATCTTTTATGGTTTGTCCTCTCCTGATACCATCTTGTTTCATTTTTTCCTTCCTTACCCTTCATGATCCCCCTCACGCCCTGCCTGTCAAATTCCTCATATCAGAGAAATCATATAATTGTCTTTCTCTGATTGACTTACTTCACTTAACATAATACCCATAGTTCTATCTACATTGTTGCAAATGGCAAGATCTCATTTCTTTTGATGGCTGCATAGTATTCCACTGTATGTATGTATGTATATATATATACCACATCTTCTTTATCCATTCATCTATTGATGGGCATCTAGGTTCTTCCTATAGTTTGGCTATTGGCTATAAACATTCGGGTGCATGTGCCCCTTTGGATCACTACATTTGTATCTTTAGGGTAAATACTCAGCAGTGAGATTGCTGGGTCATAGGGTAGCTCTATTTTCAGCTTTCTGAGGAACCTCCATATTATTTTCCAGAGTGGCTGCACCAGCTTGCACTCCCACCAACAGTGTAGGAGGGTTCCCCTTTCTCTACATCCTCACCAACATCTCTCATTTCTAGATTTGTTCATTTTAGCCATTCTGACTGGTGTGAGGTGGTATCTCATTGTGGTTTTGACTTATATTTCCCTGATGCTGAGTAATATTGAGCACTTTTCATGTGTCTTTTGGCCATTTGGATGTCTTCTTTGCAGAAATGTCTGTTCATGTCTTCTGCCCATTTCTTAATTGGATTATTTATTCTTTGGGTGTTGAGTTTGATAAATTCTTTATAGATTTTGGATCCTAGCCCTTTATCTGATAGAGGCAAGGAACATTCTTATGAGAGAATATCAAAGATAAACAACTTGGACAAAAGTTACAGTCGTAAGGATGGATTTTAATTGGTAGTATACTCTTGTCATGAGAAGAGTCCGGTGTGAACTAAATTCAACTTCTATTATACAGAGGTAACTGGGAATCTTAAAGGGTGAATGATAAAGAGTGGAGTGAATGGGAGGGATTAGTAGAGTCAGGAAAGTAAATAAAAAAAAATGTGAGGGGCAGCTGGTCCATCTGGGTTTTTTAGTTGTGCATATGGAATTTAGACTCTTAACCTCTTATGCAAGCAGGGGGACAAGGGTCCTATCTTCAGGTGTGGGTTAAAACAAACAGTAAAATCTTTTAGGCAACCTTGGGTTTTCTCAGAAAGATAATTTAAGGGGAACTAGGATCATCCTGATGAAAAAAATCTCATGCTGTTAGAAGCTGTGTATAGTTTTGATCAAGTCTTTATGGGCCATCGTTAAGGACTAATCAAGAAGAGGGCTTAGAGAAGGCTGGCTAGAGTTTGGTCAATGAGAGACTCTGTCAGTGGATTGCATATATAACAATACAAAAGTAGAAAAGGTAGGTTGTTTTAAGTATTAAAACTACTTTTGTTATTCATAATATACTATGCTATTATGTGGTAACAAAGTAAGAAATATGAATGAATTAGCACATCAGAGGTTTGTGGGTTTTGTTGTTGTTGTTTGTTTGTTTTTGTTTTTGTTTTCCATATACACCAAGCCAGTTGTATATCCCACTGCTCTTAATGGCAACTTACTTCCAAGTAGTGACTCAGAGATATTATGGCTCTGCCTTATCAAAATGGCTTTCAGGTTACTACAGCTGGAAAGAGAGGAAAGAAGAAGCATGCAGGGCATTTCCATTGCTTAAACCTAGAAATCATCCTTATCAGTTATGCTCATAGGTCTTTTTTTTTTTTTTTTTTTTTTTTTTTAAAGATTTTATTTATTTATTTGACAGAGAGAGATCACAAGTAGACAGAGAGGCAGGCAGAGAGAGAGAGAGAGAGGGAAGCAGGCTCCCTGCTAAGCAGAGAGCCCGATGCGGGACTCGATCCCAGGATCCCGAGATCAGGACCTGAGCCGAAGGCAGTGGCCCAACCCACTGAGCCACCCAGGCGCCCCATGCTCATAGGTCTTTCAGCCAGAACTAACCACATTGTAAATCAGAGAAATTCAATTTAATCTATAGTACACAGATAATGGGGATTAAATAGAAGGAAATTAGTATATTTTTCTAAAAGTGAAATGAAACTTAAACATACGTGGTTTAGAAAAGGAAAAAAAAATGGAAACATATTTCTATATGTCTATGGCTGAAATCTATAGAACTTTTCTTGATGGTATAAGCATCAAAATGACTAATTTCTTTAGATATTTCAATGTCTCGTCTTTCAAATTTCACATTCCCAAGAGAAGAAATATTATTGTCTCTTCTCAGGTCAGTTGTTCACTCATTAATCAATTATATAGCTAGAGAGGCACTATCAGCATAACCAAATATTGCTACAAGACTCACCTCCATTGTATGGAGAACATTTTGAGGAAGAGGAAATCACATCAATAACTAGCTACTACAAAACAATATATTAAAAGAAGTGACAGGAATATTCTTGGTGAAGATATGGCATGAGTAGCAGGATACTCTATAAAGTAATAACTTATATGAGCTTAATAAACTAAAGCAATAATTTGTAAGTCTCATACTGCAGTACATGATGGACCTCTTTCAGCCACATGATAGTTACCCTATATTAGTTACCCTTCAGAAGGAATGAACAGACAAGGACCATCAAAGTTACCAAGTTTGTAACTACTGACTGTGATATATAAGGTTTCAGGTATGGCAGAAAGAGGAAATACAATAACACCAAAGCACATCCTACCTCTTTCCCATCACCGAATAGTAAAGCCATTAGAACTAGAAAATAAGAGAAAATAGGAAATCAGTGCAGATATAATTTTCTATCATAAATCCTCTAGCCAAGGACAATGTTGAATGTCAGCTGGGAGAGAGAGGACATGTGGCAAGTAGAATTACTTTCTAAGTTGAATTAAGAAAATTGGGAATAAACAGGTCTGTACCTTGATCTATGCCTGAGATTCAGAAAAAAAGGAAGACACACAAATGCTGTCAGTATAGATGGAAAAATCAGTGAAAGTGGCCTTAGAGTATATTTCAGAACAAGAGGGCCAAAGAGATGGCAAGAGGTGTTTTAAAGTTGAAAAGAAAATACTCCTAAATCTCCAGGAGGTAATTTAGAGGGGATAAGGTTCCCCATGAATCTCAGCAGGAGACAGGAAATGTGGCTCAGAGTAAGCCCTGACAATCTCATAAGGTGGAACAGAGAGGCATGGACATTTCCCCAAGACAGAGTAAAGTCACTTATATAGATTGTGATGTGGGGATCACAAGCAGGCATCAAATAGGAGATGCAAGAGGACATCAGGGGATTAGCTCCACCAAAAGCCACAATAGAACTGAATCAATAGGAAAACACTGCAAAGCCTTGCTGGAGCAATCACTTCAGATTTTCTGTGCCCAAAAAATAGAGATATATTGTTATCTGCATAAGCACAGACCAGTCATATCCCTCTGCAGAGGTATGAGTTAGATTTTCCCTGAATCTAGACATAATCCCAATATAGGAAACAAGTGGATCAGCTTCTAGAACTGACTAAATGTTAAAATCAAAATGACTGATAAATCACAGGAGTTGAGCTAATTTCACCGAAACACTCAGATTAATGTTTTAACTTCACACAGACTAGAGCTTAAAGCTGGATATTTAAATCAGTACTAAAAATAACTTTATGGAAACTCTGTAGTATTACCCTTTATGTATACATATTTTTTTTCAGATTTGTACTAAAAAACCAGAATGGTTAACATGTTGAATTTTGTTAAATATATACATTTTTGTTAAGTATGTAAATGCAAACACTTTGAGAGGTAAGATTCATAGCTTGTTAGAACAAAAGGGAGGTAAAGAGGCATTGATGTAAAGTCCTAGACAGAGACTCTAAAATCAACTTTGTTAGGTACGGAATATAGGTTTTATATATGGAGCCTGGATGCGGATGATAGTTGGAAGAATGCTTAAAATTTCATGTGACCAGAAATGATCATTTTAACAGATTATATCAACAGTAAATGTGTGATGTCGAATAAGAGAGATGATTATGATTCCATACTCTATGCTAATTGATTAAACCTAAAGTATTTAATTCAGCCAGTGGCTTGCATTTAACAATTTACAGGGAAGAGCAGTTAGAGACAAATTGGGATTTACTAATTTCTTATCCTGATTACTTGTTTTGAAGGCAAATCTGTAGATTAGAGGAATGGTTGAATAAGCTAGGCTTTAAGATCCTTTCTATTCTAAAATCTTTTGATTTTTTAAAAAATGTTTAGTTTGGATCTTGTTTTTGTGTTTTTTTGTTGTTGTTGATGTTGTTTTGGTTTTTTTATAAAGATTTTATTTATTTATTTGACAGACAGAGATCACAAGTAGGCAGGGAGAGGAGGAAGCAGGCTTCCTGCTGAGCAGAGAGCCCAATGTGGTGCTTGATCCCAGCACCCTGGGATCATGACCTGAGTGGAAAGCAGAGGCTTTAACCCACTGAGCCACCCAGGTGCCCCTTGTTTTTGTTTTTTAAGAATAGACATTTATAATTGATTATTGAACTTAAACATTAAATTACCCCCATAATTGTCCAACATATCCAACCATGTGACTAAAGCCTTAGGCAGCACTGATCCTACATTTAAGAGTTAGAACAGTGGCTTCCTTGTCCAGATGTCTTTAAGCAGTGTCCCAGTATTTCTATGCTCAATGTATGATGAGGACAGAGATATGCAATCATCTTTATTTGTAATTTAGCTAAACAAAAATTTTGACTTTGCTCAAGTGATTACTTTTCATTAATTATAACCTACACAGTGACTTTAGGAATATGTAGGATTTAGTTTATCATGACATTATTTTAAGGACAAATCAATGCACCAGAAACTTGTAAGCACTTAATTCATACACTAAATGCCAGCTCCACATTTGTACAGAAAATTTAATTCAAAGTATGAAATATTTATTGGGAAACTTCGTATCTTATTATATGAGTTTTAATTTTTTATTAAGCAGAGTTTTATTAATATTATACCCACTGGTTGGTGGGATAGTAAAATTTACTGAATCTTAGAGTATTCTCATTACATATTGAGAGTGTTATTAAATCTCATTGCAATGAACAAGTTAACAAAATGATGTAATGAGTGAAAAATATCAATTTATTCAACAATAAAATAATTCAAATAATTCAGTAGTTAAATGTAGTGAGCTTTCAACTTAATGTCAACTGATTGTTGGAATCTGGATATACCAAAATCATGACTGTCCTCAAGGAGTTCCACTGCCTCAAAAGGAAAATAATCTTATAAATAAGTATTTATACTATAATATTATAGATATATTTCAGATACACAAATGAGCAGAAAATTGTTTGGGGACATGATAGGGAGAACAAGAAAAATATGACCAGGGAATAGACATACCTTATCAAATGGATCTAAAAACTTCATTTAAATTTTGTCAAGCATATTATTGGGAAAACACAGTAAGAGAAGAACAGTATGATTAAAAGCATTTAGGTATTGCAGTCCATATATGTGAGTTCATGTTTACACACATATATACACATAAAAGAAGGGCAGATAAATAGCAAAAACTAGGTCACAAGGAGTAAACAGTGTTTGGTAGAACTGGTAATAGATAAATCTGGAATGGCATTCATAAATAAAGTTGAAAAATTGTTTACAAAGCTTACAGGAGTTTGGAAAGCCTTCAAAATGTGTTAAAGTCAGTTATCTAGTCAGATAAAGGTTTCATAGCACTAATGTTTGGGGGTAGTGTAGAATATATTTTGAAATAGGGGAAGGTGATCAGAAGATGTATGAGAAGGTCCTCATTTGGAAACAGGTGGAAAGATTAAAACATTTATTAACCTTTGTCCCTAATTAGATAAGGTGAGATTTCAAATATAAATACTGAAACTAGATAATTTTTTTTTTTCCTTTCTAAACAAGTTAGGCACTTGGAGGGGGTGGGGGCTAAAAAAAATAAATAACAAGAGCAACATTCAATCCCTAAGTAAAAGGAAAAAAGAAGCTAGGAAAATCATGACAATAAAAAGATATAAAAAAACCAAAAATTTTTAAGTCCAAATACATCAGTCACAATAATAAATGTAAACCTACTATCTTAATCCATTTGGCTCTTATAACAAAATACCCCGATTGGCTAACTTAAAAAGAACAGAAATTTATTTCCCTCAGTTCTGGAGGCTGGAAGTCCATGATCTGGGTACCAGCAAGGTCAGGTGAGGGTCATCTTTCAGATTGCAGACTTCTCATTGTATCTTCATGTGGCAGAAGAGACTAGAGAAGTCTGGGGATTCTTTTATAAGAGCACTAATTCCATTTGAGGCTTCTACCTTCATTATCTACCCACCTCTCAAAGGCCCCACATACTAATACTATTATATTGAGCATTAAAATGTCAACATATGAATTTTAGAGGTTCACAAACATTCAAAACCCTGCATGCACTAAACAGTTCAAAGGAAGAAGTCATCTGTAAGACAACTGTAAGAATCATGCTATTCACAAGAGAAGTCTATAAGAATATCAAAAGGTTGAAATGAAAATACATACCTTGGAAATATTGCCGGGTACCTCAATAAGATGAATATTGTAATTAAGTGAGTCAAATGATTTTTTTGGTTTCTCAGTGCGTATAAAACTTACATTCACACTGTACTGTAATCTAAGGGTGCAATAGCATTATCTCTAAAAAATGTGAATGTTGTAATTAAAAGTTTATTGGTAAAAAATGCTAACCATCATCTGCACTTTTAGGAAGTCATAATCACCAATTACAGATCACCATAACTACTAGTAATGGAAAAGTCCAAAATAGTGTAAGAATTACCAAAATGTGACACAGACACATGAAGTGAGCAAATGCTGTTGGAAAAATGACACTGATAGACTTGCTTGATGCACAATTGCCATAAGCTTTCAATTTATAAAAATTGCATTATCTGCCAAGTGCAATAAAACAAAGCACAATAAAATAACACATGCCTATATTTGAAAAGATAAATCAGGTATATATTCACCTAAATAAATTAACAGTAGCTATATTAACATCATACATAATAAACTTTTAACTAAAAGTGTCTTTAGAAATAGATATGTACACTGTATTACAAAGCTTCAATTATTCAGGTAGACATAACAATTTTGCATTTAAGATCATTCAGTACTACAGTCTCAAGATATATAGGGAGCGTATGGGTATAATTATAAGGGAAAAATATGCATCACATTAGAATAAGTCAACATATCTTTATTGATGACCAACAAAGCAGAAAAATAATAGCAAATGTACAGAACATTTAAACTACATGATTAGCATATGATTTAAGGAAGTAAATATGGAATGCACATATTTGTGGAATGCACATAAATGCACATAAATATGGAATGCACAATTGGAAGAAACATTATATTTAAATCTCATCTGAAATTATTACAAAATTAACCATGCACAAAGTCTTAAAGCAAATTTCAACAAATTTCAGATTCAATATCATTTATACAGTGTTCTCTGATTGTAGTAGAATTTCCATTTGATTCAAATACAAGAAAAAGGTATAAAATCACCATATATTCCCATGTAACTTAGAAGTCAAAAATGTTACCAAAATGGAAATTTAGGGGTGCCTGGGTGGCTCAGTGGGTTACAGCCTCTGCTTTCGGCTTGGGTCATGATCCCAGGGTCCTGGGATCGAGCCCCGCATCGGGCTCTCTGCTCAGTAGGGAGCCTGTCTCTCCCTTTCCTCTGCCTGCCTCTTTGCCTACTTGTGATCTCTGTCTGTTGAATACATAAATAAAATCTTTAAAAAAAAAATGGGAATTTAAATAAACATAGAATTGAATGGTAATGACAATGAAATTTACAGTGTCAATTCTAACTTTAGAAAGTAAGAAATCTTGAAAATTAAATAAATTTATATCTAACTTAAGAGGAAATAAGAATACCCTAAGTAAATTATGATAAAGCATAAATAAGACTGCGAAAAACTGAAAAATAAGCTAATTTAGCAAGAGGACTGCATCAACCCTATTTTTTCCAAATTGGACTAGAGGTCAAACCATGTTTTATTTATTAGTCATTATTGAGGGAAGGATTCCTGACCTCAGGTTGTGGGGATAGCTAAACAAACAGCTGACACCGTGCAGATGATACTGACAGAAATTTATTAGTCGTATGTACACATAATCTGGGGGAGGAGGACAATGCACAGGATTCAGTACTATATGGGTGTTGCCTTTTGGAACAGAGTGAATAGCAAGGGAGATATGAGAGGCAGGCATTTTAGTATCAAGGGGATAGGGTGCTCTCTGGTTATTAGGAGAGGAAGAGATTGTGTTGTTTGAACAATTCTACAGGCTAGTGGGGAACTGAAACCTACTTTTAAGGGATAAGCAAGAACTGTGTCTTTTCCTTCTGACAACGAATGTGTGGCTACTGGACCTTAACCAGAATGAGGAGGGGAAATTTGTAGTTAGGCCATTTGATTTCCTCTTAGTTTTACCATGGGCCAAAGCAGCTTATAGTATGGAGGCTTAATTTTACACTTTATACCATAAACCAGTCCAGAAAAGACCACAAATAAATGCATAAATAATAAATTGTAAAAAAAAAAAGTAAAAAAAAATGTAGGTAAAATGTTATCTATATAAATATTTAAGTATAAGTTATAACAAACAGTAAGTTATGTAGTTTTCTGGATTTTAAGACCATTATAAAAATAAATTACAATTATTTAAGAGATAACATTTAAATTTAATTTTACAATAGATACAAAAACAGTCAAAAATCAAAAGGAGATCTCAGAAAAGATGATCAAGACATTTGTAGAGATTGTTACAAAAATTTTTGACAATGTGACAGGTAAATGAAGTCAACCACCATTTTTTATATTTCTAAGTATGCATTAATGTATTACATCAATGTAAAAAAAGCTGAAAACCACATTTCTAAAATTCCTCTGTAGTTGAGGTTCCAGAAGAGATTTAAGTTCTGCCAATCAAGTGTACCCAACTGAACTTGGACTTGAATTTGGAATCAAGTTACACTGGGGATTTGGCAATGCATAAAGCATATATTTTTGCTTTTGCATTTCTATTAGACACAATGTAGCTCCTGAGCCAATCATTTTAGAAAAGGCTTTCTGATCTCTGAATAGTAGTGAAACTGGTGGTGTTCTCCTGAAGCCAAAATTCGCAGTAACACCTTCCTGATCCAGGCAAAGCAGCTAGTGTTGAGTGATCATGAAGTCAGTGGCTGGGACTGTTGACTTAGTTTGTGCCAAGTTTTTGATTATGGCAAGGGTAGAACCTCATTGGCAGAGTAATTGTATGATTTTGTCCAAGGAGTCATTCCTGGATATCTAGGCCAAATACAGCTCCTACAAGTCTTCCTACCATTTGTGAGCAATAAAATTATGTTCTTTTTTTTTTTTTAAAGATTTTACTTATTTATTTGACAGATCACAAGTAGGCAGAGAGGCAGGCAGAGACAGAGGAAGGGAAGCAGGCTTCCTGCTGAGCAGAGAGCCCGATGTGGGGCTCAATCCCATGACCCTGAGATCATGACCTGAGCCGAAGGCAGCGGCTTAACCCACTGAGCCACCCAGGCGCCCCTAAAATTATGTTCATAAAATAGGTTGGAGATTTTCTGTTATCTGCAAATTTTCTGTAGCAAAACAAAGATGTAATAAAGATCTAAATAGTGATTTGTTCTTATAGAAAAGTTTCAATATTATAAGGATATGCAGAGCTTCCCCTGGAATTTTATTCTGGTTCTACTATTTATGTAGAAGAGTTATCTTACAAAATATCAAGATAATATAAAACTATTTTAGTAAAAACAGGTGTTGACATAGAGAAAAATAAATAAACCAAAATAACATGTAAAAAAACCTAGGAGCTCAGAAATAGGTCCTTGTTTATATTCACTAAGTCAACAAATATTTATTATTTAATGTAAGTTAAAAATTCTTATTTAAGTTGTGGATTAGAAACATTAGAAAACAAAAGAGAAAATGGTGTGCCCTTATTTATATTGTATGCTGGAGTAGGGAATAATGGAGTACACATTCAAAATAATGAGGCAATAAATTTAAGAAAAGTGAAATTGGATTTCTACCTTGTACTATACACAGAATAATTAATACCATTTAAATGTTTAAAAAGGAGACCTAAAACCACCATTTAAAATGATTTAGCATTTCAATTCTGACATGCAAAGAGCTTGGAAGTTGTTGTTTTCACACTTCCAATAAGAAAAAAGTTAGAGAAACTGAAAATCAATTAATTTTGTTGGACCCCCGAGAGAAGCAACGTTGTAGGAAAAACTGCCACACCAAAATCTAATGAAACATACCCATCAAGAGAGAGGGAGCAACCAAGATCTGCTAACTTGGAGCAAAAGTTGCTGGAGCCATAAACTGGTAGAAACACTTACATGGTAAATTGCCTTGAGACAGCATGAGCTATGGTGAAAATGATACTCCCTTGGGCTATAGTCCTTGGGTGCTCTGCTACCTTCATGTGCTCATTAGGAAGATTTGAGAAAGATCCCTTTTTGGCTCTGGCAAGGAAAGAGGAAGAATAGCCATTCTGAAATTTGTCAAGGGCTTTCAGCACAACAAAGGACTGCTCTCTGGAGAAAAACCTTGCCTATGCACCGTTCTGAAACATAAGCCCAGGCTCTGTCAACTTTTGTCTCTGTTATGAGGGAAAAACAAAAATACAGTCAATGGTGGTTTGGGCTTCAAAGAAACGGATTAAGAACTATGCAACATGGAATTCAAAGAGAAGGCAGGAAGATTAGAGCTAATTTGTGATCTCCAGAAACACTGGCCACTGAAAGACTGAGATATAATTGGAAGAATGTTTCTCTCCCCCGGACCCCACAACACTTTAATGAAGTATTAAAGCTGAAACAATAGGAAGACACATTCTCAGCAGGAATACATAGGAAAGCTCAAAAGACAAGAGGGGAGACAAAAGGAAGGGTGGTAGATGGAATTTGAAGCCTTTGGTACATAGCCACAGCAAATAATAACCAGAGTCCAGATCCTAACCTGAGAAACATGTATACTCACACGAAATGTCTTTTTACCTAAGTTCCTTTTATCTGATACATCATCTCCCCATTTCAAAAAAAAATTATAAGGCATTTAAAAAGTCAAGAAAAAATAAACCCTAATAAAGCAAAGCAATTAGAGAGAATTCCAAGATGGTAAAGGAGTAGGAGAACTTAATTTTATCTGGTCTGAGGAATTAAGCTAGATAGCTATCAAATCATTCTGAACAACTGGCAAACTCAACCAGAGATCAAAGAAAAGAATAGCTGCAATGCTATAAATAGAAAATTGACCACTTTCTGCAAAGTAGGAGGTGTGAAGAAGTGAATCCATGGTGATATATGGGAAGATAAACTGGGGGGGGGGGGGGAGCCTCGGTAAACTGGCTACAGGCAAGTAATATAGCAGTGGAGCACAACTTTGGAACTTTTAGAAATCTGCTCTGGTGAGGGACATCACTCAGGTGGCCAAGTGGAGGTGGAACCCTACCTGGAGAGTGTAATCTCAAGATCATTGGGATCACAGGAAGACTGGGGGTGCCTGAGTGTGGTTTTGCACTAAGAAATGTGGTTTGTTCTAGCAACATGGGACACATTTTAAATATTATTACTGCGTTTGAGCAATTCTCTGAAAAGCCATTAATATCATTAGATTATTGGAATGGATTTTTAGATATACAGAAAGCATTTCTGAGACAGTATCTTGGGAGGGCATGTTCTAGTTCTATTTTCATTAGTAGACACTACAGACTAAACTCTTGAAAAAGGTAAGGTAACAGTCACATGATGTATAAGATATTTAATAAAATAGACTTGTATATGAGGAGATTACTTATATTTGTGCCCAGCAAAAAATGATTAAAATGTTCTGCCAAGTTGAACTAAATTGTAAACCCAATTTATAAAATAAAAATGAACTTTTTTTTTTCTTTTTCTCTGAATATACTTTCAGGCCACCACTGAATGGGTCACCAAAAGCTGTCCTGGGCCATAATGTTTGATTCAGTGATTACATATATAGTAAACTTTGAAGTGTCAAAATGAGTATTGAAAATATAAAAAGAAAACTAGTAAACATAGAAAATAAGATTAAAAACTACCATTTTATCTTTCAACACATCTTTTCAACTTGGTACTTAATGAATAAATGAATACTATGCATCATTGTTTAGTTCAACCAGAAAATCATACAAGGATTGTGAAATCAATAAAAAAGATCATAACATGTAAATGATTAAGCTTTCCACTTCTTTGCCTTTAAGATTTTCATTTACCATTAATTTTGTGGTAATAATTCTAAACTTGTAGAGTACCCAGAGTAGTGAGGTATACTGTTGTAAATATATCAGCTGCCTTTTTATGGTGATTACTATATATTCAGAAAATGCAAAAAAAAAAAAAAAAAGACCATATGGCATCAAATAATGAGTAATCTTGGGTTTGAAAGTTGCATGGTAAAGCAAACAAACAAACAAAATGGGCTATTTCACAAATGCTTAACATTTTTTGTTTTTTACTGGAAAGCAAACTTCTTTATTGATTTATCTTTATTGGAACACACAAAAAGAATACCTGTAATAAAAGAGAAAAGAAATATTTCCACCAAATTAAAAAGGACTGGATTTAACTCTTTACATTGATTGTAGCCTATAGTGATTTTTTATTCCAGTAAAAGTATTGATTGCTAGGCAATTTGAAAACAGCTTCAGTATTTCACATGCTATTTCTACGGCTATCTTTTTTTTTTTTTAATGAAGATTAAGTAGAAATGAGGAAAATTACAATTATCATTTCTAAAACAAAGAAAACTTTCCAAGCATTATAGATTTGATTATAGATTAACCTGTGTTCCGATTAATTATACAGGTCTAGGGTGAGGCCAACATTGGATCAGACATGCCAACTTATAAAATGTTTTTGATCCGAGACAAATGTTTAAACTTCAGTTTCTTTACTGACAATCTCACAGCAGGGAGAAATATTGAGACATACTTCAATGGGTTTTGTTTGTGTCTTTAGTTTTGTTTAATTGAATACTGTATAGATGATAATGCATATGCTGTGCTTAGCATGGTGCATAGCAGTTAGCATGTTCTAAATGTGAGCTATTATGTTTCAGGGTTTCTTTAGGCAAAGTAGGTTTAGGAGGGTATTAGTTTCCTGGAACTACTGTAACAAAATGTTACAAGTGAAGTAACTGAAACAATACAATTTTGTTGTTTCACAGTTCTGGAGGCTAGAAATTCAAAATCAAAGTAATAGCAAGGCAATGATCCCTCTGAAATCTGCAGTGGAGAATCCTTTTTTTGCCTCTTCTTAGGTCTGGTGGTTTGCCAGAAATCCTTGGCATTTCTTGGCTGGCAACTGTAGCAGTTCAATCTTTGCCTCCTTGGTGGTGTGATATTCTCATGCATCCATGTCTCTGTGTCTTTTCCCACTTCTTATAAGAACAGAAGTTGTATTAAGGGCTCATCCCACTGCATTTTGATCTAATAAAGACTAATTATGTTGACAATAATCCTATTGCCAAGTAAGTCATATTTTGGGGTTTTGGGTTTAGGATTTCAGCCTATTTTTTGGGAGGGGATGGGTGACATAATTCAACTCATAAGACATTATGAGTATTCATACCATTAAATAAAACTTTAAAGGTAAATGACAGGATATTTAGGATCAATTTATAGGGATAAATTAAAGATTTTGATAAAACTATGACAAAGTAATACTGAATTGCAAGGGTAAATTATAATTTAGAGGGTGTTCTGATTGATAAACTGTGACTAAGAACTGGGTCTTTTTGAATTTTTTTGCCAAGTGCTTTTGTGACTCATCTACCCTGGCTCCCATCAATAGTGATAAAAGGTATAGACAGACTTCATCCCGCTCCAAGTTTAGTTGACATCTTTTTTTTTTTCTGTCATTGAAGTGATTCATAGTGTTTCCCAGACTAGTGCACTTTTAGTTGATATTTTAAATAAAACTAGGCTTTTGAATTTCAAAGACCCTTAAAAATTATTATTGTGGCTTAGCATAGACCTCTAAAGTAAAAACAAAACAAAACAAACAAAAACAAAAAGACTGAAAATGCACCTTAATTTCTCTACCTATAAAATAAAGAGAATAGTCCTATATCACCATTCCATAGACTCAGGAGGGTTCAGTAAGATTATACATAAGAAAATTCAGTTAATAGTAAATTTTTAAGAATGTTTAAATAGTATATTGGGCATTTGTATATAATAGTACATATGCTTATAGAACTTGTATTTGTTTAAATAATATGTAATTCATTCTATATATTTTTAGGTTTTTATTTAAATTCCAGTTAATATATGGTATAATATTAGTTTCAGGTATACAACATACAGATTCAGCACTTCCATACAACACCAGGTGCTCATCACAAGTGTAACTCTTTATAGCCCGTCCCATATTTCACCTATCTCCCCACCCACCTTCTTTCAGTTTGGTTTCTATAGTTGTCTTTTTTTCTTGGTTTGCCTCTCTCTCCCCCCCCCTTTTGTTCGTTTGTTTTCTTTCTTAAATTGTACGTATAAGTGAAATCACAGGGTATTATTTTCCTCTGGCTTATTTCACCTAACATAATATTCTCTAGCTCCATCCACATTGTTGCAAATGGCAAGATTTCATTCTTTTTTATGGCTGAATAATATTTCATTATACATATACCACATCTTCTTTATCCATTCATCAATTGATGGACACTTGGGCTGCTTCCATAATTTGGCTATTGCAGATAATGTGGCTATAAACATTGGGGTGCATGTATCCCTTGGAAATCGTATTTTTGTATTCTTTGAGTCAATACCTATTAGTGCAATTGCTGGATTTATAGGGTAGTTCTATTTTTAATTTTTGAGGAACTTCCAACTGTTTTCCAGAGAGGCTGCACCAGTTTGCCTTCCCACCAACAGTACAATAGGGTTCCCCTTTCTCCACATCCTTGCCAACACTTATCGTTCCTTGCATTGTTGATTTTATCCATTCTGACAGGTGTGAGGTGATATCTCACTTCTATTTTTATTTCTATTTCCCTGATGGTTGAGTGATGAGCATGTCTTCTGCCATTTTTAAGTTGGTTTATTTCAGGTTTTTTGGCGTAGAGTTGTATATGAATTCTTTATATATTTCACATACTAACCCTTTATCAGATGTCATTTACAAATATCTTCTCCCATTCTGTAGGTTGCCTTTTAGGTTGTTGATTATCTTCACTGGGCAGAAGTTTTTTTTTTTTTATTTTTTTTATTTTGATGTAATCCCAATAGTTTATTTTTGTTTTTGTTTCCTTTGCCTCAGGACACTTATCTAAAAAATGTTGCTACAACTGATATCAAAGGGGTTACTCCCTGTGCTCTCCTTCAGGATTCTTACTGTTTCAGGTCTCACATTTAGGTATTTAATCCATTTTGAATTTATTTTTTGTATGGTATAAGAAAGTGATCCAGTTCCTTTTGCATGTAGCTGTCCAGTTTTCCTAATACCATTTGTTGAAGAGACTATTTTTTTCTCACTGGATATTCTTTCCTGCTTTGTCAAAGATTAATTGACCATATGGTTTATTTATGGGTTTTCTATTCTGTTAAATTGATCTAGTTTTTGTGCAAGACCCAAACTGTTTTGATTACTGTAGCTTTGTAATATAACTTGAAGTCTAGAATTATGATACCTCCAGGCTTGCTTTTCTTTTTCAAAGTTGTTTTGGCTATTTGGGGTCTTTTGTGGTTGCATACAAGTATTAGGATTGTTTGTTCTAGCTCTGTGAAAAATGCTGTTGGTACTTTAATAGGAATTAAATTGCACGTATAGATAGCTTTGGGTGGTATAGACATTTTAACAGTATTTGTTCTTCCAATTCATGAGCATGGAATGTGTACACATATATATATATACACACACATATGTGTATTTGTGTGTGTGTATATGTGTATATTTATACATATATATATACATTCCATGCTCATATATATTTACATATATGTCAATATCTTTTTATATAACTTTATTAAAATATTCACATGGTACACAACTCTACTAACTAAAGGATAGAATTTAATGGTTTTTAGTACATTCACTGAGTTTTGCAACACCAACACAGTTTTAGAATGTTTAAATTACCTCACAAGGAAACCTCATTTCCAGAATCAGTCCCTCCTATTTCTCCCCAACACCCCCCCAATCCTAGGTAACAACTAATTACCTTCTATCTCTATAGATTTGCCTATTACAGACATTTCATACAAATGGAGTCATACAGTATGTGGTATTTTGTGACTGGCTTCATTTACTTATGCTCTTCTCAAGGTCTATCTGTATTATAGCATGTATCAGTACATCATTCCTTTTTATGACTAGATAATATCCCATTGCATAAATATACTGTATTTTAAAATCTGTTTATCAGTTGATGGACACTTGTCCTGTTCTACTTTTTAACTATTAAGCACAATTCTGCTATGACCAAGTTTTGTGTAGATATGATTTAATTTACCTTAGGTATATACTATGCAATAGAATTGCTGGGTTATTTGATAATTCTGTCTGTAACTTTCTGAAAAGGTACAATTTATCAATATTTTCTTTTGTCATGTGTGTTTTGGTGTTCTAGGTAGGCCTTCCCTAACCTAAGTTTACACTAATTTATTTTCCTATTTTTTCCAAATGTTTTATAGTTTTACCTTTTACATAAATTCTGTGATCTATTTTAATTCATTTATGTGTATGGAATTTAAAAAAAGATCTGTTATAGGTTATCTTATGTCCCCCAGAAAGCTATGTTGAAGTCCTAACACCCATATTTCAGAATGTGATGTTATTCAGAATTAGGGTTATTTCAGGTAAAATTAGTTACTATTAGGTCAGAGTGAACTAGGATGGGTTCTTAATCCAATATAACTGGTCTCCTTATAAGAAACAGAAAAGCTCATGTGAAGACAGAAACACACAGGGAGAACACTATGCGATGACAGAGACTGAGATTGGAATAATGCAGCTTCAAGCCAAAGAATATCAAGGTTTCTTCACTATCAACCAGTAGCTAGGAAAAACCAAGGAAAGAATGCATCCCAGAGTATCAGAACACCAACACCTGCTAACACTTCAATTTCAGATTTTGTCCTGAGAGAATATATTTCTATTGTTTTAAAGTAACCCGTTTGCTGTACTTTATTACAGAAGTGCTAGAAAACTGTTATAGATTTTGATACCAGGAACTGAGGTGCTATGAATACCTGAAACTGTGGAGGTGGCTTTGGAAATAGGCAATGCATAGAGACTAGAACAATTTTGTAGGATTTGACAGTGAAGTCCTAGATTGTCTTGAAGTGATTGTTGAGAGAAATGTGGATGTTAAACATTATTCTGGTGATGGCTCAGAAAGAAGGAAAGCTGCAGAAAAAGCTCCTATCATCTTAGTAACATCAGAAACAGACTGTTGCTGGAAATATCAAAGATGCTTCTGTAGAAGACTCAGGTGGAAATGTGGAACATTGTATTTAAAAACTGGCAGAAGGGCTATCCTTATAAAGTGGTACAGAATTTGGCCAAATTATATTTTATTTTTTCAGTGGTACAAAGCAGAATTTAAGTCATGAGCTTGAATATATGGCTGAGGAGATTCCAAGCAACTGGAAGGCATAGATTGGTTTCTCTCTGTCGCTTATAGTAGAGTGTGAAAAGAAAATCAATTTAGTAAGGAACTATTAAGCAAAAAGAAACCATGACCATTTGTTTAGGCTTCAATTTCTTTCAAATATATTTTATAGGTTTATATCTACAAGTCTTAATCTTCTTTTAAATTTATTACTGTTTTATTGTTTTTGATGCTATGGTAATGGAATTCTCTTAATTTCACTTTCTGACCATTCATTGTTATTGTGTAGAATTAGAATTCATTTTCTGTATTTTGAACTTTCATCCTAAAAATGTGCTGAAGTCATTTATTCTATAGTTTGTTTAAAG
This sequence comes from Meles meles, assembly GCF_922984935.1. Classification (NCBI taxonomy): domain Eukaryota; kingdom Metazoa; phylum Chordata; class Mammalia; order Carnivora; family Mustelidae; genus Meles; species Meles meles. The sequence goes on along the minus strand of NC_060066.1, from coordinate 155,765,306 downwards.
CAGATTCTTTAATATTTTTATCCACACATTTATGTTCTCTGCAAATGGAGATTGTTTTACCCCCCCCCCTTTTAAAAAATTTCCATGCCGGGGGGATTGGGAGAGGGGGAGCGGGCTATGGACATTGGGGAGGGGAGGCGAACCATAAGAGACTATGGACTCTGAAAAACAACCTGAGGGTTTTGAAGGGTCAGGGGTGGGAGGTTGGGGGAACAGGTGGTGGGTGATGGGGAGGGCACGTTTTGCATGGAGCACTGGGTGTTGTGCAAAAAGAATGAATACTGTTACGCTGAAAAAATTAATAAAAAGGGAAAAAAAAATTTCCATGCCTAATTGCCATGGCTAGAACTTCTGTTAGGATGTTGAACAGAAATGGTAAGAGCAGACATTCTTATTTTTTCCTGATTTTAGGAGAAAATCATTCAGATTTTACTCATTATGTATAATGTTGCCTCCAGGTTTTGCTAGATGCCCTTTAACAGATTGAGGATAAGTTTCTTTCTATTCCTAGTTTGTTGTGCTTTTTTTGTTTTTTGTTTTTTTGTTTTGTGTTTTTGTTTTTGTTTTATGAAAGGGTATTGGATTTTGTTTAATGCTTTTTCTGCAACCCTTCAGTATTTTTTGTACTTTATTCTATTGATATGTTATTACATAGTTTTATTTTCAGAAGTTAAAGCAATCTTGTATTCTTGTGACAAATGTCATTTGTATAACTTTTTTAAAAGATTCTATTTATTTATTTGAGAAAGAGATAGAGCAAGAGAGCATGAATGGAGAAAAGAGACAGAAAGAGAGGAGAGAAGCATGCTACCCACTGAGCAGGGAGCCTGAAATGGGAATCAGTCCTACATTCCCAGGATCATGGCATGAGGTGAAGGGAGAAGCTTAACAGAGTGAACCACCCAAGTCCCCCAGTTTGTATAATTCTTATTATATGTTGCCACATTCAGCTTTAGAGCATTTTTATTTCAATATTCATAAAAGAAACTGTTCTTTAACTTTTTAATTTGTGATGTCTTTAACAAATTTTGGAATAAAGATAATAGTGGCTTATAGAGTGAGTTGGTAATATTCCTTGGACTTTTATTTGTTGGAAAATTTTGTGAAGGGTTGGTGTTAATTCTTCTGTAAATATATAGTAGAATTCATGGTAAAGCTATGTAGGCATATCTTTTAGCTCTGAGTTTTTAAAAATTTCTAATGGAATTTCCATAATTTGTGTCTTTCTAGAAATTTGCTTGTTTCATCTACATGTTAGATAAATACATAATTTGCTAGATGCATTTCATAATATTACCATATGATTTCTTTCACTTATGGAAGGTTAGCAATGATATGCCCTTTTTCATTACTGAGCTTAGTAACTTTTAGAGTTCTCTATTTTCTTGATCTTTCTAGATAAGGGCTATCAATGTTTTTGGTCTTTCTAATAACCCAGTTTTGTTAATTTTTCTCTATTGATTTTTTATTGATTTCATTAATTTCTTTTTTTTTCTTTTTTTCTTCTTTCTTTATTTTTTCAGCGTAACAGTATTCATTGTTTTTGCACAACACCCAGTTCTCCATGCAAAACATGCCCTCCCTATTACCCACCACCTGTTCCCCCAACCTCCCACCCCTGACCCTTCAAAACCCTCAGGTTGTTTTTCAGAGTCCATAATCTCTTATGGTTAGCCTCCCCTTCCATTTTTTTTTTATAAACATATAATGTATTTTTATCCCCAGGGGTACAGGTCTGTGAATCGCCAGGTTTACACACTTCACAGCACTCACGATAGCACATACCCTCCCCAATGTCCATAGCCCCCTCCCCCTCTCCCAATCCCACCTCCCCCCAGCAACCCCCAGTTTGTTTTGTGAGATTAAGAGTCATTTATGGTGTCTCCCTCCCAATCCCATCTTGTTTCATTTATTCTTCTCCTATCCCCCTACCCCCCCATGTTGCTTCTCCATGTCCTCATATCAGGGAGATCATATGATAGTTGTCTTTCTCCGATTGACTTATTTCACTAAGCATGATACGCTCTAGTTCCATCCACGTCATTGCAAATGGCAAGATTTCATTTCTTTTGATGGCTGCATAGGATTCCATTGTGTATATATACCACCGCTTCTTTATCCATTCATCTGTTGATGGACATCTAGGTTCTTTCCATAGTTTGGCTATTGTAGACATTGCTGCTATAAACATTCGGGTACACGTGCCCCTTCGGATCACTATGTTTGTATCTTTATGGTAAATACCCAGTAGTGCAATTGCTGGGTCATAGGGTAGTTCTATTTTCAACATTTTGAGGAACCTCCATGCTGTTTTCCAGAGTGGTTGCACCAGCTTGCATTCCCACCAACAGTGGAGGAGGGTTCCCCTTTCTCCACATCCTCGCCAGCATCTGTCATTTCCTGACTTGTTAATTTTAGCCATTCTGACTGGTGTGAGGTGATATCTCATTGTGGTTTTGATTTGTATTTCCCTGATGCCGAGTGACGTGGAGCACTTTTTCATGTGTCTGTTGGCCATCTGGATGTCTTCTTTGCAGAAATGTCTCTTCATGTCCTCTGCCCATTTCTTGATTGGATTGTTTGTTCTTTGGGTGTTGAGTTTGCTAAGTTCCTTATAGATTTTGCATACTAGACCTTTATCTGATGTGTCGTTTGCAAATATCTTCTCCCATTCTGTCAGTTGTCTTTTGGTTTTGTTAACTGTTTCCTTTGCTGTGCAAAAGCTTTTGATCTTGATGAAATCCCAATAGTTCATTTTTGCCCTTGCTTCCCTTGCCTTTGCCGTTGTTCCTAGGAAGATGTTGCTGCGGCTGAGGTTGAAGAGGTTGCTGCCTGCATTCTCCTCAAGGAATTTGATGGATTCCTTTCTCACATTGAGGTCCTTCATCCATTTTGAATCTATTTTCGTGTGTGGTGTAAGGAAGTGGTCCAATTTCATTTTTCTGCATGTGGCTGTCCAATTTTACCAGCACCATTTATTGAAGAGGCTTTTTTCCATTGGACATTCTTTCCTGCTTTGTCGAAGATTAGTTGACCATAGAGTTGAGGGTCTATTTTTGGGCTCTCTATTCTGTTCCACTGATCTATGTGTCTGTTTTTGTGCCAGTACCATGCTGTCTTGATGATGACAGCTTTGTAATAGAGCTTGAAGTCCGGAATTGTGATGCCATCAACTTTGGCTGTCTTTTTCAATATTCCTTTGGCTATTCGAGGTCTTTTCTGGTTCCATAATTTCTATTCAAATTAATATTTTTGCTTATGTTAGGTTTATTCTACACTTCTTTTTCTCATATTTTAAGGTGGGAGTTTAGATTACTGTTATGAGATCTTTATCCTTTCTAAATACAGGGGTTTACAACTTTAAATTTCCTTCTAAGCAGTGCTTTGTCATATCATCCAATTTTGGGGCATTGTATTTTTAATTCTCTTCAAAATATTTTCTAATTTTTAATCTATTTTAACATTTTAATTCCAGTATAAGTACCATGCAATGTTATATTAGTTTTCAGATGTACAATATGATGATTCAAAAATTCTATACATTATTCAGTGCTCATCCTGGTAAGTGTACTCTTAATTCCCTTCACCTATTTGACCCATCCCTCCACACACCTCCCCTCTGGTAACCATGCTTGTTCTCTTTAGTTAAAAGAATTTTTTGGTTTGTCTATCCTTTTAATTTTTTTTGTTGTTATTAATTTTGTTTCCTAAGTTCCACATATGAATAAAGTCATATCCTTGTGTGTTTTTGACATACTAAACATTTAAGGGTGTGCTTTTTAATTTCCACATACTTGTGATTTACCCCATTTTTTATTGATTTCTCATTAGATTCCATTACAGGAAAATTAACTAGATATGACTTCAATCCTTTTGTATTTATCAAGGCTAGTTTCATGACGTAATTTGTTTTGTGGTATATCTAGCTGAATGTCCCATATGAACTTGAGGGGAAAAAAAAAGTATGGCACTGTCATTGGGTAGATTGGTGTCTATTAGGTTCCAGATGGTTTATAGACTTGTTCAAGTCTTCCAGGCTCTTCTTGAGCTTTTGCCTAGGTGTTTAGTCCATTACTGAAAGTGTGGAATTAAAGTCTCCAACTATTATTTCTGAGGTACCAATTTCTCCCTGCTTGTGCTCTCTCTCTGTCAAATAAATAAAATCTTTAAATAAAGTAAAGGGTGTGTGTGTGTACACACATATGTATATACACATGTATGCACATATATATATGCACATGCATATATATAGGTGCACACACAAATATATTCACACACATATACATATACATATACAATGGAATATTAACCATAAAAAGACTAAATAATCTTGCTACATGTCACAATATAGATGGACCTAGAGGTATTGTGCGAGCTGAAGTTAATCAGAGAATGATAAATTCTAAGTGACTTCACTTAAATGTGGAATCTAAAAAACAAAATGAACAAACATAAAAAACATTCTCTTAAATAGAGAACTGGTGGTTACTAGAAAGGAAGAAATGATACGGGATAATAATGATAATCCATTGGAACAAATGAAGAGAACCAGAACTATGATGGTTAGTATCATAAGCATTCTATATATTCTTGCTTGGCTTTCTTATTTCAACATTTTTAAATTATAAAATTGTATGAAGTAATTATAAAAATGTTTTGTGTTATATACATGAATAATACAAAAGAATAGAGAATAGAGTTACATAGAAAGGTTAAGTATAGTTACTATCTATCACCATACTATATTATTACAATAATATTAACTATATTGTCTATGCTGTAGACTTCATGTCTGTGACTTATTTCATAACTGAACATTTATACCTCTTTTTTAAAATTTTATTTATTTTTTAAGTTTCTTTTCAGTGTTCTAGAACTCATTGTTTATGCACCATACCCAGTGCTCCATGAAATACATGTCCTCCATAATATGCACCACCAGGCTCACCCAACCTCTCATGCCTTGCCCCTCCAAAACCCTCAGATTGTTTTCCAGAGTCCACAGTCTCTCATGGTTCATCTCCCCCTCCAATTTCCCCCAAATTCCTTATCCTCTGCATCTCCCCATGTCCTCCGTGTTATTTCTTATGCTCCACAAATAAGCGAAACCATATGATAATTGACTCTCTCTGCTTATTTTACTCAGCATAATCTCTTTCAGTCCCGTCCATGTTGATACAAGATATTTATACCTCTTAATCCCCTTCACCCATCCCCCCCCCACCCCTACCAACTGGTTAATATTATTTTTTTAAAGATTTTATTTATTTATATATTTGGCAAAAAGAGAGAGAGAGCGAGAGTGCGCACAAGCAGGGAGAGAGGCAGGCAGAGGGAAAGGGAGAAGTAGGCTCCCCATTGAGCGGAGAGCCCAACATGGGGCTCTATCCAAGGACCTGGGATCATGACCTGACCCAAAGGCAGACACAACCAACTTAGACTCTCAGCTGCCCCATCACATCTTCTTTAGCCATTCATCTATGAACAATTTGGGTTGCTTCCATATCTCGGCTATTGTAAATAATTCTGCAATAAATCTAGAGGTACAATATGTCTTTTCATATTAGTATTTCCTTTTGCCTTGGTAAATGCCCAGAAGTATAATTACTGGTTCATATGGTATTTATAATCTTTTTTTAAATTTTTTATAAATTTTTAAATTTTTATAAATTTTTTTTAATTTATTTTTTTCAGCATAACAGTATTCATTGTTTTTGCACAATACCCAGTGCTCCATGCAATACGTGCCCTCCCTATTACCCACCACCTGGTTCCCCCAACCTCCCACCTCCGCCCCTTCAAAACCCTTGGGTTGTTTTTCAGAGTCCATAGTCTCTTATGGTTCACCTCCCCTTCCAATTTTTTTTTTTTAATAAACATATAATGTATTTTTATCCTCAGGGGTATAGGTCTGTGAATCACCAGGTTTACGGACCTCAATGTGAGAAAGGAATCCATCAAAATCCTTGAGGAGAACACAGGCAGCAACCTCTTTGACCTCAGCCGCAGCAACATCTTCCTAGGAACATCGGCAAAGGCAAGGGAAGCAAGGGCAAAAATGAACTATTGGGATTTCATCAAGATCAAAAGCTTTTGCACAGCAAAGGAAACAGTTAACAAAACCAAAAGACAACTGACAGAATGGGAGAAGATATTTGCAAACAACATATCAGATAAAGGGCTAGTATCCAAAATTTATAAGGAACTTAAATTTTTATAAATTTTAAAAAATTATAAATTTTTAATTATAATTGTATTTATATTTTTTTTAGGAAACTTCCTATTCTTCCACAGTGGTTCCTCCAATTTACATTCCCACTACAAACAGTACATGAGGGTTTCCTTTTCTATATCCTCACCTACATATGTTATTTTTTATCTTTTTGATAGCCATTCTGACTAGCGTGAGCTGATAACTCATTTTGGTTTTGATTTTCATTTCCCTGATAATTAGTGAAGTTTTAGCATATGCTCTCTGTCTGTCACTCTTTTGTCTTCTATGGAAAACTGCTGAGATCTTTTGTCCATTTTTTAATATTTTAACTTTTATATTCTAATATGGATTTTTTGCTGTTGAGTTTTATTAATTCTTCATATATTTTGGATACTAACCTCTTATTGGATATAACATTTTCAAATATCTTCTCCCATTCAATAGGTTGCCTTTTGTTTTTTTGTGATGATTTCCTTTGCTGTACAAAGCTTTTATATTTTAGTGTATTCTCAATAGTTTATTTTTGCTTTTGTTTTCCTTGTATAAGTAGACATATCCGTAACTATCTTGCTAAGGCTGATGTCAGAGAGATTATTGTCTATGTTTTCTTATAGGAGTTTTATGGACTCAGGTCTCACATTTAGGTTTTTAATCCATTCTGAGTTTATTTTTTTGTATGGTGTAAGAAAGTGGTCCAGTTTTTCTTTTGCATGTGGTTGTCCAGTTTGCCCAAGACCATTTATTGAAAAGGCAGTCTTTTCCCCATTGTAGATTCTTGCTTCCTTTGTTATAATCAACTTTATATGCATGGGTTTATTTTGGGTTCACTATTCTGTTCTGTTGATCGGCCTCTGCTTTTGTGCCAGTATCATACTGTTTTGGTTGCTATAGCTATGTGGTATATCTTGAAATCTGGAATTGTGATACCTTCTGTTTTGTTCTTCTTTCTCATGATTGCTTTGGCTATTCAAGTAATTTTGTGGCTCCACACAAACTAGAAATATTTCAGTTCTGTGAAAAAAATGCTGTTATTTTGATGGGGATTGCATTGAATCTGTGGATTGTTTCATTACTATGGACATTTAAAAATGTTAATTTTCTCAGCCCATAAGCATGGTGTATCTGTCCATTTCCTTGTGTTGTCTTCTATTATTTGATTAATGTTTTAGAGTTTTCAGAATATAGGCCTTCACCCCCTAGTTAGATATTAAGTATTTAATCAAGTATTTTATTCATTTGATGCAATTGTAAATGGGGTTATTTTCTCTTTCTGCTACCTCACTGTTTGTAGAAATCTAAAATTTCTATATATTATTCTTTTGTCCTGAAACATTGCTGAATTCACTTATTCTAACAGGTTTGTGTGTGTGTGTGTGTGTGTGTGTGTGTGTGTGTGTGTGTAATCTTTAGGGTTTTCTATATATAACATTATGCCATCTGCAAATAGTGATAGTTTTACTTCTATTCAATTTGGATATTTTTATTTGTTTTTATTGTCTGATTACTACATCTAGGACTTCTAGTACTATGTTGAGTAGAAGTGGTGAGAATGGACATTCTTTTCTTGCTCCCGATCTTAGAGGAGATGTTTTCAGTGCTTCACCATTGAATGTAATGTTAGCTGTGGGTTTGTCATATATGGTGTTTATTACATTTGAGGTATGTTTCCTCTAAACCTACTTTGTTGGGAATTTTTATCATGAACAGATGTTGTTTGGTCAGATGCTTTTTCTGCAACTCTTAAAAGGATCATATGATTTTCAACCTTATTCTTTGAACTTGATGTATCATATTGATTGCATCATTGGAATAAATCCCATTTAATCATGGTGAATGATCCTTTTAATATATTGTAGAACTTTTCTGGGTAATATTTTGTTGATGATTTTTCCATCTATGTTGATCAGAGATATAGGCCTGTGGTCTTCTCTTTTTTTGTAGTGTCTTTTCCTGATTTTAGTATGAGAGTAATGCTGTCCTTGTACAATGAATCTGTAAGTTTAACTTCCCTCTATTTTTAGGAAGAGTTTGAGAATAGGCATTAATTTTTTTTTTTAATGTTTAGCAGAATTCACCTATGAATCCATCTGGTCCTGGACTTTTGTCTCATGGGAGATTTTTGATGGCGGACTCAGTTTTCTTAATAATAGTCTATTCAAATTTTTTCTTTCTTTTTGATTTAGTATTAGAAGATTGTATGTTCCTACAAATTTATTCATTTAAGTATTCTAATTTTTAACATATAACTTTAAATCGTATTCTCTTATAATTTTCTGTGGTGTAAGTTGTTATTTTACTCCCTCCACTTCTCATTTTATTTATTTGCATCCTTTTTCTTGATGGGTGTGATTAAAATATCACCAATTTGATCTCCCAAGAACCAAGTGTTGGTTTCATTGATTATTTTTCTATTGTTTTTTAAGTCTGTATTTCATTTATTTCCACTCTAATCTTTATTATTTCCTTCATTCCAGCTTTGTATGTCTAAGTCTTTTAAGTTAAGATTTTTTTATGGTTCTAGAGGTAGACATGTAACACTCTTAACTTCCCTCTTACAACTGCTCTTGCTGCATCCCAAGGATTTTAGATCATTGTGTTTTCATGTGTGGGTTGATTTTCTTTTTTTATACTGTCTTTAATTTCTTTCTTGACTGATTGTTTGATTAGTAGCATGTTATTTAGCCTCTGTGTTTGTGGTATTTTTCCAATTTTTTTTCTATTAATTGATTTCTCTTTTCATAGGATTGTGATTGGATAAGATACTTGATATGATTTCAGTCTTCTTAAATTTAATGAAAATTGTTTTGTGGCCTAGTTTATTATGTGTCCTGGAGAATGTTCCATGTGCACATGAAAAGAATGTGTATTGTTTTGGGGTGAAATGTTCTGTATGTATCTATTAAGTCCATCTGAACTAATATTTTATTCAAAGTCATTGTTTCCTTGTTGATTTTATGTCTCAAAGGCCTAGCCATTGATTAAGAGAGATGTTAAGTTTGTCATAGTGGCTTAGTAAGTTAAGCATCCTACTGTTGATTTAGGCTCAGGTCATGATCTCAAGGTGGTGAGATTGAACCCTACGTTGGCTCTGCCCTGAGCATGGAGGCTGCTTAAGATTCTTTCTCACTTTCTCCCTTGCCCTCTCCCCTACCCAGCCTCTTAAAAAAAGGGGAATATTAAAATTCCCAAGTATTATTGTATTGTTTTCAATTTCTCCCTTTATTTCTTTATATTATAATAATATATATTAATAATATAATATTGGAGATTTTGGTGCTTTATATTGGATACACAGATGCTTAAAATTGTTATAACCTCCAACTGGATTGATCTCTATCAACAAGTAACACCTTTTGTCTTTTGCTACAGTCTTTGTTTTAAAGTCTGTTTAAAGTCTGTTTGATATAAATATTGCTATTCTGGTTTCTTTGCTTCCATTTAAGGGGATAACTTTTTCCATTTCTTTAGTTTTATTTGTAAATTGCCTTTAGGTCTTAAGTGAGTCTTGTAGGCAACATATAGATGGGTGTGTTTTTTTACTCATTCAATTACCTCATTTTTTTAGTATAGCATTTACTTCATTTACATTTAAAGTAATTACTGATATGTACTTGTTGCCATTTTCTTAATTGTTCTTTTGTTCATTTTTATAGTTCTCTGTTCCCTTTTGCTCTCTTCCTTTGTGGTTTGATGGCTTTCTTTAGTGTTATTAATTTACTTGCATTTGTATCCTAGAGATATTTTAGTAAGGTTACTATTGGGATCATATATTACATCCTATAAATTTAATAATCTGTATTAAGTTGATGGTTGCCTATTTTGAAGATACTCTAAAGGCACTCATTTTTTTGTATCCCTAGATTAGTTTTTGTAGATATAATTGATTTTACCATTTTTGTGTTTTAATTTCCATACTGGCTTTGTAAGTAATTAATCTACTACCTTTACTATATGTTTGCTTTTATCCGTAGAATATTTCTCTATCATAATTTTCTTACAGCTAATTAGGGCCTTTTATTTGGCTTTTAAAAAGTCCCTTAACATTTTTTTTTTAATATTTATTTGAGAAAGAGAATCTTTAAGCAGACTCTGTGCTGAGCAGGGGCTCAATCTCCCAACCCTGAAGTGAAACCAAGAATTGGACATTTAACTGACTGAGCCACCCAGGCACCCCAGCATTTCTTATAAAGCTGGTTGAGTGGAAACAAATACCTTTAACTTTGCTTGTCTTGGAAGCTTTATTCTGAATGACAACCTTACTGGGTAAACTAGAAGGAGAAGTAATTTGGATTGTAGGTTTTTATTCTCCTCAGCATTTTGAATATACCATGCCACTCCCTGGCAAAAAATCAGGGGATAACTTTACAGGGTTTCTTTTGTATTTAAATATCTTCTTTCCTCTTGCTGCCCTTAGTATTCTCTGTCATTAATTTTTGTCATTTTTATCATCGTGTGCCTTGGTGTAGACAGCCTTGGAATATTCTTATTAAGATAGGATAATATTCTATTATTATCCTTCCCAGATTTGGGAATTTTCTATTGACCTCTCTTTTCCTTCTGAGATTCCTATTATGTAAATGTTATTATGCTTGATGATGTGACAGAATTCCCTGAACCTATTCTCTGTTTTTCTTATTCTTTTTTTTTTTTTTTTTTTTTTTTTTTTGCTATTTACCATTATGGATTTCCATTACCTTGCTTCCCAGATCTGTTCTTCTGCATCTTCTAATCTGTGGTTGATTTCATCTAGTGTATTTTGTATTTTATATCTTTGTTGAAGTTCTGAGTTCTTTTTTCTCTAGTTCAGTGAGTATGACCATTACTTTGAACTCTGTATATTGTATATGACTTATCTTCAGTTAGCTGTAGTTTTGTCTTGTTCTTTCATCTGGAACATATTTCTCTGTTCCTATTTTGTCTATGCTTCTTTCTACATCTCTGATCTTGAACGTAGTTAAAGATACTTAAGATACTGTGGTATCTTAGTACCAGAGATGCCAGAACCAGGTATTTCCTGAAGGAAGAAAGCAAAATAAAGGAATAGAGAAGTACTACAAAAGTGGCAATAAGTACAAACCTATCGACAATTGCTTTAAATATAAATAGACTAAATGTTCCAGTCAAAAGACTTAGGATAACTTAATAGATTAAAAAAAAAATGTCCCATCTGTATGCTCCCTGTAAGACTTCCTTCTGACCTAAAGACACATACAGACTGAAAGTGAAAGGATAAAAAAAGATAATTTAAGTAAATAGAAGAAAAATAAATAATTATTGCTATTCTGGCTTTATCAAAGACAAAATAGACTTTAAAACAAGACTGTAACAAGAGACAAAAGATATTATACAATGACAAAAAGATCCAGCCCACCAGAGGTCATAACAATTGTAAATATCTATGCACCCAAGATAGAAACACCTAAGTACATAAGCAAATATTGAAAGACATAAACGGGAGAAACTGACAGTAATAAAATAATAGGGTACTTCAACATCCCTTTTACATCAATGGATAGATCATCCAGTGGCTTTGAATGATACAATAGAACAGATATATACATAATATCCCCTCTAAATCCAGCAGAATACAAATTATTTATGTTAAGCCATAAGACAAATCTCAGATAAAAAAGGATTGAAATACTATCAAGGCATCTATTGCAACCACAACACTATGAAAGTAGACATCAATTACAAGGGGAAAAAATGGGAAAAACTCACAACATGTGGGGGTTTAATATGCTACTAAACATGGGCGCCTGGGTGGCTCAGTGGGTTAAAGCCTCTGCCTATGGCTCAGGTCATGACCTCAGGGTCCTGGGATCAAGTCCCACATTATGCTCTCTGCTCAGCAAGGAGCCTGCTTCCTCCTCTCTCTCTCTGCCTACTTGTGATCTGTCAAATAAATAAATAAAATCTTTAAAAAATATATGCTACTAAACAATAGGTCACTGAAAACACACACACACACACACACACACACACACAACTGCTTTTATTGTGTCTAAGAGGGAAGTTTATAGCAATAGAAGAAACAAAGCCTCAACAGAAACACAATTATAAGAGAATATTCTGAGAAATTATATGCCAATAAATTGGACAACATAGATGAAATGGAGAAATTCCTAGACACATATGATCATCCAATACTGAATCAGAAAAACAGGCATTTTTCTAGTAACAAAATTGAGTCAATAATCAAAAACTCTCAACAAACAAGTCCAGGAGCATATGGCTTCAAACTGAAGTCTACCAAACATTTAAAGGAGAGTTAATAGTAATTCTACTCAAAATATTCCAAAATAGAAAAGAGGAAGGAAAACCTCAAAATTCACTTTATGAAGTCAGCAATACCCTGGATACCAAAACCAGGCAAAGATGACACACACAAAAGAAAACTATAGGCCAATATCTCTGAAGACATACTTGAAAAATCCTCAACAAATATTACTGAGTTCAACAATACTTTAAAAGAATCATTCACCAGGATCAAGCAGGATTTATTGCAGGGATACAAGGAAAGATTTGATTCCCAAATCAATTAATGTGATACATCACCTCCACGAGAATAAAACCATGTGGTTATCTCAACAGATGCCGCAAAAGCGTATACAACATCTAGTCATGAATACAACATCTAGTCATGAATATAACATCTAGTCATGATAAAACTCTCAACAAAGTGGGCTTATAAGGAACATACTTCATCAAAATAAAAGCCATAGATAAAAAGTTCCCAGCTAACACACTCAATGGTAGAAAAAAACCAGAATCTTTCCTTCTGTGATCAGGAGGAATACAAGGATGTCCATTCTTACCACTTTTATCCAATATAGTACTGGAAGTCCTAGCTGCAGCAATCAAGCTAGAAAAAGAAAAGTTATCCAAATTGGTAAGGAAAAAGTCAAACTATCACTGCTTGTAGAAGACATGATACAACATATAGAAAACACTAAAGACTCCACCAAAAAAAAAAAAAAAAAACTATTAGAATAAATGAATTCAGGAGAGTTGCAGGCTACAAGTAACATGGAAATATGTTTCTGATCCTTCATTATGAGTGTATACATAGAAAGAGAAATTTTTTTAAAATCCCACTTAGAAATAAATTTAACCAAGAAGGTGAAAGACATGTATTCTGAAAGCAATAAGATATTGATGAAATAAATTGAAAACAACACAAGAAAATGGAAAGATAGGTCATGCTCATTAATTTGAAGAGATAACATTTTTAATATCCATACTACCGAAAGCAATCTATAGATTCAATGCAGTACCTATCAAAATATGAACATTTTTCACAGAATTAGGTTGCTTATAAAATTTGTATGGAACTGTGCAAGACCTTGAATAGCCAATCTTGAGAAAGCAGAACAAAGCTGGAAGTATGACAAACTCAGACTTCAAGATCTACTATAAAGTTATAATAATCAAAACAGTGTGGTACTGGCACAAAAATGGACAGATCAACAGAACAGTATAGAGAGCCCAGAAATAAACCCATTCCTAGTGCATCAAGAATGTACAATGGGGGGGCGCCTGGGTGGCTCAGTGGGTTAAGCCTCTGCCTTCAGCTCAGGTCATGATCTCAGGGTCCTGCGATCGAGCCCTGTATCGGGCTCTCTGCTTGGCAGGGAGCCTGCTTCCTCCCCTCTCTGGCTGCTGCTCTGCCTAATTGTAATCTCTCTCTCTCTCTCTTTCTCAATCTGTAAAAAAGAAAAAAAAAATTAATAAAAAAAAGAAAAAGAATGTACAATGGGAAAAACTGTCTTTTCAATAATGGTGTTGGGAAAACTAGGCTGTTTTCTTATACTCAAAAATGCAAAAGATTAAAGAACCTTAATGTGATACCTGAAAGCATAAAACTCTATAAAAAAACATAGGCAATAATCTCTTGGACATCAACTTTAGCAAGATACTTATGGATATGGGAAACAAAAACATTTGGGACTATACCACAATAAAAAGCTCTGCACAGTAAAGAAAATCATCAACAAAACAAAATGCAGTGTGAAAAGATATTTACAAATCATACATCCAATAAGAAGTAATATCTAAAATATGTAAAGGACTTATACAACACAGCATCAAAAAACAAAAACAACCCACACAAGGTAATAAATAATGGGCAATGAATATAAATAGACATTTTTCCCAAAAGACCAACGGATGGCCAGCAGGCACATGAGAAGATGTTCAACATCAGTAATCATCAAGGAAATGCAAATCAAGATCACAATGAGCTATCCCCTACCAGATTGGCTATTATCAAAAAGACAAGAAAAACAAATATTGGTGAGGATGTGGAGGAAAAGGAGTGTTCATACACTGCTGGTACAGATGTAAATTAATGTGACCACTACAGAAAACAGTGTGGAGATTCCTTAAAAAAATTAAAAATAGAAATACCACATGATCCAGCAATCTCCTTCGGAGTATGTACCCAAGGCAAATGAAAATACTAATTCAAAGTGATATGCACCCCTTTATTTATTGCAGTATTATTTATAATAGCCAAGAGATGGAGGCAGCCCACATACCCATTGATTTATAAATGGCTAAAGAAGATAATAGTATATAAATATCAAATGAACTATACTCATCCGGAGACAATCAAATTTTGACATTTGTGACTACACAGATGGACCTTGGAAGTATTGTGCTGGGTGAAGTTAGAGAAAAATTCCATACAATTTCACTTCTTTGTGGAACCTAAAAAAACAAAACATGAAAACAGATTTAAAAGCAGAGAACAAACTAACTGGTAGTTGCCAAAGGGAGGATTTTGGGGGGATGGGGAAAGGAGAAGGGAATTAATGGTACAAACTTCTAGTTATAAAATTTATGGAGATAAAATGTATAGTATAGAGAATATAGTCAATAATAGTATAATGATGTTGTCTCATGACTATATGTATAATATATACTTATAATGACAGAGTGGTGGAATTTACCATCAAATCACTATGTTGTACACCTGAAACTAATATATTTTTTCAAATATACTTCCATAAAAAAAACTTGACTTGCTTGAATTTAGATTAGATAGATACCAATAGAGACCAACTCAACAAGGTATTTCCATTCATTAAATGCGACTTATAATTACAACAAATATAGCCTCAAAAATTCTTTAGTGAGATTGTCATAGGAGGTGAAATATTAAGAAAAATCACAGATTGCTACCAGGATTCAAGGAAATTAGCTATTAGAATCCAGAGAGTTAATGAAAGAGAAGGTTGAACTTGATACTGAAGAATGGTTACTTCTTGGAAAGATAAGATGGAGTCAATAGCAATTGTTGTTACTATTTTTGAAGAAAAAAACTATTTACCCATTCTTTCTAGATACTACTTATTCACACATAGTTTAGAAATAATTATAGCTACCAGAAAAATACTTTTCTCATGGCACCAAAGTGCATTCTGCAAAATAAAAATGTATTTTGTTAGCTCTAAACAGACTTAACTGAGAATTTTTTGAGAAACAGTTCTACTTGAGTCTAAGTATGAAACATTGCATTAACTATGCAATATATATGCATATTAGTTTCCTCATGTGCAACATGGGATAGTTTTGCGTGTTAAATAATGATTTAAAATATTAAGTGTAGCACCTGGAACATGATAACATTTCATTAATCTAAGTTTAAACTATTATATCAAAAGAAAAAGCCTATCTTTTCCTATTAATACATTGCTTAATGTTTGTATTATTAGTTATTTGGGTACTAATATTCCATGCTAAATGAGCAGTGTGGGCAGAACATAATGTAAATAGAAATTTAAGAGGAAACAGTCCCCAATCCCCAATAAAATAGTTTATTAAAATTAAGGTTGATATATACACACACACAAAATAACTACATTTCAAACTATGAATACCTTTGAGAATTGAATGACACCAGTTTAGGTTTGTTCTTCAAAAAATGAAGTAATTGTAGGTGTTACTCTGATCGGAATCAATCCCCTCATCTAAAACCAAAAGACCTTGTGTATTCTTGTATATTAGATGGAATAACTAAAAATTGGAATGAAATATTGTTAGTGCCTTTGAAATCTCCTTTTTTAAAAATCTACTTTAGGGGCACCTGGATGGCTCAAATGATTGAACATCTGTGTTTGGCTCAGGTCATGATCTCCAGGTCCTGGGATGGAGCCCCATGTTGGCCTCCCTGCTCAGCAGGAAGTCTGCTTCTCCCTTTTCCTCTGCCTCTCCTCCCACCCCCAATGAATGAATATCTTTAAAAATCTACTTTAGTGAAGATATATAATTAATTTTATCCACTGAAATAAATTAAACTCTTACTACAAGTGAATTCCTTTTTAGAATTTAGAATGTGTTTATAATTACTTTCACGGGACCTAACTTGATTAAGACAAGATACCATGGTTTTTGTTGAATCTGGTGTTGTTTGGTAGACATTCAATGAATATTTATGAAATAATGGAGATTCCAAAGGCATGATACCTTGAAAATATTGAATATAGGTTTACATTTCTCCAGCAAAAATAATATTTTAGGCAGCTATTCTTACATTATGACCCTAGGAAGAGATAGGAAGGCAAACAACAAATCACAAAAGAGTTGACCTAACCAGAGTCTTTTTAGACACTTAAAAGAAGCCTTTCTGATTGATGAGAAATTGTGGGAAGAAGAGATGGCTAGGAAAACAAAATGATGCAGTTCTCATTTGCATGACTCTATATCAACCCCTCAAACTTAACAGGTAATGAAGAGTGAGAGACAAGTATTGAACCTTTGCCTCACTTCCCATTTGATAATTTTTGCGAAGCAGCATTAAAAAAATTTAGATTTTATGGTTTCTAAATTCAACAGAATTGCTTAATAATGGTTTCTAGGCTTTTTTTTTGTTTTTCTTTTTTTTTTTAAGATTTTATCTATTTATTTGACAGAGATCACATGTAGGTAGAGGCAGGCAGAGAAAGAAGAAGAAGCAGGCTCCCTGTGGAACAGAGAGCCAGATGCGGGGCTTGATCCCAGGATCCTGGGATCATGACCTGAACCGAATGCAGAGGCTTAACCGACTGAGCCACCCAGGTGCCCCTAGGTTTTTGTTTGTTTGTTTGTTTTGTTTTTGTTTTTTTAATAATGATTTTATTTATTTGACAGAGAGTGAAAGAGGGAATACAAGCATGGGCAGTGGGAGAGGGAGAAGCAGGCTTCCCACTGAGCAGGGAGTCTAATGCAGGGCTTGATTGCAGGACCCTGGGATCATGACTCCAGCCAAAGGCAGATGCTTAACAACCGAGCCACCTTGGCGTCCTGATTTCTAGGTTCTATCCTAAACATACTAGAGGAGAAGTTCTTATTAATATTTTATAGTTTGTTCTACTTCACTCTCTATGTTTGGGAACAAATGGTCAATTATGATAGTAAATGTTATGTAAAATGATAGTTCTCTTTGAATCATTGTTAATCAGTATCAGTCAAGTGGATTATGGACAAGAATATCAGGAACCATCATACTTCTGGAACCATCATACTTCTAAATGTATTACTGTTCTAAAAAAGTGGGACTTGAATGTCCAACTTTTAAAATAATAAATGCAGGCTAACAAGTTCAACTTTACAGTAGTCAACTGTAAATGGAATAAATATCCTCACACCTTATAAATGGATCACAGAGTCTAAATATCAATAGTTAGTTTTAATTACGTTCTGAAGATGTCTTAGTTAAGGCTCCTATACCAAGATATCTTAGACTGAGTGGTTTCAACAGCAAAATTTACTTCCCACAACTCTGCAGACTAGAAGTTTGAGATCAGGGTCAGAGCATGGTCAAGTTCTGGCTTGAGCCTACTTCCTGGCTTGTTGATAGTTGCCTTCTCACTATATCCTCATGTAGCCAACAGAGATTCTCTCTCCCATGTCTAATTTTAAAGGCTTTAATACCATTTATGAGAGCTGCACCCTCATGATTTAATGACCTCCTAAACACCATACCTGCAAACACCATTACACTGAAGATTAGGATTCAACATGAATTTTGGGGGGATACAAACAATCCACACCAGAGAACCATTGAAATTAAAGTTTTTAATAAAAGGATTCTATGGCCAAATATTTGGAAGATGTTTCACAAACTTAATCTATCTTTGAAATATTACTATTGCAAATGAGATATCATATGCTATGTGACTTTCTTTAGCTAAAAAAAAAAAGAATAGACATTTCTTGTATGTTATAAGGCATTTCTTTAGTTTCCAAGGAGGAAAGTATGATCACTGTATTTAATTTATGTCTGATTCGTCATCTTAGGCTATGTCTCGCTATTACCACAGAAGCTAAGATTTTAAAGAAAAAAAAAATTGCCCAGCAGTGTTTTCAAATCCCCAAATTAAGAAGAACTAGTACAGATGATGAAAGGTAGGAATTTGAGTTCTAATTTCAGCTCTGCCACTGACTGTGCAACCTGAAATAGCTTGGTTTTCTTGCAATTTTTTATATTTATAAGTAAGCTTACTTATTAGTAAGTAAAGGACCCAGTAGTCCTATCATCTTGTATATAAAACTTATTGACATTTACTGAGTAAATTATTGTGTATGTTGAAGAAAATATGACTAATAAATGATTATAAAGCTTTTAGTAAATGGAAATCACTATGTAAACACATATTAAAGTCATTATAGAGAAGGAGGAAAATGAGCATGTAAATATTATATGACAAGAAAAGGCAAGTAAAATTCTGCATTGCTCTCATATTTCATAATTAAAGGAAAATATGTACTGGCAACTTTATTTAATGCTTACCTAAGTGGAACATTAAACAACATTTTTTTAGAGTCATTCACTTACATAGCTCTTAGATAAAGCTTATTTGGCCTTCTAATGGATAATAATATTGCTAACAGTAATCATATGCTGCATTTGCATAATATATTTCTTTTGCTGTACTGGGAGTACTTTCACAACATTGATCTAATTTTTCTTTTGATGACATTCTTATGAGGTAAGCAGTACATGTAGCTCAATCATGGATACAAAGTATAGACTAGAGAACAGCACAAATCATCATTAGAGAAGAAAAAGTGCTAAAATCAGTTATCTTTGGAAACATATGAAGAAGTACATAGAAATATTTTAAATTTAAGATGGCAAGTATTTATTATTTTTCCTACCACTTACTTGAACTGTTTTTATTCATATATCACTCACCCTATTATATAAGTTTTTTCATGAATAAATTGCTCTTAAATATTATTTTATATTTTATATCCATATATATTTCATACTACTTTGATATTTGAAATTCTTTTGTCTCTATAAATTGATCAGTTTCATTAATTCTATTAAGGTTAATGTCCTAAATTTAAATTATGAATATCCCTCTGATCTATAAACATATAGCAAAAATAGATAATCATTTGCATTAAAAATAAAACAAATATTTTTATGGATCATTATGGAATAATAAAATGTAGCAGTGGGTGGGGGTAAAGCACCTCAAGCTTTCTGAACTCCAGAAATATCTGCTGCATGGCCACATAACCCTTTAGAAACAACTTGAACCGATCCATTGCTTGACATCAGAAAGTGTAGAAAGTTCCACTACCCATAAAAATGACTTGATAAAAACTGGAGATACACCCTTCAGAGACATGTTTTATTTTTCATTTTTTTTAAAGATTTTATTTATTTATTTGACACAGAGAGATCACAACTAGGCAGAGAGGCAGGCAGAGAGAGAGAGAGGAAGCAGGCTCCTGCTGAGCAGAGAGCATGATGCGGGACTTGATCCCAGGACCCTGAGATCATGACCTGAGCTGAAGGCAGAGGGTTAACCCAATGAGCCACCCAGGTGCCCCAGAGACATGGTTTAATAAAGCTTCACACTCAGAGAGGCTGGATCACTATTCCTCTAACAGCAAGTTGCAACCCAGTATGAATTTGAAATCACTTTATTATGGAAAAATCAGTATTTTTCAAAATAAATTACTATATAGTATCCTGTACATCTGTATGATTCGTGAAGTTTATTTTTGTGACATATACATATATACATGTACAATTGTGTACCAGGTCAGAGTGTAAACTGATTTTTTAAAATTTGCTTTTCTATCAACAATAATAGATTTAAGCAGAAAAAGTTTGTAGCAAATAAAGAAAGCCCAACTTACTTCTTAGCAGAGAGATCTATAATGTCAGTATTATCACTGTAGGACAAAACTAAGATCTCATAGTTTTCTTGTACCTGGTTTTTGAGATCCAGGAGAACCTAGAAAGAAAATTCACTGTGAGAGTAGGATGGGAAATTTTAGAAAAAGAGAACAAGAGGGAACACATGAAAATATAAGACAAGCTTCCATTCACAACCTAGAGATTATAATCCAAAATGCAAAGGAAAAAGCAAAACTAAGAAAGACAATAACAAAAAAATCAGTAATTAAAATGTTAACTTATTCCAACCCAACAAAAACAATAGAAGAAAAAGATATGACCTTAAAATAAGAATACTATTATATATATATATATATAAAATAGTATTCTTATATATATATATTTATATATATATATATTCTTATATATATATATATATAATAGTATTCTTATTTAAGGTCATATTAAAAAGATATGACCTTAAAATAAGAATACTATTATATATATATATATAATATATATATTATATATATATATTATATATATATATATAATAGTATTCTTATTTTAAGGTCATATCTTTTTAATATATATTATATATATAATAAGAATACTGTAGAAAAATGGTACTCTGGGAACATGGCAATCCAAACATAGTTTCTATTCTTCCAATCTCAACTCCAAGATAATAGTCTTTATTAACCAAGTAGCATATGAGACCATGGTATCTAAGCTGAAGAGGGATTCTGGCTTCTGATAGGTTTCCAGTAGAGATATTAATCAAAATGTGTTTTTTCCAGGTCCTCCTCTTTCCCACTGCAGGGGGTACTGGAAGCCTGAGAAACGACCCCAAAATATCATTTATCTTTAGAAGGTTTGGCACTGAGAGACATTTGGAGCACTGAAATATGTGAATGAGCTGTTTTTCCTTGTATTCTAGTCTAAGAAAGATCTTTAGGAACAAGATTGAATCTCCCTTGCTGCTGAAGGTCAACAAATATAAAACAAAGTTGGATCAGGAACACTTGTTTCAGGTGTACTAGGTCCCAATGTATGATGGCAGATACTGCATGCCTGTCATAATTTAATGTATTTTAATAATAAATCTTCATCCAAAAAGAAAAAAGTATTTAACACTCAGAGGTAAAGGAAGAGAAGATAAAGAAAATTAAGAGATATGGCTATGAAGCTGCAGAGGAAGAAAAATATAATCTTGAACAAGCAATTTAATAATATAACTAATTTCTGGTTTTCAGAATTTTTTTTCAAAAAACATGATGGATTTTAAAGAAGAAACAGTCACTACTGAGGTTCAGTATTATAGACTAGAGAATCACAAGTGGTAATTAAAATACATAGTAACATTAAGACTATGAGGAAAGACTATGAGACTCAGAAAAGCAAGAGAAGATTTGAAAGAAGAAGAACTTTTTTATGAATAGTGGGTATTCTGAGGAAAAAGGACAGAAGGAAAAGTGGTTAATATTTAAACAAAGGATCAAATGTATTTTCTTGGGTTAGAGAAAGATCAAAGCATGCAGTTGGAAAGGAATAACTGACCAAGTTATCACTTGTTGTATGAAATAAAACTCACTCACAAAGTGATAGATTCTTAAGCTCTTCAGAAAAACAAAAACCCCTTACATGTTCTCAGGGAAAAAAGAACAAGTTATCTTTTAGATTATAATCAAATTGGAACCAGACTTTTCACTTGTGCCTCTGGAAACTAGAGGATGGTGGAGTGTCATTTATAAAACATTGAAAGAAATTAGCTGCCATACAAGAATCCTACACTCAGTCAAGAAATCTTCTTCTTACTAGAGTAAAGAAAGATATTTGGGGATACCTAAGATTCAGAAAATAGTTATCAGTTATTTCCAATTAGAAAAATCATTGAGGTAGCTACACAAAAGTCATTCACAACACCATTCACATTATCCTCCATGAAGCATAGAGGTAAAGCTGAACACATCAATTGCCCTCGTAGATAATATTGAACATACTACATAATTCTAGCCAATGATCACTTCACAGAAATCTGCAAGTGTCAACTGCTTATTTTCTTGTTTCATGCTTACAATACAAACAAAGTCCTGGAAGTGAAGTGGGTATCTTGTTACCAAGACTTTATTCAACGAATGAAAAAGATAAATGATACA
Organism: Meles meles; assembly: GCF_922984935.1. Classification (NCBI taxonomy): domain Eukaryota; kingdom Metazoa; phylum Chordata; class Mammalia; order Carnivora; family Mustelidae; genus Meles; species Meles meles. The sequence goes on along the minus strand of NC_060066.1, from coordinate 155,742,811 downwards.
AAGATCCTATCCTACCACTATACATTTTATTACATAAGATAAATAAAACTATTAGTTGTTTAAAATATTTTTAGGATGTCTGTTATTTGTAGCCAAAGTGTACTTTTAACTCATACAGTGTGTAGCATATGGAAGTGGAATTCTGGTGAACCTAAAATGTGAAATTGGCTAAGTGTAAGAAGTAGGATATATTTAGAAGTGAGGATTTTGTCATTGCAGTGTGGAAAATTGATGATCTTCATTTTGCAGTGATCATACATTTATGCCATTTGACACATGCTGTATTTTGGAATGTAAATCTCATAAATGGGGTGATAATTTCAGAATGCTGGTTACTCCAGGGAATGGTCATCTTAGGATAGTAGTTACATTTAACTATAGGTGGCAAAGTCATAGAATAATAGAGGGCCACAAAAGTAGTGTAAGTAGATTTTAAAAGTTTAGGTTCCATATCTGTGGTGTTTCTTAAGGTATTTTAACATATTAAATAACAACCTCATTGAGAAAATACAAAGGTATATAAGAATAAGGTATGTTGGGGCCCCTGGGTGGCTCAGTTGGTTAAGCAACTGCCTTTGGCTCAGGTCATGATCCTGGGATCAAGTCCCACATTGGGATCCCTGCTCAGTGGGGAGTCTTCTTCTCCCTCTGACCTTCCCCCCTTTAAGCTCTCATTCTCTCTTTCTCAAATAAATAAACAAAATCTTTTTTTAAAAAAAGAAGCTATGGGGCACCTGGGTGGCTCAGTGGGTTAGGCCTCTGCCTTCAGCTCAGGTCATGGTCTCAGGGTCCTGGGATCGAGCCCCATGTTGGGCTCTCTGCTCAGTGGGGAGTCTGCTTCCCCATCTCTCTCTACCTGCCTCTCTGCCTGCTTGTGATCTCTCTCTCTGTTAAATAAATCTTAAAAAAATTAAAAAATTAAAAAAGAAGGTATCCAGTAGCAAAATTTACTAATAAGTTAGTACCTTAATTCATTAGTATCAAAAACCCTAAAAGAAACGAAATGCTCTTCAACTGGTGAATGGATAAATTATGATATATCTATAGAGTAGAGCACTACTCAGCAACAAAGAAAGGACAAAGTACTGATACATGAAGAAAAAAATGTTCAAAACATTAAGTGGAAAGTGACAAATAATTACATGCTACATAATTCCATTTAAATATCAAAATGTCATTAAAAGAATTATCTTCTGGAAAAGACAAAACTATAGTTGACCATAGAGTTGAGGATCTATTTCTGGGCTCTCTATTCTGTTCCATTGATCTATGTGTCTGTTTTTGTGCCAGTACCATGCTGTCTTCATGATGACAACTTTGTAATAGAGCTTGAAGTCCAGAATTGTGATGCCACCAACTTTGGCTTTCATTTTCAATATTCCTTTGGCTATTCGAGGTCTTTTCTGGTTCCATATAAATTTTAGGATTATTTGTTCCATTTCTTTGAAAAAAATGGATGGTATTTTGATAGGGATTGCATTAAATGTCTAGATTGCTTTAGGTAGCATAGACATTTTCACAATATTTATTCTTCCAATCCAGGAGCATGGAACATTTTTCCATTTCTTTGTGTCTTCCTCAGTTTCTTTCATGAGTACTTTATAGTTTTCTGCGTATAGATTCTTAGCCTCTTTGGTTAGGTTTATTCCTAGGTATCTTATAGTTTTGGGTGCAATTGTAAATGGGATTGACTCCTTAATTTCTCTTTCTTCTGTCTTGTTTTTGGTGTACAGAAATGCAACTGATTTCTGTGCATTGATTTTATATCCTGACACTTTACTGAATTCCTGTACAAGTTCTAGCAGTTTTGGAGTGGAGTCTTTTGGGTTTTCCACATATAGTATCATATCATCTGCAAAGAGTGATAGTTTGACGACTTCTTTGCTGATTTGGATGCCTTTAATTTCTTTTTGTTGTCTGATTGCTGAGGCGAGGACTTCTAGTACTATGTTGAATAGCAGTGGTGATAATGGACATCCCTGCCGTGTTCCTGACCTTAATGGAAAAGCTTTCAGTTTTTCTCCATTGAGAATGATATTTGCGGTGGGTTTTTCATAGATGACTTTGATAATATTGAGGTATGTGCCCTCTATCCCTACACTTTGAAGAGTTTTGATCAGGAAGGGATGCTGTACTTTGTCAAATGCTTTTTCAGCATCTATGGAGAGTATCATATTGTTCTTGTTCTTTCTTTATTAATGTGTTGTATCACATTGATTGATTTGTGGATGTTGAACCAACCTTGCAGCCCTGGAATAAATCCCACTTGATCGTGGTGAAGAATACTTTTAATGTACTGTTGAATCCTATTGGCTAGTATTTTGGCGAGAATTTTTGTATCTGTGTTCATCAAGGATATTGGTCTGTAGTTCTGGGTATTTACCCTAAAGATACAAACGCAGTGATCCGAAGGGGCACATCTACCCGAATATTTATAGCAGCAATGTCTACAATAGCCAAACTATGGAAAGAACCTAGATGTCCATCAACAGATGAATGGATAAAGAAGATGTGGTATATATACACAATGGAATACTATGCAGCCATCAAAATAAATGAAATCTTGCTATTTGCGATGACATGGATGGAACTAGAGGGTATCATGCTTAGTGAAATAAGTCAATCAGAGAAAGACAACTATCATATGATCTCCCTGATATGAGGACATGGAGATGCAACATGGGGGGCTAGGGGGATAGGAGAAGAATAAATGAAACAAGATGGGATTGGGAGGGAGACAAACAATAATGACTCTTAATCTCACAGAACAAACTGGGGGTTGCTGGGGGGAGGTGGGGTTGGGAGAGGGGGAGGGGATTATGGACATTGGGGAGGGTATGTGCTATCGTGAGTGCTGTGAAGTGTGTAATCCTGGCGATTCACAGACCTGTACCCCTGGGGATAAAAATACATTATATGTTTATTAAAAAAAAAAAAATTGGAAGGGGAGGCGAACCATAAGAGACTATGGACTCTGAAAAACAACCTGAGGGTTTTGAAGGGTCGGGGGTGGGAGGTTGGGGGAACAGGTAGTGGGTAATAGGGAGGGCACGTATTGCATGGAGCACTGGGTGTTGTGCAAAAACAATGAATACTGTTAACGCTGAATAAAATAAATAAATTAAGCATAACAACAACAACAACAACAACAAAAAAGACAAAACTATAGGAAAAGAAAAGAGATCAGTGGCTACAAAGGGTATAGATTACATAGTGGCAATACAAAAGAACTTTTGGATTTAGTGGATGTTATGGATTAAAATCTGTCCACACAAAATTCCTAGCTGAGTTCCTAACTTTTGGTGCCTCTGAATGTGACCTTTTTCAGAGACAGGGAATTTACTGGGAAAATCAAGTTAAAATAAAGGGAGTAGTGTGGGCCCTAATGCAATATGACTACCTAACAAAAACTTAAATTTGGACACAGATAGTCATAGAGGAAAGACCGTGTGAAGAGATGTAGGGAGAAGATAATCATCTGCAAGCCAAGGAGAATGGCCTGGAATAGATTCTGATCATATAGCCCTGAAGGAACCCACCTTGCCTATATCTTGATTTTAGACTGCTAGCCTTAAGAACCATGAGATGATAAATTTCTGTTATGAAAGCCATCCAGTTTGTGTTATTTTGTTACAGTAGTCTTAGCAAAGTAGTATAGTGGAACTATACTGTACCTTGATTGTGGTTATAATCACAAGACTGTACATTTGACCGAATTCCTAAATTGTACGCCAAGAAAGTAAACTTTACAGAATGTAGGTAAAAAAGTGAATAAACAGGGTACCTGGGTAACTCAGCGGGTTAAGCCTCTGCCTTCTGCTTGAGTGATGATCTCAGGATCCTGGGATCAAGCCCAACATTGGGTTCTCTGCTCAGCATGGAGCCTGCTTCTCCCTCTCCCTCTGCCTGCCTCTCTGCATGCTTGTGATCTCTCTCTCTGTGTCAAAAAAAAAAAAAAGTGAATAAACCACAGCTGAACAAAAAACATATTTTGTTATCTAAAAAATATAACACTGTAAAATAAAAAGGACAGGAGATTTAAGCAAACACTTCACAAGGGAATTATACAAATGTGAAAAAACACATTAAAAGATGTTTAAAATCATTAATCATTAGGGAAAATCTAAGTAAAACCCATTATATAATGGGTATAACATATATCCATTATAATGGCTAAAACTTAAAAAGATTTGCAATATCAAAGTATTCATGAAGAGATGGAATAATTGAACTGTCAGCTATCGCTCATGGGAATGTAAATTGGCACAACCAATTTGCCAAAGAGGATTGATTTTTAATTTTTTTTAACCAAGACCCTGACAGTTTGCTCTTTTTTTGTTATTGTTTTTTATCTGAGTAATGTTGACACACAATGTGCATTAGTTATCTGTGTACAACTTAGTGATTTGACAAGCTAATACATAATGCTATCATCTGTCTTGTTACATCACTATTATAATTATCTCTGACTATATTCTTTATGCTGTGCCATGCTTTTTATTACCATGACTTATTCTATAACTGGAAGCCTCTATCTCCCTTCTTTTATAAAAATATTTTATTTATTTATTTGAGAGAGAGACAGTGAGAGAGCATGAGTGAGGATGTCAGAGGGAGAAGCAGACTCCCCATGGATCTGGGAGCCTGATGTGGGACTCAGTCCCGGGACTCCAGGATCATGACCTGAGCTGAAGGCAGTCGCTTAACCAACTGAGCCACCCAGGTGCCCATCTATCTCCCTCTCTTAACAAATTTTGCCCAAATCCCTATCCCCACCCTTCTGTCAAGCATTATTTCTCATTATAGGTTTCGTTCTGTTTTTATTTTCTTTTTAGATTCCACTTATGAGTGGAATTATATGGCACTTTATTTTCTCAGTTTAACTTAAATCACTTAGAATACCTTCTAGGTGCATTTATGTTTTCTCAAATGACACAATCTCATCCTGCTTTATAGTTGTGTAATATTCCATTATGGTATACATATCTTCCTTATCCATCTGCCCATTGATGGATACTTAGGCTACTTCTATATCTTGTCTATTGTAAGTAATGTCATGAAGATAGAGGTACACATATATTTTCAAATTAGCATTTTTGTTTTCTTTGGGTAAATACCCAGTAATGGAAATATTTATTAATATATTTTTCTATTTTCAATTTTTTGGGAAACCCCCATACTCTTTTCCACAGTGGCTATACTAATTTACATTCCTACCAACAGTGCACAATGTTCTTTTTTCTCCATATCTTACCCAACACTGATTATTTCTTATTATTTTCATTTTAGCTATTCAGACTGGTGTAATGTGATATTGCATTGTGGTTTGATTTGCATTTCCTTGATGATGATATTGAGCATCTTTTCATGTGTCTGTTGGCCATCTGTATATCTTCTTTGGAAAATATATATTCAGGTCCTCTGCCCATTTTTTAAAATCAGATTGTTTTTTTGAAAGAGAGAAAGGGATTAGGTGAAGATCCAGAGGCAAGCAGAGTGTACAAAGTGTAAATGAGAGAAACTACCATTTCTGGGAAACGAACTACTAGAAAAAGATTATAGATACAATTCTTAGAGCTCACACAGTGTCAGATTGAAAACCCACTTAACTCATGGAACATTGGGTCAAGAACTCAGTAGTGTTTTGCCTCAGTAGTGAGGAAAAAAAAAATTAGTCATACATTAAAGGCTGCTCCAGACTCTCCTGAGAAAACATATAAGCAAAAACTAAAGGTATCAAACTGTTTCTAATAAGCTATTTCCCCAAAACACTGAAATATATTCATAGGATTATCCTACCCACAGAAATAAGACAACAAAAGGAAATAAAAGTCATCTAAATTGATAAGGAAGAAATAAAGCTTTCACTATTTACAGATGATACAATACTAAGTATTATAAAAGTAACCTGAAGGACTCCATCAAAAACCTCCATCAAAAAACTACTAGAGCTGATAAATGAGTTCAGGATTCAAAATAATGTACAGAAATCTGTTGCATTTCTATACACTATTAATGAAACAGCAGAAAGAGAAATTTTTTTTTAAAGATTTATTTATTTGACAGATAGAGATTACAAGTAGGCAGAGAGGCAGGCAGAGAGAGAGAGAGGAGGAAGCAGGCTCCCAGCCAAGCAGAGAGCCCGATGCGGGGCTCGATCCCAGGACCCTGGGATCATGACCTGAGCTGAAGGCAGAGGCGTTAACCCGCTGAGCCACCCAGGCACCCCAGAAAGAGAAATTTTTAAAAAATCACTCACATTTTTACCCGCACCACAAATAATAAAATACCTAGGAATAAACCTAACCAAAGAAAGACTTGTATTCTAAAAACTATAAAACAGGGGTGAAAGAAATTGAAGATGCCACAAAGAAATGAAAAGATATTCCATTCTCATGGATTGGAAGAAACAATACTGTTAAAATGTCTATACTACCCAAAGCAATCTATGCATTTAATGCAATCCCTATCAAAATACCAACAGCATATTTCACAGAATTAGAACAAATAATCCTGAAATTTAAACCCAACCATGAAAGACCCTGAACAGCCAAAGCAATCTTGAAAAAGAAAAACAAAACTGAAGGAATCACAATTACAGAGTTCATGTTACATTACAAAGCTGTAGTGACCAAAACAGTATGGTACTGACACAAAAATAGACACATAGATCAATGGAAGGGAATAGAAAACCCAGAAATAAACCCACAACAGTGTAGTCAAGTAATCTTTAACAAAACAGAAAAGAATATCCAATGGGAAAAGGGCAGTTTCTTCAACAAATGGTATTGGGGAAGCCAGTCAGCAATATGGAAAAGAATGAAACTGAACCACTTTCTTATACACAAAATAAACTCAAAATGGATTAAAGACCTAGATGTGAGACCTGAAGCCATAAACTCTTAGAAGAGAACACGGGCAATAATGTCTCTGATAATAGTTATAGCAGCATTTTTCTAGATGTGTCTCCTGAGGTGAGGGAACAAAAGCAAAAACAAAAACAACAACAACAACAAAAAACTATTGAGACTTCATCAAAATAAAAAGCTCCTTCACAGAGAAGGAAATAATCAACAAAACTAAAAGTCAACCTATTGAATGGGAGAAGATATTTGCAAATGACATATCAAAGAAAGCGCTAGTGTCCAAAATATATAAAGAACATATACAACTCAAAAAAAAATAAAAAAAGAACGTATACAACTCAACATCCAAAGTCAAATAATCCAATTAAAAAAATGGACAGAAGACAGAATAGATATTTCTCCAGAATGGACATGAAGACATGAACAGACATTTCTCCAGAGGAGACATCCAGATGACCAGCAGACATATGAAAAGATGCTCAACATCACTCATCATCAGGGAAATTCGTATCAAAAATACAATGAGGTATCACTTCACACCAGAGTGACTAAAATCAAAAACAGAAGAAAAACATGTTAGATGAGAAAAATTCCCTCTCTTGGCCTGTTGGTGGGAATGCAAGCTGGTGTAGCCACTCTGGAAAACAGTATGGAAGTTCCTCAAAGAGTTGAAAATAGAGCCACTCTACCATTAAGTATCTGCCCTACTAAGTATTGATCATAAGGATACAAAAATAACAATTTGAGATACATTCACCCCTATGTTTATAGCACATTATATACAATAGCCACATTACAGAAACAGCACTAGAATCCATCCAAAGATGAATAGATGAAGATGATATGGCATATACATAAAATGTAATACTACTCAGCCTTAAAAAAAGAATGGAACCTTGCCATTTGCAACAACATGGATGGAGGTAGAGTGTATAATGTTAAATGAAATGAATTAGTCAGAAAAAGACAAATACCATAGGATTTCACTTGCATGCAGAATTTAAGAAACAAAACAAATGAGCAAAAGGAAAAAAGAAACAAACCAAGAAACAGATTCTTAGTTACTGAGAACAAACTGATGGTTATCAAAGGGGAGGTGGGTAGGGGAGATTGTTAAAACAGGAGATGGGATTAAAAAATGCGCTTGTCATGATGAGCCCTTGGTGATGTATGGAATTGTTCACTCACTATATTGTACACCTGAAATTCATCCTTGGTTCTTTTTGTCTGGAAAGCCCTAGTATAGGTACCAAGACAATTCATTAGAGAAAGAATAACTTTTTGGTAGATAATGCTAAAAAAATTAAATAACCAATAAAATGTTTAATCTATACTTTGTACTATACACCAATATTATATATATCTCATAGACCTAAATGTGAAACCTAAAAGTATAAAAACTTCTGGAGGAAAAAAAAATAATAAAGGACAAATTCTTTATAACCTGAGGTTATAATCTCAAAAAAACTCTTCGATATGACACAATAAGCAAAATAAATTTAAATGATAAATTGGATTTCCTTAAAATTAATTTGCATGTTATGCAAAAGATATCTTTAAAAAATGAAAAGATAGGCCACCAATCTGGCAAAATATTGAAAATCATATATTTGATAAAGGATTTGTATTTAGAATATAGATTATTCAAGAATCAATAATAGAAAACATCCCAATTTAAAAACAAACAAAATACTTTGAGAATTCTTCAAAGAAGATATGTGGATGCCATGTAAGCGTATGAGAAGATGCCAGATATTAGTAATCATTAGGAAAATGCCAATAGTAACTACAATGAGATACAACTACATATTTATTAATATACCTAAAATTTAAAAAGAACAATACCAAACGTTGGTAAGGTTGTCAAGCAACTAACTGTGGGAATGTAAAATGCTATAATACTTTGTAAACTCTTGGTTATTTTCTTTAAAAATTAGACATATAATTAACATATGACCTAGACATTCTGCTCCTACATATTTACACAAGGGAATTGGAAATATATAGTCATACAAAGACTTGTGCATAAATATTTATCACAAGTTTATTGCAATAGCACAAATCTAGAAACAACTCAAATTTTCATCAAAAGGTGAATGGATAAATAAATGGTGGCATATACATATAATGGAAAGCTGCCCGGGAGTAAAATTGAACTCTCGACATGAGCAACAACATAGATGAATCTTAATTATTTTGAGAAGAAGGAAGCTAATAAAATACATTTTGTTACTGAACTCACATAAAATTCTAAAAATAATGGAAACTAAGTCTTTAGTTACAGAAATAACTATAGTGACAGAAAAACAAATCAGAGTTTACCTAAGGATGAGGGGTTGACAGAATCGAGAAGGTGGTTACAAAAAGACACAAGGAAACTTGGGAGTGATGGATATAGGCTCATCTTGATTTTGGATTTGGTGATAGTTACATAAGTATGTACTATTTTAAAACATATCCATTTTATACTTTACACATGTGCACTTTATTAATTTTACCTACATAGTCTATGAAAGAAAGGAAAAAAAAAGAATTATCCCTGTTTTGACACATAATTTGATATTCAGAAAAAGATTCTTATGCAAAATAATTGTTATTTGAAATCACTGCTTACCACCACATTGGTTCATAGCTGTGGCTGCCAAATGTTAAGGGCCAGATAGTAAAAATGCCTAGCTTAACACTTAGTCCAAGTACACTGCTTCTCTGCCTACTTGTGATCTCTCTCTCTGTCAAATAAATAAATAAAATCTTTAAAAAAAAAACAAAACACTTAGTCCAAGTACAAATACAGTCAAAGGTAGTTTACAGTTTAATTATAGCTTTGTTATTACGAGTATTTACTGAGAACTGCTTGTCTTGTGATAATGTTGTTACTAGAGATCATCTCCTATTACAGTGATCTAATTCTTTCTTAGTAGTTTGAAACAAAAGAGGACAAGTTAAGTTAAACTGTAACTATGACAAAACATCTGAATCTAAAGAGAAAAAAAATCTATCTAATTAGGTATCAGGCTCTGTAGATGAAAACATCTGAATGTTTAACAGGTTTTTTTTCCTTTTATTCATATTCTGTAGCTTCCTGTTACTTAATTCAGTTAAAAATTTCCCATGTGTCCAAGATAGTAAGGAAATCAAAAGAAGTATTTGGGATCCGCAAACAGAAGAAACACTTGGATCAATAATTTTCTTATTGATCTTAAATGGTTTTACTCTGTCATGACAAAAGTTTTAATAAATTGGTAACTGGTTAATATGATGAAATGTCTTTTTTCTGGATAGGTGAATAAGTTTTAAAAAGACTATAACATTAAGCAGTGTTTCCCAAACTTTAACAGGCATATGAATGAGCTAGATAGCTTATTAAAATGATTAAAATAAATCTGGAGTGGGGCTTGAGATAGCATTTTTTAAGCAATTCCAAGGTGGGCATATTAATTTCCTATTACTGCCATAGTCCATTCCCACAAAATACTGGAATAAAACAGAACAAATTTTATTTACAGTTCTAGATATCAGAAATCCAAAAGCAGTTTCAATAATGTTTGCAGATGTTTGTATTCCTTCTGGAGGCTTTGAGGCTATATCTGTTAACCTGCCCTTTCCAGCTTCTGTTTGCATTCTTTTGTTCCTGGCCTCCCATCACAACTACCTCTGCTTCCATAATCATATCCCAATTCACTGATAATCTTTCTCCCTCTTGTAAAAATCCTTATGATTATATTGGGCCTGCCAGGACAATGGAGAATCTTAATTTAATTACATCTATGAAATCTTTTTTTGCCATGTCAAATAACTTGTTCATAGACTCTCAGGATTACAAATAGGTATCTTTGAAGCATCATTATTTGTTGTACAACCAGTGCTGATCCATAAACCATACTTTGAGTAAAAGTCTCTATAGTAAAGTCCAAAGACATACATGCTAGTAGGTCTTCTGGACAGAGACATCACTTTTTGGTTCCATTGTTTATTCAAATATAGTACAGAAATGGAGCCAAAACCAGAGGTCTTCTTTCCTGTCAGCCAGATAACACAAACACACACACACACACACACACTTTATTTAAAGGGTGATAGGTTCACAATATATTTGATGGTCTATAATTTTATTCCTTTGGATATTATATTTACAAACTAAACACTTTTTAAAAAAGATTTATTTAGTTGACAGAGATAGCAGGAGAGCACAAGCAGGGGGAGCAGCAGGCAGAGGGAGAGGGAGAAGCAGGCTTCCTGCTGAGCAAGGAGCCTGATGTGGGGCTGAATCCCAGGACCCAGAGATCATGACCTCAGCTGAAGATGGCTGCTTAACTGACTGAGCCACCCAGGTGCCCCATAAACTAAACAATTTGAAAAGTCCTTCTGAGAAAAATATTTGTGTGTACATAAGAGGGAAAGAGAGGAGATAGGGAAACAGAGAAAAGGGGGTAGGTGGGGAGAGGGAGAGGAGAGAAGATATTTTAAAAATGCATCATGATCTCAAGGTCATCAGAGCCCTGTGTCAGGCTCTATGTTCCGTGCAGAGTCTGCTTAAAACTTTCTCTCCCTCTCTCCCTCTGCCCCTCCCTGCCACACTCTCTCTTTCTCAAATAAATAATTAAAAAAAAAAAAAGAAAAGAAAAAGACTGTTCTTATCAGCATTCTTAGAGGAAAGCTGAAAAGTAAGTCGTGGGTATAGATGAATGGCTACTCCTCCCAGGTTCTTAGCTGATGAGGTTCTGGAGCCAATGTCAAGTACTGGAATCTCTTTTGACCCTGATTTCTCAGACTCCATTTGCTAAACCTCTCATGTGTTCTTCTCCCTTATACTGTTTCATCCTAGGTTTCTTCTACATACTCTCAGAGATCCTATTCTTATTTTCTTTTACAGTAGAAATGTATGCATTAGAAACCAAAGTCTCAAACATCAACAATTGAAAAAAACAGGTTTGAGTTTTAGTGTGCTGAATCTTCAAACACTTTGTAGTGGTAGAGAGAGAGAGACCCATTATTGGGAATGCAGGATATGTGAAAAGCCTTCCTTCTTGGGATGAATCTGATTTCTCAGTTATAAGGTCTATCAGGGCAAGAATACTCTCTGGTCTCTTCATTAGCATAGCCCAGTTCCTGTCACATAGTGCTCACTAAATAAATATTTGTTGACTTTATGAATGAATGAATGAACAATGCAGGCAATTAAAGGTTGAAACAGAGCATAGATAAATTTCTATAGTAAAACAGATTCATTCCCTGCCTACAAAAGTTTTAGTTTATGTATTTATAACCCTTTTCTTTTTTTTTTGTTTTTTTTTTGTTTTTTTATAAATTTACTTATTTTTTCAGCGTAACAGTATTCATTGTTTTTGCACAACACCCAGTGCTCCATGCAACACGTGCCCTCCCTATTACCACCACCTGGTTCCCCCAAACTCCCACCCCCGCCCCTTCAAAATCCCCTGCTTGTTTCTCAGAGTCCATTGTTTCTCATGGTTTGCCTCCCCTTCCAATTTCCCCCAACTTCCTTCTCCTCTCCATCTACAAATGTCCTCCACGTCATTTGTTATGCTCCACAAATAAGTGAAACCATATGATACATGACTCTTTCTGCTTAACTTATTTCACTCAGCAGAATCACCTCCAGTCCCGTCCATGTTGCTACAAAAGTTGGGTATTCATCCTTTTTTTTTTCCCCCAGGGGTACAGGTCTATGAATCACCAGGTTTACACCCTTCACAGCACTCACGATAGCACATACCCTTCCCAATGTCCATAATTCCCTCCCCCTCTCCCAAACCCACCTCCCCCCAGTAACCCCCAGTTTTGTGAGATTAAGAGTCATTTATGGTTTGTCTCCCTCCCAATCCCATCTTGTTTCATTTATTCTTCTCCTATCCCCCTAACCCCCCATGTTGCATCTCCACGTCCTCATATCAGGGACATCATATGATAGTTGTCTTTCTCTGATTGACTTATTTCACTAAGCATGATACCCTCTAGTTCCATCCACATCATCGCAAATAGCAAGATTTCATTTCTTTTGATGGCTGCATAGTATTCCATTGTGTATATATACCACCTCTTCTTTATCCATTCATCTGTTGATGGACATCTAGGTTCTTTCCATAGTTTGGCTATTGTAGACATTGCTGCTATAAACATTCAGGTATACGTGCCCCTTCGGATCACTACGTTTGTATCTTTAGGGTAAATACCCAGTAGTGCAATTGCTGGGTCATAGGGTCTTCTATTTTCAACATTTTGAGGAACCTCCATGCTGTTTTCCAGAGTGGTTGCACCAGCTTGCATTCCCACCAACAGTGGAGGAGGGTTCCCCTTTCTCCACATACTCACCAGCATCTGTCATTTCCTGACTTGTTAATTTTCGCCATTCTGACTGGTGTGAGGTGATATCTCATTGTGATTTTGATTTGTATTTCCCCGATGCCCAGTGATGTGGAGCACTTTTTCATGTGTCTGTTGGCCATCTGGATGTCTTCTTTGCAGAAATGTCTGTTCATGTCCTCTACCCATTTCTTGATTGGATTCTTTGTTCTTTGGGTGTTGAGTTTGCTAAGTTCCTTATAGATTTTGGATACTAGCCCTTTATCTGATATGTCTTTTGCAAATATCTTCTCCCATTCTGTCAGTTGTCTTTTGGTTTTGTTAACTGTTTCCCTTGCTGTGCAAAAGCTTTTAATCTTGATGAAATCCCAATAGTTCATTTTTGCCCTTGCTTCCCTTGCCTTTGGCGATGTTCCTAGGAAGATGTTGCTGCGGCTGAGGTCGAAGAGGTTGCTGCCTGCATTCTCCTCAAGGATTTTGATGGATTCCTTTCTCACATGGAGGTCCTTCATCCATTTTGAGTCTATTTTCATGTGTGGTGTAAGGAAGTGGTCCAATTTCATTTTTCTGCATGTGGCTGTCCAATTTTCCCAGAACCATTTATTGAAGAGGCTGTCTTTTTTCCATTGGACATTCTTTCCTGCTTTGTCGAAGATTAATTGACCATAGAGTTGAGGGTCAATTTCTGGGCTCTCTATTCTGTTCCATTGATCTATGTGTCTGTTTTTGTGACAGTACCATGCTGTCTTGATGATGACAGCTTTGTAATAGAGTTTGAAGTCCAGAATTGTGATGCCACCAACATTGGCTTTCATTTTCAATATTCCTTTGGCTATTCAAGATCTTTTCTGGTTCCATATAAATTTTAGGATTATTTGTTCCATTTCTTTGAAAAAAATGGATGGTATTTTGATAGGGATTGCATTAAATGTCTAGATTGCTTTAGGTAGCATAGACATTTTCACAATATTTATTCTTCCAATCCAGGAGCATGGAACATTTTTCCATTTCTTTGTGTCTTCCTCAATTTCTTTCATGAGTACTTTATAGTATTCTGCATATAGATTCTTAGCCTCTTTGGTTAGGTTTATTCCTAGGTATCTTATAGTTTTTGGTGCAATTGTAAATGGGATTGACTCCTTAATTTCTCTTCTCTGTCTTGTTGTTGGTGTACAGAAATGCAACGAATTTCTCTGCATTGATTTTATATCCTGACACTTTACTGAATTCCTGTACAAGTTCTAGCAGTTTTGGAGTGGAGTCTTTTGGGTTTTCCACATATAGTATCATATCATCTGCAAAGAGTGATAATTTGACGACTTCTTTGCTGATTTGGATGCCTTTAATTTCTTTTTGTTGTCTGATTGCTGAGGCGAGGACTTCTAGTACTATGTTGAATAGCAGTGGTGATAATGGACATCCCTGCCGTGTTCCTGACCTTAATGGAAAAGCTTTCAGTTTTTCTCCATTGAGAATGATATTTGCGGTGGGTTTTTCATAGATGACTTTGATAATATTGAGGTATGTGCCCTCTATCCCTACACTTTGAAGAGTTTTGATCAGGAAGGGATGCTGTACTTTGTCAAATGCTTTTTCAGCATCTATGGAGAGTATCATATGGTTCTTGTTCTTTCTTTATTAATTTGTTCTATCACATTGATTGATTTGCGGATGTTGACCCAACCCTGCAGCCCTGGAATAAATCCCACTTGATCGTGGTGAATAATTCTTTTAATGTACTGTTGAATCCTATTGGCTAGTATTTTGGTGAGAATTTTTGCATCTGTGTTCATCAAAGATATTGGTCTGTAGTTCTCTTTTTTGGTGGGATCCTTGTCTGACTTGGGTTCCTTGTCTGACTTGTCTGACCTTGGGTTCAAGGTGATGCTGGCCTCATAAAATGAGTTTGGGAGTTTTCCTTCCATTTCTATTTTTTTGGAACATTTTCAGGAGAATAGGAATTAATTCTTCTTTAAATGTTTGGTAGAATTCCCCTGGGAAGCCATCTGGCCCTGGGCTTTTGTTTGTTTGGAGATTTTTGATGACTGTTTCAATCTCCTTACTGGTTATGGGCCTGTTCAGGTTTTCTTTTTTTTTTTTAAAGATTTTATTTATTTATTTATTTGACAGAGAGAGATCACAAGTAGGCAGAGAGGTAGGCAGAGAGGCAGACAGAGAGAGAGGAGGAAGCAGGCTCCCCGCGGAGCAGAGAGCCCGATGCGGGGCTCGATCCCAGGACCCCGAGATCATGACCCGAGCCGAAGGCAGCGGCTTAATCCACTGATCCACCCAGGCGCCCCCTGTTCAGGTTTTCTATTTCTTCCTGGTTCAGTTGTGGTAGTTTATATGTCTCTAGGAATGCATCCATTTCTTCCAGATTGTCAAATTTGTTGGCGTAGAGTTGCTCATACTATGTTCTTATAATTGTATGTATTTCTTTGGTTTTAGTTGTGATCTCTCCTCTTTCATTCATGATTTTATTGATTTGGGTCCTTTCTCTTTTCTTTTGGATAAGTCTGGCCAGGGGTTTATCAATCTTATTAATTCTTTCAAAGAACCAGCTCCTAGTTTCATTGATTTGTTCTATTGTTTTTTTTTTTTTGGTTTCTATTTCATTGATTTCTGCTCTGATCTTTATGATTTCTCTTCTCCTGCTGGGTTTAGGGTTTCTTTCTTGTTCTTTCTCCAGCTACTTTAAGTGTAGGGTTAGGTTGTGTACTTGAGACCTTTCTTGTTTCTTGAGAAAGGCTTGTACCGCTATATATTTTCCTCTCAGGACTGCCTTTGCTGTGTCCCACAGATTTTGAACCATTGTGTTTTCATTATCATTTGTTTCCATGAATTTTTTCAATTCTTCTTTAATTTCCTGGTTGACCCATTCATTCTTTAGAAGGATGCTGTTTAGTCTCCATGTATTTGAGTTCTTTCCAGCTTTCCTCTTGTGATTGAGTTCTAGCTTCAGAGCGTTGTGGTCTGGAAATATGCAGGGAATGATCCTAATCTTTTGTTACCAGTTGAGACCTGATTTGTGACCCAGGATGTGATCTTTTCTGGAGAATGTTCCATGTGCACTATAGAAGAATGTGTATTCTGTTGCTTTGAGATAAAATGTTCTGAATATATCTGTGATGTCCATCTGGTCCAGTGTGTCATTTAAGGCCTTTATTTCCTTGTTGATCTTTTGCTTGGATGATCTGTCCATTTCAGTGAGGGGAGTGTTAAAGTCCCCTACTATTATTGTATTATTATTGATGTGTTTCTTTGATTTTGTTATTAATTGGTTGATATAGTTGGCTGCTCCCACGTTAGGGGCATAGATATTTAAAATTGTTAGATCTTCTTTTTGGACAGACCCTTTGAGTATGATATAGTGTCCTTCCTCATCTCTTATTATAGTCTTTGGCTTAAAATCTAATTGATCTCATATAAGGATTGCCACCCCAGCTTTCTTCTGATGCCCATTAACATGTAAATTGTTTTCCACCCCCTCACTTTAAATCTGGAGGTGTCTTCGCGTCTAAAATGAGTTTCTTGTAGGCAACATACTGATGGGTTTTGTTTTTTTATCCATTCTGATATCCTGTGTCTTTTGATTGGGGCATTTAGCCCATTAACATTCAGGGTAACTATTGAGAGATATGAATTTAGTGCCATTGTATTGCCTGTAAGGTGACTGTTACTGTATATTGTCTCTGTACCTTTCTGATCTACTACTTTTAGGCTCTCTCTTTGCTTAGAGCACCCCTTTCAATATTTCCTGTAGAGCTGGTTTGGTGTTTGCAAATTCTTTCAGTTTTTATTTGTCCTGGAAGCTTTTGATTTCTCCTTCTATTTTCAATGATAGCCTACCTGGATAGAGTATTCTTGGCTGCATGTTTTTCTCGTTTAGTGCTCTGAATATAACATGCCAGCTTTTTCTGGCCTGTTAGGTCTCTGTGGATAAGTCTGCTGCCAATCTAACATTTTTACCATTGTATGTTACAGACTTCTTTTCCCTGGCTGCTTTCAGGATTTTTCTTTGTCACTAAGACTTGTAAATTTTACTATTAGGTGACGGGGTGTGGACCTATTCTTGTTGACTTTGAGGGGGGTTCTCTGGACCTCCTGGATTTTGATGCTTGTTCCCTTTGCCATATTAGGAAAATATGACATTACCAATGTCTGTGTTGATTAGGTCCCTAGCCTTTAGTACTGCCTCTTGTTCTTTTGTTTGTGGTGATTTTTTCTGCCTTGTCATTTTGTCCAGATAAGAAGATATGAAGGATCAAATAAAATACTAAAAGGGTGGCAAAGACCCCAGAAAAATGTGCTGTAACCAAATCAGAAAAGACCCCAAATTGTGGGGGTGGAGAAAGGGGTTAAAAAGAGGTTCAGAAAAAAAAAGAAAAAAATTTAAAAAATAAAACAGGAAAAATATAAAAAAGAAAGAAAAAATATATATTTTAGATATACTAGTCAAAAAACATTAAAAAAGAAAAGGGTAAAAGTTTTTAACAAAATTAGCAGAAGAAGAAAAAAGAAAAAAAATTGAAAAAAAAATTGAATTAACCGCAAGACTAAAGAATCATGGGGAGAAAGCCATGAGTTCCATGCTTTGCTTTCTCCTCCTCTGGAATTCCGCTGCTGTCTTAGGTATTGAACCTGTTTTCCTTGATAGATGAGCTTCGTCCTGGCTGGATATTTTGTTGATCTTCTGGGGGAGGGGCCTGTTGTAGTGACTCTCAAGTGTCTTTGCCCAAGGCAGAATTGCACCGCCCTTACTGGGGCCCGGACTAAGTAATCTCCTCGGGTTCGCTTTTGGGAGCTTCTGTTCCTTGAACGCTTTCTGTAGAGTCCTGGAGGATGGGAATGAAAATGGCAGCCTCCTAGTCTCCGGCCTGGAGGAGCCGAGAGCCTGGGGTTCCACTCCTCAGTGCGCCCCCCAGAGGACAGTGCCCAATCACTCCCGTATCCCCAGCCTCTAGCCGCGCTCTGAGCTCACCCAGCCCGCAGCCAGTTCAAGGTAACCCCGAGCTGAGAGTTCATTCCTCAGCTCTGTCTCTGTAGCCGGCTTCTCCGTTCTAACACCTGCGAGCTCTGCAACACTCCGACACCCCCGATCCTTCTGTGACCCTGCGGGACCTGGGGCCACGCTGACCCCGTGTGTGCTTCACCCTGGTTTAGCCTCTGGAGCAATGTCCCTCAGTGGAACAGACTTTTAAAAGTCCTGATTTTGTGGTCCGTTGCTCCGCCGCTTGCCAGGAGCCAGCCCCTCCCCCCGTGGTCTATCTTCCCGTCGTTTTAGATTCACTTCTCCGCCAGTCCTACCTTTCAGAAGGTGGTTGATTTTCTGTTTCTAGAATTGCTGTTCTTCTTCTCTTCGATTTCCCATTGGATTTGTAGGTGTTTGCAATGTTTAGATAAGCTATCTAGCTGATCTCCTGCTACCTGATGTAGTCTCAGCCTGCTACTTCTCCGCCATCTTGGAAGGACCCCTTTTCTTTTCTTTATCGAAAAACTTGGAAAGCTGATTTGTTCCTTAGCCTATCTCCTCAATCCATTATTTTGTGCAAAACACTCATATGTAATTACTTTTTTTTTTTCCACTGAAACTTTAGGAAATGATAACTGAAAGTAAGAGGGGGGGAGTCAACCTTCTGGTTTATACTAACTTTGAAAAAATCTTACAAATCGCTAAGTAGCGATGCAATTATAATCCTCAATAAGAAAGAAGAACTTCTGGAGGAAGACTAAGATGTCACATAACTAAACCTCCTCTAACAAATCAATTATAAGCATGGAAAAAATATACATCTAATATCTAGTTTTATCTATCTAATACCTAATATCTAGTTTCCAGGCCATCTTCCTCACAGTTGTATAGTCAGTTAACAGAAGAACACTGTGAAATTTCTTGTATCTAAAGGCCGATGATGCAAAATTTTTGCTCTCAGTTGAACTGTGTCTACCTTTAAACACTGAAGAAGCTCGTGGAAACCTGATTGCTGGACTTTGAGAGTATGCATTCAATAAAAGAAGAATATAGATTCTACTATCCTGACAGGAATAATCCATCATATTTCACTTCAATGACACTTTGAGACCTGCAGTTTGACATTCTCATATAGCCTTTTATTCCCAAGCCTATAAAATTACTATACTTTTAGAATACTATCTGTATTTTAAACATGGGCTTTTTGAAAGATATATGGTTAAAATGTACCTTATATTCTTCTCTTAAAGAGATTTTATTTAATACTAGAACTTATGTGTTAGCTCTGACAATTTTTGAAAACTTGGAAGCCCTGTAGAGAAACACAAAATAAGAAGGATCTAAAATATGTTTGTCCTTTTTTAAACCCATTTTTTTTTCATTTTTAAGGCTAATTTCTCAACAGAAAGAAGGATGACTAAAGCTTAAAAGTAAAGGTTATATAAGAATGATAATTGAGTCAATGACTTGACATGTCCCTCTGCTGGCAGAGGGTACTCTAGTGGGAAGACTTCCATTTTAGCAACATTAAATCTGCATTTGTAGAAAATGCAACAGTATCTAGTCATAGTTGAACTATTAGAATTGAGATGATTCATTGAGATAATTTTCTACAATGAGACTATTAACTTTGAACAATTATCAGGGACCATGGGCCTAGAAAAAAGAATTGAGGACCTACATATAAATGGAGTGCCTTTCTCACTGGGAAGAGATTAGGACCATTAAAACTGGGTTATGTGGAGATTACTATAAAATTAATTACCATACAAAACTCCTATCTCAGTGCTTTCCTCCTTGTCGTCCATCACTGTATATGAAAAGTGTTGGTAGGAAGCAAAACATGGGAATGGTGTTAAGATACATGTCCTTGACAATGATCCAGCAATAATTTGACTACATTTCCTCACAGAAAGAAAGTTAAGTATGGATATGAGAAAACTTTAACAACTCAGGCATATAATTAAATAGCAAGAAAAGCATATATTAGGGACACAAGAGTACTGTTAGAATAAAGATATATAAGAAATCACTCAGGGCTATTCATATTATATTCAAGCATTTGTCTGAAAAATATTTAAACATTAAAAGAGTGTAGTTTATCAGAATTACTAGGATATCTAAGAATGCCTTAAGTAAAGCATGCTAGTTAAAGTTTAGGTATGTTAGCTAAAGTAAAAGTAATATTATTTTCTGGTGGTTAGAATTGAAATTATTTTAAGCAGAATTCCAGGAGAGGTACACATGTCAAATACTCACAGCATTATCTCCATATCTGTGCCCACTGAGAAGTTAAATATAAGAAATGCTTCATTAGAGTGTCCTTGTAGTCATTGTATTAGTTTGCAATCTTTCAATTTGCAGTTATTTGCAGATGTATCAAGTGTAATGGGCTCTATTCAGCAAGCTATCCTCCTTATTGGTTGCTTCTCACATGGTCAAGGGCATACTAAACACATTTTTGGAATGATTCCCTCTTTCAATCACTGTGCCAATAATCAGTTAGAATACAAGTGGATTCTTTTCATTTAGAACAACCAGGTGGCTGAAGAGAGTCAGTTAATAAGCAATCAGCAAAATCAAAAGCAATAATGAAGCCCTTCAAGGTTTTGTGCTGTATTGCCTGATATATAATCTCTATTTTGTGAGTAAATATACGGTATGCCTAGCAGTTGAATGACTTTGCTGATGCCACATTCCACTCTTGGCGAGTTTTATTCAGCTTTGAAGTTCTCATTGCCAGGAGAGATCTAACATCTGTTTGAAGGCATTACCTTCTGTTGTAGAAGACTCACTATTACAAAGTTGTGTTTTCTACTGATACTACAGTTCTCAGTAGTGCCTATCAGTTTATCTTTTATCTATACAAAGAAATAAAACAAGACAAGACAAAACAAAAACAAAAAACCAGTAACCGCAAAAAGTATCTTGAGCCTATTTATCCAATTTGGAAAAAAAAAATATCTGTAGTTAGAAGGATTTTATCTGAATAATATATTGGGTCCTCAGATCTTATAAGATTTTTCTTGTTCATGACAATCTATTTTCATTGGTGGGGGGGAACTTTGTCATGTTCTATACTACTTTTATGTAGATTGAAGCATTACTCCTTTGATGACATAAGTCAATATTTCTTTTTTTCCTCTTAATATTGTCTTTTGGGCATGACAGAGCCAGTGTCAATATGAATAAAATTCAAAGACTAAATCAGAAAGGATCTTTAAAAAGCTTAAGACAATCTCCATTTCTAAATTGTATTTTAGATGTCTTTAGTTATATTATTTTATGGTTTTATTCCAGATCAAATAATGCTTACTATTTTATGGAAGACATATGGTAGAGATATAGGGACTATCAGACTCAGATAACATTCTGAATAAGAGAAGTTCATTATCTGCTGCTTTACGTTCTTTCATTTTTCTATCTATTTAAGTGTCCAGTGCCCATTCAACATAGACAAGCAGTCAGTGCTTTCATTTTGCTCTTATAATTTCAGAATTCCAAATACTTTGATTATGGTTAGCTCTATTTCATAAGGAACCCCTTACAGACTATAATTTTATTATTTGAATACTGTGGTGCATTTATGTATGTGTATCCCAGGAAGCATTAATTTGTCCCAGAAAATATGTCAGAGCCTAATCTAATATGAATGCATTTACTCACTCACAATGTCCAACAATCAAGATATTAAGAAGAAAATGAGGGCAAGACAATACTGTATGTGTCCATGAAAACATTCCCTGCATTCTAGGGAAACTTTATGTTGTTAGGGTGGGAAATGAGTCTTCTTCCACTCCCCCTTTCCCAATATGCCACATGACACTGTGCCTTATGAAAACACCAATATCATCTTTGTGTTCTTAAAACTCCTAATATTTTATCTTTGACAATTTCTAGATTTTAATATTCAATTTGTTCTGTTTTCATCAATAAATGATAGAACCTTATTCAAGTTATTATTCTCATTCCATTTAATCTTTAAGGATACTTCTAATACTACACCACCTCACAAACAGTATTTTCACATTTCTTACTCCCTAACTATATATTTAGGTGGCACTCTAAGTTAGATAACTTAAATTCTGTGTATTGTGTCTAAATGAATATTGTTTGGTCTACCTCCAATATAGACCACTTAAATTCCTAAAAATATTGTTGAAATAGAAACTACACATCTTAAATGTTTGGTCCTATAGTATTTGTAATATTTATAGAACATCAATATTAATGTATGTTCTAAGAACCTCGTATTCTTTTTGAAGTAGATATATACATAGATATAGACATATTATGAAAAATAACTGTCTAATAAATGTTAACAATACTTAGTTAACAAAGTCAAGTGCATTTATTTACTAAATGGCATATCAGAAACTCTAATAAATTTTTCAGACTTATGAAATTCTAAGATAAGGAAATAGAATGAAGCAAATCCAAAATAACCTAGAATTTTTTAAACTTTTTTTTTTTAAGTTTTCTATATCTTGTGTAGAATTCATTATGCTAATATGGTCCTAGATAGAACAAATGCAAAAGACAAAGTTCTTATGTAGGTGTTTAGGGTTTTGGATCAATTGAATTAAAATTTGGGCTTTTGGATTAATAATTTATCTTCTGTGTAACTGAGTTCATTTTATTGAACATGCATTTAAGTACCAAGAACATTCCGTGCAGTTATCAAATAATTTGCATGGCAAATATCTCAAGTTCTTTAGTAGTATTATTTTGTTCTCACAGTCACACTTTTGTCTTTTTGACAAATTTTTATAAAAGTTTCCTTAACTTAATTATATCCAGGCAAATAGAAGAGCCTCTATATTAATCACTACTGTTCCAAGGCAACTGAAAAGGTGTGGTCTAGGGAAGAGAAAATTAATCCCATCTGGAAATTCCAGATTTGGTTTACATGTATCCTACTGGCAGTGATTTATTTCTGTACACTGCAATGTCAGAACAATGACAAAACTAGTCCAGAATGATGGCACTGAAGATTGGCACTGTTATTTTCTATTGCTTATGACTCATGGAAACTGACAATTTTGTTGTCAGAACTGGAACAGTGATATAAGCTGGGAGGAGAAATTTGATTAGTTCTATGTGATAAAGCTACTAGAGGGGTAAGAAGGGACTAGGCAAATTAAGTTATCTTACTTTTAAGTAAGCACATTTAGAACTAGGTAATCTCTGAGTTAGCATCAGGTATGTTTCAGAGCTTAAAACCATGCATAGAAATGATTGATACTTTTCTAAGCCTCAAAATATTTGAAACTGAAACATTCAACCAGGTGAACATTTCAAGAAAGAATATTGCAAAAAGAGAACTTATCTATATGGATCCATAATGATGTGGCAGTAATGGTCACATAAAAATCATAATAAAAGGACATAATTTGATTCAATATTTTGCTTTTTTAATTAAAGAATGTCAAAATATGTCTATGTGTTTCTACAAACAAATCTACCATCCCACCTATAGTTCTGTGCCCCTATTATTTGCCTTCCCTCACATTTTAATAACAAACTAGTCCTCTCATATCTAAGATCAATCCTCCATGAATCCTACTGCCTGTTACTCTTTTGAAGAAACTCCTCAATATTTCCTCTTTTCTACATTATTAGCTTTCTCTCTTTCTAATGTAATATTGTCATTAACATAAGAGCATGGTATGTCTTCCATCTTGACTTAAAAAAAATCCTTATAATTCCACGCCTACAATCTGTCTTACACATTTTTCTCAGTAATATAAGAGAAAAAAAAAAGTTGACTACACTTTCCTTCTTGTAGATGTATTCTTGAGTTAACAATCAGAATTTTGTTTGTACCAATCCACAAACTTACTTTTGTTGAAATTCACCACTATTATTCCAACATCAGCCCTTAGACCCCACCTCTCTTGACTTTTGGGGAGATTTCACATTGCTGATCATTCGTTCTTCCTGAAACAATATCATCAGTTGGTTTTTTATCCCATTCTCTATGTTCTTATCTCACAGGTTGATTTATTTATTTCTGTGCTGGTTATCTCTCATCTTTCTCACATGTAAAATTTGGAGTACTTTAGGGAATAGTATTCAAATTTATACCCTTCTATATTTTTATTTCCAAGTAATTTCACTCAGTATTATACCTTTACGACAACCATACTGTTCCCTCCCAAACGTTGTTAGTTCTAACATTTAATAACAAACCCCAAAATACTATGCATGAACAAATTGATATATTGGACCTTATCAAAATTTAAATCTTTTGTTCTGTGATAGAGGAATTTAGAGGAATTTTGTTCTGTGATAGAGGAACTTAGAGGAATAAAAAAACAAGTCACAAAGGGTGTTTCAAAAATCACACATCTGAAATGAATTTGTATTCTAAATATATAAAAAACCTCCAATAAAACTTAATATTATAAAAAAACAAAGCAACAAAAGCTAAGCAAAGTTATAAACAGATATTTCATCAAAGAAGACAGATGAATGAATAATAAGCACAAATGATAATGGAATAAAAAGATATTCAATTTCATTAGTCATTAACGAAAAGCATACTATAATCATTATATGATACCACTACACACCTATGGGAGTAATAAAAAATAAATAAGAAGAAAAAGCCAACATTACTAAATGTTGGCACTATTGTTGAACAATTAGAACTCTTACAACATGCTGGTGGGAATGTAAAATATTAGGGCTCCTTTGAAAATTTGGCAATTAAAAATATCAACAACCTTATTTCTTGGTATTCATCTAGGAGAAATGAAAAGTTTGTTCACACAAAATCCTATCAGTGAATATAACAGATTTATTCATAATCACCAACAACTGGAAAAAGCCCAATGTCTTTAAGCAAACTGGTATATCCATACACCTCTATGCTTCTGTACCAGGCTAAAATCCCAGAGTTTGTTGATGCCTGATTTTCTTGGATACTGTACATTCAATTCCTACAACAAATGTTTTATTTTCAAAACATGTCCAAGCTTTTCTCATTATTTCTAGTTTATTCTACCATCATCTCTCATCTAGACTACAGCAATCTATCCTGTCTTGAACATTTGTGGGTTTAGGGTAAGTGTAGAATAGAAGCTCACCTACCATATATTTAAATATTTAGAAGTGCAAAATATTCTAAATATGGTTAAATAAATTATGACAGCAAAGAAAGAAACAAATTGCTACCCTTGGCCCATCGCTGCCAGCTTTTAGCCTGAGTCCTTCTATTTTTACCACCCCCTGCCCTTCTATATCCTGTACATGAGATCTGTCATACAAAGAGAATTAATCTTGAACATTCAAGTTTAATCCACCATCTAGGAAAGCCACCCCTCTGACTTGGGCTGCGTATACCCAGGGGTGGTTAAATATTTGTGTAGTCCAGGCACTCCCAAAACACAGACTACTTTGTTCAAAGAGTCCTGGGGGTGGGTGTATGAAACATTAAAGTTACTAAATATAAAGCTTATTCTTTCTTCTGTTGTCTCTTTCTTAACGTGCTATGATGTTTTTATTGTTATTTTGCTTTTATTGTTATTTGCTCATGATGTTGTAATACTTAATGTCATTCTAAATAAAGAAAATTTAATGTATTTCAGCATACATTTTCCCATTCATTTGTATATTGTGCAATGCCAAGTTTTAAATGCAAATAGAACATTTAAGTTGTATGCAGAATCATAGTAATTAAACAGTTGTGATTTTGGCTTATATATGCATATGCTTTTTGTTCTTACCAAAACAGTAGAAATGCAACATATACAAAATAAACTGTTGTTTTTTCACATCTTGATAAGTAAGAAAAGAATGAAAGGAAAAGGAACTACGAGTTGCCCTTTCTTTCTATTCCCTTTTATGTTACCATTTTTCTGTGTACATGGTTGGCTGAAACAAAAAGTCACAAATCAAAAAAGATATGATCGAGTTCCTTGTTTTTCTTAGAATGTTATTTTGTTCTTTCTGCAAGAAAACAAGTTCTGAATCAAACTAAAGATGTGACTGACCTCTGTGGCTATCAGAGAGGTTATTATCCCACCATAATTCAGACATAAATATAACACTTTCCTTATTCCCACTTGCCAACTTGAAATCCTGAGCGTCATGAGTCTGCTGGAATTCTGTGTTCATGCGGCATCATGAACTCTACATGTGAATAGGGTGGCAAGGAATGAATGGCATGCAGCTTGTAGGTACCTCCTCTGCTTATCCAACATTTGATTGGACTTTACTTGCAAAGGACAAGTTCAAAAATACAAATTTTAAGATATTTAGAACAGTGACAGCACTGCACTAAACCAAAGCCTTCTGAGTGTGGGGTCCTGTGCCACTGTACACACAGGCTGTATGCCAGTGAGGCTGAACTTGCACATAGCAGTGGAATGTTCTGTTCTTGGAATGGCAAAGGGAAAATAGTCATGATAGATCATGATTTCCAGGTTAGAGATGCCTAGAGAATGGGAAGGAGAGATATGCATGCTGTTGTGGGAGTTAGAGATAACCTCTTTGCTCCACTGAATTCTCACTGAGAAAAGGGTGAGAATGGTGCTCCGGGAAAGTGTTTCTCTTCCACTTTTAAGGACAACAGCCTCCTAAGGGGCTTTTCCTTTTCTTTCTAACATTACTATCTTTTATCCACATATCACCAAAAGTAATCTTTGAATGCATGTCAGATCATTACACTCCTCTAGACAAAACTATCAATCACAATTCATGTCAGAATCAAGACCAAAGTCCTTATAATGGTCTACATTTCCCCTGATGGCCTGCTTGCATTTATTCTTATATTTTCCAGTCTCCAACTTTGCTTCAGTTATTTGGTCTCTTTTCTGGCTTTTGAATGCATAACTAAACTACTGCTACCTCTATCCTTATTATTTATCATATCTTCCTCTTTGTTAGGTATTCATTCTTAGTGACAGCAATTTTCATGGTCACTCCAGGTTACCATTGCTTTCCAACCATCCAATGTGGATATTGCAAAATATTCTTAAAATCACAAATTTGAGATCATCCGACATTCTACTATTTCTAATAGTTTTCCTTTATGTGTAAGATAAAGTCAGAGTTCCCTAACATAAAGAATGATTGGATCATAATAGTTGAGGCTCTGATACATATTAACTCTTAAATTAGTGGAAGTTATCATTATTGAGGAAACATCTGCCTGATGAACTCAACATTCTTTAACATGGGATGCCGAGTAATTTTCACCTTTCCATTGTAATGAATTAATAGATTTTCCTCCACCTGAAGTCATACTGTTTTTCTTACCATTTCCTTCCAATCCTTGTTTTTTCTTTCTCTTTTATTTCTCTCTCTCACACCTTCCTGCTCAGTCTCTCTCACCTCCATCCCAACTCAAATGGCATTTGCGCAATAACTATTTCATAGGGAAAAGTATCACAGATCTGGTAGAAATTTTAATGAGTAATAAGTGTTAAGCAGTAATGACGCCCTACTGAAATTGAAAGGGCTGATAATCAGCAATGCAGATTAGTAGAGACCTACAGCTTCCAGGTGTGAAAGAAATTGAGTTCAGTTAAAAATCAATCAGATGGTAAGTAAGCTGTCACTAATAATGACAGAAACACTAACTTCCAGGATTAAACCCATAACTTCTTTGACTGCTGATACTTTCTTCTGCCAAATGCTTTGGATTTTGTTAGTGTATGTGGGCATGGGCATTAATGGCGGAGTAGTTGGAGTAACTACAATTATGCAGCTTTCTCACTAGAGATATTTTTTTCATTGTTTTTACCATATTCCACAAATCTCAAAGTTTACCTAACTTACATAGTAATCTGAATGCTTTTTTGTAATATTTCATAGTCATTCTTGTGTATCATAAATATACTAAATACCAACTTTCTTTGAGAGTCTATACTAGAGATTCCAAATTGCTTAACTTTTTAAAATAACATCAGAAAATTATTGTTTCAATTACAAGTTTTTAAACTGTCAATTTTATGAGACTAATTGAAATTCACTTTGATAAATATCTTTGATGATAAATAGATTGCCTTCTATGTATTAAAGAACAGCTTGTTTCCTTTGGATTACATTTTTATGATAAAATGCAAATAATTTTCCATTTCTTATAATTTATGATATTATTATCATATCCTGTTACATAAAATGACAATGAGCAAAAATACTCCTGCTGTTGCAATCTGTGCTGAAAAGCTTCCCCAAAATATATTGTCTCCATTCCTATCTGTAGTTATAGCTGTAGGAAGTAGAAATTTTCTCACAGTATTTGCTGGATGATGCTAATACTTGGTTATAATGGGCACTAAAAATATAACATGTGTTTGCTCAGCTCAAATTATAAACAGCAAAAGCTCTCTGAATAAGAATCATATGCTTTTAAGATTCATTTTTGCCTGTCAGTGTTTTCTGTTTATTATTATTGGCACTTATTTCCCATTTACATACAAATAAATTCAATAGGAATTGCTGTATTCTACAATAAATATGATACATAATCCAAGTCTAAGTATAAATGTGTGCAGCCTTCTAACAATCTCTTTATGATTTGGAGAACTATATCTAACTGGGAGAATACAAAGTTTTAAGGTACACAACAAGCTCAGTGTTTCTTCAGGCTTGAGAACACTGTGAACTTTTGGTAATTTATATATAGTTTTTAGTAATTTCCATACGTTTTATAAAGCTGGGACCAGAATTTGGGAATACTATAATGGAAATAATATAATGGGATAATTTCTTCTTCCTGAAAATCCAGATTGTTAGACTGAGGGAATATAACATGGTGGTTTATAATTCTAGCTCTGGTTAGATTATCTATGTTCAAATTGGCTATTTCCAATTATATGACCACAGGTCTCAATTTCATTATGTAAAATCAGATAAGGACTGTATCTTAAGATTAAGTGAGAAAATGTGATATAGTTAATACTCATAATTTCTGATACTTCATAAATGCTCAAAAACATTAGATGTCACAATATTTAATTGACTTTAAGGTGCATTGTTCTTACATTCTAACATTACTGAAATAGAATGCATTTTAGTCTATAGTTTTGTTTTTATTTTTTACAATTTCAGTGCAGTCATAGAATAATTGAAAATACATCAATTATCAAAATATCAAAAGAAATAGAATTAAAACTTAAAGGTTGGAGGCATATGAATTTTTAAGGTCTTTTTAAAAAGATTTCTTTATTTACCTTAGAGAAAAAGCACAAGCAGGAGGAACACAAGGAAAGGGAGAGAGAATCTCAAGTAGATTCCATGCGGAGTGCAGAGTGTAACATGGAGCTCAATCTCACAATCCTGAGATCACAACCTGACCCAAAACCAAGAGTCAAACTCTTAACCAACTATACCATCCAGGCACTCTTAGCCTGCTTTTTAATGTAGAGTCTTACAACAATTTTTAAATGATTATTTCAAATTATTTTGTTTTTGTAGCTATTATAACATTTTATTTCTAATTTTCATTGATATATATAGTATAAAATTGATTTTCATATTGACCCTATACCCAGTAATATAATAAGATTCATTAGTTTTAATATTATTTTGTAGACTATATAGGATTTTCCATGTACATATTCCTGTAGTCCACAAATAGGACAGTTTTACTTTTTCCTCTCTGATATGTATTTTTTAACCTAGTGTTACTACAATAGTAAGGACATCATATACAATGAAAACATATTATTTCTGTGTTCCTAATCTTAGAGGAAAATTCTTTAGTCTTTCACCATTGAATAAAACAGTAGTTATAGATTTCTCATAGATGTCCTTTATCATGCTGAGGGAATTTCTATTTTTAGTTAGATGAAATTTTTCTCATGATAGGTGTTGAATTTTGCCAAATTTAAGTACTTTTTTTATATCTATTGATATT
Source organism: Meles meles (assembly GCF_922984935.1). NCBI lineage: Eukaryota > Metazoa > Chordata > Mammalia > Carnivora > Mustelidae > Meles > Meles meles. Next base: position 155,712,780 of record NC_060066.1, on the reverse strand, counting down.
ATTATAGGATTTTTTTTTTAGTTTGTAAAATTACATCGAATGTTTATCAAATATCAAACCAAGAGCATTATTTTTTTATAAAGATTTTTTATTTATTCATTTGACAGAGAGAGATCACAAGTAGGCAGAGCAGCAGGCAGAGAGAGAGGAAGGGAAGCAGGCTTCCTGCTGAGCAAGGAGCCTGATGCGGGGCTCGATCCCAGGACCCTGGGACCATGACCTGAGCCGAAGGCAGAGGCTTAACCCACTGAGCCACCCAGGTGCCCCAAACCAAGAACATTATTGAGCTAAATCCCAGTCATGGTCATGGTTACACACACACACACACACACACACACACACACATATACATATATACACACATATATACACATGTATACATATATATATACAGACATAGCATATATTTATGCATGTATATAGCTATATTTAATTTGTTAATATTTGGCTATGAATTTTTTGCACTGATATTTATGAGGTATACTACTACTTATTTTACATTTTTTGTAATCTCTTTTTCTGGTTTTTGAATTATGCTAAGGCAAGCTTCTTGTACTCATATGGGTAGTATCTCCATTTCCTCTTTCTCTTTTCTAAATAATTTATATAAGATTGATGGAATATACTAATTTAGTCTCTTGGATCTAGAATTTTCTTAAAACATTTTTTTGTTTAAGAATTTAGGTTACACACAATGGAATACTATGCAGCCATCAAAAGAAATGAAATCTTGCCATTTGCGACGACGTGGATGGAACTAGAGGGTATCATGCTTAGTGAAATAAGTCAATCGGAGAAAGACAACTATCATATGATCTCCCTGATATGAGGACGTGGAGATGCAACATGGGGGGGTTGGGGGATAGGAGATAAATGAAACAAGATGGGATTGGGAGGAAGACAAACCATAAGTGACTCTTAATCTCACAAAACAAACTGAGGGTTGATAGGGGGAGGGGGGTTAGGTGAGGGGTAGGGGGGTTATGGACATTAGGGAGGGTATGTGCTATGGTGAGTGCTGTGAAGTGTGTAAACCTGGTGATTCACAGACCTGTACCCCTGGGGTTAAAAATACATTATATGTTTATAAAAAAATAAGAAATAAATAATTAAAAAAAGAATTTAGGTTACAAACTCAATATCTTTAATAACTAGACTACTGTTCACATTATAAAGGTCATTTTATAAGTTGCTTTCTTATCTTTTATTCATTGTTTTTCAAAGGCTTTGTCATTTTTTTCTAAGCTGTTCTAGTCAGTTTAAGCTGCAATAATGAAACACTATACACTGGGAGACTTAAACAATAAACATTTGTCATAGTTCTAGAGGCTGAGAAGGTCAAGTTCCAGGTACTGGCCAATATGGTTTCTGGTGAGATTTACATATAGCCTCCTTCTTGCTGTATCCTCACATGGCATAGAGAAAGATTATCTCCTTTTGTTTATTCTTTTTTTAAAATTTCTTTTCAGTGTAACAGTATTCATTGTTTTTGCACAACACCCAGTGCTCCATGCAATACGTGCCCTCCCTATTACCTACCACCTGGTTCCCCCAACCTCCCACCCCCCACCCCTTCAAAACCCTCAGGTTGTTTTTCAGAGTCCATAGACTCTCATGGTTCATCTCCCCTTCCAGTTTCCCTCAACTCCCTTCTCCTATCTCCCCATGTCCTCCATGTTATTTATTATGCTCCACAAATAAGTGAAACTATATGATAATTGACTCTGCTTATTTTCCTTTTGTTTATTCTTAAAAAGGTTCCACCTTCATGATCTTATTACCTCTTAAAGGCTCCACCAGAAACTTGCAAAATATTCCATCCAAAAGCAGCAAAATGTACATTCTTCTTAAGGACACATGAAATAAACCTAACCAAAGAGATAAAATATCCGTACTCTAAAAACTATAGAACACTTATGAAAGAAATTGAGGAAGACATAAAGAAGTGGAAAAATATTCTATTCTCATGGATTGGAAAAATAAATATTGTTAAAATGTCTATGCTACCTAGAGCAATCTATGCATTCAATGCAATCTGTATCAAAATACTATCAATTTTTCTCACAGAAATGGCACAAATAATTCTAAAATCTGTATAGAACTGGATAAGACCCCAAATAGCCAGAGGAATGTTGAAAAAAAAACCAAAGCTAGTGGCATCCCAATGCCAGATTTCAAGCTCTATTACAAAGTTATAATCATCAAGAAAGTATCGTACTAGCAAAAAAACTGACATATAGCTCAATGGTATAGAATAGAGAACCCAGAAATGTACCCTCAACTCTATGATCAACTAATCTTTGACAAAGCAGAAAAGAATATCCAATGTAAAAAAGACTGTCTTTTCAATAAATTGTGCTGGGAAAATTGGACAGCTACATGTAGTAGAATGAAACTGGACAACTGTATTACACTATACACAAAAACTCAAAATATATGAATGACCATGAGACAAGAATCCATCAAAATCCTAGAGGAGAACAGATGCAGCAACCTCTTCTACCTCGACTGCAGCAACTTCTTGCCAGATATGTCTTCAAAGGCAAAAGAAACAAAAGTAAAAATCTACTATTGGGACCTCATCAAGATAAAAGTCTTCTGCACTGGAAAGGAAACAGTCAACAGAACTAAAAGGCAACCTTTGGAATTGTTGAAGATTTTTGCAAATGACATACCAGATAAAGGACTAGTATCAAAAATCCATAAAAAAACTTATCAAACTCAACACCCAAAAAACAAAGAATCCAGTCAAGAAATGGGCAGAAGACACGAACAGACATTTCTCCAAAGAAGACATACAAGTGGCCAACAGACACAGGAAAATATGCTCTACATCACCTAGCATCAGGGAAATAGAAATCAAAACCACAATGAAATACCACCTCGCACCTGTCAGAATGGCTAAGATTAACAAGACAGGAAACAACAAGTGTTTGTGAGGATGCAGAGAAAGGGGAACCCTTTTCGACTTTGGTGGGAATGCAAGCTTGGACATCTGCTTTGGAAAATGGTATGGAGTTTCCTCAAGAAATTAAAAATAGAGCTACCCTATGACCTGGCAATTTTACTACTAGGTATCTACCCCAATGACAAAAATGCATTGATCTGAAAGGTCATCTGCACCCCAAATTTTAAAGCAGCAATTTCCACAACAACCAAATTGTGGAAAGAGTCAAGATGTCCATCAACAAATGAATGAATAAAGATGTGAGGGGGGGATATATATATATATATATATATATAATATATATATATAATATATATATATATATATAATATATATATATTATATATATATTAGCCATCAGAAAGGATGACCACTTACCATTCACAGAGATTCTTAACCTAACCATTCATTTCTATGCACTTCCCTTCAGATTAGAGGGTCAATTAACACTGTTACTCAGATATTACAGCACTGACTGAGGCACATATGTAATCATGTTCCAAAAAGATAGTTAATGACTATGCCTTCTGGATAATCACTAAACTGTATTCTTTTCTTTTTTCCTTTTTCACTCATTTGTACCAAATGACACACCAAGTTATAAGCCTATAGAAAAATTGGAAGAAATCAGGGAAGAGAGGTTTTGCTTGAGCCTTGAGCTCAATTTACAAGTTGTCATGGTACATTATAAAAAGTCCTGCACTAGGATAAAAAGACAAGTCAGAGTAGTAATTTATTTATCATTTGCTTATGTGCATAAATCCCCTAGTAACTCCACATGAGCAATGACCAGACCAAAATAAGATTATAAGCTTCTAATAGTATGATTCTCTCCACAGGATAAAACTTGCCATGCTTTGTATTCTTGGATTCCCTCCACCTCCCACCTACATGAGGTCCCTATCAGATAATGCTAATTGTTGAAATATGAACCTCCTTACACAGAGTAAAAAAAATTTTTTTTCAGAGAAATGAATCATAAAAATAATCCAGAATTCGCACATAATAAGATGTAGAAATAGGAAAGTAAAAATCCAAGACTGGCAGAAAAACTCTGCAGTCCACACCAGACCCTAGAATGAGGCAGGAATTTCACAAAGAAAGAAGAGGGCTGTGAGTGCTAGGAAGGGAGGCACACAGGAAATGTCAAGTAGGACTCATTCCCGGTGGGGAAATACTGAGAATATTTTCTAGCCCTTGTGATTTGGAGCGCAAGTTAACAAGGATTTGAGAAAGAGAAAATTAGAAGTGCTTGGGACCAGTGTCAGGGGAAGGTATAGTTCTTGGAGAATAACAAAACATGGTCGAAGAGAGTAGAGTAGAGTTGAGCTTTGGCAGTTAAGGAAAAGGTATATATTGAAGATAAGAATTCTATTGAAACAAGGCAAAGAATCATGAAGAAATTTTAAAAAAGAATCTTTTACTTTATTTCTAAAAGTGCTGAGATCATCAAAAGGTAAAAACATTCCTTTTTATTCTATTTTTAAAGTTTGCCTCTGTTTGTCATCTCAAGGGTTTCTGCTGTCAGCAGCAGTGGTAGTTATATGAAGGAAACTGAATACATATAGATATATTTTGAAAACTGTAAAATTTAACCTAAAGTACATTTTAGCTTTGGAGTGCCCTTGAGGGTAGAAATGATTTGCTCAGGAGATGAATAATGGGATTCATTACTATGACCAGTTGAAATCTAACATAACCCAAGGTATGTCCCTTGTTCGAGGAGTTTAGAGATTGTGGAGAGTAACACAGTCCCATTTCTAGTGATTTCTTATCTTACCCCTGAAGTCCTCAACAGATGGGTATTTTCTTCCTACAAATGAGTGGTGTATTTATGTTCATAAGTATGGGAAACATAGGCCAGCCCTTTGCATATTTATCCAACTTTCATTTATTCATTTCAGTTTTATGAAGAAAAAAAGTGTTCATTACACATGCTGTAAAAAACAGACTTGATCAATATCTTATGACTAAATAATTACCTATATATTTTGCTTTTGTTAATGTGTCCAAATAGTAACATGAATGATAATGTTAGAACATCTATTAAGAGATGATTTTGTATTTTTCATTCTGTTGTATGAGCAATAAAATCTGTTATATAAAATATAAATTCAATAAATTGAGTCCAGTGTTTTCTCTAGATTATTTAAAAGTCAGAGTTAGAATGCTTCTGTAAGTTTCATCAAATAATAAATGGAAAAATTAATTATAATCATTCATAAAATTTTCCAGATAATAGGAAAAGAGAGTTCAACTGTCTTTGTTTTGAGAAGTGAAAATTGATATAAACACCTAATCATTGTGGTGTAAAAAAGTTGTAGGCCAATTTATCTATGAATACATGTAAAAGTGAATCTCAAGAATCTGTATTTAGGAAGCTCAAATAAGGGACAATTGCCACATTTAACCAAACCAAACCAAGCCAAACGAAGCACTACAACCTCAGAATATTGAAGTGACTTGTTCTAGTCCTACTTGTCAAAGTTTAGATCAAAACCCATGAACTGATGTCCAATAGTAGGCTTTTCAATTCTATGAGTGGATCAGTTAGGATAAGTATGTCACTTTTGCAAGTCAACTCACAAGCACTATGTTTTAATACATTTAACACTGGTTTGCAGGTTACCTAAACTGACAAATACTGACAGCCTTCCACCTCGGGGATTAAGGCCTACTGGCAGCTTCCATCATATGTCTCTGTCATTCTCTAGGGCCTTTTGTCCTATGCATCCAGTTAACAGAAAGAAATAAGAAACAGAAAAACTCATATTCTTCTTAACTATCATAGCAAATGTGACGTTAATCACTTAAGTTCTCATTTCATTTCTGAAAAGCAGTCAGATGATTTCAAGGGACCCAGAATGGGGTCTGGGAAGTGGAATCCCTAACAGCTCCACCAAGATTGTCATGAAATGCCATCTCTTTATGGTAACCATACAGTGTTCTATTTTATACTTGTCCTGTTTAAGCCTACTTATTATCATCCAATCCAGGGAACTTTAATAGTGTTTCTCAAAACCATCCTAGATTGAATGATAGATTTTATGATCATCCTATGTTTATTACAATGCTTTTAGAAAACTGCAATTTCTAAATTGTTGTTTGAATTTGGTTTGGTTTAATATATAAAAAGGAAGTGACTATGCCAACATTATAATTATATTATTAACATACTGTTAATACCGAAAATATTTAACAACTCTGGTGATCCAGAATGTTGTGGCGATTTAATAAAAACACTTTCCAGACATAGTTAAAAATAAAATTTTCAAAACAATTGTATCAAACTTGTATCATAAATTTATCAAAATAGCACGAGGGTTTTTTTGACCCTAGTTAATAAAGTTTTGAACAAATTCATGCATAGATTAGTGAAAAAGTCTGTTCCTTGGCACAGCGAATATTTTAAGAACATGCTGGAAGAAATTTAAATCCACAATATCAGAATGCCTCAAAGAAGAAAGATTACTGAGGTATTCTACCATCTGAGGGTGAAAGAATTGGAAGTATGTCCCTTTAAAGTTCCTTACAGTCCCATAGTACTATAATAAATTCTCCTGCAGAGTATAATTTGAATTTATAAAAATGTTTTAAAATGATATGGTAAAGCAAGTGAAGATGTAGTAATAGGACCCTCTAAGCAGTGAAATGCCTGATATCCTGAATACTAGCATTCTATGATATCATGTAAAATCTGCTTATGAAATCTGAGAAATAGAACTTAACATGCCAAAGTGTTGAGATCTGAGGGTAAAGGCAATAATAGTCTATCTTTTGAAATATAATGAAAACTATACTTCACCAAGTCTAATTGTCAACTTGGAGGAATAATACTACTTTTCTCTATTAAAATAACAAGTAAAATACAACATGAACTTTCAAAATTCATGGGACAGGTGCATGTGTAATTTAATAAGATGTCTCTATTATACATTTTTTGGAATAAAAAAGTATTAAATATGAACATGATAGATATGATCCATTTAACTTATTTTCTTTCCAGTCTGCCCATCCTTACCCCAATGGCCCATTTGCCCTTCATCCTTATCCCAAAATAAAATAAACATAGTTGTCAGATGTCAATGTCATAATGAAGACATTATAAAATCTTAAATGATTTGAACTCCAAAATAACAGCCTAACCCGCACATTCTGAGCTGAAACCCCTTAAATTCTTAAATGTACTCTTTAATAGCAAATGTTCCAAAAACTTCCTAATAATGACTCATACCACAGAAAAGAAAAACAAGTAGAAATGGATGTCTTCATTCTTTTAATGTCAAAAATTTTCCTTATTTTTAATATCTTGGTAAGCTTTATAATCTATTACTTTTAATGCTCTAAGATTTGCACATTTCCAAAGCTTCATGACTGTCTTTTGGGAATTACTGCCCATTATACCCACTCTTATTCACCAAGATATCATTTATTATTCTCTGAAATCTGAGACTCTTTAATTAGAAATAATTTTATGTGTTACTTAGAAAAATGCTATTGGGCCATATAAGGCAACATAAGCATAAAATAGAATTTTATATGTATAAGATGCTTTATGTAAGTTTCATGGTAACTACAGAGCAATGCCTATCATGGATTCACAAAATAGGAAGAGAAGAGAATCAGAGCAAACCACCATGGAAAAATACCAATTTACAAAGGAAGGCAGAAGAGAGGAAGAAGGGGAAAAAGGCACAGCCAAAAAAAAAAACAAGTAATAAGATTAATAACAATTAGTAACATGGCATTAGTAAGTCCCTACCTATCAATAATTACTCTAAATAAAAATGAATTGAATTCTTTAATAAAAAGGCCAAGAACAGTTGGATGGATAAAAGAAGATCCAACTATATGTTTCCTATGAGAGATTCATTTCTGCTTTAAGGACACACATTGCTCAAAGTAAAAGAATGCAAAAAAAAAAAAAGAAAGAAAGAAAAGAAAATCCATCCAAGTGGAACCCAAAAGGATGGACACCTACACTGATAAGAGACAAGAGACTCTGAAGCAAAAATATGAACATGAGACAAGATTATATAATAGCAAAGTGGCTAAATTATCAGTTATAAATATTGTAAATATATGCACTCCAAGTTACAATACCTGAATATACTAAGCAGATACTAGCAGATCTAACCAATAATAGTAGGAGACTTCAACACCTTATCTTCAACAATGGATATATCATCCAGGCAGAATATCAAAAGAAATAGAGACCAGAGAAACAGCAAAAAAGATCAATAAAATTGAGGCATTTTTAAAAAAGATGACCAAAGTGACAAACTTTTTAACTAGACTAAGAAAATAAGAGAGAAGATTTGATAATAAAATAATAATGATATAGATGATAGAGTAATAAAAATCAGAAATGAAAAAGGAGATAGTACAACAGATATTACAAAAGTAAACACAGAATCATAAATAATTTCCATGAACAATTATATGCCAACAAATTAGAAAACCTAGAAGAAATTGATAAGTTCCTTGAAACATACATCTTATCAAGAGTTACCTCAAAGATCTAGAAAATATGAACAGATCAATATAAAGTAAACAGAAAAGACTGAGTCAGTAATCAAAAACTGTCCAATAAAAAAGAGCAGAAGACCAAATAGTATCATTGGTGAATTCTAGCAGACGTTTACAGAATTAGTGTCAATCCTTCCCAAACTCTTTTAAAAAATAGAAGAGGAGGTAACACATCCAGACTTCTTTTGTAAGACCAGCATTACTCTGATACCAAAGCCAGATAAGGGTGCTGCAAGAAGAGAAAACTACAGAACAATATCCTTGATGAATACAGAAATTCTCAAGAAAATATCATGGTAGATATGACACTAAAACCAAGTGAGGTAATAGACACTAAACCAAATATAAACCAAAATAGACCAAAACCAAAACCAAAATAGACACTAAAACCAAGCAGGGTTTTTCAACATGGGTAGTTCAATGCATGAAAATCAGTAAATGAGATATACCACATTAAACCTAAAAATCATATGATCATCTCAATAAATGCAGAAAAAGCATTTGACAAAATACAACATCATTTTATGGTAAAAATTCTCAACAAATTGAGTATTAAAGGAAAATAATTTTACTTAGTAGGGCCTGTATATGTATAGCCCATAGCTAAAGCCATATTTAATGTTGAAAATTTTTCTTCTAAGATCAGGAACAAAACAAGGACAACCAGTCCCACTACCTTTACTCAGAGTAATTCTAGAAATCTTAGCCAGAGTAATCAGGCAAGATAAAGAAATAAAAGGCATCCAAGGTGGAAAGAAAAAAGTAAAATTTTTATTGTTTACAGATGTTACGATCTTATTGGTTAGAAAACCCTAGATTCCACCATTTTATTGTTTTATATTCCATTATTCAATGCAATTTTGTCCAAACATAGACATATCTTGCTTAGAATTCTTAAATCCCTTTAATAAAGCTGGCAGCAGCTACTTTAAAGAGAAGTGGTCTATAGAAAATAACTTGGATACCAGTGCTTCACTGATGATGTCAATACAAGAAGAAAGACTTTATACATGTAAATATGACTTGAGTCTCCAAAGAAGGTACTGCAAGCAGAGAGATCTCTATAATAAGATTTACGTACTATAATTGAAATTGGTCACACTTAAACTTCATTCACAATTGTGCATGGGGTTGGCATTATAAAACAGTATAAAAGGCCATTCCTAGAAAATGGGTATGCATCTATTTATATCTATATCATATGCATTGTATATAATATTTTACATTACATTTATATACTTATTAAATGCATTACATCTGTACATTAAATGTATATTACATTTATATCATAAAACATTTACATATTTATATGTTCTATAATATATAGGTATATATTTTATATTATGAACTTATAAATATATATGTATTATATACTTTATATATATGTATATATCTTATATAAGTAAATATATAGATATAGAGGATATAAGTTGTTTTGACACAAGCTTCCCAACCATTTATATCCTACACCACACTGGTATTTTTATTATAATTCATGAGCCTGCATTTATACATCATTATCATCCAGATTTCACTATATATATATAGTGAAAAAATATATATAAATATATATATTATATATATAAATATATATAAAATATATTTTTCTTCACATATTTTACTGAATTGAATATTTTAAACTAATCTATAATAAAATAGATTTTGTTTTTACTTTTGATATATAGCCCTAGGAGTTTTAATAGAGGTATAGATTTGTGTAAACATCACCATAATCCAGATACAAAATAGCTCTATCATTTCATAGCCATCATTTTTTTAAAAGAATTTATTTATTTATTTGACAGAGAGATCACAAGTAGGCGAGAGGCAGGCAGAGAGGGAGGGGAGGAAGCAGGCTCCCTGCTGAGCAGAGAGCCCACTGCAGGGGCTCGATCCCAGGACCCTGAGATCATGACCTGAGCTGAAGGCAGAGACTTCAACCCACTGAGCCCCCCAGGCACCTGCCATCATTTTTTTTTTTAAATAGAATCTTTATTGTGTATAGCATTTTAGATGGAGGACTTTTATTTTCTTTCAGCATTATCTGATAATCTATGTGCTCTATTTTCAAATCTTCTAATCACTTTTTTTTTCTAATTTCTTCTTCCATATATAGGAATAGAAAGGAAATCAAACAACATATTTGCTTATAAAAGCAAATCAAGTGTTTGGGGATCAAAATCTATATAAAGAACACCTTTACAAAAGAGTAATACAAAATTATAATTACTAAATTAGGTTCAGAGCTTTCACAACAATGTCAATATACTTAATTCCACATAACTGTATACTTAATGAAGGTTAAGTGGTAAATTTTGTATGTAATTCACACCTATGAAAACTGCAATGAAAAAATGAAACAATGAGGCACCTGGGTGGCTCAGTGGGTTAAAGCCTCTGCCTTCGGCTTAGGTCATGATCCCAGGGTCCTGAGATCGAGCCCCGCATCGGGCTCTCTGCTCAGTGGGGAGCCTGCTTCCTCCTCTCTCTCTGCCTGCCTCTCTGCCTACTTGTGATCTCTGTCTGTCAAATCAATAAATAAAATCTTAAAAAAAAAAAGAAAAAGAAAAAATGAAACAACAAAAAATCAGTTAAGATTTTGAAGATACTCCTGTAGAAATGAATTTTAACCTTATTAACTTCACAGAAAATTCACCTCTGCCTGTATAAATTGCCAAGACATTTTTTCTTTGACTATAATGAACATACACATTTTAAGTTGATTTCTAATATCGGAAATGCATAGTACTTTTTTTTTCTCTATTACTGCTTATTATCACAATAACCTTCATTATTTTACGCTTCAAGTGAGTTAAGGGCATCTTTATCAGGCACGTCCCACTTTGAAATAAATGTGGGGAGGAACTCCTGTTACACATTAAACCCTTATCATTAAAAATTTTTTTTATTTAAATTCAATTTAGTTAATATATAGTGTATTATTAAATTTGTGGGGGGTAGAATTTAGTGATTCATCAGTTGCATATAATCCCCAGTGCTCATTCCATCAAGTATCCTCCTTAACGCCCATCATGCAATTACCCCAACTCCCCACCTACTTCCCCTCCAGGAATCCTCAGTTGGTTCTTATAGTTAAGAGTCTCTTATGGTTTCTGTCCCTCTCTGTTTTTTATCTTATTTTTCCTTCCTTTCCCCTATGTTAAAAGCTGTGAACCTCTGAATTCTATCCTTCTCTTCCTGATAGGTCTTCAAAATTGAATGTGAAGTTTTCCACAATTAAAAATTCCTGTGGCAAATACATACATACATACATACATATTTTTGCTTTTTTGTTATTTGTTATTACTTTTTAAAGATTTTATTTATTTGAGATAGAATGAGAGTGGGAGAGCACAAGCAGGGGGAGCAGTAGGCTTTCCACTGAGCAGGGAGCCCAATACCAGCTTAATCCCAGGTGTCCAGAATCATGACCTGAGCTGAAGGCAGCTGCTTAACAAACTGAGCTACTCATGTGCCCCAGTATTTTTGCTTTTTTGGAATAATCCATTATATTTCTACTTTTCATCAGATTTTTTGAAAGCATATTTAAAGGTTCTTAAGAGATAATTTTTATAATGTGTACTAGACTTTTTTTTAAATAAGAAAATTTGGTCCAGGGGTACCTGGGTAGTCAGTCGGTTAAAACCTCTGCCTTCAGCTCAGGTCAAGATCCCAGGGTCCTGGAATCCAGCCCCACATCAGGCTCTCTGCTCCGCAGGTAGCCTGCTTCCTCCCCTCTCTCTCTCTCTGCCTGCCTCTCTGCCTACTTGTGATCTCTGTCAAATAAATAAAATCTTAAAAAAAAAAAAAAGAAAATTTGGTCTGAATAGCCTAATCTACTCTATTCCTCACATTGTATGTATCTTCACTTTAAAATAATACTTTTGGACAGTGATGTTTTCTAAAACATTTCCAAAAATAAATGAAAATAAAGAAAAAATAAATCTTCTTTTCAATTTCCCATTACTCAAATATAACATTATGTTGACATTTTTCCCCTCCCAGTTTATTTATTTTTAAAAACATTTTATTTATTTATTTGACAGAGAGATAGATCACAAGTAGGCAGACAGGCAGGCAGAGTGAGAGGGGGAAGCAGGCTCCCCACTGAGCAGAGAGCCCAATGTGGGGTTCGATCCCAGGACCTTGAGACCATGACCTTAGCTGAAGGCAGAGGCATAACCCACTGGGCCACCCAAGCATCCCATCCCTCCCAGTTTTTTTTTTTTTTTTAAGATATTTTTCACAGTTGTTATGTTCTATATATGAACACTTTGATATTCTCTGATGGACATATATGTCTAAGTTGAAGGCGGCTACCCCATCCTCCATTACCCAACAATTTCTAAATTAATATTTTATTAAGGAATATTATACATGTTATCTCCTTTTAATAAACATTTTAGATGGTTGCTTGAGAGCAGAGAGTATGCCCTTTGCATTTCCCCTGAGTTAAATACAGATACCTACTCTCACTAGGCGTTCAGTTATGTTTGTTAACTTGAATAAGAGCACAAATATTTTAAGTAGAAAGCTTTCTGGGGTAGTCGATTCTTTGGCTATATTACCTAATATAGAAATATAGTTCAAAAGCTGACATTCAATAAACAATTGCTGAATTAAATGCATGTTGGCAAGTGACTACACTACAGAAGGAGATGTGCTTTGTGTACATGTATCCAGTGACCATTCTGCTTGCTTTTGTCTTAGTCTCCCTATATTCAGTTTTCTCTACAGCAGCTAGGATTATTCTTTTATTTATTTTATCTATTTTTAATTTAAATTCAATTAGCCAACATATAGAACATCATTAGCTTCAGATATAGAATTCAGCAATTCAACAATTGCATATCACACCCAGTGCTCTTCACATCATGTGCCCTCCTTAATGCCTGTCACCCAGTTACCCCAATCCCCCCCACCTACCCCCTTTTTAATTTTTTAAAGTTTATATATAATTATATATAATATGATACACACACACATATCTGAAAGAGAGAGAGAGAGAATGAGTGGGGGAGGGGTGAGAAAGAGGGAGAGGGGAGATAGATAATCTCAAGCAGAGGACAGACTCTCAAGCAGAATCTATGCTGAGTGTGGAACTGAAAGCAGGGCTCAATCTCATGACTCTGAGATTATGATGTGAGCCAAAACCAACAGTGAGATGCTCAACAGAATGAACCATCTAGGCACCCCAGGATTATTCTTTTATGTATTTGTTTATTTTTGTAGGATTATTCTTTTAAAGTTCAAGTTGATAATGCCACTCTTCTTATACCCTCCAATACTGTTTTATCTCAGAGTAAGAACCAAATCTCTTAAAGTGGTTTAAAAGGCATTATGTGGTCACGTTGGTTCTCTGATCTCCTCTTTTACTGCATGGTGCTTGCTGGTGTTCACCCCCAATGGACTCTCCACTGTTTCTTAAACACACCAAGTATGCCTGCCTCTCTCCCAAGGGTTTGGCATTTGTTATTCTGCCAGGAAACATCCTTCACTCAAATTATCTCACTCCTTCAAATCCTTAATGTCTCTGTTGAAATATCCTGAGAAATCTTCCCTCCCTTCAAACAGACACTCCTTGACCGCTTTGGTAAAAATATAAATTAATGAATGTTGAATGCTATATCATGCAGTCAATGCTTTTTTTCTATATAGTTTTCTCTAAAATTAGAACATTGTGATATTATTATTAGCTCAATGTTAAAGAAAATTAAATTGAGAAGTTTAGAACTTAAGGACTATGCTCAAGGCTCTTTTATTTTTTTATTTTATATATATATATATATATATATATATGAAGAGAGAAGCACCACATGGTTCTCTCAATTGATGCAGAAAAAGCATTTGACAAGATACAGCATCTGTTACTGATTAAAATGATTCGAAGTATAGGGACAGAGGGAACATTCCTCAACTCCATAAAATCCATCTATGAAAATCCCACAGCAAATATCATCCTCAGGGGAAAAAGCTAACAGCCTTCCCTTTGAGATCAGGAACACGACAAGGATGTCCACTCTTGCCACTGTTGCTCAACATAATACTAGAAGTCCTAGCAACAGTAATCATACAACAAAAAGAAATAAAATGTATTCAAACTGGCAATGAAGAAATCAAACTCTCTTTCTTCACAGATGACATGATACTTTATATTGAAAACCCAAAAGACCCCACCCCTAAACTACAAAAACTCATACAGCAATTCAGTAATGTGGCAGGATACAAAATCAATGTACAGAAATCAGGTGCTTTCTTACACACTAACAATGAAAATACAGAAAGGGAAATTAGAGAATTGATTCTATTTATTACATCACTGAGAACCAGAAGATACCTGGGAATAAACCTAACCAAACAGGTAAAGTATCTGTACTTGAGGAACTACAGAAAACTCATGAAAGAAACTGAAGAAGACACAAAAAAATGGAAAAGCATCTCATGCTTATGGATCAGAAGAATAAACATTATCAAAATGTCCATACTGCCTAGAGCAATCTATACTTTCAATTCCATCCTAATCAAAATTCCACTGGCAGTTTTCAAAGAGTTAGAATAAACAATCTTAAAATTTGTATGGAACCAGTAGAGACCCCGAATTGCTGAGGAAATGTTAAAAAAGAAAAACAAAACGGGGGCATCACATTGCCTGATTTCAAGACTTACTACAAAGTTGTAAAAACCAAGACAGCATGGTACTGGCACAAAAACAGACACATAGACCCGTGGAACATAATAGAGAGCCCAGATATGGACCACCAACTCTATGGTCAAATAATCTTTGACAAAGCAGGAAAGAACATACAGTGGAAAAAAATACAGTCTCTTTAATAAATGGTACTGGGAAAAAAATTGGACAGCTACGTGTAGAAGAGTGAAACTCAACCATTCTCTTACACCATACACAAAGATAAACTCAAAATGGATAAAAGATCTCACTGTGAGGCAGGAATCTATCAAAATTCTAGAGGAGAACATAGGCAGTAGCCTCTTCGACATTGGCCACAGCAGCTTCTTTCAAAATATGTCTTCAAAGGCAAAGGAAACAAAAGCAAAAATGAACTTTGGGGACTTCATCAAGATCAAAAGCTTCTGCACAGCAAAAGAAACAGTCAACAAAACAAAGAGGCAACCCAGGAAATGGGAGAAGATATTTGCAAATGACACTACAGACAAAGGGCTGATATCCAAGATCTATAAAGAACTTCTCAAACTCAACACACACAAAACTGATAATCATGTCAAAAAAATGGGCAGAAGACAAGAACAGACAGTTCTCCAATGAAGACATACAAATGGCTAACAGACATGAAAAAATGTTCATCATCACTGGCCATCAGGGAGATTGAAATCAAAACCACATTGAGATACCACCTTACACCAGTTAGAATGGCCAAACTCAACAAGACAGTAAACAATGTGTGTTGGAGAGGATGTGGAGAAAGGGGAACCCTCTCACACTGTTGGTGGGAATGCAAGTTGGTGCAGCCACTTTGGAAAACAGTGTGGAGATTCTTTAAGAAATTAAAAATAGAGCTACTTTATGACCCTGCAATTGCACCACTGGGTATTTACCCCAAAGATACAGATGTAGTGAGAAGAAGGGTCACCTGTACCCAAATGTTTATAGCAGCAATGGCCACAGTCATCAAACTGTGGAGAGAACCAAGATGCCCTTCAACAGATGAATGAATAAAGAAGATATGGTTCATATATACAATGGAGTATCATGCCTCCATTAGAAAGGATGAATACCCAACTTTTGTATCAACATGGATGGGACTGGAAGAGATATGCTGAGTGAAATACGTCAAGCAGAGAGAGTCAATTATCATATGGTTTCACTTACTTGTGGAGCATAAGGAATAACATGGAAGACATTGAGAGATGGAGAGGGAAAGTGAGTTGGGTGAATTTGGATGGGCAACAAACCATGAAAGACTGTGGCCTCTGAGAAACAAACTTTGGTTTTGGAGGGCATGGGGGTGGGTGGTTGGGTGAGCCTGGTGGTGGGTATTATGGAGGGCACGTATTGCATGGAGTACTGGATGTGGTGCATAAACAATGAATTTTGGAACACTGAAAAAAAAATTTGAAAAAGATATATCTTTTTCAAATTTTATTATATATATCTATATAATATTATATAGTTATATATTAGATATATATCTATATCTATATAATATATATTATATAGATATATATGATATATAATATCTATATAATAATATATTATATATATTTATATATATATATATATATATATATAATCTCACTTTCACTCTCTTTCTAGAGAGGGAGCAAATGTGATGGAATACTCATGTACCTGTGTGAGAGAACCCAAGTTTGGGCTTCACACTAAAATCTTTTTTTGGTCAAACTTTAAATCCTTTTCTTTATATCATGCTTAGATATGGATTGAATTAAAATAGTTTAATAATTTTCTGGTAATTTTACAACATAATTTAATGTTAGCTTCAGGACTGTATTTGTCATTGACATAAAAGGTAAATACTATGGTTATGGATCTGGAAATTCTCATAATACACCAGAGTATAAGATAAAACTTTGAAATTTAAAGGAAAAGAACTCTGATTTCTTTGTAACATTGAGATAGTAAAACTTTGTGGATTTGAAAACACTGTTCTCTGGGTTTTCAGGTCTTAACCTCAACATCTGATCTTATAATAATACAGTGGATTCATATTCTGAGATGCATGCCTTGAGCCTTGTTTGTAAGGTCTTTCCTTCCATAAACATTCACTTTGAATGGCTTAACATCTATGATATTGGATTTGTAGTAGCAAATATCTCATAAATAAAATTACTATAGGACCAGAATAATTCTAAAATGTATTCTAAATTTGTGTCACATGCTTAGTAGATTATCACTTTTCTCTCTGTAGATATATATTCCATTTTTTATATTTGATTTTTTATAAGAAAATGAATAAACCTGAGCTTAGGGCTAGATCTAGTTTCCAAACTCTTTATTCTTATAATTGTGGTTGACTGAAAAATGGTTATAAATTCTTTAAAAATGTACTTCCCTTTAGATGATGATATTATGTGTACCTTGGCCATATATAGGACAAGGACTTTAAATTTATTTGACAGCACAACTATGTTTTTGATGATCCTGTTACAGAGTGGGTTGAATATATATAAGGTCACCAATTGAGTTAAACTTAATTTAAATATATTTATTATTTTTCTAAGGTGTGTCATATGTTTTTCTAGATGATTTTAGGATCATGTAGTAATAGGATAAAACAGAAACGTTGACTGATCCACCAAAGTCTCAGTCCCATTTACATCCATATTCTTTCTAATGAGGACTAAAAAGCATCAGATTATAAGAGTCTTGATTAATCTTAGATGCCCCCAATTCTACCATCACCAAGGCTATTTGATTCCAAACAATTAGTGTAGAATTATTAACACACATCAGTAGGCACATGAACATATCACTAACCTATAAGAATATTTAACGTTTGGGATAAATAGAGTTTAGTTCATCTGTCCAAATAAAAATCTTAAAAATGTGAATGTGAAATACGAAGTGTCTTGTTTTGAATTCCATTATTAGGACCACATGATCCAAATTGTTTATGTATCTTTCCACTTAATTTGACTTCTTTTGATTTGGATTAGCTTCTTGACTGACTCTGCATCCTCTGGGAGAGGCTCTGAGCTCTTGACAAGCAGAATGAGAAATTCAATTATTGCTATGTTAAATCCATCTTCAATTTGACATTTACCCTCAATTGAATATTTTCATTGAGTCTTAGCTCCATTAACCATTCCCTTACATTTTTTGTCGTTACTCACATCTCCAGATTTATTTCTTACACTTCACAAGAAATCCTTCCATTTTAACAAGCTTAAACAACCAGCGTAGAAATTCTTTCTAGGAAATTAGCCTATCTGACTCTATCTTCATATATAATGGATACAATATTTAACTTATAGTATTTTAAAGGTTAAGATAATATAGAAGAAATTATTTTAGAAAAATATATATTACAAAGTTAAATGTGTTCTTCGTTGGCAGATGATAATATATGAATATTCACACAACCTTAATTAGATGACAACATGATTATATGATTTAGAAGGTAGTTTTGTTGATACAGGGTTAAAGAATTAATTAATGGTAAAACATAAAGAGTTAAAGAATGAACCATAAGTAAGAAAATGATTTACAGAAGTTACCAAAATAAGTTGCTCAAGGTGACATGTTATTTGTTAATTCATTCATCTACCCATCAAGCATTTACTAAATACAAGCAATACAATGATGAGCAAAATAAAATCCATGTTTTCATAGAGGTTACAGAGTCCAAGAAAGAGCTCTTCCCAGAAAATAGTAATGCCCCTTGAAATACAACTATCTAATGTTAAGAAAACAACTGAGATCCTGAAACACAGAGAAATGAAATAACACATATAGAAGTCCTCAATCTCATGAGAAGTATACGTTAAAACTAGTCATTCTAGCTAGCTAATCTAAATTTCCTCTACCATTTAAGATAATATGATTACATAGTTTTCTGTATCCCTTAGGAAACCATTTTCTTTAATGAAAAGTACACCTTTCCTTCAATGAATTAGGAAAACTTCAAGAGGCACCTGTTTATGAATCATTTTTCTTTCAACCTCCCTTTCTTGAAAGATACTGAAAGATGTTATACTTCTATACAAAGATTAAAAACACATAATTCTTGTCCCAGACGATCCAAAATCTAATAAGGAAGATAAATTTAATACATAATTGTAAGCAAATGTGATATATGAAATCTCATAAACTTAAGAAGAATGAATTCTATTGAAAAATGCAGGAAAGACATTGCATAGAATAAGGCCTCCTCTAGAATAAGGTTTAAAATAAATAGACTTTTCTGCTCATTCTTTTCTATTGCTAATTTGAAATTAATTTTATCAGTTAAGTTGTGTTGTGACATTTATTTGATAAAAATTAATTTAATATCCATAATTTCACAGATTCTGTGAAAATGACTAGGGGTATAAGAAAGAAAAAGACAACCTATGGCTTGAAAAACCCAGCCTAACAAGGAGGTCAGACAAGAATCAAATTCATTTAGCAAGTACTAGATGGTCTCTTACTACATGTTCCAGGCTTGGAGTAAAGCAACATTATAACACATAAGTTTCTTATAATAAGAATGCTAATGTAGAGAGGATATGGGAGGAAAGAAGTAGGAATGTAAAGTGACTAAGTAGTTAGCAACAAAAGAGACTGGATCATCTAAAATTTTTGATGTCATGTTTAATTGAAAAACATCATTTATTCCTACTAAGTGAAATAAAGCAATATTTTTATAATTATTCAAAATTTTATTTAAATTCTAGTTCGTTAACATATACTGTAATATTTGTTTCAGGACTAGAATTCAGTGATTCATCACTTACATATAACACCCAGTGCTCAATCACAATTGTCCTCCTTATCCTTCACCCACCTCCCTCCATCAACCCTCAATTTGTTCTCAATCTAGAAGAGTCTCTTTTAGTTTGCTTCTCTTTCTGTCTTTTATTCCCTTCCCTTGTGTCATCTGTTTTATTCCTTAAATTCTCTATATGAATGAAATCATATGACATTTCTTTTTCTAACTTGTTTTACTTAGCATAATACACTCCAGCTCCATTCCATCCTTGCAAATGATAAGATTGCATTTTTTTGATAGCTGAGCAAGATTCCAGTGTGTGTGTGTG
The DNA here is from genome assembly GCF_922984935.1 of Meles meles. Lineage (NCBI taxonomy): Eukaryota > Metazoa > Chordata > Mammalia > Carnivora > Mustelidae > Meles > Meles meles. The sequence goes on along the minus strand of NC_060066.1, from coordinate 155,692,568 downwards.
TGTGTGTTTGTGTGTGTGTGTGTGTGTGTACCACATTGTCTTTATCCATTCATCAGTCCGTGGACAATTGGGCTCTTTCCAGAGTATGGCTATTATTGAAAATAAAGCATACTTTTAAATAGAAGATATATGAGATAATAAACACATTAGAAATTTGAGATCTTTTCTTTGTGTGATTATTAAATGTAAAGGTTTGGATAAAATGAATGTTGTTGTAAGAAAATGTACTAAAGAAATCTGCAAAATAAAGAAACCATGTAAAACATAAGAAATACTAACACACGGGACGCCTGGGTGGCTCAGTTGGTTGGACCACTGCCTTCGGCTCAGGTCATGATCCCGGAGTGCCGGGATCGAGTCCCGCATCGGGCTCCCAGCTCCGCAGGGAGTCTGTTTCTCTCTCTGACCTTCTCGTCGTTCATGCTCTCTCTCACTGTCTCTCGCAAATAAATAAAATATTAAAAAAAAAAAAAGTTGCTCAGTCCTAAGCCATTTAAAAAAAAAAAAAAGAAAAAGAAATACTAACACACAACTAGCAGTAAACCTAGGCACTCTTACAGGTGAGCTATTTAAAACTTTTAGTAAACAGGGCCTTCATAGACTACTAAACTAGACTAAGGAAACTTCCAAAGTATTAAAAGGAAAATAAAGCTTTAACATATAAGGTTAATTCCAGGAAAGTAAAGATATTGAAGTATTAAAAAAATTTACCATAATAACATGGAGGCTGAAACATGAAATTGTCAGCATATGATCATTTTTAACTTATAAAAACCATTTCCTATGTTGACATATCATATTAGAATATCAAAGAGAAAAATATAATATAAACATTTTGTTAGGTGGCAAAACATTTGAAAACTCAGCATTTACTTTATCAGTGTTAATAATTAGTAGTTCACTTTTTTCTGATGGATAAATACGCAGTTGTATAAATATGCACCAATTTATCTACTCTTCTGTTAAAGACATTGCCTGTAATTTGTTTTTGTTCATTATTAATAACAGTGCTATAAGCAATAGAGTACAAGTCATTTTGCAGATTTTTTTTTCTCTCTCTTCAGTAGATACCTATACAAAGAATTGCTGAGTCATAGGTTAATCCATTTTTAACATCATAAGAAATTATCAGGCTTTACCATTTGACCATTTTAACTAATGCCAGTGATGTATGCAAGTCTATTACTCCACATCCTTACCAACAATTGATATAATCAGTCTTTATATTTATCCATTACTGTGGGTCTGTAGTGGTATTATTGTGATTTTAGTTAGTAGCTCCTTGATGGTTAAATGGACTTCATCACCTTTCCATGTGCTTATTGGTCATGCCTACCCTTTTTTAAAAGTGTCTTTAATCTTTTGCACATCTTTATTTATTTATCTATTTATTTACTTATTTATTTTGAGTTATATATTTCAGATACAAGTTCTTAGTGAGATATATGCATTGTCAATATTTTCTCTTAATTTATGGTTTGCCTTTTTCATTTTCTGTGATAAACAAGACAATTTAATGTAAAAGTTACCATTAAGTTTAGCTTTTTCTTAGATGCTTTGAAAATAGGACTTTTTTTCTTTTTAATGATTGAACTTACATCTGAAACTAATGATGTGCTATACGTTGGCTACTTGACTTCAAATCATAAAAATAAATAAATAAATAAAAATATTTACTATCTGATTTTTGCTTTAATAGTTGTTGTTACGGCTGCTACTGGTATTTTCAATGTAAGCTTCTCTAGCTACATCAAAATTTTGTCCTGTTTCCTTTATTCTCTTTTCAGTTACAAAAGATATTGCTTTTAAAAAGTTCTTGGCTGCTCCACACCAGGACTTAAAATTAACCACTTAATAATGAAAAGCAAGCTTTCCTTAAATCAATGAGCAGTCTCTCTAACTACAAATGAAGTATCTTCTTGCTTTTTTTTATTTATGTGTTTGACTTTTTCCAATATTACCATCTGATTAAGAAGTATGTATGTTGTATTTGATCTGAATTTAAATCTTAAAGAGGAGATAGATGCCATAACCCAGGAGCAAGTAAATATTACTAAAATCATACAGTTCACATATTTATTTTTTGTAATAGAATTCACTGTAGAAACCCAAAGTCAAGTTTATGTGAAATCTTTGCCCATGCCTCACATATTTTAAAACTAATTTCTGATCCAGGTCAATAGTTCTCTCATGTATCTTTGTTTTTCCTACAGCTTTTTTCTTATTAAAAAAATTATTCCATGAAGTTATTATAATGAACTATGCACAAAACATAGAGTTCGGAACTGTTTTTATAGCATGAGAACTAATGAAGAAAATTAATTTATCAGGGGTTGTATTATGCTGCGTGTTCACATAAGACAAAAGTAGCTGTGCACAAATCACTTGAATGCCTATATTAAATATTTATATCCGATATTCTCATAATTTTTAAACATCTTATGTACAAGTATGAATATCAGTCCTCCAAATATCCATGTCATCCTCTTTGGTTTTTATTTTACATGCTACTCTCTATATTGAATGATATCACCCTTACCATATTGTATTTGAATGATGTGTTCACTATTCATATTTGTATTTTCATTTCTTAGAGTAGTGGCTGCAGAAAGATGATCAGCCTACAGTTGTGTGAGGTAGGTATTACCCATTACAGAAGAAGATAAGATTCAGAAAGATCAATTGCTTGTCCCAAGTCATACTAGTTCAGAATTTAAACCATCTGTCTATGAATTCCATGACATTTACACTATATGAGTGTCATTAATATAATGCATTATTGAAGTTATTTTTTTACTACCAATGGAATCTAAAAAATTAGCTATTTAGCTTATTAAAACTTTATAATTAAATATATAGAGAAATCAGTTACAAATTGTGGAGTGACATTTCAATTGGAACATGGTCCTTCCATAGTCCATGAATTCCCCCCAATCGAGGGTGTAATCTATGAGAAAAAAACAAACAAAAACACTTTTTTCTTATTTAAGTTGCAGAATTCTCTACTCCAGGGTAATATATTGTCATTTTTTCCTTAAAATTATTTTGTATACATTAAGCAAATGCATTTTGACCTGTTTATGCTTGGTTAAAAATGAAAGGTCAAGATAGTGAAGGTATGTCACTTTGTAAGTGAAGCATAGTCAGTATATATTGTTTGTTATAAAAAGAAGGTTTGAGGAAGAACAAACAGTGACAATTTCTGAGGCTTTCAAAGTTAACAACAACACCTTTGCAAGCATCCTCATCATAAATGAACAGAGTGTAAGAATCAAAGAGCAACAGTGAGTAAACAGTGAGTAAACAAGAGTAAACAGGACTAAATGTTTTTCCTTTGCCTCATCAGATGTACTGTCCACATTTCTCCTTTCCTCATCCTTGCTCTGTGCCCCAAGAGGCTTTCCATGACTACCACTCTGTGGGCAGGTTTATGCCACAGGACTGTATAAATGGGCTTCCTCAATCCCTGACTTCCTCTGAGTGTGTCCAAAGGAGTCACTGTAGGAAACAGGGTGTCTGGATAAACACTACCCTTACTATTTCTGCTGGATCTCTATAGGTTGACTACAGAGATTCTCTTGATTTTCACTTTCTGTCTAGATCATTAGCTGCTTACTCCCCAATCACTAATACCATTATCAACCTACTTTGTAGGGGCCTGTGGAATTTTGTCACATGAATGTAACTGGTCAAAAGTCCCAGTTCTGAGTCCTTCACAACATCTGCTATCAGAAAAATCCCATACCAAGAACTTTAGGATCTGACTTCTGGAGCAGCTACTAATGGGACCAGGTGAGAAACCGGTACTCACAGAAGTTAGCTTGCCTGGGGGAAAACTGGAGAGACAGTTAAGGGAGGATAAACATCCTCTCCCTTTACAGCTTGGATAGACTGTTCCAAGGTATGGTTTCTAGTATCAGTAAGCATAGAGAATTCCTCCAAGACCAAGAAATTTTACTTCCTAAGCAATAGCTCTTATTTCTCTGTTCATTGTAAAACAAAGTAGGAAGCAAAGTATAACATAACTTTCTTCTTTAAAACTCCACTGCCATTTTCCTCTATCTCCGCTGTTATGAGATTGCACACCCCACTAAAGAAATAACACTTAATCCTTACATGAGGTTGTACTTAATAAGGAATGTAAACAAATTATGTAGAAAGATATATCACCCCTAATCAAATCTTTCAAATATATTTCTGCTATTGCTAGTCTTTGTAGCTTTGTAAGAGGTAGAGAGACAGTTTTTTAAACATTTTTAACAGCCATTTTCCATATCTGTTACCTTTCTTACTTTGGAAGATGACCTTCCCTTCAGCTCACCTATCTAAATTCCCCTCCCAATCTCTGTTCAACCACACTTTCATTTTCTGCGCTGTGAAGACTATTACATTTTTCTTAAACTATAATTTTAATTTAATGTGTTTTCTGTATATCATCTATGAAATTTAGTATAGTAAGTATTGCTTTATATCATGATATGCAAACACTGTTCATTGTAGGGGTAATATGTTTTTTCTTTTACCACTTATTTGTCTGGATTTATGATTGCTATACACACACACACAATACACACATGCATACACAGATATATGTATGTAACTTCTCCCATATAAAAATATTTTCCACATAACTCTATTTTAGGGTCTTTCATTCTCTTACACCATATTAATAGATTATTCCCTAGGTCTGTTTCACAGTGCCATCCTAGGATTTTTTTCCTAGGATTTCACTCATTGTGCTGTTACTTCTCTTGTTTTTTGGAAACAAATTTCACTATTCATTCTTGCCATACACTTTTAGGAAAGTAGAACTAATTGATAATTTCATCAACCTAATACTTTGGGAAACAATCTGGCAATTTACTAAAAATTAAAAAGTGTAGTATATGATCCAGCCATATACTTCTAGGCATTTTCCCAAAAGAAATGAAAAGTAGTTCCATACGAAGACTTGAGCATCTATGTACATACCAACCCTCCAATAATAGCCCCAAACTGAAAGCAATCCCAAAGTCCATCAAAATAGAATATATTATTAATACATCCTAAAACATGGAGGAAACTCAAAATAGTTATGCCAAGTAAAAGAAGTCAGAAAAGCAAAGTATCCACTGTATGCTTCCCTTTACATAAATTTCAGAAATTTATGCCAATTCATACCATTTAAAAATACTCAGAAATAATAACAAATGTAGAGTGACCAAAAAAAAAAAATGGTTGTGTAAAATAGAAACAAGGATGGAGAAGTATGGGAAGGAGGGGCAAAAGTGGTTTTTCCAAGGGGTGAGAGGAAATTTTAGATTCTATTCTTCTTAGTATGAAGTAATCAACATGGAAAATGTAATATGTTCTGAGATACTGGAAGCCACATCTCATTCCCCCTGAAACAGCTTTAGGACAGAACTAGTCTGAGTATCCATAGACTGATAAGTGAATAAAGAAGATGTGACATAAACACACGCGCGCGCGCACACACAAACACACACACTTATATAGTCACACAGCGGAATATTACTCAGCCATAAAAAATCATGAATTGTTGTCATTTGTAATGATGTGGTTGGAGCTAGATAGTATTTTGCTAAATAAGTCAGTCAGAAAAAGACAAATACCATATGATTTCACTCATATGTGTAATTTAAGAAACAAAACAAATGAGCAAGGGGAAAAAAACAAAGAGAGATGAACCAAGAAACAGACTCTTACATATAGAAAACTGATGGTTAAAAGGGGAGGTGGGTGTGGGGATGGGTAAAATATTAGTTATGAGGATTAGGAGTGCACCTTTGATGAGCACCAGGTGTTTTATGGAAGTGTTGAGTCTCTATTTTGTACACCTGAAACTAATATTGCATTGTGTGTTAACTGAAATTTAAATAAAAACTTAAAAAACAGAACTAAAGTATGAGCAGATGATATTTAGCTCAAAAATTGAGCTAATGCATCTAGCAATGTATAAAACCAATAATAATTCTATATTCCAGGTATTGTATTAACAACTCAGTATATACTATCTCATGCACTTATTCTATAAGATATTCCTATGAAGTAGGTATTCATTTCTCTAATGAGGATGAAAGTAATGCAAAAGTAAATCATGTACCTTGTCTGATAATATTGGTGGAGTTTATTTTTTAGCTGATAAATTATGATTCTAAGGTCTGGGATCTCATACTTTAAGTATTATGTAAACTTCAGCATTACAAATTATATTCTTTTGTGTAATTCTAATAAATGTGAATAACTATCATGAAGCCATATTACGAAATGCATTCATTATGGTTTTATTTTTTAGGGTTATTTTAAGGGCTTTTGAAAAATTGGATAGATTTTTAGCTGGGTGAATTTTATAAAGATTTACATGCAGTGAGAATCAGTGCCAATCTCCTTTTAAGAATCAATAGGTATGTATAGCTGATTGAACAATGAAGGCACCTTTATCCAGTTCCTCATTCTTTTGATTTGATGATACTCTTACAGCAGAGTGCTGCATGAGTTTTCATTTAATTAAGTTAGGTTTTAAAAAAAATATGTTTGTAGGTATCTTGATCATCTTCTATCACAGCTGGAAGACTGGAGTCTCTCCTAGAGACATTTCATTTGTATGTTATGGAATTCTAATGTATTTAAACCTATCTGATATATTCCTTTTCAATTTTCTGAGTTAATACATTTCAACTGAATTCTAGCTCAAGTGAGTAAAATGGTTATTGGCTTACAAGATCCATGTATAGATAAAATAGAATAAGATAAATGACAATGTGAAAAAGAAATAAACTAGTTCACTTGCAATGCCAAATCAATAGCTTGCTGTTTTATTACAGAATATGGTAACAGAACTGTTTTGACTGAATAATTCATCTCAAAAGGAATATTCGACTTGTTTTATAGAACACACATTGAAGAACAGTTAAGAGATAAAAGGTTAATAGAATCTAGCTGCCAAGAGCTAGAACATTTCTCTCCTTTACAAAAAAAAAAGTCTTGCCCAATTCTTGTACATTTTTAATTAATGAGCTGTGGAAATAAGTCAGGAAACTATTTCTAGAATTCAGGAAATTAAAAATATAATTAAGAGTACATATTATCATGCTGTAGAAAGATAGTGTATCTGTCACCAAAAAGTAATTTGATCTTTCAAATCTCTACTCATGTACATACAATCAAATAAACTTGAGGAACTGAGGCATAACTTAGCTCAGAAGAGGAACACATTCTGAAATTTCTACAGCCCAAGATACACACACACACACACACACACACACACACACACACACACACTACCCCTTTGTGAAGTCATGGGGGAAAAAGACTTGACATTTCAATTCTAAGGAATTTTTCTGTTTAAAAAAATCTGGCTATAAATTAAGAGAAAATATACCCAGAAAATCAGATTTAGTAGAAGATATAATGAAAATATATATTCCCTAACAAAGCCTTGTGTCACAAAATGAAATGCGGACCATTTTTATAATTAATATTTTACCTTTAAATGTTTTATTTACCAAATACTGATCCTCTTTTTCTTTGACCTACTCATTTTATCTCTAATCTGTACTTTTTCACTTATGCACTCTTTCTGAGTTTTCTCCTTATAAAATTATCCATTCCTTAGTGCCTTACTCTTCTTGACAACATTATTTCTGAATATAGTGGCCTGACACATTTTTATGGAATACAGAAATGCTGTTTCCACTCCAGAGTTACTGAATCAGAATATGCGTTTTAAGGGAATTCTCCAATGAAATTAGACACACTGAAGTCTGAGACGTATCATTCAATTCTATACACTTAAGTCTCTATTTCTTTGCCTTTACTTATTTGCTTAAATGTTTTTCTTCCTTTTTATGGACAAATCCCTTTAGATGTGCCAAAAATACTGAAGTCCTTTATCACCACTTCTTAATGCATTGCTGGCACATTGAACTTAATAACTACTTACTGAATGTATCAAATGCATTCTACAAAATTATCTTTATTAAACAAGCTTAGCCTTTCAATGCTTTCAACAAAAGAGAGAAATTTAGACTCTTATTTAATTGTCTTTTGGATTGTAAACTCATTCCTCTGAAATGCATTCACTGACCTTGTGACTACGATCAGAAGCCAAGGCAGACTATAACCAGACCTATTTCTTAGATCAATAGTTATTGCAGTCGAAGCACCATGTCTTCAATGACAAGCACAGAGGTAATTTATGGCAGCCTTTTAACATTATGGGATAGTAACATATAATATCAAATTCATGTTTTATAGACACACACACACACACACATATATATATAAACTTTGAAAACATGTATCATTTGAGAACATTGAGCTCTTTTTTCCTCATGTGTAAAACAGATATACAAAATGTAACCTCGTATGATAGTGTAAAAACCACATCAAGAACAGCAAGCAAAATAGAATGCTAGTCTCAGCTATAGTTTCAAAAGACAAAATAGCAGACTCTCATCCTTCAGAGGAACTCAGTCAGAACAGAGTATCTCTCACCCCTCAGTCGTTATGCTCAAGGTATGCAAAATGTAGTTTGGTGGAAAGTGAACTTGTAAAGAACAAGAATATGGCAAGAAACATACCTAGCAACTAGATGTTGGTTTCTAAAAACAAGTCTTCTTGAAGAAAAGGATAATCTAAGAAAGGGTAGGGAATATAAGCCTAGAACATCTTGTAAGTGCCAGAAAATAAGGGTCTGTTCGAACAAAACAAGCAAAAACAATAAAACAACACATTGCATCGATAGTGGTTTATTGAAAGGACTCCAGAACCAACTGAAATTATTGCCAATGGCCAAAGTTGGATCACTTTGAGCAACAAAATAAAGTAGAATTGGATTCTACCCTAAAGTATACAATATATATTCCTGAATCCATACTGATATAAATATGTGATTGAATAAACAAATAACCAGGGAGAAGAATTCTTGTTATACACAGAAGAATTCCAAAGAGTTTATATACTCTCCTTTCAAGGAGGTAGAGCATAACTCCCTCTCCTTAAGTGTGACCTGTGAATAGAGACTTTCTTTCAAATTGTACAGCATGAAATAGAGGGACAAAAGGAAATTTACAATGGAGAAACTTGATAAAAAATACTTGAGTCTGATGACCTAGGTCAACATCAACAGTAATATGCTATAATCACAGTATGTATCTTCTATGTGATATGATGAAATTATATTTTACCTCCTTGGTGTCTTCCCCAAAACCCATAAGTTTAATCTAATTATGAAGAACACTAGAAAAATCACAACTAAGACAGTCTACATATTATCTGAATAGTACTCCTAGGCTGTTAAGTTCATATAAAACAAGGAAAGTCCAAGGAGCTGCCACAGCCAAGAAAAGCCTAAAGACTCATGACAACTAAATGTAGTGGGATTACATTACAATCTCATTACAATCTGTAATGGGATTCCTAAACAAAAAGGGACATTTGGTTAAAAACCAAAACCTGAATATAAACTTTAATTAGTAATGGTGTTTCTATATTATTTATTTCTTGTCATAAATGTACCATATTAATATAGGATATTGATAATAAGGGAAATTAGATGTAGGGTACACGGGAACTATCCATACTATCTTTACAATTTTTCTACAAATCTGAAATTGTCCTAAAATAACAATTTTTATTTTAAACTGTAAAAAATACAGTCCAATTTTCTTAGCCATTACATAATTTCAGCATTTGTCCATCCACTATGCTTCATTTACTTCACATATATTAAGAAAATAAGTGAGAACCCAGTTGTTTAATTCATTTTTTGTGGAGTTCAAAAGAAATAATCTATGAGAAAATATTTTATAATCTATAAGTTAGATTTCCATTGTTGAAGTGGTAAAGACTAAGTAGTTGAGTTTCTACTTTAGCAAATGGTTTCATTAATGAAAACGAAAAATGACCAAATGTTCAGCAGAATAAAGGGTCTTCGAGAAGTAAACATAATACTTATTTTTGAGGAGTTTTGGGAAGATAATAGGGAATAATGCATGTGAAGCTAATAGCTTAAAACTGTATCCAGTGTGTTCATTATGGATACATTTCCCCTTTTTGCAGGATTCCATCTCTGTGATTAGGTTGCAGTTTCCTACAGAAGAACTGTATTGTATTTGAATATGTTACATATATTCTATGGAGGATTAAATATATTGCCTCGCATATGAACTGTTCTTAATAGTTATTTGTAGCATAAATGAATATAACTGACCCCCAGAGTCAGGGGGAGCAATTCTGTCAGAAAGCAGGTCTGACAAGGACATCAACCAAGATGCTGAGGTTAATAAAAGAAAGGGGCTAAACAGGTGGATAACAAGGCTTGAAATTGTTGATAATGGGATGATATCAACAGTTTTCTAAATGAATTAATTCTAAAAAGTATCATTTAAGAAAATGATACTAGATTTGTTTTGGAAGCAGATTTTCTCATATCATAGTTAGAAAAAAATAATATATTTATAATTGGAATTTATCTGGTTCCACATGGAGAAAAAATGCTCTTGAAATATAACCATACATATAACCTATATGGAGTCACACTGAGCAAGAATTATTCCTACAATTGTCCCCTCCCTTGGGTCATTTAAATGGTTTAAATTCCATTTAGATATTAGTCCTACAGAAGCACCATAATTACCAAAGATAAATGCCTCATCTACTTTCAAATCTTCATTAAAATTAGCTTTGTTATTTTTGTGGTGCCCAATAGCACAGCGATTAGAGTTAAGAATCTGTCAGCATTTCCATTTACAAACTCTGTTTTTTTAGGGTTCATTATCTTTTCTGTTTTGAATTGCATTAGCCTGAAAATTAGCTGTCAGCATGAATATGTATTATATTACTTAAACTCCATGTACACATCAGTTTGGCAATATAGAAAGCAGAGATCAGTAACCTCTTTCCTCCTCCTTCATAAAATTCTAAAGGTGTGTTGACTGCTTGATAGTTTCATGGTCAGGGACTGATTGAACCTTTTAATCATGAACTTTCTCAGGAAATTGGTCCTAAATCTGACCTAATCATTTTAATATTTAAAAATTTATGAAGAAGTCAAATTGAATATGGACTGTGCTTGCTTTTCAACATACAGTGCATGTTTAAGCTTCTGGACCAAATCCCACTCTCACATAATTAGAGATCTAGGAGAAGTACATTTCTGAAGGGAAAGAAGGAGATCTGTGATTTGTGTTATTTCCGCCAAAGAACAAAAGCAAAGTAAATCACAACAAGTGTCAGTTTGTTCATTTCCTTAGAGCCATTTCTTCACTTTCAAGTGGGCAATGACAGGAGGTGATACAGTAATCACAACAGAAGTAGCAACTGTAGGGTTTGTAAAATGGTATAAAAAGATTCTGGAATTTGGGCTGCATGATGTACCCCTTTTGTCCAGAGTAAAACTATAAAGGCAATTCTATGTTTCTCAGTCTCTCAATCTTGCTTTTGCAAATATACTGCTTGCTTAATTTGTCACCACCTGTTTTAACACTGAACATTTTTCAATTATCATTCAATATTTATCAGAAAACAAATCTCATCCCCTATTTTGCCTTTTTTTTAAAAGGAATTGAGAGAGGGGAGGAGATAAGGTTCAATGAAAGAACTAGCCTATGTGTTATATTTAAATAGAATATGGGGCATACATGATCTGTCAGAGTACTGATACGAGAAAAATATTGTCTCAGATGAAATGTTTGAGTGATAGAGCTATCACCTGATGTATCTGTAATTAACTTGGAAATTAAAGTGAAAATGGAAAGGGAAGTCAAACATATTATAACTATTTTTGCTACAAAATATACCCAAATATCTCAGCCAGGGCTAAAGAGAAATAGTGGCTAATGTCCACAAAAGGAAGAATATGAACTAGTCCTATTTAAGAGTCATATACAAAATAACCCACAAAGTGTGAACATTTTCCACCACATAGAAGTAATAGCCTGGTTGAAAAAAAGAAAATACTTTTGTTTTATGCATTAGATGGGGGTTGTCAAAATTTATAGCTGAAGAATCACCATATGCAAATGCTCACATCTTATTAAAATAGAGGATCATATTCTGTCACTTAAATTATTAACCTTCCCAATAGAACTCTAATTCTTGCATAATGGTTCTTTCCTAATGTTGGATATTAATGAGTGCTTATCATTAGGAATATCTGATCCATGATGAACCTTGAGATCTTCATTATTATAATCTTCCCTTCTGCCTTTGACAGTCACACTTATTAGATAATCCAAACAATTCGCAATAGATCTTCCATCTTTCCTCCATTTTAATAGAATTAATTGCAGTTGACTAATAGTTCAAGCTAATGCATGTGATTTTTGAGACATCCATTCAAATGATGATTCCTGTGGATCTCTGTTCCCAACACTGTATTCTCAGGACTCTGCATATAATGAGGGAGATGAGACATCCACTGTCCTTAAACAACAGTAGACACAGAATAATATAAACAATTAGTTATAACATGCTCTTTCAAATAAAGTTATATGAGTGCACAGAGGTCAAATGAAGCTTAGTGTATCCCTCATAAAGCAGGTGATATTTTAGCTATAATGTTAATTCTTTCTTATTAGGGGCAAATGAGAACATCCCAAATATGTGATACGTACCTAATGGATAAGTAATCAGAAATCAACTAAGAGCAAATTAACAGCAAAGAAGTAAATATTACAGAATAAGAGGGGTCATATGTCATAGACATGTTATTCTATCAAAAATATTTGCTAAGTGTATGGATGAACGAATGTTTAAAAATTATCAAAACTAACATTTATGTCACACTTTGAAACATGCTTTTTAATTAGTGCTGCTTACATAGTAGCTGTTATATTGCTAGTCTCATTTAACAGACAAAAAAATTAAACACACAGAATTGAAGCAAGTTACCCAACATCACACCAGCAATTTAAACTACAGAGACACATGATTTTTTAACCAGACTCCTCAACACATATTTATGAATTTTTCCTATATAAGAGCTATTAAGATTAAGTATTTGTACAGATATTTCTCAATCTGTCCTAAATTGGATGACAACTTTTTTTTTTAAGATTTTATTTATTTGACACAGAGAGAGAAAGAGAGTACAAGCAGGCAGAGCAGCAGGCAGAGGGAGAGGGAGAATCAGGCTCCCCACTGAGCAGAGAGCCCAATTCAGGGTTCTATCCTAGAATTCTGGAATTATGACCTGAGCCAAAGGCAGATGCTTAACTAACTGAGCCATCCAGGTGCCCCAATAACTATTTTTTTTAAATAAAAGCTTTGTCAAATATGGAATTTTTTCTTAGTTTTTATATTACTACTTATGAAACATGATTATGCTATTATGACAATTTCAAGAGTCACAGGGCTTTTTTTTTTAAGATTTTATTTATTTATTTGACAGAAAGAGAGATCACAAGTAGTCAGAGAGGCAGGCAGAGAGAGAGAGGGGAAGCAGGCTCCCTGCTAATCAGAGAGCCCGATGTGGGGCTCAATCCCAGGGCCCTGAGATCATGACCTGAGCCAAAGGCAGAGGCTTTAACCCACTGAGCCACCAAGGTGCTCCAGAGAGAGAGAGAGGCAGAGAAAGAACAGGAGCTGAGGTAGTGGGAGAGGGAGAAGCAGGCTTCCTGCAGAATATGGAGCTGGACGCTGGACATGGGGCTTGATCCCAGGACCCTGGGGTCATGACCTGAGCTGAAGACAGACACTTAATGACTGAGCCACCCAAGTGCCCCTCACAGATCTTATCTATACATTTTAGTAAAAATTACCATTGTCTAAGGAATACATTTTAAGATCTTCTCAATGTTTGGAACGTAGAAGAGTATATCTCCAGTGCTAACTTCCAGGACATTTTTTATACAAGCTATTAATTTGAGTTCAAAAACTGTGTCAAATTATTGTTAAAAGAAATAAAAATAATCATTTCATTTAGTGATAAAATAACAATTCTTCTCTTCACTTATACTATACCTTTCACTAACTTCTATATTCGAAATTTTTATGAGAATTTGTTGATAGTAATAAATAATAAAAATGAGAAAGCCCCATTAATCTGTTAAAGCAACTATGCCAAGAAGTAAATAGCACTGGAATCAGGAATTGATATTTAATAAGATCATAATTGAGGACTTGCATTTTGATATAAAAATTTTAGTTCTATTCATGTAGTAGACATTACACTTAGTATCACTAATTATTTTGAGGTTTATATTGTGAAGTTTCCACTTCTGAGATAAGATATTGAATTACACATCTATGGCCAAGTGTTAGTGCTTTTCAGGACCCTAAAGGGTCTTATGTTATTGTAAATTCTGATATTCTTCATCATTTATACTTTGTAATAATTTTGATTTTTAAAAATTATGTTAAAATATTTATTATCTAGATTAATGCATCTGGAGGTATCATCTTTGGCATACAAGTAAACTCTAGTTCCAACCCTGTATTTTATTACCTACATTTTACAAATTCAGTTGAGGATTAAACATCTTAGATTTGCCCATGGTCACATGGCCAGCAAATGACAAAACTAGCTTTATCCTTAAGTATTAGGCTGCCATATACTCACCTTTACATTTCTGAGTTTATCCTCCACTGTCCACCTTATACCATCTTATCAGAGAAATATCAATAACTTGTTTTTGGTAAAAAGAATACTGGAGACATAATATAAAAAGTTATCTCCTGATTTTTTTGTCATACCATGTCTTCAGTCCTCTAGATCCAAATACTTCTGCCTTGTGTTGAGGAAGAATGAGGGTAAAAAATAATATTAAGTTTGGTTATCTATTTATTCATTTAAATGTCTGTTTAAATTCCAGTTAGTTAACATGCAGTGTTATGTTAGTTTTTGGTGTGCAATATAGTGATTCAATACTTCATGAAATAGCAAGGACTCATCACAAGTGCACTCCGTAATCTTCATCACCTATTTAACATTGTGTTTATTAGCAAATATATAGAATACAGATATTTTTTTTTTAATAATGAAAAGGTAGAACAGAGCTGAGGTATTTGGGAATATATATATGCTCACTTTTTCCTTGGAGATTATTCCTAAGGAACTAGGGTATGGCCTGGATATGTAGGCCCTCCATCAGCTTCTGGAAATCAGCCTTAAAAAGTGGCTGAGGTATCCCCACAAGGAAGTGAGCATCATGTGCTTCCTCCTCTCAAAGATTTAGAGGTGATAGCTGATGCCTCCATCTCAGACTATAAAGTGACTTTGGGAATGAAGGCTATGTATTGAACTTTATATGAAACAAAAATTCATGTTATTTAATCCAATAAAATTTGAATCATATCTACCCTAAATGAACATATAATTATTAAACCCAGAGAAGCATATTACTGAGATTGTGTTAAGTTTACAATAAAAATGAAAATAAAAAGTGTTCCATGAAAATTGAAGAGTTACTCAATGAAATAATTCAAGGAGTTTTCAGCAAAAATATTTCCTTTTAGATCCAGGCAGAATCTTCCCTGTATGTGTGTAAAGTGACTTCACATTCTCCTAAATTGCCCTGTAATTTATCAAAGATCTAGTCCATATTGCAGCTCCAACCACACTGTTCACTATGTATCTGTTACTCTGTCTGCCTCTACCACTATACTATGAGATCCATGAAATAGACATGAATCTTTCTTCTGAAACTCCAGAGCACAATACTAGCTACCGAGAGACTATGAATAAAGATTGATTAATTAACTCATAAAATTATTTACCTCTTTTTCCAATGTCAGTACCACTCAGTAAAATAAAGAAGAGGGATAATTTTCCTAATACATTTTCTTCAAATTATCGAGTTAACTGATACCAAACTGCTATATATGGAATGAAACAACAAAATAATTCATTTTGTTAAATGACTTTACTGTCCCAATGCCAATGTTATTCTTCCAATCAGCTAGTAATTCCACATTGTTGCCTTTTATAATGCCTGAGCCCAGAAATTCTTTTTAGATTATATCCATCTTTCCACATACATATTTCTACTTAGAAATAAAAGTCATGATAATGCATTGAAATCACTACAATTCCTGGACAATGGGTATAGAAGGGGTGGGATGGAGAGACTAACATAGCATTAACATCCTTTAACTGAAATCAATTTAGTATATTTTAATGCTCAGAATTTTCATTCTTATTCAAATGAAAATTCCTCAAATGTGCTGTCTCCAAGTGCGAACAAATCATTATAGAGAAAAATGTATGATATCTATTCACATCTAGCATATATTTTGAATTTCAAGACATGTGTCAGTATGAATGTATTTTTCTTTTCCTTTATAAATTATTTTTAAATGTTAAATCAAGTTTGAACTATAAGCATCATACAAATGTCTTTGTACTGCCTAATAAATTATACTAGCTAAACTTTTTTCTTAAATTATTTTTAATAAGTAAGAAATCTAAATGGAAATGAATCATATGCTTGTACTATTGCTGTCAAAATGAGTTTGCATAAAAAGAATATGTATTAATATTCCATGGAGAGACCTTTAAGAAATAAAGAATGTGGTTATAGTATTATGAAAAGACTACTTTTCTGAATTAAATTGTAGGAGCAGTTTTATGTTCTTTTATTCTGTTTTATTAGATACTATCAGATTAAAAATGCCAAAATGAAAATGCTCATATTAAAATATTGTATATCATATTTTAAAGAATACATATTTTTCACAGCCTTATTTTCAACCCTTCCTCATTCTCTTTGAATGAATCAAATGCATTTTAATTCTTCTTTGTGGTCTTCCTGGCACTTTTTCTAGCCTTTGGGTTCAAACCCCACTCCTAACATTAGCAAACTGCTTGTGGTACCATAAAGAAAGGATAACAAGGTATCAAAACATGGGTTATTTTCCTTAATACACTCTTGGAGCAATTTTCCCAAACTTTGCAAATTTTAATTTTCTATAATATAAAACTGCTTCCAGTGATATTGTCCTATAAAAACTCTATTGATTAATGAATTTGAAAAGTACATATTTAAGAATTATTATTTTTTAAGGATAGAGACAATTCTGAGTGGGAAATTTGGGCAAGCTCATTAGGCTTTCACTGAAAATTCAGTGGTAAAAATGAACATTACTTTGGCTCAGGGTCAAAAACATAGTATTCAAGTGATATCATGGAAGATGATAGAGCATGATGCGTTAGAAATTGGTCCCTCCCCAAAAAAGCTTTTGGGCTGGAAAGAACTATTGGAAATATTTGGAACTTGGCATTTTATAAAAACAACTGTATTGTCCAGGAGAACATTTGATGAAGAAAGAGGTTGGTAATAGTCAGTGAAATCTGGTGTTTTAAATGGCAGCTATTACTCCCCAGATTCAGAGAAGGCAGTCATGGGAAATAGCTGCTTTTCTCTTGCAACTTGCTGTTGCCAGGGTGGGCAGTTAAGACAGTGTCCTCCCAAAAAATGAGGTGCATGTTTTGGTCTTCCCAGTTGACCACTTAGAGACTGGCATAGAGGCTAATAAGTTTTTCAATGTCATTACACTGAAGCAGTTTCCAGGTGGCGTTTATCAAAGGAATTTCAGGAGACAGAACATTTTCTTTCTTTTTTCTTTTTTATAAGATTTTGTTTATTTATTTTAAAGAGAGACCAAGTGGGGAGAGGGGCAGAGGGGGAGGGAGAGGGAAAGGAAGAAAATCAAGCAGACTCCCTGCTGAATGTGGTGCCTGACATGGGGCTCAATCTCACAACCCTAAGATCATGACCTGAACCAAAACCAAGAGTCTGATACTTAACCTACTGAACCACCCAGGCACCCTAGAACTTTTTTTTTTTTTTTAATTGGATTCTGTTACTCAAGGAAAGCTCTGTCAGGTCTCTGGCTGTCATGGTGACAGAGGAACAGAGACTTAAGTGACCACACATGACAAGGAATATAGTCTTCGGCGGGGGGGAGGGGGGGACAAAAACAAAAACAAAAAATAAAACCACCACCACCAACAAAAAAAAAAATTTGGAAAAGTCACTAAACAAATGAATAACTGCAGCCCTTAACATGAAAAAAGAATAATCCCTGAGAGCCTGTGAGAATTCTGCTCACCAGAGTTCCACATTACCATATTTAAAATGTCCCATTATAAACTAAAATTATAGTGAATATAAAGAAACAGGAGAGTGTGACCATTTCATTAGAAGAAGAAAAAAATCACAGGAACTATCCCTAAAGAAGCCCAGACATTGACTAGAGAAAGATCTTAAATTAACTGACCTAAAAATTCTCAATGAGGTAAAGAATACCAAACGTCCTTTTTGGATGATAAGATAGTTTTGAAGCTAGAAAGAAGTGGTAGTTACAAAAGGTTATGACTGAAATGCTACTGAATTATACCTTTTAAAAAGTTTAAGTATGCAAGTTAATTAAGGGCACATATTGCATGGAGCACTGGTCGTGGTGCATAAACAATGAATCTTGGAACACTGAAAAAATAAAATCAATTAATCAATAAAAATACAATTAAAAGGTTAATTACATAATATGTGAATTTCACCTCAAAACAAAACAAACAAAACAAAACAAACAAAATCTGTTATTATCTGAATTCACTATAGTAGAATATTTAAATTCAATATCAAATTAAAACAACCCCACTGGAAAGTCTAAATTGTGAGTAATATAGATTAAAAAGTGATCTCATACATATCAATAAAATGGATATAAATATACAGATGGTGTATAAATTTAGATAATACAAGTGGTCAACACCATATACAAAAACATGCAAATTCTCCCACTTAGGTAAATACAAAGTAAAGTATCAAATACTGAATGGAAGTGTTGTAAAAGAGATGGCCTTACACACTGCTTATAGAAAATATTTTTGAAAAATATTTAGAAATAATTTAGGAAATTATATCAGGAATCTTTAAAATGTTTATATTCTTTTTCTTAGTAATAATTTCTAGCCAAAAGAAATTCTAGCCAAAAGAAATAATCAGAAATTTCAACATCTTGCATGGATACTTAAATTGTTATTTTTTTAAAAGATTTTTATTTATTTATTTGACAGAGAGAGAGAGAGATCACAAGTAGGTGGTGAGGGGGGGAGCAGGCTCCCTGCTGAGCAGAAAGCCCGATGCAGGGCTTAATCCCAGGACCCTGAGATCATGACCTGAGCTAAAGGCAGAGGTTTAATCCACTGAGCCACCCAGGTGCCCCTTAACATTGTTATTTATGAGAAACTTATAAATGAGTTATTAGAACATTTAAATAAATTGTGGGTAATGTTACGATGCAATGCAAAGTTATTTTTTGGGACACGTGGGTGGTTCAATCATTTGGCTCAGATCATGATCCCAGGGTCTTAGGACTGAATTCCACATCAGGCGCTCTGCTCGGTGGGAAGCCTGCTTCTCCCTTCTCCACTCCCCCTGCTTATGTTCCCTCTCTTGCTGTCTCTCTGTCAAATGAACAAATAAAATCTTAAAAAACAAAACTATGTTTTAAAAGGTTATTTATGAAAGTAGAAATTAATATTCAAAGTAAAACACATTCTTATCAAAATTTGATTTTAAGTGTATACCTATATATGTACTATTTCAGATTTTGTCTATAAACTTGTGTTTGGGTACACAGCAAAATATGGAAAATGCAAAAAAAAATAGTGTTTCTAATTAGTGTAATGACAGAATTATTTTTATGTTCCTCTTATTTATTAATTTCAAAAAATATTTTATAATGACTCTCCTTTACTTCTCTGATCAGAAAATAATAAACTATTTTCAAAAAAAACCTAAAAGCAGGTTTCTGGCATTCATTAATGACCCAGAAGCTTATATCAGACTAACCCTCTTGCTGATAAACATTAAGATCTCTGGACAAAATATGAAAAATAATTAACTGAATGCATTGTAGAATGAACAAAAGCAGCCAGATTTTTGGATAGTCAATTCTTGAAACAGGAAAATACAGAGGATGAAATACACAATTATACAATTTTCCCCTGAAAACACTTTCTCTTCCATGTGGCCAGCAGAAGGAACTCAAATGGAAAGATGAAGACTTACTTCTGATGGGGTTAAGAGATATAATTTGGAACCTGGGTGGCTCAGAGGATTAAGCCTCTGTCTTTCTCATGATCTCAGGGTCCTGGGATAGAGCCCCACATCAGGCTCTCTGCTCAGCAGGGACCCTGTTTCCCCCTTTCTCTCTGCCTGCTGCTCTGCCTACTTGTGATCTCTCTGTCAAATAAATAAATAAAATCTTTAAAAAAGAGAGAGAGATATAATTTGTTCTCTAACAAGAGTTGGAAATTGATAGAGAAAATATCAGAATGAAGAAATAATAGATTAGGAGTGCTAAAATATCCATAAAAACTCCCCTAAATTCTGTCACAGAACACAAAACTGCTTATTTTAGGCAAAAGTCCAAGAATCAATGAGGAGACCACAAATAAGAGGCTAAAAATCCAAGCACAGCTATCAGTAGGTGCATATTGTTGAAGAGTGTTTGGAGTTTGAGTCTCACCAAATTAGAGAGGCTTATAACACCTTAGGCCATCAATTGTAATTCCAGAAGATCACATGTAAGAAGAAAAAGTCATATCAATGAACTAAGGAGTTCACAGTATAAATAAAGGCATAACTGAAATTTATGTTTCAGTTACTAAGCAAAGTAACCAACCCAAAGATTTAGAAAGCTAGCAAATACTGAGAATTGGTGGTTATGGTGACAATCACAATTAAACATAATTTTAAGTAGCTTGCAATAATTCAAAAATGCATATTCTAATTGCTAGATCAGCAAACAAAAATCAATGACAACCAAAAAATTGTGAATAGTAAGTCTATAGGACAGAAAGAATGACATTAAAATAAAAATACTGGAATGACACAAATGAAGACAGAAAAAGAGAAAAAAGAACAGAGGTGACAAAAAGATTCTTAATCCATACATAACAAATTTATGCTATAAGTATAAATGGGTTAAATACTCAAAACTTAAAGACAGGTATTTTCAAGCTAGTGGGAAGTGGAAGACGGGTAATTGATGGAAAATCAAAGGATAGGAAAAGATTCAATCACTAAATGTAAGAAGGTGGTGGGGCTATAACAATGTTAAATAAAATAGGCTTCTAGGAAACAAGTATCATCAGTAAGGAGGGACATTTCCTAATAATGAAATAACGTTTTGATAAATGAAATTCAAAAAAAACTTAAATGTACAGCAACTATAATTGAGATTTAAAACATATGGAACAAAAATTTTCAAAAATAGAGAAAGACAATTCCACACTCACAGTTACAAATTTTTAATGTCTCTTTTATAGGTGATAGCCAAAAAATTAGTAAGTATACAGAAGATATGAACCATATTATTATCCAATGTGATCTAGTAGACATTAAGAGAACACTGTATCTCTTACTATGACAGTGCACATGAAACCTTCATAGACATCTCACTTTAGGTCACACAAGTCTCAAAGTACTTTAACATTTGAAACTTTACTGAATATACTCTGTAACCACAGTAGTATTGAAGTAGAAATAAATACCATTAGGATAGCAAGAAAAATCCTAAAAGTTAGAAAGTAACCAATGTAATTCTAAAAAATAGAAAAATAATACAAAAATAACAATGTGTGTGTGTGTGATTTATAGAAAAAACTTTAAAAAATCCATCAGTATTTGTGGAACTCAGCCAATAGTGTTTAAGAGTAAATGTATATCTTTAAACACTTATTTGAAACCAATAGTTTAAGAATACATATGATTATGGGTTGGAAAATCATTATTAAGACAGCCATTATAACCAAATCAATCCCTTAAAATCAATTTCATTCTAATCAAAATATGGTATACTATTTTATAGAAATTGACAAACTGATCCTAAAATTTATATGGAATTTCAATGTATCTAGAAAAACCACAGCAATCTTGAAAAAGAATTTGGAGGATTAAATTCTTTATTAAGTACTAAGTAATTACTAATTTACTAATTACTAAGTCTTTAGTATAAAGCTACACTAATCAGGACAGTGTGATATATAGAGATGGTGCAGAACAAGATTTGCTGTATATATCCAATAGATTTTACATAGGTGCAAAGGTAATGCAATGGGGATACTTCAAAAAGTGGATATATAAATGACCCATGACACAAGAGAATATGCACAAAATCTTCAAAATCATTAATGTAAAGGAAATTCATGTTAAAATTTTGAGTAATTTAAAATCCTATAATGTCAAGTATTGAGAATATGAAGCAATTGGCACTCTAATACAACCACTTTGAAAAACATGTTAGCCAAATCCTATGAAGTTAAATATAATCTACCCTATGGCACTACTATGATATTTATCAAAGATATATGGAAATTTATGCCCACAAATCACTCGTACACAAATGTTCATATCAGCTTTTTTCATGGAAACCAAATAGAGTTTAACCTAACTTTAGTTTAACCTAACCCATCCCTAAGTCAAAGAATCAGCAAATTGTGATATATTTATTCAACAGTAAAAAGGAACATACAGTAATATTGATAAATTTTAAAACATGCTGTATGTATACACTCTACCTCTTGTACTAACTGTATAATTTCATTTATATGAATTTCTAAAGAAAGCAAAATGAAACTTTGGTGATAGAAATTAGAAGTAGTTGCCACTTTGCAGGAGTCAGGGATTGACAATAAAAGAGACACAAAACACTTTCTAAGGTAAAAGGAATTCTTTGTCAAAACTAATGTTACTATACAGTTAAAATGTCTGCATTTTACTTATACAAGATACTTCAATAATAAAAAGACATGGAAACACTAAAAAAATAGCTTATTGAAAAAATATAGAATCAAATTTCTCCATGAGTATTAGAATAGATGTTGGCAATATTTCCACTTAAAAAAATAAGTGCTAATATGATTAAAGGTGTTGGGTACAAACAAATCCTTAGGCAAAGTAAAGAAATTATGAGCTCTATCAGTAGAGTTTCAGCAGTCAGTTTATCATCTACTATTAATGGAATTCCATATTCCCCAAATCAGTATTTTCACTGCCCATGCACTTCATTAGTGTTGCTTGCATAGTTGCATGTATTTTTCAAAATTTGTACCCCCAGATACCCAGTCTCATTTCCATGAAGTAGATATTTTATAAAGGTGCAACACATTAAAACACTAATAAAAAATATTCTCTGGCTTCAAAACATCCACATTTAGAAGAGTAGAAGAAGGCATAATAATCATTATCTTAAGTATTTTCCGGAGATAGCTAGGGTTTCCTGAAGCCTTATTCATACCACTGCCAGAGATGAAGGCAAGGTTAATTTTCTAATCCTCCAGGCCCCTTAAATTCACTTCACCAAAGCAATTCTGCTTTTGTCTGATTTATACTGGGGATTTGCAAGAGATTTTGTTTGAATAATGCAGTCTGTTTTTAAAAACAAATGCTATCTGTCCCTATACATAAAACAGATCAGTGGTTGCCAGGGGCAGTGGTGGGAAGAGAGAACTGATTGCAAAGGAATCCAAGGGAACTTTTTTTTGGCTTACCAAAATGTTCTGTATCTTGATGTGGTGGTACTTGCATACTGTGTGCATTTTTCAAAATTCTTGAAACTTTATACCTAAAATTTGAGAAAATTATGTGCATCTAACCTTAGAAAATCAAAGCTTGATTAAAGCAGATGCTCTCCATTCTGCTAAGAGCCTTCCTGAGAACTTACATGTGAAATGGTATATGTTTATTTTTCCATCTCCTCAGCCTGGATAATTAGCATGCTATGTATACAGAGTTGAGTTGGTACACAGGAGGACATGGCTAAATATCTTTCGTTTTTAAAAGTAAGTAAACACACAGTAAGTAAATAAGAAGGGAAGGAAATACTTTCTCTTAATATCATGTTCTGAATGTTCCCTATCTCTTACACTTAGCAGAAAAATGCATTGAGAAAAAAATTCTAGGAAATTATTGTCTCCAATTTCTTCCCACTCACTGCATAATTCATCAAACATGGCTTTTTTAAAACATGTTATTTTAATTCCATTATAATCAGGTAAAACTCTCTTTTTAATTATTTTAATCATCTTAAGTCTGTTAAAATGTATATTATTTTCTAGATTATGGGTTATCTTTTGTAGTGTGTTTCATAAGCACTTGAAAAAATATATTTTATTATACAGTTGGGTGGTCTCTATCAATTATATAAATTTGGTTAATAGTGTTTTGGATATCTTCACGGATTTTCTGATAACTTATTACTGAGAAAATTGTTGAAGACTTCAACTATACTTGTGGATTTCTCTACTTCACCTTCAGTAAATTGTCAGTTTGGTATTATACACTTTGAAGCTCTGTTTGCTGCACACACATTTAGAATTATTAATACAATCTTTGTTTTTTTTAAACTAATGCTATATTTCCTGATATTATCTGATAGCTTTACTTTTTATAGTTTCTTTTTATTTTTAACCTTCTATTTTAAGTGGATTTCTTATAGACATCATAGATATCTATAGTTGGGTGTGTATATCTATAGTATAGACATCTATAGTATAGATGTCTGTAGTTGGGTGTGGTGCTTTCTTTTGTTTTTAATTTTTTTTTTGTTTTTTGTTTTTTTACTCACAACTAACCATCTCTCTTAATTGCCTTTTTAGACCATTTGGTTTAATTTAATTTTTGATATGGTGGGATTTAGTACTACCATTGTACTTTTTTTCCTTGTCTACTCTGTTTTGTTTTTCCTTTGGTTCTGCATTTGTGCCGTATTTTCAATTACATATATATTTATATAGATAGAGTATTGCATTTTGTATATCCATTGGATTTTTAACTATGTCTTCTCATTATTTTTTTACAGAGCTTCCCTAGAGGTTACTATCTGCCAATCTAACATTTCATAGTCAACTTAGAGTAAATATTGTAATACTCTATGTAAACTTATTGTAGCCTTGTAATCACATTGGTAGATTCCCTTATCCTTTCTCACAAAAATGTATGATGTTGCTATCTTATAAAGTGTCTTTAAAACTTCATTACAATTTAAATTTCAAGAATCATACATAAACATTTTAAAATATTTTATAGTTACTGAAAAATTTACTATTTCTGTTGCTCTTCGAACATCCATATTTCCTTGTGATACTTTGATTCTTCATCATAAATGACTTTATTTTTCCATGTAGAAAGATGGTACTAGAAGATAGTTTTCTTAGTTTCTTTTATTTGAGCCTCTATTAAGCCTTCATTCCTGGCCTTCATTTTTGATAAGAAATAGCTGGTCACTGAATTTTTTTGTTAGCTTCTATGTAATATAATAATTTTTCTAGCAAATTTCAAGAATTTTATTATTATATTATTATTATTTGGTTTTTAACAATTAAGATGTGCTTAGCTGTAATTGTCTTTAAATTTACATTATTGGAGGTTTCCTGAATTTCTTAAATTTTTGGTTATGATGTTGTTAAACTTGGAAAGTTTTCAGTTATAATTCAAACAATTTTCTTCACTCCTCTCTTTCTCTTTTCCTCTTGAGACTCAAATGATAATGTGTGAAAATCACTGAAGCTCCATTCATATTTTTAAAATGTTTTTCAAATAAGAAAATTTCCATCAATTTATCCTCAGGTTCACTGATTTGTTCTTCTGTCATATCCATTCTAACATTGAAACCAACAGAAATTAAAAGAACTTTTGCATTGAATTTTTTACTGTTAACAATTCATGTTAGATATTTTAACACTTTTTATTTCATTAATGAAAAATTGTATTGTTCCATTTATTTCAAGTACTTAACTTTTACGTAATGAGTAGTAGTTATAATAAATGGTTTAAGGTATTTGTGTGATAATTCCTACATCTGAATCATCTCAGAGTTAACAGCTGCTGTTATTTTACCTGAAAACTGATCACATTTTCCCAGGTATTTTTGTGTGATATATACTTGGATTGTATTCTATATATATTAAATGACATATTTTTTTAGATTCTCAATTTTATTATACTCTTATGAACTATGACGATGATTTTGGTTTATTTACTTTAGCAGTAAAACAGCATGATTTAGTTCATTTTGCAAGTTTTCTCTCACCTTCTATGA
Organism: Meles meles; assembly: GCF_922984935.1. Taxonomy (NCBI): domain Eukaryota; kingdom Metazoa; phylum Chordata; class Mammalia; order Carnivora; family Mustelidae; genus Meles; species Meles meles. The sequence goes on along the minus strand of NC_060066.1, from coordinate 155,666,516 downwards.
ATACTAGTTTTAATCTCAGTTCAGTCTTGGAAGGCTTGATACACTGCTTTGGTTACACTTTGGTTATACATGCACTGTTTAAGTGTTAATCTGAGACTCAGACAGAGACATAAATCTTAGTTCATTTCTTAAAGTCTTTCCTAGGATATTTTGGGTCACACGGGTGTATTTCAGATGTAAGTCCAAGAAGAGACATGTTTAGATTTATATACACAATTAAAAGATCTCCTTTTCAGCATTCTCTCTTGGAATTACGCTACACTCACTTCTCTGCAGAGGCCATTTTTTTTTTCTTATCTTTCTGTTTGGATTAGAGTTTGTCCCCACACAAAGCTGCTTCACCAAGAAGCAACATGACTGGGGGCTGGCCCTGGGGCAAAGCCAAAAGAAAAAAAAAAAAAAAGGAGGAGTATGGGCAACAAAAAGATATTGAATTTTGTGAAAATTGCTTCTCCAAGTTTTGAAAACCCTTCACATTTTGCATGTTTTTGATTAATTTTAAGAGTTCTTAGGTAATTGCTCTTTTTTAAAAATTGTGGTAAAATACATATACCATAAAATTTAGCATCTTAACAATTTTAAGAACACATTTTTTTAAAGATTTTATTTATTTGATATATATAGAGAGATCACAAGTAGATAGAGAGGCAAGTAGAGAGAGGGGGGGAAGCAGGCTCCCTGCTGAGCAGAGAGCCCTATGTGGGGCTCGATCCCAGGACCCTGAGATCATGACCTGAGCCGAAGGCAGAGGCTTAACCCACTGAGCCACCCAGGCGCCCCAAGAACACATTTTTAAGTAATAAATATATTTAATATATTGTGCACTCACCATCATCTATTTCCAAACTTTTTCATCTTGTAAAACTAAAGCTCTATACCTATAAAATAATATTCTATTCTCCCCAATACCCATCACATGGCAACCATCATTCCTCTTTGTCTCTATGATTTTGACTAAGTACCTCAGAAAACTGGAATCACACAGTACTTGCATTTTTGTGACTAGATATTTTCACTTGACATAATATTCTCAGTGTTCCACGTTATAACCTATTGTAACAAAAAAGTGGTGAAAGTAGGTATCCCTGCCTTATTCCCAATATTAAAGAAAAAGCTTTCAGTCTTTCACCATTTTCTATGATGTTTATGGTGGATGTTCCTTATATGGTTTTCATTATGTTCAGGTAGTTTCCTTCTACTCCTAGTGTATTGGAATGGTTTATCATGAAAGGCTGCTGAATTTTGTCAAATGTGTTTTCTTCATCAATTGAGATAATGGTGTTTCCCCCTCCCCCTTCATTTGCTTATGTAGTATATTATACTGATCAATATTTGTATATTGAAATACCACTTGTGCAGGAATAAATCCAACTTGGTTTTGGTGTCCAATTTTTTAAATATGCTCCTGGATTTTGTTTGTTGGTATTTTATTGAGTAATTTCAGAGCAATGTCCATAAGGGATATTGGTCTGTTGTATTCTTTTCTTATAGTGTCTTGGTCCGGCTTTGTTATCAGAATACTGCTGGCCTCATGGAATGAATTTAGAAGTGTTTCCTCCTCTTAAATATTTTGGAAAAGTTTGAGAAGGACTGGTGTTACTTCTTTTAAATGTTTGGTAGAATTTACCAGTGAAGCCATCATGTCCAGGTTGTTTTTTGTTGGGAGATTTTTTATGATGATTCAAACTCCTTACTAGTTATAGATCAGCTAGTCATAGATCCACATTCTTTTTGCTTTAGTCTTGACAGGTTTGTGTTGTCACAAGCTTGTTCATTTTCTCTAAGTCATCCAACATGTTGGTGTATAATTATTCACATACTCTGTTGTAATTCTTTTTATTTCTACATAATCAATAGTAATGGCTCCACTTCCATTTCTTATTTTATACTTTGAATCTTAGTACATGTAACTAAAAATTTGTTACCATGTAATCTTTTCAAAGAATCAAATTTTAGCTTTATTATTTTTTAGGATTCTTTTTGTCAGAGAGAGAGAGAGCATGCAAGCACAAGCACAGCAAGCGGCAGGAGGTGGAGGCTCCCTGCTGAGCAAGGAACTGGTTGTAGGACTTGATTGCAGGACCCTAGAATCATGCCCTGAGCCAAAGACATGCTTAACTGACTGTGCCACTCAGGCATCCCTGATTTTTGTTTGTTTGTTCTTTATTCTCTATCTCTGCTCTAATGTTCATTACTCCTTTCTTCCATTATCTTTGGATTTAGTGCCTACTTCTTTTCTTAATTCCTTAATTTGTACAGTTAGGTGCAGTTTGAGATCTTTCTTCTTGTTTAATATAAACATTTATAGCTATAATTTTCCCCGTAGCATTCTTTCACTATGCTTCAAAAAGTTTTGTTGTGTTGTTTTCATTTTCATTCACCTCCTTGTATTTTCTAATTCATCTTGAGATTTTTCTTTTTTACTCACTGATTATTTAAGAGTATGTGTAGTCTTCTCAAATTTTTGGATTTTCCAGTTTTCTATTATTGATTTCTTACTTTATCCCATTATAATTGGGAAGATATTTTGTATGATATATTTTTAGATCTCCAGACTTAATTTGTAGCCCAACATACAGTTTATCCTGGAAAATGTCTCATGTGCATTTGAGAATAATGTGTACTTTTGTTACTATGTAGAGTGTTCTATACATATTTACTAGCTCTACTTAATTTATTATATTATTTAATTCTGCTATTTCCTTATTTACCTCCTGTCTGGTTCTATAGATTATTGAGAGTGGGTTATTAAAGTCTTAAATGATTTTTTGTAGCATTGTCTACTTCTCCCTTAAGCTCTGTCAATTTTTGCTAGATATATTTTGATGGTCTGATATTAGGTATATAAATGTTCATAACTGTTAAATCTTCTGGCTGTGTTAAATCTTTTATTATTATTTATTATTCTTGACTCTTTTATTATTTAAGATCTATTTCGTCTGAATTTAGTATAGTCCCTCCGGATCTCTCTTGGTTATATTAGCATAGGAAAACATTTCTATCCTTTTCCTTTCAGTCTATTTGTGTTGGATCTAAATTAAGTCTCCTGTATATAGCAGACAATTGAATCATTTTTATCCATTTTGCCAATCTCTGTCTTTTGATTGGGGAGTTTAATCCATTTGCATTTAAAGTAATCACCAATAAGTGGTAGCTTACCAATGCCATTTTGTTATGCATTTTCTGTATGCCTTACATATATATTTTTACCTTATTTCCCATATTACAGTCTTTTGCCTTTGATTTTTTAAAGCAAATACATTTTTTGTTTCCTTTTGTGTATACTCTACAGCTATTTTAGGAGCTTTCTATGAAGATTACATTTAACATTTTAAAGTTAAAATACACTAATTTGAATTATTACCATCTTATCTTCAATAACATACAAAAACACTACTCATTTAAAGCTGTGTCCACACCTTTTTTGGTTGTTGAATCACAAAATCATGTCTTTAGACATTGTGTGCCCTAAAATAAAGTAATATTTTTTAAAACATTAAATTTAAATAATAAAATATCATTATAAAACAAACCTGTAACATTATTGTATTCTTTTTTTTTAAATTATTTATTTTTTTTTTCAGCGTAACAGTATTCATTGTTTTTGCACAACACCCAGTGCTCCATGCAATACGTGCCCTCCCTATTACCCACCACCTGGTTCCCCCAACCTCCCACCCCCGCCCCTTCAAAACCCTCAGGTTGTTTTTCAGAGTCCATAGTCTCTTATGGTTTGCCTCCCCTTCCAATTTCCCTCAGCTTCCTTCTCCTCTCCATCTCCCAATGTCCTCCATGTCATTTGTTATGCTCCACAAATAAGTGAAACCATATGATACTTGACTCTCTCTGCTTGACTTATTTCACTCAGCACACTATTGTATTCTATATAGAGATAGATATTTATCTATATAGACTAATTATCTATCTGCATTGGTCTCTGAAATCATGTACAGATAGTTAAAAAAAAAAGTATTGTTATAAGATTACTAGCTTTAGGTATTTTATGAATTTCAGGTCTTGTCCATGTATTTTAATTTTTGAGATCTTTACTTCTTTAAATAACTTCAGGTTATAGTCTGGTGTCCTCTCATATTACCCTGCAGGAATTTTTTGAGCATTTTTTATATAGCATATCTACTGGTAGCAACCTCTCAGCTTCTGCTTTTCTGGGAATCTTACGTTCTCCCTCACTCTAAATGGACATTTTGCTGGACATGGGATTTTTGGTCAACATTTTTTTTTCCTTTTAACACTTTAAATATATTAGTTCATTGCTCTCTGACCGCCAATATTTTTGGTGAGACATATGCTGTCCATGTTTGAAAATTTCCTTATATGTGATGAGTCACTTCTCTCTTGCTGATTTCAAAATTCTGAGTTTTTAAAGTTTGATTAAAATATATCTAGGTGTGGGTCTCTGAGTTTATCCTATTTAGAATTGAATTTCTTTGATATTTATTTATTTATTTATTTATTTAAGATTTTATTTATTTATTTGACAGACAGAGATTACAAGTAGTCAGAGAGGCAGGCAGGGAAAGAGGAGGAAGCCGGCTCCTCACTGAGCAGAGAGCCCAATGCGGGGCTCAACCCTAGGACCCTGAGACCATGACCTGAGCCGAAGGCAAAGGCTTTAACCCACTGAGCCATCCAAACGCCCCTTCTTTGATATTTATATTCATGTCTTCCATCAAATCTGGGATGTTTTCAGCCACTATTTCTTCAAATATTTTGTTGGCCCCTTTTGTTCTCTTTTCCTTTTGGGATTCCTGCAATGCATATTTATCCATTTGATGTTATCCCACAAACTCCTTAGGCTCTGATTACTTTTGAATCTTTTTTCTTTGTGTTTCTTATACTAAATAATTTTCATTGTCCTATATTCAAGTGTCATAATTATTTCTTTTACATGGACAACCTGCTTTTGAACTCTGCATATTTTATTTTTCCATTTCACTGATTGTACTTTTCAGGCCCAGAATTTTTGTTTTTAGGTTCTCTAGCTTTTATTGATATTTACATTTTAAATAGATCACTTTCTTGCCTTTTTGTACATCTTCATTTAATTCTTTGAGCATCCTTAGGGTGGTTGCTTTAAAGTCTTCATATTGTAGATCTTCCACTAAGTCTTTTTTAAGGAAAATTTTTTTTGTTTTTCCTTTGAACAATTAATATTTTCCTATTTCCTTGGAGACCTTAAAATTTATTTAAAACTAGAATTTCTATCTGAGATGTGTTACTTCTGAAAATCATTCTCTTTCCCTTCAAAAAGTTTTGCTGTATTTTATTACTATTTTTATGTTTATGTTTTTGTAGGCTGTCTCTAGACTAAACACCAGCTGAGATGTAAATGTAAGGTATTCTTAGATCTTCTCTAAGCCTGTACCTTTCCCTGGACATGTCTGGTGACTTTCTAATTTTCTGTCTTTATACAATTACTTTTGAATATCCTACCTCATTTTTAAAAATTAACATATAATGTAAAATTTGTTTCAGGTGTACAGGACTGTGATTCATCAGTCTGACACAATTCACAGCACTCACCATAACACATGACCTCCCCATGTCCACCACCCAGCCAACCCATCCCTCTCATACCCATCCATTCCAGCAACACTCAGTTTGTTTTGTGAGATTAAGGGTCTCTTATGGTTTGTCTCCCTCTCTGGTTTCATCTTGTTTCATTTTTTCCTCTCTTCCCCTGTGATCCTTTGCCATGTTTATCAAATTCCATATATCAATGAAATTGTATGATAATTGTCTTTCTCTGATTGACTTATTTTTCTTAGCATATTACCCTATACTTCCATCCACATCATTGCAAATGGTAAGATTTCTTCTTTTGATGGCTGCATAATATTCCACTGTATATATGTACCACTTCTTTATCCATTCATCTCTCAATGGATATCTAGGCTCTTTCCATAGTTTTGGTATTGTGGACATTGCTGCTATAAACATTCGAGTGTACATACCCCTTCAGATCACTACATTTGTATCTTTGGGGTAAATACCCAGTAGTGCAATTGCTGGGTCATAGGGCAACTCTATTTTCAACTTTTTGAGGAACCTCCATACTATTTTCCAGAGTGGCTGTATCAGCTTATATTCCCAACAACAGTGTAGGAGGGTTCCCCTTTCTCTACATCCTCACCAGCATCTGTCATTTCTAGATTTGTTAAGTTTAGCCATTCTGACTGGTGTAGGTGGTATCTCACTGTGGTTTTGATTTGTAATTCCCTGGTGCTGAGTAATGTTGAGCACTTCTTCATGTGTCTGTTGGTCATTTGTAGGTCTTCTTTGCAGAAATGTCTGTTTATGTCTTCTGCCCATTTCTTGATTGGATTATTTGTTCTTTGTGTGTTGAGTTTGAGAAGTTCTTTATGGATACTAGTCCTTTATCTGATATGTCATTTACAAATATCTTCTCCCATTCTGTCAGTTTTCTTTTGGTTTTGTTGACTGTTTCCTTTGCTGTGCAGAAGACTTTTATCTTGACGAAATCCTAAGAGTTGATTTTTGCTTTTGTTTCCCTTGCCTGTGGAGATGTGTCTAGCAAGAAGTTGCTGCAGCTGAGGTTAAAAGGGTTGTTGCCTGTGTTCTCCTCAAGGATTTTGATAGATTCCTCTCTCACATTTAGATCTTTCATCTGTTTTGAGATGTAAGAAAATGGTCCAGTTTTATTCTGCATGTGGCTGTCCAATTTTCCTAACACCATTTGTTGAAGAGGCTGTCTTTTTTCCAGTGAACATTCTTTCTTGCTTTGTCAAAGATTAGTTGACCATAGAGTCGAAGGTCCATTTCTGGGCTCTCTATTCTGTTCCATTGATCTATGTGTCTGTTTTTGTGCCACTAACATACTGCCTTGTTTTTTTTTTTTTTTTTTTTTAAGATTTCATTCGTTTATTTGACAGAGAGAGAACACAAGCAGGCAGATAGGAAAGCAGAGCGAGGAGGAAGCAGGCTCCCTGCCAAGCAGAGAGCCTGATGCGGGACTTGATTCCAGGACCCTGAGATCATGACCTGAGCCGAAGGCAGAGGCTTAACCACTGAGCCACCTAGGTGCCCCTATACTGTCTTGATAATTATAGCTTTATAATAGAACTTGAAGTCTGGACCTGTGATGCCACCAGCTTTGGTCTTCTTTTTCAACATTCCTATGGCTATTTGGGGTCTTTTCTGGTTCCATACAAATTTTAGGATTATTTGTTTCATTTCTTTAAAAAAAAAAGTTGATGGCATTTTGATAGGGATTGCATTAAATGTGTAGATAGCTCCAGGTAGCATGGACATTTTCACAATATTTTTTTCTTCCAATCCATGAGCATGCAATGTTTTTCCATTTCTTTGTGTCTTTCTCTGTTTCTTTCATGGAATATTCTATAGTGTTCTGAGTACAGATTCTCTGCTAGAACTCATACCAGAATTCAGTAATGTGGCAGGATATAAAATCCATGCATAAAAATTATTTGTATTTTTATATACCAGTAAGACAGAAGAAAGAGAAATTAAGGAGTTAATCCTCTTTACAATTGCAGTCAAAACCATAAGATACCTAGGAATAAATCTAACCAAAGAGACATATGAATATCCTAATCTTTAATGTCTGGCTCCTAAAGAGGAAAAAATGGAGAAGAAAAAAAAAAAAAGTAGGAAATGGGAAGGAAGGGCACTAGTCCATTAAATGCTGTGGAAGTTACTTCAGGCAGAAAAAGAGGAGCTTGCAATGATGGAAGGAAGGCAACAACATTGGCCACTGACCCTCCCTTCTCTGTACCTTTGTGATCAGAGACAGCAATAAGAGCCCAGATCCTAGTTGTTTGGAGTATAGAATCTTTTTTTAACTCAAGTCTTGTTTCTGTCAGCTATGTGTTAGCTGCTGGAGAACAAGTGCCCAGCTGCCTGCTATAGGTCTGTCAGTGGGAAGGGTAGCTCCCCTATGCTAAGAGCTGAAATGGAGAGAACTCAACTTTGATTTACCCTTCAAGTCTCCCCCTGAGAGGCAAAAGCCTTCAATAGACTCCAGATTTACAAAATAGTTAGAGGATTCTGTTCGTGTAATTGTTTAGATAGAAAGACAGATTCCTAGTGACCTCCATTCTACCATCTTCCTGGAATCCCCTGCCTTTTGTATTTTGTTCAGAATTTTTAGTTGCAATCAGTGGAAAAAATAGGCTCTAGTAGACTTATTGAATCTTGATCAGATTCAGAATCTTAATTGTTTTAGACCACATGTATGTGTAACTTTGATTGAAATAAAAACAAAATTAATCTAATTTGATTTTCTGCCAAAGCATTTTCAAATATTGAACTCTTTTAACTATAAAAATAAATATAAATTATATTGTTTAGTCCATCACTAGGATTATCAAATTATATACAGAAAACTGGTGTTCATTTTTCCTCTGTATTAGACTTACAAATTCCTATATATAAATGTTATTTTTTTGAAACAGGTTTTTCCAATGTGTTCTATATATATACATAATTATTTTTGTGACTTAAATTACTATGTGACTTAAATTAAATCAAATTATTCTGAAGCTTCTAATGAATAGTCAGAAGGATACCATATTTTACCATGTAATCTTTTTTTCTTTTCACATAGCTTCTCAATGGTCTAGAATTCTACAAAAACATTTTTAAAGTACCTCTTAGTTGCCCATCTGTATTAACTAATAGTTAGTTAGTTAATACAGTTTTCTAATGGTTTTCTATTAAGACTATTAATAGTCTTAATAGAAAATTACTCTATGGAATTACTTAAGAAATTGATTGGCTCACATGATTCAAGGTAGCATTTTGAAGCAGGAAATAATTCCACTTTGGTATTAAATTGGAATTGGGTCTAGAAGAATGCACTACTTTACTCTAGAGAGCTATAAGGAAAATGAAGAGAAGGTTTACTATATTTATGTCAATGTAATTCCACAATCAAAGAGTAATGTGCAGAAAGAGGAATATCTGTATTGGTTTGACTCACATGACTTTGCTTTATGAAGTTATACATTATCATACTAGTTAGCAAAAAAAAAAAAGGATTGCAGGAAACTACTACATTTAAATAAATGGGTTGTTTCTTTATGTACTGAAAGAAAAATTAATCCAGTAAAAATTGTATTTCTTTGAATGTTTTTCTTATGGTCTTTGATTTGATAAAGTTATATCCTACCAGTTAATGTGAAATCAGAACGCTCACTACTCCAAGCTGAAAGTTGCACACTTGTCATTCTCATTTTCACACTCAACAAACACTTACACCTACAACTCAACAAACACCTACTCTAAGTAGAGCAATCAGTTCCAAGTATTATAAATAGCAGAATAAATTGTGGATTGTTGGGGGATTGAATTCTAAATTTGCTTGATTTAAACTTACAAAAATCAGATTAAAAACTACCTCTATATACTTTGATATTTAATTATCTAAAAGCATAGAAACATTATCATTCTGAAAGTGTTTTTTATAAAAATTCATGTAAGTAATGTATGTTTTTAAATTACAAAGCTCTCTTCTAATCTTGTTTTCATAATGAAATTTAAGTCTAATATAAGCATAATGTAGAGTAATGTGTCTTCTATACCACAAAATGAATGTGGTGAATAAATTCATTATTTCTCTAGCGGATCTTTTTAATCTCAGAGCTATAGACAGAATAATTTTTTTTCTCTGACTATACTGATGAGGATTCCAAACTAATTTTCAATAAAATGAGAAGTCTTTAAAAATGTTTTTATCATATTCTTCAGCCTCCTCAACTTCCCAAATGTCTTCCTTTTAATCCCAGTTTTCATTTAATATGGTATTATTTGCCCTCTGTTATCAAATATAAGATAGTAGACATGTGTATTCAAACTCTCTGAAGGTAATTTTGTAAATAATCTTTATTTGATATAACTTTTAACCAGTATTCTCACTTTTTACATTTTGTAAATCAACTTTAGGTTTTTTATAAATGGAAAAAAATTCTATATGTTGAAACTCCTATTTAATTAAGTTTAAACATAGTGACTTTGCAATATAATCTCTAGTAGGACCAGTCCTTTCCAATCAATGGTCTAGAAGCCAAGTTAAAAATAGTCCATATGGCAATATAAATATTTGTAGAAGAAGCAGTTGCATATGTTTTAGAGAATGTATGCAGACAAAATCAATTGCGAATCCAAAATAAAAAGTTTATATCTTCCAAAATGTTTATTTATATTTATGTATCATTTTAATTTATTTACATTTAGGCATTGCAATTTCTTGAATTTTAACAATATGAGTATTTTTGTTTTGTTTTGCTCATTATGCTTTGATTCTCTATCACAACTCCTATAATAGATGGTTTTCACTTAATTAGGAAATTAACACATGGGGTTTAAGACTTGCACTTTGAAAATTCTATCTAGAGTAAGAATGAAATCGAACTGTACTTTATCCCTCTTGCTGGGTACAGGGGCTTCCTACTTTGGCTGAGTGTTTAGGAATGCATAGGCCTGCAACCTAACATATCTCATAACCATATTTAATCTGATACAAGACTAAACTTCATATGTATTGCCAATGCAAATTTGTATATACATTGTTCTTACTTTCTGATACTTCTGAATATTTCAGTAGAAATATATTTTAAAAATACAAAATAAAATGACTGTATAAGAAGTTGTTATTTAAGATTGATTAGCCTATATAATTTACTTCCAACAGAAGAATTTAAGGAAAAAAAATCCATGCTCTCTTCTTGATCCCTGAGAAAAATATTAAGTACTTATTACTAAATAGACATGCTATAAAATCAATTTATAACTTATAGAAAATATATAATTTAAAAATTATATATCAATATGCATCATGGTGGGTGTGATCTTAAAATATACAGCTTGGTGAGTTTTGACAAATGCATCCAGTTATCAGTTTATATCACATTAAAGCATAAAATATTTTGATCACCTTCAAAAGCTAACTTGTGTCTGTTTGTATGGTCATTCCTTTCTCTATCCCCTCAGTCCTTGGTAACTGATCATTTGTTTCTTACCCCTAGGATTTCATTGTTTTTGTTGTCTTTTGCTTTTTATATGGACTTATGTAAATAGAGTTATACAAAGTAAGACTTTAACATAATGTTTTTGAGATGTATGAATATATATTTATCAAATATCCCATTCATATTCATTTAAATTGCTTTCAGTTTTGCTTCTAATGAATAAAGCTACCATGAGCATTACACAAACGTCTTTCTGTAGACATAGTTTTTCACTTTTTTAGATAAAAACAAGAAGTGGACATGGTGGGATGAATGGTAAGTTATATATTTAACTTCATAAGAAACTTCTGAACTGTTTTCAAAGTTGCTACGTCATTTTGCATTGCTATTAGAAATGGGTGAGAGTTCCAATTATTCCACATCCTCAACAATATTTTGGTATCTTTATCCTTTTTAATTTAAAACCATTCTAAAAGGGATATAGTGACATTGCATTGTTGTGTTCATTTGCATTTCCTTAATGATTAATGATATGGAACATCTATTCATGTTATTATTTATTAGCTCTGTATCTTATTTGAACAACTTTTTGCCCAATTTCATTCTTGCTCACTATTACTGAGTGGCCTGTCTTATCATTGTCTTGTAATGATTCTTTATATATTCTGGAGGAAACAAGTACTTTCACAGGCATGTGTTTTGCAAACTAAAGTGTATGGCTTATCTTCTTAGTTTTTGTTTGTTAAGAGCAGAAGTTTTTAATTTTGATGATGTCCATCCAATCTATTTTTTTCTTAGTATGCTTTGTGTTTTATTCTAATAAATTGATACCTAACCCAAGGTCATAAACATTTAACATATGATTTATTCCTAATATTTGCTCATTTTAGTTTTTTCCATTCATGGATATCATTCATTTTTGGTTAGTGGTTATATATGATTTAAGGTAAAAGTTAAGGTTCATTATTTCCTTTTGAGATTTTATGTGCAAATTTTCCAACATATGATTAAAAGATTTCTCTCTTTGAATTACATGACCAGTTATACTGAAAATAAAATAGCATTTATTTGTGGATCTATTTATGAGCTTTCTAGTCTGTAGTTTTATTATTTTTAATCCATATGTTAAAATCATGCAGTCTTAAACTCTATCCATTTATGATAGGGATAGGAAAAAAAATCATGTGGTATGCATTCTCCCTTTCATTCTTTTTATGTGTCATCTTAAATGGCAGAACAATACACTTAAAAAATTATAAATCCAAGAGTACTTATTAAAAAAAGCACAGAGTATCATCACCTACATAAAAATATTGAATATAAGAATCAAATGATCATAACATTGATGGTTTCATATGGAAGACTGTGTAAGCATTCTCCAGAAAACACAATCAATAGAATATATATAGAGAAAAAGATCTGGAAGTCAAGTTGATCAAAAGTACCCAAGCTGAACAGCAAAAAGAAAAGAGAATAAAAAAAGAAGATATGTTAAGGAATCTCATGGATAGTATCAACAAAACAAATGCTGACAATATAGGGATTCCAGAAGGAGAAGAGAGAAAGAAAGAGGCAGAAAATATTTGAAGAAACAGTAGCTGAAAACTTCCCTAACCTGGAGACATCCAGGCTGAGGAAGCATGGAACGTTCCAAACAAGATGAACACAAGAAGGTCCATATCACACTGCATAAAAATTAAAATGTCAAAGATTATAGATAAAGAGATAATTTTAAAAACAGCAAGTAGGAAGCAACTAGATTTATACAAGGCAAGGAAAACCCCCTAAGCAAGCCCCTGATTTTCCAGCAAAAACTTAGCAGGTCAGAAGAAAGTGGCATAATATATTCAAGAGTGCTAAAAGAGAAAACAAAACAAAACAAGACAAAACAAAACAAAAACCTGCAACCACTAATACTTTATCTGGCAAGGTCATTAAGAACTGAACAAGAGATAAACAAGTCAAACAAGAATTAAATGAGTTCATCACCACTCAACTAGCCTAATAAACAGTGTTAAATGGACACCTTTCAATAGAAAACAATAGGCCACAAACAGAAGGGAGAAAATTATAAAACAAAATAATTTCATGAATAAAAGCAAACATGCAGTAAAGATAGTAGAACTATCACTTATAAAGGTACTATAAAGTTTAAAAGACAAAAGTAGTATAATGTGTCTAGAAAAAATAAGGGGACTTACAAAAAAACATGTTGGGCTATAAAGCAAGTTTCAATAAATTTAAGAAGACAGAAATCATCAAATATCTTTTCCAACCACAATGCTTTGAAACTAGATATCTATTACAAGGAAAAACAAGATAAAAAATACATGGAAAGATGGAAGCTAAACAACATGCTGCTGAAGAACAATGGATCAATGAAGAAATCGAAGAGGAAATTTAAAAAGTACATGGAAACAAATGAAATGAAAAAACAATAGTCCAAAATCTTTGAGATACATTCGAAAGCAGTTCTAGGAAGGAAATTTATAGCTCAACAAACAAAACATCAAATAAATAATATAACCCCACCTTAAGATACTGGAATGGAACAAAGTCCAAAGTTAGAGAAGAAAGAAAGATCAGAACAGAGAAGTAAAATAACTAGATGAACTAGAAGAACTAGAGAAGTAAAATAAATAAATAAATAATAAAGATAATAAATAAATATCAATGAAATTAATAGATACTTTGGGAATAAATGAACAAAGCAAATTGATAAAACTTTAACCAGACTCATCAAGAAAAAGAGAAGAACCAAATGAATTAATCAGATATAAAGGAAGAGAAATAACAGTGCACCACAGAACTGCAAAGAATTGGAGAAGACTACTACAAAAAATAATATGCCAAACAATTGAATAACAAAGAAGAAATGGATAAATTCTTAGAAACAATCTTCTAAAACTGAAACAGGAAGAAATAGAAGGTTTTAACACTCAGGTAACTAGTAACAAATTTGAATACATAATCAAAAACAAAACAAAACAACAAAAAATTCCTAACAAGCAAAAGTCCAGGACTAGATGCTTTTCCAGGTGAATTCTACCAAACATTGAAAGAAGAGTTCATACTTACTCTTCTCAAACTATTCCAAAAAATAGAAGAGGAAGGAAAGTTTTCAAATGTCTTTTACAAGGTCACCAGTTATCCTGATAACATAAACAAATACCCCCTCCCGAAAAAAAGCAAGTAAGCAAGAAAACTGCAAGTTAATATTCCTGATAAACATAGGTGCAAAAATTCAATAAAGTGGGATACAAAATTAATATACAGAAATATCTTGTGTTTCTATATACTAATGATGAGGGAACAGAAGGCAAGCTGAGGACAAAGCAGAAACTGTCACCCTGTAACATCTCATTCCACTCCCATGGGATGTATGTGACATTCCCAAGCACTCCTGGCTGCTCTAAAGGAAAAACAAATAGTTGACTTAGAGAGACCACAATCCTTCAAGACCTGAGTCTTCCTCAGTTTATTTATGAAAGCCTTCGCAATAGCTTCCAGAAGGGAATTAAATACAATCAAATGTCTTTATAACCGGCAGCCCATCAACAGATACTTGAAGTGGGCAGAGTGTAATGTTCCTCCAGGAAGTTCCCAACTATCTAAAGTTAATGCCTTACTAGAAGGGTAACCACCTTAACTTGATAATGTCAAGCCCTCAGGTATCCTGTGAGTCTTCTTTAGCATATGAAAGTTCTTTTAAAACCTCCCTTTTTCCTTACATTCCCCCAAGCCCATAGTATATAAGCAGCCACATCTCACAGTCCTGGGGTAGCAGCTCTGGCTGCCCACTGATCCTGTTCCCAAGCTTTAGTAAACCACCATTTTGCACCAAAGAAGTCTCAAGAATTCTTTCTTGGTCATTGGCTCTGAACTCCACTCCACCGAACCTGACCTATATTCCCAAACTCCATCACTAATAAGAGACAGAAATTAAGAAAACAGTCCTGTTTATAATTACACCAAAAAGAAACCCTCAATTCATTGTTGGTAAGAATGTAAATTGATGTAGTCACTGTGGAGAACAGTATGGAATTTCCTTCAAAAAAAAAAAAAAAGAAATAAATAATGGTAGAAATATCATACAATCCAATAATTCTCCCACTGAGTATTTATACAAAGAAAACAAAAACACTAATTCAAAAAGATACATGTCCTCCTTTGTTTATTCAGCATTATTTATAATAACCAAGAAATGGAAGCAACCCAAGTGTCTATCAACAGATGGATAGATACAGATGTGGTATACATATACTCACTCAATGGAATTTTACTCAGCCACAAAAAAAAAGAAGAAATTAAAAAAAGAAAAGAAACAAAAGAAAAAAGAGAGAGAGAGAGAGAGATCTTGCCATTTGCAACAACATGGGCATTAGACTAAGTGAAAAAAACCAAACATGAAAAGACAAATACTATCTGATTTCACTTATATGTGGAATCTGAACAAACAAAACAAAGAAATAGGCAAACACAAAAAGCAGAAACAGGCTCATAAATAGAGAATTAACTGGTGATTGCAAGAGAGAAAGGAGTAGGGTAATGGGCAAAACAGGTGAAGAGCAGTGGGAAGTATAAGCCTCCAGTTATGGAATATATCACATAGTCAATGGTATTGTAATAGCATTATATGGTGAGAGATGCAACTATACTTGTGGTGAGAACAGTATAACATACTTTTTATTTAAATCACTATGTTGAGTACCTGATGCTAATGTAATATTGTGTTCCCACTATACCTCCGTTAAAAAACAAATAATCAATTAAATCATAGTTTTCTGCTTAGGGTTAACTGACACCACCAGGCACTGTGTTGGGAGAATCTCTTTGGATTTGTCCCTTAAAAAAAGGAGGGCTTCAGTGCTATCAAATGTTATCTGTGGACTCAGTGCCATGTGGATATGATAACTGTATTTAAACAACTAACCTACCAATTTAGATAGTATATTTTTAAATAAAGAACAGAAATAGAAAATAACCTAATAGCCTAATGGCTTTACCTATATAAAATTGAATTTTTTTTCTATATAACAAGGTTTCAAAAGGCAAGAATTTCTAGTTGTTCATTGACAACTGGGGTGTATACACACACACACACACACACACACACACACACATTTTTTGGGTGATCCTCATGGTCAAAGGAGAGCTGCCAGTCATTTAAGAAGGATGGGAGTTAGAGAAGGGGGCTTCTCTTCTCAGTATTCTGTATTTGTATTGAAAAAGAAAATATTTTTTTTTCCTAGTATATTGTCCTTTGCATCGTATTCATTGAACTGGTTCATATGCCTACTTGATTTAAAGTAATCGTGAGCATTTGCAGGTTGAATCCCCCAGGGAGTAGTTGCTAGATAGACATTAGTATGTAGGACCTTCACTAAGGAATCCTCTTGAGATCAATACTTCTGAAAAGGCAGTGAGAGGAAACAGGATTAGACAGAGGGTGAAGTTAGACTTCAATCAGGAGCATGAAGGCCTCTTCTGACCCATAGGAAGATTTGGAAATGAGATAGCCTTTTCAGAGTTTCACATGTTTGGAGTGAAGTTTCTGGGCTTTCTTACATTCAAACTACTTAAGCACTAATATAGCCTGCTGCCAGAAAAACAAAACAAAACCAACTTACCTTTGGTGAGTCATCTGTCTTGAACCAAAGCAATCCTCAAAGAGTGCTGATAGCTGTGGTGTATCAACTGACAGCACATTCGACAGCTGGGAGAATAAATCCTTCATTCTCAGAGATGGTTTTGGGCTCTGCATCACAAAATTGAAAAAGAGAAGTGGAATTACCATAAATGGATTAAAATATTTATGATTCATGCTGAGTGCTTACAGGGAGGTACCCCTCTCTCGAAGGTAAAATTTCTCTCCCATACTTATTGCAATTCTGCAACTCAGGAGAAATTGCTCTTTGGTAGACAACCAATGTCTGTCTTTATTTTCACCCTTTACCCTACTATACTCCCTCTTTCTATTTACTCTTTCTCATTAAAAAGAAAAAAAAAGATTTTATTTATTTATTTGAGAGAGAAATAGCAAGAGAGCTCAAGCAGGGAGAGGGAGAAGCAGGCTCACCTTTAAGCGAGGAGCCTGACACATGACTCATTTCCAGGATTCTGGGATCATGAATTGAACTGAGGGCAGGTGCTTAAGCAACTGAGCCACCCAGGCACCTTCACTCTTTCTCACTTATCGATTCCTAACACACTACATAGCCAGAAGCAGTAGCTTTTATCTGTAGAATAAAATCCTAGGAGCAGCTCTAGAAACACTCTGCATGGAGTTTTATGGTTGATAGGTCCTGGGAGAAAAGCAGACCAGAGCTGTAAGTAACCTTGGATATCTACTCATCCCAGGGTAAAAAAACAATTATGAGAAGGAAAATTATAATGACTCAAAACATTATTCTAATGCAGTAATTTTTTGAGTTAGTCTCTGTAACAATCCCATCATGGACAGGTTCTAAATGCTTGAACTTTGGCTAATTATTTCATATATTTGAACATTAGTACCCTTCTATTAATCAGAAAACATAATACCAAATTGGTAGAATCATGGTAGAAATATACATTTACATCGCACATTATATATATATATAATACCATATAAACACTATGTTTATATTATATAACAGTGTTTAGTTCCAGTATATGTAATATTGCCTATATATATATAATAGTGTTCAGTACCTCAAACACAATATTACAAACACTCAGTAAAATTAATTGCTTGTCTATAATGAAAATTCTTAATATATATAGTTTTCCATTTCTAGCACTACACTAAGTATTTGGGGAAAAATTAAAAATTAAAAAAATATTCATAGAGTATGTCATATCTTATTTGCTTTTTTAAGAAGATATAGTTATTGGAGAGAGAGAGAGTGAGCAAGCATGCAAGCACAAGTGGGAGGGGCAGAGGGAGAATCTCAAGCCAACTCTTTACTGAGGGTAGAGGCTGAGGCAGGGCTCAATCTCACAACACTGAGATTACCACCTAAGCAGAACCTAAGCAGAACCACCTAAGCATGACCATGTCCAATTTTACTTTTTATGTATATTTTTAATTTCTGTCACCCTTTTATCCATACTACTACTGTCCTAGGTCAGGCTATACTCAATAAGATTCTTTATTACCATAATAGTCTCCTAACTGATCTCCTTAGCTCTAGTACACCTCTTATTTTCCTCAAATCTATCCTCCTAATGTATATTAAAACAATCCATGCTAATTTGACCATATCAATTTTATATTAAAGTTCTTCACTGGAATGATGTTGCCCATAAGTGGATGTATATAAATGTTTTAACATAAAAGGTTGGAGTTCTCATTACCTGGCCCCTGTATTTATTATTGACTTCTGTTGCATTACCTCTTCATTCTTCACAGTTGTAAATTTAACAAAAACCTTCACATAGTTACACATGCCATACTCTGTCTTGATTGTATGCCATCCTTCACATACATGAATTTTATTTTTTATGAAAAAAACAAAAACAAACAACAAAAAAACAAATTGTGTTCACCTGATACAATGTGTGGAGACATTAAAAGGACTTTCTGAAAACATTTATGTTTAAATTGTGGTGAAGATTTTTATTAAAGTCAATTGAGTTATACATCCTAGTCTGCTTATATCTGTATGAGTAATAGAAGGTAATCACTGAATTTTAATTGTTGAGGTTTAGTTTAAAATATTTTTGCTAAGTTTCAGGAACAAACTGAAGGAAAATCATTCATAAATCAACGTATTTGAATGGATTCTAACTTTAAAACTTGTAGCAAATTCTTAATAACTCATAAATAACAGTAAACACTGAAACTTCACATTAATCCCAAACATCCCTTTCTTATTAAACCTTGAGAGAGAGCATGCAATTTCCAAACAGAAAGCAATTTAGCACTTTTTGTGCTTAGAATATTACCTATCACTTTGGATAGGCAGGTTTCCTTAATTGCTTTGTTGCAAAAACAATTTATGTGCTTTCTAAATGAGTTTAATTTTCTTTTAAGTTTTTCTTATAAAAACATGCAGTATAGTAAAATCAAATAAATTATCCACATGGCAGACTTCATTCATTCTTCTTCTATCAATAAAACTAAATCCCTCAAGACTCTATCAGCAAGGCATATTGTATAGAAAGGCATATGTTGGTGGAAAATTCAAAAAAGGAAAATATTATTACCTGTATTATAAATATCTCCCTCCCCCCATTTCTCCTGAATCGTCACTGTAAATAAATAATGCTGTAAACTTAAATTGTAAAGATATGACCTGGAATACTACTGAAGATAATGGAGATTATGGTATATTTGTAAAGGATTTTCATAGCAACTTTAGAGGAATTGTAATGTTCTATTTAGCATTTGAATTATTTTAAAAAATCAAGGACATCTTTCAGCTAACCACAAAAATGTTTTAGTCTCATTTATTCTATACTGCAGCAGTGAGAACCAGAAAAGGAACACTGAGTATCAGATACAGAAGAGGACTAAGATATTCAAGTACTTGTTTGAGCCACTTAGAGGATAGCCATGGCATAAACTTTTAGTTAGGCTCTATAACATAAATAAGTTATGACTTAGGCAAACGCTTTATATCTGATATATACCATGCTCAAAAATTCCTGCTGGAGATGGCAAACTAAACTGCTGTTCCAGTTCACCGAAGGATAGCATTGTGCTTTTCTTTTCACGGGAAGAGGATATCCTTGGACACCACTGACAGAGCTTGTGTTAAGATGTTTTGTTCTCACACTGTGTGTGTGGTATGTCTGCATCTTTTTTGCTTTTACTCAGGGTCTCTACTTTTTTTTTCTTTTTTTTTTAAGATTTTATTTATTTATTTGACAGAGAGAGATCACAAATAGGCAGAGAGGCAGACAGAGAGAGAGGGGGAAGCAGGCTCCCCGCTGAGCAGAGAGGTCGATGTGGGGCTCGATCCCAGGACCCTGGGATCACGACCTGAGCTGAAGGCAGAGTCTTTAACCAACTGAGCCAGCCAGGCACCCCCAGACCTATACTTCTTTCAAACTTTAAAATCTCAAACTTTAAAATCTCAAAGATATGTAGAACCTTGATGTTGGCCTTGATAGATCTGAGGCTCTGTATAAACAATTCCTTTTTTCATTCTACTCCTCCAAAATTGTTGTATTTTTGTTTTGTTTTGTTTTAGGGCATCATGTTGGAGCTGGCAGCCCACTAATAAATCCTACTGCACTGTGCAATTGATTAAAACAAACTTGGGAAATGTAACAAAAACATGTCATTATGAGTTGTATTTATTTTTATGTATGATCCTTATTTAACCAATATGTTCAGATAGCTTTTTCTTTTTTCAGATAGCTTTTGCTTACGATGTCTGCTTCAAGTGGCTAGCACTAAAACTAAAGGAATAGCTACAACATGCTCCTACGTACTAACCTCAACTGACCTTCACTCCTTAGGAATAGGAGGGCCAACAATAAAGGCCATGGATAGTTATGGAGCTGCTGTGTTAAGACAGAAGAACTGTAGACCAAGTAGGAAGGGTCATCACTTAATGGAATGCTGAAACAGATCCAAAAACAGTCCCTGGATCTTCTGGAAACAATGTTGGTAGACAGGTCAAAATGATTCCTTGATCCATGAGCTACAGAATGGATATGGTATTAACAAGCATGAAACAGCATGATTGTTACAGATTTCCATCAGTTTTCTCAGGTGACCAGGTGCATTGTTGATAAGCAGTAATATTTTAAAAAATTTTTGTTTTTGGTTTTTTTCTGAGCAGTGGGTCTCAACCATCAGCTTAAAATACTCAGTAAATCTCACTGTAAATAGATGTGCTGTCATCCCAGCTTTGTTGTTTCATTGATAAAGCATAGATAAAGTAGACTTAGCATAATTCTTAAGGGCCCTCGCATTTTCAGAATGGTAAATAAGCATTGGCTTCAGCTTAAAATTATCGGCTGCATTACGCTCCAACAAGAGATTTAGCCTATCCTTTGAAGCTCTGAAGCCAGGCACTGACTTCTCCTCTTCAGGTATGAAAGTCCTAGATGGTACCTTCTTCAAATAGAAAGCTGTGTGTCTACACTGAAAAGCTATTACTTAGTGAAACCATCTTCCTTAGTGATCTTAGCCAGATCTTTTGAAAAACATGTTGCAGCTTCTCTAGCAGCACTTGCTGCTTCACCTTGCACTTTTGGTTATGGAAACCACTTAAAAAAAAAAAAAAAAGCATACCAACTTCATGAGTCAACCTCTGCTAGCTTCCAAGTTTTCCTCGGCAACTTCCTCACCTCTCTCAGACTTCATAGATTTGATTAGAGTTAGGCTTTAGCCTAAGGGACTATTATAGCTGGTGTGATCTATCCAGACCACTAAAACTTTCTTCATATCAGCAATTAGGCAGTTTCACTTTATCATCATTCATGTGTTCACTGGAGTAGTACTTTCAATTTCCTTCAGTAACTTTTCCTTTGCATTCACAACTTGTCTAACTGTTTGCCACAAGAGGCCTAGCTTTTGGCCTATCTTGGTTTTTGACATGCCTTCCTCACTAAGCTAGATCATTTCTAGCTTTTGACTTAAAGTGAGAAATGTGTGACTCTTCCTTTCACTTGAACAGTTAGAGGCCATTGTAGTATTAACTGGCTTATTTTCAATGTTGTTGTGACTCAGAGGATGGAAGAGAGGGATAGAGAAAGGGTAAAGGTGGGTTGGTAGAAAGAACACACAGAGCATTTACTATGTTCACCATCCTATATGGTTGCAGTTCACAGTGCCCCATAATGATTACATTAGTAATGCTAATGATCACAATAACAGATCACCATGACAAAGTAATGAAATATTTGAAATACTGTGAGAATTATCAAAATGTGACAAAGTGAGCAAATGCTACTGGAAAAATGGTACAAAGAGACTTACTTAATGTAGGGTTGCCACAAACCTTTAATTTGTAGAAAACATGGTCTCGGAGAAACATGATAAAGGGAAGTGCAAAAAAATGAGGTATGCCTGTATTGCAAATGCCTATTTTCAAATTTGTCTGTTATAAAGAACTTGATTAAATCCATGCATTCACTCAAATAGGAATTAAAAACATCACCATCAGTGGGAAATTTCCCTAATTTTTCAAGTAAAAGTTTGATCATCTGAAATTTAATAATTATGATTCTTCATCTCTATTCACACTAGTTTAATTTCAACAACATTCTGAACTGGAACACTTACTTTTTTTCTTACCTTTGATGAACTAAAATATTTGCTTTTCTGTGCCTGCTACTTTTCAACTGGGATTTGTTGGCAAAAGTCAGACAGGGCAGGGAAGTGGAGGGTTATTACTATAAATTCATGATAAATGCCCTCTCTAAATTTCCAATCTTCTACTTTTACTTAGTATCTTTCCTTATGTATGCAATGAACCAGGACTAACACAACCATGAAAACAAAAGTAAAATTTCATCATGATTGAAATATCACCTGACTGAAATCCACAAATGACTTTGCAATGTGAGGCTTCCTCAAATCAGTGTGATCCATTCTCACTTCATCTGTACTTCCCCTTTATTTTTTAACATTTCCCGCTTTTTAATAAAATTTAAGATTTTGAATGTATTCAAAATTCCTCTATGTAGGAATAGAAGAGATATAGTTCTTTTGTTCTGCCTCCTGACTTTCCCTCTCAGACAAGAAAATTTTTATGCTTCATCTTGAAAGACTACCTTTCTTAAAATTAATGATCTGTGTGTGCCTGCTGATTTTACTTTGCAATTGTTTTCGGTGGGAAAGAGAATACAGAGAAACAAAGACATGCTTTCTTCTCTCATTTGAAGGGCTTGCAACTAATTATTTTGAAACATTCCACCTACGCAGATTCGTGAATCCTGTTAAGCAGAATGTAATTTTATACATGTTAAGAATGTGTTTGAATTATATGCATGCATTCAACACATTTATTGAGGATCTTACATTTGACAAGCATTTTCCTGGATGCTGGGGATACAGAATACAATCTTGCACTCAAGTAACTCACCAAGTCTAGAGGCAAAAAGTATATAAATAAACCAACAGCATAAAGAATGTTGGGTGCTATGACAGAGATTTTTCTGTGTATATCATTGGAACCCTGAGATCAGCAGGGAACATCTAAACATGGCTTGGAGTATCTAAACAAGAGGCCCTGTCTCACACACACAGACAACCATATTACCTGGGCATTAATGAGGTATACATTATATATTTAATTAAACTAAGTTTCAGAATTATATCTGAAGTCAGGCTACCTACTGATCTCTGCTATGTCCGTGCTCTGTGTCCAAATTTTCTCAGACGTCAATTTTAAAAAATGGTAGTATTAATGTGATAAGGTCGTTGAAAGTATTAATAAAAAATGCACAGTATAAACTTAGAATAGGTCCTGGCACACAATAATCAATAAATCTTAGCTACCATTACTTTTAAAATCCTACTGTGACTAAAAAGCAGTGTTTATTGATTTTAGAAACAATGAAAATAAGTACATTAGCAACATATTTTTAAAATATTCCCTAAGAAAATTACCATGAAAAATATTTCTATTTATCTTCATTAAGATCATGATCCAATATATTTTTGTTTGGGCCTGTATATGAATGTACTTAAGACATTTATGAATCATTTCATACACTAAGGAGTCTTTTTCACTTAGCAAGGCATTGCAAATATCTTAAATTAATAAATACTAATTTGAAACATTTTTTCTTAGTGACTCAATAGCATGAAGGTTGAGTAGGTGTCCAATGATTTATTAAGCATATTTTCTATTACAGGACAATTATGTTGAGTCCTTATTTTCACTTATTAAAAAAGGCTACGATGAATAGCATTGTCATTTAATGCATATATAGTTAACTACTGCCTTAGGATTCATTCTTAGAAGTCGGAATTTCTCTCTCAAAACCTTGATATACCTATAAAATATTGCATTTCAGTTGAAAATGAAACTCTACTATAAAATACATTCTAAATCTGCAATGAAAAGGTTATTATAGGTGATTAGTCGGAATTTTAAAAAAGTGACAATAAACAGCCAAAATGGAAAAAGAATTTTTCTACATTTGCCATGCAGCTAGCCATTACTCAACACTATGTATCCATTAGCTTCTATAGAAAAAGCATGAAAAAAACTCATGGAAGTTACCAAGGCTTCCCTCCCTTCTTATACAAAGGAAATCTATTTGTATGAATCGGTATTTCTTTTGTGATTTTGTTTCATGAACTCTGCATAAAATTTCAACTCCAGGCTTTTTGGCGGTGGTTATGTTGGGGGAGGGAAAGGTTTTTTTGTGAAAAGTCTTTCCCAAAGTGATGACAAAAGCACTTTTTATTTCTTTGTAGGAAATAGGGATATTTAGAAACAGTCTTAGTTTCTTTGTTCACTGTTGAAAAAAAAAAAAAAAGCTTCATAAGTTTCAATATACTTTGAAGCTTTTTATTTTACACCAAAGGTACTAAACTTTAAAAAGTATTAAAAAATGTATTTTCCTCTTAAGGGGTGCTGCATCTTTTAATTTGGGAAACTACAATATTTGATTTGCACTCATGAATATTTATGTGCTCAGGAAGTATCTGAAAAATAACAACAATATTTCAAAGCGACTAAACTCAAAATAGCTCTTTTCCTCATCTGCATGTTTGGCATGAACAATGGGTCAGGCTTTTTCTCCTGATACCATGCCAATCTGTGATCTCAATATGGAGATTAGCCCTACCAAAGCCGGGAGTAAGGGAATCTTCAGAGCTGTAATTATTCTTCTTCCCCTAAATTGAGCACTTATGCTGTACCAAGAGCTATAGTGAGTGATTTAAAGTTATCTGTTTTTCATTCTCACAACAGCCCTGTGATTTTAGTATTTTATCTCCATTTTTCAGATAAGAAAAAGGAAAATCAAGAGTTGAGCTCAATTTTGAAATCTAGTATCTTGACCTAGAAATCCTTGAATTTTCATTTCCAGCATTCTGCTTCTCATTTTCTTCCTTGACTTACTCCTAGACCATTTTTGTTGTTGTTGTTAATATCTTAGATAACATTCTCCAGCTGAGCACAATGTCACCATGTGTCTTTGCTGGCCAAGGTGAAGCTACCTTGGCTCCTCTAGCCAAGTAGTAGTAGTCTAAGTAGTAGTAATAATAGTAGTCTAAGCTTCACCAGTGAGATTCATTAAACCCTTCTTTTTATAATTATAGATCATGTATTCTTTCCTAGAAAGAAGAGATCACTTCTATGTCACCAGGCTCTCCTGCTTCACCCTGAGCACCAAGGAACCAGACCCCATTGCACAACCTCCAGGCACCATGATGACATCTGTAGGTGGCACCAAGGAGACTTGTCACAAACCACTGTACTCCTTTAACTGATTTTTATTATTTATTTTTTTAGGTAGGCTCTATGCCCAGCATGGAGTCAACACATGGCTTGAACTCATGACCTTGAGATCAAGGCCTGCATTGAGTTCTAGTGCCCCATGGTTCACACACTGAGCCACCCAGATGCCCCTCCTTTAAATGATTAAATTCCCTAAGCCCCTTTAAAAATCTTTGGGCCAGGCAGAAACCTTGGAGTTCACTTTTGGAGTCCACCTTCTTTGCAGGTAGCCAGGCTCTTAAATAATACTCACATTCTTTTCCAATCAAAACTCATTTCAAAAAACCTACACACAAAAACATAAAACCTTATCTCTCGAATACTGACCTTTCAAGCTACAGGCAGCTATGCTTGGATTTCAGTAATAATGATATCAATCTTTGCTCCCCCACCTTGATCTGCTATTTTTAATTTCTATATTTTTGAATTTTCCTTTTATACCAAAACCAATACAATATTCTTTGTACCATACTGATATTCAGGGTTTTATAATTCTCCCCTATTTTTTTTTTAATTTCCTGTTTAAGAATCTTTATAGAGGAGGGGTTTTGTTTATAAGAAAGATTCTAAAAAGACTTTTAAGAATATAAATTATAAGCCTTACAAATTATTTTATAAGGTTATAGCAAGGTTGTACCAACGCATGCTCCCAGAGTGACCTAGTGCCATGATAAATAGTTCTGATGTGTTTTATTTTAAATTTAAAAGGTAGATGACTATTCCCTTATTTTTTGATACTTTCCTGTCACATAATTAAGGCTTCTTTTTGTTTGATTATTGGCTATTCCTATTTCCTCTTTATGAATAGACTACTTATAATCTTTGACATTGTTTTCTCCTGGGTTTATCTTTTAAATCAAATATAGAACCTTATCAAATATTAAAGAAATATTAAATGAGCATTTACTATAACTATCATAACTAATTTTCTCAATCTATTGTTTGTCTTTCTATTTTGTTTGGGTACAATCGTCATACATACATTCTAATTTGCATGTTGTCAAATCTATCAGTTTTTTTATGGTTTATGGCTTTTTTGTTCTGCTTAAAACATTCCCACCGGAAGGCATTCACATATTATACATTTTTTTTCTAAAATTCATTTTATTTGGGATATTACCATTTGAATGTACATGCTAAATTTCTCATTCTGCAGAGAGTAACTTATAGCCACTTGTAATCATGTAATTAAAACCTGCCTTCCTGTTCAAATCCCTTTTTCTATTTGATTTTGTATACAGCTCTCCTGGGAAGTATATCCTGAGATCATGCTTTTCTACCTAATGTAATCTCCAGTTTTTTTCTTCCACAAGAATGACGAACAAGAGAGGGAGCCATTAATTCAATTTGGGCAAATTCAAGTCTTTTTTTCTAAGTAGCTATAATAAAATTGGCATTTAGGAAAAAGAAATTGGCATTTAGAATAAACGTAATAACAATAAGCCTGACTCCCTTCTATCTTACTGCATTTGGGAGAGCTTTCTTCAAGGATCCTCACAAATCAGATGTAAGCTTCATGCATATGTGTATTTATCACATTATTCCTGAGCAATTCTCCTTATCTCCAAACAAAAATATATTTTAACATTCATTTTTTGATGTCTAACTCCACCCCCATCTGTACATTTCAGTTGTATTTGTGTGAATTTCAATTCTTGTCTCCTTCTGCCTGCAACCTGGCTTATTGTCCAGGAGATGCTGTCTGAAGATACTTCCTCATGCAGCTTTTCTTCCTGGTATCTTTCCTAGTCAAGCATTCAGTTCTGCTTTGTACTCCTCTTTCCTCATATTCCATGATCCCGAATATTTTCTTACAGACCATTGCTGATCCTGCTTTATCTTTTTTTTTCAACTTTCTAAGACAAGCAAGTCTCATTAAATATACTGAATTCTGCAAAATTTGTTTGGGTACCCACATAAACAGAACTCTTCCATTCCTTCCTGGGAATGGGATAGTAACATTTTTCTTGATCTTTGTTACTCCCTACCAACTACAGTTCCCTCTTTCCAGAAGATAATTCAGGAGGCATGAGCCAGCTATCACCAGTCACCCTATTAAAACAGTTCTAACTCCAAGGTGAAACAACACAGGTCGAAATAATAATGAGACATATCAGACTGTTAGAAACATATCTAAGATAAATGCTATAAGCAAGCAGTGACAGCGTCAAAAAAGATCTCACTGGCAACCCCAGGAGCAAATAAACCTTTTCGATTTTACATCATTTTTGTGTAACAAAATGGAAGGACATTTTCCCCTTCTTTGGCACCTCTTTCTTTGGAGAGGCCGATAAGAAAGGCAATAGAACAAATTACCAAACGGGTGGCTAGATCCTGAGTTCTATAAGAGATCAAGGGATTATAAAAGAGGAATGACTGATATTCCATTTTAGGGGTTTTGTTCTGCTAAGGCATAAATTCCAAAACCTCTCAAAGATGGAACTCAAGACTTACCCTGCATGCACTGCATGCCTAGCACAATGATATTTATAGAATGTCTAATTATAAATTGGACCTATCTGTAATAACTTTCATCATTATAGTTTTTAAAGATAAGTGTCATCGTGTCATATTTACAGGTGGGGAAAATGAACAGCTTAAGGTATTTACTCAATGTCACACCGGTGGTAAATATGGAGGTAAGAATTGAAGTGAAGTGATTTGACTCCCATAGCCCACAACATTAGCAGCATACAAAGTGTTCATTCATTAAAGGGTGAGATACACAAAAAAGTAGAGAGGTATTTTTTAGCTGGGTGGGTGAGCACTGAATACAAGGACTGAATTCTATGGCTGGATCAATCTGTAGCAAATCATAGAGAATCATGAGGATATTAAGGTGATTTCTTCATTGTCACTTACTCTCCATTTTCTTTCTTTTTATATTCTATTGGCTGGAATATAGACCTGATGCATATGAACAGTGTCAATGGAGATAAAGGAGATATTGTAGATAATGGAGAATGGCAACACCTACTTCCCTCTCTACTTGAGAAATACATTTTCATCTTACACGCTCTATTGAATTTGGTGACTCTCAATTACAGACATCAGTCTCTACCCTAAGGAATGCATTTCCTTTAATTCATTCTCCATAAAGTGGTCAGAATAAATTTTAAAATACTTTTCAGATCACTTATTTGCCTTAAAATCTTCCAGTAGCTTCTAATGTACTTTATTTGAAATAACCCCCACACCTTTTTTTTTTTTTTTTAAACCACAGCTCACAAGGCTCTTCTACTTTCCTTACACTCTCAAAGTGGGCCATACTGGCCTTTTTACTGTTCCTTGAACAGCTTGTACCTGCCTTTGGTCTTTGATACTTAATGTTCCTCTGGCTAAGGTCTCAATGTCCTTTGCATAGCCAAATCCTCTTCTTTTTTGTAGATCCCCTAAGAGAGATCTTCCATATAGTTACTACTCATTCTCATGCATTTCTATGAGTTATTAGGCTTATAACACTTTTCAATTTCTGAAAGTATTATGTTTATCTATTTTCTTTTTCATTACCTCCTCTTCTTCTCAGAAGGCAAGTTACTTGGAGGCAGGAACCTCTGTTCTCGTTAGTTCTGTAGACTGCCATTTAAGACAGGGTCTGCCTCCTTATAAACCTTAAAAATAATAATAATCAATAATTCGGTAGATGGAGGAACTGAGAAGTGAGCATGAGAATGTTCTATTTTTGTTCATCTTTTGCCATCCATTGTTTCCATGATTCTTGGTAGTATATTGGGATTATGATAGTTTATAAAGGGAAAGGAGTAATATACGGAGCCAAACATATATTAAAACACATAGTAAACCCAGCAGACAATGAGTTTTAAAGATGTTTCAAGCCTATATTAAAAGCTTTAATGTTATATCCAATAGAATGCAATTTTCTAAAGAAATTGTTTCCTAATGTAATCAGACACTTAAATTCTGGTTTAGTGAGATAGTTGCTTAATTATTTAAGATAGGCAATTAAGAGGAAGGGCTATAGAAGCAAATATAGTTCAGTAGAACTTTGGAATATTTAAAGAATTTTAGTTTGTTATGTCCAAAAAATATTTCTAATTGACATCTATACCATTCAAGCTTTCTTTTCACGAATGAACTGCTTACCACAAATCCCAGATGGGAATATTTATCCAGATTTAGATTTAACTCTAGTGTTTCAGAGTATGGGAACTACTTGGTTGAATTTTACAAAAATGAACTTAAAGTAAGAACAAACAAACCAAAACCTTGAAACTAAAATTTCCTACAAACTCCAGGTTTTCTTGGGAGCTGAAGAGCAGAAATTATGTAATTGGTCTTTAAATTCCTCCTAACAGTACAGTGTGATGAAAATATTATGTATATTGGCAGGAGAAGAGTTAATAGGCTAAGTGGGACTAATTATTTGGACAATATTTGTTTTCTATCTGGAGAGATGGTAGAATTTTCATACTTTCATTGAAGCTACGGAGTACTGAGGACTAATGTCTCACAATTTGCATAGCTAATTTCATTTAACTTTGATGTTTCCATCACATTTTCAAACATTATAATTTTTTCCTCTCTAATGCCATACTTCTGTCCCTGATAGCACTTAACATGGAGTTTTGCATATAGTAAGTGCTAAAAAATTTGGTTGAATAAATTGTCATCAGGAAACATATCTTACATATAAATTACATTTTCCCAGAGTCTGTGTATTTAAAAAAACAACAACAACAAAATAAAATTTTTGTCTGCAGGAATTTAAAATCTACACCTCTTCAACACTTGTTCTCCAAATTCAATATAGCCTATATTATTATCTTGTGGAACCATGGTGTGTGTGTGTGTTTAATATATTAACTTTACATGACCTTAATGCTGGTGAATTACATTAAAAAGAACAAGAAAGGCAACCAAGCTTGAAGCAAATATTATAAATTCATACATCCAAGATTTCAAATGTTTAATTAGCTATCCCAGTGTGATCCCTTCCAGGTATAGTATTGTTTAATTTCCTGGCAATATACAGCTTTCTTCTTTTCTCTTTTTGGTGTTAAGATTTTTATTGAACTATTTGATTCATTTTTACTGCAGGAAACAAAAGAAAGAGTCAAGAGAAAACTTTGAATGTCTTCTCCAACATTTTAGCAGGAAAAAAAAAGGCAAAATTCACATTTGTCTTTGAAAGAGGAGGTTTCCACTTTGATGTTTTATTTTAATGCTAATGTATTTGGGAAATGACTTTGGTTGTGTTACATTCACTCTATTTTGGGATAGCTAGGTTTATGAGCTATAGTTCAGTTTCTTTAACTGTATATGCAGTGGATTTATACACTAAATATGCCCACTATTCTAGTAATGGAAGAAAAATCTTAACAACCTGCCAATGACTGCTAAAATTGACCCTAAGAGAATAACTCCTATAAGTGATAACCAATTAGGCTATGGAAATCACTGGTAATTTTTGGAATGGTAACAGTGCTTGGGAATTTAATGTGGGAAGACCAGCTACTCTCATTGAGTACAAGGAGAAGAAATAGGACTAGTAGCATCTTCAAGCATGGAATGTGAGTGCCCTTCAAGAAGATGAAGGAATGAAGTGACACCGAATCCCTTTTCAAATGTAAAGTGTCTTTATTTTATACACACAAAGCACAATAAACGATAAAAGCTAGAACTGGAATGCATAAAAAACAAACAAGAGAAAGATAAATGACCTGCCTGGGTATGCTTTCTCCTTTAAAATAGTTATGGAGTATGTCTCCAAAAAAGATGTTGAAGTCTTAACACCAAGTACATCTCAATACAATCTTATTTGCAAACAGTCTTGACAGATTTAATCAAGTTAAGAGGACATAATTAGGATAGACCTTAATCCCATATGACTGGTATCCTATAAAAGGGAAAACAGAACACAGACACACAGGTAGAATGCTATGTGGCAATAGAGTTAGAGTTAGAGATTGGATGGATACATCTACAAGGTAACGAACACCAAGAATTGATGGGAACAACTGAAAGCTAATGAGGCAAGAAACGATCCTTCCCTAAAGGCTTCAGAGGGAGCATGGGCATATAAACATTTTTATTTCATTTCAGTTTTCTAGCCTCCAGAATTGTGAGGGAATGCATTTTTATTTTTTTAAGCCATGCAACTTGTGGTTCTTTGTTATAGCAAACCCCAGGGAACTAATACAAGATTATTTTCACTTATGTTATGGTAAAATCCATCTAAAATTACTCACATAATCCCCATTCTAACAATGTAGCAGGAATAATGGGATACTTATCTAGAAGTCCAGTCCAGGTTATTATTTTGATTTTGTTCATTTCTTTCTTTTTTTTTTTTTTTTTGTTCAGTGAATTGCCCCAATCTTATGTACCTAGGATTTTTTTTTAAGATTTTATTTATTTATTTGACAGAGAGAGATCACAAGTAGGCAGAGAGGTGGGCAGAGAGAGAGAGAGAGAGGGAAGTAGACTCCCTGCTGAGCAAAAAGCCAGATGTGGGACTTGATCCCAGGACACTGAGCTCATGACCTGAGCAGAGGACAGCAGCTTAACTCACTGAGCCACCCAGGCATCGATTTTTTCTTAAATTGAGGAACTTTATAGGTACATTCTTTACATGAATATATATTTACATTAATACTTACATGCTATAATAAAAATGTGGCAGAGTAGATTTTTAGATTATACCCAGTAGCAGTATATTGCCAAATATCAATTTTTTTAAAAGATTTTATTTACTTGACACAGAGAGAGAGCATAAGCAGGGGAAGTGGCAGGCAGAGAGAGAGAGAAGCAGGCTTCTCGCAGAGCAGGGGAAGCCCAATATGGGACTCAATCCCAGGACTCTGGAATCATGAACTGATCCACAGACAGTGGCTTAATAACCTGAACCACCCAGGCACCATCAAATTTTTTAAAGATTTTCTTTCTTTCTTTCTTTCTTTCTTTGAGATAGAATGAGAGTGAGAGAAAACATGAGCAGCCAGTGTGGAGGGAGAGAAGCAGGCTCCCCACTGAGCAAGGAGCCTGACATGGACCCTGGGATCACACCTGAGCTAGGCAGATGCTTAACCAACTGAGCCACCCAGGCACTCTGCCATATATCAATATTTTCAATGTTTGTTAATAGTGACATTTAGATAAAAGGGTATATTCCTAACTCATGGCTCCCAATTTTAAAACATCTCTGGTCAAACACTACTTTCAGGATCATTGTTGGCTGGTTCTTAAAACATAGATTCTCACCTACCTTTATTAGAGTGCTCATAGTTAAGCTTTCTGTAATCAAAGGTAATCTTTCTTCCTTCTATCACTCAAGCTCAATTCCTGACATGCAGTACTCATATGCATTATTAGAGAAGCAAAAAATAATGTTTTAAAAATCTATTTAACTTCCCATAATGCTGCATCACCACCTCCTTTTCTTCCTTTTTCCTACTTTGACAATGGAGGCCTCCTCTGTTTCTGAAGTTCAAAGTCACAAAACTTGTTTTACATCATGCTTAGTGATTCTAATGGGAGACAGATGAATTTCTATAATTACCTGAGATATATTTGAATAACATTATTTCATACATCACTCACCCACAAGTATTTATCATACACCTACTATATGTCAGATATGATAGTTAATTGCTGGAGATAAAAAGATAAATGCAACACAGCTTCTTCTAAGAAGTTAGAGTTCCCCATAAGAAGTAAATATGCAAATAAATTTCAATTCAATATAGCCTATAGCACTATAGGGACAAAAATTGTGCCATCACCAAGAACAAAGTAAGTGTTCCTGCCTGAGACACATTTTATGAAATGAATGTAATAGCCACCCCTACCCTTTGGGAATAACCTACTTGAGACAATATTTTGAAGGACACACTAAAGTCATACTATTTAACCTGTTGTGGCACAAGTTCTCTAAGTGTTTACCAGTTTTTCTGTAGTTTCTCTGTTGAACCTTAGTTCAAGCTGCATTTTCTGGGCCTTTGTTTCTAGATGACAATATGTAACTACTTTTCACCAATGGAAGCAAAAATGATATATAGCATTTCAGGAAGGGCTCCTAAAAATCTCTCAAATGATCTTTATTTTCTTAACACATATTTGAATATAGACGATCCAGTGGAGGACTGAGAGCTTTCTCAGAAAATCACAGTATTGAGATAAAAAGAGCCTGGATCCCTGAATTACCATGTGGAATGCAGCCTCCCAAATTCTCAATGGTGTGAATACATTTTTTGTATTATGCTTAGTCAATGATATTTTGGGACTCTTTGTTAAAACAATTAGAACACCTTTACTAATATGTACCCTTATCATATGCTGTTAATATGTTGGAAACTGAAAGTTTAATGAAGAAAGACAAAGAAAGATGAAGGACATTCTAAGGATAAGCAACACCATATACCAACAGACTGAGTCACAAAAAGTAGACTATCTAGGGAAGAGTGACTATCAGTGAATAATGATAGGTCATTCTCTGGAAATGCAGAGCAAGAAATATGCAGAAAAATGCAGAGCAAGAAAATAGGATAGTAAATTAGATGGATTTTAGAGGATTTTTATATACCAAGAAGGAAATGGAAACCAGAGACAGAAGGTTTTTCAAACAAAAGAATAAATGACACCAGTCATTCCTTTTTCCTCTTCCTCTGATCAAGAAGGATAACTCTATAAACAGTGTAGTTAATGATCTTAAAAGTGAGAAAGGTTAGATGGCTGGGAAATCAGAATACCAATAGAGCAGTTTCAAAGTGGTAGTAGGCCTTATGTATATAATAAGGAATTCGGCCTTGTCCAAAGAAAATCTGGCTTCTGTTCCCAGCTCTTAGGAGATAACTTCTAAATCCTTGGAATTTCCTGAGTGATAGTAGTATCTCTTTTTTTTCCTTTCCAGGTTTTCATGGCAGGCCCATTGGACCACACCTGATAGTTTACTCTAAAGAGAAGACACAGGTTCCACCAGCTACATCAGAAAACCCAACCACATGATTTAGAGTAAGAGTTTTGGATCCTGCACTATTAGTTAACCTAGAGACTGAGTTCAATTTAAAAAACAAGCATATTTTAAAGTTAAAATAAGGGTAATCAATCATGCCTACATAATAAAGCCTCGAAAACTCTGCTCACCTAAACCTGTATGTTTCCAGAGTTGGTAGTGCTCTGTGTGTACTATCACATATTGATGCTGATAGAGTAACTTATCTGGAGGACAACAGAAGTCTTGCATCTGGTATGCTCCTAGACTTTGTCCTCTGTATTTTTTCATTTGGTGCATTTCTACATCCTTTTCCTGTACACATTATAACCATGAGTGTAAGATCTTCAGTAAGTTCTATAAGGCTTCCTATCAAATTATCGAACCTGAGGTTTATTTTAAGAAATCCTCAGACTTGCAGTTGGTGTCAGAAGTGAGGATGAACTTGTGTGAACGTCTATGTGGCTTAACCATAATTGTTTGCAGATGGGGTTAGAAGTCTTAGATAAACGTAGCAGTATGGAAGATTGTTCCCTTAACTACACAGTGTGGCCAACTCTAGGTAGCCTGTACTAAGAATTGAGTCATCTTCAGTCATGATAGTGGAACACTTCCTTCCCCTATTCCTGTAAGTAATACCAGCTTCTATATGCTATCCTTAACTATGGCCCAGGGAAGTGGAATAAGATATCCTAAACATCTTGAGAGAGAAACAGAGTAACTCAACTTACTTTCTCTTCCTTCTTTCTCTTCAAAACAGTTTCTTGCAGGAAACGGACATACAGTTTTGTTACTTTCTGCTATAAGTTATTGGGCTGGCTGCAATAAGAAGTTTGACAAATAGATTTCTAATATACTAGTCTGTCTAATTCTGAGATTCAGTATTAAGTTCATTGTTAGTACACATCTAAACCTGTTCCTCCTATCTACCATTAGTTACTAATGAAGTCACAAATTAATTTCCATCTTCTGAGTTTGTCCATCTCTCAATTCATCCAGAATTGAGCCGGATTAATGAGGTTATTTATTATTGCCTCTCTGTCATCCTCTCCAAAATTTTAA
This sequence comes from Meles meles, assembly GCF_922984935.1. Taxonomy (NCBI): domain Eukaryota; kingdom Metazoa; phylum Chordata; class Mammalia; order Carnivora; family Mustelidae; genus Meles; species Meles meles. The sequence continues at coordinate 155,631,138 of NC_060066.1, read as the reverse complement.
TAATAGAAATAGATATCTGGGGAAAATTTTTCTTAATAATAAAGAATATAAGATAGATTAATGATATCTACATGATATTTGATGGCAAGTTTCCACTTTCCACTGTACCAGACATTTTTTGTAACTATTTACTTTCATCTATTAAGATAATGGCAATAAAGATGTATAAGAATGGCAAGTTTGGGAAAATATTTTAGTTTTTGAAAATTAAAATTAACATGATTTGAAAGTTATTAGGTTTGAGAAAAGAGAAATAGTTTGAGATTTTGGGTATGGTAAATTAATAAAATGCAATATGAATCTGGGGAAAAGATAATTTCCCTTGTGAACATATTAATTTTAAGACTGTATGTAGGACATATAGATGTCTGGAAGATAGTCTAGACACCTGGATTATATAGCTACTAACCAATGCTAAGAGACCTGAATGTTTCCTTCATCTTTAGAATCCTATACTTTCAATTTCCTATATTATTTACACATAAATTGATTTTGACATCACTCCTAAATTAGGAAGAACATATAGAGTTGCTCATGCTTAGAGACCTGACACATCTTTTTTTTTTTTTTTTTTAAAGATTTTATTTATTTGACAGAGAGAAATCACAAGAGAGGCAGGCAGAGAGAGAGGAAGGGAAGCAGGCTCTCCGCTGAGCAGAGAGCCCGATGCGGGACTCGATCCCAGGATCCCGAGATCACGACCCGAGCCGAAGGCAGCGGCTTAACCCACTGAGCCACCCAGGCGCCCCGAGACCTGACACATCTTTAAGAAATTTCTGTTTATCTATGGCATGGTATGTTAGTTCTACTGAAGACTCATATCAGAGAAGCAAGGACAGTGAGGTGTAGAATAGGAGTTTACCATGCTTGTCCCCTCACAGAAACATCAACTTGAACAACTATCCACATTCAAAAATACCTTAACAGGAGTTAAAAATGCCAGGAAGAGACTGTAACATCTCAGTGGAGAACAGAAATAAGGGGGGGGGGGCATTGAAAAAGATGGGAAAGACAAACTTATATTACTCGTATCACTCCTCCCTCAAATCTAGGCAGCTCAGTGACAAGAGACACACATTCTCATTGGAGAAGGAAATGAGCACTTGATTTTGACATGGACCCCAGCATCAAGTCTGCCCCAGTAAACCCCATGCCTAGGCCAGCCGCCATAGGATGAGGACCCAGCCCAAAACCCTGGACCAAGGCATCAGACCAGGCCAGTGGCAAGCCAGCCCCCATGGACTTGCACTCAAGAGCTTCTCCAGCACCAGGACATAGGATTCAGATTGGCCCCTATGAACACAAGGCCTAGACCCACCTTTTTGGATCTAGTCATTAGGCCTGACCTCACAAACCCATGTAAAGGGCTCACACCAGTTGTCCCTGGTGGCAGGATGGCACCCACAGACTCAAGATCCAAGCCTACCTATGGACTCATGTATTAAGTCTGTCACCACAGAATCAAGTGACAAGCCATCCCTTTATATAGAAGCACCAGACTTGCCCCAGTGGACAAAGACTCCAGACCCACTCCCATGGACACAGATACCAGATCAGCCTACCTGTAGACCCCACCAGATAGTCTTTCCAGAATCTCTGATGGGCTGACTGGTGAAGGGCTTTCCCTGCCAAAGCCAGTCAGTAAAGATTTAGAGGTGCCTACTTCTTCAATGTGCAGACACCAATGCAAGGCCACAGGTATAACAAATAATCAAAGAAAGACACTATCAATGTAACAAAATGAAGCACCAGTAACTGACCCTAAGGAAATACAGATCTAAGGGTGCCTGGGTGGCTCAGTCAGTTAAGTGCCCAACTCTTGATTTTGGTTCAGGTCATGATCTCAGGGTTGAGATTAAGCCCCAGGGTAGGCTCTGAGCTGGGTGTGTTTGGAGCCTAATTAAGATTCTCCCTGTCTATCTGCTCCTTCTCTCTAAAAAGAAAAAAAAAAAAAAACCACAAAAAAACAAAACCAAAAATAAATAGATATATATGAACTGGTAAAAAAAATTCAATATAATTACCTTAAAAGAGTTCAGTGAGTTACAACAAAATCAGTAAAACAACACATGAACAACATGAGAAGTTAAAGAGACGATTCCAGGCAAACAAAAGCTGTATGAGTCCATCACCACTAGACCTGCCTTACAAGAAATATTAAAAGGAGTTTTTAAATTGAAATGAAAAGATATTAACCAAAAATGTAATAACATATGAAAATATAAAATACTAAAGGTAAGAATACAGTCAAATTCAGAATACTCTAATACTGAAGTGTGGTGGATAAATCACTTTAACCTTGATGTAAAAATAAATGATAAAAAGTATCAAAATATAACTATAATAATTTTAATGGATACGTAATACATAAAATATGTAAACTGTGACATAAATAATAAATTGTACTGGAAGGATAAGTTGAAGTATTAATTTTTCTATATGGCCAAACTTAAGTTTTTCTCAGCTTATAATCATTTTATAAGATGTTTTCTGTAGGACTATTAAAAAAACTGGTAAAAAACAACTAAAAACCAGGGGGAGGAGTCAAGATGGCGGAGAAGTAGCAGGCTGAGACTACATCAGGTAGCAGGAGATCAGCTCGATAGCTGATCTAAACATTGCAAACACCTACAAATCCAACGGGAGATCAAAGAGAAGAAGAACAGCAACTCTAGAAACAGAAAATCAACCACTTTCTGAAAGGCAGGACTGGCGGAGAAGTGAATGTAAAACGACGGGAAGATAGACCTCGGGGGGAGGGGCCGGCTTCCGGCAAGCAGCGGAGGAACGGAGCACAAAATCAGGACATTTAAAAGTCTGTTCCACTGAGGGACATTGCTCCAGAGGCTAAACCAGGGTGAAGCCCACGCAGGGTCAGCATGGCCCCAGGTCCCGCAGGGTCACAGAAGGATTGGGGGTGTCGGAGTGTCGCAGAGCTCGCAGGTATTAGAACGGAGAAGCCGGTTACAGAGACAGAGCCGAGGACTGAACTCTCAGCTCGGGGTTACCTTGAACTGGTCGCGGGCTGGGTGAGCTCGGAGCACGGCTAGAGGCTGGGGATACAGGAGTGATTGGGGGCTGTCCTCTGGGGGCGCACTGAGGAGTGGGGCCCCAGGCTCTCGGCTCCTCCGGGCCGGAGACTAGGAGGCCGCCATTTTCATTCCCGTTCTCCGGAACTCTACGGAAAGCGTTCAGGGAACAGAAGCTCCCAAAAGTGAACCCGAGCCGATTAATTAGTCCGGCGGCCGGTAAGGGCGGTGCAATCCCGCCTCGGGCAAAGACACTTGAGAGTCACTACAACAGGCCCCTCCCCCAGAAGATCAACAAAATATCCAGCCAGGACGAAGTTCATCTATCAAGGAAAGTAGGTTCAATTCCTAAGACGGCAGCGCAATTCCAGAGGAGGAGAAAGCAAAGCATGGAACTCATGGCTTTCTCCCCATGATTCTTTAGTCTTGCGGCTACTTCAATTTTTTTTTTCTTTTTTCAATTTTTTTTCTTTTTTCTTCTTCTGCTAAATTTTTTAAAACTTTTACCCTTTTCTTTTTTAACGTTTTTTGACTAGTTTATCTAAATATATATATTTTTTCTTTCTTTTTTATATTTTTTATTTGTTTTATTTTTTAAATTTTTTTCTTTTTTTTTCTGAACCTGTTTTTATCCGCTTTCTTCCCCCCACAATTTGGGGTCTCTTCTCATTTGGTTACAGCGCATTTTTCTGGGGTCTTTGCCACCCTTTTAGTATTTTATTTGCTCCTTCATATCCTCTTATCTGAACAAAATGACAAGGTGGAAAAAATCACCACAAACAAAAGAACAAGAGGCAGTACCGAAGGCTAGGGACCTAATCAACACAGACATTGGTAATATGTCAGATCAAGAGTTCAGAATGACGATTCTGAACATTCTAGCCGGGCTCGAAAAAGGCAGGGAAGATATTAGAGAAACCCTCTCTGGAGATATTAAAGCCCTTTCTGGAGAAATTAAAGAACTAAAATCTAACCAAGTTGAAATCAAAAAAGCTACTAATGAGGTGCAATCAAAAATGGAGGCTCTCACTGCTAGTATCAATGAGGCAGAAGAAAGAATTAGTGATATAGAAGACCAAATGACAGAGAATAAAGAAGCCGAACAAAAGAGGGACAAACAGCTACTGGACCATGAGGGGAGAATTCGAGAGATAAGTGACACCATAAGATGAAACAACATTAGAATAATTTGGATTCCAGAAGACGAAGAAACAGAGAGGGGAGCAGAAGGTCTATTGGAGAGAATTATTGGGAGAGAATTTCCCTAATATGGCAAAGGGAACAAGCATCAAAATCCAGGAGATGCAGAGAACCCCCCTCAAAGTCAACAAGAATAGGTCCACACCCCGTCACCTAATAGTAAAATTTACAAGTCTTAGTGACAAAGAGAAAATCCTGAAAGCAGCCCGAGCAAAGAAGTCTGTAACATACAATGGTAAAAATATTAGATTGGCAGCAGACTTATCCACAGAGACCGGGCAGGCCAGGAAGAGCTGGCATGATATATTCAGAGCACTAAACGAGAAAAACATGCAGCCAAGAATACTCTATCCAGCTAGGCTATCATTGAAAATAGAAGGAGAGATAAAAAGCTTCCAGGACAAACAAAAACTGAAAGAATTTGCAAACACCAAACCAGCTCTACAGGAAATATTGAAAGGGGTCCTCTAAGCAAAGAGAGAGCCTAAAAGTAGTAGATCAGAAAGGTACAGAGACAATATACAGTAACAGTCATCTTACAGACTAATAATGGCACTAAATTCATATGTCTCAATAGTTACCCTGAATGTTAATGGGCTAAATGCCCCAATCAAAAGACACAGGGTATCAGAATGGATAAAAAAACAAAACCCATCAGTATGTTGCCTACAAGAAACTCATTTTAGACGTGAAGACACCTCCAGATTTAAAGTGAGGGGGTGGAAAACAATTTATCATGCTAATGGGCATCAGAAGAAAGCTGGGGTGGCAATCCTTATATCAGATCAATTAGATTTTAAGCCAAAGACTATAATAAGAGATGAGGAAGGACACCATATCCTACTCAAAGGGTCTGTCCAACAAGAAGATCTAACAATTTTAAATATCTATGCCCCTAACATGGGAGCAGCCAACTATATCAACCAATTAATAACAAAATCAAAGAAACACATCAATAATAATACAATAATAGTAGGGAACTTTAACACTCCCCTCACTGAAATGGACAGATCATCCAAGCAAAAGATCAACAAGGAAATAAAGGCCTTAAATGACACACTGGACCAGATGGACATCACAGATATATTCAGAACATTTCATCCCAAAGCAACAGAATACACATTCTTCTCTAGTGCACATGGAACCTTCTCCAGAATAGATCATATCCTGGGTCAAAAATCAGGTCTCAACCGGTATCAAAAGATTGGGATCATTCCCTGCATATTTTCAGACCACAATGCTCTGAAGCTAGAACTCAATCACAAGAGGAAAGCTGGAAAGAGCCCAAATACATGGAGACTAAACAGCATCCTTCTAAAGAATGAATGGGTCAACCAGGAAATTAAAGAAGAACTGAAAAATTTTATGGAAACAAATGACAATGAAAACACAACAGTTCAAAATCTGTGGGACACAGCAAAGGCAGTCCTGAGAGGAAAATATATAGTGGTACAAGCCTTTCTCAAGAATCAAGAAAGGTCTCAAGTACCAACCTAACCCTACACGTAAAGGAGCTGGAGAAAGAACAAGAAAGAAACCCTAAACCCAGCAGGAGAAGAGAAATCATAAAGATCAGAGCAGAAATCAATGAAATAGAAACCAAAAAAAAAAAAAAAAAATAGAAAAAATCAATGAGACTAGGAGCTGGTTCTTTGAAAGAATCAATAAGATTGATAAACCCCTGGCCAGACTCATCAAAAAGAAAAGAGAAAGGACCCAAATCAATAAAATCATGAATGAAAGAGGAGAGATCACAACTAACACCAAAGAAATACAGACAATTATAAGAACATACTATGAGCAACTCTACGCCAACAAATTTGACAATCTGGAAGAAATGGATGCATTCCTAGAGACATATAAACTACCACAACTGAACCAGGAAGAACTAGAAAACCTGAACAGGCCCATAACCAGTAAGGAGATTGAAACAGTCATCAAAAATCTCCAAACAAGTGGCGCCTGGGTGGCTCAGTGGGTTAAGCCGCTGCCTTTGGCTCAGGTCATGATCTCGGGGTCCTGGGATCGAGTCCCGCATCGGACTCTCTGCTCAGCGGGGAGCCTGCTTCCCTCTCTCTCTCTCTCTCTCTGCCTGCCTCTCTATCTACTTGTGATCTCTCTCTGTCAAATAAATAAATAATCTTTAAAAAAAAAAAAAAAATCTCCAAACAAACAAAAGCCCAGGGCCAGACGGCTTCCCAGGGGAATTCTACCAAACATTTAAAGAAGAACTAATTCCTATTCTCCTGAAAATGTTCCCAAAAAATAGAAATGGAAGGAAAACTTCCAAACTCATTTTATGAGGCCAGCATCACCTTGATCCCAAAACCAGACAAGGATCCCACCAAAAAAGAGAACTACAGACCAATATCCTTGATGAACACAGACGCAAAAATTCTCACCAAAATACTAGCCAATAGGATTCAACAGTACATTAAAAGGATTATTCACCACGATCAAGTGGGATTTATTCCAGGGCTGCAAGGTTGGGTCAACATCTGCAAATCAATCAATGTGATACAACACATTAATAAAAGAAAGAACAAGAACCATATGATACTCTCCATAGATGCTGAAAAAGCATTTGACAAAGTACAGCATCCCTTCCTGATCAAAACTCTTCAAAGTGTAGGGATAGAGGGCACATACCTCAATATTATCAAAGCCATCTATGAAAAACCCACCGCAAATATTCTCAATGGAGAAAAACTGAAAGCTTTTCCGCTAAGGTCAGGAACACGGCAGGGATGTCCATTATCACCACTGCTATTCAACATAGTACTAGAAGTCCTAGCCTCAGCAATCAGACAACAAAAAGAAATTAAAGGCATCCAAATTGGTAAAGAAGAAGTCAAACTATCACTCTTCGCAGATGATATGATACTATATGTGGAAAACCCAAAAGACTCCACTCCAAAACTGCTAGAACTTGTCCAGGAATTCAGTAAAGTGTCAGGATATAAAATCAATGCACAGAAATCAGTTGCATTTCTGTACACCAACAACAAGACAGAAGAAAGAGAAATGAAGGAGTCAATCCCATTTACAATTGTACCCAAAACTATAAGATACCTAGGAATAAACCTAACCAAAGAGGCTAAGAATCTATACACAGAAAATTATAAAGTACTCATGAAAGAAATTGAGGAAGACACAAAGAAATGGAAAAATGTTCCATGCTCCTGGATTGGAAGAATAAGTATTGTGAAAATGTCTATGCTACCTAAAGCAATCTAGACATTTAATGCAATCCCTAATCAAAATACCATCCATTTTTTTCAAAGAAATGGAACAAATAATCCTAAAATTTATATGGAACCAGAAAAGATCTTGAATAGCCAAAGGAATATTGAAAATGAAAGCCAATGTTGGTGGCATCACAATTCTGGACTTCAAACTCTATTACAAAGCTGTCATCATCAAGACAGCATGGTACTGTCACAAAAACAGACACACAGATCAGTGGAACAGAATAGAGAGCCCAGAAATTGACCCTCAACTCTATGGTCAACTAATCTTCGACAAAGCAGGAAAGAATGTCCAATGGAAAAAAGACAGCCTCTTCAATAAATGGTGCTGGGAAAATTGGACAGCCACATGCAGAAAAATGAAATTGGACCACTTCCTTACACCACACATGAAAATAGACTCAAAATGGATGAAGGACCTCAATGTGAGAAAGGAATCCATCAAATTCCTTGAGGAGAATGCAGGCAGCAACCTCTTCAACCTCAGCCGTAGCAACATCTTCCTAGGAACAAAGGCAAAGGCAAGGGAAGCAAGGGCAAAAATGAACTATTGGGATTTCATCAAGATCAAAAGCTTTTGCACAGCAAAGGAAACAGTTCACAAAACCAAAAGACAACTGACAGAATGGGAGAAGATATTTGCAAACGACATATCAGATAAAGGGCTAGTATCCAAAATCTATAAGGAACTTAGCAAACTCAACACCCAAAGAACAAACAATCCAGTCAAGAAATGGGCAGAGGACATGAACAGACATTTCTGCAAAGAAGACATCCAGATGCCCAACAGACACATGAAGAAGTGCTCCAGGTCACTCAGCATCAGGGAAATACAAATCAAAACCACAATGAGATATCACCTCACACCAGTCAGAATAGCTAAAATTAACAAGTCAGGAAATGACAGATGCTGGCGAGGATGCGGAGAAAGGGGAACCCTCCTCCACTGTTGGTGGGAATGCAAGCTGGTGCAACCACTCTGGAAAACAGCATGGAGGTTCCTCAAAATGTTGAAAATAGAACTACCCTATGACCCAGCAATTGCACTACTGGGTATTTACCCTAAAGATACAAACATAGTGATCTGAAGGGGCACGTGTACCCGAATGTTTATAGCAGCAATGTCTACAATAGCCAAACTATGGAAAGAACCTAGATGTCCATCAACAAATGAATGGATAAAGAAGTGGTGGTATATATACACAATGGAATACTATGCAGCCATCAAAAGAAATGAAATCTTGCCATTTGCAACAACGTGGATGGAACTAGAGCGTGTCATGCTTAGTGAAATAAGTCAATCGGAGAAAGACAACTATCATATGATCTCCCTGATATGAGGACATGGAGAAGCAACATGGGGGGTTAGGGGGATAGGAGAAGAATAAATGAAACAAGATGGGATTGGGAGGGAGACAAACCATAAATGACTCTTAATCTCACAAAACAAACTGGGGGTTGCTGGGGGGAGGTGGGATTGGGAGAGGGGGAGGGGGCTATAGACATTGGAGATGGGAGACGAACCATAAGAGACTATGGACTCTGAAAAACAACCTGAGGGTTTTGAACGGTCAGGGGTGGGAGGTTGGGGGAACAGGTGGTGGGTAATAGGGAGGGCACGTTTTGCATGGAGCACTGGGTGTTGTGCAAAAACAATGAATACTGTTATGCTGAAAAAAATAAATAAAATGGAAAAAAAAACAACTAAAAACCTATAGTAAATGCACAAAAGATAATGAAAAAGGGAAGCATACTACTATGAAAAAACCAAAAACAAACCAAATTGTAAGAGAACAAGACAAGGGTAGGAGGGGAGGGAGGAAAGGAAGGATAGAGGAAGGAAGGAAGGATGGAAAAAAGAGAGGTAGGGAGGCAGGGAGGCAGGCAGGGAGAGAGAGAGAGAAAGGAAGGAATAAAAGAAGTACAAAAGAAAACAATTAACAAAATATAGGAGTGGCTGAATGGATAAAATAAAAATTAAGCTCCAATAATATGTTGCCTATAAGAGACTCACTTCTGCTTTGAGGAAACATATACGCTGTAAATGAAGGGATGGAAAAAGATATTGAACATTAAGGATAAACCAAAAAGAGTAGGGCTATACTTGTATCAGACAAACTTTAAATCAAGAACTGTCACTAGAGACAAGGAAAGTCACAACGGAATTCTACAGGGGTCAATTCATCAAGAAGATAAACAACCATATATATAGATACACCTTAAATTGGAGCACCTAAATATATAAAGCAAATATTGCAGAATGGAGGAGAGAAAAAGACCACAATAATAGTGGGGACACTGATAGCTCACTCTCATGATGAATAGATCATACAGACAAAATATGGAAGATGAAACAGCAAGCATGAACTACATTACGGATGAAGTGGATCCAACAGAATACAAAATGGCGCATCCAGTAGAACAGGATGCACATTCTCTTCCACTACACGTGGAATATTCTCCAAGATAGGGTAAGTGTTAAGGGGGAAAAAAAAAACAGCTCTTAATAAATTTAAGAGGACTAAAAGCCTATCAAGTATCTTTTCTAGCCACAGTGGTATAGAAGTATACATCAGTAACAGAGGGAAATTTACAAGTTCATAAATATATGGAACTTAACATAATCCTGAACAAAGGTGTCAAAAATGAAATCAACGGGGAAATCAAAAAATATGTGGAGACAAATTTAATGTAAGAACAATGGACCAGGGGCGCCTGGGTGGCTCAGTGGGTTAAAGCCTCTGCCTTTCGCTCAGGTCATGATCCTAGGGTCCTGGGATCGAGCCCCGCATTGGGCTCTCTGCTTGGCAGGAAGCCTGCTTCCTCCTCTCTCTCTTTCTATGCCTGCCTCTCTCCCTACTTGTGATCTCTGTCAAATAAATAAATAAAATCTTAAAAAAAAAAAAAGAACAACAGACCAAATATTATGGGATGCAACAAAAATAGTTCCAAAGAGAAATTTATAGCAAGAAGTCCCTACATGAAGGGGGGAAAGAAAGATCTCAAATAAACAACCTAGCTTTACACCCCAATAACAAAAAGAACACACTAAACTAAAATTATTAGAAGGAAGTAAATAATAAGGATCATTGCAGAGACAAATAGAGACAAGAAAAAGAATAGGAAAGATCAGTAAAAGTGATAGCTCGTTTTTGAAAACAAAAATAAAATTGACAAATCTTTAGCTGAACTAAGGAAAAAAAGTTGTAAATAAATTATAAATGACAGAAGAGACATTACAGCAGGTACTACAGATATGTAAATGATCATGAGCAATTACCATGAACATTTACACATCAACAAATAGGATAATTTATAACAAATGGATAAATTCCTAGAAGCATACAAAGTACTAAGATGGAATCATGAGGAGGTAGGAAGTTTATTTTTTTAAATATTTTATTTATCTGAGAGAAAGTGAGGATGTGAGAGAAAAAGTGCACACAAGTCAGGGGGAGAGCAAAATGAAAGAGAGAAACAGACTCCCCACTAAGTGTGGATCCCCACCCCCACCCATGCATGGCTCAGTTCCAGGACATTGGGGATCATGACCTGAGCTGAAGGCAGATGCTTAACTGACTGAGCTAACCATGTGCCCCCAGGAGGTAGGAAGTTTAAATAGGCATAGATCAAGTAAGGAGACTGAGCAGTATTGGAAAACCTCCCAACAAAAACAATAATAAAAAACCAAAACCTCAGAGCTTCATTGGTGAATTCTACCAAATATTTAAATAAGATTTAATGCCAATCTTACGCAAACTCTTCCAAAATGTTGAAGCGCAAACACTTTCAAACTCATTTTTCAAGGCCAGGATTATTCTCATACCAAAGCTGGTCAAGTACACTGCCAGAAAAGAAAATTCCACACCAATAAGCTCGATGAATATGAATTTAAATATCCTCAATAAAATCTTAGCAAACCAAATTCAATAGTATATTAAAAAGATCATACACCATGACCAAGTGTGATTTATCCCTGGGATACAAGGATGGATAAATTTATGCAAACTATAATTGTGATACATCTCACTAATTGAAAGTATATTATCGTATGATCATTGCAATAGATGAAAAAAAAGAATTTAACAAAATTCAATACTCTTTCATAATAAAAACTCTCAATGAGAGAGGTATAGTTTGATGACTTCAACATAATAAAGGCCATGTAAGACAAATCCATAACTAACATGATTCTCAATGTTGAAAAGCTGAATCCTGTCCCTTTAGATCAAGAAAAATACAAGGATGCTCATTCAGGCCACTTCTATTCAATATAGTGCTGGAAATATAAGCCAGAGCTATTAAGAAAGAAAATAAAGTGCACCCAAATCACAGAAAGGAAAGTTAAAATTACTTCCTTTTGGATAAGACATAATCTTTTAAAAAATTAATTAAATTTTTTCTCACCATAGCACATACCCTCTCCATCCCCCAGCCACCCTATCCCTTCCATACCTACTCCCTTCTAGCAACCCTCAGTTTATTTTGTGAGATTAAGAATCTCTTATGGTTTGTCTCACTCTCTGGTTTCATCTTGTTTCATTTTTCCCTCCCTTCCTCTATGATCCTCTGTCTTGTTTTACATAGGAAACCCTAAAGACTCCACTAAAAAAAACCTTTAGAATAAATTCAGTAATGTTGCAAGGATATAAAATCAACATACAATAATTAATTGTATTTCAAAACACTAAAAATGAATTCTCCAAAAAAGGAATTATGAAAACAATGTCATCAAAAACAATGAAATACCTAGGAATAAATATAACCAAATATGTGAAAGACCTGTACATGGAAAACTATGAGACATTTATGAAAAATATTGAAGAATCCACATAGATATCCCATGTTCATGGATTAGAAAAATTAGAATTGTTAAGATCTATATTACCCAAAGAGATCAGCAGATTAATACAATCCCTGTCAAAATCCCAATGACATTTTTCATAGAACTAGAACAAATTACATTAAAATTCATATGAGAACACAAAAGATCATCAAAAGCCAAAATAATCTTGAGCAAAAAGTACAAAGCTGGAGGCATCATACAAACTGAATTTCAAAACAAACTACGAATCAATAGCAACCAAAGCATCATGGTATTGGCATAGAAACAGACATACAGACCAATGGGATAAAATAGAGAATCCAGAAATAGATACACACATTTATAGTCAATTGATATTTGACAAATGTGGCAAAAATACATGATGGGGAAATGGCAATCACTTCATTAAGTGTTGGGAAAACTGATTATTCACATGCAGAAAAATAAAATTGGACGTGTATCTCATTCCCACCAAAATCAACTCAAAATATTAAAGACTTAAATGTAAGACCTAAAACTGTAAACCTACTAGAGGAAAACTTAGGGGAAAAGCTTTATGATATTGGTCTTGACAATGGATTCATGTGTATGAACCAAAAAGGATAGGCAATAAAAGCAAAAATAGACACATGGACTACATCAAACTAAAAAGCTTCTGCACAGCAAAGAAAACATTTCAACAGAGTGAAATGACAATTTAAAGAGTGGGAGAATATATTTGCAAACCTATATATCTGAGGGGTTAGTTTCCAAAATATATAAGGAACACAAAGAACTCAAGAAAACAAATAGTAAGAAGACAAGCAAAACCCAATTAAAACAATGAGGAAAGGACCTGGATATTTCTCAAAAGAAGACATGCAAATGGTTAACAGGTACAGAAGAAGATGCTGAAACTCACTAATCAGCATGGAAGTGTAAATCAAAACCACAATGAAAGACCACCTCACATCTATTGAATGACTACTATTAAAAGGACAAATGATTCTAAGTGGTTAGTATATGAATAAAAAGGAAACCTTGGGCAACTAAGTGTCCATCAATGGATGAAAGGACAAAAAAGTAATAAATATATAAAATAGAACATTATTCAGGCTTAAAAAAATAGAATCCTGTCATCTGAGACATGAACCTGGAGGGCATTTTGTTAAGAGTAAACCAGGCACAGAAAGACAAATACTGCATGATCTCAGTGATATGTAGACTCTAAAAAAGCTGAACTCAAAACAACAGACAGTAGAATGATACTGGTACTGAGAGTATGGGGAAGTGGGAAAATGTTCTTCAAAGAGTACAAAGTTGCAGTTGTGTGGGATTAATAGGTCTAGAAATAAAATGGATAACATGTTGGCTATAGTTAATATTGTATCATATACTGGAAATATGAGAGTAGATTTTAGTTGTTCTTATCTCACACACATACACACAAATGGGTGAAAACGGTGAAGCGATTAAGAGGTATAAAATTCCAGTTATAAAATAAATAAGTCACTGGGATAAAAATTATAGCATGTGGAAAATAGTCAATAATATTTTACTGATGTTGTATGGAGACAGAAGGTAACTACACTCATCATGGTGAGCAATAGCTTTTTTTTTTTTTTTAAGATTTTATTTATCTATTTGACAGACAGAGATCACAAGTGAGCAGAGAGGCAGGCAGAGAGAGAGGCAGAAGCAGGCTCCCCGCTGAGCAGACAGCCCGATGTGGGGCTCGATCCCAGAACCCTGGGATCATGACCTGAGCCGAAGGCAGAGGCTTTAACCCACTGAGCCACCCAGGCGCCCCAAGCAATAGCTTTATGTATAGAGTTGTTGATTCACCATGTTTTATACCTAAAGCTAATATAACTTATTTCAACTATAATTTTTTAAAAAGGGTAATTATGTAAGACACATTAATTAGCTTGACTATAGTAGTCTTTTCACTATGTATATCAAACCATGTTGTACATCTGAAATACAATTTTTATTTTAAAAATATGTACAAACCTAGATTTATATATGTAATTAGATATATACACACATAAAGCCTTATATTCTTATAACTTAGGTGTAAGTTCAGAGAAGATTAAAAATATAACTAAAAACTATTTTTTCTTTCTCCAAATTTCCAAGGGAAAGGTTCAACAAGTTACCAGGCAAAGATAGAGGATTTAAAAAGGGAATGATCTGAAGACAGCAAATAAAGGACTAATTATCAAGGATACAATCATTTTTTTTATTTTAAAAGAAGTAGATAATATAAATCTTTTGGGGCCATATGAAACCTAAGATTTTTTTTTTTTCACTTTCTGATCCTTATTTGACTTTTTGAAAGTTTTAGTTAGAAAACTAGCTCAGGGGACACCTGGGTGGCTCAGTGGATTAAGCCGCTGCCTTCTGCTCAGGTCATGATCTCAGGGTCATGGGATCGAGTCCCGCATCGGGCTCTGAGCTCGGCAGGGAGCCTGCTTCCCTCTCTCTCTCTCTCTCTCTGCCTGCCTCTCTGCCTACTTGTGATCGCTCTCTCTGTCAAATAAATAAATAAAATCTTTAAAAACAAACAAAAAAAAACAAAAAAAAAAAGAAAACTAGCTCAGGGAACATACATGCTTTTCGCTAAGCACTCTAATAAACCACCAGTCACTTTAAAGTTCTTCAAACTGTGTCATACTTACTTGTCTGGAAAGAAAATCACTATGTGCATCTAATTTTAATAAGCAGATTATTTTCACTAAGGGCCCTGAATACACCTAAGGAAAAGTTAAAAAAAAAATTCAGATTTTTAATTACTAGGCAGCCTGTTTGGGTTGAGAATCCGTAATTATATGTTAGAAGATGTCAGGCAGGAGAACAAATAAGAAAATGCTTAAGGGATTGGGGTAAGTATAAAAACAAATGTGATTTATAAGTTTGTATTTAACATCTAGGACCTCAGATTTTAAGATCCATATTCTCAGGGGGAAAAAATGGCTGTTTTACTGTGATAGGATTTCTCTGGACGAAATTGCTGAGCAGGCAGTTTGGAATAGGAAGCATGTTCTAAAGTGTTTTGAACTAATACCAAACATACATATAGCAGTTAACTGTAAGCCTTCCTCAGTTCTGGATGAGCTAAAAATATATACAGTTAATACCAATGAAGTCTATATGATTTTCCCAATTAGTAGATGAGGGAATTTAGGCAAAGAGTGATTTGATAACTTGACCAAGGTCATACAGCTTGTGTATTTTTCAGAACTTGCCACAAAAGCAAAGCCAGTAGGATGTGCATGTATATTACATTGCAAATATGTATATATGTATGGTGTGTGTGTGTGTGTGTGTGTGTGTGTGGAGAGAGAGAGAGAGAGATTTAAAGGAATTGACTCATACAATTATGGGGATTGCCAAGTCCAAAATCTCCAAGACAGCCTGAAATGCTGGAGACCCAGGAAAGAGCTTAATATTGCAGCTTGAGTCAAAAGGCAATCCAGAAGCAGAATTCACCCTTCCTTGGGGGACCTCAGTCTTTTTCTCCTAAAGCCTTAACTGACTGCATAAACCTCACCCACATTATGGAGGGCAATTTGCTTTACCCAAGGTCTACCAATTAAAACATTTTCATTTAAGAGGAGCCTGGGGGTTCCGTTGGTTAAGCAAACAACTTGATTTCAGCTCAGGTCATGATTTCAGGGTCCTGAGGTGGATCCCCCACTTCTGGCTCCACACTGGACATGGAGCCTACGTAAGATCTTCTCTTTCCCTCTGCTCCTCTCACTGCCCCCTCCCCAAATATGTGTACTCTCTAAAAGAGTTTTTAAAATAAGGCAATTTTATTTAAAAATTACCTTTTCAGCAACATCTAGGTACTGTGGTCTAGCCAAGCAGACAGATATTAACCATTATTTCTAAGTAGTAGAGTCAAAATATAAACCCAAACAGTGCTCAAATTTTGAAAAGCTCCAATTAAGACTAGGAAAAAATGGTGACTATTTAGCTCAAAGGAAAATTGTGAAGTGTTTGCCAGGTTGATTTTATTTTCTTTCTATAGCCCATTTTTCTAGAAGTCTCTTGTTTTTATGTTTATATCTTATTTTTATCTTCTTATATATCTTATTTTTAATCTTCTCTTTGGTTAATGGTACCAAAGTCTCTCTCTCTTTATCTTTGGTTAATGCAACCAAAATGTCCATTGAAGTAAATGAAGGCTTATCATTTCAAATGATTTTGTTTTCTCCATGAGATAGCATGATGGACTAAGAAGGCACATGCACATTTGTGGTCAGTTCTCATGTCTACTCTAGTTTCTCTCAATACTTATAGCACATCTGTAAGACCCCAGGCACAATAGCAATCCTTAGTTTCAGTTGTTTTAAAACCTGTAAAACAGGGGCACCTGGATGGCTCAGTGGGTTAAGCCTCTGCCTTCAGCTCAGGCCATAGTCCCAGGGTCCTGGGATCAAGCCCCACATCGGGCTCTCTGCTCAGCGGGAAGCCTACTTCCTCCTCTCTCTCTCTCTCTGCCTGCCTCTCCAACTACTTGAGATCTCTGTCTGTCAAATAAATAAAATTTAAAAAAAATTAAAAACGTGTTTCTTGATTTGCCCCCTCTCTTTAAAAAAAATAAATAAATAAAAATAAAAATAAAACCTGTAAAACAGTGTAATAATAACTACCTCATAAAAAGTTTTTAAATTTAAGTAAAAAAAGTCACACAATATGTCCAATTTAGTAAGCCTCATACATATAGGCATCCAATAAAATACTAACATCTTTCCCTTGAAGCATACACAGATGCCAAAATTATTTCAAAACTCAAATGAAACTTTCTATTGGTAGAATATTTAATGGCAGTAAGTAGTAGAGATGCTTTTGACAAAGAGGGATCTTATGTTTTCATTCTCTTTCCCCCTTTTATCTATGTATTTATCTATTTTCTACCTTAAAAAAACCCTACATTCATATAGTACTGATTCCATATATGAAGCACTATGTTAGAAGGCATATATAACATACATCATTTTATTTAACAATTCAAAAAATATTTATTGAATATAAACCATGTGGCAGGCACATTTTATATCCATATTCAATGGCCTTTTGTAGTTTTTATCCTTATTTAATAATATTTTATCCATATGATATAGATAGGAAATAATAAAGATGGTTAGAACCCATAACTATCTGCTTTCAATGGCCTCAGGACCAAGGTTGTCAGAAATATTTGTTGGTCTAGTCAGTTCTCTCTCAGACTAGTTCTGATTTTCTTTTTTCTCGATTAACTTGCTTCACTGTGAGTGGTAAGATTATAATATTGTTTATGTGCCAGTATTGTATCAATTAAAATCATATTCTTAACAGAAATTGAGCTCATTTTAAATAGCACTGCTGGGGTAAGAATAAAGATAATTGTTGTTACCTGATCCGCTAGCCATGAATATTAATTAAATACATCTCCCAATTGCCCAGCCTATTAATATGAAGAATTCATATGTGAACAGATGGACCACACTTGGCAGGTTTTTTTTTCCACATTCTCTAAAAAAATATATCCTGACAGAATTTGTGCAGTCCTGCCGTATTCCATTTTAGCCAGGCTTGTTTTAGCTAATCAGGCTTTCCAAAAACTTAAAAGCATGAGTCATAAATTGAAGCAAACAGAATATTTTTTATAGTACAAATGGCATGTGAACCAGTGGTCACATGGACTATGTACATGATTCAGATTGCTACATTGTGTTTCAGACATAGGCAGGAGCCTGGTTTGAGACTAATTGCTCTCGGTTCTAGGGTTTAAACCAAATCATCATCATCATCACCATCATCATCATCATCATCATCATCTAATAAAATGACATTTCCATTAAATTATGTATCATGAGTGATAATATACATGGTCCTAGACATTCATATTTGAAATTTACTGTTCTCAGTAACTAAATATGTCTGCTCAGTAGTTAAGCACAACAAATAATGCAAGTGTCAAAGAGAGAAGCTTAAGATATATTATGGGGACTCTTAAAATGTTCTCTCAGAGCACCAAGAATACTTATTTTTTCTTCAGTGTATGTACAGTATGCCATGTGGTTGGCAGTGAAATTTTAGTATTTTATCCCATTTAACCCTAGGACAATATTGAAATGTTGGCATTTCTATCCCCATGTTACAGATTAGGATACTGAAGCTTAGAAAGTTTAAGTAACTCATCATTATCAAATAGTGCTTGGTAGAGCCAGGGTTTGAGGTCATTTGTCTAACTCAAACCAAACTCTTATCCACACAATATCTCTCCATATAGGGGCTGGGGAAAATAAGGATACCAAATGTATAAGAGTTCATTTTTATAGTATCTGATTCTGTCCACTAGAATGTGTGGTTGGTACTTTATGGATACACCAATATTGATACACAACCATATTAAGTAAGTAATATTTTCTTTATTCTGCTCTCAAGAAAATTGTTTCAAACAGGCTAAGTAATGTATTTAAGGGAATGCAGTTAATAGGAGATGAAGCCAGGTTCCAAAACCAGATCAGTTATCCCCTCTACATTGCAGTCTCATTATGGTAAACTAGGCATCCAAAACTTAAGTCCAAAACTAAGGACATATTTTCAACTTCTCCTTCTGTCTTACTCCCCACAACCAAATAAAATATAAATGCTAATTATTTTAATTTCTACATAAGTACAGATTCCATTTTCCCTTCCCCAAATCTTTAAACTGTTCTGTTTCAGGATTTCCTTATTTTTGACCAGAAAAATTCCATCTGTCAAGAGTATGGCTGATTATTTGTTGAAAGTATTATTCTTCATGAATGCTGTCAGACCATTACAAAACCACATTCTTTAAAACAAACCCACAAGCAACCAACAAATAACCTTATTTCTTAAGATTTGGCATCTTTTAAAACCCTCCTCTCTCCCATCTTGGTTGCCAATATCCTCTGACTTTATAATCCCTCTCCTTATTTATTGTTCTGATATGTGAGCAGAGTATCTATTGCACTACGTGTATCAGTGTGGGTAACTTCCACATTCACATAGATGTCTTATATATTGCTCTAGTCTCTCAGTTAATCTCATAACGATATCATCATATAGTCAGAGTGCTAGATCATGTTACCAAACCCTCAGTGCCTCCATGTCATTAACAGAGGAAAGCCTAAGTTTCTTTATGTGCTATAGACAGCCTTTCATGACTTGGTTCATCTCTTCATTTCCAAATTCAGCTTCCAGCACTACCTGCTCTGCACTTTACGTTCTAGTAATACTGAATTATAGTGTTCCTTATAAGCACCAGTCTTTCTCATTTGTATGTTTTTGCATGGAACATATTTTTACTTTTATTCACCTTATTCAATCTTACACGTCCTGAAGATTTGTTTCAATGTGATCTTCTTGACCTTCCCTATATCAGTGCTGAATTATACTATGATGACCATAGGTTAGAAAAAACTTGGGACTTTTTATCTATTGTGCTCTGAATGTGCTTCCCCTAAGGCCCTAGTAATGCTTTAGTCTCTAGACTAGATGTTCCAGAGTTCAGGCTGCTAGCAAGTCTCATGTCTCCAGGATGGGAAACTGGATCACTACATTAAAAAAAAAAATGAATAAATAAACTGAAAACCTATGAAAACAGGGCTAGAGATATAAAAAGCAGTGTTGGAAGAAAGTCTTATTTCAATACTTCTGCTGTATTATGGGTTAGGTTGCATTAGAGACTTGTTAGAAACAAGTTTCTGGATCAGTACAAAATTCTTGCCTACCTATATTGCTGTCACATACACCACACTCACTTTAATTCCATGCATCTGTTAATTCAACATTTACTGATTACATTATATATAAAAATCAGTGAACGATTGCACATTCAAATTTAAATATTATGGACCAAATATTTCAAAATCTTACCCTTTTGGGAAGAATAGTTGCATTCAACTGTATCATTAAAAAAAAATGTCCGGATATCTCAGAAGAAAATGCCAAATTTAGTGCTGTTACAGTTTTGAGAAAGAGACATTTTTCCAGGTGAAAAGTCAGGAAGGGTGTCATGGGGCATGTACTATTTGTACCGGACCATCCTTAAACAGTTACCAGGATTTGGCTGTATAGAATCTGGAAAGTTGGAATGACTTTGTCCTATTAAGAATCTTTTTAAAACACACACACACACGGGGCGCCTGTGTGGCTCAGTGGGTTAAGCCTCTGCCTTCAGCTCAGGTCATGATCTCAGGGTCCTGGGATTGCATCAGGCTTTCTGCTCAGCAGGGAGCCTGCTTCCCTGTCTCTTTCTGCCTGACTCTCTGCCTACTTGTGATCTCTCTCTGTCAAATAAATAAATTAAAACACACACACACAAACCCACTAATACAATTTTCTTTCTTTCTTAGATCAAAGGATGAGGTGAAGAGTAAATTTGTGCAGTCATAGAACAGAGGCTTAGAAATACTAATACATCAGTTTATTGTGAATTGCTATTGATATATAACTGAAATCATTATGATTATAATTATGTATTAATGGCAATTTATAATTTCATAATTATTAAATGTCTGGACTTCTTTTTTGTCTTTCTATAGGAAAGGCAAACACTCTTTATCATAGAAAGTAGATCATAGTAAGTAGATCACAGAAAGTAATCTATAAACATTTGTAGAATGAAATGAGTGTTTGGGCAAATATAAAGTCTGTCACTTTTTCCACTCTTTATTGGGAAGTTGATTTTGCATATAAAAGAGTTGGGGGGGGCGCCTGGGTGGCTCAATGGATTAAAGCCTCTGCCTTGGCTCAGGTCATGATCTCAGGGTCCTGGGATCGAGCCCCACATTGGGTTCTCTGCTCCGCGGGGAGCCTGCTTCCTCCTCTCTCTCTGCCTGCCTCTCTGCCTAGTTGTGATTTCTCTCTGTCAAATAAATTAAAAAAAAAAAAAAAAGAGTTGGGGGAACTTGGATGTGGTCATTGGAATTTAAAGGTAATTAAGAGAAATCTCAATTAGTAAAACTATTCCAGAGCTTTGAGTATCCTTATAGGGAAGGTGCAGTTTTGTTTTTATAACAATGTAAGTTCATAGAAATTGATTCAGAAATATGTCAGACTTGTTCAGGAACATTATCATGGATAAGTTCTATGCATAGAAATCAGAAAGTGCCTTAAAAGTGGACTCTTCCTATAGGTTGTCAGCCTATACTATGTAGGGACTGGGCATCTGGGCAGATGATTATTTTAGGCAATCATTCTAAACAGAATTTATTTATATGCAACAGGACATCAGGTTAGCTACTTCTGCAATTCACATAATTTTAGAAAATCATATTTACTTTAATATTACACAAATCAAAGTAACATGGTTAAAATGTGTTTTTAATCAGATTCTCTTACACTGTCGAATGTTTTGAAAGTATTAATGATAGCCTATTACATCATATGTATATGCCAGTAAGTTAACCACTCAAAAATTGTTAGATATTAGGTTGTTTTTATCTTTCTTACTGTAGAAATAATTCTGAGTACCCTTTTATATAAAAAGTACAACATTTTGATTATTTACTTAGAAGGTCTAGAGTCTCAAAGAGATGTAAGTCTATTGATGTGCATTGCCAAATTGCTTTAAGAGAATATATACTAAAAGCAGCAGAATGGGAAAATATCCTGAAACCTACAGGAGTACATTAAATGGGCTCTACCTTTTAAAAATGTTTTTTGACTGAAGAAAAATGGGTTTGTTCTTTTAATGTACAGCATATTTTTGCTGCTGAGGTTTATATTCTGCCATCTTTATTAGCAATTTATATCTAATCTTTTAAAAAGAACATAATCTTAGTTCATTTTTAAATTAAGTTCATTAGTATTGTCATTGTTTTGTGTATAAGTGTACTATTTGTAAAGTTTTATCTCTTAAAGACATTAACTAACTATTTGATTAATTTGTTATAAAAACTTAACCCAAGGGGTGCCTGGGTGACTCAGTTGGTTAAGCATCCAACTCTTGATTTCTGTTCAGGTCATGAACTCAGAGTTATGAGGTTTAGCCCTGCATTGGGCTTTATGCTGGGCATGGAGCCTACTTAAGATTTTCTCTCTCTCTCTCTCTCCCTCTTCTTCCTCCTCTCCCCTACCTAAAAAAATAATAAAACATAAAAATAATTTAAAAAACTAGTTTATCATTTTTTAAAGATTTTATTTATTTGATAGACAGAGATTACAAGTAGGCAGAGAGGCAGGCAGAGGGAGAGGGGGAAGCAGGCTCCCCATTGAGCAGAGAGCCCAATGCAGGGCTTGATCCCAGGACCCTGTGATCATGACCTGAGCCAAAGGCAGAGGTTTAACCCACTGAGCCACCCAGACGCCCCTATTATTTACTTAAAATATAATTTAAAATATTGAATTTCAACTGGAAAAAATGAAATGACAAATTCCTAAGGAATGATTGCAACAGTGAATATTTATCATTATTTGGTAACCTAGTCTACTGCAGATAGCTTATTCATTAAGTTGAATTACCATAGATTTCAGTCTTGGGCATTGGCATCACTTATATTGGATCAGCAGTTACCTATTAGCTAAATGACTCCTAGTCTATTACTCGAGCTTCCATAGTTCTACCTGAAAAATCCCTGTATAACTAAAGATGAGTGTACATAGAAAATATTTAGGGGCACCTGGGTGGCTCAGTTGGTTAAGCCACTGCCTTCAGCTCAGGTCACAATCCTGGAGTCCAGGGATCGGTCCCATATTAGGCTCCAGCTTCACAGGGAGTCTGCTTCTCCCTTTGACCTTCTCCCCTCTCATGCTCTCTCTCTTTGTTTCTCTCTCAAATAAATAAAATCTTAAAAAAAAAATTTATTTAAAAAAATATTTAAGTTTCAGTGACTAATTGATAATAAATTATAGAATATGGTTCAACAATAAAAAAAAGTGAAGTAGATTTTAGAAATTATAGGATACACTTGGTCTGTAAGAGGCCAATATAAGTGAATCACTTCTAGGATTAAAATTTGCTATTTTTTCCCTCAGTCAGAATTTTCCACTTTAAATGACATTTTAAAAAATATTTTATTTATTTGTCAGAGAGAGAAAGAGCAAGAGAGTGTACAAGCAGGGGGAGCAGTAGGCAGAAAAAGAAGGCTCTCTACTGAATAGGGAGCCTGATGTGGGACTCCATCCCATAACCCTGGAACATGACCTGAGCCAAACGTAGACGCTTAACAGACTGAGCCACCCAGGGTCCCCTCTTTTTTATTTTTATTTTTTAAAGGTTTTATTTGAAGAGAACGAGAGTGAATGGGGTGAGAAGCAGAAGGAGAAGCAGACTTTCTGCTGAGCCAGGGGCCCATTTTGGGGCTCAATCTCTGGACTCTAAAATTATGACCTGAGATGAAAGCAGATGTTAACTGACTGAGCCAACCCGGCAGCCCCAAGTGACCTTATTTCAATTGGTGTTAAACTTCACTATTTCATTAATGTTTATCTAAAAACAAAACAAAACAAAAACTCTTATTAAAAATTTTATAAGTATGAATCTATATAAAAGTGAAGAAACAAAGGAAAATATAGATAAGCACATACACACACACAGAATTTATAATATTGTAGTTCTTTATTCTTTGCTCCCATCCATACTCTCTAGTGAATTAGAGACTTAGTTTCAGTCTTCTGTATCCTTCTTACTCTATTCTCCCTACTAGTTATAAAATCCTATCATCTTTGTTTTTAAGAAAAACTCCCCAATGTTTACTTAATTCCTCTCAAGCTTATTGTCACAAATTGAGTCCAGGATTACTTCCAAACTTGATTTCCTTCTTCTGATTTGAGTATTCTCAATTATATTACCATATTATATTATGAGCTCTCATCTTCAAACAATTCTGATCAGACTGATGTCTCTTATAAAAACTTCATGTGGTTTCCTCTCCTCCTTAAGATAAAATCCAAACATTCTGAAATGGTTATAAGATCTTCAAGATCTTGCCTTACTTTCTCCAGTATAATCTGCTCAAAATATATGTTCACTTTTATTTATATCCCAAATACACGTTTTCTTATCTGGGTTCTCCCAGGGGGGGTCATATTTGAGAAAATATGAATGTCAATGGTTTATTTGGGAGGAAATACCAAGAAGCCAGTGCAGTTGTGTTAATGAGTTACTATGATCAGCAACAGACCTGGAGCCTCTGGAGGACTATATGGTAACATTCTATGTATTCTCACCTGAGTGAAGAAGAGTTGGGATATTTATCTACCATCCCTGATCTTTATTTCTGTGGGCTACTCACAGGACTCCCTAGCAACTCTTGCCTGTCCTGAATATGGGTCAACTAGGGCTGACTTATGCATTTAGTAATGTCTATGACCTATAATACTTTTAGAGACTACCAAAGTTTTAATTTCCTTTAAACTCATTAGCAATGAATATAATATAGTACAGATTTTGTCTTTATACCAACACAGGCATGAAATATAATGCTTAATACCTTTTTTTATGGATAGGGTGCCTGGGTGGCTCAGTCCATTAAGCATCTGCTTTTTGGCTCAGGTCATGATCTCAGAAACCTGGGATCTAGCCCTATGCAGGGCTCCCTGATCAACAGAGAGTCTGCTTCTCCCTGTTCTTCTGACCACCCCCCCGACCTTGTGCATGTGTGTGTACGAGTGTCCTTTCTCAAATAAAATTTAAAAAACATATATACTTATTTTTTATGGATGAAGAGACCCTATGAAGACAATTTAGGGTCCATAGAAGTTGTAATATGGGGCGCCTGGGTGGCTCAGTGGATTAAGCCGCTGCCTTCGGCTCAGGTCATGATCTCAGGGTCCTGGGATCGAGCCCCGCATCGGGCTCTCTGCTCAGCTGGGAGCCTGCTTCCCTTCCTCTCTCTCTGCCTGTCTCTCTGCCTACTTGTGATCTCTCTCTCTGTCAAATAAATAAATAAAATCTTTAAAAAAAAAAAAAAAAGAAGTTGTAATATGGGCCGAGGATAAATGTGCTCATGTAGCCAGAAAGGCGTCAGAAAGACAGATATGGTTAAAAATTAGGGTATCGCATCATCTGGTCCAGAGTGCTATCTGAGTGTATCTCAGATACACTATCAGATACTCAGATACTCTATCAGAGTGTATCTGCAAGTGCTAAAATATTTGTTATCTGTGGAACACTCACTCTATATCATTTAACCCATACCTTTTCCCTTCAATAATCCCCTAATATACATGCATACATTCTCAAAAATGGTTCTGATAAATTCCATTAACTCCTCCATTTCAAGTTTAAAACTCACTGAATCTGGGAAGTATTTCCTGATCCCCGTGTTTGGATTAGATGCAGTTTTTATGCACTTTGCGTTCTCCTTTTATTTCCCCACCATTGTGTTTTTCACACAGGGATTTCATCTTTACTTGCATTCCTCACCTCTACTAGATTACATGATCTCTGAGAGTAGGATCCATTTTTATATCTACATGCACCATGCAAGCACAGTGATTAGCACATAGTAGGTAATCAGTTATAGTCCGGTAAATTAAACTCTTAGTCATGAACTTAAACTGCTGAGTTATATTTGAAGTCAACTTGATTAGAAAGATTGCACTAGATCATGTTATGTCAAGTTGACTAAGGCTGGATGGTTTTCCAAAATCACTTTGCTTGTATACTTCTGTATAAAAACCAAAAGAAGAAAGTACATGAGATTTGGCAGACATAAAGCAGAAATCATTAGTCTCCAAAGCTTATCACAATCAGCCATAGTGATGGACATAGGTGCCCAGAGATTCCTCATTCTTCTCTGTTGCACATTCTGCTACTACTACTAGCCATGCTAATTAAAAGTGGATTTAAGTCTGCCATTAAGACCTTGGTTGTGGACCTGAAGCAGGATGACTACACTACACACAAAAAAAAATTCCCTAGAGGTGGGTGGGGGGAGGGTCCCTCTTTGTAGTCCCTCTCTGGTATCAAGGTTTTCTTAAAAACCTTGGTCTGGAACAGTCTATGTAGTGGCAGAGGGAGGAAAGGCAGCTACAATGTGAAGAAGCTATGCATGGCTGACTTAAGTAAGACCCATGAACTAGATGTGGGTCACTTTGAAGGGACCAGCTAGTAATCATCTTTAAAGGAAATTTGCCCAAGAGTCACTTAGAGGTATGGTAGGGCTCCATTAGAAATGGTTGTGTTGAATAGATTATAGGACACTAGAAACTGAAGACAAGTTGTGGGTGGGTGGTGGGTGGTGGGCCATAGAAAATCCAAGTCTCACAGCAATTTTTGTTGGATGTTCCCTTTGAGAAAATCTGAGAAACCCACAGAAGCATTCACGAGAGAAAAGTCAGCTTTCAAGTCCATTATTTTCAGTATATACCAATACGAGATCACATATGCACCAGTCAATTAAGACTTTTTAGTCCCTTATTTCATCTTCTTTTTTCTTCTCAGAGCTATAAAATAGAGGGTGGTAAACAGCTATAGAATGGGGCAGAGGTAGGAGGAAAAGGGGGTATTAAAATTATGTGAAGGGAGAAGAGATTGATGAGGTCCCTCCTTCACAACTTCAGTCTCCCCCAACCCAAACCACTCCGCACTGGAGTAGATAAGAAGATACAATTTTTTTTAAAGATTTTATTTATTTATTTATTTGACAGACAGGTCACAAGTAGGCAGAAAGGCAGGCAGAGAGAGAGTGGTGGAAGCAGGCACCCCGCGGAGCAGAGAGCCTGACGCGGGGCTCGATATAGGGAACCCAGGATCATGACCTGAGCTAAAGGCAGCAGCTTTAACCCACTGAGCCACCCAGGCACCCTGAGAAGATACCATTTTAAAAGATGTTTGGATTTTCCTTATTAAAGTCTATTGAGTATTGTAATAGCTAAATTGTGACTGTTCATTTGGCTAAAGTGATCAGAAATAAATTTTAATATATAAGACTGACCAAAAGATTATAGCAGACAGAGATGCAAAAAAGAATGAGTCACAGATTGAGATTTAAAATGAAAAATGCTTTCTATTGAGCCCTATAGAATCCTATACTTTCAAAACAGTAGTTGGTTTTAGTTATAAAAACAAGACCATCAAGCATGATGATCAACTCTACATATATATAGATTATGTTCCTTCAACTATTACAAAATAGAATTCACCAAAAGGAGAAAGAAAAAGCAGGGTGCCCTATTATATGAAAAATCATACTTTAACATAATTGTTTCATTTTATGTTTTTAAATACACAATATATTTTTCAGCAACCCTTTAAATTCATGGATTTCATTCTAAAGACCATCTATAATAATCTCGCCATGTAATTCTTGGCCAAGAAATCTTTATTCCCACAATTATACTAAATGTATAATACAGAATGTGAGCTTTGTTGTGAGAGCATTATATAAATGTACAATAATGGTATAAAGTCCTGATTGAAAATATTATGATCAATATTATTGTTGTGCATTGACAAAGATAATTGTTTTTGTTTTAAACAAAATTCTATTCAATGACCATCAATGTTATGTGCCAAAAGGCATGCATTTTCTTTCTTTTTTTTTTTTTTAAGATTTTATTTATTCATTTGACAGACAGAGATCACAAGTAGGCAGAGAAGCAGACAGAGAGAGAGGAAGAGAAGCGGGCTCCCCGCCAAGCAGAGAGCCCGATGCGGGGCTCGATCCCAGGACCCCAGGACCATGACCTGAGCTGAAGGCAGAGGCTTCAACCCACTGAGCCACCCAGGTGCCCCGAAAAGGCATGCATTTTCAAGTGAAATACTTCTCCCTTCCTTGACAAAGGACTCTCAATTACCTACAAGGAAATGCATCATATGTGATGGGCATCAAAATTTCTAAAAATTTATAAATAGAAGATATTATTGGACATAAAGTAGAAAGAATATTGGTCATAGAAACCACTGGATTTAAATTTCAGTTCACTTGCTTATTACTTGTTGGTCTTGGGCAAGCCATTTAATCTTTTTCTACATGGAAATCTATCAGAAAAAAATAAAAAACAAAAAGGAGGTAATATGTACTTAGAGATTACTGTAGGGTTAAAAATAATTCACTCACAGGCGCCTGAGTGGCTCAGTGGGTTAAAGCCTCTGCTTTCGGCTCAGGTCATGATCTCAGGGTCCTGGGATGGAGGCCAGCATCTGGCTCTCTGCTCAGCAGGGAGCCTGCTTCCCCCCCCCCCCCCGCCCACATCTGCCTCTCTGCCTACTTGTGATTTCTGTCTGTCAAATAAATAAAATCTTTAAAAAAATAATAATTCACTCACGTAATATCTTATTCTACTCTATTACTGTTCAAATACTATTTTCTCTGTTCCATGGATTTTTAAGGAATGAAGTTTATATAAGTTTAGTGATTTTGATAAGATACATAAAAATAACATGGTCAGATTTTCTGTCTCTCTTGGTTATTTAGCTCTGCATAAAAACCTTGCTTCCCCATCTCCACCTAAGAATTCAATGTTTTGAAAGAACAACTGTTTTGCTGTCTCTCATGGTTTCATGTACTGACTGGCATTAGCTGTTCCACATGATGTCAGCTACTGCTATAATCACCTGGTGGATATTTGGGCCAGAATATCAATGATGGCTCTCTTATAAGGAAGAGCTTATATAGACTGTTGACTGATCATTCAGCATAGGCTCTGAAACAGAATGTCTACACACTGTTTCTCCATATGGCCTGGGCTTATCATAACATGGTGGTTGATTTCTAAGGGGGTCGGGGGTGGGGAGATTCCCAAAAGCAAGAGTTTCAAAAGACCAAGAAGGAAGCTGCAAGATCTTTTATGATCCAGCCTTGGAAACCAAGCAGTATCATTTCCACCATGTTTTATGATTACAAAGGCCAACCAACATTTAGTAGAGACTGGGGTTACTGGAGCGGGGCATCCTGTAGACTAGCTATTACATTGATTATAAAGCCACTGCATCAAATTATTTTTATGTAATATTATCTGCTCCAATTATTTCAAAATGTGGTTGGATAAATATAAAATGGGGGAAAATGAATGACTCACTATAACATTATTTGTCTTTGTCTATTCTACTCCTGGAGCGCTCTACCCATATGACAGGTTTATAGATATTTAAACTTAAAAAAAAAATTATCTGTTTGCACCTCTAACCACCGTCCTACTAAAAACTCCTTATATTTAAGTAGAGAGCAAGAACATAGATATTAGGGCACCTGGGTGGCTCAGTGGAATAAGCCTCTGCCTTTGGGTCAGGGTTCTGGGATTGAGCCCCACATCAGGCTCTCTGCTCAGCAGGGAGCCTGCTTTCCCCTTTCTCTCTGCGTACCTCTCTGCCTACTTCTGCCTACTTGTGATTTCTCTGTCAAATAAATAAATAAATAATCTTAAAAAAATAAACATAGATATCAACGTCAATTTGACATTCAATATACTTGTTAGTAAAATAGAGTAATAATAAGTGGTTATGAAGTAGCTGCTCTTCTGTTGGTTGTGAGAATAATATAGGGCAGTGAGAATGCTTAATATGGGGGTTGAAAGATATTAAGTTGTTAAATGTATGGTAGCTACTTCTATTATATGCAACGAACAATTAAATGTAGCAAATACAAATTATTAGTCTATAAACTTAGAGAGCAGGAAATGTAACTCTTTTCCCTATAACGGAATTTGATTTTTATTTCAAGACTCCATTTGACAAGGGGTGGCTTTATTTTAGCTAATGCAAGTAAATTTCAACAAATGTATGTCTTGCCCGCCTTTCCCTAACTCAAAGTCTATGAATCTGAGGTGAACAAAGAAATCTCGAATAACCTTAGAGAAAATGGAGAACAGAGAAATTCATGCTGTGTTCTCAATAAAATCCCCCCAAAATGGAAGTTGCCATTTTTCTCACCCCTACATAACACGTGATGTACCTAAGCCAAAAATTCTTAAGTACTGCAAGTTGCCTCATGATCTCAGATTGATTTGGAAACAGGAAACATTTGCTACATGCTAGAGAGGAGTAAGAAAGTAGTTGAGAGAACAAACAAGACTAGGAGAAGCCTTCTAATTAGGTTCAGGTTTTGTGACAATGCTCAGACCTGAGGAGGCGGGGGTATTTTTGCAATGACAATATAGCTATGTAACCAGAGGCTGGAAAGCCCTCCTCTACACCACCCCCTACCCACTCTCCCTGCACCACTCCTTGAGCTTCTAGAAATAAAGACATAAGCCTGGGAAATAAAGTGGTAAGGTAAAGTACAAAATTGATAGAGATTGCAATTCTTTTCCTAACTGAAATAAGATTTAAGAAAATAATTTTTATTTAATTATGGAAGGAATGTAACATCTTTTCAACTTGAATTTCTGACTTAGATTTTATCAGGTATGTATGCATCAAAAAGAAATCACAGCCTGCCACAAAATCAGTTGAAGGAATCATCATTGTTGGATAAACTAATTTGTGGATGTAATTGGGAATACAACTGGGAATAATCTGAATGACTTCCATGTGTAACTTTATGGAAATCATGTTAAATTTCAATCTAGGGTGGGTTTTTGTTGTTGTTGTTTGTTTTTGTTTGTTTTAGGTAATTGAGTCAATTCTCAGAAAGTAAAATAGAATATAGCCATAGAGTGTCAGTCAGAATAAGCAGAGAATACTTATGCACAGGATATCAAAACGTCTTAGAGTCTACGGAGATCTTCCTGGCAGTTGCTAAAAAGGCCATTTTCAAGTATGAAGGGCAGTAATATTCACTTCTAACAAGTCTTCATTTGTCTTGCTATGGCATGGGACTTAAGATCTCAAAACAATTGGGCCACTGTGACTTAATATATCATTTTCTCTTGGTTTCCAAGTAGCATAGTGTTGCATTTATATAAAGCTATGTCACACTTCATAAATCAACCTCTGAGACAGAGGATAAACAGTCACATAACAAAAAGCATGTGGACAAATGCTTGAGCTCACAAGTCACAGCTCACTGAGCAGCCTTCCCAAAAGCATCTACCTCAACTCCCGTCAGCTACTTGCTCAGAACTTACTGCATTTTGCAACTTTCCTTTCACCAAAATCACCCAGGCTGATGACATGTGATCAAAGCATCAGAAACAAATCAATGAATGCTTTACTTTCCAAGGTCTTTTTTCTTGTTTGGTGATTGGTTGCAGTGGATCCAGCATCTAAAGTATTGTGTAGCATGACCAAACCATGTGTGTTTTCTGTTTAAGCACTTGCTGAGCAGGATATAGAATGATTTTTTTTTTTTCAAGTCAATATGCAGTGTCTTTTGTTGGTATATTGTAAAAACAAAACAAAACAAAACAACTGCACCTTTTGCAGTCACTTTATAATTAGTTTCTAGGAAATGGAAAGGTACATGTTTACATACCCATGCAAATATTACCTCACCATGTAAACTTCTCTCTTGATATGGTTCCTTTTTCCCCTCCCACTGACATAAGTAGACTAACACACCTGGCCCACAATGGGAGAAAGGGATACCAGTCAAAGTATTCTGCATCAGATGGGTACATATGCATCTTCAGCCTCTAGATAAAAGCTACTTTAACATTTCAGAAATTCGCAAAAGGAAATAATCTAGGATCCTTTCTTATATTTGCCATCACCCTTTATATGTTCCTCCGTAGTGGATACTCTGTACCTTAGAACTAGTTTCTGAGGGCATGTCGGATTAATCCTTTGTTCCTCTGTAAGTAAGTTATCCTCCCCCACCCCGTCCCCAGATTTTTTTTTTTTAAGATTTTATTTATTTGACAGACGGAGATTGCAAGTAAGCAGAAAGGCAGACAGAGAGAGGGGGGGAAGCAGACTCGCCGCTGAGCAGAGAGCCTGATGCAGGGCTCCATCTCAGGACCCTGAGATTATGACCTGAGCTGAAGGCAGAGGCTTAACCCACTGAGCCACCCAGGTGCCCCATTTTCTACTGTTTGAAAATAAATATATGCTGAAGCATAGTTTTTGGATATTTGTCCTGCTTGGTGTTCTGAGTTCCTGAAACAGTGGTTTGATGTCTGACATTAATTTGGACAAATTCTCAGTCATTACTATTTCAAATATTTCATCTGTTCCTTTTTCACCTTTCTTTTCCTTCTTTTCTTTCCATTACATGTATTATACCTTTTGTAGATCACCCACCATCCTCAGACATTGTCATGTTTTTCTCAGTCTTGTTCTCTTTGCTTTTCCATTTTGGAGGATTCTATTGAGATATCCTCAAACTCAGAGATTCTTTTCTCAGCTATGTCCAAGCTAGTAGTAAGCCCAAAGGCATTTTTCATTTCTGTCACAATGTTTTTTAATCTATAGAGTATCCTTTTGGTTCTAAGGAATTTCATCTGCTTAACTGCCTATCTGTTCTTGTTTGCTGTCTACCTTATCCATTCGACCTTTAGCATATTAGTCATAGTTTGCTAACTTCCTGATGTGATAATTGCAATATGTCCACTATATCTTGTTCTGATGCTTCCTTTATCTCTTCAAATTATGTTGTCTTTAGGTAATTTTTTTTTCTTGATGGCCAGATATGACTTGCAGAAAATAGGCCTTTTGCCAATTGATGATGAGGTTTTGAGGAAGAAAATAACTTTACAGTCCTATGATTATGTCTCAGTTCCTTAGTGAGTCTGCCTCTGGGTGGTAAACTTCAAAGGTTTTGTTTTGTTCTGTTTGTTTTGTTTTGTTTTTTAATCACCCCTTATGAGAGAAGGAATGGCTAGAGTGGGCTAAAGTTGACTATTTCCCTTCCTTCAGATCAGTTAGGATTCAATACTACCCAAACTCATTAGGCTCTGGTTAAGTAGCTTCCCCCCCAAAGCAGGCCTTGTTAAGAACAGAGTACCCTGTATATTACCATATTATCATGAGATTCCTTTTCCCTCCCACTGCCAGAAACTGGGGGGATTTTTTCTGACATTTTCCGTGGAAAACTAGTTGAGCTCCTGGAACCTCACTGAGATGTGGAGCTCATAAAATTGTGTCTCCCACCCCCACTGAATTTCCTTGAAGTTTTTAATACTTAGGAGTTGTCCATACTGAGCCTCCAGCAATTCATCAAATGTAGTATTGGGTTCCTAAAGTAATTACTACTCTTGAGTCTCTGTTACATTAAATTGTTAGTATCTATATTCTCCTGTTAGCCTCTCCAATCTTGGGTGCTGTGATTTGCCCTTTGTCCTCACCTCTTATAAATCCTAAATGTGTTGTTAATTTTTCAATCTGTTTAGCTTTTCACTTGTTGCTAGGATATAATGGCGACTTCCAAGCTTCTTACATCCAGAATTAGAAATTACAAATTACTCAAAGGATTTTGAAGGCAGTGAAAATACTCTGTATATTCTAATGATAGATACTGGTCATCTTGCATTTGTCTAGTCTATGTAATATACAACAGCAAAATTGAATACTTAGGTAAATGACTGGATTTGGTTGATTATAATGTGCCAATGTAAATAGGAGCAAAAGGTATATGATAAATCTCTGTACTTTCCTCAGTGTGCTGAGAATCTAAAACTGCTCTTAAAAAATCTTAAATAGAGATCAAGGTGATGCTGGCCTCATAAAATGAGTTTGGAAGTTTTCCTTCCATTTCTATTTTTTGGAACAGTTTCAGGAGAATAGGAATTAGTTCTTCTTTAAATGTTTGGTAGAATTCTCCTGGGAAGCCATCTGGCTCTGGGCTTTTGTTTGTTTGGAGATTTTTGATGACTGTTTCAATCTCCTTACTGGTGATGGGCCTGTTCAGGTTTTCTATTTCTTCCTTGTTCAGCTGTGGCAGTTTATATGTCTCTAGGAATGCATCCATTTCTTCCAGATTGTCAAATTTGTTGGTGTAGAGTTGCTCATAGTATGTTCTTATAATTGTCTGTATTTCTTTGGTGTTAGTTGTGATCTCTCCTCTTTCATTCATGATTTTATTTATTTGGGTCCTTTAAGGATCCCATCAAAAGAGAGAACTACAGACCAATATCCTTGATGAACAAAGATGTGAAAATTCTAACCAAAATACTAGCCAATAGGATTCAACAGTACATTAAAAGTATTATTCACCACGACCAAGTGGGATTTATTCCAGGGCTGCAAGGTTGGTTCAACATCCACAAATCAACCAATGTGATACAACACATTAATAAAAGAAAGAACAAGAACCATATGATACTCTCCATAGATGCTGAAAAAGCATTTGACAAAGTACAGCATCCCTTCCTGATCAAAACTTTCAAAGTGTAGGGATAGAGGGCACATACCTCAATATTATCAAAGCCATCTATGAAAAACCCACTGCAAATATCATTCTCAATGGAGAAAAACTGAAAGCTTTTCCGCTAAGATCAGGAACACGGCAGGGATGTCCATTATCACCACTGCTTTTCAAAATAGTACTAGAAGTCTTAGCCTCGGCAATCAGACAACAAAAGGAAATTAAAGGCATCCAAATCGGCAAAGAAGAAGTCAAACTATCACTCTTCACAGATGATATGATACTATATGTGGAAAACCCAAAAGACTCCACTCCAAAACTGCTAGAACTTGTACAGGAATTTAGCAAAGTGTCAGAATATAAAATCAATGCACAGAAATCAGTTGCATTTCTGTACACCAACAATAAGACAGAAGAAAGAGAAATTAAGGAGTCAATCCCATTTACAATTGCACCCAAAACTATAAGATACCTAGGAATAAACCTAACCAAAGAGGCTAAGGATCTATATGCAGAAAACTATAAAGTACTCATGAAAGAAATTGAGGAAGACACAAAGAAATGGAAAAATGTTCCATGCTCCTGGATTGGAAGAATAAATATTGTGAAAATGTCTATGCTACCTAAAGCAATCTAGACATTTAATGCAATCCCTATCAAAATACCATCCATTTTTTTCAAAGAAATGGTACAAATAATCCTAAAATTTATATGGAACCAGAAAAGACCTCGAATAGCCAAAGGAATATTGAAAAAGAAAGCCAAAGTTGGAGGCATCACAATTCCGGACTTCAAGCTCTATTACAAAGTTGTCATGATCAAGACAGCATGGTACTGGCACAAAAACAGACACACAGATCAATGGAACAGAATAGAGAGCCCAGAAATAGACCCTCAACTCTATGGTCAACTAATCTTCGACAAAGCAGGAAAGAATGTCCAATGGAAGAAAGACAGCCTCTTCAATAAGATGTGCTGGGAAAATTGGACGGCCACATGCAGAAAAATGAAATTGGACCACTTCCTTACACCACACACGAAAATAGACTCCAAATGGATGAAGGACCTCAATGTGAGAAAGGAATCCATCAAAATCCTTGAGGAGAACGCAGGCAGCAACCTCTTCGACCTCAGCCACAGCAACATCTTCCTAGGAACAACGGCAAAGGCAAGGGAAGCAAGGGCAAAAATGAACTATTGGGATTTCATCAAGATCAAAAGCTTTTGCACAGCAAAGGAAACAGTTAACAAAACCAAAAGACAACTGACAGAATGGGAGAAGATATTTGCAAACGACACATCAGATAAAGGGCTAGTATGCAAAATCTATAAGGAACTTAGCAAACTCAACACCCAAAGAACAAACAATCCAATCAAGAAATGGGCAGAGGACATGAACAGACATTTCTGCAAAGAAGACATCCAGATGGCCAACAGACACATGAAAAAGTGCTCCACATCACTCAGCATCAGGGAAATAGAAATCAAAACCACAATGAGATATCACCTCACACCCATCAGAATGGCTAAAATTAACAAGTCAGGAAATGACAGATGCTGGCGAGGATGTGGAGAAAGGGGAACCCTCCTACACTGTTGGTGGGAATGCAAGCTGGTGCAACCACTCTGGAAAACAGCATGGAGGTTCCTCAAAATGTTGAAAATAGAACTACCCTATGACCCAGCAATTGCACTACTGGGTATTTACCCTAAAGATACAAACGTAGTGATCTGAAGGGGCACGTGCACCTGAATGTTTATAGCAGCAATGTCTACAATAGCCAAACTATGGAAAGAACCTAGATGTCCATCAACAGATGAATGTATAAAGAAGAGGTGGTATATATACACAATGGAATACTATGCAGCCATCAAAAGAAATGAAATCTTGCCATTTGCGATGACATGGATGGAACTAGAGGGTATCATGCTTAGTGAAATAAGTCAATCGGAGAAAGACAACTATCATATGATCACCCTGATATGAGGACATGGAGATGCAACATGGGGGGTTGGGGGGTAGGAGAAGAATAAATGAAACAAGACGGGATTGGGAGGGAGACAAACCATAAATGACTCTTAATCTCACAAAACAAACTGAGGGTTGCTGGGGGGAGGTGGGGTTGGGAGAGAGGGAGGGGGTTTTTGGACATTGGGGAGTTTATGTGCTATGGTAAGTGCTGTGAAGTGTGTAAACCTGGCGATTCACAGATCTGTACTCCTGGGGATAAAAATACATTATATGTTTATAAAAAATAAGAAATAAATAAAAAATTAAAAATTAAAAAACATCATTTGACAATACAGCATCCATTCTTGATAAAAACCCTCAACAAAATAGATATAAATCAAACATATCTCGGTATCATAAAGACCATATATGAAAGAACCACAGCTAATATCATCCTCAATTGGGAAAAAACTGAGAGCTTCCTCTATGTTCAGGAAGAAGACAGGAATGTCCACTCTCACTATTGTTATTTAATATAGAATTGGAAATCCTAGCATCAGCAATCAGACAACATAAAGAAATAAAAGGCATCCAAATCATCAAGGAAGTAGTCAAACTTTCTCTATCTGCAGATGACATGATATTCTATGTAGAATATCCAAAAGATTCCACACCAAAATTGCCAGAACTAATACATGAATTCATGAAAGTGACAGGATATAAAGTCAGCATACAGAAATCTTGTATTTTTATACACTAGTAATGAAGCAGCAGAAAAAGAAATCAAGGAATCAATCCCATTTATAATTGTACTAAAGACTGTTAAGATACTGGAGACTCAATCTAAATGAAGAAGTAAAAGATCTGTACTGAGAACTATAAACAAGAAATTGAAGATGACACAAAGAAAGGAAAAAACCTCCCATGCTCATGGATTGGAAGAACAGACATTGTTAAAATTTCTATATTATCCAGAACCATCTACACATTTAACAAAATCCCTATCAAAATACCACCAGCATTTTTCACAGAGCTAGAACAAATAATCCTAAAATTTGTATGGAACAACAAAAGACCCTAAATAGCCAAAGCAATCCTGAAAAGAAAAGCAAAACTGGAGAGTTCAGGTTTCTGGACTTCAAGCTCTCTTACAAAGCTGTAGTCACAAAGACAATATGGTACTGGCACAAAAACATGTTCAATGAAACAGAATAGAAAATTAAAAAATGAACCCATAACTATATGGTCAACTAAACTTCAATAAAGCCAGAAAGAATATCCAATGGAATAAAGACAGTCTCTCCAACAAATGTTGTTGAGAAAACATGACAGCAACATGACCACGTTATCACACCATATACAAAAATAAATTTGAAATGGATTAAAGACCTAAACATGAGAGACGAAACCATCAAAATCCTAGAGGTGAATACAGGCAGCAACCTCTTTGACTTTGGCCATGGCAACTTCTTACTAGACATGTCTTCAGAGGCAAGGAAAACGAACAAACAAAAAATGAACTATTGGGACTTAATCCAGATTAAAAGCTTCTGCACAGGAAAGGAAACAATAAAACTAGAACACAGTATATGGAATGGGAGAAGATATTTGCAAATGACATATCTTAAAAAAGGATAGTATCCAAAATCTATAAAGAACTTATCAAACCCGACAGACAAAAATAATCTAGTTAAGAAATGGGCAAGGAACAGACATTTTTCCAAAGATGACATACAGATTGCTAACAGACACATGAAAAGATTCTCAACATCACAAATCATCAGGGTAATACAAATAAAAACTACAGTGAGAGATCACCTCACACCTATCAGAATGGCTAAAATTAACAACACAGGAAACAATAGATGTTAGCAGGACATGGAGAAAGCAGAACCCTCTACCACACTGGTGGGAATGTAAACTGGTACAGCCACTCTGGAAAACAGTGTGGAGGTTCCTCAAAAAGTTAAATGTAGAAATACCCTAAGTTCTAGCAATGCACTACTAAACATTTACCCAAAGGATACAAAAATACAAATTTGAAGGGACACATGCACCTGGATGTTTATAGCAGCATTATAAACAATAGTGGAACCATGGAAAGGCCCAAATGTCTGTTGACTGATGAATGGATAAAGAAAAGTGGTACATATACACGGTGGAATATTACTCTGCTGTCAAAAAGAATGAACGCTTACCAACTACACTGATATGGATGGAGCTGGAGTGTATTATGCTAAGTGGAATAAGTCACTCAGAAAAATAAATACCATATGATTTCACTTATGTGGATTTTTTTTTAAAGATTTATTTGATAGTGCGTACACAAGCAGGGGGAGTGGCAGAGAGAGAGGGAAAGGGAAAGGAGAGCCCCCGCTCCCCAACTGAGTGCAGAGCCCTATGTGGGGCTTGATCTCATAATTCTAAGGTCATGACTTGAGCTGAAACTAAGGGTGGAAGGCTTCACCAAATGAGACACCAATATTTGGAATTTAAGAAACAAAACAGATGAACATAATGGGAAGGGCAGGAAAAAAAAAGAGAGAGAGAGAGAGAGAAAGAAAGAGGAAGCACACCATAAGAGACTCTTAACTATAGAGAACAAATGGGGTTGATGGAGGTAGGTAGGTGAGGAATGGGCTAAATGGGTGATGGGTATTAAGAGGGGTCTCCATTTGATGAGAACTGGGTGTTCTATGTAAGTGATGAATCACTAAATTCTACCCCTGAAATTAATTTTACCAAATATGGTAACTAACTAGAATTTAAAGAAAAACTCGAAAGAAATTAAAAAAAAATAAATTATTATAAATAAATAAATAAGTAAAAATAAATTACAGATTTAATGTTTTTAGGGTAAAAATCTCAAGTAGGTGGCCCTTAGGTTAAAATACAGTCAAAATTCAGGGTGGTTTGTTTTTAAATAGACCAAATAAATTATAATTGGAACATAACAGTGATAGAGCAAGTTTCTATATTTTGACTAAAGGTATTATGCAAGTGCACCCTATATCACGCAGTACTGTCAAATAAAAACTCACCTTAGCTACTAAGAAAGTAATAAAGCTTTGATAGTTATAATGAATTCTTGAATCCTAAGTGCATTCCTGAATGGATACAGGCATTTCAATTACCTCCTTGCAAGATGGTACAGAGAGAACATTCACTTACTAAGTATGAATTATATTCTTAACAACTACAAATTATTTTTCTATTTTAGTGTCAGAGGACAGGTTTCCAAGCCAATATTGGGAAGCTTTTGTCTTTTAAGTTTTATTGCAATTTAAAATATATCTTTAATATAACTCAATAAATCCTTAAATACAGAAATAGAAAAGCAATTAATACCGAAGAACATTATTATAACAACTATGTGATTAAGAAGAGGCTGTATTCCAAGAATGACAGCAATAAAGCTTCTAGAGAACCATTTTGTCATGTCCCTTACTGACTACTGACTTTTTTTTTTTATATATTTATTTGGCAGAGAGAGAGTGACAGAGAGAGAGGGAGAAGCTGGCCTCCCACTGAGCTGGGAGCCTGACATAGGACTCGATCCCAGGACTGTGGGATCATGACCTGAGCAGAAGGCAGATGCTTAAGGACTGAGCCACTCAGGTGCCCCTGACCGCCAACTTTTTGCCATTTCTTAGAATAGTTTCCTGATAATAACCATGAGGGTAATACTCTATTTCGTCTATCCCTCTATACTCCGAATAATCAGGCTAAATCCTTAGCTTTAATAATAACTCCTTATCTTATGAAGATTATGCAAGTAAAACAACTATGCAGCATGGACACAGAGGTTGGGCTCAGGTACAGTTTTAGAAATTATCACCTAAACTAAAAGCTCTTTCCAGGTTCCTGTCATTTTTCTTCCTGGTCTAGAAAAAATTCACAAGCCTAAATTCTTCATCTACTCATTAATTTTCTCAACAAGTCCACAGTATATGCCAAAACCTTTAATGGCATAAACCAGACTGCTATGCTATAGCCTTATGATACTTAAGATATAGTAATAAATTTAGATGTTTAAAACTAAAATTTTGATGAATAATATCAGGAATGTTCATAAGATATCATGGGGAAACATAATGATGCTTTGGGCTCAAGGGAGACAAGAAAAATGTTTTCTTAGACCAATTTAGTAGGAACAGTGAGTTGAGAGAAGTAGAGAAGAGATTGAAGATATAATTAGGAAGTGTAACTGACAAAATTTGAGTGGACATTTTTGGAATGGACCTAGACAGGAGAGTAAAATAAGATGAATCAAGGTTCTTGTCAGTAAGAATATACAGGAGGAGGAGTAAAAATGTCATCACATGTTATTAATCTGCATTCATATCTGCTGTGTTTGAGATGTCTGAGGTCTTTCTGAGGCGGGTATTCAGAATTGAGGTAACTGGAAGAGATTTGTATATTTGGCCTGAAGTATAGGGGAGATTCTGCAGATAGGATTTTGGAATCACATTATGGACACTGAAACTGTGAGAATGGGTGACTCCACTCAAAAAATGTATACAGAATGAGATACTTGCAGAAAAAGGCAAAATTCCCGAGTACACAAACTTAAGGCAGAGGCCAAGGAGGTTTCACAGGAGACATGAAGATGCACTGAGTTACTAGAGTCTTCAAAGTTGAGCAAATAGTGTGTTCTCAGAAGACACTGGTCATCCTCATCAAATTCCAACAATAGGAAAATGAGAGATGGAGTGTCTACTAGAAATGATAACAGGGAAAATAGTGCTGACATGGTGGGAGGTTCTTTCAGGAAAGTGATAAAGACAGAAGTAGGATTGCTCCAGATTGCAGAGTAGGTTGTAGCCGCCAGACTAATCTTTTAAAGACACACATATTAACCATTCTCTTTCTTAAAAAAATGTGGTAGGTTTCCATAACACATTAAATAAAACACTATATCTTCACCCTGGCCTCCCAGACACATCCTAAACCATTGTCTTGTACCTACCTTGCTTCTCACTAATCTCTTTACATTCGTATAAAACAAGAAATGATTTGCTTTTGAATTTGCCTTTTCTTCTTTCAAAGAAAGTTTTCCCTATTACTCTAGAAATTTTATCTCTTTATTAATTTTAAAAAGCTCTTTATGTCTAATATTTTAATTATATGTCTCTAACAGATATTACAAGTATTTTTTCTAGTATCTATGGTCTATGTTCAAATTGCAAACATATTCTGAAACCTTTCAGCCACCAACAGAAAAATGAGTAAAAACATTTTTCAAAAACAAATAACAACAAAAAAAACCCTCATTTTGTAAGGCCAGAGTAGGAATTTTTAAATATGTAAATGAGACCATAAAAATGTTAACTTAAAACTTTCCAGTGAGTTTCCATCATACATGGAAGAAAATCCTATTACAGCCTGTAAAATGTAACCCCTCTTAGCCCCTTCCTCCCCCAACTCACCTTGTACTGATCTTCCCCTTGCTTGTTGCACTCCAGGCACAACTAAGAATACTCCAAGTTTCTTTCTGTTTTTGTCTTTGAATTTGATGTTTCTTACTAACTTCGGGGTCACTCAGATTGCAGTTCAAATGACACTCTTCAAATGCTACTCTATTTTTTTTTGGAGCTTTTATTTGCTATTCTAATTATCTTCTTGGTTGTTGTTTCTCCTGCCAGACTGAAGTTCCATGAGGGTAGAGGCTTCTTTTTTTCCCTGCTGTCATCCGTCATATTGCACAGTGCTGGGGTTTGCTTTTTTTCTTGAGTCAATGAATTAATAGATGAATGAGGGCAATACCGAGGGGGTTGTGGATTAGATAAAAGGCCCTTTGTTTGTTTTTGTAAACTAAGAGAAAGTTGAACATTTTCATTGTTGCTGGGAAGCAGATTATATATACACACACACACACACACACACACACACACACACATATATACACATATGTGTGCGTGTATACACATATGTGTATATATATACACACACATATATAATGTATATAATACATATAAACAGATCATTTTACACACACACACAGGTTAAATATATAGGAGACAATAAGGATAATAGACAGAATAAAACTGCTAGAAGATTTAAAACACAACACCACTCTCTGCAGTAATCTATATTTTATTTCACATAAGCTACTCATACTTGCTTTAAGACGATAATTTTTCAAGCCCTGTGGTAACAATTTCAAGACAACAATTGCATTTTTGAAATATACTATTTTGGGGAGGGAAAAAAAACCCTCAAAAACTAGTGCTTGAAAATGAGGTCAATAAGGAAGACAATTTCAGAATCTTTCACACACAGTAATGTACCTCATTCAGCATGAGGCAAATGAGACCAAGGCAATACCATAGGAACCCCAAAGAAAATTATTTCTCCAATTCACAAGAGGTAAAAGATGTAGGTATATTTCTTTTGTTGACTTTCTGTACCTCTCATGTCAGAACATTTTCAATAGGCTTTTGAATATGCTACAGCTAAACTATAATTCTTAAAAGCAACAAAATGACCCCAGGAGTTCAAGGAAAATTCACTGATATCTCATCCTATTTCACTTACATTAACTGTGCTAAGCATTGAAAAGGGATAGGTAAAAAGATGAATTTATGTATGTGTGCATGTGTGTATGGTTCATACATACATGTTAAATATGTCACCTATACAATGATTAAGTGTTCTATCAAAAACAAAGATGTAGTATGAAATGGGAAAACATAAAGGAGAGCTGATTTTTTGGAAGGTAAAACAAAGGAACAGTTGATTTCATATCTAGACAATTATAGTAACTTCTCAGTCACCTAAAAGTCATCTTACTTTTCACTCCATAAACTCAGAATTACTATTCTAAAATATAAATTGAATCAAAGTAACAAAGTGATTTCCACCCTCCATTGGCTCAAACACTTCATTGATTCAGCAGGATTATTTTGCCAGGACCCCTTCTGCTTGATCTAACTCTTTTCTTCTTTCTCAACTTTATTTACCCCTCCTCCCAATATGCATCTTACGTTCCAAGTAAGGTAAACTATTTACATTAATTTAACACACTATGCATTTGTGTCTCTGAAACCCTCTACACATATTGCCTAATTTCCTGAAATCCTAGACTGTCTGTTCTTATAATATAAGTGACTACCATATATTTCTATACTAACACCTCCACCTTCATCCTCACTCAACATTTTAGCTAGCCTTCTTCTCATCAATTTTTGTAGCACACTAGGACAGTTACATTTTACCTTAACTATTGGTAGATTTCTGTGAAGAGACTGTATTTGGAGAAAAGCAGTCTTACTTATAAAATGGAGATCCACTAAGTATTAGATGTGAACTTTTAGCAAATTATATATAGACTTTCTCAGCCTCCATTCTTCATCTGAAGCATTGAATTGATAATCATGAAATCATTAATTTGTCATAGAACATGGCATATAAGACATTACTAAAAACTCAATCTGTATTAGTTCCTGTCCCTTTATTCCCCATTGATACACAAGCTGCTAGAGAACAGTGACTGCCATATGTCTTTCTCTATTCCAACACTTGACTTAGCATTCGAACATCACAGTTCTCAATAAATGTTACTGGATAGTGAATTAATTGGGATCGTTATAACCATGTGGTGAGACATGGAAATTTTTTAGAATATTGTCATAACAGGCTGAAAAATGTATTTGCTTCATTATACAAAGTTAGATCTGGTACATCAAAGTAGAAATTCCACATTTTTACCAATGGCTGTAACAACTTTATAGGACTTATTTTAAAGACTGAAGTAATTTATTTTCCTTATGAAGAACTCTTAAATATTACACTGCATGTTATCAGAAAAGAAATATCTTAGTTTTAGGGCCAGAACATTTATTCAAATGGGTGTGCCATAAATAGTTAAAAAGGTTAAAATTACATATGTGGCTTTGCTGTAGTATCTCTGGGATATATATCGTTATGTTCATTTTACAGACCACTTGAAGCAGTGTGGGCAAAGCAACAATGTGTTAAGAAAAGCATACCAGTATCAAGGGCAAAACAGTGTAGTTTATTTCATAGGATGTAGACAACCTGGATTCTAGATACAGATTAGCTCCATTCTTGTTCAGTGACTAAGCAACCCTCTGAATCTTCTGAACTCACTATCCTTGACTATACAACAGGACTAACTACTTTTGGCTATCACACGAATTATCATTAGGTCCAAATGTAATAATAAAAGTAAACACAGATGTTAACAAGGATGTGGAAAAAGGGAACCCTCTTACACTTTTGGGAATTCTGGAAAACAGTTTGGAGGTTTTTTCCAAAAAGTTAAAAATAGAACTATCTTATGACCCAGCAATTGTACTACTCAGTATTTATCCAAAGGATATGAACATAGTGACTTAAAGGGGCACAT
The DNA here is from genome assembly GCF_922984935.1 of Meles meles. NCBI lineage: Eukaryota > Metazoa > Chordata > Mammalia > Carnivora > Mustelidae > Meles > Meles meles. Next base: position 155,586,384 of record NC_060066.1, on the reverse strand, counting down.
GCACCCCAATTTTTATAACATCAATGTCCACAATAGCCAAAATATGGAAAGAGCCCAAGTGTTCATTGACAGATGAATAGATAAAGAAGATGTGGTATATACACATAATGAAATATTACTTAGCCATCAAAAAGAATGAAATCTTGCCATTTGCAAGGACATGGATGGAACCAGAGGATATTATGCTAAGTGAAATTGATCGGTCAAATACCATATGATTTCAGTCATATGTGGAATTTAAGAAACAATACAGATGATCATAAAGGAAGAGAAAGAAAAATAAAATAATAGCCAAAGAGAGGGAGGCAAACCTTAAGAGACTTAACTGTATAGAACAAACCGAGGGTTGCTAGAGGGGAAATGGGTGGGAGGGATGGGGTAAGTGGGTGATGGGCATTAAGGAGTGAACTTGAAGTAATGAGCACTGTGTGTTGTATACAACAGATGAATCACTAAATTCTACCTCTGGAACTCATAATATAGTATATGTTAATTAAATTGAATTTAGGGGGACCTGGGTGGCTCATTCAGTTAAGCCTCTGCCCTCGGCTCAGGTTATGATCCCAGAGTCCTGAGGTCAAGCCCCACATGGGGCTTCCTGCTCAGCAGAAGTCTGCTTGTCCCTCTGCCCCTCTCCTCTGCTTGTGCTCTATCACTCTCTCTCCCAAATAAATAAATCTTTTAAAAAAAGGAATTTAAATTAAAAAAATTAAAATAAACATGGTTTGATTTTTTTTTTAAGTGTACAAATTTAAGGGACTAAGTACTCATAAAAGTGTAGCACTTGAGATGTACAAATGCATTCATTTGCAGATTTATTCTTACTAACAGTGAAAGCAAGTTAGGGGAAAAAAAAAGTCATGAGTGGCTTCTTTGGCTACCCTTGATTTCTTAAGGGTAAGTGTATTTTTGAACAGGCTCCAGAACAGTTTTTGTTTCAACATGTACCACAATAAATGGCTCTATGTTATGTGTGAGATAAGAAAAAAGTGTACCTGAAAAGACTTGATCACCCAGGTGATGAAAGATTGGTGTGCAGTTTTAAACAGTGAACAGTTCTTGCCTCAAGCCCTCTAATACGTGTGTACATGGTATGTGTGTCAAGATATTTACTTATTCCAACAATAACAACAACAAAAAAGGCAGAACTAATGGAAATGTACATGGTATTTTTGTTACTTAGCTTTTCTCCTGCTCATATGTTTATATTTGATGGCTTGGTTGATTCCTCAATTGCACCACTGCTAAAAATAACAAAATTAGGGATGCCTGGGTGACTCAGTGGGTTAAAGCCTCTACCTTCAACTCAAGTCGTATGTAATCCTGGGGTCCTGGGATCGAGCCCCACATCGGGCTCTCTGCTCAGCAGGGAGACTGCTTCCCTTCCTCTCTCTCTGCCTGCCTCTCTGCCTGCTTGTGATCTCTGTCTGTCAAATAAATAAATAAAATCTTTAAAAAAATAACAAAATTGACTTACAAGGGTTTTCTATTTAAGGTTTTGTTTTGTTTTGTTTTGTAAACTCATTCTAGAGCTTTATTTTGAGCTACAAAAACTTAAGCAATTTTTATTTTTAGAATAAAGACAATGTTTCTTCTAGAAAAATAACTGTTGATAGATATTAGACTTATTTCAAGGTTTGAGATTTTGGGATCCAATTATTCATGAATCACTCCCTTTTTCATTTAGTTAGTCATTAATAGTCAATTTACTTTGTTTACAATAATATTTTTGAAAAACTATTCAAACACTTTTATGGAAAAAAGGAGACACTGACTCCCTCTGAAACAGATTCATTTACTTTCCAGAGAAACAAATATAGAGATCTCTTTTTCCCTTGGAGTAAATTTGCTTACACTGCAGGATAATAATGTTCTTCTCTAGAAGGGAAGATGGACCAGTTTGCTAGGAGCCTCTAGCAAGATCAGGAACTCCTAATCCCAAGGGTTTTCTCTTCTAGTATACCCAACTGCATGGACAGGTAACACCATCTCACATTGTGGGAATTACCACTCAAAGAACCTGGGCCAAGATATTACTCTGGCTAGTGTTATTATTGTAAGTAATAAACTACCTTTTGTCCCTAATCAAAGGACTGGTCTTCTTTCCAGTACTCATGAAACTGTAGAAGACTATTTAGCTCACAGATATGGTAAAATCCAAAACATTTCATGATTCTTGACAATTTAGCACTGACTTTTATATATCAAGTGAGTACAAATATTCTTGTGCACATCTTTTTTTGTCATTAAGGTCTCATTAGTTTTCAAATAAAGTTAAACATAGGCATTCATCTACTAAACAATTCCCAGAGTAGTTACACATTATTATACTTTCACGTACAAACTAGGAGGGTTCCTTGTGTTCTTCGTGCTGACCTACATTTAGTCTTCTGGGGTTTGTTTTTGTTTGTCTTTTTCTATTTTATCTATTCCAGTAGGTGGGGAGTGACATTGTATTATGCTTTTTAGAACTTTGTTTTAAAATGAATTCAAATTTAAATAAAATTCACAAAGAACACAAAGAACTATTATATATGCTTCAACCAAATTTTCTGATTATAACATTTTAGCACATGTTCCCTGGCTCTCTCAAATGTCTGAATAGTTTGAAAGAAATTATATATTATGTCCCAATGGTCCTTAGCACACTTAATATTTTCCTTTATTAGAGTAAACTATTAAAACAAAATTAATACTAATACAATATTACTCCCAATCCAGACGTCTATTCACATTTTGCACTGCCTAGTAATTTCCTTTAGAGGTCCAAAATCCTATCCAAGACTAAACATATTTTGTTGTTAGGTCTTTTTAGCTTTTTTTATTATGAAATTGTTCCTCAATTTCTCCTCATTGTTCATAATCTTAATACTCAGAGGGGGAAAGAAAATTATTTTGTAGAATATCAGTTTCAGTTTATCTGATGTTTCCTCACAGCTTTAAATTTTTGTCAGAAATAGTAAAAATTTGTTGAGTATTCTCAGTGAATGCCATCAGGAGACATGTAATGTCAATTTGTGCCATAATGGGTGATATTAACTTTTAACAATTCATTAAAATGCTGAAAATATTTGTCAGGTTTATTCTACTGAAATTTAACACATATTTTATAAGTATTAATTAGTAGGAATAACATTAATAAGTAAAATTTTATCCATACAATATTTGAGATACACTTTAAATTTTTAAAATATCTTGCCTTCTAAACATTTAGTCATCAGTTTGGCATTCATTAAAGATTCTTGCTGGAATTAATCATTCTTCTCATTGTTGTTAAGTAGTATTTAACTTAATTCCATTATTCATTCCACATTTATGAGATGTTATTCTGCTAGAGTGCAGAGTTTGCCCTTCTCCTTCGTTGGCTGATGCACTCATTCATTCACTTATATAAATGGGGATTGATGGGATTCTATTCATTGAGCTCTTATTTTATTTGGATCTTCAAATTGTTCCATACTTCGCTAGTGGAAAATCATTCAAGCTAGATGGAGTATTTTATTAAGTGCCCTCCTCTATTCTTTGCATACTTCATTATATTGGGAAGATACCCCATGTACAGCTCATCTCTAATTTCCCTGTTTCAGCCCTAAATTGTGTCATTTCTCTAAGATAATCTGGTTGATTTTAGAAGAAATAGTATTTCAAATCCAAAATCCAGGGCCAAGTATACTAATTGATAGAGTTGTGATTGTCTCTGGAACAGCTCAGAAGAGAAAGCTAGGAAATATATATGCATGTATACCCCCTTCTTCCTGGCCTCTCCACGCTCATTCACTAATGTACACACAATTTTTAGACATATACCTAAATATATTGAAAGCCCTGCAGTTACACTATTTCCAATCTCAATTCAAACCACAAGCTTTAACTTTTTCTTATAATTTCCATATTAAGAAACTTTGTTTATTGTCTCAATATGTTTACTTATCCCTTTAATCCTCCTATATATAATTAATCTCCTGGTTATGCAGACCATTTCTTTAACTCAGCCAATCTCTATATTGCCCAGTATATTATTTGGTTCCAAACAAAATTATTTTGAAATAAAATGACGAAGGAGCCTATAACTTCTTTTGAAAATATTATTTCTATTTTCTTTTAAGTAAATTCTCTCAATGTGTGTACACACTCTCGCCTGTGATGGCTAGAATTCAACAAAGTAATTTTCTTTATGTGCTATGAATTTTAATATACAGATTCACCTACAATGGGAAATTTAGTTTTAGTTTTTTTTTTTATTTGCTTGTTTTTCTCTTCTCCTGTTCTTATTTTTATATCTGATGGTTTTGTGTTAGATTCCTCAGTTCTTTTTTTAGAAGACAGTTTTTTTTTTTTCCAAGAAAAATAAAACATGTAAGCATAGCCACCCTACAAATAGAGGATTTTTAAAATAAAATTTACCTAGCAAGATAATACAAATATGTTATGAAGCAATAGCAATTAAAGTGTCATATTGGCAAAAGTACTGCCTACACCATAAATCTAAATGTTTTGTTTTGACATGTTAATATTATTCTGTCATGGGCACTTGTTAATTTTTATGATTTTTGTCCTGTATTTTAAATTATATATAAAGAGAATATGTCTTACGACTCATAATTTGCAGGCCCTATTTCTTTAAACACAGAAAACATACATATTTTATTATCTGAGCATGGTAATTCCAATATTTGAAACTTTGTGCTTAGCTTTACACAAACTATAGTTCTCTTTATTGATAACCCTGTTTTCCCAAGTGATATTTTTAAGTTTTTTACTCCTATGCACAGTTTTTTTATTCCCAGTGTGTACTCCTGATGCTAAGGTAGCTTTCTCAAGAGCTAATTCAAGCCTCAGGACATTCAGAGGCTAGAATAACCAACCTCTCCGTCCTGGGCATTAGGCTCTGGCACTGAGCCCTGATCACCTTTAGAGTCTCTCCCTTAATTAAGAGTTTTCTCATGGGGAAACTTGGTTTCCTTTCTGTTAGTTGATCTCAGCAGTATAATTTAATTCCTTTACAGAAGCTCTAATTATGCACCTCAAATTCTATGTAAATCTGCCTATATACTACATTACCCAAAGATATCCTGTTGTCTCCTCCAAGGACAATTGGTGTTGACCTACGTTATGTTTACAAGGTTAAGAAAGACCAGTATTTCAAAAAGTAAAAATATGTTCTGGTGTGCCTGGGCAGTTCAGTTGGTTAAGTGTCTGACTTTGGCTCAGCTCAGGATCTAAGGGTCCTGGGGCTGAGCTTTGCCTCAGGCTCCCTGCTCAGTGGGGAGTCTGCTTGTCCTTCTTCCCCTCCCCTGCTTATTCTCATTCTCTCTCAAATAATTTTAAAAAATCTTTAAAAAAATATATGCTCCAGGGGTACCTGGATGGCTCAGTTGGTTAAGATCGAACTCTTGCTTTCAGTTCAGGTCATGATCTCAGGGTCCTGGGATCCAGCCCCACATCAGGCTTCATGCTCAATAGGGATTCTGCTTCAGATTCTCACTCTCCATCTCCCTCTGCCCCTTCCCCCACTCTTTTTCTATAATAAATAAATCTTTAAGAAAAAGTATGTTCCACGGTAATTTGATGCCTCTATATAGATAAAAGTGTAATAAATGTTCAGTGGTAGCTATTTTAAGATTCAAAGGAGCTAAGAAATAAATATCAATTTCTGCCTCACCAGAGTCTTACTGGTATAGAAGGAATTCTACAAGATAAATTCAAAGATGTGAATTAAACAAACAGACAGACAAACAAAAACTTCTACATAGAGAAGAAACAGCACTAAATTTCTTATTCCTTTGTCAATAAATGCTCTGCTATCTCACATTTTGTTCAAAAGTGCACAAGACCCACTGCATACAAATCCCTATATTTTGGGGATGGACCATAGGTACCAGGAAGGCCTTTAGCTGTTCTTGTAGGGTTTTTAGCCAATGAATGGAGGAATAGCAATTTAAAAAGTAAAGATTCATCTAGTAAAAGTATTTTTTAGTATAAAAGCAATAAAAAGTTGAAAAAAATTAAAACATTTGATTGCATAGAAATTCAAAACTGAATACCAGTACAAAAAAAAAAATGGTGATTTCTAGATTAGTAACCTGTTTAAAACCTTGATATGTAAAGACTTCATTAAAATTGTTGTAAAAAAGATTACAAAAGAAAACAGGCAAATGATAAATGTCTGATAAGCTTTAAAAACGTTCAGACCCATTACTAATGAATGCAATTTAGACTCACTAGTAATTGGTGTAATGCAAATTTTTATATACATAATTCAATAAAATAAGTTCATCAAAACAATTATTTATGGAGCACTTACTACCTTCTAAGTATTAAATGAGATGATTTACATAAAACAATTGCCTGTTTTCATTTATCAACCTTATGAGGTATGCTTCCCTATTTTAAAGAGGAAACTAGACCTAGAATTTCTCAAGTCCTCCCAGTTCCAAATCTGGTTAACTTTATGGCTTAGCAACAACCATAAGCAGTTACTCTTTTTTGACGATCTAATTAGAAAATGAATACTTTAATGATGTTGTATGTTAGCCAGTATAATAAAATAAGCACTGTCTTTAACTATTGGTACATTTACACATTGATATACTTCTAGAAATAATTATCCAATCTATATTAAGAACCATAGAATAATGAATACATTTGGAGCCAATGTTTTTCTTCCAGAAATCTAAGACAAAATCTGACATGCAAAGATTTGTATCTTTGTGTATATATATATATATATATATATACACACACACACATATCTTAAAGTATATTTACAATAGTAAAAGATTGTATAAGTAAAAGTAAAAATAGTAAAAATAGTAAAAGATTGGAAACAGACTAACAATATGGAAGTGGGTAAATGATCAGAAGTTTTAAAAATGAGATGCCATGCAAATCCTAAAAACCACACCTCATGAATATTTAATCACTTGCAATTTTCCACAGATATAATATTAACTAACTCTTTGAAAACAGACAGAAAAAATTAGGGCACACTCTGCTGTGCCCAGCTTTGCAGCATCCAGTTTGTAGAAATGTCAGGAAAGAAATGGAAAGGAAAGGGAGTAACTGTGTAGGCAGAACATTCTAACTGAGGTCCAATTTCTGTAATCACTGAAGGAGAGATGCAGGAAATAATATGACAGTACCACAACAGTGTGCTATGTTTATATATGGTAACATTCAGCTATATTTTGTTCTGTGCTTTATGTTACATTTATGCTAACTATTGTACTTACATTGTATTTGCACTTTTATAGGTGTTGAAATACACCTACACACCACACACATACACACACACACGTGTGCACGCACATATAAAAATAAGCCAATGTTATCAGTGGTTATTGCTACGTGTTAACATTATGGATTACTTTTATATCCTTTGTTATAGTCTTCTGCTTTTTCTGAAGTTTTGCAATGACTGTGAATCACTTTTATGTTAACAATAAAGTAAATGTAATTTTAAATAGCACCACCACCTAATGCAAATGGCAATTTTGAGGGTCAAGTCAAATACCATACATAAATAATCAAAAAACTGACTAAATGAGATAAATTTAGAAAACGAACTCTAAAATTAGTGAATACATTCCCTTAAGATAATCAATATACAACTGTTGGCTCTGAAACTGACTACTGGATATCAAAAGTTAGATTTTATAAACTGCTTCATAATTTTGTCTTCTTTGTCATCATGTACCTCCTATTCCAGGGAGAAAGCATGGATGAAGAGACCAAAATTAAAGCCATAGCAAAATGTTATCCCTCTGCTTTATAATTACGCAATGTTTCAGATGCTGGGGTTCTCAAGAAAGGAGAAACAGGAAAAGGTCATTCACTCCTGTAGTGTTCTCAAACATCAGGATTCACATGTCTCCATAGGGTTTATCAGAGAAGGATAGTAGAGAAGGTGAGAATGAGGCTGGAAAAATTTCTTCAGGTGACTATAATATACCTCTTTCATCTTCTTAAGAATAGTTGTATTTATTATTCCCATTCTAAAAGTCCATATTTAGTGCCACACAATAGTCTTTTCCAGGGGAGTTTAAATGAATGGGAGAGATTGTGGTTTATCACATGGATCAGAACCACAAATTTGGTAGCACCAGAGCAAAGCCTATTATACATAAACCATCCAGTGAGAATTTCTTTAAAACTTTTGTTTCTTCTGGACTGCTCAGTGTTATTTGAGAGAACCAATCCCTGAAGTAGGAAAAGGTCTTACATTAGATTTGTGATCTCTCGTGCTCAATGCCTAGAATGCTTGTCAGGTGTAGGCCAAAAGAAGGGATAGTGTTTACTTTTTCTCAGCCCATCACAAATTATACAGGGAGTTGGTGCAAAATGCGTTAGCTTTCTCATCACAATCACCTTGCACTTGACCTACACTCAGCCTTGGGTGAGTATTTTCTTCCTGTTCTCCCTCCTTTGTTTTCCGAGGCCTCTCATCTATTCCTATAGTCCTTCCTAAGTTTTCTTAAAGTCTTATTTACTAAGTGGGCAGTAGTCTCACTGCCTACTTTTAAGGATGCATCTTTCAGTTTCTTTAGAACATAATCTAGAAGACTAACAAAGCCTACTACCAGCCCCACCTCCCAACCTCCACTAATAGTTATTACCAAGTATACACGCTTGATGAGCAATTATAGCTAACAGAATCTTTACTTTTTGTCTCAAACACCATCCCATTTAATCCTTTCAATGAAGAGAAAGAAGGATGAAGTTGATACAACACCCCATTCTGCCATACAAATATTAGAGCAAATCAAATATCCATCCTACAACTCAATGTAAGAGCTCCATATCTAACTATTGTTCCTCTGTAATTTATGAGAAAGCCAGAAGGATGGCACTGTTCCAGGTTACAGGATGGTTATTTCTTTTTGAAATAAGTATTCTATAAATCAGTTAAGATTGTAAAATAGAACTATGTCGAATGTAGGACAACAAGCAAATTCAATGAAACAAAGACCTCTTCAATAGGCAGAGACCCTAGGACTTCCTACGGATGGCTTTCAAATTTAGTCTCACCATTAATTCTGTGTTGCTGCAATTTTTGCTTCTCAATTTAAAAGTTGACATTGACTTGTAATTAAGCCTGTCTGGGCTTGAAGACTGGGCGAACTTAAGGGAACTTCTGGCACTGTCTTGGTTGTAATTGTCACTGTTGTAAAGAGAGATGGCATTAGTTTAATGAGAACTATGAGCTACAAAACCACAATTAGGTCTTTCCCTATGGTTGGTGAACCATCGTATGTGTGCCAACAGGGTCATGAAAAAGGTTTGAGGCTGCCAGTGGAGAGGTGGTAGATACAAATCCAAAGTGCCTAGTAAATGCATGGTTAGCCATGAGAAAACATTTCTGTACAGCATGGGGGAAAGAATGGGAGAATATCAATCAGCTAAAATGTATAGCAGAAGAACCCTTTTAGTTGATTTTTTAAAATACACCTAAAATTAAAAAAAAAAAAAAAGGACACAAACACCACTTATTAACATCGCTGTCCGTGCAAAAGTTGGAAAACAGCTGTTGTTATAATCCAGACGGAAGAGTATATTCAAATGGGAGAATGGCAGTTTTAATTGCTGGAAACCCTAAGGGCAAGCTATCCTCAGCAACATGAATTAAATGTTGTGGGACAAAGAACAACTTCTGCATGGATAGGCCATCTGCACTACAGTGATCTTGCCAAGAAACAAGAAAATCTGCAATTGACATTGTAAAAACAAGATACAAGGACCTCGGTCCCTCCATAGTTTTCTAGGCCATCTTGGGTGAGACAGCTTCCAGGCTGGTCTGGCAGTCAAAGCAAGCAAAGTAAGTGGATCTCAATCATTCAGTTGTAAGTGCCTGAGTGTGTTCTTGAGCAGGACTGCCTCCAACTAACTTTACTGAAGAGAAGATAAGCACATTCTAGAATGGATTAATACTACCTTGAGCGCTCTCTCTCCCAAAGCGCTTACTTGTCTTAAAATATGTATTAGTTTTCTGTTACCGATACAGAAAAATCATTACAAATTTAGTGGCTTAAAACAGCACTCATTTATTATCTTATAATTCTGGTGGTTGAAAGTCTAAAATGGATTTTCTGTGCTAAACTTAAGGTGTCAGCAGAACTATGCTCCTTCCAAGGATCTACCCTGGTGTGTTTCTTACCTTTTGTAGCTGCTGGAGACCACCTGCTGTCCTTTCCTCACACCCCCTTCCTCCATCTTCAGAGTGCATCACTCCAACCTGTCTTTCCATTGTTAATTCTCTCTGAAAGTGACCTCCCTGCCTTCTTTTTAAGATTCCCTTCTAATTACACTGGTCCCACGTAGATCATTCAGAATAATCCTCCCCTCTTAAGATCCTTAAAAGTCTCTTTTGTTATAACATTCACAGGTTCCCATAATTAGGATATAGACATCCTCAAGGGGAGGGTGCAGACAATTATTCTGTTACCATAAAATATATGTTAATAGTACTATATTTATCTCCACACAGAAAGGAGGAACTCCATTTCAAGGACATCAGAAAAGACAGAAGACAGAAAGGAGACCAAAAAAAAAATTTAAGGGACTGAATGTACCTATAAAAATGAAGTGTGCAGAACACCTGTAGGTGTCCTTTGGAAAGGAAGGAATGCTAACTATTGCGAATGGCCTATGTGCTATAAAACCCCCTGAAGTTGTTGAATCAGGTAGACAGGTGTGTCAACTACCACTCTTCAGCAGGTCCCCTTTGTTAGCAGGATTGATAGACATCTGTGCAGGGAACCTGGCTTACTGGCTGGAATGCAGCTTGAATTCATACCTTAATCTTGTGAGCTCCATAGCCATTATGTTAATAAGTCACAGTTGTGTCAAAAGTGAGCCTAGAGTTAACCAGTTCATGTTCAGTTCTAATCAGCAAATATTCAGAAGAGGAGGAACAAGAGTCATGTACTAGGACAAAGCTGCAAAGGACTGACAAAGAAACCCCCTTTCACTCCTTGCTGAGTCCGGTCCTACCATACACCTATCTGTTTCCAGAACAAATTAGGTCTCATTCACGTTTCTCTCACCTTTGCCTTGAGCCTTTTTTTTTTTTTTTTCCAATTCAGAAGTCCTTTTTCTTTTATTAAATTGCCTTATATTTTGATTCTCAGCTCAAAGCCTGTCGAGAAATTTACCTCTATCCTCTTCAAGTGGCATTCATCAGGGCACCCCTCAACTCCTATAGTACTGTAAGTGGTACCACATTTTATTCTTCTCTCTCCTCCATAGCAGTTTGTACATCCCTAATCAATTAAAGTCACTGCACTGATTGGATTTGTTGTTTCAAGAACAACACCTTGAAATAATGCATCACTTATTAAAGGAGTTTCTTATTCATGATAAAAAAAACCAAAAAACAAAAAACAATTTCTCTATCCTTAGATCACCTGAGTAGTTTGTAAAACTGGATCCCAGAGTTTCTCTATCAAAGTCTAAATCAGTAGAACTGAGGTAAACTGTGGGTACTTATTTTACTAAGAACCCTGGAATATATCAATCTTTTTTTTTAAATGTTATTTATTTATTTGACAGAGAGAGAGAGAGAGAGAAATCACAACCAGGCAGAGAGGCAGGCAGAGAGAGAGGGGGGAGGCAGGCTCCCTGCTGAGCAGAGAGCCCGATACGGGACTCGATCCCAGGACCCTGAGATCATGACCTGAGCTGAAGGCAGAGGCTTAACCCACTGAGCCACCCAGGCGCCTCTATATCAATTTTATTTAAAAAAAAAAAAATGATCATCTCAATGGATAGAGGTAACTTCATAGAACCATCTCCTCCTTAAGAGTTAAATAAGATACTCGGTCAGAAATTTTTCTTGATGAACAGAGTCCTCCATGGGGGATGGGGTGGACATAAAATGTGGATTGACAGAAAGCACAGCCAAGTTCTTAATATCATCTGGAAAGAAAAGCTGTCAAACCTGGGATTCTCTGTCTCCAACTAGGTCATAAAAACCAGCTTAAGATTTTATCTAGACAGGACTCTTCAAGTCAAATAAAATTGATTCCTAGATCATATACATTTTAAAGTCGTAATGGAAAAATAGAAGCTAAAGTGAGCATCTAATCTATGTACCTTATGTTAGCTAATTTTTATTTCACTCCAAATGTGGTACATGCCCACTCATATCTCTTGTCCTTGGACCAGAAAGATTCCACTATACTTGACTTTTTTGTTTAACTGCTATTCTCATTAACATTAGTTCAGTTTCTTAAGCACTATTATAAGTTCAGCTTCTCTGAGCTATGATAATACCTGATTCAGCAATTGGCACCATGAGAATATATTCAGGAGACAGAGGAAAATGTAATGTAATATTAAGAAAAATATTTTTAGAGGTGATGTTTAACTTCAAGAGATTCTCATATGTATGGGATATCCCACTCATTTATTTTGTAGCACTTACCTTTGTAATAGGTCACATTCCCACACATGTGCATCACCTTTAGCTCATCTTGCCTTTCAGTTACACTTCAGCTTAGTTAGCACATATCTCATCATAGCCTTTCATTGGTCTTATTTCTGTCTTCCACAGGATCCTTCCTCCTGTAATTGGCTCACACTACAAAATACCTAATATGTAGACTTGATTTCGTTGCATGTGTACAACTGTATCTCTCTGCTCACAGGAGAGCAAAACAGTATATCCTTCCTTACAGCAAGAGTAGACTTATTTCTTATCAATGTGATTTTCAAAAATATATAAACAAAAGAAGTCATAAGTTTACTTGTCAGGTCTTAGTAAACATTATTTTTGAGTAGAGTTACTCCTTCCATGTGTTATATATTGCTATAGTTCCTCTAAGGTATTTGGCAAAGTCATAAGAGTAATTATTTCCTGATTAACCCCTAGGCTTTCATCAAAGCCAGAGTAAACTGAAAAAATACAAATATTCAGAACTATATAGTTATAGGTCTACTCATTTTATAGTTGAAAACATGATTGAACTGACATAATTCCGCACCTCTTTGTTTTAAATTATGTATATATAATGGTAAAGGACTTTGTATTTTGTGAGTATAGTTGACCTTTAACCAAGACAAGGGCTGGAGACATTGACCCCCCCAAAATAAAAAACTCATGTATAATATTTGAATCCCCTAAACTTTACTAATAGGCTTCTGTTGACCAGAAGCAATATTGATAACATAAACAGTCGATCAACCTATATTTTGTAGGTTATGTATTATATAATGTACTCTTATAATAAAATAAGCTAGAGGAAATGTTAAAATCAGAAGAAAAAGTACATTTAAGTACTATAAAATAACCACACTTCACCCAGTGGTCCCATGGACCAGTCTCTTGCTTCAGCAGTGTTTGGGCAGACCCTGGAATGCTGCTTCTTCCAGCTTTCCACCACTCCTCAAACTCTTTTCCAGTTACAAACTTCAGAAAGTTTATTGCCAGCCTCCACCTCTAGCACTGCCTCACACCATTTTTTGAATTTAGCCCCTTATTTCCCACCAACCTTGATCTCCCAGATTCATCAGAATGACTCCACCAAGGTGAAGGCTGCAGGAAACTGTCTGATCAACATTCATCTGCAGGCTTCTTAAACTTACCTCTCTTGGGGTGCCTGGTTGGCTCAGTGGGTTAAAGCTTCTGCCTTCGGCTCGGGTCATGATCCCAGAGTCCTGGGATCGAGCCCCACATCGGGCTCTCTGCCCCGCGGGGAGCCTGCTTCCTCCTCTCTCTCTGCCTGCCTCTCTGCCTAGTTGTGATTTCTCTCTGTCAAATAAATAAAATATTATAAAAAAAAAAAAAAAACAACTTACCTCTCTCTGGGCTTCTAATTCTAACACAAGGATGTAGCTCTGCAGCCGTTAGCCACTTCTTTCCTGAGCTGGCCTGGGAGAAGCCAGAGGGCATCCAGTGTCTTTCAGAGATCCAAAACCAGTAGGGTAGACAACACACTCTTCCAGTACAGACAGAAGTCCCAAAAAGACCCTATGGAAGCTACCAGTGTTCTGGGAAAAGAACCTCAACCAGTCTCTTTTGAATCTGCTTGTCCTAGGTTCCACCCACACACGGACTTCTCTCTGTGCCTACCCAGAAAACCACAACCCAGATGAGCAGGTGAAACTTATCAAGAGGATGGGGACCATCTGACTAAATGCTGCAGGCTGGCTGGTCCCCAGGCTGGTTTGGGTAAGTACCTCTTCAAAAGGCTGACATTCATAGACAATTAGAAGTGTCCAGAGCCCAGCAGCCTTTGAGGGGCCCCTCTGGTATCGCCCTACTGTCTGGGCTTCTGTCTGAGCTTCTCCCTTCAGCCTGCAGGCAACTTTTTAATCCACCCCATAGCCTTTCCCCAAACCCTGAACCAGATGGAAACAATAAGGCTTTTCCCAGGAAGAAAAAAAATAATAAAAATTAAAATAAATAAAAAACAAGCAAAAAAACACCTATGAGAGGACCACTGCAATTCAAACCTGCATTGTTCAAGTGTCCACTGTATATGGGTTGCAGGTGAAGGAGAAGCTAGTGGAATAGGTATGAAAAAAAATGAGAAATATTTGTTCACTAAACTTAAAAGCATTTCATTTTAAGACGATAAAGCTGACATGTACACACTGTAAGAGGAACACAAAGTAGGGCTGTGATATGTCATTAAAAGATTCTGTGCGCTTCAGACCAACAGGCAAATGGAAGAAAGATTGTCTAAAAAAATCAAAAAAGACTTCCCAAAGGAAGCACCATTAGAGGTAAAAAAGCTTTGAAAGTCTTTCAGCAAGTAGAGTGAGGGAGAATAAAGGGAGACTATTTTATGCATTTTTAATAATATGAACAACCCTAGAATGCAGAAGTGTACTGAGTGACTTTGGGGAAAACCATGGAGTTCGTTTTGATGTGTGAACAGAAATCAATTTTGAGATTAAGTCAGAAATTGGGTTCATAAAAGATAGGGATGAGCCTCAAACTATGTCTCAGGATTAATATATTCTGTGGGATTGTGGACCAGGGAAAATTTTTTGAATGGGAGTTGTAAGGTAATTCTGATAGAGCTGTGAGTTAGGGAAGAGAAGGAATAATACCAGCCAAGACAACATTGAGATACTCCACTTCTGGTCAACATGGAGTAATAGGGATGAGCTTTATTTTCTCAGCAAAGCAACTAAAAATATCACATAAAATATATGAAAAAAATAAAACCAAAGACGTTGAAAATCAGACAACCAAGTTCAATGGTCTCTGACAGATGGTGAAAGAGGTAGGTCCTTTAACGACACCACCTCATTGCCTAGGAAAAATCTCTAAGTCTTCCTGAGTTGAGGAAATGGAATCAAATCCAGAGAAAACAGGTGGGAAGTGTTTACTAAGCAGAGTGCTAGAGAGAAAAGAGAGTTGCACAAAGAAGGATCTTGTGAGAACTTTGCAGAATTCCCATCAAGTATTTAGTTAAGTACTGATCAACATGTGCATATGATGATATCAACCGACACTAGAAAGTATAGGGGATAGTACTTGGAGATGTCACTTAGCCAGGAAGAGCTACTGTCCCCAACAGCCAGAGTGGAAAACCCCATAATAAGAGGCTTTGGTTAGCCTACTGAGAAGGATATTATCCCAATCCTGGGGAAAAGTAACCTTGGTCTAACTGGTGCTCCAAGCCTACTAAAGCTGGCAGACAGATTTCTTTATTTTTCTTTTTCCCTTTTTTTCTTTTTTTAGATTTTATTTATTTATTTGACAGAGAAAGACTCTGAGATGGCCAGAGAGGGAATACAAGCAGGGGGAGTAGGAGAGGGAGAAGGAGGCTTCCTGCTGAGCGGGAGCCTGAGGATGCTGATTCAGCGGGGCTCACTATGGAGCTTGATGAGGGGCTGGATCCCAGGACCCTGGGATCATGACCTGAGCCGAAGGCAGAAGCTTAATGACTGAGCCACCCAGATGCCCCTGGCAGACAGATTTCCACAGTAGCCCCCAAGATTCTTGCCCCTTGAGGTAGAAGATCTGTATGATGCCATCTCTTAGAGTATGGGCATAACCTGTGACTACAATGAGATATCATACTTATATTTAGGTTATGCTTTATGCCAAAGGTGAGGAATTTTGCAGATATAATTAAGGTCCCAAATTATCTGATTTTTTTTTTAAGTTAATGCAAAGGGAAATTATCTGGGGCAGTCCCAGTTTAAACTTGTGGAGGCCCTTAAAGAAGGTCCTGACTCTTTTTGAATAGAGTGGTTTTTTTCTACCTGAAAAAGTAAGCTGCTGTGCCATGAGAGGGCCTGTGAGAGGAATACATCCCATAGAGAGGCAGATCCCTCTAGGAGTTAAGAATGGATCCTGGGTGACAGCCAGTCAGAAAATTAGGGCAGCTGCAAGGAACTAAATTCTGCCAATAGCCATGTGAGCTCATAAGAATACTCTGAGCCCCAGAAAACAATGCAGCCTTACCAGGATTATAGTCGTGTGAGACCTTCAAAATATGGCCTACCTAAGCAGTGACTGGCCAGCTACTTGCCAAAAACTAAAGGTAATAAAAGGATTTTTTTTAAATCACTAACTCTGTAATAATTTGTTATGTGGAAATAAAAAACTAACACACTAAGTCTGAAAGTAAGACTTAAAAAGATCAAATTGCTTGCAAACTTAAGGTTTGCAAAGATCAAGAACACTTATAGGCCTACAAATGCATCAAATGTCCAACAAGACAAAATTCATAACGTCTGACAACCAATAAAAATCACCAGCATTCAAAGAAGCAAAAAACAAAACAAACAAAAAAAAACCCAAAACAAAAAAACTCACAAAGAAGAGAAATAAATAGATCAAGGCTGACTCAGAAATTGTAGAGATTAATTAGGAAATGATATGTAAAAATATTAAATATATTTAAAAACACAATTAATAATGATATTAATTATTAAGTTTATTTATGTTCAAGAAAACAGAAGAAATAACATGGAAGATAAAAAAAGAGGCAACTCTAACTTTCAAGAGATAAGAAGTACAATGTGTGATGTGAGATACACCACATGACATTAAAGATATATCAGACATATATCAGACAGAAGAATAGTGAACTTGAGCATACAACAAAAGATACTAAACAGAGAACTAAAAAGATATTGGAAAGAGAATCAGTGACCGATAGCACAATTTCAAAGAGCCTAATATATTGTTTATTATAGTCTCCCCAAAAAGACCAAAAATTTTTTAAAGAATAATTACTGAAAATTTTTTAATTAAATGAAAACTATAAACCCACAAGTACAAAAATTTTAATCCCAATGAAAAAAATACACCAAGATACATGATCATAAAATGCTTAAGACCAGTAATTTAAAATGTCTTAAACAGAGCTAGAGCAAAAAATATGCATTATTTATGAAATACCAAAATAAAGGTGACAGTGGCAGAGTTCTGATCACAAACAATGCAAGCTACAAGACAGTAAAGCCACATTTTTAAAGTGCTGAAAGAAAAAAATATATATTTTTTTCTATATATTTAAGAAAAGTAGCTTTTCTTATGTAGTTGAGCTTTCAAAAACCAAAAATATTGTAATAAAGGCTTTTCACATATACAAGACCTGAAAGAATTAGTCACTAGGAGACTTGTATAACAATAAATATTGAGGGAAGTCCTTTAGTCAAGAGGAAAATGATAAATGGAAACCTGGTTCTACACAAAGGAATGAAGAGCATTGGAAATGGTAAAGACAAAATAAAAATGGCATAAATATAAAGACTTTTTCTTAGTATTCAAATATTTTGAGAAAAGATAATGTTGAAAGTAAAAATAACAACTTGTGTGGTGCATAATATATGTAGAAATAGAATGTATGGTAATAGTGACATAAAGGCCAGCAGAGAAAAAATGTATATTTTTATGAGGCTCTTACAGTATATGGTAAGTTGTATATTATCACTTGAAGGTATGTTGTATCTTTTAAAGGTTAAAGCAACTAAAATAGTATCAAAATAAGGGGTTATAGCTAATACAATACAAATTGAGATGATAAAAATTATTCAATCCAAAAATAGGGAGAAAAGTGTGTCTATTTTTCCAATTTTGTCTTCTTTAATAGGCCAATATTATGTTGTGATGCTCAAAACACTGAAGTTATCTCAGATCTTTCCCTCTCCATTATATACACTCAATCATTAAATCTTTTTTTTTCTCTTGAAAGTGAGAGCCTGTGTGTACACGTGCATAGGCTCCCAAGTTGGGAAAGGGGAGTGGGGCAGAGGGAGAGGGAGTGAGAGAATCTTAAGTAGGATGGAGCCCAGCACAGGGCTCAGTCACACAATCCTGAGATAATGACCCTGAGATCATGACCTGAGCTGAAATCAAGAGTCCTACACTTAACCAACTATACCACTTAGGAACACCACAATCATTAAATCTTTTCTCTTTCCTTAGATCTTGAAAACACATCTCCCTCTCATGTTTACTCATATTGTCCATTCCCTCATCATCCTCTGTTAATCACAATTCTCTTCTCTTTTGTCTCCAGGTATGCTTCTTCATCATTTATACCGCTTTTCTGACATAAAAATAATCATGGCACTTATCTGCTCTGTGTTCTTTAACCATCCCACTCCCAAATCTGTTTCTTTGGTTCTCAACCAAACAACGGGTCTACTCTTCCTCTCTGAAGAGAAATGAATATAGTATGTCAATTAGTGATTAGGGCTATGAAAATATAAAGCAGAATGAGGGCGTAGAGTGAGACAGAGAGGAGAATGTTTTTTTGTTCTTGTTGTTAGGTAGGTTTATGAGGCTGGGCTTTATTGGAAGATGCCATTTGTGTGGAAATCCTTATGAGAGCTCTCTGAGGACAGTACTCCAGGTGGAGAGCTGAACTCTCAGCCACATTTTATTTCTGTACCAGCAACTTCCTCATCATCAGGATAAGATTATAACTAAGGCTTCCTAAATGTCATAATGGAGAGCCAACTTTTCTACCTGCATGTCTAGAATCTAAAACATATGGTAACTCTTTAATCAACAATGCAGAATATAATCACTCCAGTCTCTTGCCAAAGTATTTGCAACTAATTGATCCAGCACTTGCCAAAAGCTCAGATGAGAATCTAATAGCCAATTGAGAGGGTCATGTTCAGTAAGCTCTATTCTTATATGAAATCACATATGCAATGTATGCTTGGTATATTACCTTCCCTGCAGAAATGCTGTCACTGAATAGTAATTTGATTTTATGGTCCCGGATCTGTATTTTTTAAAAGAAGGGCAATTTATATTCTATTTACAGAGGATAAGACACTAATTTGTAAAATGTTTGCTTATCTGTCAAAAATCATGGTTGAAGAAGACATGCATTATGTAGCTTGCATAGTAGTCGTATGGCCAATTCTCTAAGTAGAGTCTTGGGAAAATGGTTTCAAGACATACTTTTCAAATCTAGAATATATTTCTGGTATAATGTAATATTCCCAATTTCATCATCCTTCACTCTGTCCAGGTTTAATTATTCTACCAGAATTGTGTATTCTACCAGAACATGTCACCAGATCTCTGTATCTTCAGCGATGGGCTCCATTCCAAATGCATTCTATTATCATTACCACAGTCCTTACTTTGAAATATTACTTTAATTGCAATGCTATTCCAAAACTATGCTGGTGAAGTCCATTATAGCTATTGAATCTTATCTTTCAATACTCTTCTACCTATGGCTTTTACTTTAGCCAGGCCACTAGACTGCCAAAATGGTGTATTTTAATGAGATCCTTTCAATTTCTGGAAAAATTTTTTTTGGCTGGTTTCTTATCACATTTTAATTCAATGAGAATTTTTGAGGAAAAGTCTGGGGATACAGCAAGACTCAAGAATGGGCAGAAAGTAAGGGAAAACAAGAAGTATGATGTTAACATGTTAATTCATATTTTGTTTAGTAATCAGTTTCACAGATTAGTTTCTCTGAGGGGATAGAAAACAAATATGAATATTAAACTATCTCTCATACCAAAATGACCTTATCAAGATAACTACGTGAAAGACCATGTTCCATTTCCTCCTCTTCTATTGCATTCCCCATGCTTTTTCCCAAAACCAAGCCTTATTTTCTTGTTCTCATGTGGTACTATCCTTTTCCATCCAGAACTGTCCTTAACTCCCAATTGAATCACTCCATCAAAATTTCAGAGTTGGAATTGACCTTTTCCTGTCAATTTCTATAGAATCTTTTCAGAAACTCTCATATTTTCTTTTCATTCTCTTTTATATCTACTTTTAAAAGTGACATATCTTGATAGCCTCTCCATAGTCATTCTAAACAAAAAGTGTTTGATAAATATATGTGTCTCTTACAGGGCTCATCATAGTGCTGCACATATTGAGAGGAGTCCCTAAAAATCAGATGGATGATGAACCAATAAAGCATTGTGCTAATAAAATTAGTCTGCAAGCTTTGATTTTAGTTTTACAGCGAATATTTATATAATCAAAGTTCTTTTGGAATAGTACATTGCTTTAATTTATTTGCAATATATAGTATACTATTTCATTTCAAGGCTCACCCCAACTACTTAGTACATATAATAGGTTTCTTGTTAAAGACAAGGAACCAAATCACAACATAATAAAAGATTTGCCCAAGATCATATAGCTAATAGGTTTTGTAGCTGAGATCCTTCATATCTCGTATTCTTTCTATTGGATACCTTTTTTCTTGTGTCAAATATATATCCATTATTAATGCAGAAATTATTTTAAAAGTAGAGTATAAACAACACTTGAGGGGTTTCAAAATCAAAATTCAGATGATAAATTAAAAATTCCATTTGGGGCGCCTGGGTGGCTCAGTGGGTTAAGCCGCTGCCTTCGGCTCAGGTCATGATCCCAGGGTCCTAGGATCGAGTCCCGCATCGGGCTCTCTGCTCAGCGGGGAGCCTGCTTCTACCCTGCTCCCTCTATCTCTCTGCCTGCCTCTCTGCCTACTTGTGATCTCTGTCTATCAAATAAATAAATAAAATCTTTAAAAAAAAATTCCATTTGAATGACTATAAAAATATGTTTATTATAAATTTCATGTATGCATTTATAAAAATATACTGAAAATTTAAGGAATTCTCTGTTTAATCAGTTGCTATGTTGCTTTCTTCCTAAGTAAATTTATATTCAGTAATTACAACATCCAAAGTATACTGTGTGAAATGTAGTTCTATTTTTTACAATTCAAAAATCTGTGCCCAACACAAAATTGTTTTACAGCACAAAAGTATACAAATGTGAATATTTTATATGCATGAACATGAACAGCCATAGTAATTAAAACAATTGGCAAAGATAGTATCAGGGTCAGTTGACAGAAGGAAAATGGATTATGACTGACTTTCTGGTTGTTTTGTAAAATGCATTCTTAAATAACCACTATGGTTATTACAAGCTGTAACATACTTCATTCATTCATACAAATTTCAGGAAATATGAGTTGAGTACCTACTTAGTGGTTCATATATAACCTTTCTTCACAGAACACAAGCAATAAAATCTGGTAAACTGACCAAAGTAGTAAGAGTAAGGTTAAAAAATAATGAACTTACTTACGAGGAAGTTCAAAATGACTTAATATCATGAAATGCACATTTCCTATGGTTTCCTAGGATAGCCTCAGATTACTACAAAAAATAAGTTTGTACTGTTTCTCACTCTGAAATTTGTATACCAAGAAAATAGGCACAAAATTTATCTTAATTTATTTCTAAGCATACTTTGGCTATCTAGCATAGTTCCAGGCAATCCAGAAATTCTCATTCCTATAGCCATCATAGGGTCTCTCAGTTTCCATGATCGCATTCATAGCAAATATCCCCTCAGTCATTGTCAGATCCTTGACAGTGAAGCAAAATGGAACCTGGGCTTTGGAGTCAGGCAAGGAGCTCAAACCCCAGTTCCTTGATTCATTGACTGCATGACCTTGAGCAAGTTAGTTGTGCACAACTGTATTGTAAAAGAAAAAATATTTATGAATAGAGCTATTTCTGCATAGCTGAGTAATATATAGCTATACAAATATATGTAAAACATATGTAATAAAAATACTTCATGGAGTTGTTGCCAGGATTAAATGAAATAAGCCTGTAAAATTATTAACGGAATTCTAAGGACATACTAAAATTTAAACAATTGCAGTTATTACTCTATCTTATTTTCAAATTCTCCTAATTTAATTTGTTATCTTACATGCTTCCTCCTGTTTAATGTCATTTTTCCTCCACTACCAGATCCTATTCTTTTTCTTAGTGAGAGATTAAAAGCTGGTTTTGCTTTTTATTCTTTTCACACTTATGCATTAATTATTATCCTTGACTCTTAATACTTAAAAATAAATTTGACAGTTTCACTAAGACAAGTACCAGAAATATATTTATATTATCCCATAAAATTTCATTTTATGTTTTTAAAAGATCAATGAACTTATTAGTTATGTATTAGTTGCATTTGCATTTTTAAAAATTAAGATGTTGATATTTCAACCATTATTTTAAATACAGAATTGGGTCAAATCAACTAGGAAAACAACTCACTGAATGAAAGAGTTACTTTCCAAACTCATTGGTAGAAATTGAAGAAAATAAACATTTAAGAATCAATAACAGTTATTTCTATTTTATCAGACAAGTATAATTCTAAAAATTAAAAAAAATGAAATATCTCAAACTTTGGTTATAATAAAAAATAATCTCTAAAGATTAAAGACCTAATAAAATGGGGGTCTATTTTTATTTGAACTTAGAAGTGTGTGTGTGTGTGTGTGTGTGTATGTGAGTTTATACACATATAATAAAGACATTTGGTTATTTTGATTTTCAGATTTTAAATAATATTTTCTCACTTTGATCTAAGTGCATTTTCAGTAATATCTTTTTAAATCCATATTTCAAAGGATGTTTTTCAGTCATTTTGTGCTAGCTTTATGAGAAAACATTAGAACCAGTGCCTAAAGAAAAACAAGTGGCTTAGTTTTCATTCATTAAGCTGGAAAAAAAAATCCCACAAAATTTGTATGCATTAAAATTGCATAAATGATAATACAGTAATCCTAGCTCTAATTCTGACATGAGCTGTTAAGAACAAACCATATGTTATGTTCATAAATGTATTAAATACACATAAATGAGTCTCACTTATATAAGAAGATTTCTATATTATAATGTTTAGATTATGAATAGAGTGCTGATCTGAATTAAAAAAATGAAATTCCAGAAATAAGCATATTCTGCGATATCTTTAGTATTCCAGTGTGAGTAAGCAACAAACAACCAGTTTGCCATGTGCCCTTTATATCTGAAAGGCCACCTGCCAGCTCATTCCCATTTTCCCCTCAATGGGTTATCAGATGAATATAAATTAGTACAGTTAGGAGATTTTCAATAAGAGCTGCATTTCCTACTCCATTGTGAAATGGGTCAGATGGCAGCATTTACTTTGATACTGCCATTCAGATCCAAAGTCATGAAGTGCAACTTGCAAAGCTTTGTCCCCAAATGATTATCGCACATGGGCTAGGCAGCATGACAATGACTGAGTGTCAATTACTCCAGTCCAAAGGCAACCAGTCCAAACTGTTAGGGATTTTTAAAACAAAACATGTGTTCCCAATTCCCTTTAATACCCAATTGGCAGCAAGTCACTGGCAAAATCTGCTGCTCGGGGCAAGTTGTTAATGTGTCTTTCTCAAAGGTAACAAACAGATGTGAAAAGAACTGGTCAAGAAGGAGAGCATACTGCTCTAGTTAACACAAATCAAGCTCTTAATAGGAATGAAAAAATATGCAGATAATCTATTGTGATGTTTGTAACACCTGCCAACTTTAAAATAACAAAGAGGAATTAATGTTCCTCTCCTGAAAATTTGTATCTCAATGCATCAACTATTACGAACATTTTAATTTAAAGGTTTCTAAAATGTCATAAATCCTCATGCATTTTCTTAGTGCCTGTTGTTTCCAATCTAGGTTACTATAGACTTAATTTGGTGCTACAAAAATTATTAAAAGATTGGCTTCAAACATTAAAAACATCCATCAAGTGATTCAAAATTAAAGGTGCAGAAAACACCAAGTTTTGGCAAGAATATGAAGAAATAACTCAAATACACTGCTCATGGGGAGATAAATTATTATAGTCACTCAGGACAATGGTTTACTGGTATCATGTAAAAATGAAGACACACAAACACTACAACCTAGAAATCTCAATCCTTTGTATATATCATACAGCCCTGTGTACACATAAGCTCCAGAAAACATGTACAAAGTTTTTCACATCAGGTTTGCTAATAAAAGTCTAAAATTTAAAAAGAAAATCCCAGTATAGCAACAATATTATAAATTCTGCTATACTCACACAACAGATATGTTCATATAATATGCCCATGAAAATATGCTAATGATAGTATTTATACCTGCTTGGGTGAATCTTAAAAACTGACACAAAATATATATTCAATAATTACATTTATATAAATTTTTTATTTTTTATTATTTTTAAAATTTTATTTATTCATTTGACAGAGATCACAAGTAGGCAGAGAGGCAGGTGGAGAGAGAGGAAGGGAAGCAGTCTCTCTGCTGAGCAGAGAGCCCGATGGAGGGCTCGATTCCAGGACCCTGGGACCATGACCTGAGCCGAAGGCAGAGGCTTTAACCCACTGAGTCAACCAGGCGCCCCTATATAATTTTTTTAAACGCAGAAAATATTTCTACCTCCAGCCAACAATTTGTATCTAGAATAATCTAGATTAGTTCTTTAACAGTAAACAACTACAAAGTAGACAAATATATGAGGCTATTGTTTTTAAGCACTGGACTACGAGAAGTTGAGACTGTTATCCCAGAGACTAGGAGTCATGAAGTGAGCCCCACAATCACTCAACTGTGTGCCTAGGGACAACTTCCAACTTTGGTGAAGATCTCAATTATAACACAGTGGTTCTGCTGAGTTTAGGAGACAGAGACTATGGTTGAGAAAAGTTCAAGTTGCCAGAAGATAGATGCAAGGCAGGTCATTGGAGAAGGGGAGTCTCCAAAGAAAAGAGAGCAGAAATGTAAGTAGGGGTTTTCTACATGTCCTTGGCTGCCGGGCTGAGTATAGCAAAAGTCTTGCTAGAAAATGCTGATAAACCAGCAGTTACCTGGTTAAGAAAAAAAACAGAGGTACTAGAGTCAAACAATGCTGGAAGATGCAGGAGGTGCAACCCAATGAAAATGGCTATACTTCTTTAAGGGATATACTTCAGTATACCCCTTGCATCTAGCTGAGACACTAGAAAGGCCTCAGCTGAGTCTACTCTGACAAAATCTAAAACCAAGTCTTGACAGGATCCTAAGGAGAGAAAGAATTTCATCGTTGGGTCTGGTTGAGTTATAAAACATGGGAAACACCTTAGACATTCCAAAGAATTGTCCTAAGAAGCATGAAACCTAGACTCTGTCAGTACAAAGTAATTAAACAGTAATTCATCTGCCTATAAGAATGAAGACCAATAATCTTTAAAAGAAGATAACAAAATAAAAATTCTTCACATATCTACAATAGTCATCTGAAATAAATTTATTGGACACAAAAAAATATTAAATAACAAAATAGAACATGAAAATCTCACCTACAGGATAAGAATAAAGTCAATAGCAATGAACATCTACATGCCTCATCTGTTGGATTGAGCACCCAAAGACTTCTCCAAAGTTAGTAAAAACATATTCAAATAACTAATAATAATAAACCAAATTAAAATATTGTTTTAATGAGCTAACTGGTATGAGAATTTTAGCAGATAAATAGAATATACCAAAAAAATGGAAATTCTACAGCTGAAATGTAAAATAATTAAAATAAGATTTGGTTAGATAGGTTTACCAGCAGATTATAGATAACAGAGAAAAAGGTCAGTGAATGTGAAGGTAGGTCATTAGTAATAATCCAATCTGAATACCAGACAAAGAAGGTATGGAAAATGAACTGAGATTCAGGCAACAGAGCCATAGTTGTATGGCTATATACATCTAAACTGTCTATAATAAATGTCAGGAAGAAGAAAGTGAGATTGGGGCCAAAAAAATATGGTGGTGTATGATATAATTTTTTTTCAAATTTGATGAAAAAAATATTGATTTACAGATTGAGAGAGATTAGAGAAACCCAAGCAAAAACGTCTTTCCATAGGAACATAGGCTCTTTTGTTCTCTGACCCTATCAAAACTTTCTGAGAGACAGTGAGAAAATTAGAAACATCCATACCTTCTCCTGCTGACCTATGACCTCTGTAAATTTCCAATACAGTCTCTTCTTTTTAATATTTTTATAAGATTTGTAATTTCTCTTGTACTTAATATGGGAGAGTTGAAGAACAAGGCAAAAGTCATCTGGAATGAAAAATCATGATCCAGAAAAGAACCACCTTGCTCAATAATACCAAATACCACATACCTCATTTTGATTTGTGTAGAGCAAAATGTCAATTAGTGTAAAGGAAAACTTCTGGAGTCTAAACAGAAGATAATTACTGGTTCTGGGTTAAAAGAGAAAAATTAAGTTCTTGTATGAAATTGTGGGCAACTCCACTGAAGAGAGAAAGCATATATACTTTAAATGTGTGTTGTAGGAATCTTCAAAAACAGATTTGAAAGGATGAACAATATAAGGAAAAGGAAAACATGCATCTAAAGCAAGGCATACATTCATCTTCTATAAACTTCCTCTTGTGGCACAATCAGGTAAAAAGTAACAGTAATTCGGTGGGTGGCAATTTTAAAATAGTTTTAAGAAGGTGAATTAGATCTAAGTCAGAGATCAGCAAACAATGGTCCACAGGCTAAATCTACCTCATTTCCTGCTTTTATAAATAAAGGTTTATTTAACACAGCCATAACCATCAGTTTACATATTGTGTATAGCTTCTTTCTTCTTCTTTTTTTTTAAGATTTTATTTATATATTTGACAGACAGAGATCACAAGTAGGCAGAGAGGCAGGCAGATAGAGAGGAGGAGCTGGCTCCCTGCTGAATAGGGAGCCCGATGTGGGGCTCGATCCCAGGACCCTGAGACCATGACTCAAGCTGAAGGCAGAGGCTTTAACCCACTGAGCCATCCAGGTGCCCTGTGTATAGCTTCTTTCTTATTAGAAAGTGGTGCTACCATGTTAAAAAATAGTTCTTCCATGTTAAAATATGATTCTGCCTTCGTTGAGACTCTATAAGGGGGGAAAAAATGAGTCATAAGGTCAGGCATGGCCGGAGTTGCTCACCAAAGAGATTTTGCTTAAATAGGTCTCCGCTGGACTGGTGCTGATTTTTGATCTCCAGCTTCCAGAGAAATTTCATGCATGAGATACTTACCCTCATGTTTAACTACTTAACTGTTTTTCCATGAGAATTTATCATAGACTTCACCTTCTCAAAGTAGCCTGCAACACTGGGTTAGGTGCCTGTATTATAATAAGTGGGCTCATAATAGCTGCTGCAATAAATAAACCTAAATATTGTATATAAAAAATTAAAATATCCTTTTCAAAAACCCTGACATGACTAGTTGTAAAGAGTCTGTAATAACCACATGGCCTAGAATATTTATTATATGTGCTCATACAGAAGAAGTTTGGCTACTTCTTAAGTTCTTAAACGTTAAAGAGAAATGGATTAAGAAAGACTGTATGGTGCCTTTACTAGAAGAGAATAGAGACCAGATAAGGTCTCTATCCACTCAAATGGGTGGAACAGTAGGCTGGAATAATATTCTGAAATATTTGTCTTTTGGCAGATCATGTTGTAAGTTAAACTTGCTTGTGTTGTGACTCTACATCTTGGGCAGCTAATTACCAAATGAATCATGTTACCATAACAGATTTTGTGTTATGATTTTTAATGTTTGTTGCCCAGATGTTATGAAAGAATAAAGCTTTAAGAAATATTTTAACTTAGTTTACAATGAAGGTGGTTGAACTTAGGTACCTGTCTCCCATTAACTCATGTAAGGAGAGCTGAGATATATTCACTATTGCAGTTCTTAATTTGATCAGGCTAAATGAAGGTAGTAATCTGAGACACTGAAGACATTACAATTTAGTTTGTAGTCTTTCAAAAATTGCTCTTATGGTAACACTGAAGAATATACGATTAAAAATTTAATATATGGTAATTGGGGTTGTATTTGGTAAAACTGCCAAGATACTAATGCCATGTATAAATTCCCAGTTTACATAGAAATCCATGAGAGCAGAATGATGCTCAGGATTTTAAACATCTGAAAATAAGATGGAATTTTTCATCGTCTGTACTTTATAATTATCACCAGTTATTTTGTATTTCTGCTACCTTGATTTGAAATAAAATCTTTATACTTATGGAAACTGAAAAAAAAAAAAAAAGAAAGAGACAGAGTGGTGTCTGCAACAAAACAAAGGAAAGGAACTGGGAAAAGCTTGTACTTCGTGGAAGTAAAGCCATTGTCATTAAGAAACAATAAGAAATGACTGAAAAAGTAGAAAGAGAGAGGGAGAGGTAAAAGTCAGAAAACATGAGAACCAATTGTACAAGACCACAGAGTATACTGTTATTTATTCGTGATAAGTCTGGTGAACTCTATAAATAAAAGTTTTTAAGTGGAAGACAAAACAAAATTCTTGGTACAATAGCATTTCCATTCTAAGTTTTTCTTAAATCTATGACTAAAACATGACCTTTTCACTTTTTTTATAAATTCACCTTTTGGTCATAAAATAAATTGCTAGTTCATGTGCTAAAGACCTGGACATAACTGAAGTGGGCTACATTTAATTTGTGCTGTAAATATATTTTGCAGAATTGTGCATATTCTGATACTTTGTCATAGTCACTTGTGTATTTATCTTCATTGCAAACTACAGTCATATAAGAAATAAAATTTCA
Organism: Meles meles; assembly: GCF_922984935.1. Taxonomy (NCBI): domain Eukaryota; kingdom Metazoa; phylum Chordata; class Mammalia; order Carnivora; family Mustelidae; genus Meles; species Meles meles. The sequence goes on along the minus strand of NC_060066.1, from coordinate 155,557,502 downwards.
TCTATTCTGAAATAGAACATATGCTGTCATAAGTTGATAAACCCTTCATTAATTGAAAAAAACATTAAGGAGGAAGAAAAGAAAACAAATTCATTGTAAATCTTGTTAAACAATCTTAATATTGCACAGTCTGACAAATAAGTATATCTAGTTATTCTGCTATTTCTCCACACTTTTATTTGTGGAAGGAGAGTAAAATGTGAAAGAATCACTTTTACTGAATACTTTACTGGGAATTGCACTAAGTACTCGAAGTTTTGAACTAGAACCAAGTGATTTAAATACTCAGTTGTTAAAATTTCAGTGCTTTGACATATGAATATTAGTTCTCCCGGTTTTAGCGACAGATATAGATCAAATATACAGTCTCCCTGTTTGTTTCCTTCCAATGAATTTCATCCAATATCTTTATTTTTTTTATTCTACAGTTGAATTTTTTCCTCTAATGCCAAATTGAGGACTTACAACTAAATATTACTCCCAAGCAGCATTTGTCAGTAGGCAAATCCTTGTGCTACATTCAGAGTCAAATGCATGACTGACATGGGGACTATAAAAGTGTATTGGATGACATTTGTGGCAAATGGAATTCAGAATTTATAGATTCCATTGTACATTGTACACTGATCGAATGTTCAATCAGAAAGTGACTTCTACATCAGCGCTATCTATCCAAATTTTCATGTATGTTTTGTTATTATCTGTGGACAATAATTGACCAGGGAAAAGGACACTTACTAGTAAAATCCTAGTGTAACATTTCAGTTAAAAGTGTTTGAAATCTTTATCTATGCTTTGTGGTTTCTCAGTAGTTGCAACAAGTTTTAGCATGAGCACATAAAGTTCCCATGTATTTCTTGAGATCTGGAAAACAACTTAAATGTCATTGGGCAACATGTTTTGCTGGGGACAAGAACCGATATGTTTCTAGATCGTATATTTTAAAGGAGCATGTTATGAAATGTAGAAGACAAGTTCAACGTGATCAATGGACACAAAAAGGGCATTTAAAAGACCAAAGCTGTCTTTCTCTTCTTTTTCTCCTACAGAATTTAATGAGCAAAATTTGGTTATGTTAACCTTTCCTTTCTAAGTCATCATTCACCTTTTAATGATGTTTATATTTCTCTAAATTTCCTCTAGTGAAAATATGTTTTTTCTCCATGTTGACATAACCTTTAATATGGTTTCACTTCTGTGTGTATTCTACAGTAACGATGCTGTCCTTTGAATAAAATGTTCTGCCAGAGACTGGAACATTTTTTGGGAGTTACACTGTTTATAATATTCAGCAAGAGACCATGTGGATTATGAGGTAATCAGTCTACTTCTCTCTGGGACTCTGGAGTATTAGTAAAGAAATCAAAGCTGTTAACACTCTGCTACATCCTCGTGTCTTCACTTTGGGAGATTTTACAACATTACAGAGATGATTATGTGGACATGACTGGGCTAAGCTCCACTGTCTTCAATTCCTACCTTCCACTACCACCATCACCCTCGCCACCGGCACCACTGCCACATCACCCCCTCCATCACTCTCATCACCCCCATCACCACACTGTCCCCATAGCACATAATGTCTCTATGGCTTTACAGAAAGAATACTCCTCCCTCCCATAATCAGGTAAATTATTTGCATAGCCAGTAATCATTTCCTGAAGGAACTATGAAGGAAAAACTTTTTTTGCAATACTGGTAGAAAATATACATTGACCATAAGGTATTCAGAGAAAAATAATAAAATATTTCAAAGAAGTAACTGGCTAACAGTATCTTAAAGAGACTATTTGATTTCATTGTGTTTCACCAGTTTTTCAAAATAGGTAAGTCTACATGTATCAAGCTAAAATCATGTGGGACTTAACTAAGTTTTCAAATTCAATTCAACTTAGGACTTCTATAAGAAATGACTCATTACAATGATTAGTTTAGAGCTAGAGTTAAATCCTCTGACTAAAAGGAAAAAGGATGGCTCCAAAGTGAAGATCAATGTTCCACACTGAAGAAAAAGGTTTTCTTTTTTTTTCTTCTTCTTCTTCTCTTCTTTAGGCTATTAATGTTGACAGATATCCATTAAGGGACAGAAATGATGTCATGCTACCAGATATTTCTCTGACATAGTATTCCAACTAAAGATCCTGGCTGTCTCATAGAATGGCAAAATAATACAGATTTTCTGCACAGTTAAGAATAACATTGGAATCTATGATTGTTTGTAAAATGTCAGAATATTAAAATAATCTGCCTCCAAGCTAAATACAAGCAATTTTAATAGTGGATCTTTGGGAAAAAAGATATCTCCTTGTTTTGTAGAATAGAGAAAGTAAGTCTCCTTGGGAGAATAGGGGATATTTTTCCAAATTTTGATACCATTTCAAAATTCCATAAGAAAATGAAAAAAATCTTTAAATCGTTATTGCAAAGTTTGAATGTAATAAAAATTCTGGTTTAGACATTTAAAATTTAAAAAGTCTTAACATATGACTCAACAATCCCATACCTACTGTTATCTGGAAAGGAAAAAAAAAATATGTATCCATACAAAAATCTAAGCATGATGTTTGTAGCCCTTTTTTTAAGCATTTTATTTATTTATTTGCCAAAGAGAGAGAGAAAGAGAGACAACAAGCAGGGAGAGCCGCACACAGAAGGAGAGGGAGAAGCAGGCTTCCTAATGAGCAGGGAGTTGGATGTAGGACTCTATCTCAGGACCCTGGGATCATGATCTGAGTGGAAAGCAGACACTTAACCAAGTGAGCCACCCAGGGATCCCAGTATTTATAGTAGTTTTATTTGTCACTGCCCACAGCGGGAAAGAACTTACATGTTCTTTAGCTGGTAAATGGGTAAACAAATACTGATATTTCCATACAATGGGATACTACTCTACAATGAAAATAATGTACCTGTTCATATGTTCAGCAAGATAGAAAAATCTCAAAAACATTATGTTAAGTGAAAGAAACAATCACAAAAACTTGTGATTCCATTTATATGACAATCTGAAAAAGAGAAAAATATAGGGTTGCTTTAATATCTAATTTTGAGATTATTTTTTAAAAATCAAGAAACAGATTTCAACTCTTTAAAGTAAACATTAATAAAAGTCAGTGAAGAATGCCTTTTATATAGATTAAGCTAAAACACATAGAACCATTAATAACACATAGAACACATGACTAGTGGTTTTCTCAAAATGAGGCAACTAAGTAATAGTATGTTAAATTTAATAAAGAAGAGACTTTTTGTATATAAAAGTGCAGTTATTTTACATGACAACTCCAAGAGGATTACCTAACAATTTCCTAATTATGAAAGAAAAAATTATGACTGAAAAAACAAGCATACAGATCAAACATACTTCATTATCAGTGACTAAAAGTTGAAATGAGAGAATCTATCAATGTACCATGCTGAGAAGATAAAGATCATGTTATCTCTGAATTTTTTACCATTAAAGTGAAATACCACTCTATACCACGGTCTTGACATCACAATATGTATACTTCATGGTATGTGCATATCCACTACAACACATCTCTATTAGACTGTTTAGAGGACCATATGTAACAAAGTCACATAAATTTAGTATTTTTATCTTGAATCCTGGAGTTTTCAAAAAAAAGCATATATAAAATACACATGTATACCTATTCATTGTATTTAATTCTTACACAGAAACATGCAAATGAAATTATAAGGTTATTGATAAACATGTATTTAAGGTTTTGATTTGTTGACATTCTGAGTGATACCTGATACTATAATATGGTCTCAATTCATAGAACTATCATGATTCTGTAGATACAAGAGTCTTAAATAGTTAGATTCCTGAGTTATCTACCACCAAATATGATATCACTGGCTCAATGTATCAGCTGTTTACTCTTTCAATCATACTAAAACTAATTGATGTTTGGTCAAAGAATTATATTGGTAAGATGCTGGTTTTTTTTTTTTTCCTAAATAATTAGATGCTAGAGGTGTTATTATTGAATTATTGTTTAAAACATAAGCATTTTATATTGCTTACAATATAAAGAAAGGAAAATATTTCTTTAATGGATTCTTTCAAAATATCATAGGAGAATTTGTCTGTTTTTTCATAGTTAATATTTCTGCCGTTTCACATAATCGCATATTGACATATGTTTATAATTTGTTATTACATATGTAACCTGTTTTAAAATGGAAGAAAATACTATATTACAATATACTAAATAGAATATGATTTACCCAAATGTTTAGAACATTAATAAAATAAAATTTTCGGTAAATTCTTAAAATTCTAGGGACAGAAGGAACTTAAAGGATAGGTTCCAATCTACAACTTACACTGGCATCACCTGAGCAATATAGTTTTAAAATTTAGATATATATATGCATGTCTGAAAAAGATACTTAACATAAAATTATGAGCATAAAAATATATCACATTTTTCTATCAAAGTATAGCCTTATCTCTAAAATTAATATTTTTCTTAATTAAAAATAGCTCTATTTCCCAATATCCAGAAATTGCACAAACTCTTCTACTGTTCTGAGGTAAAACTCAACTAATCAAGAGACTCAAAGTCACTTACAATGTGTAAATTTTACCCTTTTGTGCTTCCTGTTAGGACTTACTTCTTTGCAAGGAGGGAAAATTCATCTAGACTTGGTTTAAATTTAAAAAAAAAAAAAAGGTCATACAATGGCTTGCATAATGGCAAAGACTGGCTAACTGATTTAGAAACTCAAATAATATCATCAGAACTATTTCTCATCCTGAGGTTTTACATTCCATTATTTTTGCCTCATTCTCAGGATCCAAGTGAAGTCTCTTTAACAACCAGATGAGGTTGTTTGTTTGTTTTGTTTGTTTTCTTGCCAAGTTCAAGCAAATCAGAAGAAAAAACACTCTCCTTGAGATAACCCTGTTAGGGTTGATCTGAGACAGCTGCTCATGCTCATTCAGAGGGGGCTAGAAGAATGTGATGTTATGAATAATCTAAATCCTAGAATATTTCCTGGAACATTCTAAGAACTGAATAAAGGTTCACCATTTGTATTATTAGCAAATGCTGGTTTTTGTGCTACTCCTGGAATAGAAAAAGAAAAAAAAAATATATGAAAGGGAGATCCCAGGGAAGCTGGGGTAATATTACTGAGGAAGGGTCCTAGATGCTACCCAGCCTCAAATGTCCAGTGTCCACTACACCAATCCCTCATCTACATTGAATTTTCATTTTCTCTCACCAGCATTGTTCACATTTGTCCATTATGGAGATATATTTAAAGTTAAAGACTCAAATTTTTTCCCATTTTTTACAAAATTAATTCAATTTATCTTTAATTTTTAACTACTGAGAGGTTCCATTGGATGCTACTACAACTAGGTTAACTTTGTTTTTCAATCTTTTTTCTTTCTTTCTGCTTCAATTTTGATGATTGCTATCGATCTGTCTTCAAGTTTAATGAACCTTAGAGTCCAATCTACTCTGAAGTCTACCCACCGAAAACTTATTTCTCAGACATTGTATTTTTCAGTTCTAGAAATTCCATTTGTTTTTTATTAGCATGTCAATTTCTCTCTTAAACCCCAATCTCTTTGCCCATTAGATTCATCCTTTTCTGAATTTGCTTTAAGATATTTATAATTGTTTTGAAGTACTCTTCTGCTCATTCAACTAACTGGTTTGTTTCACAATTTTCCTTCTCCTGATAGTGTTGTCTGTTGATCATGGGTAAGGTTTTCTTGCTTCATTTAATTTCTTATGCTATTTTATATACTCTACTTATTGTGTAAAAAGGACCATGGACATTGAAATTATATTTTTGTTTTATTATAACTTTCTATGAAAATTAAGTCATATTCTCTCTCTGGCAGTAGATTTTATATATTGATTGTATATTTAGCAAACTTCCTAAAATTTCTAAATGGTTATAAATATATATCTATAATGGAGGGTTATCAAAATAGAAAATTACATAATCTTCAGTACTTTTCTCTATTTCTAAGATACTTTATTTTTTTACATTGCCCTGCCTTGTTCCAGGACTGTTTTGTAGAACATTGCAGGATTGCATTGTCTTACTATTGCATTGACATATAAATCATAGCTTTCTTTAAATGAAGTAGTAATAGCTAGAAAATATTTATATTCTTGATCTTAAAGAGAATTGCTTCAATATTTCACCCCTAATATTGTATCTGATGAGATGACTTTTGTTTTTGTTTTGCTGTTGTTCTTCTTGTAGCTGTTCCTAATAATTCTCTCTCTCTCTTTCTCTCTCTCTCTCTCTCTATATATATATATATCTCAACAAGATTTGTACTTTATCAAAAGCTCTACAATATTTGCTGGGGTAATCCAATGAGTTTGTCCTGAAATGTATTATTACTGTCAGCAATGTTAATCCATTTTTTTAAAAAATAAAGAACCCTGTATTCCTGTTACAGATCACAGAAAGTCATTTACCTAGCTGGATTTGGTTTATTGGTAGTTTATTTTAGATCATTGCATCAGCGTTTGTGAATGAAAAAGGTCTAAAGTTTTCTTCTTTAGTATGACTGTGTCTGGTTTGGCAATCAATGTGTTCTGTTATCATAAAACAAAAGGAGAATGTCTCCTTATTTTTTAACTCTGGAATTGCTTCTGAAAAACTGAATATATCATATCCTAGTTGATTACATAGAACTTGGCCTTATGCTAACTGAGCTAACTTGTCATTTTTGGGAGTTTAAGTATTGCTTTGATTTCTATTAAAATTATGAAAATTAAGATTGTTTACTCCAAGGTTAGTTTTAATAAATTGTATTTGCAAGAAATAATCCGGGGCGCCTGGGTGGCTCAGTGGTTTAAGCCGCTGCCTTCGGCTCAGGTCATGATCTCAGAGTCCTGGGATCAAGTCCCACATCAGGCTCTCTGCTCGGCAGGGAGCCTGCTTCCCTCTCATTCTCTCTGCCTACCTCTCTGCCTACTTATGATCTCTCTCTGTCAAATAAATAAATAAATAATCTAAAAAAAAAGAAAAAAAAAGAATCCATTCATTCTAAAATTTCAAATGCATTGGCATTATTATTATATTTCTTTTCTTTTCTGTTTGATCCCTGAAATACTTCTACTTATATATCTTCTCATCTAAAATTGTTTATTAATACTTTTTGATTCTGGTTATATTTGTCCTTTTTTTTTTTTTTACTTTATAAGTCCTAAATGCCAACTTTTGGTTTTGTTGTCTCTTTATTTTTTTTAAAGATTTTATTTATTTACTTGACAGAAAGAGATCACAAGTAGGCAGAGAGGCAGGCAGAGAGAGAGAGGGAAGCAGGCCCCCTGCTGAGCAGAGAGCCCGATGCGGGACTCGATCCCAGGACCCTGAGATCATGACCTGAGCCGAAGGCAGCGGCTTAAACCACTGAGCCACCCAGGTGCCCCTGTAATTTTAGATACATTTGTAAAATTGTGCATGCAGCAATTTGCAGTTTGTACAGGTGAGACTGTCTCATTGTCATTTTTTAAAATTGGTCTGCTATATATATATTAATAAAAGATGTGTGATATAATGTTCACGATGATGAATTTGTTCATTTGTCTTTGTAAGACTCTCAATTTTTGCTATCTGTGTTTTATGTTTAATTGTCTTACTTTCCTCATTTTCTTTGGTGATAAAATACCTTAGTTGTTTTTTTAATCTAAAAATATCTTTCCTTCATTCTTGAAAGATGGAGTATCTAAATGTTTGATCATTTTTATTTCCTCCTAAACATTTTAATGTATTATTTTAGTGTCTTCTAGATTTTCTTCATTTTAGCTGAAAATTCATCTTTTAGTTAAATTCTATTTCTTTAAAATGGGATTTATCTTTTTTCTTTGGCTAACTTAAAAATATATTTGTCTTTAGTGTTCTACACTATTAGTACAAGGAGTTCATATGTGGATTTCCAGCAAATGAAGTCTTCATATATCTATTTCTTTGTTGTTGCTTTGGATTTTCATATATGGCTCTTTTTATCTTTTTTCTAGTATGTTTTGTTAGTTTTGTTTGAAAACTACTAATTTCTCTCAATCTTAATGTGATAAGCCTTCTAGATCTGGGTTTGAGGGGTGAGTCCCTTTATGAACTGTTTTATAGGATTTACAAAATGTTTTCTCCTACTTTTTCTGGTATGCAGGCAACCTGAATAATCTTCAAATAGCTTCTCCTGCTTGATCTTTGTTTACTTGTAGCACAAAAGATGTATGCATTCAAACTCCAAGTACCAGTTAGAATTTGTAGTTTCAGATGTCAAAGGATAGATTTGTCCTGTGTCGAAGTTGAAACAAATTTCTTTTAATTTCCTAAATGGTGGGGCTTATTTCTCATTTAATTTTGTGATATATATGTACCACTTTGGGGTTTTAGCTTTATATGGGGATTCTACTCTAAATTCTTCACTTCAGACTGGTCTTTGACTTTATCTTCATCTCTTGACATCCTGTGAAGGTATCAATGTGAAACCTCTGGTAATCGGGGTTCATTACAAAATTTCAAATCAAAGGTAGACTTTGAAACTCACTAACCTCCCAAAGCCCTTGCTTTCACATGATTTTGAAGTTTTAAATATCACCTGTCTTTTGCCAGATCAGTAATTTTAGTATGTGATTTTTTTTTTTTTTTTTTTTTTTTTTTTTTTTTTTTTTTTTTTTTTTTACTGTTTTAGTTCTTGGTTGGTAGTTCCCACTCTTGTTTCCTCACAATGTGAGAAATACAACACAAAAACACAAAGGCTTGCTTTCTTTTCCTCACTGAGGGATTTTTACATTAAGTTTCCTGAGGGCCAATTTTGAGTTACTCTTTCATCAATAGTTAAAAAGGTATCTGAATGAATATCTTGAGAATGTTTATCTCCTTTTTCATTCTTTTACAATTTTCAAGTTCAAAGGGTTTCTGAATATAGAGATTTTATTGGAGAGCTATAAAATTTGCTTTTTTACAAATTTCACTTGTTTGCATTTCAATCCATTCAGTGAATACACTGTCATGGAAATAAATGGTGCGAATAGATAAGATTACTGAGAACTTCTAAATTACTGGCTAACTACATTAGATGAATAGATAAAGATGTAAGACACACACACGCGCGCGCGCGCGCACACACACACACACACACAGTGTAACAGTCAGCCATAAAAAAGTATGAGATTTTGCCCTTTGTGATAACATGGGTGGACCTAGAGGGCATTATGCTAAGTGAAATAAATCAGAGAAAGATAAGTACTATATGACTTTACTTATAAGTGGAATCCAAAAAACCAAATGAATAAACAAATAAACAAAACATAGAAAGAGACCCATAAATACAGAGAACAAATCAATGCTTGCCAGAGGGGAAGGGAGTGAAGAAATAGGCAAAATGAGTGAAGGGGAGTAGAGGTACAGGCTTCTAGTTATGGAATGCATAAATCATAGGAATAAAAGGTTTAACTTGGAGAATTTAGTCAATAGTATTGTAATAGCATTGTATGGTGACAGATGGCAGCTACACTTGTAAGCATAGCACAACATATGCTGTAACATACCATAACTTATTGAATCACTATTCATACATTTGAAACTACTGTAGTATTGTGTATCAATAAAACTCAAAATGTTTTAAAGTAGAGTAAAAGTAAATAAGTAATTTTCACTTGTTAATATTGGTGTGTAGTTTAATAAAAACAATTTGATATTTGTTTTAAACATCATGGAAACTTCTGAATGCATCTAGTTGACTTGACTTTTTTTTGCTTTTGGTAGTTATTCTTCACCTTCCCAAAGCCACATCTCATCTATTCTAAGTGCTACACCCTCAGCAAGTTATAAGTTAAGTTTTTATACACATGTGTTGCTGATTTTTTTTTCATTTAATGCTCATAGGTTTTAACTAGATCTATTTTTCTGTTAAAGTTTTAGTTTAAATTAAGCTAGGTTAAAAAATATGCCAAAAAAAATCATCACATTTTCTAATGAGAAATAGAAAAAATGGATAGCAATATAAGCTCCAGTTCCATTTAGTAGTTGAAGACAGAACTCTAAGATATATCAGCTTTCCAGGAGGTTGGCTGGGAAAATGGTGGAGTAGAAGAATCTTAAATTCACCTCATTTGATGGATGCAACTAGATAACACTCACATCAGTATAAATATCTCAGAAAATGATCCAAAGACTGATAGAACAAACTCCACACTAAATAAAGGTAGAGAAGAGGCCACATTGAGGAAGGTAGGAAGGGCAAAGATGCAGTCTGGGAGCAAAACAGACCATGGCTGTGCATAGTGGAGAGGGAGCAGGTGATGCAGAGAAGGGCAAAAAGCAGACTTTCACACTAGGGAGCCCATGAACAGGGAGAATGAATCCCCTTTGAATATGAGAGAGGTAGAAATTTGTGAGTTCTTATAACCAATGGGACTTAACACCTAGTATTTTAAAAATCGGTGGCAAAAACTACAGGCCAGAAGGGAATGGCATATCTTCAAAATGCTGAATGTGAAAAATCTACAGCCAACAATACTCTATCCAGAAGGTTATCATTCAGAATAGAGAGAGAGATAAAGAGTTTCTCAGACAACAAAAACAAAAGGAGGATATGACCAACAAACCAACCATGCAAGAAATATTAGAGGGATCAGGGCACCTGGATGGCTCAGTGGGTTAAGCCTCGACCTTCAGTTCAGGTCATGATCTCAGGATCCTGGTATAGAACCCTTCATCGGGCCCCCTGCTCAAGAAAAAACCTGCTTCCCCCTCTCTATCTGCCTGCCTCTTTGCCTACGTGTGATCTCTTTCTCTGTCAAATAAGTAAATAAAATTAAAAAAAAAAAAAAAGAAATATTAGCGGGATCTCTTTAAGTGGAAAAGAAAGACTATTAGTGAGAGTATGAAAAGTAAAACAAACAAACAAAAAAACCTACAAAAGCAGTAAAAATGAATATTTCTGTGAAAATCAGTCAAGGTATTCATAAAACCAAAGATATAAAATATGATGTCATATACCTAAAACATGGTGGGGGGAGTAAAGAATAGGTTTAAACTTAAGCAATCATCAACTTAATATAGACTATATGCAGAAAGTATTATATACAAACTTAATGGTAACCACAAATCAAAAACCAGTGAAAGATATACAAAGAATAAAGATACAGGAATCTAATTATAAAGCCAAGAAACCATGTAAGAGAGCAGGAGAAGAAAGGATCAGAGAAAATCTATGGAAACAACCACAAAACAAGTAACACAATGACAATATATATCTATCAATAATTGCTTTGAACATAAATGGACTAAACGCTTCAATCAAAAGACATAAAATGACAGAGTGGATAAAAAACAGGACCCATCTATATGATATGCTGCCTACAAGTCACTAATCTCAGACCTAAACACACCTACATATTGAAAGTAAAGAAATGGAGAAACATTTATCATGTAAATGAATGTCAGAAGAAAGCCAGAGTAGCAACATTCATTTTGGACAAAATAGACTTTAAAACAAAGGCGATAATGAGGCAAAGAATGACACTGTGTAATAATAAAGGGAGCAAAACAGGAGGATATAAAAATTATAAATATTTATGGACCCAAAATGGAAACACCAAAATACATAAAACAATTAATAAAAAAACAAAAAGGAACTAGTTGATACTAATGCAATAATAATAGGGGATTTTAATACCTCACTTCTATCAGTGGACATATCATCCAAACAGAAAATCAGCAAGGAAACAGTGGTTTTGAATGATGCACTGGACCAGAAGAACTTCATAGACATATTCAAAACATTCTAGCCTAGAACAGCAGAATACATATTCTTTTCAAGTTCACACAGAGCATTCTCCAGAACAGATCACATATTAGGACACAAAATAAGCCTCAACAAATTCAAAAAGATCAAAGTCATACCCTGCATCTTTTCTGACCACAATGCTATGAAACTAGAAATCAACCACAAGAAAAATCTGAAAAGATCCCAAATACATGGAGCTTAAATAACATGCTACTAAACAACGAATGGGTCAAATAAGAAATCAAATAAGAAATATAAAAAATTACACAGAAAAAAATGAAAATGAAAACGCAATAGCCCAAAATTTCTGGGATGCAGCTAAAGTGGTTCTAAGAGGCAAGTTTAAAGCAATGCAGGTCTATCTCAAGAGACGGGAAAAATATCAAATAAACAACTTAAGCTTTCACCTAAAGTAACTAGAAAAAGAACAAATAAAACCCAAACTAGCAAAAAGAAGGAAATAATAAAGATTAGAGCAGAAATAAATGATTTGGAAACATAAAAAAATAGATCAATGAAACCAGGAGTTAGTTTTTTGAAAGGATCAACAAAATTGATAAATCTCTAGCAATATACATTGAGAGAGGGAGAGAGGACACAAATAAACAAAATCACTAATGAAAAAGAAGAAATAACAACAAACAGCAACTGTAACAGTATACTATATAAACCTATATGCAAATAAATTGGACAACTTAAGAAATGGAAATTCCTAGAAATATATAACCTACCAAAACTAAGGCAGGAAGAAATGGGAAATTTGAACAAACTAATTACCAGCAATGAACCTGAATCAATAATCAAAAAACTCCCCCTCAAAATAGTCCAGGACCAGATGGCTTCACAGGCAAATTCTACCAAACATTTAAAGAAGAGTTAATACCTATTCTTCTCAAAATATTTCAAAAAATACAAGAGGAAGGTAAATTTCCAAATTCATTCTATGAGACTAATAGCACCCTGATACCAAAACTAGATAAAGACACCACAAAACAAGAGAACTACAGTCCAATATTCTTGATGGATATAGATGTAAAAATTCTCAACAAAATATTAGTAAAGTGAATCCAACAATATATTTTTAAAAAATCATACACCATGATAAAGTGGGATTTATTCCTGGGATACAAAGGTGTTTCAGTACTCACAAACCAGTCAGAGTGATATGCTACATCAATAGGAGAAAGGGGAAAATCATATCATCATTTCAATATATACATACAAAAAAAGGATTTGAAAAGTACTACATCCATTCATGATAAAAACTCTCTGCAAAGTAGGGCTAGAGGGAATATACTTCAACATATTAAAGGCCATGTATAAAAATCCTACAGCTAACATCAAACTCAATGAGGAAAAACTAAGAGCTTTTTCCCTAGGTCAGGAACAAGACAGGATCTCCACCCTTGCCACATTTATTCAACATAGTACTGGAGTTCTGAGCCACAGTAATTAGATAAGAAGAAGAAATAAAAGACATCCAAATTGGTAGGAAAGAAGTAAAACTCTCACTACTTGCAGATGACATGATACTATGTATAGAAAACTCTAAAGACTCCACCAAATAGCTACTAGAACTGGTAAACGAATTCAGTAAAGGACAGTATATGAAATTGATGTACAGAAGTCTGTTGCATTTCTATACACTAATAATGAAGAAGCAGAAAGTGAAATTACAAAACAGTTCCATTTATAATTGCACCACAAATAACAAGATAGCTAGGAATATACGTGACCAAAGAGGTAAAAGACCTGTACTCTCAAAACTATAAAATAGTGGTGAAAGAAATGGAAAGACATTCCATGTTCATGCATTGGAAGAAGTAATATTGTTAAAATGTCTATACTACCCAAAACAATCTACAGATTTAATTCAAGACCAAATACCAACAGCATTTTTGACAGAACTGAAGCAAACAATTCTAAAGTTTGTTGGAATAACAAAAAAAAAAAAAAAAAAAACAAAACCTCAAATTGCAAAGCAACTTTGGAAAAGAAAAACTGACTGAAGGTATCACAATTCCAATTTCAAGATATATTACAAACCGTAAGTAATTAAAACAGTATAGCATAAAAATAGGCACAAAGATGAATAAAAGAGAATAGAAAACCCAGAAATAAACCCATAATTATACAATTAATCTTTGATAAAGGAGAAATGAATATACAATGGGAAAAAGATTGTTTCTTCAAAAATAGTATTGGGAAAACTGGACAGCCACATGCAAAAGAATGAAATTGGACCACTTTCAATCACCATACACAAAAATAAACTCATAATGGATTAAAGATCTAAATGTGAGACCTGAAACCATAAAAATCCTTGAAAAGAGCACAGGCAGTAATGTCTCTGATATTAGTCATAGCAACATTTTTCTAGATATGTCTCCCAAGGCAAGGGAAATAAAAGCAAAAATAAACTACTAGGACTGCATTACAGTGTTTCTGCATGGCAAAGGAAACAATCAACAAAACTGAAAGGAAACCTACTGAATGAGAGGAGATATTTGCAAATGACATATCTGATAAATGATTAATATCCAAAATACATAAAGAACTTATCAAAAACAGAATAATCCAGTTAAAAAATGGACAGAAGACATGAATAGACATTTTTCCAAAGAAGACATACAGATGACCAAGAGACAAAAGAAGTTCAACATCACTCATAATCAAGGAAATGCAAATAAAAACTATAATGAGTTATCACTTCATCCCTGTCAGAATGCCTAGATCAAAAACACAAGACACAACAAGTGCTGGTGAGGATATAGAGAAAGGGGAACACTCTTCCACTGTTGGTAGGAATGCAAACTGGTATAGCCACTCTGGAAAAAAGTACGGAGTCTCCTCAAAAAAAATTAAGATTAGAACTACCCTACAATTCAGTAATTTCACTACTGGGTATGTATCCAAAGAATACAGGATACATGCACCCTTATTTTTATTGTAGCATTATTTACAATAGCCAAACTATGGAAGCAGCCAAAGTGTCCATCAATAGGTGAAAAGATAAAGAAGATGTATATGCATGTGTGTAAATATAGATAGATAGATATAGATCTATATCTCAGGTAATATACATATATATTTACACACATGCATATACATCTATATCTATATATAGATCTAGATCTCATGTAATATTATTCAACCATACAAAAGGAGTAAATCTTGGCATTTGGAACAACATAGATATAGCTAGAAAGTATAATGCTAAGCTGAATAAGTCAGTAAGAGAAAGATAATACCATATGATCTTACTCAAATGTGGAATTTAAGAAACTAAACAAATATGCAAAAGAAAAGAGAGAGAAACAAAGAAAAAAACCCTCAACTATAGAGAATAAACTGGTGGTTACTGGAGAGGAGGTGAGTGGTAAGAGATGGGGATCAAGAGTACACTAAATAAATAAATAAATAAGAAACGCCAGTTTTTCTTTCCTCTTCTTAAATGAAGCAGTTTCATTGTATTCAATGTTGTTAGAAAACAGCCTTCATAAATTACAAACATCAGAGAAGCAGCAAGCATTACTGTTTTATACAGAATGCCAAGGTTTGGAGGAATATCCTGCCATGTCCACACATCCCCACATGTCCTATATAATTAGTTTCTGACAAATATAAAGTGGAAGCTTTTCCCCCAAACATAATCATAGACTCCATATCTAGTGATTAAAAATGTACATGGGACAAATACTACAGTAAATACTGTTTTTCTAAATGGGTTTTTTAATTGTCTAAATGGATAAGCTATTCACTGAGTAAGATCACATTTATGAAGGGTGAATACTAACCCTATCTAATTTTCATTAAAGAGAAGGTCAGTTTTATTACAATCAGCAAGACTCATCAAAAAACATGACACTTCATCCATGTTATCAAAACAGCACTGAAGTTTTCTAACTAGTTTGGTACTTACAGAGTTAATTTTATTTTTTTAACTAGGAAATCTATATTTTCATTTTCATTAAAACAAGTAGAGCCTTAACAAAAATTCCTTTGCCATACTTTTTCCTTTTTTTCACATAGCACTTACTAGTTCTACTTTTAATGTAAAGAAATGCAGGGTTGATATCTGCAAACAGAACAGTAACTAAAGCATGGATTAAAGGCATTTCACACCTTGCATCATTATTTGCAGGAGGACATGCTGAATGATGCCTTGCCATATATTAAATAGTAGAACTGTTAATTAAATGCAAACAGTAAATGCATATTATCATATACCTCTACAAGGTCCAGATTTTAATTCACTTAGCTTAAGTGATTAAGCCTATTTGTGCAATATGAGCAACAGATAATGGCAGAATATGACAATATTCTTAAAAAATTCTTTTTTCAATTTCAGAAATACTGCACATCAATGCTGAGTTGCTTGAACTGTCTCTCAGTACATATATATGTTTAAATCAAGGCTGAGTTATTGCCAAACCAGCACTGACCTCTCAATAGGGGTGACATTAAGAATTTTTTGCAGTTTGTGCTTTTGAACAAACTAACATATAACTTCCAGAAGCTCCCATCCAATGCATACATTCATAGTTCTTTGTTCATTTTCTTCTTTTGTGTCAATGACTTTTAGATGGAAATATCTATATATCTATATATCTATCTATATATATATATAGCTTTATGCTTTGCTCTTTTAACACTTGCAGATTGTAATATATTTTTTTCATGACACCTACTAACACAGAAAGATGATTTTATTATGACACATGAGAAACAAAAAGAAAATGAGTGTGAGAATAGGACATTGGATATCTTGAGGGTAAAATACTTATACTGTTGCATTTTTACAACAAAAACACTCTCTCAAGAGGAATGAATATTATTTTTAAATAGGAATTGTGTCCTATTTCTTTTCCCCAAGGTTTGATGATTTCCTACATACTATGTAATATAATCTTACAAGGCAAAAGCAGAGACTTGTAAACTGCATTCCTTCTTGAATAATATAGTACATAGTTGCTTGTTTTTTAAATGTCAGTAAGGACTGATTTATTAAAATGCATGCAGGTAAATGTGTTTATTCTTTCATCATAAATTGCACAGTTGCTTAATTTTATTTACTTCTGAAAAATATCTGTAATATCACTGCAGATAAGGCAAGCAAGGATTCAAATGCATACATTTTACAGATCTCTCAAACAAACAAAAGGTGTGTATCCATGACAACTAAGCCAGTAAGATCCATCAGTATGTGAATAAGGTACTCTTTAGCATTATGTAGATTTTCTTTTTAAAAACTGACATGTAGTTACTGCGATAGAATTTATAAATGTGTAAATGTAAGTGCACTATGTACTGCTGAATTTGTGTATGATTTATTTGACCAAAAGCACTAGAAACGTTCAACCTCGCGAATGACACTAGCTAGAATCAATTTTTAAAAAAATTTTTTTGCTCTGATTTTCTTTTGAGGAGAAGGAGCTTTGGGGATTTTAGTTTATTTATTTTGATTTTTAGGCTTTTGATGGAAGATGAGGAGGTAGGAGGAGACAAATCCTTTTAATAGATTGTCCAAAAAAATGTAATCATTAAGCTCTTGTACTCCTGCTTCTAAGGAGTGGAAAATGGGGAGATGGATTTGAATTGTACTAATACTTCAGAAATAAGACAAAGTTTTCTGTTTGGTCACTAGTAATATATGTTCCCTATTTAGATGGTGTAGTCTGCTTCTAGCTAATTCTATGCTAAGTTTCAGTTCTAAGTAAAGCCTACTTTTCTCTCTTTTTATCCTTAAAAGAAATCCATTTTATTTTTTAGGAAACTTATTTTTGTTTGCATATGTTTTTATAAGAGTCTAGCTTATTTAATTATTATAAAGTGCTTGTAGTTTATGTTACTTCAATCATCCAAGAATTAGAGCAATTTTGGTGTATAGAGACCAGAAAATAATTATAAAAGAATAATATTGGAAGAGGCCAAACTACATTAAAATATCCCAATCTCATCATTTATGTAAAATTATCTACTGTATTTGGGTCCTCAAAGTTAAAGTGATGTGAAAGGTTCTGCCTTTCCTATTGCACTTACATAGCTGGGTTTCATCATAGAACTCAAGGCCATGCATTTACTTACCTCAAACTTCTATTCCATTTTCAACTTCCCTACTCCTATACTTATAGCTCACATTCCAGTGAAACTAGAATCATAATTTATGAATTTATCTCCCATGCCCAATGCAGTGATTGACACATAATTAGTGATTAAAAAACAACAACAACAATAACAAATGAAGAATTTACATATTTGATGAAGAAAATCTTGGGGTAGCAGAATCAGATTTGTTTTGTTCTTGTTTTCTTTTTTTTTTAATGAAAAAATGTTTCCATACTATTGATTAGACGTTTTCATGTAGGAGCTTCCACTTGACCTTAGGATAATGGCACAACTAAAGCAAATATAAAGTCACCTCCAGGAAGACAAAGTATATCATTAAATGCCAAGACACTGAATACAGGTCTGGGACTTGGTAACATACAACACTGACTATAAGAAATGAAATAAAAATGTGAGGGACTAAGCAGCATTTTCAGAGAGGCATCAGTTTCGATGTAGAAAGACATAGAAAGGTGGCACTTTTTCAGCTCATGAAAACCCATTCAACAAAATCAACTATGAAGGAAAGATAACTGTAACATAGCTTCCATACAAGTTATGAATGTAATTTTTAAAATTATAGATATAAGGGAAAATAACTTGAATTAGATATTCCAAACATAAGGCCATAAATGAAAGAATAGAGATAAGTGAAATGTGATTTTCTCAAACTCTGGTGAACAATTAAAAAAAAAAAAAAACAAGCAAACAAACAAAAAACCCACCACCTATCTCAGTACTAAAGAATAAAATACAAGATGTACAAACCAGAATATATTTGAGTAAAAATTTACTAAAGGTCATTGAAGAGAGGATAGTAAACATCCAAGAGAGAAAAAAAAAAGAAATAAAGGAATAAGTTGAAAGAGTTAGCAAATAATTGAACAGGAAGCCAAGCAAAGAAGAGCAAACAGACATATAATTGGACCCAGTAAAGCAGAAAGAGAAAACAAACAAGAGAAACCAGAAATAATGTTTAAACTACAATTTTAAAAGATTTCTCAAAAATAAGATAAAAATAAAATCTACATATTTAAAGGGTTCATCATGTATCTGAGATAATTGGCCCAGAATAATCAACTACAAGACATATTTTATGGTAAAGTTAGCCTTTAAGGACTGAGAAAAAAATTCTTCATTCTCTAATAAGAAACAATAAAAAATTTATAATAATATATGAGACTAGAATAACAATTTTCAAAACCAACAATTCAAAAAATTAGAATGAAACCAGCATTTTCAAGAAATTCACAGAAATAAAAGTGTAAGATAAGCACTGTATATATCTATTGCACTTTAAGACTATATAAAAAAAAAACTGTTTAAATGTGCAAAAATTCAAGACATACGAAATTGCAGAATATTTCCAGAAAAATCTATTAGAGAATGATCTTCATCCAACTAAGAGATGTATGAAAGAGACTTCAGCAAAATAATTGTGGGTGAACATTTAATATATTTATCTATATATTAATTACAAATTAATACAATGTTTGGAACAGAGCTAGTAGAATAATATGTAAATAGAAGGTAAAATAGGAAAAAGAAAATTTTAAAAAGGGGAGAAAAGGGCAAAGTATAATCAGTTCATTGATTGATGTTTTAGAAATAGATAAGAATTAAAAAAAAAGAAATAGATAAGAATCAAAGAATACTATTTTAAAGTGACACAAATGTTAAGTAAATGTTAAGACAGTAAAATGTTAAGAAGAAAAAGAGGTTAAGGGCGCCAAGATGATATAAATAAAAAAGTAACCAAGGCGGGAAAATGCAAGGTCCTTAATACCAAAGGATATTAAAAATCTCTGTGAACTGAGAAGAAATGATCTTTTGATAAGATATTATGAGGGGGGAAACAAAGTACAGAAAAATAACATATATGCATACACACACATACATTAACTTTTCCAAGTAAAAGAAAAAGCAGAAAATCTGTCTGTCCATGGGTCAGTTTAATTTTTCAAAGAGAAACACAGGAAGGATACCTTGAAGATCATCAAACCTGTTTGTTTACAGAGGGAGTAGGGGAAGGTAGGGAAATGATATGAAAGGGGTAGAAAAGAAGCTAAATTTTTCTGCTTTTTTGAATTTATATCTTTTTGTATGGATTTAACTTTGAAATTATGTTAATGGCATACATATTTGAAATATAGAACTAAATTTTAAAAGATGGAGGAATAATGCAAGATGGAATAGAAACATGAATAAAATTATATTTCAAATGAATAATATAACCACATTAAGAGAGAACAGTATAATACTAATTTATGTAACTTTTTTTTAAAGATTTTATTTATTTATTTGACAGACAGCGATAACAACTAGGCAGAGAGGCAGACAGAGAGAGAGGAGGAAGGAGGCTCCCTGCTGAGCAGAGAGCCTGATGCGGGGCTTGATTCCAGGATCTTGAGATCATGATCTGAGCCAAAGGCAGAGACTTAACCCACTTGAGCCACCCAGGTGCCCCATAATAAAGAACTCAACTGTCCTGTTGCATTTCTCTTTGGCTACTTTCAAGATTTTCTTTGTAGTTTTTAGAAATTTAGTTAGGTACATTGGTATGCATTTCTTTACTTTTCTTCTTCTTCTTTTTTTTTTTTTAAGATTCTATTTATTTATTTGACACAGAGAGAGAGATCACAAGTAGGCAGAGAGGCAGGCAGAGAGAGAGGGGGAAGCTGGACTTGATCCCAGGACCCTGGGATCATGACCTGAGCCGAAGGCAGAGGCTTTAACCCAATGAGCCACCGAGGTGCCCCTAATTTATGTAGCCTTTGAAGAGAAATGTTGACTTCTTATCTTCAGTCTAAAGACAATGCTAAAAGCAACCAACTTTACTAAAAGACAAGGGTTTTTATAGTGTTGTTGGTATAGCAATTCTGAAACTACATCAAGTACAGTGTAAGATTATAAAAAGAAATATATTCCTTGACATTGTTAGAAGCCCGGTTCTCATTTTGAAAGAGAAGAGATACAAGATGAAATAGTAAGTCAAAAAAGAAATTTGTTAATGGGTATACAGACAGAAATTATTAGCAGAAAGACATGAATTCAAAATATTGAGTTCTGGGGGCCCCTGGGTGGTTTAGCTGGTTAAACAACTAACTCCTGGTTTGGGCTCAGGTTAGAATCTTAGGGTGTGATATTGAGTCCCAAGTTGGGATCTGCACTCAGTGTGGAGTTTGTTTGAGACACCTCCCCACCTCCTTCTCTCTCCCTCTCTTCTCCTTTCCCTGATCATGCCTCACTCTATCTCCCTTTCTCTATCATTCTCTCCCACTTGAAAAGATAAATAAATAAATAAATAAATAAATAAAATCTTTTAAAATTTTTTAATTTATTTTTAAATTTCTTTTCAGTGTCCCAGAATTTATTGTTATGCACCACACCCAGTTCTCCATGCAATATGTGCCCTCCATAATTCTCACTACTAGGATCATCCAACCTCCCACCCCCTCCCACCCCTCCAAAACCCTCAGATTGTTTTTCAGAGTCCATAGTCTCTCATGGTTCATCTCCCCCTCCAATTTCCCCCAACTCCTTCTCTCTATCTTCCCATGTCCTCCGTGTTATTTCTTATGCTCCACAAGTAAGTGAAACCATATGATAATTCACTCTCTCTGCTTGACTTATTTCACTCAGCTTAATCTCCTCTAGTCCTGTCCATGTTGATACAAAAGTTGGGTATTCATCCTTTCTGATGGAGGCATAATACTCCATAGTTTATATGGACCACATCTTCCTTATCCATTCGTCCATTTAAGGGCATCTTTGTTCTTTCCACAGTTTGGCGACTGTGGCCATTGCTGCTATGAACATTAGGATACAGATGGCCCTTCTTTTCACTACATCTGTATCTTTGAGGTAAATACTCAGTAGGGCAATTGCAGGGTCATAGGGAAGCTCTATTTTTAATTTCTTAAGGAGTCTCCACACTGTTTTCCAAAGTGGCTGCACCAACTTGCATTCCCACCAACAGTTGTAAGAGGGTTCTCCTTTCTCCACATTCTCTCCAACACACGTTGTTTCCTGTCTTGCTAATTTTGGCCATTCTGACTGGTGTAAGGTGGTATCTCAATGTGGTTTTGATTTGAAGCTCCCTGATGGCTAGTGATGATGAATATTTTTTCATGTGTCTGTTAGCCATTTGTATGTCTTCATTGGAGAAATGTCTGTTCATGTCTTCTGACCATTTTTTTTTTTTTTGACATGGTTATCTCTTCTGTGTGTGTTGAGTTTGAGAAGTTCTTCACAGATCTTGGATATCAACTCTTTGTCTGTATTGTCATTTGTGAATATCTTCTCCCATTCCGTGCATTGCCTCTTTGTTTTGTTGACTGTTTCCTTTGCTGTGCAGAAGATTTTGATCTTGATGACGTCCCCAAAATTCATCTTTGCTTTTGTTTCCTTTGCCTTTGGAGACATATCTTGAAAGAAGTTGCTGTGGCCAGTGTTGAAGAGGTTAGTGCCTATGTTCTCCTCTAGGATTCTGATGGATTCCTGCCTCATGTTGAGGTCTTTTATCCATTTTGAGTTTATCTCTGTGTATGGTGTAAGAGAATGGTCGAGTTTCATTCTTCTACACATAGCTGTCCAATTTCCCCAGCATCATTTATTGAAGAGACTGTCTTTTTCCCACTGTATATTTTTTTCTGCTTTGTCGAAGATTATTTGACCATAAAGTTGATGGTCCATATCTGGGCTCTCTACTCTGTTCCGCTGGTCTATGTGTCTGTTTTTGTGCCAGTACCATGCTGTCTTGGTGACCACAGCTTTGTAGTGAGCTTGAAATTGTTCAATGTGATGCCCCCAGTTTTGTTTTAATAAATAATATCTTTTTAAAAAAAAGTAAATACTGAGTTCTGTCCTTTAAAAGGTCTAGAAGCAATAAACGCTATATGGAGATAAGACAAAGATTTTTTCTGCAATGGAATTTCTACCAATAAATGTGAAACAAATGTTAGAGTTAGAACATCACCATTTTTCAAACTTCAAAATTGTATCTGTTTTAGGCAAGAATCATAAGAAATTCCAAATACAGACTGAAATATTTATGAGGGATAACATTTACATAATCACAAAGTATATTCCACAAATTACTTCTTAATTATAAAAGAAAAAGAGTAAATTTACAGTGAAGGTATCTAATGGATAGTACCTTAGCTCTCTACATCTTATTAATAAGTCCCATCTGTTTTATCTCTGCAGATGATTTGGCACTACAAAGATCATTAGCTACTTCAGCAAATGCAGTGCCATGGAATACTGTTAATAATCGGTTATATTATATTCAGTGGTTTGAAGAATGAATGAAATATCAAAAATTAAAAGAAGTCAGTGAAGACTAGTCACAAGAAATTTGGCTGTGGAGAGGAGAGAGCTGGAAGAGGACAGAGAATTTAAGAAAGAATTATTTTTTAAACATAATGGAAATTTAACATATTTGTATACTAAAGAGAAATCACCACTGGTGTGACAATAAAGTAGCTCTTAAACGAAGAAGATCCTAATCTTTACCTTTTGCAGATTTGGGTAGTATATGTATATAAGTATATAAGTATGTAACTATATGTATTCCCACTATGGATGTTTCCAAACTACCAACAGTTTAACAACTTCTTAAAATCCTTGACTATTTGGGGTACCCATGTGACTCAGTCAGTTAAGTGTCTGCCTTCACTCAGGTCATGATCCCAGAGTCCTGGGATTGAGTGTCCCATCATGCTCCCTGCTCAGTGGAGACCCTGATTCTCCCTCTCCCTCTGCTGCTCTCCCTGTTGTGCTCTCTCTCTTGCTGTCTCTGTCAAATAAATTAATAAATAAATTTTTTTTTAAAGTATCACAATACTATTACTATTCTATACCTTACATACCCATGATTTATTTATTTTATAACTGGAAGTTAGAACCTTTTGACTTATTTTACCCATTGCATCAACTTCCCCACTTTTGCCTCTGGAAATGACCAATTTCATCACCGAATGTAGGTAGCTTATTTTGTTTTTTGCTTCCACATATAAGTGAGATCACATGGTATTTGTATTTTTCTTTCTGACTTATTTCAGTTAGCAAAATGCTCTCAAGTTCCAACCACGTTGTCATTTGTCATAAATGGTAAGAATTTATTGTTTTTTTATGTTTGAATAATAATATTTCATTATGATATATATATGTATATACCACATATATATACATGCATATATATATGACATATTTTCTTTATCTATTCCTCCATTGATAAACACTTAGGTTGTTCCATATCTTGGCCATTGTAAATAATACTGCAATATACATGGGGTTATATATGTTTGTTCAAATTAGTGTTTTCATTTTCTTTGGATAAACACCCAGAAGTTGGAGTGCTGGATCATATGGTAGTTATATTTTTAACTTTTTGAGGAACTTACATAATGTTTTCCATATTGACTGCACTGATTTACAGTGCTACCAACAGTGCACAAGAGTTCCTTTTTCTTCACATCCCAAGCAACACATATCACTTGTCTTTTTGATGAAAGCCATTTTAACAAGCATGAGGTGGTATCTTATTAAGATTTTAATTTTAATTTCTCTGATGATTACCCATGTTGAGCACATTTTCATGTATGTGTTGACATCTGTATGTGTTGACCATCTGTATGTCTTTGGAAAAATGTCTTTTTAAACCTTGTGCACATTTTTGAGCAGATTGTCTTTGCTACTGAGTTGTATGAATTCCTCATATATTTTGGATATTAACTTCTTCTCAGATATATGATTTGCAAATATTTTTTCTCATTCAGTTTTTTTTTTTTCATTCTGTTCATGGTTTCAGATTTCTGTGAAGAAACATTTTAGTTTAATATAGTGTCTCTTGTTTATTTTTGGTTTTGTTGCATTTGCTTTTGGTGTCCAATCCAAAGAATAATTTTTTGTAAGTACCAATGTCAAGGTACTTATCTTTTATGTTTTCTTTTAGACATGATCTCAGGTCTTACATTCAAGTCTTTAGTCCATTTTTAGTTAATTTTTGTTTAGGGTCTAGTTTCATTCTTTTGCATGTGGCTGTATAATTTTCCCAACACCTTTTGTTAAGGATACTTTCCTTCTTTCCTTTGTATATTCTTGGCTTCTTTGTGATAAATTAATTGACTATACACATATTGGTTTGTTTCTGTGATCTGTATTCTGTTCCATTGATTTATGTGTCTGTTTTCATACCAATACCATACTGTTTGGATTACTATAGCTTTGTAATATACTATGAAAGCAGAAAGTATGATATCTCTAGCTTTATTTTTCTTTCTCACGATGGTTATTCATAGTCTTCTGTGGTTCCATACAAATTTTGGGATCATTTGTCCTATTTCTTTGAAAAATGCCTTTGGGGTGCCTGGGTGTCTCAGTGGGTTAAAGCCTCTGCGTTTCACTCAGTAATGATCCCAGGGTCCTGGGATCGAGCCCCACATCGGGCTCTCTGCTCAGCAAAGAGCCTGCTTCCCCCCTCTCTCTTTGCCTGTCTCTCTGCCTTGTGATCTCTGTCTGTCAAATAAATAAATAGAATCTTTAAAAAAATAAAAAAAAATGCCTTTAGAATTTAGATGAAGATTATTTTGAATCTGTAGATTGCTTTGGGTAATATGGACATTTTAACAACACAAACTCTTTCAATCCATGAGCATGGAATATCTTTCTGTTTAATTTTGTCTTATATTTCTTTCATCAGTGTCTTATGGTTCTCAGTCTACAGGTCTTTCACCACCTTGGTCAAGCTCACATCTAGGTGTTTTTGTTTGTTTGTTTGTTTCATTTTTTATGTAATTGTAAATGGCCTTCTTTTCTTAACTTTTTTTTTTCTGATAGTTCATTTTTAGTGTATAGAAACACAACTAATTTTTGTAGATTGAGTTTGTATCTTGCAATTTTACTGAATTCATTTATTAAGTCCTAATAGCTTTTGTTACAGTCATTAGGTGTTTTTATATATAATTTCGTGTCATCTGCAAATGGAGTTTTACTTTTTCCTTTCCAGTTTGGATACACTTTATTTCTATTTCTTGCCAAATTTCTCGGGCTAGGACCACCAGTATTATTATGTTAAATAAAAGTGACAGGAGTGGGCATCTTTGACTTATTCCTGATTTTAGAAAAAAGCTTTCAACTTTTCACTGTTGAGTATATTATCAGTAGGCTTATCTTATATGGCCTTTATTATGTTGACTTATGTTCTCTCTACATGGGTGTAGAGTTTGTTGAGAACTTTATCATGAATGAATGCTGGATTTTGTCAAATACTTCTTCTCCATCTACTTATATGATTATATCATTTGTATCCTTCATTTTCTTAATGTGTTCCTCTCTTTAATTTTTAGGGGGAAAATTATAGATTTATCAAACTCTTTAAAATTATTACAGAGAGGTTCATTCATTCAGTTTCCTCCATAGTCACATTTTATGTAACTATAATAAATATTAAAACCAGGAAATTGACCTTGATACAATGTGTACATGTATATAATACATACAAATATACCATATCATTTTTATCATGAGTATAGATTCATGTACCAATCACTGAAATAAAAATTGAGAAATATCCCTATCACCAAGGAAATTTCTTTTGTTACTACTTTATATTCAAACTCACACTCTGCCCTGCAACATTCCTAACACCTGACAATTATTAATCTGTTTTTTGTGTCCATAATTTGTCATTTTGAGAATGTTGTAAAAAATTACTCAGTATATAAGCTTTCAGATTCCTTTCACTTAGCATAATACCCTTGAGAGTGTTGTATTTGAGGTGAGTTTCTTATAGAGAGTGGATAGCTGGATCACTAAGTATTTTTATCCACTCTGCCAATCTGTTTTTTAATTGGTGCATTTAGGCCACTTATACTTAATATAATATAACTGACGTTAGAACTTTATTTAGTATGGGGGTTGTCCCTTCTTTTATTTCTCATTTTTGTTCTCCCTATCTTCCTGTTGATTTAAACATATTTTAGAATTTCACTTTTATTTACTATGGTGTGTTTGCATGTATTTTCTTGCACACATTATTTAATGGTTGCTCTAGATGTCACATTGTATATACATACCTTATCACAGTTTAGTGGTGTCAACATTTTACCAATTTAAGTGTGGAAATACTACCTCCCTTCATATCTCCCTCTCTTTTACCATCTACCATTTATAATTTATTGTCATAAATATTTTCTGTACATACTTGGAGAACACATCCATGAGTGTTATAATTTGTTTCAATTGCCAAATATCATATAGTAAATTCACGTGCAGAACAGCAATCTACTATATTTATCCATATGTTTGCTCTTGGCATTGGTCTTCCTTCCTGATATGACAAGAATTCTTCTTTTACTATTTCTTTTCTGTTTAAAGAAATTATTTTGGCCATTCTTTAGGTTAGGTTTCTGGGAAACAAATTCTCTTATTTTTTCTTAATCTGAGAATGTATTAATTCCCTCTTCTTTCCTGGATAATATTTTAGCATATACAGAATTCTGGTTTGATGGCTCCTTTCTTTTAACACTTGAAAGATATTGTTTCTTCTGATATTTCAGACATTTCTTCTGAACTTTATGGTTTCTGATGAGAACTCAATTGTCTTGTTGCATTTCTCTTTGGCTACTTTCAAGATTTTGCTTTATAGTTTTTAGAAATTTAGTTAGGTACATTGATATGTATTTCTTTTTTTTTAAGATTTTATTTATTTATTTGACAGAGAGAGAGAGATCACAAGTAGGCAGAGAGGCAGGCAGAGAGAGAGAGGGGAAGCAGGCTCCCCACTGAGCAGAGAGCCTGATGTGGGGCTCGATCCCAGGACTCTGAGATTATGACCAGAGCCGAAGGCAGAGGTTTAACCCACTGAGCCACCCAGGCACCCAAGTATATATTTCTTTGTGTTTTTTCTCTTTAGGGCTCAATAAGTTTCTTGGATCTGTAGGTTATATTTTTTGACAGACCAGGGAAATTTTCTACTTTTATTTATTTTTTTTTTAATTTTTTTTTTGGCAACACTTACCCCAGCCTTCAACAATACTTACCCCTCTCCATCTTCTTCTAGACTTTGATAAAAATAGTATTAAATTATTTGCTATAGACCCAGATACTTCAAAGTCGGGTTATTTCTTTGTTTCTTTCCTCTGTTTCATTCAAAGAGGTTATAATCTCAGTGTTAGCATCTGTTGATTGTCTTTTCTCATTCAAGTTGATATTTTCATGGTTTTGGTATAACAAATGATTTTTTATTGAAATTTTAAAATTGGGGTATTATTTTATGAGGCTCTGGATCTTATTTGAATCTTCTCTTTTTTTTTTTTTTTTTTGTTTATTTACAGCATAACAGTGTTCATTGTTTTGGCATCACACCCAGTGCTCCATGCAGTACGTGCCCTCCCTATTACCCACCACCTGGTTTCTCAACCTCCCCCCCCCACCCCTTCAAAACCCTCTGGTTGTTTTTCAGAGTCCATAGTCTCTCATGGTTCATCTCCCCTTCCAATTTCTCTCAACTCCCTCTCCTCTCCATCTCCCCATGTCCTCCATGAATCTTCTCTTTTAATAGGACTTCTCTGACAAACCTAACAGGGAATCATTACTGCCTCATTACTATAAGGGTACCATGTCTCCAATTTGGCTTCCTTTGACACTGTGGTTGGAGAAGTCTCCATACCACTGGCTGGTGGTGATAGTCCTGATTCTCCACTGGGCTTCTTCTGACATCATCCTCTAAGGGAGAGGAAAGAGTATATTATTACTGCTAAATGGTGGTGGATATTCAGGCTTCCCAAGTGGTTTCCATGGATACCATATAAGGTGAAGGCCTTTTTATCACTTGATATGCATAAAATTTTGATTCTTCACTCAAGCTTCTTTGCTGACTGGGGTTTGGGGTACTACCTTAGAGTCTAGTAAGGGTAGAAGTCTAGGCTCTCCATTCAACCTTTGCTAAGGTGACTGTGAATGTGACCAGAGTCTTCTCTGGATTACTCAGCTGTAACAGAATGGTTATTTTCTAAAACTTTCCCATCTTGCTGGGTAACCCTTGTATTGCTCCTTTGGTTAGCACAGTAGGTTTTTCTTATGGCTTTTACTATCTGAGCTCTTTGGTGTCTCCAGATTGCTTGTTTTTCTAGCAGAAAACATATATGAGATAAAAAAGAAAATTCTGGGAACTCAGCAACATTTTGTTTCTTCTGTCCTTAGGTCCCTAGCCAGTTTTCCTTCTCTCCATCTTTCTGACTCTTATTTATGTTTATTTTATATATGATATCCAGAGCTTTTAGCCATGTTTAGCAAGAGAAATAGGGAAAAATAATCTGCTCCATCTTTTCAAAACCCTGATGTCCATGTTTTTAACCCTCATTTTATCCTACCTCTAAGTGAAATTGTGTACTTATAATTTTTGCTTAATATATAACATAAGACTTCCCAAAGTCTCATTATCTAGATTTATAAAATTGGGATAATAATATTGCATCCAATATTACTGTGAATAGTAAATCACATAGAGTAAGTGAAGATTTTGGCACAGTGCCTAGAGCTTAGTAAGTATTCAGTAAACTATAGCTCTACAAATAATAACTATAACTTCAAGAGATTTTATTAAAAACCCCCTGGTAAAGAGAATAAGGCAAAAACTATTATCAAGAATAACATTAGAGGGAAATTAATATTCAACTAATAATAATGATCTTTAATTTTTTTTGACTATTGATTATGCCCCAGTCTTTCTATTTTTGGAAGCTTAATTCTGAATATCGTGTTATGAAGCAGATAATATTATCATGCCATTTAATAGATGAAAAGACTCGGGAAAAAAAGGGACAAGTCTCATTACCCAGTTTTCAAAGAATACAATATGTGGATAGAATTTGTAACTTTCTCCAGGCAATATCCCCCCAAACAGTGATCTTTTCTGAATTGGCAATATCTCAAAATTTCCATACTGACCTCTTCAAATTATATATGTTAAGTATATACTTAAGATTTTTGAAACCACATGAACAAAATCATGTAGAGTCTTTTGAATTTAACCAAATACAAATATGAATTATAATCCATATACCATGCAGGAGATTAAATCAGTTCTTGACACAAAATCCACAGAAAGTATGGTACAGGAAGTAAACTGAATTCTTTAAAGGTATTTACAAAGGAATAAAAACTAATGGCTATATGCTTTGAATAAAAAAAAAAAAAACAGGGGTGCCTGGCTGGCTCCGTGGGTTAAAGCCTCTGCCTTCAGCTCAGGTCATGGTTCCAGGGTCCTGGGATCTCTGCTTGGTAGGGAGCCTGCTTCCCCCTCTCTCTCTGCCTGCCTCTCTGCCTACCTGTGATCTGTGTCTCTGTCAAGTAAATAAATAAAATCTAAAATAAATAAATAAATAAATAAAAACCGATTTGAAAAGTAGAAAAATAATCATTCTAGAACAAATTAGACAATGTGGTATCTTGAAAAAAAAAACAGGAATGAATGAATGAATCAATAAATAATAAATAAATGAGGGAGGGAGAGGAGGAAGGGGAGAAAGGAAGGAAGGAAGACCATGGATTTATCATTACTTTAGATATTCAAAATGAGGCACAAACTGCACTAATGCATTAAGGCTACAAATTTCCTCTCATAGTAATGCTGAGGGAAAGAGAAAAGGAGAACAAAAATTCCTTTCAACTTTAATTCCTCTCAGCTGCAGACCATATGATTCACTGTTGGTGTTACCTCTATAATCACATAGTAAAACTACCTATTAGTATCTGAAATCTTATTCCATTTGTTTGTTTGCTTGTTTAAACTATCAGAAGAGGAAGGCAGAGAATGATTAAAGCTTGCAAAATGCATGTGATTCCATGGAAACTGAGAGTCCAGTCAAGTACAGTATTTGCCAAAATATCGTCTCTAAAGAAGAACTTCATAACTAGAAAATTGTTTAGAATGATAATTCTTATCCTTACCCAAAACAGGGCTGAATCAGAAATTCTGGGGTAGACCTCCCAAATCTTGTTTAAAGAAAACTTCTATGTAATACTTATGTATGCTAAAGTTTGAAAACCACTGGTGTAGAGACCATAACCAGCTTTCTCTTTAATTCCTATCAGTTGATGCCATTAATACCTACATATCAATTCAACAAAATACAATTCTAAAACCAATCTAAACAAAAGCAGAGACATAAGATATATGCTCTCTAATGTCTTACTGTATGGACCTGAAATATTATTTCCCATCCATGGGCAGTGGATACTCGCTTTCCCATTAACACATTCTTTGTTGGTGACCTTCACTCAGCACCGCCTTCCCCAGTACTTTGGCCTTGCTATACTACCAAGATATATCTAACTTTCTCCACTGACAATCAACTCTTCCTTCAGACTTTACTTCTTTCTTGAAACACTATTCCTTTCTTGACTGTCAGCCTTTCTAACTTACACTCTGCTTGATATTTAGTCAAGTTCCATCCAATCTTGGAAACTGGGTATATTGCTGCCTCTTGCTGGCTGTGAACAGTATGCCAGTCTGTAAGATTATAGAGGTAAACAAAATATGAAAGTTCTTTTTTGTTTATAGAGTTTATAATCTAGAGTGGGTAGTCAATATTGGTGAAATAATTTTAAGTGTGAATTGTATGAAAGAAAACAAATAGAAGAAAGTCCTAAGAGAAAATTGCATTCCAGATTGGAGATTCATGGAAGGGTACTCTGATAAAGTACATATAAGTTTAATCCTAAAGCAAGAGAAACAGAAATGAAATTAGCTAGATGCAGAAGACATGAAGATGAACATTTATGAATTTCTTAAGGAGGGAGGAGAGGATCCTTAAGTACCCAAAAAAAGTGTAGTTGGAAGACAGTGGACATGGGGATGAGGATATGTAATTGTACACATAGTACTCAGCTTGAAAGTTAAGTACTCAAGACTTTCTAAGTCAGGTAAAGAGTACTGAACTCAATCTCCAGTGCAATTAAAAAAAAAAAATGATGATGAGTGGTATGAGGACATTTGTCATCAAGAAATGTTGTTTAGGGGGCACTTGGGTGGCTCAGTGGGTTAAGCCTCTGCCTTCAGCTCAGGTCATGATCCCAGGGTCCTGGGATCGAGCCCCGCATTGGGCTCTCTGCTCGGCAGGGAGCCTGCTTCCTCCTCTCTCTCTCTCTGCCTGCCTCTCTGCCTACTTGTGATCTCTCTCTCTCTCTCTGTCAAATAAATAAAAAATAAAAATAAAAAAAATCTTAAAAAAAAAAAAAAGAAATGTTGCTTAGTTAACCACAGAAAATGAATTTGAGAAGGATAAGAGTGGATGTCCGAAAGGAGCCAGAAATCTAGTGGCATCAGGTAAGGGAGAGATGATGTTAACCTGGACTGAAGTGATAATATTGGAGATAGAGTGTTACAGGTGGATTTAAGAGATAATTAATTGTTTCCAGAGGGAGTCAAGAATAAAATCAGGTTTCTAGCATATAAGAATTGATAATATCAAGATCATATTTTTAATATCATTTTAATTCAATTTTTGTTGTCATCCATTATTTCTAGAAGTATTTTTCAAAACTTTTTACAGCATTTGCATATATATATATTAGTATCCTTATATACGTCCCTGAATCAGAATGAAGAAAGCACTAATTCTCAGGGAAAAGTAAAACTCTTACCAATTCCCATTTGTATCATAACTGGTATTCATTAGAAACACAGACTTTCTCGACATGATATTTTGAACTTGAGTGAAAGGCTTACATTCTATATCATTCAAATGTATCATGTCTGGATAATACATGCACATTTTAAATATTACTCATCCATAAAAAGGAAGGAAATATTGCCATTGTGATAACATGGATGGACTTTGAGGAAAGTATGTTAAATGAGGTAAATCAGATGGGGAAAGACAAATACCATATGATATCACTTACATGCATAATCTAAAAATGTTGAACTAATAAAAACAGAAAGTACAATAGTAGTTATTACTGGGAGTGGGTGAATTAGGGATATGTTGTTTAAGGGTAAAAACTTAAGAGCTAGTAAATAGATAATCCCTGGAGATCTAATATTAGCATAGTGATTTTAGTCAATAATACTGTATTCTAAACCTCAAACTGGCAAAGAAACTAGATCTTAATTGTTCTCACAACAACAGAATAATAATTATGTGACATGATAGAAGTGTTGACTACATTGTAGTAGTAATTGTAGTAGTAATTACATTGCAAAATACTGATATCTACACACTGTTGTATTCTACTCTCAAAGCAATCACCAATCTATTTTCTTATAATTTGGATTAAATATGAAACTAAGAAAAAATTCATTGAACTTTAGTTTCAGCTCTGAGATGTAGAGACCTAAAAACAGCATTGCTTTCACTTATAACAAGAAAGTAGATAAACAAACTGCAATTTAACATTTTTCTTGATTCTATGAGAGAACTGAGGTTACATAGCAAAAAAATAATCCAAAATATGGAGAGAGACAGGAACCTGCAGGGAGAAACAAGATTGGAACAACTGTTTACCTAGGGAAGAAGAAACAAAACATCACAGAAACTGAAGAAGTTTCAGCTAGGAATCTAAAGAAATTGTTATGGTTGAGTGGGTTAACAAGTGAATGTGAAAACCTTACAGGTTTCAGATAGTAAATTCTTACCCTCTTTCTGGCTTTTCCTTCAGAAAATCTTCCAAGAGGATTAGAAAAAGTCTTACCAGAAGGAGGGAAGGAATCCAGGGAAAACTTTCTTTGTGATGCTGACTTGGGGAAGTAGCAGCAAATTATGTTGAAACTTTAGCCAGGACCATATGTTTATTGTCCTTAAGAATTAAGAGCTTTAATTTGCAGTGGTAGAGCCAAAACCCAAAACAAACAAACAACAATAAAATTGATAGCCTAGGTGTACTGGTGGTAACCTACTGCAGCTTGGAAAGAACAAGAGAGAAAAATAAAAAGTCCTACTCTAATGGAAGGGGCAGGACTATAAGCCAGCATTATATCTGGAAGAGGACAGGAACATTTATGAAGGCCATAACCCCAAGACTCAGGTTTACAGTGCCTGCCTAAAACTACGGCTTAATCAAAGAATCCCATTCTGGGGCACGTGGGTGGTACAGTTAGTTAAATGTCCAATTCTTGGTTTCAGGTCAGGTCATTATTTCAGGGTTGTAAGACTGAGCCCTGTGTCAGGCTTCTTCTCAATGCAGACATGGTGGGGATGTTAGAATTACCAAACTAGGAATTTAAATTATCAATGACTAATATTTTAAGGGTTCTAATGGATAAGGTAAACAGTAAGCAAGAAAAGATGGACAATGTAAGCAGAGAGATAAAAATTCTAAGAAAGAATCCAAAAGAAATGCTAGATTAAAAAAAAAAGCTAATAGGAAGAATGGCTTTAATGGGATTACTACTAGACTAGACAAACTGAGGAAAGAATCTTTGAGTTTGAGGATCTATCAGTAGGATGCATGACACTGAAAAGCAAAGAGAACAATGACTTTAAAAAAAAGGCATAATATCCAAGGATGGTGGGAAAACTATAAAAGATGTAACATATGCATAACAAGAATATCAGAAAGGGAAGAAAAAGAGAAAGGAACATAATAAATATGTGAAAAGAAAATGACTAATAATTTCCCCAAACCACAGATTCAGGAAGCTCAGAGAATAGCAAATAGGAGGTTAAGAGGTATAAGCTTCTAGTTATAAAATAAATGTCATTGGAATGCAGATAATAATACAATATATACAGTTAATATATGTATATTCAATATACAGTTAATAATATAATAACCTTGTATGGTGAGAGATGATAACTAGACTTTTCATGGGGATCATTTTAAAATGTATAAAAATATAAAATCACTATGATGTATACCTGAAACCAAAAGGGTATTATATTCCAATTGTACTTTAATAAAAAATAATAGCAACAGAATATACAGCAAAAAATTTTAAAAAACTATATATAGACACAATATTTTCAAATTACAAAAAAAAAAGAAAGAAAAAATACTGAAAGAAATGAAATGAAAAAAAGGCCTTACTTATAAGGCATAAAGACAAGAATTTCATATGATTTATCCAGAGAACCACAGAAGCAAGAAAATAATGGATTTAAAATGTTGAAAGAAAAATACACCAAACTAGAAATTTTTTCCCTGGAACATTTTCCTTTAAAAGTGAAGGAGAAATAAAACTTTCTCAAATAAAAATTGAAGGAATTTCTTGCCAGTAGAACTGTCTTCCAAGAAATGTTAAAAGAAGTCCCTTAGAAGGGGGGGAAAAAAAGTAATATAGGTCAGAAGTTGGATCTACATAAAGAAAGGAAAAGTATCAAAGAAAGAATAAATAGAGGTAAAAGAAAACTTTTCTTTTTCTTGTGCTT
Source organism: Meles meles (assembly GCF_922984935.1). NCBI lineage: Eukaryota > Metazoa > Chordata > Mammalia > Carnivora > Mustelidae > Meles > Meles meles. Next base: position 155,522,225 of record NC_060066.1, on the reverse strand, counting down.
AATTGACCCCACAGATACCAGTTTATTCAAAATAATAGCAACAATGTACCGATTTATGTATGTTTAATATATATCCTACAAATGTACATATGCTTATACAAATGTGAAATGAATAACAACAATAATAGGAGAGAAAGCTGGAAAGAATCAGCATTACTTTACTATTATAAGATATTTACACTACCCAAGAAGTGGAATATTATTATTTGGAAATTATATTAGTTGTAAATATACATTGTATAGGGTAACCACTAAAAAAGATGTATAGCTAATATGCTAAGAAAGAAGAAAAAAAATTGAATCAGGAATCATGTACAATGCTCAGTACAATGCCTTAACCATAAAGGCATAAAAAGATTAGAATACAAAGTAGAATAAAGCTATTTTATAGATACAGACAAATGAATTTTAAAGTTTATATGGGGAGGCAAGAGACACAGAATAACCAAGAAAGTATTGAAGGAGAAGAACAAAGTTGGAAGACTGACACTAGTCAACCTCAAGAATTACTAAAGAGCTATAGTTATTCAGAAACTTTGATAGTGTCAGAAGAATAGACAAATAGATCAATGAAACAGAATAGAGACCAGGAATAGACAGACATAAATATATCATCAACCAACCTTTGACAGAGGAACAAAAGTACTGCAATGAAAAAAAGATAGTCTAACAAATGGTACTGAAACACCTGGACATCTATATGCAAAAAAAAAAAAAAAAAGCATTTACACATTTCACAAAAATTAACTCAAAATGGATCACAAAGATAAATGTAACATGCAAAACTTAAAATTTCTAGAAAATATTGGTACACCATGAAAGGTGTGTTTCACCATTAAAATTAAAACTTCAGGTCTACAGAAGATAATATAAAGACAAATAGAAGATAAGCCACATACAAGGAAAAATATTTGCAAAAGACACATCTTTTAGAGAACTACTGTCCAAAATATACAAAAAAACTCCTAAAACAACATTAAGAAAACAGCTTTAATTTTAAAAAATGGTCCTAAGGGTGCTTGGGTGGCTCAGTAGGTTAAGCTTCTGCCTTCGGCTCATGTCATGATCTCAGGGTCCTGGGATCAAGCCCTACATCAGGCTCTCTGCTCAGCAGGGAGCCTTCTCTCAACCGCCAACTCCCCACGGCCTGCCTCTCTACTTACTTGTGATCTCTCTCTCTGTCAAATAAATAAACAAAATATTTAAATATTAAATAATTTAATACTAAATTATATTAATTTAATATTAAATAATAAGATATTTAAATATTAAAATAATTTAAAAATAAATAAATATTAAAAATGGTCTTAAAAATGGTCTAATAATCTTGACATACACCTAACCAAAAAAGAAATAGATATGGCAAATAAGAATTCGAAAACATGCTCCATATAAGTCATCAGGAAATACAAATAAAACAACACTGAGGGGTTCCTTGGTGGCTCAGTCAGTTAAGCATCTGACTCTTGGTTTCAGCTCAGGTCATAATCTCAGGCTTCTGGGATCCAACCCCAGGTTGGACTCAGGCTCAGTGTAGAGTCTGCTTAAAATTTTCTCTCTCCCTCTCCCTCTGCCCCTCCCTACTGTGCACTCTCTTTCTCTCTTTCTTTCTTTCTATAATAAATAAATAATTCTTTAAAAAAAATAAAATAATGAGATACTTCTACATACCTACTAGAATAGCCAAAATCAGAAACACTGACAAAACCAAATGCTGGCAAGGAAGGGGCAGAACAGTAACTCTCATATATTGCTGGTCAGAATGCAAAATGGTATAGCTACTTTGTAATACAGTAGACACACTTATAACACACCATCCGGCACTTGTACTATTTAGTATTTATTCAAAGAAGTTGAAAACTGTGTCTGTACATGGGCATTTATAGAAGCTTTTTCATAATATCAATGTTTGGAAGCAACCAAGTTGTCCTTCTGAAATTGAATGAATGAATAACCTGTGATACAGCTAGACAATGAAATATTATCCAGTACCAAAAAGAAATGAGATATCAAGCCATGAAAAGACATGTAGGAAACATAAATATATACTATTAAGAGAAAGAAACTAGGGGCACCTGGGTGGCTCAGTGGGTTAAGCCGCTGCCTTCGGCTCAGGTCATGATCTCAGGGTCCTGGGATTGAGTCCCACATCGGGCTCTCTGCTCAGCAGAGAGCCTGCTTCCCTTCCTCTCTCTCTGCCTGCCTCTCTATGGTTTCTCTGTCAAATAAATAAAATCTTAAAAAAAAAAAAAAAAAAAAAGAGAAAGAAACTAATCTGAAAAGGCTCTATACCGTATGATTCCAACTCTATGACATTCTGGAAAAGGGAAAACTATGGAAAAAAATAAAAAGATTGATGGTTACTAGGGTTGAGGGAGGAGGAAATGAATAGGTAGAGAACAGAGGATTTTTAGGGTAATAAAATATATGATTTATAATGATAGATATATGTCATTAAATGTTTATCCAAACCCACAGCATTCACAATGCCAAGAGTGGGCCTTAAGGTAAACTCTGGACTTTGAGTGATTAAGATGTGTCAATGTAGGTTCATACTTAGTTTTTAACAAAATGTACCAATCTGGTGAGCGATGTTGGTAATAGGAAGACTATCCCATTATCTAGCTATGCCCTTATGAGGTATATGGGATATCTCTGTACTTTCCTCTCAGTATTGTAAATATTGTAAAACTGCTTTAAAAAGTAAGGTCATTTTAAGTAAAAATAAACAAAAAGGAAAGGAAAAGAAAGGAAAGGAAAGAAAAGGAAAGGAAAAGAAAGAAAAGAGAAAAGAGAACAACTAATTTTTTGACCGAGGTACAAAAGCAATTTGATAGAGAAAGGATAATCTTTTCAATAAATGATGTAAACCAACTAAATGTTCATATACAAAATAATGAACCTCAGTATATGCCTCACACCTTAAACAAATGTTAACTTAAAATAGATCATTAGCCCCCAATGTAAAACGTAAAACTATACAATTTCTAGAAGAAAACAGGAGAAAATCGGCATGACATTGGATTTGGTGATTAGTCTTTAGATATGACAGCAAAAGCATAATGCATAAAGCAATTAATAGATTGGGTTTCACTAAGTTAAATAATTTGCTCTGCAAAATAAACTGGTAAGAGAATAAAAATGCAAATCACAGACTGGGATAATATATTTGCCAGTCACCTGTCTCATAAAGGACTTATATAATACATACATACATACCTACATACACACACGCACATACTCAATTAAAAAAAATCACTGGAAAAAAATTGGCAATAATCTAAACAAACACTCCTGCACAAGATATACAAATGGAAAATAAGCCTTTGAAAAAATGCTCAACATTATTAGTCATTAAAGAAACGCAAAATAAAACCAAAGTGACATAAAACAGCATATCTTGTAGAATAACTTTAAAGAAAATAAAACTATCAATATGCAATGTGGGAGGAAAGGCAGCACAGAGCATCAGGAATTTTCCTTCATTGCTATTGGGAATGCAAAATGGTACAGGCACTTTGGAAACAGGTTCACAATTTCTTAAAATGTTAATCATATATTTATAAAACAATCCAGCCATCCCACTCCTAGATATTTACCCAAGAAAATTGAAATTTTCTGTTCATACAAAACCTGTATGTGAATGTTTGTAGCAGTTGTATTGATAATGGCCAAAGCCTGGGAATAACAAGATATCTTTCAACATGTGAACAAATAAACCAACTGTTACACATTCATAAAATGAATTACTACTCAGATCTAAGAAAATTCTCTATTGGTTCACACAACAAAAATTAACCTTAAATGTACGTTACTATTTGAAAGAAGCCAAACCCCAAGGCTACATTTTGTATCATTCTCTTCATACAGCATTCTGGAAATAGCAAAACAATAGTGATAGAAGACTGGTTATTGATTGTCAGAGATTTACATTGTGTAGCTGGGTAAAGGGGGCCACATCAAAAATTTTTTAGAAGTTGGAACTGCTCTTTATGATACCTCACTGCTGGATACATGACTCTATGCATTTTCAGAGCCAATAGAACAATATAACACAAAGCATGAACTTTATGCATACTATAAGGAAAAATCAAACAGGATATCAATCACAGTATGGAATGTAAACTGTGACAATGGAATCTAATTTCATTACAAATGTATCCATTGGGTATATGAAGGTGAGGGTGAAGGGGCTAACCTAAGTAACTTTCAAAAACAGTGTTTTGACTAGATAAAGACTGAAGCCTAAACAAATAAAACTATATAATAACATTATACTCTAATTTACAAATGTGTTACTCATAGAGGTTCATTGAGCAATTCTGAAATTGATTTACATGTATACTAGGTTGAATAAATAGGTATATAAATTAAAGATAATGAGAATTAAGTTTCTCACTGTCAGAAAAATAAGTTATATAAATACATATACAAGCAAGGTAGACGGTATGAATGAAGACTGTGATAATGGATTAGAGTGGAATATATCATCATGAACTCATATTTATCTTAATATATATCAGATAAATAGATATACAAATATAGATATGTGTGGACACATAGATTAGAATGTATATACATGTTTCTTAGTTTGTCTAATGAGAGGGCCTAAAACCCAAGTGAAATGAGTACATTTTGTACCAAGATATTGGATTCTAAATTCTAATCTCCAGTAAAAGGATCAGTGCGTGTTCTTTTGAGCAATAGCTGATTCTAGAACTGTAAATAGGAAAATATAAGATAAACCTAGCATCTTGCAGTGCCAAGAAGGAAGTGTTGAAAACAAATAAACAAAAGGATTTCAAAAGGATACAGCAACCAACCTGAAATGGCTTCCAATGTTGAAAGCTGGGATATTTGGTCAGCAAAATAAATCATTATATTATTGGATTATAATACAAAGAATAAGATAAATATCCATACGTATATATTTATATAAATACATCACTAAAAAATAAGTAGATGAAAAAGGGACAAATCTTCCTTATAGATGAATTCTAAATAATTCATGGATTCCAAATAAAAAATGAGGGAAATAGATCACCATTAAAATACCACAATAATAATTGCTACAGGCAAGGTCCACTTTTGACTGATATAATTAGCAGGCAAACTTTGAGGAAAAATAAAATAGTTCTATAACCTCAAAGTATCCTCCTGCAAATATTTCTTAATTACTATGGTTGTTTAACTTATGTCCATAAAGTCTTTGATATTTTTTGCTCCAGGAGATGGAGCTTAATTCCCCTTTCTCTGAATGTGGGATAGAATGAGTGGTTTGCTTATAACAAAAGGAGGAAAAAAAATAGTAACTTCACAGTGGAGAAATCCAGCAGACATCACCTTAAGTATGTCACCAAGGTTAAAATGACCAGCAATAAGCCACATTGCTATTACATACGATGAGTTGAGAAGGGCGTTTCCCTACTGTATTTATCTTCCCTCAAATCTTATCCCAGTTTAATTAGAAGGAAATATAAAACAAACCCAAATTGAGGGACCTTCCACAAAAATACCTGAACAGTTTAAAAAGTAGCAATGTTATGAAGAACAACTAAGGACAGAAAATTTCACAGGCTGAAGGAAGCTAAAAGTAAAGTGATGATTAAATGCAACATGGTAGAGTAGGTTGTACACTGAGTCATCAAAAGGACATTAGGGGGAAACTACTGGATCTGAATAAAGTATATAATTCAGTTAATATTTTTCTGACATTGTTTTCCAATTTTGATTAATTTACATAGCTGTATGAAAAGAAAGCTGTGAAATATAGGAACTCTCTATGCAATCTTTTTTAAAACTTCTATAAGCCTAAAATTATTTCAAAATAAAAAGTTAAAAAATAGGGCGCCTGGGTGGCTCAGTGGGTTAAGCCGCTGCCTTCGGCTCAGGTCATGATCTCAGGGTCCTGGGATCGAGTCCCACATCGGGCTCTCTGCTCAGCAGCGAGCCTGCTTCCCTCTCTCTCTGTCTGCCTCTCTGTCTACTTGTGATCTCTCTCTGTCAAATAAATAAATAAAATCTTTAAAAAAAAAAAAAAGTTAAAAAATAAGTCATTGGTTCTTACATAGATTCCAAACATATGCCCAGGGCTGATTCATACTTAGTTGTTTTGGACAACTCTAAATTGACAAATCTATTAAGACACATATGGGCTATTAATTTTTCTTCTATATTATATGCCACTGATAGTGTGTAATGACAAAGAATGCCATTTGAGAGAGGAATTCTGCCAACTGCTAATTCTGTTTTCTTTCTGAGCATATTATTTGTCTGGTTTTCTAAGACACTTGGCAGTAGAATGTCATGTCTATTAATGCTATATGTGGAGTGCAACTTTGAATGATTCTTCCATACTTGATCTTTCTTCTGAACTTACTGACAAAATTCTTCCTTTAACTAGAAAATACTCATTTGTAGCTTGGGAAAAATAAAAGAATTTGATTAGTTACCAAAGATTACAATATTTAATTTGAAAGTACCTGGTAATATGTGATGATGTAGAACTATTTGGGGGAAGTTTTATATAAGAAAATAAACTCTGTAACAAACTAATCACTGTTCCAATGAAACCACATAGAGAAATTTCTCTGGTTTTTGTACACATATATTAAACTTTCTGATTCACTTAATTAGCACAGATTTCCATTATATATCCATAATGCAGCCCTGTTCACTATGATTACAACTTGATTCTGAGATCTGGTATTATGTTGCTATTTTCACTTCTTCAGCAAGTAATTTTTAAGCCATAGATACATCATTGTGAATTAGTGATTTTATTAATTTTCTATTGCTCTGTAACAGATAATGACCACTTCAAGGGCTTTAAAAAAGACATGCTCCTGGGGCGCCTGGGTGGCTCAGTGGATTAAGCCGCTGCCTTCAGCTCAGGTCATGATCTCAGGGTCCTGGGATCGAGCCCCGCATCAGGCTCTCTGCTCCACAGGGAGCCTGCTTCCTCCTCTCTCTCTGCCTGCCTCTCTGCCTGCTTGTGATCTCTCTCTCCGTCAAATAAATAAATAAAATCTTTAAAAAAAAAAAAAAAAGACATGCTCCTTATTTCACAATTTCTGTAGGTCAGGAGTCTAGACATCACTTGACCAAGTCCTCTATTCAGGATTCCACAAAGCTTTAATCAAAGTATTAGCTGGGCTGCATTCTCATCTAGAAGCAAGACTGGGAAATAATCCATTTCCACTGCTCACTCAAATTGTTGACACAATTTATTTTCTTGTTACTCTATGACTCAGGGCTTTAGCTTTCCATCGCCTAGAAACTGCCTTTTGTTTTCAGAGGTTACCCACAGTCCCCAGAGGTTTCCCAAAGTACCTTGCCATATGGGATTCTTCCCATGGTTGTTCCATCAGGCCTGCAGGTGGAATTTTTATTTACCATTTATTGAAGATAGTGTCTTATATAAAGTCACTTAATCATGAAAGTGACATCCTATCACCTTGCTATGTTCTGTTAGACCCAAGTGGTGGGCTTCATCCACTCCCAAAGGAAGTGATTACATGGTGACATGCCTACTAAGACGTAAGGATCATTGGGGATCATCATAGGGTCTATCTACCATGGCAGTGTAATATAATACATAAATATCATAAAATGGAAATTAAATAAATAAAGCCAAAACACAAATCATAGGAAATTATGTTCACTGAGAATTTTTGTGCTCTATCAACTGAATACTAGGTGAAAAATATTTGTAAAACAGCACCAAATTTTACAGATTTTATGATTAATAATAATAAAATGGTAATGTATGTAAAATTATAATTAAATCTACATATCATATGTACCCATGAAAATTTACTTTTCTCTGAAAGTACTAAAATGCCTACCAGCCATTGAACAGATCACCTGAGACCACCAATATGGAGCGGACTCTTCTTTAAGAAACACTGCCTGGAGTATAGATCTATTAGACAATAGCCCATGTTATCTCATCAAGATAAAGATATGGATTTGGGGCATTTTCCTCACTCTGATTATAAAGTGATGCTTTGATTTTTTTTTCTTCTCAATAAATTCTTCCTTGGTTAATATTTCAGAGAATTAAAAAAAAAAAAAGTGGTAAAACTGTTACAACCTGCAACTTCTCCTTGTCTTCTGGGGAGATACTTTCTGTGCAAAGGTGAATGCATAGCAGTTTTTGATACATTACTATGCTGGAGCTCCAGCTAAGTTGTGAAAATGTAGAAGGTTGAGTAAGACAAGGTCCCAGATTTTCTGGCTATTTAAGCAGACATTATTAAAATGTGCCATGGCAACTCTTTATGTAAAAGATGGGCAAGAAGTGATCTCAGAAAGGAAAACAAAGTTAATCACTTATTTTGAAATTGGTTTGTGATAGATTATTTAGCTCAATTACTAGGAGCAAATATCATTGTTTAAGCACAATTGAAATAAAGAAAGGAATATATTAAACTTGTAGGTCTTTTCCTAAAGACCTATTGTTTTCTGTGTTAACTGGCCTATTCCAAATACAGTCATTCAGTCAGCAGCAGTGCACTGCATTGTCTTTAGTTATTTCTTTTTCCTGGCCTAGAAGCCTAAGTGTGCTATTAAACTATATAAGGAAATAGATATGAAAGGCATTAAAAATATAAATGGAGCATTTCAAATATGGCACTATAATGGGAAAGTGATATGTCTCTTTTACAGGCCTAGATGAAGCACAAAAGAAGATGAATATAGCCACAGATTTATGGAATGTTGCAGGAAGCTCCTTTGTAAGTTTTTAACATACAGGTTTTCATCTGCTTTGAACTAACTATCACTTCAGGGGGTGGGACTAATACATAACACACTATTTCATTGTTGTAGCTCAACTTTTAAATAGCATAAAAGTGTATTCCTCTGAAATATTTGCTTTATTTGCTGTGTGTCCATAACATTATCAAGACATTGATAACTTAGCTAGATATGCTTAAATCACATCATATAAAGACCTCTTTATTTATGTAACTACTTTTGCTTAAATTCAATAGCTATATACAATAAATCTCATCTAACTGTGGCAGAAAATAGAAAAATTATATATTAATGCTGTATAATGGGTTTAAAGTTAAACACATTTTACAAAGCCATAGGTCTCATTGTTGTGAAGCAAACTTTCCCTTTAGCAATATTTTTCTGTGATTAAGTTAGAGATCAAATAAACTTCTTACTCAGTATATGCCCAATAGCAATATAAAATTCAATATCAGCTGCATTAGTCTATAGACTTATGCCATAATACATGCAAAATGAATACAAAGTAAACAGATAAACCTAATACAATATGTAAAACACACAAAATTTATCATTTACCAATATGAACAAAGAGGGCAAAATAAACAGAACAGAATTTGTGGTGGCAATAAAATATAGCAAAAACATAAGTCTGCAACTTTATAATTTCAATAAGCATTTTAGATGGGCTTTGTTAAGGCATGGGTGCTATGAAATGGGAAGTATGAATTGTAGAATCACCTCTATTAATAGGCATTGCTACTGTGGGCTTGCTTTCACATCCATGTATAATTTTTTCTTTCTTCAGAAAAAGCTAAAATTATTTCATTCAAATAAAATCAAAGCATGAGTTCAACAACTAAAACTACAGCTGGCTAACATTTATCTTATGGTAGAATAAAGTGTGTGCAGTATTTATAGATTTGAAACTGACCAATTAGCCTCTGAAAAATGGACTCTCCTGCCATGTTAGATACCATCATTACCATTGTCAAACAATATGCACTAAATATTGGTTGAGACAATGTGATGGGGTGCAAGCAACTGTAAACAATTTGAGTGTTATCTAGTATTAGTGTTCCAGTGGAGTCAGCACTGTGTTTAGAACACTACTGATTTTATACAATTTACTGAACTATATACATGCTTATGTTACAGCCATTAAATTAGGCTTTCTAAGAGTTTTATTTTCCTTGAATCTTCTGAAGTTGGATAAGGGTGGGATTAGCTACATAGACAAAAATCAAATACACTTGAAAAAAAAATTGTTCTACTCTCAGAATGTATTTAGTCAAAATTCATTTTGAGAATTGCCAAGTTGAAGCATGCATTTCTAAAACTCCTATTTCCTCCCCTTCTTTGGCAAATTAGACTGAGATGAGTAAATACATCTCTGAACATTGTGTGCTTTTTATCCCTTTCTATAGCTTTCTACTCCTTCTCATCTATATACACAGAGATTCTTTTCCAGTTTTAACAACAAGAGTTGATTTCAATAAAGTTTACTTTTAATTTTTCTGTGAAGAACAGTGTCCATTAACTCTATTTACTTTTGTCCTTTTTCTTCTAACTAGGCTTGGTTTATCTCTGTAGGAAACACGTATTAACCACATTTCCCATACTTAGCAGCATGATTCTCAGATAAGCCATTAGAAGTATATGCTGGATTACTTACTTGAGCAAATTTAAGTTATACAACTTGAAAATTAAGAAAATATTTTCCAGTTTTCAAAATCACAGCATGAAAAATAAATCCTCCATTTCAGAACTTTTCATAAAATGGTAGACGTCTATTTGTCCTGGGATAAACTGCCATTTACCTTCCTGGACACATTTGGTAGAGAAATCATCTAGCAAACTCTGTGCTGGGAAATTTGCTAGATGGTATGCATGTACTTGAGAGATACTCTTTTGCTCCATCAAAGAGCATGCTTCCTATTAGAAGAGACAGAAGCATTCATAGTGTTTTACACACTAACACTGAAATAAGCATAGGATACATAGAGCAGACAGGAATACTACCCCAAATCAGATGGGGAAGGCAGAACCAGAAAGAAATAACTGAATGGGACACTATCTGAGATTTTTTTTTTTTTTGGCATTATCAAAGGAAAATGATACACTGAGTGTTAGCTACAAACTTCTACCTTCATAACAAATCATTGAGTTAAAAAATGATATAGCAAGTTTAATTAATGCAGATCCATACTCAGATGTGACCATAAAAACTGGGAAATCCAAGCTTTTAAAGCATAGGAAGCTTAAGAAAGACCTTTGGCAGGTACTCAACTAGGCATAGAAAAGGGCCAAAGACAATTAACTTGGAGTTGAGAATTTTAAGCACCTCTTTTACTTTCCCTCTTTTAGTCATCTATTGTCCAGGGTCTGGGTATATAACATGGAAGGGTTCTTAAATGGGCCAAAGGTGAAAAGCATCTTTGCCATCTTTGCTATTAAGTGTGAGCATTCATAAATTCATATTTTTCAGACTAGAACTCTCCAAATGGTAGTGGTATTAGGGAACATTGCTGAATAGTTACACAAAAGGTCATAGTCATGAATCAGAAGCACTGGCAGCCCTTCCTAATTCTGCAACACAATAGATGTCCACCCTACCTGATAATAGGAATACAGCAATAACAGTAAGAGGAAGCAGGCAAAGCAGAGTAGATACATGGGAAGATTGAGAAGAGTGGTCAGAATATACCAATAGGTACAGAATAGTTGGCTAGTTTCTGTCCATTACTCATGGACCAAACCATGTAGTTCCAGTAGCTGGGAGAAAAAGTGATTCTCCCTGTGTGAGTACAATGCCTGAAATTAAAAAAAAAAAAAAAAAATGGGGTGTCTGGTTGGCTCAATGGGTTAAGCCTCTGCCTTTGACTCAGGTCGTGATCTCAAGGTCCTGGGATTGAGCCTCACGTTGGGCTCTCTGCTCAGCAGGGAGCCTTCTTCCCCCCCACCCCCACCTGCCTCTCTGTCTACTTGTGATCTCTGTCAAATAAATAAAATCTTAAAAAACAAACAAACAAACAAACAAACAAACAAAAAAACCAGACCAACAAAAACTGAACAGAATATTCTGGAGTGTGGATAAGGAGGTTATTCTAGAATAGTGAGTGGATTAACCTTGAATACTAGTAGTAGAAGTATTCTTGGAATAGAAAAAGATATTCTTCCTATGGATTAACTCAACCAGAGAAGTACAATCAATACACTGTTTTGTGCTTTACCCAGAGATGGCTAATATTTTATAAAAGAATAGCAGAAAATCAATAATACAAGAAATCAAAAGAAGAAAATATGGTTCCTATAATTGATATTTCAATGGAAAATTTTCAACAGGAAAATAAGGTATGATAAATTAATTAAAATTCAAGGGAAAGTCCTAACACATAATTAATTACAATTCTCTGTAGATTAACCTTGATGATTAAAGATAAATACTCTCAAGTAGAATTCAAGAAAAAACATGATCTGGCCATATGTTATTTTTAGAAGAAACACTTTAATACAAACACAAAAGGGAGGAAAGTGAAGGAATGGAAAATAAAACAAATAAATACAAATTGGAAGAAAAGAGAACATTTTAAATATCTAAAATAATAAAAATTGTGTACTCAAAAAAGGCTTAAAAAAAAGCTTCTAGTAAAACTAATTAAGAAAAACAGGACAAAATAGGAAATTCAGAATAAAAACTACAACCACAGACACAGAAGTTTTTTAAAGTATAAAACAATTATATGAACAAATAATGCAGATTTTGAAAATATTTTAAAAATTGGCATGTTTGGAAAGGCATACAATGCTAAAATATGTCATTAAATGGTTATCAGAGAGAACAACATGAATAAATGCAGAAAGGACACCAAATCATTATAAAGTGGTTTAGTAGAAAGAAACACCTTTACTGGAAGAAAATAGGGAACCTTAGGTAGTCTTAAAGCAATGGAATAAAATGACCAAAACTAATTTTAGGAGGATTGAGAAGCTGCAAATTTTAAGGTGACCACTGTTCTAGTTTGCCAGAGTGAAGGATTTCCTAGGATGCATGCTAAAATTAGGAAAGTTTTTAGTGAATTGAGCCAAGTTGATCACCCTAGCTGTGATTTTAAAAGTGAACAAACAGCAACCAGTTGTGAAACCAATGATTAGAAAAACAAAAACAAAAAAAGAAACAAACCAAAAACAAACAAACAAACCCAGTCACATGACACAATTCTGCGGAAATATCTAGTATTTATATTACCAACAGGAGTAAATTTAAAAAAAACAAACAAACACATTTTTGGACTATAAAACACATCTTACTATCTATGTATGAGAAGAGGAGAGAGAACACCAAACAATGTAGTATGGTATCACTATCCAACTAATGTACCGAATTCCAGAGCATGGAGCTATTCTGACCGGATAAAAGTCAGTCATTCCTCAAAACAACATTCTAAGGCTAACAAAAAGAGCTCTGTCAGCTCTTTCTGTCCATCACCTGCAGTTCTCTTCCTTCTTCCATTCAGAAAGTATAATTGTCATTAGTCATAAAGTGATTTTTTAGAATCATGAGGTAGGGCTGTGTTGTTCTTGAGGATGCTGTGTAAAAAACTGTTTTATGAAAGTCAAGCTGGGTGTTGGGACCTTTGCATTTCAGAGACTGCATTCATCCTTTCAGTATACTTTATAGATGAGACAGAGAACATGAAAGAGAGATTACTCAGCTCAGATCTTAAAACATACCTGAGTGTTCACAAATCATGATTATTCTTGAATTTGAGTGAGAGGAGGTAGCAGACGCAGGTGGACAATGATGGAGGCAACACAAACCTCACATGCAAACACTGCACCTATAAATATCTGTCCCAATTTGAAGATGAAAAAAAAGAAAAATGGTATCCATGAAGGAGGAAAAAAATCACGGCAATAGAGATAAAAAGAATATTATACGGAAGTTTCAGCGTAAGGGTGTATTTCTGAAAACAATATTTTATTAAAAAAGTGAAATTTAATAAAACACCAGTTCATTATCCTGGAGGGTGGGGTGGAAAAGAAGAACTTAGAAAGAGTAACTTCTACAAAAAGGCATAGTTGGATATGAAGATAGTATTAAAATAAAGGTGCAAAGGAAGACTATAGAAAATAGGAACTCTTTCAAGGAACTCAAAGTGAAATACCAAGATTTAATGCATGTGTATTTTTTTAAAGATTTCATTTATTTATTTGGTAGAGAGAAAGAGATCACAAGTAGGCAGAGTCAGTCAGAGAGAGAGGGGGAAGCAGGCTCTCTGCTGAGCAGAGAGCCAGATGGGGAACTCAATCCCAAGACCCTGAGATCATGACCTGAGCTGAAGGCAGAGGCTTAACCCACTGAGCCACCCAGGCACCCAATGTATATGTATTTTAATGTAATATACATTTTACATATAAGACGTAGATAAGGATTAGAGAGACTATTAGAAAACTGATGATCAGGAAACACAACAATCTCTATTAAAATTGAAGGGGAAGAAAAAACAAAACAAGAAAGAAAGAAACTAAAATTCTAAGAATAAAGGTGATAAATAAGAAAAATGAATATAAATCCAATCTAAGATGATAGATTGAAGAGGAAGAAAAAAGAACAACAGAAGTAAAATCAATTATATCAAATATAATGATAATGAGGAAGAGGTCAAGAAAAAGGATGAAGGTAATGGTAAAAAACAATAGCAACATGCTTGTGGGAAAACAAATTCTAAATGCAGGCGAAAGTATTTGATACCCAGAAAATTTAACACTTATACAACTATCTAAAAAAGCTAAGTAAAGATTCTAATTCTCTAGTACTAGTCATGATTCTTTAAAATATATAAAAGTAGTGTGGTTTTATTATTTAAAAATCTGGGAGGAGGCAAGATGGCAGAGAAGTAGCAGGCTGAGACTACATCAGGTAGCAGGAGATCAGCTTGATAGCTTATCTAAACATTGCAAACACCTACAAATCCAACGGGAGAGCGAAGAGAAGAAGAACAGCAACTCTAGAAACAGAAAATCAACCACTTTCTGAAAGGTAGGACTGGCGGAGAAGTGAATCTAAAACGACAGGAAGATAGACTGCGGGGGGAGGGGCCGGCTCCCGGCAAGCGGCGGAGGAACGGAGCACAAAATCAGGACATTTAAAAGTCTGTTCCACTGAGGGACATTGCTCCAGAGGCTAAACCAGGGTGAAGCCCACGCGGGGTCAGCGTGGCCCCAGGTCCCACAGGGTCACAGAAGGATCGGGGGTGTCGGAGTGTCGCAGAGCTCGCGGGTATTAGAACGGAGAACCCGGCTACAGAGACAGAGCCGAGGACTGAACTCTCAGCTCGGGGTTACCTTGAACTGGTCGCGGGCTGGGTGAGCTCGGAGCGTGGCTGGAGTCTGGGGACACGGGAGTGATTGGGTGCTGTCCTCTGGGGGCGCACTGAGGAGTGGGGCCCCAGGCTCTCGGCTCCTCCCAGCTGGAGACTAGGAGGCTGCCATTTACATTCCCGTCCTCCAGGAAGTCTACAGAAAGCTTTCAGGGAACAGAAGCTCCCAAAAGCGAACCACAGCAGATTACTTAGTCCGGCCCCCGGTAAGGGCGGTGCAATCCCGCCTCGGGCAAAGACACTTGAGAGTCACTACAACAGGCCCCTCCCCCAGAAGATCAACAAAATATCCAGCCAGGACAAAGTTCATCTATCAAGGAAAGCAGGTTCAATTCCTAAGACGGCAGCGCAATTCCAGAGGAGGAGAAAGCAAAGCACGGAACTCATGGCTTTCTCCCCATGATTCTTTAGTCTTGCGGCTAATCCAATTTTTTTTTCTTTTTTCAATTTTTTTTCTTTTTTTCTTTTTTCTTCTTCTGCTAAATTTTTTAAAACTTTTACCCTTTTCTTTTTTAACGTTTTTTTGACTAGTTTATCTAAATATATATATTTTTTCTTTCTTTTTTATATTTTTTATTTGTTTTATTTTTTAAATTTTTTTCTTTTTTTTTCTGAACCTCTTTTTATCCCCTTTCTCCCCCCCACAATTTGGGGTCTCTTCTGATTTGGTTACAGTGCATTTTTCTGGGGTCTTTGCCACCCTTTTAGTATTTTATTTGATCCTTCATATCCTCTTAGCTGGACAAAATGACAAGGCGGAAAAAATCACCACAAACAAAAGAACAAGAGGCAGTACCGAAGGCTAGGGACCTAATCAACACAGACATTGGTAATATGTCAGATCAAGAGTTCAGAATGACGATTCTGAACGTTCTAGCCGGGCTCGAAAAAGGCATGGAAGATATTAGAGAAACCCTCTCTGGAGATATAAAAGCCCTTTCTGGAGAAATTAAAGAACTAAAATCTAACCAAGTAGAAATCAAAAAAGCTATTAATGAGGTGCAATCAAAAATGGAGGCTCTCACTGCTAGGATAAATGAGGCAGAAGAAAGAATTAGTGATATAGAAGACCAAATGACAGAGAATAAAGAAGCCAAGCAAAAGAGGGACAAATAGCTATTGGACCATGAGGGGAGAATTCGAGAGATAAGTGACACCATAAGACGAAACAAAATTAGAATAATTGGGATTCCAGAAGAAGAAGAAAGAGAGAGGGGAGCAGAAGGTCTATTGGAGAGAATTATTGGAGAGAATTTCCCTAATATGGCAAAGGGAACAAGCATCAAAATCCAGGAGATGCAGAGAACCCCCCTCAAAGTCAACAAGAATAGGTCCACACCCCGTCACCTAATAGTAAAATTTACAAGTCTTAGTGACAAAGAGAAAATCCTGAAAGCAGCCCGGGAAAAGAAGTCTATAACATACAATGGTAAAAAATATTAGATTGGCAGCAGACTTATCCACAGAGACCTGGCAGGCCAGAAAGAGCTGGCATGATATATTCAGAGCCCTAAATGAGAAAAACATGCAGCCAAGAATACTCTATCCAGTTAGGCTATCATTGAAAATAGAAGGAGAGATAAAAAGCTTCCAGGACAAACAAAAACTGAAAGAATTTGCAAATAGCAAACCAGCTCTACAGGAAATATTGAAAGGGGTCCTCGAAGCAAAGAGAGAGCCTAAAAGTAGTAGATCAGAAAGGTACAGAGACAATATACAGTAACAGTCACCTTACAGGCTAATAATAGCACTAAATTCATATCTCTCAATAGTTACCCTGAATGTTAATGGGCTAAATGCCCCAATCAAAAGACACAGGGTATCAGAATGGATAAAAAAACAAAACCCATCAGTATGTTACCTACAAGAAACTCATTTTAGACGCGAAGACACCTCCAGATTTAAAGTGAGGGGTGGAAAACAATTTACCATGCCAATGGGCATCAGAAGAAAGCTGGGGTGGCAATCCTTATATCAGATCAGTTAGATTTTAAGCCAAAGATGATAATAAGAGATGAGGAAGGACACTATATCCTACTCAAAGGGTCTGTCCAACAAGAAGATCTAACAATTTTAAATATCTATGCCCCTAACGTGGGAGCAGCCAACTATATCAACCAATTAATAACAAAATCAAAGAAACACATCAATAATAATACATAATAGTAGGGGACTTTAACACTCCCCTCACTGAAATGGACAGATCATCCAAGCCAAAGATCAACAAGGAAATAAAGGCCTTAAATGACACACTGGACCAGATGGACATCACAGATATATTCAGAACATTTCATCCCAAAGCAAAGAATACACATTCTTCTCTAGTGCACATGGAACCTTCTCCAGAATAGATCACATCCTGGGGCACAAATCAGGTCTCAACCGGTATCAAAAGATTAGGATCATTCCCTGCATATTTTCAGACCACAATGCTCTGAAGCTGGAACTCAATCACAAGAGGAAAGCTGGAAAGAACCCAAATACATGGAGACTAAACAGCATCCTTCTAAAGAATGAATGGGTCAACCAGGAAATTAAAGAAGAACTGAAAAATTCAAGGAAACTAATGATAATGAAAACACAACAGTTCAAAATCTGTGGGACACAGCAAAGGCAGCCCTGAGAAGAAAATATATAGCGGTACAAGCCTTCCTCAAGAAACAAGAAAGGTCTCAAGTACACAACCTAACCCTACACATAAAGGAGCTGGAGAAAGAACAAGAAAGAAACTCTAAACCCAGCAGGAGAAGAGAAATCATAAAGATCAGAGCAGAAATCAAAGAATTAGAAACCAAAAAAAAAAAAAAAAAAATAGAAAAAATCAATGAAACTAGGAGCTGGTTCTTTGAAAGAATCAATAAGATTGATAAACCCCTGGCCAGACTCATCAAAAAGAAAAGAGAAAGGACCCACATAAATAAAATCATGAATGAAAGAGGAGAGATCACAACTAAAACCAAAGAAATACAGACAATTATAAGAACATACTATGAGCAACTCTATGCCAACAAAGTTGACAATCTGGAAGAAATGGATGCATTCCTAGAGACATATAAACTACCACAACTGAGCCAGGAAGAAATAGAAAACCTGAGCAGGCCCATAACCAGTAAGGAGATTGAAACAGTCATCAAAAATCTCCAAACAAACAAAAGCCCAGGGCCAGATGGCTTCCCAGGGGAATTCTACCAAACATTTAAAGAAGAACTAATTCCTATTCTCCTGAAACTGTTCCAAAAAATAGAAATGGAAGGAAAACTCCCAAACTCATTTTATGAGGCCAGCATCACCTTGATCCAAAACCAGACAAGGATCCCACCAAAAAAGAGAACTACAGACCAATATCCTTGATGAATACAGATGCAAAAATTCTCGCCAAAATACTAGCCAATAGGATTCAACAGTACATTAAAAGGATTATTCACCATGATCAATTGGGATTTATTCCAGGGCTGCAGGGTTGGTTCAACATCCGCAAATCAATGAATGTGATAGAACACATTAATAAAAGGAAGAACAAGAACCATATGATAGTCTCAATAGATGCTGAAAAAGCATTTGACAAAGTACAGCATCCCTTCCTGATCAAAACTTTCAAAGTGTAGGGATAGAGGGCACATACCTCAATATTATCAAAGCCATCTATGAAAAACCGACCGCAAATATAATTCTCAATGGAGAAAAACTGAAAGCGTTTCCATTAAGGTCAGGAACACGGCAGGGATGTCAATTATCACCACTGCTATTCAACATAGTTCTAGAAGTCCTCGCCTCAGCAATCAAACAACAAAAAGAAATTAAAGGCATCCAAATTGGCAAAGAAGAAGTCACACTATCACTCTTCGCAGATGATATGATACTATATGTGGAAAACCCAAAAGACTCCACTCCAAAACTGTTAGAACTTGTACAGGAATTCAGTAAAGTGTCAGGATATAAAATCAATGCACAGAAATCAGTTGCATTTCTGTACACCAACAACAAGACAGAAGAAAGAGAAATTAAGGAGTCAATCCCATTTACAATTGCACCCAAAACTATAAGATACCTAGGAATAAACCTAACCAAAGAGACTAAGAATCTATACGCAGAAAACTATAAAGTACTCATGAAAGAAATTGAGGAAGACACAAAGAAATGGAAAAATGTTCCATGCTCCTGGATTGGAAGAATAAATATTGTGAAAATGTCTATGCTACCTAAAGCAATCTAGACATTTAATGCAATCCCTATCAAAATACCATCCATTTTTTTCAAAGAAATGGAACAAATAATCCTCAAATTTATATGGAACCAGAAAAGACCTCGAATAGCCAAAGGAATATTGAAAAAGAAAGCCAAAGTTGGTGGCATCACAATTCCGGACTTCAAGCTCTATTACAAAGCTGTCATCATCAAGATAGCATGGTACTGGCACAAAAACAGACACATAGATCAATGGAACAGAATAGAGAGCCCAGAAATAGACCCTCAACTCTATGGTCAACTAATCTTCGACAAAACAGGAAAGAATGTCCAATGGAAAAAAGACAGCCTCTTCAATAAATGGTGCTGGGAAAATTGGACGGCCACATGCAGAAAAATGAAATTGGACCACTTCCTTACACCACACACGAAAATAGACTCCAAATGGATGAAGGACCTCAATGTGAGAAAGGATTCCATCAAAATCCTTGAGGAGAATGCAGGCAGCAACCTCTTCGACCTCAGGCGCATCAACATCTTCCTAGGAACAACGGCAAAGGCAAGGGAAGCAAGGGCAAAAATGAACTATTGGGATTTCACCAAGATCAAAAGCTTTTGCACAGCAAAGGAAACAGTTAACAAAACCAAAAGACAACTGACAGAATGGGAGAAGATATTTGTAAACGACATATCAGATAAAGGGCTTGTATCCAAAATCTATAAGGAACTTAGCAAACTCAACACCCAAAGACCAAACAATCCAATCAAGAAATGGGCAGAGAACATGAACAGACATTTCTGCAAAGACATCCAGATGGCCAACAGACACATGAAGAAGTGCTCCACGTCACTCAGCATCAGGGAAATACAAATCAAAACCACAATGAGATACCACCTCACACCAGTCAGAATGGCTAAAATTAACAAGTCAGGAAATGACAGATGCTGGCGAGGATGCGGAGAAAGGGGAACCCTCCTACACTGTTGGTGGGACTGCAAGCAGGTACAACCACTGTGGAAAACTGCATGGAGGTTCCTCAAAATGTTGAAAATAGAACTACCCTATGACCCAGCAATTGTACTACTGGGTATTTACCTTAAAGATACAAACATAGTGATCCGAAGGGGCACGTGTACCTGAATGTTTATAGCAGCAATGTCTACAATAGCCAAACTATGGAAAGAACCTAGATGTCCATCAACAGATGAATGGATAAAGAAGCGGTGGTATATATACACAATGGAATACTATGCAGCCATCAAAAGAAATGAAATCTTGCCATTTGCGATGACGTGGATGGAACTAGAGCGTATCATGCTTAGTGAAATAAGTCAATCGGAGAAAGACAACTATCATATGATCTCCCTGATAGGAGGACATGGAGAAGCAACATGGGGGGTTAGGGGGATAGGAGAAGAATAAATGAAACAAGATGGGATTGGGAGGGAGACAAACCATAAATGACTCTTAATCTCACGAAACAAACTGGGGGTTGATGGGGGGAGGTGTGGTTGGGAGAGGGGGAGGGGGTTTTGGACATTGGGGAGGGTATGTGCTATGGTGAGTGCTGTGAATTGTGTAAACCTGGTGATTCACAGACCTGTACCCCTGGGGATAAAAATACATTATATGTTTATAAAAAAAAGAAAATTGGAGGGGGAGGCTAACCATAAGAGACTATTGACTCTGAAAAACAACCTGAGGGTTTTGAAGGGTCAGGGGTGGGAGGTTGGGGGAACAGGTGGTGGGTAATAGGGAGGGCACGTTTTGCATGGAGCACTGGGTGTTGTGCAAAAACAATGAATACAGTTAAGCTGAAAAAATAAATAAATTAAAATAATAAACGTAAAAAAAAAAAGAAAAAAAAAATCTGAAATTTATGAGAGAAGAGAACCAGAGCAGAGTATATCCAATTGTCTACTCCATGTGAATATGGGACAAAAAACTATTATTTTATTTTGTACTTTGGTAGTCAGAGAAATAGGTTGAGTTAGACAGATGTTCTTTATCTTTTTTCCAGCTTTACTGAGGTATAATTAACAAATAAAATTATGAGATATTTGAAGTGCACACTATGGCAATTTGATATCCATATACATATACACATTCACCTTAAAAATTAAAGAAAATCACTAGAATAATTAAAAACTGAATTTCCATCTACTAAATTACTATAGAATCTGAATCACATTCAGATTCTCAAGGGAATGATCAGCAAAGATATGAAAACAGTAAAAAATTTGAATGTCTGAAAGTATTTTTTAGATTAAAACAAAGATGAGACTATACTGAAAAACTACAAAGAACGTATTTTCACTCCCTTATTTAAAAGAAAACAACTTTATGGAGAGTGAGAATGACAAGAACAGAATTCCACTATCATAGCCAAAATTTAAAAATGAACCTAGGTAGGAACATAGGCAGGTAAAAATGTAAACAGCTGCATGTTTCAGGAATAAGAGACTGTTTTAAAGGAATCTGTAGGGACACCTGGGTGACTCAGTTAGTTAAGTCTGACTCTTGTTTTCAGCTCAGGTTATGATCTCAGGGTTGTAGGTTTGAGCCCTTCTTTGGGCTCTGCATTCAGCAGAGAGTCTGTTTGATATTCTCTCTCTCCCTCTGCCTTTGCCCCTCCCCTCTTCTCTCTCTCTCTCTCCCTCTCTCTCTTAAATAAATAAATCCTTTAAAAAAAAAAAAAGAGGAATCTCTAAAAGGAAACCACCCCCTGGGAGCAATCAGACATAAATAATCATTTACCAAATTATGCAATAGATGGTGGAAGCACTTTGTCCTAGACCAGAATGTGGAGGATATAGGTAAAGGGATAAACATTATGTAGATTGATAGATGACAGATAAATAGATACATACAAACAAACATAGATGATAGGTAGATTTGTATATACAGCATTATATATATTATATAATATGCATATATATATCTTGCATTACTTTATTTTTTTGCAAGTCCAAGTGAACAGCAACAACAAAAGAAAGAATGAAAGATAACTTTGTTACATAATCCTTCTAAGAATCTCTCCTACAAGTATATTTGCACATGCAGAGGAAGATTTATGCATGGGGTATAAATCTTATACCCCATATCTGGAAACAATCTAGAAGTCCATCAATAAGGATTAGTTATATAAATGATGGTACATCTATACATAACAGTGTAGTACTTAGGGTAAAAATGAGTTCAATCTAATTGTATTAGAATATATGTGGTTAAGTGAAAAAATGAAGCAAGGTACAGATTAATGCCAGTGGTATACGTTTCTGCATATCATTAAAGATGATAGGTATGCATATCAATGCATGAGATATGGCTGTATTGAAAATCACCAAACTATTGAAATTATTTGTCTTCATATTGTACAGCTGAGAGTCTGGGATAGCAGAAGAGTATTTTCCATTACACTACTTTTGTAATGGTCGAATTGCATGTGTCACATTTATTTTAAGCTATCTTTTAGAAGAAAACTTCCTTATGCTGAAATTTAGAGTTGGCTACATATGAAATGATTGTGAGAACTGAAAAAGTGTACAGATATTTTCAACTAACATGTCTATCACCATACACTAGTATTACTCAATATTACTTAGATAGAATCATAAGTATGCAATTTCAAAATTGGAATAAAGCCAGATTTAAATCTTGAGATTATTTGTTTTCTACTATAATTAATACCTGTTGTCAAAAATACAATTTTGTCTTTGAGGAGAGAACCCACAGCTTTTACATCTCTAACTCTGGCTCTGCAAAAGCAATTGGTCAAATGAAAGCAAATAGCCAATTGTACATTGACTGTACAAGCAGTTGGGGGCAAGGATAGGAATAGTTGCCAACACACAACAGTTGATGTTGGGGAAACTGGCCATAGAGTTCCAGATATTAGAGAACCACTGGAGAATGCTATATACCCAGAGTCACACATAATATAATATGACCTTAGATGAAAAGAGGGAGAAGAAGACAAATTATATTCAGTGACTTGATTTTTTTCTAAAATAAAAGACTTTTCCATAGTAAGTTCATGTAGAGTGACTATACATGCCAGATGCATCTTGAGGCAGGCTTGCCCCCTAAAAATTAATAAATATTTGGGCATTAGTCCTTGGTGCCTGCTAGAAATTCCTTGCATTTATAAACCAATGGAAGAAATATCTGCCTTTGTTGGCAGATCTCAGATTGTCACCCTAAATCCATTAGCTCCTTTCTCCACAATAATTAAGTTTCAGTGGGACTTACCACCACCCAATTAGTTTAACAATTCCTAGTGTCTCTTGCAACTTGGTATGTCAAATGACTAAGTTCTCACCCATGGAATGAAACAAAAAATAATAAATGGAACTGACATCTCAGATGCTTAAAGGGAAGGGGTTTGCCCTGGACTCCATTTTTCCCTCTTCCTACAGTCTTAGAGCACAGACATGGCATCAACATAGCTGCAATCCAACAGATGTGGAAAATCCTATAGACAATGGTGGAGCAAAGAATAAAAGAAAGCCAGATCTCTGAATTCCTTGTGGAACAAAATTTGTAGAATAAGAAACAAATGTCTATCGCATTGCACCCATTATGTTTGAGTTCTTTTTGCAGCAAATTAGCCATTACCCTACCTAATAAATCTTTATTCTCAATCAAGATATTGAACCTCTGATGCACTGACTTGACTAAAGTCACAGGTAGAATCAGCAGCTAATTCTATCTGTTCTGATTATAGTCTTTCACATGCCTTCTAAAATCCTTTTCCTAGGTATATTTTAACCCAGTATCTTCCTGTCTCTGATATCTTTGGAATAACCACTCTTTTCAGTGAGTCTTTCTTTCTTTCTCTTTCTTTCTTTTCTTTCTTTCCTTTTCTTTTCTTTTCTTTTCTTTTCTTTTCTTTTCTTTTCTTTTCTTTTCTTTTCTTTCTTTCTTTCTTTCTTTCTTTCTTTCTTTCTTTCTTTCTTTCTTTCTTTCTTTCTTTCTTTCTTTCTTTCTTCTTTCTTACTTTCTTTCTTCCACACTAGTATTACTCTGCAATAGGGGTTTCTAAGAAAATGTTTAAGTTAGTACATTGCCTGAATGGTAGAGATTATTTGGGTATGTGGGGGGGGGGGCTGATAGCTTTCTATGGATCTTTGTCTCTGAATCCACACACTCAAAATGTTTTGTTTTGTTTTGTTTCTTTGTTTGTTTTAAGCATTGAGCATGCTCACATCATCAGAGCTTTAAAAGCTAAATTAAAATAATGTGTGAAAGTACCTACTACCTCAGTATCTAGGGAGTCTCAAATCTAATTATTCCCTTTCTCTACTCTCAAAACTAATGGCCAAAAAATTTAATCCAAATATTTTATTAAAAAAAGAAAACACACAACTGAAATAATTGTTTCTATTCTATTTTTAGGGCAAAATAAAAGAGAAACTAAATATATAAAACAACAGATCCTGCTAATTAATATTCTTTCCTTGAAATGCAAACAAGTCATAAGTTATTCTTAACAATACCTGACCAGAGTCCAAAAGTGAAACAGTGGCCATGGATACTGTATAAACGGATATTCAAGATGACTAAGAATTAACTGCAATTGAATCTGACTATTTATTCAAGAGATTCAGTCTTGGATTTATATAATCAAAATGTATGTTCCCTTAGTAACTATAGCCCATTTCTTACACTTGGATAGTATACATATATATGTTGACACACACCTAAGTAATACATATCATATACACGTGGTATCTTTTAATAGTTTATAATTAATAAATAACATTTATAATAAAATTAGTTATTTACTAACATGATGATAATATAATTTTATTAGTGTGAATCTGGAAGAAAATTAATATGATATGGATACGGTATAATTCAAAGTTCAAGTTATTAAAGCACATTAGCAAATTCCAAGTTGTAGATTTGGAATGAAAAGAAAGTCTCCTTGATTTCACAAAACATTTTTTTCCCAATCTTTCCCACAAAGCTCTTTTATATTACTAATCTAATAAGCCCTTCAGTCTGGGAAAAAAAAGTTTTCTACTCTTAATACAGAAAACAAGTCTTTTATTTCCCACATGAGAGTGTTTATTAGTTCTCACTACTTAAAATTTCTCATTCCAATCTGTAAGGACATCCTTTCAACCTAATTTGTACCTCTACTTCACCATCAAGCCTTCTTTGGCTCTCTTTGTAGGACTAGTCTTTGGTATATCTTTTCTTCTTTTTCCTTTTTTTCTACAGATTATTTATTTTATTTAATTGTCTTATTTAAATTCAATTAGCCAATATACAGTACATCATTAGTTTCAGATGTAGAGTTCAATAATTCATCAACATGTGCTCAATAGTGCTCATCACATCACCTGCCATCACCCAGTTACCCCATTACCCCACCCACCTCCCCTCCAGCAACCTTCAGTTTATTTCTTATAGTTAAGAGTCTCTCATGGTTTTTCTGCCTCTCTGATGACTTCCCATTCAGTTTTCCCTCCTTTCCCCTATGATCTTCTGTGCTGTTTATTATACTCTGCATATGTGTGAAACCATACAGTTATCTTTCTCTGATTGACTTATTTTGCTCTGCATAATACTTTCCAGATACATCCACATCAGTGTAAATGGTAAGTAGTCATCCTTTCTGATGGCTGAGTAAGATTCCATTATACACACACACACACACACACACACACAAACACACTCACACACAGAAGAGGCGGTATGTATATGCCACCTCTTCTTTATGCATTCATCTGTTGATGAACATCTTGGCTCTTTCCACAGTTTGATTATTGTGGACATTGCTGCTCTAAACTTGGGGTTAGGTGCCCCTTTGGATCAATACATTAGTATCATTGGGATAAATATCTAGTAGTGCAATTTCTGGGTTATAGGGTAGCTCTATTTTTAAGTTCTTGAGGAACGTCCCTACTGTTTTCCAAAGTGGCTGCATGCGGTTTGATCTCATGACCCTAAGATCATGACCTGAGCAAAAACCAAGAATCAGACACTTAACCAACTGCACCACCCATGCACTCCTGCTATTTCTTTTCTGAATCCCTCATGTGACATTTAAACACAAAAATGGCTCTGATGTATTGAGTGCCAAAGAGTGTACCAGTCATTTGGTATCACTATGTATTTACTATAGGTATTACTGTGTTTTAGGAAGTGTGCTAATGAAGAGATTAAATCAAAATGCTCAATGTCACAAGCCCGGTAAATGGTGGAACCAGAATTTGGGTCAGGTCTGTTCAACTTTATTTTCCAATATAGCACTCATTTGAGGAAACTGGTTCAGAAGTCCAAATCAGATGAGTAACACTCAGTTTAAAATCAGTGGTTTAGGCCGCTGCCTTCGGCTCGGGTCATGATCTCGGGGTCCTGGGATCGAGTCCCGCGTCGGGCTCTCTGCTCAGCAGGGAGCCTGCTTCCCTCTCACTCTCTCTGCCTGCCTCTCTGCCTACTTGTGATCTCTCTCTGTCAAATAAATAAATCAAAAATCTTTATTAAAAAAAAACTGCAAATGCAAATTAATCATACATTTTCCTATAACTCTATTTATCAAGGGAATGAAATACTTTGAAATATGTACTTTGACTAGGTTTGGGATAATAGCAATGAAGAGTATTAATAAAGTCTCTACCATCCCGAGATTTTATGCTTATAGGGATAAATAGATCAGGGGAAATAAGATGATTTCAAAAGCAGTAAGTATCAGGAAGCTGGAAAATAGTAATATGACAAAGTAATGGAGACCATGGATTCCTCGTATTAGACCTGAGAAGCCTTTCTGACACCTAAATGATTAAGAAGATCCAGTCATGAAATTATCGGGAGGAAGAAATTTATAAGAAGAGAGCATAGCAAATGCAAATGTCCTGAGATAAGAGTAAGGTTAGAGAATTTGAAAAACAAGCAGAAGTCTTGTTGTCTGGAGAATTCTGTGAAAAAGCAGGCTAAATGGCATAAAGTCTGAGAGGAAGGCTGGGCAGTATTATAGAGGCCATAGAAAACACCTTGGATTTTAGTCTAAACTCAAAGGCTTTAAGCAGAAGATGACCTGGTAATATATGTGGTTTAAAAAAAAAAAAAAAAAGATTCTGAAAATAGGTCAAGAATGAAGTATGGGGTAAAGGTAAAAGTAAGCACAGGTAGATCAGTGGCTACCATAGTGGTGGCTACCATAGTCTAGGTAAGAAATGATGGCAGCCAGGGCCAAAATGAGGATAGGAAAAGCACATGAATTTGGGACTTAATGGAAGGGGGTAATATCAACAAGACCTTTCAGCATATTGGATGTGGGGAGTAAAGAATAGATAAGATATAATCAGAAGGACTCTAAATCATATAGATTGGAGCCAAATAAGCTTGAATTTGAATCCAAGCTATACCATGAATTAGCTCTGATACCTTTATTGAGCAATTTGCCTTTTCTTAGTTTCATTCTCCTTATCTATAAATTGAGAAAATACTCAGTTTCAGAAATAATAAATGGATTGAGTTAAGTAATTCTAAAACTCTTAACATATTTCCAATACATTGTAAACACTCACTGAAGGTCAATATTAGTATTAAAACTATGTTTACTTCATGAAATGAAAAGCACTAATTAAATTATAATTTTTGTTGGAATCATGATTATCTCAAATCAGTTCCATTGTCTCAATTCTGTCAAAAATAAACAAAAACAATGTAAAAGTTGTTTGTTTGTTTTTACCAGAAATATAATACTGTCCATCAAATATTCAGTGGTCACTTAGTACATATAAGAACTGTAGAAGGCACAAGAACATTAAAAATGAGCAAGAAATAGTCCCTGATTTCAGAGATCTCAATGGCTAGCAGGGGAAACGTGCTTGTAAAAGTTACTGTCCCATGAGGTAAATACAGGAATATATATATATATACACACACACACACACACACACACATACATACATACATATACATACACTATTGTGATCTCATATGTATGGGTAAGAGAGCATGTATTTCTGGGTAAGGAGAGAAATGTTAAAGAAAGAAATAGGGAAGAGTTTTTTTTTGTTTGTTTTTTTCGGTCATCCCATAGAAAAGGGGAGTAAAAAGGAGAAGAAGGACATTCTAAGTTGAAGAAACAGTATCAACAGAGAGAGTATGGCGGGGAAACACTGGGTGCATTTCCCGGGCAGAGAGCAATCCACTATACCAGTGCAGAGAGTAGATGAAAAAGAGCAGGGAGGTAGGAAAGAGATAGTAAGCTCGGGTACCCTGTTCTCTCCATGTCAAAGTAGGCTGAAGTAACATACGTGCCAGTCTTCCAAGGCCATGATAAGTAGTTAGGAGTTATTCTCACTGACAGTGCAGAGCCAGAGTTATCAGAATGTTTTAATTATGATGAAATTTATATTTTAAAAATATTACCCTCTTGGCTTTTGAAGTTTAAATCAGAGTTAAGAGCTGCTAGAGAAGTAAAATTAGTTCAGACTATGGGGGTCCCCCTGCCCTCCCTTTTATGATGGAAGTGAAAATGGTACGTATTTGGTAATTATTAAGTATATAGAGGTTTTGTTATGGTCCCCCCGCCGCCACCATAGCCAATCATAGGGTTAGTCAAGGTCAAGAAAACAAGTCAGAGACATAAACCAACCCACAGCTCCTGATTCTCTGTTCAGTACTTTATGTGGTTAAATAATGTGAAAATGTGCCTGGATGCTGCCTGATAGAGGGAAGTTTCCATTTTTATATGTAAAAACTACCTTTATATGCACAAAATAAATTATAAGAGCTGTGCCACTTTAATCAATCTGTATTGCTAGAACTAGACTCTATAGCTATTAAAAGACTTCTACTTCCTGAGACTTCCTCATGCCACGCAGCTTAGTCATGCCTCCTTGAGCACATGGAGGCATGAATAAACTTTAAAAGAGAAAGAGGAATATGCCTTCACTGCTTTTGTAAACACAGTAGCTGATGTGTTTGCCCTGAAGGGAGAAATCTGCCACTTTGTAAGTTAAGCCTGAGTGAATTGCAAGGCTTCTAGACAGATACTCAGGAAACAGGAAGGCAAAGTTTTAAAACAAAATCATTACCCTCCTTCCAGAGCACAGGATATAGGGTAACTGGCTATTCAGGAAGAAGGTCTAAAAGGTTCAAGCAGAATGATAGGTGCCTTTCATGATCACCTGAATCTATGGAAGTAGTTTATTACGAAGACTTATTTTTAAAATGAGGAAGCATAAGCAACTCAATTAAAGTGCCTTCCCCTTGGGATGCCAGGTTGGATCAGTCATTAAGTGTCTACCTTTGGCTCAGGTCATGATCCCAGAGTCCTGGGATCAATTTCCCCATAGGCTCCCTGCTCAGCGGGGAGCCTGCTTCTCCCTTTCCCACACCTCCCTGCTTGTGTTCCCTCTCTCACTGTCTCTTTCTCTGTCAAATAAATAAAACCTTTAAAAAAATAAAATAAAATAAAGTGCCTTTTCTCCAATCTTAGTGACCAAGTAGAAGCTCTGTAATTGCAGATCTGGCCTCATGATGGCGCACACAGGCGATTTTTCTATCAGGCCACCCTGCATGCAGTGAAAGCATGCCTTCATCCTGTCTGTCTTCTTCTTCTGTCTTCTGTCTGTCCCAAGATGTCTGTCTTTACTGTGAAATTCCCTCCTCGCTTCCTGCTATTGAGAAATGTATTCTGTGTAATCACAAACTAAGTTTCCTCTTAATTCATCCATCCGTTCATTCAGCAAATATCTATTAAGCATCTATGAGCTAAGTGCTGTTACAAAATCTCTAAGAAGTTCATAATCAAGAAACAAAGTAGGGAAGAAAGAGACCAAACATGTAATCACCAGAGAGGGTGGAAAATATTTTAATTATTTTCTAAAGAACAGGTGAATAACAGCTGAAATGGAATAATTAAAGCTTCTTCTTTCTCTTTAAATCACTGAAAATATACTGCTTAAAGTTTTGTTAAGCCCTTAAGAAATATCAGGTGCTGGACACTGATGTATTCAGAACCACTTCCTAATCTTCACAGTGAAATGAAATGTAAATTACATGGTGAAAAATGGGAATTTCCCCCCAAATAAAGGCCGGTCTGCCAAAATGTGAAATTCTCATAATTTAAATCATTTAAGTTAATAGACACCAAAAGCAACAACATTATTATTTTTGAAGTGGGCTCCGTGCCCAACGTGGCATTCAAACTCACAACCCTGAGATCAAGAGTCACCTGCTTGACCAGCTGAGCCAGTCAGGCACCCCAAAAGCAGCAACATTGTTTTCTTAAAAAGTGAATTCCAGTTAAGACCATATTAATTCACTAAGAGGATTCAGTCATTTAGATTAGCCTGTTGATAGACCAGACCCTTAGATATTGATAATGGAAATGATGACCTCTTTGAGCTTTTGGATTGTCCGTAGATTCATCTTCAACATTCTCCCTTGGTGTCTTTAAAAAGAGCTCTTAAAAAGCAGGACAAAAGATCTTGAAATGAATAACTCTTAGAGATAACGCCCTCTCAGGAGATAGAAAAAAGTAATCATTTTTCTCAAACTATACAAAGACAAAAGGCCAATAAAAGAAACTTACTTAAATTTAAAAATCCACTTGCCTCCTAAAAACAGGTTAATTAAATGTCATTTCAAATTTTATACAAAGAATTTGCTCTGTCCTGTTATCATAAAACCTGGAAGTTATGAATAAGTCACTGTTTACCTGTGAAAGAGACTGTTAGCACAGTCTTTCAAGTTGCTTTCAGTACTTTCTATTTCTGACTTTTTCCCTTTAGAATAAAATCAACAAAGAATATTTTATAAGCAAGGGGCGCCTGGGTGGCTCAGTGGATTAAGCCGCTGCCTTCAGCTCAGGTCATGATCTCAGGGTCCTGGGATTGAGCCCCGCGTCGGGCTCTCTGCTCCGCAGGGAGCCTGCTTCCTCCTCTCTCTCTGCCTACCTCTCTGCCTACTTGTGATCTCTCTCTCTGTCAAATAAATAAAATTAAATTTAAAAAAAAAGAATATTTTATAAGCAAAAAAGAAAGATATTTGTATTTAATGTAATATACTAAATAATGTATTTAGATTTATGAGCTACATCTCAAATGAATTAAAAAGGATCCTTATAATGCTTTCTCTGACAATCCTATTGAATATTTCTGTTACTTTTGTATATGCCACCTTCTTCAAAGCTTGCAATATTTTAAAAATCTCTCCTTGAGCGATGAATCACAAAAGCAAGTCATTTATACTTCATTTAAAATTAACCTGTGGCCATTGATATTAAAAATAGTGTGGTCATGACTTCTCCTCCTGTTTTGGGAAGAGGCTTGTTCAAGACTTCTGATGAGTTTGTCTCTGCTGAACAGAGACTCAGATTCCCCTGAGTGATGAAACCCACTGGAATCTAGAGGGCCTACATCTGGTGACTGGATATCAGACATAGACTAACAGACACAAATCAACTACCATTGTCTGAGACTTAAAAAAAAAAAAAAAAAAAGGCCAAGGTCAAGTTTGTTACATTTTCAGTGTTTCTAACTCATTCTGATGAGCTCTCTTTGATGCTGTTCTTCCATGGCCCTGTTCACACCTGTCTTATCTGATGGACCCATTAGCTTAATTACTGACTGTCTGCCTTAGAATGTGCAGACCTTACTATTATCAAATACATTTCACAAAATTTGCCTTGTAAGTCATCTGCATCAGAATCACCTGAGATCCTTATTAAAAATGCAGATTTCTATAGGCTTACAGCCTGAAGATGTAGCTGAGACATCTTTATTTTAAACCAGTATCTCAAGTGATATTTTTCAAGCTAAAGCTGGAGAACCAGTGACTTATAACATGAGAAAGTCTTATTCTAGAACTTGGTATCATGCCTTAGTCACAAAACAGAGCCAATACTTTAATGAACTCTCAGCTTATTGATGAGTTTTTCTATTTTCCTTTTTTTTTTAAATTAAAATACTTTATTTATTTGAGAGCAAGATAAAGAGATACAGCTGGGAGGGGAGTAGAGGGAGAGAGAAAATCTTAAGCAGTCTCCATGTTCAGCACAGAATCCTACATGGAGCTCAATATCAGAATCCTGATGTCATGACTTGAGCTGAAATCGAGTTGGATGCTCAACTAACTGAGCTACCCAGGCACCCCTCTATTTTCCTTTTAAAGATTCAGAAATGACATAACTATGAAAAGATCAGGCTTTAAAATGAGGCAAACCTAAGTTCAACTTGCCTCAGTTTCCTCACCTATAGAAGAGAATATTCAGTAGTATCTCATGTGATTGGTTATTGTCTGTCTAGTCTAGAATGTAAACTCCAGGAAAGAAGTGTTCTATACTGTCTATAGTGCTCTGTATTCTCAGCATACAATTACACAGTAATTGTTCAAAACTATATTTTGAGTTTGTTATACAAATTACTTTGATTGAGGTATATACAAAATTGTAAAGGCATCTGCAAAGTAAACTAAACTGTTCTTGTTGGTTTTTTTATTATTATTATGACTTTAAAATATGCGAATATTCAAAATAATAGAAAATAGTAAGGACAGATATGTGGACTATGGTTTTCTTAGGAAGAAAAAATAAAGTAATATTACATTTTCTTCACTAATGCATGTATCAATTCAGCCAAGGTAGAAAGGTGATTTTGATTCAGAGGAAAAACCTGTCCTGTAGAATAAATCATGCAATCCAAAGAAAAGCATACATAAAATTGAGAAATCCTTTTTTTTTTTTTTTAAAGAATTGCTTAAGTTTAGATTTAGAACTCCATTGAATGAAAATCAGAATAGTACCAATTAACATTTTGTTAATTTGGTATATCTTTAAAGAGGGAAAATATATCTAAACCTTTCCAGATAAGTAAGCTTGAACTATGAAAATAATCATATACCTGTACTGCTAGCAATTCTCAAATAGATGCTAGTGGTGGTCCTGAAAAACAATAATAATATTTCACCCAAAATTATCTCAAGGCCCACCTCGAGACAGCCACCTATCACTGGCAATTCATTTATGCACCTCTGATATCTCTGTCCAAACATTATCTAATTAGAGAAGCCATTTATGGTTTCCTTATATGAAGTAGTAACTCATCTCTTGTTCTTTTTACTGCTTCTCTTTACTTTTCTTCATGGCATTGATCACCATTCAGCATACTATTCTCTTCTATTTCTGTATTGTCTGTGTCCTCACTCAACATTATATAAGCAGACCTCAGTCAGTGGACCCCTTAGACCACAGACTATTTGTCCAGAGTTAAGAAAAGTTGTCAAAAAGGCAAAATTTGGGCCAAAACAATGTTGGATGTTGAACAGTCAGTACTGGTCTTGGGCAGTGATGGACTTAGTGATGCCATCTCCAGTAAGATGCTAATAGGCACTGAAAGCCACATGAAGATAGTCTACTTGAATGTCAGATTCTAAGTTAGCATCTCCTAAAGCATGTTCTATGAAATAGTTTGGGGAGAAAAAACTGACCAAAAAAACCCAAAACATAAATTAGCAAAATAAAATAAGGAAATATTTCTCTAAATCATACCTTGTCTTTGAGATTCATAAACCAAAATCTATGAGGAATCTTGGAGCAAAAAAATCTCCTTACTTGAATACTCTATGTGTGGGGTATATAGTCCTTTCATCAAGGGCTATTTCTTCTTCCCCACATCACATGCATTAACAGCGAGTTTGAAATAAGTGATCAAAAAGACTTAAGAATGCAACGGGTTTAGCCATTTGGGGAAGGAAGTAAACTTCTAAGAGAACTTCGGTGTAAACTCATTTGGCCCCGCAAACTCAAATTAGGGAGATGTGACTCCCTCCTGAGATATTCATTTTCCTCATAGAATTCAATAGATACTTCATCTTGCTGGATCTGAGTCTGAGTTCCACACGGAAGTGTGTAATACTCAATAACACTCCCGTATGTATTATTTCTTTATTTCCCTGTGATTCAGTGAACAACTAAGGTCACAACATTCAAACTGAACCCAAATGTATAGTGGGGTCCCTGAAGTAATGGTGTTTATTTCACTGATATGTAAAACAGATCATTTTGATTCATGTTTAACCTAAAACCTGAGGGAAACTTGGGAAATCAAAAAACATTTTTTTTTTCCAGTAAGTATCTGTCCAAAGGGCATTTTGGCAAATATCAAATTTAAATGACCTCTCTTTTGCTATGTCCTGAAACTGAGAAAAGGCAATTTTAGTATTCGAGAGGAGACCAGAGTCTGGGCCAGTAAATCTCCACTGTGTCCCTTTTCAGGTCCTTACCGTCAACCTTGATGGGTCTTTGAAGTCAGAGTAGGGATGGAAATGGTGCCGTGTTGGAAGCAGCAGCAACATGAGCTCCAGATGTGCTGACAGGTGGCCTCCAGGAAGGCTTCAGTATAAGGGCAATTAATATGGATGTGACCTTCATCCTGAAATGAGCCAAAGAGACTTTTTGATATCTTCCACGTGTCAGGTCTGAGACTATTTCACAGCAGTCAGTATCAGATAGAACAAGCCTATTAAGGCTTGAATTTTTGGATTTGAATCCCTGGATTCAAATTTGCAGAGTGTGTTTAGAGGAAAGAACATTTATCATGGAAGGTCCAAATTATTTTAAGTTTTTTGCCCTCCATAAATGATAAAACTGTATCTTAGAAGCCTCTATTCCCACCCTAGTTCATGCCACACACACACACACACACACACACACACACACCCTTCTGCAAATCTACAGATGAACACACACGTACACACAGATATACATTTTATATTCTTATCATACAATGAATATAATACATAATGGAATATAAATTCCATTTGGAGTTATATAACATGCTGTATCATGCTCCACACTATGGAGTTCACATAGAATATATTTCTCTACTTCTCATGTGACATATCCTACTCATATTTTAAATTTTAACCCCCTCTGAAAATCTTCCCTTACCTTACTTCAGACTGAGTTAAATGGTTTTTCCTCTGGGTTTCCAAAGCATGTGGAAACCTCTATGTTTCTTGGAAACCTTATTGTATTACACTGAAATATGATTAAGCATCTTATGGTCTGAAGATTTCTCAAAGGGCAAGAACCTAGTCTTGTATTATCAGAACCAAACAAAGTATCTCACACACACTATGCTACCGATATTGCTTGTAGAATTTATCCATATCTGAGTCTGTGTACACAGTTAAGTAGCAATTTATCCAGACATGTTGATTGAATGCCTAAGAGAAAGCAGACACATGAAAATATAATGGGGTCAATGTACTAAGTTATTTTGTATGTATGAGAGACATTTCTTAAACTCACGTTTGACTGATATTTTCAAATAGAGTTAATCATCCAATCAAGTATGGTTAAATACAATAAATATAGTTTATAATCGTGGTGCTAACTTCCTCTCTAATTTTTGTTTCATGGTAGAGGGTCCAAAATTTTTTTAATCTATTAAGTAAATTTTATTTTGAATTAGGTATTCTTTGATCAAACAAAGACAACAGAATAATAATAATAAAAAAAAAACGATTCCTCCCATTTGTTTCGAATAGAACATCTCAATCAAAATGCTTGCTCTCACTAAATAAATATGATATTTGCAAATGGCTTGCATTTGGCTTGCAACCATGTCTTAGTATTATGTATTCCTCTTAGCTTGAAAAACCTGCTCTCTCTGGTTTTCCCAGTAGGAATAGTCACACGCAAAGAAAGGCACTCCTTTTGCAAAGGGAGATCATGGGATCATGTCAGCTATCATTTGGATTATGCGTTTCTGATGAAGTACTTTTATTTACCATTATCATCACAATTTAAACACCTATTTGGCTCTAGCCCCACAGGGACTGATTGAACTGTCACAAGGTTAAGA
The DNA here is from genome assembly GCF_922984935.1 of Meles meles. Taxonomy (NCBI): domain Eukaryota; kingdom Metazoa; phylum Chordata; class Mammalia; order Carnivora; family Mustelidae; genus Meles; species Meles meles. Next base: position 155,486,082 of record NC_060066.1, on the reverse strand, counting down.
ATGTGTACATAGATAGCTGAGACTATTTTTAACTACATGCACTATTTTAGGCTAGTCTGATATTTTCTAAGAGCATACTATCTAATACTCTATCTGGAGTTTTTCACCATCTTCTGAAACATTTACTTTCAGAAACTTAGTATAATGGATAAACTTTACCAACTTCATATCTATGTCATCTTCCAAATTATTAATAAATATAGCACATAAACCATCTGTACCTCTAATCCAATGTGATTAAATAGTCTGAGGCTGATTCTATTTTACCAAGTTGTTTCAACTGCCCCTCATGCTGTTGTTAAATATTTCTCTAAGTGCAGTCTCATTTTAAGTCCATTGTTCATCACTTGTTATAAGAGTTATAAGAAGGTGACTCATCCACCTCCCCAAGTAAATAGCACTCCACTGTGGAAACGAATTTATCCTTTCATAATCAGAGTGAAAACTTCTTTCATCAACTGCTCAATGTCACGCACCACAAAATTAAGGGAATGCTTTCATTTTCTTTTCTAGGCACCAAACAAGGTATTCGATGCAGTGATTTATTTATGAGAGCAGGAAAATGGTTCCTCATACCACCTTTCCGGTCTGTTGCCGAAGTGGGTAATTCTTCAATAACTAAGCTTATTATTCTCAATGTGAAATGATTTTGTAACCTATTGTTATTTAATTTATAACCTTTGCCTTTCAACCACAGTGAGAATTAACCACAATTTATGGGTTTCTTCTCTCCTTTTTGAGAAACACACACACACACAAATAGCAAAGGACAAGCATCAACAAAGATACATCATATATAATCAGGAATGATGCCGCTTTTCTCAACATGGTAACTGCTAGCTTAAAATTTAAACCATTGGATGATTTTTCTTTTTTAAATCATCTTTCTCATTTCCTTTGTTTATTAGAACAATGTGTTTAAAAATGAATAAGGCATAAAGTCAAAAGACCTAAGTTTGAATACTCTTTTTCATTGGCTATGTGACTTTTGGAAAGCCCAAACTAACTCTTAAATTTCATTTCTTCATTTGTAATGTGGATGATGGTGACTGGCTTATTTACCTTGGCAGGTCATTCATTTTAAGACTCAAAACAGATACTATGTAAAGGAACTTTATAAGATACAGAACAGAATACAAAAGTGATGCAATATTATCAGTCTTCCCAGAAAATCAATAATGTTGAAGAAAATTAAAAATTAAGGCAATACCGTGATTTTTACATAAGCTTGTGAGAGCATATTTTTTTTAATTTTCCTGAATGTTAAAAGATAATGTTAAAACCAAGCCTAGCACCCTTAAACTGGAGTATTGTTCAAGAGCTGTGATTACAGCAAAACTATACTTCTCTTTAATGGAAACAAACATTAAGTAATACAAAATGAGAAAGGCACAGGTAAATAATTTTCCCACAAAATAGAATCAAAGTATTCTTCCTAATAAGACTATGTATAATGGTGGTCATTCACTAGAGGGGGTAAGAGAGCCAAAGAATAAACTAGAAATTTGGATGGGAGTCCTTAAAAATGTAATCTAGAACTGATGTGTCTTTATGCCTTTGGCTTCAAAGGAGTTAGAGAAATAGAGCACTCAGTTATAAGTACTATTAATAAACTTTGCTTAAAGAGAAAGAGTCCAATGCCTTAGCTTAGCAGTTGAATAAATTGTTTCAAAGAGAATTGGTGCAAGAGAGAGAGAAAATAAATTGTGAACTGGGTTACTAGAAGCTGACCATGGTTGAAAGGAAGAATTGATACATTTAAGAAAAACAAAGCCTATTGAAGAACATCCTGGATAGTCAGACCAAAGTGATAGTTCCCTTAATCTCTTGTTCATTTCTTTCCTTTACCTAATTCACTAAGAATATAGGTAATTAAAAAAACAAACAAACAAACAAAAAAAAACCCTGAGCTCTGGTTAAATCTCCACTAGTAAACTAGGTTTGCAACCTTAAACAAGACCATGAAATAGGACATTGTTACTTGATCTATAAAGTGGGGAAATCAAAGCAAAGATTGGGATTCTTCCAAATCTTAATTATATTTTCTAAAAATTCTTCTTCTCTAAAGTGGTCTTCATGTATGTGTTAAAGCTAATTTTTATTGCTTTGTTTGTTTTCAGGATAGGAATTGAGACCTAATGCTTTCATTCTTAGTCACCAATGACTAATACTTGTTATGCTCCACTCTATGCCCTTTATGGCTCCTCACAGTTACTCTTTCCCCCTTTGTCTGTTTTTGAACACCCATTTCTGTTTTAAGAGGTTTCTTTGATGCTTTAAGGTTCTGAAATGTTCACCAGTCTAGAAGTCTTTGAAGAGAGGAGTGACTTGAGATTTTGGATAGTTGTGTCCAGTAATTATCTCCCTGAAAATAATAGTATAGATATTTTAATGTTCACCGTCCATGGACATAACTGGGGATTGGGGAAGGAAGGAGGACATCCTCCAATGATCTTCTCAAGTAGGCAATACCTTGACTCTTAGACCAGATATTTCTGAAATTCTTGATCAATAATGAAAACACATTGATACCAGTGTCCTTGAGAAATTAGTTCCACCATGATCTCAGTAGTAACTTTGGCTCTAAGAGAAGATATGATAGCTGTAAGGCACAGTTTCTCTACCTTCTACCATATTATCCATCTATAACAGGCAAAAATGCTGGCATGATATACGATCAAAATGAAAACTAAAGAAGACACAGGCACCACTATAGTTATAATGCACAGAGTGCCTATAATATAATATGGTATTTCCTTCATTACTGAGAATACTATTGTACAAAGAGATAAACAGACTCCGAAGGGCTTAGTAACCTCTCCAAATTTATGGAACTAGAAAGAAATAAAATCAAAGATTTAATGCCAGATTTATCTGAGTACAGGCATTATATGTCCAAGATTTTTTCAGGTGTCATCAAGGATAAAAGAAGCAGTGGTAGTTAACAGAATTGAGTACTTACTACTTTGCAGGCACTGGTATAAGAATTTTGCATATAGTACCTCATTTATTCTTCACAACAAGATTTTTAGATAGATATTATTATAATTCAATATTTAAATTTTAAAAAAATAGACATGGAATTTAAATAACTTGCTCACTGTCATCCATCTAGCTAGTGGCAAAAACCTGGGTGTGAATACTATAATTTTGACCTCAAAGCCAACGTTCTTAGCCAATACTCTTGATACGCAACGTTTGAACTCTAAAAGATTATATTCTATTTGGAACCAGAATTCCACACTCACAGCACTCATGCATTCATTCAATGAATTTTTATTAAGTATTGACTATATGATACACTCTAGTGTATTGGCTAAGAACGTTGGCTTTGAGGTCAAAATTATAGGAGAAGAATAAATGAAACAAGATGGGATTGGGAGGGAGACAAACCATAAATGACTCTTAATCTCACAAAACAAACTGGGGGTTGCTGGGGGGAGGTGGGATTGGGAGAGGGGGAGCGGGCTATGAACATTGGGGAGGGGAGGCGAACCATAAGAGACTATGGACTCTGAAAAACAACCTGAGGGTTTTGAAGGGTCAGGGGTGGGAGGTTGGGGGAACAGGTGGTGGGTAATGGGGAGGGCACGTTTTGCATGGAGCACTGGGTGTTGTGCAAAAAGAATGAATACTGTTACGCTGAAAAAATAAATAAAATGGAAAAAAAAATAATAAAACCCGTGAAATAGCAAAAAAAAAAAAAAAAAAAAAGAAACTAGGGATTCAAAAGAAAGTAAACCAATGTGTTTGCCTTTGGGAAGTGATTACAGTACCAGTAGCCAAAACCAAACCCAATCACAGAAGGCCATCTATACTTACATGATCACATATGATAACAGTCACAAATCCTAGCCTGGGTAGAAATAGGACAGAAATAAAATACTAAAAGCAAGATGAAAATAATAGTAGTATTTATTTCAGATATGCATAGAGTCATGCTATATGTCAAATTAATTGAAGTAAACCCTCAACAAACATCCTGTACTGACTCTTTTTAGATACTCAGGAAACTGCTAGTAAAGGGAAAAGAGAGAAAAAATTCCCTATCTTAATGGAGCACACATATGATAATGTCCCAATTGTCTTTACTGTATTATGTTTATTAATTACCTTTATCAGTAGAAACATTATTAGTCTTACTGATAGATAAATAGAAGACATTTGCTATTGATTTTGTGTATTTCCAGGTATATATGGGGAGATAAAAGAATATGTAATTTTATAAATAAGTATTATTCATACTGATGATTGTATCTCCTGATTAGTTTGAATGTCATTTTCCTCTGACAGAGAGTGAAATAATACCTTACTTCTACTTTCAACCCCTTTGTTGAGCTCCTTATTTCAATCACAGTAGTGTTTGTGCATATAGGTCTGCATGCCAATCAAGCTCTCTCTTACTACCTGACACTCCATTTCCCCCACACGATGCCACAGCTCTCCTAAATCAGTTAATAGTAAGTAAAAAGAGGATACTACACCTCTACTCTAAATCCACACCATCTTATATTATATCCTAACATATTCCTTTTCTCTTGGTTTCTCTGATCTTCCTTCCTCCCTTCCTTCCTTCCTTCCTTCCTTCCCTTTTAACCAAATGTATTGTGATTGTGACTTCATGGCAAATAGGCAAATTAAACGTGAAGAAATAAAAGCACTGCCCAATTTGGCATAAGTGCAGAAGTCCATTTAATTCTACTGCTCTTCCCAAGTAGTTCCCAGGGTCCACACTGAATGGATATAATTTTGCAACTACTAATTTTCTTAGGGATTCAAAAGAAGTCATGAGAAAATATGTATGTGGCCAAAAAAGAGCTTTTTAATGCATTTTGCAATTTATGCAAATCTATACCTACTATAGCTTGCCATTTAGGAAATTGCCTTAAACCATTTTCCATTCACCCACCATTAACCTAGCTTGACGGATGTCCACTAACTTCCCCACAGTTAAGGCACTATAAAATCTCCATTTATCCCACCAGCCAAATTTTATTTCACTCAAAAGCCTCCTGCCACCCCCAGTGGTTGTTAGCCACCATGCAGAGCCTTCCCACTTTTGTTTTAGTGAAAACCTTTCAAGCCAATACTCACAAGCATTTACCTCAGAACCCCTTCCTCCATGTCTCACATGTGCTGCTGAAAACAAAGCTCAAAGATATTTTTTATTTTTTTTTTAATTAATACAATTGTACTTAAAAGGTTGTTTGGTTTGGGAAAAGACTGATATAAATCTTTTCTGCTGTGCAAGCATCCCTCAGTAATGCATATGCTGTTACCTCTTGGCATTTTTCTCTAGCTGCTTGAGTGTACCTGTCAACTTTGAAAGAGGCAATAGCTGATTTTCAATGCAAGCTCATCTGCAAGCAGAGGCTCAGGAAGAAACTTTCAAATAGCGCTTTTACATAATGCCTTGTTCCTACGGAAACCATTTTTATTTTGTTTGAGCAAGAACTGACCCGTTTGTATCTTACAAAAGAGTGTGTATGCACGTGTGTGCTTTAGTTTGCTTTTTGATCCTCAGACTATAATTATAAACCCTGATTCACTCATGTTGAAATGGCATTATCTTATATGTTTTCTCTATGTTTATTTTTTACTCAGTGAGTTTGAATTTGAACTAAAGAGACTGGAGACAACCTTTGATATTATAAACATTTTAATTGTTTATTAATAAAAACAACTATGAATTTATTGAGATCGGGAAGGTAAATGCAGTAGTATCACTGTGCTAATTTATTGATAAAGTATCTCAATGAGAAGGTAGTTATTCTAGACTTCGTAGAAAGAAGAAAAGTACTTTTGTATAAGTTGTTCATAAGATGTATTTCTCCACGTTTACTAAAAGATATTGACATTCACACACCTTCAAGTACATTTAGTCAAAAGTTGTTGTTTATCTTCTATATGTTGTGTAATGTGAGGATCACTGTGCGAATCAGACTGTTTCGATTCTAAAAATTTATTTCCCTTTCTTTCCTTGTGGGGGAAGGGGAAAGTGTTCAATTTTCAGTGACATTCAAAAGAAATTCTAGTTACTCCAGATTGTTCATATTCCTGAATAAGGGAATCAGGCTCAAATGGAAAACTTTTTCTCTCTGTAATATACTATGTTTTTAAAATTGGTGGCTCCAATGTCAGCATGTCGTGGAAAATAATCAATATAATCAGTAATTTCTTTGTTTCTGAGATGTATTCCAAAGTGCAGAGTATATCTCAGGGGCAAATCTGGATTTATCTTTCTCCTTGATTACAAAATCCATGGAATTAGGAATGAGAAAATCATAATATAATTGTGTATTATAGTAATGATTCTCTCTCTTTATTGTCCTACTTCCTATCAGTATGCATGAAGTAATTACCTCATTTTTCCTCATAAATAACACCTACAGCCTGGGAGGCATGGTTCATACTATTCATTTTCAGGACTGTATCTCCTGCAGTTGATGCTGTGGACACATGATGAGCGGGAGATTTGCTCATCATTCAACTTTGTTGCCTCTCTAGTATGGCTATCACTCAACAAAGATACTGTCTAATTAAAGCACTATGTTCTCTGAAGGGACAAAAGAACCCAACATGAGTAAAAGAATCCCATTATGGATTTGGCTTTTCCATGACGGTTCTGTCTCTGTTGTTGTTGTTGTTGTTTTTTAATCATCACTCCCACCAGGCAGTGCTTGCCTATTGAGACAATAACTAAATGAGTTGAGAATTCTGTCAGGTTTATATCAGCAGTGGGTACTACATGCATTACCGACTCATTAAAAAAAGAACGTCAGAAGAAACAAAAACGGATTCTTTCTTTCACTCTCAGATACCACTATTTAACAAGGACGTTCACGGTTCAAAAGGTAAGAGATGCAAACAATGGCTCCCCAATAGACCAAGTTATTTTTGTATAATCAACATTAATAAATGCCTAAGTAAATGTTGCCTTATAATTTCATTCTTGTTTCCATACAGCTATGTGTATTACATGACCAAAAGAGTTTGGCCCCCTTATTAGCACATCTTTTGACAAATAGTAAGACCTCAGTAAATTACATACATAAGAACAACACTTCTGAAAATAAACTTTCCCTGAAAGGACAATATTGATATTCCATCATTGAAGAAAATTAAAACTATATGTTGGAGGCTTAGAAGAGAATTCTGAGTAAGGGGATCCCAAATTATTTTTAAAATACGACTTCATTTTTTAAATGACTTCATCTTTGAATTCAGATGTATTGGATTCTTAAGGTGGGAATGCCCATAAGTGATTAAATGTTCAGCTTCTGACATGTTTGTAAAGACTCAGTTCTTTCACTCTAAAAGAGTGTTTTTAACTTTTGTTTACAGTGGGACTCCTGGGTTGCTCAGTCAGTGAAGCATCTGCCTTCAACTCAGATCATGATCCCAGGGTCCTGGGGTCGAATCCCACACTGCTCAGTGAGAAGTCTGCTTCTCCCTCTGTGTGCCACTCCCCCTGCTTGGGTCTTCTCTCTCTGACAAATAAATAAATAAAATCTTTTAAAAAAATTTTTAAAAAAGGAAACTTTTGTTTACAGAACCATGGGTTTCAATAGCATTGCCTTGGCTCCTGCTGCCAAGACCTGGGGAGAAGGGGTTAGGAAGGTGATGCTTCATATGTAGGCAACTAAAGTACTCAAAGTAGAAAAAAAAAATGTTGAGAAGAATCTTAAAATGGAATATGGTGCAAGGTTTTTCCAAAGCACTTATTATTATTAAAAGATAATCTATGATGATAATACAAAATGAAAGGCAGTTGGTAGGGTAAGGTTGAAAGGGCACTGACTTCAGAGACAAAGAGACTGGGTTTGATTTCTGTGGTTATTGCTTAAAAATGTGACAGTCCTGGGCAAGTTATTAAACCTTTGAGATTGCTTATGCATGCCCAAAACTGCAAATACTTCTAAGAGCCGTTGTAATGAGTAGGCTAAGTAACATACGTAAAATTTTCAACCCCATGTATGGAACATACATGCACAAATCCTGCATTTTCTAAGGCAGCCTTGTGAGTATGCTCAGCTGAGGTGAATAGCAAGGTAATAATGCAAACGCTATTTATGAGTGTATATAGAAAATAAAGATTAGATTTAATTAATTATAAGAATCATAGCTAAGATTAGTAACACTATAGTACTATAGTACTACAGTACAATAGTTCAACCTATGATTTTTCAACTTTATGATGGTGAGAAAGTGATACTCATTTAGCAGAAACTGTAATTTGAATTTTGAATTTTGACCTTTTCCCAGGCCAGTGATAAGAGGTATAATACTTTCATGAGGCTGGGCAACAGCAGTGAGCTACAACTCCCCAGCCACAGGATCATGAGGGTAAACAAGTGATACACTTAAAACCATTCTGTACCCAGACTCATTTTGTTTTCCACTTTCAGTATGGTAGTCAACAAATTACATAAGATATTCGACACTTTAATTATAAAATAGGTTTCATGTTAGATGATTTTGCCCAACTGAAGGCTAATGTAAGGGTTCTAAACACATTTAAGTTCAGCTAACCTAAGCCATGATGTTCAATAAGTTAAGTATATTAATTGCATTTCAATTTACAGTATTTTCAATTTATGATGGGTTTATCATGACATAACTCCATTATAAATTCATGAAGATTCTGTACGTAAAATATTTTTATTCCTTTTTTTAGAACAGAATGTCTAACTGAAAGAATTTCCCTCTTTCATGTGTGAATATAATTAAAAAGATGTTTTGGTATTGTTATTTGGAAGACAGGAGGTAAGTGGCTGGCTTTAATAAACATGTTGCTACCATTTTGGAGAAAATGAACATTTTAAAACCTCATGAGTTGAGGCAGTGGAAGGAATGTTGCAGTGTCTCATGTACCATGATGTGTCTGTAGCATTTAACATTATTAACAATATCTTTTCACATTTAATCCCCTCTTCAATTTCTCCTACAAAAAATGAAACCCTTTGTCATCCCAACTGCCTACTTTCTCTCCTTTCACTTGGCACAAGGAACATTAATTGAGGGGGGAAAAAAGCCAACTGGATGCTTTCTTTTTTTCTTTTTTCTTTTTATTAACCTATAATGTATTATTTGTTTCAGGGATACAGGTCTGTGATTCATCAGTCTTACACAATTCATAGTGCACAGCTTAGCACATACCCTCCCTAATGTCCATCACACAGCCACTCCATCCATCCCAACACCCCTCCACTCGAGCAAGCCCCAGTTTCCTGAGATTAAGAGTCTCTTATGTTTTGTCTCTCTCTCTCTCTGGTTTTGTCTTGTTTCATTTCTCCCTCCCTTCCCCTATGACCCTCTATCTTGTTTCTCAAATTGCTCATATCAGTGAGATCATATGATACTTTCTCTGATTGACTTATTTCACTTAGTATAATACCCTCTAGTTCCATCCACGTCATTGCAAGTGGCAAGATTTCATTTTTGATGGCTATATAATATTCCTCTCTGTGTGTGTGTGTGTGTGTGTGTGTGTGTGTGTGTGTGTGTGTGTGTATCACATCTTCTTTATACATTCATCTGTTCAATGGAGATCTAGGCTCTTTCAATAGTTTGGTTATTGTGGAACTGTGCTGCTATAAACATTGGGGTGCACATGCTATAAACTTTGGGGTGATGCCTTCAGATCACTATGTTTGTATCTTTAGGGTAAATATCCAGTAGTGCAATTCCTGGGTCATAGCGTAGCTCTATTTTCAACTTTTTGAGGAATCTCCATACTGTTTTCCAGAGTGGCAATATCAGCTTGCATTCTGACCAGCAGTGTAGGAGGGTTCCCTTTTCTCTGCACCCTTGCCAACATCTGTCATTTCCTGACTTGTTAATTTTAACCATTCTAACTGGTATGAGATGGTAACTCATTGAAGTTTTGATTTGTATTTCCCTGATGCCAAGTGATGTTGAGCACTTTTTCATGTGTCTGTTGGCCATTTGGATGTCTTCTTTGCTGAAATGTCTATTCATGTCTTCTGCCCATTTCTTGATTGGATTATTTGTTGTTTGGGCATTGAATCTGATGAGTTCATTATAGATTTTGGACACTAGCCCTGTATCTGATATGTCATTTGCAAATATCTTCTCTCATTCTTTTAGCTGTCTTTTGGTTTTGTTGACTGTTTCCTTTGCTCTGCAAAAGATTTTATCTTTTTCCCCCCAGTGTTCTAAAATTCATTTTTTATGCACCACACCCAGTGCTCCATGCAATACGTGCCCTCCATAATACCCACCACCAGGCTCACCCAACTCCCCATCTCCCTCCCCTCTGAAACCCTCAGTTTGTTTCTCAGAGTCCACAGTTTCTCATGATTTGTCTCCCCCTCCAATTTCCCCCAACTCACTTCTCCTCCATCATCCAATGTCCTCCATGTTATACTTCATGCTCCACAAGTAAGTGAATTCATATGATAATTGACTCTCTCTGCTTGACTTATTTTACCCAGCATAATCTCTTCTAGTCCCATCCATGTTGATGCAAAAGTTGGGTATTCATCATTTCTGATGGCTGCATAATACTCCATTGCATTTATGGACCACATCTTCTTTATCCATTCATCTGTTGAAGGGCATCTCGGCTCTGTCCACAGTTTGGTGACTGTGGTCATTGCTGCTATGAGCATTGGCGTACAGATGGCCCTTCTTTTCACTACATCTATATCTTTGGGATGCAAGAGTATTTCAACATTCACAAATAAATCAATGTGATAGAACAAATCAATAAGAGAAGAGAGAAGAACCACATGGTCCTCTCAATTGATGCAGAAAAAATTATTTGACAAAATACAGCAACTGTTCCTGATTGAAAAGATTCAAAATAAAGGGATAGAGGGAAAATTCCTCAACTTCATAAAATCTATGAAAAACCCACAGTGAATATCATCCTCAATGGGGAAAAGCTGACAGCCTTCCCTTTGAAATCAGGAACATGACAAGGATGTCTACTCTCGATACTGTTGTTCAATGTAGTACTAGAAGTCCTAGCAACAGCAATCAGACAACAAAAAGAAATAAAAGGTATTCAAATTGGCAAAGAAGAAGCCAAACTCTCTCTCTTCACAGAGAGAAGTCTTTTGGAAAACCCAAAAGACTCCACCCCCAAACTACTAGAACTCACATAGCAATTCAGTAATGTGGCAGGAAACAAAATTAATGTACAGAAATCAGTTATGTTCTTATACACTAACAATGAAAATATAGAAAAGGAAATTAGCAAAATCTTTTATCTTGATGAAGTCCCAGTAGTTCATGTTTGTTCTTGTTTCCCTTGCCTTTGGCAATGTGTCTAGGAAGAAGTTGCTATGGCTGAGGTTGCTGTCTGTGTTCCCCTCAAGGATTTTGTTGGATTCCTGTCTCATACTGAGGTCTTTCATCCATTTTGAGTCTATTTCTGTGTGTGGTGTAAGGAAATGGTCCAGTTTCATTCTTCTGCACGTGGTTGTCCAATTTCCCAACACCATTTTTGAAGAGACTGTCTTTTTGCCATTGGACATTCTTTTCTGCTTTGTCGACGATTAGTTGACCATAGAGTTGAGGGTCCATTTCTGGGCTCTCTATTCTGTTCCATTGATCTATGTGTCTGTTTTTGTGCCAGTACCATACTGTCTTGATGATCATAACATTTTAATAGAGATTGAAGTCCGAAATTGTGATGCCACCAACTTTGGTTTTCTTTTTCAACATTCCTCTGGCTACTGGGGGTCTTTTCTTGTTCCATACAAATTTTAGTATTATTTGTTTCATTTCTTTGAAAAAAGTTGATTTTTTTTTTTTAACAGACAGAGAGATCACAAGTGGGCATAGAGGCAGGCAGAGAGAGTGGGTAAAGCAGTCTCTCCGCTGAGCAGAGCGCCCAATGTGGGGCTCAATCCCAGGACCCTGAGATCGTGACCTGAGCCAAAGGCAGAGGCTTAACCCACTGAGCCACCCAGGTTCCCCAGTTGATGGTATTTTGATGGGGACTGCATTAAATGTGTAGGTTGCTCTAGGTAACATAGACATTTTCATAATTATTTGTTCTTCCAATCCATGAGCATGGAATGCTTTTCCATTGCTTTGTGTCTTTTTCAATTTCTTCCATGAGTATTCTATAATTTTCTGAGTAGAGATTCCTTGCCTCTTTGGTTAGATTTATTCCTGGGCATCTTATGGTTTGGGGTGAAATTGTAAATGGGACTGACTCCTTAATTTCCCTTTCTTCTGTCTTGTTAGTGTATAGAAATGGAACTGATTTCTGTACATTTGTTTTATATCCTGCCACTTTACTGAATTCCTGTATGAGCTCTAGCAGTTTCAGAGTGGAGTCTCTTGGGTTTTCCACATAAAGTATCATATCATCTCCAAAGAGTGAGTGTGACTTCTTCTTTGCCTATTTGGATGCCTTTTATTTCTTTTTGTTGTCTGATTGCTGAGGCTAGGACTTCTGATACTAAAATAGCAGTAGTAACAATGGACATCCCTGCCATGTTCCTGACCTTAGAGGAAAAGCTCTCAATTTTACCCATTGAGGACAATATTCACTGTGATTTTTTCATAGATGGCTTATATGATATTGAGGTATGTGCCTCTATCCCAGCACTGCAAAGAGTTTTAATCAAGAAATATGCTGTACTTTGTCAAATGCTTTTTCTGCATCTATTGAGAGTATCATAGGGTTCTTATTCTTTCTTTTATTTATGTATTGTATCACACTGGTTGATTTGCAGATGTTGGACCACCTTACAGCCCAGGAATAAATCCCACTTGGTCATAGTGAATATGCTTTTAATGTACTGTTGGATCCTATTGGCTAGTATTTTGGTGAGAATTTTGCATCCATGTACATCAGGGATATTGGTCTATAATTCTCCTTTTTGATGGGGTCTTTGTCTGGTTTTGGCATCGAGGTAATGCTGGCCTCATGACATGAGTTTGGAAGTTGTCCTTCCATTTCTATTTTTTGGAACAGTTTCAGAAGAACAGCTATTAATTATTCTTTAAATGGTTGGTGGAAATCCCTTTGGGAAGCCATTTGGCCCTGGACTCTTGTTTGTGGGGAGATTTTTGATGACTGCTTCCATTTCCTTACTGGTTAAGGGTCTGTTCAGGTTTTCTATTTCTTCATGGTTCAGTTTTGGTAGTTTATATGGCTAGGAATGCATGTATTTCTTCCAGATTGTAAAATTTGCTGGCGTATAACTGCGCATAATATGTTCTTATAATTGTTTGTATTTCTTGGTGTTGGTTGTAATTTCTCCTCTCTCATTCATGATTTTGTTAATTTGGCATCTTTCTCTTTTCTTTTTGCAAGTCTGGTGTGGGCTTGATCAATCTTATTATTTATTCTTTCAAAGAACCTAGTTTCATGATCTGTTCTATTGTTCTGTTGGGTTCTATTTCATTGATTTCTGCTATGACCTTCATTATTTCTCTTCTCCAGTTGGGTTTAGGCTTTCTTTGCTGTTATTTCTCCAGCTCCTTTAGGTATAAGGTTAGGTTGTGTATTTGAGACCTTTCTTGTTTCTTTTTTTTTTTTTTTAATATTTTATTTATTTGAAAGAGAGAAATCACAACTAGGCAGAGAGGCAGGCAGAGAGAGAGGAGGAAGCAGGCTCCCTGTGGAGCAGAGAGCCTGATGCGGGGCTTGATCCCAGGACCCTGGAATCATGACCTGAGCCAAAGGCAGAGGCATTAACCCACTGAGCCACCCAGGCGCCCCGATCTTTCTTCTTTCTTGAGAAAGGCTTGTATTGCTATATACTTTCCTCTCAAACTGCCTTTGTTGCATCCCAGAGATTTTGAACAGTTGTGTTTTCATTTTCATTTTTTTCCATGATTTTTAAAAATTCTTCTTTAATTTCCTGGTTGACCCATTCATTCTTTAGTAGAATGTTCCTTAGCTTCTATGATTTGAGTTCTTTCCAGCTTTCCCCTTGTGATTGAGTTCTAGTTTCAAAGCACTGTGGTCTGAAAATATGTATGGAATGATCCCAATCTTTTGGTACTGGTTTATTTTGTCTTTGGCTTAAAATCTAATTTGTCTGATATAAAGATTTCCACCCCAACCTTTTTTTGATATCCATTAGCCTGGTAAATGGTTTTCCAACACTTCACTTTAAATCTGGAGATGTCTTTGGATCTAAAATGAGTCCCTGGGAGACAGCATATTGATGGGTCGTGTTTTTTCTCAAATCTGATACCCTGTGTCTTTTGATCGGGGCATTTAGCCCATTTACATTCAGGGTAACTACTGAAAGATATGAATTTCATGCCATTGTATTGCCTGTAAGGTGATTGTTACTGCATATTGTCTGTTCCTTTCTGGTCTATGTTACTTTCAGGCTTTCTCTTTGCTTAGAGGACCCCTTTCAATATTTCCTATAGTGCTGGCTTGGTGTTTGCAAATTATTTTAGTTTTTGTTTTTCCTGGAAGCTCTTTATCTCTCCTTCTATTTTCAGTGACAGCCTAACTGGATACAGTATTCTTGACTGCATAATTTTCTTGTTTAGTGCTCTGGTTATATCATGCCAGTCCTTTCTGTCCAGCCAGGTCTTTGTGGTTAGGTCTGCTGACAATCTAATATCTCTAACATTGTAGTTTATAGACCCCTTGTCCAGAGCTGTTTTCAAGATTTTCTCTCTGTCTCTGAGACTTGTAAGTTTTACCATTAGATAACTGGGTATTGATCCATTTTCAATGAATTTGAGGGGGGTTCTCAGTGCCTCCTGGATTTTGATGCCTATTTCCTTTCCCAAATGAGGGAAGTTCCCCGCTATAATTTGCTCCAATATACCTTCTGCTCCCCCTTCTTCTTCTGGAATCCCAATTATTCTAATATTGTTTCATCTTATGGTATTATTTATCTCTCAAATTCTCCCCTCATGATTCAGTTGTTGTTTATCTCTCTTTTTCTCAGCTTCTTAATTTTCCATCATTTGGTCTTCTATACCACTAATTCTTTCTTCTGCCTCTTTTATCATAACAATTAGAGCCTCCATTTTTATTGTACCTCATTAATAGCCTTTTTGACTTTGACTTGGTTAGATTTTAGTTATTTCATTTCTCCAGAAAGGGATTCTCTAGTATCTTCTATGCTTTTTTCCAGCTCAGCTATTATCTTTATTATCGTCATTCTGAACTCTAGTTCTGACATCTTACTAATATCTGTATTGATGAAGTGCCAGGCTGTTGGTACTGCCTCTTATTTTTGTTTGTTTGTTTTTTGTTTTTATTGTTGTTGTTTTGTTTTGTTTTGTTTGATGAGTTTTTCTGTTTTGTCATTTTGTCCAGAGAAGAATAGATGAATGAGAGAACAAAATTCTTTTTTTTTTTTAAAGATTTTATTTATTTATTTGACAGAGAGAGATCACAAGTAGACAGAGAGGCAGGCAGAGAGAGAGAAGGGGAAGCAGGCTCGCGGCTGAGCAGAGAGCCCGATGCGGGACTTGATCCCAGGACCCTGAGATCATGACCTGAGCCGAAGGCAGTGGCTTAACCCACTGAGCAACCCAGGCACCCAAGAACAAAATTCTTAAAGGGTAAAAACAACTCCAGGTAAATATACACTAAACAAATCACAAGAGACCCAAAAACAGAGGGAAAAAGAAAAAAAAAAAAGAGAGAGAGAGAATATGATTATGCTGGTGAATGGAACAGAGCCACACACTATATTTTGGGTATATTTTGGTCTGTTAGAAGAAATTGCCTCTGAACATTTTAAGGAAAGAAAAATTTATATATATATATATATATATATATATATATTTACCTATATATATATATATATATTTACCTATATATGGGTAAATATATATATATATATATAAATATATATATATATATAGGTAAATATGATGAAGGAATGGAATATGACTGTACAGATGAAAATTTAAAAAGATTTTTGAAATGGAATTCATAAGATAAGAAGTCGGTTGAAAAAAGAAAATAAAAACAAAAACAAAAAAATAAAAAAGGAGAAAATGTGATCAGGCAGGAGACTAGAACAAAGCAATACACTAGATTTAGGGTATATTTTGATCTATTAGAAGAAACTGCATCCTAAAATTTTAAGGAAAGAAAAACTACACACACACACACACACACAATAAGGTTAAATATAATGAAGGGATAGAATATGACAATAAAAATGAAAATTAAAAAACATTTTAAAAAAGGAATTGATAAGGTGTTGGTTGAAAAAGGAAAGAAGAATTCAAAAAATAGAAAAAAAGTAAATTTAAAAAATTAACTTTGAAAAAAATTAACTTTGAAAGACTAAAGAATCATGGGTAAAAAGCCATGAATTTTAAGTCCTATATTCCCCTAGTGCTGGAGTTTTGCAGTTCTCACTGATCAGTAAACTTGGTCTTGGCTGGATGTTCTTGCTGATCTTCTCAGGGAGGGGCCTGTTGGAGTGATTCTCAAATGCTTTTGTCAGAGATGAATTTTACCACCCTTTCCAGGGTCCAAGCTATGTAATCTGCTCAGATTTGGTCTCAGTAGCTTTTGTTTCCTGAAACCTTTCCATATAGCTTTGAAGGATAAGAATGAAAATGGCGACCTCCCAATTTCTGGCCCTGGAGGGGCCGAGAACTTGGGGATTCACTTCTCAGTGAGCCCTCAGAGAAAAGCAGTCAATCACTCCTATCTCTCTGGTCTCCAACCACAGTCCATGCTTGCCTGGCCTGTCACTGAGCATTTCTATCTCAGGCACATGACCCTGTTTTCAGGAGAGATTCCTATGGTGCACTTCTCTGCCACTCCTCCTAGGGGAGGAAGGGAGTCTCCCTGAATCTGCTGCTTTTTTGGTTCCTGTTCAAAAAGTAGTGGCTCAAGTGTGACACAGATCATGGTTTATGGCAATTCCAAGTTGAGAACCCACTCCTTGGATCCATCTTTGCAGCCATCTTCCCTGCTCTGATACTTGGGTGTTCTGCTACATTCAGATACCCCCAATATTTCTGTGACCCCAAGGGTCCTGAGACCACACTGTCCCAGCGACAGTTCCACTCCCTACTTAGCCACTGGACTGACATCCCTAAGCAGAACAGACTTTTACAAGTTCTGATTTTGTGCTCCACTGCTCTATCACTTGCTGGTAGCCAGCTGATGGAGGCTACCCCCAGCCCTGCCACCACCATGTGGTCTATCTTCCCATGTACTATCTCAGATTCACTTCTCTACACTTCTCACCTTCCAGAAAGTGTCACTTTTCTGCTCATAGAATAGCTGCTATTCTTTTCTTTGCTCTCCTATTGAGTTTAAAGGTGTTCAGAATGGTTTGATAACTATCTAGCTGAATTCCTAGGACCAGATAAAATTTAGGTCTCCTACTCATTCTCCATCTTGCTCCCCTGCCAACTGAGTGCTTTAATGTCACTATAGAATTATAGTCCCCAACTTCATTTGGGACCTTGGTTATGACCATGAATCCCATTAAATGCCTCTATTTTGCTTTCTTTTGCAATTCCAGCTGAAACTAATCCAAAATTTTCCCAGTCTCATTAAGACATTTGCACCTCACATTCACTTTTAGCAGATGCCTTTAACTTTTATTTCAGAGAAAAAGGTGATGTTTCTGTCACCTCGGATAATAAGAATCCCAACTTTTTTTCCACCACCCACAAATATATATCTACATCAGAAAACATCCTATTTTATTTTCCTTTTTTAGTAGGCAAGTGTTATTCTGTGTTCTAAATAGACCCCTTCAGAGACCTGACTCCCTAGACTTTAATTCTTCCTCTTTCCTAACTCTCAAGGATATGAACACTCTTAAAATTAACATTAAAAAACAGCAATAACCATTACCAAATTAATAGTGAAGTGAAATACAAACATCATTTTTACCTCTTTTATCACCATTTATTCATCAATTCACTGTTATCTGGATGCTTTTTCTCACCCATCACTGAGTCTACTGTGATTGGGGTTAAAATATCCTTAGGGAAATAATACCAGACAGATAATTGGAAAACCTAGGCCTATGTAAATGAATCTTTGGTTCAGAAATAAATATAAAAACTCATTATTCCTTGTTTCTTAATTTAATTGATAAGAAATTGACATTTATGTTCCTAGGAAGATGGGTAAACATACTATTCTCTATTTATTCCAATAAAAAATACCTAAGGGGCGCCTGGGTGGCTCAGTGGGTTAAAGCCTCTGCCTTCGGCTCAGGTCGTGATCCCAGGGTCCTGGGATCGAGCCCCGCATCGGGCTCTCTGCTCTTCAGTGAGCCTGCTTCCTCCTCTCTCTCTGCCTGCCTCTCTGCCTAGTTGTAATTTCTCTCTGTCAAATAAATAAAATATTTAAAAAAAATACCTAAAACATTGAATATAATTTATTAAATAAACACAAAAAGTCTATGAAAGGTGGAGCAAAGATAGACTGTGGATGTTACCAGCCAAGGGATGATATGATGGTGATTTTTTGGAGTTTCTATTTTTGCCTCATAGATCTAAGACCAGGAGCTGAATATACTAGCAACCTGGAAAGACAAACCAGAACAGAAAAGTCCGAACAGAAACTGTTCTCTCTAGGCAAAAACTGGTTGAGAGGCAGCTTAGCACAACAGAAGATGTTTTAGACATAGTCACTCTAGTCCAGCCAAAGAACAAACACATACAAAAATTGTGGTTCCACCCAATCCTTGTCAGCAAAGAGCAAATGGAAAGCCTGGACTTCCACTTTTGTGAAGCTGTAATAAGGTGATCTAACATCTATACTAGGGTAGTGTCAGAGAATGCCAAGTAGGGAGTCAGAATTTTCTTATCAGCCACCAATATACTCCTCCCCACAGAAGGGTAAATGGAGACTTAAGATATCACTATACTCCAAGGAGAATTTAAAAAAGTGTATATATATATATATATATATATATATGCTTTGTATATGTGTGTGTGTGTGTATAATATATTCTATATAGCAACACCAAATGCTGGAAGATGCAGAGAATCTGAATCACTCATAAAATGCTGGTGAGAAAATAAAATGATACTGCCATTCTAGAAAAACAATTCAGCAGCTTCATAAAGAACTAAATAAACAGTTACTGTATAACCCCAAAATTACATTCTTGGTGAGACAATAAAATGGTACTGCCATTCTGGAAAAACAATTCAGCAGCTTCATAAAGAACTAAATAAACAGTTACTGTATAACCCCAAAATTATACTCTTGGGCATTTATTCCAAAGAAATAATGACTTATTTTCAGACAAGAGCTCTACACAAATTTTTATAGCAACCTTATTTGTGATAGCCCCAAACTGGAAACAACTCAGGTTTCCTTCAAAGTATGAAATCTTGATATGTCCATACAATGGAATACTACTCAGCAATAAAAAAGCAACAAAATACTGATATAGGCAACAACTTGGGTGGATTTCCAAAGAAGTGTGCTCTGTGAGAACTGGTTGAACGAAAGAAAGCCAGTCATAAAAACAATTTACTATATAATTCCATCTAAATAACCTTCTTAAAGTGACATTATAGAACTAAGGAGCAGATAGTGATCTGCAATGGTTAGGCAGGGGTGGGATGAGAGGGAAGTAGCTATAGCTAAGAAAGGGCTAAATGAGAACTCCATGTACTAATGGAGATATTTTGTATATGAACTGTGTGTGCATGCCCATATTCTGAGGAGATCAGGAGCGTTCAGGGTGGTAGGGCCATAGACATGCATGCCCATATTCTGGTTGTGACATATACTATAGCTTAGGACAATGCTATCATTGGGGGAAACTGGATAAAGGGTACATGGACTCTCTCTACAATTGCAGCTGCAAATGAATCCATGTCAAAATAAAGTAAACAGAAATATGAAAAGACTGTTGGATATTGAATGCAAAACCAAAATAACAAGCTGACTGGTTTGTTATATTTATAGAAATGACATAGAAAATTAAGCAAAATATTTCTAAATTTCCCACTGCCAAAGAATGAAAACACAAAGAAAATTAAGAAACATTTTAGACTGAATGATTAAAATAATAAAACATTAAAATTTATAGTATGCTACTAACATTTTTTAAAGGACAGTTTTTGTTTAAATGCTTATATTAGAAAGAAAGAAAATTTAAAATTATTGATCTTAGTGTACAAATGTGAGAAGCTAAACAAAAAGATTAATTAAAGCCAAAGTAAATAGGATGAAGAAAATTATAAATATATGAGAAAAATTAAGTAAAACAGACCAAACAATAGAGTGAAATTAATAAAACTAACAAACACACCTTTGGAAAGATCATTATTTTCAATAACCATCTAGCTAAACTGAATACACAAAAATATGATTTAAGGGCAACTGGATGGTTATGTGTCTGCCTTCAGCTCAGGTCATGATCCCAGGGTTCTGGAATTGAGCCCTATGTCGGGCTCCCTTCTCAGAAGGGAGTCTGCTTCTCCCTCTCCCTCTGCCTCTCCTCTTCCTCATGCTCTTTCTCTGAAATAAATAAATAAAATCTTTAAAAAATACATTCTAGAGAAAACACAAATTATGAATGTCAGGAAATAATGGTACAAAATTTCTACAGATACTAAACATAAAGCGTTTAAAACAATATATTTGACAGCTTAAATGAAATGGACACATGACTTGAAAGCTAAAAACTACTTAAACTGAAACAAGGAAGAATAGAGTATCTACTAACCTTAAATCTTTTAAAGAAAATGAATTTATAATTTAAATATTTCTATAAAGTAAATGCCAGTCCGATGACTTCATTGGCAAATTTTCTTCCAAATATAAAAAAGATATAAAACCAGCTTTATACAAGAAATAGAAAAGTTTTCGAAATTCACTTTGCCACACAAGAGTATTACAAGGAAATAACATGTGATTTTAAATACAAAAAATGCATAGATAAGAAAATAACATGTCAGGGCGCCTGGGTGGCTCAGTGGGTTAAGCCGCTGCCTTTGGCTCAGTTCATGATCTCAGGGTCCTGGGTTCGAGTCCCGCATTGGGCTCTCTGCTCAGCAGGGGCCTGCTTCCCTCTCTCTCTCTCTGCCTGCCTCTCTATCTACTTGTGATCTCTCTCTGTCAAATAAATAAAATCTTTAAAAAAAAATTTAAGAAAATAGCATGTCAGAACAAAATAATTTATCTATATAGACATAAAAACTCTTAACAAGTGAGCAAATAAAACCCAGCAGTATATAAAAAGGATACACTAATATGATCAAAGTGGAATTTAGCTCATGAATGCAAGTTTAGTTTTGTTTTCCAAAGTCAATTAATGCAAGTAGCTAGATTATTAAAGATGATAAAATTATCACAATGAATGCAGAAAATTCATTCAACAAAAAATAGTATTTTCATGAAAGAAACTTTCAGCAAACTGTTTCAGAAAACACTCTTCAATGTGTTAGAGTATAGTTAAATTTATGTGTGTATATAAGTAAATGCATGTGTACGTATATACACATACACACAGCCACAGCTGATAGCATAATTAATGGAGAAATACAGAGCAGATTTCTTCTGTTCTATATGTGAGCAGTCCTATCCAGTATAAAAAGGTGAGGGAAAAAAAGCATAAAGTTTAAAAAGAGAGAAAAAAACATGATTATCCATGCAGAAAAGCTTAAAAAAAAACAAAACTACACACACACACACACACACAAACCCCATGAGTTACAAGAAGACTTTTAGCAAGGTCAGTGGACAGAAGGTTGATGTAAAAATCAGTTGTGTTTTTTTTTTTTTTTAAAGATTTTATTTATTTGACAGAGAGAAATCACAAGAGAGGCAGGCAGAGAGAGAGGAAGGGAAGCAGGCTCTCCGCTGAGCAGAGAGCCCGATGCGGGACTCGATCCCAGGATCCTGAGATCATGACCTGAGCCGAAGGCAGCGGCTTAACCCACTGAGCCACCCAGGCGCCCCCAGTTGTGTTTTTTTTATACTGGCAAAAATTTAGAGAAAAAAAACTTTTAAAATTATATCACTTAAGATATATAAGAATATAAAATACTGTGGCATAAATTTAACAAATGATGAGAGAAACACCTAGACTGAAAACTGATATGAAATGTTAATTTTAGGTAAGGCAGTCCTAAGTAAATAGAGAGATATGCTATGCTTATGAGTTGGAAAACCCTTAACTGTTAAGATTTAAATTCTCCTTAAAATGATCCATAGAATTAATCCCTTCCCAATTCAAGTCCTAGCGAGGTTTTTTGGAAGAATTGACAAAGAGATTCTAAAATGTATGTGGAAATTTCAAGGATTTAGAATAGCCAAGCAAATATCAAAAGAACAAACTTGGAGAATTTCTATTGCCTGATTTATTTACTAGATAACCACAGTATCTAAGACAGTATGATAGTCGTAAGGATATATAACTTAATCATAGGTAACTAGATCAATGGAATAGAATAAGGAGTCCAAAAATAACTCATACTTTTATTTCCAATTGATATTCTACAAAGTTACCAAAGCAGTTCAGTGGAGGAAGGGAAGTATTTTTAACACATGGTGCTGGAAGAAACATAAGAAACATTCAACCTTATCTCATCTATAGACAAAAATAATTTGAGAAAACTCATAGCCCTGAATGGTAAAACACAGGAAAATATCTTTGAGACACCGTTACCAAGATTTCTTAGACAGTACCCAAAAAGCAACAAAGAAAGATAAAAAGGAGTAATTTGACTTCAGAAAATGTAAAAATAAACTTATTTTTTTGAAAGAATCATTAAGGAAACAAAAAGATGTCACAGATGGTGAGAAAACATTCACTCTATATCCTAACAAAAAAATTTGTTTTCAGAATCTATAAATATATTTATAACTCAATAACAAAATTTTCAGATTGATATAGACACTTCATAATATATGTTAGGGGCTGAGTTGTACTACCTCAGAATTAATATGTTGAAGACCTAACTCCCCAAATATGACTGTATTTGGATACAGCATCTTTAAAAAGGTGATTTATGAAGTTATTGAAATGGGCCCTAGTCCCATCAGAGGATGTTTAGCCACACAGATAACAGAAAACTTGGATACACAGACAACAGGAGTCACCTTGCATGGGATAAAGACCGTGTGAGGAAGCAGTGATGTGCAAGCCAAGGAGAGAAGACTCAGAAAAACCAGACCTGCCAGCACCTTCATCCTGGACTTCTAGCTCCTAGAACTGTGAGAAAATAAATTCCTGTTGCTTTAGCCACCCAGACTGTGGTGTTTCTTTATGGCAACTCTAGCAAACTAATACACTGAATCTATAAAAGTAATCAGTAATACTTAAATAGGTGTGTAATATCATCAGTAATTAGAGAAATACAAATTTAAGCCAAATAGGGTACTATTTGCACCTATTAGAATAACTGAAATTAAAAGGCCAACAACACTAAATATCAGTGAACTTACAGAGAAATTAGAACCTCCATGCATTAGTAGTAGGAGAATAAAAAAGAAAAACCACTGGAAAACTCTATCGATTTCATACAACCTCAAACATACATGTATCCTATGATCAAGAAATTCCACTGATGGGTAGTCACCTAAAAGAAATTAAAATATATGTCCACAGAAATGTTTACAGGAATATGTAATCCAACTTTAATATAATAGCCTAAAACTAATAACACAAATATAGATATGATATAGATATATAGAATTCTCTCTCTATATATATAGGAATATGTATCCTATATATATATATTCTATATATATATATACACATACATATTCCTATATATATATATATATACATATTCCTATATATAGGACACATATTCCTATATATATGTATGCATGTATATATACATATATATATCCTATATATCCTATATATATGTATGTATGTATATATATATATACACATACATATTCCTATATATATATACACATAAATACATATTCCTATATATATATAGGATACATATTCCTATATATATATAGAATTCTATATTTATATCTATAGAGTTAATTAAAGGGAGGGGCACTTGGGTTACTTAGTGGGTTAAGCCTATGCCTTCAGCTCAGGTCATGATCCCAGGATCCTGGGATTGAGCCCCACATAAGGCTCTCTCCTCAGCATGGAGCCTGCTTCTCTCTCTCTCTCTCTCTCTGCCTGCCTGCTTCTCTGCCTACTTATGATATCTGTCTGTCAAATAAATACAATCTTTAAAAATAAAAGAAACACACAGAAGAATATAAATAGTAGTATATTTGAAAAATGGAGTACTACTTAGCAATAAAATGGAACTACTGATGCATGAAAAACACGGATGAATTGCAACATTATGTTCAGTTAGAGAAAAAAGAACAAATATACCATGTATTCTTCAAGGTATATGAAATTCAAGAACAGGCAAGACTATAATAGGTGATAGAAATCAAAACTGCATTATCTCTTGGAGGGAGGACAGAGATTACTTGGGTCTGAAAATAAGGGAAATTTGGGGAGGGTCATTCTTTATAGGAATCTAATTTACATTTATGCATTTGTCAACACTGACAGAACTACATAGGTAAAATTTGTGCATTTTACTCTATATATTTTAAAGTCTCAGTCATTGGAAGATTGTCCTAAAAATTAGTAAGAATGCTGCACTTAGGGATGAAATTTGGATGCCAGTGGGACAGTGTGAAAATGTTCACTTTTACAGCTTTTGAATTTGTATTGCTTATTTAAAAATATAACAAAAATGGCTTCAAAATTTTGTCAAAACGAACCAGAAACTCCATTTTAATTAAGCTAGGAGCTAAGTATAATCTCTATACATTATACAGGCTATCAATGGGACAAGAGCAAAGGGAGAGGAACAGGTCAAAGGTCAGGCACCTCCTGAAAGAAGTTTCACAAGTAGCAAGGGCAGCAGATTTTAGAGTACCAGTCCTGATACACTTCACAAAGCAAGGGATACAATTGATATACTGACTGCCAAGTCAATAAATATAAATGAATTTAGCTCAAGTTTTAAAAAGCACATCAGACTATATCACAAAAGAAAGCACACAGGATGCTTGTGTGGCTCAGTAGATTAAGCATCTGCCTTTCTGCTCTGGTCATGATCCCAGGATCCTAGAATTGAGTCCCACTTCGGGCTCCTTGATCTGGAAGGAGCCAGTTTCTCCCTCCATCTGCCTTCCCCCCTGCTTGTGCTCTCTCTCTGAAAAATAAATAAACAAACAAACAAAACCTTAAAAAAAAAAAAGCATAGTTTTGCAAAATGTAAATGTCATATCAAAATCAAAATGACTAAGAAGTTCTGAAAAGAAACAGATGGGCAAATGTATATACCAACACAGAGTATGTGGGCATAATTATTAACATTGAACATGGTGGAAATTAGTGCAAAAGGGCACTGATTGGAAAAAGTAAAGAACCTAAAATGTTAAAAGTTACAACTCAAAAAGAGGACCTAGAAGTTAGTGATGTATATGAACTTATATAATATAGCAACATTTGCAAGTCTATAAACAGAAGATTAAAAGAGAAGTAGATGAAACACAATTGAAATGGAAGATTTTAATTCATAGCTAACTTCTCTTACTCTAGTACAGCTCACATAGGCAAAAAATTATTAAGATGTATGCAGGACATCTGGATGTAACAAAGACTTAATATTAGGGTTCAGAGTCCCCAAAGATGAGGATCACTTTTGAAAAAGTGATCTTTTGCTTTTGAAAAGCAAAAGTGTACCTTTAAATCTTTCATGGCAACTTTAGGAATTGGCTAAAACTAGCTGGCTTCAGAAGTCTTCTTGGATTCACTTTGGTTCAATGAATCAGGGGAAGTAGATTCAGAACCACACAAACAAACTGTATTTGCAAGAGGCAGTCTGCTTGTCTGGCAGCAGAGCAGAAGGGACCTTGGAGTTAGAAGAGCCAACAAGGCTGGAATGTTACTCTGGCTCCTTCCCATCCTATCGTCCCTTTCCAAACCCCACCATAAATTTTCTGCCAGTAATTTCCTGCCATGAAAACCCAATTCATTCAATGATGATTAATAAAAAAGGATCAAACACAGATAAAATACCTAAAATAAGAAACAGAAAGGCAGAAGACTGTATTTAACTACTGAACTCAAGAGTAAAACAAATACATCAGAATAATAGGATATGAATATTACATGGCCTAATAAAGTAGAAATAATGCAGAAATTATAAATTAAGTAAAAATGGAGAAGAGAGAGAAAGAAGAGAAGAAAAGAGAAGGTGAAAGCTAGACTAAGTTAACTGGTTACATTCTGATAAAACCAGGCATTAAACATCATTTTCAGCTGAGAAATCAAGTAAAAGAGATCCACTTTATCCTGAAATGAAGAATGTCCCTTCTTTTCAATTGTTAAAGTAGTGGTTACTAAAATTTTTCATTTAGGAGGTATCAAAGATAATCTTCCAAAAAAGAAATAGTGAGTGTGTGTATGCATACACACAACAATAGTCTCTAAACCAAATGGAATAAAACTAGGTATTATTAAACTACAAAACAAAAAGTTTCTACCAATGAGAAATTTAAAATTCTCTCTTAAATGTCTCTTTTTTGAAATAGTGAAACCAAATATAAGGTACAGAATATTTAGAAAATAATGTGAATAACTGCACTACATGTGAGCATCTATGGGAAGAAAGATAAATCTGGCTAAACCTGCGGCCTCATTTCTCACTTGTGCTTTTGGGGAAGCTTAACAGAGAGCTGGCACAGCTGAAATGAGTCCATCTGCAGAAAGGCACAATCATCTTCATGTGATGTCATCATTCCTGTCTGACAAGGCAGCTCTCAAGGCCCCTTGTATGCATGCCTTGGCCCTTGGTTTGTGTTCTTTCTAATGATGCCCCTGGCTGCAGAGATCTTTTGATGTATTTCTTTTTACTTAGAAGAGAATGATGAGAATGGTGTTCCCTTGGCTTCTCCTATACTCACCAATTAATATGAATCACAGTGTAGATGTGGGACTTATTCTTGTTCGTGTGGTGCTTCTGATCCCAGTCTTCTCTGCTAGCAGAGACAGATGCTTCTCGGTGGCTAAGTTGGCCACAGTGCATATAGAATATTTATGGTGTATATAACAAGAGTTCCAGGAGATCATGTGCTCTTTTACTTCCCTACTTATATTATTTTCCTTGATACGACCTTTGTTATATTTGCCTGAGAGCTTGCACACAATGCGGGTTTCATATTTATGGAATTACAGAGTTTAACTGGACCACTCCAAGGTTTGAAGGCTTTCCACGTAGGGACAACACCGAGCCACCAGTAAGGCTAATGAATAGGTGTCCAGTAACCCAAGAGTGGACATCCTCTAGGGCGTCTACTGAAGCATCACTGGGTTAGATTAAAAAAGGGACTAAGCAGCCTTGGGAATCCAATAGCACAGGACACAACAAGGTGTTGGAGATAACTATTGGGGGTCCTTAGAGACAATAAGAGAATAAAGTCCCCTAACAAACAGACTAGGACATAAGGATATGCCACAAAAGGAAAACCCCAGATAGTGGCACTTGTAGGAGACCAGATTCTTTGAGGAGATACTAAAACATATGTGTTACTTCTGAAAGCTGCAAAACTGATAAAATTACAAAGACAAGGAAGTAGTGAGATGTAGTGGTTGCTCCTGTACCAATAAAATGGATGGGCCAATTCCAAAATTTATATTAGACTTCAAAACAAAAAAAGGATGGGAAGAACAGGGACAAGGATTAGTCTGGGACCTGCTCCTACACTCCTCTCTCAGGTTAACATACCAAACATTCTTGAACTTGCTGGATACTGGATAACACATGCCTAGTATTTGAGGATTTTTTTTTTTTCTGTCTTTCTGAACTGTAGTTGCTAGTCTTATGCCATCTTGTTCTTTTATCTTGATAAGGATGCTTCAAGCAATTGAGTGCTATATTAGCTTTGTATTGCTGCACAAAAATACTACACAGAAGCTTGAAACAGTATATATGTTGTTTTGTTTTTGTTTTTGTTTTGTTTTGTTTTTAGCTCCAAGTTCTGTAAGTCAAAAGTCCCAGGTACAGCCTGGCTGGGTTCTCCACTCAGCATCTCTTAAGACCAAAATCAGGTGATGGACAAGTTACAATCTCATCTGGATTCCTGACTCCTCCTCTAAGCTCATTCAGGCTGTAAGCTCCTATGTTCCTGTGAGCTCATTCAGTTCTTTGCAGGTGTAGAACTAAAGTCCTGTTGTCTGTCAGGCAAAGATTGCTCTCAGTTCTTCTAGGACCTTCTTAAGCCCTTTCCACGTGGCCCAACTTCCCTCTACCTTCCAAGTAAGCAAAAATAATCTCCCTCATTTAGAATTCTTTTCATGCTTCAAATCCTTCATCTTCATGGTTCCTCCTGATGCCCTCCTTTACCATCAGATAGGGGGAAAAAAAAAATCTCTGCTTTTAAAAACTCCTATGGTGGTGCACATGGGTGGCTCAGTAAGTTAACATCTGACTTCAGCTCAGATCATGATTCCAGGATTCTGGGATGGAGTCACACATCAGGCTCCCTGCTCAGTGGGGAGTCTGCTTCTCCCTCTACTTCTTCCCCTCCCTCTGCTTTCTCTCTCTCTTTCTCTCTCTCATGCTCTCTCTCTTGTGCTCACTCCCCTATGCATGCACATTCTCTCTTAAATAAATAAATTAAAATCTTAAAAAAAAATAAAAGCTCATATGGTTAGTGAAGCCCACCCAGATAATCTCCCTATTTTTTAAGTTCAATTAACTTTGCACCACAATTACATTTTCAAAATCCCTCAAGAGGTACATAGATTGATGTTTGACTGAAAAACTGACAGAAGTGCTGGAACCCCAGTGTTTGGGGGTCTTCTTAGAATTCTGTCTACCACATACCTAAACAAGTTGATTAGATAGTTATCTTTGGAATCAATGAGTAATATAATGTATGGCCAAGAATGTATGCATGTCACTCAGATTGTGCAACTGAAACGGTAACACAGACTGGGAGAAAAAAATATATATATTTGATCTGCCCAGAGAGTAGAGAGTTCAGACAGTTGTGTTCCCCAATGTCCTTTCTAAATTTAGTTTCCCTTGCTGGCTAATGGAAGTCAATGATACTTGGAGTCTTTCTGGGGACCACAGATGCTTAGACAAGAAAGCAGCCCTGTTCTTTTTTATCTGACATCCTAACAGTAAATAAATGTGCTACCACTACTGGCACTTAGACCCAAGTCTTGGACTTTTATTTTGTATATATCTCTTGAAAGAAAGACAAAAGCACTTTACCTTTATTACAGGATATCAATACATTAGACAGACTCTAATACAAATGAGAACTGTTGCTGGATGTACAATCCATATGAAGATGACTTTTTCCACAGCTGGGAACACTGCTTAGATTACATTGAATATCATCTAAACACAACTGACTAAAGGTGGATGGACTTTGGCGGGAGGAGGACATAATCTAAGGTTTCACTACCCAAGTGTTGACCTTGGGAGCTGGATGAACTATAGCCCAAGAACATTATACGCAAACCATAAACAACCACTCAGAAGGTCCAACACCTGATTAGTCACTTTGGGTATTAGAGATAGCACATTTAACTCTCAAGAGTTTTGTAACCTCTGTATCAAGTCAACAAACATACAGTCAAATTTAAGTGGAAGTCCTTATAGTGAGTAGTTTTGAGGGCAGCATAGATAATAAAAAACTAAGTTCAGTGCTGGAATCCTCTATGTCACATCATACCACTGCATTCAGAGCTAACTACAACTCTGTTCCAAATCATTTCTCACCCAGATTGTTGCAATAGTTTCTGAAATTGTCTCCTGCTTTGCCTTTGCTTTATCATAATCTATTCTCCATTCAGAAACCAGTGTGATTTTTCTAAAGTGTAAGTAAAAGATCATCTCACTTTGCTCACTGCTCAAACTGCTCCACAACTTCCCATCCCACTCGAGTAAAGTGTGAGATTCCCACACAGAGCTTTCTCAGCCTGGTACCTAAACAAGTGTCTGACCTTATTTCCTGCTATTCTCCCCTGCTCACTCTGCTTCAGTCATGTAAGACTCCTTATTTTAAAGGGAATGCTGTTTCCCCCTCCTGAAATTCTCTTATCCCTCTACTTCAAAGCCTTATTTCTTACTCCTACATGTTACTTCCTCAAATACTACTTTTCCATGATGCATTTTGCCCTACCTGAAATACCAGCAGCACTTTTCCCTCAGAAACCTATCCTTGAAAGAAAGAAAGATAGAAAGAAGGAAAAAGAAAAGAAATCTATCCTCATTCTTTGCCTTATTTTCTTCTTAACATATAACAGTATTCATAGTATGTTACTTTCCACTGTTGCAGTCTGTTCCATCTATTCCAATATAAGTTTTCCAAGGGCAGAGTTTGGCTTGTTTTATACCCTGCTGAATTACCAGTCCCCAGAGCAATGGTGACACACACTCAGCATTTGATAGCTACTTGTTGAATGAATTGAGTAAATAAACAAAAGATAATATCTCAAATCACAGAGAATCTAATGGTATTACAGCCCAATAAATGATACTGGTAGAGTGCCATAGCTATGTTAGAAAAATAAAATTGTGTCCATACTTTACAACTTATAACATGATACTTTTCAAAGATTCAAAGATAGAAATATGGAACAAAAACCATACAAACTAGAAGAAAATTTAGAAATATTATTTCATAATCTCAATGGAAGAATTGTTTTACACTATGACACAAATTCCAAGAGCCACAAAGGAAAAAATTGATAAATTGTACCACAAAATTTAAACTCTAACAATAGGACAAGTGCTATGGTAAATAAACTCAACAGACAAAAAACAAAATGGAAAAAATTAGCAATTAATAGTGTAGAAAAAATGAGTAACATCCCTCATATTTGTGTCTATAAATGAATATGAAAATGACAAAACCAGTAGAAATTATAGGCAAAGTATATGAACAAACAGTTCATTATAAAGGAGATTTAAATAACACTTAAATGCAAAAAGATGCCAGTAAGTAAACCACAAAATCTAAATATATAGGGTTTTTAGTAAAGACCTGACTGGTAACAACTTTATTGACAAGAGTGTAAAGAAATAGTAAATACTGTTAAGAACATATATTAGTACAATCGTTATAGAGGAAAGTTGACCAAGATATATCAAAATTATAAATCCATATGCCCTTTGTGTCAGCAATTTCACTTCCAGGAATATATATTTCAGACATTCTAGTATTAAAGCACTATCTCTAACAGAAAACTATCGGTATCTTTTATTTGTTTTATTTTCTTAAAGATTGACTGATTGATTGATTGATTGATTTGGAGTGTGGGGGCAGAGAGAGAGGGAGAAAGGGAATCTCAAGCAGATTCCCTGCTGAGCATGGAGCCCCAAGCTGGGCTTGATCTCCTGGCCCTGAGATTATGACCTGAGCCAAAATCCAAAGCATAAGTAGGTCACTTACATGACTGAGCTACCAGATACCCCATATTGATATTTTTTTTAAATGGACATTAACAGGGACCTGGGTTAAATAAATTACACTAAAGTAAATGAAGAATAAAAAAGGCCTATACATAATATGCAAAAATTTCTAAGTAGAAAACCTAGTTGTACAACAGAAGATATAGTATACAAGGATTTGTTTTAAAAAAGCAGAGAAAAAAAGACATCTTTATATTTCCTTGTATATATGTTTTATAAACTTTAGAAGAATATTCAAGATATCAAAAACAAGAGCTACAGGGCACCTGGGTGGCTCAGTGGGTTAAAGCCTCTGCCTTCGACTCAGGCCATGATCCCAGGGTCCTGGGATTGGTCCCACATTGGGCTCTCTGGTCAGCAGGGAGCCTGCTTCTCTGTCTCTCTCTGCCTGCCTCTCTGCCTACTTGTGATCTCTGTCTGTCAAATAAACAAATAAAAATCTTTAAAAAAATTTTTAAAAATAAAAAAAAATAAAAAACAAGAGCTACCTCTGTGATCAGGTGATAAACAGGCTGATGAGGCAAGGATGGATGGGTTTCAGTCCATAATTCAATTACCTTTTACTACATAACTCAATATTTTAACTGTGCAAATGTTACTGCTCAACTGAGTGAATGTTTCTATGTAAAAGCATTAATCAATATTGTAATAAAAAATAAGCTCTCTCTAGAATATAAACCGGTTGTTCTAATCATACTAAACCATGTGCCATTCTCCAACATTGCCTCTTAGTCTTCATGCTCTTACATGTCTCCAAGTAAGTCCCAGGAGGATATTCCAACAATGATAATACAACCTTTTAGCCAGCAGTTCTTATTAAAGCGCTACCAATTTCCCACTCATATAAAAAAAATTCATAAATAGATAAAAAACAATCATAGACACTAAGATAGAATGAAAACAAAATGCCAGAACTCTAGACAAATGTTCACCACCCCTAAGAAAAATGGAACTAGATTGAAAAGTAGATACAGATTTTAGTTAATGGCCCAAGAAAGCCTACTTGCAAGAATTAAAAGTTATTTTGAACATTATAAAAGTTAAAACATAATACATCAGAAGAACAAAGGGATTACAAAGCTTCATTCAATAAACAAATACAATTGGCTATAATATGTTGAAGGATGTGTTGAAGAATGCTGTTGACATATAGTATGTGTTCAATCAATTTCCCTGCTACCTGAAAACATGTCTATCTTATTACATATTTATTTTATGCATAAAACCAGTAAGTACCTCCCAAATTATACTGTATCAGGGAGATTATTAGAAGTAAGATACTTGATATTTTAGTAAGCTCAATATCATTATCTAGGTTGTTTAATCTTTGTCATTTCAAAAAATCATGTCCTATAACACCCTTCATTTGACTTAGTACATGTTAACATGTTTGTATCATGTGTCATTGGTATCTTCAAATAAATATTTATAAGAAAAAAGGGAAAAGAAATAATTGGATGCATGATGACCAATGTAGCCTTGCATAGTAACTTTCAAAATAGAACAGCTAAATTCACCAAGTTTATTTAATTGAATGTGAAACCTTTTAAAGCTGTCTTCTTGAAAATGTCCCAAAAAAACAAAGTTTTAATCAGATGACTCTAAAATAATCTGAAAGCATATGAATAAATTTTATGTCTACATTACTCAGATATTTTAAAATTAAGGATAAAAGTGACTGACATTTTGTTGCATTGAATTTTCGAGAGATCTTTCATTTGAAAATACTTCCAGACATTTAACAAGTCCAAAATGTGACAGAATTTATCCTTTCTCAATTTAGATGTCTGATTTGACTAATGAGGCAGGGCTTTTCATTTGAAAATGCTTCCATTTTGGATTTATTTTGGCTTAATCTTCCTCCTTAAGATGAAGACAATGACACAGAGCACCCATCTTTTTTTTTTTTTTTTTATATCTTCAGTTTTTTTTTCTTTATTTAAATAATATTCATTAGCCTGAAATTTTGCTTCTTGTATTTTAATATTTCCTTATTTCTATTCTTAAGTATAAAGACAAATCTTGGAAACTTTAACTTTTGTAGATAAGGCAACAATAAAACAGAACACACAAAATACATTACAACCTCATTATGGCCCGAGTTGAAAAAGCAAGGATGGCCGCTTGTTTTCAAGTTTCATTTCTAAATTAACCTTGGCATTAGGTTGCATAAAGGAAGGAAATGACTTCTAATATTGTTAAGGTCAAAATTGTACTATTTGGTAGGTTTTACCACTATTTCTCATACTTGTTTAACATCATCTCAGTAGGTCTTGTGATGTGGGAAAGTTTTATAGCCAAAGAAATGTGAGACGTAGTGAATTTTTAAAATAGAATATGTATTACCTGGGAGGGAGACAAACCACAAATGACTCTCAATCTCACAAAACAAACTGGGGGTTGCTGGGGGGAGGTGGGACTGGGAGAGGGGGAGCGGGCCACGGACATTGGGGAAGGGAGGCGAACCACAAGACTATGTACTCTGAAAAACAACCAGAGCACCCATCTTGACATAACTTTTCTTTTCTTCTGTCCTGTACTTAGCATTTTATTTTATCTTTCTCATTATTGGACAGCGCGGGCCACTGAAAACGTTCATCAGTTGTTGAACTGTTACATAATTTATTTAAACCTCTTGATTCCTGATCTATTTTTTTTTTAGTTCAAAGTTTTTATTTAAATTTCAGTTACTTAACATATAATATAAAATTAGTTTCAAGTGTAGAATTTAGTGATTCCTACCTACATACAACACCCAGTGCTCATCTTTAGTCCACCCCCCACCCAAGTCTCTCACAACAACTCTCAGTCTATTTTAAGGTTTGCCTTTCTCTCTCTCCCTCTTTTCCTCCCTGATACTTGATTTTGAGTCAGCATCAATAACAGAAGGTATAATCTTTCCCTTTCCTTCTCTCACACCTCTCTCACACCAAGACAAGCATTAAGATCTTTTCCAGGTGGGGTGCCTGGTTGTCTCAGTCAGTTAAATGTCTCCCATGACCCCAGGGTCTTAGGATAGAACCCAGTGTAGGGCTCCCTGCTCAGCAGGAACCCTGTTCCTCCCCTTTCCTCTGCATCTCCCCCTGTTTGTGCTTGCTCTCTCTCTCAAATAAATAAGTAAAATCCTTAAAAAAAAAAAAAAAAGAACTTTCCATGGATGGCCTCCAACAGAAGCCAGTAAAAATAAAAACATAAACATCACATAGTAAGCACCTTACCTTCTTGTTTGATATAAATTGTATATATGAAAGCCATCTTTCAGCTTTCCAGCATATGTTTTTCAACTTTTATATAAGCACCAATAAATCATAATGATAATATAATCTGTAG
Source organism: Meles meles (assembly GCF_922984935.1). Classification (NCBI taxonomy): domain Eukaryota; kingdom Metazoa; phylum Chordata; class Mammalia; order Carnivora; family Mustelidae; genus Meles; species Meles meles. Next base: position 155,451,357 of record NC_060066.1, on the reverse strand, counting down.
ATAAAGCCACCATTCTGATAATCTTCCTGAATTGACAGCCACCTGGAGTTATATTATTCCAACCAATGTAAATTTTGCATAATATTATCCCAGTTATGATTTGATGATTAGAAATGACAAATACTTTTAAAAGAAGAGTATAACAGGGTCAAAGAAGGGAGCAAAAGAGAAATATTCACAGCAGGATTAAAAGATTCAGCAGTGAAGCTTTTATCAGTCATTTCATCATTCACAGAGTGATTCCTACAAAACAAAAGGAGGAGGAAAGGTGCTTAAATGTAAATCTTCAGAAAAGGAGAACCGAATTTGAAGGTGAAATACTCTAAGTGAGCATTCACAAAGGAAATTATAGGGTGTGTGGTAAGCTGCTTGCAGCACACAAAGCTAAGTGACCCTAGCCAAAATTCTGCTCCCAGTGCTTTTGCATCTCCCCTAGCATTTTCTCTTTGACAGTGAGCTGATAGGCAGAAACCCTTAATTCCCAGTTCACTGACAGACTTTCATTAAAATGGACATGGGAAACAAAGTCTACCAGACAAATGCCCCCATAATTCAGGGTAATAATAATGGAAAAGAATAATGTATATTGATATTCAAAAAAGAAGGTTTACATATAGAACATGTGGAAGATTCATTATCCAGCTATCCAGAGTATTATAAAATCAAGAAATTACAATATCAACCATAATGTTTGGTGCTGGAATTTTTAATGACTACCTCTATGGAAATGAGTGAAAAAAAGCCTATGTATTTTTCCTCTAAAATGCATATCTAATTTATTATTTAAAGCATGTCTGTGATTATTAGCCTTTTAATGAAATGTGTATAATTTAAAGATGAGATTGTACTCCTTCCCTTACCAGAAATATTCAACAGTGAGGATGAAAAAAGATAGATTTTAGGTTTAAGTCCTCTGGCCTATATTTGTTGCATGTTAGTTTACTCATCGGGTTTCTCTATGTAGAGTGTGCAAAGGCATAGCATGTTCTACTCTGAGATACTTTCTGATTTCCCACTTTATAATTGTCTGGTTACCACATAGCCAATTGAGGCAACATGATCAACAATTCATAAAAAATAATACTCTTTTAGGACAAAGTGAGACACTGGTCATACATTATAGTATCAATAAAATCATATTTTATTTCAACATTGAGTTTTCTCCTCTTAAATACTACTTTGATGGTGTAGTGAAAGATCACTGAGATCAGAGTAGAGCTCAAGTAGGCGTATCCCAGCAGCAGCTTTGTATCTTTGTGTAAATTTCATTCCCAGTTTTCTTATATACAAGTTAAAGTACCCTTAGGTTCCCTTTCAGTTCTAGCATCCTGTAACGTTACATGGAAAATCTGCATATAAATCATGTGAGCTATTTTATGAAGAGGATGGGGGTATAAAAAAGAATAAAGACTGATGGAAATGGTATGTGTAGTTAAGACGGCAAATGACTTTGTCGCTAATTGTGATTCACTATTGTCCTAACTATAAAACTCTAAATGAGTGTTTTAAATTCTGTAGCCATTGGTTTCTTCAACTGTAAAATATGAACATGCTCCAGATCCAAGGTTTCAACACCCCAGTTTACATACTATTTGTACACAACAAGTTGTTAATTAGGAATAAATAAGTACCACATCAACGTTTTGCAGCAAATCTAAATGATGGCATGACATGTAATGCAATAACCCTAGCCCATTAAGTAATCCAAGAATGTGTATGATGTTAAAATTCCTATCACCATAGAAAAACATGAGAATCACAGAATTTTAAAACTAGAAGGTAGTAAATATAATCGTTTAATGATATATATTATATAGATATCCTCTGCATATTTCTAATAAATCATCACTTCAGTCTATAATTTGAAAAAAAATCTGTATGCATATTCAGAATAATATTTTTGTTTCTGCAGTTGGCCATGATATCAATCTTATGGGTCACAAAGATGGAGGTTTCTGAAATTCCCTCCTCAGGATTGCAAAGACTACTTTGTTACAAATTACATGAATTACTTTCATCTAATACAGTGACCATAAGTGATCACCTAATACAGTGATCACATAAGCATGGATTAGCAAGGATCCTTGCACACTTCTTGATAAGTCCCTTTGCATGACTAAGGGAAAGATACTTTGAAGTTCTTAGATGAATCCACAAAAGTAACTCATCCAGGGTAGCTATTGTAAATTGTTGCCAAATTTCCTAGACAGATTTTGTTCAGTTCTGAAAATATGCATTGGTTACCTTTAATATACCAGAAACTATAGGTTTAGGAAATTAGGAAGTTAAGACTTTAGATGAATTAGAGGTACTGAACAATGAATGGACTACCCTAGAGTAAGAATATTGAATTAAAGTGCTTAGGCAGATTGGAAGGGTCTTAGAGTTAGTGAAAATTGAGTTCTTAAATCTACACATTAACCCAAGATACAGCACAAGAAGCAGACTGGTAGCAAGTTGGAGATGGTACAGAAATATTAATAGACTGGCTATATTCTATGGAGCCTTTCCTATGATCCTGACTGGTAAGTTAATTCTGACATCATCAATGTAACTGAGTCTCTTTAATCTGCTTATAATTACCTTAAGAGACAAAGATGAGGTTGATGTTTAAAGATGGAAAGAAGAGTCATACATATAGGAGCTTGCCTAGTAAATGTGGACATGAAGTGACACCACAGGGGGGACCCACAGGATTCTGTTATGGGGGATTTGGAAACATGACAGTTCTTTAAATTTCCATGTTCATTGTAAGGAGACATAAATCTCAATTCTTAACTATAAAGATCTCAGATTTTGATTAAATCCTATCTCTATTAATCAATAGCTATGAATTTTGGGCCAAGTTCCTTAACTTTTCTGAACTTCAATATCCCACATGTAAAATGGATTAAATGAGATAATCCACATAAGGCAGTTAGAACTGTGCCTGCAAAACAGTATGAGCTGAATAAATGCTCGCAATCATTTTATGTAGAAGTTCTGCACCCTTCTCTCCATCCTCCATGCAATATTTGTCTGATGAAGGCTCTCTGGCTTAAGTTACCTTACTCTAGGTCCATGTTAACAGCAGTGCTAATAGTTAGCAACTATTCTGAAGAGAATAGTTGACATATTATTTTAGTATTTGCTTTATAAGACATTATTCTTTCAAATACCGAGGATGTAGTATAAATTCCTTCTAAAGGCATAGCAACCACGGCTGTGTGGCAACTGCTGAATTAGACTTGCATTGTTCTCAAACACTAAAATCAAATTAAGTGGCTGTCCTATTAATAGCACTCCTTATTCAGCTCCTTTCCTCTTTAAAGCACTTTACAAACATTAACTAATTAATCCTCACATTCTTATGAGGTAGGCAAATACTCGTTAACTCCCAGTTTGAGGAAACCAAGGTTGAGGTTAAGTGGTTTGCTTGCTCAGGACAATAGAGTGAGGCAATATTTAAGCCCTAAATTAGGGCATTTTAATTTATATTAATTTATATTAGATACTGTATTGGATTTTTAGTGATAATTTACTATATTGTATTATCGACACAGTTTCTGTCATACAGCAGATGGGAAAATGTAATTCATTGCTGAGTGAATGAAAATGGGTAAACAAGTACTCCACAACTATTGTCCCCATTACTCACTATGACACCAAGAACTTGCAGGCCAAGCAGTTAACTAGCCAGGAAGTGCCAGTCATTTCTTTTAACATCCATTATTTCTACAAGTGCCTGTGCGGGGATACACACACATATTATTTTCCACACAATAAAATATAGGTTCTTTAATTTTAGAAACCATATCTCACTAAGGTAGATATCTCCAAAACCTTATTTAGTAAGGAACTTCTTACTACCTTGGGGTATCAGAAGTGTTTAAGAAACAGACCTTCCTGATAACCTTCCAATTCTTTTTTTCCTTTTCCAACTTTAAACCTCGTCTTGTCTATTCTCCATATTTCTATTCTACTTTTAAATAACAGGACATAAACATCGTCATATTGTTCCCTTCCTCAAAGTCACAAATGCCTCCATATTTCTGCCCTGATCTTCAAGCCCTTTATTTTTTACAGGAATTTTGTAATGTGAAACTCATTGAAACATTTATCATAGCACTTAAAAACTTACAGTACAACTCTTTATGCAGTTTATGACTGTCCAGTGAAGGCAGAGAAGATATATTCCAAACTAAACTTTGTGTCTCTGCATGACACAAAGGAAGTACTCACTAAACATTCTGTAAATGAAGAAATAGTGGTAGAAATAAAGATGCTGTGCTGCCTTTTTCCAAGGTGAATTTGGCAACCTACTGGTTATGAATTTTATTATTTATGAATCTCCTCATGTTTAACTTTGATGTCCACCAGAGAGAATCCTTTATTGTTTATCTGGACTTGGCCTTTTGAATCTTCCTATCATCTCTCTTCTGTAATCCATATGTCATCAGAATGTCTGTACCCTCCTATAATCTAAATTTTGGGAAGCTCCTGGGAGAGTGGATATATATTAGGTCCAGATTTTAGGAAGACCAGTTTGTGGATGTGAAGGAATTTTTGCAGCAGAAATTTCTGACACAGTATCCATGTGATTAACTCTTTGTACTACCTCTACACAAAGCTATATAGGTTCTTTCTTATGTTATATTCTTTCCTTAATTATAGAAGTAGTAAAAATATATTTTTTGAAACCCTTGATCCAAAGGATGTGGCAGTTTTTCTGCTGCTCTAGAAATGGCTATTTGGATGGAAAGCTTGGGCAATAACTCCTTTAAGCCTTGTGAGACCATGTTATCTCAACCACCATCCCAGGCCTTTAGTAATTCTTAGGTTATCTAGGTACATGAAAAACTGAGATAGGGAAATTTTCAGAGCCATTAGTCTTCAGTCTACTGGGGAGTACCAAGGCTAGTAAAGGGATTTCCAAAAGAGTTCCTTATAGAGACTTGTTGACTGCACTGTGGCAAGATTAGTATCTCAAACCCTGAATAGAAGTGTGATTATGTGGAATCTTCTCCCATCTACTTTTTGTGTTTATATAAATAATGGTAGAAGAGAACAGGAGGCAATATGGAGGCAAACAGAAGGAGCCCTCAGTGGAGCAGCCTGTACTCCCACAGTTTGACATAACATGGATATAGGATTTTCACACAAACTGATAGACACCATGCAAAGTTGTCAGACTTTAGCCATTCTGTTAATAACCCCACCCCTGCAAATGATGATCCTCGAGGATGTCAGATGGATTGCCCAGGATGGGATCTCAGAAACTGCATTAACACATAGAGAGACCTATCCAATGAAGAGACCTTTGAAATTCATTCTGAAGAGCTCCTAGATGCACCCCATGGAACTTGGATGCCTGCCACTGAGAGGGCTGGGGGATGTTAGCCAGAGAAGCAGTGGAACCAAATGAGGACAAAAACAGTTTCAATTAAGCAAATCCCAAAGCAAGTAAAAGAATACAGAGGGAGGAGAGAAAGAATAAAGTCACAGCTCACTTCCCATTATAACTAAAGAGAGGTGATGAAGCTCCCTCTAATTATTAAGTTTCAATGGTCTACAAGGGAACAGAGTCTCAAGTATTTTGCACAGCAAGTTCACCCTTGCTCAAAGACCTGAAACTTTTCACGGAAGCCTTCCTTACTACCTTACTAAATCAAGTCTTTCAAGCTGAATCCTGGAAAGACTGAAAAATAAGATGAGGTAGCTGCTAATTTGGATAGAAGATTCATGTTTCCAACCAGAGAAAAGAAGACAGAACTGAAAAATCTGGAAGGCAATGGTATCTGCCTGAGGTGTCATTAATGGCCTGGAAAGGCTGGCTTGAGACAGCATGGTTGAAAGCAATAACTGGTGAAAATCAAAACAATTCATTTCATGTTTATGTCTTCATGGAGTTCAGACCGTTCAGTATACTGGTTAGAATAGCATTTAGTAATTATAATTAATTGACCTTTTTAATATCTAATTCTTTTAACATTATAGTTTAAGTGTAAGTCACCTGTAATGTTGCCTCTGGAAAAAAATAATCTATTTTAGATTCTTGATGACATTGGCATGGTGCTTTTTCTAATAATGATTGCTTCTTTTGGTAATATCTGCTGTCTTTCTTAGATGTTCTGCCAGTAGTAAATATTTCATATGAATGAACAAATACATGAATTGATAGTTAAGGAATATAGGATTACAATGGAATAGTCACAATTGTCTAGTAAATTTAAGCCACCATTTTTCAGGAATCGATGGGAGGGTGCTCTCATGTTACCCACACCCAAGAAAATTGCTTTAAGCCCCTTTTATGTTATTTCTATTTGTATATTTTTGATCTTCTGTCCCAAGGATTTCAAGGATGCATGAAATAAAGTATAATACTTTGTCACCTAGAGTTCTTGAAGTCAGTGATCTGAAAGGCAGCCTGTAATAGATTCCCCTGCTATACACGCAGGTAGGATTATGCTTTATCTAACACCTCTGACCTCATGATAACTCTACAATCAGTTTTATACCTATTCCCTCTATTAAGTCAAAAATCCATCTATAATATCTATATGATCCTTTTGTGTTTATATATTTCAACATTACCATTATATTTATTAGATGGTTCTGTCCACAACATTTTCCATGGTAAAAGCAGAGAAATCAGGAAAATACAGCCAGCTCCCAGGGAGCATAGTAAATTCTTTCAAGACCACTGTGCTGACCTTATAGTGCCCGAATACCAAAGGGAGATAGAAATTGATGAAAATAGCATGATGACTCTTGAATAAATTTAAAAATTATGAGATATGGACAAGAACAAGCCTTTCCAGTAATCAAGCACATGCCTTAGTATTTCTTAACCCTAGAGCACTACAAGTTCAAAGCATTCAATTTTAGAAATCTAATTGCAGCAAATTCAAGAAGATACATATTTTGCTAAGCAATAAATAGAGCCATTTCATTTTCCTTCTCTGAAGGATAAAAAGCCTGGTGCTAGAAAGCAGCTGCAACTCCAAAAAGATAGACTCAGTGTCTCAGAATACATGGGTTGGGTTTTTTCTAAGTGGACTAAATGAATAGCCAGTCCCATCTCTCTGCTAAAAAGATGCGAGTGAAGCATTCTTTCAGACAGCTGCAAATATGAATGATTAAAGTGACTCCGACAATGGAAGAATTGAAACCTGCGTTTGCAGATGTCACCTTCAAAATAACATGGAGTAGACAGCTAATGTTTTTTATCTGCTCCCTCCACCTAAGAAGAAGCAAATTGATTTAAAAACTAGGAAACAATATGTTCATTTTTATAAGACACACAGACAAATAAAAAACAAAAGCAAAAACAAAAAACACCAGTCAAGTCTGGACTCTGTATTTTTGTGGTTTATCTAGAGGACAAGGCACTGCAATGGTATTATTTTCTGTAACAATAGAGCTGATTTTACCTTTAACAGTCAGTGAATGCAAAGGTATGTAAACAAGAGTTCTCAGTAATTTTGAACCTCATGTGACTTCATGGCCTTTAGTCTCTCTCCAAGATCATTACTTTAGGTGCATTTTTTCAGATCTTCAATTTGATTTAGAAGGGGTTCTTTTTCTTATTGCCCCATGCAAATTATGACAAACAGCAATCATCACCGAAGGATGTGTACGGAAGGTCTGGTTTTTTTTTGTTGTTGTTTTTATTTATTTATTTATTTATTTATTTTACAGAGAGAAATCACAACTAGGCAGAGAGGCAGGCAGAGAGAGAGGAGGAAGCAGGCTCCCTGTGGAGCAGAGAGCCTGATGCGGGGCTTGATCCCAGGACCCTGGGATCATGACCTGAGCCGAAGGCAGAGGATTTAACCCACTGAGCCACCCAGGCGCCCCGGGAAGGTCTGTTTTTACAAAATTTAATTCACATTATTTATACCACAAAAAATATATTTTGTGGAGATGAAGAAGAAGATAGTGTACTAGCAGAGAATATTTTCACTTTGCAAGGTTGTTGGAACTAAGATTTCTGTGAGTTCTCAAAATTTCTTTACTTTATGTCACTTCCATTCCCACCTTCTGTGAAATTCTTAGTCTCCGTTTTGTATCCTGTAGCTCTTTTCCTTATGTCCCTTTGCACACCACATTAAATAGCATTCAACACAGGCAGCTGTAATAGAACTTTAGTGGAAGGTAAGTAGTAATCGTTCCATGGAGGCAAATAATGAAAAGTTGAAAATTAAAGATTAAATACCTGAATTTTTCAATAAGACCCTGGATTTATTTCCATCATCTTGGACTTCAACAATCTAAACTGAATCTTGGTTCTCACCTCCTACTCTTTGCTTTTCTTCACTTCTTCCTTTAAATCCATGTTTATATCTTAGGCAGAGATACTTAGCTGTTTCTTTTTTGCCTTCCTAAGAAATGTGCTCTCAACTTCTCACCTTAACTATCCAAGAAGATTGCTGGATATTTTCTCAGATAGAGAATTTTTTCTTTTCTTTGGGACCAATTCTGGTGATAGGTGTTATTCAATAATTGTCCTCATACTACACAACAAATAAACTTTCTCTCATGCCACTCTTTCTCATTCTTGCTATGCATTTTCCTGCTTTAGCTCACACTTACCTCACTTCCTTCTTAGACTCCTTGCACTGGTCATAGTCTCCATTTGATCCATCTGACCATAAATTATTCTCATAGGTTGCATCGTCTTGTCATTCAGCTCTCACCTCAAAGGACCTCTTCTCAGAGAATGATTTTTTGACCACTCAATCTAAATCACATTCAACCAGGGGGTGCCTGGATAGCTCAGTTGGCTAAGCATCTAATTCTGATTTTAGCTCAGATCATGATATCAGAGCTATGAGAACAGCTCATTGTCAGGCTCCACATTCAGTGGGGAGTCCACTTGAGATTCTCTCTCTCTGTCTCCCTCTGCGCTCACCCATACCTATTCTCTCTCCCAAATAAATAAAACTTCTAAAAGAAAAAAAAAAAAAACAAATAAGTCACATTCCCATCATACACTCACATTGGCTTTTTATTGTTTAATGATGTGCTTCTAACATTTATTCTTATGTAAATTTATTGTGCTTGCTTACTTTTATTCTGATTTATTATCTGGAGGTGAGACAGCAGGAACAATATAGCCAAGGTTCCAATGTCACCACCACGGCTACTGTACACTACCATCTGCTGTAGCACGCGTAGCTCCTGCATGCCACTGGGAAACATGACTGCACATGAAAACCCAACCACTCCTTCTTTGCTATTTCAGTCACTCAGACCCAGACTCCTGTACAGCAGCATCAGATTCTCCTAGCCTTAAGTAATGGGACTTCCTTGGCTGTCAATGCAGTGAGTGGACAAATGTTAACAAGAAGGGACACTGTAGTTCAAAAGGGCAAAGAGAACATTGTTTTTGAAATGCAAATAATTAACAAGTAGCTTGGTTTTCTAGTATTTTCCTCTTGAATTAGAGAATTTAACAGAGCAAAATTTTTTGACTTTTCTCTTTAACTAAATTTAGTAGATATATATACATATATCTATATACATATTTTCCTTAAAGCAAGAACATTTTTATGGCCTTCGACATGGACCTCAGACCAATTCTTTGTATTACATTCTGTTGCCCCATGGCTATATAACTTCTGAGTGCAAATCATGGAACTCTTTAATAAAGTATTGTAGAGACTAAATCAAAATATATATAAAAATACCCATAACATATTTAGAGTTGAGGTAGATCATGTATTTAGAACACATGGTCTATATTTCACTAAGAATATGTTTACGACTTTTATCTAATAGCAGTACTAACTTTGGACACAAAATTAGTTTTCTACATGTGAAATTTAAAATTACAAGGCATTCTTCATTTAAATATATATATATATGCATATATGTATATACGTATATATACACATACACCTGGGTAACTCAGTCATTAAAACATCTACCTTTGGCTCAGGTCATGATCCCCAGGTCCTGGGATCAAGTCCCAGGTCAGGTTCCCTGCTCAGCAGGGAGCCTGCCTCTCCCTCTGCTTCTACCACTCCCCTTGCTTGTGCTCTCTCTCTGTGTCAAATAAGTACATAATATATTTATTATTATGTACTTATTTGATATAAATATGTATGTATATATATTTATATCTACCCATTCTACAGTAGCCAACAAGAAAAAATGAAACAAACTCACTTTTAGGGTCTCAGAACAGTTTTAAAGTGAAATTAGACAAAAGTTGTTTTAAAACTTAAATTATAAAATCTACTAGTATACATATCTATCATCTATCTATCATCTATCTACGTAATGCATTGAAGGAATTTATGAATGATAACTACGCAAAAAAAAAACAAAAACAAAAACAAAAACCAAAAAAAAACAAAAAGAAAAAACCAAGAAGGCCGCCTTGGTGGCTCAGTGGGTTAAGCCTCTGCCTTTGGCTCAGGTCATGATCTCAGGGTCCTGGGATTGAGTTCCACATTGGGCTCTCTGCTCAGCAGAGAGCCTGCTTCCCCCCCACGCCCCGCCTACCTTTCTGCCTACTTGCGATCTCTCTCTGTCAAGTAAATAAATAAAATCTTAAAAAAAAAAAAAAAAGTTTAGTTCATGATAAGACTGCTACAGTTACCTATTATAAAAATGCCGGGGCACCTGGGTGGCTCAGTGGGTTAAGCCTCTGCCTTCAGCTCAGGTCATGATCTCAGGGTCCTGAGATCGAGTTCCGCATCGGGCTTTCTGCTCAGCAGGGAGCCTGCTTCCCCCTGTCTCTCCCTGTCTCTCTGCCTACTTGTGATCGCTCTCTCTCTCTGTAGCAAATGAATAAAATCTTAAAAAAAAAAAAAATGAAAAAAAAAATGCCACCTGAAGGCTTCATTTGTATTCAGAAAAGTTATGGAAGGAAAGGACTGTACAATTACAAGCTCATTTAGTTCAGCCCCTGAGCAAGAGAGACCATTCCCTACAATGTGTTTTCTAGAAGGTTGTGATCAGTGTGTGATTGGGTCTAATTCTTGCCATTTTTTCCAGAAATCTCTGAAGCTGTCTCGCATTCTTAGGCTTTGGAAAGGTGAAAGAAGTGCTTGTGCATGTACAAAGGAAATGATCTTCATTTGCGTCTCCTTGGTTTGTGATTTAATGTCTGTGCTGTCTAATGTTATTAGGTTATATGTATTTGAACAAAGACACCTGGTGCTTCATTATCTCACCTAGTAAAAGTTACCATTCTCTACAGTTCAGAATGATGAGGTACTAGTGGAGTTATTAGAAGTCCGTTTTTACTTATGTTGTAATAACAGCTAATAAATTTGAGCAATTACACTGTGAAAAGTGCTTTGTGATTCATATTAGTATTCATAACATATTTAATCCTCACAACAACTCTAAAAGCTTAGTATTTATCTTCCCATTTTAGAGGTAAGAGAAGTCTCAAAACTGAAATAACTCATTCAAGATCATACTGCTAGAAAGTGGCAGAGCTGAAATTCAGATACACACCTCACTGATTCCAGAGTCCATGTTCATAAGTCTATTAAATCAATTGATTTTCAATAAGATAATAAACATCAGGCCTCAGTTTGGAGTTTCTATTCAACTAGAGCCAAACCTATGGGTCTTTCTTTGACATTTTATAATTCACTACAAGATTGCTAAATTTATTATCAGACATTAGGAAAATCATAAAGATAATTTTAAAAAAAGCTCTTCATTTTTTTTTCCATCTCTGTAAATCATCAATATTTTCCTTGGTGATCCTATTAAGGGTTCCTGCAGCAGAACATCCGTTGGCTTCCTAGAAGCAGATAGGAGAGAGTAAAAGGAAGTGACCCTCCATGTATTGTTTAAAATACAGCCATTTCATAAATAACCAGTACCTTATCAATCAGCCTAGAGGAGCACTTTAAATCATCAAGACTTTTCCCATGAATCATTCACTCAGTTCTTCATTTGATAAATATAATCTTGTGTGCTCTATAAACCAGACATCTTCAGGGTACTTAGGGTAGAGAAATGATAAAAAATCAAAACAAAACAAAACAAAAATACGTTCTCATGGAGGTAATACTATAGATGAGAGGAAAAGAACAAACATGTGATATTTTGATGCATTATTACATATAGTTTTTTTCAATTTGATATTTGCTTTGGCTCAAAGAAAATGCATAATAGAGTTAAAGGGGTGCCAGAAGTAGAAATGTGATCAGGGTTGTCTTCATTGAAGAAAGTGAGAAAGAAAGCCATGATGATTTAACAGGCAAAGATTTCCTGGTACAAAGAGGAGTCAGTCAGAAACTCTTAGGAAACTGGTGTGATTAAAGAAGAACAAGGCCAGATGGCTGAAGGATGGTGAAGAAAGAGAAGAGGATTGTGTGAGGACAAGAGGAAAAATGTGATAAAGACCTTGACATTCCCTTTGAATTACATGAGGGACAATTGCAGGGTTTTCAGCAGAAATTTATGTTTTATAAAGTATTACTCTGATTGCTTCACCCGCAATAAATTCTAAGGGTTAAGGAGTGCACATAAAGGGGTGCTGCAATTATCCTCCAAAATACTGTTTATGACCTAGATTAGATTGAACATTCTCTCTCTCTCCCTGTCTCTATATCTGTCTCAATCTCTCTAAAACAGATGTATGCATATATTTCTATATATACTTGCATTATGAAAATATTTCAAAGACAGTAAAACATAGAGAGAAAGGATTCTATCACTCACTTCAATTACCAACTTGGACAAACTCATTTACCCATACTTCATCAACTTCCTGCCTCCTTTATAATTCCTGGGTTATTTTGAAGCAACTTCCTGTATTTCAAAGGTACAAATTAGTGATGAATTGGATATAAGTAGTCTTGGTGAACTTTGGTGTTTTGACCAGAGCAACTGGGAGAATGGAATGGTCACCAGCTAAAGTGGAGGACAGCTATGAAGGGAGCAAGTTTAAGGGAATATGCACCATAAGAATTTTTGGATATATTGATTTTGATATAGCCATTTAGCATCTAAGTGTATCTACTCAGACACTTTTATTGCAACATTTAAATACCTAAAGTGATCATTAGAAAGTCTAGCTGTGGATTTTTGGCAAATAGTGTTTGTGAAACCGTGTCTTTTATTCCCTATCTTTTCTTTGGTCTTTTCCATAAGGCTTTTGAAAATATTTATTTATTTATTTCAAGAGGAAGAGAGAGAGAGAGAGAGCACACATGAGTTGGAGGGAGGGCAGAAGGAGAAAGAAATTCTCAAGCAGACTCCCCACTGAGTGCAGAGCCCCATCTGATGTGGGGCTTGATCTCAAGATCCTGAGATCATGACCTGAGATGAAATCAATAGTCCAACACTCAACCAACTAAGCCACCCAGGCACCCCTCTTTTCCTTAAATTTAAGGAAAAAGGGGCACAAAAATGCCCATGATGCCTAATATACGAAATTGTTCAAGAAGTACCTCTAATAGATAAGGTACTGGTTATTTATTGAAACAGTTGGATTTTAAAAAATACACGGAAGGTCACTTCCTTTTACTCTTTCCTATCTGCTTCTAAGAAGCCAAAGGATTTTCTGCTGCAGGAACCCTTAATAGGATCTGTAAATAGGATTTACAGAGATGGAAAAAAATGAGGAGCTTTTTAAAAAAATTATGATTTTCCTAATGGAAAGATATCAGCAGCCTTAGCTTCTAAACAAATAAAACAATCTATCCAATGCTCTTCTAAATTTTATAAGAAATGATGTTAGAATCACTCGAACCTTTAGATAAACTTTATGATAGCCAGCCAAATAGTTTCAAATCAAATGTTTGATAATAGTGTTTTAGATTCTGTACATTGATCATAAAATATAATGAAGCCCTCAATCTGAAATACAGTGTTAGCTAAAGGTTTATATCTATTTTATGACACTTAAAACATTATTTTTTCAGTAACTGAAGAATATGAATACTGCACACATATTTTTTATAGTTTACTATTGGCCATGCCTCTGGTTTATCTTATAATTACTAATCAGGAAGTAATTCCTTTCTTAAATTTATAACCTTGGTCCCATAGGAGTTTGAATTTGCATTCAAATTTGAATCAGTGACCTGATTCATAGCCCAATGTTCTAAGACATGATTATATAAACCAGGTACTTTTGGTTTTCAGCTCTCATTTAATGTTGCCATCCACTATAATTTTGGAGATATTATACATATATATATATATATATATATCTTCTCTGAATCCTCAGGCACATTAAAGCAATTTTCACTGTATATCATCATTATACACTATTTTTTTAACCATTAAAATCATCTTGTTTTACTATTGCTTAGCAGAATTGAACTATACATATTGAGTAACAATCAAGTAATGATTTCTAAACCATGGTCCCCATATCTAAGAATGTGTTTAGGATGGGTAACTTAGGTTGAGGGATAAAATATTAGAAATTGTGCTTCTAATTATTTTTAACTCATTTTTATATTTTTTTCTTGTGGAGAATGTAGTTCTAATTGTAAATAATACAATAGGAAATGTAAGAGGTCCCTGAGCAACTCAGTTGGTCAAGTGTCTGTCTCTTGATTTTGGCTCAAGTCATGATCTCAGGATTATGAGATGGAGCCTCATGTTGGTCTCTGTGCTGGGCATGGATCCTGCTGAAGATTCCATCTCCCTCTCCTCATTTATGCCCCTCCCCTGATCTACTCACACACACATTCTCTCTCTCTAAAAAAAAGTAATAATAAAATAAATTTTAAAAAAATAGGAAATGTGAATAACTTAAGTAAATAAATTCATCAAATGTATAAAATGTAAATATTGTTTATAACAAAATGATATAGTGGAGATATGCAAAACCTTTAATGATGGTGTGAAACATTATAATTACTTTGAAGTCCTCTGGTTTAGAACACTTGAGAGGAGACTGTGCTTAAAATTGTGTGCCTCAGCACACCAATTAAAATTTAGTGACTTAAAATAATTTCTCTCTCTCACAGTTTATAAAAATGACTTGTTCAGTGCAGTGGTTCTTATTTGGGATGTCCCGAAATTCAAATTGGATAAGGGCTGGGAGAGACTGAAATCAACTGCAGTCTTTACTGAGTAGTCATCCAAGCTGATCTCTTTCTGTTTGAGTCTGGTTCACTTGTGTTTTCTGCAACCTCTATCTCTAGGAGAATAGTTTGGACTTCTTACATGGAAACACCATGTAAGCACACCAAACAGGGTTCCCCAGAAGAAGATAGCAAAAATTGCCAGAGCTCTTAGAGGCTCAACTTAAAACTGGCACAGCAGTCAAAGCCAGACCAGATTCAAAGAGCTGGAGGAGGAGATACCATCTGTTATTCAGGGAGTTACATGTGAGTATAGGAAATATTGATGGCAGCCACCTTTGTAGATAAGTTTTATAAATAAGCTAAATAGTTTGCACTTATAAAATCAATGTCACTTGCATAAATTTGTTTTACTCATTTATAAAATAGAAATAAAAATAATGTCTAAATTCTAGAATTATTTTAGAACTGAATGAGGTAATGCATGTAAAGTCTCCAGCACTTTGCCATGTACATATTCTCTAAACAGATCTCAGTTAACATTACCTTTACTTCCCATGACCTTGGGGCCTCCTAAAGAGCAGAAATTGTATTTTTCACCAATATCTCAGCATAATAGAGTATCTGATAAATTTCAGGCTACTAATAATTATTATTTCATATATGAATAAATGAATGTTCTCCTAAATATGTCTATATTTATAAAGTTAGAGGGTGTGCCCACTACCATTAAGTGGAAAAAAGCAACCTGTGTCTAAATTATATGGCAGATATTATCTTTCCTAAATTAACCAGTCTTTAATGAAATTGATATACTGCTGTTGCCTTGTGTCATATAGACATGCCTCAGGATGAAAGATTAAAGTATCTTTTCTTGACAGCAAAAAATATTTGAAGTTAGAAAACAAATATTGCACATGCTAAATAAACTCTCTAACATTAGCTAAATTAAAGCCACTTGTCTTTCTCAGTAAGCTAAATAAAAGAGCAATACATGGATATAAAATTCTTGTAGGCAACTCGAATATAGGCTGTGTAAATGTCTAAAAAGAAAAGAAAAGCAAAACAACATGGGCAGAAAACAAGAATATCTTCAAATTATTTCTTATTAATTAAAGAAGTATTGGTAATACACAGTCAGTGAGCAATACCATACTAGAGAGACTTAGATGATCCCTTTAAAAAAAATCAGTTTACCAGGACCTCTGAAGAAGACAGCCGAGAAGGAGGACCCTAAGATCACCCCATCCCACAGATACAATTAGATAACACCCACATCAGTTTAAATAACCCAGAAAATAACTCAAAGATTTGCAGAACATTCTCTACAGAGCTAAATTGACAGATGAGGCCACATTGAAGAGGACAAGCAGGGCAGAGCTATGGCTGGGAGCTAAATGGGCCTGCAGGAGGGAGAGACACCATTATGCAGATAAAGGAAAGGAGCAGATCCCCACACTAGGCACTCCAGGCATGGGAACCCCATACAGGGAAGATAAATCCTCATAACACTTAACTTTGAAAACAAGAGGGGTATTATTTTGTGAGTTCTTACAATCATGAGGCTTAATTCCTGGAACTTTAAAAATAAGCAGGATGGATTTGGGGAGATCCTGGGGGCAATAATAAACTGAGTCTTCACCCTTAAAGAGACCAGACAATAAACACTCCAATAGAGATGAGTATAGAAGCAGCAGCTTGAAAAACACTTGGAGTGAAATTTGTTTATTCATCTCATAGCTTGTGCCGGAGGGTAAGGGATCTTTGGGAGACTACTCCAAGAAAAAAAAAAGAATTGGTGAGTGCCATTTTCCTTCTGCATCCTCCAGCCTAGACACAAAGATACCTGAAGGAACCAACACAGCAACAATTCTTGCTATCTAACTTGTTAATAACATGCCCTGCCACAGCATTCTCCTGAAGATACACTCACTCCAGCCAGGCCTCCAGTCCAGGTCCCCTCCCATGGCAGACATGAGCAAACATTGCAATACTACATATCCTGACCCTGGATTTTCCTGCAGACCTGCCCATGCCAGTATGTTCTTGGCCTGAGACCCTCCAAAGCAATTTCACAAGCCTGGCAGTGTGCAAGCAACCCCAACGTAGACCAGCACCACAGCAAATGGACTCCTGCCCCTGGGAGAGGAGAAGGTAACCACACACACACCCCAGTCAGACTATGGTGAAAGTAGTGGGCCAGGGGCAGATATTTGGTCTTACTGTGAGCTCCACCCAGCAACAAAATCTTCTTAGGAATCAACATAGGAAAACCACCTTGCAATTCTTGCTACAGCATCTTTGGTAAACACTTGGTCTGACTCAATTCAAGGCCCAGGTGGTCTCAGACTGTCCCACGTACAATACAGGGACAAAATACTGTCCACAACAACTGGGAGAGAGAGTTGTTGTAGATGACTGAAGGCAAAAGTGACTCAGCTATAACAGTAGGGTGTATGCAAAACATAGGAAGTACCCCTGAAACACCAGGTTCTTGGAAACAGGGGACATTGCCCTACAGGATACTGCTGGACCTTTTCTTCATTTGACCACTACTTTCAAGAACAGGAGATGTAGCTGACTTTTCCAACACAAAGAAATAGACACAGAGAGTTAGAAAATATGAGGAGACAGGGGAATATGTCCCAAATAAAGACCAGGACAAAATTAAGCAAGAGAACTAAATAAAACAAAAATAAGTAATATGTTTAATGGAGAATTTTAAGTAATTGTCATAAAGGCAGTCACTGGACTTGAGAAAAGAGTGAAAGACTACAATGAGACCTCAACAAGCAGAGACAACAAAGAACCAAAAAGAGATGAAGACTTAATAACTAAAATTAAAAAATACAATGAATGGAATAAATGGTAGACTAGTGGAAGCATAAGAGAACAGTGACTCGGAGGACAGAGTGATAGAAAGCAATTGAGCTGAACAGGAGACTGAAAAAAATAATAAAAGTATAAATAGACTTAGAGAAGTCAATGATACCATTAAGTGTAATACATTCATATGTAGGGATCACAGAAGGAGAAGAAAGAGAAAACAGGGCAGAGAATATATTTGAAGAAATCATAGGTGAAAGCTCCCCAAGTCTAAGGAGAGAAAACAGAAATTCAGATCCAGAATGCACAGAGAGCCCCTAACAAAATCAACCTAAGGAAGTCCAAACCAAGAGAGATGGTAATTGAAATGCAAAATGTAACAGTAAAGAGAGAATTTTAAAAACAGCAAGAGAAGAGAAAACAGTTATATCCAAGGGAAACTCCATAATGCTATCAGCTGATTTTTTCAGCAAAACTCTTGCAGACCAGAAGGTATTGGCTTTATACCTTCAAAGTGCTAAAAGAAAAAGCAAAACAAACTGACAAACAAACAAAAAACTACCAGTAAGGATACTCAAATCAGCAAGGATATCAATCAGATAGAAAGAGAGATAACGAGTCTACCAGACAAATAAAAGTAAAGGAATCAAAGACCACTAAATCAGCCCAACAAGAAATCTTAAAGGATACTCTTTGAATCAAAAGAAAAGAACATAAGTGGGAGTTAGAAAAGTAGGAAACACAAAAACAATAAAACTAAGCCAAGGGATTCACAAAATAAAAGGATGTAAGGATGATGCCATGTATCTAAAATATTGAGGGGAGGAATAAAGAATGGGTTCAAACTTAAGGGATCTTTAACTTAGTATAGATTATGATATGGATCAGATGCTATATACAAACCTAATAGTAACAACAAAAAATAGTAATATATATAAAAAATAAAGAGAAAGAAATCCAAGTATATCACTATAAAAGCCAGCAAACCATGAGAGAAGAGAGCATGAGAAGAAAGGAACAGGAACTATAGAAACAACCATAAAACAAGTAACAAGTAACAAGCAACCCGAGTCATATCATATGTCCTTTTTGAGCACAACACTATGAAACTAGAAATCAACAACAATAACAACAACAAATCTGGAAAAAACACAGATACATAGAGGTTAAATAACATGCTACTAGACAATAAATCAGTCAACCAAGAAATCAAAGAGAAAATTTAAAAAAAATATGCAGACAGAAATGAAAATGAAAACACAATGTTTCAAAATCTTTGGGATATAGCAAGAGTAATCCAAGAGGGAAGTTTACAGTAATATAGGCCTACCTCAAGATGCAAGCAAAATCTCAAATAAACAACCTATCCTTATATCTAAAGGAATTAGAAAAAGAACAAACAAAACCTAAAAACAGTGGAAGAAAGGAAATCATAAAGATTAGAACATAAATAATTAAAACAGAAACTAAAAAGAAAAGTAGAAGTGATCAATGGAACCAGGAGATGGTTCTTTTATTTATTTATTTCTTTATAAAAATTTTAAATAAAAATATAATGTATTATTAGCCCCAGGGTTAGCTGAACAGGAGACTGAAAAAAATAAAATTCACAGGTCTGTGAATCACCAGGTTTACACACTTCACAGCACTCATCATAGCACTTGCCCTCCCCAATGTCCATAACCCCACCACCCTCTCTCTAGCCCCCTCCTCTGGCCAACCTCAGTTTGTTTTGTGAGATTAAGAGTCTCTTAAGGTTTGTCTCCCTCCCAATCCCATCTTGTTTCATTTATTCTTTTCCTACCCCCCAAACTCTCCACGTTGCATCATAGCAGTAATATCCACAATAGCCAAACTATGGAAAGAACATAGATGTCCATCAACAAATGAATGGATAAAGAAGATGTGAGATATATATATATATATATATATATATATATATATATATATATGAATGAATACTACGCAGCCATCAAAAGAAATGATATCTTGCCGTTTACAATGACATGGAGGAACTAGAGGGTATTATGCTTAGTGAAATTAGTCAATTGGAGAAAGACAACTATCATATGATCTCTCTGATAACAGGAGATGGTTCTTTTAAAAGAACTTTGAAAAGTTTCTTTGAAAACTGATAAAATTTTAGGCAGATTCATTAAAAGGGAGAGAGAGAAAGGACTCAAATAATTGAAATCATAAATGAAAGAGGTAACAAATGACACGGCAGAAATACAAAGGGTGATAAGAGAATATTATGAAAAATTACATGTCATTAACTGGGCAACCTAGAAGAAATGGGTAAATTTCTAGAAACATATAATTTCCCAAAACTGAACCATGAAGGAAAAGGAAATTTGAGCAGATTGACTACCAGAACAGAAATTGAATCAGTAAAAAAAAAAAACAAACTAACAAACAAACAAAACAAAACAAAAAACTCCCAACAAATGAAAGTCCAGGACCATATGACTTCATAGGTGAATTCTACCAAACATTTAAAAAAGAATTAATATCTATGCTTCTCAAACTATTCCCAAAAGATAGAAGAGGAAGGAAAACTTCCAAATTCATTCTATGAGATCAACATTACCCTGACACCAAAACCAGAAAGACACCACTAAAAAAGAGAACTACAGATCAATATCTCTAATGAACACAGATGGAAAAATTCTCAGCAACGTATTAGCAAAGTGAACCCAACAATACATTAAAAAACCATTTACTGTGACCAAGTGGGATGAATTCCTGGGATGTAAGGGTGGTTCCACATTCTCAAATCAATCTGCATGATAAATAATAGAAATGATAAAAACAGTATCATTTCAGTAGATATAGAAAAAGCATTTGACAAAGTGCAATATACACTCATGATGGAAAAAACAAAAACAAAAAAAACCTCAACAAAGTAGGTTTAAAGGAAATATATAATATATATATAATGTTATATAAATATATAACATTAAAAGGCTATATATGAAAAATCCAGGGCTAACATCATACTCAGTGGGGAGAAACTGAAAACTTTTCCCTTAAGATTAGGAACAAGACAAAGATGTCTACCCTTATCAATTTTACTTAACATAGTGCTGGAAATCCTATCCAATCAAACAAGAAACAGGAGTAAAATGCACCCAAAAGGGTAAAGAAGAAGTAAAAGTTGCACAATACAAAATCAATAGGCAGAAATCCCTTGATTTTCTACATACTAATAATGCAGTAACAGAAAGAGAAATAAGAAAAGAATCCCATTTATAATTGTACCAAGAAGAATACAATACCCAGAAATAAACTTAACTAAGGACATAAAAACCCGTACTCTGAAAACTGCAAATACTGATGAAAAAAATTAAAGATGACACAAATGTAAAGATATTTCATACTCATGGATTAAAAGAATGAGTATTGTTAAAATGTCTGTACTACCCATAACAATCTACTATTCTAATGCAATCTCTATCAAAATACCAACAGTTTTCATAGAACTAGAACAAACAATCTAGAGCAATGTAGAACATACAAAAATGTTTGTATGGAACCACAAAAGACACTGAATAGTCAAAGTAATCTTGAAAAAGAACAAAACAGAAAATATCACAATCCCACATTTCAAGATGAACTACAAAGTTGTAGTAATCAAAATTGTATGGTACTGGCAGAAAAATAGACATACATCAATGGAACAGAATAGAAAGCCCTGAAATAAACCCATGTTTATGGCCAATTAATCACTGACAAAGGAAGCAAGAATATGCAATGGGAAAAAGACAGTCTCTTCAACAAATGGTGTTGAGAAAACTAGATAGCTACATGCAAAAGAATGAAAGTGGCTCAATTCCTTATGCCATATGCAAAAATAAACTGAAAGTGGGTTAAAGACCTAAATTTAAGAAATAAAACAATAAAAATCCTAGACAAAAGCACAGGTAGTAATTTCTCTGACATGGCCCTAGCAATATTTTTCTAGATTATGTCTACTGAGGCAAGGGAAACAAAAGCAAAAATAAACTATTGGGAATACATCAAGATAAAAAACTTCTGCACAGTTAAGGAAACATTCAACAAAACTAAAAGACAACCTATAGAATGGGAGGAAATATTTGCAAATGACATATCTGATAAAGGGTTAGTATGTAAAATATATAAAGAATTTACTAAACTCAACAACCAAAAAACAAATAATCTAATTAAAAATGGGCAGAAGGAATGACAGACATTTTTATAAGGAAGATAGAGAAATGGCCAAAAGATACATGAAAACATGTCCATCTCACTTACCATCAGGAAAATGTAAATCAATATTACAATGAGATATCACTTCACAACTCTCAGAAAGGCTAAAATCAACAGCACAAGAAAAATAGGTATTGGTGAGGATGTTGAGAAAAAGGATGTGCATTATTGCTAGAAATGCAAACTGGTACAGCCACTGTGGAAAACGGAAGGGAGGTTCCTCAGAAAATTAGAAACAAAATTGCCATTTGATCCAGTAATTCCATTCCTAGGTATTTACCCAAAGAGAATGAAAACACTAATTTGAAAAAATATATGTGCCCCTATGTTTACTGAAGCATTATTTATAAGAGCCAAAATATGGATGCCACCCAAGTGTCTGTCAACAGTTGAATGGGTAAAGATGTGGTATATACATACAACAGAATATTACTGAGCTATAAATAAGAAGAAAATCTCCCATTTGCAACAGTATGGGTGCATGTAAATTGTATAATGTTAAGTGAAATAAGTCAAAGAAAGACAAATTCTGTATGATTTCACTTATACATGGAAGTTAAGAAACAAAATAAATGAACAAAGAAAAATAGAGACAAACCAAAGAACATACTCGTAACTATAGAGAAGAAACTGATGGCCACCAGAGGGGAGATGTGTGGGGAGATGTGTAAAATAGATGAAGGGGATTAATAGTGCACTCATGAGGATAAACACTAAGTAATGTACAATTTGTTGAATCACTATATTTACACTTGAAACTAATATAACACTGTAAGTTACTGGAATTTTTTTTAAATAAATTTACAAATGAGAGGAATACATTGACAATACCCTTCAACACCATCTCCCTTGTCCACAGAATATTCTGCCACAAGTAAGTCTCCCTTTCCCAGAGCAAAACTGTCCTCTGCCATATTCTGGTTACAAGGATCCAAAGTGCTTCCCAGGCATCTACCTCCTTTTTAATCTCAATCTCTTTTCCATAGTACATTTAATGTCTTAAAACTTAGGACATCGTCCTTCAAAGTCTATAAGCACAGATATAGACCTAGTAGACATCTAGAAAAATACCATTATAAAAAGTGATTTGGGCTTCTTAAAGACTAAAATTAAAGTGGGTATTGGAACTATGGTAAGCACCATATATACTTCTTTTTTTTTTTTAAAGATTTTATTTATTTATTTGAAAGACAGAAATTACAAGTAGGCAGAGAGGCAAGCAGAAAGAGAGAGAGGAGGAAGCAGGCTCCCTGCCGAGCAGAGAGCCCGATGCGGGGCTCGATCCCAGGACCGTGGGATCATGACCTGAGCCGAAGGCAGAGGCTTTAACCCACTGAGCCACCCAGGCGCCCCACCATATATACTTTTATATGGCTGTGTGTGTTTATGTATTACTATATCTACATCTATCTATATCTATATAGGTCATTTTATCTGTAGATAGTTGATGTATTATTTTTTATTTTTTTTTAAGATTTATTTATTTTAAAGAGAGAGAGCAAGGAGGTAGGGGCAGAGGAAGAGGGAGAGAATCTCAAGCAGTTTCCCTGCTGAGAAAGACAGTGGTCTTTTTCTTCTGGGGCTCCACTAATGACCCTGAGATCACAACTGAGCTGAAATCAAGAGTCAAACACAACTGAGTAAGCCATCCAAGCACCCAGATAGATAGACATTTTACATTTCAGCAATATCCTTTCTTTCAAACATGGATATTTTCCATATAAAAATTTGATCTTCCTAAATAGAATACAGGATAAAGTATGGAATCATACTGGTTAGAATTTTATCACTGTCACTTATTAGCTGCATAACTGAACAAGGTATGCTTCAGTTCCTTGTCTGTAAAGTGGAAACAGTAATAATACTATATGTATGGAATTGTTGAGATTATTTATTGAGTTACTACATTCAAAACTTTCAGAAATAGGTCTGATATATAGTAAATTAAAAATATATATATATATAATTGTTAACTAATAAGCTATAAGAAAGCAACTAGATTTGGAGTGTCTGTGACTTTGCTTTTAAAGATTATTCTGAAAATGTGTTATGTCCTTTTTTTTTAATCTATATTGACATACAAAAATTACTTTTTCATTTTTATATGGTATATAGATACAAAAACATATCAGGACAAATACATTTTCTAACAAGTTGTCTTAATGATCAACAATATGAATCTAAACAAAAATTTAATGCTAGTATAGCAGACGTTACATCAAGAAGGTAGAAGTGTATTTGATATACCATGACATTTAATTTGTGGTTGAATATGGAAGCTTTGTGTGGGCTTGCATCTGAATCTTTATCTTACTTGCCTATTATTGCCAGTGAATTGAGGTAGGCCATTGTCTTCATTGGATGTTGTATATGAACTTAGTGGTAATCACGAGCCAAAAACTTAGACACACAAAAAATAAAGCAAAAGGAATCCAAGAAAAATACTAAAGAAAGTCATCAAGTCACAAGAGAAGAGAACAAAAGAAGAAGAAAGGAACAGAAAAGAATTACCAAAACAATCAGGAAACAATTAACAAGATGGCAATAAACACATACCTATCAATAATTACTTTAAATGTAAATGGTCTAAATGCTCCAATGAAAAGAGAAGGAGTTGCTGAATGGATAAAAAAAAAAAAATAGAAAAGAAAAAAAAAAGACTCATCTATATATCACCTACAAGAGACTCACATTAGAACTAAAGACACAGACTGAAAATGAAGGGCTAGAAAAAGATATTCGATATAAAACAAGCAACAAAAAAGCCGGGTAGCCATACTTATATCCGAAAAATAGACTTTAAAACGAAGACTATAATAATAGAAAAAAAAGGGTATTAGTATTACATGACAAACTGATTAATCCAACACAAGGGTATAACATTTATAAATATCTATGCACTCACCTTGAGAGTACCTCAATGTATAAAGCAAATATTAACAGACATAAAGGAAGAAATTGATAGTAATACATTAATAGTAGGGGACTTAAACAGCCTACTTACATTAATAGATAGATTATCTAGATGGGCAATCAATAAGGAAGCAGTGGCTTTGAATGACACATTGGGCCAGACTGACTTAACAGATATATACAGAACATTCCATCCAAAACAGCAGAATACACATTTTTTTCAAGTGCACATGGAACATTCTCCAGGATAGACAATACATTGATCACAAAACGAGTCTTAGTAAGTTTTAAAAGACTGAAATCATACCAAGTATCCTTTGTGACCACAAGTTATGAAACCAGAAATCAATTACAAGAAAAAAACAAAAAACTGGAAAAAACACAAACATGTGAGGGGTAAACAACATGCTACTAAACAACCAGTGGGTCAATGAAGAAATCAAAGAGGGAATTTAAAAAAAAAAACAAACAAACAAACAAAAAAAAAAACAACCTGGAGATGAATAAAAATAGGAACACAATTCAAAATCTTTGGGACATAGCAAAAACAGTATAAAAAGACAAAGAAATGCACAGCTTTATTTTTTACCAATGCATAATGGCTTTTACCTGTTAAATAATGATAAGTAGAATCTCCTTCCCCCCTCCCCCCCAAAGGAGACTTCGATAAAAGTTCTGCAGGCTTGATTTTTTTTTTTTTTAAGATTTTATTTATTTATTTGACAGAGAGAGACATAGTGAGAGAGGGAACACAGGCAGGGGGAGTGGGAGAAGGAGAAGCAGGCTTCCCGCCCAGCAAGGAGCCTGATGCAGGGCTTGATCCCAGGACTCCAGGATCATGACCTGAGCCAAAGGTGGACACTTAAAGACTGAGCCACCCAGGTGCCCCTGCAGGCTTTGATCTTACAGAATTTGTAAGGTACATATTACTTGTATGTCAATCTCACAGCATAAAGGGAGGTATGTGAAAGTCAAGTATTTATAAGTATTATTTAAGAACTCAAACCATTGACCCAGTGACCTATGAAATGATAGTAATATGAGTATATTGACAATCTGTAATTCATTAAGAAAATGATGTTTTTCAATCTCTTTTTTAATTTTTGCAGCTCCGAATGTTATGCTTTTCTATAAGAAAAAGGGCTGTCATGGAAGCCTTCACATTTCTTGTCTGAATGAACCAATTTTCTCATTTATACTTGTCATTAAGGGTCAGGGAATCTTCTCCACACAGACTAACCCACCAGGACACTTAATTAGAACCATAACATGGTTTATGTCAAAATTAATCACACTTTGTGTTTAAAACAATCCCTCCTGAAGTAGAAGATTATGTCTGCTTATTTTCTGATAATTTTTATGGTACACTTAACAAATACTAGTAACTTTCTTTTCAGGAACAGGTCTAAAAACCATAATATTTAGCCAAAGAAGGATTGATCTATGTCATTTTTCTCATCAGTAAAATAGACCTAAACCTAAATAAAGTTGAATATAGATTCATTGTTTGCTTGGGGCAAGTGTCCAATTTGGAACCATTTTTTTTCCCATATTAAGAATAAATTTTACCTATTGAAATTAGAGGTGTTTAGAAATAGTATTAATAGTTTCTTATGATGCATATGAATTGAAAATGTCTCTCTTTCCCCAGGCAAACCACATTCCTGATCCCGGCATCATTCTTAACAATTATAATAGTTACTGTATGAAAATGAACATGGTAAATATAAACAAATTAATTGAAAACATACACATACACATTTTCCTTTAAAATAATAGGAATCTATCTTTTGGTACTGAAGGAGTGACTGGTTCTAGATTTCTCTTACAAGGTGGCCAAAGACTCCTGCCATTTCATTGCATACAGACTGGGATAAATGCAGAGTTCAGAGCAACCATTTTTATGGAGGTTATCCAGAAGTTTCATACATATCTCTGCTCACACTCAGATAAATAACTTCATACAATTTCAAGGGAGAATAAGAGATACAGTCTATACCAAGGGGATTATGTGTATGGCTGATGCTCAAATGTTCGATTGCCAGAGAAAAGAAAGGATATTGGATACTGAGGCACAGTTCATAGTTCATACCTCACAGACATTTGAGGATTTTTGGCTGCCAGGCACCTAACCTCCATTCTTCAGTATCACGAATTTCTGGTGGGGGAACCATGCCTCTTCTAAGTTATTTTTTTTTTTAATTTAATTTGGTTTCTATCCCGACTCCAGGAGTGGGGCATTTTAGCCAGGTCACGTTAATTAGAATAACTTTATTTTGTTGGCCTGTTGACTGGTTCTGGGATCGATGTTAAATTTACCTAGGCACAAATAAATAATCGTTGGTCCTGAAAAGGAACTGTAGTCTCTTTTCCATTTAATGTGGACACAAGGCACAATTCTCTTGGAGCTATTGACAGCCATTTAAGTATCACGTGGAGGTTGAAAATGAAGCCAATACCAAATAAAGCCAAGTCAAAGAATAGAGATAGACACAATATATCTCTATTACCTTCCAGGAGTCCTATGTCCAGCCTTGTTTAAATTTATATTTATCTCTAGACTTTTCAGCTACGTAAAGCAATACATCCCCTTCACGACTTAACTGATGGAAAACAATACAAAGAAGTACATAAGAGAGAAAATTATTCTATTGTTGATAATGTTTTATAGATGATGACTATAAAACATAGTTGACTAATGAATTTTTGCCCTCTGAGCATTTATTCCAAATATGTAGTATTTTGGAATTTTTTTCATGGATTATAAAACATTTTCATCAATAACATTATACATTATATGAATTTGCACCTTTGTCAAAAAATCAGTTGACTATATTTATATGGATCAACTTCTGGATTTTCCATGTTGTTTCACTGATTTGTCCATTCTTTCACCAGCATCATACTTTCTTGGTTATGACAGCTTTATAGTAAGTCTTGAAGTTGCATAATCTCTTTGCCTTTCTTCTTCAGTATTGTGTGGGCTATTCCACATCTTTTGCCTCTCCATATAAAAGGATCTCATTACATTTTGTTTAAGTGGAATAAAGCATTTACTAGTTCTTAGGTCAACCATTCTAGATAGTCTTTGCAATACTGATGCACTTGCCTACATAAAAAAGGACAATACTCCAGACTCATAAACAATGGAGTATGGGAATGAAAATTTTGTGACCACTTTGTCAATGATAATAAAACATGTGTCCTGTTTTCTCTTAGTAGTCATATACCTTATTCTTGAGGTGTTTGGCTTGACTAGACTTAGAGTCTATTTAATAGACTTTTTTGCTAATAAAGGTGATCACACTTGTACGTTCTGTTTGTTGGGGATAGCTTTGGTATATAAACTGGAGTAAAGAGAGTTCTACACTTCCATTTAGAAGACTTAGATCAGTCCTGTCATTTCCTGTGTAAGCAGCTGTTTGATCTCAGATATTTACCTATTCACTCAGTTCACCCAAAAGCAAAGGTTCTCTGTGTATTCTCATGATCTGAAACCAATGATTTCTTTCATAAAATAAGCTATTTTTTCTCCTAGTATTGAAATAGATACCGCATGTGAAATTGCATCACTTGGGTATAAAGAAGGTATACACAAGTAGTAGTGGTTTTTTTTTTTATTCTTAGTAGTGTTCTTGAATCTTCTATTATCTGATAAGATAATGTTGCTTCCTACTCAGTAATAAACTCTGTTCCTAAATGTCTCAAACTCTACCAAGTATATGAGAGGTGGCAAAAACTGGCATATTAGAACAGAGTGGTGGCTTTCTGCTTCTACTATCATTTTGAACATTTAATTGCTATAGAAAGTAAAATGTATATAATAGGGTTTAGCAACATTTTAAAATAGGCTACTCTTTTCTGAAGAATTTAACTCCCAAACTGTTATCTATATTGAAAAGAGGTGTTTTCTGAAAGAGTTGTGTTTGCATGTCTTTTATGGGCTTCTCTACAATCTTTTTTGGATTTATGATTTAATAAGAAGTGTATTCATAAAATGATGGCTTTGATACCCTTTCCTTTATCTTCTTTTACTATTCATACCTTTGATGATTTTAGCAATGGATTGTTTATACTAGGTATGTTATTTTATTTAGTGACTTGAACATTATAAGAAAGGGATTTTAAAAAGGAAAAAAAGTGAGCCAAGTTAATTGCTGCATGTTTGGCATCTGGAAGGGCAGGCTTTTTTTTTTTTTTTTTTTACAAGTTAATATATAGCTATGTGTTTTATAATTTATTACTCATGAAAATACAAGTAATGGATTTTTTTTTTACTCAAAATACCAGATAGGAAGCATTCCTCTATAATATCATTATGCTATATGATGAGTGATTTAATACATTTCATTTCTTTATTTAGAAAATTTCCCCCATTCCTCTTAACCAAAGGGAAAGGACAGGATAGCTTAAAAAAATAGATAAGGAGAAATGATGCTTTAAAAATAGTCTTCCAATATTCAGATAATCACTTAGTAAGAGTAATAAAATATGTGGCAGTTATGAGCTCTTTTTAAATATTAGGCATTGTGTTAAACAGTTTACAGATGAAAACAATTATTAAAAACCAGATCTAGAAATATGAAAAGAGTATTTGTGACTGAAGAAACATAAAAAACAAAACAAAACAAAACAAAAAACCTTTTTGGAGGAGAGGTTTTGTGTCCTAGAACTCACAATATAGCAAATGTGAGTGTACCATAGAAAGCTATAAATAGAAGTGAGGCTGAAAAAAAAAAAAAAACCCCATAGAGGTTAGGGAGTTAAATTTGATCTTAAATGAAACATTGGTATTACAAGTTTTGGTGAAGACATATATGGGCATACATACAAATTTGTATTTGAACATGACAATTTATTCTATTGCAACAGTCCAAGTATATAGTAATATAAGCCCGAACTAGAGCATAGTTGTGACAATTCAAAGAATATATATATATATATCATATTATGATATATTTGATATATAAAGCATTTGCCATTTCTTAGGTCAACCATTCTAGATAGTTTTTGCTATACTGATGTTCTTTCCTACATAAAAAAGGACAATACTCCAGACTTGTATACAATGGAAAATGAAAATTCCCATACTCCATTATGTATAGTATGGGAATTTTCTATATATATATAGAATTTTCTATATTTATATAGAATTTTCTATATATATATAGAACATTCTATATATATATATATATATAGAATGTTCTATATATATATATATATATATACACACACACACACACTTTTTATTTCAAAGTGGGAATGAAATTACTATTTGGTGATAGAATGTATATGAATGTTAGAAGGGGATTAAAAGATGACTTTGGAGATTCAATTTGCCTGACTGGTTTTGTTGTTAATAAAAAAAAAAATATTAAAGCCACATATATTAATGACACAACATGCAATTTCTTTGGAGAAGCTTTAAAATTCTCAAATGTTAGGTTTTTATGTAGATCAGATCAAAGCCAACAGTAACTAGCAGTGTCATAGGAGGATAAATGTTTCCTCTGATATGCTTTCTTGAATTGTGATACCATCTCAGAATATAACTTTATTCTTAATTTACAAAATGAGATTATGGAAAAATTTTGATGGGGATTTGTCAAGAATTACATGTAAATCTTTTTTTAAGATTACACACCCAATTTTTAAACCATGCTCAGATTCTGTTATAGCCTAAGGTGTTGAGGTGGGGTGATGATAGACAGTCAGTTGTGATAGCTCCTCATTCTGGTTGGGAATCACTGTGCTAGAACCAGAGTTAATGGAATATAAAAAATGTGTATTAATCAAGCCAACTACAGGTTTGAATATGTATTTTAATGATCCAGTGAACTTCTGAGTTAAAAACATATAATAAAGATAAAAAAGAAGATCTGACTATGAATTTGCTGAATAATTGATATTATGACTGTATTGTTCTATACATCCAAGCACTTGAGAAAGGTTTATTTTATTTTATTTTTAAAGATTTTATTTATTTGAGAAAGAGAGTGAGAGAGAGAGGGCCCAAGTGGGGGGAGAGGCAGAGGGAGAGGAAGAAGCAGGCTCCCAGCAGAGCAGGGAGCCCAATGCAGGATTTGATCCCAGGACTCCAGGATCATGACCAGAGCTGAAGGCCAGATGCTTAAATGAGTGAGCCACCCTGGTGCCCTGAGAAATGTTTATTTTAAAGATTAAATCGAACACTTGTTTGTTTGTTTTTTTTTTCTGAAATTTTCCCTTATCACATTAATATTTATTTTGGACATAGAGAATATATATTAACATTTGAAAATAAGAATTTCAATTGTAAGCAGAAACTAATGCATCAAAAGACCATTAGCTAATAGTAAGATGGCTCTGGATTCCAGTGTTTACTCATTTAGTAAAATTATATGACCTTGAAAAAATGTGTACTGAAAATCATTTTTGTCATTTAAAATATCAAGATAACATCACACAAACTCATTGGGTTTTTGTAAGAATTAAATTAGATAACATGAGTAAAAATACCTAGCAAAAATCTGGACCTAATAAGCAATCATTAGATATCTGCTTCCTTTATCATTTAAATTAGAACAAAGCATCACAAAAGCATGGAACAGAATTGTCAATAATGTAGCCATTAATACTGAATATTTATAGTTAACATAATCAGAATAAATCATGCTGATGATTTAAGACAAACACAGACACAAAGAAAATAGACAAAATAACAACACACACACACACAAACCACCTCAGTGATTCAATAGCCTCAAAAACAGTTTTCAAGATTCTCTAATAAAACCACAGGTATCAATGAGAATTTATTATGTAATACATCCAAAATTATTAATCACAATTATACTCTAACTTTTTATTTTAAAATAATATAGAACTTACTGAAAAGTTGCAAAAATAGTGAAGAGAAAGTCCATGTACCATATACTCAGTTTCACTAATTTTTACTTTGCTACATTTTATCCAAATGTGATACTTTAAAAAGGACACAATAAAGTTTTGGTAGCATTTCTTCTGGAGAAACGTAACTTGAAACTAAAAATGAGAAGACATTAAACTACTCATCTTTTTAAAGAAATTTGTAGCAATGTCAGTTGAACTCTTTTCACCCTACTTTCTACTGTTACCAAAAGACACACTTCTCAGAAAAGAATTTAGTTTTTGTGTTGTTCCTGACAAGCAAGCATTTACCATCATATTGAATGCAGATTATTACTAGGTTCTGGAAGAATTAGTCAAGGACACAGGGTGTAATACTCAAGACTTATTACAGACCATTTACCCAACTTGGCAAATCCAAACTTGGAAACAGAAACACAGTTGTCTATAAAACATAGGCATATTCTTAATCATTTTCTCATAGTAATTACTTCAGAGACAAAAAAGTTCAGTTTTTATTTGTTTGAATGACAAGTTGGAAAAGTGGAGAGTGTACATGATTCAATTTACCAGCCAAATTCATTAGTAAAACAACATCCCATCATGGGAATTAAAACAAACCACAAACAAAATTCAAGGAATGGTCAACTACACCTTCTCCAAGTTTGTCATAGATTTACCCACTTGAAAGGAGAATATCACTACAATTATTTCAAAAATATAACTAGATCTTTCTAGATCAAGACTCTTAGGTATTTATTGGATACTTATTTACCTATCAGAGGACTCTAAATTGCGCTGACGTTAGTATTCAGTTATAGGAATTACTGATGAGAGTAGAGAGTAATTTCCCACCAAAATGCTCTGAGATTATACTCAAGCCAGCTTAAACTTTCTGAAATTGCTGAAGTAACACCTGTCTACAAGCCGGTTTTTCTTATCTTCCATAAGAACAATATTCCCCTGAGTCTCCCTGCCTGTATCTATCCATCACTCATCTCTTAGTAGAAACAGTGTTATGTCTTTGGTCTTTCTTCCTTTCTGTCCCTGTCCCACTAATTTATCATGGACTCATAGAGCTGAAGAGTAAAACAGAATGCATCTAGCTTCCAACTACCATTTGTAGTAATCACTAGAGTATGGTTTTGTTTTTTTTTTAGATTTTTATTTATTTATTTATTTAATTGACAGAGAGAGATCACAAGTAGGCAGAGAGGCAGGCAGAGAGAGAGGAGGAAGCAGGCTCCCTGCGGAGCAGAGAGCCCGATGCGGGGCTCGATCCCAGGACCCTGAGATCATGACCTGAGCCGAAGGCAGCGACTTAATCCACTGAGCCACCCAGGCGCCCCTAGAGTATGGTTTTGGTAAAAAAACGAACAAGCAAATAACAACAACAAAAAACTGCTCATTTTTATGACAGGTCCTTCTTACTTAATTTTGGGGCTCTAAATACTTTTAATGGTCTGCCTAATAGAACTTTGGGTCCTGTAATACGTATTTTTTCTTCTGCTTTACATCCCTTCAGGCCTGATTATAGCATATTTATTCTCTGTACTCTTACCTTAAGATTGAAATGGCACTGCTTATACTAAGTGGAAAACATCAATCTGTGAACCTTTTCTGAAACTAACACAGAACTTAATCTCATTTTTGATAGATAAAAATTTTTCACTAGCCCTAACCAGTAAGTGAACTTTTAATACAGGCAAATAGTTACCGACTGTATTTGACTAAAACAAGAGCATCTTTATAAAACCAAAATGGCGATTATACATTTTAGATGCAGAACTTCATTGCTTGCAGGTTAGTAACTAGGGGGAAGACTGTATCCTTATCTGTTTAATTAATGATGTAGGCTTTTATATTTGGTTTTCATAAGAAATCAGTTGTTGCCTGGTAACCGATTTGCCTGTGGGCTCTCAGAAGAAGCTGGGCTTTCTAAGCAAAGCACCCTGTTGTCTTATAAATAGGGCAGTAAAGCTTGCTCAGACATGCCTCAGGCATTCAGCAGCTCTTTCACTGTATAAGCATCTGATTCTGACTGGAAGTTCTCTTTGCCAGGGACACACTCCAGTGGACAAAGAGGAGGAAGAAGAAAGGCCTCAGTCTCCATTTTAGCTTAACAGTATACAGGAAAGAAGAGACCAGAGATCTCATTTTCCAAACTGGGAAAATAAATCCAGCAGAGGAATATTAATTAGCTTCAAATAAAAATTAGTTATGATTCCTGGACAATTTAGCTCCAGGACAAGCTAAAGCATAGCAGGAAAATGGCAAACAGTGACACCAAAACAGAGACCCTGAAGAAAATTCAACTTACACAAATGGATTCTATAGGTTTTATGTTTCTGATCATGAGGAAAGGTTTTATTTCTGCAGGGTAACTATGTTGCCCATGCTACCTTTTAAATGCCCTACTATTGCTTGTATAGAATTATCTTCTATTGGGTGCCTGTATGGCTCAGTCAGTTAACTGACCAACACTTGGTTTCAGTTCAGGTCATGATCTCCGGGTTGTGAGATCGAGCCCCTCTGGGTTCAGGCTCCATGTGAAGTTTGCTTAATATCCTTTCCCCTGCAGCTCATCCCACTGCTCGTTCTCTCTCTCTCTCTCTCTTTAAAATAAACTAAAAAATTATCTTCTATTCATGTGATAAAACAGTTTGCTTTTTTCCTATGACAATACAAGCTCTGAGAGGACAAGATATTTTTTTCTTCCTCATCTATGTTCACAATACCTAGAATAGAGCCTGACACAAGACTTGTATCCAATAAATGTTGGCTGAATAAAAGTCAAAAGCACTTTTAGTAGTCCATGAGTTCTTCAAGGATAGAGACATTGTTAACATTCTTGTTTTGCTTTGTTTTTCTGTTGTTATTGCATATAGTTGTTTTTCAGTATAGTTTTATTAAGTGAAGGTAGCATAATTGCTTAACAAATGGATGGATAAGATGACTGACTGAAAGAATATATGAATGAGTGAATAAAAAGAGAAAAAATCCTCTTAACTATACATCAAAATAAAAAAATATTCTTCACAGCAAAAAAAAAAATGAAGTAAAAATACAACTTATACAAAGGTTTGAAATATGTGCAAACCATACATCTGAAGAGGAGTTAATATCCAAAACATATAAAAGAATCCAGACAGCTCAAGACCAAAAACAAAAAACAAGCAAACAAAAAAACCCTCAATTTAAAAAAATGGGCAAATGATCTGAATGAACATTTCTCTAAGGAAGATATTTGAAAGGCCAACAGGTAAATGAAAAGATGCTCAACACTATAGATGATCACTGACTTAAGATGATCTGACTTACGATTTTTCAACTTTACAATGGTGCAAATGCAATACTCATTCAGTAGAAACCATACTTCTAATTTTCAGGTTTGATCATTTCCCAGACTAGCAATAATGCAGTACAATGCTCTTGTCTGATACTGGGCAGTAACTGTGAGCTACAGCACTGAGTGTGTCATGTGATCACAAGGGTTAACAACCAATACACTTACAACAATTCTGTACCTATATGGCCATTCTGCCTTTCAATTTCAGTACAATATTCAATAAATGCTTTGTGTTTGTTTGTCCAGTTGTAGGCTAATGTAAGTGTTCTGACATATTTAAGATAGGCTAGGTTAAGCTACGATTTTCAGTAGGCTAGGTGTGTTAAATGTATTTTCAACTTACGATATTTTCATCTTACAATGCATTTATCAGGTGATAACCCCATTGTAAGTGTAGGAAGATACGTAGTCATTAGGGAAATGCAAATTAAAACCACAATGAGACATTAACTCATGCTTATCAGAATGACCATTATCAGGAGGATAGGAAATAAATGCTGGCATAGATGTAGAGAAAAGAGAAATCCTGTGCTCTGTTGGTGGGATTGTTAATTGGTGCAGCAACTATGAAAAACAATGTGAAGAATCCTCAAAAAATTAAAAATAGAAACAACCTTTTGATCCAGCAATTCCACTTCTGGACTTCTATCCAAAGGAAACAAAAATACTAACAAAAAATATCTACACCTTCATGTTCATAGCAGCATTAGTTACAATAGTCAAGACATGGCAACAACCTAAGTTTCCATCAACAGATGAGTGGATAATTAAGTTGTGATATATATCTGCAATGGACTCTTAGCCATTCAAAATGAGGAAATTGTATCATTTGCAACAACATGGATGGATATTGAAGGCATTATGCTAAATAAAATAAGCCAGACAGAGAAAGACAAATACTGTATGATCTCACTTATATTAGAATCTAAAACAAAAAGCAAAAACCTCACAGAAAAAGATCAGACTTATGGTTACCAGAGGCAGAGAGTGGGAAGAGAGGGAATTGGAGGAAGGTGGTCAAAAGGTATAAACTTCCAATTATAAGATAAATAACATACAACATAATGACTATAGCTAATACTGCTGTGTGATATATAAGAAAAATCATTAGTTAAATAAACCCTATTGGTTCTTATCACAAGGAGAATTTTTTTCTCTTTTATTGTATCTATATGAGAAGATGGATGTTAGCTGAAATTATTGTGGTGATCATTTTATAACATATGTAAATCAAATTATCTTGCTGTACACTTTAAACTTCTATAGTGATGTATATCAATTATTTCTCAATAAAACTAAAAAAAGAACACCATCTAACTGAATATTCATAGATAGAACAGCTCAAATGGTACTAAGGCATGTAAACTAGGGAAAGCTACTTTAACGCAGTAAGTAAACGCCTGTGGATATACAGTAGGATAAAAACTGTCATATGCATTCTAAGAACCAACTGTGATACTTATAATCATCACTAAACTCTGTCTCAAAGGATTATTTAGCATCTTAAATTTAGTTACAATTTAGTGAGTGTTACTATATTCTAGACACTGTCCACAAAATATTTCTAATCATTAATACATATAAAGTTAGACATTAGCCTTAATCTCTCAAGCTAAGAAAACTAAGAAAGAAGCCAAGATTTATAACATTTCCACTAAAATTAAATGAAATCCGCTAATGCTATACAAGTAAACTGAAAAATATTCTATATTTATTAAAATTATACCAAAAGTCCAAATCAATATTTAAGTTTTAGAGTCAATTTAATATTCACAGCTTATCTACATGGAAAATAAAATACTGACTAAAATGTTGAATCTTCCCTTACATAGTACCCTGGTCCTCTAAGATTTACACACCAGGTGAGCATGTTTGTTTTTTGTATTCTTAATTTTTACTATAATTAGTAAAGATTCCAGAAAGTTTTGTACATCCATGTTCAACTTGATAGAAGCAAACAACAACAACAAACATTTGGTAAAATCTATGGCAAAGATAAAGTTTTTATTAAAACATCGATTTCAGAGTAGTGGTTTTTTTTTTTTTGCATACCTTGCACTATTTCAGTGCTATCTCTGATTTTTTTAAAAATCACAGCTTAGAGTTCTAAAAGTAGGTATCAAAATCAAAAAAAGACAAGGGAAGAAGCTTTATGAAAATAAATGTAAATTAGACTTTCCTATTTTCCGTGTTGGCAATAATGATTTATATTATTATTATTGTTGTTAATTATTATTATTATTTGGGTTTCAAAGTAAGTAATACATTCCTTTTTTCAAAACAAGAATTATTTCTTTTAGTGTATTTGTTTTCTAAGATACACAAAATGATTCTTCGCTAAAACAATGGAATTGAAAGAAATAAAAAATGAAACCCATTAAATAAAAAATATTTTCTCTGCCCTTGTAAATAACCAACTGTATCCTATAAACTGGTGTTGCAACCTGTATGAAGTAGCAAATAAAATACAAAATGAATTGCTCATCTTACTATATATTTATAGTAGTTCTCTCCTAAAATAGCCATTTTGAGGCATCTGCCATATTGGAAACATATCAACTTACTAAGAACTTCAGAGAGAATAATTATAAAATGACAGCAAAGCAATGGTTTTGAAAATATAATGTCACAGTTGGAGCCAAGTGGAGAAGAGCAACTCAACACATCTAATGTGGTATAACTAAGACTATTCTATGAGTTTATTTCTTGAAATTTGTACTATTAACTTTGAAGCAAAGCCCATAAAGCCTAAACTCGGCATCAAAAATTCATTTTCTCATTTCTATTGGATGGCTCCTTGGAGATAGGAATCTTTCTTATTAGTTGAATTTTAAAATCTGTCACTCAAAGGTATGTCACCATCAATAAGGAATTAATATGCATCTACCAAAGAAGACTCAAAGCATTCAGTAACATATATTTGTACCAATAAAAGTCACTATAGTGGTAACAATGTATCATAGTAGTTTACCAGCAACAGTATGTAGACTCTAGAATCAAACTGTGTAGGTTCTGGTACTTGGTGATCTTTTTTATTTTTTTTAAGATTTTATTTATTTATTTGACAGAGAGAGAGATCACAAGTAGACAGAGAAGCAGGCAGAGAGAGAGGAGGAAGCAGGCTCCCTGCTGAGCAGAGAGCCTGATGTGGGGCTCAATTCCAGGACCCTGAGATCATGACCTGAGCTGAAAGCAGAGGTTTAACCTACTGAGTCACCCAGGCACTCCTGGAACTTGGTAATCTTATGGACTGGGTACATCTCTCTTCTTCAGCAGACTCATAAAATTGAGATAATAAATAGTGCCTATCTAATGGAATTACTGTAATAACTGAGTAAGACCAACAATGCTAGATATCACTATTAGTGAATTCTGGTAGAGATGTTCATTTAAGTTCCACAAGGGTAAGAACCATACATATTTTTGCTTACTACTGACTCCTAATACCTGTTAAAATTTCCAGAAAGCATTAAATATTTAACAAAGGTTTGTTGATTAAGTGGATGAGTAGGTAAATAAAATGACAAAAGATTGGATAGATGGAGAAAAGACAAAATGTGATCAACACTTCACCAGGTATTACATTTTGAAAATGCAAAGCTGAATACTCACCCAATATTTTTTTTCCCAATAAATTATTCTGTTGTGGAGCTAAGTAGACCAACTATTCTATATGATCCCTAAGATGACTGTTTCACTGCTGCAGGGTAGAAGCAATTTTCTCCAAAAGTAATTTTAAATGTCCCCTTACATTATTAAACATTTAGAATAATATGTGAAAGAGATAGAAATGATTTTGGTTTCAGTTACAACTTAAGGCCCTTCCTTTGCTCGTCTTGTGGTGCTTCAAATGTACCCATTCATGTCTTCCAGGTGACCTGTTTTTATTGGGTGGAGTCAGTTAAATTTTTCTTGAGAGGTTAGATTTTCTTTATAGTTCCATGACTGACACCCAAGCCTAAAAAATCTTTCTTATTTTGATTCAGAAGGAGGAAAATTGAAATGAAAACAGTTAAATGAACAATTACTGAGGAACTACTATACTTGGGGTCTTATGCAATTATTTCCCTTCCATATGTTCTATAATTTAGTCATAAAAACAATTTTAATTTTAGGAAACATTACACCTTGGAGTTTTGCAGATGTATTAAGCTATGTATTGTTCATACCCAGTACTATGATCAGCATGTGAAAAAAATGTACAATAAACATTTGTCAAGTGAAGAAATAAAATGATTTTCCTCTATTCAATTAATGGTAGGACAGGGGAGTGGTAGTAAGGAAGATTAATATTAGCATAGAAAAATAATTTTGGCATTCCTATAGGAAATAACCTTATATAACTTCATCTAACCAAGATTTTGCCAAGGTCTAGGACCTTTTAATTTCTTGGCATATACACATCAATTAACAATTAACCAAGAAATTTGGTTAATTAGCTCTTTTAGACTCTAGCCACAGTGTAGGTGTATGTTTGGGTTCAATAACAAAATACTCAAAGTTGTATGTGATTATAAGAGCCAAAATTGTGAATATGTCATAGAAGAAGAGAAATCAGATGTGAACAGCAATCCCATATGACTTTTTTTTTTACAGACATTTAGATCACTTACATCAAAGGCAAAACAAAATTCCAGTAACTTGCACTAATTTACTAAACTTTAAATAAAACTTACGTTGTTTTTATTGGATCATGAATCAAAGCACATTTCCTCTTAATCAACAATAAGATTCAGGGACCCAGACATAGTTGCATTTTCTAGATCTATCAAATTGCAGTTAAAGGCCTATCCAAATTAAAGAGAACATTTTCAGAAGGAATATTTTATTTAATCCATGGTTAATTAAGCCTCTTCTCTAGCCATCCACAGATGCATATTTTGGTGGCTTCAAATTCTCTTTACTTATCAGATCCTAGTTTCCGGATATTAACTACTATTTACAATGATTTAAGCCAGTTCACTTGTACAACACAGAGGGCTAATGGACCAGCAATATTCAAAGTCTCTATAGTATAAAGTTGTACCTAGGAATATCTTCTAGCCATCTTGTATTTAGATGGTGCCAGTGACTGATTCTAGTCAATGAAATATGAACAGAAATGATATGTGTCAATTCCTGGCTGAGAGATTAATACACAAACTCTTCTTCCGTTTTTGGCAAATTCAGAAACCTTGTTTTACAGATGGCAAATTCATAAGCTGGATGGAGCTTGAATTTGTGAGAGACACCACATGGAATAGGGGCACCTTGCAGAACTAGTTAATAGGAACATCAGCATTGTAATTTATATGAACAAAAAATAAAACTTACTGTGTTAGGCCATTCTAATTTAAGGCTTGCTTCTGAAAGACCAAGTTAGCCTATCAGACTAATAAAGATTTCTAGAAAATTCCAAGACCTTAGAGGTAAATTACACTTAACAATTAATCAATTATTAATAGGAAAGTTGCACCTAAAGAACATCATAAGAATAAAAGGCCTTTCTTTTGATGTGAATTTCTCTCATATATTCCTTCTTTTGTATGCCAATCTTTGTTTTATAAAAAAAAGTTCTGATCACTTATTATGTGCCAGGTACTAAGTATATATATATTCAGTTTCTACCTTCTAGGAGCTCAGAGACATTCTAAAGAGATGGTTCTTTAAATTATTATAAAACGTGATGACAGCTACTAGAAGTACACCCAAAGGGTATGGAAAAACAAAAGAGTTGGTATTTCAATCATCTTCATAGTATCAAGGAAGTTTTCATCTGGTAGTTAATTTCTAAGTTAAAAAGTAGGAAGAGGGGTTTGACAGAAGGCCAAAAAGTGTGGTAGATATTTCAGACAGATGGAACCATATGAAAAATGGCACAGAATTAGGCATGCATATTTAGAGAATGGAGAAAAATTTAATAAGGATAAAGCCTTGAGTTCTGGTGAGTGGCATGGAAGGAAATC
The DNA here is from genome assembly GCF_922984935.1 of Meles meles. NCBI lineage: Eukaryota > Metazoa > Chordata > Mammalia > Carnivora > Mustelidae > Meles > Meles meles. Next base: position 155,410,231 of record NC_060066.1, on the reverse strand, counting down.
GAGAGATGGAGAGCAAAGTTATGACTATGAGATTAACAGGTTACATTGAAGTCAAGGTTGTGAAATGGCATATGTCTTACTAAAGAATTTCTTTCCACAGGCCTTTAAACAAGTTCCTTTTGTATTTCATGAAAGACTGTACTATAACTACTTGATTCACTTCTTTGTCTTACAATATGAGCTCCTTCATGTTAGAGGCTCTAAAATAATCAACTTTGTGCTCCTAACAATATACACAATGCTCAGTAAATAAATATTACATATTGGTTTAAACATGGATTTGGTGAGTCACATAACTGGTTTCAAATAGTCCAAGATGATTACTGGAATAGGGGTAGAGAGAACTTTTGAAATGTGTACAATCATCAAAGGAAAGTGAATATCTTGGGCAACTATATGTATAAGCTAAAATGATGGAAAGTGTGGGTGTGGGGGGTGGTTAGTCTTATGGAATACATTTACAGTAGAACAGTTTTGTCCTGTTTTTACTTTTATTTATTTATTTGTTTGTTTGTTACAAGAGTACTGACCTCAAAGTATCGGTTGGCATGCCAAGAAACAACTGACTGGTTGGTTGGACCAGGAAATAATTTTTGGAAGTGTGCAGGCTGAAAGGAAGTAGAACATGGTCAGCTACTTGAGGCAGTTACAAATTAGGAAGAGTCATATGGATTTGTTTAACATCACAGATAAGAGTAGATGTTCTAGAAAAAGAGTGAAATAGAAGAGAAATGAGGAGACAAAAATTTCAGGAGATATAGTGGAAAATGTTAGAAGCTAAAGGATCGTATAGGGTAATGTTTGATCAATAGCAATGAGTCTATTCTAGCAACATCTTTTTAAAGAATCTATCATTTTAAAACCAACTATACATAGCACATTAAGTCAAATGTCCCCCTTAATCAATGTAATATCATTGAGAATTTGACTAAAGATTAACTGGGTCCATGATCCTCTATTATGGGTTTGTCTTCTGTGATTGTGGAAGATAAATATTTCATGTTAGTCCTGTGGTTTGCTTACAAATGATTACACGGCACTATAAATAACCACTTTCCTTTTAATATTAGATTGGAAGCCCCTTGAAGGCAAATGCACTTGCTTCCTGTTGCCTACCTATCTGATAAGTTATGAAAGTTGCTGCTTTAGAATTATTGGTTTTAACAAAAGTTATGAGGGGAAAAAAATTCATTTATATTTGTTTCAAGTTACCCTGTTACTGTATGATGAGAAAATAGAAATATTTTGATAGATTCTACTGAAACGTAGAAAGATTTGCTATAGTTTCTTTTAACAACATCTTGTTCATCCATTTATAAATGTACTGTTGTCACTTTCTTCACAGTGAATGAAAATTTAACCATGTTTATGAAATAATTGCCATGAAATAGAACACCTGCTGCATTCTTTCTGAAGTATAGGAATATGATAAGCTAACCAGATAATTCAATTTACCAATTTTTTAACAGGAGAAATGATGAATTCATTTTTCCAGATATTAGAATAATGCTGAGGAAATATATTTCTTTATGGTATTTTAGTATATTTAAAAAAAAAGAGAGACCCAGGGCCGCCTGGGTGGCTCAGTGGGTTAAAGCCTCTGCCTTCGGCTCAGGTTATGATCCCAGGGTTCTGGGATTGAGCCCTGCATTGGGCTCTCTGCTCAGTGGGGAGCCTGCTACCTCCTTTCTCTCTCCCTGCCTCTCTGCTTACTTGTGATATCTGTCAAATAAATAAATAAAATCTTAAAAAAAAAAAGAGAGAGAGAGAGACCTGAAATGTTTACCATCAGCTAACATTATAGAGACCACATTTTCTTATATTGTATAAGACCTTAAATTCAAAAGCCTAATAACTGATTAACAGAGTTAAATACTAATCTACCATGTCTTTTCAAAGTTGACAACCTTGCTCATTCAGTCACAGTTCCCTTGGTTTTATTGTCCGGCCTCTCAAAGAAAAACAAACACAAGATAAATGAAAAGGTAGCACCCAGTTTCCATATTATGAATTTATAAGACATGGCTAAAAGTTTTATATAAAAATTTGAGACAAAGACTCTGATTAAGTAGATTAGTTTTGCTTATTCTTAAACCTCCTATAAATGGAATTATATGGTATACACTCTTATATCTGGCCTCTTCTGCTCAATATAATGTCTATGAAATTCACGTTGTTGTTGCATATTGTGGTGATTTATTTATTTCATTGCTCTGTAGTGTTCCCTTTTATTAATATATTGCAATTTGTCAATTTTGCTGGCATTGGACTTTTGTTATCTGCAATTTGTTTTCAGCTATTATGAAAAAGTAGTCATGAATATTCTTGTACATTTTTTTTGTGGAAATATGAACTTATTTATCTTGGAAATACATCTGGCAGTGTAATTTCTGGGTCATAGGCTAAACATATAATTGTTTCTGGTTTTGCAAAGAAATTTTCCAGAGTAGTTTTTCCAATTTACACTCCCACCACCAATATATAAAAGTTCTGTTCACACCATTCTCTTGTCCTTTCTTGAGATCCTCAGTCTTTTTAATTTTCATCATTCTGCTAAGTGTGTAGCAGTACCTCATTGACAGGTATTTTTATATCAAGTAAGCGAAAGAGATAAACCTTAAAAAAGGACAACCTATAGTTTTGACAATGCCATGACTATTTCAAAAATAGCTCAATGAGAAGAAACTAACAAACTGTGCATATAATTTATATTTCAGATGCAAAAACAAAGTATTTACTATTGAGATTTTAAGAGGACAATACATAGTCCTGCCTTTTCCTTCTTAATCAAAATGGCTTGAGTAATAAAAAACATGTAAAGAGAGATGGAGAAGAAATGACCATCTATCATATTTCTAACGCTGTCTGGAGACTATGGGCTCTATATCTCTAACCACTAACCCTCTTTAATCACACACTATGCAGCCCCTGGTATAGATGAGCTCAGATCACCCTATGACATAGAAGCTATCCTATTTTTGCCTGCTTGAAAGATCAAATACACCTCCACTGCAGAGTCATCAGGGTTTGGAAAAAACAAAAACAAAAACTCACAAAGAATAAAGTGATCATGTTCTTTCCTTTTCTTAAAATTAATAATTATATCATCCCTGAGAAGTGGAGGGAGGAATGGGCAGGAAGTATCTATAGGTACTAAGAGTATTAGTATAATAAAGTCTTACCATGTGGCTATACACAACCAGAGAAATTTTTTTCCCACTGGACATTTCCTGAAAAGGGTGCTTCTTTGTTTCATAGCATCACAATTGGAGTACTATTTGCATTCCCCAAATATGTCCCATGTGAAACCCTCTTATAAGATGAGCCTTTTCAAGATAAAGTCTCATTTTTTTAGATTGGCAGACTGAACATTATACCCACTCCTGTTCTTGCAGAAGATCGGAGCTTTATTATTTGAAGAGATTACTCAGAGAGAATATGGTACTAAGCGCCCCAGACCCTACTGTCATGGAGATGAAACCCTGAAAAAGGCAGGAGTAAGTAAAAGACTATCTACTTAATGATGAGACCTCTAGCATTTTTAACCTCATTCAACATACAGTAAGCTAGATTTCTACCTCAAAGTAACATAGGAGAAGAATGTTGTCTACCTTAAAAGCATGAAGGGGCACCTGAATGTGCTGTTGGTCAACTTCCGACTCTTGTTTTCCAATCAGGTCATTATCTGGTGATGTTGGAGTTTAAAGACCAGCAGGCTTGGCATCCTCAGCAGGGAGGCTGCATGAGATTCTCTCCCTCTGCCCCTACCACTGCCCCCTCATGTTAGCTCTCTTGCTCTCTCTCTCTCCCAAAAATAAATAAATAAATTTTAAAAATATATATAGATTCAAGAGTAAAGGTCTATAGCCATTTCCCTCTGAGTCCAACACACACAAAGTGAGCAGCCCATTAGATCTTTAATCATTCTGACAATATCTGTCACTGACTCTATTTACATTTAATATAATTAGTGATGTCATTGGATTTAGGTTTATCATTTTTTTCCTGTTTGTCCCTTTTGGTTTTTTTTTCCCTTTTTCCTATCTTCTTTTGAGTTAAATAACTATCTTTTTTTTTTTTTTTTTTTTTTTTTTAGAATTCCATTATAATTAATCCATTCTTCTTTTTTTTTTTTTTTTTTTTGCCTCAACATTTTGTATTATTTTTTCTTTGGTGTTATTCTAGGATTACAACATAAAACTTTTCACAGTTTACTTAGAGTTGCTATTGTACTGCTTTATTGTAAATTGTAAGAATTTCACATACAGGTCCATTTACCAATCCCCCATATCATTCATGCTAGAGTTTTTAATGTATATCACATCTGTATATGCTTTAAACTACATAGTACAGGTAATACATTTTATTTAAACAGTTATATGTATGTTTAAAAAAGTAAGAAGAAAAATCATTTTATATTTATCCACAAAATTATAATTTCTGGTGTGCTACAATCCTTTCTGAAGGTATGTGTTTCCATCTGGAATCATATCTTTTTAGGTAGAACAGCTCCCTTTTAATGCATGTCTGTTGGCAATTAATTTTATTGTTTTCTTTATTTAAATATGCCTCACTACACTTTTACAGTTGAAGAATATTATCTCCAAATATAAACATTTTTTTCTTTTAATACAAGACGCTCCACTGTCAAGGGACACCTGGGTGGTACGGGTGGTTAAGGGTCCACCTCTTGGTTTGGGCTCTGATAGTGATCTCACAGTTATGAGATGGAGCCCCAAGTTGGGCTCCACACTCAGCATGGAGTCTGCTTTGGATTCCCTTTCCTTTTACCTCTGCCTTTCCTGCTTGTGCTCTCTCTCTCTCAAATGAATAAATGAATAAGTGTTTAAAAAAAAAAAAAGATGCTCCACTCTCAAGATTAATTCTTCTATCTTCTGACCTCTGTTGTAGCTGATGAGAAATACATATTATCTGAAATCATTGTCCTCTTTTTATTTTACTTTTTTAAACTCTGTGTTGTTGGGGTTTTTTTTTTAAGGTTTTATTGATGTATTTGAGACAGATGAGAGAGAGAGAGTATGAGAGTGGGGAGGTGCAGAAGGATAAGCAGATGTGGGGCTCAATCCCAGGACCCTGAGATCATGACCTGAGCCAAAGCCAGATGCTTAACCCACTGAGACACTCAGGTGCCCCACTGTCCCCTTTTTAATGCATAGTTTTACTCTAACTGCTTATAAGATTTTTTTGAAAGATTTTATTTATTTATTTGACAGACAAAGATTATAAGCAGGCAGAGAGACAGGCAGAGAGAGAGGAGGAAGCAGGCCCCCCGCAGAGCAGAGATCCTGATGTGGGGATTGATCCCAGGACCCTGAGATCATGACCTGAGCCGAAGGCAGAGGCTTAAACCCCAAGATTTTGTTTTTATCTTTGTTTCTCTCAGTTTGACTAGTATGTCATTTGCTTTGTATTTATTCTGCTCTTTATTCAATAACTTTTGAATCTATAAATTTATGAATTTACAAAATTTGGGATTTTAGGGCAATTATTTTTTCAAAAACTTTGTTCTATTCCTTTTTTGACGCCTCTAATTCTGACACTGCAATTGCTTGTGAAGTAGAAATTTAACTGTACAGATAACTTATGCTTTGTTCATGTACGGAGTCAGTATTTTTTTTTCTATGTTCTGATTAGATAATATCATCTACATTATTTCTGTTAAGCTTATGCAGGTATTTTATTTCATTTACCTTCCAGGTATAGAATTTTAAATTGATCTATCTTTACAGTTTCTACTCCTCTGCCGAGATTTCATCTATGTTCATTTATTTCAAGAATGGCTTGCTTTATATCATTGAATATAGTAATAAGAGCTGCTTTAAAATACCTTTCTCTTAAATTTTCCATGTAGGGATTGGTTGTTATTGATTACCTTTTGTTTGAAGGATGGGTTGTGTTTTATTACTTCTTAATAAGCCCAGTAATCTGTGATTATATCCTGGACATAGAGAATGTTGTGTTGAAGAAGCTCTGGATTTTTTTTTTTTCCCTTTCCTCTGTATAATGCTGATTTGGTTTGTTTTGTTTAACAGGCAATTAACTTTGAAGGACTGATATTAAAACTTCATTTAGAGTCTCTGTTTAGTTATTTTAACCTTTGGGCTACTTAGAGTCTTTCTTATGCATGCATTGATCAGAGTTCAGTCAGAATAAAAACAACATATGAGAACTGTTCCACCCAAAGTGTTTTCTGTCCTGAAAATGTGAACATCCCTCCAATTTCTCTCTGATTTTGTTGCAGTGGGACTGGTCTAAATAGAGCATTTGGGTCATCACGGGGTCAATAAGATTTTAGTAATTTGCATCTTAATTATATGAAATTGCAGGCCATGTATCATGAAATTTTTAAAGACAGCATTTCATATGAAAGGTATGAAACAAATGGACAAATAAAAAAATGAATGAATGAATGAATGAATGAATAAATAAACAGTAAAACGAGATGTAAAAACCTCAGGAAAAAACTGAAACAAGACAGGGGTAAGAAGAAATTTTATAAAATTTATAATTAATATATATAGAGATATGAGCAGGTACTGTATTCAATTATTTTAATAAATGTTAGCTGAAAGATAATGAGAAGACCTGTTCTAAGTAAACAAAACAGACCAATAGTCTCCCCTCATTGGGCTTACATGCTAGTAGAGAAGGTAACCAAGCACAACATAATTAATACATTATATTGTATATTAAAATATCTAATTACTATGGTGTATATAAACAAGAAGTTGAGACAATCTCGAAATTTTAAATAGGATAATTAGAGAAGACTTTACTGAAAGTGATATTTGAGATACCATTAGATAAAAGCTTGTAAGATCAAGGAGTCTTGTTTACACAGAGTGAAATGAGCAAAAAGGAAATGCAGGAGAGGAGGACAGATAAGTAATGGGAAGTCAAATTATATATGGTGTTGTAAGCTGTTGAAAGGACTTGGTTTTTTATTCTGAAGAAGGTGAGGAGTCATTGTAGGACTGTTAGTAGAGAAGTGACATGGCATGACTAAATTTTCAAAGGATTATTTTCAATGACATATTAAAAATAGATATATAAAAAAAATAGATATATAAGAATTGGTTGGAAGCAAGGAGACTATTGCAATAATCTAGCAGAAAAAAGATAATGGCTGGACCCACAGTGATAGCATTTGATTTGTAAGAAGTTAGCTCTATATGCTTTGAAGATAAAGAGAAATGTACTTTGTCATTTTGTGAATTGTAAGAGAAAGAGTAAAAACTGACTTCAAGGTTTTTTGGTCTAATCATCAGAAAGAATAGGGTTGCCACTTACTAGAATGAAAAAGACTATGAGTAGAACATAGAACATGTTTAGGGGTTGGAGAAAGAGCAGGAATTTAAATATTGGTCTCATGCAGTTTGAGATGTCTGGCATACATTCTAATAGAAATGTAAAGAAGGCGGCCAGGTGTAAAATATTTGATGTTCAAATGACAGGTCCAGGTTAGAGATATATGGCCAGAAAACAGTTAAGTGTAGAGGATATTTAAAGCCACAAAACTGAATGAGATCACCCATGAAATGAGTACAAATAGAAAAGAGAACACAGAATTGAGCCTTTAGACACCGCATTAAGATACTTTGGGAGATGAGGAAAACCCATTAAAGGAGATTGAGAAATATCTGCCAGTGAGTTGGAGGATATACTAGAGAATGTGAGATTCTAGAAACCAACTAATAACATTAATCAAGGAGGAGGAAATAAACACTCTGTCAAATACCAATGATAGGTCAGTTAAGATGAAGGCTAAGAACTGGCTATTGGGCTGAACAAAAACTGGGCCATTGACAGCTTCACAAAGATAGTTGTAACAAGAGCACAAAGTGGCCTATTAGCAAGAAAGGCCTGATCTGCATGAGTTTAAAAGAAAATGGAGCAATGAATATAGACAAATTTTCTAAGATGCTTTCCTGTCAAGGCAGTGAAAGTAAATAGTCACCTGGAGGAGAAAGGAGGAGATTTTAAGACAAGAAACATTATCATTTGATAATACGCCATATTATGCCATCTCTATGGGAAAAAGTGACAAAGCCAAAAAAATTTGAGAATTGCTGGAGTGATGTCTTTGAGTGTATGAGGGGACCTGGAGTCTTTGTTTTCCATTTCACTGAGGAAAATTAAAAAGAAAAAAAAAAAAAAAAGAAAAAGAAAAAAAGAAAAGGATTTTTACAGGCTCTTAATTAATTTTACAGGCTCTCATTTACTCAGATACTACAATTTGAAATATTCCCCCTCCTACTGTTCCTGTAGATGAATTACCCATGCTTCTATCAAATGTCTCCAGCTGACCATAAGAATGGGAAAGAGACATGGAATTCATAGATGAATTTATCATCTAAGAGAAAAAGTAAATTGTTTGAGATATAGATCTAGTGAATTTACGAGGCAGCATTAAGTACCTGGTATAAATAGGATGCATTAAAGAAAGGAATATTCAGAAAACAAAAGGAAATTCTAAGAAATTAACATGATAAATAGCAAAAGGAAATATTCAATTCAAGGGCTGAAAAAAAATTGAGTCTATTTTCCAAAATTTGAAATAATTAGTTGTAAAATGGAATAAAAATACATCAAAAGGAGGAAATTAATTATTAATATCTAAATAATAGAAGTGCCATACAGAAAGAAGTAAGAAAACATACAGAAGGGAAAAGTGTAATAGGGAAGAAGATGAGAGAAAAAAAAAGAGCCCTACCAAGGTTCTATTGCTATGATACCAAAATTGAACACTGAAAGCCAAAGAGCAAGGAACAATTTCTTCAAAATTCTAAAGGGAGTTAATTCTCAATTTAGAATTATTTACTCAGTCAAGGTCTCTATCAAATGTGAGGCAGCAATAAAAACATTTTCAGAGTTACAAGTACTGAAAAAAAATTACTTTCCATGCCCCCTTTCTCAAGAATCTACTAAAATATTTGCTTAACCAAAATGAAGGAGTTATCAAGAAAGAAAAAGACTTTAGATAGTTAACAAGACATCCATTGCAGGCAAAGGGCATTCTTGCCGATAATAGTGAAGAGACATTCCAGTATGAATGCATACATTAAGCAATTCAGACTGCTGGATAAAGGCAGGGAGCCCTAGCAGTAAAGATTAAAGAAAAACACAAAACTTCTAGAATTCCTGCTGTGTGTGAACAACAGGGTTTCAATAGGAAAACAACACCAAATAACTCACCTGACTCCCTGAATTATCTCTTAACTCTTCTTTCTGTTCTATTCTGCCCTCCTCTCCCCTGGCATGAAAAAAAAAAAAAAAAAGAAAAAAGAAAATTGGTCCCCACTATTCTCAATACAAAACCAAGGTGATCCTTTTAAAACAGAGGTCAGATTTTATCATTTCTCTGTTCAAACCCTAAACCCCCCCCCCCCCCCCCCCCAGAATGAAAGGCACTCCTAAGCATTTCCTCATCTCACTTAATCTCCTACCACTTACCTACCAGTTTGCTCAGTTTTTGCCATGTTTCTCCAACCTGCCAGGCATGTTTCCATATTGGTACTTTTCACAGACTATTTCCAAGCCTTTACCTCTTTTAATGTCTTCTCAAATGTTATCTTTCCAAGGAGGTCTGCCCCTATTTAACAAGGAAATCTGTATTATACCCATTATAGTCTACCTTATCTTTTCTTTTCATAGCTTCTAGCCCTTCCAGTATTATAGATTGCAAATTTATACATTATAATATTGTTTATTATCTATCTCAGAATCAGAAATGTGCATTCCAGTTGGTCAGGGAGCTTTTTATGGAACACTGTCAAATCCTGATTCTCAGAGTGGTTTCTAGCAACCAACAGGTAGGCAGAGAATATTTCTTAGAGATTTCTGTTTCTAGAGAGTCTGAGAATGAATTAACAAAAATTCTTATGAAATTAGACAAATGAAAAAATTCTCAGGTATTCATTCCCCAAACCCACAAAAGTTTGCCTGAGGAATAAAGTAAAATCTCTTTACAAAGATTTTATTTGATAGAGATCACAAGTAGACAGAGAGGCAGGCAGAGAGGAGGAAGCAGGCTCCCTGCTGAGCAGAGAACCCAATGTGGGGCTAGATCCCAGGACCCTGAGATCATGACCTGAGCTGAAAGCAGAGGCTTAACCCACTGAGCCACACAGGTGCCCCTAACATAAAATCTTAATCTATACCTGACTCAGTTGTGAAAATATTTATATAGTCTTAGTAATGTCAACTTTGCATATGGCTAGGAACAAAATTGGTAATATAAATTTAATAGGAAAAAAGGTGAAGGTAAAGTGTGGGTATAATTTTATCAGTGTGTGTGTGTTTGTCTGTAATAAGTATAAAAACCTAAACCTTCCTATTTCATTGTAGGATGTAAAAGATAATAAATACCTGACTAAAAAATGACTATTTTAAACATTCTACAAAATTGTTTTGATAAAAATTGTCAGAGATTTATTCTGGAGAGTGAAAACTAGGGATGCTGAAGCAGGAAATCATTGTTTTCTTATAATGATACTTACAGATAATTCTTCTTAAACTGTGTGTGTGAATTCCCTCACACCCATTAGGATGGCTACAATGAAGAAAACTAAAAATAACAAATGTCAGTGACAGTGTGGAGAAATTAGAACATTTCTGCACTGTTTGAGGGAATGTACACCCACTGTGGAAAAAGTATGGTGGTTTCTCAAAAAATTTAATAAAGTTTTATCATGCAATCTAGAAATTCATATATATATATAGATATATCTATATAGATCTATATAGGTATCTATATAGGTCTATATAATCTATATAGATATATATATATCTAAACGAACTGAAAACAGAGTCTTAAAGAGAGATTTGTACAACCATGCTCATGGCAGCATTATTCATGATACATAAAAATGGAAGCAATACAAACGTCCACCCACAGATGAATGGAGAAGTGTGCTATATGCATGCAATGGAATATTATTCAGCCTTAAAATTGAAGAATTTTCTGACAAATGCTACAACATGAATGAACCTCGAGGGATATTATGCTATGTGAAATAAATCAGTCATAAAAAGGCAAATACTATATGATTCCCCTCATGGGAAGTACCTAGAATAGTCAAAATCATAGAGACGGAAAGCAGAATGGTGGTTGTCAGGGGCTGAAGTGAGGAGAGAAGGGAGTTCCTATTTGATGAGGACAGAGTTTCAGTTTTGCAAGGGATGGAAAACATTCTGGAGATGGATGGTGGTGATTTTTGTGTAACAATAAATGCATTTCTTACCACTGTACTATACACTTAAAAATGGTAAATTTTAAAGTTGGTATATTTTGTTATGTATATTTTACCACAATAGAAATTTGAGGGGAAAAAAACTATATATATATATAAATATCTTTGATTTTTTAAAATAAATGAATATTTTTAAATGTAATTCATCATTTTGCTATTTTTCCCAGTCATGATTGTAAACTGTTTAACCAACACATATGGATCAAAATCACAGAGTTATTTTAAATGTCTTCTTCATTTTGTGAACTAAAACACTGACAAACTAGTATAGTCATTGTGCAATATAAAATCCAATCCAATTATTTAATCATACCTAACCTCTAAAGCTATATATATCTATACATATAGATATATATAGCTACCTATATATATCTATACATATAGATATATATAGCTACAAAAGAGTAAAGTAAAGTCAGTTTATTCATTTAATTAATGACTTAAATTATAGTTTACTAGAACATACAAATATAATCATGTGTCTAACTTACTGAAACTTGCCTTAGTTTTTATCCATCTAATTCATATGTCTCTTACATGGGACAGGTGGGTTTATAATTCTTTAGCTGCATAAGGAGATGATTCACATGTAGAATCCTTATGAGCATAATTTGGATTGATTTAGAATGAGCTCCAAATTTCACCCACTTACTCAAAAGACAAAGAAGTAAAATATGACAATTCCAAGAAGACTAGGATTCTAGGACATTAAAAATCTGGAACAAATTTAGCTTCTGAAAGGTAATGGAAATGAGGAAACCCTAAAAACAAATAATCAGTGTAATGTCAGAATCTTCCTGCAAGTATTCTGTAAACATACTGCTTCACTTCAAAATTGAATCTTTAACTATGTGAACTGAAGTGGGAAAATGAAGTTCAGTGAGCAGGTTAGTAGCAGCCCAATTACAACTTCATCATCTCAATGCTCAAAGTGCCTTACAGTTTTTCAGCTGGCCTGTGGATAGAGGTGAATGTATTAGTTAAGGTAAAGATCTTCTATAATCTCATTTAATTTTATTTTCTTTGAATTGGGTTCACAGAGAATTTTTTTTTCAGCTAACTTTAATCATAAAACAAGGTATCAGTAAGAGGTAATACATTATCTTTACCTTATATTTGAAAGGTCAGCCACCCATCATACATCCTTCTCTGCCTTAAAGGCAACATGAGATCACACAATCTTATTTTATTTGACTTGCTGCTGATTTATCACTTCTCTGCTATCAATGGGACACAACTTATAGCATGTTGCTCACAACAGCCATGATATCCATCTGCCAAAGAGGTTGCTACTTCCATTAGGATTTCTCCTTCTTAATAAGAGAAGCTCTTCCATTCCTCATTTGCTTATTTTAGAGGACCTCCCCCCCCTTTTTTTAAAGATTTTATTTATTTATTTGATAGACAGAGATCACAAGTAGGCAGAGAGGCAGGCAGAGGGAGACAGAGAAGCAGGCTCCCTGCTGAGCAGAGAGCCCGATGCGGGGCTCGATCCCAGGACTCTGGGATCATGACCTGAGCTGAAGGCAGAGGCTTTAACCGACTGAGCCACCCAGGCGCCCCAGAGGGCCTCCCTTTTTAACTCACTTTCCTGTTGTACCGGTTTAGTTGCAGTCATGTGTGAAATTTTGTTCTGGTTTATAGTACGGCAAAAACACAATGTGCATTCTCATTCATTTAGCATAATCTTACTTAGCTATCATTACATGCAAAGCTCTGTGATAGATACAAAAAGATGAGTATCATATGTTATATGAAGCCTCAGCATAAGTAATAATATATTTTCCAAAAATGAAATGGATCTACCTTACAAGTAATTAGTTTCCTATCACCAGAAGTCTTACACATTGGCTAGATGACTCATTCACAATCATAGATGACTAATTTTTCTGAGTCATAATATATGAGAGAGAAGAATCAAAGACAGCATGAGGACAAATACTGTAAAGAATTTAAACTTGGCAGTCTCTAAGCCCTTGGAGCGTCATGTCTGATAGGACTGTGTTCATATGCCTGGAAGCTTTGGATCATGCCAGATGGTTCAAAATGTGATTTCAGGTGGGGCATGCCCACTGTCTTGATGTCTAGTGAATCTTCCGTGAGTGCTGTAATCCAGCAGGCAGTTGGAGTAAGCTGACCAACAGAGACCAGAATCAAACCTGTTCAGTTTGTCTCATAGACCATTTAATGAATACTAAAAAACAACCATGCTCTAAGCATCAAGGTGAGGCCAACATGCCTTACTAAACTCAAACGTGCCTCCCAGGTTCCCAGACCCCACCAGCTTAACCAATTCCATAAGCCCTCAGAGTCTAGTTTAGGAAAAGAAGTGGTGTTTCCATCTAGTAGTTAGTGCATTAACCTTTATAAGGTTTGTATATTAACTTCTTCACTTGACCCAAAGCATCCAATCAGGTACAGCATAATGTGTTAGCAGTTGCAGACTTTACACTGACCAGCAAGAAAGACATCTAAACCATGTCTATCAACCATAATAACTCTCGCCAGTGATTTGATGCTGACTTGAATATCCTATCAGCTGAAGTGATGTAAAATGGTCGTATCAGCTAAACTCAAGGACAAATTTCAGCATAATTTTCCTAATTACAGGACCCACATTATATGGATAAATAATTGTAATAATTTTAAAACATAATAATGAGCTACTTATCCCTCTAGAAAGCTCCTATAGTAATCAAGGATATACTTCCCAGTAAATTAAAGGGAGTGAGAATCAATCAATGGTTAAGTTGGAATCATCTGGTGGAGGATTGTCATCCCAGAGGTTGGTTAAGTTTAAAGCGCTTGCAATAGTTTGAAAGAGCTAATAGGGCATTTTACTTCATGACAAAGGTTGAGGGTGAAGACAATTTTGAAAGTCAAACAAGCATTAACTTTCCTCTCTCTGTCATGCTTCCCAGGGTCTAAGACATTCTATCCTCAGATCCTGAGGTTACTCTCATACTACAAAATCAGTGTGCTCCTTTTCAGGAGCTATAACTTCATCATTTTCCCAATAGTTCCCTATTGACATCAAGAACTTTTGTTCAGAAGAATCAGATGCCAGAGAAGCAAAGGCATTGTTAGAAAATTCAACCCAAATTAAATTTGAATTCTCTGTTCTTGTTTTAACAACCTGCCACTTAGAAAGTAGGGTTTCTGGTCAGGTTTAAAAAAAAAAAAAAAAAGGAAAATTTGCTCAGATATAATCAGAGTGAAATCCTGAATGTTCACCACCTTAATACATGCTTTTTACTAACCCAACCTCATTTGGCTAAATTTGCTTCAAATTTTATCTCTACCTGAATTCTTTTATTCCTCTGGACCAGTTTAGGTGGTTTTCTTTTCCTTCCATGAAGTGTTTGCCACAATGTATAAAATTGCTACATAGATCTCAAAGTTCTGCCCTCCGGTATTTATAGGCTTACACTATATCTTACTCAACAGTGTATCTGCAACATTAGGACCTGGCACATAAATAAATCTCAATAAATAAGTATAAAATAAATGAATAGAATGAATAATAGAAAAAATAAAATGTTTGTAAGATAATTTCAATATTTTAATGAAAATTTTCAAAGAGGTGCAGCTGTATTTTAGCAATCTCATTCTGGAAGTGTCCATAAAGTTGTATATGCATTTGTATATTTATTACTCCATTGTTTGTATAACAGGCCTTAGTAATTAGATATTTGACAATGGGAGAATTGTTGAATTAATTGTGAGTCATCCATGTCATAGAACAGCATGTAGCTACTGCAAAGAATAAGTTGTATCTCTATATATTGAAATAATGTATCACCAATATATTAAAGAAAAAAATAATTACAGATTATTATGTATAGTGTGATCCCACTATTATTTTTTTTTTAAGATTTTATTTATTTGAGAGAGAGAGAGAAAGAAAGAGAGCAGGAGCAAGGGTGAAGGGAGGCACAGGGATGGAGGGAGAGGGAGAAGGGACTCCTGGCTGAGCAGGGAGCCCAAGGCTAAACTCAGCTCCAGGACCCTGAGATTATGACCTGAGCAGAAGGCAGACACTTAACTGATTGAGCCCTCCAGGCAACCCTGATCCCACCATTAATAAAAAACAAAATGCACACTTCCAGAGAGGTAAAGAGATGAAGACAGAATGAGAGTAAAAGCAAAATAGAGAGAGATGGGTAAATCTAGGGGAAAAGCAGGGATGCTATAACCATTTCTAAAGAGGGATAATTTCTGAGGATTTTGAAAGGTGAAATAAAATGGGGTCACTTCTGTAAAGGGCTTTTAAAATAGAGCTGAGAGGCCAGCAAGGCGACGGGCCCTATGCATGCGCTCAGTGGGTAAAATCTTAACTCTTGAAGTGGGCCAACCACAAATATTCCAAGGACTCTACACAAGCATCTTTGAAACTTCCTACAGTAAAGGACTTATGCTTACGGAGAGGCTTAGCAAACAATTAAATGGAGCTGAAATTCCTTTTTTGCCACCAACAGTGATTAAAATTCTTTGCAAACAAGGTATAAAAGCAGCTCCCTTTGTCTTTAGAAACCTCTGATTTTTGTTCCTTAGTGGACACAATTTTGTTCCCTAGTGGGCTTCCACATAAATCTGTTTTTCCTAAATTGCAATTCTAAGACCCCAAATAAATGGTTGTTTTTTGTTTTTTTTTTTAACTTTAGTTCTGCCTCTTTTCTCCATGGATAGGATGAACTGGAGTTTGGCGGGGGAAGGCCTGCACTTCTTTATATCATGGAAAGTAAGTGTTATATTCATCTACATTTTTTTTAAACTTATCTTACACTAAGCTTATACATTAAATAAATATTATCTAAGAAGTTTTCTTGGCAAAACCTAGGAAAGTAATGAAGATTATATGGTATATCTTCCACCCTGTTCATCTTTAAAGTAAATGGATTGTGATGTAGGTCATAATTTTGCATTTAATTGCCACTTATGCATGTTCTTGGCACTGGAATCAAAATGGACATAATGAAGAACATTTTTATATCTTCTGTATAAATAATTAGAAAGCATCTCTCTTGAGTTCATCTGCCATCAAGGTGGATGTAATGTTTCTATTTTAGGTATCGATTCTAATAGAGTGAAAACCCATCTTGTTTATCCCCTCAGTGCCTGGGCTTGTGTTAGGCACACATAGGTTTAATGAAAGTTTATTGAACATCAGAATAATTGAATAACTATAAAACTCAAATCAATTAAAAAGCAGAGGAAGGTTTAATTCCCCTAGGGAGTTTTTTCTGAAACAAAATTTTACAGGCCAAGGGAAATATCCATTTTGGAGTTGAACTCTCTATGGCTGGAACTGCATGGGGTGTCATGATAAATATGTTTCCTTAAGGTTGCCTTTGTCTAACTGTTAGCAGCTCACCAGGTGGCTGCAACTGTGGAAAAATATTTAGTTCTTTAAACATTTCAGTCAATGCAGTAGTTATTTAAACAGTGACAAATAGTAAACATTTCTCCATAGCTTATAGCTTTTTTCTTAATAGGCTTTTCAGTGGGAGGGAGAGCTCCTATTTAGTCAACACTTAGTCAATGCTATTTTTCTAATTATCCTATATGACTAATTTAAAATGTCTTAACTTTTAATCAAGTTATCTTTTCACCACAGCATGACTATTTTTTTCAAAGGTAGTTTCCTATTTCTCAGTATACTCAACTGTTCAAAAACAGATTTCCTTAGATTGTGTAGAATTTAGCCTACAGTATTGGTTACCATGTTTGGGGTAAAAACCTGTATTAAAACAACCTTATCTTCTAAAGCTATCCAATTATATATTCTTAGTACCAACAAAACTGTAGCATATTTGTGTTTGCCAACCCTTTTTGACTTTTGCTTTTCTCACTCCTCCATTCTAAAAATAATCCAAATCTCTAGTTATTAAAATCTACCCAGTCTGTAAAGTCCAGTCAAATGCCACTTCTCTATGGAACTTCATCATTGCTCTTTACTCAGAAGTATGTTTTCTGTGCTTTGAAAATTCATAATACTGCCTTGTATTTATACTTGAATATGATTTTATATTTTGCAAATTGTTTTCATCTACTTATTTCTTTGAATTCCTTTATCACTTGATCTATTCAATAAGCATTTTATTTTATTTTATTTATTTATTTGACAGACAGAGATCACAAGAAGGCAGAGAGGCAGGCAGAGAGGGAGGAGAGAGGAGGAAGAAGGCTCCCTGCTGAGCAGAGAGCCCCATGCGGGGCTTGATCCCAAGACCCTGGGATCATGACCTGAACTGAAGGCAGAGGCTTTAACCCACTGAGCCATCCAGGCACCCCTATTCAATAAGCATTAATTGAGGGCATTCTATATAACATTTTTGAGTATTGAAGAAATAAAATCACAGTGAACATGAAGGTGCCTCTCTTTTTAAGTTTTACATCTTAATGTATTCCAATTTATGTTAAAATTACCCTGGTCTTCCAATACTAGAATGAAAGTGTCTTTTTTGAGGAAGACACTTGATGATATTTATTCTTGGATACTTTACTCATCAGAGTGTGCTCTACATAATGTGCATTGCAATATCTGACTGTTAAATAGATAATTTATACTTACATAATTTTTTATCCTTTACCAAATACATTGGAATATATTATCTCTTTTAGCCTCATTATGGTTATATTAGGTATATATAATATAATATAATATACTTTATTTTAATGATCTTATTCAAATTCTAGTGTTCATTCATTTATACCTCAAAGTATTAGGAAAATTTTCTAAGATTTTTACATAGTGAAAACTATAAAACTCTGAAATTCAATGGTGCAGAAATCAGACGTAGTATAGGCCAAATATCATGATCATCTTTTCTTTCTAAATAGAGAATGTAAGAAGCCTAAGATAATCAAAATTGTTTGGAAATAGTATCAATACTAAGTAATTAGGCATGTTCAAAGCATTTATCACCAAGATGGTCATTGGAAATAGAAACTGTGGAGATAGATGTCTAGCATGATAAGGCACTCAGATACAAATATTTGACTTTGTAATTACAGAAAATAAAGAGTAGTAATAGTCTACCTTTTATAACTATATTAAAATCATTCAGTGATTGAAGAATACATCCATTGCAAAAATATAAAATTCAGTCACTGAGTTAGTTTACGGATACAGGGAATCTACTATAGCTTCTTGAGTTAGAGAATAAGTCTCAGTCTTCAACCCCTAGCTCTTTGGACCTACACTATCTTGATACTTTTCTCAAAGGCTAGAGTTTGCTTCTTTATCTCCTGACCCAATCCTTCCAACCTTCACATGACTATCAAAAGTTGAAATTCCTCAAAGTTCTGTGCCAAGCCTTTTATCTTCTGACTTATTTTTCTACAAAAGTAACTATGGTCACTCCCATAACTGTAAATAAAAGGTGGTATGTCCATACTTGCCAGCCTACAAACTCTAGCATTGTCTCATTTTCTGAGCTATGGCCCATTTTGATAGGTAGTCTGGACACATTAAATCATAGAACGCCATGTAGGAAATTATAAGACTTTGTATTTTTTTCTTCAAGTAAAATAATGAAAGCAGAGGAATGATATGATATGGCTTATGTTTTGAATCAGTAATCTTGGCTCCTCTGGTGAGAAGAGACTACATATGTGACCAAGGATGGAAGGATAGAGAGGGGTGGATTCAAGAAAGTGAATAGAGACCATTCTGTACTCTAGCCATTATCCAGGCAAGAGCTGATAGTTGATGATGAACAGGGTCATAGTAGTAGAAGTGAAAGAAGTGAAATATCAGAGGGTGAATGGACACAGCATACTGATGGGGGCTTTACAAAAGGAGAGTTTTTGTTGTTGTTTTATTTGTTTTTTAAAGATTTTATTCATTTATTTGACAGACAGAAATCACAAGTAGGCAGAAAAGCAGGCAGAGAGAGAGGAAGAAGCAGGCTCTCTGCTGAGCAGAGAGCTGAATCGGGGCTCTATCCCAGGACCCTGGGATCATGACCTGAGTTGAAGGCAGAGGCTTTAACCCACTGAGCCACCCTGGTGCCCCAAAAGGAGAGTTTTAAGAATGAATCTAGAATTCTTGGTCTATTATCTAGAAATTTGGAGCTGACATTTACTGAGATGAGAAATCTAGAAAAAGTAGCTGGCAGGGGGCAAAAATGAGGTTCCACTTTGGACTCCTTAAGTTTTACATGCCTGTTAGATAGTAAAGAAAGAGATGCATCATAGATGGTTGGATGTATGACTCTAGAGTTGAAGGGAGATGTTCAAGGTGGAGATACAGATTTGGGAGTCATCAGGTGGGTTTTAAAGCCACGAGATTCGATGAACTACACTTTCAAGTGGTGGTAGACAAGAAAAGCGGATCCGAATTCTTTGTAACTCAGCCCCTGACATCTCTCAGAACAAATCTAGATCAGACTATGATCATAGTCTGAAAATCAGATCACAGTTCAATATTTGAGTACATATTTGTCTCATGTATTTATGAGACCTAGGAGGTCCTTGTGGGTAGACCTAGGAGGTCCTTGTGGGTAGAAAGCATACATTTTATTTATTACTGTCCATATTGCTATACCTATTTCTTGAAAATATTAGATGCCCAATGATCGTTGTGTTAAACTGAGTTGGAAAATGTTCCTATAGGAAATTCAGTTGGTGCACATTGAGGCATGGTTCCAGCTTTTGCAGTGTTGGCTGGTAATTGTTCACATCTGTATTCTTCTCTGGAGGCTTCTCCTTGGCTAAAGGACCTACTTTTCAGGGAGATGCCTAGGAGACTATGCCCCACTCCCTCCCAAGGGTCGCCAGTAGCCAGTGATTGGAGAGCATATATTACAACTGGTGGAATTCATGTGCCAGAGCTCCCATCAGGATCAGGTCTCTGTACATTCCTCCCAAAACCACATCTTTGCATAGTTTCTTCCCCTACCCTATTACTCAGGTTTCTCTTTAGAGCCCTCCTTCTGTGAATCACTTTCAAAGAGATTTCTGCCACAAACCCTACTTCTAAGTAGCTGAATCTAAGATATTAGCCATGGATGGAGATACCTTGACTCCCCAAAACATCTCTCTAAGTGCATTTGTCTATAATCCTTAAGTTACTCAACTTTTCTAGTTTTGGGGTAGAATGGGGAAGGGTTCCTACTCTGTATATTCTTCTTAGGTTTTCATGTATATATATATATATATATATATATATATATATATATATATATATATATAATGGCACTGAGTCATCATTTTTTCTCACCGTCTACTACCCTAC
The DNA here is from genome assembly GCF_922984935.1 of Meles meles. Classification (NCBI taxonomy): domain Eukaryota; kingdom Metazoa; phylum Chordata; class Mammalia; order Carnivora; family Mustelidae; genus Meles; species Meles meles. Next base: position 155,389,717 of record NC_060066.1, on the reverse strand, counting down.
TAAAATTCTATGCATTTTTCTTTTTTCTAAGGTAGGCAGCTACACTTAGCTGAGTGTACAGACATGTATACTATCTAAATTATAGCAAAAATGCCTCACAAAAGAGGTAAGGAAGCTTTTGTAATATTTTAAAACTCTGAAAAAAATATTGTAAAACTCTGGTGTTTAAAATTTTAATGGGCTGTTTTAATAATATTTTAGTAGACAAAGCCAATATCCTATGCTTTAACCTCATGATTTCTTTTAAAGATTTATTCATTTATTTTAGTGGGGAAAGTGAGAGAGAGAGACTCTCAAGCAGACTCCCCACTGAGCATGGAGCCTGAATAGAAACTTGATCTCAAGACCCTGAGATCCATGACCTCAGATGAAATCATGAGTCAGTCCCTTAACTGACTGACCCAACCAGGTGCCCCTCAAGCCCATGATTTCATCTTTAATTTTCTCCTAGTAAAGAATGGATCAATATGCTCTGTCCACCTGCCCATCTGTTCACATGTATGTGATACACAACATGTGCATCAAACTACTTCTGGGGTCATAGAAAATATCAGGTCCAGGCCTCTCTTTTGGGGGAGGGGCCAAAAAGAGAGAAGAGAAAGTAAGAGAAGGAGAAAAAATAAGAGAGAGAGAAATGAAGAAGGGAATGAAAAGGTCTGAGGAAGCGAGCCTGGCTGAGAATGAAAAGTGCCTAGAAAACTGACATCTGAGGAAACTGAGGCATGACAGCTAACTAGTGGATTGTAGAAAACTGCTTTCCTTCACCCAGGGAATTCCTCTTTGGTCAGGAGAATTTTAAGTACTGGAATGTATCTCCTTTGGCAATGTTCACATAGCATAACTTGAATGAAAAAAAAAAACTAAAAAAGAGGGCTCACATTGTTAGAAGACTGTGGATATGGTGACTTAGTGTGGATGGAATATAAATGCTTTCATACTGTTAAAAGTTGGGTGTAAAGAAATACCTGACTAGAAAATCTAACAGTGTCAATGATTTTGCAGAGACAGCTTGTCTGGCCCTGCCCCTTGCATGGCACCATGCTGTGTGGGGCTGGTTGGAACAGGAAGCTCTTTTTCATTAGTGTTTTTCTTTCTGTTCTGCTAATGTAAAGGTAAATCTATTTTTATCTTCTCAGCTATAGCTATTGATATTCAATGACACACAGCTCACCTTTCAGCAGAACTAAAGATATTACTGTTCTCAAGATTATTGGTTTTCTTTTTTTTTTTTTCATCTACACTGAACAACGGTATCATCACAATAATCATATGCTATTTTAATGATGGCGTAAATTTATTGGCATTTTCCCCTTCAGGTGGGAGAACTCAGAGTGACGCTCTCTGCCCGGAAGATAAAATAACAAGTTTTTCTCTATATTGCTGTGCATGTTGGTATTCTGAAGGTGGCATGCTGAGAGAACCTGCCCTTTCCTAAAGCAAATGCTAGACAGTTCAGGAAAAGGTCCCAGGTCCTTAGAAATCTCAGATTCTCTAATAAGGGAGCTGAGGGATGTAAATAGAAGGCCACCAGCAGTCCCCTGGGAACACTGTTTCCTCATAGAGAACTAGTAGTTTGCACTGGGATTCTTTGGCTTCTTTTAACACTGTGACACACTCAGGTTTCCAAGAAAATATAACATGGCATTCTTCATAAAAATGCCCATTACTATTTCTGTGCAAAGTTCTGTCCTGGGAACTCCTCTAGGAAATGGGATGAAAATCTTGATTATAAAGAAGTATTCAGAATGTTTTCCTTTATGATTCTGGGTGTTAGAGTCACAGAAGGAGATAGATGGCACAGTCAAACTGAGTAATTTTAGAAGAACTTAATAGAGGTACAATTTAAAAAAGTGTGTTTATAATCACAAAGTAGGGCTAGTGCAGTACTCTGATGATATAACAGTGGGGCACCAAGAGGGAAAGGGTACTAGAACCCGCAGAAAGACAGTTGTGAGGAGAGATCCACATGACCACCAAGGGTTTCAACTTACTCTAGAATATCCACAGAGAGTGGGTCTACTCATTCCTCTCCCTTCCTCTCGTCTCCAGCCAGTATTCCTGTTTGGCCACATATGGCTACAATCCAAGAGAGAGAACAAGGAAAGTCATTGAGCTAGTTCTGATGGATCTACATCCTGGATAGGGAACAGGTCAGAGAGGGCAAGAGAGTAGATCTGAAAAGCCAAACAGAAGTTCACCAACACAGTCTAGTTTCCAGTTGAGTGCCCAACCTACTACTGCTAAGCAACCTTTAAATTCTTAGGAAAAGAGCATAATGAGCTCAGGCTAACCTGCCATGCACACAGCTCCAGGACCTTTTACTGAATTCAATGGCTCTGCCACTATGTTAGAGGTAGTGGTAGTCACATTATATCTTCTAAGGTTGATATCTCCCACCTGTTTATTTTCAAATGTCCCCTACTGCCACTCTGCTACTACCTTCTACTTACTACACAGCTTTTTAGAATTGAAGATGTGTGGTTTCACTGGCTCTTACCATCATCTAGAATTTTTATGGGATTGCAGCCATAACTCCTCCTGGTCCCATCAACATGTGATTTCCCCAAGAGGTGGATTATTGTTTTTAGTAGACCCTAACTTTAACATCTGGTCACTACACTGATAGTCGCATGAGGGAAGGATTAATATTAGATATATTTTTCACATTTAACCTCTTCTCCCAGTCAATAAGGAATAAGGAGTCAATAAACCTTTTAAAAATAGCAATGAATATGAAATTCTCACACTCCATTTTCTTCATCTTTAAAAATGAGAAGAATTCACCCTAATAAAACATACTTGCATTTGTTCAATTGTAGCCAAAACTCTTTTCACTTCACATCAAGGCCTCTATATTAACACATATTTCTAAAAAAAATAGAATTAGAGAAAAGATTACATGCTGAGAACATATGGTGAGGTACAATCCCAGGGCAACAAGGGTGAGGGAGGGAAGAAGATAAATCAAATAACGGCTATGTATGTCCAAATTATCCAAAGTTACGCTAGAAAGCATAGCCATGATGCAGTCATTTAGAAAGTGTAGCCAAGGTTGTTCAGAGCCTTGGGGCCTTGTAACAGTTGCCTAGGAAAAGAAAGGAGAAGAATTTATCTTCAGGCTTCTTGATTTTGTCCCCTTTTTTCCTCAGCGGCCCACAATTAATCACAGGCATATTAACTCTTCCACAAACTTTCCAGTTGTGTCAACTAGACACTTTAGAAAGCTGCTAGGGAAGCTAGGTCTCATGTCCCACAATATGATCCTTTATCTAAGTCCAGGGTGGTGGGGAAGCTATAGACTCTTTAGAGCTATTTATGTTTGGCCTGCGTTCTTTCACTGCTGAAGGTCATTGCGAAGGAACCAAGGAAAGCCACAGTAGAAACTGATCTTTGTCTTGGGGGACACTTTGCCACAAAGATAGCAGTGTGGGTAGATGGGGTAACATGGTTTTCCATTGAGCAAGTGGCTCATGGCCCAGAGATGAGTTCTTTATCAATTAACTGTAGAACAAAATCTGAGGAACATCATACATTGGGCCACTCAGATCTCCACACATAAACTCCATGGTATCTGGCTCTATAGTAGAATGAAAGGACTAGTTAAATGCTTTACTTCTTTATGAACAGAGAGGAACAAGTCCAATCCTATAAGTATTAGAGGAAGATACCAAATTTTAAAGTCATTTGTAATCACAACCTTACAGCTCTTTCCTTGAAATTCTCTTTTCCAAGACAGGCTACATTCCCCTCCCTGCCACCCCGCCACCCAGATTCATTCATTCTAATATCTATGCGTAAATTTGGACTATTTTGAGCTAGAATAAGGATTAATCAACAAAATTAGTACTATTTTCATGAATAAGCTCTAGAAATGAGATATATTTTAATTTATCTTATTCTTGCAAGAGAAAAATAACAAATAATAGTACATCTCTGTCATTGGTGCTCCTATGACAAATGCTCTAAACGGAATGGTACTACTAAAGTTATCTTTGTTCGTTTCCCTACAGAATTCTTCCAAACTTATAGGAAAACTCAAAACCAAACCTGGTAACAATTATACTAACAGCTGTGTCCATGAAACACTTATCTTCCTGATAACATCATCAAGGAAATAAAAAGCAATTCTGAGATTCACCTCATTCCTAAAATTACTGACTTAATTATTTTTTTAAAATTCCTTTTCTATAAACTCATCAAAATATTTTATTCCTTTTTAAAATTTTATGTATTAGTTTAGTTTTACTTATTTTTTTAATTGTGTTATATTAGTCACAATACAGTACATCATTAGTTTTTGATGTAGTGTTCCATGATTCATTGTTTACATATAACACCCAATGCTCCATGCAATCCGTGCCCTCCTTAATATCCATCACCAGGCCTGGTAATGGATAGTTCTACTTTTTCAGCATATGTGGTGTACCATAAAAATGTTTCTAGAAAAAGAAGTATTCCTTTCTTTCTCTACCCTTTTACTGTACTCTGTCTTGAAACCAATTCAATTCAATCCAAATGGAGGTATTTCCAAAACTCCATTAAAACTGCTATTGCAATGATGACCTGTGTCTTCACTGATGGTCTCACCTCATTTTACCTGGAAATATCAGATGCAGGTAATGGAACTGATTGTTTCTTCCTTTTTAAAATATTTTCTTCACTTGACTTCTAGAACTCAACACATTCCTGGCTTTATTTTTACTTCGAAAGCACATATGTTCAGTATCATTGATCGTTCCTGCTTCCCTGACAACCTTCTATTAGAGTGTTTCATTTTTGTCAGCTCTTCTCTTTTCTTTTCACTCATATACCTAAGTTAACTCATTCAATCACATTTTATTATTTTTTTTAAGTAGCAGGGTTTTATTTTATTTTTTAAAGATAGATTTATTTATTTATTTATTTATTTATTTGACAGGCAGAGATCACAAGTAGGCAGAGAGGCAGGCAGACAGAGGGGAGGGGAAGAAGACTCCCTGCTGAGCAGAGAGCCCGATGCGGGGTCCAATCCCAGGATCCTGGGATCATGGGATCATGACCTGAGCTGAAGGCATAGGCTTTAACCCACTGAGCCACTCAGGTGCCCCTCAATCCCATTTTAAAAGAAAAAGTACTATTCATTGTCTGGTGACTCCAAAATTATATCCCTAGTCTAGACCTTTATCCTGAACTACATACCCATTATATTCAATTGCCTTCCCACATTTCCACTTCATATCTAAAAGGCATTTCACACTTTATCTTCCCCCCAAAACAATTTTTTTCTCTCCATCTAAAGCTTTCCTTCCACAGTTTCCTCAATAAATTCCATTGTTCCTTCAGGTATACTGGCTAAAAAAATAACAATCCTCTTTAATTCTTCTTTTCCTTCTAACATAGTATTCAGTCTATAGGCAAATATTCCTGTATTAACCTTCAAACAACCGAACAACCATTTCTTGATGCTACTATTGTCACTATACTGATCCAGGGCACCATCCCATCTTCCTTGGACTACTCCATTGAGCTCATAATCTCGCCTCAATAGAGTACATCCTCTACACAGCAGTCAGTGATCCTTCTAAATCCAAATCAGATTATGTTGCCCTCCTGCTCTCAACACTTCAATAGTTCCCATAATACTTAGAACAATTCCAAAGCCCCTAGCTACTCCTCAACCCATTGCTTTCCACATCCCTCTCACAATGTTCAGGACACATGGGCCTCTTTACCCTTGTAGTTAGTGCATGCCAGAGTAACTCCTACTTCACGGCTTCACTCTTGCTATCCACCTGAAAGTTTTTCCCTTTTATGGCCTTTTCCTCTCCTAACTAAAATATCAGTTTCTCAGATAGCCATTCCCTTAACATCTTATCATTATGCTCAGTGGCTTTCTATTTCCTTTTACTACTTATTTGTCCTAATGGGTTAATATGCTCAAGAAAATTTATGATTACCTCACATTTAGTATTTTTAATGGTTTATTTTCTCTCTCTTTCACTGTAAGTTCTGAAAAGATCAGCTGTTCCTGACACATAGAAGTGTTTGGTAAACAGTTGTTAGATGGATAAATAATTTTCATTTGCTGAGTTCACTGATAGCATGGCACCCTAAGATACTGTTCAAAGAACTTGTTTTTGCTTGAATTATGTCTTATCAGAGCGAAGTGTCACCAAAGAAATCCTATTAGTCATTGCTATCATGATGACCTTCCTTTACCCATTAAATCTCTTAAAAAAACAATAGTATGCCAAATGTCCTTTTAGGAAAAAGGTAGGAAATCCCCTTTTACTCATCCATATCATTCTTTATAAGAACAGAATACAGAAACATGACTCATGCCACTTTCTTTCCTAAGACATTGGCAAGTAAGTAAAAGTTGAATTTTTTCTTACTGCTTGTCTCACTAAATTTTCTAGGCTACACCTCTCTTCCAGGGTTTTTAATTGATACGGAAGAAATTTAATTGACTACATCTTGCATTTTAAACATAATCATGACTATAGGATCAACCATAAATCAACTTTTAACTAGAGGATTTTCTCATAGGTGTCCAAAGTGTTTTCTTACTGAACATTTTAAGCACATAACTGAGCACATTTTAAACCTAGTGTTTTTGTCACACTTTATTAACACTCCATGGAAATTCCAGAAAATATTCATTTTTGTCAAATATGTGTAAATCAATTCAAATCAATGCAGTAGAGAGCTTTATTTAGAGAAATGGCACAGTGAATCCCTTTTAAAAACACATTTTATTAAATGAATCATCACTCCCTCAAACGTCTTATTTTAAATTTCAGATTTTCATTTATTAGGTTTAAAATAGGTCTCCTATTTTAGCTAAGTTTCTTTACTCTAATATATATAATTTTTTGGCTTGAATCTTCTCTAAGAAATAAAGACATTTTTTACAGTTTGATTAGTATATCATCTTAAATGGATTCCATGACTGGCACATTTCTGAGACTGAATTCTCCTGAGGAGTATTTCTTTGGTCACATTTCAACATCTTCTCAATCATCATTATCTGACCAAATGAACCCCCCCAAAAAAAAACTCGTGTACTTTTAATTTTACTTTTATGTTTTATTATGGTAAAGTTTAAGCATATGCAAAAGTAAACTAAAGTTTTCATCTATAACCTGTGGTTTCTTAACATTAGTGGTACTGACATTTTAAACTTTGTAATTCTTTATGTGTGGATGGGAGGGGAGAAGACTATCCTGTGCGTTTTAGCATGTTTAATAGGATCCTTGGCCTCTACCTTTTAATGGCAGTAGTCCTTGCTTCCCAGTCATGACAATTAAAAATATGTCCAGACCTTGCCATATGTCCCCTCAGAGACAAAACCAACACCAGATAAAAACTGCTACAAAGCCCATTCACTCCCCACTACCTCCCACATACCATATTATTTGATCCATATATTCTGTCTATCTATCATCTATCCATCTGATAATGACTTTTTAAAGTAAAAAACACCATTACCACACCTAAAAACTGGGAACAGTAATTCCTCCTTTATCATTATACAGCCAGCCCCTTTTTCAAATCCAATTATGTCATAAATGTCATATTTCTCTTTGCGTATTCTTCATATTCTGTCTCTTTTCTCTCTTTCTCAACCTCCATACAGAGATATAATAGATGATGATAGAGACATAGATAGAAGATATATGTCTACACTACACACACGCCACACACAGAATACATACATGTATATAATACATGCATATATACATGTGTGTGTGAGCGTAAGTATGGGTAGGTGGATATAGTTAGTTTAAATTATAGTATGAATAAGATAAACATAATTAATTTCAAGACTTCTTATTAAAGTATAATTGATATACAATATCCTCTTAGTTTCAGGTATATATCATAGTGATTCAATATTTTTATACATTACAAAATAATCCCCACAATAGGTCTATTTATCATCTGTCATTATACAACAGTATTATAATATTATTTACATATTACCTTTGCAGTAAATTGTTACTTTAATATTTTAATTTTTTAGTTTTAATACACATCATTCTCTTGGTTTTCCTGATAAGTTATAAATTGAGGAAATTGCTTCGTTTTTTTTTTCCTGTAGAATTTCCTAAAGACTGGATTTGCTAATTGTATCTCTAATTCTATTGCCTTGGTATTTCCTGGTAGTTGAATATAGCATATGATCAGAATCAAGTTCAAAAAGTTTTTTTAAGATTTTATTTATTTATTTGAAAGAGAGATCATGAGGAGGGAGAAAGGGAGAGGAAGACACAGACTTCCCCCTGACAGGGAGCCCAACACGGGACTCCATACTAGGACCCTGGGATCATGACCTGAACCATAGGCAGTCATGTAACCAACTGAGCCACACAGGTACCCCTCACGTTCAGAATTTTATGATAAGATGATTTTTCAGAGTTTCTGTCCCTCTAATACAAGGTACAGGATTCTTGAATGTTTCTCTTTATGGAATGTTAGGAGCTACTGATGTTTAATACCCAGATCCTTTGGTTCTAGGAAGAGGACAAAATGATGTATTCTTTCTAATATTCCTCCATCAACCTATTAGCTGGAAAATTTCTATAAATAGAGATTTCCCTCATCTGCTATTGAACTGCTCAGGAGTGGAGAATGTACAGAAAAGGCAGGATAAATAAACAAATTTTCTAATTTATTGACCAGTTTTCACAATAATAGCTAAAGTCAGTAAAATATTCCAGTAGTGACAGATTAGGTTTTTTAATCTTTTTATATTATGCAAGCATAGATTTAAACATCCTTAATGCACTTTAATCTATTGTACTTATTACTATTTTTTAATACTTAAGATTTTCCTAGTAGATTCTCTTCAAACTGACTCCTGAATACTTTTGACATGATCCAAGAGTCTTTGAAAACTTCTTTAGTTTTTTTAGATTGCACATATAAGTAAGATCATATGGTTTTTGTCTTGTCTATTTCTAATGTCTCAGCCATTTTTCCAAGGATAAAAGAGCATAAACTCTAATTGCAACTAAAATAATGGTTTGGTACCAATTCAATTTTCTTCATCTATGAAATGCATATGGTGTATAACATTTACAAGTCATTGTTTACTTTAAAAAATCTCAAAATATCCTGATGAAAATTACTAGTTCTATAAACCTGCCACACTACTTAATCTCGTTGAGTTCTTTTTTTGTCTCCAAAATGAGAATATTATGTTGATCTGTTTAACATATAATGTTGTTTAACCTGTTCAGTGTATTTTATCATTCTATGTATCAGTATATTTTATAGTGCATGGATACAATAAATAATCTTAGCTAGCATTATTCTCTTTTACCAATTGATCTCCATCTGTAAGGCAAACCTACCCCTTTCCTCTCAAAACTATATGAGGTATAATTATTTTAGTAGTGGACATCATATTACCTGTCTTTCCCATGGCAATTTTTGTTTGAACACAGAAACAACAGGTCTATTAGATTACTATGGAAAGGATGAAAAGCTGCAGTACAAAGGAATGATATCTGATCATTTTTCTTTTCTCTCTTGTTACCAACATCACCTATTATCTTGTTTACTTTCCTTTTCTACTGCTGCGCACTGATAGTTTCAATGATTCTTTCATGATAACTTTCCAAACCCTCTTCCTGGTCAGTGTGCTGAATAATTCTTCCATTTAGCACCTACTCTCTTGGCTTTATTTCCATCTTCTGGAGAAATGAAAATTTATCTTGAACTCTAGCCCCCATCTGCTTGTCTGGATTATAAACCAGATGACTTGTCACAAGAATCTTTGGGGAGGAATGGAGTGGTTGTGATTTTTGAGGCTAAGATTATTATGCCAATTTAAATGGGTGAGACCATTTGCCCTGTATTTTTACTCATTCCATCAATAAGAGTACTTTGAATCTTTGCAGACTGAGAAACGCTCTCTGGTTGAGTGACACCTTTAGGAAAACCAATATCTCAGTTCAGAGACTCCATTGCCAAGAAAGAAAGAAATGCGGGGAAAAAAAAGCTTTTAAAAATAGAACAAAACAAAACAAACCTAATACCTCTCTTTATGGGGACTCAGCACATGCCTTGTTCTCAGCCACGCACAAGCTAAACAGATTTAATTGCCTTTTCCTATGTCAAAAACCAGCCTGTCCAGAGGGACACAATATGAGAAGCTTGTACAGGAACATTTTATGCTGTATCTGTTCCTGGAGCAATGGTGCTTGTGTTTCCAGGGCTGTCGATTAAGCATATTTTTTCCCCAGCACATATTCATTAAGACACAGTTGACAATTTCATTGCCACTGAATTTTTTGTTATATATATATTAGTTCTGGTTGAAGGACAATTTAGGAATGTTTTTATGGGGAATAAAGAAGACCTCTGGTTGGAAGATTTTTCTATCATTTATTACATTATACTAGAAAGACAAAATGGCTTTGTGCCCCTAATGAACACTCTTATCTGCATTTAACTTAGCCTGATCCTTTGAATATCTTTTTGGAATAATGTTCTGTTAACACAGAAACTGTTCATAAACATATCAAATTATATTTATTGGCCTTGCATTGATGATATATTGGTAGCTATTAGACAATGGGGGTGGGAATATGCAGCAAATGACCAAAGGGATTTTGTAACAAATGGAGATATAGATCCACTAAAAAAGTCAATCCCAAAGTTCTCTGTCCAGGTGGTCATAGGGGTGGAAATAGAGAAAGCCAAAGAAAGAGAAAAAGTGACCCCCACCCCGCAAAAAAAAAAAAAAAATAAATAAATAAAAATAAAAGCAAGAAAGAGAGAACGTTTAAAAACAAAACAGGTGTGGTATGAAGATATCTTAAAGTAAAGCTGATAGTCTTCCAGTCCTGTCTCTTTGAACTCTGTCCTAGTCCCAAGAGAGTAGAGGAAAAATATACTGCTCAGTTGATGGATTGAGACCTAAGTTTGGGTACAAGACAGCATCCAATCTTAAACCAGGGAATAATGATGCCCACAAGTGATCATGTGCCAAAAATTACAGAGCATACACACAGGCTAAAATTCCTTGACTGGTGAAGCACATGATCAACTCAGAATTCGTTAGTTACTGTTTGATAGTGACCAAGAATTTCCACAAAGTTACCATTGCAAAGAGCACAAGAAAGGCACACCACTAGGAGGTTTGGTTTTTGACACTATTTGAACATTTCTGTAGCTACCAGGATGTTTTCTCCTCTCTCCTCTGAGTCATGCTGTTACAACGCGGACTCCAAAACAGCTATAAGCATGAAGGTGGTTCATTAGGGAGTGTTCTTGGCACCAGAATGTGTGAAAGAGAAGGAAAGGAAGCAGCAGCGGGCAGAGAGAGGAATTCGGCTGTGATATAATATCCACAGACATCTCAGCTGACACTGTGGTATGTTCTGAACATAGTGTGATGCTTGGTAGTTATATGGAGCTGGAGAGAGAGAGATGGCTGTTGATAATCCCAAACTGATGTCATTTGATGTGAGCAGTGAAGGGTTTGCAACCTTGGATGAGGCAACTCTCTTCATCGGAGGCAGTGCCTTAAGGAGTCTGGCAGCTGTGGGGTTTAGTTCTGGACAGCACTTCAAGCAGATGGAGAGATTCCGGGCACTGCATCACATCTTAGGCAACAGTGGGAATGATGATAGTTTTCTCAAAGTGTTGTTGTGATAATTAAATTTAACCAACTGACTTCAGGGCATAGGGCATGGGCTCAGTAAATAATATTTAAATTCTTCTTTCTTTAGAACTCAAGCAGCAGTTTTGAAAATTTTTGATATGTATAAACATTTGTGGAAGGGATTTCTGCTATTTTATCTTCTAGCCTCTTGGAGTCAGAACAAAAACTTTGATTAATAATTTTTTCACCTAACCTTTGAAACAACCGTAATGTAAGTATTCTGTGATTCCATTTTATAGGAATCTGAGACTAAGATTAATTTAGAAATATTTACAAAAAGTATTTGTACAAAATATTTGTAAAAAAATAGTTGCACAAATCAATTGTAAAGAACCAAAGATTTATATAATGGCTTCTTTTTTTCTATGATTGAATGACAACAAGACTTATGATCAGAAGATCTGGATTAATCATGGACCTTTCCCCTTGTGAGCTTTATGATTTTGGTACACTTGACATTTTTATTCTGATTCCTTATTTCTAAGTATAACTTGTATTTCCAGGCTTTATGAGCCATGTTTATCAGGTGTGTCTTTTACTACAAGTGAGGTAGGAAGAGATACTTTAAAGGCAAAGTAAAGAAACACAGGAAATGCATTTAGTCGTAAAAATGTTCAGATACTATCTGAAAATAGCATACTATGCCCAGACCAAACAATGTCAGACATGAACTTGCAGAGAGAAGTAAGAAGGAATAGGAAAGAAATAGAACCTTTATATGCCCAGACATGAAACTTGGACTTGAAGTTGTAGACAATGATGATCCATTGAAGTTGAAATAGGAGAGTAGTTATATGAATGTTGAGTTTTAGGACTAACACTCTAGAAGCAGGTGGATGGTAGAGAAGAAGAGAAAAACCTGGAGGTGGAAATTCTATTCAGAATCCTAGGCTAGAAGTACTGAGAGATTTAAAAGGGGAAAAAATATGATAGTGCATATAAAGAGAAGGGCTTAAGTTTAAGAAATATTAGAGATAAAATAAATATGAACTTAGTAAAACTCACCATTTATTGGTTTACTTAACAGAGTATTTTCTAGTACTCTGTAACAATAACTTTATGAATCCCTGGAGATTACTCCAAGGTTGGATAGAGAAAAATGCTTAAAATAATTTCTGTTAACTAATATTTTGAAGAAAACAAGAAGCATGTATACATTAAACCCTTATTCTACTACTTTGCTGTCTTTTATTGTCTGCCTTAAAAGAACCTCTATTAGTCCCCATTTTTCCTCTTTTTTGACTTTCTCACTTACTTTGATATATTTTATCCAGAATTAATATCTGTATTAATTCTAGATTCAATTAATATGAGTATTAATTCTAGTTTCAAAGTAATACCAGGTGCTAAAATAAATTAATCCCATAATTTTTAAGGTTTAACTCAGTAAGATTTTAATATTTATTCACATAATAATCCAATGTGGGTATTCCTGTTGATGAATGCATTCTACTTGGACTCTCCTCAGGATGCTTCCACCCCTCTGGCTATATTCAGCTCTAGGCTCTCTGTTCTATGCACTCAGCTATAAATTGAGAAAATAATGGGAAGATTAGAAAAGGGAGGTTATTATAGGGTATGAAGGAAATAGCACATATCATTCCTATTCATACATTGTTAACTATCATCAGATAGCCATACCAAAATGCAAATGAAGCCGAGGAAAGCATGTTAGATTCATGGCAAAAACATAAGGAGATGGATTTGATAAAAAATTAATCTCTGAGATTTTTAGTCATGATAGATTAACCAGTCATGGTAGATTAATCAGTGTCTTAATTAATTAGTACTTCAAATTCATTAACTAGTACCTCAACTATTCTTTGACAGAGACCCTGGGGAGCATGGTAAAAAACAGGAGTTGGAATATCAAAGAAGTACAAAGATGATTTACCTGCTGATAACGGAAGGGGAGTCAGAGTTTGGAGTTTGAGTATGGGCAAGTTGGGTTAAAGAAAAATCACTCTTCAGCAGATCTTTTTTTTTTTTTTTAAAGATTTTATTTATTTATTTATTTCACAGACAGAGATAGGCAGAGAGGCAGGCAGAGAGGGCAGCAGGCTCCCTGCTGAGCAGAGAGTCTGATGTGGGGCTCCATCCCAGGACCCTGGGATCATGACCCGAGCCGAAGGCATAGGTTTTAACCCACTGAGCCACCCAGGTGCCCCAGCAGATCTTCACACAATCCAGAAACTCTGCAATTTATATTTATGATGCTCAGATCTGATCTCATTTCATAGTCATATAAAGAAATGACAAAATATAATCTGAAATCAAGGAAAAATGTCATCAGCAAAATGCAAATCAAAATTAGAATGAGATATTGTCTCATACTTGCTCAAATAGTTATTAACAAAAAGAAGAGATATGTGTTGGCAAGGACTTGGAGAAAAGGAAACCTTTAAACACTGTTGGCAGGTATGTAGATTGGTACAGCCATTATGAAAATACTATGGAAGTTCTTCAAAAAATATAAGTAAAAATTTTAAAATATTTTCAACAGATATCTGCATTCATATGTTCACTGCAGTACTATTTCACAATTGCTAAGACATGAAAATGATGTGTCTAGTGACAGATAGATGGATAAAGAAAATATGATATTTATGAAATGGAATATTATTCAACCATGAGAAAGAAAGAAATCCTGCCACTTGGAAAAACATGGATGAGCCTGGAGGATGTTTCGTTAAAAGAAATAAGCCAGACACAGAAAGACAAATACTGTATGATCTTACTTACATGTGAAATCTAAAAATATTAAACTCAAAGAGCCAGAGAGTAGAATGGTGATCGCCAAGGGCTAGGGGAAGGGGAAATAAGAAGATGATGGTCAAAGAGTACAAACTTTCAGTTGTAAGATCATTAAGTTCTGTGGAAAATATTAGAAATGCTCATGGCTGAAAACCCCCAAATTGATGAAAAACAGCAAATAAAATCCAAAAAGCTGACTATCTCAAAAGAAAACTTACTGAGCAAAGTTCAAGATGACTTTGAAGTTCGTTTTGATTTTAGATTGTATATCAATAAGTGTATGCAATCAAAAGAATGTGTTCAAAATTTTCTTGAAAAAGTTTTCTTCATTTCAATCATGAAATTTCTTAATTTCATGTACAGTTGTATTATTATGTTTCATTTGTACATCATTTTTAAAAGTTTACTTCTATAATATTCTATATTTCATTTTATTTTTGAATATATGAAATACTGGTATGCTTCAAAAATCAAAGACTGTTCCACCTCATTCTTCCTATGACAACAGTGACCTAGACTCTGCATCTCACAACACATGAACTTTTTAAAAAGCCAAGTTCTTCATATATTCAGAGAAAGAAGAGGCTAGAAATTCTATTTTAACCAAGACTGGTATTACTTTTTTCTAATTTTTTAAAAGATTTTATTTATTTGACAGAGAGAGATCACAAGTAGGCAGAGAGGCAGGCAGAGAGAGAGGGGGAAGCAGGCTCCCTGCTGAGTGGAGAGCCCGATGTGGGGCTCGATCCCAGGACCCTGAGATCAAGACCTGAGCCGAAGGCAGAGGCTTTAACCCACTGAGTGCCCCAAGACTGGTATTATTTTTATTAAAAAGACATGAGTAGGATAGCAAATGAGTATTTAAAAGATAATAAAGCAATATTATAAATAACTCCATGTCCACAGATTTGATAACCTAGATTAATGGACCAATTCCTTGAAAGACACAATCTACCAAAATTCACACATTTAAAAAAAAAAAAACGTACAGCTAACATCATACTTAATAGTGAGTAATTAGATGCTTTCTCACTAAGATGAAAAACAAAGCAAAGTTGCCCTCTCTCACTACCCTTATTCAAAATTGTACTGAAAGTCTTAATTAATGTAATAAAATAGAAATGTAAATCAAAGGTAAACAGGGAAGGTAGGGAGAGATTTTTATATAGGAAATCATAGTCAACAATAAGTCAATTGCTGATAAACAATTAAATTTGCAAGATGTAAGAATAATATGTAAAAATCACCTGTTTTCTTATATACAAAGAATAATCAGAACTATAAATTTAAAGCACAATACCATTACATTAACACCCCAAAATTAAATATTGAAGTATAAACCTAACAAAACATGTACAAGACCTAGATAAGGAAAACTACAAAACTGATGAAAGAAGTCAAAGTACTAAATAATAAGTGGAGAGATTTCCATATACATGGACAGGAAGACTCATTTCCAAGATGTCAGTCCCTCACAACTTGATCTGTACAAAAGATGCAGAATAACTAACAGAATTGAAGGAGTATAGTAAAAAAGACCAGTGGTTCCAGGGGTTCAGATCAATGGGGAGGAAGAACAGGTGGAACACAAGAGATTTTTAGGGCAGTGGAACTATTTCATAGGATACTGTAATGGTGAATATGTGTTGCTTTATACTGAAGGTTTGTGTTCCCCCAAAATTGATATATTGAATTTTAACCTAATGTGATAGTATTTGGAGGGGGGCCTTTCAGAGATGATTGGGGCCTGGGGGTCATGAGTGGGATTAGTGCCTTATAAATAAAAAGTCCCAGAGAGCTTCCTTACCCCTTCTGCCATGTGAGATTACAGCAAGAAGGCATCCACCTATGTATCAGGAAGATGGTCTTGACCAGACACAAATGTACTAGCACCTTGATTTTGGACTTCTCAGCCTCTAGAACTAAACTGTGGGAAGTAAGTTTCCATTGTTTGTAAGCCAACCTCTGTACAGCAGCATGAGTGAATCAAGACACATGATTATGCATTTTTCAAAAATGTATAGAATGTACATGAAATGTATGACACAAATGATAAACCCTTCTGTAAACTACAGACTTTTGTTAATAATAACATAACAATATTGCCTCATTAATTGTAACAAATATACTACAGTAATGCAAGATGTTAAGGAGAGGGGAAAATTGGGAGTAGGGAGAAATGAGGAACTCTACGGGAACTCAGTAATTTCCCCTCAATTCTGTAGACATAAGACTGCTAAAAAATAAAGCCTATAAATTTAAAAAAAAAAGTACTTTTCATTTTTAGGTATTTTAGGCTTTTTGTGCTTCTATAATGACTTTTTAAAGTTATAAAATGCTGGTCTCCCTTAGAAAAACTGAAAAAACTCCCTTAGCACTGTTTTACACATGTTGAGGATTATGTTTTTTTGTTTCTTGCTTTTTGTTTTAGTTCTGAATGTTCGCATGTTTAATTCAGTAATTGGGGACTGAGCCTTCAGAGAATTCTTTTCTGTAAAAGGGATTCAGTATTGGTGAATACTGTGACTTTCTCCTAATAAATCCACTTCTTTATTCTATGAAAAAGAAGAATATTTTACTTCCACAGTTTGGTGTATGGCCTGGAGATGGTCTGTCCATGTTTGTTCTCAGATGCTCTGAAGACTCCCTCATGGGATGGCTACTGCAGGTATATGAATGGAAATAGCCCACAGTACATACACAACTGGCAATTCCTTACTCACTTGCCATATTATAGTTGATTTTTACACACTGCCAAGATTTCTCAGGGCAGGCTAAAAGGGAATATTTTGTCAATCATTCAGAAAATATTACAGGATGATTTGGGGTATTGATCTCTTTCTCCTGCTGAGCTGTTGCTAAGTTGCCTTTCATATTATTTTGCTAAATGCTTTGTTCTCATCGATTCATTCATATTAGAAATATGAATATGATTTTTTTGCTTCCTAATGATTATTGAAAAATAAAAGAAAATAAATCACTGTGCATAGAAAAAATAGATACATTCCCATAAGTCATAAGCTACTCAAAAATGGTGTGTTCCTTTGAAGAGACAAAATATGAATTTTCTTTAGCTACTGACCTGGAAGAAAAATTGGGGGATAGATAAGTAATTTCTCTTCTCCTTGAAAGCAAGATACCTAACACGATAGGAGTATGATTACATCCATACAATAAGATGAATTATTGAAGTTATAATGATGATATTATTGTTATAATTTGTAAGACATATATTTTGTGACAAATAAATGTTCACCATGACTTATGTCACTTAAAAACTTATCACCTACCCTTGAAATAATACGCCATGATCTTACATATCAGATAGCCAAAGATTCACATGTTTATGGAAGCTGTCTGTGGTCATAGGCTAATAAGGAATGAAGTCAGGATTTGAAATCAAGTTGACTTCTTTTGAGATCAAAGATAGCTATACAAGATAAATGTGCTATACAAAGAGAGCACATTAACTACAACAGATATATGAACAACCCATATGACTTACTATAAAGAAATAGTTTTAATGGCCCCTCTGTACTTATAGGGATACCTCAGATGCTAGCATTTGAGAAGGGTTAGAGATCTCTCTAGTCCTATGAAATTCCTGTCAGAATAGTCTGATCCTTTGCCCAACAACTTCTATGCAAGTCCGTGGCTCACTTGAAAAATTTCTATTATAAGAAATATTCTCCCTACTCAGATTTCATGGGTTGATTTACACTTCTTTTGTGTATTTGCTCAAAATGAAAATAATTCAATTCTTACCACTAACGAAAACAAGATTTCATTTGGTTTATCAAAACAGGATATGGCCTTTACTTTTATTTTTATTTATTTATTTTTTTAAGGATTATAAGAACAACACAACTAGTAATATAAGAAGATATAAAAATACAAAGAGGAACAATTTGTTACTAATTCTATCAAATAGAAAATCATCATGAGTATTTCTATTTTTTGAGGCATTGTAAAGACACAATGTGGTCATACTAGTAAATAAAAATCATCCCCTCTGTTAAAAAAACAAAAATCTAGTTACACTTGAGTCTGAGCTTTTAATGTGTAAGTATGTATGTTAAAATAATATACACATTTATTTAAAAAAAACAGGATATGGTCAAAATAAGGATATTCAATTACAATTTTAGAAAACATTTCTCATCAGATTCTTGATATATCTGATAACTCCTTGTCATCCATAGCTATATATTTATCTAAAGTCTAAATAGCTGATTCTCTGCAGTGTGGCCACATAAGAAACCAGATGTTGGTACTCTGCTATCAAACAAACTGAGATGATACTCAAACTCTATAGGTCTGAGAACATGAGGAATTTAGTACTCTGATTCAACTGTTCTAAAATAAATATGTCTATTTTTTGGAAAACAACGATCAGTCACTCAAAATAACTTCCCTCAAACACCCTTTAGTTTGAACATATGACAAAATCATTCTTCTGATAATAAGAGAGGAAAGGGAAGTGATGTCGGGTATTGGCTAGACTGCCTAGACATGAAGGATTAGCCTGGGACTGATTTCTGATTGATTAAAAATATAGCAAAGGCTTTTCACCTAAGATGATGGATTGAGCACACCTGGTTATCTTATGTTCCGTTTGAGACTACAGTGAAATCATGACAAAGGGAAAAAATAATTAATAACAACAAATAAGAGGAAGATGGTATTATTGCAAACAATTTTTAGAAAATAGATCACAGAGAAAAATTTCTAAATTAAGAAAGTTGGGGAAAACACTCTATCTAAGAATATATAAGAAGATAGCTTTGTCTAGGATCCGATCTATGTATCCTCCAGGAGCACCCTAAAGAGGCACAGAAACCAGACACTTCAAGTACTCGAGAGAAAGTGAAAAAGGGATGGTAAGCTTGAAGGAAGGAGATGGAAAAGTTATCTCCTACAATCCTTGTCAACTCAGCATGGAGCCCAACTTAGACTGGATCTCACAACCCTGGGATCATGACCTTAGTCCAAATCAAGAGTCAGAATCTTAACTGATGGAGCCAGGTGCTTCAATCCTTGTCAACTTCTGATTACATGCTATAGAACCCTAAGTCTTGTATCCTCCAGGAAAAGAAATAGTTTTCTTTTCCAGAGAAAGAACACACAGAAAACTCTAAGATAGCATTAACCCAGCAGATGCTGGCTGACTCCTCAGGGCTGCAGGGTATGGAGGCCAATAAACTGTTCATCAACAAGACAAAGCCCTGTGTCCACAACTGTGTTTACTGTCATGAGGAACAATAGTGGTTTTGATTGCTTCATTTTAAGGCATGGACATTTACCCAGGCATTTGAAGAAAGACTGATTAATTCCATTCAGAAGCAATAATCAAATCCTAATATATGGCAGGCACTACTCTAGGCTCTGAAGAAACAGTGGTAAACAGAAAAACAAAAATTCCCTTGATCTCATGAAGCGTCATAAACAAATATAGAAAAATTATGAAATGTCAGACTTTGGTAAGTGCTTTTGAGGAAAATAAAACGGAAAAGGAAAATAAAGGAAGGGAGATGTTGCTGTTTTCAAGGCATTGTCATGGGGGTCCTCACTGAGAAGGCGGAATTTATGCAAAGACCTAGAGGACAGATGAGAGTCATCCAAGTGGAGAATCTTAAAAAAGAAAAAGAAAAGTGTAAGTAAATAATAAAGGAAAACACTGAGGTTGGAACACACTTAAATCATTCAAAGGAAAACATGATGGTATGTACGAGATGTAGTAAATGTGCAGGTAAGTATTAGGAGATGAACCATACAAGGATAAAATTTAAGGTCATACAAGTCGTCCAAAAGACTGGCTTTGTTACATACAATAAAGTGCACAAATCTTAAGGATCATATCGGTGACTATTTACAAATAAATGCCCTGTGTAAACATCAATCAGCTCAAGATAAAAAACTTGCCTCTGACCCCACAGAGTCTCCTGTGCCTCTTTCCGCTCAATTTCCCAAACCAAGCAACAAATATTCATATTTCTATCATTATACATTAGTATTGTATGCCCTTCAACATTATATAGATTATGTAATCCTCAAGCACGTGTTTTCTGTAGTCCGGTTCTTAATCTCAATATAAAGTGATAGTGATAGTATGACTATATCATACTATCATATCATATTATGTCATACCTATATCCTATTATTGTTGAGTAGTATTCCATTATAGAGATATAGTATGGTTTATTCCTTTTTAAACTTTTGGGTTGTTTCTATCCTGGAGTTACCAACATTCTAGTTCACAAATTAATGCATGCCTTTCTCTTGAGCAAACACTTAAAAGTGGAGTTACTAGGTTATAGGGTAGGTGAGTATTTAATTACATTAGAAATTATTCAAAAGACTGCATCAGTTTAAACTCCCACAAAGTGTGAAAGTTCCAGTTGTTCCACATCCTCATCAGTATTTAATATGGTTGTTCTCCTCAATTTTAGCCATTTATCTGATGACTAGCAAGGTCAAACTCTTTTTTTTTTTTAATTTTTAAATTTTTATTTTTTTGCAATGCCAAACTCTTGTCGTAGAGTTAGGATTCAGAAATCTTTATGAAGTCTGGTTTTATTGGTGATATTTTTCCTCCTATTTTAATTGGGATGTTCGAGTTTAATTATTGATTGGTAGGACTCTTTATATATTCTGAGATCAGCCCCTTTTCAGATACGTGTATTGCAAATATATTCTTCCAACCTGAAGCTGTGTTTTCAATTTCTTAATAGACTTTTGGGTTTGTTTTTACTCTGCTGAAATTTTTATTATGAGTGAGTTTGAATTTGGTCAAGTTATTTTTTCTTACCTATTAAAATAATCAAATATTTGTTGATTTCCTAGTTTTTAAAAAAATTATTTCTTGTTTGATTGTATTATGATAAGAAAATATATTCTGTGTTATTACAATATTTTGAAATATATTGAGATTGGTATTTTGGCCCAGATATTTTCAAGTATAATTAAAAATAATACAAATGCTTCAGTTATTGGATGTAGTATTATATTAATATCAATTATCTTAAATAGGTAATGTTCAAATCTAAGATCAGCACAAGTCAAGGACTTTTACTCTCACCATTTCTATTCAATATTTTAATAGAATCTCTACCCAGTATAATAAAGTTAAAAAAAAAAAAGAAATTAAAAGCATATACAGGCATACCCCAGAGATATTGCAGGTTTGATTCCAGACCACTGCAGTAAAATAAATACTGCAATAAAGTGAGTCAAATGAACCTTCTGGTTTCCTGTGTACATAAAAATTATGATTACATTATGCTGTACTCTATTAAGTGTGCAATAGCATTATGTCTATAAAAAAGTGTACATACCTTAATTAAAAACACTTTAATGCTAAAAAATATTAACCATGACCTGAGCTTTCAGCAAGCTGTAATCACTGACCACAATCACCATAACAAATGTAATAATAATGAAAATTTTGAATATTGCAATAATTACCAAGATGTGACACAGAGACATGAAGTCAGCAAATGTTGGAAAAATGGCAACAATACACTTGCTCAATGCAGAGTATAAAACTCCCAGAGGGAAACATAGGAGGAAATCTTTGCAACTTTTGGCCAGGTGAAAAGCTTTCTGGTGAATCACCAAAATCACAAATCATAAAAGAGAAAATGATAAACTGGGCCTCATCAAAATTAAAATCTTCTAATCTTCCAAAGATAATTAAAAAATAAAAATAAAGTCATATGGCTGAGAGAAAATATTTGCAATATAACGAAGAATTTGTATATAACAGATAAATAACTTTCAATAATAAGATAAGTAATTCAATTTAAAGATAGCATAGTAGGGCATCTGGGTGGCTCAGTGGGTTAAGCTTCTGCCTTTAGCTCAGGTCATGATCTGAGGGTCCTGGAATCGAGTCCTGCATCGGGCTCTCAGCTCAGCAAGGAGCCTGCCTCCCTTGCCCCCCCCCCCCCGCCTGCCTCTCTGCCTACTTGTGATCTCTTTGTCAAATAAATAAATAAAATCTTAAAAAAAAAAAGAGAGAGAGAGAGAATAGTAATGTGAATAAGCACTTAAGAAGATACACAAATGACCAATGAGACATGAATAGGTGCTGAAGATCAGTAGTATTCAATGAAATGCAAATTAAATCCCCAATGAGATAGTAATGCACACCAACTAGAATGACAAAAATTAAACAACTAGCAACATAAAGTATTGGTGAGCATATGGAACACCCAGAGTGCTCAGTATTGGCTGGTAAAAAATGTAAAATAGAAGAAGCACTTTGGAAAATATTTTGGCAATTTCTTATAAATTTAACAACCATTAAGTATTTATCTGAAAGAAATAAAAATATGCACGCCACAAAAATATCTAAGCAAATATTCATAAAACCCCTAATTGGAAACAATGAAACTCTCAACAAATAAGTAGATACAGTAAACTAATCATACTTAATATACACAACTGAATGCAGACAGCAGTCAAAAAGAGGAAGAAGCTGCTGGCTACCTTCAGCAATAGAAGATGAATCTCAAAAACATACTGCATGAAATAAATCAACACAAAAGAGTCCTACTATATGATTCCAATGGTAGGAAAATATAGAACAGCTAAACTACTCTATACTCTTAGAAAGCAGATCAGTGTTGACCTTGAGCCAGAAGTGAGGGCGATTAATTATAAAAGACCTGAGAGAACTTTAAGGGTGATGAAAATATATCTTGATTGTGGTAGTGCTTTTAAGGGTGTGTGCATTTGATTACATTCATCAAGAGTACTCTTAAAATAAAACATTTCATTACAAGTAAAATAAACTTTTAAAAAGTTGATTAAAAATAAAAGTCAAAGACTTAGTTTCCAACATTAATCTCAGTCACAGAACATTCAGAACATGAGAATAATCATGTTTTTCCACTTAGCTAAAATATATCAATAAGTCTGTTCCCCAGGTACTTTCTAAACTATCGAATCTAAACCACAGGTATCAGATTGATTTACAAAGGATGAGGTTGAGATCAAAATCAAATATTTACTTAGATTTTTCACTACAGTCTCTTGGTCTTCCAAGAGAACATGTACACCATATTTTTCCCATATCTGAACTTACAAAATTAGAAGAATTTTTTTTTATTCTTGTGCAAGTGTATTTATCTTATAATGAACTACTATGAGAATAGCATCAATGGCCTAGTTTGCTTCAGGTATAAACCTCAATATGAGGAAATGCCCAATGGTAGCTGAAAATTCACAAAATTCATTATCATTTTTACTGAGTGTTCTTGGAAACCCTAATTGCCTTCTTGAGACAGAATCGTGTCTATGTGTTCTACTCTGTTCCCATCACTAAATCTTCAGTTGTGGGGAAGGATAGGTAATATTGAGTCTCAAGGCAGATTCCAAATTGCTGCTCCACTGTTACAAAGGAAGCTAAGAACAGGGATTGTGGTGTCGAAAGTATTATACATAGTTTACCTTGAATTAGTTTGATAATTTAAATTATTCATAATCAGCACTACTGGAACTTATGACTGGTTTAAAGGAAAAAAGGGAAGGGGCAGTTTTGTGATTTCTTGGTAATCATGTATGAAGAACAACTTTGGACCTAAGTCATGGAAAGTATCTAAAGGCAAAGCATGGGGGCACCTGGGTGGCTCAGTGGGTTAAAGCCTCTGCCTTCAGCTCAGGTCATGATCCCACGGTCCTGGGATGGAGCCCCACATGGGGCTATCTGTCCAGCAGTGAGCCTGGTTCCATTCCTCTTTCTCTGCCTGCCTCTCTGCCTATTTGTGATCTCTGTCTGTCAAATAAATAAATAAAATCTTAAAAAAAAAAAAAGACAAAGAACGCAGGCTGTGTTGCTGTGGTCTGCACCAACCAAGAAAAGGCTGTCTGGAATCTTATTTGGGCCTAGAATACACCCGGGGGCTGATCAGTAAAAATTCCAAGGAGCAGTGTCCAATAATGGTAAACACATGCAGAGCTGAAAGATTTAAATGTAGTTTATGTGTTGATTAAGCAGTAAAAAACCAGTGTTCTTTAAACATTTTAAACTGCAACCCATAGAACTGGATGCATTTTACATGGCAACCATGTGTACACATCACATACATGCATACACATATATATATACACATACATCTGAAGCAAACATTTCATAAAACTTTGGTCATTCTATTTTTTTTAACTTTGGTTGTTCTTAAAATGTACAGTATTTACTATTCTATCCTATTCTATTTTACCATATACCATGTTTTTATAGAGATTTCCTTCCATCCCGGTAATTAAGAGTTCAGTCTAATACACTGTTTGAAAAACTGTGGGAAGTAAAAAACAAAAAACAAAAAACAAACAAACAAAAAAAACCCACAAAAAACAAAGAATCCTCTTCCTTTCCTTGGAAGGACACCAGTCCCATGATAGGAGCCCCAACCTCATGACTTCAACTAAGCCTATTCAACTCTCAAAGGTATCATCTTTAAATGTGACCACATTGGGGCGCCTGGGTGGCTCAGTGGGTTAAGCTGCTGCCTTCAGCTCAGGTCATGATCTCAGGGTCCTGGGATCGAGTCCCGCATCGGGCTCTCTGCTCAGCAGGGAGCCTGCTTCCCTCTCTCTCTCTGCCTGCCTCTCTGCCTGCTTGTGATCTCTCTTTGTCAAATAAATAAATAAAATCTTTAAAAAAAAATGTGACCACATTGAGGATTAGAGCTTCAATATGTAAACTGGGTGTGTGTAGGGGCCTCACAACCATCCTGTCCATAATAGCAGGTGATCTGATTTATCTTCTTTTTAATATGGTAACTGAACCTCTGGGTAAATAGACTAATTACATTCACTAAAAGGAGAGTACTTATTAAGTAATGTTCTTAACCAAAAAATGTGTGGCTGTCTACTGCTTATAGTAGAATTTATGTATTCATAACCTAGAATTTATGTATTCATAAGGTGTAGCACCCTGGAAAATGTCATCTAGTTTGTGTTATTAAAAGACAAAACACTTTCTGCTGCATGAGGTAATAATAGGAGTAGCTCACCTGGAGAACTTATAAATTCTGAACTACAGAGGATGTACTGATGTAGGAAGGAAAAGCCCTCAATTTCTAGGATAACTCTATGTTCCAAACTTCTTACCTGCCCATATCCCTGAAATTATTATTAGAGTTTGATGCTCAGTAAGATCTCTGAGTTTTGTAAATCAGATTTGAGAACTCAATCTTTTGGATGATTTCAAGCTACTACAATATGTAATCTAGCATATATTCTTTCATGCCAGCTTAATTCAATACAATGTCATATATTCCTAAAGTATTTTAGTTACTAGTAACTCATCAGAGTATACATCTACTATTTATTCCTGACCAGAATCTCATCTCCCTTTTAAGTAGTAGCACACTTCCAGTCACTGAAGTTAGAAAGATGTCAGAACTGGCTCTCTTTACTTCCCCAAGAAATCTTTTTTGACATTGCACTAGGTATGGCCTCACCCATCCGTTTACAGCAGGGGAACTGTCCATACTTGCCAGAGGTTTGCATTTTTCAAGAGTATCATCCTGCAGGTCCATCAGAAACAATAGCAACCTTTTGTTTGCTTTGAAATAAAATTCTTTAGTATGTTCTCTAGCCCTCTCTGAATTCTTGGTTGCTCTTTACATGACTTGTCTACTTCATGTCTGTCATGCTGCATTTTTATCCTCTACTTAAACTCTTCTTGTTTCTATTCCTCAGATTCGGCTGCTTCTTGGTTTCTTCTGATGATTCACAGTCATCATGGTCCATCCTTCTGGACTTTCAACCTCAGTATCTTTCAGTTTATATTCACTAATGGTTCTGTCCTCTTTTCATTTGCTATTAAAATTCCCAAGAATGAACATCTAGCCTAAATATTCCCCAGTCACCATTCACCACATTGTAACAGTTCATCCTATATGCCACTGGCTAACCTGGGGAGAACTGTGTTTGTCAAAACATGAACATCAGCTCTGATTAAACAGATTGAAGTCCAAACTTCACTCTACTCTGTTAATTACTGAGCACCTTGGATAGATTATTGAAACTATCTAATCCAAATTTCTTTATCTGTAAAATTGGTGTAACATTGGGCATTTTGTCATAAAAATGTTGTAAGGATCAAATGCGATTCTGGACATATGTCATGTTTGTTGCCCTCAGTTATTGTTGTTGTCATTGTTGTTGCTATTGTTGTTGTTATAATAGAGTAGCTAAGTTGAGGCAAGAACACAATCCAAATATAATAAGAGTGTCCAGAGTTAGGCTGAGAGTCATGACCTCCTAGGGTTGTCTAAGAGTTGGCATGTGGAATGAGCAATGACTATCAAATGAGGCTACGGTCTTCTCTGGTTCTATACTTAGTAAGCTTATAGAGTTTATAATAAACAGCATAGTGAGAAAGTCTGTTTTATTTATTTATTTATTTATTTTTATTTATTTTTTTTAAAGATTTTATTTATTTATTTGACAGAGAGAGATCACAAGTAGGCAGAGAGGCAGGCAGAGAGAGAGGAGGAAGCAGGCTCCCCACGGAGCAGAGAGCCCGATGCGGGGCTCGATCCCAGGACCCTGAGACCACGACCCGAGCCGAAGGCAGCGGCCTAATCCACTGAGCCACCCAGGCACCCCAGAAAATCTGTTTTATTATCTTCTGCAAGCATCTTACTAATTAAACATTCTAGCTATGTTGACAATTGTACCACTACAATTTAACTTTTTTTTTTCTGGTTAAATGGCACAAAGCACAATAAAATATAGCTTAAAAATTAAAGTTTGCCAAAATTATATATAAGCTATTTTTCTTCTCCAAAGTTATTAAGAAAGATAACTTGAAACTTTACCATGTGGGAAGGAAGAATCTTATCCTAAGAATATGATATTTTTATAGAATATAGTGAGTACATCTGTCTAGTGAATATGTTTCAGAGAACATTTATTAAATACTGAAACACAACTTAATACTATTATCTTCTTTGAAATTTAAAAATATAAAAATTTGTATAGAAAAAAGAAAAAAAATCTGGCTATTGTATGAAGTCCCTAAATGACAAAAAGACAACTTTTCAACATAAAGAAAGATCTATTATATCATTTATCTACTAATTTCATTTTCAATACTTTTTATAGGAATAAATTATGGTCCTATATCAGGTATCAATGTGTAATTTATTAAGTCAATAGTGTGATCCAGGATGAAATTACTTACATGGCCCTATTTAAATATTAGTGATGGATTAATTATAAAAAATTGATTAATGACCATAAAATGATCGTGTTTCCTGAATGTTTCTCTAGGATTCATAATTATTTTTCTAAATTTGTCAGATTTTAAGTTGAGAAATCATTTGTAGTAATCAACTCTGGTAAATACACTATGTTTGAGAAAACTAAAATTACTTTCTTAGTGCATGAAGACCAGATTATTTTTTAGGCAACATCTTTCCTTCTGTCAGATGATAAGAAAGAACATTACCCCAAGACAGATAATCATAAAGTAGGTCTGTACTATAAAACTCCATTTAATAAAAACAAATTCAAAATATGTTAAAACTATATCTATTTACTATATAAGAATTATGCATGTTATATTTTAAATTTTGTTTTATACAGTCATTTCCAAATTTAAAAATAAATCTATGTAAAAATCTATAGAATTTTCAAAAATAAAAATGTAATATGTTTTTAATATGTGGACCAAAAAAAGTAATAGCTATATTTAACTTTTTTCTTATATGTATAATCATTATTTTAAAATGTAGACCTATCTCAGTTGTCATTTTTTATTAGCATATATTTTTTATTAGTAACAACTAAACCCTTGACTAATATATGTTCCTTAATAAAAGTTTATAGTTATAAAAATATTCCACAATTTTTATTAGCTCAAAGTATATTTAGACATATCCACTGAAATTGATCAGAAATGAAATCATATTATCTGAATTATTATTAAGGTCACATACAGTGATAAAGAATACTTTAAATTTCCATCTATAGCTATAGCTTGAAAAATGCTTCCTTTTGCAAAATTTCTCAAACTTTTCCAAAAGTACCTTTCATCCAAATAAAGTAAATACATTTTTATTGGTTTGGCAATATAGGCTAATCAACTCTAACAAGTGTTTCCCCAAACTTTATATTTTATTTAAATATTTCTACATTTGCATTTTACTATCAATTATATACATGTTTATTTTAATATGAATTTTGTGTTACCCCTTCACTATAACCACTTACTTATATATAACTTCAAGTCCCTTGCCTCTCTTTTATTCTTTGTTCTATGCTGTGAAATCCCAGTTCTGATTAAATCTAACTTTTGTTTTACTCCTGGCCTGCTCCTATGCATCTGAAAAAGGCTGGAGAAGGAAGGAAGGAAGGAAGGACAGGCAAGGAAGAACAGGCAAGGAAGAACAGGCAAGGAAAGAAAAGGAAGAAAGTGAGGAGAGAGGGAGGAACGTAAGGGGGGAGGGAGGAAAGGAGGAAGGAAGACAAACTCATGACCATGCTGACTGATCTCATTTTAAATTTGTAATTCCTAATCTCAATTGGACTACTCCTGCAAGCATCCATTCATTCTTCCACTATCCTAGAGAATAATTTCACACATCCTTTTCCTCAGACTTCCAGTATATCTCAGTATTATGTTTGCAATTAAAACAGTGGCCAAGAGTCCTAGGGTAAACATACTACCTAGGGCTGGTTGATTTATTACTTGACCCCCATTGTGCCCAACATGGACTTAAATCCATATGGAAAATTGATGCTCCTTTTTCAAGACATTTTACTAGCATATGTCAGAATTTTGTTGAAATAGCTATGCATATCTAGGATGAATGTGAGGTTAATGTAATTTTAAGAGTTGCATAATTTGCATAACTACAGTAACAGCTTAAACTACATTAATAGGATATGATCATTTTTTATGTAAATCAAGATGCAAAATAAAATGGAAGCACTGCTGTAAGAAAAAAAATTTACAAATTTCAAACCATAGAAGGAGAAAAATGATTCAAATATTTGTCTCATTGGACAGGGGAGGAAAGAAAGGGAAGAAAGGAAGAAGTAAAATTATTCTAAAGATTTTCTCTTGATTAAGGGCAGAGTAAAGGGTTATATGATTTGGTGGGAAAACTATGCAACTACAATTGACACCACATTTACAAATTATAGTTAAATTATGGTTAAATTACAAATTATTGCAAAAATATGTTTGCAATTAAAACAGTAAGGAAAGCAAAAGCAAAGAAATTATTAATAAAAGGAACAATTGTATTAACACTTCTCAAATAAACAAGGGAAGAAATGAAACTAATGGCAATTTGATTAAACCACAAAAAATGGGGAATTGCAAAAACAGGAATCAACAATGTAAAATTAGTTTCAAAATACAGAGGTTATCAAATTGGATTAAACTTAAAAAACAAAGTGATAAATCAAGATTTAATGACAGATTACTATAAAAATAGCCCCACTTATCTAAGCATGCTATCTCCATACTTTTTGCTGTATAACTTTGCAGCTCCTCCCACCAAGAATTGGAGTCTATTATCTCAGTCCTTAAATCTGAACTATTCTTGAGACTTGCTTTGGTCGATTTAAATGGAAAGAAGTGACAGTGTGCCAATCTTGCATATTTC
The DNA here is from genome assembly GCF_922984935.1 of Meles meles. NCBI lineage: Eukaryota > Metazoa > Chordata > Mammalia > Carnivora > Mustelidae > Meles > Meles meles. The sequence goes on along the minus strand of NC_060066.1, from coordinate 155,359,678 downwards.
TGAACTATCTCTTAGAAGCCTGCCACCATCCTGAAAAATTCCGGACTAATGTGCTGGAGGGTGATAGACCACAGAGAAGCCCAGTTGTCTCATCTGAGGCCATTCTAGATGAAACTATAGCTAGCTAACTCCCAAACATTTGACAAAATCCATAATAGATTAACAGTTTTGAGTAGAGAAAACTGTGCAAAAGATATGAACCATCTATTCTGCCTCAGCTAACAGCAACTCAGTCAATATAGAGGAACTACCGAGTTGTGTCATTAAAAAGAATATGTAGATTATTATCTTAAGCCAATAAATTTTGGAGTGTTTTGCCACTGTTTTTTGGCAGTTTGTATCAATAGCTAATCATTACATATTGAAAAATAAAGGAGATAATGCACAAATGTTATATAAAAGAAACAGGATTGGTAATATTAATACTGAACAGATGAAAATTAAATTTGAAAGTAGTAAATAGGATAAAGAGTAATTTAATGATCAAAGGCATAATTAAGAAGATACTGTAAGTAAAAATGCAGAAATTTCAAAGACCACTTTCTCTAATATTAAGCCAATAAAACCAGAAGTATGTTTTAATTACAAAAAACTCACCAACTTGATAAAAATTAATAAACAACTCCTGAGTTTAGGTCAAAGAATAAATAAAAATAAAAATTCTAAACCAACTATTAAGAAATAAAAACGGATAATACTTTGCAACAAATCTAAGCACTAAGCAAAAGCAGTATGTAGAAGATAAAAGGATAAGAAAGATAGTCTTAATTGCCACAATTATTAAAGAAGAACAAAAATTAATGAAATCAGTATCCTTCTTGTAAGAGGATTAGGGGAAAAACTAAATAAATCAAAGGAAATCAGAAAGAATGAATTAATAAATGTTAAAATTAATGAAATAGAAAAATAGCAAATTAAAATATCTGCATAAGAGAATTTAATATTGACAAACTAATTCAATACACTACAGAAAGAATGACATCATTAATAAATGCTGTTGTCACACGGACTTTCCATCTGGAAGAAAAAAATATATAGATCATTTTCTTATCCAATATAGAAACAATTCCGCTGGAATTAAAGAAAAAAAAAAATCTTAGAAAGCTGCATATACAAATGTATGGTATGCTGCTTAGTTAAGACTGAATATATAAAATCTGTAAAATGTGGAAATAGGATAATACAAAGATTTTAAAACTTAATATAATTAAATATATCATAACTTTAATAAAAATGAAGTGGGTCTAGAAGAATATTTGTAATTCAGATCATAAACAAAGGAGTTAATATCTTTATGACACTAAATGATCAGAAATAAAGAAAAATAATCCAAAAGAAAAAAAATGGGCAAAACTGCAAATAGATATTTCATATCTAAGTCCAAATGGTTAACAGAAATGAGACAAGATGTTCAAATTCACTAGTAGTCATGGAAATGAAAATTAAAAACAATAAGAAATGATTTTACTCTCATTAGGCTGGCATAGAATTTGAAAAGAGCTTTAAAATTTATTGCTGGCAGGAATACAGGGAATGGGATTGTCTCATATATTGAGGGTAGAAAAATAAATTGTTTAGCCTTTTGAGGAATCAGTATTTCAACTTCCATAAAGTTAAAACTAGATATACCATTCACTCTAGCAATTTCACTTCTGGGAATATATCCTAAAGGAATAAAAACCATGTAAGGATTTGGATAGAAATATGTTTATTGAAACTTTGATTGTGAGGGCAAAAACTAGAAACCAAATAGATACCCATCAATTGCTGAATAAAATATGGCACAGTCACATTATGAACTATTACAGAACTATTTAAAAAGAATGGATTAGAGCGATACAAGACAAGACATATTTCTGTTAGGGAGTTTGGAAGAAAAAAAAGAACAAATTTTGGAAGAAGTAAATAGTATGATTCTAATGGGTAAGTAAAACCCAATTTCAGGGGCGCCTGGGTGGCTCAGTGGATTAAGCCGCTGCCTTCGGCTCAGGTCATGATCTCAGGGTCTTGGGATCGAGCCCCGCATCAGGTTCTCTGCTCCGCAGCGAGCCTGCTTCCTCCTCTCTCTCTGTCTGCCTCTCTATCCACTTGTGATCTCTCTCTCTCTGTCAAATAAATAAATAAAATCTTTAAAAAAAAAAACAAACAAACAAAAAAAAAAACCCAATTTCAAAACCCATATTTATCTATTTGAACATATAGGCTTGTATACCATTATACAATTCTGAACAGTTTGCATTAAGGAATGTACTGAGTGCCTATGAAAAAGACAAAAGTGTAGGAGAAGGGATGAGGAAAAGGCCAGGGTCCATTCAACTCCAGAACCCTTCATGCCTATCCCAAGTTGATGTAAATAGCACTCCTGGAATTGTAAGTGGCAGTTATACAGTTGTATATGAAAGCTCTGATATGCACTGACAGAAGTTCTGTGTAGAGAAAAATTAATGAACCTTGTATATACATGCATTTGACAAGCAAAGTTGCCTAGGTTTTCCAACAGCCTGCCAGTGTTATGGACTAGATGTTTGTGTTCCCCCTAAATTCATATGGTGAAGCCATTACCCACAATGGTATTTGGAGATGGGGTCTTTTGAAGGTAATTATGGTTTAATGAGGTAATAATGGTGGGGTTCTCCGGACGGGATTAGTGCCCTTATAAGGAGAGATATCAAAGAACTTGATCATTCTGTCTTCACCAAGTGAGGACATAGCAGAGCTGACCATCTGCAAGCCAGGAAGAGAGCTCTCAACAGAACCCAACCAAGCTGATATCCTGATCTCAGATTTCCAGCCTTTGAAACTGTGAGAAAAAATTAATTCTATTGTTTAATCTACCCAGTCTATGGTATTTTTGTTATGGTAGCTTAAACACACTGATGCACATAGATTAGAGAAGGTAGAAGATGGTAATGAACACACATTTTCTTTCCAATTCCTGCTTTAAGATATAACTAACATTACTCATAATGCTTTGTGGAAAAATACATCAGAATTTTAATTTAACACTTCCATCAAAGAGCTCATAAAGAGTCCAGGAGGAGCAACATGAAGACAAAAATTAACTGTGATATAAGGTAATGAATAATGAACTTCTAATAATCTACTCCAGAAGAAAAAAAGAAATATGATTTTGAATGAGGATTTAAAAAATACTTCAAAGAATGTATACATTATGAAGAGGATTTAAAAGATTAATATATTTTTAAAAAGGAGAGAAATAAGACATTGGAGAAAGGAGGGAATATATAAATAAATGTGTATATATAGACAGGATAAGGCTCACTTTGGGAAAAGATGCATAGTAAATTGAACTAGCGTATGGGTATATAGATGAAAGTGGCCAAGAATGAAGTTGTAATACTCACTGTGAAGGGCCTTTTTCTTAGTATGTGTTCTCCAGAAGCAGATCCAGGGAGAAAGATTTTAATGCAAGTAGTTTACTTGGAAGGGGCACCAATGGGGGTGGGGTGGGGAAGTGATTCAGAGAAGGGAATGCAGTCAGTGTATTTGCATTATAAAATTAGCTACCACACAGAGTAACTGGGTGCTGAGCTTAATCTCACGTTATCTGAGTACTGTTCCCAGAGAGAGTTAATTCTCTAGCTGTATCAACCTGCTGCTGCACCAGCAAAGTTGACTTCTGTTATACTAGGCTAAGAAATTCTCAGACACACAGAAGCCAGTATTAGCAGGCAGAGTACCTTGAAAGAGTTAAGGTGTGATGGATATGGCAAAGGACTAACAACACCTAATACAATTTAATGAATTCTGTGCTAAAGAGTTGGGATGGATGGATATTGGTGGCATCCCCTTTGTTTAATATCTATAGACTTTGAAAGTCATTAGATGTGTGAGCCCAGGGACATGGGGTACTCCCAAGGATTAGTAAAGATGTGTTTTTGACTGTCTAAATGGTGAAAGCATTTAACTAACTAAGGAGTTTGAGAGAAAAGACTGATCAGGAGTGAAGGCATTAAGAACTGTTTGAGATACATTTAGTGAGTTGGAAGTTCCTTTGGCATACTCCGATAAATACGTCCATTAGACAATGAAGGAGTTGGGGGGAACTGGAGCTCAGAAAATAGGTAGGAGCTCCAGAAAGAAAAGATTTTTAAGGTCCTAGGGATATATGAGTAAGTATATGCCTATTTCCCCACCTGGATGTACCTTGGATCAAAGATCTTCATTCTGGTTTCCAACAAATTAAAACTCATGTGATAGACAGAAAACAAGACCTGAAGTAAAAGGTCTGGATTTGAATCTAGACTGTCATCAATAAACTATAACAAGGGTCGGGAGGATTGCAAAAGAAAAATGCTAAACTTTTTGATAATAAAAGCCAATGCGAGCAAGTTTTCTGAGGGAATATACACAACTGTGTCTGTGCCACATTTTGGTAAAACAAGTCACATGGTTACATAAAGAAACAAATATATAAAGTAATACTTTGGCAAATTTATATGGGCAGGGAAAATAAATTGTGTCAAGTTTGATGTCACGACTTTGCCAAAGTTGTTAAAATTTCCAGATGTACACTGAAGAAACTAATAAAATCCCAAAGTACTTTTAAATTGCAGCCCTCAAATTTAGTAAATGTAGGTGACATAATGCATTCTAACTTATGGAGGGTTGTACATGTATTTTTGAGTGATATGGATTAGGTTTATATGTTTTACTTCTCAAAAGGAAATTATCCCTAAGAAATGTAGAGACAGTTTGCAGAGATTTGACATAGATGGAGGGCCCTGAACACTACAAATGAAAGAGTTCAGAGCTTTTAAATTGCACTATGTAAACGGAAGAGGCTGGTTAAATAACAAATCCATCCTTCTTCCTTTTTTTGAATAAGTTGAATACAAATAAAATGCTGACTTAGTAAAAATGGTGAAAAAGCACGTTTCCTGAAAGAACATGAAATTTAATTATTATGTAAAACGTAAAGTGAAAATGTGACTATTAATGTTTTACATGGGTACACAGGATGGTAATTTTGAGATAGTAATAAATATTCAGAAATAAAAAAAATAGGTAGCAATGCTCTGAGGGTGACTTCTTGTCGGGATGATTTGTCTGCGTCTATTTGATATGTAATAAGATAGGAACAGAGTACAAACTCATTTACAAGAGGTTGTCTTACAACCACAGACAAAGAATTTACTGAGGAAATATATGCATTAAAAATGTAAGTTCAAAGATCCCTTTTTATATTAACTGGCATTCATCTCCTCTAAGATCCAATCTGCTCAACAGACTTCAACCACATTCTTACATGGCAACAATAAAGGACTGCAATTAAAAACATTTTAAATTTGACTTTGCAAACTGTTTAAAGCTTTTCCAGAGGAAATAATGTGCAGCTTTTACAACAGTCCATTCTTCATTCTCTCCTAAATTAGCTGCATAATATATGAGCAAATTTCCATGCCTAGTTAGACCTCATTATTCAGTGAAGTCTCAGGGAGTTAGGATTTTTTTCATCATTTTTTTTCCTTTGCCATGTAAGCATCTTTCTAATTTAAACAGTCTCAACGAACACTGATATCATTGTATCCATCAATTGTACTTGTTTTTGATGAAATGGCAAAGAAGCATGGATTCTTCACATTGACGTCTTATGTGTGTATAGATTTTTAAACATATTTATTTTTGCAAAAAGATACATAGCTTGGCAATTGTAAACGTGCAATAAAATATGTGAAGATTATCACTCTGAGAGGATTCAGTGTAGAATAAACAGCCAACGAGATAGAAAGGAAAGAGGTTGGATAAAGTGAAGTCTTAAACTGACAATCTGTTACTTAAATATTTAAAGTTGTTTCCCCACTGCCCCCCCCCGGGGGTTATTTTCTTGATTAATATTAAAGATGTTTTAAGCATTGTTTGCAACTGTTGCTTCAATGCTGTTTGCAACCTCAATCTGTATCCATGTCCAATCATAATGTGATACTCTCAAATTCATAAATAGAAGGCTTTTCACTTGCTCATTTCTGTGTCCAGGATATCCAGATGCAAACCTGCCAATTAAGGATTCACATGGATCGTATCTGATCTAAATCTTAGTATCTGCATATGATTTTGTGTTTCTTACTTGTTTGCAAGGTGATTTGTAACAGGTCAAGAGCCAAAATTAAAATAATTGTGTTTTAGGAAAAACAGTGGCTCTTTTAATTAGATCCAACTTGGATAATGAGATATTTTTTTTCTATCAGGAAAACACTATAAATAGCAATCTCTCTATTTGATAGCGAGATCTACTAAACTGAAGAATCTAGCATAGCAAAATAACATAAAACTGGTCCAAAAAGGGTAAAACCAAATTATTCTAAACATAAGTCTATGAATAACAATTAGTATTGATGACAATGAGAAAAAAAATCTGAGTTTAAGATTACAATTGGCTTAGAATAAAATCTAAATTTTGGCATTTACCAATATGTAGGATTTAATCTCTACTCTTTGGTCATATCATTAGAAAAGTGGGAATATTACCTAACTTGCCATATTAATAAAGGAGTAAAGTAAGTATTTGTGAAAAGTAAGTGTATTGAATACCTTTCTCACACTAAAGGCTTCCTTGAGCATCCAAATTAATTCATCACCTTGTTATAGTGATAAAATGGAAAAAGCATTTAACTGAATAAACCCTTTGAGGGTGCCAGATCTTGTAAACATGTGTGACATTTGCTATTGACAGGGTGCCAATTTAGATTTTCAAATAGAACCCCTAAGATACATTTTGACTTAAAAGAAATATACTTATCATTGAGGTTTACTGCAAACATATGACGATGGCTGCTTTAATATCGTTTACCAAAATGCTAGAATCTAGCTTTAAGATTAGTATGATGGGTCTCTAATTCCATCACTTTTAAAATCATGAAAAACTAACAATGAGAAATAATGCAATAACATTGAAAAGAGGGTCAAAACATGCTATTTGTCTCTCCACCTTGCTAAATACCATCTAATCTCTCCCTCTGCTACCTAATTCAAGAAAGAAACTGCCCATGGCTAGTCGTTTCATTTCTAATTGAGGGTTTGTTCACCTATATTTCTCCTCTGAATTTTCAGAAGCATTGTTCCTCAAATTACCTTTTCTTTTCTATCACTACATTATTAGCAAGCAATGGTTGCCTTAGCAACTCTTTAATAGGTTGCAACTCTCAAAACCTATCTTTTCTGGAGAGAGTCTTCTGACGGGCTTCCTCACAGAACCAATATCTCTTCCTAAAAAATATGTAAAAACATTATTTCCGATTAGAATACTAACCATGTAGCTTAAATATTTAAAAATGTTTTACCACACATTCAAGAGTTAGTTATAAAAATTTATTGAAAAACTGAGATACTGTTTCACAAAATAATAACTGATTATGATAACATCTACCATTTACTAAGTATTGTATTATTCCATTTTTTTTTTTCAATTACCCTAAGAGTAATACAATACTATCTAAGTTTATCAGATGACAGACTAAAGCTCACAGGGGCTAGTTCAGTAGCATAGTGGTAAACATTTCACAATCAATGTCCAGCTCTGGGGGTGGGGGGGAGAATACACACACAAACATACACACACTATATACACACACACATAATTTCATTACAAATATTACTAAAATAAAGTATGTGAGCACATAATTCAAGAAATAATACTTTTATTTTGCTATATTTAATTTTAAGTTCATGTCATTTAATTTTTAATAATGGCTGTGTTTAATTGACATAAAATTTTTGAAAATTAAAAACTGAGCTCTTACAATCTACTACTACTAGTCTCCAGTTTATTCCTAGTTTAGTTACATGGTCAAGGTCAGACTGCTACTAAGGGCTATACTAATTAGATGCAATAGGGCTATTTAAGAAAGAGATTCAAAGAAATATGGGTACAGGGCTGCCTCAAAACTTCAAAGAAAGAGTTCCTGTTAGAAGGCGCTGTGTTCTCAAGACCAACCAGATAAGACTCTTGACTCGGGGGAAACAAACCAAGGGCTGTGGAAAGGGCAGTGGGGTGGGGGGGGATGGGGTAACTGGGTGATGGGAATTAAAGAGGGCGCATGATATGATGAGCATTGAGTGTTATATTCAACTAATGAATTATTGAACATTATATCAAAAACTAATGATGTACTATATCTTGGCTAATTGAATTTAAAATTAAAAAAAGTTTCATACTTAAAAAAAAAAAAAAAAAGAGCCCTGCCCTCTCAAGTTTAACTCAGACTTCTTTGGCATATTTCTCTTTGCTTTTTATGTCCCTGGTAATTTGCTGTTCAGAACCCAGCACTTATTTCTTTATTGACATAAATATATCTTTAATGAGTTTGATTGCAATTCATTATCTACGACCCGTTCCCACAGTGGCCTGAAAGTTTGCCCCTTCAGCTGTGACCCTGTCAACCATCTCCCTGTGGACTAGATCTCTCCTCAGTTTGACGTGCTCCCTGGCTTCATCTGTGCTGTTTTAACCACAGTTTCTTACCTCTGTTGCCAGCATTTCTCAGATGCCATAGCAGAGAATGGGTGCCCTTTGAAAGATCACTGGTGAAAGGAAGTTAGAACATGCAACTCCTTAAACGGATAGCCTAGCAGCCCACTGAGGAAAAGCTTCCCCAGTCAGGGCTCTCTCCTGGCACAGTGCATAAGAAGTAAACTTATTTTTGACACCTCTTTATTACCTTTTCATGACTCTCTTCTGTGTATTCCCAGTTGAGCTGGCTCCCCCTTCTCATTTCATGTCCTCAGCCAGAACTACCCTTCCCTATGACCAGGCCCTCAGCTCACATAAACACATTCCATGAAAATTTCTCCTCTGTCTACCATATCAATTAGTATTGATTGATTATTTATTGGTCTTCCACAGAATAATGCTTACCCCTGCATTATAACCAGTAATAATCCCTCTCACAGGAAGTTTATGCCATCACTTTTAAGTGCTTGACACTAAAATATGTGCTAGGGATAAACATAACTAGAGAGTGTTTCTTTACCTGAGGATTCTTTTTGGAAATATAAAGACTAGGGATGTAATTGCAGTAATGTAAGTGCTGTGGTAGAGGAAATTGTTCTAAAAGGAGAGATTAAATTTGGTTTGTTCTGATCCTTCCTCAAATTTCAAGCATATGGCCCCACCAAATCTGATTTTATTTATGAACAGTCTTAGCATCCACTAAAATACAACAGAACCTTGCTTCTACCACCCCCCCCCCCCCCGCCCACCCTTTTTCTTTAAGTAGGCTCCACACCCAGACGGAGCTCAATGCAGGGCTTGAACTCACAGCCTTGAGATCAAGACCTGTGCCAAGATCAAGAGTCAGACGCCTAACTGACCGAGCCAATCAGGCACACCCATTTTTTTAAAGTGATATTCTAGTCATTATATTTCTCTCAGTAATGTGTCAGTGGTATTACTTCTGAGTGCTACAAGAAGAAATAGGATAAGATACCGTATCTGGATTGAAATATGCCAAAGGGGAATCACATTCCAGATTTAGCAAACATGTATGGAACAGTTACTACATGATAGGTATCAGGACAGCTATTTTCAAAATGACATTTAATCCTCCTACAACCTCCTTTTTTGTAGGTGAAAGAACAAAATTCTTATAAGTTAATCCTTTAGCTCCTAAGAGCTTGACCATGACAACTGGGGGGAAAAACATGCACACACACACACACACACACACACACACACACACACACAACCACAAATATTGGTGCCCTATTTAGTTAAAAAAGGACAGAATATAATATCACTAATGCATTGCTGTCTTGGCCAAATAAAGAAAGTCATAATATTCACTAATAAGACTGTCCACAGGGAATGATTCCATTGTTGCTTCTTATGGACAGTATGTGCTTGTTGGTGGTAGCGTTGTTGGTACTGCTTTCTAAAAGAGATTATAAATGTTTTCCTTCTATTTGTGTGTGTGTGTTGTTGTTGTTCATTTGTTTGTTTTGTTTTTATAGAAATAGAAGCACTGTGGGCATGGGTTGATGCAGGTGAGTCCAAATAATTGCTTTGAAACTTGCATAGCATTCCAATTTAACTTTAAATGCTCATGAAATTCAGAGCAGGAGGATCTAGTGTGAGGCAACACTTAGGCTTTAGTCCTTTCTAGTTGTGTAATTGTTTGCTTTTCTTTGCTCTATGAATTCTTTATGACTCAGGATATCAAAAATGCACCAACAGTTGCAGTAAATAAAAGATCTTCCACCATGTGCAATCCATGGGGAGAACACCATTGGAGACCGAGGGAGCAGCCTGACCTTTCCCAGCACATTCACTCTGTGTAGGAAGGAAGGATTTCATAGGAGTAGTTTCAGTATCATCACAAAGCTCCTCACCTCTGAAATATCTGGCCCTCTCAAGGTAGAACCTTTGATGTAGTTATCAGTAATCCATCTATCTAAAATATGTTATTACTTTGTATTTGGCTAATATTTGTTATTTATAAGATACGAGCCTTAAAATCCAAATAATTATGTGTTCTTTGATGTTGGTCCAGTTTATCACAAAAGAATGGTATACCCATAATTTCAACAAAGTTTTATCATCTGCTATGCTCTTAAAAGCCCTAGATATATAGGACTTTACACTCATGAATATGTATGTCTATATAAAAAAATAAAGCCACTGTTTATGGAATATCTTCATATGCTCTTATATTATGCCCTGAATATTTTAAAGAGTTTAAAGTAATTTTAAAACCAATGAACTTACAAAACAAATCTTTATCATGTCACTGGGGTGCCAAAACAAATATCTACAGTTGCACCTACCCAGAATAGTCTTCATGAGATTTAAGTTTTTTTTAATTGTATGTGGAGCTCTTTGGAGAATCATGAATTATAACTTATTTTGTATTTGTAACAAGAAATGAATATATAAATGTACAACACATAGAAAAACAAGTTATGCTCTTGGTATCTTAAGTCATCAGAAAAAGACAAGGCAGAATTTTAAAGAATCCTTCATATCTTGTTTTCTTTGATTCGATAGTGTTCTTTTAAAGAGATTGAAAAAAACTAGAATTCATTACAAATCCTTAATTGCCAGTTTCTCCACAAAATAGATGTTTATGTGCACGCTTCAGAATAGCTACCATTCATTTGAGGGAGATCTTGTACAGCCGAAGTTTAAATAAACAGCAATGTTTTACTAAGTTTGCAAAAGCGTAATTAGTCCTAGAGGCACAATATTTTTAAGCGTCAAACACTGTTCTCCAGCTGTACTATTTGGATCTGTAGTTTCAGACGTGGCTTATATGCATCTCACTGAAGTCCAAGCCTTTTCATGACTGACAGCACTTTCACTGTGTGTGTGCTCACAGAAACAGAACAATACATCACTACAACTTTGATAGAGGCATCTGCTACATTTTTTTTGTTGTTGTTCAGTAGTGCTTATAAACACTTCAAAATGGATTCCACTGGGGAGCAGTAGCATTAATTTGTGTTTGTTCTGTCATGCAAATATATTAGAGAAATGAAATAACTGATCAGGAAATTCACAGGTGGGCAGAAATGGTAGTTTAAACATATCTTTCTTACAACACTAGGATTGAGTCTATAGGGGATCATGGTATTCAGTTCTCTTTTTTCAAACAATACCCTAGAGAAAATTATTTTGATATAGTCAAAGGTTTTTGTTTTTAAGTAACAGATGTTGTTTTCTAATTTCTTTCATGTATATAATAAATAACAAAGAGCAATTACAAAATATGTTCACTTTAACAATTTTGTAGGTAATGCAACCTTTTTATTCTGGCTGGTTTATTTGGTGCCTTGATGGTGTTAATGAGACCCAAGTCACTGGAATGGTGCTAAGTATTGACCACATCTAACCCGGTAGACTATGCCGTGGACCTTGGAATGTGCATATACTTCTAACTATATGCACTTGAAGCCATATAGATTGTGATTGATAGCATAATATTTCAAATATATACCATATTGCTTGGTCCAAATCCATCACTGCTACTTAAAGAAAGAAAACAATAATAGATAGATGATAGATAAATAGATAATAAGTCTCTTTGTATATGGCAACAGGCTGCTTGGGGAAGCCTTTCCTTTTGCTGTTGCTGACATGCTTCAGCTCAGAATGCCCTTCTCTGCTATTTCTATCACTGATAACTTATCCATATTTAAAGATAAACCAAATGCTCTCCTCAGTAACCTTTCCCTCTTTTACCTAAATGAAGGTAACTTCCTTCTTCTCTTGACACTGAACTTTTGAGAACAAGGATCATGTCTTTTTACCTTTCATTCCTTTAACACACAGTAGATGCTTAGAGACTATCTGTATGAAATATGATTTATCCTTATCTTACCCTAAAAGAGAGAGAGAGAGAGAGAGAGAGTTGTTATAAGACCTCACATAGTCTTGAGTTACAGATCCCTTATCACACCTCTAATATATATCACACCTCAAAATATATTGGGGGCTTCTGACTCTACCAAACAGAATAATCCCCTCTCTGGTTCATGAATTTTTTTCAAATGATAATAAAGAGATAATAAAAAAATATAAATCCACAGCAACAAAGAAAATGGCAAAGAAGGCAAAAGTGGACAGAAATCCAATGGAAGAGTAGGGACTACTTAGGCTGCCAAAGAAGCTACAGCTGGGAATCCTGAAGCCTGAAACAGTTGTAGAGGCAACTTGGGCCAAGGAAATGGTCATGGTTTAAGAGTATGAGTTTATACGCCTAGAGCAATAGGAAGCTATTGAAAATTTCATGTTGGAAGGAATGACATAATCAGATATATATTTTGTAGAGATAAATAAGACCCAGGGAAATATTTGTAATATATGTTAAAGACACAGGTATAAAGAGGTACCTGGGTAGCTCAGTCAGTTAAGCATCCAACTCTTGATTTCAACTCAGGTTATGATCTCATGTGAGATGAGCTGTGAGATCCAGCCCCACATCAGGTTCCGTGGTGGGCATGGATGGAGCTTACCTAAAATTCTCTCTCTTTCTCTCCATTTCCCCTCCCTCAAACTCTCTCTCTCAGGAAAAAAAAAAAAAAAAAAAAAAAAGACACAGACTTAATAAACCCAGTATATAAAAAGTTCTTATAAATTCTTTAAAAAATTGAAAATAACCAATTGTGAACTAAGCAGAAGATATAAATAACCAATTCACAAAAAATAATTACAACTGTCCAGTAAATACGAAAATGAAATTTTGAATAGCAATGAAACATTATGCTTTGTTTGTAAGAGTTCATATTTAAAAATTGTTTATGGCTTTATAATACTGTGCAGCCATTAAAAATTATATTGCTTAACCAGGTTTATTGGCATGGAAAGATGTCAGTAACACATTATTAATAGAAAACATGGGTTTCAACAGGCCATGTATTGCATAATTCCATACTTAGCAATATCTATGTATGCATGCATTCACACAAACTTATGTATATGTATGTGCATGTGTGTGTGTGCACAGAGTAAAAGGCTAGAAGAAAGGACGACAGTTATCTCTAGCTGGGGAAGCTACTTTTGAAACCAGCTAATTAAATTAAATGAATATGAATATATATTATCATTCAAAATATTGGGTATGCTGAGTTACATTCTACACTGAGCGTTGTGCCAAAAGGTGTTAGGGTAAGCAAAGTTCAACAGGTTTTGTCTACTGCTCTAGTTAAAGAGAAGAATAAATGTATTTAAAACTACTAAATCAGTATAAAGCATTGTTAATAACAAGACAAGAAGTATAAATAATAAATGCTACCTGATTTCACAGGAGAGATGACAGCTGTTAATTTTCAGTTAGAATCCTCAACCTGTACTTATTGTTTTCACTGAAAAATGCTGAGTTTCCAATTTTTATCGGCTTTGGTAAGTCCTAGAAATATGAAATGTGAAAAGGAGACCCTGACCTCAAGGAATTCAAAAGGAAGATGGGTACAAAGGAGGACAATACATCAAAATACACACAATAATACAAATAAGCTCCAGAGTAGCTTAACTGCTGAGTAAGAATGCCCAGCCCAGCACTTCCCTTTAACTTTCTGAGAGCTACACCCTTCACAGTCTTTCACGCCACTCCCTTCACACACAGACACAGGCCACCCCCCAAAGGCTGTGAGTGGTGCAGTTTTCTAATTTCTCACAGTAGCCTATGTTCCAAATTTACTTTATATCCCCCCAAAGAGTGATAATTTGTCCTGTATCAGTCTCATGCTTTGTTCGGATTCTCAGTTGGTCTAATACTCTGGACCGGAAAGTTAAGGCTATGGTGCCATTCAAATAGCAGCTGAATGTTATTGAGAAAGAAAGAAAACAATCTCAAAATGTGACATTGATGTAGAACTGGGCAAAGAAGCTATTATCTTTAAATCAATGACATATTTTTTACAATAACTAATAAGAGTGATTTTATAATTCTAGGAAATGAGCTAGGACCTTTCTATGTATTATTTAATAATCTTGCAAACATACTAAGAGAGTACTCCCTTACTTTGCAAATAAGTAAATTGGAACTCAGAGAGTTTGTATAAAATGACCAACTCACAATAAGCAGTCAGATTAAAGTTAAAACCCAGTTTTGTATGGCATCAAAATGCATATTCTAGTAAACCCACTTGGGAGCACTTACTATGCTAGGAACTTAACTAGGTGTTGTGAAGAGAAAGATAAATAAGTCAAAGTCTCTTTATTTTGTAATCTCACTTTGTAAGCAATTACTCTCAACTTACTCTATTACTTCCCTTCGCTCTTGATAGGATAATATTACCAAATAAATGAAACAGAATTGTTTGTACAGAAGTGAATGAATAGATGTAGGGCACTCTGAGTTCACCAGATAAAAAGCATTCTATGAGTTTAAGATGTTGTAATTATTATGAATTGGTACAAAAGTCCATGTCTCATTTTGTTACATAGTTTGACTTTACTATTCAAATGTAACCTTCCATACTCCTATTTTGCTCACTTTTTAAATTTGTTCAGTTTTTAAAGAGAAATATAATGTATGCATTACCAGTTCACCTACATTTAAATTAGCATGAGATCATCATTGAATGTGGTGAAACATTAACCATCTGCAAAAAGGACTCACCTACAGCAGACAGGGCAGTTCAATGCAGAGCAGCACAGCTTATAATTCTAGACTCTTCCCATTTTGTCAAGGGGCATACTTCTCAAGCATACAAAACTAAGGAGCAAGGAATCCATGTGAAACAATTGTGATTTACTATGTTACAATTTAATCTATAATGTTTGGCACTCTCCTAAACTTTGTGAAAACCCCACATGGTAACAATGTACCTAAAGATAAAAACAAAGACAAAATCACTCTTTATTAAAAAAAAAATCACTCTTTATAAAATAATGTGTGCATTTACTCTTTATTAGCTCTTACCTGAGAGAAGTATAGTTACTCTTTTTATATATACAAGAAAACTCCAAATCTTTGTAGGCTTCCCAGTTTTTCCCCGTTTGATTGATGTCTAGGCATGTACTCTTTAAATATTTTAACTTATATTTACATGTATACAGGTTACATGGCAAATTTTCAGTGCAGTTATAAACTTCTGAGAAGGAGGAACCATTTTACTTTGCCTAATGTCGCTGAATTTAGAATTTAAAGTTTGGACTCAAGTAAAAACGCTAACACATTTAAAATGAGCTTATAAACAGAAGTAAGTAGTAAAGGGCAAAGCCATTAGGTCAAATGGTTTTTCCAAAGGGAAGGGACATTAACCAAAATGCTAATAAAGCCACTTAAGACCTATGATTAAACAAATGAATAGAGAAACAAAGAAAACCCTAAGATAGTGTGAAATGGACATATCAACAAAGAAACTCAATGATTCTGCACTGGGAGGAGAATCCCTATAGAGAAAAAAATGGCAAAACCCACATGCAATGAAGATAACAACAAATAGAATAAGAGCAGAAAAATGTTGGATTTTGATTGAAAAATATAGAGAGGACAGAGAGTAAGACGATTTTGGGGTGTTTTTTTTCTTCCAAGTTTTTATTTAAATTCCAGTTAGTTAATATGCAATGTAATACTAGTTTCAGGTGTGGAATTTACTGATCCAACTCTTCCATAAACACCCAGTGCTCACCACAAGTGCCCTCCTTAATCCCATCACATATATCCCCCATCCCTCCCACTCACCTCTCCTCTGGCAACCATCAGTTTGTTCTCTATAGCTCAGAATCTGTTTTATTGTTTGTCTCTCTCTTTTCCCCCTCTACCTTCATTTGTTTTGTTTCTTAAATTTCATATATGAGTGGAATCAAATGGGGTATTTGTCTTTCTCTGACTTATTTCAGTTAGCATAATACTCTCTAGTAAATGTTAAGTGAGTCACATTTTGTTTAATTTTGGTTTAACCAAGGATGTGTTGATATGTTGAGGTTGTCATTAATGCAAAGGTAGTACTCAAGATAGTCCAAGTATAGTCAATATACTGGAGAACATTGAAAGCTTCAGAAAGTCTTCTACTTTAGAAATTGTTTGTATTCTGTTTGGCTCAGTGTTTTTCTCAAATTTAAATACCTGCAATCCTTTGCTACCTGTGACTCAGGTATCCATCATAAAGACTAGATGAAGTATACACACACCCAGGTGAGACATTCTGGGATTTCAGTTAGGTAAAAACTGCCCAAAGGAAGTAATCAGGTCCTTTTCGGTCACTGATATATGTTAGTATCACATGCTAGTTGGCATATAAAGAAATTTTCAGTAAATTCTTATTAAACAAGTGAATGAAGGAAGGAGTAATAAATAAACAAAGAAATGAATGGATTACTTCAAAATAACTATCAGTGAGGACCGTGTCAATAGGTTCTTTTGTAAGATTAAATGAGTTAATATATATTAGGAACATACCTAGAAATTAGTCTTTAGGAATGTGTTTAGGAATGTATCTAGAAATTAGTATCTAAAAATTAGTAAGTGCTCCAAGTGTTAGCTATAATTATTGCTTATTCATAAAGAAGATAGAAGTTAGGGCCCACAACCTGGTTCTTAGAGTTGTTGAGTACAGCTTAGAAAATAAGCATTTTCTAAAGAGGACTAGAAAACTCATATGGATTTTAGAAGGCATTGGTGTCCTGGTAAGAATCCACCAGAAACTTCATGCATGATAATAAAGCAGATTTCTCACAAATCTCTGCTTAATAATTGGTGTCTATGACTGTAAGTGATACGTCCAATTTCAATAGGCTAGGAATACAGAGAATAAATCGAGTTCATTAAGAACAACACTCACAAGACACGGAGCTATCCTTAGAGGACATAGAATTAGAATAGGCTTCCCTGTAAAATCCACAGAGAAAGCGTTAAAACACAGCCCTATAGGGCACCACCCAGATTACCCTCCTGCTCACCACTTTTGTAGCTTCCTACTTTGATCCATCCTGATGAGACAATCCCTGTCCATCAACCACATGAGGATAGCAAAGAAGGGTTAAGTTTCTGTCCCCTTTCTATATACATTTGTTGAAAAGCTTGCTCAGCTTCCAGATCTGCTGAGTTATGGAAGAAGGGGAGTATTTTTATGTGCAAAAGTACAGTCCTTTAATTTCCTGGTTAACCCATTCATTCTTTAGAAGGATGCTGTTTAGTCTCCATGTATTTGGGTTCTTTCCAGCTTTCCTCTTGTGATTGAGTTCTAGCTTCAGAGCATTGTGGTCTGAAAATATGCAGGGAATGATCCTAATCTTTTGATACCGGTTGAGACCTGATTTGTGACCCAGGATGTGATCTATTCTGGAGAAGGTTCCATGTGCACTAGAGAAGAATGTGTATTCTGTTGCTTTGGGATGAAATGTTCTGAATATATCTGTGATGTCCATCTGGTCCAGTGTGTCATTTAAGGTAGGAAAGAATGTCCAATGGAAAAAAGACAGCCTCTTCAATAAATGGTGCTGGGAAAATTGGACAGCCACATGCAGAAAAATGAAATTGGACCACTTCCTTACACCACACACAAAAATAGACTCCAAATGGATGAAGGACCTCAATGTGAGAAAGGAATCCATCAAAATCCTTGAGGAGAATGCAGGCAGCAACCTCTTTGACCTCAGCCGTAGCAACATCTTCCTAGGAACAACGGCAAAGGCAAGGGAAGCAAGGGCAAAAATGAACTGTTGGGATTTCATCAAGATCAAAAGCTTTTGCACAGCAAAGGAAACAGTTAACAAAACCAAAAGACAACTGACAGAATGGGAGAAGATATTTGCAAACGACATATCAGATAAAGGGCTAGTATCCAAAATCTATAAGGAACTTAGCAAACTCAACACCCAAAGAACAAACAATCCAATCAAGAAATGGGCAGAGGACATGAACAGACATTTCTGCAAAGAAGACATCCAGATGGCCAACAGACACATGAAAAAATGCTCCACGTCACTCGCCATCAGGGAAATACAAATCAAAACCACAATGAGATATCACCTCACACCAGTCAGAATGGCTAAAATGAACAAGTCAGGAAATGACAGATGCTGGAGAGGATGTGGAGAAAGGGGAACCCTCCTCCACTGTTGGTGGGAATGCAAGCTGGTGCAACCACTCTGGAAAACAGCATGGAGGTTCCTCAAAATGTTGAAAATAGAACTACCCTATGACCCAGCAATTGCACTACTGGGTATTTACCCTAAAGATACAAACATAGTGATCCGAAGGGGCACGTGTACCCGAATGTTTATAGCAGCAATGTCTACAATAGCCAGACTATGGAAAGAACCTAGATGTCCATCAACAGATGAATGGATCAAGAAGATGTGGTATATATACACAATGGAATACTATGCAGCCATCAAAAGAAATGAAATCTTGCCATTTGCGACGACGTGGATGGAACTAGAGCGTATCATGCTTAGTGAAATAAGTCAATCAGAGAAAGACAACTATCATATGATCTCCCTGATATGAGGACATGGAGAAGCAACATGGGGGGGTAGGAGATAGGAGAAGAATAAATGAAACAAGATGGGATTGGGAGGGAGACAAACCATAAATGACTCTTAATCTCACAAAACAAACTGGGGGTTGCTGCGGGGAGGTGGGATTGGGGGAGGGGGAGCGGGCTATGGACATTGGGGAGGGGAAGCGAACCATAAGAGACTATGGACTCTGAAAAACAACCTGAGGGTTTTGAAGGGTCAGGGGTGGGAGGTTGGGGCAACCTGAGGGTTTTGAAGGGTCAGGGGTGGGAGGTTGGGGGAACAGGTGGTGGGTAATGGGGAGGGCACGTTTTGCATGGAGCACTGGGTGTTGTGCAAAAAGAATGAATACTGTTACACTGAAAAAATAAATAAAATGAGAAAAAAAAAAACAAACAAACAAACAAACAAAAAAAGTACAGTCCTTCAGTGCTGCTTTATTGTATTTATTTGGAAGCAAGCTTACAATTTTAGTGACATGTTCTCACAGTTCTTGGGTTTTATTGTTATGCTGAGGTCCAACATTTTTGTTTTCCTATCTAGTTGCCTTTGCTTGCCACTCATTTTTGGCCAACATATTGCTCAGAGGAGATTATTCCTGCCTCTACCACTTTCTCCAGGCTTTTGAAAACAATGGCATTTCTGGGCATCTCTTCCAGTGCTAGCCTTGGGAGTGCTATTTTTCAGCAGTAGAGGGAATGAACATAGTCTCAAAGAGTATATCTTCCATCTTTCAACTATCCTATTCTTGCTGGTTCTCAAGCAGCCGATTCGGTGGAAATATCACAAATTGATTTTTAAAGCACTTCTCTATTCTTTCCCACTACACTTGTTTTCCCATTGTTTTTTCCATTGAGAGATACATATTTACTCTTGCATCTTTTAAAATAGTCTCTAAAAATCATGTTTATTGCCATATTTTATGCAATGAGAAATTGCCTTTTATACTTTTTGTAAACATATATTTTGGTCAGTTTATTTGGTCAGAATACTTTCAGGGTGACTATTTTTATTTTAATCACATGATGATAACTGATATATTATTGCTGTCACTTTTTGTTCACAAAATACCAATGGCAAATTTGTTGATTCCCACAAAAAACAAATACTTTTTTTAACTTTTCAAATTATATGTGGAAATGGTCTGATGGATGTGATTAAGGTGCATATAAACAAGATAATGATGAATATTTCCTAATGTTACATTAAAGGATCCATAATTAAAAAGATACTTCTTCTCAACAACCATACCCCCAAATATTTATCTATGACCCCTAAAGTAAAGACAAACAAACTGAAACTAGAATATCCACTTTGGTGAGTATCTTTTATCTTTGCTATTCACCTTAAATATCTAACTTTTATTAAACAAATTACTCCAAATATAGATAGCACAATAAGTAGAATTAAAAAGGCAAAATATAATAGCACAAATCAAATGGAGAGGTCTAATGTAACTTTAGAGAGGTTGGTATGTTTCATTGGAAGAGCTTTATTTTTTAACAGCATTCTATTATTATTTGTTTATAAAGATATAATGCAAAGATTAAAAAGAGAGTTGCAATGAATAAAACTTGATACACTATTAGTATCTCTTGTACATATAGGATATATAAGAAAATCATAAATAATAGAATTAGAGAAAACACCCAAATCAGTATTTAATGTAAAAGGAAATGTTAAGAAACAAGAAAAATCCTAAAAAGGACTCAATCTTGTAAGAAACACAAAAATCATAGTTAAGATTGCAATAAGATACCTTTCATGCCCAGTAGATTAGTAAACTATTTTGACAAATTCAAGTGTCTATAAGACTGGAAGAAGGAGAGCACTGCTGATAAGAGTGTAATTTGTTTAAACAACTTTTGAAAACATTTGGCATAATTTGTTACTACAACATATGCTATAAGCAGTAATTCCTCTTCTATACATGTACTCTAAGAAATTTTTGAATTTTGAATTAGCAGGCAATCACTGAAATGTTTTTAATACCATAATTCAAGATAACAAAATCCTAGAATCAATCTAAATATCTATCAAAAGGAAATTGAATGAATATGTTAGGATAGTTTCATACAATAAAATACTCCATGTAGATGAAAAATTAATGAACTATAGTTGTGAGCATCAGCTTGGATGAATTTTGGAAGATGATAAGTTGAGTTCACAAAAAATAAGTCACAAAAGTCTACACTTACTATGATACAGTTTTGACAAAAACTGTAGTTCAAAAACTAGTAATACTGAAAAATACATTGTTTAGTGATATCCAACATATAAGATTAAAATCTATAAGCAAACATGTGATAAGCTAAAAACTTCAGAATAAAGTCATCTCTGTGAAGGAGCAATATGCATTAAAGGAAATATGTATAGTGAGCTAAAACAATATTGATTTGTTCTTTAAGTAGAAAGTTAGAACCATGTTGGTTTGTGTTCATTATTATGATTCATAACTTACATATAAAGTTCATATATACAAAAATTATCATATAATCATTCATTTGATATACTTCTTATACAGTACATATATATCAAGTATTACACAATCACCATTTATTGTTTTTAAAAAGGGAGTATGGTAGCTTGCTTTAGCAAACAAATCCTTATGTATGCTCTAAGCATGGAAAAAAAATTGACCCAGGATTTAAAATTCACAGAACAAATAATCAGCATATGAGATATTAAGAACAGATAGGTTTGCACTCATTGAAGGTCAATGAAGATTGAAAAAAAATTATTTTTTTCCTCATTATACTCCATGAGCAATCAAGTCACAGACTTGCTAAACCCACAAATTCCTTCTATGAAGTTCCCTTAGTAACGTGCCTCCCAGGCTGTTCTGATATCAGGTGATTGGACCCTGGCACAATTCTGGACCATGGGAGGGGGTGGGGGGCAGAGAGATGTCGAATTATATTTTTTTAAGATTTTATTTATTTATTTAACAGAAAGAGAGAGATCACAAGTAGGCAGAGCAGCAGGCAGAGAGAGGGCAGGAAGCAGGTTCCCCGCTGAGCAGAGAGCCCTATGTGGGCCTGGATCCCAGGACCCTGAGATCATGACCTGAGCCTAAGGCAGAGGCTTAACCCTCTGAGCCACGCAGGTGCACCTCAAATTATATTTTATACAGAGACCTATGAGGTGATCACTAACAGCAGAATTACACAAATCAATCTTATCTTCTAATGTAGTAGATAAATCTCGATAATGACTGATAGAAATTATTACATTGCAGCTACTGATCAAACAACTGAGATCACCCAATTGCTAGAGTTGCTTTGGATCTGCATCAATATATCCATAGCTAACCTTTCTTTTAGTTTCTGAAGTCCCAGCTCCATTACTATTATTTTGTTTCCAGGGGGCATGGCCACCCAGCCAAGATTGCTGTCTCCTAATATTCATACCACATTTAGAATTAATACCTATTATGTGAGATATGAAGATTCTAAGAAGTGATATTGCTATTACTGCACAAATATTCAAAGGAATGTTTCATAATATGGACATATAATCCAGTTTCATTCTCCAGTATATGTATATATGTTGCCCATTTTGTGTTTTGTGTGTATGTATTTATATTTTTAAATATAACAAATTAATGCATTTTCTAAAACTTTAATATTTCACTTCAAAAGTACACCTGTACATGGTAAAAAAAAAATTAAGCATTAAAAATATGTAAGATGAAAAGTAAAAATCTCTCATTCTCAACCTCATCTCTGACTCATTCTCCAAATATAACAGAGATTCTTAGTATTCTTTCACAAATAAATTGCTAAATGTATGTACATTCTGCAACTAGACTTAAAATTGAAACTTCTACATGGACATCCTTTTTTTTTTTTTAAAGATTTTTATTTATTTAGGGGCTCCTGGGTGGCTCAGTGGTTTAGGTCTCTGCCTTCAGCTCAGGTCATGATCTCAGGGTTCTGGGATCAAGCCCCGCATCAGGCTCTCTGCTCAGTGGGGAGCCTGTTTCTCCCCCTCTCTCTGCCTGCCTCTCTGTCTACGTGTGACCTCTCTCTCTGTCAAATAAATAAATAAAATATTTTTAAAAAAGATTTTTATTTATTTATTTGACAGACAGAGATCACACGTAGGCAGAGAGGCAGGCAGAGAGAGAGGAAGGGAAGCAGGCTCCCTGCTGAATGGAGAGTCCGACCTGGGGCTCGATCCCAGGACCCTGAGATCACAACCCGAGCCGAAGGCAGAGGCTTAACCCACTGAGCCACCCAGGCACCCCTACACGGACATTCTTATTATGACACATTATTTTCATAACTTCGAATCTTTTTTAAGGACTCAAAATAAATAACAAACAAAAATAAATATACAAGGAGCACTTTGGGTGGTTCAGTTGTTAAGCTTCTGCCTTCAGCTCAGGTCATGATCCCAGAGTCGTGGGATGGAGTCCATTACCAGGGTCCTTGCTCAGCGGGAAGCCTGCTTCTCTCTCTCTTACTCCCCCTGTTTGTGTTCCCTCTCTGACTGTCTCTCTCTGTGTCAAATAAATAAATAGAACCCTTAAAAATAATAATAAAAATAAATATAGAAAACTTACTATAGCATAATTTAGAGTAAATCTATACATTGAAATTAAGAATCACCAAAAATAAAATTGTTTTTGAAATAGCATATGGGGGCGCCTGGGTGGCTCAGTGGTTTAAGCCGCTGCCTTCAGCTCAGGTCATGATCTCAGGGTCCTGGGATCGAGTCCCAGGGAGCCTGCTTCCCTCTCACTCTCTCTGCCTGCCTCTCTGCCTACTTGTGATCTCTCTCTGTCAAATAAATAAAAAAAGAAAGAAAGAAAGAAAGAAAGAAATAGCATATGGATCACTGTGTTGTGATTTTATTTAAAAATAATTTAATATTGTGAATTTTAGATACAAAAAAATGCTGAAATTAGACCAATAGAAAAAATTTTAAAGAAATATAAAATACTCTGTATGATACTACAATGGTAGATACACATCATTATACACTTATCTAAACCCATGGAACGTATAAGAGACTTAATGTAAACTATGGGCTGTGGATCATAATGATCTGTCAATGTAGGTAGGTTCATTAATTGTAACATATGTACCACTCTGATGGAAGGTGCTGATAATGAAGAAAGATACATGTGCATACATGTGGGGACAAGGAAATGGGGGACATGTAAGCCCCAAGAACTTTGGCATAGTTCTAGAAAGGAGAGAAGGGAGTACATAAATGACTGTTTTAGAATTGCATGCCAATTCAGCTGAATGGAGGCTAAGAAAGAGTAAACAGCTGATTTTTAGGAACTGAAATATACCATGTTTGTACCTTCCTCTTAATCTTGCTGTGAGACTGAAACTGCTCTTAAAAAGTCATCTTTGAGGGCGCCTGGGTCTCAGTCATTAAGCATCTGCCTTTGGCTCCAGTCATGATCCCAGAGTTCTGGGATTGAGTCCCACATCAGGCTCCCTGCTTGGCAGGAAGGAAGCCTGCTTCTCCCTCTCCCACTCCCTCTGCTTGTGTTCACTCTCTTGCTGTCTCTCTCTCCGTCAAGTAAATAAATAAAATCTTTAAAAAATAATCATCTTTGAAAAAATAGATTGAAAAAAATTAGGTAAGAATAATTTTCACTTTGTATAAATAGAACTTGAATGCTTAACTTGTAATTACAAGGTCAAAAATTTGGAGAAGCAACATGGGGGGGTAGGGGGATAGGAGAAGAATAAATGAAACAAGATGGGATTGGGAGGGAGACAAACCATAAATGACTCTTAATCTCACAAAACAAACTGGGGGTTGCTGGGGGGAGGTGGGATTGGGAGAGGGGGAGGGGGCTATGGACATTGGGGAGGGTAAGTGCTATCGTGAGTGCTGTGAAGTGTGTAAACCTGGCGATTCACAGACCTGTACCCCTGGGGATAAAAATACATTATATGTTTATTAAAAAAAAAAAAATTTGGAAGGGGAGGCGAACCATAAGAGACTATGGACTCTGAAAAACAACCTGAGGGTTTTGAAGGGTCAGGGGTGGGAGGTTGGGGGAACAGATGGTGGGTAATGGGGAGGGCACGTTTTGCATGGAGCACTGGGTGTTGTGCAAAAACAATGAATACTGTTACGCTGAAAAAATAAATAAAATGGGAAAAAAAAAAGAGCATATTATGTTCCATAGCAAGATATTTCTCCTACCATCATCTTTTTTGTAACACAATGTTTTTACAAAGGTAAATGCCTCAAATCTGAATAAATATGCAAAAATTTTAAAATAAAAACATTTAATTAATACAGTTTAGTTCTTTTGAGAAAGCCAAACTAATTCCAATTCCTTCATAAATATAACTGAAATATAGGCAGAGAGCTTTGGATCTAAAAATATCAGAGGTAACAATTATGGCATTTACAGATATCATTAAGTAAACTTACAAATTGATTTACCTGTGTCATAAGTCTAGTTTCAGTCCTTAACTGTACCCGTATTGATGTGTTCCATTTATCAATGAAACTATATATATACATATTCTTTATATATATAAATCTATTCTTATTATATATATAAATAATATATTTATTTATATTAATAAATATATATTTATTATAAAATAATAAATATATATTTATTAATATAAATATATATTTAAAATATATAAATAAATAAATAATATATTTATATATATAAAAATATATATCTTTTGCTTTATGTTTCTCCTTCTGTTATGTTTTATGAAGGGAATGACCACTGACCCACTCAGTTATAACCTCATTCTCAGCTTAGCAGACAGTGTGGTTCATGGTGTACCAGGTAATAAAACAAGGTAGTACAGTCTGATCACTAAAAGTGTCAGGATGGGAGAATATAAAATCTCATTAGGTATACTGGCAAGTAGCCTTGTATTTATGAATCAAAGTTCTCAATTCCCACTAGAAGTAAGTAAAGGCATCTGTTACCACATTCTGTTCAAGTGAAGACATGTGTTCTGCACAGAATCCCAACATCAAGTGTAGTGTGTAACCCCGTGCTTTGGAAACTAATTTTTCTCTAAAATTTAAGTGTTAAAGTATGTATGTTACATGTGATATCATCCATTATTTTAAACAGAGTCTAATTCAGAATACTTATCTAATGACTTTTTATGTTGGCCCTCTGCAACTCAGTGTTCTGGGATTACTCACTTTCACTGTCATGTATTTAATGGGTAAGTATATTAGGTTCTTCATCAGTTTTATCATTTGTAAAATGAGAGAAATGACCTACCTCATTGTACTGTTTTGTGGGTAAGTGTCGACTGCTTCCTGTTCGAGCAGGCAACAGGATTGTTACTTCATTATCTCAGGGAGGTATGTTCTGTAGAGGATGGGGGAAGCAGTAGCAAATAGTTCATTAGGATTTTTAAGAAACGGGACTTGGAAAACAGGGAGGATGAAAAAGAGAGACCTAAAAAATGCTATATGCATTTAGAGGGAGTGGGGGGATGGGTGAGCCTGGTGGTAGATATTGAGGAGGGCACGTATTGTATGGAGCACTGGGTATAGAGCATAAACAATGAATCTTGGAATATTGAAAAAAATAAAATAATAAAAATAAAAATAAAATAAAATTGCTATATACAAGAGGAAAATTTTCTCCGAAATAAATAGTAAAATGATTTCCCAGAGCTGCATTTGGAGAGAGAGACCTGTGAGTCCTCGATGAACTTCAAGGGGCTGCAATATCCTGAGGAAATCTCTATACCTCGTGGGTGTCCAGCATTACTAAAGATTTTTCTGGCCTATAACAGCAGTGGAGAGACCCTAGGTCTGAAAGGGCCATGTGATTAGAGAGAACAGATGCCTCAGCACTAACTTGTGAGACAGACAACTGACAACGAAAAAGCCTGACAGTCTGTAAGCTCCCAGAACTTTGACATAATTCTAGGAGAAGGAGGAAGTATATGAATGACAGTTGTTTTTTTTTTAAGATTTTTTATTTATTCATTTGAGAAGGAGAGCTCATGAGTGAAAGCATGAGCAGCGGGAGGGACAAAGGGAGAGGGAGATGCAGGCTCCTTGCTGAGCAGGGCTGGATCCCAGGCCCCGGGATCATGATCTGAGCAAAAGGCAGAGGCTTCACTAGCTGAGCCACCCAGATGCCCCTGAATGAGAGCTTTAGAAGTCCATGCCAATTCAACTGAATGGAGACTTAGAAGCAACATATCGTTGATTTGTAGGAAGAGGAGATACACCATATTTATTGCATACTTGATACTATAGACAGTGCATAATAAGTGTTAGCTATTATTATTATTACTATTATTGATGAAAATTTAAAAAAATAAAAGAAAATAAAAGGAGTTATGGTACTCAAACAGGAAAACACAAAGTTCTCAAGTTTCATATGCAGGAGAATATGGAAGAATCACACACCAAATATAAATGAAAATTGCTTTACTATTTCAACACCCTGTTCTATAGGGAAGCTATCTAGAGAAACCAAGAAGACTAATTATAATAGAGTCCCAACCCAACCTACACAGCCACATAATTCCCAGCCTTGAAGCCATAATATTCCTGATGCACTTGCTATGTTGTCCCTGTTTAAGTGGAGATTTAAATACCAAATTTCCTGGATCTAACTCTGGGACAGAACAAGGATATTAATGGAAGAATTGATAAAAATCCAGATAAAGGCTGAAGCTTTGTTCTTATAATATACCAAAATTAGATACTGAATTTTGACTAATAAACCCCAGTAATGTAAACTGAAATTGGGTTCAGGTATACAGAAATCCTCTGTATAGTCTTGTGATGTTTCTGTGGATTAAAAATTCTGTAAAATTTCAAGTTTATTTTTTTAATAAAAATTATTTAATGCCAACACCTCTTTTAAGGACAAGATACAAAGTAAAGCCTGACATGGATTCTATCAGGCTACTGTTGAAAGCATTCTAATTTTCTCATTCCTCTTTTTAAACTCGGCCTGAAAATTAATTGAGAAAATCTATACAGTCAGCACATATCTATAGAGTATACTCTGTACAGTGAGCTAGAGGATATATTAATGAATAGACATAGATCATTTACTAGCAGGAGCTACAAATATGTACATAAATAATTATGATAAATAATTATGATTCAGAGTTATGTTTGCCATTCTAACTAGAATTTATAGGTGAGAAATTATCTTCTCCAGTATAGGATCAAGGGAAATTTTAAGAATGAAGTATTATTTGAGTTGACCTTAAGTGATCACTTGTTTTTAGATGTGTACTGATTAGAGAAAGGAGGTAAAGAAAGAATATACTATATAAAGTCACTATGGTATATGGAGTTTAGGGGCCATAAAAATATAATACTGGCTATTTTTCCAGTTCTGCATATAAGGAGCTTGGAAATAGCTACTCTGTCCTAACAAGCAAAGAGGTCAACAGACCCAGACTGAAAGACAAGCTATGCTTCCTGGATTTGTACTATAGGGAGGATGCATTGGGAAATGCTGACTCCAAGATTAGAAAGATTTGACAGTTGAATGAAAAAGAATCACACTTTTTTTTCCTTTTTTTAAGATTTTATTCATTTATGTGACAGAGAGCACAAGTAGGCAGAGTGTCAGGCAGAAGGAGAGGGAGAAGCAGCCTCTCTGCTGAGAAGGGTGCCCAACGTGGGGCTTGATCCCAAGACCCTGGATCATGACCTGAGCCCAAGGCAGCTGGTTAACAAACTGAGCCACCCAGGTACACTGAAGAATCACATTTTACCATAGCATAAACTCATAAGCGGAAATGGCCTTGGGAAGGAAAATCTGAATTTGAATTAACAAATCACTCAAGGTTCAGTGCAGACAACTCTGAGAGTTTAGAAAACAAACAAGCAAACAAAAAGCAAAACAAACAAACAAACAAACAAAAATCCACAGAGAGAGCCAGTCATAAAGAGGTCCCATAATTTTGGGAGATTTACCTCTAAGAGCACAACCAGGTTTCCTCAGCAAATATAAAGAAAAATCCCCTCCTGCCATAGGCAGAGGGAGGGGGAAAAGGAACCATTTTGACAAGCACTAGAGAGCCCTCAGTTCTACTTAACAAAGACTGTGCTGAGGGGAAATGAATCAACCAGAGCCTAACCTGTTGGGGCATGTCAGAGTCTAACTTAGGGGCAGGGAAATAACTGAATTCTAGCCAGCTCTAACCATCCACATAGGAGAAAGGAAAAAACCCAACTCCAGCCCACTCTAGCCATCCTGTCCCACCTAAGGGTGGAGGAAAAAAGACAAAAAAACTCTTGTGAAGTACACACTCCAGAGGCATACCTCACTAAAAGACAGAGACCTAATTGTGGTACTATAGAACACACACAGATATATATATATAGCAGCTTTATTCATAATTGCCAATATTTAGAAGAAACCAGTTTGTCTTTCAGTAGGCAAATGGATAAATTCTAGTATGTCCAAAAATGGAATACTATTCAGTCCTAATAATAAACGAGCTACCAAGCCATGAAAAGATAGATTCCAACTGTGTGGTATTCTGAAAAGTTTTATCTGTGAAGACAGTAAGAAGATCTGTGATGGTCAGAGGGTGATGAGGGAGCGTGAATACCAGGAGCACAGAGGATTCTTAGGGCTATGAAAATACTCTGTAGGATACCATAATGATGGATGCGTGTCATTTTACATTTTCCCAGATTCATAAACTGTACATCACCAAGAGTGGACACTAATGTAAATTATGAACTTCGGGTGATGATGTATCTATGAAGGTTCATCAGCTTTAATAAATGATCCACCCTGGTGTTAAATGCTGATGATAGGAAGGCCATGCCTATGTGTGGGTAGGAGACATAAGGAAAGCTCTGTACTTTCTCTTCAGTCATGTTGAACCTTAAACTGTTCTTATTTATTTATTTATTTATTTATTTATTTATTTATTTTAAGATTGAACAGAAAAGAATTTTTTACTAGTGGAAACTAAAGGTAGTTTAGGTCGTGGAGTTTTTCAGAGCACATTAAAGATTTTGAGTTTGTTTTATTTTACTCAGTTTTATAGGATTTATCTTAGGAAGTAATTTGTCAAGTATCTAATTACAAAATGCTGCATTCTTCTAGAAACAGTGTCTTATTTTAATACAAAATTAGAGAAGGTTCCAATAACTTTTTCACTGAGTAATATGAATTAGAACTCTCCCCCACCCCAGGAGACAGATCCCTGGGGTACAGAGCAAGCCAGAAGCTGGGATATTTCAGAGTGAAAGCAGAGTAGTTCATCAAAAGTAAATGCTGACATATACCAGATAGTGACATGGGAAAGTAGTTATTCCAAAGGACAGAAGGTAACAAATTTTCCCACAGGAAAACAGTGTGGGGATATGGAAATTAGGACAGGCATTGTGTGGAAAAGCATACAGTCTGCATAATATTGTGCGCACATTTAGGACAGAACTCCAAATTTGCAAAGAAAAAGGATGGATGGGACAGTACTTAGCCTTTGTCTAGAGAGGATGAAGTAGAAACAAATATCAGAATCAGATGCTCATCCCTTCCAAATCATAGACCACTCTATTCCCTTTGCCCACTTAAAGGTGCCACCCTGGAACTGTTCCAGAAATCCACAGGATGTCAGGAAACACATATTATTGAGAAGGACTATAGAAGAATGAGAAATCCTCTACTGAAGACACAGGATCCATAGGAATTATGTACTGAGAACCAAGGAAAATAGAGTCTTGGACTGAGAGATTATGGCTGATACCAGAAAGTTAAAATAAGACCTCAAGGATGGGCAAATATGGACATGTTCAGTCTGTTTAGAGTAGACCACACAATAATGCCTGTGTACATCAGTTGGTCTACTAGATGAAGGGAAATTAAGTGTTCAGATTCTATTTTTTCTGCTTCTTTTCCCATACTGGATGAGCCAAACTTTTCCCAAAGTATGTACAACCTGGATTAAATGTCATTTTTTCTTCCATAACTGATGGTTCAAATGGAAAGGCCACCGTCAATCATTGAACTCTACCAGTCTGGTTCTGAGACACATTAAGCCCTTTGACCCCTGAGGGTGACCACACATGCAGGAATCACTGCCTCTGGAAGAGTTGGCAATGAGAGATGGGGTGTTAAGAGTATCCCTGATTGCACTGACCAAAACCAAGTTATCAGATGGACCCTGGCAGCTTAGAGTGCTGCAGAACACAAGTTTTCCAAATTGGAGAAAACATGTTTCTGTTTTTCAGACTTTTTCTAATACAACAAAATCATAATGCCTAGAGAGTCTAACATAGAAAATAAAATGTGCTATAGTTTATTTAGCATGACTGACCATATCAATGATATTTCCATGCCTTGTAATCTGGCAGAATCATTCATATGTGAAAGTCTTTATAGTAATGCCTATGCCTGTACAATTGTACTTTCTGTGTAAAGTTAATGGAGCTCAGATCTATTGAACCGATAAAGAAAATAATAAATGTTAACTGGCAACCATGAACCAAATAACATGCTTGCTGTTTTACACATAAAATTAATATAGGCTCTAAAATAACAGCAAAATTGCATATACCTTAGGATGCTAGGGTATTTTAATTACATTATCTGTTAAAGAGATTGAGATGAATACACTTATTGGCAAGTTATACTTATATTCTAACAATGTTTTCTAAAACTAAAGTCGTATAAATAAGGAAAAGGAAATTTGATGAGAGAAACTATATATTTAATGCATGTATTATAGGAATATAAAATGTACATTGGTTTTCCAAGCAGGATGTGATTTAATCACCTTTTTAAAAATCACCTTTTGTCTTCCTATAAATTGAATGTCCTCTCCCGACATTTTAATACACTTATATCTCCAGCCTCTTTGAATGTTCTGCATTCATTTCTAGGTCAGGTATTCCCATCTTCAAAGCATTTATTCTGTCATCATTAAATATGGTATTAAAAGAGGTTTTGGTTACTTCAATAATATTCAACCTGATCATTTACAGTGAAATACAGCTTAAAACTTATAAGCAAGTCAGTAAATTAAAAGAAATGACAAGACAAAGTTGAGGTGATTAACATTTCTGCTTTAATTTTCCAGAAATCAACAAAATAAATAAATAATTTTGGCAAGGACATAAATAACTTGAACCATTTAGATGTGATCTAAAATTATAGAAATAATGTATTATTTTTAGGAAATTAAAAAAAATTAACTGGTATTTTCCTGAATGAACTATGATAAGGAAAAGTTGGTATTTCTCATTTGATAGAGCAAAGAACACTTTAGAAGGAATGTGCACTTTTTTCAGTTTGATTTTTGTGGCAACCTCTTAAAATGGCCTGGAAATTTATGAGAGCCTTTTAATGTTATCTTGTTAGAAAAGGCCTTTCTGAGAAGTAACGAAAGAAAAAGTTCTCCATTTAAAGGAAACAGATTCTGTCATGCTTTACTTCATGTATGTTTTACATACTAAAAGATATGCACTTTAAATGCTGGTATTTCAGGGGCACCTGGGTGACTCAGTGGGTTAAAGCCTCTGCCTTCGGCTCAGGTCATGATCCCAGGGTCCTGGGATCGAGCCCCACATCGGGCTCCCTGCTCAGCCAGGAGCCTGCTTCCTCCTCTCTCTCTGCCTGCCTCTCTGCCTAGTAGTGATTTCTCTCTGTCAAATAAATAAAACATTAAAAAAAAAAAAAAAGAAATGTGGGGCAGTGACTGTGACATTCAATTCTCCTGTGAAGCAGGAGACTCCCATAAACTAAGCATAGGATCCGAGAGATTTAATTCAGAAAGTGTCCATTCTGCTCTCCTATTTCTCCCTCATTTTATAGTCCAACTTTTTCCCTCCCAAAGGAAAAATATAATGATTGAATTTTAATTTTTAATTTCTTAGAGATGATTCTCATTAGTTACTGGACTTGATGCTGTGATTTCAAACGTGAGGATCAGGGCATCTGTCCTGAAAAGATTACAGACTAATAAAAGAACCTGAGATCAGGATTAATTATAAGTCACTGTCACTGATGGCAAGTCAAATAAAATTTCCAATATACAGTTTTACCTACAGATATTGTAAATTTGTATGATTCAACCTAGGATTATACCAAAATAGAATGATTAAAATACCACAGAATAAGAGAAGGAGAAGTAAAACAAAATTAAACCATTGTAGGCCCAAAAACTGATGTGAATATGTACTATAGTAGAATGACAGATTAAACTATGAATCTTAGAATTTGGAAGGATGGAAATTTAAATATGTTTTATAAGTTTATTAGAATATTTAAATAATAAGATTCTGGTAGTTTAAAAGATTAATCTAGAAATTCTAGGGTCTTCCTTCAATACATACACATATAAATACGTGTGTGTGCACTCATTTGAATCTTTTTTCCTTTTAAATCTTTGTGCTATATCCATGTAGAGATGCCATTTCAGTGTTGCCTAAGCAGAATAAAGATAGGAATAAACCAGTACCCCTAGAACTTGCTAATGACTATTAAATATAAATTTAATAATTTTGTTTAAAAAAAATGGATTCTGATACTCTGGTTTCTCTTCAGATCGCATAAATCTTTTGCCTTTTAAAAATGGATTCCAGGGGTGCCTGGGTGGCTCAGTGGGTTAAGCCTCTGCCTTCGGCTCAGGTCATGATCTCAGGGTCCTTGGATGGAGCTCTGCATCGGCCTCTCTGCTTAGCAGGAAGACTGCTTCCCCACTGCCCCCCTCTCTGCCTGCCTCTCTGCCTGCTTGTGATCTCGCTCTCTCCCTGTCAAATAAATAAATAAATAAAATCTTTAAAAAGGATTCCAGCTTATTAAGCAAAATCCTCCTTAAAATGTATCTCCACCACTGAAATGAGAATGATTATACAATTAATTTAACCAGATTCTAATGTGCAATATTCACTGGAATTTTTTTTTTTAATACTCGAAGCATTTTTCATCAGCGATCAACTCAAAAAATAGAAGTAAAAGTAGCTACTATCCAGGTCAAAGTGTGCTTTTAGTATAGGAAATTTAGTACTTAATACTCAAACATAGAGGAATCTTCTAGTATCTTTTTCTTATTGATTTCTGGCATAGAGCATATTCTGTATGAATTTAATCTTTTGAAATGTGTTAAAATTTGCTTGAAGGCCTTTCATATGGTCACTTAAAAAAATTGTTCCATGTGTGCATAATAGATTATGCATTGCACAGATGTTGGGTGGGTGCTCTATAAATATTCACTAGATCAAGTGTGGCAATTATGTTGTTCAAATTTTCTATATCCTGGTTTTTTAATTTGTTGTTCAACCAACTTCTAAAAGAGATGTTTGAAAAAAATCTCATACTATGACTGTGGATTTGTCTACTTCTCCATTTGAATTTGTCACTTTTTGTCTATGTATTTGGAAATTTAGAATAATTATATCTACTTGGTGAATTGAACCTATTATCATTATGATATAATCTCACTTCTATTAAATGATGCCTTTTGCTTTAAAGCCTGATTTATCTAATATAATAACCACCTTTCTCTTAGTTTTTACATGGTGTATAGTTCTTGATTTTCTTCATTCAACATCACAGAATCCTTATATTTTTAAAGTGTCTCTTGTAAAAAAAAAAATTGCTTGTGTTTCCTAAAGTCTCACAATCTTTATTTCAACTGAAATAGTTTGCCCGCCTACATGAAATATAACAATGGTCTATTTGAGTTTAAATAAACATCTGGCCATGTATCTACTCTTTATCCCATCTGTTTCTGCTCCTTTTTCTTTCTTGACTTCCAAATATATTAAAGATTGTTACTATAATTGTTTTCTTTTCCTCTACTAGGTCTTTCTGTGATTATTACAGAAATTAAAACATGCATCTTTACTTATAAAAACTTAGGGTCAGTTGGTAATACTTTCCTCCTCCTCACTGACTATGCAAGGAACATATACCTCTTTAACTGCAGTTATTTCCTTTTCAATCTATGTCTTTTCATTGTTACGCATTTTATTTCCCTACATGCATTAAACCCTGCAAGACACTGTAGCTACTTTTATGCACAGTCAATATTCATTCAGTGTAACATACACATTTGTCACTTTTATTGTTTTCTTTTTTTTCTTCCTTTCTTGTTTCTTAAACTACTCACTGGGGTCAATTTCATTCTGAGAGAAAACACTTTTTAGACTTTTCGATATTGGGAGTTTGCTGTGATAATTCTCAAGTTTTGTTATTTTAAAACTGTTTACTTTACCTTCATTCTTGGTGAGCATCTCTGTTGGTTGACAACTTTTAAGTTCATATTTATTTATGTTCAGTGTGTAAAGGATAATTTTCCATTAGCTCCTGGTTTCATTATTGATGTTGAGTTTGATGTTGATGTTGAAGAGTCTGCTGCTCTTCTTCTTCTAACTGCATTTTATATTTTTGATATTCTAACCTTTGATATTCTGAACTTTCACTATTATATGGATGGATGTGGATTTCATTGTACTTTCTCTGGTAAGAATTTCTTGGGCTTCCTAATCCTATAATCAGTTCTAGGAATTTCTTACTCATACCTTTGATTATTTCTTCCTCTTCATTTTTCCTTTCTTAGCTGAAATCAGAGTTATACTAGATCTGGTTTGTTGTGAGATCTTCTTTTCTATCTATTCTGTCTAGCTGTGTCTGTTATTGATGGTGGACAGTTTTTTTTTTTTACAGTTTTTTTTTTCTGATACTAAGGCCTTAGGCTCATCTTGTTTCATTTGCTTTTCCTGCCCCAGATCTATAATCAGACTTTTACTTAAAGATCTCCAGTTCCTTTTAGTAGAGAATTGTACTTAGGGGCAAGTTTGAACAATTTTATCTAATTCTGATGAACATAATTTTTATTTGAAATGGCTACATGTCCTTAGTATCTACCACATTAGAATAATGTAGTGCTAGATAATTCATTCTTCTAACGGTTTTCCTTAGTTAAAAATGATTATTATTCCCAAATCTTATCACACTAGTACTATTGTCCTCCATATATCAATGTTATACATCATAATCTGACCATCATCTCTTTTTCCCTAGGTCATTCCTTCTAGTACTGTGAATCCAACTAGCCTTTATCTCCTTTAATCTATTAATCCTGGCACTTTCTTACAGTATCTATCTTACATTTTAAGGTCAGTGAGTGATCAAAATTACTCCCTTCAGTCCTTCAGTCCTCTCTCTATTATACTAGGAGCACTGTATATATCTTTCTGAAATTAAATGTAGAAGGGAAAAAGGTATTACCACGATGACTAGTTTCACTTCGAATACATGACACAAGAAACCACAGTGCTGCCAGGAAATCATTCTACATGTTGCTACTCTATTTACTCTACCATTCTTTTAAATGATAATTTATAACTTTTTTTCTTCTCTAATATGCTCTCTTCCATTTTCACTCTCAGATAAGGATCTTGCCTATAATTTCACCAAGAAATTTAGGTAGTAAGAAGTTCTTCAGATGAATACTACTACATCAGCCACCTACCAGCATCTTCACACATTTACTCAGCCTCCTCAGCTGAGGCCAAAGACCAGACTCCTATGAAAAGCCAATCCTAAGTGCCTGGGTGGCTCAGTTGGTTAAGTGTCTGCCTTTTGCTGAGGTCATTATCTCAGAGTCCTAGAATGAAGCCCTGCCTGGGGTTCCCTGCTCAGCAGGAAGCTTGCTTCTCCCTTTCTCCCCCACCCCTGCTAGTGCTTTGTCTATCTCTCTCTCTCAAATAAATAAATAAAATCTTAAAAAAAAAAAAGACAATCCTTCCATTTTTGTACCATATCCTATTATGTGTCACTTCTCTTAACTTCTCTCCTACCTGAATGAGAGGGAAATGCTTAGTAAGACAGAGGTAGAGGCTACTTATCCTTAGGGAAGAAAATATTTCCCAATACTAAAAAGAAAATATGTTTTTTGAGAGTTAGAATTCCTTCATAATGCTCACCAGAGTTATTACTCAGAGAACTTTGAAATGTCACATAACTTCAGAGAGAAATTTCTGTATAGTGGCGATACCAAGGCTCCAATTACTCAAGAATTATCTGTTATCTAAGAGGAGTGCGAACATCTTGGTTTTCTCTTTCAGATGTATTGTGTGGTTTTAGAAAAAAGAAAGAGAAAAATCCTCAGAAACTGGGTTTTCTCCCATTTTCTGGTCATTTTCTAAATATTTTAGAGCCTTGCACAAGCTTCAGTAGAAGGAAGGACTACTCCAGATTCAAATTTGACATTCTTACCTCCTCCACAGGTAGACTTTCACAGTCAGATTTAATTTAATTTAAAAAAAACTTAAACCAATGTGACATTTGTTGAACTCGGGTGTAGTGATTTAAAATTTATATATACATGGTCCATGGGACAATTTCCAGGATTTTTAAAAAATTTCACATACCACATAATGACATCTCAGACAGAATAAAAACCCAAGAATCAGAGCTAACTGATTTAAAGCAGCATCCATGACCTGACAGATATCTACTATGTAAAAAGTGAGTTGAACTCCCAAAAATCACTGGTGATTTGATGAATATAAGTAGACTATAATGAGTGCAAGTTTGCAAAAACGTGTCAAAATGCTTTAAAATCCTCGAGAAGACATAGAATAATGGTAGAAAAAATTCAAAAAGGAAAAGACCGTAAATGATTCCTTATTAGATTTTTTTGACAATATTAATTTCTGTGTATTTCACTACAAAGCAAAGAACTTAAAAATGATTTCCCTTCATTTTTCAAACTATGGATCTAAACAAATTGTATCTTTTCCTGGCTTTACTAGAGGAGTTAGTCTTGGCTCATTTCAATGAAAAGATCACTACTATTTCCCTAACTCTGGACTTAACACCAAGTTTTGAATAAGTGGTAGGGAGAATTTTCTATTAAAAAAAAGTTACTAATTACCAAAAAATAGGCATGTATTTTAGTAATTAAATGTCTGCCACCGTGGAATTATATACTAAATATTAATACAGTAGTATTGCTGCAATAATGGTGACTCTCTGTGACTAGGAAATGGTAAAAACTGATGGAATAATCTAATCTTCCTAGACTGTATGGTCATTCATACTCATAGAGCTAACAGTAAGTACTTCATTGACTCTAGTTGAACTGCTGAGTATACTGAAATAGGTTCCTAAAATTTCTAAAAGGTAGTTCAGTTATACTTCAAGTTAAATATTTCATTCATGATATTGCCCTGAGGAAATTCAGACTCAGAAAATGTGTCCCGCTGGTGCACTAAGACCAATATGGGAGCAGGGCAAGTTCAATGGGATGCTCTGCTTCTAACTCAGACTATACTCCTTCTTGCTTCCCAACTTCTCTCATCTGCTAAAACTGTTTAAAAAAAAAATGTGAGGCGAGGGAGAAGAAGAGGAAGAAGCCATCACGATGAGGCTAATCATATCAATTTCGATGAAACCAGCCTAAGTCTTGCCACCTGAAGTCTTATAATAGTTCAAAGTCTTAACTATCTGCCAGGTTTTTGAGAAACCACGTGTGACCACCTTTCTACATATCTCCTAAAACTTTGCTGCTCAAAGTGTCACCCAATGGTCAGCTACATTAGCATTGTTGGGAGATTGCTGCTAGAAATGCAGAATCTCTAAGAGTGCTCCCTAGGTACTGAATCACTGTGAATATTAACAAGATCCTTAGTGAATTCACATGTACTTTAAAGTTTGAGAGGCAATTCCATAAAATCTGCCTTTCAGAGTCAAGAGAACTTTCATACCCTCCTAAATATTAATGTCCTTCAGTTATCTATGGATTTGATTGTTTGTTTCTCAAATGACTTAGATAAGAGAATAAGCTACATAGCAACACAACTCAGTGCAAAGAGGTAATGTCAGCATTTGCCAGGGCAGCTCTGGGCTCTGTCATATAATAGACAAACTCAGAAATCTCAATGGCTTCATATAATTGAAGTCTCATTTCTGGATTTTTGTTCTTTCTCTCACATGCTGCAACTCAATATATGTCTGATGGTCTTCCTCTACTTTATAGGGTTGTCATGTGGAATAAGTGGCTCCAAGGTCACTGTAGCAAGAAATGAGCAAGACAAAAGTAGTTTATCAGCTCTTCATTGCCTTAGTCTAGGAATGACTGTTTATAATCCATTGGCCAAAATTGATTATATAGTATATATAGCACAGGAATATTTAGTGAGTTTGCCTCAATCTCCCTTTGTGCCTTCACAATTATAATTTTTAAATTTTGATTTGCATTTTTATGTTTTTTTCTATTGCAGTTCAGATGCATTAGACACAACCTGTTTGGGGTGTTCTGTGTATTCTTCCTCTCAATAGCTACTGGATCCATGTATTCTTCCTCTCAATAGCTACTGGATCCCTGTTAGAATATATCTTATTATCACCTATCTGCTTATTGGATCTCAGGTCCAACTTTTAGGGTACCTTAAGTAAGAGATCTCCAGTGAAATATAAAAGTGCAAATGTCTCAACTCTTGTGAGCTGGCTGATATAAAGCCTCAAGTTGTCAGTCCCCAGTTGCCACCAAGCAGAAGACTCCCAGTTCTTCTTAGGCTTTCTGCCTCAAAGGAAAAATGAACTCATTTCATATTTCAACCTCCCCTTAATTCTTCATGTACCATAAGGATTAGGAACACAAATATGTCAATGTGAACCCCTCAATACCACTCTAGATTTGAGATCTCTTTAGACCAAGCTATCTGCTGAGTCTTGCAATGCTGACCCTGAGGATTCTTGGATATTATCCTCTCAGGCTCTTCTCCCAGGTTTTTCCAAACCTGTGCCTACTCTTTCTACCAGCAATGAGACAGAGATTGGTGTTGCCTGAGTTATCTGCCCTATTACATGCTGCCAGCTGCTCAACAACATAAAGGTTCTCAGGAATGCCTTCTCAGGAGGTTCTCAGAAGATCCAGGAGTCATCTAAACTACCATTTACCCAGAATTTCTATCCCACCCCCCACTTCACAAAAGATAAAACTCAGCTTAAGATATTTTATATTATTTCCCTAAGTCAATCAGGCAGTAAATGCAGAGCACGGATTAGAACCAAAGTTAAGGGGCTTCGCATTCCAAGCAACTTGTGTTTAACAGGTTCTGTTGAATCACATCAGCCTCAGTATCAAGGAAAGGAAGGTAGAAGAGGCTAGATGTTCATATCACAAAAGCAGGAGTATCACATCTGTAGACATCATTGCCATAGGCTCAGAGATGGGGGAAGGAGGTATGAGAAGGGTGAAAAGAGGTCCTACCACACAGAAAACTTGAGACATAGCTGCAGTTTCATTTTAGGTTGCATCTATTTTTGTCCCAATCTTAGGTGGAGTTAGATGAGTGCGGGTCATCTTGACCAAATATGAAGCCCTTTTGAGTCTCTGTTCATATATAAACAACTCTATCTCTAACCTAATGTTTCATTCTAAGCAGAAGAGCAAAATTTCAGCTAGGTGTCAAGAAGAATGTAGGAGAAACTTTGGTATGGCCAATACTCTCATCAGTTCAGAATGACTGGCCAGGATAACGACCTTTACTGAAAAACTCAGCAAACCCAATCATACTCTGGCTCTAGCTTGGCAAGAACACACTAACATCTGACTTACTTAAGCCCCAAGAGACCAACCATTTTGGTTATGATGGCCTATATACTCAGGATGTTCCAGGGTACCACCTGGCTCAATAAATCTGAATGCACACACATAGGGCAGTTTAGAGTTACTCATCACCCCAGATATACTGAACATCTAAGATAAGTGACCCAAGAACAGACTGATAATCTGATGAAATCACCATATCAGACCTGTTGACCCTTATTCCCTTTCCCATTCCTTCCCCTATCACCCAGGAAACCATCTGTCCATGCTATCTTGCTACATTGTGGGTAAACAGAACCCAGAGAAGGCTGATATAACTCACAGATTCTATCTACTTCAGGACCAAACTTTCCCTAAATTTTAGTTCAGTGTGATTTTTTAATAAACCCAAATTCTCCAAACAAAACAAGTTAATCTTGTGACAACCATTCTAAATCTAGACAAGAACATGTAGTAAGAAAGTTGTAACTATTTTTGAGGTTCTATACATGATTTAAGTTTGTATATACCTCTTAGTCTGCCATAGGGACAAATGTTTGACAAAATCTTAGACATTCTCTAATCTGTTTTTATCCATCTCTGATATATAGTGCTCTCTCAAGAATGTCATTATATTCAGTCAGTGTTATATCTGAATTTTAAAAAATACATAGAAAATCAACAAAATTTGCTTATATTTCAATGACAACTATTAAATATGTTCAATTTGCATATATTATGCTGTGTAAAGATCATTCAACCTACAGCCTGAAGGATGAGAGAGTAAGAGAGAATAGGAAAGAAATCTTGGAAGCAGCTCAAACAAAAATACCTTTGCAGAATGTAGTGAGGCCAATGGTTGAGTACTTCATTCATAGATTTTTTTTCATTCTATACTAAATAACTACTTAAAAATTTCCTGATTTTCTTCCCATGCTATCTTAAGCCCTAAGAAAGTAATGATGAATACTACCATCATCTTACTTTACTATACTATATAGTAAGATGACTTATTCTGAAAAGAAATATGAAATTGTGTAAGTCAGCACTGCAGAGCTTCGCAAATGCCAGGTTGAAAGGTTTAACCATCGCTTTGAGCTCTTAATTGGTGTCTAATAGATAATTTTCATTTGATCATCTATCTAAATGACAGTAGAGAATTAAGAGAAGATGTTGGTAAAAAAGGATATGAGGAGAATAAAACAAAAAAGGAAAAAGTAAGACCAATTTGTCAGTGTTTAATTGCAGAGGATAGTACAAAAATGAGAGAATAAAATCCTAAACATGAAAGAACATAATGATCTCTTAATAGTGATTTTAGATAAAAATATATTCCTAAAGTTACATTTTTCTAGAACTGTTATAAACAGGCACTAAATAAATCATCTCATGTTTAACAAATAAGTATCTTTCAAAATACAGATTTTATTTTTAACTTGGCAAAGCAGTTTTGCAGCTGTCAATGAATAACTCAGGAAAGTTTCACCAACAAAAGGGCCATTCTTTGGAAAAGAGAAATTCCAGAAGAATAATAGAAGTCTTACTTAGGGAAAAAAAATTATAATTTCACTGCATTTAAATACATATTTAGATTTCTCAGCTGCATCTTTTGTCTGCCTAAATGAAATGACTGGTTTGAAAATTCTTATAAAAACTTTATATAGGCTCCTAATATTAAATAAGTAAGTAAAATATGAAAGCATTTACTGCTGTTCTCAATGAGCAAAGGAAGTCAAGAAGGTCAACTGACCGTCTTTTCTAACCATCTAAATCTAGGGGAAGTGACGTTTTCTAAAATTGTGCTCATATCTGATCATTATAATTTGTTAAACTGCAAAACCTTTGGGAAGTAACAATAACTTTTTTCTTTATTCTATGAAAAACTTCACTGCATAATTGTTACTATCATAACTCTGCAGCTAGGTTGCCTGGGTTCAATTCTGGTGCCGCTGCTACTAGCTTTATGGTCTAGTTCTCCATGTCTGCCTGTCATCTATAAAATGGGAATAAATACCCATGTCCTGTGTTGCAAGAGAAAATGTAAATATATTGAGCATAGTGCCTGGCAGTATTAGACATGATTACATCTGACCAACTTATACATGGTCCCACTCTAACAGAATATTGACTATCATTAAAATAATAACAATAATTGAAGACAAATTCTAATATGAAAGAGACAAAGAGAAAGGGAGCAAATGATGGAAAGAGTGAAAATGCAGGAAAGAGAAGGGAATGTGAAAGTGGACTTTATGTTGAAGTGAGTGGAATAAGGAAAAGAGAAAAAGGAGATAATGTCCTTTCTAGAACAGACATCAATGACTATGATACTCATCCCATTCTCCAGTCCTTTCCAATAGAAATTATATAGGCAGACCATGGCTATCTAGAACTTTAGAAACAAAGCTCTCATTAAATTCAATATAGTCATAGAACTAAATGCATAATATGATTAATTGTGTGACTGACAACTAATACTCAAAGTATAAGATAAGTCATTCCTTTCACTAGCAGTTAGGAGGACTATTTAATTGTGATTACTAGACATAAAATTCGCCAACAATAAATATAAAGAAAAGTTATTTTTTCTGATCTGTGTCACAGATTCTGAAGGATTGTTCATTTATTTTCTTCTTTCATCCTACCCAGGTAGTGGTTAGAAATCAATCCATGCCATAAAAGTCCACAGGGAAAAAAGTGGACCATGAAGTTCTATAGCTTAAGGTAATCACTGATAGCCAAGCCACCCAAAGAAAAATCATAAAGTTAAGATACTACTGAACGCTAGAAACAAAAATTCAGATAAACTCAGCTATTTCATTTTTAAATTCTTTAGTACGATAAGTCTACTTTAGATACTTGTGATTTTATTAATACTGAGATTTATCAACAATGGCAAAGAATGATGGAAATT
Organism: Meles meles; assembly: GCF_922984935.1. Taxonomy (NCBI): domain Eukaryota; kingdom Metazoa; phylum Chordata; class Mammalia; order Carnivora; family Mustelidae; genus Meles; species Meles meles. Next base: position 155,316,333 of record NC_060066.1, on the reverse strand, counting down.
TCATTCAGTTCATGATCTCTTAATTCCTTTGGCTAATTTCAAGCATTACTCAATAATTCAGGGTAATTCTAAATTAAGTCTTGGGTGATTTTTCAATGTTTTAAACAGAGTATTGTCTATTTATTACCTCAATCTCTACAATTTCTAGTTCTCAAAGGAAGGAAACGCATTCAAGCATCCATCCTTCTTAATATTAGCATAAATATTGTGCTTGAGGACAACATTATTTCCTATTTCATTGTAAAAAGTTAAATACACCTCAATACAAAACACAGATATATGCAAAATTCAAAACTGCAAAAGAACAAAATTTAATAAAAATGTACATAACGTAGTGCGCATGATCTTGGGGCAACTGCTGCAATCACAGGCAGAGTCACTGACAGAAACATCAGGCTGATTTAAGCCAGTAAACAATTGAAGAAGAGGATATCAAGGAGGTGCTTCAAGAGATAATGCTTTGAATCTTAAAGCATAAAAAGTGGCTCTTGGAAAAAATGATGACACTCTGATATGTTTTGTAAAATTGTTCCTTTTTATGGTGTTGCTGTAAAAGTCAAAGTTGAATTTAAGATGTCATACTATTTTGTCTAAATGTTAAAAAATATATCTTGCTTAATGGGCACCTAGGGAGCTCAGTCAGTTAAGCATCTGATTCTTGGTTTTGGCTCAGGTCATGATTTCAGGGACATGAGATTGAGCTCTGAGTTGGACTCCCAACTCAGTGGGAAATCTGCTTGAAATTTTCTTTCCTTCTTCCTCTCCTACTTTCCTTTCCCTTACTCTATGTGCTCTCTCTCTTGCTCTTAAAATAAATAAATAAATCTTTAAAAAATATATACATATATATTGTTGAAGCAAGTCTATATTTATGAATTAGTAAATGTTAATTATAGCCCAGATTTTGCTAAATGTAGAATAAAATTACCTATATTTTCAGTATTATTTTTCTGGATAAAGCCTCAAACATATCCTAACACAGAATCCCTATGAAATTTTGTCCTTATTTTAGGAAATTCACTTTTGTCTGTTATTTTAACAAGCTGTTAACTTGTTAGTATGTGTGTATATATATATATATATGTGTGTGTGTGTTTCATATACATACACAATGTGTGTGCATGTGTGTGTTATAGTCCTGACTTTAGTTCCCTAATAACTGGTTACATTTAATGCTGAACACAAGAGGATTTTTTTGCAAGATGTGAGAGGGATTGAAAAATTCAGCCAATTATAGATTATCTAGTCTTTGCTTTTCCAGACAATACAGTAATAATTTAAAATAAGAAAACACAAAGAAAGCCCATACACAAAATTAGAACAAAGAACTGTTCTGTATTAAAGAAATGTGTTTCTGAAACATGATTTTCTTCCCTAAACCTCCAAATGTATCATGAGGGCCAAGAATGAATAAAAGTACCTTTTTATTACCTGATATATCAATGATAAGGTAAATTTTGGAGTTACCAGAGAAGATAGAGAAATTCCTGAGTTTTAGAGTATTAACATTAGACTGTTTGAACAATGACTATTCAAGCACACCTGTGAAAATTATTGCACACATCTGGGTGCATAAATCCATGTTATTCATGTTCAAGTGTGAGTCTAAGACTATTGAGTCTTTCTGGGTGAGCAACTATGGCTAAAAGGAAAGTGTTTTAATAATAGTCCACTTTCCACTTATGTTCTAGCATTCTGTTTGCATTCAGAAACTCTTTTGATTTCCTATATAGATACACTATGATATTTTTTTAAAAGATCTGTTAGTTTTATATTACTTTATATTTATATTACTTAAAGTTTCTCTTCAGTGCATCAACATCTTTCTCTCTTTTTTTTTTTTTTTCCTAAGAGTCTCTTCATGTCAGTGTCCCATGTTTGGGCAGTCTGTGCAGAGCCCTGCTATAGTTGTAAGCCAATCTTCCCATCTAATACTATTTGTACAGCAGCAACAAGGATAAAATGCACTCAAAGGTGCTCAAAACATCTAACAGCTTAAAGTGGCACAGTCAACTCTGCCAGCTCTTTAGAGAACTTCCCTTGTCATCTTCAGGCTTGGCTTAAATACCTTAATGATTTATCACAACCCTTAAAGTGATTGAGAGTTACCAAACATTTAAGATGGCTCAACCAGACTGTGCCAAGCACTTTGCAACCTACACAGCTCCAGGAGAGAGACAAATAGACTACCTGCCTGGATGAGGTGTAAGGCAAGATGATTCACAAAAAATAAATGATAGCTATGCTTCCTGTTCAGTGTAAGAATTAGTTTCAGTACAGACCTAAAAATTTGATATAGTCTTCTTTCCAAAAATAGCAGCAGGGACAGAACAAAACCAGAACACAGAAACAGGGAGAGATAGACAGACAAATGTAAAGAGAACTCTCTTAGGTACCCTTGTGGCGTATATAATTGTAGGTAGATGTGGATGAACAAGTATATTGTATTCTTATATCAGTTAGAGTCTTTGGAAGGCAACAGAACCAGTGCTGGCTAAAGGCATTTAGAGGATGGATATTGGGGTAGAACATAGAATTAAAGAAACTAATTTTTAAAAACCAGCTCAAATAGTTCATGAAAAGAAGTACAGGAATGTGAAATTGAGAACTAATAAAAAGAAAATCTCTTTAGGGCACCACCAACAGGATCAGTCAACTCTGACCATGTTTATTCTTTTGGTTCTCAGATTAAAGAATCAAATTTTAAAGAGAGAGACTCTAGCACCTTGGATTTTGGCTGAAGAAGTGAAAGCCTCTTTTTTTATGATTTTATTTATTCATTTAACAGAGAGAGAGAGAGAGAGATATCACAAGTAGGCAGAGAAGCAGGCAGAAAGGGGGGAAGCAGGCTCCTTGCTGAGCAGAGAGCCCGATGCGAGACTTGACCCCAGGAACTTGAGATCATGACCTGAGCTGAAGGCAGAGGCTTAACCCACTGAGCCACCCAGGCACCCAGAAGTGAAAGCCTCTTGATCAATGGTCCCATTGCCTCATATCTACTGGGATAAGTCCTCTAAAGCAAAATCACTGTCTTTTATCAGTTGGAAGAAGGATAGATGTTGAAAATGCAAATCGGCAAATGTCCACAATATACTTCTGTAAAAATTGAAACAGAAAACAAAATAAAATGAAACAAACAAAGAAAAAAACACCTGGATAATTTCAGAAATCTTGTCTGAACTGGAACAGAATAATTATCTTGGTTGAGAGAGAGAGAGGAGGTAGGAGAAATAATTTCACTAATTCCTTAGAGTGAACAAATTAGAAAATCACTTTCAAACAATTCTTATTAACATTCTAAAGTCAGATGGTGAAGGATCTTCCCCAGGCATATTTATATTTTAGGCATGGTATATATCACTGATTACTGCAGGAAAAATTCTGATACCCAACACTGAAAACCAGATAAACGAGTTCCCTTACAGCATCTTTCTATGGCTTGACTTCCTTCTGCCTGTCTGGTCAATCTATGGTTTTTTCAACTGTGATCACAGAAGCACTGTGACCTAAAGAAAGATGAATGCATTCTCCCATTACTCAACTACTATAGGCAGAACTAGGGCATGAACCTTTCTGTCTTCTGTTTCTAAGTCTAATTGTTCCACTGAAAGAAAAAAGCCTATTCTGTTACTCAGGTAGAAGAAGGTTGCATGGCCATAGCATAAAACTAATGCAGGAATTCTACTGGCAATTTCTGGTGGTCAAAGGAATAAACAATTAGAGGACGTGCTTGACAACCAGAATAGAAAACCTACAGTAGATTCCCAGTACAGCCTCTCTGGTTTCTGCTATTTGAATACCAGCAACAACAGTCTGTTAACTGCATGTCAAATGTACAGTTTGTGAGACCATCTGGGAAGTGCATTATAGCTTAGAGAGTATTGTTGCGGAGGTAGATTGATCACATTAAATTGCTTTTCAAGTATAAGGCTAACTTTAGTTTTCTAGAAAACACATCATTTCCCCACTTGTATTTAAAATTTTAAGATTCTTTTTTAATACACCAAACAACACTATAATTATTACCATTCCCAGAGATCAACAATTGACTCCTAGCAGAGTACACTTACTGCTGAATCATATTTCCATCTTCATACTAACAAAGGAACACTGGCACCAAGCAAAGGCCATATAAGGAAATAACACATTGTTCCCAATTGAACACATAGCTCTAAATGTTAGAACTCAAAAAAAGTTTGTATCACTATTAAAAGAAATATTAAGTTACTGTTCACCAAAGGATTAGTTAAGGTTTTTTTTTTTTTTAATAAAAACCATACTTTAATATAGGGCACCAATTCACAAAAGGCATTGGTTTGAGTCACAGGGGCCTAGGTTACTGATCATCAGGAAACACAGTGTTCAGGAGAGGTTGGTCTCTGAATGCTGATGAGGATGCCTGAAGGCTAGCTTTGCCCTTCCATACTCACTGTGACTCTAGGCAAGCCGCTAAATATCCCTAAGTCTTGGTTTCCTCATCTATAAAATGGGAACATATAGGGGAATATCTGTGATAAAATATTTTATGTCTATAAAGTGCTTAGCACATGTCTGAAACATATTAAGCATTTACAAAATATTAGTTATTATTTTATACATTGTTTAACCTGTCTTGGGGTGATTATTTTATATATAAATCACAAATAATCTGTTTTCATTCCTAGAATACTATTGGGGTTGAATAAAATAACACATGTAGACTCTCTTATAAAATATGAAATAACATTAAAAGATAGTATTTTGTGAGAGAGAGGTGAAAGATGGTAGAAGAGTAGGGGATTCTATTTCAACTGGCCCCATGAATTGAGCAGGATATCTATCAGACCACTTGAACATCCATAAAATCAGTCTGAGATGTAAGAAGATATGTCTGGATTTCCATAAACAGAATATCTCCAGCAGTTAGTTTTGAGGTATAGGCGGTGAGCCATGATCTGTGGACAGATATCAGAAAATAAACAAAAGGGGGAGGGAGCCTCTGGGATCCGGTGCCCCTGGGAGCACAAAAATCTCCCACACTGGGGATGGGGCACAGACTCACAGACTAGTAGCCCTGCGGAAAAGACTTTAGGGCAGTCTCCCAGACTGAAACCAGAAGCTGCAGGGCTGCACATGTGAACTGGGTACAGCTGGCAGTTTTAGAAACACAAAGGACAGAGATATGCCTGGGTCTGGAAGTGAGGGCTGGGAGTGCTGTTATGCAGAGCACAACCCAGGACAATCCAGTTTTTAGCAGACAAAAAAAGACAGCGTGACCTGGAGTGCATACTAAAGAACAGGCTGTAAACTCTCTGTTATAAGATAGAGGTCTATATATAGTCACTTCTGCTCTGACTCTCAGAAGAGATGCAGAAAGCCATCAGGGGAACCTGCCTGGGAACAAAAGCCCCCAAAATCAGTTTTTACTGAGTTCACCACCTCCAGCATGGGGGCAGAGCAACTTTGCCCAAAATTGGTTGCCTGAGTTATAGCATGGCAGTCCCTTCCCATGGAGGAGGCTGGAAAGAGACAGGCTGATAAAACAAGAAGCTGACAACTCTAAGGTCCCTATAAAACAGGTGCATCTTACTTGGGTTATGGTCAATAATTTGGACTCTGTGTATTCCCTCAATCACCCTTCAATGGAATGACTAAAGGGAGGAACCCCCAAGGAAAAATTCAAAGACTGAACTTTGCCACAGAACTAATGGATATGGATATAAACAAGATGTTGGAAATAGACTTCAGGGTAACAGTTACATAGACAATAACTAGGATGGGGAGAAATATTAATGGCAACATAGATTCTCTAGAGCAGAAATCAGAGCTGATCTGGCAGAACTTAAAAGTGTTATCAATGAGATCCAATCTAATCTAGATTCTCTAACAGCTAAGGCAAATGAGGCAGAAGAACAAATTAGTGATCTGGAAGACAAACTGATAGAAAAGAAGGAACAGGAGGAGGCCTGGAACAAACAGCTCAGAATCCCTGAAAACAGAATTAGAGAAATAAATGATGCCATGAAACGTCCCAATGTCAGAATTACTGGAATTCCTGAAGCAGTGGAGAGAGAGAAAGGACTAGAAGATATATATGAACAAATCCTAGCTGAGAACTCCCCTAATTTGGGGAATGAAATAAGTATTCATGTCCTAGAGGCAGAGAGGACCCCTCCCAAGATCAAGGAGAATAAATCAATGACCTGGCATGAAATAGTACAACATGTGAATCTTAAAACCAAGGCAACTATCTTAAGGCAGTTAGGAGGAAGAGATTCCTTATGTACAGAGGAAGGAACACCATAATAACATCAGACCTGTCCACAGAGAGACCTGGAAAGACAGAGAGGGCTGGAAAGTCATATTCAGGGTAATACATGAGAAGAACATGCAGCCAAGAATACTTTATTTGTCAAGGGGGTCATTCAGAATGGATGAAGAGATAAAGAGCTTCTAAGACCAGAAAAAACTGAAAGAATATGTGACCACTAAGCTGGCCCTTTAAGAAATATTAACAGGGGGTTCTACAAAAGGAGAAAGACCCTAAAAGTAATATAGAACAGAAATTTACAGAGACATTGTATAGAAAAAAAGGACCTCACAGGCAACACAATGACAATAAAATCATAACTTCCAATAATCACTCTCAATGTGAATGGCCTAAATGCTGCCATAAAATGACAAAGATTTGCAGATTGGATAAAAAGACAGGACCCATCCATATTCTTTGTACAAGAGACTCATTTTGAACCTAAAGATATATTCAGATTGAAAGTAAAGGGACAGAGAACCATCTTTCATGCCAATGGACTGCAAAGAAACCTGGGGTAACAATTCTCATATCAGACAAATTAGATTTTAAGCTACCATGGTCAGAGATACAGAAGGACACTATATCACACCTAAAGTGTCTACCCAACAAGAAGATCTAACAATTGTAAATATCTATGCCCCCAACATGGGAGCAGCTAACTACATAAGCCAACTGTTAACCAAAATAGAGACAAATATTGATAATAATATGTTACTTGTAGGAGACCTTAACACTCCACTGTTAGCAATAGACAGATCGTATAAGCAGAAAATTGACAAAGAAACAAGACCTTTGAATGACACACTGAACCAGATGGACTTCATAGAATATATACAGAATATAAAACAACAGAATACTCATTCTTCTCAAGCACACGTGGAACTTTCTCCAGAATTGACCACCATACTGGGTCACAAATCAGTTCTCAACTGTTACAAAAATATTAAGATTATTCCCTGCATATTCTCAGACCACAGTGCTTTGAAACTGGAACTCACTCACAAGAAATTGGCAAGAATGAAGTGAAACAGCACATTGCTCAAGAATGTTTGGGTCAAGGTAAATCAAAGAAGAACTTAAACAATTCATGGAAACCAATGAGAATGAAAAACACATCAGTCCAAAATCTATGGGATATGGCAAAGGAGGTCCTAAGGGGGAAATACATAGCCATTCAAATCTCACTCAAAGAAATAGAAAAATTCTGAATACACAAAGTATCTTTACAGCTTAAAGAACTGGAGAATCAATAACAAATTAAGCCTAACCCATGAATGAGAAGGGAAATTATTAAGATTAGAGCAGAAATCAATGAATTAGAAACCAGAAATACAGTAAAACACATCAAAGAAAGTAGAAGTGGGTCCTTTGAAAGAATTAATAAGTTTGATAAACCACTGACCAGACTTAACCTAAAGAAGAGAAAGGACCTAAATTAATAAAATAATGAATGAAAGGGGAGAGATCATGACTAACCTAACACCAAGGAAATAGAAACAATAATCAGAAATTATTATCAAAATCTATATGCCAATAAGTTAAACAACCTAGAAGAAATGGATGCATTCCTGGAAACCTATAAACTTCCAAGACTGAGAAAGGAAGAAATTAACAACCTGAATAGATCAATAACCAGTAATGAGATTGAAACAGTGATCACAAACCTCTCAAAGAACAAGAGTGATCAAAACCTCTCAAAAAACAAGAGTCCAGGACCTGATAGATTCCCTGGGGAATTCTACCAAACATTCAAAGAAGAAATAATACCTATTCTCCTGAAGCCATTTCAAAAAATAGAAACAGAAAGAAAACTTCCAGACTCTTTCTATGAGGTCACCATTATCTTGATCTCAAAACCAGGCATGACCCCATCAAAAAGGAGAATTTCAGACCAAAACCCTGATGAATATGGATGTCAAGATTCTCAACAAGTTCCCAGCTAATAGGATCTGATAGTACATTAAAAGGATTATCTACCAGGACCAGGTGGTATTTATCCCTGGGTTGCAACTGTGGTTCAACATTTGAAAATCAATCATTGCGATAGAACACATTAATAAGAGGAGAGAGAAGAGCCACATCATCCTCTCAATTGATGCAGAGAAAGCATTTGACAAAATACGGCATCTTTCCTGATTAAACCTCTTCAGAGTATAGAGATAGAGGGGGAACATTCCTCAATTTCATAAAATCCATCTATGAAAAACTCACAGGAATATAATTCTCAATAGGGAAATGCTGAGAGGCCCTCCTTTAAGATCAGGGACAGGACAAGGATGCCCACTCTCACCATTATTGTTCAACATAGTACTAGAAGTCCTAGCAACAGCAATCAGACAGCAAAAGGAAATAAAATGCATTCAAATTGGCAAAGAAGTCAAACTCTTACTCTTCACAGAAGACATGCTACTTTATGTGGAAAACCCAAAGACTCCACCTCCAAACTACTAGAATTCATACAACAATTCAGTAATGTGGCAGGATACAAAATCAATGTACAGAAACAGGTGCTTTCTTATACACTAGCAATGTAACTGTAGAAAGAGAAATGAGAGAATTGATTCCATTTACAATAGCACCAAAAACCATAAGATACCTTGGAGTAAACCTAACCAAAGAGGTAAAAGATCTATATTCTGGGAACTACAGAACACTCATGAAAGAAATCGAAGACACAAAATGATGGAAAAACTTCCCAGGCTCATGGATTAGAATAATAAACATTGTTAAAATGTCTATCCTGCCCAGAGCAATCTACACTTTCAACACCATCCTGATCAAAATTCCACTGGCATTTTTCAAAGTGCTGGAACAAATAATCCTAAAATTTGTATGGAACCAGAAAAGACTCCAAATTGCCAAGGAAAGGTTGAAAAAGAAAAACAAAGCTGGGGGCATCATGTTTCTGAATTTCAAGCTATATTACAAAGCTGTGATCATCAAGACAGCATGGTACTGACATAAAAACAGACACATAGACCAATAGAACAGAATAGAGAGCCCAGATATGGACCCTCAACTCTATGATCAAATAATCTTTGACAAAGCAGGAAAAAATATACGGTGGAAAAAAGACATTCTCTTCAATAAATGGTGCTGAGAAAATTGGACAGCTATATGTAGAAGAATGAAACTCGACCTTTCTCTTACACCATACACAAAGATAAACTCAAAATGGGTGAGACCTTAATTTGAGGCAGGAAACCATCACAATCCTAGAGGAGAACATAGGCAGCAACCCCTTCAACATGAGTCACAGCAACTTCTTTAAGACACATACCCAAAGGAAGGGAAACAAAAGCAAACATGAACTTTTGGGACTTCATCAAGATAAAAAGCTTCTGCACAACAAAGGAAACAGTCAACAAAACAAAGAGGCAACCCACGGAATGGGAGAACATATTCACACTACAGACAAAGGGCAGATACTCAAGATCTATAAAGAACTACACAAACTCAACACTCAAAAACAAATAAGTCAAAAAATGGGCAGAAGACATGAACAAACACTCTCAAAAGAAGACATACAAATGGCTAACAAACACATGAAAAAATGTTCATCATTATTAGCCACTAGGGAAATTCAAATCAAAACCACATTGAGGTACCACCTTACACCAGTTAGGCTGGCAAAAATTGACAAGGCAAGAAACAACAAATGTTGGAGAGGCTGTGGAGAAAGCAGAACCCTCTTACATTGTTTGTGGGAATGCAAGTTGTTAGAGTCACTTTGGAAAACAGTGTGGAGGTTCCCCAAAATGTTAAAAATACAGCTACTCTATGACCCAGCAATTGTACGACTAGGTATTTACCTCAAAGATATGGATGTAGTAAAGAGAAGGGCCATATGCACCCCAGTGTTCATAGCAGCAATGTCCACAATAGCCAAACTGTGGAATTAGCCAAGATGCCCCTCGACAGACAAATGAATATGAAGATGTGGTCCATATACTGAAGAGACTATTACTCAGCCATCAGAAAGGATGAATACCCAGCTTCTGCATTAATACAGATGGGACCGGAGGAGATTATGCTGAGTGAAATAAGTCAAGCAGAAAGTAAATTATCATATAGTTTCACTTATTTGTGGAACATAAGGAATAGCATGCAGGACATTAGGAGAAGGAAGGGAAAAATGAGGGAAGGGAAATTGGAGGGGGAGATGAACTGTGAGAAACTGTGGACACCGAGAAACAAACTGAGGGTTTTAGAGGGGAGAAGGGGAGAGGGATGGGTATTAAGGGGTATGCATTGCATGGAGCACTGGGTATTACATGCAAATTATGAATCATGGAACACTACATCAAAAACTAATGATATACTGTATGGTGACTAAAATAACATACTAATAAAAAAAAAGATAGTATTTTGTTTTGTAACAGTGAAGTCTTAAAAGCAAACAAAGAAAGTGACTCCTGATCCTACCTAAATTACCTCCACTATAATGGAGACAGAAAGTGTTAGAGTAACAGAAAAAAAAAAAAAAAGAAAGAAAGAAAAAAGAATACATATAAAAAAAGTATAGAGTAAGATTCACTATACTAGTTGCCTACCAAACCTAACTCTCATCAATCAGAGTAGTGTGATCCATAAAATGAATCATATCCCTTCAAAAAGAGGAACCGAGGACAAATATCGGCAGTACAGTTCTATCTTTAGAGTTTGGAAGTACCTTCTGGTAAAAAGCTCCTTCCCCGCAACAACTGAAATGACCAAAAATCAAATTAGACCTCTTTTTAAAAAGCCCAACGTTGTAAGATCATATATGTGCTATACATATCACATTATAATGAAACATATCATAATGACAGAAACAATGCCTTTAAAATTTTTTTTAATTTAAATTCTAGATAGTTAAAATACAGAGAAATATTGGCTTCTGGAGTAGAATTCAGTGATTCATCACTTACATACAACACCCAGTGCTCCTCAAAAATACCCTCCTTAATCCCCCTGACCCATCTTTTGAATCCAAGTTAGAATGGGATTTTTCTCAAACCAAACAAGTTTGTAGGATATAATGACTTACATGCAATAAATATAGCATCCTAACAGAATGGCTGCTATCTATACAGAAGATAGAAACTAGATGTCGGGGCACTTGGGTGGCTCAGTGGGTTAAAGCCTCTGCCTTCGGCTCAGGTCATGATCTCAGGGTCCTGGGATCGAGCCCCGCTTCGTGCTCTCTGCTCAGCGGGGAGCCTGCTTCCTCCTCTCTCTCTCTCTCTCTCTGTCAAATAAATAAAATCTTAAAAAAAAAAAAAAAGAAAGAAACTAGATGCCAAAAGAGAAGGATCATTTGGTGTCAATCTAACCCTAATGCATAGTGACTATGTCCCTGGTCTGTGGGTAGTTGCTGCATCCAGTTTCCGTAGGCTGGTGGGAAGAGTCCTTCATATCATGTCATTCTTCTTTAACTCTGGCTCTTTAAAACTAACTGAATACATTTACAATTGCACTACTGGGTATTTACCCCAAAGATACAGATGTAGTGGAAAGAAGGGCCATCTGTACCCCAATGTTCATAGCATCAATGGCCACAGTCGCCAAACTGTGGAAAGAACCAAGATGCCCTTCAATGGGTGAACAGATAAAGAAGATATGATCCATATATACAATGGAGTATTATGCCTCCATCAGAAAGTATGAATACCTAACTTTTATATCAACATGGAAAGGACTGGAAGAGTTTATGCTGGATGAAATAAGTCAAGCAGAAAGAGTCAATTTTCATATGGTTTCACTTACTTGTGGAGCATAAGGAATAACACAGAGAACATTGGGAGATGGAAAAGAGAAGTGAGTTGGGGGAAATTGGAGGGGGAGACAAGCCATGAGAGACTGTGGACTCTGAGAAACAAACTGAGGGTTTTGGAGGGGAGGATGTGGGGGTTTGGATGAGTTTGGTGGTGGATATTACAGAGGGCACGTATTGCATGGAGCACTGGGTGTGGTGCATAAATGCAAACAATGAATGCTGGAACACTGAAAAGAAGTAAAATAAAATGGGAAAAAAAGTAATAAAGCAGAAGTCTCTCATGCTCATTCGTCTCAGTTACACCATAATATAAATAGCAGAAAAAGAAAGAAAGAAGGAGAGGGAGAGTAGGAGAGGACAGGAGAGAAAGGAAAAAAAAAAAAACATTATCAGCTTAAACATTTGCAATAAAACTTTTTCCCATGTCTTACAAAGATAAAGAGTAAACTGCTAAAATTTCCAAGGTCACCTTACTCAAAATCTTCAATCCATCTTCAGCTTGTATTTCAATGCTCTTGCATGATTGTGTGCTGGAATACATTACTTTTTCAAATATTTTCCACAAACAACCATATACAAATGGACTTGAACACCTATTTTTTGGAAATAAGTTGTTCTGAACATTGAAAAAGAGGCAAGAACAGTGACATTTCTCTTTACTTTTCATAAATGTCTTATACAAGCAGCAAGTTTATAGGAATAATAAACTGGGGGGAAAAAAACAAAAACAAAAACAAAAACAAAACAATCCTGAAAAAGGGCACCTGGGTGGCTCGGTCTTTAAGCGTCTACCTTCATTCAGCTCAGGTCATGACCCCAGGGTCCTGGGATTGAGGTCCACATTGGGCTCCCTACTCGGCAGGAAGCCTGCTTCTCCCTCTCCCACTCCCCTTGCTTGAGTTCCCTCTCCCTGTGTGTCTCTCTCTGAAAATAAATAAATAAAATCTTTAAAAACCAAACCAAACCAAACAAAAAAACTGAAAAAGAGAAAAGTATAAAGTATGGGAAACTGTCCTAACAGCTATAGTTTACTCTTATAGGCAATGTGATAGACCGGACAGCCCTAGGGTGATGCATAAATCCCCTGTCTTCATATAACCCCCTCCTGCAAGTATAGATGGGACTCCGATGCATTTCTAATCAATAAAATATGGCAAAGGTGATGAGAGGTCACTCCCAATATTATACTATGTTTGTGTATACGTGTATGACATACACACATATATTTAAGTATGCATTTATTTATAACATGTGTAAATACAAAGTATAATTATAAAACTATGTTATATAAAAATTACATTATAACTTAAAAGTATGTACGTGGATGGCTCAGTTGGTTGAGCATCTACCGTTGGCTCAGGTCATGATCCCAGGGTCCCATATCAAGTCCCATATCAGGGTCCCTGCTCAGTGGGGAGTCTGCTTCTCTCTCTCCATCTGTCCTGCTTATGCTTTCTCTATTTCTCTCCTATTCTCTTTCAAATAACTTTTTAAAAAATTAAAAATTAATAAATGAATTATAAATATTTATTAGTTGTGCCACAGAAATTGTTAAAAAAATCATCTTATTTTAGGCTATTTATTCTGTGGTAACATTTTATACAGCAATAGAAAATTAATACAGCTTTACTCTTTTACAGTTTAGCATAGTAATTCCAATAAATTTTTCCTGGAGTGACAGGACAGAGCCAGATATTTCCAAAACAATAGCCTAGAGCCATCAGTATTAACTATTCAGTTTTAAGCAAGTTACTTAATCTTGCTGAGTTTCAGTATTCTTATGTACAAAAATGGCAATTGTATTAACTACCTTGAAGGTTTTGTGTGAAGATTAGAAATAGCAAAGATAGCCAGTACCATACTGTCCTGATGATTACAGCTTTGTAATAGAGCTTTGAAGTCTGGAATTGTGATGCCACAAGCTTTGCTTTTCTTTTTCAACATTCCTCTGGCAATTAGGGTCTCTTCTGACTCCATACAAATTTTAGGATTTTTTGTTCCATTTATGTGAAAAAAGTTGATGGGATTTTGCTAGGGATTGCATTTTATATGCAGATTGCTCTAGGTAGCATAGATATTTTCACAATTTCTTTTCTTCCAATCCATGAGCATGGAATGTTTTTCCATTTCTTTGTGTCTTCCTCAATTTCTTCCATGAGTATTCTATGGTTTTCTGAGTACAGATTCCTTACCTCTTTAGTTAGATTTATTCCTAGGTATCTTAGGGTTTTGGGTGCAATTGTAAATTTGATCAACTCCTTAATTTCTCTTTGTTCTGTCCTGTTGGTGTATAGAAATGCAACTGATTTCTGTGCATTGATTTTATATCCTGACACTTTACTGAATTTCTATATGAGTTCTAGCAGTCTTAGGGTGGAGGCTTTTGGGTTTTCCACATATAGTATCATATCATCTGCAAGGGGTGAGAATTTGACTTCTTCTTTGCTGATTTGGATGCCTTTTATTTATTTTTATTGTCTGATTGCTGAGCTAGGACTTCTAGTACTATGTTGAATATCAGTGTTGATAGAAGACATCCCTACCATGTTCCTGACCTTAGGGGAAAAGCTCTCAGTTTTTCTCCATTCTAAATGATATTTTCTGAGGGTTTTTCATGGACGGATTTTATGATATTGAGGTATGTGTGCTCTATCCCTACACTATGAAGAGTTTTAATCAAGAAAGGATGCTATACTTTGTCAAATGCTTTTTTCTGCATATATTGACAGTTATCATATGGCTCTTGTTCTTTCTTTCATTAATGTAGAGTATCACATTGATTGATTTGTGAATGGTAAACCAACCTTGCAGCCCAGGAATAAATCCCACTTGGTCGTGGTGAATAATCCTTTTAATGTACTGTTGGATCCTATTGGCTAGTATTTTGGTGAGAATTTTGCAACCATGTTCATCAGGAATATTGGTCTATAACTCTCCTTCTTGATGAACTCTTTGTCTGGTTTTGGGATCAAGGTAATCCTGGCCTCATAACATGAGTTTGGAAGTTTTCCTTCCCATTTCTATTTTTTGGGACAGTTTCAGAATAACAGAATAGATAGCTGAGAAATGGACCCTCAACTCCATGGTCATTGACAGAGCAGGAAAGAATGTCCAATGGAAAAAAAGACAGTCTTTTCACACATGGTGTTGTGAAAATTGGACAGCTACATGCAGAAAAATGAAACTGGACCATTTCCTTACAACACACACAAAAGCAGACTCAAAATGGATGAAAGACCTCAATGTGAGACAGGAATCCATCAAAACCCTTGAAGAAAACACAAACAGCAAACTCTTTGACCTTAGCCACAGCAACTTCTTCCTAGAAACATTGCCAAAAGCAAGGAAAGGAAGGGCAAAAATGAACTATTGGGCTTTCATCAAGAAAAAAAGCTTTTGCACAGCAAAGGAACCAGTCAACAAAACCAAAAGATGACCAACAGAATCAACATCCAAAGAATAAATAATCCAATCAAGAAATGGGCAGAAGACATGAACAGAAATTTTGGCAAAGAAAACATGAATGAAACTAGTGAAAAAGTGCTCAACAGGGGGCGCCTGGGTGGCTCAATGGGTTAAAGCCTCTGCCTTTGGCTCGGGTCGTGATCCCAGAGTCCTGGGATCGAGCCCCACATCGGGCTCTCTGCTCCGTGGGGAACCTGCTTCCTCCTCTCTCTCTGCCTAGTTGTGATTTCTCTCTGTCAAATAAATAAAACATTAAAAAAAAAAGTGCTCAACATCACTCAGCATCAGGGAAATACGAGGCTAAACCACAATGAGATACATCTCACACCAGTCAGAATGTCTAAAATTAACAAGTCAGGAAATGACAGACGTTGGCAAAGATGCGGAGGGAATGGTGCAACCACTCTGAAAACAGTATGGAGGTTGCTCAAAAAGTTGAAAATAGAACTACCACACAACCCAGCAACTGTACTACTGGGTATTTACTCCAAAGATTCAAATGTAGTGACCCGAAGGGACATGTGCACCCCAATGTTTATAGCAACAATGTCCACAATAACCAAACTATGGAAAGAGCCTAGATGCCCATCGACAGATGAATAGATAAAGAAAATGTGGCATAAATACACACATACACACGATGAAATATTATGCAGTCATCAAAAAAAACACACCCAAAATCTTGCTTTTGTAATCACATGGCTGGAACTAGAGAGTATCATGCTAAGCAAAATAAGTCAATCAAAGAAAGAAAATTATCATATGATCTCACTGATAAGTGAAATTTGAGAAACAAGGCAGAAGATCATAGGGGAAGAGAGGAAAACAAATGAAACAAGATGAAACCAGAAAGGGAGATAAACCATAAAGAGACTTAATCTCAGGAAACAAACTTGCTGGAGTTGAGAGGGGTAGGAGGCAAAGCATGCCTGGGTGATCGACATTGGAGAGGGTATGTGCTATAGTGAACACGCGAATTGTGTAAGATTGGTGCATCACAGACCTGTACCCTTGATACAAATAATACATTATATGTTAGCATAAATTAAAAAAATAAAGGAAAGATAAAGTGCATGCCATATGATAGGTATTCCAGGAATAGTAGTTTAAGAAATAGTGGAAACCTGGCCTGTTGTTTTGAGCCATGAAAGCCAGAACATATCTTATTCTACAGATTTACTTTTAAAGAGTATTCAGGGGTGCCTGGGTGGCTCAGTGGGTTAAGCCTCTGCCTTCAGGTCAGATGAAGATCTCCGGGTTCTGGGATCAAGCCCCGCATTGGGCTCTCTGCTCAGTGGGGAGCCTGCTTCCCCTCTCTCTCTGCCTGCCTCTCTGTCTACTTGTAATCTCTCTCTCTCTCTCAAATAAATAAAAAATCTTTAAAGAGGATACCATTTTCATTCTTGATCTGGTGGTGAACACAGTTCCACCATCTGCATTCCCTCACTCAGGTCAGTGATTTTACTAATTATGTGGGCAAGATTCAGCTTGGGGTGAGACGTAAGATTTGGGCAAAGAAACAGAGTCCTTGTAGGCTACAAAGGTTCAAACATATCTGAGTTTAATTATTTCCTGCTCTAACCCACAAAATAACTGGTCACGTACAGAAAAAGAAAATTGTGTAGCCTGTAAATATCTTTTTCCACAAGTAAGAAAAAAATTATAATCACTTAAAGGCTTAAAGTTCTTAGTTTAGTTAGGTAAAATCACTTAGCATATTTCAGCACTAATTATAACTTAGTGTCTTCTATATAAGTACATTCTGGGAAATTTTAATCAAAGGAGACTAAGACTGTAAAAATCCTTTGATTTTACTGTCTGTATCTTTTTTTCAATTCTTCTTATCTGTTTCCATTTGGTTTAGTTCAAGAGTAGCTGAGTTTTATCCACTAGAGTGGGCACTCATTATTGGTAGAGGTCAAAAGAGGATTATTCTAGAATAATAAATGTCATAAAGAATAGACTATTTCCTGGAGAAAATTTCTCCATATTGAACTGATAAAACCACAATTCTTTATCAGCTGGAAATATACGTTACAAAAGTCAGGGTGGGATAAATATCAAAGTTTTGATTCGGGAGGAAAAAAAAATATATATATACATATATATGTATATATATATATACACACACACACATACATACATACATATAAAACACAGCACAGCATATTACTGGAGGTCAGAATCTTACATTTCTAGCTCACTATTATTCTGGTCTAAATACACGCCAAACACTTTCACCAAGGGAAGCAGTCTCTGGGAACAAAAAACGTTATGAGCTCTATGCACTATTCCCTTCGAGCACTCTTGGTAACTCTGAAAGCTACATAGCAGCTGGCATAACCAGAAAGATCTGATACCCCTATATTTAGTTTTATATCAGAAAACAAAAATATCAATGCAAAGAACTATTCATGAACTAACACCAATACAAATATCAACATTCCAAACCTTTAAGGCTTCTGTCCCACTATGAGAACAAGGAAAATATCCTCTCTTCTTGAGCTTTACTGAGGGTCAAATGTTTTGTATATCGTCAACAAAAAACTTATTTTGCAACTATTCTGAAAGTTAATGAAGTTAGTGAGTATGAGGAATTCCAAATATGTATCGATAGAATCAATAGTATATTTGCTTTGCTGGATAAACTTGAAGTTCACATTTCTAGCTGTACTGTCAGCATTTCTGTGACAGAGCCACACATTTCAATGCACCTCATAATTAAAACTGGAAAACCCCACAAAACAAAAAGATGTAATTATGGATTTTATTAGCACATTAAATATTGCAACACACATGAAGAAATTTAGAATAAAATCAGGAATTTTTGGCTATCAAAGCCTAGAAAAATATTAAAGATAATAAAATATTAGCAACTTTTGACAGGTGCTGAACATTTCTGAAATTAATGTATAGACAAATATAATTAATTTATATTTTTCATATTTATAACAAAATCAAACCCTACTTTGTTTCATCATAGCAAATTCATAAGTACTTCAATGAATTTTGGAAAACAACTGATAGTGGTTCCTTAAAGCTATCTGTGTTTTTAGTAGGCATCTTGGATCTCTCTCAGATGTAAGTCTCACAAGATTCTCCAAAAATATCAATCAAGTGTAGGATAAAGTGAGAGGTTTAACTAAAAAAAAATATTCTGCTACTGAATTACACCCATGTTTATGTCAAAACAAGGATTTTTAATGTCAGAGACTCAAAATGCCCACAGTACACGTTCATTAAGAAAAGAACATTATCACATTACTTCAATGGTGCAAAATGCTTATCTTTTATGCTAGTCATATCTCTCCTCTTCCAGCAACTTTTACATTAAGCAATAATCTATGTCCTGGGCACTGCTTTATAATCTCACTTCTCTTTCCAAAGATAACCGTGAGTCAACGACGGGATCCTATTTGCGAGTCCCTGAACGTAACCTGTACTTGTTTGCCTCTGGCTTTCATCTCTGCCCTTCCTCAGCCTAGAATGATTTCCAAATACCCTCTTTTCTTGCATTCCTATCTAGCTTTTATAAATGTTGCTCTTTCTTCAAAACATAGCAAAAATTGTGTTTCCCATCTGAAGTTCTCAGTCACCAGAAGCAGGAATTTATCACACCTTCCTTGGGGCTTCCTAGCACTGTGTTTATATGTAACTTCTGACACCTGTCACTTCATGCATTTTGTTATGGTAATTTTCAAACACATTTTTCTTCCCCACTAGATTGTAAAATCATCTAGGTCAGGGATAACACCTTTGTAAACACTGGCTGAATTTAATTTAATTCTTAATGTTCTGCATGAAATGCACACAAAAAATTAAAATACTTGGTTGGCTCTTATTATTAAAATATATTCCTCCTCAACTTCATAGTTATTCCTAGCAGTAAATGAACCCTGAGGTACTGTTCATAAAATTGGGTGCTTAATAAATATTTTCTGATGTGCTTTCCTTTAATTTGAGATTGCCTGCAAGGGACACAGAAGCTCTCAAACAAATTTGTTGTCTTGCTGGTTTTTGTTGTTGTTGTTTGTTTTTTTGTTTTTGTTTTTTTCTGGAGTCCAGCTATAAAGTCACAGTAAATTATTTCCTTTATTACTACTCCATTAAATTGTTATGTAAATTAAAGGTTTTATAACCACTTCTAGACCAGTGGTTATAAGCTTTATGGCAAACACAGATTTTCCTTCAATACCAAAACTATCAAGAATCTCCGCTTCATTGTTTTGTCTGCTGCTATATCTGCAGAATAACGCCCAGCTCATTGGTGTTCTAGCTTACTTCTGCTAGTCCCCTACTCTGATATTTCTCAGAGCCCAGGGAGATCTTCAGTTAGATGATACATATTTTCACTGTCCTTGCCCTCCACATTCTTTACAGTCTCATGCCCTTCCTCACTCGGCTCAGTTCTATGTTTTATCATTATAGTTGTCTTTTCCATACATCCTCAACTCACTGCATCTTACAAACCAGGCTAAATCCCAATTGTGATTAAATCCAACTCTCTTCATAGTCTATCTAAGCACGAGAAAGTAGCTACCGAAAAATCACTCCTCTGTGCTGAACTCCTTCATTTTAAATTAGTTGTATGAAATACTAGTGGAGCCATACAACCACACTGAGGCATCTTTCTGCATTATTCACAATGAATCAGCTGGTTTCATATTTCACTGTGATTTTGTAATGGTTTCTCCCACATTTACCAAATAGCCTCACCTTCTTCTTTTTTTAAGATTGTATTTATTTATTTAAGAGAGAGAGAGTATAAGTGGGGGGGGGGGGGTAGAGGGACACACAGATTCCCCATTGAGCAAGGAGCCCAATTTAGGGCTCAATCCCAGGACCCTGACAACATGATCTAAGCTGACGTCAGACACTTAACAGACTGAGCCACCCAGGTGACCCCTGCATATAGCCTCATCTTGAATCTTCCTCTCTGCATGCTCCTCTGTTACACTGGATGGACTGTCTGTACTAACAATGGCCTATAATATCTGAAAAATGATATGCAGAGAGGCTTAGGAACTTGTCCATGTGAAGAGGCAAGCATTTAGGCTTAGGCATTCTGATGCTCATAAATTCTCAAAAGAGACTGATTTGCTTGGATGGCAGAATGACCCATGGCATTATGATAAAAATTAGTTAACAAAGCTTGGGTTCAAATTATGAAAATACCATTTACTGTTGCCTGACTTTTGTCATAGTATATAAGTTGTCAAGGCCTACATTTTCTCATGTGTAAAATGGGGATAATAATACCTGGTTACAAATAAGTGTTATGACATTATCGAACATTTAATATGTACTCCAGAAGTTTTGGTGCTTTCCTTTTGCATTTATATCGAGGCTGAATCTTAGTTGCATACTCCTTCATATTTCCCACAAAGTAAAATACATGGCAGAAATTCCATCAGAAACACAAAAATATAGAAACATTGACTAAAACATGAATGTCTGTGTTCGTTTCATTGCACTTTGAAATTTTGAAATTTACTGGGAAATACTACCTTAACCCCAGTGTGAAATTCGAACATAAACTGTACAACAGTTACTTTTATAAGATAAGATGGGTCAGGAATAGTGCACTAAGTCCTCCATTGTGGGAATCCTGGAATGTCTTCCTATTATTGCCTCTCATTGCTCCAAATGCCAGCAACAGCTTATGATAGTGTATAAGCCTAGTGTTTATTTGACTGTTCTTACTTAACTACATAGTCATATAGTTTGCAAAGCGGGCTATTCCTGCCTTCCCAGTTGGTAATTACTATGAATGGCTCCTTCAAATCATGGCAAGGATAAAAGATAGACACAAAGGCCCCCCACAGTGACACTTGAAAAGTTGGCCACTTAGAAATGTTGTCAATGAGGAGATTTTGAAACCATCTTTCAAATCCTGATGCCTAGTGTTACCATATTGTGACAGGCAACTTCAAAGGAGAATAAATCTTCCAAGCTACTATTCTTTCTGCAAGTTGCAGATTTATTTCCTTCTCAAATTACAGCCTTCACTCTTGCTTAATTTTCATTGTCCCAATAATTCATCACAGTAGGTTTCATCTCAACGTGACAGCAAAAAATAGAACCTTTGCTGGTACTCAACAAATTCATATTTGAGGAAAGAATTTATTCAGAATAAATGTTAATAAAATGCAAGCCCAGATTGCCAGATAATGTTAAGATACAGCTATATATGGATAATCAAAGAAGGCTGCTACAGATAAAATCCTATATTATCTATGATTAGTATTTAATTTTTCAATTACCATTACTCAAATGGCTATGATTGAAGCTGACCTCAGTCCTTCTTACTTCACTAAGAGTACAAATAAATATACAATTGAAAATACCAAATATTCATTATCCTATTGATGTAAGTTGAGTATTAATGGTTAAATAACTATCTTTTCTTTTTTTTTTTTAATTTAGCACACCTAGTCTGTACTCTAGTACATACTGGTAAATGAGGAGGTGAACGGTAAAAATTACAAAAAAAAAAAAATTGGAATGCTAATTAGAATTCAGCTTTCATACACATTCTTCCAGCCCAAATAAATAAACTTCATGTCCACTGACAAATGAAGATTAAAACAAAGTCAAAGAAGCCAAGGGGGAAAAGCATAAGCCAGAGAACCCACATTTTACTTCCTTTGGTGTCTGTCAGACCTTCTAAGGACACGTCTTTATATATAACTCCTAAGTGCAGACATATCCCCAAAATAATCTGCTTTGTCAGGGTAAAAAGACCCTAAAAGCTGCATATTTATTGTTCTAACTGATGATCATTATAAACATCATATATAAGCTGTGATTTCCATTTGTGTAATGAAGGAATAGCAAACTCAAATAACTTCAGACGCCAGACAGAAAATGTAAATTTAGGATTCAGAACAGTAGACACTGTTAGGAATAGAAGACAGCATGACCTTTGAAAAAGTAATCAAAATAAAAAATATATTAAACACTCCACTAGATAAATCTTTAATCACCAGTTTTTTACTCTGGGTCCCCTTTATTCTAGTTTTATTCTCTACCATGAGTTTATAAACTGAACATCATCACATTAAGGAGCAATTATAACTGGCAAAGAGTATAAATGTCAACTATAGCTATGGAGTTTTCTACTGGTCATTTCTTAAGACTGAATAAGCCTGAAGATGCATAAACAAAGGCAGAGTTGCCTATGTGTCCATAGCGACACAGGTACCCCCACACTTAAATAGAATAATGGCATTCTCATTCCAACCCCTGAGGAGTAGGTGTGTCACTGAATTCTGGAGTTCATAGCCTCAGGAGTTCCTGGAATTCATAGCCTCATTAGAACAACAGCTCCAGGAAAACCTGTAAGTCATCCAGAACTACCCAACAAATCATAACTTAGCTCATGTTGGATAAACACAGTACATCACACATGGGCGTTCAGATATTGAAACTTGCTTACACAAGACACAGTAGTTCAGACGGGCC
This sequence comes from Meles meles, assembly GCF_922984935.1. Classification (NCBI taxonomy): domain Eukaryota; kingdom Metazoa; phylum Chordata; class Mammalia; order Carnivora; family Mustelidae; genus Meles; species Meles meles. The sequence goes on along the minus strand of NC_060066.1, from coordinate 155,293,354 downwards.
TGCTTTAACTTTTCTAGCACCAAGTAAAATTCATGATTCTCATCATTTTAAAGTGATCTCTCAGCATAAGGTCAGCTCATGTACTTCCAAGTCCTTTTCCAGGATGTTGAAATCTGTCTAACTTGTTCATTGATTTGTGCAAGTTTCCTTATTTTGCTTGTCCATAAATTTTCAAACATCTGGGAAGAGGCTATAGATCTTGGCACATCAAATTATGTCCTTATAACTGGTTAGATATGGTTAAAGAAGTAATTTCTTCTCAAGGACTCCACTATGATAAAATGAATTCTAAAAGAATAATCCTTGTTTAGGATTTATTAAAACTTTCCATGTTTTCTCAGCATGTAAACAGGAGTCTACTTGACCCATATGAGCTTGTCATGTTCAGTCAAGACACAAAGAGTTTTACTAATTTAGGATTGCTTCCTAGTTCTATAGAAGGGCAAATCTCATCCAAAACACTCTTTACTTAAAGCATAAAATTTATAAATAAACACGAAAACAAATCTCTGTTTACTACAAACATAATCAGGAATAAACACCCATGAATCTACTGGATTATTTCTTCATTTTGGCCAGCTCAACTCAACAGCAATGAAGATGAATTGAATCAATTTGTTGAAAAAATATATGCTCTAAGAGCTTAGATAAAAATTAATGATGCAAACCTTTCTTCCTAAAAGGAGAATATCAAGAAAACATAAGATTCTAAGTATGAAAAGAAGACAGAGAGATAGACTGTTGCTATTATCCTCTATGATTTAATTAAAGTGTCTAATGCCATTCGTGTATCATAGGAAGATATTTGGTCTTTATCTTTGGTTTCTGGCTCATAGTTCTAAATGTTCTTGGAATTTTACAGTGAGAAATACAATAGGATTGTCTTTCACTCTTTTGTGTCTGGATGAGGTGACTCTTTGCAGGGCCCCTAGATAGCTTCAGGATGGAACCTGGTCACCAGAATGACCAAGCCTTGATTAAAGTTTGCAACTTTCATTCCTGTCCCTTAACCTCCACATTGGTAAGGTGAGGCTAAAAGTTACACCCATCAAGGTGCTGAGAGGGTGGTTCTCCCATAAGGTGCATGAGAGCTCTGTGTACTGGTATGTTCACACACACACACACACACACACACACACACACACAGAGTGCCTAGGTATCTCTTTTATTTGGCATTCCCTGAGTTGTATCTTTTAAAATAAACCAGAAAATGTAAATAGCATGTTTTTCTCAGTTCTCTAAGTCACTCTGGTGAATTATAGAACTTGAGTGGGCACTGTGGGAGCCCCCAGTCTCTAACCCATCATTTAGAAGCAGTGAGGGCCAAGACTTGTAATGACACCTGAAGTGGGGCAATCTTCTAGCACTGAGCTCTCTAAGAATTGGGATCTAATGCTGACTGCAGGTAGATATTATCAGAATTGAATGGAATTATATGACACCCAGTTAGTATCAGAGAGTTGGCGAAGTGGTATTGGAAAAGACACATGTATTTGGTGTCATGAGGAAAAAAGGAAACCTCTCATCTGGCATCAGAAGTAGTGTGAGTAAAAACAGAGGAGGTCAGTGAAGTGTTTCAATTTTTAGTGCTCTGTCCCTTTTCACCAAAGATGATAAAAGAAGACTACAAGTTCCAGGTACCTTGCTGTTTCCCTTTCACTTGCTTCATACAATAAACCTCTTTCTTCTCACTGAAAGCAAAGCCCATCTCCACCATCCCAGATCTCTCTGCCATGTTGATCTACCACCAAGATAGTTGGCATGGTTATTAAGCTACTTTTCCAGTAAAAACATACTTGTGGTAATATATATTCTAGCAGTTTTGTAATAAACTTGGGAAAAATAAACCATAATGACCTTCCTTATACTATTACATTGAAGGCTTTCTTGTTTTGTTTTGTTTTTTTACTTTTATTTTTATTTTTTTTTAAAGATTTTATTTATTTGACAGACAGAGATCACAAGTAGGCAGAGGCAGGCAGAGAGAGAGGAGGAAGCAAGCTCCCTGCTGAGCAGAGAGCCCGATGCGGGGTTCGATCCCAGGACACTGGGATCATGACCTGAGCCAAAGGCAGAGGCTTTAACCCGCTGGCGCCCCAAGCTTTCTTGTTTCTTAACCTTAATCTCTTAAAAAAACTATTTCATTGTTATTTTTACTTTTGTTATTATTCTTCTTGTTATTGTTGTTCATGTTCTTATTATTTTTAATAATTAAGATATCTAATTGTTTAGAGTGGTTGTCAGGAGTAAATGAAAAGGTTTTTAAAGAAAGTAATCAAATTGAGAGGGAAAGCCATCTGAAATTTGTCTAAAGTTGAAGTGAATGGGATGCCTGGGTGGCTCAGTTTGTTAAGTATCTGCCTTTGGCTCAGATCATGATCCCAGGATCCTGGGATCAAGTTTGCATCAGGCTCCCTGTGGGGAGGCTGCTTCTTCCTCTGCCTGCCATTCTTCCTGCTTGAGCTTTCTTTCTCTCTCTCTCAGATAAATGAATAAAATCTTTAAAAAAATCATTTAAATTTGAACTGAGTAGGTATAAAGTGCCTCACATGCTTGGTAGAATGCCATCAACATTCTAGATGTAGACATACAGTTTGAGCAGTGAAAACCTGAAGATGATCTTTTTAAACTCATTTCCCCACTCTCCACTCTAAACCTCTCTCTAGACTCTATATGGTGCCCTCTCTGCTTTATCTCTAAAGTCTCTCAAGAGTAACAATAGGCTCATACCAATTTTGAGGATGCTTTCCTTCCACACTGGCCCTCAATAGTCTAGGTCTCAGTGGTCTAAGAATGTAAATATGAAAATATTCCATTTCTATTTATTCATACACATGCTCCTCAAGTCTGTCGAAGCCATCAAAAATGAGTGAAACTGTCACATCTGTGACAGCTTTAGTTAGTAATCTTTTACCAAGATTTGTACTTCAGTTATTACAAGTGAACCATACTAATGTTAGATTTTAATAATAAGTAAACTATTGGGGGTATATGGAAACTCTGTGCTATCTTCATAATTGTTCTGTAAATCTAAATTTATTCCAAAGTAAAAAAAAATTATTAAAAATATATATGATCTTAAAGCAAAACAAAACAAAACATGATCTTTGCTTTCAAGTAGCTAATAGTAAGGAATGGAGACATTGGAAAGAAATATTTTTGGGTTGCCCAGAGAAACTAGTTCCACCTTGGTTATGATTATGGAGGGCATAATATTATAGTGCAGCCAATAAGATATTTAAAAACTTGACAAAGCTGTTCATCTGATTTGGTTTCCATCGAGCCTATGCTTATTCCTTAGTGGCAGACATTGATTTAAATTCTGAATTGTTCTTATGGCATTTGCTCAGGAATTAAAGTTTAGAAGACGAATTGTAATGCTTCCTCTTTCTAAGCTATGATCTCAATTAAGAGAATAGAAACTTCATATGCCATAATTAATTTTGGGTGTTTGCATCATATCTTAAATATGCTCTTGGGATTTTTCAGGTCATAAATACTGAAAAAAAATGAGTCTTCTTCTATATCCACTCACTTGAGTTGTCATAAACAAAGAAAGTCCTCAAGTACAACATGAGAAGAGAAAAATAATGCATTTGGGAGCCTATCATTCTCCCTTCCATTCATTTTCCTAAATTGGATTTGTTATTAACAAATGCAGTGACATGATGTTTCTTATAAAAAGAATACGAGATTTCTACAATTAAAAAAGGTTTTTACTGCAGCTTGAGTAACTTATAAATTATGCTACAACTTTAGTCTCTAAATTTATGTTACCATTGCTTCTTTCTCTTTAATAGTTTGCATGTTTCCTACTTCATTTTTAGTTCCAAGCCACACTAGAATTTATTCTTGGTCTCTGTAATGGTAAATTGGGTGTTAGCTGTACGGAATGCATTGATTGATGTCATCTATTGCTATATAACAAATTGCCCTAAAATTTAGCAGCTTAAATCAAAGAACATTTATTATCTTGCAGTTGTTGTGGGTCAGCAATTCAGTTACAGAGCAGCTGGATGGCTCTGACTCAGAGACTCTCATGAAGCTGTAATCAAACACTCAGCCAGGGCTGTGTTCTGTGTCAAGGCTTGACTGGGGAAGGATCTCTTTCCAAGCTCCTTCACACTGCTATTGGCAGTGCTCAGAAGATCCACTTCCATACCTACTCATATGTGGCTCTTCATAGTGCTACTTCACAAGAAGGGAGCTGGCTTCTCAAAAGCAAGTGATCAGAGAGAGAGAAAAAGGAAGAGAGAGACAGAGACAGACAGAGAAAGCTCAAGACAGAACCATAATATTTTATAACATAATCTTGGAAGTGAAACCCATCACTTCTGCAGTATTCTCTTTATAGAAGAAAGTCTAGCTCACACTCAAGAGGAAGGCATTACAGGACATGAATACTAGGAGACAGGGATGATTAGGGACCATCTCAGAAGTTGCCTATCACAATCAACAACAGTATCTTTCCCTTTCTTCTGAAAATGTTATAAAAGTAATGAGGTCACAAATGAAATAGAACCTAACAAGGGACACTTTGGTGACTCATTCGATTAAATACCTGCTTCTGGCTCAGGTCATGCATGCATCTGGGGTCCTGGGGATCAGCCCCCACACCCCACCAGGCTCCCTGCTCAGTGGGGAGCCTGCCTCTCCCTATTCCTCTGCCACTGCCCTTGCTTGTGCTCTCTCTCTGTCAAATAAATGAAATTATTTTTTAAAAAAGAAACAGAACCTAACAAAACATTGCAAATTATACTTTCCATGAAACTGGGAGACATTTAATCCACATGTTATGAAGTAACCATAAGGACTACCAAAGGGATGATGTAAAAACTACAAAAAAAAAAAAAAAAAAAAAGGAGAAGTGAAGAAAATGGTAGGAAAGTAGAGATTGTAGCAACAGTTAGGCTGAGTACATAATTCATCTCCCAAACCAGCAAAAAAAAATTGGTATAATTTCATTCATTGTGAGAAATTCGTATTTGAAGTATATGAGAGTTTACTACTTACTTTATTGACAAAATTATCTAAATTTGATAACTAGCATTTTCATACAAAACTGGTAAAAATTCAAATTGGCAGAACCTCTATGGAGTATAATATTTGAATATGTATCAAAATTACAAATAGATGTACTTTCTGACTCAGTAATTCCACCACTGGAAATTTATTTCATAGATACCTTACACACATATTGTGTTCTTTATTGCAGGATTATCTGTAAGGCAAAGGTTTGGAAACCAAATGAATATTCATCAATACATGGCTAGTTAAATAAGTTAAGATACTTACTGAAAATGAAATCCTATGAAGCTGTTAAGTAAGAAGAAAACAATATAGAAGGTTGATGCTTCTGTACACTGACACGGGAAGACCCCAAAGATACATTTTTAAGTGAAAAAAGCCAAGTCCAGATCAATATTTAAAGTATGTTATATTTGTGCAAGAAACAGGGATGCATTAGTTTTCTATTTTTACTGCAAAATATTGACACAAATTTAGCGGGTTAACACCACGCAAATGTATTACTTTGCCCATTTCAAATCTGAAGGGGTCTCACTAGGCTACAATTAAGGTTGATGGGCTCTTTCTTCTGTGGAGGCTCACAAGAGGAGTCTGTTTTCTTGCTCATTCAGATTGTTGATAGGATTCAATTGCTCACATTTATAGGACTATTTCTTCACTGACTGTCATCTGAGGGCCATTCTCGGATCTTAGAAGCTGTTGGCTTCCTAGGCTCATGGCCCATTTCTCCATAATCAGTCAGTTATGGCGGGTCAAGTTCCTGTCATGCTTTGAATCTGTGCCACCTCTTCTTCCCTGGGTGCATCTCTTTATAGCTCTTCTGCCTTCCTCCTCTGCTTCTGAGGGCCCATGTAATTACATTGTGCCAAGCAGAATAATCCAGGATACTCTCCCTATTTTAAAGTCTGTGGCCCTAATTCTATCTTCACTGTCTCCTTGGTGTAACTGTATAAGGTAATATACTCATAGGGTCCAAGAATTAGAGTGTGGTCACCTTCGGTGGAAGCATAAGAAATATTCATCCAAATCTCTTTGTTGCGTGCACAACAAAACTATTTTTAGGAAACTAAGAACAATGGTAATGTGGAAGGAGCAGTTGGGAACTGGGCAGATGTGATAAAAAGAGAATTATGATGGGTCAATTATACCACATACCTTTCCATATGCTTAGAACCATGTGACTATATTTAGCCATTTAAAATTAAATAAAAGAAAATGGATGCCTAATAGAATGGTGAAAACTGTGTAACTGTACGTTTATTAAAGAGTTTTCATCTCCTCTTCCTGTCTGTGTAATTAAATTCTCATTCTAGGCCCACAGTGCTGAGCAGTCTGATTCATAGTTTGGTTTAGAAATACTGTCAAGAACATCAGTGTGATCTGCTCTGTTCCTTCCTATGATGTCACAAAGGGACAGTCCCTTCTTTTTACATAGTGTATCTTATTTTCCTTTGAAATTGAATTTCTTTTTTTAGCTTATTCAAGCTGGTTTTCTTTCTAGATAATTCCACAGATCTGTTTTCTTTGATTAACCCCCCCCAAAAAAAAATATTCTGCCACTAAACTTCGTTAGTGGATTTAATTTATCAACCTCTTAAATTCAGGTAACGTGAATAGTCTTAGAGATTAATGCTCATTTTATAATTTGCCTTTGATCTTAACCTCTTTAAATAGGCTTCCTTTTCAATATTACATTGTGATTTCGATTCCTCTTGCTTGCTATATCCATAACCACCTGGACTCAAACATTTTCGTTGCTATAAAACAAATACCATAACAGTCTTTTCATCCTATTGTACAGGGTATTATTTTAAAATGCACTATCTTCTTCAAAAAGCCCAAATATGTCCTAATTTGATTCTTACAATCTTTCTACTAATCAATTCCATCATTCTTCAGTTTGATCAATTCCAGTAATCTCTTATGTAGAAATGTGAAAATGCCTTGTGTCTGCCCTCCACTTTATCAAGTGACTTTTCCAGATAGACTGGAGGCTGGGATAATCTCAAGAGTCACAAAACTGAAGCATCTACATACATGAATCACTTTACAATTTCACCATGCCAGATGAATAGATCATATTTACCGTGAATTTGGTAGTTATTTTATTATACCACTAGACTGAGTGAAAATGGAATAGTCCCTGCTCACTTTTATGCTGCCATTCTCAGTATACCCTGACAAATGCTTTTCTATGTCTTAAGGATCTGAACACCTAACACTATATACAATAACTAAGTAACAACCAACCAAACACACACACACACACACACACACACACACACAACTTCAAGTAGAAACTGCGCCTAATGGGGCTGTTAACAAAGTTATCAGTTTTGTATTTAAGCCACTAAAGACGAAACACAGACAACAGTATGCATAAATTGAAAGGCTGTTATACAACACACTTGAAAATGTTATATTTACATGGCAAGCAGCTTATTATATTTACATGAACATCTGGTGCAGGTTCACTAAAATCTTAAAAACAGATGGACATGAAGAAAGAACTAGTAATTAACAAAGCTATATGTTGATTAAATCAGCATGTGGTTAATTCTAATGATTGCTGATCTTTAATAAGGATGGTGAGACTTTTCAAAAATCAAATCTCCTTAACTGATGTGTCAATTGACCAAGGAAGCAGTGATAACTACTCTGGTTGTTAATGTGCTATTTCAGTATTGTTACCGCAAAACTCTGTACGAGGCATAGTCATACAAATAAAACTCAAAAATGAAGATTCTCCTGCATCTACAATCTCCTGGTTCTTATCATGTCTACAGAGGGGAGCAGAGCAGCAATATGATTATCATTTGAGAATAATCACCTACTGGGATGCATGCTATTTGAATATGTTTCCATGTTCTGAATCATTTCAGTCAACTCAATGCCTCCTGCTGCCCTTCATCCATCCTGAAGTCACATTGTGTACTTCTCTGCACTCTCCAAATAGACACCCTCCAGTTGCCAAGCAACCACAGATTTCTACAAGTGCCTGTGCCATGTGTACTTAAACTGCAGTTGGCCTTTTTTTCTTTAACTTTTCAAAGTTTAGGAAAATAAATATCTGACAGACAGGTAGAGCTGTGTATGTTTTGAAGGAGGGTACTGAGAAGTTAGAAACCACTAAAAAGAACAAAGCCCCTTTTGAGAGACTGTATCCACATCTCTTTTAAAAATGCCTTTACACAAACAAAAGCCCAGGGCCAGACGGCTTCCCAGGGGAATTCTACCAAACATTTAAAGAAGAACTAATTCCTATTCTCTTGAAACTGTTCCAAAAAATAGAAACGGAAGGAAAACTTCCAAACTCATTTTATGAGGCCAGCATCACCTTGATCCCAAAACCAGACAAGGATCCCACCAAAAAAGAGAACTACAGACCAATATCCTTGATGAACACAGATGCAAAAATTCTCGCCAAAATACTAGCCAATAGGATTCAACAGTACATTAAAAGGATTATTCACCACGATCAAGTGGGATTTATTCCAGGGCTGCAGGGTTGGTTCAACATCCGCAAATCAATCAATGTGATAGAACACATTAATAAAAGAAAGAACAAGAACCATATGATACTCTCAATAGATGCTGAAAAAGCATTTGACAAAGTACAGCATCCCTTCCTGATCAAAACTCTTCAAAGTGTGGGGATAGAGGGCACATACCTCAATATTATCAAAGCCATCTATGAAAAACCCACCGCAAATATCATTCTCAATGGAGAAAAACTGAAAGCTTTTCCGTTAAGGTCAGGAACACGGCAGGGATGTCGATTATCACCACTGCTATTCAACATAGTACTAGAAGTCCTAGCCTCAGCAATCAGACAACAAAAAGAAATTAAAGGCATCCAAATTGGTAAAGAAGAAGTCAAACTATCACTCTTCGCAGATGATATGATACTATATGTGGAAAACCCAAAAGACTCCACTCCAAAACTGCTAGAACTTGTACAGGAATTCAGTAAAGTGTCAGGATATAAAATCAATGCACAGAAATCAGTTGCATTTCTGTACACCAACAACAAGACTGAAGAAAGAGAAATTAAGGAGTCAATCCCATTTACAATTGTACCCAAAACTATAAGATACCTAGGAATAAACCTAACCAAAGAGACTAAGAATCTATACACAGAAAATTATAAAGTACTCATGAAAGAAATTGAGGAAGACACAAAAAAATGGAAAAATGTTCCATGCTCCTGGATTGGAAGAATAAATATTGTGAAAATGTCTATGCTACCTAAAGCAATCTACACATTTAATGCAATCCCTATCAAAATACCATCCATTTTTTTCAAAGAAATGGAACAAATAATCCTAAAATTTATATGGAACCAGAAAAGACCTCGAATAGCCAAAGGAATATTGAAGAACAAAGCCAAAGTTGGTGGCATCACAATTCCGGACTTCAAGCTCTATTACAAAGCTGTCATCATCAAGACAGCATGGTACTGGCACAAAAACAGACACATAGATCAGTGGAACAGAATAGAGAGCCCAGAAATCGACCCTCAACTCTATGGTCAACTAATCTTCGACAAAGCAGGAAAGAATGTCCAATGGAAAAATGACAGCCTCTTCAATAAATGGTGCTGGGAAAATTGGACAGCCACATGCAGAAAAATGAAATTGGACCACTTCCTTACACCACACACGAAAATAGACTCCAAATGGATGAAGGACCTCAATGTGAGAAAGGAATCCATCAAAATCCTTGAGGAGAATGCAGGCAGCAACCTCTTCGACCTCAGCCGTAGCAACATCTTCCTAGGAACAACGGCAAAGGCAAGGGAAGCAAGGGCAAAAATGAACTATTGGGATTTCATCAAGATCAAAAGCTTTTGCACAGCAAAGGAAACAGTTAACAAAACCAAAAGACAACTGACAGAATGGGAGAAGATATTTGTAAACGACATATCAGATAAAGGTCTAGTATCCAAAATCTATAAGGAACTTAGCAAACTCAACACCCAAAGAACAAACAATCCAATCAAGAAATGGGCAGAGGACATGAACAGACATTTCTGCAAAGAAGACATCCGGATGGCCAACAGACACATGAAAAAGTGCTCCACGTCACTCGGCATCAGGGAAATACAAATCAAAACCACAATGAGATATCACCTCACACCAGTCAGAATGGCTAAAATTAACAAGTCAGGAAATGACAGATGCTCGAGAGGATGTGGAGAAAGGGGAACCCTCCTCCACTGTTGGTGGGAATGCAAGCTGGTGCAACCACTCTGGAAAACAGCATGGAGGTTCCTCAAAATGTTGAAAATAGAACTACCCTATGACCCAGCAATTGCACTACTGGGTATTTACCCTAAAGATACAAACATAGTGATCCGAAGGGGCACGTGTACCCGAATGTTTATAACAGCAATGTCTACAATAGCCAGACTATGGAAAGAACCTAGATGTCCATCAACAGATGAATGGATAAAGAAGATGTGGTATTTATACACAATGGAATACTATGCAGCCATCAAAAGAAATGAAATCATGCCATTTGCGACGACGTGGATGGAACTAGAGCGTATCATGCTTAGTGAAATAAGTCAATCAGAGAAAGACAACTATCATATGATCTCCCTGATATGAGGACATGGAGAAGCAACATGGGGGGGTAGGGGGATAGGAGAAGAGTAAATGAAACAAGATGGGATTGGGAGGGAGACAAACCATAAATGACTCTTAATCTCACAAAACAAACTGGGGGTTGCTGGGGGGAGGTGGGATTGGGAGAGGGGGAGCGGGCTATGGACATTGGGGAGGGGAGGCGAACCATAAGAGACTATGGACTCTGAAAAACAACCTGAGGGTTTTGAAGGGTCAGGGGTGGGAGGTTGGGGCAACCTGAGGGTTTTGAAGGGTCAGGGGTGGGAGGTTGGGGGAACAGGTGGTGGGTAATGGGGAGGGCACGTTTTGCATGGAGCACTGGGTGTTGTGCAAAAAGAATGAATACTGTTACACTGAAAAAAATAAATAAAATGAAAATAAAATTGGGTCAATTAAAAAAAAATTTAAAAATGCCTTTACATATATATTATGTTAACAAATTAACCAATTCATCACATAAGTGAAAATAAAGCTGTCTCTTTTTCCTAAGATAGCAGATATTTTATATCTGACACCAAGTGAGTGGATAGTTCTTCTTGTGGTTTTCTATCAAACATTATAGGGCTTCAGTGTGGACATATAGGGTATCAGTTCTGACAGCCAATTTATAATCTGTGAACTCTAGCTATGGCCCTTTTCTCCAGATGGAGTTTTTCTAGGTTGAACAGTCTTGATTTCCAGGGACAGTTATTGAAAACTTGCTCACTAGTTGCTTTTAACACCAATTTGGTAAGAAAAGATATATTTTAGAGAACAGATCAGTCAGTGCTGTCACAGAATGGGTCTTGTAGAAAACTTTAAAGAAAAGACTGAGGACTTAGACAACATTAAAAAAAAATGCATTCAAAAAATACACTCAAAAAAATACTAAAAATTAAGTTTATCTCTTTTAAAATCAAATTTATATATATTATTTTACCCTTTGTAAATTATTACCTTTTCAGGTCAAAATAGACAATATTATTTTCATCTTCTTATATATTACTGATGGGGTTCAGAATGTGCTATCTCAAAAGATAGCCCTTGGTATATTGAATATGTTAGACTGAAAAAATTTGAGAAAACAGCAGAAGCAATGAGTCAATCAGCATGATTCCCCCCAAACCCTCTTCCCAGAAACAGGCTATAAAAATCACATGTAAGAGGTGTTCCTCCCTACACCAGGAGGAAAGGAGCATTCTTACCTCTGAAAACAAAGGGATATGGAGAAGAAGCCAAACAGGATTTCATAAGTTTTCCCCAATTTACAACACTTACCTCATATTCCTTGACTTACAATATTTCTTCAGTATAGTCGGCTCTTCATCAAACATAGCATAAGGACACTCAAGTTTCACCATTTCTTTGGGTTTTCATTTCCTTTTGAACTCCCATGTCAAGTAAAACTAATATTAAGTAAATGTGTATGCTTTTTTTCTGCTAATCTGTCTTTGTCAGCTTAATTTGCAGACTCACCCAGGGATCCTCAGAGAGTTAAGAAACCTTTTTCCACCCCTATATCAGAGTTAACTATTTTCCCAAATTGTGAGCAAAGACTAGTGTGACTGATAGTTACCACTTAGAAATCTGGAGTCTTAAATAAATTTGTTGGCTTTTTTTCTTTTTTTAAAGAAGCTAAACATAACTGGGTAACCTGTGAATTTCAGAAGAGAAATGTATCTTTATCAGATATGGTATAAATTGTTCTTATTTTATAACCCAAGACAAGGATGACTGTGGAGCTATATTGTCTAGGTCATAGTCTTGGCTCTATTACATACTAGTTGAGTGACTTTGAAAAACCCTTTTCTTTGTTATGACTTGGTTTTCTCATCTGTATAATGGAGAAGATAATAGTACCTACTTCGTGGATGTTGTAAAGATTAAATGACAATACATGTAAAGTACTTACTACCTGACGTATTGCAAGTAACATACAAACTGACAGTAACTATTCAACAAGACTCCTTTGACTCTGTCCCTGAATTCATTGGAGACTTAAGTATCCATTATTAAGAATCTGTGAGTGGAGTTCTCTCTCTGGTCTGTCTTCAACTGGAAGCCTTACAAGACATTGCCTCTGATGGAAGCCCAAAGTGCTATAAACGTGGAATAACTAGGAATGAGTCCTAGTACTACGTATAGTACTATAGTACTATGAGGGTAGAAGCTTGTTGGGAAAAGGTCCAAGCTATTTAATTAACATTGAGCTGTTGGGCCACCTGGGTGGCTCAGTCAGTTGAGTGTCCAGCTCTTGGTTTTAGCCCAGGTCATTATCTTAGGTTCATGAACTTGAGCCCTACTCCAGGCTCCATGCTCAGTGGGTGTCTACTGGAGATTCTCTCCCTCTTTCCCTCACCCCACTCATCTCTCTCTCTCTCTCAAATAAATAAATAAACTTTTAAAAAATCAATTAAAAATAAAACCACACACATTGAGCTGTTAGTACAACTAAAAATGAAGGCAATGTCACCATTTCAAGTATAAGGTAGGTCTCTGGTACTTTCAATCCACAACTTGCCTCATTGACATGGATGAACCCTGTGTAAACCACTGCGTGAAAAAATACTCCATGAGAAACAAAAGAATCATTCGTTTCATCTATAAAACTGCATTCTGGGGGCGCCTGGGTGGCTCAGTGGATTAAGCCACTGCCTTCGGCTCAGGTCATGATCTCAGGGTCCTGGGATCGAGCCCCACATTGGGCTCTCTGCTCCGCAGGGAGCCTGCTTCCTCCTCTCTCTTTGCCTGCCTCTCTGCCTACTTGTGATCTCTCTCTCTATCAAATAAATAAAATAAAATCTTAAAAAAAAAACTGCATTCTGTGAGTTAATTTGTGAAGATGAGAAGGGGAAAGAAAGAAGAGATACAAACTGATGAGTAGATCTACCTCTTAAATTATTTTCAGCATGCTTTTCACAATTTTCTATTTCTTTTAGGTTGGTTTGCATATGTTGTGAAAAGATTACTACAATTGATTTAGCAAACATCCATATCCTCATGTACATACAACAAAAAAAGAATAAAAAAGAAATAAACAAATGGAAACAAATGTTTCCATGTGATGAGGAAAAACTCTCAGGATTTACTTTCTTAAGAGTTTTCCTATATATGGTATAGCAGTGGCAGCTATAGTTATCATGCTGTACATTATATTCCTAGTACTTATTTATCTTATAACTGGAAGTTTGCACTTTTTTACCCCTTTCCTCAAATCCCCCTTTCCCTCCTCCACTCCTGATAATCATAAGTCTGATCTTTTTTTCTATAAGATTTCTTTAAAAAAAAGTTTAGATTCCACATATAAGTGAAATCATACAGTATCTTTGTCTGATTTATTTCACATAGCATAATGCCTTCAAGATCCATCCATGTTGCAATGTAGGGTTTCAGTGTTTTTTTATTTTGTTTTGTTTGTGGTTGAATAATATTCCACTATACAGTTGTATCTTGGAGATATCACAAATTCAACTCCAGATCACTGAAGTAATGTGAATCAAATGAAATTTTTGGTTCCCAGTGGAGAAAAAAAATATGTTTACACTATACTTTAGTCTATTAAGTGTATAATAGCATTAGCTCTAAAAAGTGTACATACCTTAACTTAAAACTTTTGTTAAGAAATGCTAACCATGATCTGAGCTTTTAGCAAGTTGTAATCACTGATCACAGGTAATTGTTACAAATAATAACAGAGAAAAGTTTGAAATATGAAAGAATTACCAGAATGTGACACAGAGAAATGAAGTGAGCAAATACTGTTGGACAAATAGTGTCAATAGGATTATTTGGTGCAGAGTTGTCACAAAACTTTAATTTATATTTTTTTTAAATGCAATATCTAGAAAATAGAATAAAGCAAAACACAATAAAATAAGGGATATATATATATATAGATAGATATAGATATGCAAACCATAACCTCTTAATCTATTCATCTATGAGGTATACTTAATCTGTTTCCATGTCTTAGATATTATAAATAATGCTGCTATGAACATAGGGGTACAGATATTTTTTCAAGTTTTCACAAGTTGTGGTCATATTCCTAGGAGATGAATTACCAGATCATATGGTAATTCTATTGTTAATTTCTGAGGAAACTTCATACTGTTTTCTACAGTAGTTATGCTAATGTACAATCCAACAGTACAAAAGGGTTTCCTTTTATCTACATCTACATCAGCATTTGTTATCTCTTGCCTTTTCAGTGATGACCTTTCTAATAGGCATGAGATGATAACTCACTATGGTTTTATTTTGTATTTCCAAAATACAAAATATTGATTAGTGATGCTGAAGATCTTTTCATGTAACTATTGATTTTTCATATGTTTTCTTTGATGAAATGTCTATTCAGGTCCTTTGCCCATTTTTTCCAAAATTTATTAATTTTGCTATTGAGTTGTATGAGTTCTTTATAAATTTCAGATATTAACCCCTTATCATATATTATTTGCAAATATTTTTTCTCATTTCATAGGTTTTCTTTTCACTTTGTTGATGCCTTCTTTTTCCATGCAGAAGTTTTTCTTTAGTTTGATATAATCATACTTGTTTATTTTTGTTATTGATTGTGCTTTAGGCATTGTATCTAAAAAATCCTTACCAAGACAAAATTCAGTGAGTTTTGTGTTTTTTTGAAAGATTTTATTTATTTATTTGGCAGAGAGATATCACAAGTAGGCAGAGATAGAGATGGGGAAGCAGGCTCCCTGCTGAGCAAAGAGCCCGACGTGGGGCTTGATCCCAGGACTCTGGGATCATGACCTGAGCTGAAGGCAGAGGCTGTAACCCACTGAGCCACCCAAGTGCTCCAAAAGTCAGTGAGTTTTTTTCCTATGTTTCTTCTAGGAATTTCATGCAGTAAGGTCTTACAATTAAGCTTTTAATCCATTTTGAGTTAATGTTCGTAAACAGTGTAAAATATGGGTCTAGTTTAATTCTATTATATGTGACTACCCAATTATCCCAGCATCATTTATTGAAAAAATTCTTTCTTTTCTCTACCAAGTATTCTCAGCCACTTTGTCAAATATTAGTTAACCACATATGCTTGTGTTTATTTCTGGGCTCTTAATTCTATTCTATAGGTCTATTTGTCTGCTTTTATGCCATACTCTTTTAATAAGTATAGCTTTATAGCATAGCTTGAAACCAGGAAATATGATGCCAACTGTCCTCCTCCTTTGTTCTGCTTTCATAGGACTTTTTTTTGTCTATTTAGGGTCTTTTGTGGTTTCATATAAATTTAGCAGTGTCTTTTTCTACTTTTATAAAAATGCCATCAAAATCTTGATAGAGATTACACTGAATCTATAGATAGCTTTGGTAGCATTGACATTTCAACAATATTACTTCGTCCAATCCATGAACAGGGGACACTTTTTCATTTATTTCTGTCCTCAATTTCTTTCATCAATGTCTTATAGTTTTCAGAGTAGAGATCTTTTACCATCTTAATTAAATTTTGTTCTAAGTATATTAGTTTCAACATTTATATTGAATATAAATAACAAAGGATCAAGATTAGCCACAGCACTGCTAAAGAAGTGCACGGATTTTTCTGTGTAAGATACAAAGATTTATCATAAAACTATTATAAATTATAAATTATAAATATTTATCATAAAATTGTGGTGTAGGCACAGTGATAACAACTAGCATATTGAAAGGGCTAACTCAGAAACAGACCCATGCACATATGGAAACCTGATAAATTGTAGTGGAAAAGTACAGGAAAGACTGAAAGATGTTTTGTAACTGGAATTCCCAAATTTCATGTAAATGGTAAAGGAATGAACATACAAGGAAATAAACAAGCAAATACATGATAGTTAAAATACATGATAGTTAAAATAAAGTGAACCTAATCAAAATAAGCAAAATTAAGACTATGAATTTTCTTTTTTGCCCATCTGAATATCAACTCAATAAACCAGGTAAACTAAATCTCCACTTGACTTTTTGCTGTATAAACATAGTCTGAAAGACATTTTAAAGAAAGGAGGATGTTGTGAGTAATTGACCTTTTCGCTGGAAAGGAAGTAGTGGTATTTTCAAGCACTACAGTAACATCAAGCAGGTCACGCAAAATGAAGGTCACTTTTTTATTGAAAAGAGGAAAAAACAGCACAGAGAAATTCATTTGCTTGTCTAGATATTGAAAAGTCTTGTATAGAAAACAAAAGGCATAAAGCTTTTAAGAGTACCATTATGCGTGCTTCTTGAGCTTCAGTACTATATCACATCATATTAGCATAGTATTATGTAGAAAAAATGCATGTGTCATCATTGACATTTTGGGTTGTGAACCTCTCTATCTTAACTTCAAGGTCGCCTAAACTTCCAGGGGCAATTCCCTATGATCAAGTTCAGCCACACTCCTTCAGTTTCAAGTATTATGAACCGCATCAACTATTTTAAAAGGCAAAGCTGTATTCTGTAGCAGTCCATAATAATGAAAAATGATATTTCTAATCTCTTAAACATAGTCTTTCCAAGGAATGAATGTGCAAAACTGACCTTATCAAAGAGGCAAACTATAGCTCCAATTAAAATTGAACTGAGGAGGGATATTGGAGGATGATCTCAAACTTAAAATGTAAGCCATATAGATGAAGAATACTGCCCTATGCAACAGCATCTTTATTCTCATTCAGCAGTTACAAGAATCAACAAAACATAGTTAGAAATCATTTCAGTTAGCATGGATGCTACTGTTGAGGTCAGATTAATTAAATGATAAACGCCAAGCATGGATCAAAAACACCTAGTGATATGAAAGAAGTCAAAATATGAGAAAGGCAGTACTGCCATGAAGTTTTTCAAAGCTTCCACTGGCCTAGTACAATAGGAAAATCTATACCTTTGAAGAAAATAAAATAGATCAAATGCCAGGTTAAGTACAAGTCTGTAGGTCTAGCATTTGCTGGAAATGAGGCATTGGAACCAAGAAGAGCTAACCATGGCCAAAGCACAAAGAAAAGTATATCTAGGTAAATTCAGCAGCTTCACTTCAATACCCAAACCCACAACAAATCACTCTATGTCTTAATGACAAGTGTTTTGTGCCTTCTTAATTGAAAGTTCTATATTGGTAACTGACCATGGTATAGGAAGAGTGACCTAAGGATCTGAAGAAGGAAAGACTTAAATTACATCTGCACCTAAGAAAGAATTAATGTGAAGTGAATGAAGTGAAGTGAAGAATTAACTTTGAAAATATACCATGAAATTACAAGGTATATTCTAAACATATTAATAAAAAAAGAAAAAGAAACATATTAATAAAAAAAGAAAAAGAAACAGAATTATAGCTGTTGACTGGAATTAAAGAAAGAGAAAAGGGATAGAATAAAGAGAAGGAGGGAAGAGCAATAAAGGAAGAAAGAAAGGAATCATTGATTATTCTATAACTATTCTAGCTGGTAGAATATGCTTCATGTCCCTTGAAGTAGATTTGCAGCTACAGAGGGAGCCTTCTATTCTGTAAAAGTCATCATGGGCCCAAGAAGTTGTTTCCCTGGTTTTAAAATCCCAGTCTCTTGGAGGATTTTACAGGAGAGCCCTTACTCTCAATTTCCCTCTGACAGATGCCTTGGGGTTTACTTGTGCTCTTTGAGAATTAGCCATAGAATCATAGTTTTACAGAGCTAGAAAGAAACTTTAAAACCATACATCTTTTACTCAACATCATGGATCATGGAAAGGCTATTCATCTCTAGTGAATATGTTATATATATTTTTTTATTTACAGAATTACTTTTAAAGACTACAGAACTATCACAAGAAGAGCAGAATGGCTCTCAGACATGATATAGCCCCTCTCCAGAAATCAGTTTTTTCTTTGTATCTATTATTGATTCTAACCTTGGGAAAGCCTTCCTCTGATCCCTCAAGCCCTGCTAAAAATGAGGTACTCGGGGCCAAGGAAAAAAAATCCAATACTAATGCTCAGACTTTGGGAATAAATGACCTCCAGGACACAGTTAGCACAATCCTTCACCTGGGAGATGGCAAAAACCAAGAGAGAGAGGAAAAAAAAAAGTACCTAGGTTCAAATGATGACTTTTAGAATAATTTTCTCTTCCGGCCACATTTTACTCTAATGACCATGCTAATCTAGTCTTGATTAGTGTGACCATGAAAATAATTATCATTTATATGCAATTTTAAATCTTAAAAGTCTTGGTTAAAATGTTCTTTCCTGCTACAGGACATGCAATATTGACTAGAGTAATGAATTCATTATGGTGTTTCTAACTTTTTTTTCCTCCAAGTCTATAAATGTGTAGACTGTGTATTACATCTTTAATGTGTCTTTCTGATAATTAATATTTTTAAAATTTAATTTATATGTAATTTTGCTGTGATACATGGGAAGACATTTCTGTATTTATATTATAAACTTTTTACATAGGAAATTATATTTTTCCTGGTCTTTTGTTATACCTTCACATATATCAATCTTTTGTGTCAAGAAAGCAAAATTTATTTAGACTTATGTACTCACTATTTTGTTTAGAATATAGAAAAAAAAGTATTTCTCCTCACCAAATGATAACACTGAGTAGACCCACTTCTATTTTTAAACAAATGGACGTATTTATGTCTTTTAATGCCTTAGAATTAAACTACCAATACACATATTTGAAGAATTGAAACTATGAGCAGAGTTTAATATTACAAAATCTGTGCAACAACAACAAAAAAGACTGATTCAAAGAGGACCACTTGATGTCATTTTAAATATGTTATATTACAACCGTTCTTCTTTATGAAAACGTAAAAATAAAACTACATAGATTTGGGGTGGAGGAGTCAACTGGCAGATACCTTCAAATCTTAATGAGGAAGATTTAGGTATCTTCCACATCTACAAATATGAAATTTCTTCTCAACTATTACTATCAGAAATTTGTAAGAGGTAAAGTATTACCATGATAAGAATGTGTTTAAAGAAAGTAGTTTGGGGTACCTGGGTGGCTTAGTCAGCTAAGTGTCTGCCTTTAGCTCAGGTCACCATCTCAGGGTCCTGGGATGGAGCCCTGCATCACGCTCCCACCTTGGTGGGGAGCCTGTTTCTCTCTCTACTCCCCCCACCCCCACTTGTGCCTGCTCTGTTGCTTTCCCTCTCTCAAATAAAATCTTAAAAAAAAAAGTAGTCCTATTTTTTGTCTAAATATTATGACTTTATAAAATTGTATGAAATTTGAGATACAAAATAACTAAGCTTCAGATGTTCTAAAATTTTTTGTCTGTTATTTTTATTTTGTCAATTTATTCTTTTAAATGAGAAACAAAGTATTACTCTTACAGAATACTAGTCTAAGGCACACAATTCTTTGAGATGTTAAGAATATCTGTTGTCTATTCCATTGTGCTTTTATTACTCTTAGGGCCTATAGGTTAGGCTGTGATAACCAAATTGGAGAAGACTCACTTGGGGACTATTAGAAGAAATACAGTTTCTAGAATTCCATTCAGTAAATTTTGGTTTAATAGCTCTGGTGTGGAATCTGGAAACTATTTTAATGAGCACTCTAGGTACTTTTTGGTATAAGAAATCTACTGACCTATATGTAGAACTCATAGTGTAGTTAAAAATGATGAAACTTAAAATATGACATGGGAAGTGAGCCTTTACTCTGTTACCCCTGCCTACTTTTGTATAGGGATGTCATTGTGACACTATAAACCTCAACTTCCTCATCCTAATATGAATATACTTTGAGAATCAAATGAGAGAAAGATAATACAAAGGCTAAGTAGCTAAGAAATTATGATATAAATACAATTTCTGCTTGAGTATCTTCCTAGCATACAGTAGGTTAAAATTAGTGAATATGTTGATAGGGGAGATACTAAGTTATACATGGCATCAAAAGTATTGAGACCTTCATTTACTTACTGATCTCTTATGTAGGAGAATTGTGTGATAAATAAGAGCTCAAAGTCTGGTGTCAAACACATATATCATACCCAAGCTCTGCCACTTTACATTTTGCAATATTGGAAGTATCACTTAATCTCTCTATGCCTTAATTTTCTCATTCATAAAGTTAAGATGCTAATAATATCCTACTTTATTAGATCATTTTGAAGAAAAATTAAAACATGTAAAATACTTACTATATTTTTTGAAATACATGAGAAGTAAAATACTGTTACTATTATTATTTTATTATGTATCAAGTACTATGATAGATGCTGATAAACAAAAAAAAATGTATTTTCCTGGACCTACAATCAAATGCAATTATAAAGTTACAATTTTAATTGTGTTATAGTGGAAAGTTACAGAGAACTGTAAGATTTCAAACAAGGGAAACCTAATTTAGTCTGAGGTCTGTGTGAGGCAGGAATGAGGCTTTTCTTAGGTTCTGATATTTTAAAAGGATAAGGAAGGAGTTGCCCACAAGAAAAAGATAGGTGGATCCAAAGAGTACTGCAAGTAAGAGAAACAGTATATACAGGGCCATGAGCAGCAGTAGAAACTGGTAATTATACAGTACAAAGGGAAAGTCACCTTAACCAACTGCAGAAGCAAAATGAAAGTTGACGTACCATGAAACTGTAGAAGTCAGCAGAGGAACAAGCATGCAAGCTCTTGAGGCCCTGTAGGTAGTGTGCAATAATGTCTTACTAATGAAAAGAAGATACAGAAAGAGGTAACTTGATCAGATGAGAATTACAATGAATTAAATATGGAAAATAGATGTGGGGTGTAGAAATAAAAGACAAAGAGATAAGTCTATACCCGTATATATCCAAAACCATACCTATAAAGCAAATGAAATTATTGGAATGGAAAGAAGACATATAATGTACCACTAATGTACCTCTTTCACAAGCACATGGAAAAATGAGGAACATAGAAAAGATCTGGGAAAAAGGGCAACTAACAAATTTGATCTAATTGATACATACAGAAAGATACACTGAAAAGGAAAAAATATATGTATTATTTCAAATATTCAAAAAAAATTAACAAAATTTGCCATATGCAGGGGAATTAAGAAACCCTTAATAAAATTGAAAAGATTCTCTGATTCTGTGGTAGTAAGACAGAAATCTGTAACAAAAAGCTAGACAGTCCCTATTTTCAAATTAACAATATAATACCAAATAACGACTCAAAGAAGTGATAAGAAAATTTAACAATATTTTGATTAAAAATATGACATATAAAAATTTGACAGATATGATAAAGCTTTGTGTATCAGAATATTTATAGCCTAAACTACACATATTTGAAAAGAAGAAAGACTTAAAATCAGTTCTCTAAGTAGCCTTAATTTCTAAGTAGCTCTAATTTCTTAAGAAATTAGAAAAGGGGCACCAGAGTGGCTCAGTTGGTTAAGTATCCAACTCTTGATTTCAGCTCAGGTCGTGACCTTCAGATGTCAAGATGGAGCTTTGCACTAGGCATAAAGCCTATTTGATTCTCTCTCTGCCCCTCTCCCCCAACCCTCTTCTTTCCTCAAAAAAACCCAAAAACCAAAAACCAAAAACAAAAATATTAAATTAAACCAAAATAAAATAGAATACAGGAATTTTTATTAAAAAGTAAGAAATTAATAAAATAAAAATACATTATAAAGTAGAGATCAATCAAAAGTTGGTTGACTGCAGGATAAAAGTTCAATCAGGGGAAAAAAGAGAAGAAATAATTTACCCATTTCAAAAGTAAGAAGTCTATCACTATAGATCCTAGAGATACTAAAAGTTAATAGGATATTATGCTTAATTTTTTGAAGATTTATTTATTAGAAAGAGAGAAAGATTGGGGGAAGAACAAAGGCAGACAATTTTCAAGCAAATTCCCAACTGAGCACAGAGCTCAATGCAGGGCTTGATTCCAGGACCCTGAGTTCATGAACCCAGCCAAAATCAAGAGTCAGACTTAAATGACAGAGCCACCCAGGTGTCTCTATGTATAATTTTTATAATTTTTATAAACTTGAAAATATGAATAAAATAAATACATTCCTTAAAAAATACAACTTACCAAAACTAAAAAAAGAATTAAAAATGTGAATAATCATATATTTGTTCATTATATATCCAGATACATGGATAGGCATGTTTCTGTATGTAAATTGAAGAAAAAGAGAGAAAGAAAAAGGAAGAAATAAAAGTGCTAAGATCTCTGTGAATAAGCAAATTAGTTATAGATATAGTAAGCTAAAGTTATCACTTTTTTTTTAATATATGCCCAGTAGTAATCTAGAACAAGTAAATCCAGTAATAAGAGGACCTGCTGTCTTTTAAAGAGGTTTTGAAGGGTCAGGGGTGGGAGGTTGGGGCAACCTGAGGGTTTTGAAGGGTCAGGGGTGGGAGGTTGGGGGAACAGGTGGTGGGTAATGGGGAGGGCACGTTTTGCATGGAGCACTGGGTGTTGTGCAAAAAGAATGAATACTGTTACGCTGAAAAAATAAATAAAATGGGGGAAAAAAAAAGAAAGAAAGTCCTTAGTAAATATATTAAGTAAATTAAAGTTTGTTTCATTGAAATAACTCTAGATCTTTCAAACAGAGAATCTAGAAAGTAGATTCTAGAAAACAGAAAAGCTGAGAAATGAATCAAGCACAAAGATTAGCAATATCAGGAGAGAGTTAATTTTAGGGTGGAAAAGACAAGGAAGGAGCCAGTACTATCAGAGACCAGAGTCAGGCTGCCCAACCATGTTAGAGGCATGGAGGAAACAAACTGCTGCCTGAAAAAGGAGAGGGAGAAGGGAATAAATATCTGGTTTCTCCCCTCATCATGCCCTCTCAGTCTTCTGCCACAGCTTCCCTGGAAATCAAAGGGAAATTAGAATGGTAAATTTTGACTCTTATAATCTCCAAGAAAGCAGCAGAAGTGTAGAACGTGGATCTGAGAGCGAACAGAGAGTTGATCAGCATAGGAATCCAATTAGACTTTAATGATTAAAAACCAAAGCAACATGTACAGTAAAGTCTAGAAAGTAGGTTTCTCTGAGTAAGCATACCATCGGTAGGCTTTCAGGTAGCAGGGAACAAGGAATACTTCCTTAAAATCATTAATGAAAGGTGCCTGGGTGGCTTAGTGGGTTAAGACCCTAAGCCTTCAGCTCAGGGTCATGATCCTGGGGTCCTGGTATCCAATCCCGCATGGGGCTCCCTGCTCAGTGGGGAGTCTTTTTCTTCCTCTGCCCCTACCCCCTGCTCATAATCTCTCCCTCTCTCTAATAAATAAAATCTTTTTAAAACATTATTAGTGAACTGATTGAGAGAAATATAACAAAAGCACAGGTTTTGGTCTCCACTCTGTCTCTGCCACTTTCAAGCTATAGGCCTTCTCCAAGCCATAGATTTTTAATCTATAAAATGTGGATAGTAATAGCCTTTGACATAGATAGCCTTTGAACAGATACAAATAATAAAAGAAATAATGAGTAAAAGTGATTCGCACATGGCTTAGCTGATAGCACACAATAATGGTGGATTATAATATTATTGGAAATTAGAAAAAAATAAAAATGTTATCTTAAAAATAGCTTTATAAAAATCTTGCTTTAATTTTTTTCTATTTATCAGTATAATTACTCTAATTCACTAAATCTAGATGTCCTCTAATGTAAGATATCATTATTTTATGTACCTCTAAGAAAGAAAAACTCAATTCTGACATAATATTTCATTATTTTTCTCACTGAATTGCATGCCACTAGAAGTAAAGCAGTTTTTATTTAAAGTCAGCAGGAAGTTCCTGACAAAGTGGAATAGGGGGCCATATCAACATAACACTGTACAATGCATGAATTGATCATACCAGCTTCATGCTGCTTTGAAATTTTTCATCTGCTCCATGGGATTATTGATTTCTCCTGCCCTCAAATTTTGCTTAATACATGGTAGATGATCTTTTTGCATGGATCCCATCAACAAAATGTAACAATGGCATCTATTTACAAATGAAGTAAAGCTGAGAAGCTAACTAAAAACTTCTGTACAGCCTAGGAAACTATTGATGGAAGGCAACCTACAGAATGGGAAAAAATATTTATAAAACATATATCTCATAAAGGGTTAATATCCAAGATACATAAAGAACTCAATCAATTTAAAAAATCCAATTAAAAAATGGGCAGAAGATCTGAACAAACATTTTTCCAAGAAGACATACATATGGCCAAAAGGTACATAAAAAGGTGTCCAATACCATTAATCATCAGGAAATGCAAATCACAGCTACGATGAGATATCACCTTATTTATACTTATTATTTAAAACACACACACACACACACACACGCACACAAAGAACCAAAGCAAAGCAAAAAAAAATTCCACAAGGGCAGTGTTGGTGGGAATGTAAATTGCTGGGATTACTATGGAAAACAACAAGGAGACTCCTCAAAAATTAAAAATAGAGCTCCCATATGACCAACCATTCCATTTCTGGGTATTTATTTGAAGAAAATGAAATCACTCTCAAAAAGATATCCATACCCTCATGTTCACTGTAGCATTATTTACAATAGTGAAGATGTGAAAACACCTAAGTTTGCATTCATGGAAAACTGGATAAAGAACCTGTAGTATATATACAATGGAATATTATTCAGCCATTAATTTACAAAAAAAAAAAAAAGGAAATCCTATCATTTTTGACAACATAGTGGAACTTAAGGATATTATGGAAGCTGAGATAAGTTAGACATCAAAAGACAAATACCAGGGGCACCTGGGTGGCTCAGTGGGTTAAAGCCTCTGCCTTCGGCTCAGGTCATGATCCCAGTGTTCTGGGATCGAGCCCCGCATCGGGCTTTCTGCTCAGTGGAGAGCCTGCTTCCCTTCCTCTATCTCTCTGCCTGCCTCTCTGCCTACTTGTGATCTCTGTCTGTCAAACAAATAAAAAAAATATTAAAAAAAAAAGACAAATACTGTATGATCTCACTTACATATGGTCCAACAAACTTTTATAAGTCTAACAAAAACACATGCATAGGTACAGAAAAGAGATTGGTGGTTGCCAGAGTCACAAATTGGGGAGTGGGCAACATGAGTGAAAGCACTCCAAAGATGCTTCCAGTTATAAGTCTTGGGGAGGTAATATACAACATGATGACTACAGTTAACAGTACTGTATTGCATATTTGAAAATGGTTAAGAGAGTAGCTCTTAAAAGTTCTCATCATAAGCAAAAGTAAATTATAACTAATACAGTAATGGGTATTAACTAAAGTTGTGGTAATCTTATTTTAATATAAACACATACTAAACCATTATGTTGTATACCTGAAATTTATACATCATTTCAATAAAAAATTAAATTAAAAATAAAAAGAAGTACATTGGGACACACAATTTCTTTTTCCCCTTGGGTATCCTAAAGCATTTGTGTGTCACTTTGCAAGGAAATGTAGACTTGTGGTCATTTCTCTAAAGACAAGTATTTCTTTCAACAATATGAAATTAATGTTACATAACATTCTTCCTGGAACTTTCAATATATAACATAACTTTTCAATATAACATAACCTTTGTTAAAATACTGAGTCATAGCAAACTTTTTAAAGCTATTTGAACTGTCAACTAAAGTCCAAACAAGTTATTGTGAGAAGTATACAAATTCTACTGATGTGAGGACGGTATAATAAACACACCATGCCAAGCTGTCATCTGATCAGCAACAGCTGTAAAATAACAGTGATTGTAAGATTCATCCTAATTTCAGATGTGATGCTCAGAATCTATAAAACATGATTATATTTACTCAGGTCCCAAATCAAATCAAGAGGAACTGAAAAGGACAGAGATTAGAGAAAAGGAGAGTCAAGCACAGACTTTGCTATGAAAGAAGTCAACTTTTAATACATAGAAAATAATAGTACCTACTTAAGGATTTATCAAAACCCAGAATACACTTTGAACATTTAACTAATGATTGGACACATAATTTATAATTACTAGAGAAGTATCTTTTTATTTTAAAAGAATTTATAATCATGAATTTTACAGATTTTTTTTCTAAAATCAGCAATACATTTTTGTCAAAAGATTGGAGGAAAACCTGCATTTTACAGCATAGCTGGGATGAATAACAGTTAAAATATTTTATTTTAGGAGAATCATCTAAGTGACTATAAACTAAAGAAAAGGAAACATGACACATGATCACTATTTGCTCAAGAGTAGTGAACAGGCATGCAGATTTCAAAACTGAAGGTAAAGTGGGCATGAAAAAATATCATTATCAAAGCAAAGAATAACTAAGATGTGTGGTAGAATGTGATGACTCACAAAATTAGTAATATGTTGCTAACGGCACCTAATATAGCATCAAATTACATTTTTTATATCCTTTATAGTCCTAGTTAAGTCATTCAACACCCCTGAGAGATGAATCAATGCATTTATCTCTAGCTCAAAGAGGAAGAATATTTTCAGTAATTAGCTATTTTCAGGGGACCACAGAGTGGTAGAGATAAATTAACAAAGAAGGTTGTGGCTTCTGTCTGATCTTGGTTCATCCTGACTCCAGGGTGACATTAACAAGAAGTAGTTACAGCTCCACTGCAGCCAGCTGTAGCCAGAGTCTGACAGATAGTAATGGAGGATGATCTATTAAATCAACCTGAAGCAAAGAATGATGTTTGGGTTATGATTCACAAGGCAAAGTAAAATCTCTGTGGGGTTCCAGCAGGAAGGGATGTTAACAGAGGCCTTGGCCTTTGATGTGGATTGTTGTATCTAATGCCAGAACCAAAACTATAAGGAAACCCCATAGCATCAGGGAGCATAAGAATCTAATGAGGATAAAGATTTAATTCCTTCTGAATTTCCAGATGTGTCTAAGAAGCTATTAACTTTCTAGTCACTAAGAAGTCAGAATTGAATAGGTCTAATAAGAAAACTTTTATAGACTATTGCTCTCACTCATATTGGGACTGATTGGAGCAGACGGAAAATATACATTTCCTCTCCTTAGAATAGGTTAAAATATCAAGACCTGAATTTCCATTTTCCAAAGTCTTCCTCTGTTTGCATCACTCTGTCCACTTCTAACTTTCTCCAACCATACAAGAAATCACACACAAATTAGAGGTAGGGCCTACTAATGGATTAACATATAAGATATATGTTTATTTAACGTAGAACCATTTGCATCACAATTTATTATGGTGAGTAATAAAGCAATCTGTGGTAGTCAAAGCCTTGTGAGAAAACAAAAGTAAACACAGAGAAGATGTGTCTCTGGAGGACCATACAGACTAATGGAGAAATTGTGTCTACAAATATGTAAATGTAATAAAAGTTGCATGGAGGAAGTGGTAAATAGAAGTTGAAATACTATCCTGTGGCAATCAGAGAGGGAATGACTAATTGCTGTTGGAGAGATCAGTGTCAGTGACAGCTTTTCTGAGGAGATAGTACTTAAGTCTCTTTGTGGGTTTTTTTGTTGTTGTTGTTGTTTTGTATAGTAGTGTTTTTAATCTTTGAGGCAAATGACTATTTTTTAGAGCAATTTTAGGTTCACAGCAAAATTGAGAGGAAGTACAGAGTTCCCAGATTTTAAGTCTCTTTGGAAAGATATCCGTGAATAATGTAGGGAAGATAACTTCAAACTGAGAGACTGCATGAGTCTCTCATGCAAAAAACCAAAAAACCAAAAACAAACAAACAAACATAACCTTGAAAAGTGCATATTGTTTTTGGAAAACTAAAAGGAGTGAGTTTTTCAAAGGGAATATAGGTTACAAGGAAGAATAATATGCTTCAACTTTTTTGAGCTTCTCTGATGTGTTTGCTGTTTACTTCAATCAGCTTTCTGTCGTATATTCTGCTTACTTGTGTTTAAACGTAGATTATGGCTGAGTTTACTTGTCATTTGCAAAAATGTAGTGTTTGTGTGCAATTTTTTTTTCTAATGATGTTCACAATATGTTCCATTGCACATTCTCTCCTACAGTGTGACATTGCCACACTTGAAACAACTGGTAGAGTCTTATTTCACTCCCACTGACTCTGGGCTATCCTTCTGACTTGCTTGTAATCATAAGAGTAGAGGAAGTGATGCCACATGACTTCTAACACTAGGTCATAAAAGGCCACGTAGCTTCTTCCTGGTTCTCCTATGACAGTCACTCTCAGAATACTCCCTCCTGGAACCTAGCTGATATGCTGTGAGAGGCTCAAGTGATACGGACAGGTCCATGCAGGCATTGCAGTGGTCAGTATCACGTGATCCCAGCCAGAGTCCCCCTAGCTCAGGTGTCAGACATGGGACCCAAAAGCTATACTAGAAATAGATTCTCTACCCGCAGTTGCTTCAGCCTCCCTCTCACGTCACCCACAGACATTTGAGTTTACCCTGCTGAAGTCTCAGACATTGTGTGCCATAGGGTAGCTTTTCCTTTAACTTATCTTTTCTACTTTAATGATCTACAGAATTTGTGAGCATAATAAAATGCTGTTTTGTGCCACAGAGTTTACAGTGCTTTATTACAAGGCAATAATAACTGAATATTTTTCCTTCCTGAGTAAAGAAGTATTGCTAGGACATTGCTAGTCTCTACATCATAGCTTTCCTTGCAACTTAATGGGAGCACATGATTATGTCCTGTGGTAATCAAAGCCTTGTGAGAAAACAAAAGTGAATGAAATATGAAATATGACAATGAAATATGAACAGAAATGATGTGTCAATTTCTAGGCCTGTCCCATAACATCCTGCAGTCAACTGCTATAAACTCATGGACAGTCCTGTGACTCAACTTAAACCATTAAATAAAAATAATGCCCTTTAAGACAGCAAAGAAATAAGACAGTAAGAAACTACAACTTTGAATGGCACTCTACTTGGATGATTACAAGAATGAAATAAATATGTATTATTTGTTAGAGCCAACTAATCTTACACTAACTGTGACATAATGTAATATGTCATTTTCTTTTCTAAAAAAAAAGAGACTGAAAGGCACCGCAAGCTATCACATAGAATTGTAAGATAATTTGTTTCAGCCAGCTTATTTTGGATACTATTTCTCAGCATTATATACAAAGATGGCAACATGAGAAAATGGATTGGAGTTTAAATTTAAACTCTCAAGAAAAGCCTTGAATTGACCTCAGACAATTTTGAAAATAGGTGTAGTAAAAAGATGAAGGACTTACTATTTCCAGTCATATTGAGAACTTGCTGCCAACTTTCAATTTCAAGATAATAAAGATGATTCTCTTTGCTTTCTCAACCTAAGGGAAAGAAGCAGAAGCAAAATCTCTATTTTAATGAAACAAAGAGGCTATTACAAATCAGAAAACTATATATAAAAATGGGAAAAAAGAGGACCATTAAATAGCTAGCAAGGAAAAGTCAAGCCTGTGTTAACTGGGCTGATAGTGCAGATGGAGTGAAAAAGATTAGTTTTGACAAGAAGCAAGGCAGCTCAAATTCCTAAAAAGAATGGCAAGAAGCAGTATAGATGGATTCTACAGTATACTGCATACTGGTTTCCATTTTCTAAAGCTCATCTTATCAAGAGTTGTTTGGCATCTATTCTCCACCCCTTAAATCTTAAAAAGTAGCCTTACAACTTGCTCTGATCAATCAAATGTAGTGGAAACAATGTTGTATGAGGTCCAGGAGTCAACAGATTTAAGCATTTCCCCTCTTACTATTGGGAATCTGCCTTCCAGACTAGTCTGTGGAATAATAAAAGAGGACATAGGAGATGATCTTAACTGAGCTGTCTTAGTCCAGCCATCCCCAAACCGTTGAAGCAGCTGACCCAGACACACAAATAAGCCCAGGCAACATCAACCAAGCCTACTATAGATCATGAGAGCTGTACCCTGTTGACTCTAATCTTGAAATAAGTAATAAATGGTTGTTTTAAGCCACTGAGTTTTAGGGATGTTTGTCATACATAGAATAGTGAGAAATCCCAAAAGTGACAAACCCTTAGTATAAATAAGAGTCATCATACCAAAAATTGAGTTCCCTTAGGAAGACACTGAAATAACCCCAAATTACAGGTAAATGGAACTGAAAAAAAAAAAGAATGGGATGAAGTTGGCTCACTGAAAAACAAAATACTAAAGGATGGTGGAATATGCCATAGTCAGTTCAGTCTATAATAACAAAACACCATTGACTGTGTGGCTTAAACAACAAACATGGATTTCTCATAGTTCTCAAAGCTAGAAAGTCTAAGATCAAGATGTTGGCAGGTTCCTTGTTTGGCAAGAACCCTCCTTCAGGTTTGCTGATGGCCACCTCTTGCTCACCAGATAGAGCAAAAGATGTCTCTGGTATCCTCCTCTTCTTGTAGGGGCACTGATACCATCTCGGGAGTTCTACCCTCCTAATATCATCCAAGCCTAATTACCTTCCAAGGTTCCCATCCCAAAATACCATCACAACAAGGATTAGGGCTTTAAATTATGAATTTGGAAAGATAGAAACATTCAGTCCAGAGCTAAATGGTTGTATTAGTCCCAAGATCTTAGTGTTACTAACATCTGTATCTGCCTTCTAAATAGAGTTCAATGAACAGCCCATGAAATACCTACAGAGTAGTCATCAGATCATAGAAGGCAGTGGAGTATAAGATTGCACAATGGTTTTGGAGGTCAATTTTATCAATTCTACCTTTAAGCAATTTCGCCTTTAAAATATATCTAGCAGATGTATACACACACATTCATAAAAATATATTTCTAAGAATTCCCAGAAACATTATTAGTAATAACAAAAAGAAGGAAGAAGAGGGGGAAGAGGGAGGAAGAAGAGGAAGAGGGAGGAAGGAGAGAAGGGAAGGGAAGGGAAAGTAAATATCAATTAAAAATGTGTTAAGAGGGGCATATGGGTGGCTCAGTTGGTTAAATGTCTGACTCGATTTCTGCTCAAGTCATGATTTCAGGTTGCTGAGATTGCCTCCCCCCACACCTCACCCCACATGCGTGCTCTCTCTCTCTCTTTCAAAATACATGAATAAGTCTTAATAAATGTGTTAAGAAAGATACATAGAACATAAAAGAAGATCTGTGATATGTTTCTGAGTTCTAAAAATTTTACAAAATTAGTAATATATAGAATATAACATATTCCGTAATAATGTAATTCAATAAAAAGTAGCTTTGAACTTTATGTGGATATAATTTTTGAATTTCCTCAAGTAAAGAAGTTCAAGTACTGTTGATTTAATAATAATTGAGAAGAGGAGGGAGAAAAAAGAAAAAATGGAAAAAAATTAAAAATATCACATTACAAGTATAAAAATATTTTACTATTTAAAAGAGTATCAATTTAGCCCTTCTATTAGGCATCATATTCATTTTCAATATCATGACAAAGATGAACCTATGACTCTAACCCAGGTTCTACTGATTGCTCTGAATCACCTTGGGCCATCAGAAATTACACATGGAGGCATGTAAATTTTTTATAACCTCTGATAAAAAATTTAACTATTTTGCAAATTTTGAATTAATATTTTAATTTCAAGTTCTATCAAGAAAATAATAGGGCTCATGTAAAACAACATTTGGCTAATATTATAGTTAAAGGTTTTTAAAATTATATTTAGTGTGTTGGGAATTTAAACCTCTTCTTTTAAAACTTAGCACTTATCTGTATATGAATAGAAAATGGAGGAATATGTGCCCAACTATTAACAGTAGCTACTCTGGAAGCTTAAGAGTGGGGAAAAACAACAGGAATTCATTAGATTCAAATTTTAAATATACTTTTAAAATTTGTACTATACTATACATTTAATATAGAGTGTGTTATCTATTATTTCAATATACTTTTACAGTACAGTAGGAATATTTTATACATTATTTTTGTGTGAGCTTAATCAATAGAAGAAAATTACTCTTCATATATGGAAAGGAGAAAGGATAGTGGCATTTGGAACATGTGATGAGGTCAGAGACAATGGCAAATGTAAACATTCTTAAGAACCTTAAAATGGAAATAAAATAATGACTAAAATGATTTTTACCAAATCAAATGACTTTTAAAACTTTTACCAAATCAAATGAGTCTTCTTTTGTGGCTTAAAAAACTTTAAAAAGGAAACATAATCAGTACCTAGAGATGCATTAGAAGAAACTTGAGGAAGAACATAGATAGAAAAAAAATAAAAAACAGTAATATCTCTTTGCCTTCATAGGATCATATAACAGAAGAGACAATAGGCCAAAAAGTTTTTAAACCCCCTATCCTTTCCAATTATTTTACCCTCCTCCAATTCTTCTGGCTAGGAAAATTGAAGCAAATGGATATGTCTCCTAAAGTATCCTTCCACTCAATGGTTTTGCCTTCCACCTACCCCCAGGGTCCTTAGAATCCTCTCCACTCCATCAGGATGGGGAAAAAAAAAAAAGTAGGAGAGAGGCACTAGGAACCATGTGTGGAAATGACCATGCCTCAGATACATGGCCCCACCTGCTCTAAGAGGGTGGGGAAATGCAGTCCAGATACAAGT
The DNA here is from genome assembly GCF_922984935.1 of Meles meles. Classification (NCBI taxonomy): domain Eukaryota; kingdom Metazoa; phylum Chordata; class Mammalia; order Carnivora; family Mustelidae; genus Meles; species Meles meles. Next base: position 155,260,250 of record NC_060066.1, on the reverse strand, counting down.
CTAAGAAGCTGCCAATGAGCAATGAGAGGCTCCACCACAATGGCCAAGGAAAATATGACCCAGAGGTTCTGATATAGGGCCTAGAGCCAGAATTTCCCCTCCTAGATTTCTAAATCCTATGTGATGACTAGGATGGAAATTAGAGAAAATATTAAATTATATATGATGCCTTCTCTACTCATTTTACCTTCAAGAAAATCATCTGCCTTAAAGTTGCATTTTTATTCTTAATGTTTGGGACTTATAAATTATAAGCAACTTAAAAATATAATATGACTTTTTAGTAAAGAGTTTCTTTTTTATAAGATTTATGTATTTATTTGAAAGAGAGAGTGGGTGGGGGAGGGGTAGAGGGAAAGGGAGAGAGAGAATCTCAAGCCAACTCCTCATTGAGTGAAGAGCCTGATGCTGGCTCCATGGACCCCAGGACCCTGAGATCATGACCTGAGCTGAAATCAAGAGTCACCCCTCAACAAAATGAACCACCCAAGCACCTATATAAAGAGTTTCTTAAAGGACAAATATGCTGTAGCTCACAGACTATCTGCACATAGTGATTTGTAAAGTATTATTCTCATTATAAAGAATGACAGAGCTTAGATATTCTCATCCTTATGTACTGGCATTATAAAAGTCCTTTACAATGAATAGACACAGACATATATACCAGTTATACCATTGCTAGCACAATATTCAGGCACTATATTAGTAATAAAGGACTAGGAAGAAAACTTCTAGAATTTACCATATAATATATTGATCAAAAATGTTTTGGCTTACAATGAGGTTGTAAAATAAAAATAAAAGGAGAGCAATAATTATAGGAAGGGGTATTCTTTTTTTTTTCCATTTTATTTATTTTTTCAGCGTAACAGTATTCATTCTTTTTGCACAACACCCAGTGCTCCATGCAAAACGTGCCCTCCCCATTACCCACCACCTGTTCCCCCAACCTCCCAGCCCTGACCCTTCAAAACCCTCAGGTTGCCCCAACCTCCCACCCCTGACCCTTCAAAATGGAAGGGGTATTCTTAATTGAGGCTAGGATAGGTAGATATTTCTCTCCTACAAGCTTTTAAATATTGTTTTTCCCAAACACTGTGGCAAAAGAAAAAAAAATAGCTGAGAATTAGTGTGTCTTCTCTTACCTATTGTGTGGAAGTGGGAGCTCTATAGTCCACCCCAACAAAATACTTTAACACACATGGAATAGCAGCTGGCCAAGAAGGAAGAAAGAGATGAGTAGTTCCCTGACAAGAAAACAAGAATTAGCAATAGGCTTCAAAACCAGACTCTGTTGATTTATTTCACTAAGCATATCGATACGCTCTATTTCCATCCACGTCGTCGCAAATGGCATGGTTTCATTTCTTTTGATGGCTGCATAGTATTCCATTGTGTATATATACCACATCTTCTTTATACATTCATCTGTTGATGGACATCTAGGTTCTTTCCATAGTTTGGCTATTGTAGACATTGCTGCTATAAACATTCGGGTACACGTGCCCCTTCGGATCACTATGTTTGTATCTTTAGGGTAAATACCCAGTAGTGCAATTGCTGGGTCATAGGGTAGTTCTATTTTCAACATTTTGAGGGACCTCCATGCTGTTTTCCAGAGTGGTTGCACCAGCTTGCATTCCCACCAACAGTGGAGGAGGGTTCCCCTTTCTCCACATCCTCTCGAGCATCTGTCATTTCCTGACTTGTTAATTTTAGCCATTCTGACTGGTGTGAGGTGATATCTCATTGTGGTTTTGATTTGTATTTCCCTGATGCCGAGTGACGTGGAGCACTTTTTCATGTGTCTGTTGGCCATCTGGATGTCTTCTTTGCAGAAATGTCTGTTCATGTCCTCTGCCCATTTCTTGATTGGATTGTTTGTTCTTTGGGTGTTGAGTTTGCTAAGTTCCTTATAGATTTTGGATACTAGACCTTTATCTGATATGTCGTTTACAAATATCTTCTCCCATTCTGTCAGTTGTCTTTTGGTTTTGTGAACTGTTTCCTTTGCTGTGCAAAAGCTTTTGATCTTGATGAAATCCCAATAGTTCATTTTTGCCCTTGCTTCCCTTGCCTTTGCCATTGTTCCTAGGAAGATGCTGCTACGGCTGAGGTCGAAGAGGTTGCTGCCTGCATTCTCCTCAAGGATTTTGATGGATCCTTTCTCACATTGAGGTCCTTCATCCATTTGGAGTCTATTTTCGTGTGTGGTGTAAGGAAGTGGTCCAATTTCATTTTTCTGCATGTGGCTGTCAATCGGAGAAAGACAACTATCATATGATCTCCCTGATATGAGGACATGGAGAAGCAACATGGGGGGGGTAGGGGGATAGGAGAAGAATAAATGAAACAAGATGGGATTGGGAGGGAGACAAACCATAAATGACTCTTAATCTCACAAAACAAACTGGGGGTTGCTGGGGGGAGGTGGGATTGGGAGAGGGGGAGGGGGCTATGGACATTAGGGAGGGGAGGCGAACCATAAGAGACTATGGACTCTGAAAAACAACCTGAGGGTTTTGAAGGGTCAGGGCTGGGAGGTTGGGGGAACAGATGGTGGGTAATGGGGAGGGCACGTTTTGCATGGAGCACTGGGTGTTGTGCAAAAAGAATGAATACTGTTATGCTGAAAAAATAAATAAAATGGAAAAAAAAAACAGACTCTGTTGATAAAGAAAGGGTTTTCTAAGTTACTTTGTGCTAAACTCTGTTTGGACTACAATAACAAAATACCATAGACTAGGTGGCTTATAAACAATAGAATTTTATTTCTTACAGTTCTGGACACTGGGAAGTCCAAGACCAAGTTACCAGCAGATTTCATGTCTGATGAGAGCCTGTTTCCTGGTATATAAATGGCCATTTTTTTTTTCACTGTGTCTTCACATGGTGAAAAAGGAAAAAGAGCTCTCTTGGCTCTCTTTTATAAGGCATTTGCCCCTATGACTAAATTACCTTCCAAAGGCTGCATCTCCAAATATCACATTAGGAGAACAGGTTTCAACATAAGAATTTGGGGGGACATAAATATTCAGTGTATAGTATTTTGCCACCCCCCTTAGTCGGTCAAGATGAACACCACATTGATGGTAGAATTTTACATAAGGGCAATAGCATTATCCAGATGGAATTAAAGGATTAGAGATAAAGGCAGAGAAAGGAAAGCAGATGATAAAGTTATTGCCCCAACCTATGTGTTTGAGAGGTTTTAGGAGGAACTGCTGATGGAGATTATGGTTGTGTTTCCTATTAGGAACTCTAGGAGGACAGATCCTCCAAGCCTGGAAAAGGCTATATCTAAGTAAACAGAGCAGTACATCATAGTTAGGCAGACTGAGGGTGTGGTCTCAGTTTTGACTCCTGTGTGGAATAAACAGAACACCGACTTGCATGCACAGCCCCAAAATTAGGCATGATAATTTATAAACTATCTAGTTGGGGAGCTGACAGAAGTAGTTACCATTCCAGGCGCAGAGGAAAAGGTCATGGCAGATAGTGTCTATCACTGCATATGTAAGTTACAACCAGAATTTTTGAAGCATCTAAACACCAAATATCAGTTAAAGCCATGAGAGAGTATTGGGCTTTTAAATCTCCCAAGGAGATTCTACTATGTAGTCAAAGTTGAGAACCACTGCCTTTGGGAAAATTTGCTAACAGACATGAAATTTTTCAACTTCAAGAAATCATTGTGTGATGTACTTTCATATATGCTATGTTTGGTTTCATGCTAATCCCAAGATTAGAAAAACTGACCTTACTTTCCTGGTGATAATCTTAAACCTTAAAATAAATGACTTGCTCAGATGAGTTGGGCAGTGGGGATGGGATTCAAATGGACTCTTTATTTAAAACTGAACTTTGTTCTCATTTAACATAGCCTTTAACACACATGGTTTTCTGTGCTTTCTATCCTTGTATAGGCTACATACTTTATGAAACACTTTTTTGGATATTCGCTCTGTAAAGATCATTATTATTTGGCTATACCTCTTCCTTCATAATTATAAGTGGACATGCAGTTAAGGACAATTATATGGGTTTTTAAGACCACAGTTGCCCTGAACTTGGATTATTAGACCCCTACTTTGATATCACTCTTTAAAGATCCAAGAGATGCCTGGCTGGATCAGTCACTTAGCATCTGCCTTTGGCTTAGGTCATGATCCCTGGGTCCTGGGATGGAGCCCCACACTGGGCTCCTTGCACAGCTGGGAGCCTGCTTCTCCCTCTTCCTCAGCCGCTCCCCCTGCTTGTGCTCACTTTCTCTCTCTCTCTCTCTCTTTCCCCCTCTTTCTCTGACAAATAAATAAATAAAATCTTTTAAAAAAAGAGAGAGATTCTTTCCCTGATAGATTAGTTTAAGGAATAAAACATTGTACCACCATTTTACCTAAAAGATACCAAGATCTATAAGAACTGCGACATAATTAAGCAAAGATTTATAGAGATACTACTGTATGCAAGGTGCCATTCCTGCCATCAAGAAGTGCAAAGCCTTGTAGAAGAGAAGAGCCAAATACAATAATAATCATAAATCACCATGTGCAGATACTATGCCAGAGACTCCACATGCAAAGTTCAATTAACCCTTAGAGCAGAGTTACGAGTTAGGGATCATTATATCTGTTTTACAAATAAGAAAACTGAGAAAAGGGAAATGAAATTACTTGTCCATAATCACACAGCTAATGAGATATAAAGTCTGAATGTAATGTGATATATGTCAAGATAGTAGATCTAAATTCTTTAAATTCTTTTAAAAAGTACATTTTATTTTGGGTGAATGGGGAAAGGTAGGATAATCTCTGGATTAGGCACTATCCTATCCTTTGATAAACTCTCCCCTGTAAAAAATGCTGGATGCCCATGATGAGTTTGAGAAGCATTGCAAACCAACAGACAGGCTGAAGTTCTGGTTAGCAGTCCAGATCCCCAGGCCATATTCCCTACACAGAAGTAGCACATAGTCTAACCTCGGTGCTCCTCTAATTTTCAGACACATAATAGATCTATCTAGATCCAGTTCACAGCTGTATCTCATAAGATAGCATTGACCACATGATATTGAACTTACTCATTTATATGACTGTTTTGCCCATTATACTACAAACTTCTACAGGGCAACAATTGCATTCCATAGCACCTATATGCAGTTCCTGGCACCCACTATTTTATGTTGCATTTAATAGAAACAATATCACTTTATGTTAGTAAACATCATCCAAAACTGAGACGCCTGGCTGGCTCAGTTGGTTAAGCAACTGCCTTTGGCTCAGGTCATAATCCTGGAATCCCAGGATCAAGTCTCACCTCTGGGCTCCCTGTTTAGCAGGAAGCCTGCTTCTTCGTCTGACCCTCCCCCACAACCCCACACTGTCTCATTCTCTCTCAAATAAATAAAATCTTTAAAACAAAAACAGAAAACATCATCCAAAACTAAAATGACAGACTATTAACCTAGCTAGAAACACCAAATCACTCCCTCACTCCAGAAGATCTATTAACATTTCCAGAGTGACTCGAAACAGAACATGATGGTAGATGCCAAAAGAGCCAGATGTACTTCAGGATCCATTTTCCTTAGGCTTTTTAGGCCATATGGCTCTTACCATGCTATAATGAGTCTTCAGGTTTAAGATTCAGAAGTCCATCATTTCCAGAATGCACAGCCCAGACACAGAGCCCAGGCTATTTTGTTCCCAAGTTGACTTGGCTCTGGATCATGGTGTGATGAATTTATTATCTATAGCAGCAGGCATGGTGCTTTTTAAAAGCAAAATGCCAGAAACAGAAGCCCATTGATTAAAAAAAAAAAAAAAAAAAAGAGAGAGAGAGAGAGTCGGAAACTTTGCCAATTTTTTCCAAATACCATCAGAGTAAACTATCATCAAACAAAAGTTATTTTCCCCATAAATAATAGCATAGAATAAATTTAGTGCATTCTCAACTCCTCTGAAAAGACTAAAAACAACCTCGGAAAACTTATCTAATTATCCTGCATATATACAGCAACATGTGAACATTAGTGTATGTTATTGACTAACAGAACAGCTAAGACTACTGAGAACTCTACACAGAATTATCCAAAAGTATGAGCTAATAATGATGACATTAAAAGGATGTACTGATCTTTACAGTACGGTTTGAAGCCCATAAAGAATTGCAAATGACAACAACTACATTTTGATGTGCAGATAAAGGTCTAACATAAGGTAACTTTGCCTTCAAGCCTTTTATAATAATGTACCATAAACTCAAGGGATCCTCTTCCATTTTTTTCTATAGAAGCATAAATTGGCTTAATTTCCCAACACCGCACCTTTGATTACTACAAAGATGTCTCTACTCCTATGACACTCTACTAAACATAATTATACTACCATTTTCCAATTTATATTGGAAGCACTACCATTAAAAGTCTGGTTTTAGTTAGAGCTCTTCTCTGCAAAAAAATAAAGGTAGTAAATATGTCTAATACCATCATATGTGAATGCTAGCAAAAGAAAATAGGCCAACTGACCAGGGATTTCCTTTAAAAGTTGATATTAAGTTTAGAAGATTAAAGTACTAAATATCAACACTGATGAAGTTGGGACAGCAGTCAATACTATGTAGGAAATTAAACATCAAAACTATAGCACTGACTTGAATGCAGACTATTGAGAATAAACACAGAGTCTTTAGCATGTTATGAAATCCAAACCTCTGACATATTATTGTATTTTTGCTGTTAGATTATCCATTTCATTAGCTAGCCAAAAACATTTATTTTTTTTTTCCTTAGTAGAAAGTATTATTTATTCTTTGGTACGGAAAGGAAGCAAAACCTCAAATGCCAAAAACACTTCACTATTCTTCACCTGTAAATATCTCTGTTTAACTTCTTAAAAACATTATAATAATAATAAAAACAAAAATCACTTTCTCTACCATTGTCTCAAATATTGCAATTAAGAGCCGGTATTTAATTCTACTAGCAAAGAGGTATATTGAAATTTCATGAGCAACATAGGATTGATGTGAAAAAGAAAGCTAGTCTGGGAGTAAAGCAAGTCATCTATGGAATGGATAAAATTTTGAAGAGGTAAGATTGAATAAAAACATAGTACAAAAAACATACTAATAAATTATACTGTCTAGTAATTGCAGTAGGTAAGGATTTGAAAAGTGAAATTGAATTGCCTAAAACAGAGTTATGGGACAAAAAATGTTTCAAACTGTAGGACTTGTTTTAAACACAAGTATATAAATATATTGGAAAAATGAAGTATTTTTAGGTCTTGACCGGACTCAATAGGAAAAAAGAGATCATGATAAATTCATAATATAACATAATATAGGTCCTATGTACCTGATATTCTTAGTTTACTTCAGATCTTGTTGTTTTTTTTTTTCCATTTTATTTATTTTTTCAGCGTAACAGTATTCATTCTTTTTGCACAACACCCAGTGCTCCATGCAAAACGTGCCCTCCCCATTACCCACCACCTGTTCCCCCAACCTCCCAGCCCTGACCCTTCAAAACCCTCAGGTTCTTTTTCAGAGTCCATAGTCTCTTATGGTTCTTGTGATTGCATAATTGTTTCTAACAATGTCATAGGAAGTTATAATAAAAATACAAACAAATATAGATACATAAAGATTATTACATTACTATTCATTGCAGAGATAAACAGAAACAATATAAATGGCTAGCAAGCTGAGAACAAATCAAGTATCTCTGATTATATTACAAAGCTGTAGTGATCAAGACAGTATGGTACTGACACAAAACCAGACACATAGATCAATGAAACAGTTGTGAAACCCAGAAATGCACCCACAACTATATGGTCAACTAATCTTCGACAAAGCAGGAAAGAATAGCCAATGGAAAAAAAGACCATTTCTTGAACAAATGGTGTTGGAAAAACTGGACAGCATTGCAAGAGAATGAAACTGGACCACTTTCTTACATCATACACAAAACTAAATTCAAAATGGATGGAAAACCTAAATGCGAGACAGGAAACCATCAAAATCCTGGAGAAGAAAATAAGCAGTAACCTCTTTGACACTGGCCATAGCAACTTCTTACTAGATACATCTCATGAGGCATGGAAAACAAAAGTAAAAATAAACTATTGGGACTTTAGCAAGATAAAAACTTATGAACTACAAGGGAAACAATAAAACTAAAAGGCAACATTTAGAATGGAAGAATATATTTGTAAATGACATATCTGATAATGGTTAGTATCAAATCTGTAAAGAACTTATAAAACTCAATACCCTAAAAACAAATAATCCAGTTAAAAAATGGGCAGAAGACATGAATAGACAGATGGCTAATAGGCACATGAAAAGTTGTTCAACAGCACTCATCATCAAGGAAATACAAATCAAAACTACACTGGTCAGAATGACTAAAATTAACAACCCAGGAAACAACAAATGTTGGTGAGAATGCAAACTGGTTCAGCCACTTTCAGAAACAGTATGGTGGTTCCTCAAAAAGGTAAAAATAGAAATAGCCTATGACCCCAGCAATTACACCAATAGGTATTTACCCAAAGGACACAAAAATACAGAATTAATTGGATACATGCATCCCGATGTTTTAGCAGCATTATCAACTGTAGCAAATTATGGAAAGAGCCCAAATGTCCAATGACTAGTGAATAGATAAAGAAGATGTGGCATATGTTAAAACAAAAACAAAAACAAAACAAACAAAAAACAAAAACAGGAGAGGAGTCAAGATGGTAAAGAATTAGCAGGCTGAGACAACATCAGGTAGCAGGAGATCAGCTAGATAGCTTATCAAACCATTCCAAACATCTACAAATCCAACAGGAGACTGAAGAGAGGAAGAACAACAATTCTAGAAACAGAAAATCGACCACTTTCTGAAAGGTAGGAACGGCACAGAAGTGAATCCAAAGCGATGGGAAGATAGACCGCGGGGGGAGGGGCCAGCTCCCGGCAAGTGGCGGAGCAATGGAGCACAAAATCAGGACTTTTAAAAGTCTGCTCCACTGAGGGACATCGCTCCAGAGGCTAAACCAGGGTGAAGAGCACGCGGGGACAACGTGGCCTCAGGTTCCGCGGGGTCACAGAAGGATCAGGGGTGTCTGAGTATCTCAGAGCTCACAGGTCTTAGAGTGGGGAAGCTGGCTACAGAGACAGAGCCAAGGAGTGAACTCTCAACTTGGGGTTACCTTGAACTATAATCCATGACACAGACCACTGCTCTGTGAGTGGGGTCCTCACAAGATCTGGAGACACCCCCCCGGAAGAGCTCAGGGATTTGTGGAGTTCGGAGACTCCAGGCGGAGCTGTGTGCCAGAGACAGAGACACTTGCTCACAGGCTGGGTGAGCTCAGAGCACAGCCGGAGGCCAGGGAGACAGAAGTGACTCAGCGCTTTTCTCTGAGCACGCCCAGAGGCCAGGGAGACGGTAGTGATTGAGCACTTTTCTCTGAGGGTGCACTGAGCAGTGGGGCCCCGAGCTCTTGGCTCCTCTGGGCCAGAGATTGGGAGGCTGACATTTTCATTCCTGTCCTCTGGAAGTCTACCGAAAGGTTCAGGGAACAAAAGCTCCCGAAAGTGAACCAGAACAGATTACTTAGCCCGGCCCCTAGTAAGGGCCATGCAAGTCCATGTGGGGCAAAGACACTTGAGAATCACTACAGCAGGCCCCTCCCAAGAAGATCAACAAGAAACCCAGCCAAGACCAAGTTCACTTACCAAGAAGAACAGCGGAATTCCAGAGGAGGAAAAAGAAAAGCATGGAATTCATGGCTTTCTCCCCATGAATCTTTAGTCTTGCAAAGTTAATTAATTTTTTTAATTTTATTTTTTTTCTTCTGTTAAATTTTTTTTAACTTTAACTGTTTCCTCTTTTAACATTTTTTAACCAGTTTATCTTAATAATACCTTTCATAAAAAAAAAATCTTTTTTGAACCTTCATTATTATAGTCATATTTTATCCTTCATTGAACCTAACTTTATTTTTTGTATACACATAGGGTTTTTTCCTTTAAAAAATTTGGGGCACAACTTCTTCTAATAGATCAAAATACACCCTAAATCTAGGACCGGGCTTGTTCTAGTCTCCAGCCTGAGCAAATTCTCTCCACTTTCTTTTCCTTTATTCTCCCAAGCAACTTACTTTATCAACTCATTTTTTAGAAATTTAAAAAAATAATATTTTTTTCATCTTTATAATCATATTCCCTGACTTCATTGTGTTTACCCTTATATATGTTTTTCATTCTTTAAAATTTTGGGAGGTAGTTTCTTCTAAGAGACCAAAATACTCCCAAAATTAAGTGGGTGACCCTGTTCTAATCACCAGTCTAATATATATATATATTTTTCTTTTTTATATTTTTTCTGTATTTGTTTTCTTTTTAAAATTTTTTTTAATTTTTTTTTTCTGAACTACTTTTTTTTTTTATACTTTATACTGATTTATTCATTTAAATAGTAAACAACGTCAAGGACCCAATTTATGTTGGGATACACCATAGGCACCGGGAAACTGAAGACTGATAAAACTCCGCTCATAATTTCCAGAGACTGTAAATATAGCAGAGGAAACAAACACCCAGACGATGAAATTTGATTTCTAGGTCTTAACCAATCTATTGGTCAAATACGATGAACTCAAATTCCTCTTGTTTATAGCTCTATCTGATAACGCAGAACCTAGTCTTTTCAATACCCACACCCCTTCCACTATTTATGGGGGTTCTTTGCAGTGATTCACATCTCTTCAAGAATGGTCCTCGTATCTTCTCGAGTCATTCATTTTTTCCCCTGGCCACTGCTGCTGGTATCCCATTGGGAAAGCTAACCACATTATCCTGGGTATCTACTGATGGGAAACTGTCTGGGACTAACTCCAGAACCATGGTTCTAGAAACTATGTAACTGGTGGTAGCACTAATCAGAAAGGGGGAGGTAGGAGGAAGAACAGAATTTGGGGGAAAGTTGAAAAGTGCATATTGTCTGTTCTGAATTAAAGGTGTCTGTCAGACACCAAATGGAGATGACAAATGAACAGAATGACCATTCTGTAACTCAGGAGAAAATCGAGTCAGTTCGGGATTTGTCAGCATATACGGGGAGCTCATGGCATATTAGTTGAGACCGCCCTGGGAAAGTGTTTAGAGAGTGGAGAGAAGGAATATATATCACAGAGAAAAACAGCTCCGGCTTGTTGGTAAAACCATGTTTGGGCGGCGACAGACTGGAATGGAGGTGGAGAGAAAAGATATCTTAAAGTAAGGGGTTGAGGGGAGCAATATAGAGGGAGAGGACACACATTTAGGAGACTGGTTAGCCAGAGACAGACTCCAGTGGCTTTGCCAGTGACTGCCCCTTCCACATAGAGGAGAAAAGTTTGAAAACTGAAAGCTGGGGCAACTAGTTCCCTTGAAAAGATTCAAGGGAATCTTCCAGTGGATCTGGATTCCAGAAGATTCCACTGCAATCTTCCCGTGTCTCGTTCCAGATTGCTTTGTCCTCCTGAAACTGAGCCAAGCCAAACCAAACCAGCATGATTTTTGTGTAGGTACGTGGGGGAATGATAGCATTCAGTCCACTGCAACTACAAAAACTGTATTTACCGATGTGTTCCTTCCTCTTTCGTCTCCTGTGTCAACTCTTGGAGTAACCAACATATTCATTTTGTGATGATCTTTTTCTTGCTTAACAAAACCCCATGTATATCTATAGACCTAAACGATATCTTTTCCCTTGCCTATTTTTGACCTTTACGAAAGGGCATGCTTCAAACTATATGGTGTCTCCCCCAACTTTCTTTTTTCACTTGCCATTATAGTGTTAAAATTCATGTATCCGGGGCGCCTGGGTGGCTCAGTGGTTCAGGCCGCTGCCTAATCAAAATGGACATTGGTAATATGTCAGATCTAGAGTTAAGAATGATGATTCTCAAGGTTCTAGCTGGGCTTGAAAAAGGTATGGAAGATATTAGAGAAACCCTGTCCAGAGAAATAAAAGCCTTTTCAGGAGAAATAAAAGAACTAAAATCTAACCAAGTTGAAATCAAAAAAGCTATTAACGAGGTGCAATAAAAAATGGAGGCTCTTACTCCTATGATATATGAGGCAGAAGAGAGAATTAGTGATATAGAAGACCAAATGACAGAGAATGCAGAAGCTGAGCAAAAGGGAGACAAACAACTACTGGACCATGAGGGGAGAATTCGAGAGATAAGTGATACCATAAGATGAAACAACATTACAATAATTGGGATTCCAGAAGAAGAAGAAAGAGAGAGGGTAGCAGAAGGAATATTGAAGAGAATTATTGTAGAGAATTTCCTTAATATGGCAAAGGGAATATGCATCAAAATCCAGGAGGTGCAAAGAACCCCCCTCAAAGTCAATAAGAATAGGTCCACAGACTGTCATCTAATAGTAAAATTTACAAATCTTAGCGACAAAGAGAAAATCCTGAAAGCAGCCTGGGACAAGAAGTCTGTAACAATACAATGGCAAAAATATTAGATTGGCAGTGGACTTATGCACAGAGACCTGGCAGGCCAGAAAGAACTGGCATGATATATTCAGAGCACTAAACGAGAAAAATATGCAGCCAAGAATACTGTATCCAGCTAGGCTATCACTGAAAATAGAAGGAGAGATAAAAAGCTTCCAGGACAAACAAAAACTGAAAGAATTTGCAAACACCAAACCAGCTCTACAGGAAATATTGAAAGGGGTCCTTTACGCAAAGAGAGAGCCTAAAAGTAGTAGATCAGAAAGGAACAGAGACAATACAGAATAACAGTCACCTTACAGGCAATACAATGGCACTAAATTCATATTTCTCAATAGTAACCTTGAATATAAATGGGCTAAATGCCCCAATCAAAAGACACAGGGTATCAGAATGGATAAAAAAACAAAACCCATCAATATGCTGCCTACAAGAAACTCATTTTAGACCCGAAGACACCTCCAGATTTAAAGTGAGGGGATGGAAAACAATTGACCATGCTAATGGGCATCAGAAGAAAGCTGGGGTGGCAATCCTTATATCAGATCAATTAGATTTTAAGCCAAAGACTATAATAAGAGATGAGGAAGGACACTATATCATACTCAAAGTGTCTGTCATCAACAAGATCTAACAATTTTAAATACCGATGCCCCTAACATGGGAGCAACAAACTATATAATCCAATTAATAACAAAATCAAAGGAACACATTGACAATAATACAATAATAGTAACGGATTTAACACTCCCCTCTTTGAAATGGACAGATCATCCAAGCAAAAGATCAACAAGGAAATAAAGGCCTTAAATGACACACTGGACCAGATGGACATCACAGATATATTCAGAACATCCCATCCCAAAGCAACAGAATGCACATTCTTCTCTAGTGCACACAGAACATTCTTCAGAATAGATCACATCCTGGGTCATAAATCAGGTCTCAACTGGTATCAAAAGATTGGGATAATTTCCTGTATATTTTCAGACCACAATGCTCTCAAGCTAGTACTCAATCACAAGAGGAAATTTGGAAAGAACCCAAATACATGGAGACTAAACAGCATCCTTCTAAAGAATGAGTGGGTCAACCACGAAATTAAAGAAGAATTGAGAGAATTTATGAAACAAATGATAATGAAAACACAACGGTTCAAAATCTGTGGGACACAGCAAAAGCAGTCCTGAGAGAAAAATATATAGCAATACAAGCCTTTCTCAAGAAAAAAGAAAGGTCTCAAATACACAACCTAACCCTACACCTAAAGGAGCTGGAGGAAGAAAAACAAAGAAAGCCTAAACCCAGCAGGAGAAGAGAAATAATAAAGATCAGAGTAGAAATAAATAAAATAGAAACCAAAAAACAATAGAACAAATCAACAAAACTAGGAGCTGGTTCTTTGAAAGAATTAATAAGACTGATAAACCCCTGGCCAGACTTATCAAAAAGAAAAGAGACAGGACCCAAATAAAGAAAATCATGAAAGAAAGAGGAGAGATCACAACCAATACCAAAGAAATACAATTATAAGAACAAATTATGATCAACTCTACTCCAACAAATTTGATAATCTGGAAGAAATGGATGCATTCCTAGAGAAATATAAACTACCACAACTGAACCAGGAAGAAGTAGAAAACCTGAACAGACCCATAACCAGTAAGGAGATTGAAACAGTCATCAAAAATCTCCAAACATGCAGATCGATCTAAGATGGCGACTGTGGAACCGGAAACCACCCCTACTCCTAATCCCCCGCCTACGGAAGAAGAGAAAACAGAATCTAATCAGGAGGTTGCTAACCCAGAACACTATATTAAACATCCTTTACAGAACAGATGGGCACTCTGGTTTTTTAAAAATGATAAAAGCAAAACTTGGCAAGCAAACCTTCGGCTGATCTCTAAGTTTGATACTGTTGAAGACTTTTGGGCTCTGTACAACCACATCCAGTTGTCTAGTAATTTAATGCCTGGCTGTGACTACTCACTTTTTAAGGATGGTATTGAGCCTATGTGGGAAGATGAGAAAAACAAACGAGGAGGACGATGGCTAATTACATTAAACAAGCAGCAGAGATGAAGTGACCTGGATCGCTTTTGGCTAGAGACACTGCTGTGCCTTATTGGAGAATCTTTTGATGACTACAGTGATGATGTATGTGGAGCTGTTGTTAAAGTTAGAGCTAAATGTGATAAGATAGCAATATGGACTACTGAATGTGAAAACAGAGAGGCTGTTACACATATAGGGAGGGTATACAAGGAAAGGTTAGGACTTCCTCCAAAGATAGTGATTGGTTATCAGTCCCATGCAGACACAGCTACTAAGAGTGGCTCCACCACTAAAAATACGTTTGTTGTCTAAGAAGACACCTTCTGAGTATTCTCATAGGAGACTGCGTCAAGCAATCAAGATTTGGGAGCTGAACTAAAGCCTCTTCAAAAGCAGAGTGGACTGCATTTAAATTTGATTTCCATCAAAATGTTGCTAAGATATAAGAGAAGTCTCATTCACCTTTGTCTTGTACTTCTGTGTTCATATTTTTTTTTTAATTTTGGCTAGAGTGTCCACTATCCCAATCAAAGAATTACAGTACACATCATCCCCAGAATCCATAAGTGTGTTCCTGGCCCACTCTGTAATAGCTTAATAGAATTACCATTACAAACACATTTTACCTATGCACAATATTCAGAAAAGAACTTGCGTTTCTATACCTTACAGGAAAAAAAAATTTGTGTTCCATTGTATGCAGGAGCATATTTTGCTGGTTTAAAGAGTATGATGCATACAGTTTTCTAGCAATTTTCTTTGTTTCTTTTTACAGTATTGTCTTTGCTGTACTCTTGTTGATGGCTGCCAGATTTTAATTTATTTGTTTCCCTACTTGATAACATTAGTGATTCTGATTTCAGTTTTTCATTTGTTTTGCTTTTGTTTTTTTCCTCATGTAACATTGGTGAAGGATCCAGGAATATGACACAAAGGTGGAATAAACATTAATTTTGTGCAAAAAAAAAAAAAAAATCTCCAAACAAACAAAAGCCCAGGGCCAGACAGCTTCCCAGGGGAATTCTACCAAACATTTAAAGAAGAATTAATTTATTCTATTCCCCTGAAGCTGTTCCAAAAAATAGAAATGGAAGGAAAACTTCCAAACTCATTTTATGAGGCCAGCATCACCTGGATCCCAAAACCAGACAAGGATCCCGTCAATAAAGAGAATTACAGACAAATAGCCTTGATGAACACAGATGCGAAAATTCTCACCAAAATACTAGCCAATAGGATCCAACAGTACATTTAAAGGATTATTCACCACAACCAAATGGGATTTATTCCTGGGCTACAAGGTTGGTTCAACATCCGCAAATCAATCAATGTGATACAATACATTAATAAAAGAAAGAACAAGAACCATATGACACTCTCAATAGATGCTGAAAAAGCATTTGACAAACTACGGCATCCCTTCCTAATCAAAACTCTTCAAAGTGTAGGGATAGAGGGCACATACCTCAATATTATCAAAGCCATCTATGAAAAACCCACCGCAAATATCATTCTCAATGCAGAAAAACTGAAAGCTTTTCCATTAAGGTCAGGAACACGGCAGGGATGTCCATTATCAACACTGCTATTCAACATAGTACTAGAAGTCCTAGCTTCAGCAATCAGACAACAAAAGGAAATTAAAGGCATCCAAATCAGCAAAGAAGAAGTCAAACTATCACTCTTTGCAGATGATATGATACTATATGTGGAAAACCGAAAAGACTCCACTTCAAATCTGCTAGAACTTGTACAGGAATTCAGTAAAGTGTCAGGATATAAAATCAATGCACAGAAATCAGTTGTGTTTCTTTACACCGACAACATGACAGAAGAAAGAGAAATTAAGGAGTCAATCCCATTTACAATTCCACCCAAAACTATAAGATACCTAGGAATTAACCTAACCAAAGAGACTAAGAATCTATACTCAGAAAACTATAAAGTACTCATGAAAGAAACTGAGGAAGACACAAAGAATTGGAAAAACGTTCCATGCTCAAATATTGTGAAAATGTCTATGCTACCTAAAACAATCTACATTTAATGCAATCCTTATCAAAATCCCATCCATTTTTTTTTCAAAGAATGGAACAAATAATCCTAAAATTTATATGGAACCAGAAAAGACGTTGAATAGCCAAAGGAATATTGAAAAAGAACGCCAAAGTTGGTGGCATCACAATTCCGGACTTCAAGCACTATTACAAAGGTGTCATCATCAAGACAGTATGGTATTGGCACAAAAATAGACACATAGATCAATGGAACAGAATAGAGATCCCAGGAATAGACCCTCAACTCTATGGTCAACTAAGCTTCAACAAAGCAGGAAAGAATGTCCAATGGGAAAAAGACAGCCTCTTCAATAAATGGTGCTGGGAAAATTGGACAGCCACATGCAGAAAAATGAAATGGGACCATTTCTTTACAGCACACATGAAAACAGACTAAAAATGGATGAAGGACCTCAATGTGAGAAAGGAATCCATCAAAATCCTTGAGGAGAATGCAGGCAGCAACCTCTTCGACCTCAGCCACAACAACATCTTCCTAGGAACATTGGCAAAGGCAAGGGAATCCAGGGCAAAAATGAGCTATTGGGACTTCATCAAGATCAAAAGCATTTGCACAGCAAAGTCAACAGTCAACAAAACCAAAATACAACTGGCAGAACGGGAGAAGATATTTGCAAATGATATATCAGATAAAGGGCTAGTATCCAAAATCTATAAAGAACTTAGCAAACGCAACACCCAAAGAACAAATAATCAATCAAGAAATGGGCAGAGGACATGAACAGACATTTCTGCAAAGAAGACATCCAGATGGTCAACAGACACATGAAAAAGTGCTCCACGTCACTCGGCATCAGGGAAATACAAATCAATACCACAATGAGATATCACCTCACACCAGTCAGAATGGCTAAAATTAACAAGTCAGGAAATGACAGATGCTTGCAAGGATGCGGAGAAAGGGGAACCCTCCTCCACTGTTGGTGGGAATGCAAGCTGGTGCAACCACTCTGGAAAACAGCATGGAGGTTCCTCAAAAAGTTGAAAATAGAGCTACCCTATGACCAAGCAATTGCACTACTGGGTATTTATCCTAAAGATACAAACATAGTGATCCAAAGGGGCATGTGCACCCGAATGTTTATAGCAGCAATGTTTACAATAGCCAAACTATGGAAAGAACCTAGATGTCCATCAACAGATGAATGGATAAAGAAGTGGTATATATATACACAGTGGAATACTATGCAGCCATCAAAGGAAATGAAATCTTGCTATTCATGACGACGTGGATGGAACTGGAGGGTATTATGCTGAGCGAAATAAGTCAGTCAGAGAAAGACAACTATCATATGATTTCCCTGATATGAGGAAGTGGAGATGCAACGTGTGGGGCTTGAGGGGTAGGAAAAGAATAAATGGAACAAGATGGGATCAGGAGGGAGACAAACCATAAGCGACTCTTAATGTCACAAAACAAACTGAGGGGTGGAGGAGAGGGGTAGGGAGAAGGTGGTGGGGTTATGGACATTGGGGAGGGTATAGTGAGTGCTGTGAAGTGTGTAAACCTGGCAATTCACAGACCTGTACCCCTGGGGCTAATAATACATTATATGTTTATAAAAAAATTTTTAAAAATTAAAAATTAAATTAATGTTCATCAAAAAATAAAACTATATATATATGATATAATATAATATTAGCTTAAAAAAGAATGAAATCTTGCCATTTACAGGGATATGGATGGAACTAGAATGCATTATGCTAAGTGAAATAAATCAGTCAGAGAAAGACAAATACTATATGATCTCACTCATTTGTGGAATTTAAGAAATAAAACAGGTGAACATAGGAGAAAAAAACCCAGAGTAAAACCATAATATAGACACTTAACTATA
Source organism: Meles meles (assembly GCF_922984935.1). Classification (NCBI taxonomy): domain Eukaryota; kingdom Metazoa; phylum Chordata; class Mammalia; order Carnivora; family Mustelidae; genus Meles; species Meles meles. The sequence goes on along the minus strand of NC_060066.1, from coordinate 155,241,756 downwards.
GAGAACAAACTGAAGTTTGCTGGAGGGGAGGTGGTCAGGAGAATAGGTGAAATGTGTGATGGGATTTAGAGTGCACTTGTGATGAGCACTGAGTGTCCTACATAAGTGATAAATCACTAAATTCTACACCTGAAACTAATATTAGACTGTATGTTAAATGGAATTTAAATAAAACCTTGAAACTATAAAAAATATTTTAATATTATTTAATAATATGAAATGCAAAAATAGTGTTGAGAAAAAAGATACAATCTCACTTAAAAATAATATAGAAAAAGGATTGTTAAGAAGTATCTCAAGTTAAGGAAGACTGAAAAATTAGACTATATATAAATTTAATTTTGTTCTTAATTTAACTTTCTAAACACTAAATTATTTTTAAAACAAAAGTACAGTTTAAAAGCTTTAAAATCTTTTGAAGTGTTAAAGAACGCCTATAGAAATTGCTTTTTTTTTTTCTATACAGAAGCACCATTTTATCTAGTCTTCTAAAATTTGGGTATATTCATTCTATTCCATATTATAGAAGGGAATTTCAGATATTCTTTGTTTCACAATTGTTTCTAAAAGAATCATTTAACCTTCTTGTTTATTAAGAAACATAAATTCATCTTGGGCAGTGTGAGATTAAGGATATCACCCTAGTTTCTAGAGGTGAATTACCAACTCTAAGAAGATGAGGAGCAGAAAAAATGACTAGGTAATTGTGTATTAGGAGTTTACTCTTTTGAAGAACATGTCAGCTATAGAATGGGAGCCAAAACTCAAAGGGCTTCAATAAGATTAAAAAATAATCACTGCTGGGTCTTTTCATGTGACAGAACATGTTCCAGGCTCTATTTAAAAGAAGGACCATGAGAAGGATTGTGATTCACTCACATCCTTCATTTCCAAACAAGTCAAGATATATCTACTGAGCCCCAATTATGTGCTTGACATGGGCACTGAGGAAAAACATCTTTCACTTGCTTAAAATTATTAGAAATAACTATGTTGTAATTGTAATTATGTAAATGCAACTGTGAGAGTTAAGGGCCAAGGGAACAATTCCCCAAATTAAACATGAATAAACAATTTTCTGAATCCCCTTTAGTCTGTCAATAAACAACCCAGTGGAATATAAACTGTGGATATCATCTTGTCCCCAGGGTGGTTTTCTGTCATAATCAAAAGACCCAAAGCCTTATGAATCTGTTTTGGTTCTATCCAGTTTTAACTCAGCTAGCTTAGAGCTGTTACTAATCCAATTGTGTGTGTGACCCAGCTAGAGTGGACAGCGTAATAGAGCTGTAGTGGTTTTGACAATGCCATTTCTTTGATAGGTTCCAGTTATGCAGTTTCACCTATGATTTAGATGCCAGGTTCTCCCTGCATTAGTAATAATTCACCAGTTTTTATGATGCCAGGGGAATAAAGGACACCCTGGGATCCATTCATGCCCCCCAGCTCTGCTGCAGGTATTTTTTTATCACTCTCAGAAATACCATGTTGCACTTCATACAAGTTCTGGCCAAGAATGTTTCTTGAGGAAGAGCAGAAGCTCAATTCCAATAAAAGGGAAGGGTGACCCAAGCAGTTTTTTTTGTTTGTTTTGTTTTGTTTTGTTTTTAATGGACCCCAATCTAACTTCTCTTACCTGTGGCACAATACCACTTTTCTGCCTAATTGAAACTGCTGAGCCTGACATAAATTCCTGTCCTGCTCCATCCATTCTTAAATCTATAGTCAAATATCTTGTTATATTTCACCTCAGCTTATGATCCAACCATAAGAAGCTTCTTGCAATTCCTTAAATCCATATGGTCTCTTAGCCACTTTCTCTCTGGAGAGTCATGATTTTTGTTCTTCTCCACTATACCCCCAAAACCCCAAGCTTTCTCTGAATAATTCTTACTCACCCACCAACACTCAACTTAGGTTGTAGAGTGAATAAATGGATAAATGCCCATTCAAAAGGAAAATTTGGATATGCTCCAAGATCCATCAGTCTTTGTTTAAAATTTAATTTTATTTTTTCAATGTTCCAAGATTTATTATTTATGCATCACACCCAGTGCTTCATGCAATATGTGCCCTCCTTAATACCCACCAGCAGGCTCACCCAACCCCCCACCCCCTCAAACCGTCAACTTGTTTCTCAGATAGTCTGACAATTAAGTTGATTAAATGATCTTTACTTGTATCTCTTAGTAATATGGTACAGTTTTCATCAGTGTTGATTAAGGACAAAGCATCCTGGCATGGTCAGTGATACAGCCAGAATAGACAGGCAATTTGGCACATGCTAAAATTACAGAAGCACGTATACTAAAGATAGAACTTTTTGATGTTTTGTTTTGTTTTATTTTCCTACTGCTGTCTGATTGAGCATACATTTTAGGGGGAATTTAAAATAATTGTTATTTGTCATTTCCAGATTGGTTGCATGAAGTTTTCCATGGACCAGCTCTCTAGAAAAAGAGTCATAATTGATGAAAATGGTATGTAATAAGTATTAGATTCTCTAAAGATTATCCCAAGGTCACAGAGAAAAATAAGAAACCTATAATCAAGAAAATATACAAAATCTGAGTAAGAACAGTAAGAATCTATTACACTTGAGCCTTTACCTGTTACCTTCTTCCCTTGTACCAGTCAGCATGACAAAAGCTCCAGTCTTGGCAGGTGTAACCAAGAAGATGTCCCTCACCCCCCCACACACAACCCATCCCCACAAAACTCACAGTGGATGGGCAGGTCGCTAACATTTCTCATAATCCCAAGCTCCATGTTTCTGAGCCTAAATTCTAAACAAGCACAGCCAAGGGTTTGGGGGCTCCAATTTCTGCCAGTTATTAATCACTGGGCAGAGGTTGTACTTAATGTGTAACAAAAAAGACAGAGGACATAATCACCCTCTAGTAGACTAGAGGTTCAATGCCAGCAAGCTACCACCTCTACCCAGTGTGCTGATCATAAAGGAATAATGTCATTTTGGGAAAAGGCAGATACTGTCCCACACCCAGGTATGGAATAGAGACTCAGAGAATGGCCAGGGGGAGAGAGGTGGGCCATATGAACAGTGTGAGACAGATAAAGCCCTAGAGTGCTCTCAAAACAATGAAGATTTTGGTGGTGAGCAATTAAGAGGAAGCTAGTAGCTCTTGTTAAATCATAGGCCAACTAAGTTACCAAAAGAACCAGAAAAAGGGACAGCTAAGAAGAGTCCTCTTAGAGTCATAATCAATCTCAAGATACTGGCCTTAAAATTAAATCTGCAAAGGAGTTTGAATTTAATGAGATCAGACTGTGGAGCAATTTATGCTTTAGGGTTTTGTTCAAACAATACTCAATCAGATAGAAATTAGTAGAGCTTAATAGCCAAGTATGATACCAATAGAGGTAGCAGACTTAACAGAGTGATCAGGGCAAGAAACAGTCAAAGACCACCCTGCTAAAGAACCATCATCCAAGTGTGACTGTGCATGAGCAAGATTTCCCCCACTGAGTAGTAACGGTAGTGGCTTCATACTGTGGGGAAACAGACATTGTGCAAATCATCAAGCAAAGTCTCAAAACCAGTAAACAAACAACATCAACAAGCTCTGGAGTGGAGGAGAGAATTCATATAATCTATTATCCAGTATTCAGTTAAAATTTATGAACCATTTAAAGAAACAAGAACAGGTGACCCATATCCAAGGAGGAAAAAACAGAAATTGCCTGTGAAAAAGCCCAAATCTTGGACATAAAGACATCAAATCAGCCATTAAAAATGTATTCAAAGAACTAAAGGAAACCATGCTTAATAAAGGAAGCAAAAACATCACGATAATATCTCATTAAAAAAGAGAATTACCAATAAATAGATATTATAAAATTAATAAAAATTAGAGTATAAAATTATAAAAAGAACCCAATGGAAAATGTGAAGTTGAAAAGTATAATAACTGCAATAAAAATTTTACTACAGGGCTTCAACAGCATATTTAAGCTGACAGAAGAAAAAAAATGAGCAAATTTAAAGATAGATCAAGAGAGATTTTGCAACCTGAAGAGTAGAAAGAAAATAAATGAAAAAAGTGAACAAACCCATAGAGAAATGTGGGACATTGCTAAATGTAATGAAATAAAGAAAGAAAAGACCAGAAAATATTCAGAGAAATAATGAGTGAAAGCTTCCCAAATTCAAGGAAAATCTTCAATCTATACATTTAAGATGCTAAATGATTCCCAAAGAGAACAAATACAAAGTGATTCACAATCAGACACATCATATTAAAAATATAGAAAACAAAAACCTAGGAGAAAAATCTTCTAAGCAGCAAGAGATAAAGGACTTGTCATTATGAGGGAACTCCAGTAAGGATAACACCTAATTTTTCATCAGAAATAATGGAGGCCAGAATGCAGTAGGATGGCATATTCAAAGTGCTGGGGGGAGGGGAATAAAATAAAATCTCGTATTCAGCAAAAATACAATTCAGGATGAAGGCAATATGGACTTCTGAAATAAACAAAAACTGAGAGAATTCACTTCTAGCAGATATATCTTACAGTAAGTACTAAAGGAAGTTTTAAAGGCTGAAAGCAAGAGATCCAGATAGTAGTTAGAATATACACACACAGAGACATAGGTAAAGATATCTATGTAATTACTAAACACAATATAAGTACATATCTCTTCACCTCTTTTTTCTTCAGTAATTAGAAGGAATTTTATAAAACAATATGAATATAATTATATTGTTAGGATTACAGCATATAAACATACTGTGGTAATAATGAAAAGGAGGTAGAAAAGAGAATAATTGTACTGAACTATGAACGTGAAACTAAATAATAACCTGAATCCAAAAGAGCAAAAGAGAACCAGAAATGGTAAATGGATTAACAGCAAATACATAAATACATAAATATATACTTGTTCTCCTTTTTCTCTCAACTTTAAAAAATATAAAAGTATATAAAGTAATTATTTTAATAATAGATCATTGGTTTGCCACATGCATAGATGTGAAATGTACAATGAGAATAACACAAAAATGAGGAAGAAGGAGTAGAGCTACACAGAGGTCATTTCTGTCTCACCAGAATTAGAATAAATCAAAAGTATGCTCTGGTAAGGAAACTGTATATGGTAGGTCCTAGAGCAGTCACTAAGAAAATAACTAAAAAAGCATAGACAAAAACACATCCAAGAAATTAAAATGTTATACACTAGAAAATATTCACTTAATACAAGGGAAGAATAGAGGAATAAAAGAAAAATGAAGGACTAAAAAAGACATGAGATTTATCAAAAACAAAAATAAAAGGGCAGCCATAAATTCAACTGTATCAATATTAGTATTAAATTTGAGTTGTTTAAAAATCCAGTCAAAAGACAGAGACTGTCAGATTGGATTTAAAAACAGAATCCACCTATATGCCTTCCACTGGAGATACATTTTAGATTCAAAGATACAAATAGGATGAAAGTAAGGAGATGGAAAAGAACATATTATGCAAACAGAAACCATAGGGAACCCTGTGTGGATATACTAAGACAAAATCAATTTAGAATGTGATTCAATAATGTAACTGGTCTACCATTAAACTACAAGCATTCTTATACTAAAAATAAAGAAACATATAGATAAATAAAATGTTACTAGAGATAAAGAGGAACATCATATTGATAAAGTGACAATCAAGTAGGAAGATATTATAATTATAAACATATATATACATACATATAAGCAGAGTCCCAAAAGACATGAAAACTGAAGAACTGAAAAAAGAAGAGGTAATTCATAATAGTAATAATTGGAGAATACCATAGCAAATTTCAGTAAAGGAGAAAATAACTACGTAGGTCAAAAAAGACAAAGAAGTAAAAGACTCAAACATTACAAAGCATCTAGATCTGACCAACATGTCAATCAAAAACAAAAGAATAGGAGTCAAGATGGCGGGGAAGTAGGAGGAGGTGCCATTTCAACCTGTACCCTAAAGTGAGCTGATTACCTACCAAAGAACTCCGATCACCCATGAAATCAGCCTGAGATCAGAATTATACACGTCTGGATCTCTACAGAAGCAGAAGACACCAGTGAGCAGGTAAAGCGGAGTGGGAACATCAGACTGGTATCAGAAGATAAACAAAAGGGGGAGGGATCCACCAGAGGTGACCGATTGGAAAGTAATACCCCAATATGAGAGTGCCCTGCGTCTGGGGACCAGCATTATCTTGGAGTCTGGTTGAAAGCACTCAGAAAAAAGAGCAAAGGATCGCGGGGGGAAATTGTGGGAATCGGGGTGATTAGGGACAGGGCCTTAAGTCCCTGGATCCAGGACAGCCTCCCCAGGCACTGAGCCAGAGAGAGTGCAGTGGAGAAACCAGGTCTTGGTCCCTGAGCCTCCAGCGTGCCCGAGAACGTGTGGGGTCCGGCTCCCCTGAGGGTCTGGGAGCCTCACCAGATGGCGTTCCTGAAATGCGCGCACCCCACACCCTCCCCTGGGAGAGGTGCTCACAGGCACTAGCCGGGAGCTCTGGGACCTGGAAAAAACAGGCACTCCCAGGCCAGGCCACCGGGAAAATCTCAGTGTGCGAATGCTGCTTGGAACCTCTCTGGCAGTCTGGAGCTGCCCAGACAGCCGCCACTGCCATGGTTTTGGGTACAAGGAGGAGATCCTGCATCCCCAGGGACCATGAAATGGAACCTACTCTGCCAGCAGTGCTGCAGAGCATTCTGAGGCTTCTCTCTGAGAGGGAGGTCGGGGTGCAGTTTGCTCTCCTCTAAACCACCAAAAACCATCAAAAGCTGTCAAGGCGAGAGAAAACAGATGAACAAACATAAAAACCTCCAGAGAACAAAAGCCTGAAAAAAAAAAAAAAAAAAACGGTTTCCTCAGAGCCCACCCCCTTGAGGGGGGCAGGAGGACTTAAGTCAGGGAACATCACTGACTGAAAACCAACGTGGCAGGCCCCTCCCCAGAAAACCAACTAGGAAGGAAAAAAAAAAAAGATGACAAGAGAACAACCACCACTACTTCATAAATACAACTTTTATTTTTAACTCGTTACCACTATTCTGGTTCATTTTTTTTATACATATAGATAATTTTTAACCTATTTACCATCACAGTGAGATGTCCAGTATATCAAATTCCTTAATAACCTTCTAACCTGAACTTTTTGATATATACACCTGTGTTTTTCTTTTGCTTTTCTATTTAAAATTTTTTTTTTAATTTTTAGTTTAGTTTAGTCTAGTATATTCTTTTTTATTTTCTAATATACATATAGAGTTAACTTCAAGGTAATCCCCTTTCCCCAATCAATGCTACCCCTATAGGCAAACCAATTATTAATCCCCCTTTATCTTAGGAAAGTTGAGTCCCTTAACAAAGACATCAAGATACATCCAGAAAGAGTCAAAATAACCTTCCTTGCCTACACTGAGAATTTATAACCACTCTCCCATCTTTTCCTTCTTTCAGTGTTTCTGTGTATTTGTATTTGTCCTGATAGTATATAAATCTTATACTTAGTTCTTTTTGACGAGTTCTTCCTTTTTTTGCATATATATATATATATATATATATATACACACACACATAAATATGTATATATATATATTTTTTTCTCTTGTCATATACTTTTATCAGTCTTTTTGTTTGTCTGTTTTTGTTTGTATACTTCATAAATCTTACCTTGGGGCCCATTTGGGCTGAGCCTTCTCTTTTATCTTCCCTTTTTTTCCTGTCCCTCTCTCTCTCTCTTTTTTTTTTCTCTCTATTTGTTTTTCTTTTCTTTTTTCTCTCCTTTGGGTGGGGAATCCTGATTGCCCAGAAGCGTTCCAGGGGGCACCTTGACTCCACCACAGTCGATCCATCCAGCTGCATCCATTCAGTCATCTCTTACCAAAATGACTAGGAGGAGGAATGCCCAAGAGAAGAAAAATACAGAGGATGGACCTTCTGCAACAGAGCTAATGGCTATCAACAGAGACAATATGTCGAAAAAGGAATTCAGGTTAACAATTATCCAGGCAATAACTAGGTTGGAGAAAGCCATGGATGACCAAACGGCATTGATTAGGGCAGAACTGAAAGCCACCAGGGATGATGTTCAAAATGCTCTCAATGAATTCCAATCTAATCTAAATTCTCTAAAAGCTAGGGTAACTGAGACAGAAGATAGAATTAGTGATCTGGAGGACAAACAGATAGAGAAAAAGGATCAGGAGGAAGCCTGGAACAACTAGCTCAGAAGCCACGAAAACAGAATCAGGGAAATAAATTATGCCATGAAACATTCCAATGTCAGAATTATTGGAATCCCTGTAGGGGAGGAGAAAGAAAGAAATCTAGAAGATATAGTGGAACAAGTTGTCTATGAAAATTTTCCCAATCTCACGAATGGAAACAGCATTCATGTACTAGAGGCAAAACGTGTTCCCCCCAAGATTTTAGATTCTCGAAAGTCCTTGCAACACCTGATAGTTAGAATGAAGAATTACAATTCTAGGCAGACCCTCTTGAAAGCAGCTAGGACAAAGAAGCTCCTCACATACAGAGGAAAGCCCATTAGAATAACGTCAGACCTGTCCACAGAGACCTGGCAAGCCAGGAAGAGCTGGCAAAATATATTCAGAGTACTAAATGAGAAGAACATGCAGCCAAGAATACTTTATCCTGCAAAACTGACATTCAAAATGGATGGAGAGATAAAGAGTTTCCAAGATTGGCAAGGCTTAAAAGACTATGCAACCACCAAGCCGACACTGCAGAAAATATTAAAGGGGGTTCTATAAAAGAGGAAAAAATCCTAAGAATACCACTGAACAGAGATATAGAGACAATCTACAGACAGAAAGACTTCAAAGGTAACACAATGTCAATAACAATGTATCTATCAATAATCACTCTCAATGTGAATGGCCTAAAGGCACCCATAAAATGACACAGGGTTGCAGATTGGATAAAACGACAGGGCCCATCCATATGTTGTCTGCAAGAGACCCATTTTGAACCTAAAAATACACCCAGACTGAAAGTGAAGGGATGGAGAAGTATCTTTCATGCCAATGGGCCTCAAAAGAAGGCCGGGGTAGCAATTCTCATATCAGATAAATTAGGTTTTAAACTACAGACTGTAGGCAGAGATACAGAAGGACACTACATAATTCTTTTTTTTTTTTAGATTTTTTTATTTATTTATTTGACAGACAGAGATTACAAGTAGGCAGAGAGGCAGGTAGAGAGAGAGGAAGAAGCAGGCTCTCCATGGAGCAGAGAGCCCGATGCGGGGCTCGATCCCAGGACCCTGGGATCATGACCTGAGCTGAAGGCAGAGGCTTTAACCCACTGAGCCACCCAGGTGCCCCGACACTACATAATTCTTAAAGGGACTATCCACCAAGATTATCTAACAATTGTAAATATCTATTCCCCCAATATGGGAGCAGTCAATTACATAAGAAAATTATTAATCAAGATAAAGAGTCATATTGATATGAATACACTAATAGTAGGAGATCTTAACATGCCTCTCTCAGTAATAGACAGATCATCCAAACAGAAAATCAATAAAGAAACAAAAGCATTGAATGACACATTGGACCAGATGGACTTCAGAGATATATACAGAATATTCCACCCTAAAACAACAGAATACTCATTCTTCTCAAGTGCACATGGAACCTTCTCCAGAATAGACCACATACTTGGTCACAAAGCAGGACTCAACCGATACCAAAAGACTGACATTATTCCCTGCATATTCTCTGATCACAATGCTTTGAAACTGGAGCTCAATCACAAGGAAAAGTTTGGAAGGAACTCAAACACCTGGAAGCTAAAAACCACCTTGCTTAAGAATGCTTGGATCAACCAGGAGATCAAAGAAGAACTTAATTCATGGAAACCAATGAGAATGAAGACACTTCGGTCCAAAACGTATGGGATACAGCAAAGGCGGTTCTAAGGGGGAAATACATAGTGATCCAAGCCTCCTTCAAAAAAACTGAAAAATACAGAATACACCAGCTGTCTCTACACCTTAAAGAACTGGAGAATCAACAACAAATCAAACCAACTCCACACATAAGAAGGGAAATAATCAAGATTAGAGCAGAGATCAATGAGGTAGAAACCAGAGATACAGTAGAAAGTATCAGTGAAACTAGAAGCTGGTTTTTTGAAAGAATCAATAAGATCACTAAACCATTGGCCACACTAATCCAAAAGAAAAGAGAGAAAGCCCAAATTAATAAAATTATGAATGAAAAGGGAGAGATCACAACGAACACCAAGGAAATAGAAACAATCATCAGAAATTATTACCAACAGTTATAGCCAATAAGCTAAGCAACCTAGATGAAATGGATGCATTCCTGGAAAACTACAAACTCCCAAAATTGAACCAGGAAGAAATTGACAACCTGAATAGACTGATATCTAGTAACGAGATTGAAGCAGTGATCAAAAAACCTCCCAAAAAACAAGAGCCCAGGACCTGATGGATTCCCTGGGGAATTCTACCAAACTTTAAAAGAAGAAAGAACACCAATTCTCCTGAAGCTGTTTCAAAAAATTGAAGCAGAAGGAAAACTTCCAGACTCTTTTTATGAAGCCAGTATTACCCTGATCCCCAAACCAGGCAAAGACCCTACCAAAAAGGAGGATTTCAGACCAATATCACTGATGAATATGGATGCTAAGATTTTCAACAAGATCCTAGCAAACACGATCCAGCAGCACATTAAAAAGATTATCCACCATGACCAGGTGGGATTCATCCCTGGGTTGCAAGGTTGGTTCAACATTCACAAATCAATCAGTGTGATAGAGAACACATCAATAAGAGAAGAGAGAAGAACCACATGGTCCTCTCAATTGATGCAGAAAAAGCATTTGACAAAATCCAGCATCCGTTCCTGATGAAAACGCTTCAAAGTATAGGGATAGAGGGAACATTCCTGAACTTCATAAAATCTATCTATGAAAGACCCACAGCAAATATCATCTTCAATGGGAAAAAGCTTGCAGCCTTCCCATTGAGATCAGGAACACGACAAGGATGCCCACTCTCACCACTCTTGTTCAGCATAGTATTAGAAGTTCTAGCAACGGCAATCAGACAACAAAGAGAAATACAAAGTATCCAAATTGGCAAGGAAGAAGTCAAACTCTCTCTCTTCGCAGATGACTTGATTCTTTATATGGAAAACCCCAAAGACTCCACCCCCAAACTACTAGAACTCATACAACAATTCAGTAACAGGGCAGGATACAAAGTCAATGTACAGAAATCAGTGGCTTTCTTATACACTAACAATGAAAATAGAGAAAGGGAAATTAGAGAATCGATTCCATTTACTATAGCACCACGAACCATAAGATACCTGGGAATAAACCTAACTAAAGAGGTAAAGGATCTGTACTCAAGGAACTACAGAACACTCATGAAAGAAATTGAAGAAGACACAAAAAGATGGAAGACCATTCCATGCTCTTGGATCGGAAGAATAAACATTGTTAAAATGTCTATACTGCCTAGGGCAATCTATACTTTTAATGCCATTCCGATAAAAATTCCACCAGTATTTTTCAAAGAGCTGGGGCAAATAATCCTAAAATTTGTATGGAATCAGAAGAAACCCCGAATTGCTAAGGAAATGTTGAAAAACAAAAACAAAACTGGTGGCATCACGTTACCTGATTTCAAGCTTTACTACAAAGCTGTGATCACCAAGACAGTGTGGTACTGGCATAAAAACAGACACATAGACCAGTGGAAAAGAGCAGAGAGCCCAGATATGGACCCTCAACTGTATGGTCAAATAATCTTTGACAAAACAGGAAAAAATATACAGTGGAAAAAAGACAGTCTCTTCAATAAATGGTTGCTAGGAAAACTGAACAGCTATATGTAGAAAAATGAAACTCAACCATTCTCTTACACCGTACACAAAGATAAACTCGAAATGGATTAAAGACCTCAACGTGAGACAGGAATCCATCAGAATCCTAGAGGAGAACATAGGCAGTAACCTCTCCGATATCAGCCACAGCAACTTTTTTCAAGATATGTCTCCAAAGGCAAAGGAAACAAAAGCGAAAATGAACTTTTGAGACTTCATTAAGATCAAAAGCTTATGCACAGCAAAGGAAACAGTCAATAAGTCAGAAAGACAACCCACAGAATGGGAGAAGATATTTGAAAATGACAGTACAGAGAAAAGGTTGATATCCAGGATCTATAAAGAACTCTTCAAACTCAACACATGCAAAACAGATAATCATATCAAAAAATGGGCAGATGATATGAACAGACACTTCTCCAATGAAGACATACAAATGGCTATCAGACACATGAAAAAATGCTCATCATCACTAGCCATTAAAAAGATTATATGGGAGATTCAAATTAAAACCACATTGAGATATCACCTTACACCAGTTAGAATGGCCAAAATTAGCAAGAAAGGAAACAACGTGTGTTGGAGAGGCTGTGGAGAAAGGGGAACCCTCTTACACTGTTGGTGGGAATGCAAGTTGGTGCAGCCACTTTGGAGAACAGTGTGGAGATTCCTCAAGAAATTAAAAATAGAGCTTCCCTATGACACTGCAATTGCACTACTGGGTATTTACCCCAAAGATACAGATGTAGTGAAAAGAAGAGCCATCTGTACCCCAATGCTTATAGCAGCAATGACCACGGTCACCAAACTGTGGAAAGAACCAAGATGACCTTCAACGGGGAAATGGATAAGGAAGACGTGGTCCATATACACGATGGAGTATTATGCCTCCATCAGAAAGGATGAATACCCAACTTTTGTAGCAACATGGACGGGACTGGAAGAGATTATGCTGAGTGAAATAAGTCAAGCAGAGAGAGTCAAGTATCATATGGTTTCACTTATTTGTGGAGCATAACAAATAACATAGTGGACGTGGGGAGATGGAGAGAAGAAGGGAGTTGAGGGAAATTGGAAGGGGATATGAACCATGAGAGACTATGGACTCTGAAAAACAACCTGAGGGTTTTGAAGGGGCGGGGGATGGGAAGTTGGGGAACTAGGTGGTGGGTAATAGGGAGGGCACGTGTTGCATGGAGCACTGGGTGTGGTGCAAAAACAATGAATACTGTTACGCTGAAAAAAAAAAAAGAATACAAATTATTTTCAAGTGCACATAGAATATGTTCTAGTAGAAACTTTATGCTGGCCACGAAAGATTCCTCAACACATTTTAAAAGACTAAAATCACATAAAATATAATCTTTGACTACAATGTAATGAAATTAAAAATAAGCAACAGAAATAAATTTTGGAAATTCACAAATAATGGAAATTAAGCAACACCCTCTTACATAACTAATGGATCAGAGAAGAAATCACAAGATTAATTATAAAATACTTTGAAGGAATGAAAATGAAGACAAAACATATCAAAATTATGAGATGCAACAAAAATCATGCATAGAAGGGAAAATAATACCTATAAATACTTTTATTAAAAAAGAAATATATCAAATCAATAACCTGGACTTACACCATAAAACAGTAAGAGAGAAAAAAGAGTATTTTGAACTTTAGAGCAGGGGCTCCTGGGTGGCTCAGTGGGTTAAAGCCTCTGCCTTCGTCTCAGGTCATGATTCCAGGGTGCTGGGATTGAGCCCCTCATCAGGCTGTCTGCTCAGCAGGGAGCCTGCTTCCCTTCCTCTCTCTCTACCTGCCTCTCTGCCTACTCATGATCTGTCTGTCAAATAAATAATAAACTTTATAGGAAGCAGAAAGATAGAGTAAAATTATGGCAGTAATTAATGGAAAAGAAATTATTTTAAAAGAGAAAATAAGCAAATCCAAATGTTAGGCCGTTAAAAAAATCAACAACATTGAAAAATTCAGTTAGGGTAAAAAAGAAAAAAAAGGAGAGAGAGAAAGTATGCAAATTCCTATAATCAGGAATGAAAGTAGAATATTACCAATAACAATTGTGTGCAACAAGTTTGATAACTTAGATGAAAAATAAATTCCTAGAAAAACATCAAGTACGAAAACAAGAATAGAAAGAAAATCTGAATAGACCAATAACAAGTAAAGGATTGAATTAGCGATTTTAAACCTTCAAAGAAAATCTCAGCCCCAGATAACTTCATTGGTGAATTCTACCAAACATTTAAAGAATTAATACCAATTCTTCAGAAACTATTACAAAAAGCAAAAGAGACAGACAAACTTCCCAACTCATTCCATAAGACCAGTATTACCCTGATATCAAAACCAGACACAGACATCACAAATATATGAAAACCACAGAGCAATATCTATCATGAATAAAGGCACAGAAGTCCTCAATAAAACACAAGCAAATAGAATCCATCAATACATAAAAATGATTATATACCATTGTCAAGTATGATCTATCCCAAGAATTTAACATCCAAATTCAATTAATATAATGTGCCACATCAATATGAAAAGGAAAAGATATAATCATCTCAATAGTCACAGAAACAGCTTTTGACAAATTCTGATATCCCATCATGAAAAAAAAAAAAATCACTCAACGAACTAGTAATAATAAAAAAAAAAACCTTCCTAATTCTGAAAAAAAAGGCATTTGTAAAAATCCCATGGCTAATAACATGCTTAATAGAAAAGATTGAATGTATTTCCTCTAATATTAGGAGCAAGACAAGAATATCCACTCCTACCACTTTTACTCAACTCATATTTTCTGATTTCAAAAGTTACTACAAAGCACAGTAATCGAGACAGTATGGAACTGGAATAAGAATAAATATAAATTTATTTATATATATAAATATATATTATATCTAAAATATAAATATGTAAATATATTTATATATAAATATCAAAGTAATAGAAAGAAGAGTTCATATAAGGCCTAATATAAGAGCTAACACTGTAAAACTCTAAGAAGAAAACACAGATATGTCACTTGGTGACCTTGGACTAGGCAGAGTTCTTAGTTATGACACCAAAAGAACAAGTCAGCAAAAAAAAAAGATAAACTGAACTTCATCGAAATTATTTTTTTTGCATTGAAGGATCCCATCCTGAAGGTTAGAAGACAATCCACATAATGCAAAAAATATCTGCACAATATATATGTGATAAGGAACTAAATATGTAATATATTAAGAACTATTATAAGTCAATAACAAAAAAAATTAAAATTGACAAATCTGAATCTGAACAAGCCACTTCTCCAAAGGAGATAAACAAAAGTCCAAGAAATACACAAAAAGCATAAACAAAATTAGATCAAAAACATAATCAGAGAAATGCAAATTAAACCACAACAAAATGCCACTTTACATACACTAATAATAAAAAGAAAGACAATAACAAGTGTTAATGAGGATGTGGAAAAATTAGAACCCTTATTCTTTGCTGTGAGAATGTAAAATGATGCAACTTTTTGGAAAACAGTCTGGCAACTCCTGAAAAATTTAAACACAGAGTTAATATGTGACCCAACTTGACTCCAAAGTCTATCCAAGAGAAATGAAACTTTTGTTTACCCAAAACTGTTATACTAATGCTCATACCAGCATAATTCATAATATCCAAAAAGCAAAAATGATCCAAATTTTCAACAACTGATGAGCAGATAAATAAAATGTTTTATATCCATATGGTGAAATGCTCAATATGAAAAAGGTATGACATACTGATACATACTACAAAAGTGATGATCCTTGAAAACATTATGCAAAGTAAAAGAACTGAGTCACAAAGGTCCATGTATTTTTGGTTTGTAAACTGGCCCCATACAAAGAGTGAAAGGAGAGACCCTAGAATGAGGCAAACCAATTCAAATTGGTAGATTTCAGGTTTAATGAGCAAGGAACTTACAAGGCTTCTCTTGGGCAGCTGCAAGAGGAGTAGGTGTACACACTTGCCCACCAGAATCTTAAAAGTTTATATGGAGGACTTAACTGGGTTCAGTTGCACCTCCTATCCAAATGGTCTCAACACTTTACTCTCAAGGCTATGTCCTTGGAACAGCTCCCACTGTGGAAATGGTGGGCAAAGCATACATTCCAAGGATAGGGTTGGGGGTGAGAAGCCTGATTGCCTGGGTCCAGCTCAGGGTCAAGTGGTGGTCACATCATCTAATTACTCTACCAAAGATATTATATTATCACATTTATATGAAATGTCCAGAATAGGCAAATCATTGCAGACAAAGAGTCGATTAGTGTTTACTTAGGATGGAAGCAGGGAATTGGGAGAAATGGTGAGCAACTGTAAAGGATACTGGGTTTCTTTTGCAGGGTGATGAAAAATATTCTAAATTAGATTGTGGTGATGGTTACACAATATGTACTTACTAACAAACACTAAATTGTATACGTTAAAAGGGTGAGTTGTGGCTATGTGAATTATGTATCCATAAAGCTATTTTTTTTTAATCACTGTTATTTCTTCATGGACATATATGCAATATTAAGATTACCTTCCATCACCTTAACAATCTAAACTACAGAACTAACATATCACTGAGGAAGGGCCTTACAACCTGGGATGTGACATTGTTTATAATGTGTGCAGAGTAGTATCACCACAGGAGACTTTTCCAACAAGCAAGCTGGTCTGTTCAAAATTTACAATGGAAATTTGACTGGAAATATCGAAGAATCAGTGTTTGAATTACAGAACACCTGATGGAGTGAGTGCTTTTGCTTTTGAGCATATCTTCATTACTAGTTATAAACTATAAGCCCGGGAGGTTACCTTCAAGAGCTTTCACAGATATCCTTCCATAATACAATGTCTAGTAGTTACTGAATTACGTTTGTTCTCTTAAGGATTGTCCTAGCAGAAAATCTACCCAATAAAATTCATTGAAGAGAAAAAGAGAGGCATAAAAATTTTAAAGAAAAACAGAACCTCAATAGATTTCACAAACTATTGAGAAATTGTTTACTTAGAAGTATATTATTTGAGTATAAACTTGAGTTTGGAGTTTATTTTTTGTGACTATAACAAAAACATGTTCAGAATTCAAAAAAATTTAAAAAGTAACCTATCTGAAAGTTGAGATTACTTTTAAAGGTATGTAAAAAAAGCTCTTTATTAAAAGACATATGTTTATTTTTAATTATGTAACAAATATTCAGATTAAATAATATCCCTTTCAAACAACTAAAACAATAGGAAAGAACTGTTCTTTCGCTTCATACATTCTTATAAAACTTAACAGACTTTTATAGAAAAATGCATCAAAATGAGGAGTTTTTTGGTGTCCTTGAGTGTAGTTTTTATATAAAGAAAATATTCAGTATTTATATAATTAATATTTAATTCTACATTTTAAAATCCTAATACTTACCTATACATTAATTTAAATATGTGAATCTTACTCTATTTATAAATCTAGCCAAATTAAGCAATTACTTTTAAGACAGATTTTATTTATTTAAATGTCCTTAACTTTTTAATCCTTTATTTATAAATATAGCATGTTGTCTCTTACCTTTAAGTACATTAGTTGTTTAATAAACAAACCTTCCCAAGTACTTACGTAGTTCTTATAAAAATTTAAGCTAATAGTCAATCTTTTTTTTAAATTTTTTTTAAAGATTTTATTTATTTATTTGACAGAGAGATCACAAGTAGGCAGAGAGGCAGGCAGAGAGAGAGAGGGAAGCAGGCTCCCTGCTGAGCAGAGAGCCCGATGCGGGACTCGGTCCCAGGACCCTGAGATCATGACCTGAGCCAAAGGCAGCGGCTTAACCCACTGAGCCACCCAGGTGCCCTGCTAATAGTCAATCTTAATTTCTCATTAAAATATCAATACTTCTTACAAATTTAGGAAAATCCTGTTATCCTGTTATAAAAATTTCACAATTACTAGGCAACCAATTTTTAATTGAAATCACAAGTCTAATCTGTTAGGAACTTTAAGTTGCCAAATTTTACTCTCAAAATGCCAAATTCTTTTAAATGTTACAAGTACTCAAAATACCAAACATGTACAGATTATTTCCAAATATAACACAAAACTATGAATACTATGGATTTATTTCATCATCTTCTTAAAATTTAATGTTAAGTTATCCCAAGATTAAATATGATCATTCACAGAAGACACAATTAAATGTTTTCAAGCAATTTAGGTTTATCATGCAATGCAGTTTGGGTTTTCCTTAGCCAAGAAGTTTGGAGTTTGTTTCTCCTCTAGCCAAGGCTGCATGTCAACCATATATCTGGAATTGATGTAATCATAAGGACATGCAGGGCTATTTTTCTTGCCTCAGAAGGAGACAGGTAGGTCTGTCTGTTTGTCTCACTGAACCATTATGTCGTTTAAATGGAGTAGTCTCAATCCATATTCCTGGAACATAATATAGACATTACCTAATTCTCAGGCATGATTATGTTCTTGACTACTGTTTCTATTCTTAGATTGGATCCAAATAATCTAGTTCCTGCTGGATGCATGTCTGAATTATTTTCATAAACTTTTTTTTCCAGAAAAGCCAAAAATCCTTGTAGATATTTATATCTACATGTAAATCGCATACACTACGATTCTGAATGTCTCTCATGTACTTGTCTATCTCTAACAGTTATAGCATTAAAATCACGTGAATAACAATGAGGGCTTTCCCTGCTTCTTTTTTTTTTTTTTAAGATTTTATTTATTTATTTGACAGAGAGAGATCACAAGTAAGCAGAGAGGCAGGCAGAGAGAGAGGAGGAAGCAGGCTCCCCGCGGAGCAGAGAGTCCGATGCGGGGCTCGATCCCAGGACCCTGAGATCTATGACCTGAGCCGAAGGCAGAGGCTTTAACCCACTGAGCCACCCAGGCGCCCCAAGGGCTTTCCCTGCTTCTTTACGCCACAGCATTATAAACTAATCCATTCATTTAATAAATCCTTAAAAAGTACCTATGAGCCCTAGGCAATTACCATAACATGCTGTAAGTATGTATTTACATGTTACTTTCCAGCATAGCCACCATGCTTTGGGAAGTTTGCAAGCAGCACAGTGCCTGGTAGGCAATAGGCACTAAAGGCATGGAGGGTGTAAGAGTTGCATGATATACACGACAGACACTTGACTTCCCTTACTCCTTCACTCTCTTCTGTCAACATCATGCAGAAACAACAACCTCAATAATAACAGAAATCTTTAGTCATTTTAATATCTTCCAGTCATTTTGATGCCCCAAATTTTGAGCATTAGAAGTCTGAGAAGTAACAGTTCTTACCTAATCGGGGGCTACCTATAAAGTGCTTAGCACCGTGTTCAGTACATAAAAGAGGTCCTTAAAAAGTAGTAGTTATTTTGATAACACAAAGGACAATCAGATCAAAGAAGTATCAGATCATTCAGGGATTATTCCAAAAAATAAAAATTAGTAAACAATATGAATGATTTTCCACTTCCAATCTAGCTTTTATTTTAATTAAAGTGGAGCCATCATTTTCAAGTCTGCTGCTTTTGACGCAGTACATTAAAAAATGGCAACTATATGGCTGTGGAAAGCAAATATTTTTGCTGGGGTCAGTGTTGATTTATCTAACATTGGCTCATGAATATCTCTTCTTTTGTTATCCCAATCAAAATAAATTTTACCAAAGAACAAAGAGGAAGTACTAAAACATTGAACATAGTCTAATTTACCAGCACAGTAGAAAGTACAGTCAGAGTTGTGGCATACTCTGAAATATAAAATGCACATATGTCCCATTCCACAAAACACATGACTGGCCCAGTACATGAACTGCAATAACATCAGAAAAAGGAAAATGCTTGGTCTACTTTCTTTTCTTCAGTGGCGTGGTTTCTATCAACTCCTCTCTGTTGTTCCTTCAGAAATATTTGCTGCACAGAAGAGCATTATATGCTCATTTGATGATTACAGACTACTGATAACAGACAACCTTGAGATGAAGGAAGGGCTAAGAATATGTAGAGAGAAAAAGGCATGCTAAACGTTAACACCCAGGGGAAATGCATTATGGTAGAGCAAATAATGCACAGTTAAGGCTCAAACAAATCTTTGGAACCAGCCATCTTCCTCAGTACTCCAGACACCAGGATTCAGGAATATAGTCATGAGCATCCATCAGCTGACACACCAAGGATAAAATTATTTTCTGAGTTTTCACTTGGGATTATTATACACTTCTTGATGCCAAAAAGCAGAATGCTAACTAAGACGTGAAGAGGGAAGTGTTCAAGTTTTGATGGATTTGTGTCTCCTTTCTTCAAACAAGTTTACTCAAGGAATTCCTTAGAACTCAATGTGTTTTCAGTGCAACAGAGGCTAAACAAAACAGCTGTTATATATTACTCAATCTAGGACTCAGGCTTGCTGTGTCTGTCAGTAAGACAGCTACTGTGCTCTAACTCCTTCTCAAGTTCCAAGCTATATTAAAGAAAAAGGCAGGCCTAGATGGTCATCATGTGGAATGAACATGTGATGCGATAAAGCTCTTAAAGGATGAAGTACGGAGAAGAGAGAATGTATCCTCAAGATGTTGGGGATAAAAGTGGGAGAAGCAACATCTAATACAATACAATATAGAATAAACATGTGGTTTTGTTATGTGTGTGTTTATTAGGGCAAGTCCACCTTGTTCAGTGTTTATGTCCAGTTTTTAGTTTGATGTCTGGTATATATTGGGTACTCAGTGAAGTTTTTTTTTGTTGTTAATGAATTAGTGAGTGCTCCACAATTCAGAATTCTTGGCATTATTTTTGGGCTGTTCTCAAATGTTTACAACTTGGGTTATATAACTATGATGAAAGCCAACATATTTGTACATATTTCAAGTCAACATTTTTAGCATAACCTATCTGAAATCTTTGTGATAAGAGAATTATTGTTTGAGAGATTTTCTTACTTTACAGACCAATCCAAAAAGGAATGTTCTTTCAAATGTCTGTTTTTAAATGGAGGGCAACATAAAGATGACTTATTCTGTGCCATGAATTACTTCATTATAACAAACTCCCTCAATGAGATGTTATTATCCTTTCATAGAAGAGGAAATTGGGGGTTATAGAAGTTAAATAACTTACCCAAGGTTAAAAGTTAGTAAATGTGATTATTTGAGCTTTAAAATTCAAGATGTATGTCTCTAAGCCTTGTGCTCTTTAACCAAAAAGATGACAGCTTGTAAGACAAAACATCACTATTTCAAATCAAGAGAAGCTGCCCTATAGTGGACAAATCTTAACAAAAGTTTTGTTTCCTTGATGTCTTCTCTATTTTAAGGCAGCAACACTTTTAGAGTATTTATGAAGTGTTATTAAAAGTCGAGGTTATATAAAGAAATTTACATTGTACTCTCCAGAAAGTCTAAATGAATCTTATCCAGCTTTCCAATTGTTTTTCATTGGAGGATATGAGACAGAATGTATTTTTCCAAAGGCAGACATACAAAGGTAGTAGATCATCAGATAGATAGACGATAGACAGATACATGCATACAGACATACATACTTAGACATAAATAGATACCCCATCTCTTCCTACCACAGAATGTTGACACATTTTCATTAACAGATGATGCCTATTTTTCTTCTTCTTAAAACTTAAATGGGGGTGGATTTTTATAACCAAATGAGTTATAATGAGTCAAATAATGTTATGCAACTTTGGAAAGCAGGTAAAAAAATGGCAATATGACTTCCATCTCACTCTCAGGATGTTTGTCCTGGAAGCTAACCACCTACTTTTGGTGAGGAAATCCAGTCCACATATAGAAGAGGCCCCACAGGGGTGTACTGAGCAACAGCCAACAGACAACATCTGCAATTAGACTCGTAAGAGTTACATGTCTTCAGATGATCCCAGCCCCCAGTCTTTGATTCTTCCAGTTGATAATCTTAAGTATCATAGATGATAGAGAGGCTCTCCCTGAATTTCTGGCTCACTGAAACCATAAAAGTTAATAAATAATTACTATTGTTTTAAGCCACTATGTTTTGGGGGTCATTTGTTCTATACAGAAGAAGAGCTAGTTTTCTCATTAAGTATAATTTTCCACAACTAAAATCTTATCATTGAAATGGTAGGTGTTCAGATGTTTCTCATAAATGCTTATAGATACATTAACAAAACCTACCTTTTAACTTGGACAGACAAATCTTATTATATAACAAAACTGCCCTGTGGAAATGGGATAACATAGTACAGTGGAAAACATATGGACTATATGGTCAGACTATCTAAATTCAAATCCTAGCTTTACCATTAACTGGCTGTGACCCTGAGAAATTTTCTCACTTCTGTGCACTTCATTTCCTCATCAACATAGTGGCAGTAACAGTATAACTACAGTAATTACAATAGGTTACTCCCTCTATCACAGCCATAAATTACTTCCATGTGATAAATACTAATTTTTAAAGTGCCACACAGCTTTGGAAGATAAAACAAATAATCTGAAAAAACTTTTCATAATTTGGGAATGCTTGTATATATAAAGCAAATATTTATATGATTTATATATATATATTCTTGTGAATTAGCATACATATGCCTATGTACAGATATAAACATATCTTGTGCCTATTTGTACATATATATAATATATATACATGTATATACACCATCATGATAATATATATATATTATCCTATCCTAATATGTATGTGTATGTGTGGGTATTTACACAAAGATAGAGTAATTGGGAGAGTAGCAATATAGCAGAAATGAAAATGTATCTCTCAAGTCTCCTGCAGTGCAAAGCATAAGTGACCAACAGCTCAGCTGCTGCACTCCAAAATGCATCCCCGCATTCACCCTGGGCCACATTTCCCATAAACCGCTCTTGGCCAAGGAGTGAGCTTTGCAGAAATGGTAATGCAGCTTAAGTCCTGGGAGATGTGGGACTTCTCTGATGGGTGACTTTGGCTTGATCAATCCCATCAGCTTTACTGAACTTTGTAAGGACTTCATTGCTGTTTAAGACTCTTCTACTCCGGGTGCCAGGGTAGTGCACCCAGTGGCACAGTCAGTTAAGCACCTGACTCTTGGTTCGCACTCAGGTCATGATCTGGATATCATGAGATCTGGCCTCGGGTGGGGTTCCACATTTGGTGGAGTCTGCTTAACACTCTCTCTGCCCCTCCCCTCCACACGTATGTGCATGTGGTCTCACACATCAATAAATCTTAAAAACAAACAATCAAAATCTTCTTCCACTCAAATTTTCTCCCTCTCTCTTTCAGAAGTATCCAGCCTGCAAAATGATCTTATAGCCTCCCCAGCCTTCCTCAGCCTCTTCCCCATTTTTCCTCACAGGCATTTCCTACCAGAAGCAATAGACTTCCGACGCATCTAAGGCCAACGTAGTGTCTGCTGCTTCAACTCAACCTCAATCTAACAGAAGCAATAGGAAAGTTCAGAGAACTTAGGGAAAAGGAAATACAGTCTTAGCTCCCTTAGCAAAGTTAAGAAGCCTGCACAAGAATGATGAAAAGATACAAGCCAGTATAAATCACACAACCATTGAAAGGTACATTAATTAGAGCCATGAAGCCTCAGGGAAGATAGTGTTTGGGATGGGACTAAAGCCAGACCAGTGATTGAAAATGAAGATCTAAATATGGGACTTTGTAAAACCAGGTCGCATCCTCACTACTTGCAACCAGAAGAATACGCTTTCCTCTCCCCAGAGGAGAGCATATGGGTGATATGCTGAACTGAGAATGAGGGGAGAAGATATTTTACAAATGATCTTTATTTGATCTCCCTAAAATGAATAACAGGGTTTTCTACATAGTTGAGAGAGAGATTGAAGAGGGGCAGAGTGGGGAGAAGGAGGGAGGAAGGAAAGGGAGGAAAGAAGGGAATAGGATGAATTATTCTGAGGTACTAGGTTTGGCAGATTCAACAACTAAAAATAAAGGGTGTCTATTAAAATTTAAATTTCAAATAAACAATCTTTTAATGTAATATATTACACGCAATATTTAGGATTGTTTTCATGAAAAAAATATTTTTTTATTTATCTGAAATTCAAATTTAACTGGGTATTCTGTATATTTGCAACCTTATGAGCTATACCACTGAAAAATTTCAGAACACCAAAAAAAATAAAGAGAAGACCTTAAAAATCTTCCAGAAAGAAATGTATAAGAATTGGGAATAGGAAAGAAATCTGACTTTCCAAAAACAACCACAAAAGATAAATAAAAATTGAGTCATGTCTTTAAAATTCTGTGAGAAAAATTATTTTCATCTTAAAATTCTACACCCAGACAAACTAAGTTAGGATAGATATTCTCAGACATGTGAAATCTCAGAATTTTACTTCCCATAGCCATAATGATATATATAAATTGAGCAATGCTCTAAATAAAACTGTAATATAACCATATTGGACAGACTGAGGTAAAGAGAAATTGGGAGTGGCTGGAGGAGCAGAGAGAAGAGTGTTGCAAACTGTGATAGTCAGCCTCTTAGAGGGGCTGCAATGGCCCGGCCTCCTGCTGTTCACTCCCTTATGTAACTCCCTTCTGCGTTAGCATGCGGCAGAAATGCTAGTGCGCCATGCCCAAGATTAGGTTATAAAAATGTACAGTACCTTTTATAACCCCAAAACACCAGCGCCCCTGTGTGGTAGTCAGCTGCTAACCCTTAAGAACTCAGTATCCTGTGGAGTAGCCCAGGCAGGGGAGAAGTGAACCTTCTTTCCAATAGCTCCAGGAGGGATCCTTTTGGAAGCAGACTGTCCAGGCCCCGTCAAAGCTTCAGGCCATGCAGCCCTAGTGAATATCTCAAGGGCAACTTCATGGGATACCCTGAGCCAAAACCACCCAGCTATGTGGCTCCCAGATGCCTGACCCTCAGAAACTGAGAGATAATAAATGTTTGCAGTTTTAAGCTATTAGATTGGGGGGGTAGTTTTTTATAAAGTAATAGATAACTAACATGAAAAGTAATTGCAAATCCTAATCTTCCACAATAGAAAGTCAAGTAGAGCAGTGTAAGTATTTTTTGTTTTGTTTTTGTTTTTTAATTTCTTTCTTGGCATAAATACCCGAAGAGATACCTAAAAGTTTACAAGATCATGTTATCTGTGGAGCAGGACTCTAGCTTTGTGGAAAGAAGGAGATAAATGACTATGATTTTTTTTCTTACCATTATTTTTATAACCCATTATTATATTTTAACATTATTTGATTTTTAAAAATAAATACTGTGTATATAGTACAGTCCTAAATGGTATGTTCACTTACTACAGGAAATGTAGTTGTCCAATGAACTGACTTGTGCTTAACCTTTTAATATAGACAGTTTTGCTAGCTTTTACTCTAGTAAAAAAATCCACATATACAGATATTGAAGAAATTAAGTAGAAATAATCAGATCTTCTTTCTAGCAATATAACTGACACAAAATAGGTATTTAATAGATGCTAAATATTATTAGTGTTTTCCCCACTTTTGTACATATAGTGTTGTACATACAGTGTTGTATAGTGTTTGTACATTATACAAAGTAATATTTAACTCCCCATTCAACCGGCATAAAGGAAGTGGAAACCAGTTGAATCCTGAAAGAACTGAGCAAGGTAATTTTAAAATTCTCTTTTAAAAAAAAAATTGTATTTTCATAAGCAATCCACTGAGTGTTCCCTCCCCACCTCCCCCCAACCCCCACCCCAGTCTCCAGTTTGATCAGTTAGGTCACTTTTCCCCTCCAACAGCATAGATAATTGAACTGACTTCATGTTTGGTTGAACCAGCAGTAGGGATCTAACAGAATGAATTATTATCTTTCTCTCTGGATCCTTGCCAGAACAATGTGCTGATTCCCTGCCTTCCTATTGAACAGTGCAGCTCTGAGGCTGGTTTGGATAATAAAATAAAAATCCCACACTTCATTTTAGAAGTAACACCCTTAATACTATTTTAGTACAAATAGCAACAATATGACTTTTAAGCACCCCAGCTGGAATGTTATATTTCAAGCTACTTTATAGTCTGACTCCAGATATAAAATAAATAAATATATGTGTGTGTGTATGTGTGTGTGTGTATATATATATATACACACACACATATATAATCTCCACATGCAGTATAATTTAAAGACCCTGAGTAGGCAAATCTATTCCAACTATCTCCTCTCATACCACCAATATCTGACATTTCATTATTGAAAGATATCTAGAACAGGGTCATCGTTCAAGGTTTCTTAGTAAAATGTACATATTCTTGGGAAGCATAATATTTTAAAACAGAAGTCCCCATGCCTCAAAATTACATAAGCTCTACAGAAGAAAGAAGGTATTCATGGTAAAAGCACGACGCATCAGTGGAAGAAGGACTGTATTAGCTGTAATAGGAAATATGCAGGGAGCAGAGAGTTTTCCAAAACTGCAAATAAGCAACCACTACCCAACCATGTATTCTAATTAGGCAGATTTTCCATATGGTTAGATATCTTTTTTCCCCTCAACAAACCTCCTGAATCGATACTGTGAAAAAAAGGGATTCAGTATCAGTTGGAGTATCAGGATCAACTGTTTGAACAACTGGGATAGAATGCAAATATGCATAAGTTAAAATCATGCTGTTATTAAAAGGTCTCTCCCAACACCATACCATTCTGGTCCACTCCCTCTATCACAGCCATACATCGGTTTCACTCAATCAATTCTACTTTTTAAAGTGCCACACAACTTGCAAAGGTAAGGAAATAATCTGAGAAAACTTTATAATTTGGAATGACGATGCATTCTTTACTGCCACTGTGGCTTTTCTCAACTGGGAGTTAAGAAGTAGCCAGAGACCCTACAAGCTCCTTCCAAAATATATGTTGTGATTGCAGTTCAATAGGATAGATAGACCATGTTTGTTTCTTTTCTCTCCCTGCAAAGGCACAATTAAAATGACCAGTCAGGGTCAGGGGTGTCGCTCTGTCATCTCTCCGGGATCTTTTGTCCTTTGCATAAGGACACTTATACAATCTATGACAGTTATTTGACTATTTTTTTAAAAAATGAAATAAATAACTGGAAATCCACCACCCAAAAGAACAACCAGTACTTTGGCCAATACCCTATGTCTAACAATATCATTTCCTAATCATCCTACTGCCCTTCTCCCCAACCCGAAGAAACCATGATTCTGAATCCCCTGTTCTTCTTTCTCTGGTATGTATTTTTATTGTATATATGAAGTTAACTTTGATGGGTTTTAATGTTTAAAAATTTTATTTTTAAGTAATCTCTCCACCCAATGAGGGGCTCGAATTCACAATCCAGAAATCAAGAGTTACACATTCTACCAACTAAGTCAGCCATGTGCCCCAATTTTTGAAATTTTTAAGCTTTATCATGCAGTATTTAATCTTTCAGAAGGTTTTTATTTACTATTATGTTGCTAATATTCAGCCAAATAGTTGCATTCACTGAAACTCATTCTTTTCCACTGCTGTATAGTACTCTACTATATGACTTAATTTCACTTTCATATTGGTTTTTTACATTACCACTAACATTATCACTAAGTTCTGTAACTTCAGTATTTCAGTGTGAAAAACAGATCATGGGAGGGCACCTGGGTGGCTCAGTGTTTTAGGCCACTGCCTTCAGCTCAGGTCATGATCTCAGGGTCCTGGGATCGAGTCCCGCATCAGGCTCTCTGCTCGGCAGGGAGCCTGCTTCCCTCTCACTCTCTCTGCCTGCCTCTCTGCCTACCTGTATCTCTCTCTGTCAAATAAATAAATAAAATCTTAAAAAAAAAAAAAAAACAGATCATGGGATAAGGTCTTTCAACTAAATATTACCTAACTCTCAACAATTACATGGGCAAGACTGACTGACTTTCCACAAAAGCAGAGGTGAAAAGAAAGCTGTTCCTTGAGCCTCCCTTTCATTAACAACAATAACAACAATAACAGGCAGAGGCAAAACAAATCAGTTTTTAAGCAATTCAGTGATTTTAATATCAGGCTGTCTTTTGTTAGGAAAAAAAAAAAAGGGTAACTTTTCCAATCTTCACTTCCAGAAATGTGGCTTCAGGCTTAAATAGCTGGATTTTTTTTTTTGTTGTTAAATGGATCCTACTTTACAGAGAGAGGCCTTATAGTTTGTAGACAGTGTATTTATGAGCACACAACTATGAGCTGCTGTTTCTGAAATGAAAGGCATTAAAAAGCTGGACGAACCTCCTGCCAGAGCAGGACCAGCTCCAGATGATTTTATGTGCCAGTGGGCAATGGGATTTAGTGGCTTGAATACACAGGATCCCAGCTCTCTACTATTGGAGAGCTAATCTTGCTAATCTTGGATACAAAACAAGGTCCCACCAGGCTCTTTGATAAAATTGATTAGCATTTCTCTCTGCCTCATCTTGTTAACTGAGATTTTACAAGCTATCATATTGGCCATCATTATAAAAAGCAGGAGAGAGCCTTCGCTCTCAGCCCCTTTATCTTCCCCTCCCTCCCAAATTACTGTATTTACAGAAACATGACATGCTGCAGTAAGTAGGACCCTTCTGTCTTCACGTACTTTGTATGGATCCAGGTGTGTCTCACATTCCTTGGGGCAGGTACTATGTATCTAATTATAATTTGACGCTAACCAATGATGTTCTATGCATAGAGAGAGGAGAGGGAAGGAAAGAGATGTGGCGAAATACAAGCAGCAGTTCTGGGTGGATTGTGCAAAATACAGCCAGTAACACAGCCTGGGAGTTGAAAATCCTGGGCTCTAGCCTTATCAGGCATTGTTGCTTAACTGTGTGAATTCCAGGGAAGCACATAGCATTAGATCTCATGTTCTTGAACAGAAAAGTCTGCTATGAATAGTACTGGATTCCATGAGATGACTTCTTTCTTTCCTTTTTCTTAGACACTGTACCTATAGCCTAACTGGCCTTCCTTCAGACCCTTGGGCATGAAATGCTCCTTCTCAGAGCTGTCAGAGATCCTGCTTCATCTAGTCTAACATTCCCCCACTCCCACACCAATTCTTCTCTCCCCCTATTCCCTCACACAGCCATTCCCATGATTAACCCTGACTCATCCATCAGAACTCACACCAAAAGGCACTTCCTAAGGAAAGATTTCCCTGCTTGCCCTTAGCTACATGCTCCCACAGCACTCATCCTTCACCTTCATTATAATTATGCTTAAATCATCCCCCGTAGTTAAATAATCATGTGTTTCATATTGACATCTTTAGCTAGAAATTAAGCTGAGGGTAGTGGCCACATCTGTCTATATTTACTTTCGTACTTTGCCTGTAATAGTCATGCAATAACTGTTTACAGAGTGAAATAGTACATGTACATACACTAAATGTTTTATATAAAATTTCAGGAGATTTGTAGGATTTCTAGTATCTAAATCTTTTCCACAAGGATCTCTGGTGATCATTAAATTCCTTTTCAGATGACAAAAAAAAAAAAAATCCCATGTTCTGCACTAGAAATAAAAAAGCAAACACTGAGATTTAAGAAAAGATCAATGAACAGGAAAATATAAAAGAGAAAGGGAAATATTTTTTAAAATAATTGAAAGGAAGCCCTTGGAGAATTGTTGAAAGTTGCATGCTTATGCCAACACAGATCTCAATTGCTTTCAGCAAAGAGAAGATACTAATTAGTAGAATAATCTTTGCTTCCCAGTTTGAAAGATTACTGTGATTGCTTTCCTCCAGTACCATGCCAGGCCTTAATGGTTTTAAAGATTAATTGACAGCATGTGAAAACCAATTAGCCAATTAATGGTGGCATGTCACCTAAGTGCACTGAAGAATGTATGTTCACACTGCTTTGGTAGTTAGGTCTGATGCATTCGTTTATGCTTGTTTCTGTCATCACCATATGGATATTCGGCATATCTTTTCCCCTTATATAAACTGCTTATTGTGTATCAGTTGTTCCTTATAGCAATTTTATAAATTAAATTTATTTTGTGTTTAGTAATGAAAGGTCTACCTGCACCAATTAAAATTCCTAGCACTTCAAAAACTGTTGTATCATTCTCTTAGATATAACATTCACTCAGTACATGAATTTCATGTCTTAATTTTATTTTATAGTGTATTTTTAAAAGAAGATTACTTTAAACCTGCTTATTCAGAGAGTTGTATGACAAAGAATAAGACACAATCTCAAAGTACTTCTCTTATAGAAAAAAAAATTAGAGTATTTTAACCACAGGATCAAGAAAAGCTGTTTTCGGGTTACAGTATCTTCTTTGCTACAAACACCATAAATCCTCTTATTTTTTTTTTCATGGTTACATGGAGCTGGAAAACACATTGATAGCTCAATCTTATTAAGCATACAATATTTTATAATTAACATTTTGGGGATTGCCTCATCCCTGCTTTATTTTATTCTGCCATCTTCATTTTTCTTTATGACCCTAATTCCTTAATTATTTCATTATCTTCTTATGAATTTATCCTTGGAAATTGCCTAAAATCCTCTGGATAAAAACAAATAAAAATAAATGAGTGAATGAATGAATGAGTGAAGGACAAGTAAAGGCAAAACCATTTTCTGTAAGTCAATTCTCTTGTTCTATAGTAAAAAGCACTAAAGCACAGAGGTAAACTCATCAGTTGCCCAAATTCCATTTCCTCAGGTTCCTAATTTTCCTCAGGAAATATTTTGAGCTTTTAAAAAGGTCCCAGGACATCAAATAGTCATATGCAAATAACCAGCGAATAACCATTGTAGCTGTTAATTTCAACATGTCAAAATATTAGATTTACCTCTCTCTATGGATATCAGCATTTAAAAAAGAGGGATGACATCCCTGATTTCATTCTATTAAGGCATTTAAAGCAAGCAGTCCCACATTACTCACTAATCATTCAGGTAGAAGGTTGAGCTATGCAGGCTCATACTAAAATCCCTCATCTCTGGGGCGCCTGGGTGGCTCAGTGGTTTAAAGCCTCTGCCTTCGGCTCAGGTCATGATCTCAGGGTCCTGGGATGGAGTCCCACATCGGGCTCTCTGCTCAGCAGGGAGCCTGCTTCTTCCTCTTTCTCTCTCTGCCTGCCTCTCTGCCTACTTGTGATCTCTGTCTGTCAAATAAATAAATAAAATCTTAAAAAAAATAAAAATCCCTCATTTATCTCACTGAAATACCGGGCAGGCCAAGCATTGCCAACCACTGCAGATGTCTTTGAGAAATTTGCTATTTCTTCACCCAATGAAGGGAGCTCTGTATTGAACTCCACATCCATGGAGGTTTTACCTGGCTACAATCCATGCTTGCCTTAAATCTCTCTGTCGCCAAATGTTTGCGCTTGCTACTCATTCCCTCTGGAGCAGTGAGCCCTAGCTGATTGGAACAGCAAAATCCTTTCTCATGCTCCAAAGGATTAAGTCATCTCTATATTGTCTTCCAGTCCCTACCCTGTTCAGTGACTTCTGATATAGGCCAATGAAACACAAGAGGGGTAAAGGGTACACTCATTGGAATGTTCATGGATGTAAAAGAAGAAATATCTGGATCCTGGCTGGATCTAAAGGTACTAACTGGCCATGACCTTCAGGCTGTGCTTTAACTTCTCTAGGTCTCAATTTCCTTACCTGTAAAGTAAAAGAGATTCATCTACAGTAGGAGTTGGAAAACTTTATCTATAAATCCTATAAGGATCTTATTAAGATGCAGTTCCTATTTCAACTGATCTGGGACAGGATCCAAGATTCTGCATTTCTAACAGTCTTCTGGGCTGATTCTGCTGTTACTGATCTGGGAAGTACATCTGAAGAGCTAAGGAGAGAATCCCAAAAGTTCCTTGACTTCATCAGACTATCTAATTTAAAGATGACTTATATACATAAATAAGAGAACTTTTTCCACTACTACTATTAAAATTCACTTTTTCATCTATTGTGTTTCTGTTATATTTAATTGAACTTAATTTTAAACTATTCCTCCTTCTCTCTAAAACTCCTTTGCCCCCAAGAAATAAAATTGATGTGTATTGAACATGATGTACACACATTCCAACATATTCTATGAATTATGAAACTGCCATCAGACCAGTCACAATGACAAAGCTGGATTCAAACCCGGGTCTTATAACAGTGATATCCCTTAAGATTTCCACCTTCCCCTTCTCCAAGAAAAGGAACCAAGGGATTCCTAACAGAGCTGCTTTTATCCAAACCTCTAGTTGTGTCATTACCGTGTTCTGAAAAACTAGAATAGTCATCTTATTCAGAAACAAAGAGTTTAAAAACACATCTAGAGGAAAACATTGGGAAGAAAAATGCTTTGATGGTCTATGGACATTTAGGATGTAGAACAAATGCCCTCCTTGGGAGTAGTGCTGTTGATTAACGATGCAGGCCCACTCAGAGCACATTTGGACTCCGGGGAGGACCAGAAGACATTCTGGAAGGGATTCCAGGAGCAGATTCAGGGCCAAGTCTCTACTGAACCTACACATTTAGTCATGTTGTGACTCATTTTAAGTGACCACACAACCACTTCTTCTGTGTTAACAAGAACTTATATCTATGAGCATTATTTAGGGGGAAAATGAGACTATTCATAGTTCTCTTGATGAATTAACAGACCCCAATTTAAAATTCTACATATGTGTAAGTATACTTAAATTCCTTTGAGTGAAACATGTGGAACAACTATAAAGGTATGTAACGGGTTATTTATAAAAATGCTTCTGTAGGACTGCTATCTTACCCATAACTGCAGGACTATCCCTGCACTATCCCTGAAGTAATTCCTGCCTGCTCCTCAAGTTCTCCATCTCTCTCTATCTCCACAAGCCTTACTCCATAAACTGACATCCCACCAACCTTCTGAGGTCACAGTGATCTGTCTGTATTTATGTAAAGCACAAGGGGGAAATACTCTTCTTTCTTCTGTCTTTCTTTTATTCACTTATTTACCAAAAAGTTAACAAGCACAGATTTAGCCCAGGCAACGTGCTAGCTATTAGGAAAAGGAACATATCTTGCTTTTTATTGTTCACCAATGCTAAGGTGTAAGTCTCATTTAATCCAGATATGTCCTCATGAAATGATGCTAATATACTCACTTACAGGTTGATCAAGGGAAGTGATTTGTCAAGATCAATTTCTCCACAGTGGCAAAATGTGAACTCTTACCTATAACTTCTAAATCAGAACTTTGTTCTTAAACCTTATATACTATCTATTTCACACTGTCCATTCCTTGCGTTGGGAGAACTGCAGCATTGATGACAACTTTTGAAAAAAAACTTTTTCACTGTTACTTCTAGAGGTACACTGAAACCTGTATCCCAAAGTGAGAATCCCAAGCAGTATGTGCTCCTAGAAGTTTCCTAGGAGCTGTGTAGCCAAAGACAAGTCCAGCCACTTAGCATTCTCTCCATCTTTCATGAAATATACAGGAATACTTTTCAGATAAGACAGCCAGCATCTACTCTTCGGAACAGTGAATCCTCCTCAAACCCAGGATTCCCTCTCCTCTCTCCCATGAGTGTTCTGTATTAACAGTGCTGTGTAGATCAAATCAATACATGTTGCCTAGTCCATTTATGAGAATTTTCTGGAAATATTATGTAGATTTCTAGTGAAATATTTTTAAAAACTGGTGCTAGCTTTATCTATCAAGTTCTCTTCCTTTTGCTCACCACAGAAGAGCTGATCACAGAAAGACTTGCATTCACCTGAGCTCACTGGCCTCAGTCATTTGCAATATCCTGACAGCTACAAAAAGTGGACAATATACTGTCTTCCAGTAAATATGCCCTCCCCCATTGAGTATAAAGCTTCAATTAAGTCAATTTACTATCATAGAGTATAAATACAGTCCATATTTAACTGAATTACCTATCCTTCCAAACATTACCTTGGCATAATACCTGTTTAATTAAAAACTCTAATAAATATTTGCTGAATGCCTACTATGTGCTAGGAAATTTGGTACACTCTATAAGAACAAAAGGAGACAAACCATAAAAGACTTATAAAAATGATTAAACAAGATAGAGTACTGAAAACACTTTGAAAGCAACATGTGGAAATATAAAAAGTTATTTCTGCAAAACATTTATTTTCTTGAGTTTGAGAGGAAATATAGTTTTAAGCATATTAGCATATACCTTATTCAAGGGGGAAAAAATTTTCATTCTTATGAGCCAAAGGTCTGTTTCCTACATTTGTGACCTACCTGGTGTCTGTATTGTTTTAATTATTGTCTTGAAGAAAACTCATCTGGTGTGTGCTACAATATTTTGTAGAATCTAATCTCTTGCCTACAGAGAGAAATCTTTGAATACAAGGTAGTCTTTGGCAGCAGCACTGAATATGACAAAGCAAATGCAAACTGGGTCTAATAGCTAAAGACTTTTTGACTTTTTAAGATGTTCAATTGAACATTTAAAAGGTTTAGTCTCATATCAGTTCTAGAAAGCCCTCCTGGGGCAGGCTTAAGTAACTATGCCATTAGGCACTCAGCTGCAAATTGCCTATTAAGTCTGACTGAAACTGTAAAATTGCTTTTCACAATGCAAATTAATGTAAATAAGAACAATTGGTTACACATATCACAGGCTATCAAATTGTCGACAGATGATGCATACTTCCCCCCCCCCTTTCTGAATTAACATTACTTTAAAGTTGTATTTAGTAGGTCTTAACAGGCTTGGGTGTCCCTGTGATAAATTCCACAAATTTATTATAAGCAGTACAAGTGTCCTATGTATGTTATCTATTATATGAAATATAAACCTCTTTTTATCAATGTCTGAGGGCACTTATGCTCAGGTTCAGTGGATATATCACAAAATAATCCATTTAGCCTTAGCTCTCAGGTTACAGTAGCATCATTTAGTTACTAAACATTATTAAAAGCATTTATCTTGTTTTAACAAATGCATTGTAAGAAAAAAGTACAAGATTATAAAAAAGACATAAGTCTTCTTTGAATAGTAATGTGCACAGAAGAACCTTATGGCTATCATACTTATAATTATTATTTTGGAAATTTGCAAGTTATTTAACCTTTTAAACCCTTAGTTTCCAAATCTGTCAAATGAAAGTAGTAACATGCAACTAATGGAAAAAAAGATTTCATATTGTAATTGCAAGGCCAGCTGAGGGAGACTTCTAGATGTCAGCAGAAAAGGCATAGTTATGCTAAGCAAAATAAGTCAGAGGAAGACAAATATGTGACTTCACTCATCTGTGGAATTTAAGAAACAAAACAGACGAGCATAGGGGAAGAGAAGGAAAAATAAAATAAGACAAAATCAGGGAGACAAACCATAAGAGACTCTTAACTATAGGAAACAAACTGAAGGTTGTTGGAGGGGAGGGGGGTGGGGGAATAGGGTAACTGGATGAAGGGCATTAAGGAAGGCACTTGATAGAATGAGCACTGGGTGTTGTATGCAACTGATGAATCACTAAATTCTACCTCTGAAACTAATAATACACTACATGTTAATAAATTTAATTTAAATAAAAACATTTTTAAAAAGACATATTTTTAACCTTACTTCCATTCAAATACAATCTGAGGCACCTTATAGGTTCCAACCATCTTCTGATGCAAGTTCTGAAAATATAGTCTTGCACCTCCCACAAAATATATGAAAATCCTCACTACCAATGGTTTGTTTCCAACCTTTAAGGTTTTAGCCAAAAATGAAAAAAATTAATTTTAATAACTGTTACAATATCTATAATTTGTCAATCAACAGTTATTTTAAGTACCTCCTATTATATCTACTTCATTTTTAGAGCTTCTCCTGTTTGCAGTTTCTTAAAACTAAGCAAATTAAGGGGCGCCTAGGTGGCTCAGTGGGTTGGGCCACTGCCTTCGGCTCGGGTCATGGTCTCGGGGTCCTGGGATCGAGTCCCGCATCGGGCTCTCTGCTCGGCGGGGAGCCTGCTTCCCCCTCTCTCTCTGCCTGCCTCTATGCCTGCTTGTGATCTCTCTGTCAAATAAATAAATAAATTAATCTTTAAAAAAAATTAAGCAAATTAAAATTATCAATATTGCAAAGAGACATATATTAGGGTGGTAAAATTTGGTCCCCTACATCCCTTATCTGGCCTTCCATATATTTTTAAGAGGATTCTGGTTAAGTTGTCTTGCACGAAAAGAAAAAGAGTAAAATCGGGGGTTGGTAATGTTTAATAACCTGAAGAAATTATTTGAGAGCATGGAACTGGGTTAAAGGTAAAACTGCATCTATTGGGAAAACAAAAGAAAAGATATATTTTAGGGTTTCATGCTTGGGCATCATTATTCCATCTTCCATGGTTTGGGGAAGATGATGTTCTGAGGACCAGAGATTCTTGTTAAGAATCTATAGTAGGGTCAGTTCTTTCATCTTAATAGTCTCTTAAAACATAAATCTTTAACATTTTTGCCCTTATTGTGACCCTTCTTCCAGTCAGGAATCCAGTCACGTTACTTAGAGAGGATTAAGATTGTTATAAAAGGTATAAAAAAAAAAAAAAGTCCAGGGGCACCTGGGTGGCTCAGTGGATTAAGCCGCTGCCTTCGGCTCAGGTCATGATCTCAGGGTCCTGGGATCGAGCCCCGCATCGGGCTCTCTGCTCCGCAGGTGAGCCTGCTTCCCCCTCTCTCTCTGCCTGCCTCTCTGCCTACTTGTGATTTCTCTCTCTCTGTGAAATAAATAAATAAAATCTTTAAAAAAAAAAAAGTCCATTATTTTTAAGCTTCCAAATGAGGTTATGAGAAACCAATAGGGATGGCCTAGTGCGAAGTCAAGAATGGAGTTCATGTCATAACAAAAGAATAGATTAGATTGGGAATGAAACTAAATTTCACATAAAAATTTTACAGATTTCAAGCTTTTAGACCACTCTTATGTTTAGTGAAAGGGCAGGCCTTGCCCTTATCTGGGAGTGCAACCATCCACGTCTGTCTGGTGATGTCTATGAATAATCCAGGAGAAATGACAGACAGTGCCCAAGATGTACTATGCCCCAACTGATGAACCGAGCCTGAAGAAAATACTGCCTAGGATGGTCCAAACACCCCTTGGTCCCTGAACATTGAAAATGGGAAAAATTGAAAACCACTGGCAAGGCAGGGTTAGACAGAGAAAGTCCCCAGGTCCTTGGAGGAGACCACTCAGTGGTACTCCACTTGTCAGCATTCTCACCCCCAAATCATATTACATTTATACTACTGTGATTTCGAGGTAACATAGCAATCCAAATACTGACTTGGATTTACCTTCTGGACCCTATTCCAAAGATAGAACTTTACTGTTCAAATCCTCACTCAAAAACCCTCTTTAATGCCAAATAACTCATTTGAATATACTTTCCATTTTAAGCCCAATATTTTGTCATATGCCGTACTTACAGTACCTTTAAATGTTTCTGATTATTTTTTAAGGTAATTCTCTTTAGATAGAATCTATTCTTGGTTTACCCTGACACTTCAATATTAAAGATATAGTCTGTTATTATATTGTTATCTGGGACTGGTTTATTTTCAATTCTAGAGAATTTCCATTAGTCTCCTTTTATTAAAAAAAAATTTACTTTCCTCTGATAAACTTGGTTTTATTTATTCATACATAAAATTTGCTAATATACTAAAGGCAATTTCAAATAGCTTCATTCTCACATGTCCACCCTTGAAAGAATATAGAAACCTGAATCTAACCCAAAGAGTTAAACAATGACTGATTTCAGCAAATATGAAGTCAGTATCAAAGTCAGGGGCAATTTGCCAATTGATTACATATGCATCATTTTAAAAATAAAAAGTAAGCTCTGAAACATAATTTGTATCCATTTTTAACATAAGAATTGAAAATGATACTTTATCCTTTAATACTTAGATTTTAGGAAATGTAGGAAATTCTCTATAGCTGTTTCTTACTCTGAAAATCAACTAAATTCAATTTCTACCCATTATTAACTAAATAACAGTCCAAAGGATTTTACATACAGCTGTATCTTTTTTTTTTTTTAATTTTATCTATTTTGCTTTGTTGTTATGGTATTCTGTGATACCTCAGGTTTAGGTTATTGTCATTATTAATGAGATATTTTTCTCTGGGTATTTAATTATTCTTCTGATGTAAACTTTATTTTCATATAATACATTTTGTTGTATAAAATATGAAAGTACAAAGATAAAAAAATGCAAACCATTGATAATACTAACACCCAGAAGAAAACTACTGTTAATCAATATTATATATTCCATATATTTATGTAATATAAATGTATTCCATTTATATCATATAAATGCATATGTACACATATCTTAATATACATCAATACACATATATGTATACAGGGCAAATTGAAATTAAATTCAACATGATGTTATTTTCTCTCCTCTTAAAAACTTCATTTCTGTAACCTCCAATAAGACAGTTAAGGAGATGTATGGCTTATGATATGTATGAAACCCCTAAAAATTTAATCCATTCATCCAACTACTATTATACAATAACACAACATTGTGCTACATTTTCATCCAATATAAGTTATATAAAAATAATAAAGTTTTCTGGGAGGAGCAAGGTGTCAGAGGAGAAGGAGGACCTAAATGTTGTCAGGTTGCAGGAATTCAGCTGGATAGTCACCAAACCATTCTGAACACCTACAAACTTAACAAATGATCAAAGAGAAGAGCAGCAATTCTAGGAAAAGAAAAGTGACCACTTTCTGGAAGTTAGGACATGCAGAGTGGTGAATCCAAGGCAATATAGGGGAAGATAGACCTTGAGGGGATGGACTAGCTCCCAGCAAGTGGTAGAACAGTGGAGCACAAAATCAGAACTTTTAGGAGTCTGCTCCACTGAGGGATGTTGCTCCAGAGCCTACGCGGTGGTAGTGGAGGAAGAGCCCTTGCAGGAACAGTGGAGTCAAAGGATCTGTGGGGTCGCAGAGAGATCAGGGTTGTCTGAGTGTGGCAGAGCTCCCAGGTATCAGAGTGAGGAAGCTGGCTGCAGAGACGGAGATGAGGAGAAAGCTCTCAGCTTGGAGTTACCTTAAACCATGATCCAAGGCATATTCAGGCCACTGCTCTTCAAGCAGGGACCCCACAAGTGGCAGATCTGGGGAGAACCCCTCCTTCCTCCTCCAGAAGAAATGGCACAGTAGTGTGTTGCAGGAATCAGCTGGGTTTGGAGACTCCAAACAGGGTTGTGTGCCAGAGATAGAAATGCTTGGTCACAGGCCGGGTGAGCACAGAGTGCTGCCAGAGACCAGAGAGACAGGAGTGATTGTTTGCTTTTCTCTGAGGTCACACTGAGGAGTGGGGCCTGGACCTGTCAGCTCCTACAGGGCTGGAGATTGGAGGCTGCATTTTCATTCTCATCTTCCAAAGCTGTATGGAAAACATTCAAGGAACAAAAGTTCCCAAGAGCAAAACCGAGCAGATTACTTTGCCCGGCCCCTGGCAAGGGGGGTGCAATTCTACTTTGGGCAAAGACATTTAAGAATCACTGCAACAGGCCCCTCCCCCAGAAGATTAGTAAGAACATCCAGCCAAGACCAAGTTCACCATTCAATGAGAACTGTGGAACTCCAGAGCTCTTTTCCCATAATTCTTTAGTCTTTCGAAGTTAAATTTTTAAAATTTTATTTCTTTCTTATTCTATTTTGTTATTTTTCCTCTTTCCTATTTTTAACATTTTCAACTCTTTTATCACTATCTTTTTAAAATTTTTTTTGAATTTTCATTGTTATAGTCATATTCTATTCCTTCATTGTATTTAACCTTATTTTTTGTTTTTCTTTCTTTAAAATTGTGGGATACAATTTCTTCTAACAGATCAAAATGTACCCTAAATCTAGCACATGGCTTTGTTCTTGTGTCCAGCCTGATCACATTCTTTTTTTTCTTTTTTCAACCAATTTCTTATCAATTCCTTTTTTTAGAATCTTTTTTTTTAAGACTTTATTTATTTGACAGTGAGAGAGAGAGAGAGATCACAAGTAGGCAGAGAGGCAGGCAGAGAGAGAGAGAGGGGAGCAGGCTCCCTGCCGAGCAGAGAGCCCGATGCGGAACTCGATCCCAGGACCCTGAGATCATGACCTGAGCCGAAGGCAGCGGCTTAACCCACTGAGCTACCCAGGCGCCCCTAGAATCTTTTTAAAATTTTCATCTTTACACTCATATTCCAACCCTTCATCATGTTTACCCTTATTTTTTTTTATATTTTATTCATTTGACAGAGAGAAATCACAACTAGGCAGAGAGAGAGGAGGAAGCAGGCTCCCTGCAGAGCAGAGAGCCCGATGTGGGGCTTGATCCCTGGACCCTGGGATCATGACCTGAGCCGAAGGCAGAGGCTTTAACCCACTGAGCCACCCAGGCGCCCCATGTTTACCCTTATTTTTGTATATATATGTTTTTCTTCCTTTGAGATTTTGGGAGGCAGTTTCTTCTAACAGACCAAAATACAATCAAAATCAAGTGTCTGGCTCTCTTCTATTCATCAGATATATAGATATAGATATAGATATAGATTTATGTATTTATTTTAGTTTTTGTTTGTCCTGGAAGCTTTTTATCTCCCTTTCTATTTTCAAAGACAGCCTAGGTGGATATAGTATTCTTGGCTGCATAATTTTCTTGTTTAGTGCTCTGGATATACCATGCCACTCCTTTCTGGCCTGCCAGGTCTCTGTGGATAGGTCTGCTGCCAATCTAATATTTCTACCATTGTATATGTGTGTGTGTGTATGTGTATTTTTTAAATTTTTATATACTTATATATAAATATATATTTACATTTATATATATATATATATATATAGTTTTGTTTTGTTTTGTTTTTTTCTCCTTTCTTCTCTCCTCAGTTTTGGGTCTCTTCCAATTTGGTTAGTATATATTTTTATGAGGTTGTTGCCACCCTACTAGTATTTTGTTCTCTCATTCATCTGTTCTTATCTGGATAAAATGACAAGGTAGAAAAACTCATCTCAAAAAAAAAAAAAGAGGTAGTACCAACATCTAAGGACCTAATCAATATGGACATTAGTAAGGTCTCAGATCTGGAGTTCAGAATGAAGATTATCAAGGTTCAAATTGGACTCAAAAAAATCTTGGAAGATGATAGAGAATCCCTTTATAGAAAAATAAAATCCCTTTTTGGAGAAATAAAAGAACTAAAATCTAATCAAGTTGAAATTAAAAAAAAAACTATTAATGAGGTGCAATAAAAAATGGAGGCTCTTACTGCTAGGATAAATGAGGCAGAAGAGAGAATTAGTGATATAGAAGACCAAATAATGGAGAATAAAGAAGCTGAGAAAAAGAGAGATAAACAACTGCTGGGGAGGGGAACATCTGAGAGATAAGTCATACCCTGAGGTGAAACAATATTAGAATAATTGGGATCCCAGAAGAAGAAGAAAAAGAGAGAGGAGCAGAGGTATATTGCAGGAAATTTTAGGAGAGAATTTCCCTAATTTGGTGAAGGGAACAATCATCAAAATCCAGGTGGCATGGATTTTTTGAGGGAGATTTTGAGGGAGAATATCCCTCAAAATCAATAAAAATAGGTTAGTCCCTGTCATCTAATAGTAAAACTTAAAAGTCTCAGAGACAGAGAGAAAATCCTGAAAACAGCTCTGTAACCTACAATGGTAGAAATATTAGATTGGCAGAAGACCTAACCACAGAGACCTGACAGGCCAGAAAGGACTGGCATGATATATCCAGAGCACTAAACAAGAAAATTATGCAGCCAAGAATACTATATCCACCTAGGCTGTCTTTGAAAATAGAAAGGGAGATAAAAACGTTCCAGGACAAACAAAACTAAAATAATTTGCAAACACCAAACCAGCCCTACAGGAAATATTGAAAAGGATCCTCTAAGCAAAGAGAAAGTCTAAAAGTAACATAGACCAGAAAGGAACAGAGACAATAGACAGTAACAGTCACCTTACAGGCACTATAATGGCATGAAATGCATCTTTCAATAGTTACCCTGAATGTAAATGGGCTAAATGCCCCAATCAAAATGCACAGTTTTATCAGATTTGATGAAAGAACAAGAACCACTGATATGCTGTTTCCAAGGGACTCATTTAGACCCAAAGACATCTCCAGATTTAAAGTGAGGGGTTGCAAAACCATTTACCATGCTAATGGACATCAAAAGAAAGCTGGGGTGGCAATCCTTATATCAGATAAATTAGATTTTAAACCAAAGACTATAATAAGACCCAAGGAAGGATACTATAGGATAGGTCTATCCAATAAGAAGACCTAACAATTTTAAATACTATGGCCCTAACATGGAAGCAACCAATTATATAAACCAATTAATAACAAAATCAAAGAAACACATCAATAATAATACAATAGTAGTAGGGGATTCTAACAACCTCTTCACTGAAATGGACAGGTCACCCAAGCAAAAGATCAACAAGGAAATAAAGGCTTTAAGTGACACATTGGACCAGACAGACATCACAGATATTCAGGACATTCCATCCCAAAGCAACAGAATACACATACACTCTAGTGCACATGGAATATTCTCCAGAATAGATCATATTCTGGGTCACAAATCAGGTCTCAACTGGTACCAAAAGACTGGGATCATTCCCCACATACTTTCAGACCACAATTCTCTAAAGCTAGAACTCAACCACAAGAGAAAAGTTGGAAAGACTCAAACACATGGAAACTAAAGAGCATCCTCCTAAAGAATGAATGGGTCAACCAGGAAATTAAGGAAGAATTGAAAAAATTCATGGAAACAAATGAAAATGAAAACACAACTGTTCAAAATCTGGATACAGCAAAGGCAGTCCTAAGAGGAAAGTATATAGCCATACAAGTTTCTTTCTCAAGAAACAAGAAAAGTCTTAAGTATACAACCTAACCCTACACCTAAGGGAGCTGGAGAAAGTACAGCAAAGAAAGCCTAACCCCAGAAGGAGAGGGGAAATAATAAAGATCAGAGCAGAAATCAATAAAATAGAAACCAAAAGAACAGTAGAACAGATCAATGTAACTAAGAGCCGGTTCTCTGAAAGAATTAAGATTGATAAACCCCTGGCCAGACTTAACAAAAAGAAAAGAGAAAGGACCAAGTAAATAAAATCATGAATGAAAGAGGAGAGATCACAACCAACACCAAAGAAATACAAAGAATTATAAGAACACACTATGAGCAACTCTATGCCAGCAAATTTGACAATCTGGAAGAAACTGATGCATTCCTAGAGACATATAAACTACCAAAACTGAACCAGGAAGAAGCACAAAACCTGAGCAGACCCATAACCAGTAAGGAGATTGAAACAGGCATCAAAAATATCCCAACAGGGGCACCTGGGTGACTCAGTGGGTTAAGCCTCTGCCGTCGGCTCAGGTCATGATCTCAGGGTCCTGGGATTGAGTCCCGCATCAGGCTCTCTGCTCAGCGGGGAGCCTGCTTCCCCATCTCTCTCTCTGCCTGTATCTCTGCCTCCTTGTGATCTCTGTCTGTCAAATAAATAAATAAATAAAATCTTTAAAAAAAAAAA
The DNA here is from genome assembly GCF_922984935.1 of Meles meles. Taxonomy (NCBI): domain Eukaryota; kingdom Metazoa; phylum Chordata; class Mammalia; order Carnivora; family Mustelidae; genus Meles; species Meles meles. Next base: position 155,198,293 of record NC_060066.1, on the reverse strand, counting down.
AATCTCCCAACAAACAAGAGCCTAGGGCCAGACAGCTTTCTCTGGGAATTTCACCAAACATTTGAAGAAGAATTAATACCTATTCTCCTGAAACTGTTCCAAAAAATAGAAATGGAAGGAAAGTTCTAAATTCATTTTATGAGGTCTGCTTCATCTTGATCCCAAAACCAGACAAAGACCTCACCAAAAAGGAGAATTCTAGACTTCAAGTTCTATTACAAAGCTGCACTCAATAAGACAGTATGGTTCTGGCATAAAAACAGACACATAGATAAATGGAACAGAATAAAGAGCCCAGAAATGGACCCTCAACTCTATGGTCAACTCATCTTTCACAAAGCAGGAAAGAATGTCCAATGGGAAAAAGAGAGTCTCTTCAATAAATGATATTGAGAAAATTGGACAACCACATGCAGAAAAATGAAACTGGACCAAGTCCTTATACCATACACAAAAATAGACTCAAAATAGATGAAAGACCTCAATGTGAGACAGGAATACATCAAAATCCTTGAGGAGAACACAGGCAGAAAACCTCTTCGACCTTAGCCGCAGCAACTTCTTTCTAGACATATTGCCAAAGGCAAGGGAAGCAAGGGCAAAAATGAACTATTAGGACTTCATCAAGATCAAAATATTTGTTCATCAAAGGAAACAGTCAACAAAACCAAAAGACAATTGACAGAATGGGAACAGATATTTGCAAACATATCAGATAAAGGGCTAGTATCCAAAATTTATAAGGAAATTATCAAACTCAACACCCAAAGAACAAATAATCTAGTCAAGAAATGGGCAGAAGACATGAACAGATATTTCTGCAAAGAAGACATCCAGATGGCCAACAGACACGTGAAAAAGTGCTCCACATCACTCGGCATCAGGGAAATACAAATAAAAACCACTATGAGATACCACCTCACACCAGTCAGAATAGCTAAAATCAACAAGTCAGAAAACGACAGATTCTGGCAAGGATGCAGAGAAAGGGGAACTCTCCTACACTGTTGATGGGAAGGCAAGCTGGTACAGTCACTCTGGAAAATAGTAGGAAGGTTCTTCAAAAAGTTGAAAATAGATCTACTCTATGACCCAGCAATCACACTACTGAGTATTTACCCTAAAGATATAAATGTAGTGATCTGAAGGGGCATGTGCATCCAAATGTTTATAGCAGCAATTTCCACAATAGCCAAACTATGGAAAGAACCTAGGTGTCCATCAACAGAGGAATGGATGAAGAGGATATAGTACATACATATACAATGGAATACTATGCAGCCATCAAAAAACCCCAAACCATGCCATTTGCAATGACATGGATGGAACTAGAGGATATTATGCTAAGTGAAATAAGTCAATCAGAAAAAGTCAATTATCATATGATCTCTCTGATATGAGGAATTTGAGAGGCAGGGCAGGGTTTTGTGGGGGTAAGGGAGGGAAAAATATGAAACAATATGGGACCAGTTTGGGAGACAAACCATGAGACTTTTAATCTCAGGAAACAAACTGAGGGTTGCTGGGGGATGTGGGAGAAGGATGAGGTTGCTGGGTTATGGACATTGGAGAGGGTATGTGCTATGGTGAGTGCTGTGAACTGTATAAGACTGATGATTCGCACACCTGTACCCCTGAAGCAAATAATACATTATATGTTAATAAATAAATAATAATAAAGTTTCCAAAAATACAAAAATATTAATTAGATATTTTGAGATATTTAATTTTATTTTTAAAGAAAGATAATTGAGAAATTTTCTGTTTCACTATATTGGCTTGTCTTATCTGATAGAGACTTCATTGACTTCTTCATCCCACTCCATCCTTGGAAAAGTCAGTTGGGGAAGTACCTCCAAATTGTTATATATACTAAACTTTCAATTCTTTCAGTTTTCTTCCATATTTGGCGACAACTCTCCAAACTAATTTTTCTGATTTTTCTCCCTCCTATTTAATTAGATGTCACAGATAACCAAAACTTGACTATCTAGATCCCACTGGGACTCTCTGTTGTCTTTCAGCTGGCCTTTTTGTCAGGTCCTTAAGAAAGTTTGCAAGTGGAAGCCAGTGATGTTGAAGGTCACACCACTGTAGCAGACCTGATAGGGACTGGTGTTTTCTTGGACCAGTCACTATCTAAAGCAGTAAGAAAGTTTGCTGACATGCTCAGATATGCACATCCTTTTATAAGAAATAACAAAGACTGTGGATAACTGCAAAAACAAACGAAAATCAAACAAACCCATTATATCCTAATTTGAGAGCTTCAAGAATCTCAATAATCCATGTTGCATAACCAAAACATTTTCCATTACCAACCGGCATCTCAGAATTCACGGACGGGTTATCCACACGTTTCAATTACTGGCTCTTTAAAATAATATTTACTGTTTATATTTCTTTTTTCGCTTTAAGCATCTCTCTTCTAGGATGCCCAAATGCTCTAAAACTTCTGATCTTTGTCACCATCTGTGAAAGAACGCTTCAACTTGTTTTATAGGAACAACTCCAAGAGTCCTCCAGACACTATTTTTTAGACCCATTTTGACCTGCTTGAGAGGTTTCTTTTTTTTTTAATATTTTATTTGACAGAGAGAAATCACAAGTAGGCAGAGAGGCAGGCAGAGAGAGAGGAGGAAGCAGGCTCCCTGCGGAGCAGAGAGCCTGATGCGGGGCTCGATCCCAGGACCCTGGGATCATGACCTGAGCCGAAGGCAGAGGCTTTAACCCACTGAGCCACCCAGGCGCCCCTGCTTGAGATGTTTCTGATCACCTTTGACTTGATCAGCATTAAATGATATTTGCCTTGAATAACAGAGGAGACTGACAAATTGAACTTTATGGGACCCTAGTACTCCAAGAAAGCAGAACTATTAATTCTCCCACCCTCCCATATGCACACCTGTTGTGTTCTAGAAAATGCTAGCTGGCTTATAAGCTAACCAGCTAACTGCCCTTCCCTAGAATAGTCCCAGGAAGCTACACCTCCACGCTTTTTTAATAATTCAGGTAACACCTTTCTCCTTTCCTCAAGTTTCCTTTGTTTATTTGCCTCCTTTAACCCCAGGCCCCCTCCTTTTTATGCAATGTTCCTCATAAGTGAACATTATCCCTACTGTGACAACCTGAATGAAATTGTCTCCTAATGTCCAGTTCACTGCATATGATTTATGATCAGAAGGCCAAAGTCAATATATAGTTCTGTATGCTGTTAACATAACCCTGAGGTTATATCAGGTATTGCTTTGCTCTGCCCCTCACTTGTCATGTAATCCTACCATAAATATGTCATCTTCTTCAAGTATAACATTTGAAAAAAGTGACAAAGAAGTGTCTATTTGTCCAATGTACACAGACAATTATCAGATTCTTTCAGGCAGTCTAGTCCTTAATACTAGTAATCACCCTTTATTAAATATGCCCTAAACTCCAAATCTTTTTAGAGTATTTTCTACTTAATTTTCATTAAAAAAAAATGAATTGGATCACTTTATATAAAATGGAAAGAATTAAGGATTTTTTTCTGTTCCCACCCTTTTCAAAACCTGATATAAACACATTTCCTCTTACTAAGATCTTGTTTATAACAAAGCCAAGATTAGCAAGAAGGCAACAGGGGCTAAGACTCAAGGTAAAAGAAGAGACCAAGTCACTTTCCGAGCAATAACCAAAGACCGTTTAGTATCATAGTGCAAAGGCAACAGTCTGAAAGAGGATACATCTTGGCAGAAGTAAAAATCAATCTATCATGCAAATGAGCTAGCCACAAAACTGAAAGCATTCTAAATAGGCTCATCTTATCCTAAAGTTAGGGCCCAAATAGACTGAAAGTAGCCAGAAATAACCTGGAACTAGGAGTTGAGGGAAATAACAAAGCACTCTAGGGCGGAGCAGAGGAATTAAAGGAACCAATGAGAATGAGAAGAGGTTAAGTGCATTGAGCTGCTTTGCAGGTAAAGAGGATGGTACTGAGTTTGGAAACTGATGGACTCCAGAAGAGCTGAGATAACAGCAGTGAATAAAATAGAAAAGCTATTTAGAAGCCCAAGTTCCCTGAAAACTCCTTATGAATAGAAAGTTACACCCCAAACCAAAGAAAGGCTATTGTGTTTCTTCTGGATTTCTGTGTTTTGCCCACTAACAGTAAGAGAATTTAAGAGTAAATAGTATCATTACTCCCTTCCACTAGTCAAAGTATTGGTAGGGGATTTTAAGTCCATTCAGGCCTGCCTCTAAAATATCATTCATTCATTTATTCATTCATTCATTCTTCTTTCTTCCTTTTTTTCTTTTCTCTCTCTTCTCTCTCTTTCCTCATGTACATGCTCTCTCTCTTATTTCTTCTTTCTTAATTTGTACTATGTTTTTTTCTCTTCACCATTGGTTATTCCATCTTTTGTCTCAAGAAGTCAGCAGTTACTAAGTCACTTGGTTTTAATAAAGAATAAGTGAATTCAGAGTTCACACAAGTAAAACCAGCAGAATAAATTCTATTAGTTCTCTTATGAGAACTGCGCTGCAGTCCTTGAAAGGCACATTTCACAGAGCAGTTTTCTGTGCGAAGCTTGTGATGTGTCAGCATAGGGTTATTTATTTACAATCGTATTTCCTCCCTAAGGTGAAAGGTAAGCAAGGAATGAAAGCAATTATCACAGTTTTTTTCCACTAGGACTGTCAATGCAAAGTGCCCTGGTGACACAGCCTGACACTTTTAATGAATTCCCAGGGTTATGGGACAATGCTACTAACACCCACATCTGTCACTCAGAGATAGGGATTTTCCTTCGGTCTTGAGCTTGGTTGCTAACATTCATTGTCTCGGTTAATGAGGATCTGACTTTGTATTCTGGAACAGGGCACTTTAATAATGTGTCTCCACAGATCACATTGACAAACTCTTAAAGTGTGATTCAGGCAAAGCTGATTCCAGATACGAAGTTTAATAATACTTCAGTGGAACACGCTTAGAGGCTTTTTTGTTCATAGATACAGTTCTACATATTGAAGAGTGGAAAGGCCCATAGTTAAATTGACCACTTTCCCTTTGCAGTGCTTTGCCAAAAGTCCATTTCTATTTGTGCACTTGTTTGCCTCTTCACTGACAGGGATTTCTGAAAAATTGTTTTGTTGAACTCGGGCAGAAAGGTATGGCTGCCTAGCACTATTTCATAGTGCTGGGAGAGGAAAGGAGATAGCCTCTACGAGTAATAGGCTCTTCATTTCCTACTCAAATCTGGTTTGAAAGAGTCTCCACACAACCTGTTTTGTTCTGAGAGACCAAAAAAAAGTGATGGGCAGGATATAAGGTCTGAGCAAACACAGGAAAACAGGGTTTCAGAATTTAAACTCATAGTATGAGCACTGGATGTGGGTGTCAGCATGGGTTACAATAGATCTTCAGTATCTTTTTTTTTTTTTTCCCTTTTTATTTATTTTTTTTTCAGCGTAACAGTATTCATTCTTTTTGCACAACACCCAGTGCTCCATGCAAAACGTGCCCTCCCCATCACCCACCACCTGTTCCCCCAACCTCCCACCCCTGACCCTTCAAAACCCTCAGGTTGTTTTTCAGAGTCCATAGTCTCTTATGGTTCGCCTCCCCTCCCCAATGTCCATAGCCCGCTCCCCCTCTCCCAATCCCACCTCCCCCCAGCAGGGTGGGAGGTTGGGGGAACAGGTGGTGGGTGATGGGGAGGGCACGTTTTGCATGGAGCACTGGGTGTTGTGCAAAAAGAATGAATACTGTTACGCTGAAAAAAAAAATAAATAAAAAGGGAAAAAAAAAAAAAGATACTGAAGATCTATTGTAACCCATGCTGACACCCACATAAGATGGGATTGGGAGGGAGACAAACCATAAATGACTCTTAATCTCACAAGATCTTCAGTATCTTAAGAAGAAGACATAGAGTATACGGAAGGCCTACAAGCCTGTGTCTGGAGGGCAGGTAGCTAGAAGGCTAAGGAATTGAGTGTGGTCATGAAAGAGGTGGTAGTAAATGCTGCCTTAGTTTAGAAAAGTCTAATTCAAGAGATTCACTGCAGTAGGTGAGCTAGGGCAGGGTAAGTCCAAGTAGTGCATAATATTAACCCAGATGTGCAGCCCTGGTCAGATTTTAAGTTCTTAGTCCATTCAGAGCAGAATAGCACCCAAGACCTGGAGGGATCACACCCAGTAGGGTCCAGCTAGAAAAAGCTATGGAGAGTGTCTAACCCCTGAAAGTGAACTGAGGGCAGGAAAGGGACTTAATACCAGTGGAAAAATTCAATACCACATTTCAGAACCAAGGTAGAAGCCCTGTGATCATACTTGATGAAGAAGAGGCATGAGAGAGGAAAGGACAAAAGAGTTGGCACGTGGCTTAAATTTAAAATAAAATGCTCATTAAGCAAATTGATCAGTAAGCAAACAGGTGTGAGGTTAAATGACTTTGGCAAAGTGGACTTTTCCCAGGTGCAGAGAGAGAAAAAGGGCAGGCTATAATTTGCTAAGCCCACAGGTGCCTGGAACAAAATCAGATCACAGGCAGCAAAATGAGTTCCATGTCACACGGGCTGAGGTGCTCATGTAGCTTACTATGATCAATGTTGGTAAGAAACTGAGTGAATCTCAATGTACTGGTAGAAGGCATTCATAATTAGAAGAAAATGGCAGGGAGGCAGGGACTAATTGACAACTGATGTCATCATATGATGCTCAGAAACAAACTCTAGTGAATCAGTTCAGCCTAATAAATGCATTGTAAAGATATAGGCTCTACTCCCACTGCCTTTAGGACAACAAAACACAGTTCTTAACAACCCTCACCACACATACACACTTAATCATCATATATTCACACCATGCTTATTACCTTTATTTTATACATGAGAAAAATCAATGGACAGAATGTCTTTCCAAAGATCCCATGGCAGAACCATGATTTAACATCAAGTAACCTAACTTCTGGAAGGCAGTCTCAAAATAAAGCAATTAACAAATAAGAAAATAGGAAAGATAACGTTAAGGATACACATTCAACATAGTTAAAGAAGTTACAGTTTTGGTAATTTTGACAATTCAAGTTTCCTACACTCCCCAAGTTGCTGGCCTATGTAACTGGAATATTCTGCAAACCCCACGATTTTATTTCATACTTTTCATACATTTCATACTTAAAATCACTTTAACCCCAAGGAATAAATAAGAATGCAGTGGTGATGAACAAAGGCAAGAAAAGACGTGCCTATTAGTCAATGCAAGATTTGCATATCACTAAAAAGATAACAATTTGTTCTTCCTTGGTAAAACATGAACATGTAATACTTGTGTAGAACTATTCCCTCAGCTGTCTTGCACCCACACCATGATAAGAATTTGAGTATGATGGAATTTTGTCATTGAAAGTTTCTGGCTTCAGAATAGAAAACTTTGAGTTTATATCCTGCATCTACTATTTACTACTGGGAATATCACTTGTACTCTCAAGCTTTCATTTCCTGACCTTTGTAACATGCATAATTTAGTCTAACTCAGAATTCTTGTGGGAGGATTAAATGAGAGATTATAGTGGGTCTAGTGTTATCCCTAGTAGGTAGTAAGTTGGTACGTATTAAATAAATGTGAGTTCCTTTTCCTTGCCTCATCTCCCTTCCATGAAACTTATTTAAAGTTTTAGCAGTCTGTACAAATCTAGAAAGTTCTAAAAAACCTGAAGCTTGGTACAGACTTGCAAGTTAGGATGCCTTTTTATAAGGTGAGTTATTTGAGAAATTTTCTTCCATTCAAGGGCTACTCTATTTGGTTGCACAGTTTATGCCCTGCAGACAACATCATATCTGAAAGGGAAATAAGTCACTCATATGGTAGACCTCATCCATTTGTTTATTTTCAACAATTTACTTACAGATTTAACAGCAATGTCTTGTTCCAGAAAAATATATCACAACAATTCTCTAACAGATAGAAGTAAAATGTCCTGAGAAATGGGTGTTTCAGGTGTCCAAATGTGGTTTCTGTACAGCAAAGTCTTTGAACCTTGCTTTGCCTGAATGCTTTACATTTCCTTTTCCATACAGCCTAAATTCCACCAAGTAGAGATTCGCTTGGCTTAATACACACCCCTTAAAATGCTTATGTACTAAAAAGTATTAACTCTAAATCATTGCTGCATTTAGGCTTTGTGTTTACTACCCTGGGATATATTTGGTGGGGGGGGGGGGGGTATGTCTCTAAATCTCTAGAAGGATATATTATCTCTAGTTTCCAGGTCTACTTGCTATTCAAATAGATCAGAAGGCACAGACTATGAAGGGATATGAGAAATCCATGGGGAATTGTCTTTCAGAACCATCCACCATGAAGTCATGCAGTGTAATAATACTATTACAGGAGAGTAAAGAATTGAGACCACTAAGTTCAATATTGTGCACTCTGCCTAATAGACTTACTAGGTAGGAATACCTAGTAAGTCTGTATGATTGTCATAATGTAAAACTGTATGAGAGATTCTAGGCCATGATCATTTTAGAGCCCAAGTACACTTTTTTTTGGTGTTTTTTTTTTAGATTTTATTTATTTATTTGACAGATAGAGATCACAAGTAGGGAGAGAGGCAGGCAGAGAGAGAGAGAGAGGAGGAAGCAGGCTCCCTGCCAAGCAGAGAGCCCGATGCGGGGCTTGATCCTAGGACCCTGGGATCATGACCTGAGCGAAAGGCAGAGGCTTTAACCCACTGAGCCACCCAGGTGCCCCACAAAATGTTTTTTAACTTGCAACTTGTCAATGTCATTAAATATAAAGTACCTGTAACTACCCATGAAGAAGTATATGTTATATTAAAGTCATTATTATTTTAATGATTCATTGTTAATGTATATGGCAAACTTTAGGGGAACCATTAAAATATTTTTTAAAGAAGTGTAATGATTAGACTAAGAGAAAAGAGACAAAGGAATTATAAAAAACACACAATTAAAATGAGAGAAGGCAGAAAAAGAATGGAAGACAAAAAATTGTTACAAATAAGACAGATATTAAATCAACTATATCAACCATATATTTTCTATAAAAAAACTCACTTTGCAATCATATGTTGGATAAAAGAAATTGTATCCAAATGATACAAAGTACTCTTAAAACTCAATAATGAGAAAACAAACAACCCAATAAAAATCGATGAATGATATGAATATATCATACCAAAGAGATACATGATGATAAATAAGGATATAAAAAGATGCCCAAACTCGTATGTCATCAGAAAATTGCAAATAAAACAATGAGATACCACTACATACTTATTAAAATGACCAAAATCCAGAGCACTGACAATATCAAATACTGACAAGGCTATGGAGAAACAGGAATTCTAATTTACTGATGGTGGGAATGCAAAATGATTTAGCCATTTTGGAAGATAATTTGGAAGTTTTTTACAAGGCTAAACATAAATTTATCATATGATCTATCAATAATGCTCATAACTGTATGTCCAAATAAATTAAAATTTATGACCAAATGAAAACCTGCACATGAAGTTATATTAACTTTATTTATAATTTCCAAAAATTGGAAGCAACTGTGATGTCCTTTAATAGGTGAATGAATAAACAAACTGCAGTACATCCATGAAATGGAACATTATTGAGTGATAAAAAGAAATGAGGTATCAAGCTACAAGATGACGTAGAGGAACTTTAAATCCATATTACTAAGTGAAAGAAGCTAGTTTGAAAACATAATATACTATATGATTCCAGCTACATGACATTCTGAAAAAGGAAAAAAAAAACTGTAGGGAAAATTAAAGATCAGTGGTGGCCAGGGGTTTGGGGATGAGTTTGGAACGATGAACAAGTGAAGCACGGGGTATGTTTAGGTCTACTGAATTATTCCATACAACACTATAATGTTGAAAATATGACCTACATTGGCCAAAACCCACAGAACTGTACAACACAAAGAGTGAACTCTAAACTATGGATTTTAGTTAATAATAATGTATCTCTTGACTCATTAATTGTAACACATACACCATACTAATGCAAGGTGTTAATAATAGGGGAAACTTTGGTAGGGAGAAAAGGGGACATATGACAACTCCATATACTTTCTACAAAATTTTTTTCTTAAATCTGCAACTATTCTAAAAATTAAAAGTTATTTAAGTGATGCCTGGGTGGCTCTGTCCATCAAATGCCTGCTTTTGGCTCAGGTCATGACCCAAGGGTCCTGGGATTAAGTCTCACATCAGGCTCCTTGCTTAGCGGGGATCCTGCTTCTCCCTCTGCCTGCCACTCCCCCTGCTGTGTGTGCACTCTCACTCCATCTGACAAATAAATAAATAAAACCTTAAAAAAAAAAAGGCTACTTAAAATTATATTAAACAGGAATGATTGGGTGGCTCAGTTGGTTAACTATCTGCCTTTGACTCAGATCATGATCTCAGAGTTCTGGGATCCAGCCCTGCGCCAGGCTCCCTGCTCCACAGGAAGTCTGTTTCTCTCTCTGTCCCTCATCCCACTCATTCTCTCTCTCTCTCTCTGTCTCTCAAATAAATAAATAAAATCTTTTTAAAAAATAAAATTATATTAAACACACACTTTAAAAATTATTTATTTAATGTCTCTCCCCTTCTAGACTATAAGCTAAATATGGATTATAGTTCAATAGTTGATAAATAAATATATGCTGAATAAATTAATAAAAGACCAAAATGTAAAATAAATATCATTTATTCTTTCCAGGTAATCCCAAGTAAAAGCCCATAAAATGTTACCTTCATTTGGATGCTCACCATTTACCGCTTTTAAGTCCTCTTGGGAATGTCAAACACATAGATATAATCTTGCCAAGCTACCTGTGAAGTCTTGCCTCAAAGTAATCAGTAAGAATGTTTAACAGGAAATTATATGTAATGACTATTAAGTCAGTATATAGCATATTGAAGGTGAAAATTTTATAAATTATTAAGCTTCATTTTTTTCATCTTATTTTTGATGGCTGAAGATATGGGGAATCTTAATCCAGCTTCTCTGCTGAGCTCTGCTGAAAGCCTTCTAACATGGTTCTTTCACTGACCGCGGAACTATCATTGAAATTTCCTCTAAATCTTTGTTGCATACCATCTTGATATAATCATCATCTCTATGATCAGTTATGAATAATATAGAGCCCAGTTCTCCCATTCACACATACGACCTTGACAAAGAAAAAATAAAAAAACTGCAGGTTTGTTCTTCCTGTTACTTTCTTTTCACCTCCATGAATATTTTTCTCTTTATCTTAGTAGTTTTGTTTTGTTTTTTATTATTTGGACTTGTTTTACTTCTACTTTTTGTTCTCTTGCAGGACATTCTGCTTTATCAATCAAGACTTTGCCCTTCCCCCACCTCCATGAAAACCTGTAGTTCACAAGAACATCCTGCCCTCAACCTGTAACATCAATCAAGTCAAAATAACCTCTAGTTGTTTTATATCTACTTCAATACATATTACATTTACATGTTCCATGTGCATGCATTTGTGTAGCTACATGAAAATAAGAAAAACCCTGATTTTGTACTAGAGTGAACTTCAGACATTAGCTGGTACAACCTTTTCCAAAAATAAAGCCCTGACTAAAGTAAAGTCACATGAACAGATAATGAGAGATCCTGAATTATAATCATGGATTTCTGTTTACCAGTCCAACACTCATTCTACAATTATTCTGAAATTAGACTCTACATTTCTATGTGGTGTAAGCATTACCTACTCTGGATGGAAGTAAAGATTATTTTCATTGCCATTCTGTCTATGGAATTTTCAAGTGGAAGTAAGAGTCCCTTGAATCTTCCAATTTCTTATACTCAAGCTTAGTAACAATTGGAAATTGTGCTCTGGCATGATGCCATTTCCTGGGCAGGGGGATGCTAAGTCCCACTCTGGTGCAGTTTGCATTTTAGTGTATTTTGTAAATAAATTCTTAACAGATGGACAGAGCAGCAGGAAGCCAACACCAGGGAGTCAGCAGGTGGACAGGAAAGCCAGAAATGGACTGGCACTGATCAGATTAACAAAACTAAAATATCTTGGGATTCACACATGCTGCCCACAGAATAAGTTGGCACTGACCAGATAGGCAAACGCAAATCAACCCTGAGCATGGAAAATTTCCATTACTCTGTTCCTATGGGGTACCAAAATCCCTCCCAGATGGTGACGACAAAGCTATAAATCCTTCAGAAAATAAGTCTGTCTTCTTTTTTTTCCCATGAAGCTGACATATAGCAGGAAGGTGAGATATAAATTACGATTATTAATAGTATCAAATTGCTCTTTATTTAACTGCACTTGCCACAAAAGCAGGCAGGGAGAGAGGAAGATACTATCATTGAACCCTATAAATCACTGGTATAACATCCCAAAGGACTTGAAAGATTTCATTGCCACTATAAGCACATTCCCATCTATTCTCCAACCCATGGCATTTTCCCCTATAATGTACAACTCTAAATGATCCATTTTAAGGTTTGCTGCTCTGCTCACACAAAGATATGACTCTTTCATTAAAAGCCTCCTTCCTGTCACTAAAATATGTGTCCTCAAGGATCCCTGCCCTTTGCCCTGCACCATAGGTGTTATCTGCTGAGGTAATGGCTGGCAACACAGATCTAATGCTGGCAGAACATCCAGGACCAGGGTGCTGGGCACTTTTCCTGGTCAGGCCCAGGGTTTCTAAATAAGTGTCAAGGTTTCCCAAATCTCCATGAACTCATAGTCTTCATCTGGAAATTATGAAATGCTTAATCACATCTCTTAAATTTTTATGAGTTTTATAATAGGTGAAGCAAATCCTTGGAGTCAAGAGACTAAGTATTAAGTTCTGAATTTGCCATTAATTAGCTGCTTGATCATGGAAAAGTTGTCTAAGATTACTGAGTCTTATTTTCCTCTCTTCTGAAATCAGGATTGTGAGAATTGAAAACATGTATATAAAGAACTTAGCAAAGAAACTAGTACATAATAATGAATAAATTATAGTATCCTCCTCATCATCATTTTCATTATTATTAGAAATTTAAGTTGGTATGAAGACTGATTTTAAAATCATTCTTAAGGAGCAACTGATGTACCTGGCATAGGAGATTTCAAAACCAGTCATAATGTATGGTTAGGATTCAGTAGGACAAGAACATTCAGGGATAAGTTTGGAGAAAATTTAATTTGGAGGCTCAACCTGCTTGGAAAAGAGTTATGAAATCCACAAGGTTATAAGAAATGTGGTGAACTCAAGTTTAGTTCAAATCGCTATAATAATAATAATAATAATAATAATAATAATAATAACTAGACTAAGCTAATATTCCAAGTTTAGTCCAATGTGAGTGGACCTGAAATAGAAAACTCTTCAAGAAACAAGGATAATCCTATTCAGAACCCCATACAGTGACCAGGATAATAGGGATAATACCTAACTGGCCCCCAATCACCAGATAAAAAGCTACCCTACTATAATGTAAGGTCAAAATTTTCATGTGCTGCCTTGACATGTTTAAACCTCACAGGGCTCCAAAGACCCAGTTGTGAGACTTAATCCTGTTTTCACCAGATACGCCCCTCAAAGAGTGGGAAAGACTCTCACCTGCTAGTTCCCCTATTAGCCTGACTATGTCTACTCCCCCTGGCACTCAGTCTAACAGGCTTCCCTTCCCTCCCAGCCCATGAAATTATTCAAACAAATCAATATTGTCCTCCTACAATAACTAGGGGTCACCATACCCTCCTGTTATTACAAAGCCTATCTCCTACAACCTATTCTCTTTCACTCTACTCTTGAATACAACACCTGTGCAGCCCTGCATTGCATTCAGGGCCCTCCCCTAAGCTCTGAGTATGTGTAACTAATAAACTTCTGTCAGTCTCACATTCCCAATATTGGGTCTTATGTATTTGACCATCCCCATCATCTCGGGATGGTAATCCCTCCCTTTACCAAGGGATGAGGAGGAGGTGGATAAACTATCTACCAGAGTCAGGCAGAGTAAATAATAGATTTCCTTCTCCCTATGGGAGGAGAACATACTCAGAAAACTAAGTTCAGTTGTGTAATTCTTAGTGAGGGTTTGAAAGGAAGGCTGGTTTATTCAACAGGTTTAAGACAAGGACAAGAAGGGGGAATGCCAGGTCCAGTTCCCTAGAGACTATCAGCCTCCTGATGTCCTGCCTAGAAATGGACTAGAGAATGCAACCCTCAAGGGTTTGCTTTGTTCTTACCTCAACCAAAACTGGGCTGTCAGAACAAAAGGCTACCTCTCAAACCACTAAAAGAGAAGGAAAAAATAATAAAAAAGAAATATTTAATAAAAATAAAAAAGAAATTTTAAAAATTAAAAAAGAAAATAAAAGAAAAAAGAAAATTGAATTTTATTGCCCATTCATTATTCCCATAAAATTTTAGAGTTTTATTGTTTTTGTATGCTTGCCCCAAAGATTCACTCTCCTGTTCTCAGGAAGTAAGTGACTGAATATTATTTATGGCGATCCACTGGATAGCTTCCATTTAGCTTTTAACCTTTTCTATATAACTCTTGGAATACACGGTGGAGAGTGGGTGGAGATAAGAGTTTGTGTGGCTCCTAACTATACTATATATTCAACCTATTCTATTTCTAAGTGACATTTTGAGATACCATCAGCACTCAGTCTATGTTAACTTTGATCAACTATGCTAAAATCCTGACTTTTTAGACCTCTGTATACATTACTTAAAATATAGATCTAACAGATTTAGCTGAGATGATTTTTCCAACCCATATTTATCTACATCTGTGAAAAATATGAATAGGATAAGACTCTTGACAGATCTACTAAAATCTTCCCCTAAAAGGTTTTTAAATATTATAAGGATTGGGTTCTAGCTATTCCTGGATGAAATGCCTGTGTTGTATATGATAGTTAAAATGTGTGATTATTGATTTGGATAACTCTATCATCAATACAGGAGTTTAAAAATAAGAAGATCAGGATTTGGAAAGAGTATAATAAGTAATACAAAAAAGACTATTTCATGTGAAGAATATTTTGGCCCTGGTTTTTAGTAACAATATACAAATCATGAGATTCTGTGTGAGTCAACATTAATGCAATCTACCTAATGTTTTTTATAATTGATGACTTCAATCCTCATTAAGGGCTATAATCAGCTTGTCTTAATTTTTCCTCTAAGTGGACCCTGAGATGAAGATTTGAGTATAAGTAGTTTACCTGGGAGCTGATGCCAGGACAATAGCAGAGTGGAGAATGAGACAGGAAAGAGAAGAAATCCAAAAAAAGGGTGCACAATCAAGTGAGTTACTATAGTGGGTAATTGGAGCTTGTAAACTGTGAAGTCTTTGCTTTAAAAATGTCAAAGAAGGGGCGCCTGGGTGGCTCAGTGGGTTAAGCCACTGCCTTCGGCTCAGGTCATGATCTCAGGGTCCTGGGATCGAGCCCCGCATCAGGCTCTCTTTCGGCGGGAGGCCTGCTTCCACCTCTCTCTGCCTGCCTCTCTGCCTACTTATGATCTCTCTCTGTGTGTCAGATAAATAAATAAAATCTTAAAAAAAAAAATGTCAAAGAAAAGAGTAGAGAATTACTCTCACAGATGACTTCAGTGCAGCCCAGACTGGGATGGGAGGGTGAACCATATGCCCGCTGAAGGTCTCTTCCACTCTTATGATTATATGATTGCTCATTATCGAAAATTGGCTGGTAATTGGTTTGACTCAGAGAGGTCAGGATGTGAAGCGGACAGCACCACCTTTGATTTTATAGTAAAGAACAATGTAGTTGTCCCAGTCACATTTCAGAAGGGCATTTTTTTTTTAAATTTCAGAAATGTGCCATGATAATCTTCATGACTGCTAATTACAAGAGATGACCTAGGAATTGGCTATAACTTTGACAGGTGGAGATGAGACTTTGGCAATGGTGGGAATGAGGAAGACCCATGACAGACCTAAGTACTACACAGCACTGCTTTTGTTGTCTGTTTGCTCTGAAACTACCTACACTGCTGACATATAATCAGATACTGGTTTTAGAAATGGTTTAAGTGAGAAGAAAAAACTTATGCTTCACATTGCTTGCTTTTAATTGGAAGAAAAATCATCCTTTTACAAACAAATGGGAATCTGATTATAATTATGTGATTTTTGTACATAATTTTATGTAAAATTAGTCACCCAGAATGCATATTTTAAATGCACTGGCTCTTGCTAATTGGTCAACAGTGAATTTTCAAAGTGATCAGTCCAATTACGGACTGCCAAGATGCAGAGATCAAATGTAGCTTTCTCTTTTTTGCAGTCCTAAGATTTGTAGAAACAGAGCATTTATACTCAGAATTTTTTTTAATGCAACAAACTTAATGAAGTTAAGATCTCATTTTAACTAGGATGAGGGAAAGAACATAAAAGAAACTATCTGAATAAATAAAATCATCTTTATTTTAATTAATTAATCAATTCATTTTGTTTGTGAGACCCCTTAAATCAAACCCATTGTAACATAAAATTTTAGAGCTGAAAAGGATTCTAGAAACTACACTAGTCCAATGTTTTCATTTTGTAGATAAGATAACAAGGCTAGAGAGAGATTCAATGCCATCAGCACTTTGGTGGAGCTGAGGACTTTGAGTTAGAATTTGAATCCAGGTGCCCCATTTGTTAAGTCAATATTCTTTCCACTACACTAGTGAGGGAAACACAACTATTTCTTAACTATTTCAGTAATATGTCTTAAACCTATCTTGATTTTAAAAACAAGATGCTGTAGTAAGATATGGTGAAAATAGCATTTTCTTTTTTTTTTATAGTTTTTGTTTGTTTCTTTTCAGCGTAACAGTATTCATTGTTTTTGCACCACACCCAGTGCTCCATGCAATACGTGCCCTCCCTATTATCCACCACCTGGTTCCCCCAACCTCACACCCCTCCCGCCCCTTCAAAACCCTCAGGTTTTTTTTCGGAGTCCATAGTCTCTCATGGTTCATCTCCCCTTCCAATTTCCCTCAACTCCCTTCTCTTATTTGTGGAGCATAACAAATAACATGGAGGACGTGGGGAGATGGAGAGGAGAAGCATTTTCTTTTTTTTAAATTTTAATTTAATTTTATTTACTTATTGAAGGAGAGTGAGAGTGTGAGAGAGCATGAGAGGGGAGAGGGTCAGAGCAAGAAACAGACATCCTCCTGAGCTGGGGGCCTGATAGGTACTGGATCCCAGGACTCTGGGATCATGACCTGAGTCACCCAGGTGCCTGAAAATAACATTTTCATATCCTTTCCAACCCATGTCCTTCACCCATAAACATCATCATGTGGATCTACAGTAGATAAGCTTCAAGGAAGAAAATACCAAAATTAGGATGTTCATTGTTAAGTGCAATGGCTGTCTTTTGAGAGACACAAAAGCAACATTTTCTGGCAATCTAATTCAAGATTACTGTAGAAATAGATTGAAATACCCATTTCTATGAAAGGAAGTAAAATGTTCACAACACCAAAAAGGTTAATAGGTTTTGAATGATCTGATATTTTCTTTTGGCATCCTCTCACCTGTAAAGAAAGAGATAACTGAGGAAAGGGGGGAAAAAGGAGACTTCTAGTATTTCAAAGAAATCTGAAGATCAAACAAGAAAAAGCACTAGCTTGTGCTAGGACAAAAGTTATTTCCTGTCACCACCTCTAGGAAGGAGTGAAGAACTGAAAGCTATGATTTTGTTTATATTTATTTTGCTGTAATTATTTAAGTATTTCAACTACACTTTTATTAGGCTGTGAGTTTCTTGAAAGCATCAGCTGTATCTTATTAATCTTTAGATCTTTAGTGTCTAACTTAACATCTTCTATATTATAGATAATAAATGTCTCATAGGTAAATGAGTGAAAATCTGGTGTAGTTAGCAGTTATAATAAAATCTATAGGCATAGAAATAAGAGTAAAAAGATAGGGCCAGGTGCTAAACGAGAAGGAAGAGAAAAATCATATCAGAAGCAAAGGCTAAGAGAAGGTATTGTAAATGAACAGAAACTGGTTCACAACTTCATGAAAGTCAACATAAAAATTGAAGTTTGATAGATCAGATGATCTCAATATCTAAATAAAGAGAAAAATGATATTTACTATTTTTTGGCTATTGTTATAAGAAACTTTAAAAATAAAATTAACAAATACCCATTAAGCACCTACTACTTTAAAGACACTCCTTTAGGCAATGTGGAACAATATAAAAGTTAAGAAAAAAGAGTTACCAGCTTTAAAGAGGTTAATTAATAGATGACATGGAACAACACATACATGAACATAATTTAGACAAGATGTAATACACTGTAGAGGATTATAACATGACTCAGAGGAGGAAGGAATCACATATGATTGCAAGAATCATGGAAGCATTCTTAAAGTTTTGTTTGAGATGAGCCATGATATTTGATATTTGGGTAGGTTTTTCAAAGTTGGATGCATGAAAGCTAAGCTAAGGAAGTTTTTTGTTTTTTGCTTTTTGTTTTTGTTTTTTGTTTTTTTTTTAACAGACATAAGGACAGCATGTGCTAAAGCACTGAGTTGAGAAAATATGTTTCATGCTCCTGGGGAAGTGAACAGTCCTTGTAATACAAGTTTAGCTCTCATAAAGGCTTTATGTCAGGAAGTAATAAGAGATAAAGCTGAATTAGTACTTGTAATACCAGTAGAAATCCAGTACCTCCTGAAGAGAAGTAATTTTGCACGAATCAAATTCAGCATCCTTATCTTGATTCAAAGCCCATCTTTAATTTCCACTCAGGTTTGAATCCTTTGGCATATCTAATTTTAATAATTAAAGGACTCTTTGGACTACACAGCATCTAGCATTCTTTTATAATTCATGAACTTGGAAAAGTTTTAATATTGTATGGATATGAATGAGCTTACTAAAACAGGCTAACAAGCCATCTGCTTCATGACACACACTTCCATAAATGTCATGAAACTTTATGTTACCATAAAATGTGGCAACAAGGAAGTACCTTTCTGTGGAAGAGAAGTTCTCTAACAGGCATTTGCAGGATACTATGGTCTTTGCTTGATCTGGCACATTACAGCTATAACAATAAATGCCCCTAATAGAAACGGAAGAAAAATTGGCTGTAAACTTTCAAAGGAGAAAACTTGATGCTTTGACCATGGTTTCTATATTCCTGTTCCAACAACAACAGAAAAAAAGCCATTACTACCCAAGCACCTATGCTATTTAGAAGATCCCACAGGTCTTAAATCCTCTTCTTTAGAAGACTAAGACACTAAGCCCCAGAGAAGAGGGTTCATCTATTTTCTTAGTAATATATAAAGAGTGGATATTTACTACTCCCCTGTTCAGGGCAAAAGTTATTTTCTAAAGTCTTTCCATAAACCCTACTGCTATGCTTAAACTGGATTAACTGAAAGAATTAATCCAGTTCCTAAGGATAAAATATTTTATTTCTTGCTTATAGGAAGGAGCACCCAATGAACTCTCTGTTACAAATATTCATATTTTCATCCAAACCATTAAGTGAGGCTATAGTCTGCTTTAGTTCTTGGTATCTGTCATGTCTTTTGAATACATTACAATTCTACAAATAGTCACCAAGGGGTCAACACAGCCACTTCCCCATTATATGTGGCTTACACAGACACTTGTACAAAATTGCAAATTCTACAAGTCTATGGATATGTTTCCATGTGGTTTCAATGTCTTCCCTGCTTACACATACACTCAAGAGAGAAGTAACCAGTAAACAACAAATATGCCATAGAAAAGCAATTCTGCAATGTCTCAGGTTTTATGTTCTAATAATGCTCAAATCCCAGTTTCCAGGATTCAGTGTACTGTGTCAGCAATAATGAGTAAAACTACTGAAACTCATTAAAGAACTTACTAATCAGTACGTTAATTGAGGCTATCTGCTTCCCATTATACAGAGACAAATTAAGCAGGCTACAATGGTTCCCAGAAAACATCTGTGGAAATATGTCAAAATTAATGATAAATAAAATTGAGCTCCCTTTGTGGTTGATTTTTCACCCAGCTTCAACTAAAAAAAAGTGCTATCAAAGAAAACTATTCATTATTTGCCAAATCAGAATAAAATCCCCAAACCACTAACAGTATTTTTTTACAACCTTTTAATTAGAGATGAACAAACCTTAAAATAGCCACTTGTACCCCATATTGTGAGTTAAAAAAAAATTGGTTCTATGGGAAGAAATGTACCAAATATATGTGAAATGTATAAAGGTAGATAATAATTTAAGAATAATGTGCTTTTATAGCATAAATAAAAATTTTCTTTCCAAGAGTTGACTGGGCTTTTAAAAACATTCATTCACCAAAGGTCGGCTCTTTGGTGAAGCAGCAAGCTATTTAGGGTGACATAGTAGAACATGCAGGAAGACTGGAAGAGTGAAATAAAAGGAAATTCAAGTTATTAAATTATTGTGTGTGTGTGTGTATACACACACACACATACATATATATGTATATTTATGAAAATCATACCATGAAATAAAACTATGCCCCAGTGTATAGATGCTAAATGAAATTTTACCAAATCACATCACCCTCCTGCTTAGAACTCACCAATAGCTTTCCTTTATTCTTAAAATTTAAAATTGTTGATAGAAGACACAAAGTTCCACATAAATTAACCTTGACTTTCCATAACAACGTCATCTTCCTTCATTCTGTCCTTTATCCAGATACTTTATATACACTTGTTTCTGGGTTCTTTAACTGTGCTTCAACTCCAAGTTCTTTTTCAATGCTGTTTCCTCCTCCTAGAGGGCTCACCATCCCATTTCTACTCTCACTTCCTATACCTGGATAATACCCAGCCATTCTTTAGTTAGCAACTTTCATGTCATTTCTGTCTTTGAACTCTAAAATATAAATTAGACTTCTTTATAATACAGTCTCATTATACTGTCTCTTCTATGAACTTTTTACAAACTACATATGACTTTAATAGATTAAGGTTTACTAGTAAAACTGGTAGGCTTAGTAGTTCACTCTGCATGAAGAATGATAGAGTGAGAACAAGGTGCTCAAGTTGCTAGACTGGGCAACTGGATGAAGAATGGTGCCAGTCATAGAGAAGAGAAGAAAAAAAGATTAAGAAAAAGGAGGGTAATGAGTTCAGTTCTGGACAT
Organism: Meles meles; assembly: GCF_922984935.1. Classification (NCBI taxonomy): domain Eukaryota; kingdom Metazoa; phylum Chordata; class Mammalia; order Carnivora; family Mustelidae; genus Meles; species Meles meles. Next base: position 155,177,116 of record NC_060066.1, on the reverse strand, counting down.
GTTTAGATTTAAGTGTCTCAAGGACCTCCAAATGGAGATGTCTACCTCACGGTGGTATATAAGATATAGAGTGAATGCATAAGATATATATTGAGTAAAGATTTGGGAGTTTTTATCCTATCAATGATAAATGAATCATGGAAGTAATTGTGTAGAGAAATAAGAAAAGAGTATAGGGTATAAGACTAAAGCAAGCATTTAAGAGCTTTGTAAAGAAAAAGGAATGAAACTAGGAAGAAACAGCTGTAATAGTGAGAGAATCAGTGTCAGAAAAGCAGAAGAAATATTCTTCAAGAACAAGGAGGTCAAAAAAAAAGAAAAAGAAGAACAACAACAACAAGGAGGTCAACGGTGCCAAATGTGGCTAAAAGGTTAAACAGTTTGATATTTATCAACAGTGATAACCTTGGCAATGGCTGCAAGAGAAAAGTGCTGGAGAAAGAATGACTGACAAATAGAAAAAGTACTGTTGTCTACATCAAGAACTTTGTGAATGAAAGAAGAGACTACAGCACCTAGAAAAGCTATGGTATGGTGACACTCTGTTTTGTTTTGTTTTGGTTTATGGTGTGAGTGTTTTATTTATTAGTATAGCAACCAAAGCATGTTCAACTACTTTTGAAAAAGTTAGCAGGGAAACAGAGTCAGTCTATGTGAGAGAGGAAAAAAATCAGTAAACCAGGTCTTCTATGAGGTATAAAATGGGAGAAAGATAAATGGTTAGAAAAACCTAAAAAGACTGAGAAACAATTTTAAATGCACAGTGGAAGCTAAAGACATGAATTTATGTTGAAATAAACTGCACTATTCTGGGAATTCTTCAGCTGTACAAAGCACCCTAGATATAAAGGTAAGATAATTAGATTAACCAAGATGTTTTTCCTGTGCAAGTTCAATAGCACAACAAGTAACAGAGTTGGAAATATCCCTAAAAAAGAGTCTGGAAGATAACAGTAAATTGAAATCCAATATGAATAAGAAACAAAGTAAATGTAAGGGTGAGGTAAGGAGGCTGAGAGATAAAAAGTAATAAATGAGGAGGAAGATTAACAGTAACTAATTTAGACTACTTGAAGGTTAGGAAATTTAGTCAGAGGGTGGGATGTTTGAATTCAAAATTTTAAAATGATAGTATTTCCAGGTGACAAGAAGGCTCAGAGTTTGATCATGTGAATGAGTGGATAAAAAGGCCCAGAAGTAATGATGCCTAAAGATGAGGAAGTCAAGGGCCTCAGAGATCAGAGTGTTCAAAAAGTGGCTTCTTAGCCTATTGACTGAAGTCACCAAAAGTTCCTAAGTATTTTGGATCAGAGAGTAAACAAACATGAAATGGGTTTGAAAGTCTTCCATGAATGAGGAGGAATAATCCAGTAGTCAGTATACAACAGTGACACAGCCAGATAAAATGTGGAAGGGACAAATGTCATGGGCCTCAAAGGTATATGGAATTAATAGTCTAAATTTACTATTAACACAGTAAAGAACAGACAACCAAACCTCTAGCCCTACAGCAAAAGGACTAAGAAGCCAGAGCATCTATCCCCTCCATCTTTCTCTATGCCAAAGTCAAACACAATTTAATGAATTTATGGAAGGGATAAAGAAGCCACCAAGGAGTGTTGAGATCAGTGGATGAAAACTGGTAGCCAGTGCATTTTGTTTGAATAATTTTTACAAAAACATAATTTGATAATCTTTAGTCAGAGCATACAGTTTTTATTTTACCACAGAACTGACCACTCCCTGTTTTCTATCAACTGACATAATTCACATATGCACATTACATGCTTCCCCCAACAGACATCTGAACATTCAACATCGGCTCTACATTATTTATTTCTTTTCAAGAAGAAGAAAGGGGAAACATTCCTGTTTGTATTCATCTTCAGTGCTCCAAGAAATCCCAAATATAGTCTTCAATGGCCAAAGAAGCTTGATCATAGTGGTAGATTGGGCAGTGACTTCTATCTTAGTGAGTAATGAAACTGAGATCAACAGTACCCTGAGTTTAAGACAACTTAGATATCAATTGATACAGACTCTCTAAGCTGGGAGTCAATAGAAGCTAAATAAAGAATAAGCTAGGGGGGCACCTGAGTGGCTCAGTGGGTTAAAGCCTCTGCCTTCAGCTCAGGTCATGATCTCGGGGTCCTTGGATCGAGCCCCACATCAGGCTCTCCACTCAGCGGCGAGCCTGCTTCCCTTCCTCTCTCTCTGCCTGCCTCTCTGCCTACTTGTGATTTCCATAAAATAAATAAAATCTTAAAAAAAAAGAATAAGCTAAATAATTGTGTAGTTAAATGTAGGACTTCTCACTTAAAAGGCAAAGGTATAGCTTTTCTATGTAATACAACATGCAACTATTAGTCCAAGGGATACATTACGTAATAAGAAAGATGGGGGAAAGCATCATGAAGCATAGACAGAAAAAAAAGAGAGGGACACTAAGTTGACATTGCTTAATGACTCACCAAACCAGAAGTGACTATTGATCAATGCGTTGGAAGTAAGCGTAGCATACAAGAGACCAGGACTAGATATAAGGTTAGCACCTGCAAAAATATCAGTGTATATCATAGCTTAATCAAACATATCTATATTACCCATGATTTGTAAGTATAAAAATTAAGCCTATTTGTAAATAAAAATATAAAAAGTTAAGAAAACAGATTAAAAAGCAAAAGAATAGCAGGTAACAGAGACAATTCTGGTAAATGATTACAAGAAAGAACAGTTCTTTAGCATTCATTTATTTATCCATTCAATAAGTATTTATTGAGCATTATGCTAAACTTAGTAATATACTAAGCACTGAGGCCTGATGAACAAAACAGAAGCTCTGGTTCTCCTGGAACTTATAGTCTACCCAGGTACTTGATGTAATGTTCCAGCAATCTAATTCTTTCATCATCCAAGAGTTAGCTAATAGCAATCATTGAATAAGGGAAAACAAAACAGTGTGCCCACACATACCAAAAATATGCAGAATGGTAATACGAACATACTGTATAGTTCATGCCCTTGCAAACAGCTGAGCTACAAACCAAAAACAAAAATGTGCTTTCTGTCAAAAAAAAAAAAAAAAGGTGATCTAACTCTGAAAGAAATGAAGGATCTAGAAAATAGAATTGAACTTTTATAATATAAAACATTTGGGGGAGGAGGAGTCAGGATGGCGGAGAAGTAGCAGGCTGAAACTACATCAGGTAGCAGGAGATCAGCTAGATAGCTTATCTAAACTTTGCAAACACCTACAAATCCAATGGGAGATTGAAGAGAAGAACAGCAATTCTAGAAACAAAATCAACCAATTTTTGAAAGGTAGGACTGGCGGAGAAGTGAATCCAAAGCGACGGGAAGATAGACTGCGGGGGGAGGGGCCAGCTCCCGGCAAGCAGCAGAACGAGTGCAAAATCAGGACTTTTAAAAGTCTGTTCCACTGAGGGACATCGCTCCAGAAGCTACACCGGGGTGAAGCCCACGCGGGGTCAGCGTGGCCCCAGGTCCTGCAGGGTCACAGAAGGATCAGGAGTGTCAGAGTGTCGCAGAGCTTGCAGGTATTAGAATGGGGAAGCTGGCTACAGAGACAGAGCCGAGGAGTGAGCTCTCAGCTCAGGGTTACCTTGAACCGGTCGCAGGCTGGGTGAGCTCGGAGTGTGGCCGGAGGTCGGGGGTACGGGAGTGTTTGGGCACTATTCTCTGGGGGCACACTGAGGAGTGGGGCCCCGGGCTCTCGGCTCCTCTGGGCCGGGGACTGGGAGGCCGCCATTTTTATTCCTGTCCTCCGGAACTCTACCAAAAGCATTCAGGGAACAAAAGCTCCTGAAAGCGAACCCAAGGCAGCGGATTACTTAGCCCAGCCCCTGGTAAGGGTGGTGCAATTCTGCCTCGGGCAAAGACACTTGAGAATCCCTACAACAGGCCCCTCCCCCAGAAGATCAACAAGAAATCCAGCCAAGACCAAGTTCACCTATCAAGGAGAGCAGGTTCAATACCAAGGACAGCAGCAGAATTCCAGAGGAAGAGAAAGCAAAGCACGGAACTCATGGCTTTGTCCCCATGATTCTTTAGTCCTGCAGTTAATTTAATTTTTTTCATTTTTTTTTCTTGTGTTAATTTTTTTTAACTTTTACCCTTTTCTTTATTAACATTTTTAACTAGTTTATCTAATATGTATATTTTCTTTTTTATATTTTTTCTTTATTTGTTTTCTTTTTTTAATTTTTTCTTTTTTTTTTTTCTGAACTTCTTTTTATCCCCTTTCTCCCCCCCAATGATTTGGGGTCTCTTCTGATTTGGTTAAAGCTCATTTTCGGGGCGCCTGGGTGGCTCAGTGGATTAAGCCACTGCCTTCGGCTCAGGTCATGATCTCAGGGTCCTGGGATCAAGCCCCGCATCGGGCTCTCTGCTCCGCGGGGAGCCTGCTTCCTCCTCTCTCTCTGCCTGCCTCTCTGCCTACTTGTGACCTCTCTCTCTGTCAAATAAATAAATAAAATCTTTAAAAAAAAAAAAAAAAAGCTCATTTTCCTGGGGTCTTTGCCACCCTTTTAGTATTTTACTTGCTCTTTCATATACTCTTATCTAGACAAAATGGCAAGGCGGAAAAATTCACAACAAAAAAAAGAACAAGAGTCAGTACCAAAGGCTAGGGATCTAATCAGTACAGACATTGGTAACATGTCAGATCTAGAGTTCAGAATGACGATTCTTAAAGTTCTAGCAGGGCTCAGAAAAGGCATGGAAGATATTAGAGAAACTCTCTCTGGAGATATAAAACCCCTTCTGGAGAAATAAAAGACCTAAATCTAACCAAGTTGAAATCAAAAAAGCTATTAATGAGGTGCAATAAAAAATGGAGGCTCTCACTCCCAGGATAAATGAGGCAAAAGAAAGAATTAGTGATATAGAAGACCAAATGACAGAGAATAAAGAGGCTGAGCAAAAGAGGGACAAACAGCTACTGGAACACGAGGGGAGAATTCGAGAGATAAGTGACACCATAAGACAAAACAACAATAGAATAATTGGGATTCCAGAAGAAGAAGAAAGAGAGAGGGGAGCAGAAGGTATATTGGAGAGAATTATTGGAGAGAATTTCCCTAATATGGCAAAGGGAACAAGCATCAAAATCCAGGAGGTGCAGAGAACCCCCCTCAAAATCAACAAGAATAGGTCCACACCCCGTCACCTATTAGTAAAATTTACAAGTCTTAGTGACAAAGAGAAAATCCTGAAAGCAGCCTGGGAAAAGAAGTCTGTAACATACAATGGTAAAAATATTTGATTGGCAGCAAACTTAACCACAGTGACCTGGCAGGCCAGAACGAGCTAGGCATGATATATTTAGAGCACTAAATGAGAAAAACATGCAGCCAAGAATACAATATCCAGCTAGGGTATCATTGAAAATAGAAGGAGAGATAAAAAGCTTCCAGGACAAACAAAAACTGAAAGAATTTGCAAACACCAAACCAGCTCTACAAGAAGTATTGAAAGGGATCCTCTAAGCAAAGAGAGAGCCTAAAAGTAGTAGATCAGAAAGGAACAGAGACAATACAGAATAACAGTCACCTTACAGGCAATACAATGGCACTAAATTCATATCTCTCAATAGTTACCCTGAATGTTAATGGGATAAATGCCCCAATCAAAAGACATAGGGTTTCAGAATGGATAAAAAAAAACAAAACCCATCTATATGTTGCCTCAGAGAAACTTATTTTAGACCTGAAGACACCTCCAGATTTAAAGTGAGTGGTGGAAAACAATTTACCATGCTAATGGGCATCAGAAGAAAGCTGGGGTGGCAATCCTTATATCAGATCAATTAGACTTTAAGCCAAAGACTATAATAAGAGATGAGGAAGGACATTATATCATACTCCAAGGGTATGTCCAACAAGAAGATCTAACAATTTTAAATATCTATGCCCCTAACGTGGGAGCAGCCAACTCTATCAACCAATTCATAACAAAATCAAAGAAACACATCAATAATAATACAATAATAGTACGGGACTTTAACACTCCCTTCACTGAAATGGACAGATCATCCAAGCAAAAGATCAACAAGGAAATAAAGGCCTTAAATGACACACTGGACCAGATGGACATCACAGATATATTCAGAACATTTCATCCCAAAGCAACAGAATACACATTCCTCTCTAGTGCAAATGGAACATTCTCCAGAATAGATCATATCCTGGGTCCTAAATCAGGTCTCAACTGGTATCAAAAGATCAGGATCATTCCCTGCATATTTTCAGTCCACGATGCTCTGAAGCTAGAACTCAATCACAAGAGGAAATTTGGAAAGAATCCAAATACATGGAGACAAAACAGCATCCTTCTAAGAATGAATGGGTCAACCAGGAAATTAAAGAAGAATTGAAAAATTCATGGCAACAAATGATAATGAAAACACAACGGTTCAAAATCTGTGGGACACAGCAAAGGCCGTCCTGAGAGGAAAATATATAGCGGTACAAGCCTTTCTTAAGAAACAATAAAGGTCTCAAGTACACAACCTAACCCTACACCTAAAGGAGCTGGAGAAAGAACAAGAAAGAAACCCTAAACCCAGCAGGAGAAGAGAAATCATAAAGATCAGAGCAGAAACCATTGAAATAGAAACCAAAAATCAATCGAACAAATCAATGAAACAAGGAGCTGGTTCTTCGAAAGAATTAACAAGATTGATAAATCCCCAGCCAGAGTTACCAAAAAGAAAAGAGAAAGGATCCAAATAAATAAAATCATGAAAGAAAGAGGAGAAATCACAACTAATACCAAAGAAATACAGACAATTATAAGAACATACTATGAGCAACTCTATGCCAACAAATTTGACAATCTGGAAGAAATGGATGCATTCCTAGAGACATATAAACTACCACAACTGAACCAGGAAGAAATAGAAAACCTGAACAGACCCAAAACGAGTAAGGAGATTGAAATAGTCATCAAAAATCTCCAAACAAACAAAAGCCCAGGGCCAGACGGCTTCCCAGCAGAATTCTACCAAACATTTAAAGAAGAACTAATTCCTATTCTGAAATTGTTCCAAAAAATAGAAATGGAAGGAAAACTTCCAAACTCATTTTATGAGGCCAGCATCACCTTGATCCCAAAACCAGACAAGGATCCCATCAAAAAAGAGAATTACAGTCCAATATCCTTGATGAACACAGATGTAAAAATTCTCACCAAAATACTAGTCAAGAGGATACAACAGTACATTAAAAGGATTATTCACCACGACAAGTGGGATTTATTCCAGGGCTTCAGGGTTGGTTCAACATCCACAAATCAATGTGACAGAACACATTAATAAAAGAAAAAACAAGAACCATATGATACTCTCAATAGATGCTGAAAAAGCTTTTGACAAAGTATAGCATCCCTTCCTGATCAAAACTCTTCAAAGTGTAGGGATAGAGGGCACATACCTCAATATTATCAAAGCCATCTATGAAAAACCCACCGCAAATATCATTCTCAATGGAGAAAAACTCAAAGCTTTTCTGCTAAGGTCAGGAACATGGCAGGGATGTCCGTTATCACCACTGCTATTCAACACAGTACTAGAAGTCCTAGCCTCAGCAATCAGACAACAAAAGGAAATTAAAGGCATCCAAATCAGCAAAGAAGAAGTCAAACTATCACTCTTCGCAGATGATATGATACTATATGTGGAAAACCCAAAATACTCCACTCCAAATATGCTAGAACTTGTACAGGAATTCAGTAAAGTGTCAGGATATAAAATCAATGCACAGAAATCAGTTGTGTTTCTGTACACCAACAACAAGACAGAAGAAAGAGAAATTAAGGAGTCAATCCCATTTACAATTGCACCCAAAACTATAAGATACCTAGGAATAAACCTAACCAATGAGGCTAAGAATCTATGTGCAGAAAACTATAAAGTACTCATGAAGGAAACTGTGGAAGACACAAAGAAATGAAAAAATGTTCCATGCTCCTGGATTGGAAGAATAAATATTGTGAAAATGTCTATGCCACCTAAAGCAATCTACACATTTAATGCAACCCCTATCAAAATCCCATCCATTTTTTTCAAAGAAATGGAACAAATAATCCTCAAATTTATATGTAACTAGAAAAGACCTCGAATAGCAAAAGGAATATTGAAAAAGAAAGTGACAGTTGGTGGCATCACAATTCCGGACATCAAGCTCTATTACAAAGCTGTCATCATCAAGACAGCATGGTACTGGCACAAAAACAGACACATAGATCAATGGAACAGAATAGAGAGCCCAGAAATAGACCCTCAATCTATGGTCAACTAATCTTTGACAAAGCAGGAAAGAATGTCCAATGGAAAAAAGACAGCCTCTTATATAAATGGTGCTGGGAAAATTGGACAGCCACATGCAGAAAAATGAAATTGGACCACTTCCTTACACCATGCATGAAAATAGACTCAAAATGGATGAAGGACCTCAATGTGAGAAAGGAATCCATCAAAATCCTTGAGAAGAATGCAGGCAGCAACCTCTTTGACCTCAGCCGCCGCAACATCTTCCTAGGAACATCGGCAAGGGCAAGGGAAGCAAGAGCAAAAATGAACTATTGGGATTTCATCAAGATCAAAAGCTTTTGCACAGCAAAGGAAACAGTCAACAAAACCAAAAGACAACTGACAGAATGGGAGAAGATATTTGTAAACGACATATCAGATAAAGGGCTAGTGTCCAAAATCTATAAGGAACTTAGCAAACTCAACACCCAAAGAACAAATAATCTAGTCAAGAAATGGGCAGAAGAAATGAACAGACATTTCTGCAAAGAAGACATCCAGATGGCCAACAGACACATGAAAAAGTGCTCCACATCACTCAGCATCAGGGAAATACAAATCAAAACCACAATGAGATATCACCTCACACCAGTCAGAATGGCTAAAATTAACAAGTCAGGAAATGACAGATGCTGGTGCGGATGCGGAGAAAGGGGAACCCTCCTACACTGTTGGTGGGAATGCAAGCTGGTGCAACCGCTCTGGAAAACAACATGGAGGTTCCTCAAAATGTTGAAAATAGAACTACCTTATGACCCAGCAATTGCACTACTGGGTATTTACCCTGAAGATACAAACATAGTGATCTGAAGGGGCACTGCATCCGAATGTTTATAGCAGCAATGTCTACAATAGCCAAACAATGGAAAGTACATAGATGTCCATCAACAGATGAATATATAAAGAAGAGGTGGTATATATACACAATGGAATACTATGCAGCCATCAGAAGAAATGAAATCTTGCCATGAGGACATGGAGATGCAACATGGCGGGTTAGGGGGGTAGGAGAAGAATAAATGAAACAAGATGGGATTGGGAGGGAGATAAACCATAAGTGACTCTTAATCTCACAAAACAAACTGAGGGTTGCTAGGGGGAGGGGGGTTGGAAGAGCGGGGTGGGGTTATGGACATTGGGGAGGGTATGTGCTATGGTGAGTGCTGTGAAGTGTGTAAACCTGATGATTCACAGACCTGTACGCCTGGGGATAAAAATACATTATATGTTTATAAAAAATAAAAAATTAATAAAAAATTAAAAAACAAAAACATTTGGTGGAGGAGCTAAGTTGGTGGCACAGTAGAAGGACCCTAGGCTCATCTTATCCCTGAGACACAACTAGATAATTATCTAGTTAATAAATCATTCTAAATATTCAGGAAATTGATCTAAGGACAATACAACATTCTACACAACTAGAAGGAGAGAGGAGGCCACTCCGAGGTAGAAAGTACAGCAACATGCTTTGGTGAAGAAATGGATCAGGTGCTGCAGAGGGGAAGGAGCCCTTGTTGCAGGGAAAGATGAAAGAGAGTGGAGCACACAGGAATAAGCATAAGGAGAATACTTTCCCAAAAATATTGGCTCAGAAGACAAGAGGGGTTGAATTTCATGGGCTTTTGCAGCTATCAGGCCTCAAAGACTGGAGTTTCTGAGATCCCCAGAATTGGCTAAGTTAGACTGAAGGACATTGCCTTAGTCCACCAGGGGAGGCAGTCAAAAATCCCAGGGCAGACTGAATGATCTGAGGATTGCCTAAGTGGCACAGGGAGAGACCGTTCATGCTTTTTGGAGCACAACTGGGAGAGGTGACATTGCCTCTCCATGGACAAAGGAGTTGGCAGTTGTCATTTCCCTCCCCCACCAGTCAGCACAGTGCAGAGACACCTTCTGAAGTTGGATAACCAAGACACTGATTGCTTAGCCAGTTTGCTCCAAATACCACACCCCTGCACATTGGCATGACTGTACTTCCAGGTCAAACCTGCATAAGTCACACAATGGAGAGACCTTTTCCCAAAAGACCAGTGCAGGTCTCCATCACATCAAGTCTCTGAAGTCTGGAGTTTTCAAAATCAGCAGCCTGGCAAGAATGGAGCCCAAAGTGCACTGTGCTGCTCCAGGCAGGGAAGTGTCCCAGAGACAGTGTGAAATCAGCAATCTGAAAAATGCCTGTGATCCACAGGGGGAAATTATTCACTCCTCTGAAAGTGTTTCCCTGAGAGCAGCAAGCACAGATTCCCCTCACCAGGGACAAAGGAACAGGATGGCACCATTTCCCTCCCCCACCCCTCAGTATAAACCAACTTCACTTAAACAGCATAGAGCCAACACTAGCTGACTAACTTGCTTACACCAGGCGCTACCCCTTGCTCTGCTCTGATGGTGCTGCTTTTCTCAGGCGAGTATACCTAATGACCAGCACAACCACCACATACACCACATTTACTGACCATAGAGTTCTGCAAAGCTTCAATGCTAGTAGAAATAACATCACATCTCTTTTAGCAAGCAGGCCGGGGCACACCTAGTTAAAACTTCCCAAACTCTGGTCAACGTCCAAACACTCCCCATTGCAGACAAGGAGAAACTCTGTAGAGGACTGACCCAAGCAACAGAGTAGCCAACACACAGCAACAGAGATAATTCCAGCACAGCACATATCAAAGACAATTCCTGAAGCACCAGAACTTGGGGACATTATATGACCTCTTCATAAACCATTAGTCTCAGGAACAGGAAACATAACAGTTCTTTCCTAACAGATAGAAGACAGAGATCTAGTCAAAATGGCAAGATGGAGAAATTCACCCCAAAAGAAAGAACAAGAGAAGGTCATAGCCAAGGATCTAACTGAAACAGATATAAGTAATATGCTTGATCTAGAATTTAAAGCAACAATCATAAGGATACCAGCTGAGATTGAGAAAGGCATAGAAGACACCAGGGAGTCTCTTAACCTATAATAAAGAGCTAAAAATAAACCAGACCAAAATGAAAAATGCAATCATCAAGATTTGAAACCAACTGCATATAATAACTACAAGGATGGAAGAATCAGAGAAAGAATAAGTGATAAAGAAGATACAATTATGGAAAATAATGAAGTGGAACAAAAGATGGGAGAGAAAGTCTTGGGCCACAAAAGTAAACTTATGGAACTCAGTGACTTCATCAAGCATAATAACAATTGTATCATAGAAGTCCCAGAAGCAGAGAGGAAAAAGGGAATGGAAGGTATCCTTGAGGATATTATAGCTGAAAAATTCCCTAATATGAGGAAGGAAAAAGATATCCAAACTGAGGAGGCACACAGAACTCCCATAAAAATCAACAAAAGCAGGCCAAAACCAATACATATCATATCTAAATTTGCAAAATACAGAGATAGAGAAAAAATCCTAGAAGCAGCAAGACCAAAGAAATCCCTAACATACAAGGGAAGACCAATAAGATTACAGCAGACCTCTCCACAGAAACTTGCCCACAAGAAGAGAGTGACATGATATATTCAACATGCTGACTGAGAAAAATCTGCAGCCAAGAATACTCTATCCAGCAAAGCTATCATTCAGAATAGAAGGAAAGATAAAAAGTTTTCCAGAAAAACAAAAACTAAAGGAGTCTGTGACCACTAAACTAGCCATGCAAGAAGTATCAAAGGGAAGTCTTTGAGTGAGAACGAAAGACCAAAAGTGACAAAGACTAGAAAGCAACAGAGAAAATCTCCAGAAACAACAAAACAAGTAGTAAAATGGCACCAAATTCATATCTATCACTAATCATTCTGACTGGAAATGGACTAAATGCTCTAATCAAAAGGCATAGGGTATCAGAATAGACTTAAAAACAACAACAAAAACAAGATCCATATATATGCTGCCTGTAGGAGACTCATTTTAAACCTAAAGACACCTCCAGATTGAAAGTGAAGGTCTGGAAAACCATCTGTCATTCAAACAGACTTCTAAAGAAAACTGTAGTAGCAATACTTACATCAGATAAACCAGATTTTTTTTTTAATTTCTTTTCAGCGTAACAGAATTCATTGTTTTTGCACCACACCCAGTGCTCCATGCAATACGTGTCCTCCATAATACCCACCATCTGGCTCCCCCAACCTCCCACCCCCCCCACCCAAACTAGAATTTAAACCAAAGATTGTAATAAGTGATGAAAAAGGGCACTATATCATAATAAAGGGCTCTATCAAAAAAGAAGACCTAATAATTATAAATATTTATGTCCCTAACTTGGGAACAAGCAAATATATAAAACAATAACAGACATATTGATAATAATACAATATTGGTAGAGGATTTCAACACCTCACAACAATGGACAGATCACCTAAGCAGAAACAACATGGAGGTTTTGAATGACACATTGGACTAGATAGACTTCCCAAATACATTCAGAACATTTCATCATAAAGAAGTAGAATACACAGTCTTTTCAAAAGCATATAGTTACATTCTCCAAAATAATTCACATACTAGGTCACACATCAGGCCTCAACAAGTACAAAAAGACTGAGATCATACCATGCACAATTTCTTTTTTTTTTAAAGATTTTATTTATTTATTTGTCAGAGAGAGAGAGACAGAGAGAGAAAGATCACAAGTAGGCAGAGAGGCAGGCAGAGGCAGAGGGAGAAGCAGGCTCCCTGCCAAGCAAGGAGCCCAATATGGGACTCGATCCCAGGATGCTGGGATCATGACCTGAGCCGAAGGCAGCCGCTTAACCAACTGAGCCACCCAGGCATCCCCCATGAACAATTTCTGATCACGATGCTATGAAACTTGAAATCAAACACAAGAAAAAATTTGGAAAGACTATAAATACATGGAGGCTAAAGGACGGCCTACTAAAGAATGAGTGGGTCAACCTGGAAATTAAAGAAGAAATTTTGAAAATATGTGGAAACAAATGAAAATGAGAACATGATTGTCCAAAACCTTTGGGATGCAGCAAAATCAGTCATAAAAGGAAAGTATATAGCAATACAGGCATACCTCAAGAAGGAAAAAAAAAATCTCAAACATAATAAAGGATGAAGAAAAAAAAACAATAAATGAAGCCTAAAGTCACAGAGGAAAGGAAATAATAAAGATTAGAGGAGAAATAAATGATAAGAAAAAACCCAGCAGAACAGATCAATGAACCCAGGGTCTTGTTCTTTGAAAGAATTAATAAAATTGATAAAGCTCTAGCCAGACTTATCAAAAAGGTAAGAAAAGGAGACAAATAAATAAAATCACAAATGAGAGAAGAGAAATCACAACCAGAACCACAGGAAAACAAGCAATTTTAGGGGAATATCATGAAAAATTGTATGCCAACAACTTGGACAACCTGGAAGAAATGGATACATTCCTAAAAACATATAAACTACCAAAACTGACATAGGAAGAAACAGAAAATTTGAACAAACCCATAACCACCAAAGAAATTGAATCAGTAACCAAGAATCTCTCAACAAAAAAGTCCAGGACCAGATGGATTCCCATAGGAATTCTATCAAACATTTTAAGAAAAATCAATACCTACTCTTCTCAAACTATTCCAAAAAATAGAAATGAAAGGAAAATTCCCAAACTCATTCTGTGCAGTCAGCATTACCCTGATTCCAAAACCAGCAAAAACTCCACTAAAAAAAGAGAACTACATGAAAATATCCCTCATGAACATGAATGTAAAAGTTCCCAACAAAAAACTATCAAATCAAATCCAACCATACATTAAAAGAATCATTCACCATGACCAAGTGGGATTTATTCTTGAGTTGCAAGGTTGATTTGATATATGCAAATAAATTAATGTCATACACCACATTAATAAAAGAAAGCATAAGAACCATATGATCTTCTCAATAGATATAAAACAAAACAAACCAAAAAACACTTAATAATGTATAACATCCAATCATGATAAAAAACCATCACAAAGGCCATATATGAAAAACCGACAGCTAATATCATCTTTGCTGGGGAGGGGACTGAGAGCTTTTTCCCTATGATAAAGAAGAATACAGGGATATCTACTCTCACCACTATTATTTAACATAGTACTGGAAGTCCTAGCCACAGCAATCAGAAAAAAAAAAGGAGTAAAACGCTTCCAAATCATCAAGGAAGAAAGCAAATGTTCATTCTTTGCAGACAACATGTAGAACTCAAAAGACTCCACAAAAAAATTGCTGGGACTGATATATGAATTCAGTAAATTTGCAATATATAAAATCAGTGTACAGAAATCTGTTTCACTTTTATATACCAATAATGAAGCAGCACAAAGAGAAATCAAGGAACTGATCTCATTTATAACTATCAAAAATCATAAGCTACCTAGGAATAAACCTAACCTAAGAGGTGAAAGATCTGTACTCTGCAACCTATAGAACACTTATGAAAGAATTTAAAGATGACACAAAGAAATGGAAAAACAGGGGTGCCTGGGTGGCTCAGTCATTAAGCATCTGCCTTCGGCTCAGGTCACGATCCCAGGGTTCTGGGATCAAGGCCTGGACCAGTCTCTCTGATCAGTGGGAAGCCTGCTTCTCCCTCTCCCACTCTCCCTGCTTGAGTTCCCTCTCTTGCTTTGTCTTTCTCTGTCAAATAAATAAATAAAATCTTAAAAAAAAAAAAAAGAAATGGGAAAAAGTTCCATGTTCATGGATTGGAAGAACAAATATTGTTAAAATGTCTCTACTATCCAAAGCCATCTACATATACATTTAATTCAATCCCTATCAGCATGTTTCACAGAACTAGAGCAAACAACCCTAAAGTTTGTATGGAGCACAAAAGACCCCAAATAGCCTAAACAATCTGGAAAAAGAAAAGCAAAGTCAGAGATGTCACAATTTCAGACTTCAAGTTATATTACAAAGCTGTAGTGATCAAGACAGTATGGTAGTGACACAAAAACAGACATATAGATCAATGGAACAGAACAGAAAATCCAGAAATGGACCGACAACTGCATGGCCAACTAATCTTTGACCAAACAGGAAAGAATATCCAATGAGAAAAAGACAGTTTCTTCAATAAATGTTTTTAGGAAAACAGGACAGTGTCATGCAAAAGAATGAAAATGGACCACTTTCTTATACCATACACAAAAATTCAAAATGGATGAAAGACCTAAACATGAGACAGGAAAACATCAAAACTCTAGAGGAGAACATAGGCAGCAACTTCTTTGACCTCAGTCGTAGCAACTTCTTAATAGACACTTTGTTGGAGGCAAGGGAAACAAAAGCAAAAACAAACTATTGGGACTTCATCAGGATAAAAAGCTTCTGCACAGGGAAAGAAACAATCAACAAAACTAACAGACAATGGAATGGAAGAAGATATTTGCAAATAACATATCTGATAAAGTGATAATATCCAAAAATATATAAAGAACTTATCAAACTGAACACCCCAAAAAACAAATAATAACAGGTTAAAAATGACAGAAGACATGAATAGACATTTTTCCAAAGAAGACACACAGACGACCAGTAAACCAATAAAAAAGATGCTCAAAGTCACTTATCATCAAGGAAAGACAAATCAAAACTACAATGAGATATAACCTCAGACCTGTCAGAATGGCTAAAATTAACAACACAGGAAACAACAGATGTTGGTGAGGATACAGGGAAAAGGGAACCCCCTTACACTGTTGGTGAGGATGCAAACTGGTTCAGCCACTCTGAAAAACAGTATGGAGTTTCCTCAAAAAAGTTAAAAATATAGCTACCTTGTAACCCAGCAATTGAACTATTAGGTGTTTATACAAAGGATGCAAAAATACTGATTCAATGGATACATGCACCCAGATGTTTATAGCAGTATTATCAACAACAGCCAAGTTATGGAAAGAGCCCAAATATACATCGACCAATGAATGGATAAAGAAGATGGGGTTTATATATACAATGGAATATTAGCCATCAAAAAGAATAAAATCTTGCCATTTGCAACATTGTGGTTGAAACTAGAGTGTATTATGCTAAGGAAAATAAGTCAGAGAAAGACAAATGCCATGAGATTTCACTCATAGGGTGGAATTTAAGAAAGAAGACTGATGAACATAGGGGGAGGAAAAGAAAGGGAGGGAGGCAAACCATAAAGTGAGGGTTACTAGAGGAGAGTTGGGTGGGAGGATGAGTTAAGTGGGTGATAGGTATTAAGGAAGGTACTTGTGATAAGTGGATGTTGAATGTATGATGAATCACTAAATTCTATACCTGAAACTAACATTACACTATGTTAAGTGACTGGAATTTAAATAATTTAAATTAAAAGCTTGAGAAAACAAAACAAAACTATGTTATGACCATTACCCCATTAGGATAGTAAAAGTTGTGATCAAGCCTCATTATAAGCAGATAATTTTAATGATAAAAATGGGGATTAGAATAAGCTTTCATAATTAAAATGGGATGAGATTTCACATCTAATATGAGACGCTACATTTCATTGAGGAGGTTTTGGTATAACCTGCAGTGAACACTACAGTAGGGTCCAAGTAAATAATCCCTTCATACTCCCTGTGGAGTCCCTAGCAGGTCTTAGATCAGGAAAAATGACTGCCAGATATGGTGATGGACAGCCTTTTGAGCAAATAAAAGGGTCCCTCTGAATACAGGGAGTATGCTATTGTCCCCTACCTCTATCTTCTAATCCTGCTGTAGGATCTTTCCACCTAGAGAGATGGTACGTGGCAAAAGGCCCAGTCTTTTCATGTGCTTGATGGCCTACTAAATTGTTCACTAATATTTTTAACACTGGCTCTATAAGGCTTTCATGGCAGCCATTTCTGTTATGGATTCACTCTTTATACAGCATCTCCTTTGACAGCAAGTAGCATAAAAGGGCATTGAAATCAAGACTCACAAACCCCTTCTGCCAAATAAAGGAACTTCCTGCAGGCACTTCAAGCAGTCTGTTACACAACTGAATGAGATGAAAGGAAGCAAATCTTGTTGATGGTCACTCAGAAGCAGCCAGATTGCTCTGTTGTATGCCTTCCCCATAGATCACCAATTTAGCCCCATTGTTTAATTTCCACAGAGAGCAGACAACACAGAGAGTAGTGCACAGAGCCCTCTGAGCAGTCAAAGCCTTTCTGAAGAGCCAATATGCGAGAGAGATAAGAGATGGAGGAGCCCTTCCCAGGAGGTGTGTTTGTATATTTGCCTAACAATTTGTTTTGTTTGTTGGCTTTTTTTTTATTCATAAAAAAATTTAAGGAAAACAATTATTCCCATTGAGGACTACCAGCACCCCAGAAGCCTGAATCATTCATCACTAAGGGAGTGGATTTACAAATACATCTTGATGACTAGAGCCAGTGTTTCTTTCAATCAACTGCTTAAATATTTATAAGGCATAGTAGATTGAGCAGAGTCAAGATGGCAGAGGAATAGCAGATTGAGATGACATCAGGTTGTAAGAGTTCAGCTAGATAGTTATCGAAACATTCCGAACACTTACAAACCAACAGGAGATTGAAGAGAAGAAGAGCAGCAATTCTAGAAATAGAAAATTGACCACTTTCTGAAAGTTAGGACATATGGAGAACTGAATCCAAACCAATGGGAAGATAGACTGTGGGGGGAGAGCCCAGCTCACAGTAAGCAGTGGAGTCATGGAGCATAAAATTTGAATTTTTAAAAGTCTGCTCCACCGAGGGACATCAATCTAGAGGATAAGTGGGGGTGGAGCCCTCATGGAGACAGTGTGGTCTCAGGTCCCGCAGGGTCACAGAAGGATCGGGGTGTCTGAGTGTGGCAGAGATCATAGGTATCAGAACAGGGAAGCTGGCTACAGAGACAGAGCCAAGGAGTGAGCTCTCATCTCAGGGTTACCTTAAACTGGGATCAGCTACACAGTCAGACCACTGTTCTTTGAGCAGGGACCCCACAAGTGGCAGATCCAAGGATACCCACTTTCATCTGGCAGAAGAGCAGAGTAACAGGAAGCTGCTGGGTTTGGAGACTCCAAACAGGGCTGTGTGCCAGAGACAGAAACACTTGGTCACAGGCCAGGTAAGCTCAGAGTGCAGTTGGAGGCCAGGGAGATGGGAGTGATTGAGCACTTTCCCCTAAGGGTGTAGTAAGCAGTGGGGCCCTGAGTTCTCAGCTCCTCTGGGCTGGAGATTGGAAGGCTGCCATTTTCATTCCCATCCTCCAGAGCTCTACAGAAAGTGTTCAGGGAACAAAAGCTACCAAAAGCAAACCCAAGCAGATTATTTAGCCTGGTCCCTGGCAAGGGTGGTGTGTTCCACCCCGGGCAAAGACATTTGAGAATCACAGAAAAAGGCCCCTCCCCCAGAATATCAGCAAGAACATCCAGCCAAGACCAAGCTCACTGACAAGAAGAACAGTGGAATTCCAGAGGGGGGGAAAGCAAAGCATGGAATTAATGGCTTTCTCCCCATGATTCTTTAGTCTTGTAAAGTTAATTAATTTTTTAAATTTATCTTTTTCTTATTCTAATTTTTTTTAACTTTTCCTCTTTCCACTTTTAATGTTTTTTAATTAGTTTATCTTAACAATACCTTTCTAAAAGAAAAAATCTTTTTAAACCTTCATTATTATAGTTATATTTTACCCTTCATTGTATCTAACTTTATTTTTTGTATATGTATAGAGTTTTTTCTTCTAAAAAATTTTTAGGATACAATTTCTTCTAATAGATCAAAGTATACCCTAAATCTAGCACAGGGCTTTGTTCTAGACTCCAGCCTGAGCAAATTCTCTCCACTTTCTTTTTCCTTCTTTTTCAAACCAACTTATCTTATCTATTCCTTTTTTAGAATTTTTTTAAATTTTCATCTTTACAGGCATGTTCCATCCCTTCAAGTTTACCCTTATTTTTGTATATATATAAGTTTATCTTTCTTTAAAATTTTGGAAGTAGTTTCTTCTAAGAGACCCAAATGCACCCAAAATCAAGTGGGTGACTCTGTTCTATTCACTAGTCTAATATATATATAATTTTTAAATTTTTTAAAAAATTTTTTAAAATTCTTTTTACCCCCTTTCCTCTCCCCCTGATTTGGATCTCTTCAGATTTGGTTGGCATACATATTTCTGGGGTCTTGCCCACCCTTCTAGTATTTTATTCTCTCATTCATATATTCTTACCTGAATAAAATGACAAGGTGGAAAAACTCACCACAGAAAAAAGAACAAGAGGCAGTACCAAAGGCTAGGGACCTAATTAATACAATCATTGGCAATATGTCAGATCTAGAGTTCAGAATGATGATTCTCAAGGTGCTAGCTAGGCTTGTTAAAGGCATGGAAGATCTTAGAGAAACCCTGTCTGGAGAAATAGAAGCCCTTTCTGGAAAAATAAAGGAACTAAAATCTAACCAAGCTAAAATCAAAAAAGGTATTAATGAGGTACAATAAAAAATGGAGGCTCTTACTGCTAGGATAAATGAGGCAAAAGAAAGAATTAGTGATATAGTATACCAAATGACAGAGAATAAAGAAGCTGAGCAAAAGAGAGACAAACAACTACTGGACCACAAGGGGAGAATTTGAGAGATAAGTGATACCACAAATGAAACAATATTAGAAAAATTGGGATTCCAGAAGAAGAAGAAAGAGGGAGGGGGGCAGAAGGTATATTGGAGAGAATTATTGTAGAGAATTTCCCTAATATGGCAAGGAAACAAGCATCAAACTCCAGGAGACACAGAGAACCCCCTCAAAATCAACAAAAATAGGTCCACACAACATCATCTAATAGTAAAACTGATGAGTCTTAGTGACAAAGAGAAAATCCTGAAAGCAGCCTGGGACAAGAAGTCTGTAACAAGGAATGGTAAAAATATTAGATTGGCAGCAGACTTATCCACAGAGACCCGACAGGCCAGAGAGAATTGGCATGATATATTCAGAGTATTAATGAGAAAAACATGCAGCCAAGAATACTATATCCAGTTAGACTATCACTGAAAATAGAAGGAGATATAAAAAGTTTCCAGGACAAACAAAAACTAAAATAATTTGTAAAACCAAACCAGTCCTAGATGAAATATTGAAAAGGGTCCTCTAAGCAAAGAGAGAGCCTAAAAGTAGTAGACCATAAAGGAACAGAAACAATATACAGTAACAGTCCCCTTGCAGGCAATATAATGGCACTAAATTCATATCTTTTAGTAGTTACCCTGAATGCAAATAGGCTAAATGCCCCAACCAAAAGACACAGGGTATCAGAATGAATAAAAAACAAAAACCTGTCAACATACTGTCTACAAAAAACTCATTCTAGACCCTCCAGATTTAAAGTGAGGGGGTGGAAAACAATTTACCATGCTAATAGACATCAAAAGAAAGCTGGGGTGGCAAATCTTACATCAGATTAATTGGATTTTCAGCCAAAGACTATAATAAAGATGAGGAAAGACACTATATCATACTCAAAGGGTCTGTCCAACAAGAAGATCTAACAATTTTAAATATCTATGCACCTAACATGGGAGCAGCCAAATATATAAACCAATTAATATAACAAAATCAATGAAACACATCAACAATAATACAATAATAGTAGGGGACTTTAACACCCACCTCACTGAAATGGACAGATCATCCAAGCAAAAGATCAACAAGGAAATAAAGACTTTAAATGGTACACTGGACCAGATGGACATCACAGAATATTCCATCCCAAAGCAACAGAATACACATTCTTCTCTAGTGCACATGGAATATTCTCCAGAATAGATCAGATCCTGGGTCACAAATCAGGTCTCAACTGGTACCAAAAGACTGGGATCATTCCCTGCATATTTTCAGACCACAATGCTCTGAAGCTAGAATTCAATTACAAGAGGAAAGTTGGAAAGAACCGAAATATATGGAGGCTAAAGAGCATGCTACTAAAGAATGAATGGGTCAACCAGGAAATTAAGGAAGAATTGAAAAAATTCATGAAAACAAATGATAATGAAACACAACTGTTCAAAATC
This sequence comes from Meles meles, assembly GCF_922984935.1. Lineage (NCBI taxonomy): Eukaryota > Metazoa > Chordata > Mammalia > Carnivora > Mustelidae > Meles > Meles meles. The sequence goes on along the minus strand of NC_060066.1, from coordinate 155,155,799 downwards.
TGTGGGATGCAGCAGAGGCAGTCCTGAGAGGAAAATATATAGAGATACAAAAGTTTCTCAAGAAACATGAAAGGTCTCAAGTACACAACCTAACCCTACACCTAAAGGAGCTGGAGAAAGAATAGCAAAGAAAGCCTAAACCCAGCAGGAGGAGAGAAATAATAAAGATCAGAGAAGACATCAATGAAGTAGAACCAAACAACAACAACAACAACAAACCAGTAGAACAGATCAATGAAATTAGGAGCTGGTTCTTTGAAAGAATTAATAAGATTGATAAACCCCTGGCCAGACATATCCAAAAGAAAAAAGACCCAAGTAAATAAAATCGTGAATTAAAGAGGAGAGATCACAACCAACACCAAAGAAATACAAACAATTATAAGAACATATTATATGAAAGTATATGCCAGCAAATTTGACAATCTGGAGGAAATGGATGCATTCTTGGAGACATATAAACTACCAAAACTGAACCTGGAAGAAGTAGAAAACCTGAACAGACCCATAACCAGTAAGGAGATTGAAACAGTCATCAAAATCTCCAAACAAACAAAAGTCCAGGGCCAGATGGCTTCCAGGGGAATTCTACCAAACATTTAAAGAAAAATTAATCCCTATTCTCCTGAAACTGTTCCAAAAAATAGAAATGGAAGGAAAACTTCCAAATTCGTTTTATGAGGCCAGCATTACCTTTATCCCAAAACCAAAGACCCCATCAAAAAATAGAATTACAGACCAATATCCTTGATGAACACAGACCTGAAAATCCTCACCAAAATACTAGCCAAAAGGATCCAATAGTACATTAAAAGGATTATGCACCACGACCAAGTGGGACTTATTCCTGGGCTGCAAGTTTGGTTTACCATCTACAAATCAATCATTGTGATACAATACATTAAAAAAAGAAAGAACAAGAACCATAGGATATTCTAAAAAGATGCTGAAAAAGCATTGGACAAGGTACAGCATCCTTTCTTGAACAAAACTCTTCACAATATAGGGATAGAGGGTACATACCTCAATATCATCAAAACCATCTATGAAAAACCTCAGTCGCAGCAACTTCTTCCTAGAAACATTGCCAAAGGCAAGGGAAGCGAGGGCAAAAATGAACTATTGGGACTTCATCAAGATCAAAAGCTTTTGCACAGCATATGTAACAGTCAACAAAACCAAAAGACACCTGACAGAATGGGAAAAGATATTTGCAAATGACATATCAGCTAAAGAGCTGGTATCCAAAATCTATAAAGAACTTATCCAACTGAACACCCAAAGCACAAATAATCCAATCAAGAAATGGGCAGAGGGCATGAACAGACATTTCTGCAAGGACGACATCCAGATGGCCAACAGACACATGAAAAAGTGCTCTGTATCACTCGGCATCAGGGAAATACAATCAAAACCACAATGAGATACCACCTTACACCAGTCAGAATGGCTAAAATTAATAAGTCAGGGAATGACAGTTGCTGGTGAGGATGCAGCGAAAGGGGAACTGTCCTACACTGTTGGTGGGAATGCAAGCTGGTGCAGCCACTCTGGAAAACAGTAGGAAGGTTCCTCAAAAAGTTGAAAATAGAGCTACCCTATGACTCAGCAATCACACTACTGGGTATTTACCCTAAAGATACAAATGTAGTGATCTGAAGGGGCACGTGCACCCAAATGTTTATAGCAGCAATGTCCACAATAGCTAAACTATGGAAAGAACCTAGATGTCCATCAACAGATGAATAGATAAAGAGGTTATACACACACACCACACACAATGCAATACTATGCAGCCATCAAAAGAAATGAAATCTTTTTTTTTTTTTTTTTTTTTAAAGATTTTATTTATTTATTTGACAGAGAGAGATACAAGTAGGCAGAGAGGCAAGCAGAGAGAGTGAGAGGGAAGCAGGCTCCCTGACGAGCAGAGAGCCCGATGCGGGACTCGATCCCAGGACCCTGAGATCATGACCTGAGCCGAAGGCAGCGGCCTAAACCACTGAGCCACCCAGGCGCCCAAAAGAAATGAAATCTTGCCATTTGCAGTGACATGGATGGAACTAGAGGGTATTATGCTGAGCGAAATAAGTCAATCAGAGAAAGACAATTATCATATACTCTCCCTGATATGAGGAATTTGAGAGGGAAAATCGTGGGTTTGGGTGGTCAGGAAGAAAAAATGAAACAAGATGGGATCAGGAGGGAGACAAATTATAAGAGACTCTTACTCTCACAAACCAAACTGAGAGTTGCCAGGGGCAGGGGGTAGAGAAAGGTGGTTGGTTTATGGACACTGGGGAGGGTATGCTATGGTGGGTGCTGTGATGTGTATAAGCCTGATGATTCACAGACCTGTACCCCTGGGGCTCATAACACATTACATGTCAATAAAATCAACCTAGCATGTCAAAAAATTTTTTAAATATTTATTAAGTATAATAAAGGGTCTGACTCCATTTTTGATACTTGATTACTGACAGTTTTCAAAGCCTACAATTCTCTTTCCCTTCTGCCCTATAAATCTGAGAAAGCTCATAAGAAGTCAGGTATTCCTTCCTTTGGGTGCTGGTGGGAAGTTGAAACCATGTAAGCCTCAGCCCATGTTTAGGAACCCTCATCCCAGGTCCATTCCTTAGCCCCCTAAAACCTCAAGCTTCTTGTTATTTCCTGTTCTCTGAATCTATTTTTGGAGATATTTAGGTAGTTTTCCAGCTCTTCCCAGAGAGCCTCATTACTTGGGTAGTAAACCTTTTAATAACCTGCTGAATGTGTGCTATCATCAGTCTCAACACCCAAACCAAATATTGGGTGGTGTATCCATCCCAACCCTGCCCAGTGATCACTACATTAAAAATTATCAGAATTACATTAATTATAATACAGTGATTAATAACCATAACCTATAGCTTGCTTCTCCATTCCCTGTTCTCCAAAGCTAAGGCTTGTCTTGTCTTAGACATGTCGAGACCAAAGAGAAAGAAGGGGTTGAAACAAGGCCCAGATTACTCCACATGGCTAGGGGAAGACCAAAGCCTTGTTTTCAATTTTAAGTAGTGTTTTCTCTGGGAAACCACTGTCTTGATTTCTCCCGTGACTGCATTTTCACAGAGCGGGCAAAAAGATGTCAATAGCTGAAGCAAACATACCTTACCCTCAGAAAGATTTCCAGAAATGTCTTAAGAAACAGAATAGGAATAGAGACAAAAATTGATTGAAACTGGGCTCGGATTGGCTGGCTGACATCTGAACTTTCCATATTAGAACAAAAAATAGTTGATCTAGCTAGAATTCAAACACCGTGGGGACGCCTGGGTGGCTCAGCGGTTTAAGCCTCTGCCTTCCGCTCAGGTCATGATCTCAGGGTCCTGGGATCGAGCCCCGCATCGGGCTCTCTGCTCAGTGGGGAGCTTGTTTCTCCCTCTCTCTCTGCCTGCCTCTCTGCCTACTTGTGACCTCTCTCTCTGTCTAAATAAAATATTAAAAAAAAAAAAAGAATTCAAACACCGTGATACTTTAGATCCCTAAATACTATCCAGAGCAGCTAGAAATGAAAGAAACAACGGATGTAGAGTAAGATGAAGTTTCGGTTGCAGCTCTGCCAATGACCACCTATCTGACTCACTTTGGGCAATTCATTTAACTAAGCCTCAGTTTTCTCTCTTATAAAATGGTGATAATGTTCCTGTCATGGCTAATTCAGAGATATTCTGAGTATCAAAATACCATAGCATACACAGAGGTCCTTGGTAAAGTGTCACATAGCACATAAATGTGACCTATTTTAAAACCAAAGCACCATACTCCTCAGAGAATTCCTTACTCGGCACTCTGTAGGTATTATGCAGAGACTATTAATTTTAATTTACAAGCTATTATAACAAAATTGCTAATATAATTCTTAAGTATTTAGTGGTTTAAAGGTAGAAAATTGGAATAAGGAAGAGCTACTTTATTCTCCATAGTACTTACAATAGTAAGTACTTATAATAGTACTTAACAATAGTACTTACAATAACTAACAGGTATACTTCAAAGGGAGCATGATTTTACATAAACGGGGTCAAGAAGACAAAGGGACAGCTTATAGCCTAACAGGAAAGGAGGAAACAAGCTGTAATCATCAGCTATCAGAATTAAAAAGTCCAGAAGGCTGACAAATGAGTTCTTTGTACCCTGATTGGTTTTGTTTAAACACAGCAAGATACAGATGATCCTGGAGAAAAGATAAGTTTTATAAATGTTTAATGTATTCATTTAAGAAGATAGAAAGCATTATATAACATGGATTTAGAGATGTTCCCATTAAAAAAAAGTCAAATAAACTCTTTGGTGCTTAATGTGATTAAAAATAAAACAATTCTACCATTAATATCAGGAAAATGAAACCCGACTTTATTAAGATGTGCTTGATAACACGCCTGATTGCTAGGGGTTTTGTTGTTGTTGTTGTTGTTACTTCTTTCAGTGCTTATTTATCTAGTTTACAGAGAGACTCCACCCCTAGTAATTCTGTAATCAGCTATCCAATAATCTTATGTTACTTAAATACATATTTGTGACAACCCTCCTACAGTATTAATCCTTACAGCAAAACAGTATAAAATTAAAACAAACAAACAAAGTGGGGTGCTTGAGTGGCTCAGTTGGTAAAATGCCTGACTCTTGGTTTCAGCTCAGGTCATGATCTCCCGGGGCATGAGACCGAGTCCCATGTCCAGCTCCCAACTCAGATGTGAGTATGCTTGAGACTCTCTACCTCTCTCTTTCTCTCTCTGCCTCTGCCCCTCCCTATATTCATGTGCATATGTCTCTCTCTAAAATAAACAAACATTCCAAAAATTTTTTAAAACCTACATATAAAGAATAACACTCCTGTAAAATGATAGCATATTTCAAAAAGCCATCCATAACTATGTGTATATCTTCCCCCTTCATTGCTCTACATCCATAAAGTGCTGCCATCTCCATAATTACTTTTCTTTCTTTTTAAAACAATATTTGTCTTTTTAAAAAGATTTTTATTTATTTCACAAAGAGCGAGAGATCACAAGTTGGTAGAGCAGCAGGCAGAGAGAGGGGGAAGCAGACACCCTGCTGAGCAGAGAGCCGCCTGATGCTGGGCTCGATCCCAGGACCCTGAGATCATGACCTGAGCCAAAGGCAGAGGCTTAGCCCACTGAGCCACCCAGGTGCCCCTCCATAATTCCTTTCCAACTGCTCTAGAACAAAAAAGCAAATGACCACAAATCTTCTGTCTTCCCTCCTTCCACACAAACTCCCAGGGATAAGAATCGTCTTCTTTCTGCATAAGGAAGGGTCAGGAATGGAATCTTGTTGCAGATACCCTTTGAGACACTTTTATACAGGTGAATATGAGTTAGCCAGGTTGATGGGAAGGGAAATTCTATGACTTTGACTCTTAATCACCCCTAGATATCCATTCACACATGTGCTATGATCATTTTATGAATTGCCTGCGGGCATTGGCTGGTCTTCAGACAGCGGGACAACCCTGGGCTTGGCTGCTTGAAATTGTAATATCAGTTTGCTTGGCAAGTGGGTATGAGTCAGAGCATGATGCATGGCAGGAAAAAATGAATGGCTTTTGTTTATCTGCCACTAAGACACAACACTATACACATACTATATGTGTTTTAGCTATCTGTCTGTCTGTCTATCTATCTATCTATCTATCTATCTATATATATATATATATATCTCCTCTTCTGCTCTCTTTGTCCACATGTTTTTGGGGGTGTTAATCCTTTAGGATTAGGCTCTAGGCATCAGTATGTTGCCCAAGGCTTCCTGCTAATAGCATTTCATACTCCGAGGCAGTGAAGGCTTTTCTGGGATGGAGCTATGTGGACAGAAGCTCTTTTTCCTGTGAAGTCATGGCCATCTTGCCTCTACAAAGTTGGAATATGTCTGAATCAGATAAGCAAGACAGATCAGAGGCAGCTGAAGCCAAGATTTGGAGAAAGATAGATTTCTGACCACATAATTGAAGCATCTGTCCCCCCTGAAAATGGACCTGGACTATTAGTTATATGAGCCAGATCATTCCCTTTGAGTGTTAAGCCTATTTGAGTTGGGCTGTGGTCATTTGACATCAAAAATTCATCTTTAATGTCCTTGTTTTCATGTCTTTTTTTTTTTCCTTCTGACTTGTGAACAATTCAAAGTTAAGGATTTTATATTAATGTTTTCTTTATTTATTAGAAATATATGAATCCATATTAACCTCTAGTAATCAATAAATGTTTTCAAATGCAAGACTAGGGAAAATATGTAGACATGTATGTTCAGAATTTGTGGGTCATGAAACTAGATCATTTCAGAGATGATAGTCCTGAGAATTTGGGGGGAAAATGAATAGGACAGTACTTAAGATCTTTTTAGTGCAATGAATTATGTAACTAAGCCATAACTCTACTATATGGTTCTTTTCTATACTTTCTGAGTCTAGGAAAAGAGAGAAGAATGTTGTTTAATCTTTTGTTTGTCACATCTCCCCACAAAACATGGCCATGGACATGGTATGGCATCCCTCCAAAGTCTCTCAGCAGAGAGAGAACCACACACATTAAGACAAAAAGAGACTAAGGTGCTTCTTGTGTGAAATGATTTTCTCATTTATTTTATGAGAAATGTGTTAGGGAATTCAATAGATTAGGAAGTGTGAACTCTTGTGACTAAGCATTAAAAATATTTATTCATTGAAATGTCACTAATTTATATAATTTTTAAAACAATTAAATATTTAAATTTTAATACATTTAATTCATATGAGTAAGTTTAAAATTAAAACATGGCATAAGGGAATGATTCATGTCACTTTTTTTTCTTCTTTTCTAAAAGGACACTATTCAAAATTTCTGTCATCTGCTTAGTTAAAAGCTGTCTCAGGGAATTCTTTCAGGCAAAATTTCATACACAGTCTCAGCCCTGCAACCTACATGTGTTGAGGAAATTAGGAAATAAACAGAATATCGCGGTGCAAGTAAAATATCTGCCTTAATGTCAAAATTGTGAAATCTCCCCATATTGTATAAAACAAGGAAGTATATTAGACAATATCCTCCTTCTCATGTCCCTGAGATTTCGTTAGTCAGTAAGGAAGCTAACTGAACCCCTGTCAGACACCAGGTACTGTGCAAGACATTTTCACATGTATTTAGGCACCGAACTTGCTTCGCAAGCCCAAGAAAGAACATTTTTTTTTTTCTCTTCACACAAAAAGAGAATGAGACTCAGCCAAAGAATAAATAAAAAACTTTTACAAGGTCACAAATGTAGTAAGCAACTGCAGAGGGACTGAAACTCTGTTCTGCCTAACTTTAAAACCTATTACTTAAGGATTTGCCTTTGGTTGACTGGTTTTTCAAGTGAAAATAGTACCTCTACGTGACAGAAGCCAGAACTCTGGTATCAGAAGCCTCTTACAGATGAAAAATGGCATCATTCTTTCCCTTCCTCTTTTAATAGGTCATGTAATTTACCTACTTATATATAGTCATCGGGTATTTACATGTATTAGTATATAAATTTACAAAATGGAGAGGAGAGGGAGTTGAGGGAAACTGGAAGGGGAGATGAACCATGAGAGACTGTGGACTCTGAAAAACAACCAGAGGGTTATGAAGGGGCGGCGGGAGGGGGTGGGGTGTGGTGGGAGGTTGAGGAACCAGGTGGTGGGTAATAGGGAGGGCACGTACTGCATGGAGCACTGGGTGTGATGCCAGAACAATGAACACTGTTATGCTGTAAATAAGCAAATAAAAATAAATTAATTAATTAAAAAAAAATAAAAATAAAAATAAAAATGTTTCTATGCACATTTCATTCCTTTAATTATACATCTAAGCTTTCCAGTAATAATAACAGTAATAGCAATAATGATAAATATTTGTTTCAACCAGACAAATAATAAAGAGAATTTGATTGCAAATCATCAGGGATTAATTACCTAAGTGCACAATGAGGACCCAGGAAAAAGTCCGGGTACTGAAGGTCCTTGGAAAGCATCCTCTGGGCCACTCCCTGTTTCAAGTATCACCACATAAACAACTGAAACATGCAGTATATAATCAAGGGATGAAACATGTGGTACGAGTTATAAAACTTCTAGAATTTAGAAGAGAGATTATGAAATGAACTTTTCCAGTAAAAAGGTAAGGAAGTGAAGCATCTCTTAGATTCAGGAGTCTTAATACTGTACTATGGAAATTTATTCTTCTCTAGGGTGTGCGAGAATTTCTTATTTTAAGAAAAACAAAATTTTCAGTAAGGAGAAAATTCAAAGGGAGAGAATATCACTGTGATGACACAGTTAAAATAAGTAGAAGTCATAAATTGAAGTACAGAAACCACCAGTTTCCTTTATTAGAATTAAGGAAGAAAAAAAAAAAGCAATATCTCTGTTGGTCTCCTGTGCTTGCACTGGATCAACTCTAGCAAAAGCACCATGTGAAAAATGGCCACAGCATACTTAATTACCTTCTTTAATTATTTGGAGATCTGCAGCAGCAAAAGTAGCTCACATGGGTCCATTTTATTTCTACTCCACAATTAGGTGTGAAATCAGGTTTTCTTTCTTTCTTTTTTTTAAAGATTTTATTTATTTATTTGAGAGAAAGAAAGAGCACAAGTGAGGAGGAGAGGGAGAAGCAGGCCCCATCCCAGGACCCTGAGATCATGACCTGAGCAGAAGGCAGCCACTTAAACAACTGAGTCACCCAGGCACCCTGCAATTAGGTTTTCTTTAGAAAACAAGCAAACATAACTGTAAACAAGTGACTAAAAACAAGTGTAGTCACTTCTTCTTTTTTTTCTTTTTAAGGTTTTTATTTATTTATTTGAGATAGAATTGAGGGGTGTGGGTGGAGAGAAAGAGCACAAGCCCAGGGAGCAGCAGGCAGAGGGAGAAGCAGACTCCCTGCCAAGCAGGGAGCAAGGTGCAGGGCTCGATCCCATGATCCCAGGATCATGGACTGAGCTGAAGGCAGCCGCTCAACCGACTGAGCCACCCAGGCACCCCAAAGGTGGTCACTTCTATTGCCCAAAGCCTTGCATTCAGACTGACTATTCTTATAGAAAACTAGTTCCAGACTTTCATGTTCACAAGAAGTTCTCAGAATTCCCCCGATTAATCACATGTGTGGTCTGAGAGAAAGTAGGATGACTGTGCTTGTCTAACTATAATCAAGGAGCTCAAGGATATAGCCAAATACCATGTGACCTCAAAGTCTGTATCTAGTTGGCACCATGAAAAAGTTAATTACAATCACTGAAACAATGTGGCATTTCATTTTGCAACCATGAATCATTCTCTGTCTGCTCTAGTCGGCTGAGATTCATTTTCATAGTAAACTAATCTTTAGAGTGTCAGACTGTGATTAGTGATAGTGACACATTTTACAGATTGGGTCCTCAGAGCTGCACCTACCCTGTTGCTATGGAAAGTTTGGTAGAGATCTTGGTGATAATAATCTTGACATTAGGAAAACTGGCATGAAAATTACATATGTTATCTCCTTATAAAACAAAATTTGACCACAATTTCAATGTAGAATAGTTTAATGTTTCTGAACAGCCTATATAATTAAATTATAATGGATTATATATAGATGGGACCTAAAGGTTTGTGAATTTATATTTGTATGTTTGTGAGTTAATTTCATTTGCAGTTTAGGGTAATATTTGAAAGGTCACACTCTAAAAAATAGTTACTGACCTATTAGGTATAAATATCAAATGCTCTGAAAATTCTTAAAGTGTTCTTAACCTTAAAAATGCAACACATTTTCTAAATATACTCTTTGCCAAAAAGTGTTACAAGCAAAAGGTGATTGTGACGGGTGCCTGAGTGGCTCAGTGGGTTAAGCCTCTACCTTCGGCTCAGGTCATGATCCCAGGGTCCTGGGATCGAGCCCCGCATCAGGCTGTCTGCTCAGCGGGGAGCCTGCTTTCTCCTCTCTCTGCCTGCTTCTCTGCCTACTTGTCATCTCTGTCAAATAAATAAAAATAAAATCTTAAAAAGAGAGAGAGAGATTGTGAGAAAGAATTTCTAAGAAGTGAAGATTGCCACAGGTGAACCAAGACAAGTGGCATTTTAAATCCCTTTGCGTCTCTTAAGAGTGCTCATGGTTTGTGTGTTTGACACGGTATGTATAGTCTTTCTGTAACTTATTAGAAGAATATTTAGATTTGACTCTGTTAGTATGAAAAACTATTTATTGAAAATGAACTCATGTTGGCCTTCTTTTAGCCTTCAGCTCTTGTTCATCATGCCAGACAGAAAACTCTCCCATCTCAGGGAGAGAAAATGAGTCCTTCAAGTAGTAAGGAGAAAAACACTTGAAAGAAGTCCTTTCTACCTCCTTGTTTCTCAAGCAGATACACACAGCTATTGGACCAGAGCAATTACTCTGCAGTGTGTGGTTAGGAAATGGGGTTTGAGGTATTTACAAAAGGTGCACAGTTTTGTTTTGTTTTTTTAAGATCTGTTTATTTTAGAGAGTTTTCGGGTTTTTTTTGTTTTTTTTTTTTAATATTTGTTTATTTGTTTGTCTCTAGAGAGAGGGTGGGGAGAGGGGCAGAGGGAAAAGGAGAGAAAGTCCCACGTTGACCCAGCACTATGTGAGGAGACTGACAGGGGCTGTCTGATGACCCTGATATCATGACTCTGAGATCATGACCTGAGCCAAAACCAAGAGTTAGACACTTAACCCTCTGCATCACCCAGGTGTCTTCATTGTATCAATTTCTATTTGTGAATGTGTGCTATTAGGAAGATCCCTTTAGGTCAGAATTGTCTCTGATGCTTTTCTATCAAGAACAGAACGCTCCTAAAGAGCTTTTCTATGTATCTTTCCACATAGCACTTAGGACAAAAGTAGCTATCCATGATGAAGACTCACATTTAGAGTCTGCAGGTTTACCACTTCAAGTCTCATGCTAGACATTAACATTTAAAATATAAAACATAGGAGTTTTAACACATGATCACTGAAAATGGTTTATATCATTTGAAGATAGCTGTGGCTTTATGTAGCATCATCTAGTTATATGCAAAATAAGTCAATCTCATGTTGCTGACACCAATCCTCTGCAAAACGTGAAGATGTAAACGTTGAGGAGTAAATTATAGCACTAATAAAGTTAACCTGGTAGAGTCCAAAATGGCATATGCAGCAGAGGAAAAAAGCAAACAGAAACAGTTCATGCTGTTATAATTGCTACAATTTCAGTGGCAATTTAAATAAAATAATTCAAATTGCTGCAATTAACACACACATAGAATTCAAAGGATGGTGGGTGACCTCACACAAAACACACTGTGGAATCAACCCTCCTCCAAAGAATTAACCTTCATAAATCATTTGCCTCCAAAGGATGCCTGGCTTTATGCTCTGTGAAAATTATCAGCACAGGAAAAGCAGGACCCCTAAATGAGAATACCATCAACAGCAAGCACTGTCTCCTGGTTTATTTCATCCGTAAGAATACAGAGTTTGGATGTGTTACATTCACAAACTCCCCGGCTGAAAGTGGGATTTTGCTCTTTCTGCATGAGCGCCCCCACACAGCTGAGAAGGAACCGTTAGCTGGATTGCTAAGAAGTGAGTCTGATGCACGTTGACAGAAATCGCTCTTTTACTTGACTTCAGGGGCACAATAGCATCATATCTGTTGTTTAGGTCTGGATACAGGGCTCTCTCCAACACATTAGAGCACAGTAGCCACCAATTGTTATTTGAGGTATGGAGGAGAGGAGTTCAATGTTTCTCCGGTCACCTGAAACCAAATTTAAGACATACGATCTGGGACACTTTGGAAGGCTTTTCTCTCGTTAGGTCAGATTTATGCAAGCACAGAATAGACAGTCTGAAAAAATGATGATTTATGATGAAAAATTTTTAAAAAGTAACAGCTGGGTGAGTCTGATATGAGTGAGAGATGACCTCTACCACCCCTGGTTCATGAGGTCTAGGTTTAGGAAACAAGGCAAGCCATTTGAACAACTGCCCAGTATACAGAGCTCAAAAGCACTTTTAACATCCAAAATGTATAATTCCTTGCCCCCTTAAAAATAATCTCCACTCTGGAAGGTGCTCTTTCAAGATCATAAATCTCTTCTGACATACTTTCATATATGGAACCTTTATAACACAAAGGCAAAGAAAATATCATTTACCATTCATATTCTCCCTTAAAATGATCTTACTAGGTCTATGCTTATGCTTTGCATAATTTATATTGATGCATGTTTAGTCAAAATAATATTTAAACAGGATTCTCATGCTAAATTTAATTTGTGTGAGGGTTATTATACTATTGCCATGGGAGGGTCAAAGGATAGTTAATAAAAGTAATTCAAATCAGTTTAAAGGAGAAAGTAAAATTGTACCAGCTGTGGAAACAATAGCTGAACAGGGAGGAAACTGTACCTCTGTGTAAGTTATTCATACGAGTGATACTCTCTCATATGGGGACAGCAGTAAACAAAAGCATTACTTACATTATTATCCCCTCCCCAAAGAGAATGGGAACAAGCCTATCAGGGAAATTCTATGAATGACCATGACAGCATCCAGAAGTCTCTGGCAGAACAAAATGGGAGGAGATAGGAAATAAAACCAGAGGAGCTGGCAGAGGCTTGCAAAACGTTCATGTCCAATTAGTCAGGGCAAAAAAAAAAAAAAAAAAAAAAGAGAGAGAGAGAAGTGTTGGCAAACTGAAAGAACAAAAACAGAATTCAAAACTAGAAACAAGATCAGAATTCTTGAATACCAAAACTTCATATGCAAATAAGTGGAAATTAAGTCAGGCTCTTTGTGAAATAAGTACTCCTTAAAAGGTTGCCAAAAATCAGATTCTTAAATGGTTATTTGAACGTTAGTTGAAGCTGCTTAAGTTGTGCATGCTCAAGAATAAAAAAAAAAAAGAAAAAAAATGAATTAGTAATTTATTCCCAAAGTGACCTTTTTCAGGCCATAATAAATCATCCATATATACTGTCTTTTTCCATGAACCTTCCACTTAAAGAAGGCGAAAATGGAAGTACTGCTGAGAGCATGAGGCAGTCACCGACCCAAGAAGACTGAAATTGGAGTACATAAGCACAAATCTAACTTCCTGGCTGAAATTCATCATTGAAAGAAGCACATGTCTTGTGGTTACCTGCTTGCCCCAAATCATTCCTTCTTTATGCCCCATATTTCTTTTACCTTTGTGGCTAGTCAGGAAAAGAAGAGTCACAGTTCTTGATGTTTGCATTTGAATCTTGAATAAGAAAAGAGGTTTAAATAAATGAACAAAATGTTGACTGAAGATTGTATTTATCCCATTGAAACAGAAGTCAAATAATTAACTTTTGGATTAGAGTTTTGAGACTCAAAATATTCAATATTACTCTTATTGGAAAGTGAACTGTTTAAATCACAGTTATTATAGCCAAAAAGGTAATGAAGACTTTTCATCTTTCATCACCTTTGCTCCTTTTAACTAAAGTGTGAACCTAATAGCTCCAAGTTCCTCTAAATTCAAGGCTGAATCTTAAAGGGAAAAATCTCTGGGAAAATCTACAGCTCCATTACAGCATTTCATGCAATTCAATCCAACACACTCTGCATTGTTTTTTTACCAGTTATGTGATCTTCAGCTATTTTTATAAAATTGAATAGTCAGCCTTTTAAGCCAAAAAGCACAAACATGAGAGTAGGAAAGTTTCACGCTTATTATAAATTTGTGTATTTTAAAAATTAGGTAAGGTACAGCCAAAAGAAGAGAAGAATAAGAAAACACAGCAACGTAACCATTTTCATACCCAATAGAGAGTTTAAACAAAAGATAAAACTGCATTTCAATTTTTTTATGAATGACTGAATTTTAAATCTTAAGTGAATGGTACTTCAAATTCCCAGGATAGAAATGGGTTCCCCACAAACCACCTTCTACCATCATTCTATAATTACAAACTAAGCAGTACTACAAAGTAAATGAGGTTGATAAGTTTTTATAGTATTATAGCATCATAAGTAAACTGACAATTTGATGTTATAGTCTGTATTAAAATATGTAGATCTAGTGGGATCTAAACACAGTTTAAACAAATGCACATGGAATATCCAACTTTGAAGAGTGCTTTCACTAAAGGAATACAGATCAGTAAATATGCTACAAAAATAGTAAAAAGTCTTGAACTGAAATAGAGATTTGAATCAACTTCATAATGTATTGTGGGGTTAACGATATCCTGTGAGAAGAAGTACCCAGATCACAACAGATCATAGAGTCCTCTGCAGCCACTAATGGACAATTTATTGACATGAATTTCTGTGATAGCATGCAGTGTTGGAAAGGAAAGAATGAGCTAACCTCCTTGATTCTCACTGGAAATGACTCTTTGTCCTGATCAGGCATACTGTATGCAGTCAACCAAGGCAGGAAAATATTTCTCGCAATGCATTTATGACAACTTGAATACAGAGGAAAGGGGGAAAAAAGAAACAAAAAACAAGAGTCTATATGAACTCGCAGTGCTAGAGAAATAGACAGGGTGGGGGGGGGGGGAGGACATTTTTCAATTTGACCAAAGAAACTACTGCCCAGAGAGAATGGTTAAGAAAACTAGAAGAACAAAGGTGTCAAAGTGGAAAAAGTGACCTTTAAATAGTTCTGGAGAGAAATATCAGAGGACTTAGAATAAAAGTATTCAGTAACCCACTATATTTCTTGTTAATATTTTATTTTCTTTAAGGAATATAGTTCAGAAATCGCTTACATGAAATGACAAAAGTAGTTCTGCTCTTTTTGAACAATGCGTATCTCAAAGCATTACTTATGAATTATTTAACTTTTCCTTATGTGTTCATATAGTGAATAATGATTAGGCAATAACTTAAAAGGAAGAGTTAAAGTTCAGTGAATTGTTCGGTCCTTCACATGTTAATAGACATCATAGGAACAAATAGCTAACTTCAGCTCAAAAAATGGTGTAAGATGTGGGTCTAATACCAGCAGGATTTTGTTCCCACGTGAGGAGTATATTTGCAGTCATAGATTACTTTCTTTCAACCACTTTAATCTGATTCCTTTTACCACAGAGCAACAAACAGAAACCTTTTTATGCAAATGAGCAGGACAAAGCTGTGATGAAAAGTCTGTAATTATGAGTTAAATTCTGGTAAGACCTTTACTGACTGGCATTTACGTGCCTGGTGAAACAACTGAAATTGCTACGAATCGCCCTCTCCACTTGCACTGGGATGGCAGGCTGCCCCAGGTCTTTGGGATTCATAGAAATCAAGGATTATACATCTCACTGTAAAAAAATTATTTCGGAGATGTTGGTCAGTGTACCACGTAAATGATGAAAGGAGTAAAATCTAACTCAAAGAGGAGTGAAATGAATCACTCCAGTTAGAATGGAATGCAAAGTTGGGGCGCCTGGGTGGCTCAGTGGGTTAAGCCGCTGCCTTCGGCTCAGGTCATGATCTCGGGGTCCTGGGATCGAGTCCCGCATCGGGCTCTCTGCTCAGCAGGGAGCCTGCTTCCCTCTCTCTCTCTGCTTGCCTCTCTATCTACTTGTGATCTCTCTCTGTTGAATAAATAAATAAAATCTTTAAAAAAAAAAAAAAAGAATGGAATGCAAAGTTTAATTTCCAGACAACTGCTGAGCTAACTTTGACTCATAGGTAACAATTTTTCAAATGAAATTTCACTAAGGAGGAGGCAGCATCATTCATTGTGCAAAACAAAGAGGAACTGAGTGAGCAGACCCTTCCGTACTGAGCAGTGGGCGACTACATGTTTGTGACTTAGGAAGGAAATGCGGAAGGAGTAAGAGTCAGGCAAGTAGAATACAGAAGATTACATGCATTTTTAACTGTTGTAAGTCAGATAGCAAAAAAATGTTTATTTGTGTACAGTGGTGCTGGGGAAATAAGGACCCCACTGCAACTACTGATAAGAAACTGGTTTGCTTGGTGGCACACCTGCAGTCAGTTAAGCATCCAACTCTTGATTTCGACTCATGCCATGATCTCAGGGTCCTGAGATCAATCCCAGAGCTGGACTCCCAGTTCATCGGAGAGTCTGCTCAAGATTCTCTCTCTCCCTCTGCCCCTCCCCAGCATGCATGATCTCTCTCTGTGTCAAATAAACAAATCTTAAAAAGAAGAAGAAGGAGGAGGAGGAGGAGGAGGGGGAGGGGGAGGAGGAGGAGGAGGAGGAGGAGGAAGAAGAAGAAGAAGAAGAAGAAAAGAGAAAGGGAAAAGAAAAGAAACTGGTCTGCTTGGTATAGCCTAACAAGTAAGGCCTCTATGTTCTAATTTGAATCAGATGGAAGAAACATGGGCATACAATACTGTTTTTTCTTAATTATAGAAATAAATGCAACTGGCTGTTAGTCAGATTGTTACTGTTTCCTTTACTGAAGCTTGTAATCCTCTGAAAGAAAATGGATTTAGCAACTATTATTGTACTAGCCATTATTTTGCCAAGAAACCAATCTTCAATAGCTTGTCTCCAAACTTAGAACTCCCACGTACTATCCACTTACCATCTCCAATGCTCACCTAGACATTTTCAAGAGCCTACTACTAACCGGGCCTCTGGACTATACTCTATAGCATTTTGATCCATTCTTCACACTGTAACTGGAATTCACTCTTTCAAATGCCGATCTGATTATGTCACCTCCAACAAATCCCCCTATAAACCTTTGATAGCTACTTAGCTCCTACGATTAACCTGGCTTGTAAACCTCTCCGTAGCCTCATCACCCAAGCAAACCTCAATCTGTAAAGCTCTTGAACTTCATCCTGCAGGTGCGCTAGGATTTACCAATTCTCTGAACGTCCATGCTCTCTCCCACTACTGGGCCTTTATACACGCTCTTCTTCAGACTGGACGGTTATCCACGTCTCCACTCTCACTTACTTTGTACACTCCCTTCAAAGCTTACTTCAAGTGTTACTTCTTTAAGTTGTTAAATTCTGTCGTACTATAGTATTGCTTTCCTCCAAGGCATCAATCTAAGAGTATATGTATATGTGCTTTAGTCTATCTCTTAAAAATGTTTTCCTTATGAAATATTGAAAAAAAAACCACCAAAACCAAAAATGCACGCAAAGCAGAAATGGACAGTTTATCACCGATGTGCCCACCCCATGAGTCAAGAGGTAAAATTTTGTAAGGAGAAATTCATGCTCTTATCCAATTACTGTATACTCCTACTACTCCTCCAAAGGATAGCACTGATATGATTTACATAAAAAATATTGTGAAAAATTTCACTATCTAAACATGCATCTTTAAACACAAAGGGTAAATCTGTCTGTTTTTTGAGCATTCTAGAAATGGAATCATACGATAATTATTATTTGTGTCTTGATGGCTAGTAACGTAAGTCTTCGTTTTCTTGTTCTTACTAAAAATTGCCTTTATAATTTCTGGTTGCTTACATTTCAGCATAAATTTTGAATCAGATTTTTGGTTTCCAACAACAACAAAACACTTCATTGGAATGCCATTAAATCTATTGATCCATTTGGGGAGAATTTATATCTTGATAATACAGAGTTTTTCAATCAACGAATATGGAATATTCTTCCATTTACCTAGCTCTTCTTTAATTTATCTTACTAATGTCTTAGAGTTTTCAGTACAGAAAACTTGAATTTTTTTTGTTAGACTTATTCCTAGGTAGGTTTTTTATGCTATTGTAAATTAAATCTATTTTAAAATTTCATTTTCCATTAATTTGTTGCTAAAGTATAAAAATATAGTTAATTTAGGGTATTTACTTGTATCTAGGACCCTTCATAAATTCAGTTACTGGTTTTAATAGTTTTTTCTAGAATTGTTTTGACTTTCTATATACACAATAATGTTGCCTATAAATAATGACAAATTAATTTTTTTCAATAACTCTATCTTTATTTTCCTGACTTATTGCTACTGTTAGGACATCCAATATAATATTGTATAGATAAGAAAAAAACAAACATCTATATTTGGCCTCAATCTCAAAGAAAAAGATTTTGAGAATTCAAAATTACATATAACTGTAGGGTTCTAGTAATACCTTTTATCTAATTAAGTGTCCTTCTATATCTAGTACGTTAATCAGTCAACTATTACATTTTATTAATTTTTTTCAACTATTTAACCTATTATATTAATCATATTCATTATTGTTCATATCATGTATTGCAAGAATTTATATTCAAATGTTAAGTAAATTTGCCTTTCTGTCCTTCATTTGGCAATGACTATACTATCCTTTTTGTATACCAGCACCTTTGGTTTACCACTATTTAGGATTCTTTAAAATCTATGTCTACTAATATTGTCCTATAATTTTTCTTTGTTACATTGCCATTGTATCATTATTGGTACTGTGGTTATTCTGACCTTATAAAATAATTGCGAGTCTTTTTATTTCCATTTTCTGAAAGTATTTAGCTTTATCTATCAGTAGAAAAATCTGGTCCTAAAGTTTTCTTTGTGATAAATTTTTGATGTTTTAAATATAAATTTATCTTCTTAGATTTTCTGTTTCTTACCATGTCAGTTGTCTTTTTGTAGGAAGTTTTCAATTTTATCTAAAAATTTAAACAAACCTCATAAGTTTTCTTATTATTTATCATTTTAATATCATTAGGATCTGCAGTAATGTTCCACTTTTCAATCTTTATATTGGGGTGTGTGTGTGTGTGTGTGTGTGTGTGTGTGTTGCCTTTAATTAGCCTCACCAGAGTTTGTCATGTTATTAGTCCTTCAGAAAAAACTCTGGGATTTGTTGATCTCTCTATTATATGTTTAGTTTCTAAGTTTTTAATTTCTGTGCTCTGCTTTATTTTTTTTCTTTTTTTCCATATTCTGTCAATATTTTTTCTCTGTTCTTTTTCTAAAATGTTTACATTATAGATCATTGATTTTGATAAGTGTCAGTCTAATTTACAAAGTTTTAATCCATGTTTTCTTATTCAGCTAAAGATATTTTATTTTTATTATTACTTCTTTGTAGGGATATTTCTAGTCTCAATTTTTTTTATTGATTTCTGGCTTAATTGAATTTTGAACAGAGTATACACTCAGAATAATCTTGATCTTTTGAAACTTATTGATACTTGTTAATTTTTTTTATACTTTTTTAATTTATTTATTTTTTTCAGCGTAACAGTATTCATTGTTTTTGCCCAACACCCAGTGCTCCATACAAAACGTGCCCTCCCTATTACCCACCACCTGTAAAGGTTTCTTATACATTTTAAAAGTGTGTATTCTGCAGTTCTCAAATATTTTATGCTTCGGGCATTAGGTCTAGTTTATTAATTATGTTGTGAAAATATTCTATACCCACATTATTTATTCTTTTAGTTACAAACAAAGAATGTTAAGATATCCTATCACAATTGTGGATTTACCTAATTTTTTCATGTTTCTATGAATAGTCGTGTCACATATTTTAATGCTACATTACAGGGTGTATATGTATAACTGCATATGGACATTTTTAGGTGACTTGGACCTCCATCATTAGTAAGTTTTCCTCTTTAACTCTAGTAAAGCATTTTGCTTGCCTTAAAGTCTACGTGGTCTAATATTAATGCAGCTATACCAATTTTCCTTTGGGTGATGTTTGAGTGTTAAATGATACAATTTTTCTATATTTTACTTCTATTTTTCTCAACCTCCTAAAAACAGCATTTTAAAAAAATTTGGCCTGTCATTCTTTGCATTTTAAGTGATTTACTATTTAATTTGCAACTACAAATTGTGGGTGGAGCACCTGGGGGGTTGAGTTGGTTAAGTGTCTACCTTCAGCTCAGGTCATGATCTCAGGGTCTTGGGATCAATCCCTGCCCTGGGTTCCCTGTTCTGTGGAGAGTCTGCTCCTCCCTCTCTCCTCTTTCCCTCCCCCCACACACTCCACTCATGTGCTATCTCTCTCAAATAAATAAAATCTTTAAAAAACAAAACTACAAATCATACAATTTACAATACAATTACAATGTAAAATAATCAATTTACATTTGATTACTGATATATTTGTGTTTAAATCCATCATCTTACTGTTTTCTATTTGACTTAGGTGTTCTATATTCTTTTGTCTCCTCTTTCCTGAGTTTTTGCTTGATTTAACATTATTGATGTTAAATGTTATCACATTTCCTTCATCTATTTCTTGGAAGTTATATATTTCTTTACTATTCTCTTAATGATTATTCTGAAAAATAAAATATAAATTTTGAATTATCAAAGCCTAATATTGTCATTCTTGCCCTTTCTCTAAACAACACGAAGATCTTTGAACACTTTAATTCTATCTATTTCTTACAGGACTTTTATGCCATTGATATCATGTATTTTAATTCCACACATGTTTTAGAACACTCACCCATTGTTATTCACCAATAAGGTCAATACCTATATATTTAAAATTTTCATAATTCTTCATGTTTCCTTACATTTCTTCCTTCCATCTTATTATAGATTGAATGTTTGTGTCCCTCCAGAGTTCGTATGTTGAAGCCCTAATCCCCAAGGTGATGATATTTGGAGTGGGGAGCTTTGGGAGGGCCTTAGAGTTAGAGGAGGTCATGGGCATGGAGACTTCATCATGGGATTCGTGTCCCAAGAGACACCAAGAGAGCTCTCCCTCTCTCCATACACACCCACTGAGGAAAGACCATGTGAGTACACAGGAGAAGGCACCAGATACAAGTCAGGAAAAAAGCTGTCAGAATTGGCCAGCACTTTGACCTTATACTTTTTAAGATAAATTTGTTGTGTAAGCTACCCTGTCTAAGGTATTTCGTATTGGCAGTTCAAGCTGACTAATACATATTTGGACTGATTTCCTAACTGAAGCATATTTTTTAATATTTATTTTTTAAAGGATTTTTTAAAAGATTTTATTTGTCAGAGAAAGAGAGAGAGAAAGAGGGAGAACACGAGCAGGGGGAGCTGCAGGCAGAGGGAGAAGCAGGATCCCTGCTGAGCAAGGAGCCCAACAAGGGACCCAATCCCAGGATCCCAGGATCATGACCTGACCTGAAGGCAGACACCAAACTGACTGAGCCACCCAGGTATCCCTATTCTCCATTACTTCTTTAAATGTGAGTTTGTTAGTAATTAATTTTCTCAGCCTTTGTTTTTCTGTAAGTCTTTTTTTCATCCTTGTTCTGAGAAGATATGTTTATTTGTTTTAGAAGTTTTGGTTAGTAGCCGTTATCCTTTTGATCTTTTTAATTGATAGACCTTTGTTTTCTACTTTCTTTTGTTCCTATTGCTAAATCAGTTCTCAGTCTCAATGTTACTTCTATGAAAATATTTCTTTTCTCTTCTGGCTATTTTAAAATGTTATCCTTGTTTTTGTTTTCAACTGATTTACCCAAGTGAAAATTTGTTTTTATTCCTTGGAGTTCATAGGGTTTCTTGGATTATTGACTTAATGTCTTTCATCAATTTGAGAATATTCTTAGCCATTATTCTTGTTTCCCATAATAGATTATAAACCTCCTAAGGGTAGGATCTATGTCTAATCTTTCAGTCACTATTATATTATAGGACTCAAAGTATTTGATAAGTATGTTGATTTATCAGAAATTCTGGGAAGACTTCTCAATACATTCTTCCTTAATTCTTTCTACTCTGATTTCAATATTTCTCTTCTGTGCCTATTAGTAATATCCTGTCCTTAAATACATTATACCTCTTATTACACTGAAACCACAGTACTTCTCAATCAAGACACACATCTGTGGTTGTATTCAGTTATGCCCGGAGGTAAACAAAGCTAAGAAATTAATGTGTCCCAACTGACTGAAGTATTTAGGTAGATTTTTTTTTTTTTTTTTAAGAATTAAACAATCACCTAAGTAACTTGGGACATTTTTTTAGATGTAACACAGATGGGGTGGAATCAGTTCTTAGACGGTGCTAAGAAGCCTCTGTCTGCGACAGAGAACTTCTCTGGGAGGAGTGATGGTGCATATTCTCATGCATCTTATAGGTTTTACTCATTGACTTTGGATTTATTTTTTTTTTAAGGGACTTATTGTATAAAGGGGTCTGAAAGCTACTGGAATAGAATATAAACTTTTCAAAATTAGAAAATAGAATACAAGTCTTTTCAAAATTAGAAAATAAAAATAGTATAAATGTCAAAGTATGGAGGTTATGTTCCCAGATCCCCATTCTCTTTTCAGTAGAGGTATTTCAGAAGTGCTGTATGTACTCTCTTCCAGAGTTTACTTGTATGTCTGCAAGACATGAGGCATTGGGATGGCATAACTTGTTCTCTTAATAATCTTTACATCCCCCAGAGCCTAGAACAGTTTAAAAAGAAAAAAAATGTAAGGAATGAATGAATGAATGCATGAACGCTAGCATATACAGTAGTCATTTCATGTCTCTCAGAATAACTTCTTTAGACAAAAGGAGTTAGCAGGTAGCAGCGACAACACTGGAAAAAGTCTCAAGAAAAGCCATTAAAAAATTACTCGATTAAAAGGATATAAAATCTTTATGCACATAAGTTAGGCACATCTGACACAATCTGTTTCAGCAATATCAGCAAAGCTAAACTGGAGTAACTGACATTCTATATAATCATTTGAGTTAATATATTCACTCAAACACGTTTTGTATCTATTTGTTTATCTCCATATAAACAGTAGTGAATGATCTACTGTTTGCTAGCTGCTTCACTTTTGTGAGTGTAGCATAATTATACGTGAGTTGATAAGTAATGAAAACATTAAGTGTTGTGTAAAGATTATGACTCCAGTGCCTAGTAGGGCAATTAAATTTGATGTTTGTTACTCTGTCTCAAAATAAATGATGATCTGTTTTCCCCTGTGCATGTAAATAGCTATGTAAATAGCTGATTGATAACAATAGGAAAGTGGCTATGAAGGCCAATTCTACTCATTAGATACATGAGTAAGCAATTCATTTTACTGTTAAGATGAGTGGTGGTGAGCGCTATGATACCTACAGAAGAAATCAATATTGGACCCTTTACAACAGATTAAATACTTGTGTGTGTGTGTTTTAATTTATTGAATTGTGATAGTAATAAGAAACGACTGTCATGGAGCATTAGTATTTGTAAGCTGTGACTTGATTGCCAACACGTCTGCCTGAGACCAAAAGATTACATCATGAGGTATAGCAAAACTTTTCAGAAAGTGAAATTATATGAGGTCCAGGACATTTTACACCATACGGATCCAGTAAATATAAGTGAACTTTAAATTCTTTTTGTTTGGGGGCACCTGGCTGGCTCGGTGCGTTAAGCCTCTGCCTTTGGCTTAGGTCATGATCTCAGGGTCCTGGGATGGAGCCCCAAATCAGGCTCTCTGCTCAGCAGGGAGCCTGTTTCCCTCTCTCTGCCTGCCTCTGCCTACTTGTGATCTCTCTCTCTGTCAAATAAATAAAATCTTTAAGAAAAAAAAATAAAATAAATTCTTTTTGTTTATTCTTAACTTTTCTTGTAACAATAGTGTTATAAATAATCCCTTTAAAATAAATTTTATCAAATATTTTAAAGTTTAAGCTCTGCTATTATTTTACATCTATTTCAAGAGTGACAAAGTGATAATCATGAGCAGATGTAAGAATGAAGCAGATGAATAATGACTAAACTTCTTGCAAGCTAAAAGCAAAAACAAAGACATTTTTAAACAGGGGGGAAAAGGACATATTTTCATAGAAGCAACTATTATGGTCTATGGTCTATATTATAACCATATTATGATCTATGGTTTACTAGACCATAGAACCTCTGGAATGTATGTGGATTATTTAAAAGGCAGACCAGAAATATAAGGGAATGAGCAAAGCAGAGTTCCAAAATTATTTTTGGAAAGATTTTTATATTTTGTAAAATGCATAGAATTAGTTAGGACAAGAAATAAAGATTGTGTTGGACTGTCTTCAACTTATTTGAAAATTTTGGGTTTTTTTTTACTTTTTATTTTTTAATTATACCAGCCTGAGTGAGGACTGGGAGGTAACATAAGCTAGTTGGTGCTTTAAAAGTCTCAGGAAGGCCCTGTCTGCACTTCGGTGAAAATAAAGAACTGCCTTGAACGCTGAAGAATAAGATAAAACTCCACATATTAAAATGATGAAATTGTACCTGGATTACATATTATGAACACGAATTCCAATTTTCCAATTTCAAAGGTTGATAGAAGTGTTTATTGGGGTTTGGACACCTACCACCTTTGTTTCAGAGCCAGAGGCTTTGTTAGGAGTAAAGAATAGGACACAAATTTGGAAGGTGTCTAATGGGTCATATTAAATCATCCTGCTCCTTGAAACAAAATTTGGCCCACCATTGTAAAGAAAACCAAATTGTTTCAAATTATATTGCACTGGTTTATTAGAGCCTGAACTTTTTTGAATCATTATCCTCTCTCCATCTTTTTATAATGATTTTATTAAAGTCAGAAATAGGTTTCTAAAGTTGCAAGGTGAAAATTATCATTTAAAAGATAAATTAGTAATTCTGGAAAATGTTTTACTATCAAAAGACAATATTTACAATAACTGCAAATCTTCTTTGCTTGCCACAATTAACCATCTGGCAAATGAGAGATAATTAGGTCATCATTTGGCAATGTGATTTCAATAGGCAGACAGAATACTAATAACACAATGAGCCAAGTTCCATAATCTAATTCATTATCACTTTTCTAGCACTTCATTTTTGTTTTAAATGACTCTATTTGTTAATCATTCCACATATCTTTGCTGAAGATAAATAATACAGCACATTCCCAACTGATAGACATGAAAACTGAAAATAAACAGAGTAATTTCTCCTTGGTCATACTGCCAATTTTTAGAATAGCCGTATTATTAATTCAGCCTCTGATACCTTCTAACACAATTCACTCAACAAGTATTTACTAGATGCCTACCATGTGTCAGCACTGTATTGGCCACCACAAAAATCAAACAAAGAAAATACAGGCCCTGGCATAAATGAGTTTAGAGAAAGAAGTGAGAAAAAAATTACAAATGCAGATTTTAATGCAAAGTAGTAACATGGAATTCAGAATAACCAAATTCTCCGGAGATTAGGAGTAACCAGGTAATTTTTCATGAAGTGAATCACGAGCATCTCTTTTCAGAAGTTTGACAGGTGATGAGTTGGTTATGGGAGTTGAAGAAAATAGAAGCATAGAATGATGTTGCTTCTCTCTTCTCTCTTACCTCTCTCTCTCCTCTCTCTCTTCTCTCTTTCCTCTCACTCTTTCTCTCTCTCAGTCTTTCTCTCTTTCTTTCTTATTGAACTGACAGTATAAGTGGGAGCCTTAATCAGTTTGGGTAATTAATAAGGAGTAGCAGATTAGGGAAATAAAGTAATGGGTTCAATTTCTGCATGACCGAATTTAAGACTTTATATATAAAATCTAAGAATTTGCTGTTCAACTTCTGAAGCTCTTGATAAAGGCACAATTAATACAGTTGAAATGAAATGGGAGTAAAAAGGGTGGCCAGGAAGAATCTGCTGAGTAAAAATAGGCAAGGGCATTTTTATTTAAATGATGAGTGGAGAGGCCACCAAAATAATTTTAAGTAGGAACTGTCAGGAATATAAGGAGAAACAGAATATACTATCATAGAGACAATAAAGAAGCAATCAGAAGGGTGAACCAGTTAAGTTTTTTGGTCTGCATTTATGCTGCATAACAAAACTTAAAAATATTAATGCTTCTAACAAAACATCTGTGTCTTTTGCATAGTGATCTGTGGTTAGCATGAACAGTTCTGATTCATGTTTTCACTTGTTTCCAGCTACACATTCAGTTCATGGGCCCTCCAAGTGAGCAAATGGGTCCATTTTGCTGATCAGACTAGCATTAAGGGAGCATGTTCTTCTCAGAACATACAGAAAATGCATGAGGAACCAAGCATCTTTGAAGTCCTTGCTTATCTCATGTCCACTATCATTCTATTGTCCCAAGCAAGAATCAAAGAATCAGAGATACATAGTCCACCTACTCTGGTCATAGAAGTTTTTCAAAATCATCTAGAAAAGGGCATCATGAATTTATAAATCTATAATCTGAACCAAGTAAAGAATTAAAAGCTATAATCTAACCCAATCTAGTCTATGACTAAAGAATGTGGTCAATATTCAGAGACTAAATAGGAAAAGAACTGGCCTGAGAAGAGTTTATTGTAATAGTTACTCGCTCATTTCCAAGTACACAGATTAGAAGAAAATGATAATTTTCTATAGCACTGATTCTTTACCTTTTAGAGAAATAGAAATAAATGTCTGGTGAGTTTTCTAGAAATACCTATGCATGAAACCATATCAATTAAATAAAAATGTCTAAGCCTGAAATGCAGACATTTTTTACTCTTTTTTACAGCTCCTCAGGTGATTCTAATGTACACGAATGATTTAGAGTAAACATTCTCCACTTTGCAAGGGAAATTAAAAAATATAAATATCCCTAATGTGACTTCACAGTATAGTTCCAATTTTATGTATGTGAGTATGTACATGGCACAGAATGTATATATGTCTGTATGCACAAAAAGGGAGTGAGAAGGACACAAACATCACGTTCATCTCTGGATTTTCAGATTGGAAATGCTCTTTACTCTTTTTTTTTGTATTTTCTAAATTTTCTACAGTGAAATGTACTACTTCTAAAATATGAGACAATGAATAAATATTGGTAAATAGAAATTCAGACTAAAGAGGTGCCCAGAGTAGAAACTGCAACATATTAGGGATTCATGAAAACAGAGAATAATCTCTTGGAAAGAAGGTGAAAATGATGTGTTTTGGAAACCTAAAGGAAAAGAAGAAACAGAACCAACTATTTTCCATATGTGGTCAGCATGTTGTAAAAGATGATGAGGAGAGCTAAAATGCAGTGATATACCTTTTTCTGAATCTAAATGATTTCAAGATTTCAACCCAGAACTTTGTCATAAGGGTCTGACTATACTCTGAAATATCAGGCGAAAATAAGATTGAGAATAAGTTAGTGACAGTTCAGTGTCCAAGACGCATTTATCTCCTCTGCCTTTCATGAAACTTGATATGTTAAAATTGATCTTTTCATACTATGAAATGGGATAATTTTTCACCTCAGTTTGATCTTATCAGGCATCCTATACCTCTCCACTTGATGACAAAAATAAAACATACCACTCCAATAGAAAAAAATAATGAAGAAAACTGGAATAAAATGGAGATGAGGGAAAAGTAGCAATTGCCAAAAGTTTGGATATATAAATATGCAAATGTAATACATCCCAGGCTTTAACTCAGTTGATTTGTTGAGCCTTCACAAAAGATATGGGCAAATTTATGACCCATTTTTCCCTGTCTTTCTAAAAAATTATTTCGTTTCTGAGCACTCAAAGGGGAAGACTGCTTGCATTTTTGTAAATAAATGTTCCTGTGGTTTGTGAGATCTAGGCACATATGTTTCAAGCATAAATGTTTTCTACTGGGAACTCTATAGAAAACCTATTATCGAGAATTAGATGATTTCATGCCTCATAAGTTTAATACTAACTGGCAGAAGTCAAAAGGAATTAACTTTTTTGCAACTGTGTCACAACTCCAAACATTGTGCCAAACATCCCATTTTTCAAAATTGACTGGTTAGGACAGTCCATTTGTAGTTAATATTTGTACTGAATTCCCAACTAATCACTACTATTGCCTTTATTATCCCTGTTGCTATTGTTGTTTTTATTATTAAATGTGAACCAAACACATGCCCTCTGCCTACAAAGATAATCCACGCTTCCAAAATTATTCTTGTGGCTTTACTTAAAATCAGTGTTGCAACAATGACTTTTTAAACTCTATCCTATACTACTCTCATATGAATATTAACATTACTGAAGAAAACAGAATGGTTGGAACTATAAAGTCATAATCACATAAAAATATTTTAAATAAAACATGCTTTCATAAGAAATTATGAATATCTACAGAATGATTAAAGTTCAGTAGATGACCTAAGCATGGTAATGACAGAAATAAAGTACATGAATTCCCAGCCCCACATTCCAACCATTTAGCTATACTCTGTAACTTTCCTCTATCCAAAGGCAACATTCAGGGAGCATAGCCTCACTAATGTTTCATAGAGAGAACAACTTTTCTCTTATATAAAACTCATCGACCTGAAGACACCCAAAAAATTCCATACCCAAACTGAGCTTTAAATCCTGCCCTAAGAATCCTCCAGCCACCATTGACCTCAAGAGGAAGAACCACAGCAAATGTGGTCAGCATGCAGTAATCCAGCACTCGTCATGCAGCAGGAGAAATAACCCTACTCCCAGTTGAAAACTCAAAAGGAGGCCAAGTTCTTATTATATTAAAATAGTGAGAGCACTAGCATAGCGTAGCACCACTCACTGAAAAAGAAGAGAGAAACTTTCCCAGAAACATAAAAACCAGGTTCATTCTCACACCTAAGAAACAATAAACTTATTAAGAGTTGTTTCCTCTAGCATCCATTTACCATTTCTTTAGATTAGTACCACCTATTGAGGCAGGCAATATTTACCCAGGGTACAAGATTACAGTTAGATTTCATCTAGAAAAAGAACAAACAATAAAGGTCTGTAACCAGATTCAGAATAAAATTGTGTCTATGAGCTTAGTTAAGTATGAAAAAAAAAAAATGGAAAATTCCAAGCATCCAAATATGATTTCTAACAGTAGAACTGCTTCTTCCTCATGGTGCCCATGGGAACTGCTTTTGCTCATTAACCACACTGGAAAAGATCAATTACAACCTGTCACCTTGATAGAAAAAATAGCTGTTCATTTTGCTAAAGCAAGTTTCTCCTTTTTAAAAATTCTGAATACAAAATATCACAAACCAGCATGGCATTTAAAATACTGTATTTATTTTTAGTACATTGATTTTTGAGAATAGCTATTTAATGATATCTAATGAATTGTAATCATTACTATATATATAATCTTATAAAATAGCATCTGCTTTGGGCTCTGGAGTAGAAGGGAGTGCTTGTACAAAGATTTTTTTCTTATAATTGAAATGTTATTTACCTCTTTCTAATAGAGTGAGCTGTCCATATGGAATGATATTTAAAGGTAATGCTGGATTTTCATTTGCTCTATTCTGACTGTGAATATCTCTTGATGTACCCCCCCCTTCTTTTTTTCTTAGACGTCATGAAAGGACAAACTCAAATATTCAGGGTTTTCATGTGAAATGTCACTCATCACATGGCTATACCAATCCATTTACTGTAAATCATTATTGAGAGAGGCCTAAGAAGAAAAACCTTAGGAATAGCTCATATGTTACATTAAGTCTAAAAGCAATCCGACATGCAATCTGCATACAGTCAGAGACACTACTTCCACTAAGCATACTTTGCAATTTGTCATTCATTTTTCTTTCTCTAAATCTGTATTTAGATTCTCAAATAAGTTAGAACATTTACTCTAAAAAAAGAAAAAAAAACAAAACAAAACCTATTCCTTTAAATTTCCATGGTGTAAAACTACTGACAGCTTTCCATGAGGCAATAGATCACATTTGGAAAGACCAATTTGATGTTAGCCATTTGATCTCTGAGTGGCATATATTCCAGAAGGAGATTTAATTATACATCTGACTCCCACTCACCCATTTGGCAGAATTTCATTTGATGTTTATTAAACATAAGACTTGAAAACATGATATATAGCTTTATCTTTCATTCTTTTTTATCCATCAAGAAAGTAGAGTTTGGAAGCTGAAATTTAAATTCTTATAGATATTCTTGTTCCTTATTGCTTTGGAAGTGATAATTTCATTCCAAAAGGGAAACAGATTTTTCCTTTTTTTTTTTTTTTTTTTGGACAGAGAGAGCTTGCAGGATTGGGGCGGGGGGTAGTGGACAGAGGGAGAGAGACAATCCTAAGCAGCCTCCACATTAAGCACAGAGCCCAACACAGAACTCCATCTATGACCCTGAGATCATGACCTGAGCCAAAATCAAGAGTTGGGCCCTTAACGGACTGAACACTCCAAGTGCCCTGAGAAGAGATCATTCTTCTGAGACTTCAGATCAGGTAACTCTACTAGGAGTCCTCTCTACCCCACTCCAGCTCTCAGGTCATAGAGCAAGAGGGGGCTCTTTCATTATAAGAATCTTCTCAACATTCCCCACTAAATGCACAGATTTAATATACTGTAGGGAAGTGGTAATCTAAGACATAAGGATATATGGAAATAAGATCTATAGTCCACGGGTCCCAGATCTTTCTGACACTCAGAGTTGAATTATTCAAGCAATAATCATTTGAATATACCAAAAGTGGTTGAGAATATCCTAAGATTCTCTGAAAAAAATTATTTATTTTTTACAAGAATTATTTTAATGGCAGTCTATACAAACTACAACAGAAGCATCGGCGGGGGGAGCACCCAAGTCCCCCGCCCCCACTGTTCCAAGATTCATCTCTGAAAGATTTTAAATGTGGTGCTTGTCATTCTATGTGTATGACTTAGGGCAAAATCACTCAAACTCTTGAAGCCTCAAGTGTCTTATCTTTAAAATGGACATAATTGAAATTTCTTTCCAAGTTGATTGTGAGAATCAAATGAATTAATGCGTGTGAAGTACTTGGCCCAGTGCCAGACACACAGTAAGAAGAGGATACATTTTCACTGGTAAGTTTTCAAATGATCCAGGTGCTATACTTCTGTTTGGGAATCTAAAGGTGAACAAGTCGCTGATTCAAAAAGTTCATAGTCTGCTGTGATACAAAAAGGAAAGCATACTATTGAGGAGCGTGAAAAGTGATGCGTGAGAACACAGACAAGTGAAAAAACTCGCCGGGAAAAGAGGAAGAAGAAAGTGACAGATGATATCTAAATAGATGCCTGAAATATGGGAGGATTTGGTTAGATTATTTAAAAGAAGAGGATTGTTAAAAATGAAAGAAGGACTTGTGTAATCCAGTGTGTTCCAAGGATCCTTCTTTATTCATAAGCCCTTAAACTAAGGTGTAGGCATTTACAGGTTTCCTTGCATACCCTCTCCCCTTCAAGAACAGAGGCCAGACCTTGCCTTCCCTTCTAAACCAAGCACAAAAATTCCTTGAAAATCATACAACTTAAAGCTTTGTGCTTCCTCCTGAGCCTCACTAAATTTCCTCTCACCTTAAAGAATGTCAGGGGAAAGTTGTACTCTTTATTATAATATAATAATGAAAAAAATGTAAATTTACTAACAATACTCTAAGATAACAGCAACAAAAAAATCTTTAAACATGCATAGTACCCTAAATAGAGCTTATTACCATGCAGTTTTTATGGTGTCCATTGTCCTGTTAAGAGGATGTACATTTAATCTGCTCCTTAACTCCTTGGTTCCATTAAACCCATTTATCATTTAGGTAAACCTTTGGGTGGTTTTGGAATGTATTAACTTTGCTGTCATGTTTAAATGTTCTTTGACTCTCTTCATTCCATCAGTCACAAACCCTTTATTACTTTAGCTATTTATTCTTGATTCAAGGTTTATAGTAGCTTGGATAATATTGGAGAAATTCACTTCTTGTTTTATGAAATATATCCATTTTCTTACTAGTCATTTGGATCTAGTCTGGTAGAACACTTGCTACTAGAAATCACTAGAAAGCTAGCTTTCAGTTATCACGCTTACTTCTAAGACACATCCATTTACAGAAAATGACCCCTAACCTTTCATCCCTTCTGCACCCATACATACATACACATACAGTGGAATAAAACATTAAAGTTAAAATTAATTATACTATGTTTTCATTAAAATGTTAATCTTTGTGATAAAAATGTACTTTATAATTTTACATAGGCTTCATAACTATAGATCACATACACACAAATCAAAATTAAATTATGTGCCGAAGTTTCTCAGGACAGTCTTGGGAAGGTTATGACAAGAACAGACCTAAGAACTTCCCCCAAATATGTTCTGTAGCCATGCATACTTTCAGTTAGAGTCTTTGAATATTTTTCCCTTTTGACTTCCATAGAAACTTCCAATTTTCTTTTCAAATCCCTCCATTCTGAACCCCCAGTTAATCCATCTAATAATATTTTATTAATGTTAATTCCTTAGTGATTATAAAACTTCCATCACCCTGAAGAATCACAAGCTCCTCTCTAAACCTAAAACTAGTTTGTCTCAATATAGAAGGCGTATAAGTAATTCTCCAGTCTACCTCGAATCAAAACCATTAAGAATAAAACCTCAATGAGAACCTCAAGAGTAATCTCATTTAAGCTGTAATCTCTAGTTTATATAAAGCTCATTTGTTCATTTTTTTTTCATCAAATATTTATAGAGGTGCTAGGAATACATCTGTGAAAAAAAACACTGCTGGCTTCTTAATCCTTATGTTCTAGTGAGAGAAAAATATTACAATAGGTAATACAAATGGTAATACACACAGTTTGTTATATAGGAAGTGGAATGAGAAGTGCTGAAGAGGTTGCTGCAATACAGAGGTAACATTTTAATAAACAGTTGAAGCTCATAAAAAATGGAGAACAATGTGAGTACCTGCTAAAAGAGCTTTCCAGGCAGAGGAATAGCAAATGCAAAGAATGAAAGAAGGGTAGAGGAGAAGGAGATGCAAATTAGGTAAGTAATAGGAGTGCAAAGGCCTTTATGAGGACATTTCCTCTAAAAGAGATGGAAAGCTAACTGGAACGTTTTGAGTAGAGATAATATAATCTTACAGCTCAATAGGACTTCTATGGTTCTGAATATAATGAATTGGGAAAAGAACTTACAGTGCCCTATAATTAAAATGCCTTATGATGCCAATAGGTCATATCATCAGCATATAATCGACACCTGGAGCCATCATATCACTGAAAGACTGAGTACAGATAGAACAAAAAATTAAAGGACAGAACTTTCTAATGTAAAGAGGAAAGAGATGAAAGCAGACAGCAAAGAAGACTAAGAAGTAAACAACCAATGAGGTAAAACGAAAGCCAGTAGTTAAGTGATCCTAGACGCCAAGTGATTAAAGTATTTAGTGGAAGAGGGAGTGATCAGCTGTGCCAGATACTGCTAATGAGGTCAGTTGGTTGAGGACTAACCACTGTATTTAGAAACGTGGATGCCATTGGTGACCTGGACAAGAGTAGTTTCAATGGAGGAACAGAAGTAAAAGCCTTGCTGAAGTGGATTCAGGTAATAATGGTTGGGAAGTAATTGTAGAGAGTGAGTACATACAGCTCTTATGAATGATTCTGCTATAAAAGGAAACAGAGAACTGGAGGAGTAGCTGGAAATTAAAATGGGCTAAAAGAGAAAGTTTGGAGAAATAACAGATTATTTGTGCATATAAGAAATATCTGGTAAAGCTGGGGTGAGATAAGATGAGGAGATATTAATATTCAAAAGAAAGGAAAATATTGGAACAATATCCCTAACTATATCAACAAGGATAAGACTTTCCTTGTTAATTAATACTGATAGTTAATATCCCTAACTATACCAACAAGGATCTGCACTTTCCTCAGAGAACAGGCACTTCAACCAAGTAATAGAAAGTTGATGTAGATGTTAGATGTGGTGGTAGGACTTTGTTGCAATTCTCTTATGGTTGATGAAATTTTCTCAGCGAAATAGGAATCAAGGTCTTAAAGTGAAATTAAGGACATAAGAGTGTGTGTTAGTGGTTTGAGGAGAGATTATGCAAATATACAAGAGAATTGAAGGGTGAATAAACTAGAAAAATCTAGTATAATTGTTAGACAGCATTAAGAGTTTGCTTTAGGTTAATGATCCTGAATTTAAAGTGAAACCAATCTGCATGGTTGTGTGTTTCCCTCGACCAACATTCAGTTATAGGATAGTAATTTGCAAGTAAGGAAGGTTTAAATATTGATAAGTGAATATGATGAAGCAGCAAAGGGGCAATAGATTGGAGTACATACAAGAGAATGATGATAATAATTGTTCATGGTATTTAAACCTCAAAATAGAGGATAGTCAAGACATGAGGGGAATAAGGGGCAGAAAAAAGATAATAAAAATCAATGAATTGTATATTTTTGTAATATAAAATTATTGTCAGAGTTGGAGTACTGGAATCAATTGGTTGAAAGGATGAGATAATGAACAGAGAAACAAATGCTGAAGTTAAAGTCATGTTATGACAAGGTCTAGGTTCTGCCCTGTGGGAGTGAGTAGCTAAGGTAAGTGAAAATTATGATAATTAGAAAAGTTCAAAGAAATGAAAGTCCAAAGACCTGAAAGGATAATCTACATGGATGATGATCATACCCTTCAAAATTATAATAATGGTGTTATTAAAGAAAATAACTATGGTTCTAGTAATGTCTTCAAGGAAGAGGATTAGAATAGATCTACAAGAAAGTGTTTCGCTCGGCGCAGTTTTATGACACGAGATTTTGAAAGTTGGAGGGCTGAGGTAATAAAGAGGAGTGATAAACCTAAATCAACCAAGGAAAAAAGGAGGACAACCACCCTCTTCACCCTCCTCCAGCCCAAGCAGTGAAGGAGAGTGGAAAAGAAAAGAGTCACCACCTCAAACAGCTTCAAGGGAAGTAGTATCCCCAAGTAAGAGGCAATTTTCAGACAAAGCAAAGGGGTGAAGACAGAATAAATTTCTCTAAAGATCACTGTGAGTTACAATGGGCAAATCATGATGGTTTCAGGAGTTTAAAAAGAATGACCTCAGAAATGTGAAGGTATAGTCTTCAGGAGACTGGAATCTAGAGGAAGATGGAGGATGACAAACTGGATCTTGTGCTAACTTAAAAAAAAAAAAAGCCATCTAAATAAGGTGCATGTCAAACATATTCTTGAAGAACAGGGATCAATAATCCAGGCATCGGACACTATTAAAGGCAACCTGACTCCAAGGGTTTTTAAGTTTCATAATTGGGGATAACCAGTCTTTCTTTTGTCATGATCAGGAGATGGGATCCAAGCCTTATAGGACAGTATATATGACAGGCAGAATCTTGACTTTCTACTCTAGTCTGTTACCTACATTAATTTTTGGATGAGCACCAGCCCTTCTTCTAACATTACCAATTTCTAAGAGGATTCCTGAAAGAAATCTGTAAGGTACACCAGGGGCTCCCAACTCTACTCAGCCACTTCCACCAAGAGAGAATTGATTATTTTATCTTTCAGTTTTCCAGAAGGTCATCTTCCTCTACACAAGGCCAAATTAAAGAGACCAGTCTTATACAAAATTACCCTTACTTTTCAGGCTATACTCATGTGTTATATCCTATTCTATCAATTTTTGTCAATTAGGCCTGTGATGCAACCCCCTGACCAGGCTTAGAAGATTTTTGA
The DNA here is from genome assembly GCF_922984935.1 of Meles meles. NCBI lineage: Eukaryota > Metazoa > Chordata > Mammalia > Carnivora > Mustelidae > Meles > Meles meles. Next base: position 155,120,420 of record NC_060066.1, on the reverse strand, counting down.
AGACAGTCAACCCAAGGACTAAGAAAAGGAAGAATGTGAATAATACCTGTGACTCTCTAGTGATCCAGAAACCAAGGGAGCCTAGATCAAGTCAATAGAAGAGATCCCAGGTGCGTATTGGGACACCTAGACAATCATTCCACCATATATGGGAGAGTGATGGATCTTCCTTTTCACTGGTATTTATCTATTTATATGATGACTATATAATTTATTGCCCAAACCATGTCACTTTTAAGAGTCAAAGAAAGTGCTTTAACTTTCAGGATTATAGTCCTGTTCAACAGGTATAAGCCACACTGTTCCAGGAAAATAAGAATGCATTTTCACTCTGTCTCTATTGTTTGCTCAAGGAGCAGACTACCTCTTGGATGGCCAACAAATGATGAAAAGCAACTTAATTTTTTTAAAATTATGCTGACCAAGGACTCAAGATTAATCTGTTGCCTCTGAGGCTCAGGTTTCTAGCTATTTGGCCTGTCATGGCTGCCAGATTCTCTATTGCTTTGACTTCCTTACCTGCCACCCAGGAATTACACACAAAGGTGTGGAGTTCTGTTACTCCTATACACCTTCTGAAGGTCAGAGATTAACCAGGGGTCCTGGAAGGGAGCCCTAGAAAACTTTGAAAGATTAGGATAATAGCTGCCAGGGTTCAGCTCTCATGGACCCAAGGCTGTCAGGGTAAAGATATCTGTAGACATAGAATAAATAGCCTGAGAGAGTCTTGTTAGTGCAGAAAGGAACATGAGTTGTTAAAAGGGTCAACCAATTAGAGGTTGTTCTGCTCATAATGGACAAAAGCATTGCATGTAATTGAGCAAGACTGGTATTCATGGTTGCAATGAATCACAATAATGTTGAATAAGAGTGGAATATATAAGAAAATGTGGTGGGGCAAAGGAGAAACTGATCAAGTCCAATTAAGTAAAGGTGCTTTAGATAGTTCTTAAAGGACAAGTTGAAAATTTATAAATATATGAGATAGACAAGCAGAGGAGGGTATTGTAGGCAAAAGGGATAAAATGTGGAAAAGTATATAGGAAGCAGTATCAAATTTCAGGAAAGTGCACACAATTCAATATCTGTCAATAATAGTGATTACTACCATTTATCGAGTACCTGCTATATGCCAGATATTGTATTAAACTGGTTTCAGTAATTCAACATGGTCCAGACTCTACACCACATCCCCTTCTAAGAAATAAAAGTCTGGGGGCGCCTGGGTGGCTCAGTGGGTTAAAGCCTCTGCCTTCGGCTCAGGTCATGATCTCAGGGTCCTGGGATCGAGCCCCACATCGGGCTCTCTGCTCAGCGGGGAGCCTGCTTCCCTTCCTCTCTCTCTCTCTGCCTGCTTCTCTGCCTGGTTGTGATTTCTCTCTATCAAATAAATAAAATATTAAAAAAAAAAAAGAAATAAAAGTCTGACTCCAGAAGTTTTGGAGAATGATACAGATCTTTCCTGAAGAATTCTTTAAAGGAGAGATATGAGAGTTTTACATAGCACCTTAGAAAAGGAACTTTTTATTAAGTCCTTTTAAATAGTTCTCTCATTCCACAAACCTTCCCAGTCTAGGGAACTACTAAATTCTCCTCGTTTCCTAACTGCTGCTGCCTCACTACCATGCTGTCCTGCCTTCCACCTCCATTCTCCCTGTGTCATTCTGCACATAGGTCCTCTCAAGTGAAGGTAGCCACTTGGACTCCTGCCATCTCCTGTTCGCATATCCAGATCCTCCCAAAAGCACTGAAAGACCTCATGATTCCACAGTCCCTGAGAAGGAGCCCCTTTTCTTGCTGAGAAAACAAGCTGAACCCTGGGAAATGAGGTTTTATCTTTCACTCAGTTGAAGGTGTAGTAGCATAGGAGCACAGAAGAGAGGTTGTGATAACTTTAACATTAATACCTCTATTTCTATTATAAATTACAATAGAGATAATGGTAGATTACATCTATTGCCCGTTGAATGTTATGTGCTGAGCATTCCCCTCAGTACTTCATCTCTGTTAATTAAGTCATCCCTAACAAAAATCCTTTGACATAAGTTCTAGCCCCTTTTACATAGGATGAAACTGAAGCACAGCAAAGTTGGTAACTTTCCCAAGGTCCTACAATTCATAAGTGGCTACGCTAAAGTAAAACCAAGCCAGGCTTGGTTCAGATTCCTTGCTTAATGATATTCTTCTATCTCACTCAATCCTCACAGGAAACTGTGGAGGTGAGTACTATTATCCCTGTTCTCATTTTACAAGTAAGAAAACTGAGGCTTCTTGAAATTCATTAACAGGTCCCACAATTAGTGAATGGCAGGGAAGGATTCAAGGTCATATTTTTCCATTCGCAAAGTCCATGCACTTCTGATCAGCCTGATGGTATAGAATGATGATCTGGGAACCATCTTCAGCTGAGGCTCAAAAAGGAGTGGTATTACATATCATCACAGCTTATCAGGTGTGGTCAAAGAAGAATTATGATGCATAGTCTAGGTAAGGAATGATAAGAGAAGACTGAAGAAATAGGCAAGTTACAGATTTTATCTTATACATCACATTAAGCAGTTTCAGTTTGATCTTTAAATACAATGTGAAGTCATTGAAAAGGCTTTTATGGGGGGAGGGGGGAAGGGGTTGGTTATGTTTCAGAAAAATCCTGCAGGAGTGGGTTGATATACTGAAGTAGGTGTGTGCTGATTTGCTGCTATTTGTGGATGAGGCAATTGCTGTTTGAGCACGTCCAGTGATTCCTGACCTGATGTAACTTGGGATTTTGCTGAGTGTGAGCTGAAATGGAGGCTCACATATTCATATGAGGCTGAAGTGGAAGTGACCAATAAGAGCACCTGAAGTACAGAAGTAAATCTGGTCCTACTGTCTCTCCTCACCTCAAGGATCTATGCCCTCAGTCTTAGAGCATACCCAAATCATGGCACGCCTGTAATAATACAGTACTTGTGCTGGTGTTTTTCCTATTTCCGATTGCTCTTTGAGCCCATCCTACATTCCATAGCCCTGGAACTATATTTAACTTAGAATAATGGGCCTTACATTTTCATTGCACCTCACAATTTTCACATAATTTGTACTTCTATTATCTAATTTTTGCCACATAATCCTGAGACACTGAGAAGTAGTATATGCTTTAGTAAAAGTTTAGAAATCTCAAGTGACGAATGGATCAAATAGCTAAGTTGTGAGAGAGTCAAATAGAATCCATAGTTTATTTTGAGGGCATGGCAGTGTGATGGAAATGTTCCATATCTTTATTGGTGTGCTAGTTTCACAAGTGTATAGATCTGTCAAAACTCATCACATTGTATTCTTTAAATGGATGCACTCTATCGAACATAAATTATATTTCAATGAATTTCATTTTCAAAAACACATCTGTGTTTTTTTAACCTTAATCTGAAGCTGTTTGGATTAAAATCTATTCTATCTTGGAGTTTACCAAAAATGAAACAAAATTAAAACACTTTCAATGTTCTGGATTTTCTACAGCATTAAATATAAACTTAAATGTTCTTCCTACTTAAGGAAATTTAAAAAAAAACTTAAATGTTCTTCATATTTAGTCCCATATTACTTTTTCAGCTTAACTCTAACCTTTCTATCCTCCTCCACTCTTTATTTCTACTCCCATTTCTTTCCTGCATAAACTTTCTGGAGTAGCCAAGCTACTCCACTAGTCTCCATATGGAAAGGAGATCCCTGTGCTTTGGCCAGACTAGGTTCATGCCCAGGCTCAAGCCTGCCCTCCTCTCATATACATTTGAACTGGTTATATCCTATTTTCTTATTTCTACTCCTCACAGTTCTTCTGATAGCCTTGCCTTAGTGATTATTCTTTTTCCTGAATCCATATAGTATTTACTGCCTTTTCTTAATTTGGCACTTAGCTCTTTCTTTTGGCCACACCCTTATTGAGTGTCTCCTATATATCAAGAAGTTTGTAAACATATATGTTTGCTCTTCTTTTTCCTGTCAATCTAATTAGATTATAAATTCTTCAGTCATATGAACAATGATATTCTTTGTATTCCCAATAGACATTAAATAATGGGCAACCATTTTAGAGTATATAAAATGGTACAAAGAACCTTGGACAGGGAATCATAAAACCTATATTCTGTGTTCAAATATACCAGATATGTGAGCTGAGGTATTTGCAAAACTTTCAAAAGTTCAATTTCCACATTTGTAAATGGGAAAAATATATTAACTATCCTACTCAGTTCTCAGAATCTAATGAAGCAATGTATGTATATGTGCATTATAAATCACTGTAAATTTTAAAGTTAATGATATTTTTTAAATAATTCTTGGATATATTGTTGATGCTTTCTTTTTTAATAGTGGAATAGTTCATCCCCCATCTAGTCTGTGTTCATTCTTCAGTTTGTGGTATAATCCTGTGTTAATCCTTTCTTTAAACTTTACTGCTTCTTTAGATGTTCAAAAGATTAGTCTTATGTTAAAGATAATCCACACATATATACACTGATTCATACATAATTTATCCCACATCAAATCTGGTATCCTATTATGAACAATAACTTATTTTATAGTACATCTATGACTTCCCTTATCCAACCCGTTACAAATTGATAGGAATGGACAACCTAAAAATTATTCCAAGGATGAGAACAAAATTTAGATAAATAATTGAGCACTTGTTTTCCAGTAAAAAAAGAAAGAAAGAAAGAAAGGAAAAACAATCTTTGGGTGCCTGGTGACTCAGTAGGTTAAGTGTCTGCTTTCCACTCAGGTCAGAATTGCAGGTTCCTGGGATCCAGGCCTGCTTTGGGCTCACTGCTCAGCAGGGATTCTGCTTCTCCCTCTGTCCTTCCCCCCCACTTGTGCTTGATTTCTCTCTCTTTCTCTCTCACTCTCTCAAAGATAAATGAACGATCTTAAAAAATAAATATAAAAAAATAATATATAAAACTGAAATCAAAAAGAAATTATCCAGGCCTTGCCAGCTCTGATTAAATATTCAGCAGTACCACAATATTCATCTGTCTCTCCATCTATCTATCATCTATCTATAATTAATGAAAATGTTGGCAGAATGGATGGGGTCCTCATGATTCTTTCTAATTTGCATTTGTATATTGTAGATAATGGAGTAAAAATAATGTACTAGTTAATGTTTTGCTGGCAATAATTTTAACTTTTTTAGATTAAAGATCTCATTTTTGTAAGTAGAAAGTTATTGTAGATTTTACTAATGTGTACTAATTCTCAGGATACTGCAGGAGCTAGTTATTTTGCTAGCTAAATTTCTGTTCTCAATCTATTTCTACTAACTTTCTCTTTAAAAAATACATCATTCAGGGCTCCTGGGTGGCTCAGTGGGTTAAGGCCTCTGCCTTCAGTTGAGGTTGTGATCCCAGGGTTCTGGGATCGAGCCCCACATTGGGCTTTCTGCTCAGCAGGGAGCCCACTTCCCTCTCTCTCCCTGCCTGCCTCTCTGCCTACTTGTGATCTCTGTCTGTCAAATAAATAAGTAAAAGAAAAAAAATCTTTTAAAAAATACAGCATTCATATCTGAACTTACCAAGAGTTCAGTTAGCTATGCTTTTCTTCTCCAGATACTACTAGACATAGTACTAAAATCTTAGCAGGTTGTTCAACAAATTCTTCGTTCATTTGGGTCAGCTGATTCAAGCAAGTGGTCATTTTCTTGACAAGATTCAAGTGAGTTTGGAGTGAAATGAAGTAGTTTCAGTGATGTGAATTGTTGATCAAGTAAAACCATCAATGTGGCAGCCCTGTGAATTGCCACATTAAACAAAGAAACGAAGCCATACCTTTTAAAGAAGAATGTTTCCCAAGCAGAGCAGTAAGAAAAGCCTCCCTCTGCAGCCACATGTCAGATATGGGACAATTGACTCTGCTCAGTAAATCTGTGTGGGCTACGGAGAGACCCTTCCCAGACTGGGAACAAGGAATTCTCGTAAGGGCATGAAGTGTGACAGAGGAAAGAGAAAATACAATCTCCACCAGTCAGGAGACCAGAATTGGGTTGTGATGTGGCTCTTGACCAGTGGTGAGAAGATGAGCAGTCCATTTTTCTCAGTTTTCTCACCTCTCACTTAAGAGCAATCACACTTGCCCTTCTCATTTCAAGGGCTGCCCTGAGCCTCAGAGGTGGTCATAGACATGAGAGCATGTTGAAAAGTGTAAAATACTACAAAGATACAGAAAACATAATTTTCTGTTTCTATCTCCTTACATGAACAAGTGAATGGCACTGAGGACAAAAGATGTACATGAGCAGCTGAGCGCCTTGTACTTCAGATAAAAGATTTTTTGAGGGAGAAGAGATTTTCAGGTTTGTTATAACTCCTCTTAAATTTAATAAACATGTATTAAGCACCTATATATGTATAGAACATGATAGTGACTCTTACAAGGAACAGAGAATACAAAGGTGATTAAGTCGACCTCCTATATTCAAAGAAGCTTAAAAACTAAGTGAAAGAGACACTGTGGCTCTGGAAAAATGCAAATAAATTCTCTGAGATATTAGCACATGCATGGAAAAGCAGAATTTTTGAGCAGTGTCTGAAGGATGAATAAGAGTTGGAGAAGTGGAAAAACAATGGAGGAAACAATCACACTAGATAAAGTAATAGCATAAGCACAGGGATAGAAATGTGAGCGGACAGTACACTGAAGGGTGACAAAGAATGCTGAGATCTTGGATGCGAAGAGGAAATGCATGAAGAAATTCTGCACATCGGGGTGAGATTAGAGACTCTTAAATACTTTTTTGTGTGTACTTGCTAATCACTCAAGCAAAATAGTTTGCTACCAGTAGTTTGGTGCAGATATTTGAATTCTAGAGTCCAGTCTTTCCACATGAAATCCTGTCGGTTGAACTCTACATCTGACAGCTATGGGTATGTCTGGCACTTCCCCACTTCTAGAAAATGTTCAAAGCCAATGCATCCAAATTAGATATTACTTTCATCAAACTGCCACTGAGCGCAATAAAATGTTCCCTTCAAGCTCTGTCATCCAACAAAACAAATAAGTATCAACCAAAAATTATTTGTGAAGACAATGTGAAAGAACTGAACTTGAAAACAATTTCTAAAGGCTTTTTGCCTAAAAGCATTGATGGAGTCCTTGGAAATCTTCCGAGCAGGCAGGGTATCTGTATGCATGCAACTGATACCATGTGCATGCGGAAACTATACAATAGAGACATGCGGCTGCAATATAAAATTGAGATGCTTATTATCAATATCAAATAGTTTCTGAAAACGTCCCCACCTTACATTTACATTGACAAGCAATTTCAGATTTTTCCTCCTAAACCTGGTTTAATCCAAGTCTCTAAAACTAAAAATGGGTGAATCCCATTATATTTAAATCCCATTATATTTAAAGTCACTTTTAGTGAAGATGTATGATTATTTGACCAGACCTCCATACATAATTTCAAGTTAACTTATTCAAAACTACTTATTTCCACCTAAAACCTGCCTCTGTTGCTTCCTTGCTATATCAGTCAGGATAAACTGTGCTGCAGGAGCAAATCCTCAATCTGATGTACACATTGTCCTCACTCTGGGACAGGGTAACACAACAACCACTGTTTGGAATATGACTGGTCACTGCAGAAGCCAGAAGGAAAGAGATAGAGAGTCTTTCTTAGCAGTTAAATGCTTAGCCCTGAATTGAAAACACATTTAGTTACCCAAGTCTACTGTAGGGTCATATCATATTTTACCAGTCTCGTTACCATTTTATATTAATAAAAATTTTCAGATTTTTACATAGACTGGCATAAAACCATTCCTTCTCCAAACTGTATTTGTGAAAATTATAGACTCTATTTATTCTTGTAAAGTCTTTTTTTGCTCTTTTTGCACCAGTAGTTTTACCCTCTCAAACATGTTACCTATCATACGAATTAATATTTCCAGCTTTGGGCTATGTTCTTAAGTGTATTCATTTGTATACAAGGATTATATTTCTTAAAATTTGTTGGAAAGGAAATGATTCTTCTGAACCAAATCTATTGAAATTTCTTCAAAGCATTGAAGCCAATACTTCAACCACTTTAACCTCAGTTCTAAGCTGCAGATATTTTCCATAAGTCTCAAAATGTCAGGATTTTCCAAAAATACTAAGCGTATAAACATCTAAAACTTGAATTTTTCTTCACATATTAAACTTAGATACAGGTGACTCCCAAACAATGCAGGGATTAGGGGAGCCAACACACCAAAGAATCTAACTTCTGACTCCCCAAAAACTTAACTACTAATAGCCTACTGTTGACAGGAAGCTTTACTGGTACAGTCAATTAACACATATTTTGCATGTTATATATAATACATACTACATTATTACAATAAAGTAAGCTAGAGAAAAGAAAACAATATTAATAAAGTTGTAAGGAAGAGAAAATACATTTACAATACTGTAAAAACTGTGACTAGACAGTACACCCAAGGGCACCCAGATCTGCCTTTTGTTTCAACAGTGTCTGGACAGAAAGGATCCAGAGGCACCCCTTTTTTTCAAACTCCAACTACTATCCAACCAACCTCTTTTGTAGTGGCAAACTTCAAAACCAACTATTAGCCATCCTCTGCCCCCAGGGCCAGCCAATACCATTTTTAAGTTTTTCCCCTTATTGCTGATCAACCATGAGCTCCAGATAGGTAGAATTATTCCACTCAAGTCGAGGTCCCTGTCAACCACCTAATCAACTTGCGTCCGTGGGCTTCCTACACCTACCGCTCTCTGGGCTTCTATTTTCACCATGAGGATATGGCTCTGGAGGTGTGGGCCTTGTCTTTCCCGAGTTCACCGAGGAGAAGTAGGAGGGCACCCACCACCTCTCGAAGATCCAAAACCAGCAGGGAAGACACACTCTTTTTCACTATGTGCAAAAGCAGTCCCTGAAATAGAACTTAAACGAACCCCTTTAGTGTCTGCAGGCCCTAGATTATTACTGCGCAGGAATCACCCCTCCTCCCAGTCTCTCTGTGCCTTCCTGGAAAACCACTTCCTAGTTGAGCAAGTGGAATTCATCAAGATAGGCAATCACTTGACTAACCTCCACAGGCTGGCCTCCCGTGCTAGGCTGGGCGAGTATCTTTCAAAAGGCTCCCTCTCAAGCACAGCTGGAGCCTCTAGAGCACAGTGGCCCTCGAGGGACCCTTCTAGTTTCCCCTGATGTCAGCTTCTGCCTAAGCCCCTCCCTGCAGTTACTAGGTAGCCCTGCAACCACTTAAGAGAACTCTCAAGTGGTTATCCAAATTGAAATGATAAATTTTTCCCAAAAAACAAAACAAAACAAAACAAAAAAAAAACAAAAACAAAAACAGAAACAAAAAACAAAGAACTGCAAGTAAGTGGACACAGTTCCAACCATGCTGTTAAAGAGTCACCTGTAATTAAGAGATTTAATATAGATTCTTATTCTTATCATACCAAAATAAGCATAGTTATAGAGCAAAGAGGAATGGAAAAAATAGTAAAATTAGAAATTTTATAATGGTGAGCTGAGTTATGTTCAACTAGAATGTGACTGATAAGTAATAAAAAGTCAATTTTACCTAAAAATATTTTTTTCTAGATGGTCTTGCAACACAGAAATTTATTTCTCAAAATTTATTAACTGCCTTCTTTTTATCGGACTTCCAGGACAGAGAACAACATCAGAGATGACCACTGCTTCAGGGAATATAGTCCCTGGAATGGGATTGTAGCAGGCATGTTAATAAACATGTTCAGAGAGTATCAGAGATGATGAGATGGAAGAATCCGTCAGTTACAGTGCACTGGAGCCAGAGATGGAATAGCTAATTCCACCTGAGTTGTCAGAAAAAGTTTCATTGAAAAACATTCTTAAAAGATTAACAGGTATTTATACCTCGAAAACTTCAAGGGGAAATAGAACTATTAATTGTCCTGTTCCATAAAGCTAGTTGTGTGCATTTGACTTGTACAATTAAAATGGAATTTAATAAAAAATTTTCTATTGGGGGGTATTTCACTACCCCATATTTCAAATTCCATTACTTTGTTGTGTTCAAAGGACACATTTTAAAGTTCAAACATATTGGTTCACAATTTAAACTCGTTTGACTATATTGGAAAAAATTACAAAAGTGATATCAAAATTTCAAACCACAAACCATAATATTTAGTTACTGATCCTTTACTACCAGCTGAAATATTTGCCCAGATGTTACCTGTGGAGAACCAGCGTGGGTTCATTTACTGTGCTGGCCATGCAGACCAAAGCCAGAGTTTAGATTCTAGAGGGGTAAAGGTGGACTAATTGGTCCTATGGGAGATGGCCAAGCATGGAAAGAGTTCAGACTCCCTAGTCTGAAGTAAAGTGCAAGCCAGAAAACCAGGATCAGTCACCAAATCCAATGACAAGCTCAGGATCAAAAATAATATACTAAAATAATAACAAATTGCCAGTTATTTTGGACTACCTTAAATGGAACTGAAATGTCACCAACATTGTGCTTATTGCTAGAGTGTATTGAACTAATTTAAGATTAGAGAATTGGATTGGACAACTTTAACATTTGTCAATCTAGTAAAGATTCTTTTTATTTCAATAACAAAAAACCTGTGGTACATAATGTAAACAAAAATAGAACTTAATAAAGTAATGCTAAAGTAGCTAATTTTTTTTGGTTTTCTGTTTTTATTGTGGTTGTATGTTTTGATCAGCAAAATGGATTTCGATAGGTGCTCTACCGATTTGCTGTTATTGTTGTTAATAAAGAACTGGCACAACGATTCATTACAGTGTCACAGTAAGCACTCAGTAAGATGAGTTATGATTATGATTATTTGAAAGTTTTCTCACAGAGAGAAAAAGCCAAACATTGAGGTTTAAATTCTAGAATTCTAGAGGGAGAATCAAAATTCAGTCCTATTTCAGGTTTTCAGTGCTGTAAGTCAACTAGCTTTGTAACACACCTACTATGTACCAAGCATTGTACTAGGCATTTTTCTACACTATTAATATTCATATTTTAATAATTAATATGCTCCTTACACAAAAATAGTGTAGGGATGATTAACAACTCAGTAAATTAAAAAAAAAAAAATGTCTGGGAGAAGAACTAAAAGGATTAAGTACAGGTCATCATTTCCTGAAAGACCAACTAGCTGAATAAACACATGAGTGTGTATAGCTGTGCTCATTCACTTACATAACACAAATTTAATGAGCACCAACAATGCACTTTCCGACCATGTTGCATAAATAGACCCCATTTCTCTCTCCCTTACCTTGCTTTACTTTCTTTCTATTTTTTTATTTTTAAAGATTTTATTTATTTATTTGACAGAGATCTCAAGTAGGCAGAGAGGCAGGCAGAGAGAGATGGGGGGAAGCAGGCTTCCTGCTGAGCAGAGAGCCCAATGCAGGGATCCCAGGACCCTGGGATCATGACCTGAGTTGAAGGCAGAGAGTTTAACCCACTGACTCACCCAGGTTCACCCTTTACTTTCTCTTCTTAGCACTCATTATCATCTACCATACTGCATACTTCTTTTTATTTTGTTATTTTCTGTCTTCCTTCACAAGACCAGATCCATGAGAGCCAAATTACATTGTTATTTTCCCTACACCTGACACACAGTAAGTGCTCAGTAAAGACTTTTTAAAATTTATTTTAATTGTTTATTCAATTTATATAAACAAGCAAAAAAAAAAAGTTTACCCATTTTTCCCATCTCCTTCCTCTCATATCCACCAATCTATTCTCTGTACATATGAGCTGTTGTTTTGGGGCTTTTATTTTTGTTTTTTCTTTTTTTTTTTAAATTTCACATATAAGTGAGATCATATAGTATTTGTCTTTCAATTTCAGACTTATTTCACTTGGCATAATGCCCTTGAGGTCCATCCATGTTGTTGCTCATTCTTTTCATGACTGAATAATATTCTACTATACATGTATACCATAATTTCTTTACCTATTTATCCACAAAAAATACTTAGGTTGTTTTCATGTCTCAGCTGTTGTAAATAATGCCACAGAGAACATGGGGGTACATGTATCTTTTCAAGTTAGTGTTTTGGGGGTTTTTTGATAAATATTTAGAAGTGGAAACATTTGGAGGTTTTAAAATTTTTTGAGGAAACTTCATGCAATTTTCCACAATAATAGCTACACCAATTTACATTCCCACCAACAGTGCCCAAGTGTTCCCTTTTATCGACATCCTCATCAATACTTGTTATTTCTTGTTTTTGGATAATAGTCATTCTAACAAGTATGAGGTGGTATCTTATTGTGGTTTTGATTTTCATTTCCCTGATGATTAATGATACTGAGCACTTATTTAGGTATCTGTTGGCCATCTGTATGTCTTTTTGTAAAACTGTCTATTCAAATCTTCAGTCTATTTTTTAAACATTTTTTAAAATTTTTTGACTTCTTGTATTAAGTTATATGAGCTCTTTATATATTTTGAATAATAGCTCCTTATGACATATATGATTTACAAATATTGTCTCCAATTCAGCCTTTTCATTTTATTGATGGTGTCCTTTGCTGTATAGAATCTTTTTATGTTAATATAGTCCCACTTGTTTATTTTTGCCTTTGTTGCTTTTGGTGTCAGATTCCAAAAAAAATCATTGCCAAAACCTATGTCAAGGATCTTACTACCTATGTTTTTTTCTAGAAATTTTGTGGTTTCAGATCTTGCATTCAAGTCTCTAATCCACTTCAAGTTAATTTTTGTGTACAATGTAAGATATGGTCTATTTTTGTTCTTTTGCATGTTGTTGTCCAATTTCTCCAACAGTAGGTGTTGAATAGACAGTCCTTTTTCCATTGAATGTTCTTGCCTCCTTTGTCATAAATTAAATGACCGTATATGTAGGTTTATATCTGGACTCTGTATTCTGTTTCATTGATCTATGTAGCAATACCATAATGTTTTAATTACTATAGCTTTGTAATATGCTTTTAAAATCAGGGTGTGTGATGTTTCTAGCTTCATTCTTTTTTGAGAACTTGGTTCTTGGTTATTTAGGGTCTTTTGTGATTCCATAAGTATTTTAGGAGTTTGTTTTACTTTTGTGAAAAATGCCAGTGGAACTTAGAAGAGATTACATTGAACCCATATATTGTCTTGAGTAGTATGGACATTTAAAAAAGATTAATTATAATCCATGAACATGGTATATCTTTCCATTTATTTGCGTCTTCTTCAATTTCTTTTTTTCTTGTCATTTTATATATCTATATTTTTTTCGATATATAATGTTAGTAATATAACATAATAATAATACTCCAATCAAAGGAAGAACTAAATAACCGAATTCATGATAAAAAGGCAACAGGTAGGTCCAAGCACCATGATAGAAAGGATTCATGTACTTATATACTAGAGTCTAGAATTCTACCATCACCTTGACACAGCTCCATCGGTCAAGTGTCTTCTGGATCAGTAAACTATGACCAATAGGTTAGAGTCATGTAATCAAAAGGAAAATGGGGGCGCCTGGGTGGCTCAGTGGATTAAGCCGCTGCCTTCGGCTCAGGTCATGATCTCAGGGTCCTGGGATCGAGCCCCACATCAGGCTCTCTGCTCCGTGGGGAGCCTGCTTCCTCCTCTCTCTCTGCCTGCCTCTCTCTCTGCCTACTTGTGATCTCTCTCTGCCTGCCTCTCTCTCTGCCTACTTGTGATCTCTCTCTGTCAAATAAATAAATAAAATCTTTAAAAAAAAAAAAAAAGGAAAATGGATGTGGGCTAAATAATCCCAAAATGTGGCTATCATATTTTCTCATAGTTAGTGATTAAATATGCTTCTCTACAACAAAATAACACATTGTAAAGAGAAGTCACATCCAAGCACAAAACCAAGCAAAGGAAGTAATTATTGTATAGCACAGAACCTCATACAACTAAAGTTAAGCCATGAGATTTCCCTTATCTCTGCTTTTTTGAGGCTAGTGTTTGCTCTAATGACTCTCTTTAAAAAAAAAAAAAGTCTATAGAATAAGTTTATGTGTGTTATGTGTAGTAGCTTTATGAATCAGAAAATGTCATTGATGATTACCTGTTTTTTCTGGATTTCAAGTACCTAGAACAGTGCCTGCAGGGAAAGACACTTGATATTTGTTGGGTAAATTCAAAATATAAAGAAATGCTTTTTCTGGTAACTTACAGTTTTCAAAGATTTCTAGAAAACAGCAGCCTTTTAACTGGACATTATTGGCAGTGAATACAACTATCTCAAGACAACCTTGCAATGGCTGGCACAAAATCAAATAAAGCTTATGATTGTCTACAGGGGTCTAAGTGTTTCTGGATGAGAAAGCATATCAACTAAGGGGAAGCCAGGATTTTTTCCAAGATCCAATAGAACCCCTAAGTCATAAGCTAAGATACTGCTCTGTAGAGTGAGCAATCATTGTAAAGTCAATTGCGTGACAGTTTTATTATTATATTTCCCTTTGCCTAGGGATTTATTCTAGAATTCTTTTTGAAAATTCAGTAAGATTATTAGTTCTATTTAGTTCTTTACATGACCATAGTACATATTTGGCTTTGTTCCTGTAGTTTATCAAACACTGGCCCTCAGGCACAAAAACTTATATAGCATAAAACAATAAATAGTGACCAGAATAAGCCATGGCCTATAGGCACAGCCAGTAAGAACTTAATAAACATCGAATTTTTGCTTCTGGAGAGCCTCTTGCAATGCCACAGTTTAAATCTTAACATATCCTAAATAGAGAACAATCCTCACTATCCTCGCAGCAAATTTGTTAGGGATACAAAGAGGCTAAAAAAAAAAATTAAACCACTTTTCTGCTATAAAAGAATAAAAGCACCAAAATGAAAGGGAGCCACAGTAAGAGCTCAAAGCTTAAGCAATTACCAACTTCACATAAACCTTGTTCTCACCCAAGGTCAAATTTTTCCATTTGGGGAATCCCTTCTAGTTAAACTACTTTCAAAAATTGACTTAAGTAAAATAATGTACCTCTAGGGGAAGACTCTTTCATTTTTAACCCATTGTGCCTATCCAGAGGGAAGACAGTAATCAATTGGTCAATTGGTTAAGTTGCTTTCATGTCCTCACTACTGCTCTTTGAGTGCTCTCAAAGTTAGCTCTCCCAAAAGGGATAGGTGACTAGATAATTGTGGAACAGCAGGGAGTAGAATACTTTCCCCATGAGATATTTCTTAAAGGGGTTTTATGGTCATCTTTCTTATAATATGGGAATTCTAAAAACTTGAAAAATGAAGAAATGTTTTGGTTATTAAAAGCCTTAATTAAAAAAAAAAAGCCTTAATGAGTCATACAGTAAAAGGGACACCTGGTGGCTCAGTCAGTCCAGTGTCTGACTCTTGGATTTGGCTCAGATTGTGATCTCAAGGTTCTGAGATTAAGCTTCACCTCAGACTCTGTGCTCAACATAGAGTCTTCTTGAGATTCTTTCCCTCTCCTGCTTCCTCCCCCTCTGCCCACCACCTGCTCTCTCTCACTCTCTCTCCAATAAACAAACAAACAAAAAAACAAATTAATAAACAATCTTACAACAAAAGTCACATAGTAAAGAAACTCATTGAACCCAACCTTTTCCAAAGGCATAGACTGTGGAATTGTTTCTTATAGAATATATCCTGAGGAACATGGTGCATCCTTTGGAAAATGCCACCAAGGAGGACTGGGAGTGCCTATTGGAGAGCACACAGGTGGTATTGTCTTTTGAAGATGTTTAGTATCTGATAATCAGTGAGTTATATTTTAGAACTATTATCATGAATCTGACTCCTTCTGCTCCCATCCCACCAGGCCTCAAAATCTAAGCTGACCAGGTGTAATTACTAGTGAAGCTAAACAGTTTCAATATCATGTCTCAGCCTGAGAGATACAGAATGCCCTTGGAGCCAATAAGCCTAAGAAAGAAGAGAAATATATGATTTGCTTCTTAGGAAAGTAGGAGACCAACAAGATGTATGATCAATTTAAGTACTGTACTCCACAGTTGGGTTACATTAACATCTAGCACGTTAACAGAGAGCATAATTTAGAAAAAGAACAAAGAGGAGGAAGAGAAGGAAGAAAAGAAGGGAAATGAGAAGGAGATTTTTAAAAAGAAGTTGAGAAAAGAAAAAGATCTTTCAAAAGGACCCATTGAGAAACTTTTCTTAGCTTGATTTAGAAGAAGAGTACATCTTTTGGCAATTGAGCATTTGGGACATTAAGGACAGAGACAGAGAGACAGAGAAAGGTTTCATTCCCCAGGATTGAGAGAGTTATGGGTCTTTTCAACCTGGGAGAGCTCAGTCCTGAAATTCATTAACATTGTTGGGGCTTGGGAATACTATTGAGGCTGAAGGAAACATTCTGACCTGCAGTGATAATTACCCAATAAGGAGGTTAATTTACAGGAGGGATCACACTAACAATAATAGCTTGAAGAAGGCTTTTAGTCAGAGTTATACATTTCTAACAAGTTCTGTGCAGAATTTCATGGATTGCCCATCTACTGAGTTACATGTTCCATATATATCTGAGTGACACCAAAACATGAGACAACTATTAAAATCATGTAGAGCTAAATAAAATTTTGCCCACTCCCACAGGTCACATGTTATGTAGTAATCAGAAATAAAAAGACATTTTTGGAACATACAATCTTAGAAATGATTTCTGTTGTGGCTTATTTGTGCTCCTTTCATTCAATGTCCTGAGCCTGACTTTAAACTTAGGGCTGACTCCATGGGAGTTCCTCAGCCACAAGGCCACTAGGAGTTAGGTTCCTGTATGCTCATTCTGACAGCACCTACAAAAATGTCTTTTCCATAATAATATACTTTATTATACCCCTAATGTCTCTCAACCTATGACCCAATCCATCAGCAGTTTCTATTAGTTTTATCTTTAAAATATATATCCAGAGGCACCTGGGTGCAGTCCATTAAGCATCCAACTCTTGGTTTCAGCTCAGGTCTGATCTTGGGGTCATGGGTCATGGGATGGAGATCCACATTGGGCTCTCCCAGCTCAGCAAGGAGTCTGCTTAAGACTCTCTGTCCCTCTCCTCTCTCTCTCTCTCTCTCTGAAATAAATAAATAAATCTTTAGATATAAATATTTATATATGTAAATATATTATATATAAAAATATATCTATAAATTTTAAGTATAAATAATATATAGGTAAAATATATAAATATATGTTTAAATATATATTATATATTATTAATACATATTAAACATATATATTTATTATATGTATGTTATATGCAACTGCCTCTCACCATTCCCATTCCTATGATTCTAGTCCAAGTCACTATCATTGGTCTCCTGGGCATCTGCAATAACTTCCACTGATCTCTCTCAGTTTTCCCACCACTCTTATTCTCATAGCCCATTTGTTGATTCAAAAACTGGCCCCCTTACACATGGAAGACAAGGAGAGATTCAAGAAAGAGCAGATAATTCCAGATTGGTAAATTGCAGATTTAATAAATAGGTGGTTAACAATGAAACAAGGATGTGGGGGCAAATCTGGTTGAAACATCTGTCACCATATTGATCACCAGGGTTGATTAGGCTGATCCGGCTAGGTAGGCAGTTGTGATCTTCCTCCATCATGGCTCTATGCGTGTTTCTCTGTGCTCAGTCAAAGGTGATGACCTTCCCCAATAGAGGAGGACAATTCTTCCATCAGTGGTATAGGAGAACCCATGTCCCCTGCTAGAATCTCCAAACACACTCTCAAGATCCATTTGTAGGAAAATGTAGGGTAGTCAAGCTTCCAAGACTCTAGACACAGCCAAAGGAAATGCTTCATGTGGCAGTCTGCCTTTCTTAAAAAATCAAAACAAAAACAACCCCCCCCCAAAGCAACCAAACAAACAGTAAAAAACAGAAAGACAAAAAGAAAGAAAAAGAAATGGGATGAAAATGGAATCATTTGCACCCCTGTGATGGTAAACTAAGTTCACTTAATCAGTTTCAACCTCTCCCAGGAATGTGAACTTTTAACAGTCAATCAGAAATTTCTTAATCATCATTAGTGAGGTAATCTGGAATAAAAGCCCTGCTTTTCCCTTCTCCCAAAAAAAAGTTGTTCTCCTCTGAAACAGTCCTTTCTTTTCTTTTGCTTATAACCTTCTTGGGCCACACTTCCTCCCATAAATAATTTTTCATTGCAATGCAACACGTTACAATATTTCTCTACTTAGTCGATGGGATGCTACCAGATTCATGAATTGCTGAAAATTAGATCTATAATTTTATTAGATCTAATTTTATTAGATCAATTAGATCTTTAAATTTACTTTGTCAAATTTTGCTTTTAACAAGGAATTTAGGAGGTATGTTTTGGGTAGCCTCAGTATGAATAGATCTCTTCACTCATCCACCAGAATTTTTAAAGTTTTTATAGAAGCTTTAAATGCGTTCAGTCACATATATCATCCAGATAGTCTCATAGCACATTGCTCTCTCAAGGCTGTGTTTCAAAAATGGCTCCAACTGTGGGAATGGTGGCCAGAAAGTACATTCTAAAGATAAGTCTTCACAAACACTGAATTAGCAAATACTGAACCATTGTTACTAGGAGAAAACAGGGTTAGGGTCCTGTGAGGACAAGTGGACAAATGGTGACTAGACGTACATTCCGGGAAGCCTCTCATTGCCCAGATCCAGCTCAAAGGTCAAGCAGCAGTCACATCCTCTCGATTACCTCCTCCAACACCACTCTCTCCAAAACAAACCAAATGGAGTTTTTATGTCCTATGTCTTCACTTTCTTTCAATGGTTTCCTATTATAATTAGAGTAAAACAAATCTGGGGTCTTTAATGTCCTATTCCTTTACTTTCTCTCAATGCCATCCTATTGCAATTAGAGTAAAACAAAATTCATTTTCATAGCCTAAAATATCCTAACTCTTGCTTATTTTTTTAATTAAACTCCTACACCATTTCTTTTGCCCACTACACTCTAGTTATATTGGCCTTCACTTTGTCTCTGTAGGACACCAAATTGATTCTCCTTCATGGCACTCATTTCCTCAGGCCATCTCTGATCATCACCACATCCATCACTATCCATCACTCTTACCTTATTTATCTTGTCTACATGTTCATTTTTAGACTGTTCAATTGGAATGTAGGCTCCATGAGTATAGGAATATGGTCAACTTATACACTGATGTATTTTAAACAGTGATTGACACAGGTAGGCAGTTAAAAATGTTTCTTAGATGGATGAATGAATGAATAAATATCACTTGAACTAAAGCTTACCTTGGTCAAATCCTGCAACTATGGGAATTCTAAACTATCTATGACCTTCTAATAGAACTGTTACTGCAGTCTCTCTTTGTCCCTGTCTTGTATGTGATTGATAGGGTTCTCAGCAATCATGAATACTTCATGGAAGCCTATAAGTCAATAATGAGTAACAAAACCCCAGTTTTGTTTTACTCTAATTGTAATAGGAACCTGGCATCCAGGGGAAGGGGCTGTTTCTGGGGACATAGAAGTAGTTACTGAGGCTAGCCACACAAAGCATCCTAAGGATACCTTAGGTTATACATGGATATATAGTCTTTATAAGACTTACTTTATTGTGCTGGATTCTGTTCCAACCTCTACCCTGTAGGTGGCATAATATATCACAAGCCCAACTCATCCTCTCCTCTTACACATTTGTGCAAATCACACAACTACTATTGTAATTATTCATTGAGCAATATGATATTTTGTGCTGGATACTACACATGGGGCATCAAGGAACAAGTTTTATTTAAAACTCACAACTCCATAAGATAGTACTAGCATGTCCATATTTTACAGATGAGGAAACTGAGACTCTGAGATTTAAGTAATCAGTCTGAGGTCACATAACTTAAGGTTCAAATCCTTTTCTTCCTGACTCTTAATTGCTATGCTTATTCTCTTCACAGCAATAAATATATTCTTATAGTATTATCTGAATAAGAATTTCATGTAAAAAATAAAAAAAAAATAAGGTTTTATTTAAGTGAGTTCCTTCTTTATGTTCACCAGTGGACTAGGTGGTGGGAATAAAAATATAAATTGTCATGGCTCTTGCCTTAAGTTATTTATGGTTTATATAAAGAATCAGGCCTATATACAAGAAGTATTTTATAGCATGGTACATGTCATGATAATGCAAAAATGTTACAATGCAAATTATAGTAATCCAGATTAAAATGTTTATTGGCATAATTAATGCCTACGCTAAGTTTTCAGGGTGAATCTATCTTAAAACATGAATCAGTTTCACAGTGGTTAAGAGCTCAGTCACAGGGAATAAGATCAATGTTATTCCAAATATCAGCTAATTAATATCCAAGGACAAATATTTTCAAATTCCCATTAGACATCTTGCAGAAGACCATATGCTCTTCAAAATATCAGTGAACTACTGGAAGTCTTACATGGTCAACCTCCAGCTCAGAATTTCTGCTCCCCTTAATCCTCTGCCTTTTTTTCTTGAGCCTATTCCTTTACCTTAGTTTTGTCACCTGCCAAAATCTAAAACTCCCCCTTGTCCCCACATCCCTCTCATACCCATCAGCACAAAAATACCATAGATGCAAGTCCATAGCTGAATGTTTACTGAAGTTTTGTGAACTTTTGTGAACAAATTTAAATCATATACAGTTGATTCTCATTATTTGCAGTAGTTATATTATACAAAATCTCCACAAATGCTGAATTAACAAATACTGAATCACTGCCTCTAAGAGAAAATCGGGTTAGGGTCCTATGAGTCTTTGGTTATAACATTTTCATTAACCAATTAACACTTATTTTGTGATGTGTGTTCTGTTGAAAATCACCTTATTTAATATTATATTGCCTATTCATTAGCATTGAGCTCATACCCAACAACTCTATAACTCATGACTGAAAGCTTATCTAGCACATGTATTTTTTCCATAAAGTATTATGGCAGCCTTTTGCATTTAGGAACACCAGACAACACTTCAGCACTATGCTCAGGGCCTGTTTTAAACAGCAAAATTACCAACAAAATTGCAAAGAATATGGTACTAAATATACTGCAGAAAAATCCCACTTGTTTATAGTAGGAGAGCTGAAACAAGGCAGCTGAGTATCTCCTTTCTCATTGATCTCAGCTGGGAATGGACTAGTCCAATAATTCAAAATTTTACTACCTTGGCATGTCTGGGAATGACTGCAAAAGCACCACAAGTATTGATTTGGAGCTTATTATTTCAAATAAGTTTTTTCAAGTAGGCAAATTCACAGGCACAGAATCCCCAAATAATTAATATCAACTGTATTAGACACTTACTTACAAAAATGGCCATCAGCACTCTCTTGCTGGCTTTCTTCTCACACCTATCCATAATTGCCTCAACTTCTTACCATCTTCCTGATTTATTTCAGTCCCTTCAATTTCTCATCTTATTTTCTCATAAAATGAGAAAATCTCATAAGATGAGACTTTTGACCTAAATTCTTGTCATTCTACTATGAGAAGTGGTATGTCCAAAGCTATCCTTTAAGACATACATCTAACAAATGATTACACAGAGCCAGCAATGACTCTGCAATTGTACTCTTTCTTTAGAACATACTGTATGAGTTTGCTAGGGCTGCCGTAACAAAGTATTGCAAACTAGGTGATTAGAATAACAGGCATTTATTTCTCACAATTCTGGAGTCTAGTAGTCCACAATCAAGGTGCTGGCAGGGCAATGCTTCCTCTGAAGCCTGGGAAAAGGAATTTTTCCTTGCATCTTTCTAGCTTCTGGTGGTTTGCCAGCAATCCTTGTCCAGTGCATCAACTTCTGCCTCCATCATCAAATGGCATTTCCCCAACATATGTCTGTGTTTCTGCATCTCTGATAAATTTCTTTAGGAGCAGTTTCCACCAGAGTGAAGGAAGGCCAGTAAGACTACTAGATTTTTGTGAGCTGGGAAATGTTTTATCAAATTTCTGCAGTGACAGTCAGGAAGCATTTTACACTCCTCATACATTTTCAAGTACTGTATATTCAGAGGTAGTTTACAGTGATAGAAAACTTTCTGCTCCATTGTCCTACTTGAGAATTTTTTCTGTATTTGATGGTACCCTCTTCAAAAGGTGAATAGAAGTAGAAAATATTTGTTAGAATCTCTTTTCAACATGTGAACTATCCACTTCACTAAGAACTCCACTTCTCTCCAAAGGAAGGAGACTTGACAGCCAAATTTGTAGTAACTAACAATCCTTGACCATATTTTATTGCATAAGGTGTGCACTAAGCTGGACCATTATCTGCCTCAGAAGTTTGTTTTAATGAGAGATAGATGCTGGTTTCTGCTAGTTAAATTGGGAACAGCTAAATTTGGCAGCTGCAAGGAAATGATCCTCCATTATAACCCCAGAGAACCAAAAAGAGAAAAATCAAACAGACTTGAAAGGAAAAGTCAAGTTAAGAGCCCATGAATTCAACAAGAAGTCATCACAGTGACTACCCCTAATATAGTGCTGTATGTTAACTAACTGGAATTAATATAAAAACTTAAAAAAAAAAAAAAGCTGGTTGCCTTAGAGTCCTCCAGTTCATATTTGCCTCATGTTGGAGTATAAACTGTACTTTCTGCTATGTGTTCCATGAAACACATCTATGTATAGATAACAAACATTTATTCCTACTTTTTTTACTAGCTCATTTCTGCTTTTACAATTAAGTAGACTTCATTAAAATGCAACTCATTTAGACCTTTCCAACACTTGTTGATCTCCTGGACAAGACAGTTGAGCTACTAATATGAGGCTGGCAGGAGAGAATTTTTTCAATCTCCTATAAAAGATATCGAATGAGCAATGGTGATATATAAGTAACTGAACTATTATATTTTAATCATATGAGAAATGAAATTATTTTTTACCATAAATGATCACATTGGTGTAGGTGCCTTTCTCCTATTTGTTTTTAATGAAATATACACTCCTTGTACAATAGCATTAGTAAATTTAGGATCAACCCTTCCTTTTAGTACACTGCAATTGAAACTAATTCCTATGTGCCTAGGATATATTTCTATGTTCCTTCCTATAGTCTACCAACTTTTTACCTCCTACCAGAGACTAGAATACCTTAAAACTTTTAACAAAGAAGATGGTGGAGGAGTTTCAGCCTGAGGTTACATCAGGTTGCAGAAGTTCAGCTAGATAGTTATCAAACCATTCTGAACACCTACAAACCCAACAGGAGATTGAAGAGAAGAGCAGTAATTCTAGAAACAGAAAATTGACCACTTTCTGAAAGGTAGGACATGCGGAGAAATGAATCCAAAGTGACGGGAAGATAGACCGCATGGGAAGGGACCAGGTCCTGGCAAGCAGTGGAGCAACAGAGCACAAAATTCAAACTATTAAAAGTCTGCTTCACTGAGGGCATCGTTCCAGAGGCTAAGAGGGGGAGGAGCCCTCATGGGGACAGTGTGGACTCAGGTCCTGTGGGGTCACAGAAGGATTGGGAGTGTCTGAGTGTGGCAGAGCTCCCAGATATCAGAGCAGGGAAGCTGGCTGCAGAGATGGAGCTGAGGACTGAGCTTTTAGGTCAGGGTTAACTTAGACTGTGATCCGTGGCACAGGCAGGCCACTGCTCCTTGAGCAGGGACCCCACGTGTGGCAGATCCAGGGAGACCAACCTTCATCCACAGGAAGAGCAGAGTGGCAGGATCTGCTGGGTTCAGAGACTCCAAATGGGATAGTGTGCCAGAGAGAGAAACACTCAGTCACAGGCCAAGTGAGCTCAGATCCCAGCTGGAGGCCAGGGAGATGAGAGTGATTAAGCGCTTTTCTCTGAGGGTGCACTGAGGAGTGGGGCCCCAAGGTCTTGGCTCCTCCAAGCAGAGATTGGGAGGCTGTCATTTTCATTCCTGTCCTCCAGAGCTCTACAGAAAGTGCTCAGGAAACAAAGGCTCCGGAGAGCAAACCCAAGCAGATTAGCAGATTACTTAGCCCAGCCCATGGCAAGGGTGGTGCAATTCTGCCTCAGGCAAAGACATTTGAGAATTACTACAACAGGCCTCTCCCCCGGAAGATCAGCAAGAACATCCAGCCCAGACCCAGCTCACTGACCAAGGAGAACAGCAGAATTCCAGAGGACAGGAAAGCAAAGCATGGAATTCATGGCTTTCTCCCTATGATTCTTTAGTCTTACAAATATAATTAATTTTTTTAATTTTATATTTTTCTTATTCTAACTTTTTTAAAACTTTTCCTCTTTCCTTTTTTAACATTTTTTAACTAGTTTATCTTAAGAATACCTCTGTAAAAAAAAAAGAAACTTTTTAAAACTTCATTATTATAGTCATATTTTATCTTCATTGTATATAACTTTATTTTTTGTACACATACAAGGTATTTTCTTCTAAAAAATTTTGGAATACAATTTCTTCTAATAGATCAAAATATACCCTAAATCCAAACAAGGCCTTGTTCTAGCCTCCAGCCTGAGCATATTCTCTCCACTTTCTTTTTCTTTCTTTTTCCAACCAACTTATCTTATCAATTCCTTTTTTAGAATTTTTTTAAAATTTTCATCTTTATAGTCAAATTCCATCCCTTCATCGTGTTTACCCTTATTTTTGTGTATATATAGATATATATTTCTTTCTTTAAAGATTTTGGAGGTAGTTTCTTCTAAGAGACCAAATACACCCAAAATCAAGTGGGTGGCTCTGTTCTATTCATCAGTCTAATATACATATATTAGGCTGGTGAATAAAATATATATATATATATATATTTTTTTTTTTTAATTTTAAAAAATTTTTTAAACTTCTTTTTACCCCCTTTCTTCTCCCCTGGATTTGGGGTCTCTTCTGATTTGGTCCCTTCTGATTTTTCTGGAGTCTTTGCCATGTGTTTAGCATTTTATTCCCTCATTCATATATTCTTATCTTGATAAAATGACAAGGCAGAAAAACTCACCAAAAAAAAAAAAAAAAAAAAAAAAAAGAACAAGAGGCAGTACTGAAGGCTAGGGAACTGATCAATAAGGAGATTGGTAATATGTCAGATCTAGAGTTCAGAGTGACGATTCTCAAGATGCTAGCTGGGCTTGAAAAAGGCATGGAAGTTATTAGAGAAACCCTGTCTGAGAAACTAAAGCCCTTTCTGGAGAAATAAACGAACTAAAATCTAACCAAGCAGAAATAAAGAAAGCAATTAATGAGGTACAATAAAAAATGGAGGCTCTTACTGCTAGGATAAATGAGGCAGAAGAGAGAATTAGTAATACAGAAGATTAAATGACAGAGAATAAAGAAGCTGAGCAAAAGAGAGACAAACAACTACTGGACCACAAGGGGAGAATTTGAGAGATAGGTGATACCATAAGATGAAACAATATTAGAATAATTGGGATTCCAGAAAAGGAAGAAAGAGAGAGGGGGCCAGAGGTATATTGAAGCAAATTATTGTAGAGAATTTCACTAATATGGCAAAGGGAAGAAGCATCAAAATCCAGGATGCACAGAGAACCCCTCAGAAAATCAATAAGAATAGGTCCACACCTCACCATCTAATAGTAAAACTGACAAATCTTAGTGACAAAGAGAAAATCCTGAAAGCAGCCTGGACAAGAAGTCTGTAACCTACAATGGTAAAAATATTAGATTGGCAGCAGACTTATCCACAGAGACCTGGCAGGCCAGAAAGAACTGGCATGATATATTCAGTAAATGAGGAAAATATGCAGCCAAGAAAACTATATCCAACTAGGTTGTCATTGAAAATAGAAGGAGAGATAAAAAGCTTCCAGGACAAACAAAAACTAAAAGAATTCTTAAACACCAAACAAACCCTACAGGAAATATTGAAAGGGGTCCTCTATGCAAAGAGAGAGCCTAAAAGTAGTAGACCAGAAAGGATCAGAAACAATATACAGTAACAGTCACCTTACAGGCAATACAAGGACACTAAATTCATATCTTTCGATAGTTACCCAGCATGCAAATGAGCTAAATGCACCAATCAAAAGATACAGGGTCTCAGAATGAAAAAGAAAAAAAAATCAATATGCTGTCTACAAGAAACTCATTTTAGATCCAAAGACATCTCCATATTTAAAGTGAGGGGGTGGAAAAAAATTTACCATGCAAATGGACATCATAAGAAAACTGGGGTGACAATCCTTATATCAAATAAATTGGATTTACAGCCAAAGACTATAATAAGAGATGAGGAAGGACACTATATCATACTCAAAAGTTCTGTCCAACAAGAAGATCTAATAATTTTTAAAATCTATGCCCCTAACATGGGAACAGCAACTATATAAACCAATTAATAACAAAATCAAAGAGACACATAAACAATAATACAATAATTGTAGGGGACTTTAACACTCCCCTCATTGAAATGGACAGATCATCCAAGCAAAAGATCAACAAAGAAATAAAGGCTTTAAATGGCACATTGGACCACATGGAAATCACAGATATATTCAGAACATTCCATCCCAAAGCAACAGAATACACATTCTTCTCTAGTTCACATGGAACATTCTCCAAAATAGATCACATCCTGGGTCACAAATCAGGTCTCAACTGGTACCAAAAGACTGGGATCATTCCCTGCATATTTTCAGACCACAATGCTCTAAAGCTAGAACTCAATCACAAGAGAAAAGTTGGAAAGAACCCAAATACATGGAAGCTAAAGATCATCCTACTAAAGAATGAATGGATCAACCAGGAAATTAAAGAAGAATTTTAAAAAAATCATGGAAACAAATGAAAATGAGAACACAATGGTTCAAAATCTATGGGACACAGCAAAGACAGTCCTGAGAGGAAAGTATACAGCAATACAAACGTTTCTCAAGAAACAAAAAAGGTCTCAAGTACACAACCTAACCCTACACCCAAAGAAACTGAAGAAAGAACAGCAAAGAAAGCCTAAACCCAGCAGGAGAAGAGAAATAACAATCAGAGCAAAAATCAATGAAATAGGATAAAAAAAAAAACCAAAACAAAACAAAAAACAAATAAACCCAGTAGAACAAATTAATGAAATTAGGAGCTAGTTCTTTGAAAGAATCAGTAAGATTGATAAACCCCTGGCCAGACTTATCAAAAATAAAAAGAGAGAGGACTCAAATAAAATCATGAGTGAAAGAGGAGTGATCACAACCAACTCCAAAGAAACACAAACAATTATAAGAATATATTATGAGCAACTATACGCCAGCAAATTTGACAATCTGGAGGAAATGGATGCATTCCTGGAGACATATAAACTACCCAAACTTTACCAGGAAGAAATAGAAAACCTGAACAGACCCATAACCAGTAAGGAGATTGAAACAGTCATCAAAAATCTCCCAACAAACAAGAGCCCAGGGCGAGACGGCTTCCCAGGGAAATTCTACCAAACTTTTAAAGAAGAATTAATACCTATTCTCCTGAAACTGTTCCAAAAAAATAGAAATGGAAGGAAAACTTCCAAATTCATTTTTTGAGGCTAGCATTACCTTGATCCCAAAACCAAAGACCCCATCAAAAAAGAGAATTACAGACCGATATCCTTGATGAACACAGATGGGAAAATTCTCACCAAAATGCAAGCCAATAGGATCCAGCAGATCATTAAGAGGATTATTTACCAAGACTAAGTGGGATTTATTACTGGCCTGCAAGGTTTGTTCAGCTTCTGCAAATCAATCAATGTGATACAATACATTAATAAAAGAAAGAACAAGAACCACAGGATACTCTCAATAGATGCTGAAAAAGTATTGGACAAAGTACAGCATCATTTCTTGATCAAAACTCTTCACAGTGTAGGGATAGTGGGTACATACCTCAGTATCATCAAAGCCATCTATGAAAAACCCACTGCAAATATCATTGTCAATAGAGAAATACTGAGAGCTTTTCCACTAAGGTCAGGAACATGGCAGGGATGTCCATTATCACCACTGCTATTCAATCAATATCATCAAAGCCATCTATGAAAAACTCACTGCAAATATCATTGTCAATGGAGCAATACTGAGAGCTTTTCCACTAAGGTCAGGAACATGGCAGGGATGTCCATTATCACCACTGCTATTCAACATAGAACTAGAAGTCCTAGCCTCAGCAATCAGACAACAAAAAGAAATTAAAACATCCAAATCAGCAAAGAAGAAGTCAAACTCTCACTCTTTGCAGATGATATGATACTTTATGTGGAAAACCTAAAAGACTCCACTCCAAATATGCTAGAACTTGTACAGGAATTCAGTAAAGTGTCAGGATATAAAATCAATGCACAGAAATTAGTTGCATTTCTATACACCAAAAACAAGACAGAAGAAAGAGTAATTAAGGAGTTAATCCCATTTACAATTGCATCCAAAACCCTAAGATACCTAGGATTAAACCTAACCAAAGAGGCAAAGAATTTATACTCAGAAAACTATAAAGTACTCATGAAAGAAACTGAGGAAGACACAAAGAAATGGAAAAATATTCCACGCTCATGGATTGGAAGAACAAATATTGTGAAAATGCCTATGCTACCTAAAGCAATCTATACATTTAATGCAATCCCTATCAAAATACCATCAATTTTTTCAAAGAAATGAAGCAAATAATCCTAAAATTTATATAAAACCAGAAAAGACTTCGAATAGCCAGAGGAATGTTGAAAAGGGAAGCCAAAATTGGCACCATAATGATTCCAGACTTCTAACTCTATTACAAAGCTGTCATCATCAAGATGATACCATCATCTTGATGATACTGGCACAAAAACAGACATATAGATCAATGTAATAGAATAGAGAGCCCAGAAATAGACCCTCAACTCTATGGTCAACTAATCTTTGACAAAGCAGGAAAGAATGTCCAATAGAAAAAGGACAGTCTCTTCAACAAATGGTGTTGAGAAAATTGGACAGCCACATGCATAACTGGACCATTTCCTTACACCACACACACAAAAAATAGACTTGGGGCGCCTGGGTGGCTCAGTGGGTTAAAGCCTCTGCCTTCAGCTCAGGTCATGATCCCAGAGTCCTGGGATCGAGCCCCGCATCGGGTTCTCTGCTCAGCAGGGAGCCTGCTTCCTCCTCTCTCTCTCTCTCTGCCTGCCTCTCTGCCTACTTGAAATCTCTGTCTGTCAAATAAATAAATAAAATCTTAAAAAAAAATTAAAAAAAAAGACTCAAAATGGATGAAAGACCTCATCCATCCAAATGGATGAAAGACATCAATGTGAGACAGGAATCCATCAAAATCCTTGAGGAGAACACAGGCAGCAACCTCTTCAACCTCATTCGCAGCAACTTCTTCCCAGAAACATCACCAAAGGCAAGGGAAGCAAGGGCAAAAATGAACTTTTGGGACTTCATCAAGATCAAAAACTTTTGCATAACATAAGAAACAGTCAACAAAACCAAAAGAGAGCTGATAGAATGGGAGAATATATTTGCAAATGACATATTAGATAAAGAGCTAGTATCCAAAATCTATAAAGAACTTATCCAACTGAACACCCAAACAACAAATAATCCAGTCAAGAAATGGGAAGAGGGCATGAACAGTCATTTCTGCAAAGAAGACATCCAGATGGCCAACAGACACATGAAAAAGTACTCTGCATCACATGGCATCAGGGAAATACAAATCAAAACCACAATGAAATACCACCTCACACCAGTTAGAATGGCTAAAATCAACAAGTCAGAAAACTACAGATGCTGGTGAGGATGCAGAGAAAGGGAACCCTCCTGCACTGCTGTTTGGAATGGAAGCTGGTACAGCCACTCTGGAAAATAGCATGGAGGTTCCTCAAAAAGTTTAAAATAGAGCTACCCTACAACCCAGCAATTGCATTACTGGGTGTTTACCCTAAAGATACAAATGTAGTGATCTGAAGGGTCATGTGCACCCGAATGTTTATAGCAGCAATGTCCACAATATCCAAACTGTGGAAAGAACTTAGATGTCCATCAACAGATGAATGGATAAAGAAGAAGTGAGATATATATATATATAGGAATACTATGCAGCCATCAAAAGAAATGAATTCTTGCTATTTGCCATGGCATGGATGGAATGAGAGGGTATTATGCTGAGCAAAATAAGCCAATCAGAGAAAGACAATTATCATATAATCTCCCTGATATGAGGTATTTGAGTGACAAAGTGGGGAGTTTGGTGGGGGAGGATAAAATGAAGCAAGATGGGATTGGGTGGAAGAAAAACCATAAGAGACTCTTAATCCCCCAAAACAAACTGAGGGTTGCTGAGGGTGGAGGGTAGGGAGAGGGTGGTTGGGTTATGAACACTGGGGAGGGTATGTGCTATGGTGAGTGCCATGAAGTGTGTAGGCCTGACGATTCACAGACCTGTACCCCTGGGGCTAATAATAAATTATATGTTAATAATTTTTTTTTAAAAACGATGTTATAATAAAAAAAAGCTTTTAACAAAGAACTAGTTTTATAGTTTCATCCTAAATTCTATTATTTCACACTGACATTGAGCTTAATGAGTTTCACTTGTCATCATGTTTTGCTTAAACACAAACCTTATGTTCTATTTACTATTTTTTTTTTTTACATTTTTAAGGTTTTCTAAAATTTTATGTCAGAGATGACACACTTGCCTTGGAGAATTTTACCTTCATAGCACTCAGGACTTGGCATCAAAAATGCTGCAATCATATTCCACAACAGAGCTATTCATTTGTTCATTTATGCTCCAGATTTTGTGGAACATTTGCCAAAGGCAATGTCTTTGTGAGATATTGGTCCTGCCTTCAAGAATCATACAACTGGGGTACCTGGGTGGATCAGTGGGTAAAGCCTCTGTCTTCAGCTCAGGTCATGATCTCAGGGTCCTGGGATTGAGCCCCATGTTGGACTCTCTGTTCAGAAGAGAGCCTGCTCCCCCGCCCCCCCCACCTGCCTCTCTGCCTACTTGTGATCTCTCTCTGTTAAATAAGTAAATAAAATCTTAAAAAAAAAAAGAATCTTACAACTTAGTGAAAGCTAAGACATATAAATACAAATTAATCCAATTAAGCTAAAAAATATAAGTGCCTTAAGAGAGAACATTTAGAAATCGAGATAGTATCACTTCTGGGTTAGTAGATTAGAAAATATTTTGTGTACGAATACAATTGAAAATAAGAGAAATTAAAAACAGATAAAATTAAAAACAAGGGGAAAACTGGGGGAAAGCAGTTTATAGAGTTATTTTCTTGGCATTTCAAAAATTAAAGTATTTTCTTTTAAATCCAGAACAATTTGGATTTTAAATATTTATATTCATACATATATACATATTCCAAATATGTATACTCCTTTTGCTTTTACTGATTGTTTTTACTGCATTGGCCAGAAAATCCCATGTTATTTTCACCTTTGCTCATAGCCTTCTCTAATGTAATCAAATGCCTTCCCATAGTCATAGGGTAATGCAGCCCCTTCAGAGTTAACATACTCCTTTACCAGGGTTTGTAGAACTTTTTGCTAGGCCTTTCAATTCCTTAAAAATTTTGCAGAGCAATTAGCTGCCTGTCCCTCATATATCCTTGTCATGAATAAACCCCAGTGAATAGAACCCAGTATGAATCAAAATGTATTCATCAAAAGAAAGGCTCTTGGAAGAGAGATATTCCTTCCGATGAAAGACATTTGTTCATACCCAAAGAATTGGGAGAAATCGTTTAAGCTCAAGTAAGAATTCAACTAACTTATCATTTCATGTGCACGTTATTTTCAAATGATAAAATAACTCACTTAATATTTTATATATCTGAACGGAATACTAAAAAAAAATCTAAGAGGATGGCTGAATCCCCAATTTTAAGATACGTGAAATTAAACATCTTCTGCCTCACAAAATCTGCAACATTTGAGGGACCAAACGGGTAGTGTTCCCTGCATACAAAAACAAATTCTGTCTTGATTTATATATAAGCTCATGCAGTAGATAAACTATTCAATTTCCTACTCAAGTAAGAGAAACATAAAAAACTGATATTTAATCCACTTTTTTCTTTTCTTCTGTAATCCAATTTGGAGAATCATCATGCACTGTGTTTGTACTTTTTTGTTAGCTGTAGAGTCTTCCCTCATCAACACCCAATCCCCATCTTTTTCATACAAGGCAGAAATAAGAAAGCCTCCTTCACCAGTGTGAATTTTCAGTAAATGTGCTGATGGAAATACATGAATTAGTTACATGGCTATGAAAAGGAAAGAAAAAAAATGTGATCATTTAAAGGGAGCAAAGATTTCTCTTCATGGCACTAGGTGAGGCCAGATAATCCTTAACTCAGTTAAGCGTAGGATTTTGTCATTATTAACTACACAAAGATAGCCAGCTCAGAGGACAAAAGGGGACTGTATTCAGCCTACAGAGCAGGTGCCAGGACATGCTTCTGGAAAAAGGAATATATTTTTCTAATTCACACAAAAGCATTTCCTCTTATAAACCATGGCCTTGACAGACTTCACCCACTCTGATGGAGTGCTGTTCTTAATTCCCACAGAGGCATGATATGGCCTAACATTGATCTGGAAACATGCCAAAGTATAGTTAATTAAGGGATGATTTATCCTATTAAAGGATAAATTATAAATATGAAGTGGAAATAATATAATGAATGTCTTAAACATTTACTATGCACCTGTCACTCTGTTAGTTGTTTTTATGCAATTTCATTAAACCCTTTCACAAACTTTATAAGGTAGAAGTTATTCAAAGAACTTAAACATCTTTTACTTTTAAAAACTCCCTAGATTAGGGGCTCCTGGTGGCACAGTCAGTTAAGCCTCTGACTCTTTCTTGGTTTCAACTCAGATCATGATCTCAGGGTGGTGAGATCTGAGTTCCGTTAGGGTTCTGTGCTCAGCTGGAGTCCATTTGAGACTGTCTCTTCCTCTCTTTCTGCCCTCCCCCCATGTGTGTGTGTTCTCCTCTTTTTAAAAACAAATGGATAAATTAAAACAAGAAAAAAGTCTCCCTAGATTAACTGGCATTCTCCATCCAATCAAGGAAGCATACTGAGCAATGCTCATCATTCACTGAACACTTCTGTTTACTAGGCTATTCTTTAATACTACAGACTACTACGGAGTGTTCATTTCTTCAGCCCAAGTTTAAGTCGTATACTACTAAGAATCAATTGAATTGAATCCTCAAACTTTTAAGGTCAATTGTCATTATTTTGAAATTGTTATTTAAATAAATTATAAACCAAAAATACAGAAGGTCCTAAAAAAGAAAGTTGTTTTCTATATATTTTTTTAAGATTTTATTTATTTATTTGACAGAGAGAGATCACAAGTAAGACAGAGAGGCAGGCAGAGAGAGAGAGGGAAGCAGGCTCGCTGCTGAGCAGAGAGCCCGATGCGGGACTCGATCCCAGGACCCTGAGATCATGGCCTGAGCCGAAGGCAGCGGCTTAACCCACTGAGCCACCCAGGCGCCCATGTTTTCTATATTTTCTATAAACATTAAATAGAATATTTTGGGAGCCAAATAAAGATGGGTCAGTAAAAAGAACTGCTATTAAGTTATGTTTGCAGAGTGCTGTAAAGTGCTGAGAACAATAAAAATTGAGAAAGATTAAGCAGATGGATTTCTTCAGGTATTCAGTTCACACTCATTTTAAAGAAACCAAGACTGAAACTCATAGAAGAATCATAATGGTGTGGTTTATGCAAGACCATACTAACGTCCCATCAGAATACTTATACTAAAAGAAATATTTTTTCATATTTAAAAAACTACTGGTAAATAACTATTTGTTTAAGTTATAATTCAAGGCTTAAGATTTGTACACATCACTTTTTATGATTAACTTGTTAAGAAAGCCTCTACTGTATTATTAACATTACAGAGATGATGAAAATGAGTCAGCTGTTACATAATTTGCAAAAAATAAAAATAAAAAATCACAGCCAAGAGTTGGATTGAAACCTTAGTTCTCATTTTTTAAAAATTTAAATTCAATTTAATTAACATGCACTGTATTATTAGTTTCAGAGGTAGAATTCAGTGATTCATCAGTTGTATATAACACCCAGTGCTCATTATATCATGTGCCCTCCTTAATGCCCATCACCCAATCACACTCACTCCCCTCCCCTTGGGGAACCCTCAGTTTGATCCCTATATTTAAGTGTCTTTTATGATTTGTTTCCATCTCCGTTTTCATCTTACTTTATTGTTTTCCTTCCTTTCCCCTGTGTACATCTGTTTTGTTTCTTAAAATCCCATACAAGTGAAATCATACGGTATTTGTCTTTCTCTGGCTGACTTATTTCACTTAGCATAATACCCTCCAGTTCCATCCATGTAGTCCCCACTTTTACTGAGTCTATTTTGTTCTGTTTTGTTTTTAGTTTTTCTGTTTTGTTTGCAAAATGGTAAAGAGGGGTTGTTGGGGGGGCGGGGTGTTTTCTGTTACAAGTTTGTGAGGGAAAATATTTTGGTTTGTTTCTACTGACCTGAATGTGTTGGATCTTCACGTGTTGTTTTGTTTTTGCTTTATTCTTTTTTTTTTAATATTTTATTTATTTATTTGACAGACAGAGATCACAAGTAGTCAGAGAGGCAGGCAGAGAGAGAGGAAGAAGCAGGCTCCCTGGTTAGCAGAGAGCCTGATGCGGGGCTCAACCCCAGGGCCCTGAGATCATGACCTGAGCCGAAGGCAGAGGCTTTAACCCACTGAGCCACCCAGGCACCCCTGTTTTTGCTTTATTGATGCACGGATGCTTTTGAACAGTAGAGCAAAATGCTAGACATGGGGAATCTGCTCTGTTTGTCCTCTATACATTTCTGTAGTTAACAGAACACTGTAATGTGCCTTGGAGTTTAGTAACTTGTAATAAATTCAATTGATATTAAAAAAAAAAAGATTTTTCTGTATTATCTGGCAAACATTTATTTGACAGCCTCAAAGTCTCAAAATTGGTGTCATTTCTTCCAGGCTGATGTCATTGACTTCCCTCTCCCTCAAAATTAGAAGCCCCTGTTTATACAGCACCTTTAGTTAAGCCCTGAGACACATTTTAAGTTTTTGATGATTTGACCTCTGCTCAGACCTGCCAACTCATTATTTGCAAGCATCCCAATCATATTCTAAACTGTAGCCTTGAGTTTCCCAAATGCCCTATGTTCTGTTATTCATTCTGACTTCTAAGCCTTTGAACTTTGAACTATTTGTCAAAAATATTCTTCCTTTTCTGTATTACCTGGCAAACATTTATTTGACAGCCTCAGAGTCTCAAAATTGGTGTCATTTCTTCCAGGCTGATGTCATTGACTTCCCTCTCCTTCAAAATTAGAAGCCCCTGTTTATACAGCACCTTTAGTTAAGTCTCTTTCACCTTTCATTATACCAGTTATTGCCAGTGTCTTGTCCTCCTATCTCAACTAGAACGTGTGTTCTTTAAGTTCAAGTTCTCTGTATAGTTCATCATTGATATATAGTACCAAACCTAGCACCTGGCACATAACTGATGATCAGTACATATTTGCAGAAGGGAATCAGAAAGGGAGACCTCTGAGAGAATTTTAATCAATATTTTCAGAAGACAGAAAATCAGAGTGTCACCATCAGACTATGAGCTACAAGAATGCCAGGCTGGTAGCAAAACATAGTGCTAGATATCCATGACCTGTTCTTAAAGACTTGCTGTCTTTCAAGATCAATTGATGTCCATATTTTAAAAATCAATTCTTATTATTCTAAGATTAATATATTTAAATTTTTAAAAGAAACACACTGAAAAATGAGCTACGGCACTCAGAGAATGGCTCTTATATACTCAGTATTTTAAAATATCAGTTACACTACATGAGTCACATTATTTTAAACTCTACTAATTTAAAATGTATAATTATTCAGTCATAGACTAGGGTAAAATTTACCTTATAAATTTCAAGGATTAAAAAAATCATTTCGAAGCCAAAATAGAGTGTGAAAAAGAATTTCAGGGGGAAATATTTATCTAATTTAAAAGAATTAGTTAAAGCTCATTAGAAGCATTTATCTGCATAAAAGTAAATCAATAATATAATTGCAATTCATTGTCTTCTTTCCTTTAAAGCAGTTTCTTTAGTGGGCTTTTTATACAGTTCTTTTTTTAACCTAGATTAGGTAGCTAAAAGTAATGAGTTTAATTTTAAAAGCCTAATTTTATCTTTTAGTCAATCCAAACTATCCTTCTATTTCAAGCAATTCTCAATTTTTTTAAAAAAATATAAGAAATAATCATTTATCTAGTCATTTATTTATCCATCCAATGAGCATTTATTAGGAGTATACTATTTTCCAAGTTCTTTTCTAAACACTGTGAATATAGCAAAGTATAAACAGATATGATTCATCTTCTCATGGAGTTTATTTGCCCCAGGAGACACAGAAAATAAATAAACAGGGCAAAATGAAGAAGAGACAAGTGCTCTATGATGAAAATAAAAGAGTAAGATGTGACATGCCGTTATTTCAAATTGAATAATCAGAAAATATTTTTCAGAGGAGATATTTAAACTAAGACTGAATATTGAGGAGAAGCCAACCATTCAAATATCTAAGAAAAGCATTACCAACAGAGAGAATAGTTAGCCCAAGGTCCTGGATTATGAGTAGGGAGGAGCATAAAATGAGATAAGGTCAGAGAGTCAGCAGGGATTGGATCATGTAGGTCTTTATAAGCTGAAAGTGTAGATTTTATTATAAGAGTAATTGTGTGTCTCTGGAGATTTTTCAACAACATGAGAGATAGAATGTGATCATGAAGGTTTTGTGCATACTATGTAGAGATTCTTTAAGCAGAAGCATAGGTTGGGAAGAGGGGAATACAAGGGAAACACTGAAATCAGTTAAGAAGCCATTTCTGTTGTCCACATGAGACAAAATAGTAGCATTGGAGAGAGAAAGGAGTGGACTATAGAACTTAAAGATATAGAACTTAAAGATATTTAAGATCTTTAGATCTTAAGATCTATAGAACTTAAAGATAGTCATCAGAAGTGAGGGAAAGAGAAAAACAAAAACTGACTCTTATGTCTTGGGGTTGAGATACTAAATGGTAATGACATTCACTCAGATGGAAAAGACTGGGAACAAATAAGTTGGAATGGAAAATCAAGACTTTGTTTTGAGCACTTAATAAGTGAGATACTTTATTAAATATCCAAATAAATAAGGTACAGAGAGTTGGCCCACGAGTTTAGATTTCAGAGACGGGATGGAGGTGAAAATAACACACTTAGGATTCACCGGCAAAGAGAATGAATTTAAAGACATAAAACTGGATGAAATTACCTAAGAAATGAGTAGTTGCTAAAAAAAAAAAAAAGCAACCAAGCAAGCTTCCACAAACAAAATATATGTCACACCAACATTTAAAGTTTGCAAAGGTGTTGAAGCAAAAGAGAAGCACAAGTAATTAGTTGAGGAAAATTAAAGGTAACAAAATTCAGTACCATAGAAATCAAAAGGAAAAACAAAGTTGCAAGAGGAAAGAGTCCTCTACATCAAATGCAATTGAAATGTAGAAAAATAAATGAAGAAGGTGGACCACTAACTTTGGCAAAATTTTGGTTGCTAGAGACAATATGATGAACAGTTTTTAACAGAGTGGTAGCCATGGAAATCTGATTAACATAAGTTGAGTGAAGGATGAAAGTAGAGAAATATGGAATATCTAGATGGATAACTCTTGAAATTTTGATATAGAAAAAAGAAGAAACAAGATGAGGATATAATTGAAATGGGACATGACCTCAAACAAGGACTGTTTAAAGATTGGTGATATGAAGGCACGTTTTATTGCCAATGGTAATGTTCCAGTTAAAGACAGGTATTAACAATGTGGGAGAAAGAAATTAATTTAAAAACTGGAAGTCCTGAAAAATGAAAGAGTATCCAGAGAACATATGAAAGCAATAGCCTTAGATTACAGCAGGGACATTTTATGCATTTTTATAGAAGGGAAGGAAACAGCATGAAGCAAACACAGATAAGTTGGTAAGACTGGTAGTGTTGTGCAAAAACAATGAATACTGTTATGCTGAAAAAAATAAATAAAATGGGGAAAAAAAAGTAAAAAAAAAAAAAGAACAACAGAGTTCCTTCTTAATTGCTTTTATTGTCTTTTTCATGATGTATGAGACAGAATCATTTTTCTGGGCTGGCAAAAGGCTGTGGTATGTTTGAGGAAAGAGCTAAAGCTACAAAATGGTCACCTGAAGAGATAAAAAAAGAATGCAGTAGGGCTACCAAGCACTATTGTATATCTATTTGGTTTTCTTGAACATGAATTTAAAGTGAAATGTTAAAATCAATGCCACAGAAATGAAAGAAGATGATAAGGGACTATTATGAACAATTATATGCCCAAAAATTGGAAAAGCTAGAAGAAACATACAACCTACCACGACTGTATCAAAAAGAAATAGCCTGAACAAACCAATAACAAACAAGGAGTTTGAATCAGTAATCAAAAACACCACCCCTCCTGCCGCAAAATCAGAATCAAATGATGTCCCTGGTGAATTCTAACAAACATTTAAAGAAGAATACTAATTCTTCTCAAACTGTTCCAAAAAGTAGAAGGAGGAAGCTTCCAAACGGTTTTTGAGGACAGCATTACCCTGATACCAAAGCTATAGACAAAGATGGCACAAGAAGTCTATAAGCCAATAACCCTGATGAGCATAGACGTAAAAGTTTGACAAAATACTAGCAAACGAAATTGAACAGCACATTAAAAGGATCATACATCATAAGCAAGTGGGATTTATCCCTGGGATGCAAGAATGGTTCCACACACATAAATCAATCATTGTGCTATACCGCATTAACAGAATGAAGGATAAAAAGCATTTGATTATCACAGTAGGTGTAAAAAAAGCACTTGAAATCACACTTTTTCATGATAAAAACTCTTAACCAATTAAGTATAGAAGGAACTTATCTCAAAACAATAAAGACCATATGTGAAAAGCCCACAGTTAATATTGAATAAATAAAAGCTTTTCCTCTAAGATCTTGAATAAGACAAGGATGCCCACTCTTTCCACTTCTATTTAAAATAACACTGGAAGTCCTACCTAAAGCAATTAGGGAAGAAAAGGAAATAAAAGGCATTCAAATAAGAAAGGAAGAAATATAATTATCTCTGCAGAGAACATCATCTTATATGTCAAAACCTTAAAGACTCCAACAAAAAACTATTAGAACTAATAAATGAATTCAGTAAAGTTGCAGTGATTTCTTGAATATGACACTAAAAGCAAAGGATAGAAATAAAAAATAAACAAATGTCAAACTAAAAAGTTTCTTTATGGCAAAGGAAGCAATCAGTAAAGTAAAAAAATGCTACCTACAAAATGGGATAAATATTTGTAAACCATATATTCAATAAAGGGTTAATATCCAAAACATAGGTTGGGGCTCCTGGGTGGCTCAGTCAGTTAAGCCTCTGACTCTTGATTTTGGCTCAGGTTGTGATCTCAGGATCATGAAGCGCCCATGCTTGGCTCTGCTCTAAGCAGGGAGTCTGTTTTCCCTCTCCCTCTGCTTTTCTTCAACCTCTACTGCTTGCTCTCTCTCTTTTTCTAAAATAAATAAGTAAATATTTTTTAAAAATATCCAAAACATATGATGAACTCTTATAAAGAAATAGTAAAAACAAAACAAAACAAAACAAAACAAAACCCTAAATAACTCAATTAAAAAATGGGCAAAATAACTAAATGTACTTCTCTCCAAAGAAGAGATACAAATAGTCAACAGATATATAAAAAGGGGTTCAACATCACTAATCATCAAGGAAATGCAAATCAAAATTACAATAAGATATCACCTCACCCAAGTTAGGATGGCTTTTATAAACAAAACAAAACACCAAAAAACTAACAAATGTTGGCCAGGATGTGGAGAAAAGGAATCCTTGGGCACCACTGGTAGGAAAGTAAATTGGTGCAGTCGATATGGAAAACGGTGTGCAGATTCCTCAAAAAAATTAAAAGTAGATCTTCCATATGATCCAGCAATCCCACTTCCATGTATATACACAAAGGAATTTAAATCAAGATCTCCAAGACATTCCTGCAGTCCCATGTTCACTGCAGCATTATTCACTATAGCCAAGACACTGAAGGAATCTAAATGCCCATCTATGGATTAATCAGTAAAGAGAACATGGGGTGTGTGTGTGTGTGTGTGTGTGTGTGTGTGTGTGTGTGTGTAGCGCGCACGCGAGAGAGATCTACATATAGCATAGTACCTATAGTTAACAATATTGTATGCATACTTAAAAATATGCTAAAAGAGTGGGTCTTTTGTTTAGGTCCTTATCACATCATCATCATAAGTGAGAAGAAACTTTTGGAAATATGGGGTAGGTTTATGCATAGATGATAGTGATGGTTTCAAGGGTGTACATATATCTCCAAACTCATAAAGTTGTATACATTAATTATGTACAGCTTTTTGTATGTCAAAAATGTATTAATTTAAAAAAATAAAGTGAAATATTTGTCTTTTTTTTTCTCCCCAGCAAAGTTTAGCTTCCTGGAGCAGGCTCCAAACAGACAATAATTTCATTATGACTAGGTTTTTGCTGGGAAATTGTGAGCTGGCCAAGTAGGAACGCTAAAATGTTCATAAGGGAGTCATTTTTGGAGAGTCAATGTAAGATATAAATAATTTTCACTAACAAGAGAGGATGTAGAGCTTTAATTTTTAGATATTTGAATTTTATAGACTTTTTTTTCATACTAGAGACTCACAGAAGTTCTGTCTTCTCTCTCTGCCTGCCTCTCTGCCTACTTGTGATCTCTCTCTCTGTCAAATAAATAAAAAAAAAGGAAGTTCTGTCTTTTCTCTTTCCAAGTAAATACACTTAAAAAAAATAAAAATCTCCATTTATTGTTATCATCATTTCATATCTCAAAATAAAGATCAAAATGTAGGAAAGACACAACCTTGAATAAAAGACAACACTTTAAATTGTATTAAATTTATGTTCCTGAAAACTCACGATATTGTTCTTATTTTCTTGTTTTATCTGAGTTAAAATTTGCTCATGGATCAGCTCAGTGTCACTGACCTATGTTGGTGGTCATGGTGAACAGCATGGGCACCAAGTAGAAAAGACCTGCTCCTGCTCCCCAGTTCTGACTACTATCAACAATACAACCGGGAAACTTGCATTATGTTCATGAACCTCTGCAAAATGAGATACCTCATCTTTACATTGCACGAATGAGCACTAAGTCACAGAGTTTCTATGAACATCATATTGGATCACATATGTAAATTGCCTTCTACAATGCCTGGATTATATTAAGTAATCTTTTATGGCTATTGTTATTATTATTTTCTTCTTTTCCTTCTATGGAACTACTATTAAAGTATCTTTTCCTCCTTGTCTTCAGAGTCTCTTCTAAAAGGAACCAGGCAGGGGCACCTGGGTACTTCGGTCGTTTAAGCAGGTGACTCTTGATTTCTGCTCAGGTTGTGATTTCAGCATAGTGAGATGGAGCCCAAGTCAGGCTCTGTGCTCAGTGAGGAGTCTCCTTGAGAATCTCTCTCTCTCTCTCCCTCTCCCACTGCCGCGCCCCCCACTCGTGTTTTCTCTCTTTCTTTCTCTTAAGTAAATAAATTGTCACCAAAAATTAAAAGAGAGAGAGAGGAGAAACCACTCACAGTGACTGGGTTGCCTGCACGTGTGGCTTTTTCTAATACCAAAATAGTGTATCTTTTCTAACACCAAACAATACTCTAATTTGCCAACAACATCTGGATGTTCAACAATTCAACTCAATTCTGACACTAACTACCCAGAGTTAGCACAGAACCCACAGGGTAAACTTAGGCTCCTCACAAGACTGCCCTCACTTCAGATGGTAGCCCAAATGGAGTACCGAGGCTATGCACACTTCTGTCCAGCTGACTATAAACGTGAGGTTGACTCACATGTTATAGCTGACTATAAATGTCACAACTCCACCCTCAGGCTTGATAATTTAGTAGAATGAGCTCTAGAACTCAGGTAAGCACTTTACTTACAATTACCCGTTTATTATAAAGGATAACCCAGAAAAAGCCAAATGGAAGAGATACATAAGGCAAAGTTTTGGGGGGTTGTGCAGAGCTTCCATGCCCTCTCTAGGCACACCACTTTCCTAGCACAGTGATGAATTCACCCACCTGAAAAACTACTTGACCCCATTATTAATAGTAAATGGAGGTTTCATTACATGAGCATGGTTAATTAAATCACTGGCAATTGATGATTGAACTCAATCTCTAGCCCCTTTCTGTTCCTCAGAAGTTAGTGAATGGGGCTGAAAGTTCTAATCCTCTAAGCATGTGATTGATTTTCTGGGGACAAAAATCTCACCCTGAAGCTATCTAGGGGCCCATCAAGAGTCATCTCATTAGCATCTGAAGATAATGAATTGTAAAGAGCTATGTACCAGGGGACTGGAAACAAAGACCAAATATTTATTTTTTATTATACCACCTAGCACTAAAGGCAACCTGGCGCCTTATCCCCATTGGACATTTGCTAGGTCATGTGGCATGATAGCTGCCGTTATGCCAGTTCCAGATAGGGACAACTTCTAGAAAAGCAGAGAGAAGAAAGCTTGTGTTCTTTAACATTTGCCAGAGACTTTCTTGAAGGGATGGGGGGGCAGGAATTAACATAGTTCATTTAAAGGCAGTGTAGGTTTTATTCTTCAATAGACAGGTCATTTATTCATTCAATATGCATATTTTTTAGTTCCATTAAGCCAAACACTGTTCTAGTTGTGCTAGACACAGCTTTGAACAGGACAAAGTCCCTGCTCTGTTCATGGAGTCTAATGTTGTGATGGAGGGGACAGACAGGAGACAAGCAAGCTCCTATGTGTAATAGTTTCAAAGTAAGTGTTACATAGAAAGAGACCAGGTAAGGGTTATAGGGACTTGGGGCTATGGGGTTATTTCAGAGAAGCTCTCACTGTAAAGATGATATTTGGGTAGAGATTTGAAGGAAATGGGAAAGCAAGCCACCTGAAAATCCAGTGGACTTATTTTGCTATTTCTCAAAATAGAATAAATACAGGTACTTTAAAATAGCTAAAAAGAAATTCAGGTAATGATAATGATAGTCCAAAGTAGAAAAGGAGAGTTTGCATAGTCTAATTATCTGACAAGCATGTCTTGTTTATATTTTACCAACAACCCTTCTTTGTGCAGCAATGTGAACAAAAATGAAGGAAACTTATATCCAATTTCCTGACTCTCACACAAACTAATGCTTTATAAGAAATTATTTTTTAATCATGAAAACCATGTATCACCTTTTTTTTAAATTTTCATTTTATTTATTTTTTTCAGTGTAACAGTATTCATTCTTTTTGCACAACACCCAGTGCTCCATGCAAAACGTGCCCTCCCCATTACCCACCACCTGTTCCCCCAACCTCCCACCCCTGACCCTTCAAAACCCTCAGGTTGCCCCAACCTCCCACCCCTGACCCTTCAAAACCCTCAGGTTGTTTTTCAGAGTCCATAGTCTCTTATGGTTCGCCTCCCCTCCCCAATGTCCATAGCCCGCTCCCCTTCTCCCAATCCCACCTCCCCCCAGCAACCCCCAGTTTGTTTTGTGAGATTAAGAGTCATTTATGGTTTGTCTCCCTCCCAATCCCATCTTGTTTCATTTACTCTTCTCCTATCCCCCTATCCCCCCATGTTGCTTCTCCATGTCCTCATATCAGGGAGATCATATGATAGTTGTCTTTCTCCGATTGACTTATTTCACTAAGCATGATACGCTCTAGTTCCATCCACGTCATCGCAAATGGCATTATTTCATTTCTTTTGATGGCTGCATAGTATTCCATTGTGTATATATACCACATCTTCTTTATCCATTCATCTGTTGATGGACATCTAGGTTCTTTCCATAGTCTGGCTATTGTAGACAGCATGGTACTGGCACAAAAACAGACACATAGATCAGTGGAACAGAATAGAGAGCCCAGAAATCGACCCTCAACTCTATGGTCAACTCATCTTCGACAAAGCAGGAAAGAATGTCCAATGGAAAAAAGACAGCCTCTTCAATAAATGGTGCTGGGAAAATTGGACAGCCACATGCAGAAAAATCAAATTGGACCACTTCCTTATACCACACACGAAAATAGACTCCAAATGGATGAAGGACCTCAATGTGACAAAGGAATCCATCAAAATCCTTGAGGAGAACACAGGCATCAACCTCTTCGACCTCAGCCGCAGCAAGGCTAGAGGTCCTAGAACAACGTTGTCCTAGAACAACGGCAAAGGCAAGGGAAGCAAGGGCAAAAATGAACTATTGGGATTTCATCAAGATCAAAAGCTTTTGCACAGCAAAGGAAACAGTTCACAAAACCAAAAGACAACTGACAGAATGGGAGAAGATATTTGCAAACGACATATCAGATAAAGGGCTAGTATCCAAAATCTATAAGGAACTTAGCAAACTCAACACCCAAAGAACAAACAATCCAATCAAGAAATGGGCAGAGGACATGAACAGACATTTCTGCAAAGAAGACATCCAGATGGCCAACAGACACATGAAAAAGTGCTCC
The DNA here is from genome assembly GCF_922984935.1 of Meles meles. Taxonomy (NCBI): domain Eukaryota; kingdom Metazoa; phylum Chordata; class Mammalia; order Carnivora; family Mustelidae; genus Meles; species Meles meles. Next base: position 155,075,792 of record NC_060066.1, on the reverse strand, counting down.
ACGTCACTCGGCATCAGGGAAATACAAATCAAAACCACAATGAGATACCACCTCACACCAGTCAGAATGGCTAAAATTAACAAGTCAGGAAATGACAGATGCTGGCGAGGATGTGGAGAAAGGGGAACCCTCCTCCACTGTTGGTGGGAATGCAAGCTGGTGCAACCACTCCGGAAAACAGCATGGAGGTTCCTCAAAATGTTGAAAATAGAACTACCCTATGACCCAGCAATTGCACTACTGGGTATTTACCCTAAAGATACAAACATAGTGATCCGAAGGGGCACGTGTACCCGAATGTTTATAGCATGTATCACCTTTTAATCAATATGTGGAAATCAGTGATACAATGATACCTAATGAAATTTGAGGAATGTAATGCTTTTTGGTTTTTTAAATGTGAAAGTTTGAATTATACAGTTCAGTAGACAATGATCTAAATAGCCCTATCTCACAGGCAGGCAGGTATCACCAAGTAAAAACACTCAGCTTTGCAGGCATTTGGTGTAATCACTTCCTTCTTTAAAACCCCCAAAATAATTTGCTTATTTTTTTCATTGTATTTCTCTTATTTGAATTATATTCAGTTTTAAATTTGGTTTTTTGATCCCTACCACACTGTCTGCTACTTTAGAGCAGGAACTGTGTTTGTTAACTGTTCTAATGACTAAACGAATTCATGACTGGGCTTCTGATCTTAAGCTTTTATTTTCTCTTATTCTTACACAAAGATAAATGTAGACTTACACTGTTTGGCTTCTAACATTTTTTTTTCTAATTTAATAATGTGGCTTTCTATATCAGAAGGTCTTTAAACTTTTTGTTCTACCTGCATAGTATTTCATCGTATGGCTGCATTTCCACTGCCTTAAACTGCATTGCCACTAATAGCTCTGTGTTTTGTGGTGGGCAGAATTCTAAGATGACCACCCATGACTCCCACTTTCATATAACCCCACAGCCTTTGATTGTGGGAGGGACCTGTGAATATGATGGAATATCACTCCCATAATAATGTTACATTATATGGCACTGTTCACCTTAAGAAGGAGATTATCCTAGGTGGACCTGATCTAATTAGTTCTTAAAAAGTACTGGGCTCTTCCTGTACAAAGGTATTTAAAGCAAGAGAAGAGTCTCCAAGGGTAGTTTTGAAGATGGAGAGAAGACGGTGACAAGGAATGTGGACAATTTTTAGAGCAACCCCCAGCCTACTGCCAGTAGGAAAAGGGAGGTCTCAGCGCTGTAACTGCAAGACACCGACTTCTGCCAACAAACTGAAGGAGCTTGGAAGACGACTCCGAGCTCCAGATGACAATACAGCCTAGCGAACACCTTGACTTCAACCTGTGACACCCTAAGCTGAGAACCCAATTATACCTTTGGCTGCTTTCTGACCCACAGAAACTGTGAAGTAATAAATTTGTGGTGTTTTAAGCTTTGAGTTCGTGGCAATTTGTTACATGACTCTTCTTTATCAGAGTTTCCCCTGGCTATTATTACTTGATTACTTATTTTCCATATACATTTTTTTAGAATCAGTTTCGCAGTTCTAGAAAAATAAAAGTGAGGGTGCACAGTTGAATTTTCAATGCAGGGACGATTGGCATCTTATTTTAAGCATTTTTTTTTTTTAGTCTTAAACATTTATATTTTAAGGTCATCTTAATTCTTTCCATTTTTTATGCCCACTTTTATTAAACAGAGGAAAATACTCATTGAGCTAAAGTTGGATTTCCAACTTAGGTGTCTTTCCAAAACAGTTGAGCTGGGACTTTCTGGTAGTTCCCAAGGCTGCTACAACAAGGTGCCACAAATTGGGTGGCTTAAGCAATAGGGGTTGTATAGTTCTGGAGGCTAGAAGGCCAAAATCAAGATACTAGCAAGGTTGGTTTCTTCTGAGAGCTGTGCGGGTGAGTTTGTCCCATCCCTATATGTATGTCTGTGGCTGGATCCAAATTTCCCCTTTTTATAAGGACATAGCCATTTGGATATGGCCCAGATTAGACCTCATCCTAACTTAATCATCTGCAACAACTGTATTTCCCAATAAGGTCACATTCACAGGCACTGGGAGTTAGGACTTCCACATTTTGGGGGAACACATCTTTCAGCCCACAGTGGGTCACTTCAGTGGTTCTTATGAAGATATCCAGTCTCAATTCTAATAAAAATATGGAAAGTGGATTTTTAAAATCTTTTCTAGCTCTATCACCTTATAACTAAGTAACTTGTGATTTTTTTTTTTTTTTGGAGGAAAGATAGTAAAAATAATAAAATGTCAAGCTTTCCTCAGCCTGAGACTTCATAATTCTTAAATGATTAGTTCAGCTTAAAACTATAAAGGGCCATGTTTTTAAAAGAAGTTTGTGCTTCATCAGATTCTTGAGGAGAAAAAACAAACCAACTAAACTCCAAACCTGTCAACTACCAAGATATTTGAAATAAAAAAACTTAATTGTACTTTATAGCATTACTTGAAATTTAGTTAGCATTTCAGAGGGAAGGTAGTCCTGAATTTTTATGAGTCCTCTCAGAGTTTAATGAGTTTTATTTCTTAAATAAACCTTTATTGGAGGAAATTAAGATCTTACAATATCTTAAATGGAACAAAAGCTCAATCAAAAGCTAGTGGTGGGGAAGGTCGTAACCTTAGACACAATCACTTAATCATTTGTTACCATATGTTGGAAATCCATTATACCTCAGCTTGCAGGCTTTGAGAGCAGACTTAACCTGGATCTGAAAACAAACAATGGCTGGCATGCCTGGCAGTCAAATATTAGCTGGATCAGATCCAATGGAACATTTACTATATAGAGCTTCCTTGACTTAAAATGGGGTTACATTTGGATAAACACATCATATGTTGAAAACACCTGAAGTAAAAAATGCATTTAATGCACCTAACCTACTGACCATCATAGCTTAGCCTCACTTACCTTAAATATGCTCAGAACACCTACATTAACTGACAGCTGGGAAAAATTATCTATCTTGAAATCTATGTTATATTAAAGTGTTGAACATCTTATGTCATTTATTGAATTCTGTATGGAAAATGAAAACAATGGTTGTATGGGTACACAATGATTGTTAAGTATATTGGTTGTTTACCCTTATGATTGTGTGGCTGACTGGGAACCAAGGCTTACTGCGCCTACCTAGAATGATGATAGAGGATCACACCACATACTACTAGCCCAGGAAAAGATCACAATTCAAAATTTTAATGACAGTTTTGGATGAATACATACAGCTTTCACACCATTGTGAAGATGAAAAATCATAAGTTGAAGCATCATAAATCATTGGCTATAATACTCTTATTTGAATCTCTGTGTGTGTGCAACTTTGGTCGTGATGGGCATGGTAGTCAAGTCTTAAGGGAGGAGTGGAAAGAAGGAATGAAGTTGATTGAAATTCCACTTTTCCTCTTGGTAACTGTAATTTTACTCTTCTGTATGCATACAAAACATCTTTGCTTTTCCTCATATTTGTGGGAGAACAATTGGCTAAAAGCCTAAAATACCTTTTTCTCTTTCTCCTTCTTCTCCTGTTCTCCCTCTACCTTTGCCCTCCTCTTCCACTGTTGTATCTAGTGGCCTTCCCACAGGAGCTAGCAATAGGCAGTGGAGACTATGCGCACTGGAATCTTCTCCATATATATTTATTTTTTATAAAGCTTTTTTAAAAAAGATTTTATTTATTTGAGAGAGAGAGAGAAGGAAGGAACAGGGGAAGGAGCAGAGGCAAAAGGGAAGAAGAAGGCTCCCAGGACTCTGAGATCATGATCTGACCTTGAGCTGAAGGCAGACACTTGACTGAACTACTCAAGCACCCTATCACCTCCATATTTAGAATATAACTCTGAATTCTACCTTCATCTTTGGAAATGTAACACCCTTAAGTCCATAAAAATGTAGCCAACTCAGTCAGCTCAGGAAAGGCATCCTATTGTTTATTATAGTTGACGGTTGACGGTGCTATTTTTATCTTTGCTTATTTTTTATCTTTCCTTTTCACTGAAACAGATTTGTAGAGTGTTGAAACAAAAGGAAGAGGAGAATCAAGATGGCCAGTGTGAGCAAGCTTCTGGATGGACAAACAGGTGAAATGACTGCTCCAATATTCTATCAAAGGCAGTCAACATAGGAAGATAGACTTTACTATATCCTTAGTGTAGCTACAATATCACATCACAACAAAGGAACCATAAATCCTCTAGTTAGGTCTCACCTGCACAGTTAAGTAACCTGAGGACACAATCTTGCGAACAGAGGTTGTTGTAGAGTTCACTGATTACTCCCAACACACATTCTCCCCTCCTTCCTTTTAGCAGTATATTTTGGCTTCATAACTGGATACTCTATTTTGAAACTTCCTGAATTAGTTTTCTATTGCTGCCATAACAAATTATCAAAATTTACCAGCTTAAAATAACAGCACTTAATATCTCACAGTTCTGTAAACAAGAAGCACCAGAGGATCCAGCTGAATTATCAGCTCAAGGTTCCACAAGGTCAAAGTCAAGGTGGTGGCTGGGCTGGGATCTTACCAGGAAATTTCAAGGAAGAATCTGCTTCTAATCACAGTCAAATTATTGGCAGAATTCAGTTCCTTCTTTTAAAGTTGAAGTCCCTGTTTGCCTAATGTGTAGCCTTTCGTATTCAAGTCAACAATGACACATTGAATCCTTCATATGTTTTGAATCTCTGACTTCTCCTGCTACCACCACAGAAAGATCTGTGCTTTGAAGGGCTTCTGTATTTATAGTAGGTCCAACCACATAATGTAGGGATAATTTACCTATCTTAAAGCTAGTTGATTAGTAGCCTTAGTTAATCCCTTTTGGTATATAATGAAACATATCCATTCCAGTAACATTAGGGGCAAAGGTCAGGTATGACAATATTCTGTCTATTATACCTTTCTTGCAGTAGAAGCAGCCATTCCAGGATCACGACTGTGCATAATGCCAGGGGCATCATACACATCAAATCCACTGCCAATGATGCCCCTTTGAGGTGCACAATGTGGGAGAAGTACACTGTATAAGTAGGTTTTACCTAATGGGATGTAAATGGAAATAATGTGTCTGACTTGTGATTATTTTAAACACAGAGTCTCTTGCTGGGTTCTTTTTCCTTCTCCCTTTCTGTTTACCTGAAAACAGCAATAACATGGGCAATCTAAGAAGTTGTTTATTAAAAATGGCAGAGCCACCTTATCGTTCCTGAACCATTTATCTGTGACACATGAAGTAAAAAAAGAAAGCAATTCTATTTTGTTTAAGTCACTCTATTTTATGGTTTCTTTGTTATAGAGTTTATTTTGCTAATGGATTACAGAATCAGGATGAGAATCCAGGCCACTTGATTCCTAGTCAGGACTTTTAATTACCATATTGTCTCTCCCTATTCATGTATGTGTTTAGTTCTGAATACTGCCTTTACTCATGGAACTTACTATTTCAGATTGTTTCCCATTTGGTAGGCCTTACATCCTTTGGTCTCTAGTCCATTATTATCCACTTGTGCTCTCCAAAACTTCTGTAAGAGTCTGATACTGGGGAGAGATGGTAGGTCTGGATGGAGTTTGAAAAGGTATGATTAGGGTTAGTAATAATGTGGGTAAGTGACTTAGTTGGGTGAAGTCAGTTTATGGAACACCTCAAGTTCCTTATAAGAAGTCTTGGAGTGAAAACAGAGCTTCATAATTTATGCAAATTCCTGAAGAGTGGTGGATTATTCGAGCACAGAATAAAATATATCATAATAAAAAGAAAACAATAATTGTTCTAATAAATAGAAAAAAGTCAGCATGTTCATTCTTCATACAACATCAGTATGTAGAGTAATTTATAGAAAAAAGCAGGTATCTAAAATTATGCATTCATAAAATAAAAAAGTTACTGACAATACCTAATCAAGCATCAGATAGCATTTGTCTATATCCAATAGATGTATTTTTCTCTACCTTCTTCATTAAATGGCATTCAAAGTTTTTGTCATATTCCAGATTTAGCAATTTCATTAATCTTGGCAGCAGTGTGGGTATTGTTCTGGATGAAGCCTTCTCTAAGGAGAGAATGCAGCCAGTGCCTGTGATCCCTTAGTCCTTTTCATTCTGGCTGATAACTTTCATCTTGATTCCAATTGCTTCTATGGCTCTGAGCCTCCCTGAGATGTTACCGATGATTTTTAGGCATTATTTCTATTTTTAAAAAAGTTAATCCTCAGAAAACACATAGTTCACAGAGTACAGTCTAAGACAACTTGCAGAGCACAATATCCCAAGGCAACTGGGAATGCAGATGTTGGCTGGAAAATCACTTTGCATTGTGCTAAGTACGTTTATACCAGGCTTTATCTTAACACTTAGAAGCAGTTTTGAACCAACCAACAGTATGACTAACAGTATAATCCTCACTCTGAAAAAAAATTTCTCAGATATTTCAAACTGCATAATTATATGCAATTTTTCCTATATATTAATAAAGATGTTATTTTTCACTCTATTCTCAAAAAGTATAAAATGATCATGGATAAATTGGATTGTCAATTTACCTGTCACGTACAGATATTTTTTATTTGTTCTAGTGACAGCTGAGGAATTAGAGGAGGATGCCTAGGGAAGGTAAAAGTGACATTACAAATAGAAGGCAATAAAAATGAGCTGAGCCCTGAGAGATGGGCCCTTTGTCACCTACATTGTCTTTTCCAAAATTACTAAATATCTCTGCAACTGTTTCCTCATCTAAGAGATGGGGAAATAGTAGCTCCCTATTCACAGATATTTGGAGATAAAATGAGGAAAGGAAAGAAAGCATATATCCATAGTTCTTGAAATGTAGTTGGCTACTAACACAGTATTTCTGTATACTCCGAGTCCTGATAGGGGCAGCTCTGGAAAGGAAAAGATTTATTTATTTTTTAAAATATTTTATTTATTTATTTGATAGAGAGAGCGCGAGCGAGCACAGGAGAGGAGAAGCAGACTCCCTGATGAGCAAGGAGCCCAATGGAGGGCTCGATCCCAGGACCCTGCGATCATAACCTGTGCTGAAAGCAGATGCTTAACCCATTGAGCCACCTAGGTGCATCTGGAAAGGAACAGATTTAAAGAAAGAGATATTCTTTGAGTACAAATTCATTACCAGCCTCTACTATTTGAAACTGCAGAAGTATATAGGACCAGTACCCTGGCCACGTTACTCTGAGTTAATAGTTCTCTTTCTTGAAGGAGGATGTTATACCTAAGTTTATGCCACATATTAATTTCCTCTTGCTGTGTAAAAATTAACCATAAATTTAGTAGTTCAAAACAACACAAATTTGCTTATTTCACAGGTTCTATATGTCAGAGGTCAGACTATGGTTGGATGGGTCCTTAGGTTAGGGTTTTCCCAGGCGATATATAAGCAAAGTATCTTCTGGGGCTGCATTCTCAACTGCAGTTTGCAATCCTCTTCCAGGTTGTTGGAAGAACTCAATTTCCTGAAGTTTTTGGACTGAGACATCCATTTCTTGATGGCTGTTGGCTGTGGGCCCCTCTCAGTAACTCAAGGCCACTGTCAGTTCCTTGGCAAGTGCCCAAAATATTGATCCCCACTTCTTCAAAACAAGGAGAATCTTACATAACACAACCTAACCAAGAGAGTAATTGCTTTGTCATATTCTCATATACCAATACACAAGAGGAGAGAATTATATAGGAAATATATGCCAGTTGGTGGAAATCTTGGAGGCCATCACAGAATTCTGCCTGACACACTCAATTAACTCATTTTGAAGCAAAATAATCTGATTCTTAGAGTCAGGTAACACTGTTCCACTGAAAATACATAATCTAAACTATATCCTTGCATAATTTCTTTCCTTTCTCTATCCTGTTTCCCTTCCCCTTTACAGGTTTCTCCTGAGGCATGCCCATCATAAGTCATTTGTACATGAATGCTCATCATAGGTTCTGCCTCTAGAGATCCTAAAGGAAGACACCTTACATTCTTGTTCGGTTATATACTTTCTAATGATTGTAATATAAGTTCCACATTTTTTGTCTTTTTTTATTTCTGAGCATTGTTCTACAAGAATTTTTAGATAATTTTGTCAAAATAAATTCTAATTATACCTTGATTTTAACTACCTTAAAGCTACAATATAAGGTTAGACAAGCTGACGTTTTGACAATATTCTGACTTATCCCTTAGAAATACAGTATATTGCTTCATTTGCTCAAGAATTCTTTCACGTCTCTCAGTAAAATATCACATGCATTTCTGATTTAAGTTAGTCTCCATATTTTACATTAGTTGTTCCTATAAATGGAAAATTTTTATCATTATTATTTTAGTTTCTGACTGTTTATTGTTACTACAGAAATGAACATTTATTATGTTATGTTAGTCACCATACAATACATCATTTGTTTTTGATGTACTGTTCCATGATTCATTGTTTGATGAACATTTTATCTTTATAAATGCTTTCAAAGCTATATTTAAGAATAAAACCACTGCATTTTCAGATGATGACAAGCCAAATAGAATTGTTAACATCTTAAGAATAGGCAAAAAATTGAAAATCAACAAAAAATAAATGGGAAGAAAATTAGGATCAAAACACAAGTGTGTACTTAATGATTTTTTTTAAAGAAAAGTATGAGGAAAGACAATACAAGATAAACAAAAGAAGACAAAATACACTAAGCTCACCACAGTAGCTCAAGAGCACAGTAGCTCAAGAGCTAAGCAGAAGTATAAGCCATATAATGCTCTCTGAAAACAAACAAACACTGGGCAAGACACTAGATTGTGTTAAAAAAGAAAAGGTCAAGCAAGGGCCTGAAAATAATCATCTTTCTTTATTCAGCACTAACTGGACCCCTGCTATAATACCACATTGCTGGAAGTAGTATTTCCACCAATACTATCTTCTTTCACAGCAGTTTATTTTCTTTACCAATTGCTTTAGAATCATCAAATCATAAACTGTTGGAGCTACTTGACTACTTAGAGACTTCCTAGTTTATCTTCCTTATTTAAAAAATAAGGAAGTGAAGCTCCAATTAGGTGAAGTTAAGCTCTAATTAGGCAAAATTATTTTCCCTGTGATTTCTCTTTTTAGTTAAAAGCATCGGAATTCATCCAAACCAGAAATCTAGGTCATCTTAAAATTCCTCTTCTTTTCATCCAATATACAATCAGCAATCCAAGTGCCATTTATTTTTGAATCCTGAGCATCTCACTAACAAATAGCCACTGAGGTAGTTCAGGTCCTCATCATCGCTTTCACTCTTTCATGCTACAAATACTCTATGCAACTTATGCAAACAAAGACTGTTCCAGATGCTACAAGTACAACAGCAAAATTTTGCTTGTATCTGCATTAGGTTCTCATGTTTTCTTGATTTTGATCCATCTTCAACACATTTACTGGAGATTGCTTTATGAAACATGCACCTTATCATGATTTCCCTCATTCAAAATTCCCAATAGCTTTCCACTACCATGTGGTATTAACATCAAACTTTACTGAGTGTAATCCTTCTTTATGTTTCAGCCCATTTCCTGCTTTATGTCTAGGTCCACCATCCCACAGATCTTGCGCTATAGCCAGGACTTTGTGGTGCTTGGGTGGTACAGTTGGTTAAGCATCCAACTCTTGATTTTGGCTCAGGTCATGATCCCTGGTTCGTGAGATTGAGTCCCATGTCGAGCTCTGTGCTGGTTGTGGGCCTGCTTGGTGTTCTCTCTCAAATAAATAAATCTCCAAAAAATAATTAGCTTTTACCCAATATGACAGGCAGTTTCATATTATAAACTTAGAATGTTAGCCTCTTTATCTCTAATATATTTGGGAGAAAGCAAGAAGCCCTCATCCTAATCCCAAATCATCCTATTGGCTGTTGCTGCTTCATGAGCTCTGGGTTCCTTACTGCTCTCAGCCCTAACTCTGGCCATCATATACTTTATGGCTAGGTACCATCTGATACTCCAGGATGCTCTGATCCTTTACATAGTGCTGTGACTGCAGTACTAGCTGCACTGAAATATGACATGGGGACAGCCTTCCTTTATGGACACATCCCTTAATTCTCCACAAGAATCACTACAAAAAGTCTTAGCTATGTAACAGACTTTACTGCAGTGTTAATAGCTGCAGTGTTGATTGTTCCTAGTGTCCAAGGAAAAGGAATCCTTAATGCCTTTGCTCCTAGCTTTGCTTTCCCATTCTGAAAGATTTTTCTTTTTTCTCCCTCTGAAGGAACTGAATCCTTCAATGTACTCCAAGTAAGTATTTGTCCCATCCTACCCCATCTCCTGAGACAAGATACTAACTCACCTCTAATCATCGAAATTGCTCCAGCTTTTGAACCATGAGGCCTTAGCAGTAGACTCCAAGGAAAACATCAGAAAATCTCCCAAGGAATGCTTTGTCCCATCATGTATATTCTTTGCCATCACTGTAGCAGTATGAGGTACCAATATACCTCCTAATTCTTCCTGTCGGTTTTGGATGAGTAACTATTGAAACACACACACCTACAGACATACACAGATACATACATACATATATATACACATAGAAATCTTTTTATAAGAAAAATAGAAATTTTTTTCTATATATAATACAAAAGCCTTGCACTATATTCCCTGGCTATAAGGTATGTAGAGGTGAATATTTTAATAAAGAACAAATTTGCCTTCTTTTTACCTCCTTTTTCTAAGTTACAGACAATGCCCAAAGGATTCTTGGATTTTTAAAAAGTGGGCCATTGTGATACCTTGACAACACTGAAGCACCACTGCAAGCTCCTGTCCAAAAAAGAAAAGGAAAGAAAACAGGAGTTGGACATATCAGTGTTAGAGAAGAAAGAAAAGGGATTGCCCTTTTATGTAAAATATTTCCATATTTTTTCTAATGTCATTTTTCCTGCAAAAAATGTCACTTTTTTAAATAAAATGTTCAATTTGAAAAGTCTTTCCTGTGATGTTTTCCCTTTCTCCCCTGTAGAGTCAGCCAATAGCCTACACTGGGCTTCTTATAATAATCTGCACTTACCTCTGCTATAGCTCTTAACACATTTCTGTATATTTTTACATCTGTCTGTCACATGCAGCCTGTGAGCTCTTATAAAGGCAACAATGATGTTTTATTCATTTTTGTCTTCTAGTATTTGGTCACAGTAGGTGCTTAATAAATGTTTTGTGAATAAATGAGAGAAAGAATAAATTCCCCAAATTATACAAGTTAATGACAGAGTAAATAGCAAAACTCAGACTTTCTGACTCGTGGTCTATTATTTTCACAATCATTATCTAATTTAGTCCCAAGTAACACTTAATTTCCAAATTGCAGGCTTGAAATCTAAGAGATTTAATGAATTTTTCAAGATCACACCAATAATGTTGTGTCATTTCAGTCAGGATAGGTTAGGTTATGCTGCATTAATAACCTCAAAATTGAAGACCTGAAACAACAAAAGCTAATTTGTTACTCCTGCTACAGATCCATCATAGGTTGGTACTGGGAGGAAATCCACATCTTTATTCAAAGATTGATGGAAAAAACGTGGTCTTGAACACTGCTTTTCTCTGTGCTAGAGGAAAAAGTGTGTTCTGGAACAAAAGTAGGTATGATTTGGAAGTAACACGTGTTGTTCCCACTCACAAGTTAGTGAATCAAACTAGTCATGCAGTCCCTACCCATCAACACAGAGCTCATGAAGTGCCATTCTATTATGTTCCTAGATATGCAAATTAGTTAAGACTATTAGATAGACTCACATCTATTAGATAATTGGTATACAACAGACGTTTGAATATAATTTTTTATTTCTAGCCTAATATTCTCTCTACAAAGCAGTTCTGGGACCTCCTCCTTTCAGAAAAGATACAGTAGATATGGGATATATTTTAGGAGGGTTCAAATAATATAAAAATAAATGTGAAGTAATTCAAGGAATTACACTTAAAATCAAGAAATGATTGAAAAATTATTGTCTTTAGCTATAGGAAGGTGATTATGAGAAAAAAATATGACTAATACTAGTTGTTCTCAGATCATTCAATATAGAGAAATAAGCTGAAAATCAATTTTAAAAAGTTAAGTGTTATATAAAATGTCATCACACACACACACACACACACACACACACACACACTCAAAGGACATTATAGCAGGAAAGCCTAGGATTCTAGACCTAAGTTCATCACTAATTAATTATGTGTCCCTGGGTCTTTTGTAGGCATATATCTTGTTATATAAAATGAGAACTTGGAGACATATATAAAATTCCTTGCAATTTAAAATTATTTGGCCCATGTAAATCAACTTATGACACAATTTAGGAGTAACTACTATGGTCATTAGGGTGATAATAACTACTAATTCAAGTACATCACCAAATTTCAAACAATTTAAATTTAAATTTAATTAAAATTAAATTTAGTTAATTTAATTTAAATTTAAAATTCAAAAAATTAAAAATTTTAATTTTTAAATTTAAAAAATTTAAAAATTATTTAAAATTAGATTAAATTTAAATTAAATTTAAATAAATTAAATATATAAATTAAAACAATACAATTTTATTGTTTACTTATATAATAATATTCCTATTGGCAGTTACCTTTTTTTTCACATTACGATATAGTGGCCCAGTTTTCATCCATCTAGTGCTTCTCATCCAGTAGGGCCATAGAGTTCTCTGCTTTTCATAAGTAAAAGCAAAAAGAGTAGAGAAACTCAGTCCAGATGTGACAAACATTACTTCTATTCAGTTTCTGTTGGGCAAACTTCTTATTGGTGAGAAGACATGGCCTCATCTGGAGGCAAAGAGGTTGGAAAAGCAATCCCTGGATGAAGACTCCCCTCCCAGGACCCACTTGCTACTGTGAAAGTAGGGAATCAAATTTTTGGAGAACATCTAGTCCTCTCTGCCACACTTTCTTGACAGCCAACTACTCTCTGTTGCTCACCCTGTAATCAGAATACCATTATGGTATTTACATCACTTAGTTCCTTTAGGTGGTAAACATTCAGAGGCAGGGAACACTTTTTTTAAAAAAGGATTGTATTTATTTATTTCAGAGAGAAAGAGCAAGAGAGAGAGAGAGAGAGAGAGAACATGAGCAGGGTGAGGGGCAGAGGGAGAAGACTCCCCAAGAGCATGGAGCCTGACAGGGTTAGATCCCAGAAGTCTGGGATCATGGCCTGAGCTAAAGATCGACACTTAACTGGCTGAGCCACCCAGGCACCACAGGGACCACTTTCTATTAAGCTTTGCACGTTCCAGCACATAGCCCTATTATAGGAGCAGAGCAATTATTCAATAACAAATTTTGATTAAATGAATTTACTCAAAGCTCCCTCTGCCTCTCCCTCTGTGGGGTTTGTTTGTCTATTTGTTTGTTTTCCCACAGTTAGGTGAACTTGGGACACTATCTGAAATCTTTAAGACTTTTGTTACAGAACCAGACAAAATTGTTGACAGTATGTTATGAAGAAACATATACTAAATGTTTAGATTTAAACGATATTTTCAGACCTCCATTCTGCCCTGGAAACCATAGCTCCTTCATAAGTAGATGCCAGAAAAGGCACTTTTTTTTTTTTAAAGATTTTATTTATTTAATTGACAGACGGAAATCACAAGTAGGCAGAGAGGCAGGCAGAGAGAGGAGGAAGCAGGCTCCCTGCTGAGCAGAGAGCCCGATGCGGGGCTCGATCTTAGGACCCTGGGATCACGACCTGAGCTGAAGGCAGAGGCTTTAACCCACTGAGCCACCCTGGCGCCCCAAGAAAAGACACTTTTGATATTCTGATCCTAGGGATAGGACTTGAAATATTCTTTTATTCTTTCAGTTTACGTGCATAAACCTTGGGTTTTTAAGTAAAAAACATATAAACCAATGGTGCCTAGGTAGTTCGGTCAGTTAAGCATCTGACTCTTGATTTTGGCTCAAGTCATGATCTCAGGGTTGGACTCTGCACTCAACACAGAGTCTGCTTAAGACTCTCACTCTCCCTCTGCCCCTTCCCCTGCTCACACATTCACTTTCTCTCTCTTTCTCTCACTCTCAAATAAATAAATCTTAAAAAAAAAAAAGAAAAGTATAAATCATAGTACCTCTTGAAGGATAGAATAGAATATGTAAATTTAAAAGTATGTGCCCTCTGCAAAACATTTATACTTTATAAAGAACACCTGTGAAGATTTTGTAAGTATAAATGAAACATTTTGGGAAAATTAACTCTTAGTTCAAGTCTTATTTCATCTAGGCCAAATATGTAAATATTTAATGATATGGTTAATGTAGAATTCATTCCTTTATCCAACAAACATTTATTAAGGACCCACGTTGGCTTATTAACCTAGATTATTTAGGAAACAAGATCACACCGTTTTTCCAAATCACTTGGATAATTACCAAATGGCCTGCACTGGATATGCAGCAAGGTCCATAGGGAGCATTTTTAAATCATAGCTTGTGGTTCTTTAAGGACAAGAGCCTACACCTACCCTTGCTTGAATTCCCGATAGATATTTATAAATAAATTACTATCAACATAAATCCTTTGCCCATTTTTTCCAATCTCTTATTAAGATTTTTATCTATGACAATGTTGAACTTCACCAAAACTCAGCGATCCTAGAAAACAGCAATTAACACACACACACACACACACACACACACACTGTCTCTCTCTCTCTCTCTCTCTCTCTCTCCCTCTCTTTCTCTCTTTCTTTTGTGTTCAGGGCTTTACTGAAAAGAAAAACTTCCCCTATATGAGTGAGGTAAATACAGATGTTCTTCCTGTTTGCCTATAACAAGGCCAGACAAAAACGCTCTCAATTCCCAGTTTTGCCTATTAATGATTAGCTGAACTACTTGTCTTCACTGATAAATCAGAATTAATCAAAGCTGGGTTAAACTTCCTCCTTCCCCCAAGCCCCTGAACTATGACCCATTCTTACCTTGAGCTAGCATAAAACTGCTCAACAGTTCTGCCTGAGAATAGGAGCCTTGAGATAAAACACTCTGATCTATTCTCCAATCCCACCCTTTCATCCCACTTCCCCACATTTGGTTCTTTGCAACCTTGTTTACTCCTCCCTATAAAAGAAGAACACTTTTTTGTCTCATATTGGAATATTTACAGATCTTAGATTCATTGCAATAACTTCTGTGCCCCTACTACAATAGACCCTTTTCTTCTTTGTAATAATGTTTCCTGAAATCTCTTCTTACCTACTTCCAAATTTGTTTTTTGATATCTACTTTAAAAGAGAATTACTCCCCCCTCTACACTCAATACACAAATGTGAACTAAATCTCTATAGACTAGATTCTAACTTTATTTTTTTCATCTGACCTAACAGGTGTTGTTTTCTAATTCTTTGCAATAAAAATATTTATTAATATTCAAGTGGAATTGGGGCACCTGGGTGGCTCAGTTGTTAAGCAGCTGCCTTTAGCTCAGGTCATGATTCTGGGGTCCTGGGACTGAACTCCACATCAGGCTTTCTGCTCAGCAGGGAGTCTGCTTCTCCCTCTCCCTCTGCCTGCTGCTTCCTGGGCTTGTGTTCTTTCTCTCTCTGTCAAATAAATAAATAAAATCTTAAAAAACAAAACAAAACATTGGGAGGGTATGTGCTATGGTGAGTGTTATGAAATGTGTAAGCCTGATGATTCACAGACCTGTACCCCTGGGACAAATAATACACTATATGTTAATAAAAAAAAAATAACAATCAAAAAGGTAAATACAATGGGGAAAAACAAACATTCAAGTGGAATAAAGACAAATATTTAGGAATAATACCAAATAAAGGTGATTTTGCAAATAAGAGTTCTGGATTCTGTCTTGGGGTTTGGGGAGCACCAAAAGAAAGACTTCCTGGATGTTAGGGGTTACTCTTTATTTTTCTTCCCAGAAGATTGAATACGTACTGCCATCTACTGGTAAGCACTGCAAAATCAAGTTAAACAAATGGCAAAGCTTTTTTCTTTAGAAGACTGTGAACATAATTGTTGAAAAGATGATCTTCTCAAATATATAGCAGACCTAAAAACAAATATTTATGATCTATATGCAATTTTATTGATCCATCATGTTTAAATATTCTTTTGTCTCAGATTTCCTCGAAAAAAAATTTTAGTTACCAAAAAATTTTTAAATGATTCAGGGTTAAACATCTAAACAAGTCTAATCACTGCATAAATTGAATAGAATAACACAGTTCAGTATACTATAGAGCTTTGATACACAAAGTGTGGTCTGCAAGGTAGCAGTCCCAGTATCATGTAGGAGCTGGTAAGAAATGCAGAATCTTAGGCTTCTCCCACACCCACTTGAAAAGAATCTGCATTTTAAAAAAGACCATTGGTAACACGTATGCACGTTAAAATTTGAGATGTATCAGTATAAAGTATTGTACAGAATTTACAGGTTAAAAAACAACAACAATAAACCCTAATTGGAAGCCTTTTATTAATTTATTTATTTTTAGTAAAAGGGAAGCTCTCAAGATTTTTGTCATGGTCTTAGAATCATTTTTCATTTTTCAATCTTCAAATGGATTTCATCTGCAATTAAATTGTTTTGAATCACTGTAAGATTCATTGAAGCAGTCTTGAAACAAATTATACCTCTGTTAAAGAAAGACAATTAAAGAACAATACCCTCAAGCTATATGTTAATATTATACATTTGTGCATATTGAGGTTCACTATTCTGTTCAGCATCATTGATGAGACTTTCTATAAGATTAATTACTGACACAGATATGCCAGCAGCCTCCAAAGGAGGTTATGGGATAGATAGTAAAGGAAAAGATACAAACAAAGACATTGGAATTGAGCATAAGATAACTTTGGATAGCAAATCACACGCACATACACAGACACGCAATCACACACACACACAAAGACACACACACACATACACACACGTGCACACTGATGATAAACCCCCAATACCAAGTTGACAGGCCGCAGGAGCCAAGCTTCAACAGTGTCCTAGCTCTTTGCAGCTCCCACAATTACCTGTATTAGAAGGGGATGCCATTGCCTCAGGCAATTTCATTTAGTGCACCAGATGCCTCCTACTTGAAAAAGGAACACAGGTTAAAAACGTACATTCTACAGAATAAGGGGCACAGTCTCAGTTTTTCACATTATAATACCATTTTCTTTGAAACTTGTTGAGACTTTCTTCATGGTCAATTTTTTATTGTTTCATGTATGCTTGAAAAATCTGCATTTACTCATTATTGGATACTAAGTAAATAGATGCATCAAAATAGTTAATTGTTAATTGTTCCTATTTTCTATACCATAATTTTTTCTCTCTTTGATCCGTCAGTATAAGAACATTAATGTCTCCCAATAGAATGATGAAATAAAAACTTTATCTTATTTTGGCAGTTTTCATTTCCCATATTTTAAGGCCATTTTTACTATTTTGTTTATACTTTCCTAAGAAATGTATTACTTTATAATTATATTGTGAGCCCTTTCATTCTTAATGTTTTTCATTTTAATTTACAAATAATTTAATACTACCTGCAGTGCCAAAATTCACAGGTTAAAGGCACAGACTTCCCACCAGCCCCCTTTGCCCCTACTTCAGACACTAGTCACAAATTCAGGGGTCCTGACGACTACCTTCACTCTGACCAGCTGACTGGTTTGAGTGTTGCCCTATCACCCTCAAGTTCCATTACTTTTTAGACTCACAGGACTCACTGGATGTGCTATAGTTAAAATTGAAGTTTTGGTGCACCTGGATGACTCAGTCGGTTATGTGTTTGACTTGATTTCAGCTCTTGATGACCTCAGGGTTGTTAAGATCAACCCCCACATCTGACTCCACACTGGGTATGGAGCCTGCTCCAGATTCTCTCTCCCAAAATTCTGCTTCTGTGAGTATATACTCAAGAGAAATGTTGAACAAAGTACATATACAAGAATGTTCACAGCAGCTTAATTCATTATAGCAAAAAATCTGAAAACCCAATGTTCATAAAGAGTCAAATGGATATCTCACAGCAATAAGAAACAATGAGTTAGTAATAAATAACAACACTAATAAATTTTATAAAATGATTCTGAAGGAATGAAATCAAACACAAACAAGTAAAACTTGTATGATTAAAATTAATATAAAAATTCAACAAAAGGCAAAATAGATTTATGAAGATAGAAATAAAACAAGGGATAATTCTTAAAGGGAGTACCATTTGAGAAGGGGCATGAAGAAGCCTTCTGGATTACTAAACATGCTTTTCATCTTTATCTGAGCTGTGGCTACATGGGAGCGTATATGTGAGTATACATGCAAAAATCATCAAGCTGTGCACTTAGGAAGTATGCAGCTTTTGTTTACGTCACACCTCAAAATAATAATTACTGAAGTATAAGGATATAGAAAGATATTTGCAGTTATTAATAGTAATTCCTTATTGTTTTCAAGTAGGTGGCAAGACCTCTTCAATATTTAAAAAAAAAAAAAAGGAAAGAAAGAGAGAAAGAAATTAATTTGCTTTCAGGGTAGCCTCATCTTCCAGTTCACTCACCAATCTGCTTTCAGATGGTTTCAATTAATTGACAGAAGAATACAAGGCATTTGGTAGAGGGAAAATAAGCCCAAAACAAAAGGAAAGATACTGACATTACCAGTCTAAGTTAACATAGGTAAACAAAAACATCTCAGAGCTCGGGTTGAGGAAAGGGGATAAGGAAAAAGATAAGGCATGAATGGAGGAGGGAATATCAAATATAAGAGTCCTGTGAAGGAGAGTTAGGAGAACTAGCAAATCAATGCTCTGCATTAGAATTAAGGTCTAGCTATTTAACTCAGCTTCATGCCCATAAGCCAGTGATCTAATGTGAAAAGACACACTGAAGAGTGGCAGACATGGCACAGAAACTTTGGACTTGCTTCATGTGGTGGAATGGTCCAGTTACTGGGAAACAGTTGCCTTTGGAAGACCAGTGTGGCCTTTCCCTTCCGAACAACTACGCTATCTAGCAAATTCCCATTTGTGTCCACCTGGAATCCTCCTCTTTCTAGTTGTACTAGCTTTCTTGGGAGGCCATAACAAAGTATCACAAATGAGGAGACCCAGAAAACGCAGTTATTTTATCTCACAGTTGTAGAGCCCAGAAATCCAAAATTAGGTCGATACAATGTCTCTTCCACTGTTCACCCTAGTCATCCCCTATTCTATTACCTAATGCCAGCCTCACTATCTTCTGCCTGGATTATTTTAACAACCTCCTAATGGCCTTCTTGCCTCCAGTCTTACCCCACTCAAACCCATTCTCCACTTTAAACCCAGAATGATCTTTCTAAATCACCCACTTAATTATGTCATTCCTCTCCTCAAAGCCCTGTATTGGCTTGCAACTATTCTCAGGATAAGGTCCCAGGTTCTGAAAATGCCTTTCAGGCCCTTATTTAAGTGAATTTCAATTCTTTGAATTTACCCTGTTGTCTCTGTCCTTCAGGTCATTGCTCTTTTGTTTCTGTCCAGAATAAGCTTTCCATATCATCCCTTACTTCATGTGACTAACTCAACTGAGCCCTTATCCTGGCATAATACTTTCTTGAATATCCAAAGGCTAGATTAGGTGCTGCCCTTGACTACCATCAAGTATTGCCACAGCATTCAGAACTTAACTCTTCCTGTAGCACTTAACACTCTATTATAATTATCTGTGTAGGGGCGTCTGGGTGGCTCAGTGGGTTAAGCCTCTGCCTTCAGCTCAGGTCATGACCCCAGGGTCCTGGGATGGAGCCCTGTATCAAGCACTCTGCTCAGCAGGGAGCCCGCTTACCCCTCTCTCTCTCTCTGTCTGCCTCTCTGCCTACTTGTGATCTCTGTCTGTCAAATAAATAAATAAAATCTTTAAAAAAATTATTATCTGTGTACACTTCTGTTTTCCCCACTACTCTTTAAATTCCTTAGGGGCCAGCATCATACATTGTCTTGTTCACTATTCTATCCTTAGCACCTAGCAGTGACCTCTTCACATAGAATGTACTTAGCAAGATTTTTCTGAATGGGTAAATTAGTAAAATCACCAAATTATTCAAAGAAACTTTTTTGGTTACTCCCAATATTTAATTACTGTGAATAGAACTGTCCCCAAGCACATTTTATCATTTTATTTTGTTTAAAGATTTTATTTATTTGAGAGAGAGAGCAGAGTGTGGGGGAGAAACAGATGGGAGGGCAGAGGCAGAGGGTGAGATAGAAACAGACTCCCCACTGAGCAGGGAGCCTGATGTTGGCCTCAAACCCAGGATCCTGAGATCATGACTTGAGCCCCAGACAGATGCTTAACCAACTGAGCCACCCAGGTATCCCCCCAAATTCATTTAGAGAATGAGTTTCACTAATCTTAATACACTGGAATATTGCTCTTAAGTTATGTTGGACTCCATCCCACTACAGTTAGCTACTGATGCCCCCAAAGCACCTCATTAGAAGGTGGCCAGACGTAAAAGGCTTGGACACCAAAGATGCATGACTAAAGCAGATGTTTCCCTCAGAGGGCAAACCTTCGGCACAAGAAATATTCTGTGCTTTGCTTCAGAACACAGAAATGTTTGACACACAAAGAAAACCTGTGAAAGACAACAGGTAATCTGAGATTTTAAGAAAGGTGTAGAGGTGTGGTCTTCATACACAAAACAGAGCTCCTTTGTTTTGCAAATCAAGTTTAATTCACGCACGCACGCACACATACAAGTATTCCCCTTATTGGAAAGAAAAGTGTGAAAAATAAAAATAAAGAAAGAAGAGAGAAAAATACTGCACTTAAAAGGATCTTACGACTCTACCTTGTCAAACTGAAATCATGAAACTGCATAGCTTTCCACAACATTTTATGGCACCTTGCAAGAATAAAATGAAACAAAAGTTAATACCTTTTTGTGTGTGTGTAAAATGAAGAAGCACAAATATGATAATTGGGCTTATTACCACAAAGTGCAAATTTTGAGTGCTTCAGAGAAATACAACATTGATGCAGGCTAATGGGTTCTTCCTTGTAACTATATGCCGGGACAGCTATCAAAAACATGTCCAGTCAAGGGGTTGACATGGTTTCAAAGCCAGGCCATTAATCTGGTGACAGCACTCCATTAAACTAACTCTGCAAATCATTTTATTTTATTGGAGGAGTGAAATATTGGAGAGAGAGTGGGATTCTTGTTTACTGTCGCTATTGACTGATTGGGACATGATTGCTTAGCCAGTTGTTTGCATCATGCAGAAAGATAATAAAGATAAAGAAACTCTCATTTGGAGCAACTCAGCTTTTCTAATACATTTCTCTTTTTGACTCTCCACAGTAAATAGAAAGAAATCCGGTTTTTGTATTTTTGGTTGTAATGGAGAGGGGGCTGATTTCATTTAAGGTGATTTACAATTAATATACACATTTTTGTTCTATGAATTCAAGAGAATTCCAGATAACTTGCTCGCTAATATCACCACTTTATAAACTTACTAAAGTTAAATATTTGTTTCTCAAAATACATAGTTTGTTACTGGACACAAAACTGATTCTGACCTCAGGTTTGGCTGCTCACTGATCAAAAAATCAATCCTCAAAAGAGAAGTGATGTTGGGCAAGGAAAGATTGCTTTATTCAGGAAGCTGGCAAACTTTACTCAGGAAGCTTTGAGACTAATGTCTCAAAGACCATCTTCCCCTTCCAGAAAAAACCAAAGAGTTTTAAAGGGGAAGGGATGGAAGAAGGAAAGGGGGGCTGTGTGCAGGACAAGCAGGTGCCCAGGGCGTTATTTACGTCTCGACATGACTCTCAACAGACTTGACATATCGGTGGCATCTATTCTCAAATGCAGTCACTCCTAATCTTCTGGGAAAGTTTGGTCCTTCACCCCTCAAGGCCAGTGGTCTTCAAATCTCAAGGAAAACAGGTTAGTTCTCCTGTAGGCCAAGGGACTTAGGTCAGCAAGCAAGGCGTTCGTAAGTTTGAAGCGGATTAACCCCTAAGACCAGTTGGAATGCTGCTACAGTTTCTCAGATTTTGATTTCCAATAAAGATATGATCATAACAGCCAGAAAAATAAAATACTAATCTAACTAAATGAATTAAACACTTCTTATGGTTGCATTTACCAGCTTTTTAATTTATCCCAAGTTTAACTAGGAAAACTCATGAGATTTATTTGGGATCATTCTCTCAGATACATACTCAATTCTTGATTATCTAAGATAGTAGAATGTAGGAAATAGCAAAGATAACTTAAAAATTACTCCCTTGCCTAAACCTTTACTAACACATTTCACAAAACAAGTATACCTCAAGTATTAATGATCAGGAAAATGACCAAAAGATGAGTAGTGAAAGAGAAAAACAGAAACGAGGACTCTGGAAAATGTGTTAACTGCATGATTAACTCTCAAAATATTCCTTTATGAGACAGAGGGGGGAATAAGAGAATTGTTTCATTGGAGAAAATGCAGGACCAGATTTGTCCTGCTGGGTATAGGTGTAAGCAATATACACACACAGAGGTCTAACGCATTACAAGATATAAACAGAAAATAAACAAAGCAGCCTTATGAGGCAGTAGAATAATATACTAGCTTTGTAACTATGGAAGGAGGCAGAAATTGGTTAAGCAACTTTCACCCATTTATAAAATATGCCCTGATGCCTAAAAGTACAATGCTAGGAGAAGGAAAAGTGGTCAGTAAGACACATATAATAACTGTCTTCATGAACCTATTAGGAAAATACATATTAAGTAAATGACTATAATTATTTAACCAATTAATTAGTTAACATTGTAAAAAGTCTGTCAGGAAATAAGGCATGATATGAAAACACAAAACAAGGACCTGAGAAGGAATTATCCTCTGAGGAAGTAAAATTTATTGAGTGTGTGCTGTGTGTAAGCTAACATATTTTACATATAATTTTGTGTGTATAGTATTAAATTTTTGATAATAAAATGTGGTCATACAATGAAGGGATTGTAAGTCATTTATAAATAACTATAATAAGAAGGAGAAAGTGCTGCCACTTAAGAGTAGTACTGATAAGTTTTAGGACTATCGGGGAGAAATTGCTACAGTTTCATTTTCTTATAAGATTGGTTAAAGGAAAAAAAAATGGTTAAAGGAAGAAAGACATTCCAAGCTTATGGACAGGAAGAACACCATTCTTAAAATGTCTATACTACCCAAAGTGATCTACAGATTTAATACAAACCCTATCAAAATACCAACAGCATTTTTCACAGAGCTAGAACAAGCAATCCTAAAATTTGTATGGAGCCACAAAAGACCCTAAATAGCCAAAGCAATCTTGAAAAAGAAAAGCAAAATGGGAGGCATAACAATTCCAGACTTCAAGTTATATTATAAAGCTATAGTAATCAAAACAGTATGGTACTGGCACAAAAATAGACACATAGATCAATAAAACAGAATAGAAAACCCAGAAGCAACCCACAATTATGATCAATTAATCTTCAACAAAAGAGGCAAGAATATACAATAGGAAAAAGACAGTTTTCCCAACAAATAGTGTTGGGAAAACTGGAGAGCAACACGCAAAAGGATGAAACTTGACTACTTTCTTACACCATACACAAAAATAAATTCAAAATGGATTAAAGACCTAAATGTGGGACCTGAAACCATAAAAATCCTAGAAGAGAACATGGGCAGTATCCTCTTAGACATCAGTCATAGCAACATTTTTCTAGATATGTCTCCTAAGGCAAGAGAAACAAAAGGAAAAATAAACTATTGGGGTTATATCAAAATAAAAAGCTTCTGCACAGTGAAGGAAACAATCAACAAAACTAAAAGTCAGTCTTCAGAATGGGATAATAAATATGCAAATGACATATCTGATAAAGGGTTAGTATCCAAAATATATAAAGAACTGATATAACTCAAGACCCAAAAAACAAATAATACGGTTAAAAATGGGCAGAAGACATGAACAGACACTTCTCCAAAGAATACATACAGATGACCTACAGACACATGAAAAGATGCTCAATATCACTCATAATCAGGGAAATACAAATCAAAAGTACAATGAGATATCACCTCACACCTGTTAGAATGATAAAATTAAAAACACAAGAAACAGCAGGTGTGGGTGAGGATGTGGAGAAAAAGGATCCCTCGTGCACTATTGGTGGGAATGCAAACTGGTGCAGTCATGTAGAAAACAGTACAGATTTTCCTCAAAAAGTTAAAAAACACACTACTGGGCATTTACGCAAAGAATACAAAACACTAATTCAAAGGGATACACATATCCCTGTTTGCTGTACCATTATTTACAATAGCCAAATTATGGAAGTTGACCAAGTGTCCATCAATAGATGATATGATATATATCAATAGAAGATATGATATATAGTTACTTAGATATCTAATATTATTCAGTCAAAAAAGGAATGATATATTGCCATTTGCAACAACATATGTCAAACTAGAGAGTATAAGCTATGCCAAAAAATTCAGCTAGAGAAATACACATACCATATTATTTCACTCATATGTGGACTTTAAGAAACAAAACAAATGAACAAAGGAAAAGAAAGAGAGAGAGACAAACCAAAAAACAAATCTCAACTACAGAGAACAAACTGATAGTTACCAGAGGGGAGGTGTAGAGGTGGGGATGAGTGAAGTAGGTGTTTGGAATTAAAAAGCACACTCAATATGATGAGCACTGAGTAATGTGTATAATATATAATGTATAAACTATATTGTACACCTGAAATAAAGATAAAGCTACATGTTAACTATACTGGAATTAAAATTAAAAAACTTAATAAAAAATAATAGCAAATAAATAAAAGATTAGTTAAAAGAAATTGAAGATAGCACATCAAAACAGAATGGTACTGGCACAAAAATAGACACATAGATCAATAAAACAGAATAGAAAACCCAGAAACAAACCCATGATTATGATCAATTCACCACTGAATTACAGTAGTGATAGACATATCTCTAAATGACTTCCCAGGGCCAGGAAGGGACAACAAAGGCTGAGTAAACAGCTTGCACTGTGCATACAACCATGCCCTACAGAATGTCCTCTCAATACATGTTCAGGGACCAGATCCTATAATGACTTAGAAACAATGTTCCCAAGGAGCCTCTAGAGCTGGGCTTTCTAGCGAATCATGGTGGTTGTAAGGCTGTTGATTTGGGAACATGAAGTTCAAATTCTGCTGGTTTTAAAGGCTTCCATTTTATATCTCCTTATTCAATAGGCTAAATTAATATTACCCATAGGATATGAGGTTTATTTAGGAATATTGATAGAAATCTGCCACTCTTTTGATTAGGCTTTATATCAGTAGAAATCCTGAGCCCCATAAATCGAACAGTATTACATGTATGAACAGTACTTCAACAAATGAGTCAACTAGTAATGAGTATACACGCGAAGCAGTATTGATCATTGGTCAAGTGAATCTCAATGAACAGTACTTTTTGCTCCTTTCTTTAAGAAGAAATCTGTGTGCCTTCTTAGGTAGATGATAAAAAAGATCCACCACCCTCATCATAATAATAACAGCTCCCATTAATTAAAGTGCTTACTGTGCAGCAGACCCCGAGTAAAGCATTTAAGTCTCCCAATAAATGTATGAGGAATACTATAATTATCTTACAAATGAGGATGCTAGTTCACTTATTGTCATTCAAAAATATATTTTCATACTGGCACCTTTTTCAACTCTGGGAAGACACATGACTTTTTTGTAAGATGCTGGAGATTGGACCCAGGATTTGAACCCAAATCTTATCTATGATCCTATTATGCTCCCATTGTTAATGGTGATCCATCTTTAAAACTTTCATAAAATTTCACTTTTAATTCAACTCTGAGTTGCAAGTTTCAGAGATAAAGTGAGAAAAGAGGTCTGTTGAGGAGAAATACATTTGTTGTTATTCAAATCACATTCCTTATAGCTACCAGAGAACCTCATCTGCAGCACTAGCCCCCCCATCATGTGATCTGCAGAGTACATGCTATGAAAGCTCTGGTCTACATGTGTTGTTTTATTTTAATTTTAAAAGGAGTTTTAAAGTAGTTAAATACTAAAAATCAGATTTAAAACATTTTTCAGGGTTTTTTTTTTTTTTAACCAAGTCATCAGACTCTGTAGACACTTATTGATATTCTCGTGTTATATCTCCTCCTTGCCGCTTTCCTGGAAAGTAATTTCATTCCTTCTTTATTTACCTGCCTCCAATATAGATGGTCCCATACCCTTAATAGGTAAATTAAATCTGTAAGAGTGGCTGGTCTATTGGTTCAATGGTGGCATGCCAGAGTTAAAGTATGTCAACTGCAATTTAAGATACTGGAAATGAACAAAGCAGAAACATTGGTAGATGCTCATATTTACTCACTTAATCAAGGAACAAAAAGATAAAATATGTATGATGCAGTAGGTTCTACTAGTGACTAATCTGATTTTTAGTTGCTCTCAGGAATGATAGCTCCAGAGGCCCACCTTCCCTTTCTCTGTTTTGCACGGTGTTCAAACAAATCAATTCTCTATTTATAGAAAACTTTTTCACAACATTAAAATTGAGGGAAAATTAAATCTATATGCCATTGTGCTGTTGGTTTTCATTTTAAATATGTCTACATATTTTCATTTGGTAATACTTGGAATTCTGGGCTAAAGCCTCTTGGATATTTGGCCAATTATACTGAAAGTTCAAGACAAATGAAACCCTGCTCTGTGATCTAGTTTTGCACACAATGAAGAGAAAATAAATTGATCAGGAAACAGCTCATTATCTAAGTCTTAAAGATTTACTTTTAATAATAACATTGTTGATATTCTTAACTATATGAAAAATATACTACTGTGATCTTCTGAAAATGAAAATTTCCATAGATACTTTTACAGTTTCAAGTAAGACAAGTTCATCCAAAAAATGTTCTTAGTATAATTTCTAGCCTAACCATTTAGCTAAGGTTAAAAGTGAACAATACAAGATATTTTTGTGTTTATTTAAGTGTTGCCTTTTCACACATGAATCAATACAATTTATCAAATATTGCTTACCTGTTTTACCTATTTCCTATAGTTGATCAATTCAATTCAAACACAGAAAATGCTTCTCTCTCTCTCTCTGCTCATTTGTAATTTGAGAAATTTATAGGTTGTATGAGACAGAAGCAGGTATAGTCGCCGCTGTTAACAGCATTCATCAATTGTCAATTGTGTGCACAGTATTAGATTGCAATAGGTACTGTGGAAAATTGTAAGAAGATGGACACCATTTCTGCCTTCAATGCATGCAATGTAATGAAAATCATCTAACACACTTCTAGAAACATACGATACTAGAGAAACACATTACAAATAATTAAAGAGCAATATACTCAAGTGCTAGATTGACACAGAGAAATGCCTCCATTTCTTTGTTCAAAAATATGTTCATTGTGGGGCTCCTGGGTGGCTCAGTCAGTTAGCATCAGACACTTGATCTAGGCTCAGGTCATGATCTCAGGGTCATGAGATTGAGCCCTGCCTCAGGCTCCACACTGGGTATGGAGCCTACTTCGATTCTCTCTATCCCTCTCTCTCTGAGCCTCCACCGCCTGCTCCACCTCTCTCCTTCTCTGTCTCAAAAATTTCACTGTGGTTCCATACCACAATAACATTAGGAACAACGATATCAAAGGAGGCCATGAGAGACCCAACCATCTAAAATGCTAAGATGGCAGTTAAATTTTACAGAAAGCTTAATAAGCCGTGGAACTTTGTACACATTATTTCATTTAATCCTTATGACAACACTACCAACAGGGTTTATCCACATTTTCCACATGAGGTAATCAAGGCTTAGAAAATTTAGTATTTAGTTGGGTCATATAGCTAATAATGGCATAACTGATCTTATACAACAAAATGTTCTAACTCTAAAGCCAACCCCTTCCTATTTCCATACCTGGCCTCTCAAGCCTCCTTCACCAGGTTGGTGTAATTTTCTGAACTCTTTCTCCTTGCTACATTGCTTGTATCTACCTTTCATCTCAGCCAACTATTTTTATCTTCTCCCACTTCCTTCTGATCCCCAGGTACTGCAGCTCCCTGCACTTCGGCATGGGTCCCAGCCTCTCCACCTGAGCTTCTGGCTGCAGTCGTCAGTGACTTGTGACTTGTCAGTGACTAGCTCTGACTTGTCAGTGACCAGCTGTGCTTTTCAGGCCTTCCCTTCCTGAGCTCCTCACATTCTTTAAGTCCTAAACTCCCTTTACTCCCAAATACTTTTTGAAGCTGAGACTGATATAATCCCCAATTTACAAAACTCCTCTTTCTCACCTTCATTGACATAATTGCAATCAATTTTGAAGAGATAATTCAAAAGACAGGGAACTAGCATTAACTGAGCTGCTACTGTGTCTGACAATGTCTGTTGGTTCATTTGCTTCTTACCTGGTTTTATTTCCAAGAAATCTTTAAAGCTGATTGCTCACTCTCCTGAGTCTTTATGGTATTTATTGATTCAATTTAACAAATGTTTACCAAGTGCTCATTTTATATCAGGCACTGTGTGGGTTGCTGATTAGAAAATGATGAGAGGTTAGGTCTCTAACTTCATGAACCTTAGAGCCTATGGGAAGAAGGTCAATAGGCAAATGTATCACAATGTATTAAGAAATAATGACAGCTATGTATACAGCCATAAGCATATATGGGAGGGACACCACACTTAGAAGGGGATAAGAAGGTTGGAGGGTCAGACACAATTTTTCAAAGGTATGTGTAGGCAGTCTCTTAATTATGAATCTGAGTAAGCCAAAATAAGTGGGGGGGGGGGGGGGCAGGGCAGAACACGCTAGGCAAAAGTGGCACCATCTTCAGAGTGGCTGTGTGTGAGTGGAACCAGGGTAGTAAATGCCAGATGGGGTGAGGTTGGAGGCAGAAAGAGAAACTAAATCATAAAGGACTTCCTATGCCACGCTAAATTGCTTGGATTTTAATCTGAAGGCAATGGGGAGGCATTAAGGGTTTATTAAAAAAATAATAATATTTTAAGCAGGTCTGGATTTATATATAGAAAGATCAGTGTATCTGAGGTATGGGGACAGAAAAGCTGGAAGGAGGTATTAAGCAGCTGTGTTGCAGTATATTGAGATAAAAGATGATAAGGATTTTGAACTAGTGATAACAAAAAGTACTTTGGTTTAAGAAATAGATTTTAAATATTGTAAATGCAAAGAGTTTATTCATTTTTGGATAAAGGGGAAAGGAGGACCACAGAGTAGTGGGATCCAGATGCTGCCTTGGTGTCTCCTTAGACAGAAAGAATAGAGAAGAGCAGGCTTGGTGGGGTGGAGGAGGAGATGAGGGTGCATTTGGTGATAGCATAGGGTGCTCACTGAGCTTTCAAATAGGGATGCCCAGTTTACATTTCTGTATGAATCAGCTGGGATATGTCACATGTTCTCCAGTATTGTATTTACCATTTCATGTGCATTTTGTATCTGACCCAGTTTTTTTCTTTTTTTAAAATTTTGATTCCAATACAGTTAGCATATAGTGTTATATTAGTTTCAGGTGTACAATATGGTGACTCAAATATCCCATACATCACCCAGGGCTCTCACAACAAGTGCACTCCTTAAACCTCACACCTATTTCATACATCACCCCAGGCACCTCCCATCTGGTATCAACTTTTGTTTTGTTTCATTCCTTGAGTGAGGAGGAGGTGCTACCTTACAATTCTTTGCATTCATCACAGGCCAAGCACATTACACATACACATTGCGTAGTGGGAGCTCAGCAAAGATTTGTTTCTTGAAAAATGGGTTGATTGACTGATTGCTATGGGTTGACTCTAATACATACTAAGTAAAATTGGATAAAGTTTGCCTGAGAAGGCTTTTATAGAGGTCTTATGTGGGAAGGTTAGAAGAGCAGCAGCATAGCACATTAATGTAAACCATCCACACTAAGTATTTTTTATGTGTACCCTAAAACCTATTATTTATATATTTTTGAGAACAAACATTATCTTATTTTGGACTCCATTTTATCCCCAGTTAATTTCATCCTATATAGCAGATATTTAATAAATATTTGTTGAATAAATGTACAAATTACAATCACCAAGTCACAGTTTATATATCACAATCACTAGGTTATAGTTTATGTAAACAGTTATAAACACAGTTTATATACCACAATTGTAAATTATGAAAGCCCATATTTAATAACAGTTACGTTAAATAATAGATGGAGTTTATCTAATTTTTACCATCCAATAATCACAAAGTATCTTTGTTTGCTGTCTTTGTGATATATTCGTAGTTGGAGTCTGTCCCTTTATATCTGAGCAATTCTGCCTCCATCTGCTAGTGATGCCAGATGGAGGAGAGGCAGGGAGACCAAGAGATTAATGAAGCAACTCATCAAGTTGTATGAAAGGCAAAAATATATAAGAAAATCAAATCTGTTGAAATGCCCTTTCCAAAGAGTGATGGTTGCATATTGTATAAGTTTAAAGTTTCTGGAGGAAAAAAAAAAATAAAGAAAACTTCTGGAAGATAAAATTGTAAATGACTTGTAAAGATGTCTATTTTGGAAAAACACAGGGTATCATCTTCTTCGCAGTGTAAATGTTACATCCTAGTAGCAAAAGACATTAACTCTTTCTGACCATAGGGGTGAAATTAACTACACTGGGGAGTACAGTGTCCATTAGTGGAAATGGTTCCCCAAGGCTCTTACTCATACACCATGAAATAAGGGTGCAAGCTAGTTTTTTCAAAGAAAAGTCAGTACTTCAGAACAGGGAGATTATAACTTATAGGAGGAAGGAAAAGGCAGAATCAGGTGAACTCTCCTGGGTCTTGTAATTCTTTGGAAAGCAGTAGTAAAAATGGTGGGGTGGGGGGGGTCCCATACACAATATTTTAGGATAGTACCTTTCGCTCAGGTCATGATCCCAGGGTCCTGGGATCGAGCCCTGCATCGGACTCTCTGCTTGGCGGGGAGACTGCTTCATCCTCTCTCTCTCTCTCTATGCCTGCCTCTCTCCCTACTTGTGATCTCTGTCAAATAAATAAATAAAACCTTAAAAAAAAAAGAAAAAATGTATTCTAGTAGAAATGAATTAATTTAAGATGGCAGTAACTTGTAAAATTCCTAGATGAAGAAATATTATTTCTATTATTTCTATTTCTATATATTTTCTATTACCGTATTTCTATTCTAATATTACAAATGAAAAAACATGGAATGAGAAAAGATGTTTAGTTAACAATCATAAGAAATGGATAAATCTACATATAAGTCCAAATAAATATCATTAATAAAGTAATCATGCAATCATATTCATTAGAGTTAGAAAACTCCTCTCTCTAAAGAAAACTCCTATTTGCTTAGCTATTTCTGAGGCAAGTACCATGTGGATGTATAGTTGGCAGTCAAATTCTCCCTGGGCCTAACATTATTCTTCTTTACACTAAAGTTCTCAAGATCAAAAATTTTTTTAAAGATTTTATTTATTTATTTGACAGACAGAGATCACAAGTAGGCAGAGAGGCAGGCAGAGGGAGACAGAAGTAGGCTCCCACTGAGCCACTCAGGTGCCCTCAAGGTCAGTTTTTGTCTTTAGTTAAAATTATACAGATGCTAGTAATACTTCTGAGTTTAAATTCTTTATTAAACCTGGCTGAGTGGACAGAATATAAGATTTTTGAAATGCAAATAATTTTATTTAGTAAAAGTCACAATCAGGTCAGACCAGAAAAGAGATATGGAGGGACAAAAAGCATGGAGTTAAGTTATAGTATTAGGGCTTTCTTGCTGGATATTTTAGGAACACATGTTTGTGTTTTTGCTTCTTACAGTAATTAGAGTCACTGTGAATGGTCTTCAATTCATTTATTCCTTCATTCACTTGATTACTCAGCAAACACTTTTAAATGTTCATTATCTATTAATCACCATGTTAACTGTTAAATATATATAGCTTAGATCTTAAATTTACATATCTGTATAAAGGTTAGAAAGGAATTATCCTTTTGATGATTGGTTAAAGAAAGCACCCATACTCAAGATACGAGTATGGCTATTCCTATTCTCCACACATTTTATCTGCTCCCCAGAATTTCCCAAAGACCCTGTGTTAGGCAAGTCCATGTGAAAAGTTCTGGAAAAAGGCTATAAGAAGATGTGACATGTATCATTTTAGAACCAAGGCATTTAAGATCCGTTGGACTACCTTCTTTCTACCATATTCTTTTTTGCTATAACAGACTTGGAGGCCATGTGTAACAGATGCCGAAACTATAAAATGGTGGCACCTTCCTCAGTCCCATTGGACATGTACTTTCAGTGAGAAATGAACTAAGTTGGGCTAAGCTGCTAAGATTCGAGCATCTGTTACTATAGCCTATTTCTGGCTGTTAATCAGAGATTATCCCAAAATGATAAAGGAGGTGTTGATATGAAATAAAAAGGATGTTAAATATCAGTTCAAACATTGGTTGACTTCTGGAAACCATGTATGTCAATTCTGAAGTACTACAGAGTATACAAATTTAATATTAGGTTCTTGCCTGGTTGGTGACCACCTTTATCCATGACATAAATGAAGGTTTTTCAGCTGCAATAGTGACGTTTCTTTCCTTCCTCTTCAAGAGATTTCTCGTTTTCCAGGCTGCAGAAAAATCCATAGTGAAGATAATGAAGCTAAAGGTCAGTACCTCTTGTTTTATAGGCTCTTTCTAAGGTTTTCTGTCTAACTACATTTCTGTAATTTCGATAGTTTTTCTAAAAAAGGACCCTTCCTAGTTGAATAAGCCTGAAGTTTCACAAAAGTCTGAATCCAGCCCTACCTTTCATATTACAACCTCTTACCTGGAACTAGGCATTATCTTTTTTCATCACCTATTTATCACACTCTTCAAAGGTAAACTAGATAAAAAGTCCTTTAGGCAAATCAAACCCAAAAGAAATTTCCTTTGGCTGAGTGTCTAAGCCACTGCTTTTCCTACCTCTAGTCATTTTTAGTAGCTCTCACTGACACATACAGACTGGCATCTTTGTATTTATATACATATGGAAACACATGTATACATCCACAGACTTATGAGTACACACAGAAAGTGCTTTTTATGATGTGTTGAGTTTTTTCCTATGTATTAAGATGACTTTGTAATAGAGACAGTATTAGGTGAATAAGGCCAATATCTACAGATTTCTGACACACAAGTCAGCCATTTTCATGAGGCCCAACTCATGTCACAGGTCACATGTTATAATCTGAGGTAAATCAGCTAAACAATTAAAAACCTGCTCTGATGGTTTTTTGGAGCTCAAAGTCCTTGGCCCTTCAAAGAGAAGAAAACCAATGTCAGTGTGAAACGCAGTAGCTTTCCTCTTTCCCTAAGTACTTTACTTCGTGAATTATGAGGGCTGTGGCATTACAGTGCCTGACATTTTCATAGACAGCCTGACCATAATCTGTATTCTGGTTAGCAGAAGAATGGTAGAAGACGAGAGAATAGGCCAGGAAAAGTGTAGTTAATAATTATGCATGCAGGTAGTGTGTTAGGAACTCTTTCCAAAGCTATGATAAAGTACTTCATTCTTTATTTAAACTCTCATAATCACTCTTCTTCTTTATCTAAAGAACCACATTTTTAGAAGAAGCAAAATTCTAAAAAAAAGTCAGCTTTCAAGTTTGTTTTTTTTTTCCCCTCTAAATGTGGGAAAGAAGGGAGAGTAGGAGGTTTTT
The DNA here is from genome assembly GCF_922984935.1 of Meles meles. Lineage (NCBI taxonomy): Eukaryota > Metazoa > Chordata > Mammalia > Carnivora > Mustelidae > Meles > Meles meles. The sequence goes on along the minus strand of NC_060066.1, from coordinate 155,041,982 downwards.
GAAATTACTATAAATGGGTCTTTTAACCTAAAAGTTGATTCCTCAGCAGAAGAGTTGAGATAGTTAATTCAAAGAATATACCAGAAGAGTGTTTTCTTCTTGAAATTTTAGTGTTACTAAATGCCTGATAGGTTTTATCAGTCTATAAAATATATTCATTAATCTGTTGCCCCTACACAGGTCAGAAAAATTTTTATAAACAAATACTTTAAAAGTTAATCCTTTGTTCTTGAAACTATGCCAAGGACTAAATAATACACACAGAAAATTAAAAATATCCTTCTTTCTTGATTTTTTTTAGCACTGGGGATAAAAAATAAATAAAATACAGGGAATCTACAGTCAAATAGATGGAACAGCATGTAATTAATTTGATGTATTGCTATGAAATAAGTATTACAATGGAGACATGCACAGAAGAAATGTGAGAAAACTCTCACAGAATATGCCCCTTGACTCTAAAAGGAAATTCTGCAAACAGAAAAGGGAATAAGAGCATACCAGAAAAGGAATGTGAGAATTGTGACTAATCTGATATTTGGAAAATTGAATTGGAGTTCTGAAGGCAGGAAAGAGCTAGAAAGATAGGAACCAGCAAAATCATTAAGGAATTTTTTTTTTTCCTACCAAGTGAGGATTTTGACTTTATCCTTTAGGAATGGGGACCAACCAAAGAGTAGATTTGCATTTTAGAAAAATATGCATGATAGATTTGAGGAAAGAAATAGTAAGAACTAAAGTAAACATTGTCATTGGAGATTCAGAGAAGGGGATTTTCAAAAGCAGAGATTAAAAAGATGGTCCTTTTCTGATTATATAAGATGCTAAGTGAAGAGGGATGTTAGGGATGACCCAGGATAGGTCCTGAAAAGAAAGGCAGTGGTTTCAGTTTGTAGCTTGTTGAATCTGAGTGCTGTGTGGGGGCATGTGCAGTAGGTGATTAGAAATGTATTTGGAGATCAGAAAAGATGCTGCTAGGATCTGTTAGGTTATAGGTGATGTCATAAAATACGTCCCTGCATATTGTCAATCAAGAAACTTATATAGACAGAAGATTGTAGATGGAAGCATGAGTAACATCAACATTTAAGGAAAAAGTAACAGGAACCTCTCCCAAAAAGGTCAGAAGGGTAAGGAAGAATCTGAAGACTAGCACATGGTGTCATGGAAGTTGAAGTGAAAAATAGGTGTCAAAAAGGGAAAAATCAATAGTATCCAATGTTTTCATGAATTTAAAAAAAAAATCAACATTTGAAAGATGTCGATTTGATTTAGCCTGTAGGAAATTATTAGTGGATTTTGGTGAAGATGTTTTCATTGGAGTGTCATAGGAGGGTATGGAAGTTTTTGATTTTACAGTATTGATATGTAAAACACAGGCGATAATGTTTGTGCATTTAAATGACTTGAATTGCCTACGATGTATATTTAGAAGACAAGGAATCAGTAAAGGTGACAAAAGGAACATATGGAAAACTAGAGCGAAGAGGGAATAATTATTCAATCATTTCGACATACACATTTACAATATTTTTTTTTTCAATATAAGCAGTTTTTCTGTTCTTTTTTGGACGTAGGCTTTACAAGAGTATTTCAGCTTACCCCAGGGAACACTCAGTAAATCACAGCTGAGTAAGACATCAGTAAATGATCATTGAGGACCACATATGGTGTATAGGACTCTGCCAGAAACAGCTGGAAATGGAAAGATGGTGACATACATTTCTGACCCCAAGGATTTTATAAACTAACTGGGGAAATAAAATAAGTAGACAGATGACCAGAATATAAGGTAAGATGTGGGTCATAGGGCTATACACTCAAACTACCATAACTGACTTAATTTGTTTCCTTTGATTATCTGCTTCCAATTTCCCACAAAAGTTAAAAAATCATAGCACTGAAGATAATTGATAGTAATCATTTATTAATATAAATATAAATATAATAATTAATAAAACAATCATTATAATAATCTAGCACTTCTTATGGCTCTGGCCCTGTTCTGGGTGATTAAGATGAAAAATCTATGGTGTCAGTTTCAGAAATAATCATTTACATTTGAAAATTAAGGTTTGTTGAGATGAACTAAGGGTATAAGAATTCTTATTATTCTTACATTCTTATTATTCTTACCAAGAACATTGCTAGTGAGAGCACTAAAGATACTCACTGGAAGGATATAAGGTAACTTAAGAAACAACAGGAGAGGGGCACCTGGGTGGCTCAGTGGGTTAAGCCTCTGCCTTCGGCTCAGGTCATGATCCTGGAGTCCTGGGGTCGAGCCCCACATGGGGCTCTCTTCTCAGCAGACAGCCTGATTCCCCTTCTCTCTCTGCCTGCCTCTTGCCTACTTGTGTTCTCTCTCTCTCTGTCAAATAAGTAAATAAAATCTTTAAAAAAAAATATTCAAGGGGGATCAAACTCAGAAAATGGGTAGAAACCAAAGGAAGCTGTAGCAAGAGTCCAGGCTTAGCAGTGCCACAGAAATGATCTTTTGGATTGTTAATACTAGAAATTTCCTGCTGCCACTATTGAACTCTTAATGTCATCATGAATGACTTAATTGTCTCTGGTGTACCACTTTTTCGGGACTGAAAGTGCTAGCCTGAATATCAAATAGCTAACTATATGTCAGAAGCTGGGGTGAAACTTCTTTGATTTTTCTAAATTTTGTGTTGAGACAAGGGTCCATATCTCAAAGCATGACTTGGCCAAAGGTTATTTCCTCAGAAAAGGAATTCAGATGATTTAGAGACAAAAACAAACAAAAGAACTGGACAAATGTCCATCTACATCCTTCTACTGATACCAGCACTGATTCCCTCACAAAGTGGCCCAATTCTAATGTAAGTATTCATTATACAACCAAACAAAGTATACATCCAAATCTCTAATGGAAATAACTCAAAGTCTCATTAGTTACTACATCTGACTTGGAGTCCAGAATCACTATACAATGTCCATTACTCTTTAGTTCTCTTATGACATTACATTAATATTATACATATAAGGACTAGGGGAAATGGAGAGGAAGGAAAAGAAATATTACATGCAAATATATTTATGACACAACAATGTAAATAATAGAGGTTATGATCTTTATTTTTGCACATACAGTTGACTCTTGAACAACATGGGAGTTAGAGGTACCGACCACCAAACATAGTCAAAATCCATGTATAACTTTTGACTCCCCAAAACTGAAATTCTAATAACCTACTATTGAATGGAAATCTTACTGATAACATAAACAGTTGATAACATAAACAACTGATAACATGTACTTTTGTATGTAATATGTATAATATGCTATATTCTTGTGATTAAGAAAGCTAAGGAAAAGAAAATGTTAAAAAATCTTAAGGAAGAGAAAATATACTTTTGGTATTGTATTGTCAAAAATATGTGTATAAGTGGATCTACACAATTGAAAACCAGGTTGTTCAAGGGTCAACTGTATTGATGAGGCAGTTAAAATGTATGACTATCTCCTATACCCCCTATTAGTGTACCTGTTGTCAACACATCACTAGAACAGGAGATTTCACCTCCTAGATTTACCCAAGTATTCATTCCCAGCAAATTGGCTCTTGTTTGTGAAGTGTTGCCATAGTCTTCTGTTAACTTTGGCACTACATATAGCACTAAGATGGCTTGAGCTCTGTCCATACGTTCCCATGCCCTATTTCTCCTTTATAGAGACATATTAAGAAAAGGAAATTTGTCGATTCCCAGCTTAGCATGTGGGCTGCCACCTAGAGAATCTAGTCAGCATGAAACAAAGAGGTCACACCATAGGAAAAATTTGGTAAGAACTTGTGGTACTATTGCCATAGGAAAGTAGTAGCTGCCTCTTCTGGAATGCTGATGCTGCAAAAGAGGTTATCAACTATCTCTGTCTTACACATATAGGTTATTTCCATGTCTTGGGTATTGTGAATAATAACAAAAAGAACATGGAGGTGTGGATGTATCTTTAAAATCATGATTCTATTTATTTATTTTTATTTTTTATTTATTTATCTATTTATTTATTACCTAGAAGTGGAATTTCTGGATCATGTGCAAGTTCTATTTTTAATTTTTTGAAGAACCTCCATATTGTTCTCCATTCCCACCAATTTCCATTCTCTCCAATATTGCACAAGGGTTCCTTCATGTGTTTGTCAGCACCTGTTACCTCTTATCTTTTTGATAATAATTATTCTACCAGGTATGAGGTGCTATCTCACTGCAGTTTTTATTTGCATTTCTCTACTGATTAGTGATATTAAATACCTCTTCATGTGTCTGTTGGCCATTTGTATGGGGGATTTTTTTGAAAAATACCTAGTTAAGTCCTTTGCCCATTTTTTTTTTAAGATTTTATTTATTTCTTTATTTTTGACAGATAGAGATCACAAGTAGGGAGAGAGGCAGGCATAGAGAGAGAGAGAGGAGGAAGCAGGCTCTCTGCTGAGCAGAGAGCCCGATGCGGGGCTTGATCCCAGGACCCTGGGATCATGTGACTGGAGCCAAAGGCAGAGGATTTAACCCACTGAGCCACCCAGGCGCCCCAGAGACTATGTGTATTCTTAAAGTTAAAGTGAATATCTTATAGGCAACAGTATCATTGGATCTTATATTTTATAGATCTAAGAATTCTATTTCTTGATTAGAGAATTTAATACATATACATTTAAAATAATTATTAATAGATAAGGCCTTATTATTGCCATTTTGTTAATTTTTTTATTGACTGTTTTGCAGTTCCTTACTTCCTCTCTTGCTGTCTTCCTTTTTGACTTCTTGTGGTGGTATAGTTTGATTCCTTTATCTTAACCTTTCTTGTATCTACTACAGGTTTTTCCTTTGTGGTTACCATGAGGTTTACACAAAATATCTTATAATTATAACATCCTATTTTTAAGCTGATAACAATACCTTTATTAGCATACAGAAACTAAACTTTTACTTCTCTCTCCACTCACATTTTAGGTTATTGATATAGTTTACATCTTTTTTATATTGTATATCTATTAACAAATTATTTTAGTTAATAATACATAGCCAAAAAATAGACTAGTCAAGTAATAGGCAGAAAACTTTTTGAGAACATTTTTAGAGTCTCTTTCTAAGCTTGTCTTAATGTGATTACATGAATGATGTATATTTGCATAATGGCCTTTCTTCTCCTGCTGTTATCCTGTCCCTCTCCCATTACCCGCTCTGTGGAATGACTTTTGTTAGCCTCTGCAATTCCCAGACTCACTCCTGTTAGCAGAAAAATAAGCAATTTTAGGAAAATTTTTCTTCAAAGTATGATGTAAATGTATCAAAAAGACACCAGGTAAATCTCAAGAGAATGAATCATTTCTCATTAGTTTATGAAATGTTTACCGCCTTTGTACACAAGTATCACTACCATGAACTGAGTGCTTTGTTTGTATATCTTATCTATGTCTCTCTTATGTCATCGCAGTGCAAAACTAGAAACTGTATGGCCCATAAATCCTACAATTTTACTGACTGGTACTTAGTGAAAAAGTTTACTAACCCCCGGGATACACTATCAGTAGACCTGAGTTTCCATATTTATATTCTCAGTGTTAGTTTCCTCACTATCCAGGAAAGCCAAGAGCATATTTATTGGGATTTTGTAATGGCAGCATCCTTACTTTGAGTACCAAGCTCTTTGCTGATTAAATCACTATTAACTGCTGGCTTAATGTAGTCAGTTGTGTTACAAAAACCTTATCATAATTGAATTTCCTTTGGATCAAGTAAGGAACAAAGTAGGTATTCTTGATCACACTATAAGCCATGATTCAAGAACCTATGCTCTTTTCACCTTGTGGCTCAGTCATTTTTAGCATATTTTCCAAGGTGGTGAAAGAAAAGAAAAAATCATGGAGGACAGTGCATGGTACATACCTGTAGAGCTGGCAATCATTTTTACTCAGATTTCATTGGTCAAAATTCAGTCCTGTGCCACAATAAACTACATAAGGGAGGCTGAAAAATATAGATTAATTGTGTCCTGAAGAAACAGGAAATAGGTTTGTTGAAAAGTCAGCCAGTCTCTGACACAGAGACCTTCTGCATATAGAATTTGTGGGGCTTCATATTTAATAAGATGTTGTGCAGTAAAAGAAAGAAATAAAATGGGGCACCTGAGTGGCTCAGTAGGTTAAGCATCTGCCTTTGGATCCGGTCATGATCCCAGGTTCCTGGGATCAAACCTTGCATCAGGCTCCCTGCTCAGCAGAGAGTCTGCTTCTCCCTTCCCTTCTGCCTGCCACTCTGCCTACTTGTGCTATCTCTCTGTCAAATAAATAAATAAAATCTTAAAAAAAAAAAGAAAGAAAGAAAAAATATCTTCTAAACTTTTAACATGGAAAACCATATAGATGGTTATGAATCTATGGGAGTTTGGGAATATAGGAGAAACAAGATTGGGGAGGGATAAAATAACAAAAACAGTGAATTCCATTTTAACATATGATTTTAAGCCACTGAGCCACCCAGGAGCCCCTTTAACATATGATTTTAAAGGTACTTGAATGCTTTCCAAGTCTAGCACGCATTTGGAAATATAGGAGACACACTAAGTCTAAGATAGAAGAGATACAGATTTTTGATTCTTCAAAACAGTAAGTGGCAGTCAGGTCATTAGATTGACCTGGTATAGAGCTTAAATAGAAAAAGAGAGTTATAAACAAAAAAAGCATTGTTTGTAATATAACATCTGCCTTAGTACAAAGTAATAGAAACACAGAGAAGAGTAAAATGTTTTTCCTTTAAGAAGCTAACAGTTGGGTAGATAGAAATAATCAAGGATGTTATTGATAACCTGTTGTGCAATAAAGGTTATAAAAGATAAATAGTATGGCATAGGTGAATAAAGGAAGGTCAATAGAACTTCAATACAGTTACTGATTCAATAAATAAATTATATCCAAATATATCAGGCAAAATTCTATTTCTTGATGATATCGGTCTCTCCTCAAATCTTATATAAATAGATGACAATTCCTCCTATAGCTAAATAGAGAAGACTTCTGCCTCCATTACTACACATTTACCTTTATGAAGTGCTTACTGTGAAGAAGGCATTGTGTTGCTTTATGTGTTTTTTTTCCCTCAGTTAAGTTTCATAATAATACTATATGACATGTATTATCTTTCTCATTAAATTCCCCAAAGATATGTATTATTTTCAAATATGGAGTGGAAAACTAGGATACCATAGAGATTATCTAACTTGTTATAGGAAACTATATCTGTCATGTTTTTTACCACCTCACACTATCTCTCTTTGTTTTTTGAAGAATAATTAGAAATACCAGTATGAATTACTCAATTAGTTATTTGCAAAACAGGAAACTGAGAGCTGGTGACATGGAATTAAATAGACAGCTATTATTTTACCAAAATTAGGAAAACACTACAAACATTTTTTTAGCAGTACAGCATAGAGGCATACTGAATAACTGCTATTTCAAAATACTTGATTTTTGAAAATTTACCATAGACTAAGAAAATTAGAGAATTTTAAAAACAGACACATAAAAACTTGCATATATAACTGATGAGTAAAAGGAGAGATTTTGAGTGGCATTAGTTACACTGTATTAAGTGAGCATGTCATAATAATAGACATTTATTTTTCTAGATAAATGAAAAACTATTGAAAATTAACTTACACTTTACAAAGGAACTTTATATCTCTTTTATATCTTTCTTCTAATTTTATACCATGAATATGTATTAAATAGACTCAACATTAATATGTATGCTATTTCTGTATACTTTATAATCACAATTATATAATTATATGTCTTCTGTCTTTCTCTACTCTCTTCCCCCAAATGTATGCAAAGGGCAAATACATCAAAAGTAAATATACAAAAATCTTATAATCGCCAAGGAAGCCAAAAGGAATACTTAATTTCCGGTTTATGTTTGACATTTTCTGAATTTTTATAAGGATATGAATCACTGATATAATGGTGAAACTTTTATTTTGAAATAAGAAACTCAGAAATTGTTTTAACAAAATAAATGGGAAATATAATTAAATATATGAAAGTAGGTAATGAAACTAACCAAGGTACACAGTGTCTTAATAAAAGTCAGCAGCTGGGGCAGAAATTACTATGCTAAGATTGCCGGAGAAACTGAAAATAGCTTTAGGGTAACTATCCTTGGGATATGAAGCAATACAATTCATGCCTTTGCATTATTTCCTGCAATAAATTAAATAAGTTTTAAATGTTCCTTGGACATCTGGAAATATAAGGAACCTTTTGGGGGTGTCAAGTTAACTTGATTCAAATTAAGTTATGATCAACAAGAGAAACAGTTTAATTATTGTTTATATTTTAGAAGATTTATATAGAAATCCATCTTGTTACATGGAGTATTTCTTCTTTCATAGCATTATTTCAAAGTCCTTCAACTAAACATATTAGCTCTAATTCAAAAGGACCACAGATGTAACCTGGCATTGGTTCATTTTGTCACTCCTCTGGGAACTTGAAAGACGAAATTCGTTTTCATAATTGCAGCTTTTGCTTTAGCATCTTCAAATCTTTCACAAGCTTTTTGAAAGGCAATCATATCAAAAACAAATTTTTCCTTACAGTGTTTTTTATATGTTTCTTGAGCCCTAAAAGAAAAAAAATAAAGTAATAGAATGAGATACTTTTAAAAAACAAAAAGTGTAACAATCATTCAGATTATTAATGGTAAGTAGATGCTTTCAAAACAGACATACAAATGGGAAAAAATTAGAACTTCACTTATTGCATAGAATTTTATTATATCAATAATATCTATAATTTATTTAATAAATGAATACCTATAATTTATTTAATAATATTTATATTATTTCTAATATTTCTTTTTTTAAAGATTTTTTTTAAATTTATTTGATAGACAGAGATCACAAGTAGGCAGAGAGAGGGGGGAAGCAGGCTCCCTGCTGAGCTGAGAGCCTGAGGCGGGGCTCGATCCCAGGACTCTGGGATCATGACCTAAGTGGAAGGCAGAGGCTTTAACCCACTGGGCCACCCAGGCTCCCCTTAATATTTCTAAGATTTCTATTGGTTGTAACAGAATTTTCATAAATCCTGGTTTAGATTCCCAACAAGGCATCTAAACCAGGCTATGCTAAGATTTTCAGAATTTTGGGGGCTCCTGGGTAGCTCAGTTGGTTAAGTGTCTGCCTTTGGCTCAGGTCATTAAGCACAGGGGCCTGGGATTGACCCCTTCATCAGTATCCCTGTTCAGTAGGGAGTTTGCTTTTCTCTCTCCTTCTGTCCCTCCCCTTTGCTTGTGTGTGCACTCTTTCTCTCTCTCTCTCAAGTAAGTAAAATCTTTTATTTTTTTAAAGACTGTATTTATTTATTTGACAGAGAGACATGCGGTGGGGGGGGGGCGTGCAGGCAAAGGGAGAAGGAGAAGCAGGCTCTCTGCTGAGCAAGGAGCCCAGACACTAGGGACTCCATTCAAGACTCTGGTATCATGACCTGAGCAGAAGGCAGACACTTAACCAACTGAGTCACCCAGGCATCCCTAAATAAAATTAAAAAAAAAAAAAAAAAGATTTGCAGAACATTTATTTAAGCCTCACTATATCCAAGTTTCTTCTAGGATGCTGTTATGGACTGAACTCTGTTCCCACTTCCAACCCCAAAATTCATATTGAAGTCCTAAACTCAGTACCTTAGAATATTACTGTATTTGGAGATGGGGTCTTTAAGAGGTAATTAATTTTAAATGTTATCATGCAGATGGTATGAGTGGTGTCCTTATTAAAAAGATGAGGAGACACTAAGGATATGAACACATAGAACAAACATCATATTAAGACATGATGAGAAGGCAGCCAGGGAAAAAAGGTCTCAAACCTGAGAAACCAAATTTGACATACCTTGATCTTGGACTTCTAGCCTTCAAAACTGTGAGAAAATAAATTTATGTTGTTTAAGCCACTCAGTCTGTGGTATTTTGTTATGGCAGCACCAGCAGACTAATATGGACTCTAAGCTGGGAAAAGGTGAATGAGATTACCCTGTCAAAACTAGAAAATGTCTTGGTCCTTACAGGACTTCACTCATTCATCCTCATTCATACAATAATTATGTATTATAATGCCCCTAGATGCTGGAACCATAAAGATAAATATGACATAACTATGAGAGGTTTCTAGAAAGTAGAGAAATAATGAATACATAAATAATATTTTAGTGGCATAATTAAAACACTATGTAACAATACACGGATTTTTCAATAATGAAAAAATTAGTAAATATTATCTGAAGATGGGGGTAAGGAAAGACAAAAAAGACCAGATTTGAAATAATCCTTGAACTTAGTCTTGAAAGATGTGTATTTTTCAGGCAGAAAGTATAAGGGAAGAACATTTTGCTCATGTATGTTTGTTTAAATAGCATGAACAACTAAAATAAAGGCAAAGATAATAGCACAGCTTGGCAAGCTCTAAGAAGTGACAACACTCTAATTTCTGAGACAGTGGAACAGATAACTCTGAAGAAACAGACTTACAGCAGATCATAGAACTCTTGATTTATATTTACATATACTCAGAAATCTGGACTTAGGGAGTAGAAGAAAGGCCAAATTCTAGAAAGTCTGCAACTTACTATGTGATTTTAGACAAGTTATTTTAGTTCTCTTTACCTCATTTTCTTCATTTTTAAAAAGGAGATAATCCAACTCATGAGGTTTAGTAAAATACTAAATGAGGTAATACATTTAAAATCATTAGAACAGTGCCTGACATTTAATAATTCCTTTTACTGGATGGATAATAATGGTATTCATCAAGATAAGAAATATAGGAAGAGCAGCCAGATGAAAAGAAATATCGGAATTCTCTTTTGGTAATATTGTGTTTAAGGAGCCTGGCTGTCCACGTGGTAATGCTCATGTTGTTGACCAGAGAGAAGCAATGGTTTATGGATAAGAGAAAATGTAGTAAAGCTATTCTGCTTGGGGTTGAGATGAAGGTCTGCAACTTATTGTAGGATGTGGGACACGTTATTTAAACTCTGTCTGAATCATTTTCTTTATCTTTAAGAAGAGATAGTCTAACTCATAGGATTTAGTAAGAACTAAATAGCCAATACATTTAAAACCCTTAGAATGCCTGACATTTAAAAATCACTCAATGATTCGAACCATAAGAGACTATGGACTCTGAAAAACAACCTGAGGGTTTTGAAGGGTCAGGGGTGGGAGGTTGGGGGAACAGGTGGTGGGTGATGGGGAGGGCACGTTTTGCATGGAGCACTGGGTGTTGTGCAAAAAGAATGAATACTGTTACGCTGAAAAAAAAAATAAATAAAAGAAATGAGGAACTCTGAACTGTATTTCCAAAGGGATTAAAATGCTAATTATTTTTTATTTTATTTTATTTTAATTAAGATTTATTTATTTGACAGCTCCATGTTATTTTAAAGAGAGATTAATTTTTAAAATATTTCAGCAGATACTGTTGCATATTAATACCAACACTGAAAGCAGGATAAACTCAATCTTCATCATTTTAACTTCTCTCTTTCCAATAAGCACTAGCTTAATTTAAGCCAGTATTTCAAAAAGTGCTCCAAGTTCCTTCACCATTTGGGGAAGCTTTGTGGTTCCTGTTACTCCTGGTTGTGACAGTGTTTGGTTTAGTATCTTAATTATTATAAACATCTGAGATGAAATAAATATAAAACAGCTCGTGAAATCAAAAAAAAAAAAAAAATCACTCAATGAAAATTTGCTATAACTATTTTGAATCTGGATCTCTAGAGAGTAGTTATATCTGGACATGGAGCAGAGTAGAAGTCATGGCAAAAGGGACTTTGCACATGTAATTAATAGTATTAACTAAGTCTAAGAAATGTATTAAAATAATCATCATACAGAAAACAATTATAAACTCTGGACTAGATGTAAAAAACAAACAAACAAAAGAACACAATGGAAACAAAAAAACTAAACTATTAAAAAGTACTGAAGAGTGAGAAATAACAATCTATTATATTTATATATGCCAGGATCAAATAATTGGAAAATGAAACTAAGAAACAATTCTATTTACAATAGTATCAAATAAACAAAAACAAATACTTAGGTATAAGTTTAACAAAAGATATACAAGGCTTATGAGTGAAAATAATAAACTATTTTTGAAAAATTAAAGAAGATCTAAATTAATGGAAAGTTCCACCATTTCACGGACTGGGACACAATATTATCTAGATGTTAATGATCCCCAAATTTATCTGTATAGGCAATGCAACCCCAATGAATATGCTAAGAGTCTTTTTGGTAGAAATCAACTTTTAAATTTGTTTTACATTTATAGAAGATCAAATTTAGATTAAGATTATATTAAGATATAATATTAAGATGAATAAATATTAAACTTGGGTATTTTGAATTTACTAAAATTTCAATTCTATGTCAATGCAAAGGTCTGATATTAATCAAAGCAATCTTGGGAAAGGAAGAACAAAGTCAGAGTTTGTATTTTCTTATTGCTGTGTAACACATTACCATAAAGGTATTGCATAAAGGTATTGGCTTGTAAGAACAACCACTTTATTATTTCATGGTTTTAATGGGTCAAAAGTCCAGGCACAGCATGGATTAGCTAGCTGGGTTTATTGCTTTGGTTCTCACAAGACTGAAATCAAGATGTCAGCCAGGGCTGTGGTTCTTTTTTTCTCTTTTTTTTTTTTTTTTTAAGATTTATTTATTCATTTTAGAAAGAGAGTGCACAGAGGAGCAGAGAGAAACTTTAGCAGACTCCTCACAGAGTTGGGAGTCTGATGCAGGCTCAGTATCAAGACCCAGATACCATGACCTGAAGCAAAACCAAGAGTCAGTCATTCAAATGACTGTGCCACCCAGGGACCCCAAGGCTGTGATTCTCATCCAGGATATGAGGTCCTGTTTCCCAGATTCTTGGTTGTTGTCAGAATTCATCTCCTTCTCATTCTTTCTGCATAGTCTCTTCATCTTCAAGGCAGCAATGTCATATCAAATCCTCCTACTTTGAATTTCTCTGCCTTTCTTTTCTATTACTACATGTAAAGGCTCATGTGATGCATTGGGCCTGCCTGGATAATCCAAGATAATTTCTCTATTTTAAGATCCATGAATTAGTACCCTTAATTACATGTTCAGAGTTCATGTTGCCATGTATGTACTGTTACGGGTAAGAGGAAAAAGAGAACCAAGTGAGGGAGAAGCTAAAGTTGGAGGCCATACTATTAATATTAGTGTAAATTTACAAGCTAGTGATTTCTTTTAGTCATTTTAACCTGAACGCAAGGCATAGAGATAGTTGGATTATTCCAAGGTAGGAGCTGGGGTGGTTAGCATTGTGGAGGCAATGAAAGGAAAGGAATTCAGAGACACTTAATGAAATGGAGTGAAGAATAACTGATATGAAGAACTCTGGAGGACATAGTAGAAACGAAAAGAAAAGAAACATTTAAGGAAGTTTATTTGAGGCTTGAGTGTCATAATATATTTGAATAATTCATGTGGCGAAATAAAAGAAGACAAGAATTGAAAATATAGAATATTTTTTCATAAATAAGCATACAAGGATTTAAGATTTACGAGGTAGGGCAGTTCCAAGTGATGAGGAAGCTTTTACATGTCTATGAAAATGAGTTTAAAGGTTGTTGAGATCCAAAAATATTAGGCAATTGGGAGGGCTTTTCTTATGAATTTGGAAGTTCACTGTGATTACAGCTGAAATTGGATGAAGAAAAGCTTTATAAATCAGGATATAAACACCACAGTGAATGAAGAGAGTAGTCTAGGTGGTAAACTGATGACCAAACTCAGGACAAGCAGAAGATGACGTAATTAGATAAAGTGCCTTATGTGCCAGATTTTGCATGCTAACTGATACTTTATTGCAAAATGGATACCCTGCTATTCTCCCCTGAGAACTTTCATCAAAGTATGAATAAGAATATTTTGGAAATTTCATGACCAGCTTTTACCTGAGATATATATTTTTTCTCATTTCAAAGTCGCTTTTTTTATTCATTCTTAAATACCCTTGTGGGTAGTTTATCAACTTTCTAAACTAGAGCTTTATGGTTCCTCTTTCTTTTTTCATGCTTCCTAATTCCACAGCAGGATCAGGAACTACATTCTCAGTAATGACTTCCCTAGCTATTGAGATTCATCAGAATGCTTTTAGGTCAAGTGTTTGATACATTAATGAAGAATCAACCAGGAGAAAAAGAACTGAAAAACTGCTGAGGTCTCTGGCCAGACTTTACTTTTTTGACTCACAGCTCTCTTCTGCATGTTGATACAAAATCTTTACTTGAAAAACACTTATAATAAAACTCAGTAATGTCTTTTAGGACATGTTACCTACATAGCCAGAATATTGCCTTATTCCTGTGTGTTTTCAAGGAGATGGATAATATCTTTGCAACAGCTTACAAGAGAAGATAATTCAGTTAAGATACATTAGGAAACTCATTTGACTCTGTATCCTCTACAAATTAATGATGGCCAGGCATTCAATTTGCTGTGATAAAACTAAGCTGATTGAATTTCTCTAACATTGATTTGCACTAGATTTGTATTTTGATATACTAGACTAGCTTTCATTCTCTTTTCCAAAATATATATTAAATTATAGAAAAATTATTTCCAAAAACCATACACACATACACACACACACACACACACACACACACAGAGTATACATTAAGGAAAATGTTTTTAAATTTTGGAGGAGAAATATATAAAATATTTTCATACTTAAAAAGATATTATATAAATAATTTTAGTAAATAGTTTAAAAATTGCTTTTAACTAGGAAAAGGCAAATGCTTTCTTATTACTTTATGCTCTTTTCTAGTACAAACTACTTTTTAATGATAACATTTAAAATTATAAATGATTTATTTATTTTATAATTCAAAGTTGTACCTTTTAATCCACTTCACCTATTTCACCCATCGCCCTACCCACTTCTCCTCGGGCATACAGAGATGAAAAGTATAGCATCAGGAATAAAAGCAATACTATTATAATAATGTTGTATGGTGACAGATGGTAACTACACTTATGGTGGTGAGCACTCAGTAACGCATAGCATTGTCAAATCATTATGTTGTATACCTGAAATTAATGTAATACGATATGTAAACTATACTTCAGCAATCAATTTTTTTTAAATATTTTATTTATTTATTTGACAGACAGAAAGAGATCACAAGTAGGCAGAGAGGCAGGCAGAGAGAGAGAGGGAAGCAGGCTCCCCGCTGAGCAGAGAGCCTGATGCGGGGCTCGATCCCAGGACCCTGAGATCATGACCAGAGCCGAAGGCAGAGGCTTTAACCCACTGAGCCACCCAGGTGCCCCCAGCAATCAATTTTTTAAAATGTAGATGAAATAAGCAGCAATATGGATCACTAAGTATTTCTAGGCAAGCCTTAGACATATGTATTTACACAGTTTGGATAGTTAAGAATGTCACCAGGATAAAACTGTGACTTGATAAGCTCCAATCTAATATCAGACAAATTTGTGTAAAAGATTTCGAAAGAGTAAAAAATGATTACTGGGGATCCTTTCTAATGCACCCTTCAGAGTTATCTGTGTCTTTCAATCTCATTGATCTATTCTACAACCCCATATAAGTTTAAGAAAACTATGAGTAATACAAATGATCCTTGTCTATAAAAGTATAAGCAAATTTAGTCCAGTGGAGTTATAATTATCACTGATGGATAATGACTAAATTTATTTTGGCATTCCTGATTGCCTTTATATATACATGCTCCTAGAATTGTCATCTGAACTGGCTATAACATCTTATTTGTTCCTTAATTAGTTAAATAAAATCTTTGATGTGTTCATTTTATAGTGTGAGTTACAGCTTATGCTCTAAAAAAATCCTTTGTAAAGAAGTTTTAATATATATACAATGGAATATCATTTATACATAAAAAGAGGGAAATCGTGCTGTTTGCAACAACATGGATGGACCTTGAAGGCACTATACTAAGTGAAATAAGTCAGACAGAAAGACAAATATTATATGATCCCACCTATGTATGGAATCTAAACAAACTGAACTTACAGATCACAGAGAACAGATTGGTGCTTGCCTGAGGTGGGGGATAAGGAGTAGGTAAAATGGGTAAGGAGGTCAAAAGACACAAAGTTCCAGTTATAAAATAAGTCATGGGATGTAATATATAGCATGGTGACTATAGTTAAGAACACTGTATTCATATTTAAAATTCGCTGAGAGACTAAATCTTAAAAGTCCTCATCACAAGGAAAACAATTGTACTTACGTGTGGTAACAGATGTTAACTAGACTTATTGTAATCATTTTACCATATACAGAACTATTAAAACATTATGTTGTACACTTGAAACTAATATAATGGTATATGTCAATTATACTCTCCATAAAAAAAAATCCTTTGACAACTAATACAGTTTAAATTTATTAAATATAGCTTAATGTATTTTGAGTCAATATTAATTTTCAGAGCCTTTGCAGCACTGTCTAGATTAAAATTTAAAAATCATCATGAAACAATTTTTAAAAATTGTTTAATTTGTTTGAGACAGCTTTGTCCCAAGTGTATTCTGAGGATTAGCATTCTGAGATATTTCTTGAAATGAAGGTTCTGTGGTAAAATGCATGTTTAAAATAAGTTTTATTTTTTTAGTAGCATTCCTAGTGGTCTTTACCATGTGACTGTCCACTGAAATTACAGTTCCTTTCTAATTTAATGTTTCTTAAGCAACTGCACTTTCAATCGTCCCTCTTCAAAAACCTCTGCTATGAGTAGAGAAATATTCACTACCTCCTTCCTCTCCCCGTCAGTTACCTATTCTGAACTCTCGAATTTTGCTCATCCACTTTGCCAATAATGATTTCCCCCAGCACGTTGCTTTTCCAAATTCAAATTGACAACTGTAGGGGCGCCTGGGTGGCTCAGTGGTTTAAGCCGCTGCCTTCGGCTCAGGTCATGGTCTCAGGGTCCTGGGATCGAGTCCCGCATCGGGCTCTCTGCTTGGCAGGGAGCCTGCTTCCCTCTCACTCTCTCTGCCTGCCTCTCTGCCTACTTGTGATCTCTCTCTGTCAAATAAATAAATAAAATCTTAAAAAAAAAAAAATTGACAACTGTAATTTCCTACTTCTATTTTTTTGTAATGATTCAAGTATATGCTTATACCTGCCACTGATCGGTGAGTTCTTAGAGCATCAAGAATATGTTATTAATTTTTATATGGGGGTGTTGGGGAGAATTGAAATGAATTAACACTTTGATATTTAGCTATGCTTTCTCTTTGAAGATTACTCTCATCTATTTATTACATACCATTTAACTAGAAATTTTAATTTTGTCTTGAAGTTCTTATATTATGCTTGTATTATTATTTAACTCTGGTAGTCTTATTGCCTGGTGACTTATCTCCCACCTAGATTTTCAGTTATTGTTGTCAAATAATCTTTATGTCCCCATATCACTTTGACATCTTCAATAGCTGAAAATGAATTACCATTTGAATGATTTGAATGGAAGGTGTTCCACAGTAGAAATGCCAATGATGGCAGAGAGATAGAAAAAAAAAAAGTGTAGGAAAAATTTATTATCGTGAAATAAGCACTTATTTTAGGATAGATACCTATTCTAATAACTAGTGAAGCTATTTTCAAAATTTGGTTAATTATATTTTTAGTATATATTTAATAATTCCAGTTATATATCTTCACTACACGTTCTGAAAAAATACACATTATTTCTCATTCCAATGGCTGAAGTATTAAGCACACTAATACACATATGTATATATACAGTATACATACATATATATGCATACATTATACATGTGATATAGATATAGATACAGATATAGATATATAGATACACACACAAACACACACACACATATATATATATATATATATACACACACACACACACACACACATATTATTCCCGAGGGATCTAGTATATGACTTAAATGGACTTACATGCAACCATTACTAATTCAAAAACTTTTGATAAATAATAAATAATTTATTGTAATTACTCAATAAATAATTACTGAATAGATTTTGGAAACTACTATACTAGTTTACAGACTAGTTAGGAAACTATTGTACTAGAAATGAAAAGATAGACCAAATTATTTTATAAAGGTCTTTACAAGCTAAACTGATAAAGGCCATCTTGGGGTAACTGCTACAACTGAGATCTAAATCAAGTACCATGGGAGAACCACCAAATGAAAGGAATTAATTCAGACTGGAAGAACAGTTGTGGAAAGGTAAAAAGTACAGGTACCATTTCAATTGGTTACTAAAGGATGAATAATAATAGGATGAAATTTGTCAGTGGTTTTACAGTTTATACACTGCATGACAGGGGCAAATAGGGGACAAATAGAAATACAGTCACACTCAGCCAAGCATCGGCCACTAGTGATGTGTTTCCGTGGAGAAATACGTGCCTTGTCCTTCTCATACATGCACTAACCCCTCACCAATCTGAACACTCGAAATCTGTCTAATTTGCACAATAATAATAGAGGCTTGTGTTGCATAATAATATGTAGATAGCACTAACATTATGGGCTTGTAGTACTCTTTCAAAGTTCATATTTTAAGAAAAAGGGGATAGAACTAGTAAGGTAACTGGAATAAGAAACTACAAATTTGGGTAGGGAATTGGGAATAATTTAGTCTGTATGGAGCAAATAGTGCTGTTAGGGGAAGAGGGAAAGGCTATAGCAGAAAATTTAGTGAGACAAGTCTAGTTAAATTGGAACAAAGTATGATGTCTGAAATGCTATTCAGATTTTATTCTGTTGGACAATGGCAAAGCATCAATATACTTAAGTAGGAAGTAACTTGATCAGAACTTAATTTTAAAAGACAGTTGTGGGCAGGTGCCCAGATGGCTCATTCAGTTAAGTCTCTGCCTTAGGTCATGATCTTATGGTCCTGGTCCTGGGGTCGAGCCCATGGTCAGGCTCCCTGCTCAGCAGGGAGTCTGTTTCTCCCTCTCCTTCTTCCCAACACCCTCCCCGCAAGCTCAGTCTCTCTCAAATAAAATATTTTAAAAAGTAAAAGACAGTTGAAGCTTGGCTAGAGAACAGATTTGGGTTGAAGAAAGGATATCTTGAGAATGCAGATGAAACTCTCAATTTGAAGGATAAATTGTGAATCTTAGAATGACTCTGAGTCTGCATTAGAATGGGAGAAGTGGGATTGAAAATGATCAGTTTGAGACTCCTTTGAGAGGTAAAATGAATAAGGAAACCTATTAGATGTTGGCAAGGAGAGAGACTGAGTTGTAAAAGACTGGTTTCTAGCAAAGGTCAAGAGGTTAATGATGATTGTCATGTAAAAGAACAACCATTCATTAAGAAGCAGGTTTTGTTGGTTGAGGGTGGAAGAAGGATGAGACGGAGTTGTTTTATTGTCTCATCTTTGGTAATATATAAGAATATTTTTGTCCTTTTGTGTTGTCTCTATTTTTCAAAGAGAATGTTATAAACAAAGTACTGTTTATTAGGTCTCAATACTTAGTATACAGTATTAACATGTAATTGACTTAAAAGCCTCTATAATATCAAAACTGCACTTACCTGATTTCCTTCATTTGTTTTAATAAATTCTTTTGATATTTTTCCATTTCTAGTCTTTGCTGAACAATCAGACATTTTTCTTGTAAGACAGCTTGATTCTTCCTCAATCTGTCCATTTTAATAATTCCTTTGGATAAAAGAGTGCGCTCATTACTTATGTTTTGAATTAATAAACGGTCTTCAGCCTTTTGTTTTTTTTCTGCTAGAAACATAGCTCTCCTCTCTTTAACTTTTTTGAGGTAATTGAATCTGTCCTGCCAAAGTTGTAGTAAACCATTCTGAATTGTCTCATTATCTTTTGCAATTAGTTTTTGTGCAGCACTTTTTTTCTTATTTAGGTTTTCTTGAACAGTTGAGCGAATTCTTTCTTGGGCACCTTGTGCAATGGTGATAGCTGCTATTCTTTTCTTATGGCTTTCCTGCTTCTTTTGTTCTGAGTAGTATTTATCAATATCCCAAAGTGTTTGGAGTTTTATACCAGTTCTGTGTGCTGTAAAAAACTCTTTTCTTACATTACTCTTCAACAGGATGTCTTTTTTATTAATTGCTGGGTTTTGATGAGTAGTAGGAAATGGCTGGACATATGTAGGAAAATAATATTTTTCTTTCAATAATGCCGCATACTTCAATGAATCTGAAGTATGTATGGGTAGTTTGAACACTGATATCCTAAAACTGGCATCCAATTCTTCATTCTCACTTTCATCTTCAGACTCCTTCTGACCTACATCATATGGAAGACAAATATAATACATTTCACAAATGCTAAGCAGTTTATTTTCTGCCCCTATTGTTTTGAAAGCTACATTAATAAAGTTGACAAGAACATGTTACTGGCTTTATTAAGGAGCATTTTGCCCACTGATGTTCTTTGTAAACTTGTGTTTTAATAGTGATTTTGGTGAGGGAAATCACTATTGAAACCATTTAACACAAAAATGCACTGATTCCAGTATTTCCTGCATTATCTCTCACAATCACTTAACTGGCAATGACTGAATAGCAGTATCTTATCTTACACTTAGTACTTAATGGTACATATTATTTTTACACTTAGTTATTATTAGCTCATACTTGCAAAGGACTTTGTAATCCATTTTACCTTATTTGTCTTAACTGGTAGAAATGAATAGCTACCATCATAATTGTTTTTTCTCTTATTGGACACACAAATCCCTCAACCTCCTTTGCTATTATGTATAGTAATGAGACCAAGTCCTCTCTAGTAAAGTGTGAACAGAAGTAATATGTGTCATTTCTGGTCTAAGGAAACGAATATGTTTTCTCTATATTTTCTTTCTTCTTCTGACTCACTAGACAGAGATAAGGATAAGGCCCTAGAAGATGGTGAATCCACAGTGTGGAAGGAGCCTGGCTCCCTGAATCACAGCTTGAAAAACTATGTATTCACCAGGATTAATCAAACTTGGACATCATTGTTCATATATTTATTTTCTGACAAATCGAGTTATGAATATAGGATCAGTGGCAAATACAATTTTTTTAAAAGTTATGCTTATTGGTCTTAGGAAAAGAGGTTTCCCATGTTTAGCTAATTCCCTCTACCAAAATTACATCTCTACTAACTATAGTCTACAACAGTTTTATATTTTCTAATAGAAAATTATCTTAAAAAATTTATATGTCAAATGCAAATCCACTGGTAGAGGTTTTATGGAAGTTGAAGTGACCATAAAGAACAGTAGGACCTAGGTGGCAGCAGGGAAGAAGCAAATAGGCATGATTTTCACTAGGGGTCATAGGAATATTAACATTAGAAAAGGAAGCAGTCTAAAGTGAAGTAGAAAATCAAGTCTAGCCAGTATAAAAGGTAATATACCAGGATACAAAGTCAAAGTGTCTTGAAAAGGCTATTAAAAGTTTGGGTCCAAAGCAAGGCACTAGACACAGAGGAACAAAATACAGAATTTCAGTTTTAGAGTTCTAGAGTAAATAGGATATGGTCTGGGGAACCACCTAGAAAAAGTATTCTTTTGTGTTATTTGATTTTATGTGTAAATCTTGGCATGACAAAGCTGACCAAGAATAAAAAGATCAGGGATAGAAAACACAACTTTAATAAATTACTAAAGATTCTGATCATCGATTTCAATTCATATGGGGGATTGGGATTTTTTTCCCCCATACCACAAAGCAATGCTCCAACACCAGCCAGGTGTCCTGCAATTCAAATTAATTCTGACACTCTGTCTACCTGGAGATAGGGTCACCTCCCATAGGTTAAAGTTTTAGTTCTACAAAATTGTCCCTAACCCCTTCAAACAATCACAAGTCCAAGTTATCACCTGAGCTCTGACAAACTGGCTATAGATTAGAGATTCCACTAACCCCCGCCTGGGTTCAATTTGCTAGAGTGGCTCATAGAACTCAGAGAAACATTTTACATTTTACTTACTAGATTACTGGTTTTTTATAGAAGGATATAACTCATGGGCCGCCAGACAGAGAGATGCATAGGGCAAGATACAGGGAAAGGGAACAAAGCTTCCATGCTGTCTCTCCAAGCACACCACTCTGCCCAAATCTCCACGTGCTCACCAACATACAAGTTCTTAGAACCCAGTCCTTCTGGTTTTTTATGGAGGCTTCATTACATAGGCATGATTGATTATATCATTGGCCATTAGAATCAAATTCAATCTCCATCTCCTCACCACTTTCCAGAGGTTGAGGGTGGGACCGAACTTTCCAACACTCTAACCATGGGGCTGGTTCCCCTGGCAACCAGTCTTAGGTGTGATCCAAAAAATCAGCTAACATAACAAGACATTTTTGTTGCTCTTCTCTTATCACTTAGAAAATTCCAAGCATTTTAGGAGTTCTGTGCTAGAACCAAAGACAAAGACCAAATATATTTTTCTTGTTATAAATCACAGTATTACAGTTACCAATATACATCAATTTGCTCTTTAATAGCTTAATGCAGTGAATAGTGAGACTGCAAGTTCTTTGAAAATAGAAGCCATACTTTATAGTACTACATATATATTAACTACATTTATACTAACTAGCATATACTAACTACATTTACTTTGTAGATGGTGACTGAGATGTCTCTCATTGGCTGATTGAACATAATCCCATTAACACTTTTCCAAAGTCTCCCATTTTCAGGGTACCCGGGTATCTCAGTCAGTTAAATGTCAGACTTTTGATTTCAGTTCAGGTCATGATCTTAGGGTCGTGAGATCGAGCCCCACAAGCGGCTACACAGTGGGCATGAAGCCTGCTGGAGTTCTCTCTCTCCCTCTGCCCCTCCTGTTAGCATGCACCCACAAGCTGTCTCTGTCTTAAAAAAAAAAAGAAAAGAAAAGAAAAGTCTCCCAGGTTCTTTCTCTGCTTCCAGACATTGCTCACTGCTATAAAATACATCTTCCTAAAACAGGATTCTAATCATATCATGCCTTCCACCCAAAGGGAAACAAAACCTTTATGGTTCTCCACTTACAGGATGAAGGATGGTTCCACTTTTAAGCCTAGGATCCTTTATCATAGGGAAAGAGCTTCATTTTTTCCCCTATACATACACAACATCTTCCCATCTTTGGCACTTTGCTTATATTATTTTGTGCTTTGCCCAGTATGTTGCTTTCCCTATCTGCATATGTACTTAAATTCTATCCATTATTTAAGGCCTCTTCACATGTCATCTTTCCTTATTCTTTACATAAAGAATTGGTATATTTTATTAGCTCTGATATCAATCCCCTCTCCTCATAGAATTTATAACAATCTGGGATGCCTGGGTGCCTCTGTCAGTTAAGCATCTGCCTTCTGGTTAGGTCATGATCTCAGGGTCCTGGGATCAAACCCCATGGGCTCCCTGTTCAGTGGGGAGTCTGCTTCTCCCTCTACCCTCCTGCCACCACCTGTGATCTCTGTCTCTCTCTCAAATAAATAAAATCTTTAAAAACAAAAAACCTTATCATAATCTATTTATATTAAAGCTCTATGTAGAAATTCTTAGACATAGTAGCAAGCTAGATATAAGCTCCATAGGAGCAGGATTCATGTTTTCTTTCATCCTCCATTCCTAGCCTTTAGCCTAGTATTTTGCAGAGAGGAGGGTCTTTTCTGCAGGCGTGGAGTAGTGGAGTAAACTAAATAGTAGATGCCAAAAAGTACCTGTGTTGGATAAATAAATAGATGAAATAATCTTGTTGCTCAAGAGTAATTTGTCTTTTATAGTGATAGAAGTCTAAAATTTGGAGACAAGCGGGCTGGATTTGAACCCTATTTTTACCACTTAAGTGGCCTAGGCAAGTTATTTAATTCTCTGTGCTTCAGTATACTCCCCGTAAGATGGATATAATAATATCCAATTTATAGGGTTCATACAGGATTAAATGACTTAATAAAATGTAAAATGCCTGATAAAACTTGATATTTATGTATTAGAACAATCCTTAAAATGAGTAAGAGCCACATGTTAGTTATTATTATTTTTTCATTATACTTTATCTGGAAAATTTGGAGCTTATCTTATCTCCTTAATTCCATCAATAGTATAGTTCAAATAGCCAGATAATCTAATAACGAGTGGGGAAAATACAGCAAAGCACTTTTATTACTCCTTTTAACATCCAATGTATATCGAAGTATAGAATATACAGGAAGCCTTCTTTGTATGCTTATTTTGTTTCAAGACTTTATAATTAATCTCACTAGCTATTATAAAAATAGAAGCCAACTGATGGAATTGTTCTCATCTTTTTATAGCCAAATTTATAAACCTATCTGCATGTTAATGCATTTTCATCTTCTACCCTGATACGATTAAAAAAACACCCTTTCCTTCAGCAGCAGCCAAATTTTTCACATGTACTTTGGCCCCATCAGCCTTTACTTTCCCTTCTCCAATTATCTTAATGTTCTCCTTTTTTTTTTTAAGATTTATTTATTTATTTGAGAGAGAGAACGCACAAGCATGGAAGCCATAGGCAGAAGGAAAACAGGCTCCCCACTGAGCAAGGAGCCTGATATGGGACTCAATTCCAGGACCCTGGGATCATGACCTGAGCCAAAGGTTGCGACGTAACCAACTGAGCCACCCAGACGACCCATGTTCTCCTTTATCATTGACTCTCAACTGGATCATTCCCATCAAACCACCAATGCAAGCACTACAACATTCTCTTGATCCTCATTGCCCTCTAGCTACCATTCCACTTTTCCTGTTCAATTTTAGAATAAAAGCTCCCTGATATGAGGATATGGAGATGCAACATGGGGGGTTAGGGGGATAGGAGAAGAATAAGTGAAACAAGATGGGATTGGGAGAGAGACAAACCATAAGTGACTCTTAATCGCACAAAACAAACTGGGGGTTGCTGGGGGGGAGGTGGGGTTGGGAGAGGGGGAGGGGGGTTATGGACATTGGGGAGGGTATGTGCTATGGTGAGTGCTGTGAAGTGTGTAAACCTGGTGATTCACAGACCTGTACCCCTGGGGATAAAAATGCATTATATGTTTATAAAAAATAAGAAATTAAAAAACAAAAAAAACAAAAAACTATTGAAAGGGTTGTCTCCTTTTCATCACCTTTTATATTTTTTCAGCTTATTTAGATATGGATCTTACCTCTACGATTCCCATCCAAAGTTTGAAACTCTTTCTACCAAAGACTTTCATGGTGATAAACACAAAAAGAAATACATTTTTTTTGTTCTAATTTTTTGTAACTCTCTGTAGTGCTTAACACAGTTGTTTCTCCTTCTTGAAATCTTTTTTTTTTCTTTCAAATTTTGATTTTCAAATTTCCTGAAGCTCTCCTGATATCTTAATGAATTCTTTTTTCTTCTTCTAGATTCTCTGAAGCTCCCCTGATTTTTCTCTAGCTTTCTGATTGCTCTTGATTTGCAGATTCTACTTTGTCCAGCAAATCTCTGGAGTTCTTGAGGACTTGATATTAGGTCTCCTTCCCATCTACAACTCTCTTCTTAAATAAATCATACTGACAGCTTGTATCAGTCTGTGCACTGGTAACTCTCATATTTATCACCTCCACTTGGAAGTCTTAAAGGTATTTTTTCAAAGTTGGTACATTCAATTTTTTGCTACCAGAAACCAATTCCCACTAAAATCAGCCCTATTTCAGCAAATGCCACCTGCTAGTTTATTCTTCCCACATCAATTTTATCAATTAGTATATAGATTTAACCTCAGAAATGTAACTAAAATTAACTAATTTTTTTTCCTCCATTTCCCTCCATTAGCTTCCTTCAGGTTTCTAGCAGTTCTTAGTTTGACCAACTGCAGGGGCTTGAGTACTCTCCGTATTTCCCAATGCACAATACACTTCATTGCCCACATAGTGATCAAGTCAGAGTCATCTCTTAAAACTTTGTCTTTAAAGGCTTGTGGTTTACATATGACCTCATGATAAAAGTCATTTATTTTCCATAGCCTACAAAAACTTACATGATTTTATACTGTTGTACTTATCCAACTACTTCTAACCACATCTATAATGCTTAGCCAAGACATAAATGATTTGTGGGTTAATTCTCAGGCATTATTTAGAGTGCCAGAACTATAAATGATAACAAGAAGTTCAGTTTCCTCTATTACAATTTTGCAAGTGAAAAGTCTGATTTGACTTAGATAGATAAATATGTGGGTACCACCTACTATTAACTAAAGTCTTCAAAAAGTGAAAACAGTGCTGGCTTAAGAATCATATAGTCTGAAAAAAAAAAAAAAAACAACCAACAACCTTCAAGTCTAGTAGAGGAGACAAATGGATAAAGCATGTATCTTCAAATTCTGTAGCTAATGGTGAGGTAAAAGTACATGTATACAGGAAGCATTGCAACCATAGAAGAAAGACACTTTACCCTATCTGGGTTAGTGAGCTGGTTGTCAGCAAAACTGTTCTGGAGAAGGTAACAGCTGGGCTTATTTTTAAAGAGAGTCTTTGTTTTATATTTATATTACTATAAGTCCACGTTTGGGGTATATGGGAAAATTCAATGAATTTGCAAAAGGTGTGGGCAAGAGAACAGGAAAAATGTTATTCCCAGGATGGGGGATCATAAAGATACAGATGTGAAAAAAAGATATATGTGAAATTTGGTTTTATAAAATATATAGTCAGCAGCTATTATCAGCAGTTAGTTGCTACAGATGTCCAGCAAGCAGGTGGATAAATGAGCTGAATCTAAATGCTGCAAGAGAGGACAAATCAGGAGATAAATATTTGGAGCCAATTGCAGAGGTGTTATAGGCAAAACTGTAAGCATATTCAAGAGCTACAAGAGAAGTCAAGATGAAACCTTGGGGAAATCGATTTAATATGTACATGATAGGTAAGCCAAACATTAAGGAGAAAAAAATCTGTGGCTATAGCCTTTTGCTATGTAAGCCTCTAAAGAAATCACTACATGTAAAAGAGACTTGGCATATGTATACACCTAGTTTGCCATGGGAAGTCCCTGTCTTTGCCTGCTGTCCTGGTGAAGTTTATTAACAGCAACTGCTTTCGCTCTCAGAAGTAACACACTTTGGAAGGTAAATCATTGGGTCGCCTTAGCTATAGGGACATTGCCCAATAACAGACAACAAGTAGGAGAGTAACACTGTGCTGTCTGCATTGTTTTAAGTTACATTAATATCTTAGTACAATGGCCAGGACTTGATAGATACATAGTAAATGATTTTGTTAAAACATAGGTTACCAGATCCTCAAGATTCAATGAAAGTTGAGACCATGTTTGTTTTGTTCACTACTTTATACTAAGCACTTAGAAGAATGTCTGGTGCATAACAGGCTTTCAATAAATATGTGAATATTTATTGAATTAATGAATATTTTTTCTACAGACAGCTAGGCCAAATCAGGGATACTCTTCAGTTTGGGAGGTGGACTGTTGATTTTTAATTGACACTTCCTCTCATCTTTTGCACCCTCACTTTCTGTATTCCCCACATCTATTGTTATTCCTTTTAAGAACCCTACACTTCAGGGGCTCCTGGGTGGCTCAGTGAGTTAAAGCCTCTGCCTTCGGCTCAGGTTATGATCTCAGGGTCCTGGGATCCAGCCCAAATAAGGCTCTCTGCTCAGCAGGGATCCTGCTTCCTCCTGTCTCTCTCTGCCTGCCTCTCTGCCTACTTGTAATCTCTCTCTGTGTTAAATAAATAAATAAGATTTTAAAAAAAAAGAAGCCTACACTTCAAATATAACATCATAACTTCTGAACAGGACGTAGACACTTCTATTTCTTATCTTTGGCTCAGGCTATTGCCACTTATTTGAAAGGCCTTATTTGCATCACCATCTATAAAAAGATCATTCATCTTGAATAACATAAATACTGTCATTTATTGAATTCTTACCATGTGGTAGCCTCTAAGGTTACTTCTTTACATATACATTTATCATTTATTTTAATATTGATAAACCTGTAAGGTAGACGGTATTAATCACTAATCATAATGATACAGCTAATACACGCTGAGTATTTGCTATATATCACATTGTTCCACATCTTTTATATAAATGATCTCATTTGGTTTCCTCAACAACCTTATGAATTAAGTACTGTACTATTTTTATCCCCATTTTTCAGATAAAGAAACTGAGGCTTATAGAAATAGACAATATGTTGGAGTAAGATCCTAGCATATAGCTAACACCTGGGGAAAATCCAAAACAAGACAACAAAACAAAGAACAAATATCTGGGACTCCAGAGAATAAACAAACACAGATAATGACCTATTAAAAACATTCATACCCTTATAACAGAACCCAGAGTATACAACATTTGTGATGCCCTCAATATAATCCAAAATATGTAATATGAATGATAATTATATCATGAAGAATTTCACTTCATATAAAATACAGAAATCATGCAACCATATAAGCCATTTAAACTCATCCTTTCTGTATTTTATGTGAAGTGGTACAATATTAAATAGATTGTGCAAAGTTAAGGATTTATATTAAAATCCCTACAGAAAATAAACATATAATGCAAAGAGGTTCAACTGAAAATCCGAAGGATAAATTAAAATAGATTACAAAAATAGTTGAATAAACAAAAAGAAGACAGGATGGGGTGCCTGGGTGGCTCAGAAGGTTAAGCCTCTGCCTTCAGTTCAGGTCATGGTCTCAGGGTCCTGGGATCCAACCCCCCCCATTGGGCTCTCTGCTCAGTGGGGAGCCTGCTTCCTCTTCTCTCTCTCTGCCTGCCTCTCTGCCTACTTGTGATCTCTTTCATTGTGTCAAATAAATAATTAAAATCTTTTTAAAAACAAAAAGAAGACAGGAAAAAATAAGCAGAGGAACAAAAGAAAATAAATAATAAAATGAAAATAGAAACAGAAAATAAATAGTAAAATGTTACTGATCTAATAGGATTAGTGTCCTGTTTAGAAGAGACACCAAAGATCTCACTTTCTACATCTCTCCATGAACACACACACTAAGAACAGGTCATATGAACGCACAGAAGATGGTCACCATGCTATCATCTTGATCCTGGACTTCCAGCCTCCAGAACTGAGAAAATAAATTTCTGTTTAAGCCACTCTGTGTGTGGTACTTTGTTATGGGGGTCTGAGCAGGCTAATAAAAAAAAAAAAAAAAAAAAAAAAGGAGTACCTTCTCTTCTGAATTTCTAAGCACCATTCCTTGGCTGGTATACTGTGGCACACCAGTATGCTGTTAGTGAATAATGGGAGTGCTCAGTGACATTGATCACTCTGGTCGGGGGTGGAGTTGTTACAGCCTCTAAGCTCCCTTTGGCATAAATTTCAACTAGAGACTTCAGAGTTCAAGTGGGGTCTGACATTATTCTGTAGTTATAGCAATAGAGAGGGGCTCAGGAAGGATTCTATCACTTGAAAACACACTTAGGCAGTGAGTTACTGTGTGTGGTGCTATTTACCATTGACAAGAGGCTCATGGAATAGGTGTTTAAAAAGCATGGCACATAGCCCAAAGCGCACCCAACTTGGGGTGGGAACTCCCAAATCCTGGTATGCATATATCAGATACTTCAACCCATTTTTGATTGATATACAATTTTAATCATATTCTGCCTAGCATCTCAGTGGATGCTCTTCTGTATCTTAAGAGTCTCATCATTATTTTAAAATAAGAATGATATGAAAATTCAATTAGATTGAGTCCATTCACATTTACACACACACACACACACACACACACACACACACATTACATTCATCAATGAAAGAAATGGGGAAAATTCACACACAGAATCTTTCAACTATTGGAATTGTCTGACTATAAAAATTGTTTTATATTTTTGGGGCTTGTGGGTGGCTCAGTCAGTTAAGCATCTAACTCAGGTTATGATCTCAGGGTCCTGAGATCTAGCTCAAAGATGAACTCTGCACTCAGCAGGGAGCCTACTGGACTTTTTTTTTCTCTCTCTCTTCCTCTGCTCCTTCCCCACTCTCCCTCTCTCTAAAAATAAATAAATAAATAAATCCCTAAAAAAATATTTTATATTTTATCAGTTAGTCAACCTGAGTAACTTGTTATTGGAAACTATGAAGGCTTACAAAATTATCATTAAAACTTGGTGCATTAGTTACCTATTGCTACTTTTAAAAATTACTCTAAAACATATGGGCTTTAAAACAATAGACATTCATTACTTCAAAATCTTTTTGAGTTAAACTTTTAAGAGATGCCAAGTTGGTGGTTGTGGCTCAGAGTTTCCCAGTAATGTCACAGTCAAGATGTCAACCAAGGTTGCAGTAGTCCAAAGCTTAACTGGGGGATTTGGAGAACTTCATTCCAAGATGGCTCATTCACATGACTATTCAGAGGCCTATGTTCCTTAAAGCCTATTGGCAGAAGGCCTCAGTTCCTTGCCTCTACAGGCCTTTCAAAAGAACTGCTTGGACTTGACCCAGATCATGTAATCTGTCAGAAAGAGCTCAGAGCAGGACACATAGCTTTTATGATGATCTTGTGAGACACACACCATTTCTTTTGCCATATTGTTCGTTTTATGTAAATCTGTAAGTCCACCCCACAACGAGAGAACTAGGCTCCACCTTTTAAAGAAAGTATGCAAATGATTTGTGAATATATTTTACAATCATTGTATCTGATATAAAGATTTTACATTCATGGAAATCAAGCTCAAGTTCATCAAACAGTTGTAAAGACATCATTTCAAAGCTTTATATAAATTCGATATTTAATTTATTTAATAATTCGTATCCTATTATTATCACCATAATAATATAAATGGAATATAATTACATATTTTCCCCAGATTACAAACTCTTTTTTGTAACCTAGTATACTTTACAAATAGTATTATTATTATTACAGATTTCTGCCATGATTTAAAACATTTGGAAGCACTGTCTTATGGCAGTGGGATAAAACACATTCATAGAGTTTATAGAGGAATCTGTTTATGCTATAACTGCCTATCTTAACATTTTGGGTAAATTTTCGTTTTTGGAGAATAGGGAACATATCTTATATATTCTTGTGTCTGTCCTCTACTACAGCTAGCATGATGTTTTGTATTTTTGGTATTCAATTTTAAAAATTCAACTATTTGTTGAATATTAATATTTATACTCAAAACAAATTTTTTTAATTAAAGACTTATTTATTTATTTGAGAGAGAGTGCACATGGGGGTGAGCAACAGAGGATAGGAAGTGAGAATCTAAGCTGACTTAATGCTGAGAATGGAGTCTGACAAGGGCTGGATCTCATGAGGTTGAGATCAGGATCTGAGCTGAAAACAAGGATCTTAACTGACTGTGCCACCCAGAGAACCTTCAAAATGAATTTTAAAAATACATATTATACTTTTAAATATATTACTTTTTTTCAAAGACAGTTTGTGTCTTACAAGGAAGTCAAGAGTCTCATTTAAACTAATGTAACAATGTTACCAAATGAAACCAAATGTCTTTATTAGATCCTGCTGATAGCATTAAGGGCCAAAACAGTGACTATATTAAGCTAGGAGCTTAAAAAGTGAACTTTCTAAACCAACAAGTGTTAAGGTCTACATGTGTAACAGCTTTCTATCAGTTACATTTTTCTTGCTACTCTGGCATTATCATAAGGCAAGAAAGATAATCACAAAAGCCATACATATACAAGTTCAAATCTGGGAGATAAACTGGTGATCTGATACATAAGCACCTTCTGTATGATGTGGAGTTGCTCAACATCCAGTAAAAACTTTTCAGCAATAGGCCCTAAAATGATATTCATATTTGTGAATTAAGGAATTGACAATAAATATAATCCAAAGGGCTGAAGGTCATCTATCTAGACATACAAGGCAAGCAATAATGTAAAAGGTATCACCTTTGGATATGAAGGGCACTGGCATAAAGTAATTCAAACAAACTGTCAAATCACAGTTCACACAGAAAAAGAAAAATGTGACATGAGATAGTTTGAATTCTGTATCTCTTATCCAAGCTTACCATAAGAAAATGCTTAGAGACAGAATAATGCATACATTCCAAATTTACTTGGCACGGCTATGGAATTAGCCCTTAACTTAAATTACTAAGTCATAGAAGAAAATAGTTTATACAATTCTATTTAACATTTTCCTTTTCAAAAAAACTCCCCTTTTCTATAGCTTTTTTAATTTTCAGAGGAAAAAAATTTAGAATTGTCTACTTGAATTGCAGGCTTAGAAATAACAATTACTTACTTGGCTATTGATTTAAAGAGAAGTCAAACAATGCAAAATATGAGGTATTAAAGTAGATTCTCATTGCACCTTTAGTCTGAAAGACCAGAGCAGGATATCAGAATTATGACTGAAAATTGAGTATACACATAGGTGTTCTCAGAAACCCTTGATTAAATTCTTAATAGATCAGAAGCCCTTTAACTCTCACTGTAAAACTAATGATTCTTTTTTGCCTCTTGTCTATAAAAAGAAATATTTAACAAATTGTAACTATTAAGCAAATAATGTGAAATTCTGAAATACCTTCCATGCAAAAGACAGCTAGCTTTTTAAAAAATATTCCTACCAAAAAAACAGAAAGGGATCTGTCCATTAAACAAGCCCTGAGTAAAATAATAGAGCCCTGATTACATTTCACTCTGTCAATGATTTCTGTGCCCAAATACATTATAAAATGACCTAAAGATCTTCATACTTAGAAACAGAAGCTTCACCACAAGGAAATCTTTAGTACCTAACGCATTCTCCTCTCCCTAAAAACTGCTCAGAATCTAAATATGGTCAGAAGTTTTTCTGGTGCACCTGGGTGGTTCAGTTGGTTAGGCGACTGCCTTTGGCTCAGGTCATGATCCCAGAGTCCTGGGATCGAGTACTGCATTGGGCTCCCAGCTCCATCGGGAGTCCGCTTCTCCCTCTGACCTTCTCCCCTCTCATGCTCTCTCTCACTCTCAAATAAATAAATGAATTCTTAGGAAAAAAAGTTTTTCTGGTTCTTAGTGTTTTCTTTTTTCTATTTCTTAAGCAGAGGGTTGACAGATGAAATGCTGCTTAATACTGTTTGGTAGATAATAAAGGAGTATAAAAATAATTTTTTAAATACTTAGGAATAAATTTACCCAAGAAGGTGAGAGATTTGTACACTAAAAACATTAAGAGACTGATGAAAAGAAATGAAGAAGACATAAATAAAGAGAAAGATATCTTGTATTCAGTGACGTGGAAGAATTAATATTGTTAAAGACCTATACTACCCAAAGCAATCTACAAATGCAATACAACCTTATCAGAACACCAATGGCATTTTTTTATAGAAATAGAAAAAATTCTACAATTCATATGGAACCACAAGACTACAAATAATCAAATCAATCTTAAGTACGAACAAAGATAGAGGCATAACACTTCCTGGTTTCAAAAATATACATTACAAAGCTACAGTAATCAAAACAGTTAAATAGTAGCATAAAGACAGACATATTGACTAGTGGAGCAAAATAGCCCAGAAATAAATCAACACACATACAGTTAGCTGAACTTTGACAAGGATGCGAAGAAAGGATAAGGGAAAGGATAAGGGGAAAGGATAAGGTCTTCCTTCAACAAATGGTGCTCGGAAAACTGGATGTATACATGGCAAAGAATGAAATTGGAACCTTAGCTCACACTATACACAAAAAAAATCACTCAAAATGTTTTAAAACCTTAAAGTCTGACCTGAAACTATAAAACTCCTAGAAGAAATGTAGGGGAATTGCTGCATGGTACTGGTCTTGACAATGATTTCACGGATATGACAAAGCAACAAGAAACAAAAGCAAAATAGACAAGTAGTATTTTATCAAACTAAAAAGCTCCTGCACAACAAAGCAAACAATCAATACAAAAAAAGGCAATGGGAGAAGATATTTGCAAACCACATATCTGATAAGGGATTAAGCTCCAAAATATATAACAAACTCCTTTAATTCAATAATAATAACAAAACCCTATTACTAGTTTTTCAAATTTTTAAGTGGACTAAAGACTTTAATAGACATTTCTCCAAAGAACATACAAATGGCCAAGAGATATATGAAAAAATGTTCAGTGTCACTAACCATCAGGAAAATGTAAGTCAAGACCACAGTGAGATTTCCCTTTACATGCATCAGGATGGCTATTTTACAAATAAAATATGACAAATGGTGAGAATCTGGAACACTTGCACACTGTTGGTGGCAATACAAAATGGTTCAGACAGGTGCCTGGGTGGCTTAGTCGGTTAAGTGTCTGCCTTCAGCTCAGGTCATGATCCTAGGGTCCTGGGATTGGGCCCCACATTGGACTTCCTGCTGAGCAGGAAGTCTGCTTCTCCCTTTCTCTCTGTCCCTCCCCACTCATGCTCTCTATCTCTCTTTCAAACAAATAAATTAAATCTTTAAAAAAGTAAAGTTATAATCTTAAAAAATGGTGCAAGACACTATGGAAAATAGCATGAAGATTTCTCAAAATATTAAAAATAGAACTACCATATGATCTAGTAATCCCACTTCTGGGTATTTATCAAAAATAGCTGAAATCAGGATCTAGAAGAGATTATTAGCACTACAATGTGCATTGCAGCACTATACACAATAGCCAAGGTATGGCTAAATGTCTATCAACAGATGAATGAATAAAGAAAATATGACATATTCACATAATGAAATACACTTAGCATTAAAAAAAGAAGGAAGTTCTGAAATAATGAGACAATATAAGAGCTT
Source organism: Meles meles (assembly GCF_922984935.1). Classification (NCBI taxonomy): domain Eukaryota; kingdom Metazoa; phylum Chordata; class Mammalia; order Carnivora; family Mustelidae; genus Meles; species Meles meles. The sequence continues at coordinate 155,007,111 of NC_060066.1, read as the reverse complement.
TGAGAATAATAATCAAACTGAAATAAGGCAGTCACAGGAAGACAAAAGCTTCATGACTCCATTTACATGAGGTATCTAAAATTGTCAAATATGTAGAATCAGAGTGGGATATTGTTGCCAAGGTCCAAGGGAGGAGGAACTGGGGAGTTACTAAAACTGGCATAGTTTCAGTTCAGCAAGATGATGAGCTCCAGAAAGCTGCTTATAGAGTACACCATTGTACCTATAGTCAACAATACAGTATTGCACAGTTAAAATTTGTTACAAGGGTGGGTCTCAGATTAGGTGTTCTTACCACAATAAAATAAAAATAAAAATAAAAATACACAGTTAAGCTTAACCCACAAAAGGCATGCCCCCCCCACCAAATTTGGCAAGTGACTACAATGCAAATAATCACGACCGATATATTTATTCACTCCCTGCTTTCACACTTTTTTACATTTTTTCCCCTCAGTTGAAAGATTCAGAGACCAAAAGATATTACCAAATTTCAGTACAGTGATTAGAATAGCTAGAAAAGCTAGACCTTAAATATTACTTAAATAAGTCCCCTCAAGTAATTCTTACAATATCAACCTCTAAAGGACCCGATTTTATGATAATTTCCAATGATACAAGTTTCGAAGTAGAAATCAATAAATAGAAATGTCAGAAGACTCACAGAACCTTCTGAGACTATATATAGTCTACTATAAAATAGCTATTTAGGCTTTTTAATTGCTACTTGTGGTCATATTAGAGTTCATTTTTCTCTTTTCCTCATTGCTAAATTATTGATTTCTATTTCATTTCAATTGTAATTCATCCTGGTGTGTTAATGATTCTTCTATTTTAATTTCTTTTTAGATAATGTACCAAGTATGTCTAAGATTCTGTGAGCATTTATCCAGTCTCAGATCTCAAATCTCAATTTCAGTGTTTTATTAATGTAATAGACACCAATTTCCCCCAATGGCAGCTACTTAAAATTACATATGGTCTCAGTGAAGAACTTAATAGCTTCTAGCTTCCTAGAATCATTTTGATTTATTCATCTATTAATTTATCTATCTATCCTTCCATCCACTTATTCATATTTTAGTAGCTTGCAAATTCAATTGAAATTCAGGAATCACAACTATGATATTTCTTATTAAAACTCCTCCTGGTTCTTCATTTTTTCCTCTAAATTTTATTTTCCTTTTTAATCATTTGAGAATTACTGGTTTCTATGGATATTAGCAATTTCTCTTTAATAAAAAATGTTTTATTTGCTAACCATAGCATATATAATAAATAAATGTGAAAAGTGCTTACATAAACCAAGTATTTGCTATGTGCAAGACACTTTTGCAGACAAGGGTAGTATGAAAGGCATGATCCCAGGTCTCATGGAACTTTTATTCTAGTGGGATAGACAACAGATTCATAAATACAAAAATATCAAACAGGAATAAAGCTCTGATGAAAAATCAGTCAGGGTAAAATGACAAGTCTACTAATTGTATGGGGTAGGTAAGAAATTCTATATATGTAGATGTATATATATATATTTATATTTAAATCAAAATAATCTCAAATCAGAAAGACAAGAAGAAATAAGGAGTAGGAAATCTGCGGCAAGGATAAGAGTTTTCCAGGAAAAATGAGAATCTATTGGAAGGACACTAGGCAGGAGCACATTTGGCCTGTTAGGGATAGAGAGAAAGCCATTTATTGTTGGAACCCAGTGAGCCAAAGGAGAGGTAAGTGAGGTACGGTGATAGCCGTATGATGGGGACCAGATTACATGTGGCATTGCAGGCCACACACACTCATATGAAAAGGCTAGATTTTATTCTGAGATTGAGAGTCATTTAAGAAGGGGAGTAATTTGATATGTGATTTTACCATGAGGAAAATGGACTTGAATGTGGAGTCAAGAGTGTAAGGAGAGAAACCAGTTTAAAGTCTACTACAGAGGCCCAGGCTAAGATTTGATGGTAGGCCTCGCCTAGAAGCAATGAAGTTGCACAGTAAAAGAAATATTTGGACTATGTTTAGATGCAAAGCCATAGGGTTTGCTGACAAATTAGATCACAAAGGAAAGAAAAAATAAAAAAACAAGGATGAATGCTAGCATTTCAGCTTGAGAAGCCAGATGGATGGTGATATCATTTGTTGAGACAGGGAAATACTGGATGAAAATCAGATTTCATAAACTAGATTAAATGTTTTGAAGTTCATAGCTTTCATATTCAAACACAAGTTAATATTAACATTTCACTAATAAGTCATGTTAAATTCTGTATCTTATAAATAATTTCAATTTTTCATTAATATAATGTCATTTCAAAATTTTTATCCTGAAAATAAGAAAATCATTTTGAACTATTTGTTTCCCATTATAAGATTACTAATAATAGATAAGAATGGAGGAAAATGCTATCTTTGTATACTTTTCATTAATAATACCAGATAATTTTGAGACACAGCCATAATTTCCACAAACTGAATTCTCTAATACAAGGGCAGCACAATTACTTCTTTCAGAGAGTTTACTCTATGAAAGAAAAATGTTTACAAAAAAGAAAAAAGAAATTATCCCTATATCTGTACTTTATATAAACTTCTCTATTTAAGAGCAAAATAACTAAGCTATATTATTATTATCAAATTTATTTTATTTATTTATTTATTTTTTTTTTCAGCGTAACAGTATTCATTCTTTTTGCACAACACCCAGTGCTCCATGCAAAACGTGCCCTCCCCATCACCCACCACCTGTTCCCCCAACCTCCCACCCCTGACCCTTCAAAACCCTCAGGTTGTTTTTCAGAGTCCATAGTCTCTTATGGTTCGCCTCCCCTCCCCAATGTCCATAGCCCGCTCCCCCTCTCCCAATCCCACCTCCCCCCAGCAACCCCCAGTTTGTAAATGAACAAGATGGGATTGGGAGGGAGACAAACCATAAATGACTCTTAATCTCAAATTTATTTTAAATTATCTCAAAAGATAGTTTTAACTGTCACGTGAAACTTTTAGAAGTCAGGAACACAGGGGCCAGTACCATTTGTGGTCAACAGAGCTTGTTTGGTTCACCTAAAAGTAGTAGAGATTTATGAGCCATCTGTGAGGAAATAAACGGTCTATTTTAAAATCAGTACAGATATGATCAGAACGTTCACAAGTGGGTCTGAAGCAGTTACTCTCTTCAGCAAAACTGTCTGATAGCTTAGCACTAGCAGATGGCCTTGTGTGGTAAATAGGCTTTGAGATAGCTTTGAGTTCAGGTAAAGCAAAGATGAGGGAAAGGAAAAAATAAATACAAAAAGAGAGTAGTGACATCAACTTGTGTCATCCATTGTTTTCCGTGATTTGTTAGGCACACAAATGTCATGAAGTTTGGTCACATAGGGGCCATTTCTTCTTTTGAGGTTAACTTTCTTCGTAGCAATACAAAAAGTTCTTAAGTCTTTCCCTAAGCCATGCCACTTACATATACACACATAATATGATATAAATAGCCTAAGATATGAGCCGAGATCACCACAAGAAAGAATATGGTTTATAAAAAAAGAAAAAAAAAAAGTAAGGGGCTCCTGGGTGGCACAGTTGGTTGAGTAGCAGACTCTTGGTTTCCACTCAGGTGGTGATTTCAGGGTCATACAATCTAGTCCTGTGTTGCGCTTAGCACAGAGTCTGCTTAGGATTCTCTCTCCTTCTGTCCTTTCCCCTGCTCATTTGTGCACACACTCCCTCTCTCAAAATAAATAAATAAATCTTTTTTTTTAAATCACACATTCATATGTGACAAAATTATATTGGGGATTGATTCCAATGGGAGAGAAAGTTACAGAAAAGCAAAGAAATTATTTCCCCACTTAATACCATTAATTAGGCATTTTTGTGAAAATGTTATCCAGGAATCTATTTCTCTATAGTCACATGGGAAAAACTGTAATGCATTACATGTTAACCACAAAACCCTATAATTTCCAAAAATTAAAAAAACACAAAAGCAATGAACTGATATCTATAAGTACCTTTCATAGTAACATGCAAAATACTTGAAACATTGTCACTTGATCATCAGCTAGTGAGGTTGTTTACAAAAGTTGTTTCAACTGCAATGAAATGTCTCCTATTGGTAGCAACATCTCAGATGAACATCCTCATTGTTGACATCCAGCATGCTTTAAAATTGTTTACATAAGATCTTTTTCAAGATCTTTATTGAGACATATTTAACATACCATAGAACTAACGAACCATTAAAATGCACAGTTCAGTCATTCTAAAATATTCAGAGTTGTGCAACCATCATCACAACCTAGGTTTACAAATTTTTCATCCCATCAAGAAGAAATGCTATAACCATTAGAGTGATTCTCCATTCTCCAACCACCACTACCTCCCTAACCCTATACAACTGATAATCTGCCCTCCACTTCTACAGATTTATGTATTCTGAACATTAATTGTAATTGGAGATATACAATATGTGGTCTTTTATAATGAGATCCATCATTCTAAGGAAGCCAAATGCAGCTTTATGATTTCTTCTCTTTTATGGCTGCCCTTTTTTGGTTTTATTTAAATTCAAGTTAGTTAACATAGAACAAATAGTGCATTATTAATTTCAGGGTAGAATTTAGTGTTTCATCATTTGGATATAACACCCAGTGCTCATTACATCAAGTGCCTTCCTTAATGCCTATCACCCATTTAGCCCATTTCCCTCCCACCAGACCCCCTCCAGAAACCCTCATTTTGTTCCCTCCAGAAACCCTTAGTTTGCTCCCTAGAGTTAAGAGTCTCATGCTTTGCCTCCCTCTCTGTTTTCCTCTTATTTTATTTTTCCTTTCCTTTCCCTATATTCATCAGTTTTGTTTCCACATATGAATGAAATCAAATGGTATTTATCTTCCTCTGATTGACTTATTTCACTTAACATAATACATTTTCATTCTAACTACATCATTGCAAATGGCAAGATTTCATTCTTTCTGATGTCTGAGTGATATTCCATTATATATTCATATATACATATACATATATACATATATGTATATATACATACATGTGTGTAGTTATATACATATACCTACACACATCACTTCTTCTTCATCCATTCATCAATGAATTTCTGGGCTCCTTCCATATTTTGGCTACTGTGGACATTGCTGCTATAAACATTGGGGTGCATGTGCCCCTTTGAATCAGTATTTTGTATCCTTTGGACAAATACCTAGTAGGGAAAATATTGGGTTGTAGAGTAGTTCTATTTCTAACTTTTTTTTTAAGTTTTTATTTATGTATTTGACAGACAGAGATCACAAGTAGGCAGAGAGGCAGGCAGAGAAAGAGAGGGGGAAGCAGGCTCCGTGCTGAGCAGAGAACCTGATATGGAGCTCGATCCCAGGACCCTAGGATCATGACCTGAGCTGAAGGCAAAGGCTTTAACCCACTGAGCCACCCAGGTGTCCCTTTAACTTTTTGATGGACCTCCATACTGTTTTCCTGAGTGCTGTTCCAATTTGCATTCCCACCAACAATTTAAGAGGGTTCCCTTCTCTTTGCATCTTTGACAACATCTGCTATTTCCTGTGTTGTTAATTTTAGCCATTCTCACTGATGCTATCTCATTGTGGTTTTGATTTATTCTCCTCCACCTCCATCTTCACCTATTCCACCATGAGTTCTACTTGTTTGGTTAATTTTAGATAGAACAAAATATTCAAACCAATTCCATGCCTGGTCATAAACCCAGAAAAACAAATTAACTTCTGTGTGAGCAAATGTGTCTCAGTATTAGGGTCAAACTTCCCACAGTCTCCTGAATAATTATGATATGGTCTTTGATGATATATAATTTTACTTTATCTAGGTTTGCCATTTCTGTGCTCTCCCAAGGAACATGGTGTCTCAGTCTTTTTCTCCTCTAACACCAAGATCTTAATTTGAAGATCTAAACTTCTCAACCTGATATCCTAGGGTTAGATCTGTGTGTTCAACCTAGACCACCCTGTCTACAAAGAATATACTAGTGCAATGCCTATGGAAACAATGCTTTACTTCTATCATTATGCTGAATAATGGTTAGAAGTATAAAACCATGAGCAAAATCAACTGGATTTCTGAAATGTCATATTTTAGCTTTTCAGAAAGTAACTTTAAGCAAGTTATTTAATTCCACAAGGCTGCAGTTTCTTTATCTATGAACTAGAAGAGTGAAAATGCCTATCTTATTGATTAGATGTGAGAATTTTTTTTTAATCTAGATTTTAGTAGCTTGGCCATCCATTTCATTTTGAACTCAGAATGTAGAAGTCAATGAAAGTGAAAAGAGAAAAATAGAGAAAATAAACAAAATCAGATTTTTTAAACAGATAAACAAAATTTAGAAATCTTTAGATATACTTCCCAAAAAAAGGAGAGAGAGAAGACCTGAATTACCAGAATCAGAAATGAAAGAGGAGGTATGACTACAAAATTTATAGAAATAAAAAGGACTATAAGGAATACAATAAACAATATGCCAACAAATTAATCTAGATGAACAAATTCCTAGAAAGACAGAAAATGCCCTACTGAACCAAGAAGAAATAGAAAATCTGAATAATCCTATATAACAAATAAATACATTGAATTAATAACTTAAAAATTTTTCAACAGATAAAACTCTAAGTCCAAATGGTGTATTAGTTTCCAGTACTGTTATAAAACTTCCCACAAACTTGATAGCTTCCAATGATAAAAGAATATTCTCTCACAGTTCTGGAGTCCCTTAATTCAACGTTATTTTCACTGATGTGAAATTGAGATGTCAGCAGGATTGCACTCCCTTTAGAAGCTCTGACAGAGAATCTGTTCATGTGTCTCAGCTTCTGATGGCTGCCAGCATTCATTTGGTTGAGGCCCACATTATTTCTATCTGCCTCCATCTTCATTACCTTTCTCTCTTGTATGTGTGTATATGTAGAATCTCCCTCTCTCTTTTTTAAAATATTTTATTTATTTATTTGACAGAGAGAGATCACAAGCAGATAGCGAGGCAGGCAGAGAGAGAGAGAGAGGGAAGCAGGCTCCCTGCTGAGCAGAGAGCCCAATGCGGGACTCGATCCCAGGACCCCGAGATCATGACCTGAGCTGAAGGCAGCGGCCTAACCCACTGAGCCACCCAGGTGCCCCCTCTATCTCTTTTTTGTAAGGATGGCATATGATGCCATCCATACATCCATGATGCCTTATGATGGCATTTGGAGACATTACAAATAATCCAGGATTATCTCATCTCAAAATTCTTAATTATATCTGAAAATACCCTTTTCCCAAATAAGGTAACATTTATAGATTCCAGTAATTAGATCCTGACATACTTGGGAACATCATTCAAGCAACTACACATGGTTCCACTGATGAATTATAGCAAACCTTAAGGAATTCAAACCAATTCTTCACAAACTCTTCCACCACTACTCCCACCACCACCACCACCAATTTTTTTCTGAGGAAGCACTTCAACTCATTCTATGAGGCTGGTTTTATCCTGATACAAAAACCAAAGATGACAAAATAAATCTACACACCAACATCCCTTATGAATAAAAATATAAAACTGCTTAACAAAATACTAGTGACCTGATTCTAGCCATATAATAAAATATTATGCATCATTACCAAGTTGAACTTATCTCAGGAAAACATGGTTAATATCCAAAAATTAATGTAGTATACCAAATCAATAGAATAAAGAACAAAAACTACCTCATCATCTCAACTGAAGGAAAAAGAGTAGTTGATAAATTCCAAAACCCTGTTATGATTCAACAAATGCAGAATAGAAAAAACTGCTTCAATCTTGTAAAGAGTGTCTACAAAAATCCTATACCTAACATCCTACTTAATAGTGAATGCTTTCTCCCTAAGATTAGGAAAAAGGCAAAGGTGTCTATTCTTGCCACTTTTCTTCAAAATTGTGCTGGCAGTTCTAGCCAAGAAGTTCTTGTACTTCAATAAGAAAAAGAAAAATCATTATATTACTTAAGGAAGAAGTAAAATTTGCCCATTTGTAGATGAGGTGATGTTCACTGTAGAAAATCTAAGTAATACAATAAAAACTATTAGAATTAATAAGTTCAGCAAGAATTATAGGACACCTGATAACTCTCAATTTAAAAATCAACTGTATCTCTACACATTAGCAATGAAAAATTCAGAAGAATTTAAGAAAACAATTCCATTTATAATAGCATAAAAAATAATAAAATGTTTAGAAATAAGTTTAGTAAAAGAAATACAAGACTTGGGGCGCCAGGGTAGCTCAGTGGGTTAAAACCTCTGCCTTCGGCTCAGGTCATGATGCCAGGGTCCTGGGATAGAGCCCCGCATAGAATTGGGCTCTCTGTTCAGCAGGGAGCCTGCTTCCCTTCCTCTCTCTCTGCCTGCCTCTCTGCCTACTTGTGATATCCTGTCAAATAAATAAATAAAATCTTAAAAAAAAAAGAAATACAAGACTTGTATACTGAATTAAAAATAAAAATATCAAAGAATACTGTTAAAATAAATATCTAAATAAATGGAAAAACACTATTCTTGGATAGTAAGACTTAAAATGTTTAGAATGGTAAATGCAACCCAAAGAAACCTACAGATTCAAACAATCCCTATTAAAATCCTAATGACCTTTTTTGGCAAATGGAAAAGCTGATCTTAAAATCCATATGCAATTTCAAGAGACTCCAAATAGCCAAAACAATCTTGAAAAAGGAAAAGTTGGAAGACTTGCATTTCCTCATTTGAAAACTTTCTATAAAACCATAGTAATTAAGATAGAGTGATACTTACATAAAGATAGACATTTGCATCAGTGTAATAGAATTGAAAGTCCAGAAATATACCCATTTATGTTCAACAGATTTTTTGACAAGAATTCCCAAAAATTTTAATGAGGAATAAATAGTCTTTTCAACAAATGGTGGTGGGCCAACTAAATATCTCACTCAAAACAATGATATTGAACCCCTTACCCCTCACACCAAATGCAAAAACAGACTCAACTGGATCATAAACCTAAAAGTATGAATTAAAACTATGTATCTCTTAGAAGAAAATGTAGGTGTAATTCTTTCTAACTTTGGCTTAGGCAATGATTTCTTTGATAGGATATCAAAAGTACAAGTCAATAATACTAAAGGTAGGTGAGAAGGGAAGCAAAGAGGGGAATGAGGAAGGGGGAGAGAGAGAAGAGAGGGAGAGAGAAGGATTGGATTGCATCAAAATTAAAAACAAACAAAAATGTGCTTCAAATGATACCATCAAGAAAGTGAAAAGACAACTCACAGAATGAGAGAAAATATATGCAAATCACATATTTGCCAAGAGGCTTATATCCAGAATACATAAACCTCTTACGAGTCAATAATAAAAAAGAAAAATGTATCAGTAATAAAATGGTAGAGCATTTGGATATAAATTAATCAAAAGAAGATATGTAAATAGCCAATAAGTGCATAAAAAATGCTTGTCAAAGGATCATCAAGGGAATGCAAATAGAAACCAGTGAGATTCCATTTCACACCAACTTGTATGGCTATAATAAAAAAGACAGATACTACTAAGTGTTGGTGAGGATTAGGAGAAATCAGAACTCTCATACACTGCTGATTTCCATACATTGCTGGCTATAAAATGATATGTCCACTTTTAAAAACAATTTGGTAGGTTATCAAAGTATTAAATATAGAGTTACCATGTATCCATCAATTCCACTCCTAGCTATATACCCAAGAGAATTAAAAGTATATGTCCACACAATAACTTGTATATGAAAAAGTACTATTTATAATTGCCCCCAAAATGAAAAAAAGTCCATCAACTGATAAATAAAATTGTTAAGTGCATATAATAAATGTTATTCATCCATAAAGAGAAATGAAACACTGAAACATGTGCAATATGCATGATCTTTGCTAACTTTATGGTAGTGAACGCCAGACACAAAAGACCTCATATTTTATGATTACATTTATATGATTGTCCAGAATAGGCAATCCATAGAGACATAAGGTAGATTTGCATTACCAAGAGCTAAGAAGAAGAAGAACAGGAAAGTTACTGCTGGTGGGTACCAGTTTTCTTTTAGTGGTGATGAAAATGATCCTGTTTAGGTAGTCATGATGATTGCATTGTCCTGTGATTAACAGTGACTAGATGCAGTGAATTTTAAACTTTTTTGTGTGTGTGTGTTTTAATTAATAAATCTCATTTTTAGAGCAATATTAGTTTCACAGCAAAATTGAGTAGAAAGTTACAGAGTTCCCATATATTCCCTGTCCCAACATATGTACCCCTGCTCCCACTTTGACATTTCTCGCCAGGAAGGTAAATTTGTCACAATCAATGAACATTACACTTGAAGTCCATACTATACCTTTGGGTTCACCCTTGGTATTACACATATTTGGGTTTGGACAAATATATAATGAAATATATCAGTCATTAGAGTATCATACAAAATAGTTTCATAGTTTCACTGCTCCCAAACATCTGTGCTTCACGTATTCATCTCTCTTTGCTCTTTAACACTCACCAACCACTTTTATTTATTTATTTATTTATTTATTTATTTATTTATTTATTTATTTTTACTGTCTCCATAGTTTTGCCTTTTCTTGAATGGATATAGTTAGAATTATATAGTATGTAAGATTGACTTTTTACACTTAATAATATGTATTTGCGTTTCCTCCATGTCTTTTCATGGCTTGATAGCATATGAACTTTCGTGCTGGATAATATTCCCTTGTTTAGATGTATGAATTTCCATGTTTTGGCAATTATGAATAAAGCTGCTATAAGCATCCATCTGCAGGTTTTTGTGTGAACATAACTTTTCAATTTCTTTCAGTAAATACCAGAGTGTGGATAATGGGATCACATGGTAAGACTATTATCGTTTTTGTAAGAAATCGTCAAACTGTTTTCTAAGTTGGCTGGATCATTTTGCATTCATGCCAACAGTGAATGAGAGCTCCTGTTGCTCCACATACTTGCCAGCACTTGATGTTAACTGTGTTTCAGATTTTGGTCATTCTGATATGTACGTGAAGGTATGTCATTTTAATTTGCATTTCTATGGTGGCATATGACGTGGCATGTTTTCATATGCTATTTACCATCTGCATGTCTTCTTTGGTGAGGTGTTATATCTTTGCCCATTTTTTAAACAGGTTGTTTTTTCTTTTATTGTTGAGTTTTAAGGTTTGTTTTTAATATTTTGGATAATAGCCCTTCATCATATCTGTCTTTGCAAATATTTTCTCCTAGTCTGTGGCTTGTATTCATTCTTTTAACATTGTCACTCACAGTCCTCCAACTCTGTACTTCCCCAATATTTGGTTAGCGATTCTGGGTCTTTTGCCACTCCATAATTAGAGAGTTTGTCAATATGCACAAAGTAGCTTGCTGAGATCATGACTGGGTTGTATTGAATCTATAAATAAATCTGAGATCTTGGTAATATTGTGTCTTCCTCTCAACAAACATGGTATTTCTCTCCATTTATTTCACTCTTCTTTGACTTCTTTATTATATTAACTAGGACTGACAGCATGGTTTGTTTGTTTGTTTGTATTTTCTCTCACATTTGATTATGTTATTTGCCAAGTTTTACTTCTTCTTTTCAAATCTATATATGCTTTATTTCCCTTTTTTACATCATTGCATTAGCTAGGACTTCCAGTATAATGTTGAAAAGCAGTGGTAAGAGGCTCTTCCTTGGCTTACTTCTGGTATTTGTAGGAAAGCTTCTAGTTTCTCACTATTAAGTATGAAGTTAGCTACTTTTGAATTCTCCCAAGTTGAGAAAGTTCCCCTCTAGTACTACAGTTTTTATCCTGAATTTGTCAGGTGCTTTTTTGCATCTGTTGTGACTTTTCTTTCTTAGCCTGTTGATGTAATGGATTATGCTAGTTGATTTTTGAATATTGAACCAGGTTTGGATACCTGGCAAAATCCCACATGGCCATGGTTATATTTATTTTGATATAACTTTAGGTCATAATGGTAATATTTTGTTGGGAATTTTCACATCTATGTTCATGAGACATACTGGTCTGTAGTTTTCTGTCCTTTTAATGTCTTCTTTCTGCTTTTCTTATTAATTTTGTCATCATAGAAAGAGTTCAGAAGTATTCCCTTTGCTTCTATCTTCTGAAAGATATTGTAGAGAATTGGTATAATTTCCTCATTAAGTCTTTCATACAATTGACCAATATGTCTATTGGTTTGGTTGCTTTCTGATTTGGAAGTTTCTTAATTATTGATTCAACTTCTTTACATATAAGCCTATTAGATTGTCTACCTCTTCTGTGAATTTTGGCAGATTGTGTCTTTCAGGAACTGGTTTCATATTGGTTGTCAATCTGTGGTCACAGAGTTGTTCAAATTATTCATTTATTGTCCTTCTAATGTTCATGGCAACTGAAGTAATACTGAATACTGAAGACTATTGAAGTAATACTGATATTAGTAAACTGTGTCCTCCCTCTTTTTCTTAATTAGACTTCCTTGAGGTTTACCTCTTTCATATATATTTCCAAATTTCTGCTGACTTTCTGTATTTCCTGTTTTCAATTTCATTGATTTTTGCCCTATTCGTCCACTTAGTTTGGATTTAATTTGTTTTATTTTCCTATTTCTTAAGGTGGAAACCTAAATTATACTTTCAGATCTCTTTTTCTAAAATATGCTTTCAGTGCTATAAATTTCCCCCTAAGCACTGCTTTTGCTGAATTCAATAATTTTTATAAGTTGTATTTTCATTTTCATTTAAATATTTGAAAATTTCTCTTGATATTTCTTCACTGGCTCATATGTTACTTAGATGTGTCTTGTTTAACTTCTAAGTGCTTTGTGATTTTCCAGATTTCTTTCTTTTGTTGGCATTTAGTTCATGGTCTAAAGCAGATACTGTATGATTGTAACCCTTTCAAATTTATTAGAGTGTATTTAATAACCCATAATGTGGATTATCTTTGTGAATGTTCCATGTGAGCTTAAGAAGAATGTGTATTCTGCTGTTATTACATGAAGTAGTCTATAGAGGTCCATTATACCCCACTGATTAATGGTGTTTTCCATTCAACTCTGTCCTTACAAATTTTCTGCCTGTTGGATCTGTTCTTTTCTGAAGATGAGGTGTTGAAATCTCCAAATTTTATAGTAAATTCATCTATTTCTCCTTGGTGTTCTATCAGTTTTAGCCTCATTTTTTTTTAAGATTTATTTATTTATTTGACAGAGAGAGATCACGAGTAAGCAGAGAGGCAGGCAGAGAGAGAGGAAGAAGCAGGCTCCCTGCTGAGCAGAGAGCCCGATGTGGGGCTCGATCCCGGGACCCTGAGATCATGACCCAAGCTGAAGGCAGAGGCTTAACCCACTGAGCCACCCAGGTGCCCCAGCCTCATATTTTTGATGCCCTGTTGATAGGTGCATAAATGTTAGGGGCTGTCATGTCCTCTTTGAGAAGTGACCCTTTGTCTTTATGTAATGTCACTCTTTATGCTTATAAATTTTTTGTGGTCTGAAATCTGCTCTTTTTTTTTTTTTTTAAAGATTTTATGTATTTATTTGACAGAGATGTAGCAAGAGGGGAAACAAAGCAGGGGAGCAGGAGAAGGAGCACCCTCCCCACCCCAAGCAGGAAGCCCAATGTGGGGCTCCATCCCAGAACCCTGGGATCATGACCTGAGCTGAAGGTAGACACTTAATGACTGAGCCATTCACACATCCCTCTGCTGTTTTCTAATAAGCCCATGAAAGGCATTCTTCATATCTGTTGCAGTATTTTTTATTTCTAATATTTGTTTTTGTCTCTTTTTGGAATTTCCATGTGTCTAACAGTGGCCAGCATGACTTTCATGCTGTCTACTTTTTCCATTAGAGACCTTAGGATAGAAATCATAATTGTTGTAAATTCCTTATCTAATCATTGCAACACACATATCATATCTGAGTCAGGGTCTGAAGTCTGCTCTGTCCTTTGTGTGTGTGTGTGTGTTTGGTTTTGGTTTTTGTGGGGGGGTTTGTGTGTGTGTGTGTGTTTGCCTTTTAGTATGTCTTATAATTTTTTCTTAATAGTGTCATGATGTAGGGGGTAAAACCACATTGCTGTAAATAGGCCTTCAATAATGTGGTGGTAAGGTGTGGGGAATGGGAAGCATTCTATGGCCCTATGAGTAGGTCTCAGTCTTTTAGTGAGCCTGAGCGTCTGGACTGTGAACTTCACACATGCTTTTAGTTATCTCCCACCTTAGGTGGAATGGGAATGCTGGATGGAACATGGTATTTCCCTTCTTCTATGTGGAAAGCTAAAACTGCCTTTAATTAGGTACTCTTCTTCTCTCAAGTCATTTAGGCTGTGGTGGAAGCTCAGTAGTTTAGACTCTAGTTATATAGCATCTCCTGAATGCAGATCGTATCAAAATGAATAGAATTCTCTATGATATTTAATACATGATACTGTATTTCTCTAATACTCACTCTGAGAAACTAGTAAAGCTCTAGAAGGTAAAACTCAAAAATGTAACCATCCATTTCCTCATGACCATGTCCCCTTGTAGTTTTTCTCTCTCAGATTTGCCCACACTGAGCCTCCAGCAATTTGTCATTAATATTCAGGTTATTGTACTGGCATTGGTTCCTGTGGAGGTTACTGCTCATGGTTTTCTGCTCTGGTAAGTTGTCATTCTTAATATTTGCTTGCTGGGCTCTTCAATTTGGGGGCCAGCAATTTATCCTATGACCTCAATTCTCCAATGGATATAGGAGGAGTTGTTGGTATTTAAGTTTTTTTTCAGCTTTTTACTGGCTGTTAGGATGTAGTAGTAACTTCTAATCTTCTTACATGTTAGAATGACTGCCTTCTTCATTTTTATTAACTTTTACTTTTAGATTGAATAATCTACAGATTCATCATCAGGTTTAATGACTCATTCTTCTGCCAGCCCCAATCTACTATTGATATGTCTAGTGAATTTTTTATTTTAAATATTGCAGTTTTTTTTTATTTATTTATTTTTTCAGCGTAACAGTATTCATTCTTTTTGCACAACACCCAGTGCTCCATGCAAAACGTGCCCTCCCCATCACCCACCACCTGTTCCCCCAACCTCCCACCCCTGACCCTTCAAAACCCTCAGGTTGTTTTTCAGAGTCCATAGTCTCTTATGGTTCGCCTCCCCTCCCCAATGTCCATAGCCCGCTCCCCCTCTCCCAATCCCACCTCCCCCCAGCAACCCCCAGTTTGTTTTGTGAGATTAAGAGTCATTTATGGTTTGTCTCCCTCCCAATACCATCTTGTTTCATTTATTCTTCTCCTATCCCCCTACCCCCCCATGTTGCTTCTCCATGTCCTCATATCAGGGAGATCATATGATAGTTGTCTTTCTCCGATTGACTTATTTCACGAAGCATGATACGCTCTAGTTCCATCCACGTCGTCGCAAATGGCAAGATTTCATTTCTTTTGATGGCTGCATAGTATTCCATTGTGTATATATACCACATCTTCTTGATCCATTCATCTGTTGATGGACATCTAGGTTCTTTCCATAGTCTGGCTATTGTAGACATTGCTGCTATAAACATTCGGGTACACGTGCCCCTTCGGATCACATGTTTGTATCTTTAGGGTAAATACCCAGTAGTGCAATTGCTGGGTCATAGGGTAGTTCTATTTTCAACATTTTGAGGAACCTCCATGCTGTTTTCCAGAGTGGTTGCACCAGCTTGCATTCCCACCAACAGTGGAGGAGGGTTCCCCTTTCTCCACATCCTCTCGAGCATCTGTCATTTCCTGACTTGTTAATTTTAGCCATTCTGACTGGTGTGAGGTGATATCTCATTGTGGTTTTGATTTGTATTTCCCTGATGCCGAGTGATGTGGAGCACTTTTTCATGTGTCTGTTGGCCATCTGGATGTCTTCTTTGCAGAAATGTCTGTTCATGTCCTCTGCCCATTTCTTGATTGGATTGTTTGTTCTTTGGGTGTTGAGTTTGCTAAGTTCCTTATAGATTTTGGATACTAGCCCTTTATCTGATATGTCGTTTGCAAATATCTTCTCCCATTCTGTCAGCTGTCTTTTGGTTTTGTTAACTGTTTCCTTTGCTGTGCAAAAGCTTTTGATCTTGATGAAATCCCAATAGTTCATTTTCGCCCTTGCTTCCCTTGCCTTTGCCGTTGTTCCTAGGAAGATGTTGCTGCGGCTGAGATCGAAGAGGTTGCTGCCTGCGTTCTCCTCAAGGATTTTGATGGATTCCTTTCTCACATTGAGGTCCTTCATCCATTTGGAGTCTATTTTCGTGTGTGGTGTAAGGAAGTGGTCCAATTTCATTTTTCTGCATGTGGCTGTCCAATTTTCCCAGCACCATTTATTGAAGAGGCTGTCTTTTTTCCATTGGACATTCTTTCCTGCTTTGTCGAAGATTAGTTGACCATAGAGTTGAGGGTTGATTTCTGGGCTCTCTATTCTGTTCCACTGGTCTATGTGTCTGTTTTTGTGCCAGTACCATGCTGTCTTGATGATGACAGCTTTGTAATAGAGCTTGAAGTCCGGAATTGTGATGCCACCAACTTTGGCTTTGTTCTTCAATATTCCTTTGGCTATTCGAGGTCTTTTCTGGTTCCATATAAATTTTAGGATTATTTGTTCCATTTCTTTGAAAAAAATGGATGGTATTTTGATAGGGATTGCATTAAATGTGTAGATTGCTTTAGGTAGCATAGACATTTTCACAATATTTTTTCTTCCAATCCAGGAGCATGGAACATTTTTCCATTTTTTTGTGTCTTCCTCAATTTCTTTCATGAGTACTTTATAATTTTCTGTGTATAGATTCTTAGTCTCTTTGGTTAGGTTTATTCCTAGGTATCTTATAGTTTTGGGTACAATTGTGAATGGGATTGACTCCTTAATTTCTCTTTCTTCAGTCTTGTTGTTGGTGTACAGAAATGCAACTGATTTCTGTGCATTGATTTTATATCCTGACACTTTACTGAATTCCTGAACAAGTTCTAGCAGTTTTGGAGTGGAGTCTTTTGGGTTTTCCACATATAGTATCATATCATCTGCGAAGAGTGATAGTTTGACTTCTTCTTTACCAATTTGGATGCCTTTAATTTCTTTTTGTTGTCTGATTGCTGAGGCTAGGACTTCTAATACTATGTTGAATAGCAGTGGTGATAATGGACATCCCTGCCGTGTTCCTGACCTTAACGGAAAAGCTTTCAGTTTTTCTCCATTGAGAATGATATTTGCGGTGGGTTTTTCATAGATGGCTTTGATAATATTGAGGTATGTGCCCTCTATCCCTACACTTTGAAGAGTTTTGATCAGGAAGGGATGCTGTACTTTGTCAAATGCTTTTTCAGCATCTATTGAGAGTATCATATGGTTCTTGTTCTTTCTTTTATTAATGTGTTCTATCACATTGATTGATTTGCGGATGTTGAACCAACCCTGCAGCCCTGGAATAAATCCCACTTGATCGTGGTGAATAATCCTTTTAATGTACTGTTGAATCCTATTGGCTAGTATTTTGGCGAGAATTTTTGCATCTGTGTTCATCAAGGATATTGGTCTGTAGTTCTCTTTTTTGGTGGGATCCTTGTCTGGTTTTGGGATCAAGGTGATGCTGGCCTCATAGAATGAGTTTGGAAGTTTTCCTTCCATTTCTATTTTTTGGAACAGTTTCAGGAGAATAGGAATGAGTTCTTCTTTAAATGTTTGGTAGAATTCCCCTGGGAAGCCGTCTGGCCCTGGGCTTTTGTTTGTTTGGAGATTTTTGATGACTGTTTCAATCTCCTTACTGGTTATGGGCCTGTTCAGGTTTTCTATTTCTTCCTGGTTCAGTTGTGGTAGTTTATATGTCTCTAGGAAGGCATCCATTTCTTCCAGATTGGCCAATTTGTTGGCGTAGAGTTGCTCATAGTATGTTCTTATAATTGTCTGTATTTCTTTGGTGTTAGTTGTGATCTCTCCTCTTTCATTCATGATTTTATTGATTTGGGTCCTTTCTCTTTTCTTTTTGATGAGTCTGGCCAGGGGTTTATCAATCCTATTGATTCTTTCAAAGAACCAGCTCCTAGTTTCATTGATTTTTTCTATTGTTTTTTTGGTTTCTATTTCATTGATTTCTGCTCTGATCTTTATGATTTCTCTTCTCCTGCTGGGTTTAGGGTTTCTTTCTTGTTCTTTCTCCAGCTCCTTTACGCGTAGGGTTAGGTTGTGTACTTGAGACCTTTCTTGTTTCTTGAGAAAGGCTTGTACCGCTATATATTTTCCTCTCAGGACTGCCTTTGCTGTGTCCCACAGATTTTGAACTGTTGTGTTTTCATTATCATTTGTTTCCATGAATTTTTTCAATTCTTCTTTAATTTCCTGGTTGACCCATTCATTCTTTAGAAGGATGCTGTTTAGTCTCCATGTATTTGGGTTCTTTCCAGCTTTCCTCTTGTGATTGAGTTCTAGCTTCAGAGCATTGTGGTCTGAAAATATGCAGGGAATGATCCTAATCTTTTGATACCGGTTGAGACCTGATTTGTGACCCAGGATGTGATCTATTCTGGAGAAGGTTCTATGTGCCCTAGAGAAGAATGTGTATTCTGTTGCTTTGGGATAAAATGTTCTGAATATATCTGTGATGTCCATCTGGTCCAGTGTGTCATTTAAGGCCTTTATTTCCTTGTTGATCTTTGGCTTGGATGATCTGTCCATTTCAGTGAGGGGAGTGTTAAAGTCCCCTACTATTATTGTATTACTATTGATGTGCTTCTTTGATTTTGCTATTAATTGGTTGATATAGTTGGCTGCTCCCACGTTAGGGGCATAGATATTTAAAATGGTTAGATCTTCTTGTTGGACAGACCCTTTGAGTAGGATATAGTGTCCTTCCTCATCTCTTATTATAGTCTTTGGCTTAAAATCTAATTGATCTGATATAAGGATTGCCACCCCAGCTTTCTTCTGATGCCCATTAGCATGGTAAATTGTTTTCCACCCCCTCACTTTAAATCTGGAGGTGTCTTCGCGTCTAAAATGAGTTTCTTGTAGGCAACATACTGATGGGTTTTGTTTTTTTATCCATTCTGATACCCTGTGTCTTTTGATTGGGGCATTTAGCCCATTAACATTCAGGGTAACTATTGAGAGATATGAATTTAGTGCCATTAGTAGCCTGTAAGGTGACTGTTACTGTATATTGTCTCTGTACCTTTCTGATCTACTACTTTTAGGCTCTCTCTTTGCTTAGAGGACCCCTTTCAATATTTCCTGGAGAGCTGGTTTGGTGTTTGCAAATTATTTCAGTTTTTGTTTGTCCTGGAAGCTTTTTATCTCTCCTTCTATTTTCAATGATAGCCTAGCTGGATAGAGTATTCTTGGCTGCATGTTTTTCTCGTTGAGTGCTCTGAATATATCATGCCAGCTCTTTCTGGCCTGCCAGGTCTCTGTGGATAAGTCTGCCGCCAATCTAATATTTTTACCATTGTATGTTACTGATTTCTTTTCCCTGGCTGCTTTCAGGATTTTCTCTTTGTCACTAAGACTTGTAAATTTTACTATTAGGTGACGGGGTGTGGACCTATTCTTGTTGACTTTGAGGGGGGTTCTCTGCATCTCCTGGATTTTAATGCTTGTTCCCTTTGCCATATTAGGGAAATTCTCTCCAATGATTCTCTCCAATAGACCCTCTGCTCCCCTCTCTGTTTCTTCTTCTTCTGGAATCCCAATTATTCTAATGTTGTTTCATCTTATGGTGTCACTTATCTCTCGAATTCTCCCCTCATGGTCCAGTAGCTGTTTGTCCCTCTTTTGCTCGGCTTCCTTATTCTCTGTCATTTGGTCTTCTATATCACTAATTCTTTCTTCTGCCTCATTGATCCTAGCAGTGAGAGCCTCCATTTTTGATTGCACCTCATTAATAGCTTTTTTGATTTCAACTTGGTTAGACTTTAGTTCTTTAATTTCTCCAGAAAGGGCTTTAATATCTCCAGAGAGGGTTTCTCTAATATCTTCCATGCCTTTTTCGAGCCCAGCTAGAATGTTCAGAATCGTCATTCTGAACTCTTGATCTGACATAGTACCAATGTCTGTGTTGATTAGGTCCCTAGCCTTCGGTACTGTCTCTTGTTCTTTTGTTTGTGGTGATTTTTTCCGCCTTGTCATTTTGTCCAGATAAGAGGATATGAAGGAGCAAATAAACTACTAATAGGGTGGCAAAGACCCCGGAAAAATGCGCTGTAACCAAATCAGAAGAGACCCCAAATTGTGGTGGGGGGGGGGAAGGGGATAAAAAACAGGTTCTGAAAAAAAAAGAAAAAAAAAAAAAAGAAAAAAATTTAAAAAATAAAACAAATAAAAAAATATAAAAAAGAAAGAAAAAAATATATATATTTAGATGAACTAGTCAAAAAACGTTAAAAAAGAAAAGGGTAAAAGTTTTTAAAAAAATTTAGCAGAAGAAGAAAAAAGAAAAAAGAAAAAAAAATTGAAAAAAGAAAAAAAAAATAAAAAATTGAAAAAAGAAAAAAAAATTGAAGTAGCCGCAAGACTAAAGAATCATGGGGAGAAAGCCATGAGTTCCGTGCTTTGCTTTCTCCTCCTCTGGAATTCCGCTGCTGTCTTAGGAATTGAATCTGCTTTCTCCTTGATAGATGAAATTCGTTCTGGCTGGATATTTTGTTGATCTTCTGGGGGAGGGGCCTGTTGTAGTGACTCTCAAGTGTCTTTGCCCGAGGCGGGATTGCACCGCCCTTACCGGCGGCGGGACTAAGTAATCGGCTCGGGTTCGCTTTTGGGAGCTTCTGTTCCCTGAACGCTTTCCGTAGAGTTCCGGAGGACGGGAATGAAAATGGCGGCCTCCCAGTCTCCGGCCCGGAGGAGCCGAGAGCCTGGGGCCCCACTCCTCAGTGCGCCCCCAGAGGACAGCACCCAATCACTCCCGTATCCCCAGCCTCTAGCCGCGCTCCGAGCTCACCCAGCCCGCGACCAGTTCAAGGTAACCCCGAGCTGAGAGTTCAGTCCTCGGCTCTGTCTTTGCAGCCGGTTTCTCCGTTCTAATACCTGCGAGCTCTCCGACACTCTGACACCCCCGATCCTTCTGTGACCTTGCGGGGCCTGGGGCCACGCTGGCCCCGCGTGGGCTTCACCCTGGTTTAGCCCCTGGAGCAATGTCCCTCAGTGGAACAGACTTTTAAAAGTCCTGATTTTGTGCTCCGTTCCTCCACCGCTTGCCGGGAGCCGGCCCCTCCCCCCGCGGTCTATCTTCCCGTCGTTTTAGATTCACTTCTCCGCCAGTCCTACCTTTCAGAAAGTGGTTGATTTTCTGTTTCTAGAGTTGCTGTTCTTCTTCTCTTCGCTCTCCCGTTGGATTTGTAGGTGTTTGCTATGTTTAGATAAGCTATCGAGCTGATCTCCTGTTACCTGATGTAGTCTCAGGCTGCTACTTCCTAAATATTGCAGTTTTGAAGAAAGAACTTCCATTTGTTTTTATTTTATAATATCTATCTCCTCTTTGATACTTTCTGTAATGGCGCCCAGATATGTCCGCATTCTAATGCCCAGAAACTGGGCATTACATATAAGTTACCTTATATGTAAAGATGGTACTTTGCAGATGTAAGTTAAAAATTTTATGATGAGCTAATTAACTTGGATTATTCAATAGGGCCTGTTAAAATCCCAGTAGTCCTTAAAAGGGGTGTAGGATGAGTCTGCATAAGGGAAGAAGGAAATGTAATGACATAGGGAAGAGACTGGAGTTATAGAGCCATTGGAACAGAAATGTTGTCAGTCACAAGCAATGAATTCTCCTCTAGAGCTTCCAAAAGGAACTAACCCTGCCAACAACTTTGTTTTAGCCTTTAAGTTCTATTTTGGGCTTCTGACTTCTAGAACTATGACAGAATATATTTCTGTTGTTTTAAGCTACTAAGTTTTGTGACTTGTTATACCAATAAATGAAAGTAAATGAAACAAAAACAGGCCCTCTCCAAGGTAACTTCTTTTGTCTGTTTTTCTCCTTTGTGTAGGAGTCACAGTTTCCTATTATTTGCATGTCACATAATTTTCTGTTGAAATTTGGACATTTTATATAATACATGGTAGTAACTCGGGATATTGATTCCCTTCTATTTCTACCAGGGGCTAATGTTGTTTGCTTAGTTACCTGCTAATTTATTTAGTGACTGAAGTAACTATTTGAAGTCTCTTTCCTTGTCAGTGTAAAGTGACGTGATGTCCCTGCTCAGATCCTCCCCCCACTTTTTTTTTTTTTAAATCTTTTAGTATGGCTACCTAGTCAAGTTCAGCCACTTGTTCAGCATAGACCACTTATTTGCCAAAGACTGTGTTTTACTCCTCTTAACCAGTTAGGGTTTTTACCTTTTACTGTTGGGTGTGTGTCTTTAGAGGCTGCCATCACAGTTCAGAAATTTAATATTTTTGCCCCATGTTAAGTCAGGGACTAGCAGCTTGGAAGTAACCTGGCCAATATATTTTTTAAAGATTTTATTTATTTATTTGTTTATTCATTTATTTAGGTGGGGTGCAGAGGGAGGAGGAGAGAGAGAACCTCAAGCAGACTCCACATTGTGCCACAGAGCCTGATGCCAGGCTCAGTCTCAAGACCCTGAGATCATGACCTGAGCAAAATCAAGACTTGGGCACTCAACTGATTGAGCCACCCAGGCACCAACTATCCAATCATTTTTGCCTTGGGCATGCAGTCTTCTAGATTACCAGAAATTTGTGTGAATGTATTCTTAAGTCTGACTCCTTAGAAGTTGATCTTGAGTCAAACAGCTTTCTGTTCAGCCAGTGTTTGGTCAGAAGTTTTGCCCCTTGTGCCAGTGACATTTCTGCCCAAAGTTAATAGATCCTTGTGTGAATAAGAAATGCTTTTAAAGCTTTCCCATATTCTGTTTGATTACTCCTGAGTGGATAAAACCTAACACATATGCATAGACTTTCTGATCCTCAAGGTTGACTGTGATTCCAGGAGGGTTCATTGCTGTCACTTCCCCTTGTATCTCTGTTAAACTTCTTCTGGTCATTCTGTCATTTCACTTGTTGCTACTAATATCATGGAACCATCAGCACCACTAAAATCTTCATTGAACAAGATTGCCACAGGGTAGGACTGAGTTCTGATACTGGGGTTACTTCGGCTTACAAGGCTCTGTTTATCCAACCTTATTGTGCTTCATTCACCGCACACCAGGTTCATAGGTCTCCATTTTGATTCCCAAACATGTGAGGATATTTCCAATTTATAGCTTTTCTTTGGCATACTCTTTCCTACAATCTTCACATGGATCATTCCTTTTCATCATAAAACAATCTCTCTTCAGAAGTGACATTAGGGCTGCTTGGGTGGTTCAGTCAGTTAAGTGCTGCTTTGGCTCAGGTCATGATCTCAGGTTTGTGGGATCAGCCCCAAGTCAGGCTCAGTGGGGAGTCTACCTCTCCTTCTGCCCCTCCCCTACTTGTGCTCTCTCTCTCTCAAATAAATAAGATCTTCTAAAAAAAAAAAGTAACCCTATCTAAAGCAGACTGTCTTATATAAAGAAGGCTGTGTTACCTAAAGTACTTTATCACCCTTCCATTTTTCTGTTTTATTCATACTACTTACCACCATTTATAATTATTTTGTTGGGGTAGTTGAATGGCTCGGTCATTTAGCTGGACTCTTGATTTTGGCTCAGATCATGATCTCAGGGTCATGGGATCAAGCTCTATGTCCAGGTCTATGCTCAGTGCGGAGTCTGCTTTTTCCACATCCTCTGGTCCTCCCCCAGCTCTTGTGCTCTCTTTATCTCAATTAAATAAATAAAATATTAAAAACACAATAAAATAAAACAACCTTTTTTATTTATTTGTTTGTTGCCTACATTCCTGGCTTTGGAATGTAAACCCCATAAAATCAGGAGGTTTAGATTCTATAGTCAGAGCACCCAGATCAAGTTCTTGCTCCTAGAATCCATTTATTCCTTTAAAAATTGTTGAGAACCTTGAAGAGCTTTTTGGAGGGAGAGGTGAATTGTACCTCTTGATTTTTACAATATTATAAGCTAACACTGAGAATTTTTAAAATATTTATTCCTTTAAGAATAAAATAATACTCACGATAGCACATACCCTCCCCAATGTCCATAGCCCCCTCCCCCTCTCCCAATCATTGGGGAGGGTATGTGCTATCGTGAGTGCTGTGAAGTGTGTAAACCTGGCGATTCACAGACCTGTACCCCTGGAGATAAAAATACATTATATGTTTATTAAAAAAAAAAATTTGGAAGGGAGGCGAACCATAAGAGACTATGGACTCTGAAAAACAACCTGAGGGTTTTGAAGGGTCAGGGGTGGGAGGTTGGGGGAACAGGTGGTGGGTAATAGGGAGGGCACGTTTTGCATGGAGCACTGGGTGTTGTGCAAAAACAATGAATACTGTTATGCTGAAAAAATAAATAAAATGGAAAAAAAAAAGAATAAAATAATAAACTCATTACATGTTAAAATCAGTGATCCCATTACCACAAAATATATAGCCCCTGGAAAATTCCACTTTATATCTACAAGAGAATAAAAGTATAAAACGCAAGTAATGCTATTATATATATGAAAAGAATTTAAACTGCGGAAAACTCTTGGGTTTACTGCTAACCTAGTATCTGATATAATAGTAACAGCATTAAGACACTGTATTTACACTCAAAGAATTACAAACTAAATAAGATAGTTGCACTACAGAGGATTTTCACTGTAACCCAGCCAATTAATTTTATTGTCTTCATTGTATAATAATCTCAGCAAATGCTAGCCCAGTTTCTGTTTGCATACCTTCACTTAAGGATGTCACTAATTCTTGAAGTAGCCCGTTTTAATTTTGAGCTTCTCTAATTTAAAAAAGTTGTTATATTAAGGAAGAGTCTTCCCTTGCTTGATTACAACCCCCCTTAACATCAAAATTATACTTCCCTAAATAAGCTTTTAGTTGGTTAGGATTTTTTTAAGGGTGAATCATAATATGAATACCAAGTACTAAGAGGCCTGCCATTAGGGTAAAACAATAGACTTTTATTTCATTTCATTGTAGATGTCATAATTCATAAAACTCAATTCTACCAGCCATTGAAAATTACCAAATACATTGTTACGTTATAATAAACTCGAGGTCAACTGAAATACTAATAAGTCTATTTCACATGAATTGCTATAATTCATGTATCCCTCAGTCTGTTTAAAGTCAGTTTTTTGTAAGTGACAGATTGACACTTTTTTTTATTAGAAACATCTCTCTTTTTAAGATTCATTTATTAATTTCAGAGACACAGAGACAGACAGAGAAAGAGAGTGCAAGTAGTGGGGCAAGGGGCAGAGGGAGGAGAAGGAGGATCTCAAGCAGACTCCATGCTGAGCACAGAGCCAGATGCAGGGCTCTATCTCATAACCCTGAGATCGTAATCTGAGCTGAAGCCAAGAGTGGGATACTTAAATGACTGAGTTAGCCAGGCACCCCTAGAAACATCTCTTATTCATGTGCCTATATAGAGTTGTTTTTAATTTATTGAGGAGTAATTGACAGATGTAATTGTATATATTTAAAGTGTACAACACGATTTGATATACACATTATAAAATGATTATCAAGATCAAGATAATTAACACCGTCATCATCATACATAGCTAATTCTTTTTTTTTTTAATATTTTATTTATTTGACAGAGAGAAATCACAACTAGGCAGAGAAGCAGGCAGAGAGAGAGGAGGAAGCAGGCTCCCCGTGGAGCAGAGAGCCCGATATGGGGCTCCATCCCAGGACCCTAGGATCATGGCCCAAGCCGAAGGCAGAGGCTTTAATCCACTGAGCCACCCAGGCGCCCCATAGCTAATTCTTATTCTTATAAAATGCTTAGACTGAACTCACTGTTTCTGTCTCAATATTTGCCATCCTGTTTTTAGCTAACACTCCCAGAATCATGAAATATAAAAAAATCATGCTGTTTTTATTTGATTCTAGGTCTTTCTTCAAAATGCTTAAATGAAGAGAGTAATATCAAAATATTCCATTAAAATCTTTTTTTTTTTAGATTTTTATTTATTTATTTGACACAGAGAGAGAGAGACAGTGAGAGAGGGAACACAAGCAGGGGGTATGGGAGAGGGAGAAGCAGGCTTCCTGCTGAGGAGGGAGCCCGATGTGGGGCTCAATCCCAGGATCCTGGGATCATGATCTGAGCTGAAGGCAGAGGCTTAATGACTGAACCACCTGGGCACCCCCAAAATATTACATTAAAATCTTAACTCCAAAGTAACACCGATTCATTTATAGTTGATGTAAAGTGTTAGAGAATAAAAGACTGTACCATGTCTAAATTTTATCTAAAAGTTATTATAAGGATTTCTTAAATTCAAAAATATTCCTGAAATAAAGATAGACTGTATAGATATTATTTATTATTTTAACATCAATAATAATGGAAATTAGATTTATTTGACATAATTTGTACTTAGCAATCCCTTAGAAGCTTCATGATTACCACTTCTCTGTAAGTTTCTCAGTAAAACTGCACAGCAAAATTTTATAGATAAATTTCAGGCCTATGGGTATATGAGATCTAACAACAACAACAAAAACAATAGTAGCTAACACTTATTGAACAGTTACTACATGTTAGACATTTTACTCCATGAGTGTGTATATGCATGTGCTGAACCTTATGCCAAGTGCTATACATGCATTTCTCATTTGTAGCACATTTTCATTTAATTTTTATAACACACTTGTGGAATATCTTTTTATTATGCCTTTGACTAAAGAAAAAGTGATCACTATGGTTAATATAATTAACGTTAGCTATCACAACAGACAAAACTTTAATATAATGGTTAACATAACAAAGGTTGATTTCTTGCTCATATAAATCTAAAGTGGATAGGGCATCCCTCCTCCATAATATAGCCAACCTATCTGAAACAAGCCCTCCAAAGACTGAAGCAAAAAAGTGAGGGAATTGTGTGTCTAACTACCTTAGTTCCAAAGTGATTCTCTTACTTCAAATCACAATCTGTTGACCAGAACCAAATTATGCAGCCCCAGTCAAACTTCGATGGATTCTGGGTAATGTAGAGACACAAAAGAAATATTTTGCCACAAATGACCAAAGATCCTTTGACCCCTTTTCTTAAACATGGAACATACTCCTGAAAGGAGACAATGGAAAGGCCCATCAAGCCCAGAATCTCTCAATTTGTAGAGCCATCACTTAAACAGCTCTGGATAAGTTTTTAATCTAAAGATTATTAGTCAAAAAGACAAGTTATCACATTCTGCTTCACCCATCTATACACAAATTGAATATGAAAAATGGGAATAGGGAAAGACCAAATTACAAATGGAAACAATGGGAGGCACACACTAGTAACAGGTACACTCTGTGAAATTCCTCTGCTTCATGTATGGATTCCTGAATTGGCCCTGGATTTGTCCCGGATTCTGTTTTTTTGTGAGTTGTTCTGTCATCTGCAGTTTCTTCTTTTTTCCTTTTCTTCCTTGGCCATATCTCAAGTGGGAGAATTGCCTATGTTGGAGACTAGCAAAGCTTTCTCAGTGTACTTCCTACTCACTAAAGACTGGGGACTCAAGTGTACATTTAAATCTTACATGGTCTAAGGTATTTCAGACTTAGATCCTCTGGTAAAACCCTTCCATAAAAACTTCAGTTATCAGAGTTATCTTACCTTTTTCTACTATCAGTTCCATGTATTCACATTCAAAAAATTATTTCAAAGTCCTATGTAGTGCTTAGATATACCTTTTTTTAAAAAAATTTCCCCTTGCTTTCTTCCAATCTCTCTTGCTCTAGCAATTAAATGGAAGTTACTAAGAGGTTATCTAGAATAGGTGGAAAGCCCACATACCTAATCTAAACTCTGCCCTGATTCATCATTTTTAACTAACAGGTTTGGGCCTTTGTCTCAAAGCCTTATTAAATTGCATGATTTACTATTTGAGATTATAGAAGTAGACAACTTTTATGAAGGTGAAGGGATCTAAATTTCTGAACTCTCCATTCTCTTTTATTTTTTCTTGAAAACCAACTACTTTGCTGAGTTCTTCTTTTCTATAGGGTAACTTGCCAAACATTCCAGTACAACCAACACACAGAATTAATACTGTTTTGTTTTCTTTTTAACTTCTTCCTGTATACTAGCTATACACATTGTTTGCCTTCCAAGTTATCACAGGGAAATGCTTTCCAATTACAAAAACTGGACTGACATTTGGATTGAAAATGGCCATCAGTTTTCTCATCTGATAACTAAGATGAGGCCATATTTAAGATTTCAGTTAAGGTACCGATTTCTGTATTTACCACCATAATTAATCTTAACTTCTATCACATATAAACCCTGTAACCTCAGTAGCTTAGCACAGACTTCTCTATTTCTCATCTAAGAACCAATGTGTGTTAGAAACTTGCAGGTATGCTAATGGAACAAATGGACTCCAGGATCTACTTGGGAGGGGAAGAAAACGATGCCCTTAGTTGCTTTCACTCTGAAGTGATGTTTCACTTTTGCTCACAGTGAAATGGATAGAGATGATCACATATTTACTACCTTCCCTTATGTGAAGCTGGGCAATGCAGGGGAGTATATGGAATAGAAGGTATTGTAGCTTAGAATTGGAAAATAAATCCAAATATATCTGACTCCAAAGACTATTTTTTCCATCAATTTGTACTTACTTTTACTGAATTTAACATTCTCCTTCTCTGTTCTTGGTAGTAAGGATATTAAAAAGATTATAAAAGAAATCTGAACTATTATAGTGATATGAAAGTACATTTTTGTTTGTTTGCTTTTAATTTTAAATTTTGCAAGAAAGATTTCTAGTTTTATATGCATGAGTATGCTCTAATTGCTCATCTGAAGTAATTTAGTTGATACTATTTTATATCCTGGACTAAAATTCAGTCATTCTAGCAAACAATTTAGGAGGAAAAAAAAAAGCACTGTTAAAATTGCCTAAAGCATAAGTGGATTGAAATCGGCAAGATATGATAAATTGGATGAATCTGAAAGAAAAATGTTGGAGGCAGAAAATGTAATGTGTTTCAATGGAAACCATAAAATCTGCTTTAGAGTCTTCATTTCAGACTTATAAGTGGATTTAGAGCAAGACAAAGTACATAATGAGATAAAATAACTAAAGATTGTATAAATCTGATCACAGGCACTTTGATATAATGACCCTCAAATAATTAACCCTTTGACCCTATATTCTGAATAGGAAATAGCATTTTTGTTCTCAGAAATATCTTTCATATAACTGCTGGCACTTCTTATAAAAGATCTGAATTTACTTCTTCATAACTGTATCTGAAATATAAATGCTGTTCTGAAATAACTGTAGAGGACTGGCCCATCTTCCAGGTTTGTAATTCCTACAAAGAGTTAAAAAGTACTAACATAATACACAGTTTTAGAATTACAGTGTCTATCCAGTATGCCATATCCTTTCTGTATCAATCAAGAAATTTACATGTTTAAATATTTCTAACACTGAAAAAATGTCTTAAAATATAAGATAGAATAGGCATTCATGAAGCATCATGTATCTCTAAAATATCTGACCTACAGCAAAATATCATTTTCATAAAGAAAAAAATTGATTAGGCATTATAAAATAAAAATTGGAAGGGGTAATGGGTTTAACTTTAATTATAAAGCAGCTATTTATATAAGCTAATAATTAATAAGACAGAAATTTTGGATAATATTAACAACCAAAGCACTCAGCAGTTAAGCTGCCATGTATAATTTGATTGATTTATTTGACAATATAAATGAAACAATGTAATACCTATCCTTACTCACAAGTTACAGATAGGGCTTTTATCTTCATAATCTTAGAGAAGTTCCACTGAAAACTTGTAATATCATCCTTGGCATTTAATATACTAACTCTGTGAGGGTAGGGTTTTATATGCTTTGTTTATTGTTGGATTTTGAATGCCAAGAGCTGATAAAAATAAAATGTAGTAATAACCTGAAATGTAGTAAAAAATAAGTATAATAATGTACTCCAAATTTCAAAACCTGTTGTAAGGGTGAAAGGAAAGAGGTAAAGTATCTGGACAGTGATCCATTCATTGTTTATAAAGTGGATGCCTTTAGGAAAGGAAGAAGGCAGGCAATCTAATCTAATCCCCATGTCAACAGAAACTCGAGAAAAAAATGGATAAATGATAATTTCTGGGAGGAAGAGACCTTATCTATTGACTGCCTTTAGCAGGATGGTACCTGGCTAAAGCATTGTTTATATTAAATAAACCAAGAATCTAAGAGGTTACACTCTCCAGAGAATGTCATATAAACTATACCACTCTGAAATAAAAACCAGAAATATTTTATAATGTAAACACTTGCCTCTCACTGTGTGGTAAACCTATAAACCTCACTAATGATTTCATCTATTTTGCTGGGCCACACGTGCTTGTTTTTCAAGGGAAGAGAACCAACCTGCAAAGTCACCCTTGATGTTCCAAATCTCTCTCTGCCTTATTAAAGTCTCTCAATTATTTGTATCCTTGAAATTATTAGTAATTATTAGTAAAGTTTGACACTGGGATAAGATTTCTGATTTGTCTGAGTCTAATCTGAGAATTCATTCATGTTAAATTGGCTTGCGTATGAAAGAAATTGAGGATAGCACATAACTTGTATAATCATAAAATCACTCAAATTGGGACATGTTTTAAGACCGAGAGACACCATTATTAATAATTACACCAGGTCAACAGGCACAAATTGAGACTTTCAAGGGCAATACTGAGACATATAGTCATGGTACGAATAGCACTGGGTCTTTCATTCATTAGTGTGTTTGTTTTCCTGAAAAATATTTTAAAATTTTGCCAATTTGAAATGTCCTGCTGCAGAAGTAAATGGGAAAATATGGACCCATGTAGAAGCTGCAATACTCAGTACTATATAAATTATGAATTATTCTGACAGACCTTAAAGTATCGATTTAAAGGTCATGATATCATGACATAATTATATGCTATTTAATTAAACATTTAAAATTATATAGGACTGTTATGGACAGCTTCCTTATCCACATTATATTTATCTGTATGAATAATAATATTTAAGAATGATATCTTAAAGTTGGAATTACGGTAACAGGTGATATGAATAGCATTCAGACTAATTTATATTCTTTCAGAATCACTGCACATTACTCACATCTCAAAGGAATCTTATGCAGTGTCTAAGGCTTAGGAGTTGCTCAAGGTTTGAAGATATAAAAATAAACAAGATATGTAATTGATGATATCAGAACCATTATCTACCAGAGCAGACTTTTTCTGGAGATTTTGGAGGCATCATAAAAACTTAGTTGTAAACTAAATTATATGATTCTTGTTTTTTTATAAACTAATTTAAGGATCATGAATAGGGCTTAGTGGAGCCATGTATCTCTTGAAACTATAAATAAAATGAATGTGGGTTCATTTCTGCATTTTGGGGTACAAAGAGATGTTAATTATTTTATGACATTCTTAAATTTCCTCAGATTTGGATTTGTGACCAAAGGAAAAAAAAGAATTAAGAATCAGAGAATTTGTATCTAGGGGATAGGTCCTTTTACAGATGACCCATATTATGAGGCAATAATTGCTCACATTCACACTCTGGTTAATAAGGCACCTCTGGCCTAATAGGAGCTTGATGCCTATTAGCAGACTGCACCACCTTGAAAAATATTAACCTGTAGCCATTCATTCAAATTCTCTTTATCTTAAAAGGAGAGAAGAGTAATTGTCTGTTTTTTACCAAACTCTCTCTCCCCTACTTAACAACCTATATTTTGTGAACTTTCTGATATCCAGGATTAACTTTGGGACTAATGTTTTGATTATTCAAATATTAATTACAATATTCTTTTGTATATAATATATTGATGATCATTTTAAAATATAAATATAAGAAGATATTCATAACACCAAAATTGTCTTTGGACCATAAATTTAAAATTCTGTTATTCAGAATATTCCTTTCTCTCTTTTAGTGTCTTGAGATTATTACAAATATGAAGACCATAGATTATAAAATTCCTCAAAAAATAAATTTTGGCAATGTCTTCACTTAATTACTTCCATTCACTTTTAACCTTTGCCAGCATGTTTCCTATCTCTGCCACTTTGTTGAACTTGGTCTTTGTCAAGTTCACCACTGACTTCCCATGTTCAAATTCAATAAATACTAAGACTTTTCAGCTAGTATTCAATAGAGTTGAATGGCCTATTTTTTAATTTTAAGTTACTTTTATCAAATTAGTATACATATACATTTTTTTAAGTCAAGAAATATTATAAACCATAAAGTTTTTAAAAATTCTCACTGATAAGAATTCTCATTAATAAAGACTACAAAAATAAGACATCAGTACTGTCTTGATCAGAAATAGTACATAGTTATTTAAAGCACAAAGCTTGATACAGAAATTCACATTTATATAAAGAAACTCCAGTTTCTTCTTAAAAATATTTGAGATACCTTATTTGGGGGTTATATCCCAATATGCACATAAACTTCATATATATATGAATATATATATTTTAAATATTTTATCAAAATTACATAATATAAAGAAATATACTATAGAAAATATACTACAAAGAAAAATACTATAAGGAAAATATATTTTTACAAAGCCCCATGTAGATTCTCCCTAAACCATCCATTTTGCCTCAGTGTGACATAAATATTTTATCATTTTTAATATGTGCCATGATTTGAGTAAGGTTGAAAAATATGCTCTATAAGCTTGCAGAATAACTATTCACTATTATACCTCAAGTTCAAATAGCTACTCTATAAATACTTGTTGAAAAATTAATGAATAAAAGGATAAAATACATAATTAGATATATAGAATATAGAGAAGTTTTATTGTATCTTTGTTGGCTCTATAGCAATGCATAAATGTTATTTTTAAGACAGGGAAATAAGGAATTACTACTATCCATTTGCTTACTTGCTGCCATGAAATCTACCTCTTTTAGGTAAAGGTAGAATGTTTTTACACATTGATTCAAGATCACTTAAGAATACTCCTTGTGGGCATGACATACTGCCAGATGTTATAAAAGACAGAAAGAAGTAAGACAATAACAACAAGAACAAAAAACTCGTAACTACTTTTAAGGAATTCATATTTTGGCAAGAGGAATTTTGCCAAAAACAACCATAACAAAAAGCAAAGACAGAAAGTGTATTGTGGGATGCATAAGACCAAGGCATTAATTGTTATTATTAGGGAGAACAGCAGCTTACTGGAAAAAACGAACATAATTATGGTATTGCTGAATAAGTGGGTTTCAAAAGGCAAAAACAGATTCACTTAAGGTGGAAAAAAATAAGTACAATCATTGTACTGTACATTCTTGGAATGATAATTTATATTTTATAATTGGGGCATTCTTTATAAAGAAAAAGAAATACTGAGATATGAAGATAGAAAATTCAAAACCAGATATTGAAGAAGCTGAAAGCCATGTTAAAATGTATATTCTATAGGCAATGATCCTTGTTTTCCTTTTTTTTTTAAGTTTGGAACAAGGAAGTCATAAAAAAGATATATGTTTTTGAAACAGTATAGGTAGCAAGATCAGTTGGAAATATATTGGGATAATTTTGGGCAAGAAAAATTAGTATGATAATATCACCTATTGGATGGTAGATTACAATCTAGGTAGATTCTCTTTATCTAAGGGTTTGAAGATTAACTGATTTGAAAAATTGGTAATACAACACCAAATAACAATGTTATTTGTGGAGGTTGGTGGTCTTTACCAGAGAGTTCATCACTTCTTCTGTTGAACTTATTTGAATTGTCATTGAGTAGGGTCTGGAATTGGCAATTTCCCAATAGCCTTTATGAGACAGAATACAATACACTTGGGAATATGACATCATAGGCTAAAATAAAACTACATCAAAACAAAGATAACAAGCTAAATAACACATGGAACTGGAAGCACAATTAGACAGAATAAGAATTTTAAGTACTTATATTGAATGTACCAAAAAAGGAAAGAAAAAGTAGCATGAAATAAGAATAAGAAAAAATAGTAATAAGTATATAAGAAAAAATCTTAGGTACATGTATGATAGAAATAGTAAAATGGATGCTACTAAAGAATAATTCATGAGTTTAAAGGTCAAGTTGAGGCATTCTCCCAAAAGAAAGGTTAAAGGGATTAAAAAAAAAAAAGAAAAAGAAATGTTTAAAGACATGGAGAACAGAAATCAAAGCATTTAAGTAACTGGTGTCCCAGAAGGTGAGAAAATATATGAAGAAATAATGGAAGGTATGCCAAATAGAAAAGAATAAGAGCAGAACAAAAACCCAACTATATGTGCATATTCTACTATACATATCCAGATACGAAAGACAGAGAAACAAATTTAAAAGCTTGGTGGGGGGTGGCATCCAGGTGGCTTATTTGGTTAAGCACCCAACTCTTGGTTTCGGCTCAGGTCATGATCAGGGTCATGAGATCTAGTCCCACATCTGCTCTGTGCTCAGCATGTGCTTGAGTTTCTCTGCACACCCCCCCCCCCCCGCTTGCTCTCTTTTTCTCTCTCTCTAAAAAGATAAATAAAACTTTTAAAAAATAAAAAATAAATAAAAACAAAAGCTTCTAAAGCAATAAGAATTAAATGACATTAAACTTTTCAACAGCAATACTGAAACCAAGAAATAAATAAAATAATATTTTTTGAATATTGAATGAAAATAATTTTGAACATAGACTGAAATTTTGCCAACTCATTGTTCAAATTTGAGGGTAAATATAGTCCTTGGGATAAAAGTTGAAAGAAGGTATTCTACTATCACTTCACATAAACCATTCTGAAGGAAAGTGAGATGAAATGAGATGAGAAATGAATTTAGAAGATGTTGCAAACAATATGGAAGTAACACTGAATAAATTGTTAAGATTTGCTGCTTATTAAAAAAAAATTAAAAGCTTTTTAAAACCAAATAAACAGAAGGAATATATACATGATAACATCATTATAACCTAGATAACAGTAGTAGGACTAGATCCTGGACAAGAAAAATAATATTAGATAATTAACAAAACATGAATATGGTCCCTAGATAAGTTAATAGTACTATATCAATGTTAACTTCCTAGTTAATAACTGCATGATTATATAATATGGCAACATTTGTGGAATGGGTAAAGGATATTCAGGAATAATTTATAATTTTTGTACCTTTTTTAGTAATTTGAAATTATTTCAAAATGAAAAATCAACAAAATCAAAGATACCAATTATGTGAAAAAACAAGGAAAAAGAAAAGAGTGGATAGAACAAACTGGAAAAAAAATAGAAGACAGTAATAGCCCAACTCTCTTAATAAATATAATAAATATAAATGGACTAAATAAGTTGGTCCAGCTATTTTCTATTTTCATGATGAACATATAAAGCAAAAAGTCAAAACTAAAATGATGGAAAAACATTAGGAAAAGTTTAACTAAAATACAGCTGGTGCAGCTATACTAATGTCAGACAAAATAAAGCATGAAGAAAAGGCATTGCTAGAGATAAAGCGAGTAAACATATAATGATAAAAGAATATATACTAAAAATATATACTATATATCACCAAGAATATATACTAATTATAATCATATAGATAGTTAATAATTACCTCAAAATGCAGAAAACAAAATTTGATAGAATTCAGGAGAAGGAAATGAATCTGTAATTATAGTGGAATATTTTAATAGTTTTCCCTTAATTCTTAGTTAAGTAGACAAAGGGAAAATCTTCAAAAATATAATATCATACTTTGCACAAAAACAGAATATTTGAATAACAATGAAAAGTTTGATCTAATGGACTTATGTATTATCATATGTAGGTTTTAACAAACATCAAAGAATAGGTAGAGACCAAGATTGAAAATAATTGTCCTTATGAAAAACATTCAAGTTAAAAGAGACTGCTTCTTATGGGACTGTCACAGCACTCTTAATCACTCAGTACTCCCAGCATTGCTCACCTTTCAATTTAGAGGAAATAAGTAAATAGTCCAGAAAGTGTATGCATCTTAAACACAATGTTATTACTTATTAGTAACTAAATGGTAGGAGAAGACTGCCAAAGTTCATAATCTTCCAAAATAAGGTATGCTGAACCCATGTTTTTTAGTATGGTCAGAGAAAGAAATTATACTAAGCATTCTAAAAGGTAAACTTTATATTCAAGGAAGGAGAGGCATTTCTCATCCTATATGCGGAAACAGGAAGGAACAGGAAAAGGTATTTGTCATCCTTCATGAATTTGAATATATGCCATTATGTAAAAATTGGCACAATGTACTAAAATAATCCTAAATAGAAAAATATGTCTGAAAAGTAATAGAAAATATTACTCAGTAAAAAAAAAGAAAGTAGTTTTTTCAATCTAAATTAATAAAAATTCATGTCCCCCCAAAATATTCTCAAGAACATCAATATAATTTCTGGTTGCTTTTTAAATTAACCATTTTATTAAAGCAAGCATAAGGTAATTCGTTATGATGTAAATAAAGAAATATGGGAAAATGTTATTTTTACTCTATTGTTTTAATTATAATGATTTTAAATAAATAAGATACTCTTCTATAGCTTTTTACATATCACAAATATTAAAAGTAAGTGGAAATAATAAAATATTATGTAAAAATGGGTGGTTCTATAATATTTGGAATCACAGAGGGAATGACAGATTTTATTAGAGTCCATAGTTCAGATAGCTTAATCTAATACAACCATTTTCCCATGCACATAATTTAATTATTACATAGTGAAACATTTACAGTTGTCAGGAAGCATCATTGTGAAACAGAATGGACACTAGATTTTAAGGAAACAGAACCTAGAAATAGTACCAGTTCTGTCACTTTTGGATTATGTGACCTTGGGTAAATTATTATAGCTTTTTTTTTTTTCTTTCATTTTATTTATTTTTTCAGTGTAACAGTATTCATTCTTTTTGCACAACACCCAGTGCTCCATGCAAAACGTGCCCTCCCCATTACCCACCACCTGTTCCCCCAACCTCCCACCCCTGACCCTTCAAAACCCTCAGGTTGCCCCAACCTCCCACCCCTGACCCTTCAAAACCCTCAGGTTGTTTTTCAGAGTCCATAGTCTCTTATGGTTCGCCTCCCCTCCCCAATGTCCATAGCCCGCTCCCCCTCTCCCAATCCCACCTCCCCCCAGCAACCCCCAGTTTGTTTTGTGAGATTAAGAGTCATTTATGGTTTGTCTCCCTCCCAATCCCATCTTGTTTCATTTACTCTTCTCCTATCCCCCTACCCCCCCATGTTGCTTCTCCATGTCCTCATATCAGGGAGATCATATGATAGTTGTCTTTCTCCGATTGACTTATTTCACTAAGCATGATACGCTCTAGTTCCATCCACGTCGTCGCAAATGGCATGATTTCATTTCTTTTGATGGCTGCATAGTATTCCATTGTGTATATATACCACATCTTCTTAAAACTCACTTTCTTCATTCCAAAACATTAATAATAAACTAAGTTTTTATAATGTGACATCATCTAGCACTGGGATGACTAAGACATTTTAGTTTTTACAGTACATTTGTTGTGACTACGCAGAACCTTCACTTGAGAGAGAAGTCAGTCAGGACTCAGTATGATTTATGAATGATATTTTCCAAGGGTTCAGTCATCCCTTTGGGGATAGTTGTCCCAAAACTCCCTACTTCCTCCTCTTGTTCCAACTTTTCCTTTCTTCTATACACTTAATATAAAATATGGCTCAATTTAAAGTTAGCTCAATTTAAAACTTTGGATTAAACAGAAGAGTTTAAATAACTTAAACACATTTTTTTTGTTCCCTCTTTGCACTCCAGTACCATGATCAAAAAGGAAAATTAGAAAAACAACAACAAGACATTCAAAGACAATTAGAAAGAAAGTATCAGTGACACCAAAATCATTTGGAAGCTAGAAGCACATGGATGAAAAGTAACTGATAACCAGCCACTATGAAGTTGAATATTAAGGTTTAATGTGGACAAGCAAAGAAGAAAGCAGACTTACAATGCAGAACACTAAAAAAGGTGGGGAATTTGAAACATGGTTTAAAAAAATTATTTGAAAGGCATAATTAGATAACTGATCTTTGGCAACCACACATAACCAGGTGACTCTTTCATCCATTTGCTCTTAAAGGAGACTAAATATTCGCCCTCTTGAGAAGTTAAACCAAAGAAACTATGGACTCAGGGGCACCAGGTATAGCTAAGGATTGGCAGGCATAATTGGAGGATGACTGAAAATTGGAGGATGAAATGAAAGGCCACATAGCAAGTTGAGAGAATAGCAGTTACTCACATATCAGAAGCAAAATATTGGAAGAGTCTTCTTCTGAAGAAACCTCATATTACACGTCCCTCAATAAAGACCCTGGACCTCACTAAATTATCCCACATTAATGCTTACAAGTCAATAAAACTAAACCACATTTATGAGCAGTGTTTCCAAGTAGCATTTCATAATCTTAATCTTAAATATGAGTGAACAAACAAGGATTATTAGCATTTTTCACAAAAGCTGTAGGAAGAAAGTAACTTAGGGAAATAGGAAAATATACCTTGGAGAAGAACCAACCACAAAAAAATTAAATGATATTATTATTTTCCAAGATGTAGAGAAGATATTGCATCTATGAATGTAAAATAGAATTTTTAGAAACTTCATTACATAATTATAAGTAGAGGATAAAATTGAGTAAACACCCCAGAAGAGAGGACAAATATAAAAAAAAAAGGGGGGGGGAAGTAAGGGATTAAAAAGTAAGAGAGTTAGAGGATCAATCCCAGAGGTCCACCTGAATAATAGGAGTCATAGAAAGAGAATACACAATGGATATAATGATGAAATAAATAAAGAATAATGTGTCAGCATGATGGCAGACGAGGAACTCTCACATCCTTATTCTCCCTTAGAAATATCCCATAAGTAACTGCAGAATGACTAAAATAACTTAAAAGGAGCTCTAGAAATGAGCTCCAAGCAACCAAGTAAACACCCAAATAAGAAAAAGTCACAATCAAAACAGCAAGAAATTTTGTGGCATTTTTACTTGCCCTTCACTACTCTCTCCCCAGTGTGGTATAGCACAGTTAGGAAGAAGCAGCCCATTTTTAATTTCTCTCCCTTAGGATGGAAAGAGAAGAATAAAACTTGTTTGGAATGTTCAAGCTTGTCTCTGGGCTGCCGAAAGGACTAGTTTGTCTCTCACCTGACTCAAATCTTCAGGAGAGGAAAGGCAATATAGTTTAGATATCAGGCTGAAAACCACTGAGGGCAGTAATGATACATAAAACTACAGGGGAATTGCAGATCCACAGACTCCTGGGAGAAAAACAATTGAGGGCAGAGAATACAAAAGAAAATCTAAGGCCCCAAAATGAAGCGGGGTAAGACTCTGAGAAATTAAGACACTTAAAGGAACCTGGGGAAAATCAAAAGAAAAGAAAACCATAGACACACTGACCCAGAGGGAATGCCTGCCCAGAAGAGATCTAAGAAGATTTAACCCTTTACCCTAAGCAGATCTCAAAGCTTAGTGAAAGTCTTCCATGCAAGTCGGCAAATATTGAAAGAAGTAGCTGTTTTCAAATGTCCAATTTTCAACAATCACAAAGCAGAGAAAAAAAAAATAGGGAAACAAGGTCCATTTAAAGAAAATAAATCCTCAGAAACTGTCCCTGAATACACATATCAGACTTACCAGATAAAAACTTTATTTGTAAATTTCATTTTAATTCCAGTAGAGTTGACATATACTGTTATATTAATTGCAGGTGTACAATGTAGTGATTCAACAGTTTTATACATTATTTGGTGCTCATCACGATTAGCACTCCTTTTTTAAAGATTTATTTATTTGAGAGGGAGAGAGAGAGAGAACGGGGTGGAGAGGGGGAGGAGAGGGAGACTGAGTCTTTTTTTTTTTTTAAGATTTTATTCATTTATTTGACAGAGAGAGGGAGAGAGATCACGAGAAGGCAAAGAGGCAGGCAGAGAGAGAGGGGGAAGCAGGCTCCCCGCTGAGCAGAGAGCCTGATGCGGGGCTCGATCCCAGGACCCTGGGATTACGACCTGAGCTGAAGGCAGAGGCTTAACCCACTGAGCCACCCAGGCACCCCAGCAGACTGAGTCTTAAGCAGATTCCACACTGAACACTGAGCTGATGCAAGGCTTTGTCTCACTACCCTGATATCAAGACCTGAGTTGAAACCAAGAATCAGATGCTTTAACCAACTCTGCTACCCAGGTGCCTCAAGGTAAGTACTATTAATCCGCTTCATCTATTCTACCCACCTTCCCACCCATCTCTCCTCTGGTAACCATCAGTTTGTTCTTTATAGATAAGAGTCTTTATAGATAAGAGTATGGTTTGGCTCTCTTTTTTTGTCGTTCATGTGTTGTTTGTTAAATTCCACAAATGAGTGACAGCATATGGTATCTGCCTTTGCTTATTTTGCTTAGCATTATTCTCTCTACCTTCATCAATGTTGTTGCAAATGTTAAGATTTCACTCTTTTTTATGGCTAAGTAATGTTCCATGGTATGTACGTGTGTGTATATATATACACATATCTTCTTTATCCATTTATTTACCAATAGACACTTGGGCTGCTTCCATAATTTGGTTATTGAAAATAATGTTGCAATAAATATAGGGTGCATAGACTTTTTCAAATTAATGCTTTCATATTCTTTGGGTAAATGCCCAATGGTGGAATTACTGGATCATATGATACTTCTATTTTTTTAAATTAACATATATTATTTGTTTCAGGGGTACAGGTCTGTGATTATCAGTCTTATACAATTCACAGCATGATAGTTCTATTTTTAATTTTTTTGAGGATCCTCCATACTGTTTTCTACAATGGCTACACTAGTTTGCACTCCCACCAACAGTGCATAAGGTTCCTTTTTTCCACATCCTCACCAACACTTTGTTGTTTCTTGAGCTATTGATTTTAGCCATTCTGACAGGTGTGACATGATACTCATTGTTTTTTTTTTAAAGATTTTATTTATTTATTTGACACTCATTGTGATTTTAATTTGCATTTCCCAAATCATTAGTGATGTTGAACATCTTTTCGTGTTAGACAAAAACTTTAAAATAACTGTTTTAAATATGCTCAAAGAGACAAAGGAAAACATGGGAAAATAATGAAAGAAAATCAGAGAAACAATATATAACCAAAATAAGATTACCAATAAAGAGATAGAAATTATTTAAAAGAATTAAACAATTTTTGCAGCAGAAAAACAAAATAACTGAATTGAAAAACTCACTAGCATTTCAACAGCACATGTAAAAAAAAAAGGAAAAAATTCAGCAAAATTAAAGATGGATCTTTTGAAATAATAGAGTCTGAGGAACAAAAACAGAATAGAGAAAAGTGAACAGGGAATAAGGAACTTGCAGCATACTAGCAAATGGATCAAAGTATGCATTTTGGGGGTTCCAGAAGAAAATGAGAAACAGATATGTTACTTGAAGAAATAAGAGCTGAACCTCCCATATTTGAAGAAACATATACATTTACAAACTTTATAAATGCCAAGTAGGATAAGCAAAATGAGACCCACATTGAGAGACATTATAAAGAAACTGTCAAAAGACAAAAACAAAGAAAGAATCTTGAAAGTCACAAAAGAAAAGTGACTCATTACATACAAGGGGTATTCAATAATTTGCAGATACATCAGCAGAAACTTTGAATGCCAGGAGGCAGTAGGAGGATATATTTGAAGTGCTGAAATTAAAAAACAAACAAACAAACAAACAAAAAACACCACTGTCAACTGAGAATTCTATATTTAATAAAGCTCTGTGATAATTACTTTTATATGGTAACTTGGTTAAACCATGGTACCCAGATATCTGGCCAAACATTATTCTAGATGTATCTGTAAAGTTATATTTTAGATGATATCAACATTTACAGCAGCAGACCTTGAGTGGAGACAAATATGAGCATTATATAATAATAGGGTCAATTCACTAAGAAGATATAATAATTATAAACACATATCCACCAAAAATCAGAGGAACAAAATAAATAATACAAACATCTACAGGTTAAAGACAGAAATATAAGCATTTCTACAATAACTGATTTCAATGTCTCATTTTCAACATTGGATATAACAACCAGAGAAGCAGAGGATTTGAACAATATTATAGATAAACTGGACCTAACAGACATATACAAAACACTCAGAATATACATTTTTCTCAAATGTACATGGAACATTATCTAGGATATTGAATATTTTGGGCCATAAAACAAATCTTTTTTTTTTTTAAGATTTTATTTTATTTTTATTAGAGAGAGAAAGAGAGCGAGCACAGGCAGATAGAGTTGCAGGCAGAGGCAGAGGGCAAAGCAGGCTCCCTGCCAAGCAAGGAGCCCGATGTGGGACTCGATCCCAGGATGCTGGGATCATGACCTGAGCCAAAGGCAGCCACTTAACCACCTGAGCCACCCAGGCGTCCCCCATAAAACAAATCTTAATAAATTTAAAAATACTGAAATTACTCCAAGTATATTTTCTAATCACAAGGGAATTAAAGTAGAAATCAATAACATAAGGAAAACTGGAAAATTCATAAATATGTAGAAATTAAATGGGATACTCTTAAATAGCCTATGAGACCAAAAAAAAAAAAATCTCAATGGAAATTATAAAATATCTTGAGACAAATGAAAATAAAACACAATATACTGCAATTTCTGGGGTTCAGCAAAACTGGTGTTAAGAGGCAAGTATATGATTATAAATGATTACATTATAAAAGAAGAACAGTATCAAATAAACAGTTTAACCTTAAACTTCATTGACGTGGAAAAAGAATGAACTAAATTAAGCTAGGAGAAGAAAGAAAATAAATATCAGAGAGGAGATAAAATAGAGTTATAAAAACAACATAGAAAATCAGTGAACACAAGATTTAGTTCTTCAAAATATAAACAAAATTGATAAAGCTTCAGCTAAAAAGATAAGTAAAAAGAGATAAGGCTCAAAAAACTAAAATCAGAAGTGAAAGAGGGGACATTGCTATGATTTTATAAAAATAAAAAGGATTATAAAAATACTGTGAATAAATATATGCAAATAAATTATATAACTTAGATGAAATAGATAAATCCTTAGACTTACACATCCTACTAACACTGAATCATGAAAGTAGAAAACCTGAATAG
Organism: Meles meles; assembly: GCF_922984935.1. NCBI lineage: Eukaryota > Metazoa > Chordata > Mammalia > Carnivora > Mustelidae > Meles > Meles meles. Next base: position 154,963,736 of record NC_060066.1, on the reverse strand, counting down.
ATCTATAACTCATAAGGAGATTGAATCAGTAATCAAAACCTTCCCAAAAAATAAAGTAAAAGAACTAATGACTTTACTAGGAAAGAAGTTAACAGCAATCCTTCTCAAACTCTTCCAAAAAACTGAAAATGAGAGAATATCTCTTTACTCCTATGAGGCTACATTATCTTGATACTAAAGCCAGACAAATAAACTAAAAGAAAAGAAAAAAATATTCTTTATGAATACTGATGCAAAAAATCCTCTGAATCTATTAACAAACTCAATTAAGCAGCATATTTAAAAGATTATATAACAGGATCACGGGGGATTTATTCCTGGAATACAAGAAGTGATACAACATATGAAAATCAATCTATGTAATACACATTAACAGAATGAAGGAAAAAAACATGATCACCATAATCAATGCAGAAAAAAATATTTTGACAAAAATTCAAAACCCTTTGATGATAAAAACACCAAAACAGTAAATAAAATAATTGAAAGAAACTAATAAAAGTCATATAAGAAAAAAAAAACTCATGCAGCTAACATTTAAGATCAAGAATAAAATACTTAAGAATAAACTTAACAAAGGATGTGAAAGACTTGTACACTGAAACCTACAATATGTTGCTGAAAGAAATTAACAGAAATAAAAGGAAAAGCAACATATATTTGAGGACTACAAGACTTAATATTGCTAAACTACTACTCAATTTTTAGCAGTCTATAAAATCAATGTCCTCCTTATAAAAATCCCAATGGCATTTTAGCAGAATAGAAAAATTCATCCTAAAATTCATATACAATTTCAAGGGACCCCAAAGAGCCAAAACAATCCTGACAAAGAAGAAAACTGTAGTTCTCACATTTCATCATTTTCAAACATACTATAAAACTATAGTAATCACAATAGTGTCATTCTGATATAAAAACAGACATATAGATCAATGGAATAGAAGAGAAGTCCAGAAGTAAATGCTTGAATATTGGATCAAATGATTCTCAAAATGAATATCAAAATGATTCAATAGGGATATAAAAACAGACATATAGATTAATGGAATAGAATAAAAGCCCAGAAGTAAATGCTTGCATATTGGATCAAATGATTCTCAAAATGATTATCAAAATGATTCAATAGGCAAAGGGTAGTCTTTTCAAAAAATGGTGCTCAGGGACACCTGGGTGGCTCAGTTGGTTAAGCGTCCAACTCTTGATTTTGGCTCAGATCATGACCTCAGACTGAGGTGAGTCTGAGCCCCATATCTGGCACGGCACTGTTCATGGAGCCTGTTTAAGGTTCTCTCTCTCCCTCTCCTTCTTCCCCTCGTACCCCAAGGCACATGCCCTCTTTTTCTCAAAAAACAACAAAAAAGTCATGCTCAAAAAACTGGATTCCATGTGCAAAAAGGTAAAGTTGGATTATTACTTTACATAATAAACAAAAATTAACCCCAAATAGATAAAAAATTTTGTGCATCAAAGGGTACTATCAATGAAGTAAAAAGAAAACCCATAGAATAGGAGAAAATACTTGCAAGAATAGGAGAAAATACTTGCAAATCATACATTTATAAGAGATTGATATTTAGAGTATATAAAGAAATCCTGCAATTCAACAGCAAAAAAAAGCAAACACAACAAATAGGAAATGGACAACAAATGACTTAAATAAACATTTCTACAAAGAAGATATACATACGATCAATAAGCACATGAAAAGATGCTCAGTATCACTAATTAAGGAAATGCAAAATAAAAGCACAATGAGATATGACCTCACATCTATGAGTTTAATGGATGGCTACCATTAAAAGAAGAAGAAGAAGAAGAAGAAGAAGAAGAAGAAGAAGAAGAAGAAGAAGTTGAAGAAGAAGAAGAAGGAGGAGGAGGAGGAGGAGAAGGAGAAGGAAAAGAAGAAGAAGAAGAAGGAGGAGGAGGAGGAGGAGAAGAAAAGAAAAAAAAAAAGTGTTACTCAGGATGTGTAGAAATTAGAACACTTGTGCACTGTTGCTGGCAATGTAGAATGGTATATCTGCTGTAGCAAATGGTATGGTGATTCTTCAAAACATTAAAAGTAAAATTATCATATGATCCAGCAATTCCACCTATGGCTATACACTCAAAACAACTGAAAGCAGGGTCTCAAAGAGATAACTGTATACCCATGTTCATAGCAGCATTATTCACAATAGCTAAAATATGGAAGAAATCCAAATGCTGGTTTAGATAAACAAAACATACAGCTGACCCTTGAAAAATGCAGGGATTAGGGTCACCAATCCCCTGCACAGCTGAAGTTCCATGAATAACTTTGGCCCCCCCAAAACTTAATTACTAATGGCTTACCATTGGACCAAAAGTCTTTCCAATAACATAAACAGTCAATTAACACATATTTTGTATGTTATATATATTATATACTGTATGCTTATAATAATCTAGAAGAGATGTTATTAAGAAAATCATAAGGAAGGGAAAACATATTTATAGTATTAGTATTTATAAAAAATAAATCTGTAGAAGTGAGCCTGCCCAGTTCAAGGCTATGTTGTTCAAAGGTTGACTGTAATGGAATATTTATTATTAAACCTTAAAAAGGAAAAACAAATGTGACATGCTTCCACATATATCAACTTTAAAGACATTATGCTAAATAAAATAAGCCAGTCACAAAAGGAAATATTGTGTGATTGCACTTATATGAGATACCTAGTGTAATCAAATTCTAGAGAGAAATGCAAAGTGCTTTTAGAGGTTGAGGGTGTGGGAGGATTGGGAATTACTGTGTAATGGGCACATAGTGTCAATTGAAGAAAAAAGATGAAAAGTTTCCACAGATGGGTGGTCATGATGGATGCACAATATAAACATACTTAATGTACAGTTAAAAATGCTTAAAATCATTGAGTTTTATGGTACATGTATTACCATAAAAATATAATAGAAACACCCAGAACTGAGGGATATAAATTTTCAGAATGAATAACTAACAGTAATTTGAATAGAAAAACAATCTGGCCAAGCAAGCAAATATTTATGATACAAATCACTGTGAAATTGCAGAATACCTGGTATAAGAAACAATGCTAAAAGTTTCCAGTCAGAAAGGAAAAAAAAAAAAATAGACATTAATATATATCAAACTAAGAACTAAATGGCAATGGACCTCTCAAAGGAAACACTGGAAGTTAGATGATAAAGTGATCCTGAAAAAAATCTGAAAGAAGCTCTACTCAGTCAAATCATCAACCAAATATAAATGTAGTATAACAGCATACTTAGGCTTTCAAGGTTTTAAAAAATTTGCCTCCTATATATAATTTCTCAGTAACTCATAGAGAAGGCACTGTATTAAAATAAGAAAATAAACCAAAAAAGACCAAGATATAGAATGCTGGAACGTAGATTCCCTACATAGCATGGCGACAAATGAATTCTTAGGATTCAGTTGAAGAGACGTACACCAAAATGGAGAGTCTAAAAGCAGGTTTAGAGGGTAAGCAGTCCTGATTAAATCAGCAAAATGAAAGGTGCAAGCAGAAGTATCGTGAAAAAAATTATATATGTGTGAGTATGTTTAGGGAGAGTGGTGGTTTGAATGGTATTTCAAACAAGTTTTCAAAAAAATAGTATAAAAAAGCAAACACATCCTAATATATTGTATGGCTCAGCTGTGAACAATATATACACAGTCATAAGAATTAAAGCAGTAAATACTAATTTACCCCAAACAGTAGTGATATAATTCTGTGGGGAAAATAGAGGAGGGAATATATAAGTGTGTGTATTATGGAGGATTTATAAGAGAATTAAATCTCCATCTTTCACAGAGGAAATCGGTAAATAATATCTAACTCCCCCCCTCGGAAAAAAAGATATTTTAGCAGAATAAGCATGTTACTTGGAAATATAAAAGTAAACAGCAGAAGAGTTACAAGATAGTATCTTGGGGTATCAGAAAGATTAAATGTAGTGGTGTGGTGCCTGGAACTACTATTTTTCCATCATTTCATTTTTGTTTATAAATCTAGGAATTAAATAATCATACAAATAAAATTGCTTTTAAATAACAATGTAGAGCTTTATGAACTGTATATATAATATACATGAAACTAAACACTAGATATTAAAATAAATGTTGTAAACATATTTTATATGCATGAAACTAATGGATAATTAATGAAATATCAAAAGCCACTGACAAATAAGGAACTGGTAGAGATAGACAAAGTACAACAGTTCACATACAAAGAAAATAAAAGGGGATTAAAAATACCATCATGAGTTTTAAAAAGAGAAAGATTTGATATTTAAGAATTAAAAGTTCTGAGAAAGAGAAATGAGGAGTTGTTCAATGGATTTAAAATTCTGGTAAACAAGATAAAGTTCCAGAGATCTGCTGTGCAACATTATGACTAAGGTTAACAATATTGTATTATGCACTTAAAAGTCTGTTGAGAGAGTAGGCCTCAGGGTAAGTGTTTTTATCATAATAATTTTAAAAGATTTAAGAGAAAACCTTGAGAAAATTGAAAATAATTTTATAAAAATGATTATATGATTTTTCTGTGAAAGAGGTAAAGAATGCCATCGATCACACATAAAATTTTATCAGAAAAAATTCTGCAAAAACAACAAGAAGTACACATTTAATAACCAAAATCTTATTAACATAAGACAAAATGTACCTTATTGACAAAACAATTATGTTCAAAGCCTGAAGGAAATTAAGTATTATTACTTAATTGAAATCATTTATATTAATCTAATACTTGACAGATTTCCTGAAAGAGGAACCATGCTGACATAGCTATACAGCTAGAAAGCTATCAACTCAATATGGTTCCTGCCTACACCTATTTAATTCCCCCCTTATGCTCAAAATCCAGTTCTTGATAAACATGAAATAACTTTCTGAATATGTACATTTATAAAAAATTAAATGAGATATGCATATTTTCTCTAAACGTCTCAACCTATATTTCATAGAATCGTATATTTATAGTTCAAAATTAACATGCCTAATTTCTAATGAATTTACTCTTCATCAAAATATATTAATACATACAATTTAAAAATTCATATAACTAACCTCTTTGAGAGAGATGTCTTGATTTTTTTGATTTTATACCAATTTCTTTGGTTTTTAATTCATATATAATAGAAGACACATGTTTACTCTGTTCTCTAGAATTTTTTAAATAAACAGGAGAATGTATAATCTGTGGAAACAAAATAAAAGCAATGATAAATACAATAATGTCTGTTATATACTTTTTCGAGTTCTCAAAGAACTCTCATATTTATTATACACTACAATGATTGATTTTATTTTTTTAAAAATACCAAGAAAAACCTGTGAGATAGGCAGAGTTAGGAAAAGATGTAAAGAGCTCCATTGTATATGATTTTGATAAATTGTCTATTAAGAGTTAATGATATACGTTGGACCATGCTTGAAGGGAGACTGAGGGGAAAAGGGTCCTGTCAGGAGGGTGTCATGACAAAACAAAACAAAAACCACCAAGAAAAACAAGGAATAAACAAAGAGAAGAAAGACTGTGTTGCCCAAAAAGCCTAAAGAAAGATTTAGGTTAAAAGAGGGTAGACAAAACTATTTTACAGAATACTAAAAAAGATAGTAACATTGAAAGAAAGATAAATGGGACCAGAATTATCACATTTTTTTTTTAAGATTCTTTTTATTTATTTATTTGACGGACAGAGATCACAAGTAGGCAGAGAGGCAGGCAGAGAGAGAGGAGGTAGCAGGCTCCCTGCTGAGCAGAGAGCCAGAAGTGGTGCTCGATCCCAGGACACTGGGATCATGACCTGAGCTGAAGGCAAAGGCTTTAACCCACTGAGCCACCCAGGCACCCCAAATTATCACAAATCTTAAAAGTACAAATGTATCTGGTATGTGTGGAAGGAATAACAAGAGAATATTGAAAAAAAGCTTGGTGGAGAGTTGGGGGCACCATCAGATGTAAACTAAAAATGTCTGTAAATTGTTTGGGAATATTTTAATAATTAATACTGTGTTGTCTGCCTTTGTCTTCACAGTCTATCCACCACAGTGCAAAGGATCCACCAGGTCATCAGAAACCCAGGCTTTTTCCAAATTTATCACTCTTTCTTACCCTCTATGTGGCTTCTATCCTCAAGGTTTACTCATGAGTCAAGATAGCTACTAGAGCTCTACACACAATGTCTGTATTTCAGTCAGCAAGATGGAGGAAAAGGGCAAAATGACAAAAGGGCATAGGCCATGTGTCTTAAGGTACTTTCCCAGAGGTCCTTCAAAAAACTTCTGTTTATATCTTTACTCATAGTGACAAAGGAGAGAGTAAGCAATGCAGTCTTTTTGGTAGGTACTTTGCTGCCTGGAGTAAAATTTCAGGTTTTTTACCAAAAAAGAAGAAAAGGACAGATATTGGTAGGCAACCACAGTATACAACAGAAAAAAAGATCAGAAGTTTGGAAGGGGATATACATTTGTATTTTAAGATACATTCCCAGGGACATTATGCATTCCTTGATGAGTACCACTGGCCTAAATTCTAAGGACTCACAAATACGTATCTTCAATAGTATTCCTTTCTGAGTTGTTTCTTTTTTATGTAGTACCAATGAGCTGTGCCCTTTCACCCTGGAAAATCTCACAGACATCTCATACTCGATAGAATTTAATTCCTATCTTTCCTCCAAACCTATTATAAATTATTTCTGGTTTTGGTGAATAGCACCCCCTTCATCCAAGAAGATGAGAGTCACATAAACTCTCTAATATGTGACAGCAGATAGGATTTTGAAATTTAAAAAAATAAAATCACTGTATTTCCCCTACCTTGACCTGCCTACTTGTCCAAACCTCCTTTATTCTACAATTTAGGAGAAACACTTGGATATGTTTCCTGGTGCCCTGTACTTAGAATTTTCTGCCTAAATTCTTATAATGCACAAAACAGATGTATTTAACTGAATAGCCTTGAGTTTTTATCTTTTAAATTTTATATGTGATATTCTATAATTTATTGAAAACAATCTGTCTTTATGCAATGACTCATTGTGCAAGAATTTTTAAATGCTCATGATGGATACTAGGTATTATGTAGTCTCAGTTTTATTCTTCCCTAAAAATCCTTCACTAGTTATCTTACATAATTTCTTTCCATTCTTCCTATGACAAAAATACTAGTTTTTGCTAGAAAGACAGGTAAGCAGTTATTTCTAAGCTTATACATTCTCGTTATATTAATTTTTTTTTTCTAAAGTTTGTGAAGGGGGCGCCTGGGTGGCTCAGTGGGTTAAGCGTCTGCCTTCGGCTCAGGTCATGATCTCAGGTTCCTGGGATCGAGTTCCACACCGAGCTCTCTGCTTAGCAGGGAGTCTTCTTCCCCCTCTCTCTCTGCCTGCCTCCCTGCCTAGTTGTGATCTCTGTCAAATAAATAAATAAAATCTTTTAAAAAAATAAAGTTTGTCAAGAATAACTATAACATAGCAGAATATCAACACATTATCAAAATATAACATTATTTTAAGTAATATTACTGCTATTCTCACTTGGGTCCAGTTCTTTCTATTAAACAAAGTATTACAAAAATAATGTAGACTACTCTTCTGCAATCAATTAGGTAACAATCAATTGTAAATGCTTCTTCAACCTGAAATTCATCTATCAGTCCTCTTCAATTAGTCTTCTGTATCATCATTCTTGTGTTTTCTTACTTCTATAAATTTTGCTCTATTTTTTTTTCCATTTTATTTATTTTTTCAGCGTAACAGTATTCATTCTTTTTGCTCTATTTTTATAACTACTGTCTCTCTACTAACAATGCAATTAATCATACATTAAAAATCATCCCCAATTCTATATAAACCACAAAAATGGACCCTTTAGAATGTAAAGATATGTTTAGCAATCTATTTCTACTAATAACATATTCTCCTGCCTTTCCCTGAAAGAATAAAGGAAATTTTTAAAATAAGTGTGTATCTGTCAAATCTGAGTATCTAATCTCTATGGAGGTCTGCGGCAAGATGGCAGAGAAGTAGGAGACCCTATGACCCTATTTCAACCGGTCCCCTAAAGTGAGCTAATTATGTACCATAACACTCTGAACACCCATGAAATCAGCCTGAGATGTAGGAATATACACTTCTGGATCTCTACTGGGGCAGAAGACTCCAGTGGAGAGGTAAAGCAGAGTGGGAATCTATCACAAATAAAATTAATTTATAGAACCACGAAATTTAAAAATTAGATACTGAAGGAGCACCTGGGTGGCTCAGTCAGTTAAGTGTCTCCCTTCAGCTCTGGTCATGGACCCAGACCAGCATAGCTTCTCCCTCTCCCTCTGCCTACAGCCCCCCACCCCTGGTTTGTGCTCCCTCTCTCTCTCTGTGTCAAATAAATGAATAAAATCATTTAAAAAATTAGATACTAAAATTTTACATTTTTAATATTTTTATTCTATTTAAAAATTAAATGTGTAGCTAGTAAGTTCCTTTCAGAAATATATTTTCTTTAGTTCTTCCATTTACCCTTTTTTATATACCTATGTGCCATTCCTTGTCATCATTTAAAATAATTTTCCTTTCCTTGGCTTTTATAAAAGAAGAATCTATGACAAAGTTTGCATATCTAGGAAGATGAGCATCTAAATTCCTAAGTGAACTGAGACATACACAGGCTACCAAAGTAAAGAAACTGTGCTTTTCTGTATACATAGTACAAGAAGGAAAAGAAAGGATGTGCCCCTTACTGATACTCAAAATCATGGAGAAGGAAAAGTTATCAGAAGACTGAGGATGATCTAATATCTTGTTTTTAATAGCAGAAAGTCTATCCTATTAACTGACATACCATAATCCCAATACTGGTCCTCAATAATTTTAGAAAGTAAAGTTAAGGATATTTGGTAGCATTTAGAAGAGGAATAAATCACCAGGGAGCAGTATAAGTTAACAAGTGAATATATAAGATACAATTTCATTTTTAACAGGGTTAAAATTAACTCAGCTTCAAACATCCTCTATATGATAAAACATTCTGTAGTAAGAACATTCTGTAGTATGTTCAAATAAATGTTTTCATAACTTTGGAAAGATAACATGATTCAATGCAGATCAGAGATGTTGAGTCATCACATGAAAGAGAGTAAGGATTCATAAAATGATGCAACCTGAAGTGAGATCTCTAATGTCATAAGCACGATCAATATTTATGCAAATGATTTGAATAATAATAAAGGAAATGTTTATGACATTTTTAGGTGAGGTGTCAAAAGAACAAAACCAGTTAACACAAGATAGAAATTTTAAATATTTTCAACAGACAGGGGCAATCAACCAAATTAAACAGATGAAATGTAATAGAAATAAATATTACAATTGGGCAAAATGCATTTCATCACTGTAATATATAATGTAATTTAAAATCATGAGTGATAAGAGGATACAATATTGTAATTAAAATAGCAAATTAAGAGTCCATTGTAGGATGACCTTATGCTATATTATTTTATCTAGAATGAAGAAAATCACAAATATTACCATATGTGTAATATGACCATATGTCTTACCATATTAATTTCTGATGAGAACCATAGCTGAAGCACTATGTCAGGTCAGGGCAACATATTTTCAGATGAGGATAGATAATCTGGAACGTGAAAAGAGAGCAGCCTACCTACTAAGTTATTTTTAAAGTAAGCCCTATATATTTTTATATATATATATAAAATATATATATTTTATAAATAAGCCATATTTAAATCCAGAGTAGAAAAGAGGCAACAAAGAAAGATTCAGGCTTCTTACCTCCCCCAATTACCACCTCCCTCATCTTATAAAATGATAGCAGACTCTTGTTCAAACCACAAGAACTTAGAATTTGTTCTCTATTTTATGCTCTTTCCTGAAACTCTATATCTAAGCCATCAGCAAATCTTGACAATTATACCTCCTAAATGTATTTCAAATCTGTCTTCTTCTCTTCCTTTTTGTATTACCTCTCTAGTCTAAGCTATAGTCACCCCTTCTAACCACAAATGGTCTTCTGTTGGCCTCTGCCTTCACACCAGATCTTAAAAGATTCAGTTACTTTTATCAAAAGATAAATCTGATCATGTTTATTTTTAGCTTTACATTTCCTGATTGCTGTCCAAGGTGCCAGTCCTTACTATGAGCTTGAAAAGCCAGCAAATATGGCCCTGGGTCACATTGTCAAATTCATTTCATTCTACCCTTGACTTTATTCATCACACTCTTACAACACTGGATTTCATTCAGTCCTTTGAACCCAACACAAAACAATCTACTCCAGGCACTCCAAGCCTCCTACTCCTTATGCAAGCTCTTTGTTCTATCTAGAATACACTCCTACACTTTTCATGACTAGTTTCTCATCCTTCAGGTCTTAACTTTTATCTCCTCAGAAAAACATTCTATGGCAATCTTATGAGAACTAGAACTTCTCCTATTACTCTATCTCAGCAACCTATTTATTTTATTTACATTTATCACGATTTGTTCACTTGGATTATAACTTGGTTTTCACTTTTTGTTTTTTCCTAGAATCCATCTAGTTCACCAGGGTAAGGACTTTGCCTGTCTTCCTTACTTAGTGCCAAGAATGGCCCCTGACACTCAGCAAATATTCAATAATTATATGCTAAATGTGTAATAAATAGTAGCAAAGACAAGTACTAGAGGGAATGAGTGGAGGTTTAGGAACTTTGGTTCAATATACTATAAAGTGAAACTCCCTTTTCAGAGTGAGTCCGACCAGACATAATTTAAAGATAAATTCCTAGCTTGCATTTTTTAAAGGATTCTATCCCAAATAACACTTTCCAACATTTTCTCTTTTAATCCTGAAATCTCCACACTGTACAGTTACTCCAAAGTTTTTTACTCAGCAACATGTTTACAATACTTTCATCCCCTTTTTCACCATGTACATCAACTTAAACTCTTAATTTTCCAGAGTCTCTTCTACTTAACCATTCCTCAATATGTTACACGTACAAAAAGCATAAACATAATCATCTGGTAAGAATAATTATACATCTACTTGGGCACATCACTCTACTGTCTGTTGTTCTCATCACAATAAACCAGAGAACCAAATGGCAATGAAAGAGCTCTCCTTTGACAGTACTGAGTAGAAAAGCTAGGAAAAAATAATCTATAATAGCTACAAAAGCTGGGAGAGACATATGTATACGAATTAATCTCACATAATCATAAGAAAAAGACTTTCAGAACATTACTGAAAATTGGAATAGATTAAATGAGGTGCTATAGAACTCCCTATAATTGACAAACTAAGTACATGCTTGTAAAATATCAGATGCATGATTGTACCAGATATTTATTTTCCCCAAGAGAGATGACAATTAACATTTAAAAATTGAGAAGTGGTGACAGTGGCAACAATTTTCTCTACTTTCTAGACCAAGGGTAAATATTTTATACTACACTCTTCTGTCTCAGAAAATCAAGACTCATTTTCAATCCTTAACAGTTTGAGTTAGTGTTAGTTAGTGTTCTAAGACTGTAGTTTTGTTTTCAGATTATGTATTACACAAATCAGAGCCCTTTAATTTTAAAGCATATTATAAGTCTTTAACCATAGCAGATTAACAGAGACTCAATGTTATATTATCTATTTGTATACTATTTATACTATAATTGACCAAGCATTTGCTTTGTCTACACTATATATGGTCATTTTAAGGGGGCTCCATTTGAAGGATTATCTCAAAAACCTCTTTAGAATCATTAGTTCTTTGGTATCCTACCACCTATTTTCTCTTGCTTTTGTTCCCGTTCCTCTTCCCAGCTAAGACATCATCTTTAAAAGTGCTAACTTTAGTAATATGCTAAAACCCAAACTAAAAATGGTACCCTCTTTCATCTGAATGAAAACTGTTAACTCTACTGTTTGGCTACGTAGCCTCTCATTCAGTTTAGTAAGCAATAGCTTCAACAGACTAGAGGCTAACATACACTTGAACTCTGCTTTTAAGACTGAGTGATGGTTGGGGGAGGAGTCAAGATGGCAGAGAAGTAGCAGGCTGAGACTATACCAGGTAGCAGGAGATCAGCTCGATAGCTTATCTAAACATTGCAAACACCTACAAATCCAACAGGAGATGGAAGAGAAGAAGAACAGCAATTCTAGAAACAGAAAATCAACCACTTTCTGAAAGGTAGGACTGGCGGAGAAGTGAATCTAAAACGACGGAAAGATAGAAAGCGGGGGGAGGGGCCGGCTCCCGGCAAGCAGCAGAGCAATGGAGCACAAAATCAGGACTTTTAAAAGTCTGTTCCACTGAGGGACTTTGCTCCAGAGGCTAAACCGGGGTGAAGCCCATGCGGGGTCAGTGAGGCCCCAGGTCCCGCAGGGTCACAGAAGGATCGGGGATGTCGGAGTGTCACAGAGCTCACAGGTGTTAGAACGGAGAAGCCGGCTACAGAGACAGAGCCAAGGACTGAACTCTCAGAGAGCTCGGGGTTACCTTGAACTGGTCGTGGGCTGGGTGAGCTTGGAGCGTGGCTGGAGGCTGGGGATATGGGAGTGATTGGGTGCTGTCCTCTGGGGGCGCACTAAGGAGTGGGGCCCCGGGCTCTCGACTCCTCTGGGCCGAAGATTAGGAGGCCGCCATTTTCATTCTCATCCTCTGGAACTCTACGGAAAGTGTTCAGGGAACAGAAGCTCCCAAAAGCGAACCCGAGCGGATTATTTAGTCCGGCCCCCAGTAAGGGCGGTGCAATTCCACCTTGGGCAAAGACACTTGAGAGTCACTACAACAGGCCCCTCCCCCAGAAGATCAATGAAATATCCAGCCAGGACGAAGTTCATCTATCAAGGAAAGCAGGTTCAATACCTAAGACAGCAGCGGAATTCCAGAGGAGGAGAAAGCAAAGCACGGAACTCATGGCTTTCTCCCCATGATTCTTTCGTCTTGCGGTTAATTCAATTTTTTTTTCCAATTTTTTTTCTCTTTTCTTCTTCTGCTAAATTTTTTAAAACTTTTACCCTTTTCTTTTTTACCATTTTTTGGCTAGTTTATCTAAAATATATATTTTTTCTTTCTTTTTTATATTTTTTCTTTATTTGTTTTATTTTTTAAATTTTTTTCTTTTTTTCTAAACCTCATTGTATCCCCTTTCTCCACTCCACAATTTGGGGTCTCTTCTGATTTGGTTACAGTGCATTTTTCTGGGGTCTTTGCCACCCTTTTAGTATTTTATTTGATCCTTCATATCCTCTTATCTGGACAAAATGACAAGGTGGAAAAAATCACCACAAACAAAAGAACAAGAGGCAATACCGAAGGCTAGGGACCTAATCAACACAGACATTGGTAATATGTCAGATCAAGAGTTCAGAATGACGATTCTGAACGTTCTAACTGGGCTCGAAAAAGGTATGGAAGATATTAGAGAAACCCTCTCTGGAGATATTAAAGCCCTTTCTGGAGAAATTAAAGAACTAAAATCTAACCAAGTTGAAATCAAAAAAGCTATTAATGAGGTGCAATCAAAAATGGAGGCCCTCACTCCTAGGATAAATGAGGCAGAAGAAAGAATTAGTGATATAGAAGACCAAATGACAGAGAATAAAGAAGCCGAGCAAAAGAGGGACAAACAGCTACTGGACCACGAGGGGAGAATTCGAGAGATAAATGACACCATAAGACAAAACAACATTAGAATAATTGGGATTCCAGAAGAAGAAGAAAGAGAGAGGGGAGGAGAAGGTCTATTGGAGAGAATTATTGTAGAGAATTTCCCTAATATGGCAAAGGGAACAAGCATCAAAATCCAAGAGGTGCAGAGAACCCCCCCTCAAAGTCACCACACCCCATCACTTAATAGTAAAATTTACAAGTCTTAGCAACAAAGAGAAAATCCTGAAAGCAGCCCGAGAAAAGAAATCAGTAACATACAATGGCAAAAATATTAGATTGGCAGCAGACTTAACCACAGAGACCTGGCAGGCCAGAAAGAGCTGGCATAATATATTCAGAGCCCTAAATGAGAAAAACATGCAGCCAAGAATACTCTATCCAGCTAGGCTATCAGTGAAAATAGAAGGAGAGATAAAAAGCTTCCAGGACAAACAAAAACTGAAAGAATTTGCAAACACCAAACCAGCTCTACAGGAAATATTGAAAGGGGTCCTCTAAGTAAAGAGAGAGACAAAAAGTAGTAGATGAGAAAGGTACAGAGACAATATACAATAACAGTCACCTTACAGGCTAATAATGGCACTAAATTCATATCTCTCAATAGTTACCCTGAATGTTAATGGGCTAAATGCCCCAATCAAAAGACACAGGGTATCAGAAAGGATAAAAAAACAAAACCCATCAATATGTTGCCTACAAGAAACTCATTTTAGACCCAAAGACACCTCCAGATTTAAGTGAGGGGGTGGAAAACTATTTACCATGCTAATGGGCATCAGAAGAAAGCTGGGGTGGCAATCTTTATATCAGATCAATTAGATTTTAAGCCAAAGACTATAATAAGAGATGAGGAAGGACACTATATCCTACTCAAAGGGTCTGTCCAACAAGAAGATCTAACAATTTTAAATATCTATGCCCCTAACGTGGAAGCAGCCAACTATATAAACCAGTTAATAACAAAATCAAAGAAACATATCAATAATAATACAATAATAGTAGGGGACTTTAACACTCCCCCCACTGAAATGGACCGATCATCCAAGCAAAAGATCAACAAGGAAATAAAGGCCTTAAATGATACACTGGACCAGATGGACATCACAGATATATTCAGAACATTTCATCCCAAAAAAACAGAATACACATTCTTCTCCAGTGCACATGGAACCTTCTCCAGAATAGACCACATCCTGGGTCACAAATCAGGTCTCAACAGGTATCAAAAGATTGGGATCATTCCCTGCATATTTTCAGACCACAATGCTCTGAAGCTAGAACTCAATCACAAGAGGAAAGCTGGAAAGAACCCAAATACATGGAGACTAAACAGCATCCTTCTAAAGAATGAATGGGTTAACCAGGAAATTAAAGAAGAATTGAAAAATTCATGGAAACAAATGATAATGAAAACACAACGGTTCAAAATCTGTGAGACACAGCAAAGGCAGTCTTGAGAGGAAAATATATAGTGGTACAAGCCTTTCTCAAGAAACAAGAAAGGTTTCAAGTACACAATCTAACCCTACACCTAAAGGAGCTGGAGAAGGAACAAGAAAGAAACCCTAAACCCAGCAGGAGACGAGAAATCATAAAGATCAGAGCAGAAATCAATGAAATAGAAACCAAAAAAAAAAAAAAAAAAAAAAAAAAAAAAAAAAAAAAAAACAATAGAAAAAAATCAATGAAACTAGGAGCTGGTTCTTTGAAAGAATCAATAAGATTGATAAACCCCTGGCCAGACTTATCAAAAAGAAAAGAGAAAGGACCCAAATAAATAAAATATGAATGAAAGAGGAGAGATCACAACTAACACCAAAGAAATACTGACAATTATAAGAACATACTATGAGCAACTCTACACCAACAAATTTGACCATCTGGAAGAAATGGATGCATTCCTAGAGACATATAAACTACCACAACTGAACCAGGAAGAAATAGAAAACCTGAACAGGCCCATAACCAGTAAGGAGATTGAAATAGTCATCAAAAATCTCCAAACAAACAAAAGCCCAGGGCCAGATGGCTTCCCAGAGGAATTCTACCAAACATTTAAAGAAGAACTAATTCCTATTCTCCTGAAACTGTTCCAAAAAATAGAAAAGGAAGGAAAACTTCCAAACTCATTTTATGAGGCCAGCATCACGTTGATCCCAAAACCAGACAAGAATCCCACCAAAAAAGAGAACTACAGACCAATATCCTTGATGAACACAGATGCCAAAATTCTCACCAAAATACCAGCCAATAGGATCCAATAGTAAATTAAAAGGATTATTCACCACGACCAAGTGGGATTTATTCCAGGGCTGCAAGGTTGGTTCAACATCTGCAAATCAATCAATGTGATACAACACATTAATAAAAGAAAGAACAAGAACCATATGATACTCTCAATAGATGCTGAAAAAGCATTTGATAAAGTAAAGCATCCCTTCCTGATCAAAACTCTTCAAAGTGTAGGGATAGAGGGCACATACCTCAATATTATCAAAGCCATCTATGAAAAACCCACCGCAAATATCATTCTCAATGGAGAAAAACTGAAAGCTTTTCCGTTAAGGTCAGGAACACGGCAGGGATGTCCATTATCACCACTGCTATTCAACATAGTACTAGATGTCCTAGCCTCGGCAATCAGACAACAAAAAGAAATTAAAGGCATCCAAATTGGCAAAGAAGAAGTCAAACTATCACTCTTCACAGATGATATGATACTATATGTGGAAAACCAAAAAGACTCCACTCCAAAACTGCTACAACTTGTACAGGAATTCAGTAAATTGTCAGGATATAAAATCAATGCACAGAAATCAGTTGCATTTCTGTACACCACAACAAGACAGAAGAAAGAGAAATTAAGGAGTCAATCCCATTTACAATTCCACCCAAAACTATAAGATACCTAGGAATAAACCTAACCAAAGAGACTAAGAATCTATACACAGAAAATTATAAAGTACTCATGAAAGAAATTGGGGAAGACACAAAGAAATGGAAAAATGTTCCATGCTCCTAGATTGGAAGAATAAATATTGTGAAAATGTCTATGCTGTCTAAAGCAATCTACATATTTAATGCAATCTCTATCAAAATACCATCCATTTTTTTCAAAGAAATGGAACAAATAATCCTAAAATTTATATGGAACCAGAAAAGACCTCGAATAGCCAAAGGAATATTGAAAAAGAAAGCCAAGGTGGGTGGCATCACAATTCCGGACATCAAGCTCTATTACAAAGCTGTCATCATCAAGACAGCATGGTACTGGCACAAAAACAGACACATAGATCAGTGGAACAAAATAGAGAGCCCAGAAATAGACCCTCAACTCTATGGCCAACTAATCTTCGACAAAGCAGGAAAGAATGTCCAGTGGAAAAAAGACAGCCTCTTCAATAAATGATGCTGGGAAAATTGGACAGCCACATGCAGAAAAATGAAATTGGACCACTTCCTTACACCACACACGAAAATAGACTCAAAATGGATGAAGGACCTCAATGTGAGAAAGGAATCCATCATAATCCTTGAGGAGAACACAGGCAGCAACCTCTTCGACCTCAGCCGCAGCAATATCTTCCTGGGCACATCGGCAAAGGCAAGGGAAGCAAGGGCAAAAATGAACTATTGGGATTTCATCAAGATCAAAAGCTTTTGCACAGCAAAGGAAACAGTTAACAAAACCAAAAGACAACTGACAGAATGGGAGAAGATATTTGGAAACGACATATCAGATAAAGGGCTAGTATCCAAAATCTATAAGGAACTTAGCAAACTCAATACCCAAAGAACAAACAATCCCATCAAGAAATGGGCAGAGGACATGAACAGACATTTCTGCAAAGAAGACATCCAGATGGCCAACAGACACATGAAAAAGTGCTCCACATCACTCGGCATCAGGGAAATACCAATCAAAACCACAATGAGATATCACCTCACACCAGTCAGAATGGCTAAAATTAACAAGTCAGGAAATGAGAGATGCTGGCGAGGATGCGGAGAAAAGGGAACCCTCCTACACTGTTGGTGGGAATGCAAGCTGGTGCAACCACTCTGGAAAACTGCATGGAGGTTCCTCAAAATGTTGAAAATAGAACTACCCTATGACCCAGCAATTGCACTACTGGGTATTTACCTTAAAGATACAAACGTAGTGATCCGAAGGGGCACGTGTACCCGAATGTTTATAGCAGCAATGTCTACAATAGCCAAACTATGGAAAGAACCCACATGCCCATCAACAGATGAATGGATAAAGAAGAGGTGGTATATATACACAATGGAATACTATGCAGCCAGCAAAAGAAATGAAATCTTGCTATTTGCGATGACGTGGATGCAACTAGAGGGTATCATGCTTAGTGAAATAAGTCAATCGGAGAAAGACAACTATCATATAATCCCCCTGATATGAGGATTTGGAGATGCAACATGGGGGGTTAGGGGGGTAGGAGAAGAATAAATGGAACAAGATGGGATTGGGAGGGAGACAAACCATAAATGACTCTTAATCTCACAAAACAAACTGGGGTTGCTGGGGGGAGGTGGGATTTGGAGAGGGGGAGCGTGTTATGGACATTGGGGAGAGTATGTGCTATCGTGAGTTCTGTGAAGTGTGTAAACCTGGTGATTCATAGACCTGTACCCCTGGGGATAAAAATACATTGTATGTTTATTTAAAAAAAAAAAAAAAAGGAAAGATGAATACCCAACTTTTGTAGCAACATGGACGGGACTGGAAGTGATTATGCTGAGTGAAATAAGTCAAGCAGAGAGAGTCAAGTATCATATGGTTTCACTTATTTGTGGAGCATAACAAATGACATGGAGGACATTGGGAAATGGAGAGGAGAAGGAAGTTGAGGGAAATTGGAAGGGGAGGTGAACCATAAGAGACTATGGACTCTGAAAGACAACCTGAGGGTTTTGAAGGGGCGGGGGTGGGAGGTTGGGGGAACCAGGTGGTGGGTAATAGGGAGGGCACGTATTGCATGGAGCACTTGGTGTTGTGCAAAAACAATGAGTACTGTTACGCTGAAAAAATAAATTAATTAATTTAAAAAAAAGACTAAGTGATGGTTAACAGGGGAAAAAAACATGGAAAGGGGAATGATTTAAAATAAAGTTTTGATCATGATTTTTTATTTCTAGTTTTGTATTTTAAAATAAATTAGCTTTATCTGGTGCTCATGGAGAATCAACAGCAATACCCAGCGGTGAGTTGGGATTGTTTAATGTTCATCAAATAGCTACTGAGGGCACCCTACTTACTGACTTCTGAGAAAAATTACTTTTTAGTATAGTCCCCTAGAAAAAACTGACAGGTTTAACTGATATTTGAAGAACTGTTATTATCTTGTATTTGTTCCCAGTCTTACTTTATCTTAACAAAGATGACTAGAAATGATAATACTCTGGATACATGAGGAAGAGAATTCACAAAGGATGACCTGGATAAACAAATATAGGACACACAGAAGATAGAGAAAGAAGTACGACATTTCTCTTCTATATAAAATGTAGCCACAGGAAATGAAGGTGACTGAATATTATATTTTGCTGCAAATGTCCATTTAAAGAACACATGGGGAAAAAAGAATAATGGGTATGTTCCCTCAATTAAAGAATGGTTAAGGTCTAAGGTCCATCATTACCAAGATTAGAGGTGCTAAGTTACTGAGGCCTACTCTGTCTGCTGCATTCCTGTGGATACTTGCTAGTAGCGGTTGTCAAACCCAGTAAAAAGAGATGCTGCAAACTTCCATAAAGATTTTAGAATAGGTTATAATTTCAAGTTGAGAGAACATAGTGCTAGTTCATTAATAATAATAATTGGTATTAGATAGAGTAAGCAAAAGGCATGAAAACTTTTGCAGTATACAGATTTATGTTTCTTTAAAAGACTCATTATTATTTGTTTATTATTATATATATTTTATATATTGACATATTAAATATATATTTACTTATTATTTACATGACAATGCAATTCTATTTGAAGTCGTATTTTTACTAACATATTGATTATACTGTCTGATAGCCAATGTATTATATAGTAATAATTTAGAATAATTCTGTATCTGGTTTACCTAAAGACCACATTTTTAAAAGTGTATAACTCTACAAATATTATTTTGTTTAAAACTTTCAAAGCACTTATGCATTCTACCTTATAGCATAGTTAAGTACATTTCTCACCCCTAGAAGAAATTATTCTCTCTGAGGACTGGGTCTGTGGTTTACTTATCTCGATATCCCTGCACCACTTTTTGGATTGGATTCTTCAACCTCTGTTGCAGTATCAACTCACAAATAACAAAAAAGGATTGAGAAATTTGATTAGTTTATTCAACAAATATGTATTGAGTGCCAACTACATCCATGGCACCATGCTAGGCATCAGTACAAAGCTATTATTTTGTGAATACTTAAATTGTAGACTTCTTGAAATATTTCATAATTTAATGATTAATGTTCTATGTATATATGGAAAACACAGGAAGCAAGATAAGAAATTCAAAGTGAGAAAAACTTTGTTTCTAATTAAATGCGATTTGATTAAACTGAAACTGAGGATATCTACAGAGAGACAAAGACACAGAGAGGGAGAGAGATAGTTGAGAACATAGGCTTTAATGGCTTAATACCAAACACATTCCTAGTTTGTTTTGTGAGATTAAGGGTCATTTATGGTTTGTCTCCCTCCCAATCCCATCTTGTTTCATTTATTCTGCTGGGGGTTGCTCAGGGGAGGTGGGGTTTGGAGAGGGGGAGGGTGTTATGGACATTGGGGAGGGTATATGCTATCGTGAGTGCTGTGAAGTGTGTAAACCTGGTGATCCACAGACCTGTACCCCGGGGATAAAAATACATTATATGTTTATAAAAAAAAAAAAAAGAAAGGATGAATACCCAACTTTTGTAGCAACATGGACAGGACTGGAAGTGATTATGCTGAGTGAAATAAGTCAAGCAGAGAGAGTCAAGTATCATATGGTTTCACTTATTTGTGGAGCATAATAAATGACATGGTGGACATTGGGAGATGGAGAGGAGAAGGACGTTGAGGAAAATTGGAAGGGGAGGCGAGCCATAAGAGACTATGGACTCTGAAAGACAACCTGAGGGTTTTGAAGGGGCAGGGGTGGGAGGTTGGGGGAACCAGGTGGTGGGTAATAGGGAGGGCACGTATTGCATGGAGCACTTGGTGTTGTGCAAAAACAATGAATACTGTTATGCTGAAAAAATAAATAAATTAATTAAAATTTAAAAATTTTAAAAATACTAAATACATTCCTAATAATAATCTGCATTTATTAATCCTTATGTGTTATTTAGTTATGATATTTTTAAATCAGTAAATCTAATCATTTTGAAATGAAAAGAGACAGGGTATATATTCAGCAGTATAGGTTAATACTGCTTAAGTGATCACCAAATGAGATAAGTTTATATGGTGGTGTAAAATTTAATGACGGGCAACAAAACAGAATTTTCTAAAGAAAAGAAAAAAACTTTTCCTTACTAGTAACATATATAGC
The DNA here is from genome assembly GCF_922984935.1 of Meles meles. Taxonomy (NCBI): domain Eukaryota; kingdom Metazoa; phylum Chordata; class Mammalia; order Carnivora; family Mustelidae; genus Meles; species Meles meles. The sequence continues at coordinate 154,942,492 of NC_060066.1, read as the reverse complement.
TCAAGAGTCTATATTTCTGTGTGTATTTAACAATGCCCACATTTCTTAGAAGAGAAAAAAGAACAGATAGAGACTGCCAACATTTTACTGATGTTTATAGGTTGCTCTCCTTTACCCTAAGTATCTTAAGCAAATCCAGAATTTTAGAGAGTGTATATGTTTTAAATTAGGGTTTAGAATCTAAGGAAGCAGTTCTCTCTCTCTCTTTCTCTTTCTCGCACGCGCACATACACACACACACACACACACACACACAATCCTCAATAAATTAAGAGAGTAACCATATACATAATTATGCTTCTAAGTAAAGCACTTTGTAACCAACTTAAATATGCTTTATGCATACATATTGATAAACTATCAAATTGATTCAATAAGAATTACTTGGGTAATATTTTCTGAAATTGAAGTTTTAGCCTTCTGCAACTGGGAGTAACATACTCATTTGGGAGTTTAAGATATTGTAAATATTACTTCAAATAAGCTTTTATTACACTACTAAGGACTAAAATGACTATTTCAAATGCAGTTTAATTATGTTCTTTCCTTCTGAATGCTATATATGTGCTAGGAACTGCAGGGTGGAGGGAGAGAGACTGACTAAGTGCTATCACTGGCCCTGGTTAGCCATCCCTAAAGTTCTATAGCCCCAGAACAAATCTCTGGGTTGGCTTGACTTCAGAGTATTCAGTACAACTTCTTTAACAACCTCAGCTCTACTGCACTTATAGGAAATATTTCAGCTATGGTCCAGAGTTTATTATTTACATGAGGTCCAGTATTGCTATAGCTGAATAAAAGGACTCAAAACTGTAGTCACCAAAACTTTAAAAGATACAAACAGGCTTATTTTAGGATTGTAAGGTATTAGAGCAGGTATTGCCAGAATTTTTAAATTCATTAAACATCAACTGAAATATTAAAAAAAAAAATGCCTGCAACTTACTATGAGCCCCTCTAGGCTTTCCAAGTGAATATTGTCATTAAACACCCATGCTTAGATGGAATATCTCTACAACTATCCCCAACAGACCAGAAAGCAGCAGTGTGATAGTTAATATTTTCTAAGTCATGGAACTTAAATTTATTATAAGGAATTCTATGTCAATTTCTAGATGACTCATAAAACATTAATTTTTGTCATTCAAGGCACAGACCAATATTGAAATACATAGAAACAGACACTCTCTTACCTTGAACAAATAAAAATTCATTCTAAGTAAATGATAAAGAATGGGTCATTTTATTGATTTTGTTATCTTTTTTATTAGAAAAAGATGGACAGCTTGAAAATTCTGAATTATCAGTTTTGTAAAACAAAATTTTTATGATGGTAAGTTTCACTGGATTTAAAAATGGTAATATTAACTTTCTTGTATGAGGAAGTAAATAATTTCATGATCATTTTTATGCAAGTTTCAAACTGTTAAAATATCCTGGCTTGGATGAATTACTAAATGTATTTCTCTTTTCAACTTTACACTTATCTTGTGTGTATAGCTGATATCCCTAGTGTCCAATCAGAGACAGGTTTTCATCCTGTTGTCCAGGGAATGATGTGCACAATTCCTTTTGACACTGATGAGAGGTGAATACATAAATCCAGCCCACTTCAGTGAAAATTGACCCATAATTTTTTTTTACCCTGAAGAAAAATACAGTGATAAAGTTTAAAGATGGAAAAAAAATACAGTTAAACTCTTGAGGTGTACCATTAGTTAATGATAGTCAGCAAATATTATATTTTGCCTTGAGGACAGCGAGCTCCAAATTTGCTTTCAGGTGCTCACGAATTCTAATAATCATGGTTCTATGTGATAGCAAGAAACCTAAAAGTATGAATGATAGATTTTTTACATTTCAATGAATTCAAAAATTTAACTTAAAAAGGAAAGATATGCTTTTTATATATTTTCTCCTATATCTACTCTTCACTGAGATGTTTCTTTAAGAAATGAGTATGGGGGGAGCATGGGTGGCTCAGAGGGTTAAGCCTCTGCCTTCGGCTCTGTTCATGATCCCAGGGTCCTGGGATCAAGCCCTGCATCAGACTCAGCTTATCCCTCTCTGCTCAGCGGGAGCCTGCTTCCCACTCTCTCTCTCTCTGCCTGCCTGTCTGCCTACTTGTGACCTCTCTTTGTCAAATAAATAAATAAAATCTTTAAAAGAAAAAAAAAGAAATGAGTATGGGCATTTCCTATATATTTAGTAATGGAGAATATCCATTATTTCCCACACAAAGACTATGCCCCAATTAAAAAAAAAATGGATCTTGGATAAGGCTCTAATGTTGTCTCTGAACTAGTATTTTCAAGATTTATCAACATTCTTAAGATCTGGGGGAAAAAATTACTTAGCATAGTGGGTCAGATTAATTGCCCCTATTCCAAGTACCCTACCTCTAATTGTATCAAAAAGAAACATGCTGCAAAAAGTTATGGCTCTTCATTTTCATTTTTTTAAATAATTCATTAAAAATTAATTCATTAATTTATCTATATAATTTATTTTTAGTTTGTTTATATAATCAGCCTATAACATTTCTGGAATAATGAATTTTATTATAGTGACCACAGTGTGGAGTAACCCCTTTATCTTCTTTATCTTTGAAAGGTATTCTAGGTTCTAGTGAGTGTAACAGCACTGGCAAAAAAATGTTTTATATACATAGTTCATAACTTTGTAAGATCTTTTTGCACTGTTTTATTTTTGACTTGCATCTTACTTTCATCTGTCATCTTTCAATGATAACCTTATTTCTTCCTGCCCACATAGAAAAAGCTCAATGATAAACAGATTTCTGTTAGCTACTTTCTTCAAAGTAGCATGGTGGAATAATATTTTAAGAAAATATACTAAAATTATTCCATGAGTTATAATTCAAAATAATGTAAGTAGAGTTTAGATTATACTTCTTTTAAATGCAACAAATAGTATTTTCAGTCAGTAAATATTTGTTAAGTGCCTCCTATGTGCATTTCACTGTGCTAGATAAAGGGTGGCAAAACAAAATAAGAACTTAAGGTGAATAAATGAAGGCATTTTAGTGCCTGCTTTATGTACAGAGCATTTGATGGTATACATTGTAGAAAGAAGGCAATGTGTTAGAATGGAGGTGAATTGGAACGAAGACACAAAACAATGCTAAAATTTTATATATCAGCTCTATCTATGAAAAAGAAAAGACTTTGCTTTCAATAATTGGCTAATTCGTAGCAGCCAAGATCAAATATAGTTAATTTTATACTGGAATCTCTCACAATAGGCAGCAATGGTTCTGTCTTGAAGAAAAAGCTGTTGATGAGATACACTCTGTTTGGGTAATCACCCTTTCCCTCCTTTGGAGCTATTAAATCCTCAAATACAGACTCCACTCTCCAATTCTAGGGCCTAAGATAAGAGACAATTAGCTTCTCTGGAGCAATACTTAGAGTTCCCTATTAATTTACATTTGCTCAAAGCCTGACACATAATTCTGGTAATTAATTTTTTATCTCCTTCTGAGCCTTCATCACTCTATTTGCCTTCGCCATGTTTCCCAGTTCTAACTTGACATCTGCCTTGGGCCATTTCCCAAGCCTTCATTCCAGCAATGCAATCTCTGACACCAGTTTTCTTCTTAAGACAGTCCTTTAACACAGTGTCTAGGCCTTGATACTTGAGGACAGATCTCATTAATACCAGCTTTCTATTTCAACCTGACCCAATTTCAATGTTGCTAAGCTTTTCATAGTAGTTCATCAATTGTTGCTAGCCATGTGATGGTGAGTAAAGGTGACAGTACTCATTAGATGTGGAGCTACTTACCAAACTGACTTTCCTTTGCTAGTTCCTCAAACCAACCATTCTGTGTCTCCTGTACTACTTCAGTGGTCAAGCCCAAATTCTTTCTTAATTAACCTAACCAATTTTACTTTAATTAAAATACCTTTTCCTGTGAATAATAAGATAAAATGTAAAAGTTCCCATTTGAATGCCACAGTAAATACTGTAAATGTCATCAGAAGGTTGACCTCATTGTAAAGCATCTTGAAGAAAATGGGAACATGAATTAGGCAGATGTGAAAAAGTAGATGATGCTTAATTTACATAAGGAAATCATGTGGCAAACAGGTAAGAATAAACAAAGAGACTGGAGACTGAACCAGCTGAAGTATACTGTTTATAACAGAATAATGAGAAAAAAAATTGAAAATATAAAATGAAATAAAATTTAAAAAGGTTCTGAAATCCGCAGCCTCTATTATGCTCTTTCATCTTTCATTTGGAAACCTTCCTACATTTTCTTGTCATCTGTCTATGATATTTTACTATCAAGAAAACTTTAGTCTGATGGCTATAAGATTTCTCTCTTTACTCTCTTCTTTATATCACAAATAAAACAATTAAATAACCATTCTAACATTTGGTCACCCACTATCCTATACAAAAGTTTGAATAACAAGTGTAACTTGTTGATTCTAAGTAATTTCACAGGTATAACAGCACATATGGTATTAAAATGTAGAGAGACTATTGCTTGTCAAATCATTTTAAGCACGAAGGTGAAAATCAAAATATCCATTAACAGCCCTACCCAACTTTACTTTCCACAATTCCTCTCATAAATCTCTTAGTATAGTTAGGATAGTTTCCTTTCCATTCACATATCTTCCAAGCTAAGTCTCATCTTCACAGCTTTGTCCATATATTTTTTTAAATGTTACTCTTGATCTTTTCTTGACATTAAATTTTTTATATGTTCCACCACACATCTGATGCTTAACTATACAGACATAGTGTCATTATCTCATCTAAACAACAAATTCATTTTTTAAAAGATTTTATTTATTTGAGAGAGAGAGAGAGAGAGAAGGAGAGGGAGGGAGAGAGCACAAGCCAGGGGGAGGGGGAGAAACAGAGAGAGGGGGAGAAGCAGATTCCCCACTGAGCAAGGGGCCCAATGTGGGACTTGATCCCAGAACCCTGAGATCATGACCTGAGCCAAATGCAGACACTCGGCCGACTGAGCCACCCAAGTGCCCTAAACAACAAATTCCTAAAGACCAAAAAAACTCCACTCTTCTTCATTTCCTTAAAGCATGCTAAGGTGGAAAAATAAAAACATTAAAGAACATAAAATTAGAAATTTAAACCAAGTTTAACACTCCTATAAGGTAGCTATATTGGTACTTATTTATAAATATAAACTTATGTATATATCTATTGCCTTTAAAATATGCAGGCACAGCTGCTTTTATGATTAAAAGGGTCATGAAATCATACTATACTACCAGTGGAATAAACAAGTGTTCTATGGATGGACAAACCATCAATTGTTTCTAAGGCCTTTGAATATTCTTTTCATTTGTCAACTCTCAGAAACTTGCTCTTCATATCAGATTTTCTATTCATGCATGAATCTTAAAATTGCAAACTTTCAAAAAATTTGGAGGTAAGTAATATAACATTTGTACACATGGGAGGAGCTTACATATTGATTTTTTTAGTGTGAGTATAATGGTATAAAACAAAAATTATAGGGTATTATTTAAATAGTAATTATGATAATCAAGCTATACTACTGAAGGTTCTTAGGATACTGGACCTTCTTCTTCAATAGTATATTATTTAAGTAACAAAACTTTGCAATGCCAAGTGATTGTGTGGGGTAGATATATAGATCAATAGAATAGAACTTAAGAGTCCAGAAACAAACCCTTGCATGTGGTCAATTGAATTCTGACAAGGGTATCAAGATAATTCAATAGAAGGATGAGTTTTCATTTTTCCTTTCAAAAAAATGGTTCTGTACAATTTGATATCCCCAATGTTGGATTCCTAATTCATACTATATAAACTAAAAATGGACTGTAGGCCTAAATATAAGAGCTAAGATTATAAAACTCTTAGAAAAAAAATATAGAAATAGGGATGCCTGGGTGGCTCAGTCAGTTAACTGTCTGCCTTCAGCTCAGGTCATGATCCCATGGTCCCACAGTGGTCTCCTTGCTCAGCAGAGATTCTGCTTCTCCCTCTGCCTGCTGCTCTCCTGCTCCTGTGCTCACGCTCTCTCTCTCTGACAAATAAATAAACAAATAAATAATCTTTAAAAGAAAAAAACATAGAAATAAATCTTTAAGACCTGGTTCGGATAATTGTTTCTTATATTTGACATGAAAAATATAAGTGATCAAGGGAAAAAAAAGAGATGAATTAGGTTTTATCAAAATTAAAGCTTTTGTGTTTCAAATTTAAAAAGTCAAAGACAACCTACATAATGGGAATGGGAGGAAATCAGAGAGGGAGTAAAACCATGAGACACTCTGGACTCTGGGAAAGAAACTGAGGGTTACAGAAGGGAGGGAAGTGGGGAAATGGGGTAACCAGGTGTTGGGTATTAAGGCGGGCACATGTTGTGATGAGCACTGGGTATTACATGCAACTAATGAATCATTGAACACTATCTCAAAAATTAATGATGTACTACTATACGTTGGCTAATTGAACATAATAAAAAAACTATTAAAAATGATGAAAGTATTTGAATAGACAGTTCTCCAAAGAAGACACACAAATGTCCAATAAATATATGAAAATATCCCCATCATCATTAGTTATTGGGAAATAAAAGTTTAAATCACAGTGATGCACCAATTCATACTGAATCAGGCTGGTTACAATAAAAAAGACAGATAATAACAAGTAGTGAGGATTTGGAGAAATTAGAACTCTCATACATTGATGATATGAATGCAAATGGTACAAGTGCCATGGAAAACAGTTTGTTACTTCCTCAAAAATTTATTACCACTCTTATGGTTCGCCTCCCCTCCCCAATGTCCATAGCCCGCTCCCCCTCTCCCAATCCCACCTCCCCCCAGCAACCCCCAGTTTGTTTTGTGAGACTATGGACTCTGAAAAACAACCTGAGGGTTTTGAAGGGTCAGGGGTGGGAGGTTGGGGGAACAGGTGGTGGGTGATGGGGAGGGCACGTTTTGCATGGAGCACTGGGTGTTGTGCAAAAAGAATGAATACTGTTACGCTGAAAAAATTAATAAAAAGGGGAAAAAAAAAATTTATTACCACTCATCCTCCTATAACTCCACTACTAGGTATCTAGCCAAAAAAACTGAAAAATATGTCCACACAGATATTTGTATATGGATGTTCACAGCTGCATTATTAATAATAGTCATAAATTGGAAACAAACTAGTTAATGAATAGATTACAAAATGTGGCATAATTATACAATAAAATATTATTTGGCCATAAAAATGAATGAAATACTGATACATGTTACTACATGGATAAATCTTGGAAACAATATGCTAACCGAAAGAAGCCAGACACAAAAGACCACATATTTTATTATTCTATGTATATTAAATGCCCAGAATAGGCCAACCCATAGATAAAGAAAATAGATTAATGGTCGCAAGGGCCCACAAGGATAACTGTTAATGGTATGGGATTTCATTTTGGGGTAATGAAAATGTTCTGGAATTAGATAATGGTAATGATTGCAGAAGTCTGTGACTATACTAAAAATCACTGAATTGAATAATTTAAAAGGATGAACTTTAGGTTATGCAAATTATATCTCAGTAGAGATATTATAAAAAATATTGTAGAGTTGACAATTCAGTTTCAGTAGTGCTTGTCAGAGTTATAATGAAATGTCAAAGATGTGAAGTACTCAAAATAATTAATATAATGAAAAGAGACTGGAGAAAAATCATTGAAAATTTACAGGTGATTTTAGGATTCAAGTTTTTAAAAACCTACAACAATTTTAGTGTTATGATAAGTTAATAATGTAAGAAAAAAACATAAATTTGCAAATTATTTTAGCATTTGAAAAAACTGAAACAGAAAATAACTAAAAATGTGCAAAGCAACACATTTATCATTAACTTTATTTGAAATTATTAACTAGATTTTAATATATATTTTTTAATCCTAATCCTCTTTTTGAATCCTAAATATGAATTTTTTGCAGCACCTATGGAATTATAACAAATCAAGTTTCAAGCTAGATTACCTAGAACAAACAAGAACCTGTAAAAATACATATTTTTAAGAAACTGAAATACGAGAGACTATGGACTCTGAAAAACAACCTGAGGGTTTTGAAGGGGTGGGGGCTGGGAGGTTGGGGGAACCAGGTGGTGGGTAATAGGGAGGGCACATATTGCATGGATCACTGGGTGTGGTGCAAAAACAATGAATACTGTTATGCTGAAAAGAAATAAAAAAAACTGAAATAAAATGTTATTAGAACTTGTTTTAAAAAAGTACTGACAATTGCTAGGTAATTAATATTCCCTAAAATACAGATTAATCACTGCCAAATCTCAAAAAGTAATATAAAATATGTAGACTGCTCATGGTAGTGATAGGAAGAAGAAACACCAGGTACCCTTAACTATAGGAAACCAACAGGATTGCTGGAGAGGAGATGGGTGGTGGGATGGGGTAACTGGGTGATAGGCATTAAGGAGGGCACATAATGTGATGAGCACTGGATGTCATACGCAACTGATAAGAATGACTAAACTCTATATCTGAAACTAACGATGTACTTACTGTATGTTGGCTAATTGAATTTAAGTAATAAAAAAGGAAAAAGGAAATACTGTGTAATAATATTAACACTTAAAACTAAATTTTAAAATCAATATAAAGAAAAAGAGATTTGATATTTAAAATATACTTTTAAAACATAAATAAATAAATAAAGATGGTTATCAGATCAAAGGAAAATGAACTAGTTATTTAATAATAGAAAATATGGAAAGTCAAAACAACCACATCCAAGCTTGGCAGAATAGAAATTTGGGCCAATTTCAAATTTCAAAAAAGCCAAATGAAATTTTTTTAAAGTCTTCAGAAAGCAGGAATTATTTCTCAAGAAAATTAGGATTTACCAGGTCAATGATCCAGATTTAAAGATTTATCAGAAATCAAAATCCCAGAGAGGTAAATGCAATATTCAGTACTGTTTTTGTTCTAATAATATTTGTAGATCAGGAAAAAACAACTTACAAACTAAACTATATGTTTGATGGCTCAGGAGGTCAAGAGTAAAATATCAAAGCCCATGTCCACCCAAGGAGGGGATACTGTTCACATCATTCAAACTCAAGGCTATACCATGAGATATAAATGAACAGTCCTAAAGCAAAACAAGATCTGGATAATGCATAAAATCTCAAGTTTTGAACTTTCAGGTGACCCAATAATTATGGCAATCCTTAGTGCTTGGTGATAAAGCAAATGAAAATACTTGAAGGGCATAAACACAAGTCAGTTTTCTGCTTGGTATAAAATTAAGCTTCTCCTCTGAGTCAGTTGCCCCAAAAGATAAGAAACTGAGTAATGAAGAGAGCCAAGCTGAAGGGTACCAGGTAGATTTCTTGCCTCTCCAGGAAATACTTCAGGCAGAAATACTCATTGTAGTCTGTGGAAGTGTATACACCATGTCTTTTTACACAGAGCAAAAGATTACATCCAAATTATATATTTTAACAAAAGGAAATCTGTAGATATATTGTCAATTGTTCTCTAACGGGTTCTAAAATGTCAGAGTAGCATGCAGATAAATGAAGATGCTGTGAACAGCTGAGATGGAGCTATGATTATGAAAAAAAGATAATTTTCAAAAATAGAAAAGACAGACACTTCACTGAGAAATATTAATAATAAAGGGATTTTATTTACATTTGTATTTATAATTGTTTTGTGATTACTAGGGGACAATATTATTGTATATTATTGATATTAAAACATACCAATGGGGGGAAGATACCAATGAAGTTATCATCTGGCATAACTTATAAGAATCTCCTTATAAATTTTTCCTAATTTCTATCTGTGTCAGGTTAAATCATTTAATTCTCCTTTATTCACTTCAATGCACCAAAGTATCTGTCGAGCAGTACTATCAGCACTTCATAGCTCCTATCTCTTTACTTCTTCTAGATGGGTTATGCTATTAGGTGAATCCTTTGCTCAATTCTTTTTTTTTAAATTAATTTATTTATTTTCAGCATAACAGTACCCATTGTTTTTGCACCACACCCAGTGTTCCATGCAATATGTGCCCTCTCTATTACCCTCCACCTGGTTCCCAAACTTCCCACCCCCCGCCCCTTCAAAACCCTCAGCTTCTTTTTCAGAGTCCATAGTCTTTCATGGTTCATCTCCCCTTCCAATTTCCCACAACTCCCTTCTCCTCTCCATCTCCCCATGTCCTCCATGTTCTTTGTTATGCTCCACAAATAAGGGAAACCATATGATACTTGACTCTCTCTGCTTGACTTATTTCGCTCAGCATAACCTCTTCCAGTCCTGTCCATGTTGCTACAAAAGTTGGGTATTCATCCTTTCTGATGGAGGCATAATACTCCATCGTGTATATGTACCACATCTTCCTTATCCATTCGTCCGTTGAAGGGCATCTTGGTTCTTTCCACAGTTTGGTGACCGTGGCCATTGCTGCAATAAACATTGGGGTACAGATGGCTCTTCTTTTCACTACATCTGTATCTTTGGGGCAAATACCCAGCAGTGCAATTGCAGGGTCATAGGGAAGCTCTATTTTTAATTTCTTCAGGAATCTCCACACTGTTCTCCAGAGTGGCGGCACCAAATTGCATTCCCACCAACAGTGTAAGAGAGTTCCCCTTTCTCCACAACCTCTCCAACACATGTTGTTCTCTTTTTCTCTTTTTCCTACTGGCATTGGAACTCCCAAAGTTTTCACCTCAATTTGTTTTAAAATAGTGTTCACTTGTTGCTTTTCAAAATTTATTCTGCAATTGCTTGGTTTCAAATCTTCCTGTCTGAATCTTATGGCACTAATCACAATAAATGGTTACAGGTGGGTTTTTCCAGAAATGAAATACCAAGAAAATTAAGTGTGCAAACGGTTTATTGGGAAGTAACATCTGTTAAAGGAAAATGGAGGAAGTGGATTAATCAGGGAAAGCTTCTGCCAACCACCCTGGAACTCTGAAGCAAAGTCTGTCTGTCTGAAAATCCCACACTGAGTAGAAATGGCCAGGTCCTTGTAATATTACCTTACTCATTAATTGGCTGGAGTTTGCCTAAAGAAAATAGTGTGACCTAGACTTGAAAGCAGAGCTGGATCCTGAAAAAACAAAAACAAACAAACAAACCAAAACCAAAACAACAACAACAAACTAAACTAAAAGCTGGAGCTCTCAGCTAATGACACTCCTTGCATCTGAGAAACCACAAATGGTAATATTATCCTTGTATATTTCTGTCCTAATCTTATTCATCTAGTTCCAAGTCTTCTCTCTTTAGTCTCGGTAAAATCTTCGATTAGAGGGGACACTGCTTTATTTATTTTTACTGTCAGTGATGAGCGGAGAACCTGATACCAAAAAAGCACACAATAAATACCTCAAAACTTTATTAAATGGCTACACTTAGCTCCCTAAGTCTTGATGAGGTCATTAAGCTTTACTTTCACTTTTGAACCATCTTTTTTTTTTTAACAATGAGGGCTGAATTAAGCTTAAATTAAATTAACTTTAGCCTCAGGCAACCCTAGCATCTGTCCTTATATACTATTCCAATATCTCATACTTCCATCTACCACTAAAAGCCACTATTTCCCAGAAGTCTTAATACTCAGGATAACTCCATCTCTTTTGGTCAGACCCATTAGATGTAAGCAACTAAAATAGATTTGAATTTGTACACTCCTCTCAGTACTACACTTTATATATATGTCAGTCCCTACCCAGTGAGTTTTTCCTAGCTCTTCCCTCTCTCCCTAAAAGTTCCAGCATAGACCATGCTTGATTAGAATTTTCTAAGACTTCAGAGTGTGTTTCAGTGCTAAGGACATTGTAAATATTCAAAAGATACCCATTTGAAATGAACTGAATTACTGATGGAGCCCCAAAATGACAGACAATAACAAAAGGCAATTTTTAAAGAATGTCATCACAAAGCTTCTTTCTTATAGAATTACAGAAGTTGGAACAACATTACAGAAACACATTGAAAATAAAGATCAGTTTCCAGTATAAAAAAGCACTCTTATTTCACAAAAAATGAAATTTAAAGATTAAAATATCTTTCTTTAAGTTTCTTTTTAACACCTCATATAATTAAAATGAGGTGACCAAATCTGTATCTCCTGAATCCAATATAAGATCAGCCCTCCCTATATTTGCTTACTATCACTTACTGTTGAGCTAGAAAAAGAGGGCAAAAGTAAATTCAGTATTTCTTGGCTTGTAATATTATTATTCTGGTTATTATTCTTTTAAAATTTATTTTTATTTTATTCTCTCCCTCTACTCCCATATTTAACTGAATTTAAAGTAGATGCACACCCACGCAAAAATAATCCTCATATATGATTAGTTACTTGGATTTATAAAATTAGGGCAAACTCATCCTTCCATGCAAGTTGTGCTGTGCACAACCCCAGGGAACATCATCTACATAGATGATGATGTAAATGCACTTGTGCACTGCATAGTAGCCCTGATTAAGGTGAGCCCTTTTCTTTCCTCTAACTCACATAGGACATATGATAAATCAACTCATCTTTTAATAGTAAAAAGAGAACTACAACTCACAAAGATATACAGATGGCAAGTAAACATGAAAATATGTATATGTCATTTAAAAATTACAAATTAAAGCAACAAGACATTATTAGACATCTATTAGAGTAGCCAAAATCTAGAACACTGGAACCACCAAATCCTGGCAAAGATATGGAGCAATGAATGAGAACTCATTCATTGCTGATAGGAATGCATAATGGTACAGCCACTTTGGAAGACAGCTTGGCAGATTTTTACAAAACTAAATATATTCTTACCATATGATTCAGCAATCATGCTCTACTATATTTACCAAAACAACCTGAAAATTTATGTCTACACAAAAACCTGCACAGGGATGATTATAGCAACTTTGTTCCTAATTGCCAAAACTTGGAAGTAACTAAGAGGTTCTTCAATAGATGAATGGATAAGCTGCAGTACACCCAGACAATGAAATAATATCTAGTGATAAAAGGAAATGAGCTATTAAGCCATGAAGAGAAGGAGGAAACATAAATGCATATTACTAAGTGAAAGAAGCCAATCTGAAAGTCTATATATCTTTAGGAAAATGTATTTAATAATAATGGAAAAGGTTCAGAGGACGACTGTATTTGAAAACATGTTCTATTTTGTTTTATGAAAATGGTGTTCAATATGGCATGTGTATACCATCAGCATTAGTTATGAGAAAAAGTTTTGGAAGCAAGGAAAAAAATCAATAAGAATTTTCTAAATTTCAACCAAATCAGCTATCTAAAGCAAATTTTACTTTAGTATAGATGACTGTCATATTAGATTATGTCCAGTGTCTCCAGTAAACATACAATGGCATAAAGGAGTACAAAATGTGAATACCCAATGTATTAAAAGTGGTTCCAAGTAAGAAATCCTTTCCAGAAAAATTGGATTGGATTGCCTTATTGATCCCTCTCCTCATTTTGTTGCTAGCTAGGGAGAACATATCCACCCACTCCAGAAAATGTGTCAAAACAAAGGTTATGTAATTCCAAACTTCATGCTTCAAGAAGGGAAGATGTTGCTCAAGTTCTAAGAAAAAAAATAGATCATGATTCTAGGAGGTAGACTGTCAAAGAAGATTGAGATTACAAAACAGATTTGTTCTTTCTTTCCATGAGGCTTAAACACTTAAGATTCCTGGCCATCACTCTTTTTTATATCTGAGATGCTTTCTCTCCTTCCTAACAACATATGACTAAGTCAGCTTAAGGAAGCTTCAGATGTGAGGAGGTCAGGATAGGAGAAAGGGAGCAACTAGCCTGCCTCTGAGATAAATATATGGCAAATTGCTCTCCCCTCCTTTGAATCTCTTCCCTTTTGGCTCCAATGGGTGTGACTCTCTCTTTCGTACTGTATCTCTTCTAAAATTTATGTTTGCAATATAGGAAATAAGTGAAAGAATAATACAAAGCTAACAAAGCATAAATAGTGAAGAATATCTTATAGTCTAGCCAAAATTACTAAAATTTTGCAATGGAATTTCAGGCCAACATCCCAGTTAGAAACTGCTTTTGTTTGCTATTACTCCCTAGACATATATTTTCCACAGTAACCTTTGAGGAAAAGGGTTGACTACGTCAAAGAAAATTTCAAGTATTCTAGGGTATCCTAGCAAAATCCATCATAAGAGTATCTAAATTTCCCTAAAATCCATTATAATATATAAGCTTCCCTAAAACTTGATATAATTGACCATCATAATTCTGTATCTAAGTTCCTCCTCTGCAAAAGGACCAATCACCATTTGACCATGTAAGCCATGGATAAATAACGTTCCTAGCAATTGTTCCAGATCCTCAATTTCCTCTGATCCACTTTTTTTTTTTTAATCAGATTCCTTACTGATGAATCCTGACTTTTGGTTCTGTATCTCCTTCAATAGCTTAAGCATGCACCATAAATTCTGGATGCTTATATGGACTTGTAGCTTTGCAGCACAGCATTTCTTAAATAAATGTACCTTGAACTCACTCCTCTACATCTTTCCATCCCCAAACAGGAGAAAAACCAATACTGATTACTTATCTAGTTATTAAAACTTGAATTCCTCTCTTTGCTAGTCCTTTCCATTATTTGATCATAGCACTTTTTAAAATAAATTCCCAGTCTTAAATACTGGTATTTATTTCTTCCTCCCTTTCCCCTACTACTTAGCTTTTTTAAATGTTTCTTGGATCCTAGGTTCTCTAAGGCACTCTATGGCATCACTTGTTCTCACTATAGTTTCTAATTAACCAAAAACTAAGTCACTAATGACTAGATATGTGAGAAAGAAAAATAACAAAAGAATAATACACCAAATAAGTGAGCTAAAGAGGAGACTACAAATGAAGCCACCAGAAGATGGAACAACAATTTTATAGAGAAAAAGTAAAGATTCAAAGATGAATCTTACAAGTTAGAATAATTTCAATTACTCTTGAGAAATTGTGCTGAGCATCTTCTATAATGTTTTATAAGTAGTAGCTATAAAGAGTGAAAAAGCACAGGACAATGTACATATTTACAGAATATGAAAGAATAGTTCTTAACATTAATAGTGACATGCTTAATAAGAGACTATGGACTCTGAAAAACAACCTGAGGGTTTTGAAGGGGCAGGGGTGGGAGGTTGGGGGAACCAGGTGGTGGGTAATAGGGAGGGCACGCATTGCATGGAGCACTGGGTGTTGTGCAAAAACAATAAATACTGTTACGCTGAAAAAATAAATAAATCAATTAAAATAAAAAAAATAGTGACATGGTTAGCAGAATACCAATGATATTAAAGAGCTTTAGAAAACTCCTTATAGTGAATAAATTTCCAATATTTCTTAACATTCAAAATACTTCCTGACAGTGATATATTCTACCTAACTTCACAGATATTAAATAAAATGTCTCTATAATATGAATATTTTATTTCTATTTATGCTCACATAGTAGTCACTTACCGTAACAACATATACCCATATATGTACGTAATATTTTGCATTTGGATATATGCCTATGTATATGTGTGTAAATATTTTATAAATACATAATATATACCCAAATCAATTGTCAATTGGATATGTACCATATGCAATAGTCAGTGAAAGTCTCCTCTGCATAAAACATATAAAAAAGCAGGTTTCATGCCTGAAATTAGTGAGTTTATGTTCTACATAGAGGACCAAAAGACACTTCAAATGAGAATCATTCTTTTATAAAACATAGTATCATATAGAGCAAATTAATACAGTGGGCACTATGTGCTAATGAGGAAAAAGTTTTGAATGGGATACATATGCCTTTAAACCTACATTTTTAATTCAATGAGTAGCTTTTTCTGGGTTTTAAGGGCTTAAAGATATTCCCGTGCTATTCTAGAATACATGTCCTCAATAACACTGAAATCAGACTAATGAGAGTCTGGGCCTTTTGTAGTCCTTTCTAATCATGTTAATATAATGGAAACATTTGTAGTGCAAGCTGCTTAGAAACAGTCTCATTCTTCATTTCTACCATTATATAATATCCAAATTTTTAAAAAAATCTAAAGATTAAAAAAAGCACAAATTCTGGAGTCAGAAAACCTGACGTTAAGTTTTAGCAATGCACTCAATTATGCCCCTGTCAGAGCCTTACTTTCCCTATTTATAAAAATGAGATAAAGATATCTATCTTACAGTGTTGTGGAGAATAAATTACAGAACACATGCAAAATATCTAGCACAGTGCCTGATACATAGTAGGCACTCAATAAATAAAAGCTTCTTTCTATTTTCAACGTGTCCTCAAAGCAATACATAACTTAGCAAAAAACAATGAATGAATATATATAGTAATATTAGTCTTTAATAAACTAAATACTTTTTTAAGTTTTCAACTACTATGAAGAGATTTTTACATTAATGTTAATAACTACTTATAATAATCAATACAAGAAAAATATACAAAACATAAATATAAAAATGGTTGTAATAAGAATAATGCACCACAAAAATTATATTTGTGTTGTTATTATATGACTTTCTTTCACTGAGAAAATCTCAAGCAGAATATTAACAATATAATGGAAATATTTAAAAGAGAATGAAGAGATTTTACAAATGCTACATAAATAGCTATAGTATCTTAAATAAAAAATTTTAAAGATAAGTAATAAACTAATTATACTTACATGTTTCCAATGTGTAAGCTTTCCCATTATATTAGTTTCAGGTTGAAAAAAGAGATTCTTAAAGAGCCTGTCTTCATATCCTTTGTGTATGTAAATCCATTTTGTTTCACATTCACCAATAAGTTTCTCCTGACGTTTTTTGCACAGCAACAAGGGGCTGAGTATAAGGGGGGGAAATTGTCATTTAGTTTTTTTGCCATAAAGAAAGGAAAGAAAACTACTCATGAGTTCACATACACCTTTGAAAACAGGGTGGTAAATTTAATGTAATATTTGTTTTCAAATTACTATTATTTAAAACTACTTAGGCACTGAGGTTTGTTCATCATCCTTCACCAATGAATGAATGCTGAGAAATCTCCGGTGATATGAATCCACAAACAATTCTGTACTCATGTTTAACTATGTATTTTATAATATAATGGCAAGAAGAACATGACTAAATTATCTATAGAAATATAAGATAACCAGTATGAAATCTTTTGACTTTCCTGCTCCAGTGCAGAAGTCAGTAACACTCATCCTATGTAATGAAATAGTAAAGTTGTTTGCATTAAAGTGATGAATGAAGTATAAGTGAGTTGGAGGAAATGGGAGGGGGAGACAAACCATGAGAGACTATGAACACTGAGAAACAAACTGAGGGTTTTGGAGGAGAGAGGGGTGGCGGTTTGGGTGAGCCTGGTGGTGGGCGTTAAGGAAGGCACATATTGCATGGAGCACTGCATGTGGTACATAAACAATGAATCGTGGAACACAAAAAAATTATAGAAGATAACAGTCGCCATTATTATTAATTAGCAGAGGTAAAACAAAATTAACCAAGGAAAGCAATTTTTCCCATTTTTCATATTAGTGGTTAGTGGTTACTAACTAGTTAGTAGTTAGTGGTCACTAACTGCCAAAAGAAGAAAGAAACAGGGATTTTCAAAGAAAAAGTATCATTCTGAAAGTAACTAATATGTGCTCTGTGAAGAGAAGAAAGTCCTTAACACCATGAAGCTTATATTCTCTTAAAAGTAGAGATAGATAGGGGAACTTGGTGGCTCAGTCAGTTAAGTATCTGCCTTTGGCTCAGGTCATGATCCCAGGGTCCTGGGATCTAGCCCTGTCAGTTTTCCAGCTCAGTGGAGATCCTGCTTCTCCCTCTCTTCCCTGCTCCTGCTCTCTCTCTCACTACTGATGTTGCTAGCTCTGTCTCTCTCTCAAATAAATAAATAAATAAATAAATAAATCTTTAAAAAAATAAGTAGAGATAGATAATACAGAAATAAAACATAGAGATATGAGTGAATTGCTTTTTCACACAGCCTGGATTGGGATAGTAATACTGAAAAGAAACAAGATAATGTGGGAATCTCAGGGAACAAAAATTTTAGCAGAGCAAACAACAGGTACAAAAAGCCAGTCAGAAGTATGCTTAAGGAAGCAAGAATATATTTGGCATAGGTCACTGGAATGAACAATCATTGTTGAGTTTTTAGAAAGAAAAAAAAAGTAGCTTTGAATAGAATCATATTAGGGAGACAGTTTCTGGGATACAGTTGTGAGGAGTTCTGTGGATCCTCTCCACAGTGAGACAACCATTTAAAATCTCTGGAAATTGTCCTAAGGGCATACAGCAAATAAACAAATATTTATTCAATAAAATCTATTATAGCTCAGGAAGAACAGTGAGATACTGTTGGATTTAAACAACTCACTGTCTCTTTTCTCTCTGTCTCCCCTGACCTAACTCTAGACTACCAGAAGTTCTACTCCAAAAAGGCAAAACCAGGGGCGCCTGGGTGGCTCAGTGGGTTAAGCTGCTGCCTTCAGCTCAGGTCATGATCTCGGGGTCCTGGGATCGAGTCCCACATAGAGCTCTCTGCTCCGCGGAGAGCCTGCTTCCCTTCCTCTCTCTCTGCCTGCCTCTCTTGTGATTTCTCTCTGTCAAATAAATAAATCTTTAAAAAAAAAAAAAAGGCAAAACCAAGAAAACACAGGATCCCTTCCCTACCTAGTTCCAGTCAAGAGCTACAGAGTCATTGCAAGAAATACCCTAGCCTAGATCCATGTTTTAGAGAATCTATTTCAAGCAAGAATGTCTGAGAGAACTTGGGCTCTCTTCCTCCTCTCAGAACTCACTTATAAGGTAGAAGCTTTAACTCAGGTGCAATAGGCAGAGAATACTGGAACCCTGATAACTCTTGCCCTCAGAAAGTGATAAACACTTACAAGGAGAAGGGTTGCTCTAAGAGAGTAGAAAGCTAAACTAAACCATCTTGAGGTTTATCAGAGAGAACCAAAAGAGACAGCTAAGAAGAGCCCTTCTGGGATCTGAAGAAACTGCAAAAATTGGCCTCAAAGATCACTTTTGAAAAGAGCTCAGGTGGTGGGTAATAGGGAGGGCACGAATTGCATGGAGCACTGGGTGTTGTGCAAAAACAATAAATACTGTTACGTTGAAAAAATAAATAAATAAAAAATTTAAAAAAAAGAGCTCAGTTTTAAAAGATCACACTGTGGAGCAATTTATTTCCCAGGGAATTGTTGAAAACAATAGAGTAGTCAGATGGCAATTACTGAAAGTTAATAATAGGTATGATACCTTCAGAATAGCTTAACAAGAAATCAGAAAAGGGGAAACTCAAGTTTTAGCACTCAAAGAGCACTGAAATCACTGTCATTCCAAGGGTGACTGCACCTGGCTAAAAGTTTGCCCTCTAAGGAGCAATACCAGAGGCTACCCAATGCAGGGGAAATAAAGTTTACTAAAATAGTCTAGCTAAGTTATTAAACAAATAAACAAGTCCAGGAAAGGAGATCAACCAAGGGTGGTTACAATATACTATTTAAAATGTCCAGTTTTCAACAAAAAATTATGAGGCAAAGAAGCACAAAAGTATAAGCAAAGAGTAAGCCTTTGAAACTGCCTTTGAAAGGGCACAAATCTCAGACATAACAGATAAATACTTAAAGGCAACTATTATAAATATGTTTAAAGGAAATAAGCCTCAAATAAGTAAAGAAAGGTATAAAAACAAGATCTTTTCAAAGAGAGATTATCAATAAAGACATAGAAATTATAAAACAGAACCAATGAAAATTCTGCAGTTGAAAAGTACAGTAACTGAAGTGAAAATTTTGCTAGAGTAGTTCAACAGTAGATTTGAATTAGAAGAAGAAAAAAATCAGAAAACTTGAAAAGATTGATAAAGATTATGTTAATAGAAAATAATGAAGACAAATGAAAAAACCCACAAAAAAACCATGCATGGGATACAATTAAGTCCCACCAACATATGAGTAATAGGACTTACCAGAGGAGAGGAGAGAGAGAAAAAAGACAGAAAAAAATACTAGAAGTGTTAAAACTTTCTGAAATCTGATGAAAAACATTAATATACACATCTAAGAGCTCAAAAAAAACTATAAGTAAAATAAATGCATAAAAATCATATCCAGATACATCATAGTAAAACAGGTGAAATCCAGGGGCACCTGGGTGGCTCAGTCAGTTAAATATCTGCCTTTGGCTCAGGTCATGATCTCAGGGTCCTCAGATCGAGACCAGCATCAGGCTCTCTGCTCAGTGGGATGTCTTCTTCTCCCTCTCATTCTCCCTCTGTGTGTTCTTTCTCTCTCTCTCTTCCATTCTTTCTCTCTCTCTCTCAAATAAATAAAATCTTTAGAAAAATATAGCCGAAATCCAAAATCAAAGGGAAAATCCTGAAAATAGCAGAAGAAAAAGGCCTAGTCATGTATGCACAAGGGAACCCAAGTAATATTAACTTAAACAAGGAGATTTTCTGGCCCTGGAACCTGGTATGCCTTTGCATGGGAACTAAGTCATAGCCCTACCACTTTAAAGCATGGCTTCCAGCACCATTTGATAGGCAGAAGACACCAGCAATCCTCAAGCTAAGAGGGAGCTGATTCACCCCAAGAGCAAATATAGCACCCAGTTTAGAGGGTTCCCCTGTTTTGCCCAGTCAGGGGAGTTAATTCATAGCGTCACCACTGCTCACTATAGCTCCTGGTCCCTCTCAATGGGAAACCCTGTTTAGGAAAACTTGGGAGTTGTCTAGAGTGGTCCACCCACAGGAGAGCTGTCATAGCCCCACGTGCTGCACAGCATGATCCCTGGTTTCATCAGACAGAAAGGGCTGCTGAGAATACCCAGAAGCTGTTGTGTAACCCAGCAAAATGAGTGGCAGGCAGATAGAGCTGACTGCTCCCGAAGAAAGGCAGTGGTCCTGTTCAGGCAGGGAACTTTCAGCATGGGGCAGTTTGAGTCAAGGCTACAAACAAGGAACTTAAGTGAACTTGGAACTGTTTATCTCACTGCATCTAGGCAAGGAAACCAATTTGTACTTATTGCTGAATATTGGCTTCAGCCTGCTCAAACTGAGAATCTTACCCTAGAGCACACAAGAAACTGTGAATTCCATCCAATAGCTCTGCTTAAAGTGGCACTTGAATAGAGAGCACAGCCCATGGCTTCCTCTGTCTGCAGAGCAAAACGGGTCACCTCAACTGACTAGGATATTCAGTCACACAAATAATGAGTTGTGTAAGCCCTGACTCCTCTCCTACTGTCCTGCTAGGGCAAAGAAACTAATTCAAAGCTTCATCTACTGCTGAGTATACTACCAAATCCCAACCACCTAATAAGTATAACCAGAGACTGATTTAGGCCTAACCACAGAGCCCACACTACAACCTCACTTGGGCAAGCCAAGTAAGAAACCAAGCCAGGAGTCCTATCTAACTCTTCTCAGCCAGTGGTACACACTCAGAGCTAGAACAGCTGCCTCACCGAAAATAGACCCTAATAGCAGGTACCACCTGCCTTAGGACATTATACCCAAACTGAGTTATCTGGAGAAGTGTCTCTGTCAAGGTGAACCTATAAAGTCTGGAAAAGGGGACTGTTTAGCCAAATGTGCAGATAGCAATGTAAGAAATGAATGATGACAAAAATCAAATAAATATAACACAAAAACTAATAAAACTCCAATAACTGGCCCCAAAGAAATGGAGATCTATGAACTATCAAATTCATCTCCTTAAAGAGCCCCTACATGCAGATTCACCCATCCTGGGCCCACTGCAGAAGTAAAAACCACTCAGATTTGGGTAAAAGGACTCATTTCCTAATTCAAAGCATTGGTCTGGTGGGGCAGAGACCTACTAGTTATCCTCCAGAATCAGAGGAGTAGGTGACTTCTTCCTGCTCTCCCCATCTTGCTAAAGCTGGAAGTTACCATCTTTTTATCCCCTCTCCTGTGGATGACACCATTATGCTTCAGCTAATGGGCACTTTCCTGTATGCTTTCCTTCTGCCTTGCCAAAGCCAGCAGGTGACATCTTCTTTTTTTTTTTTTTTTTTTCATTTGTTTTCATTTTTTTTTCCTTTCTTTTCTTCTTCCTTCTCCTTCTTTACTATTTCTTTCCTTTTATGGTAGATGCCATCTTTGTACTTTCCTTGTACTGCACTCCAGAACACCCCTATATCCCAGAGAAGAACTTCTCCACCTATCCAGTGCCACAGTTTTTCTCTCAGTGACCTGTTTTTTTGTTTTGTTTTGGTTTTGGTTTTTTTGTTTGTTTGTTCGTTTGGGGGTTTTTTTGTTTGTTTGTTTGTTTTATGGCTGCCTTTAATCACCTGGCTATGGAGACAAAGGGGACTTGAATTCTTGGTTCCCAAGAGGCTATAACAATTAGAGAGAAAGCTCTTGACAGACTACAAATCCTCAGGCATTAAACAGATAGCACATTGAAACACACTGCCAATCTTTCTGAGAAAGAGGCCATTTCCTTCCACAGGAGATTTGGCCCAAGGGGCAGGTTACTGGTTTGGCACAATTATAAGGACCTATGGAAGTATTCTCAGAGAAATAAGGCCAGTGGATATAACCTTTGCACCCTCCCTCTGCTTCAGTCCAGCCAGCTAAGTATCTTCCTGAAAGACATTTATACCTTTTTCTGCTGCCCAGATTTTTACAAATGCTGTAGGGGACAGCTCTATATTGACTAGCTCTGGTAACCAGTAAGGCTTATACTCACCGGTCCCACAGGAATGTAACTAATGGAGAAAAAGTTCTTAAACAGCTACCATGCCCAGGTTATGGCACAAAGCAACAGATACATGAATCCAATCTTTCTGTTAAAGAGAACTATTAGCTTCAGGCTACAGCTTTAGCCTGAGGTGCAGGCTCCTAGCTAAACACACATCTAAGGACTAACTGTAAACATTTCCTGAAACCTTGGAGGGTAGGCACTAATTTCACTCTCTCTCCCTCTACCATCCTCTCCTAGAGCACTAGCATCCCTCAAAGAAAGCTCTTGCACAAATCTCTTACCTGATGGTATTCTGGTTTTTATGCCTGCTGCCCAGGGGATACTCCTTGATCCTCAGGCTCTGGTGGGTAGGGGGGAGGGAGCTTGTGTTCCTGGGTCACACAAGACTGTAACAATCAGAGAGACAATTCCTCGCAGATTACCACCCACAGGACACTACACAGACAATAGACAGAAACACATTCCCAGATTTTCTATGAAAGAGACTTACTTGCTAGTGCTGGAGTTTCAGACATAGGGACAGACTATAGGCTTGGTATGCATCTAAAGGCCATGGAAGGACTCTTAGGGAATATAGGATGGGTATGCCATCTTTGCAATCTCCTTCACTACAACTCATAGGTATCTCCCAGAAAGGAGCTTGCACACTCATTTGGAGCCAATATTATAGTCAATGCTACCAGGGGACATATCCAGATCACCTGGCTCAAGGGCCCAGCAGGGTTTATGGTTGTAGTCCCATAGGACAGTATATATTTGCACTCTAAAAGCTTCTGCTTCAGGGTCTGGCTTCCAATCAGCTTGAATCCAGGTATTAGATGAAATCCTCCCTATTGGGACACTGACTGGTCTTGGTACACACTCAAATTTGGGAAGCTATTAAAAATAAATAGGCTCTCTGAACAATTGCAAAGGTTTGAAAGACAATCAAGAGCTAGGGCAGCATTAGAAAACAAGGTTCATCTCCCACATGAGACCAATCGTTCAAGAGTAGGAGAGGTAGCTATCATCTAATACATAGAAAGCAACACAGAGTCAAGCAAAAGGTAGAAAGAGAGGAATACATTCCAGATGAAAGAATAAGATAAAACCTCAGGGTGGGGGTAAGGGGAGGAAACTTTAATAAAATAGAGATAAGTAATTTACCTAACAGAGCTCAGATCATTTGTCACACAGATGCTCATTAAACTCCGGAGAAAAATGATTAAGAGAAATTTAACAAATAAATAGAAAATATAAGAAATTTCCAGTCAGGAGAAATCAATAACTACAATGAAAAATACACTAGAGGGATTCCTTAACAGACTAGATTAAGCAGAAGAAAGGATCAATGAACTCAAATACAGGGCAGAGAACTCATCCAGTCAGAACATCAAAAAGAAAATAAAAAGAGTAAATACAGATTAATGAGTATATGGGACAATGTCAAGCAGATAAATATTTGCATTATAGAAATCTCACAAGAAGGGAGAAAGAAAGGGGTGAAATGATGGTTGGAGAAATAATGGTTGAAATTTCCCTAATCTGAAGAAAGAAATGTATATCCAGATCCAGGACCCACAAAGAGTTCCAACTAGGATGAAATCAGAGACCTACACCAAGACACATTATAATATAACTGCCAAGGTTAAAAAGAAGAGGAGAATTTTAAAAGCAGTAAAAGAGAAACAACTTGGCACATATAAGGAAGCCCTCATAACACTATCAGCAGATTTTTCAGCAGAAACTTTACAAGCCAGAAGGGAGAGGTATGATATATTCAAAGTGCTAAAAACAGAAAAATCTCAACCAAAATACTCTACCCAGCTTCATATACCATTCAGAATTAAAAGAGAAATAAAGAATTTTCTACAGAAGCAAAGATTAAAGGAGTCTATCACCACTAAACTTGCCTTACAAAAAAATGTTAAAGTACTTTTTTAAGCTGAAAAGAAAGGACATTAATTAGCAATAATAAGACAACAACAACAAAAATATGAAAGGACAGCGCTCAGTGTTGAAGGTAAATGTATAGTAAAGGTAGTAGATTGGTCACTTATACAGCTACTATGAAGGCTAAAAGACAAGAGAAGTAAAAATAATGGTAACTATATTAATTAGTTAAGGAATGAACAAGATAAAAATGCAAAATATGACAACAAAAACAAAGTGTTGGGGGGGAAGGGTAAAATGCAGGGATTTAAAATTCTTTGAAACTTAAGTTATCAACTTAAAATAAATTATTATAAGTTGTTATATTTAAGCCTTATGGTAGCCACCAAGAAAATACCTATAGTAGATAAACAAAAGATAATGAGAAAGAAATCTAAGCATATCACAAAAGAAAGTCATCACACCACAAAGGAAGACAGCAAAAGAAAAAAGAAACGGAACTACAAAACAAAATAAAATAAAATAAAAAAACACTAAAACAATTAACAAAATGTCAATAAGTACATAACTATCAATAATTAATTTAAATGTAAGTGCACTAAATTCTCCAAAAGACACAGAATGTCAGAATGGACTTTTTATTTTAAAGATTTTATTTATTTGACAGACAGAGATCACAAGTAGTCAGAGAGGCAGGCAGAGAGAGAGAGGGGGAAGCAGGCTCCCCGCAGAGCAGAAAGCCTGATGCGGGGCTTGATCCTAGGACCTTGAGATCATGACCTGAGCCGAAGGCAGAGGCTTTAACCCACTGAGCCACCCAGGCACCCCTGGACTTTTTTTTAAAGACCAATCTACATGCTGCTTCTAAGAGACTCACTACAAGTGATGCAAGATTGAAGGTGAGAACATGAAAAAGATATCCCATGCAAATGAAAACCAACAGAAAGCTGGAGAAACTATACTTATATCAGACAAAACAGACTTTTGTTTGTTTGCTTGTTGTTGTTGTTTTTCAAAATAAACTTTAAACACTGTGGTGAGACATAAATAAGGGCATTCCATAATGATAAAGAAGTCAATCAAACAAGAGGATATATTATTTGTAAATATTTATATACCCAACATGAGATAATATAAACATAAAACAGATATTAACAGACCTAAAGAGAGACATAGTGAAACAATGATAGTAGGGGACTTTGTACCCCAGTTCCATCAATAGATAAATCATCCAGATAGAAAATCAATAAGAAAATATTAATCTTAAATAAAATATTAGGCCAGATGAACTTAACAGATACATATAGAACATTTCATCCAAAAGAAATGCAATATATATTCTTCTTAAATGCACATAGAACATTCTCCAGAATAGATCATATATTAGGCCACCAAAGGAATCATAACAAATTTAAAAGACAAAAATCATATCAAGTTTCTTTTCTAACCATAATGGCATAAAACTGGAAATAAGCTATAAAAAGAAAACAGAAATTCACAAATATGTGGACACTAAAAACATGCTATTGAACAGTCAAGGAGTCAATAAAGATATAAAAAATCAGATAAAAACATCTGGAGACAAAATAAAATGGAAATATGTTAACACTTATAGGATATAACAAAAGCAGTTCTAAGAAAGAAGTTCATAACAATTAATGCCTACCTCAGAAAACAAGAAAAATCTCAAATATACTAACCATCCACACCTCAAGGAACTAGAAAAATGAGTACAAATAATTCCCAAATGGAAGAAAGGAAATAACAAAGATCAAAGCAGAAATAAGTGAAATATAGACTAAAAACATAGTAGAAAGGATCAATGAAACCCAGAGCTTTTTGTCTGGAAAGATAAACAAAACTGACAAAACTTTAGGTAGACTCAGCAAGAAAAAAAAGTCTCATCAAATAAAATCAGAAATTAAAGAGATGTTACAAATGATACCACAGAAATACTAAAAACTGTGAGACTATCACAAACAATTAGAGGCTAACAAATAGGTAAACCAAAAAGAAACAGATACAGTCAAAGAAACATACAATGCTCTGTGGCTGAATCTTGAAGAAACAGAAAATCTGAATAAACAAATTATTAGTAGGTAGAACGATTCAGCAATTTTAAAACTCCCTACAAACAAAAGGTCAGAACAAGATGGCTTTACTGGCAACTTCTACCAAACATTTAAAGTAGAATTAATACCATCCATCTCAAACTCTTCCAAAAAATAGAAGAGGAAATACTTCCAAACTCTATTTATAAGGCCAGCATTATCCTGATATCAAAATCAGACAAGGACATCACAAGAAAAAAATTTATAGGCCAATACCCCAAATATTTAACAAATTATTAGTAAACTGAATTCAATAATATATTTAAAGTATTGTACACCATGATCAAGTGGGATGTGTTCCAGGGTTATAAAGATGGTTTAACATCTGCCAAGCAACCAACATGACATATTACATTAACAAAACAAAGGCTAAAATTCATATGATCATCTCAATAGACACAGGAAAAAATCTCACAAAGTTAAATATCCATTTATGATAAAAATTCTCAATAGAGTGTATATAAAGGAAATGTACCTCAACATAACAAGGCCAGATATGACTGACAAGCCTATAGCTAACATTATCTTCAATGTTGAAAAGCTCAGAGCTTTTCCTCAAAGATCAGGAACATGACAAGATACCTTTTATTCAAAATAGTATTGGAAGGCCTATCCAGAGCACTTAGGTAAGAAAAAGGACACAAAAATGTATTCAGACTGGAAAGGAGGAAGTAAACTGTCACTGTCTGTATATGGCATTATATTATATATAGAAAACCCTGAAGACTCTATCAAAAAACTGCTTGAATAAATGAATTCAGTAAAGTTGCAATATACAAGACCCACATACAAAAATCTGTTGTTTCTATACAATAACAACAAACTATCAGAAAGAGAAAACAAGACAGCAATCTCATTTACAATCACTTCAGAAAAAATAAAATACCTAGGTATAAGGTTAATCAAGAAGGGCAAAGACCAGCACACTAAAAGTATAAGACAGTAATGAAACTGTAAAGAAATCAAAGATACAGAAAGATATTCTGTGCTTATGAAGTGGAAGAATTAATATTGTTAAAATGTCCATACTACCCAAAGCAATCTACATATTCAATGCAACCCCTATCAAAATATCAATGGCAGAACTAGAAGAAACAATTCTAAAATTGGGATGAAACTACAAAAGACCCTAAATAGACAAAGCAATCTTGAGAACAAAGCTGGAAGCATCATGACCCCTGATTTCAAACTACATTATAGAGCTATAGTGATCAAGAGTATCGTATTGGCATTGAATACATAGGCTGATGGAACAGAATAGAGATTCCAGAAATAATCTCAGCATATATGATCAGTTACTTTATGACAAAGTAGCCAAGAATATACAATAGGGATAAAACAGTATCTTCAATAAAGCCTAGGAAAACTGAACAGCAACATAGAAAAGAATGAAATTGGACCACTATTTCATACCATATATAAAAATTAACTCAAAATGTAGTAAAGACTTGAATATAAGACCTGAAACCATAAAATTCCTAGAAGAAAAGAAGTGGCAAGCTCCTTGACATGAGTCTTGGCTTATAATATGTTAATGGTGGTGCCAAATTCAATACAACTCTAATTTAAAAGTTAAAAAGACAAACATAGTAAAAGTAACCATAACTGCAAAATTATTATTAGTTGTACAATATAAAAACATAAATTTTAACATCAATAATCTAAATGTGAGGGAGAGGAAAATAAAAGCATGAAGTTTAGGAATCCTATTGAGGTTAAGTTGTTATTTGTTTAAAACAAGATGTTATAATTTTAAGATATCTTATGTATGCCTCATGGTAACCACAAGGGCAATATCTGTAATAACTATAGTAGAGAACATGATAAAGAAATCAGATCATACTGACATGAAAAGGCATCAAAATCCAAAAAAGACAGAAAGCAGGAAACAAGGAAAAATGGATTTATAAAACAACCAGAAAACAAAATGGCAAAAACAACCAAAAATAACAAATTATCCTTATCAATAATTATTTTAACATAATTGGATTAAATCTTGCAATCAAAAGATACAGAATGGCTAAATATAAGATCCAACAATATGCTACCTACAAGAGACACACTTGAGACTTAAAAACATACATAGCCTGAGAGTAAATTGATAGAAAAGATATTTCAGGCAAGTGGTAACAAAAATTATTATAATGGTAATAACAAAACTATACCTATAACAGACAAATCAGTCTTTAAGCTAAAAATGGTATAAAGAGACAGAGAAGGATATTATGTAATGACAACAGAATCAATATTTTAAAAAGTTATATCAATTCTAAATACTGGCCCAAATTGGAGTACCTAAATACATAAATCAAAAACTAACAGAGTTAAAAGAAGAGATAAAAAGCAATACCATAATAGTTGGGGACTTTAATAACACACTTTCAACAATGGATAGATCAAATAGAGAATCAATAAGGAAACAGTGAATTTGAACAACACTGGAGACTAAATGGGCTTAACAGACAAATACGGAATATTCTACTTGACAACAATAGAATACACATTCTTCTCTTGTGCATGTAAAACATTTTCAAGAAATATCATATGTTACGCCACAGAACAAGTCTTAGTTCAAGAAGATTGAAATCACACCAAGTAACTTCTTTCACCACAATAGTATAACTAGAGATCAGTAACAAAAGGACAAGTGAAAATTTTATAAATATATAGAAATTAACATTCTCCCAAACAATCAATGGCTTGAAGAAAAAGTTAAAAGGAAATTTTTAAAAAGTATCAAGATAAACCAAATGGAAAAACAACATACCAAAATTTATGGGATGCAGGAAAACCAGTACTCAGAAGGTCGTTCATACTAATGAACGCTTCTATTAAGAAGCAAGAAAGATCTCTAATAAATTATCTAACTCTACATCTTAAGGAACTGCAAAAAGAAGAGCAAACTGAGCACAGAGTTAACAGAAAGGGTAAAAATACTGAAGATTAGAACAGAAATAAAAATAAAAGAAATGAAAGAAAGGAAATAGAGAACAGGAAAACAATAGAAAAGGTAACCAAATTAAGAGTTGGTTATTTGAAAAGATAAAGAAAGTTGACAAATATTTGGCTAGGGGGAAAAAAACCACAAGGGAACAGAGAGGAACCAAAGCAACAAAATTATAAATGTAAAAAAGGACATTGCAACTGATACCATAGAAACACGAAAAGAATCATAAGAGACAACATGAATAACTATTTGCCAACTAAGTGGATAACCTGGAAGAAACAGAGAAATTCTTAGAAATCTACAAACTACCAAGACTGACTCAGGAAGATTTAAAAAGTTGCTAATAACAAGATATAATCAGTAGATCAATAATCAAAAATCTCCCAAAGAAGAAAAGACCACAACAAGATGTCTTCCCTGGTGAATTTTATCAAACATTTAAAAAACAATGAACACCAATTCTTCTCAAACCAGATACTAAGTTATGTCCATTGAAAAAAAATGAAGAGGACTAGAAATGTGAAAAATAGCACTGTTAATATAACAAATTTTATGAATATATACTTGCTGTTCTTTCTTCACTTAGCTCCTTTAAAGTCCAACATGTTTTATAAATTGATAATTATAATAATGTACTATTGGTTTTGTAACATACATAGATATATAATAGCATGAAAAAGAAGAAAGGAAATATACATATATAGAAATAACATTTTATATCTCACTAGACAAGTTTGTATATATGTGAATTAATTAAGTTAAGGTTTATATTTTAAGTTCTGGAGGGGGGGAACAATAACTAAATATATACAATTAAAAAATCATTAAAGGAATGGAAAAAAACAGTTACTAAGGCCAGTAGACAATTAAAACATTATTAAAGGAATGTAAATATTACTTTATAAAATATTCATTTAATGCAAGAAAGTAGTAATGGAGGGGGAGAAGAACAAAAAGATAAGAGACGTATCTGTGAATGTTAATATTTAAATTTATTTCAAATCATCTTATATTTTTGATATTTTATGGGTTCTTTTGTTCTCAATATTTTAAATCATTAAGCATGCATGCCTATTTTACATATAATTTTAATTTTTAATACATTTGCTTTTTTAAAACTACTCATGGCATAGCACAATATGACTATCAAGAGAAGCCGTAGCTTCCAGCTCCTCCCAGGTGAAAGAAAGTGTTGGTTCACATGTCCAGGGCTCTCAACTTCTCTGATGGGATTCTTTGAAGGACTGGCTTCTGTTTTGCCTGTCTAGGAGTCCAGCCACCTGGAGGAGAATGGAGGCAGTGGCTTGGGCTGGTAAATGCCTTAATTTCATCTCCCTGGCTCAGCACAAAGTAAGCAAAGGGAAACACAGTTGCCTACAATGCCACAACTTTTCTTGGGGCTGTCCAAAGAACTGACTTCTGACTTGCCTATACTCAAGTGCCGACAAGACCTGGCATCACCTTGCTGCTACCTGAGGACTACTGTGAGAACAGATAAAGATTCGGGTGGGCAGTCACCAGACCTCCTATCCCGGTTTGGCACAAAGCAAGTAAACAAAATCTCTACCTCTTAGCTTCCTGCTGGAGAGGAAAAAGGTTGGACACCTAATGATACAACTTTTCTGAGGTTATCTGCGGAACTGGCATCAGCAGCACTTGTCCCAGTACACTAATGAGACCTGGCATACCCTATACACCTAGGGGAATACAGAGAACACAGAAAGCAGGCTGAATTATTATAAAGGTTTGAGAGGCCACCAGAAACTCTGCCAGGCTGATTGTTTGGGGGTATTCTTCTGTATGAGGCTACTCCATAATAACTAGGAGATGTGCCTGCTTCATCAAAGGTGCAGAAATCAACTCAGAGTCAAGGAAAATGAAGAATCAAGTAAAGATGCTTCAAACAAAGGAACAAGGTAAATCTCCAGAAACTATCATGAAAAAAGCTATATAAATTACCTGAAGCAGAATTCAAGATAAATGCCATAAAGATGTTCACTGAGGACAAAAGAACAATGCAGGAGCAGAATGAGAATTTTAACATAGAGATAGGAAGAAAATGGGGGAAAAGCACTTAACAAAAATCAGGGAGCTCAAGAACACAAACACTGCACTGAAAAAAATTCACTAGAGTGGTTCAAAAATAAACTATATCCAGCAGAAGACAAGATCAGAAAACTCAAAGACAACTCACTGAGAGCAATTTAGTAAGTGGAACAAAAACAAAAAGAATGAAACAGAGTGAAGAAATCTTCAGGGACTTATGGAATACCAACAAACAGATTAAAATATGCATTATAGAGGTCCCAGTAGAAGAAGAAAGAGAAAACAAATCAGAAAGTGTGTTCAAAGAAATAATTTCTTCCTAAATCTAGGGAAGAAAATGGATATCTGGAACCAAGATGCCTAATTAGAATCAAAGAAGCAAAGCTGTCTGTCCCTTTTCTCAGATGGTACGATCTTAGATATAAAACATCCTAAAGATTCTTTTTTTAAAAAAAAGCTAGAACAAAAAAATACATTCAGTAAAGTTGCAGGACACAAAATCAACATACAAAAATCAATGTTTCTATATACTAATGATAAACTATCTGAAAATGAAATTAGAAACACCATCCCATTTACAATTTCAGCAAAAAGAGTAAAATCCAGAAATAAACTTAATGGAGGAGGTGAAATACTTGTATACCAAAAACTTAAAACACTGATGAAAGACAAATACCATATGATTTCATTCATATGTGGAATTTAAATAACAAAACAAGCAAAGGGAGAACAAAAGAGAGAGACAAATCAAGAAACAGACTCAAGCATAGAGAAGAACTTGATGGGGAGTTGAATGGGGGATAGGTTAAATAGGTGATGGGGAGTGCACTTGTGATGAGCACTGGCTGTGGTATGGAAGTGTTGAATCACTATGTTAAACACCTTAAACTAATTATTACACTGTATGTTAACTAACTAGACTTTAAATAAAGCTTAAAAGACAAAATCATAAGTAAAAAAAGAAACATTGATGAAAGAAATAAAAGAAGACACAAACAAATGGAAACCTAATTTGTGTTTACAGGCTAGAAGATTAATAGTAAAATGCCCATACTATCCAAAATGATCTATAGATTCAACACAGCCCTTATCAATATACCAATGGATTTTTTACAGAAATACAAAAAAATTATATTGGAATCAATCTGAAGCATGAAAGCCCACAAATAGCCACATCCATCTTGAAAAGGAATAACAAAACTGGAGGCATCACACTTTCTGATTTTAAAATACACAATAAACACATAGCAATCATAGCCGTACAGTACTTGAATCTGATTGACAAAAACAACAATGGAACAGTATAGAGAGACTAGTAGTAAATCCATATATACACAGCCAATTGATCATTCACCGGGATTTTAAGAATACCCAATGGGGAAAGAATAGTTACTTCAAAAAATGATGCTGCGAAAACTGACTATCCACATGTGAAAGAATAAAATTGGAAGCTTATTTCACACAATACATAAAAAAAAATCAACCCAGAACATTTTAAAGATTTTAATGTAAGGTCTAAAACTGTAAAATTTCTAGAAGAAAACATAGGAAAAAGTTTCATGACATTAGTCTTAGCAATGATTTCACGTAGATGAAACAGGAAACAAAAGAAAAACAGATAAGTGAGGCTACCCTAAATTAAAAAGCTTCTGCACAACAAAGTAACAGCCAATGAATGAAAATGCAACCTACTGAATGGGGAAAAAATGTCTGTGAAACATCTATCTGATAAGGACTTAATTTCTAAAATATATGAGGAACTCCAACAACTCAATAGTAAAAAAGAAAAAGCAGAAAAACAATAACAAAAAACTAATAACCATAGATTAAAAATGGGGTAAGGACTTGAACAGAGGTTTCTCCAAAGAACACATACAAATGGCCAATAGATATATGAAAAACATATCAATAGCTCTAAGGATCAAATCAAAACCACAAGGAGATGGTTATTATTAAAAACAACAACAACAACAACAAAACAAAAGACAAGTGTTGGTGAGGATGTGGAGTAACTGAAACCCTGCACACCTCTGATGGGAATATAAAATAGTATAGCCACTAGTTCCATCCACGTCGTCGCAAATGGCATGATTTCATTTCTTTTGATGGCTGCATATTGGAACTAGAGGGTATCATGCTTAGTGAAATAAGTCAATCGGAGAAAGACAACTATCATATGATCTCCCTGATATGAGGACATGGAGAAGCAACACGGGGGGGTAGGGGAATAGGAGAAGAGTAAATGAAACAAGATGGGATTGGGAGGGAGACAAACCATAAATGACTCTTAATCTCACAAAACAAACTGGGGGTTGCTGGGGGGAGGTGGGATTGGGAGAGGGGGAGTGGGCTATGGACATTGGGGAGGGGAGGCGAACCATAAGAGACTATGGACTCTGAAAAACAACCTGAGGGTTTTGAAGGGTCAGGGGTGGGAGGTTGGGGCAACCTGAGGGTTTTGAAGGGTCAGGGGTGGGAGGTTGGGGGAACAGGTTGTGGGTAACGGGGAGGGCACGTTTTGCATGGAGCACTGGGTGTTGTGCAAAAAGAATGAATACTGTTACGCTGAAAAAATAAATAAAATGAGAAAAAAAAAATAGTATAGCCACTATGGAAAACAGTACAGAAGTTTCTCAAAAAATGAAAAATAGATCTACCATATGATCCAGCAATCTCGCTTCTGGTATTTATCAAAAAGAACTAAAATCAGGATCTCAAAATGAATGTGAGGTAGTATCACTCCCATATTCATTGTGGCACTACTCAAATTAGTCAAACTATGGAAACAAATTAGTCAAACTATGGAAACAAACTATGGAAACTGACAGATGACTGGGTAAATAAAATGTATTATATACCTACAAAAGAATATCAATCAGCCTTAAAAAAAAAAAAAAAGCAAATTCCTCAACATGAAACAATAAGGATGAGCCTTGACCTCATTAAGTGAATATACCAATCACAGAAAAAGAAATACTGCAAGATTTCACTTATATGATCTATTCTGTCTTTTTATAACTGGAAAAGTGGGATCATATACTGAAGAATAATATAAGGGCTTGAAATTTGAAGACTAGAAAGAAAGCATATTAATATAAGGATCCATAGTTTCTAAGATGAAGGCATATATTCACAAGATTGAATGCTCCTCCGCACTGAACAAAGGGACAGGTAGTAACTTCAGCCATTTTAGAAAAAAAATTGAGATTTCTCTGCGGGATTAAATAAAACATCAATTGTTGAATTAATTATTAATTTGCAATTCAACATATAAGCATTATTAATAAAATTATAGAATGATTACTTAAAAGTTATGTTTTATTTATCAAAGTGTGTTAATATTAATTAGCAGGGTTCAATAAAAAAGTATTGGAAAACAAGCACCAAAATTCAAAGGAATTGTTGATTACAGTAATTTTTCAATTAGAAAGAACATACATACTTTCAGAATGCTTTCAAAATATCCACAAAATATAATCTTGAAAAGGGTTTAAATTTACATATTAATGAAAAATTTTAAGCAACTATATAATATTAAAGTTTTATAGTAATATGTAAAGTACTATTTTTTTTTAAAGATTTTTTATTTATTTATTTGAGAGAGAGAGAGATCACAAGTAGGCAGAGAGGCAGGCAGAGAGAGAGAGAGGGAAGCAGGCTCCCTGCCGAGCAGAGAGCCCGATGCGGGACTCGATCCCAGGACCCTGAGATCATGACCTGAGCCGAAGGCAGCGGCTTAACCCACTGAGCCACCCAGGCGCCCCTGTAAAGTACTATTAAATGGTTATAAAATACACAAGCATGAAGAGAAAATCTCATAATTCAAACAGTTACTAATTTAACAGAGTATAGTTGTTCTGTTATGTACTTGGTCTTTAGCTTTATTTGTTACCAAAAGAAAACAACTAATTATAATGTAGTTCTACCTGTCAGTTCTTTTCCACAGTAAAACAAAGAAGGGCATATCAAGTTGTTAAAAAATAACTATTACAATCAGTTGAAACATATATTTTTAATAGGGTATGCAACAGATAAATAATTGTGGTTTTGTTCAGAAAGATAACAAATTTTGCTACCAGCAATTAGAAAATACATCACCCTTTTCCAATAAAATGAAAGTGTCACTTTTATCATACTTAAAGGTCTTCTATATATGCAGATCATTTTAGGGTATTTAATTCTGTTAATCTAATTTCTCTATACATATGTCAATATGAACAAATATTGATTATAATAACTTGATAGTAATTTTTTATTCCTTAGGAACTTTAAAGGCATATTTTGCAGTGTCTCTACAAAATCGGGCTTCTAATGGGAGAAGATATTTGCAAAGACACTACAGACAAAGGGCTGATATCCAAGATCTATAAAGAACTCCTCAAACTCAACACACACAAAACAGATAATCATGTCAAAAAATGGGCAGAAGACATGAACAGACATTTCTCCAAAGTAGACATATAAATGGCTAACAAACACATGAAAAAATGTTCATCATCATTAGCTATCAGGGAGATTCAAATCAAAACTACATTGAGATATCACCTAACACCAGTTAGAATGGCCAAAATTAACAAGACGGTAAACAGCAAGTATTGGAGAGGAAATGGAGAAAGGGGAACCCTCTTACACTGTTGGGGGGAATGCAAGTTGGTGCAGCCACTTGGGAAAACAGTGTGGAGATTCCTTAAGAAATTAAAAATAGAGCTACCCTATGACCCTGCAATTGCACTACTGGGTATTTACCCCAAAGATACAGATGTAGTGAAAGAAAGGGTCTTCTGTGCCCCAATGTTCATGGTATCAATGGCCACAGTCACCAAACTGGAAAGAACCAAGATGCCTTTCAATGGACGAATGGATAAAGAAGATATGGTCTATATGTACAATGCAGTATTATGCCTCCATCAGAAAGGATGAATACCCAACTTTTATTATCAACATGGATGGGACTAGAAGAGATTATGCTGAGTAAAATAAGTCAAGCAGAGAGTCAATTATCATGTGGTTGCACTTACTTGTGGAGCGTAAGGAATAACATGGAGGACATTGGAGATAGAGAGGAGAAGTGAGTTGGGGGAAATTGGAGGGGAAGACAAACTATGAGAGGCTATGGACTCTGAGAAACAAACTGAGAGTTTGGAAGGGAGGAAGGTGGGGAAGGGAGTGAGCCTGGTGGTGGGTATTACGGAGGGCACATACTGCATGGAGCACTGGGTGTAGTGCATAAACAATGAATTCTGGAATCCTGAAAAGAAATAAAATAAAATGAAAAAAATTCATCTTCGTTAATAATACTTGGTTACAACCACTTTTATATTATTTTCTAATAACTGAAAAATAGGGTAGGAGGTAGTATTTAATAAGAATTGCCCAATGACTAATAAAAACTAAAAACCAAATTTAATTTGATACATCCTAATCTATAAACTTTCCATATTTCCTTTTTTAAAATATTTATTTATTTATTTATTTATAGAGAGTGAGAGCAAGTATGTGATGGGTAGAGAGAGAGAAACTTCAAGCAAACTCCCCTGAGTGGCGAACCAAATATAGAGCTTGATCCCAGGACCCATGAGATCATGACCTGAGCTGAAACCAAGAGTCTGAAGGTCAACAGACTGAGACACCCAGGCACCCCTCCATGTTTCTTGTGGTATAAATAAAAAGAAAACAATTTTAAACACTCTATATAAGACTTTTTCCTTTTACACATACTAATTTATTAATCATCAAAAATTGTAAAATAACTGATGACAAATAAAAACCCAGATAATTTGATATTTGATAATAACATAAATTATTAGATGGCCATCATAGTAAAAATTATGATTTTATGTCAAAATGCTAGTCATTTCAGGAGAGTTTTCCAGTATCCAACACAATGTCCATAAAATAAAGTAAAAGTATCAAGAATATTAAAGATTTAATAAAAATGCATACATATTTGATATACAAATAACATATATATGATACATATTTAACAAAATAGACGTTCTACTTTCAAGTGAATTAAGGTAATAAAATGCCTTTCTCAAGGAAAATTTGTTCAAAATTGGGCAACACAATTAACTTCATTTTATTTTTAGTATCTTCAGTAATTTCAACATTGAAAAGAGGTGACAATGTCTATAATCACTAGTTAAAATACTGTACAATTAGTACAGCTTTTTCTAACTTGCAATTTAACTTGCAGTCCTTAAAAATAAAGTAAAGGGGTGCCTCAGTAGTTCAGTTAGTTAAGCATCTGAATTTGGCTCAGGTCATGATCAGGTCTTTGGTCCAGAGCAAGCCTGGTGTGGGTCACCATGCTAAGTGGGAAGTCTGCTTTTCCCCCTCTCCTCCCACTCCCAGCCTATGCTCTCTCACTTTCAAATAAATAAATTAATAATCTTTAAAATAATGAAATTATATATAAGCTAGCTATCCTTGAAATACTTTTCTAATTTTATAGCTTTTATAATTGAATGAACCCTGGAAGATAATTTACTGTTCAGTAATTCAGTAGACACATTCCTAAGAAACATACTTATCAATTAATAGCTTTTGCCTGTAAGAAACAGAAAACCCCAAAGTTAAGGTAGCTTAAACACAAATGAGAAGTTATTGGTTCTCAAAACTAAAAAATCCAGGGATAGGATTACAGACATGATTTGTCTGGGGGCTAAGTCCCATTCCTCAGAGCGTTTCTTGGCTCACTCTTTTCTCATATGTCAATTCTCTCCCCAGGCAGGCATTTCCCATGTTGCAAAAATGGGCAAAAAATGGGTATAGATGGGCAGAAGATATGAACAGACACTTCTCCAACGAAGACATACAAATGGCTATCAGACACATGAAAAAATGTTCATCATCACTAGCCATCAGGGAGATTCAAATTAAAACCACATTGAGATACCACCTGACACCAGTTAGAATGGCCAGAATTAGCAAGACAGGAAACAACGTGTGTTGGAGAGGATGTGGAGAAAGGGGAACCCTCTTACACTGTTGGTGGGAATGCAAGTTGGTGCAGCCACTTTGGAGAACAGTGTGGAGATTCCTGAAGAAATTAATAGAGCTTCCCTATGACCCTGCAATTGCACTGCTGGGTATTTACCCCAAAGATACAGATGTAGTGAAAAGAAGGGCCATCTGTACCCCAATGTTTATTGCAGCAATGGCTACGGTCGCCAAACTGTGGAAAGAACCAAGATGCCCTTCAACGGATGAATGGATAAGGAAGATGTGGTATATATACACAATGGAGTATTATGCCTCCATCAGAAAGGATGAATACCCAAATTTTGTAGCAACATGGACGGGACTGGAAGAGATTATGCTGAGCGAAATAAGTCAAGCAGAGAGAGTCAAGTATCATATGGTCTCACTTATTTGTGGAGCATAACAAATAACATGGAGGACATGGGGAGATGGAGAGGAGAGGGAGTTGAGGGAAACTGGAAGGGGAGATGAACCATGAGAGACTATGGACTCTGAAAGACAACCAGAGGGTTTTGAAGGGGCAGGGGGTGGGAGGTTGAGGAACCTGGTGGTGGGTAATAGGGAGGGCACGTACTGCATGGAGCACTGGGTGTGATGCCAAAACAATGAACACTGTTATGCTGTAAATAAACAAATAAAAAAAATGGGTATAGAAATAACCCAGGAGAAGGAGACTAGATGGTACATGATTACCAAATCAAACCAAACCCCATACCTCATGCTCACCTGAACCAAACCCCAATTTAATACCCATGACCAGGGAACTGGAATAAACTGGCTAGTGTAAGCCCACCAATCCCTCTGGCAAGAGACATAAATTTTTTCTGACTGGTTCACAACAATCTGGTCTAACCCCTAAATCTGAGTGATTGATTTATCCTCACAACGATAAGGCATTAGATAGATATTACTGATACAATGAAAATTGATATCTCATTGGATATCAATATTAATATCACTTTCCTTCTCATACATACATCTGCCAAACTGGCAATTTCCAGATGAAGCACATGTACCCTATTTCAAAAGGACAGAATCTAAAAATACACCTGAATCTAGGTTTAAGTTCAGGCTCTATTCTGGTTCAGGTAATTTCTGGTTCAAGAAACCTGAATAAATATAAATTATCCATCCACAACCTACCTATGAATACATAAATGTAGATTAAAAAGCAGAATGACTACAGAGATATATAAAGTGTACAGTGGAGCAAAACACACACCACATCCTGCCAGACAAAAACAGGTAGGACTTCCCACCTGGGAAGTAGAGGGAGTCATCTGGTCATTGAATCTATGAGCACTTCACTGGACTTTCTTGGAGGCATTCCTTTGAATACTATTCCCTCCCTAAGTAGAAGAGTTGTAAGGTTGTCTGCCTGGAAGATGTTTCTGTAGCAGAAGACTATGTCCTAAGAATATGGAATAGAGCTGAATTAATAGGTCAAAGGGCTTAAGAAAATCATCATTTTTAGAGAAGCTGTAGATTTATCTGGCCACTTAATTCCCTAAACACTTAGTAAACAATCTGTATTTTTACTGGCCACCCCATAAAACAGACAAACCTTTTAAAAGTTAAAAAAAAAAATTAAATATTTCTCACAGCATGAAGACATTATGCTCTGACCTCACTGCAAGACTCAGTTTAGTGACTTATATCTTTATTTGGGCTCTCACTGGGCTTCCACTAATATTTCTTTATGGTCCTATCACTGAATCAGAGCCTTTATCTTCCTTGTAATGCTTACTATCCCTTAAGTCAGGCAGAGAATACTTAACAGTAGGTATTAATTTTTTCTAGTAACTTACCTTTCCAACTTTCCAAATCCTAACTTTAGTTTGGGGTACATAAATCAACTTTTCTACTTGACAGACTCCCAAATTAATAAAAATTTCATCAGACTGAATTATAGATCAGTTATAATCTATAAATTTGCCCTTTTTAGCAAAGTCATATCTTTTCCTCTCACTGCTCTCATTCATACCCATTCCAAGATAATTATGTGGCCTTCCTAAAATAATCTACTATAGACCATAAGTGAAGTAATCAAAACACAACAACTTCTGGCATTTTTCCTACTAATCTCCCTAATTTCATATTTTGTAGGCAAAAGCCAATGTATAATATAGTTTAATCAACTACTTCTCAGCTACATAAAAATGATTACCAACATCCTCGTCCTAGATAAAAGGTTTTTCCTCATGACTCTCTTCTCTACCTCAGTATATCAGTTTCACACTTTGAAGTCTATTCCTTACAGTATCCATTTCTTTTTAAACATGCCAACAACAAGCTGGAACTGGTTTAAATATCAAAAGAGTAAGTTCAGGTTAGGGTAGGATTCAGGGTTCATGACCTGAGCTGAAATTAAGAGTCAGATGTTTAACCAACTTGAGCCACCCAGGCACCGCTATACAATTTTTTTATTCTTAAATCTTACCCACTATACAATATTTCACTATAGTTGGTTAGCATTGTAGAATGATCAACAACTGGTTATTTGTATGAGTTTATTTTTAGTATTGCTAAGAAACATATATAGACTATATAAGAACAGAGCTAAGAGACTTTATTGTAACTGGAGTGTAAAGAGGTAAAAATGTGGCTATTCTCTTTCTCATAAACATATGCCTTAATTCAGGAATCTAGATCAAATTCGTTAATCAACTTTAATCATTTCCCACTTCATGAAAACCCAAGATAATAGTTCAGTTGCCTGAAGTATGACCGACTAAATACCCTGACCAATTTTCTTCCCAAAAATGAAAAAAAAAAGGATAAAATATAATGCATGGGTAAGGACAAATATGTATATTCTTAGAATCTAAACCCAATTAAAGCAGTAGGTTAAAGAGATAAGCAGGGTCTCTGAATCCAGCTTTCAACCTTAGGACAATTACTTCACTCAGATAATCTTAACCTTTGGTATTATGGATAGCCTTGAGTATACAAGAAGAGGAGAGTGTAAGGTCTGATCAGGATGGGTATTACACAGGGAAACCTTCCCAAAATCTAGGATCAAATGGAATGTACCTCCAGTATAAAGGTGAATTATAATAACCACCACTATCACTATCCTCTCTCTACAAATTGTCAGAGGAAGAAAATTGCTTTCTTGGGATTACCTTGTCCCTGGACAAAAGAAAGCTCATAAGATGCTAAGTATAGATACTGAATAAACAAGTGTGAGATATATGCAAAATTCATAAGATGTGTTAAGGATAGACAGTAAGTAACTTATTAGCCTGAAAAAACACACTATACAGAAAAACAGGTATATACATGCACTGGCTGATATAAAAAATGAAATTAAAGTATTATTTATAGAATATAAAGGAATGAGAGAATTAACATCTTAAAAATTTCATAAAGCACTGACACATCATCTCCAGATAGACAGCTGTGTTTCCCACAAAATCACACATCCATCAGGAACCTAATATGACCCCATGCATATTCTGCTTAAAACATGCAAGTAATATTCTTAACTGCTAGTCAGTTATCAGTTACTTTACAGCTATGGTGAGGCACACTTTTTCCTGAATCTCTCTAATAAATTTAGAGTGTGTTGTCTCTAGAACAATTCCTAACTATTGAAGACCATCACTAATCTTTAACTCTGGTCTTATAACCCAATCATTGGCAGAGAGGCTTGATAAAACAGAGTGAGAGACAAAACATATGAACTTTGTTCCACACAGGATTCAGATACTGTGGTTATTTCATCCCACTTTTGCCTACATCCACTTCATCTTTCTCCTTTTTTTCCAGCTATGTGTTTCAAGTAAATTAAATTAACTACAGTACAAGTATGTTAATTTGGTCTGGGAGACTTTCTATTCTGTGATCTGAGAAAAAAAACCTGCTTGGTAGCTTACTTGGAAGCTATCATAGCATCTAGATAATTTCCAACACTACAGTTGGTGATGAAAATGGAATGCAATTAAAAGTCATACTAAGTGTGCAGAAATTCTCAATAAAATACTAACAAACCGAATCCAACAAAAATAATGAGAGGGAGACAAACCAAGAAACAGACTCTTAACTACAGACAATAAACTGATAGTTACCAGAGGGGAAGGGGTAAAATAGATCATGGGGTTTTAAGAGTACACTTATCATGATGAGCACTGTACAATGTAGAGAATTGTTGAATTACCATATTGTACACCTGAAACTAATATAATACTGTATGTTAACTACACTGTAATTAAATTTAAAAACTTAAAAAAACTTGGTAGTTATTCAAATATATAGAAATATTTACTGTTATACTTAGAGATGAAAGGACAGACAGAGATCATTAGATACTGATTAAAGCCTCTGCAACTGTAGACTAAAACAAACAAAATAAAGGAATGCAAGTTAAAAGTTTACAGAGCTTTTTTCCTCTCTCATATTTACAGCACTTTCCTGGGCCTGTAATTTTAGGCTGATAGATATTTTCTATTGGTTCATTGAATATATTGTTCATTTTTTTGGCTTCCATTATTGTTGTTGAAAAATAAACTATCAGGCTAATTGTACCTTTATAGGTTATCTTTTATTTTTCTCTTATTACTTGTAAACCTAAGATCATTCTGTTTTCTAAGGATGTTTACAATTCTCAGAATCAATTTCTTTTTATTATCCAAACTGAAATTTGCTGAGCTTTATGCATCTAGGGATCAGTTTCTCCTTTATCACTTCTGAATGATTTCCAGTCATCATATTATTGATAATCTCTCCAAAACATCCCTCTTACAGGAAATTCTCTCTCTACAAAGGCGGTATCTAAGTATATTAACAGGTTGAGTATAGCAGAGGTCATATTCACAGACTGATATGTCTGTATTTGGAAACACTCTTGCTTTGGGGTTCCTTTCTATTGATTTCAAGCTCTTCTTGGGGAAAATAAACCAGCTTCTACTGAGTGTTAGTCTGGATTTATGTTTTGTTATTTATTTTTTTATTTATATTATGGATACATTTAGTAATTCTCTTAGTTTGGGGCTCTTAAATATTGCTTTGATTTTAAAGATCACTTATGAAGCACAATCGTATTACTCATAATTCACTTGGGATGATTTTTTAAAATTTTATTTGAATTCCAGTTATTAGTTTCATGTGTATAATATAGTAATTCAACACTTCCATACAACACCCAGTGCTCATTAGAAAGGCATTCTTTAAACCCCGTCACCTATTTTACGCATTCCCCTAGTTACCTCCCCTCTGATAACCATCAGTTTGTTCTCTATAGTTAAGTGTCTGTTTCTTGGTCAGTCTCTCTTTCTTTTATCCCCCTT
The DNA here is from genome assembly GCF_922984935.1 of Meles meles. Classification (NCBI taxonomy): domain Eukaryota; kingdom Metazoa; phylum Chordata; class Mammalia; order Carnivora; family Mustelidae; genus Meles; species Meles meles. Next base: position 154,898,434 of record NC_060066.1, on the reverse strand, counting down.
TACTTGTCTGTTTTGTTTCTCAAATTCCACACATGATGAAATCATATTTGTCTATCTTTGACAGACTTATTTCACTTAGCATAATACTCTCCATTTCCATCCATGTCAATGCAAATGGTGAATATTCATCCTTTCTGATGGCTGAGTAATATTCCATTGTATATACTGAGTAAATACCTAGTAATGAAATTGATGACTGTAGTGTAGTTCTACTGTAAAATTTTTGAGGAAGCTCCATACTGTTTTCTAGAGTTGTATCAATTTGCATTTCCAACAACAGTGCATGAGGGTTTCTTTTTCTCCAACACCATTTCTGTCGATTTGAATTTAGCCATTTCTGTTTGAGATGAAATCTCACTGTACATTGGATTTGCATTTCCCTGATGATGAGCAATGTTGAGCATCTTTTCATGTGTCTGTTGGCCATGTATATAACTTCTTTGGAGAAATGTCTGCTCATATTTTCTGCCCACTTTAATTGGATTATTTGAGTTTTGGGTGTTGAGTTTTAGAAGTTCTTTTTTTAAAAAAATTATATTTTATTTATTTGAGAGAGAGAGACAGAGAGTGAGCATGAACCAGTGGGGGGAGTGTTTTCTTTTTAGAGGTAATTTATATCTTTCCTTACATGTATCCTTAGTATGCGATATAAGAAAGCCATGGAAGGGAGAAAAAAAAAAAGATAGCCAAAGAAGTACAGTGCTCACATCTCCTTAAGAATGCACTATGGGGAGCACAACTGACTAACAGCCCAATGTTCCACTTTGGTTCCACTAATACATTTTCTCCAAGGCTATCCCAATCAATGCCTGAAAACATCAGGGTAAATAGTGCTGGCCAATTTCTGCCTCATAGAGGATTCTTCTAATATTTACTTTTTTCAGGAATTCCCCCACTAGTCTACCTTAGATTTTTTTTCAGAGTTGTGCTGCTGAATTGCTTCCTACCCAGCCCCGTCTCTCTTTCCCTTCCCAAGTGTCAGGGTCATGTCTATCCCTATCTATTCCAATCCTTTTAAGGTATTTCTTAAATCAATTAAATTTCTTAATTTCTTCTTTCTCCAAATGAATTTCTTGTACTTATCTTATTTTTGTGTCTGCCTCTTGAACATCAAACAAACAAATGGTGATTTTTTATACTATTATAAATGGTATCTTTAATTTCATTTTCAAATTTTTATTGATTTATTTATTGTGTTTATATAAGTGCCATTGGTTTTTGTATTATGACTTCACTAGCTTGCACAATCACAAACATGACAACTGTAGGAAATTAAAATTTTATTTGTTCCTTCCTAATCTTTTAACTTCCCTTTTTGTCACTTTGTTTCATCATTACATGCTCAATGAAAAACATGTCCACCATCACAATGTTAAATGAAAATGCTAACAGTTGACAACCTTTTTTGTTCCTGATCTCAGGGGGAATAATTCCAATATTTCATTATTAAGTGATAATAAATGTGTTAAAATATACCTATTATTAGATTAAGGAAGTGTCCTTCTAACCTTTAACTCTGTTGAATTCGATCAACGGATTCTTGTGCAAACATTGAGAAGATTTATATACATGCAGTCCTCATTTTACAAGGTATTATGTAAATGAAACCTTATAGATACCAGAGCTATAGCCTTACATTGTACAATTCTATCATATATTATTTTATATTGCTGAGTAATAAATTCCACAAACTTAAAAGGCTGGCCTGGGCTCTTTTCTGGACGCTTAGGGAAAAAAGAATCTGCTTCTAAGCTCATTCAGGTATATTAGCAATAGAATATTATATTCTATGTACCACTAGATATGATTTTCTAATATTTTTATATGTATATTCATAAGAATGGCCTGTAATTTTCTTTCTTGTAATGTCCTTGCCAGGTTTTGGTATTAATACTATACTGACTTCTCAAAACAACATGAAAAGTATTGTCTCTTACTCTCTGGAGAACTTACATAAGATGGTATATAATATTCTTTAAATGTACACAGTAGTTCACCAGTAAATTTATCTAGAACTAAAGTCTCTTCAGAGAAAGGACTTCAATCATGTACTCAATTTCTTTCATGTATATAGGACTATTTAGCATTTTTATTTTTTCTTGTGTCAATGTGAAAATTGTATTTCATCAAGAAATTTGTTCACTTCACCCAAATTATTTGGCATAAAGTTGTCCTTTGTATTCTCCTTAATGTCTGTAGGCCTGCAGCAACGTCTTTTTCATTTTTTATCATCAAATTAATAGGCAGAGAGAAAGAAAGAGGAAGGAGAAGGGGAGAAGGAAGGGGAAGGGAAAAGAAAGGGAAGGGAAAGGAAGGGAAAAGAAAAATTGCTTGACGCTAATCAATAGATGCAGAAAAAAACATTTAACAAAACTCAACACCTGATTTTCATGATAAAAATTCACAGAAAGCTAGGAATAAAGGAGAACTCCCTCAACTGATTAACAATATCTACCAAAAATCTTTATAGCTAATATCATACTTAAAAGTACAAAACTGTAAATTTTTCCACTAAGATGAGGTCTAAGGCAAGGATGTCCTCTCACCACTCTTTTTCAACATTCTTACTGGAAGTTCTAGCTAATGCAACAAGACAAGAAAAAATAAATTGAAGGTGTACAGATTGAGGAAGAAGGAAAAAATTGCCTTTGTTTCCAAATGATGGTCTATGTGAAAATCTGAAAGAACTGACAAGAACAAACAAAACAAACAAAACAAAAAAGCACCCTCTTGACACTAACAAGCAATTATATAGCAAGGTTGAAAGATACAAGGTTAATGCCAAAACTCATTCACCTTCTGATATACTAACAATGATAAAGTAAAACAAAATACCATACATTAGCACCTGTGAAAATGAAATATTCGGTTCAAATCTAACAAATATGTACAAGTTCTATTTGAGGAAAACTACATATAATCTTCTGATGAACAAAATCAAAGAGGAATAAATAAATAAGAGATTTAATGTTTCATAGATAGGAAAATTCACTATTGTCAAGATTTCAGTTCATCCTAACTTATCTATAGATTCAGTGAAAACTCAATCAAAGTCCCAGAAGATTATTTTTTGGATAGCTACAAACTGATTCTAAAGTTTCTATTTACAGGCAAAAAATCCAGACTCAGTAACACAATACTGAAGAACAAAATTAAAGGACCAACACTACCCAACTTCAAGATTACTATAAAGCTATAGTAATCAAGATAGGGTGGTATTAGCAAAAGAATAGATAAATAGATCGATGGAACAGAATAGAGTTCAGAAATAGCCATACATAATTACAGTCAACTAGTCTTTGACAAAGGAGCAAAGGCAATACAATGGAACAAAGATAGCCTTTTTAAGAAATGATGCTGGAACATCCATTTGCAAAAAATAAATAAATGAATCTTATACAAATCTTAGTACTTCTTTCAAGAAAATAACTCAACATGGATCTATGACCTAAGTGTAAAATACAAAACTATAATGTAAATGTAAAACTCTTACAAGATATAACATTGGAGAAAACCTAGATGACCTTGGGTATGGCAATGCCTTTTTAGCTATGACACTGAAGACACAATCCATGAAAGGATAAATTGATAAACTAGATTTCATTAAAATTAAAAACTTCAGCTCTGTGGAAGACAAAGACAAGAGAATGAGAAGACAAGCTAGAGACTAGGAGAAACTATTTGCAAAAGACATATCTGATAAAAGACTGTTTTCCAAAATTAACAAAGAATTCTTAAAATTCAATGATAAGAAAGCAATGTAGTTTTAAAAAGGGCCAGATATTTAAAAGACACCTCACCAAAGAAGGTATACAGATGGAAAATAAACATACAAGAAAATGTTCCATATCATATACAAATCAGTAAAATGTGAATTAGGGTCCTGGGATCAAGTCCCGCATCGGGCTCTCTGCTCACTGGGGAGCCTGCTTTTCCCCCCTCCCCGTTTCTTCCTGCTTCTCTGCCTATTTGCGATCGCTGTCAAATAAATAAAATCTTAAAAAAACACACACAAAAAAGAGAACTACTGGGTGATATCTCTGATAGATATGAACACAGAAGTCCTCAAAAAATATTAGGAACTGGGGGTACCTGGGTGGCTCAGTGGGTTAAAGCCCCTGCCTTCAGCTCAGGTCATGATCCCAGGGTCCTGGGATCGAGCCCCGCATCAGGCTCTCTGCTCTGCAGGGAGCCTGTTTCCTCCTCTCTCTCTCTCTGCCTGCCTCTCTGCCTACTTATGATCTCTGTCTGTCAAATAAATAAATAAAATCTTTAAAAAAAAATTAGGAACTGAATGCAACAATACATTTAAAAAAAACAAAAACTATTCAGACAATCAAGTGGGATTTATTCCTGGGATGCAAGAGTGGTTCAATATTTGCAAATCAGTCAATGTAATAAATTACAAGAAGAGAAAGGATAAAAACCATATTTCAACAGAGGCAAATGACAAAGTACAATTTGACAAAGTACAATGACAAAGCAATCTGACAAAGTACAACATCTACTCATGATTAAAAAAACAAACTAACTAACTAGGTTTAGAGAGAATATGTCTCAGCGTAATAAATGCCATTAAAACACACACACACACACACAGCTAACATCATACTGACTGGTGAGAAACTGCCAGATATCCTCAAGACCAGGAACAAGGCAAGGATGCCACTCTTACCACTTTTATTCAACATAGGACTTGAAGTCCTTCCTAGCCACAGCAATCAAACAAGAAGAATAAATAGAAACCATCCAAACTGGTAAGAAAGAAGTAAAACTTTCACTATTCACAGATGACATGATATTATATATAGAAAACCCAGAAGACCACCAAAAATTAGATTAAACACTACTAGAACTGGTGAATAAATTCAGTAAGGTCGCAGGATACAAAATCAATACACAGAAATCCACTGTATTTTATGCACTAATGAACCAATATAAAATGAGAAATTAAGATAACATTCCCATTTACAATTGCACCAAAAATAATAATATATCCAGCAATAAACTTAAGGAGGTAAAAGACCAGTACTCTGAAAACTATAAAACATTGATGAAAGAAACTGATAATGATACAAACAAATGGAAAGATAATTCATGCCCATGGATTGGGGAAACAAATATTGTTAAAATGTCCATACCATCCAAAGCAGTTTATAGATTTAATGCAATCCCTATCAAAATACCAACAACATTTTTCATAGAACAAATAACCCTAAAATTTGTATGGAACCACAAAAGACCTCAAATAGCCAGAGCAATCTTGAAAAAGAATAATAATACTGGAAGAATCACAGTCTCAGATTTCAAGAAACACTACAAAGTTGTACTAATCAAAATAGTATAGTACTGACACAGAAATAGACACAGTTATCAATGGAATAGAATAGAGATCTCAGAAATAAACCCATAATTATATGGTCAATTAATTTTCAACAAAGCAATAAAGGATATACAATGGGAAAAAGTCTTTTCAACAAAAGGTGCTGGGAAACTGGACAGTTAAATGTAAAAGAATGAAACTGGACCATTTTCTTATACCAGACACAAAAACAAACTGAAAACTGAATACCTAAATGTGAGACCTGCAACCGTAAAAATCTTAGAAGAGAACATAGGCACCAATATCTCTAACATTGGCCATAGCTACATTTTTCTCAATCTGACTCCTAAAGATGCTCAACATCACTTATCACCAGGGAAATGCAAATCAAAATGACAATGAAATATCACCTCAAACCTGTCAGAATGGCTAAAATCAAAAACACAAAAAACAAGTGTTGGTGAAGATGTGGAGAAAAAAGAAACCTCATGCACTGTTGGTGGGAGTGCAAACTTGTGCAGCCACTGTGGAAAACAGCATGAAGTTTCCTCAAAAAATTAAAATTAAAATTACCATGTGATCCAGTAATCATACTACTGGGTATTTACCCAAAAAGTACAAAAGCACTAATCTGAAAACATGTATGCACCCCTATGTTTACTATAGCAGTATTCACAATAGCCGCATTATGAAAACAACACAAGTATCTATTGATAAATGAATGGAGGAAGTAAAAGTGGTGTGTATATAAACATCACATACACATACACACACACACACACACACACACACACGCACACAAAATTACTCAACCATAAAAAAGAATGAAATCTTGCCATATGCAACAACACGGATGGACCTAAAAGGCATAGTGTTAAGTGAAATAAGTCAGTCAGAGAAAGACAAATATCGTATGATTTCACTGGTATGTAGAATCTAAGAAACAAAACAAAGAAAAAAAGAGATAAATCAAGAACAAACTCTGACTATAGAGAACAAACTGATGGTTACCAGAGGGGAGTTAAAGAGATGGGTGAAATAAAGGGGGTTAAGAGTACACATATGATAAGCACTGAGTAGTATGTAGAATGGTTGAGTCATTATGTTGTGTACCTGAAACTGACTTAACACTGTTATGTTAATTATACTGGAATTAAAGATTTTTAAAAAATTAAAAATTGTACCTCCCTTGCACTGTTTCATCTATATCAGAGGTACTATTACTTTAAAAGATAATAGCATTAATCATAACTATTTTCTAAATTTAGGCAGTATATGATATTTCAAGTCTGTACATAACATTTTAAGAAGTTTAAATGAACAGTTTTTAAGCATGGTGCAAAGTTTTTGGGTGTGGGAAGATATTTCTCATGGCTGGAAATAAACTCCTAAAGATGGAAACTCCTAAAGATGCTCAACATCACTTATCACCAGGGAAATGCAAATCAAAATGACATATGACAGGACTAATCATTTGTACTTTTAGGCACTCTCAGAGGAGCTTTTGTATTACCCAGTTCCTTTCTGTTTTCCCTTTCCATAGATGAATCCAGAAATACTTTTCTGATCCTAACTTCCACAATCTATTTATGTATTTATCAACTGAGCAAACTATGTTTTGAGCACCTAACATATGCCAAGCACTCTGTTACATACTAGGGATAGAGAATGTACAGTACATCTGGAGACAGAGATAATTATACAGACAACTGTAATATAGCATGGTAAGTGCTCATGATAATAACAATATGTTATGAACATTGTCAGAGCAAATATCCCAGCCATTTGCCCTAAGCAAATTGGTAGCAATTGGAAGATTATAAGTTGTTGAATAAAATTAGATTTATATTTTTGAAAGATTACTATGTGTATGCTGGTTGCAAATGTTATTAGAAGAGAACAGGAATCAAAAAAGGAAAAAAAAGTGTATGTTACGCATGGAATCAAACAATTCAGAGAGCACAAGTTATAACAACAATAATGACAATATTTAAAATACAGCAGTTAATAAGAATATGCTATGCTTTATATTCATGATTTTAAATTCCCACAAGCAAAGAAATAAGCAAAGAAATAAGTCCTGCTTTTAGCCCCTGCTCTCTCCTATTCAGCATATGAGGAAAGTTGGGCTCAGAGAAGTTAAGTAATGGGCCTAATGGAACAACATTTTAAAGAGAAAAACAATTCAAATCAGTCTGCCTTGAACCACTGTGTCATTTATTATTACTGATGTCTCTTTCCACAAAGCTCATTCAAATTCTGTTCACTCATGCTAAATGTTCAGAAATTATTTCCATGCATAAGGTTTTTATCTCACATTACATGAATATTAGAGGAAATCTTGATTCTAAAAGAGAAAAACTCAGTTTTGGGGGCATAAACTAAAGACAAGTCCCTTTATTAGATGTTTATTTCATGTAAAATGCATACTAAATTTAAATGGAACATATGAGATAGAAATAATATTTTAAGTATATATAAACCTGTCAGTAACTGTGTGAAACTTTCCCACATCTTTTATTCTAAATCATTTCATGTGTCCTAATTTGGGAGCCCACTCTCTCTTGCACTTTGACCTTAGTTTGAAAAGTATATGGGACCTCTTCCTCAGAAGTTGCAGGTACTGTATTTTGGTCAGATTTGCTACTTGTCCCTCATACTTATTTCTCTTTATCAGGGCTATTGCAATCTGTGATTTAGCACACGCAGGATAATTCAGAACATTTTCTCAGCCTAACCACATAATGTTGAATATCATTTTAGTGAAACCTCTTAAATCTTGCTTTCTCAGGGAATGCCCATTGCCCAACTTTAGATCTATTTAATCCTACCTATATTTCAGGGCCAATTATCATTTCTGGCTTCTGAACTCTGCCATTTTGCAGTGAAGAATACACTATATGAGAATGTTCATTTATTTTTTTCATATGTTTGATGTTTGGCACAACTAATACAAATAAGTTTATGGCAGAGTATTCTACCTTATCTCCCCAATTACAATGCTGAGAGATTCTTGCAAGAAAAGTTTTCCTCTATTTGCAAATGCCAGCCATTGGAAAGGAATACAGGAAACAAAGAGAGAGGAAAAGACAACTAACCAAAAAATAAGTAGATTGATGTGGTAGCAGATATTTCTGCAAAATTATCTTCATACCCCCCAAAATATGTAATCTTCACATATTTCATGATTTGTATTTCTATTGTATCCCTTTATATATATATATATAAGGCTTATATTCCTAATACATCACATTATAAGAGAGAATTCAAATTTTTCAGATATTTTTAAGCTTAATAAAAGAAAACCATCTGCATCAATGATTAATAAGAGCTTTATTGATTGGCTATTTATATGGCAAATTTAAAATAAAAAATAAAAGTATCAATTTATATTACACTAAATATAATATATTGCCACAGAGTATGTGGTATTTTCCTTAAAACTATTTCAAACACTCTATAAAATACCATTTTGATAGAGAATACAAAAATGTATATTATTGGAAAATTGCCTTTTTATCAGATTTTATGTTATTTTAATATTCAAATAGTAAAGAAAACATACCTCATGTTTTTCCGAACTAAGAAACCACGTATCCATCTTTGAACAATCAAAACTGGAGAATTATGAGCCAGAATTTCATTAATTTTTGAGATAATATGCTTAATATTATTAATTTCATCATCATAGGTTGATCCCTGTATAATGAAAATATATTTAATATTTACATTTCATGAAAGTATTTCCAAGGGACATTTTAAAATTGCTAGTCTAATAATATAAGCTATTAAAATGTTCACAAGTATCTTATAGGCATAATAGTTATATAATAAATACATTTTCCTTTTTTTTTTAGATTTTTATTTATTTATTTGACAGACAGAGATCACAAGCAGGCAGAGGCAGGCAGAGAGAGAGAGAGAGGAGGAAGTAGGCTCCCTGTTGAGCAGAAAGCCTGATGTGGGGCTCGATCCCAGGACCCTGGGATCATGACCTGAACCGAAGGCAGAGGCTTTAACCCACTGAGCCACCCAGGTGCCCCGATAAATACATTTTCATAACTATTATTAGATCATAATATCACGAATTAGTAGCACAAAATGATTTCAATTTTCTACACAAAATGCAAGACCCATGATGATAAATTTCTTCATTCTAGACTCTTTTCCCAATCTGATAACATAAATATAAACTTTTGACCATAGTCATGTTGATCTTTAAAAGGTGGTAGCGTGAGTAGGTATTCAATGAAACTCTAAAAGTATTCTGTGGTTTCCCATAGGAAACTGACATATGTTGGATTCACAGAATAATTTACAGTAGTATAAAATTTGTTGCAGCTTAACTAGAATGTTGGACACTTTATCAGGATACAGCTCATTCCCATGGGGAGAAATATTCTGTAGTTCCTTTAAAGAAATTATCTCTAAGATCTGTTCCGGCAAAATTTTAGATTTGGGATTATATAGACTCCCTACAACCCACTGATCATTTGATTGGTTAGAAATAATGCTACTTTACTTACATTTTTAATATAAGGATTATACATTATAAACCTAAAATTTATATTGTTTGTAAGTCACCTACCCTGAAAATTACCAGCTCACCACTTCATGTCCTCTTTTCTGCCTATACTCTTAATCAGCTATGTATACCCAGGAAAAGAAATCACAAAGCCTTGCAAATCAGTACTACTTTAGATTTATATTTACAAAAATGCATTACTAATTAACAAAAGCTTTACTTGGCCCTGGCTTGCTTCCTTTCCAATAAAAGCTACTGCAATTGGTCAGTACTGTTCTCTACACTCTTTTTAAGTCTTTTCCCTAGAACTCCCTAAACATCTCTTCACAGAGTAAACAGGGCCATTAATTGAACTCGATCAATCAAATCTCCTCCATTCCCTACATTTAACTGTATTCCCATTTAACTATATTCCTATCTATTCTGAATAGAAATGCCTTCTATTCAATCTTAAAACAAGAAATATTTCCCTTACTGTCCAAGATAGGCACTCCATTGCTGTTAAGTCCCATCTCTCTCTGTTTCACTATTATCTTTTACTGTCACTATCCTTTTACCTATTAATATGATGTAGCCTTTCCCATCTTTAAAATGCATCCATATAAATGATCACACTTAATCCAACCTTCCACCCTTTGTATTTAACTTTCATTAAGAGCCCAGATTCTTGATATAGAATTCCATATTTGCTGTCCCTACTTCCCCTTTCCTGTATCTCCACTCACTGGGTTTTGGATTTTACCCCTACCAATGTATCCGACACTTTTACATTGGATAGTCCTCCCTCAACTACTTCCCTTGGCTTCCATAAACCACTTCTAGAGTGAACTTCCCAAAATGCAAATCTGATCATATGGCATCCCTGCTTAATATATTTTACAGGTACATCACTGAGAAGATCAATTACATATTTCTTGATTTTAGAACACAAAATTCTTGATCTAGCCCCTTTTTACCTCAATCTCATCTCCCTTCGCCCTGCATAAGCCACTTTCCACAATGGCAATGTCCAGCAACTTATACCCCTGAAAACTGTCTGATAATTAAACTCAATGCTTTCTACAGATGACATTGAGTTTCTTGTCTGCCATTCTCAATTATTTATCTCACTATCTTAGGCTTTGAATATTCAATTCTTTCCTCCAAGAAGCCTTTCTTGACATTGATCTGAGTTCAATACCCTTCTATAATATTATCCTTGCAGCACTCATTTGTCATACCTGACAATTTTGAATTTTACCTGAGCCCTCTGATCCTAGAAAACAGGAAAGGTTAAGAAATCTCCTTACCCCTTCGTGTCAGAAAATGGAAGCATGCTTCCTCCATATTACTTTGTTAGCACCCATCAATGCCCCTCTAGTTTACCTATGACAAGGACCTGACACAGACTCTCTAAATTTCCATTTGCCTTTTAATGATTAAACTGTTTTGTCCCCACTGATCAGTCAGAACAAAATGCTTGTTAACCAAACTTTGGTAATGACTCTTAATCTCACAAAACAAACTGGGGGTTGCTGGGGGGAGGTGGGATTGGGAGAGGGGGAGCGGGCTATGGACATTGGGGAGGGGAGGCGAACCATAAGAGACTATGGACTCTGAAAAACAACCTGAGGGTTTTGAAGGGTCAGGGGTGGGAGGTTGGGGCAACCTGAGGGTTTTGAAGGGTCAGGGGTGGGAGGTTGGGGGAACAGGTGGTGGGTAATGGGGAGGGCACGTTTTGCATGGAGCACTGAGTGTTGTGCAAAAAGAATGAATACTGTTACACTGAAAAAATAAATAAAATGGAAAAAAAAAAAAAAGATCCTTCCCCACCCCCTCCCCAGGCTCCTGGACTTTGGTGCACTTTCAGCCAGAGCCACCATATAACCCTCCTTTAATGGCCCCTCCTGAGATAGGCAACTCTCAAGATAAAACATTCCCTGATTTATGGTCAGATCATGCCACTCCCCTTCAACTTACTAACCCACACCAGTTCTTTCCAGCCTTATTTACTCTTCCAAGAAAAAAACTTTTGACTAACCTTAATGATGTTTGAAGATTGCTGATCAATTAAAACATTCCCACTATTGCAACATCCCCTTTCCTTCCCTTGCAATAATCTTTTTGAATAAAGTCTCTCCTAAGTCTTCATTTGTCTTTTATTTGACAAGTTTATATTATGACACAATTATTGGTCTATATTTCTCACTTGCAACATAAACTCATTAATTTTAACAAATCTTTCTTTATCCTGTATCTCTAGGACTAAGTTAACTACTGGTCTGTAATGGGCATTCAATTACTAGTTGACTATTAAATCACTAATTAATGGTAACTTATACATTGTGATATTTGGTTTCTAAGTTTGATTTGGCATTATCAACCTATTTTTGTAATTCAGCTCTTACTTGGCTACAGTAACATCATATCATATTCCTAATTTTTCTACCTTTTAAATGTTTTTCAGTCTGTTTTGTTGGTGCCTTTTCTTTTTCAATCTATTTAACTATTTAAATATTGGTATAATTTAGGCTTTCTTTTTCATCTCTGCTAATTCTCCTCAAATGATCACCTCCTTTGCTACATCTTACTATCTCATATATGCTGATTATATATCATGATATATTATATATTATGAGATAGTAGTTATAGTTTTATATATATATATAGTAGTTATATCTTTTATTAGGAATTATATCTTTTATTAGGAATTACCTCTTTACAATTCTATAAAATAAAATTCCAATTCTATTTCTCTACTTACATGTCAAAAACTGAAATGATTGAAGTACCTGAGTGGCATAACCAGTTAAGCATCTGACTCTTGGTATCAGGTCAGGTCATGTTCTCAAGGGTTGTGAGATCAAGCCCTGCAGTCCAGCTCCACGCTTAGTGTGGAGTCGGCTTAGCTCTCTCTCCCTCTGCCCCTCCCCTTCATGATCTCTCTAAAATAAACAAATAAATCTTATAAAAAGGAGGGGGGCATCTGAATGATTCAGTCCATTGAGCCTCTGCCTGTTGGTTTTGGCTCAGGTCCTGATCTGTGTTGAAATTCAGCCCTGCATTGGGCTCTGCACTCAGCATGGAGTCTGCTTGAGATTCTCTCTTTCTCTCTCCCTCTAAACCTTCCCCTTGCTTGTGCTCTCAAAATAAATAAAGAAAATCTTAAAAAGCAAACAAACAATTATCTCATACTGCATTACAGATGTAGTCACTAACACTATTCTTCACCCTGTCATCTAATAAATCCACATTCCTTTCCCCATTCCCTTTACCATCCCATAAATTCACTGATTTCTAATAAATAAATATCTCTTCAATCTTTTCCCTATAAACCATACCATCTACCTATTAATAAATCAGTTGTTATGAACCAGGAACCATCCCTAACTAATTTCTTTATATTTAATTTCCTTCCACTCCAAAATTACAGAACATATGATGATTTTTCTAATATGAAAATTGGATGATGCTAAATTGTTAAATATTTCCCCAAGATCTTACAAGATAAAACCTTGTCTCCCTAGTATCACACATAATATCCTTTGCCATAATAATCCTATTTTTGTCTCCAGCATCACTTGACATGCCCAACCATGTATTCTAAACTATAACACTAAATTACTTCTTGTCATGATTGTGCCAAGCTCTAGCACTACCTCTGTGCCTTTGCAAATGCTTTTCACTCTGCCTCACATGCCATACACTTGTCAACACCTCAATTTGCCTAATGATTTATGTTAAAAAGTCTCAACTGAAGTATACTTTTCTTTTTCCTTCTTCTATGACCAGAAAGCTGAACTTCAAGTATTTTTAAAGAAAATATATGTAGTTCTTTCACAGATTTTGCTCCACGCTGAGATCCATGACATGGAAAAAAAATTGTTTTTTCTTTGGCTATTGTTTCTCCTTAATTTGCTTTATTTTCTCTACTGAAATCCCTATTCATGTATACTAGATGTCCTGGAACTCACTTCCATGTTTTATATTTGTTTTCTCATCATTTACATGCATATATTCTCAATTTGTTTAAGCCATCTGTCAAAGGCCAGCTTTCTCATATTGAGTTTTCTATGACCTTTGAACTACTCCAGTTAAGTTATGTGGCTGAGACTAAGCTCTTTTCTGAAGTTCCTAACTGCCCTATCACAAAGGAGTCCTGCCTCATACCAGTTTGCTCTTCACTGTTACCCTATCTTTACTAGGGTTTGTTTAAAAACAAAACCACAGATCTAAGATAGTCACTGATGGCAGGCCAAGTCATCAAATTGGGGCTTAATACTTAACCTCTAGTTCCAACCTCCACCAGAAATGTAGACTTAACTAGTCAGGAATTTTCTGGTCAGCACCAATGAGGTAATCTGTCACATGGGCCTTCTTCATACCGCAGAGAGTGATGAGGTAAATCTCCCTAATAAGACCCCTTGCCTGCTCTTCCCCCTAGGAAAGGTGAACTTGCCTGGAACAATCTTTTTTTTTTTTTTTTTCTTTTTTCTTTTTGTTAGTAACTTCTTTGCCCCACCCTACTTCCTATAAAAACCTTCCATTTTGTACAACTTCTCCTTGGAGCTCCTGTCCACTTGCTAAAAAGATGCTGATTTAAGAGTCACTTAATGAAGCCAATTAGATCTATAAAAATACTCAGCTGAATTTTACTTTTGAATTTTATTTTATTTAGTTGAATTTTATTTTTTTTCCATTTATATAAAGAATTTATTACAATCACATCTGATAAACTTTGAAGTTTAAGAAACAATTCTAAACATTTTTATTCAAATAATTGCTCAGCACCCTGAGTACATCTGTCAATTACTTGTTTTTTGTTTTTTTTTTTGTTTTGTTTTGTTTTATATTTATTTTTATTTGTTTATTTACAGCATAACAGTGTTCATTGTTTTGGCATCACACCCAGTGCTCCATGCAGTACGTGCCCTCCCTATTACCCACCACCTGGTTCCTCAACCTCCCACCCCCCCCACCCCCCTGCCGCCCCTTCATAACCCTCTGGTTGTTTTTCAGAGTCCATAGTCTCTCATGGTTCATCTCCCCTTCCAGTTTCCCTCAACTCCCTCTCCTCTCCATCTCCCCATGTCCTCCATGTTATTTGTTATGCTCCACAAATAAGTGAGACCATATGATACTTGACTCTCTCTGCTTGACTTATTTCGCTCAGCATAATTTCTTCCAGTCCCGTCCATGTTGCTACAAAAGTTGGGTATTCGTCCTTTCTGATGGAGGCACAAGATCCTAGCAAACAGGATCCAGCAGCACATTAAAAAGATTATCCACCATGACCAGGTGGGATTCATCCCTGGGTTGCAAGGTTGGTTCAACATTCGCAAATCAATCAGTGTGATAGAACACATCAATAAGAGAAGAGAGAAGAACCACATGGTCCTCTCAATTGATGCAGAAAAAGCATTTGACAAAATCCAGCATCCGTTCCTGATGAAAACGCTTCAAAGTATAGGGATAGAGGGAACATTCCTGAACTTCATAAAATCTATCTATGAAAGACCCACAGCAAATATCTTCAATGGGAAAAAGCTTGCAGCCTTCCCGTTGAGATCAGGAACACGACAAGGATGCCCACTCTCACCACTCTTGTTCAACATAGTATTAGAAGTTCTAGCAACGGCAATCAGACAACAAAGAGAAATAAAAGGTATCCAAATTGGCAAGGAAGAAGTCAAACTCTCTCTCTTCGCAGATGACATGATTCTTTATATGGAAAACCCCAAAGACTCCACCCGCAAACTACTAGAACTCATACAGCAATTCAGTAACGTGGCAGGATACAAAGTCAATGTACAGAAATCAGTGGCTTTCTTATACACCAACAATGAAAATACAGAAAGGGAAATTAGAGAATCGATTCCATTTACTATAGCACCAAGAACCATAAGATACCTGGGCATAAACCTAACCAAAGAAGTAAAGGACCTGTACTCGAGGAACTACAGAACACTCATGAAAGAAATTGAAGAAGACACAAAAAGATGGAAGACTGTTCCATGCTCTTGGATTGGAAGAATAAACATTGTTAAAATGTCTATACTGCCTAGAGCAATCTATACTTTTAATGCCATTCCGATCAAAATTCCACCGATATTTTTCAAAGAGCTGGAGCAAATAATCCTAAAATTTGTATGGAGCCAGAAGAGACCTCGAATTGCTAAGGAAATGTTGAAAAACAAAAACAAAACTGGCGGCATCACGTTACCCGATTTCAAGCTTTACTACAAAGCTGTGATCACCAAGACAGCGTGGTACTGGCATAAAAACAGACACATAGACCAGTGGAACAGAGTGGAGAGCCCAGATATGGACCCTCAACTCTATGGTCAAATAATCTTCGACAAAACAGGAAGAAATATTCAATGGAAAAAAGACAGTCTCTTCAATAAATGGTGCTGGGAAAACTGGACAGCGATATGTAGAAGAATGAAACTCGACCATTCTCTTACACCGTACACAAAGATAAACTCGAAATGGATAAAAGACCTCAACGTGAGACAGGAATCTATCAGAATCCTAGAGGAGAACATAGGCAGTAACCTCTTCGATATCAGCCACAGCAACTTCTTTCAAGATATGTCTCCAAAGGCCAAGGAAACAAAAGCAAACATGAACTTTTGGGACTTCATCAAGATCAAAAGCTTCTGCACAGCAAAGGAAACAGTCAACAAAACAAAGAGGCAACCCACGGAATGGGAGAAGATATTTGCAAATGACAGTACAGACAAAAGGTTGATATCCAGGATCTATGAATTTTATTTTTTAACAAGACTTTCCATGAAATTTATTCTATGACTTGTAACAATGGCCCTATATGCCACTGTTCCACTATTACCCTTGACAAATAAAGGGCTTTGTAGTATCTCCTCTCCTTCGTGTTTGCTTATACATATCAGGGAATAATGGCATAAAGCCAGACAGAGCTAGTTTCTGCATTTGACTCAAAGTCATCTTCACTGTATCTGAAAAACAATCTTCATATGATTAAAAGTACTTTTATGAAAGAATCTTTTATTTAAATGTTACCCTTTATTGGTTTCTAGAATAGATGTGATTTCCTCTAATCCTTATGTTTCTTCATTCATTGCATTTGGGCTCATCATGCATGTGTGTGGGGAGGGCAAAAGATAGCAAAATGTGCTACCCCAAAATATCACTGTAAGAGTTCAAGATGTGCCTCCCCAAAATGAACCCCTGTGGGGTACAGTATATGGATTATGATGAGTAGTAGGCATGTAAAAAAGTCAGGGAGAGGCTAATACTAAACCTCCCTTATCTATCCTAAACACAGATCAGTCACAAGCCTTTCAATTGCCAAAAATCCACTCCCGGGAGCTTCAACAATGGAGATAGACTTTTATCACAAAAGAGGAGGTTGGTAGGAGATAAGAGTAGGAGAGGGTAGCAGGGAGGATCTTTGTCACAAACTCATCGTTCTTCTAAGACCCATTTATCTTTCCTAAAAATCATTTCCTCTCTCATAAGAGTTCTACATCCTCCCTCCTCTTTCCCTGTTAATGCTACTTAAGCATGAATTCTAAGCTATCTCAGGGAGTTACTTATTTTTCCGTTGGCTATCTCCCATGTGTAAATGAGCAATATCAATGTTAGTAAACTTCTGTTTGTTTTTCTCTTGTTAATTTGGATTTTATTAAAAGGTCTCAGCCAAGAATTCAAGATAGTAGGGGGGAAATTATTTTTCCTCCCCTGTAGTAGCTTGGGACCACAGAGGTTGAGTGCATAGGTAAGAAGTGAGGGAAGAATATGAAAGGGAATTTAGATGACTAGGGAGACAAACCATAAATGACTCTTAATCTCACAAAATAAACTGGGGGTTGCTGGGGGGAGGTGGGGTTGGGAGAGTGGGAGGGGGTTATGGACATTGGGGAGGGTATGTGCTATCGTGAGTGCTGTGAAGTGTGTAAACCTGGTGATTCACAGACCTGTACCCCTGGGGATAAAAATACATTATATGTTTATTAAAAAAAAAAAAAGTGGTCCTGGTCAAATGCTATAGTTGTCAACAGCAGAGAACCATTAAGCTCATACTGCAGTTTACAGCAATGAGTCCCAATTACTGCCAAAGCATGAATAATTCCTTCTCTTTAAAGACTGAAACAGAATAATCATCAGTTGTGGGCAAGGTTAGTGTCCTTGCCAGAGTACAAATGACCTCTAGACAATAAGCTTTCTGATGTCCTAAAACAATTATTTTGTAAAATGCCAATAAAGATATCACTGCAAACTTGTACAAATGCCATAAACCATTTTATATCTGAGGACAAATGAACATATCCTGTTTGTAAGGGAAAGTAATGCGTTTCCTTCACTAGAGGAGTGATGACTCTGGAGAAAAACTGCCTTGGTTTAAATCCCAGTTCTACTACTTACTAGCTATGTGATCTAGGGTAAGTAACCTATCTCTCCTTTGTTCATCATTTGTAAAATAGAGATAACAATAGTAATACCTCATTGAGTTGTGAAGGAATATTTGTAGAGCACTTAGAACAGAGGCTCAAACATTTCAAGCATCCAAACAATGTTATCTGCCAACAGTTTTATAATCATACTTAAAATGATATATAGTTTTAGAGTTAACAAAGCATTTCTATATACCTTATCTGATACACAAAAAAATGAGTCTAAAGGAATTTACTAAGCAATTTATCAAAACTAATGCAGTGCAAAATTATGAAATCAATAAATTAAGTAAAAAGATAATTAGTACTAATATTTTAAATCCAATAAAGGGAATTAAAGTATTGCAGTGAAAGTGTGGCAAAGAATAACATATGCTTATGCATAAAAAAATTCCAACAATCAAGACAACAGATGGTATGATAGTGAAATATCTATACTCAACAGCTTGCTATTGTAACCCTGGGATGAAAATGTGGTTGTTGCTAACCCTGGTATAAACCATAATGAAGCATTTCCAAAAAATAGTGAGGACTTTCATAATATGACTCACATGAAAGAGAGTACTTTGTGTTCTAACATAAGAGTACTTTAAAAAACAAATTCTAGGGGCGCCTGGGTGACTCAGTGGGTTAAAGCCTCTGCTTTCGGCTCAGGTCATGATCCCAGGGTTCTGGGATTGAGCCCCGCATCGGGTTCTTGCTCAGCAGGGAGCCTGCTTCCTCCTCTCTCTCTCTGCCTGCCTCTCTGCCTACTTGAAATCTCTGTCTGTCAAATAAATAAATAAATAAATAAACAAATTCTAAAATTATATTCTATTCAGAATGTACATAATTATGCAAAAAATTATTTTGATATTCTATTTTGATTTTGATATTATTTTGATATTCTAAATACATTCATACTTATTTAAATTGTTTTCATATTTTGATATTCTAAATACATTCATACTTATTTAAATTGTTTTTTTATCCTATTATAATGTTTTTATTTCTGCTATATGTATCTGGTCTGTCTTTTTCTATTCCATTTGTGATTTTTCCAATCAGAATTTCCTAATTTGGCACATATTTCCCCAACATATTTGAAAAATGTAAATTGTACTAATCCCATACATATTTATCTCAAATAAAGCACACCCACACTTTTTACCTTTTCATACCATCAGAAACCACATTAATGATACACTCACTTTAACAATCGCATGAAACAGTAGAAATCTATGTGAAACTCCCTAAAACAAGATTTTTTTGTATTACTTTAAATCAGTATTTCCTAGGATTACTTGGTAAACAATTTGGAAACATTCTATCATCTATTTTCAAGTTAAAAAAATTTTTATCTGAGTCAAGTACCATTAAATAAAATAAAAATAAAATTTAGAATCATAATAATATAACAATATAGAAATGTCAGGAAAGAAGAAAAGCAAATACCAGAAAAAAAATTACCCTACTCAAATTTTGATGACTCATTATCATTTTAAAAATATTCACTTTCTTGTAAATAGAGCTATCCTAGAACCCAGCAATTGCACTTCTGGGTATTTACCCTAAAGATACAAATGTAGTGATGCGAAGGGGCATGTGCACCCGAACGTTTATAGCAGCAATGTCCACAATAGCCAAACTATGGAAAGAACCTAGATGTCCATCAACAGATGAATGGATAAAGAAGATGTGGTATATATATGCAATGGAATACTATGCAGCCATCAAAAGAAATGAAATCTTGCCATTTGCGACGACATGGATGGAACTAGAGGGTATTATGATTAGCGAAATAAGTCAATCGGAGAAAGACAACTATCATATAATCTCCCTGATAGAGGAAGTCGAGAAGCAATTTGGGGGGTTTGGGGGGTAGGAAAAGAATAAATGAAACAAATGGGATTGGAAGAGAGACAAACCATAAGAGACTCTTAATCTCACAAAACAAACTGAGGATTGCCGGGGGGAGGGGGGGAGGGAGAGGGTGGTTGGGTTATGGACATTGGGGAGGGTATGTGCTATCGTGAGTGCTGTGAAATGTGTAAACCTGGCGATTTACAGACCTGTACCCCTGGGGCTAATAGTACATTATATGTTAATAAAAAAATATTCACTTTCAAATACTTTCCCAACTCTGTAACTTTCTTTCATTTACTGGACAGGGTCTTTTACAGAGAGATAAAAAGTTTTAATTTTGATGAAGTTCAGTTTATTATTTTTCCCCTTTAAAGATTATGCTTTTATTGTCAGGTCTAAGAATGTTTTTCCTACACCTTTCATCCCTAAAATCTGTTTTTTTTTTCTTTCTAAAAGTTTTATAGTTTAACTCCATGATTCATTTTGAGTTAATTTTTGTATGGGGTGTGGAACTTGGGTTGAGGCTTATTTGTGTGTTTGTGTGTGTGTGTGTGTGTGTGTGTGTGTGTGTGTGTGTGCGCCCAATTACTCTAGCCACATATATGAAAAGATTGTATTTACTCCATCAAACTACTTATATCTTTGTCAAAATTCAGTTGAACATAATTTGTGGACCTATTTTTAGGTTTTCTAATCTGCTCCCTTGATCTATATCTCACTAATACCACATAGTGTTGATTACTGTACCTAACTAAATATCAAAATCAGGTAAATAGATACCTCTCACTTAATTGTTTTTCAAAGTTGTTTTAGTCATTCTAATTCCTTTACCTTTCCATAAAAAGTTTAGAATACTCTTGTTTATATCTACAGAAAATTCTGCAAGGTTTTGATAGGAATTGCATTAACCCTATATATCATTTTGGAGAGAACTGACATATTATGCTGAATATTCTAATTCATGAATATGCTATGTCTCACCATTCATTTAGGTCTTTTTTTCATCAGTGTTTTGTAGCATTCAGCATACAAGTTCTATACAAGTATTGTTAACATACCTAAGTATTTAATCTTTTGAGTGATTATAAATGAGAATATATTTTTAATTTTGGTGTCCAAGGAGAGTATATAGAAATGTGATTAATTTTTTCATGTTTACCTAACAAACAGTGGCCTTACTAAGCTCACTTTTTACTTCTAAGAGATTTTTTGGTGGATTCTTTGGGATTACCTATATAGGTCATCATTTCATCTACAAATAGTTTTATTTCTTCTTTTTCATCTGTTTGTCTTTTATTTCCTTTTTTAAGTTAATTGCACTAGCTAGACTTTCCAGCACTATGATGACATGAGACGAGATGGTGGGCACCCTTGCTTCATTCCCACTCTTGGGGAGAAAATATTGTCTTTTACCACTAAGCATAATGTTTTGATATATGTTTTCTTTAGTCTTTTGATATGGTAAATTACATTAATTTATTTTCAAATACTGAGCAAAGTTTGTATCCCTGGCCTAAGAACCACTTGCTCATGGTATACAGTTATTTTCATATACTGCTGAATTCTATTTGCTAACGTTTTATTAAGGATTTTTATGCTTATATTCATGAAGGATACTGATCTGTTCTCTTTTTTTTTTGGTACTGTCTTTGATTTTGGTATCAAGGTACTATTAACTTTATAAAATAAATGGTGAAATGTTTCTTTTTATTTTCTAGAAGAAACAGATAAAATTTTATATGTTTGGGAGAATTCTCTAATGCAATTATCTGGGACTGGAGATTTCTTTTTTTGGAGTTTAAAGTTATAAACTCAATTTCCTTCATAAAGGACTAGTCAAAATTATCTTTTTCATAATGAATGAGTTTTGTTGTTGTTGTTGTTATCTGCATGAAATGGTCCATTCATTTAAATTGTTAAGTTTATGTGTAGTGTTTTTGTAGTATTCTCTTCTTTTGTTGTCTAGAAGGTCTGTAGTGATATCCTTGTTTTTTTCCTGACATTGGTAATTTGTGTCTTTTCTCTTTTCTTCTCCATCAGTCTTGCTAGAGATTTGTCAATTTTATTGATCTTTTCAAAGAACCAAATTTATGCTTTACTAATTTTATCATTTTTTGTTTGTTTTTTATTTCATGGACATCTCCTATCTTTATCATTTCCTTCTTTCTGCTTACTTTGGGTTTAATTTGCTCTTGTTTTTCTAGGTTCTTATGAGGGGAATCTCAGACTGTTGAGGATTTTCCTTTGTTCCTATATATGCATTTAATACTAAAAATTTCCCTCTCACCATTGCTTTAGCTGTGTCCCACAAATTTTGGTAGCTTGCATTTTTATTTTAATACATTTTTTCACTTGATACTTTATCTTTGATCTATGGATTTATTAGAAGTGTGTTGCTTAGTTTTCAAGTGTTTGGGGAATGTCCTCTTATTTTTCTGTAGTCAGAGGACACACCGTATATGATTCAAATTATTTTAAATTTGTTGAAGTTTGTCCATGAAACAGGAAATGACCTACATATGATTGGACACTTGAAAAGAATGTCTATTCTCCTGTTGTTGGTGAACTGTTCTATAAATGTCAGTTAGATTTTGTTGGTTGATAGGGTTATAGAGTTTTTTCAATATATAGTAGTAATTATTGAGAGAGGAATTTTGATGTCTCCAAATATAATTATGTATATATCTATTTCTCATTTCAGTTTTATCAATCTTTGCTTCACATATTTTGTAGTACTCTTTTTTGGTGCATTCACATTTAAGATTACATGTCTTCTTAGTGGTTTGGACCTTTTTTCATTATATGTCCCTCTCTGCCTCAGATAATTTTTTTTTGCTCTGAAGTTTACCCTACTGATGATGTTAAGATAGCCAATTGGTCCTCTTTTCCTTTGATTAGTTTTGGTATGACAAATCTTTGTCCATCCTTTTATTTTCAACATCCCTATACCATTGTATTTGAAGTTTCATGTAGACAACATAAGCTTGAGTCATATTTTTATTATTTTTATTAACATATAATGCATTATTTGCCCCAGGGGTACAGGTCTGTGAATTATCAAGCTTATACATTTCATAGCACTCACCAAAACACATAACTTCCCCAATGTCCATAACCCAGCCACCCTATCCCTACCCTCCCACCTCCTAACCAACCCTCAGTTTGTTTCATGAGATTAAGAGTCTCTTATGGTGAGTCTCCCTCCTGATCCCATCTTGTTTCATTTTTTCCTTCCTTACCCCCACAACTCCCTACCCTGCCTCTCAAATTCTTCGTATGAGAAAGATATGATAATTGTCTTTCTCTGATTTGAGTCATATTTTTAAATCTACTTGGCCAGTATCTTTCAATTGGTACATTTGGGCCATTTAAGTTTAATATAAATTTTAATGTAATTACTGATAGAATAGGACTTAAGTCTCCCATTTTCTATTATGTTTTCTGGTTGTTTTCTCTGCTTTTCGTTTGTTTTCTTATTCTTGCTTTCCTACTAAAGAATTTGAGAACTTCATTTATATTGATCTATATATGTTTTTTGTGCATTCTTTTTTTAGAACTCTCATGTACAAGCACACACACTCACAAATGAGGTCACCAATTTACTTATCCAAATTAAGTGTAGAAGTCTTACCATTCTTTACAGTTGTCTTTTTAAGAATTTTCTTGAGGGGAGGAGTCAAGATGGCGGAGAAGTAGCAGCCTGAGACTACATCAGGTAGCAGGAGATCAGCTCGATAGCTTATCTAAACATTGCAAACACCTACAAATCCAATGGGAGAGTGAAGAGAAGAAGAACAGCAACTCTAGAAACAGAAAATCAACCACTTTCTGAAAGGTAGGACTGGCGGAGAAGTGAATCTAAAACGACGGGAAGATAGACCGCGGGGGGAGGGGCCGGCTCCCGGCAAGCGGTGGAGGAACGGAGCACAAAATCAGGACTTTTAAAAGTCTGTTCCACTGAGGGACATTGCTCCAGGGGCTAAACCGGGGTGAAGCCCACGCGGGGCCAGCGTGGCCCCAGGCCCCGCAGGGTCACAGAAAGATCGGGGGTGTCGGAGTGTCGGAGAGCTCGCAGCTATTAGAACGGAGAAGCCGGCTGCCAAGACAGAGCCGAGGACTGAACTCTCAGCTCGGGGTTACCTTGAACTGGTCGCGGGCTGGGTGAGCTCCGAGCGCGGCTAGAGGCTGGGGATACGGGAGTGATTGGGTGCTGTCCTCTGGGGGCGCACTGAGGAGTGGGGCCCCAGGCTCTCGGCTCCTCCGGGCCGGAGACTGGGAGGCCGCCATTTTCATTCCCGTCCTCCGGAACTCTACGGAAAGCGTTCAGGGAACAGAAGCTCCCAAAAGTGAACCCGAGCCGATTACTTAGTCCGGCCCCCGGTAAGGGCGGTGCAATCCCGCCTCGGGCAAAGACACTTGAGAGTCACTACAACAGGCCCCTCCCCCAGAAGATCAACAAAATATCCAGCCAGAACGAATTTCATCTATCAAGGAGAAAGCAGATTCAATTCCTAAGACATCAGAGCAATTCCAGAGGAGGAGAAAGCAAAGCACGGAACTCATGGCTTTCTCCCCATGATTCTTTAGTCTTGCGGCTACTTCAATTTTTTTTTTCTTTTTTCAATTTTTTTTTCTTTTTTCAATTTTTTTTTCTTTTTTCTTTTTTCTTCTTCTGCTAAATTTTTTAAAACTTTTACCCTTTTCTTTTTTAACATTTTTTGACTAGTTCATCTAAATATATATATTTTTTCTTTCTTTTTTGTATTTTTTTATTTGTTTTATTTTTTAAATTTTTTTCTTTCTTTTTTTTTTTTTTCTTTTTTTTTCAGAAGCTGTTTTATCCCCTTTCTCCCCCCCAAAATTTGGGGTCTCTTCTCATTTGGTTACAGCGCATTTTTCCGGGGTCTTTGCCACCCTTTTAGTAGTTTATTTGCTCCTTCATATCCTCTTATCTGGACAAAATGACAAGGCGGAAAAAATCACCACAAACAAAAGAACAAGAGACAGTACCGAAGGCTAGGGACCTAATCAACACAGACATGGGTAATATGTCAGATCAAGAGTTCAGAATGACGATTCTGAACATTCTAGCCGGGCTCGAAAAAGGCATGGAAGATATTAGAGAAACCCTCTCTGGAGATATTAAAGCCCTTTCTGGAGAAATTAAAGAACTAAAATCTAACCAAGTTGAAATCAAAAAAGCTATTAATGAGGTGCAATCAAAAATGGAGGCTCTCACTGCTAGGATAAATGAGGCAGAAGAAAGAATTAGTGATATAGAAGACCAAATGACAGAGAATAAGGAAGCCGAGCAAAAGAGGGACAAACAGCTACTGGACCATGAGGGGAGAATTCGAGAGATAAGTGACACCATAAGACGAAACAACATTAGAATAATTGGGATTCCAGAAGAAGAAGAAACAGAGAGGGGAGCAGAAGGTCTATTGGAGAGAATCATTGGAGAGAATTTCCCTAATATGGCAAAGGGAACAAGCATCAAAATCCAGGAGATGCAGAGAACCCCCCTCAAAGTCAACAAGAATAGGTCCACACCCCGTCACCTAATAGTAAAATTTACAAGTCTTAGTGACAAAGAGAAAATCCTGAAAGCAGCC
Organism: Meles meles; assembly: GCF_922984935.1. Lineage (NCBI taxonomy): Eukaryota > Metazoa > Chordata > Mammalia > Carnivora > Mustelidae > Meles > Meles meles. The sequence goes on along the minus strand of NC_060066.1, from coordinate 154,872,709 downwards.
CAAGAAAAGAAGTCTGTAACATACAATGCTAAAAATATTAGATTGGCAGCAGACTTATCCACAGAGACCTGGCAGGCCAGAAAGAGCTGGCATGATATATTCAGAGCACTCAACGAGAAAAACATGCAGCCAAGAATACTCTATCCAGCTAGGCTATCATTGAAAATAGAAGGAGAGATAAAAAGCTTCCAGGACAAACAAAAACTGAAAGAATTTGCAAACACCAAACCAGCTCTACAGGAAATATTGAAAGGGGTCCTCTAAGCAAAGAGAGAGCCTAAAAGTAGTAGATCAGAAAGGTACAGAGACAATATACAGTAACAGTCACCTTACAGGCTAATAATGGCACTAAATTCATATCTCTCAATAGTTACCCTGAATGTTAATGGGCTAAATGCCCCAATCAAAAGACACAGGGTATCAGAATGGATAAAAAAACAAAACCCATCAGTATGTTGCCTACAAGAAACTCATTTTAGACGCGAAGACACCTCCAGATTTAAAGTGAGGGGGTGGAAAACAATTTACCATGCTAATGGGCATCAGAAGAAAGCTGGAGTGGCAATCCTTATATCAGATCAATTAGATTTTAAGCCAAAGACTATAATAAGAGATGAGGAAGGACACTATATCCTACTCAAAGGGTCTGTCCAACAAGAAGATCTAACCATTTTAAATATCTATGCCCCTAACGTGGGAGCAGCCAACTATATCAACCAATTAATAACAAAATCAAAGAAACACATCAATAATAATACAATAATAGTAGGGGACTTGAACACTCCCCTCACTGAAATGGACAGATCATCCAAGCAAAAGATCAACAAGGAAATAAAGGCCTTAAATGACACACTGGACCAGATGGACATCACAGATATATTCAGAACATTTCATCCCAAAGCAACAGAATACACATTCTTCTCTAGTGCACATGGAACCTTCTCCAGAATAGATCACATCCTGGGTCACAAATCAGGTCTCAACCGGTATCAAAAGATTAGGATCATTCCCTGCATATTTTCAGACCACAATGCTCTGAAGCTAGAACTCAATCACAAGAGGAAAGCTGGAAAGAACCCAAATACATGGAGACTAAACAGCATCCTTCTAAAGAATGAATGGGTTAACCAGGAAATTAAAGAAGAATTGAAAAAATTCATGGAAACAAATGATAATGAAAACACAACAGTTCAAAATCTGTGGGACACAGCAAAGGCAGTCCTGAGAGGAAAATATATAGCGGTACAAGCCTTTCTCAAGAAACAAGAAAGGTCTCAAGTACACAACCTAACCCTACACGTAAAGGAGCTGGAGAAAGAACAAGAAAGAAACCCTAAACCCAGCAGGAGAAGAGAAATCATAAAGATCAGAGCAGAAATCAATGAAATAGGAACCAAAAAAACAATAGAAAAAATCAATGAAACTAGGAGCTGGTTCTTTGAAAGAATCAATAGGATTGATAAACCCCTGGCCAGACTCATCAAAAAGAAAAGAGAAAGGACCCAAATCAATAAAATCATGAATGAAAGAGGAGAGATCACAACTAACACCAAAGAAATACAGACAATTATAAGAACATACTATGAGCAACTCTACGCCAACAAATTGGCCAATCTGGAAGAAATGGATGCCTTCCTAGAGACATATAAACTACCACAACTGAACCAGGAAGAAATAGAAAACCTGAACAGGCCCATAACCAGTAAGGAGATTGAAACAGTCATCAAAAATCTCCAAACAAACAAAAGCCCAGGGCCAGACGGCTTCCCAGGGGAATTCTACCAAACATTTAAAGAAGAACTCATTCCTATTCTCCTGAAACTGTTCCAAAAAATAGAAATGGAAGGAAAACTTCCAAACTCATTTTATGAGGCCAGCATCACCTTGATCCCAAAACCAGACAAGGATCCCACCAAAAAAGAGAACTACAGACCAATATCCTTGATGAACACAGACGCAAAAATTCTCGCCAAAATACTAGCCAATAGGATTCAACAGTACATTAAAAGGATTATTCACCACGATCAAGTGGGATTTATTCCAGGGCTGCAGGGTTGGTTCAACATCCACAAATCAATCAATGTGATAGAACACATTAATAAAAGAAAGAACAAGAACCATATGATACTCTCCATAGATGCTGAAAAAGCATTTGACAAAGTACAGCATCCCTTCCTGATCAAAACTCTTCAAAGTGTAGGGATAGAGGGCACATACCTCAATATTATCAAAGCCATCTATGAAAAACCCACCGCAAATATCATTCTCAATGGAGAAAAACTGAAAGCTTTTCCGTTAAGGTCAGGAACACGGCAGGGATGTCCATTATCACCACTGCTATTCAACATAGTACTAGAAGTCCTAGCCTCAGCAATCAGACAACAAAAAGAAATTAAAGGCATCCAAATTGGTAAAGAAGAAGTCAAACTATCACTCTTCGCAGATGATATGATACTATATGTGGAAAACCCAAAAGACTCCACTCCAAAACTGCTAGAACTTGTTCAGGAATTCAGTAAAGTGTCAGGATATAAAATCAATGCACAGAAATCAGTTGCATTTCTGTACACCAACAACAAGACTGAAGAAAGAGAAATTAAGGAGTCAATCCCATTCACAATTGTACCCAAAACTATAAGATACCTAGGAATAAACCTAACCAAAGAGACTAAGAATCTATACACAGAAAATTATAAAGTACTCATGAAAGAAATTGAGGAAGACACAAAAAAATGGAAAAATGTTCCATGCTCCTGGATTGGAAGAAAAAATATTGTGAAAATGTCTATGCTACCTAAAGCAATCTACACATTTAATGCAATCCCTATCAAAATACCATCCATTTTTTTCAAAGAAATGGAACAAATAATCCTAAAATTTATATGGAACCAGAAAAGTCCTCGAATAGCCAAAGGAATATTGAAGAACAAAGCCAAAGTTGGTGGCATTACAATTCCGGACTTCAAGCTCTATTACAAAGCTGTCATCATCAAGACAGCATGGTACTGGCACAAAAACAGACACATAGATCAGTGGAACAGAATAGAGAGCCCAGAAATCGACCCTCAACTCTATGGTCAACTAATCTTCGACAAAGCAGGAAAGAATGTCCAATGGAAAAAAGACAGCCTCTTCAATCAATGGTGCTGGGAAAATTGGACAGCCACATGCAGAAAAATGAAATTGGACCACTTCCTTACACCACACACAAAAATAGACTCCAAATGGATGAAGGACCTCAATGTGAGAAAGGAATCCATCAAAATCCTTGAGGAGAATGCAGGCAGCAACCTCTTCAACCTCAGCCGTAGCAACATCTTCCTAGGAACAACGGCAAAGGCAAGGGAAGCAAGGGCAAAAATGAACTGTTGGGATTTCATCAAGATCAAAAGCTTTTGCACAGCAAAGGAAACAGTTAACAAAACCAAAAGACAACTGACAGAATGGGAGAATATATTTGCAAACGACACATCTGATAAAGGGCTAGTATCCAAAATCTATAAGGAACTTAGCAAACTCAACACCCAAAGAACAAACAATCCAATCAAGAAATGGGCAGAGGACATGAACAGACATTTCTGCAAAGAAGACATCCAGATGGCCAACAGACACATGAAAAAGTGCTCCACGTCACTCGCCATCAGGGAAATACAAATCAAAACCACAATGAGATATCACCTCACACCAGTCAGAATGGCTAAAATGAACAAGTCAGGAAATGACAGATGCTGGAGAGGATGTGGAGAAAGGGGAACCCTCCTCCACTGTTGGTGGGAATGCAAGCTGGTGCAACCACTCTGGAAAACAGCATGGAGGTTCCTCAAAATGTTGAAAATAGAACTACCCTATGACCCAGCAATTGCACTACTGGGTATTTACCCTAAAGATACAAACATAGTGATCCGAAGGGGCACGTGTACCCGAATGTTTATAGCAGCAATGTCTACAATAGCCAGACTATGGAAAGAACCTAGATGTCCATCAACAGATGAATGGATCAAGAAGATGTGGTATATATACACAATGGAATACTATGCAGCCATCAAAAGAAATGAAATCTTGCCATTTGCGACGACGTGGTTGGAACTAGAGCGTATCATGCTTAGTGAAATAAGTCAATCGGAGAAAGACAACTATCATATGATCTCCCTGATGTGAGGACATGGAGAAGCAACATGGGGGGGTAGGAGATAGGAGAAGAATAAATGAAACAAGATGGGATTGGGAGGGAGACAAACCATAAATGACTCTTAATCTCACAAAACAAACTGGGGGTTGCTGCGGGGAGGTGGGATTGGGGGAGGGGGAGCGGGCTATGGACATTGGGGAGGGGAAGCGAACCATAAGAGACTATGGACTCTGAAAAACAACCTGAGGGTTTTGAAGGGTCAGGGGTGGGAGGTTGGGGCAACCTGAGGGTTTTGAAGGGTCAGGGGTGGGAGGTTGGGGGAACAGGTGGTGGGTAATGGAGAGGGCACGTTTTGCATGGAGCACTGGGTGTTGTGCAAAAAGAATGAATACTGTTACGCTGAAAAAATAAATAAAATGAGAAAAAAAAAAGAATTTTCTTAAGTATTTCTCATACATAGATTTAGAACATCAGACAGTGTTATGATTTATCAGATGTATTACTTGCCAATATTTTCTCCAATTTTGTCAGTTTCCTTTCATTTTGTTAATAGTTTCCTTTGCTGTGCAGAAGCTGTTTAGTTCAGTTCTGTTAATAATTGCTTTATATATTTAAGTGCTTCTATGTCAAATGCATATTTACAAAAGATATATCCTTTTGTTGGATTGACACCATTATCATTACTAAAACCTTCTTTGTCTCTTATTACAGCCTTTGATTTAAAGTCCATTTTGTGTAAGCTTAGCTACACGTGCTTTCTTTTGTTTTCTATTTGCATGGAATATCTGTTTCCAATTGCTTGGAATATCTATTCTTTTTCTTTTTCAATATATTTTCTCTCTGTTGTTCACATTAATTAATTTCTATTATTCTATCTTCCCTTTTTCAATATTCTTTAATCTTCCCCCTCTATTCTTCTATTAAGTTCATCCACTGTGCTTTTTTTATTTTGGTTATTGTATTTTTGAGTTCTCTAATTACCATGTTTCTTTTTATCTATTACATTGTTGAAGCTCTCTATTTGTATGTTTTGAGTATTTTTATAATTGATCACTGAAGCATTTTAATGATGCTTAAAAAATTTATCAGAAAATTTTAAACAATGCAAGAAACTCAGGATTAGCATCTATCGATTATCTCTTTTCATTCAGTTTAAGACCTTCCTGGTTCTTTGTATGTTGAGTGACTACTGATTGAAACATAGACATTTTTGTATTATGTTCTAAAACTTTTAAATCTCATTTAAACCTTGTTTTAGCTGTTTAGCTTGTTTAAACCTGTTTTAGCCTTGTTTTCTCTGATATTGCTCCAGCAGGGGAAATGGAGGTCACTATCTTGTTACTTCCAGGGGGATGTAGAAGTCCAGATTCACCACCATTCACGCCTTTGTTAACCTCCAACTGAAGGTGGGCTTCTCATTACTTCTGGGTAGAAGTGGGAGTTTCCACTTTCACATGGTCTTCATTGACATGGCTATGAGGGTGGCCTTCCTACAGTTGGGAAATAATGAAAGTCCTGATCTCCATTAGTCTTCTTGTGATACCACCCCAGTGGTTATTGGGTTGCCTCATCAAAGCTTCATGAGGATGGAAGTCTAGGCTCTCCACTCAGACTCTGAAGCATGAGTAGAAGTGGAACCAAAATGTTTTCTGTGGTTTTGACTGGAGTAGAGTAGTTATTGTCTGAAAGTTAACTGTCTTATTAGACTCATCTTTCTTGCTTGTTTAATTAGAGTAGGCATTTTGGTATTTTGCTTGTTTGGTTGCATCTTTTGGCTTTTAGAATACTGACTTCTTTAGCTTTAAATTTAGGATATATGTAAAAACCAAGCAAAAACAGCAAAACAGGAAATTCATTCACCACTGTCATTGCTCAGATTCTGATTGTCCTGGCCAGTCAGCCTCTGCTCTTCACCATTCAGTCTTTTAATGTTTGTTTTATATGTAATGTCTAAGGAATTTATATAAAATAGAATATATACAGGCATACTTTGTTTTATTATACTTTCCTTATTGCACTTTGCAAATACTGCATTTTTTTTTTCACTTGTGGTTTTTTTTGTTGTTTTTTGGTTTTGGTTTTGGGTTTTTTTGTGGTTTTTTTTTTTTTGGTTTTGTTTTGTTTTGTTTTGTTTTTACAAGTTAAAGGTTGTGGTAACCCTACAATAAGCAAGTGTATTGGTGTCATTTTTCCCATGCCACATTTTGGTAATTCTCACCATATTTCAAACTTTTCCATTATTATATTTGTTATGGTGATCTGTAATTAGTGATTATAACTCACTGTAAACTCAGATTATGGTTATTATTTTTTAGCAATCATGTATTTAATTAAGGTTTCATATACTTCTTTATGCATAATAGTATAGTATTATTACACACTGAAAAGATTACAGTAAAAACTTTTATATTCACTGGAAAAAAACAAAAAATTTATTTGACTTGCTTTAGTATATTTGCTTTATTGTGTTGGTCTGACATGAAAACTGCAGTATCTCCAAGGTACAGCTGTAGTATTATGTAATGCACTATATCATAAATAATAACTATGTAACACATGTAATGTCCAAGGAATTGAATTATACTTTGCATGAGAGGCATCCTACTTTATCTTCTTGGAAGTGGAAGCCTATATGCTTCTTATTAACAAAACGGTTTTTTGAGATAAGTATGTTCTACCTGTACTGTAATATTTTCTATTTAGTCTTAAATTTCCAAAAATATTCATATGTTTTTATATAATACAATTTTGTATATTAATGCTCAAAATATATCTTTATCGTATTATTATTTTTTACATCAATGGGAAGGGTTTCTATTTATGCCATTTAACATTTTGTGTGATAAATTCTACATTAAGACTAATGTTAAACCTTTTGTTTTATTCTACTTAATATGTATTTGCTCAGTGTTTCATTTTACTTTTTCTGTATTACCTTAATTTGGGGGCTTGTCTTGTGAATAGCCATCTTGATTTTGGTTTTTACACTTACAATAAATTTATGATTATTTATATTTACTTATAATCATATCATATTCATAAATGTAAATATATAAAAATTTTTATATAGTTTTACTTTTGATACTGTCTTATGATTTTTGTATATCATATAGGCTATATTTTTTATCTTTAAAAAGTATAAATTTTACAAACATATAATATGCCTTACATATAAGCCAAACATAAATTCACTTTCAAATATCTATTTGGTTGTTATATTTATGCACTTTTATTTTTCTTTTGATACTTACCTTGGAATTAAGAAAAAAAATGGATGCTAAACAACATTTGATCTAAAAATCTCTACTTTGGGGTAGGAGCTAAGATGGTGGAATAGTAGGAAGATCCTAGACTTGCCTCTCCCTCGAACACAGCTCAATAAATATCAATCACTCTATATATTCAAGAAATCTATCAAGCACTGACAGAAAAAACTGTACAACTACAGGGAGAGGAGAGGTCACAATGTGGAAGGTAGGAGGTGCAGAGACATGGTTTGGGGGAGAAAGAGATTGTGAGTGCAATGGAGAGGAGGGAGTCCTGTCACAGAGAAATCCAAAAGAGAACAAGAGGAGTGCACAGGAAATCATACAAGGAAAAAACTTTCCCAAAGCCACTGATAGGGACAAGAGGGGCTGATTTTTCGTGAGTTTTTACAAACAGCAGGTCTCAACGATTGGAGTTTAAGAGGTCTGTGGTATAGCCAGTATGGAGACCTGAGGACACTGCAGTGCTCTTTGGGGAATGAGGGCAGATAGCCTGGGGGAAGACTATGCAATCTGGAGCATCCCCTGGGACACACTGGGAGAGAGAGCACCCCTTCTTGGAGTGCATCTGAGAGAGGTGGCATTGCTTCTCCAGGGAGAAAAGAGCTGGCATGTGCCATTTCCTCTGCCTGCCCCTCAGCATATGCACTGAGACACCTGCTGAGGGTGGCTAACCTGGACACTGGCTCCTTGCGGTGCTTTACTCCATGCCCTTGCATTTTGGTTAGACTGCCCTTTTGAGACAAACCTGCATCATTCCCAGTATAGCAAGATCCTTCCCCAGAGGACCAGTGCAGTTCCCCACCAAGCCAGATCCATTAAGTTTGGAGTTTCGAAATTCAGCCAGTCTGATTGGGATAGAGCTCAAGGTACATTGTGATAGTGGGAGGGTAGACAGCCAAGACAGAGACAGGGTGAAGGCATCAGTCTGAGGGACACCTGGTTTGCAAGAGGGGAGACTGCTTTTCTGGGAAGGTCTTCCTGGAGATTAGCAGGTGCAAACTCTCCTCTATGGGAACAAAGAAGCTGGCTGGCCCCATTTCCCTTACCCCTCTCTTCAGCATAAACTAATTTCAGTAAGAAGCACAGTGCCAACACTGGTAACCTAAACTGCTTACAGCATGCCCCCCACCCCCCACCCCGTGCTCTACTGGTGCTGCTTGTCTTGAGCAGGTGTGCCTGAAAACCAGAACAACAGGTCCATCCTCCAGAAGACCATCAAGCCTCCCCGCCCACACACACATGTACCACATCTACTAACCATAGTTCTGAAAAGCTTCAGCTCTAGTGGAAATAGTATCGGGTCTCTTTTAACAAGAAGAACAGAGCACACCAATTAAAACTCACCGCACTCTGATCAAGGTCCAAAGACACCTCACTTCAGCCAAGAGGAAATTCTGCAGAGGACTGACCTGAGGGAAAGAACAGCCACAACACAGCAACAGAGTGCACACAGCATATGCCAGAGACACTTCCTAAAAAGTCAGGTCCTGGACATATATGAGCTCTTCTACATAAAGTCATTATTCTCAGGATCATGAAACATACCAGACTTTCCTAATATATGAAGAAGCCAGAGACCTAGACAAAATATCAAGAAGAAGCAAATCATCTCAAAAGAAAGAACAAGAAAAGATCACCACCAGGGATCTAATCCAAATAGATATAAGTAAAATGCCTGATCCAGAATTTAAAGCAACAATCATAAGGATACTAGTTGGGCTTAGGAAAAGCATAGAAGATGCTAGGGAGTCCCATACTGCAGAGATAAAAGACCTAAAAACTGGTCAGGCTGGGGGAAAAAAAAAAAAAGAAGAAGAAGAAACACTATAACTGAAATGCAAAACAACTAGATGTAATGACTACAAGGATGGAAGAAGCAAAGAACAATAAGTGACACAGAAGATAAAATTATATAAAATAATGAAAATGAAGGAAGAGGGAAAGAAAAATACTGGATTACAAATGTAGACTTAGGGAACTCAGTGACACCATAAAGCATAATAATATTTGTATCAGAGGAGTTCCAGAAGAAGATGGAGGAAAGGGACCAGAAGGTTTATTTGAAGAAATTATAGAAAAAAAATTTCTTCAACTTGGGGAAGGAAACAGATCCAAATTAAGGAGGTACTGAGAACTCCCATCAAAATCAACAAAAGCGGGGTGCCTGGGTGGCTCAGTGGGTTAAAGCCTCTGTCTTCAGCTCAGGTCATGATCCCAGGGTCCTGGGATAGAGCCCTGCATTGGGCTCTGCTCAGCAGGGAGCCTGCTTCCTCCTCTCTCTCTGCCTGCCTCTCTGCCTACTTGTGATCTTTGTCTGTCAAATAAATAAATAATCAACAAAAGCAGGCCACCACCAAGACATATCATATCTAAATTTTCAAAATATAGAGATTTTAAAAATCCTAAAAGCAGCAAGATAAAAGAAGTCTCTAACTTATAAGTGAAGAACAATAAGGCTAGCAGTAGTTCTCTCCACAGAAAATTGGTAGGCCAAAAGAAAGTAGCATGAAATATTCAACATACTGAATGGGAAAAATCTATATCCAAGAATACTCTATCCAGCAAGGCTAGCATTCAGATAGAAGGAAAGATGAATCATTCAGAATAGAAGGAAAAATGAAGTTTCCCAGACAATAAAAACTAAAGGAGTTCATGACCACTAAACAAGTCCTTTAAGAAATATTAAAGGGAGATTAAGAGTCCTTTATGGTTTGTCTCCCTCCCAATCCCATCTTGTTTCATTTATTCTTCTCCTATCCCCCTAATCCCCCATATTGCTTCTCCATGTCCTCATATCAGGGAGATCATATGATAGTTGTCTTTCTCCGATTGACTTATTTCACTAAGCATGATACCCTCTAGTTCCATCCACGTCGTCGCAAATGGCAAGATTTCATTTCTTTTGATGGCTGCATAGTATTCCATTGTGTATATATACCTCACCTTCTTTATCCATTCATCTGTTGATGGACATCTAGCTTCTTTCCATAGTTTGGCTATTGTAGACATTGCTGCTATAAACATTCGGGTGCACGTGCCCCTTCGGATCACATGTTTGTATCTTTGGGGTAAATACCCAGTAGTGCAATTGCTGGGTCATAGGGTAGTTCTATTTTCAACATTTTGAGGAACCTCCATGCTGTTTTCCAGAGTGGTTGCACCAGCTTGCATTCCCACCAACAGTGCAGGAGGGTTCCCCTTTCTCCGCATCCTCGCCAGCATCTCTCATTTCCTGACTTGTTAATTTTAGCCATTCTGACTGGTGTAAGGTGATATCTCATTGTGGTATTGATTTGTATTTCCCTGATGCCGAGTGACGTGGAGCACTTTTTCATGTGTCTGTTGACCATCTGGATGTCTTCTTTGCAGAAATGTCTGTTCATGTCCTCTGCCCATTTCTTTTTTTTTTGTTGTTTATTTATTTACAGCATAACAGTGTTCATTGTTTTGGCATCACACCCAGTGCTCCATGCAGTACATGCCCTCCCTATTACCCACCACCTGGTTCCTCAACCTCCCACACCCCCGCCCCTCTGGTTGTTTTTCAGAGTCCATAGTCTCTCATGGTTCATCTCCCCTACCAGTTTCCCTCAGCCCCCTCTCCTCTCCATCTCCCCATGTCCTCCATGTTATTTGTTATGCTCCACAAATAAGTGAGACCATATGATACTTGACTCTCTCTGCTTGACTTATTTTGCTGAGCATAATCTCTTCCAGTCCCGTCCATGTTGCTACAAAAGTTGGGTATTCATCCTTTCTGATGGAGGCATAATACTCCATTGTGTATATATACCACATCTTCCTTATCCATTCATCCGTTGAAGGGTCCTCTGCCCATTTCTTGATTGGATTGTTTGTTCTTTGGGTGTTGAGTTTGCTAAGTTCCTTATAGATTTTGGATACTAGCCCTTTATCTGATGTGTCGTTTGCAAATATCTTCTCCCATTCTGTCAGTTGTCTTTTGGTTTTGTTAACTGTTTCCTTTGCTGTGCAAAAGCTTTTGATCTTGATGAAATCCCAATAGTTCATTTTTGCCCTTGCTTCCAAACTGGGGGTTGCTGGGGGAAGGTGGGGTTGGGAGAGGGGGAGGGGGTTATGGACATTGGGAAGGGTATGTGCTATCATGAGTGCTGTGAAGTGTGTAAACCTGGCGATTCACAGACCTGTACACCTGGGGATAAAAATACATTATATGTTTATAAAAAAAAAATTGGAAGGGGAGGCGAACCATAAGAGACTATGGACTCTGAAAAACAACCTGAGGGTTTTGAAGGGTCAGGGGTGGGAGGTTGGGGGAACAGGTGGTGGGTAATAGGGAGGGCACGTTTTGCATGGAGCACTGGGTGTTGTGCAAAAACAATGAATACTATTATGCTGAAAAAATAAAAATAAAAAAAATCACACACACAAAAAAAGAAATATTAAAGGGGATGCTTTGAGTAGTAAAGAAAGACAAAAAGTGACAAAGACTAGAAGGGAATAGAGAAAATCTCCAGAAATGAAAAAAAAAAAAAGAGAGAGAATAATAGAATGGCATACAATTTATATCTATTAATAATTACTCCAAATGTAAATGGACTAAATGCTCCAATCAAAAGACACAGGGTGTCAGAATGGATAGAAAAACAAAGCCCATCTATATGCTGCTTACAAGAGACTCACTTTAGACCAAAAGACACCTGTAGTTTTGTTTTTGTTTTTCTTTTGTTGTTGTTATTTTTTTTTCACCTGCAGATTGAAAGTGAGGGGATGGAGAAATAGTTACCATGCAAATGGATGTTAAAAGAAAGCTGGAAGGTGCCTGGGTGGCTCAGTTAGTTAAACATCTGCCTTTGGCTCAGGTCATGATCCAAGAGTCCTGGGATCAAGTCCTGCATCTGGTTTCCCACTCAGTGAGGAGTCTACTTCTTCCTCTGACCCTCTGCTACTCATGCTCTCCCTCTTTCACTCTCTCTCTCTCAAATAAATACATAAAATCTTAAAAAAAAAAAAAAGAAAGAAAGAAAGCTGGAGTAGCAATACTTATATCAGACAAACTTGATTTTACACCAAAGACTATAACAAGAGATGAAGAAGTAATAAAAAATAAACTAATAATCGTAATAAAGTAGACTATCCAACACGAATAATTTTAAATATTTATGAACCCAACTTGGAAGCATCCAAACATATAAATCAATAAATAACAAACAAAAAGGAACTCATTGACAATAATACAATACTAGTAGGAGACATTAACTCCACTTACAGCAAGGGACAGATCAGCTAAGCTGAAAATCAACAAGGAAACAATGGTTTTGAATGACAAACCGGACCAGATGGACTTCACAGATACATTCAGAACATTTCATCCTAAAACAGCAGAATACACAGTCTTTTCAAGTGGGCATAGTTACATTCTCCAGAAAAGATCAGGTTCTGGAGGTCACAATTTAGGTTTCAACAAGTACAAAGAGACTGAGATCACATCATGCTTATTTTCCAGTCACAACACTATGAAACTTAAAGTCAATCACAAGAAAAAATTTGCAAAGACCACAAATACATGGATGTTAAAGAACATCCTACTAAAGAATGAATGGCTCAACCAAGAAATTAAAAAAGAACTTTAAAAAGACATGGAAACAAATGAAAATGAAAACATACCAGTCCAAAACTTTTTGAGATGCAGCAAAAGTGGTCATAAAAGGGAAATACACAGCAATATAGGCCTAACTCAAGAAGCAAGAAAAATCTCAATCTGCAACCTAACCTTACACCTAAAGAAGCTAGAAAAATAAAAACAAATGAAGACTAAAGCTAGCAGAGGAAAGGAAACAATAAACATTAGAGCAGAAATAAATGATATGGAAACAAACAAACAAACAAACAAAAATGTAGAACACATTGATGAAACCAGGAGCTGGATCTTCAAAAGAATTCATAAAATTGATAAATCCCTAGCCACATTAACCAAAAAAAAAAAAGAGAGAGAGAGAGAGAGAGAGAAATAACATGAATAAATAAAAATAAAAGAGAGAAAAAATCAAAACCACACTGCAGAAATACAAATAATTAAAATAGAATATTATGAAAAATTATATGCCAATAAATTAGACAACCTGGAAGAAATGGATAAATTCCTAGAAACATATAAATTAGCAAAACTGAAACAGAAAGAAATTGAAAACTTGAACAGACTGATGACCACCAATAAAACTAAATCAGTAATCAAAAATTTCCCAACAGATACTACTGAGGGGAGCGGATGGAGAGAGGGTGCAAGGTGCCAGCTTTTGTTTTGTCCTCAGCCAGCCTCCTGCTCCTTCATCAGTTCCAAGGGGGTACAGGTCTGTGAATCGCCAGGTTTACACACTTCACAGCACTGGGTGACTGCATCTTGAGCAGAAGTTGCTATACCTGTCTTGATGATTGCTGGTCCTTGAGCAGAGGTGGTTGTTCCTTTTCGAGTGATGGTGGTGCCTGGATGAGGGAGTCAAGATGGTGGAGAAGTAGCAGGCTGAGACTACATCAGGTAGCAGGAGATCAGCTCGATAGCTTATCTAAACATTGCAAACACCTACAAATCCAATGGGAGATCGAAGAGAAGAAGAACAGCAATTCTAGAAACAGAAAATCAACCACTTTCTGAAAGGTAGGACTGGCGGAGAAGTGAATCTAAAACGACAGGAAGATAGACCGCGGGGGGAGGGGCCGGCTCCCGGCAAGCGGCAGAGGAATGGAGCACAAAATCAGGACTTTTAAAAGTCTGTTCCAGGGGCGCCTGGGTGGCTCAGTGGGTTAAGCCGCTGCCTTCAGCTCAGGTCGTGATCTCAGGGTCCTGGGATCGAGTCCCACATCGGGCTCTCTGCTCAGCGGAGAGCCTGCTTCCCTTCCTCTCTCTCTGCCTGCCTCTCTTGTGATTTCTCTCTGTCAAATAAATAAAATAAACAAAATCTTTAAAAAAAAAAAAAAAAAGTCTGTTCCACTGAGGGACATTGCTCCAGAGGCTAAACTAGGGTAAAGCCCACGCGGGGTTAGCATGGCCCCAGGTCCCGCAAGGTCACAGAAGGATCGGGGGTGTCGGAGTGTTGCAGAGCTCGCAGGTATTAGAACAGAGAAGCCAGCTACAGAGACAGAGCCGAGGACTGAACTCTCAACTCAGGGTTACCTTGAACTGGTCGCTGGCTGGGTGAGCTCGGAGCGCAGCTAGAGGCTGGGGATTCGGGAGTGATTGGGTGCTGTCCTCTGGTGGCACACTGAGGAGTGGGGCCCCAGGCTCTCGGCTCCTCCGGGACGGAGACTAGGAGGCCGCCATTTTCATTCCCGTCCTCCGGAACTCTAGGGAAAGCGTTCAGGGAACAGAAGCTCCCAAAAGCGAACCCGAGCCAATTACTTAGTATGGCCGCCGGTAAGGGCGGTGCAATGCCGCCTCGGGCAAAGACACTTGAGAGTCACTACAACAGGCCCCTCCCCCAGAAGATCAACAAAATATCCAGCCAGGACGAAGTTCATCTATCAAGGAAAGCAGGTTCAATTCCTAAGACAGCAGCGCAATTCCAGAGGAGGAGAAAGCAAAGCACGGAACTCATGGCTTTCTCCCCGTGATTCTTTAGTCTTGCGGCGAATTCAATTTTTTTTTCTTTTTTCAATTTTTTTCTTTTTTCTTCTTCTGCTAAATTTTTTAAAACTTTTACCCTTTTCTTTTTTAACGTTTTTTGACTAGTTTATCTAAATATATATATTTTTTCTTTCTTTTTTATATTTTTTCTTTGTTTTATTTTGTTTAAATTTTTTTCTTTTTTTTCCTGAACCTCTTTTTATCCCTTTCTCCCCCCCCACAATTTGGGGTCTCTTCTGATTTGGTTACAGCGCATTTTTCGGGGTCTTTGCCAGCCTTTTAGTATTTTATTTGATCCTTCATATCCTCTTATCTGGACAAAATGACAAGGCAGAAAAAATCACCACAAACAAAAGAACAAGAGACAGTACCGAAGGCTAGGGACCTAATCAACACAGACATTGGTAATATGTCAGATCAAGAGTTCAGAATGACGATTCTGAACGTTCTAGCCGGGCTCGAAAAAGGCATGGAAGATATTAGAGAAACCCTCTCTGGAGATATAAAAGCCCTTTCTGGAGAAATTAAAGAACGAAAATCTAACCAAGTAGAAATCAAAAAAGCTATTAATGAGGTGCAATTAAAACTGGAGGCTCTTACTGCTAGGATCAATGAGGCAGAAGAAAAGAATTAGTTGCTGGGGGGAGGTGGGATTGGGAGAGGGGGAGCGGGCTATGGACATTGGGGAGGGGAGGCGAACCATAAGAGACTATGGACTCTGAAAAACAACCTGAGGGTTTTGAAGGGTCAGGGGTGGGAGGTTGGGGGAACAGGTGGTGGGTGATGGGGAGGGCACGTTTTGCATGGAGCACTGGGTGTTGTGCAAAAAGAATGAATACTGTTACGCTGAAAAAATTAATAAAAAGGGAAAAAAAAAAGAATTAGTGATATAGAAGACCAAATGACAGAGAATAAAGAAGCCGAGCAAAAGAGGGACAAACAGCTACTGGACCACGAGGGGAGAACTCAAGAGGTAAGTGACACCATAAGACAAAACAACATTAGAATAATTGGGATTCCAGAAGAAGAAGAAAGAGAGAGGGGAGGAGAAGGTCTATTGGAGAGAATTATTGTAGAGAATTTCCCTAATATGGCAAAGGGAACAAGCATCAAAATCCAGGAGGTGCAGAGAACCCCCCTCAAAGTCAACAAGAATAGGTCCACACCCCGTCACCTAATAGTAAAATTTACAAGTCTTAGTGACAAAGAGAAAATCCTGAAAGCAGCCCGGGAAAAGAAGTCTGTAACATACAATGCTAAAAATATTAGATTGGCAGCAGACTTAACCACAGAGACCTGGCAGGCCAGAAAGAGCTGGCATGATATGTTCAGAGCACTAAACGAGAAAAACATGCAGCCAAGAATACTCTATCCAGCTAGGCTATCATTGAAAATAGAAGGAGAGATCAAAAGCTTCCAGGACAAACAAAAACTGAAATAATTTGCAAATAGCAAACCAGCTCTACAGAAAATATTGAAAGGGGTCCTCTAAGCAAAGAGAGAGCCTAAAAGTAGTAGATCAGAAAGGTACAGAGACAATATACAGTAACAGTCATCTTACAGGCTAATAATGGCACTAAATTCATATCTCTCAATAGTTACCCTGAATGTTAATGGGCTAAATGCCCCAATCAAAAGACACAGGGTATCAGAATGGATAAAAAAACAAAACCCATCAGTATGTTGCCTACAAGAAACTCATTTTAGACGTAAAGACACCTCCAGATTTAAAGTGAGGGGTGGAAAACAATTTACCATGCTAATGGGCATCAGAAGAAAGCTGGGGTGGCAATCCTTATATCAGATCAATTAGATTTTAAGCCAAAGACTATAATAAGAGATGAGGAAGGACACTATATCCTACTCAAAGGGTCTGTCCAACAAGAAGATCTAACCATTTTAAATATCTATGCCCCTAACGTGGGAGCAGCCAACTATATCAACCAATTAATAGCAAAATCAAAGAAGCACATCAATAGTAATACAATAATAGTAGGGGACTTTAACACTCCCCTCACTGAAATGGACAGATCATCCAAGCCAAAGATCAACAAGGAAATAAAGGCCTTAAATGACACACTGGACCAGATGGACATCACAGATATATTCAGAACATTTTATCCCAAAGCAACAGAATACACATTCTTCTCTAGGGCACATAGAACCTTCTCCAGAATAGATCACATCCTGGGTCACAAATCAGGTCTCAACCGGTATCAAAAGATTAGGATCATTCCCTGCATATTTTCAGACCACAATGCTCTGAAGCTAGAACTCAATCACAAGAGGAAAGCTGGAAAGAACCCAAATACATGGAGACTAAACAGCATCCTTCTAAAGAATGAATGGGTCAACCAGGAAATTAAAGAAGAATTGAAAAAATTCATGGAAACAAATGATAATGAAAACACAACAGTTCAAAATCTGTGGGACACAGCAAAGGCAGTCCTGAGAGGAAAATATATAGCGGTACAAGCCTTTCTCAAGAAACAAGAAAGGTCTCAAGTACACAACCTAACCCTACACGTAAAGGAGCTGGAGAAAGAACAAGAAAGAAACCCTAAACCCAGCAGGAGAAGAGAAATCATAAAGATCAGAGCAGAAATCAATGAAATAGGAACCAAAAAATCAATAGAAAAAATCAATGAAACTAGGAGCTGGTTCTTTGAAAGAATCAATAAGATTGATAAACCCCTGGCCAGACTCATCAAAAAGAAAAGAGAAAGGACCCAAATCAATAAAATCATGAATGAAAGAGGAGAGATCACAACTAACACCAAAGAAATACTGACAATTATAAGAACATACTATGAGCAACTCTACACCAACAAATTTGACCATCTGGAAGAAATGGATGCATTCCTAGAGACATATAAACTACCACAACTGAACCAAGAAGAAATAGAAAACCTGAACAGGCCCATAACCTGGAGATTGAAACAGTCATCAAAAATCTCCAAACAAACAAAAGCCCAGGGCCAGACGGCTTCCCAGGGGAATTCTACCAAACATTTAAAGAAGAACTAATTCCTATTCTCCTGAAACTGTTCCAAAAAATAGAAAAGGAAGGAAAACTTCCAAACTCATTTTATGAGGCCAGCATCACCTTGATCCCAAAACCAGACAAGGATCCCACCAAAAAAGAGAACTACAGACGAATATGCTTGATGAACACAGATGCAAAAATTCTCGCCAAAGTACTAGCCAATAGGATTCAACAGTACATTAAAAGGATTATTCACCACGATCAAGTGGGATTTATTCCAGGGCTGCAGGGTTGGTTCAATATCCGCAAATCAATCAATGTGATAGAACACATTAATAAAAGAAAGAACAAGAACCATATGATACTCTCAATAGATGCTGAAAAAGCATTTGACAAAGTACAGCATCCCTTCCTGATCAAAACTCTTCAAAGTGTAGGGATAGAGGGCACATACCTCAATATTATCAAAGCCATCTATGAAAAACCCACCGCAAATATCATTCTCAATGGAGAAAAACTGAAAGCTTTTCCGTTAAGATCAGGAACACAGCAGGGATGTCCATTATCACCACTGCTATTCAACATAGTACTAGAAGTCCTAGCCTCAGCAATCAGACAACAAAAAGAAATTAAAGGCATCCAAATTGGCAAAGAAGAAGTGAAACTATCACTCTTCGCAGATGATATGATACTATATGTGGAAAACCCAAAAGACTCCACTCCAAAACTGCTAGAACTTGAATTCAGTAAAGTGTCAGGATATAAAATCAATACACAGAAATCAGTTGCATTTCTGTACACCAAATACAAGACAGAAGAAAGAGAAATTAAGGAGTCAATCCCATTTACAATTGCACCCAAAACTATAAGATACCTAGGAATAAACCTAACCAAAGAGGCTAAGAATCTATACGCAGAAAATTATAAAGTACTCATGAAAGAAATTGAGAAAGACACAAAGAAATGGAAAAATGTTCCATGCTCCTGGATTGGAAGAATAAATATTGTGAAAATGTCTATGCTACCTAAAGCAATCTACACATTTAATGCAATCCCTATCAAAATACCATCCATTTTTTTCAAAGAAATGGAACAAATAATCCTAAAATTTATATGGAACCAGAAAAGACCTCGAATAGCCAAAGGAATATTGAAAAAGAAAGCCAAAGTTGGTGGCATCACAATTCCGGACTTCAAGCTCTATTACAAAGCTGTCATCAAGACAGCATGGTACTGGCACAAAAACAGACACATAGATCAGTGGAACAGAATAGAGAGCCCAGAAATAGACCCTCAACTCTATGGTCAACTAATCTTCGACAAAGCAGGAAAGAATGTCCAATGGAAAAAAGACAGCCTCTTCAATAAATGGTGCTGGGAAAATTGGACAGCCACATGCAGAAAAATCAAATTGGACCACTTCCTTATACCACACACGAAAATAGACTCCAAATGGATGAAGGACCTCAATGTGACAAAGGAATCCATCAAAATCCTTGAGGAGAACACAGGCATCAACCTCTTCGACCTCAGCCGCAGCAAGGCTAGAGGTCCTAGAACAACGTTGTCCTAGAACAACGGCAAAGGCAAGGGAAGCAAGGGCAAAAATGAACTATTGGGATTTCATCAAGATCAAAAGCTTTTGCACAGCAAAGGAAACAGTTAACAAAACCAAAAGACAACTGACAGAATGGGAGAAGATATTTGCAAATGACATATCAGATAAAGGGCTAGTATCCAAAATCTATAAGGAACTTAGCAAACTCAACACCCAAAGAACAAACAATCCAATCAAGAAATGGGCAGAGGACATGAACAGACATTTCTGCAAAGAAGACATCCAGATGGCCAACAGACACATGAAAAAGTGCTCCACGTCACTCGCCATCAGGGAAATACAAATCAAAACCACAATGAGATATCACCTCACACCAGTCAGAATGGCTAAAATTAACAAGTCAGGAAATGAGAGATGCTGGCGAGGATGCGGAGAAAGGGGAACCCTCCTCCACTCTTGGTGGGAATGCAAGCTGGTGCAACCACTCTGGAAAACAGCATGGAGGTTCCTCAAAATGTTGAAAATAGAACTACCCTATGACCCAGCAATTGCACTACTGGGTATTTACCCCAAAGATACAAACATAGTGATTCAAAGGGACACGTGTACCCGAATCTTTATAGCTGCAATGTCTACAATAGCCAAACTATGGAAAGAACCTAGATGTCCATCAGCAGATGAATGGATAAAGAAGATGTGGTATATATACACCATGGAATACTATGCAGCCATAAAAGAAATGAAATCTTGCCATTAGCAACGACGTGGATGGAACTAGAGGGTATCATGCTTAGTGAAATAAGTCAATCGGAGAAAGACAACTATCATATGATCTCCCTGATATGAGGACATGGAGAAGCAACATGGGGGGTTAGGTGGATAGAAGAAGAATAAATGAAACAAGATGGGATTGGGAGGGAGACAAACCATAAATGACTCTTAATCTCACAAAACAAACTGGGGGTTGGGAGAGGGGGAGGGGGTTATGGACATTGTGGAGGGTATGAGCTATCGTGAGTGCTGTGAAGTGTGTAAACCTGGCGATTCACAGACCTGTACACCTGGGGATAAAAATACATTATATGTTTATAAAAAAAAAATTGGAAGGGGAGGCGACTATGGACTCTGAAAAACAACCTGAGGGTTTTGAAGGGTCAGGGGTGGGAGTTTGGGGGAACAGGTGGTGGGTAATAGGGAGGGCACGTTTTGCATGGAGCATGGGGTCTTGTGCAAAAACAATGAATACTGTTACGCTGAAGAAATAAATAATTTAAAAATAAATAAATAAATAAAAAATTGGAAGGGGAGGCAAACCATAAGAGACTATGGACTCTGAAAAACAACCTGAGGGTTTTGAAGGGTCATGGGAGGGAGGTTGGGGGAATAGGTGGTGGGTAATAGGGAGGGCACGTTTTGCATGGAGCACTGGGTGTTGTGCAAAAACAATGAATACTGTTACGCTGAAAAAATAAATAAATTTTAAAAAAATTAAAATTAAAAAAAATTTCCCAACAAACTAAAGCCCAGGGCTGAATGGCTTCCCATGAAAATTCTACCAAACATTTAAAGAAGAGTTAATACGGGGCGCCTGGGTGTCTCAGTGGGTTAAAGCCCCTGCCTTCGCCTCAGGTCATGATCCCAGGTTTCTGGGATCAAGCCCCGCAGCAGGTTCTCTGCTCAGGAGGGAGCCTGCTTCCTCCTCTCTCTCTGCCTGCCTCTCTGCCTACTTGGGATCTCTGTCTGTCAAATAAATAAATAAAATCTTTAAAAAAAAAAAAAGAAGAAGAAGAAGAGTTAATACTTATACCTCTCTAACTATTCCAAAAACTAGAAATCAAAGGAAAACTTCCAAACTCATTCTACGAGTTACCATTACCATTATCTTGATTCATTATTCTGATTCCAAATTCAGACAAATACCCCCCTAAAATGAGAGAACTACAGGCCAATATCGATGATGAACATAGATGTAAAAATTCTCAACAAAATACTAGCAAATTGAATCCAATGGAACATTAACAGAGTCATTCACTGTGATCAAGTAGGATTTATTCCTGGGTTGCAAGGGGTGGTTCAATATTCACAGTCAACCTGATATACCACAATAAAAGAAAGGATAAGAACCATCTGATCCTCTCAACAGATACAGAAAAAGCATTTGACAAAGCACAGCACCCATTCTTGATAAAAACCATCAACAAAGTAGGGGTAGAGGGAACAAACCTCAACATCCTGACGGCCACAAATGGAAAACCCATATCTAAAATCATCCACAAAAAAAAAAAAAAATAAAAAAAAAAAAAAAAAAAATAAAAAAAAATAAAATCATCCACAATGGGGAAAAACTGAAAGTTTTACCTCTGTGATCAGGAATAAGACATAGATGTCTACTCTCACCATTATTTAAAATAATGCTAGAAGTCCTAGCCCCAGCAATCAAACAATGAAAAGAAATAAAAGTCATCCAAATCAGCAAGAAGTCAAACTTTCACTATATTCAGATGACATCATACTCTATGTAGAAAACCCAAAGAGTCCCCCCCAAAATTGCTAGAACTGATACACAAATTCAATAAAATTGCAGGATACAGGCCAATGTACAGTAATGTGTTGCATTTCTATACACTAATAATGAAGCAGCACAAAGAAAAATCAAGGAACCAATCCCATTTACAACTGCACCAAAACCAATAAAATATCTAGGACTATGCTAAGCAAAGAGGTAAAAGATCTGTACCTGAAAACTATAAAACACTTATGAAAGAAATTGAAGATGATACAAAGAAATGGAAAAACATTCCATGCTAATGGATTGGAAGAACAAATATTGTTAACATGTATATACTACCAAAGTAATCCACACATATCCTGCAATCCTTATCAAAATACCAACAACATCTTTCACAGAGCTAGAACAAACAATCCTAAAATTTAAATGGAACCACAAAAGACCCCAAATAGCCAAAGCAACCTGGAAAAAGAAAAGCAAAGCTGGAGACATCACAATGCTGGACTTCAAGTTATATTTACAAAGTTGTAGTGATCAAGACAGTATGGTACTGGCACAAAAACAGACACGTTGAGCAATAGAACAGAATAGAAAATCCAGTAATGGACCCATAACTGTATGGTCGTCTAATCTTCAACAAAGCAGGAAAGAACATCCAGTGGGGAAAAACCAAAAAAACAAAAAGTCTCTTCAACAAATGGGGCTGTGCTTCACCACAGGCTCTGGGCACCCAGGCAGGTGTACATAGCCAAAAGATGCAAACAGTTCATCGCTCTCTATGTGTCGCTATCCCCGGCTGCTGAAGCACCTCTCGGTGGTGCCCAGAGGATCTTTGGTCCATGCAAAGGCATTATGCCCTTTTCCAAATACACTCTAGGAAGGGGAACAGTCTCTCAGTGCAGCCTAGGGGATCCCCATTACAGCATCTTGCATGAATCCTACAGGCCACTTATTCTTCCTCTATCCCTGACTTCTATCCATGAAAAGGGCTCCCCCCATGCAGCAGCACCTGGCCTTTCTCTCCCCCAATTCACATGGCTGAATCTCCTTTCTGCCACATTCTCTCCTTCCAATTGTGCAGATTGTTTTCTTAATCCTCAAATCAATTTCCTAGTTGTTCAAATGATTTGATGTTAATCTAGCTGGGAACCAAGAGATGAGGCAAGCAGGGTTCCCCTACTACTCTGCCACTTTAATTCCTCTGCCCTAGTTTTCATAGTATTCTTGTACTCAATAATAAGTACCAAAAAAAGTTCTGAAATATATATTTCAAACATTACTAAATAAGTTTATATCCTCATAGATTGTCATTTATTCAAGAGTATATTGCTCTAAATTAAACCTTTCAGTAAGTAAAGAATAACCAAAATAATATTGCTTATAGCAGAAATAATGAGTAAAAATATTCAGTAAACTGAAAAACTATTATTCAAACAGATTTCTTTAAATCTCTACCATAAAATTCTGCCATAATTAGGTATACCTATAGCTCTTTAAGGCTTACTCCATCTGTGATGCATTCCATTCATGTTTTTTATACAATGTTTTTTTCCTTCAATCATTCTATTTCTGACATTTTTAATCTTATCTTTTAAATTAAAATTTATTTCCTTCAGCTTAAAAATATACTAAAGTAGGACCATCTCACTTCTTTAAAAAATTTCCCATTGATCCTATTTCTGGCAGCTAAAGCATTATCTTTCCTCAGTCCAAAATTTTCTCATAAAAGCTTCTATACTTGGTAATTACATATTAACCCATTACAATTCTGTATCCATTCCTAAAGTTGGTGAAATTCCAAAGATGCAAAAAACCTCTTCAACAGAAGTTTTCGAAATAGTTTTGTTTCCATGATAATTTTTTTTGACCTTTAAAAACATCCTTCATTTTTTTTAATCATTCATTCCCCTTAAACTAAGTGATAATAAGCCATCTCTCTGTTTTTCCTCCTACCTCCTGAAATTAATTCCCTGTTCTCATCATTGGTCCCACTGCTTTGTATCCATAAAATGAAACTGCCTTAAGGCTGTGTCCTTAGCTCTCATACTGATTCATATATTTTCTTCTGGTGCTTTGGCTTCAACCATGCCCTCAGACCAAAGACTACTGAATTTACATATTTGACCTAGAACATTACTTCTGAATTTAGTTCTACATTTCTAATGCCTGGTTGGTATCTGTATATCAATATCCTGCCTCAAATAAACATGAACAAACTTAACTTTCTACCACAACTCTTCAGGCTGCCATTTCTAAGTTACTTTTTGTCCCAGTTACCTAAATTCAAAATACAAAAAGAATATCTTCTCACTTATTATTCTTTTTCTTATTCATATTCATACTATTCATATTCAATCAGTTAAAAAAATCCTGTCAAATAGTTGCACTGTCTATTCTTTGATATACAATGTTGACTGCAGGACAGTGAAACCAAGAAAGATTTAAAATCCCAGCTTCTTGGGGCACCTGGGTGGCTCAGTGGGTTAAAGCCTCTGCCTTCAGCTCAGGTCATGATCCCAGGATCCTGGGATCGAGCCCTGCATCAGGCTCTCTGCTCGGCGGGGAGCCTGCTTCCTCCTCTTTCTCTCTGCCTGCCTCTCTGCCTACTTGTGATCTCTATCTCTCAAATAAAATAAATAAAATCTTTTAAAAAAAATCCCAGCTTCTTGACTGACTATATATGTCTGACAGCGGGTAAAATTTTAAACCTTACTATATTTCATTCGTTTCTGTGAAATAATATCTTTCCGCACCAAAGAATATGATGAATAGTATTCTTCAGAAAGTCCTTCCCTATCTAGCCCAAGCCTTCATCCCTTTTGTCCTATGTTACTACTTTATTTTCTTTTCTTTAGAAATTAACACGATCTGGCATTCTATGCTGGTTTTATTTTGTTTTGCTATTTCTGCTTACATGTTTACCTTCTGTGCCTCCCACTGTTGTTGGTATTATTTACCACTAAGTCCAGAATAATCTCGCTCACATATTAGGTGATCAATACATATTTGGTCAAGGAATGAAGGAATAAAATATATAAAGTGCCTACCACAATGACTTTTACTGAGTGTCTGTCCTCTATACTGTCCATCTTCTTTCTTCTTTACCACTACTGTCTGTCTATATCAACTCTAATCACATAATTTCTGGCCTACAGTAATTGGTCTCTCTGCTCTCATCTGTCTCCTAACCTCCATTAACCTGCTAGCAAAACACTGAATTAATTTCCTTTAAAAAACTTTGTCAATAACATTTATTCATAGAGCACCAGTTATGGTAGAACCACTCTAATTTCCTCCTCAAATAACTACAATAGATCTTCATTGCATTCATTAAGAAATCCAAACTCCTTAGTATGTCATCCAAGGTTCTTTTCATATCCCCACTAACTTCCTATTAATTGCTTAAATGAACATCAGTCATTTTGATTGTCCTTAAAAAAAGTCACGTTAAAAAAAAGTCAAGTATGTTCCTACCTTCGATTATTTCATAATACCCAACTAGAACACATAAATGAAATTCTCTTTTAGGGCCTGGGTTAAGACAGCCAGAATTAAATACTGGCTTCACTTTTTTATTTCTCTAAAATTTTAAACTATTATTTCAAAATCATTAATATATTCATAACTTTTTATAAATAATTGTATGCAATTATAAAGTTTTCTAATTTCCTAATCTCTATGCATAATCACTGTTCATTGTTTATACACCCTTTCAAATGTGATCACTGTTCAACTGATTTTCCATTCTTCATCAATTGTCAATGCATAGAGAGATAGACAGATATAGATTTAGATATATTCAGAACAGATTACAAATATGTTCTGCAACACACTTTTTTACTTCCTATGTAGTTGTACTTTTCTAACACTTGCAGAACCCATCTCTTTTAAACTCTTACATGATCTATCTAACCTAATACTCATGCCATGAATCAATCATTTTTTAAATATGTTTTATCTATCCATTTAAGCATTTTGTAATCTACAACTAGATATGGTTTCTCAATCAATTCTTTCAGCATTAAAAAAAATCAACATATAATGATGATTTCAACATGCCATGTCACCAAAGTAATTAAGAATTTAATTTTTTTAAAGATTTTATTTATTTATTTGACAGAGAGAGAAATCGCAAGCAGGCAGAGAGGCAGGCAGAGAGAGAGGGGGAAGCAGGCTCCCTTCTGAGCAGAGAGCCTGATGCGGAGCTCCATCCCAGGACCCTGGGACCATGATCTGAGCTGAAGGCAGAGGCTTAACCCACTGAACCACGCAGGCACCCCAAGAATTTAATATTTTTATCCACTTCCATTAATATTTCAAATCGTCCTTTAAAGAATTGAAAAAAAGAACCTACTTCCCAATGGAATTGCTCAAATATAGAAAACCTGAAAAAAAAATTAGAGATCCGCTATCTATTTAAAAAAGAATATTTTTAATCAACACAATCTTTAAGAACTAAAAAATGAAAATAGCAAGGTGGAAGAATATAAGAGTAAATTAAAATATCAATTGTATTTCTATGTATTAGTAACAAACAATCCAAAAATGAATTTAAGAAAATAATCCCATCACAAAATCAAAAGGAGTAAAATACATAGAAACAAATTTTGACAAGATAACTGCAAAACTTGCACAATGAAAACTATAAAACAATGCTGAGAGAATTAAAGAATATCTAAATAAATTGAGAGACAGTTCACATTCAAAAATGAGAATACTCACTATTGTTAAGAGGGCAATCTCCACAAAATGATATATAAATTCAATGGAAGCTTTATCACTATCCCACCAGGAATCATTGTAGAAATTGACAAGCTGATCCTAAAATTCATTTGTAAATGCAAGGGACCCTGAATAGCCAAAGCAATATTGAAAAAGAAGAGCAAAGTTGGAGGACTCATACTTCCCTATTTTAAAACTTAACTACAAAGCTATCTACAATAATCAGACTGTGTGCTACTAGAATAAGGATAAATAATAGACTATTAGAATATAATTGAGAGTCCAGAAATTAACCTTCCATTTTATGGCCAATTGATTTCAGACAAAGATATCCAGACAGTTTACCTGGGAAAGAATAATCTTTTCAACAAATCGAATACATGCAAAAAAAAAAAAAAATGAAATTACACCCTTAATTCACACCATACATAAAAATTCATTCAAAATGAAACACAGTCTAAATTTCAGCTAAAATTATTAAACTTCTACAAAAAAACATAGAAACAATTTTACGACCTTAGGCAGAGTTCTTAGATACAATACCAAAAGCATAATCCATAAAAGAAAAAAATTCATAACCTAGGTGTCTTAAAACTCAAAATTTTTCTGCTCTAAGAGACCATCAGGAAAAGATGAGCTAGAGGCTGAGAAAAAAAAATTTGTAATACATATATCTGATAAAGAATTTATATCCATTTATCTATTTTTAAACACAATAAGACAAACAGCCCACTTTCAAAATGAGCAAAAATATTGTATAGACATTTGATAAAAGTGTGTATAATTGATAAGCAGATGAAAAGTGCTTACCACCATTATTCCTTAGGGAAATAAAAATTAAAACCAAAATAAAATACCAATTTATACCTACTAGAATGTCTAATAGTGTAAAATACAAAAAATACTAGTGTTTGGAAGAACATATCGAAACTAGAACACTTATGTATTTTTGGTTTCTACTGTTAAGAAAGCAATACAATGTTTTACAAAATTAAGCATAAACTTACCATACATACCCTCATTTGCACTCCTAAGAATCTACCCAAGAAAAATGAAAACATGTCTACATAAAAACATGTTAAATAGGTATTCATAACAGCATCATTCATAATAGCAAAAACTGAAAATGATCTAAACATCCATCAACTGGTGAATGAACAAAAAAAGAATGCATTATATTCATATAATGGATAATTATTACACAGTCAAAAGTAACTAACGATTAACTATTAAGTAACTAACTGCTGATACAAAATAAAAGAGCCTCAAACACATCACACTAAATGAAGGAAGGCAGCTGCATAAGACTGTGTATTGTATGACTTGATTCATATAAAATATTTAGTAAAGCAATTTCATAGAAACAGAAACCAGACTACTGGTACCTATGACTGACGATGGGAGTTGAAATTATCTGTACATGGGAAAGAAGAAAACTTTGGGAGTGGTAGAAGTTTCTAACACTGGAATGTGGAGATGGTTACGTAACACCATTGATTTACTAAAATCATTAAATCACATATATAAAATGAGTGAATTTTATAGTATTTAAGTTATATACCTCATAAAGTTATTATACTAAAACATAATAGAAACCAAAAATATATTTCTCTCCAATTTGATATTTTATGCTCAGCAATTTTTATGCAGTAGGCATATAAGCTTCTATAAATTCTCCAATATAATACTACGAATATATTCACTAGTTTATGAAATTTTTTAAATACAGTATCTATTAGTTCATATAACTTAGGTTTAACTGAAATGAAACTCTAATGAATCCAATTACCTTTTTCAAAGCAGGGCAGAAATTAAAGAAAAGTCGGTGGTTATATGCTTTGAATCTTTCGGGAAGATGCCAGTTCTGAATTATTTCTTCATCAGAAATCACATGATGATCCAGTGCTTTGAGAGGCCATATACTGTTGACAAGAACATGTCTATATCCTTTTTTAAGGCTCACTGGACAATCGAACATAGTGAGGGCAATGAGACTTGGACAGGAAGATAACATACATAAATTCTTTAACTTTGCAAACCCATTGTCATGAAGATAGAGGAGTTTTAGTTTCTTCAATCCACTCCAAAATTTGGTATCTGGTAGACTCTTTATCTGAAATATTATTAATAATAACATCTTAATACAAATACTAATTTTCTATAAATTACATGGAAAATGGAAAAATATTAAACATCTTCTAAAATTCAATATTTTCCAAATTGGCAAATTGCTGATTAATAATCCAAAAAAGAATCTCTCATTATCCAATGGTGACTGGAGTAAAAACAATACATTGTTCATCTAGAATATGTGATCATTATTAGTATAATTAAATGACTAGACATATATACTTTGTTCAGTAAAAATTCCTTCGTAGTAGGCCAATTCTAAAATTTTCTAAACATAAAGAATTAAGGAGCCATATCAATCAATGTGCTACACCACATTAACAAAAATGAAAGTCAAAAATCATATGATCATCTCAATAGAGAAAAGGAATTTGACAAAATTCAACATTTATTCATGATAAAAACTCTTAACAAGTAAGTACAGAGGGAATGTACCTCAACATAATAAAGGCCATATATGACAAGCCCACAGCTAACATCATATTCATTAGTGAAAATTGAAAGCTTTTCCTCTAAGAACAGGAACAAGGCAAAGATATCCACTCTTTCCACTTTTATTCAATACAATATTAAAAGCTCCAACCAGAATAATTAATCAAGGAAATGAAACAAAAGGCATACAAATCAGAAAGGAAGAAACAAAACTGTCAGCATTTGCAGATGACATATTATATACAGAAAATCCTAAAGACTTTGCAAAAAAATTATTCAGCTAATAAATCAATTAGTAAAGTTGCAGGATATAAAATCAATATACACATATCTGCTGCATTTCTATACACTAATAATAAGCTAAAGAAAGAGAAATTAAGAATACCAATCCCATATAAAATTGCATCAGAAACAGTAAAATACCTAGAATGACTTTAACCAAGGAGGTGAAAAGATCTGCACACTGCACACTGAAAACTATAAAACATGGATAAAAGAAAGAGTAAGAGACTAATAAATGGAAAGATAGGGGCACCTGAGTGGCTCCGTGGGTTAAAGCCTCTGCTTCCGGCTCAGGTCATGATCCCAGGGTCCTGGGATTGAGCCCCGCATCCAGCTCTCTGCTCAGCAGGGAGACTGCTCCCCTGCCTCTCTCTCTCTCTGCCTGCCTCTCTGCCTACTTGTGATCGCTGCCTGTCAAATAAATAAATAAAATCTTTAAAAAAAATGGAAAGATATTCCATGCTCTGGACTGAAAGAATAAATCTTGTTAAAATAATATTACCCAAAACAATCTACATACTCAGTATACTCCCTTTTAAATTCCACAGAATTTCACAGAAATAGAAAAAAGAATCCCAAAATGTTTAGGGAAACACAGAAGACCCTGAATAGCCAAAGCAATCCTGAAAGAGAATAAAGCTAGAGGTATCATCACCCTGATTTTAAACTATATTACAAACCCATAGTAATCCAAACAGTACGATACTGGTATAAAAATAGACACAAAGATCAATGTAACAGAATTTAGAGACCAAAAATAAACCCATGCATAGATGGTTAGTTGATCTATGATGGAGTCAAGAATAAACAATGAAGAAAGGGCAGTCTCTTCACAAATTTGCATATCATCCTTGCACAGCAGCCATGCTAATCTTCTCTGTGTCTTTCCATTTTTAGTACATATGCTGCCAAAGCAAGCACAAGGGCAGTCTCTCCAATAAATGGTGTCAGGAAAACTGGACAGCAACATGTATAAAAAAAAAAAGTCATGAAACTGGACCTCTACCTTATATCATACACAAAAATTACCTCAAAATGGATTAAAGTATAATACCTAAGACCTGAAACTATAAAACTCTAAAAGAAAATATAGGCCGTACATTCCTTCACAATAGCCTTGGTGGTGATTTTTGGTTTTGACACAAAAAGCAAAGGACACAAAAGCAAAAATACATCAAGTAAAAATACAACAAACTAAGAAGCTTCTGCATAGCAAAGCAAAAAAATGAGAAGGCAAGCTACTGAATGGAAGAAAATATTTGCAAGTCATATATGTAATAAGGGGATAATATCCAAAATATATAAAGAACTCATACAACTTAATACTAAAATAATATCCAACTAAAAAACGGGCAGTGAAACTGAATAGACATTTCCTAAAGACATCCAGATGGCCAGCATGGTACATGAAGAGATGCTCACTATCAATAATCATCAGGGAAATACAAATCAAAACCACAATGAGATATCACTTCATACCTGCTAGAATGGCCATAGTCCAAAGGACAGGAAATAACAAGGATGTGAAGAAAAGGGAAGGCTTATGCACTGCTAATGGGAATGTAAATTGGTATAATCACTGTAGAAAACAGTATGGAGCTTCTTCAAAAAAGTAAAAAAACTGCCACATGATCCAACAATTCTATTTCTCAGTATTTATCTGAAGACAAGGAAAACATTGACTCAAAAAGATTTATGTACCCTTCATATTCATTCCAGCATAATTTACAATAGCTAAGACATGTAAGCAGCTTAAGTATCTACTGACAGATAAATGGATAAAGAAAATGTGCCATATATATATTTTACATATATATATAGATATAGGTATAGATATATATTACTAGTCATTATGTCTGATAATATATATTACCTGGTAATATATATTACCAGTCAGAGCATTTTTACTTATTTATTTTTTAAAGATTTTATTTATTTATTTGAGAGAGGGAGAATAAGAGAGAGCGAGCACAAGAGAGGGAAGGGTTGAGGGAGAAGTAGATCCCCGGTTGAGCAGGGAGCCTGATGTGGAACTCAATCCTAGGACTCCAGGATCATGACCTGAATAGTCGCTTAACCAACTGAGCCACACAGGTGCCCCTAAAAGTCCAGGGCATTTTTAACTAGACTATTAATTTAAGAAGTAAAATATACCAAATCACACAGTGTTTCTATATTTCTAACTCAAAATATTGTTTAAACTTAAAAAAATTTTTAAACTAATTCTCCACATCAAATGTGGGGCTCAAACTCATAACCCAAAGGTCAAGAGTCACTTGCTCTACCTACTGAGCCAGCCAGGCATGTACCCCTTAAATTTTAAATTTTATATTTAGATATATTCTATTTTTAAATTTTTAAAATATTAAAAATGAAATATGAAAATTGGGAGATATATTGGGATAGACAGCATAAGTGTTTTTGAATATCAGTTTCATTTATATGCAAATATCTAAAATGTCTATGGCTTACCTGATTTCCATGGAGATCAAGTTTGACTAATTTTATACAACTTTGAAGTGGACAAATATCTGTAATAAAATTGTTTGAGAAGATGCATACTCTGAGAGAGATACAGGATTGCAAATTTTCCATGGATTTTAAATGCAGGCCACTGAACTTCACAAAAACAAAATCTTTTTGATCTTCTATCATGTTCTCATTATAGTGACTCCATTCTTCATGACTGGTTAGCTCTTCTGTTATTGTTCCATGAAACATCTAGGAAACAAAAGAGTTGAAGGTAGGAAATGGAACAGAATTTTAAGGGGTTTGGGCTGTTTTTTAAAGGCATTGCTCAAAGATCATGTACACAAAGTGAAACTTGTTTTATTTATTTATTTATTTATTTGACAGAGAGAGAGATCACAAGTAGGCAGAGAGGCAGGCAGAGAGAGAGGAGGAAGCAGGCTCCCTGCGGAGCAGAGAACCCGATGCGGGGCTCGATCCCAGGACCCTGAGATCATGACCTGAGCCGAAAGCAGCGGCTTAATCCACTGAGCCACCCAGGCGCCCCACAAAGTGAAACTTGTTTTAACATTTTGTTCAAAACTTCCCAACCTTGGAGAGTCAGAATTGCTCTGATAGGATATGTAACGAGTCTGCTGCTGGGGAGCCAGTGCCCATATATATATGTCTCCTGTGTTTACTCTTGTACTGGGAATTCACCTCACTTCTACTACCCTCCCTGCATTTCAGGGTTTTTTTAGAGTATCTCCCTGGATGCAATCTCCCTTCTCTTATTTTAACAATACATTCTAATACGTTTTTAGCAGCACAGGCTGGGAATTTCCAATCCAGTTGTGTGGTTTTATTTTTTTTTAATTTAAAAAAAAAAAATTCTTTAGTCCCCTAATATTTTTCTGTGGAACAGAAAAAAGTAAGAGTTAATAGTTCTTTTTTTTTTTAAAGATTTTATTTATTTATTTGACAGAGAGAGATCACAAGTAGACAGGCAGGCAGAGAGAGAGAGAGAGGGAAGCAGGCTCGCTGCTGAGCAGGGAGCCCAATGTGGGACTCGATCCCAGGACCCTGAGATCATGACCTGAGCCGAAGGCAGCGGCTTAACCCACTGAGCCACCCCGGCGCCCAAGAGTTAATAGTTCTTAACTCAGTATATTTTTATTGTGAAAAAGTACTATTGAAACTTAGGTAAAGGAAGAAGCCAAAACAGAGTGTACTGCACAGGTGTTAGTTTGTTAGGGTTAGAGGGACAGAGTGGAGTGAACACCCTTCAAGACAAAAGAACCCTCTTCCCCTCTGTTTCCTCCTTGTGGAAGGAGGACTGACCAGAGTAGACCTAGATTTCTTAGGCCTTCTGGATACCAACTATTTCCAATATCAGCCTCCAAGATGATACCAGGGAAGTCCGATGCTATGGAATATGAGTTTATGCTCTTAGAGATTTAGAAAGTAAAACAGAAATTAGGTACATTGTTGACGTTTATAATCCTCAAACTTTGTATTTTATATATGTTTAGCCAATAAGGAATGAGCATCTGGGGAAATAAATTTAGGCTCAATATTTATCTTTTACTGTTTTATTACTGCTTCTCCTGTGCTTTAGTTTGAATATTTGGGCTTTTGGACCTGATTTCCTTGAAACCTCAATTTATAAAGCTGCGAGGAAGAGCATATTTATTCTCATTACAGTCTTCTGCTAACAGAAATCAAGCAAAAGGAAATTATGCTACATTTTTCAAATGACCTCTTCTCTACTCTGTAGGTATTTTTTTTGACTTCCAAAAATAAATCTGAAAACAAACAAAAAAATTTCTAATAGCTAGTGAAAATACAATGGATTAAAAAGTAAAATATATATATATATAATTTGTAAGTGAAATCTAAATTTAAAAAAAAAAAGAAAGAAAGAAAGAAAGAAAGAAAAGCAGAATCAGACCTGTATATCAGAGAATAAACTGATAATTGTCAAATAAGAGGGGGCTGGGCAAAGTGGGTGAAGGGGAGAGAGAGAGATACAGGCCTCCAGCTATGGAATGAGTAAGTCACAGGAATAGAAGATACAACATAAGGAATACAGACAATGGTATTGTAATAGTGATGTAAGGGGACAGATGGTAGCTACATATGTGGTGAACATAGCATAATGTATAAAATTGTTAAATCACTAAGTGGTATACCTAAAACTAAATCAACTATACTCAAATAAAAAAAAATTAAAACAAAATTAATTCCCATAAAATCTTGTAATTGAAAGCATTTTAAAAGTATGAACTTTATATAACTACAAATCAAAAACGTTATCATTGCCCTTGCCAGTCAACTAATCAGTAAAAGGAAAAAAAAATTTCCTTTTTCCTAGGATACTTAGATAGCATGGAATTTGGTAAAAACAGTTAAGAGAAAAACATTGAGGCAAGAAAACTAAAAGAAAATTATACCTTATTACACCTTGTATAATAATTCTGGTTAAAATATTCTGCTAAATAAAGAAATGCATTGATTGATAAGCTTCCAAGTCAGGATAGTGCTAACATTTGTATAAGAGGCTGAAAAATGTAGCTAAATGAAATTAAGGCTCAATACAGGGTTTCAACTGTTACAAAATTCTTAAAGAGACAATTTGCAATCACATTATTTATTTCTATGTTCAATTCAACTAGGCAATTAAGATCTGGAATGCTAACAGCTTTAAAATTTGACTAATTTAAATTTATGTAAGATTTCTAGATCAAAGTTCTTTTTTTTTTTTTAAAGATTTTGTTTATTTATTTGACAGACAGAGATCACAAGTAGGCAGAGAGGCAGGCAGAGAAAGAAGGCTCCCTGCTGAGCAGAGAGCCTGATGTGGGGCTCGATCCCAGGACCCTAGGATCATGACCTGAGCTGAAGGCAGAGGCTTTAACCCACTGAGCCACCAAGGTGCCCCTAGATCAAAGTTCTTCAATGTAATTTTACATAGTATTTCTCATGTATTTGAAATTTCCTTTACTGTAGGTAATTTTAGCTTTCACAAAACACAGTCACCCAGTGATAGTTTAGAAGAGAGTATTTGAACTGAAGTGGCCTATCTGAGAGCATTTAGTAAGATTAACTATCTTTCCTGTTGGAAGAATCTCCACTATATGGAAGTAAACTAGGGTAGAAAATCCAAATGAAAATAAATGTGGAAATCCAGCTAAACCCTCACACTCTTTCAAGAGATTAGCTATTTTTTATATCCTAGCTAAAGCCTGGGAACTGTAATCCTCAAACTCTTAAGTACCATCTAAGGAATTAAACAGAAAGCAGATTCCTAGGCCCCATATCATATCTGCATTATCAGAGTCTCTGGGCTGAGGGCCAAAGAATATGTAATTTAGCAGGTACCTGGGTAAGTCATGGACACCTTGTGAAAGACCAGCCTAAACTACAAGTAAAACAGTCTTCCAAATATAAAGACCCTGATATAAAATAAACAGATGTGAATGAATCTTTACAAACTTACCAAGCTCCATAGGTCCTCAAATGAAAGGCAATATACAAAAGGTATCCCATTATTTGGACTCTATATTTAGAAAAGACCTTAAGTCTTTCCTCAAGCTTTTCTTTCAAAAAACCCGTTTTTTCCATTTTGGCCTAATACAGGCAAACTCTGGTTTATGAGAGACCACATCTCGGACATAAATCAGAATGTTTCAAGACAATGGGGTGCTCAAAAATTTCAGCTATAGAATCCAATTTTTGAGTCAATAGTAATTTTGTAAGAAATCTGCAAAGTGGAGTCATATCCAAACTATTCTTTTCCTTTCTTTTTTTAGCCAAGTGATTTTTAAAAATTATTAATAGACTTTATTTTTTAGAGCTGCTTAAATTTACAGAAAAATTGAAAGTACACAGAGATGCCATATACATCCTTATTGTCAGTTCCCCCATTAACATCTTGCATTAGTGTTGTATATTTATTACAATTAATGATCCAATCTTAATGCATTATTATTAACTAATGCATTATTATTAACTGAAGTTAAAGTCTTGCAGATCATAGCTCATAGCAAAATCTCTAGACAAACAAAACATATCAACATAGAACAGTATGACTTTACATCTTTTGTCAGTGCACTGGTAAACTTGTGTGTGTGGATGTTTGTGTGTATAGCCACTGACACATTGATAGATAAACTATTATTTCAAGGATCCATTGTTCACACAGATTATTCCATCTCTAATAGTTTATTTTCGTATTTCTTTATTTCTTTGTAGAAGATATAATCTTTCTAGCATTTATTTTCAGGAATTCTAAATAGTGTTACTAAGTATAATTCTTGTTTATAAACTTATAACAAGCAATGAAAGATTTTTATTTTAAAATTTTCTCTATTAATGTGATTCATATGTCACTTGAACATGATGTTAATAATCTACCACTGTTATTATTCAAAAGTAGAATTTTTTTCTATTTCTTTATTGATCTCAGACATACTAGATAATCTGACTAAATGAAAGGTTCTGCAATTACTTAAGCATTCTAACTTTAGCCATTAATTGATCAACCTTGTTACTTATTCTGTGAAATTCAAGGTCACTGTTTTGTGAAGTTAACTGATGATACTGATACATAAGATAACATTGATCTCTTCCTCAAAATGCCTAGATATGTTCAAAATAATTTTTTAATATAATTGTCATGATAGTATCTTTTTATTCATTTTGGACAACTACTTCCTAGTTTGAGTTAAAAAGATGCCAGTTATAGACATATTTAAAAAATACCTTCTGTAACATTAAATATCAAAATGATTAGAGAACTAAAATTTCAGAATTTTTAAAAAATTAAAAAAGTTTGCCTAATTATTTTATGTTTAAATGTAAACTCTGTGAAAATAATAAAATTAACTATGTGGTGAAGTAAAATAGAATTGTTGAAATATTAAATTTTTAATTCAATAATTAGAATTCTAAACAGTTAATAATAATGGATTCTTAGTTAATGAAATATGTTGAATTTTGTTATGCTTAGGTCTGCTATTTAAGGATGTCATATTTACTTCTCTCTTAGTGTAACCCTCTTCAGCAAATCATTGTCTAATTAACTCTCAGTAATTTACATTCCTGTGCCATGCCTACATCCCCAATTTAGAAATTATATGTTTATATGTTATACAATCTAACTGTTGTCTTTCCAATTAAATTACTTACACTCTGAGGTCAGGGCACCTTTTTTACAGTTTTCATAATTTGGACCTAGAACTGAATCATGTTTCAATAAATTTGGCTATTTTTTACTTTCCTCAGAGATATAGTAAATTTAGGAGCAGAAAAAATTAAGACTTCTATTCCTAAATAATCAATGGTTCAAAGAAGAAATCAAAGTGAAATTAAAAAAAAAAAACAACAAAATTGGAAACAATTGAAAATAGAAACACAACATACCACCACTTACAGAATGCAGCAAAAGAAATTCTAACCAGGAATTTTATGGTGATAAATGCATACATTTAAAAAAATCTTGAAAAAGCTAACTTCTTACCTCTAGTAACTAGAGGAAAAACAACAAACTATACCCAATTCAGCAGAAGGAAAGAAATTAAAAAAAGATCAGAGCAGAAATAAATGAAATAAAAAAAACAACAATAAAACTAAGGCTTGGGTTTTGAAAGAATAAAACAAAATTGCCCACCTTAGCTAGACTTAACAACAATAACCACCAAAAAAACCTGAGAGGACCCAAATAAATAAAGTCAGTCATAAAAGAGAAGACATTGTAATTGATATCAAATAAATACAAAGAATCATGAGAATACTATGAACAATTACACACCAACAAATTGAACAACCTAGGATAAATTCCTAGAAACATACAGTCTACTTATTCAGGAAGAAAAAGAACATCTGAACAGACTAATTACTAGCAAGGAGATTGAATCAATAATTAAAAACCTCTGCCAAAGAAAAGTTCAGCCACAGAGAGCTTAATTGGCAAATTCTATCAAACATTTAAAGAAGAATGAACGCCAGTCCTTCTCAAACTTTTCCAAAATGTTGAATAGGAGAAAAGACTTCCAAATTTATTTTATAAGGCCATCATTACCCTGATATCAAAGCCAGATAAGGATACTAAAGAAAAGAAAAATAACAGCCAATATCCCTAATGAGTATATGTGCAAAAATTCTGAATGAAATTCTAGCAAATCAAATTCAACAGCATTTTTAAAAAACCATACACCATGATCAAGTGGGATTTATCCCTGGGAGGCAAGATGTTTCAACAACACAACACAATAAGTGCAATGTACTTATAAATGGTACAAAAGACAAAAATCATATGATCATCTCAATAGATGCAGAAAAAGCATTTGATAAATCAAATGCTTACATAATGAAAAGTCTAAACAAAGAGGGTTTAAAAGGATTACAATTCAACATAACAAAGGCCATATATGGTAAGTCAACAGCTAACATCATATTCAATGGTGAAAGGCTGAAAGCTTTTCTTCTATGATCAGGAGAAAAGTGAAGATACCCATTCTTACCACCCCTATTCAACATAATTCTAGAAATTTGAGCTAGAGTGATCAGCTAAGAAAAAGAAACAAAAGGAATCCAATCAGAAAGGAAGAAGTAAATTTTCTGTTTGCAGATAACATGATATTATTTATAGAATATCCTCAAGACTTCATGAAAATTGTTAAATTCAGTAAAGATGAGGGCACAAAATATACATACAAAAGTCAGTTTCATTTTGTATATACTAAAAATGAGGTATCTGAAAAAGAAATGAAGGAACCAATCCTCTTATAATAGCATCAAAAAGAATAAAGTACTTAGGAACAAATATAACCAAGGAAGTAAAAGATATATAACTGAAATCTCTAAGACATTAATGAAAGAAATTAAAGACACAAACAAATGGAAAGATCCTGTGTTCAGAAACAATTAATACTTTTTTTTTTTTTTTTTTTTTTTTTTACTGAAACATTGCTACGCTTCTTTATTTACCGACTGTGCTAAGTGACACAAGATGGTAAGTGCTAAGTGACAGAGACAAGTAGTTGAGACAGGGAGCAAATGTCCCACAAAGTCTCAAGTTTCCTGTCCGACGCTGTGCACTCCTGTGACATTCAGGTTGGCGAGGGAACCTCTCACCTTGGACACTGTCTTTCTCCCCTTCAACAATTAATACTCTTACAATGTCCATTCTATCCTAAGCTATCTACAGATTCAATGCAATTCTTATTAAAATTCAAATGGTATTTTTCAAAGAAATAGGAAAAAATAATCCTAAAATTAATATGGGACAATAACAACAACTCAAGAAACTCAACTAAGCAAAACAATGTTGAAAAAGAAAATGAAGCCAGAAGGCTCACACTTCTTGACTTTAAAATATATTACAAATCCAGAGTAATCAAAACATAAAAACAGGCACACAGACCAATTTAAAAGAATAGAGAGCCCAGGGGCACCTGGGTGGCTCAGTGGATTAAGCCGCTGCCTTCAGCTCAGGTCATGATCCCAGTGTTCTGGGATCGAGCCCCGCATCAGGGGGGTCTCTGCTCAGCAGGGAGCCTGCTTCCCCCTCTCTCTGCCTGCCTCTCTGCCTACTTGTGATCTCTCTGTCAAATAAATAAATAAAATCTTTAAAAAAAAAAAAAAAAAAAGAATAGTGAGCCCAGAAATAAATTTACCCATATATGGTCAACTAATATTTGACAAGGGAACAAAGAATACTCAATGGGGAAAGGACAAAATCTTCAATAAATGGTGTTGAGAAAATTGGATATTCATTAGAAAGAGAATTAAATCTGACCGCTTATACCACTTATAAAAATAATCTCAAAATTAACTCAAAAATTCAGTCAAAAGACTTAAAGACTGGGAACCATAAAACTCCTAGAAGAAAACATAGGGAAAAAGTTCCTTGACATTGGTCTTGGCAATGATTGCTGGATATGATATCAAAAGCAAAGTCAACAAAAGAAAGAATCAACAAGTAGGGCTACATCACACTGAGAAGCTTCTGCACAGAATAAAAAAAAAAACAACAATAAACAGAATGAAAAGGCAAACTATGGAATGGGAGAAAATATTTGCAATTAATAAAATAAGGGGTAAATATCCAAATATAAAAGAAACTCATACAAATTAGTAGCAATCATCATCATCATCACCATCATCATCTAATTATAAAATAGGCAGAGGGCTTGAACAGATTTTTTTTTCCAAAAAAAAGACATATAAATGGCCAAGAAGCCATTTATTAAGAAGATGATCAACACCACTAATCATCAAAGCAAATGAAACCATAATGAGATACTACCTCATAACTGTACAATTTCTATATTCAAAAAGAAATAACACTGGAGAAGATGTGGAGAAGAGAAAACAAACCTTTGCGTGCTGTTGGTAAGAATGTGAACTGATACAGCCACCATGGAAAATAGTATGGAGGTTCCTCAAAAAATTAAAAATGGGACTACCACAGGATCTAGCAATTCCACTTCTGGGTTTGTATCCAAAGGAAATGAAATAATTATCATGCAGAGATATATGCACCTCCCATATTCATTACAGCATTATTTACAACAGCCAAGGTATGGAAATAACCTAAGTGCCCCTTGACAGATGAACAGTTAAAAAAAATGTAATAAATGTAATACTTAGAGATATATTTTACACAGTACATATATATATGCATAATGGAATATTATTCAGCCATGAGAAAAAGGAAATCCTACCATTTTCTACAATATAGATGGATTTTTAAGGTTTTATATTAAGTGAAATAAATCAGAGAAAGACAAATGCTGTACAGAGTAAACTATTGGTTGCCAGAGGTGGCCAAAACAGGGTACAGGAAATGGTTACAGTCTTCCAGATATAAGATAAACAAGTACTAGTGATATAACATACAACATGATAACTATAGTTAGCAATACTATATTGTATATTTTGTACTTGAAAGTTGCTAAGAGAGTAATATATCCTAAATAATCTCATAACAAAATAAATAAAGATAGATAGATAGTAATTATATGAGGTGACAGATGTGTTAACTAAATTTATTGTGATTATCATTTTACAATATACATGTGTATCAATTTATCATACTGTACACATTAAGTTTAAACGTTATGTGGATTACCTCTCAATAAGTCTGGAAAAAAGACTTCTAAGTACAAATGATAAAGTATCTTGTCATTTAGATTGAGATCTATTCTTAATTCCTTAAAATCTTTCCCTTTGAATTCTCTACCACCAATATCCAAATTCCTAAAAAAAAAGAATGTATATTTTTCATTTATTTATGGTGCATAACAAAGTACCCCAAAATCTATGGGCTTAAAACAAATATAATTTATTATCTCTCAGGATTCTGTAGGTCGACTTGATTCAACTAGGCAGTTCTTTTCCAAGTGATATTAACTAGAGATTCAGTCTTGTAGGGCTCATCTGAATGGACACCTCCAAGATGTCTGACTTACATGTCTGATACATTGGCAAGAACACTGACAGTAGGTTCAGCTGTGATGCTAGGATATATGGGTCTCTCTCACCATACTGTCCCAGGTTCTCTCCATCTGCACCAGTCTTCACTTTATCATTCTCTCACATGTCTATTTGTGTGTCTCCGTAGAAGTGTAGTAAGATTTTCTCCATGGTTGACTCGGGGCCAAAGAAGTATAAGAGAACCTGTCAGGCCCTCTAAAGGGTAAGCCTAACTGGCACAGCTTTACCTCAATCACAATCTATTGGTTAAAAGGAAGTTATTTTGATTTTTGAACTTATTTTTGAGCTTATAAGGTAGTTAGAAAAAAAGAAACAAATGTAAGTTTATTCTGAGCTTGGTGACCTCAAGCAAGTTATATACCCTTGGTTTGTTATGTATCCAACTTATACGCCTCAGTTTTCTCATCTACAAAATGAGGATCACAACAGTACTAAATGGATATAATTGTTATGAAGACTAAATGAGTTGGCATAAAGACTTTAGAATAGTGTCTGGCACATAACAAGCACTATAAATAAGTGTTACTAAAATAAATCTAGTTCAATTAACAACTCAAGATAGAATGTAGTCTTCCAAAAATAAATTAAGGCACTTTTGGTTTCTGATCCAGCATATAAGGAGTTTAGAAGTTGTTACACCATGCTAACAAATAAAATAATGAACAAAATGAAAAATCAGCAACTCTTCTTAGATTTATCAGAAAAG
Source organism: Meles meles (assembly GCF_922984935.1). Lineage (NCBI taxonomy): Eukaryota > Metazoa > Chordata > Mammalia > Carnivora > Mustelidae > Meles > Meles meles. The sequence continues at coordinate 154,830,437 of NC_060066.1, read as the reverse complement.
TGAGGGTATAAGGAAAACCACTGAATCAAAAATCAGAGAGATAGGCAGGTGGATATAAAGATCCATGTTACTGAAGAGAAACTCACCAGTAGAAACCTCTGCAGGAACCAGTGCCAGGGTAGGAAACCAGGACTGACAAGTAACTAGAGGCTAAGTGTTGATAACACAGATTTAGAAACTCCAGGCCTCATGCTTTTGTGAGATAATCACTCAGGAGCTCTAGCAGGTCCTCAGAATGAATATTAGAGAATAATCTGCTCAGGTTCTGACAAAGAGAGAAGAAAGGAATAAATCTGAAATACACCAGACTACCCTGTCTTCTTAACAAGGCCTGCCCTCAAAAGAATATATTTAACACACAATAAATAACTGAGGTCTTATCAGAGCCTAACTGACAGGGAAGTAGGGAAACATCCAACTATATCCCCACCAAGCCTTCCATTGGAGAAAGAAAGTACACAATTCCAGCCTACTCTGGCCACATTGTCCCACCTAAGGTGTAGGAGGGCCAAAAAAATACTTGTGAAATTCACAACCTAGGAAGCACAGCCTCACTACAAGAACTGAGACCTATCCACACCTACCACCACATCACACACTATTTTACTGGAGTTCTTTTTACTGGAGTTCTTTTTACCATAACATGATGTCTGGCTTTCAATAAAAAAATTACAAGGCATACTAAAAGACAGCATGCAACAAGCATAAGAACCAGATTCAGATATTACAGGGCTATTGGAATTATCAGCCTGAGAATTTAAAACAACCATGATTAATATACTAAGGACTCTAAAGGAAAAAAATAAAAAACAAAAAAGACAGCATAAAAAGGAGGATAAATTTTATAAAAAATCAAAAATATGTTAGAGATCCAAACCACTTTAACAGAAATGATTAATACCTTTGGTGGCCTCTTTGGTAGACTGGACATGCCTAAAAAAGGAATCTCTGATCTTGGGAATATGTTAATAGAAACTTGCAAAACCAAAAATCAAAGAGAAAAAATAATCACTGAAAAAAGCTGAAAAGAATATTACAGAACTGTGAGATAATTATAAAAAGTATAACATAGGGGCACATGAGTGGCTCAGTGGGTTAAGCCTCTGCCTTCAGCTCAGGTCATGATCTCAGGGTCCTAGGATCGAGGCCCCCATCAGGCTCTCTGCTCAGCAGGGAGCCTGCTTCCCTTTCTCTCTATGCCTGCCTCTCTGACTACTTGTGATCTCTGTCTGTCAAATAAATAAATAAAATCATTAAAAAAAAAAAAAGTATAACATAGGGGCACCTGGGTGGCTCAGTGGGTTAAAGCCTCCACCTTCGGGTCTGATCATCATCCAAGGGTCCTGGGATAGAGACCCACATCAGGGTCCCTGCTCAGCGGGGAGCCTGCTTCCTCTTCTCTCTCTCTGCCTGCCTCTCTGCCTACTTGTGATCTGTCAAATAAATAAAGAAAATCTTAAAAAAAAAAGTATAACATATACATAATGGAAATACCATAATGAGACAAAAGTGATACAGAAAAAGGAGAAATATTTAAAATAGTAATGATGGGAGAATTTCTGCAAATTAATGTCAGACACCTACTCACTGATACAACAAGCTCAGAAAACACCAAACAGGATTAAGGTAAAAAACCAAAAAACATGCAAAAAATAAAACAAAACACCAGTGGGGAGATACCTTACCCATAGAGGGGCAAAAATCAGGATTATATCCAACTTCTCCTAAGAAACCATACAGGTAAGGAGAGGATTGAGTGAAATATTTACTGTCAAGAAAAAATAACTCACTAATATAAAAATCTATGCCCTGTGAAATTGTCTTTTTAAAGTGGATGAAAAATAAAGACTCTCAGACAAACAAAAATTAAGGGAATTTGTTGCCAATAGGCTTGCCTTGCAAGAAATGTTAAAAGCAGTTTGTTAGAAAATAATATTGTTCAGAAACTCAGATCTACATAAGGAAGAGCAGTGAGAAAGAAACAAGTGAAGAGTAAATAAAAACCTTTTATTCTTCCTATTCTTAGTTTATCTAACAGGTAACAGTTTGCTCAAATACTAAGGGCAAAACTGTATTTGACTATCTATGTATATGCATGTAAATTTCTATATGCATATAAATAAAATGAATGGCAATAATAATGCAAGAACAAGAGTGAGGAATTAGAAATATCTTGTTATTAAAAGATATTTACACCACGTGTGAAATAGTATATGTTATTTGAGAGTGGACTTGAGTTATTACAATTTCAAGGGCAACTAATAAAAAAATGAAAAAAGAAAACAAATATGCTGAGATAAGACAGAAAATGAAATAATAAATGATACTCAAGGCACAAAAGGCAGAAAAGAATATAAGGCTAAAATTGGAACAAAAACAAGAACAATGATAGAAAATGGTAACAAATATAGATATTAATCCAGCTACCGAAATAATCACTTTAAGGGTGCCTGGGTGGCTCAGTTATTAAGCATCTGCCTTTAGCTCATGATCCCAGGGTCCTGGAATTGAGACCCACATTAGGCTCCCTGCTCAGCAGGAAGCCTGCTTCTTCCTCTCCCTCTTCACCTGCCTGTGTTCCCTCTTGCCGTGTCTTTCTGTCAAATTAAAAAAAAAAAAAAAATCTTAAAAAAAAAAAGAAACAAAAAAGAAGTAATATGTTTTAAATATCAATGGTCAAAACAAAACAAAACAAAACAACAACAAAAAAAACAAAACATCAATGGTCAAAGCACCAACACAAAGACATCATGGATCAAAGTAGAGTGAGTCAAAAAATCATGTCTGGGAATCGTACTTTAAATGTACAGACATGCATAAATTAAAAGTAAAGTGATGGAGATGAATTCTAATAAATAGTCAAACAATTAATACCAATCCTTCATATACTCTTCTAAAAAAGGAGAGGAGAAAACATTTCCAAACTCATTTAATGTGGTCAGCATTATCCTGATACCAAAATTAGAGGACACTACAAAAAAAGTCATAGACCAGTATCCCTCATGAGCACAGATGCAAAAATCCTCTACAAGATATTAGCAAACGAAGTTCAACAATACATTAAAAGGATCATACCACAATGAGGTGGGATTTATGCCTGGGAATAAAGGATAGTTCAACATCCACAATTTGATACTTGTGATAATATACCACATTAACAAAATGAAGGATAAAACTCATATAAGTATATTGACAGCTGCGGAAAAAGCACCTGACTAAATTCAACATTCATTTATGATAAACTGAGTATTTCAATAAAGGGTATAGACAGAACATAACTCAACATAATGAGGAACATATATGACAAACCCACAGATAATATCATATACAACAGTAAAAACAAGAAGTTTTTCCTCTAAGATCAGGAACAAGACAAGGATACCCACTCTCATCACTTTTATTCAACACAGTATTAGAAGTCCAGAGAGCAATTAGGCAAGAAAAAGCATCCAAATTGGAAAGAAGAAGTAAACCTATCACTATTTTCAGATAGCATATTATATATAGAAAATCCTAGAGACACCACCAAAAAAAAAAAAACGCTCTGAATAAAGGAATTCAGTATAGTTGCTGGAAAGAAAACCAACAAAAATCTGTTGTGTTCCTATACACTAATAATAAACTATAATAAAACAATCCTATTTACAATTGCATCAGAAAGAATAACATACCTAGGAATAAGGGTTTTGAAGGGGTGGGGGGTGGGAGGTTGGGTAACGAGGTGGAGGGTAATAGAGAGGGCACGTATTGCATGGAGCACTGGGTGTGGTGCAAAAACAATGAGTACTGTTATGCTGAAAATAAATAAATAAATTTAAAAAATTAAAAAATAAAATGATTAAAAAAAAGAATTAATAAGATCGATAAACCACTAGCCAAACTAATCCAAAGGAAAAGAGAAAGGACCCAAATTAATAAAATTATGAATGAAAGGGGTGAGATCATGACTAATACCAAGGAAATAGAAACAATTATCAGAAATTATTATCAACAGCTATATGCCAACTGTGGAAAGAGCCGAGATGCCCTTCAACAGACGAATGGGTAAAGAAGATGTGGTCTATATATACAATGGAATATTACACAATCAACAGAAAGGGTGAATACCCAACTTTTGCATTATGGATGGGACTGGAGGAGATTATGCTGAGTGAAATAAGTCAAGCAGAGGAAGTCAATTATCATATGGTTTCACTTACTTGTGGAGCATAAGGAATAACATGGAGGACATTAGGAAAAGGAAAGGAAAAGTGGATTGGGGCAAATCGGAGGGGGAGACGAACCATGAGACACTGTGGACTCTGAGAAACAACTGAGGGTTTTAGAGGGGAGGGGGTCAGGGGGATGGGTGAGCCTGGTGGTTTTAAGGTGATACTAAGAAGGGCATGTATTGCATGGCACAGTGGGTGTTGTACATAAACAATGAATCTTGGAATACTGCATCAAAAACTAATGATGTATTTTATGGTGACTAACATAACACAATTAAAAAAAAAGAAAGAAAAAAAATTTAGCAATGCAAGAAAAAGACCTATACACTGAAATTAATTAATTAATTAAATTGAAGAAGAAACAAATAAATGGAAAGCTATTCCATGCTCATAAATTGGAAGAATATACATTATTAAAAGTCCATACTACCCAAAGTAATCTACATATGCAGTGAAATTCTTAGCTAATTTTCAATGGCATTTTTTATAGAAATATAACAAACAACCCTAAATTTATATAAAACCACAAAAACCCTAAACAGCCAAAACAATCTTGAGAAACAACAAAGCTGGAGGCATTATGCTCCTTTATTTCAAACTGTATTACAAAGCCATGATAATCAAAACAGTATGGGATTGGAATAAGAAACATAGTTAAATACAACAAAAAAGAGAGACCAGAAATAAACTCATACATAGATGGCCAATTGATTTACGACATAAGAGCCAAGAATAATACAACAGGGAAAAGAAAGTCTCCTCAATAAATGGTGTTGGGAAAACTGGACAGCAACATGCAAAAGAATAAAACTGGACCAACAGCTTTTACTATACACAAAAATTAACTCAAAATAGATAAAAAACTTGTACTTCACAATAGCCTTGGTGGTGATTTTCGGTTTTGACACAAAAAGCAAAGGACACAAAAGCAAAATACATCAAGTAAAAATACGTCAAACTAAGAAGCTTCTGCACAGCAAAGGAAATCATCGAAGAAATGAGAAGGCAAGCTAGTGCATGGAAGAAAATATTTGCAAGTCATATATGTAATAAGGGGGTAATATCCAAAATATATAAAGAACTCATACAACTGATTACCAAAATAAAATCCAGTTAAAAAAGGGCAGTGAATCTGAATAGACATCCAGATGGCCAACATGGTACATGAAGAGATGCTCACTATCAATAATTATCAGGGAAACACAAATCAAAACCACAGTGAGATATACTTCATACCTGCTAGAATGGCCATTGTCTGAAGGACAGGAAATAACAAGGATGTGAAGAAAAGGGAAGGCTTATGCTCTGCTAATGGGAATGTAAATTGGTATAATCACTGTAGAAAACAGTATGGAGGTTCCATAAATAAATAAATCAATCTACCATATTTTTTTAAAAGATTTTATTTATTTATTAGACACAGAGAGAGAGAGAGAGAGAGAGACAGCAAGAGAGGGAACACATGCTGGGAAAGTAGAGGGAGAAGCAGACTTCCCGCTGAGCAAGGAGCCCAACATGGGGCTCGAAGTGGGGTTCGATTCCAGGACTTAGGAACCACGACCTGAGCTGAAGGCAGACACTTAAAGACTGAGCCACCCAGGCACCCCAATTAAAACTACCATATGATCTAATAATTCTACTTCTCAATATTTATCTGAAGAAAAAGAAAACACTGACTCAAAATGATATATGTAACCCTCATATTCATTCTAACAGCATTTACAATAGCCAAGACATGTAAGCAGCCTAAGTGTCCACTGACAGATAAATGGATAAAGATAATGTGGTATATACATAAAATGGAATATTATTCAGCCGTAAGAAAAATGAAATCCTGCTATTTGCAATAACATAGATGGAACTTGAGGGTATTATACCAAGTGAAATAAATCAAAGAAAGACAAATGCTGGATGATCTCACTTATATGTGGAATTTGAAGAAAAAAACAAAACCAAAAATATCAGGCTCATAGATACAAATTGATTGGTGGTTCAGTGGCAGGTGTAGGGGTTGGCAAAATACGACGAGGTGTCCAAAGGTACAAATATTCAGTTATAAAATAAATAGGTCATGAGGAGGTAATGCACAGCTGGACGCCTTTGATTAATAATATTGTATTGCATATTTGAGAGCTGCTAGAAAGTACATCTTAAAAGTTCTCATCACACGGAAAAAAATTTTGGAACAACATATGGTGAGGGATGTTAACTAGACTTACTGTGCTGATCATTCACAATATACACAAATACTAATCACTATATTGTATATCTGGAGCAAATATGATATTATGTCAATTATACCCCAAATAAAAAGTATAATAAAAATTATAGAGATGAAAAGAGATAGTATATACAGATATCCATTTAATACCAAAAAATCCTTAATGTCTTAAACAGTATAATTAACTAAGCTATTTAATACAGCCAATGGAATACTACCAAAGCATTAAAACTGATACTGTAGAATAGTTAACAACAAGAAAAGCTTTTGATAAAAAAATCAAGTCATTGTTTTTGTTTAGAAATATTTTTCACTAAAAAAAAGAAATATTTTCACTGAATTGTACAGTTTAAAGGGGTGATTTTTATGGTATGTGAATTAATTTTCAATTAAAAATATTCATTCTTCTCAAGGTAACCCCGAGCTGAGAGTTCAGTCCTCGGCTCTGTCTCTGTAGCCAGCTTCTCCGTTCTAACACCTGCGAGCTCTGTGACACTCCGACACCCCCGATCCTTCTGTGACCCTGCGGGACCTGGGGCATTCTTCTGTAGCACACATTTAAAAAGGTAAAAAAAAAATTTAAGTAATGGGGAAAGGTATATCATGCTAACGCTAATCAAAAGAAAGCTAGAGGGGCCCCTGGGTGGCTCAGTGGGTTAAGCCTCTGCCTTCAGCCTAGGTCATGATCTCAGTGTCTTGGGATAGAGCCCCATATTGGGCTCTCTGCTCAGCAGGTAGCCTGTTTCTCTCTCTTTCTCTCTCTCTCTGCCTGCCTCTCTGCCTACTTGTGATCTCTCTGTCAAACAAATAAATAAAATGTTTTTTTTTTTTTAAAGAAAGAAATCTAGAGAAGCTTTAATAGTTCAGACAGAGCAGATTTCAGAGCAAGGAAAATTATCAGGCATAAAGTAGGGTATTACATAATGATAAAAGGACAATTCTACAAGAAGACATAATAATCTTTACTGTGCATATGCCTAAAAGCAGCATTGACACCTAAGGCAAAACTGAGAGAAATTAAAAGGGGACATGATGAATCCACTATTAAATTTGGAAACTTCAACATCCCCCTATCAGAAACAGATAGATCCAGCAAGCAGAAAATCAGTAAGGACATAGTTGAAGTCCATTAGTCAACTGGATATTTGACATTATCTACCTTAACTAACAACAGAAGGTTACACATTCTTCTCTAGTTTACTTGCAAAGACAGAATATAATCTCAGCCATAAAACATACTTTAACAAATTTAAAAGAACCGAAAGCATACAATGTCTCTCTCAGAACACTGCAAGATTAAACTAGATATCAATAAAAGAAAAATAGCTGTAAAATATCAAAATATATGGCTATCAAACAGTGTATTTCTAAATAACATGTGGCTCAAAGATAAATTTAAAAATATTTTTAGCTAAATGAAACGCACCTTATAAAAATTTGTGGGTTGCAGTGAAAGCAATGCTTAATCAACAGCATTGAATTCACCTTTAGAAGATATAAAATCAATTTTTTTTAATAAACATATAATGTATTTTTGATTTTATATCTTCTAAAGGTGAATTCAATGCTGTTGATTAAGCATTGCTTTCACTGCAACCCACAAATTTTTATAAGGTGCGTTTTCATTTAGCTAAAAATATTTTTAAATTTATCTTTGAGCCACATGTTATTTAGAAATACACTGTTTGGAAGGGGAGGCGAACCATAAGAGACTATGGACTCTGAAAAACAACCTGAGGGTTTTGAAGGGTCAGGGGTGGGAGGTTGGGGGAACAGGTGGTGGATAATGGGGAGGGCACGTTTTGCATGGAGCACTGGGTGTTGTGCAAAAACAATGAATACTGTTACGCTGAAAAAATAAATAAAATGGAGAAAAAAATCAGTAATTTAAGTTTCCACCTTGGGAAAGCAAATCAAGAAGAGCAAATTAAAACCAAAGTAAGCAGAAGAATAAAAAATAAGTAATAAATATATTTTCAGTAAGTACATTTATAAAAAATTATTATAATCCTTGATTATATTCTCAAATATTCGGGGATGGGTGCATTTTGTCATTATCTCATCCCATAACTCTCTATAAGTATCTAGCAATTCTATAAATGTTAATTTTAATGAGATCACGTGAGGGGTCTTTTACAATGAAAAACAACCAACTTTTTACTTATTTTTCAGATCTTAAGTGAGAGGGGAAAAACGTGTCTCCAAAAATTCTGTGGTTCTTACAAAGTATATTTCTTCCTTATCTGCTAGGTCATTCAGGGTTAATGAAATGCTTAGATACTGAATCTCATCTTAGGTGCCTACAAACACATTTTTAGTTACTATTAACTGATCTTTGTTTTATACAGTTTAATTCTTAAGCCATTTTCAACTGATTTTTTTTGTTGGTGATATGAATTCTAAAATAATCTTAAAATCAGTCTTTCTCATATAGTAGGATCATTTATATTTGTGTTCTCTATTGCAACAATATTCATCTCCATCAATAGTATTTATTTGCCAATATATAAATAACCTTAAATTAAAAAAACACTCCAGGATAGAACACTATTATTTGAGGTCAAGTTATTGCTATCCAAAGGAAAGATTAATATATAGTAAGTTATAAGATTAAATGTAGTACACTATATTTCCATTTTTTTTAAGAACTAGAATTCTACATTCAGAATATAAGGTATTTTTCAGTTAATCAAACTATTCGATTAAATAGTCTGTCACATAGCTCAGTCAGTTTGAAGAAGAAAGGATTCTCATGCAACATTTAATTTTATTTCTTATTCTTTATTGCACATCAGTCTAACTAGAATAACACAAATTCTCAGGCCCCATTAGTCTACCTCATGAGTCTTATCTCTGCAGCTATGGGGCCAGATGATTACACTGCCCACCAACAGAAGCTGAAAACCATTGTAATTGGTTTTCAATATACCTACTTAAAAGCCTGTGTACCAAGTACTCCCAAACTTAAATATGACAATTAAAGTGGAATTCAGGCAGTTTTGTTCCTTTTTTATTTTTAATAATTTACAATTACTTTGTAAAATGCACATATAAATGTGTGTATCATTAAGTTCAAATAATAATACAACGCTCAAAAAGCAAATTTAAGTATAGCAACACATTACATAAAGCATCAGAACTCCAATTACAATTTCAAAGAAGTCCTGTAGTTCAAAAGAAATTAGTATCATTGTCAGTAAACCTAGTCTGTATCAACTAAAGTACTAATTTTAAAATTATCATACATTTTAATCACACTGTAAAAACCATGTCTTTATAAACTATAATGTACATCAACTATAAGTCTCATCTTTATTCCCAGCTTTTCTCATTTAAAAAAAATTGGTAGGAAACATATGAAGGGTAACTATACAAGGTTATAATTAATGAATATCTAAATTAAATTTTGAAAAGTAAAAACTTATTCTGTATGTTTATTTCTTTTTCAAATGGATATTTAACAAATATTTTAAATAAATTTTAAAAAAATGTTTTGCTCAGAGTGTCATTGACCTCTGAGCATTGCACTCAGTCACTGGAACTTTAGATGATAGGTATACAAATACATTACTATTTTAAGTAAGGAGTATATTAAAATAAAAATATTTGGTTTGGTGATCTATGTTATAAGAACTTATTTTGCAAGCATCAGTTATGACATTATTAAGTGAATTCTGTGCAATAGACTCCAGAATTACCATAAACTTTGCTAAGATTCTGTAAATGAAATAAAATCATGAAAAAAGGGGGAAAATAATGGTTTTTTTTTTTTTCAAAAATCTAACTGTAGGAAATATAACTAATAGTATTTTATATATATCATGGTTGCAAACTATTTTTAGTTTAGAATGTCTGCAATATATTTAAGCCCATCATAAACATTGCAATTATTTTTTAAGGAATACTTTTTATTTGGCCAAAAATTTCATTGAGTCAATACTGTTTTGATGAAGAAATTGCCATGATTTTACATCACATACAAAATGTACTTTAAAAATTAAGAAGAGTTCTAGTAGAACAATTACAATATTATATATCTCCTGGCAAATGAAAATGGACTCTTGTTGGTTTGTAAGTTTATATAAAAAACACTGATTCCTTAAAACATTACATTTTGGTGGTATATTCCACATGTTTCAGATACCATAAAAAGTCATTTGGAACAATGGGCCAAAGATGCACTTGTAATCTAAACATCTTAATTTCTGTCCTTGAAATGTATTTACTTTATAAAATTTAGACGGTTGTATATTTCTGTTCAAAAATTTTAAAAAGCTTTTATGAAAACGCCAGTTTTCAACTTTTATTTTTTTATCCCATGCTTGTAGACTGTGAAACTATAAGCTTGAAAAATCTAAAGGATGATGAACCAGAAGATGGATATAAAACAATAAAAACTGATTTTAAAAATCTAGAAAAATATTTGCATAGAAATCTACACCTCTTAAGAAATCATTAAGCAAGAATAGAATAGAATAAAATATTTAAAATATTGAGAGAAAAAAGAAAACCCACCAACCTAGAATTCTAGATCCTGTGAAATAACCTTTCAAAATGAAGGAGAAACACTTTCATAGACAAATATTGAGGAAATCTGTGGCAAATAGAAATGTTAAAAGAGGTTCTATAGAGAAAAGGAAAATGATGTAGTTCAGAAACTCAGATCGACAGAAAGCAAAGAAGAGCACTGGGAAAGAAACTGTACATAATATAAAAATCTTTTATTTTTTCTTATTCTTAATTGATCCAACACATAAAAGTTTGTCAAAATACTAAAAACAAATGATATAAGCAATTATCTAAGTTTATCCATATGTCATACATACATGAATGTTTATATATTAGTGAAATTAAGAAGCAAATATATAAGTGACAGAAGAAAAGAATCAGGTTTATTTTTAATTATAAGGTACTTACACCTGGGAAGGAATAGAGTGTTATTTGAAAACGGAATTGAATTAGTTATAAATGTGGATTGCAAACTTTAGAGCAACCACTGAAAATGGTAAAATAAGAACTATAACCAGGATGCTATGAAACAAAAGAAAATGGAATCATGTACAATGCTCATTTAGAACCACAAAAGCCATAAAAAGAGTGAAAGACAGAAGATAAAACAAAGAATAATGGCAACAAATAGAAAACAACAATGGATATCACAAATATTAATCCAAATATACCAATAATCATTATGAATGTCAAAGGTCCAAATGAACCAATTAAGAGAGATTATCAGATAATATTTAAAAAAAAGACCCAAATATATGTTGTCCACAAGAAAACCACTTTAAAGGTAAAGACATATAAAATGATAAAGATATACCAGACAGACACCAATTAAAAGAAAGCAGGAGTAGCTATATTAACTTTAAACAGAGCAGTCTTCAAAGCAAGAGAAGTTATCAGGATACAGAATGGCATTACGGGGGCGCCTGGGTGGCTCAGTGGGTTAAAGCCTCTGTCTTCAGCTCAGGTCATGATCCCAGGGTCCTGGGATCAAGCCCCACATGGGGCTCTCTGCTCCGCGGGGAGCCTGCTTTCTCCTCTCTCCTCTCTCTCTGCCTACTTGTGATCTCTGTCAAATAAATAAATAAATATCTAAAAAAAAGAAAAAAAAAAAAAAAGAATGGCATTACGGGGGCACCTGAGTGGCTCAGTGGGTTAAAGCCTCTGTCTTCAGCTCAGGTCATGATCCCAGGGTCCTGGGATCAAGCCCCACATGGGGCTCTCTGCTCCGCGGGGAGCCTGCTTTCTCCTCTCTCCTCTCTCTCTGCCTACTTGTGATCTCTGTCAAATAAATAAATAAATATCTAAAAAAAAGAAAAAAAAAAGAATGGCATTACGGGGGCACCTGAGTGGTTCAGTCAATTAAGCATCTGCCGTCAGCTCAGGTCATGATCCCAGGGTCCTAAGATGGAGATCTACATCAGGCTCTCTGCTCATCTGGGAGCCTGCTTCTCCCTCTCCCACTCCCCCTGCTTGCGCTCACTTTCTCCCTCTCTCTGTCAAATAAATAAATAAAATCTTAAAAAAAAAAAAAAGAATGACATTACAACATTACATAATAATAATAGGGTCATTTCTCCAAAAAAGACATACCAACTGGTAGAGTTTATATACCTAACAAAAGTGAAGCAAAACTGATAGAATTGCAAGAAACAGATGAATCCACTATCACAGCTGGAGACTTCAACCCCACTATCAGAAAATGAATAGATCTAGCAGACAGAAAATCAGTAAGAACATAGTTAAACACAACACCATCAATCAACAGGATATAATTGATATCAACAGACTACATCATCCAACAATCACCAAATGTATATTCATCAAAAACTCACATAAACATTTACCAAGATAGGCCATATTTTGGGCCTAAAACACAACTAACAGATTTAAAAGCACAGAAATTATATAATGTCTGCCCCAGATCACAATGGAATTAAACTACACATTAATAACAGAAAGATAGCTGGAATATCCCCAAATATGTGGAGACTAAACAACATATTTCTAAATAACACATGGTCAAAGACCTCAATAGAAATTTTTAAATGTTTTAAACTAAATGAAAATAAAAATACAACTTATCAAAATTTGTGGGATGTAGCAAAGGCAGTGATTAGAGGGAAATTTACAGCATTGAATGCATATATAAAGAAGAAAAATCTAAAAGCAATAATCTAAGCTTCACCTTAGAAAACTAGGAAAAAAAGGAGCAAATAAAATCCAAAGTAAGTGTAAGTAAAGAAATAATAAAAATTACAGGAGAAATCAATGAAATTAAAAACAGAAAATCAATAGAGAAAATCCATGAAACCAAAAGCTGTTCTTTGGAAAGATCAAAGAAAAAAGTGAGAGAGAACACAAATTGTTAATTATTATTAATCACTAATATTAATTATTTTTAATTATTTTTAATTATTAATACCAGAAATTAAAGAGTGGACAATACTACAGATAACATGGACTTTAAAAGTAAAATAAAGAAATATCATGAACAGTTCCATGCACAGAAGTTTAATATCCTAGATGAAATGTACAAATTCCTTGAAAGACACAATCTGCTATGATTCACATAAGAACAAATAGACAATCTAAATAGGCAGATATTTATGAAAGAAACTGAGTTAATAACTAATAACCTTTCAAAGTAGAAAGCACCAGACCTATATAAGTTCACTGAGGAATGCTACCAAACTTAAGGAAGAAATTATACCAATTCCCTACAATCCCTTTCAGAAGATAGAAGCAAAACCTAACTTATTCTACAAGGTCAGAATTATCTTAACACTATGGCCAAAGACATTACAAGAATGTAAAGAACAGAACAATATTTCTCCTGAAAACAGATCCAAAAATCCTGGAAAAAAATTTAGCAAATTGAATCCAACAATGTATAAAAGGAATCTACCAAGTAGGATTTTTCCCAGATATGCAAGTCTGGTTCAACATTCACAAACCAATCTGTGTAATTTACTAACATTAACAGGCTGAAAAAAAGAAAAATCACATGATCATTTCAACATACACAGAAAAATCATTTTTTTTTTAAAGATTTTATTTATTTACTTGACAGAAAGAGGTCACAAGTAGGCAGAGAGGCAGGCAGAGAGAGAGAGAGGGAAGCAGGCCCCCTGCTGAGCAGAGAGCCCGATGTGGGACTAGATCCCAGGACCCTGAGATCATGACCTGAGCCAAAGGCAGCAGATAACCCACTGAGCCACCCAGGTGCCCCAGAAAAATCATTTTATCAAATCCAACACTATTCATGATAAAAATTTTCAGTAACCAAAGAAAGAGAACTTCTTCAAATTGATAAAAATACCTATAAAAATTTCTGTAGCTAACATCATACTTAGTGATAAGAAATTAGAAGCTTCCCCAGTAAGACCCCACTAAGGTCCAAGGCAAGGATATTCTAACTGATCACTGCCTTGTAACATCCTACTGAAATTCTTAGCTATTTCAATTAAGATAGGGCAAGAAAATGGAAAAATATATAAGGACTGGGAAGAAGGAAATAAAACTGTTTTTGTTCACAGATGGCATGATCATCTACATAGAAAACCCAAAAGATGGCACCTGGATGGCTCAGTCTGTTAAGCATCTGCCTTAGGCTCCAGTTATGATCTCAGGGTCCTAGTACCAAGCCCAACTCCCTGCTCAGTGGTCAGTCTGCTTCTCCCTCTTCCTCAGCCCCTACCCTAACTCGTGCTCACTCTCTCACTTTCTCTCTCTCAAATAAAGTATTTTTAAAAAAGAAAATTCAAAAGAATCAATAAAACAAAACAAAACAAGCAAAAAGAACTACTAAACCCTGAAATGAATAAGTGATTTTAATAGGTTGCAGATACAAGGTTCATACACAAAGCCAATCATTTTCCTACATACCAGCAGTGAACAAGCTAAAAACACATATCGTTTACATTAGCACCACCCAAAAATGAAATATTTAGGTATAAATGTAATAAAATATGTACGAGATCTATAGAAGGAAACCAACAAACTGCTGATGAGCAAAATCAGAGAACTAAATAAATGGAGAGAGATTTCATGTGCATTGATAGCCCAGATAGGAAGACTCACTACCAAGATGTCAGTTCCTTCCAACTTGATCTATAAATTCAGTGCAATGCCATTCAAAATCTCAGCAAATTATTTTATCAATACCAACAAACTGATTTTAAAGTTTATATAAGAGGCAAAAATCCATAATATCTAACACACTATTGAAGAAGAACAAAGTTGGAGGAATGCCACTATCAGATTTTAAGACTTACCATAAAGATATAGTTGTCAAGACAATGTCGTGTTGTCAAAACAATGGATAGACCAATAGAACAGAACAGAGTCCAGAAACAGACAGAAATACAGCCAACTGATCTTTGACAAAGAAGCAAAGATAATACAAAGGAGCTAAGATAGACTTTTTTTTTTTTTTTAAGATTTTATTTATTTACTTGACAGAAAGAGATCACCAGTAGGCAGAGAGGCAGGCAGAGAGAGAGAGGGAAGCAGGCCCCCTGCTGAGCAGAGAGCCGGATGTGGGGCTCGATCCCAGGACCCTGAGATCATGACCCGAGCCAAAGGCAGCGGCTTAACCCACTGAGCCACCCAGGCGCCCCGCTAAGATAGACTTTTAACCAATGGTGTTAAAACAATTGGACATCCAATTGCAAAACAAACTAACAAAAACACGACTCTAGACACAGACTTTACACTTTCAGAAAAATTAATTCAAATTGGATCTATGATCCAAATGTAAAACACAAAACCTTAAAACTCATAGAAAATAACCTAGAAGAAAATCAAGGTGACCCTAGGTATAATAATAAAAAATCATAACCCATGAAAGAAATATTTCATAACCTATACTTCATTAAAATTAAAGACATATAATTTTCAAAGTAATATCAAATGAATGAGAAAACAAGCCACAGACTGGGAGAAAATATTACAAAAGACACATTTGAAAAAAGACTTTTATCCAAAATATACAAAGAACACTTAAAAATAAATAATATGGAAATGAACCAGATTAAAAAATGGGCCAAAGATCTTAACAGACACTTCACCAAAGAAAATAGATAGATGGCACATGAAAACAACAATGAGCTCTCATTACACACCTATTAGAATGACTAAAATCCTGAACATGGACACTACCAACTGCTAGGAAGGATGTGGAGCAACAGAAACTATCATTCATTGTTGATAAGAATGCAAAATAGTACAGCAAGTGTGGAAGATGGTTTGGCTATATCTTATAAAACTATATTCTTATCATAAGATCCAGTAATTGCACTCCTTGGTATTTATCCGAAGGAGTTGAATACTTATTTTTACAGAACAACCTGCACATGGATGTTCATAACAACTTTACTCATAATTATTAAAATTTGGGAGCAACCTAGATGTCCTTCAGTAGGTGAATGGATAAAGTGTGGTACATCCAGGCATGAACTATTACTCAGCACGAAAAAGAAATTGGTATCAAGCCATAAAAAGACATGGTGTACCTAAAATGCATATTACTAAGTGGAAGAGACCAATCTAAAAAAGCTACATAGTAAAGGATTCTACTATATGATATAATAGAAAAGGCAGAAATGTGGAGATAGTAAAAAGATCAGTGGTTGCAGAGTTCATGTGGTGAATGAATAGGCAGGACACAAAAAAATTTTAGGCAGTGAAATTCTGAATATTATTAAAGAGGGATACATGTCATCTTGCTTTGTCCAAACTCACTGAATATACAACACCAAGATTGAAATGAAAGGTAAACTATGGACTTTGGGTAATTATGAAGTGTCAAGGTAGGTTCATCAACCATAATAAATGTACCACTTTAGCATGGGATATTGATGGGGTAGGCTATGTAGCTGCAAGTATATGTGGGGATATATTGGAAATCTCTGTACCTTCCTCTAATTTTCTTGTGACCCTAAAACTACTCTAAAAAGTCAAATCTTAAAAAAAAAATACAAAGAGAGGCCAGCAAATAGAAGTTAGGGGGAAAAAGTTGTCTTTGGCTCTCCAGAAGGGTCAGAAGTTGTGAGGGTTCCTTCAACAAGGGAAATAAAAGCTAAAGAAATAAGCTGAGAACAGCTAGCTGGCTAAATAAATTCAAATGAAGGGAACAATAAAAAAAAAGATTTTTTTTTTTTTTTGGCTTACACTACATGTCAGAAAGGGTAGGAGGAGGAATAGTAGTTGAACAGAGAGATAAAGCACAAGAAATGGAAAGATTAGAGCCTTGGCATGTACTGATCAAGCCATGCACCATAAGCATCATAGTCCATGATCTAGGACCTTCTTCATTTGGCTTCAGTGTCTTCTTGTCTTCTTCAGTGTCTTCTTGTGAAGAAGGAAAAAAAAAAAAGTGTTTGGAAACAAATTTAATGTGCTTCTCTACAACTTACACACAACAGTCATAGTTATATCTATAGTAATAAAAGTAACCTTTCATTAACTATAAACAAGCACAGGCATCTTATTGGGGTAGTGGTTGAACAATTTAGTAAACTTACTAAAAATCATTTAATTGTTCACTTACAACAGGTTTGTTATGGTACATAAATTATGCCTCAGTAAAGTTCTTTTAAAAATCTATTCTCACTTTTCTTTATGGTACTTTTTCAGATACTCTCTACTATCCTCCCATAGAAAAAAAGCCCAGGGGTGCCTGGGTGGCTCAGTGGGTTAAAGCCTCCGCCTTTGGCTCAGGTCATGATCCCAGGGTCCTGGAATCGAGCCCCACATCGGGCTCTCTCCTCAGCAGAGAGCCTGCTTCCTCCTCTCTCTCTGCCTGCCTCTCTACCTACTTGTGCTGTCTGTCAAATAAATAAATAATATCTTTTAAAAATTAAAAAAAAAAGAAAAAAAGCCCAAATGCCTCTACAGAATATCATTTTCAACTTATTTATAGCTCAGATTGTCTGATGTTCCTTTTGAAATGTGGAATCCATGATTAAATACATCATTTCCATCGTGTTTTACTTATACAGAATTAATGATTTTACTACTTAGCTGTGTTGATATATTTTTTTCTGGTTACTGTAGCTTATGACTATTTAGCAACCATATCACACTGTTTGATTATATTAAACATAAACTTAAATCCTTAGACTTTTTTACCCTCACATAATTTTTCTTCCACTCACATAATATTCAATATTTTTTTCATTTTTAATAGACATACATCTGTATATTCCACATGTCTATAACCAAATTCTGGACTCTCCCTACTATTCCACCAACATTCTCGATCCATCGTCTTTCCCATCTCAGTTGATGGCCATTCTATCCTTCAGGTGGTCAGTCTTGATTTCTCTCATTATCTAGCATTCCATACCCATGCCATTAGCAAATTGTATTGACTGTGCCTTCAAAAATATGTCCAGAATCTAGTCAATTTCTCAGCATCCCCACTGATACTATCATAGCTAAGTCTCCACCAACTCTGTTATTGCCCCCACCCTCCACTATAGTCTACTTTCACACTTCTGAGCGATCTTTTTAGACACAAGGCAAGTCACATCAAAACTCTGCAATGGCTTTGTTTCACCCAGGACAAAAAAACAAAATCCTTTCTTTAGGTTTTTGTCACCTCTCTGACCTGTATCGCTCACTCCCTTTTGTTCTCACCTCACTCAAAGCCTTCTGTATTTTCTAAATGTTCTCAGTGTTTTGTTTTTATTAACAACAACAACAGCAACAAAAATAAACCGTTTAAACGATGGAACTATGAAAGGGTTTGTTTTTTTTTTACCCAAATGATTTCTCTTTAAGTACAAAATTGAATGCAAAGCCAAGTCTTTAGGAAAAACAAACGAACAAAAAACCTAAGTTAAATTCATGGCAAGACCTTGTAGAGCCCTGAATGCCTGCCTATGGCATTGATGAAAAGTTTAGTGAAGACAGATTTCTAAAATAAATCAAAATGCATGGTGTGGTAGGTGATTTCTGAGGTTGGGATTGAAAAATTATGTTTAAGTCTTCTCTACTACTGATTGTGAGGCCTTCACTAAGTCATTATTCTGATTCATAATTTTCTTCTATGTAAAGATGAAGAGATTAACCTGTAAAACTCATTATAAACTTGTGCTTTACAAGATAAAGACTTATAGCCAGTAAAAATACATCTAATAGGTCTGACTTATTCCCAGTAATGTCATTTAAAGTTCTTGATCAGTCTGCATATACAAAAGAATGCCAGTAAATACACCTAATACCACAAATCTTAAGGGACTGGCCCCAGATTGAATTATATACAATTTATAAAAGCCTATGAAGTGAACTCAAAACTTAGCGGTGGAGAGGCTCACTTACTAAGAACTGCAGGGGCAAAGAAACCACAAACCTAAGGTTCCTGAACAGAATACAGATTTTGAATGTTCAGACTATATATCTGGACTTGGGCTTGGAGCAAATGTCTTCGGATGACGACACGGTGGGAGGAATTAACTGTCAAGAGGTCTTTGGGAACTGTTCCTGGCTGAAACAAACCGCGAGTTAGAAAAGTTAGAACCACTTTTCGAGAGAGCTGGAAGGTAAATTGTGGTTTTGTCTTCTTAACGGGTCGGTTCTAGCAATTTTATCGCCCGACCCGAACCACTCACCAGGTCAACTGGGCTGCAAGGCCTTATGAGTTATGAGACCCGGCACAGTCCGTCAAATCGCTAGGTGTTCATGTCTTCCGGAGATGGTTGCTAGGGAAACGACGCCAGACTCTGGACTCTGTCCCGCAAGGTTTTCTCGGGGCGGGCCAGAGCTTCGGGGGCGTGGTTACGTGCGTGACGCACGTAAAGGGCGGGACAGAGGAGAAACCGGACCTATGAACGGGTTACATTCGGTTGCGCATGCGTGCTGTGCCAGGCGGCAGAGAATTGGAAGGCTTCTGGTGGTTTCGGGGAAGGTGTTGCTATGGCTGCTGCGCTTGCACCCCTGGGCGTAACTCTCCGAGAAGCCACCCAGCGAAAATTGAGGAGGTTTTCAGAGCTGAGAGGTAGCAAAGAGGGAACCCCAACTATTCCCGGCAGTGGACAGGGAGGGTGCCTTACCTACCGGGAAATTTGCTGGACCGTCACTTCCTGTCTGCTTCTCACCTTGGGGCTTAGGATGCAGGCCCAGCTGTAGCTAACACCCTTCTTGATTTTTTTTTCTTTAATTCTGCCACTGCCTTTTCCTTACGTTATGTTGTTACTTTATTTCTTTGACTTTATTCCTAGTAACATATATATATCAAAATAAGAGAGAGGGAAGAAGAAAGAAAATATTAATCTGATTAGTGAAACTATAAATCCAAGTTATGCATTTGGTTAGCTCATTAACAAAAGTTATTTAAAATAAATCTAAATGATCTAAAGCACAGTGTTTTGATCAATACATATCTGATTTTGGCATTCTACAGTCCCCTTACTTCCTTCACCAATTCGTTCCATGCTGTGAATGCAAACTGAGTAAAAAACAGAACAAGACACAGAGGAATTATAGGTTAAAAATCTAAAAGGGAAAGTTTGTATCAAAAAATAAATAAAGCTGTTTTATTTGTTATTCTTTGTACAACTATAATAAAATCATATTTTTTATGAAGTTACTGCATTAAAAATACAGGAAATAATACTTGGAAGACAGTAAGATGTTCAGGACTGTTAGGTTTGGACAAATCCTGTCTGTTAACTAATAAGAATCCTTATCATTCTTGTGTACCAATAAAGAAGAGCTTCCAACTGTATACCAAAAAGTCAGTCTTTTTTTAATGAGTTCATCAGGGAGTTGGGAACTTTTCTGTTATCCAGAATTTTAGGTCATACTTCAAAGCCTTCGTAAACTTATATGGCTCAACTTAAGGACCTAAATTTATAAATAGCAACATTGGAGGAATGGATCTTTGGGTTGAATTGTACTTCGCCAATAAATGGTCCTGATATATGAAAATTGATTTTCACAGCTGGAGATTCATTTATTCTTTTTGTCTCTTGTTATTTAAGAATCGTAGTAAATTTTAGCAAGGTGAAAGTACTTCTCTTAAGAAACCTAACAACTTTCAGAATATTAAATAAGTGAGCTGTAAACCATAAAAGGAGCAAGTAATCTAAGAGAAAAAAAAATCAAAATTTGTGAACAATCTTCAGTAGAACTAGTTTGAATTATCCTACCTAGCCACTGATTATTCTCTAATTCTGAGAAGATAGGTTTATGAAGATAATCTTTTTTTTTTTCTTTCCAAAGAGGTAAACCTATAGCAGCTAGAGATTTCTAATACTTATTCCCTTGCTTCTTCCACATAGGCAAACCTGTGGCAGCTGGAGAATTCTGGGACATTGTTGCAATAACAGCAGCTGATGAAAAACAGGAGCTTGCTTATAAGAAACAGCTCTCAGAAAAGCTGAAAAAAAAGGAGCTACCCGTTGGAGTTCAATATCATGTTTTTGTCGATCCTGCTGGAGTCAAAATCGGTACTCTCTCTATGATCAGATTTAAATTATAGGTTCTAGGCATAATGATCACTGAAGAAAAGCTTTCCTATGGCTCAAGTTTATGAGCTCTGTATCTTTCTTCCTATTGTCTTTCCAAACTTTAAAAATTTAATGTAAATTTGTAATTTTTTAAGAAAGATTAAAGGCATAGCAGTTGTTCTTACACATTGTGACTTACCATGAAAAACTCACAGAATGTTACTTAAAAGAGAATTTTATTAATGTTAATAAGTTTACTTAGGTGGTGAATATTCTTTTGGACTTTATTGTTAGGACTCTTAAGGTCCCTCCCAACTCCATAGTTCAGAAATTTACATGAAGATTGCAAATCAGGGGAAAAAAAATAAAGACACACACATACTTAGCCTCTTGGAACCATGATGCAGAAAGCAAAAGAGCACAGTCTAATGGCCCAAGTATCACAGATACTTACTTTAAAAACCCAGTTTAAGTCAGCCTTGCCTTTGACCTTCCACTGCAAATAAAAATACTTACTATTTTTCTGGGGGCCATTTTCTTTGTGATATTCAAAGCTGAAGCCTCTTGATACCACACAGGGTATCTATATCTGACATTGGCATTGTTTTAATTAACCTATGTTAATCCTCATAATGGTGCAGTCAGTACTTTTATGGTTCCTATCATATAGATGAGAATCTGAGGCAGAGAGAGTTAAATAACTTTCCCAAGGTAACTAGTAAGTATAGTTACATTTAAAATATTTTAAGAACACCAGGTTCTAAGAAACTTTTTAGAAAGGAAATCTATCTTAAATATTTGGTTTTGTCTTGTGGAATAATTATTTTAATGAGTTTTTTAGTTTATAATTTCAAATGAACATGTATACTTACTGTCTTTTTGTGTTGCAGATTATCTAATATATTACTTCTTTATTTTCATTACTGTTTTCAGGAGATTTCAGTGCTCAGCATTTATTACCAAGTGCTAATCTCTGGATTTCATGGCTAATAATTTATCTATTTAAATACTGTGAAATGTGTGTTTAATGTGACTCTTTTGCCCATACCTTTGCTCTCTGGCTAGTTAATTGCTAGCCAAAGGCCCTATCCTCAAACTTAAAACATCTAACTTTTTACTATAATTACAAATTTTCAGTAAGTTTCTATGAAATGAATTGTGCTTTTTAACTTTTATTTTTAAGGAAATGGAGGATCCACACTTTGTGCCCTTCGATGTTTGGAAAAGCTATATGGCAATAAATGGAATTCTTTTACCATCCTATTAATTCATTCTGGTAAAGTTACACATTTTCTTTTTCACTAATTGACATTTTACCTTTGATATTTTAGAGACTTTTTTCTACCTTGCAAATACTTCTCCTTTTTAAAAAATTTTTTCTTTGAAGTTACTGTGCTTTGAAAACATATTTCGTGTTTTTCTAGACATTTTAAAGTTGTAAACAACGTTTTTTCACAAATGTATCTTTATAGACCACATATATCATCAGCTTTTCATGGATATTGTTTTTAGTATGTATATAGAAAATTATTTTCCTAAAATAGAACTCATCAAAATGTGAACATCTCTTGATAATGCTTTAAAGGGGATTATTATTGTAGGGGAGAGGCTGGCTTAGCACTGTGATTACCAGACTTTTGCCAAAACCTTCTACCATACATTTGTATCTGATTATTGGTGGCAAAAGTCTACTATCCTTAAAAGAGTTTGAAAACAAAAGAAAGGGTGGTGACAAAACATGGAGAGGACAAGAAAGTATGTAAGAGGGAAAATCACACACAAAAGAGGACATTTTAGAGCAGGAAAGTGGGAAAGAAATAATCTCAGGAGAATAGTTTTCTTAATTCAATAAACTTAGTTGTATGAAAATTTTGGTTATATGCAAACCTCTGTTATTTTTCTGTATGTACTGGAGCTGATGAAAATGTTATTATAGACTGGCACCAGTTTAGGGACAGGTATTTTAGAGCCACTTATCTACATGGCTTTCAAAGCACTTTATTTCTTATGATTCATATACAGAACAATGATTTTTTGTAAAGATGGTATCAAGTAAAGCATCCAAGTTCTGATATTAAGACTAACTTTAAAAAAGTAGAAAAATTCAACTTTATAGCTTATTCCAGAACCAATATTATTTATTACCAACTTAGTAAAATCTAAGTTAGACACTAGAAAATACATAGTTGGACAAAGGTTAATCATACAATGCTAAACTTAAGTATTGGCTAGTCTTTGGAAAAGGGGAAAAGTAGAAAGTATTTGCTCTCATTTGTTGAACAACATATCGCGTGCCAAGTGTTTTACATAAAACACAATAAAGCAAATATTCTACATTTGCTGATTTGGAGTAAATCCAAAGATGGAACAATTAAAAAGTGGTGAACCAGAGTTTGAACCGGTTTTTGTCTCTCTACTATCTAATGCGTCTCCTCAATATAATTAGTTACATAAAAATGATGTAAGGTATTTAATGTACTTAAGAGAACATGCTTTTCAAGGAATTAAAGTCATAAGACTCAGATTGAAAAAGCCTGTTTAAATTAAAAACAAGTGTAAATTTTAAATGCTTTTAAGTAAATGTACCTTTACTTTCTTTAAATGTATGTAATAATTTGAGGAAAAACACTGCATCTGGAAATTGAATTGGTATTTTTTTTGTGTGACTTTTACCCCCTCTATGAAGTGGATTCTTAGTATAGGAGTTCAAACATTGTTGCGATTTCAACTTATCATGTAAAATATGGATATAAGATCATTTTTTAGCCCATGGTTCTCTTTACTAGTTGCACAATTGATTCAAAACAATTCAAAGCCTCTAAAATATAATATAATAGAATTCTTTCCTAATCTCACATTGCATTATATCAAATCACTACAGGAGAATTGGCTTGAATTTGTAACCTAGAATTTACTATTCTTTCCTGAGCTACCGTACTGTATTATATATATTAAATATTTTTAGAGATATTTGGTTATAACTGATCCCCCTGGGTTTTTAAAATCTTAAGCGACTTATAAACATTTTAAAATAGTTATTTTGTTTAATTTTATATAGGTGGTTACAGCCAACGCCTTCCAAATGCAAGTGCTCTGGGCAAAATTTTCACTGCATTACCTTTTGGTAACCCCATATTTCAGATGTTGGAATTAAAACTAGCCATGTACATTGATTTCCCCTCGCATATGAATCCTGGGATTCTGGTTACCTGTGCAGATGATATTGAACTTTATAGTATCGGAGAATATGAGTTTATTAGATTTGACAAACCTGGCTTTACTGCTTTAGCTCATCCTTCTAGTTTGACTGTTGGTACCACACATGGAGTATTTGTCTTAGAACCTTTTGATGAATTAGAAAATAGAGACCTTGAATACAGGTCTTGCCATCGTTTCCTTCATAAGCCCAGCATAGAAAAGATGCATCAATTTGATGCTGTATATAGACCGGGAAATATTTCTCAACAGGACTTTGCTAGGGGTGATACTCTGTCTCTTAAGTTAGGCTCTGAGTATGTCTACACGGACAGCTTGTTTTATATGGATCATAAATCAGCAAAAAAGTTACTCGCTTTTTATGAGAAAATAGGCACATTGAACTGTGAAATAGATGCCTATGGAGACTTTCTGCAAGCTTTGGGACCTGGAGCAACTGTGGAGTACACCAGAAACACAGCAAATGTCACTAAAGAAGAAGCAGAGTTGATAGACATTAGGCAGAAAATATTTCATCTTCTTAAAGGAACCTCATTAAATGTTATTGTTCTTAATAACTCCAAATTTTATCACATTGGAACAACTGAAGAATATTTATTTCATTTTACTTCAGATAGCAGTTTGAAGTCAGAGCTTGGCTTACAGTCCATAGCTTTTAGCACCTTTTCTGCAATACTGGAAAGTTCTGGTAATACATCCTGTATCATTCAAAGTATACTGGATTCAAGATGTTCTGTGGCAACTGGCTCAGTTGTGGAGTATTCCAGATTGGGGCCTGATGTTTCAGTTGGGGAAAACTGCATTATTAGTGGTTGCCATATCATAACAGCAGCTGTTCTGCCTGCACATTCTTTTGTGTGTTCCTTAAGCTTGAAGATGAATGGACACTTAAAGTATTCAACGATGGCATTTGGAGTACAAGACAACTTGAAAAAGAATGTTAAAACATTGTCAGATATAAAGTTACTTCAATTCTTTGGAGTCTGTTTCCTGTCATGCTTAGATATTTGGAATCTGAAAGTTACAGAGGAACTATTCTCTGGAAACAAGACATGTTTGAGTTTGTGGAATGCTCGTATTTTCCCAGTTTGTTCTTCTTTAAGTGATTCAGTTACAATATCCCTAAAAATGTTAAATGCTATACAGAAAAAATCAGCATTCAGCCTGAATAACTATGAACTGTTGTCCATTGAAGAAATGCTTGTCTACAAAGATGTAGAAGACATGATAACTTATAGGGAGCAAATTTTTCTAGAAATTACTTTAAATACAAAAAAAAACAGTCTGATTTAGAAACATCTTAAATATCCTACGCTTCGGCATTCTTGATTGAGCAAGACTACAAATAGAAGAGTTTTCTGTAGACTTTTATTTTTTCATTGAAGTGAATCAATGCAAATTATATTAACAATTACTGTAACATAATAACACAAAAATATGAATTCTCCATTTTTGATAAAAGAATATTTCCAAGGCTGTAAGCTCAGAAAAGGGATTTTTTTTTAATGTTTAGCACTATTTTAATTTTCTTTTTTATTAAAGGTGGATTTGTGGAGCATAGCTGTGCTCATATAGTACTATAGTAGTTTTAAGTAATTTTCTAAACATACCTTTAGAGTTTTTCCATCTTCCTTTTGGGCTTTGGTTTCAGTACAGTTCTAAGTGTTTATTGGCATCTCTGTCTTTGAGCATAGTAGTCCTATTCTGATGAACTGATAAAAGTGGCATACTATACGATCTTCAGAGCACTGTAAGAATACAGTAGAAATACATTTTTGGAAAGAAACCCATTGCTCACATATTCAGATAAAATCAATTAAAATATTGTGATTATGTAATTAATAAATAATTAGATGCAAACAGCTTTGAAATTGATGATGAAAATCTGCCTCCTTTATCGCTCTTACCGAAATTAAACTAAAAGTGTGTATGTGTTATTTTACCTTATAAATGTGGATATGTGTTTCTATATCCTTTTTTTTTTTTAAGATTTTGTTTATTTGACAGAGAGAGAGATAGCAAGAGGTGAAACACAAGCATGGGAAGTGGGAGAGAGAGAAGCAGGTTTCCCACTGAGCCGGGCCGAGGTTGTATCCCAGGATCCTGGGATCATGACCTGAGCCAGAAGGCAGAGACTTGATGACTGAGCCACCCAGGCATGTGTTTCTATATCTCAAAAATTTTCCCTCAAGTTCCATCCATACAAAAGCATATACATGTACAAAACAAATATCTGTGTGGGGAAGGTGGTAGGAATAATTGGGATTCATTAATAATCGTATAAGTTCATTTTGGACATTAACTTATTAATTAATTAATTAATTATAATTATTAAATAATAATTAATTATTAATCCCTTTACTAGAACTGTTAAATTACCAGATGGACTGATTTTACTCTCTATTTCATATTTTTTGTCCTTGTACTGAGGACAAGGTACTGAGGTACTGAGAAGTAATAATTAGTACTGATGGTACTGAGAAGTAATAATTGACCAAAGGTAGGCAGCAGGAAGGAGCCTGAAGAAGAGAATTACAGATGATAAACAGCTCCAAGAAACTAAAAATTGGCTGGAATCTCAAATTATATGTTCCTATTTTGTTATAAGCATGCATGTGAAATGTCCTTATGTCAAAGTGTAATAATAATTAGAGGAAAAGTTTGTCAGTTTTGTGTTTTAACATGAGTAAATTGAAATAAGAGCTAGTCTGTGGTACTTTGATTTATATATTAACATGTCAATATAAAAATACTTGATATGGCTTGCCTACAACCTTCAATTAGTCTATTATGTGTTTTGTTTTGTTGTTTTGCGTTTTGGGTTTTTTTTTTTCCTTTTAAGGTTCTTTCCAAGGAAAAACTAAAGTGCTCGCTTCGGCAGCACATATACCAAGGAAAAACTAAAGATATAGCCATGGTTTAGCATTGACTGATTTACTTGCAGAGCTTTCAGAAGATACTATTTGTCTATCATTGAGTGAATGTTTAATACTGTATTTCAACTAAGTGCCATTGATTATTAAGAGTTACCATTATTTTGTGTTCCACTAAAAAGAAAAAAAGCTACCAATAAAATATGGCACAATGCTTTCTTTCAGAATCAAACTCTTCTGAAAACACTTTTCAACTCAGGAGTTGTTGATATCCATGTGTTTCTACCCAGTACCATCTTCTGTGTTATCAAAGATATTGGTAAAGCTATATGTCCTAAGAGTGCCATCACTACACTGCTGTCTGCATTGACTCAAAACTGTCAACACCAGATACCTGTTGTATAAGTTTTGATGTTGATGGTTTACTATTTAGCAAAATTCAGTTTCATTTTTGCCTTAGTGTAATCACATGCCTCTACAAGATAGTTGGCTTCTATTCAAAGTCAATGGAAGATTTCTGACAAATTGGTGGTCACTGTTTTATTAATCATCATTCTGCACAATGTATGGATTCTAGTTGCTCTGAAATGTTATCAGTTCCAAAGAATTTGGCATTTTCTCTTGCCTTAAGATGCATTACTTGGGGTAGTAACAAACATGTTCATGAGCAGTGTATCTAACTCAACCAAGGTGACAGTCCCATGCATATATAAGTAAAATGTTGGGCATTTCCTCTTGATTTATCACTTTTATTTCATAAAATAACAGGCTTTAAATTCCATATACTATCAAGTTTTATAGAGGATGGCTCTTATTTATAACTAAATATAGGCCATAAACTTATTGCTCAGTTAATAATGAACAGTGATCAAGGAATGCATGGAGGGAAAAAAAATCCAACATTTTGGTATTAATCTACCTCAGGCATTTTTTTCTACAACTAAGCAAAACAGAATAAAGCATGTTATCATCGTATACTACGTTGAAGTAAAGTTTCAAATATCTAAATGATATGCTGAAAATCACAATAATTTGATATTATTAATCTAGAATTAATTCCCATAGTCTGTGATGATCATTCATCTTCTGAGGCTAAGCAACATCCCTATTTATGTTAAGATTACGAAATTCAGCATAGAGCTGAAATCAAAATGCCTGCTGCAAAATGTATGAGTGACTGTCACAGACAGCTAGTAATTGTATTATTACACACAATCAGGGATGGTATTTTTTTTTAATTTTTTTATTTGTTTATTTACAGCATAATAGTGTTCATTGTTTTGGCATCACACCCGGTGCTCCATGCAGTACGTGCCCTCCCTATTACCCACCACCTGGTTTCTCAACCTCCCACCCCCCCCCCCCCGCCCCTTCAAAACCCTCTGGTTGTTTTTCAGAGTCCATAGTCTCTCATGGTTCATCTCCCCTTCCAGTTTCCCTCAACTCCCTCTCCTCTCCATCTCCCCATGTCCTCCATGTTATTTGTTATGCTCCACAAATAAGTGAGACCATATGATACTTGACTCTCTCTGCTTGACTTATTTCGCTCAGCATAATCTCTTCCAGTCCCATCCATGTTGCTACAAAAGTTGGGTATTCATCCTTTCTGATGGAAGCATAATACTCCATTGTGTATATGTACCACATCTTCCTTATCCATTCATCCGTTGAAGGGCATCTTGGTTCTTTCCACAGTTTGGCGACCGTAGCCATTGCTGCAATAAACATTGGGGTACAAATGGCCCTTCTTTTCACTACATCTGTATCTTTGGGGTAAATACCCAGCAGTGCAATTGCAGGGTCATAGGGAAGCTCTATTCTTAATTTCTTCAGGAATCTCCACACTGCTCTCAGGGATGGTATTTTACATGCACTGTGATGTCCTTTGGATTTGAGATCTAGAGGCCCAGAATTGAGGCACTTTGATGTAGTCTAGGAGAATCAAAATGGAAAGAAAAAGCTTTAAAAATATTTTTAATTTGCTCAAAACTCTGTAAAGGATTTCAAATACTTTCTGTGTTGTTTATCTAAATAAATTTTTAGCTATATCAAGAACTAAATTACCCAAAAAAGACCTTTTTAAATTTACTTGAAAGTTACCTTTTCTAAATTCACTTAGTATAAAAGAAAAAATTGAAGTAACTTAGCTGCCTCATTTAACTTAAATCTTTTGTGCCTATAAAATTTTGTTTAAATAATTTCTATTAAGGTTGAAGAACATAACTTTTACTGTTTATACTTAGTAAAATTGCATTAATTCCTGTACTGAACTTTAATAAAGATTATTACACATTCTCCTTCCCTCCAATACCACTGTGCTAACCTTTATATAGCATACTGGTGTTACATAATCTCAATTGTTTAAATTTACAGAAATTTCTAACTTTTTTTTTTTTTAAATAAGGGACAAAACATGAGTCTCATCTGAGAGAGAATTAGTTCCTTCCTTAGCAGAGCTATCTACCTGAGCCACAGTAAGCCAAACTTGGCACATCACTCAACTTGCCAGTGAGCTGTGGTCTAGGAGAATACAATTTTGGGTCAGGTTGAAAATTTAAATAAAAAATCTGAAAAACAAGTGCCTGGGTGGCTCAGTTGGTTGTGTCTGATTCTTGGTTTAAGCTTGGGTCATGATCTCAGAGCTCTGAAATCAAGCCCCGTCTCGGGCTCCAGGCTCAGCACAGAATCTGCTTGAGATTCTTCCCCTCCTTCCCCCTCTGCTGCTCCCCCTGCTCATGCTCTTTCTTACATAAATAAAATCTTAGAAAAAAAATCTGGAAAACAGTATGGTAGTTCCTCAAAAATATAAAAATAGAACTACCTTACAATCCAGCAATTATACTACTAAGAATACACCCAAAGGATACAAAAATACTAGTGAAAAGGGATACATGCACCCCAGTGTTTATAGCAGAGTTGTCTACAATAGTCAAACTATGGAAATAGCCCAAGTATCCATCACTGATGAATGGATAAAAAAGATGTGTGTATATATATATATATGTATGTGTCTGTGTGTGTATATATATATGCGCACACACACATACATATGTATATGTATGTATATGTATGTATTTATACATATATATGTATAAGTATGTATACATGTGTGTGTGTATACACACACACATATAGTGGAATATTACTCAACCATAAAAAATAATCATGCAGTTTGCAATGATATGGATGGAGCTAGAGAGTATGCCGAGCAAAATAAGAGAAAGATACCATATGATTACACTCATCTGTGGAATTTAAGAAATAAAACAAGCATCGGGGAAAAATGAGGCAAACCAGGAAATGGACTCTTAACTATAGAGAACAAACTGATGGTTATCAGTGTGGAGGTGGGTGAGAGGATGGATTAAATAGATGATGGGGATTAAGGAGTGCATTTATTGGAATGAGCACAGGGTATTGTATGGAAGTGTTTAATAACTAAATTGTACACTGAAATTAATATACTGTATGTTAGCTAATGAATTTAAACTAAAACTTTTTAAAAAATCAATTAAAAATGGGCAGAGAG
This sequence comes from Meles meles, assembly GCF_922984935.1. Taxonomy (NCBI): domain Eukaryota; kingdom Metazoa; phylum Chordata; class Mammalia; order Carnivora; family Mustelidae; genus Meles; species Meles meles. The sequence goes on along the minus strand of NC_060066.1, from coordinate 154,799,424 downwards.
TGTGAATAGACAGTTTCTTTGCTTCTTTCCTTCAGCCTCAGGGGCAAGCTTCAAGTTTGGTACTCATCTAGTGGCCCACCAAGTTACTCTCAAGGAATGTGAGTTGTAGATGCCATCTTGGCACTCCCTACCTCCCTTGCTCCAGCTCACCAGTATCTCACAGAGGAGAGCTTATACACTTGTTTGAATCCTCAGTTTTGTTTCTCCTGCCCAAGGGACACCTCCAGACTGCCTGGCTCTTTTTGCCAGTGGGGTTTATGCTTACAGTCCCTTAGGACTATATATTTGCATAGTATTAAGAGCTGCGGCCTAAGGGTCTGGCTTCTAATCAGCCCAGATCTTGGCATTGAGATTCTCCCCTTTGAAACACTGACAGATTTAGCATATCCTTAAGTACTAGGTGTTATTAAAAATATAATAGCTACTTGGACAAGCATAAAGGGTTGAGAGAAAACAAAGAGCTGGGGCACAGTTGAACAACATGCATCATCTCCTATATTAGGCCTCTTCTTTAAGACAGGTGTTTTTTTCATTGGCTGTATAGAAACCAACACAGTCAAGCAAAATGAAGAAACAGAAATGTGTTTCAAATGAAAGAACAATATAGAACATAAGTGGGGAAAATAATGAAACAAAGATGAGTGACTTACCAGATAAAGAGTTCAAAATAACAGTCATAAAAATAGTTTGCTCACTGAAATAAAGGGAAGAATGTGTGAACACAGTAAAAGTTCAACAAAGAGATGAAAGTATAAGAAAGTACCAAACAGAAGTCACAGAGCTGAAGAATAAAATACCTGAACTGAAAAAAAATGCACTAGAAGGGTTCAGTAACAGACTAAATGAAGCAGAAAAAACAATCAGTTAACTGAAAATGCAATAGAACACAATCAAAGCAATAACAAAAAGAATGGAGAAAAAAAAAAAGATAAATTAAGGGACTTACAAAACAGTACCAAATGAACTAACATTCACTTCATAGGGCTCCCAGAAGGAAAAGGGAAAGAGGCAGAAATCTTATTTGAAGAAATAATGGTTGAAAATTTTCCTAAGCTGAAGAAAGAAACAGACATCCAGATCTGGGAAGCCTAGAGTGTTCCAAATAAGATGAACCAAAAGAGACCCCACCAAGATATATTATAATTAAAATGTCAAAAGTTAAAGATGAGAGAATTTGAAAACCAGCAAAAGAAAAATAATTTTTTACATAGGAACTCCCATAAGACCATAAGAACTTTACAGGCCAGAAGGGGTGGCACAATATATTTAAAGTGTGAAAAGAAAAAAAAAATTCCAATCAAGAATGCTCTACCCAGCAATTAGCACTCAGAATTGAAGGAGAAATAAAGAGTTTTCTAGATGAGCGAAAACTAAAGGAGTTCATCGCCATTAAACTGGTCTTACAAGAAATGGTTAAGGGACTTTTTTAAGCTGAAAAGGGTACTAATTAGTAACAAAAATACATATGAAAGAATAAATTTCACTGGAAAGGTAAAGATATAGTAAAGATAGGGGATTAATCATTTATAAAGCTAGTCTGAAGCTTAAACGACAAAAGTAGTAAAAATAACTGTGATATCACACCATAAGATGAAGGATAAAAATCATATGATTATCTCAGGAGACCTAGAGAAAGCTTTTGACAAAATTCAACATCCCTTCTTAATAAAATCTCAAGATTTAAGGATAGTGGCTGAGGTAATTAGGGAATGTACCTGAACGTAATAGAGCCCATATATGACCAAAACTAACATCATACTCAATGGTAAGCAGCTGAAAGCTTTTCCTCTATGATCAGGAACAGAACAAATATGTCCCCTCTTACCACTTTTTTTTTTTAATATTTTATTTATTTGACAGAGAGAAATTACAACTAGGCAGAGAAGCAAGCAGAGAGAGAGGAAGAAGCAGGCTCCCTGCGGAGCAGAAAGCCCGACTCGGGGCTTGATCCCAGGACCCTGGGATCATGACCTGAGCCGAAGGCAGAGGCTTTAACCCACTGAGCCACCCAGGTGCCCCCCATTACCACTTTTATTTACCATAGTATTGGAAGTCCTAGGAAGAGCATTAGGCAAAAAAGAAAAGAAATAAAAAGCATACAAATTGGAATGGAAGAAGTAAAACTGCCACCATTTATAGAGGACACAATACTATATATGGAAATTCTCAAAAGCTGCAGAAAAAAAAAAAAATATATATATATATATATTAGAACTAATAAATGAATTTGTGAAGTTACAGGATACAAAATTAATATACAAAAAAAAATTGGTGTTTCTACACATTGATAACAAACTTTCAGAAGAGGAATTAAGAAAATGATCCCATTTACAATTGCATCAAAAAGAACAAGATACCTAGGAATAAATTTAACCAAGGAGTTGAAAGTTCTGTATATTGAAAACCAAAAGACATTGGTAAACAAAATTGAACCCATAAATAAGTGAAAAGCTGTCCTGTGCCTATGAATTACAAGAATTAACATTGTTAAATACCCATACTATCCACGGCAATCTATATATTCAGTGCAATCCCTCTCAAAAATTTTTATATGCAACTTTTATATATACATGACAAACAATCCCAAAATTTGTATAGAACTACAGAGGACCCCAAACAGCTAATAGCAATCTGGAGATAGAACAAAGCTGGAGGCATCATGCTTCCTGACTTCAAACTGTATACAAAACTGTGGTAATCAAAAGAGTATAGTATCGGCATAAAAGCAAATACATAGATCAATGCAACTGAACAGAGAGCCCAGAAATATATCCATGCATATATGGTCAATTAATTTAAGATGAAGGAGCCAATAAGATACAACAGGGAAAGAATAGTCTCTTCAATAAATGGTGTTGGGAAAACTGGACCATTATATTACTTTGTACATTCAAACTAACTCAAAATGGATTAAAGAATTGAACATAAGGCCTAAAACCATAAAAATCCTAGAAAACATAAGCATTAAACTCCTTGACATAGGTCTTGGTGATGATTTTTTTAATGTGACACCTAACGTAAAAGCAACAGAATAAAAAATAAGTGGAACTACATTAAAATATAAAGACAAAGAAAACTCTCAACAATGTGAAATGACAGCCTACTAAATGGCAGAAAATATTTGCAAATTGTATATTTAATAAGGTGCTTATATCCAAAATATATAAAACATCCCTTCAGGTTTTTGAAGATTTTTAATTTTTTTTAACTAATTTGTACATCCAATGTGGGGCTTGAACTCACAACCCATTTGATCAAGAATCATATGATCGGGGTGCCTGGGTGGCTCAGTGGGTTAAAGCCTCTGCCTTTGGCTCAGGTCATGATCCAAGGGTCCTGGGATCGAGTCCCACATCAGGCTCTCCAGTCTGCAGGGAGCCTGCTTCCTCCTCTCTCTTTCTCTCTGCCTGCCTCTCTGCCTACTTGTGATCTCTGTCCGTCAAATAAATAAATAAAATCTTAAAAAAAAAAAAAAGAGTCATATGATCTACTGACTCAGCCAACCAGGTACCCTATCCAAAAATACAAAAAGAGCTCATTACAAACTCAGAAAAACAATCCAATTTAAAAATGGGAGGATCCAAATAGATATTTTCCAAAGAAGACATGCTATGGTCAACAGGTTCATGAAAAGATGCTCAAAATCACCAACAATCAATTAAATGCAAATCAAAACCACAATGCAGTATCACCTCACACCTTTTAAAATGGCTGTTATAAAAAAGACAATAACAAGTGTTGACAAGGATGTAGAAAAAAGGAACCCTTGTGCACTGTTTGTGGGAATGTCAATTGGTGAAGCCACTATGGAAAAGAGTTTGATGTTTCCTCAAAAAGTTAAAAATAGACCTATAATATGATCCAGCAATTCTACTTCTGGTTATTTATCTGAAGAAAATAAAAACACTAGCTCAAAAAGATAAAGCATCCCCATGTTTGTTGCAACATTATTTATAATAACCAAGATACAGAAACAATTTAATTGTCCATTGAGGGATGAATAAAGAAATTGTGATACATATACATAATGGAATATTATTCATCTGCAAAAAAAAAAAAAAGGAATCTTGCCTTTTGTGACAACATGGATAGACCTTGAGAGTATTATTACCTACAGAGAAAGACAAAAACTGTGATCTCACTTATATGTGGAATCTTAAAAACAGAAACAAAAACAAAAAACCTCACAGATACCAAGAACAGAAAGAAATTCATAGTTAGAAGAAATAGGATAGCGTATGGGCCAAATGGGTGAAGGGAGTCAAAAAGTACAAACTTCCAGTTATAAAATAAATAAATCATGGTGATGTAACAGATAGCATGGCAACTCTCATTAATAATAGTATATTCATATTTGAAAGTTGATAGGAAAGTTAAAAAAAGTTGATAAGAGAGTAGATCTTAAAGTTCTCATCACACACACAAAAATTCTGTATCTGTGTATGGTGACATGTTAGCTAGACTTATCATGGTGATATTTTGCAATATATACAAATATAAAATTATCTTGTTGTATACCTGAAACTAATATAATGTATGTCAGTTATACCTCAATACCAAAAATGCACCCAAAAATTGGAGTAAAAGGATAATAAAAGCTGCCAATTTTCAACCACACTGATATTTCAAGAACAGAATGTAAAGGGGAAAAATGCCTGTAAATTAGTCACTATTATCATCCACCTGTAAAGCATCTTGATTATTGACATTTGTGTCTAAAGATGTTCATCCCAAGGGCATTATTGTCCATGCAAGTAAATGATTGAAGGTAACAGACTTAATGTTTCCTTCTGGGCTGGTTGGACAAAATAGTCTCTTTTGAAGCCTCTGGCTGTAGGAATCTTGTAGGCTTCCAAAGTATAAAATTCAACCATTCATACCAAGCGATTCATCTCTGATTGCTGCAGATTGGTACAATCCATCTGCTACTGTCATTTCCCAGCTCTCTGTGCCCAAATTATATTCCTTCAATTGTGCCTAATTGTATTGCTAAAACAATCTAAACTCTAATGTCTATATTTGGGCACTGTTTTATGGTGTTACTGATTTGCTTGTTGAATCTGCAACCTCCGTAAAGGCTCTTAAAATCTTTGCTCCAACCAACAATTTGTGGTAATATGAATGATTTTTAAAATCTGTTTTTTCACCGTATCTACTCTTTTCTCTCTACAGAACATTCAGATGGTTCAAGTTAGTTTTCATTTACTACTTCATTGTAGGAGAGTATCATATTGCCCAGAAAAGAATTAAAGCATTTACATCTTGGGGCAAAAATCTTTTAAAACACCACTCTGGAAATCAAGTAAGTGTTCATTTCATTTGCAGGTTGAAAAATGTTGTACTACTCAATGAAGTTTTACATGATTGGTTTCTTTCCTATTATTTTTAGCCTTGGGGTTTGAGAAAGTAAATTATATCCACCAATATCCTGTTCTTCAGAGAAGTTTCAAATGGTTTTAATACAATCTGGAACTGGAAAACTTTTACTACACAAAGAAATAATTATGATATAACAAGTGGTCCAAGTGCAGATTTTAAATGTACAGACACATTGACAAGGTCATAAATTAACTTATAAAATTCACTGCTTATATATCACTGGGATCAATTTTTAATGAAATTTAATAAGAAAGATCATCACTCATTATAATTGGTTAAAGTTAATAGCGTTTCTAATTAACTATTATCCAGTCAAATCAAAAGCTGTCTGTGGAAGCTATTCTATGCGAAGAGGGAAGAAAGTATAGAGTTTTGGAGAAATTCTTTTTTACTTGTTACTAATATTTAAATACAATAGAAACATTTGCCATGAGTTCAGTACAGAAGGAGCAAGTTACCAAATTATCTGTGTTTCCTGTATCTGCAGTCTCTCTCCATATCTAGACTGCAAACATGCTGTAATTTCACAAACGTAAAAATAAAGAAGTAAGCAACAACAAAATAAACTTATTTTAGCCATATCATTTCATCAAGATACAGTCTATTTATTCTTTTATTCTTCTCCTATCCCCCTACCCCCCCATGTTGCTTCTCCATGTCCTCATATCAGGGAGATCATATGATAGTTGTCTTTCTACAAGATGGGATTGGGAGGGAGACAAACCATAAATGACTCTTAATCTCACAAAACAAACTGGGGGTTGCTGGGGGGAGGTGGGATTGGGAGAGGGGGAGCGGGCTATGGACATTGGGGAGGGGAGGCGAACCATAAGAGACTATGGACTCTGAAAAACAACCTGAGGGTTTTGAAGGGTCAGGGGTGGGAGGTTGGGGGAACAGGTGATGGGTGGTGGGTGATGGGGAGGGCACGTTTTGCATGGAGCACTGGGTGTTGTGCAAAAAGAATGAATACTGTTACGCTGAAAAAAAAAAAATAAATAAATAAATAAATAAATAAATAAAAAAAGATACAGTCTATTTTGTATGTTTCATTTACAGCAGTTTTGAAGTTGTCTCTACTGGCCATAATATATTCAACACTGAGTTCTAATTTTGTATACATACCTGCCTGCTGTGTCTCTTCTCCCTCACTGAAAACAATCCAGTAGGCATCTCTGTTTTTAAAGTGCTTTTGTCTTCCTCTGTCAATCCTAATGGTTTTTTCTATCTAGATAAATGTTTTTAATCATCCACCAAATTGCTCAAGGCAAAAACCTGGAAGTCATTCATGATTCCTCACATACTTTCCTTCCACCTTTCCATCTAGTTCTTCATTAAGTGAAGTCTACACATTGAAAACATAACCAAAATGCATTCACTTCTGCCAGATCTTATGAAAACTACCATCTACTATTATTACCTAGGCTAATGCAGTACAACACCTTTTTTATGTGCAATAATCAGAAACTATCATCTGATTTTTATAATTGTGCATGAAGGTGAAGTTTCAGAGAGACTGCAAAAGAAAGATATTTTAAAAGATTCACATTGAGTTTACTGGGCATTGAAAGGACAAGGAATATTATGGCCATGTCAACCTTGCTGCATTGTTTTGATCTGTATTTACATCCTATTTTGCTTTCCTAAAGATTGCTGTTCAGGGTAGCAAATCATCCTACTCCTTAACATTCTGCACTTCTTTTTCTGTGGAATTTTGCTTGGTAATAGTCTGCAAGATCTTCAGCACACACATGTAAATATATATATACACATACACATATCTTTTCCATATTTACTCTATGTAATCAGATATCAGCTGAAATTTTTCCCCCTTTAGATATAGGCAACATTAACTCAGCCTCCATTATTAGCCTCATAGTAGTCTAAAATTCTCCTAAATATCTGTGAATTTCTAGAAAGCATATATTTTCACAGTCACTTTTTTCTTTAAGCTTCCACTTCTGTTGATTTAGCTCTGTGTGGGCTTACATGTGAGTTTCTCACAATTCAACGAGTTGACTGCCTGTTTTTCACTCTTAGAGTCATTGTAAGTCTCTGACTTTCTGTCTTTTCCTATAGCTACTACTTCATCCCACTCCAGGGCGGGGGGGTCGGGGGGGAAAGCCCTTCTCACACAAGTATCTCTGAATAATAGCAGTGATGATAGTGAGAAGAAGGATGTATATTAGACCAATGAAAACAGCAAATTAAACAATAACTATTCTTGTTCTTAGAAGTCCTTTAGCATCCTCATTACCAAGAATTTTTTTACTGGTCACTTTATTGAATCTAAAATTATGTCTGACAATTCTTTCTCCTCCATGTATACATGGAGTGTATACATGGAATGATACATGTATCACTATGTATACAAACAAGTCAGCTGGATTATCTCTGGGAACTTAAATCCTCATTCTAGGGGGTTGTTCAGTTCGGCTCTCTCCAGAGAAAATTCTAGGTGAGTATTTCAAACCCTAGGCGGATATTTACCTAACCAGCCACATCAAGAAGCATCAGAGAACCCGAGGGCATTTCATAACCAAGATCCACTTTCATTAGAACTTTATAGGTATAAATATATATTTACCCCTGTTGTACAGATGCTTTCTTTAACTTTGAAATTTGGGCATAAAGGAAACGAGTACAACCAAAACTCATCCCTGTTACTAGTGACTGACCACTTATTACTATAACCCTTTTTGGAGTAATAGCCTCTGCTGAGTATTACTGAATGATGATTCCTATGGTTTGGGGAGGAGCCTGAACGTAACACTATGAGTAGGATCTATGAAGAGAGTTTTTGTGTATAGAAGCTAAGATCACTTACTCTTACCGACTGAACTTGAAGCAATTTTATTGCCTACTCATGATGATAGCGTGCTTCTCCATAAGGCTCTGCAATCTTGTTTTTGTCCTTGCTGCAGTATTCTTCTCACTCCAGGGAAAGTACAACTTTTGAAATGGGTTCTGGGAATATACCGTATTATTTCTAAGGTTGTCTAACCTCAAATGATCATATATTTTGTTTTTAAAAATACCATCATTTAGAAAATCACATTGAAATGTAATGCTTTCTTTGTAACTTTACATTCTTATGAATAGGATACCACTCCAGTAATGATCTGTTAACTCTAGATATCCTTTCAACAGCTTTCCTTCGCTAATGGATCGTTTTCATCAGTACACAAATATACTGGGTTTTTTTTCCCCCTCTAATTAAAATTTTCTTTCTCAGGATACCTGGGTGGCTCAGTTGTTTAAGTGTCTGCCTTCAGCTCAGGTCACGATCCCAGGGTCCTGGGATTGAGTCTTGCATTGGTCTCTTTGCTCAGCGGGGAGCCTGCTTCTCCCTCTACCTCTGCCTGTAACTCCCCCTGCTTGTGCTCTCGCTCTCTGTTGCTCTCTCTCTCTGACAAATAAATAAATAAAACATTTAAAAAAATTTATTTCTTGACTCCACTTCCTTCAGCTATTCATTTCTTTGCTCCTATACAATAAAAATTTTAGAATAAATTATCTGCACTTCCATTCTCCAGTGTCTTTGCTCCCATTTAGTCTTCAACCCAGCTCAGTCTTTCTCTCCCTACTCCCACTTCATTGAACTTGTTCTGAGGTTTCCCAGTGTTTTCTATTTTGATAAATTCAGTACCTTGTACTTCTCATCTTTATTCCCTTTAACAACATTTGTCTCAATTGATCATTCCTTCTTTGAAATACATTCATCTTTGGCTTCAAGGAACCCCACACTACTGTTTTTTTCCCAACTTATTTGTCACTTTTCAAATCTCCTTAACTCATTCCTTTTCATCATTTTTACCTCATATCACTGAAAAGTCACAGGTCTTTGTATTTACATTTCTCTGTCCACATTCACTCCTATGGGATGTCATCCATTCTCATATCATCCATGTGCTATTGAGTCTCAAATCTATATTTCTAATTATCAAAGTATAATTCTCAAAAATGTAAAAATATAATTCTATAGATTGTGAACATACATCAGAATGTTATTTAATCTGTTAATGATTAAATCAGCAGAGTGATGAAGTTGATTCTGTATTGTTATAGATGTTACAAAGAAGAAAACATTTATACAATGTTAGAAATAATTTTGCCCAATAATACAGTGGGTTGCCTTCTGAGGAAATGAGATGCTGCATACCAGAAGTGTTTAAGCAAAGTGACTGAAGACAGTTTACCAAGAGTTTTTCCAAGATTTTTTTTTTTTTTTTTTTTAGGTAAGAGGTAGGTTTAGATAATGATAGCTGGTTGAGCTTCCTGGAAAGCAGAATCTGAGATGGAATTTAGAATGCAGCATATATCTTAACGAGTGAGTTTGTGACTAATAATTGTACGAGGAGGGAACAGAGTAGGATTGAACAGAAGGGAGAAGTCAAACTGTGATACAGGTCCAATGACAGTCTTGACAGGCTCATGCCAAGAGGGATTCTGGTACTAGAATGACACTTTAGTGCTATCCTAAGTTGGCCCTGAGTAGCCACAGTTTATACTGCACATCAATCATCATTAGATGTGGACATCTTGGAAAGGAATATCTTGGACAAGATAGCTCTCTATGGCTGAGGCAATCTGTGAATGGAGCTGATGGCTAAAAGCTCTCTACTGACAGCATTCCCAGTAGCTGGGGTAATAAGCCCTTTATTGGAAAAAAATTTGGGTGCCACATCATAGTGTTCACTACAGTAAACTATGAAGTCTAACCCAGTGCCAAGATTCTTTTTATATGCGACTATTTTAATAAAACATTGCATGTTCTAATTCAAGTTGAATTATGATGACTTCCAAACTTCCAAGCATGCAATATCATACATAGTTTAAGTGGACTCAATCCATGATGAAAGAAAGAAACTATGCTTTAGTAAATGTGTCAATCATTTATTTATAGAAGCAAATTTTTATAATATATGTCACAAATCTACATGATAATCCCAAGTGCCAGATTTTACTTTTGACTAGCTGAGCAAGCTAAAATATTCATAAATTCACATGGAGCCAGATGGCTTCCCACTGAATATGCATTTGAATGATTCCTGTGCATTATTTATTCCAAGAAGTACACAAAATACACCATCATCATAGTAGGGACTTCTAATGTTTGTTTCAGAAAGGAATCAAGAAATAACAGGTGTCCAATGCTAACTATATTTTTGGTTGCGCTTTGAGTCCATGTGTATTTGAAAATTACTAAGACAAAATAAATATAGTTACTTCCCAATAGTCTCTGAAATATTAGGAATCTGAAATAAGGAGTTTTAAACAGGAATAGCTAGTGGAGCACTTCGGTGGCTCAGTTGTTAAGCATCTGCCTTTGGCTTAGGTCATGATCCCAGGGTCCTGCGATAGAGCCCCACATCAGGCTCCCTGCTCCATGGGAAGCCTGCTTCTCCCTCTCTCAATCCCCCTGCTTGTGTTCCTTCTCTGGCTATCCCCCTCTGTCAAATAAAGTCTTAAAAAATAATAATAATAATAGCTGGCATTGGTAAAGAAGAGAGCTAAACTTTATGAATATTTTTTAAAAAACTAATTTGCTCGGTCTCTAAAACTTCAAATGTATAACACAATAAAACTGTTAGCCATTTATTATTAAGTTGATCAGTGTTTTTTGAGGGTGCATATATTTTGTTTTTCTTTTCAGGTTGAAATTCCAGATGTGAATTAGAAATGAAAACATAATTTAATCACTGTTTCTTAAAAATATTTTGGGAAAGATGAAATGATAACTTTCTTATTTTTTTCTCATTTTTCAATTCAGAGTATTATTTTCAATGAAATCTTCTTTTCTCTTTTTAGAGCTTCCTGTTCTCTAGAGATACATTTTTCATTGTTATTTCTCTCTCATTCTTGCTCTTTTCCCCTTTAAATATGGTAAACAAGCACAGTTGTTTTATAAACTGTATTTGATAGTTCTACTATCAGAAATCAGTGAAGATCTGCTTCTGAACCTGATTTTTCAGCTCATGTTACCATGCTTTCTTGTATGTCTAATTACCTTTGATTATTTGCTGCTCATTGTCCTTGGTAAAGTATCCGCAGGAGTTCTCTATAGCCTAAAATGAAAGGACCTTCCTCAAACATTGGCATTTGCTTCTGTCGGGAGACTGGAGAGACATTACCAGTTGAGAACAGTTTTATAGAAATTCATCTTAGGTTCTGTAGCCTACCAGGCTTTGCATATCCAGAGGGCAAATCTGTAGTGAGTGTATTTATGGCCATAATTTCTCAGGGATCTTGTTTTACTTTCTTTTTAATTGCTCCTGCTTTGCTTAATACCAAAGGAACCTATTATACAATTCCTTTAGTTTGGAGTAAAGAATCAGATTTACTTCTAGTTGATCCATAATCTGAAGAATAAAGAAGTTTTGGGGGAAGTTCTAGCTTAATATGTCCAAGATCCCATCTAAGAATCTCCAATCCATGAGTGCCTTGGGAGACCTTCTGATTCTTTGGAACCTAAGAGCAAATGTGTGTTTTTCCAACTTACACAAGACAAACATTTATTCTACATTCCAGTTATATTTTTGGGCTCAAGCTTTTCCCTAAAATGACTATATTTGCTCTTATATTATTTTAGTTCATCAATATTTTTAATATTTAGCATCTAAATATCAGTCCTCTATTATCATTTATGTGATGCATAAATTATGTCTTTTTTCTGTTGATGTATTATTAAATTTTTTGCTAGCAATGGTGTATTTTTATCACTGGCATACCAGGGCATGGTATGTTAGCAAAGGGGATGGTACCAGTAGATGGTATATCTTTATAATGAATGTTATGGTCTTGGAATGTAATGAACATGGAAATGCTAAATTTGGGAAGAGAAAAAAAAATCAGGATAAGGTAAACATCTAAATCCTAGTCCCTTTAAAGTCCACGTTAAAGAAGCCATATAACAAGGTAGACTACCCAACACCTAGCCTAATGCCTGCTATAGAGATAAACCACTTTAAATCTGTTACAGAGGAAGCTAAAATATGCATAAGAGGAGAAGCGAGTTGGGGGAAATAGAAGGGGGAGACCAACCATGAGTGTGGACTCTGAGAAACAAACTGAGAGTTTTGGAGGGGAGGAAGGTTGGAGGTTGGATGAGCCTGGTGGTGGGTATTATGGAGGGCAAGTATTGCATGGAGCACTGGGTGTGGTGCATAAACAATGACTTCTGGAAAATCGAAAAGAAATTTTAAAAAACAAATAAAAATTTTTAAAAAAGAGAGAGTTATCTACCCACACACAGCCTCATTTTCTACTCAATTGCTCTGTTTTATTTTATTCGTAACTGTGATTACTTCTTGGATTTATTTATCTGTTAATTTGTTTTGCTCTTTTTCCTTCACTGGAATTGGATACAGCCACCAGCAGGCACCTTTTCTGTCTGGTTCACCACTTTAACACCAACACCTCATATAAGGCTCATCATATAGAATTTCAATAAATATTTGTTGAAGAGATTAAAAAAATATGCATAAGCAGACAAAAGGTTTTGTTCAGTGTATATGCTTTGAAATAGGAAATGGGTATATATAATTTCCTCAGGGATAAGATTATTGTTTATAACAAATAATATAGACCACTTCTCTAACTTCAAATTATCCAATATATATTGAATGTTAATCATGTGTCAGGGCCTTTTCTAGATAGTAGGGCACTTTTCATTGCTCTCAGGGTTTTTTAGTCTAGCAAATAACAAGATGGGGAAAAAATGTAATTGTAGTAACTCGTGACTAGAGCTATAAAAAACAAACTGCCTGCTGTCCTGAAGGGCAGTCAGCATAAGGGACTAACAAAAGGTACATGATCAGGACAGGCCTCTCAAGGAAGTAAAATTTATACCAAGACCTGAAGGAATAATAAAAATTGACATGCTTATGGGGATTTTTTGTTTGTTTTTGAGGTGGACAGAAGGAGAGAGAGTAAATAGTGGAAATAGCATTTGTGAAGATTGATAGGAGAGGCTCTAAAAGAAGCCCTGTCTGAAGTGTAGTGTGTGTAAGAAGGAGCTGCTTGGGGAAATACCCAAAGTTTAGGTTAATTTATAGTCCTTCATAAAAATGTTCATGTACCTTTCATAAATTAAGCAGGGTCAATTATCCCAGAGAGTAGAGAAGGTAGTATAGTTGTGTGTGTGTGTGTGAGAGAGAGAGAGATAAGTGGGGGTAATTATTCCAGTATTTGGCTACCAAATGACAAAGTTGACTTTTTGACAGTAAGGAATAGGAAAGCAAACAAAATTTTTAAAAATAAAAAAATAAAAATCCAATGTCTTCCCACAGATCACTTCTTAATAAAACACTGTAAATTAAGGGATGGTGGTGGTCCATGTGATAACTTTGCCTAACCATAAGTAGTGCACAAAGAACAATGCTGTAGAATTGAAATGAGAGAACTGGAAAAGAGTAAGCTCACAAGTATATTAACATAATATGGATATTTCACAGGAGCTTATTTACGCTGAACTTCAAAAAATAGATTTCAAAACTTTAGTGCTTAATCCTATATTTTATATTCTCTTTAAACACATATTTCTGGGAAATGTTTTTGTTTAGACATGAATAGCTACCTTTTGTCTTTATAAGACTTTATCATCATCTGTGCTGAACTAAAAATTTAGTATGCAGGTGGCTTTTTTATTGATATAGAAATGACACCACATACAACATTATTATATCAATCTGATTTAAAGAGCAAAAAGAATGTGTTTATGTAGTTAGCTACACTGCATAAACCTTTTCTTTCATGGCTCTTGGTAGAAAAATAACAGTAACAACAAAAATACTTACATAAATGCATATTTTATAGCTCATAATCAGACATTAGCTAAAGTAATGAAATCATATTCAAAGTTTTCCAGTGAATAAAAACAGAACATAATTTTCTAGTTAAGCATAAAGCTCAACATAGGGCAAAGTATAAAAATTGGACAGTGTTTTAGTTTGGTTCCTAGCTCTACTGTTAACTCATTGTGATCTGCATTAAGCCAAAAATCAAAATATACAAACACTAGGGGCCACCGGTCCATGTGAGTCTGGAATGGGTTGATAAAACTTTACTAGAAAGCCTTTTTCTTTCTTCTTTTTTTTTTTAAGATTTTTATTTATTTATTGGACAGAGAGAGAAAAGGTGCACAAGCAGGGGGAGAGCAGGCAGAGGGAGAGAGAGAAGCAGACTCCCCACTAAGCAAGGAGCCCTGACATGACTCCATGGCAGGGCTCAGTCCCAGGACCCATGGCACAAGCCAAAGGCAGATGCTAACTGACTGAGCCTCCCAGGCGTCCCTGGAAAGCCTTTTTCAAATTAAAACAAAAGCAAACAAATAAAACACCTTCTAATAGACAGATCATCGAAGCAGAAAATTAATAAAGAAATAAGAGCATTGAATGAAACATTGGACCAGATGGACCTCATAGACATATACAGAACATTCCACCCTAAAACAACAGAATACTCATTCTTCTCAAGTGCACATGGAACCTTCTCCAGAATAGACCACATACTGGGTCACAAAGCAGGACTCAACCGATACCAAAAGACTGACATTATTCCCTGCATATTCTCCGATCACAATGCTTTGAAACTGGAGCTCAATCACAAGGAAAAGTTCAGAAGGAACTCAAACACCTGGAATCTAAAGACCACCTTGCTTAAGAATGCTTGGATCAACCAGGAGATCAAAGACGAACTTAAACAATTCATGGAAACCAATGAGAATGAAGACACCTCGGTCCAAAACCTATGGGATACAGCAAAGGCGGTTCTAAGGGGGAAATACATAGCCATCCAAGCCTCCCTCAAAAACATTGAAAAATCCAGAATACACCAGCTGTCTCTACACCTTAAAGAACTGGAGAATCAACAACAAATCAAACCAACTCCACATGCAAGAAGGGAAATAATCAAGATTAGAGCAGAGATCAATGAGGTAGAAACCAGAGATACAGTAGAACGTATCAATGAAACTAGAAGCTGGTTTTTTGAAAGAATTAATAAGATCGATAAACCATTGGCCACACTAATCCAAAAGAAAAGAGAGAAAGCCCAAATTAATAAAATTATGAATGAAAAGGGAGAGATCACAACTAACACCAAGGAAATAGAAACAATCATCAGAAATTATTACCAACAGTTATATGCCAATAAGCTAAGCAACCTAGATGAAATGGATGCATTCCTGGAAAGCTACAAACTCCCAAAATTGAACCAGGAAGAAATTGACAACCTGAATAGACCGATATCTAGTAATGAGATTGAAGCAGTGATCAAAAAACCTCCCAAAAAACAAGAGCCCAGGACCTGACGGATTCCCTGGGGAATTCTACCAAACTTTCAAAGAAGAAATAACACCAATTCTCCTGAAGCTGTTCCAAAAAATTGAAGCAGAAGGAAAACTTCCAGACTCTTTTTATGAAGCCAGCATTACCCTGATCCCCAAACCAGGCAAAGACCCTACCAAAAAGGAGAATTTCAGACCAATATCACTGATGAATATGGATGCAAAGATTCTCAACAAGATCCTAGCAAACAGGATCCAGCAGCACATTAAAAAGATTATCCACCATGACCAGGTGGGATTCATCCCTGGGTTGCAAGGTTGGTTCAACATTCGCAAATCAATCAGTGTGATAGAACACATCAATAAGAGAAGAGAGAAGAACCACATGGTCCTCTCAATTGATGCAGAAAAAGCATTTGACAAAATCCAGCATCCGTTCCTGATGAAAACGCTTCAAAGTATAGGGATAGAGGGAACATTCCTGAACTTCATAAAATCTATCTATGAAAGACCCACAGCAAGTATCATCCTCAATGGGAAAAAGCTTGCAGCCTTCCCGTTGAGATCAGGAACACGACAAGGATGCCCACTCTCACCACTCTTGTTCAACATAGTATTAGAAGTTCTAGCAACGGCAATCAGACAACAAAGAGAAATAAAAGGTATCCAAATTGGCAAGGAAGAAGTCAAACTCTCTCTCTTCGCAGATGACATGATTCTTTATATGGAAAACCCCAAAGACTCCACCCCCAAACTACTAGAACTCATACAGCAATTCAGTAACGTGGCAGGATACAAAGTCAATGTACAGAAATCAGTGGCTTTCTTATACACTAACAATGAAAATACAGAAAGGGAAATTAGAGAATCGATTCCATTTACTATAGCACCAAGAACCATAAGATACCTGGGCATAAACCTAACCAAAGAAGTAAAGGACCTGTACTCGAGGAACTACAGAACACTCATGAAAGAAATTGAAGAAGACACAAAAAGATGGAAGACTGTTCCATGCTCTTGGATTGGAAGAATAAACATTGTTAAAATGTCTATACTGCCTAGAGCAATCTATACTTTTAATGCCATTCCGATCAAAATTCCACCGATATTTTTCAAAGAGCTGGAGCAAATAATCCTAAAATTTGTATGGAGTCAGAAGAGACCCCGAATTGCTAAGGAAATGTTGAAAAACAAAAACAAAACTGGCGGCATCACGTTACCCGATTTCAAGCTTTACTACAAAGCTGTGATCACCAAGACAGCGTGGTACTGGCATAAAAACAGACACATAGACCAGTGGAACAGAGTGAAGAGCCCAGATATGGACCCTCAACTCTATGGTCAAATAATCTTCGACAAAACAGGAAAAAATATTCAATGGAAAAAAGACAGTCTCTTCAATAAATGGTGCTGGGAAAACTGGACAGCGATATGTAGAAGAATGAAACTCGACCATTCTCTTACACCGTTCACAAAGATAAACTCAAAATGGATAAAAGACCTCAACATGAGACAGGAATCTATCAGAATCCTAGAGGAGAACATAGGCAGTAACCTCTTCGATATCAGCCACAGCAACTTCTTTCAAGATAAGTCTCCAAAGGCCAAGGAAACAAAAGCAAAAATGAACTTTTGGGACTTTATCAAGATCAAAAGCTTCTGCACAGCAAAGGAAACAGTCAACAAAACAAAGAGGCAACCCACGGAATGGGAGAAGATATTTGTAAATGACAGTACAGACAAAAGGTTGATATCCAGGATCTACAAAGAACTTCTCAAACTCAACACACACAAAACAGATAATCATATCAAAAAATGGGCAGAAGATATGAATAGACACTTCTCCAACGAAGACATACAAATGGCTATCAGACACATGAAAAAATGTTCATCATCACTAGCCATCAGGGAGATTCAAATTAAAACCCCATTGAGATACCACCTAACACCAGTTAGAATGGCCAAAATTAGCAAGACAGGAAACAACGTGTGCTGGAGAGGATGTGGAGAAAGGGGAACCCTCTTCCACTGTTGGTGGGAATGCAAGTTAGTGCAGCCACTTTGGAGAACAGTGTGGAGATTCCTGAAGAAATTAAAAATAGAGCTTCCCTATGACCCTGCAATTGCACTGCTGGGTATTTACCCCAAAGATACAGATGTAGTGAAAAGAAGGGCCATTTGTACCCCAATGTTTATTGCAGCAATGGCTACGGTCGCCAAACTGTGGAAAGAACCAAGATGCCCTTCAACGGATGAATGGATAAGGAAGATGTGGTCCATATACACAATGGAGTATTATGCCTCCATCAGAAAGGACGAATACCCAACTTTTGTAGCAACATGGACAGGACTGGAAGAAATTATGCTGAGCGAAATAAGTCAAGCAGAGAGTCAAGTATCATATGGTCTCACTTATTTGTGGAGCATAACAAATAACATGGAGGACATGGGGAGATGGAGAGGAGAGGGAGTTGAGGGAAACTGGAAGGGGAGATGAACCATGAGAGACTATGGACTCTGAAAAACAACCAGAGGGTTATGAAGGGGCGGCGGGAGGGGGTGGGGTGGGGTGGGAGGTTGAGGAACCAGGTGGTGGGTAATAGGGAGGGCACGTACTGCATGGAGCACTGGGTGTGATGCCAAAACAATGAACACTGTTATGCTGTAAATAAGCAAATAAAAATAAATAAATTAATTAAAAAAAAAAAACACCTTCTAAATGAATGATAATATGCCGCCTATTTAATTATGATATCTAGGAAAATTTAGTGGATTAAAGGAGCACTTAGAAAATATGTTCAGTCATTCCCTTTAGCTAGGATAAATATATTTCATAATCTCTTACTGCATATCCAAGAAAAACTCTTTTTCTATGATCTTTCTTCTGTAATAATGAGGTAGGTGTCCTGCATTGAACACTGCATTTCAAATGTAATTTCAGTAGACTTACGTTAAAAACTTTTATGATCCTCTTTGTAACGTGATGCTTCTGTTTAACCACTCACTTTTCTCAGTATGTTTCTTGACATAATATACTATGAATTCATATATAATTTGCATATTCCTCTCACGGATAGAACACTGGCTTATACTACTTCCCTAAGTGCTTCTCTCCTCTGCTAATTATGGGTTTTTTTTAGTTTTTCCAAGCAATGTTGGTTTGCTTTTTTATTCCTTTTGAAACTCTTGTTGTTATTTTTCCTCCTGTTTCCTCCTGTTGCTGTCACTTTATGTAATTTGTTTGTCATTTGCTATTTATGACTTTTCCTAACTTACTCTCATCAATTATTTGTCTCAAGAAAAAAAGAATCCAAGTTGAAGTTTAAGTTACTTTGATCTCATCAGTTTTGTTTAATTTGTTTTATTGTATAAGCAATAATAGAGATTTTAATGAACACTGTCTTAATTTCTCTGAATCCTCTAAAGTGATATGATTTAAATGTGTTCAAGCTCTCATTTTATCATATGTTCAAACTTAAGATAGTCATTTCTTTTCCAAGATTTTTAAAACTTCTCAAGCAGCAAGACCTATTTCAAGTCATGCCATGCCCAAAAAACTTCTATAGCCAGCCCAGTATAAACCTTTCCTGTATAGTATGTGGTTTTCTGCACCATCCATTTGACAGCATCAAAATCTACTTCATAGAGTAAGTTTGTTTTATTTTCCTGCTGTTATTGGACCAGATAGATAGGTAGATATGTATGTATGTGTGATAGATACAATGTATATGAATATATACTGTACCTATGTATGTAATGTATGCATACCCATGTATATATACTATTTACACACATATATAATTGTACATACTAGCCAAATATAAAGGTACTTGGTCATCAAAAAGGAACAGGTATAACAGCTGCCTCTAATAACTTTAAAAGATGCAGCCCCAATATATCTTTAGATGTTTTTGCAGATTAATGCAGGTCCAGACTCAGTAGAAGAAATGAGAATTATGGAATAGTTCAAAGAGAGATAGTGTGGTCTTTAGAAGATCTGTAGATAACTACTGTGATTAGCTAACAAGTTAACTACTATGTACCTAAATAAGATGGTTTTCAGCATCATGGGAAATGAAAGTTTCAGAAAGATGATGATAGAATTAATTTGTTAAACCTCAATTGATGGCATGTATTTATCTCTCATTCTGATATGCCTAAGGTCCTCACAAATTCCAAATGCCTTGTGACCCTTCCCCACAGGCTCCATCACTTCTCTGGCTGCATATATGAATAGTAAAAAAGGGAACAATTTTAGGTTACTGTTTGTTTAATCAGATCCAGATCTGAACTTGGGTAACTCTGGGCAGCAGTTAGGAAATAGTATCACATAGTAAGCCAACTTAAACAATTGGACTCAAGATTTGGAATTTAACTCCAGTATATTCTGCCATGCCTTAATAAACCTAGGCATCAGAGACACATAAGCTAGAAGTGTCTGCATCAAATTATTTTAGCTCTCAAAAGGTGTTGATCTTAAATGGTAAGGTTTGTACTGTGGGGAAAGTGGGGAATCCTTGGGGAGGAAGGAGATGCTTCTAACAGTTTCTACCATGTTGTAATTCCAAACATGAATCTCTTCCATTGAGGACAATTTTTAAAGGTTTTTAAACTGAGCTAAGTCTAGTTCACATTTTTTCCCATTGGCATAGACCTCAAGTGACCATAATTATGGAGTCAAGAGGCAAATCAGAGAACTAGATAGAGTGAGAACATCAAGGAGAAGGTGGTCTAAATAGTTTATGGAATTATAAAGGCTCCTCAGAGGTGCTAACATCTCAGTTGAATTCTTAATATGATTTTTCATGAGTGGTATGGGCAAAAATAGTAGAGGCAGTCACTCTCCATATTACCAGACTAGGGAAAGTACAATACACACTTACTTTAAATGCAGTTAAATGCAGTGTCAAATTATCTTGAAATTCACATCAATTATGGTCTACTCTTGATAATCCATTTTAAGAAAGGGAGTAAAATTATAAAGAAAACATGTAATTTGTTCATAAATTCTAATTGAAATCATTAATTTTATATATATTTTTAAGTGTGTGTATATATGTATATATATACACTTAGATTATTAAATTGAATATCAAGTGGGAAGGGTATGTTATTTGGATACCAGTAAAATAAGACACAAACTTATTATGACATATATTGACTATATGAAATTGGAAACTTGTGTTTATTATCAAAAGTATGCTGACATTAGGATGTACTCCAATATTACTTTGCTATAACAAGTCCCTTAATAATTGTTTACAGGGACAATAATGCCTACAACAAGAAATCAAAGCTGTGTGGCCCTAACTGTGCTTTCCGTTGATTTACCCCCACCAAATTGGTTAATCCATTAACAGAGCTGTGAGTAAAAATTGACTTTTTATTTTATTTTTTATAGATTTTATGTATTTATTTGAGATAGAGAGCAGAATGAGAAACAGAACATGAGCGGGGATTAGGGGCAGAAGCAGAGGGAGAAGCAGACTCCCTGCTGAGCAGGGAACCCTAGGTAGGGTTCCAGGGATCATGACCTGAGCTGAAGGCAAACCCTTAACTGACTGAGAAGCCCAGGTCCCCCAAAATGGACTTTTTTGTATCCCCAACAGTTTCACACTAATTTAACCATAGCAATCCTTTTTAATTTCTCTTCAGGACATTCAAGATTATATGTATATGAAATTTCAGCTGTGAAGGGATCCAGTCTAGTTCCACAACTACGTTATAAAATGGGTAGAAAATGTTGAGTCAGTGTCAGTTCTAATTGGTGGGATGCTGAGCTGGGCTATGTGAACAGAAGGGGGATCATGAACTTCTGAGTACATGCCAAAGACTGATGCCATTTTTGGCACTGTATGATATAGGACTGCAGGAGGGTGGCATGAAAGTGTATGGCATGATAACTCTTATCACCATTCTTCCACTAAAAAGGTACAGGACGAGATATAATAAGAAATAATGATTAACTGTGCTTGGACAGACCACTTACTGAAATTGTTTCTGCTTAGAGGGACTAAGCAAAGAACTGGTCATATGGAATCACTCTGCAGGCTTTCTAACCACCACATGTTTTATAAATCCACTTTTTGAACCTGTAAGTAATTTGCTCAACCTACATAAAATTAGCTTTCTGTTCATTTTGAGGAATAGCCACAAGTGGATAATTGGTAAGTAACAAGAAAACTCAATGTAAATAGAACTATATTTGTTTCCCTCTTCCACTTTTTTTTCTTTGTTTATTTGTTTGATTTTCAGAAGAGATCAGGTGTATTCAGAGTGGTGTGGCCAGAGATTATTTGCTTGACTTTTAAATGACAAATCTCAGGCATGGAAGTGTTATGCCTAAAGACAATAATTTATTAATTGAACTATTAATTATAACATAGTGTTATTTCCTTATCAGGCCAGTTGACTCAGGAAGGTAGAAAGAAGGATAAAAGGAAAGTAGAAATGGCCTGTGTCATAAAGTTCATATTATTCTGATGGTTTTAATGATATTTTTTTCTAAGTGGAATCTAGGCTTTATTATATGTATCTTCTCATTACCAATCATTGATATCTCTATCATAGGACAAATGTTTTATTGTAATTGCCTGTGTATGTGTCTCTCCCTGGCCCCCATGAGCACTTTGGAGTGCATGGTATAGTACATGCTTACTGAGCAAATAGATGAATCAATCCACCAATAAAGAGCAGAACTGACAATTGAAAGAAGCCCCATCAATTTGGAAAAGGAAGTTTTAGCCAATGACAGAGATGTGACTCATTTTTGTTTATTTAGATTCTTTAATAAACTTCACTTCATGTTTACCCAGCTACAAAGGAAGGCAAAAGAAAAATTAAGATTTTTGCATTTGCAATCGTAGTATATTGGAAACAAAAATAGCAATATACTTTTTTTTCTTTCTTTAATATACCCTCACATTTTGAGATACTGAGAACAGCTGTTTAAATTACTGCAAAGTTGATTTTTTACCTTTACTTTCATTCTTATATATTGTCAAGTCCTATTCATTTTTAAGAATTAATCGAGGGGCGCCTGGGTGGCTCAGCGGGTTAAAGCCTCTGCCTTCAGCTCAGGTCATGATCCCAGGGTCCTGGGATCGAGCCCCGCATCGGGCTCTCTGCTTGGCTGGGAGCCTGCTTCCTCCTCTCTCTCTCTCTGCCTGCCTCTCTGCCTACTTGTAATCTCTATCTGTCAAATAAATAAATCTTTAAAAAAAAAAAAAGAATTAATCGAAATATTACTTCAGTAATGTTCAGATTCATAATGGTAATTTATATCTCCATCCAACATACTTAAGGTATTCTAGTGGAAAAGAACGGAAACTGTTTAATACAAATCTTACAAATTATACTTCTTTAAATGCAGAAATTTATGCTTAAAAGGAAATTGATCAAATAATTTTTAATTGAATAGTTTTATCTTAGACAATACACAAATTTTCTTTCAGAAGCTTGTGTTTTAGTGTGCCTGGGGGGCTCAGTTGGTTAAGTGACTGCTTTCAGCTCAGATCATGATCTGGGGTCCAGGGATCAAGCCTCACAGCCGGCTCCCCCTGCTCTGCAGGGAACCTGCTTCTCCCTTTCCCTCTGCCTACCATTCCCCCTGCTCGCTCTCTCTCTGTCAAATAAATGAATAAAATCTTATAAAAAATTTTGTTTTAATAGGAGGAATTTTATGTTTATTAAACATAAGGAAAAAGCCTAAATGTATACCAATTAGTAATTCTATGTTTAAAGCAATAATTCTCTTAATTGCTTGTCAGCCAGATAATACATCAACAATCTAGACTTCCCTAAACTTTGGAAAATATTAATAAGAACTCATATACAGTGAAAGAACAATTTAGGTTTTAAGTGTAAATGAACTCAGATTTCTAAATTTGTTAAGAGTTGTTCCAAGGGCATCAGTTTGATTTCATGGGATCCATGTCCTTTATAATTTATCTGTTGGAATCATAAAGGTAGAAGTGTCAAGGTCAGTTTTTATATTTTTCATCTTGAGAGCATCCTTTTAAATATTTATGAAGAGACTAGTATGAAATATAAATAGAAGATGCACAAGTGTAGACAGGGATAAATAAATAATATGAACCCAAAATAAAGGAATTCAGAAAGAATGTAAATAGGCTTATTGAAAGAGTATTAGAACATATCTATGGATGTGCTGAAGTGGTCTGATAAATCATTTGAAAAGATGGAGACATTAACATTAGATTTAGGCAATTCAGTAGAACATGGAGGTTGGTCAAGATCTGCAGTCCTGCTTCCCATATCTAATGGTCACTCTGGATTCACAGTATGGAAACCATGGATTGTTTTAGGGAAATCTGAGAGAAGGGAGAGCTTGTGCGTATTTTCCCAAGGCTACACCTTGGGAGACCACAAGTATCTCAAAGAAGTCTTCCCAGTGTGGCGTTCAGGACTATACTAAATACTTGGTCTTCAGTACCAAGCACTGAGGAAGTCAGATGCCTGGGCCAATAAGCCTAAAGGCTGTCTGTCTGGGGACAGCAAAGACTTTCTGATTTGAGGAGATATGTGTCTCATAAGTGCTAAGGGAAAGCAGGTGCAACTGGCCTTCAAACAAGGAAAATGCAGAATGCATAGAACAAGTAACCAGAAGCCCCCACAGAATAGCAAACAGCAAAAGCCATGGCAGCATATACTGATGAAGAGAGATAAGGAAAATTTTATCTGTGGGCGGACAGAGATGTCCATGAAGTCAGATTACCTACTTCTCTAGCTATATCTGATAGGTATGGAAGCCCACTCTCTGGAGCATAGATTACCTTTGCTGAGAAAAAGATGTGGGGAATCCTAAATTTACCTTAGCATTTACTTCAAAAAGATAAACTATTTGAATATTAAACTATAATAAATGTGACATTCATACCTGTTACATTAAAACTATATCCTCTGGGGGCGCCTGAGTGGCTCAGTGGATTAAGCTGCTGACTTCTGCTCAGGTCATGATCTCAGGGTCCTGGGATCGAGCCCCGCATCAGGCTCTCTGCTCCACAGGGAACCTGCTTCCTCCTCTCTCTCTGCATGTCTCTCTGTCTACTTGTGATCTCTCTCTCTGTCAAATAAATAAATAAAATCTTTAAAAAAAAAAACTCTATCCTCTGGAGGTGAATTTCAAGATCAAAATATATATACTCTAGGTATAATTATATTATACAAAAGAAATACATAGTTAAAAATCAGATAACTTTTCTATGTTTTCCATTTTTTTCTACATCATGCCCTGAGTTCATTTATATCAGCAGAAATATTCAGAGGCCAAGAGAAATGAACCCCATGAGTGAATGGAAGGTGAATGAAAGAAGAATTATGGGAGACTTTAACAATAATAATATCTACCTCGAACTTCAGAAATATATAGACCCAGAATTGATTCCAGACTCGTCCACTTAATAGCAAATCTGGATTTTCTCATCCATAATATAGGAATGATACATATACCCTGCAGAATCCTGCAACATATGAGGTATAAATGACAAAACGTATATAAAGCACTCAGACTGGTATCTATCACACAAGAAGCGTTCAGTCTTACTATTCACTATATTGTTCTCGTCATTGTTATTTTATAAATTGCCGTTTGTAGAACTCAGTGTCTTAGATTTTATCTATGATTCTTATGGTGTTCAACATAATCAACACAGGTAAAATTTAATCATGGTCTATGTTGAGAATTTTTTCTTATAATTTTGTACTTCTAATATAGGCAATACTTACACTTATTTCTATTAGTAGCATGTCAGAGGGTGTGGGTTCCCAGTATTTATATAGAGAGGGGAATTCCATCACCAGTCACTCTTTTCCAACTGGCATTACTTTAACTCAGGGGAAACTGATTAGGAAGAAGCTCTAGATAGTTTTAATAGCTCGTTTGTGAACCTCAGATGTAACTGTACGACTTTCTAGACTTACCTATTAAATGTCCCATGAAGCTCTGCATGGATAGATAATCAATTGATGGAGGTAAATAATCCTATTGAAACATTTGCTATTTATTTTTGATACAGCTGTTTTAAACAGACTGATTTGTTCCCTTTATGATTTCACTCTTGAAAGCACAAACTGTTTTGTTCTTTGTCATTGTTGCATGACATTCCATTTGGCAGTCAGCTTATTTTTAGCCAGACTATCAAAGTATTTTTCGACTGGACTGTCATTACACTTGAACTTGGAATCTTGTAACGTGAGGAACTGCACTGAGAAAAAGAAGAAACTTCTAACAAATGGGAAATTATAAATCTAGACCAACCCAAACTTGCACTGGTAATTATTTTTATATCCTTAAATGTAACATGGTTCAAATAGTAGTTATAGATAATTAATACATCATTGGAGTATCTGTTAATTTTTACATGGAGGAAATGACAATGTATTATATGAAACTGTTGAGAAGGCTATCTGAACTCAAATTATTTTTCTCTGAAAGATTTTTAAAGAAAACAAAATTTCTTACAAAAGTATATTAGTTGTTAGGTAAAATAGTCCTAGGAATACTGCTGAATATAGAGATTTTAGAATTATATCTTAAATATCAAGTATTTGAAACCTAAAAACTTTTGTCTAGGAACTAGAGATTGATATAATTAAAATGCAATAAAATCAAATGAAATAAGGCAAATATATTCTTTTATGTAAATATATTATCCAATATCAAATGTGTTCTTAATTACTACAATTCAATATGATTGCGTTTTAGATAAAAACTTCTGTCTTTTAAGCTCACAATCAGTAATTTAAATTAAGTATTGTAGAATTTAGAATAAAAAACTGAGTTTTAATTACTTGTATGTTATGATCTGTGTCTGCATTTTGCAAAGCACAGCTATGAATCAGTCCCATTTGTTTTTCTTTACTAGATGAATGGAAGAAGAAAGTCAGTGAATCTTATGTTATTATAATAGAAAGATTAGAAGATGACCTGCGGATCAAAGAAAAAGAACTTGCAGAACTAAGGCACATATTTAGGTAAAGTTCTCAGAGTTAATTTTTCTTGGTATAAGTATCTTTACTAATTATCTTATTTTAGATATATGTATATTTAAAAACACAACCCATAGAATCTCAGATGTTACCGGGCATGTTAGGCCTTAAAATATAAGGTTACCCCTTCTTGACCATTCATATAACCCCTAAAATGCAAATATCTCCCTAAAAAATGATTTACATGCTTCCATTGCTAAAGTTTAAAAAGAGAGGCTTTTGAATACAAGCTGTGGCTGATCTGAATAATCTTTCCTGGAATTAGGTCTTTCTTATAAGCCATGCCAGCAACAAAAAGGAAGATTTCTCTTCCCAAATGATAGTAGAATATTGGCCATGCTGTTCTTTTTGAACTACTAGGATAAGTCCAATTTTAACAAACCTTCTGGTCTCTCGACATTCAGAGGCTGTCCCTTAATGGAACTAAGTATGATTCTGCCCCTGAACAATCATGTAACACTGTGTAATACTGGCTTCAAGCTTTCAGTGGGTTTTGTTCATGGTAACAAGAGAAAAATAATCTGGCATAGTGTCACAACCTTGGAAGACACAAAATGTTCAAAAAAGAGGGGCAGGACCCTTCTATACACAAGCAACCTTCTGGAGAAATTGAATCTGGCATTGAGAAACTAGATGCATTTGGAGGGTCAGTGTAAGTTAGCTGCCTGACTGAGGAATCTTCCATGCAGGCCAATCAGCCATGTTGACTTTTACCTGCGTTATTTATCTAATGTACTCGTGACAAAGAGCTTCCGCTATTGTACTTGGAAAACAAGTACAAAGTGTGAAGCACTGACCAAATGACATATTTTTCACCTAAATTTCAGCTATAGTAAATATACAAAGTTCACATAACTGGCAATTAAAGTTATCCATGTATAATATAGTTTATATGAAATTGTCTGTGGATTAAATAAGGCTTTTTCAGGTGATTAATTTATAATTTAGGAAATAGCTGATTCTCTGTGTTAATTTGGCCCAAAATGATAAATCAGCATTGATACTAGTGATGAGATATCCTGGGCTGACTTTTGTAAGTACTTGAACATGATCAGTTATGGGAAAACTTTTCAAATTCCTGTAGAGATTTGACTGATACTGGTATAATAGATTTATACATACATATTTGTTTTGTTGGAGAAGAGATGCAAATGTAGAATTTAATCATAAATCCTATAGTTCTTATTGACTCAGATAAATATCCTGAATGAAATGTGGTTAAACTAAAGAGATTTTCCTCAACTTCAAGAACTCAAAAACTCATTTATTAATTTCTTTTTTTTTAATTTAAGAAGTACTGTGCAGGCAGGGGCGCCTGTGTGGCTCAGTGGGTTAAAGCCTCTGCCTTTCGCTCAGGTCATGATCCCAGAGTCCTGGGATCGAGCCCCGTATCGGGCTCTCTGCTTGGCAGGGAGCCTGCTTCCTCCTCTCTCTCTATGCCTGCCTCTCTCCCTACTTGTGATCTCTATTTGTCAAATAAATAAATAAAATCTTTAAAAATAAAGAAAGAAAGAAAGAAGAAGTACTGTGCAGGTATGTGAAGGCTAATTTAAATAGACATCCTTTTAAGGATTGAGCTTAACAATGGGCTTGAGATATTGGTTTCTCTCATACTCCCTCAACAACAGACCATTGTTTTTTTTGGTTTTTTGTTTGTTTGTTTGTTCTTTCTTTCTTTATTTATTTATTTTTCAGCATAACAGTATTTATTGTTTTTGCACAACACCCAGTGCTCCATGCAATACGTGCCCTCCCTACTACCCACCACCTGGTTCCCCCAACCTCCCACCCCCCGCCCCTTCAAAACCCTCAGGTTCTTTTTCAGAGTCCATAGTCTCTCATGGTTCACCTTCCCTTCCAATTTCCCTCAACTTCCTTCTCCTCTCCATCTCCCAATGTTTTTAACGGCTTCTGCTATAGCTGATTTTTCCTACATTTCTATTATATGATTAATGTGACCTCCTTTTTACTAGTTAGTATTAGGGTGAGAAGCAGGAAACAGTGTCAGGAAGAATATAGTTCAGAATTTATTGTGCCAACTATATTCAAGTTGTTATTCCAGACCCATCAAATACAAGAGATTTGGTAATTCTCACCATGACTCTGTGTGATAAATATGAATTCTGGTGGATGATAAACTAAGGACTAGAGACATAGTAACTTATCAAGATCGTATGATTAGTAAGTGCTGGAACTCTAATTTGTAGCAAGGTCAGCTGACTACCGAGAGAGGTCTTCCTACTAGTACCATGGTAAGTCTAGAGGAGTCAAGAAGAAAGAAATGTCTTGACTATTTTGTCTAAGTTGAGTAAGAAATTTATGTCACTCAGTGTAATGATTTTACAGTGATGCAAACATAGTTTTAAACCCAGTCTCTTTTATTTACAAACTATGTAACCTTGGATATGTTGTTTAATTTTTTTGAGCCTCCTTTGCATCTGTAAATGAGGTTAATAATAAGCTCACAGGTTATTTGCAAAATAGTACTGAGTTGAGGGCCTAACACACAGTAGACATGAAGTAATTGGAAGTTTCTATTATCATTATTGGATAAAAAGGGGCCAATAGAAAAACTGAAAACTTTATTATCTAGTGGAAGTAACAAATAGTTTTTTAAAAGTTAGAAAGTAAGAAAGTTAAGATTAAATGTTTTAATATGAAAATATTAAATGTTTTAATATGTTTTCAAAAGTAAAAATGTGAAATGTTAGAATAATTCAAGATGATGCCAAAATATGAAATCTAACTTTTAAAGATTGTGATCAAAAGGGATTTGGCAACAGTACTAGAAGGCTCGTCAAAATAGATGCCAATTTTCCTAAGAATAATAGTAGGGCATTTTATGGAAAAGAGGACTGGCAACCTGGTGCTGAAGCCATTAAGGAAGTGACAGAAATGTCCTATTAGCCAAAAGTGATAATAATGAAACTAAGGAGAAGATTATCCCCAGCCTAGAATCATGTTTCTCCAAGGGCTAAGAGCTGCCTACAGTAGAGTAACCAACAGTGCCTGCTAAAATTTTAGATTCCATGGTTCCAGTCCATATCAAATGAATCACAATCTCTGGGGATGATTTCCAGAAACCTGAATTTTTTTTTTTAAGATTTTACTTATTTATTTGACAGAGAGAGATCACAGGTAGTCAGAGAGGCAGCTTGAGAGAGAGGAAGGGAAGCAGACTCCCCGCTGAGCAGAGAGCCAGATGTGGGGCTCGATCCCAGGACCCCGGGATCATGACCTGAGCCGAAAGCAGAGGCTTTAACCCACTGAGCCACCCAGGTGCCCCAGAAACCTGAATTTTTAACAGCTCCAGATAATATTTTTGCATGCTAAAAATGATACTTCTCCTAAAGTTTAAAAACTACTTCTAGAAAGATAATCAAGTTGCAGTGAAAACTCTGCCTGAAGTGATATCAGTGAAGGGTTAAGGAACATGAGAAGAGAAAGTAGGCAACTAGTATGGTCTACAGAGATTCAAGGGTGCAAACAAACAAACAAACATAAAAGGAGTACTCTGTCTGATTCCATTAAGACAGATAGCATCACTGGAAAAGAAAGTCAGTCATGCCGAGGGCAAAGTTCTGAGGATTTTCTTTTCTCTAGAATAAAATGATGGATGACAAGGAAAGAAAAGAATGGAATACTGAGAATATAAATTGTCTAACTCATTGATTCCCACACCAAAATTTTAAAGCATTTAGGAAGATGAAACACAATACTGTATGAGATCACATTTGAGTATCTAGGACATTTTGGGTATTAAATAAATGTTAGAGCCTTTTTCTTTCTCATCTTTATCCATGCCTTAAATAATGTAAGGAGTGCTTCTGTGATGAACAACTGTGTTGTGCCTCATGGCATCAGGCTTTCTCTAAACATATAGATAAGAGGAGAAGGGTAAAGATGTCTAAAAAGAGGTATTTAACACCAGAGTCACAGGTGGAGGATCACTGGTATAAACACATATTTGGGAGGTTTGGGGAGTTTTTATTATTTTTGTTTGCTAACAAGTTCTTTGTGGCATTCAAGGTAGATAATACATTCATTCATTAAAAGAGATTTTCCACATCTTTGTCCACCAAGGCTTCTGTTAGCTCACATATATGATCTCCTGGTATAGCTTTCATAGACAATACAGTGTACAGGAACATAGTACTAAATTTTAAAAAGATAAAAAGAACTAAACCATTATGTTTCTTATGCCAATTTATAGCAGCTTTGGGATGAGAGTTTGGTAGGGTAAAGTAGAGGAAAGGAAATGGAATGTTCTCTCATCATCCACAATAAAGTTGCATTTACTCATAACTTTGGACATTTGTTGAGATAATAGATGAAAGATAGGAAGAGATGAAGAAAAAGAGAAGACAGAAGAAGGAAAGACAGAAGTGGTACATTGGAATACCATTGTCTGTATTTCCTCTTCTGTGCTTTCTCTAATCTTTTTGTTTATCAATGTAATAGCACTTACGATATGGTGTTGCCTTTATCCATTTCCAAGTCTGTCTAACCACTAGTATATGTATTCTCTAGCGGCAGCTTCTTTGTCTTATTTAGCTTTATTTATATTTGTGTTTATTTGTAATACCTATTTGTATAGCACTTGAAAGAAAAACAAACTAACAACTTAGTGCCTGCCATGTTCTAGGCATGCTACTAGGTATTTTATTTATTTTTTAAAAGATTATTTATTTATTTATTTGACAGAGAGATTACAAGCTACTAGGTATTTTAATATGCATTAGCTCATACGGTCCTAACTGTATATATGTAAAGTGCTTTAGCACAATGACGGGCACATGGTAAATGCTCAAAAATTTTCATTAAAAACTGATCATCATTGTTTATGTTAGCAACCTTTGAGGTAGGCATTCATTGCACTTGCCATTTTATATCTAAGAAAATGAGGTTAATCAAATTAAATTGGCTTGAACTAGGATAAACAACATGTATGATTGTACTGGGATTGTATCGACTTGTATTTAATTTCAAAATGTGTAATCTTTGTGATCTTTGTTCCCAACCTGGGAGGGGGGGAACAAATTATGGATCAGAATTATCTTTGAAATATTTTCATTTTCCCTATACCACTCCACAATTTTGCTATATCCTGTGTATTAGAACTACTCCTAGGGGTGGGAGTAGAAGACTATATTTTAGTACCCCCTCCACTCCTGGTGAAACATGTACCCCACTCTCAGTGTTTGAAAAACACTCCATGATGGCCCTCCACGTGTAACTTTAAAAGCTTTTCAATTAAATGATTTTGTTTCAATATGTTTTTAAGTCATTAGAAATTTTAGAACAGTGCTCTTCTATTTTAATTGTCAGGGCTACTCTTTATCTGCTTAATCTGTAATATGAAATTTGATGTCACCAAGGAGGTTGCAGAGAAGTTATATTGTTCTGATGCCATGGTATTTCAGCAATAATCAAAACAATCCTATTTTTTTCTCATTTTAAATCTTTATTTTGACAATGAATCATTATACCTTGGTCGATAATGGTAATATCCCACTTCAAAATTGATTAGGTTTGATAAATAAACAAAAATAGTCAGAAGAATGCTCTGTTCCATGGGCAAGCAGTTGTAATATTTGCATGCTAAAAGTGTTCAGAGGAGGAGAGAAGAGAGGAAAAAGTATATATACTCTTTGTGCTCATTTTCTCCCTGAAAAGTTC
This sequence comes from Meles meles, assembly GCF_922984935.1. Lineage (NCBI taxonomy): Eukaryota > Metazoa > Chordata > Mammalia > Carnivora > Mustelidae > Meles > Meles meles. The sequence continues at coordinate 154,767,068 of NC_060066.1, read as the reverse complement.
CTCTGGGCCTAGCTGCAGTCCACCATACCTATCCTCCAAATGAAATATCTTCCAAAATTCTACTTTTTCAAAGCTATAACCAATTATGAAATTTAGCTAAAGTCAAATGAATAGCTCCAGAAATATGGCACGCTGACCTTATCTAAAATAGTGAAATTCTGCATCAAGTTGAGAAGTAGAATATTAAGAGGGAACGTGTCATCTTATAATATTAAAATAGTGTAAAAGTATTATTTGGCATGTTTGGTTAGTACATCATGCTAATTAGCAATGAAACAAAACAAACCACCATAGCAACAGAAAGACAATTCACATTGTCCCAAGACTACCTACCTCTGTATTTCTTTTCTTGCTTGTTTAGGTAAAACTAGTTATGAATAAGAACTGTACAGTAATAGCTTCTAAAATCCTTATGAAGCAGCTCGATCTCAATCTCTTTTTTTCTTTCGGTCTCCCTCTCCCTCTAGCTTTGCTACCTCACTAGCTCTCACTATCTCTGCTCTCACTATCTCTGTCCTTCTTTTATCCTTACTCTATATTCTTCCCTCCCATCCCATACTGCCTCTGTCTTCCCTTTCTAGTTCTGATCTCCCTTTTCAAATGCAAGGCAAAACAATAAAATTGTTAAAATAATCAATATAATAATCAATATTAGTGCTTTATTAAGAATAATTATTATAGCAGCTAATGTTTATAAAAGTCTTGCAAGATCTAAGCCTCACAATAAATTATTATTTTCTCAATTTTATTATCCTTAGCTATTCTTGCTCTATCTGCAAACATTTCAGTAATTATTTATTGTATGATGAATGAATAAATATATTTCATGTTGTTAGTTTGCTGATTGGATCTCTGTGATATTGGGCAAATATGTTTCTGGGTGTTTCCTGGGCATATACCCTGAGAACAAATCTTATTGATGATTTTTTTGTTTCTGTTGTTTGGTGGGATAAGAATCAGAAACCACCACAAAGAACTACATAAGAAGTTACAGTGGGAATGAGTTGAGAAGTACTGGACATAACGGAGAAGTAGGGGCATGAGGGGCTTTCCTCCTCTCTTGAGGTCAGATCCCTTGGAACACCCAGGAAATCAATCTGAGAATTGGAAGCAGGATTTCTACGGTTGGAGGAAGACAACATGGCAGGTGCAAGATGTATGGAAGTGAATTGGGGGAGAGGAAAGCTGCCAGGCTGCAAAGGGGAGGGAACACTTTCCACAGGAGAGAAAAGGGAGAGAGGAAGAGAGGGGTTGAGAAAGTGTGGCATTGGGTTTGCACAAGAAGAAAACCTCTCAGACCACAGCCTGAGGAGTTGGGGGAACTGGGTGGTGCAAGTTTTTTACAAACATTGAATATAGCTCAGACTCTGAGCTTTTGGAAAGTTTGTGACTTTTGCGGGAGAGTTGCGGTAGCATGTGCCCCTGGAAAGTAGAACAGCTCTGGCCCAGGAGCTTGAACAAAGTGCCGTAGAAATCTCAGAGGTCTCACTGAGAGAAACTGTTCCCCTTCCTGGAGTACATTTTGAAGAAAGTTTATATCCTCTCCAAGGACAAAAGACACTGCAGGCACCAGCAAATGGCCTTTCATTGGCAGCAAACGAAAGTGTGCCCAGAGGCCGGATAACCTGGTTGCTGCTTTTCATGTTGCCAAAGCATAGAATCAGCACACTGCACAGGTGAAAAACTCTTTTTCTGGGACAAAGAGCACTAGTCAAAGAGCAGCAAGCCTCTAACCCAGAGGATGAAGCAGACCAGAGTGGTGCCATTTCTTTAAGATTTGGAGTTTTGAATCCCAAGGGCACCAGAGACAAATGCAAGACAGATGGCCGCCAGGCATGCTGTGACCCTCACCTTTGCATGAGGGCTTCCTGAACAGCGGGGGTGTGAGAGCCCCCAATTGGAGGACAGAGTGGTATGTTGCCTTTTTACCCCACTACCAATACAGCCAGGCAGCAGGAAACAACACAGCGGCCCCTAGTGGAGGTGGGAGCCGCTTGTATGTTGCCTTTTTACCCCACTACCAATACAGCCAGGCAGCAGGAAACAACACAGCGGCCCCTAGTGGAGGTGGGAGCCGCTTTCGTCAAACCCCACACACCCTGTGCTTGGCAAGTGCTTTTTTTTCCTTACTGGGTCAGGACTAACTGTGCCAGCACAGTAGGCCTCTACCAGAGAACATCCCAGGCAGCACACCACAAACACCAAGTGTACTGATTTACAGTGCCTCACAGCGTCCCCTTCAGTTCTGATGGAAATAAGACCAGGCTGTATTTTTTGTTTCTCTTATTCTTTTTTTCTTTTCTTTTTTCCTTTTTTATTCCCCCCGCCCCTTTGGAATCAGACTTACAGTTTTTTTGTTTGTGAGGTTGTTTTTTCATTTCCTTTCTCTTTCTCTTATGTTTTTTGCTTTATTTTGTTTTGTCTTGTTTTTTGGATCAGGGTTCTTTTCTTTTGTTTTTCTTTATTTTTCCCCTTCTTTTTTTTCTTTGGAATCAGGCTTATAGTTTTTTTTTGATTGTCTGTTTGTTTTTTCTTTTTTTTCCCCCATTTTCTCTTATTTTAGGATGAAGCTCTTTTTTTCCCTCTTTCTTTCTTTCCAGGCTTCTTTCAACAAACAAATCAAAACACACCTACATGAAGGTCAAATAGTCCCCACTTCAAGCAAAGAGAATCTCTGCAAAGGACAACCAGTGGGAAAAAAACTAGCAGCAACACTGTCCACAGAGACCTGGCAGGCCAGAAAGGATTGGCATGATATACTCAAACTCTAAAGTGGGAAAAATATAGAGCCAAGAATAATTAATCCAGCGGCTGTCATCGAGAATAGAGAGAGAGATAAAAAGGTTCTAAGACACAAACTAAAGGAGTTTGTGAACACTGTACCAACCCTTAAGAAATATTAAAGGGGACCCTTTGAGCAGAGAGAGAGAGACCAAAAGTAACAAAGACTAGAACGGAACAGAGACAGTCTATTGGAACAGCAATGTTACAGGTAATACAATGGCACTAAATTCATATCTTTCCATAATTACCCTGAATGTAAATGAACTAACTGCTCCAACAAAGACGGGGTATCAGAATGAATAAAAAAAAAACAAGACCCATCAGTATGCTGTTTACAAAAGACTCATTTTAGACCCAAAGACACCTCCCAATAGAGAGGGGGTAGAGAACCGTCTCTTATGCTAATGGACCTCAAAGGAAAGCTGGAGTAGCCATCCTTGTATCAGACTAGATTTTAAACCAAAGACTGTAATAAGAGATAAAGAAGGACAACTATATCATAATAAAAGGGTCTATCCAACAAGAAGATCTAACAACTGTAAATACTTATGCCCGTAACTTGGGAGCACCAAATATATACCAATAAATAACAAACCTAAAGAAATGCATTGATAACAATACAATAGTAGGGGGATTTTAACACCCCGCTCATAGCAATAGACAGATCATCTTAGCAGAAGATTAACAAGGAAACAAAGACTTTGAATGGCACACTAGACCAGATGGACTTAATAGATATATTCAGAACATTTAAGCAGCAGAACATACATTCTTTTTGAGTGAATATGGAACATTCTCCAGTAGAGATCATGTACTGGGTCACAAATCAGGACTCAACCAGGTATAAAAAGATTGAGGTCCAGGTATAAAAAGATTCAGACCATAGTGCTATGAAATGAAGTCAACCACAAGAAAATATTTGGAAAGGCCACAAATACATGGAGGTTAAAGAACATCCTGCTAAAGAATGAATGGGGGATGCCTGGGTGTCTCAGGTGGTTAAGTGTCTGCCTTCGGCTCAGGTCGTGACCAGGGACCTGGAATGGAGCCCTGAAATGGGGTTCCCTGCTCAGTGGGAATCATGCTTCTCCCTCTCCATCTGCCACTCCCCCTGCTTGCGCTCTCTTGCTCTCTCTCCAGTGCTCTTTTTCTCAAATAAATAAATAAAATCTTTAAAAAAGAAAAAAAAAGAATGAGTGGGCCAACCAAGAAATTAAAGAAGAAATTAAAAAAGATACATGGAAACAAACAAAAATGAAAACACAACAGTTCAAAATCTTTGGGATACAGAAAAGGTGGTGTTAAGAGGGAAGTATATAGCAGTATAGGCATTCTTCAAGAAGCAAGAAAAGTCTCAAATACACAATCTAACCCTACACCTAAGGGAGCTAGAATGAAGCCTATATTCAGCAGGAGAGGGGAAACAATAAAGATTAGAGCAGAAATCAATGATATAGAAATCAAATGACAATAAAACAGATCAACAAAACTAGGAGCTAGTTCATTAAAGAATTAAGATTGATAAACCCCTAGCCAGACTTATCAAAAAGAAAAGAGAAAGGAACCAAATAAATAAAATCATGAATGAAAGAGGAGAGATCACAACCAATACCAAAGAAATACAATTATAATATTATGAGCAATTATATGCAAACAAATTAGGCACTCTGGAAAAAATGGATAAATTCCTAAAAATGTATAAACTACCAAAATGGAAACAGGAAGAAACAGAAAATCTGAACATAACCAGCAAAGAAATTGAATCAGTAATCAAAGACCTCCCAACAAACAAGAGTCCAGGGCCAAGTGACTTCCTAGGGGAATTCTACTAGACATTTAAAGAATTACTACCTACTCTTCTGAAATGTCCAAAAAATCGAAATGGAAGTAAAACTTCCAAACTCATTTATGAGGCCAGAATTATCTTGATTCCAAAACTAGGCAAAGACCCGACTAATAAGGAGAATAATAGATCAATATCCCTGGTGAACACAGATGCAAAAATTCTCAACATACTTGCTAATCAGATCCAACAGTACATTAAAAGGATTATTCACCAGGAGCAAGTAGGATTTATTCCTGGGCTTCAAGGGTGGTTCAACATCCACAAATCACTCAATGTGATACACCACATTAATAAAGGATAAGAACCATATGATCCTTTCAATAGATGCAGAAAAAGCATTTGACAAAATATAACATCTTTATTGATAAAAACCCTCAACAAAGTAGGGATAGAGGGAACATATTTTAACATCCTAAAGACCATACATGAAAGACCCATAGCTAATATTATCCTCAATGGAGAAAAATTGAGAGCTTTTCGCCTGAAGTCAGGAAAACAACAGGGATATCCACTCTCACCACTGTTGTTCAACATAGTACTGGAAGTTCTCACCTCAGCAATCAGACAGCAAAAAAGAAATAAAATGCATCCAAATCAGCAAAGTAGAAGTCAAACTTTCACTCTTCACAAATGGCAGGGTACTCTATGTGGAAAATGCAAAAAACTCTAAAAAAAAAAATTGCTAGAACTGATACAGAAATTCAGCAAAGTCACAGGATATAAAATCAACACACAGAAGTCCTTTTCATTTCTATACACCAACAATGAAGCAGCAGAAAGAGAAATCAATGAATTGATCCCTTTTACTATTGCACTAAAAACCATCAGACATCTAGGAATAAACCTAACCAAAGAGGTAAAAATCTGTGCACTGAAAACTATAGAACTGTTATGAAATTAAGGAAGACACAAAGAAATGGGAAAACACTCCATTCTCATGGATTGGAAGAATAAATATTCTTAAAATGTCTATAATGCCCAAAGCAATCTGCATATTAAGTGCAATCTCTATCAAAATAACACCAGCATTTTTCACAGAGCTAGAACAAGGAATTCTAAAATTTGTATTGAATGAAAAAAGACTCCAAATAACCATAGTAACATTGAGAAATAAAACCAAAGCTGGTGGCATCACAATTCTGGACTTCAAGCTGTATTACAAAGCTGTAATAATCAAGACAGTATGGTACAGACACATCGATCAATGGAACAGAATAGAGGGCCCAGAAATTGACTCTCAATTCTGGTCAGCTAATCTTCAACAAAGCAGGAAAGAATATCCAGTGAGAGAAAGACAGTGTCTTCAACAAATGGTGTTGGGAAAACTGGACAGCCACATGCAGAACAGTGAAACTGGATGACTTTCTTACACCATACACAAAAATAAATTCAAAATGGATGAAAGATTTATATGTAAGGCAGGAATCCATCAAAAGCTTAAGGAGAACACGGGCAGCAACCTCTTTGATCTTGGCTGCAGTAACTTCTTACTAGACATGTCTCAGGGTGCAAGGGAAACAAAAACAAAAATAAACAATTGGAACTTCATCAGGAGGAAAAGCTTTTGCACAATAAGGGAAACAGTCAAAAAAAGAAAAAGGCAGCCAACAGAATGGGAGAAGATATTTAGAAATGGCATATCAAATAAAGGACTAGTATCCAAAATCTATAAAGAACTTATCAAACTGAATATCCCAAAATAAAAAATCCAGTCAAGAAAAGGGCAGAAGACATGAACAGACATTCTCCAAAGAATAACTATAAATGGCTAACAGATGCATGAAAAAATGCTCGACAACATTTATAATCAGGAAATGCAAATCAAAATCACTATAGGATACCACCTCACACCAGTCAGAATAGCTAAAATTAACAACTTAGGAAACAACAGATGTGGGTAAGGATGTGAAGAAAGGAAACCCTCCTACACTGTTTGTAGGACTGCAACTTGTGCAGTCACTCTGGCAAACAATATGGAAGTTCCTCAAGAAGTTAAAAATAGAGCTACCCTACAACCCAGCAATTGCACTACTAGGCTTTTATCCAAAGAATACAAAAATAGTGATTCAAAGGGGCAGGTGCACCCCAGTGTTTATAGCAATACCATCCATAGTAGCCAAAATATGGAAAGAGTGCAGGTGTCCATCAACTGATGAATAGCTATGTTACTCAGGCAGAAAAAAGAATGAAATCTTGCCATTTGCAGTTATGTGGATGGAATTAGAATGTATTATGCTCAGTGAAATGTCAGAGAGAGACAAATACCAAATGATTTCACTCATGTGGAATTTAAGAAACAAAACAGATGAACATTGGAAAAGGGAAGGTAAATAAAATAAAAACAGAGAGGGAAGCAATAAGAGACTTAACTACAGAGAACAAACTGACGATTTCTGGAGGGGAGGTGGGTGGGGGAATGGGGTAATTGGGTGATGGGCATTAAGGAGGGCACCTGATGTAATGGGACTTGATGCAATGTAACTGAGGAATCACAAAACTCTACTCTGAAATTAATTAATAATACACTTTATGTTAACTAACTTGAAGTTAAATAAAACCAAAAAAAAAAAAAAAAAGGAATTTACAATCAGCCATTTGAAACCTAAATTATCAATTTGGGAAACTAGATGATCTAAAACAAATCCTTTCCTTCTTTCCCTAAATTTCAGCAAATTAATTAATTTAGAAAATGCATCTACCCATCAGAATATTTTGGATAGTAGTATGTTATTTTTGGCCAACTGTTCAAATGTTACATTTTAATTAGTTTCCAATTGTGGTCATGTCAGATATTTTCTTGAAAGGATGAGGTCATGAGAAAGAAGTATAATTGGATCATGAAACTGCATACTTTTCTGTATAAAAGGTAAAGGCTAAGAAAAGAGTTCATTGTGCTACAAGAAAGAAAGTAACCTTTGGATACAGAACTACCATTTTTAGTGATTAAGGACAGAATTTACTGTTAGAAATATATTCGTAATAGTGACTTCATTTTAATTAGGAGCTTCATCCATACCTCAGCAAGCACTACAAACTCATTAGGATATGTTAAGTTGCAGTATGACATGGCAGGTGATGAAAAATGTAAGGGAAAATTAAAAAATAAATTGAGCTTAGGGTAATAGAATACATAAGTGATGTTCAATTGACAGTGAATTTGACACACACTGTTCCTTTAGAAGAGGCAAAAGAAGAGAATATGAAATATCTCTCCTAGGAATGATTGCATTAAAACCTTGAATATTTTAATTACATGTTTCAAAACAGAAACATTTGACTAGAAGTTAATGGGAAGTGAGAATTAGGATTCAAATATAGCCCCAAAGTAACTCATTAAAAAAATTACATTCCAGTTATTAAAGTTAAGATAAAAATTGTACTATTAAAATTGCACTTGACTGTCAAATATTGTGGGAGCCTATTCTCTGTTGATTCATTTTGTTGGCATTAATAGAAGTTGCATGAGTTCAAGGAGGATATAATTCAAGAGAAGAACAAAATAACAGGCAATAGTTTTGAGCAAGGAGCTCTTCAAGACTATATACCAACTCACATATGAATGGTCAAGTCTACTTTAAGATTTAGTGAGTTAAGAATTGATTGTTGAACAAGAAGTCACTAATATAATTCATGCTTTCAATTTTACTTATGTAAACAATAGTTATTCATTTAGGATTATTCTTATTTTAAATAAAGGAATAAACTTTAGTATCTTGTATTTTCTGTTTATTCAATGTTTACTTTCTTTGCAAAGCTGATCTGGGCTCTAGAAATCAGGACTAATGCTGCAGTCAATTGTAGAATTCTATCTAGTGTGCCTTTATCCAGGACTATTGCTGTTAAAGGATCCAGGACATATGAATAGTTTTAAATCAAGTAGACTGTTGAGAACATGGTAAGGTGATTATTAAGAACAGAGGTGGAGCACACAGTTGGTGTTCAGTAGGTATTGTGCCAGACTGATTGAATGCATCATTTGATGATGATTGATAGATCATGGAATAAGAAAGCAATTGAATCTATCTTCTCATAAAACCTTTTAGTGCAACTTTTTCCCCCCTTGGATTTTTAAGCTCTCCCCTTTTTCCTTTTTAGTTATTTTAATATCTCCAGTGTTGAAAATAGCCTTCCCAATATGCCCCTGGACTTACATTACAAAATTATGATTCTAGTCGTTGCTCTGAGTCACTGATAGGTTCTAGGTGACACAACATCCAATTGGTAGTCTTTTTAAAAGCATGTGAAGACAAGGTCAGACATTTTCTAGGAGCCTGGAAGAGAGTCACTATGATCATAAAATACTTACATCTATAGAATTGTCAAAATCAGGAAATTTTACAGGTTATCAGATGTGAGAGATTGAAGGTCACACTTGGCGGGAAAATTGTGCTAAAATTCTCCCAAGATTTAAACTATGCAGGGGAAGTTTTATGCTCGGTGACCTTGTTAACAATAGTAATAATAATAAAATAACCATTTATTAAAAACATATGCGCTAGGTACTACAGTAAGCCGTAACCTCATGCATTCTTCACAACAATACAATCTCTGTGCATTATTTTAATCATTTCATAACTGAAGAAATTACAGATTGAAGAGGTTTAATGACTTGTCCAAATTGGAGGGGAGGAAAAATAAAAAGCTACTTAAAAGGCAGAAGCAGGATAGTACTGCAATACAAGGACCAAGCTTTAAGGATTCCCTACACTGCTAAAATGATTTCCACTTTTAAAACATCAAAACATGGCAGGTACTGCTGTATAATATTAGAAATACATTGAAAAACTAATTTTCTCAAGGGGTTATTACTTCAGAGGCGCTCCCAAGCCTTTTCTTTCAGCATTTGCCATTAAGTTCATTATAGTTAGCTCAAAAGGTACTTCCTTCCCTGTTCTTCTTTTAGGCTAAAGGTTATATATTTCTTTACATTTAACAGAAGGCTTCCCTTTCCTTCCCCACCCAATACTTTGTTTTCTGTCTTTTGATCTTATTGTGTGTTTTCATTGCTGGATAATGGAAGGACCAGGAAAGAAAAGCCAATGCAGCTCAGGGTTTCTAAATCATTGTCAATCAAATCTTCAATGGCTAGTCACAGTTTCCTTTCCCTTTTTTATTTATGGACACTGATTTCCTGCAGACTTTAAGAGAAAAATCCCATCCACCTAGGTTTAAAAGCAGAGTTCAGCTCTTAAGAAAACCTATGCTATTTGAAATCATAATCATGGAGAAGAATTCTGTGAATGCACTTGTAAGTCTAGGCTTCTGAGTGCACTTTGTTTAGTACTACCTATTAAGTTTAATTTCTGCAAGACATCTATAATACAATTGGCTTTAAGAGTTTAGAAGCCTGACTCAGGCAAAGGCTACATATTTCCAAGAACCATGCTATTTTGTGCAGTTACTGCACACACCATAAAATAGGTATACCATTTACAATTAGGTTCATTTTAGATAGACATTTAAAACAGTAGTATTTTCATCAGAAATATTTGTTTAGCATCATTCATTGAACGGGGTGGGGGGTGATGCAGATAGGAGTGAGTTAAACTTTTAGCTATTTTCCCCCAAATCCTTGTCTCTTTGCTCTATTATATTATTAACATTTCTAAGGATGACTCTGAGTTTATTGTACTTCTACATATAGCATTCCGAAGCAAGTTGAGGTATGTTTCTCAATATGAATAAACATGTCTGTGGACTTTGCAGCTGGGAAGTTGAACATGCAAACCAAGAAAGTTATGAGTATGAGGATGTTCTAGAATATTCTATGAAAACAAACCACTGGTCTTGCCATTGCTAAAGTTTTCACCAAGAGAGATCCTTCTAAATCCTAGATTTAGAGGTTCTCTCTTTTTAGCAGCACCCTGGAAATAGCACCTTTTCTTTTCTATTTTAAATATTCCAATGGCCTTTGAAGTGCTTAACTGGGTGCCTTGAAGATAATGTCCTGAATTTATAGTACCTTTCAAGTGTAAGTACTTTACAAATGATATGGAAGTCTCACTCACCAAAGAGTATGCTATCTCACTCAAGCTGCTGGAGATTTAAATAGGCAGGAAGCCACTGGAAATTGACCTCGAAGGCCAAGGATGTGATCTCATTTCTACTGAAAAATGCCCTGGGAGTACCAACAAGGTCAAGAGGTCAAGAATTTTAGCTTTAAATTCCTTTTCCAAGGGTACCTTTGGCTCTCTAGGGCCCTCTGGGGCAAGGGTCTTTGTTCACACAAAGGCAAGGATTTTACTAATTGAATCACTAACATTTCTCCTCTCCAGGGATTTTATCATAGTACCTGATCAGAGTTTAGACCTCTTTTATCTATGAAATCTGACCCCATCAAAGTACAAGGAAATTTTGCTTCAGGCAGAATTTGTAAAACAGCAGGGATTATATTCCTTTCTCCAATCTCTTATCAAATGCCATTTTTTTTTTATTTTTCAAGGGAATTTCTTGACTTTCTCCATAAATATGATATGAAATTTTGAATGTGAATGAGTTTTCTGTCAAATGTCTGTTTTCTATTTCTATTATACATAAATTTTAATTCATAAAATTCCTTGAAAAGTTCAAATTATATGTAGAACACAAAACTGCATAACGGTCCTTAATTTAAACTTGTCTCTCAAACTTACATATTATGTTCTCTCTACTTTAAGTGTTCTTCGTATGGATGCATATTCAAAATTATTTTTCTAGGTACAACAAAATCCTAGAAAAGATATACTTCTGAATTTATAGTAACAGGTTTCCTTTCATAATTTTTCAACTGAAAAATAATAAACTAAAAGGTGAAATCTTCAGTCATATGAAAAACTTTTTTTTTTCAGCTCTGATGATGCCTTCAATAAAGTCAACTTAAATTACCGCACAGAGAATGGGCTGTCTCTACTACATCTATGTTGCATTTGTGGAGGTGAGTGCTTAAAACTCAGTATTTTACCAACTAGTTATATGTATCTATGGTCAATGATTTGAGCTGCTTAATAGTCTACAAAAGAATTCTATTCATGCTTAATTTTCTCTTTTGCTTTGTCCCTACAACCCTGATAAACTTCAGTTGAAGCAGTAACTACCAGGTAGATGTTCCAATGGATTTAGCTCTGAATTTAAGTTTCATTTTGTATCTACCCTGAATCAAGTCACTTAATTTGCTTGAAAACTAAAAACAAACAAACAAACAAACAAAAAAAGAATTCGGTATTGGGCATGCCAGTCAGGGATTAGGTTAAATTCAGAGGCGATTAAAGCATTCCCTAAAATACAATCATGCAATCGCTTTACAATCTGCAGTAAAATATGTGTAAGGTAAGATAAATGCCAAAGATAAAATCTCAAAGTGAAGATTGATCAAAGTGAAGATTTAGAGTTTAATTGGACTTGTATTTTGTTGGTTTTGTTCATTAATGTATCCCAAGCCCTGGCATATAGTAGATACTTAATAAATTTATTAATGAATGATTAATATTTACTTTGTTAATACAAACTAGCATTCACTAAACTCGGGTTTTAAATAAAAAACACTAATGCAGAAATATCAACTCTAATCATATTCCTTAAGCATTCCTCCCAGAACTAAACAGACTCTACTTAACAGATCTTCCTCCCAAATTTAAACATGCATTCCCAACCTCGGTTCCTTCTTCCAGATTTCTCTGATCTAAAGAAACTCTACTGCTAATAATGTTCTGAGGAATCCTGTGCAACTAGATTTTTATCTAAGATTTTTCACTGTTTATTAAAATGAATTTTCATGTTTTTATATTTCAAAACCAACAGTAATGAGAGTACTACAGAAAAAGTATAACACAATGATTTAAATAAACACCACTGATACAAGGTTCTATACATGTAATAGAAGTGTTCACTACTAAGGATGGCTGTCAATTAATAGAAATCTTTACAAATGGCCTGCAGAACAGCACTGACATTTTTTAAAAGATTTCATTTATTTATTTAAGAGAGAGAGAGCGAGCAAGAGCCCCAGCGTGTTGGTCCAGGAAGGAGGGAAATAAACAGACTCTGTGCTAAGCATAGAGCCCAAGGCATGGCTATCCCAAGATCCTAAGATTATGACCTGAGCCACAACCAAGAATTAGACACTCACCACTCAACTGCCTGAGCCACCTGAGCAACCCAGGTGCCACAAGCCTGACATTTTCATACCTCAGTGTGAATTTATCATTAAGTCAAAGAGAGATTTGAAAGTCTCTTGGTCTACTTCCACAACAATTTAACCTTTTTTCACTTTTCTCTTCAAGGCAACAAGTCACATATTAGAACCCTTATGTTAAAAGGGCTTCGCCCATCTCGACTAACAAGAAATGGATTTACAGCCTTGCACTTAGCAGTTTACAAGGTACAGTATTTTTCTTCCCATAATACCGTATTACAACTTAAGATGATGTGTATCTTCAGACTGCTGCTGCCCTTCCTCCACTTCACCCTCCTCCTCTTTTTCTTCTTCTCCTCCTCCTTTTTCCTCCTATTCTTCTTTTTCCTCTTCTCCTTCTTGTTGTTCTTCTCTTCTTCCTCCTTTTCCTCCTCCTCCTCCTTCTCCTTTTTCTCCTTCTCCTTCTCCTTCTTTCTTCTTTCTTCTCCTCCTACCTCTCCCTCCTCCTCCACCTTCTCCTCCCCCTCCACCACCTCCTCCTCCCCCTCCCCTCCTCCTCCCCCTCCACCTTCTCCTCCCCCTCCACCTTCTCCTCCCCCTCCACCACCTCCTCCTCCTCCTCCTCCTCCTCCTCCTCCTCCTCCTCCTCCTCCTCCTCCTCCTCCTCCTCCTCCTCCTCCTTCTTCTTCTTCTTCTTCTTCTTCTTCTTCTTCTTCTTCTTCTTCTTCTTCTTCTTCTTCTTCTTCTTCTTCCTCTTCTTCCTGTGTGTGTGGGGGAGTTGGCAAATTAGTAATCATAAAAAACATTCAGAGTGACTAAAGCATTACATTACTAGGGGAAGCTCTTTCTCTATATTGACCTGGTATCATCCATATACCAGGCACATACTCTGTAATACTTTGCATGTTTAACTCATTTAAGTCTCACAAGAAACTATAAGTGAATACTATTACTGTCTCTGAGATTACATGGTTAGTTAATGGGTTAGCCTGGATTTAGGACCTGGCCTTCTGGTCCCTTTGCCAGAGCTTCTCACCAAGAGACCAAGCTGCCTCTGTGCAGTAGAGGATGAGGTTGTCTTTAAGAATGAAAGAAGCACATTGAAGCTACATTTATTTTTCTGCACATTTACCTTAATTAAAAATATCTCTAGAGGCACCTGGGTGGCTCACTTGGTTAAGCATCTAACTCTTGATTTTGGCTCAGGTCACGATCTCAGGATCTTGAGATCGAGCCCTGCATGGGGCTCTGCACTGGGTGTGGAGTCTGCTCAAGATTCTCTCTCTCCCTCTGCCCTCCCTCCACCACTCCTCACATGGGCACTCATGCAACACACTCTCTCTCTCTCAAATAGATATATAAAATCTTTTTTAAAAAAAAACCTCTAGAGTTCCCTTTAGTTTCCTTCTTTTATTTTTCCTACTTTTTCTTCAGTTTATTTCCTTGCATCAGTCCCTGTTTCCCAGCTAATCTCAGTACTTGATCAAAGGTAAATATAAAACTGGATGGAAAAACTGGGATATTCAGTATTGGGATAGATCCTTGAAATTGTCATAATATAAATGTATAGAATATATAAAGTAAGTATAAATTGTTTCTTCTCTAATCATAATACTTTAATATATCATTTTACTTACTCTATACTTATGAGTTAAGTATTATACTAGGTTTTATATACATTATTTCTTTAACTATTAATATAACTTAGTGATATGCATAATACGGTTTTGTTCTTTTTGTTTTTTTTTTCAGTATTTAAATTTATTTATTTTTTCAGCGTAACAGTATTCATTGTTTTTGCACAACACCCAGTGCTCCATGCAATATGTGCTCTCCCTATAATACGGTTTTTTTTTATAGAAAAGGAAACCAAAGGTTGAAGTTAGATATCTAGTAAAGGTCAGAATAGTGATTGGAATCAAGTGCAGTTGGCTCATACTCTCAGACTCTCATTATATTGCATATTTTGTTCTTTCTCAATTTTATGTGAATCTGTGACAGGATTTTATTTCAGTTTTGTATGTGCAGGAGTTGGGAGGGGGGCAGCTGTTGCTCATATCAGGATCACTTCTCACTAGGTTCCCTCCCCAGACCTTTAGAGTTTATCATGGTGAGGGGAAGGAAGCCTTATCTTCCCATGATTCAGATTCACATATTCCTGTGATTCATGGTGCAAATGCTCTAATATTCATGCTTTTTTGAGCCCAGCCAATACCTAGTCATTTTTTTTTTCCTGTGAGAAAGCATCAGTTATGTGCTAACTTGTTTTTAATACCTCCTAACCATCCTGTGAAACTTGAATTGAGGCTGAGTTCAGGATATGGCAAGCAGAGTCTGATCTCGCTTTTCTGCTGACTAGCAGGAGATGAAAGTAGAAGAGCTCCAAAAAATAAGAAGCAACTTAAGGAAGTATGCGAAACCATGAATTCTGAATCTGACTGGGGAGGGGGGGTTCCTTTCTATATTGGTTTGTTTTCCTAATAATATGACACAATCATAGAAATGCATTTTGAGTGATTTAGTGCTACAATCTTTATAGAATTTCTTCTACTTCTGTTTATCAAAACTAAATTTCCATGTTTAGAATCGCCTTTGCTCTATTTCTTATGAAGGATATATGGACTAGCTATTTTTTAGCAAGTTTAAACAAATTTAGAGTCTTAGGACATAAGGTGGGCAAAAATTTTGAAAAGGCTATAATAAAGTACATGATTATTCTACTTATTCCTTAACAAAGACAAAAACAAATTAAATTTGCAATTTCCTTTGGGGGCACCTGGGTGGCTCGGTGGGTTAAAGCCTCTGCCTTCCGCTCAGGTCATGATCCCAGGGTCCTGGGATCGAGCCCCACGTCTGGCTCTCTGCTCCTCGGAGAGCCTGCTTCCTCCTCTCTCTGTCTGCCTCCCTGCCTACCTATGATCTCTCTCTCTCTGTCAAATAAATAAATAAAATCTTTTAAAAAAATAAAATAAAAAATAAATTTACAATTTCTTTTAAAACACAGAAGGAATATAAAGTAGCCATTCATACTACCACTGCATTAAATCTAGTTCTAATTATCCATTCCCTAACCTGCCTAAGAAAAAGAAAATCCACTTACATCACAATACAATGATCAAAATCAGAAAATTTAATATTGATGCAATACTATAATCTATAGTCCAGATTCAAATTTGATTAGTTATCTTATTAGTGTCATTTATAAAAAGCTGTTTATATTTTTCTTGTTTAGAATTGATTCCAGAGTCATTCATTTTTAGTTTTCTTGTCTCAGAATCACTTTTATCTAAAAGAACTTTCCTTGCCTTTATTTCTTTTCCTTTCCTTTCTTATCTTGATTTAATTATTTTGGTTCACACAAAACAGTTAGTTACTTATGTATATTTATTTGGATTTTTATAAATATTTCAAGTGAACTTAATTTTTTCTTACCACTCACAAAATGAATAATCTGATTTTCACATCTTTTTATTGTTCACATCAGCAGCTCATTTAATCATACACCCTGGCATGCTGGGTCCAACTCAGAGCTGGGTAGTTTTTACCAGTAGGGCAACTCTGCTTTCATTAATAATAATGGAACAGGTGTTTTGTTTTTTAATTCCATGTGGCTGGTTAGCATTCCTCTTACTTGTTTTGTTTGTTTTTGATATATTTTTGTTTAGGTTTTTTTTTTTAATAGGGGCTAGATTTATTGAGGTATAATTTATGTACAATAAAATTCACAATTTTAAGTGGGCAATTTGATGACTTTTAAAGATGTATGTAGTCATGTCCTGTCATCACAGTCATGATATAGAACTTTTTATCATATAAAAAATTTCCTTCATACCCTTTCTGTAGTCAATTTCTTCCTTTATCCCCCTGACCTCTTGAAAACATACATGTTTTCAATCAGTATAATTTTTCCCTTTCTAGAATTTACCTAAATGCAATTCATTCAGTATGTTTTCTCTTCTATACAGTTTCTGTTACTTAGCATAATACTATTGTATGTTCAGTAATTAATTTATTTTATGGTGGATCTATATTCCTTTCTATGTATATAGTACCATTTGTTCAACAATTTACTTATTATGGACAGATGACTTGCTTCCATATTTTGACTGTTATAAAGTTGCTGTTAATATTCATGTGCAGATCTTTTTTGAATGTTTGTTTTTATTTCTCTTGGGCAATGTGTAGGAATGTAATTGGTGGATCACATCATAAGTGCATGTTTATTTTATAAGAAATGCCAAGCCCTTTACCAAGTTAGTTATATCATCTTCCATTTCCATTAGCAATGTGTTTGTTTCTAATGATTATGTTATACAGTCTTGCCAACACTTGGTCAATATTTTTTATTTTAGCCTTTCTATTGGATGTATATTAATTTTTGATTAATTTGCATTTCTCTAGTGACTAATGAAGTTGAATAGATTTTTATGTGCTTATTTATCACCTTTTTTTTTTTTGCTCTAGTGTCTTTTCAAATCTTTATCCCATTTTTAAATTTGGTTTATTGTTTTCCTGAATTATAAGAAAAGATGTGTTTTATGTATTTGGATACAGGTCCTTTGTTGGATATACATTTTGCAAAATTTTCCCATCTGTGGCTTGCCTTTTCATTTTCTTATAGAAAAGCTTATATGCCTTATTTCTTAACTGATTAGTGATTACATTATAGTTCTTCAATAAACATATGCACTATCTATTAATATCAGACTATTTCACTTTAAATGTAAGAACTATCCATAGTATGATTCCACCTTATCTTCATTCTTTATACTATTGTTGACTTATACATTATATCTATATATGTTGTAAATTCCAATATATTGTTAGAATTTTGTGATAAATACTTCATATCCTTTAGAGAAAATATATTTAATTTTTAGCACATTGGTTATAATAAACCTATGTATGATTTTCTCTGTACAGTGCTTTTTAGAGTCCATTGAGCTTCATAAATATGTAAGTTTATGCTTTCATCAATTTCAGAAATTTTTATAATTATTTTTTCAAATATGTATGTTAGAATGTTTGGTAATCTTCCACACTCTGTTCGTTTTCTTCTATATTCTTTCTCTCTATTTTTAAATTTTGATTATTTCTAATTACTTGAATTCAAGTTCAAAAATGATTCCTCTGCCATCTCCCATCTGATGATAATCTACTAAGAGTTATTCATTTCAGATACCATATTTTTCAGGTCTAGGATTTCCCTTGATGTTAAAATATAATTTCAATTTCTTTTCTATGTTTACCCATCTGTTCCTTTGTTTTTCCATATTTTCCTTTAACTTAGTGAATCTATCATTAATGACTATTTTAAATCCCTTATCTGTTGTCTCTAATATCTGGATTACCCCATTGTTTATTTCTATTGAATGTTTTTTCTCTTGACTGTATATTCCATTTTCCAGTTTTTTCACATATTTTAAAATTTTTTATTGGAAGTTAGACATTATGTGTTATTTGTTATAATAAATCATCATGTTATCTTCCTTTAAAGATGTTGAGTTTTGTTTTGTTTTGTTTTTGGAAGGCAGTTACATTTCACCTAGTCAATCTTGATTTGATTTTTTGTGAGTTTGGGTCTATTTGAGTTTCAAACTTGACCTAAAAGCATACCTCCTACGCTAGGATGTGGTCCTTATTCCTGAATATGGTTCTTACTCCAAAGGTGTGTATTTTTGATATCTTACCTGATTGCCCAAGTCACTTAGTAAAGTCTCCATTATGGTTTCTGGAACTACAAAATTTCCTATTACTCCATGATCTCTTCCATAATTACCATATACTTTCCAGCTATAAATCAGTGATCTTATCTACTAAAGAGTCTCTCTGTTTCTGCACAGTTCAACTCATAAATCCATAGTGAATCTCAATGCAGATGTCTATAGTCCTCTCTTTGTGTAGCTGCTTCTTCTTCTACAGTTACCTTGTTTAACAAATTGCGGTCATTTTATAATCCCAGAAATTTAATCTCAATTGCTAACTCATTATGATTGCCCTTTCACTTTCTCTTCTGTGACAGAGAAATATCTCTGGTAGAAAGTGAGAGCACTCATGGAATATTGTGGAGGCTTACCCTATGGCTTTCCCTTCTTCCAAAGATCACAGTCTTTTGTTCATGTTCTTCAATGACTTAGAACAGTGTGTCATATATGTATCTGTGTGCCATATTATGTATCTGACCTCTCAGTAGGGGAAATCTGTACATGTTATTTAGTCATGCCCCCATCTATTTTTAGATTACTTCCAAAATGATCTTCATAAGTCGCATATCTGTAATGTCAATGTTCTATTTAAAAATTACTGTTGTTATCCATTACCTGCATAACAAAATTCAAGCTCCTAAATAAGATATTCAAAATCCCTTAATTCACAATTTTGCTGGAATCACTTTTCAGGTTTCTTACGGTCACTGCTCTTTTAACTCTAATGGTTTTTGAATTTAATATGCATAAGAATTATATGGTAACTACGTGTTTAAAATGAATATTTCTCTCCACATCTCACTTCAATTAAATTTTGTACATACAGAATATGCTTGGAACCTAAAATTTTAACAAACAACCAAGGCAATTTTGATGTAAGCAGTTTTTTGATGTAAGCTAAATTATAAGGATCATTGTTCAAGTCTTGCAACTCAAATTGTGGTAAGAAGACCAGCAGCTCCTGCCTCAAATGAGAGATTTTTAGAAATGCAGAACCTCATTCCCTATCCCACCCCTAACCAACGAGAATGAGTTTTTGTTTTTTGTTCTTAATCCCAGCTGACAGTTTTACATACTAAAATTTGTAAAGCACTGTTCTAGATTACTTCATTCATTAGGACAAGCATTTTTCATACTCCAGTGTTTTTACTCTTATTATTTCTTCCACTTAAATATATTTTGATTTCTTTATTTCTTAAGAGATTATTACATATTTGATGTGGTCCTTATTCCTGAATATGGTTCAGGATAAGATAAATTGAGCTTCCTTAAGGCTTCTTGAACTCCCAAGCAGATTTTATTGTACTCTCTTTAGGGTTTCAATTACAAATTCACATTGTTTTATATTACAACACTTATAGTTATTTATTTGGATATTTCATATGTTGTTTTGTGAACTTATAGCATTGGGAGTAAGTCTTTTTCTTTAATTACTCAGTGTAATAGTCTTGAGAAATTAATGAGTATCCAACATTAGCACAAATAATACTTGATATTGACTGATATAATATACCTTAATAAAGACTGTCAGCTTAGGAGCTAGACTATTTATTTACATATCTCAGTTCTGAGACTTACTAACTATGCATCTTTAAACATATTAGTCTCTCCCTCAGTCTCTGAAATGGGGAAGAATAGCATATTTTATTGAGTGGTTTATAGTTTTAAAAAGGACAAACTATACACAGTACTTAGTGAAATACCTAGGATATAGCATGTACTCAGTTAAAAGTTAATTATCATTGTTGAACTTTCATTTCAAGCAAATATTTATTGAAGACCTAATGTTCAGCCATTTTTAAAAAAGATTTTATTTACTTACTTATTGATTGATTGATTTGAGAGCGAGAGAGAGCACACATGTGCCAGCCCATGAGCATGGGGGCACAGGGGGAAGGAGAGGGAGAGACAGAATCCCAAGCAGACTCCATGCTGAGCACATAGCCCAACACAGGGCTTATCTCACAACCTGAGATCATGACCTGAGCCAAAACCGAGTCAGGAGCTTAACTGACTGAACACTCAGGTGCCCCTAATGTTCAGCGATTTTATACAGAAAACAAACAAAAAAGATCACGTCTTCTGGATTGTAACATTCTAAAGAGATGAGAATATGTAATCCTAAAAACATCAAAGTAGTGAAGTCTACACTTAGATCAATGGATTCCAAGTTTTTTTATTATATGCTTCATAAAATTATCTCTCCAAATGCATATATTTGTTAAAAAATCATAACTATGAACAAAATTATAAACAAATAGGTCTAAGCAAAAATACGCTCTCTGGCAGACAGTGTTAAAATTTGTTGGTGTAAGTCCATATTTCATCTATCCTTTTTGATAATATCAAAATATTTTTACAAGCTTATTTTCAAATATGATTAGCTATTCATTAATTTTACCTGGAAATTTGGCTTACAAAAAGCTCAAATTACTAGAAAGAAAATTGCTAGCATGCCAGCTCTGCTATTTTCCTTCCCTTCTTCTTATATTAATGATATACATTTCTTCTGTGATTTTTTTCCACAGGAATCTTTTAAAAATAATCTGCCAATTTTTTAGAGATAAATTCAGTTAAAATTAGATATTAAAATCTATAAAGCCACTAAATTTAGCACACATGAGCAATAATGCATCTATAGGTACTAAACGCTAAAGAAAAAAGTGAGAAGTAACTCAACTACTCTCCATTTGGAATTATAAGTATTTTCTTTTTGTATTATTTAACACCGGGAAATGGAAGAAGGGTCAGCAGAGGTGATGAGAAAAAAAAGTTCAAAAGCAAATTTAGAGGACTTACCTTGAGTACAGATACTCAGTCTGAGTGTTCTCTTTTTCCTTTCCTCTTTCCAAATTTCAAGCAAAGTCAAGTATTCCTGTCACACCAACCTTTAATAAGTGATATCTTTTGCAGAGGTAAATTGAGAATTGTTTCAGCAAGAGGAATGTAGGTGTGAACTTTCATGAGCAGTTATTTTTATACTGATTAATGGATCCTTTCATTGGAGATGTCTGTGATGCATGAGGCAGCTCTAGTCCATTAAACTTTAATGCCTGGAACTAAATATGTTTCATACTGAAGCTCTGTATACTCCCTTGCCCTAAAAGAAACCTTAATATTCTTCGAAGACTACAAAACTGCTTTTTTACCTTTTTCCCTACTTGCACAAATAAGCTATAATAATTACTGGGCTGGGTAACTTGCGTTGTAAAGATACTTAAGTAAGCACATTATTAAAATATATACTTACATTTGCCTGTTTCTACCCTGAGAAACCCAGTCATCTTTCCAAACCAAGGTCTGGTCTTCCTTACAGCTTGATGTGACATTTCGGGGACTCTTAGACTATTTGAGTTAGATAGGGTATTATAGAAAATAATTTAGCCCAGCTATGACATCCTGCAGGTGAAGGTAATGAGGTATTTCATGATTAAACATATTTGGAGATAAAATGGACTAAGATGGAAGATGAATGTTCTCATAGGTCAATCTTGGTGACATTAATATTAATATATGAAATTATACTTGTAAGAATCTTGAGTTTACAAATATTATACATACATTATACAATTTAATCCTGTTACAACCCTATACACGGATACAGCAGGTATTAGATTCCCTTTTTACAAGGAGAAGAACAAATGGTCAGGGCTTATACATGAAAGGCAAAAAAATGAGAGTAGAATATTAGGGGTGAAGGTGACATGTTGTATGCAGAAAAGCATAGGACTTAAAATCAGAAAGTCTAAGTTCAAATCCCAGTTTAGCTTTTATTTAAGTGTACATTAAAGAAACATATTTTTTGGTATGTTATGCCAGTTGAGTTCTCAAAAAGCAGGCTCTGAAAGGGATTTTGGTGTACAGGAGATTTATTTGAAAGTGACACCTGTGAAAGGCAAGGAAGGCAGTAGAATAGTCTGGGGAAGCTGTCAGACCACGGTGCAAACATACTAAAATCCTTACCCGCCCAATAGGAACTCCAGAGCAAAAATTGCCTATTACAGGAGTAATGCTTGAGTGGCAATGGCTGGTTCTTTTACCAATGATGGTTCTTTTACCATCAGCTTTCCCAGTCAATGACTGGGGACCACCTTGAAAAGATCTCACCTCTACTGCTGGAGTGGATCCTTGAAAGAGGTAGCTGGAGTGGATCCTTGAAGGAGGTAACTAAGGGATGCTGCCAGCTAAACACTCTTCTTGAAGGAAATCTGAATAGCATATCTCTACATCTGCCAAACAATGTGAAATTCTCAGTATTTTATACCAAATGAAAAAGGGAAATTATTTATCTGTATATGTAGTATTGCTCAATTGTGTAGATAATAATTAATTACAAAAATTATGTCAAGCATTATGCAAAATGCATTACATTATTTGATTTAATCCTCATAACAACTCTGAGATTAGTACTGTTATGATCTCCATTATAGAAAAAAAAAAAAAACAACAACAAACATTGCTTAAGAAGTTAGGGAACATGTCTCAAATGTAGGAAGTGGCCATTATATGCAAACACAAGTTTACTTTGCTGTGCTAGTCTGTGCTCTATCTAATTTCATGAAGGTCCATACCTGAGAAAAAGAATGGAAGGAAACATGCATAAATGATAATAGTGATTATATGGAGGTACTACAGGTTATAAATTGTTATTTATTCTTTTACTCTATTTTCTACATTTTTGCCATGACGTGTTCTAGTTGTCTGTCAAAGCATAACAAATCACCCCAAACTTAGTCCTCTAATACAACAGTTATTTTATTATTCTTATGGATTCTCAGTTCAAGAATTCTGACAAGACACACAGGGATGGCTTGATTCTGCTCAACTTATTTAGGGCCTCAGCTGAGAAGACATAAATAACTGGGGTACTTCATCAACCAGGGAACTGGAATCCCTGAATCACATATCTGGTGCTTGGGCTAGAATGACTGTAAGTCTGGCTGTAGCTGGGTCATTTGATTGGAAAGTTTGTAAATGATATGCAGCTTTTCTGTGTAACCTGGGATTCCTTATAGCCTGTCTGCCTCAAGGTATTCAGACTTCTTACATGGTAGCTAATAGCTTTAAAAATAAGTTTTCCAGAAAATAGAAGGAATATATTTTGCTTTTTATGACCTAGTCTTAGAGGAAACATAATTTACTTCTACCACATTCTTTTGGTCAGAACCTATCTATTTGAGAAGATTATAAATGAATTAGTGCCATGTTTTAAAACCTCCAGAGGACATATTTCCATAATCAGAAGAATGTACATTTTAGACATTAAAATTCCCAGTTTATTTTTTACTCTGAAATAAATTTAGCAAAATAAACAATAACAACAAAACAAATGAGTGAATGTGTGTGTGTGTATTTAACTTATGAGATTTGGTGGTAGAGAATCTAAGCTCTCTGACACTAATGGTTACTTATCTTGGCTTTATCTGTAGTAACAATCACAGAGCTAATAGCAGGCAGGATATGAGATGCTGTGTTACAGTTTTATGCATAGTAGAAAATTGGACGTGCTAACATTACAAAAACTTTTTACCCATTTACATAAATCTTTAATGGTCTATTGTATCACAAATCCACTTTTTCAAGGATTTGCTGGACAGATTTGTCCAAGCCTTACTCAACCACACGTGAATTTTCTTTTGTTTAAAAATTAATAGCATACAGGAATTCCTGGGTGGCACAGTTGGTTAAACATTGGACTCTCAGACTCTTGGTTGGACACTTGGTTTTGGCTCAGGTCATGCTCTCATCGTCATGAAATTGAGCCCCATCTCTGGCTCTGCATTAAGCACAGGGCCTGCTTAAGATTCTCTCCCTCTCCTTCTGCCCTTTGCTCCACAACTCTCTCTCTCATAAATATATAAATCTTTAAAACGGTTCAACAGGAAGATCTAAAAATTTTAAATATCTATGCCCTAATGTGGGAGCAGCCAACTGTATAAACCAATTAAAAGCAAAATCAAAGAAACACATCGACAATAATTCAATAATAGTAGGTGACTTTAACACCCCCTCACTGAGATGGACAGATCATCCAAGCAAAAGATCAACAAGGAAATAAAGGCCTTAAATGACACACTGGACCAGATGGACATGACAGATATATTCAGAACATTCCATCCCAGGGCAACAGAATACACATTCTTCTCTAGTGCACATAGAACATTCTCCAGAATAGATCACATCCTGGGTCACAAATCCGGTCTCAACCAGTACCAAATATGGAGGGATCATTCCCTGCATATTTTCAGATCACAATGCTCTGAAGCTAGAACTCAATCACAAGAGGAAAGTTGGAAAGAAGCCAAATACATGGAGGTTAAAGAGCATCCTACTAAAGAATGAATGGGTCAACCAGGAAATTAAAGAAGAAGTGAAAAAATTCATGGAAACAAATGAAATGTGAACACAACTGTTCAAAATCTGTGGGACACAGCAAAGGCAGTCCTGAGAGGAAAGTATATAGCCATACAAGGCTTTCTAAAGAAACAAGAAAAGTCTCAAGTACACAACCTAACCCTACACCTAAAGGAGCTAGAAAAAGAACAGCAAAGAAAGCCTAACCCCAGCAGGAGAAATAATAAAGATCAGAGCAGAAAACAATGAAATAGAAACTGAGAGAAGAGTAGAACAAATCAACAAAACTGGAGCTGATTCTTTGAAAGAATTAATAAGATTGATAAACCGCTGGTGAGACTTACCAAAAAGAAAAAAGAAAGGACCCGTGTAAATAAAATTATGAATGAAAGAGGAGAGATCACAACTAACACCAAAGAAAAACAATTATAAGAACATATTATGAGCAACTATACACCAGCAAATTTGACAATCTGAAATGAATGGATGCATTCGTAGAGACATATAAACTACCACAACTGAACCAGGAAGAAATAGAAAACCTGAACAGACCCATAACCAGTAAGGAGACTGAAGCAGTCATCAAAAATCTGCAAAAAAAAAAAAAAAAAAAAAAAGCCCAGGGCCAGACGGCTTCCCAGAGGAATTCTACCAAACATTTAAAGAAGAATTGTTTCCTATTCTCCTGAAACTGTTCCAAAAAATAGAAATGGAAGGAAAACTTCCAAACTCATTTTATGAGGCCAACATCACCTTGATCCCAAAACAAGACAAGGATCCCATCAAAAAAGAGAACTACAGATCAATATCCTTGATGAACACAGATGCAATAATTCTCACGAAAATACTAGCCAATAGGATCCAATAGTACATTAAAAGGATTATTCACCAGGACCAAGTGGGATTTATTCCTGGGCTGCATGGTTGGTTCAACATCTGCAAATCAATCAATGTGATACAATACATTAATACAAGAAATAACAAGAACCATATGATACTCTCAATAGATGCTGAAAAAGCATTTGATAAAGTATAGCATCATTTTTTGATCAAAAGTCTTCAAAGTATAGGGATAGAGGGCACATACCTCAATATAATCAAAGCCATCTATGAAAAACCCACAGCAAATATCATTATCAATGGGGAAAAACTGAGAGATTTTCCACTAAGATCAGGAACACCTCAGGGATGTCCATTATCATCACTGCTATTCAACATGGTACCAGAAGTCCTAGCCTCAGCAATCAGAAAACAAAAAGAAATTAAAAACATCCAAATCAGCAAAGAAGAGTCTAACCTCTCACTCTTTGCAGATGATATGATACTATATGTGGAAAACCCAAAAGTCTCCACTCCAAAACTGCTAGAACTTGGAAAGGAATTCACTAAAGTGTCAGGATATAAAATCAATGCACAGAAATCAGTTGTATTTCTATACACCAAAAACAAGACAGAAGAAAGAGAAATTAAGGAGTCAATCTCCTTTACAATTGCACCCGAAACCATAAGATACCTAGGAATAAACCTAACCAAAGAGGCAAATAATCTGTCCTCAGAAAACTATAAAGTACTCATGAAAGAAATTGAGGAAGACACAAAGAAATGGAAAAGCTTTCCATGCTCATGGAATGAAAGAATAAATATTGTGAAAATGTCTATGCTACCTAAAGCAATCTATACATTTAATGCAATCCCTATCAAAATACCATCTTTTTTTTTCAAAGAAATGGAACAAATAATCCTAAAATTTATATGGAACCAGAAAAGACCCTGAGTAGCCAGAGGAATGTTGAAAAAGAAAACCAAAGTTGGTGGCATCACAATTCCAGACTTCAAGCTCTATTACAAAGCTGTCATCATCAAGATGATATGGTACTGGCACAAAAACAGACACATACATCAATGGAACAGAATAGAGAGCCCAGAAATAGACCCTCAACTCTATGGTCAACTAATCTTCAACAAAGCAGGAAAGAGTATCCAATCGTAAAAAGACAGCCTCTTCAACAAATGGTGTTGGGAAAATTGGACAGCACATGCAAAAAAATGAAACTGGACCATTTCCTTACACCACACACAAAAATAGACTCAAAATGGATGAAAGACCTCAATGTGAGACAGGAATCCCTCAAAATCCTTGAGGAGAACACAAGCAGCAACCTCTTCAACCTCAGCTGCAGCAACTTCTTCCCAGAAACATCACAAAAGGCAAGGGAAGCAAGGGCAAAAATGAACTATTGGGATTTCACCAAGATCAAAAGCTTTTGCACAGCATAGGAAGCAGTCAACAAAACCAAAAGACAACTGACAGAAAAGGAGAAGACATTTGCAAATGGCATATCAGATAAAGGACTAGCATCCAAAATCTATAAATAACTTATCAAACTCAACACCCAAAGCACAAATAATCCAATCAATAAATGGGCAGAGGACATGAACATGAACATGTCTTCTGCAAAGAAGACATCCAGATGGCCAACAGACACATGAAAAAAATGCTCCACATCACTCAGCATCAGGGAAATACAAATCAAAACCACAATGAGATACCACCTCACACTAGTCAGAATGGCTAAAATTAACAAGTCAGGAAATGACAGATGTTGGATAGGATGTGGAAAAAGGGGAACCCTCTTACACTATTGGTAGGAATGCAATCTGGTGCAGCTACTCTGAAAAACAGCATGGCGGTTCCTCATTAATTGAAAATAGAGCTACCCTATGACCCAGCAATAGCATTACTGAGTAGTTACCCTACAGATACAAATGTAGTGATCCAAAGGGGCACATGCACCCAAATGTTTATAGTAGAAATGTCCACAATAGCCAAACTATGGAAAGAATGTAGATGTCCATCAACAGATGGATGGATAAAGAAGTGGTATATATATACGATGGAATACTGTGCAGCCATCAAAAGAAATGAAATCTTGCCATTTGCAACGACGTGTACGCAACTAGAGAGTATTATGCTGAGTGAAATAAGCCAATCAGAGAATGACAATTATCATATCATCTCCCTGATATGAGCAATTTGAGAGGCTCAGTGGGGAATTTGGGGGGTAGGGAAGGAAAAAAATGAAACAAGATGGGATTGGGAGGGAGACAAACCATAAGAGACTCAATCTCTTGGGAGGGAGACAAACCATAAGTGACTCTTAATCTCACAAAACAAACTAAGGGTTGCTGTGGGGGAGGTATGGAGAGGGTGGTTGCATTATGGACATTTGGGAAGGTATGTGATATGGTGAGTGCTGTGAAGTGTGTAAGCCTGACGATTCATAGACTTGTACCCCTGGGGCAAATAATACATTGTATTTTAATTAAAATAATTAGTTTATAAAAGAGAAAATCTCTTCTGAAAAATAAAACATTTTACTTTTCCTTTCCAATTTAGATGTTTTTATTTCTTTATCTTGCCTATTCCAGCTAGAACGTCCAGTACTACATTGAGTAAGAGTGGTGAAAGTGGCATCCTTCTCTTGTTGCTGGTATTATAGGAAAAATTTTCAAAATTTCAAAATTGAGTATGATGTTAGCTATAAATTTGTTATGCATGGACTTTATATGTTTAAATTTATTTCTTCTATATCCAAATTGTTAAGAGTTTTTTATAATAAATGATGTTGAATTTATAAAAAAAATCTTTAAAATTAACTAATTAATTAATATTGGACACATTAATGCATAACAGAGGCTTATTCATCCCACACTTTAGAATGCTGCTGTGTGTTCCATTGAATACTCATGGTGTAAATTTGGCTAGATACTACATAAGGGAAAACCTGTCAGTTCTCCAGAAGGCTATTCCCTATCCAATTCTTAAGGGTCATTCTTTTAAAAAATTCGCCCTTAGATACTTGTTATATATTAAAGAGTCCAAGCAATTAGTAATATCAGCTTTGTCATATTTAAAATTTATCTATATTATTTTATATGAATGTCTACACCACATTGCTGACTTTTTAAATTATTCCATTAGAACTCAATACTTCAGTAGAGCAGGGGAAAAATATTTGGGACTCATCAGTCAAATGCAACAAAATACTGCAAAAGTACA
Source organism: Meles meles (assembly GCF_922984935.1). Taxonomy (NCBI): domain Eukaryota; kingdom Metazoa; phylum Chordata; class Mammalia; order Carnivora; family Mustelidae; genus Meles; species Meles meles. The sequence goes on along the minus strand of NC_060066.1, from coordinate 154,738,209 downwards.
TCCTCTCTTTGATATTGGAACTAAGGAAAGATCAGCTAAAGCACCATGGATCGTCAAATGTGAAGCATGAACTTTGGAGTTGAGCAGACCAGAATTTATGTCTAGCTCCAACATTTTAAGTGTTTAAGTCCAACACTTAAAATGTTGGAGCTAGACATACTCCAAACCTTAAAATCGACTTAAGGTTCTATAAGTACTTTAAATTCTTTGAGTCTGACTACTGTCAGCCATGGTAAGGATAATAGTATTTTTCTCATAGGTAAGTTGTGAATCTGGAATAGATATAGATGATGTCAATAAAACATTTTATATTGCCTTTAGCCCATAATAAACAATTTTTAAGAAGCAATGCTTGTTTTGTTACATTCTCTTTAACATAGCTTGGGAAGGTAAACGTTCTATCTTTATATTACCTAGTAAAAAAAAATTTAGGTCAATCAGAGGTCAACTTGAGAAATCTAAACAAGATATGGAAGAATAATTTAGTACTTCAAACCGACCTCAATATTTGACTATTCTGAAGAAATCAGGACAGACTTTCTCTTACATTCCACAAATTTTGGCCAAATAATAAAAAAAATAAAGATAGTTGAGAAAAGGATGGATATGCATTACTAGAATCTGCCTGATAAGTATTTCATATATTCCATTGCTTTACATGTAATTATTTTAACATAGCCTTGTACAGAGCTTGTCATAAGGTAAACATTCATTAATAGATATTTGTCGATAAAGAGTATCCATCTGTCTGTGAATTTTACAAGTTCTTCATATATTAAATATAAAAACCACTTGTAAGTGTTATATATTGTGAATAGTACTCCATTTTGTCATTTATCTTATTGTACTTTTAATACTTTAAGTTTATCATGTTTTCCTTCTATTTTAAAAAGTGATTTTGTGCTTACAAAGACTTTCTCCATTTCCCTGAATTTAAATGCCTACCCATCTGCAGGGAAAAATGTTTTAAGGTGATATCTTTTTATTTGCCTCAGAGACTTTAGCCCTTACCTGTCTTTAGTCCTCACCATTTAAAAATAATAGTTATTGGGGCGCCTGGGTGGCTCAGTGGGTTAAAGCCTCTGCCTTCGGCTCAGGTCATGATCCCAGGGTCCTGGGATCGAGCCCCGCATCAGGCTCTCTGCTTGGCAGGGAGCCTGCTTCCTCCTCTCTCTCTCTCTGCCTGCCTCTCTCCCTACTTGTGATCTCTATCTGTCAAATAAATAAATAAAATCTTTAAAAAGATTCATGATGTTGGAGTTAATTCCTGTGAATTACTTTTTTTTTTTTCCTGGAGGAAGCAGAACTGATAGACATTTCCTGTTCCCAGTAATGTTTCAGAGTTTTCCTATGTTTTAATACTTTGACTAATGCAGGGAGTAACTAATGAAGCAGAGGACATGAAGTTGTAGGGAGAAGGTAAAGGCAAAGGAAAAACAGGAGTTAGATGATGGAGTCAACTCACTTTCTTATTTGGAAGTTTTCACTAAGGACCAAACTGAACCCCAGTCTTATATGTCCAATAAACAATGAGTTTATTGAGCATTACTTTGCCAGGTACCTTCCAAGTACTTTGAATGTATTTCAAGTACTTTGAATGTATTATCACATCAGTTGTGAATGCATAGTTTGTATGTGTATGACATCAGGACATACAGTTATTTTTCCCTTTATTTATAACCAAGGAACTTAGTATTAAAGGAATTATGCAACTTGCTCCAGTTGACATAGTCATTAGCAGAGCTGGGGTTCTAACTTAGGGAGGTAATTCTAGTACCCACAGTCTTAACCCTTAGGATCTCATGTATCTCAAACTTCACATATGAAAAATAAAATATTTTATTTCTACCTCAAAAACCACATCTTCCTGATTCTTCCCTAACTCATTATCATGTCATTCTCCTGCCAACTCTATAGTTGAATTTTGGAAAAATTCAAACACCAAATACTCTGACCTACAAGACCCTATAAGATCTGACCTACAAGACCTATAAGGATGTCTTAGACCTCCTCTTGAACATTACTTTTCCTTTCTTTATTTTTAACTTTCTATAACACATTGGCCTTCAAACATACTAAGTTTATTTCCATCTTAGGAAATTATGTGTTTCACACTTAACTGCTCCTTAATCTTCAGTGGCTGTCCTTGAAATTGTGGCTTGGATTTCTCTTTTTTGGTATTTACCATTTATCTTAAAGTGTACCTTCTCAGAGAAGTAAAGCTTTCCCTGACTGCTCAATTTAAAGTAGCCACGTTATTATTCGCTAGTTTTCCTTCACAGTCATTGGTACTTTATAATACTGTATATAATATTTTTATTTGTTTATTTATTTATTTTTACTTATTTTGGAGAGAAAGCATGTGCCGGGAGGAAGGGAGGGGCAGAGGGAGAGGGACAGGAGAGAGAGGGGAGAGAGAGAATCCCAAGCAGACTCCCCACTAAATGTGGAGCCTGATGAGGAGCTCAGTCCCAGGACCCTGAGATCATGATCTGAGCCAAAGTGAAGACTTGGATGCTCAACTGACTGAGCCACCCACACACTGTCTTGTTTATTTTTTATTTTATCTCTTTCCTCTTACATATACTCAGTAAAAATGTAAGTTCCATGAAAGCAGAATTTTAACTGTCTTATTCAGTGCCATGTTTCCTCTGCTCAGAACAGTTTCACATGCCATATATGTCCAAGAAGTGTTTGTTAAGTGTATGAAAGGTTTATTGAAAAAGAGAATAATGTCATCAAAACTGTGTATAAGAATGATTATTTAGTAGCAGTAAGGAGGCTGGACTGCAGTAGGAAAAGGCTTAATCACAGAGACTAGTGAGAAGACTGTAAAATGGAGGGTGACGTCAGAAATAAGAAAAAATATAGGAAATACTAGTGAGTTAGAACCAACAGAATTCTGAAACTGATTGAGTCAAAGGACTCAATGATATTTAGAGTAAGAAAATGTCATTAATGTGAATAAGAACTACTAGGAGATGACAGATAACACTGGGAAAATTATGAATGGTATTTGCAAGAGCAATTTTTAATTTTAAATTTAAGATGTTATAGGCAGGATGTATAGAATTTGGACTTAAAGGAATTTGGACTAAAGATGAAGTTATCTGATTGTGTACGAATTGCCAAAGGTGGCATTTGGAATGAGAAAGTGTCTTGAGGCTAAGTTCACTTTTTTTTAAAAAATATTTTATTTATTTGACAGAGAGAAATCACAACTAGGCAGAGAGGCAGGCAGAGAGAGAGGAGGAAGCAGGCTCCCCGCGGAGCAGAGAGCCCGATGTGGGGCTCGATCCAGGACCCTGGGATCATGACCTGAGCCGAAGTCAGAGGCTTTAACTCACTGAGCCACCCAGGCGCCCCTAAGTTCACTTTTTGAAGGCAGACAAAAAGAGGAGGCAAGAAGAGATCATCTGACTATAGAGAGAAGGACTGACATTGGATTTGGTAAACAAGGTTACCTTCTGAAACTGAATAGGTTATTTCAGGACAGTGGTGAGTCCTTCTGTCTTAGGTGGAAGAAACTAGCATGGCAATTTCTCTCAATAATATAAGGCAAGCACAAAGGGAGAAGAGATGGTATGAGAAAGAGCAAAATTCAATGTGCAAGGAGCATAGTGAACTCAGTTGGGATTTATGTTAAGATTTGGGTATACATAGCTAGAGATTACTAAAGAAATGAATCACAGCTGTCAGGAGTGATTATCAATAACTTTTTTTGGAAGCTGAGAAAATGAAGGCAAGGACAGAGATAAAATTAGTTTAGCTTTAGTGGGAAAAAAAAAAGAATGGAGAAAACGCAAGTCTATATCTGAACAGAAGGGACCAATGGAATGCAGAGTATGCAGAGGTAAAATTTAAATACAGAGGTAAATTTAAAATACGGGTATGCAGAGTAGAAAATTTGGAAACTATAACATTAATTTGCCATTTAGAATTCTTTACCAAAGTTTTTTTACTTTTTTATAACTTCTTTTTTCAGTTACATGTAATAGGTTTAAGAAATCAACTTTTTTTTTAATGAGTGGATTTTCTTAACCAACAGTATTTGAAATAATATGTTTATGGATAAGTGCAATGGCCTATCTCATGAAGACTTGTCTTTCTTGCCACAGAGTGTGTTTGAGACCTATTAAAGTATTAAAGAAGTTGTGGTTTGAATTCTTACTTAGAGAAAGGGTTAAACATGTAGATCTTTCTTTGTATTCCCTTCCAATTTGGGGGTTTTATGAATATGACCATCCATATCACTCTTTTGAGTGTTCTGACTTATAAAATAAAGTATATAATAGTAATTTTTGTAGGATAACTTAGAGAAATATTTACTTTTTATTTTATTTTTTATTAACCATTCTGAAGGTCCTACCATTTACCAGGTTTAAATAAGTTAATGCATATGAAAGGTTAATTACATATTAAAAATTCAGTGAATGTAAATTGCTATTAATATTGCGAAAAGTTCCATATCTCTCCAAAGACAGAAATACAGTGCAAATAATAATATGAGGAAAGTAAGCATCTCTTTGGCGATTGCATAAATTATTCTAACTCAAAGGCCTAAATTCTACCTCAAACATCTTCACTGTCAAAATGAGTCAAGTTAGGAAAGACACTACTGATTAATTATGTATAGGCTCATGACACTGTGTGTCATTAATTATGTATAGGAGCCATGACACATATGTAAAGAAGAAGCAATTACTGAATTACCAGGAAATAGTCCACTGCAGTCAGTCCAATCATGCAGTTGCCAGAGAAAGCACATTTATTGGAGTGACCTACACATACGATTGAGTTGAGTTTGCAAGAGTCTCACCATAGGTAATGTCCTTTCTATCTTTCATGGTCAAGTGGTAGAGGATTGATTGAAACTGAATAGCCTTGTCATTTGTTCATACATTTCACCATTTGAGAGCTTCTCTTTGCTGTCTCATGTGCTCTTATGCCAGAAATCACACTTAGGTTTTCTTTGAGCACCTAAACTGGCTGACAGTCAGCGAATCGATATATCCTGTTACAGAGTGTCCAAACCTGCTATTAGTAGAAAAGTAACACTAAAGATGTGTTTCTTTACAGGACAGTGCAGAATTGATCACTTCTCTACTTCACAGTGGAGCTGACATACAGCAGGTTGGGTATGGTGGCCTCACTGCCCTGCATATTGCTACAATAGCGGGTCATCTGGAGGTAAGTCTCACCTTGGTCACCTGTGAAAACAGACCTGACTCTTTTGATTCTTATCTTAACTCTTTTCAAAAGCTGCTTTTCAGATTCTAGGAGTTGATTTATTTTTTAGCTACTGAACACATACATTTATTTTGAGGACCAAGTTAAACTATATAAATGTTCTTTTCATAGTCAATTCAGGCTGTTTTGTAAAAATGTAATCAAACATCAATTATATAAAGATGGCTGGATACACACAGGCTTTATAGAAGTGATTAAGAGCATAGGTTTTGGAGTCAGGCAATCACTTGCTGTGTTTACCTCATAAAAGTTTCTGTCATCTCTGCTTTTTTTCATTTATGAAATAGAAACTATAATAGGCTTATTTAATGATTAAATTAGAGAATCTATATAAAACACTTTTCAGATTGTCTCGTGGCTTAAGAATGAAATATCATTCATTCCCTTATGTATTATTTGATTTATTAAGCATCTGTTGTGCCACAGATATTGTTCTAGTTTTGAGGTGAGAGTAGTAAAAAATTAGGCAAAACTCCATTTTCTTGGAATTTAGCTGTAGAGAATGAGATGGACAATAAAGAAAAGAAAACATATAATATCAGTTAGTAATATGTACTAGAAAAATAAAACAAGGTAAAATAAAGAGTGAAGAAGTGGACACCATTTAAAATAAACTACATAGTGAAACTATATATAAAATATATGTGATAACACATGCAAAGACCCTATGTCAGAAAAGAATTAGTTATGTTTCAGGGATACAAATAAGCCAAAGTTATTAGTGTGGTATGAGCTAGAGATAAAGTGATGGAGATGGGGTCAAGTGGATGTTTACAAACAAGATCACAAAGTGTTTTTAAGACCATGGGAAGGACTCTGGACCGTGTCTTAGATTTAATTACTAAAATATTAATTTCATACATACAAAGCACTTTGTATTATTTATTTAATATACTGACAAATCCTCATGAAATAGTTTTTAATGTCACTGCCATTTTGTAGATATAAAACCATGACTCTTCTATAGCCATTGTCTTTACATATTGTAAAGCCAGTGAGGAAAAGAACCATGTCTGGAATCCTGGTCAGTTTACTCAAAATCCCATGATATTCACACTGTATATTATTTGTGGTAACAACAATATCTTTATTATTAAATAGTTATCTATTTCTCCCTTTTAGTCATGTTACAAGTTAAATTGTACTTTCTTCGCTAACACACACACATTTACGCCAACTGTGAGCAAGCAGAGCTACATATAAAATCATACATAAAACCTATAAAATGGGTGTGATCCACCTTCCTTAACAGCATCACTGTAAAGGGCTCTTACATTCAATAAATATTAACATATCTCATTGAGAGCAAAATAATTTCCTTCATGCTGACATTTCCACCTCTTACTAGCTCTTATTTCTCCCCCAAAATAGATGTTTTTGGTGAGATTCACTGTAAATATAAGTGAATCTGTGTTACGTATAAGAGGGGAAATTTCATTAGAATCACCTAAATACCAGTGTTTTCCAAAAAAGAGAACAACTGAGGCTAGTGATAAAGTAAATGGAAGGTAAACATTAAAAAGTCTGGGTGGAAGAATTGTTGAGGTAGACATTAAGTTCCAGTGGGATACATTCAATCTCTTAACGCTGGCACAGTTGAGGGAGTGGGAGTGGTATGGCAGAATCCTTTTTGTCTACTGCTGAGTTGATTACATTTGTGAGGGATAGAATTACAAGTTTCAAAAGCGAGGTGGTTAAGAGCTTGGCCTCTTCATCTCCTATTCAAATAGCTATTTTCTTTCTTTGTAAATCATGGTGTGAAAGGAAATATAATTCTACCAGCCTTAGGGCAAACTTTACCAAAATCATTCCAGATAGGTTGCTAATCTTGTCTTGCCTTTCTTCATGGATTCTCCAACTTCCTTTTTAGCTGTTGTAAACTTTTAGTGACTTTTATTGTCAATCACTGCTGGTGCATAAAGCAAGTGTCTATACATTAACCTTTATTCCCTTCTTATCTAATGGACTAATTAAGGCACAAATCAGATAATAAAAGAAAAGGATATTCAAAAAACCTGCAAGCATCATATTCAAATGCAGAATTTTTTTCTTTGAATTATTTTTCCAAAGCTATTAATTGCAATAAATACTCATTTTTAATATATTTTCTTTCCCCAATATTCATTTATTCATTTAATAAATATTTTTGAACCTCTACCTTTTCTATAGCATAGTGCTATAATATGGGAATGATATAAGAAAATATGACATACTTTTTCCTTCTAAGGCATTATAGTGTAGCTGGACACACAAAATTAATACACAGGAAAAATAATGAACAATTCAAAAGTAAAATAGGAAGGACAGAAGGGGAAAGAGTCAAAGATCAGAGTGAGTTTGGAAATTAGGAACAATTAGAAATGTGATAATTACATAGCAAGAAATGACAACACAAAATAAAAAGTGTTAAGAATTCACTGGTAATAGAGATCAACATGGACTGAAAGAGCTGGGGAAGGATTTATGAGAGATGTTTTGAAGTTGGACTTAACTTTAAAGAGTAGTGAGAACTGGACAGAGAAAAGAGGACTCATGTCCAGAAATGGTCAGGAGAATGAGTTGAACACATTTAGAGGAGAGTGAAAATAACGTTAGATGAACAGATTGTGAAGAGTCCCTACAAGTTAATTTGGATATTAGGAATGACCAGACTAAGGAAACTGAGAATATAAGTCCAAGGAGTTTAATTCACAATACACAATAAACAATTATTGTGTATGTTTTATAACACACATGCCTAGATGGTGTGGTAGATAAAGAGATAAATAGAAGACAGAAATTCCTCCTCTTCAAAGACACTTACAGCCAATAGGATTTTTTTCCCAACAGGAAATCACAAGCCATTGAGACTTTTTGAACAAGATAATGACTGGAGATTTGATAAATAACATATTGAAGAGGATTTCTTTGAACAAAGTGTTTGGTATGGATTCCAGAGTGATGATATAATGATTAAACAGACAGAGATAAAAGATTGGGTAAAGGAATCAATTTGGAGGAGAAATCAATTTGCTCCAACATGTTGATCTACTGACAACATCCAAATTTTCAAGTGGAAATATTCCTTAATCATTTATGATTAAAACACAGCACAACACACAATTAATTAAAATACAACATAACAAAATACACAACTAGCATTCAATAGAGAAATTGAGGTTTAGTGTAAGTATTTGAAAATTATATGTGAAGAGGTTATATTTGAAACCAGGATAACCGAAAGTTATAAATTGGGTCTAATAGATAGCGAAGCACTATGCCTCTATCCATAGAGACTTGCGGAATTACTGAATAACCACTGAAGGACAAAGGAGCATTGGTTATAGTGGTGTGAGGAAAACAAGGAGACTGTACTATCATAGTAATTAGGAGTAGAGAGAATGTCAGTAGATAAAGGATCCTGGATATCAAATGGTGTAGAAAGGACAATGAGTACGATGGGATAAAATACATACAGTTTTTACTTATTATACTGAAAATTTCGATGCTTATTTCACTCCTATTTTTCATTCTTGGTTAGCAGAGATGGTGGCAGTGGATCCGTGAAAGTTCCCTTTCATTAGTAGTCACTTTCTTTTATCGCCCACCTGTCTCTGTGCAACAATAACTGATGCTAAGTCTGACAGCCCTCTTTGTCTACACATATAAAATTCAGAACCTCCATTAGTGTCTCAAGTGTGTTTGTCCTCCCATAATTGTGAATTCTATTAAATAATTTTACAATAAAATTTACATTGACTAGGCAGCTGTCTCCTTCAATAATAGAAGAGAACATGTGCTGTAGATTCCTAGACACGGTGATTGCAATTTGAGACTCAGACTTGGGCTTACTGTGCTTTGAAAAGGAAGCAAATAGTGCTTGTCCTGGGTCTTACTACTTCTCCCCGATTTATCCATCAAAAAAAAAAATACATGTGCATATTCTGCTTTATACAAGTCCCAAGATCCTGTTAGCAAACTACAAAAATGCGTTAAACCCTTTTCTCCCCTTTGCATCCAGGAGACACATACGTCATATGCTCGCTCCCTCAACCATGAAAATGAAAAATATTAGCTAACATTTGGTAGTGCTTGATTATTCATGTGCATTTGTTATTTGGCTCTTCTGTTAGATGGCTACCATTAAACTTAGTTTATCAATGAAGAAACTAAGGATTAAAGAAATTAAATGACTCCCACAGGACCATTCAGACAATAAATAAATGAGATGAGTAGGACTCAAACCTACTCAAATATGTAGTCTTGTAAATAAAAGAACAATTATTCCCTCTTGACTCTTGTATGTGTTGCTAAAACAGGCTTACAGCCATAAGACACAGAAAATATATTCAGAAAACAAAGCATAAACTGAGTATCTTACTATCTAAAGCCCAGACATTGTTACATATACAATTTAAGCAACATTAATTAATTCAAGAATAACTTTATATGGTCCTTAGTGTATGGGCACAAGAACCCATGGATGTATAATGCATGTATGTGGGCATACCACACACACACATACACATACACATACACGCACATCCCCAAAGTGTAAAACACTTTATGCTTAGTCAAATAACTTGTAAAAGCTGCTACACTTTGGTGTTTCATGCAGTAGTTTCTAAAGTTATCAGGAGACAAATCAATTATCTGTAGCTGTAGACAACTGTTTGAATAGCAAGCAGAAAAGCATGTCTGGGATGACACAATGTATAATGTATAGGGACTGTGGAGTGTTTTATTTCTCACAGAAAGTCAGTTTCATATACACTTTGTGCAGGTGAGAGTATTATTTTTATAGCTGAATTTATTCTATCCTACCTTATCCTTTTTTCAGATTGTAAACACTTATCCAAACACTGCTTCAGAAATGCTTCCCAGTTATTTTGGAATTTATTTCTGATTTCAAGGAAATGCAATTGATGTTGTTCCAGTTCGTTCTTAACTAAATCATCTGAATGTTTCAGGAGAGAGTTTTGTTTACCATGAAGCTTCTGACTCTCTCTAAGTTATTTCTTTTAGAATGGCTTTAGTTTTCTCCCCAAAGGCACAAACAAGTGAATGCTCAGAATTATAAAACATGGTCTCTCTCTCTCTCTCTCTCTCTCTCTCCCTCTTAAAGAGATAATGTGCTCAGGAATTTTATAACTAAAAAGTATTGGATCTGCCTCCAGTCTAATGAATAGACAGTAGTCCCTTATGAACTCCATTCTGAATGAACCCTGTGTCATTTCACAGTGTGCAGCACCATTGCCTTATCTCTGATGTCTCCCAAAATTTTGCAGGAGAGAAACAAATCCTATATGAACATCACAGGCTACTACAATTTAAGTACAGAAAGCACAGCAAGGGCCAAATATACCAGTTAAGGGCACATTATTATAAATAATTGTTTAAATATCACTCTAGTGAATGCCATTAATGATTGATAAGTATTCTAATTACCATCCTTTTAAAAAAGATCTTATTTAATGATTTCAGACAGAGAGAAAGAGCGAGTGAGAGAGAGCTTGAGTGGGGCGGGGGGGGGGGGGGTAGGAGGGGAGAAGCAGAAGGAGAAGCAGACTCCCTGCTGAGCAGGGAGCTGACATGGGGCCAGATCCCAGGACCTGGGATCATGACCTGAGCTGAAGGCAGATGCTTAACAGACTGAGCTACCCAGGCGTCCCTCTAATTACCATTCTTTGGCATGAACTCTAAACTTGGTCTGAATCAGTCATTTGCAGACTGTGATGCCAAACTTTAATATACCTTCATATCAAATGGTTAAATCTGAAACTAAACCTTTATTATACACATAGTCTTGGAATACTGAGACCTGATTTAGAAACACCACATCTCCTGTGGCATTCAAGAATGGTTTTCTTAGAAGTCAAAACTAAGAAGCTGTATGTCCTAATTACTGAATGTGCTCAGTATTACAGAATATTGTTTATTAAAGGTAGGGAGACAGTCTCTTACTGCCTAGGCTTTTGGTCTAGAGACTGAGACAAGATCATAGACTATATATCATAATCAGTAATTTTATGGTTTCAGAAGCAGTACTTTAAGTGTGTATCAATTGTAAGATTGATAACAAGAGGACATTACCTTGAGTGTCACTTTTTTTGTACTCAAATCTTTGCCATGGGTTCAATTAACTATTATTAAACATTAAGTACTGCTTTTGGGGTGAGGTAAAAGAGCATAAGCAGGAAAAGCTTTATAGGCTAATAAAAATGTAAATGAAGTGTTCGTCAGCTTGCTACCATGGCAAATGATGAAAGAAACATTACCTGAGAAATTAGATTCAAAGATTATTGCTAATCAAATCAACCTGAATGAGAATTATCTTTGTAAACATTCAGCATTTTGTGTGAATTTGCCTCTCTATGGCAACCCTTCTGTGCACTGAATTTGATTCTAGTATCCTAGGTACTCCCTACATTCATTTATTTTTTTATTTTTTTAAAGATTTTATTTATTTATTTGACAGACAGAGATCATAAGTAGGCAGAGAAGCAGGCAGAAATAAAGAGAGGAGGAAGCAGGCTCCCTGCAGAGCAGAGAGCCCAATGTGGGGCTCTATCCCAGGACCCTGGGATCATGACCTGAGCTGAAGGCAGAGGCTTTAACCCACTGAGCCACCCAGGCGCCCCTCCCTACATTCTTTTAAAAAAAGGATAGATAGATATAGATAAGATAGATATTTATATATAAATCATGCTATGCAATGTATCATCAGGTAGGCAGAAATAATCTCTGTGTTAGGTATCTGTGACAGTTGATAAGAAACAGCTATAGATTTTAATGCATGTGCACTTAATCTTTTTTAATGCCATATTCCCTACCAGGAATTTGATGGCTGAGTTATGAATCAAGCTTTCTATAGCTTGCTTAAGTGACATCCCCAGAGTTTCAGAAACTCTAAGTCCCTATGACCCAGGATGGCAGGAAATTGCTACTCTTGTTCCCTCAATTAGGAATGCATATGCAAATATGGGAAAACCAATACTTTCTACCTGTTCTTTAATATAGTAATAAAGTAGAGGTGAGTACCAACTACTTTCTCTCAGGTATGATCCATTCTGGGATGGCATTTAGGGAGTAAAGCTCTTTAAGTATTTTATCTTTTCTAAACATTGTGTAAGCTATTCTCCCAGATGGCTCCCTTTGGTGGATCTCCAAAGAACCTTTAGAAACTTTCTGAGGTCTGAGTAGGGGGAGTGGGAGGTTAGAGCCCCCACGAGTGGCTCTCAACAGCTGCCCTCTGTCACAGCCATCTCTCTTCTGAGGTGTCCCTCGAAGGTAATTGGCCACTCTGCCTCTTTTCACTTGTTCTTTCACAACTGAATATCAGACTAATATGGCCATTATAAAGCATGGAACTATTAAGGAAGTCACACAAACGTTTCTGGAGTTGCTTTGAGATGCAATTCAAGTGTAACTACTTAAAGTTATCTTTAACCTTTCTGCTTTTTACTTTTTTCTGTGCCCTGAAGCAGGCTACTAGCTCCCTCAGTTCTGGGGTGAGCTGTCTCATAATTACTGCAGATTTCCACATCTGAGAAAGATCCTGGCAAGAGTTGAAGAATCATTTTCATAATTCTCTCCTGAAAACAATACATTAAGCTATCCAGGAAATTGGGAGGGGGGGGATCTAAACTAAATAAGACAAAGGGGAATGGATGCAAATCTTTTGTCCAGAGCAATCAAAGATATTACTAGTAGTGGTCAATATGTTCCTTCATTCTGTGATTCATACTGTCATTATCTTACTCTATATTCATACCATCATTATCCTACTGGACTTCCTGCAATAGCATTCTGACTTATAAGGCCTGTCTTCCAATCATTTACAGGCTACTTTATCCTAAATTCTCCTGAGATTTTGCCAAATTCTCTAACACATGGCTTTGGTCACTCCTCTGACCAAGAAACTTGCTGACTCCGAAATACATCCAGCAGGAGATTCAGTTCTCCTACCTTTTCAGCCATGAGTGTTCATGCTTTTCATTTACAACACGCACTCTAAGTAATGAACTATTATGCATTTATATTCCCTATGCTTTTTATCACACTATAGTCTCTTTATAGTTTGCCTCTCCCACCCATCTTCAAAGTCCAGCTGAAATGCCACCTTCATGAAATTGCTAGATTCCTCTAGCTTGATGTGTTTTCACGTTTCTAACCACCAATAGTACTTTATCTATAATATTATATCTATATTATAGATATATATAGACATATATAGATAGATAGATATATTATAATATATTATAATCTATAATAGTACTTTATCTATACCTTTCTCATAGCATTTGAAACTGCTTGTTTTGTAAGCATGGTTTTATTTTATTATGTCATTATATATTTTTCTTGAGCATAAGAACTGCATGTGAAAATCTTTATGTCTCTCACAGATTCCAGTATTGTGCTTTTGAATATAGTAGGTTTGTAATAATTGTTTGTTGAATGACTAAGTTAATGATTATTCAAGTGTTCTTTTATAAATCATGCAGAATGAGGAAAATGATTTCTCCTCTTAGTAAATGCATGAGAGATTATAATGATACCTTTAATAAGGAAAGTAGCTTACAATATCACAAGCAATTTTCATGAATAGCTTCCTACAAATTTCTCTAATAAAATCTATAAAATGAAGTAAGTATACAGCCTATGTAAGCAAAAATAATGATTGTTTTGTTTTTAAAATTTTCTCTCTGCCCTTTCAATGCATCTTTTTAAGTTTTCATTTATTTATTTATTTTTATATGTTAATATTATCTTTATTATTTTAAGTTAAAACAAAAAATTTAAATAGTCAAATAGAGCTTCATTTAAGCTAGAACTTTCATTTTCTTCTCCCAGCATCTACCATGTATTTGTGGATTTTTTTTAAGTTTTTTATTTTTTAAGTTTTTATTTATATTGCAGTTAGTTAACATACAGTATAATAGTAGTTTCAAGTGTACAACTCAGTGATTCAGCACTTCCATACATCACCCTGTGCTCATCACAATAAGTGCCCTCCCATTTAAAATATAAAGGAGGAATTTTGACTCGATCTAATAAGGTTTGACCCCATCAAAAGAGAGTAACAGAGTTTAAATTTATTCTACTCCACAAAAAAGAAGTCCAACATACCCATAAGGGAGAATCATTAGTGTTTTAGATCTGCATGTCTCTCTCTATGACTTGGCTGAATTTTCCTAATCTCCATTCTAATCAGTAGTGTTGTCTCCAATCTCACATGTGAATTGTGCTTTCTGGCATAAAATCAGTTACTGACTCACAGTCCTGTGCTATTACGCAGCCTCAGCACTGATAGTTTGTGAGCCATTTATGAACTGTCAAGATAAATAAAGATCTTCAGATTATTTATATCTGCTATTTTCCCCAGTAAACTTATACTTAGAGAATTACTATATGTCTAATCCCTCTCCAACTTGATTTTATATCTTTTCGCCTAATTGGTTGCCAAACTGAATGTACAACTTTCACATTGCTGATGCAAGAAGAGTGGAAATGTGTTGTTCCAATAATGAACGTGACCTGGTTTAGATGTTGGTACTCCCATTAGCAATTGTGATAATGTAAATCGTTGAAAATAAGTTGTGGAATTATAATATATTATAGTAAAAGCCTTAGAATTATTTTAGTGATGTCTTATTGTTTCTATTAAGTAGTTGCTTCTAGCTTTTCTGGGTATCCCCAGGAAAGTGAGAATCTCCTGTGAATCAGGCAAATTTAGTAATTTTCAGCTAATTAAACACTCTTTAGGCACTCCCTCATATTAATATACTAGTATGGAGTTACAGAGACTTATGGGATGCATTCTTTGCTTGAGATACTTTGCCATTCTACACTTTCTTCTTTTTGACAAGAGACCAAGTCTGAACCCTCACTGGAACTTGTGGAATTGTTGAGATTGTGTCTAATTTAGAAAACCAAATTATTTGTTTATTATTAATTGATTGATTTTTAAAGATATTTATTTATTTATTTATTTGTCAGAGAGAGAGCACACACAGGGGTGATGGCAGGCAGAGGGAGAAACAGGCTTTCCACTGAGCAAGGAGCCCTATTTGGGACTTGATCCCAGGACCCTGGGATCATGGGTCACCAAATCTTTTAAATGAGAGTTTGTTTTTCTAATGTGAACATCTTTATTTTTTTTAATCTAAATTCAAATGAGAGTTTAGATAAAATTTGTAATTGAACAAACCCAGTACCAGTATGTGAATAATAAATTTACCTTTGGTGGGGTGCCTGTGTGGCTCAGTTGGTTGAACAACTAGCTCTTGATCTCAGCTTAGGTCACGGTCTCAGGGTCATGGGATCAGCACCATGTTGGGCCCCATGCTCTGTGGGGACTGTCCCTCTCCTTTGCTCCTCTCCTCCCCCAGTGCACATGTGCACATACTCACTCACTCTTTCTAAAATAAATAAATAAGTAAATAAGTTTACCTTTGATGTACTGCTGTCAAAATAATGATGAAAACTCTGTGTTTTAGGTGGATACATGGCTTAATTATGCTTAGTGAAATAAGTCAATCGGAGAAAGAAACAAACTGAGGGGGGTTTGAGGAGGGGGGTAGGGAGAGGGTAGTGGGGTTATGGACATTGGGGAGAGTATGTGCTATGGTGAGTGCTGTGAAGTGTGTAAACCTGGCGATTCACAGACCTAAACCCCTGGGGCTAATAATAAAAAATTTAAAAATTAAATAAATAAATAAAAGATAACTTGTGGGTCCGAAAAGAATTCAGAGTACAAATAAGAAAGTAGTTTGAACAGAATATTAACAAAACATTACATATAGAAGCTTGAACAATATAGCCAAAATAGAACTTTGAAATATATAGACTTAATTAGGAAATTAATGCAAGTTGCAATTCAAAGCTATCATCATCATGTCATTTGCAACTGATTAGGAAAAAAAGGCTAAAAATTAATGAGCTAAGCCATGTATCTACCTTTTTATTAATTATTTTTTAATTAACATATAATGTATTATTAGCCCAGGGGTACAGGTCTGTGAATTGCCAGGTTTATACACTTCACAGCACTCACCATAGCACATACCCTCCCCAATGTCCATAACCCCACCACCCTCTCCCTACCCCCCACCCCCAACCCCCCTCAGTTTGTTTTGTGACATTAAGAGTCTCTTATGGTTTGTCTCCCTCCTGATCCCATCTTGTTCCATTTATTTTTTTCCTACCCCTCAAAGCCCCCACGTTGCATCTCCACTTCCTCGTATCAGGAAGATCATATGATAGTTGTCTTTCTCTGACTGACTTATTTCGCTAAGCGTAATACCCTCTAGTTCCATCCATATCGTTGCAAATGGCAAGATTTCATTTCTTTTGATGGCTGCATAGTATTCCATTGTATATATATACCACATCTTCTTTATCCATTCATCTGTTGATGGACATCTAGGTTCTTTCCATAGTTTGGCTATTGTGGACATTGCTGCTCTAAACATTCTGGTGCACGTGCCCTTTGGATCACTACGTTTGTATCTTTAGGGTAAATACCCAGTAGTGCACTTGCTGGGTCGTAAGGTAGCTCTATTTTCAACTTTTTGGAGAACCTCCATGCTGTTTTACAGAGTGGTTGCACCAGCTTCCATTCCCACCAACAGTGTAGGAGGCTTCCCCTTTCTCTGCATCCTTGCCAGCATCTGTCATTTCCTGACTTGTTAATTTTAGCCTTTCCGACTGATGTGTGGTGGTATCTCATTGTGGTTTTGATTCGTATTTCCCTGATGCTGAGTGATGTGGAGCATTTTTTCATGTGTCTGTTGGCCATCTGGATGTCTTCTTTGCAGAATATCTGTTCATGTCTTCTACCCATTTCTTGATTGGATCATTTGTGCATTGGGTGTTGAGTTTGATAAGTTATTTATAGATTTTGGATACTAGTCCTTTATCTGATATGTTGTTTGCAAATATCTTCTCCCATTGTGCCAGTTGTCTTTCAGTTTTGTTGACCGTTTCCTATGCTGTGCAAAAACTTTTGATCTTGGTGAAATCCCAATAGTTCATTTTTGCCCTTGCTTCCCTTGCCTTTGGTGATGTTTCTGGGAAGAAGTTGCTGCAGCTGAAGTTGAAGAGGTTGCTGCCTGTATTCTCCTCAAGGATTTTGACGGATTCCTGTCTCACATTGAGGTCCTTCATCCATTTTGCGTCTATTTTCGTGTGTGGTTTAAGGAAATGGTCCTGTTTCATTCTTCTGCATGTGACTGTCCAATTTTCCCAACACCATTTGTTGAAGAGACTGTCTTTTTTCCATTGGACATTCTTTCCTGTTTTGTCAAAGATTACTTGACCATAGAGTTGAGGCTCTATTTCTGGGCTCTCTATTCTGTTCCATTGGTTTATGTGTCTATTTTTGTGCCAGTACCATCATCTTGATGATGACAGCATTGTAATAAAGCTTGAAGTCCGGAATTGTGATGCCATCAACTTTGGCTTTCTTTTTCAATATTGCTTTGGCTATTCAAGGTCTTTTCTGGTTCCATATAAATTTTAGGATTATTTGTTCCATTTCTTTGAAAAAAATGGATGGTATTTTGATAGGAATTGCATTAAATGTATAGATTGCTTTAGGTAGCATAGACATTTTCACAATATTTGTTCTTACAATCCATGAGCATGGAACGCTTTTTCAATTCTTTGTGTCTTCCTCAATTTCTTTCATGACTACTTTATAGTTTTCTGAGTATAGATTCTTTGCCTCTTTCGTTAGGTTTATTCCTAGGTATCATATGGTTTTGGGTGCAATTTTAAATGGGATTGACTCCTTAATTTCTCTTTCTTCTGTTTTGTTGTTGGTGTAAAGAAATGCAACTTATTTCTGTACATTGATTTTATATCCTGACACATTACTGAATTCCTGTACAAGTTCTAGCAGATTTGGAGTGGAGACTTTTGGGTTTTCCTCATATAGCATCATATCATCTGCAAAGAGTGATAGTTTGACTTCTTGTTTTTCAATTTGGATGCCTTTCATTTCTTTTTGTTGTCTGATTGCTGAGGCTAGGACTTCTAGTACTATGTTGAATAGCAGTGGTGATAACAGACATCCCTGCCATGTTCCTGACCTTAGCGGAAAAGCTTTCAGTTTTTCTCCATTGAGAATGATATTTGCAGTGGGTTTTTCATAGATGGCTTTGATTATATTGAGGTATGTGCCCTCTATCCCTACACTTTGAAGAGTTTTGATCAGGAAGGGATGCTGTACTTTGTCAAATGCTTTTTCATCATCTATTGAAAGTATCATATGGTTCTTGTTCTTTTTTGTATTAATGTATTGTATCACATTGATTTGCAGATGTTGAACTAACCTTGCAGCCCTGGAATAAATCCCACTTGGTCATGGTGAATAATCCTTTTATTGTACTGTTGGATCCTCTTGGCTAGTATTTTGGTGAGAATTTTTGCGTCTGTGTTCATCAAGGATATTGGTCTGTAGTTCTCTTTTTTTTTTTTAAAGATTTTTTATTTATTTGACAGAGAGAGATCACAAGTAGGCAGAGAGGCAGGCAGAGAGAGGGGAAGGAAGCAGGCTCCCTGCTGAGTGGAGAGCCCAATGCGGGGCTGGATCCCAGGACCCTGAGATCATGACCTGAGCCGAAGGCAGCGGCTTAACCACTGAGTCACCCAGGTGCCCCTGTAGTTCTCGTTTTTGATGGGATCCTTGTCTGGTTTTGGGAACAAGGTGATGTTGGCCTCATAAAATGAGTTTGGAAGTTTTCCTTCCATTTCTATTTTTTGGAACAGTTTCAGAAGAATAGGAAATAATTCTTCTTTAAATGTTTGGTAGAATTTCCCCGGGAAGCCATCTGGACGTGAGCTCTTCTTCTTTTTTTTTTTTTTTTCTTTTTTGCAGATTTTTGATGACTGCTTCAATCTCCTTACTGGTTATGGGTCTGTTCAGGTTTTCTATTTCTTCCTGGTTCAGTTGTGGTAGTTTATATGTCTCTAGGAATGCATCCATTTCTTCCAGGTTGTCAAATTTGTTGGCGTAGAGTTGCTTATAGTATGTTCTTATCATTGTTTTTATTTCTTTGGTGTTGGTTATGATCTCTCCTCTTTCATTCATGATTTTATTTACTTGGGTTCTTTCTTTTTTCTTTTTGGTAAGTCTGGCCAGGGGTTTATCAATCTTATTAATTCTTTCAAAGAATCAGCTCCTAGTTTTGTTGATTTGTTCTACTCTTCTCTCAGTTTCTCTTTCATTGTTTTCTGCTCTGATCTTTATTATTTCTCTTCTCCTGCTAGGGCTAGGCTTTCTTTACTGTTCTTTTCCTAGCTCCTTTAGGTGTAGGGTTAGGTTGTGTACTTGAGACCTTTCTTGTTTCTTTAGAAAGGCTTGTATGGCTATATACTTTCCTCTCAGGACTGCCTTTGCTGTGTCCCACAGATTTTGAACAGTTGTGTTCACATTTCATTTGTTTCCATGAATTTTTTCAATTCTTCCTTAATTTCCTGGTTGACCCACTCATTCTTTAGTAGGATGCTCTTTAACCTCCATGTATTTGACTTCTTTCCAACTTTCCTCTTGTGATTGAGTTCTAGCTTCAGAGCATTGTGATCTGAAAATATGCAGGGAATGATCCCTCCATATTTGGTACTGGTTGAGACCGGATTTGTGACCCAGGATGTGATCTATTCTGGAGAATGTTCCATGTGCACTAGAGAAGAATGTGTATTCTGTTGCCCTGGGATGGAATGTTCTGAATATATCTGTCATGTTCATCTGGTCCAGTGTGTCATTTAAGGCCTTTATTTCCTCATTGATCTTTTGCTTGGATGATCTGTCCATTTCAGTGAGGGGAGTGTTTAAGTCCCCTACCATTATTGTATTATTGTCAATGTGTTTCTTTGATTTTGTTATTAATTGGTTTATATAGTTGGCTGCTCCCATGTTAGGGGCATAGATATTTAAAATTGTTAGATCTTCTTGTTGGACAGACCCTTTGAGTATGATATAGTGTCCTTCCTCATCTCTTATTATAGTCTTTGGCTTAAAATCTAATTGATGTGGTATAAGAATAGCCACCCCAGTTTTCTTCTGATGTCCATTAGCAATGTAAATTGTTTTCCACCTCCACACTTTAAATCTGGAGGTGTCTTCGGGTCTAAAATGAGTTTCTTGTAGGCAGCATATTGATTTTTTGTTTGTTTGTTTGTTTGTTTTGTTTTGTTTATCCATTCTGATACCCTGTGTCTTTTGATTGGGGCATTTAGCCCATTTACATTCAGGGTAACTATTGAGAGATATGAATTTAGTGCCATTGTATTGCCTATAAGGTGAATGTTACTGTATATTGTGTCTGTTCCTTTCTGATCTATGACTTTTAGGGCCTTTCCTTGCTTAGAGGACCCTTTTCAATATTTCCTGTAGAGCTGGTTTGGTGTTTGCAAATTCTTTCAGTTTTTGTTTGTCCTGGAAGCTTTTTATCTCTCATATTTTCAGTGATAGCCTAGCTGGATACAGTATTCATGGCTGCATGTTTTCCTCATTTAATGCTCTGAATATATCATGC
Organism: Meles meles; assembly: GCF_922984935.1. NCBI lineage: Eukaryota > Metazoa > Chordata > Mammalia > Carnivora > Mustelidae > Meles > Meles meles. Next base: position 154,717,438 of record NC_060066.1, on the reverse strand, counting down.
CGGTTTTTTCTGGCCTGCTAGGTCTCTGAGGATAAGTCTGCTGCCAGTCTAATATTTTTATCATTGTATGTTACAGACTTCTTGTCCCGAGCTGCTTTCAGGATTTTCTCTTTGTCGCTAAGACTTGTAAATTTTACTATTAGGTGACAGGGTGTGGACCTATTCTTATTGATTTTGAAGGGGGTTCTCTGCACCTCCTGGATTTTGATGCTTGTTCCCTTTGCCATATTAGGGAAATTCTCTACAATAATTCTCTCCAATATACCTTCTGCTCACCCCCCTCTCTCCTTCTTCTGGAATCCCAATTATTCTAATGTTTTTTGTCTTATGGTATCACTTATCTCTCAAATTCTCCCTTCGTGGTCCAGTAGTTGTTTGTCTCTCTTTTGCTCAGCTTCTTTATTCTCTGTCATTTGGTCTTCCATATCACTAATTCTTTCTTCTGCCTCATTTATCCTAACAGTAAGAGCCTCCATTTTTTATTGCACCTCATTAATAGCTTTTTTTTTAAAGGAAAGCCTTTTTTTTAGATTTCATTTCTTTATTTGACAGAGAGAGAGAGACCACAAGTAGTCAGAGAGGCAGGCAGAGAGAGAGAGAGAGAGGGAAGCGGGCTCCCCGCCAAGCAGAGAGCCCGATGTGGGACTCAATCCCAGGACCCTGAGATCATGACCTGAACTGAAGGCAGCAGCTTAACCCACTGAGCCACCCAGGTGCCCCTCATTAATAGCTTTTTTAATTTCAACTTGGTTAGATTTTAGTTCTTTTATTTCTCCAGAAAGGGCTTTTATTTCTCCAGACAGGATTTCTCTAATATCTACCATACCTTTTTCAATCCTGGCTAGAACCTTGAGAATCATCATTCTGAACTCTAGATCTGACATATACCAATGTTCGTATTGATTAGGTCCCTAGCCTTTGGTACTGCCTCTGGTTCTTTTTTTTTTTTTTTGTGGTGAGTTTTTCTGTCTTGTCATTTTGTCCAGATAAGAATATAGGAAGGAGCAAATAAAATACTGAAAGGGTGGCAAAGACCCCAGTAAAATGTGCTTTAACCAAATCAGATGAGACCTCAAATATGGGGGGGGGGGAAGAGGGTAAAAAGTAGTTGAGGAAAAAAATTAAAAAAAGAAAACAAATTAAGAAAAAACATAAAAAAGAATTATATATATGTATATGTATAAGAAGAAAACAAATACAGAAAAAATATAAAAAAGAAAATATATATATATATATATATATATATTAGACTGGGGACTAGAACAGGGTCACCCACTTAATTTTGGGAGTATTTTGGTCTCTTAGAAGAGACTACCTCCCAAAATTTCAAAGAATGAAAAGCATATATAAGGGTAAACACAGTGAAGGGCTGGAATATGACTATAAGGATGAAAAAAAATTTTTGTAATTTTTAAAAAAGGAGTTGATAAGGTAAGTTGGTTGGGAGAGCAAAAAAAGAGAAAGTGGAGAGAATTTGCATGGGCTGGAGACTAGAACAAGCCCGGTGCTAGATTTAGGGTGTATTTTGATCTATTAGAAGAAGTTGTACTCCAAATTTTTTAGAAGAAAATACCCTATTTGTATACAAAAAATAAAGTTAGATACAATGAAGGATAAAATATGACTATAGTAATGAAGTTTCAAAAAAGATTTTTTTTTTAATGAACAGTATTGTTAAGATAATCTAGTTAAAAATGTTAAAAGAGGAAAGGGTAAAAGTTAAAAAAAAATTGGCAGAAGAGAAAAAAATAGAATTTAAAAAAAATTAATTAACTTTGTAAGACTAGAGGTTCATGGGGAGAAAGCCATGAATTCCATGCTTTGATTTCTCCTCTGGAATTCCGCTGTTCTTCTTGGTATGTGAACTTGGTCTTGGCTGGATTTCTTTTTGATCTTCTGATAGAGGGGCCTGTTGTAGTGATTCTCAAGTGTCTTTGCCCCAGGAGGAATTGCACCGTACTTACCTGGGGTCAGGCTAAGTAATCCGCTTGGGTTCGTTTTCAGGAGCTTTTGTTCCCTGAACGCTTTCTGTAGAGTTCCAGAGGATGGGAATGAAAATGGCAGCCTCCCAATCTCCAGCCCGGAGGAGCCAAGAGCTCGGGGCCCCACTCCTCAGTGCGCCCTTAGAGAAAAGCCCTCAATCACTCCCGTCTCCCTGGCCTCCAGCTGCACTCTGAGCTCACCCAACTTGTGACCAAGCGTCTCTGTCTCTGGCACACAGCTCCTCCTGGAGTCTCTGAACCCCGCATATCCCTGAGCTCTTCCTGAGGGGCTCCCTGGTCTTGTGGGAACCCCATTCACAGAGCAGTGGCCTGTGTCACTGATTACTGTTCAAGGTAACCCCGATTTGAGAGCTCACTCCTCGGCTCTGTCTCTGCAGCCAACTTCCTCACTCTAATACCTGTGAGCTCTGCGACACTCAGACACCCCCATCCTTCTGTGACCTGTGGAACCTGGGGCCACATCCCTGCATGGGCTTCACCCCGGTTTAGCCTCTGGAGCATTGTCCCTCCGTGGAACAGACTTTTAAAAGTCCTGATTTTGTGCTCCCTTGCTCCACCACTTGCCGGGAGCCGGCCCCTACCTTGTGGTCTATCTTCCTGGAGCTTTGGATTCACTTTGCCGCCAGTCCTACCTTTCAGAAAGTGGTCGATTTTCTGTTTCTAGAATTGTTGTTCTTCTTTTCTTCGATCTCCTGTTGGATTTTTAGGTGTTCGGAATGGTTTGATAAGCTACCTAGCTAATCTCCTGCTACCTGATGTTGTCTCAGCCTGCTACTTCTCTGCCATCTTGACTCCTCCCCCACAAGTTATTTAGAAGTAGGTTTCCAACTTTATAAATTTAGTATTTTTTATTTACCCTTTCTTATTGATTTTAAAGTTAATTCACACTGTGCTCAGAGAACGTTGTCATTGTTTCCCAGTATTTGAAATGTACGGAGTGTTGTTATATGGGCCAGTATATGATCAATTTTGTGAAAGTTCTGTGTGTTCTTGAAATGAATATGCATTCCGCTATTGTTTGTTAATGTATGGTGTATGTGCCAATTGGATCAAGTGTTTGGTTCTTCATATCTTTTATATACCTCTCTGGGGGTTCTTTTGGCTTATGTTATCAACTATGTGTTGAAAATCTACCATGACTATAGATCTGCTTCTTGTTTTAATTCTGTACATTTTTCCTAATATATTTTGATACTAAATATGCACAAGTATAACATGATTACAGTTTCCAAGGGAAATCAATCCTTTAATTACAGCAAATTAACCTTCTTTATCTCCAGAAATGCTTTACTTTACCCATGAAGTCAATTTTTCTCATAAAAATATAGCAGTATCAACCTTTCTTGCTTAGAATTTATTGGGTATATCCTTTTCTATATTTTACTATAAGCCTTTATAAATGTTTTACTATAGAGATGTCTCTTATAAATAGCATATAATTGAATTTTATTTTATCCTACCCAGAAATTCATCATTTTAAAGATTAATCCATTTGTATTGTATATTTAGATTTAAATCTACCAACATATTTTGAACTTTTGTTTATTCTGTCTTGTTTTATGCCAAAAATTAAGTGCCTGAATATGGATGGTCTATTCCTAGACACTTTATTTTATCCTACTACTCCATTTGTTTGTTGTATATGAAAAGCACTCTGCTTACATTGCTGAAAGTTTATATTAAGTTTTGATATGCAGGGGTATAAATGTGCTGATTTTTTTTTTTTGAAAGCACTATTTAAGTTTTCATTGACATTTTTGGCCTTGTTACATCCTTTAAAAATTTTTAAACAGACTGTCCATTTCTGCTATATTACAACTGTGGCTCTTTTTTTGTTCATTTGTTTACTTCAATGCCATATTCAAAATAAGCCACATTCTATTCCTACATCAATCTTCAACTCCAGGATCTCATCAAATAAATCAGTTCAAGTGTGGATGAGAATTCTTGAGTTTGGTGCTTCTACTGTGATTTATCTCAGTTGGATTCATGTAAAATAAATGAACAAATTGTTTGCCTCCCACACACCCAGCATGCAGTGGTGAAATAGGAATAGATAATCACAGTAGATGTACCTATTCAAATAGTAGAAAATGGGCACACAAAAAAAAACAGATAATTTCATATTGGTGTCACAAAGACTCAGACACCACAATATGGTCAGGTAATACAAATAGTAATGAATGATTGTAGTGAGTAGTGAAAGCTCTTGGTCATTTATACAATTTTGAAGGTAAACATTTTCAGGTAATATATGGTCATGTGTGTGTATGTTGCATTTAAATATAAATTCACAATGGAAATTTGATTATTATAATCTTTATCATGCTATATATTCTAATTTATCACTCCATTTTTTAAAATCATCTAAATTTTTAGAGGTACCATATATCTAGAATAAATCAAGTCCTAGGTATTTGGATAAAGCAACCTTTACTGTAGCTTTCTCTCCTTTTAAGTTCTCAAATCATATTGTAGTTTTATATTTACCAAGTTTGGGCCATGAAAACTGGGGCTCTTCTCCATTATACTCTATAAAACATGCTTCCCTGACCTTATATAGGGGACACATGAAGGAATAATACTAAGATCAGCAAAATAGTAGACATCTCATGGCCAATAAAATTCTATAAAATATTTTAGGTGTTTTAATTTTAATTCTGAAGGGATCTGCCAATCTTGGCTTATAAGAGAACATCAGTGTCTCTTCTAAAAGTGCCATAAATAAGACAGCAAGTGGCAGATTTATTGTCAATCTATGTTTAATTTAAACTTGTTTTTGGAATATAGGAAAAGTGGTGAAAGGAAACTGACAGCTTTGAAGAAATATATGGTCTAAAACTGTACTACATCACTCATTTTAAATTAAGACTCAGTATTATTCTTTCTGAAAGATATCAGATGTGGAAAGAGACAGTGGCCCTGTTCTTTAGAGAGGCAAAACAGAAATAAAGAACCTCTTAAATTATTGATTTTGTGAAGCATGTCAAATTATTTGTCACCATAAATGTAGCAGCCTCGAACCTGAGGTGTGCTGACTTGTGTTGGCCTTATGTGTTTGGATGCTTACTGGCTTTTGTACCTTATGACAGAACATTGAGGTGAATTTTATTTTTAGATAATTTATCAGTGTATATGTGTGTAATCCTATTTATCTTGCTATTTTACCATGTTGCTTGGGTGAGCCCAATGTTTTACAGTGATATATTAAATAAGTAGACTTCAGCAATTTCAAAAGATATTTTTTGATACAGTAGATTTCTGTACCAGCAGTATGTCATTGGCTGAACTATTGGAAAGTAAAATATAACACAGATTAAGCTCCTTATTCATGAAAACAACTTTTATTAAGTGTTTTCAATATGTCAGTCATTTTCTAAGCACTTTACATTGATTATCTCTTTATAGTCTCAGAATAACCCCATAAGATAGATGATATTATTATCCTCACGTAATAGATGAGTAAATTAAGTCACTCTGTTGGGTATGGGAATATTCAGGGTAGGAGAAAGAGTATAACAAACACAATGGGACCAGGGAGGGAGAAAAACCACAAGAGACTCTTAATCTCAGGAAATAAACTAAGGATTGCTGGGGGTGGGAGGGAGGGAGGGATAGGGTGGCTGGGTTATGGACATTGGGCAGGGTATGTGCTATGGTGACTGCTGGGAATTATGTAAGACTGATGATTCACAGACCTATACCCCCAAAGCTAACAATACATTATATGTTAATTTAAAAGAAAGAAAGAAAGAAACGTCATGGTATATGTGGGGAAATACAAGTTCCGTCTAAACTTTGAAGCTTAAAATAAAGGGATTTGGGAAGATGTTGGAGAGGGAAGCTATGACTTTTTTATGGTGAGACTTGTATGTCATCTATGGAGTGGAAAGCCAATATTTTTCGTATTGTATTAAATTGAATTATTTGCTGATATTGACATATAAATATACTAAGTTGAAGATGTACCAAATGACATAAAGAAAAATCTGGGGCACCTGAGTGGCTCAGTCAGTTAGGCGTCTGCCTTTGGCTCAGGTCATGATCTCAGGTTCCTGGTATGGAGCCAGTGTTGGGCTTTGTGCTCAGTGGGGAATCTGTTTCTCTCTCTCCCTCTACCAGCACCCCAGGCTCATGCGCTCTTGTGCACACTCTCTCGTTCTCTCTCAAATAAATAAACTCCTTTTAAAAATCTAATTCTTTTTCTTCACACTCTAAAAGTTTTCCAAATTTCTAATTAATTTTATAACTTGCAATTCTGTTTCCATTTTGAATTCACTCTTTACCTATGGAACTATCTTCTTTGCCTTATCAATTCTTTGGACAGGATTAAATGGAATCTGTCACAATGTACCAGAAAGAGAAACCTAAGCAACCCATTGGACATCTAGGGACATGGTAAGAAAGAGAAACATTTCTGAAAAGACTTGGCTAGAGATGAATTAAATCTAGACTGTGGGCCAAAAGATTTGATTTTTGTGTGTGAAAAATTGACTTTAAAAAGACCTAACACACTCACAAAATCATATATTTCATAGTGTATTTAAATATCTATATCACATATCAGCTTTTTAAGGGTTTTCTTTAACTATAACTCAGACTGACCCTCTGCCAGTGTTTGATACTGTTCCTGGTAGAAACTCTTGGAGTGGAATTATAGAATTATCATTTCGGTGTTAGAGGTGAAGATTGAAGCACATAAATGATTTGCCAGAGGGCAAAGTCAAAGCTGCAAGAGCTCCTAGAGAAGAACATAGAGCACTGAAATCTTAAACCCAAAACTTTGGTGTTTTAGGTTTAGTACAGACCACACTTCTACCAAGAGGCTGGAGTCAAATTGAGCATGATAATTCATAATTCCTATTCTAGTTTCTAGCAGACACCAGTCATGAGGCAGTATACCTATTAATTAAAAGCGTACATATGCTCTGGAGGCAAGAAAATTTAGGTTTGAATCTCAATTTTAATGTTTATTACTTAGTTGGCCTTGCGTGGGGTGGGGTGATTATTTCTAACCCTAAATCTCTAACATAATCATAATAATAGCATTTACTTTTTATGTTGTTGTGAGAAATAAATGTAGCTGAAGAGCCTCGTATCATGACTGGTATTAATATAGGCAGGTTCTATGTCCTTTATTCATCATAAATATGCTGATAATGTGTGATTGTACATTTCTTTGGAAATGTATACAGGAATTCTGGTAAAGATATGACTACCTATAAAATTCACACACATTCCCATTGTTTTGTCTTGTGTTTGGTAAGAATCTTTAACATGAGATCTACCCTCTTAAAAATTTTTGAAGCATACAATACTGTATTGTTAACTATAGGCAGTATGTTGTACAGCAGGTTTCCAGAATTTATAGCATAACTGAAACTTTATACCCATTGAACAACTCCCTACTTTCCCCACCCAACAGCCCCCAGCAACTACTATTATCTTCTCTGCTTATAAAAGTTTGACTATTTTAGATATATGGGTGGAATCATGCAGTTATTTGTCCTTCTGTGACGCTTATATCACTTAGCATGATGTTCTCCATGTACATGAGTATCGTTCCAAATGGCCAAATATTTTTAAGGCTAAATAATATCCTACTGTATTCATTACCACATTTTCTTTATCTATTCATTTCTCAATGGACAAAGGTTGCTTTTACATATATATATATACATATATATAATAAATAATGCTATATATATAGTAAATAATGCTGCAGTGAACACAGGAGTGCTACTATCTGTTTGAGATAAGTCAGACAGAGAAAGTCAATTATTTTATGGTTTCACTTATTTGTGGAACATAAGGAATAGCATGGAGTATATTAGAAAAAGGAAGGAAAAAATGAAGGAGGAGTAATTTAAGTGGGAAACAAACCATGAGAGGCTATGGACTCTGGGAAAAAAAACCTGACAGTTTTAGAAGGGAGGAGGGTGGGTGGATAGGTGAACCTGGTGATGGGGTATTAAGGAGGATTGCATGGAGAACTGGGTGTTATACACAAATGATGAGTCATGGAACACTACTTCAAAAACTAATGATGTACTGTATGGTGACTAACAACACAGTAAAAATAAATAAAGTGCACTCATGACAATTAAAAAAAAGAGAGAGAGAGAGAGATCCTGATTTCAATTATTTTGAAACATCCAGAAGAGGTATTCCAGGATCATTTGGATTTCCATTCTTAATGTTTTGAGGAATGTCCATAGTGTTTTGCATAATTGCTGTACCATTTTATATTTCTGCCAACACTGTTTAGGGGTTCTAATTTTTTCACAACCTCACCAGCACTTTTTTTAATAATAGCTATTCTAGCAGGTGTGAGGTAACATCTCATTGTAATTTTAATTTTCATTTCCCTAATAATTAATGATATTGTGCATATTTTCATATTCATATTGGCTATATGTATAGCCAGTACATATGTTGGAGAAATGTCTGTTCAAGTCCTTTGCCCATTTTTTAATGGATTACTTGTTTTCTTTGCTATTAAGTTATAGGAGTTCTTTACATATTTTTGGAAATTATGGGGCACCTGGGTGGCTAAGTCATTAAGCATCTGCCTTTGGCTCAGTTCATGATGCCAGGGTCCTGGGATTGAGCCCCATGTTGGTCTCCCTAATCAGCCTGGAGCCTGCTTCTCTCTCCTTCTCCCACTCCCCCTGCTTGTGTTCCCTCTCTAGCTGTCTCTCTCTCTGTTAAATAAATAAATAAAATCTTTTTAAAAAAGGAAATTAGTCCCTTATCATATATATGGTTTACAAATATTTTCTCCCATTCTGTAGGTTACCTTTTCATTCCGTCTATTCTATCCTTTGCCATGCAAAAACTTTTTAGTTTGTTACAGTCTCACTTGTCTCTTTTTGCTTTTGTTGCCTGTGCTTTTGGTGTCATATTCAGGAAAGTCTGAGAAGTGTTGGATATGTCTGTTACCTTGACTGTGATGACAATACCGTGTATCTACATATGCCTAAATTCATCAAGTTGTAAACTATAAATATGTGTACTTCTTTGTATTTAAATTATAAGAACATAAAAATCAATAGCATCAGTCACATTAAATGCTCAGATACAGAGAGGGTCTAATATAAGGGGATTCAAATTCATAGATCAGTTACAAGTCCCTGAAAAAGACTTGTATGCGGAAAATTGACACATTTGTGTCCTAGGAGATGAAACTTTTGGATGACCCTAGCATGGCAGAGCTGCTCGATATTCTGTTCTCCTCCCTGGATGTTCAGGAAGACTGAATTTCCCAGTCTTGCTTGCAGTTTCATTTGGCTTCAGAACTGAACACTCAATGGAAGTGAAGCACAGAATTTTCAAGTGTGGTCTCCAAAACCTCCATAGCTCATCCTCCATACACTTTTCTTCTTTCTTGTTGACTGGAATGCAGCCAGCTCTTCAATAAAATGTTAGGTGAAAATAACAGAAACTTCTAAACAACTGTGTGGAAGAAGGTTCCATACCATCTTGTTTACCTAATGATTATTAGTAAATGAGAAAGTAAAGAACTTCTACTGTGTTTGAAACATAAATTTGTGCATCCATTTATTGCATCAGTGACTATTACCATAATATATAGTTATTAATTATAATGATATGGTATATTATATGAGATATAATGAAAATTATAATATATTGAAATAGAATATCAAACATCCATTTGTGTGGGCCTTCATAGGAGAAGGAGGCATGGAGAGAGGATTGGGAAGTGGAAAAGAGAAAGCAGGGACTGTATCTCTGCATTGTTTTTAAGTCAGATCTTCAACTTTGACATTGACTCTCAGGCTGATTGCAAATTAAAGGGAAATCACTGTAGAAGCCTATTGCAGGACTCATAGGAAGCCTACTCACATTGATATTAGGCATCAGGATGTTTATTGGAGTATGCCTTCAGAATCAACACCAATAAGGAAGGGGAAGAAGCAGGATGGAGGTAGGCAGAAATCAGATGGTGATTCAGTCTAAATAAAAGCTCAGTCAGCCCCACAGAGAGCTCTGAAACTGGGATGACCTTTGAGAGTTTTCCAAGTTGGAATGAGAAGGTTGAGCTTTTATACTGACAAAATAATCAGTCATTAGATTCTAGTGACAGGGCAGCTCTCATTCACCAAGGAAAATCTCTGGAGAGGCAGATAGTTGAGGGCTTTGTTGTTAGCCCAGCAGTATTCCTGGCAGCTTAGGTAATGCATTGTGCAGACCTTAGAAAGCCCTCGTATCTTAAGTGATCAGGACCCAAATTTAACTAGTTAATTAAAAAAAAATTAGTAAAAGAAAGAGCTAATGCTAAAAATACATACCATAGGGCACCTGGGTGGCTCAGTGGGTAAAAGCCTCTGCCTTTGGCTCAGATCATGATCCCAGGATTCTGGGATAAAGCCTTGCATCAGGCTTACTGCTTTGCAGGGAGCTTGCTTCCTCCTCTTCTCTCTCTCTGCCTGCCTCTCTGCCTACTTGTGATCTCTTGTCTGTCAAATAAGTAAATAAATAAAATCTTAAAAAAAAATACATACCATAGGTGTATGTAAAATAAAATATTTTATTTTAATTTGACATATAAATACACACTTATTCATCACACTTTAAATATGAGGCCAAAGCTTTTCTTTAAATGCAAGTCTCCAGGTTGATCTTCAGCAATGTCCTTTTTCCTTGTAATGGGTCAGACACAACTTATTGTTTTAGTTTCTTTTGAATAAAATAAGAATTTACAGATGCATGCAAAGTATTCTGAATATAGACTCCTGATAAATTGTTTACTACTTTTTTCTACTTATATTTCATTAGTTTTTATAGATATATAAATCATATACATAAAACAATAAGACAACTAAACTTATCAGTTTAGGGATGAAAAATGATTTTTGGAAAGCATAGGGTTTAAATCAGAAGTGAAGTTCTGAAAAGATACCTACTAGCTGCAGATGCTTGAGCAATATGTCACCAAGTCTGTTTTGCTCATTATAAGCACTCAATTTCGGAGAGGCTAAATGAGCTCCCAGTGCAGGTCCTGCTATGCAGATTTTTTTCAGCTTTATTTAGGTATTATTGACAAATAAAAATGATATATATTTAAGTAGCACAACATGATGTTTTGAATATACATTGTTAAATGATTACCATACCGAAGCTAATTAACATATTCATCACCTCCAATAGTTTCAAATTTCTTTGTGGGGAAAACACTTGAGATCTTCTCTTTCAGAAAATTTCTATTGTATAATACATTATTATTAACTATAGTCATCATGTTGTAACATTAGGTCTCCAAAACTTATTCATCCTCTAGCCAAGAGTTTTTAATCCTCTGAATGACATCTTCCTGTTTCTTCCAACCCCTCAACCCCTGTAACCACCACTCCACTCTCTGTTACACTGAGTTCGATTTTTTTTTAAGTCCATGTCAAAGTGAGATCATGCAGTATTTGTGTTTCTGTGCCTGACTTAATTCACCTAGTGAATAGTGTCTTCTAAGTCCATCTATGTTGTCACAAACGACAGAATTTCCTTTTCTTAAAAGGTTGGATAATGTTTCATTACATATGTAGATCATATTTCATATATCTGTTGAGCACTTAAGTTGCTTCCATATCTTGGCTACTGTGAATAATGCTGCAGTGAACTGGGAGTGCAGATACCAGTTTGAGAGAGCAACATTATTTCCTTTGGCCGTATACCCATCTGTGAAATTGCTGGATCCTATGATAGTTACATTTTTAATTTTATGAGGAAACTCCATACTGTTTTCTGTAATTGCTGTTCCAGTTTATATTTTCCACGAAGAGCATACAAGGGTTCTCTTTTCTCTATATCCTTGCCAACACTTACTTTTTTGATTTTTGCTAATAACCATACTAACAGGCATGAAGTAATATCTCACTGTAATTTTGGTCTGAGTTTTTTTCTTATTATTAGTGATCTTGAGCATCTTTTATGCATATGTTAGCTTTTGTGTGTCTTTAAAATTTTTTTAAAATATTTTATTTATTTGTTTGACAGAGAGAGATCACAAGTAGGCAGAGTGGCTGGCAGAGAGAGAGGTGGAAGCAGGCTCCCTGCTGATCAAGCTAATGCAGGGCTCGATCCCAGGACCCTGACATCATGACCTGGGCTAAAGGCAGAGACTTAACCCACAGAGCCACACAGGCACCCCTATTTGTGTGTCTTCTTTTTAAAAATGTCTATTCAGTTCCTTTGTCTATGTTTATATTGACACATTTAGATATTTTGCTATTTAGTTGTATGAGTTCTTTATATATTTTAGATATTAATCCCTTAGTTTCATACAGTCCCCTTCATTTATTTTTGTTTTGTTTTCTGTGCTTTTGGTGTCACATCCAAAAAAAAAAAAAAAAAAGGAAAAAGTCGTTACCAAGAGCATTGTCAAGGTTGTTTTCCCTTATGTTTCATCTAGGAATTTTATGGTTTTCAGGTCTTACATTGTCTTGAATACATTTTTAGTTGATTTTTGTGTGAAGTATAAAATAAGCATCCAGCGGGTTTTTTTGCATGTGGATATCAAGTTTTTTATTGAATGGTTAGCTTCAACATCATTTATTGAGGAGGCTAGCCTTTCCACATTGTATATTTTTGACAACGTTGTCAAAGATTAGTTGAATACATATGCATGGGTTTATTTCTCGGCTCTTTATTCTGTTCCAATGGTCTAAATATCTGTTTTTAAACTAGTACCATATGGTTTGATTTTTATCACTTTGTAATATAATTTGAAATCAGTAAGTGTGATGGCTCCATCTTTGTTCTTGCTGAAGATTACTTTAGCTTCTGGAATTTTTTTTTAATTCCAGTATAGTTAATGTATAGTGTCGTATTATTTTCAGGTGTACAATATAGTGATTCAGTAATTAAAAATCTGAATGGCTTCACAAATTTGTACATCATTGTTGCACAGCAGCATACTAATCCTTTTTTATTATTTTGTTCAGTTAGCCAGTATATAGTACATCATTAGTTTTTGATGTAGTGTTCAGCGATTCATTAGTTACAAATAACACCCTGTGTTCATCACAGCATGTGCCCTCCTTGATACCCATCACCATGTTACTCCCCCTCCACCCCCCTCCCCTCTGAAACCCTCAGTTTGTTTCCCAGGGTCCATAGTCTCTCATGGTTTGTCTCCCTCTCTGATTTCTCCCCCTTTGGATTTCCCTCTCTTCCCTATGGTCCGCCATGTTATTGCTTATGTTCAACATATGAATGAAAACATATGATACTTATCTTTCTCTTCTTGACTTACTTCACTCAGCATAATCCCCTCCAGTTCCATCCATGTCCATGCAGATGGTAGGTATTTATCATTTCTGATGGCTGAATAATATTCCATTGTATATATGTACCACATCTTCTTTATCCACTCATCTGTTGAAGGGCATCTCAGCTCCTTTCACAGTTTGGCTATTGTGGACATTGCTGCTAAGAACATTGGGGTGCATGTGCCCCTTCTTTTCACTACATCTGAATCTTTGGGATAAATACCTAGTAGTACAATTCTGGGTCATAAGGTAGCTCTACTCTTACTTAACATCTTGAGGAACCTCCATATTGTTTTCTAGAGTGGCTGTACCAGCTTGCATTCTCACCAACAATGTAAGAGGGGACCCCTTTCTCCACATCCTCACCAACATTTGTTATTTCTTGTTTTGTTAATTTTTGACATTATAACTGGTGTAAGGTGGTATCTCATTGCGGTTTTGATTTGCATTTCCCTGATGGCTAGTGATGTTGAGCATTTACTCATGTATGTTAGCCGTTTGTATGTCTTCTTTGGAGAAGTGTCTGTTCATGTCTTCTACCCATTTTATGACTAGGTTATTTGTTTTTTGAGTATTGAGTTTGAGAAGTTCTTTATATATCTTGGATATCAGCTCTTTAGCTGTAATGTCATTTGCAAATATCTTTTCCCATGCTGTGGTCTGAGAGGCAAGCTAGTCTTCTCTGTATCATTCCAATTTTGGTTTATATGCTAAAGTGAGTACTATCTGGACTGTTTTGTGGTTTCCATGTAAGTTTTTTTTTCCTTTTTTATTTCTGTTGCTATTGGAATTTTGATAGGAATTACATTGAATTTGTATACTTAGTTGAATAATATAGACACTGTAAGAATTTTAATTCTTCCAATCCATGAATAGGGGCTATTTTTGCATTTATTTGTATCTTCAGATTTTTAAAATTTTTTTAAAGATTTTACTTATTTATTTGTCAGAGAGAGAGAGAGAGAGAGATCACAATCAGGGAGGGGGGTAAGGGAGAGAGAGAAGCAGACTCCCCACAGAGCAGGGAGCCTGATGCAGGACCCAATCTCAGGACCCTGGGATCATGACCTGAGCCGAAGGCAAACACTTATCCGACTGAGCCACCCAGGTGTCCCTGTATCTTCAGACTTTTATACAACCAAATTATGTATGTTGATTTTGTATTGAGCATCTCTATTGAATTTTTTTTTCCTAACAGATTTTGATGGAATTTTAGGGTTTTCTAGATAAGATCATGTAATCTATAAGCAGAGACAAATTTTACTTCTTTCTCTCTTATTTGTATACCTTTTATTTATTTTTCTTGTTGAATTTCTCTTCTATTATCTTGAATAGAAGTGGCCATAGTAGGCATCCTTGTTTTGTTCCTGATCATACAGAAAAATTTTTTGCTTTTCACCATTGAGTATGATGCTAGGTGTAAACTTGTCATATGTAGCCTTTATTATGTTGAGGTATATTCCCTCACTACCTAAATATGGAGAGATTTTATAAGAAAGGGACACTAATTTTATCAAATGCTTTTTTGGCATATACTGATATGATCATATGATTTTTGTCCTTTATTTTGTTAAAGTGGTGTATTGCATTCATGGATTTGTGTATGTTGAACATTCTTGCATCTAAGTCATAAATCCCACTTGATCATGGTATATGATTATTTTAACATTGACATTTTTAACATTTTTTAACATTTAACATTTGACATTTTTAACATTTAACATTAACATATTTTAACATTAACATTAGCTATTGAATTGGGTTTGCTAGTGATTTGCTGAGGACTTTTGCATGTATATTCATCAGGGATATTGGACTCTAATTTTCTTTTCTGTTAATGTCCTTATCTGATTTGGGTATGAGGGTAATTCTGGCCTCATAAAGTTAGTTTGGAAGTCTTCCCTCTTTTGTTTTTTGGAAGGGTTTGAGGAGGATTGGTATTAATTCTTTGAATGTTCAGTAGAACTTACTAGTGAAGCTACCTGATCCTGGACTTTCATTTATTGGGAGGCTTTAATTACTGATTCCACTTGCTTTCCCATTATTGGTCTGTTCTGGTTTTCTGTTTCTTCAATGTTCAGTCTTAGTTGATTGCATATTCTTAAAAATTTATCTATCTATCTAATCTATCTATCTATCTATTTATTTATATATCCATTTTGTTGGTATGTAATTGTTCTCATAATTGTATTTCTATGGCATCAGTTATAATGTTTCCTCTTTCACTGCTGACTTTATTTATTTGGATCCTCACCCTTTGTTTTTTCGTAATTAGCCCAGCTAAAGATTTGCCAGCTTTATATTTTTTAAAATTTTATTTTGTTTTTTCAGTGTTCCAAGATTCATTGTTTATGCACCACACCCAGCGTTCCATGCAGTATGTGCTCTCCTTAATACCCACCACTAGTATCACCTATCCCCCCACCCACCTCCCCTCCAAAACCCTCAGTTTGTTTCTCAGAGTCCACAGTCTTTTATACTTTGTCTCCCCCTCCCCCAATTTCCCCAAATTCACTTTTCCTTTCCTTCTCCTGATGTTCTCCATGCTATTCCTTATGCTCCACAAGTAAATGAAACCATATGATAATTGACTCTCTCTGCTTGACTTATTTCACTCAGCATAATCTCTTCCAGTCCCATCCATGTTGATACAAAAGTTGGATATTCATTCTTTCTGATGGAGGCGTAATGTTACATTGTATGTATGGACCATATCTTCTTTATCCATTCATCTGTTGAAGGACATCTTGGCTCTCTCCACAGTTTGGTGATTGTTGCCATTGCTGCTATGAACATTGGGTTACAGGTGGCCCTTCTTCTCACTACATCTGTGGCTTTGGGGTAAATACCCAGTAGTGCAATTCTAGGGTCATAGGGTTACTCTATTTTTTAAGGAAACTCCACACTGTTTTCCAAAGTGGTTGCATCTACTTGCATTCCCACTAACAGTGTAAGAGGGTTCCCCTTTCTCCACATCCTGTCCAATACTTGTTGTTTCCTGTCTTGTTAATTTTGGCCATTCTAACGGGTGTAAGTTGGTATCTCAGTGTGGTTTTGATTTGAATCTCCCTGTTGGCTAATGATGGTGAACATTTTTTCATGTGTCTGATAGCCATTTGTATGTCTTCTTTGGAGAAGTCTCTGTTCATGACCTGTGACCATTTTTTGACGTGATTATCTGTTTTGTGTGTGTTGAGTTTGAGGAGTTCTTTATAGATCTTGGATATCAGCCCTTTGTCTATAGTGCCATTTGCGAATATCTTCTCCCATTCTGTGGGTAGCCTCTTTTTTTGACTGTTCCTTTGCTGTGCAGAAGCTTTTTATCTTGATAAAGTCCCAAAAGTTCATTTTCACTTTTGTTTCTTTCCCTTTGGAGACGTGTCTTGAAAGAAGTTGCTGTGGCCAATGTTGAAGAGGTTGCTGCCTATGTTCTTCTCTAGGATTTTGATAGATTCCTGCCTCACATTGAGGTCTTTTATCCATTTTGAGTTTATCTTGTGTATGGTGTAAGAGAATGGCCAAGTTTCATTCTTTTATGCATAGCTGTCCAATTTTCCCAGCACCATTTTTTGAAGAGACTGAAGAAACCACCCTTAGTCTCATAAATGTTTTCTGTTGTTTTTCTAGTCTCTATTTCATTTATTTATACTCTGACATGTCTTATTGTCTACCTTTTGCTAACTGTGGGCTTTGTTTATTGTTCTCTTTCTAGTTTCTTGAGGTATAAACTTAGGATTTTACTTAAGATCTTTCTTTTTTGTTAATAGGTATCCTATAAGTTTTGGTATGATACAATTCCATTTTCATTGCTTTCAAGATGTTTCCATTTTGATTTCTTCTTTGACTCTTTAATTGTTCAGGAATATGCTGTTTTATTTCCATATTTTTTTAATTTCAGGAATTTTTTTTTGGTTTTACTTCTGTTACTACTTTCTATTTTCATACCATGTGGTCAGAACAGATATATAATTTCAGTCTTCTTAAAATTGTTAAGATTTATATTGTGACTTAACATATGAATTTTTTTGGAGAATGTTCCAAGTGTGCTTAAGAAGAATATATTATGCTGCTGTTGGGTGGAGTATTCTGTGAATGTCAGGCCCATTTGGTCTAAAATGTATTTCAAGTACAATATTTCCTTATTGATTTTTGTTCTGGATGATCCACACATTGTTAAAAGTGGCATATTAAAGTCCTTTATTATTACTACTATTTCTCCCCTAAGAGCTGTTAACATTTGTTTCATGTATTTAGATGCTCCAATATTGGGTGCATATGTATTTATAATTATTTTATCCTCTCAGTGAATTAATACCTTTATCATTATATAATGATCTCCTTTTATTTTCTTGTTACAGATTTGACATGAAGTCTATTTTATCTAATATAAATATTGCTACCCTTCTTGGCTTTGCTTTCTATTTGCATGGAATGCCTTTCTCCATCTCTTCACTTTTGCCTATGTGCAAATCATAAACTCGGGTCTTGCTTATATATATTTTTTTAATTAAGAGTTAATTTGTTTAGAGCACTTTTAGGTTTACAACAAAGTTGAGAGAAAGGTACAGAGATTTCCTATGCACCCTCTGTCCCTAAAGATGCATATCCTCCCACATTTTCAACATAACTAAACAGACTTGTACACTTTTTACAAAGGATGCACCTACATCGACACATGATAATCACCCAAAGTCTGTAGTTTACCTTCAGAATCCCTTGTGGTATTATACATTCTATGGGTTTGGACAAATATTTAATGATATATATCCATCTTTGCATCACATAGAGTATCTTCACTGACCTAAAAATCTTCTGTGGTCTACCTATTTACCTCTTTCCTACATCCCACCCCGGACAATCTTCAATCTTTTATTTTCTGTATAGCTTTGCCTTTTCCAGAATGTCATATATGTGGAATATACAGTATATATTTTTCAGGATGGTTTCTTTCACTTAATGATATGAATTTAAGGTTCCTCCTTGTCTTCATAGCTTGATAGATCATTTTTATAACAGTGAATGATATGCCATTTTCTGTATGTAACATAGTTTATCATTTACCTACTGAAGGACATCTTGGTGGCTTCTAAGTTTTGGCAATTATGAATAAAGCTACTATAAACATCTGTGTGCCAGTTTTCACATGAACATAAGTTTTTGCTTCTTTGGATAAATAAGTGAGAAGTATGATTGCTGGATCATATAGCAAGAGTATGTTTAGTTAAAAAAAAAAGAGTATTTTAGTTTTATAAGAAACTATCAAACGCTCTTCCAATATGGCTGTGCCATTTTGTATCCCCACCAGCAATGTGTAAGAGATCCTGTTGTTCCACATTCTTACTGGCATTTGGTGGGGGATTTTGGCCATTCTAATAGATGTATATTTATATCTCATTGCTGTTTTAATTTGCATTTTCTTGATATATGATGTGAAACATTTTATCTTTTTTTTTTTGTCTTTATATCTTCTTTGGTGAGTTGTTTATTATGGTCTTTAGCCCATTTTTAAAATTTTAAATTTTTAAAAATTTTTTTAAATGTATACTCAATTAACCAGCATATAGTACATCATTAGTTTCAGATGTAGAGTTCACTTATTCATCAGTTGTATATAACACCCAGTGCTCATGACATCACATGCCCTTCTAAATGACCATCACCTAGTTATCCCATTCCCCCACTCATCTCCCCTCCAGCAGCCCTCAGTTTGTTTCCTATTGTTAAGAGTCTCTAATAGCCCATTTTTAAATCAGTTGTTCATTTTCTTATTGTTGGGTTTTAAGAGTTTTTCTGTATTTTGGATAAAAGTCCCTTACCAGATCTGTCTTTTGCAGATACTTTCTCCTAGTCTCTAGATTGTCTTCTAATTCTCTTGATATTGCTTTCAATAGAACAGAAGTTTTTCATTTTAATGAAGTTCAGCTCATCAACTATCTCTTTCATAAATCATGTGTTTGGTGTTGTATCTAAAAAGGAACCACTATATTCAAGTTCATTCATGTTTGTTCCCAGGTTGTCTTCTAAGAGTTTCATAGTTTTCTCATTACTTTTAGGTCACAGGTCCATTCTGAGTTAATTTTGTGAAGGATGTAAGGTTTATATCTAGATTTTCATTTATATGTGGATGTCCATTTGTTCCAGAACAATTTGTTGAAGACATTTTTGCTCCATAGTATTGCCTTTGCCTCTTTGTCAAATATCAGTTCACTTTATTTATGTCTACTTCTTTAAGTATGCCTACTTCTGGTCTCCCTTTCATGTCCTGTTGATCTATTTTTTGTTATTAACATACTATCTTGATTACTGTAGCCTTATAGAAAGGCTTGAAGTTTAGTAGCATCAGTATTACAATTTTGTTCAATATTGTGTTGGCTCTTCTGGATCTTTTGTCTCTTTATATAAACTTTAAAATCAGTCTGTCAACATCCAAAAAATAATTTGCTGGGATTTTTATGGGGATTGCATTAAATCTGTATAAAAAGTAAGGAAAAATGATATCTTGATTTTTTTAATCTTCTTACATGAACATGAAATATTTCTCCATTTATTTAGTCCTTTGATTTTGTCTGTCAACATTTTGTAGTTTTCCTCATATAGATCTTGTATATATTTTGTTACTTTTATACTTAAGTGTTTTTATGCTGATGTAAATGATACTATGTTTATTAATTTCAAATTTTACTTGTTCATTGTTGGTATATAAGAAAGCAACTGACATTTGCATATCCTGTACCTTGAAGTCTTGAATAATTGCTTATTAGTTTTAGGAAAATTTTGTGGATCCTTTCAGAATTTCAACTTGGATGATGATGTCATTTGTGAACATAGTTTTATAGCTGTATAGCTTCCTTCCCTATGTGTACACTTTTATTCTTTTTCTTGCCTTATAACATTAGCAAGGAGTTCTAGTACTGTGTGAAAGGAAAGGTGAGAAGGGATATCACTACCTTGTAATCAATCTTAGAGGGAATGTTTTGATTTTCTCATCATTCATATGATGTTAGCTGTAAGTTTTTTGTAGATATTCTTTATGAAGTTGAGAAAGTTTCCCTCTATTCCTAATTTTCTAAGAGTTTTTGTGATGAATGAGTGTTGGATTTTGTCAAATGCTTTTCCTACATCTGTTGATATGATCAAGTGGTTTTTCTTTTTTATTCTGTTGATAGGATGGATTACAGTAATTGGTTTTCAAAATTTGAGCTAGTCTTGCATAGCTAGAATAAATCTACTTGGTGATGGTATATAATCCTTTTTATTTTTTTATTTATTTTGTTATATTTCATTGAGGATTTTCATATCTATCAGAGATACTGGTCTGTAGTTTTCTTTTTTTGTGATGTGTTTTGTTTTAGTAATAGAGTAACATTGGCCTCATAGAACAAGTTAGGATCTATTCCCTTTCACTCCATTGTTTGAAAGAAATTGTAGAGAATCAATACAATTTCTTCCTTTAATTTTGATAGAATTCAGCAGTGAACCCATCTGGCTCTGATACTTTCTTCTTGGGAAAGTTACTGGTTTTTTACTCAGATCATCTATTTCTTCTTGTTTATATTTGGTAATTGTGTCTTTTAAGTAATTGGTCTATTTCATCTTGTTTATCAAAGTTGTGGGCATAGAGCTGGTCATAGTATTCCTTTACTACTTTTGAATGTCCGTGGAGTCCATAGTGATAGACCCTGTTTCATTTCTGATACTAGTCATTTCTGTCCTTTCTTTTTGTTTGCTAGTTAGCTTAAAGGTTTGTGGAATTATTAGTCTTTTCAAAGACCCAGCTTTTGTTTTCATTGACTTCTCTATTGGTTTTCTGTTTTTAATTTTATTGATTTCTGCTCTGATTCTTACTATTTAATTTCTTCTGTTTGCTTTGGATTTAATTTGCTCTTGTTTTTCTAGTTTCCTGACACAGAGTCTTGTTTCTTTTAATCCATTCAGCCACTCAATGTTTTTTGAGTATAGAATTTAATCCATTTACATTAAACATAATTATTGACACATAGGGACTTATTATTGCCATTTTATTCATTGTTTTCTGGCTACTTTATAGTTCCTTGCTTTATTCTTCCTCTATTGTTGTATTCCTTTGATATTTAATTATTTTCTATAGTGGTATGCTTTAATTCCTTTCTCTTTATCTTATGTGTATCCACTACAAGTTTTTACTTCTTGGTTACCATGGGGCTTATCTAAAACATCTTACAGTTTTTACTGTCTATTTAAAGTAATAACAGCTCTGGTTGCACACAAAAACTACTGTTTTACTCTCCTCCCCCTCACATTTTGTTTCTGGGATGGCACAATTTACTTTTTTTTATATTGTGTCTCTATTAACAAATATTTGTAATTACAGTTATTTTTAATACTTTTATTTTTTAATCTTTATACTAAAGTTGAAATTGAATAACATACCACCATTACAGTAATAGCATGTTCTGAATTTGTCTATATACTTACTGTTACTACTGAGGTTTTTTTCTTTCATATGTTTTCATATTGCTAATTATTGTCCTTTCATTTCCACTTGAAGAACTCCTTTCAGCAATTACTTTCAGGCAAGTCTTGGTGATGAACTCCCTCAGCTTTTGTTTCTCAGGAAAAGTAGGAAAAGTATCTCTCTTTCATTTTTGAAGGACAGGCATGCTGGGTAAAGTATTCTTGGTTGACAATTGTTTTTTTGTTTTGTTTGTTTTGCTTTGCTTTGCTTTCAGCACGTTGAATATATCCTCCCATTCTCTCCTAGTCTGCGGTTTCTGCTGAAAAATTCGCGATAGTCTGATGAGGGTTCTCTTGTATGAGATGAGATGAGTTTCTTTTCTCTTGCTGCTTTGTGTTTGAGTTTTAACAGTTTTATTGTAATGTCTTTTTGTAAAGTCCTCTTTGTGTTGCAACTGTTTGAGGGCCACCGAGCTTCCTATACCTAGATATCAGTATCTCTCCCCAGATTTGGGAAGTTTTCAGCCATTACTTCCTTTAAATAATCTTTCTGTCCTCTCTCTCTTTCTCTTTCTTTCTCTCTTCCTTCTGGGATTCCCATAATATGTGCATTTTTCTCTGATGATGTTTCATAAATCTCATAGTCTTTCTTCAGTCTGTTTCATTCATTCATCTTTTTGTTTCTCTAATTTGGTCATTTCAAATAATCTTTTTTTTTTATATTCACAGATTCTTCTCCTTGGTTAAATCTGCTGTGGATGCTATGTATTGCATTTTTCGTTTCATTCATGGTGTTCTCTAGCTCCAGAATGTCTGTTTGGTTCTTCTTTATAAATTCTCTCTTTTTTTGGAAGTTCTCATTTTGTTCATGTATAGTTTTCCTGACTTTGTGGAATTGTCTGTATTCTCTTGTAGCTTGCTGAGGCCCTTAGAACAATTCTTTTAATTCTTTATCAATTCATAGATCTCTATATCTTTGTAGTCTGTTACTGGAAAATCACTGTATTCCTTTGATGGTGTCAAGTTTCCTTGATTTTGTTTTGTTTTGTTTTTCTTATAACCTTGTATTGATGTGTGCACACTTAATGGAGCAGTCACTTCTAGAATTTAACTGCTTTAAGTGGAAAAAGACCTTCATCCACAGGTGAGCATGAGGGTGCCAGCTGAGTGTAGTGTGCTAGTTCTAGCTTTGAGGAGTGCTTACCTGGACATTCTCCTCGTAGCTCTGTCAACTGTGGTCAGCATTGGTGAAGATTGTAGGAGTTCTTAGCAGCCAAGTTTGTGGGTATCCACAGTGACAGCAATGGTATTGGGTTCTTTGGTGGAAAAGTTGCTGGGATTCTCTTGATCTCTTTTTCTCTGGGAGAATTTGTGGGCAAGGACTCCCTCTTGATATCAGGTCTGGCTCATCACTGTACTCATAGTTGCGGTTGCACCCATATCTGATGCATAGATACCTGAAAGACAGCCACAGAGCTAGGATCTAGAAACTGGAGTGGTGGTAAAGCTGAAGTCAAGAGTTCAGGCACACCTGGAACTATAGGGGCCCCAGGATCTGTGTCATGGGCCTTTTCAGTGGCTCTGCCATCCTAGGTGAGGATGCTTGCAGAGTGCCTACAGGACTTGAGCTTAGAGAACGGGCATATGCCAAGCAACCGTGGCCCTGAGGTTTGAGGTACAGACACGCTGACTGTGGCTCTGGCTCTGGAGGCTGAGGTACAGATGCTTATGGTGCTGCCACAGTTCTAGATTGCAGGCATGTATAGGGCAGCTGTTGCTGTAGAGTCCCAGGCATGTCCAGAGTTGAGAGAAGGGACAGCCCCAGTGCCAAGGTGGTGCAACAGCAGTTCCTTTTGGGGTGGGGGTTGTGCATAGCAACATTTCCTTCTCCAGGTGTTTTCAATGACAGTGCCGGTTGGTTACCTTGGTGGCCAAAATTGCTAGTGTCCTTTGTGGAGCCGGCCACTGAAGTCCACACCAACAAGTGTTATGTGTTCTCCACTTTGAAAGCCATGAGTGTCTGTGGCTACCCTCAGCTTCCGTGACTATTGAGATAATCAGAGCAAAGGTTACTGGGGTCCTCTGCAGTGCAGAACACTGGAGACCATGGTGTCATTCTTTGTATAGCTGATACTGTTAGCCTTTGACGTTCTTTTCTCCTAACCATCTCTAGACATCTCAGCTATGCCAGTTTCCCCCAGCAATCCTATGTGTGTGGTTATTCTCCATTTTTTGTCCCATTATGTTGCTACAGGTTCTTAATTGAACTTTTGGGCCCTCCTGGGGCTATTTTCCTTCAATGATAGCTCCTTGGATTTTGTGAGGTTTGCGTTTGTTTTTTGTTTGTTTTTTTCTGTTTCTTTTGGGAGGGGGTAGGGAGGCAGGAGGACAAAGTCTGGTATCTCCTACTGTATAAATCTTGCCAATATCATTCCCAGATGCTCCTTCACTAAACTAATTCTGAGTAGCTTCTAAAGAGATAACTGACTACATGTAGCATCGTGAAAAATCAACTCTCCTTTCTAGACCACACATATCTGCCATGCCTCCTATTTGAATTTCGTGACATGATCCTTCTTATTCACTTAGCTTCAATGATGGAGCACCTCCTTCTGGCTGAGAGGATAAAAGGTAGCCAAGTGGATGGAGAGTCTCTACCACCTTATTGTAATTTCTATTGTTACTTACAAACTAGGGCTAAACTTTAGATGACTCTAAATCACTTGGCCCCCTGTTAAACATTGTATCTTTTGTGGATAGAGATTTCAAGTTGTAGATTAGCTTATTATTGGATAAATTCCTTTCTTTTCTCCACAATTAATAAGGTGCAAGATTCATGGTCTTTGAACTATGTTATACAGTAAACTTAGAACTGTTTGATATTTGAAAACATAACTTTTTTTTTAAAAGATTTTATTTACTTATTTGACAGAGAGAGATCACAAGTAGATAGAGAGGCAGGCAGAGAGAGAGAGAGAGAGAGGGAAGCAGGCTCCCTGCTGAGCAGAGAGCCTGATGCGGGACTCGATCCCAGGACCCTGAGATCATGACTTGAGCCGAAGGCAGCGGCTTCACTGAGCCATCCAGGTGCCCTGAAAACATAACTTTTAATCATTGTTTTTCTTTCACAAATGTGGAGCAATTTAGGAGTTAAACTGAATTATTCTAATAAATTTTCAGTTCTCATAACCAGATAAATTAATTGAGAAGTTGTAGGCTTCTAGCTGTCAGGGAAAAAAATCTATCACAGACAGTGAAGATTTCTTTCTTTTTTTTTTTCTTTTTTTAAATTATTACTTAATTAGTTTCCCTCATAGTAAAAAAAAAAAAGAAAAGAAAAAGAAAAAATAATCATTAGCCCAATTATAAGTCCCCTTGGTTCCAGTGAACTCTAGGCTTAGATATGTTACACCCCCTAGTTTTTCTATGAATATAGCTAAAATATATTAACCCAGAAGAAAGTAATACCTAACACATGACAAAAGCAGATGCAAGTGCTTCCTTCCATAATAAACTCCCAGGGCACATTTTATGAAGGTATCAAGGACAATAAATTGTTTTTAATGTAATTAGTAAATTTCTGTTATCTGGACCAAATTTGAGGTTTCTTTGTTCTTAGGATATTTTATAATGTAAATGGGAGTGAGTCTTGCTGTGGATCTGAAAATGAAATTTTGGTCTCTTTGTTCAAGTGTCTCCTCTGAATACTGAAATTTTGTGCACAGAAAATTCTCTGTTTCTTACATAAAAGTCTTTGCTAAGTGAAAAATACAATATATTTTGTGTAGGTACGTGTTGTGAAGGAGTTTACAAACTTCACAGCATTCTGGCCTACTCATGAATAATTGAAAGATAAACTATGAATCTTTGCCTAACTTTATAAAATTTAACAACCTTTGATAACCTCTGTGATTTCTATTTCATACTGTATGTATTGAGATTGTATGAGCTGTCTGTTTCTTAGCTCTTTTAAAAGATGAACAGATTTTCTGGGGATATATGATTATTATATTTCTTGTATTGAAATTTACGTATGTTTATTCATTCATTTATTATTTTTTTAATTTATGAAGCATATGGCCATAAAAAGAAAGTCAGGAAAGAGATGTAAATACAGAGAACTTGTGGAAACTCTCTTTTATAGATTATTAAAAATAGGATAAATCACCATCAATTTCACTTATTGTAAATAATCACCTGCCTAAGAGATCAGAATCCAGAGGTCCTTCTAGCTTCTCAGTGATCTTCTATCCTAAGATATACATGTCCTACAGCATATGGCATTGCTCGGTTTGGGTCGAGGGAGACACATTTATGTAATATATAAAGCTATCACAGAATTTGTTCATGGACTTGCAATAGAGACAAGTTAAGGACAAATAAAACATGAGGAAAAAAGAACAAGCTGTCTCCTACTGAGATCATTTATGACTGGTCTTCCTGTGATTGCAGGTTTAAGGAAAGATGGTGATGAGGTCTTACATTTTCAATCCAAATAAACATAAAGAATTTAAATTATGTAATGAGGACAGATTAGAATAAGAGATTGATTTCTGATAATTCCAGATTGTTTTCTAATTGGCAACGTGTCCAAGCTAAGCCTTACCAATGGTATTGTGGGGCAATTAGAGGGAAAAAAAGGGGGGGTTGCCTCATTGGCTCATGCCGTTAAGTGTCTGCCTTCAGCTCAGTTCATGATACTGGGGTCCTGGGATGGAGCCCCACATTGGGCTCCCTGCTCAGCAGGGTGCTTCTCCCTCTCCCTGCCCCCAGCTCGTGAGCTCTCTCTCTCTCTTTCTCGCCCTTTCTCTCTCAAATAAATACAATTTTTAAAAAGGAAGGAAGGAAGGAAGGAAAAGAAACCATGCTATCTAGCCATTTTATTAGTCACCGATTTAAAGTTTCAGATAGGAGAAATGGGGAATCTTAAAGAAAATGAGAGTTGGGGATTACTTGTATATTTCCCAGCTTTGTTACTATCTCCTCTATTATTGTGCCTATTCTCCTTGCCTCAGTTTCTTAGTCTCTGCCTTCCTAGCTCATCCCATTGGACCACCTGAGCTCTCCAGAGAAGACTCAGTTCTGCTGCTTTAGGACTAACGAATCTGCACCTAAGCAGATAGTATTCAAACAGCCTCAGGCACATTTTATCTGGTCTCTTCCTATGGAACTGAGAATCTTTCTCCTCCTAAACCCTAGAGCCTATTATTTTTATAGCCCTTATATAATTAGAACTTCATTTACCTTTATCCTAGATAGCTCTTATACAGCCTTCTAAGCAATATTCAATATAGGCATTATCTCTTTGGAAAAGTCACTCCCCCAATTCAGTGCCTCATCTTTGCCCCATAACACCAGGTTTATCTCTAGAATACCTCTCTATGTTGATGTCACACTTATTTGTCTCTCACTTTAGTCAATAAATGCATTAAATCCAGGACAAGGCAGCTGTATTTATCTCCTAAGACAGAGTAGACATTAGGTACTTGTAAAGGAATGACTGGCTTGCTCAATCTGAAATTGCCCTGGAGTTACAATTTCCTCACCCCAATTTTCAGGTTTAGCTCTCAGTTTAGGCTCCTCCTTTCCTATCTCCACCTTGTCAAACTTCTTTCTAAGCCTCAGTCCTCACTTCTAAAGCCTCATTGAGGTTAACTGGTTGCCCAAGGGATAATAATCTGCCTGCTAGACTGTATTAGTGCACTAAGAACTCCCAACTACTGAACTTTCTCACAAATTCAACCCCAATGAATGAGTTGCTCATTGGAGCTAGACTTGCCAATGTAGCACCAGGCATGATCTCACCGCCTGTTCTATCTGGTAGGAGGCTGCTCTCTTTACCCTGTTGACAGAGTTGATGCTCTAACCTAAGAGCCAAGGAAATCAATATTTATGGAGGATTTACTTCAGTCAGGTCTTTTACTTATTTTATTATTATGCCATTTAATTTAATCATCACATAGCTTTATTGAAGAAACTGGGCTCAAAGAGATGAGTTAATTTGCACCAAATCACACAGCTATGAAGTATCAGAGTCTAAATTCTTAGCCAAACTGGCTGACTTCAAAAACTGTGCTCTTAATCAATTTTCTGTATCGCCAAAGAGAAAAGACCTATGGAAAACTTCCTCAGAGAAGCTAACAGGAGAAACTCCATTGTTTGTATATTCTTTAATATTGCCACTTATATCCTTTAGTATTTCCACTTCTACATTTGGCTTTTAAGATTATGCCCAAGATTCCTCATCTTGGAGATAATTTTTTGGAAATCACACTTTTTATTATCTGTTTTTCATCTGTCCTTGGTAAAAGGCTATAGAGCTAAGGATGTATTTCAGAAGAACTATAAAAGCAAGAAAAATTTTTTTTTCAAAACTTTTTAATATAAATATTTTCTTGATCAATTCTGATTCGAGCTTAGTTTCTATAGCACTGAAAATACTTTTTTTACTCAGTAACAAGAAAATTTTGTTAAAAATATTTACCAAAATGAAAATGTCACTTTTTTTTTTTTTTGGTCATCTGTTTCTATCTTATTTGTTGCTGTATCATTTGCTTCAGCTGCTATCTTTAGACCTAAAGATTCTTGTTTCCACCTATTGCTTGCTTCTTTGTTCAGAAATTTTTATATTATCAGTTTGCTTAAAGGTTGGACTAGTTAATTTACTTGGATTAGCCATCTTTACTGATTACACAATTTGCAGGTCTCAACAACAAAATATGGAGGCTCTTGTTAAAAAAAGCTAGGGATAACTTCAAGATAGCAACAGCAGAGCCTTAAAATAAGCATGGGGCCATTCTAAGTATGGGATCCTCTTTGATTGCATAGGTTGCAAATCATAGTTGCCCTAGTTCTCATACAATTTCAAAACTATTACTGAAAATATTCTTCACAGGAAAATTATCAGAATCAATTAAATGAAGAACTGAGAGGGGAAAATCATATATATATATATATATATATGAATGAAATATTTTCTGTTTTCCCTAATTTGATTAGAATTGAGGGTAGGGAAGAAAGTGTGTTTAATTAAATAATAATAATAATGACACTCCACAGCCTCTGAAACTATAGGTTATATGTTGCTAGAGCTTTGGAAAATAATTTATATTGTTCATAGTTTATACTTGAGATATAGGTTGAAGGAAATGAAAACAATTTGAAATTTGTGCTTTAGGTCTCTACCTCATTGCTTGTTGAATCGCGAAAGAATTATAAAATGCCTTCTACTAAACCTGCACTAATTGTGACCAAAACACAAGCATATTGAAGGATATTTCTGGAAAGAGGCAAAGTCATTGGAATTTCTCTGTTGTATGAATGCTGCATATACTCCATGATTTGCATACAAATTGTTCATGGGAAGAAATTAGGTTCTGTTTTGACTTAGTAATGGGAATTTGACACATAGTGAAAGAGCACTCATAACAGCAATTTTGCAAGTAAAGGTTTCTTTAGAGAAGAAAAAGTAATCAGAGATAGTGAAGACTCCATTATTGGCCTTGTTTAAATACTATTTCTGAGCGTCGTATTTTAAAACATTATAAACTTTCAGCCCAGCAGAGAACCACTAGAGAATGAATAATGTATTTATTGTGTATTTAAAACTTATCAAGTATTGCCAAGCACAAAATAATGTACTATTATTGCATATGTCAGTCCACCAATTAATGCCCACATTTATGTAGTACAGTGTTAGTAAACTGGACTGAGACTTGTGGTTAATAGTAGCTTTGGTTCTTTCAGTATATTTCTGACAAATATGACCGAGTTTTAGTTTGGTTTTTTTTCTTATTTTAAATTGGATTTATAAGGAAACAAGATAACTTGCCCCATTATTATTGCTTTCCTAGAGGCAATTTTGCAACTATGATTATAAATAAACTTCTATTATCAAGTCTTATTTCCCAAAAGACAAGAAAAAAAAAAATCCATCATTGGTTTTCCCTTGTGTGAGTTTCACAGTTTCTGGCAATATGCAGACCTTAAGAGTTCATGTTCCTTGTTTAGACTTTTTAAAGTTTATCTTGACTTTTATAAGTTTTCTTTTGTTAGTCTACAAGTTTTTCTTGAAGAACATTTATAGCGTAGAAGACATAAAAGTTGACTAGGAAAAAGCAAATCAAGTTGGTAAATATTTATTGACCATTTATAGGCTAATTGTTGTAGAAATTGAAAAAAGTATAAAATATAGCTTTAAATATCACCTGGGAGCTTGCAATCTGTTAAAGAAATAAAAATTGGAACATAATAATATACATTCATTCTTTCACTAAACTATTCAACAAATATTTATTGAGGAACTAATAGATTTCAAGATCTGTGTTTGACACTGGTAATTTAATCATGAGCAGAATTATGTACAATTCCTAGTCTCACAGAGTTTACATCTAGTGGAAAAGACAGGAAATCAAATAATCAGACAAACACACATAATATTGCCACTGTGATAAGAGCTAAGAGACTCACCAAAGGTGTCATGCCTGTAAGTTGGTCTCCCTTCTACTGTTTTCCCCTCAACCTGTTCTGACATGGCAGCCTGAGTGAATCTTTAAAATGTGTATCAGATTATGTCACTCATCTGATCTACCCAAAAGGCCTCCTATGTAATTCAGAGGAAAAAATACTCATTTTCTACCTAACTATAATCCCCACTCTGTTCTTATTCATTCTTTATCAACCTTGAATTCCTTGAACGTAGCAGGAATTCTCCTGTTTGGGGACCTTTACACTCTTCTTCTGCTGTCTACATTGCTCTTAGTAACTATCTTACTTTCTTATCCTAAGATCCTGGTTCAAATGTAATTTTATCCATAAGTTCTTCCCAGATCATCCTATTGTGAACTGAAACCTCAAATCTCTGATATTCTAATCTCTTCCCTCCTTTATTTTTTCCCAGCACTTATCACTATATAACAGCCTATTGTTTATTTACTTTACTGTACTGTTTTCTGTACTAAAACACCAACTCAAAAAAAAGACAGATTTTGTTGTTTTCTTTCCATTATCCTCAGTTCCTAGTACAGGGCCTACCTGGAACAAGGTAGACCCACAATTAATATTTGTTGAATGGATATGTCCATAGACAACATAGAAGTTGGGGGAGAATCTCTGAGGAGCTGATAATTTGGCTTAGAAGTCAAAGACCTACGTAGATGTTAATAAGGTGAAGAGAGGAGAGCTAAGACAGCTGAGTAAGAGGACTCTAGGCTGGTCTTGTCCATGGAACACAGAGATAACTATTAAATCATCCTAAATACCCCAGATATCAGCCTGAAGACTGACAGAACAAACTCCACAACTGAAGGGGGAGAAGAAGCCTCATCAAAGCGGCTAGGAAGGGCAAACACGTGGTTTGAGGGAGAAAGGGATCAGAACTGCTGTGGAGGAGAGGGAGCTGCGGTCAGGGAAGCAAGAGAGAGAGAGCGAGACAGAGCAAGCAAGAGAGAGCGGGAGACAGAGGACCACACAGTGGAACCCACAAGGAGAACATTTCCCTAAAACTATTTGCTGGGGAAAAGCGAGGGGGCTGAGTTTTGTGAGTTCTTTCAGCCAGTGGGGCTTCAAACCTGGAGTTGAAAATGTTGGTGCATTTGGCTGGCCTAGAGCCCTGAGGGCTCTGCCCTGCTCCTGCAGAAAAGGCAGGCAAATACCCCAGTGACAGGCAGTGTAGAAATAGCCATCTGAAGACTGCCTGTTGCATACCGATCTGCCCTTCTTGGAGGAGTTACAGAGAGGTAATATTCCTGGAGACACCTCTCTGGGCACACAGGAGCCCACCTGCACCATTTCTCTCCCCACCTCTCAGCAGAAACACGATGCACCAGCACGAGGCAGTACTGTGCCAGCAGAGGTTGCCTCACTCGTTTCCACCAAACCCCGCTTCCCCGCATTCTGGTGAGACTGTCTTTCTGGGTCAAGCTCACCTTAGTCCCAGCACAGTGATACCCTGGTCTTTTGGGTGAAGACCAGAACAGGCCCCTGCCCACATCACACCCCTGAAGCCTGGAGTTTAAAAAGTTGGCATCCTTGGCTGGCATAGAAGCCACAGGACACCATGCCGCTCCTGGTGAGGAGGCAGGCCCACAAACCAGGGCCGGATGGCCTGGAAACAGCAACCAGGAAAAGGTCTGGGACATACCTGGGAGAGATGATTTGTTCTTCTCAGAGTGCTGTCCTGAAAGGCAGCAGGGTCAGAGACTGCTCTCCAGCGACAAAGGAGGTAGCTGGTGCCATTTTCCTCCCTATCTGTCAGCATCAACGCAGGGCCATCTGAGGCAGGCGATAAGAACACAGGGAGGGCACAGGTTCCCTAACCTGTCCAGACCAAGCCCCACATCCTTGTGCTTTGGTGGTTCTGCCCTTCTCAGTCAAGCTTGCCTCAATCCCAGTGAGGCAGGCCCCTTGCCCAGAAGAGCAGCAAGATCCCAGCAGACACCTCAGCCACTGACTAGAGAGTTCTGTAGGGCTACAGTTCTAGTGCAAGTAGCATCAGGTCCCATTTCATAAGCAGAGCAGAGCACACTTAGTCAAAACTGGCCACATTCCAGCCATGGACCAAACACTGTCCACAGCAGGCCAGGGGAGCCTCTGCAGATGACCGGCCTGAAGACTAGAGCAGCCAAACCACAACAGCAGAGTGCTGTTCAAGTGCCAGACACCGGACATTACATACCCTCTTCTTCATATAGCCATTTCTCTCCAAAGTGGGAAGCAAACAGACTTTTCCTGCACCCAGAAGAAGGCAGAGACTTAGACAAAATGCCAAGATGGAGGAATTCATCCCAAATGAAAGAACAAGATCAAGTCATGGCCAGACACCTAAGTGAGACAAATAGAAGTAACATGCCTGATGGAGAATTGAAAGCAACAATCCTAAGGCTACTCACTGGGATTAAGAAAAGAATAGAGGACTTGAGGGAGGCCCTTATCACAAAAATGAAAGAGTTAAAAAAATCAATCATAAATAAAAATACAATAACTAGATGGGAAACAGGCTTGATGCAATGAACACGAAGATGGAAGGAGCAGTTCTCTCCATTGACACTGGCAAGCCACAAGGGAGTGTAATGATCTATTCAATATGCTGAATGGGAAGAAAACTCTGATTACAAGTGTTTAAGATTTTTTTTTTTGATGGTTGAGTAATATTCTGTTGTCTGTATATACCAGATCTACTTTGTAAATTCGTCTGTCAGTGGACATCTGGGCTCTTTCCAGGGTTTGTCTATTGTGGATGTTGCTTCTGTAGACACTGGGGTGCAGGTGCCCCTTTTGATCACTATGTTTGTATCCTTTGGGTAAATGCCTAGTGGTGCAGTTACTGCCATATCAGGTTAGCTCAATTTTTCACTTTTTGAGGAACCTCCATATTGTTCTCCAGACAAATGTGGAAATTAAGAAACAAAACTGAGATCATAGGGGAAGGAAAGGAAAAATAAAATAAGATGAAAACAAACCAGAAGAGACTCTTAAATATAGGAAACCAACTGAGGGTTGGGGGGGATGTGGGGGATGAGATAGAGTAACTGGATGATGGGCATTAAGTGGGGTACTTGATGGAATGAGCACTGGGTGTCATATGCAACTCAATGAATCACTAAACTCTAGCTCTGAAACTAGTAATACACTATATGTTAATTAATTGAATTTAAATTAAAGGGGAAAAAAAGAATGGGAAAAAACCTGTAGCCAAGAAGGCTCTATCCAGGGAGGGCACCATTCAGAACCAAAGGAGAGATCAAGAATTTCCCAGACAAAAAAGCACTAAAGGAGTTAGTGACTACTAAACCAGATCTTATTAATTATTATTATCAAATGGTGTTCTTGTGAGATATCATTTCCCATTCTATTCCTTTTTGGATGGTAATTATTTTCTGTTTTGTAGAATGCATTTATTTTTCTGTTACCTAATAAAATTTTTCTCTGTATTAAAAAAAGTAAAGAGAGGAAGAAGTATTAATAGTAGCAGTGATAGTAATAACAATCACTTTTAGTGCTATGAACAAAGCAGTTCACATACTAACTCTGAATCCTTAAAATAACCCTCCAAAATATGTAAAATCACTGTCTCTCATTCACAAAAGAGGGGTTGAGACAGAGTTTTCCAGGAGAGGAAATTGTATGTGTAAAAGCTTTCTGACTGTATAAAATATAGCAAGGAGACAGTAAAAGAGTGTGTGTCTGGAACTAAGAGAGATCTAGAGAATGTGGTGGGAAAAGAAAAGGTTAGGGGCCAGGTAACAAAGGCACTTATTTGTAGTGTGACAACATATTCCTGATCCCTCAGGAAAGTCCTGGTCTATGCCTTTTGCTTGATGTAATTAAGTATAATTAATTTTATTCAAAATTTCCCTAGGTTGGATGATAAACTGAGTTAAGGAGTTCTGTCTCCTAAGAGTAATGACAAGCTCTTAAGAAGTGGTAATGTGATCAGATTTCCATTCTGAGAATATAACTTTGGTTGAAAAGTTAAACATAAACTAAATGAGAAGAATTTATGCAGGGAGATATAGGTTATGAGGCAATAATCTGTAATGATTGCCTGGTTGTGAGTGGTATTTGTAAGGATGGAAACAAGAAGAGTTTCAAAATATTTCGAGAATAAGCTCAAATTATTTGGATAATGGGTTACATATGAGGGGGGTTTACAAGAAGATGGTATGAGCAAAAACTTGCAGGTTTCCGGTATAGCTCTCTTGTCTTAGGTACTTTGTCTTATGAATTCTAGCCACCTTGGCTTCTCCAGACTAGTCTCTCTTACTATATATTGGATGCAAGATGAAATCTTAAAGTAGCTTCTTTTAAAATGCATATTTCTAGTATCAGTAATTTGGGGAAGATTATCTGTAATGAATTCTTTTTATGAGCCTCAATATGACTCTAAAGTTATCAGGATATTTAATCACATGTCTTGATAATTAGTTCAATGAGCCTAGAGGTATAAAGAGATTTCATGAAGCAAGTAAATTTTGACATAGATTTTAATAGTAGAATTTCACAACTATATGTTCTATGCTAGGTACTTTTGAATGATTAAATATGTTTGAGAAATAAGTGAATGCATTGATTGATCTTCTCTTTTCTCTTTAGCAAATTCCTACTTCAAGTCCCAAGTCTACATTTCTCCTCTATAACTTTCTTTATCTTCCCCTGAGTTTGTAACTTGTACCTTCTTTCATTGTGATACCCCATGCTTTATCTCCATTAAATCCATAATTACCTTATATCATAATTACTTCACTTTGTTTCTTCCACAAACCTGTATATTGCTTTTGAACAATTAATTTATCTTTGAGCCCCAGAACCCAGCAGAGTTCTTAGAATACCTAGATGTTTAAAAATATTTGTTGATATGAACTGTCACTCCTCTTTTAATATTCACAAGTAGAGTTCCCAGCCTCTATGAAACAAGATGGAATTGGGAGGGAGACAAACCATAAATGACTCTTAATCTCACAAAACAAACTGGGGGTTGCTGGGGGGAGGTGGGATTAGGAGAGGGGGAGGGGGCTATGGACATTGGGGAGGGTATGTGCTATCGTGAGTGCTGTGAAGTGTGTAAACCTGGCGATTCACAGACCTGTACCCCTGGGGATAAAAATACATTATATGTTTATTAAAAAAAAAAAATTTGGAAGGGGAGGCGAACCATAAGAGACTATGAATTCTGGAAAACAACCTGAGGGTTTTGAAGGGTCAGGGGTGGGAGGTTGGGGGAACAGGTGGTGGGTAATGGGGAGGGCACGTTTTGCATGGAGCACTGGGTGTTGTGCAAAAACAATGAATACTGTTACGCTAAAAAAATAAATAAAATGGGAAAAAAAATATTCACAAGTAGACAGTAATGTAGAAGTCAGTTCTGACCTGGATGTTTTCAGTGATGAACTGAGAGGCACAATAGTATATTAGCTAACTATTGCTATGCAAAAAACTATCCCAAAACTTTGCAGCTTAAAGCAACAAAAATTTATTATTTTGCAGTTTCTGTAGTTCAGGAATTTCAGGGCACCTTAGCTAGATTGCCTGATTTAGGGTCTTTCACAAGGTGTCAGGTGGGGCTCTAATTATCTCAAGGACCAAAAGGGAGCGAATCTACTTTCATACTCATTCACATAGATGCTGGCCGACTTAGATCCTTTCTGGCTATTAGCCAGAGATATCAGTGCCTTGCCATGTGATCCTGTGCATAGGAAAGCTCATAGTAAGACATCTGGCTCCCATTAGAGAGAGTGATGAAGAAATCTAGAGTAGGCAAATAAGATAAAATCAGTCTTTTTGTAATGTAATCTTGGAAGTGACATTCCATAAGCTTTGCTATATTCTTTTCATGAGAAGTGAGTCATTAGGTCAAGGCCAAACTCAAGGGAACTACTTCACCTCATATACAGCCAATACTACTTATATTTTCTCCAAGACAGTAACAAAGAAATACAGAAATGGATTCATAGAGGGTTATATATTCTGTATGAAAGATATGGACTCCCCTTAACTCAGGAAATTTGGCCAAACTCATGTTCTTTGGCCCAGTTTTCTCCCAGGAGCAGAAGATCTAACAAGTAGATGTGTTGAAAATTTTATTTTCCAATAGCTAGCAGCTCTTGTTTGTGGAACAATGATTTCCAGTATACATTCTCTGGATGTCTAAGGTTCCAGAGGTACCTCAGAGGTCATATAGGGAGAGAGGGAGAAGTGTTAGGGCCAAGCCCCTACTACACTCGGTGCCACTCCACCCAATTCTATCATGTTACTTATGTTGAATTCTGAGTTCATAAATACAAATATTTATAAATACTGTTTGAAATGTCGGAAAAATGGGGATCCTAGAGTAATGGTTTCTGGTCATAGCAGTATAGTGTAGTGTAGTATAGTGTGGTTAGGCCTGCAGGCTCTGAAACCAGCCTGTCTGGGTTTCTTTGTATGCAGGTTCTGCCATTAGCTAGCCATGTGATGGGATTTAGAAAAGTCTGGGCTTGTCTACGGCATACCACCCTGAACGCGCCAGATCTTGTCTGATCTCCGAAGCTAAGCAGGGTTGGGCATGGTTAGTACTTGGATGGGAGAAAAGTCTGGGCTTGAGTTCCATCCACGGTTATCTCTTGGCCCTTTCTTTTTCTGAAGCCAAAACTATTTGGGCAGACTTGATACTGCTGCCTCTTTTTATTTTCACGGTAGCCTTCTATTTTTAACCTCCCTGTATATACCTTAGTTTAATATAACCAGTGTAATGGTTTATGCATTTACCATCATTATACCTACTGTTTTTGTCCTGATAATAGGTCTTTGACTAGATGATGTGTATTCTTTGTTTTAATAAACTCCTTCTCTAGAAAGAAAATTGTCTATAATTGATTTCTATACCTGTCAATGCTTAGTGTTTCATAATCAGTTAAAACAATTTTACAACTATGTGTTTACCAATTTCATTGTGTCACTTATTCTAAGTTACTGCAGACCAGCATTTTCAATCATATTTTTAAATAAAGAGCCTATAGCTTGCAACTAATTACCCACATCTGCTGTTCTAATATGAATTAAGGTAGTATCTTACAGTTCATCTAATAGTGAGTTTTCTGGATTAATTAATGAGGAAGCTCACAAAAGGAAGCACTAAATATTTCATATATTGTGCTTGTAATAGGACTAACCCTTGAGCCCGAGACTTAATTGTTGATGTTGTCCTCTTTGTTTTTAAATTCCAGCTGTGGGAAATTAATCATTGATACATAATTTTTAGGAGGATTCTTATTAATTATCCTTGTCTAAGAGCCATATCTTTATGTGTTCCTTCTTATGTTCTATCAGTCAATTCTAACTCACCTTCAA
Organism: Meles meles; assembly: GCF_922984935.1. Classification (NCBI taxonomy): domain Eukaryota; kingdom Metazoa; phylum Chordata; class Mammalia; order Carnivora; family Mustelidae; genus Meles; species Meles meles. The sequence goes on along the minus strand of NC_060066.1, from coordinate 154,679,892 downwards.
AGTATAATTTAGAACTTGATTTTTAAGAGACACCTTGGTGGCACAATTGATTAAGCATCAGAACTCTTGGTTTCAGCTCAGGTCATAATCTCAGGGTTGTGATCTCAGGGTTATGATCTCAAGGTCCTGAGGTTGAGCCCTACCTCTGCCTCTGCATAGAATCTGCTTAGAGTTTCTGTCTCTCTCTCTCTCTGCCTCTCCCCCTACCCGTCTCTCTCTCTCTCTTTCTCTCTTTCTCTCTCTCTCTCTCTCTCTCTCACTCATATAAATAAATCTTTTTTTTTTTTAGTTGATTTTTCAACTAGAGATAAATCACTTGTTTTCAAAATGCTTTGGCAGAGCAGCCAAAGATGGAGGAACAGGTGACTTGGGCTGGAGAACAAAAGTCATGAGAAAACTGGTTGTCAAGTGCTACTTGCCCTTCGTGGTTCTGATGCCCAGGGTGTCTGCAGTGTGGAGAGGAATATCAGTGATAGGAAGCCTAACTAGTACTACAATTTTCAAGTCTCCACAATCATTCAACAGTACATTAAAAGGATTATTCACCACGATCAAGTGGGATTTATTCCAGGGCTGCAGGGTTGGTTCAACATCCGCAAATCAATCAATGTGATAGAACACATTAATAAAAGAAAGAACAAGAACCATATGATACTCTCAATAGATGCTGAAAAAGCATTTGACAAAGTACAGCATCCCTTCCTGATCAAAACTCTTCAAAGTGTAGGGATAGAGGGCACATACCTCAATATTATCAAAGCCATCTATGAAAAACCCACTGCAAATATCATTCTCAATGGAGAAAAACTGAAAGCTTTTCCATTAAGGTCAGGAACACGGCAGGGATGTCCATTATCACCACTGCTATTCAACATAGTATTAGAAGTCCTAGCCTCAGCAATCAGACAACAAAAAGAAATTAAAGGCATCCAAATTGGTAAAGAAGAAGTCAAACTATCACTCTTCGCAGATGATATGATACTATATGTGGAAAACCCAAAAGACTCCACTCCAAAACTGCTAGAACTTGTACAGGAATTCAGTAAAGTGTCAGGATATAAAATCAATGCACAGAAATCAGTTGCATTTCTGTACACCAACAACAAGACTGAAGAAAGAGAAATTAAGGAGTCAATCCCATTCACAATTGTACCCAAAACTATAAGATACCTAGGAATAAACCTAACCAAAGAGACTAAGAATCTATACACAGAAAATTATAAAGTACTCATGAAAGAAATTGAGGAAGACACAAAAAAATGGAAAAATGTTCCATGCTCCTGGATTGGAAGAATAAATATTGTGAAAATGTCTATGCTACCTAAAGCAATCTACACATTTAATGCAATCCCTATCAAAATACCATCCATTTTTTTCAAAGAAATGGAACAAATAATCCTCAAATTTATATGGAACCAGAAAAGACCTCGAATAGCCAAAGGAATATTGAAGAACAAAGCCAAAGTTGGTGGCATCACAATTCCGGACTTCAAGCTCTATTACAAAGCTGTCATCATCAAGACAGCATGGTACTGGCACAAAAACAGACACATAGACCAGTGGAACAGAATAGAGAGCCCAGAAATCGACCCTCAACTCTATGGTCAACTAATCTTCGACAAAGCAGGAAAGAATGTCCAATGGAAAAAAGACAGCCTCTTCAATAAATGGTGCTGGGAAAATTGGACAGCCACATGCAGAAAAATGAAATTGGACCACTTCCTTACACCACACACGAAAATAGACTCCAAATGGATGAAGGACCTCAATGTGAGAAAGGAATCCACAATCAGAATATAGTGAAAAATGTTGGGCCTTTGGCAAGCTCTATAAGTAAATCTCATAAGAAAAAAAAAATTATGGGTTTTGAAATGCAAAGAACATGATATATTCATAACATAGTAAATGTTGAAAGCCTGTTTTCTCAGCCAGGGATTTTAAAATAAGACCCTCACATAAAGAAATTATTATATATATATATATATATATTATATATATATTATATATATATATTATATATATTATATATATAATAAAGAAATAAATATACATATATATGTATATATATATATACATATATATAAAGAATATATATATTCTTTATATATATGTATATATATATACATATATATAAAGAATATATATATTCTTTATATATATGTATATATATATGTTTATATATGTATGTTTATATATGTATATGTATGTTTATATATATATGTTTATATATGTGTGTATATATATGTTTATATATATGTATATATATATATACATATATATAAAGAAGAAAATAGCACAGCACGATGATTATTAGATGGAAGGCTTAGAAAATGCCCCCCTTTTCTTAAAACTATCTCTTCAGGGACTTCCTTAATAAGCATTCCTTTGTTATCTTTTTCTTTCTTAGATGACTTTTTCCTTTGCTGGCTTCTTTTCTTATCCCCTTTTAGCAGTAAATATCCCATAAATATCTCCTCTTACCTTACAGAAGTGATGTTATCTCCTGGCTTCAATTATTACTTTCATAAAATGATACACACCATTTGTATCTAGCCTTGACCTCACTGCTTCTCATTACTCTTCTTCATTCAACAGCTTTTCTACTTATGTTCTCATCATTTCCTGAGAAGTGATACATTTATATAATTGATGAATTCTTTTTTATATATATGTATATAAGTTAATATATCCTTCAGCTCTATTTCTACAACTTAAGAATATGGAGATTCCCTTTAATTTCTTTGATAATATTATCTTGTGGAATAATTTTCTAAGTAATTTTCAGACCAAATTTAATTTTAACCTGAGATAATAAGAGAAAGATCACATAAGAGAACCTCATTTCTGTGACAGCCTGAAGAAACTATTTTCCAATAAGTTTTTGTACTCAAATATTTAATTAGAGGTATGTCAGGTAAAAAAGTCATTACAAAAATATTCAGTGAATGTTGTAAGTGAAAAACTCTGTGACTACATGGTAGAGAGTTCTCACCTAACATTTGTAGTGGATGTCAAGGAGTGTATATATTTAAAAGTAGAAAATTTTACAGAAAATAGAGCATAAAGTCAAAAGAAGTTCTTATTCAGTCGAAAGCAAATGCTACTACCTGAAATGTTTTCTAAGTAATACAAGCTTCAATATAAATGGGCAAGCAATTATTGGCATCTTTAATTAACATAGTTTTTGGGAGTTGTTTGAAAATTTGAGAATTATGTTCACATCTTGATTGAAGGATTGGCCTCAATAGAAACAGCTTGTGGTGTTGGATAAGAACAAAGTGAACTGCAAAGAAGAATTGGAAGAAACTGGCTATTACAAGTGATTAATCTGGGAGGCAGAAACTGTAGGTAATGTTCCCACTTCCTAAATTCATCAAGAAGACAAAATTTTTATCTTCATGCTCATCTCCCCTAAGAGGTTTCCTCTTTTAAAGTCATCACTTGTTAACAATTTCTCATCATCTCTCACCAGTCCTCTTATATGCCGTCATATGATTTTACCATCTTAATTATCTTTGAAACCCATTCTTCATTTCCAAGCCGCTACTACTATCTCAGTTCATGTGATCCTTAGCTCTTTCTTTTTAACTTACTGTGGGCCCTTGCTAACTGATCACCCTGCTTCCAATCTTGCTCCCTCTTCAATCCATTTGCTATACTATTACTAAAAGAGTCATTTTAAGATGCAAATCAGAATATACTTTACTACTACTAAGGGGCGCCTGGGTGGCTCAGTGGGTTACTTAAAATCTCTTGGTGAGTTCCTAAAAGGAAAAATTTTAAGAAAAAGTCCAAACTTCCTTCCGTAGTATATAAGACTCTTTAAGATCCCTAATAAACAACTCCTACTTAAAATAAATTTTGCTTCATTCGTTTTTCAGTCAACTGCAAAGAGTTATATAGCCAGGATCATTCTTTTTTTTTTTTTCTTTTTGGAAAAATCTCTTTTTTAAATTGACATATAATGTATTATTGTTTTCAGAGGTGCAGGTCTGTGATTCATCAGTCTTTTATAATACCCGGTGCTCATTACATCACATGCTGTTCTTAATGTCCATCACCTAGTTACTGCAACTCTCTTCTCCTCCAGCAACCCTCAGTTTGTTTCCTATGATTTAGAGTCTCTTACAGTTTGTCTCCCACTCTGGTTCCATCTTGTTTTATTTTTTTCCTCTCTCCTCCTATGACCTCTGTTTTATTTCTTAAATTTCACATATAAGTGAGATCATATGATAATTGTCTTTCTCTGATAGACATATTTTGCTTAACATAATATCCTCTAGTTCCATCCACGTCATTGCAAATGGCAGGATTTCAATTTTTGATGGCTGAGTAGTATTCCATCATATATATGTATATGTATATATATATATATATATATATGGAATATAAACACATATATGTATATAGCTCACATCTTTATTTTTCAGATTTCATTTTTGATGGCTAAGTAGTATTCCATTATACACACACACACACACACACACACACACACGTATATATATCTCACATCTTCTTTATCCATTCATCTGGGTTCTTTCCATAGTTTGGCTGTTGTGTACATTTCTATATAGGCAGGATTGTTCTTACTGATATACTGGCTATATGAACATCTCTGAAAATCTTTGAAGAGTAACATCTACAAAGACCTATATCTTCTGCAGGACTGTATAAGATGACAAGGAATTGATAACTGGCCACAAATAATAACACACATAAGAAGTAAAACAGCATGGAATAGTATGGTGCTTTGGACCTCCATAGATCTGAACTTAAACTTTGGTGAATGTAAACTTTCCTTACAAGCTGTATAATGCTGAATTCCATTATTCTTATTTTTAAGGTGGAGATATTGATAAAATTCCATGAGATTGCTATAAGCATTACCTGAAACAGATATTCTATGTAGCCGATAGATATCCTCAAAGTACACATTAAAGAAATATTAGTTCCCTTTGCCTTCTAATGCTTCATGCACATTAATAAGAATTAAACTATAAGTGATAGATCAATGTAGAGGACTCTATCATCCCAGGGAAAAAAAGCAGTGGGAAATAGAGTAGAAATACGTAACAGGATGAACAGTTGCCAAAGAAGGTAGATTTTGGGTTAGAGGAAGTCTGGGAAAAGCACATGCAACTGTAGAGGGGTGTGTGTGTGTGTGTGTGTGTGTGTGTTTGTGTGTAGTAGTAGTAGCAGCAGCAGCAGCAGCAGTCATAGTAGATGGAATCAACCAGAGAATATGTATTGCAAAATAACTGCCACTTATCGAATACTTATCATTACATACCAAGTATTGTGCTAATTGTTTTGTATGTATTAACTTAATACAAAAGAATTAGAACAGAAAAAGGAGATTGAAAAGAAGCACAAGGAAATACTTGTCAGTGAGAAAAAGCAACACTTAAGAAACTCTTAAGATTTGAACAGAGAGAGTCACCTCTGTTGAGGAATAATAGTAAGTTAGCAGAGAAGTAGGGAGCAAACTCAAAGACTGCAATGTCAATCAACCTAAGGAAGGATAAGATGTTAAGAAGCAGATAAATAATAAAATAAATATTAAAATAAGGAAAAAACTAAAAAGTATCTGTTGGAATGGGCAATTAGGAGGCCTTTCGTGTCATTTTTCACAGAAATTACACTAAGGTGGTGAGGTCTGAAGCCAAATTGTAGTGGGCTGAGGAATGAATAGGAGGTGAGGAAATGTGAACAAAAGGTAGACTGCTTTTAAGAGTATTGTCTATAAAGTTTAGGAGAGAGGGAATGGTTCAAGGGGACACAATTGAGAATGGGTTTTTGAAAATTAGAAATGGAAATAATTGGAAAATATCAAATCTAAATCAACTTGTCTATTAATGTCTTTGGGATCATTTTGAATTCATGAGGCATAAACTTTAGAAAACATTTTCCTCTATTGTAAAGAATGATGCTATAAACAGGGATGCATGTATTCTTTTGGATTAATGTTTTTGTATTTGGGGGGTAAATATCCAGTAGAGCAATTACTGGATCATCGGGTATTTCTATTTTTAAATTTTTGAGGAAACTTAATACTGTTTTCCACAGTGGCTGCACCAGTTTGCATTCTGACGAACTGTGCAAGACTTGGATGGAACTAGAGACTATAATCCTAAACAAAATAATCAGTCAGAGAAAGACAAATACCATATGGTTTCTCTTATACGTTGAATTTAAGAAACAAAACAGATGAACAAAGGGAAAGATTGAGAGACGGAGAGACAGAGAAACCAAGAAACAGACTCTTAACTAAAGAGAACAAACTGATGGTTACGAAAGAAAAGGTGGGTGGGTGAATGGGTTAAATAGGTGGTGGGGATTTAGGAGTGTACTTTTGATGTGTACTGAGTAATGTACAGGATTGTGCAATCACTATATGGTACACCTGAAACCAATATAGCACTGTACGTTAACCGAGAATTAGCATAATTTTAAAATTTAAATTTAAAAAAATTCAAAATTTAAAAATTTTTAAAAATCATTTTTGTCTAAACTTTTACTACTACAGATTTTCAAAAAAAAAAGGGCAATGTGTATTATCCTAGTGTAGTCTCATGGTTCTGCTCTCTGTAAGTCTTAGTAGTAAAAGTTAGATAAATGTATACAGAAGAGAAAATTGTGCCTTTAAATAAACTATAAATCCTGAGGAAAACAGTAGTATATGCATACACTTGAAGAAGACAACAAAAAAGTCATTAAAATGATATATCACTTAAAGGAAAGAAAATCTTAATTTAAAAGTATAGGTATTTATTGAACATCTACTAGGTAGAAGACACTGTACCTAATTTTGGCAATTTCAACTGATATTGACTGACATTTTATCCCTCAGAATTTATTTTATTCTACTTCTCTCCCATGGAACATTTGGTTCCTCTTGATATGACCTTTATTTTCTTCAGTGCTATTGATGACTTTCATAATATGAAGAATAGAGGGGGTGCTAAATGGTACCAAGTCATATAAGTTAAAGTCGTATTATAGAGGTATTCAGTAAGCAAGAACAATAAGGGCCTTTGCTTTTATAGACATTACTTTTAGAATCTCTGGAATTTTAAATGATAAGATTTGACTATTTTAATTATTATTAAATACCAGTGAAAAATTATTTTTGCTGAAGTCCCAAACTTACTACACTTCACTGGCACAAGTTTAGAACATGAAAAAAAAAGTTAAGAATTTTATAGAATAGTGGTTTATCCGCAGTGATAATTAAAAGGAAGATTAAGTTGTGAGGACAAATAGTTTAAGCATCTAGAAATGATCAATATGGTGAAGTATGTGTAGGAACTTCTCATGAAAAACATGAGCTTGACCTTGAGACTGGTTATATAGCATGCAGAGAAAGAGAAAGGAGGTTTTCTAGGAAAAAAGAGCAGAACATATAAATATATGTTTAAATACAACCTGAAAATTGAAGATACTCCACTTGGATCTATTGAAGAGTCAACTGGTAAATAAAAAATATCTGTAAAGTGTAATATATATAGTAATTCCTACTATCAAAATAAGGAACTCAGATTCATTTTCTATGCTTATAAAACAACTACTTAATGGGAAACACTTTTTGGTGCTTATCCTATGGTCAGTAAAAGATACCTAGTTACCATACCATATTTGAACCATATGAACAAAGGTTCATATTTGAACCTTTAATCATCATAATAATAATACTGACATACATGTCAGTTATACATGTCTAAATATAATACAGTTTATTTCCTTAAAGAATCCAACGATTGGGAAGCCTGGGTGGCTCAGTGGTTAAGCCTCTGCCTTCGGCTCAGATCATGATCCCAGGGCCCTGGGATCGAGCCCCGCATCGGGCTCCCTGCTCAGCAAGGAGCCTGCTTCCTCCTCTCTCTCTCTGCCTGCCTCTGTGCCTACTAGTGATCTATGTCAAATAAATAAATAAAATCTTAAAAAAAGAAAAGAGTCTAGAGATTATAAAGATATCCTTTCTGTGGTAACCATTTTCTACTCTACAATTTCACTAGTAGTTTTGTTAATATTTTCAAGGGAAAAAGATCAAAACTATGTATTCTATCAAAAAATCTTAAGACAACAGATTTTATGACTTACAAAAATCTTATTGAGATAATGTGTACATGTAAAACTCTAATCACAGCTCCTGGCATGGAGCAGGCACTGGGGTTTGCAAAAGGTTAATTTAGTATACTCAACCAATGGATTGTTGAACACTACATCTTAAACTAATGATGTACTGTTTGTTGGCTAATTGAATTTTAAAAATAAATAAATGATCAATAAATGTTTGTTGAATTGAATTATTTAAAATTTCTATCATATAATTATGTCCTGATTGTTAATATTTAATTCCCTTATAACTAATGGGGTGTGTGTGTGTGTGTGTGTGTGTGTGTGTGTGTGTAATTTTTGGTAGAAATACAGTCCAATTCAACAATTATTTGGATGCCTATCATATACTTTGCAAAGTGGCAAATAATTCAGACCATGACTTTATGAGGCTTCATGTAGTAGAAAGAACACGAGATTGCTTTACCAACTTTTTCAAGTTTTGGAGAAGGGAAGCATGGATTAAATGATAGATGTATGTTCCAGCCTACATCTTAATACAAGTGTATTTGTCTTGGCTACATGACAGTCATATTTGTACATCCCAATACATTATATTCCCATAGATTGCTTAGAGATACTCTCTCCATGATGACTCCAAAAGAAATAAAGATCAATAAATGCATTCTGCTCATATAAATAACATGACATTATTCAAATAATTCCATTGTACATTGCTCTCAATGGTTAAATATTTCCTTGAGTTTTAAAACAAACTAAATAAAGCCTACTGTTCAATAATGACTCTGCGGTTTCATTAAGACTTAGATTTTTGACAGTTCCTCAGAACGCCAACACTTCATAATTAATGCTCAGCCAAAAGATTGACCTTCTGAATGACTGGGTAAGTGCAGATTTAGGAGGAAAAAATTTTGCTTTGGACCATTTATTGAAGCCTAAGAGCCGTTATCTTTTAGAATCAAAGTAAGTTCTGGAACAATGCCAAAGAAATTGGCACTATATATTAACATTTCAGAGTCCCTATTACAATAAAAATGCATGCTGTCTACTTTACTCTATGCTATATTTAAAATAAGAGAAATTGTAAAAAGCTTCATTTACTTGATCATTTGTGACCTTCTATAAAGGTTCTATAATGATTCCTAAGATTGAACTCCCAGGCATGTAAAGTCTAAGATACCAAGTGTTTTATATAAATGGCTCTGATACTCATTTCCAAGCTGAATCTATAGAGCTTCTACTGAAAGTTTCCTCTTAGTTAGTTCATTTACTTAAAGATTAGTGTTAATGAGATCAAGGTCACACAAGGGGCCTGATGGAAAATGTTTGAAGTCAAAGGGACCTAGATTTGAATTCCAGTTCTGCCTTTACTAGCTGCAAGAACTCAAATAATTTATCTAGCCTCCTTGAGGCTCAGTTTCTTCACTTTTAAAGTGGAAAAGTAGATACTTATCCTTCTCTGTTTTGGGGTGAAACAGGACGTTCCAATTACCATTTATGCACTTAGTGCAGAGCCTGACACGTAATATGCCCTCAATAAATGTTAATGGTGTTTTTAATTTTTTATTAGAAAATCACCTCACTATTCACATTATGTATGCTATGGATCACTTGTTAGCAATACTCAAAAACAGCAAAAATACTGTTCTGGGTGTGTACAGAAGCCTATACATCTGTATATATAGATATAGAGACAGAGAGAGATAGAGATAGAGATGATATAAATAGATATAGATATATAGATGACATAGATATAAATATAGATTTTTTTTTTAAGATTTATTTATTTTAGAGAGAGGGAGAGAGAGAGACCATGCGTGTGTGCACACAAGGGGGTGGGAGCAGAGGGAGAAGGAGAGAGCAAATCTCAAATAGTCTCCCTACTGAGTACAGAGCCCAACCTGGGGCTTGATTTCACAACCCTGAGATCATGACAGGAGCCAAAATCAACAGCCGACACAACCGACTGAGCCACTGAGGTTCCCCATACCTGTTTATATTTTTGAAACCACCAGAAATTTCAGATGTCCTAACAAGAATTCTTTATCTTTTTTTAATCACTAGATTCTACTCCTGAAATTAATATTATATTATATGTTAACTAACTTGAATTTAAAGAAGATCTTGGAGAAAAGAATTTTTAAAAAACAATTTTAAAAAATTAAGGAAAAAAAAATGTGTATCTTTCGCTGAAAGAACATATCCAGCTGCTTTCGATCAATCTAATGAAAATTCACAATCCTTTGATCTTGTAAATGACCCTCTTGGGTAGCTAGACAATATAAATGAACAAAGGAGTAGCTACGTCCAAACTAGTTGAAAAGCCTGTAACATTAAACTCAGTCATTCTATTACCTCTAACACATTGTCACTGATTGTATTTTATCTTCAGATTTTTGTTCACTATTAATCATCAAATCCATCAAAAACACAACTTTGATTATTTTTCTTATTGTATATGCAGTTTCTTTGGTAAGAATTTCAAATATCTTAGAACTATAGATCTTGCTTTGTTAGTAGAAGATTTTTCTCAAAGCCGTCAACTCAGTTTTATTGTGGCTCCAATACCAAGTGTGTTGAACTTTAAATCACAACTTTATTCACAAGCTCTAAAAAGTCCCCTATTTTACTGCTGCTCATGGATGGTGTAAATATTTATTTAGAACAGTGATTTCATTTGAAAGACAGGAATAAAAATATGGGTGAAATCACTCTCCAACATATTAAAATTTGGTATTTCTTATTAATTTTCGTTTCAAAATAGAAGATATTTTCCTGGTAATACAAATCATGGTAAAAGTTATGAAATAGAAAAATGTGAAGTTCCTTTATAATCTCACCTTACATAGCTATTTACTATTAATGTTTTAGTATGTTTCCTTCCATTCTTTAAAATTATTAATGTATATACATACATATGTGTATACATAACTATTATATATGTGTGTGTGTGTATATATATATATATATATATATATGAATGCATGTGCTTATTTAACTTAAAGGTATTTCATAGACCCCTTTCCAAGTTAATAAAAAAGTGATAGTTTTGAGAACATAATATTATTTCCACAAGAAACATCACATTTTTCTTTACTATTATAATGTTTCAATAACCTTCTTTGTACTTTAAAAAAAAAAGAATTCCTTAACTTTGTATGACAATCAGTTGTAATGCTGATTGAATTCTGAGAATAAGCATGCAAAACAACACAGTTTTAGCTCATACATGCTCAATAAATTGTGTGTTGATACATGAATAAATGGATGATTGAATGAATAAACTATTTAAAACCACAGAGTGCTCAGAAACAGAGACTAAAGATTCTGTGCTGATACTGACTGGCTCCATGACTTTGAGAAATGTCCTACTTCCTCTCATTTTCAATTTCTTCCTTTTTCTCATTTCAGTTTCTTCATTTTTAAAAAATAGGGGTTTGAAATGTAATGTCTGCCCATGGTCTCTCTCCAGTTCTGAAGGGCTATGATTCAAACAGGATAGGAAAATTTACTGAGGCAATTTGTTTATTTTAATAGAAGAGGTGTTGGAACATAAGTCCTTGAGCTTTTAGATCCTATCTTCCTGTGTTGTCTCCTAAGCTTAACAGACTTTTGAAAATTTTCCCAAATGTATATTATTTGACTACATGAAGAATAGATAATGCATTAAAATCCACAATAAAAGGAATACATCTGAAGGAAATGATTCCAACCAATTTTCCAGAAAGTGAGACTTAGAAATAGGTCTTTGGGAGGAGAAGAAATTTGAAGGGTTAGCCGATTTGTTACAATGCATAATTTTCAATGAAGATAATTGGCCAACAGCTCCTTGTGTTTTCCAGTTGCTCATTTATTCATTATTTCATTCATTCATTCAGTCAGTCAGTCATTCACTCATCCACTCATTCATTCACAAATGCTTATGGAATGATTACTATTTGCATACCAACAGGCCGGGTCAGGATTATAAAGATGAACCTGATGTACTTTGTCCTTAAAGGATTTGTTCTTTAGTACCGATGAAAAGGCATGCATATAATTATTCAGTTGTTATATATCGCATGAAAGAAAATTACATGAAATTTATGAAGAAGAAAGATAATTTCAGCAAGTCCGCTGACAGGGAAAGGAGGAAAATCAAAGAAATCTTGGAGGAGAAGGTATTTAGCTTGGGTTTAAATATCTGTAGTTCGGGCAAAAGATAATACCTGGCTGAGGAAATGATGTAAACAAAGACTCAAACGAGCAGGAAATGTAATTGAGTAATTGAGTATATGAAAGAGAGTAATGGGAAGTTCATTTAAAAAGAATATGATCTCCCTGATATGAGGACATGGAGAAGCAACATGGGGGGTTAGGGGGATAGGAGAAGAATAAATGAAACAAGATGGGATTGGGAGGGAGACAAACCATAAATGACTCTTAATCTCACAAAACAAACTGGGGGTTGCTGGGGGGAGGTGGGATTGGGAGAGGGGGAGCGGGCTATGGACATTGGGGAGGGGAGGCGAACCATAAGAGACTATGGACTCTGAAAAACAACCTGAGGGTTTTGAAGGGTCAGGGGTGGGAGGTTGGGGCAATCTGAGGGTTTTGAAGGGTCAGGGGTGGGAGGTTGGGGGAACAGGTGGTGGGTAATGGGGAAGGCACGTTTTGCATGGAGCACTGGGTGTTGTGCAAAAAGAATGAATACTGTTACGCTGAAAAAATAAATAAAATGGAAAAAAAAAAAGAATATTGTCAGATCGAGAAGGCATTTGAAACCCACACTAAGGTGTTTGGTCTTCATTTTCTAGACAAAAACAAGTCTTCAGAGGTTTCAGAGAAGGGAGATGAAAGAAAACTGCTTCAGGATGGTGACTTCTGACGAAGCATTGTGCATGATAGTTGTAAAATGAATTTTGATAGGCAGATGCCCCAAATCTTAACTGAGCTCTCTTTCTTGTCCAGGCTGCTGATGTCCTGCTGCAACAGGGAGCTAATGTCAATGTTCAAGATGCAGTTTTTTTCACTCCATTGCACATTGCAGCATACTATGGACATGAACAGGTAAGTCTGACAGTAGTATTCCCAAAGGCTGGGGGACCTTCCAGGCTTTTGTTAGCTATCTGTTCTAGCCTCAAAGAAAGAATATTTAAGATATCTTTTGAATTATTTTTGCCATATTCTCATCAGCTTCACCCTTGAGGAACTTACAGATCCTTAGAAATACTGCATCTGCCAAGTTACTCATTTTTACTGACTGTCTTAGTACCCAAGGGAGGCAGTGGTATAAGTATACAATCCCAGGAATCAGTCAGCCTGAATTCGAAAAATTCCTAGCTTTCTGACCATGTGTAGGTTATGTCATTTCCCTGATCATCAGTTTCTTTATCTGCATAATAGAGAAAATATTAATAGTATCTAGCTCATAGGGTTGCTGATATGATGAGATATTAATTTAAAGTGTTTGGCAAATGCTCAAAAACTGTTACTATAATGATGCTAGTGACAGTAACAATAAAACAAATCATGAACACTGTCCCATCAGGTAAAAAAAAAAAAAAAAAAAATGTGTGTTTCAGAAACCGAGTTTCTTCTTTTCTACTGTCTTGGGATGTGGTAGACTGCAAATATGTTCAGGTTTTCATTTTCGAAACTTATGTATATCCTAAAAGGGACTTTGCAGATGTGATCAAATTAAGAATCTTGAGTTGGAGAGATTATCCTGGAATCATCTGGGTGGACCTGATGTAATCACAAGGATCCTTATACTAGGAAGCAGGAAACAGATTTGACAGTAGAAGCCAGAAGTTAAAATGATACAGGCAGGGGTCATGAGGTAAAGAATGTAAGCAACTGAAATCCCTTTTCTGAAGATGGCTCCGAAAGCTAAGAAGGAAGCCCCTGTCCCTCCCAAAGCCGAAGCCAAAGCAAAGGCTTTGAAGGCCAAGAAAGTGGTGCTGAAAAGCATCCACAGTCACAAAAAAAAAGAAGATCCACACATCACCTACATTCTGACAACCCAAGACTCTGCATCTCCGAAGGCAGCCCAAATACCCTCAAAAGAGCACCCCCAGGAGAAACTAGCCTGATCACTATGCCATCATCAAGTTCCCCCTGAATACTGAGTCAGCCATGAAGAAAATAGGAGACAACAACACGCTTGTGTTCATTGTGCATGTCAAAGCCAACAAGCACCAGATCAAACAGGCTGTGATGAAGCTCTGTGACATTGACATGGCCAGGGTCAACACCTTGATCAGACCTGATGGAAAGAAGAAGGCATATGTTCAACTGGCCCCTGACTATGATGCTTTTGGTGTTGCCAACAAAATTGGGATCATCTAAACTGAGTCCAGCTGGCTAAATCTAAACAGTTTTTTTCATCATTAAAAAAAAAAAAAAAAATGTAGGCAACCTATAGAAGCTGAAAAAGTGAGGAAATGAAAGCCTCCAAAGAGACTGCAGCCTGCCAATACCTTGATTTTAGATTTCTAACCTCCAGAGCTTTAAGAGAATAACCTGTGCTATTTGAATCCAATAATTTTGTGGCAATTTACAACAGTGGGAAACTAATACATGGAATAACCTAGACAATTATTTTTTTTTAAAAATCACTATATGTGCTTTAAATGTAATTTGATTTAAATACATAATTATTTATAAAATAATTAATTATCCAATATCAAGTGTGTTGTAATAAAGTAATACTGTATAGAGAGAATGTTTTAACTGGAAAGTGTGTCTTCATTCCATGAGTTGTTTTATTTGACCCTTCATGACATCCTGATGAACTTAATAAGTTACAGTATGAATGATCTTATACCCTGGGATAAGCCTTTTATGTGGATTTTTCTTTTTGGTAATTTTTCCACAATCCTAAAATTAGTTGTTATTTGCATCTTCTTGTCAATGATATACATGAACTCACTTAGGTCAGGTGGCATGCCAGAGTCACACAGCTGGTTAGAAGAGCTGAAATATATATTCAGGCCTGTCTGATCCCAAAGCCCAAAGTTATTTATTGTACTTAAGAGCTGCTTCTTCTTCTTCTATCAGTAAAACAAATCAAAAAGTCCAGGAAATTTGCTTAAATTCAAGGCCAGATGCTCTAACTCCAAAGTCCATTGATTTTGTAAATTTGTAACAACTTTATTGAGATATACTTCATCAATTTAAATTGTACAACTCAGTGATTTTTAGTATATTCAAAGTACAACCATCACGACAATTAATTGAACAAAGTTATTACTCACAGAAGCAACCTTGTGCACATTAGCACTTTCAACTTCTTCCCAACCTCTCTCTTCTGCCTGAAGAAAATACTAATATACTTTCCACTTCCACAGATTTACCTATTCTGGAGACCTCCTATACATAGAGTCATGCAACATATGGTCTTTTGTGACTGACTTTTTTCACTTAGCATAGTGTTTTTAAGTCTCATCAACTTTATAACATGTATCAGTACCTCCTTGCTTTTTAGTGTAGAGTACTACTTTGTTGTATGGATACGCCAGATTTTATTTATTCATTCATCAATTGATGGACGTGGATTTTTTTTCCCCACTTTTTGGCTATTATGAATAATGCTGCCTTGAACATTCAGGGTTTTTTTTTAATTCAAGTATAATTAACATACACTGTTATATTCCTTTCAGGTGTATGATAAAATGATTCAACAATTCTATACATTTCTCAGTGCTTATCAAGATAAGTGTACTCTTAATCCCCTTTATCTACTTCATTCATTCCTTCCCTACCTCATGTATAAGTTTTGATATACACATCTGTTTGCATTTCTCTTGGGTACCTCTTGGGGTGAAATTGATGTCTTATATGGTAACACCATGTTTAACATCTTATGGAATGGCCAAACTTTTCCAAAGAGGTAGATGCCTAATGATTTAAAAACCACATTATGTACAGGAAAAAAAGCTTATGTAACATACTCCCAGGACAAAGTAAGTCCATTGATTTTTAACCTTAACATATTGAAAGACAAAATTTTTATGTGCTACTTTCAAACATCGCCATTTAGCTAGCCTTAAGAAACCAAATAGAACCAAATAAAACAGAAATACACATGTAATTTGATATTAAAACCTAATTGTTCTTTTGACATCCTTTTTTCACTCTTCCTCACTTTATATCTCTAGATCTCTAGTCTTACTCAAGTATGGAGTAAAATTATACCTTTTTGCCTTTGTAGAGGTCATGCCATTGTACTGCCTGAGGATTCCAAGTTAAAAAATCAAACTTACTTGTGTCCCAGTGCTCTTCTAGTCATTGTGCCTTTATTTCTTTGCTAGCTAGCATATGCTTGGACACTCTCAGACCCGTGAAGCGTGACCTATAGCTAGGAAAGATTTCTCATTTCATTTGATGTGCTGCTCAGAGTGCACTGGAGTGTACTGGAGAGCTGGGCACTGAAAATGCTTCACAAAGTACAGGGTCGAAAAGCCCAGATGATGAAAAAATTCCATACTTTTCTGACTTTAGGCACAGACTGGATGTACACAATGCATGTTATTTGCAGAGTCATCCTCTTTGGTGATTAACCTTCTTACCCACCAAAACATAAAGAGCTTCTATGCATGTGGGTGGAGAGCTAAATTTGTTTACTTTCCCTGAATATATAGTCACAGTCTTATAAAATTATGCTTAAATGTGGATGGCCTTTTTATGATAAGGGACTCACTTTCTGTGTGCAAAGACAGCACATAAGTAATTTATGGATGCTATTGTCATTTGCTAAAATATGCTGACAGGAGAATGGTACATTCAATATATAAATGTGCCTAATGTTCCATGTTCCTTGCCATTTGTTTATTTACTTGTTTTTAAGTGGAAGAGTAGATGTTTTGTACCAAGAGCAATATTTCCTAGCTATGTAATAATAGTGCTTAATAGACAATCGATTTCAAAGATACTTTAAAGCTGTCCATTATAAAGTCACATAACCAGAATTTATGGAGTCTTTGTAAGTGGAAATATCTGCTTAGGAATGCACAGCTCTTGAGACTAACTTTTACTGTTCCAATTTTTTTCTGAATTAAGTATTAGCCTGCCCATTAGCTAACAAATAAATGGATAAAATATGCATGTTCCACATTGGTGCTACCACTTCTGCTAACATTTTATTGAGTGCCAGGCACTAAGTGTTTTACATGTGATAACTTATTTAATCCTTGTAACAACTCTATGAAGTGGAGCTATTGTGATTCCCATCTTAATAATGAAGAAACTGAAGTTTTGAAAGGTCAAATAATTTTTAAAGGTGATAAAGCCTAACTTCAGGACACTTGTTCTTTACCTACCATACTCAAGAGGAAGTTTCCCACATCCCACACTGCTAATTTTTGCCTAGAATTTTACCAAATATGTACCATATAGTTGAGATGTTTATTTGCTACCACGTAGAAATTCAAAATAGTTTTAGAGTTTGAATTCACTTTTATGCTAACACCTCAGTGGTCATGAGGTCAGTTGAGGGTTCCTCCCATAAGAGTTATTTTGATGGCACAAATTCATTCTTACTTACCTCTCAGGATCATTGTATTGACTTCTGAAATAGCCAGAGGAGACAATGTCAAATTTAGAGAAATTATTTGGAAGGTTATAAGTGAATAGGTAAATAATTTAAAGAAATCTTGTAAATTATCTGAAACAATCCCTGGAAGACTCCTAAGTTGTTTAATACTTCATTTCTCTCTCCCTTTGAATGTGGATCTCAGCTAATTGAGGAAGATGCTGCAAGCAAGTGCATCTATCTCCCATTTACTCACAAATCCAGAAAAGAACCCAGAACTCCAGTAGCAAGATGACCATCTGTGACCCATTATGCATGGAGTTGCTGTGAAAATCAAGAAGCAAGTAAACACTGCTGGCTCTGGCCAGAAAAAGACTTTGAAAAAGATGGTTCAGGGAAGATTATGGGTGACTCTAGGGAGGATTATTTATGCACAATGAAGAACTAACTCTGAAATTGCTCTGATTTTAGACTTCTTGTTAAGTGATGGAATAATAAATTCTTTGTTGCTTAGGCCAATCGAGTTAGGATTTTCTGTTATTTTCTGATAAAAATAATCTAAGACAAAGCTTTAATGATATGTCTTCTGTATTTTTTGAAAGCTTTGCATTATTGTTTGACTTTTGGTACTAATTTTAAATGAATGGATTCTTTAGGTAACTCGCCTTCTTTTGAAATTTGGTGCTGATGTAAATGTAAGTGGTGAAGTTGGAGACAGGCCCCTCCACCTAGCATCTGCAAAAGGATTCTTTAATATTGCAAAACTCTTGATGGAAGAAGGCAGCAAAGCAGATGGTAAGATTATTTGTTTAGAAGACATTTGCTTATTTTTTTTTTACTTTATGTGTATTTTTTATTTGCACTTTCCTTATTTATTAGAGAATACTCTTGAAGCTGATTAATTGCACATACTAATTTATTCCATAAATTATAATTTATTATTTTAATGTAATAACTAAATCTATATGTCAATCATTTTATATACATTTTAGTTCAACTCTTAACATATTAGATGCTTCAATAAAAGTAAGTGGTTCCCTTAGATAAATCATTCTCATTTTGCTATTTTTCACTAATCCTTTTTTTAATTGAGGTAAAATTTCATATAGCAAAATTCTCAAATCTTAAGTAAATGTTGACTTAAGTGAATATTTACTATCCATGAAAAACCACCCAGATCAAGATATTGAATATTTTCATATGGAAAATTGAACTCTGGAACGTTCATTTGTGCCCTCTTCTCAGTAAATAGCTTTAACCACAAAAGTTAATCAATATTCTGGCTTCTATTGCCATAGGTTAGTTTTTTCTGTTCTTGGAGTTCAGTACAATTTAGTATTGCCTTCTTTTGACTGATAGTATTATTTTAACTTTTATCCATGTTTTTGCAGGAATCATAATTTGTCTTTTTTATTGCTAAAGTTGTATGGATATTCCTCCATTTGATTATCCATCATCCTCTCAATGAATGCATGAATGTTTCTAGTGTTTGGCTTTTATGAATGTGTACATGCCAGAAACATTCAATTCTTTTTTGTGAACATGTATACTAATCTCCCTTGGGGGATATATATATATTTGCTATATGCATATGTTTTACTTTATAGGAAATTAGAAACAGTTCTCTTAAGTGTTTGTACTATTTTTATTCCCACAACAATATATGAGAGTTCCAGTTGCTCCCTGTATCCTCCCCAATATTTGATATTACAATTATTTTTAGTGAAACAGCATTACAGTGTGATCAGGCTGAGAGAAAAAAAAAAAGCTTTAGGACATACAGAAAGATTTTAGGATATGGTTAATAGAATAGAATTTCCCACAACTTTATTTTTCTTAATTATAAGATGAATTTTGAAAAATCAATTAAAAGTAGAATGTTGAAAAAAGTTATTTCTTTCTCTTTCTTTTTCTCTTCCTTACAAACTTTATTTTCTGACATGAATTCACTCAGAGTTACATCTTGTCATTAAATTCTCTCAGGCACATCCAACATTCTTCCATTGACCCCCAAGAGACCTAATTAAAAACTCAGCTGTAAGAGCTGCTGGCCTTTGCAGCAGAAACTATGCACATTTACAAAAGGACAAGGTTGTCAGAGCTCTCAACTGCCAGTGCCTTGGTCCAAAATTGAGATCAATATTCAGTTAATAAAACTAATCAATGTTTTCACCTACACATAAGGAAAATGTAAAGCCTTCCAGAGATACATATGGGAAGAGGCTTAGGCAGTTTTCATGTCGGAAAAAGGGTCATTTTACTTTCTAAAGTTTGAGAGACATAGTTGATGTCATTTTCTATGAACCAGTATGAAATAACTGAGGTATTTTTGTCTATAGCATTATCATAAATAACCTGTGTTGTCAGGATACAAGAAATACTGTTCCTTAGACCTTGTTTAAGCAGTCTCTTTGATTTTGTTGGTTTAGAATAGGCAAAGGTACACCTGTATGAACCACTGAACACATAATTGTGTTTTTGAAACTGACTCGCTCTTCCAGAGGGTCAGGAAGAGCTCACTTTTTTTCCTTTTATTATCAATGCCAACCTCAGCTTTTTATTCCTCTGTGCAACTCCAAAGCTCAGTGGTGTCAAAATGAGTATCATTGATCAGCATGTCTCCAGGATCAAAGTTCTCTTCTACAAAAGGCATTGAAATGTATACTGCACCTGTCTTCCCCCTACATGCCAGCATCATATGATGTAATTTTCAACCCTTTCTTTCTGATTCACACAAGCTCTACATGCTTTCTACTCAATCATTTAAAATATCAAGAGACAGCATGACTCAGAATTTTATGTATTTTTATTTCCTTCTAATACATGCTTGATATTTAAGTCCCTTTTGTACTTCAATGAATTGCAAAGAATAAACCAGATCTGTTGTGCTACTGGACACCATACCAGATTGATTATCAGCTAGTTCATTTATTCAAAGTGTAGCTAAGCCTCCAGATGATTTATTTTAGATCTGACCCTTGCCTGTGGTAAATGGACATAGGAGGAAGAGTGAATTAATGACCCCAAAAGGGACACAATTCAAAATCTGGTATTTACAGTATATCTCCATGGTAACAGAATGTCACAAATGAAAATAAATTCAGCTTACAAAATTAGCCAAAATGTAATTCTGAAAGCAACCTCTTCAGTTAAGCATGCTTGGGAGGCTGACCTATTCAGTCACATATGTTTCAAGTCTCTAGTCTTCTTTGTACCACATAGAAAAATGAAAAAGGAGAAATGTAACGCTTATTGGATGAGATTGAAAGGTTAAAATATTGCTGGACCCCATAAGAAGAAAGTAGTGATTGAGCCTTCATACCTTATCATTTTAATAAAGTTAAAAATAGAAAATTTTAAATTCAGGATTTATTAATTTTTTGTCATCTGATTAGTAAGTGCTACAGTTCCTTTTACATAGAACTGGATATTATATAAAGTCACAAAAATGTCTAAGACTTAGCCAGGAAGAGGAAGTATTTTATTTCTAAAACTCTGTCTTGTCAGAGTTAGTACACAGATCTGTTATTGAAAATGTATTTAAGACACACTTGGGAGTTGTTTTAGAAAGCTAATGGGAAGTACTTAACATTGCTGGGTTACTGTGGGAATTTTTACTTTATTTTTTTTTTTTAAGATTTTATTTATTTATTTGAGAGTGAGAGAAAGCAAAGAAGAGGGAGGATCAGAGAGAGACACAGACTCCCTGCTGAGCAGGGGCCCTATGTGGGACTCAATCCCAGGACTCCAGGATCATTATGTGATCTGAAGGCAGTTGCTTAACCAACTGGGCCACCCAGGCGCCCTACTTTATCTTTAAGATCAATAAGCAGAGATAAGCAAGTAGTATCCTTCCTCCCACCCATTCGCTTCACCTTTCTTTCAAAAGACATTACTGAACACATAACGCTCTTCAAAGCAGAGGACTAGGCACTAAATACTCTCCTAAGAATGACTTACATCTATTTCTTTGCTTGAAATTCTTCTTTATTTAACTCTCAGTAAAAATGTGAAATTAGAGTAAATAGAATACCATTCATACATTCAGTTTCCCTCAGATAAGATATAATAATATATACATTTTTTTGGTCACTACACATTAATCCAAGACAAATCTAAGTAGAACACAATGGCTGAAGCAGAAATAGAGATGTGTATATATAAACTCTATGATCCAGATCTCACCTGGCTTGTCCCTTCAGTTGATATTTATATCTTCTTTGATGAGAAGAATGTCTAGGCCACTGCAGGTAATTCACCAAGTAGATAATCTACTTTGAAGTTTATTGACTGGAGCAGAAAAAAATAATGTTGGGTGGGGCCAGGGAGAGCCAAAGGCAAACTGAATTAATGGAAGATTGTGCTGCATTCTGCTTTACAATGTCCCCTCTGGACCTCAAGAACTCTTACGTGACCTCCAGTTGCCCTGGACTCCCTACTGCTCTAAAGCATTCACTCATGGTATTGACTTTCCCTAGCTTCCAACAGAATGTGAACAAAGGAGAAGTATCATAAAAAGAAAGATAATCAAAATAACCAGGAACATTCTTCTGAAGGAAGGATGTCCTTCTTAGCCACTCATTAATAAAAAAGATTCATAGATTTATTTTTCAATAACAGCTAGGAGGAGAAGTTCAATGACTTTGTTAAAGATTTCCCTTTGGCTTTGATCTTGCAGGACAATAAAATAAAAATCATTGTCTACAAATATAGCAGTGACAAGGCCTGTGTTCATTAAATGTTGTTATGATTCTAACAACAGTAATAATAAACTACTTGTGAATTTTTCAAAATTAACTATTACCTTCCCTTTTTTTCTTTCCTGCATATCTCTTACTTATTTTTCTTCAATTCTTTTGATTCTATGAATAATTTTTATTATAGATACATATGAGAATGAGAATAAGTGGGTTTGTTAAGGACTGTTATTTTCTATTTTGAATTCTATTTTCTATACAGATTAACAAACCAATCAAATACAATAAATAACTATAGAGCAGATATTTCAATTATTTTAGTTTGAAAAATTAAGCACTAAAGCAGATCCAGAATTTAGCATCTTGGTGTTCAGTTATTACTTCTGGCCTAAAATTATTGAATATTCAATGAGATTGCAGGTTACTTCAGAGTGTAGATTCTATATATTTATAGCATATTGGCCTTGGCATTTAGCAGGTTTCTAGGAGGGAAATTAGTGGAAAAGAAGAATAGACACTTTCATTAAATGTCTAATATGTGGCAGGCACCATGCTAGGTACTTTCTGGTCACAATCTCCTTTAATCTTTTCAGCATCCCTGCAACAGTACTGTTATTATAGCCATCGTAATTAATAATTAATCAGTATCTCCAACACTTAGCAAAATGCTTGGCATACAGTGATCATTTTATACTTGCTGAGGAATGAGTATGTATTAATCAGGTGTTCTTATCTTTAAGCATTGGAAACTAACTCTTGCTAATTTAAGCAGAAAAGGACTATATTAAAGGATATCAGTCAGAGCACAGAATCTTCTCCAGAACAGGATGGAAAGCCAGGTTTGGAATTCTCACAGTGAGGATCAATGTCCGTAATCACAGCACAAATGGAGTCATTTGAAGACACATTGCTACTGCTAGGCTCACATGCCAACACTTGTTCTTCTGGAACCAACCATGTAGGGTACTGAGTCTGTGAATGGACTCACTACCACTGGAAGCTGGATGGAGCTACATTGCCAAGATAGAGTAGGTTCTGCTTCTCTGTATCATCAGCTCTGACGTCAGAGTCTGACATAATGTGTTGATTGGAGGATCCCATAGATAAGTGTCCAAACCAGGGCACTGTTGAGAGTGGAGGGGTCACTATGAAAAACTATGCTAGGATAAAGCCTAAACCGGGACATAGGGCCACTCTCTGCCAGCCCTGTGCTCTCGCTGCAAAGGAGGCTTGGAGTGCATATTTTCAGCTCCTATGATTAAACATGGTCTTGGCCTCTAGTCAGTAGTCTCGGTATAGGGAATTCCCCAAATGTCCAAAGGGGTCATGAGGCTGGCTGAGCCAAGGAGAGGACAGATGCCCACTACTGAGGGAACAACTGGATGTTAAATAACTGTCTAAGGAAATATAATTAATGAGGCCTGCCTCACTCTAGAGCTTGTCTTTTCATTATGCCATGCTGTGTATCCTGTAGTATGATAATTCTCAGTCAAAGGTACACTCCTAAATAATGTTGTAAACATACATAGTGCTAGGCCCCGCCCTGACCTATTGAACCAAAATATCTGGGAATGGTGCTTTAGCCAGGATCTGTAATTTTTTACATCTTACAGGAGAAGGAAAAAAAATCAATTTAGAAGGAGATCCTTGTGGAAATAAGGCCATGAGGATCTTTTGGACCTTATTAGTTTCCTGAACTATTCCATTGTGCAAGGTAGATTTGATTAGCTGCATTCCATAGAATTTATGGAAGCTAGAAGAAAGCTGTTTAATGTGGCAATGGGCAATTATAACTTTTTAAATTGGTTGCACTTAATTTCCTTTATTATTATCATTAATTGGCAATTTCCAGGAGTCTCTCGGGCACTTAGAAAAGTTCCTGACACCACACATGAGAAACCTGAGACAAAAACGACTCCAGATAACATCCTTTTCTTTTCTTGTTGACAACAGTGAATGCCCAGGACAATGAAGACCATGTCCCACTCCATTTCTGTTCTCGCTTTGGACACCATGATATAGTGAAGTTCCTGCTCCAGAGTGATAGCGAAGTTCAGCCACATGTTGTTAATATCTATGGAGATACCCCTTTGCACCTGTGAGTAATATAAACAGTTCCATGTGTCCTCCAGCTGGACCACATGTATCTTCTTACTATTATCAAGATATTTTATTTTACTCTAGGGCATGCTACAATGGCAAATTTGATGTTGCCAAGGAGATCATTCAAATATCAGGAACTGAAAGCCTGACTAAAGAAAACATCTTCAGTGAAACAGCTTTCCACAGGTAAAAGAATGTTTGAATTCAGTAGCCACTAAGGGTAGCTGGTACCCTTAGGCACCTGAAGTTGTGTACAAAAAGAGAGAATGGATAGTGGCAGATGTTGCAATCAGAGAGCAACAGCAGAGGGTGGGCAGAGGACAAGGAGTCCAGGCTGGATGCACAGAAGAAAAGGTAGAGGCAGATGCTGCAGTCAGTACAACAGATGGGGGCTGGAGCCAGATGCTGCATTCCTGGCAGCAGCCACAAAGACAGGGACTGATGTTGTCAAGGCAACAGGCATATCAACATCTGTAAGCATATTGCTTCTATTCCACTTCACTCTGCAGAAAGCTGCCAAAAGGGGCAGTGCCCATAATCCTCCTCCGACAAGAATCTCATTACCAGAATTCATCAGCATCAAATGTGACACATTTTTCCTTACCACTTATACCTTTTGTGCAAATGTATCTACCTATCTAAGGCATCCATCTGTCAGCCTGTAAAAGCCTAGTCAGGGTGGCCACTGAGATACCTAAGAAGGCATTAACTCCTTTCTAGGAATGCATGAGAGTCCTTTACAGTGTGCTCTAGAGAAGGAGGGAAAAGACTGCTAAAAATTCAGAACCATAGCTTCCTAAAATATCCAAAAGTAAGACAGATGTCTTATAAAATTTGAAACTTTCATTTTTAACAATGAGTTACTATTTTGTTATAAAAATAAAAACATAGTACTTTGAATTTA
Source organism: Meles meles (assembly GCF_922984935.1). Classification (NCBI taxonomy): domain Eukaryota; kingdom Metazoa; phylum Chordata; class Mammalia; order Carnivora; family Mustelidae; genus Meles; species Meles meles. The sequence goes on along the minus strand of NC_060066.1, from coordinate 154,654,598 downwards.
ATAAACCCTGACTATAAGATCATTTACCTACACATTACAAATTTCTTGGCTAGTTTGCAACTTCTAAAAAATGTATTTGAGACTAATATGTTATTTACATAGTGTTTGTATTGTACTGGTGACTAATAGAAATGAGGAGACTTTTTTTTCATACTGAAGTACTATTAAGCTTATGTTTCCTGATAAGGCATCAGTCTGCCCAATATGGCTTAGATGCTCGAATTTTTCTTATCAGAAAAAAAAATCAGCCAAAAGGGAGTTAAAGAAAACTACCATTTATGCAGTAGTGAATATATGCCAGATGATTTGCACCCATTATCTCATTTAGTCCTTATAACCACCTAATGAAGTAGGATTTATTATTCCTCTTTTGCAGATGAGAAACTGAGGCTCAGAGAAGCTAAGTAACTTGCCAAAGAGTCTATGACTAGGAAATCATGTGTTAAATACCCGCCTGATTCCAAATTCTGTGCTTTTTATATATCTTCATGTTCTAGTACCAAAATATTTTGTCTGTGTTCTAAATGCTCTGTAACAGAACAGATGCAAGAACTCTTTAGATCATGCATTCAGTCAAAATGGGTCAGTGGATTTTCTCCCCAAGGGGATAATTGGCAGAATTGATATAAATGGTTACTGGTGTCCTCTTTCCCCATTAGGTTATGCTTGTTAAGGCTGACACCTCAGGCTAGTTTTCAAATCATTTTGCTACTCTGTGCACATAAATTGGAACCAACTATAATCAAAGGATGATTGTCACCTCCAGAACAGTCTATATGACTAGTTTAGTGAAGTGAGTTAGAAGTATATATCCAGTCCTTTTATTTTGCATAAGCCTGTGGCTACTAGGAATAACATATTAATATTTTTATTCTATTCATTTAAGCACATATTTATAAAAGAAACTCCTTTTACATTAGGAGTTCACTCTGGTTCTGAAATTTTTTATGTAAAACAGCATGGAGGTTCCTCAAAATGTTGAAAATAGAACTACCCTATGACCCAGCAATTGCACTACTGGGTATTTACCCTAAAGATACAAACATAGTGATCCGAAGGGGCACGTGTACCTGAATGTTTATAGCAGCAATGTCTACTATAATATATATATATATTATATAATATATATATTATATAATATATATATATATTATATATATATATAATAGCCAAACTATGGAAAGAACCTAGATGTCCATCAACAGATGAATGGATAAAGAAGATGTGGTATATATACACAATGGAATACTATGCAGCCATCAAAAGAAATGAAATCTTGCCATTTGCGACGACGTGGATGGAACTAGAGCGTATCATGCTTAGTGAAATAAGTCAATCGGAGAAAGACAACTATCATATGATCTCCCTGATATGAGGACATGGAGAAGCAACATGGGGGGTTAGGGGGATAGGAGAAGAATAAATGAAACAAGATGGGATTGGGAGGGAGACAACCATAAATGACTCTTAATCTCACAAAACAAACTGGGGGTTGCTGGGGGGAGGTGGGATTGGGAGAGGGGGAGGGGGCTATGGACATTGGGGAGGGGAGGCGAACCATAAGAGACTATGGACTCTGAAAAACAATCTGAGGGTTTTGAAGGGTCAGGGGTGGGAGGTTGGGGGAACAGGTGGTGGGTAATAGGGAGGGCATGTTTTGCATGGAGCACTGGGTGTTGTGCAAAAACAATGAATACTGTTACGCTGAAAAAAATAAATAAAATGGAAAAAAAAAGCTTCCAAATTAAGAAAAAAAAAAAAGTTACAGTGCCTTTCACTCAATAGAAAGCCCTGAATACATTTCTGTTATCATTTTCATATGTATATATTCACGTACACATATATACACACATGTACACACACATATATGTGTGTGCATATGCATGTATATTTACATATATATACTCAGAACTCATCAATTCCTGTAAATGGTTGCTTTGAAAAGAATCAATGAGGCAGTTCCAACAATGGAACATTAAGAGTGTGGTGTAATGGGTCCTACTTATAATGCGAATAATTAATGGTGATATGATCTATTGCACTGAGTGGTGGCTTTCTATTCACTCAATTATTTAAGAATGACTTATTAGGGACTTGCCTTGTGTTGACAGTGGTAGGAACATTAAGATGACATCATCCCTTCCCTCCTTAAAGCAACTCTGTTGTAAGGTATTAAGGTAATCAGAGATGTAGCTATTATCATAACACGATATGATAAGTGCCATAAGTCGGAAATGACAAAGAAAGAGTAGAGATGGCAATGAACTCAGCCTTTGGTTCATAAGACTTCATAGATGAAACAACAGTTCAGCTAGATGAATAATATATTTCTTTAAGGAAAATAATGACATTTTATTAAAGAAAAAAGATTGCTAAGGTCATCCCAGGAAGTGGAAATATTAAGACCCAGTGAACTACCTCTTCTAGAACCAAATTTGGAAGGAAAAACACACTTGTTCTGTATTGTTCTACAAAATTCACTACTTCACTTCCAAAATACATGACACTGGTCATGTGTGAGTTTTTCCCACACCAAACAATTCTCCAATTTTCTGTATGTGTCCTACAATTCAATTCAATTCTGATACCATCTATCTGGAGTTAGTGTTAGATCATACAGGCTAATGGCTCTGTCCCACAGACTGCCCCCTGCCCCTTCAGATGCCAATCATGAGTCCAGGTGTCACCTAAGTCTCTCAGGACCCTTCTGGGTTCCCCCATTCAATTGTCCTGCAGAATGCCTAGGTCTTGTAGCTAAAAATGCATGAAAGTCCTGCAATATTTTTCCTCCTTTTATGAAAAAGAGTATCATGGGAAATATTTAATAATAAGATAATAGAAATTTTATACAACTTCTTATCTTGAAAGACCAGATTTGGGAATCTCAGAATTATATTGCTATATGTGCTTATATTTTATCACTTCCTTCTCCTCTCTCATTTCTTCCTTCTCCCTACTTTGTCTTTTTAACACTTTTATATACACACTAGCATCTGGAATTGTCTGGGTGAATCAGAGCTGTATCCATTTTTTAGGGTTGCCATAACAAAATACAACAGACTGGATGGCTTAAACACCAGAAATTTATTTTCTCACAGTTCTGGAGACTAGAAGTCCGAGATCTTGATGTCAGCAGATTTGGTTTCTTCTGAGGCCTCTCTCCTAGGCTTATAAATAGCCACATTTTTGTTTTGTCTTCACATGATTGTCCCTTTGTTTGTGTCATCTGTGTACTAATCTTCCTTTTTTATAAGGACAACAGTCACGTTGGAATAGGGCCCATCCTAATGATTCCATTTTAATTGAAATACTTCTTTAAATCGCACTCCTTTAAATATTGTGAAATTGTAAGAGGGCTTCAACACATTAATTTGTGGGGCACACAATTCAACTCATAACAGAAGTCTTTTCCTTTTGTTTTATTTTTGCAGTGCTTGTACCTATGGTAAGAGCATTGACCTGGTTAAATTTCTGCTTGATCAAAATGTCATAAGCATCAACCACCAAGGAAGGGATGGGCACACAGGTAAGACTTCGGTGAAACATCACCAGTTTTTGATACATATCAATGCTCAACAATAGTGGTGAATAAAAGAATAGACGGCATTGTCAACCCTAATGAGGAAGGATGGTTTTATTATTTTATCACTGAAATCTTTTAGAATTGATGGTACATGGTGACAATAAAAAGCAGACTGACTTTTTGATCAGTTTCTTTATTGCAGTAAATTATCTACAGTTGCTGCATCTATTATGGCCCATACCAGGAACAGACTGACCACACTGCCTGTTTTTCTTGCTGCTCAAGAAAAACACTTGCTTTGGGTCTTAGTTCTTATACAGAGATGCCAACATTTGTTCTTGGTAATTTCAGTGCATATAGAAATACTAAAATTTGAGCTAAACATAAGGCAACCTATCTAGATGAACTAGAATAAGATACTTCGTTTGCTCAAAGTATGTTGTGTTTGCTCAGTATAGAATTAATTCTTTATCAAAGACATCTATCTTTGCTTTGTATCTCTGGCAACAATGCTATGATATGGTAATAACTGTCTTTTGAAAATTTGGGTTCAGTTTTCCTCTTTTCTTCTTTCATACTTTCATTCTATTGTAGGATTGCACTCTGCTTGCTACCATGGTCACATTCGCCTGGTTCAGTTCTTACTGGATAATGGAGCTGATATGAATCTGGTAGCTTGTGATCCCAGCAGGTCTAGTGGTGAAAAAGATGAGCAGACATGTTTGATGTGGGCTTATGAAAAAGGTATATTTTTTCATCATTACCTCTCCATAGTGATGCATTGAACTGTGTGCATAGATTATGTCAATGCATTAATAATTATTTTACTTGTATGACTTATACACTCCCATTTCCTCTGCAGATTATATTTGAGTCTTTGGGAAATTGATCAAAGAGTCAATAGACCACTACTAGGGAAGGCAACTCTAGGGCTGCAGATGAGCTGAAGGCATTCTTGATACTGGCACTTTGAAAATAGAATGAGCTACAACAGTCCTAGGTAATAGAGAAACAAAATTGTGATATGTAATAAAAATTACTTTCTTAGTAGACATAGAGCTAGACTGTATCTCTTACACAGGGGAATTTTCATGTGGATTCAAATTAAATAAATATGAAGAAAGGAAATATTTGTTACATCTGACCTTGCTAACAATGCCTGAACTAGAAAAAAGTAAGGGAACAAATGATTAGTGCCTATGTGTAAACGTAGGTGAGCTCAAAGTAATGAAACTTTGGACTTTGATATGAGAACACCTGGGTTTAAATCAAGCTGTGTTCTTTGATCTTGGGCAAGTCATCTATCCTTGCTGAATTTCAATTTCTTCTGAAAGAATGAGAATAATAGCATCTCCTACTTACAAGATTATAAAGATTAAATGAGATAATATATGACAATGATTACAGCACTGGCTGGCACATGGTAAGTACTAATAACTGGTACTTAAGTACTGGTAACAGTGGTCATGGTAGTAGTTCAGAAATAGAGATGATCAATAACGAGGTCTGCATTTTAAGGAGAGGAAACTAGAAATAATCAAAGGAGAAATAGCACTTCATCATTGTTTTAAGATATAGTGTACCTCATCATCAAGCTTTACATATATGTATAAGCTCCTATGGAGTTTAAATTTTCAAGTGAAATGGAAAAGTATACATTGTCATTGAAATCAGTATTTACTTGTAAATACTGTAAAATATATCAAACTTCACTGCCTGTCTGTTGCTGTCTTATTAGGGCATTTAAACTATGTAAAGTAGTGTTCTGTTTTTAAATGCTAGAATCTTAGATGTCCATACTAAAAAAGTGTGGAAGATTTCTTTGGCTACCAATTTGATCTAAAAGATTTTCTGCCTGAAGCGAGACATGGAATTCTATCAATTAAAAGAGAGATGGAATTTGATAGCTAAAAAAGACAAGTTGTAAGCACATAGAGAGAAAGAAAAATACAGATCTAAAGACTGCTAGTGAGAAAATGATTATAGGACTTACTTTAATAGAGACATGTGAACAGACATGGTAAAGTAAGGAATGAGTTGGATGTAGCCCTATTATGTTATATGTTCTTTTTTGAGTATTGTGTAAATACATATGTGCATGCATACACATTTGCATATTATATTGCTCAATGATTTGTCACAAACTGAACTCACATCCAACATCCAGCATCCAGATGAAGAAACTGAATATGGCCAGCACCCACAAACCACACTTACATTCTCTCCCAATCATTCCCCGGAGAGGGTCCCACTGCCTTCTTGGAGTACAGATTAGCTTTGCCTCTCTCTATACTTGTTGTACAAGTGCAGTGTCATGGTATATACATTTTTGAGTCTGGCTTCTTTTGGCCAACAATTTGTGAGATTCACTCATATTATTATAGGTAGTTGTATATTGTTCATTCCCATTGTATAGCATACTATTTTGTTATTATATCACTATTCATTCTACTGCTTGGGGGCATTTGGATAATTTTCAGTTGAGGACTATTAAGAATGTTTTTGCTATTAACGTTCACGTGCATGACTTTTGATGAATATCTGGATGCATTTCTGTTAGGCATAAGGACCTTCCAATTTGTATAAAATAAATTCCAGGTAGTTCTGTATATGAATATCAGTTGAAGAATCTTACATATTTTGAAGCCTCAGGAGGGCTTACTAAGTTCTACTTACTCATCACATTGCATTTATTCATGTGAATCTCAGACAGTATCTCTCAAGAAACTTGAGTTTCAGAGAAAGACTGTTTACAAAGCATTAGTCTTCCAGAAGACAGCTCAGATATAGGTGCTGTAGCTAGCTCTTCACAGGGGTTGGCTTTGTTTGTTTTTAGTTGACTGAGAGTGATGGCTGAAAACTGGCTTTAGTTTTACTTTTTATGGAATTCCACACTTTAAGAAACAATGAATCATTGTATAATTTCCCAAGATTTTCTACCAAATGACAACAACAAAAATCTTTTAGCTTAGAGGATTTACCCACTGGTCTCTGCAACATCTGCCATACTTGTCACCCTTATTTGTTCAACTAATGTGCTAGGCATCAGTGTTGTATTCCATTATTACTATGAATTTTAACAAATTGAATGTCAGTACTCAAGAGACAGATGGATGCTTTGCATATGTTCTAGAACAGAACATGTCAAAACCAACAAAATGAAATTCTTGCTATTTTCTCTTGCTAGAAAAATGTTGCATTGTTTTCATGTTTCAGGGGAGATTGAAATATTGAAACATTGTCAACAGTGCACTGTCCCTGTTTTCTTTGAATAAGGAAATGCTTTCCTTTCTCCCTCAGAGATGGATTCCCCAAATTAGCTGAGGTGGCATACGAAGGATTTTCCTGAGCAACTTAGAGATGGAGTTGAGGAAACACTAAAACTTCATCTGAAGTTCCTTCTTTGTAGGATAGAGATGTTATAGAAATGGTCCAATCATGGTTATCCTGTACCTTGTTCTCTCTTTGGAGAGATAAACCAAAAGGGAGCCTTATAGCCAGGGTCTGTCTGTTTAAAAAGGAGTACTTTTGGAAGTGCCAAATTTAAATAGCTTATCCTAGTCTACCAACTCTTTCTTTCTTTCTTTCTTTCTTTCTTTCTTTCTTTCTTTCTCTACCCTCTTACAAGAAAATTGGAATTTTTCTCAATAGCACCCATCTCCATTCTTCTAAGGCACATTTTTCACCTGTTACAAAGTTTTTAGCTCACCCTTTGCAGTTCTGATATAGCACATTCAGTTCAGAAATGCTTTACAGTTTTGTAAGAGTTATCAACTTTCTTTTGGAAACTCAGAAAAAAGTTTACTCACTACGGCTCCCTGCAGGATTAAATATAAAGAACAATTTCCATTTACATAGCCTTTTTAACCTAAAGATATCAAAATCAATCTTGGAAATAATTTTCCTGGTGACCTTCATTCTACACAGAAACCTATTGGTTAAGTTTCAATATTTCCCTGCTAGACTACTCAGAACTCTAATTTTACAATATTTAGAGTGTTTCCCTTCCTCAACTTGGCTTACCCCCCCCACCCCCTGCCTTGTTTTCTACTATTCCATCTGAGAGTAGCGATAGCTGTCTCACTCACTTGGATTTGTTCTGCCCTTTCCCTGGGGTACAAAGGACTTGTATGAATCAATTTAAATTGGCCAGAAGAAATAGCCAGCAGCCTGCTTATGTTCAAATCCTCTGCCCTAATCACCAGTATGGAAAACCCATTGAAAAGACCTACACATAATCTCGTATCCATTGCATTAAAGATGAAACTGCCGAATTGAAAAGATCTCAGCCAATTAGAATTGAACACATAGCTCAATAGTGTGTCTGGCAGTTAGATTTGAAAAGGCTGCCTTTGACAAAGGAAAGCACTTCTTTATGTCAGGCTGTTTAGGGTCAGAAAATAACCCAAACCAGAAACAGAACTTAAAACTTATTTGCTTCAGTACTGACACCAGTTAAAGTAATTTACAGAGGCTCCTATCCCAATATCTAATTACGCAGAATACAGTATTTGTATACATCAGAAAAACTGTAATTCACAGTGACAGGGAGCTGCAGTTGGAGAATTAGTGAGTAAGTGAGCAAAAACAATAAAAATCAAGGCTCCTATACCATGATATATACTTTGTTCATTCCTTTTGACAAGTGTAGTATGGTGTGAATTATTTATAGTCAGCATACTATAGTGTATTCTCTAAAGGTAATAAAGTCTTACAGTTGTGAGTTTCTACAGTTTTCAACCAGTAAAAAAATAACTAAAAGATAAGAGTTGGGGAGGAGTTGAAGGAAGAAGAGCCTGACTCATTAAATTTTTGATAAATCTCCATCAATGGATAATAAATTCCCAAACTTCTTTATATTGAATTCTTACCTATTGAGAGTCTAGTTACTTAGTTTAGTGAACCTTAGTTAGTGTGCTAGAGTGAATTCGGTCTGGGGTAGAAAAAGGAATAAATGAAAGATTTAGATGGTATTTCAAAATCTATGTGCAATTTTGTGTGTACTGGTTACATTCTACATGTTTAGTTACTCTCTCCTCTAAAAAGTAAGCAAATGGAATAGTACCAACTCTCATTAGAATGGTCAGAACTTTCATTTTTGTAGGGAGGGGTAACATATTTACACACAGTAAAATATTTTTGAAACTTAGTAACTAGATAAAAAGCTACACACACTGAATTCTACACCTAAAACCAATATTGCATTGTATGTTAACTAACTAGAATTTAAATAAAAATTTGAAATTAAAAAAACAAAAGCCCCCTACATTAAAATGGATAGTAGAAAAAACTTACATTCATTACATGCCTATTACACATGCATGTAAATGTATGTATAATTAAATTATCAACATAATCCTTTAAATGGTATTGCCTTCCTATTACAGATTAAAAGTTTGAGACTTCAGTCTGCCAAGTCACACTTGCCCAAACAGCACAACTCTTAAGTGGAGAGCAGGTACCAAACAGAGTTCTGTCTTATTGCAGAATTTAAGCTTTTACCACCTCATCTGAGAATGAGATCTCAGTTCAAATTCCATCCTAATTACATAATGACTTTGGGCAAGTCATTTAACCTCTCTAAGCCTTAATCTTCAGACTTAAATGAGGAGCAGGGAGTCCACTTCTCCCTCTGAACCTTCCCCTATCTCATATTCTCTTTCTCTCTCTCAAATAAATAAATAAATGTCTGGAACATAACAGATTCTCAGTAAAAATAATGGTATCCATTATTATTAACTTCATTAAAAAGGTTCAGTCAAGCTTCAGATAAGTCCCAAATTTCAGTCTTTCCTAATTTACATGTTTTAGTGTAGAATGAGAAATATGACATATTAGCATACTAGAATGATGGGCATCCTCTATAAACTCTCTAATGAAGAGTTAGATCCCTGCCAAACTCCACGGACAAACCTGGAATATATAAAACCATGTGTTGTTATGGGGCTGGGTGGCTCAGTTGGTTAAGCATCTGACTCTTGGTTTTGGCTCATGTCCTGATCTCATGTGTCATGAGAACGAGCCCGTATGTCAGGCTCCACACTCAATGGGAGCTGCTTGACTATTCTCTCCCTCTGCCCCTTCCCCCACTCTCTGTCCCTCTCTCAAATAAATAAATAAATCTTTAAAACAAACAAAAAAAAAGTGTTGTTTTGTTGTATTTATATTTCTTATGAATCAAGTAATACCATATATTTTAAAACCTCAGGATTGAAGCAAGGTGAAGGAGGTTTTGAAAATCACTAATAAAATATTTAAAAAGTAATTTAAAACCATTATTCTAATTAGTATAGTATCGTACAAATATGTAAAACAATATTTTAAAATTCAACACAAATTTGCAAGTCTCTTCACAATAGCAGGGTTTTCCCCCTCAGTTATGGACAAGTGTCAGAATTTGTGACCGTGTTTTCAAACCACCACACCAACTGACACGCTAGATCTTTTTACTTGGATATCTGAGGAGTGTGTAAAACTCAACAAGTCCAAAATGGAACTTAATATCTTTTTTGTCCTCATCAGTCAGTTTCTCCTACCATATCTCTTATTCTGTCAATTTAATGGAATTACCCTCCACTTTGTCACTGAAGTCAGAGATCTGGATTGATGCTTGGTGACTTTTTTCCCCTCAATCTCTCTTTCCAGAAGTTCTCATCATTTTACCTCATGGGTACATTTTAATCCATCCTTCCTTTTTTATTTTTGCTCTCACTGTTTTAGTTCATAACCTTATCTTTATCCTGATCCATTTTAATAGCTTCGTAACTACTCTTCATTTTTTTTTCTTTTCTTTTTTTTTCTTCAGCTTCTTTGATTCCATTTTCTAACTGTAGTTTTGAAGAAGTATTCAAGGTGTAAATAAGGCCGTAGCATTCCCCAGCTTAACATCTTTCACTGGCACATTATTACCTTTTGAAAAAGTTCCAATGTTTTATCATGGCATACCCTGTGCCCTTCCTACCTCTTAAACCTCATATCCAGTCACTGTCATGTGAATGACCCCACGTTCTGCAATCATCATTAAATCCACTACATCGCTAACACTCATTGGGGGTTCTCTCTGTGCCAGGCATATTCTAAATACTTCATACGCATTAACTTATCATCTGTGCACAATTACCCTGTGAAACAGTATCTATTCACATGATAGTAATACAAATATACTCCTTCTTCTCCATGTGTATCATGTTATTCCATGTTTCCAAGCCTTTTCTCATACAGTCTTCTCTATCTCGACACCCCTCATTCTCCCTAACCCACTCCACTCTCAATTTCTGACTTCTACTTAGCTTTCAAAACTGAGTTTACAGATCGTCTCTTCCTGAAAGTCTTCCCTGATGTTCCAGGCTAGCATACATGTCCTTTCTTTATGTTTATTATACCATATGTGCATCTCTATCTCTGTATTTACCATTGCATTTTGAAACACTCTGCCCCTTACCAGATTATAAACTTTTTGAGAACAAATATTTGAGCTATTAATTTTTTGTCTTCCAAAAAGCTAATTCAATGACTGATTCCTAATAGGTGCTCAATACTTGTTTATTGAAGTGAATTAGAGAATGAGCAGATATCCCAGTCATAGCATTCAATTTCCTGTCTCACTAATGGTATCTAGTTCATCATAATACAGTAGATGTTCCCAAGAATGCCACTCACCACTTTTCTGTTGTCTTTGGAGATATTTCTTTAAATACTGTGGGTTTCTTATTAACTACACCATTCTAATACTAAAAATTTAATAGGCAGATGATTTTAAAGTAAGTTCTAAATAAAACTCCTCTTTCTATGCATTGCAACTGTGAAATATTTCCCTCTGAGTCTTATGTTCCCATTTTGCTTAATCAACTCATATTCATCTTTCAAGTTCAGCTTAAAAGATAGTTCCTTAAGGAACTCTTTCCTGACCCCTCTAGCCTCCTGTAAAATAGCACTATTATGATTAGCACATTCACAGCATCCTCTACCTTTTCCTTCCTAGAACTTGGCTAAATAAAATTTGAGCGCTTGTATCATTATTTTTTTTCCTTTTATTCTAGAAAGTATTCATTATAAGATTAAGGACATTTATATTTCAACATTATATTTCTCATACCTGGTTTCAGTCATTTATTCAAAAAAAAATATTACAAACCTAATATGTGGTAGACACTGTGCTAGGAACTGAGGTAAAACAGTGAGTTAGACATACAAATTTTCCCTGTTCTTAGGAAGCTCGTATTTCTAGCAGAAGACGTGGGTCATGAGCAAGAAAAAAAATAGAAACTATCAGAAAAAAAACTCTCACGAATAAAACAAAAAGGGAAAACAACACTGTAAAAAGTTTAAGGTAAAAAGTTTAAGGACACTATTTAAAATCGAGAAATCATGGAGGGCTTCCCTGGGAAGATGTTACTTGAGCTGATCTCTAATGGGAAAAGAAAAACCACATGGGAAGGAGAGAAAAGAGGGAAAGAAGAATGCTAAATAACTTGGTTTATATAGAGTTCTTTTGGCAAAAACGTTAATGATTGTGGGTTCTTATCTCAAGGTGAAGAAGGACTGGTGGCATTCTTGTTTGGTTCTGGTGATTTGGTGATTAACAGACAAGAATATGGGGGAAGAGGGATGTGTGTACCCTTTCTTATGAAACTTTCTTTTGGATTTAAGTGATGAGAAGATATAGCAAGTCTTGAATTTTTCTTGTCTCTTATTTATGATAATGTGTGGGCCAAGTTTGGCAGAAGGAAGAACAAACATTAGGAGCCATCCTTGATCCCACTTTTCAGTGCATTGGAAAGTGAGTTTTTAAAATGATGGGAAGGGGAGATAGCAAAATATTGAGCCAAGTCTCAGCTATATAATTGCTCTAAAAGCTTCCTCCTTTAGGTATGTACAAAGAAGGGCTGAGAATGCTACTTTGATAGCTGAGGCATTTCGAAAATGTGAGATCAATAGGAATTCCTTGGTTTATGTAATCAAGACCTAATCCCTATGTTCTCTACCTTAGACCCAGAGGGCCTCAGAGTCACAATGTCTGGGAGAAGGTCTTAGTACTAGTGTCATTTACTATTAGTCTTCAGACCTAGTAATTAAAATAATTTTCATAACAAGTTTTCTTCTGCTATTAAAATAATTTTTCATAGCAGTAAACAGCATTCATTGTTCCTAAGACAAAATGGTGGGGTCAGAGAGATACCCTTATAGGGATATAATAAAATGTGTCCTTTTCCTTCTTGAATAATTTTGAATCCTCTGTTGTATACATGAACGTGATATACATACTAAACTGTCTATGTAACAGCCCTTTGGATGGACTGTAGCCTTAAAAAACAATCTAGGTTATAAAGTAAAGATATGCAGAAAGTTAAAAGCAAAGAGGTTTGGGGTGGGGAGGAATCACTCCAAGTATAAGGGAAGGAAAAGAAGAAGATGATGAACTAAAGGGAAAGCATGGAATTTGAGTAATACAGACAAACTTGAAGGGTGGAATGCAGGAAATGAAAGACACTCCAAGCTGGCAAAACCTCCATGGGCTCTAATCAGTAATCCTCTGAAAGTGCAAAGCATTATTATAACTGCATTAGGCTAATAACATAGCAACCTCCCGTTTTGGGTGAAATACTTGGATGTAGATAGTAAATTCTTAGATATGGGAAAACATTTTATTTAATTAGTGGAAGTTTGATTATCTCTGGATGTGTTCCATTAGTGTGCCTTGGTTATCTGGGTATATCCATTATCAGGAGTTTGCCTTAGCAAGTTCATTTAGTGAGTTCCACCAAGGCATTTTTCTGCTTAACTCCTTGTGACCAAGTATCAGGGAACTGGGCCTTGGTGGTTTTCAGGTTTCTTTGCATACACTTTGGTAGTTTGTCAGAGCAATGATAGTGGTGAAGAATTTCCCGTACATGTGCGCCTCAGCCCACAGTTAGCAGGAGGTGGGAAATCAGGCAGAGATGCCTTCCAGAGTCGAGGGGCCTCTTGGCATTTCCCTGGCAGCCTCATGCTTATCATCAGCCAGAACCCAGGCACTCATTAGGCTCTTGATGAAAAGCATCCCAAAGAAAATGCCAGCAAATTGTGCCACTGTGCTGGCAGGAAATTAAAACTGCTCAGAGCAAGTGGAGCCAAGAGAGCTGTTGAAATGAAAGGTAACATCAAGGGTGTGATCACTGACTTACACAGACCGTCAGGATTCAAGATGCAGCTTTCTGCCTCACTAGGGAAAGCAGGAGGCCCTCTCCACTGTTAGCCACAGTCAGTCCAACAGAGAGGCTGAGACAGGCAGGGAGGTGGACTTTGTGATTTAAGTAAGCTTTGTTATACTTGGGTAAATGTGTGGGGTTTAAGTTATTTTATTTTTCTCAAAGGAGAAAGAGAAATAAGAAATTTTGTGTTGTTTTGTTTTGTTTTCTGGTCCCAAACACTTAAAGACCAAATTTAGTTTAAAAAAAAAAAAAACCGACTCAAAGCACTATAGGTCCTATTAAACTGGGGGCAGACAAACCTCAGAACCTATGAATCTAGCAGCAGGACAGATGAAGGGGTATTTTAATTTCAGAGAACTTTTTGTTGGTGATGCTACTTTTATCCTGAGACTAAAATAGCCATCAGCAACGAGGAAGAAAGGGAAGTGCTCAATGGAAGGCAGCACCAACATGCAAACAGAGGACACTGAAATTTTCATCACACTAGGGGCAGAGTAATGGCCCCCTACAGATGTCCAGGTCCAGTTCCCAGCAGCTTATGAGTACGCTGCCTTACATGGGAAAGGGGAATTAATACTGCTAATTAGATGACTTTTTGAGAAAGATTATCCTGGATTATCCCAGTGGGCCCAAAATCATAGCAGGGGTCCTCAAATGTGGAAGAGGGAGGCAGAAGCAGAGGTCAGAGTGATATGGAGTAAAAAGATTCAGCCAGCCATTGAAAGCTTTGAAAATATAAAAGGGGACCACAGCCAAGAAATGTCAGTGGCCTTTTGAACCTGGAAAAACACAAGGAAGTGGATGTTCCTCTGGAGCCTCTAGAAAGGAGTTCCAACACCTGACTTTAGCCCATTGAGAACTATTTTGGACTTCTGACTTCTAGAACTATAATAAAGTATTGTTTAAGTCACTAAGTTTGCAGTAATTAACCACAACAACAATAGAAATGGAATATATTAGTATTTAGAAAAATTTATGTGACGTTCCATAAAAGAGTTTCCAGGTTCATTTATAATTCTTGGGGCAAAATAGTAAGGCAAGAAAGCAGTGAAAATATCTGAAAGGTATATTTACATGTTAGAATTGTAGGCACATGCATTATCTCACTTAATCTTTACAACAGCCTTAGAATGACACACCATAGCTCTAATCTGTAAATAAGGATCTTTTTTAAAAGTAAAACAAATTGTGTCCTTCAACTAATTAAAGTGGTCCTCCATCTCACCTACATTAAAATCCAAATTTCTTATCTTAAACTCCAAAGCGCCACATCCACATTATCAAAGTATGGACTCCTAATCAGCATCACCTGGGGTTTTGTTAGAAAAGCAACTCTCAGGTTCCATTATAGACCTTTCAGTCAGAATCTCTCCGGGTAGTGCTCAGGAATCTGTGGTTTAACACATGCTCCATGAAACTAGGAGCTGGTTCTTTGAAAGAATTAACAAAATTGATAAACCCCTACCCAGACTTATCACAGAGAGAGAGAGAGAAAGCCCTAAATAAATAAAATCATTAATGAAAGAAGAGAGATCACAACCAACAACAAAGAAATACAAACAATTATGAGAATATTTTGAGCAATTATATGCCAACAAATTAGATAATCTGGAAGAAATGGATAAATGTTTAGAAATACATAAATTACCAAAACAGAAACAGGAAGAAAGAAAATTTGAACAGACCCACCAGCAAAGACATTGAATCAGCAATCAAAAACCTCGCAACAAACAAAAGTTCAGGGCTGGATGGCTTTCCAGGGGAATTCTAACAAACAATTAAAGAATAATTAATGCCTGTTCTTCTGAAATAGTTCCCAAAAAATAGAAATGGAAGGGAAACTTCTAAACTCATTCTATGAGGCCAGCGTTACCTTCATTCCAAAACCAGAAAAAGACTCCACTAAAAAAGAATTATAAGCCAATATGCCTGAAGAACATACATCCAAAATTTCTCAACAAGTACTAGTTAACTGGATCCAACAGTACATTGAAAGGATTATTTACCATAACAGAGTGGGATTTATTCCCAGGTTGTAGGGGTGGTTCAGCATCCACAAATCAATCAATGTGATATGCCACATTAATAAAAGAAAGGGTATGAAATATATGTTCCTCTCTTTAGATGCAGAAAAGGCATTTGACAAAATACAATATCCTTTCTTGATAAAAACCCTCAGCAAAATAGGAATAGAGGGAACACACCTCAACATCATGAATGCCATACTAAAAAAAGGCCCGTAGTTAAAGTCATCCTCAATGTGGAAAATATGAGAGCTTTTCAAGAAGAAAAGAGGAATGTCGACTCTCACCACTGTTCAACATAGTACTGGAAGTCCTAGCCTCAGCAATCAGACAATAAAAAGAAATAAAGGCATACTGATTGGCAAGGAAGAAGTCAAACTTTCACTCTTTGCAGAATACATGATATTCTATGTGGAAAATCTGAAAGACTCCACCAAAAAATTGCTAGAATTCAGCAAAGTCACAGGATATAAAATCAATGCACAGAAATCTGTTACATTTCTATACACCAATAATGAAGCAGAGGAAAGAGAAATCAAGGAATTGGTCCCATTTACAACTGTGCCAAAAACTGCAAGATAGGAATAAACCTAACGAAAGACGTAACAATTCTGTACTCTGAAAACTATAAAACACTGTTGAAAGAAGTTGAGGAAGACACAAAGAAATGGAAAAACTTTCCATGCTCACGAATTGTTAGAACAAAGTTTTGTTAACGTTTCTATATTACCCAAAACAATCTACAGATTCAATGCATCCCCTATCAAAATAACACCAGCATTTTCACAGAGCTAGAACAAAGAATTCTAAAATCTGTATGGAACCAGAAAAGACCCCAAAGAATCAAAGGAACACTGAATAAGAAAACCAAATTGGAGTCATCACAATCGCAGACTTCAAGCTGTATTACAAAGCTATAAAAATCAAGACAGTGTGGTAATGGCACAAAAACAGGCTCACAGATCAATAGAATAGAATTGAAAACCCAGAAATGGACCCACAACTATATGGTCAATGATCTTCAGAAAAGCAGGAAAGAATGTCCAGTGAAAAAAAAACAGTGTCTTCAACAAATGGTGTTGGGAAAACTGAATAGCCACATGCAGAACAAAGAAATTGGACCACTTTCTTATACCATACACAAAAATAAATTCCAAGTGGATGAATGACCTAAGGGTGAGACAAGAATCCTAGAGGAGAACAATGGCAACAACATCTTTTAACTTGCTGCAGCAACTTCTTACTGGACACTCTCTAGAGGCAAGGGAAACAAAAAAACAAAACAAAGCAAAACAAAAGAACTATTGGGACTTCATCAGGATAAAAAGATTCTGCACAGCAAAGGAAACAATCAACACAAATAAAAGACAGCCAGTGGAAGGGGAGAAGATATTTGTAAATGGCATATTAGATAAAGGGTTAATATCCAAGATCTATAAAGAACTTACCAAACTCAAAACCCAAAAAATAAAAAAATACAGTCAAGAAATGGGTGGAAGGTGTGAACAGATATTTCTTCAAGGAAGACATATAAATGGCTACCAAACATATGAAAAAATGCTCAACATCACTTATCATAAGGGAAATACAAATCAAAACCACTATGAGATACCACCTTGCAGCAGTCAGAATGGCTAAAATTAACAATTCAGGAAACAACAGATGTTGGTGAGGATGCAGAGAAAGGGGAACTCTCTTCCACTGTTAGTAGGAATGCAAACTGGTACAACCACTCTGGAAAACTGAATGGAGGTTCCTCAGAAAGTTAAAAATAGAGCTTCCCTATGATCCAGCAATTGCACTACTATGTATTTATCCAAAGGATACAAAAATAGTGATTTGAAGGGGCATATGCACACTGATGTTTATAACATCATTACCAACAATAGCCAAATTATGAAAGAGCCCAGATATCCATCAACTGAAGAGTGGATAAAGATGTCGTATATATACAATGGACTACTACTCAGCCATCAAAAAGAACAAAATCTTTCCATTTGCAATGATGATGTGAAGTGAAATAAGTCAGTCAGAGAAAGACAAATACCATATGATTTCACACGTGTGGAATTTAAGAAAATAAACAGATGAACATAAGAGAGGGGAAGGAAAAATAAAAAAAAATAAAAACAGAGATGGAGGCAAACTATAAAACACTCTTAACTATAGGGAACAAACAGGGTTGCTGGAGGGGAGATGGCGAGGGGATGGGCTAAATGTGCGATGGGCATTAAGGAGTGCACTTGTGTTGAACACTGGGATATATGTTAAGTGATGAATCACTAAATTCTACCTCTGAAACTAATACTACACTATATGTTAACTAACTTGAATTTAAATAAAATCTTTAAAGAAAATAAATAACATGTTCTCTTGGTGATTCTCATACATGCTACAAAGTTTGTGAAGCACTTCTGCACATGATATGTGCTTATCTATTTCTCCACCCAACTCTGGAACCACTCTCATCCTTGCTTGTGATATTTCAATGACACTGGCCACCTTTCATTTCTGAAGGTGTCATATTTCCTCCCATCGTGGAACCTTTACATTATCTGTTCCTTCTGCCTAATAGGCTCTTTTTTAATTTTTATTTTTTTACTATTTATTTGACAGAGAGAGAGCATAAGCAGGGAGCAGCAGGCAGAAAGAGAAGGAGAAACAGGCTCCACACTGAGCAGGGAGCCCAACAATGGGACCCCATTCCAGGACTCCCAGATCATGACCTGAGCCAAAGATAGATGCTTAACCAACTGAGCCTGTATTAGGCTCTTTAGAAATGTGCTTGTTGGCTCATGTCATTTGGGTCTTGAGGTTTCCCTGATTGTGAGCACAGGAGAGTACAAAGAAAAAGTGCTAATAGGACAGGCTCCTCATTATTTCGTCATAACCTATGTCTGTGATTGAGAAAATTACAGGTCGACCAGTCATGAATTGAAATCTATGGATAAGAAAATGGGCACTAGTTGTTAACTCCGTAGATTTAAGTTTTGCTATGAATTTCAGCAATTTTCATCACAATGTTCTTGTTGATTTTCTTAAAAGAAACTTGTATTGTGATATTACATTTGGAAAAGCTTTTAATCTAGTTTTTAATCTAAATTTTAATCTAATTACTCCATCTCGTGATCTTGCATGCTCTATTAATTTTCATTCTTTTTTTTTTTGAAGGGGTGATTTGATAAACAGGCATAACTGTCAGCATATAGTCTATACATTAGGTGTATTCTGAACAAGTGTTAACTACGAACCCTCTGGGATGGATAAGCTCGTATGATTTTTCAATTGCTAAAATTTGCCATTTTTACAATGAGTTCTATTGCATTTCACAAGTCTCTTGGCAGGGTCTTTAAGGCTGATTTGTTTTTCTCTTGTATAAATTAGCTTCGATAGATTATTTTTATAGTTAAAACATGAAATAGTATCAAAAAGTTTAGTTCTGGGGCGCCTGGGTGGCTCAGTGGGATAAAGCCTCTGCCTTCCGCTCAGGTCATGATCCCAGGGTCCTGGGATCAAGCCCTACATCGGGCTCTCTGCTCAGCAGGGAGCCTGCTTCCCCCTCCCGCCCCTGCCTGCCTCTCTGCCTACTTGTGAGCTCTGTCTGTCAAATAAATAAATAAAATCTTAAAAAAAAAAAAGTTTAGTTCTATTAAAAATCATGGGTCTACTCAGAAGAGAATTTAGCATTTTTTTATTTTCCACAGTATGTTACCTACTGCAGTAGATGCCCTAATTTGGGTGGTGTTATATGATAGAAATTTATCAGTTGTGTAAAAGTTCAGTGAGGGCATTTCTGGCCAATGCATAGCTTTTTCCCATCCCTTAGGGCCTTAAAACCTTCTGCATGCAGCCAGCAAAAGGGAAGAGCAGAGAAGGCTCACCTTCTTCTTAAACCCCAGAGCTGGAAGTGGCATTGCTTTTGCTTATGCCTTGGTGAGAATTTGTCAAAAGGCTACATCTGCTTGCAAAGGCAATAGGAAACTTGACCCTGAGTAGACATTCTCAGTGGCAAAATCACCCCATGAATGGGGAGTACAAATATTTGTAGGAAGACAGCTATCTCCTGCCACAAAAACCTACGTCAATTATCTTTGTGCCATGTTATGCTGCAGTTGCCAACCAAATGCATCGTTCAAAGAAAATACATCCCTCTCTCCTGGTTACCATATGTGTTTTAATGGTACCCTTAGCACCTCATATTTCCTCATTTAGAAATTCTCATTTATATTCAACTACACTAAGCTTCTTTTTTTCCCCCATTTTATTTATTTTTTCAGCGTAACAGTATTCATTGTTTTTGCACAACACCCAGTGCTCCATGCAAAACGTGCCCTCCCCATTACCCACCACCTGTTCCCCCAACCTCCCACCCCGGACCCTTCAAAACCCTCAGGTTGTTTTTCAGAGTCCATAGTCTCTTATGGTTCGCCTCCCCTTCCAAATTTTTTTTTTTAAATAAACATATAATGTATTTTTATCCCCACGGGTACAGGTCTGTGAATCGCCAGGTTTACACACTTCACAGCACTCACGATAGCACATACCCTCCCCAATGTCCATAACCCCCTCCCCCTCTCCCAATCCCACCTCCCCCAGCAACCCCCAGTTTGTTTTGTGAGATTAAGAGTCATTTATGGTTTGTCTCCCTCCCAATCCCATCTTGTTTCATTTATTCTTCTCCTATCCCCCTAGCCCCCCATGTTGCTTCTCCATGTCCTCATATCAGGGAGATCATATAATAGTTGTCTTTCTCCGATTGACTTATTTCACTAAGCATGATACGCTCTAGTTCCATCCACGTCGTCGCAAATGGCAAGATTTCATTTCTTTTGATGGCTGCATAGTATTCAATTGTGTATATATACCACATCTTCTTTTTTTTTTTCCATTTTATTTATTTTTTCAGCGTAACAGTATTCATTCTTTTTGCACAACACCCAGTGCTCCATGCAAAACGTGCCCTCCCCATTACCCACCACCTGTTCCCCCAACCTCCCACCCCTGACCCTTCAAAACCCTCAGGTTGTTTTTCAGAGTCCATAGTCTCTTATGGTTCACCTCCCCTCCCCAATGTCCATAGCCCGCTCCCCCTTTCCCAATCCCACCTCCCCCCAGCAACCCCCAGTTTGTTTTGTGAGATTAAGAGTCATTTATGGTTTGTCTCCCTCCCAATCCCATCTTGTTTCATTTATTCTTCTCCTAACCCCCTACCCCCCCATGTTGCTTCTCCATGTCCTCATATCAGGGAGATCATATGATAGTTGTCTTTCTCCGATTGACTTATTTCACTAAGCATGATACGCTCTAGTTCCATCCACGTCGTTGCAAATGGCAAGATTTCATTTCTTTTGATGGCTGCATAGTATTCCATTGTGTATATATACCACATCTTCTTTATCCATTCATCTGTTGATGGACATCTAGGTTCTTTCCATAGTCTGGCTATTGTAGACATTGCTGCTATAAACATTCGGGTACACGTGCCCCTTCGGATCACTATGTTTGTATCTTTAGGGTAAATACCCAGTAGTGCAATTGCTGGGTCATAGGGTAGTTCTATTTTCAACATTTTGAGGAACCTCCATGCTGTTTTCCAGAGTGGTTGGACCAGCTTGCATTCCCACCAACAGTGGAGGAGGGTTCCCCTTTCTCCACATCCTCTCCAGCATCTGTCATTTCCTGACTTGTTAATTTTAGCCATTCTGACTGGTGTGAGGTGATATCTCATTGTGGTTTTGATTTGTATTTCCCTGATGCCGAGTGACGTGGAACACTTTTTCATGTGTCTGTTGGCCATCTGGATGTCTTCTTTGCAGAAATGTCTGTTCATGTCCTCTGCCCATTTCTTGATTGGATTGTTTGTTCTTTGGGTGTTGAGTTTGCTAAGTTCCTTATAGATTTTGGATACTAGCCCTTTATCTGATATGTCGTTTGCAAATATCTTCTCCCATTCTGTCAGCTGTCTTTTGGTTTTGTTAACTGTTTCCTTTGCTGTGCAAAAGCTTTTGATCTTGATGAAATCCCAATAGTTCATTTTTGCCCTTGCTTCCCTTGCCTTTGCCGTTGTTCCTAGGAAGATGTTGCTGCGGCTGAGGTCGAAGAGGTTGCTGCCTGCATTCTCCTCAAGGATTTTGATGGATTCCTTTCTCACATTGAGGTCCTTCATCCATTTGGAGTCTATTTTCATGTGTGGTGTAAGGAAGTGGTCCAATTTCATTTTTCTGCATGTGGCTGTCCAATTTTCCCAGCACCATTTATTGAAGAGGCTGTCTTTTTTCCATTGGACATTCTTTCCTGCTTTGTCGAAGATGAGTTGGCCATAGAGTTGAGGGTCAATTTCTGGGCTCTCTATTCTGTTCCACTGATCTATGTGTCTGTTTTTGTGCCAGTACCATGCTGTCTTGATGATGACAGCTTTGTAATAGAGCTTGAAGTCCGGAATTGTGATGCCACCAACTTTGGCTTTGTTCTTCAATATTCCTTTGGCTATTCGAGGTCTTTTCTGGTTCCATATAAATTTGAGGATTATTTGTTCCATTTCTTTGAAAAAAATGGATGGTATTTTGATAGGGATTGCATTAAATGTGTAGATTGCTTTAGGTAGCATAGACATTTTCACAATATTTATTCTTCCAATCCAGGAGCATGGAACATTTTTCCATTTTTTTGTGTCTTCCTCAATTTCTTTCATGAGTACTTTATAATTTTCTGTGTATAGATTCTTAGTCTCTTTGGTTAGGTTTATTCCTAGGTATCTTATAGTTTTGGGTACAATTGTGAATGGGATTGACTCCTTAATTTCTCTTTCTTCAGTCTTGTTGTTGGTGTACAGAAATGCAACTGATTTCTGTGCATTGATTTTATATCCTGACACTTTACTGAATTCCTGTACAAGTTCTAGCAGTTTTGGAGTGGAGTCTTTTGGGTTTTCCACATATAGTATCATATCATCTGCGAAGAGTGATAGTTTGACTTCTTCTTTACCAATTTGGATGCCTTTAATTTCTTTTTGTTGTCTGATTGCTGAGGCTAGGACTTCTAATACTATGTTGAATAGCAGTGGTGATAATGGACATCCCTGCTGTGTTCCTGACCTTAGCGGAAAAGCTTTCAGTTTTTCTCCATTGAGAATGATATTTGCGGTGGGTTTTTCATAGATGGCTTTGATAATATTGAGGTATGTGCCCTCTATCCCTACACTTTGAAGAGTTTTGATCAGGAAGGGATGCTGTACTTTGTCAAATGCTTTTTCAGCATCTATTGAGAGTATCATATGGTTCTTGTTCTTTCTTTTATTAATGTGTTCTATCACATTGATTGATTTGCGGATGTTGAACCAACCCTGCAACCCTGGAATAAATCCCACTTGATCGTGGTGAATAATCCTTTTAATGTACTGTTGAATCCTATTGGCTAGTATTTTGGCGAGAATTTTTGCGTCTGTGTTCATCAAGGATATTGGTCTGTAGTTCTCTTTTTTGGTGGGATCCTTGTCTGGTTTTGGGATCAAGGTGATGCTGGCCTCATAGAATGAGTTTGGAAGTTTTCCTTCCATTTCTATTTTTTGGAACAGTTTCAGGAGAATAGGAATGAGTTCTTCTTTAAATGTTTGGTAGAATTCCCCTGGGAAGCCATCTGGCCCTGGGCTTTTGTTTGTTTGGAGATTTTTGATGACTGTTTCAATCTCCTTACTGGTTATGGGCCTGTTCAGGTTTTCTATTTCTTCCTGGTTCAGTTGTGGTAGTTTATATGTCTCTAGGAATGCATCCATTTCTTCCAGATTGTCCAATTTGTTGGCGTAGAGTTGCTCATAGTATGTTCTTATAATTGTCTGTATTTCTTTGGTGTTTGTTGTGATTTCTCCTCTTTCATTCATGATTTTATTTATTTGGGTCCTTTCTCTTTTCTTTTTGATGAGTCTGGCCAAGGGTTTATCAATCTTATTGATTCTTTCAAAGAACCAGCTCCTAGTTTCATTGATTTTTTCTATTGTTTTTCTGGTTTCTATTTCATTGATTTCTGCTCTGATCTTTATGATTTCTCTTCTCCTGCTGGATTTAGGGTTTCTTTCTTGTTCTTTCTCCAGCTCCTTTACGTGTAGGGTTAGGTTGTGTACTTGAGACCTTTCTTGTTTCTTGAGAAATGCTTGTACCGCTATATATTTTCCTCTCAGGACTGCCTTTGCTGTGTCCCACAGATTTTGAACTGTTGTGTTTTCATTATCATTTGTTTCCATGAATTTTTTCAATTCTTCTTTAATTTCCTGGTTGACCCATTCATTCTTTAGAAGGATGCTGTTTAGTCTCCATGTATTTGGGTTCTTTCCAGCTTTCCTCTTGTGATTGAGTTCTAGCTTCAGAGCATTGTGGTCTGAAAATATGCAGGGAATGATCCCAATCTTTTGATACCTGTTGAGACCTGATTTGTGACCCAGGATGTGGTCTATTCTGGAGAAGGTTCCATGTGCACTAGAGAAGAATGTGTATTCTGTTGCTTTGGGATGAAATGTTCTGAATATATCTGTGATGTCCATCTGGTCCAGTGTGTCATTTAAGGCCTTTATTTCCTTGTTGATCTTTGGCTTGGATGATCTGTCCATTTCAGTGAGGGGAGTGTTAAAGTCCCCTACTATTATTGTATTATTATTGATGTGTTTCTTTGATTTTGTTATTAATTGGTTGATATAGTTGGCTGCTCCCACATTAGGGGCATAGATATTTAAAATTGTTATAACTTCTTGTTGGACAGACCCTTTGAGTAGGATATAGTGTCCTTCCTCATCTCTTATTATAGTCTTTGACTTAAAATCTAATTGATCTCATATAAGGATTGCCACTCCAGCTTTCTTCTGATGCCCATTAGCATGGTAAATTGTTTTCCACCCCCTCACTTTAAATCTGGAGGTGTCTTCGCGTCTAAAATGAGTTTCTTGTAGGCAACATACTGATGGGTTTTGTTTTTTTATCCATTCTGATACCCTGTGTCTTTTGATTGGGGCATTTAGCCCATTAACATTCAGGGTAACTATTGAGAGATATGAATTTAGTGCCATTACTAGTCTGTAAGGTGACTGTTACTGTATATTGTCTCTGTACCTTTCTGATCTACTACTTTTAGGCTCTCTCTTTGCTTAGAAGACCCCTTTCAATATTTCCTGTAGAGCCGGTTTGGTGTTTGCAAATTCTTTCAGTTTTTGTTTGTCCTGGAAGCTTTTGATCTCTCCTTCTATTTTCAATGATAGCCTAGCTGGATAGAGTATTCTTGGCTGCATGTTTTTCTCATTCAGTGCTCTGAATATATCATGCCAGCTCTTCCTGGCCTGCCAGGTCTCTGTGGATAAGTCTGCCGCCAATCTAATATTTTTACCATTGTATGTTACAGACTTCTTTTCTCGGGCTGCTTTCAGGATTTTCTCTTTGTCACTAAGACTTGTAAATTTTACTATTAGGTGACGGGGTGTGGACCTATTCTTGTTGACTTTGAGGGGGGTTCTCTGCACCTCCTGGATTTTGATGCTTGTTCCGTTTGCCATATTAGGGAAATTCTCTCCAATGATTCTCTCCAATAGACCTTCTGCTCCCCTCTCTGTTTCTTCTTCTTCTGGAATCCCAATTATTCTAATGTTGTTTTGTCTTATGGTGTCACTTATCTCTCGAATTCTCCCCTCATGGTCCAGTAGCTGTTTGTCCCTCTTTTGTTCGGCTTCTTTATTCTCTGTCATTTGGTCTTCTATATCACTAATTCTTTCTTCTGCCTCATTGATCCTAGCAGTGAGAGCCTCCATTTTTGATTGCACCTCATTAATAGCTTTTTTGATTTCAACTTGGTTAGATTTTAGTTCTTTAATTTCTCCAGAAAGGGCTTTAATATCTCCAGAGAGGGTTTCTCTAATATCTTCCATGCCTTTTTCGAGCCCGGCTAGAATGTTCAGAATCGTCATTCTGAACTCTTGATCTGACATATTACCAATGTCTGTGTTGATTAGGTCCCCAGCCTTCGGTACTGTCTCTTGTTCTTTTGTCTGTGGTGATTTTTTCCGCCTTGTCGTTTTGTCCAGATAAGAGGATATGAAGGAGCAAATAAAATACTAAAAGGGTGGCAAAGACCCCAGAAAAATGCGCTGTAACCAAATCAGAAGAGACCCCTAATTGTGGGGGGGGGGGGGAGGGGATAAAAACAGGTTCTGAAAAAAAAAAGAAAAAAATTTAAAAAAATAAAGCAAATAAAGAAAAAATATATATATTTAGATAAACTAGTCAAAAAACGTTAAAAAAGAAAAGGGTAAAAGTTTTAAAAAATTTAGCAGAAGAAGAAAAAAGAAAAAAGAAAAAAAAATTGAAAAAAGAAAAAAAAAATTGAAGTAGCCACAAGACTAAAGACTCATGGGGAGAAAGCCATGAGTTCCGTGCTTTGCTTTCTCCTCCTCTGGAATTGCTCTGCTGTCTTAGGAATTGAACCTACTTTCCTTGATAGATGAACTTCGTCCTGGCTGGATATTTTGTTGATCTTCTGGGGGAGGGGCCTGTTGTAGTGACTCTCAAGTGTCTTTGCCCGAGGCGGGATTGCACTGCCCTTACTGGTGGCCAGACTAAGTAATCGGCTTGGGTTCGCTTTTGGGAGCTTCTGTTCCCTGACCGCTTTCCGTAGAGTTCCGGAGGACGGGAATGAAAATGGCGGCCCCCTAGTCTCCGGCCCAGAGGAGCCGAGAGCCTGGGGCCCCACTCCTCAGTGCGCCCCCAGAGGACAGCACCCAATCACTCCCGTATCCCCAGCCTCTAGCCGCGCTCCGAGCTCACCCAACCCGCGACCAGTTCAAGGTAACCCCGAGCTGAGAGTTCAGTCCTCGGCTCTGCCTCTGCAGCCGGCTTCTCCGTTCTAATACCTGCGAGCTCTCCGACACTCTGACACCCCCGATCCTTCTGTGACCCTGTGGGACCTGGGGCCACACTGACCTCGCGTGGGCTTCACCCCGGTCCAGCCTCTGGAGCAATGTCCCTCAGTGGAACAGACTTTTAAAAGTCCTGATTTTGTGCTCCGTTCCTCCGCCGCTTGCCGGGAGCCGGCCCCTCCCCCCGCGGTCTATCTTCCCGTCGTTTTAGATTCACTTCTCCACCAGTCCTACCTTTCAGAAAGTGGTTGATTTTCTGTTTCTAGAGTTGCTGTTCTTCTTCTCTTCGCTCTCCCGTTGGATTTGTAGGTGTTGGCAATGTTTAGATAAGCTATCGAGCTGATCTCCTGCTACCTGATATAGTCTCAGCCTGCTACTTCTCCGCCATCTTGACTCCTCCTCTCACTACACTAAGCTTCTTAAGGATAGGACCATAGTCACCTTGTTCTTTGTACCCCTACTATCCAATATAGTGCTTAACAATCCTGCGCATGTAGTAGAGTCTCAGTGAAGTATTCTGAATGAATGAATGAGTAGGTGAATGAATGAATGAAAGCACTGAATTCCTATTACAATATATTATCTCTGAAGACATATCATATATTTCAAGCTCACCTCTAATCACTTTTGAGTTGTATGATGAGCTAAATAAATCAAACAAAAATTAAGACCCTTTGTCCTTTTTGTCTTTCCATGAAGGACACGATGCAATTGTCACACTCCTGAAGCATTATAAGAGACCACAGGATGAATTGCCCTGTAATGAATATTCTCAGCCTGGAGGAGGTATCCCTTTCTTATTAAGTTTTTGTTGTTACTACAATATTGGGCCCAAAGGTAAACCTTTATTTCTATTACTATTATTCTAGGGCTAGGGATGAGGGCATGTCAGATTGGCTTTATTTTAAGAAAACTTATGTCTGGATGAGGCTGAAAATAAAGAAGCCTTCACTTAAGCTGTTTTCTAACTCATGAATCTGCAGTCCCTTCAGGTTTAGCATTCCCTGAACTAGATGTTTATGAGGCCCATGCATGACCAGGAAGGCCCTGGTGAGCTGAGAGCAGTCGTTTTCCATTTCAGTAATCTATTAAGGAAGGCCAGAGAATACTCATACCCAGACACAAATTAAATCTGCCAGAGTCTACTAGACTTTGTTTTGTTTTGTTTTGTTTTTTAATCTTTTTTTGTACTCTCTAAATAAACACGTGCTATATAGTTTCAGTATCCAGAAAAAGACCTGGGTTAAAACTATATTCTCACTTGGTTTTCTAAGCAAATTTCTTTTGTCACCTGCTTCTTTTGATAATGCTTTATGTTTAAGTAGGAAAAAATGCTACTTTCAACTCTATAATATAATTTGATTTCTAGATGGCTCCTATGTGTCTCTTCCATCCCCCTTGGGGAAGATTAAAAGCATGACAAAAGGTATTTTAATATAAGACAGTTGTTATATTTTATTACAAAGGATAGCTATTGCCTCAAGTATTATAACTTTCTGTTTTGTTTTACACATTATAAATGATGACTACTTTGCATGCATAACCAATATTATCAACAAACCATTCTTTCCACGATTAACCTTACCCTCTTTTGCACATGCTATCTTGGGTCATGAAGGTATAGCAGTGAAAATTTCCCCACTGTTAAAGAAAGATCAAATTTTTTTAGACATTTGTATTTCTAATGAAGTCTAAATTACAAATATTAATATCTCTAAGGAGAATTGGGAATAGGTTTGCCATAGGAAAATAAATTTTTAAAAATAAGTTATTTTCCAAAAGATCCCAAATAAGTAATGCTTTAGGGAATTTTTGAGTGTGTGCTGCACACAGAAATTAATACCATTGAATCAGAAAATTAATATATATTATACACACACATATATGATTCAACTATAAATTCATATTTAACTTTAGAATTCTCAGTTTTTAAAAATTATTTTTGGTGTGAGATGTTTTGTCTGAACGATTCATGCACTTATTTTTTGACATTTAATTGGCATCCTTGTGAGGTTTGGCTTATGGATATTTGGCTAAACCCATTGTGATAGGGTGCAGGGATCGACCAGATAAAACTCGTTATCATGATGTGCTATGAACTGTACTCCAGGGTGCTGTGTCACACAGACAAGCTAGTTATTCATCAGATTAGGAATAAATACTTAGCCCTGATAACAAAGGTCAGGGAACAGAGACAGAAAACTAACATGTTTTTAACGCAAAGGGATAGAGATCATTTGTGATAAGGTTTTATTATCTCCAAGTAGTCATTGTATTTGGAAAATTAAATGTTACTAGAGAATGACATTTTTGGTAAAGTATATATGTGTATCATGTGTACACATCTATGTGTGTTTTTTGTCTTAAAAAATAAAATAACAATTCCTATTTGCAGAGAAAGCAGATGTTCTCCTCCTAAGGGCTGGATTGCCTTCACATTTCCATCTTCAGCTCTCTGAAATTGAGTTCCATGAGATTATCGGCTCAGGTAACCTATGAAAACACTAGTCTGCTTTAGTTTCATGAGCTCAAAGTAATATGTGTTTATTCATTTCTCTTAAACAATTTTAGGTTCTTTTGGGAAAGTATATAAAGGACGATGCAGGAATAAAATAGTGGCTATAAAACGGTAAGCAAACAAAGAAAATTTAGCATTAGACAGGAGTTGTGAACTTTTGGATGCGTATGCACAGCAAGCCCCTTGTTTTGATCCATCTCATCTGTTGGCTGAGGATTTCCTGTTCCTGCCATTTCCAGTTATCGAGCCAACACCTACTGCTCCAAATCAGATGTGGATATGTTTTGCCGAGAGGTGTCCATTCTCTGCCGGCTCAATCATCCCTGTGTAATTCAGTTTGTGGGTGCTTGCTTGAATGATCCCAGCCAGTTTGCCATCGTCACTCAGTACATATCAGGGGGTTCTCTGTTCTCCCTCCTTCATGAACAGAAGAGGTATGGTTCTCTCGTTCTGACTTACCATTTTTACGTGTCTTTGGAATTATCCTTGCAGTACTTTAGAGGCTTTCCTCTTGGATAAGCCTTTACCTTCTGAAATCTCTGAGTGCTAGGAAATGTGGCATTTTAAAGGTGGCTAATAATATATGCCCAATAATTATGTTTTAGTGAATAGAAATACTTCTGTGCTTTCTTAACAGGAATTCAGTTAGGGATAACAAATTCAAGGAATTTAAATTAGCAACTGAAGCTTATAATAATTAGGCTAAATATGACATACTAATAAAGCAGATATATGTAAGCTGAGAATAAAATAATTACCAAGGATCACAGCATTTATTTTTTAAAGTTTTAAAAAAGAATAGCCTTGCACAAATCTAATTTATTTCACTTCCTAGATATATGCATGCAATAATCAGAGTGTGGTTTCACTCAGTTATTAGAGTAGAATCCATTTTATGTTATTATAAAAAAAATCAAGTATAACATTATAAATATTATAAAATCAAGAGGGATATTTTAAATATGAGGGTTTGGTATCTGAATTGATTTATAATTAAGCATGATCTGAGGTAGAAGTTATTTTTTCCAGATTTTTTTTAATTTTTAGCACAATCTTCAATAAAGCAAAAAAGGCTGAAAGATATACAGAATAACAAATCATGCACTCCACTGGTATTTTTTAGAAAGACATGTTGTTGGCTTTGACCACTTCATCCTCACTAAATCTTTTTTTAAATTCTAGGATTCTTGATTTGCAGTCTAAATTAATTATTGCAGTAGATGTTGCCAAAGGTATGGAGTACCTTCACAACCTGACACAGCCAATTATACACCGTGACTTAAACAGGTATTTTCCCCCCTAAATAATGAACATAGAATTGTGTAACTGACTAGGAATCTAAGATAGAATTCAGTGTATCTTCACTGAAGATACAGTGTAACTAAACTTAGATATATTGCAAATTAGGGTTTTCAACTATGTGGGTTAGGCAATAGACACGACTTTGAGGCTAAGCTATAGAAAGTTTTGTCATTGTCTTTTACAGAAATAGAAAGATATATAACTGCCTCTTGGGGATCTTTCAAGAGAGTGATGTCTGTAAGATTCACCAGCTAGCTAGTTCTCAAGTCAATAAAGTCAGATCCAGAATTTAGATCAATGACTATTATAACATGTCAGGTCTCATACAACGTCAGGTATTACAAGGAGGTCCTGATTTTTTTTTTTAAGATTTTTTATTTATTTAACAGAGAGAGAGAGAGAGAGAGATCGCAAGTAGGCAGAGAGGCAGGCAGAGACAGGGAAAGCAGGCTCCCCACTGAGGAGAGAGCCTGATGTGGGGATGGATCCCAGGACCCTGGGTTCATGACCAGAGCCGAAGGCAGAGGCTTAACCCACTGAGCCACCCAGGCGCCCCAGGAGGTCCTGATTTAAATTACCTGAAACACCACTTTTGTACTACAATTTTTGGTATTTTTCTAACAGTAAATTCAGCCAAAACACGGCAGCTCATTTACCTAGTTTTCATGTGAAGTTGTTCTCATGTAGGTTAAACTTGAAACAAATAATTATAGTGTACGAGGGGGTGAAACCCCAAGGAATAAAAAAAAAAAAAAAAAATTTTAACAGTGAAAGCTTTCTCTAAGCAAAATCTTACAAGAAGGCCAATACACAAAATGTAGCAGCTTTAGTCGAAGGCAGAATGCAGGGTACAAAAATCTGTTCACTTATCATTTTCTACTGCCAAGGAGAGAGATCCTTACACCACCTCTGTGGAATCCCAAATGTGTTATGGAGAATAGCTGGACAGCCTCTGATCTAGTTTATAAAACAAGACAGATTACTGAAAGTCAATTAACTTTCATTTCATTATTATCAATAACATTCATATAGAACCCATATATAATCTTATGTATAAAGTCCACAATTCTGAGTCTCCTAAAAAGTAATTACTCCATTCAGCCTTTTGTTCAACAACTATTTGGGTATCTACCATGTTTAAAGCCTTTATACTTGGCATATTAAAGCTTACAAGGTGAAGCTGCCAGAGACTCCCTTCCCAAGGAGCTTTCATAGTTCTAGTGGAGGAGAAAAATACTTGCCTAAGTATGTGGTAGGTATAAAGTAGTAAGTTTTATAAGAGTTTTATAGTTTTATAAGAGTTTTATAAGAGAGATGTTTAAAAATTCTATGAAATTTTAGAAAGAAGAATATTAATTACTTCTGAGGAATTTAGAAACCTCTTCATGGAAGAAGGGACATTTGAGCTTGGCATGAAAGCATGGATAGAATTTGGATGGGTATCCTAGGCTTAGGGAAGACATTAAGAAGATAGAGATTAAAAAGTTAAAGGCAGCTTTGCGCAGTGGCAGTATCGTAGCCAATGAGGTTTATCCGAGGCGCGATTATTGCTAATTGAAAAAGTTAAAGGCATAGCTAGCAACAATGAATAGTTTCACTTTATTGGATGAAGTGTATATGAATGTACGTAGTGCTTGTAATGTAGGAAACAAAAGATTGGGAAGGAAATTCAAAAAGATAAGTTGGCATAAGAGCACAGAAACCTAGACTTAAGGTAATTTAGACTTTGTTCTGTAAGAAAGAAGTAGGTGCTAAAGTGGTGGAGGTAGGAATCACAAATTCAGAATTGTAGTACAATTGTAAATTGTAGAATTTACAAAGAATTTACATCTTTGTAAAAGATTGAGTTAATGGGGAAGTCAAGAAACTAGTGAAGCAGTTGTTGCAGTAATCTAAATGAGAAGTTATAAAAAGCGGAATTTCACTAGTGGCAGTGGAAATGAAAGGGAGAAACAGATATGAAAGATAGAGAGAAAATAATTAGATATGAGGGTGGTTGAAACTTAGATATTGGAAGTAAATATGTATGGGATTCAATCCATTTAAAGTTATTTATTAGTTTTCACACAAAAGTCATTTCTTTGCTGTTATTAGGGTTTTTTCCTTACCTCTCTTTTAAAAGCATTTATGTTAATAAACATTTTTTTCTTTGAGTTTCAGTAACAGTACTTAGGAAATAGATTTAGGTGATAAATTAGCATAATATAAACTGGTGATTTGTGAGTTTTAGAAGTGTTATTTTGTCATCCCAACCATTTTGCATGTGGTACTAAAACAAATGAGTGATCATTGAAGGTTTTGTTTAGCTATAACTCCTCAATTATGGGACAAATAAATGTGTGTTCTGTTGCCCTGTAAGGGCAAGTTGTTACCACCAGGTTATAAAACAGGGCCAAATATATAAATGTTGATTAAAAGTAGAAATAGAACATTTACTATATAACAGATTTATTTATATTTGCCATTTTTTTCTGTTTCTAATCTAACCTAAATGCTTTAAATTGTACCAAAACATATTCAGATTTTACAAAACATGGTTTCATAAGTGTCTGCAGTATAATAGAGTCCAAAACTATTACATTTATTATTTATGAACTTTTTTTTAACTAATCTTTAGTCTGGCAAAAATAAAACATTGAGTTTTTCAGGTTAATGTGGATATAGCATTATATATTTCTCAAAAGAGTGTAAGTCCTTCTAGACTTACTATACTGTTTGGGTACATAGACCATATACTGGGAAACGATTTCTTTCCCATGTAAGGTAGAAAATGACTAAGGACCAAAATAATTAAGCAGCAATTTTCAAAGGATTTCAAGTAAGTCAAAGATCAAAGTAGAGTGAAAAGCTTCCTGGAGGATAAAGAGCTAAAGCTAGACTTTGAAGAACAGGTATGTATCTTCCCTCAGCGTTTGCACAGCAGATTAACCCTTGCATGTCTACAATGTTTATGGAGCCCCACTGACAGAAGGAAAGGTGAAGATGCACATCGGAGTGAGGAACTTGGACATGTTTGCATTTTTGCATTGAAATGACCTGTTTACATTTTTCTTTCTCCCACTAATCTAGGCATGTCAGGGCTTCAAAAGCAGAGATCCTGCTCTCTTTATCTCAGAGATGTTTGATCAATGCATTTTTAACTGAACCAAATTCTTGGAACATTTCTGTGAATATCATTTCAAGAAAGCAATGGCCTACTTGGTCCAAGTATGGCTGCTTTTAGGTAGAGCCTGACTAACTTTGCCCAATACTTTATATGGTTTAAAGCAAAGGGGCTGTTTAAGCTTATTGATCAGCTTACAGATGAGGGAACGTTCTATCCTTGGTTCTGTGGTTGTTGATTTATGAGTGAGAGGAAAGAACTCTCTGCCTTTCTCTTGGCAAGCTTCTTACAGGTCTGAAAGTTAGTTTTGATCTTTAAATATTTACTAAGGAAAAGTTGAAGGGCTGAGTAAGGAAGGGGTTCTTTCCAATGATGATGATGAGAATGATGATAACACCTACCATTTATTTACCACTCACAACTTGGAAGGAGGTCTGCTAAGCCCTTCATATGTCTCTTATTTAATCTCATAACAATTCTATAATATAGCTATTGTTATCTCCATTTTCCTGATATGGAAACTAAGTACAAGGTCACATTCTTAGCTTAGAGTGTTCTTAACATAATATTATGCTGTCACGACAACAACAACAAAACCAAGTCAGAACACAGAGATAAAGGAGGCTGATGATATTGGTTGAGCATCAGACATTTACCAACTTTGTTCTTTGTGCTTTGGTCCTTAAGCACAATTCTTGTGATGCAAATCATTTTTCATATGATATTTTTGTGTTTCTGTGTTCCTGCTTTATTTCTTCTTTTACAACCCATGTCCTGCTAGAGTGGAATAGAAACTGCATATGAGGCACACAGATATATTTTTCTTGTTCTATAGTGTTTAAATATTTTTTAAACATTTTTTTCCAAAGACTTATTTATTTATTTGGGGAGTTGAAGCGTTCAGAGGGAGAGAGAGAATCTCAAGCAGACTCCCTGCTGAGTGTGGAGAATGTGGGGCTCAATCCCAGGACCCTGAGATCACGTCCTGAACTGAAATCAAGAGTCGGCTGCTTAACCAACTGAGCTACCCAGGTGCCCCTAAATATTTTTAAAATGTATATAGCTTTATACAGGAATGCACTTTCCAATTTGTTGTAGACCCCACTACCTACCAACTTACCAGCTTGCACTTGGCCCAATTTATATATTCATTTTGAGCACTGGAGCTTGCAAAGCATGGTTTATAGCTAAAGGCTTTAAAGCTTGTTACTGAATACAAACAGCTCTCTGTGTTCCTTTGGAAAAGTATGTTTTCCAAATTGTTTGATATTGAAACCAAACATCCCTGCAAACATATATGGATCAAATGAATGGCCTCTTCTCTAGATAAGTATATAGTAGAATAACACTCTATGCAATGAAATAGTGGTACTTCCATCACAGAGTGGCCATTGCTCTCCCATGACATATGTATATGATAGCATTCTGTAAACTGTGAAGCACTATACAAATGACATTTGTTATCCCTATTAATCCCTCACTTGTCCCCTTATATGTCAGGATGGAAAAATACTCCACAATATTCTCATGCATACCAATATTTCTTTTTATATAACTTTATATTACTTTTTAAGTAATTAATGGGGGCGTAGATCTACATCTGAGAACCATTACCATTGGTTTTGAGTGTCAGCTTCTTTGGGTGAAATAAAAGAAAATAATTAATGACAAGTTAAAAACAGCCAATTTACTGATGACAAATGACAAATACCATAAAATGACAAAGTTGGTAAGGGCTGGAAGAATTTTAATTTTGAAGATGACATTTAATTCAATCAGTGAAGATTTCAAAAAGTATCAAAGAAAAAATATTCATAAAAAATTTTAATAATTGTTTTTCAGTTGATGTATGCATTCATCTTTCAACTGACTATAAATATAAAAGTTTGACATTTGAAAAAAGCAAATACAAATAAGCAAATGAGGTTTTTTTTTCTAATTACTGAATTATTAGGTACAGTTGTATTCCTCAGTTCTCATAAATTAAAGAGTTCTCTCTCAGATGTGCCTTTCACTTGTGACTTTTCCAGTAAGTGGCTATATAGATAAAATTTAATATTTACTGGCAAATACCATATTGCAAAGAATTCTGAATACCTAAGTGCAAACCAGTTGATTACAATGCAATAATTATTTAGGTCTTGAAAGAACACACTGAAACTCATGAAATCCTTCATTAACGATACTTATGTAATTCTCTAGTATTAAGCCAGTCATACGTGGCATCCAAAATTTTGTCAAAATTTTCTCCCCCATTTCCACTTTAAAAGTAAATAAATTAATAAATTAACATAAATACTTGAGTGCTTCATATGAGCCAGAGTCTGTGCTATGCCTGGGGATACAGCTGAGAATGATAGCCCGTAGCACTTTTTCTAGAAGAGATTGGAATACTTCTAATGAAGTATTTCCCCAAATTTCCCAATCATAAGAACCATCTGGGGACCCTCATTTAAAAAAAAAAAAAAACAAAACAAAAACAAAAACCACAGCTTCAAAGGCACAGATTGAGAATGTCCTATATTGGGCCTAAGAACTTAAACTTTTAAACAAGATTGCCAGCTAATTCTTATGACCAAACAAGAAGAGGAAATACTGTTCTAGCATAGTTTTCTCAACCCTGGCTGCACATTAGAAACTATGGGAGAACTTTAAAAAAAAAAAAAAAATCTTGATGCTATTTACTTCAGAATTTACAGGGGCAGGGCCCAGGTATCATATTATTAGAGAGCATTCCACATGATTCCAATATGCAGGCAGCAATGAGAACAACCTTCAAGTGTTAATGCCAATTATTCTATTCACCGTACAATCTCATCCTTCTCTGCTGCCAGAGAGCAGTGGAAATATTGAGGAATTAAGTCATTGTAGAATTATAATTTATTTTATTTTATTTATTTATTTGAGAGAGAATGAGAGAGAGAGAGAGCACAAAATAGGGGAGAGTCAGTGGGAGGAGCAAACCCCCCCACTAAGCAGGGCGCCCAATGTGGAACTCAATCCTGGGACTCTAGAATCACGACCTGAACCAAAGGCCGTTGCTTAACGAACTGAGACACCCAGGCACCCCAGAATTATAAATGTTTGAGAATCATTGCCCAAAATACAAAATTCATTCATTTGTTCATCATTCATTCATTCGTTCATCCATTAAATAATGAATGCAAAAGACTGAGATTCATAGGCCCACGATACCTACAGCCTAGAATAGGTCCCAAAATCCAGTATTTTCCATGGAAGTTGTGCTATGTATACATAAGGCACTCTGGAACATGTAATTTATAATTCATGATTGATACTAGAAACAATATCAGTAAATTCTGTATACAGCTAAAGCAAAAGTATAAGTTTCAAATATTGGACCATTGCAGTGCCCACAGGTCAAAAGGGTGTTCAAGGCTATAAACTCTGGAAGAATACCTAACTACATGTAATAAATCAATACACATATAGAAAGATAAAGACATATAAACTGTATATGTGTATTATGTATCAATTTACATTTAAGCCTACATTTTCCTTGTTTTTGTGACGCTTCCAGCCTTTCTCAACTGGACTTCTGAAAAATTAAGTATTATGGAAAATGATTTGAGGGACAATTGTCTTAATTCTCCCAAAGAAGAGACATAGCTCTACCATTTGGAATGCATAAAAGAGAAGTTTATTCATTACCTACAATGAGTGCCTTAGGACTTAGGGCCCTTGGGTTTAAGGCGTGCTTGTAGTTCTGAAATGATTTTGTCCAAAACTGTACTGTGACTTCAGATTTCTAATTAATCTTTTAAAATGTTCTCTGTGAACTTTATTACTGCTTTGAGTAATGGGGAGGGGGAACTAAGCTATTCAGTTTTCCAAGATGAAATCTGAATTTGTTAGTGTAGGTTATTTGCTACAATAATAAACCCAAAAATGGATAATGGTCCAAAAACAATAGAAGTTTGTAGCTTCACTATGTGAACAAACAGGTTATTGGTGTGGCCCTTATCCATGAAGTTATTCAAGACCCAAATTAAACATGGGCTTGCAGGGTCTCCTTGGGGGTCATCTCCATTCAACTGAGCATAAATGGGATGAGAATATGTAAGATATGCAAGAAATGTTTTATAGGCCAGACATGAGAGTGTCATACATCACTTTGAGTCACATCTTGTTGGCTAGAGCTCGCTCATATGGCTATACCTCTTACTGCAGCACATAGTGGGTAATACAGTCTAGCTCTGTGCCCAGAAGAAGAAATGAGTTTTCATGGGTAGCTAACAATCTGTGCTACATTCACCCTATTTACACTAATGACAACACTTACTAGGGTTTAGGTAAAGATAATAATTGAGAAGGCTGGTCTACGTTTGCTTGAATCAATTGTGCTAATATAATGTTAATCACATACTAAATGTCTTTTATAAATACATGTTCACAATTTATAAACTAATACAACTAATTGGGAAATGTAGTGAAAGTTTTTTTAAAAAGCATATTATATGTGAGCTAATTTTGAAATGATTATTTTCATTTACTATTGTTGATTACATTAAAGATATGAAAATAGCTTTGGGAGTATGGAGACATATGTCCCTGAATCAAAACATGGCTCAAGAGCAAAACATGTTTTGTAATGAGATAAAAGAATATGAACTAGACTATATAAATTCAAATTTAAGTCACAGCTCCATGTTTTCTATATCAATTAAAACATGCATATACACACATTTTTCTTTAAGAGTGAAAATTAAAACACAGAAGGACTATGATCACTCCAGTCAGAGAACCTTGTTGTACCATACCCAGCAGAAGGCATTCCTCAACAATTTAGTTCTACTAATTACTGTAATCGTATGTATGCGCTCCATTCAGGTGCTGATGTTCAGGCCTAATTTCCATTTCCATTTCTGGCATGCTTGGTCTCCATTTTAAGTCAGTCTGTCTGTACTCAACTCCCTAAATTTCCAGATGAAGTTTCAGGAACTCTCAAGTCCCAACCTATTATTTCAATAGAAAATCACCATCCAGCTTGTCCTCATCTTCTCTGAATATAGCTTCATCCCTGCCTCTCACCTGATTCTCACAGTTCCTGGAGGCAATGTCCCAAACATTCCCATCACATTTCATTTTGGTTGAGGTTCCTCATCCTGCATTAAAATAGCAGGTCCCTCCCTCTTCCCTGCTGCACTACTAAAATGTCCTTTAGTCCTGAGTTGTCCTCTCTTTGTACTCCAACGGAAATAGCTGAAGTTTCCTCCCAGGGCCAGTTAAAATGTTCTTCCTTTCTCAGCTGCCTGCGTTAGAACGTCTCATTTAATTTTGGCTGCATCCACAAATTCTAAAAATAGTGCTCTTACTTAACACCCCATTAAGTAAATTCCCTTAGACACATACTCTCTTTAAATTAAAACAGGTGTATTTAAGTCAGAGAAAAACCCATTCATTCTGCTCACACTATCACATTGTTCACTCAAACCTGGTCAACGCTGCCATCTCTCCCTTCCATCAGGAACTTTGCCTCAGTGGTCCCAGTCAGATAAATCCCTGAATCTCTTATTTTAGAGGTGGGTTCTAAACCACTGTAAGCCATTTGAAACACTACACAATATCATGTGTGTGTGTACAAAATAAATGTATCTGTGTGTATAAGAGCACAGGAAGTCGGAGTTGACTGAAAACAGGAATTCTGTGATTCCAGAAGTCACTTTTGAATTGACATAAAAATATTACTACTCCGTCCTTGAACCTGGCCTCAGGACTTCTTCTTCCAGGGCATTTCACGATGAAGTCATTTCTTCTGTAATACAACAAGCCATAACCCTGAGAATTCCCAAAGCCAGGTAGACAGCTGTACTTTTCCTCACCCCGGGGCTGAACTTGGAAGAGTAGTAGTGATGCCCCCTCTTGATCCCCTAAAACATTTCAAAATCTTCCCTATGACTGGTGGTGACCTTACTGGCCTGCAATTTTGTAGTGTTACTAGTTCCTTATATTGCCATGTTCTATTCTTGAGGGATACGGCCTATATAAAGTCAGCTTTTGAAAATGTCAACAAAGGCTTTGCTCTGTTCAGCTTCATTTCTTCTCTGCTCTCATTTCTTGGGAGGCACTGTGAGTGCCCTCTTGGCACCTTGTCGATTTCCTGAG
This sequence comes from Meles meles, assembly GCF_922984935.1. Lineage (NCBI taxonomy): Eukaryota > Metazoa > Chordata > Mammalia > Carnivora > Mustelidae > Meles > Meles meles. The sequence goes on along the minus strand of NC_060066.1, from coordinate 154,614,924 downwards.
CAGCTAACCTTTCAATAATGATATTAATGCTGCCTTGTGGTTATCTGTGCATTTCTCAGTTCATCATTTTCAACCCTTGCTTGCTGAGATTCATTTACATTGTTGTATTCTTAAGATTCTGGAATTTAATTGAGTGCAACCTAACTAGGGACCAGGAGCCAGAATTTCTAGCTAATAAGGGAGAAACAGTCTTAATAAGTGGGTATTTCTTTTGTCATTGTTTGAATTTCCAATAGCTATACCTTGAATCTCACTGAGGAAAAGAGATAAAGGTAATTGTGAACTTTTTCTCTTGTTTAACGTTTTTTTATTTCAAAATTCTCCCTATTGCTCTTGGGAGGAAGCAACTTTTCAGCTAAGGCCAGTATTCTCCTGAGACTGCAGCATGGACAGCTCTGGGAATCTGTGTCAGTGTGGCCTGCCACCCCTCTGACAGGCTGGTGGATGAACCAACTGAGAGCCAAGGCTATGGAGCCAGACCATGCAGGTGCACATACCACCTCTGTCACACCTTCACTGTGTCCATGGACAATTTGTTTAAAAACCAGTTTTTCTAATATATAAGATGATAATGTTACCTACTTTATTGGGTTCAAATGAGAAAATACTTTAGCTATTATTGTCATTTTTCTTCTTTATCTTTCTGAAAGCATATTTTCACTACTTAATCTTTTTTAATTAACATATAATGTATTATTTGTTTCAGGGGTACAGGTCTGTGAATCATCAGGCTTACATAATTCACAGCACTCATCATAGCACATATCCTCCCCAATGTCCATAACCCAGCCACCCTATCCCTCCCCCGCATCACCCGCCAGCAGCCCTCAGTTTGTTACCTGAGATTAAGAGTCTCTTATGGTTTGTCTCCCTTCCCGGTCCCATCTTGTTTCATTTTTTCCCTCCCTTCCCCCCATGACCCCTGACCTAACTCTCAAATTCCTCATGTCAGAGAGATTGTGTGATAATTATCTTTCTCTTGTTGACTTATTTCACTTAGCATAAGTCCACGTCATTGGGGTTTTGATGGCTGCATACTATTCCATTGTATATATACACACCTCTTCTTCTTTATCCATTCATCTGTTGTTGGACATCTAGGTTCTTTCTATAGTTTGGCTATTGTGGACATTGTTGCTATAAACTTTTGGGTATACAAGCCCCATTGGATCACTACATTTGTATCTTTAGGGTAAATACCTAGTAGTGTGATTGCTGGGTCATAGGGTAGGTCTATTTTCAACTTTTTGAGGAAACTCCATACTGTTTTCCAAGGTGGCTGCACCAGCCTGCATTCCCACCAACAGTGTAGGAGGGTTCCCCTTTCTCTGCATCCTTATCAGCATCTGTCATTTCCTGACTTGTTAATTTTAGCCATTCTGACTGGTGTGAGGCAGTATCTCATTGTGATTTTGATTTGTATTTCCCTGAATCCGAGTGATGTTGAGCAATTTTTCATGTGTCCATTGGCCATTTGGATGTCTTCTTTGCTGAAACGTCAGTTGATGTCTTCTGCCCATTTCTTGATTGGATTATTTGTTCTTTGGGTGTTGATTTTGATAAGTTCTCTATAAACTTTGGATACTAGCCATTTATCTGATATGTCATTTGCAAATATCTTCTCCCATTCTGTTGATTGTCTTTTGGTTTTCTTGGCTGTTTCCTTTGCTGTGCAAAAGCTTTTGATCTTGATGGAAGTTCCAGTAATTCATTTTTGTCCTTGCTTCCCTTACCTTTGGGAACGTTTCTAGGAAGAAGTTGCTGAGGCTGACTGTGTTCTCCTCAAGGATTTTGATGGATTCCTGTCTCATATTGAGATCTTTCATCCATTTTGAGTCTATTTTTGTGTGTGGTGTAAGGAAATGGTCCAGTTTCATTCTTCTGCATGTGGCTGTTCACTTTTCCCAACACCATTTGTTGAAGAGACATTTTTCCATTGGATATTCTTTCCTGCTTTATCAAAGATTAGTTGACCATAGAGTTGAGGGTCCATTTCTGGGCTTTCTATTTTGTTCCATTGATCTATGTGTCTGTTTTTGTGCCAGTACCATATCATCTTGATGATTACAGCTTTGTAATAGAGCTTGAAGTCTGGAATTGTGATGCCACCAACTTTGGTTTTCTTTTTCAACATTCCTCTGGCTACTTGGGGTCTTTTCTGGTTCCATATAAATTTTAGGATTATTTGTTCCATTTCTTTGAAAAAAGCCGGTGGCATTTTGATAGGGATTGCATTAAATGTGTAGATTGCTCTAGGTAGCATAGACATTTTCACAATATTTGTTCTTCCAATCCATGAACATGGAACCTTTTTCCATTTCTTTGCATCTTCCTCAATTTCTTTCATGAGTACTTTATGGTTTTCTGAGTACAGATTCTTTGCCTCTTTGGTTAGGTTTATTCCTAGGTATGTTATGTTTTGGGGTGCAATTGTAAATGGGATTAACTCCATAAATGTCTTTTTCTTCTGTCTTGTTGTTCATGTGTAGAAAGGCAACTGGTTTCTGTGCATTGATCTTATATCCTGACACTTTACTTAATTTCTGTAGGAGTTCTATCAGTTCTGGCGTGGAGTCTTTCGGGTTTTCCACATAAAGTAGCATATCGTCTGCAAAGAATGAAAGTTTGATTTCTTCTTTGCCAATGCAGATGCCTTTTATTTCTTTTTGTTGTCTGATTGCTGAGGCTAGGACTTCTAGTAATATGTTGAATAGCAGTGGTGATAGTGGGTATCTCTGCCATGTTCCTGACCTTAGGGGAAAAGAGCTCAGGTTTTCCGCATTGAGAATAATATTCGCTGTGGGTTTTTTCATAGATGGCTTTTATGATATTGAGGTATGTGCCCTCTATTCCTACACTGTGAAGAGTTTTGATCAAGAAAGTGTGCTGTACTTTGTCAAATGCTTTTTCTGCATCTATTGAAAGTATCCTATGGTTTTTGTTCCTTCCTTTATTAATGAATTATATCACATTGACTGATTTGCAGATGTTGAACCAACCTTGCAGCCCAGGAATAAATCCCACTTGGTCGTGGTGAATAATCCTTTTAATGTACTGTTGGATCCTACTAGCTAGTATTTTGGTGAGAATTTTTGCATCTGTGCTCATCAGGCATATTGGTCTGTAATTCTCTTTTTTGATGGGATCCTTGTCTTGTTTTGGGATCGAGGTGATGCTGGCTTCATAAAATGCGTTCATAAGTTTTCCTTCCATTTCTATTTTTCAGAACAGCTTCAGGAGAACAGGTATTAACTCTTCTTTAAGTGTTTGGTAGAATTCCCCTGGGAAGCCATCTGGCCCCGGGCTCTTGTTTGTTGGGAGATTTCTGATTACTGCTTCAGTTTCCTTAGTTATGGGTCAGGTTTTCTATTCTTCCTTTTTCAGTTTTGGTAGTTTATATGTCTCTACGAATGCATCCATTTCCTCCAGATTGTCTAATTTGTTAGCGTATAGTTGCTCTTAATAGGTTCTTATAATTGTATTTCTTTGGTTGTTGGTTGTGATCTCTCCTCTTTCATACATTATTTTATTTACTTGGGTCCTCTTTTCTTTTTGTTAAGTATGGCCAGGGGTTTATCAATCTTATTAATTCTTTCAAAGAACCAGCTCCTATTTTCATTGATCTGTTCTTCTGTTCTTTTAGTTTCTACTTCATTGATTTCTGCTCTGATCTTTATTATTTCTCCTCTCCTTTTAAATTTAGGTTTTATCTGCTGTTCTTTATCCAGCTTCTTTAGGTGTAAGGTTAGGTTGTGTACTTGAGACCTTTCTTGTTTCTTGAGAAAGGCTTGTATTGCTATATACTTTCCTCTCAGGACCACCTTTGCTGTGTCCCAAAGATTCTGAACTAATGTGTTTTCATTTTCATTTGTTTCCATAAACATTTTTTAATTCTTCTTTAATTTCCTGGTTGATCCATTCATTCTTTAGTATGATGCTCTTTAGCCTCCATGTACTTCAGTTCTTTCCAACTTTCCTCTTGTGGTTGAGTCCTAGTTTCAAAGCATTGTGGTCTGAGAATATGCAGGAAATGATCCCAATCTTTTGGTCCGGATTGAGACCTGATTTGTGACTCAGGATGTGATCTGTTCTGGAGAATGTTCCATGTGCACTAGAGAAGAATGTGTATTCTGTTGCTTTGGGATGGAGTGTTCTGAATATATATTCTGAATATAAGAGCCACACCCTTGATCTGGTCATCACTGTCATTAAAACCTTTATTTCCTTGTTGATCTTTTGCTTAGATGATCTGTCCATTTCAGTGAAGGGGTTGTTAAAGTCCCCTACTACTATTGTATTATTATTGATGTGGTTTGTTGTTGTTGTTGTTGTTGTTGTTAATTAGTTTATATAATTGGCTGCTCCCATGTTAGGGGCATAGATATTTCAAACCCTTAGATCTTCTTGTTGGACAGACCCTTTAATTATGATATAGCTTCCTTCTTCATCTCTTATTATAGCCTTTGGCTTAAAATCTAATTTATCTGATATAAGAATTGCCACCCCAGCTTTTTTTGATGTTCATTAGTAAGGTAAATGGTTTTCCACCCCCTCACCTTAAATCTGGAGGTGTCTTTGGGTCAAAAATGAGTTTCTTGCAGATAGCATATTGATGGGTCTTATTTTTTTATCCATTCTGATACCCTTTGTCTTTTGATTGAGGCATGTAGCCCATTTACATTCAGGATAACTATTGAGAGATATGAATTTAGTGCCATTGTATTGCCTATAAGGTGACTGTTACTGTATATTGTCTCTGTTCCTTTCTGGTCTATTACTTTAAGGCTCTCCCTTTGCTTAGAGGACCCCTTTGAATATTTCCTGTAGGGCGTTTGCAAATTCTTTTTGTTTTGCAAATCTCTTTTTTGTTTGACCTAGAAACTTTTTATCTCTCTTTCTATATTCAATGATAGTTTAGGTGAATATGGTATTCTTGGCTGCATATTTTTCTCTTTTAGTGCTCTATATGTCATGCCAGTCCTTTCTGGCCTGCCAGGTCTCTGTGGATAGGTCTGCTGCCAATCTAATATTTCTACCATTGTATGTTACAGACTTCTTGTCCCAAGTTGCTTTCAAGACTCTCTCTATGTCACTGAGACTTGTAATTTTTACTCTTAGATGATGGGGTGTTGACCTATTTTTACTGATTTTGAGGGGAGTTCTCTGTGCCTCCTGGATTTTGATGCTTGTTCCCTTGGCCAAATTAGGAAAATTCTCTGATATTTGTTCCAATATACCTGTGCCTCTCTCTCTCTCTCTTTCTTCTTCTTCTTGGATCCCAATTATTCTAATATTGTTTCATCTTATGGTATCATTTATCTCTCAAATCTACCCTCATGATCCAGTAGTTATTTGTCTCTCTTTTTCTCAGCTTCTCTATTCTCCATAATTTGGTCTTCTGTATCACTAATTCTCTCTTCTGCTTCAATTATCCTAGCAGTAAGAGCCTCCATTTTTTATTGCCTCTCATTAATAGCTTTTTAAATTTCAACTTGGTTAGATTTTAGCTCTTTTATTTCTCCAGAAAGGGATTTTATTTCTCCAGAAAGGGATTCTCTAGTATCTCCCATGCTTTTTTTGATACCAGCTAGCACCTTGATAATCGTCATTCTGAACTCTAGTTCTGACATCTTACTAATGTCTGTATTGATTGGGTCCCTAGCTGTTGGTACTGCCTCTTGTTCTTTTGTTTTGAGGTGAGTTTTTCTGCCTTGTCATTTTATCCAGATAAGAATAGATGAAGAGAGAACGAAATACAAAAAGGATAGCAACGAACCCAGAAAAATACACACTAACCAAATCAGAAGAGACCCAAAACTGGGGCAGGAGAAAGGAGAAAATATATATATAATTTGTAATATTTATTTATATTTTATATTTATTTATTTATATATATTTTTATTACACACACACACATTAGACTGGTGAATAGAACAGAGCCACACACTTGATTTTGGGTGTATTTTGGTCTGTTAGAAGAAACTGCCTCCCAAAATTTTAAAGAAAGAAAATTTATATATATATACACAAATAAGGGTAAACACGATGAAGGGATGCAATATGACTATAAAGATAAAAATTTAAAAAGATTCTAAAAAAGGAATTGATAGGTTAAGAAATTGGTTAAAAAAAGGAAAAAAATGGAGGAAAGGATGTGATCAGGCTGAGACTAAAACAAATTCACGCACTAGATTTAGGGTATATTTTGATCTGTTAGAAGAAACTGTAACCCAAAATTTTAAAGAAAGAAAAGCTTATATGTATACAAAAAACAAAGTTAAATACAATGAAGGAATAGAACATGACTACAACAATGAAAATTTTAAAAGATTTTTTAAAAAATGTATTGATAAGATAAAATAGTTTTTAAAAGATTAAAATAAGAAAAAGGAAAATAAATAAAATAGAATAAGAAAAAAATAAAATTAAAAAAATTTAACTTTGAAAAAATAATCATGGGGAAAAAGCCATGAATTCTATGTGGTGTTCTGGAGTTCTGCAATTCTCATTTATTGGTCAACTTGGTCTTGGCTGGATGTTCTTAATAATCTTCTGAGGGAGGGGCCTGTTGCAGTGATTTTCAAATGTCTTTGCCTGAAGCGGAATTGTCCTACTCTTGCCAGGGGCTGGGCTTAGTAATCTGCTCAGTTTTGCTCTCTGTAGCTTTTGTTCCCTGAACAATTTCCGTACAGCTTTGTAGGATGGGAACAAAAATTGTGGCCTCCCAATCTCCAGCCCCCATAGTAGCTGAGAGCTTGGGGCACCTCTTCTCAGTGCGCCCTCAGAGAAAAGCAGTCAATCCCTCCTGTCTCCCTGGTCTCCTGTCTTCCACCCACACTCTGTGCTCACCTGGCCTGTGACTGAGCATTTCTATCTCTGGTGCATGTCCCCATTTGTAGTCTCCAAACCCAGCAGATTCCTGCAACGTGCTCCCATGCCGCTCCTCCCAGAGGAGGAAGGAGGGGTTTCTCCCCAGACCTGCCACTTGTGGGGTCCCTGCTCAAAGAGCAGTGGCCCAGCTGTGCCATGGATCTTGGTTTAAGGTAATCCCAAGCTGAAAGCTCATTCCTCAGGTCCATCTCTGCAGCCAGCTTCCCTGCTCCGATACCTGGGAGCTCTGCCACACTCAGGTACCCCTGGTCTTTCTGTGACCCCACAGGTCCTGAGAGCACACTGTCCCCATGAGGGCTCCCCCAACCCCTACCCCGCTTAGCCTCTGGAGTGATGTCCCTCAGTTGGGCAGACTTCTAAAAGTTCTGATTTTGTGCTCCACTGCTCTACCATTTTCCGGGAGCTGGCCCCTCCTCCTGAGGTCCATCTTCCCATGTATTGTCTCAGATTCATTTCACACATCACTTCCTACCTTCCAGAAAGTGGTCACTTTTCCGTTCCTAGAGTTGCTGCTATTCCTCTCATCAGTCTCCTGTTGAGTTTGTAGGTGTTCAAAATGGTTTGATCACTATCCAGCTGAACTCCTGTGACCAGATGAACTTTAAGTTTCCTCCTCCGCCATCTTGCTCAACAATAGAATACTTAATATTCTTAATGCTGAGGTTTATTTATTGAATTGAATGTTTCTAAAGGCCTGTCCCTCCATTTGATTGTATTACTACAGACTTTGCTTATAATATCTCAGATGGCTAATTTCTTCTTGTCATAAAGATCTAGGAGATAAGTGGATTGTTTGACTATGGATCTCTCACTATATATAAAGAGGGACCAGGGAATTCTAATCCTACATCACTGCCTTCATTGAGAACTCTGTATCCCTTCATGGTTCTGTCATGCAACAGGGATTCTGTCTGACATTTCCATTAGGTAGATGCGGATCAGAAACAATATGGATAAAAACACAGCTGAGTATTGGGTTATTTAATTATCCAAGACCCTTCTTGGTGATTCTTCTTCCTATAGCTCATTCACAAATCTTAGGCATACAATTTAAATGCCAGCCATTCACCCACACAACAATCATTTGTTTGTGAATATAATGGCAGAGAAGGGGAACCCTTATCAGAGGCACATCCCAGGGATCATGCCAGGCCAAAAAAGTCAACTGGGAAAGCCCTGGATCTGTAGAGCATTTGTGGGCATCCATATAATTAGGTAGCTTTTCTTCTCCATGCCCAATGAGCTCAGCCAATGACTCAATTCAGCAATTATCCTTTTCACTCTAAAGACTATGGGAGGATATCTTCACAATTAACAGTAAAAAGGTTGCCCCTACCCTTCCTTCAATAGAGAAAAGGAAGAATTCATCCCATCACATCTTTTTTGCTTTCTTAATTCACAGGAGAAAATCGTTTTTCTCATTTCTATCCCCATTCTTTCTGCGACACTGTTGCTATGTCACTTGACTTCTTTCTGTCTCAGGTTTCTCATTTGCAAATGGAGATAATGATGTCTAACATCTACCTGTTCACTGAGATATCCTTGCAATTAATAGGGGTGTCAGGACAATGCTACATGGAGAACACTAGAGAAAGATTCTACAAGAGAAATCCGTGTATCATTTTTATTAATCACATGAAACTGAGTTGCCAGAAATCTTAGAGTAAGATTCATTTTATATCCAGCTGCTGGATCTGTACACTTTGTAGGGTAGTCTGGATTATCTTCTTCCAACTCAAATTGAAAAGTGTCACAGTTCCTAAATGGCATGGAGAACATGAAAACATGGAGAACAGAAAAATTAAGCCTAAAGGCTTAATATTACCTTGACTAGCAAGAAGAAAAGAGCATGCAAGTCCCACAGAATGATTAGAACTCTTTAATCTTGGAGGGATGGTCTTTGTATCAATTATATTTTAAGCCTTGTGTGTGATGAACTGTATTCTCAGTCACTAAATCCTCATTTACTGGCTTTAACAATCTGCAGAAAGTTAGTGAAAAGCAATGCCTGGTTCATAGATGAAATAGTGTTAGAGCATTGATGATGTATGGCTTCTTTTCTTTGGGGAGGGAAATCCCCTTCTAAATTCTTAAAATAGCTGTTGGCTTTCATTAAGTCTATTCAGAGTTAAGGGTCTAAGGATCTTGAGTGACCCTTTCTTTGGGAATGGGGCACATTTTAATAGGCCTTTTCCTGTCTGCAGTTTCTGAAAGATGTAGCCGCTGGCAGTCTCCTGAATTGCTGGGATTTGTAAAGGAAAGGATTGATTACATGCTTCTAATTCTTTCTCTTTCTTTAATTTTTTTTCCCATTTCATACAAAGAAGGAGAAAGATGTTCTGGGTCTCCCTCTATTGAGATATAGTTGGCCTTAAGGGCAGATATTTTATTATTTTTTTTTAAAGATTTTATCTATTAGAGATACAGTGAGAGAGAGCATGAGAGGAAAGAAAGTCAGAGGGAGAAGCAGACTCTCCAAGGAGCAGGGAGCCGATGTGGAACTCGATCCCAGGACTCTGGGATCATGACCTGAGCTGAAGGCAGTCGCTTAACCAACTGAGCCACCCAGGTGCCCAAGGGCAGATATTTTAGCATTGAACCTTTATTAACCTCTTCTGGGTTTGACAAAGTTTTTTCTTTGCTGCTTCCTAAATATGAGGCTAAAGAGCAGTTATTTGCCAAGCTTGTTTCCTAGCACTGTAAGCAGTAAACAGAAAACAAAGTTTACTTTGTGTCTATGCGTGTGTCTTTCTCAGTTGAATTGCATCTGAAGTCTCTATCTGAAAAGGTAAATTTAATATATACCTTAACATACGTTGTTCACTCTGATGGAAACATCCACCCCTGCCCTACCTTCTTCCCTGTCTACCCATCATTGTTTCTTCTTTCCCTTCTAGCATCAGTTTTCTCCTGGCTAATTTATACTCCTTCCTCCAGAAAGCCCTCTTAAATAGTCTCACAGAATACCCAGCTCTTGCTTATCTCAGGGTAGGTAACATTCTATGAAAATTAGTCATGTGTTTGCATGTATTCCCTGCTACACCTTAAGCTTAACCAGGACAGGGGCTATGGTTTTGTTTTGTTTTGTTTTTTTTTTTAAGATTTTATTTATTTATTTGACAGATAGAGATCACTAGTAGGCAAAGAGGCAGGCAGAGAGAGAGGAGGAAGCAGGCTCCCTGCTGAGCAGAGAGCCCGATGTGGGACTCGATCCCAGGACCCTGAGATCATGACCTGAACTGAAGGCAGAGGCTTAACCCACTGAGCCACTCAGGTGAGGGGCTATGGGTTTGTACCCTTATATTCCCTTATACTTAGCACAGAGACTGGGTCCTAATAAAAATTCAATCAATATTTGTCAAATGTATGAATTAATTAATAGCATTTCAAGGAATATAAAAGCTTTATTAATGTTTCTTTGTGCCAGGTATTGAGCTCAATGTTTCATAAGCATTAGCTTAATAAATACTCATAACTCTATATGCTATCTTTTTAAAGCAGATAAAGACAGAAAGGCTTAAAGAGATTAAGCAATTGTGATACAGATGGTAAGTAACAGACTAAGGTTATCACCCATATTTTGCAGTTAACTAGATCCATAGTTATCTAAAACATAGGGATGTTTAATCATTTAGTCCCACAGACCAGGAGCAGCTCTGATTAAATAACAAAGCAGTATTTGTTAGATTGCCTTACCAAGGAAGGCATATATTATAGAATTCATAGCAGAATTTAAAAGGTAGTTTTCACTTAATATTGGAAAGATTCAGTGGCATTTAGTAATATGGAAGCTACTTTTTTTTTTTTTGCTCAAGACTCCTGTTCTACACGTCACTTACCTAGCTGGTTTTTGCTATAATTCTTTATATGCTAGTCACTAAAGCCTGTCCAAAAACACAGTGAAGACAGTGAGAAAAAAAGATATAATCAGTTGTTTGACTGCTCTGATTTTCTAATTTACTCAGGTGAAAAGTTAGCCAAACAAACTGATTTTGCGATGTAGACATAGCCCAAGACTATCTGATGATTCTTTAGAAAAAAATATAATCCCCTGAAATTCTAATGATTTCTAGTCACTACTGACTATGTAGATTTGAACAAATACCTGCTTTTTCTGAATTGATTGATTTTCCTTCTCACAGGCAACATTTTTATTTTCTAACCTGCAGCATTTCTGTGCCTGACTAGAATATTTTTGCATTTGATTAATGCTTTCATTTGACTTTCAATGAGGTCTCAAAACAGTTTGGCTTGTCACAGACAAATTATTTAAATATCCTCTGAAAAGAGTATGTGGGAACTAAAATCAGATTCATGTGAACCTGAAAAACCAGTGGTGACATTCCTTGAACTTGTTATATTTTTATGTCTAAATTAATCATTTCACAATTTTGGTTTATTTTGATGATCAGCTTCTTAAAAACAGTGATTATTTGATGCCTTAATGGAAAATTTTTAATTTTTACCTGACCCAGAATTTACTCTCTGGCAAGGATTTATGTTTTTGTTTTTGTTTTTAATATTCTTTGTGGTTTCAGCAGCACAAATGTATTATGCCTTCTGTTTATATATATATTTTTCGAAGTTCCTTTGGTTTCTATAATACAAATATCTAAGCCATCCTTTTCATTTCCCAGCTACTTTTCACTCTTAAATGACTGGAATTATCACAACAATGTTTTCAAATATGGTCAACATTTTCTGTCTCTGTTCAGCTTATGCCATGTGAAAGAAAGCACACATAAAATCATAAATACCATAAGATCTCATTTATATACAATTTTAGAAAATACAAAGTAATCTCTAGCATCAAAATTCAGATCAGTGGTTTCCTAGGGCTGGGCTAAGAGAGGAATGCACTGCAAAGGGAGTTAAGAATCCTGTTGGGGTGACAGAAATACTTTGTATCTTGATTGAGACAGTGGTTCCACAGAAGTATATGTCTGTTAAAACTCATTGAATTGTCATCTTTAAATAGATGACTTCTTTCTTCTAATGTGGATACAAGTAAATTGTCTAATATACGTGGTAACTATAAAAAGTGAAAACTTTTAAAAAAGCATGTAAAGTAGTATGATTTGGCACCTTTCTAATCATAAACGAAAGGTATTGTCCTTTTGAAAACCTTAAAAGGGAGAAGTAATCATTTGACAATTAACCCTCACTGAGGATATCAAAACCAATTCCAATTCCACCTAATGGAGAAGAATCAACATAACTGAATTGGAAGAAAAGGTTTACTCAGATGACATTACTGAATACAAATCTATATTGTACTGAGGTCAAGTTACCTGTCCACAAATGTTAGCATTTAGTCAAAGGACCCTAGACATTTTGCAGGAAAGGAGATGAGAAAGAATCTTTGAAACTCTACACTTACGCTCTAATCATTCTTGCTGGTTCTGGTCTTAATGCATATAGTAGATGTACTCCTCAGCCAGATGTGAAAGTGTGTACCTTGAATGGCAAAGAAAAGGCCCAGGCTGTTTATAGATCATCAGAAAACTGGTGGGTTGGAGACATTAGACATCAAAAATGGCAAACGAGAGAGCACAACATCTGAAACAAAAAAAGCTACTGTGATATCACCAAGTTGATGAAAAGCAGTGTGCTGCTGGGTATGCAGCTTGAAACTGTGGATCATGAGGACGCAGCTATCTTCTAAACGTCGTTCACAGGAGGAAATCTATGGAATCTAATGAACATTGATGCTGTGACTCAGAAAATGTACAATGAATTAATTAATTTACAATCAAGATCACAGAAGTGAGATAGCATAAACAGCACAACTCATGTGCCAGAAATACAAAATTAGGTACCCTCTTCAAAACGAGAATTGTAGAGCATCTCTATATACATCTCAACAGATGAAAAAGTGTGTGTCAAATAACTGGTCTGTGGAAAATGTTCCCCTTGCACTTTGATCGAAGGCCAGTTTAGCCCAAATTTCGAAAATTGGATCGGACAATCCAAATTTAGTTGGCAGAAGGAAATGAGCAATGGACGGCCTTTGACAATAAACAACACAGTGAAGGTATTTTTGATAAATTGAGGGTTTTTTTTTTCTTGATGACTATAAATGATTCAGAAAGGCATAGATCAGCTGGATTTCATTTGAGCAGTGACTTATTTTTCTAAATTTAGCTGGATACTAAGCCTTTTTACTTATTGTAAGGGTAAGGCAGTTTTAGCCATTTCAGAGAGCCACTTGTTTACTTATAAATGTTAAAATTTCTATAGAAAATCTACCCAGTATATGTCATCTATATGTATTCTTTTAATCTAACAAACACATTTAACAGTTTTTGCTGCAAAAACAAACAAGCACTGAAGAAAGGTGGATTCTCTTGCTCAATAATCTTTTACCTCCTTTGTTTAGATGTCTCAACAATTGAAGATTACAAATACCTTATATTTGTTTCTATTTTGCTTCATATTTTTCAGAATATCTTAAGGAAAATTATGTTTGTTTGTTCTCATAGGAGTGAGGACTATGGAGGGTATACTCTAGGTGAAAGAAACAAAAAAAGCGCAAATAAATTAACTAAATTTAAAATTTTATTTTGAGCATTTGATGAATAAAGTGCTGTTAAAGTCATAGATTGATCAAATGCTCATATAATCAGAAAGTTTACAAAACTTTATACATAAGAAGTTTCCACTTTGGAGGTGAACCCTCAGAACTAGAATTTGCTACAAAAAATAAAACTGTTGAGACTTCTAGAACTGAAGCTCTTCTCCCAAAAGCGTGGCTTGGCTTGTCCACACTAGTTTTCAATATTATTTCTTATAAAAGAAGTTTCTCTAGTCTTTCGCCAACAATGCAGAAACTAAGAATTGCTATAGCAGTTTTAAGAGTCATGGTAGTATCAAAGAGAATATTTCTCAGGAATGGCAAAAAGACTGTGTGCTCTCTTTTTTTTTTTTTTCTTAAATATTTTATTTATTTATTGGCAGAGAGAGAGATCACAAGTAGGCAAAGAGGTAGTCAGAGAGAGAGGGGGAAGCAGGCTCCCCGCAGAGCAGAGAGACCGATGGAGGGCTCGATCCCAGGACCCTGAGATCATGACCTGAGCCGAAGGTAGAGGCTTTAACCCACTGAGCCACCCAGGCGCCCCAAAACTGGGTGCTTTCAAGTAAGAAATATTAAGGCTTAATCCAAGCTCTGCTACTCCATAATGCTATAATGGTTGACAAGTTATTTCTAAATAATTATTTTCTTCATTTATAAAATAGGAATGATATCTACGTCATAGCAGTGTCTGGCATATAGTAGACATTCAATAAATGTTAGTTCTTTGTCCCTTCACCTAAAATGGCTCCAGGACCATTTAAAGCATACTTACTTGTATGTTATCAAAGTTCCAACTCTCCTATCTTTGCTACAAATAAGGGTTGCAAAGAGTAATTCTAAGGAAAAATGCTTAGTAATTATTTCTCTGCCTTCCCATTCCCCCAACTCAACAAAAATTCTTCCTCCTGATGATAATGTGCTTTCTTTAATTCACTAATTATCCTGAGAAAGAAACAGAAAAAGATAGAAGAAGAAGAGGAGGAAGAAGAAAATATGCAGAAGGAATGGCACCGCAAAGAAAGTAGTAGCCCAAAGGTCAATATTAAAAATATACCTTCTAACAGTCAAAGCCTCTCAAGTAATTTCCATCTCCTCTCCTCTTCTCTACTCTTCTGAGATGTAAGACCTTGCCTTAACTTAGCCACCTGAGATCTGGTTAGGTAAAAAGGAAATGTTGGTTCACTGAAAATAATTTATACATAGATAATTAAAAATTGACACTATTCTACTTCTGTAATTTTTTTAAAAAAATCATAGCTTGGTTCTTCTGACTTATCTGGGGGAAAAAAAGAATGAGAGAAATGGTTTTCATATTTCAGGGTATTTTATTACTTTATTTTGACTCTTGGAAAATCTACCGTCATATCATAAGCACAGAATCCCATTCTATACTTCCACATTGCTCTAAGACACATCTCTCAGGGATGTCTGTCTGTCTGAATTCTTTCAAGTGGGATAACCACTAGGAATCTAGGAAAGTGCGAGAGCTATCCTTCTTGCTAGGGATTCTTATTTACTGTGTATCATATCTGCATGCTATCTGCAGCAGGCAGTTAATGCAAACTTTAACCTTCCTCAAAGCACCCATAATTGTGTTACATTGTTGGTTGGAGAGTATGTGCTGTATTTCATTGTTAGCTAACAGGCAAGGGGATGGACTGCAGACTCAGAACATCATTAGATAAATGTAAAAAACAACAACAACAACAAACCACCTATGGCAATGTTATAGAGAGTGACTTAGTACAGGAGCCTTTGCCATAGGTTGGGAGAAAGTTAAAACAGTCCAGGCCAGAAGTAATAAGGGTCTGAACTGAGACAGTGGCAATGAGAAAGTAACAGAATGTAAGGATTATAGACTATGGTAGAGGTGAAATTGACTGGATCTGGTAACTAGTCCAAATTGAAAGTAAAGGAGAAAAAAGGATTGAAAAATACCAAGATTTCAGCCTGGGTGTCAGGGTAAATGGTGATACACGCAGCAAGATGCAAATATTGAAACTGACTTCAACCATGTGTGTTTGAAACGCTAGTGAAGTAATCATCTTCACTTTATGGGAAATTATGAGGAGTATGGGATAGGGCATTTGGAAAATCCCTGAATGTTACTTTCCTTTGGACACATTCTCTAATCCACCTGTCCTTTTAGATCAGACTAGGTATTTCCTTTCTGTAATGTAAAGGCACTTGCTTCCTTCCTAACACTTACTTCTGTTTTATCAGAATAGCCTTTTTCATTTTGTCACCTCAGATAGACTATAGGTTTAGTGAGGGCGGTGCTTATGACCATTCTGCTTACCTTAGTACTGTTACACTAAGCATAGATCCTAATAAATAATAAATGCTCAAAAACTTTTTTTTTGAATGACTAGTAGTGCCTTGGAATCTTTGGTAGTTATGAGGCACTAATTGTCTATTTCAAAGAAGTGACAGCAATGGCTCTGGGATTAACTGACTTTATATATAGAGTCCCAACAGAAGCAGCAGTGGGAGGAACTGCTGATACAGGAAGAGAAGCTTTTAGAGAAAGGAGAAAAGAATTGTCGCAAGGATAAAGGAAAAAGGGTGGATTTTAGAAGTAACATGTCAGAAATGTCAGGTACCTCAAAAAGTCCAGGATGTCTAGGGAGAGAACAACGATACCAGCAGAGACCTTTGAAAGTAATGGACAGTGGAGAGCATGGGCAGAGCAAAAAGAGAGGATGTCCTTGATTATTTCAAAACTAAATAGAGCAAGTTTAAGAAGCATGAGGAGGGCTTTGCAATGAGCCCTATAACCATTGGATTCTTTAATTCAGTGTTTACCTAAAAGGATATGTTTCAGAATTCTAGTACCTCCTACTTTTAAAGATACAGAAAATACATTAGAAGTTCTGTAACGATTGTTCAATATCAATGACGTATTCCACCACCTTCCTTGACAATTTACAACTTACTTATTAACATTCCAAGGGAAATATTCCTTGGGATACATTTTAAGATATGCCGCTCTGATTCTGCGTCTAGAAACACATTTATATTCTCTAATTTTAAAGGTATAATAGTGGGCACTGTCCCTGTGTGTCAGAAATCGTCCTGATTCAGATGACTGTGGAGGTGATGTGTTTTTTGAGTTCCACTGAAGTGCATCTTATAGTGAGAACCTTATACATTGACATTCCTTTATTCAACCAACACTTACTGTATACCTACTGTGTACCAGGTACTATGCCCAGTGCTGACAAGACAAGACTAAACAACATGGCAAAGATTCCTCCTGCTCTTGTGAAGCATACAGATTAGATGTGCATGAGGGGTGAGGGGAGATAAGACAATAAATAAGCAAAATAATTTTGGATAATTAAAAATGTGCTATAAAATGTGTAGTTGTGATGAACAAGTGAAAAATCCCTAAATTGGAATGAAGTATACGTGACATACATATATGTCATACACACACACACACACACACACACACACACAGGAAGAAGACCAGGGTGACTGACGCATACTGTATACTAGAGTGACAGAAGATAAAATCTCAGTTGAACAAGAACCAGTTCATATATGGCACACAGACCACTTGGAAGTTCAAATTCTGTTTTGAATGTGATAGTAAGCCACTGAGATGTTCAAGCAGGAGAGAAACATGATCTGATTTATTTATTTATTCATTCAACAAATTTTTTTTAATTATTAGCTGAGGTAATTTTTTTAAAAGGTTTTATTTAGTTATTTGACAGACAGAGATCACAAGTAGGAAGAGAGACAGGTAGAGAGAGAGAGAAGGGGAAGCAGGCTCCCTGCTGAGCAGAGATCCCGATGCGGGGCTCGATCCCAGTACCCTGGGATCATGACCTGAGCCGAAGGCAGAGGCTTAACCCACTGAATCACGCAGGTGCCCCTCATTCAACAAATTTTTATAGAGCATATACTATGTGCCAGTTCTCTGGCACTGGAGATACTACAGTTACCAAAACAGATCCTGTCTTTATGAAGATTACGTCTTAGTAAGTAAATGCTTTTGACATAGACTATTCTAAATGTAATGTAGAGAATGAGCTAATATAGGGCAAGAGTAGAAGCAGAGAGAGCAGTCAAGAGTCTGTGATGGGTTCCGGGAGAAGAATGAAAGTGAACCAGGCTAGAATGCTTACAGTGGAGATGGAGAGAACTCAGTAGCTTTGATATCTTTTGTAGGTACAGTCTGCTAGGTTGTGGCTAGATACCTTTGAGAGATGATGGAAAAACGAAAACTTCAATAGACACAGATGCCATTTTTTTGAGATGTTATTTGGAAAACAGCTTTCGGGAAACAGAAATCAAGAGATCTTTTGTGGCCATTTTAAATATGAGCAGCCTATTTAAGAAAAGACATTAAGAAGTCAGTTGCTTGTGTTGTGATGAGCACTTGGTGCTAAACGCAGCTGATGAACCACTGAACACTACACCAAAAACTAGAGATGTATTATATGTTGGCTAACTGAATTTAAATAGAAAAAAGAAGTCTGTTGCAAATGAAAATCTAAAGCTCAGGAAAACATCAGTTCAACTATGAGTTAGATGCAGTTTTTATTCCATTTTACTGTTAAGGAAATAGAGGCACAGAGACATCAAGTAACTAGCCTCAAAGTTACTGACAGTGCTGGGATTTGAACCTAGACTGAACCGAGGCTGACTCCAGGACTGAGTCTTTACTACTTCACTGTGCTGCTTTTCTAAAACCTTAGGGGCATATGAGAGGCGGGGAGTGAAGATAAATTTTTCAAGAGGTTTTGAAGAGGGAACGTGAGAAACTGGATTGTAACTAGAGGGGTCTGTGGGTCAGGGAAAGCTTTTAAAGATGGTTCCTACTAGAGCATGTGTGCATGCTGATGGATTAATCTGGTAAGAGGAAAAAATTGATGTTGCAGGTTAGAAGCATCAAATTGTGTGAACAAAGTCCTTGCACTTGGCTCGGGGCCTGGCAGCAGTCAGGACTCAGTATGAGTCTGCTGAATTACAATAAGTTTCTTAAACCTGGAAACTAAAAGAAGTGGGATTTAACCCCAATCTCTGAATCCTCTGTACTTCTCAGGCCACTAGACCGTGCTGTCTCATAGCCCTTAGTCTAGTCTAGTTCTCATCTAAAAAGTCATTTCCCTCTGGTTCTATGACTAGCCCCACTGTTTTAGATGCAGAAGCCCCTGATTCAATTTCTTGCTGGAATGGATTCTCCACAAATAAGGATAATCCTCCATTTCATGTTTACTCACTTGGTTGACTTCCTCTATTCCACACTCTTTCCACAACAGGCTTTGCAGTTTCTGTTTTCTGAGACATTCAAATAAATGTAAGTTGGTATTAAGACCAAGTACTTCCTGAAATGCATAATTTTCCCCCTTTATCATTTTTGAAACAAACGAATAAATTGCAAAGGAACAACATTAATGAGATGTTTAATTTGAGGTTTTAATTTTGCAAATGTTGGGAAGCATAATTAAGATTCAGGCAGTACATAAGGGTCTTCAGGAATACAAAACAAACTATATTTTGCATCTAGAATTTTGGGAACATTTTCTGCTCAAACACAAACCTCTTATAGCTGTGTTCCTTTGTTCCACAAGCACCCTGGGCACTGTGAAGAAACAGAACATGTAGTCCTCACAAAGGTGGCAAATAAATAATCAGCATGGCTGTTATTGTGACAATTAGCAGAAAATAATGCGCTGGGGAGGGGGTGAGGTGAAGGTGAAAGGGAGTGGGCACTGGTTTTATATTTCCTTTATTCTCAGAATTGCAGGGCAAGCTTCATTTTCATTCCAGTTGATATCTCAGGTAATTAAAACAGTGAGGAGAAAAAGGAATAATGAATTAGAAGGGGATACAGATAGGATGATAAAGGTTTCTGGGAAAAGGTAAGCAAGAAAAGCATTCGAACGCTCAAGAAAAAAAAAATCACATAATTATTTAAAACAAAAAGCAAAAACAAAACCTTACACAGCCACAATTTATCTATCAAAAAGGAGGAAGAAAAGAAAGTGAGTTTAAATGGTAGAGAGAGAGCTACTGGTTTTCAAGTATCTGAAATGGCTATTTCACACCTAGAAATAGAAATTAATTTCCCAGACAATCTCTATCTCTTAGATTATGTCTAAACTCAGAAGTCATTTTGAACAAAAAAGTAAGGTGAGTCAGGTAACAAATACTCATAAAATTGCTATATTTACTTCTGTTGGAATAGTATTGTATTGTACACAATAAAAACAGTAAAAGCTATTGATTGATTTGTGAATTCATTTCATTATTAGGTTGAACCATATGAAGTTGTCCTTCTTTGGTTAAAATGGTTGCAAATCAACAATATCATATAATTCAAGGTAATATCATTAAACTAATGGAGAAAACTTCTCTTATGTTTGAAATCAATCGATATATATTTACCAAACATGGGGTATAGATTCAGGACTGGAGCAGATGTTGTAAATCAGTGAAAACAAAGATTCTGAATATGACAATTTGTTTGGTTTGAAAGGTTTTGCAGACCTCAAGGGATGCTATTAGATGTTTAGAGTATATCCAGGGAGAGAATGCATAACCAAGCTGGTCTAAAGTCAATAACACTTTATGCACAACTTTTTTTCTGTATTTTATTTATTATAGTAGTATTGCATATATTTGAAAAATAACAACATATGTATAAATAGTAAATATGTACATATACACACATATATAGACATACTCTTGTGTAGTACCTATATATTTTATCTCTAGACAAAGCTTGGTGCAAATTTAGATTGTTAAAAACTATACTAGACAGGATTTTAAAGTTGCAAGTGGCAGCAAAACCACTCAAGCAGGTCCAAGCAAAACAGAAAAAGATTTTCACGTACATAACTGAAAAGTTCAGCAGATGTGTTTTAAAACACAGCTAAGTCTAGACTTCCAAATGATATCATCAAAGCTTGGTCTTTCTCCATCTCTAGGCTTTTTCTCTTTTTAATTTTATTATTGTTCACTTGATTTTTATTCTCCACCTGGCGGTCACGGTTGCAGTGTGATAAGATCTTCTGCTTTCACATTCCCAGCACTGTCCTAGAATTGTGTATTAAAATTCCTAAGCTTATCACTACAGAAAGAATGTGATGTTCTGATTGGCTAGATAATTCATAAACCACTCCTAGAGTCTTAAATCTACATGAACCTCATGAAATAAAAGTGAGGAGGGAGACTCCCCATAGAAAATAAAGAAGTATGAGTATACACTGAACCAGCAAAAATAACAGTTTGCCAACTGTGTAACCCCCATGAAATAACCATTGCCATCCCGAGGACCATGGCACATGGGTCGTATAGCACTGCTGTAAAGATTATACAATGAAAGATATGTATCCTCACCCTGTTCGTACAACTTATTGTTGGCTTATTAATTTATTCAGCAAGAACTGAGAGTCTTCGGCGTATGATTTTTTGGTACTAGGGGATTCAAATTTAACTAATACATAGATTCCGCCCTCCAGAAGCTCCAAACCTAGTGGGAAAACAAAATTGCCAAGTGATAAACCAAGTACTATGAAAGTACAGAGGAAAATGTAACCAGCTGTACAAAGAATGTTAAAGAGATCACAGGCACAGTGATATTTGAACGAGGACTTAATGGAATAAGAATTTTCAGCCAGAGTGAAAAAATAAAAAGTAAAAAGAGCCATGACTAAAATACCGAAATAATTACTGCTGTTGAGCTGATAGAGGAAACTCATGAGGGTCTGGAAGGAAAATTCCGTGTACTCATACATACCACAGCCATAAACACCAATAGGGTGAGGAGGGTTCAGGCCCAGTTTAAAGTTTAGAGAAAAATTCTATACAACATTTCAGAGCACTGTTTGATAGCATAACTTTTCTCAAGAGCTATTTAGTAAGAGGTGAGGTGATACAATTAAAAAGGAAGAAAAAAAAAGAGTCCACCAATGATTTTTGGTGAGAGAGAAAGGAATGGGAAGAAATTCAGATTATTGCAGTGATGTCTTTGGGAGCAGATAAATGAACAATTTCCACATCTTGGCTTATAAGCAAAAAGAAGACATCAGAAAAAGTTTGTATGATTCTTAAAATCCAAAAGAGACCTAACCTTAGTAGCACCTAGAAATAGGATGTCAAGAATATTAAATAAGTTTTAGAGTCTTAAATTCAAGGTTCATTTTCTTACTTTTCAAAATTAACAATGAGCCTTATTCTAAAAGGCAGTTTTTAGGTAGATATTATGTACTGGCAAGGGGAATGAGTGAGCATAGCCTCTGTAAGTTTCTTTCTTCTATATAGATAATAGATTTGATAAAAACATGGATATATTTCTTTCTATAACTCATTCAAATCCATATGTATATATACATATTACACACTGAATGTCATATTTGGGTGATTTTCCAGGTCACAGCAATTTTAATACTTTATACATTTCTTTGTAATGAGCTAAAGAAAAGGTCTTTTTAATGCATTCACAGTGGGAAGAAAGATTTTTTAAAAACTTTATTTATCAATTTTGGTATTTAACTATATAATTCAGCCCTTTGTTATTCACAAGTGGTATTGAATCTTTAACAACACTATCAATGAAAAGGCATGTACCTGTCTGCATTTTGTAACAAAAAGGAAAATATATAAATAGCTTGCCATTGTTTGGTAAATTCCCCTGCTCAGTTATGGGGAAGCTAAATAATCCATAGTCCATGTGAACAAGTTAGAAAAGAGCCTTTAATGAGCTACAAAGGGAAGTATTTTCAGAGTACTATACTCATTTTCATAAATGTTGCTGGAGAGGCAATTGCTCAAATATAATTCTCCCATTAGGAGGTTAAGAGAGATAATAACAGCTTAACACAGAAGGAAATAACAAAAGAAATAAGATGTCAAATATGATCAGATATGTCTTTGCCATATAAATTCAAACAATAAAATTGCTATATAATTATTTCAAAACTCTGCTTACTTTATTTTTCAATATTAAATTCTTCAAGCAAGGGTCTGCCAATACATCTGGGCTTTGGATCACCCATAGTATTTGCATCAGGAGGGGAGCTCATTATTTTAAGAGGGAAAAAGGCAATTTCAGATCTATGCTTATTATTGCCATCCTAAATGATATTCATAGAAATGATACAAAGTTTAGAGCTGTATATGTGGAACATCGAATGAAAAACTCAAGTTGGAATAATATGAGTAGTCTCATCCTTCATATTTTTAAAATTTATTTCTTTGTTTTTCAATAGCTAACTTTTGTTCCATCATAAAGTTATCCAAGTGTAGATAAATGAAAGTAGCATTCAGTCAAATGACCTGACTGCTTATATCAACTCTTGACAGTAATTATGTGACTCTTGGAAATGATGGAGTGGTGCAGTAATAAGATGATATTTCAGTAGGCAACCCAGGAGGCCTAAAGTCTGCCTTGATGGTGAATATACTGCTCTTCCTTTAGAAGTCCTTGGGGAAAATTAATGTACAGAGAACTATGACAAATTAAGGAATGGTAAGGAATTATTCACTCAGAATTTGGACCCAAACCCCACTGAAAAATTGGTTTCTGTTCTGTACCTTATGGAAGACTCATTTTTTTTCCTTATTCTAGAGATACACTAGAGTCTTGACCAATGGCAGGTAAGATGCAAAGTCAGGCCTCTAACCATTACCCCTTCCCTGTTCCTGATGTAGAATACCATGGATTAGTCTTCCCTGTTTTTTTAATTTTATATATGTAGATTCATAGACAGTTTTATATCTGGCTTTTTATGCTTAACATTCTTTTTGTGAATCCATCCATTTAAAACACTCTATATAGTATTCCATTCAGCAAATACATTTACTTTTCCATTTTACTACTGATGGATATTTGAGCTATTTTCATAGTAAGACTATCTTCCTCTGAACATTCCTTACATGTCTTTTGGTGGTCAAACATATGCACTTCTGTTGCTTGTTTATTTAGAAATGGCACAGAAAGATTTTCAAAGGGGGAAATTAACTCCCCAGTTTTGGACTCATCTTGGTGTGTTTTTCTTCTCCTGATCTGTTCCTTAATTCTGCACTCTTTTTTAGCTGTTTTGTGCCTTAAAATGGATTTTATTTTTTTAACATTTTCTTTAGTTTCTTGCAGAATGAGGTTCAATTTGCCATTACCAAAAGTGGAACTCTCAAGGCACATCCTCTTTACTGATTTTAACTTGTCAACATCAAGTTTCAGGTTCAATTCCATGTAGAAAATAGGATTATGTTTTGTTCTGAATTTTCTTAGTTCAGAAGTAACATTTATTTTTCTTCTCTTCTGTATTACCATCAAATTTGATACCACCACATTGTTAACTCAATTAGGCATGGCTGAATATATAGTCGGATTCAATAAACATTTGATCAGTAGATTCAAAACAACATCAAGTTGCCAGAAGGAAGAAAGAACATATTACTGGCTGTAGTTACCAAAACATCTATATGAAAAGCAAAAATAAATCAGTGGCTTTGTTTATACAATGCCAAATATTTAGATTTGGGGAGATTCCCAAATAATCTACTAGGTTTTCATTCTTATATGAATCTTTGGCATCGTGTACACAACCACATGGAAATTGTGTTCCTTGTTAAGAATTTTTCTACATAGTTAACGAGGGACATAGTTTGAAGACTTGGCTGAAGTCCGTGCTAATCACATTACCATGGATAATGAAGAGTAAGCTGAGTGTTTGTTTTTAAAGTTCTACTTCTCGTGATTCATTTTGCCTACATACTGTTCTCATTACCATCATTTGAGTAAGGAAATAAAACTTCTCAATCTTCTTTATGTGTTTTCTGCTTAGAAATGTATATCAGTTAAAAACCTGCTCCCCACCCTAATTTCCTACTATTTGAGTTAGATCGGCTACTTCCTACCTATGCTTAAACCTCAGCTCTGGTTCTAAGTCAGAATATTTCGATAAGTATTATAATAAAATAATGCATCTCACTTAGGAACAAGAAGTAATACATATCAGAATCACCTGGAAAGACTTTATTAAATAAGAATTCTTATTCCCATTTCTTTTATCATTCCTAAAGATGTATCAAAATCTACTCCTCCCATCATCCACTAGCCTACTGACTTACCACCTTAGGAAATATTGGTTCAATAGAGCAGTCTTATTTGCTTTTGTTTCCCTATAACTACTGCTCTGTCTCTCTATGCCTGTTCAATTCCATCTGGATTTGTAGCTTAACTTTTCATATCCAGTGTCTCTTAGCTTTGTAAACTTCTTCCCAGCAACTTGATCTCTTAGATAATTGACACTGCTTGCTAAAATCTAAGTTCCCCATCTAATTCACTTGACCTATGCCAGTGGTTATCAGACTACCATAGGGAAGGCTTATTAAAGCATTGATTTCTAGACTCCATTCCCAGATTTTCTGATATAATAAGTCTGGGTTAGGCTCAAAACTTTGTGTTTCTAACAAGTTCCTAGGTGAGACTGATGCTTCTGGTTTGGGAATTATACACTGAGAACCACTAACTGATGGTGATCCCCCAGACTTTGGATTCATTATACCTAAGTTCAGTTCCTTATGTTTCATCCCCTATCTGAATCTCCAATGTTATTAGTTCTAATTCTTATCTGTATTTATAGCTACTCTTCCCCTACTAACTGAATTCCTGGTTCTGACTCTGGTTTTTTCAAACCCTAAAGAACAAGAGTTCTGTTAACTGATTTGATTGATTGAATGATTAATTAGTTCATTTATTCATTCCATCATTCATTACATATTTAATGCCTTGCATGTGATAGTCATTGTCTCAGCAAAGTGAAAAAAGGTCCATTCTGTATTATTAAGGAGCTTATAGTTTAAGAAAGAGAGATCGAGTAAGCCGATAATACCAATACAATAACACTAAGTATAATGATAGTGTTAAGCGTTGGATTCCATAAAAATGCAAAGATGAGAGATCTAACCCTGACTACATGTGGGCAGAGAAGGTTTGTAGAAAGAGAAAGTGCCTAAGTTGAGCCCTGAATTACGAGTTGGGTTATCCAGCTGATGAATAAAGACAAGGCACTCGGAGAAGCTGGAGTGTACACAAATAGCTGTGACGAACGTGAGGATCTCAGTGTGGTTGATGAAAGGTGAAGAGATACAGGTCTTTAAAGCATATGAGGCTGAAGAATTAAGCAAGAACCAAAATATACAGGAGTATTTAGGCTAACCAAATGAGTAGTAGAACGATGAGGAATCACTGAAGGATTCTAAGCAAATGATCTGGGATCCTCTCTATATTTTTAGAATTGGAAAGTGGTAAATAACACTACTCATAGGGAAACAGGCAATGACCTAAGCTAGTGATAATAAGAAAATAAACCAATATATTGAAAGTCAATGGGCATAGAACCATAGGCATTTTTACAAACTGTGAAATAATATTTATACAACTTCATGGTATAGAAGATAAAACTGCCTAGGATCCTAGGCAGATCCACCTGGCACACCAGGAGGAAAAATTTAAGAGGCTAGTTAGACAAAAGAATGAGGATTAAAAAAGATATTTTCTAGGAGCGGAAAGTAAGAAACAGGATTTCTTATGATCACCTACTGGGTTCCCTATAAACATCTTTGAGTTTATTAGAATAATCCAACTGAGGTAGTGTTATTTCCCATGATTTTCAAAACATCAGCGGAGTACTAATCTGAAATTTTTACATCTGAATGTTGACCTTTTACTTACATGAACATCTTCATATTTAGTTATATTTGTGTATTAGTTTTTGATAATTAATTGCTGCTGTATAAATTACTAGAAATTTAGCAGCTTAAAACAATATAAACTTATTGCCTATTCTAAAGTTAAAAATTGGGTTGGCTTGGCTGATTTTCTTGGCAAATACCGCCTTCACCCCCAAATGGGTATTGGTCAGTCAGGCTCTTACTAGGAGGCTCTAAGAAGAACCCATTTCCAAAGTCATTTACGTTGTTAGTAGGTTCAGTTTTGTGGTTGTAGGACTGAAGTTTCTGTTTACTTGCTGGCTATCAGTTAGGAGCTTCTCTTGGGCCCTAGAGATGTCTCTCAAGTCCTTGCATGTTTGCGGTTACATCTCAGAGCCAGCAAGTTGTCACACTGAATCCTTTTCATGCTTGGGATCTCTCTGATTTCTTCTGCCACATCTCTTCTGCCTCCAGAACTAAGAAGGTTCTGTGATTTAGGGCTCAGGTGATTCTATGGTCTGTAACCTTAATTAAATCTACAAAGTCCTTTTTGTCATATATAATTAACATATTCGCAGAATGGGGACACCTTGGGCTGTGATTCTGCCTACCACAATTCATATTAAGGTTTTCCATTTACTAAGATAAATAAAAATTATAGTCTAGTGTGAATGACCTATGCCATTTACCACTGTCATAGAGAATGTTTCTGTTTCTCCCCTATTAGCACAAAGAACCTCCATGAATAGCCCACATCAAGTTAACTGCTAAAAGATTTGTTCCTTGCTGCTTTCTTCCTCTTCCTCTTCCTCTTCCATCACTCCACTTGTCAAACTAGAGTCTTTAGTATAAGTTAAAATACATTTCTGTCAAAACTATCTACAATAAATCAGTTGTTGATCTGAGCTCTTCTTAAGCTAATGAACACACAGGATTATCATGTACATTTGAAGATACAGAAAAAGCCAACGTTAATGGAAGAATCAGTGAAGATTAGTTTGCTCACAGTTTTGCCATCCCCTCCCCACTGAAAGTCAATATTGCATGAAAAATAATTCAACTATTGATGATGTGGTTAATATACACTAGAAAGTCTTCTAGGGGTTTTCAGATTTGCATTACCTGGGAACTCCTTGGAAGATGTAATTGTATAATATCTTTTATTGCAGTTATGCCGCTTTGCCCTCTAGCAGAGAGTTCTAATATATAATAGATACATGGAAATGTGATTCTGATACCTAATGTGAAAAGGAAATGTGATGGCAGATAACAATAGGACATTAAATTAGTATTAATTTCTACTAAAATTTTGTTCAGGGAACCATTTTTTAAGGCTGTATGATTAAAGATTTTTTTTTTTGCTTTGGCATAATTGCAAGTTTTGTTGTGTTGTTTTTCTAAAAATACTTATTGGAGTAGAGTTTAGGCTTAGATAGTTATATTTCTTCCTCAAGACTTACACACATTCTTCATTCTGAAATACTTGAGTTATCATGCGTTATTTTCTTTTGGTGTTATAGAAAAGATGGAATCACAGCCATCCTGGTGATTTGGAAGAATTCAGCAAGGCAAATGATTATCGCTCTTATCTTTTTTGGCCTTTTCCTAGTTCCTTTTGTTTTAATTTCTGGAAAAGAAGAAATCCATTATCTATGAGCCCAAACCTTGTGGTGTCAGAGACAGAGACATATGTAGGAATGTTAGGGGGAAGAAAAGTGCTATGCCCAAAATTTAAAAATAATAAAAATAATGATTTAAACATTTTTCAAAATTGTTCTTTAAGCATAGAGAATATTACAGTCTAAGTGGAGATGATACCTTCTGATGACCAGACAGCTATCAGGTCTCTAATCTCTCTCCCTTCCCTTATTATAAATTGTACAGCCTATCTTTAGCTCCCAGCCACAGAAGACGTTAGGGCTTTTGCTTCTCTGGATCTGCTATATGCTGATGTAAGGAGACATCACTTACAATGCCAAAATAAGACAAAAAGTAGACTCTTTCTTTTTTAGGCCCTGCAGGTATATGCTCATGTTTTTCTCTCTGTTTCATCATGTCACTTATCCTCATAGATCACACTCATAAATGTCAACTATTTTACTCTCTGCTTCAGCCAATGCTTGTACTACCATTACCAACCCAAATGGCAATGAAATAACCATTCTTCTCCGGGAGATCTCCAGGTTCCTAGAAAATCCGCCTCTACCACTTGAACAACAAGATGTTTTTCTCTCAAACTCACCACGTATAACTAGAAATAAGAATCTCACACCTCATAACAACCACTCAACCTTACTTCCTACCAAAAAGTTTTACAAATATATGAGTGGGGTTTTCAGTGCTCAGCTGATGACTATTTTAAAGTGTGGCTCACTTTTCTTATGCAGTACTGGCTTTAGAAAGGATGAGAGCGATCACTGAAACTGACTTACCTCTGCCACTTACACCAGACTAAGTATTCCACCTTTCCCCCCTCACTTTCTTATTGCATAAAAACTGAAATTAATATCGCCATCTGTACATTGTCCCTATAAAAAACAAATGAAGATGTGTTTCTAAAATACTTCCCATACTGCCAAATGTGTAGCAGGTATAAACCAAATATTAGTTTTCCTTTAATTGTCCCTTTATTGTTTTTGTCAGGCTTGCATTCTTATTTTCTCAGTCATTCTTTCTGGGCAATCTACATCCGTGTGACAAATTTTATCCTCTCACAAATCAAAGTCAGGAAACATAGACACCCTAATTTTGAATTCCCTGTTAATCAAGTTAACTCAAGTTAGTCACAAGTCATAGGCCTAGAAAGTTAAATCTTTCTTTATTTAATGTGTCATGATAAACAAATAGAAAGTTAGTGATTCTTACCCAAATTCAACATGGTGTTATATTTTTTGAAGTCAATCAGACTAAGGTATAGTTTGACATTCACTTGACAGCTTCATACCCCAAGTCTGTAGAAGACATTTTGTGGTATTGTACTTTTTGTAGAAAACTTGTTTTAATTCATCACATATACCCCTTAATTAAAAAAAAAAACAACAACTCTCTTCATTATATATAAATGTAGAAGACTTCAAGAAAGATGACAGTTACGTAATGCCTCCAAGTAGCCAAAAGAACAAATTGTCTTCTTAGTAGCAGGAGTACTACAATGTAAAGAAAATTACATTGGCATAGCACTTTGCAACTTATAAATACTTTTCCATCCATTACTCATTTGATCTTCTCAATGGCTTATAAGACAGTCAGGAAAGACACATTTATCACCAATTTGCATACGAGGAAGTTGAGGCTAAGAGATGTTATGTTGCTTACACAAGATCATGTGACTAGTCCAAAAGCCAGTGTTCAAACCCAAGTCTGACTAAGGACAGAGCTCAGGCTCCTCACCATTATGAACAGGAGACACCCAAATATCCTTATTCAAAATTCAGTGCTCTTTGCTGTGATCTGTGTTGCATTTTTTGGTCATTATTTTTAAGTATGAGGAAGAGTTCTTTATTGCTTTGGTTTTATTTAAGGTTCTATGAATAACACTGTATTCTATAATACGTAACTATTTTATTTCATATTCCTGCTCACATTTATATAGATTTTATAAGTAATTTTTTATTATTCTTTTGTTATCGGCACATAGATAAGTTAGTGTATTCTGAAAGCCAGTGGATGAAGTTGTACCAACATTCCAACTGAGTCAGTGATTCCTAGATACTCTAGGAAACACAGGTTGTATGGAAAGACCTCAACCCTTGACTTGGGCTAAAGATGCCCATGCAAAAAAGTAGAGTAGGAGTAATTTATTTTTATTAACTGTTATTTATTTTTTGTTTGTTCCAAGTTTTTCTTTAAATTCCAGTTAGTCCAGGGTGCCTGGGTAGCTCAGTTAGTCAGACATCCGACTCTTGATTTTGGCTCAGGTCATGATGTCAGGGTCCTGAGATCAAGCCCTGCATCGGGCTCCACCCTCAAGGCAGAATCTCCTTGGAATTTCCTCT
Source organism: Meles meles (assembly GCF_922984935.1). Taxonomy (NCBI): domain Eukaryota; kingdom Metazoa; phylum Chordata; class Mammalia; order Carnivora; family Mustelidae; genus Meles; species Meles meles. The sequence goes on along the minus strand of NC_060066.1, from coordinate 154,584,789 downwards.
CTCCCTCTTCTTTTTCCCCTTACCCCTTTCCCTTTCTCTCTTTCTCAAATAAACAAATAAAATCTTAAATATATACGTGTGTGTGTGTGTGTGTGTGTGTATTTTTTTAATTCCACTTAGCCAAAGAGGTTGCTGCCTATATTCTCCTCTAGGATTTTGATGGTTTCCTGTCTGATATTTAGGTCTTTCATCCATTTGGAATTTTTTGTATGTACAGTGTAAGAAAGTGGTCCAGTTTCATTCTCCTACATGTGGCTGTTCAGTTTTTCCAACACCATTTGTTGAAGACGCTGTCTTTTCTCCATTGGACATTCTTTCCTGCTTTGCTGAAGATTGGTTAGCCATATAGTTGTTGGTTCATTTCTGGGTTTTCAATTCTGTTCCATTGATCTATGTGTCTGTTTTTGTGCCAGTACCATACTTTTTTGATCACTACAGCTTTGTATTATAATTTGGAAGTCTGGAATTGTGATGTCTCCAGCTCTGCTTTTCTTTTTCCATATTGCTTTGGCTATTTGGAGTCTTTTATGGTTCCATACAAATTGTAGTATTGTTTGTTCTAGCTCTATTAAAAATGCTGGTGATATTTTGATAGGGAGTGCATTAAATGTGTATATTGCCTTGGATAGTATAGACATTTTAACAGAATTTGTTCTTCCAACCCATGAGCATTGGATAGTTTTCCATTTCTTTGTGTCCTCTTCATTTTCTTTCATCAGTGTTTTATAACTTTCAGAGTGCAGATATTTTACCTCTTTGGTTAGGCTTATTCCTAGGTATTTTATGATTTTTGGTGTAATTGTAAATAGAATTGATTCCTTGATTTCTCTTTCTGTTACTTCATTAGTGGCATAGGAGTAATTTAAAGCTTAAATGAAAGAACAATTTTGTTTTAAAATAATTCTTGTTTGATGAAGATGCTAATGGGATTCTACATGATTAATTCTGATAAAATATGGTTAATCACATCAATATCAATAAATATTCAAAAAAAATCAATCACATCAATAAAGTCTGTTTCTATTTTTCAGTTGTATATTTCCATTTATAGAAACTTAAAATTAAAGTAACTATTTTATTTTTTAAAAGTAGAACTTAAGGCTTCCCAGAAATTATATTAATTTCCCCCAAATCATACAGCTAGTTAATGGTTAAAGTATATTAGAACTCTAACTCTGACTCTTAATCTAGTATTCTTTCCACTACTACAGATCCCCTTAATATTTGAATCTCCAATATTTCCTGAGAAAATAAAAGTTGTGTCTCCTAAGAAATAGGAAAATACATTTAGTTTCTAACAGAATGAGAAATTCATATTTTTATCTGCATTTTGCAATTTACCTCAAGTTCTACTACAGTTCTTTCATGATCCTGGTTTCAGACCTTCTCCTATATTTCTCTTAAGAGCTTACAAGTTGTAAAATTAAGCCATGAAAGACCAGAAATAAACTTGACATCTAAGGCAAGAAAAGGGAGGAAAAAGGCCTAGCATTCCTTCCAAGAAGTGGTAGTATAATAGCCAAAGATGATAGATAACTGTCAGAAGCCAATAGGGATCTTAAATTGAGATTTATTCTTTGAAAGCCTGACTATACTCTTACGGTGCTCTGAAAATCAGTAGTGTCTTATGAGTTATCACAGCCTGAGACTTACATTGAATGATCTCACCAAGACTTTCAAACAGACTGATTTCTTTCAGTGCTCACTCATGTCCTATGGTGATTAAGAGATTGTTGAAAAGTAAAGGTTTCTCTCCTTGACAAATGGTTGGTTATTGTGGAAGGAATTTTTTTGTCTTTATGTAGTTATACCTTAGAGCATACATTGCATGCTAAGTTTCAGGGCTGAAAAAGTACTAATGGCCTTCCACATTTCAATTTTATACCATAAAATTGAAGTTGCTAACAAAATGCATAGCATCACTAACTCTCTCAGCTCCTAGGCTTTTATGATATCTATATTCTGTAGGTTTTTATATTTGAAGATTTCTCAATGAAGGATAATAGTGTGACCGTTCCATTAAATAATAAGCATGGTTGTAAGGTCCCTGAATAGGTAAGGTTCTATTTAAATGCTAATTATCATCATTATAAACCATTTGGGATGCAACTGAGTGTGGATACCCTGAGATAAAATCTTTTTATCTAAAACAGAGGATAATAACCGTAGGTAAAACTTCTTGGCTCTTGTAGGTATCAACCTGAGACAACCCACAATTAGAAATTCACTTCGTACAAATGCAGCAAAAAGGAGTATAATGAGAAGGTCAAATAGGTAACAAGCTATGTGATGTGCATTGAATAAGGATCTCCCCTCACCCCATCTACACACACACACCATCCTTTCCAGAAATAATGGCTTTAAAGAACTGTGACTGCTCCCTGACATTCTCCCAATGCATGTATTCACTAAACCTTTCTAGATTGCCTACTGTGTATCTTTCAGTGAAGGGATAGAAAGGTAAATAAAAAATAATTCTGTTCTCAAGAAGATAGGGTAGGTGAAAAAGAGATAGTCAAAAGGAAGAAGAGAAAAATAGATAAAGTAGAGGAGGAGTGGACATGGGAGAAGAAGAATTAGAGAAGGTATATTTGAATCTGCCCTTAAAGGATGGACAGACAGTATCTGGGCACACAGAGATATGAAGAACAGGTAGTCCAGGCTAAAGAAATTAGGTAAATTAGAAAATTGTTTCCTAATAATGTCCAAATACCTCTTGAACATATACCTACTAACTGATGGCAAGTCATTAGGTTCAATGATAAGATAGGTAGATGAGTCAAGGAGGGCTGGTGCCTTCAACAAGTATCACAGATAAGCTTCTGGCAAAAGCTGGGGACACTGAGCTATCTATTTCTTCTTTGATTCCCTATACCATACTCATCAGTCTGAATTTCTACCTTGATTATCCCATTACAATTGTTTTTTTCTAGGTGATCCCATGAATTTAATTATAATCTCAAATCTTTATCTTTGACACAGACCTCTCCCCTGTACTCTAGACCTAAATATTCAAATACCTATTTGGCTTTCTCACTTGGATACTAAAGGAGTCTCCAACTCAAAATATCCAGCACCAAATTTGCAATCATAGCATCATTCTCATCCAATGTTTCTTTCTCAGAAGTGGTACCACCATTTTCCAGATTCACATTTTAGAGTCATCCTATGTAATTCCTGGTCTCTCCTTCCTATATCCAATTATACTAAGTCTTTCTTTTTTTTTTTTTTAAATATTTATTTGACAGAGAGAAATCACAACTAGGCAGAGAGGCAGGCAGAGAGAGAGAAGGAAGCAGGCTCCCTGCAGAGCAGAGAGCCTGATGTGGGGCTCGATCCCAGGACTCTGGGATCATGACCTGAGCCGAAGGCAGAGGCTTTAACCCACTGAGCCACCCAGGCACCCCATACCAAGTCTTTCTATTGTAACTCGTAGATACCTTCCAAATTTACCCACTATCCCCTACCCCATTTCTATCCTTTTAGTTTGAGCTACGAATACTCTCCCTTAGTTGTGGAAATAGTCACTGACAACCCTCCCCAAATTTTGTTTTCCCCACATCTAATCACTCTTCTACTTTGCTTCTAGGGTGATGCCCCAGAATATCCAATCAATTAGGTTACTCTCTGGTGTATTATTGTATTAATACCACACTACACCATGAATCATGCCTCTTAGGTATCCATAAACCTAGGTATTCTGCTCCTACATCAGTTTGGAGTTTGGACAGGTAACCAAATTTGGCCAAAGGGAAATCAACTAACATGACACAAGTGGAGGTTTGGAAAGTATTTGTTCATGTAGACCTGTCCTCCGTACCACTGCCATGTGAGGAAGCCCAGGAGAGGAGTGGGGAGGAAGAAGTAGATGCAGTCAGTGTACGTATGTTTGGGTTATTCAAGATTCCTATGAAATGTTGTCTCACCTTGACTCAATAACAGGCCACATGATTTTGTACCATTTCTTGATCATACTCAATTTCAATTCTCTGTTCCTCAACTATAGGCCATGACTTTTGAGTATGCCAGATAAGGAAATGTGGTAATTCAGAAAAAGACAGCTGTTATGGCTAGAAAAACAATTCAATACAAGTATTATACCAGTGATGTCAGATTAATGATGCCGCCTTTATTGATTGATTGGCTAAGTCATTCATTTGTTTATTATTTCATTCATATAGTAACCATTTATTTAACCATTTACTGAATGTTTACCATATGTCAGGCATTGTAGGAGCAAAGAAATAAGACAGTCTCTTCTAAAAGGTATAAAAGTAATAAGTAGATAAGTTAGTTAAATTCATAATTGTATTGGACACAGTGGAAAATCCTAGATCTTAATATAAAACAATCACTGTAAGATGTGATTTATTTAACTTTCTAACTTTTTCCCAATATGGAAACACAATACATTTCACTGCATAAAGTATATATCATACCTCTTCATAAACAATTCCGAGCTATATTAAGAAAGTTATAGTTTCTAAAATAGTGGTAATCAATTATAAAGGAGTGGTCACAGGAAAGCCACATAATCTTCCTAAATTTCAAGAGTTTTATAAAGTCTTATGTGTTAGTGTTCAAGAAATTAACTGATCCCCTCTGATGAAATTTCTTTAATGCAAACTACATGTATCATTAGTTTTACTGTACCTAAAAAAAAAAAAATCCAACTTTCACAGAAGTAAATTGCAGGCTCTTTAAGTTCTGTATGAAGAATGTTGAGAGGTCTGTCTAATTTGAATGCAAGGAAGTGCCAAAAAAAATTATGTTTATAGTAAGGTACTATCTTACACTTGGTGTTTTAGTGTGTATCCAAATTATTGTACATTTTAGTTTTATTTCCAAAGATTGCTCAAGATGCCTTTCTTATGAAGAGAATAGGAAATGTAAAGTTAGAACAATATATAGATTTCACTGAAATCAGTTGCAATTAGTTCTTTCAGCTGCATGATGGTAGGGGACTTAAGGCTGGTATATTTATTTTGCGTTTAGTAAGCTACATAATGTGTGTTGGATTTCATAACAGTGGGCACATCCTTTTCAATGGTTATTTGCTGTGTAGTAGTAGTGTAGAAATTTTATGCAAGTTTTAGCTTCATAAAACCTACTGTAAAAATTTTGAATTAATGGATCATTGAGTGTATTGAGAGTAACAGTTTTAGAATTGAGCTCTCATTTTATTACTATCCCACTTATAGCATCTTAGTTAACCACTTATTAAGTTCCTTGAAGTTTTTGCTTAAAAGTGTTCTAACCATAAATAATAATCTATATTGGTTATTTTATAACAACTTTGACTATATAGTTCCAAATGTACTTATGCCTTTTTTCTAAAATTTATATTTTGACATTATGATATAAGAATCTAGTAGCAGATTCATTTTAAAGAATAAAATATGCATGGAGTTTTGTATGAAAAAATTATAGCAGTGAAAGAAATATATGCCCACTTGATCTAGCATATTAATAACCTTTCTTCCAGTTGTACTTTAGATTGTTATTCTGCTCCTGAACCTATGTCCAATAATGGGCGAATAAATTCTGAATGACGTTGAGGCATTTGACATTGTTCTGTGTCTATCACTATTCCACGGTGCCCATTTCTAAATATCTGTATATAGAAATTAAATTTAGTTTAAAAATATTGATTGCTTCTTACAGGACAAATACTATGTTAGTGCAAAGGATCTAAGTTGAATCATACATTTGTTCTGTTATTATGGAATTCTTAGCCTTGCAAGGAAGACAAACAAGCAAATCAACAGCTTCAGGAGACATCTAACTAGTCAGGAAATTCAGTCAGCTGTCTCCAGAATGTGTGTTCGGGATTGGACTGTTTCTCACTATGTGCAACACTGCCACCCTGATTCCAATGACTCTCCTCTCTCACCTGGACCATCACAATACATCCCTAATTCATCTTTTTCTTTCCATTCTTGCTCCCCTTAACCCTTCATTCTGTTTTCAACAAAGCAGCAAAAGTAATTTTTTTTTAAAGCTGATCATGTTACTCCTATTATCAAAATGTTCCAGTTGTTCCATAGCTCATTTGCAATAGAAGTCAAAACACAATCACTTAAAAGGCCCTATTTCAGCGGATCCCTGCTAACTCTCTGACATGCATTCCTGTTAGTCTCCTGGTTTACTCTGGTCCAGTCACAATGGCCCCCTGGCTGTTCCTTTAACACTCCAAGTGTGCTCAACTTCAGACCTTTGCCCTTGCTGTTCCACGTGCCAGGAGCCTTCTTCCCTCATCTATCCATGTGGCTGTCCTCCTCACTCCTTCCGTTCTCAGGTGTCACTTCATCTGTGAGGCCTTTCCTGACCATCTTAGAACAAATAGCAACTCTTACCCTTGCAGAGTCTCCTGTTTTCCTTACTCTGCTATACTTTCTACACTTCCCTTTTCACTCTCTGACAAACCATTTATTCAAATGGTTTGTTAATGTTAATTGCCTTGTCCTCTGTATGTATATTCATGAGTGTCTATTGCTTAATACAGTCTTTTTTTTTTTAAGATTGTATTTATTTATTTGACAGAGAGAGAGATCTCAAATAGGCAGAGAGGCAGGCAGAGAGAGAGGAGGAAGCAGGCTCCCCACGGAGCAGAGAGCCCGATGCGGGGCTCGATCCCAGGACCCTGAGATCATGACCTGAGCCGAAGGCAGCGGCTTAATCCACTGAGCCACCCAGGCGCCCCTTTTTTTTTAATTTTTACTATCCCTTTCACTCCTTTTGCTCATTAGGATTTTTTGTTTTTTGTTGTTTTTTAGTGTGTGTGTGTGTGTGTGTGTGTGTAATTTAATTGTACAAATATTCATTTATACAGTAAGAAAAACCCTCCCCATCTCCATCTCCTCTCAGGCACCATGAGACCCCACCAAAACACCAACTCAACTTGCTTGCTTTCCAGGTGGAAGGGGAAGCAATGGCTGCTCCTGCATTCACCCAGGGAGATGAAGGAAAAGCAAGGCAGTGGGGTAGGGAATCAGCTTGCATTTCTGAGCCCTCACAACCCCACCATCCTCTCCTGCTAGGGCTCCGATCGAATTTGGAGATCCCATCTTGGCCACCCTCAAGCCACATGACCTGTCTTGGTGAGCTTCTATGATGAGCTTAAAGTTACAGACTGGGAGTGCCTGGGTGCCTCAGTCTGTTAAGTGTCTGCTTTCAGCTCAGGTCATGATCCCGGGGTCCTGGGAAAGGGCTCTGTGTCAGGCTTCTTGCTCAGTGGGAGTCTGCTTCTCCCTCTCCCTCAGCCCTTCCCCTTTTCCATTCTCTCTCTCTCTCTCTCTTCTCAAATAAATAAAATCTTTTAAGAAATTTAAAAAAAAAAAAAAAACCTGCCTGTAAAAATCTCTCTTTTAATACTGGTCTTAACTATAGTCACATTTATTATCATACTTATATTAGATTTTACTACTTTCTAGTTTCTATAGCCTTTCTACTTTACTGATTTTTTCTTTTTTTTTTTTTTTGCCATTTCCTTGTGTCTTTTGTATATAGACTAAATATTCTTTATTTTTGTTTTTTCTTCTGTAATTTGAGCAATATACATCTGTTCTTGGTTCTGGATTATGGCCATCTTTACATTTTTATAAACCTCATTGAACCTTTTTTCTCCGCTTATTATGAGGGAAGCAGGATCCCTAGCTTTGACCAAGCTATGACTACTGATGTATAACCATCTCCAGTTTTCTTTTCAAGAGAAACTATGCTTTAGGTGGTTGGCATAAGGAGTTCTATAGACAGAGGAACACAAAAAAATCATCTATGTGGAAAGGGGGAAACTTTGAGCACAGCCCAGGCTCAGCCTGGTCCCAGACTCCTCCTAGGAGTCTCAGCTCTGAAATCTTTGGCAGAAACAGCTGTGCATTAGAATCACAGTTGCTCTTCACACAGCAGCATGTCTGGTTCTCAAATGTTCAAATATGGCACATAGTTGAGGACTGAGAGGGTATTTTTCCTGCTTTGACATGAAGCAAAGCACAGCACTGGAATTTAAAGACCAGAGGAATTCAGAGAGCGGAGTCTTGTCTTCAGTTCATGAATGTGAAGCAACCTCTGGTGATAATCACCTTGGATGTCATGGTGGGTGCCACCAAGAGAGACGGTGATGTGTCTTGTAAGGTCTGTGCTGATGAGAAACAGTAGAACTGAAACAGAGACTGTTGAGCTGCCATAAAGCAACTGAAAAGAGGTACCTGTGAGACTGTATGTGAAATAGGAGTTCTGAGCATCCTAAAAATTATTGGAGTAGGTTTTTCCAGGAGACAGAGACCTTAAATTAGTAGGCGTGGTTGTGGAAAGATAACTTATGTAAGTCCAAGAACCATATCAAAACTTTGGACTCCCCTGATTGAAAGCAAGGACTTTAATATGCTTTTATTTCCCACTCCTTAATATTTTATAATATGATCTAGAATTAGATAAATGGAATTTTATTAATACATTTTTCTTATTCTTATTAAAGATCTTGTCTTTCAAGAATAATTTTCACTCTTGCAGTATAATTTTGCTACATCACCACTCTCGTTTGAAAGAAACCTACGCACTTTGCTGGTAGTAATGTTCTCTGGAGTTCTATTATAAAACAATTTCTTCATTTCTGTCTTTTTATTTTCCATTCATTTCTAGAGTGTATCTTTGTGTAAGACCCCATGATGTATGTGTAATTTGAGCCTTTGACTATCTTGATAATTTCCACTTATTACTTTTAGATATTAATAAAAGCTTGGCTTGGTTGTCTCTAACTTTTTTACTCTCTACTGAACCTCAGAAGCTTATAGCTAACTGTCTACTGGTTATCTCCACTTGAATGTTTAAAAGATATCTCAGGTTATATCAGGTAATGTAAATGCATCAGTGTGAAATTTCAGGGCCATAAAAATGGCATTGTGAGTATACAGGATATTATTTTAGTCCTTGGGAGATATATAATTCTAGTTCTTAGGAGATGCATAAAAGATGGAGGGCCATCTTTCCTTTGTGATATCAGATACAGTATTAGACGTTGTGGTAGTTATGAAAATGTGCCTCCCACCCTGGTCGTTTCTGTTTTGAGGAACATAACTGAGTGCCCCAGTTGCTTCTCTTCTTGATCTACCCCCATGTTCAAGACAGGGACACATTTCCCATAGGTTTCTCCCAGCCATGACTCTGCACAATCAGGGTATTAATGCAAGCCCATTCCTACAAGGAATGAACTTGTTTAACAGGTAACTTTGGCTCAAGGACTTCCCACCGGCCAACACATTCCTAGAACTATGTCGCCTTTTGGGACACTTTCTCCCCAATCCTCCCTCCTTCTTCACAGGAGTCTTTAAGCTCACCCTCCCTTCTCTTGTTTCTTTCTTCCTCCACTTTTCTCTTTCAAATTTCTCCCTTCTGGCTGGCTTACAGGCAGTTGCTTTTAAAACCCCCATGTGTACTCCTGTCTCAGAGCCTTACACCTTACAATTCCTTCTCCCTGGGACACTGTGTCAGGCATCGTTCTGGTTCACACTTGGACTTTCTTCAAGCCTCTGCTCAAAGACTGTGTTTCCAGTGAAGACTTCTTGACTACTTATGAAAACTAGAACCCCCATTTCCATATTCCCTTTCCACTTTACTGTGTTTTGTGTCTTTTTCTGATATTTATCACTATATGATATAGGTATTTGTTAGTTTGTTTTGTATCTTTCTCCCCTTGAATGTAAGTCTCAAAAGAGAAACAAGTTTTTTCTGCTTTGCCTACTGCTATACCCTCAGTGACTCTAACAGTGCTTAGAGAGATACTACCCTCTCGATAAATAATTGTTCAGTAAATGAGTGGGAGCACAATGGTTTAGTTAAAATACTACTCCACCCCCAGATTCTACAGACTGTTACTCTATTGCCTTCTGTCATGCAAAGTCACCAAGGAAAAACCTAGAGTAAACATGGTTTTTATCCCTTTGTTTAGCTTAGTTTCTTTCTTGGATGCTTGTAGGATACCTTCAATCATTAAAAATTTTTATAACAAATAACATGGAGGACATGGGGTGATGGAGAGGAGAAGGGAGTTTAGGGAAATTGGAAGGGGAGGAACCATGAGAGACTATGGACTCTGAAAAACAACCTGAGGGTCTAGAAGGGGCGGGGGGTGGGAGGTTGGGGGAACAAGGTGGTGGGTATTAATGAGGGCACGTGTTGCATGGAGCACTGGGTGTGGTGCAAAAACAATGAACACTGTTATGCTGAAAAGAAAAAATAAAGTGATATATGTTTTAAAAAAAATTTTATAATTTCCTAATATATGTTTCGATGTGGCTGAATGGTCCCATATAATAGGTAAGTGATATTCATGAAGGAAAATTTGAGAGCCTTCTCCTAGGTCCTCCTTGGTTTCTGGTACTGCTCTGTTTCAGAGTTCTGTCTTTGAGTTAGCAGAAAATTATTTTCCTATCTAATCCATCTATATTAGTTTCCTATAGCTGCCATGACAAATTATCACAAATGTGGTGGCTTCATCCAACAGGAGTTGATTCCCTTACAGCTCTGGAGGCCAGAAGTCCAAAATTAAGGTGTCAACAGAGTTTCATTCACTCTAGAGGCTTTAGAGGAAATTCTATGCCTGGCTTCTTCTACTTCTGGTGGTTCTTGGCCACATCATTCCAATTTCTGCCTCTGTCGGCATATCACCTTCTCCTGTGTATCTCTCTGTCTCCTTCTCTTCTGTCTGTTATGAAGACACTGGCCACTGGATTAAAGACCTACCCAGATCATCCGTAATAATCTCGTCTTGAGATTTTTAATCATATCTACAAAACCCTTATATTCCACGTAAGATAATATTCACAGGGTGTGAAGATTAGAAGGTGGACATATCTTTTTGAGGCCACCATTCAAACCACTGTGTTATCCATGCTGCAATTAAGGTTGTTTTCTTCAAAAGATTAGCAAATCACACACACATACATACACACAGATTACCAAATCACTGATTTGTGCTATTGTATGTTGTATATATACTACAGTGCTCCTGTAAATTTGTAAGTATATGTATTTGTGATGTGTGTGTGTGAACATATATACGTGTGTTTTGTGTTTTTTGTGGACTTTTTTTGATATTTCAAAAGGAAGTTCAAGAGTCTCCAACTGCTTGTGTCTCCAATTTAGATATTCAGGGTGTGTATTAAATGACACAGTTAATTATTTCTCAGGCAAAATTTCTCCCTAGTTTTCTGCTATCAGCTAGAAAATGTTGATATAATTAGTGTTATATATTTTGATATGCTGTATAGAATATTATCAAAGTAGTATAACAAATATAAATCGATGGCAAAGCTAAGTATTATTTAATTTATTCATTAAATACACATTTCTGGAATGACTGCTATATGGGCACAACGCTAAGTATAGAGATAAGTAAGACATATATTGTACTCAAAGACTTTACAGTATTTTAGAAGGATATAACATAACATAAATACATAATACATCAAAAGAGAAAATAATAAATATCCAAAGAGAGAATGAAATTAAGAGGCATATGAGTCAGGAAGAAAGACAAAAGACAGAAATTTTAGGAGAGATATGCATTTAAAAAATTGATAGACTTCGGGGCGCCTGGGTGGCTCAGTGGGTTAAGCCACTGCCTTCGGCTCAGGTCATGATCTCAGGGTCCTGGGGTTGAGTCCCGCATCAGGCTCTCTGCTCAGCAGGGAGCCTGCTTCCCTCTCTCTCTCTCTCTCTCTCTGCCTACTTGTGATCTCTCTCTGCCAAATAAATAAAATCTTTAAAAAAAAAATTGATAGACTTTTTTTTTTTTAAAGAACAATGTTAGGATCAAAGAAAATTTGAGAGGAAGGTACAGAGATTTTCCATATAACTTTCTTTCACAACACGTGCATAGCCCCCCCCCCGTACATATTGTCAACATCCCCCTCCCAGAGTGGTATATTTACAAAGTTGATGAACCTATAGTACACATCATATCATCCGAGTCCATAGTTTACATAATGGTTTACTCTTGGTGTTATACATTCTATGGAGTTGAACAAATTTATCATGATACATGTCTATCATTACAGCATTGTGCAGAGTGGTTTTACTGCCCTCAAAATCCTCTAAGCTCTATCCATTCTTCCTTTCTTCTGCTAATCCTGGAAACCACTGAGCTTTTTACTGTTTCCATAGTTTTGTTTTTTCCAGAATGTCATCTAGTTGGACTTATACAGTATGCATTCTTTTCAGACTGGCTTATTTCACTTAGTAATATGCAGTAAGTTCCCTCCATGTCACTTTATGGCTTGATAGCTCATTTCCTTTTGGCACTGAGATTATCCCATTGTCTGGATGCACCAAAGTTTATTTATCCATACAAGTACTGAAGAGTATCTTGGTTACTTCCAAGTTTGAGTAATTGTGAATAAAGCTTCTATAAATATCCATGTGCAGATTTTTGTGTGGTCATAATTTTCAACTCCTTTTGGTAAATACTAAGGAGCATGATTACTGGATCTTTTGGTAAGAGTCATGTTTCCTTTCGTATGAAACTGCCAAACTGTTTTCCAATGTGGCTGTCCCATTTTTGCATTCTCACCAGCAATGAAGGAGACTTCCCATTGCTCCATATCTCACTAGTATTTGGTGTTGAGATGTTCATTTTGGTCCTTTACCACATATGTATGAAATGATTGAATAAATGCATTTGCATGAATTTTCATGCCTGTATAACTAACTACCAGAGGTAGAAATTTCTGTAAATCTCTCTAAGTATAAGCCAAAAATTATGTAGAAGAAATTCTAATATATTTGGAGGAGTAAAACTGCAAGTAAACATTTGCTAGATGTTTTCTATGTTTAAATTTATACATTAAAAACTGCTGTTTGAAAATAAGCATTTCAGATTTCACAGGATCTATTCTATGCATCCAATTGCTCAAACAAAAGGAGAAAAGAACAAGAAAGAATTCTAGCAAGACTGCCAGCGGCAGGTGCTGGGATTTGCTTCCACACACTGTCTTTCTTGACTTTCACTTTGCTTTTGAGGATAGGTACAGGGCTTGAGAAATATTTCAAAGAAGTTTTCTGGCCAGCTATGTTTTGCCAAGCTGTCGTAGCTTTCTCAAAGCTTTCAAAATTATCAAATACCAACATATATCTCCCACACTATTACTTTATCAGGAAAGGACACTGAAAATAGCATCACAACTTTCAGAATTCTTTATCATGTCATAAAGCAGCTGTAGTCAAACTGCAGTACCTCCACTCAAGCTGTAACAAGGCAATGTCGGCATTAAGATGTAACGTTCCACAGATGCCAGTTGTAGCAATAGCTGTAATAAGTGTCAGAGGAAACATTATCACATGCTACCTCTTTCAAGTTGGCAATGTGACTTTTATCAATCTTTGAAAGTAATGGTTCGACTTCGAATTTCATGCCACTTTAAAGGGAGAAAATGGCTCATTCTTCCTTGTACCGTCCAGAATTTTAATTAGTTTTGCTCTTTTCTTATCTTTTGCATATTTTACCTCCATCCATAGTCATCATCAGATACCCATTAGCTTCTAGGGAGGGAGAAATTACTGGGATTTTCTTTAGAGTTCCTATGACATTTAAATGCTCTTCCTGATATTTGACAACCCCTACAATGCTGCCAGCATGGATAATATCTATTGAATATCCAGTGTATAAAAAAAAAAAAGAAAAACCCACCAACTTCTAATTCCTGAAGCTTCAAAGATATGAACGGGATGGTTCATGCATTTAAGGTGCTTATAGCTGAGTGGAGATACAAAAGTACACACAAGTGACAAAGAGTTACATTTAATAGTGTTTTGCAAATCACTGAGGTCTTACAGACTTACTGTTTAATCTCTACCATAACCTGACAAGACAATTCTTAAAAATAAGAGAATTTAAGGCAACAGATTAAGAAATAAATCATTTGAGTGTTTTAAAAAGACACTAGGCAGAGTCTGGACTCTATAGAGTCTATTGTTTCTCTGAATCCGCTATTCTTTCTACTATACTATAGCTTGTAAGAGTTTAAACCAGAAAGGAAGATGGTTGTAAAATGAGGACATCGGTAGAGACTTCACTAGGAGAGGTAACTTAGTCTGATTATTAAGAACAAGAGGAGTGACATAACCTGACAAGCTGGCAAGAGTAAGGACACAAGCCATGTCATAGCAGTGGGCATTTGCTGGATCTTGTCAGGCCCACCGTGCAGATGACTACTGCCGGTATTCTTACATCCTCCTGATCACAAAACTCTCCATGTAGCAACCTTCTAGAAGTTTTCCTAGTTGGGCAGAATCTGAAAAACTGAGAGTAACATTCAAGTCAGGGAAGAAACAAGAGCACTGGATGGCTTTGTTTTTTAAATTTTTTCAGTGTAATGGTTTCTTCTAAGAACCTACTCTGCCTAAGAAAGGGCTTTTAAACTTGAGGGCCAAATTAACCATTTTGAGATATGCAATCATTTATGATCTTTGGAAACATAAAGGGTAAGTGTGTCTTCCAGCAGACCTAATGCCTTAAGGTGATTTCTACGTAAGGTCATTTGTTCTTTTGCTCAATATTTAAAATTGGTCACACATCCCCATTTACATGTCATAAAGTGAAGATATGGGGTGCCTGGGTGGCTCAGTCATTAAGCATCTGCGTTTGGCTCAGGTCATGATCCTGGGGTCCTGGGATCAAGCCCCGCATCGGTCTCCATGCTCGGTGGTGGGAAGCCTGCTTCTCCCTCTCCCACTACCCCTGCTTGTGTTCCTCTCTCACTGTGTCTCTCTCTGTGTCAAATAAATAAATAAAAATTGAAAAAAGGAAAAAAGATAAAACAAAGTGAAGACATATATGTATTATCATTTATCATTATGAGGAATGTATCATTTGTTTGAACTCTCATCCTCAGTCTTCTAAGAAATCAACTAATTAATTCTCTGATGCTGGCACTTCCTTTTCTTTCTTTATTTCTTTATTGAGAAAACACTATGTGTCAGGAACATAAAGTATGAATTTTTTCACAAGTATTATTTATTTAGTCTTTATTTTAAAAACTCATATTCCTGAATAAGAGAAATCTGAAGTTCGGTAAATTAATACCTTCCACCCAAGTCACTCAGGAGGCTTAATGGCAGAACTGATATATGAACCTAAGTTCCCTTATTCTTTCCAAATTCCACCCACACTCTTCAACCAACTTTTATCATCTTCTAGAGACCAGACACGTTTGCATTTGTTTCTTTAACTCAAAGAAACCTGTGTGTGGGTAACATTTACAACTGTTGTTCCCAACCTTACAGAGTTAAATAGAAGAACTACACACAAATCAAAACCAAACGCCCTCCCCCAAAAAAAGTCAAAACCAAAAAAACAAAAACCATACTAAATTCTTTAGGAACAAAATATTCTGCAATACTGGGTAAGTGCAGAATACAAAGTATCCACAACTTGTTAGATAATTTACAGACTTCTTTAGAATACTAATAATCTGTCATTTCCATGTTGCATGCAAATTCTCGGTAGCTGTTGGTAAGCAAGAATAAAATCACCTAATATCTTTTCTGGCTTTGTTTCAGCTGGTAGACTCCTGAGTAACCCAGTCACATAAAGCCGACATCATGAAATATGCATGTTGTTGAACTATTTAGTCACATATCACATTTTCTATTAACACATTCTCATTAGATTTCTAAACACCATGGAGGTAATTCATGCTTCAGCTTAGCTCCTCCTTCAGATCCCATAGGTCCTCTTCATCACCACCGCCCCCACCCTTTCTGTCTCCTTCACTTGGTCCTATTTCTCATCCCTCTCTGTGTTCTGCCTTTTCTTCTTAGTCACTATTTTTTGTGCTTTGTTGCACTTACTTTTTTTTTTTAACTTACAGACTTCACTCTTTTAACACTTGTCCTCTTTGCTTCCATTAAAAAACAATATGCAAAATAAATGTTCCCAGATTAATGCAACAGATGAGAAATTTAGTCTATACTTTCCAGTCTAATTTTTCTTAAACCACTCTGTATGTTGACTGTCAAAGCATGTGTGGAGGATAGTCAGTGAATTTTGAAGCCAACTCCATGTGGATTCTGATCATAATCTGACACTTTCACCAAATGGGTGGCCTTAGGAAAATTATTTTAAGCTTCTCAGCCTCAATTCCTCAGGTGTAAGGTGAAATATTAATATCACCATATAAGGCTACAGCAGAGACCAAATGAGATGAGGAAATCAAAGTACCTAGCTATGTTACCTTGGGGAAGTTACTTAACCTTTCTCCTATTCCATTTATGTTCAAAATTATATAATAATTATATCTACCTCATGGGGTTGTGTGACATTGTTAACCATAATTGATTAACATACATTGCTTAGAACCATGCCTTGTACATAGTGATGTATGTGTTGATTATTATTATTACCTAATACCTAACACCATGTCTAGCATTGAAAGAGCTCCTGTAGGTAATACAAATGGGTTACTAACAAACATTTTTTTTTTTTTGGTTTACTGCCTTGTCAAAAGGGAAAAAGAACTCAATGCATAGAAAGCATAACTGGGACGATGTGGAACATACTAGAAAAGCTGAATCAGTAGAACATGGTGACTGAGGGGTTTAAAGGACAAGGAGGAATCAAGGATGATTCTCTGGTTCTTGTTTGGGTAACTTGATTTATGGTGATATCCTGCACTACAAGAAGAGAAGAAGTTTGGTCAGGAAGAAGAAGGGCTTGGGGCTAGATTACTCAAGGATTAAAGAGTCCATGGCATTGAGCAGCACAGATGTTCATGTTGGAAAAAAGAGTGGAAGGAAAAAAGGTTAGAATAGTGAATTGAATAGGGGCTGGTCAGTAAAGAAGTAGAAGAAGTAAGTGTAAGAAAAGCCTTCAAGAATGTTGATTATGAAGGGACAAGAAAAACAGAACGTTGTGCAGAGGATTACTGTGAAAAACGCAGGGTGTTCTATCAGTAGCTATGTTAATTATTCACAACCATGATGTTCCTTAAGCTGCTGTAATCTGCCAAGTTCTAGAGAGCAAGGATTAAAAAACTGGTTTAAAAATAGTTTTGCACTATCTGGGGAAATAGGAAATACGTAGAAAAAGAAAAAAAAAATGGAGAGCGTATACTAAGTACCAAATGTATAGAACTGAAAATTGTATTATTGGCATTCAGTCTCGGATTTATTGGTGTGGTCTTGTATATCTAGGTAAGATTTCAAAAACGAGGCAAGATTTCAAATTGTTCTTGAAAAAAGGCTAGGATTTAGGTGGTCAGGAAAAGCATGGGGGAAGGGGTAAATGGGGTGAATAGAGCTTCTGACTTACGCATGGCAGTCAGTGATTAGAGGAGTAGAGTGCAAAGTGTTTATTCAGCTCATTTCCTTATCTTTCCTGGAAAGGTAGGTTTGTTCTAAAGCTTTTTATGTCCTGTGTAATATCTAGCAGTGTGGTGGATGCCAAATAAATATTACCCAAATATTTGTTGAGTAAACGCTGATTATATAGGTAGCTGACAGATAAGAATTTGCCTGGAGTGAGACTAAAATGGGAAAATTAATATAATAAGTCTCAGAGAATTTATTCAGAGTCCCAAATTTGGACCTTTATAGGAAATATGAAACAACAGTTTGGCCTAACTACAGAATTCATTCTATGGAATCTAGGAAAAGTTACCGCTGAATATAATCTCTCCGTAAACCCCCCCCATTGTTCCCAGTTGTTCTTGCCCTTTATTCCTGCAGTGTCAAGAAGTTTTAATTCAGTAAGAGTTTATTGATCACCAATTATTTCCCTGGTTTATGGGTCTCACTCTTGTGGAACTTACAACCTTATTGGAGACAAGCACTGGAAAAGCTCAACGAAGAAGAAATCACTGGACAGGGTATTGAAAAATGGGGATATTTATTTAGAGGAAATTGGAAGTGAATTCAGACTTGGAGAAGACAGCATGAACAAAGGGAAGCAGAAGAGGAGGTAGGAGCTGAGGGTATTGTGGGGACAGTCACACAGCAATGACGAAGGGTTAGAACTAAAATAGCCCTAAACCGTCATGGTTGATAACTTATATTTCTATGACTAATACTTCTGTCCCACGGGGATAGACTATCTAGTGCCTTAAAAAAAAAAAAAAAAAAAAAAACCTGCAGTTCCTCTTCTCAGAAACTGAAGAGAAGCTGAATGGTTCAGTGAGTTTTTAAAAAATAGACCTGTTCATTTCTTTTGAATGTTCAAAGTGTCCCTGATGGAAGGCATGTGGGACTAAGTACATTTTTAACCCGGCCTTTTGCACAGATACGGGCATTTAGTCTCCCCGTGCTAAGAAGAGATAGAGATACTACAGTAAAAGCCATTGCTTCCGATTAGTTCAGTAGGTAAACCGTTTCTTTCCTGAGTTACTTACAAATCCCTGCCTCCCAAAAGGGTGCAAACAAATTCCCCTGAAGCCATCCTTTTTAAACACTCATTGGTGGCTCAGGTTAGAAGGAGACACTCCTTTAGAGGTCGAGCTCAGCAGGAGCACAGCCTCTGCTTGTCAGAGATAGAGCCGCCTGGCCTGCTCTCGCGGAATCGCCCAGGTCCGGAGCTGCTCTACTTAATTCATGAAACCTTCTTTGTAGATAAACCCCAGCTCTCCTCTCAGCTGTTCTTAAGCACATCCCTCCTCTGCTCAACACATGTACACCTAGTTCGGGTTCTTTAAACAGGAAATTTGCACACAAAATATCAATGGTTTTGTTGCCACACCAAACTCAAAAGATTCTTCTCGTACGTGTCTTTATATATTTGTGTTCTTATTCTCTCCTCTCTCCAGTCTTGTTTCTTTGTCCCCATTAGTGTCCAGGATTTAATTTCATCCTGCTGAGGTAGAGGGTTAAAACAGACCTTGCGTGTCTGAGTGTTTATACTCAGAAGGCATGTGGCCACAGAAATACAGTTTTGGATCTGATTTCTTCAGTGTGGGTGTGAAGAGTCCTAGCACGCTTTGCGGTAGGAGTCGTTGGTGCCCTTAGCATCCATATAACACACTTAACAGAGGCTAGAGACATGCTTAGATTCTCAGAGAGCAGGGAAGAGGAAGTAGTGAGGAGGCAGAACAAAGAACAGTTATTAGTCAGGGGCTGAATCAGGTAATCTTGGCAAAAATAAAAAAATAAAAATAAAAAATATAAAATAAATAAAAATAAACAAAACCAAAAAACAAGCTCTTCAAATTCTTCCTTTATAGATTTCAGATTTTGCAGTTTGCATACCTAAGATGCCTCATCCTCGTAAGATTATACCCTGTTAAATGGACATAAGCGAAACTGTAGCCATACCTAGAAACAGCAATTGTGCTTGCTTGTTGATTCTAGGACACTAACCCGTAGAAATCTCACAATCAATAACATGAGTGTGTGTCGTTCGATTTATTCAGTCATTATCACTCTTCCCCTTGCATTTCATGGTGTTGAGCAAATAGTAAGTGAAGAGTATGGAGTTTTTTTCACCTTACTCTCAATAAATGGGTTAAACAACAATACAAATCTTATAATCCACCTCTTCAATCCCACTGGCAATGGGACAAATCCAATAGCTTTAGAGGTAAGCCTTCAAATATACTTCTACTGACAGACTGAAGTTTGTTTTAGAAAAAGTCAAGGTTCTACAATCCTTTGCATTCATTGAAGTGTTCTGTTTCCATGGTTTCCGAGAGTTCACTGAAATTAGGCTTTCAGTGTTTAGAAGTTAATGATATGGGGCTTTGGTAAATTTCTTCTCTCTTACCTGTATTATGTTCAAGATCTGTATATTGCTATTCCTGAATTAGTTTGGGGGTCCATTTTGCTGTTAATGTGGGTTTTTCCCCAATGTTCCTTTTCTTAAGAACTAGTGGTAGATACAAACTATCTTAAATCAGTATGATGAAGCCCAACTAGGGTTGCTTTCAGGCAGCATTAAAAATAAAATTACAGTTTTCACTGTTAGTGAAGAACTAGCTTCACAGGGATTAATAGGTAAACCTAGGCTTGGGATTCTCTGGCCTTTGTCAAGGAGGAGTGCCCTGATGAAATAAAATCCAAAAGATAGAGTTCCAGTGGCCTCACTTTTCTGGCAGAAAAAACAACAACAAAAAAAGTCTTCTGGATATGGTGGGAGTTGTGGAACAGTTTATGTTAGGCCCAAAGGTACACAGATGCCCAGATTGTTAGGTGGAGGCTTTATTAGGCTATGAAGCAAAGTACATGATTTCCAATGTTACCATGCAATTGTTAACCAGGTTTCTGTGTGCTGCCTGAATTGTGAGGGACCTTCGAGTGGTTGCTGACTGTCCAGTCACCACATAACATATATAATAAGGAAATACCAACAAGGTCTCTGAACCTAAACATGTTGTCTCCATTGTCTGGGGCTCAAACCCAGGATCCCCAGCTCTGTGCATCTGTGACTGCAAGGAGATGATCTACATGACTTGGAAATATTTTTTTTGGAAAGGGCGCAAAGCTCCAAAGTGAGTAGAGGTGAGTTGCACTGCATTTCAAGGATCTAGGAAGCACCTTACATTATCCTTGAAACAAATTGGAAGCAACTTAGGGTACGGGGGTTACATATTGAGAGGTACAGAGCCACATTTATTTTGTTAGTGGCAAAGGTTTAAGAAGGGTTTTTAAGGGGAACTTAATAGGATAGAACAGTGTAGTTGCCTCTGCTGAAAGTCAAGAATGTGGTAACTCCCCAGAGGGAGGTCTGGAGAAGAAAGAGAGTTCTGGTCCATCAAGTAGTACCACCAGCAAAATGTGGCAGCAGGCAGATCTGGGACTCCTCAGCATCAGGTCTGAATGATTGCTTGTCAGGCAGATGTGTTTGTAAACTAATGACTTTCACAGTGTGATGAGATTCAAAATGAAGCCTAATTGCTTCCACTGATTTAACCCTTGGAATGCTTCCAGGCATGCCGATAGCCATGTGTCTTTAATCATGTAAGTTAATCACCTTCAGGCATTTATCAGAAAACAGTGGCTTATAGCAAGTCTGGAGAGCATTGCTGTTGCATTATTAGGTTTACACTTCTGAGGCTGTCATCTCTTCAAATAAGGACACTGAGGTTGGCCATGGTGCCCTTAAACTAGTGTTTGTTAGTAGCAACGGACACAGTCAATTACATGGCTCTATAATTCAGAAAAAAATGAATTAATATTTATGTGGATTTTTTTAAGTGGCTTAAAAAAAATTCTTAATGGTACCAGAGTGAGAATAGCAAGTCACCTTGATCCTTCTAAGGCCATCATGAACTCCAGTCTGGCTCTGGAAGTAAGTCAGAATTGGAAAATGGTCTAATAATCAGGCCAGTCTGATTAATAGTGACAATTAGTATTGGACTATAGTGCATAACCAACTGATTATGAATCATTTAAGCACTTTAGGTAAATTTTCAATATAGGCAATTAAAATGAAAAGACTCATGATGCTTACATAATGACTTCATTAAATTAACTCAGTTCTGAGGTTAGAGTAAAAAAAAAAAAAAGTCAGAAAGAACCAGCAGAATTTAACTTCCATTCACTTTTGTGTAAAGCTAGAGAAAATACTTAAAAGATGTAAATACATACACACACACCACACTGAAAACAGCTTATTCTTTTCTGAAAGTGAACTGTGTTACTATGGAAGAAAGAACTGAAGGTCAGAGCAGGGATTGTATTCGCCTTGGATGAAGTAAATCTTGCCTTCAGTTATATTTTGTATTTTGCTAAGTGCATACATTGTTAAGGTTAAAAGAACTTTATTGTGGAGTCATCTGTAAGGGACAGACATTTCAAAGAGACAAATAGTCAGTTCTGTTACATAAACAATTGACCCAAATCATTTGCTTCATGGTAAGAGACAAAGCTAGAGCCAACTCCAAATACTTGGTATCAATGCAGTCAGGGGAACAAAGATTCCTTTAGGTGAATTGCAGTCATTCAATCAAAGTAGCAACAGTTTTATAGAATTAGACAATGGGAATGGAAGGAAAAGAGACTCTCTAGGGCTACCATTGAGTTGAAATACTCCATAGTGAAGTCAGTTTCTCCTGTGGGTTTTGATTCGGAAAGTCACATTGTTTCCAAGACTCATCACTTGATACCTACCCAGTACATGGCTTTATCGTTTACAAAGGGCATTGCTTGTAAGTTCTACAAACACTCTGTAAGCTAGGTCTTCCATAAATAAATAATAATTTATTTAGCACTTCAGAATTTACAAAGCTCCATGTATGATCTCTTTTTTTAACATTTTATTTATTTATTTGAGAGAGTGAACAAGAGGGAGAAGGAGCGGGAGGGGGAGAGGGGGAGAAGCAGACTCCCCACTGAGCAGGGAGCCCAATGTGGGACTCCATCCCGGGACTCTGGGATCATGACCTGAGCCGAAGGCAGACGTTTAATTGACTAAGCCACCCAAGCGTCCCTCCATGTATGTGTGATCTCTGGTTATTCATCCTTCTCACAAGTTTTAAAGATGAGAAAGGAAGATTCAAAAAGTTGAAATTATTATTTGTCCAAATTCATGGGACGAGTAACAGCAAAAACCAGGTATTCTGACTCTGGGTCCTTTTCCTACACACTCCCTTCTCTTCATCCTATTTTGTAAGACCTTCTCTTTTACTTTAATGATATTTTCCAGAATTAATTCTCACAGTCACTTTATTCTTTTCTAGGTCTCTGACTGTAAAAGCCACTTTACAGTCTACCTATTGTATGATCACGTTTCTTCCTTTCAGTTTGCATTTCATTCCCAATCAGATTGTCATCTCTTTGAAAGCAGACACTGTGGTTTCTATCACAGAATGAGGCCTTCCCAGCAAGAAGGGTAAACCTGCGCAGAAATCCACATTGGTGACTGCCATTCCAGCATACTGTTTCTCCTGTAATGCATGAGCACCAAAGACAGCAATAAAACACTTTGAGCTACCAGCGCTACATGGTTGACTTGGCACACTCATCAGCTAAGCTGCTTGCTTCAGAGCTTGAGCCTCACTTCACACAACAAAATTTCAAGTCCACACACAGCACAGACTATTAGAATCACACTCATTTAGATGAAATCAAAATGTTAGATCCAGAAATGCCAAAAATTACTGTAAGAATGAAGGACTTGTTGATGTTTATCTCTCAAACTTCCTTGTATTTTTTTTTTAATTATGTTAGTCACCATACAGCACATCATTAGTTTTTGATGCAGTGTTCCATGATTCATCATTTGCATATAACACCCAGTGCTCCATGCAGTACATTCCCTCCTTAATACCCATCATCAGGCTCACCCGTCCCCCCAACCCCCTTCCTGCTAAAACTCTCCATTTGTTTCCCAGAGTCCGTAGTGTCTCATGGTTCGTCTCCCACTCCGATTTCTCCCCCTTCATTTTTCCCCTTCTCCATTGTCCTCCAGGCTATTCCTTATGTTCCACACAAATAAGGGAAACCATATGATAGTTGACTTTCTCTGTTTGACTTATTTCACTTAGCATAACCTCCTCCAGTCCCATCCAAGTTGATGCAAAAGTTGGGTAATTATCCTTTCTGATGGCTGAGTAATATTCCATTGTCTATATGGACCACATCTTCTTTATCCATTTGTCTATTGAAGGACATCTTGGCTCTTTCCACAGTTTGGCTATTGTGGACATTGCTGTATGAACACTGAGGTGCATATGCCCCTTCTTTTCACTGCATCCATATCTTTGGGGTAAATACCCAGTAGTACAATTGCTGGATCATAGGGTAGCTCTATTTTTTATTTTTTTGAGGAACCTCCACACTGTTTTCCAAAGTGTCTGCACCAATTTGCTTTCCCACCAACAGTGTAAGAGGGTGAACTTCCTTGTATGGTTACCAAACCTCCTGCCATATGGAGATCATTCCTGAGGAATGTTTTCAGAGTTTAAGCATCAAGTGTGTATGTGTGTGTGTGTGTAAATTGCATATGTGTACACATGTGTATATTAAAACATCTGTTCACCATTGTCCTCCTTCCTTCCACTGTAACTCTCTCTTCTCATCTACTGCTCCTTATTTCTCAGTCTTTTCTCCCAGATAATAGGATTTGGGCTAAAGGGCTAGTTCAATCAATTACTGACAGGTTTATTCATCTATCAAATTCAAATCAAAAGGGTCCGACTCACAGGGATATTTTCACCAAATGCTATGTACGTGAAGATACTCTGTAAAGCGTCATGTGTAACAGAAAACTGTCTCCCCCCAGAATTTCATATAGAAGCAGATGGATAGAAATGAACCTCCCGGGTGGTCTCCTAGGGAAGAAAAAAATCTTAGAATTCTCATCATCTTATTTCCTTTCACTCTTCTGATCCTGATGACATTCTTTGTGTGCCTAGCTGGATTCCCAGGTCAGATTGCAGGTGTCCTGTTCACAGGGATTGTGCTTCATTCATCAACATATGACCCATTAACCACACTCTGCAAGGGAAGAAGGTTAATCTTTGCCTGCTGTGTCTTGGTGGATCAGAGGTGTATTCGATTTATTTCCATGTAGCTTGTTGACTTCATTCTCATTACCTTATAGTCATATACATTGAACACAGAAATTTTTAGCACTAGCTGTCAGATCTTTCTTCACTCGAGCAGACTTTCTGTAATTTCTGTCTAGACGTCAAGCTGAAGAGTCCTGGCTCCTCAGGGCCTATCTGGATGATGTACGAGTCAGCTTCGTCTTAAAAAGGGCAAACTCTGGAGCCTGAGAATTGAATGCTGCCTCCATTTCTTACTAGCTGTGATAGTGGCCATCTTATGTAACCACTGTGATCCTCAGTTATCCATCCGTAGAATAGAGATGCTAATACCAACCACATAGTGGCTCCATGAGGAATGGAAGAATCATGAAAACACCAGTGCTTTCCTACAGAAGGCTCTCATGCAATGCTTACTCCCTTTTTTCTTTACTGCTACCCTCTCTGTTACTGCCCCACAACTTTCACTATTCTCACTCCTTTCAAAACTTGCCATTCAGGACAAATCTCAGTAATAAACTCTTGAAGTTACCACTAATAATAATTGTACCATTTCTATTGTCTTAACTGACTTCAGCTCTAAGCTCCTCCCCTTCCCTAGGTATCCTCAACCCTGATGCTGATGACTCTCTGACCCCCACAAGGGCCAGCACAAAGCCTTACTGCTGTCACTGATTAGCACAGATTCTCTCAGCTTCACTCCTGCCTATCTCTCTCCATATACTTCACTCCAGATAATAAGAACCATGACTCAGCAGTAACTAAAAAATGAATGGCTGAATCTTAGAGGTAGTTCTTAAAGTTAGTTTCCATGGTTACTGAATGGTTAGAGAAGGAATGGATAAATCCAAAAGACAATCTTGAAGTAAATAGAAAATTTTATTTTCTTCCAGCACTTCCTAAAGTTCTGCAGTATTATTTTCATAGTATCCTTTTTGACATACCATTGCTGGTATGAACTCAGATCACCTTATGTTCCTAAACTGTCATTTCATCCTTTGTTTTGTGTAATTTGCTATTGTGTGTTAAGAACCCAAGAATTCTATCTCCACGTATCAGGCCTAGAACTCCCTTCCCACTTTCATCTTTCCTTGTAATAATCCAATACCACGTCTACTAAATTTTCCTCCATTATCCTACAGCACGTACTCCAATTAGGAAGTATATCTTCCTATAATTCCTGATAGAAACTATAAGTATCCCTAACTCTTGACCTTTCTAAGATCATCCCCCAACTTAGACTTCTTTTCTCCCTTTATCTTCTGCCCCATTTCCTCCTCACTACATCCGCTCACAAACTCTTTGCCTGTCTCATTTACCACTGTGTATCCCAGAATATAGAAAATTTCTTGATACATGACCAACATTCAGCCAATTTATATTTATAGACTTACAGACTTTCTCTCAAGTCCCACTTCAAAAATAATTTTTTTAACCTACACTATTTTCTTTGAATTCTTACATAAGCCACATTCATCTTTATTTTTATCAGCTGATTTTAAGTTCCTTGAAGATGAAATTCATAACTTGCCTCACTTTGCATCTCTCAGAGTACCTTGATAATATGAAGAAATTAAATATCATCTTGGAGGAAAGGTCCATAACCTAAAACAAGAATGATTCATAAAATGCATTTCTCACCTACTGTTTTCCAGTCTCTGTTCTAAGATCTGACCTTCATGAACTGGAGTCTTTGTCTTCACTGTTACTAGTTACCTGTGTAATCTCCATTGATACACTCAAGTTCTCTGAGTTTTGGACTCTTCTAGGAACTAAGAGGTATACTAAGTTGTAATGTCTCTTCCCATCATAGAATTCTGTGAATTCTAAATATTTATCAGTAGATTGATGAGTGGTATTTGAAAAGTACTCATGACTATTTTCTATTTCTTTTGATTTATTTGTTCAACAGATGTTTATTGAATGCTCCGAGGTAATGCATATGCTAAAAACACCAGAGGTACAGCAGTGAGCATAATCCATGCATCCCGAGGTATCCTGCTTCTGATACCATGATGCCCTGGATGTCCCAGTGACCTAATTCACTTAAATTTCTTTGATAAAAGGGTAAAATTTTGCTAAACCCTCCACCCCAATTCCAGCTAGCTCTTATTAACATAAAATATTTACTTTAGGAGAAATTTAAGCAAACAAATAAGTATTCCATACAGTTGTAACTTCTCTGGGGGTTCTCAGATCTGTGATCTTAAGCTATTGCCTGGATGACTACTATGATGGAAGAAGTGAAGGTTTAACCAGTTGTTCTGGGAGGCTTTCCCTATATTGAACTAGAGCAGCAGCTCCATTTACAAATCTGCTTTACATCTTGAGATGATACTCCTAAAATTTTTTTTTAATAACCACTGTTCTGGGTAACTAATTGGAATTAAAACGAAATAACAGACAGGATGTTATACATATTAATGTGTAATGATTGGGGACTCCATATTCAGTATGTGTTTTAATGATATCTTTAAAATGAAACACCCATTTTCCTTTCAGAGGCCAAGGGATGTGGGATTGAAACTCCCATAAATCCTTCAAAGAATCTAGTGGTACAACATTAGATGCATTTTTCTTGTTGTACTTGAACTTCCAGAGAGCTCCTGATGCTATCAAGTTCTTTATCATGACAGTCATCACATGTAACAACTGATAAATTTGTGGTTAAAAAGAACATTTCAGGGTTTTGTTTTGACATCCTTGATTACTTCTACACTGGGTTTTTCCCAACAAAGTGACTTTAAACACATTCTGGATTTTTGGTAGTTCAAAGAGGATTAAGTCTATATCACAGAAATAAAATTCACTAATAATACTAGGAAGTTCAAAAGTAACTTTCTTATAAACCTCCAGTCAACACCAAAAAGCATTTGTGTAAAGGATTCAATGTCTTATTTGGGACTTATTCAGGACTAGAAAATAATAGTGTTTTCTTTATATTGATCATAAAGCAAAACAACTAAGGGTAGAGGCAATAAAACATGGGACAGCCTATGGACACTAAAAAAAAAAAAAAAAAAAAAAAAGTCCAGTGAAAAATCTCCTAATTCTGAAATGACTTATTTGCAAGCCAAATGTTAAATGAGCATGAAGAAAGGCATTTAGTAAGAAGCACTCAAAGACATGCTCGTCTGTAAGATATCCCACAACTCATTTCACCAACATGTGTGAGGAACGACCTTTTTTGGGACTTCCCCAGTCTTGATTTACTTTTTGAAAAGGAAGGACATTCTTAATCTAGCTTGAATTATGGTTTGGAAAGACTTTGATGACCTTTATACATTTTCTTCCCTAAAACCTTAAAAAGTGGTATAGCTAGTATCAGGTTTAAAAGCACTCCTTCTTCCTGGAATTGTAGCTAGAAGATACTGGCCAAGACATTTTCTACAAAGGGTCCTTTTACTGTGTTCATGTAAGGCTCTGACTTGAACTGTCCTTATGCCTAGGGTTCCAGCAAGCTGGTTCTCTAGCTCTGACTCTCATACGCTCACAGAAGCCTTTGACCTTGTCTGTTACAAATGTATTAACAACTGAACCTCAAAGATTTGAAAAACTGATCTTCAGCGAATGGGACTTTTTGACAAGTTTAGAAGATATACCCAAAGTTGGATACTGCGTGTGCTTTCCAAGTTAGATATAAAATGATTTTGTATATATTCCTTTTGAATTAGCAAAATTAAGAAAATCAGACTCACTAACTTAAGATCTCTGGTCATCTGTTGGAGCTTCTTTAGCATCTGGGTAAACACATATCATTCTCTTCCTTAAGTTGCCAGATTCAGAAATAACAAAGTCTACTGAAAGTTGGTTTTTGTTTGGTTTTGTTTTGTTTTTATAGTCACAATATTCTTCTCTGTGAGGACGGGCATGCTGTGGTGGCAGATTTTGGAGGTGAGATTTCCATGAATAATACCCCAAATGACATCAGTCTCTTTCTTCCTTCCTAGTTGGTGCCTAATATTATCTGATGAATCTGAAAATGGATTTCACACTGACACTATGCTTCTCTAGGTCATTCAAATTTCAGTGACCCTGATTCTCAAAAGTATATCATTTATTTTCAGTTTTTCCCCTTTGATATCCCCAACTAAAAAAAGGAAGTGAGCATTTAAATAAGATAGATGTTCTTGGGGTTTCAAAATTTTATCTGTGATTTTGATCTTGTTTTTAAAGATATTTCCTTGACATGAATTTGTTTTCTCTCTCCCTCAGAATCAAGATTTCTACAGTCTCTAGACGAAGACAACATGACAAAACAACCTGGGGTTTGCTGCTGCTTGTGTTCCCTATAATTATGAAACAATTAAAATGTGTAAACTCAGCATGAGACAAAGTGAGATGAGAGCAGCTTTAACTGGAAGCATTGTCACCATCCCAGGGGCAGGATAATGTTTTATGTTTTTATTTTCAATAAGCCCTCAAAAAAACTCTTTCAAGGCTCTACCGAAAAATAGATTAGATATATATTTGGGAAAGGCTATGGGCAAAGTAATACACAACTTGTTTAAAATATAACTTAAAAAAGTACATGGCAGGCATAGTTAATTGGTTCTCAGTTTTAGATCTTCTTTATTAAGCAGTGGAGTGAATGTTTAATCAGTAACTAACTATAGAATTTGTAGTTAACCCGCATCTATTAACAACTTTTTTCAACTTTAACATTATAAGGCAATATGTCACATAACCAAACATTAATATTTAAGTAAAATATAAGTTATAACATCTGAAGCAAGCATAATTGTACTCAAAATGCTTGCTATTAAATTTATTACCTGCTCTCTCCTTTGCTCCCCCCACCCCCAAAATGTAACTTCTCTTTCTAGACTACCTCTGTTATTTAATTACCCAAGTTTGAAGTAATTTTCATTCCTTCCTTCCCTGCTTCCACTGACTTTACTCACTTTTTCTGTCTGTTTGCATGCTTGTTTTAAGTTCAACCCAACCTCTCATTTTCCACCTCAGTGCAGGTCTTCATCATCTCTCTTCTGAACTAGAAGTAGGATTCTAACTCCAGTATTCTCTTCCAGTTCATTCTTTGCAACATCAGCCAAGTATTGGTTCTGTCAATTCACTTCCTCTTATAAATCATCAAAGATACCCACTACCCAGGGCACCTGGGTGGCTCAGTCAGTTAAGCATCCCAATCTTGATTTTGGCTGAGACCGTGATCTCAGGGTCCCAGGATCGAGCCCCACGTCGTGCTCTATACTCAATGGGGAATCTGCTTAGATATCTTCTCTCCTTCTTCCTCTGGGCACGCCCACTCCCTGCACATGCATGCTCTTTCTCTCCCTCTTTCACACACATAAATATAGATAGATAGATAGATAGATATCCATATATATATATATATATATATATATTTGTGTGTGTGTGTGTGTACATATATCTCCACTACCCACAGGCCAAATCCAAATTCATTATCTAGCAGCCTCCTGTCCTCCCCAGTCTGGCTCAGAGCCACTCTGTGATCCCTTCGCCCACAGTAAGTTCTCTCAGATCCCCTATAGCCCAGCACACAACACTCCTGGTCATTCCCCAAACATGCCATTCACCTTCGTAGCCCTGTGACTCTCCTAGTGTGGTTTTCTCTATCTGGATAGCCTTTTACTCCACTCCACCGGAAAGGAGTCTACTCATCTTGCAAGACCCAGGAAATTTTATCCATTTTAAGTGACTTCCCTTCCATAACATCCCCTCCCCGCTGCCTCCTCCCCATGTACTTTTCTGTCTGTGCTTTTGTACATTTTGCACTGCTAATTTAAACTCTTATTTATTCAGTCTACAAACATTTATTGAGGGCCTACCCTGTATCGGGCATTGTGTAAAGGATGAGAAATGCAAAATGTGAAGAAAAGTTTAGTCCTTGATCTCAAGGAGCTCATTTTCTAATGGAGAAAACATGGTAATAAGCAGATAGATTGAAAGCAGTGTGGAAATTCAGTGGTAAATAAGGTGTGACAAAGCATCATGGGAGCTCAGGTGGGATGTATGGGAATAAATTAGGTGTAGGGAAAACAGAAAGAAGTGGCAGGTAGAATGAACAACAGTATGAGCAAAGTCACAGGGGAGAATGAGAAATATCAGACTTCCTAGGGAACCTCAAACAAGTTGGCATTATTGGCATGCACTGTGTGAGGAAGAGAGAGTGAAAGATGAGTTAGAGCAGAAGGCAGGAACCACATCACGGACCGTGTTGTATTGTAAGCAGGATTATGCATGCTGGTTTCCCCAGTTAGACTTCACTCATTCATCCAACAAGTATCTATGGGCTCTTTACTAGATGCCAGACATTCTTCTAGGAATGGGGGATATTACAGTGAACAAATTAATTTTTTTATTCCTATGGAGCTAATATTCTACTAAAAAGAGATAGACACTGAACAAATTAACAGAATGTATATTGTTAAGAGACAATAATGCAAAGAGACAAGTATTATGAAGAAAAAACAAAGCACAGTATATGAATGGAGAGTAGTAGGGTGTCATTTAGATAGGGCAAGAAGGAAAGATAACATTTGATGAGAGACCTGATCAATAGTCATCCATGTGGGGGGAAAAGCAATACAGAGTAAGTGCAAAGGCCCTGAGGCAGAAAAATTCTCTGTGTTCAAGAAGAGACTGACTGGAGTGGAGTAAACAAGAGAAGAATGGTAGGGTATGAGATAAGGGAGGTGGAAAAGAATGAGTCCTCTTTTTGACAGGGCACACAGACCTGGGACATAGAGATATCTAAATCAGTGGTTCTCAGCCCCAGCTGCACACTGGAATCACTTCAGGAACTTGTTTAAAAAGTATGCCATTTGAATCTAACCCCCAGAAATTCTGATTTAATTGGCTTGGGGTTGATCTTAGGTGCCTGTATCTTTTAAAAGTTTCCCTAGGTGACTCTCAAATACATCCAGACTGGCTAAATAAATTTTTGTGAATAAAACTGAATGTCACCAACAGCAAGTAATTTTTTTATCCTAGCAGTGTAGTCTTTAAGCACAGCACTACTCTAGATTTATTTTGAAGACTATTTTGTTTCCCACTAGTTTTGTGGCCTTGTGTAAGTTGGCTAATTACTCTATTACTCCCCTGTGGAAAAATGGGCACATTGTATGCCTACTTACACTTATGCAATGTTGTGTCACAAGGCATAATCTGCTACATAAGTGGAGGCTATTTGAAATATGAAAGCTCATGTGAAAGAATTGCATATAAGTACCATAATCGGAATAGAGATATTCTTGGAATGCTGTAATTATGCATGATTTCAAAATAAGGTAGACACTTCAAAAGAATTATCAGCAGCCAGCTCTGCATAGAATTTTGGGAAGAGCAATAAAAGAATACTGGTTTCCTTCAGTGAAAATATAAAGAAGGTGTTTGGTGAAGTTCATTGATAAGGTTATGGCTCCATGGGATTTTAGACCTGGAAGGGCTTGCCTCCTCTGTTTTGCCCTTGAGGAATCTGAGGTCCAGGAAGCATATGAGATTTGTTCAGAGCTGCCCAAACAGGCAGTGGTAGAGCTAGAACTGGAATTTTCATCTCCTGACTCAAAACCCTAGTGCTCTTTCCCCTAAACCACAAATAAACCAAAATTATGCATTTGCATCCCAGAATGGAAACTTATATTTAAAACCAAAAAATATATAACTGCAAGTGAAAAAGAATGTAAATAATGCCATCAAAACATGAATATGAAACTTTGTACAGAGAAAATTATAACAGTTTATAGACTTTGGTCCTGGAATACTAATTGCGCAAACCGCATTCAGAAATAACACAACTGGGCGGACAAAGGCGATGCGACAGATGTGATCCTGCCAGTAAGATATCTGCTTTGTAGGAATATTCTGGGTCCTCCCCTAAGGTCCTTTCTCTCCTCGGTCATGAAGGAACTGTTTAAGGGTCTAATTTAGTGACTTCCTAAATTACAACCTGAAGATCTAAAGGAGGGAAGGTGCCTCCCACATGTGTGATCCACCCCCAAGGAGCCAGAGAGCTCTTGGATGAATCGTGATTGGCTTTTCAGAAGCCTGTATGGCTTCTAGGGGTAAGATGCTCAGAAGTAAACAGAAAATGCTGCTGCTGTGATCATCATTTTATAAGACGCAGGGTTACTTGATGATTAATATTGTTGCAATATTTTTGGAAGAATTATGAATCTCATGATCTTCCAATGATTAAAAAAATGCTCTTTGTAAAAATGAGCAACAATTGAAAACCTACTGTTTATGTATAAACACACCAGTTTGTTGCACAGTATAGGGCAATCAATGTTATTTTATGTTTAAAGCTTTTGAGAACAATGTGAGAACACTTAAATCCTTACTAAGAAAAACACTGTTCTACAATGGGATAACTAAACATTTGGCAAATGACTTGTGGATGTTTCTGGACACACAGAACCTCCGCTGGATGGCTCCTGAGGTGTTCACGCAGTGCACACGCTACACCATCAAAGCTGACGTCTTCAGCTATGCTCTGTGTCTATGGGAACTCCTCACCGGTGAAATTCCATTCGCTCATCTCAAGCCAGGTAAGACATCCTGCCAAGTTTCTCTGTTTTCCAGAGTTCTGTGCATTTTCATGACTTCAAGAAACACTTATTTCCATAAAGTAATACTCTTGGTGGGTTGGCAAGGTGAGAATTAAGTAAACAATTTCAATTTGGTTGCTTTATTTTAAAAAATTATATTTATTTATTTGAGAAAGAGAGATAGCGAGAGAGAAAGAGCACAAGCAACGGGGAGAGGGATAAGCAGACTCCCCGCTGAGCCAGGAGCCTGAGGCAGGGTTCAATCCCAGGACCCTGAGACCGACCCTGGCCTGAGCCAAAGGCAGACACTTAACTGACTGAGTCACCCAGGCGCCCCTCAATTTGTTTTAAAGCGTGTGCCAATAATGTAGACACTGTAATATCTATTTTTTGAGATTAGATTCTAGATGCTTCTTTTTAGTGTGTATATAAGGGTGAGCTGAAAGTAGCAACACATAAAAATAAACTCTCAGGACTGTTTTCTGCTTGTCTCACATTATAGAAGGGATTGCTTTTCCTGGTAATTTTGTATTACATAAATGTATACCTTCCAAAAATGGGGCTTTGTGAGTGAGCCTAATTTTGGGTGATAATATACATTAGACTCTGTGTACACGTAGACTGTAGAGGTATGCAGTCTAATCACATGAAAAATATACACATACTTGAGGTTTAAGGTAAATTTTATTTGCATCTGCTCTTCATTTTATTTGAGTTGATTTTATGTCTTGTCATTCTATTTACTTTCCTGTATTCACCATGAGACTGGAAATTTGCCCCCAGCAATCACTCATCTAATTTATGGCTTTACAGGTTTGCCTTTTCCAGTATGTCCTATAAATGAAATCATGTTGTTGATTTTTAGTAATTCATTCTTTTTTTGTCCCTGAGTACTATTCGATTGTGTGGGTAGGTCTCAATTTAATTGTGTATTCACAAGTTGATGATTATTTGAATTATTCTTACTTTGGGACTACTATGAATAAGATAGGTAAAGCCATTTAGGTCTTTGTGTGGATGGTGTTATTACTCTTGAATAAATACGTAAGAAATAATTACTAGATCTTATGAAAAGAGTTTTTCTAAGGTGTTTGTACCGTGATGGATTCCCACCAGCAGTGGATTAGAATTCCAGTTGCTACACATCCTTGCCAGGACTTTTTGGTCACCTGTTTAAAATAAAATATTAGCTGCTTAAGTAGGTATCTAATGGTGTGCTGTTGTAGTATTATTTTATAATTCTCTAACAACTAATGATGTTGATAATCTTTTCACATGTTTATGTGTGTCCATGCCTCTTTCTTTGGTGAAGTGTTTGTTCACATTGCCTTATTATTCACTTGTAAGAGTTCTTAGATTCTAGGTACAAGTCTTTCATCTGCTATGCGTTTTGAAAGTATTTTTCTCTAGTCTGTGGCTTGCCTTTTCATAGTCCTAGCAATGTCTTGAAAGAAGTTTTTAGTTTCAATGAAGTCTACCTTATCAAAGTTTTAAATCATATTTTTTGTATCCTTTTTAAACCTCGGTTGCATCAATAAGACCACAAAGATTTCCTCCTATGTTTTCTTACAGAACTCTTAGAGGTTTGGGTTTATATTTTTAAAATATATTTGTCTTTTTTTTTAATGGCACAGGTATGAACTTTTGTTATTCTTTTGCTAATTGACTTGTTTTTTGGGCACCTGGGTGGCTCAGTCAGTTAAGCATCTGCCTTTGGCTCAGGTCATGATCCTAGAGTCCCAGCGTCAGTGGGGAGCCTGCTTCTCCCTCTCTCTCTGCAGCTCCCAGTGCTTGCGCTACCCTCTCCCCTCAACTGAATAAAAAATATTTTAAAAATTCATCATAAAAAATGTATTTGTTTTAATATGGATGTAATTTTCCAGCATAGTTTGTTGAAAAAACTTTCTTTTCTCCATTAAATTATTTTGGTAGTATTGTCAAAAATCAATTGCCCATATATGTATTTATTTTTGAACTCTGTTCTATTGATATATGTCTACCCTTACTCTAATAGCATATTATATTATAAGGTTACATTTAAGTCTTAAAATCAGGTTAGATGAACCTTTCAACTATGTTCTTCTTTATAGAAATTGCTTTGGCTCTTCTAGGCTTTTGCTTTTCTATGTAAATTTTAGATTCAGCTTGTTTATTTTTACAAAAAAAAAAAGCCCACTGAAATTTTGGGTAGATTACATTGAGTTTATATAGATCAATTTAGGAAGAATTGACAACTTAAGCATACTGAATCTTCCAATCGGTCCATATGGTGTAGCTCTCCCATTAGGTCTTCTTTAATTTCTGTCGTCAGTGTGTTTGTAGTTTTTAGCATACAAACCTTGCACATTTTTTAAGATTTATCTCTACGCATTTTGTATTTGATACTATTGTACATGTTATTCTTTAAAATTTCAGTGTCCAATGGTTCTTTGCTAGAAGAGAGATATAATTAATTTTTAAATATCAACCTAGTACTCTACATATTTGCTAAATTTACTTATCCATTCAAGTACCTTTTTTCTACACTGTTTGGGATTTTCCGCATAGATGATTTTGTGATCTGTAAATAAAGACTTTCTTCCTTTTTAATCTGTATATCTTTTTATATCTTGTTTCTTACCTTCTTGCATAAAGACTAGTGAAGAACAATGAACAAAAAACAGAGGTGATAAGATATATACCTCAAATCTAACTCCTAAAAATTTCACCCACCACCGTGCTAGTCAAATCAAAGCTGCTGTCTTTATCACTGTAACTAATGCCATTTGACTTCTTTCCCGTCTTCTGCCCCACTTCCTTTGAGACATTTTGCTCACCTACTGTCATATGAACCCTAATCAATTTTTATATGTTAGCTTAACATGAAGTTAGAGTCTCTTTTGTGTTCAAATTAACATGTTCAAATTAACCTTATAATCTCGGGTTTAAAAAGAACCAAAAAGCCATCATATCTGGCATTCTATGGATCACCTGAGATCAGATGCCCAAAGGGCCAGGGGAAATGGGCAAATGCTCGACCCAGGAGAGTGTGATGGACAAGAAGTCACGTGCTCTGACGCCAGGGGACAGCTGCTACCCAGCTCCAGCCAAACAGTGCCATGCGGAAGTGTAGGGATCACTGCTCACTATTACCATATAAACTAATTTCTGTGTGTGTTTGTGTAGAAATCTAAAAGTTTGGGGTGCCTGGGTGGCTCATTCAGTTAAGCATCCGACTCTTGATTTCAGCTCAGGTCCTGATCTTGGGGAGATGGAGCCCATGTTGGGCTCTGTGTTGGGTATAAAGACTGCTCAAGATTCTCTCTCTCCCTTGTGCCTACAGGCTCACA
Source organism: Meles meles (assembly GCF_922984935.1). Lineage (NCBI taxonomy): Eukaryota > Metazoa > Chordata > Mammalia > Carnivora > Mustelidae > Meles > Meles meles. Next base: position 154,548,462 of record NC_060066.1, on the reverse strand, counting down.
CTCTCTCTCTCTTTCTGTCTCTCTCAAAGAAAGAAAGAAAAAGAAAGGAAGAAAACTGAATGTTGGCGATTAATTCAGTTTTTAAGAAAGCATTTTTCAGGCTAACACCATATGAGCTAAAGAGAATCGGCATAATGTGTAAGAACATGAGCCTTGTAACTGTATGCAAGCTACTTAACCTAGCTGTACTTCACTTTGTTTTTAAAACCAGGATAATAATGGGCTACCTCAAAAGATTGGAATGTGACTAGGCACTCAATAAATATTAGCTACTATTATTATTTTTAGGCTATTATTGAGGGCTCCTCTGCCTGGGAACTGTGCTAGAGTTAAGAGGAAAACAGAGAGGAATAGGGCATTGCTCAGGCCATCATAGTAAAGAGCAGAGGTTAAGTCCCAACTTGAGAGAAGCAGAGTGCTGAAGATGCTCCCTGGAGGAGTGTGCCCGACTGTGCAAAAGGGGGAGAGGATATCAGAGAAGGAATCTAAGAAGAGGTGAGAACTGAACTACAAAAAGATGAAAACTAATTAAATAGATAAACAGTGGGGAGGTAGAGAAGGAGTTCCAGCAGAAAGCAGTATAGGCAAGGTGCAGAGGCATGAGAGATCCACAAATAATTCAGTAGGGATGAATCAGAGAATACGAGGAAACCCATCACAAGATACATGCTGTAAATGTAAACCTAGAGCCAGGTGGTGAAGGGCCTGTGTGTTCGCAGTGAAAGTCACTGCAGGAGTTTAAGCAGGGCAATAGTACAACACTAGTATTATTTTTGAATGCTCTCTCTTGCTACAAAGCTAATTCTGGATTGAAGAGGCTTGAAACCAAGGGCAAGGAGATGGGACTTGCCCGTGGGTCAAGGTGGGAGCAAAAGGGAGAGGGAGGAGTCAGGGTTAACTTCAGGCTTCTGGCCGAGCCAGCAGGAAGACATGGATCCAGGAAGAAAGCAGATTTGTGAGAGAAGTGACAAGATTAGAGAGAGAAGGAGCCAAGGTGTGAAGCCAAGCCGAGAGAGAAGAACCAGGCAAGATGAAAAAGGAGTTGGTATGACCTGGCAAACAAGAGCTGTACTGGATTCATTTCAGAGAAAGAAACCAACACCTGCTTCCCGATTTTACATCTCTCCCGGGTCTGTCTCCTCTGATATATCATGACAAACTAAAGAAGAAATCTAGGATAAATTAATCCATCGATATGTATCTTATCCAATCCCATTCCCTTATAACCAGGTACCAAATTTTGTGGATCACTTTCGGATTATAGTTTGTGGCCAAAGAAAAAGCCTCTTGTTTTCCTGTTGTTTTCCTGTGTGATGCCAGCTGGTTCACAAGGAGACTCAACTCTGTGTCCTGGGATTCCTTAATGCCAAGCTGTATCGAAGTTTCGGATATGACAGCAAATTAAGAACATCTGCCAATTCATTCTAGCCAGATTTCGGTGAGACTTCATATTGAGGTTTTAACTCAGGGTTGCAAGCTGTAATATAGGGGCCAAAATATGGCTTGCATTTTTTTTTGTCTCACATACGATTGTAAAAAATAAGAATTTAAGTACATTTAGAGACACAGTTATATCAGAGGATCCCATATTTGTAGCAATTTGTGTTTGCTACCCCTGTTTAAATATTAGATGTTCTTCTCCAATTATTATTAGGATCCTAAAGCATCCTAAGTATAATAACCTTAAAAGGCATAAGCACGTTGATGATGTGGACTATGCTTTGACATGTGATAGGAAAATAGGAGTGAGCTAAAGTTCTGAAATCCTGTGTTTGCTGTGCTAATCTTTATCAGTTTATCACTGAAAAGAGTAGAGTCAGCCAATCACTACAGAGATCACTGGAAAGATCAAATCGGTCCAATGGATGGTGATATTTCTATGAACATAGCTGATATTAAATTCCAATACTTCATTACACTGACAAAGATTGCAATGAGAATAGACATTGGTGCAAATTAATCTATTCTTCTGACAGTCTGTAATGAGAATGGGATGTGGTTTAAAAAATTAAGCCATTCTTAGTGCAATCTCAAGATTGCAATCTCATGGTCTCTCTCAGATGCTATACGCTCTGGTGATATGTCATTGAGAAGTGTCAGTTTAACAAAAAATGTGTCTTAGCGCTTGCTGGGAGAGTGGTCCGCATTTGCTTTGTTTCACCAAAGCCCAACCCATAAAAACAACAAGGTAGAATCAATTGTGTTTTTTAAAACACACATACACACAATCAAAACTGAAAAAAAAAAAATAGTCTAGTAGTTTTATCTTCGTCAAAGCTTACAAGTAAAATGTTGCACTTTATTGCTCTTTTTTTATATGGATGCCTGGATTTATTTTTATAAAACGTAAGAGTGATAGTTTAATTTAGGAATTCAGAATCTCGTACCAATTTATCTATAAGCAATATAGCTAATTAAATTCGCCATGAAGAGCTGCATAGTCATCCTCTCCACAGTGGCCCTATTGCATTATGAGCTGGGGCTGGTGACAGATGAGATGGTCTGTAGCCTTGTAATTTGCAGTAACTCAATGCAATCTTTTACTGAGTATTCAGACTCCCAGAAAATCTCAAAAGGAACTATGATTTCTGATTTAAACAGAACAGAAAATTTACAGTGTTTTTGATATCTAGTTCTCTAGATTCAGAGTAAAGGGGATCAGTGAAACCCTTAGCTCTGTAGATGATAATAATTAAAGCAACAACAGCTAATGCTTACTGAGAACCAACAATGTGCCAGATGTTCTCTGTACACTATCTCCTTTAATTCTAACAATAACCTATGGTTTAGGTTCTATTAGGATAAGATATATGCTCAACATCACGCACCAGTAAGAGGGACAGTCGAGACTTAAGTGCATGGCTCCTTGTCCCCAAAGGCCATGCTTATCACCATTACACAATGTCCTCAATGCTTCATCTTACATGTACAAATATTAATACTCACAGAGACAAATTAGCGTAATTAGGATCTCTCACAGAGTTAAAAGCAAAACCAGACTGGAAATTAGGCCCCCACATCACATTTCCTTGTTAAAGGCATTTCTTTCTTTTCTTTTTTTATTTTATTTTATTTATTTATTTGAGAGAGAGAGACATAAGAGAGTGCATTGGAGAAAGTGAGAGCACAAGCAGGAGGGAAGTGGTAGAGGGAGAAGAAGACTCCCTGCCAAGCAGGGACCCCGATGTGGGACTCAAGCCCAAGGACCCCAGGATCATGACCCTAGTCCAAGGCAGATGCCAGCTGAGTGAGCTACCCAATTGGCCCCAAGGCCAATTCTTAATAGCGATACTGTTTCAGTTTATAGAAGCCCCCTCCCCAAATGTTCTGATAAAAAGATAAAAGTATGAACTAAATATGCCACCAGATCTCAATAATTTACCCAATTGTGTCATAATTTAATATTAAACTAAGCATATTCATTCTATGGTGTTTCTTAGTGACTAGGCATTGTGCTCTATCCTAAAGACATAATAATGAGCAAGATAGCAATTGGCACCAATCCATAATCCTTATTTATTTGTACAATAAATGTTTACTGAGTCATCTATACCATGACCTGTATTATCTCCAGTGAAATCATATTTTGAACTGCCTCATTTATTGATTCATTTGGTGCCTATCAGTTGGGTGCCTACTGATTAGCTGTCATCGTGCTAAGCACAGGAGATACAATGGTGAAAAGATACAATTCCTGAGCTCAAGGAGCTTGTGATCTATTTACAGAGGCAAGCAAATAAATAGGCAATTAAGTATAATATAATATATGCTATTGTAATACCAAGTGCTATGGGAGTACCTAGGAAAGGCACCCAGAGACAGTTCATTAAGCTAAGACCTAAGGGACACTAAATATAATGTAAGAAAAGAGGGTACATACAAGAACATTTCAGGAAAAAAGGATCCCCTTTCTGAATTTGTGATTGAACCATAAAAAAGCAATGAATAGGCCAGTAATTCATCTCTTTAAAAATTATTCATTTACCAAAGTTTATGGAAAAGCCCAACACTTTTTTTCTTAGCTTATTATTGCCCACATGGAATATTCGGTACATTTGTTCACATGAATAAGTGAATGAAGGTTATCACATGCCGTACAGAATGCCTGTTGATGATCTCTAGTCATATCCCTTTTTTTCTTGATAAAGTATTAATAAGCAGTAAAGAACTTAAATCCACAAATCAAGACCATGGTTATATAAACTTTTGAGGTTGACTCACAAAATTTGTTTAATTTAAACCTCATTCAGGATGAGAGTGAGAAAAAGCTATGCTCTAAAATTGTACGGTCCACTATGGAAGCTACGAGACACACGTGGCTACTTAAATTTAAATTTATATGAACTGAAACTGAAGTAAAAGTTCACTTATTCAGTCACACCTTTTTAGTGCTTAATAGCCACATTTTAAGTGCTTAATAGGCATATGCTACCATATTGAACACTGCAGAACATTTCCATTCTTGTAAAAAGATCTCTTAGACAGTCCTACTCTAGCGCTAGATTACAAGTTTCATTAAATCATTGATAATTATCACAGTGCTGAAAAAATGGTAGGTGCTCAATAAATAGTTATTAATATTTTTAAATTTAGCCTTATTCTCTTTTAATAGCAAAGTTTCAGTTGTAAAAGTAGAAACCAACATGTACATAAATCATTTAACATATTTTATGTAGCAATCAAGGTAAAAAATTTGATGAATGGGCTGACGGTCTCTTTCCTGAATATGGAATACCAGAAAATTTCCCAGCTGTTGGTGTAACATGGCCACTTAGGCAAGACTGATAAAGTAATCTCAGAGGTGACAAATCTCAATTCCATGACCCCTCATGTTGCATTGCCCACTTTCTGGTGGAGGTGCTAATGAGTGGTATCACTGCCAAGAGTGCACAAAGCAAAAAGGAGAAGGAGATGCCAAGGCCTTGCAGAATCTGCTTTGAATAATGAAGAATTAAGTATCGTTCATCTTAAACTGATTTTCCAGACACAGTGCCAAGAAGCAAACAGGTAACTTTACAGACTTGATATCAGAGTCTAAAAGGGTTTCAGAGGAGACATTTGGCACCTGCATCTGAGTTTAACTCACTTTATGAATAGTCCCTCCCCACCCATTACGAGATGTATAATTAGTTTAAATGTGTTCACTACACTGGCTTATGTGCTTATAGCTGCACCAGCTCCACAGTATCCAAATGGTCATAAGGTGAAAAAGTAAAGTTTAAAGATCAGTGATTATTAAGCATTAGTTAATTTGTTTGCTTATTTATTTACCTCATTCCAAAAAGAATTTAAAAATTGTCAAGAGTAGCCAATGGGAGAAGCCTAACACACCTAGTTTTTTGTGACACAGAAGACACATTTTATAAGTGACATTACATTTGCTAAATATATTTTGACCAGTCTTTTGTTACTTTGTTTTCTTAGTGTCAGCAAATATAACGAGCTAATACTAACTAGAAAAGGTTGGCAAATGTGACAATGCAAATATTCTACAAACGGCATTGAAAACAAGAGTAGAAATGGAATTCCTGACTCTGCCCTCAACTTGGAACAACTGTACAATGAGAACTGCTATTGTAAGGAAGGAAATAGTAAAATACCAGACAGGCAAAGAAAATGAACTTAAAATTTTAAATACAAATAACCAATAAATATTTAGGAAAATATTAAGCCTCACTATTCATCAAAGAACAAAATTTAAACAACAAGAAATGAGCTGATATATTTGCCTCTCATATTAACAAAATCTTTTATAAAATGAGAAAGCCTAATACTGGTGTAGACGTAATGAAAAGTCTCTCACACATTAGCCACTGAGAGTGTAAATTAATACAACTCTTTAGAAAAACAGTTTATCAGGGGTGCCTGGGTGGCTCAGTGGGTTAAGCCTCTGCCTTCCGCTCAGGTCATGATCTCAGGGTCCTGGGATCGAGCCCCACATTGGGCTCTCTGCTCAGCGGGGAGCCTGCTTCTCCCTCTCTCTCTGTCTGCCTCTCTGCCTACTTGTGATATCTGTCAAATAAATAAATAAAATCTTTGAAAAAAAAAAAAACAGTTTATCAGTATGTGTCAAAAGTCTTCCGCTATGCCCTTTGGCAGGTTAATCTCACCCCTCAAAATATCATAAATAGTCTGTGAAACTGGGAAAGTCATACTGAAGATGATTACTTTGAAGTGTTTATATCCAAATTTGAACATCCTAAAATTGAGGAATGATTAAGTAAATCGTACAGAATACAGAGTTGTTAAAAATATATCAACCTTAAGTTTAATAACTGGGAAAAATGTTGATATTTAGGGGAAAAAATATTACATAATCATATACTGGATTGGGCATGAGCTCAATGTTAGAAAGAGTATATAAGAATACTCAAAATATTTAAACAACCGTCCTTTCTGAATAAGATTTTATTCTAATTATGTTTCTAAAATTCCAAAGAAAACAGGTATAAATGTTACATTTGTCAAAATTAGATAGTAATTCCGACTGATCCATAAAGCAAAATGTTGATTAACTTACATATAATTTCACTAAATTAGTAAATCTATAAACAGAAGTGAATTGGAGCAAACTTTAGTGTAAGAGAGGCAGTGTTATAGGTCATATCACAAATGTTATTAAAGTACAGACAGATGTTGATGACATCACAACCTGGAAGAGAGGAAGTCAACATCCTGGGACTTTAGCCTCCCACCGGTACAGAGTAATTTTTTCTGAGGAATAAAAAGAGCTTCAGGTGTTGTTTACAAAGTATTTGCAGTGTGAAGTGGTTGAAGAGAGCGTGGAATCTGGAACAAGAGGTTACACCAATTACTAATTATATTTAATTTTTTCACAAATTAAAAACTAGTTATATACACGCACACACACAGAAATACCTACTTTGAATGATTGTTAGGAGGTTTGAAAAAGCTTATGTATGTATCTACCATGCTGCCTGATACAAAATATGTTTAATAAAAGTACCTATGAACTTGGTTTCCAAGAGACTTACAGAAATCACTGGTTGCAAAGCAGGAAAATATGCAACAGTCAGGATTCCACAGCGAAGCCCCAAGAATCACCACACCATAATGGGGAGTTTGAGATGAGCAATATTCAGAAATCCAAGCAGACAGGTAACACTAGGGAGTTCAGTCAATGAGTGGTATTAGCTAAAATGATGGATTTGAAGTATCTAACAAAGTTTAGCAAATAGTAACTACTTTATAAATATTAAATCTTAAAATCCCAACATTCTTATAACCAGTAATGGTATTTAAGCTTAAAAAATAATCTATTTTGCCCAAGTGATAGGAGCGCTTTCTGAACTGCAAAGTTCAGCGACACCCCAAGTCTTGCTAAGTACAGGATAAGCTCTTTAGCCTGGATTTATGGCATTGTATCGTCTGGTCCAGTTTGCCTTTCAGTTCTTACTTCCTATAACATTATGTGTATATCCTATACTTCAGACACACACCCCAAACTGCTTGCTCTTTGTATGTTCTTTTGCATGCTTCTTTTTTTTTTAATATTTTATTTTATTTATTTATTTGAGAGGTAGAGAGAGACAATGAAAGAGAGAGAGCATGAGGGGAGAGAGGTCATTGCGAGAAGCAGATTTCCTGCTGAGCAGGGAGCCTGATGTGGGACTCGATCCCAGGACTCCAGGATCATGACCTGAGCCAAAGACAGTTGCTTAACCAACTGAGCCACCCAGGCGCCCCATCTTTTGCATGCTTCTTTGATCCTCTTTGTGTTCCCTCTGCTCAACAATTTGTTGAATGAACAACTGAATGAATGGACAGTTATAAAGATAAACTGATAGTATCAAATTATCCAACATTTTGTTTAGCATTAAAAAAAAAAAACAAAACAGCATAGAGCTATCTTTGAGTCTTTGCTAATGTTGCACAGATTGATTTTTGATGACTTTTTGTTTGTCTGTTCGTATGTTTCTTGAGGCAAATATGTGAGTTTCAGAACTGACATGTTCATTTGGTTCCTAGCGGCTGCTGCAGCAGACATGGCTTACCACCACATCAGACCTCCCATTGGTTATTCCATCCCCAAGCCCATATCATCTCTGCTCATGCGAGGGTGGAATGCATGTCCTGAAGTGAGTAATTCTTATTTCCTCTTAGAAAATGTGTTATGGTCAAAATCTGTCACAAATAGTGTAACTCCAAAGTCTACTTTTAGTGTGTATTTTAAGACTGTCAAGGCAGGAAGACTGATTTGCCTTCTGCTCTTTAGTCTCTAATTGCCTCAAGAAGTCTGAGTATCTCATATTTCTTTGCTGCTGCTCTCTGATTTTGAAATGTTTCTCACAACTGATTAGCAAAAGAGAGACCAGGGTATGACAGATGACTCAGAGTCTCATCTCAGCTGCAATTTTATTAACTGCACTTGAACCATACTTAGTCATTTTCTGAAGAAAGAAGTTTGGCACAAGACGGATTTGTGTTGGCTTTTCACCATGAGGCAGACCTTCAGCGAAGACCCTGTGACGAGTGGTCTTTAGTAGCACTGCCTCAAGCAGGAGGCCAGAGAACCAGTCCTAGTCCTTCCCTAATTCTTTAAGCAGTAATGTGATAAAGTAGTTAGAAGCACAGATGGTGGGATCGAGGCTATGGAAGGAATAAATAAAGTAGGACATGTAAACAGTGAAAAAAATTAAATATGATCATAGATCTAAGAATATTAAGGGTTACACTCCTATAATCCCAATGAAATCTCAGACCACTTGTCTACAAGACAGGATTCTTCTTATCTGTACCAGACATTTTGAGAATGTCTTCGTTCTCAGAGAATGACAAAGGAGGAGACTCCTCAACTTCTCTCTTGATAACACCGTTTAGTACGGTGTCTGAGAGTCTCCCTGCCAGCATGTTTTGTTGTCTATTGAAATCCTTGTGTTTTGACGTCAGCCGACATTGATTCTTCTGCTCCGAGTAGAGGGAATTAGTCCACATTAGTTCACAAAAGGGTAGCTGTTGTTGACTCAGGAAGTACCTCCCCAAAGGAGAAATGGAATAAGCCCCAGTCTAGATTTTGGAAGGAAAAGCCAAGTTCCCCACTTCTTTTTTCTAAAGACAAAACCCAGACCAAGTCATTACCCAACTGTGCAAATGTACATGGAGACTCTTAAGAAGAAAAATAAAGATTATTATGGCATATGGATTGAGTAACCTCAAAAGAAGTAATCTCTTCTCCTGACCATTCTGTTTCACAGATTATGTATTTATTGGTGTTGAATCTTTTCTCACTACCAGAAAGCAGGGACTTTTGTTTTGTTTTGTTTTGTTTGCTGCTGCAACCTCAGCACCTAGAACCATCCCTAGTAGATGTTCAAAAATACTTGTTGAATACACCAATGAGCACCACTATTGCTTATCAAACCCTCCAACACCCTCATCTGAATTTCAGTGTCCAAAAAATAATTTGTCTTGAGAATTATATGGCTTAAAATAGTTTGGGAAAAGCTTTCCTTGCTTATTCAATATGAACCTCAGGCATATTTTTGGGGAATAAGTATGTCAAAAAAGCTAATCTGAAATTTCCTTTTCTCTTTAATGTGTATAACATAAAGTATACCAAAAAATGTAAAGTAAAATTAAAAAGAACTGTCAAGGATATCCCTTTTCCTTTTATTAATGGACTCTTCATGATTATGATTATAAATTGGGAATATATGGAAGTTTTCATTTGAAGATAAAAGCAAGTCATTAGCAACTTCTAAAAGTATTTTTGGGGGGTAGAATGGATGTCACAAATAACATGTTAGGAAATAAGAGAACCAGATTAGGGCTAAAGGAGGGTATGCTTAAAGTTTAAAAAAAAATACTAAGAACCCCAAACTCAAGTGTTTAGTGGAAAAGTTTTATTGGTAAGCAGCAAAACCAATCAGTCCAGGGCCTGGGTTCTGAGAATGCAGTTCAGGGAGAAGGATGGGGGAAAAGCATAGTAGGAAGCAAAGTCTCTGACTAGCCAGCTGTATCTGGGCTTGCCAGTCAGGTGGGCCCTGGCTTGGCTGTGGTTTCCATCTCAGCATCATGAAGTTGAGCTGCTGGATGTGACGTGCCTGAAACATCATTGCTGTGCCCATCTCAATAGTGTCTTCACTCTGTGAGCAGGCTCAGTGGTGAGGAAAAGGGAAATGATGGGCTAGTTCTTATTCTTTCCTTCAACAATGACTTGTGGAGTCTTGACACAGCCCCAGGAACAAGTGCTGGGGATTCGGTGGAGACCTGTGCTCCAGGGAGCCTCAGTAAGGTCTAGTAGCCAAATGGAGATAAATTGAACAAACAAATGATTTTATAGTTATAAGCCAGACTGAGGAAAACAAGAGTAGATGAGAATGCATACTAAAGGAATTGGCAAGTGAAGGACAAAGAGATAATGTAGGTCAGGAAAGGCTTCCTGGAAGAAGAGACACCTGAGCTGAGGTCACGAGCATAAACAGGAGTTTGCTGAATGAAGGGGTTTGGTGAGAGAGAAAAACAGTCCAAGCAAAGAGAAGGTGTGCAAATTCACTGAGAGAAAGGACACAAGGGAGAGGCTTATTAGTTATGGGAAGCTTGTAGCCACTGAGAGGTTAGATCTCCATACCATCTGAGACACTAACATTATGCTCTCCTGGTCCTTGCTTTCTAGGTTATCAACTTCATTACTCATTCTTTCTTTCATATTTGTCTTTGCTTCACTCCTTGAACTTGAACCATATTATTATCTCCTATATATATGTCTTCTTAGTCAAGACCTACAAAGACAGAAGAGGACAGTGAGAAAAGCGGATATGAAATCCCAGGCAACTATATATTTGTCCCTAAAGAGGTGCAGAAATATGATTAAAGTAATTGTTTTTTAGAAAATTTGTCTGAACTTGGCATGAAAAGATTTGATAACTTACTCAGAGAATTGCAAGTCGTTCCTATAGTGAGACAGGCACTGAATTATCTTCTAGTATGATTGGGGTGGTTGAGCGTTGTTTCTTAACGTGTGGGCTGCATATTACATATTCCAGTTTACCCGGAAAAATTTGTTAAAACGAAGATTCTGGGGCCCTATTCCAAAGCTCCTGAATCAAAATGTCTAGGATAGAGCCCTGGGACTTTGCATTTAACAAGCACCTCAGCCCATCTGTGCCCAGTAAAGGCAGAGAACTGGCGGGCTGAAACAGGAGCAAAAGACACTGAAGTCTGAGCATGCGCTGAGCTGCTGTTGCATTAATCCAGTTGATTACAAGACAAAGACTACAATGGTTACCATGGGGATTCAGGAGCAAGGGCAAACTTGAGAACTACTTCAAAGCAAACAACATCCTAAGGAGGTGAAAGACTGGATTTAGGAAATGGAAAAGAGGAAGGAGCCCAGGAGAGCTGTCCTCGTCACCGCCTTCTGAGAATTAGCCAGTGACCAGAGTACTCCTTAGGCTCATAGTATCAGGGATATTGTTGGCAGTGGGAGAAAAAGCCAAGTGCTCTGCTTTAAGGTGAAGGTGGTTTTTGTTTTTTGCTTTTTTAAATAATAATAGAAAAAGGAAAAAAGAAAGATTTTTAAATACTAATAGAAAATAATAATAGAAATAATAATAATAGAAAAAGGAAATAATAATAGAAATAATAGAAAAAGGAAATAATAATAATTTATTTTTTTAAATAATAATAGAAAAAGGAAAAAAGAAAGATAGCTACCAAGAGATTAAAAAAAAAAAAAAACTAACCTGGTCTACAAAGCTAAGGGAACTGTCAATTAGAATAAAGTTATTGTGCAAGAAGTTGGTGTAGATGCTCTTCTCACCTTAAAGGCGCTTAACCAAATGAAGTGGGATCAGGGGAGGCAGACAGATGGCATAGGAGCTCAGCTCAGGCAGAGAGGCTGAACAAAAATAGAGGGGAGAGGAATTGGAGTTAAAAGCAAGGAAATTTTGAATCCAAGGAGAAAACAGAAAGAAGAGAGGGAATAAGGTTAGAGAGTTTCAAAATAAGAAAGTTACATCATTTGCTGGCAATTCTGAATAGGAAAGAAAACAGAAGATAGGCAGGGCGTGTAAGCAGTATTTACATTGTTCTATTGTCTTTTAGGCTATACAAATATTGCAGGATGCAGATATAAAGATCCTGTTATATAAAACTATATTAGAGACTACATAAATATATAAAATATGTAAAAATATATTAAATATAGATAGAAGAAGAGAAAGTACTACCTTTTTCCCCCTAGGAAAGGTAAAATACAATATTCTATACCATGAAGGTATGCTTTCGATGTTTTACTGGGATATCAAAAATAAAATTGTTTGAATATACCTCTATCTTTCCAATAAGTGTGGCTTTGAATGAGAGAAGCTTATTCTACTATTGCTTTTAAATCTCATATTTATAAGGACATTTAATTCCTGTGCACAAGGAGGAGTACTCACACCAAACAATAGTGACATGCTAAACTCAAGGGATCAACCCTTGAAAGCTTACATACTAATAGGTTATTTAGTTTTCAAAATCTTAAGTTAATAACAATTGGCAATAAAGCTTGTTAAAATTTCCTTTGTTCAGGATCCATTGTGTTGATCTTGAAGCCCCATTTGTTTTTCTAAAATGATTGAAGCCGAGATCCCCACCTAGTGGATTTAGAGGATTTTACAGGTTTTACAGAAATAGCTTACATCCCCTGGAAATCCTTAATATTTTTTTTCTCTTAGAGAAATAATAGGTTTTAAAAACTCTACTTAAGATCTAGGATAATTGTCAACAGAACAGTTGCAAATGGTTGAAATATAGGAATATGCATATCAGCTAGACTACAGTTAACAAACAAAGTTCAATTTTTATTTTCATACCATAATTAGGAAAACAGATCAGGCACAAATATGAATATATAATCATCTATGTAGAAAGCAATATTGTAATACCACTAATTGAGATGTGTATAGTAATTTCCATAAAATAAACATCAAGTGTAAATCTGTTCAAGTACTTTTTTCTTCTTTAATCTTTCATTTGCTTAAGGCTTTTTTTTTTTTTTAATGTTTGCTTTCTTTCCCAGAACTAGGCAAAACTTTTCTTTCCCATTTTTCTATTTCTCAGAGAAGCAAATTCAGTTAATTGTGTCAAACCTATCTTGTGGCTCCATCTTTGATTTTTGCATTCTATTCAGTCATGTACTTTTACTTCTTTGACAACAAAGAGTTCCTGAGGACTTGTCCTCCAAAAGAATGCATTTGGAATGCCTGCAAAGCCTAGGGGGTGTTTGGGTGTCCTTTTGAAGAAAGCTAAAATAGAAAATGATGATTAGTTGAGTTCTGCCTCTAAAGGTGAGGGATTAGCACAATCAGCAGATGGCGGATATGGTGTAGGTTTTGGAGCAGAGTTTCCAGTTTCATTTATTCTTCGAGGAATTAGAGGCACCTTATTTCTTGTCTCAAAACTCATGTCTTTTAACTCTGGTGAAGTGGAAAGCACTAGATGTGTCTGCACTGCCCCTGCACTTCCTTTATGAGCTCTGTCATCTTTATCTGGTTGAATATTTTGAACTTCTCCGAAATCTTGCAAATTACAGTTAATTCTGAGATCTATTTCGCTACAATGACTATTTTCGGCTTCCGGGGAACACGTGATACTCAAATCCTTAGCTGTAATAGTAGCCTTAGCAGAGCTTGAATCATACAACATATGTTTTTCACTTTTTCCATTTTCCCAAGTTTGTTGCATTTCCTTTCTACTACCTTTTAAGGTCAACTGTGCAGTCCTAATTAATGTACTAGAATCTGCCTTGTTTCCATCCAGCATTTTCTTCTCTTCTTTCCCTAATATTTTTATCCCTAATGTTTCAATGCCATCATCTCTGGGCAATGCATTTGTGCTATCAATTTCTTTTTTGTCACTGTTGGTTGGATTCCAAATGGCTTGAGTACTTAGAGAAGTACTGATATCTTTGGGAATTTCTGTTCTATTTTGGTATGGAATAGCATTTGTCTTCATCGAAGTTAGGTCGCCTGTGGCTTGTGTCTCAGAGGAATTGAGAGCAGAATCATCAGTTTCTCTTTGAGGAGGTTTTATTCCTACATCATTTCCCTCATCCATGATACAACATTCCACAATTTGACGTGATATTTTCCATTTGGTCATCAACATTTTTCCTCATTTCCAAGTTGCGTGTGACTTGAGTGTTGCTCTACATGTTTCAAGGTTTCATTTTGATTTAAGGTAGGTTCTTTATCGGTGTCCATTTTGTGGCCATCTACAAGTTGTGTTTGATTCCCCAGGGACAAAGAAAACTGATTTGGCTCAATGATCGTGGATTTGTCCTGCTCCCTGTGCTCAGTGGGCTCTGTTGCTCCTTGGTCAGTAGACCCCCTGGAAATGCTGGGTGGTAAAACATCACTTTCTATATTTTCCCAAGTGCCTGGTAAATATTTGGGTACTTCCAATGCAAGGGGAGTTGCACCTTCCACTTGCTCATTTGAAGATCGAGAGCTTGCCTGCCTGTGTTCAGCTACGACGGGTGTGGGTAGAGGCAGTGTTGATGCATTGCTATCAGGAATGAGGCCATTAGGGTGACAGTTGCCTTCCCTGGACCTCTGGGTGACTACAGGTAAGTCATTAGCACTGAGTGGAGGAGTCTTTTTAGTGTCTTGTTGGTAATACGGGGTCTGCTTTGGAGCATGTTTGAGAGGCATGCTCTTTGAAGTGAGTTTATTATAGTTGTTGTTACTCACTGGCTGTTGGAGAAAATCTGCAGAGGGCACAAGGTTTATATCAACTTCTTTCTGAGAAGCTTTAGGTAATTTATGAGGCAGTAACAATACCTGTTTGCATTTCTTTGGGAGTTCTGACAATGATTTTTCTGGATGGACTTTGACTTTTCTGAAAAGGTGTGAGTTTAATTTTATCTTTGAATTTTGTTTTTTAATTTTCCCTTTGAGGTCAGATTGACTGGTTCTCTTCTTTTTCGGAATCTGTGGATCAGTACACCGTTTTCCTCCTTTGTTTCCCTCCTGAGGATTGCCACATTTTTTGAGATCCAACTTGGTCAGGTGGCTGCTTTGATTTTTCTGCTGTTTCCAGTGGGTTGATGTTTTAGATGACATCACCAGACGATTTTTTTCTACTAAATCAGGATCACAGAAGCTAACCCTCTTAGGAGAATATGTTTTCTTGATTTTTGTTGATAACCTTGATAACTCTGTGTTGTCCTCCCTCATAAGGAATTTTTCTATTGCGCTGTTAATTTGGATCTGCTCTTTCTCCGCCTTTGAACTTTCTTGATGATTTGGCTTCTTTTCTTTCACATAATCTTGAAATTGATCACAGGGCACATACTTACAGATAAGAGAATTGTTCGGCTGAAAAGAGCTAGGCCTGCTCCGTTTTAATGGTCCACAAGGATCATCATATTTTGATCTACGTTTTTGTAAGATCTGTTGTACACAGTGTTCCTCAGGCTCACAAGGCTGAGATGATGAACCTGTAATAAAATGTCTCTGCCTGTGAGGTTGTAAGCCATTGTCTTTTTTTTCTACTGGAGGATGCCATGATTCATTTATTAAATGCTTTTCAAGACTTTCTCTTGCCAACACTGAAGCGGATGTTGCATATCTCCTCCTGAATGTGTCCTTGTTGATATCTGCTGAACAATAAGTGCAGAAATTTAGCACTGAGCCGAGTTTTATTACCCCAATCAAACAGATGCTTAGAAACCTTATGAAAGGTGCAAAAAATGATTCCTCTGATGATGGCAATTCTTGAATATGTCCTATTTTTTAACCAAACCCACAAAAGACTTTGGGCAGTTTACAAAGCTACTCTTTACGGCCACATTTTAATCAGTTGCAATGCTGAATTAAAAGTTACAGAATTAGAAATAAAAACATTCATATTTGTACATCTTTACATTAGTTGTTGGTTAGGTTAGCTTTAAATATGAATAATATATAAGCTCTTTTCAAATGGCCATCACAATATTTTTCTGCATTAATTTCCCAGTTAGAACTAATTAGGAAGAACATGATACTATATTGAGTAGTGTTTAGGTTTCAAACACAATATACCTTCAACAACAAAAAAGAAATACCCATGATACTACTACTGGCTTCATCAAAGCAGAGGCCATACCTGTTTTATTTCCCATATAACTTAATATAGGATTAATTAAATATTTGTTAAATGAATGAGTATTCTGGAATATGGTCTGGTCTTTATTGCAGGAATCTCTGTGAATTTTAAATGATACATGTTAATATGATATTAATGATACGTTAAATAATACTAATGACAAAAATAATAGTAATATTTACCATTAATTAAGCATCTACTAAGAGCCAGGCACTGTGCTAAATACTGTACCTTCATTATCTCATTTAATATTTGCAAGAGATCTGATCCACTGGACAAGTCCTGTTGTCCTATCTCTTTCATAGATGAAGAAAGATGCTTAGAAGGTGAAATGCTTCTCCTACCCATCACATTTCTACATGTCCATATCGGCAGAACTTGACGCAGGTCTGTCTGACACTAAACCCTATCCTCTTAACTACAATGCATGTTAGGTTTAAAATAACAGTATACTTTCTCTTGTCTTCTGAAATTGTTCATTTTATCCAAAGGAAGAAAAGAGTATTTCACACCTGCATCTGACTCTTAAGATTTGCCTTCAACTTTCTGGGGGACGTTGGGAAGCTACTTACTCAATGGGTATCAAGAGATAGAACTTAGATGGGAATTTTATGTGGATATAAAATTATTCTGGGGAAAGAATTTCAGCTTTTATCAGATTCCAAGAGAATTCTGTGACTCAAAGATAAATATTCAGAACTATTGGACTAGATCATCTCTAAATCTTCCCTACTCCTGAAATACTGTGATCCTGTGTTTCCCAGTTTGAAGACATAACCGGAGTGACATTGACTCTTACTGACTTCTCTTCTAAAGCAAACGTGGCCTTGGTTGTTTTCTCCTCCAATATCTATTCATTCCATCTCCAGTACAATGCCTGACATGTAGCAGAATTTCAAGTCTTTCTCAAAAGTAAATGTATTGATTTGACAAACAACTTTGTTCTCTGTGTGAAACAAGGGACTGGGTTTTAAATGGTTAAGAGACAACATTCCCTTCAGTAAAAGGGTTTCCCACAGAAAAGTTAAGGCATTGGACAAAGCTAAACATCTGCCTAAAGTGTGGTTCTATTGAAAGGGTAAGTGTTTATTTCTTTCTAAAATAAAGCCAGTCTGATCTGGTTTCTATGGCAGACTTTTTTTTTTTTTTTTTAACTTTGGCTATTCCTCTCTTGAGTCTAATCATCAGTCCCCAGAAACTAGTAAGAACTGGAATCTGGGGAATGCAATGGCCTGCCTTATGCCACACATGAAATAACATACAGTTTCATTCTTTTCCAGTTGTCCCCAAATCCATCTTAAGGGCCATATCCTGATGGTGAGAATTTCATGGTGCAGTACCTCCACCGTTCATATTCTGAGAGAAATCTCTGCTTATTGTAAACCAATTCAAATAAATGACAGGAACCTCTTTACAGAAAAGCTGTCAAAGTTTTCACTGCTGAGCCTGAACGTATCACCTTACTATACAGGAAGGAAAAGGAAGACATTTAATTCATTGCCTCTACCTAAATATTGACATTGCCCATGTTCAGTGGGTAGATGTCATGGCCAGATTCACTTGGCTCCCAACATGGGACAATGAATTAAGTCCTGACTTTCCCTGGACTGGAAAGTTATCATCCTTGACAGCTCAGCAAGCAAAGTGTGTGTCTTGACATCATTCCTGAAATGAATCACTAGCATTAGAAGGCCCATTCTTCTAACATGTCATGCTCTGAGAAGGTTGCTTACTGCAGAATTGGCATTAGAGCTCGAAGGATGTCGGAATAGAAGCCGATACTCAGCCTCCCATAAATCTTAGAAGCATATTGCTATTTAAAAGCCTGCTTTTCTTTAAAGAAAAAAAAAAAAGAAGAAGAAAAACTTGTTAGGTGTTGGGTCACAAACTCACTTTCCAACAGGCATAAGATATACTTACTCTCAGCTCCTGAGGGTGGGGGAGTCCTCATCTACACCTTACCCCAAACACACACGTGCACACACACACACACACACACACACACACACACAGATCTAGTATCTTTAGAAGAATGACAGACTGGTGCTACACAATGACTTTTATAGCATTCTCCTGTTAAGAAAATTAAAGGAGATTATGTCTTTTGAAGGAATTTAAACAGAGTGGGATCTTCTAAAATAAAGGCAACTCACCTATTGTTCTTGTTACATGCTGTGGCAAAGTTTGAGGTTGGACTTCCCCAGGCTCATGATTCCTTAGCTCTTTAACTCTCTTTGGACAATGTCTTGTAAGTAAGCCTGCTTCATTAAAAGCTGCCATATTCCCACGAGGCTCTGAACATCTTGACTGCAGCAATCTGCCACCAAAGCAGAAGAAAGTGCTGTCTGCCCCATGGTCTTTACCTTTCAGGTTTCTAAATGATCCGTCAGGGGCTGTGGACTCAGAGGCCAGTGCTGCTTGATGGCTGTTTTCCTGTAAAAGTGGCATTTCCTTTCTGGACCCCACAATGGACATGACCTTTATCTCGTTTTCCTGAGTTAAGTGGCAGTTACAGTATCCCTTAGCGTGGTAATTTCTTGCCTCATGAGCACACAGGGATTCATCGAAGGTTCTGCAACAAAGGTTTTCTGATGTGTGTTCATTTGCTCTGCCTTGTTGGAGTTTCCAGTTAAATACAACTAAACCTAGGCAAGTGAGACCAACAGCTCCTGTGACAAATAGAGAGACCATTAAAAGATAACATCAAAGGAAGAAACATATAAATCACCAAATGTGAAATCCACAAATATCAAGGTTAATGGTTTAAAGGGCATCAGAATGGGTGGGAAGTCTATCACCATGAAGAAAAATACCAGTGCAGACAGAGGCTGTTTAATCAACATTGTTCTGTCTGTTAATTTGGAGCTCTCTTTGTAGCCTATTAAAAATTATAAGAAAAATACCATCTGGAATGCCTTTGGTGGAAAAAAGGAGTTTTTTTCATGGACTGAGATTCATTCAAGATAAAATCATTCTTGCATTAAAATTCTTCTGCCTGTAGGAAACCAAATTTCCTATTTCTTAATCCCATAGTGAATAAAAATAGACTACATTTAGTACATACCCTGAAATTCCCATATACCATTACCTCCTCCTATTGTCATATTTTTTTCATCCCTAAAGAATCACCCCCTACCTCAGAAGAAGTCATTGACTTCTGATTAGCATAAAGGCCAAATCCCTGGGCATCCAAGTCTCAGGGCAGTCTGGCTGTAACCTCCCTCCTTTGCCTAATTTTTCATTTTTCATTATTTAAACACTGTGTTTCAAACTCCTCAGTTCATTAGTCTTAAGATATTTCTAAGGTTTTGTGTATGCCCCTAGTGAATCTTGCAGCTTTTCCCCTTGTCTCTGTTTATTTGAATTTTTTTTTTTTTTTGGAACTTTATTTAGCCTTTAAAAACTTAATCTGTACCTCTGAATTTCTCGATACCTTTGCTGTTTTTTCCATCTTTCAAAGATCACTCCCTTCTATGAACTCCCACAAAATCATGACTGACATCTAATCTCAGACTGTCTGGAACTGTCCCTTCATGTTCTGCGTATGTATAGCTTATCCTCTGAATAAAACTGCACAGGGTAGTAGTGTTTCTCAAACTCACACGCAGAGTCTCACCTGTTTCTACTTCACCGTTTCCCATCTTGACAAAAGATGCTCAACTGCCTAGATGCCAAAGTCTCTGGAGTTATACCCCACCTCCCTCTCTGTCCCAGTCATTTCCTTTTTTCTTAGCCCTTATAACAGTATAAAATTACTGTGTTTGCTTACTTGCTTGCTTGTTCACTGTCTTCCCCTGCTAAAATTAAGCACTGAGAGGAAATGGACCTTTACAGTCTTGTTCGACATCTTATCTCCAGTACCCTCAACTCTCACACAGCCTCACCAGAATGTTTATTGAATATTCTTAAGTAAACAGAAGGGATTCTGTTTATGAGTTTTCATAATGAAATGCACTGAGTGTTCTAACTTTACAAATCTCCAAAATGGTGATGGGGTAGACATGGTGTCAGTATCAACTAAGTTAGGAACCTTGTTTTCTAAGTCCAGCTCTGACCACAAATTGCTGTGTGACCTTAGGCAAGTCAGTTCCCCTGAAGAACTCAGTTTCCTGACTCTGGAAATGAGGACAGTGAAAGAGATGAGGTCAACATTTTAGACTTTTTGATTGATTGCACCATGCCTGGTTCCCTCTACTGCAGACAATTTAATGAAAACATGATGATATTTTTTGAACTTGAAAGAAAAGAGGAAGTCCATGATTTCTTCATTTTTCTGTTAAAGATGAAGATTAACCAAAGTGAATAGCAGCCTCTGGTAAAAAACCATCAAGCTTTAGGTAGTTTATCAGATCTTGAGGTCTTTTTTTTTTTTTTTTTTTTAAGATTTATTTTTTTGACAGATAGAGATTACAAGTAGGCAGAGAGGCAGGCAGAGAGAGAGAGAGAGAGGAGTAAGCAGGCTCCCAGCCAAGCAGAGAGCCCGATGCGGGGCTCGATCCCAGGACCCTGGGATCATGACCTGAGCCGAAGGCAGAGGCTTTAACCCGCTGAGCCACCCAGGCGCCCCGATCTTGAGGTCTTATAAGCCCCACTTTAATTTTTTTGTGACAGTATATTCTTAGTACTATCACATTTTGACGTAATTTAATCTCTATTAATGACACAACAGGTTTTTTTAAAAGTAATAGCAAAACTTAAATCAGACACTTTATTGCCTAGAGCTAGGGTAATTCCAAAAAAGACTTTTGGCTTTAAAATATTAAAAACATACGAAAATAATAAAATTTTAGGAACACTCCCTATGTCTTACAGGGAATAAGAAAACTCAGGATTCAAAGCTTTGTTCTGACACCTTCCTTGAGCAAGTTTTCTAACCTCTCTGAGCCTTATTTTTTCTCCCCATCAAGTGAGGATGATTAATACCACTCAGTAATTAAATGAGATAATATATGTGACATTTAACACACAGTAAACTTCGATCATAGGTTCAGTGAATCATCATTGTGGTTTATGTTTATGATTCCTACTGCTGTTGTTTCATTTTGATATTCCCTATTAGGTCCTAGAAGACTCAGGTTTGGCGGGGGGGGGGCGTTGAGAGAAAGTCCAAAAAATAAAATCATTAAGAGAATACTTGGTATGGCTGATGCAGTTACTAAGCCAAATAATAAAGAAAAGAAAGATCTAAATTTTCTTAAATACATGCATCAGCCATTGAAATGAGAGTAGGCATAATCTGATTATAGGGTAAAGTTTTTCCTCTAATTGTGTCTAAATGGTGAGGATCTACTCACTCTCCTGTTGTTGATGCTAGAACTATGTATGCATCACATTACTACTCAGGTATGGTCACTTTCTATTAGTGCAGAGAGCAAAAAGCAGCAAATGAAGCTTGTAGGCAGGCTGAACATGCTATTAAGAAGATAGTTGAATTTTCATTGCCATGGGCATTGTTGCTATTTTTAAAAAGTGTTCTAACAGTCTTTCTGAGTTGGAAAAACAACTAACAACAAAAAGCAAAATTTAATGATAAGTCCTTGTTGGAAATGCTACAGCTTCATGAAATCTTTCTCCTTTCCTCAACCAATTCACAGAATAGGAGGTTTTAAGATATTAAGAGTATAATGCCAAACAACCACTTATTAGTTTTAAATTCACTGAATTTGATTTTTTATATTCTCTGGAATTTTGATGATTTTTCTATAGCCAAAGGAAAAAAAGGGAATCAGGGGTCAAATTATAGTTCTAAGTCTTTTCCCCACAATCTACAGTTATAGATTATTAATTACATTTTTACTTCAGAAGGAATAGAATCTTAATAGAATAAATTGTATAGTAGGAATTTTTTAAAGACAAATATTTCCTAAGAACATTTTTAACAATCACTCAATGAGAGATACATAATGATACTTTCACACATTATAACTTGTTATAATCATACTTAATAACTCATCAGAATTTGTCCATGAATAATAAGCTTCCTATTATTTTGACAAAACCTTTGAATCTTCCAGAATTTATATCCATTTCTATA
This sequence comes from Meles meles, assembly GCF_922984935.1. Lineage (NCBI taxonomy): Eukaryota > Metazoa > Chordata > Mammalia > Carnivora > Mustelidae > Meles > Meles meles. The sequence goes on along the minus strand of NC_060066.1, from coordinate 154,526,333 downwards.
GTAATGTAATTTGGTAGTAAATTTTTTTCTGAAAATAGATACAGAAAATACTTAGAAAATATTGAAAATTAGTCTATTGTAATATTTCCAAAATGATGCCCTACAAAACACGAATTTAATGAACTCCTCTGTGAAAAAAGAGTTAATGATTAAGTAAATTTAAGAAACATTCCACATTGTATCTTCCTCTTAATCCATAATGCTCATTAGAAATGAGAAAAATGCTGCAGTAAAGAAACCTACTTCACTTTGTTTAATCCACCATTACCCAAATCAATTTGAACCTCACAACATGTTGTTTACATGTGCATCTGTGTATGTTTTTATTGGAATATCTATTAATTATTCTGTAGAACTAGCACTTGAGTTCTACTATTCTAGTACATTTAAAGTAAAACTCCCTGGCCCTGTTGCTTTTGTCTTTTATGGTAAATTATTTCTTAACACACACAATTACTGACATGGTTACATAGTTTTTAAAATAATTTATCTTTCTGAGAGAATTTAAATTCACTTCCAAGTGAATCAGATTACCGCCGATGGTAGTTCCATTGTTTGGACCTGACGCTGGTCCCCATCTATTCCGATTAAAGGTGTAACTGTCAGGAGTTAAAAATCCGATGTTCAGGTTTCACTGGAAACCTGCTATGGAACAATTATTTATAGCACATATTCAAAATACATCAGTTCAGTCCTGGATGTCATTTGCAAACCTCTGGTGTTCTAGCTTTGGGGCACCCCCCCACACACACACACCTCATCACCATGGTTACCCACAAATGCAAGGGATTTCACCACGCACTGCAAGCATAGGGGGGAAACACACATCCAGGTAGATAACTCAAGAAATCTCATGTATATTTGATCTTTGACTAATGATATTAAGTATCACTTTATGTCATTCACCCAGTGAGAGGTAACAATAGTTGATGTATAGTTAAGAGATGTTTAAACTACCTTAGAAAAATTAAAGAGTTGAAAATCATCTTCTCCTTAGTCAGTCTGGGGAGGTATGGGCCAAGTTTATGAGTGAGTTGATAAACAGAAATCTTACAAGAATTCAAAACCCCCAAATAGGCAGAAAGCAAGACACAGAGAGGTTAAATAACTTCCCCAAGGTCACAGAACAAGTAAGAGGACAGCCAAGATTCAAAATTGGGTAATCTAACTGCAGAGCTCATACACTAAATGTCTGTGCTGTACAAGCACTATAGAGCAGGATGCATGTGATTGCCATACTACCAACTCCTCATGCACCTGGTGAAGCCCACTGATGCTTACTATACCACAGAGGAGCACACAGATGTGAGTACCTTGAAGAAAGAGACAGTGTCTCATCACTTTTTAATCCCTATTTCTAATGTTTTAATGAATGTCCCAGTGCTCTGTGGCAAATGGATGATTGATAAAATGTAGATACTATTCCTGCATTATGGACAAGAAAACTGAATCTAAATGGCAAGGTGACTGACTCAGGATTACAGTGGTTATTATACCAAGACTAGAGTTCTTGAATTCTGGTCCAAGACCCTTTCCTCTGTTAGGTTCTCTGCGACAGGAAATTCTTACAACCTGTTCCAGGTCAATCAACATCCTCCCACATCTACTGACAACCTCTCCCTTCCACAAGCCCTGGAAAAGTTCCCCAAATCGCCTGGGAAAGGCATCATTTAGTGTATTTTAAGAGCATGGAAATGAGCTGGGCACATTTCTCCCTGGCATACCTGCAAAGCCAAGGACAGTCAGCAGGGCCACATCCTGCCCCAGGAGGAGGGGACTTCTGTTCTTTAAAACCAGAGTGAAGTTGGAGACCTTGGAGTCACAGTTGGTCTCAGACAGCTTTAGCACACTCTTTGCAGTGGCCACAGCCATGGCAGATGGCTGACAACTTAGGTCCTGGGCATTCCGGAGCATGCGAGCAGACTTAACATAGTTTCTTAAAAACCGGGCAAGGGGGTAGAGATCACAAGAGCAGCTCCACTGGTTCTTATCTAAACTCAGAAGGATTAGCTGCTTCAATGGAGTGAAAACATCTGGCATGTGGGCCAACCTGTTTCGAGAAAGGTCCACTTCCTGTAGTTGAGGAAAGGGCTGGAAAGCATCTTTCCCAATATAGGAAATAAAATTGTTAGATAAATCCAGATGCCTAAGACGGTGCAGCTTCACGCCTCGGAAAGAAGTTCCTGTCAGGTTAGTGATCCGATTCCCATCCAGGTGGAGCCGGGTCAGGCCCTTGGTGTTCCGGAACCAGGACCCCCGCAGGGTATGCAGAGCATTATTGCTAAGCACGAGCACCTGCAGACCGCGAAGCTTGCTGAAGGTGAGATCAGTAAGCGCAGAGCTGGATATTTGGTTGTGCTCCAGCAACAGTGTCCGCAACTCTGAGAGGCCATGCAAGGCGTCTTCCCGAACGTCTGCGATGCCATTTCTGCTCAAGGACAGCAAGGCAAGATTAAACAAGAGGGATAGATTTGTGCTCTCTATAGAGGAGAGGTATCCATCAGTGATGATTAAAACCTTCGTGGTCACAGGGGCTGCTGTGGGGAAGAAAAGCACAGACTAGCAGCAAGCTCCACACAAGTAGGAGGAGAGTACAGCGGAGAGCAAAGATACTCAGTGCCCGCTGAGCAATCTTATCACCTGGGTAAGGACAAGACACAAAATGAAAACAATTCTCTGATTTCTCAGTTTAAGGGGAAGCTGGCTCTTTATCAGAATGATGGATTTTTATGTTCTTTGTTTCTCTGACATGTTTATTTGAGAAACATAAACCCATCTGTTCCTTTCGATGTCAAAGTTAATTTACTGTTTGGAATTCTCACCATCAATGGTTTTTTTGTTTTTGTTTTTGTTTTTGAAAGTGGCTTTTTAGGCTTCCTCTCTGTGAGGCTGTGTACTGACCCACTCCAGGCCTGCCGACCCAAGACAGATTTACCCACGAGCCACGCATGTGTCTAAGCTTCTTAGCCAGTGTTCCACGAGCAGTGTATATGCCGTGAACTCCGTCATCTTTTCTCTCAAACCTAAAGGTATAAGTTGGGTGGGAGGAGTGAGAAGGAGTGTTGGTTTCTGCTTTTTAGCTCCGGGCTAAAAGTTGGCAACTTGGTAAGGATCTCTATTCTCTCCAGACAACCTGAGGATCTGTCAGTGGGGGTCTCATTATAGGCTGGGCCATCTTGGCCTCCACTCTAATATCTGTTCCCTCCAATGAAGTACATCATGTGATGACAGGTGGTACTCAGGGCTTCCAACTGTTAAATCCCTTCACCATAATCACCTCAGAGCTATCACTGCTCTGTCATTAGAAATCAAGGCGTTTTAACTCAATAAAGCTGTATTATAATCAGGAGTTATTGTAACACATCTTTATCATGCTAAAATTGTTTTGACTGCAAATGACAGTGCCATAAAGATGGAAGAGTCCGTTGTCCCTGGGAGGTCTACAGGTGATATTAGAACAATCAACCGGGGGGGAAGCAAATCACAATTCCCTTATGAAATTCAGCCTGTACTGCTGAAACAAAGAGATTTCAAAAATGTGAAAAAAGGATTTTCATGGTGTCTTCTTTTGGAAGAATTGCTCCCCTCTCTATAGCACAAACAAGCTCAAATTGTGGTCTTTTTCTGTATAGTATTTATTGCTGATTATTTGAATTCTATTAATTCTGGTCAGTTTAGCATTTTGTTTCTCTCAGTATTGTTTTTGATACGGGTTAAGGGAGTTTTATTTCTATGGATCCCCAGTTCTCTAGGGATTTGTCGACTCCTAGGGAACAGGCTATTGATTCTGTCAATTACTTCTTGTCTAGGAATAAACACGAGCTCCACTCACAAGTCATCCATTTACTACTCTGTGTTTATGAAATTTGACTTCGTGAATGGGCATTCCGTAAATGAGAAGGAAGATAGAGAGGTGCTGCAATGTTCCTTACAGACATCAGCTATCTCTGATCAGGAAAAAAAAAAAAAGGTAGTGAAGTCAGGAAATCTATTTGAGAGGGTAGGAGTTTAGTGTTTAAGTGTTTTCATTACTAATTGGAAACAGTGTACACCCAACTACCCTGGAAACTGTCTCTCTCCTGTCAGGGATGACGAGAACTTCTATCTCTTAATTTTCATTGAGTCATAGGATTTTAGAAATGAAATTGTCTTCTTTCACTCCATCTTAACTCAGACTTGTTTCTGAAAATTTTCCATTGGCAGAGCTTATAACTTGTTTATCTTCTCTTGGATATCAGGATGTAAATCACATTCTCCTCAAATTTGTTAATAAGGTGTCTTATTAAATTGTTGACTTAAGCAAGCAATATGTAATGAATACAGGCAGTGTATCTTGTTAACATTTCTACAGCTCATTTACCACCAATAAAAAAAAGACTAGACTTTCAAAATTAGATGCACTTTGATAATAATCTGTTTTGCTAGTACATCACTTAATCTTACTAATGCTGAACAATTGCAGTTCAGGTTTCTGATTCATTGATTTTTTCCCAGCAAGTGATAGGATTCAAAACTGCACAAAGTATGGACAAAAATATAGTTAAAGTGATTTATTTTTTTCTATTATTAAAAAATGTGTGTGGCTGCATGAAATGGTAGTATGCTTCTGTAATAGCAAAATATCGCAGTTACCTCTGAAGGTAACTAAGGTCTTGCCATAGTTTTGGTTGAGACCACCAGAAACAGGAAAATAATGTTATCAGTCTCTCCTCACTGAGAAAGGCTTGCCCTTTGAAAGTTTACCTCTATCAGGCTGAGCCCAGAGAGCACTCAGCACGATGCAAGCCATGGCAGCGAATTTGCCAGATACATTTAACACTGCTTTTTAGAGCTTTTGGTTTTATTACCTACTATATAGTTTAGCTGGTGACAGAGGGTTACATCTCTGGTGCACACCACACATGACGCAGGACAAGCTGCCACCAGCCTCAGCATGATGACAAAGAGCATGAGCCATCCACCTGAAAGGAGAAGGCAAGGCACATCGTGACGTTGGCATTTATTACCATGATTTCAGTATGTTCAGCTCATAAGGCATTTTGGTGATTTCTGCTATTTAATGAGCCACCTTGGGTTCTCACAAGATGCCAGGTGAATAGCTAGAATTCTTGATTCGTATATAATTTAAACCAAACTTCTAAAGCATTTGACCATAAATTTAGAGAGCTCATATCCAGGGCATACCCCTTAGAATAGTTTATTTAAAAACTAAATTACTCTGTAAAGTACTGTACAGCTTATTGAGCTTTTGCACATACATGATCTTATTTAGTTCTTTTAATTCTGCAATGCAATTGGAGGCTGAAAGGCTGAAGTTCAGAATGGCTCATAAACCACCTAAGGTCACATAGCTATTTGGTATTTGACCTCACATCTTGACTCTCTCTCCAGTGTTCTTTCTGGTTTGCAGAAGTCAATCTCAGGCACTGCATCTTACATAAGCACCAGCGAAGTATTCTTTACAGATTTAGATGCCATACTTAGAGAGGGAGTCTGGAGGAGCACCAAGATCATAAGCTCTACCTAGCTTTGAATTCAGCTCTGCTATTTACTGACTAAGGTGTCTTAGGTAAATTATTCATTTTTTCTTATTTTTTGCCTTTTCATTTTTAAAATGGAAATAACAGATGCCTACATGATAGAGTATGTTGTAAAAATTAAATGGAATGCTCTGTTTAAGAAATGTTAGATTTTCCCATGATTTTTATGCTTTTTCAGCCCTCCAATGAAATGTTAACATCATTTGGATATAATATTCCAAAAAGGCAATGTATTTATAATATATCGCATGATTGATTTAGAGGGGAGAGAAAACCTGAAGCACATTGTAATAAAAACGCTCTACCTATATAATAACATAGTTTGAGAATTAAGTAAAATGTAAATAAAACATAAAATCATGAATTCTGTCATTCGTTCAACCCTCTGCACTGAAAGCTTTCTGTAGGCTGAGCACTGCTACAGGCACTGGGGACAGAGTAGTGACAACAGTAAATCCCTGCCCTCGTGGGCAACAAAAAATCAATATGGAAATATCTGTTAAGTCATCTGGGAATAAGTGCTACGGAATAAATGAAGTAAGAAAGGGAGCAGATAGCACTAGCTTGGGGGTTTTTAGAACAAGGAAAACCTCTCTGACAAAGTAACATTTGAGCAAAGACCTGGAGAAGGTGAAGGCGCTGGTCAGTCCGGGTGGAGAGAATGGCAAATGCAAAAGTCCCTGAGAGCATGGTGTGCTTGGCCTGAGGAGGTTAGCCTGCCCACAGACGCAGCAGGAAGGGAGCGTCAGGCAATAGGGAGGGCAGGCTGTGCGCGCCTCACAGAATGGAATGGAAGGGTTTTGCTTTGTATCCAAATCAGATGAGCCTAAAAGGGGGCTTTTAAGAGTGGTATTACTTAATCTGTAGTACATTTTAAAATGATTATTTTAGGGGCACCTGGGCTTAGTCGGTTAAACATCTGTCTTCGGCTCAGGTCATGATCCCAAAGTCCTGGATTGGAGCCGAGCATCATCAGACTCCCTGCTCAACAGGGGGTCTGCTTCTTCCTCTCCCTCTGCCGCTCCCCCTGCTTATGCACTCTCTCTCTCTCTCTCTGTAAAATAAAGAAATAAAATATTTTAAATAAATAAAAAAACAAAATGAGTATCTTGGCTACTGTGTTGGTTACTGTAGTTTGTAATATAGTTTCAAATCAGGGAGCATGATGCCTCCAGCTTTAACCTTTTTCAAGATTGCTTTGGCTATTCAAAGTCTTTTGTGGTGTCATACAAATGTTAGGATTCTCTGTTCTATTTTTATGAAATATGCCTTTAGGATTTTGGTAGGGAATTGCATGAATCTGTAGATTGCTTTAGGTAGTATGGACATTTTAATAATACAAACTCTTCCAATCCACGAGCATGGAAATCTTTCCATTTATCTGTTTTGTTTTGTTTTTTTCAATTTCCTTCATCAATGTCTTACGGCTTTCAGTGTACAGATCTTTTGCCTCCTTCGTCAGATTTATTCCTGGGTATTTAATTCTTTTTGATGTAATTATAAATAGTATTGTTTTCCTAATTTCTTTTCCTGATAGTCATTATTAGTGTATAGAAATGTAACAGACTTTTGTGTATTTGGTTTTGTATCCATAACTTCACTGGATTTATTAATTTCAACAGTTTTTTGGTGAAGTCTGAAGGGTTTTCTATATATAATATCACAACATCTGCAAATAGTTTTACTTCTTCCTTTCTAATTCAGATGTTTTATTTCTTTTTCTTCCCTAATTGACTCTGGTTAGGATTTCCAATACTATGTCAAATAAAAGTGGCAAGAGGGGGCATTCTTGTCTTATTCCTGAACTTAGAGAAAAGCATTGAGCTTAGAGGAAAAGCATTGAGCATGTAGGTTGGCTACCATGTTGGGAATACTTTTGATAAAGAAAGAAAAGAAGCAGCAAAAGTAATTATAAGGCAATTATAATAATACAAAAAGGAGAAGATGGTGGTTTAGATGAAAAATAGAGGTAGATTATGGATAACTTTTTTATTATCATGATGGAATTTAATATAACAAATTTGAGCTCAAACAAGCTATCCTGTGCAATGGAACATACTAGGTATACAGAAGTAAATGAACCATTGCTTACTCTCAAAGCACTTGCTACATAGTGGCATAAACATGTAAATGTCTAGTTATAGTCCAAGGAAGAATTAAATAAATCTAAAGAGAGTTGCAAACTTATTTTTGGAACCACTTGAACACCTTAAGAAGGATGTATCTTGTGGATTGAGCCTTGAGGGCAGAGGATTTCTATATGTAGAGGGTAAGAGTTAGATAATTCTAATCTGAGAAAATAGTAAGAACAAGGCCCTGCATCAGGCAAAAATCTAATCTCAGTTCACTTCTTTAAACCTACCTGAGCTGCTTGGAGTCTATTCCATGCATATGTGCTCCAGAGGCCAGCCAAAGATTTAAACAGAGTTTGTATGCAGATTCTGGGACTCCCTTTCTTAGACTCTATTCTTCTGGGGTCTCCCCTCATTTTCTAGTGCCTGTGCATGATAAGCGGGATTCTACGATAGCCCCAACATCCCTGACCCCTGGTATACATGCCAAGGATAATCCTCTCCCCTTGAATATGGAAAGAACCTACAAATATGATTAAATATGATTACTCCTATAATTATGTTTCCTCATATGGCAAAAGGAAAATTTCCCTGGGTAGGCCTGATCTATCAGATGGGCTCTTTAAAGGCAGAGAATATTTCTCCAGTTGGTCACAGAAGAAGAAGAGAAACATGTCCTTGCTGCCCAGGATGAAAGCAAACGGCCATGTTGTGAACTACTTATAGGAACCATGTGGCAAGAAACTGTGAGCACTTTCCAGAAGCTGAGAGTCATCTCTAAACAACGATTGGCAAGAAAACAGGAACTTGAGTCAGACAACCACAAGGAAATGAATTCTTCCAAAAACCAGAGAGCTTAGAAGAGGCCTTGAGCCTCAGAGGACAATCACAGTGCTAGCTACACTTTGATTTTAGTCTGGTGAGACCCTGAGCAAAGGACCCAATTAATTTGCACTCACTTCCTGACCCATGGAAGCTGTGAGATAATAAATGGGTGTTGCTTTAAATTATTAAATTTGTGATATTTTGTTAAAAACCATAGCTAATATATTCTGATTGCCCTGAATTTTGTCATCTGGTTCTTTAAGCAAACCTGTAGGCTTTCGTAAGAATTTTAATTGTTCCCTAAGATGTGGATGGGACCTGCCCTTAGGGTCAATTTTGCTAAAAATAAATAAATAAATAAAAAGATGGGAAACTGACTCCATGCCCTTCCTTTCTTCCAAGTGACTCCCCTCCAGAAGCTACTGGCTTTTGTTCCCTCTCTTCTGCCTTTAGGTAGCCGTCTTTTGCATTTTGTCCAGAGCTTACAGTTGTCTGGGGGAAGGTTGATTCACTATAAATGCTACCTGTCCATTCAGATTCTGGATGCCTTCTGCAGACAGAATGAATATGATTTGCTGGTGGATTAAAAGCAAGAGTATGACAAAGAGAAAAGTCAGAGATGAGTCTTCGGTTTTTTTGGCCTCTATAAGTGAAAGGATGGAGTTGCCATTTACTGAAACAGGGAAGACTATAAATATAAAAAATTGCATATGTGAGTTTAGAGTTTAAGAGAGTGTACGGGGCTAGATATAGATATTCGGGAGTTGTTTTTTAAAGCCATGAGACAGAATTAAACCCTCAAAAAATTAACTCTAGAGAGAGAGATGAGAAGAAACCAAAAGCTTGAGTCCTGGTACATTACAGAATTTAAAGATGAAAAGGAAAAGTGAAAGTAATAGAGGAGACTGAGGAAGAACAAGTGAGAGAGGAGAAAAGTAGTGAGAAGTAGTGACCTCAAATCCAATTAAAGATCTTTCAGGCACAAAGGAATGATTATTTGCATTTAATGCAGTGCCAAGGAAGATGAACTTTCCATAGAAATGTGAGTGGACATGGAGCACTGGGTGTTGTGCAAAAAGAATGAATACTGTTACGCTGAAAAAATAAATAAAATGGGAAAAAAAAAAAAAAAGAAATGTGAGTGGAGGCAAATTATGTGGATTTAAACAATGGTGGATGGTCAATGTAGTAGTGGGAATTAGAAGTTTGAGGGAAGAGAAGGTCCAAAATAAGTATCTGGAGTGTGAGAGAGTGAGTGAGCCAAAAATGTGTAATAGGCTCTCTGGGCAGTACTGAGGGTCCACCTCAGATTAGGGGGACATGATTTTGTAGTTAAGAGTGGTCAGGATGGATTTAATCAAGATTGGGAATTTTTTTTTTTTTAAGATTTTACTTATTTGAGAGAGAGAGAGAGAGTATGTGTGAGAGAGAGAGCGCATGAGAGGGGAGAAGGTCAGAGGGAGAAGCAGACTCCCCATGGCGCCGGGAGCCCGATGCGGGACTCAATCCCAGGACTCCGGGATCATGACCTGAGCTGAAGGCAGTTGCTTAACCACTGAGCCACCCAGGCCACCCTGGGAATTTTTTTTTTTCCAGTAGTGTACAAAATGCATGATAAGGCAAGGTAACTGAGGCTGTGTGGAAGAGAGTCATTATGATTGCTAATAAAATGTAAGCTAAGTAAGGGAGGAAACAAGGTGAGTAAATGACAGTGAAGAGATAGTAAGATGAACAGGCAAACCATAAGAGACTTAATTATAGAGGACAAAGCAAGGGTTGATGGAGGGAGGTGGGTGGGGGGTGGGCTAAATGGTGATGGGCATTAAGGAGGACACTTGTGATGAGCATTGGGTGTTATACGTAAGTGGTAAGTCACTAAATTCTACTCCTGAAACCAACATTACACTATATGTTACCTAAGTAGAATTTAAATAAGAACTTGAAACAAAAAGAAGAAGAAAGAAAAGATGGTAAGATGAACAAAAAAATAAGGGAGATAGATTAGATGATAGGTAGGTAAGTAGATAGATAGATGCAGGCATATGTACCTACATAGAACGATATTAGCATAAACACGGTTTTTAAGGCAGAGTGATAGATACATGGAGGTTTACTAAATTGTTCTCTAATACTTTAGGGTATATTTTAAAATGTTCACAATATAAAGTTGCGTTTTTTAAGTAACAAGATGGTTTGTGTGGTTAAAGATTGTTGGAGTCAGGGTTCCAGAAGAAGTAAGCTAGAGAGGCGTCTGGGTGGCTCAGTCAGTTAAGCATCTGCCTTCCATTCAGGTCATGATCTCAGGGTCCCGGGATTGAGCCCCACATCGGAACCTGCTTCTCCCTGTTCCCCCTGCTCATGTTCTCTCTCTCTCTCTCAAATAAATAAGTAAAATCTTTTAAAAAAATTTAAAAAATTTAAAAACAAGTAATCTAGAAAGAAAGTAAAGCCTAGTCACTGATCTGATGGAAACTGACAGGATAGAAACATGGAAGGGTTGCAGACCTTGTTAGGAACTGGTCTAGGAGAGGACACAGAAGCTAAGTGACTAGAAGAAGATGGAGTGTAAGGTCAAGGCAGAAGAGGAGACAAAGGAACCTAGAGGTCAGGCCATTATAATGATTAGTTGCATGGATAATAAAAGCACTAAGTAATGTTAGCATGACAGGAAGCGTAACACTAAAGCCTTCAAAGAATGATGGACAGTGACTGGTATAATAGCTTCATAAACTGGTGGTTTTTAGAAGAGAGGCCATTTGGAAGTTGCAACAACAATAAGGAAGACCCAGAGCTCCACTCACCCCATCACCACCCCCACCACTTAGGGGCACCAGGAATACGTAAGAAAAAAACAGCTTTCACTTGAGAGGGCTCAGGGGAAGCAGTGTCCTCAGGGGAGGGCTAGATATTAAGGGAGAAATTGTTCTACTAAGAATCTAGATTAGTTGGTTACTGCGCCTGAATGTTAAATTGGGCTATCCACCTCCTGGCAGTAAAAGTTTCATAAAGGAGAAATGATAGGTTATATAGTCCCTAGGATCTGACAAAAGGAGGCATATAATTTCTTTCAAAAAGAACAACATTTTCTAAAATCCCCAGTACTTTTTCCATAGATCCATAATCATCTTTATATCCTGAGCAATTAGAACAAAGTTTGGAAAGTAATCAGAATACAATAAATGTTTGTTTAACTAAACTCTTCAGACACAGAAGTTCATAATGAACAATGTCTTTAATGGCAGCTTTTGAATATAAAAAGCTTATCTTAACCCCTAAAATAGGGCATAGTCATAAGGTTTCTATTGATCTTAGCTTTGAATCTGAGATGACATTTTCAAAATGACGCTAATTACAAAATTTGCTTAAGCAGTTCTTTTCTACAGACACATTGTGCAGTATATTATAAGGCACTGAGATAGTTAACAGTTTTTAGTATTCACTTTTATTCTTTCATTTTGAAGAGAAAAACCTGCCATTTAAAAGCATGCAAAGCTAATTAAAGCTTTTCCACTATTTCATTATCTGAATGTAGTTGCAAATTTTGACTTAAAACTCTTATCAGAAGAAGACTCAACATCCCTCCCTGAACAGCAAATGAACATTCAATTAACACTTCAATACAAGTGTATTTTAAATAAAAATATACTTTATTGTTAATCTCATTCTTTACAAATGCAAATGCCCAATTTTAAAATCCAAAGAGTCGCCTCCCTTTTATTCTTTGGGGGAAAAAAGTCTTTTCTTTATTTACAGGGAAGACCCGAATTTTCTGAAGTTGTTACCAAGTTAGAAGAGTGTCTTTGCAACATTGAGGTAAGAACTTCAGCTTCTGAAATATGTCTTTAAAAAAAAAAATCTTGAATATCCAAAGGGGTAGGGGAATAGGCAAGTGGTGCTCATAGAAAGTAGGTATGAAGGTCCATAACTTCATTCATATATTTACCCCGTTCATTAAGCTTCTAAGGTGGATTGACTGAATCTATAGGAACAAAGGTAAATTCAGCATGAATTGGGGCCTTACAGCACATAACCAGTCAGGCAGATGGGCACAGGCAAACCCAGCTTGAAAAAATTAATTTGTAAAAGTTTGAAAATACAGCAAATATGTTAGAAGGTAATTATGTAAATCAACTTTTTTCTATACAAAATTCCTACCTACAGTGAAACGTAAGTTGAAATATTAAGCCATTGTCTATGCTCAATAAGAAAGGAAAATTATCACTAAAATTAGTGCATAAATTAATTGGGATGCATTGCTTTTATACCACACATGTGTTGCATGAAGTGATATATGTTGGTAATCAGCCTAATGGAATTTTCTTCCCTTAATATCAAGGAGCTGTTTGCTTTAATTTTCTCTCTAATTGCCTTAATTTTCTATACACCTGGTCAGGAGATAGTACTTGAAAATAACCAAGGAAGCTAACACATGAGCACGAGTTCAAAAATAATAATATATTCCCAATGCAAATGAGTGCTGCAAGAGACAGGAGTGGACATCACATATATAGGCTTACGAATACACGTGCATATAATGGGAAGGAGCAAAACAGGGGAAACAGCATCAACAGCATCAATCCCAAAGTGGAACCATCCATTTTTTTCCCCTAAAACAACAACAGCAACAAAATCTCAACTTATAGTCACTAGAGCCCAGTTTTTTGGGAAAGGGTTCCAGGTCTTCAGCGGCAGCCTGCAGCAAGTGGCTGTTTCCTAACTCTGTAACGGAACTTCTAAAAAGGAAGTCTTTTTTTTGTAGGAGGCAGCTTCAGTCTTTGGACATTAAACATCCATGCCCTTTTCTTCGGTCCTGAAACATACAAAGCAGAGAAAAGTAGTAGTGTGTATGGTGGGGCTTTAGCAGCCCCTATTAACAAGAGCATCTGCCAGAGGCCTTGAATGTTGAGAGACACTTAAGGCTTAAGTTCCAAGTGTCCTCTCACTTTGAACCTTTGTGTTTCACAGGGCAAAACTGCTTCACCTGGGGATATAGCCAATTAGATGAGAAAGTGGATTCCAGAAACAGAGACAATGGTAGGCTCTCCTAACTAGTATGGCTTCTTATATTGACCAAGCCTCTTAGCACAATCTCCACCAGTACAGAAGATGAATAACTATAGGCAAAGAGAACTTGCCAGACTGGGCTGCACCAAATAATGGCCCAGAATCAACTTTAAGGGGCTTGATTTGTGGAATTCCATGTCTTAGAAGATAAAATGATAGGGCATGTCTAACAAGAATAAATGGTAACATCACATACCAGAGGCAAAGAAACAATAGTAAGAATGTCAAATGGTGGAGATGTGGTTTAGGAGCATCATGCATGTTAGTGTATTATAAGCTCTTAGGGAGTTAGAATGTGAAGTAGCTGTCTTGCTACAAAATAAAGGATGGGTATCATTCTTCTCTCTTCTGAGATAGCCAAACAAAATAGTACCCAGTTATGTCCTTTTAAAAGGATGATTATAACTGGAACATAAATTTTAGGGAAGACAGATCAGAATGATGAATGGATTGAAAATCATGGGTGTGAGAACCAATTAAAGGAACCAGAAATGCTTGTCCCAGAGAAGAGAAAATTAGGATGAGCCTGAGAGCTATTTTTTTAAACATCTGAAAAATGATCATATGGCAAATGGATTGGCCTTGTTCTCTATGGGCCAACAGATGGAAATGAAGTGTAACTACGGTTTGGTTTTTTTAGGAGAAAGAAGCGTCTAATTGTCAGAGCTGTCCTAAGATAAATGAGCAGATCTGGAGGCAGTGAGGTCCTCATCACTCGAGACTCCCCATCAGCTCGCATAGCTAACTTGAAAAGGAGGTGCGGAAGAGATTCAATCATTGAAGAGTTTGAAGGTTCATTTCAACACTGACAACACATGATTCTCAGAGCTTCACTTAGTAATAGCTTGGCTACTGTGAAGAGCCTAGAATTTACATATATTTTATTTTTAAACCAAAATCTACTGCCGACATGTTTTATGAAATTATAATGTCAAAGCACTACTGTGTTCAGTTGGGTTAAGTAAACAGCAAGGTCGTCAGAAATTCAAGAACACTACTCTCCTACTATTTTTTTTTTCTTCTCTGTCTCATTTTCTTCATTCTCTTCTATTTTCTAGCTACACTTAACTATTTGCAACTATTTTTAAAAATTCTCCCCCAACAACTCTCTCTAGTCCCCATGCTTGCCAGACATTAAAGCATCCTTCATTTTATAAAATGGATGTATTCTTGGAAACATGTGTAAATTCATTTTACATAAAGGAAATAATTTCATTTAAAGGGGATAATTTTAAGCTACAGTTTAAAGGAACTCTGCCATGAATATCATCACCATAGTGAAAAATGTCATCTTTCAACCATTAAATAATCACCTTCTAAATATCTGTGTTATGAATCTGATTTGAGCATACCGTGTATTCTGAAACGTGGTATAAGTTGAATGGGCTAGCTCTCAGCCTAGAACTAGGTCAAAAAAGTAAATTAAGCTAGCCATGTGTTGTCATCAGAGGCCAATAGGAAAAGCCGGAAGCAAACTGAGATGAATAGAAATTGAAATATGAGAAATCCTAGAATAGGAAGTTAAAAGAAATCCATATTCTATTCTATGCCTTAAGCCTGTCGGATTTATGAAAGGATTGAAACTACCCCTTCTTCACTCAGATGATGTCTCCTGCATCAAGTAACAGTAGCGGGTCTCTCTCACCTTCTGCTTCTTCTGACTGCCTGGTGAGCCGGGGTGGGCCTGGCCGGAGCCACGTGGCAGCTTTACGGAGTCGTTTCGAATTGGAATATGCTCTGAATGCGAGGTCCTGTGCTGCCTGGTCCCAAAGGTGAGTGCAATCTAAACAACAGTCTCATGGTCCAGTTAACCAGAACCCATCAAGATCCTCACCCAATGTGGTTAGTGTTAACGGGGGATTTACCATCTCTATGGCAAACTTCAAAGTAAGAGTTTTTAGCCCATTTTTCGTATAATATTCTATTAATGTTATAGGACTGAAAAACAGAAATTATATTATTTATTTGCTTAAGATGTCTAAGTTTCAAGTAACAGCAGTTACCTCTAGCTTAATATGGAACTGTCTAACTACAGCAACAAAAGAAATTTACTGAAAGCACTTTGGGGTTATCTTATGGCATCCAAGGAAGGATTCCTTCTGTAGGAACCAAGACACAGCTTTGAGGATCTGAGCACCACAAGAGTTCAGCATATCGAGGCTGACCCTATGACCCAGCAATTCCACTCCTAGGTATATACCCCAAAGAACGGTAAACAGGTACTCAAACAAATACTTGTACTCAAATATTTGTAGTAGCCCTATTCACAATCGCCAAAAGGTGGAAACAACCCAAATATGCATTAACAGATGAGCAGATAAACAAACTGTGGCATGCACATAATAAAACATTCTTCAGTCATAAAAAGGAATGACATACTGATACATGCTTCAACATGGATGAACCTAGAAAATATGCCTTCAGTTGGAAGAAGCCATGCACAGAAATCACATGTTATATGATCCTCTTTATATGAATACCCAGAATAAGTGTGTGAGTCAGTTCAGGCTGCCATAACAATGGGATGGTTTAAAGAACAGAAATTTATTCTCTCACTCTGGAGGCTGATAATCTGAGATCAGGATGCCAGCATGGTCAGGCTCCGGTGGGACGTACCGATGCCCATCTTCCTGGCTTACAGATGGCCCCTTTCTCACTGTGTTCTCACACTGCAAAGAGAGTTCTGCAATCTTTTCACCTTTTTTTTTTTTTTAAAGATTTTATTTTGACAGAGATCACAAGTTGCCAGAGAGGCAGGCAGAGAGAGAGGGGGAACCATGCTCCCTGCTAAGCAGAGAGCCCCATGCCGGGCTTGATCCCAGGATCCCGGGATCATGACCTGAGCTGAAGGCAGAGGCTTTAACCCATTGAGCCACTCAGGCGCCCCTCTTTTCACCTTTT
Source organism: Meles meles (assembly GCF_922984935.1). Classification (NCBI taxonomy): domain Eukaryota; kingdom Metazoa; phylum Chordata; class Mammalia; order Carnivora; family Mustelidae; genus Meles; species Meles meles. The sequence continues at coordinate 154,509,931 of NC_060066.1, read as the reverse complement.
TATAAAGGCATCTGTCCTGTGAGATCAAGGGCTTCAGTCTGACCTCATCTAACCTTAATCGTCTCCTTAAAGGCCCTATCTCCAATACAGTCATATAGGGATTAGTGCTTCAACATAGGATTTGGTGGGAGGGGGACACAACTCAGTCCATAAAAGGTAGTATGTAAATCCAGTAAAAAATTTTTTTTAATTAAAAAATAAAAATAAAGCAGACTGGTAGTTGCCAGAAGCTGCGGAGAGAGAGAAATTAAGAGTAACAGCTTAATGTGTACAGGATTTTATTTTGGGATCATGAAACTATTTTCGAACTAGAGAGAGGTGGTTGTAAAACACTGTGAATGTACTAAAGGCCACCAAATTGTTCACTTTCATATGATTAATTACATGTTATGTGAACTTTACCTCAAAAAAAAAGAGTGAAAAAGAGGAAAAAAAAAAAAACTTAAGCAAAGGAGTAAGTCAGAAAAAAGAAAAGAAAAAAATTCAACATTCTTCCATAGTGAATTCTACTATTGACATGCCCCAGTTCCCAACAGACAGTCTCTTTGTCTCTCAGCTTAACTGTAAAGTTTCAAGGAGAGATATATCAGTTATGTAATGCCATAATAATTCTCTATAAAATCCATACCAGAATCCAAGAACATACATTCATAAGTATTTATTTCTCGCTCATGTGTCTCTGAGCCAGTTGTAGGTGGCTTGACTGAGCACAGGTTTTTATCCAAAGTCTATCCCACATGTCTTTCCCTGTCTTTGGTGCAGCAGCTACTTGAGACATGTTCTTCTCATGGACAAAGGCTTGGAACTCAAGAGGACAGGCCCTACTTCACATGCCCATTTAATCCCTATGTTCAAGTTTCACCCCATGGCATTCCATAGGCACGTCACATAGCTGAGTCCAATATCCAGTAGGGAGAGAAAATATATTTACTCAACCTCTAGTGGAAGGAATTGCAAAGTCACTTGGCAAAAGCCATAGACATGTGAATATCTATGAATAATGAATTAGTAATAAAAGCGGTGTGCTCTGAGAGAGAATGCGATTGGCCCTTTTTTGGATCAAATGGCCACCCCTGGTCTTAGCAAGTGTGACTGGCATGGCAGTGGGGTCATATTTCATTAATATAAACATGGCTGCCAGGTACCCCTATTCTGGATGGGGAATGGAAAAGGCAATCACTTGTAAGCTGGATGGGTACCATAGAAAGTATATACTGCAAACCATGGAAATCTGGAAAAACTGGCTTAAAATCTCTGTGATTTCACATGAGCTCCAGAGCATTTGCAAGTTGCTATACATGTATACCCTTATACACACAAAAATGCCTCCACACTCACTCACACATTCCATCATCGCAGTAAGAATTTGTATCCTGAAAGTGGAGAAAGATGAACTGGAGTGAGCAAGGATCTTACACCATACACAAATTGCTGATGTTGGTCTCTTAGCCATAGTTATTATATTCTTAGTCTAACAGAAGAGTTGCAGCTGCTGCTATGAAGAGACTGAATCATGAAGCCTTTAATCTACCGAATGTCATAAAATTAAGTATCAGTGGGTTTGATTGATAACCAGGCAAAGTGGACACAATTCTTTATCAGATTCCAGTCTCTTACATAATTTCATAAGAGGCTCATAGGCCAAGATTGGATTAGGTTCAGTCACAGCATCGTCTCCTGGTTCCATCTGCTCTTCTCATTCCTTACTTGTGGTTTTAAAATTAATTCTCTGAACAGCCAGATTTTGATATTTCCAAAGCACAGTCACCTGAAGTTTGTCTACTTTGAAGCAGAGATTAAAAGCGTGAGCTGTGGAACCATATAGACCTGAGGTTCAATCTCAGCTTTGACATTTACCAGCCCAATGACCTTGGGCCAGTTACTGAAAGTTTTATACATAAAATAGAGATAGTAATACCAGCTTTAGGATTGCTGTTGAGAGAGGCAGTATTGTCACGAGAGTGAGTGAGTGATTAAAAGATGCCAGGAAACCCAAGCAAAAACTACAAGTTCCAGTAATGTAGGTAAGTCATACACCTTACAACACATAGACAGCCGCACAACATGGGAGACACAGCTACACTCCCAGTAGGCCCTTCGAGAACCCAGAGAAATAAACCGTTGCTCATAAAACTGCCCAAATGGGGGTGGGAAAAACCCATCTGGTCTTTGAAATGTTGCTTTTGATAGTCTCCTAAGGTTTCTTATAGCTTTCTGGCCCTTCACAGCTGTTGGAGAACTCTGCTAAATCTTCATCTCTCTACTTGGTTCAGATTTCTCTTAATAATGTAGGACATCCTGGGTATTTGCTGTGAGAGTGCATGGAAGTTTTGTTTATTGGTTGTACCATCCCTCTAGCAAGTTCAATCTCTGGACTGCTTGAAATCAACTCCAGAAATAGATAAAGCATTTAGCTAAGCTGTAAGATGTACTAAGATAGGAATCGTGTGTGTTTTATTCATAACCACATCCCTAGTATCTAGCAGTACAGTTGGCATAAAGTCAATATGTAATAAACATTTGTTTCATAGATAAAAAATTGAAATAAATGGGCTCAAAAAATCATGATTATTATTAATTTGGAACATAATGCATGAAAGAGCTTTAACTAATTTTGGTATGCTTTCCATGTATATACCTATCATTATTGAGCGCCTACTGCATGCTGGGTACTATTTCAGACCCTTTGAGTAGTCATCTAAGTAAGGCTCAGGAAGTAGGTATTCCAATTTTTATAGATGAGGAAACTGAGCCTCAGGAAGGAGAAGCAACTTTCCTAAGTGTGTGGAGGCAGAGCTGGAATTCTCACCCAAGACTCTTCTATGCTTTCTGAATTTCTCTGGCACAAGAGGTGGCGCTTTTCAGAAGCTTGATATATTTTGCCAATACTTGTATTTGCTGGACTTCTTCCAGCTTCTTCTGGAAGCCAGTCAGGGAAAGAATTCAGCGACTTCTCCTCCGCCTGCCTTTTTAGCTTTTATTCTGAAAGACAGAGCAAGTGAGACCAGAGATCGATAGGTTCTTAAGGTCAAAGAGCCTGAGGATACAGGAACCGATGGAGTGCCTCCAGCAGGGCCACAAGTTCAACAGCCTGGAAGACAGCGGCTCGCAACTTTGGCCGCACATGAGAATCACCTGGGGAACTCTTGCAAGTACCAATGCCCAGGGCCAATTACACCCAAACCTATGGGGGAGGGGGCACCCAGACATCAGAAGCTTTTAAAGCTTCCCAGATGGAAAAAAAAAACAAAAAAAACAAACCATAAAATGAGGTTTCTGAGATGATTGCAACATTCCTCCAAGTATGAGAAGCAGGCGAGAAGGGAACCCTGCTGTGCTAACCTGCCAGTCACTTTGGGGGGAGGAGATGCAACCAGTGGGATACACAGAAGAGGAAAGTGAGGGCAGAGGTGACACAGCAGTTGTGACCAAAGGGCACCACTTTGAAGGTTAATTACCTGTGGGGTCTCTCCCTGAAGTCTTTACAATGTGCTAGTAACTGCTGATCTGAGGGGTATTCTAACTTGTTAAAATCACACAAGGTGTAATTTTTAGCCTAGTATCATGCTTTTAAAATACAGGTACAGGGGGCGCCTGGGTGGCTCAGTGGGTTAAAGCCTCTGCCATCGGCTCGGGTTGTGGTCCCGGGGTCCTGGGATCGAGCCCCACATCGAGCTCTCTGCTCAGCGGGGAGCCTGCTTCCTCCTCTTGCTCCCTCTGCCTACTTGTAATCTCTGTCAAATAAATAAAATCTTTAAAAAATAAAATAAAATAAAATACAGGTATAGGATTTGGCCTGTGGTCCTGACTAACGTACGCTCCCAATTCTGGGCCTCTCAGCCCCCCACAACTTCTTAAACATGGTACATTTATTTTTCAGTTTTGGGTTATGAAGTTCACAGCCTGTAGTTTTATAGTGCGTGATTTGATGGGGGTTTTGGTTGTTGTTTATTTGCATATTTGCTTTTTAATGATTATTGTTTTCCTTCATAAAATACAGGTCAAGGTGGGAAACTGTCAGATTACTTTCTTGGCAGGTCATAGGGACCTACCAGTTCCCACTAAAACCACAAACTGTTGCAATCTGAGATGGAGGAAGGTGCTCCTAAGGGCTGCCTCTTTTAAAATATTTTATATCTCTAGATATATTTGGAAAACTAAGCATGTGGTACTTGCCCCTCCCACTGGGTATGAAATCTCTCCCATCTCTTACACGGATTACATCATGTAAATTTAGAAATGACAGAGTGATACACAACCTTTCAGATGCGAAAACCAATTAGTGTTTGTGAGGGGCTGGGCTCTGAGAATAGACTGCTCTGACCTAGTTAGCCATCCTGGAGAGGAGAACCAGAAATCCAGGGACTGCAACTGTAAAATAGATACATTTGGAATTAACTTCTCACATTACAAAAGAGTCCATCAAAGGGTTCCTTGAAATAGGAAGTTTGCCTAGTGCACTTGCAATGCAGTTCAACTTAATGAAAGTTGAATGTAAGCTATAAAATTTTAATTTACACTTAGTTTTTCCGGAATGCAGGATTTGTGGGTGATGACAGTGCCCTGAAACTGATGTTCAAAAGAACATCAGTTTGAAAAGAAAGGAGAGCAGGGAGACGTTCGTGGCCATTTGCCAGCTTGGAGCACAATGTTTATCAAGTAGGAGCAATCGTGTCTCCTCGTCACTAAAGGCCAATACTTCCCTTTTTAATCTACCACCTCTCCTACTGCAACTTCCCTCAGGCTCCTTAAATGCCCTCCCTTCTTTCCTTGCCTTCCTCTCCCCCAGTTTCTATCTCTTGCCAGCTCACCACAATCAGCAGTCTCAACAAGGAGATATGACCATTTTAAGCTCTTCCTATCTTGTTTCTCTCCTCTAAATGAGTTTTCTTATGATTTCATACAATCCATGGCTCCACCTCTCTCTCTCACACACGGACACACACGTTACACACACACACACAGAGTTAACCCCCAGTCCGTTTTCCCACATGACTGCTCTGCTTTTGTTTTAACTTCTCTCCCATTATGACCTTAATTCACTTAACCCTCCACTGCCAGCAACTAACCTTTCTTCTGTAGAATCCAATTCTGTCAGTACCCTACTTTAAAACCACCAGTAGGGGCGCCTGGGTGGCTCAGTGGGTTAAGCCTCTGCCTTCGGCTCCGGTTGTGATCCCAGGCTCCTGGGATGGAGCCCCACATGGGGCTCTCTGCTCAGCAGGGAGCCTGCTTTCTCCTCTCTCTCTCTCTCTCTCTCTCTGCCTGCCTCTCTGCATACTTGTGATCTCTATCTGTCAAATAAATAAATAGAACCTTAAAAAAATAAAAAATAAAACCACCAGTAATACTCCATTACCTCTAAAATTAAGTGAAATCATGTCCTCCTGCAATCCCAAATGATCAATGGTACATTTTCCAGTCCTACCTCCCCCTTAGCATCATATGTCCCAGTCGTCCTAAGCAGAGAGATGCTGTCATTTCTTCTCTTCTTGAATGAGTCCTGAACTTTCTATAGTGTTTTGGACAATCCCACAAAATAAAGAATTATCCTGCACAAAATAGCAGTAGCATCCCTGGTAATGCACGCTATAGACAGATTAGAAGTTCTACTGTATCCCATACATTCCTATGTTTAACCTACGGTTACCCTGTTCCTGTATCCTGTATTTTTTTAACCTTGTCACCTTGACCAGTCTTGCTGAAATATTAATAAGCCTTCAGTAATAGCTAAGTCAGCTCAATCATATCATAAGGGAGCCTTTTCTGGGGCTACCCGGTCCCCACCTGTGCCTCACCAAAGGCCATGGCATTTTGTGGCACTTCATGTGCTTACATTATTTTGTCTTGTAACTATTTATTTTTAGCTCATAAATACTTCAGGGACAGAAATTGTCTTCTTTTTTGTTTTTATTCAGGTGCCTACAATATCTCATTTATAATTTAACTATGTGGTAAATACTAAATATATTTATTTATAATAAATCAGAGGATTCATTAGTTGGGCTACAAATGCCATGCTTTGTATTTCTGCATTTTAAGTGAATAAAACTCCAGCACTCAGAGTTTTTGACCCCTGCATTCCTATCAAGTTCAGGTATGTTCTTATCCAAAATAACGAACCACCAGATAATTCAGACTTCTTTCTACACCACCCTTTCGCCATCAGAGCTTTAGGTGTCTACCTATTTCTTTTTAAAGAAGAATAGAGGTACCTGAACCATGTGAGGAGAGAAGTGACTGATAACATTCATTCCCAGTGTGTTATTAAAAGAGAGAGAGAGAGAGAGAAGGAGGGAGAGATTGCTTTCTGTTGAGGCCGTTAGGAGAAGTATCAATGAAGAGGCAGATGATGGAGATGTGGTCCAGGTATAAAGAGAACAGGATGAACAAACATGAAATAATGATTGCAAACTTTCTTTTCCTTCTTTGCAAATAAATAAATAAATAAATAAATAAATAACTACAAAGGCATCCCTTCCCCAACTGATGTATAATAGTAGTTCTTTTACTCACCAAGGATCTACATTTAGATAGATCTGTTTTCAGTTTTTCTATTCTGTTCCATTGGAATATTTGTTTATCCCTATGTCAGTAATACAGAATTTTAATTACAGTAGCATTTTTAAAGTCTTGATATCTGGTAGGGTTTGTGTCATCTTGGCTATTCTTGATTTTTCTTGGCTTCACTCATATAGATTTTATAATCAGCTTGCATTTTCTACACAAAAAAATAAGATTTTGATTATAGATTTTTTCAAGTTTATTTTTTATTTTTTTAGTAATCTCTGTACTCAGTGTGGGGCTCAGACTTATGACCCTGAGATCAAGAGTCTCATACTCTTCTGAATGAGCCAGCCAGGCACCCCAGAGTATAGATATTTTAAACCTATAGATCAATATGGGAAGATCTGACATCTTTATGATATTGGGTTTCCCCTCCCATGAGCTTAGTGGATTTTTGCATTTATTTAAATGTTTTTTAATATCTGTTGGGGCTAATGTAGAGTATGAACTCAGCCATAATACCTGGCTTGCTAAAATGTAGCACAGAAGCCGCAGGGGACGAAGGAAGGTTTCTGACAGTGGGGTGGGCCTTCGGAAAGCCTTCAAGACCACTCTGCCCTTGGAATGTGGCGGGGAGTTTCGAAACTTTCTTAGCCCAAACAGCCATTCTGCCCGGTGATCAGCAGGGAGCCTGCTTCCTCCTCTCTCTCTGCCTGCCTCTCTGCCCACTTGTGATCTCTGTCTGTCAAATAAATAAATAAAATCTTAAAAAAGAGAGAGAGAGAGAGAGAGAGATGGATGCATTGTCCCTTAGGCTATGTTTAGCAGAACTCTTAGAACAGGCTGATTAGCATATCATACCTTTCCGGTAAACAGAGCTTCCCAGTTTTAGCAAGACCACTTGTCACACTTGAAGTGCTTGAGAAACAGTGATATCCTGAAGGACTAATAAAAGCATGAGCAAAGAAGAGCAATGGGTCTTCGTCTCTGAACACTGACCCTCGTGACGTCTCCTCTCTTTCATAGCAAAGTTTGCAGTAATCTTTCATCCGTCGGTGCAGGGATTTCTGGCCATTCCCAGCAAATATCTTTAAGTTAGATTTCATAATCGTCTTTGTAAGTTTCTTATATACCTTTTGTTGTATTGGTTGTTTCATTCATTGATTGCTGAAATAATTTGAATTCATTGGCACCATATTATTTTATTCTCTGTAGTTTTTCTTTTTTCTCACCCTTTTTTTGTTTTTTTTTTTGATTCTTTGAATATACACTGTTTTTCTTTTTTTAATTTTTAAAAACTTGCATTTTTTAATTTAAATTCAATTTAATTAACATATAGTGTATTATTAGTTTCTGAGGTAATTTAGTGATTCATCAGTTACATATAATACCCATTGCTCATTATATCAAGTGCCCTCCTTAATACCCATCACCCAGTTACCCCCGTCCCCAGACTTACTCCCCTCCAGCAACACTTAATTTGTTTCCTAGAAGAAGGGTCTTTTATGGTTTGTCTCCTTCTGTTTTTATCTTATTTTTCATTCTCTTCCCCTATGTTCATCTGATTTGTTTCTTAAATTCCACATATATGTGAAATCATATAATACTTGTCTTTCCATGACTGACTTATTTCACTTAGCGTAATACCTCTAGTTCCATTCACATCATTGCAAATGGCAAGATTACATGCTTTTTGATGGCCAAGTATGTGAGTGTGTGTGTAACACTTCTTTTTTTTTTAAACATATATCACTTTATTTTCTTTTCTTTTCAGCATAACAGTGTTCATTGTTTTTGCACCACACCCAGTGCTCCATGCAACACGTGCCCTCACTAATACCCACCACCTTGTTCCCCCAACCTCCCACCCCCGACCCCTTCTAGACCCTCAGGTGGTTTTTCAGAGTCCATAGTCTCTCATGGTTCACCTCCCCTTCCAATTTCCCTCAACTCCCTTCTTTATCCATTCATCTGTTAATGGACATCTGCACTTTTTCCATAGTTTGGCTATTGTGGACATGCTGCTATAAACATTGGAGTGCATGTGCCCCTTTGAATCATTGTTTTTATTCTTTGGATAAATACCTAGTAGTACAATTGCTCAGTTGTAGGGTAGCTTTATATTTAACTTTTTGAGGAACCTCCATACAGTCTTCCAGAGTGGCTGTACTAGTTTGCATTCCCACCAACAGTGGAAGAGGGTTCCCCTTCCTCCACATCCTCACCAACACCTGTTTTTTCCTGAGGTGTTACTTTCAGCCTGAATATGCACTCTGTTTTTCTATTTTTGGTGGGTGCCTAGAAACCTTAACGTACTTAACAAATTCTTTATTTAATATATTTGTTAATAAAACAGAAGATCTCCCAAACAAAAGGTTTTAGAGCATTTTAGTTGCAAATCATTCTCTCCTGAGTTATATGATATTTCTGTCATTATTTTAGTTTCATCATGTTTTTTTAATTCTACACCTTAGATACTATTTTATTGTTTTATCCAGCTATGGTTCATTTAGACTTACTCTTATTAATGGCTTCATTATTTTTTTTTAAGATTTTATTTATTTATTTGAAAGACAGAAATTACAACTAGGCGGAGAGCAGGCAGAGAGAGAGGGGAGGAAGCAGGCTCCCTGCTGAGCAGAGAGAATGGCTTCATTATTAATTGCACTTACATTTCACACCTTCCTCCTAGATCATTTTCCTTTTCCTCAAATACATCTTTAAAAATTCCTTTCACATGACTCTGTTAGAAGTAAACATACGAAAAACACCCTTATTCTCCCTCATTCTTGAAAGATACTTTAGTGAATATGGGATTTGAGGTGTTTAATTAACTTTTCGCATATACCTTCAAGATGCATTCAACATGTTTCTGACTTTCCTTGCTGCTCTTAAACTTTCTCCTATGGATCTAATTATTTATTTTATTTCCGGTCTACCCTTTATAACTGCTGTTAGCCCTTCTCTTTGTCTTTGGTAGCCTACATTTAACTATGTGGTATATAGTTTTAATGGATTTAATTTATCTTGCTTTGAATTTCTTGGGTGTCTAGCATCTGAGAATTGACATCTTTTATACATTCTAGATAATCCCTCACCACCACCTCTTCTAATATTTCTGTAGCCCATCTTCTTTATTTTTCCCTTGTGGAACTCTAAAAGTATTTTAGATCTTCTCACTCTATTTTTCACATTTCTCAATCTCTTCATATATTTTTCCCACCACTTACTTTTTCTATGATGACTTCTGGTAATTTCTTCAAATCTGTCTTCCAGTTCACATATTCTCTTGGTAACTGAATCTAATATGTTGCTCTGTTCATTATATTTCTATTTCAACTTATTTCTAATTTCTATTCTATATCTAGAAAATGTGTGTGTGACACTTTGAAAGTCTCATGTTTCTTCCACATACTTTTTATTGATTATTTTCTTTCTTCAAACACATTTATTTAATATTCTATATCTGAAGGTCTGTAACTTCTAATCTCTGTAGTCTTTATATGTCTAATTATGTAGTTCATTGTTTCTGCTGATTCTTGCTCCTGAATCATCACATATTTAAAGATTTGTGTACCTTTTGTGATGTCAGGTCTTTGGAACTTTATCTCTCCAAATTTTTTTGGCACTCTATTTGGTGTAGGTTACTTCACAGAAGCTTTGTGTTTGCTCTTGTTAATCATATAGGTACACTAACCCCACAGGACCCCTTCAGAATGTCCATTTGGAGTTTTTCATAAAATACATGCAGTGGTATTTTCTATTTTAAAACTTGGAACTTTGTGAACTGTGGATGTGACTTCTGAGGGTATATATTTCATTTTTTCATTTTTTTCCTGGAGTCAAGGGCAAAACAGACACTAACCCTCCTCATCTCTTTATGTAGAGTAGATTGTATTTTTCCTGGTTCACTCTGGGATTGTCCTTTGCAGATTTTAGCTTTATACCAGTGTTTCTTATCTGACCTCCCTCCCACCTTGCTTGAACCCAGGCTGTGTTTCCCACTGTGTGGTTCAACAAAAGTCAGGCTTCAGGCCAGCAGGAATCAGTATCTTCACAGCACTTACATCGACCTGGAATCATAATTTTAGCCAATCATTTACTTTTTCATTGGTGTCTACACTAACTATAAATATCATGAGAACATGAGCTTCTTTTCTTCTTTTTGATGCTGTCTCTCCAATACTTAAAACAGTGTCTGGCATATGGTAGGTGCTAAATACCTATTTGTGGAATGAATGAATGATCATGACAGGCCCTCACAAACATTAATGCTGTTCAGTCTTCACCACAGTCTTGTGAAGTAAGCCTCGTGGTTTCCATTTTTCAGACAAAACAAACTGAGACTCCAGTGATTTAAGTAATTTGTTTGAAGCTACATAGTGGGAAAATGGTAGTTGATAGTTGAACCGGGGCCTGCTGGTAGTTTCCCTTACACCACGATGTCTCTGGAGGCTCAGCCTAACCAGAATGTTTGAACCATCTGTAGGAGGCAGGAACTGGTATCCTCTGGTTTGGGCTTTGAGAATCTGCAGAGAGCTGCCTACCTATAAAGTTCTGCCAGTTCCACTGGAACCTAGAGCCCTCTCAGTCTGCAGCCAATACAACCTTTGACTGCAGGGAAATTATCCCTTCTCACTCCGACTACCTCTGATCCTGGCCAGTTTACCTCAGTTTATGTCTGCTTGTGACAGACCTTTATTACCAGCTGCCTGCACTGATATAGACGTAGCCTGAACACCGTGAACTCCATATCTGCTACACATGCACCAGCTTGTCATGGCCTAACCCTGCCCTGTCTTCTTTAATCATGTCTCTGGAAACCAGCCTGGCTCCCTGGCCACATTTTAAAAGCCACAAAAACCAATCAGAACATATAAAAAGATAAACTCTTCCCTTCTAGACAACACGGGACCAGTTTTGAGGATAACTCTACTTTAGTATGATTCCTTTATTGAATTAAATACATTGTAAAACTAGGCCTCCTTTTTTTCCCCATTTCTTCATTAAATATATTCTCTAGTACAGTAGCCAATTGCATTCACTGTATTTGCTTTTAAGTAATTTGTAGCTAACATTTTGGAGCAAAAAATAACCTAATGATGAGGATTTCAAGAATTTTTTAACCCTGGAAATGAAAACAAACACTGCCCTTTCTCACTCATAAATACAGCCTTCCAGCTGATGCCACATGGAAACAATTTTAAGATTTATAAATGTAAGGAGACAATAGAAAGATAGCATCTTTGGTTCCTGAACTGCCTCCCTACTCACTAAAGATTGTTGATTAAAATATGACATTTAAAGGATTTACAGAAGACTTCAGTGTGTATCAGAGCATCACAGTAGTATGTAACTCTCACTTCAGCAATGTCTTCTGAGCTTATAGGAAGTGTTGCCTTACGAACTCGCTTGGCAAGTTCTATGGGCCTCGCTCACATTTTTTGTATAATGAGAAGAGTAAAACGTTGCTTGCCTAATCTAGAGAAAAGAAAACTCTCTTTTTCAGAATAGTTATCACCTCTGGGATGTGTAATTTTTGTGACATTCACTCGCTGAAGGTCAGTTATCAAGCCTTTTTTAAGGGTCTTCGCTGAAAAAATATAAAAGCCAAAGGAGGGCAGCTAGAATCTAAGCAAGTGCCATAATGCCTGTCAGTTGCCTTTTATCTCTTTCTTTTTAAGCTCCAGTCTTTTTGAGGTGCCCATAAATCTCTCTAATTAACAAAAGCAGAAAATTTCTTAATGCCATAGGGTATGGAGTTGAGAGAGAAAAATACACAGTTGATCACATTGATATGAGGGTGTCAAAGTACTTGGTACACCTCATTATGTCCCCAAGTGTCATCTAATAAGGAGGAGAGATTAAAGAGAGTGGAGAGGGGTCTTGGGGGGAGTTAAAATTTCTTCCACAAAGGGCTGAACAACTAGCATAGCTATCTGTTTATATTTGTATACCTCTCCAGCACAGCCCAGGTGCCATACCCAGAAAGCACTTCAGAGAAATAAGCGAACAATTCCCATATGCACACGTACACACAAAAACTAGAAAGAAAACTATAAATTGATTGCTAGTGCCCCCCTGCATTTTATGCTGCTGGTATCCTACAAATCATCAGAACTCAAAATAGTCTGCGCTGAATTGGGATAGAGCTATGTGTAAGAGCTTCCCTTCAGCCCCGGTGAACTGTGGAGCAGTCAGTCTTCTGAGAGATTCTTTCCTAGCTGCCTTGCTCTCTAGCGCCGCCTAGCAACCAGTTGACAAACCACACGTGGGGCCTCCAGCCCTTCTGACTGCTGTACTGAGAGAGAGGCTTGGAGATTTCACACTGAACAAAGGCTGAATTCAGCTGCAGAGTTCGGAGAGTGTGAAAAAAATGTCATCTCTTTCCTTCAATTCCTTGCCTTTCAAAAGCATCCTCAGTTGGAAACAGACTTTTTCCATGAAAAGTGTTAAAAAAAAAAAAACCAAACAAACAAACAAACAGAATACTCCATTCAGAAGACGAAGTGATGAAAAATGGGAAATTAATAAAAGTCAAAATACGAGAAGAGCCCTAGGTGTGTAAAATTGGCACCTTTTTATAGGTTTTAAGGACCTGAATGTATTGTCAGGCATAACAGATTTACATGAGAAGAGTGAGCCAGTGACATATTTAGGTGGCAAGAGGCACTTGAGAGCATGAGCGGTGGCTCTCTGGCTCTCCCGGCGTGGCTCTTCTGATGCTGATTTCCGTATTCTTTTCTGTCCTTCAGCCGGGCTTGTTAGCAATGGAAAAACGGGCTCCCCTGTCACCCAAAAGGTGAGCCGGGAGTGCATTTCCCTCTTCAAGTGTTTTGTAATCCTAATTAACTAATTCCCAGCCAAGGGAAGAGAACCTGCAAAGATTCGCCAGAGGCAAACTGCTAAATAAACGGAGACAAATTTCTCCGTTTTCAATTAGATGAAATGACAGAGTGGCACAGCGAATAGCCTGACTTTCTAACCATCAGAGTTTTATGAGGTTGTTTTTTTTTTAAATTTTATTATTATTATTTTTTAATTCCTGGAAATGAAAAGAAAGCCTGGGCCTTTCTCCATTCATAACCAAAACCCAGAGCCCAGGGCCCAGGCCCACTCTTGGTACATCGAAGCCCACAGATCCTGCGTTGGGCGGTGACATTTGTGTATGACCAAAAGCAAGACTTGGTCCAACAGTGCTGCTTTTGAGACTGCTTCTGCGCTACTGAAGTGTCTGACAGGACACAGCACGGAGACCAGAGAGAACCCACGGCCTAATTAAATCTGTACAGGCGCCGAGCGCGGTTCTGAAGCCCCCACTCCAGCCCCGGCCCCGCCCGGCTCCCTCCCAACTCCAGTGTTTGCGCCGTGAATCTCTTGCCAGCATGGCAACTGTTGCTATGTTTGCAGTAATAAGAAGTGGGTGATGCCGGTGCCTCTGTAATGATTCAGATACAAGAGCAATGATTTCTAAATAGATTTCTGAAGCAGCTCTCACAAAGGCTCTGCACCGCTTAACGGGTTTAACTCCTCGTAGAGGTTTTTTCTCTTCTTTTCATGTTCTGCACCTCCCATGCGGACTAATTCTAACCCTCACATAATGCAAAAATGGCAACATGCTTCCTTTTCCTTTCCTGGTATCTGGAACAGAAAGTTTTTTTTTGTTAAAGAAGACGTTTCACAAGTTAATGTTTCTTATTTATCTCCTTGGCAACTATGAGATTGAGTTTTTCTTGGTGTGTAGGTAAGCCGTTAAACTGAAAAAATCGTGGATCCAGACAAAAGATAATTCCTGTATTAACCAAAGTGGAATGAAAAATCTCTATCGTTAATATTCATGATATTAGCTGAGCACCTTCTATTAATGAGCAGTTTTAAAGGCCTCAATTGCAAAGAAGTACAAAAAATTCACTAATGGGTATATTTATCTCCCCGAATCCTCTTCCAAAGAGACAGCAAAAAAAAAAAAAAAAAAAAAAAGAGGAAGGAAGGAAGAATATTTTGAATATTCCTGGCCTCAATCAGGCACCAATTTGCTAGTCAGTGTCAAGTACCCCACCCCACCCCCTTACTTAAAACTGACTGCTAACACAACCTAGGCCCTCAGGGAGATAATAACTGAAATCAGGCCGTGTTCATTGATGGCAACATTAACTTGGTCAAAAAAGGGAAAGAGAAGGCACTTGATGTGTTTTGATTATTTACTATGTTCCAAACACTGCTATGCATTTTTTCTTCACCACTCATATCACTGGCTTATCACAGCTCTTCTACAAGGTAGGGATTACTTATCAGTATTCTGCAAATGGGAAAAATGGAGCACAGAAAGGATAGATAGCCTCCCCAGGCTTCGCAGCCAGTAAACAGCAGAGCCGACACTGAGCCTACATCAGTCCGACTCCAAAGCCCAGGATCTCTTGACTACTTGCTGAGCTGTGGCAGTGTGAGACAGAGAGCTGCCCTCAATACTAATCAGCTGTGTGGCATGGACAAGTCTCTTCCTGACCTGGGTTTTATGGTTCTCTTCTATTCTAAGGCATGTGAACTTGATCCTTGCTACTCAGAGTGTGGCCCACATAGCATCAGCAGGGGCCTGTTAGAAGTTCAGACTCCCGGGGCGCCTGAGTGGCTTAGTGGGTTAAAGCCTCTGCTTTTGGCTCAGGTCAGGATCCCAGGGTCCTGGGATCGAGTCCCACATTGGTCTCTCTGCTCAGCAGGGAGCCTGCTTCCCTTCCTCTCTCTCTGTCTGCCTCTCGGCCTACTTGTGATCTCTCTCTGTCAAATAAATTTTAAAAATCTTTAAAAAAAAAAAAAAGAAGTTCAGAGTCCCAGGCCCCACAGAGACCTACTGAATCACAACCTGCATTGTAACATGACTTGTGAATGTGCATTAAAATTTAAGAAGCACAGCACTTACCAGTCTCTGAGAACCCTTCTAGCTCTGGTATATTGCGAATGCTGTCCCCCTTATCACTGTATTTCTGAATCCAACTCCTCCAAGGTTGTGTCATCTCTCCTTCCAGGCTTTCCTAATCCCAACTTTGTGCTTGATGAAAAGATTTTTCTCTCTTTTAACCAAAGTTTCTTACCTTAATTCTTACCACTTTCTACTTAGTATCATGCCTGTCCTCTGTAAATTCCTTGAGAAGCAGAACCATCCATATGAAATAATTTTATACCTGTAATACCAACCGGCATAATACATTATGCTAAACAAATATGTTGAAAGAAATGTTAAGTAAATCATTACCTGAATTTGGTTATAGATATCATGTAGTGCTCTGATTGTAAGATCCCCATATTGTCCATTATGAATATTTCAAGGCAAGTGCATGCCAAGAGTTCTGGATCCAAAGAAGCCCAAGGTCACACTGGTCTTAGGAGATGGAACCCAAGGAATACAAAAACACTAATTCAAAGGGATACATTCACCCTAAGTTTATTGCGGTGTTATTTACAATAGCCAAGATATAGAAGCAGTCCAAGTATCCACTGATAGGTGAATGGAGATACACACACACACTTACACACACACACACACATATATATATTCGTGTGTGTATGTGTGTATATAAATATATATACTCATTTTTTATGGCCGAATAATATATGTATGTGTGTGTGTGTATATATACATACATACATATATATATATACATACATATATATATGTATGTATATATATATACATACATATATATATGTATGTATATATACACACACACACATACATATATTATTCGGCCATAAAAAATGAAATCTTGTCATTTACAATAACATGGATAGAGCTAGAGCATATAATGCTAAGCAAAATAAGGCAGAGAAAGAAAAATAACCATATGATTGCACTCATGCGTGGAATTTAAGAAACAAAACAAATGAGCAAAGGGGAAAAAAAAGAGAGATATAAACAAAGAAACAGACTCTTAATCATAAAGAACAAACTGATGGTTACCAAAAGGAGGTGGGCAGGGAGATGGATTAAATGGGTGGATTAAGGAGTGCATTTGTTGTGATGAGCACGGGGTGTTGTTGCATGGACGTGCTGAATCACAATATTGCTCATCTGAACCTAATACAACGATGTATGTTAATTACACTGGAATTACAATAAAAAGCTTTAAAAATAAATAAAAAATAAAGCAGATGTAGGGGCCAGTGTGTACTCACATGTTTTTCTGTTCCATATCTTTTTAGCAGGAAATCAAAAGCCTTCTGGGAATACTGACCGTGAGTTAAGGGTTAGAACCTGGCCCAGGACAGGTGTCCTAGAAAAGAGCAGCTCGGGAGGAAGGGGATGACTTAATAACACAAGAGGAAGCTGGTGTGCTACACTGGAAAGCCCATGTACTTTAGGAGCCAAAGGTACCTACCTGTGTTCAAATCCCAGTTCCGCCTCCTAAGAACAGTGTGAACTTGGGCCCAAGTTTGCTGTAGGTGTCGTGATATTACTTTGTCTGGTTTTTGCAAGGACTGGAGAAAATACATAGAAAACAGCTAATATTATCCCTGGGAAGTTTGTGTTGTTTTTGTTTTAAACTAGACATAATTTCCACTATTTTAGAGTCCTACCCAGAGATAGATAAATAACTTTCTGAGGCTGAAAGTCTATATCTGCCTGGAACTCAGAATCCTAATTCAGACACACTGCTCTCCTTTTTATCACTTATTCTCTTTGAGATAGTAGGACATTCCTTTTTCTCATTAAATGCCACCTTTACCCATAAATTTCTCATAGCTTTTCCTCACCTATCTCCACTACTTGTTTGTCAAATTCAATAATGTTGGCCATTCCCTAGTCAAGTTGCCATTTGGATTAAAGTCAGAGTTTCTGGATATTTTCTATCCAGCAGCTATTTACATGAAAATGACAGAAATCAGGGGAAATTACTTTCAAGGATTTTAATTTTTCTTTTTTTTTTTTGCAAGCCTTGAAAAGAAAACCATAGTTAATTGTGACTGTGCCTGATAGATGCTAGAATACTACACAAAAATGGAAAAGATTTAAAATGCTTGAGAAACAACAAATCTAAATATACTGTTTTTACCCAAATAAACATTTTCCATTCTATTAAAAAATAATCCTTTATTATTCAAGGAAGGATGAAACTTACACTCTTTTTTCAATGCTATTTTACCAAATCAGCCCAGAAAAGAAAAATAGAATCATAAAATAAATAAAATTGATGACAAAACACCATATGAAGATGTTGGTGTTGTTTTTAACTGAAGACACATGTTAAGGCATAGAGTGTTTGACTATGGAACGTACCTGTGAACTACTATTTTTAAAATAAGTGTTCTGCCACTTGTATATTCTTTGGCTATTTTTCTTTCTTTTTTTAAAGATTTTATTTAATTTGGCAGAGAGAGAGATATAGTGAGAGAGAGAAAACACAAGCAGGGGAGTGGGAGAGAAAGAGGCAGACTCTCCACCAAGCAGGGAGCCCACATGTGGGGCTGGATCCCAGGACCCTAGGATCATGACCTGAGCCAAAGGCAGTAGCTTAAGGACTGAGCCACCCAGGCGCCCCTATTTTTCCTTCTTTTTTAAAATGCAGACAATTCTGAGTTTAAAGACTACTTAGAAAATTTAAACCACATTATTCACCTCCAAATTTTTACTTACTGAGTTCTTTAGCACAAAGGACATTAAATTCCCTTCCTTTTCTCTTATATCTAAATGGAAGGAGGAATACTATCAAGATTCTTGTATTTTTTTTTCAATTACTGCCCGTTGAATTAGGCTAGCAACTTGCCCTATAATTTGTCCTCAAGTACAAAGATCTATGTGTTACATTTATTTAAATAAATTCCTCTTTATCTTAGGGAAACATATAGGAACTTGAACAGTATACAAAGTTTAATTGAATATGGCTAGATTTGGAAAGTTCATGGAATTAACCAACAATCTCACAAAAATGTGTTGGGCTCCTGGTGGTACACAGAACTGTGTCTGGCCCTATCCACGACAGCCCCCAGTATTTGGATAGCTAGTCTTATATAAACACTCTTGGCAAATTGAATACATTGTCTTTTGTTCTTTCCTCTCTCCTTGTCTTTCCCATTTTTTTCTTTACTTAAAATTACCAATATTTTACATATAGATGAGAAAAGCCTGATGTAGGCATCATGTTCCCTCACTTGTCTAGACCTTCATTTATTCTGTTGCTACTGCTGATTTATTGCTCTTTCTTTAGGTTGTTCCACTGGAGATGTATTCATCTAACATATATTAAGCATCTACTATGTGCCAGATCCTGAGTCAATATTGGGAATATAAAGACGGATCACATCTCTCCTTAGGTCTGACAGAATGCAGTCTAGTGAGGAGGTCAGAGGAGCAAATGGGAAGATAAGTACTGAGCCAGGAGTACGATGCTCTGGCATCTGGGGAGGGTCAAAAGAAGCTTCCTGAAGACAATGCTGCCTAACTTGAATCTGGGAGAATTAGCCGAACAGAAAAGGGAAGGGAAGGTATGTTAGGGAAAGAAAGCATCGGGACCAAGGTAGAGAGGTGGGAACCTGAGTGATACATTTGGGGAGCAGCAGAGAGTGAGATGTGACATAGCAGAAGAAAGGAATAAAGATTTAAAATGGACAGAAATAGAAATAAGAGTATGGAGACAAGTGAGGCCCCATTCCTTCTCTCAGTGAACAGGCACTAAGACCTCAGACTCTTCGTCCAGACAGGGAGCATGTGAGGCTCTTAATGGGACTGGACACTGCAACCAGTAGTCTTTGTTGAAATCACACTGGGACATGAGTCTAAATTTCTAACGACCAAACGAGCATGATTTCTGCAGCTGTGTTTAGAATGGGTCAGCAAAAAGACTCAGGTGGGTAGAGAAAACGTAGTGATACAGATGAGACAGGAGGGACATAGACACAGTAGAGGTCCACCTTGAACCCAAGAACAGCCTCTGGAACTGTGCCAACCAGGCAGCATTGCAGGGGTGGCTCTTGACACTCAGCTAATCTTACACTGATGACACCATCCACATGATTATGTTTGTGAGGCTGTCTCTTTAAAGGGGAAAGAGAAATAAAGATGTAAGGTTCTAGGTGGAAGGGAAGGGAAGAAGGAAGGAAGGAAGGAAGGAAAAAGAAAAAGAGAAAAAAATTACCCAAAGGTTTCACTGCCTGTAGTTTGCTAATCTCTAGATTGAAAGGTGAATGATAAAACCGAGACCTACTGAGTTAACTGCCCAGCGTCTCAGCCATATGCCTTATTCCTCTTTATATGCATCTCCACTCCCACACCACTCCCATCTGCCTTCATCCTTAGTGCCTAGAATAGCATCTAGCACATGGTAGTTCCTCATCAGAAGTTCATTGATGACAGAACCGATACCTACCACTGACAGGGTGCTATTTATACTGTTCTGTCTTCCCTGTAGGGAGCTTCGTACTATGTTTTTCAAAATGGGCACTCTGCTATGGCATGCCTCACTCCACATGGAAAACTTCTCTCTTAACAAGCATATGACTGGGCAGACCATGCAACTACTCAGAGTTGGCTTTTTCTGCCTTTGCCCAGGAAAATGTCTTACCATGGAAAACCAAAGATGACTTTTGCCATGTCCTAAGCATCACTCATGACGAGACTCTTAAAAAAGAAAACACTCCTGACTCTATAAAGTCGATGCTAGTTTTGGATGGTTAACAGAGGATTTGTCAAAGGATTTTGTCATTAGGTCAACGAGCACCCAAGTTGCTCAGTCAGTGCTGTTTGGCTGGCCGGGGGTCACAGCAGAAGTGGCTGAAAGGAGGAATTGGTTGTGGACAAAGAATTGGCATGAGCCCCAGGGCTGCATGTGCTTTTCCAGGTCGTTCACTCGGCCGACATTTACAGAGCACTTACAGTGGAATCTGGAAATGTACGTGACTGAGACTCCATCCCTTCCCTTAATGAACAAATTGTTTTAATCCAGTGTGCTTAGGGCTCTAATCAGAGTGAGTCCTTGGACAGATGGAAACACAAGGGCACTGCTAGGAGTTGGGGATCTGGGGGTGACTCCCTGGCAACGTTCCCTCCAGAGGGAAGATTCGTTCCACAGACACATCCCTCTTCAGAATCCTCCACATCTGCAGAGAATTTGCTCTCACTGTGAGTTATTCCTTTTCTGTCCTTCCTTCTTTCTTTTTCTTCTCCTCTCTTTCTCTCTAAACCAGACCTAAGCAAGTCTACATTATCCGGAAGCAGCTGGTGCTACAATGTGGGAGTGTTAAATGTTTAACATCTTGTCACTTGTGAAACTGATGGAGTCATCCTTTTTGTTTCCGAGTTTCGTGTTTAGGGGTTGAAAAGCTAGATTGATGAGCATTACCGGAGAGAAATATTTTTTGAGAAGTTAGTGAAGCTGATGACACGTTACTTTACAGTTTAGTGAAATTCAGCAAATCTAATTCTATTATCCTGTCAAAGTTTCACAAAAGGGAGACCTGAAAGCATATTTAAGATGAATCTTTAAAGATTTCAGAAGCCACAGCCACATCTGCAAAAATCAGATGCATCTGGTGCTGACAGACCTTTGCTTTTTTATAGACTAAGGGGAGTAAATAATCCTCCAACAACTAATTAAGTTTAAATAAAGTTATCTTGGTGATTCAGTGCCTGCCTTTTCTCCCTTAAAATGACTGTCAAGCAGTAAACCATAACCACTTTTTTTTTTTTTTTTTTTTAATTGAAAGCCTTCACATAGCCAGATTTACCCGGGCACACCAAAATGGAAGCTTCCTTGATGAATCATAGAACGGAGTACTGAAATAGAGATTTTATAGAGCATTTAAAGCCAGATCATTTAGGCCCTTGTTTATTTTCACAATCAAGTATGAGACATGGTCTAATAAATGAGTTCTTACCAAAATGTCAGGGGTAATTGTTTTTAAAACATTTACCCGCAACTCTACATTTTTTTAGAGGTTCACAAGCTGACAAGCTGAAAGGGCTTTATGATCCTTTCAGCAATTGGTACAACTGTATGTGTGCTTGTACTGAAATGCTCATTATTAAGTCCAAGAGAAACACTGATGTAAAGGTTTGTTTTAATAGAAATTGCTTTTTTCCCCCTCTCTGCTATTTAATAACCATTCATTACAGGAGGAAATTCTCAATAAGTTTATTGAGAATTTACTATGTACCATATTTATATTATCTAATTTAATATTCCTAGCTACCTGCAAGGTAGATATTTTTACTTTGAAGATGGCAGAACTGGTCAAAACAGAAATTAGGCCCTGAAATAGTAAGTAGGGAGGTTGGGGTTGACCCCAGTCTGACTAACCAGAAAGGCCATGTGTGTTCTTTCCAGGACAGCATACGAAATTGTTTGGAATGCATGATGAAAACAAGGTCAAGGCTATGGCTTCAAATGTGAGGGGATGCCATGGATTGAATTGTGTCCCCCAGAAAGACAGGTCAATGTCCAAACTAACCCCCAGCACCTCAAACCATGACCTTATTTGGAAATAGGCTTCTTACAGATGTAATAAGTTGAGGTCATACTGGAGTAGGGTGGGCCCTTACTCCATTATGAGTTGTGTTCTTCTAGGAAGAGGAGAGAGAGAATACTATGTGAAGACAATGGCGGCAGAGGTGATACAAGCCAGGAACATGGAGAATGACATCATGTCACCAAAAGCTAGAGATAGTCAGGGAAAAGGTTTTCCCTCAGAGCTTTCGGAGGGAACCAACTTTGATTTTGGACTTCTAACCTCTAGAACTGTGAGAGAGTAAATTTCTGTTGTTTTAAGGTGTCCAGTTTTGGAATTTTGTTACAGCAGCCCTAGGAAATGAACGCACAGGATAAAAGAGATTTACTGAGCCTAGGAACAAAACCAGCTGGAGACTTGATGTTAGGCTGATGCCCTGAGTGAGAAAAAGCAGTCACTTACTATTTCCCTTCATCCTTTGTGGTTGTACAGAAAAACCACACCATACCTAATTTGAGATTTAAAAGATATTTTCTGGGGTGCCTTCTCAGAAAGAAAAAAATATGTAACTAACCAAAGTTATAGTTAAATTCTAATATTTCGTACTACCCATACATGCCACAAGGACACTGGGAGACGGTGTGCTCTCTGAGGTCTCACTGGGGGGTCTCTTTGATGGTTGCTGTTAGCAACCGTTCTACAAGAGGCACAAGTGAAGACCTAATTAAGGCAGGAGTCATGAAGAAATTGCAGGTAATTGAGGTCAGACTCAACTGAGGTCAGGCAGGTGACTGACATCCGATTTAGTCAAACTAAGGAGATCAAGGTTTGACTCGGGCAGAGACAACAGGTGAGGCCTGGAGACTGATCAGTGACGGAAATAATTAAAAGCGGGATCTGACAAGGACATTCAAGCTAGGTCAAACAAAAAGTGTGATGAAATCTAAGGTAAGTCTGAGGTTTTCATCTTCAGAAACCTAGTCCTCTTCAGTTGGCTCTTAATTTGGACTGGAGATCTTCAATTGTTGAAAGGACTATAGTACCCATGCCAGTCTAATGCCCTGAAGAGCCAGTTTACCTCCTTTATTCCCACAAAATGCTGATATCTGGCTCAGTCAAGAAGGAGAAATTTGTCTTCTGTGGAGAATGTGCATAGAGAATAGTACTATTATCTTAAGAGCCTCACTAGGGAGGTGGGGGAGAGAGATCATCCACTTCCTGATAAAGTCATCCTCCAGGGATCTTCTAGAGGAAATTGTGATGAAAATGTGAATCTGAAGAGTAAATCATTTATTGATCATAACTTAATTATTTCAAGATTTTTAAAAACCTGGCCATTTCTTTTTGTTCTGAAATTTCCCATGAGCCAGGAAAAAAATTAGCAAATGTTGAAGACTAGTCAATGAATGCTGCTATCCACTCATTCATTCGTCTATTCGAGCACTACTTACTAGAATAGGGAGAGGGTTCCAAATTTCCAGACATTTTGCTAATGCTGAAAAAAAAAAGCAAAAATAAGAAATGGTTCCTGATTGAAGATGATAAAAGTCTAGTCAGTACAATGCGGTAAATGCCTGTACTTGAGACAGTGAGGCCATCTACTGTGGGGCTTGTGTGAGGTACTGTGACCAAGAAATTCATTGGGATGGGGCCTATCCGTATAAGGCAGAGCTCAAGAGGCACTGAGCCTGGAGAAGCAGACCATGTCTGCTGCTAGGGACCTGTGCCATGGCATCTCTGCAGTAGATCGCATGGTCACCCTTGTCTTAAAGGAGGGTCACTTCTACAACTTTGCTGTGGCCTGGAGAGGGGAAGGAGCTGTCTAGTGGCAGAGGAGATCAGTTACAATATTGGCAGAATTAGGCTTTAGTTAAGATCTGGCTAGGTCTGGAAGAGAAATGACAAGTTGTGGAGAGTGCTACAGTTTAACAATGGTAACATAATATCTACTTCATATGTGGAGGAGGCACTGGATATTCTCATCACTAATACAAACATTTTATTTCCGCAGTAGTAGTAATGGATGTGCTCTCCTACATCCACACTTTCCCCAACCCTTACTATGATAGCTTAAGGCAGCTTATTTTTGGTATTTTCCAGTGTTTGAACATTCTACATAGAGGCATGTCCTTATTGACAATTCACACAAATGATCTCAGTGATTGCTGACCACATGACAGAAAATATTTTCTCTCGCATCCTCTACCCAAATGTGACAGAAGCCTAAAAGAAGTTTTTATAATGCATTTCCATGAGCAGAATTGAGGAAACACTGATAAAAATTCCAAATAAAACAGAAACATCATTGTTCCCAGTCTCTGGATCTGTTGATGGAGATTATTTAAGGCTTGTCCCCATTTTGGCAAATACGATTCATTATTATCTATCAGAAGAATCACCTTCAACACCTGTGAAAACTTTCTATGTGCAATGTATCTGTAGGGACCATTCTTTTGAAGGAGGTAATGACATTAATCCCATTTTACAGATGGGAATGAAAGCGACTAGTTTATCGTGATCAGGTCAGATAGTAAATCAATGCCTCATTAACATTCATTAGAATTTTCACTGCATTCGATTTCAAATTAAGCTCCTTCCCTAAGGCTCTTAATTATTATCAAGAATTTTCTGGCATTCACTCCTCACTGATTCATATGTCAAACAGTTGAGCCCACATATGTGCCAGTGGCGTAAGACCTGCCCGGAATGGTGAGTGGATCAACTGAGCCAGACTGGGGGAAGTAGTTCGCGATCAGTGCAGAGGTAGCCTTTCATAACAGTACTTAGTCATGGTGATATTTATCGAGGCTCCATATGTGTAGGCACCATGTTAAACATTATGTATGATCTGTATATAACTCATAGCAGCAATCCCAGACCTCCATTTTTAAAATGAGGAATCTGAGACCTAGGTAGTGACTTGTGTAAGGAATATAGCTAGTAAGCCGAAAGGGGATTTGAGACTAAGCCATCTGAAGCCAGAGTTCATGGTCTTAATCACTAAGCCAATGTTTTCAAATTTACTGTGCATCAGAATCACCTGGAAGGCTTCGTAAAGCATAGATTGCGGGGGGGGGGGGGGGGCCTCCTCCCAGAGGTGTGAGGCAGGGTTAAAAATTTGCATTTCTAACCAGTTCCCAGAGGATGCTGGGGCTGATGATTCAGATACCACACTTTGAGAACCACTGCTCTAAGCGATACTTAATGTAATCATCTTTGACTGTGCTCAGCTTATACTAGGAAGCCATTCAAAGTTTTCAAGCAAGTGGTGACCTAGTCAGAGTTCTTGCTGAGAAAAGATGAATCTGGCAGCTATGTGTAGGGTGCTAGAGGGCAGGTGACAGACCAAGAGTTTCCTAGTGAGAGTAAGGAGAAACAGAGTGGGCAATAGATGCTGGGAAATATTGGCCTGGTGGAGGGGACACAGAAGGTTTGCTGATTGAGGATAAAGGGGCCATTAGAGGTGATCCTCTACACTTTGGTCCCGGTGGCTAGAGGAATTATCCAGCCCTTCAACAGAAATTGGAAGGATAGAAGGGAATTCTGCCTTCTTGTTTATGTATCACTTGCTTCCACATAGCATCCTGCTGTTTGTTCCCTTTATTTATGGTGTCTGTGTATGATATTTCCATGGCATTTCCCTTCTTCCTCTTTACCTACAGGACCCGTATAACCTAAGGGCAGTTGTAGACTCTTGGTCTTTTCCAAGATGTTGTTCTTATTCCTAGAGGACCTCTGATTCTCCTACTCCCACACCAACTCCTCCTGTTTAGCTCTGCACCGGGGTCTTAGTGAATTCTGCTAATCATGACTAAGTTTTTGGTTTCTGAGTTTTATCAGAAGCCCATCTGGGAAACTTACTGTCAGTGATGGAGGCCTCATCATCCATCGTAAATGGTATTCAAAATAATATCTGTTTTTTTAAGTTCAAAATTATTGTATTGGTTTTTTTTGGTTTCACATTTTGCTGTTATGTAATTTCTTTTCCATAAGTAAAGGATGCATTTTTAAAACACCATTTACAAATATGCACCCTGAGAAAGCATTTAGTCTTCAATTTAACACAAATTACCTTACCTTAAGATTACAACTTTTAAAAGTCCTTGGATTGATTTTTGTAAACTAAATTACAGGGAAGCTAGAGTAATAGAAAACTTCTAAGAAATCTCTTTATTAAGTCAATGGTTTTACAAAACAGTTCCACAGAATGTATCTTTAAAAGAAACTTCTGTTTTATACATGAATTTTCCCAAAGTGAGGACAGGTATCTACAGGATACCTGTAGATACATAATGTAAGGATACATTATGGCTAAGATAAACCAAAGGTTAAAAAGTAAATAAAATAAATAAAAAACCAAAGGTTAACATTTATGATGTTCACCATTCTGAAATGTAAAGTATTTGTCATCTATGCCTGGATTATGAATGAAAGTTCTTTTTTTTTCTCCCCAAGAAATGACTGAACTGGGTTCAGAGTAGGTCTTTAGTATGAAAATGTAAATGCATGTCATTTAAATACACTCACAGAATTCACATGACCTTAGATCCTACTTTTCTTAAAAATTTGAGACCACCTCCATGGCTGCCACCAAGTTTCCTCCTCGACCCTTACAAACTTCCTTAAAAAACTTCACGAATCTTCTTCTGTTTATCTTCGGGTAGAGAAATAGTGCTTTTTTTCTGTGTCTAGCCTTTCCCTTTCTCCCAGGTCTCAGCCCCATCCACCCTCGTACTGATCACTTCCTCTGCCTCGGCTCTTTCTTCCTCAGTCTCTGCTTACCTCCATCAGCTTTCTCTCTCACTCCTGTCTTCTGACACCAAAAGTTATGTCTTACAACTTAAAAAAGGAACAACGTTACTGTTCTGCCTCCATTTTTAATACACTGATAGCAGAAGAGAAGGAAGACAGAAGGGAGCCCTGGAACATAGTGAGAGGTAGGGAGTCTTGGTCCACTATGGGGTGACACAGAGAGGAGACCCCTTTGAACTGTAACGTGTTTAAGCAGCTGTGAAGGAACTTGAAATCAGACCAGCAGAAAGCAGGGCAGCCTCTCACTAAACTTAGACCTAGAAGTTCCATGTGATGTTCATTCATCTTGGGGTACTTGCTTGAGGCTTCAGTTCACTCAGTTAGGAATAGTGGGGACATGGGAGCAGAAGTAAAAAGGAGCTTGAATAGTCCCGTGTTCCCTAGGGCAGTATTGGGGTCCTATCTCTGAGAACACAGATCCAATTCTCTGTGCTCTGAGTACCCAGAACGGACAGTATTTCTCCTTTGGGCAAGAGCTCTGCAACCAGCTTTAGCCCCAGGACATTTCTAGAGGATGTCCTCTCCCTGTCACCAGGGGGGTTTGCAGAGGTGGAACTGTGACATGTATGGAGCCTGTGTACAATGGTGATAAGGGGCACATTCTTGCAGTCCCACCGGCTGGGTCCACATTCTGGCAAAGCCATTTCCTATGCATAATGTTGGCCAAACTAATTAACCTCTTTCTATTTGCTTCCTTATCTATAAAACAAGGAAAATAATAGTACTCGCTTCATGATTATTGTGAAGATTAGGTGAAACAATGTCCATAAACCTTAGAACATCTGGTACATAGTTACTGCTCAATAAATGTTAGCTATTATATGAAATATATATTACAGCATAAGAAATTCCTACCTAATCATATACATGCATGCACACACACACACACACACACACATTCTACATTAAATGCTACTGTGTTTCGTAAAGCCTTTTTAATTTCTTTCCTTTCTTCCTTCTTTTGATTAGCAAATAACTGGTAAGGACCCCCTATCCTCCAGGCATGGGGGATATGGTGATCAACAAGGTGGACGCAATCCCTGCCCTCACAGAGCTGTTGAACAGACCATTTTCAGCAAAGCATTATAAACTTTATGATAAGAGGGGCACAGAATCAAACAGGCGAATATGAATTAATAAATTGTAAATGGATGTTTCTAGTTATTTCTACATAAATATTAAGTGTTTCGATCCTGAAAATAAGTAGAAATTTCTCTAAGACCTGTGCTGGTCTCTTTTTAATGCCATTTGCGCTGTGAATCATAACCCCTCGAAAGCCCAGAGTGATTGTGGGTCTGCATCTAACTGTTGTTAATTGTCTAAACAGGCAGCTGGGATCCAGGTAGAGCAAAAAACCCAGATGAAGAAAATATATCGATATCCTTCCAAAGACAGCGCATAGGAGGTAGTTACTATCTACTTTAGTTCCCACCCTTCTCACTTTTCCTACTCTCTCATGCTGAGATTCACCAGCCAGGGATTTATTTTTTTTTTTAAATACGGCTCAGGCTCTATTGGAAACTGAACATAGCAGGTGAAGCATTCAGGCCCGTGATGAATCAGGGCCAGACACAAATATAGACTGGACTCCAGGGCTTCAAAGAAAGGCATTTAGGGCAGTTTTGTGCTTAGAACTGCTGCTTGCACTTGCTAAGAGCCGGAATCTTAGGAGGCAGGCAGCCTCTGCACCACGCCCGTAAATAAAGGAAGTGTGTGCCTAGCGTTCCTATGGGAACGTGGAGCAGCTCGGATTACCCATTCCCCAGACTCGGTTTCCTTTCAGTGGGGCGTCTTATGTTAAGAGGTAGACCGAGGGAGTACACCTCCAGAGTGGTGCTTGGGGGATATTTGTAGTGGGCATTGCATGACTCATTCTCCCAACACGGTATAGAAGACTTACTCCTCAGGACATTATATCTTTAAAAAACAGCATGAAAAAGAGGGGATCTGACCTTCCTCCACATATTCCAAAAATGTAAAGCAGTTGTTTGCTAAATCTTTAAAGTGTGTGTTTGTGCACACACAGTACCCAAGGAAGCAATCCCAGGATAACATTCATTTTCTGGTTGGAATATTTATTATGGATTCAAATGTGGATTAAAATTTGGTGTTTTTTTTTTCAGGTTCAAAATCTGTTGTCTTTTTACCTTAGCCCCTGACTTTAGTGGAAACGTTGTCTATTTGCATATAGAGGGAATTCAGGATGAGACTGGGAGTACCTAAAACTCAGCTTCGCATGATCCAAATCATCAATAGGCTCACGACCAGAAGCCCAAATTTCTAACACCGAGCCCAAATGTCCACTGGGAATTGAAAAATCCAAATTACTAATAAGAGGGAAGAAGCCCACACACTCACTTCACTCCAGCAGATCGCAGGACTTTCTGTCCTGTGTCATCACTGTGAAGCATTGCATGTGTGTCCTGAGTCCTCTCCTCCCTGTTACTGGCCCCGTCACTCACCTCAGGCGAAGGACCTGAGCTTTCTGCTCTTTAGTGTCTTCACAAAAAGTAATGACGGCGATAATAATATCCATCCCTCGTGATTGCTGCAAAGGTTAAATGAGATTTTAAACATAGGTGAAATAGGTGTTCTAACACTTAGGATTTTAAAAAGTGCTTTTAGAAACGTTATCCTAATTGATCCTTCTGTGAAACACCTGGCTTTGTTAAGTCACGTATCCCAGCACTGTGAATGTGATGTTTGTTTTTTGCTTTCCTGGGGTCGTGTATCGAGGAGGAGGAGGCAATTCTCCCAAGCCCCAGGTGCAAAGGCACAGGTAAAGGTGGAGCTCCTGCTTCCACTAGGGAAGTACGTTGGCAAACTTTCCCATTCGGCCGCAGCCCCGTATTGTGGCCAGCCACAAACACAGTTGAGTAAAAAATTGTTTTTTTTGCAGTGCCCCCAAAATCTCCAGTGAATTCTTCTCTGTGAAAAGTCTTGAAAGCACACAGTGAACTATGTGATAATTGATACCAGATATTATTTGGAAGCATTCAGAGGAGTCTATTAGGTATTTTAGTAGCCCGATCTGTGCCCCGTTCAGCTGGTTTTGGAAATCTGCAGAGAGGTGCCTCTGTGGGCCTGCCTAGAGTAGAGAGGTTTGGCCCTCCCAGGAGGGGGGAGTATGGTACAGACTCTCTGCACCTGGTACTATGTGGACCCCAGGGTTGCCGCCTAGTGCCATCGGCTGTGGCCAGACCTGAGGTAGGGCCAGCTGGTGACTGACTGCAGGGCCTCCCCAAACCCTTTCCTATTTAAAAATTGTACCAGAAAATACATCAGTGAAAAGCCACATAAATGTCTCCAGAAAGAAACTTTGTAAGCGATTTTCCACTTTTCTCACTTCTGAGGGATGTGGACATTCTTTAACTCATTCGTTCATTTAGCAAATATTTATTCAGAGCCTACACTTCTAGGTTCTGCAATACAGCATCAGATAAAACAAACAAAACAATCCCCTCGTGGAGCTTTTATTCTAGTAACGAAGGAGGATAACTTTTTTTTTTTTAAAGAAAATTATGAAATATAGTAAAGCAGGGGTGAGGGATAGGGAGCACAGAAAGAGATGTGATTTGCAATTTTCAACAGAAAGATCAGGGAAGACCTCAGCCAGAAGATAACATGTGAGCAAAGATGTGAACAGAGTGAATTCGAAAACCATAGGCCTCTAGAGAAGAGCATTCCAGATTGTGGGAACAGTAAGTGCAAATTCCCTGAGGTGAGATCATGTCTGCGAATTCCAGAAACAGCCAGGAGACCAGAAGGAGCAAAACAACCCTAGGGAAGAGTAATAGGAGACAAAGTAGAGAAGGGCAGGGGGCCAGATCATGAAGGAGACACGGGCCATTGGGAGGACTTGGGCGTTTCCTGAGACTGAGCACCTACCTCCACAGGGATCTGAGCAGAGAAGTCACGTGATCGGGCTGTTTTTTTCAAAGGATCACCCTACCTGGTGTAGTTTATGGCACTGAGAGGAGTGGTAGTCAATTCCTTCTTTCTTTTAAACCTCCTTTCCTCTCATTCAATTACGTAATAAATATTTAACTTAGCCCAGGCTGTAGGCTGGGCACTGGGAAGACTGTTAAGTGGGGGAAAAGCAACGATGAACAATCTGATGGAGCCCATACTAGCAAGGGCAGCTACCCAAGCGCTGGGGAGCAGGAGCGAAAGCGAGGCATGGGAGGGTTACGTAACTTGGTCCCAAGCCACAGCTTGGCAGTGGTGGTGCCAGAACTAGAAACCTTATGCTCCCGACCACTCAGCCAGCCTGCCCGGAGCACTGGGGCTGAGACAGGAGGCCGGGGACAGGACCAGGAGTTCAGGTCCATCAGATTCATTTATTAAATATTGTGGAGAGCATACTCTGCACCAGGCCCCAGATGCCAGGGCCACAGAGGTAACTAACAGAACACGGCTCCCGTTCCGAAAGCGGGTGCAGTCTGGAGTGCCCCGTATCAAGGCTTCATAAATACCAATATAGAACTAACCCTGGAGATCTAGCTATGCAGCCAGTCACAGGACACTTCTTACAGAAGCCACAGTCGTGCTCCTGCCAAAACAGAAGGCAGGAGCAGTGGTGGGCTCAGCAGGAAATGTCAAACCCTGGGTTGCCCCAGGATTCAAAGAAGCTTCGCAGCACATCACACCAGAGTAGGGTAAGAGCCCCCACGTTACTGGCAGGAGAAGAGCTTTTCAATAAGAACAAGGCACCCTAGCAACATAATACCATTTTGTTATTCAGGGTCTGACAGCAAAGAATACACAGAGGAGGCAGGGAAAGCTTTGGTGTTGTATGATGAGGCAAAGGTCCCAGAGGTTTAGTATACATTCACTTAAAACAAAACAAAAAAAAAAAAAAATTGCTTGTAATTTTGTAACCTCCTTAGGGTGTTTCAAATGGTTTGTGAAGATCAATGTTCTACATGTTCAAAGAGTTTAGGGAGTTTTCAAATCTTTCCATTCAGACTGGCCTGTCATAAAGAACAAAGGAACATGGAATTTCTTGCAGGGATCTGAATCCATACAACAGAGCCTGGAGATGTTCAATCAACAGAGATGGCCTTTGAACTTTTCTCAATCCAAAAGGGGAAACGAATATGTACTGCTCTGTAGGCGCCCATCTACTTGCCACTTTTATCTTCCGTCAATAAAATTGGTTTTGTAATTTCTACTTATGTAGCCACCCAGGGGCCATTATTATAAAATAGTGGTTAAAAGCTTGGGCTCCGACGGGCCCGAGTTCAAATTCAAGTTTGACTACTTATAAGCTGTGTGACCTGAGGCAAGTTAGTTGAGCTCTCCAAGTCTCACGCATCTTTCCTACAGGATGAAAATAAGAATATCACTTCCTTCATAATGTTGCAGTGAGCATTAAATGAGAATGTGATTTGTACAAATCTGATATATGGTAAACACGGAATAAATGTATACTCTATTTCTTTTCTGTTTTGCCATTAGCTCATCTATTTCCATCTTGATTATTCCTCTTCTAAGAGGAACTACTAAAATGAAAGATGAGTGGAGATCCTACCTCATTGAGATCGCACTTTTTGGCCAAAGGTGGAAGACAGCTTAGAGAAGCATCACATAGAGTGTTGATCTGTTGCTCCAACAGAGGGGTTGATAAACTATGCCCCATGGGCCAAATCTAACTCTCTGCCTGTTTTTGTAAAGTTTTTCTAAACACAGCCACACTCATTTGTTTACATATTGTCTATATCTGCTTTTGTGCTGTAATAGCAGAGTTGAACAGTTGCAAAAGAGACCTTATGATCTGCAAATTCTAAAATATTTACTATCTGCCCCTTTATAGGAAACATTTTCTGACCCCTGTTCTAGGAAGTTAAAAAATCCAAATTTTTTTCAAGTCACGTAGCTCTGAAACTGAATATATTTGAAACTTCTCTCCCCAATGGAAAAATAATAAGGCTACCTTCAAGAAGTCAGCCCATTTACTTCCCCTGGTCAATCCCAGAGGACACAAAGATTCATAAAGCAGCATCCCCAGTCCACTTGTTGATCAGATGAATATGCACTATGAGGCAGGTTCTGTGGATGGCGAGAGTCAATGCCTCGAGCAGCACTGAGGCCACTGTGGTTCCTGCCTCTTTTCCATATGGCCCTCACCTCTATCCCAGAAGCCAAGATTGAAGAGAGACTCTCCATGGTGTTTCGTTTCACTTGTGTATCTGTAAGACTACCAAAAACCACTGAATGTATGAGGATACCCTAACAAAGAATCACTCGCAGATTTCTTTGGCAAAGACGTGGAGGGTGGAATAGGCTGGACAGGAAAGAGGAGTAAGGAGCCTTCTGCAGAGGTCACTGTTCCAATGCATGTAACAGGGGAATGCAGCTCATTCTTGGGCAGTGGCTGAAGAAATGTCAGGAGCTGATAAAAATAAGCACGACTGCAGTTGCAGGGGAGGAATCACCATTCATCCCTTTAGTAGATATTTACTGGATGCCTAGTTCATGACAATTAGTTTAAGGCCACTGGGGATCGAGACACAGCAGCACATGAGACAAACCAGTCCCTGTGGTCATGAAACTTGCCCTCCAGCTGGAAGAGGCAGGCCATCTTAATTTGTGCTCCTCCAAAAAAAAGACCATGACACAAGGATTTGAGTGAATCCCCCCGCCCCCACCCCGGATGTGATCTCAAGCACAGTGAAGGAAAGAAAAGTAAATAAGGGGGTTTATTTAATGAGTAAGTCACTGCCGTGAGCAACTAAGGCTTAATTTCATGTTGTGTCCTCTGAGGGTTGAGGCCATGGCTCAGAATTTTCCCTACAAAGAGCAAAAATGATGGAAGATTTATCCACTAACTCTTGTTCCTCCCTGATGGAGGCTCATTAAGGTGGGTGGGAAGAAGAATTAGCTATGCATCCCCACCTTTAAGGACAGACACAGGAAACCATGGGCAGGTATAGAAAATTCTAAAGGTGACTACCCAAGTAGATCAAGGCAGAGTACTACATCTGGCCACGCAGGTGACAAACAATGAACAAATACTCAAGAAAATGAGATGGTGGTAAGTACTATGCACACAGAACAGGCTGATAAGATACAGAGTGACTGGAAGGCTAGTTTAGATGGGCTGGTTAGAATGATGAAAACAAGGAAGGGCCTGAGGAACAGCATGCAGCAGGGGGAAAAAGCAAGTGCAGAGTTCATCAGACAGGAAAAAGAGGAGAAATCAAAGTCCTCTGTTGTAGATACAGCACAGGAGGCAGGCAGGAGTGTTACAGAGTGAAGTCCACCGAGGGTAGACGCCAAACCACGAAGGCTTCATCAGCCAGAACAGGGCACGAGAATATTGTTCTGCATGTGTTGGGAAGTCCCTGAGGGATTTTGAACAGGAACATGACATAATCTGATGAACATTTTTTAAAGTTCATCCTGGTTGCTCTTCTTCCCTTCCCCTTTCTTACAAAAGCCATTAGATCGGGCTGAGCAAGTGACGTCTTCACAGAGATGTGGAACAGGATGTCTGAATCCAAGTAGGGTACAGAGAATGTCTATGTGGGTGATGAGAGTGGTGGGTAACAGCTGCCTGGCCTGAAGTGTCAGAGCTAGAGTGGGAGGAAGGAAGGTTTTCCACGAGGGTTTGGGCTACCCAGCCAAGATAATAGACCCCAGGTATTGTAAGGAAGGCATCCATAGGGGGAGAAACCTGATATGGGAGGTCGGAGTCCGAGCCTAGGAAGGAGGACATCCGTGAGATGGGTCGGTGAAGCAGTGACCCCATGTGAAGTGTCAGATCCCACGCACAATGGGAAGACTGTTCTGCAGGGAGGTGGTGGCCACAGTGGTTCTGTGCAAATTGAGAAGGGTGTCAGTTACAAGAAGGTGCCTGGTGTGGGGAAGTTGGAGTTTGAGGGTGGTGAAGAGGGTATAAGTGTTGCAGGCAGCCCTGTGCTAGTGATGGGAACACACAGAGGGTAAGGAGGGCATCACACGGGGCACAGCTCTGTACTGAGTACTGGAGCCCAACGTAAGAGAGGAGGCACCAGCTTGGGGCAGACAGGTGGGAAATAGCCCAGAGTGGGGTGTCAGAACCCAGGAGGGGAAGGGAAGCAACCAGTGGAACCTATGTGGGGTAAAGGAAGATGTCCAGATATGTCTTGAGGGATGGGGGTATGACAGCACCCAGAGATTTGTACAATTGGGAGCAATGATCAAACAAGTAAATATATTAATGATAATGGGGACCAGGTTTCTCACTGTCAGAATGGACACTGTAATGTTAGGTTGGATTGGAGATAAAGGTATGAATGTATGATTTGAGGGTGGCGGGAGAGGTCTCAATGTATTTACCCATGGATGTATATACACACATGTTCTTCATCTCTACCTGCTCAGTGAGAGGGTCTAGGAGCAGCAACACTTCAACAAGGAACACACCAAGCACCCAGATCTTGATTTCTAAATACTGTTCTCCACAAAAAGGAAACAGGGTACTTTGGAAAAACCGCAGATTTCAAGGCTGGGACAAGGAATGCACAAAGTAAGCCTGGAACGTCTGGTGCCAAGAAGTAAAGAGATACTCAGAGATGAGTCTATATCAAAGGACAGCTTAAAGGGGCTCCTGCTTGCCAACTATAAGATAATTTAAGCAGCAAAATAATGACAGTAACATTATAATCCATTGAATAAAATAGTAACTTTAAATCTATACTGATATAAATAAGTGAAGATATTGAAATTTGGTTAAGATATGGAATATTTATATAGTCTCAAAGTAACTCCCCACAAAATACTTATTAATTATGAAAAGAGTCATTTTGTAATAGCGGGTCCTCTCAGACACCACCTTAATCAAGTAATGAAAATTAAGAACACAATAATGGGTCAAATGGCAATGCGATGGGATACAATGAAGAGAACACAACATCATTTTTGTGATGCTTCTCCCCAAAAATACATAACTTTAATTTAATCATTAGTAAGCCTCAGACAAACCAAACTCAAGGATATTCTGCAAAATAACTGGCTTGTTCAAAAATGTTCAGGGTCATGAAACTCAAATAAAGACTGAGAAACTGTCTCTAATTGAAGGAAATCAAAGAAACAGAACAACTAAGTGCAGTGTGTGATTCTGAATCTGATCCTTTGCTGGAAAGAACATTATTGAGACAATGCACAAGCCTTGAATGGCGTCTGAGAGTAGATGAAATCAGAAGATTATGTTAGGCTATATAGGTGAATGTCTTTATTTTAGAAACATACTAAGGTGTTTGGGAAATGATAGGCATCAGACTGGCAACTTACTCTCAAATGGCTCAGGACTTTTTTTTAAAAAGTACCATTGTTGCAACCTTCCTTCATTTTGAGATTGTTTCAAAATGAAAGTTAAAATTTTATATATTCACCTTAGCCATTTGATTTTCTAAGTCTTTGCACATGCCCCAACCTATACCTATCCCAGAAGTCCCCTCCCCTCGAGAATCCTTGCTTGTCCTGCATTTCCTCTGTGAAGGAAGGGTACCCTGTGCAGGATGTACTGTGTGCCCAGGCACTGAAGTTTACCTGTACATGTCTACATTTCTGGTTACCCCAAAGGGTAGAGTCCACGTCCATCACACTCATATCTGCGTTCTTAGCACTGAGCACAGCACCTGGCATTGGGCTTGGTAATCAACCATGGAGAGAAGGAGAGAAACAAAGTTATAGGTATAAAATTGGAATCTTGGGGTGCCTGGGTGGCTCAGTGGGTTAAAGCCTCTGCCTTTGGCTCAGGTCATGATCTCAGTGTCTTGGGATTGAGTCCTGCATGGGGCTCTCTGCTCAGCGGGGAGCCTGCTTCCCTCTCTCTCTGTTTGCCTGCCTCTCTGCCTTCTTGTGGTCTCTGTCAAATAAATGAATAAAATCTTTTAAAAATAAAATAAAATAAAATTGGAATCTTTTCTAGAGCTAGAATTAAGAAAAGCAGGTTGTTTGTGTGCTGCCTGGCCTGTGTTTGAATTACAGCTGTGTGATCCTGGACCAGACTTAGACTCCTTCCCCACACATGTAAAACGGGTTGTAAGATGAAGCAAATGTAATAAGATTTGCAAGGAATCTAGCAGAGTCCTTGACACTTAGCAGGTAGGCAAAAAATTTTTGTTTCCCTTTTCTCCTTAAAAATAGGAATAAAAATTATCAAAGAAGACTAGAAGTAGAGAATTACAGGTTATCTCCTGACTTCACAATAGCCCTGATATATGAACTTGGATAAGTCATTTCACTTCACAAAGCTTCGACTTCCTTCTTGGTAAAATGGGAGGTGGAAAAATGGAGGAGTGAGAGGTGAGCTTTATGACCATCATGCTCCCAAGATCTTCTAGTTCTAAAATTTCAAGTACTTTCCCTCTTTTTGGATAATAGTAAGTACAAAAGGTGAAGGATAAGTGAGTTTTTACTGTATTTAAAGGGTGGTCCTTAGTTGTAGCAGTCAAGGCATGCAAAGTGTCCCTCCTACTGGATTGCACAGTTCCTCATTTATACCTGCTAAAAATATAGGTAAATTGAGAGGCCGTGGTGTTGTTAGGTTACTGTTGAGCGCATTAAAAATTTATGAGCCATCAAGGAACTAGCACACAGTTTCCATTTTTGCTGCATTTTCCCTTATTCATAATTCTTTCCCTAATTGCTTTTTCCCTTAAAAATGGGGGAGCCGAGACCTTGGATATTTGCCTAATAGCTCAAACAGAGCCATGACCCATTGCCAAGTCTTTCAGGCCTTTTATAGCCTGGGGACATTTGCCACTGAAAGAAAGCTGATGGGTTTGATTTTCCTGAAAGAGATATTTTGCACTGACCTCTGGCCCCATTAAATACTTTGGCCATTGCCCATTCACTGTAATGGGAGCAATAAATTTGTTTTAATTGAGGACATTATCAAGTAAGGAATATTGACAGGGACAAAATAACGTTCTGAAAACAGCCAGGATGAAATCATGAATAAATAAATATTTTGAACTTAGCTGATAAATTAACAAATGCTTATTCATAAGAGTCTGACTGGACTATTTCAAAGTTAGGCCAAAGGTGATCCCATTTCTAATAGAAACGTCGTCTTTCTCTTTCGACCAGTGAAAAGGTGGGCTACATAGACATTGCAAGACATAGAAAGGCATTTATCCATTGTGACAGATCTGCTTTAAATAGATCTATTTGTTTTCAGCTAAATGCCAAAAGGAACAGCCAGATGACTCTAGTAGCCTTTTCCATGGCAAAGCATTTATTTTCCTTGTATAAACATCTTTATTAGGGATCACAACAGGCTGTTTCTCTACCTTTTCTTTCTATTAGTCCCTTAGATTAGTGTCATAGAACTGAAATTCTGGTTAGATGTTACCTGTATGTGTTTCATTTTGAGTGAAAGAAATGACTTTTAACTTGGATACATTACTCTTGAGGAAGGGGATAAAGGTACATATGCCATCGATCCCCTCACTAATATTCTTTCATAAATAACATCATTATGACAGATGGTCAAAAGAAAAAAAAAATGTCCTAACAAACCACAAAGCATATTTGCAAAGCTGTGAGGTCTTAGATGGTGTTGGCTTTGCAAAGTCCAAATGACTAAATCTTCTAGGTTACCAGTAGCCTGAGGGCATCTTTAGCTGCATAAAAACTAATTGGACCAACTTGAATGGAAGAAAATTGTGCCTGAAGTCTTTAATCACACTAGTAACCTAATGGTTTCCTGTTCGACATAGCCAGGGCAGTGTCTAGGAAGATGAATCCATGCATACAGCTTAGAAAACCTTGCACAAGATCAGACAGTTGTGGGGAGGCATAAGCATCTCCTTTAGCAAGTTTATCGTGTGTGTCTCAAGTTTTGGCACAGGGACAGGTAAGCCATTGTTGGAGAGGGGAAAGTAAAAAATTTTTAAAAGATCTAACTAAGCAGGACACGAGAAACCTGATGCTTTCTTGCATCATAGGTTTCCCTATGATGATGAAAGGTATTTCTCTATGAGGAATGTCGTGTTCGTCTTTATATGCCAAGAATCCAAAACTCTGTAACTCATGACGAATTCGGGGAGCTCCCCAAATGGTAACAGACCAACAGCTTGACATGGGCTGCTATTAAATGTAGCATGCTTTCCAAGAAAAGGGCATGGACTGGAAGTCTGAAGACCTTGTGTTCAAGTTCTGGTTCTGCCTCTTGCTAGCTCTGTGAGTTACTGCAGGTTTTCCAAACTTGGAGCCTGGTATAAGAGGATGGAGGTAAAGTTAATGCCTTCCCAGATATCTCATGGGGGTTTGATAAAAATGCTCTAAGCTAATCAGTATAAAAGTAGGTGCCAACCACAAAGCCCTCTACAAACCTAGGAAATCATTATTCTATCATCATGGTAGAACTTATTGTTCTGTGTCTCTTTGTTCTTATTTAGTTGTTTCAATTTCACTCTTGCTTTCAAGCCATGTGGACTCTATTCATTTGCTATAATTCACCAAATCAAAGTCACCGGCTCTGCAAAAACCGCACTTGGAAGAATGTCACAAAGATGGTTTCTTTTGGACTGGATGCCCACCTGATGTCTCCTTTGGAATGTAATTCAGTCAGAGGCAGTCATGGCACTAGCAGATATTCTGAGAATTCATGAAATCCCACAGCCAAAACCATGATCCATTGCTCCAATACCAAAAGCGTTTGGCAGACTATAACTTGGAAGCCACAGTCCTGGCTGCTTTTGAGGCTCTGAATGGGGCCATTTGAACTCGCTGTGGCCCTGCCCACTCCCACCACTCTGGAGAGGAGGCACCCGAGTTCCCCGGACTCTCTTGAGACAGTCTTTTTCTTACTTCCTCACGGGCCTTGCTTCACAATATACCTTCCTGGAGTAAGAGATAACAGAGTGATTTGGAGTTTTTCTCCACCTCTCAGGCACTGCAACATGAAGAGTCTACAGATTTATCTTCTATAAAAACTTCTGTGAAGTAGCCCAGGGGTTTTTAGCACCAGCCTTATACAACCTGTCATTCAAATCCTTAATGATGGGTTTATGTGAAAGCGATTTCTCCACACTTTCTGTTTCCTTCATCTTAGATGGCAGTGTGGTTCTTCCTTTGAAATAGACCACAAAAAGAGCTGGTTCCTTCCGGCAAATATCAGGGTTCGGTGACTATTTGAAATGAAATGTCTATAGACAAATGCTGCAAACACCACCTCGAGTAGGAGCAGTAATGAGTAGCTAGGTATGCCGCGGCACGTGTGTGGAAATCGGCCGTTCGGTCCTGGCCAAATGGCAGACACTTCAGATAAGGAAGATAAAAACCTTCTGCCTAAGTGGGAAATGCAATCTCATCTGCCTTTCCAACATAGGAAAACCAGTTTCACAAAGTCTGCATGGTTCATGACTACCTTCCAAAGAACCATGGAACGAAAGAAATGGAGGGACCTGGAATGTCACGCCATTTGGATCCCTCTGTAGCCCCCACAACCATAAGGTACCTCAGCCATATCTCAAAAACTTCCAGAGATGGGACAGTGTCCCCTTCTAGAAAAACTCAATCTACTTGGGGACAGTTCTAACTTCAGGAAATGTGATATTGTCTTTTAACGATTCCCAGTGTCTTAGGCTCAGCCTTAACCCTGAAGATGGAGAATGTCACCTACCTGAAGTCTGTGTCAGTTCTTCACTTGTTCAGCCAGTGACAATTCAATCTAACCACTTGTCATTTGGCACCAATCTCCCCTTCTTACCTCCAAGCAATCAGGAGAAACTCTGTCAAGTATCTGCGGGAATCCAGATATATGTTCTTGCATATGGGTTCCCCTTTAAATTTTTCCTCAACAAAAAGAGATAAAGCAAATCTAACACGGTGTCTTTTTTTTTTTTTTTCCTTACTGAGCCCATGGTAGCTTCTAGCAATCGGTGCTTTTTTTTTTTTAAAGTGTACAGAAAAACTCTGTTTTAATGTTCTTTTCTGGATTTTTGCCTAGAATGTACATTAATCCACTAGTTTAGCTTATAGACTCTGCCTTCCTCCTGCTCTGAAGAATTGAAGCTATATTTGGATATATTCTATCATCTAGCACTTTCCTCACTTTTCATAGCTCTTCTGTAATCTTATATACATATTGATTGACTTGGGTTTGGATAATACTTTTTGCTTAATGTGTTGGTCATGAACGTCGTTATCTCCACATCCCTTTCAACCAACATATCCTCCTAGTTTAGAATGTTCTTGTCTTTGCTCATGGGGTGTAAGTCCATTCGCAGACCACGTGACTGATTATAAACATGCTAGCTTGTGCCAACAAACCATGATCTGACTGGCATGCACACGCAAAAATGCAGATTACATATTTTGGGGTTGAGTATGAACTGACTATTTAGCTAACCATCTACTAGGTAGTGTATACACACAAAGCTTGGATTGAAAAGCAGGAAATATTTTTTGAATTTTAGTTCTGCTCTTCATTTTAGATAAATTATTCATCCCCTGGTGTGCCTTTGTAAGAGACAATGGCTGATGATTGTGTTTATCTTTACATATACTTCACAGAGCTAATTTGACTATTTAGCCTAAAACGACTGAAACCTTTTTTAGTACTTAAATAAGAAATATCGATATAATGGGGTTGTGTGCAAAACTAACATAAAGATTCTGTTATTCTCTTTAAAGGAGAAAACATCACTACATTCCCATTAAACATATGCATGAAATTACCTATATAATATTCTATATCATTCATATATATGCCTATATATGATGTACAGCATCCTTTTAGCACAAAGAAGGCTACCTAGTTGACTAGTAATATTGAAACACTGCAAAACTGAGTGTTTTTCTTACCTGCCATTAGTTCACACTTACTTTCCTGGGGCAGCGACATCACTGGACATGTCGATTTTCACTGACCACACCTTCAGCAAACACAGATCCTGCTGGTGTGTCCCTTAAACTCTGGGCTTCTGTGAAACTCCTGCTGAAGTCTGGGTGCACATGGGTTGAGGACAACTAGTTCCATTGATCAGGGTCTGGTTTCTCCTGCTTTGTTTGACCTAGGCGTGCCTGGCCTCCATCTGTCTGTCATCCTAGAACAGTGTCCAGAGCCAGCCCATGTGGTATTTCTTGGGCAGGAAGGTTAAGTCTCCAGGCATGAATTGCATTCAGCAACTGAATAAATAAGACAGCTTGGGGATGGGTTTTTATTCCTAGGAAACCAGATAGCCTTTTTGATGATAAAATATTTATTCCCCATTATCTTGTTGTTGCCAAGACTACTATGGACAGTACATTTCTTAAAAGGAGCTAGATTGCTAAAGAGGCTTCAGTAGGTAAATTTTAGGGTATCAGCAGGTCCGTTTTATTTTGAAAATATCTCATATGACATTTGATTGCCCAGAACTGAGTGTGGTTTGCCACTTAATGTTGATTCAGCTAATACCATGTCCCACTTTAAGTCAATACTTTTTCATCATTGTTTTCCCCTAAAAAAGAACTTCACTTTACCTCTTAAGAAAGTGAGGCCAAACGTGTCGTCATTTTAAGGCAAAGTAAATTAAACAGTGTGCATTTATATTAGAATTTAGAAAAATCTAACTTCTTCAAATGAACATTTTGTAATAACTTTATTTTACACACTTTAATTATTTTAATTATTTGCAAAGTACCAGCTAAGCACTGTGGGAGATCCAAAGATGTCAGACAGGACCTCTGACCTCCAGGAATATTCTGTTTAGTGGGGTTCACTAGCATACAAATACGGATGGTGCTACACCAAGGCAGATTCTGATAAGCACTGTGGTAGAAGTATAAGTACTAGAGGGTATGAAATCCTGGATGGGATTTCCGAGAAGACTGAGGAAATGTTGCCTTCGAGTTAGACCTTTATAAATAATAAAAGTAGGTAACATTTATTGTTTCCTAAATGCTGAACTTTTCAAAGTATTTTAAACTTATTATTTCTTTAGTTCTCATGATTAACCTTATAAGCCAAGTTTTGTTATGATTCCCATCTTCTGGTTGTATAAACTGACGTGAACATAACAGCGACCACAGGTATATAATTCACTGACAGATACGATTCACTATGAGGGTGAAGGTTTCCTTGGCTTCAGGTTTTGAGTCTGAAGAGCTAAAAAGGAAGCAACCCCATTAACCAGTATGATAAAAGAGTAGAAGTTGGAGGAAGAGAAGAATTCATTAAGGCCAGGAACCAGGAAGAAATTCCTATTTGAATCGTGGATAAGCATGCAGGCTTTGGAATCTAAAAGCCTTGGGTTCGACCTTTAGATGAGCCAATTACCAAACCTGCGTGACAAGTTACTTAATGGCTCCAGCCTCAGTCTTCTTACCTGTAAAATGACTGAAATGATTTGGTAGTGATAAGAA
Organism: Meles meles; assembly: GCF_922984935.1. Lineage (NCBI taxonomy): Eukaryota > Metazoa > Chordata > Mammalia > Carnivora > Mustelidae > Meles > Meles meles. Next base: position 154,466,833 of record NC_060066.1, on the reverse strand, counting down.
TTAAGTGAGATGAGAGAGGTAAATGCTTATTACATAAGAATCACACAATAAATATTATCATCACTATCTCTTATAGTTACCATTGTAACAACAGCAATATAATAATAACAATATCTCTTGTCATTGATTTCTTGATATTGATTATTACTAAGATAATAATGTTCTGGTGATTGGTTCCTTTTGAGTAAGGCTTACAATGATATTAATTCAGGTTTTAGAATCAACACTCCTTTTTATTAAATTTAATCATCAAAACAAACTGGAATTATTTATGTATTTTTCCCATTGTACAGATAAATACACTGAGTCTGAGAACAGATGGCATGCCTTTTGTAGCCTCTCTGGAAGAGGCAGGACTCACACCCAGATCTGACTTACTGCAGATAATTCTGAACTGTCTCCCAACTAGTCACTTGTAGCATTAAAAACACCTTTGGAGAAAAAAAAACAAAACACCTTTGGAGGGGCACCTGAGTGGCTCACTGAGTTATGCCTCTGCCTTAGGCTCAATTCATGATCTGAGGGTCCTGGGATCAAGCCCTGCATCAGGCTTTCTGCTCAGCAGGGAGCCTGCTTCCCCCTCTCTCTCCTTGCTTCTGCCTACTTGTGATCTCTCTCTCTCTCTCTCTCTCTGTCAAATAAATAAATAAAATCTTTAATACAAAAAAACAAAACAAAACAAACCTTTGGGGGTGCCTGGGTGGCTCAGTGGGTTAAGCCGCTGCCTTCGGCTCAGGTCATGATCTCAGGGTCCTGGAATCGAGCCCCGCATTGAGCTCTCTGCTCAGCAAGGAGACTGCTTCCCTTTCTGTCTCTGCCTGCCTCTCTGCCTACTTGTGATCTCTCTCTGTCAAATAAATAAATAAAATCTTAAAAAAAACAAAACAACAACAATTAAAAAAAAACACCTTTGTATCATTTTGTCCGTTTTCTGGGAGCTATGCTGAGTGAATAAATTGTGTTTTATAAAAATGTTATTAGCAAACCACCACCATGGTTTTCATAGTGTGAAAACATATGTCTCTTGGGATTTTCTAGTGCTGGACAGTGTTCCTCTCGAGGCCTGTCTTTGGAGGAGATGAAGAGAGGTCTCCAGTTCTCCCCCGTTGACAAATATGGTAAGTCTATAGATTATTCAGATCCATTAAGGGACCTGCCCCTGAGAAGGTGATATTTATCTGATAACAAGAAAAGATTTTGTTTTATATAATAACGAGAAATGACAGATGCTTCACAGATACTATATTGTAAAAGTACAAACTTTGAACTTGTCTTATATAACTCTGCATTCATCTTTGAGTTTAGTGATGTGTGTGCATTAAGTGTGTATTTGTATATGTATATCAGTGTGGGTCCACGTGGAAGAAGATAAAACTCTCCTCATGAAAACAGTTGCCTGAATCTTGTGATATTCCAAAACCTAGTTGCCACCTTACTGAGTTCACTGCCTCTAAGCCCCACATCGCAGGTATGTCTAGAGGAGAAAAACAAGACAGGAGTCTCCACAATTACATCATATGTTGGGAGCGCTTCCCCTTTAGAAAGTACTCAAGGGTAAAAGGTAAACCCAGCCATCTCCTCCAAATCTAGAGAGGAGGTGAAGGTATCATTGATGGTATCCATTTTGCACAGGATTACTTTAGAAGAAACCAATATTTTAGAAGGAATTAACTCTTTGAAATAGTTAACACAGCTCTCTGCAGGCCCCTGGAAGCCAGAGGATGGTAATCACCTTTATCACCAGCTGCCATATTAATGTGTGAGGCCTGTAATGTCCTTTTTCCAACTTCTAAGCCCAAGAGGCTCTATATTTAACTGGAATTTTAGCACAATGGGCTCATTTATTCATAGGAACTTTCCTTGACAATATGGAGGACTGAAAAAAATGTACATCAGTTAAAGAGATCAGATTTATTACAAGAACTGTGTTTGGGGAAGAATCAATTGGATGATGTGTTCCCGGTTCTCTGATTTAGATGGCCATAGACCCGGGAAGCCCTCAGCTTTGGGATCCTCACCAATGTACCTTGTTTGCTGAGTATTACTACCTAAGGCATAAGAAAGCCTTTAAGAAATGAAGAAAAAAAAAATTGTTCTGGATAGATGCAGACAAACTACTTGGGAACATTAAAGAGAGGAAACTTTGTGCTCTGACTCGCAGGACGTGCCTAGAATGTAGCCGAGTGCTTTTTATCATCAGCTTTACAACATAATTGGCCAGTCTAGTAACAGGGGAAAATGTGCTCTAAGTGTCACATCATCACATTTTTCATAGAGATAATATCGTCTTTTCAAACCTTCACAGATGTGACCACACAACCACAAAATATAGGGCACCCTTTGAAATGTGTGCTTTGACCAGAAGTCTTCCCTTTCATGGTGGAGGAAACATGTCAAGACGAAGCATTTCATTAACGATCTGTTTCTTAAAGGAATAAGACTTCGAGCAGAATTCCTCAAGATGGAGAAGACAGAAGAGATGCAGAAATGCAGAAGTTGGGTTTTCCCCCGCATGTGTGTACCGGGGTGGAAGAAAACATTAGGGTGTTTGGATGGAGCAAGAACCCCAACAGACAAAGGAGACAGATTTACTGTCTCCCCCTAGGAACATCCCGCTGTACAAGAAAGAACCTTTAACTGCCTCCCATTTTCATCGCATAAGTTAGTTGCGGTAAAACAGCTACTTTAGGAACTGTTTCTTCCTCTCTGCCCCCAAAGAGCAGGGCTAGAGAATGAAGATAAGATTACACACAGAGCCATTCTCTTAGTACTTGAGGCTTTTCACCCTCAAGTAACAAAACGTGCAGATGTGGTTCAGTCTTTTCTTAGAGCCTGTGGTCAAATTTCACTCGGGTCCCTCCTCAGCAGAACAGCCCCCCAAGTACCAAGTACCAGAGTCATCCAACTCTGGCAATGACGCATCAATAAAAAAGTCAGCACCTACGCCCCGCTGACTCTGCCGCCCATCCCGGAAAGAGCCACCCCACACTGAGGAACAAGCACCCCCAATGAGATTTCCCCTGGATGGGGAAGGGGCGTGGCAGAGCCTCATAGGCCAGTAAAACCACGTGTGGTACAGGAGAAAGCTGATGATAAAAGGATCACGAGTTTATCAAAACGTCTATCTGTGCCTGGAATGAAGGTGCAGTTTCAGGCTGGACAAGAGGAACTATTTTGCTTTAGGTTGTAGATTTTATGTAAGTCCACAAAAAATTAGGATTCAGTGATGTGTATCCTGACCCTGCCTCCCCTCTTCTCAGCAACCCCACCACACACACACACACACACACACACACACACACACACACACACACACCCCCTCCTCCTCTCTGACCGGGGCCAGGCCCCCCGGCCCTCAGGGGAGCGAGAGGAGGACCCATCATCCGCAGCCCCGGGCATGGCCGTTCAGGAGAGTGTGTGTGCTGCCTAACAGATTAGCCAGAGAGCCTTCTTATGAAAATAAATAAACCTATCCAACTGCATATTGCTAGATGCCTTGACAAAAATGTAGATGGCTGAGTTGATTCTGAAAACTCAGCTATCAAAGCGGAGCAGAAGCAGCAATAGCTGTTGACAAATGGGCCCATTTTCACAGAAGCAATGAACGAGCTACTTCCTTACTTGCGGTGGAAAAGGAACGGCTTCCAGGCACATGCCCTGTGTCCTCTCGGGCAGCAGGCCTGGTCCTGAGCCACAGGTTGCCTGTTCTCTGGACTCAGCAGGGGCCAGCACTTCAGTGAGCATCAGATACCACTGGTACTTGGGCCTAAACTTTGAGGTCCACTTAAAAACCAGGCACTCAGGAAGGAAAAACCAAACCGAACCTAACCAAAGGCAACCTGCTGTAGAGAGGGGCTCTTTCCTTCTGCTCTGTGCTTACCTCTACCTTCTTTTTATCACCGCCATTTGCCTAACACTCATGGTGTCACACACTATACGGATGGTCCGGCCTATGCTACCAACCTTATGAATCAATGTCCTATTTACAAATGAAGACACCGAGGCCTACAAAGGTTAAGTGGACAAAACCCACAGAACCAGTAAGTCATGGAGCCAGGGTTTAAAGCCAGATTTGCCTGACACAGAAGCCCAGGCTTCTAGGCATAGCAATACACCACCTTCTTGAACTGACCCCCTTCTTGACTCCAGACATGACCAGCTTGGGTCCCAATCACACACCCCTCATTTGTGTTCCCCTGGTCTCAGCTCTCTGTTTGCGTTTTAAATTTTGCCTTTGTTTTACAACTGCTTGCCACCAACTTCTGCCCAGACCCTGAGCCCAGGAGCCGGGAGAAGCTGCCTGGCAGCTGTGTGGTGCACTGGGTGAGGCTGGTTAGGAACAAAAATGGCAAGACGGGCCACAGGCCATAAGTAACAGCTGCACTTCTATTCCGTTGCAGGCTACGTGTCTGATCCCATGAGCCCGATGCATTTTCATTCTTGCCCGAATCGTGGCAGCTTTGAGGACAGCGGCTGACAGCATTCCGCAGATACCTAAGGAGAGTTTTCCCCCAAACTGACAGCAACAGTTCCAACCGTGGCAGGCTTGCTTCCAATTATAATATTTTTACCCTCTAAGGTTTCCTTAAATTGGCTTGTTTATTCTGGTCCTATTTAATTCCCTACCACAAGTTGGGCTTTGGATTTGTGGCTAAGCGGCGAAATGCAAAAGAACCAGGACAGAATGTATCTGAGGATTGGTTTGAATTTTGTAACTGAAAAAACAAATTTATATCGTTACTTAGAGATGGGGCCTAAGTCTGTGGTGGGCTCTTAACAATTGTTATGTTTTCCTAGACTGAATTATCTAGACTTGAGTTTGAGAACTGTGGGTTTGATTTTTTTAGAATATTGTTCATTTTCTTATGTTATTATGTTACCACTAGTGTCCGGCTCTGTGATTAAAGATTGTTGGCACACAAAATGGATTCAGAAGTGTATCTCATTCCAACAAGACATCTTCTGAGTATACCTTCTTTAAGACATATCGGTAATGACCTTCAGATCAAGATGCTTGCAAAATACTGCACTTAGTTATTTAGCCTCCTTTCTGTATCATAGCAAGTGCTCTGTGCTTTGTTTGTGCATCTTGTTACCCAAGGTATACCTTTCAAGGTATTGTAAATGTTCCTGGTATAGGTATGACACGACCCTACAAATACAAACCCGCTGTTCATACCGAAGTCTAGCACGGTGCACGGGAAGGATATCTGAGGTACCAGTGGCCTGCAAAAAATGAGACATCCAGGGGCGCCTGGCAGGCTCCATCAGTAAAGCCCATGACTCTTGATATCAGGATCAAGTGCACAGTGAGATGTTTAACAGCTTCCTGGCCTCTACTCCCAGACGCCAGTAACAGCTCCCTGAAAAAGCCACCAGGCATTTCTAGATGTCCCTGGGGGGCACAAAACTGCCCCAGGTTGAGAACCACTGCTCCAAGCCATCAGAGGACAACTGGGGACTTGAAGAGCAATGGAAGGAGTATGGAGCCTGGCTTTGGCTGTATTTAGGCAAATCTGCTTTCTTCTCCTGAGTATCATGGGCTCATATACACATGGAACTAAATGGGAAAAGTGCTGATCGCTCCTTTCATGTCTGTGGGGAGCTCCTCCATCTTCCCCTCTCCTCCTGCTGATTCAAGATTAAGTCTCTTGAGGGCAGTTTCTATCAGAACAGCAACCTCACCTCTAAAACCCTTCTGAGCCTTATCTTATGACCTGTGGTTGCAAAGTTGAAAGTCCTCGGAACGGCTTAGGGAAAGCCAAGTGCCAGTACAGTAGAAGTTAAGACCATGATACTTCCCCTTAGTCACTCCTTTTTAGCCTCCAGCCTCTTCATTTCACCACCAAATTATTTTGGAATCATAGGTGCTCTTTCCTGCCTAGCAACTTGCCAAGGGTCTTTCTGATAACAGGAACAAGGAGCCTCAAGTGGCCATCCAAGCATAAAGCCTTCTGGTAAGGGGCTGGCTAAAGACCACCTGTTTCTTTGTTTCTTTCTCTAGTCCTCCACTCTGGCTACTTTAGGCAATGAACCAGCACCTAGCTGGGGTTCTTCACACCTTAATCCTTTTATGAGCTGAGTTGAAATACTGTAGACAGTTTAAAAAAAAAATTAAAAATAAGTAAGTAAGTAAGTAACCAGTTTTAACTAAGAGATTGACAGTAGGTGATCATATATGTAATCAGGACAGCGCTGGGGGTAAACCAGGTGTCCTCCCAGATTCCCATGGAATGGGGGTCCTATCCAGAGAAAGGACAGCTTGTTTCTGAAATACCTCTTTTAGAAGGGGATTTTCTAGAACAAATGTGTGAAGCTCCCTTTCTTTGTTTCCTTTAATTAACCACCTCCTCTCTCTACAATGTATCTCTTTAGGTTACTGCTTCCCTCTGCCTCTTGTCTTGTCAAGGATCTGCAAATAATGAGACTAATGTGTCTTGATTCCTGAGAAGGGGAACCTTTTCACAGATGCCAACCTGTAGCTCACAAACCCTCTTCATTATTGCACCTTTAATGGGACCCAAGGATCATCTTGGAGATTGTCTTGAGATCATGAGGTTGTGTGTGTATGTCTATGTGTCTTTTCTCCTTGCTGAAAAATGTCTCACTAATTGCTTTCTTTTTCTGCTGATAAAAATGAACTTCTGTGATCATGTTTTCGCATGCTTAGCACATTAATTTTTTTCTACGTGCATGCAGCACCGAGCTCGCTTCGAAGATGTTCAATTAGCTATAATTGTAAGCCAAATTACAGCAGCACCAGGAGAGAGTTATTCCAACAGAGTGATTATTTGGGTTAAATTATTTCCAAAGCTGACATTTTGCTGGGACAGAGGGAAAAAATGGGTGCTGGTGGTAGGAAAAAAGGCTAGTGCTAGATAATCTATCTGAAATGAAGGACCTGATTCCTTCCTCTCCCTCTCTTGTTCCTTGTCTTAATTTCCTTTCCTTCTTCCTTCCTCCCTTCTCCTTCCTTCCTTCCTTCCTTCCTTGTCTCCCTCAAACAATAACCACTGGCTTTGGAGTTTCTCAGACCTTCTACAGTAATTTTGTGACCATAGGCAAGTCAACCTATCTGAGCTCCAGTTTATTATCTGTAAGATGGTAATAATAACATTTCTCTTGAAGAGGTACTATAAGAATTATAAATAATATAAAGTTCATTGTATAGTTCCTGGCCCACAATAGCAGATACTGTACATGTTGTTGTTGCTTATTGTTACTGTTATATCACCATGCAACCAAAGAGCTATATGAGGAGAGGAGGGCATGAGAAGGGTGGAGACTTTTTTCTCTAATGTGAAAATTGGCATCATTGTCCCTAAAACCCCACTTTTGTGAACAGTGAGCTTCTGAGCTTACACTTCTGAGACAGTGTGAGCCAAGATCCAGCAACCTTAGGACTGGCTCATTTCAGGATGTCTTTTTATACCTGATATCAGATCAGAAGAGAAATCAAATCCTTTAAATCAAATACAAGAGCCAAGAAGCATCCCCAACAAGGGAGATGTTAAGTAGAAATAGCTAGAAAACCCATGTATTGAGCACCTATTATGTGGCAGGAACTGTTTCAGAGGATTTAAAATGCAGTTATTGTCGTTTAGTTCTCCAAACAACTCCGGAAAGGGAGAATTTTTTTCTTGCTTGCTCAAGTAGATAATAAATCCAAGCTAGTATAGAAGGGAACCAGGTTTCAAAACTAGGTTTGCCTGGCATTAGTACCCATGATCTGTTCACCACACAGGACTGCCTCTATTGTGTGGAGGAAAAGGGATAAAAATAGCCAGTGTTCACAATCCAGAATCATGGGAAGAGCCAACAAATCTGCTGTTCTGCAGTCCCGAGGAAAATTTGGGAATTAGCCCAGGAGAAGTTTCAGGGACTAGAAAAACAAACCTTTCCTGATTGCTGTGGCTCGTTATTGCAAAGTAAAACCAAAAATATAATCATCATCATTTTCTCTGTTTTAATTATGGAAAAGAAGGGGCTGGAATCATCTCAAGGCTCAAAAAATACACATTGTTATTTTCTAGGCAAAATGAACCAGAAATGATTGACAGAAGCCAGACTCTCACCGTGATAAGCAGGAACAAAAAAGTTAGGAGGGCAAAGCACAGCAATTAGGGAAGCCAAGGAGTCTCACATTTTCCTCTCCTCATTACCACACTGGGTAGGGAAAGCAAGGAGAGATAGTGGAACCATTACCAGTAGGATCTGAATGCCTCCTTCCTTCCTAGTTTTGTGGTGCGTGCAGTTACTCAAGCATGCAGACCAAAAAGCTCCTTCTGATCAGTTCCCTTCCATCTTTCAAGAGCCACTAGGGTGAAGAGGAGCCATTGGACACCGGCAATCCCTTCTCCAGGATCAGCTGAAGACTCAGCTGCCATAGTAACAGACTGTGGTGGGAGACTGTCAGCTCAATTAGCAGTGTATGCAAAACATGATGGAGAATCAAAGTTCCTCTCCCTCCTTGGACATCCTACCTTTTATGAGGCTAACTAGAAATAAAAAGAGCAGGGGTTGCACATTTCTCCTCAGGCCAGAGATCCCAGGCAGCCCAGCAGCTGACCCAGTGGCAGGGTGCTAATTAAATTAGGCTTCTTGAATTAAAACACTGCCACGGGTGCCAAGACCCGCTGATGAGGACACGTCTCCAAAGCGCTCTCAGTCGAGCTTTATGTTTAATTAGTGAGATAAAAAGAATATTATCTCAAGTATCTGTCTTTTAAGCAATTGGCTCATATGCAGAAGAAAGGTATCTTCGCCATCTTTAAAAAAAGGTTTTGCAGTTCACTAATTTCACTAACCTCCATCTCTTCTTTTATCTCAACTAATCAGTAAATGGTAAGAGTCCAGCAAGACCATGAAATGCAATAAAAATAATTTGAATGCAGGTTTGCCCTTCGGTTTTCTACTCATAATAATTGATGGTCTGCTTAACACCACTTCAAAAATTAATCCACAGTGAAGAATATCAAGTTCTTCTTTTAGGGCTTTTTTTTTTTTTTTCCCTGTCCTGAAACTCAAATTAGTCTAAGGGAAAAAAAAAATCAATGTCAAGATTGAGGATAATTTGAAGTAATCAGAATAAAAATGAATGGGACACTAGCTGACGTGTGTTTATCCTACACCAAGTAGGAGACGGCAGGAAGCAGAATAGCATCAAGCAGTTCTTGAGCGACAGCCCATGTTGGGATTACTAGAGGGTTTATTAAAATAAACCCTGAGTTTTAGACTCAGAAGGTTTGGAGTGGGGCCCCAAGAATGTGCATTTCTGGCAAAGCTCCCAGGAGTTGCTGCCGCTGCTGCTGGTCCGGGGACCACACTGCGAGAGGCGCTGGCAGAGTGGTTCAGGGTGTGAGCTTTCGAATCAGACTTGGGTTCTGTTTTTTGTACTGTTGTTTTTTGACCCTTCATGATGGGACCTCTCGTGGGCCAGTTAGTTCGTCTCTCTGACCCTCCAATGATTCTTACCTCACAGAGAAGATTAAGAAAAACAGCACGTAGAGAGCACATATCCCCATGCCAGGCACATGATAAATGTTCCATAACAATTGGCCATGCTTGATATAACATGACGGAGAGAGGAATCAAGCAAGCACCAAGGGCTAATCATTTATTTCCTGGATACTAATGAAAGGATCTTGGCCGGGAAAATTGAAGTGTTTATAAGACAGCCCTAAGTTCAGGTCAAAAAGGTAACAAAGAAGAAAGGTAACAAAAAAGAAAGCAAGAATAACACAAAAGGCACAACGTGGATAAAATTATAACCGGATTTGCCATGCAGTTACATTAAACATAAACACTTAATTACGAGTGTCTCAAGGACCAAGTCTTAGACACCTCTCGAGTGACATTTCAGTTCTTCTTGGCCTCATCTGTGCCATTTACCAGTGAGTCACCCACCATCGTAACAACCAAGTTCTTGTGGGAAACCTGACCACCCCATACCTCCTGTGGGGCCAGGAGGCTCCTGACTGCCCCACTCCTCCCGGATCACTGCTATGAAGCTCCCTCATTGCCTGAGGAGAGATGCCTTCCGTTTTCTAGGCCTTTGCAACTCAACTTGGCTATTAACTCACACTTGTGCCCCTGTGGTGGAAACCTCTGACCAATGGGAGAGCAGAGCCAGGAAATACATTCTTCTCCTTTCTCCACCACACCACCACCTTGTACTGAGGCGCAGTCCTTCGTAGTGCTTCAGAAGACAACTTGGTGAGACTGACAATCAGTGACCCTTGGCACCCAGCAGTATCCAGCTCAATACCATACTGTAGGGCTGGCTCTCCCTCCTTTCCTCCACATTTCTGCTACTTGCCCCATTTCTGCTTCCAGGGATTGATTTACTGAAGAAGGAAGTGACTTATGGGCTTTTGCCCAGGGTCTGCTTTTCAATAAAACCAAACTATGACAGACAATAGGCAAATGATTTGAATTTTGACCACTAGTTCCTCCTTAGTAAGGAGTGGTTTGTAGAAAGAAGGAATAAGTGGCTGAAGAATAATTAAATTAGTGTAAGAATGAATTCACCAATGGCCGAGGGGTTCAGGAGACTGCCAGGCTGAGATCACACTTTTAGCCTTGTTTCTTTCAGCGCCATTTGAGTACCCTGTTGTCCCTACTGTTAAAAGATAAAGTGAGGCATATTAAAAATGTTAAGAGTTTCTTTGAGGGAAAATCTATTCCAATAGGGCAGCACCAAACCAAAGATGGTTGGGAGCCTGCCACTGACAGGAAACAGGAGCAAGACTTTTATAGAAAAGACACTGAAGCAAAGCAAGGGAATTATTGGGTTGGCTACTGCTTGAAGCAACTGCCTTATCTGGAAAGCTTAGTTGGCTGTTTGTGATTGGTTGTTTTTAGGTTTTTGATTTCTGAACCGAGACCGTGGATAGGCTTGGGTTTTGGTTTGCTTACATAAGGTGCTAAGTATTAGAACCATGTCAGGCTCATGGCCTCCTTTTGTAATTAACATAACACCGTTTTTACTGTTTCACTCTGTTGCATGTGAGACGTTGTACTGAGCACGACTATGTGTGATCAGGCCCTTTGTAAGTACCCAAGCGGCAGCAAAAGTAGTCCTAGTACCTTATATCCTGTTGCCCTAGATTTCTGTAAGCTCATCCTTTTCCTCTTCCTTTTCGATTCTTGTTATTTCTCTCATTCCACCGATCTGCCTACTCATTTTCCTACTTTATTAGTATGTTTCCGTTTGTCCATCTCATCATCACTGGTCTTTATTTTCCTCCCTCATGTTCAGTGTCTCTCTGCAAGTCGGAAGCGACTTTTTACCTGCCTTTCAGGAAGGTCTATCATTTGCATAAAAATGACTGGCTTCCTGGCATTACCAGGAGACACTAACTCCCAGACAAACTCCGTCTCTATGATACTTCTCATTCTTATAGTGTAACCCAGCCTCACCCCCAGGGAGGTCTAATGAACGAAATGCCTTTGTATTGCTTTGGTTTTTAACGCTAAAACACTGGTTAAATATGATCTTCGTGTACCTTTTAGTATCAGTCCCAAAAGAATAAGGGAACAACATACCCTCAAGTTTTGTCATCATAGAGCCCCACCTGCTACAATCTAGGTCTGCCCTAGTTTCAGTAATTGCCTGCCCAACCTTCAAGCCGGGTTCTTCATGAAGAGAACAAGGAAACTGAATTAATTCATTAACAAGGGTTGGGCTGGATTGGAAAGGCACCAAATTAAAGGTAGAAAAGACGATGAAAAGCAATAGCGTATGGACATAAGACTGTTAGTCGACTGCTCTGCAGAGCCCCAGATCTCTAAAAGTTTTTTCGGCTTCCACATATTCATCAAAACCTTCCACTTTCTAGAATACAAAGTCAGTGCATTTGGGGGGCAAGTTCAACTGGTCAGATGTATGCAAAGCAAGCACATTTTTTAAAAATTCTAATAATTAAAAAAAAAATTCTAATAATTAAAATAATTGGCTAGCTAAGAAAAGACTGTCCTAGTTAATTGGTCTCCACTGAAGAAACATTAGGCTTTAGGGGAAATGCATGTTTAATGGAAGTAATAAGTTATTAATACAAATGGAAATTCTGCAAAACGTAAAATAGTGGTGGAGAATGTTCAAGCTGCTTGCTAAAGCTTAATCAGTTTGTTCCTTTTCCCACCCTATCCATTAAGCTGTTAATTGATTTAAAATATTAATACAGCTCAAGAATCACAGAGAGACACCTCCTTATTTGCAATTTTCCTATCAAATGTCTTACTACTGTATCAAAAATGATTCCTCCCTCATACTATCAGCATACACTGCAATTTATCAGAACCACAACAAACAGGAGTGTTTACAAATGTTCACAAATGTTGTTTATGGGGGCACCTGGGTGGCTCAGTTGTTAAGCGTCTGCCTTCGGCTCAGGTCATGTTCCCCGGGGTGCTGGGATCGAGCTCCGCGTCGGGCTCTCTGCTTAGCGGGGAGCCTGCTTTCTCCTCTCTTTCTCTGCCTGCCTCTCTGCCTACTTGTCTGTCAAATAAATAAATAAATAAATAAGCCAAATGTTGTTTATGTTCTTAGCCTGGTTAAAAGCAGGTCCTCCTTTACCCCCTTATAATTTTAAACAATCTGCCGTAAAAGGCATGTTTCCTCTTTTTTTGTAGACTCCACGGAGTTCATTTTTCCCGTGGTGCTAATTTGTAGTGTTTATTTGTAAACATAGCATTAATAACTATCAAAATAACATCTGAAGGGAGCCATTAGTTGGGTCTCCAAGAAGAGGACCGGTTTTCCACACCCTCATGCAGGGGCTTGTCACCCTGCAAGGTCACTCAGGGATCTCACAGCAAATGATGTTTGCTATCCCGAGTTAGGGCTCCAGCCCACGTTTGGAGAACTAGGATAAACCATGAGTGTGCCACAAAGAGTCCCCTTTTCCCACTCTGTTAAGGCCTGGTGGGAGAGAGGCACAATCTCTTCCTTCACACCCCCTTGCCTCTAGGCCTTATTCGAGTTTCCAGTCTGCTATTTTTGTTTAACTTTTTATTTTAGATAATGGTCAGTTCACAGGAATTTGCAAAAATTGAGTACAGGGAGGTCCTGTGTAATCTTCACCTAGCTTCCTCCAGTGGAACATCTTATACTGGACTGTAGGACTGACTCAAAACCCAGAAATTGACATTGGCCTTCCCCCCTCTTTTTAGGGGCCTGGTACTCACTTCTAAATAGAAAGAGGCTGGAGCCCTTATTCCACCAGCCTCAGTGGACAAGCTACAAGGGAGTGACAACAATTGACAAATGAGGTGTTCAGAAGATAGAATATGTAAATCCTTGCTTTTCTAAAGTTTCATACAACCTAGTAGTTTCCATGACCCACATATGAACTCTTCCTTGGAGTTGAAATATGGGAAAAAATACCACCAACAAGATCATTACAATTTTAAATGGCACTAAACAGAGCGCTGCACTGTTAAATCCCAATAACAAGTGCACTGCAATTTTAAAATCTCTTCCCAACCATTTTAAGACAGTTGTGTTAAACCATCATTTAAGAAGTTTTAGTTGTTGAAAAGTTTAGTCTCAACTGCTGGTGCCTTCACAGTCAATCCAAACCTTATTGGGGGGAACTTGTGCCTATGAATATTTGAAAAAATATTGGTGTTTATTAGGCACCTTTACTCTTACTTTATAATTAAATGATGTAATTACTTTGAAGACTGAATGCCTATAGTTTTCCTGCTACAATACAAGTCAATCCTGCATAAAACTTAATTCTGGGGGCACTTGGGTGGCTCAGTTGGTTAAAGTGTCTGCCTTCAGCTTAGGTAGTGATCATGGGATCCTGGAATTGAGTCCCACATTGGGCACCTGGCTCAGCAGAGAGACTGCTTCTCCCTCCCCTTCTGCCTGCTACTTTCTCTCTGTCAAAGGAATAAATAAAATCTTAAAAAAAAAACTTAGGGGCGCCTGGGTGGCCCAGTCATTAAACATCTGCCTTCGGCTCAGGTCATGATCCCAGGGTCCCTGCACTGGGTTCCTGTTTCTCCCTCTCCCACTGCCCCTGTTTGTGTTCCCTCTCTCACTGTGTCTCTCTCTGTGTCAAATAGATAAATAAATAAATAAAATCTTTAAAAAAAAAACAACTTATTTTTTTACTTTACTGCTGAACTTGCAAGGACTAAGGAAACTCTTTTTTAAAAAGTGACTAGCCGGGGGCGCCTGGGTGGCTCAGTGGATTAGGCCGCTGCCTTCTGCTCAGGTCATGATCTCAGGGTCCTCTGATCGAGCCCCGCATCGGGTAGCGGTGCCTGGGTGGCTCAGCCCATTAAGCCTCTGCCTTCTGCTCAGATCATGATCCCAGGGTCCTGGGATCGAGCCCCACATTGAGCTCCCTGCTTAGTGGGGAGCCCGTTTCTCCCTCTCTCTCTGCTGCTCTCTCATGCTTTCTCCTGCTCTGTAAATAAATAAAATCTTTAAAAAAAATTTTAAAGTGAGCTAAAACCATCAGTGATCTGGGTGAGCACAAGGGAGGAGCAAGGTTGCCCTGAGAGCAATGGAATATTAGAACTGAAATTGGAGATTAAGCCTTGAGTCCACACAAGGGGAAAATTTATTGAAGACGGGCACATTAAACTGGATCCTGAGAGAATTATTCACAAATTAAGATTAACTCAATATTCACCAACAAATGAGAAACAGACCAGTATGAATGAAAGTCAGCAGAAATTAACAATCTGTAGATCCAGACTGACAGGGATGCTAGCTATAAGAATACTCTATTTCAGAATAAAAAATACACTACATACGAATGGATAAGGAAGATGTGGTCCATATACACGATGGAGCATTATGCCTCCATCGGAAAGGATGAATACCCAACTTTTGTAGCAACATGGATGGGACTGGAAGAGATTATGCTGAGTGAAATAAGTCAAGCAGAAAGAGTCAATTATCATATGGTTTCACTTATTTGTGGAGCATAACAAATAACATGGAGGACATGGGGAGATGGAGAGGAGAAGGGACTGAGGGAAATTGGAAGGGGAGGTGAACCATGAGAGACTATGGACTCTGAAAAACAACCTGAGGGTTTTGAAGGGGCGGGGGGTGGGAGGTTGGGGGAACCAGGTGGTGGGATTGGGGAGGGCACGTATTGCATGGAGCACTGGGTGTGGTGCCAAAACAATGAATACTGTTATGCTGAAAAGAAATTAAAAAAATAAAAAATATATTTAAAAAATACACTACATATAAAATGCTTAAATTTTTAAAACAAAATGACATGAATTAGGAAAAACTTAGCCAACAGCATGCGATCATCGAAAATGAACAGGTAGATTTGGATTAAAGACTAAACACAACATTAAGGACAAAATTGTGGAAAGCACAAACTTGGTGATGCATTAAGCAGAAGATTAGGCAGATAAATAAAAGAATTGGCAGGCAGCTCTGAAGAGACAACACAGAATGCCACACTTAGGAACAGAAAAGTTGAAAAATTTCAGAGCTTTTGGCTCCTCCATAAAATAAGAATTAAAAGACCTGCCCTATTTTCTTCTGTTTGCTACTAGGTTCTACTTCATGAGAACAATGCAAGGTCTGTGTGATAATGGTCTGTGAGTGCAAATTATTACATACCAGCAAGGTATAATCCAGACTCCCTCTGTCTCTTTCTATCTCTTTCCCTCAGGCTACCCTTACCTGATTTCTTTTTCTCTTCATTGGTTTTCTTCAAACCATTCTTGTTTGTATTGTACCCTGATTTCCCAGGACATAATAACTTTTGGGAGGCAGGGTGATCTGGCCCTTGCCCAATCGGTTAGGATCAGCTGAAGTACTTTTTCCTTCAGGTGTGGACTGGACAAGTGTGGAGCTCTTTATCATACTGATTAGAGGTGCTCAGAGTCATGGGGATCCCTTGGCTTGGGTGGCTCAGAGTGCACAACCATCTCACACAGAATCTCAGGAGATGCATAGGCTAGAAATGGCCATGAGTTCCCTTCTCTTGGTTGCAAGATGCCACTTAACATGCAATGGCTGACCAGAAGCTAACCCAGCCACAAATGCTCCCAGACTCAGGTCTTACAGTTTGCAAAGGGAGGTTATGACCTGAAAACAACAGCATCTAATGATTGAAGGAGAAACATTCTCCTCTGGCAGAGGCCTCCGTGATGAAGGGGAGGACATTTATAAGCATCTTGGAGCCTAAGAAAGTAGAACTCAAATATTTCCTCCCAGGTGACATAGAAATGATCCCAGAATCATTCTTGGGTTTTTTTAAAAAATTTTTATTTTAATTCCAGTTAGTTAACATAGAATATTTTATTAGTTTCCAGTGTACAATAGACTCAATACATCCGTACATCACCTGGACAGCTCACCAAGACCAGCATTATTCTTGTAACTGTGGCAGTACTGTGTTTTGGAAGCCCTCTCCACGTGGAGGGCAGGATATGATGTTGCAGCTAAGACTCTGAAGCAGTGATTCTCAACCCTAGCTGCACGGGAAGCTTTAGAAAGGACCGGTCTTGGGTCCACTCCCGGGTGATGCTAATGATCAGGGGGTGCAGTCTGGCATCCAGACTTTTTGAAGCCTCCCTGTAGATCCTAATGTGCAGCCCAAGCTAAGAACCTTCGAGAACAGGGGTCCTCACACTTCTGTGCACATCTGTTATCATCTGCCTGGCAGGCTTTCTAGAACACAGTTTGAACTGCACATTCTCAGAGTCTGGTCCCCAGTCCAGCAATATCAGCATCGTATGGGGACTTGTTAGAAATGCAAACTCTCAGGTGCCCTGCAACCTTAATGGGAAACTCTATCAAATTCTAATTTAATCAGCCCTCCAGGAGATTCTAATGCAAGATAAATGTTGAGAATTCCTACTGCAGATAGAGCCATTTCCTTCTGGGTTCAATCCTAACCAGGACACTTCCTAGCTCCGTGGCTTGAATATGTCACTTCACCTCCTTGCGTCTCAGTCTCAACATCTATAAAATGGGGCTAATAGTACCATCCTCACAGCATTACAAGGCTTGATGAGCAAAAGAATAAAATGAGTAAA
Source organism: Meles meles (assembly GCF_922984935.1). Lineage (NCBI taxonomy): Eukaryota > Metazoa > Chordata > Mammalia > Carnivora > Mustelidae > Meles > Meles meles. Next base: position 154,449,802 of record NC_060066.1, on the reverse strand, counting down.
ATAGTATAAAAGCAAAATGTGCGAAGCTGTATGAAACCTGTTAAATTAGGTTTCTGAAATCATATTGACAGACTACTTTTTCAAATCAGGAGTTATTCAGATTTGAAGTCTCTGGTGAAAAACCTTGACTACATGTATTAATCACCTGTGGAGATTTTTTTTAAGTCCTGATGCCTAACTCTCACCCTCAGAGATTTAAAGAATTTCCTCAGGAGAATTCTTATGTGCAGCTAAAATGGAAAACCAGAGATTTAGATTTGAGTTTGTTAAGCCAATTTGTATATGCTTAGAAAGGTGGTAATTTGCTGAATTCTACTGTGGAATTCTGTGCTAAGCAGGCAGCCACTAACATTATGATTAGTTCAGTGGGGAGAGTGTTCATTCTCAGAGACTTTCTTTAAATTAATTCACGACCTGTGTGTGTGTTGGGGGGGTGGCGTGTGTGCATTAAGAAAACTCGTATGTGGGATTTCTGCTGTCTCTAGCTATAAACACTTGCATTGTCACTTGGGGTTACAAACAGGTAATGGCAAACCTTAGAGACATCTGTAATCCAAGCAACCAAAATATTTCACCTGCACCGCATTTGAACACTTGCATTTCAGTGTCTGCAAAAGCAGGAACTAAGTTAGCCATCCTAAGAGCGAAACAAACAAAAACAACCCACCAAGTGCGAGAGAATGCTAATATGATTAGAAATTGGGATTTTGCTTCTATAAAAAGAAAATCTGACAAGCAGCAGCACTGTCAGCAAAATAGCCTGTAGACCAAAAGCAGGAGTTCTAATCCTGTCTTGTCCCCTAACCCACGTGGAGCCCATTCCTCAGACCTCCTGGGCCACCTCTTTCTCAACCTGGTATCTACAAAAGAAATGGTAGAGTCTTCAATCTCCAGTATCCCTATTACCTCCAAAGTTTTATGGAAATATCATTTTCTCTTCAGTCAACAAATTCAGATGCTTCCTGTATCTTATCAACACCAACTAAATGTGGACTTAAAAATGTTCAGGACCCCCTATAACAACATTATTTGGACCTGTTTTCATTTATGTAGTCATTCACCGACTAGTATTTATTGAGCATGTGCCGCGTTCCAGACCATGTTCTTGGCACATGAATTGAACGTGTGCCAGAACAGAGCACGTTTCGTCTCTCCTGGAGCTGACATTCTATTGCCGAACAAGTCAGCCTGTGTTACATGAAGTGTGACTGTCAGAACTCTCCAGCTCCTTTTTCCTTCTTCACAGCATCTCATGTTTGCACCCTGACAGATGTACCAGAGAAGACGGTGAAGGAGGCGAAGGATGGCCTGAAAGCCTGGCTAAGATTTAATAATAGTCTTAAAAAGAGAGAAAGAAGGCGCCTTGGTGGCTCCTTGGTTAAGCGCCTGCCTTTGGCTCGCGTCATGATCACAGGGACCTGGGATCAAGTCCCACGTGGCTCCCTGCTCAACGGAGAGTCTTCTCCCTCTCCCCCTCCACCTGCTGTGCTCTCTCTTTTTCACTCTGTCTCTCAAATAAATAAATTTTTGAAAAAAGGAGAGAGAGAGAAAGATTCTAATCATTCATTCCACCGAAGGAATTAAAGGGCAGTTTGCTCCTCACACTAGTCCTATCCAAACTTTTAAGATTAAGGAGTATTTTTGAAAACTAACATTTCTGTGGCATATGGGAAGAGAGGATTAGTCTACATAGTTACAGAACTACTTACCTGATTGCTTTTTGGCACAGGTTACAAAATACAGACCCCAGGCCAAAGTTGGTACTTCACCTTTCTTCTATAAATAAAGTTTTATTGGAACAGAACCACACTCATTTAAATATTGTCTTTGGCTGCTTTTGCCCTAAAGTGGCAGGATTGAGTAGTTGTGACTCTACTAGGTCCTATAAAACCTAAAATGTGTGGTATCTGCTCCTTTATAGAAAGACTTTGCTGACCCCTGCCTCTAGCTCAGAGTTGCTCTTTGAGTACCACTGTTGACTGCCCATGTTCTTGGACACACTCCAAGGGCTCACTTCCTTCCCTGGAAACAGCCAGGTGCTGTGCTAGGACTCTTATTTTTTCCTTGTAGCAACCCCAAGCTGCATGACCCACTCATTTATTTTTCCGACAGACGATCACTTTAGTAGTATGTAGCCAAAACAAACTTCATACATTAATCAAAATTCTAGCAACTCATTTATGACAGCTGCCATGCCTTGCAGCTTGAGAAACAGCAGCCACGGGCTATTCACCTGGTCCATTACACCAGTGCTTTTCAAATATTTCTGCTCACATAACACCGAGTGAGCATTAAAAAGCTATCAGAACCCCCATACACATTTTTCTCATAGACATCTACAAATTTTCATGTAAGTTTAAATAGTAGTTACAGATGTAATTTGTAGCATGTTATAAAATGGGATGTTTTAAGATAAAACAGTTCCGTCTCTTTCCTAAATGTGTCCAAAGAAATCAAAATGCTATCACAACTTCATATTAGCTTTATCCATGTACTGGATCCTGTGGGGTGTCAACACGTTGCCCCTTCAGAGTCAACACATTGATTCCCCGGATGCCTGGGGTGGGGTCTGCTGTGGGCTCTTGTCTGAGTCTCTTTAGGGGAAATGCTTTTGACTGGAGAGAGCAACCTAGTCAAAGTTTAGGTAGGCTCTCTCCTGGGGAAACGGCCAACATCAGGGACTGGCCCACTGTGGGAAGTCAGAGACCTGGCCCCTCTGCCCTAGGAGCTGCTCCTGAGCTCCCCAAGTGATGGGCTACAGACTTAGGGGTAATGACATCAAGGCCCATCTTCTCTCCCCACCCATTCAGTTTCCCTCACTCTCCCATGGTGTTATTCCCAAGACCACATCCCAGTAAACTTCCTGTATATAGACCTCTCTTCTAGAGGGTTTCTTAGGGAACTTGACCTAAGATAGCCATTTTCTTTCTTTATTTTTTTTTTTTTTTAAGATTTTATTTGTCAGAGAGAGAGAGAGGGAGAGAGAGCGAGCCAGCACAGGCAGACAGAGTGGCAGGCAGAGCCAGAGGGAGAAGCAGGCTTCCTGCGGAGCAAGGAGCCTGATGTGGGACTCTATCCCAGGACGCTGGGATCATGACCTGAGCTGAAGGCAGCTGCTCAACCAACTGAGTCACCCAGGCGTCCCAAGATAGCCATTTTTAAAAGTACATGACTGGGGCACCTGGGTGGCTCAGTGGGTTAAAGCCTCTGCCTTCGGCTCAGGTCATGATCCCAGGGTCCTCAGATCGAGTCCCACGTCTGGCTCTCTTCTCCTCAGGGAGCCTGCTTCCTCCTGCCTCTCTGCCTGCTTGTGCTCTCTGTCTCTCAAATAAATAAAATTTAAAAAAAATAAGAAATAAAAGTACATGACTGAGTTCTTCTTTAGCATTAGGAAATCTCACGTTATTTTTTTTAATTTCCATTCCACTTTGCCCTAGATTTCTATCTGACTGTATTGTATTTGTATGTTTGAAAGTCTTTTTTTTATTGCCTTTTCATACTCTCTGTAACTAATTGTTATATAAAGTAAAATTTGGGGCACCTGGGTGTCTCAGTGGGTTAAGTGTCTGCTCAGGTTATGAGCAGGGTCCTGGGATCAAGGCTAGCATCGGGCTCCCTGCTCAGTGGGGAACCTGCTTCTCCCTCTCCCTTTGCCTCCCCCCATGCTTGTGCTTGCTTGCTCTCTCTCCTTCCCTCTGTCAAATAAATAAATACAATCTCTAAAAATTTTAATAAAAAATAAAATTTAATGTAAACATTTTTTAAATTTTCAGTATAATAAACACACAGTGTTATATTAATTTCAGGTATATAATATAGTGGTTCAACAATTCTATACATTACCCAGTGCTCATCATGAGTCTACTCTTAATCTCATCAGCTATTTCTCCCATTCTCCTGTCTCACCTCCCTTTTGGTAACCATCAGTTTGTTCTCCACGGTTAGGAGTCTGGGTTTTTCTGTTGATTTAAAAAGTTTTCTTATGAACATAAGTTTCTACACATAAAATTTCTTCTGGACTAAGCTATCATTACAACAATGAGTAATATGCATTTGACCAAAACAACATACATGTACTCTACGTTTTGATAACCATTATCCTTAAAAAGCAAGAGCAGAAATGCATCTCTTAAGGTGGGGACTTCTATTTTTAATTAATTTGTATATGTATGAACAAATATTATTTACTGTTAAGTGAGAGTGTTGAACATCAGTTCTAGTCCATCTTTATTTGTAATGATGTACAAGGTAGTATTTATGCGCGTCACATAAGTAAATCGATGGGAAATGGAAGTGGTTTGGTGTATTGTACTACAGTGTCATCTCTGACCTCCTTGTGAGTGATTTACCAAAAGGCACAGACTGATAAAATACCAAAAATTATTTTACTACCTTGTCAGCTGACAACTCAACTAAGTCCTCCTTTAGTTTTCTTGAAAACAAAGAATTGAAAATCACTTGACTCGCAGACGGATTTGTTAACCAGTCATTGAGGTCATTCCTGTGCTCCATACCTACATCCTATTTCACATTGTTCATCATGTGTGACATCTCGGAGGAAACACAGCAAGTCGGTAAATGAAGAGTTGACACCTATTATTAAGAGAGAATGAGAGACTGGCAAAAGGGAGGACCTTGAGTGCAACGAGTTTCAGGTCCACGTCATGACATAAGTGCATACGATGGCCGAACACCTGCAAAGTAGCCTTGCTAGTGAATCCCTTGAAAAGCTTCATTTCCCCTCAGGGATACACCCATGTCAGCTTGAAGATCTCTACGTCACCTTAGTACCAAGCTCCTGAACAAGTACAAGATTTCTCCTACACTTTTTTCCTTAACATAACCTTAGTTATAAGTCGATATTTAATAAAGACCAGGAAGGATCTGACAGAGGAGGTAGAGAGCTTGTTCTTAAACAGACTTTGGCACAAGACTCTCTGTCCCAGGAATCTTCTGTGTACTCTATTTTCCCTCTGAAAAATGGGGGCATCGCATCATCACACAGTATCGTAAGGGTTGCACAGATTATAAAACAATATAAGACTTCTGGAAGGAATTTCAAAAGGAATGTGTATTCTCAATACCCAGCATTTTATCTGACAGAATTTATATTGCCTGTCATAGTTTTCCTATCATAGGGCATGGTATTAGGAGGAAGGAAAAAACAACAAAAAAAAGAAGGGTGGGCTTGAGAGTGACTTTGAAAGAATTTTAGCTATATTTATTCCCTGTTCCCTTGTACCTCTTGCTGCTGACTATGTTGACAGGGAGATTTTTTTTTAAATGACACAATCAGGTGTGTATAGAGGACTAGAAGGAAATATTGCCCAAGGTCAGAAGTGGCCTTTCCCGGGCTGTCCTTGAAGCTGGTAGAATATTTCACTTATTAGATGAATCTTAAAGGCTTTCTTTTCTTTTCCCAAGCAATCATTTTCCAAGGGCAATAATTGTGGCAAAACTACTGATTTAGACATATGGTGGAACCCAACTTTAAATTTATAACACAAGAATTTATAAAGCCACAGAAACAGCTCAACTTAAAAAGATTTTACAGGGGCACCTGGGCAGCTCAGTTGGTGAAACATCTACCTTTGGCTCAGGTCATGATCCCAGGGTCCTGGGATCAAACCCCTCATCAGTCTCCTTGCTGATGGAGCAAGGAGAGTCTACTTCTCTCCCTCTTCCTGCTTATTTTCTTTCTTTCTCTCTCTCTCAACAAAATAACATCTTTTAAATAAATAAATAAATAAATTTCAAAATAGCCTAATTCTGCCTACCTTTGGTTGTCTAGTTTTCTCTTGAATTATTTAAATAATTTACCTTATTCTTTGATTGGCTGTAAATATAACTCCCTTCTTTCTGATACAGTATATATAAATGAGATTTGTTATTTCCCCTTCTAAACCACCTCAATGCATCTTTTTTTTTTTACGATTTTATTTATTTATTTGACAGAGAGAGAAAGCGAGAGCACAAGCGCGGGGAGCCGCAGAGGGAAAGGGAGACGCAGGCTCCTCGCTGAGCAGGGAGCCAAATGCGGGGCTTAATCCCAGTACCCCAGTATCATGACCTGAGCCAAAGGCAGACGCTTAACCAACTGAGCCTCCCAGGATGCATCTTTTATTTTTTTATTTTTTTATTTTATTTTTTTAAAGATTTATTTATTTGACAGATAGAGATTACAAGTAGGCAGAGAGGCAGGCAGAGAGAGAGAGAGGAGGAAGCAGGCTCCCAGCCAAGCAGAGAGCCCGATGCGGGGCTCGATCCCAGGACCCTGGGATCATGACCCGAGCTGAAGGCAGAGGCTTTAACCCGCTGAGCCACCCAGGCGCCCCAGGATGCATCTTTTAAAAGACGTTTTCTTCCTTACACCTGTGGCCAGTTGTAAGAGGTACAAGAGAACAGGGAATATATAGCTGGAATCTCTTGAAGTCACTCTTAAACTCACCCTCCCTTCCTTTCTTTGGAAGTCTTTTCCTTCCTCCTACAAGTAAATGAAAACATTTAGAAGTACACATATAGTGTCTTGCTATGTATTTACTATACCTATTCCTAGAAGACAGTGTGTGAGATGAAGGACATCAGAGTTTGGGGTCTGAAGACTGCGATTGAACATGACTTTAGACAAACCACTTAACTTTATTGAGCTTTTATTTACTTGTTTAGGAAATGGTAATAACTTTCCTCTCTGACATTACCCCATGTATGGGAAAGACATGTATGAATGCAGACATGTTTTCAGACAGTCAATATAAACAACCCAATGAAACAAATTTTCTCTGCTTTATAGAGTTTAAATCCATAAGGAAAGGACAAAGAAGACATTTCAAAGTCTAGTCTTATTTATAAAGAATCATTCACTTGCCTTATTTGTAAATGTATAGTTTGTTTATGCTTTTAATAATGAAACTAGAGGGGAAAATTAGTTCAGCTGAACATACAAATAGTTTTATCAACATAGTATTTGCGGAGAAAGAAATTCATTTAATTGAAATATCACAACACTGAATTTCACACTTAAACCCAAGTGCAGATTGTAGGATTATGTTACAGAATATTTTGATCGAATGTGTTAAATATAAAAATAATTCAACACAATTTCCATTTAGCACATTGTACAAAACTCATTCTTCAATAGAATTAACAAGTTTACAATCTTTCTTATAAGGTGCTATGTATTCAAAGTGCTCTGTAGCATTGAGGTTGAGATTAGGAAACAAATACTGGAGAGCTCCTCAGTAACACAGCTCAGTAATCAATGAAATCGGATATACTGTAGATGAAACCCACTCATTAATCCTAAAACAGACCATGGCGATCGTGGTGCGCTGTGAGAGATACTCGTCCTTGGTGGGAGGTGGGGCTGGAAGATGTCATAAACACATCATTACGGTCATAATAAAAATAAGCTTCAAGTTGAATCCATCACTTTTAGATGGATTCCTAGAGAAAAGGAGAAAGACAGAGGTCCAGAAAACGAAAGAGGCAGAGAAAGCTCATAATGCTTCTGCAGTCCATTTTCCTCCTGAGATTAATCCTCAGTACAATCCAGAGTCCACAACAGCAGTTCCAGACTTTAGAGACCATCAGAGTTATCTGGAGGGCTTATTAAAACACCCACTACGAGGCCCCAGCCACAGTGTTTCCAACTCAATAGGTGTGAGAGGAGAGCGGGAATTAGTATTTTTGGAACAGTTCCAGGGGATGCTGATATCCTCATCAAGGGACCACATTTTTGAGAACCACAGGTCCATTATATCTTTGATCAAGGGCTCCTTTATTAAAATGAAACATACCTAAAAAGATAACATGCCTGCTCCCTAGGGACATAGAGTGTAGGGCAGTCTGCATAGATTGTATGATTTAAGGCACCCATCCTCAATTTTAGCTACGTAGTAGAATCAACTGAATTAAAAAAAAAAAAAAAAAAAACAAAAACAAAAAACAAATCCCAAAAAACAAAACACCTGATGCCTACATCCATCTAAAAGTAATTAAACCCACATCTCCAGGGGAGGGGGCCAGGGGCTGAATCATTCATGAAAGTGCTCCACACAAGTCTAATGTGTAGTCCAGCTGGAGAATCGCTGCTTCAGGAGATTTTGCTCATCTCCTCATGGGAGAAAACATGGCCAAACATATGTGCCTTTTAGGGTACTGGTATAGGAACAAAGGCGTCTTCAAGGAAATCATAATCCCCAGTAGGCACACGGATGCACAACTATTTCTAGTAATATCAAGGGGTAATTTAGAAAGTGATTCTGACTGTTGATTTACAATGCCCTGCCAGGTTAGTTCACAGGTTTGAAATAACAGAACTCGGGCAGGTGAGCAGCACACTAATTTAATCCAAGTTTCTTTTCCATCAAATGACATCAACCAAAGAATCCAGAGTCTAGAATGTTGGTGTGTGTTCTGATGTGCCATGTTTACCTGCTATAATTATCGTTACTCATTTCAGTCAGCTTAATTATTTACTACTCCGATTTACATTTGAATGGACCTATAAATAAGGCCCCCAGGGACAAAATGCTACAAGCAGTTAAGTCTACCTCAGAAAGCAAAACTACGGAAACACAAACAAAAAAAATAAAACAACAAAGGGCATTTTGAAATAAGATTGCCTCTTTACTCTTCTAGCATAAAAAAGATGAATAAATAAGTGTTGTAAATCAACATGCCAAAGAATCCCCTTCTGGACGGATTTACAGGGCTGGAGCAATTTTTAGTACTGAGTGTACACGAAGGACCTTTAGAGCTCATTTTCACAAACCAAGTCATTAAAGCCCCAAGCCACAGACTTTAAATAAAACTGTAATGTATGAAACCGGAACTAATATTTGATTATAAATAAAAAGAGTTTAAACAAACCCCAAATGTGAGGACTGAGCCTTTCAGGTGATCTTTGGTAAAAGTCAAACATTTGAAAGCTAGCAATTGGATTTGAATAGAGACACGTTAGCTATGTTGAATACATAACAGCCTCACAGTCTTCCATTAGAAACTGCGGCCCCTAAGGAGGGTCCTACAGAAGGATTCAGTTAATTTTAAGGTCTTCTCTAGGGGCGCCTGGGTGGCTCAGTGGGTTAAAGCCTCTGCCTTCGGCTCAGGTCATGATCCCAGGGTCCTGGGATGGAGCCCCGCATCGAGCCCCGCATCGAGCCCCGCATCGAGCCCCGCATCGAGCCCCGCATCGGGCTTTCTGCTTGGCAGGGAGCCTGCTTCCGTTCCTCTTTCTCTGCCTGCCTCTCTGCCTACTTCTGATCTCTGTCTGTCAAGTAAATAAATAAAATCTTAAAAAAAAAAAAAAAAAGATTTAAAAAAAAAAAATTTTAAGGTCTTCTCTGTGCTATTGACCAACACTGCTGGACTGGGAACCAGCTTAGACAAGCAAAATGATTTAAAAAAAAAAGAGGTAAAAATCCAAAATCGAAGTGAGATGCTTGGGTGAATCTTTCTCCAGTCTTTAAGTCTTCCAGAAGACATCTTTCAAACATCCTGAAAAATAATAAAAAGGACAGAACGATGTGTAAAATCACTCAGGATAGTAGAAACTGGGCACTGAGAATAAGACGGCATCAGGGAAACAGCAGGAATACAGGAAATGCTAAAAATAATTTTAGCCTTTAGTTACAACCTGAAATATTTTACATATATTTTTATAATGTGTATATTTTTCATATTTTATAATTTATGCTAATGTATATTAAGCTTCACAAAAAACTGCAGAAATGAAGGCATACAGACCATTTAAAGGCAAGTAATCACAGCCATCCTTTTAAACACTCAAAGGGAAATGAATTTGGGAATAGAGTTTGATTCTTCTTGTCTGTGGTGTGTCCCTGGGGCCCATTCTCTTTAATTCATCTCCAGGACCCTGGAAAGGAGACATGGGTTTCGCCTCCTCAGAGAACTGTGCTTGCAGAACAGAGAACATGACTTGGGGTGCAAAAGGGATAGAAGTGGGTGCCTGTGTGCGTGTTGGCCCCCTCACATGGGTCTTCTCCAGCCCCTGTCCTCAGGGGCTGGGGGCTAAGCAGCATAGCCTTGAGGGTGTATGCAGGTGTATGCAGGGACAGATGAAGGTTTGAGCCTGACAGAAGGGGACGGAATCTCAGGTGGGGAATCTGTTAAATCCTGCAAACAGAACGGGCTTAAACTCACCTTCTGCCCCAAAGTCTCTTAGGCCTTCATGTTGTTCAAGGAGGCATCTGCGTTTGCACGTTCTCTTTTTCTCCCTGCACTGTAAGCTCTTGGCTCTCTTGGCTTTCCATGTAATCAGGTTTTACAGGGAGCGTTTGCAGGCCCTGTAGACTCTCTCTCCTAGGCTCTGACTCTCTCCCTTGGGACACTCCTGGGCTGAATTCTTGAGCGGCACCCAACTCCTGCCGGTCTTCAGGGCTCCCCTGGCCAGCCACCTCGCCAACGGACTCTGCCCGCTGCATGGTTTCGACTCCCCGGCCCTCTGGATCCTGCCCTAGCTGTGGGGCCTTCCCTCCTGGGTCTGAAGGTTCTTGTGGAGCCCCCACCTCAGCCTCTAGTACCCAAGTCCCCGTCACCTCCTGCCTGCCCGGGGCTCTTTCCTCTGCCACCACCTTCTCAGCAGCTGCCGGTTTCCCTAGTAACCCCTCCACTTCGTGCCAAGTTTCCTTGCCAGCAACATCTGACAGGGAGGAGGCTTTATTTGCCTCTGTTTTCCCCTCAGCTGTCTTCAAATCTGCCAACACCTCCCTCTGCTCTGCAGCCGTTCCGGCAGCGTCTTCTTCTTGGTGGAGAACTTCCTCAGCCACCAGGGCTCCTCCTTGCCAGCTCCCATCCCCCTCTGTGTCCCCGTGCCTCCTCACTCCTGTCACTGGAGCGCACTCTTTATCTGCCTCCTCGTCCATGTCCATAGCTTCTTTACTCAGCTTTTCTGCCATCATGGAGTCTTCCTCAGAAACATCTTCTTGGGTCATCGCTGTGACCCCTGCTTCTTGATGCCTTTGCAAAGACCCTTCTTCATGCCCCCCTTCCAGTCCCGAGAGGCCATCTTGATCTTTGGCTGCGTGCTCCGGGGCCTCACCCGTGGCTGTGATCACTGCCTCCAGCGCTTGCCCCTTTCCTGCTTGTTCAGTTTCAGGAGCTTCCAACACACCCTTCCCCTCAGGGCGCGGCCCCTGGTCCTGCCCCGAGGGCGCCCCGTTCTCCCTGGGGAGCAGCTCTGCTCTGCCTTTGTGCTCTGGGTCCCGGGGTTCTCTCAGTCTTTCCCCTCCTTCCTCTTTGCTCAGAGCACTTGTGTTTTCCAGTGACTCTTCATATCCAGGTGCCCCCTCAAACATGGTCCCCCCTCTCTCTCTTAGTGAATCCCCTTGCAGCCCTATGTCTTCAGTCAACTCCAACCCTGCAATGGGTACTTCACCCTCCGCATCACACTCCATTTCATTCTGGGAGACTTGTGTCTCTTCCTGGGGTGTCACTTCCTTCGAGGTTTCCTGCTGTTCCCCTTTAAACTTTTGCTCACCCTGCCCTGCATTTGCCCCTGTCACCTCTTCCCTCTCGGATTCAGTTTCCTCCAGAGGGGATTCTGGCCTCTCAGCTTTCTTCCTTTCTTCTGCTACACCTAATTCCCCGGATAGCATTTCTTTCCCGTCATCTTCTTTATTAGATTCTGCCTCCGTCCCAACCTCCTCCCTTTCCGCATCTTCCAGGCTGTTCTCCGAAAGCCCCATCCGGGCTGCCTCAGCCGTCTCTGAAGTTGAGGAGCTCAAGGGTGTCCCTGGTCCCATGGCTGCCTTCCTCTCTTCAGCCGGTTCTTCTCCCCCAAGCATTGCCTCGGCTGAACCACCTTCCTTCTCAGAGGAAGCATCTCCTGCGGCTCCAAGGTCCTCTAGGTCTGCAGATGCTTGCTCTTCCCTAGTCACCACCTCAGGCTTTCCAGACGGTGCTGCGCTCACGGCCTCCTCTCTCTCAGCCTCTCTCTCCTCTGCCTCCCTCAGGGCTGAGGCCTCCTGAATACACTCTGAGTCCAGAGCTGCTGCGTCACTTGCAAGCACTGTTTTCTGGGAGCCCCACTCGCCCTCAGCAGCTGCCTTCTCGGTCTCCAGCACTGTTGGCAACAAGGCTGGCTCCTCAAGAGCCTCATCTTCATTCACACCTCCAGAGGCTCCAGTGGCTTCTATCCCTCTGGGGCTTAACTTCTCTTCCCCTTCATCTTCTGCCTCAGCCCCACTCTCTCTGCCCTGAGGGAGCTCTCTTTCCTCTATTAATGCAGGCTCCTCTGCTATTGGCTTCCCCTCCCCCAAGGGAACCTCGTCAACCCTTGCTTTTCCCCAGGGTGCTGCCTCTCCTTTCTCTTCCGCTGTGTCAGCTGCCCCGTGCTGGGGAAGTTCACCTTCCTCCGCTGCCTCTTTCTTCTCCAGTGTGTACATGTCTGCTACACCTTGGTTGGATTCTGTGTCTGAGCTGAGTGTTGCCCTTTCCTCCAACATGAAATTCCTGTGTGGTGCTATGAAATAAGGTTAGAAAACATGGTTACTTTAACCAAAGTGCCCAGGGAGGAGATATTTTATATAACCATATGTGAGATATAGATAATATCAAGAAGCTATTGATCTTAAATATATATATTTTTAAATATTTTATTTATTTGACAGAAATCACAACTAGGCAGAGAGGCAGGCAGAGAGAGAGGAGGAAGGAGGCTCCCTGCGGAGCAGAGAGCCCCACGTGGGGCTCCATCCCAGAACCCTGGGATCATGACCTGAGCTGAAGGCAGAGGCTTTAACCCACTGAGCCACCCAGGAACCCCTGATCTTATATATTAACCATTTCCTCGATCCTATGATGCCATCGACTGTAACATGCACCAGGATTTAATAATGGCTCTTCATGATGAAAATAAGTGCTATCAGTTTAATAGACACATTGATATTTAAGGAAAACTGAACATCAGAAATGTTGAAAACAAATAAGATCTCCATATCTTAGAGTGGTCTCCCCTCTCCTTCTCTCCCTCTCTCAACCTCTCATATAACACACACACCGCCTATTTTATTTGAAATATTAGGACTTGCAGAAAAATTATGGAATAAAAAACCAGTATTTCATCTTCTTAGAAATCACTTTGCCCTAGAGCATCATAATATGTGTGTCCTTGGCTTGTGTTTCTTGTATTCATGTGGGCATTTGGCAACACAATCACAATACAGTGTAGCTGATTATTATCCCCTATATTACTCTCACGTTTTAAAGCTACTATATCTAGATTTAGTCATCAAATAACTTTCTAGCTCAAGGTAAGGCTTTTTACTAAAGACACCAATTCGTATTATAGGTCAGGATACCTCCCTGCCTACGTTCAGAAACTGTTTTGCCTTTGGCAAAACAGGATCACAGAACAAGACAGGACTTTGTAGTCTGGGACAAATTTCAACATAAATAACCTTCTTGAAGTATTTCATAAGTTCTCATCTATAATTCCCTGGGAAATCTGGCTGTACTAGCCATCATACTTCAATAAATCTAAGTTCAATATGTTTCTTAAAGGCTTCAAATGCATTTCTTGTTATTTAAAAAATACATGCGTTTCTGTTGAAATGACCCATACAAAATTAATAAAAGGATGTCATGCCAAATACCCAAAGCATTTACATTTTCCGACTGCAGAATAATACTTAGGGAGATAGGAAATTCTAAAATGGTCATCTTAATAATTTTGCTATCACTCTAATCTTTCTCACTTATAGAAGACACTAGACCAGATGCTAGAAGTTGTCATACCCGTGTGCCAACCTCTAAATTATGTAAACTTATAAAGTAAGCAAATGTGTTTTCCTCGTATTTTTTATTGCTTGTCTTTTTGGCCAGCCATCTAACCCCCACATCCCACCTGATTACCAAGGATCTACCAGAAACCTAAAGCCCTGATCTTATTCATCACTTCGTCCCTGTTCTGATACTCCAACCAGGGCTATCTGATCATTTCATTTCCCCTCCTAACACAAAACACAACTGCTCTTTGTTTCATTCTCTTGGCCTTTTGCCAGCTAGCACAATAAACCATTTTGAAGTAAGGTGGAAATAGCTGATACTACATTTCCCTCAGAAAGTATATTTGGAAGGTAACTTTTGGTGATTTCTTTCAAAGAAGTAACAGAAATTTCAGGTCTACCAATAGGATAGTGTTGACTTTAATAGGTGGTCCTCAGCACATCACAGCAGTTACTTACTAAATTGTAGCTACGAGTTTCTAGAGGGAAATATGGAGCCAAATGTTCATTCAGAGAACATGTAGCCAACTCACTTGAAAGAATTTTATTTCATTTTTCATATTTCACTTCGCCCATCCATTGTCTCTCATTATGATTATTGGATTTAAAACAAAATTAAATTAAAACAATGTGTGTCAAGTCTCTTTAATAGTATATCTGTTGCTATTCAAATTCTCACATGAAAGTATATTAAAAAGTCAGTTATGAAAAACATTTAAATAAAGTCCTCTGTTTTGTAAGCTGGTCTTTAAATTTATGGATTAAAGAACATTAAGGAAAACGGGAATAAAACTGCCTGGCCACCATATAATAATATACTATGCCTAAATTCTAGGACAGAAAGGGCTAATGGCATCCAGCTGAGCTATTATATGAACATGCACACCATAGGGAAGTCAGACATGACATTCCTGAAGTAAGGGAGAAAGAGTAACCGAAATCCTTCTAAGAAGTATGAGTATGAAACATGACATGGTTTTTGGCAGTAACCTCATGGGCTTTTGTGGAAAAAAAAAAAAGAATAGGACAGCAAAGTGATATTCACAAATGGAGATAATTTGATTTTGTGAAATGAATGTGTACTTAGGGATCAGACAGAACTGGATAAGAATGTCAGCTCTGCCACTTACTACCCATATGCACTTGGGAAACAGGTTCAACAAACACTTCTCTAAGCCTTCACTCTTCTATCCAAAAAGTGGGAGCAAAAATGCTTGACTCACAGAATCCTTGTGATAGTTAACCATAAAATGCTTTGCAGGGTTTCTGGCACACAGAAAGCCCTATCAAGTCTTCCTTCCATACTTCCCTTCCTGCTTATGATTATATTTTCTTGTTTGAATCAGATTTGATCAATAACAACTACTGTGCCTGCATTGCAGAATGTTTCGGAGGTATACCAGAACTCCTCTAGTGGAATGCTCATCATACAAGATTTGGATTCCCTAAGCAGTTAGGGTCCTCCTCCTGTAACTCATCTACTTCATGTTCAAGTGCCACCTGGCCCTCTCCACATTCCCCAGGGGTAACTGGAGCTCAGAGAGTGTGAGTGCAAATATTCTGGCTACTATTTGTTGTGAGTAATAAAGTCCTTTTTCTCTGACCCAAGAGTCTTGTGTCTTCTGCTCACACCATGAAACTGTGGCTGGCAAACTTGTTTGCTTGAAAATAGAGTAAAATCTCAAACAGCTCATAGTGCTTAATGACTGTCTTTAAAAATTAGAGGTGGGGGTACTGTGACCATACGATAAATAAAATGAATAATGCTACCCCCCCATATACACATACATATGTTCAAATCAGTGCAGTTTTTAAAAGTCCTCTACTAAATACAGGGAAACCCGATTTCAAGGACACAGGGTGTTTGACCCGATGGATATGAGTCATGGTCTGTTGAGTCACTCTAATTGGCAATCTTACAGCTGGAATACTCATCACTAAGAGCCAGGTCATATGCTGATTTTCCCCTAATTTAAAAAAAATAAGGAGTTCGAATAAACCACTGTGAAATGTACCTTGGCCCTCTCTGTCTCCAGTGCGCCAGTTGGGCCAATCCTCCTACCTAGTCACCTAACTGGGAGGCTGACTGCGAAAATAAGACTGATCCGAAAATCCCTCCCAATATTTCTTTCATACTTTAAAGTCCTTTTTTCCCTCCAATCTAGGCACTAATGTATTCAGAAAAGAACAAGAACATTCATATCTGATGTCAGCTTTAAAGCTCCCCTTAAGGCCTCTCAGCCACCTCCTGCCATCAAATTCATTAGTGGAAAGAAAATAAAGACGGAAGAAGGAGGAAACAAGGTTGGGGGGGGTGAAAGATGAAAACGGGGCTGTTGTTGGCAGAGGCTTTCTAAAGGTCTTTCCTAGGTAATCACGTGCCCTCACCTGCACCTGTGTCATTCTCCAGCTTCCTCCAGTGCTTCTCCTCGTCTGTGCTGCTAACACCAGACTCGGTGTCATAGTGCCGGTGGCTGCCAGTTTCCACAGCCTCAGCGACAGTCTGTCCAACTGATTGGAGATCACAGGAAATATCAAAAGGCATAAAAACAGGTCATGGGAACATTGCTGAACTCTTTCACATCCTTTCAGCAAGTGGGGTTAATTTTAAAGTATTCACATTAAAACGTGACCTTTTCTTTTTTTAAATCTCTGAAGATTAAATCGCTTCCAAGCCATGATTTCAAAAAGGAAAACACAATGGCAGATCATGAAGTAAAGAAATCCATGCAAAGAAATACTGAAAAGAGACAACAGCCAGAAGCAGTGACAGATCAGCCAAATGCACATGCAATGAATGATGGAAAACAAGGTTTAGTTGCATTTTCCTTTCTAGAAACATATGTCATGGCTTTTATAACACCAGTCATCATGGCTTTTTGAAATTGCTAAGACTATCAGAGCTGATTATACTATGAGCATTTCATACATTAGTAGATTTTAGTGATTTGACCCCAATACTCACTGCAGGTGGACACAGCAAGAAAAGCTAGTGTATGGTTCCTATATATTCGACAGTAAAAGCTGTTGTAGAAATTCCTGTTCTCTGCAGCTGATAACCAGCCATGGAACTTCAGAAACACAATGACCTAAGTTCAAGTCCCATACTCCATACCAACCATGTCATCTTCAGGAAGTTCTTTGACCTAAGCCTAAGCCTCAGTTTACCCATCTGTCAAAAAAAGATACCTACTCAGTGGTTATTGGAAGGATTAAATAAAAAAATATATGTAGTACATGCTTATCTTTACTTATAAGGAGGTGCCTAAGCACTTAGTAAATAATAGCTACGATGATGATGAGCATGTTGATTATAAGTATTACCAACCAATCTGGTATGATTCTAGGCAACACTGTAATATCAATTAAATTTGCCTTTAATTTCTGACATGTCCCTGTCTACATCCCTTACCTATCATCCAATGATCCATGTGCCTAAATCCCAGACGCCTACCATTGTGCCACCTTCAGGCGAATTAAAGCTCACTCGAATAACACTGGACCTAGATAGGCCCTCCCAGATAAGAACATGTCTCCAAAATACACTTTCCTTCCTCCCTCCCTTTCTCCCTTCCTCCCTGCTTTCCTGGCTGCCTGCCTGCCTGCCTTCCTTCCTGCCTATTCTCCCTCCTTCCTTCCTTCCTTCCCTTCTTTTTATCTCTATTTCCTCTCACATTTTCTGGTTCAATTGATCCAAAAACTGTACTTTGAGAAAAACAGAACTAGAATATGGTCTCTTGCACACTTTAAGGTGAATTGCTAAGGGGTAATTAATTACTTATTGTTTCATCTGTGTTTAGAAGCAAATAGTAAAATGTCTGCCTCATGTGGCTTTTGGGGGCAAAAATGGAATGTCTTAACTTTATTAATATTAAGAGAATAAACATGGAAATGAACAAAGGTATATCAAATAGTTCAAATTCTATTTTAAATAAATTTTTAACATCAACTTTCCTCATTCATCCAATAACCAAATAAAAAAAGATTTTTATAATAATAAAGTTTAGAGATGACATCAACTCATGACAATTTGATTATAGTAGGGTTTGTTATCAAACAAACCTTTATTTTAGGAACTTGTGAACATTGTACATATAATTATCATCTTGCTCACTGTAATAATATTAACAGTATTAACCAATGAGTTTAAACATGCAATGTTTTAGGTCCTTGTGTATAAATCTGCTTGGCTAATTGAGCAATAGTAATCCCAAAGATGGTAGGACAGGGGGATGGGAGCAAGACTGATTTCACAACAATGATTTGAAGTTTTGTTTCATCAGAGCCTACGAGGTACCTGGATTTTTTCCCCCCGTAGCCATAGACTATAAATAAATATGGTTTATCATATGAATATCAAATCCTTATGTTATATACCTAAAATAATATACATCAATTATACCTCAATAAATTTTTAATGAAAAATGGTTTATCATAATGATAATAATAATAAATAATTAAAATAAACAATTAGCAGTTATTGAACCAAAGACTATTCTAAGAAGCCAAACAGTACTAGCATAATTTGGAAATTACAACTCACTCAGAATAGACAGTGAAGCATGTAGTCCCTCTGTCTCAGGACTGTCCTCACCACCTGGCCACGTCTCCTGGCTTGCCCCTGGAGGGTTTGGCTTTGGAAGTAGATGAGAAGGCTTTTGGAAGTAGATATACAGTTAGGTGTTGCCTGCTTCAGATTCAGCAAGAATGGGACCCTGGCCTGAGCATCAAGGACTTATGAGGTGTGAGACCAGAAAAGTCCTCCCTTGGTCATTTTTTTTCCTCAGATGTTCTGAAACTGAAACTTAAAAGCAAGAACTTGGCCAGGGTCTAACCTTGAGGGTTTCCACCTCGAGGAAATGAGGACTGTGCCCGCTGAGCCCGGCGCCAGCACTGTAATACATCACTCTGTGTTCTTAACTACTTAGCCCTTGACCCCCTGAGGCTCCTCGCCTTCCCTCTCTGTAAAGATGACCATTAAAAGCAAAGGAAACTGTCTGTTCTCACAGTCTTCAAAGCAAAGTGGAAGAGGCTTGCACCGAGAATTCTTAGAAAAGCGCTTTTCCGCTCAAATAGTATAGAATATTTTAAGATGTTTTTTAAATACCAAAATATTATTATCTGATATTAGCCTTTTTATTATGAAAACAAACATATTTTAAAATAATACATACAGTACTTTCCCAAAATAGAGAAATAGTACATATCCTTATTTAAAGCTTTATAAGATTATAAGGTATAAAAAAGAAAACAAAAGTTATCCTAGTTTCACCACTCAGAACTACTAGTTAACATTTGGGTGGATCTCTATGTATCTTTTTTATTGTACTCTTAGTATAGATAGCATTTTGTATCCCACTTTTTAAATTTAGCAATATATTGTGACTATTTCCATATATCATTAAATAAAAAAAGATTCCTCAGTAACTATATCAAAGTTCTAATAGGTTTTTACTAAAATGTGGTTAACCAGTTGCCTGATGCTGAATATTGAGTTTTTTTCCATTTGTGTGTGGGTGTATGTGTGATTATAAAGCTATTTTAAATACCACTTACAATCATTTTTGTACTTTTTTCTGACTATTCCCTTAGGGCAAATTCCTGGAATTGGAATTGCTGGCTCAAAGAGCATATACTTAGAAGCTTTGGATATATGTTTTTATATGTTCTTCAAAAAAAGGAGAGATCAACAAATGATTTCACCTGCAATGATGGAAGGCTGTATGACCCTCCACATTGCCAACAATGTCACAATTTCCACCAATTCTTTCTATAATTTTGTAATTGAAAACTGGTGGTAAGGATAGCATTTTCAATATTAGTAGGCAAGCTTTCTATAATCATTCCCACTTCTCCGCTTGTTTTGAAACAAAACAAACTGATCCCATCTCAAAACATACTAATAACGCTGAGCAACTCACTAACATAAGAAAGTTTTAAAGAGGAAACTTTTCATCTGAATTTTAAGAATGTAAGAAGCTATAAAAGAAGAGTAAGATCTATCCAAGTTTTTCCCAAGTTCCCCAGTGACCTTGAATACCCTGTGTATGATTCGATCATTCTTTGTGTAGCCAATCAATTACCTTCCCAGCAAGCACCATGACAACCTTCGTGACTAACACCCTCTACCTACGCAGTGAAGATGCGCCTGCTCTTACCTTCCGGCATGGCAACGCGACCCACACAAACCCAGGACTAATTACAAACTCAAGCCCACAGATGTTCAGAGATAACAGCTGCAGAGAGCTAACATCTATCCTCCATGCAGTACAGAATAGTAGAGAATCATCTTTCTGCAACTTTCAGATCACATCATTTGCATGTTCAAACCGTTCTATCTTAGAATGCAATCCTCCCTATGGCATACAAGTTTCTCCCTCTGCCTCATCTTCCGCCACTTTCTGGTTCATCTGTTTGTTTGCATCTGTCACACCAGCCTCCCTTCCGGAAGCTTCACTCAGCAAGGATGCTCCTTGTTTAGAGTCCTCAAGTTTGCTCTTCCCTCTGCTTCCTGCGGGCTTTCTCCAGCTGGCAGGGTGCCTCTGCCCTGCACTTCATGCTGGTCTCTGAGCAAATGTCCCCTCATCAAAAAGGCCATCCCTAAAATACCACCCCTTCCTCAAACCATTACTCTGTCCTCTTAACCTGACTGGTTTTTCTTCTACACTTAGTCCAGAATACCCCAGTACTTTAGACCTCACCTCAAAACACATGATGGCCTTATTCTCTCCTCAGGACCATCTAACTTGCCTGCATGACGATCAGACCGCATATGGCTTTACATTACTTGGGTTTAGAAATCTGGCCAAGCATGCTGACGTCCTCTCATTCACATATAAAAGCATAAAATGCCTGCTGCCATATACATTTTACAGTATACTTTATAACATTCTACTCTTAACATTTTATTTATATTTGTAATGTATAAATTCCCAAATTAATCTACCTAAATTGTTCCACTATTGGAACACAAAGCAAAGATCATATCACAGTGCATTAAGACAGCTTAAACTGAAGATAACAGAGAAAAATAAACACATTAAAATAACACTACGCCCTATCATCCTGAATTACCTCCCAAGGACATTGTCCCATTGTAGCTGGCAATTCCAATCTTTTACTTTACCCACTTCACTGGATGCAACACATCTTTTATATCAATTCACCTGATTTGTTGGTGGACTGGAAAAAGCCCAATTAAGTGAGACATATAAAATGGAAGGAAAAATATCACCTTATGTTATCAATCTGAAAGGTACAAACATATTGAATATAGAACTTTACTATTTTATCCACGGCTATGATCTTAAGTGAAAACAATTCAGATAAATTTGCATTCGTTGGGACACTATAAAACATCATTAACTGATTGTAATTTTGTAGCCCACAGACCTGTTCCTAACATAATCACAGTTCATAATTCAGCACCAAACAAATATGAGAGATAATCTTCTATACATTATCTCGGCCCCCATTTTGACCTAAGGTTCTAATCAGAGATCTAAATAAAATAATACACATTTCACTCTTTACCACGCCTTCTCATTGAATGCAGCATGGTCACCCACATGACCTTCTTCTCAAGCATTAATTTTGGTCCCAACCCTCCCACCCTGATCCATCTAACAGAAAACTCCATTAAGAAAGAGGAACTAGTCATAACCTCTTTGCTTGGCATCAGGCAAGTCAAGACCTAGTTTATTTTATCTGAAATTTTCTTAGAAATATTTATTCATATAACGGACTTTGAGACTATTTCTGACCTCTTTTTATCTATTATTTTAAATATTTACACATTTACTGTATCATTTCCTTCAATATACTTAAAAACATCAGCACTCAAGAGTTATAATCTACGCCTTCTTGGTTTTTGATAGCATTAATCCTTCTACATCATTCTGAATATTTTCCATTTTTTAAAAATCTATTAATGTTTTATTTTCCACTGTATTTTATTCCCTCTGCCTCTAGGCCTCCATCACCCAGAAATTTTGTTCTTTTGTGGAAGATGAGCCATAGAACAAATCTATCGGTTCTTGCACAGAAGGCAACATATTTTTAAGAAAATTTACAAAGTTATAAAATACTAAAGCAATACAGTAGAATACTATATATAGTGAATAAGAATAAAGTCAGTTTTATGTGCTAATATGAAAAGGTATTGAAGACACAGTATTAAGTGAAAAAAAAGGCAGTGGTAAAACAAAATGTGTCATACATCCATCTGTCTATAAAATTAATGTATGTATATATGTAATATATAAATACATTTTTATACATGTATAGAGAGAAATTTTTCTGGAATCAGGCCTAAAAAAATATTTTCTGCAGATATGACTCTGTTGCATGGGGAAGAGTAGAAGTGGGACAAGGAGGACCAACTTGCTTTTCATTCTCTCTGTTCTGTATTGTTTACACTTTTCAACCAATCCTTTGTAAGAAAAAAATTTTATCAAAAGCCTTAATATGTGACCTAGAAATGATACTCTTAGGAACCTAACCTAAGAAAATAATTATAGATTTTAAATGACCTTAGGTCATAAGGTATTAGAGTACTATTAATAATAGTGAAAATAGGGAAAAATATAAATATCAATAATAGGGGAATGGTTACCTTATACGGAAACCACAGAATGGGATGACACACAGACATTAAAGATTACATAATAACATAAAAATGCTTATGGTATAACAATAAGAATAAAAAGCAGGACACAACATTTTATAAAAATTATGACAACATGACTTTGTAAACCCTAAGTTTAGAAATCAAAAAACTGACCACATATTGAAGGTGATTTTTGTGTGTGTGCTAAACCTGTGGGTAATTTTTTTTTAAATCTACTCTTCTCTATATTGACTGTTATTTCATGTTATGTCATAAGCAGTTAATGAAAAATAAACATTGACAAAGAGACCTGCTACATTTATTAAAGCTTAAGATAAAAAGTCACAAACCTTGCCATCTAGTGTCAAACCTGCCTTAATAAAAAGATAAAAAAATGCTTTAGAATTATAGATGTTATCAAGTCAAGAACACAGACTTCCCATAATATGTAAGAAAAATGATAAACCTACACACTTTTCATTTCACACATTCAGAAAAAAACCCACCTCACTTTCTTCCAAGTGGCATGATCCCAGTCCAATGTTTCTGCTATTCCATCCATCACCTAAATACAACCTACTCTGCATGCATCTTGCTTTACGAAAAGATGTCTAGATACACAAGGCCAGGTACACAATCTAGTTTTCTGAAGTGGAAGTTAAAGAAATAACAATGTCACTGTTACTACTGAACTTCAACATCCCTACCTTTTGTGGGCAGAAGCTTTCCAAGTTGTACAAATTTCCTCGATGGTACATTATACGTTCTAGAACTGACCAATGAAATCCATGATCAAAGACTTGAATTATTTTGTAAGAAGTTTTCAAATATATTTTAACGAGGATCTTAACTCATGTATGGAAAAACCTCTTTGAAAATCTCAGAGGTCTTTAATCCCAGGAGAGAAGTTGGCAAACTTTCTATAAAGGGCCAGAGAAAGCATTCTTAGGGCTTTGTGAGCTATCAGGAGGTCTCTGTTGCAACTACTTAATTCTGCCCTTGTAATGCAAGAGCAGCCATTATTAACATGTAAGCCAGTGAGCATAGCTCTGTTCCAGTAAAACTTTATTTTCTGACACTGAAATTTGAATTTAATTTTTTTATGTCACCACATATTATTCTTTTGATTTTTTTCAAACCGAAAGACTTTAAAAACAGAACATTTTTAAAACATTCGTAACAATGCAGAAGGAGGAAAAAAGGCAGTAGGCCAGATGGGACCTGTGGATCGAAGTTTGTCAAGCTGTATATTCTACAGTTATTTGAATTTGAACCCCACTATCTGGAATGCTTCTATCTTCCTCCATTTGATCTTAAAAATCATATCTAATTTTTAAAGCCTTCCTCAAAAAAATCCTTCACAAAAACATTCAAGGTGTACTTAACCAAATGGGACTTTCCCTTTCTTTTGAAACGCCATTTGTACCTTCTCTGGCTTTATGAATGATTACTGACCTTTGCCCATTATTGCTGTGCCATGCCTTCCCCTTAACATGTGATGGGAGGCACCCTCTCTTACACATTTCTTATGGACCATGGTGCCCTGTACGTGGTAGAAGGTAAATAATACTGATAATTGAAAGATAACTATTCAACAACCTCAATTCCTAGATGTAGGCCCCAGTGGTTTAGTAACAGCTTTTAAGGTCCTAAAAAAAAAAAGTTAGAGACATTAAAAGTATTCATAAGCTTTAAAACAGATGATTTTAGTAACATTAAAATGTGAAAACAGATTTTAGCTTGGAATCAAGAAGAATGCCCACCATATTGGCAGGGAAGACAGATGAGAGAGAACAGGGGAAGGAGAGGAATGACAGAGCCAAACATCTGGCAGGTATGATCCAGCTGTCCATAGGACACAACTTGGACCTTGTACCCTAAAGTTGAGGAAGGCATCAGATCTTCCATATGTTGAAAGTCCTGGGACCTGATTATTGTGGGACACTCTTCACACTTCCCATGTCAAATGGAACTGTCCTGCATACTCACCCAGGGACCACTGGATCAGGAAGTCACTCAGTTTCAGAGGAGAGCTCAAAGTTTGGAGTTTTCTATGAAACTGTCATATTTTTATCTAAGTTTAAATTCTTATTGCACAGATACAATAGAAAAATCTTTAAAAACCACAGCCACTCTGCTTGAATTCAAATCCTAGGAATGCTTCTTAGAAGCTATATAATCTTGACAATTTACTTAACCTCTCTGAGCCACAATTTCGTCACCTGTGAAAAAAAGACATGATCATAAGAGAACCTAACTCAGGGGATACTGGGCAATTGTAAGGAGTAGATGAGTTAATATAAGTAAGTGTTTAGAACTGGCACATTGCAAGCACCTACCAATGTTAGCTATGTGTGTGTGTGTGTGTGTGTGTGTGTGTGTGTGTGTGTGTAGAAGTGCATATTATATAGCTAAGAAGAAATAGTATTTCTAGTATTAAGTAACCTCTAAAAAGCCACACATACCCCTGCCTTCAGACATATAATGCGTTTTATTTGATTCTTGAGATAGAATTAACACAAGAAGGAATTTACAGAAAATAGGAAACAAGATATATAAGATTTATCAACTTTTAAAATGCAATAGAAGGGACACAGCAAGCTGAAACTACATGTATGATTATGTGATGAAGAGAGAAATAAGAAAAAAATTGAATGCCTCTGGCATTATCACAATCGTATTTCCCAAGCTTTGGCAGAAATGCAAGGACCAAATAGCTTCCATGCATGGAACAATGGCAGTTCAACTCAATGGCTATACTTACCATCTTTTTCCACCCTACTGGGACCTGCCTTTTTGTCCTCCACCTTAGCAGTGCTTCCTTCCCAAAGCTCACTCTTATCCTTTTCTTTTTCTTCTATGGAAAGATGTTCCCTGGACTTCTCAGATAAGCCCTCGGCAATCACTTGCGTTCCTTTCTCCGTTTCTTCTTCAAGAACATTCTCCAAGTGTTCCTCTATGGTCAGAGGCTTGGTCTCTACAGCCGCTGTTACGATTTCTTGGTCTTCAATTTCAACTTCTAAATAATCCTCAATTGGAAGCTGGGATTTTCCTGGCTCATCACTTTCACTCAGCTCCTGGGAAGATGAACTCCTGGCCCTTCTGTTCGGACTGTTTTCAGTGTGGGCTCCTCTATCTCCCTGGGCAGACTCATCACTGCAACTAGAACATGGGTGACTTCTGGAGGAGGAGGATGAAGCAGTCTTTATATCTAAAAAATTAAAATGATGACATCATTGTTTTTCCATAAAACAACTGGTTTAATTGTAGGAATTAGGTTAATAACAATTATACTAAATTTTTAAAATATAGGTTAATAGATTTAGTACTGTTTTCACATATATTACATATCGTTGTCAAAATAAAGAAAAACCTATGTAATCTGTGAGTCTCCAGAAGTTTTTCTTCCTTAAAAAAGATTATTTATTTATTTATTTATTTGAGAGAGAATGAGAGTGAGCAAGCATGAGGAACCGAGGGAGAGGGAGAAGCAGACTTCCCACTGAGCAGGATGCTCGACGTGGGGCTTCATCCCAGGACCCCGAGATCATGACCTGAGTCAAAGGCAGTTGCTTAACCGACTGAACCATCTAGGCAGCCCTCTAGATGTTTTCAACAGGAAATCACATTTAGCTGAAAACCAACTGTATGTATATATGTATTTTTGAAAGCCATTTTATTGAAAGTCTTTGTATCTATTTCATTGTAGAAGAATACTCTTACTTGTTCAGTAAGAGCGCTTATTCATTATCATGTTGATTAGCCACAGTATTCTCTATGCAAAAAACTTAAATTTTTATCTACCATAATACCAACCGTATCCAGCTAGCAATGTGTACTAGAAAGATCAATGCATTTGGGTAATACCAAGACACTTTAAAGATATTCTGAGGGGATGCTTGTGTGTGTGAGTGCGTGTGTGTGCGTGTGTGTGCGCGCATGTGTGTGTGTGTGTGTGTGTGTGTGTGTGTGTGTGTGTAGGAGGACATGTTGTCTTATTCCAGGTTTCCCCAAAGCAGATGCTGAGGTCAGGGTTCTTGTGATATATTAAGGATATGCTCCAGGAGAAACTCTTACAGATGTAGGTGAAGCAGGGCCGGGAAGGGAAGAGGTCAATCAAGGGAGCTATTTCAAGCAACATCTCAAACCTCAGCCTGATCCCACAGGGACCTCTGAGGTCTAAATTATATTAGAATTGTTCCTCTCTTGAGGAAGGAGTCGAGCTTTCATACTCTGCTCCAGTCAGAGGTGGCTACCACCTCCCACCGCTCCCCCACCACACCCAAGGGAAGGTAAACTCCTTGGCTTTTCCAGACTCTTTGTCTGGGCAAGTGAAGCAGCTCCGCAGCCCAGGGCTGTCCTCTGAAGGAGGAAGAGGGTTGCCAGAGCTGGGAGATGGGACATGGAATCAGTCAGAAGGCTTCTAGGAGATGGAGGTCGTGTGCTGATGGGGTGCTACCGACACACAGACTAGATTGACTAAAACTGAAAATGGTTTCGTACTTACTACCCATAAGCCCTTTCAAAAATCTCCGAGAAAGCCACATACACACTGAATCTCTGGAAGGAAGACGCGCAGCCTGAAAGTCACAGCGTATGCTAGGGGCCAGAGAAATACAAACTTGCTTCTGAGTTTTTCACCAACAGATCTGTGTTTACAGTAGTTTTTTATAGACTATATTTTCAAATGAAATAGCCTACACTTAAATGCTACCTAGCTTTCTTGTTTTCTCTGCTCTGTGTGCTCCTTACTCTTTTCTGTTCCTTTTATTTCTGTTTGGCAGCTACACAGATGGCTGTAGCAGCTGATACAGACTTAAGGGAAGAAATACCTGTCTTTCCTCTTATCCTTTCCCTTCACACCCTCCAGCCCAAATGACTCTCCATGACAGAGCTTAGAATTTTAAGTATAGTCACACACACTTATCAGAGTTTCCACAAAGATTTGAGAGATGCTACACGGCAGTAAAGAAACAAACTCTAAAAAGCCTTTAAGCAACAGAACCCCTTCAGTACGATTCCATTTGTTCTTATCTCCCAGCCGCTTTGACAGGCACCAGATGACCACTGTTTCTCAAAGGAACGCATACCTTAACCACTCATTCTTTATCTCCATTTTATAAAATCTGCCTCTCAGTAGGGAACACAGCAGATCAAGGACGGTTGTTCTCTATCTCATTTGTACCACTTCAGAAACTTAAGGGACTATGATCTCACCCTCTCTTAAGCATCTCACATTTTTTTTTTTAAAGAAAAACAACTCGTATTTGCTAGTTGTTCAATCAATGGCTCTCATTAACTGCACAATTAGCTAGAAGGCAATATTATACTTGCTCTGTACTCCCCCAAATATTTAAATCTATCATCTTTA
Source organism: Meles meles (assembly GCF_922984935.1). NCBI lineage: Eukaryota > Metazoa > Chordata > Mammalia > Carnivora > Mustelidae > Meles > Meles meles. The sequence goes on along the minus strand of NC_060066.1, from coordinate 154,422,075 downwards.
AGATTGATATCATGACTCACTTTTGTCTCTGAGAGTTGTTCACATAATAAAAAAAATGAGCATTCCCCTACCTTTCTTTCATAGCTCCTATTAATTGTGTTTCTTTATTTCAAAAGGCTGAAACACACTCTGGTTCATTTTGAGTCAGTCCGTTGGAGAAGAAAGATCAGGAGAATGAACGGCCTTCAAGAGGCAAGGGTACCTGACCTCTCATATAAACTCATTTCAGTTTTCCAATTTCTCTCTAACCTTGCTGTGCAATTTAGTTTCCCTCTCATTTCTTTCTCTCATTTTCATGCAGACACTGGGGCAATACTTTGCCTACAAATAAAAGCTCAAAATGTTTCAGGGCCATGGAATGGGATTTTCATCACTAATTTTATTTATTGTCTAAGAAATGAAGCAAGTTTTTATATAGAAATTTTTGTCTAAAAGAACTTTTTACATGAAAGAACTCTGAGGGCACATAATATTTTTTGTCAGTAGGAGGGAAAAAATTATCTTGAAGGTATGTTAGTAAGCAAAGCTGGCTCCCACCCAATTCTGTTTGTCTCTGCATGGCTCCCTTTAGGTACGGAAGCTAAAAGCATCTGTTCTTGATCTTTACGGTAAAGAAATGATTTGAACTGGTTGGTGCGGTGCCTTGAGTTCATGCCCTGTGAGGTATTTCTGACTTTCCACCCTGCATTCAATCAGGCTCCAAACCCTTCACTGTCCTCTCTCTTCATGTCACTGATAACTGTTCCTTTTTTTGCATGACTACTATTTCACACAACATGAGACTGAGAGAAAAAAATTTGTTCCTCTGTAAGATGAAACTAGGTGTTTCAATCATGACTTGGCTGCTGACTAGCTTTGACTTTGGCTATTCTACATACCTCCCTAAGCCTCTGTTTTCTTGACTATAAAATGGGGCTAATTCCCTCTGTAAGTCACTGCAGAAATTACATGACACAAAATCAAATAATGATTTTTTTAATGAATTCCAGTCTTTCCCCCTCTGTGGAATCATACACATTAAGTATAGTCTAATGCATTTCTTTCTTGTGATTTCACCCTGTGCATTCTATGAAGAAAGGTAATTGCAGTAACTGTTTGCTGAGGAAAAATAAATAAATAAAAACATGATCATGATTATATATGCACTTACTGCATGGAGGTAAGCACTCTACAAATATCTCATTTAATCCCATGGAATAGCTAGCTATCTTCTTTTTCTAGATCTAGAAAGTAAGGGGAGCACCTGGGTGCCGAAGTCGGTTAAGCATTCAACTCTTGGTTTCGTCTCAGGTCATCATCTCAGGGTGATGAGATCAAGTCCTGCCTAAAGCTCCTTGCCCATCGCAGAGTCAACCTGAGATTCTCTGCCTCTTTCTCTCCATCTGCCCCTCCCCACTCCGCTCACACTCGTTCTCTCTCTCTCAAATAAATTAATTTAATTTAAATTTTTTTAAAGATTTTTATTTATTTATTTGACAGACAGAGATCACAAGTAGGCAGAGAGGCAGGCAGAGAGAGAGAGGAAGGGAAGCAGGCTTCCCTCCAAGCAGAGAGCCCGATGTGGGGCTCGATCCCAGGACCTTGGGATCATGACCTGAGCTGAAGGCAGAGGCTTTAACCCACTGAGCCACCCAGGTGCCCCTAAATTAATTTAATTTTAAAGGAATGTAAGGCCCAAAGAAGTTAAATAATACCCAATACCCATTAGCTATAAAGTAGCAAATTTTTTAAAACATATTTTTTGTAATGACTCACTATAGTAAAACCAAGAGTACTCTACTTGTCAAAAGGCCTTCAAACAGAGAGCACCCACTCTCACAGACCTATTTTTGCTTCTCTGAACTAACTTTGCCACCCCAGGATGACAAATGGAAAATAGTTCTCTTATGTGTCAGGCAACGTGCTAGGTTTTAAGGACACAGTAGAGAAAAAAGCAGGCCAGGACCCTGCTTCCACAGAGATTACACACTCTAGCCAGACACTGCCTCCTTTTGCGCGAGCACAAGAAATCAACTGTACGTGTTCCCTCAGGTGTTTGTTCATTCTCCTCACAGTGACCATGGACAGCTCTCTCAGGAGCTGCTGTTACACTCCTCACTGCTATCAGCAGCTTTATTATCTGTTTTAAACAAACTGTAAGCCCTGATCTTTGTTTTGAATCATTTCTCACTTCCTAGCATAGAGCATGGTTTTATTATAGTTTAAATTCACCATTTTTTCTGATTAGTGCCCTGATTTTTAACTACTTTTTTTTGGGTTCACTAGCTTGAGGCCCCATGGACACTTTAAGTGCACAAACTCAGTACAAATATGTAAATTCAGTCAAAAACAACTAGCTTTCACCACAACCCAATGGATCTAAAACCCCTCCAAACTAATACAGACTCCATCTCTCTCCCATTCTTTGGTCCGAGGGTTCACAACAAAATCTGCGTGCATGTTGCTCCTATGGTCTTCAAATTGGCTGTGACACACGAATTTACACGTCCTACTATTACTCATATAAATAGTCCTATCTTGATTATACACAGGAGCTCATAAAAATCTGTTTTTAGGGGCGCCTGGGTGGCTCAGTGGATCAAGCCGCTGCCTTCGGCTCGGGTCATGATCTCAGGGTCCTGAGATCGAGCCCCGCGTCGGGCTCTCTGCTCCGCAGGGAACCTGCTTCCTCCTCTCTCTCTGCCTGCCTCTCTGCCTACTTGTGATCTCTCTCTCTGTCAAATAAATAAATAAAATCTTTAAAAAAAATCTGTTTTTATTTTATATTAGATACTGCAGTTTAGTCAATATTTTCATGTACAATAATGCCTAATTAGACAAGTGCTCCATACTCGTAAATATTGTAGATTGAATGTATGTTTACTGAAAATAAAAGTAGAAATCATTAAATTCCAACTATAAACGGTAACTAGCTATCTGTCTTAAGGGAGAGCATATGTCTTCACACTGATAATTCATGACTCAATTCATCAATGAGACAAATGTACACATTACTTTGTAAGAATAAATATCTACAGGTAAATGCAGTTCTAGCAGATGAATCTAGGAGATGAAAAAATTGAAAAAGCTTAGAACTTCCTCCATAGCTACCTTTATCTGCACTTTTTTTTCCCCATTTATTTTTTTCAGCATAACAGTATTCATTGTTTTTGCACAACACCCAGTGCTCCATGCAAAACGTGCCCTCCCTATTACCCACCACCTGTTCCCCCAACCTCCCACCCTTGACCCTTCTTATCTGCACTTTTTTAAACATTAAAATGAATACTTAAAATCCTGAGAATATAATCAAATCCTGTGTCACACTGTGCTGCCTAAGTCCTTTTACATTTATCCACTAAGATTAAGATTTTATTGGGTAGCCCAATAACACCTTTGTTGTGTACAAGGCAGATTCAAAACTGTAGAGAAGAACCTCAGAGGAAAATGTTTTATATGGACAAAAACGATTCTGCATTTAAAAGTCATGACTTCCTACTTCAGTAATCAAAATGTGAATATAGATTGAGGAATTCTGACTTTTCAGAAAAATTAAAGTTTGACAACCATGCAAAAAAAAAAAATCAGACATATAGATGCTATCCAGAAGGCCATCTACAGGCTTCCCCTAGGCCTCTCTGTTCAAGGAAAAGTCAAGTTCCACTGACGTCCACAGAATGTGTTTTCACAGCACCTATAATTTCAACATGGAAGCAGCAGCCTCCTCTCATATGCTTCTCTTCATTAGTCAGGCCAGGAAATGAAGAGTGAGATTCCTGAAGTCAATAAGTAAATAGAATATTTTTGTGACTCTGGAATTTTAAAAGTCTCTAAGTTTCTTCAATATAAATATATGCTGACTTTAGGGAAAATAGAACAAGTGAAGTATTATCTTTCTTACTTCAAAAACCATTTGCTTTAATTCTTATACTCTATTCTTTGCAATTCTAGGAAGAGTCTCTCTCTCTCTCTCTCTGAAATCTTTCTCATAAGAAGCTATTGATTCAGGGCGCCTGAGTGGCTCAGTGGGTTAAAGCCTCTGCTTTGGGCCCAGGTCATGATCTCAGGGTCCTGGGATCAAGCCCCACATATGGCTCTCTGCTCAGTGGGGAGCCTTCTTCCCCCTCTCTTTCTGCCTTCCTCTCTGCCTACTTGTGATCTGTGTCAAATAAATAAATAAAATCTTAAAAAAAAAAAAGGAAGCTATTGATTCTTTACCTCTTACTCAGAAGCATTATCATCCAAACTGTCTGTGAGAGCATAAAAATATATTCTCAGCGACATGACACTTTTCCCCTCAACCTTATAACATTCATCGACGACAATATATTTTCAACCAGTGACTTAGCGCCTGGGGTTGCCAACACAAATGCAGAGAAAAGGAAGCTGTCATTCTTTTTAAATGACGGAAAGTCTTACACGTCATGCCTAAACCAGGGCGCTCTCTTCGTGGCTCTCGCTCCCTCGTGCTCATCACTCATGGGCAGCTCAGCACAGAGCATTCATCAAGGCGGGCCCATGCCATTGTGAGCCGGCACTTTAAATGGGGCCGACTTGTCACCAGAGTGACAGCCTGGGCAATTGTTTGCCCTCTGGGAACAGGTGCAGGCAGGTTCAAATGAAACACGTCCAAATACTAACAGCAAGATTCTTAATCATGTCAGTAAAAAGGATGAACTGGTGTCTCAGACTCAGTGGTCACAATATGCCTCTTACTCTTCTGAAGATGAAATGCTGTCTGGCTTTTTAATAGAGTGTTCCAAGGAACCCACTGTGTCATTATCATTTTTAATACATGCTACTTTGTTTGCTGGATGAAATCCCTAATTCAGATACTCTGCATGCTAAAAGGAATGTTTCTGAATAACACGAGGCCAGGTTATCAAAATCAAGGGATGGGAAATAAAAGAGCTGGGAGGTAGAGGAAAGGAAGAGTAATAAGCAATGAGATTTTATTCCAAAATAATGGCAAAGTTTTAATGTAAATACCAAAAATGCAAAAGAGCTCTTAATAATATCATTATTGAAGCAACAAAATAAAATAGTTGGCAAATTTAATTTCTAGCTCTTAAATTTCCCATTTGCAGGCTAGATTTTATATGTTCTAGTAGCTTTCACTACGTACCTCTTCAAAAATATTATATATTCTCTACCCAATAATGCAGCTAACTATATACAATCTTTTCCAATAAAATTCTAAGGTGCTTTTATTCGTGGAGAATAAAAGCATCTTAGTGTTCTTGGTGTTAAAACAATCAAGTAATTGCATAATATTTACAAAATGTCTTTGCGGAAATCACCTCTGTGAAGAGTAACAAAGACAACATACAGTCCTAGCTTTCAGAGTGTAACAGTTTTGTGTTATTAACTTGTGTAATTAATTTGACTTGGAAAATTTACCATATGAAACAATAACAGATAATGAATAAGAGAATAATGAATTACTGAATGATAGTGTTATAAACTAAGGAGCTCAGTGAAAGCTGGCAAGGTAGAAGAGTGTTACAGAGGAGGAGGGGCCTCAGCTAGAACTGAGCTCAACGCCTGGGAGTGGACAGGGAAGTCCACCCAGGGAGGAGAAAGGTCAATTGGAGTAAAAGTAGAAAATGTCCATTTTTACGTCCTTTCTTCAAAAACAAAACAAACAAAAAAAGACTCTAGAGAAGAAGAGGCTCAAGTGCCTCTAAAATGTAGTCTTGAGGAAGCAGAATCCTTTTTGGGGGGGGGATTTGCTTTACTTTTAGATAAAGAGATATTTTCTCATTTGGAACAATATTATATTGTTTCTCCAAAATCCAGGCTCTGACATTGGGTAATGTTTACGTCTTGGTTCCACTGCTTTCTGGTTGTGTGTGAGTTACTTGGAATCCCACCATATCCAAGTTTATGTATTTGTAAAATGGAGATAAAAAGTACCTACTTTTCAAGACTGAGGTAAATCAGATAATTCATATAAAATATTTAACACAGTGCTTAGTACAGAGTCTTAATAAACAATACCTTCTGGATCCCTTTCCAAACATAGGATTCCAATTATTTATATGCAAGCAATGTTCAGTGTTACAGCTTACCTATTCTGTCAGTTATTCAATAATCACAGGTCTAACTGATTAAAGCTTTCCCTCCAAAGAAGATCCAAGTACTGCCTACATCCCTCTCTGTTTGAACATAAAAATTTATTCTGTTTTAGAAAAAATGCATCTGACCCTAAGAAAATAAGATGATTATATAGCACAAAAATAATCCCAGATGACCAAATATTGAAAGAATGTGCTGAATCTCCATGAAATCAATACTTGTTAGTTCCCCACCATTACTGAAGAAATGAAAAACTGAGTCCCTGTGTTTTGAACCAGTTATATTTACAAGCAAACGTATTTTTAGTTCTTTTCCAGGTTCAAGTCACTTGTATAATTTATTCAAAATTTGATTCATGTGATATCACTTTTCCATAGAATTTTTTCACTTTCTGTATGCCATTAGGAATATAAACTTAAATCCAATATTCACATTCAAATTGAGAAAAAACCTTATATATTAAGCATGCCTGGAAATATAAAATATAAGTATTAAGAGAAATTAGAGAAAGGGCCTAGTTCAATGCCTGGCCATTAATTTTGAGTGGATCTTTCAACTATAATGAAAGTGACAGCAAATTTTGTCTTTGAGTTTACTAATAGCGAACATCATTCTAAATTTTCATGGTGCTTCACTCTTTGCTTTGACTGTCAGGAAACTCAGGATTAAATTTTTAGTTCAAGCTTAGTGATGGTCCTAGCTACGGTTCCTAGTAAAATTATCTTCTCTTTTGCTCTAAACAGTTTCTGTATTTTATTGCCTTTATGTGTGTGCATGAATTTTAGAATAGGTTTGCTTAAATTGTTTCTTGAAGAGAGTGTAACTAAAATATTTGCTCTTATGATTACTTGGTTACTGAATTTACTTTTATTTTATATTATCCCAATATACTACTCTAATTCAAAATTTTAAATTTTATACAGTAAAAAATGTTGAGAGGAGGAAAGAATGGGGGAAATGGACAGTAATTTAAAAAGTCGTCATAGGGGCGCCTGGGTGGCTCAGTCAGTTGGGCATCTACATTTGGCTCAGGTCATGATCCCAGGGTTTTGGGATGGAGCTCTGCATTTGTGCTCTGAGGGGAGTCTGTTTCTCCCTCTCCCTCTGCCTGTCTCTACCCCTACTTGTGCGCCCCCTCTCTCTCTGTGTCAAATAAATAATTAAATCTTTAAAAAAAAAAAAAGTCCTTGTAATGTGACCTCATTCTCCAGCCCAAAGCAAACTACAAAGACACACATATACGTATAACTAGTAAATACCCTCAATGTAAAAAGAGAGATCTCAGATTAACTAAGAATCACATAACCTTGGTCAAACCCTTTTATGGGACAGCAGGAAATTGGTTCCTTCTTTGACTGAGCATTATTTTGGGAAACTATGTTCTTTTAAAAAGTCTTAAAATGCTTGAAATATGCCTCAGAGGATAAGGGCAACTTTCTCTACCTGAAAACCTTTCTATATTTTCTCCATGAACATTCAAAGTCATTTTTGGCTTGTAGACTGCGAGAGAGCTGCCTTTGCCAAGAGAGAGAATCTCTCCATGAAACTTAGATGCCAGCACCCTGTGTACAAAGTAAGTGAAGACAAAAAAGTGAACTTGGGCAGGAATCTCAAACTTTCCCTTTAACTGAATGGAAGATACTTTTCATTTTTCCAAGGGTATAAAACGGTGTGCACACACATGCATGCACATGGGTGTGTGTGTGTGTGTGTGTGTGTGTGTGTGTCTATATATGTATGTAAGATTTTTTTCAAAAAAAAAAAAAGGAGTAACTTTCTAAGTAAACAGAAGGCATGTCACTACAAGCTTTACTGAACCCTGGTGAAAAATCCCAGCAAACTAAGGAAAGAAGGGATTAAGGAGTGACCCCATAAATTAGGTATTTATGGAAGACTGATCACCGTCCTCTGGTTAGGGATCCAGGCTCTAAATGTTCCTTTAAAAGAGGATCATCCCATTAAATATAAAGGAAAGTAGTGAGCACGCTTGGTGAACAGCTCATGTCCCATGACCTGGGCAACAACTTGCCTTGTTTATCTTCCTCCAACTCACTGTCAGAGCACCCATCACCTTCGTCTTTTACATTGTCGTCAGCATCTGCTGCCTTTTGCGATGAGGTTTCACTCTCCTTTTCAGGGTTTAAATGGTCTTTTTCATCATCTGAGGGTGACTTTGACATCCCATTCATTTGATCATCAGCCTGTCCTTCTTCATTAGCTTTCTCATCTTGTTTCTCCTCATCTACTTCAAAATCTTCTTCATATTCTGAGGGGGAGAAAAATCACCACTATAAGAAGGAAAATAGAATCTCTGATACTTAACCCATTTTACTTTAATGAGAACTTTAACTCCACTACCCTCTCTCCTCTGGGCCTTTTTTTGTTTCTTTTTCACACAATTACTGAACATGGAAAACCAAGAGCAAATGATCAAAGACTGAAATTAGTTATATACACAGGAGCACAAAGAAAGTAAAGCTCCAAATGACGAGTCTGAAACCTAATGAAAGTTCATTTACAAATGGACATCATCATCTACAATAACCAAAATGGACAAGAGAAGAACTTGATAGAAAACAATAAATTAAAAATGAAGAGAACAGGATTATAATAATGAAAGTTAATTTGGAGACCCAGTGAGGTCATATTTCATATGAAGAATGGTCAAAATATTTGGATATCAAGTTAATGAATAGTGAAGTAGAAAAATTCAATTAAACAAGTCCAAAGGCCCTGAGAAGTAATACTGTGAATAGCACATTCTTTGAGAACCAAATGGACATCAAAAAAAGGGATTATGAGGGATTCTATACCTAGACCAGAACCCAAATTATATGCATTATTCATCCTACAGTCAAGGAATAATTACATTCCAAGAATAAAAAATTCTCATAAAATGGAACATTCCTGTCACAGCCACTAATTTGCTTCATTCCCAACAGAAGTGCATCAAATCTGTACCAGAAAAAGGAAATTGTCACATCAGATAAACTCCAGCTGTCCCTTGTGGTTATAATTTTTCACCTTTCATATTTAATTGTTCCCCTTTTTCCTCCACCCAAAACTAAGAATCTTGAAATGACAACATGCCAAGGATAGACAGAGAAAGGATTTCATGCAGAACCAATTAAGCAAATAAACAATTATCTCTAAAATAAAATTTACAGGGAAAATAAAGCTTTCCCTATTTTGTGTGTTTTCGTTAATAGATATTCTGGCTTCCTTGCCAGTGGTGGGGACCTCTCAGGTAATTACTTAGAGCTATCCACCCTGCCCCAATGAAAGAAACTTAATTTAGAAATGCATGCCCTGTGCATGTGAAGAAAGCTCTGCTAATTCAGGGATCGTATGAGGGAGATGTAAGGGGAAAGTGAAATCAGAAACTGTAACGAAGAAAGGCAAACAAAGAGAATTCGTCACAAGGTTTTCCTGAAAGAGATTCAATATCGGGAATGTGAAATGTGAAATATTATCTGCAAAACAAAATTATAAATAAGAAGGTGAAAAAGTGTGGTTTATATCATATGAAACGAACAGGAAATACTAATAAAAACCAGTATTTTTCTCCAACTATTTCAGGCCAAATCATAGGATAGTTCTCACTTGACCCAGTCACTGTCAATCAATAAACCTTTTATGAGACTCTTTAATGTAGAAAAGGTAAAATTGCAAGATAAGAGACACTACAATAACACAACCCCTGCCACCAAGGAATCCACAATTTTTGTGGAGGAAATGAGATGCAAGTACAGAAGAGATACGGGACTCATAGTCGTTTTTATATATGTTTCTCCGTACACTGAGGGTTCTTGCTGTGGGTTTTCATACAGGACTCCTGACTAATTATGTGAAATAGTGTCAAATGGATGGAATGGAATAAAAAAAGGGCAGAAAATCATTCGGAGATCACGGAAAACTTCATAAAAGGAGGAGTTTAGGTTAGCCACAGAACACACGTGTGCATGCACACACCCAGACACTACAGAGAAACACATGCATCTGTCGCTTTACAGACATTTGCTGCTGGTCACAGGATAAGCAGGGGCCAAAAAGAACATGAGCGAACTGCTATAATTCCATCAACGGTGTCACATAGCGGTGACGTATGAGGGTTTTAGAGGCAGGCCGACATATGCCCAAGTCCAAGTGAAAACACTTGCTAAGTGTGTGACCTTACACAATCTGCTCAACATCTTTCAAGGTTCCGTTTCTTCATGCGTGACATGGTAGTGCCTGCCTCGCAAAACAGTGGTGACTATTAAAGCAAGAAGCCCCGTAACAGGGGTGCATGGGTGGCTCCGTCAGAGAAATGTCTGCCTTTGGTTCAGGTCATGATGTCGGGGTCCTGGGGTCGAGCCCCACGGTAGGCTCCCTGCTCAGCAGAGAGCTTGCTTCTCCTTCTCCCCCCAGCTTGTGGGCTCTCCCTCTCTCTCAATTAAATAAAATCTTTTTAAAAAATGTAATCATCATCCCTGGAACATGCTTAGCACAGTGTCATGGGCAGTACATTGTCTAATAATTATTAGGGATTAGTAGTAATATGGGTGAGGAAGGAGTTGGTCATAGACCGAGAAAAATACACTCTAATGGAGGCCCCTGATTAAAACTGGAGAAGTCCAAGTGTCCACAATTAGGACACAATTACACTTATATTATTGAAGCAGAGCATAAAATTGAAGTAACATGTAGTGAACCAGAAGAAGAGTCTGCACATCCTCTTTTGCAGGAGTTTCTGTGCTTTCTCTCAAAGTACGAAATTCCAGGCTGCCCTTGTTTGCTCTACCCACTGCGGTCATCACACGTACCACCCCTCCATTCTCCAGGAGCACACAATCAACACGAGAACTCAGAGCCACCTCCTTTGTGGTATCTTCTCAATACGAGTGAACTGGTGGCATGCTTTCTGGATCCCTTTTCATAATCTCTTCTGTTTCTCCCATCTCGTCTTCCTTCTTCCAAGGAATTTAATTAGCTTGTTGTTTACCATCCCCACTAATGAGGAAGGGAGTTGACGTGAGGTCAACATCAATCCAGCTGCAACCCTTTCTCACTGACCTCCACTCAAGTTCCTGGCTGCCCTTTCCCATCAGTGGATGGTCTGTAGAGAGCTGAAGCCTGGCTGCCTCTGTTTCTCCTCCTCCCCCTCCCACTCCTCCTCCTCCTTCTCCTTCTTTTCTTTTTTTAAACCCATTAACTAGCCAACCCAGAAGAAAGATTTGGGGGAAATCTATAGCATAGGCATAAAGTTCACTACTCCTAACACTGGCCATGTTGGTTTAAGGGAAAAAAAAGAATATTAATCCTCTCCTGAGCATAGCTTTAATAAACCTACACATCTTGAAAGTTAAAACACATAAAAACATGTCTTATTTGTTCATCTCTGTGCTACTGCTGTTGCCATAGGTAATTTTAAATCCTCAGTCTAAGATAATAAAGACCAGAAGGGATCACAGAGAGAGATAAACTGGGTCAAAGTGTTACAAGTGAAATCTTTTTTAAGATGATCACATTCTTTCAGTAATAAACAAAGTCCAGTGCTATAATAGCTTTGTAAGTCTTCTCTTGGGTTTCTGAAACCCTTGGGCACCAGCAAGCTGAGATGAGAAGGAGGAACCTAGATCTGCCCCTTTCCCGATGCCGGTTCTTCCACAGGTCATGCCAGGCCACGGCTAATGCTCCTCTAATCCCAGCGCTGTCTCCTTGCTATAAGCGGGACACACAGGTGGCTCTCCCTTTCTGACTCTGGTTACCACAACCAGGTAACATTGAGGACAGCTTGTGCAGAACAGGAGGTTGTACAGTGTGGGAAGTCTGGGTGTGGGAATTAGACAAGCCTGGGTATTGGAGCGTGGCAGAGTATGTGCGCCCAGAATATGCCACTTTGGCATCAGGATTATATTGAGCTGAAGACAACTGAGAAATAGCAGATTCAAGAAGAGCTCTCTGCCCTCTGCCTATTTGCCTAAAAGCAGGACATAAACTTGTGAAGGTGTTTCCCTTCTCCCTTTTACCCAGGAAGGACAGAAGTTAATCAAAGGAGACAACTCTATACCCTTATCAGTCCAGAAAAAAGCACCCGAGGAGTCAGCATCAAAAACCTCACTGAAGGGCACCTGGGTGGCTCAGTGGGTTAAGCCGCTGCCTTCAGCTCAGGTCATGACCAGGTCCTGGGATCGAGTCCCACATCGGGCTCTCTGCTCAGCAGGGAGCCTGCTTCCCTCTCTCTCTCTCTCTGCCTGCCTCTCTATCTACTTGTGATCTCTCTCTGTCAAATAAATAAATAAAATCTTAAAAAAAAAAAAACCTCACTGAAAACAGCCTTTGTCTAGCATTAATTTTGCCATATATTTGCCTTCCCATAATTTGCTGCCCCAGAAGCTCAGTGCTTTTCCTTTGTCTTGTCACTTCTAAAAGCCTATTGTTCTTTTGCTAAGATACTATTACATAAGCCAGAGAGATCTAACCACCCCTTGAGTTACTCAGCACTAAGTGCTCCTGGGTGTATGTCTGAAGCACATGCTAAGACAGTTCTGTCCGTTTTTCCTGTTTCAATTTCTTTTGTCAGTCTCTCATTCACAAGGACCCAACCAAAGAACCTAAATGGGTCCAAGAAAAAGCTTTCCTCTCCTACAGTGTAAATCGTAGTTCTGCTCCTTTCTATTTCTCTGTCTGAGCTTCAGTTTCCTAGCCCACAAAATGGAGGGAGTAATAATGTCTACCACAATGAAAGATAAGGATAAAATTAAATAGTATGTGTTGGGGAGCCTGCGTGGCTCAGTGAGTTAAGCATCAGACTATTTTTTTCAATTCAATTCATGATCTTAGGGTCGTGGGACTGAGCCCAGTGTGGGGCTCTGTACTGGGTGTGGAGCCTGCTTAGGATTTTCTCTCTCTCCCTCTGCCCTCTCCTGCCCACAACCCCCCATGCACCCTCTCTCTCTAACAAGACAAAACAAAACAAAAAAAGCATGTGGAAAACTCTGGCCCAGTGCTCAGTGCCTGGTACTTTCATTATTGTTATTATCACTACTCTACATATGAGAGTGTGTATGTGTGTGTGTGTGTATGTGTGTTTGTGTGTGAGAGAGAGAGAGACAGAGAAAGAGAGAGAAGGAGGAATGTAGGAAGGAAGGGAGGGGAGGAGAGAGGGAGGGAGGGGAGAAAGAAGAAGAGAACAAGAGAGAATAACAAGGAAGCCAGACAGATCTTCTCTAGGACCCCGAGCCTATGTCAACTGTTTTTACTTATGGAATACTCCTATTACTATATAAGCATATTGTGCCTACCTAATCCCAAGCATCAATTTCACCAAAGCAAGTACATTCAAATACTGAAAAGAAAAAAAAAAAAAAGTAAATTTCTCTTTGGTCAACCAAGTCTCTCTCTGCAGAAGTGAATAGAGCTTCTGGCTCATGCAGACAGAAATTCCCCTCCTGCCCCTGCAAACACCTTCACCTCTCCAGAGTGAGGCCTGCCCTCCTCTGAGGTGGGTGACACAGGACTCCATGCAAAGCAGAGAAGGAAGGTGGTCAAGGATTCCTCCATGTAACAGAGCTGCCTGAAGCCTGTAATAGTGGGTTTTGTTGCACATTTCCACAAGGGCGTTTTAAAGACTGAAGCAAAACAACAATAACAACAACAAAAGAACTCTGTAGAATCCATTACCATATTTAAATATATTTTCCTGGGCATCCTCCCAAACATCTTGTCCCGGTTTTCCTTTAAGTTCCATTTCTTCCACAGCTGTCCTCACTTCCACAATCCCTGTTTTTTCTTCTTGAGCTGAAAAAATGACTGAAGTGGTTTTGCTCCTCTCCATCTCACTCCTTCTTGGTATCAGGTGACCTCTACCCTTCCTCAGTTTCCCCTCACCCTTCTTCAGTTCTTCTCTTTTCTCAATACTCTTCTCTTTCCTAGGTTTTGGTGAAGTTGGATTTTTGTCAAGACCCATTGCAATAATGCACCTATGAAAAAAATAGATACACATAAGGTACTTATTAACTTTTATATGTAACACAATGGAAACTCAAAGCTTTTTAAATCACTTCTTTCTTATTCCAGTAAGAATATTATAAGAAATATTTTATTCTAATAGACATAGTTCATTAGAATAAACTATTTTCTCATTCATACCAAATTTTTGTAAATGAACACAATTATTAACAATTTTACCCACAATAATAAAAAAAGAAAACAACTTAACAAGTAAGAATAGTTGTCTCAACCTAAAACTTGTGCCTTTAAAGTGTGTTTTTAGCCTTATTACAGAGTCCAATAAACCTATCATTCAAGTTCTTAAATGAGAATTATGTGATAAAAGAACATTCTGGTATATAAACAGGGAAGCTGAGAAAAAAAATAATCAGAAGAAAGGTGCCATTCAGTCTTAGATAATTTGTTATTCCAACAACACAACAACAAAAGACTTATATACAAGGTTGACTCTAAATAAATATGATTGATTTTTTAAGAAACATATACACTCAAATGTTGTTGTGTCCTTTAAATAAACACCTCGTAGAGCTTGCATGCTTATTTTAATAGAACTGTCATCATTGTTTTTAGAATGGCCTTTTGAAGCCTGTACAACAATCTTTTGGTGACTTTTCCTGGCAATAAGCTTTTATTCTTTGGAGATGGCAACAATTTGTAGAGGTCATGAAGTCATTCCAAGTCAAATCTGGTGAAACAAGCAGATGATCTGACAGCATTAGGACATTAAAAAATATTTTAAAGATCAGTTATAACAAAATAACATGAATAAATCCTTCAGTAGCTTTTTCCCCTATCTCTCAAGTTAATATTGAAATAAAAATTCCAATTATGATAACACTACAGATGTTAATGAAAATATGATTATGATAATAGTAAGGTTATTGAGCATTTCCTCTGTGCCAAGCTCTTTGCTGGGTACTGTATATCCATTATCTTACAGGATTCATTACCGTACCCAGGATGATACATTAAGAACTATCATCACAATTGACAAATGAGGAAACTGAGGCTGGCAGGCCTCCATGACTTGCCCAAGCTCACCGAGCAGGTTAGGGATGGTGCTGGACCCTGGCTTAGGATTGCTAGATTCCATCCCCTCACAATGAGGTACAAAGATATTGTTAGATTACAGGTGTAGCCCCTCCAGAAGGATGGCCCCACAGACAGATGTTACACCGCAGGGCTTCCCACCAGGGAAAGTGTTCACACTCTTCACCAGAAATGAGCACAATCTAGGCCTTCACCAAGGCCTAGAGGTGATCTGGGACCTGAGAAAGCTGCCTGGCAATTGTCAACCTCCCCCAGCCTTCTCCTCTAGAACCATCTGGGTCTCCTTCCCTACAGGACTTATTGGGAAACGGAATCAATAGAGTGCACAGGTGAAAACGAATCCAAATGTAGTCAAGATGCGTCCATCCAGGAAGAACAGAAATAATATGTAAAATATGAAAACCGCCTCCGAGTGAATCAGATCCAATGGTAATTTCTTGAGCTAAAGATGTCACTGAATTTCAGCCATCCCCAGTCTAGAAGCAGCATAGGAATCAATTCTCCCAGCTTATGAGAACTTAGTTATATCACTTATCTTTTCAATATCTCCCCATAAAATAAAGCTAAAAGGATTTGCACTCAAAGTAACTATCAGGCTGTAAAAAATGAGATAATAAGAATACACTTACCTCCTCCATATTAAGCATGATAAATGTTTCTTGCCTGTAATGATGATCTACTTAGCACACTGCTTTCCGTGAAATAAAGGTGTCATGAATCTTCACAGAATATGATGACTAGCATTGCCTTCTGTTCAAGCTGTTCTTCCCTTATCAATGGCAACACCAAATCCATCGATTTGGAGCATCTGATCTGCTGTTACTTTTAGTTTATGTTGTGACTACATGGAGGCTTTGATGCCTCCCTCCTGCATGCAGACTTTTTATTGCCCATCTGCTCAGGGGAATTGGATGAACCAAGTGAGCGACATCTGAGCTTTCCTCGTCACTGACTACCTATTTGACTTCTGAGTGTAATTGGAGGTGTTGAATCTGACTACTGAAGCTCAGTGCAGCCTGCATTCTACTTGGTTAGGCAATTCTTCCTCCTGTGCCTCACTCCAGCAGCTGAAAACAACTACCTCGTCTCTTCAGTTTCCATGACTGAGGGATGGGTACAAGCGTGGAACCTCCCCACTTGGACATGACCACTGCTGAGCCTGCCTTGTTTTCTGAAGACCTTAAACAGGCAATGCCTAATCATTTTGAGAACTAGAACTCCCTACTGTTGTTTTAAATAATTCCCCCCTCATAACCAAAGTTCCAGAGCCAGTATTTTTTAAATGAATCAAAATTAATTTCTTTTTTAACAAATTAGAGACATTCATATTAAAGTAATTAGAAGTATTATGGTGGATGTCACCGCCCCAAAGAGGTTATGTAATATTATAAGTGAATTATATTATATTTTATAAATATTTATATTTATATTATGTAAATAAAATATTTTTTAAAGATAACAGACCTAACAATCCTTATTCCTTTATCACAACCATTTTGTTTTTATTATTTGAAAAGGTCAAAGAAGCCAGAGGGAATCAAATGAAATCAAATAAAAAATTGTACCTAGACTAATAAGTGTTAAATAGGAAAGTAGAAGTCATCAATCAGATTTTAGTACTGATGATAAAACTTTGTTTATAACCAAACATTTATAGCTTGGATTTATACAGCAACTCTCAAAGAGTACAATGTGTTTGTGCATGGATGATTGTATACAGCTCGTTAGCTTTCCTGGGAGTCAAACACAAATTTGTTAAATGACTTGCCCACCAATATGGAGAAAGCATGTTTGAGTTGGAACAGGAAAACAGCCTCAGGGGGGTCCTCGGTACACCGGGCACTCCTACTATTCACTGTCCCACTGGCTGGATGACTCTTTCACATGTTTTCTACCCCCTAAAACCTCCAATGCCTTCTTCCTTAAGCCTTAACCTTGGCTGACAAATTCTTGTTTGACAGAAAATATAGAAACAATCAGCAGAGAACTTGCAGTTGATCTCAACACACCCATCTTATTAACTCCTTTACTTGTTATTTGCCTTTCCCCCAGTAGAATGGGTTCCTCATGGGCAGGAACTTTGGTTGTTTCACTCCTGTTTTCTGGCTTGGCATCTAACAATTCCCCATGAGTACTTTTAGAAAAAAAAAAAAAAGAGAGAAAGAAAAGAAAAAGAAAGAAAGAAAGCAACCCTACAAGCAGGTGTCCTCATTTCAAACAGAATGTCCAATATGAAAGTTGACAGGCAACAGTCAAAATTGACCCTTTATCATGCATTTCGTTATGCCTGAGATTAAAACTAGGGGCATGAGAATGAGAACTGGGCCACACCATGATGCAAACATGACCTGTCATACCCAACCATGTAAGACAGATGCTTGGCATGTGCTTTGGACTCTCAAACCAGTTCGTAAGAAGAATGAGAATAAAATGCCCTCTCTCCTTCACTTCAGAAACAGAACTTAAAGCAGTGTGAGGAAAGGGAAAATGAGAGAACCAGCTTTTATCCCCTTCACAGAATATATCTGGAAATCTAACTTATATCTAATAATTTTAAACACAACACACCGGGTTATAATAAGCAACCTTTAACTTAGATATTTTAGGCTCATCTACACTGATATCTTTGTTAACAAACTGTGCTGAGAAATGCATCAGTAGAAGCATAAAAAGAAAAAACATAGCAAAACTTGCCCTCTACCAAAGGACATTTGTTTCCATACTTGTAGCAAGGAGACGATCTCTCCACGCACACAAACCCAAAGTAGCCTCGTTTGCCTCCGAGTCTGGAACCTTTTCGATGCTTATATTCACAGCAGGAGCTTAACCTGTTCACCTGCATCCCATTCAGGAAAAAGGTGAGACTGAAGGGGAAACCATGGTGCCTTTTGGAAATAAACTGAAAGGTCTCTGGAATTAAAAAAGTAAATACATCAGTAAAAGCAACTAACATCAAACTAATGTGTTCAAAATGACATTTTTCTATTAGATAAGTACAATATTATGCTCTAGATCACCTTTTTAATCCGAGGACAATTTTAAGTCATAAAAACACATGCCGTTACTTTTATTTATAATAAATATCCCAAGGCATTATAAAACTCTGATTTTTAATAAAATGATAACATTGTATGAGCTCTTATTATGGCCAGACATTATGCCTGGTTATTTTGGGTGTATTATTTCTCAACAAACACATGACGTGAGAATATTATTATCACTACTTTCTATATGTAGAAATTAAAGTTCAAGGGAACTCAGTAATTTATCCAAGATCATATGGTAAGAGGAGAGTCAGTGTTGGAGTCCAAATATCTCTCTAGATTCCATTTGCTATTTAGCTACTGATAATGTATATGGCAAAAGGCTACTGTGAGCTCAGTAATGCATTTAAATAAATGTGTGTCTTTGACTATGACTTGAACCAGCCTAATACATATATGGATGAGGTAGAATTATTCCATCTCAAATCCATTCTCAGTTCTGCCTGGATTAGGGTCTCCTCCTTGTTCCCCCACCCACCCAAAAGTCCTACCAATAAATGAAGAACCACTGCTTATAGTTAATAATTTTTATCATCCCAAGTCTTTATAATTCACTTTTGAAAGATCTCACCCTACAGATCCCAAATTCTAGGTCTAAGAAAATCCTATGCTACAGAGTGACTCAGAAACCTCCTTTTCATGACACTTCTAATGTCACTTCCTACAAAACAGGTCTCCCTGGACTTTTCCTCTAGCCCTAGTGATGGAGTTGATCACTTCATCTCTCTGCTCTGTATACCTTTCTCGTTGCTGTTACTATAATTGTTGAAAAATATGGCTATACCAGGGCTTCTCAAACTTTAGTGTGCATCAGAATACTCTGAGAGGCTTATTGTAACACAGAGTGCTGGGCTTTCCCCAGAGTTTCTGATTCACTAGAGCCCAAGAATTTGCATTTCTATTAAGTTGCCAAGTGATGCTTGATCTTCTGGTCCAGGGACCCCACTGTGAGAACCCAGATGTAGATGTCTGCTGTCCTGCATGTTTGTGAAATCCATGAGAGCTGGAACTAGTCTGACTCATCTTTGTTCCCCCAGGTCGCAGGACAATGGCATAGAAAACCCCCAAGAACTAATTAATGAATTATTATTTTAACCTGTTTCATAGTCATCTACAAATCCTATGTTCATACCTCACTCTGCCCCTAAAAACTGTCTAAATCAGTTGCAACTTGTACTAAAGAACAGAATTACCGGAAAGCTAATTCCATCATTTATATGTTAGTGTTATGATATACAATTAAACACGCAAGGGAAGAGAATTTTAAAAAGTTAGCATCTGGGGAAACTAAGATACAACAGATACAAAAATCCACTTGTCTTAATGATATAGGGACTCCTAAGTATTGACTAGAAAGCAAGTTTGACTGCTTTGTTTCCAGAAACTAGAAAGGGACATTCACGTCCTATGATCTATTCTGCTGCAGCATCACACCTGCAAAGTACCTAAGCTCCCAGCCCAGGAAGAGTGTGCAGCTAAGGAAATGCTGAAAACGGGCCCAGGAGGTGGACTTCTCGCTTCCGTCATGTAGTCCTGTGGCTAGAGAGTGCCTCCCCTATTATTCCGTTTCTTTCTTTTCAACTTCCGTTTCTTTTTTTCAAACTTACTGAACAAGAATTGACACCCTCTGCTTTTCTTCCCTTGTTATTTCTTTTTTAATTTTACATTTTAAAATTAAGTGACACTTTCTAACCCTGACTTAATGATGTCTGCATGGATTAATGGAAAGCATATATAGACCAGAAGTCAGAAGATTTGAGTCCGTGTCCTAGTTCTTCACTTACAAGTTGAGTGTCCCTTGGTAAGTCATTGAACTGTTGCATTTCAAAATTCTCATCTATAAAATGAGGATGGCCATGGGAGTGGGTGGAGGGAGCAATCCAGTCTACCCGCTTCACTGAGCAGCCTTACGGATTATGTACTGTACAGTGTCAGAAGACATTCTACATTATTTGTAAAATGCAATTATTCATTGTTGACTGGCAGTGGCTTGCACTGTTTTAGGCACTAACGAGGAACTAAAATATTGAAAAAAAGATCAAACATGGTGTCCTGACTAAAGAAGTTATAATTTAGTAGGAGAGACAAAAATAATATGACAGATTTCTAGAGTGAGGTCCCCACATCCTCTCCCCTTAAAATTTTGTCTCTAAAAATGGACCAAAAACTTAAACTGAATAGCAGTTATTCATCAAAAATTACTGAACTTTTCATAAGAACAGAGGGAATCTGAGACATTCTTGCCTGGGGCTACTCCCACCCCCCTCCCCTCCCCCAACAGCATTTCATCAGCAAAGTTCTAAAAGGGAAGGGCAGGCCATAAATAACCAGCAGCTTCCCTGTCAGTGGGGGCTGACTTCATCTGGAGCAGAAAACAAAAAAGCCTTGGCCAGGGGCACTACCAGTAACTACCAGGAACAATCTTGGAGGCAGAGATCCTATCCTGCTAGCTGAGACTGTCCTTGTAATTGGGCAAGCAGCAGGCCAGTGGACTAGCCAGAAACTTAACAGGGAGATACAGGCCATAAGGCAATTACCGACACACAGATAAGCTCTCCACACATCCCCAGCTGATGGGAAGTGGCATGGATTGGAGGAGGCCCAACTTACTCATACATCGCTCGCCTACCAGGAGCTTGCACCCACAAACAAAGAAAACACAAGAAAGCCTGGTGGAAAATAAAAGTTAAAGCGGACTTGAAAACTGCCTGAACTTTGGATGAACTCCTGAACCGTTACATTTTGTTGAATATTGCTCTCTAAAATTCCATGACCACCCAGAACCTCAGAATGTGACCTTATCCGGAAATAGGGTCTTTGCAGATACAACCAGTGAACGATCGAGATGAAATCATCCTGGTTTTGTTTTGTCAAACAAATTCAGTGACTGATGTCCTTACAAGAAGAGGACAGGACACACAGAGACACACAGGGAAGAATGACATGTGAGGACAGAGGATGCAGAGGTGGCTGCAAGCCAAGGAATGCCAGGGGTTGCTGGGAATCACCAGAAGTTGGATGAGGCAAGGGAAGATTCTCCCCTAGAGCTATTGGATGGAGGATGGCCTTGCTAACGATACCTGATTTTAGATGCCTGGCCTCCAGAGCCTTGAGAAAATTAAATTACTGTTGTTTTAAGCCACCTGTTTTGGGGATTTATTACATTAGCCCCAGGAAACGAATACACCCACACACAGATCCATGGTACAAGGTGGCGGCTGTCCTTCATTCAAAGTCTTCTGACTTGGTACTGCGTCAAAGTCTTTGAACATGACCTCTGACAAATCACTAGATGATAGATAAACTATGAAAACACAGAGATGACCCGAGGAGGCCTGCCTAAAAAATAAAAAGAGATAAAATCTGAGCAGAGATATTACGTTGGCTGTCTACCAAGGAGCAGGGAGGGCATGGATTTCAAGGATTTCAGAGAAGTTACTATACAGACAACAACAAAAAGAGGGAGAACAATAACCTACCAGAGGGAAACGTCAGAATCTAGACTCTACAGTTGCTATAATACATGATCGAAAACGTCCAGTTTTCAACAACAACAACAAAGTCAAAAGACATGTATGTAAGAAGCAGAAAAGTGTGGCCCATATTCAGGGGGAGAAAAAAGCTATCAAATCCACTCGCAGGCATCTGCTCAAGAGAAATGACCAGATGTCTACACAAAACCTTGTATCTGTATGTTTATCACAGCATGACTTACAATGGTCCCAAATTAGAAACAGCCCAAACGTGCATGTAGTGAGTGGAATACATTCAGTGCTGTACGAAGAGAGCGACCATTGATAAATGCTGGGACTAGATGGCTCTCCGAAACATCAGGCTACTGGAGGGCAGCAAGACACGGATGCTGCCTCTTGTATGATTTCATTTATGCGAAATGTCCAGAAAAGACGTATCTGTAGAGACTGGAAGCGGATCCTTCAGAGGTGACTGCCTGAGGCTGGCTACAAAAAAAAAAAAAAAAAAAAGCGTTCTTCTGCCAGGGGACGCAGGGGAACTTTCTGAAGTGAGAGAGATTCTAAAACCGGTTTGTGTTAGTGGTTGCACAACCCTCTAAGATGCTTAAAGATCAGTGCATTGTACACTCACAATGGGTGAATTGTGGAATATAAGTTATAGGTCAATAAGCTATTTTTAAAAACGAAAAACTAGGGGCACCTGGGGGGCTCAGTAGGTTAAAGTCTCTGCCTTCAGCTCAGGTCATGATCCCAGGGTACTGGGATCGATTCCCGCATCAGGCTCTCTGCTCAGTGGGGAGCCTGCTTCCCCCTCTCTCTGTACCTGCCTCTCTGCCTACTTGTGATCTCTCTCTGTCAAATAAATAAATAAAATAAAATAAAATAAAAACTATACTACTAAATACTAAATTAAATACTAAATACTAAAACTATTTTTAAAAACTAAAAACTCAATATATATAACAAGCAAAAAATCAATAAAAAACAGTTAATGTAAGTCACGGGGTAATGAAATGCTTGGGGTTTCAGGGGAGACTGAGTGCCACAGCCATGGAGAGAGCGATGAACCACAGCAGAAGTCAACTGAGAAAGCTTCATAGCCTCAATGTGAATCTTAAGAGATGGATAAAATTTGAATTTAAAATCCTATCTTGAATTTAAAATCCTTTGTCCTACTGCAGACGAAGAAATAGCACTCCAAAAGACAAGATAACACACAGCGGGTGGGGAAAAGAGTGAAGCAGTTGGTTTGTGAGGGAGTAATGAGGAATGCGCTAATCCGTGCAAAGGATCAGGTTATGAAAATACAGGAAAATGGGGTAGAGAAGGAAGGGATTTTACGAAGGTCAGGGAAAAGAAAAGTCACTTTCCTCTTTGTATCCACATGAACCCAGGAGGCCAAGGTTTGCCTCGTTTGAAAGGATGAACATGGTAAGTAAAAATGCCCACAGAGAACTATACTCTCTACAAGTAGCAGAAATACTCAGTGACTTCCTAGGTGTACATAATAAACCATCAATATGTGGCTTGATGTCTACAATCAGACTGTAGGACATCAGTGAATTACTAAGGGAATAAAAGATGCACTTGCCACATTCCTAAATAATTAATTTTATTGTTATTTCTCATCCAAAAGCAAGACAAATTAACAAATGCCACACTTTTAATTAGTTTACTGCTCCAAGCAGAACGTTAAATGCTTTTTTTTTTTTTTAAACAGAAATCTTCTAAAAACCGATTCACATTTCACTGAATCATGCACAGCTTTGATTTGTAAAACGGGCAGATTCTTTTCAGACCAGCTAACTTGCTGGTCAACCCAACCACAAGTCAACTCTGAGCCACCCAACTTTTCAATTTTCAACAATTCCTTTCCGGGCAATGAAAGGGCAAGCTGAGACAAAATTATTATGTGAAGAGGATTCAATTATTTAACTCCCCATTCCATCCTGGTAACTGAAGTCTGTCCAGTGACACAACAGAAGTCAGTCCCAGGAGCAACAGGTATGCAAAACAACACAGCCAAGGAACACTCTGCCTTGCTCTTTCTTTGGTTTTGCCACAGAGTACATTGTGGTCTCCCTGAAAACCATTCAGCTAGTTAAGCCTTGTTCTTGTTTCATTTGTATGGACCATGTTCTCTAGCAGGCAGATAGACATATATGCATTGTCTTGAAGAAAGCGCGATCCCAGACCCAGGAAAAGTTTCATTATGTTCATTCCAATTGTAGACTATAGCTGATTTCAGCAATTCTTCTAAATTAATTCCTGAAAGTTACACTTTCAAAAATTAAGTGTGTCTATGGCACTATCATTAGGGGTTTCATAACTCTCATATTAGGAAAATCTAAGAAACCTTTTGCCACTAAGAATAGCTAACTGAGCAAGGGTCCTGCACCTACTCAGCCGTCCAGGACCTGCTCTTGACCAGACCCCAAGCTTTGCATATGAACTTAGGAAGCCATCGTACCCCTGGACTTCTCTCATTTTCCTCATCTACGATACAGCAGGAATGAACTCTCAAATGCTATGACAAAATGGCGAAGTAAATTACGTTTCAGCCAGGTACATAAAATGGGGAAAAATAGTGTCTGGCATTATTGAGCATTGTTTTTTATAAATACGGTCTATAAATCTTCATAAAGTTAAAACTAACATTCAAATGTTTACTCTTTCTTATATTGGAAAATTTTAAATATTTAATCCCTAAATCTGTCCAGTTTCTTTTTGAGTACTTGAAATTTTCAGAATTAACAGTCACTGTTTTTGAGTGATGAAAGAAATCAGAAAAGCCAAAAGTAACAATTTGCATTCTTGCTCCCAGCTCCTAAGACTCCCTAAACTTGTATCAACATTGCCCAAATATAAATATTTCTTTTACTTAGTAAAAATGCAATTACATTCTAAACAGAGTTTCTTAAGCAAGGAAATAACAAATATAATCCTGTAACAACTGTCCTTTCTACTGCTATTCTACACAACTAAATACTGATGAAAACCACTTCAATACAATAAGTGAAGCCCTATATTGGATATAAAAATTATCTTCTGCTAAGAAACATGGATTTATGATCAAACGAAGGCAGAAATGTACTAAAATCCATCTAGCCAAATTCTGCACCAAGTTATTTAGGTGTGATTCACCCTGAAGTTTATTGGATTTGTGATGTTATCTCAACATTTTTCAAAAGAACAAATTGCCAATCTGGTATTTTTCCCTTAGAATAATGTATGATATAATTCACTATGGCAGGCCAAATAGTTAACTTGTAATTTGGGGGACAGTTTATTCGTGCAACATTTTAATGATCATATATCTCTATCCCCAAATTAATCTGTTACTGGGTTAAATCACTCCAAATTCCTTCTTCCACAATCTGCAAGAGTAATTGCTGCTTCGGTTTCAATCATGGAGCAGTAAATCTAGATTTACTTTGAGGCAGCTGGTTTATAAGTCCCTGGATATGCATAATTTCATACAGTGATTGAAGTCATTTTGGTAGGAGATCAACAATAGCTTATCTATAGCATCAACTTAAAGCAACTTAAAAATTCATATTTTATGTGTACCTTTTTCTAGTAGTTTGCCTTTGTAGACACAAAGGTTTTCCCCACCACAATGCTGTTGATAAACTTTTATTTCATCCCGGAAGTCTGGGTCATCATGAGACAGGTGCACAGTTTTCCCCAAATAGATCATTGTAATAGCTGCATTACTATGTGGTGGTGTTTTATGAATCTTTCTTGAATCCTAGAATCAACAAAAGAAGGGCGCTTATTAATTAATTACCTTCTAATCAGAGAGAAATGATATGGTAATAATAGGAGGAGTAGAAAAGGCTCTTCTCTAGCAACAAAACCTTGATAAAATGTCAATTTTCCCAGTGTACAACAAGTCAAGCCAGTTACCAAAGAAATCTAACAATTTATATGCATTTTGGCTTTGTATTTTTAGTATAAATGCCAGATCTGGACAAAGTTTGTCACTTTTTATTCTACTTGTGTGTGTGTGTGTGTGTGTGTGCACACTTTACATACAACAAAAATATCAGTGACACTAAGAGGAAACTGCTCTTGGTTCTTTCCACTTTTTCTCAGATAAAAATTCAAATCAAATTAATTAAATATTGGTGACATAATTTTGTTCTAATTTGAATTGATTTTGTGATTTAGCAACTGTTTTTGCAATTGAGTGCTTTATCTTTACACTTCAGCACTGACAATGTATCCTTCCCCAAACTTCCTCTGTGTGAGACAGGGATGACACGTGTTCAATTCCTTCTAGGGTCACTCTGAGGATTAGAGACCTGTGTTACATACCTGGGACTATCCATCTTTACAGGAAGCATTCATTCAGTGAAAAATCAGCATTATTAATATTATTTCTCATATCGAGCAGTAAACCCAACAACAACAGCAACAACAAAACCCCGTTCGAGGGTGTCCACACATTTTTTATAAAATAAACAATACATTGATATGCCAGAGATGAAATGTCTTCTGCCTGGTCTCCTCATTTATATTCTGAAGTATTTTCACAAAAGTGCATGAGCAAAGTGTTTAACCTCCAAGAGGAAGATGAGGAAAGAAGCAGGAAAAGGAAGAAAAGGATGCTGGTTGAGAAACTTTCAAGAGAGCCTGGTAAGAATACTGTCAGCTCGACAATTATACAGAGGCCGGGCAATACATTTAATCTACTTCACTTTTCTAAAAATCAATTTTCAACTAAATGAAAAATGTGAAGAGACCAACTTTCAGTGAATTCAAAGCAATTATTTGCATTTGATTTCATTGAATTATGGATGCCTCGAAACATGTATTTTTTTTAAATAACAAAGCTGCAACAAAAATTTCTGAAAGAACTACTAAAATATTTCCATCTTCAAACCCATCCCCTTCCATTTCAGAGGATTTTTTTTCCTCATTCAATTCCATTTCTCTGAAGCAAAAGCCAGAGGAAGTAAATCTGATTAAATGAAATTCTGCAAATGACAGTCTATAAAGTGTAAATAGGGAAGGAAGTCCAACCTTTAAAATTTAAGTAAACTGTCTTGCCTATGGCAAACAGAGCTTCCAAATAGAGAGGTAATCAACAAAAAAAATTCAAGGACATCAGTAGCTATAAAGGTAAATCAGCAAACTGGATAATTCTTTGCAGAAACATCTCCCTGAGTCACAGTTGAAAGAGAAGGGATGGTGGCGGGCCGGCTCCAAGTTGCAAAGCCACACTAAGTTTGCTCTTGCCTGGGGCACCTGAGTGGCTCAGTGGGTTAAAGCATCTGCCTTCGGCTCGGGTCATGGCCCCAGGGTCCTGGGATCGAGCCCCGCAATCGAGCCCCGCATCGGCTTCTCTGCTCCGCAGGGAGCCTGCTTTCTCCTCTCTCTCTGCCTGCTTGTGATCTCTGTCTGGCAAATAAATAAATAAATAAATAAAATCTTAAAAAAAAAAAAAAAAAGTTTGCTCTTGGCTGGGCAGCTACGCAGCCGTGACACGCATTTCTGCGGCCCAGGCCACCATCACCGGCCTAAGGCAAATCCGGCTCCCACTAGAACATTTAATGATAGGACGGATTAAATAAGAGCACCTCCTTTTTGTTAAGCAATACTTTCCAAAGTGGCATGGATGCGGAGGTAGCCCTGTGAACTTCTGGGAGATAAGCTCTCTCTAAATGCAAGGTAAGAGTGAGATGAGGGTGGAGGAAAGGCCTGCCTCAGATGTACAAAATGAGAAAGGAGAAGCTGAAATGTTTAAAAGTAAAATAAAGGAAATGACAGCCCTTCACCTTTTCATTTACTCTTAATCATTTTTTTTTCTTCTAAAGTGTGTACCTGACAGCAACATCTCTTTTCTCTTGGGTCTAGTTACTTCCTTCTTTTTAAAAATATTCCCCAATTATTGCCACTATGTAACCTTTTCTGGATTCCAACAGGAGGCCT
Source organism: Meles meles (assembly GCF_922984935.1). Taxonomy (NCBI): domain Eukaryota; kingdom Metazoa; phylum Chordata; class Mammalia; order Carnivora; family Mustelidae; genus Meles; species Meles meles. The sequence continues at coordinate 154,394,519 of NC_060066.1, read as the reverse complement.
GAGTGACAGCTCATGATTAAATATATGCACTAGGAAATGAACAATTGTTTCTTTCAGTTCACTAAATTGCCTCTATACTTACCATATTCCAAGGTTATAAAGGACCCAGACTGATGAAACTTTAGCAAGCTTTCACAGCCCTTTCTACCATCCTCAAGCAAATATCAAAACCTCCCATGAAAATTCCATTTCAGGAACCGGAGCAGGGGCTCATGCCCACGTACGATTAAGGCTTATCTTCCTTCCTTTCTGCAACACTTGCTTAGGACTTTCCTTCTCATTTCTTTTCAGATATCTCAGGCAAGTACAATCTGAGCTGACAAATAAATAGGAAGCTCATTGGGTGGTTAACCGGCCAGCGATTACGTATTTGCAATACCTACCATTCATTTAATATACTAAATTGTCACTGGGATTTTTTTTTTTTTTTATCTGTGCTTAGGCCTGAGTTGGGGAGGAGAGGTGGATTAAAGAGACCAAAGGGGTGTGAAAGGGCTTATTCTTACTGATAGCGCTGGGCGGTAATTCCTCTTCATCCACTTAGCCAAGCCCTGATGAACTCCGGACACCACGGAGTCTTACCTATACCTCTGCAATAAATCTCTAGTTAGTAGGGAGGCCATGGAATTTATCATCCAAACTGGGAGACACAGTGAAAAAGACATTATTGATAATTATGCTAGGAGAAAAATTTGAACTGTTTCAGGAAAGCTGGGATGTATAGTCACTCTACTAGCTCGTCTCCCCACTTCTAGCCTCATATCTCCCCAGTCAGAGTGAACTATTATCACTAAATAGATCATGTGACTCTCCTGTTTAAGGTCTTCCAGCAATCCCCAATATCCATAGGATAAGGTTCAACCTTCCTCAATTAACAAAAAATGTCTTATATTTTCAACTCCTCCTATCTGTCAACTATTTGCAATTTCTTTTGATACATTTAAAGGTCCAGCAGCTGCACTAATTGGAATGCTCCAAACACTCACTCCCCAGGTGTTTTTAATTTCCCGACCCATAGAACTCTCTAAGTCACATGGCCTTGAAACTGTGGCCTTGCATGCCTCTCCCTCTCAGTAGATGAGAGCAGTGTCTCACTGATCTTTATGCCCCCGGTGTCTCGCCAGTGCTCACACCTAGCAAGGGCCTAGTAAAATTGATCTGACTGGACACAGACGTGGAACAATTAGGGATTCCACAGTCTGTCCTTTGCTGAGACAGAAGCCGCTGTAAGTTGACCCCGCCCTACATCAGAAGCTTTCCACATTTATAGGAACTCTATATGTACCACAACATGAAAACTGATTCACAGTGTCCTGTTAAACAACACCTCTGACAAAGACTGATTAAAAGCCTGTATAAGGAACAGCAGGCAGTCCTCGTGCTGACTCTGATTCAGGCCGCAGGGGGAGCAAATTATGAAATAAGCCAGAGGAAGAGCGCTCCAGGGTTCGCAACCTAAGGCTTCAGGAAGCATCTGGTTGTAATAGAAACTGCTCACTCTACTCACTTAGTTCCTCTCTTTCTCTTCTTTTTCATGCTGGTTTATCCTTGTTCACTCCTCCTCCTTCCTTTGATTTCCCTATGCTTCCTCTTTTCACTCTCCTCTTGCCCATTTTTCTGACCACCCTGTAACCCATGTCTCATGCTTACTCCTGGCATGTCCCCAAATGCCTCCATTCTCCTGGAGGTACTGGAGCTCCAGGTTTTGAGGATGATGAGTGGATCCAGGAGCCTTCCCTTCCTCATCTCCCACAGTAGAATAAATTCAGTAAGTCAGCTAAGAAGTAGAAATTATCCAGCTGCATTTTGCTTTTGTTAAGGTCTGAAAAGCTTACAAGGTCTGCCCTTAAACTCCAAGGGCTGCAGACCTCCAGAAGCATCTTTGGTTCTTTCTCCCTTCTATTGTTTAATTCTGCAATGCCAGCTGCTAAGATATTTTGACTGCTGAATTGACATTTAAACCATTTTTCAAGTCCTTTATAGTGATGTAGTTACTGAACTGCAATGTTAATTTTAAGCAAAAACATTATTGAAAGGAAAGTGCCTGAAATAAATCAAACCTATATGAGATATGTTGAATTACCTTATATTAAAATCATGCTGATGCTTTCCTTTTTCATTCTCAAACCTCAGTCTACTGGTGAGGAAAACCAAGTAAAAAAATACCAAGATAATACATTGACTAAAATGGAAATTTTAAAAAAATATTTTAAAATAAAATCAAACAAAAGAAATGTGCAATCTCTCTAGCAAAACTAACATTTTTTTTTATATACCCTAACTGGAAATCACTGCTTTATTTTTATTTTTATTTTTTTTGCAAAACTAACATTTGTTAGGCTCTATTGGTTGTGGAAGAAAAAGGATCTATGTCTGGAAGGCATAATTTATTTCCATAGTATTTACATAAATAGTATAATTAAGAGTTTAATTTTTGTATGGATAATAAAAGAATATCTGTTTGTGAACACAGTACTAATAAACACTTGATTAAATATAAGTGTGTCTTATATTTAATATCTGCCCTCAACAAGCTTCATAATCTGGGAGTAGAAGTAACAAATAATAAAAGTACATGATTATTGATACTAAGAACAGAATAAGGTGCATAAGTAAGAAAATCCTTTTGAAGAGAGGAAGAGAAGGGATCCTATTACAATGTACAGAAATCACTACAGAACATAAAGCCTCTGAGAGAGGCTGGGAAAAGTGGGTTCAAACACATCCTTCTATCTCAGGTGCCCACAGGCAATTCACAGAGAGAGCATCTGGCATTGAGGAAACATCTGACTGATTGTGATTAATATCTCCAGGGATTTGAGAGAAACAAGTTTATACATAAATTCCATATAATTTGGGTTTGAGGGTTACAAATGCAGGCTCTAAGTGTCAGTCTACTGAGCATGTATATTTAGTCTGTCACTGACTAGCTATGTGACCTTGGCCAACCTATTTTTAGTTAACCTTACTTGCCTCAGTTTCCTCATCTTTAATATGGAGACATTATTTTATCCCTTTCTGGAGTTTATCATGTGTATTAAATGAGGAAATGTATGTAACGCATGGAGCAAAACTCCCAGCACATGCTGAAAGTTCACTAAATAGAAGGTAGAACCATTGCTGTCAACGCGGCATATAAACATGTCAACACGGTATTAAAAGCCAATAAAGGTAATCGAATAGGGAAAAATATATAGACGATTTAAAAGTGAGTGACTAGCCTGCCGAAAGTAGAAATAGAAAAACGCACAGATCAGAGGTGTGGAAGTGGTGGACCAACCAGCTGAGGGTCCAGGGAGTAGTTGAGTTTGCCTTGGATGGGAGTGGAAAGCTGGAAAGGACTCAAAATCTGAAAGCCCTTGAATGCCTATATCTAAGCATGTCTTTGTACTCTGAAGTTTTGACATCTGGGGCCTTACTGACCCTAGGGGAGACTACATCTCCCAGAGTAACTAATTCCTAGAGATGGTAAATGACTTGCCTGGGAGAGTGCCTTTCATGGACAAACTAACCCATCGGGAGCTCATCCACCCTGCCCCTACCTCTGCTTTCTGGCTTTTAAACTCTGGGCCAATGTTCCCTTGCCCTAAGCACCCGGGATCAAGCAGCAGACAACTCAGGGAGAGCCTGCACACTCCAACACCTGCCAAAATTATCATACTATTCAATCCTGAGTCTGCTTATCCTGTCTTTCCTGTTCCTTCTCTCAGAAACCACAACAAAAGCTCTTGCCCACGTTTCCCTCCCACTTCCCCAGTCTCCTGACCAACTCTGGTGCCTCGAGTGGCCCCGCGTGACATGTGTGATGGATAATTTTATCTATCAACGTAGCTGGGCCACAATGCCCACATGTGGTCAAACATTCTGGATAGAACCCTAACCAATATACATGGCATGTCCCTCCCGGGAATTGTAAGTGACAAACTGTTTTTTCAGTGGTAATCATCTCTTGATCTATAGGTCTCAACATACCTGGATAATAAGAAAACCTGCATTTTGAAAGAACCAGGCAGGATATACCTGCTTTCTTTAGGAAAGAAGCTGGTGAAGGTCTGAAGCAGGGGAGGGGCATGTTGGGAGCTCTTCTCTCAAGCTTCATTTAATTTCATCATGTAGAATCTGTCCATACTGAGATGGACTTTGCTTGCTCTTGTTTACCCTTTCTTCCTTTGACCCTCTGCTCCCCGATTCCATCTGCTAACTTCCTACTCATCTTTCAAAGCCCATTTCAAATGCCATCTTCTCTCCAAAGCGCTCTTCAATCTCCTCAAAGCTAGCATTTCCTTTCTCCGCGTTCTCATTGTGCTTTATTTATACCATTATGAGTGTACTCACCACAATGTGTCATGGTTAGTTGAAGATATTTCTGACTCCCGGGCTAAACCGCAATCTTTCTGAGACTAAGGATTTGGCTTTACTCATCTTGGTAACCTCAGCACCTAGCACAGTGCTTGTCATAATCAATAAAAGCTAAATTGAGCTATTTGTCGATTTAAAGGCAGAACATTAAGCCCATAGATGACTGCAACAGCCCTGTAAAGAATGAGGTAGCAAGCCCCTGACCTGGGGATATAGCACAGAGAAAGGAAAAGGACTGTCAGACACATGAGTTCATGTCCGCGTGCTAGAGCTGTGCAGTCTGAGACAGCAGCCGCTTACCCTGTTGGCTGGGGGGCATTGGAAAGGGGGCTCATTTGAATGAGATGTGCCATAAATATAAAATGTTTACTGAATTTCAAAGACGTGGTCTGTAAAAAAATTGTTCGATACTCATTAAAACTCACACTGATTACAAGTTGAAATGACAGTATGTTGACTATACTTTGATGAAACAAAGTATGTTAATAAAATTACTTTCACAGGTTTCTTTTTACATTTTTTAGTGTAGTTAGTAGAAAATTAAAGTTGCATATGTGACTTGCATTATATTTTTATTGGATACTCTATCTGGAAGATTTAGCAATTAATTGATATGGGATGCAGACAGAAGGAAGCCTAGGTTTTGAGTCTAGATTTTGAGATTTTTAATTGAGGAAAAGGTCTTACTTTATGAGATACAAGGTACCTGAATGGAGAAGCGGGCTTCACCATGTCAAATTTGAGGGGCAGGAGAACCTACTAATCAGGCCCAGCAATTCCACAGGGCTCTTGAGGGGTCTGAGGGGTGGGGCGGGGCCTTGACTAGATATAGAAGCAGCCCAGCCTCGTTCATGCCTGGAGAAGCTCGATTACACAAAACACATAAAAAATAGAAAACAGGGCGCCTGGGTGGCTCAGTGGTTTAAGCCGCTGCCTTCGGCTCAGGTCATGATCTCAGGGTCCTGGGATTGAGTCCCACATCGGGCTCTCTGCTTGGCAGGGAGCCTGCTTCCCTCTCACTCTCTCTGCCTGCCTCTCTGCCTACTTATGATCTCTCTCTGTCAAATAAATACATAAAATCTTTTCAAAAAAAATTCTCCTTTAAAAAAACAGAAAACAACTTTGTTTTGTTTTGTTTTTAAATTAATAACCATAATAGTTAAGTAGTTTCTTATTTGAAAGCCTATCTTTTTATATTCATAAATACTATTTATAGGACCATCCCCATTTTAACAGGCTGCTATATAGAACAGGTAACCAACAATACTGTGTGAGGACAAAATCTGGATATGTGGAGGCCAAACCTCAGAGCAAAATCTAAGAAGTCGCATGGATTCTGTAAAGAAGTATAAAAGCTCTGCCAGTCCTGGAATAAGAGGAAACAAAGCAATGGGGCACACTGGCAACATGTTGGGCTGTGGGATGTACCACACCTTGTCATTTGGTTCCATGGACCATCCCCTGGAGACACAGAACACAGTAGACAGAGACTATGTTCTGCACATTCCTAGAGGAACAGGGGGTGGGTCACCAGCAAGCCATATCTCTTTGTTTTTTCCCTCTTTTTTTTTTTCTCCTTTTAAGAGTATTTGGAGGTTGTTTTGAGGATGGTAGTCATAAAATGAGTGAATTTAATGTGTAAATTACATGCTACCTAAATACATTTAAAGGCTGAAGCTTAAATTCAAAGACATTAAAAGGTTGAAAGTAAAAGAATATATATATAATATATATGTTATTAAATACTATATATTAAATGCTAATCTAAAGAAAATTAGTACCGTGAGACAATGGAGATTTTAAGGCCAAAAGGAATGTGATAAAGAGGATCATTTTTTTAATCATAAAGAATCACCTCATCAGTAAGATAGAGCAATCCTAAAGCTAAGAGCATACAGCCAGGTAGTCTCAACATTTACAAAGCAGAATTTGACATAATTACAAGGAGAAACGGACATATCTACGATTACAGAGAATGAATTATCTCTAGAACTCAGGAACTGAGAAAGCAGATAAACAAGAATGCTAAGCATGTGAAAACAGGAATGACATAATTAACATTTCTTATCTATTGGGCATTTGTAGAACTCTACTCCCAACACTGAGAGGCTCCTTTTCTTTACAAACACTGAACATATATTAGCCCACAAAGAAGTCTCCACAAATACCAAAGAATCAAAATCTTACAGAGCCAGATGCTTTTGAAAAGTAACATTCGGTGAGCACAAAAGAAGTTCTTAGAATTTAAAAAAGGCACCTGAAGAAAAAACTCAGTAGAACGTGTGGAAGATAAAACTGAAGAAATCTCCAGCAAGTAGAACAAAAGGACTAAGAAATAGAAAATAGGAGAGAAAAAGATAAGAATATTAGAGCATTAGTGTAGTTGTTCTCTCACTCCCCAAACAGAATAGAAGTTTGGAAACAAAACAAAAGGCCCAATCAGGCTAAAACCTTGTGACTCAGAAAGACAGACACATTAAGGTCTTTTGAAGCCAGGATGCCAGCTGACACCATGATGTGTTGCTACCATAGGCTGGAGAAGTCACTGTTCTCTCTGTGCCCAGCTATGGAAACCCATTCCCCTGATCATATTTCTGCCAGGCGTCCCATGGCCACACTGGTCCACACCAAGACCTGACTAGATGCCCTGACCCTGGTGAGCCCCATTTTCCTAGGAAACACTCATGACTTGCCCTCTCTGACTTCTCCAGAAGAGATTCTTTAAACTATCAAGGAACCAAATTCAGGCTCTGACCCAAAGATTCCATTCACCTTATTTCTCCTGTAAATATTGTTTCTTACAATGTTAGCTTTGAGCTTATGTCTGAAGTTTCATGCCTATAAATGATAGAGTTTCAAAGAAAAACAGGACTCAGTTAACACAGAAGTCAGTAGGATGGTTGCTCTGGGGAGAAGCAGGAGATGTGATGGGGTAGGAAATGGGGGCTCAGGCTATGCAGCAGTACTCTATTTCGTTAGGAAATAATGATGTGTACATGGCTGTTTGCTTGAGTACTATTATTTTTTTTTAAAGATTTTATTTATTTATTTGAGAGAGAGCATGAGCAGCGACAGGCAGAGGGAGAAGCAGGCTCTCCGCTGAGCAGGGAGCCCAATGCAAGACTCAATCCCAGGACCTTGAGATCATGACCTGAGATGAAGGCAAACACTTAATCTACTGAGCCACCCAGGGCCCCCGCACATATAGATTTAATAGGTTCTTATGGTTTAGGAGATTTTTAAACCGTTTTTGTTTTTTTTTTAATATGACTAGTTAAAGTTTATCCCTAATAGACTTTTAACATCAGAAAATGTAATACTGCTAGCATGTGAATATGGTGAGGAAATCACTGTGTTTGCTACGTAGAGGCCGCCGCATCCTTCAAAAGCACACATTTCCCAGCTTAGTGGAGGGAGACCAACACCAGCATGTAGAGTTCAGAAGTTAGTAGCTACGGTAGATTTTATTATTGCTTCAAATAGTCACTGCCCCACTCTATGAGAGGATCATACTTCTTACTCATTTGCTGTCATGCTTTGGCAATGGAATTCCAGTATACGTGACATGTTTCACGCTGAGTAGAATCTTCGAAACATTCCACGATCTGTTGTCCATGAGGGCAGCATGCCCCAGACAGGGTCTCTTCCTCCAGTCTGGGTTCCCGAATTACAGCGGACCAACACCAGATGATAATGGGAACAAGCAATAAATCTTGCTCTTCCCTTGTACGGCCATCGCCAAAGCACCAGAGGCCAAAGTGAAGCTTGATCCTTTTGTGACTTCTGACAAGAGCAAGAACCGTGAGTGGCATTTCAATGCACCTTCCCACGTTCACAGGCAGATCATGTCTTCCCCTCTTTCCGAAGAGCTGAGACCAAAGTACAGCACTGGAGTCACGCCCCTCTGAAAAGAGGATGAAGTACGGGTTGTGTGGGGCACTACAAAGGTCAGCAAACTGGCAAAGTCGTCCAGGTTGACAGAGAGAAATGGGCCATCGACGCTGAAGGAGTGCGGCGAGAGAAGGCACAGCTCAGCCATCCACCCAGGGTGTCATCCCTAGGCTGAACTTGGACAAAGACCATGAAAAGATCCTTGAATGTAAGGCCAAATCTCGCCAAGTAGGAAAGGAAAGAGGACAAATAGAAGGAAGAAACAAGGAGATGCAGCAGTAAAGTAGTCTTATATACAATTTTAAATGAAAACTGTTAAAAAGAAAGAAACCTTTGCCATTGTCAGCTGAGTCTCCCAGGGTTGTTAGTTAGATGAAGCTACAGTCAACTACGCTTCGGAGAACTTCGCAGTAAGAGAAGAAAAGAGGAATCCAGGGCTGTGAAGAGAGGATTCTCTCACTCTGGGCAAAGCATGGAGAGGCTGAGTGACAGAGATGACTGTTACAGGTAGGAGGAAAATCCAAGTCAGAGAGGAGAATGACGGGCAGTGGAAAAAGATAAAATCGAGCACACAGCGTGGAAGTGGCCTCAGACATGAGGGAATACAGTGTTTTGTCCGAAACCAGAACAAAGGAAGAAAAACTGGTGAAAATGGAATTGAAAGGAGACAACTGGAGCAAGCGTACGGAAGACAGGTCCATTGTTTTGAGGTCCTTGATGAGGAGAGCTGCTGGGGCAGAGATATGGACAAGGAGGAAGTAAGGCAGGTGGAAGTGAGGCAGGTTTAGAGGAACCAGTGTGCCGTCTGGGCTGCTCCATACCACACTCCCTGATTCTAAGTGACACTCAGACTTCCTAACCACTAATAATCACAGCAGTTACACTTAATTACTATTACTATTATTTTCATAAATATTATAAATTATATATTTTATGAATATATATAAATTACATGTATATAAATTATATATATAAATTAAATGTATAAATTATGAATTACTATTATTTTACACAGTAAAAGCTAAGGGATCTTCTGCTTTCATACTAGCCCCTATCTATATAAAGTCTAACTGACCGTAGGACTATTTTCTTTGGCATTTTGAGAAAATGAGTACAACAAGCTACAATATTTTCAAAGAACACTGTAAGAAAGTATTTTCTAAATATCATACAGTAATTTCCCAAAAATCATTAAAAGCAGATTAATAAGATATTTTATATGGCATATTATGTTTTGGGGTATATTTAAGTTCCTGAATTTTCACAAATTAAATGTCAAAATGCTTCTCAGAACATGTGATGGAATGGGCAAACTGAAGGAAATAAATAATTTAGAAATGGGCACAGTATAAACTAAATTTGACCACCAGATTTTGTGGATTTTTTATTAATAGTGCTAAATTAATTACTGAACTGAGCTACTCAAACATTTGATTTCAGATTCATCCAGGCTTACAACTACACTTATAAAATTATTATATTTATATAAAGGCATTTTGCATTTGATTTCACTAGATTCATTTGTACGGCACATCTAGAAATTTAATAGCACAAGGTAATCTATGCTCAATTAATAAAAGAAAACGTGATTACATATTCACCCTGGTAAAGAGAGGATCTAAGCCATTTGGAGCAGTCGTTGGACGGAATCTTCTCCTTCTCCATGATTCAAGTCTATTTTCCCTTGTGATTCTTCCACTGGGGGGAGGAGGTGGAGGAGGAATAGGCATCATGTAATTGTTAATGTTTGGAAGTTGATAGCGATTCCCTCCCTGTGAATTGTCCATGGAGCTCTTGAACTTCATCACTGCCTTCTTGCCCTGTAATCACATTTCATGACATAACAACCAGTCAAACAGTAGTAATGACCAAGGCAACCCAAAATTAAAGACAAGACTGTATGATTTACATTGCATGTAAATACAACTGATAATAATAGGCAAACTCAAAACACTTCATTTTTTTTTAATTGAAAAATGCCATTTTGTAGTATCCACAGCAAGTTAAATGTTCATGACTTCCTAACCTTATTGAAGTATATTTTTATGTCAGATACACAGTGATGACATTGTTATAGTACTTTGGGATTTTTCCTCAATAATCCATTAAATCTTTAACAATTTAAAATCAAAGGGGGGGAAGTATTGTACTTTGAGGCAGGGTTGGATGGTTTACTTAACAATGGGGTGTTAGTTCTTTTCTCACATTGATTTTACCCATCCAGGTTTTAATATTCCTTGATAATATAATGGCAAGGAACCAAATGCGGATTCTGACCCAAAGACTCTATTCACTTGTTTCTTCCTACACATTCAACTTGTAGGAATAAATCCTACCAAGATAACTATACAATATGTTAATGTAAATGTGTAAAAGGATACACACACACACACACACACACACACACCCCAAATTCAGTTGAATGATCAAAGGAGAATATTTAACTAAAATTTTTTTTTGTCTTTGTAATAGATTCTCACCAGGCTTCAAAAAGAATACTATGAATCTATTCATCCTGACATAAAAAGGTCTATGTGATGTGATCACACAATTCTTTTAAATGAATTTGTATGTGGATTTTGATAAAATCAGGGATGACTGGAAGACTTTGAACTAAGGGTTGCCTCTGGGGATTTGGATTATTGGGAGATACCATTTTCCATCTTACATATCTTTGTATTATTTGAAAAAAACGTATCTCTATATTAATCAAAAATTAAAAAGCACCAAAGGTGTAATCAATCATTATATCACAAATATATTTGAATCTTGGTATTTTCATAAATTGGTCATTTTTATGCATCTGAGGTAGCTTTCCAAACTTGAAGTCATCTTTAATCACTTTTTACCCATTTTATACCAATTTATTTGGTATGTTTCTTTTCAGCCAATTTATTCTTTGAGATGCTTAAATGGAGTGAAAAGTTGTTTTAAGAAATGGGACTCATTCTTCAAACATTTCTCACTGCTAATAAGTAAAAGCAAGATAAATATAGCCACATATAGGCTATATTTTTATCGAAAACAACATTTATGTGAACAGAGAGGGATTTAAATAGATATTCAAGAATGAATTTAGAATTGTTAAAATAGGTAATATTGCAGGAGCTATTTATGTTCTCATTTTTCTCTTCTTACACTTTCCAATTTTTCTGTGATGGTGTGCATTGATATTGTAACAACAAATATAAATTAAGTGAAAATAATAAGAATAAAATCAATGAATCCAGAACTTTTGGGACTTGGAGATTTTTTTAAATTATTATTTCTGAGTAGTTATTGGTCAGTAGTATGCCTTATTTGGAAATGGCTTAATAAATTTCTTAAAAAATTACCATGCCATTCCTTACCTTGCTTTTTTAGCCCACAGTGTCTTGGACATCTTTCCATGCTGGTAAAAATAAGTTTACCTCATATTTTTTGTTTAACATTCTTTAATAAACTATAATGTTTTTAAACAACATCCTATTAAATTGTTAGGTATCTTCAGTTATTCACTATTACAAATACTGTAATACTGAGCATTCTTGAATCTATTCTTCTTTACATATCTGTATATTCCTAAAATAAATTCCTATATGTAAAAATGCGTGAGCATTTAAAATATTGGTACATATTCCCAGACTGCCTTCACAAATAGTTATACTTATTTCTATACTTACCAATAGGGTATGAGAAACTCTTATTGTAAGGATAATCATTATGAATTAAGTCACGATTTTTACTGAATTGCCTCTTAACCCACTCTGTTTTTGACCAGATTGCTTTTGCCTAAATTGAAGGCCTTCACTCCTGATACTTAGAAACTTGCTTATGTCTGTTGTCCCTTCCAACAATTCCCACATTCATAACTTTTACGTTTTAAGAAAACAGTAAGAATTTGGTGGGTACTCACTACATACTCAGCACTCATAAAGACTACTACTTCTTTAGAAATTTCTTGTCTGATTTTACATTAAATCATCTTCATCATCATCACCATGGAAAAATAACATGTCTTCTGACAGCGTAGTTATACAGCATTGCAGTATAAGCTCCAGTAAGTTAGAGACCTCTGTAGGCCTTGATAATTGATATATCACTAGTGCCTAGAGCAGAACCTAGTCCGTACTAAGTGCCCAATAAATATTTACTGAATGAAAAGTGTATGTTTAGCTAGTTTAAATTAACATGGAATTAAATTCAATCTTGTCAGCCTAAGAAAGTTACCATTGAGTACCTCAATTAAAATCCCTCAATTATTCATACCCCAAAACTTGCAAACAGGAAAATAAAAGACCCTATACAGATTTAACTAATAAATCCATCCAATGGCTCAGAGCAGAACTGGAAAATCAGCTGAAGAAAAAAAAAAAAATCCCTCCCTAGCTGGCAGAACTTGAATATTACTTGAATATTACTTGATTATGTAGTATTTACATACCTAATAGGAAAAAGAATCTATCAAAGTATAGGAGCTTAGAAAAAATAATAAAATCACCTTGACAAATGTGGAATGTACCCATCCAAGCACTATCTAGGGGAGAGAAAATCCCACCCATTGGATTTTAAATATTTTTAGTCCTAATGGCCGAGTTATCCCTGAAAGACACAGGGAGTTAGCCAAAGACCTTTGAGTTTTCTGGTACCTTTGGCAAGCCCATTCCTAAGATGAGATAGGTACATCAACCCATTTTAACCTGATTCCATTCCCCTATATACCCTCATTCTGATTCCATGCTCACTAGGCAACCCTCTCATTGTGATCTGGCTTCTCACGGAGGTCTGTCTATAGCAGGATAATGGACTGCTTCTACAGCTTTGATTATTTGATATCTGGTGAATTAAGGGCCCTTGATTATGATTTGGCTGCTGATTTTGGTTTACTATAGGAAGACAGATGAGCTTGTTCTGTGTTATTCTTGTTAACTTGAGGCAATGTCTCAGGATGTATCTGTTCCTGGACACTAGCTGAAACAGGAAATCTCTAGGCTTTCAATGTGGACCCCAGATCCTAGGGTGACAGCCTAACTGACTTAGGCCCCAAAAGCTTCTGCCTAGACTTAAGAACTACTCCTTAGACAAAGCGCTACCACTCTTGATTTAAGTTTTCCTTCTTTCTAGGAAATACTGTTTAATTAACTAAAATAAGGTTTGTGAAAAATGCTTCATAACCTGAAAAGCATATTAAATGGATAAAATATTAGTTATTATTTGTAGAATTATATTATACTTTTATAATGAAACACAATCATTTATTTGTCTGGATTAATTTCTTAGTATCCAGGTTATCTGTCAGTTCTAGATAAAAATATCTTAATTTCAAAAAAAAAAATCTTAATCTCATATGTCTTAGGTTTCCTAATAAGAAATGGGACTAAATTCACCCATTTGAACACAGTGACAATTGTTCTCATGACACAGGTTCCCTCTTAAGCTGGCAAATGTTTCTTCTTCATGTTAGAAATACAAATGATACCCTCCCTAATTACTGAATGTCTTAATTATTCATCCCTGTTTGAGTAACTTGCATTTTATGTTTACCATGTTTCCCTCTGGTGCTCTCTTAAAATAAGTTAAAATTATCAGAGACATAACCTTGAAAAGGAAGCAAAGTTAAGCTCCTATGTGTGATTAATTCACCATTTTTTAAAGAGGGACATACTTTTTCTTCTATATCCAACCTTCTCCAGAGTCAAACTTGAAGCAATTTCATACACTGACGGTAAAGTAAGTCAGCATGCAAATGCAAACCTATTCTTGGAAAGTTTCATTTTCTAGGTTCCATGCACGCAAAATTTAGAATCAGTCAACACTGGGTCTGTTCTGATAGAAGTCATATAAGAAGTTTCTCTTTGTTTTTCATACAACTGTTCAAATTAATGAAAGATAACCTTATATTATTATAAATCTATTCCTTACTCATTTTCCTTAATAACACAGAAATTATGGGCCTTCCAGTTAAAGTAAAATATAATTAAACAGAAGTACCTAGTAAATGCTTAATAAGTGCATAATATAAATTTCACTGAGTAGATTAATTGAATCCTGTATCTTAAAACTTGTGATAATCTAATATTCCAATGAAGAATAAAAAGATATTTCTTGAAGAAGTAACATTTACCCCGATGGGAAATGGAGCTTCATTTTCCAGCAATGAGGTTTTCGATCTGGATCCCGAAGTTATCTTTGGAACAGTTCCCACCACAGGATTACTGGGAAGAGGCTTTAATCGAATTGGAGGCTGCATATTTCCTGGGGCAGTGTATGGTCGAGGGGCTGTCTAGACAATTAGGGGGAAAAATTCCATTTAAATTAGTATCTTGACATGTTTCCAGAACCAATTAATAACCCAACAAATTGCCTAAAGTAATTAATGGTGCCTTTTTACTGAACAGATTAAACTTTAATTATGTCCTTCCATTATACATAGCCTTATGACCCAAAGTATTTGTTAAAACATATGGCGTGGAAGTCCTCTACATAACTAAATGCCACAATTATAGAGTATTCTAGACAAAGGAAATGTTCTTTGTTAGGTTCCCGTATTTAATTCGTTTTGTAAACTTGCTGACAATACCTAATTTATTCAGTGCATAAAATGGTTTTGCTCAATCAAATGTTACCTTGAATAATGTTCCTATTTTCGAGATCTGAAGGAGTATGATTGGAATGGACTCATTTCCGTTTAAATGTTTTCAACATAAACTACTGTAAGTTCTTTACATCTTCAAAATGGTGAAGTAAAAGCAGACAATATGATTCAAAAAGAAGAGAGGTGATGCTTAACTATAATGCATTACCACTTTTTCAACTTCTCCCTTGAAATGCCAGGAAAGTAAAAATGAGAACCAGCAACCGGCAATTGGAAAACACTGTGTGAAAATGAAGATGTTTTCCAGGCTGGATAGTTTCCATTTGCTCTTCTTCTCTGCCTTTTCTGCCCTGCTCTGCCATCTGGGAGTCATTTCTTCATGGACTATACCTACTACTCCCTGGCTGTTGATTGGACTTGGCCAGTGAAGGCACTGGCAGGAGATCAGAAGACAAGAGGCAAGTGTTTGAGGTCTTAACTCTCCTGAACCATTCCCACCAAGGTTGTGATGGGCCAGCGGGGTCTCTCTACCGAATCCAGAGCTCCTGTCAGGCCGTCCTCTCCTGGCTTATAAGGACTGCCTGCTGGTGCTGGGACCCAGTCCCTCCCTCTCCCTCTCTGGCCTAGGTGCTATGCTTCCCAGGGTGCTGACCCCAACATACTTAACATCCCCAGTGGGTTTTCCTTAACCCTGCTGACATCTTTGTAAGTAGTTTCTTTATTAAACTCTTCCTAATTATCCTATTTGTGTGAGCCATCTGTTTCCTGCTGAGACCCTGACTGATGCATTTTCCAATCAAGAATGTACTGCAGAGAATACCAAAAGGACCAGTATGGAGCATTAGAAATGCTGTTTGTGGCACTGACAGAACACTGTAAGTTTAGTATAAAGATCAGCAGTGTTTCGAAAAGAAAAAAACAAAAAACAAGTCTTTGGGCCCTGATGTTCTATGGGAAACCTGTTAAGAATAATCTATGTATATTTAGGTTAGAAGGATGGTGTATAAATGACTCATGAACAATGCTTAATGCACTGAGTCAAGAGCAGTGAACAACAAATATTCAACTCTGGAAAAGCATTGTGTAATCCATAAAAAAATGATGAGAGGGCAGCTCCTACCACCAAAAATTGGTCTGAGTGCCATCTTGACAAGCATGTCATATGTTGCCAAATGTCTGATTTTGTTAAATCAACATTCACTGGATTCCAACTATACACAGTATGAGAAAATTGAAAAGTAATTTTTAACATCTATTGGCAACACATGACAATTAGTGCCAAATAAACTACACAAATACTGCCAAAGAGATAATAACAACAATAACAGAATACCTAAAACCTAACAGAACTTAGAATTAAATGTTATTTGGAATAAACCAACGGGGCTAGGAAAAATTCATGTTTTCACAAAAGCATCTTATCCAAATGTATAAGCAAGGGAAGAAAATGGGTAAGCAGAGAAGAAAAATGATAAATTTGAGAATCCAGGTAGGTAGAAAGCCAGTTGTGAGACAGACATGGGAAGGGTAACAGAAACAATATTCCCCAATATCTGTTTTTCTTTCCTCACTAGTAACAGAATTTTTTATCAGGGAACATGGCTATCATAAATAAAGACTATATTTCCTAGCATCTCTTGCAACTCTGTACAGATACATGCCTCTGTTTCGGTCAATCAGATGTGAGCAGAAGTGAAATAGGAAACCTCCAGATCATGCCTTTACAAGAAATGTGCCATCACTTTCCCTTTACCCACTTCCCTGTGGCTGAACTCTCCACACGGCAATCTGCCATCTTGGCTTATGTAAATGAAGGCAACACACTAAGTTTGGCAGATTAATGACAAATTAGGAGTCTGAGCTTTTGATGACTTCATAGAGTAGAGAGGAGCACACCAGCTGAGATTCACCTAAGTGTGTTGGGGTGGGGAGGGCATCCTTATGTTTAAGTCATTGTTATTTTGCGTCTCTGCATACAAACCTATTTCGTGACCAATACAGAAAGCCAAGTGGTTTGACTAAGGCAACATTTGATTTAAAGAAACAGGACAGGAAAGTACATGAGCCAAAAGGCAAAATGTCTTAAAACCCACAAAGATAAATCCAACTAGAGGTTTCTGAACAAGAGAATCAGATCACCCAAAAGAATTATTTTGAACTCTGTGAAACAAATAATGCCTAAGACTCTCTCTTGTCAAGTGATTCAACTGAACACAAGCATGCTGAAAATCTAATGTAGGAATTTAAGAAAGCAGGTTACTATAAACTAGAACATGATCTATTGGCTTCTGTGTTCTAAATTTTATTTCCCACATTTGCATACAAATATCATTCAGTTAGATGAATATGGCAGTCAAATGTTTAACTGATTACATTTATATCTAAAAACAAATTTGCATCATTCAACTAACAGCTGTGAGCTACAAACTGTTGTAGTTCACAGCAGAAGCCACCTTAAATTTGCTATATTTTAAACTGTTTGCAATATATTTTCTTGGAATAAATATGGCACTGTAGCTTAACATTTTCAAAACTGTACCAGAATGTGAATTGAAATTGACTACCTGGTGATTACCCAGTTTAGCTGAGCATTTCTAATTCTTACTAGACGATCTCTGGGGGTGAATTTTCCAAGCTTATGCAGAATGAGTTGAATGGCTTTCCACAGTTTTAATGGGCATGGTGCAGCTAAAAGCCTATCTGCTACTCTGAAGGTTTAGGTTCAATTAGTGACCAAGTGCAATAACTATTCACTGGATGTTTTCCTTCTTTTTTCAAGAAAGTTAAAAGAAAAATCAACAGCAATATCCCAAGAGGATTATTATCTCCATCTCCAAGGCACTTGCTGGTCAGGAGTCAAATTTAAAGGATATGTATCCAGGCTGAGAGAAAGAAAATGAAGATTTGAACTTCTGTAAAATGGGAACCACAGTTCCAAGATCACAATAGGTATCCTTTACAGTGCAGAAGCACCCTAGGGGGTGACCAAGTGAAGAATCGTGGTTTACCAGACAGAACGGCTTCTGAAGTGCTGGTGTCAGTGTTTCCTGTAATTTTTAAATTACTTTCTCACTCCTGCCACATTAAGATCTCCTGGATGTATCATAAACTACTTATTGAGGGTGTTCAGCTGGAAAATTGAAAAGAAAGCCTTTCAAGGGTTTTTCTTCTCTGAAACAGGTGGGAAGATAGAAAACAGCACTTGATTGTTTCTTTTGTTTCAACCAGTTTAAGCTTTTGAGAGCCTAGTGAATTTGCCATCCAAAAGAAAAGCATTATTTGTGTACGTCTACATTTAAATGAAGCTTGGAAATATGGTAACAACAAAGGGAAAATGGTTGCTTTTCATAACTTGAGCTGTTCATCGGGAAATGTCAAAACATATTTACCTTTGAGAAGTGTCAAAGCTTAACACTATACGAGATGAACCTACTTCAACAATCTGTGAAAGCTTTGCAATTTCTCCCTAAATATTGTGCAATCCAAAAAAAGTTCATGCTAACAAGGAAATATATTAGGCCACACAAAGCAAGAATAAAGACGTGATCAAGCAATTCATTTACAACTTAAACCACCAACCTCCAGGAAATATTCTGCAAATCTTTTCCTGTACCTATATATTGTTTCAAGGTACCTCACCTTCCCAAATTAATCCCATCTCTATATTATAAATGAATCAAACTGGGATGAAATGTTGGTTTGGGCAATTTCTTTAAATAGAATCTCCGCACATTTAACTATGTTTATGTTAGAGTATGTGCCCATGCTTTTGATAAAAGAAACACAAATATAAGTATCTAGCCCAACAGGCTATACGCTATGATTGAGTTTGTGTGCATAAAATAAGTTTGACAGATAAGGTGAGAGTGGAGGGAACAGTGTGGACAAAGTCCAAAGGTCAGAAAACACAGGACATATGTGGAATGACTAGTGGTTCAATCTGCATTGTAGAGTGCTAAAGGGTCATCATGAGGGGAAATATTGGGTTGGCTAAATTGAGGTCATATGGCTTAGGGTCTTAAATGTCAGGTGAAAAAGTCTAGGTTTTTCTAAAAAATGTCACAGAGCCAGTGAAGGCATTTGGGTATGTAAGTAACAAGTAATCTGCACTTTAAAGAAACTACTCTAGCACTAACAAGCAAAATGGATTTGACAAGGGCGATACTGATTGAAAGTGAGATGTTCAATAAAGACAGTTGAACAGATAGAAGACCACACTGGCATTCAGTAGGATTCACAGAATTATACAGAAAAGCACTCAGAGAGAATTCCTTCTGAGAGTAATTAGAAATTATATATTATTTAGTCAGAATGGTACATGATAGAGTATTTAATATGACTCACCAGTGTTACTGGACTGGAATGTCCTTCATCAACCAGGACACTATGGCCACGGTTAGTCTTTGGGCCAGCTGGGGGGTGGGGAGACAGGACTGGCATGTTATTTTCTATAGACCATCTTGTGGGTTCTCCCTAGAATAAGAAAGTGATTGAACAAATTAATGCATAATTAGCAATGAAGGTTAGGTTATTGCCTGACAGTAAAGAGACACTGTATTACTAAAGAAGTCCTTTCTCATTACTTTCAAAAGTGTTCCTCCTGAGGTTTATCATGACAGAAAAAGTTTCCATAGCTGTACTGGTGCATTGGGTGTAGTGAGGCAGGAGTTTCAGTCTGCTATATTGGAAGAAACAGCTGTACCCAAAGAAACAGCTATGGATACAATGGATTTTAGCAACAATATTTATGAATCTGCTTTAAGCAGATCACTACAAGAAGCACGGTGTTCCTCACAGCTTTGGTCAGTAAAGACTATCAGAAACTATTACTTTTCTACCTTAAAAAAATAATGAAATCATGCCCCAAGCCAAAGGGTTGCATATTATATGAGGAACTTAAATCACAGGTCTTTCACCAAATGCAGCTACAAAGTGAAAATTGTTACGAATAAAAATCATATAGGGAGGAACTGGAGTGTCTCTCAGGAATTTCTGCCAGGGTTGTAACATGTTCACGTGCTGAGTGCATCTGCCAACCGGGGTGAAAGTGAATCCCACACGGCTTCTGGCAGCGTTTGTCACTATTTCCAGGGACCATTTTTCTCCATCAACATTCCAGCAGTAAGTTAGAGAATTTATAACTCAGTCCTTGATGCAGAATAATATTGGCAAAGTTGAGTTAACCACAAATCTCTACACACCAACTTTTCTGATCTTTTTTTTTAAAGATTTCTATTTATTTATTTGACAGAGATCACAAGTAGGCAGAGATGCAGGCAGAGAGAGGGGAAGCAGGCTCTCCGTCCAGCAGAGAGCCCGACGCAGGACTCAATCCCAGCACCCTGAGATCATGACCTGAGTTGAGGGCAGAGGCTTAACCCACTGAGCCACCCAGGCGTCTCCAACTTTTCTGATCTTGAAAAAATGACCTATCTGCTGTTATTTAACAATATTTTTGTAAAAAGATTCTCTTTTAATCATGATAGAATAGGCAGATTTGAGTCTATTAGGCAAGAGGGAAAAATTACCCCCTTATATGTGGCAACGTGTTCTCCAGAAGGTTTACAAATATTCCTCAGTTTGTGAAATGTATCTTGGGCCCCACATTTGTGACACGACACAGAAAATGAAGAATTATCTGACCATTCAAATAGCTCAGGAAATTGAATAAAACTGCCAACCTCAACTGAAATCTTTCAGACATGCTTAATTGAGCCTCTCAACCCCTGATTCAAATGTACATGCTTCATAAGTTGACTGCAACGAAGGGATATCAAATATAAAAATAAAAACAAATAGGGAAATTTTTAAATGCCTTGTACAGAACGTCTAAATCTTAGGCTTTTGTTTGCCAAGGTAGATCTTTCCTACTATATTCAAGGGTCACCTGTGCATGAAAATGTGCCACTGGATAATTCTGAGAATGCCATTTTCCATCACATTGGCAACATCACCATCTATTTTCAGTTTCTTCAGACACAAAACAAAAATTCTTGGGTCTCTGTCACATATCAATGAAGAAAAGACAAAAACAAAATTTCAAACTTGAAAAGGGTGTTTCTGTGTTTGCTTTGAAAGCTTTGTACTTTACAAAGTTGCAAAAGAAGCCCCTATTTTGCCATGAGCTTCTGAAATAATGGGGGCCAAGATAGAGTCTTGGTGAAACCATCACCTGACTTCAGCTATGAGTACTCAAAAGTAACGTGCCTCAAAAAGCATCAATAGTGGTGCCACTGACTTTTAAAATCATAAAATAATATTATGAGATAAAAGAATTGTGTAGCTCCTTACCTTAAATCTCTGAATTCGCTCCTTCCTAGCTAAGGTCTCCAGTTTTCTTTTTATTTCAAGCTGATGATAACGCTAAGCACAAGGGAAAGAAGAGAGGAGAGAATCATGTCAATTACAGCAAAGTTGTTTTTTTATTTTTAGAGGAAAATAATCTCACCAGCTGACTGTATTCCCCACTTATTCCCTCCCCCACCTTGTCACTGAGATGGAGAAGAATCACCTATGTAAGAGTGCAAATGAGAATATAAATTGGTACAACTCTTCTTTGGAAAGACAATTCCTAATATAAAGCAGTGAAAAGTGTCCCTACCCTTTAACCAACACATTTCACTTCCAAACCTAGGAGGAAATCGGAATTAAAAGAAAACATATCTGTGTTATACACAAAGATGCTACCTGAAAGGAACTTTTTCTTCAAAGTAAAAATTCAGAAGCAGTATAAATCTTAAAGAGGATGGTTAATGCTGGTGCACATCCATATAACGGGATAGAATATAATCATTAAAATAAAATTCATAAAGATTTTCTAAAGAAAAAATGGAAAATACATGTCATGAGGGGAAAATGTAAAATATGGAATTGCACAGAAATACAATTTAATTGATCAAGTTCAAACTGTGTGGCTGCCCCCGTGCCAGGAAGGGGCATCACGCGGGCGTCATCTCTTCTTGAACAATGCTAATTGCTAAGCGGTCTCATTGCATGAGTGCAGAAACAGAGGCTGAGGACCAGGAACTTGCTCCCAGGTCACACATCTGGTCAGTGGTGAAACTGTCATCTGGGGCTCAGTCTGCTGGACTCTAACTTCCTGTTTCTTTGCTCTTATTTACTTTTCATAAGACTCTGGCCCCACATTTTTAGCATGTTTTTATTAATGCATAAATTTGAACAGAGACAAACAGCAGTTCTCTCTGAGAGGAAGGATTCTATTAAGTTATTTTCCTTTGTGTCCATTCTTGAGTTTTCCTAATTTTCTGTAATATATTAATTATATAATTTAAAAATAAACCTCACGTAAATGTAAGCTCCTTACAATACTATTTGAAATCATTCAGACACATTTGAGGGCATTTGAAAAGGGTTTTTTCTGTGTCCTTGATCCCCTCGTGCAGCCCGTGGGACCCTGCAGGCTCGATCTTTCCCTAGGGAGGATCATCAGCCCTCTTCAGACACCTCCTTCTCTCCCTCACCCTCCGATCACCCCACCTCATTACACTCACTACCAGCCATGTTCCATTGTCCATTTATTTCCAAATCTGCAGCCCTCTCTCTCAACCTCCCTCGTCTTCACCAAGGCCACCAACGTCTTTGTTTCTCGGTCACACCAAATTCCTTCTTTTCCCCAGCACTTCTGGGTTTCACCCTTCGGCGCTTGTGGGAGCCTGCCAGCTCTCTGTGGGGTCTGGTTTTCCACCAGGCGAGAGCTCCCTCCTAGCCCTGCTGCAGTCCCTGAGCTCCAGCAAGCGCGCGCGCCACCTGCCGCGCTAGCGCCCCCCAGCGGTGCTCTGGCTCCTTCTCCTCAGCCCTCCGCGTTCAGTCAGTGTCAATCTTTCTCCCGGTCTCATCTGGGAGAGCTTCCTCTCCCCAGCGTCTCCACGACTGCTGTTAGCCCTCACCCTTCGGCAACAGCTTCCTAATTGACCTCCCACCTCCAATCTTTTCCAGCTCATTAATCCATCTCCCACATTTTTAGCAACATCATCTTTCTAACACGGCTCTGCTCATTTACTTGACGCCCCTGCTGAAAAAACATCTCATCGCCTCATCACCTACACTCCAAACCTCGCTGAGGACTCAAGGCCCTCCAGAAACCGGGCCGGC
This sequence comes from Meles meles, assembly GCF_922984935.1. Classification (NCBI taxonomy): domain Eukaryota; kingdom Metazoa; phylum Chordata; class Mammalia; order Carnivora; family Mustelidae; genus Meles; species Meles meles. The sequence continues at coordinate 154,371,583 of NC_060066.1, read as the reverse complement.
TTACCGAAGGGTGTCACTTCCTGCTGCTCTTTCAACCAGCCCACTGTGTGGTCTGGCCTCAGTGAGCTTTCTTGCCCAGCCACGGTGTCCTCTCTTCTCTTACCTCGGGCCTGCGGTCCTCAATCTCTCCAATGCCTTTCTTAGGCTTTCCTGTTGTGCCTCTTTTAGCCTTCCAGGTCCAGTTCAAAGAGCAGGACCTCGGTTCAGCCTCCTCGACTCTCACAGAGGCAAGTCATCATCCCCATCTTCCTTGAGCCCGGTTGGTTTTTCCTCTCTCCTAGCATGTGATCACTTTTCACAATAGTTTTTTATTTTGTTTTTTGCCTTTTTTGGTTTTGGATTTTTTTTGTTGTTTTTACATCTCACGGCTACATCACATAACTTCATACTGGCACATGGTAAGCCTACAGTTAATGACTGACGTTTCTTGTATGCATGAATACATGAATATTAATATATAACAGCATTAGTAAACAGCATCGGCATAAACTAAATGTGAGACACATGTGACAATCTAGAGACGGATATTCCATTTGTTAATTATATTAATATATATCACAATTATATATTACATTTTATAAAATTATATATTACATATTAACACTTATCTAAATATCTATTCTAAACTTTAAGAATGTATGAAGACTCTTATATAATAACATATTTAACAGTTATGATGTGTCAATTACATGAAAATTTGTAAAAATTAAACTTCAAAGATCAAAGCTAATACCGAACTTGGTACCTATTGGTTAAATTTGAAACTAGGTATAGATTAATTTACTGTACTATTCTTTTAACACTAGTTGCAGAATTCCAACTAATACTCTTATAAGCAAGTGAATTTGGGGACCATAAACAATGATCCCACATAATTCATGCACATGATATAAAACATAAAATGAATTCCTAAATTAACAGATCATATCTTATCTGAATGCAACCCTTGCTCAATATAATGGTAGCATAATAATAAATATTTTAAGTGGCACTACACTTAGTATTGGTTTACTGGTGATTCTACAGTTGTTCATAAATGTTTACTGCACTCACAGGTCAATGCTTTCACCAGCCAAGTTTTCTGATTTACTGCTGCATGGCCAAGCCAAGAAGTGACATGCTTTTTCATGGAAATTAAAATGGTGTTGATGCTTGAAACTATAAGTTCCATGGAGCAAGGCTAAAATAATTTATCAAGTTAGCTAGATATCCTACTAAAAATGCCATGTCAGACTTGAAAAAAAAAAGTTGTTGATGCTTAGTTTATGAATCTACGCTGACCAATGTGGCCTAAAGTAGGAGGGACAGCAGATGTTTCAATGCTTCTTCCCTGAAATTTAGCATACGGCTCAGCTTCAGAGCCTTAAAAGAATAACAAATCTGAAATAATTCATGGCAGTGGAATTACTGATATTTAAACAGATGTCACTTTTCTTTTTTTAGCAAATGGAAATTGAGGTACAGATGGTGAGGGCCGGTATGTTTTTGAATAGCCATTATGGATTAAAAATCTACATTTGTTAAATTAAATACCACAAAATATATACTGATGTCCATATTTTTCCCTAACTGAAACGGAGAAAAGCTTAGTCTCTTGGCACCTTGCTACCTAGAGAGAAGAAGAGTATTTCTCAGGGAACCTTGTTCCATTCCTTTTCCATGAAATACAGGAGGAATTCCTCTGCTTCTGGGTACAGGAGTGTTGTTAATTGTCATATTAGAAATTTTCTATTATAAAGAAAATGTATTTACTTTACCTCCATATCAAGAACCTTATGGAAAATAGCCTGAGCTAGGCACTCCCGGATATATTTTTGGTGATCTTTCTTCATGATATTTAGTTTGTATTCTTTTTCAGAAAGGATCCTTCCATTTCTTGTGATCTGACAGGAATAAATAAAACAGACATGGAAATACAAAGCAGAAAATGTACTGTTCGTTACCAAAAAGGGAGCAAGAGAGCGACAGAGAGAGTGGCAGTGTCTTCTAAGCATAAGAGAGTATACCACTATAGTTGATAAATGTTCACTTTTAATGAATATTTCATAAAGAAAAAAATCAGTCTCATATACCCATCATTGGGAAAACACACACAGGTGGTGCACTTGATGTTTAAAACAAGGTTTTCATTAGAGTTACAATGTCTTCTTGATGGAACCCAGGTGTTCCTTTCATTTCTTTCTTTCTTTTTTTTTTTTTAAACACATTTGGGAAGAGGAGGTGTGGTGCCATTTTGAAACAATGAATAGGAACAGTGATCACAGGACTGATGATCTTACAGGAAATGACTCTGAAGGGCAAAACATGTAAGCTACAGAGGTGCTCATCAGTTTGTTTTAAAAATAATTGGTTTCATTATTTTCACACTGCTTTTTCTCCTTCCACTCTCCAACCCAGAATGTAATTTAATTTGTCATGATTCAGATTTTTTTCAGATTATGCAGGGCTGCAGATATAAAATATTCCAAACTGATTTCAATTGGCATCATTGAAAATGCTAGAAGTCGTAGTTTCTGCTTTTTATTTACTTGTTTTTCTTTTCTCTTACTCCTTCCTAAGGGCCTATTTGGTATTATGTTTCTGTATCTTCTGTAAACAGAAGGTGCTATCCTTTCTGGATTGTTCATCTTCTTCCTTTCCACTTAATTATGCTCTGCTCCTTCAGGTCTAATCCAAGGCCACATACTTCTTAATTTTGATAAGCAGTAGTATAACACTGTTGGTTCAATGTATTGGAGCTCAGAGACCAAGGAGAGTTGTGTTACAAGTGATTGGATACTGATGATCTTTTTTTTATATAGCTTTGTTCCCCCCCCCCCCCCATGGAAGAAAGGGGCATGGTTCTAAAAAGTGTTTCCAATCACAAATAACTCAGTTAGTCTTTGAAATGTGTTGTCTGTCCATGGGATATCATGCTATTTGTTTCCAAAGGAGAAAAAATGTTGAGAACATCCTGTACTGTGGCCCCTCCCCATTTAACAGGTGTTCTCGTCCTCTCACCTCTGAGAAATCTGATTTCCCCAACTAGATTGGAAGCCACTACAAGGGCAGAAGTTCTTAAACTTAAGCCTACATCAGAATCAGAAAACAAGTTGAAGAACAGATTGGTGGGCCTTGGCCCACAGCTTCTGACTCAATAGGTCTGGGGTGGGGCTCTAAAATTTGCATTTTCTAACAGGTTCCCAAATGATGCTGAACACTGCTGAGTCAGGAACTGTATTTGAACCACCATACTAGAGAAATCTTCCTTATTTGAGTTGTCATGTGCATAACCAATGTTCAAAAAATGCTCGTTAATGTGTTGATGAGTACATACCAAGTCCTTACCATTTATACATAAAGCTCGCAGATTGTTATCCAAAGAAGTAATGTTAATAGTGACCACAATAATTACAACAAGCATTTATGACACATCTCTTATTGCCACAGCAATCCTGAGGGCTGGGTAGCATTGTCTTCATTTAACAACTGAGGAAGCTGGAGTTAAGAAAGTGAGCTGCATGAATTGCTCAAGAGTATATGACTTGTAAATGGCAGAGCCAGGTTTCAGCCAGGTCTGTCTGATAACAAAGCCCCGGGAGACAAAAAGCAAGCTCTCTGGAGACCTACCCAGCCTGAGTGCCAAGCACATAACAACAATTAGAAACACAACGAGTATCCTTTCAACACCATGGCAACAAGGGTTAAGGAAATTCACTGTGTTTTAAGAAGGTAAACAGCTAAAATCCTTACTCACACTTTCTATAACCACACCCACTTCTTTCAATGGACAACTATAGTATTTTTTAAAGGTTTTCACATTAAGAACTTTTAGAGAAATGGAAATCTTGTGGAAATGATAGTTTTGGAGCTAAGGAAAGACACGAAATTTACCAATAAACCATCTGGGAAATGAAACAGGTTTTTAAAATTCAAGGGGAAATTTTGAACTGTTCATGTCTTCCACACGATATTCTGTGATTATTAAAAATAACATTTTTTTTTTCCTGAAGACAGTAAAGTATTCTCTCTGCTTAATCCCTAACAGTTACTGGCTCATACGATGTGTTCAATAAATATATGTTGAATAAATGAATGAATAAACAAACAAGTAAAATAATTTATTGGAAGCTCCTAGGGTTTTTCCTCAATAATTTATAAGTAGACTTAGCGGTCATTGTGACCTCTCTTCCTATCTTTTGAAACACAGCTTCAAAAAGATAAATCAGAGCTCTGGAAAGAAGTAATTTTTCTAAAATGAAGGAGTGAGGGGAATGTTGTCCCTAATTAGCTCAAAGAAGAAACCAGAAAAGGGAGAGAGAACTACTGGATTTAATGAAACAAGAGGGCAGGTAGGAAGTAAGCCAAATCTTACCAGGCCTGATCTTAATAGATGCCGCCTTATCCTTGTGTTGTTGAAATATCCAGTCAGGTGTTTATCGGTAAGACTATTATATGCTGCCAGCAATCTGGAAGAGAAAAATGAAACCATTAAGGTTTTATGAAGTGTTGCCTGATAGCCAAGCGATTCTTGACTTTCTCATCCCCAACCTGTGCATAATCATTCATTCCTCCAGACAGCTAGTCATTCATGTATGTGTTCAATAAACAGTATTGAGGACTTACAGTTTTCCAGATTTTCTGATAAAAACTGAGAGACAGTCCTGACATTGTTTATTTTGCAGACAAGTATGGAAATCAGACATGAACAATTATACTGGGTGTGAAAAATCCAAGAATAGAAATATGCAAAACTCATGGGGACACAGAGAAGGAGACTACCAACTCCAGTTGTCAGGAAAGTCTTCTCAGAGGAAGCCTGATGGGAAATCTGGAGTTCCTTCCGAGGACTCTTCAGCCCCTACCCTAAATTCCAGCAGCAAACTTAAATGTACTTCCTCAACATATTCTTCCCTATCTTCAGGACACAACGCCGACACTACTGCCAAGGCCTCTCTCTGACCTGTTAGCTAGTGGATAGGATCAGAGATTCACAGTCATCTCTTCTCCCAGCAAATACTCCCCAGTGCAAACTGGATGTTCTGTGTTACCTTCCACCCCCCTCCCTAAAACCTTGAGGTACACTACATGTCACATAAGATTGGAAGGGCAGGATCTTGTGTTATTCTTAGTATCCCTTTGGAAGTATTTATTGTGTACCCAAATAATGATGTGTTCAATAGGGGAAAACACAATTTTTTCGGGGGGGGGGTCTCATTCCTACTGGTATAAACTTCTAAGTTTAAGTTCAGCAGCCTGGAAGTCTTAACTTCCATATCTATATCTATAGCTATATCTATATATCTCACACAATTTCAAGAATTCCACATCCAGAGCTCCCTCCCCTCCCCCCAAAATTCATAGATTACTTTGATTTTGAGGGTCTTTTAAGAGTTAAAGGAAAACAAATTTGTTCCTTGATTACATCTTATATCTTCGAAGGTGGTCACTCCGAGTCTACAAAGTTTGAAGCTTTTTTTTTTTAAGATTTTATTTATTTATTTGACAGAGAGAGAGACAGCGAGAGAGGGAACACAAGCACAGAGAGTGAGAGAGGGAGAAGCGGGCTTCCCACTGAGCAGAGACCCCAATGCGGGGCTCGATCCCAGGAGGGAGCATGACCTGAGCCGAAGGCTGACACTTAACCAACTGAGCCACCCAGGTGCCCCTGAAGCTAATTTTTCTAAGTTTTAACTTACCCACACTGATTATCATTACCTTACAAAAGCATATGCACCTACATTTACATGTGTATATCCAGGTAGGCCTGTGTGTTCATCCGTATACATAAATGTGAGTATAGGTACATACATGTATATATGTAGAGAGAGATGAAGACAGAGAGAGACAGGTAGAGAGAAAGAGGCAAAGAGGGAGAATTCACAAGCCTAAACATATCCCTAAAATAAGGCTGTCTTTAAAAAAATGTGTACCCTATTACTTGCAGCAAAGATTCACAATCTGTATATGTGACGAGCACTTAATCCTTAACTTATTTGGAGGCCACAGCAGGGACGCATATGATACAGTCAAGTAAATGTCATTAGTGACAATTTTATTTAGCTGCCTTAATTACGTAGAGATGGTATGGTGACCTTTTCCTGCCTCTCTTCTCCTTAACGCCCATCTTAGGAAAGTTATATGCTGTCAAATGGTAAGGAAAGTTTAATTTGTCCACAAAAGACACTGAAAGCAGTTACAAAGCCCAGAAGCCAAGATGCCACATGAGAAGCCATTATTTCACGGGGTTTATGTAAAAAGACAACCTGAGGGCTTCTGTAATGCACATACGAAACCAGCCCCAGATAATGCTTTGAAACCATCTTTTAAATGAACTGTCTTGGTGTCCTATAGTTCATCAAAGGTTTCCTGTCTCCAAAAGGTCAACGCTGTATCCCTTACCCTTTCTGAATCTCAGAATATCTTTTCAGCAACTCTTATCAGAAAGGTGAGCAGGTGTCTCTCGGTCCTAACAATCATGATTCCACAGTTCACAGATTCTTAAGATAAATTATTAGACAGATATCATATATAGTCTTTTGTCTGTTTTTCAGGCTCTCGTTTTAAAAAAAAATCAATAGTTTTGGAATAGCTGTGAGTGCTAAAATGCTGATTAAATGAAATAGGGTCAAAAAGTTAGGATAACATGAACTTTAACTTCCCTACTGGCTCAAAAGAATCCCCTTTTTTCAATTCAGAATTTGTAACTTTTTCAATATTTAGGCCCTAAGAATAATGCTTCAGCTTTGGCGACACCTCATCCTAATTCTGCCCCCTCAGGCTCCTACTAAATGAGTATGTGTCCATGACATTCCTCCAGTCTTACCAAAAGGTCCAGTGGAGTTGAAACCTTTGAACGCATCAGCTTTCTCACCTTTAAAGACTGAAAGTCCCTGGTTGGGATGCTATTTGTAAAACAACTCTTTCCATGACTGTCATATATCTGGCCTTGGCAGAAAATTTGAAAAATAACTAGCTGGGTCCATCTGGGGTCACTGATTTCTTTTTCAGCAGTGCCTAATTTTTTTTTAACTGAAACTTTAGAGTGACAAACCGTTTGATAACAAGAAATTGTACTAAAGTAAATTATATACAGAGTTAGTAAAACAGTTGTTAAGGACTGAATGTTTGCTTCCCCCTAAAATTCGTATGTTAAAATCCTAACCCCCCGTGTGATGGTATTAGGAGGTGGTGGGATTCCAAAGTAATAGGGTCAGAGCGTGGAACCCTCATGAATGAGATTGGTGCCCTTATAAAAAAGACCCCAGAGAACGCTCTTGACCCTTTTACCATATGAGGAGACAGCAAGAAAACAACCGGGTTTGAACCAGGAAGCAGCTCTCACAAGACACTGAATCTGCGGGCACATAGATCTTTGGACGTCCCAGCCTCTAGAACTGTGAGAAATAAATTTCTGTTGTTTAAGCCACCCAGTCTGTGGTAGTCTGTTCTAGGAGACTGATGGGACTACAACAGCAGTCAAAGCAAACATTTCTATTGTATCCATGCAAATGTCACCCTTGTTCAGACCATGAAGCCTCCACAGGGAGATGGTAGTAATCCTGTGCCTCAGCCACAACCGTGGTCTGTCTGATCCTCTCGGCTCTGCTTCTCTTCCTGTGTGCTTGGTATGGGTTTGTGGCCTCCCTTTGTACTTGCTCAATTACAAGAGCTTTACTGACCCGGCCACAAATTTCGATTAGTAGAGCTTTTCTGATGTTTCTGCCTTTGTCCTCTCCAGTCACTGCCACTGTTGCCCCAACACACACACCCTTTTCTTTTCTCTCTTGCCCTCAGCAGAGCCCTGGGCCAGATGAGGTCACCTCACCCGAGGTGATTGTGTTGCACCTGCAGCACTCCACTCCCTTTGTAAGTCACTCTCTGCATCTCTGGTCAAAGCTGGACTTCTGGTCGTGCTACCCTGTCCCATGATCCTCCCTGCTGTGGTCCATAAGATCAACAACTGCGCTGATCACAGCAATTACCAGGCCACTGTGACTATATCATTCAAAGGCCATGCTGTTCACGCCAAGTCCCACAGCTAGATGCCAAGACAGGCCTAACTCATGGGCTTCTTCATCTGATGGACAAGCCTACTTACCCATCCTCTGGTCACCGGGTGGAGAACAACCGACTATCTGGCTCAATGTACCAGGGAAGACAGTCCCCCAGGAAACAGAGCAACCCTGTCTCTATGACGGGTCCTGTTTCCTCCACTCTGATAAACACCCCACATTACTGCGGCGTAGGGATTAGAGGAGCAGGCTGCTGAGTCACTGGGAGTGCTGCCTTCCCAGCTGCAGTCCTTCAGCACTTAACCCTGGAACCCCACTGTGTAGAATTTATAAATGGAGCTCTGAAGTAATAAAGTCGGTGGTTCCTATAGATCCCTCCATCTGCCCCCAAAGAGAATCTATCCCATAAAAACCCCATCTGAAAAGACAAGCACTATAATATTATTAATCACAAGCATTTATTGAGCACTGACTATTTTCAGGGCATTCCATAAGATACCAGTGATTCAGAGATGGCACAGACACTGCACACACAGAGTTCCCAATCTAGTATACAAGGGGGAAGTATCCATATACATACAGTGTGTGTGTGTGTGTGTGTGTGCGCGCGCGCACGTGGGCATACTTTATTTCTTCCTGTGTCATAGGTCGATTCATTCACAAATAGATAATGTGTATTTAAGTGTCTCCATGTCAGATTCTGTACCCTAAGTTGGGCAAGAAGTGTAATATCTCCATCCCATTAGCAGATTACAAAGACCCTCCACATACACAGTCTCACGTGATTTCTTTTAGGCCCATGGAATGAAAGCTAGTACAGCTCTCCCATCTTCCTGAAATGGAAAATCTCTAAAACAAGATTATCATTTAACGTGAGCCAGTCACAGAAAAGTCTGACTAAGGTAACACCTCTTCAGGTACCACAGTGATAGAAGAATTTCTTCTGGCCTCAGCGTTCTGGAACCTAAGCCCTCTCCCAGCACTGCCTCTCCCCACACTGTCTACCTTTAAGGGGAGAGACAGATGTAGTGGTTAAGACTCCAGCTCCCGTTCAATCCTGGCTTCACCATTACTGGTTCCGTAACTGGGAGCAAGTGACTTACTATACCTTGGTTGTTCTACCTTCCACAAGACACTAGAATATGAACAAGATGCGGCCAAGTTCTTCGCCACTTTATAACTAGGATTGCTCTTCCTCCAGTTTCCAATAGTATGTTTCTCATTTCCAATTCAGACCTCATTGGAATGGCCTTTACCATCCATATTTCTACCAACATTCTGTACACGATTATCTATGTGTTCTCTAAGGTAAAGGAAGCTTTTTCTCCAGCTCCCTTTTATTTTTTGAGCTCTCACCAGAATTACAGGAAAATTCCTTCACAAAAAAATACTTGCAAATCATATGTCTGATACGGGGTTAATATCCAAAATATATAAGTACCTCATACAGCTCAAAAGTATGCATAATAACTATAACAACAATCCAGTTAAAAATGAGGAGAAGACCTGAAAAGACATTTTTTCAAAAAAAAAAAAGAAAGAAAGAAAGAAAAATACAAATGGCCAACAAGTATGTGAAGTGATATTCAGTTTATCATCAGGGAAATGGATATCAAAACCACAATGAGATAATCACTTCACATCTGTTAAGATGGCTATTCTCCAAAAGATAAGAGGTTTTAAGTGTTAGTGAGAAGGGAGAGATGAGGGAAACTTTGCACACTATTGGTGGGAGTGTAAATTGGTACACTATGGAAAATCATATAGAGGTTTCTCAAAAAATTAAAAATAGAATTCCCATAGGATCCAGCAATCCCATTTCTGGAAATACTTCCAAAAGAAATGAAATCATGGTCTTGAAAAGATATCTGCATCCCCAAGTTCACTGCAGCATTATTCATAATAGCCAACTCATGGAAACAATCTAAGTATCCATCAATGTGGAAAATGTGGTGAATACACACACACACACACACACACACACACACACACACACACACTGGACTATTATTCCACATTAAAGAAAGGAAATCCTGCCATTTGCAATAACATGGATATATTTTAGGGCATTATACTAAATTAGGTAAGTCAGAGAGAGAAAAATACTGTGCAATCTCACTTGTATGTGGATATTTTTTAAATGAACTAATAGAAATACTGAATGATGGTTGCCAGGGATTGCAGGTGGGAGGAATGAAGAGATATTGGTGAGAGGATACAAATTTCCAGTTACAAGATGCATAAGTTCTGGGATCTAATGTACACCGTGGTGAATACAGTTAACAATGTTGTATCATATACTTGGAAGTTGCTTAGAAATTATATATTTAAAAAAGTAATTATGCAAGATGATGAATGTGTTAAAGAAACTTATTGTGGGAAACATTTTTCAATATCAATATCTATCAAATCATCACATTGTACACCTTAGACTTACACAATATTATATGTCAATTATAGCTCAATAAAGCTGGAAAAAACCTTTTGCACCTCAAAACTTTTCCAGTCACTACTCCATTACCAATTCCAAACCTGTTTCCACATTTTTAGGTATTTGTTATAGCAGCAACTTCTTGGAACCATTTTCTGAGTCTGTTCAGACTCTGTCACAAAATGAACTAGGTGACTTAACCAACAGATATTTATTTGCCAGTTCTGGGGGCTGGAAGTCTGAGGTCAATGCGCCAGCACAGTCAGGCTCCTGGTGAGGCCCTCTTCCTGGATGGTGAACAGCCATCTGGTCTTTCTCAAGTGGCACAGAGCAGACAGAAAGGTAAGCTCTTTCTCATCTCTTCTTACACGGGCACTAAACCCATCTTGAGGGCTCCATCCTCACGACCTACCTCCCAAAAGCCCCAGCTCCAAATACCACTGCACTGGGGATTATGGTTTCAGCATATGAATCTGAGGAGGACACAAGCATGTGGTCCAGAACAGAAAGCATAATTGTCTTTTTTATCTTTTGTGGATAAGGAAAACAAATCTTAGTTTAAGTCACTTGCTAAAGATCATATAACCTAAAACTTGTTCCTTATAATATTTGCCAAGTCACAGTGGAACACCACTCACCAGGGCTTGCTAAGGTGAGGACCAGGATGTTACATATGATGACAGAAAAATAAGAATCATGAAATCATCACAGAAAAATGTAATTCCATAAATTCCCTGGTACAGAAATAGAAAAATTTTTAATGAAAATACTTACAGATGAAATTACTACATAACTTCATTTGTAATTAGCCATATCATTAGCATAAAAACAATACTCTGAAATCTTTAAATTATCTTATTCTCTAATATATATTTCTGCAATCTGCTTTATGATACAAATTTCCCTAGCAAACTTGTTCAGAGAGACTATAAAGAATAATTTTGACACAACCAGTTTTATTTAGATCAAATTGTGATTTTGCCTATCTGAATTAATGAAGCTTGTACTAGTTTATTACTGCTACTGTACCAAAGTACCACAACTTAGTAGCTTAACTCGAATTTATTGCCTTATACTTCTGGAGGTCAAAAGTTCAAAATGGGTCTCACTAGACTGGAGTCAAGTTGTCATCAGGACTACATTCCTTCTGGAGCCTCTAAAGAAGGATATTTTCCACATTCTAGAGGCTCCCCCCATTTTATTTTAGGGTCAGCTGATTAGCAATCTTAATTCCATGTGCAAACTTAATTTCCCCTTGCCAAGTAAATTTCACATGTTCTGAAGACTAAGACAGGGATGGACTTCTTTGAGGGGCATGCATTATTCTGCCTATCACAAGGCTTTTCCTATATGCCAGATGCCAGGGAGCGGAAACACTAGATGCTGAATGTTATGGCAATAATATATACACTGTCCAAAGACCACGTCCAATCATGCCAGTGATCCTCACTTTCAAAAGGGACACTTCCCAGATGGAGGAAGACAGTTCTTGGCACCATACCGGATGTACAAAATAAATTGGAGCCTAAATTTTGATGTGCCAAATATGAGCACTAAGACAAAGGAACAGGAGGTACACTAAGGAGCCAATATATTCAAATAGATTTTTCTCATAAGGATAACAATAGAGAGATAACTTCTTTAGGTGAATGTAATATGTGAAAAGACAGATTAGCCCATAGGATGTAATTGCACTTGTGTCAAACATCAACTAATCAGCACTTAACATATTTCATGAAATTCAAATAATGATTATATGAAACACTAAGAAAGAAGAAAGTTTTGCCAATTACATTATAGCATGCCATTGATGTAAGCACAAATGATTTTAGTAATGTTAAAATGTGAAAGAATCTTCTTAATATTGATGTAATAGGTCACTATGTATGCTTAATTACTGCACATATATAAATAAATCTGGGGAAGAGGAAAGAATATGGCAGGATACCTACCATTAAAAGCCTCAAAATGAGGTTAGAGAGAAGGATTTTTCACATAAGGCAATTAGAAAGCATACAAAACTATATTTTAAAAGTAATAACTGTGGAGTATTGGACTGACTCATACTGGCTCTAATGAGATAACCGTTAAGATTTTCAGGAGTTTTGCAAGCCATTGTTAGCATGAAATTGGCCATCATGGGAGTATTTACACCACAGAAATTAACAAACACTATAAATCTGTGCTTTTTTCTTTTCAGTTTACCAGCACACCACTAACTAATTTCAAAAATAAGTAGCAAGATACATCACAGGAGCTATTAAATAAAATGATTGATTACATGAGTCAACATACAGAAGTATGCCTTACACAGTTTTATCCAGAAATTCATCTTCTATATGCAATATTTGACCAAAGGGGCTCATATACTCCTTCAACCATTTCCTATCCCCAACAAAAAGAACATGAGGACTCTAGCAAACACATTGACATTTTCAGCAGCATTTCAATCAAGAAATTTTATGCAAGATATCTCTTTACATTGCCACAAATGGAAAGGTTCAACTCACCTACCAATCTGGAAAAACTGATTACATCATTTTATGCTCAACAAAATCAAATAAGACTTAGGTGAATGAGCACAGTTTTATTGCTAAAGACAAGAGCCTAATCGAGAGGTGCTTTGCATTTCAGAGGTCACTAAATCTGCAATTTGTAGAGTTTGATAGTGTTCCAGGAGGGCCTACATCAAAACTCCACTGCCAAGGCAGGCTTCTAGCAATGACAACCAGATAAAATGCTTCTGCAACTCACTTATCAAGTCTTCGTACTGAGAAAGCAAGTTAAACAAATCATAGGATATTGTGGTTTGATTGCCATTTTGCTACAATTCACAAGCAATAGAGCTCTACCTCTTGACCCATTTGACTTTCTCACTGTCCATCAAAAAGATTTGTAAGAATCTACAGAATTGCAGCTCTATGAGGAAACTCATCACACTCAAGCCAACCAACTAAAACTAAGATTTTTGCATCTCAGCAAGATTCTTAGCAAAGAAGTTAATAAAATCTAAACAGGAAAACTTCTCCAAACAAAATAACTGAAAGCAGCACAAATAACCAGACAAATAAAGAAAAAAATAAACTGTGTATCTTCCCATCACTGAAAACTGCATCTCTGTCATTTAAGAGTGAGAAAATTTAAGACCAGACACCTTAACTCTTAATAGGTGCAATGATTTTCCTGTAGCTATTAAAGGCAAAAAAATCTTTATCAAATACTTCAGCCCAAAATAAATTTTATGAGATTTAAAAAAAAAAAAAAAGGATTAGACTTGGGGCTAGAAAGCTTGAGGTCAAATTCTTAATTCTACCCCTTACAAGATGCATGACCCTGGCGAATTCAATTTTCTTTTTGCAATTATCACCATGAAGTCAAATGCTGTGACTGCTTCCTGAAGTGGATGATCTAAGTTTACTGGTCTGGAAATGTATTTACCTGGAGCCACGGGATTATAGAAATGACCACATGAGGTCTAGTCAACTCTCCTGTTTTACATTCAGGACACTGAGGTTATAAAAGGAGGCACAGCTCATCAGTAAACTCACGTCCAAGGACTCAAAAAGAAGATGCCAGGATGTCACAGGAATTCCCATAGAATTGTAGCCATCCCTTTCCTTGGGCTCTTGTGTTGCTACCTTGCACCAGAATTTCTTTCATCATGTTTGATCACTCCCTTTAGACTCATATAAGATCCCTTGTATCCATCCCTCTCACAAGTTGTATGGTGATGCCATATCTACAGTAAACACTCCAATACTTGCCGAATGAATGAGATTATAAATCAATTAATGGAAACAAAATACATTGGTCCAATTCCTTGACATACAACCTTTAAAAAAAATCCATGTGTTGTAAGGATTGTAACCTCTCTTCTGCTTCAGGATAATAACTGAAAGTAGTTTATGCCAAAAGAGGTTCAAAAGCATGCTTTACATATTTTGACTTTTTTTAAAATTCAGAACCTTCAGTGTGGATGATCATGCTGACAATGTTAGTTTTGTTGTTTTGTTTTTGTCAAATAAATGCTTTTGCAGTGTGCTACAAAATTGCATTGAAAGAAAATTTCCTAGGGAGGCAGGAAAAAAAGAAAAACCTTTTGAGGAAACTTGAAGAAAGACCAATACAGAAGAGTAATTGACATAAGGGTCAATTATTTTCCAAACCTTTATAAGAAAATTCTTTGCCAAAGAAAATTAGACCATGAGTCTCTGCTGCCTGCCACTTTATAGAGGGTGATTGAACTATTATATAAATGATTTTATATTACATTCTTCATTCTTTTTATTTATATCCAAACCTGCCAGATCTCAGCAATTATGCTAAATATTGATTTACAATTTCTCTCAGCTTATTCCAACGAAGCAGACAGATGAGTACCATAATATTATTTTATTTATAGCCTTAATATGATGGTTTGAAGAGACCAGTAAAAACAAAACTACTCTCCAACTGTGCTGACTACTGGCGAGATGGTTTTGCAGTGTTCACAGATGAGGCAATAGGAAACTAGTGCATGAGAAGTCAGTAGGCCTGGGACTCCCTAAGGTGGACAGTTCCCTAAAGAAGAGGTTTGAGCCTCTAAGCTCTTCTCTGGAGGCTTAAGAATTTCAGTTCTTTGGAGAGAAAAAAATAAATTGCGGACACTTACAGAAATATGCATTAATAGAAAAATAGCATGCAAACCAAGGGAGATAAGGATGGTGTTTGGAGAAAAGGTGACAGGAGGGAAAGTTATAGAAACCAATAATTTTCATCACTAGTATTCATAGATCACTAACATTTTTGTAGTGCACATAGTAAACACTCTACTAACATGAGCTATGTATTTTAATTCTCAAAACGACCCTGCAAATTACTATTATCCACCCTCTTCACAGAAGAGTAAACTAAAATAATAGCGTGCTTAGATGAGCAGCTCATAACTAGTTAAAGGCAGATCCACCATTCGAATCAGGGACTGTTCTGCTTGAACCACTAAGCTGAACTGTGTTCTGCAAGGTTCAGTCAACAGTCCTGAAGAGCTCAGCCTAAAGAGAAAGCATATGGTGGACAGATAAGTGCATGGTTGACCTGTGAAAGATGCTAACAAGGCAGGAGCATCCCAAATGATGAGGGAAAGTACAGGGAGGACAGTTTGGCTTAATAAAAGGAACAGTTGTTTAAAAGTCAAAGGAGTGGCCTGTAAGATGGTATGCCCAACGGGCCTGGGACTGGCCAGTCTAGTAGCCATGGAAGGCTTTAAGCAGGTTTTAAGCAGAATGACTAAATTATTCTACCACCAGTCTCCTTGAGGAGGCAGAGTATGGTAGCTGAGAGTTTCACTTCTCAAGTCCAATTTCCTCAGTTTGAATCTTAACTATCTAACCATATCAGCTACTGGGTAGACTAGCAATGAGGGGCAAGGTACTTAACTTCCCCATGCCTTCTATTTTCCTCTGAAAATGGAAATAATAAGAGTGCTGTTTTTGAAAATCATTGAGAGCATTCAATGAGTCAATACAAAAACCTAGCAAATTGCTTATCATATACTAAATGCTCGGTGGATTTTGGAAGTTACCATTGAGTTGATGTACTTTAAGAATTAGATGCTAAAGATTTAACGATGTCTTAACTAATATTTCATAAAACATACATATATGAAAACTTCACACTGTGCACCTTAAACTTATATAGTGTTGTCAATTACATCTCCACAAAGCTGGAAAAATTAAACAAGAAAAAAACAAACAAAAAAGACTTTAGCAACATATGCTTTGCATAGACACACAATAGCTGTCACTCACTGAGTCTCTAATATGTGCCAATATTCCTGCAAGGAAGGTATTTATTAGCCCAATTTTTGATAAAGGAAGGTGAGGCACAGGGAAATTAACTTTCCTAAGGCCCCATAAGGCACAACTGAGATTCAAACCCATGTCTATTTGACCCCAACAATATTCTTCTTCCCACTGTAGCATGTTCATCTCATATTTTTTTAATGAAACATTGATTTTCCCTGTGGAATATCATTCCTTTTCATGACTTTCAGACAGTCCCAATCTTTCTGAGACTTCAAGTCCTTGTTTGTGGCTCCCTTTGAAATGCTCTAACCTTCCGTCCACACTCCCCCAACAGTTTCTACCTTTCTTTGGACCTTGTCTCCCAACTTGCTTCTTGACCTCCCCTGCTGCCTGAAATAGGACTTTGGGATCTGGTTCCTTCCCCGTGCTCTTGCATTTGGTCCTGAAACTTCAGACTTTCCCTTTTCTTCTTCTGTGGGCTAATCTCTTCACCAAGGACTAGAACTTCAATACCCCTCTACATAGAATGCAGCTTCAGGTCAGCCTCATTCACTCCCTAAGCCCATTTCCTGTTCTGGAAGATTCCTGCCTGGACAAAGCTCTAAGTGTCCAGTTTGACTGAGAGGAAAGCAAAATTTGTAGGAAAGAAAAATTTAACAGTGATAACCTTATATAAATCCCTACAAATTATAGTAAAAGAGCCATTTGCTGGTAGTTTGAGAGATTCCAAGCTACTGATTTCAAGGGGATTGCTTATGTCAGCAATTACTGAGCCAAGTGCAGGTTATAGTCCTGAAGTACATGGAGGACCAAAATATGTAGAGAGGTATGGTCTCTACCCTCAAGACGTTTGTAGTTACAAGGGAAACATAAAGACGACTGGAATGCTACGAGGGAATTCCCTTTCCTTACTTGTTGGTGTAACTTTAAAAATAGTACTGTCTTAGAAACAGCCTTTCAAACAATATAGCTTTGTCAGTATAGCTTTTTTTTTTTAAGATTTTATTTATTTATTTGACAGAGAGAGATCACAAGTAGGCAGAGAGAGTGAGAGGGAAGCAGGCTCCCTTCACAGCAGAGAGCCGGACGTGGGACTCGATCCCAGGACAGCGGCTTAAACCACTGAGCCACCCAGGCGCCCTGTCAGTATAGCTTTAAAAGTAGGATAGACATAGGAAAATGGAGAAAAAATAAAATGACAAAAAAACCCTACTATGATTATCAATGGGAGGATGTCAAGCAGTTTTTCTTTTTTTCTTTTTTGCTCACAGTAGAAATTTTTCAAAATACAGATAAGTATAAGGAAGAAAATAAAAACAACTTGTATTCCTAGTACCCGGAGACTCATTGAGATCTCCTCCAAGTCTATTATTCTAATTTACAGCAGATTATTTTTATTTGAATCTAAACAACAGAAACAATATTATTGTAAACATCTTGGAGCAAGCTATGAAGAAAGACAACTTCTTAATACAAGAGCCACATAATATTCACAAATATAAAATATTACAATCCATGGCATTTAGAGAATGTCAGATTAACTGCTACCATAAAACACTATGATTCAATTCAATTTAAAATCCTTAGTTTTTAATGCTGTTTCATAACTACTATGTGCAATTTATATTGTCTGTTTAGTTCCCTGCTGTTTTTCCCTTGTTTCAATATTTTGCCCTAAGAATTTTCATTAATTTATAAATGTTTATTACTATTATAAGAAAATAATAACAGTCACAGAAAAATGGGTCACCAGCTTAAAATGTTCAATTTTCTAGCCCAACTAGTGTAAGATGCTGAGAGGTAGGGAGTAATTTGATTACGAATCAGACTAAAAAGAAAAGTTCAATACTTAACCAGTAGAGATCATTGACTTATTATCTTAATTACTTCTCCTTACTAGTGCTTTAATCATATTTTCTGTTTGCTTTGAGTTTTATCTCCCTTTTCAACTTTTGGCTTCCAATCTCCACTCTTCATGAGCCTTGTTTTGTTAAATCATTTATTTCCAATGACTACATTTCTCATAAAGGCCATCTTTAGCTTTTGCAGGACCACATAATAAAGAGCATCAGCAGTGACAAACAGCTTGTATTAGTGCTGGAGGGCTGCCATAATGAAGTATCACAGACTGTAGGGCTTAAACAACAGTTTATTGTCCACAGTTCTGGAGACTAGATGTCCAAGATCAAGGTCTCAACAGGGTTGGTCTCTTCTGAAAGCAGTGAGGGAAAATCTGTTCCAGGCCTGTCTCTTGAGCTTGCAGATGGCCATTTCCCCCTCTGTCTTCACATGGTCTTCTTTCTGTGTGTATGTCTACGTCCTAACATCCCCTTCTTATAATGACACCAGTCATATTAGATGGATGACCCCATTGACCTCATTTAACCATAATTACATCTTAAGGATCATATCTTAAAATACAGTCACATTGGGGCACCTGGGTGGCTCAGTGGTTAAAGCCTCTGCCTTCGGCTCAGGTCATGATCTCAGGGTCCTGGGATCGAGCTCTGCATCGGGCTCTCTGCTCAGCGGGGAGCCTGCTTCCTCCCTTCTCTCTCTCTGCCTGCCTCTCTGCCTACTTGTGATCTGTCAAATTAATAAATAAAATCTTTTAAAAAAAATACAGTCACATCTGAGGCGCTGGGAGTTAGCACAGCAAATATGAATTTGGGTGTGGTTACAATTCAGCCCAAAACACAAGCACAGTGAAAAAGATGACCAACTGAACGATGTAACATGGATTTAGATAGAAAAAGGAATGTATTTCTTGAGTACAAAGAAACCCACACTTTGATCCTAAATTATCTGTGTCAGCAAACAGAAAAGGGTCATTGATGATCTATCCAAAGGGGGACAGATACCTTCTCGATCCCACCACATCCATGTAGGTAGTTTGGATGGATGTGGAGAGGATAATGAAGCTCTCCAAAGAGATCCCCCAGAGCCCTGGGCAGAAGAAGAAATTACACCTCTCAGTCATCTGCCCATAGACCAAAAAAAGAGTTAACCATACAAAAGAGACTGGTAGACAAGAAGAGTAAGGGTCAGAAGAGGCCCTCAAGAGAATGAGAAGTCCTTAAGGAAGTCTGACCCATACATCCACACTTTGAGATGTTCTTCACTTCTAAAGTATGTGTCTTATGGCTCACTATAAAAGCAATGCTTTGATAAAGACTCTCAAGAAAACTCTAATCCTAATATTGACAGAATCTTGGTAAGGCATGATTTTTCAAGCTGCATCTACTGAACTTGTAACATCTTTTTCTCTTTTCTCTGGAAAAGACATTAATCCAGAAATGCAAGCTCTCAGGTGAATTACTTTAATCCAAATATATTTTCTAATATAACAATCTGCAGCAATGCTGTTGTCAATGAAGGATGTGTTCCCTAATTGGAATTCCTGGAAGAAGACAGTTATGTAGAGCTTCTAGCTAGTAAAAAAAAAAAAAAAAAAAAAAAGGGCTTCTGATTGGTTAGAAACGAGAGGTAGAGTGGAATCCTACCTAACGTTTGGGTTGTTGTTAGCACAAGATGCAAATGTATTATATTGTCAAAAATATTCTTTAAAATCATGAGTTTAATCCATAAAGTATGATACTCATGGTTTTGTGTATGCCGCACCACTCAGTAATTCTTTGTATGTATAAGTTTCAGAACCATAGAGGTAGGCCAAAGCAAGGAACTAAAGAAAAATCAAAATGCAGTGTCTATACACTCAAATAAGTCACCTTAGAGGCATTGCCCAAATCTTATTCAGTGCAACCAGGACCAGCAATTAATCATTCAAACCAAAAATTAATTTAATAAGGTAACTATATATGAATACATTTACCTTAAATAGTTTACCTGAAAGCATGAAAGTCTGTCAGTTCACTATATTTATTTGTGTTTGAGGTGCCAAGGGTTTTACTTTGACTGTGACTCAACTGATGGTCCTCTTCCCTTATCCTTTCAAAAAATAGAAATCATATTTGTAATATATCATTTAGAACTTCAAGTTTAGGGGAAGGTGACAAAGATGCTTGTAGATCTTTATGAATTTTGAATCCTAGATATTTTTTTCCTCTTTTACAAATTTTACCACCACTTAATTTAATAGCTTACTTTAAACCCATGGACATTTATGGAATCATTCCAAAGCCTACACTATTTTCAACTATTTGTAGGGGGAACTGAGTAGTCATTGGCAGGAAAGATCCAATAATTCAGTCTGCATACTACTTCTCTCAGTTTCTGCCAAAATTATTAATTAAAGTTAAAAAGATTATTTAGTACTATCTTCCAGAATCTGAAATTTTCATTGAAAATGATATCTCTGGAAACTTAGAATCTTGAAAATATATAAACACCCAGGCCCAGATTATTTGAGGCTGATATTAGGTTTGAAAATTGGGTCACAGAAGTTCTATTTTCTCACCTCCCTGAAAAACTTTTCGTAGTTACTAATAACGAAAGGAAGTTGGGGAAGTCTCTGCTTTTCGCAGTTAGAGAGACCTTTCTTCACAGAGGTTGCGAGAAAGGAAGTGGGATGCTACAGAAGATTGCATCTGACAGTACCCCGTTCTCTATACAAGGACTGTACATACTGGGACATGCACATTCCTTGGATACCTAAAGACTTTCCTAATGGAACCCGGGCAAGGGTAGTTTCAGGGGAATTAATTTCTAGACCCTCTAGTTTCTTCCTTGCTAGCCTAAAACTGATCTGACTGAAAATGCTCTTCCACATCATAATGATCCATACCCCCCTCCCTTTTATAATCATCTTTCCATTTTTACAAAAGAGAGGCACACCTCTCACCACCTGGTGTCTTATCAGGGTACACTGAATTTAGAAGGATACCCGGAAAATAAAAGGTGCAACCTAAATTGCACAGATGTTAACACAAGTGCCTTCATGACTGGGCAACACATATGATCACAAGTAAAGTCCAACCCTTTGTTTTCAACACAATTGAAGGAGCTCATTGAAAGATCCCTGAAAACACTTTTTGGTGACAGATCACTATGTGATTTTTTGGCCTCTAACTCTGAAGGAATTCAAAGAACTGAGTGATGCACAAACAACTCCCTTTCCAATTCCATCTATGTATGTGCACAGGTTTGTTAAGCAAAGGGGTAAGAGAAGACATCCCATCTGTAACAAAAAGAACAAACTCTAATAGATGATCAGAGAAGTCAAGACAAATGTACACACTCAGTTCACCTCTTTTAATCAGAAACAATTTATTTCTGAAGTTAAATGGTTAATATATAACAAGAGGGTGAGTAGAAACTACCCAATTTGAATTCAAATATTTAATGATTTCAAGTCTGATTTCCTGTGTGACAGAGAGAATTTGGTGGTAGGAGTGAGAGGTTGGTAAGCAATGAAGAGACTAGAAAGTTGCTACAACCATACAAAGAAGTATACTTTGGTAAGAAGGCAGAGACACCACAATTTTAAATCTAGTCAGCATTCATCACCACACATAGGTACAAATTGTGTGTGTGTGTATAAGAATGTTTAAAATCTACTCTTTTAGCAACTCTCAAATTTAAAAAAAGGGTATTATTAACTGTAATGATCTATTTATCGACTGGAAGTTTGTACCTTTTGAGTCCCGTCACTCATATCGCCACCACCCTCTCTCCACCCCTCCCCCGTCTCTGTATCTATTAGTTCATTTGTTGTTGCTGTTCTGGACTTCACATAGAAGTGATCAGATAAGTATTTGTGTTGGCCATTTTGCGGGGCATATAAATATTGAATTATTATATCATACACCTGAAACTAATGTTATATGTTAATTCTATCACAATTTTTAAAAGTACCCTGTTGAACCAACCAAACAAAAAAAGGCAGAGACAAACTGCAATGGACATTCCGATTGTAAGTGACATGGTGGGCTTATAATTTTTTGTCACTTTTGAATATATATATCCACTATCTAAAAATCGACAATTTCATTCCCAACAGTTTTCACCCTGCCTTTGATGAAGAAGGACTGAGTTACCAGCAAGTACTAGGGATGTGTTAATTCTTTCTATACCATAGTGCTGTATACAATGGTCCCTAACTTACAATGGTTTGGCTTATAATTTTTTGACTACAATTGTACAAAAGCAATAAGCACCCAGGAGAAACCATTCTGAATTCTGATCTTTTCCTAGGCCAGTGATATGTGGTATGATGCACTCTGGTGATGCTGGGGGTGGTAACTCCCAATCAGCCATACAGTCACAAGGATACACAACTGATACCCTTAAACCATTCCGTATGTACCCAGATAGCCATTCTGTTTTTCACCTTCAGTAGAGCATTCAATAGATTGCATGAGATATTTACCACTTTATTATACAATAGGCTTCGTGTGAGAAGACTTTGCCACATATAGTCTAATGTAAGTGTTCTGAGTACATTTAAGGTAGGCAAGGCTAAACTACAATGTTCAGCAGGTTTGGTGAATTAAGTGTGTTTTGGACTTATATTACAAGGGGTTTATTGGATCATAACCTCGTCATAAGTGGAAGGAGATCTGTACTCCGTCAGTACAGAAACACTTGTTTACATTAAAAAGATATACATTAATAAGTCTAAATAAAAAAAAAGTGTGTCTAAACCTTGGAGCAATCTTTCCAAGCATACATCTTCTGCATTTTTATCTTGTCATAAACCATAATGCGCCCCATTCTTCCAATTCCTCAAAGCAAATTTACAGATGAGTGTGACTATCTCTACTTAGAGCCAAGCTTATCTTTCACACAGGGAATCAACTTCACATGGATTCAGTGACGATCCTTTGAAGGAGTTAGAAGAGCCGTATCATTTTATCCTCATGCATGACTGAGGGGTATAAAATCCCCATTCCACCTCCAGGACTAGTGCGCAACCCACAAACACACGCGCACACACACCAATAGCAACCCAGGGTGAGATTTAGCGAACTAGAGGGACTACGAGCTGAAATTTTCCACTCTGAAACAACTGCATTAGAGATGGCAGTGCCAGGAGAGCTGTTTTATAGTTGACTTCCCCCAAATTACAATGCAGCTCAGATTCAAAGTCTCTATTATAATCTTTGGCAGAAGTTTTTAAGACCACTTTTGTTTACTCCAAACTCTTTCTGAACCAAGTCAGCACAGGCCCTTTGCAATTTTTACATCAAGTGTTTCAAGCTGTAATTAAGTAAGCAGTGGCACTCAAAGGAAGCACCAAGAGAAAGCAACAGGGCGTCACTTACTGATTGGTGGAATTTGAGGGATTTGAAATTTTTGTTTTATTGTACCACTGCACTTCATTACCATTTATCCTTAAAATGTAATAAGTACAGACTGCTTCAGCAATGATGGAAAAGCTTTCTCAGCTTTAATGAAACCTTTTATTTGCTACTGAAACTTTTATTATTTCCAAATGGTGGCATAGTCAAGAAAAAGAATCACTACTTATATTGACGAAAAACTTCAGCAATTTGAATAATTTTGTTCGTGGATGAATTTTAAGGCATTTAGAGTTGTTATTCTTATGTTTATTGTTTTCATTTACTTTTGATGAACTAAAAACAAAAAATACACATATACCCACTATTACAAAATAATTTTCTAATTATATATCAAAATGCCAGATAGTGATGTACAGGAATCACTTGTCAGATGTTGGTCTGATCTGGATAGGAATTTCTATGCATCTAGGGCTCCAATACATCTCAGCTACTGGCCATGAGATGCAATGTCGTGTAATTGTTCAGTGCACAGGCAATGAAACTGGACGGCCTGGTTTTGCTTTCCAACCCTGACACCTGCCTCCCCGTGAGACCTTTCAAAATTTTCAGACCTCATTTCCTTCCCTGTGAGAATGAGGTTGACTAGAATCTGCCTCATGAAATGGGTGGGGAAATTAAACGAGGTATTTCATGTAAAACATTATTCTATAGCATGGCACATGGTAAACACTTGTTCAGCTTATGGTAACAAATGTTCAGCTCTAATACGCTTTTCCTTTGTGAATACATCCACCTCTAGACTGGAGGCAGTGTCAGAACACACCATTCATTCAACAAACATTAACTGAGGTTTACTTTATGCAGAACATTGTCCTAGGTGAAGGGGGCACAAAGATTAGTAAGACATGGTGCCTACTCTCCAGGAGCTTACAATTTTAGTGCAAAATTCGTGTTGCCATCTTAGTATCTTTCTTGAAGGGTACCATGAAACATATTCTTTCCCGAGATCATAAATTTTCCTTTTTTCCAATGTGCTTGGAACTAATGGAGCTTCAGAAAAATTTCACTTCAGTTTCTGAAATCTTAATCATGCACAATTTAATAAGCAGCTACAGGTTTTTCCACATTTTAAAATGGATGATTAAATGGTCTAATAAGATTCTAACTTAGCCAAAAACTTGAAAAACATAGGAAGACAACCATGACTGACACATTCATTTTCCCGTATGTGGACATACGGCAAACAGCAGCTGCAGAAAAATCGTGCCATTTACATCCCACATGACCCACGGCTAACTAAAATTGCACAGGAGTTCAGCCTCAAAGTGGTAAAAGACCTAAACTAAATTCAATTTGAGATAAAATGAGAAGAAGCTTGTTAAGTCATAGCTACACTGCTTTCCAAAAAGAGTTCTGAAATTGACTTCCAACATGGCACCTTGTATACCTCCAGTTTTTCAAACATTTTGTTTATGTCATTACACTCGGAGAATTCATTAAAAAATAAAAATCTTTAAGTTCGACTATCAATCCTAAACACAACGACTAATGTGGTATTTTAGACATCACAAACCCCAAATGATCTTAAATATGTTGTCCTCTACTAATTTGCTGCGCTTGAAAATGTGCAATAAATCCAATTAAAAAGGAAAACATTTTCAAATTAGTTGCAAGATCAACTAGGATATTATCTGCTTACTAGATGTATCATAATAAAAAACCATCTAATATGCATTACATTGTTTAATTCGGGAGGAAATTGGATATTCTCCCTTCCAACAAAAGGACAGAGACTTTTTTTTTTCAAACAACATCCAATAATGACTGTGTTAACTTTCTAGAATAGATTGAATAATTGCCAAATACATCTTCTGAGGAGTCACCCTGCCCAAAGCAACAGGAGATCATGTGTAAACATAGGAGGGCACAATTCCTTCCTTCTCTCCTTCCTCTCCAGTATCACACCACCTTCCCTGGTCAAAATACTTTTCAAGATCCCCCATGACCCTGAAATAAGGGGCACCCTTCACAGTAAAACCTCCCTCGACATTAAATCAACTCACACCTTATTTCTCTGCAAGAGGCCACAGTGAAAATTTCTCCCTCAGTCCCAGTCTCCAAACGAATGCATATTTTGGTGACCTCTACTTTTGCATTCAAACGCACATGTCCCACACCACAGGATCTTTTTGATCCCAGCTAACGTCCCTGCTTAATGTATGCATTTTTCACATCCATTTTTTAATCCTTCCAGAGTGAAATTTTCAAAGAGGCGAACGTCGGTGAAAGAAGCGAGGAAAGGGAGGGAGGAGATGGGAAGCCTGGGATTTCTGCCATCTTCAGTGCAACCCAGAATTCCTATTATTTGTTTCTTCTTCCCCAGCCCTCCCTCTCGCTTCCCCTCTAGCCCCTTTCTCCGCTGCAGGAGGGAGGAGGAGGGGCCGCTGGCTGAAGCCGCCACCTGCCGCGGGGTGGGAAAGCTCAGTTGTCACTTACCCAGCCGGGTGAGAATGGCTCATTTTTGCAGGATCCCTTTTGGACCCCGCGGCAGGTGCGGAGGTTGGGTGCGCGGGGCCCGGTGCGCGTTGGCGCAGCGACACTTGCGCTCGCCGGGTGACTCCGCACTGCGGCCGCCCGTGCTCCGGGCACCTGAGCTGGGCCGCCGCCGCCCCAGAGCTGCCCTGTAGCCTCCCGGGCCCCCACCCACTGGCGGTATCCACAGCCTCGCAGTTGCTAAGGGAGGAGGGAAGGCGAGCGCGGAGGTTCTGGAGAGCCCCAAGCGCTGCTGGAACCGAGCCTGGGGAAGCTGGAAGTGAAGCTCAGCTTCCAGCCCCTTTTTCTGGGTCCTAATGTGGGAGGAAACTCAGGCCCCTTCTCTGTTGCCCTGGGCGCGCGTTCCCCAGGCACCTGTAATCTGAAACACACACACGCGCGCGCACACACACACACGCGCGCACACACACGCACACACACACTCACGCACACCTATTTAGGCTGGTGTGTTTCCTGCTAGGCCCCGGGGAAGCAAGGGCTGGGTGGTGGCTGCGGGTTAGGTAATCAAAGTCCAGAGCTGCCACTGTGATGCATGGGTTTTCAGTTGTAAAACAGTCCCTGGATTCCAAGTTCAAGAGAAAGAAAGGTCTTTCTCAATCTGTTTTGGGTTTTGATTTTGATTCAGATCTCGAAAGCATGGCAATAACTTCATTTCTTCTTTGGAGAAATCTCCATCCTTGCTCCCACTGAGGTCCCCACTCCCAACAGGCAGTGCCCATAGTTCTGAAGTCCAGAAGGTGGGATAGTGCAGTGTCTCAGGGAAGGATGCTGGAATGGAACCTGTATTTGAATCCAACACAGATAAGGCAGGTCTTCTGTGAAAAAGCCTAGATTTACATGACAGGGCCTTGGTGTGGAGGAAACCTAAAGCACTGAACTTAGATGACCTATCCCGAGTCCTGTTTTGCTTTATCAGGTTGTTTTTTGTAGGACTTGATCTCTGGCCTCAGGCTCCTTGTATGTAAGGGACAGGCTGGACACATCTGTGGTGACTGAGCCCTCCATGGATCTCCCCTCTAGCTCAAACACATTCACAGGGGGACTGGACATCCATTCACTAACAGCACTCTGCTCTCCCACACATCATAAAGACCCACTGGGTATGTCAGAGTCAGTTTCCTTCACATGATATTCAAGGTCCCTCATATCTGGACCCCTGCATCCCTCCTCATGCCTACTGTGACCATTTTCTCCCCCTCTGCTATCCTAAACTAGCAAAACCAGATCTCACACTATCTGTGAATGGAACATACTTCTCCCTTGACCACTTGACAAACTTCTATGTATCTTTCAACCTCAGCTTGCCCACCTCCTTCTTGGATGTCCCCAGGTATGCTGAGGTCTCCCACATCGGGGCCCCACTCTACATACCTCTGTTTTACAACCATACTCCACACGACTGCGCTTGCTGGCAGATGGTTGCCTTTTCTACTTGAATGTGAGCTCCTCTGTTTTGTGTGGTACATGGATTTTATTTCTCGGTCTTCTCAGAAGCAAACAGCAATTCAACAAACATTTGGTGCATAAATGAAGGGAACAGATTTCTTTAATATCTTGTCAGAGTGGTAGTATTGTTATAGACCGCTTACTCAATGCATTCCTCAGCATTTAATGGGAACTTATTAACTGTTCATTATCTCATTTAATCCTCCTCTCTACTCTGTGAGGAAGGTTTTCTCCTCCACTTCACAGCTATCCAAACTAAGACACAGAGGAGCTAATTATTTTGCTTGAACTCTACTTTAGCTCCTAAGTGGAAAAAAAAAACAGGATTCAAATCCAAATCTGTCTGATTCCAAAGCCCACAAGTGGTTTGTTTTGTTTTGTTTTAACAATGACAACATTCCTTCCCCCATGATTCCTGTGAGTTGCCACAGGAGTCAAATTTCCTCCACTATCAGAACTTTCTGACCTGAAAGATCAGAGCCATCCCAGCAGGGGGGAAATAGTTCTAGTTCAACAGCCAAGATCCTGAGACTGAGAACTCAAGGCTGTTTTGGGGAACCAAGGTTAGAGAAAGAGAAAAGCAGAGGTTGTCCAAGAAAAAAAAGATAGGAGATGTGAAAGTCATCTTATGCTTCAGCAAGGAATTTCTATAGGTCCCTAATCACTGTGCAGCCACAACTGGGACTTGAGCCAGATCTGCCCCCACAGATGTCTACTCCCACTGCCTGTGGCTCCCGTTGGATGGTGTCCTTCATGCTCCCTGTTGCTACATTTCACCTGGATAAAAATTGGCCAGGAGGGAGGGGGTACTAGAGAAAGACATTATAATTTGCCCAAGTGCTGCCAACCCCTAAGGATGGTGTAAATAAGACAATCTTATACAGGTACTAGTTGTTACATATTAATTCATTTGTGCAAATAGAAAATGGTATTCACTCACTGGTGGAATGAGAAAGGAAATTAAAATATACTACGTAGATACTCAGGATTTTGTAGAAAAGAATCCCTGGCACTCAGCAGATAGCAAGGTACTCTCGGCAGCATGTATTAATTCATAAATGGGGTTTGAGTTCTCCACCCCTGTGAGCTGCACAATTTCACATCCCTGATGGAAATTGCAAGGAAGCTACTAATTTTCACTTCAGAAAACGCTCACTGTGAAAATGTATTGGGAATTTAGCCAGAAAGAATTTTTATGTTAATTTCTAGTATAGAGATAGGGAAAGGAGAAAAAAGGGGAAAAAAAGAAAAATCTAAACTGTTTCAGAGACCAAATAGTCACTGGAGTCATTTTCATTTTCTCTCAGGAAAACAAGTCCCCAGATGCCCCCAGTAGTCCCATACATTTATAAAAAGATTTTTATTTTGTAGAAAGACCTCTGGAGCTGGGGTTTGGGGACAGGAGACAAGCAGAACTCCGCTTTGGTTGAAGAGGAGCTTGACTTAGAAATCACAGATCTAAACCACCAGTGATCATCTCCTAGGTCAGAGGTGGGAGATCTATGACTCAAGGGCCAAACCCAGCCTCTGCCTGTTTCTGTACAGTCCACAAGGTAAGAAGAGTTGTTTTATTTGTAAATGGTTTGAAAAAAATCAAAAGAATAATAATGTTCTATGATACATGAAGATTACATGAAATTCACATTTCCATAACCTTAAATAAAGTCTTACTGGAACACGATCACATCCATTTGTTCATGAATCATCTACGACGACCTCTTTGGTCCTCCAGAGGCTGAACTGAGTCGTTACAACATGAACTCATGGCCCACAACAAGGCAAATATTTACTCTCTGGCCCATTACAGCAAAAGTTTACGTTGTTACTGCCATCAGAAAGGTAATTGACCTTTACGGACTCTGAGAACAGATACCACATCTTTCACCATTTTATCTAGAGCACCTATCACAGTGCCTCTCACAGAGTAGGTGCTCAATAAGCAAATGAAGGCATCGACAAATGGTTGGGAGGAACACATCTTCCCATGGCTTTATCTTTCTCCCACAAATAAAGGTGAAGTCATCCAGACTTCCTTCCAGATGTAATAAACATGCATGATGATCCAATGCCTCTCTTTTATCTACCCACAGAAAACCACAGTAAGTAAGGTAAGCATTTCATCAGGTCAAAATTGGGCAGATGGTTAAGTTTATAAGAGAGCACCCTAATACCTCACATCCTCCAACATTAGCTTAGGTCACTCAAAGCCACAGCACTGAGAAGCTGGAGAATGAAAAGCACCTGTATAAAGCTTTAACTTCAAACCTGAATTGTTTTCCAGCCTTCCCTAATAAGTTTCCCTAATTAGTTTAATTCCAATGAGACACTTAGTGAAGCATGGCGTTAGGGATAGGAAAGGCTGAGAGGGCATGTACGACAAATAGAGTGACAGACTTAAAGGGA
The DNA here is from genome assembly GCF_922984935.1 of Meles meles. Taxonomy (NCBI): domain Eukaryota; kingdom Metazoa; phylum Chordata; class Mammalia; order Carnivora; family Mustelidae; genus Meles; species Meles meles. The sequence continues at coordinate 154,341,771 of NC_060066.1, read as the reverse complement.
TATCCTTAATTCAGAGTTCTGAGTAACCCAGACAGGCAAGATGTCTCCAGATCCTTCCATCCCTATTTGTGAGTTGGATTGAGTCTGCAGACAGATCAATTGAATTGTAGTCAAAGAACTTACTTGGTGGCCATGGGAAATTAGTGGTATTTACTACACCCGAGGTCTCAAAGATGGCCAGAACACCTGTCTGCCCTCAAGCTTGAAGGCTATCGGCTCAGCAGACGTGTGGGCAAAGAATGACAAGTGCTAAGTCCTACGATGGAAGTATGCAGCAGGTGCAGTAACGGGGCCTTCTGACTAACGCTCCTGTCCTATCTTCGTCCCCCACCACTTCCAGCCATGTTCCCACTCTTTGTGATGGTCAATATCACTTCTCACAAATCACATTCTTATTCTCTCTAGTCTTGACTCCCCGATCCTTCCCTACCACCCTCTCCCAGGTATTCTATACCAGGAAAGGGAAAAGATTGGCCTTGATAGGGGAGAAGAGAAGGAAAAGAGAGAAACATAAAGGCTATTGGGGAGACATAACCATGAAGAAATCTGCAAGAAAAATAAAGCATATTCATTATTTTTATTGTTTTCAAGTAATTATATTACTGATAAATACATTCTCCATCTCTACCCCAAAAAAGTTTCTCTAGGGAAGTCAGAGAAAAACTTGGGGAGGAGACGGTTCTTACCATAAACCTTAAAAGCTGTGTAGGAGTTTGCCCAGTGGATGGGGCCTGGGGAAAAGAGGCATGTCTTCCCCAAGCTAACACCTCCCCACTTATGCTTCTCAAGCCAACCATGGACTCAGTATCTATAGACCCTTTCTCTTTTCTGTAGCCCAAACATTAATGGAGGCTATGATTTGGAATAGAAAAAAGGAAGAGGATAAAAAGGAGAAAAGGTAGGAAGGTCATGGTTCTGTCAAGGAAATGAGGTTTGAAGAAGGTTCAAGCATGTCAAGCCACAGCTGTGGGGGTCACCTCCCCTTCTGATGTATATTGTCTGTGGGGATCATGCCACATATTCTTATACACAGTATTGTTTGCGTGTGTGTCTAAGTTCCTGCTCTCTCCCTTCGTGCCAAATTGCCATGAATTTCAGAATATTTAATGCACATTTGTTGAATAAATGATATAAGAAGTGTAAGCCATATTTTCCTGGGCACTCCAGTCGGAGAAAAATACGTGAAGACGATGACATAATAGGAGTCATAAGTAATGATTTCCCTGGCTGTAGCCTAATCCTTGCATGAATGAATGTGTTAGATGTTAAGGAGCTCTCTGTATCTATGGCCACCATTAGCCAAAAATGCACTTGAAACCGCAGGCATGAAGAGCCATCACAGTGGCCTGATGCAATGGAAGATGAGGTTTGCTTACTGGATCTAGTGTTTTAAGCAGCTGTAGATGGCTGCCATCACTGGTCGCCAGGAGAGCAGAGAGCATACTTGGAGGACACAGAACTCGACTTCAGCTCCACTTGTCCTAAGATCAGAGAATATCCATTGACTTTACCATTACCAGGCTCTACGCTCAGTGCTGCACTCATTGAATCCTCAACTATAAGGCAGGTGTTATTTTAATCCCTGTTTTCCAGATGAGAAAACTGAGACTCAGAGAAGTTACATACCAGCTGGCAAGTGTCCCAGCTGAGATTTAAATCCCATTCTCTGTGACTCCAGAACCCGCACTCTTAAACACTTTGCTCAGTTCCTTCCCACGTCCCAGAGGCAAGGAAGCATGACCACACAATGGGGAGAGTAATAACGGTAAGGTCACCGATCCCAAAGGAAAATTGTTCTCAGCTGTACCAACTGTTCTCCTCCCAACTTTCTCTAAGAACAGTAGCTTGGTAATGTGACTGGAGAAAGGAAACTGAAGAGCAGGAATTTCATTTATTACTGCACATCTGTTTTCCGACAGAGCAAATGGAACATTCCACATCCTGGAGCCCTTAAGAGCACCCATCTCTAAAAAACTTTACAGCTTCATTTGGTTTAAATGACAATGGACTTGGCTTTTCTGCAGAAGCAGGAGAGCTTCCTCCAGAGGTCTTCCAGAATGCCAGCATCACAAACTACTGATGAATTACCTTTTCCTCTTTTCTACAGCTAGACTCCTTGCACTGGGTCATATAAACAAAACTGCACTGCTTAAACTCAGGTAAGAAGTACATTCATGGCTTTGAGCAGAAGACTGGGACTCTTCCCATGGGGGACAGGTGATAGTCAAACTCATAGAACAAATGACCTAATTATAGTAACTCTTTTATTTTTATTTTTTATAGTAACTCTTTTAAAATAAAAACACAGCTTTATTACTTACAAATTCATACAGTAACCCAGATTAAGAAAGTGCTACCTGATGAGATCCTGAAGAACTACTGACTAGATAAAGATTTTTTTGGGTAATTAATATATTTGTTTCATGTAAAGAAGCACCCCTAAAGATGGTTGAGTATGCCTTCACCAATGATTGCTCAAGCCAACATTTCTCCCTAAGAGCACAGAAGTGAAAAAAAAAAAGTTCCATCATTGTTGGAGAGATCACAAATTCTGAATTAATGAGACTTTTCTTATTGTGACGAAGGAAAGGGAAGTATGGTGAAGCATCAAAGAACAGGCAAACAGGAAAAACCATCCTGGAGTGGGAACTGGAGACAAAGAGTATTCACCAGTCAACTGCAGGAAAACCCAATGCAGTGAAAGTACAGCTCCTGAACTGTATAAATGCATTTGGAAGGAAAAACTTGGTGATTCCTTGGGATATGTACAGTTTAGTAACACTGCCCCCAGAGCTGACTCAAGATTAGAATTATGGGATTCCTCCCTTCTTTCAAGTGTCTTTAAAAAAAAAATACTTTTTAAAAAAGTATTAAAAAATACTTTTATTTTTTATTAAAATATTTATTTTTAATATTAAAATATTATTTTTAATAATAAAAATATTTTTAATAATAAAAATATTTAATAAAAATATTCTTTTTTATTAAAAAGTATTTAAAAATACTTTAAAAAAGTAATAATAAATGAGTTTTTTCTCTCATTCAATAAAGGCCACTTCAGATTCCGCATTTTGGTTGAAGAGAAGAGATTGTGACTGCAGGGATGACTGTCTGCACGTGTGCAGGGCTGTCTCCACAGGGAGGTTTTATCCCTGAGCTAAATGGTCAGTAAGGCTCAGATTGGGGGGTGGGGGATGCTTTTTGGGGCCCAAGTTCCACTGCACTGGAAACAGAAGCACAAAAGGTCATGGCCTTGTCCCTTTTTTGTGCCTTGTAGTCACACACAGCAACTGAGGCTATCTCCTCTGCAGTAAGCCAAGGGTGGGAGGAGGGGAGGCAAAGTTGTTAACACTGGGTGCACCATGATGTAGAGAAGCATTAGCCAACAGGGACAGAAAGGCGAGAGGAGAAAATGCAGCTTTACTGACTTAAAAGGCAATTAAATGACAAAGAAAGAGGCAAAGTCTTAAATGGGTACTTAAATGGATAACAGTTCCAGTTATCCATAATCACAAAAAGTAGGAAACCCATAAATCCCCTTCATTTTGATTGGCATCATGTCTTTGCTCTTGGACTTGAGTCGTCACACCTAGGTGACATTATAAATTGTAACCATTTTCTTTAGATGCACCAGTACGGCCATGTTATAAAGAACAGGTTTAAGAAGAGGTAAGAGGTTCCACTCCCCTATTTTGTCCATATTTAAGTTGGGAACCTGGGTTTGAATTGGAATTCTGTCACTGCAGAAGATGTTCCTCTTCACCAATGTCTGGTTCTCATCCACTTCAGGATACAGGACAGGCTGGTATGTCTCCATCATCTTGAAGTTAGGCAGGACCATAGGACCTGACCTAGCTCATGAAATGTGAGTGGAAAATGATGTGTCCCTTTGGGTAGAATATTTTAAGAGCTTGTGCTGGATTCTCTCTCTTTCTTCCCCTGGGCCCAGCAACCAGAAACCTTCCAGATGGAGACCATTTCCTCAGCCTGTCCTCCCAACTGAAAAGAGCATGGAGCAGAGCCCCCCCCAGCCCCCCAAAACCCCAGATGGACGGGAACACAGAAGAGCAACAAACCTTTGCTATTTAAAGCCACCGAGATCTGCGGGTTGTTGGCTATCACACCAGAGCTCGCCAATAGTGATTAATAAGCTATATAATAGTTATGTGACTTTGAGAAAGCTACTGATAGGTGCTTATCCCTGTTTTTTTATCAGAAAATGAGGGCGACCTGGTATACAGTAAGCACTGAGAATATGGTAACTTGTTCACCTTCATAAGAAACTACACTTTAAGAACTACCTACGCCAAGCCAGTCATTGTCTTCTCTATACATACGTCCTCCCTCATCCTCAAACCAGTCTTATAAGTTAGGTGTTATTGATCTTTTTATACATGGTGAAACCAAACCTCAAAGAGGTTTACTAGCTCAATGAACGTCAACCAACTTGTAAGTGGAACCCCAACTTTCTGATCCAGAGCTCTTGCTTCCTCCCCTAAAAGTAGTTATTTCACTTCTCATAAGTGAAAATTTATTAGTATATTAGTAATTAAGATAAACATCTTAAAGAAACAAGTAATAAATCATTTAGAGTATAAATCATCATTTTCTTCAATACACATAACATCTTTCCTACTAAATGATTTGGTTTGAATGATCCTGGCTAAAGCCATACCTGGCAATTCCTATCTGGGATTCCCAACTCCTAAGAGTTTATTAAGGTAATAACACGGGTTTGCAAGCTATTCTCAGGATTTCCACGGGTCTAGAAGAAATGCTATATTTACAGCAGGCAGAATGACCAAAGCTAATTAAAAGTTAAGTTTTCCTTTTTTTCTTTTTTATCAGAATTTATAATGGGTCATTTCATTCTGATACATTTGTACATTGGTACAATCTACAGTATGCTTTGACAAAAAAAGAAAAATGTAAAAAATGTTATGGTGTTAAGCCATAAACTCAAAGCTTTGGATAATCTGGGAAAATAATTTCAAATAAAATATTTTTGTATCTATGACATTAATAAACTGCATTTTACATAGATTTGTGACTCTGTTTCAATAAATATTTCTACCAGTACAAAGTTAAAAAAGAAGTGTACAAGGAACTCTTGGTTATATAAACGTTGTTAACACCACTATATCTCAAATCTCGAATTTTGGCCAGGACAAGCCGAAATTAACCTTCTTCTCTCTCTTTGCAACTTAGCTCCTAATAACCCAGGTTATCTGCTACAGTCCAAAGAGGTTCTGGGAAACAGCACAGCAGAAACACAGATGACTTTTTGAATTCAATAAAAGGAAGAGCTGATGAATGAAATAAAAGTAACTGAATCAAAGCAACCTTGTCACTTTGGGGGACAGAGCACCCTTGAATTTTGGGGAGGATACATCTCTGAGAGTTGGCAAGAGATTTTAGTAAAAAATGTGGGTCAAAATTAATGAGAAACCAGCAAAAACCGTTCTGTGGACATCCCTCCCTCTACCTCCCCCTCCTGGACATGAACCAGTCATTTTCAGTCTAAATTAAAGGCAGTCAGTTGTCCACAGAGCAAGCACAGTGGTCAACGGTGTTTCAAAGAGAACTTTTGTTCAGATTTCCGGAGGACACATCAAAGAAAATAAGAAAACCTTAGAGTTACAGCAGTAATGACAATTTTAAAAGTTACTGGATACATGCCATGTGCCAGGCTCTGTGCTAAAATAATTTAAAAGTCATGTCTCATCTTATACTCAAGTACTATTATTTCCCCCTTTTTACAGAGAAAATTTCTTAAGCAACGGATTGAAGTAATTTGCCTAGAGTTACCTGCTGGTTAAGTGGTGACGCCTCCTTAGCAATGGCTCTCAGCCCCTGTGTTATACTGTCCCCTGCAAGGTGTCTGGGAATGATACAAATTGAGGGTGTCATCATGAAAGCAGAGGGAACCATTTCTGGAGTCCCTCTGAAACGCTAACAACACATTCACATTACTTCACTAAATTCTCATACTTCTGAGGGTGGGGAAGGTGAGGAGGTACCGGTATTCTCATGGCACAGATGAGAAAATCAAGGCTCAAAGAGATTAATGGGTTCACCAACCTAGAAGACAAAAATATAAGCCAAGGCATTCTAAATCCACATTGAATGATCTGCCTCTGTAGCAAGCTGGTTCTGATTTAACCTCAAAAAATCATTTGCACATCTGAAATATCAAGATATCTAACTGAATTACAGTCTGGCTGAAAAATACCCGGATGGTTGCATGGAAATTCAATATAAGGCAATTTCGAGATCAATGTGATCTCCAAACTAAAAAGATCAATGTGATACTGGTTTACATTCTCTGATGTGCAAGTTCTTCTCTATTTTGCTTTGATAGGATCACATCTGGAACACTGAGTTTCCATGAGCCATAACTCAAGGTAGTTATCGTTCACTGCATTTTTCCAAATTCAGAAGCGAGGTCAAAGCTCTCTAAGGTGTGCTCTAGAAGCCTTTCTCATCCCTCTTATCCCTGACGGGTGTGGGAACAGGGAGAAATCAACACACTTACCAATGAAATTCTCAGCACCAGCTTCTTCCTTCTTGCAATGAATTTTCCTTCTCATACCCTGGTAGTAAGTGATGGGCTAACACATATGTGCGTGTCCAGCACTTCCCTCTGGGAAGCAGGAAGGACTGTCATGCAGAGTCGCACAGGGTCATGCAAGACTCCAGCCATACTGCTCATGTAGACCATGATGTGAATGGTGCCCCCTGCAGTTGTGTAGCTTGGGAGCCCTACTGACACCTACTGTTTTAGTCTCTGCCTATGGAACCTCTGCTGAAACTAAGATAGAAAAAGTCTGTTTCACTTACTCCCAGACATTACAGTCAACGTTTCAAAATAAAAGAGTCACATTTAAAAATGCCATTATCGGGGCACCTGGGTGGCTCAGTTGTTAAGCAGCAGTCTTTGGTTCAGGTCATGATCCCAGGGTCCTGGGATGGAGCTCCACATCGGGCTCCCAGCTCAGCAGGGATCCTGCTTCTCCCTCTCCCACGCCCCTTGCTTGTGTTCCTCTCTCACTGTGTCTCTCTGTCAAATAAATAAATAAATAAATAAATAAATAAAATCTTTAAAAAAATGCAATTATCAGGAAACGACAGGTGTTGGTAAGGATGTGGAAAAAGGGAACCCTCTTCCACTTCTGGTGGGAAAGCACACTAGTGGAGCCATTTGGGAAAATTTTCCAGAGGTTCCTCAAAAAGCTGAAAATAGAGCTACCCTACAAGCCAGCAATTGCACTACTAGGAATTTATCCAAAAGATACAAAAATACTGATTCAAAGGGGCACATGCACCCCGATGTTTACAGCAGCATTATCAACAATACCCAAATTATGGAAAGAGCCCAAGTGTCCCTCAACCGATGAATGGATAAAGAAGGTGGTATGTGTGTGTGTATATATATATATATATATGTATAAATATATATATGTATAAATATATATATATGTATACACAATGGAATTTTACTTGACCATCAGGAAGAATAAAATCTTGCCATTTGCAACAATGTGGATGGAGGTAGAGAGTATTATGCTGAGTGAAATAAGTCAGTCACAGAAAGACATACCACATGATTTCACTCATATGTGCAATTTAAGAAACAAAACAGATGAACACAGGGGAAAGAAAAGAACAAGAAAGGGAGGCAAACCATAAGAGACTTTTAACTAGAGAGAATAAACTGAGGGTCGCTGGAGGGGAGATGGGCATGGGCGTTGGGCTAAATGGGTGACGGGGTAGTAAGGGGGGCACTTGTGATGAGCATCAGGTGTTATATGGTGTATGTAAGTGATGAATCACTAAATTCTAGTCCTGAAATTAATAGTATGACACTAGATGTTAACTAACTAGAATTTATTTATTTATTTATTTTTAACATTTTATTTATTTATTTGACAGACAGATTACAAGTGGGCAGAGAGGCAGGCAGAGACAGAGAGAGGGGGAAGCAAGCTCCGTGCTGAGCAGAGAGCCCGATGCGGGGCTCGATCCCAGGACGCTGGGATCATGACCTGAGCTGAAGGCAGAGGCTTTAACCCACTGAGCCACCCAGGTGCCCCGACTAACTAGAACTGAAATAAAAACTTGAAACATTCAAAAAAAAAAAAAAAAAAGAGATAACATATTTGCAGAAGGTAAAAAAATAAAATGAAAATGCAATTTTCAAGTATAAGTTTCTTGAGAGCTTGTTTGGAGGTTCTAGCAGGGGAGCGCAGCTACTCGTATACTCTTGACCGAAGAACGGTCCTCTCCTCTATCGGGGAAGGTCGTCCTCTTCGACCGAGCGTGCAGCTTCGGGAGGGATGCCCATGGAGTGGTGAGGGAGGAAGGGGACACCCGCCTAGCCAGCCAGATCAGCCGAATCAACCCTGGCGATCAATGGGGTGACAGATGTCGCAGCCAGATCGCCCTCACATCCTCAAGTATAAGTTTCTTAAAACAGGAATACACTGGAAGTCATTTTATAGAAGAAACCATTAAAATAACTAAATTAAGCATAATACAAATATGGAGAGTATCAGCGCCATCAAATGTTTAAAGGGTTTGATGCAGAAGAGAGAAGAGACTGAGAAGTTTCATGGTAGATAATTAGGAGAAATTGTAAGATGATTTTTGGCTCAGTAAAAGAAAGAACTTTCTAGAAATAAGCAACAATTAAAGACTCTATGGCAACAACCCTATGAGTAAGGGCATACTTTATACCCATATTATAGAGAATGTGTCCAAAAATAGAATGGGTAATGTTTGATGGTAGTTTGATGGTAATTTCTCTTATCCTGAGAAATGATCAAAAGGGGAATCAAATGTTTTAGAGATCTTCACAAAGAGTTATATTGAGCTAAATGGATTACAAGACTTCTTCTAGGATAGAGACTGTGATAATTTGCTATGAACCTCCACCAGCCCTGGAAGAAAGGAAACCTCTTTACCTCCCCTCTAAAGAGTCTGAGGCCTTTTATAAGGTGCTTGATCCAACCTTTACATGTGAAAATTTCAAAGCTCTTATGAGGTCTTGTGTAGCTAAGCAAATAGCCCCACAGAGTAGATGGCACAATAAAGGACCTGTTTTATTTTTTATTCCTTCCTTTATTCCTTTTAAAATTCCAATTTTAAAAGGAGTTTGAAGGGTACCTGGGTGGCTCAGTTGGTTAAGCATCAGCCTTCAGCTCAGGTGATGATCCCAGGGTTCTGGGATGGAGCCCCACATCGGGCTACCTGCGTAGCGGGAGTCCGCTTCTCCCTCTGCCTCTCCTCCTGCTCGTGCTCTCTCTCTCACTCTCTCTGTCTCTCAGATAAATAAATAAAATCTTAAAAACATAAAAAGAAATAAAAAGGGAGTGAGAATAGAAATTAAAAACCTAACACTGCTCTGTGTATTAATGAGTTCTGCCAACTCCACTGTGAGAGAGATGTTCAATCTAGAATGCTTCATTTCACCTTATGGTTTTAAACCAGGAATCAAAAACTTACAAGGAGAAAGAAAAATGTAAGATGCTAGGGAGTGACAGGCCTATGCAGATGAGACTGCATGGCGAGTCTAATAGTCCAATAGTCCAGTCTCACAAGGCAGCAGCTCGCAGGCTCAGCTTCTCGTTGCCTTCTAGAAATGCTTTCTAGAATTGCCATATCAAAATTATCTATGGTTAGAAATCTGCCCACTGGCTTCCAGCTTCTGGCTGCAGGAAGGCTGATCCTTCACAGAAAGGCAGTGGGAAACCCGTGCATGCATTTATGTCCCCACATGAGCCGGCACCTATCTACTGGGCAACTGAAGATAAAGAAAGTAGAGACAACTATGCTGGTGGGAACATCTAAGGGAGACCGGATGAAGGTTTCTGCCCCCACATGAGGTTGCTCAGCAGGGTCTGAAGGAGAAGAGGCTGCCCGCCCTGTCCTGCTGGAGTTCCTGGGTATCCCTTTCTGGGCATCGTCACAGAACTGGGAAGGCCACTGGATCCTCAGGCAATTCCAGCCCCTGTAGAAGGGAGATTTTTCCCAAAGGGTAAACAAAACTTCTCAAAGCCAAAGAGGAAAATCATTTTTAAAGAAAGAGAGGCATTCTTAGGAGCAGAGATCTTAGAAGTTCAGCAAAGACAGAGATGGGAAGACCACGAGAAGACCCTCATGATGCTTTCATGCGTCCGATTTTTTCTGCTCAAACTGGGGGGAAACTCTTGTTGACTGTATAATTTACTGTCTTTCCCTAAGGACTGAGCCTTGAGTACACAGTGCACCTGCCAGCAGCCCTGGTGTCAGATCAAGCCCGCACAGCTTGTTCATAGAGATTTTAGTTCTGATATGAGTTTGGTTAAACAACAGAGCACAAGAAGCCCCGAAGAAAGTGACAGGCACAGAATGATTGTTTCACTGTGTGGGAAATGTGTTTAAAAAGAACACATGAACAAAGAACAGAGTTTGAGATGTGGTTGGATTGCAAGGGTGATGGATTATAATCTATAGGTTGTGATATATAGGATGTAATATAGGATGTAATATATAGCAGCGTATTTTATCGTCATGTGTGTTTCCTAAAATTACAGACAAGTCATAGACAGTCAGCCTTCATGATTCTCTTAGAGGAGACATGTAAGGAGCAACATCAGAGCTTACACAGTTTTCTACTTACTTAGCTAATGCTTGACACACTGTGCTATGCAGAGAAACCCATCAACGGCGAGAAGGGCATGATGAAACGGCTGGCCAAATCAGGCCAGATGGCGTCCAGCCCGAACCAACCCCCTCCCCGCACACAAATGGGTGTCAAACAAGGTCACCGATAGGCCCTAAGCCGTGCAGCTTTTCCCGCACAGGGATGGTCAATGATGCAACGAGAATGGTGAACACCTGCTTGGGGAAGGGCTGCTGCTCCTCCCAGAGCTTTCTAGTCTCCTCAGATGGCCGGCCTCCACTAATGTCTTTGGGGGCAGGCCAGCCCTGAGTGACTGAGTGGTAATGACTATGAACTGGAAGGTCATCTCTCTACCTGAGGACATATACCCTGCTGTCAATCATTTCTCAAATTTGGCCCCACTGTACAGGCTGACAATTAGCCTGAATAAAGCGAAGGTGATGTTTTTAGTTGCCCCAGGCAAATCAGGCAAGCAACCAAAAATTACCATCAATGGCACGGAGTTAAAAGCCATATCCAATTCCCACTGCCTATGTAGTCTGGTATCTAATGACAGGTCCTCTGCTCTTCTTTTCCGTGGTTCTTTGAGCAACCACCAGGAGTGCAGCTCATTATCAGAACGAGAAGTAACAACCTGTGTTAATAAATCCAGCTTATTTGGGGGAACTTGACAGACAGGATTCTTGGAGATAAAGCATCTGATTACAGATAAAGACCAAAGTGCAAGACTGCCCTGCTGTCCAGTCTCCTCTGTGCATGTGAAATTTAGTTCATTACCATTGCTTCCTGGAAGAACATTAATTCCACTCTGCAGAAAACATCAAATAGCCACACTGGTAAACTTGTCAAGGAGTAGAGCTACTAATCAGCAATTGACATAATATTTGCCCTGCCTTTTTAGTAACTGGAATAGTTTCAGTTCAACAGTCAGGGATATAATGAAATTTTGCAGAAGTGCACAGGAAAATCTATGGGAGTCATAAGCATTGCATAGATTGCTAATAGCCCAACAGTGTTTGTGTGATACTGATCCAAACTCCTATAAACTTTTTAGGATGAAAGTTTAATTTCTTGCATTATTCAGCTTCTTTTAGCAGCAAACACCTCAAATATAACCTATATAAAGGCTAAGGACAAATGAGAGGATCAAATTGAGGACACATACTGCTATAGGGTTCACTTTCTACACCTTAAGCTGAATAAGATCTTGGAATTTCCTTACTCTTTCACTCTTTTATTTTATTTTATTTTATTTTATTTTTGCTACTTCTTCTTTTACCCAGGCCACATGATGTTCATGAGAATAATAACCCTCTTGACTCCAGTGCATCCAAAAATATGTACATGCAAGAAAACCTATTTTGCCTGTCCAAATCCAATTATTTCTGGAATGAAAATCACAAAGTACTAAACAGGTTACAATTCTGTTCATGTATTGAAACAAATAACCTTAGAACTATAGATTGCTAATATTGTCAGGTATAGGGACTAATCTTAATTTATTTGGTAAACATTTATTGAGAGCACGTCTAGGGCAAGGTTATTCCTGCTGTATCAAAGTGTTATCTTCCAAAATTGGTTTTACCCTGTAATAGAAGAAACCTTTTCAGGAAAAAACAGTCTCATCTAGTCACCCGATAAGGTCTAAAAGGCATATGTTTTCTTGATCTGATGGCAAATTCTTTTATGTCTTTTTATTTCAAAAGAAAGCTTCCCACCAGGCATTTGTTGGCAAACACAGGCAGAGATTTCTTAGAAGCACTAATTCTAACTCAGCACCGCCACAAGTCACTAGTTCTACGAAAGCGCACCCCCCGTGAAGATCCTTCAGTGATTCGGGACAGGGACAATATCCATGATCACTGTATATTTATTGGACCACGGTGACAGGGCCAAGAAGGAAAGGGGACCAGGCACGAGGGGGCTGTGGGTGCAGGTCATTGCCTGGGAGAGAGTCTCGCCCCGCTGGAAGAAATGGAAGGTGTGTGTATGTGAAGTGCCCAGCACTCACCTGCCACAGGGAAACACGCTCAATACATGCTACCTTCACTTTTCTCCTGTAAGACTGCTTTATGTTAATGTAGCATTTAAAAAAAAACACGAATCATGTTCACGTGGGTTATCTTATTGGATGCTCCCAACACTGGAGATAAGCTTTATTTTTACGTTTGGAAACACAGATGGCCTGAGAGGTCAGATCTCTGTGGCCCTCGGTCACACAGCTAGTACATTTTCGAGTCCATAACCCAGATCTTCTGATTCCAAGGACTCTCTGCCTCCTTTATTGCTCTGAGCTACAAGTATTCAGTGATGTGGACCGGGACACTTTCTATCTTATTTTTCTTAAAAAAACCTCCCTTCCCTTATGTCTTCATACCTTCAAGGAGCATTTATCATCTCCTCACGTTTCATTTCCTGTTTGATTCTCTGTCTCCTCCAGTTCCATATGTAAAATTGTTGCATGCATAATGTTCATGGATCCATGATTAAGAGTTCGTTACTCAGGATCTTGAGCTCTTCCAAGTTAAAGAAACCCTACAAACAAGGCACATTTCATTCTGGGCCTTGTTTTTCCTTTCAGCACTTCTGCTCAAATACCAAACACACTTTGCGTTTTGCTTGGGACGGAAAGAAACATTTGTGTAGCTGTAGCTATTACTGGGCCATTACCATTCCGAGGTGTCGATTTTGTGCTTTGCGTTTTTCCTGTGTTCTTCACTTGATGCCCTATCTTGAATTTTTATTTCACTCTAATCATTTTTTAAATTTGAAGTCTTCCTTTTTACTTTGGCAATTTCAGTTGGAACGTCGGGTTTGGAAAAAAAAATGTTCACAGAAAAACTGAAGGTTAAATCAGTTTTATTCTGTAAACAGTGCCTAAATTATCATCTCCTTCCCATAACAACCCAATTAATATGTTAGAGCAAAGCTGGAAAGCCAAAAACGGCGCTGAAAATGTAGAGTTAGTGTGACACCTTCTGGCGAAGAACAAACTGCATTTTGTCAACAGCAGCAAAAAAACGAATTCAGACAAGGGTCCTCCAGATAGCTTTTCTTCCAACAAACCCATCTTTCGAGAGAGTACCTGGTGTTGCCCCAGGTACTTCCACAGGTCCCGGGGCTACCGACAGGGGAAGGTCTGATTCTCCCATTTAACAATCTAACCACCTGCTGGGAAAGAAATCTTTTTATCTTCATACCCATCTATGGAGATTACGATCGAGGATGGTTAGGTAGAGTTAGGTTGGTACTCATCTAAGATGCTTGTGGGGGGACCCACGGAGCCAACCCACCCTCGTGGATCAAGGACAGCCTCCCAGAGGCGGGGATGCTGAGGTCTTGGAGGATGAGCAGTTTTTGTGAGCAACAAGGTAGGAAGTGGGCATGATGCCGCGGGGAAAGTGTCGCACACGGGAAAGGAAGGGAACACCCTGTGTGCAAGGGTCTGAGGCTGAGAGTGTGTGTTTACTGACCAGAAGTTAATTCAGGCACCTAGAGAAGACAGAGCATGGAGAGAGCTGTGGCTGGAGACCACACAGGGCCCCAACCCACAAGGGCTTTGGAAGCTTAGAAGTGTGGGTTCCATGATCCAGGCTGCAGGGACCCACTGGAAGATGTCAGCATGACAGTGATGGGATCAGAGTTTTCCACTAGAAAAATCAACCTGGCTGGAGGGAGGGAGGAAGACTCGTTAAAGTTTGGTCAAGTAGGGAGCTGTAAAAATGGAAGAGAACCTGAACTGGGCAGGGAACGTGGGTGGGTGTTGTACAAAGTGTTTTATGAAAGGGTATCATCGGCCAGTATGAGAGAACATTTAAATGTGGACTCTGAGAAAAAAAGAAGGATTATGTTTTATGCTTATATGGCTCAAAATAAAAGGAATATTTCTTTTCCTTAAACAAAGAGAGAAAGCCCCGTCTTTCAATGTAGATGTCTTCTTTCTCTTCGTATGTGGTCTTAGGAAAGAGTTAAAATATTTCTCAACATATGAGAGGATAATTGCTCCACCATCCAAGCATGCAATTTTACAAACTAAATTTGGAGACTTTCAAAAAATATTGATCGCACCTGAAAACATTTAATGAATGCAATTTGGAAACAAGGGCCCAGAGACACCAATTTGTATCAACAGTGCTTAAATACTCCCATAAAAAACACACCCAGGGCCTTGGGAAATCTGGATCACCATAATGTGCTTTCAAAGGAAGGTTTGAGATTTTTAGATGAACGGCTATAATTATAAATTGAAATTAAATATAATGCAGAAGAGGCCAGGATTTCCCTTGCTGTCAGAATAAATCTAAGGAATACCTGGTATCCACTGTCAGACAAGGGCATGCATTACTCCCTGTGTAAACCACTCTCTGCTTTGGGTAGCAGAGCGTTTTTCTTTCTGTATCCAAATGCTAATGGATACTTTTTTCCCCATCTAACTCAGATTTAATCCAAACATTTCCACTGATCTGCTAGGCTCCCTGTTACCTTGCTGGTGTTAACCTCTGTTACCCTCGCCCTCCCTCATCCCACCCCATCAGAGCACCTCGGTCTTCCGGAAACACACCAAGGATGTTCCTTCCTCATGGCCTTTGCATCTACTACTCCCTTTGCCTGGAAAGCTCTGTGTCCAGATATCTATCTGCACCAATGACTCCCTCATTTCCTTTAGGACCCTCCTTTCTACAAAGGTTTCCGTGACCACACTACATAAAATAGCACCTGCTCTCAACATTCTCTTGCCCTTTACTCTGCATTAGTTCTCTGTATAGCTCTTATCATCACTCAACAGTCCATGTACTTAACCTGTTTATCACTGCCTCTCTCCACTAACATCCAAATGCTATGAAACCACAGGCTGTCACTGATGGATAGCCAGGGAGCGGAACAGTGCCTGGTTCAGAGTAGGTGCTTAACAAATATGTTAAATGAATGATGTTTATTGAAAGTATTTATTGGGTTTTTAGTCAGATGGGCAAGCTGGAGGCTTTCAATCAATTTACCAACCATGTACTATGTGGCAGGTGCTGTTCTCTACCTATCATGAGAAAAAAGACCAACCTTGGATCCCCGGATAAACAGAACAGTGGCAGTCAGATAAGTCAGCTGATAATTATTGTCAGTTATATTTCAGTAAAGCTGGGGGGAAAAACAGATAACTGTAATCCACCCGTCATTCAACAAATATTTACCAAGTACTTAATGGAAGAGAGCTAAGTTTCTTGCAGGCTTTTTATGTGCCAACATTATGCAAAGGCATAGGAAGATGCATCTATTATAAGTAAGGTAACTATTATCCCTGATTTAGAACCATGAAACTGGAAGCTTATGAAAGCCCAAGGTTGTCACACTAGTGAAAGAGGAAGACTAGACCAGGTCTAGGTCTGTCTAACTCTGTATTAGTTATTCTGCTGAAGGAACTCAGAGAAAAACCATCTAACCTCTTAGTGGGGTCAGAACAGCCTTCCAAAGAGAAGTAACACCTAAGATAAACCTTCAAAGTAATGTGTTAGAACTGGGCAAGAGTGGAGGTTAGGGTGTGCTGAGGGGGATGGAGAGCGTGACATTGTACTTTACATTAAGAAGGAAACTTCTGGGCCTTTGTTTTCATTAATAAAGTAGGTTAAATTTTGGCTCTCTGAATTACTGAAATAGAATAAAAAATACAAACACACATATACACATCCCATTAGAAACAATAGCAAAATCAATTTAATATGTGATATAACTCAATCATGCAATGCAAATAATTAGCATGAACGAATAATATAAACACAAGATTGAGGGAGATCTAGTATTCCAGATTCTAACAAAAGAGATGTGATTGCCTATAAACAACATTTTCCATTTATAGCATATAATTAAATAACTTATGTGGCAATTAAATTACATGCCAATTAAACAGAATTGCAAGCTTTAATAAAACAAGTTAAAAACAAGTGGAAGTTATTACTGAAGCACATCAATTGCTTTTTGCCTACTAAGTTGAACTGACATTTAAAAATTAATACTTACCTGTGTTATGTACTTTCTATATTTAGAATATAAGCTTAAGAATTAGGCTATTAAAGGTTTTCAAGCTAAAATTAATTAAGGTTTAGAAATTCAGATGCTTGCTCCATTCAAATAAAATAATAAAGAAAACAAATGTTTTAATTGATCGGTTTTATTTTCTTTAAAATTCCATGTTTTTTTCCTCTTAACCATCCGAAGTGAGATTATCTTTGAAGCAAGATGGCATGTACCCAGAGCTGAGCTGTGACAGTATATAAAGCCGATTTTTTCATGCCCGATCCAAATGCTAAATCTGCAATTTACAGTTAATGTACCAATATATTTACGTATCTCTGTGGGTTTTCTGCAATACAGTTTAAACTTCAAATTAAATATATATACATAATACGCATTGTGTGTGTGTGTTTATAATACTTTGGATACAGCATTATTTTTAAATAATGCTTGATAAACAAGTATTATTTCGGGAAGATGGGCTTCCACCTTGTTTGCAGTTGCCCCGGGTTATACTGCATAACTGGGACTTCATATGCTTCAAAGAGTTTAGATAAACACTGGTCAGGATTATTGGGAGTTAAATACACACACACATACATATATTTCAAGGTATGGAAAAGCAGGCACACAGAGCATTGACCTCCTTTGTATACCTGTCTGGAGAAAAAATATAGTATGTGTGTGTGTGTATATGTGTGTGTGTATATATATATATATATATATATATATATATATATATATAAACACTAGCCAGGATTACTGAGAGTTAAAGAATTACATATATATGTAATATATATATAAATATAATATAAATTATTATATATTACATAGATAATATATGTTATATATTATAAATAATATGAATTAAATATAATTGTATGTATGTGTGTGTGTATGGTATGGAAAAGCATGCACACAGAGCACTTGAACCTCCTTTGTACCCGTCTGGGGAAAATATATAAATAGTATACTAAACCTAACTAAGGCTATTACGGTTGAGTTATTTGAAGTACCATTTCCTCCTCCTGCCTTTTTTCCCACTTTCCAATGTACTCAAGAAAATTGAAAAATTATAATGGATCGATTTAAAATATTTTATTTTATAAAAGCCTTTTTTGGCTGTTGTAAGGTACAGCACTCTACTCCTTTGATAGTAGAGACAAGCAATGATCTGAATCTAGTTTAAAAAGGTTATGTAAAATAAGAAGAAATTGTAATGAAAGGGATACTCTGCTTTCCGAGTCCTTGTTTTCTCTTATTCTAGATAAGGCATATCAAAAATAGTTATGTAAAGAAAAAAAAAGTTGTCTTTATGGAAAAAATGAAAAAGTTTAAAAATATATATTCATCTAAATATAAATGGCGCTATAAATAGAACTTGATATAGCAAAGTTTACAGGCGGGAAAACCTAACCCACCATTATAATCCTTCACTCCTCAAACACTTGAATGCCTGTCCTCTACAGCACTGTGTTGGGTTTTAATTCCTCACCTCAAGAAGCTTAAATTCTACTTAAGCAAAAAAGTTCGATCACAAGATGGAAATATTCACTCTTCCTGATTAACAACTGCTTACCATTCTAAGCTTCAGCCATTTCACATTTCTTCCCACATGTGGTTTATAGCCATTTGCTTTCATTAGTGGTTTGAGTGACACCTGATTCACAGCTGCTCCCACATGCTACCTACCTTCCAGAGGGAAAAGTGCCTTGCTCATCTTCCAAATACTTCACATAGGGATATATAAAGATCACCTTGTAATTAATCAAATGCTTAATCTCTGAGTGTATTTGGAGAAAGGGTAATAAATGGGGCATAAATGGCATGAAGGGGTACATGCAGAAAGTTTTGGGTTTGAAGGGCAAATGAGAGGAGAAGGCTCGGCGGCACATGCTGTATTTGGCTGGCTAGAGCTTGGGCGGATGAAGTGAAATGATCCCGTAAGGTTGGGAACTGGAGGTTGATTCCAGGTTTGATGTTGGATTAGGTTTCGCTGAGTGGTTTTGTACAACGATGGTGGTTCCCACTAGTTGACCATATTCCAGGGACGGCCTGGTGCAATGTGAGGGCTGGTTCAGGCTAACAGCTTGAAGAGCAATGAGGTGTCAAATGAGTGGAAGGGCTGAATGCAGTCAAAGAGCAGGTAGGACCCATATTTTTTTTTTTAATATTTTATTTTATTTATCAGAGAGAAGGAGAGAGAGAGAGAGCACACAGGCAGGCAGAGGTGGAGAGAGTAGCAGGCTCCCTGCCGAGCAAGGAGACCATGCGGGACTCGATCCCAGGACCCTGGGATCATGACCCGAGCTGAAGGCAGCGGCTTAACCCACTGAGCCACCCAGGCGTCCCAGGACCCATATTTTTAAAAAAGGACTTTAAACCACCTCTGCTCCGAAGCAGATTTCTTCACTCTCTTGATCATGTTAGAAAGGCGTGTTAATTTAAATCTCCCCAGTCCTCACCATTCGGGGGGCCAAGAGTAAAGCAAATGAAGTCACAGTAATAGGAATAACACAAATTCTACTATTTCAGTGAGTCCAGTGTCTGGCCTAAGGTATCCAGTTCCCTGAAAACTCTTCCCAAAGTATTTCTGGGAGACCTGGAGCTACCTAGACTATGGCTCTTTCCTGGTCCTGTGACTGATGCTTTTCTTCTGCACACCCCGGTCCCCGGGGCAGCCTCTGACAGGCCTCTAGCAAACGGCACAGAGCTAGGTTGCAAATCCCCCATTCCTTGGTAAAACCACAGTGTTTGGAATTTTTACTTAAAAAATGTATTCTAGGGGCACCTGGGTGGCTCAGTGGGTTAAGCCTCTGCTTCCGGGTCCTGGGATCAGGTCATGATCTCAGGGTCCTGGGATCGAGCCCCACATTGGGCTCCCTGCTTGGCGGGGAACCTGCTTCCCCCTTTCTGCCTGCCTCTGCCTCTCTGCCTGCTTCTCTGCCTACTTGTGATCTCTGTCTATTAAATAAATTAAATAAATAAATAAAATCTTTTTAAAAATTTAAAAAAATGTATTCTAAATACATTTTCATGCAGAAGTTAAGGTACATTCTACAAATCAGTGCATAATAAATATTTATTAATTTATTCAATAAATGTTTTCTAAGTTCCTTTCATCAGTGAGGCATAGAGATGGGTTTAGGAAATGAAAGACCGAGTCCCTTCACTCAAGAAATACACACCACTCCAGTCAGGAAAGCAGGCAAATAAACAGTAAATTGCAATAGTGTGAGTTGTGCTTTTTTTCTTTCTGTGTTTGCGTGGTGTGTGTGTGTGTGTACCCATCTTCTTCTACAAAGAATTTAATACCCTAGGCAGGGTGGCAAATGTTCAGATTTACTCTAGGGGTAAAGAGGAAGGGGACTAAACTCTGATTAAGGGTGGTCAAGGAAGATTTTTCTCTGGGAGGTTATCACATTTAGTGGGGCCTGAAACTCTAAATACTGCCTTCACGTCTTTGAGACTGGCAAGGCCCTAAAGGCTTAGCTGTGAGCTCCCAACTCTTGGCAGATATGCCCCTGACCTGGTAGGAAAGGCTCACCCCACCTGCCTCCAGCTAGTCCCTCTGTCAGCTGGAATAGCTACAATCAATTCTGTCCTCCACGTAATCCCACACATTAAGGGGTTTTAATCAGACATTTCACAAAGATCACTCTTGTACTATGTGGCCAGTGGATTCAAAGTAGGGCAAGAAGAAAGGGCGGGCAGCCAGTAAGAGTGCCATGAAGGAGAGCCAGGCAGGAAGCAATGAGGGCTGAGACCCAAGCACTGACACTGAGTCAGGTTCTGTAGGTACAAAGACAAGACGCCATTCAAGTCAATGGCCAATGGCCGACAGGATGCAGTAGTGGGGATAAGGGAGAGGGAAGAATCAAAGATGCCTCCTGGGGGGCACCTGGGTGGCTCAGTGGGTTAAAGCCTCTGCCTTCGGCTCAGGTCATGATCCCAGCGTCGGGCTCTCTGCTCAGCAGGGAGCCTGCTTCCTCCTCTTTCTCTCTGCCTACTTGTAATTTCTGTCTTTCAAATAAATAAATAAAATCTTAAAAAAAAAAAATGCCTCCTGGACTTGGGTAGCCAGGTACAAGCTGTTTTTCATTGAGCTAGGGAAGAATTCAATTCTGGGCATACTGATTCTGAGAAGTTTGTGGAACATCCAAGCCCTGTCTAGTGGGCAGTCTGTATGTGGGCCTTAGAACAGGCTGGAGATACAGGCTTGAGTGTACAAAGGAGATAGTGATGCCTGAGCTCTGATTGCAGTCAAGAGTAATGTACGGAGAAAAAAAGTCCCAAAGTAAAGCATGTCAACATTTAAAAGGTGAGTGGAAGAAGACATGTTTACGTAGGAAACTGAGAAGGAAGCAGGGGTATCAGGAGAATGTTGTTCTAGAAGTCAGGCTAGAAAACAATTTAAGGTGTTTCTATGCGTAGGGACATGATGAAGCTGAAGGATTCAGGGAATAATTATTAGAGGAAAGTTCATGAAGAGGCCAAAGCAAAGCGATCCAGAGGAAAGATAGAGAAGTTAATGCTTAATAAGCAGGATGGTCATCACTTCCAATGAAATAGGAGATGAAGACAAAAAGGATACAAATAAATTTGTAAGTATAAATAGCTTAGTGTTTTCTTCATTGTGAAATAAGAATTCCAGATAAATTGCCTACCACTGAATGGAACAAAACTGGAAAACAGTGCTCATTTAGTTAACCAGCAGGCTGAAGATAGAGGCAAAGAATTCTAGCAACGTAAGAGTTTTCATTTATGTGGAAATGTAGTTTGATAGACATAAAAAAGGAACATAAACTGAGTAGCACTTAGAAGCTATAGTGATAGGTCTATAAACAAGACTATGTGAAACCAGCTAATAAACTCAAACCTACTTTAGGATAAAAGAAACTGCAAGACATGTAAAAACCCAAATTACATGGATAAACTGTGAAACAGAATTACAGTGTTAATTCCCAAGCAAAATAATATTTCACCAAATAATACATGGGTGCAGTTTTGTTAAAATGCATTTGTCACACCTACTAACAGTGCTTTGATTACAAGTGATGCTTACAATTGGATTTCAAATGTGATGCTACAATCAAAATAAACATCCAAGACAAATTGATAAGCCCAAGTTCATCTTGGTTTTTTTATTAACCATAAGTTAAATCTGGGAGTTCATTGCTAGAAATGTACACACAGAGTTCTCCCAAGATCAGACAGTTCTCATCATTTGAATATCTTTTTAAAACAAAATGAAGCATTTTCTTTTTTTTTTTTTTTTTTTTTTTTTTTTTTTTTTAATATTTTATTTATTTGACAGAGAGAAATCACAACTAGACAGAGAGGCAGGCAGAGAGAGAGAAGGAGGCAGGCTCCCCGCGGAGCAGAGAGCCCGATGCGGGGCTCGATCCCAGGACCCTGAGACCATGACCCGAGCCGAAGGCAGAGGCCCCAACCCACTGAGCCACCCAGGCGCCCCAATGAAGCATTTTCTGAGGACCATTTATGATTTCAAAAACAAGAATAAAGTAAATAGTTATGATACATTTAGTACAAATTTAACACATACACTGACATTATTTTTTACAGAGCATGTCATAAGAATAAACCATAAATCATCAACCCAGATAAGAATGAATTCTGAATATGTAGGCATACAATTGCAGATTCTACACACACACACACACACACACACACACACCCCACACACACACATACACGTGCTCTGAAACTTAGTCATTTATTTTGATTTGTGATATTAAATTCTTTAGTTCCTAATATTTACTATTTAAGGAAGCATTTCTTTTTTTTTTTTTTAAGATTTTATTTATTTATTTGACAGACAGAGATCACAAGTAGGCAGAGAGGCAGGCAGAGAGAGAGGAGGAAGCAGGCTCCCAGCCAAGCAGAGAGCCCGATGCGGGACTCGATCCCAGGACCCTGGGATCATGACCTGAGCCGAAGGCAGAGGCTTTACCCACTGAGCCACCCAGGCGCCCTAAGGAAGCATTTCTTTAAAATAAAATTTTGCTGATTTCCTAGAAGTAACTTCTGCTAAAAAATATTTGAAAATGTTGAAAAAAGTGTCGGGGGAAATCTTTGTAATTCTACTACTAAATCAAGCCCTTATGAAAAGTATTTAACAGGCATCTCTTGAAATGCATAGGTAAACACAATGAAATAGAACTGTAATTATACATATTTTGTATCTGCTTTTTAAACTTAATATTTTTAATACTGTGCCCTGAACATCTTCCCATGTTAGTAGCTATATATCTACATGATATTCTAATAGCTACATCATATTGTGCTGTACAAATATTCAGCTTTTAATCACTTAATTGATGAAAATCTGGGTCGTTTCCAATATTTTACTATGATTAGCTAGGCTGCAGTGAAAGCAGTCTTGACATATGCCTCTACAGACATGTCCATCTCATTAGGACAAATGCCTGTAGTGGAATTAATGGGTCAAAGGAGATCCACATTTTAAACTTAATACACCTTCTATCTGCTCCCCAGAAGAGAAGCAACTGTATACTTCCATCAATAGTCCATAAGTGCCCATTTCTTGTATTACGAATGAGGGTGAACAACACTTTCCCTAAGTTTGCTGGCTGTATGCATCTATTCTTGCACTGATTTCCACATCTCCTGTGGGGTGTTCATCATTTGCTAATTAATTTGAAGAATTTTTTTTTTTTTTTTAGATTAGTAATCTTTATCTGTTACTACAGATCTTTTTTTTATTTTTTCTATTTCCCTCTTTCTTTGATAGTTTGGGCTTCTGATTAATGATGTAAGGGGCTGTTCACCTCTCAAGATTATGAAAAAATGTTCTACCATGTTTTTGTTTTATATAATTTTATTTATATTTAAAATTTTGAACCATCTCAAAGTCTATTGATATTACATGTGAAGTAAGATTCTAGCTTATTATTTTTTCCCAAATGGGTAGCCAGGTCTCTTAATAAGTAACTTTTTTCCCCACTTAAAAGCTGTATTTGTGGGTACCTAGGTGGCTCGGTGGGTTAGGCCACTGCCTTCGGCCCAGGTCATGATCTCAGGGTCCTGGAATTGAGTCCTGCATCGAGCTCTCTGCTCAGCAGGGAGCCTGCTTCCCTCTTCTTTCTTCCTGCCTCTCTGCCTACTTGTGATCTCTCTGTCAAATTAAAAAAAAAAAAAAAAAAATCTTAAAAAAGAAAAAAAAAAAAAAGCTGTATTTGTCACCCCCAAAAGTGAGAAACATTTTTAGACTCTGTTTTGTTCCACTGATCTTGGACCAGTATTTTATTAACTCTAATTTAGGGGAAAAAATTTCATGTTTGTTGAGACTCCTTCCAAACTTTTTTTTTCCTCCCCTTTCTGAATTGTCTGGCTACTTGCCCATCCCCACCTCCCCCCAAAAAAGCTTTAGAAACATTTTTTCAAGTTTCTAAAAAGTCCTATTGAAATTTTGGTATAAATTACTTTGAATTTTCAGAGTATGAGGGGAAAATCTATACATGAAGCTGACCAAGAAATCTTTGAGTATTATGTTACATTCCCCAGGAGTTTTATAGTCACTTATATTTCACTGTTTTAAATTGGTAATAGTAGTACTTCTATTGTAAATAGACCATTTTTCCATTATATTTTCTAACTAACAGGTTTATATTAATCTTTATATATTTATTATGCAATTGGCTACCTTTCTGAACTCAGTAGTAGTCTTTCCATTTGTTCTCTTGCTTCTCCAGGTCTTGAATAATGTAACGGCAAATATGATTCTTCTGTATGCTCCCTTTCAATATCTGTATGTGTGACTTTTAAAAATTTTAAAGGCTATGTCTTATTACTAGTAGTTTTCATTAATTTTGCATAGACCTAATAAAAACTGTCAGTAAATAAACTTAGCTCTTTGTGTTAGTTCAGGAAAGTTTTCTTTAGTTATTGCTTCTTTCATTTTTCTGTGTTCTTTGGGTAGCACACATAGAATTCAAAAATTGTATTTTCCTTTTTTTTTCTTTTGTTTGCTATACCTTAATTTTTTCTTTTCTTTTTTTTTTTTGAGTGATCAAATTTTTTTGAGAATGATCAAATTTACCCATATGACCTATAAAGTTTTCAGTACTGTCAGTTATGCTGATTTGTCCTCCTATGGGACTTTGCTTTTGAAATTTCCTTTTATTTTTTTCATATTTCAGGATGCTCCCTTTTCATTCCTTCTCTTTAACTCAATTTATTCCTTCTTCATGGATGATAAAAATGAAAGTAATTATTTAAACATTCCTTTGTGCAAACCAGAGCACTAAGTACTTCACAGACTCTAACTTGCTTACTTCCTACAAATGCTGCAATAGATATCACTCCCATGTTATGTGTGAGGAAACAGAAATTCTGGGTGATGAGGTATTTGCCCAGGATTCTGTGGCTGATCAGTAAGAGAGCCAGGTCTTCTGCCTCCATAACCCATGCTTTTAAAAACCCTGTTTCCACAGGTCCGTGGGCCTCCACAGGGGAGTTCGGTTCCTTTCAGATCCATATCTGGAATGAGGCGCCTCCTAAGTACCTGTGTTAATTCCAGTGCCTGCTGGACAAAGGCAGGAGCATCTTCTGCTCCAATTCTTAGATAATCGCTTAGCTAACTGCCACAGCCAAAATGTTCTTTGAACAAGTGTTATGCACTCTCAGTATTTGCTATAATCTAGGGATCCTCCACCTTCCATCCATTTGTAAGACTTCTTTGTGGTGACTGTATATCCAGGGGTGCAAAGTGCCCCTCACTCCTGAATCTGCAGTTGTACCAAAAACTGAAATCTGTAGTTTCCATCACGCAGGTCAAAGAAAGGGGCTGAGGAATACTGCACGGGGTGGGCACAGACCTCAATTCTGGCTAGCTCTGCTAGCAACAGGGACTTGATTTTCTAGATGGTGAAGCTTCTGTGCTCTGAGTTAGTGTCTGAGTTGGGGCTTCTTCTTAACTTCTCTCCAGCTAATCTGATCAATAAATCAAATGATGGGCACTGGAGTTAATACTAATCCCCACTGGATTTTGGCACAGCATTTCCTCTTCAGCTTGTAGTACTGTCACAATCTTTGTGGGTAATTTTGCATGAAGTTGGGAAAGGATAACCAGGGACTGCCAACCTCTGGCATGTTTAATATGTTTGACAAGCATTTGTATCCACAGTGGGTGTGAGATTTAGACTCACTCTTAAAGAGCATATATGGGCTGTCCCACTAATACCTGGCAGCCTGACTCTAGACCACAGTGAATCCAGATCCTTTTTTATAGTTCCTAACATTTCTGGGCTCTTTTCTTGGATGTAGGAAATTCCCCAAATATGAGCTATTCTTAAATAGCTCATATTTTCCTATGGATTAGTAAAATCATCCTATGACAATTTTCAAATGATATATATATATTTTTTTAAATCACTACGCTAAAAAAATGGAGTGTTGGAAAAATAATGAAGGTTTGCGCTGATGTGTTTTCCCGTCTGCGAGATGTAGCTGAGGAGGCAGGCAGAGCCAGGTCAAAGCGACCCGACAGGTTTGGTTATTCTTGAATGTTATCCTGCACAGAAAAAATGCTCTTTACACTGTGAATTATGGAAGCCCCTTGGCACACATAGCCCCTTGCCTCAGGAAAGCTAAGCTAAGGACATTATAAAATGCTACCACCTGCCCCCCTCACTCTTTTTCTGTTTTCATAAGCTTGCATGTTATTTTGTACTTCCAGGGCTACTCTGGATGGAGGCAGCTAACAAATACATCAAAAATATTAAACATGTAATTAGAAATCCCAACCTACACTAAGTGCCCCTCATCTGTGTCTATGTCACCTTCTTGTGATGATCGGTTTTATGTATCAACATAATATTGCCATGTTTCGTTTAGGTGTTTACAAAGAGTCATTGGGTGATTTTAGGTAGATTATCCTCAATAATGCAGGTGGGCTTCACTCAATGGATTGAAAGTCTTCAGAATGAAAACTGAGGTTTCCTAGAGAAAGAATACTGCAATATAGAAATCCTGCTAGCCCACCCTATAGATTTAGGCTTATCAGACCCCATAACTATGAGAAAAATTCCATAAATCTCTTTATAAATATATGTGTCTATGTGCGTGTGTGTTTGTACGCATATAGGAGGCTATGCTCATATGGAGAAAAACAAGAACAAAATTAACAATCAAACTTCATTTCCTTGCACATGACATTGATGTTAAGATTTCTAAGAAATCATTCCTTTTTTAGTTTCGATAAGGACTTCCAGCACAGAACACTGTTAGAAATTAACCATTAGGAATTTTGAAAAGAGATGTAAGGTAAGTACTATATCAAGACCAAATGGATAAACACAGGTTTTATTTTTTCTACAGAATTTACTGCAGGTTGCCATGTAATGAAGACAAAAGTAGATCACTCTTCATGTGTCAAACTTGTTTACTAATTTAAATAAAAACATATGGCTCCCATTACACAGATAATTCTAAATCTAGTTTGAAAATCAAATCAATAAAGAAGTATCTGTCAGGAGACTATGTACCTGCCTATCTTACTACACCAAAAGTAAGGCTGCCCTCTTCCCAGAACATATGGATAATGAGCAATCAACCATCAACACAGTGGAAGTACTAATATTTGGGGAAATACTGGAAAACTATCTGTTAAAAAACAAATTTCTCTAGACATTATCTTGCCCTTGCAAGAGACTTGCAGATCCAGATGAGAGAAGTTTAGAAAAGGGGTCTTATTTACTCCAGAAAATCTTCAGTTCTGAGCTAACCAGATACTAAAGAACCTTCATAAGAACAAGTAGGCTTGGGCCGCCTGGGTGGCTCAGTGCATTAAGCCTCTGCGTTCAGCTCAGGTCATGATCCCGGGTTCCTGGGATTGAGCCCCATATCAGACTCTCTGCTCGGCAGGGAGCCTTCTTTCCCCTCTATCTCTGCCTGCCTCTCTGCCTACTTGTGATCCCTCTCTGTGTCAAAGAAAAAAAAAAAAAAGAACAAGTAGGCTTGGAAACCACACAGCCTCATTTTGAGTCAAAGGTGTGGAATTAATGATCAAGTACCAGGCATTTCTGTAATGTACCTAAAGCCAAATGACTATTGACATTCTACTTCTTACTATAATGACTTCTTGATTCAAGGCAGGTGGGAGGCATAAAGAATATTGTGAGCTGTAAAATAAATTGTATTCCAATGACCACATCTCTAAAGATAAATCTTGTTTTTTAACATCAGAAACTCATTGAATCCAACAAATGCTGATTAGAGCAAAGGTAGTGTGAGTAAAACTGGGGCAGGAACCCTCTAACTACATTAGGAAGACATGAAAGAATTAGTCATTCTAAGAGAAGAATCATCTTCCCACTAGTTCCACTGTTATGGATGATATTTTTGTGAGCCTGGGCCACCTTTTCCAGCGAATACTGAGAACCTATTACAGGTTTCAACCAACCAATTTCCATTCCAGCTTGAAGGGCTGCTGCAAATTGCCTAAACTCCTCCTACATGAAAGAAAAAGGTTTTTTTGTAGAACACATGCTTAATTTTCAGAAGGATTAAAAATTTTCAGATTCTAAGAGTCAGAACATAAACAGTTCCTTACAAATATGTGGCTTTTGTCATTTGTCCAGAACTACAGAAAAAGTTTTCTACAGACTAACCATAAGTACAATTTGCCTGAGGCAGTGTCAGTTTACAAAAACCCTATTGTCCTGAAGTAATTACTAATAGTATCTCCTTTCGCTCTCAAAAGTGTCCTGCCTTGGAAAATAAATTACATCCCCCCCACCCCCACCCCAGTTATCTTTTAGTGACTAATCCTTAACATACCCACCCCGTCAGATAACTAAGTTCAACACCTACTGGTCCGTATGCTCGAGTAGGCAAACTGTAACAATGTTTAAGTTATCAGAATCAGAGTCACTTCTTTTCCTACCTTAGTTGATGAATACAGAGCAACTCCAATTATACTAGATTCCTTTGCCATGGTGTCCCGTGGGTTTATTTCGATAGGACCTCTGCTGCCAACAACCTAGTAAGAAAAACAACTTGTCTATAAAGATCACTGAAAAATAGTACTGAATTATGGTAAAGCCTCAAAGTGGTAAAAGAACCAAAATACTTACTATTACTCGTCCTCCATATGACAGAAGATTCAAATCATTACTAAGATTTACATTAGCTAACATTTCAATGATCACATCAATTCCTTTTTCACCAACAGATTTCTATGTAATAAAAAAGAATGCAGAGTAAGATAAGAGAACAAGTAAAAAAAACTGTAAAACAGTTATCACAGTCCCATATATTACAGAAAATATGTTTCAAAAGACATAAAATGCTACATTTTTAAGACTAAGAACACTAATTTTTAAATGATCTAATTATATAGTGTTGATGTAATTCCAAGGGACCAGTCACAACATCTAAAGTGATAAAGATTCATACTAAATAAATTTCAAGTGCTTCGACTCAACTTGACTACAAAATACATTTCCTCAGTTGAAAATTTTGTTTTCAAAACGTATTTTTTTTAAAGATTTTATTTATTTATTTGACAGAGAGAGATCACAAGTAGGCAGAGAAGCAGGCAGAGAGAGAGACAGAGAGAGGGGGATGCAGGCCCCCTGCCGAGCAGAGAGCCCCATGCGGGACTTGATCCCAGGATCTTGAGATCACGACCTGAGCCGAAGGCAGAGGCTTAACCCACTGAGCCACCCAGGTGCCCCTAGAAATGGATTTTCACAGAGAAGCAAACAACAAATCCCAAATCCCAAAAAGGCTTCCACTTTTGTTAAAAAACAAAAGACAAAAGAAGGAAATCATTGGCTGTCTGGTGTTGCAGTATTTTCTTTGGGTGCATTTAGTTTTGTCACAAGTAATTTATAATCAGCCTGCCATACTACTTCTTTTCTTTAGGGTTTTCAGAGATGTTGGTTTGCAACATCCAAAACTGGCTCTTCTCTTAAATAAGTTATACATATATACCTTATACTCATTTTATTTAATAATAACAACAAAAAAAAGAATACCAGTGCCAGGCATTGTGAAGTACTGGGGATTCAAAGATGGACACAGAGAATTCAAAACAAAGCTAGGGAGAAAGATGGAAACATACTGCAGTCAAGGCCGTGACGGGATGGACTAAGTGTTGTGACAATGGAAATAAACTATAGGTTACAGAGAAAAACAAAGCTGTAAGTCTGATACCTGCAACGATCAGAGGAAGTTCCACAGAGATGAGGTCCTGGGCCCTGAGGAATGAACAGGAGTTCCTTAAGCAAAAAGGAAGGAAGAGGAGCCAGGAGATGCTACACCAGAGGCAGAATAAAGAGAAAACAGAAGAGCTATGGCCTAAGAGTCCAAGTCAGGATTAGAAAGTACCCCAGTGGAGCTGGAGCATGTGTTTCGGAAGGCGGGGAGGAGAGGAAGAGGTAGAGAGGTGACTGTCAACTGCTATGGGCTGGGAACACGCATCAAATGTCATGTTAAAGGGTGTAGACTTTGTGGGGGCAGGTGTTCATTAATTAATTTTTGTGCCAAACACTGTTTTAGACACTGAAGGTGCAGCAGGGAACAAGAAAGACAAAAATTCCTATCCTCATGGAACTTCCATTTTAGTTATTTTTGGAGATTTTTTCTTTTTTTTTTTTTAAAGGAGAACCAAATAATTGAGGAAACTGTGAAGACAGAAGGGGCTACTAGGTCAGTTATAAATAACAGACAAAGCTGGAGAAGATGAGGACTAAACTAAGTCACAGCAGAGACGAGAACGAAGAGGGAGACATATTTGAAAGGCATGTCAGAGTGGAAACTGACAGACGGAAGTGATCGACCTGACGGATAGGAAGGAGAACAGTGATGAAAAGATAGGAATAAAAAATGAAACGTGCGTCTGTCTCAGATGAGGAGACCAGTGGCCACCTCCAGCAGGCTGATGGCATGAAATAAGGGAATGCAGGTCAGACACAGTGCTGGAAATCAGCAGGATGTGGGCACAAACAGAAACCATGGGTCTAGATGAGACTGATCAGGAGGAAGGTCTCGCACCACGGAAGATACGAGACCAAGGGGAAAAGCTAAGGAACAGCAACATTTAAGTATTATGAGGAGGAAGGGGACTGCAAATGAAGTCAGGGAAGTTAAGAAGAGAACCAGCTTCCAGGAGATGTGGTCAGGGTCAGCTGCGGCCAAAAAAATCACACAGGATGAGGCCAGGTCAAAAGTAGCAGATGGGTAATTAGGAGCTCACCAGGGACCTGTGACAGGCAAAATGCAGTAGAAGGTGATGGGACGTAAGGAAGTAAAAAGAGAAAGTACTACTGCTTTTTCAAGAAGTGTTGGTGGTAGAGGGGGTGAAGGGTGTGGTAAAAGGGCAAGGGAGTGATCCGGAGAATGAGAGAGACTTAAGCAGAAGGACCTAGTAGAAGAGAAAGAAGCCATAAGACTTCAGGGTCTTAAAGTTATATGTCTGCAAAACAAAAACATGTTCTTAAAATAACTGGCCATTTTTCATCTTTGTAAATAAATACTGTTGGATGATGGTATCAGGAGTGAATATTCAATTAATTCTAGGTTTCCTAGACATACACAAAGGAGTAGCTTTACTCAGTTTTTTGGCAAGATGATTTAGTGCTAATAAATACTCTCTCCCTCATATTTTCCTCCATTTGTAATGGGCTGAGGTTACACAGTAATCAGTACCTGGAAAATTTTAAGTCTCAACATAAGCAAGTAATTTGAGGTTTAGCAAAGTAATCAGTGTTTAGTAAATTGCTACTACAGTGCAAACAGAGAACTTCAGAATCTGCTTGAGTTCTGCTCTAACAATGGACTATATGCAATGACTAACTAAAACCTACCTCCCTGCTCTGGATGAGGGAAATGATTATTCATTCCTCCCTGGCATCCAATTAAAAAATCAACTTTTTTCCCTAGGCTACACAGAGCCAGTTTGTAATCTCTAGGCACCTCACCTTCCACTGAAAAATTACACCAACAGAAATTAGGTTAGGAAAATCTCGTGGTTGCCAGAGGCAGGGGATTGGAAGTGGGTAAAATGGGGAATACAGTCAAAAGGTAGAAACTTCCAGTTTAAAAAAAAAAAAAAAGTCATGGGGATGTAAAGTATAGCCTGGTGACCATAGTTAATAAGACTGTATCACAGATCTAAAAGTTGCAAAGAGTAGATCTTAAAAGTTCTTAGAAGAAAAAAAAATCTGTAACTATGTATGGTGTTGGATGTTAATGAATTTATTGTGCTGATCATTTCACCATATCTACAAATATCAAAAAAAGGGGGGGGTGCCTGGGTGGTGCAGTCTGACTCTTGGGTTTTAGCTCAGGTCATGATCTCAGGGTTATGAGATAGAGCCGTATCCCTGGCTCCATGCTCAGCATGGAGTCTGCTTGAGCATCTCTGTCCCTCTCCCTCTGCTCCTCCCCTCTGCCTCCCTCTGCCACACTCACTCTATCTCTAAAATAAATCCATTGACAGATGAGTGGGTAAAGAAGAGGTGGTATATATCTACAATGGACTATTACTCAGCCATCAAAAATGCGATCTTGCTTATTTGCAGCAATGTGGATGGAGCTAGAGGATATTATGCTCAGTGAAATAAGTCAGTCAGAGAAAGGCAATGATCATATGATCTTACTCATATGTAGAATTTAAGAAACAAAACCCAGGATCATAGTGGAAGAAAGGAAAAAAATGAAACAAGACGAAACCAGAGAGCGAGACAAACCAGAAGAGACTCCTAATCATAGGAAACAGACTGAGGGTTGCTGGAGGGTGAGGAGTAGAGGATGGGGTAACTGGGTGATGGACATTAAGGAGGGCCCGTGTGTACTAAGCACTGGGTATTATGTAAGACTGATGAATCACAGACTTGTACCTCTGAAACCAATAATACACTATTATGGTAATTGAATTTAAATGATTAAAATAAAACAAAATAAATAAATCTAAAAAAAGAAAAGAACACCCAGGGCTCTAAATACAAAGCTGTGACTTTACAAAATGTGACTACATTAAAGAGTACCAATTTTGATAGCTGTAAGACTCTGGAAAGGCTAGGTTTTATTTGATAAACATAAACAAGACAGATGAGAGTAAAGGTTTGAAAATTAGACATCTCTGCTTTTTAATTTACTAAAACTGTGAAACACACATAGGCATTAAAAAAAAAAAAACAGCAAACAATTTTAAGAGAGTGGTTGTTAAGAGCTTACCAAAAAAAGTAAGTCACCCAAGAAATAAAATCTACTTTTATAAAGCTGTAGAATAATTTTACCTTAATTTTATCAATATAATTAGGTTCTCTGTGATTGAACACTTCATGGGCTCCATTTTGCAAAACAATGTTTTGTCCTTCCTCAGTACCAGCTGTGCCCAAAACCTTTAAGCCGTAAGCTCTGGCAATTTGGCATGCTGCTAGTCCAACCTGAAAAACAAAATATAAACACCTAGTTCTGGATTCTTGGCATCCCTACAAAGATTTATTAAATATATGTAATAAACTTAAGGTTCATCTAGGTCCTACACTATCCTTAAAGAATTCCGAGTCTATGACAAGGTATGAAGAAAGAAGAACAATAACTAACTTTTACTGAGTATTTATAATGTGTCAGGTACCACACAATGCTTTATTTTATCCTTATCCACTGCTTTATTTTATCTATGCATTGCTTTATTTTATCCTCACAATAAGCCTAGGAGGTAGATATTATTATTGTCCATATTCCACAGATGAGAAAACTGAAGCTCATAAAATATAAATAACCTGACCAGGGCACAGAGTTGGGAACATGGCCAAATCATAGAGCTGGACCAATTCAGTCTGCAGAGCTTGAGTTTTTAACCACTGTATCAAAATGCTTACTCAGCACCTACTTTGTGCAAAAGGTAAGGGGTTTAAAGACATTCAAAACTTGCTCACTGACTTCATTAACAGTACATATAAAATGCTAAATGATAAATGTGACATCATTTAAGTAGAAGAGATAGGTATATGAGCAAATGAATTCATTCATCCATATGATGACCATTTATTGTTTACTATATACTAGATATGCTACTTCATGCAAGAAACTTATATTCTGAGAAAGGGGAAAAATAATAAACATACAAATTAATGAATAAAATAAATTTAGCTATGAGAAAATGCTATGAAAAAAACCCTAGCCTATTGGAGATAGGCAGAGGGACTAGTGAGGTCACCAAGAAAGGCAACTCTGAAGAGATGAGACCTGAGTCAAGTGAGGGACAAGCCGTGTAAAGATCTGGAAAGCCTGGTGGAGAATGTTGTAGGCAGAATGGTCCTGGCTCACCTGGTGACATGGGAATGAGCTTGGGGCATTCAAAGGACAGAAAGAGGGTCAACGTGGCTTGAGGGTAGGACACATGGGAGACAGTGCAAGATGTGGGCAGAGGAGCTTGCATTCACTTTGCAAATGCTGAACTGTATTTGCTCACTTAACTGAGGATATGCAATAATTAGCTGAATATGCATGTGGACTTGGGAGCATCCAGAGTTGGAAATTTAAATTTGAGATTCATCACTTATAGATGGTATTTAAAGCCATGGACTGCATGAAATCACTAGATCACTATATGAATGTGCTTAGGATAAAGGAAAAATAAAAGCATTTAAGGAATATAGACAAAAGCAGTTTTTTTGTTTTTTTTTTTTTGTTTGTTTTTTTAAATTGCAGGACTAGGAAACCTATGTTTGGTTACAGGCCACATGAATGGTACAGATAAGTATCACATACATTTACAGCAGGGCTTCTCAAACTTAGCACTACTGACATTTGGGGCTGGACAATTCTGTGTTGCAGGGGCTAGCCTATGCTTTGAAGGATGTTTAGCAGCATGTCTGGTTTCTATCCACTAGACACCACAGCCCCTCCACCCAGTGACAACCAAAAATGTCCCCAGATGTTGCCCCAAATGTTCAAGGGGGAGATGGGATGATGACAAACCACCCCTCAGTGATAACCAGTGATTCAGAGGAAGCTAAAACCATTACGGTTTGGGCATGACAGAAAAGAATTAAGATGAAAAATGATGATAGAAACTGATTAAAACTGTAACAGAATCACAGACTCCAAGGCCTGAAATAGACTGTAAAGATTGTATGGCATATGGGAGTGACGAGTCTGAACTCAGTTGGGTTTTGGCAGGGATCTGTTTGATTTAACCAAAACAAACAAACAAACGCCTGGGACTCACGGTCTCATGAGTCAGAGAGACATTCAATTCCATGATACAATATAGTATGGAGTTAGCACTATTGATTTTTGCTACTTTAAATTAAAAAAAAAAAAAAAACACACAGGCCTCTAATAAAACCATATCTGAACTAAAGATTTAATGTAACTATATCTCCTTCTGCTCTACTCTAAAGAGGCATTTAAGAGCTGTTCTGAAGGTACTGTTTATGCTCTTCTTGTCAACAATTACACCAACAACAGTACTTCAACAGATTATGTACCATTATGTGTCAACTATTTTTCTTTTATTTACTTTGCTGACACTAAAATAGGGCACTCCCTACCAACGTATCTGGATAACAGCTGTGTTCATCAATTCCACACCATTTTAAATACACAACATAATCCCAGAGGAATTTGAATTAAATTGAGGACAGAAAGTACAAACAGAAGCAAGACAAAACCCAGTACTATTTCCCTCTGGTAGGGCAGGGAGGATCAGAAGCGCTTCTCACACCAGGCCGCCAGCCTATCCCTGCTAGCCAAGGATTTAACAAACTCAGTCTGCTCAGAGAACAGTGTGGATTTTGCCTTTAAAAAAAAAAAAAAAATTTTTTTTTTTAAATCATGGTGAAGTGACTGGGCTTTTTACATGAGGGTAAAGGGAATAAAAAGATTTTCTTTAAATTCTTCTCTCCTCTTCCTATGAAATCTCTCCCTTTTATATAGAGCACCAGGTTACTTCTCTGAAAGCCAAAGCAATTTAAATAAATGCAAGTATGACAGATCCTTTAGTTATTTTGGGTTAAATTTAATTTAATCCAAAAATAGCCTCTTCGGTGGAGCTAAGCAATGGGAATTTTTGACAAAGTATATCTGTCATATTTTCTCAAGTCCCCAAAAGACAATCTTAGTCTTTTTAGTAAATACTCTGATCTGTGAAATCCTTCAGAACGGATCTATCTGAGGTAGACAGGAGGCTAAGTGTGGAACCTTGTGCTTCATCTATTTAAAGTAACAGAAACACAATAGGCTGAACGCTCTGTACCACCTGGCCACCTTTAGAGGTAATTTCACATTTCCAGGATGCCATTCATTATTTCCAGAACAATGTGTCATTTAAAAATACGCTACTCCTTTCAACTACTCTGAGAATACAGGATGCTCTGAAAGGGTTAACCAGTTTCCTCAAGGTGAGCCATCTAGCCCCAGGCCCTGTATTTAAAAAAAAAAACAACAACGTGAAATCTCATCTCCAAAATTTCTAAAGCCTCTACATGCAGGATAGAGGTCATGTGGATTTCTTGTTAAATTCCAACCTCAGAGCTCTAACTTTTCCTCTAAGCTCCTCAGAGGCAGATTGACAACTGGTTTCTTGAAGAAGCTTCTGACAGCCCTGTGTTGGGTTATTTCACTGAAGGGCTTATTTTAAAGTTCTCGGTCCCCTCCCCCACCCACATTAGCATTTTAAGCCATGGGTTGTGGTGTTAAGGACACAGCTGTACACTGTGCATTCCATGAATGTCATCAAAGCACAGCAGGCGAACAGTGAAAGGGAGATAGAAGGGTCTGAGAATTCACCGTGTGGCTTTGCCGTGCTGTCTGGGGCAACACAGGTAAAGCTTTAATGAGCCTTAGTTTCCTTATCTAAGGGAATATGGAATTAATATTAACTTTAAACAACTATTTAAAATTCTAAATAATTACTCTTATAACATATGCTACTTGAAGGCAAAAACAAAGCTAGTTTATTTTTGTCCGCACCCAACACCGGTGGAAAACCTAACAGACATTTTTAATGGGGTGATCTGTTGAATGTATTAACCGAGAAATGCTAAACTAATGACAAGGACTCACCTTCAGAAGACAGCATTTTAAGAAGCTTTACTACAGAGAGGAATCTCTTTATTGACTACAAATACTGACTATATTTATTAACTTGGCTTTTAAAAATGACTGAAAAGAAATATAATGTGAAACCTACACACATAAGCTTCTTTAAACATAACTTAAAAACAAACAAATACTTACTCCTCCACTAGCCCCATGAACCAGAACACTTTCTCCAGCTTTCACACGGGCACTGCAAAACAAGACAAGGGTTCATCACCTCACTTTGAAGATAATGAAGCTCAGGTGTTTGTCTTTTTTTTTTTTTTTTTATTTGACAGAGAGAGATCACAACTAGGCAGAGAGGCAGGCAGAGAGGAGGAAGCAGGCTCCTGGGGAGCAGAGAGCCCGATGCGGGGCTTGATCCCAGGACTCTGGGATCATGACCTGAACTGAAGGCAGAGGCTTTAACCCACTGAGCCACCCAGGCGCCCCAGGTGTTTGTCATTCTTAAGGAAATTCTACCCTCAGTTCAGCTAACACTTCCCCAAACAAGAAACTCATTCTGTTCTACAGCCCAAAATATTCTCCAATCTTCATAGTATCAAATGAGGGTTCTTCAGTCACAGACATAGGAAAACATGAAATTCATTTGTTCATTCAACAAACATTTAATGGGAACCTATTATGTTCCAGGCACAGTGCTGGATGCTGGTAGCACATTGCCACCTTCCCTCTGGGAGGCTACAGTCTTTGGAGGTAAGTGAAGTGAAAGAGCTAAACGTAGAGGACCTGGAGTCTCTCATTCATTCCCACAGAAGTGTCTCAAAAAAGGATTACGATAAGCACAGTCTTGATACTGTTACCCAGGGTAATGCCCAAGGAAACACAGAAGTCAGATGATTTAAGAAACCATTTTTTCTTTGAACGTCAGGTCACACAACCTCTAAGCCCAGGTTTCAGAGAGCAATGCTGAATCCTCAGTGGTACGACAGTAAGAAATATGATCAATCCTGTCACACCAAAAAATGTCTAGATCCTTCAGTGAAATGACATAGTCTTTCCACTTCCGGTTCACTATACTGAAAAAATAAGGCACACGCAGCAAGACAGTTTGGGGATGCTTTATTACTCTGGATGGGCAAGTGCTAATGTCCCAACCCAGCAGCTGTTCTGTGATCCAGATCTGACTCTCAGGGAGGATCTCTTACTTCCTAGAAAAATAGGGGGTGGCTACACTGGACAGACATTCTGTTCAGTCTGGGATTAAGAATACAATGACCCCGAGTTGTGCTCAAGACTGCATACCAACAGCTCACAAACGGCAATTATGAGTAGTAAATGAAACTTCTTACAGTTCTCTTGTTTAGAAATAAGGGGACTGAGGGCAGTGAGTCTGAAATGATAAACTAAGATAACTATTACCAAAACACTTTGACATTTTACAAAGTAAAATATAAATGTAAGGGAGTAGGATTACCAATACCATACTGTGGGATATGAAATACTTTCCCCAATAACGGCTCCTTTAAGAATCTTACAAACAACCCCTCAAACACTAAGAGTACATCCTCCTAAACCACTGGACCTGGGGCAGGTGGTGAAAAAGCAAGCTAACCCTCTCCCCGATCCCACTGCTAGGATCCTTCTACCCTTGCACAGAGTCATTGTGATGGTTAATTTTATGTGTCAGCTTGGCTGGGCCTGGGGCCAGAATTTGGTTAAACATGATTCTGAATGTCTCTGTAGGGCCTCATCCAATCAGTTGAAGGCCTTAAGATAAAAAAAAACTGACTTCTGGAGCAGGAAGGGCTTCCGCTGGTAGATCTGAACTTGAACTGCAGCTCTTCCTGAGTCTCCAGCCTGCCAGTTTACCCTATCAGACTTTAAATTCACCAAGCCTCCATAAATCAATCTCTCTCTCTCTCTGTATATATATGTATGTAATATGTATGTACACGTTCTGTTGTTCTGTTCCTCTGGAGAATCCTGACAAATACAGTCATCTCCCCCAGGGGCTCATGGCGGGGGCATGAGCTTTGGCCTGGCCTTCCATGCTGCTGTTCCATGCTCCCTCCCAGTCACTGAAGATTAGCACCTGGCATGTAGGCTTTCTCTCCCACCCCAAAGTCAGCCCTAATCTAACAGATTTCAACATTCTCTGGGAAGAAAACCTTGAATCACAATTCCTGAATTCTCCCCTGAATTCTCTCCCAAGGCAGAACCTGGTAACTGCCCTCAACCACTCCACTTAAGAAATATATCAGACTCTAATAACCAGTGCTACAAATGTAATCTCCTAATTCTGTAAGCCCATATTCTCTCAACATCTTTTCTTCAACTTCCCAGAGATTGCTGTCTCCAGATTGCTCAATTTCTGCCCACTAGTTCCTCCTGGTCCCGTTTCCTGCACTAGCCAGCCAGAACCCCATGGTAGGTTAACCCAACTCCTCTCTCTTCATCTCCCGTGCTCTCACCTCCTTCACGCTACTGCATTATGCCACTGATACTCCAGCCCTGGATTAATGTGAAAATCTAACTTCCTTGATAATCTATCCAAATGGTGATGTACTATATTAAAAAAAATAATAATAAAATCATGTGATCATGCATTTTGGTGCCACTTCCATCCTGATTGTCAAAAGATCACTTTGTCTCCTATTTCATGACGAAAAGTGAAGCAATCTCCTATGAGTTCCTTCGACACTCCACTTCTTCCTACCCACAAACTTTTCCATAGTTATACCATCTTTACCTCTTCTAGGTTTAGCAGAAGAGCTGTTCTTTTGATGTCTGAAGCCAATCTCTCCACATGTGTTCTATGTCTTTCCATCCCACCATCTGCCACTCCACCCTCTCTTCCAAACCTTCCATTGCTCCCTCTGCTAGATCTTTCCTCAGCTATAGACATACTCAACTCCCGTCTAACCTTTTGTCCCCACAAATTCCCAAGTATTCTACTTCCTCCTCCCGAACTACCTCCATTTGAGGAACCCAATTCCACCTCCTTCCTCAGCCCACTCAAACTTCTGCCTCACCGCACTACTGAAAGTGACCTGACTCAAGTTACCAATCACCTCCGAATTGCTAAGCCCAACTGCTCTTTTTTCCAAACACACCTCACTTTTGCATTTGACAGCTAGCTTTCCTTCTTGGTAGCGACATCAACTACTGCCCCTAATACTATCAACACTGAAGGAATATTTACCCTGCACCAGGATCTGTACTGAGCTTAACAGGTATGACCCTCACTGAATTCTCACCACACCCCTAGGAAGGAGGTGTTATTAGTATTCACGTTTTTCAAACCAGTAAACTACAGCTGAGACAAGAAAGTAACTGGACCACAGTCATATGGCTGCTAGCAGAAGACAGTACTATAACCCAAGTCTTCCTGTCTTCAAAGAACATGAACTTAACAGGTTTTTAATAGACACCATGACCTCTAGACACCCTTGGCCTTGGCAAACACTCCCTTTGGTCTCTTAGGACTCTTTTCCCTACCTGTGACTATACTCCTACATGCTGATGTTTTCTAACTTTCTACTCTCACTCCACTGTTCTTCACTCCCTGAAGGATTTCAGTCACTTTCATCTTGTCAACTCCCACCCACAGGCTGACAGCCCCATGTTGACATCTTTAGTCTCTAGGCTTCAGATAATTTCACCCAACAGGTTTCTGATCTTCTCCATCACAATACCTATCTTGGTTTCAACTCCAAAGCTGGACCAAGCTTCCTTTGAAACTTTTTACTTCTTTTCTTTGTCATAATTTAACATTATCCAACCTAAGGAACTAGAAGTATCTGTAAGTTCATCTTCTCTCTCATTCTCCACAGCAAACAGTTACCAAACACACCTGATTTTACCCTCTAATAGCTGTCCTTTCCCTTACACCTTTTCTACCATGGCCCTTGCTCTGGCCCTTAAGTATTTTGCCTAAAGGACACTCGTATAAGACCCTTCCATCTCTTTCTCCAGTCCTGTCATCGAATCCATCCTTCACATAGCTGATAGGTAATCTTGATAAAACACTCATATAACAGTATCATTCTCCTGAATAAGACATTTCATGACCCCAATTGCTTACAGAACAGTGTGTGAGCTCTATCATCTTGCTTTTTACAATCTGAAACCCACCTATTTCATGTGACAGCTAATATTTATTAAAAGATTACTATATTCCAACCTAATGCAACACCACTCTTTGCCTTGAAATATTCTATACGACAAAATCAAATTGCTATAGCTCTCAATATCATGATATTCCCCGCCAACGCAGGCTTTTCCCATTGTCCAGAATTTCCTCCACCCCCCTCCCCACGCCCCCAACCAGGTATTCTTCCCCAAGAAAACTCCCTGATTAAAGTACAGATTTTCAGAAGGGCGCCTGGCTGGCTCAGTTGGTGGAGCATGTGACTCTTGATCTTTGGGTTGTGAGTTCATGCCCCATGTTGGGTATAGAGATTACTTAA
This sequence comes from Meles meles, assembly GCF_922984935.1. Taxonomy (NCBI): domain Eukaryota; kingdom Metazoa; phylum Chordata; class Mammalia; order Carnivora; family Mustelidae; genus Meles; species Meles meles. The sequence continues at coordinate 154,300,590 of NC_060066.1, read as the reverse complement.
AAATCAAATCTTTAAAAATATATATATATAAATTCTCAGATCCCAGCCGTGGAGACTGACCAGTGGGTCTAGGGAAGGGCCCTACATGGTATGTTTAAATTGCAGCAATTAGTTTCTAGGGCTGGATAACAAGATTTTTGAACCATGACTTTAAAATAATCCAAGCCTCACATCTTGGCAGGAAGCCCTATCTCATCACCACTGTTACATCCCTTATGATCCCATAAATCCCTATGCACATCTACACCACTGTACTTTCCACATTATACATCAATATCATTACTCTCATGTCTGTCTCTCTAACTAGACTGTCAGCATCTTAAAGACAATGACAGCGTTTTGCTCTTCTTTGTATCCCCAGTGATTAGAATAATCTCCCAAATTAGCACAGTTTCCAGTTCATAAATGCTTAATGGTAACTAAATAGTAACCAAATATGAGAGACATGGTCGCGTGATAGGAAGGCAGGCAATACTGGCTGTATGACCGACCGTGTGTGTCATTACCTGTGGAGCAGGGCTCGATAAGCAGTAAAATAGGGAATACCAATGGCAGCTCCTTGCTTCAAGTCCAGTTTTTCTGGCAGCGTGTAAACGGTGTGATCGGCTGCAAGAGCATACTCGGCATAGCCCCCTGAGATGGTGCTAGTAGTGAAAACCCTGTGACCTTTCTGGGGAAAGCAAGAAATGAATAAATGCAGCAGGGACTAAAAATGATGTCAAATGGATATAATCCTTTCTAATGCAACTTTTATAACAATGAATAAGTATTTTTGTATTGTTTTCTCCATCTTGGAGTCTCATAAAAAATATCTGCAGCATACTGAACATTCTTAAATGTTTTATTAATAGAAACCAGGACGAAAACGTAAGGAAAATAGGAAAAAATAAAAAAGGAAAGGAAAGAAAACCTCCAGAATGGTATAATGAGAAGACAACTGAGACCTTACTGTGCCTTTACCAAGAGACCTTACTGTGCAAGACACTGTATTAGGAGTCTAATGAGTATTGTCTAATTTGATCATCTCAAGAGCCTACGAGGTAAGTACTTTTCTTATCACCACTTTAGATTAATTCCACGACACAAATGAAGAAATATAGGGACAAAGAAGTTCAATAATTTGCTCAGATTAAGCAGTTAGTAAATGGCAGTTAATACAACTGCTTTCTTTTTCGGAAATACTAGGAAGAAGAAATAAATAAAATGTAAGGCTTCTTCCACACACCAAATACCTGTTCTAAATCCTTCCCTCAGGTTTCTTCACCCCTGCATTCCTTCCCTCATTTTTTAGGCATACGCCGAGTAGGAAACTATGCCTGGATCCTGACAGCAAGATGAGCCGGGACGGGCTTCTTCACTTGTTACAGCATCAGAAATACAGTAAACTCTCAGTAAACTCTGCTGGGTCCTTGCTATTGGAAAGCAGATGCATAACTGAGGGTGAGTAAGGCACAACGGAAGCCTTAGAGCCTGCCCAAAATGACCTGCATGCTAGGGAAATCAGACTGGCTACTATAAACACCTGCCCAGACTCCCCTTTCTTGAAAAAAATGTAAATATTCCTTGGAATAAGAAAAACATTAAGGCACTTTCACGTACATTAAGTACTTTCACGGTACTTAAATCTGTCCTGTTTGAAAAAAAGATCTAAAAAAGTAATAGCCCTGGGGCACCTGGGTGGCTCAGTGGATTAAGCCGCTGTCTTCGGCTCAGGTCATGATCTCAGGGTCCTGGGATCGAGCCCTGCATCGGGCTCTCTGCTCTGTGGGGAGCCTGCTTCCTCCTCTCTCTCTCTGCCTGCCTCTCTGCCTGCTTGAAATCTCTATCTGTCAAATATATAAATAAAATCTTTAAATTAAAAAAAAAAAAGTAATAGCCCTATACAGCGGGATAGAAACAGAAAAGATTCAAAAGGCATCCAGCAGTCAAAGATAAGTGTCACTGTTTAGGGTGCCACTTGCAAATGGTCAAATATGACTGTGTTAAGATTAATCTTGTTTTTATAGCTTAAAAAGATGTTGCACAGATTGCAATATAATTCAAACAAGTTCTAAGAATTCACTATGGAAAGCAGGACTTTGAGTTCTGTGATTAGTTCTTTGACTAATAACAAAACAACTTCCCCCATCAAAAGCACCTTAAACTTTAGGAAGAGAGAAAAGGAAAGGATAGGAATAACTACAATGCAAGAAAACATGATGAACCATCAAAGATTATGTCCCAGGAAAAGAAAGGATTATTTCTAAGTTAAAGAATCAAAAACAGGTTCATTGAAGAGATAAGATTTAAGATAGGTCTTGAGGAACTGGGCAAGATTTTGAGAAATGAAATGGAAAAAAGTTATTACAAGTGAAGGAAACAAAGTAAACAAAGAAACAGTGGCAGGAATAAATGCTGAGAAACCGCTAGCACTTGTGCCCAGTGAGTAAATAGTCTAATGCACGGAAGGTAATAGTTTCAGAGATACAATGAAAAGGAACTAAAGCTGGAGTTAAGCCCCTGCACCTATGTTTGTAAGTTTCAGTTTAATTCTTCCAGGCAGAAGAACCAAAATGAGCAAAGACAGAGAAGGAAGAGCATGGGGTATGCAGGAAAGAACAGCTTTACTAAAAAATAAAGTACAGGGTGAGAAGGAATGGAGATGGGAATAGAAGGGACAGTAGGAAAGAGCAGGAAAGAGTCTTCTATCACAACATAAGCACTCTCAGCAATACTCTGAAATCTGTAAGGAACTGACCTAAGAATTAAACCGTACAACAATCGATTACATTTTAGAACACACCCCTTATGGAGCAGGGATAGATTCGTGGAGGAAGGAGGGCAGGTGGTCAGTTAGGTATCCGTTACAGATACCCAGGTAAGAGACTAGGCAGCATAACTTGAACTCCGGGCAGTGGGCACAGAAGGACGTGAGAGAAAACCATCCTAGTGAGAGAAAGCTGAGTGATGAGGAGTGAAACTACCGACATCACCAACACAGTTGCACAAGAGAAGAGCAGATCTAACATGACAAAAGGTAAACTCTGTTTTAGACACACTGTGTATGAGGTTACCAAGGGCTGGTGGCATGGGTCCCGTCTCCCACATCTCCCACACAACTTTCTGTGAAGAAGTAAATGTTCTGTATCAGCACTGTCCAGTAGGGCAGCCACTACAAACAGGGGCTATACGCATCTGATATGTCGCTGGTGTGACTGAGGAACTGACTCCTTTACTTTACTTCAAATTAATATGAATTTTAATTCACATGTGGCTAGTGGTTACCTTATTAGGCAGAATTTTAATTCATATGTGGCTAGTGGTTACCTTATTAGACAGGACAGGTTCACAGCTTAGTGGAAAATTCTAACCTAAAGATATCATATGTGATCATGGAAACCATGGGATCATCCTGAAGAAGGCACAGAATACGAAAAGCAGAGGTGTAAAACGAGATTGAGAACACTGGGCAATTCTGAAATTTGAGGAGCATCCTGAGAAAAAGCAGCTTGAAAAACATCGCCTAGGAGGAAGTGGGGAAAAGGACAGGAGAAAATGATGTCATAGAAGCTGAAAGAAAAAAAAATTTTTTTAAGAAAAAGTTAAGTGGCTGACAGTGTCAAATGTCACCAAGAAGTCAAGAGAGATAATGACATAAAAGGGCCCATTAACTCTAGCAATAGAGAGGCCATTAGCGACATTAGCAAGAAGCGTTTCAGTGGAGCAATGAGGGCAGAAGCCAGACCACCACGGGCTGAGGGGAGCACAACCACAGGAATCGGAATGCCTTCCTGTGCAGAGGCCACGTTAATCTTCTCTGTCTCGGTCCAATTTTGGTAAATGTGCTGCCAAAGTGGAGCAGGTCAAGGAATTATGAGGAAAGATGCTGGAACATGAATATACTATCCATGTTTTAGATTTCTTTTGGCATATAAATAACAAAAGCCCGATCATAATATTTTCATTGACTCAGTCACCTTGATCTGAGTCAGAGCTCCAAAAATGTATAGTTGACCTGGCATTCTTTACATCTTTTACTTAGTATTCGAAAGAATTGGCCTTTCCTTTATCTTATGAAACTTAATTTATAAAAAGAATTAAACATTATGTTGGCTTGTGTATTATTGAGAGGAAATAGTATATTTCCTTGCCTATTTTCTGTCCTTGCATATTTCTCCTACATCAAAAGGATCACAGCTGAATTCTGTGAGAATGTGAAGATACAGAATTTACCCAGCGCTTATCCCCAACAATGGAAACTAGGAAGACCTCTAGATAAAAGCCAATCTCTTTTTTGAATAGAGGAGTCCCCCAAGTGGCAGAAATTGTGTAATGGGGCCTTTCATTTTTTTTGAAGTTTTTATTTAAATTCCAGTTAGTTAACAGATAGTGTAATATGAGTTTCAGGTGTACAATACAGTGATTCAACACTTCCATACAACACCCGGTGCTCATCACCACAAATGCTCTCCTTAATCTGTAACGGGGCCTTTTAAAGACTAATGACACATTTTAAAGCTATGTTAAAATATTTTAAGAAAAATATTAAGCCAAAATGGAAAGAATTTAAAATGTAATACCTTGAAAGTGGATACATTATCTCCAACAGCTTCTACTATGCCAGCCACATCGGAACCAGGAGTGTAGGGTAAGAGTGGTTTTCTACTATAAGTACCAGAACGAATGTATGTTTCCACTGGGTTTATACCACATGCATGGACTTTGATTAGAACCTGCAATGACAATGTATTTTCATTCACACAGAACATTTAGGCATTCATTCAGCATTAATGCTACGACTCTACTGATTATGGGAATTATAAAAATGGACGGAAAACCTCACCTTCAATGGGCTCCCGTTACAGTTTTGCAAACCAACATATACATAAAAAAGATAAGACAGAAAGGCTTATTAATGTGTTATATTAAAAACATTTTGGGAAAATAGTAGTGGAAATATTTGAGAGGATGTGCGGCACCAACCTTTATGTGCTCATCAAACCCAATTCCTCCTCCTTCTAGGTCCATAGGAAGAATATTATTTCTTGGTGCCTTATAACTGAGTTTTAGCCAACAGAATGTGAACAAAAGTGATCAGAGCCACTTTCTGGCCCATAAAGATGTTCTAGGCAATCCACACTGTGCCTTCACCCTTTCATAGAAGTGACCCCAGAAGACAGAGGTGTTGAAGCTGGCAGAGCCCCATGATGGAAGAAGGCTGGGTCCACAAATCACTCTTTGAGAGTTACCCACTGATATTTTAGAATTTTGGAATTTAGGGAATGAGAAATAATTTTCTAATGTTGAGTCATTGAGATTTTGAGGTTACATCTACCACAGAAGCTAATTTTACCTTATTTAATACGTAATGATTACTTTTGCTGTGAGAGTAAGAGAAGGCCTTACAAAGAAAGTGGTATCCGAGCTAGGCCCTAAAAGAAGAGTATCTTTCAGAATGGGAGAAAAGGATATTTCAGGTAGAAGGAATAGTATGTGCAAAGACAGAAGGAATAAAAGCGGCTCTTGGGGAAACCAGACAATGCTGCTTATTACAGCACAGTCTATTGAAAAGGAGCAATAAGATATGAATCTCTAAAGTTAGGTTATGGCCAAACTGTAAAAACTCTCAGAAGCTTCAAGGTTCATTAAGGAAATGAGACTTGGGAGTCATGGAAGGTGCAGTAATAAAAATACATAATTTTTAATGAGAAAGTATATTGTTAGAGTCACCGGAAATGATTAAACTCTTCATTTAAATTCTCTTAAATCATATATAGAAGGCATGTATGCAGAAGAAAATGATTTTCCTACTGTGCACAAAATAGAAATCATGAAAGTTTGTAATAGAATAACTTGTTCAAAACTACTTATGACTCCATGCAGAAAAATTCAATTATTGCACTTCATAGATGATCCTCAACCTCAAAAATGTTCTTAGAGCAAGTTATTTTCCCTTTTCATGGATGTATCTCACTAACAGTTATAATTGTGCTCTCTTTATAGCATCAGTATAAACTGTTCTAATCCACTGTGTTTATGAATTATTGTGAATCTGCTCTTTTTGAACATGAACCTGATGTGCTGGAGACTCGCACTCAGTGTAATTATTGCCTATTTTTATGGAATTATTTCCACCTGATGGTCTTTTGGAATTGGTACTGCAATATCCGACTGGAGTTTAAGCACTTCTGGTCCACCAAATTCAAAAACTCGAATCGCTCTCATCAACTTCTGTCCAGTCGCCATGGTGATCTACACACCAAGAAAAAAAAATAATCTACTGTCATATGGTATCTAGGCTGTATCACTATGTTTTTCCCCCTGGAGGGGGCAGATCAAACAATTTTTCAAACAACAACTTAAATCATGAGCTTACACAGATCTCATTTCATGTTTAAGGACCTTTCATCTTACAAATCCTTCAGCTACAAAGCAAAATACTTGATATTACTTCCTGTAGGGATTCAGTGCCTTCCACAAGGGAATCAAACATGCAAACAAAAACATCTGGCTAGACATAGCATGAAACAGTATCTTAGGTTTCTTTTTGGGCAAGCTTGTGCTGTTACATCTTAGAAATTTGTTAAGTTTTATTAACATTGGATAAATAGATCTTCTGTTAGATTATGAAATATTTCAAATATAGTGAGAATCATAAAGCATAAAATGAACACATTTACCTGCCCCCTGCTTTAATAAATGTCAACATTCTAAAAACTTAGAACATTACAGACATAGCTAAAGCCTTCTTTACCACAAAACCCATTTCTGGCCCACCTTTTAAGTGGTGATCATTATCATAAACTCAGTGCTCATCAGTCCCAGGCATGACGTCATATCACTACTTCATGCAACAATATGTGTTATTGTGTTTCACAGTCCCAAACTTTATTTAGATTGGGTCATACTGTACTTACTTCAGCAACTTGCTTTTTCTTCTCAACATTAAGTTTTTGAGATTTATCAATGGCGAAACACTTAGCTTTATGAAGTTCATTCATCTTAACAAAAGAGGAAAACATGAAAAACTGAAAAAACTGCTTTGTATGTAATCTTTTATAAAGCACAAGGGTCATTTACAGTTAACCTTTCTGTCCTATCACTGTTACTTTTTTTCTACCACTGTTATCATTAAAGTGAAAACTCAGAGTTAAAATACACTCTAAGAAAAGGTAAACAACATTTGAACAGAAAAATAGCTAATTATGGAAATCTTCCATACCTATAGCAATCAAACGAAAAGGTTTTTGACTGTATCTTCAAATTTTGCTTGTGGTTTATCACAATTTCTTGACATTAACCACATCAAATAGTTAGTTAGGCTCTGCCACCACCCAGAACATCATTGCTAACTTCTGGAATAATTATATTCGTCAACCATGAGGAGGCAAAAGATCAAAAAGAGTTGCAGAAACTAGGACTTGAGATGAAAGAATTCAGACTTTTACTATATTGAAGCTCAACACAGAACTACTCAGAACAGAGTTATGTGCTAACTATAAAATGTCACTCCAAGTACAGGGGGGCGATCAAAAGCAGTTTGATAGTGTTATTAGTGGAAAGTTCCTGATATAATTAACCAAAAAGTGTATCATTTTAAGACTCTTTAAGTGATGCCACGTAGTACCAGCACAGAGGAGAAAGTAAATTGTCTATTGCTAGAGGGTGGTTTAGCAGTGACATGTCCTAAAGGGCAAACCTCAAATACAAGGGGGCAGAAGGGGGCAGAAAGCAGGCAGAAGACATAAACCTAAGGGCATTGTAGAGCAGCTGAGCAGTCCCTAAGGGTGACACCTGTGTGGGGTGAGGACCTGGAAAAGGCAGCTCACTCCACACCTACCAGCAGTCTCACGACTGAATTTCTATCTAGCTCTTCACTCAGGCTAGGTATTTCTTAGACAAGAAAGTGAAAATATAAAGACAATAAAACAAACAAACAAACAAACAAACCCAGCAACAACAAAAATAAGAAACAAGGTTGCCCAGCTCATAGTTTTCCATTCTGGAGATAACACAACTTTCTTTTCCCTTTTTGTCGTCAACACAGTGTTTGTAAAGAGTGCAGGTTTTGGAATCTGAAAGCTTTCAGTATGAATTCCAGCTCTACCATTTACTAGCCAGATGGCCTTGGGCAAGGCAATCAACTTTGTTGAGCTTCTTCATCTCAAAACTGGGCTCCCACTCAGGGTTACTGTGGTAGAGACACAGCAAGCATCAAGCACTGAACCCAGCAAATGTTCACTCCTATATATAGTAGACATCATGATTCCTTTCCCATCTCTTTTCTCCTTTCCAATTTCTTACTCATTAAAATACTCTTGATTCTATAATTCCATAATCACTTCTGATTTTACATAACAATATTTACGGGACTCAGATTATAAACAAGAACTTCACCTCAAGCAATTCAGTCTGGAGAATCATTTAAACAAAACATTAATATCAAACACTGGCTATTACTCATTCAACATGTATTTTTTGGACATTAACTATAAGCGAGGCACTGTGCTAACCCCAGAGAACACAAAGGGCAGAGAAAATGCCCCAACCCTCCTCCTAGCTCCTGTTAACTGTGCTATCATTCTCTCACACAGCTACATACACCATGTAAGATCTGCAGTGACTTTTCCACTTTTACCTACTTCCTACGTATTTCTTTCTTTTTTTTTTTTTAAGATTTTATTTATTTATTTGACAGACAGAGATCACAAGTAGGCAGAGAGGCAGGCAGAGAGAGAGGAGGAAGCAGGCTCCCTGCTGAGCAGAGAGCCCGATGTGGGTCTCCATCCCAGGACCCTGAGATCATGACCTGAACCGAAGGCAGAGGCTTTAACCCACTGAGCCACCCATGTATGTAACATATACACCCCCCCCCCCCCCGATTTTGGTATCTGCTAAGTTGGGAGAAAAGAACAAAGGAAAAGAATACTCATCCTTAATACTGGATTTAGAAGACTCTGCTGCCTCACCTAGTACTACCATCTGATCCTATCAAGCATGTAAGGAGACCAGGCATAACCTTGACAGAGCTGTCTTCTACTTTGCTTCTGTCCATCTTATTTCCCACTGAGCCTTTGCCACTATGATGGATCAGGCTTCAAACTGCACAAATTGCCTTTGAAAACCCCTTCAACTATTCACAGGATCATCGCCTGCTTCATAATATATAATACATTAGGTGATATGTCAAAGGGAATTATAAAAAGAATAAAATAATACAATACGCTGATAGTAATTATAATCCTTAAACCCCTAATAACTGATTTCTTCTAAAAACCAAGTATTTTATGCCCACTGGTATAATTATTTTCACAATGGGGAGGAAAGCAACCATTTAATTGTACGCAGAAACAGAAATAAAATCACCGTTCATTTTATGGATGAGAAAACATTCTAAGAGGTTAAGAGACTCACCAGGGTCACACAGAGGCAGAGCAAGAACCCTAGTCCTCTATGTTAAATGTTGATTGATTTTTTTTTTCCTTACTATACAATCCTTTTCATCTTACCCTTTGAAATGTTGGCATAGAAGATACTTAACTTCTTAAAAATATACTTTATAATGATGATAGTGAGACAGGCTGAGCTAGCAATATGAAATTCAACTAATCTGCAGGTAGGATTACATATTTTATGATTAAGGCATCTGCTCAGAGTGTGAAATTTTCCAAGAGTCTGTAAGTTAGGGTGATCCAGTAGTGATACACAGGACATCATTTTATTAGGAAAACTAATAATTTCCTTATCTGTAAAATGGGGCCAGTACTCCCTTGCTTGCCCTCCTCACCGAGATTAACTGCAACAGTTGTGTGAGCTCCACAGCATGCCACCATGCCCCAGGCTCTGTTAGACTAAATCATTTACATGTCAGCAGGCCTGCCACCTTGCTAGTGTTTTCAAATAGATTTTTCTATTCATCCAGTGTAAACTTTAAATTAGAGGACCTGGCTTAATTTTTGGTTGTACTTTTGACCTATAAAAAGTTGCCAAGCAGGGCACCTGGGTGGCTCAGTGGGTTAAGCCTCTGCCTTCAGCTCAGGTGGTGATCTCAGGGTCCTGGGATCAAGCCCTATGGCTCTCTGCTCTGCAGGGAGTCTGCTCCCCCCCCCCACTTGTGACCTCTAATAAATAAAACCTTAAAAAAAATTTGCCAAGCATACTTCGGAAATCTAGGAAATACAGAATATAAAATTCCTTCTCAGTGATCTTTTTCTATGCTCTGTTTCAATCTGTTTGGTTTAATAAAAACTAAAGGGATAGGGAAAATGTTAGAACTATATTTTAACACAGAATGAAGAAATCGAGCCACAAAGCCAGAGCAAGGGCACTTAATGAGAGAAGGGCGTAAGATTAAATAAGAATTTCTGGCAAGACATAAAAAAAAAAATAACTTGGAAAGAGAATCATCATTGCGAAATGTGCTGCTGTTGATCAAGAATGCTTCATGTAAGCCTTCTCTCTTTTTTTTTAATAGTCTTAAGCTAGAAATGTTAAAAAAAAAAAATTAAAAGTAACCTAAGAAATGTCGCTTCCTGGCTGTGTGACCTTGTCAGGTTGCTTTCCTGGTCTGGATCTCAGTGCCCACTTCTGGTAAGAGGGGGTGGTGGAGAAGGAGTTGAATAGGTAATTCTAGGCCTCCCCAGGTTCTTGGATGTAAAGACTGGATGGAACTAGGCCGGCAGCTCTCCAGGGCTGGGAAAGAGCTCGGTGGGATTTGTTGCTGCCGACCAGACATACACGCAGCGTGCCAGTGGCTTCAGTGGGAATCGCACAACTTTTCCGCCACCAGTCCAAACTTCAGCCTTTAAATAGAGTTCAATCATTAACGCATTCTCTAGTCACGGAGAAAAGCCTCATCTCGGAACTAAGTGAACATTTAACGATGTGTTTATGCGGTGTTTTGTAATTTTTTTCCTTTGAAAATCATTCTGGGTAAGGGTCACCGGGGTTGGGTGGGGATGGGGGGGGGGTCAAGGAAACTAGGCATTTCTCTCCAAAAGTAATACAGCAGCTCTGATGGCAAAGGCGACTTACGACCAGGCGGGCGGAGCTCGGGAGAAGCTCCGCGGAGAAGCCCATTCCCGCCGCGGGGCTGGGCGTAGGGCGCGCGGCCGCCGCGGGCTGCACTGGGAATGCCCAAGCCCAGGCCTGGCGGCGGGAGCGGAACCCACCGCACCTCACCGGGTGCAGCCGAAACGCAGATCTCCCTGAAGACCAGGATGGAGGCTCGCGGCCCGCAAGCGAAAGTCCCTGAGTGATTTACGCATGAGAAATTCGCATCCCCTAGAGGGAAAGGTCTTCGGCCAGGAGCTCCTTTTTCCGATTCTCCAGGACAGACCGCGGGACAAGAGCGCAACCACAGTCAAACCCGGCTCCTTTGTGGACGAGCGGCGGGGAGACCCGCTGCCTCAACAACTAAAGGTGACTTTTTCAAACCACTTACCCGGTTCTAGAGTGGGGAACCAAAACCTGCGAAGGCTAGCTCAGATTCCACAAAAAGGGGACGGACCTGGGCGTCTTCTACCCTTGCCGGCTCCGCCTCGCCCGCGCCTGTCTCCCCGCCCTCAGGGGAGGGCACGACGCACTCCCGAACTCTGAACGAGGAGGAAGTTTGGGCCTTTCCGGCCACCACTCGCCTCAAAATGGCTTCCCCCAGGGAAGGGTGAGGGCTGATGTCAAAGTAAAGACTAAATCCTTCCTCGCATGGATCGTTCCGCAGAGTTCAGGAAATGGAAGGCCCAGTGTCTGAGCAAAGCGGACCTCAGCCGGAAGGGCAGTGTGGACGAGGATGTGGTAGAACTTGTGCAGCTCCTGAATGGGCGAGAACAGTACTTCACCACCAGTTCCTGCGCGGGGCGCATCATCCTCCTAGACGGGGTGAGGCCCTTTTGTTTCCCCGCCAGCCCTGCGGAGTGCAACACCGGGGGCCCTGTGTCCACCCAGTGCACCCCAGTCCAGCCTGTGTTTGTCCTTCTGATGGGTGCTTTCGGCTTCTTTATGAAACTTAGAGGTTGAATTAGGCCAGTGCTTCTGAAACTTCAACGGGTCTATTAATCAACGGGTGCCCTTTTATAACACAGATTCTGATTCAGTAATTCTGGGATGGAGCTGATGACACTATGTATTTCTGACCGGCCCCCAGTGATGGCGAAACTGCTGGCCTGAGAATGCTCTGGAGTTGCAAGGATAGAGAATTTGATTCTGAATAGTGGGGGAATTTAAGGACTTCCGGCGGGGCGATGCTGGGAAGCTCTTCTCTTCCATCGCCCTACCAAATTAACTGCTAGATAGAAAGTCTCCGGAGTGAAGGCGCTTACTGCCTCCTAGTGGCCCGCTCCGTTATTACAGTTCTGGTTATTTTTACATTATGCAAAATAAAATAGCGCAGTGTGGGTTAGTCTGAGAATAGTGGTCAAGCCCTCAGGCTTTGGTGTGATACTGCTTAGATTCTAAGCTAATTATGGGACTTACTGGCTTTGTGATTTTAGGAAGGTTATCTAAACTCAACCCGTCCCTGTTCTATGAACTGAGGATAATAGAGTATCGGCTTCTTAGGGATTTTATGAAGTAGAAATGGGATAATTTGAAACATTTAGCATCATGCCTGGCCCATATTAAGTGAGCTATGAAAGTTAAATGCATGCCAATATTACTATTCGGATTGAATTCAAAGCATGAAAGCACACTCACAAGCTCATTTTTTTTTGTCTCTTTTTTTTTATTTGTTTATTTGTTTATTTACAGCATAACAGTGTTGATTGTTTTGGCATCACACCCAGTGCTCCATGCAGTACGTGCCGTCCCTATTACCCACCACCTGGTTCCTCAACCCCCCCCCCCCCTTCAAAACCCTGTGGTTGTTTTTCAGAGTCCATAGTCTCTCATGGTTCATCTCCCCTTCCAGTTTCCCTCAACTCCCTCTCCTCTCCATCTCCCCATGTCCTCCACACAAGCTCATTTTTTAGATCCCTCCTTGACTGATAATTTGCTGGTCCCCCAGGTTAGCGAGGTAGAATATTTTTATATTGCCACCATTGCCTCCTGTGCTGTGGCACTCTAGTTGGGCTTACACTCTCATCTACTGCCCTATTTTACCTGGATTTCTGCAGCGTTTTCCTGATAGGTCACTGATCTACCATCTCTCTACCCCAAACCATGTTACACACTGTTAACAGATCCACCTTCCTAAAGAGAATTCTGTACATGTCACTAATCTATGCTGAAATCTTTTATTACACGTTTTTCCAACACAAAACTCATACCTCTATTCTAGTATACCTTCCAACCCTTCTGCTGCTCTGATATTTTCTGCTACTTCTCTTCATGTTTATCTCTTTACTAAAACTGAGCTAGTCTTTTTTTCATCTTATATTTACCTGCCCTTGCCTTTGTTCATATTTATTTTTCCTGAAATGTTTCCCCCCATCTCTGTATATTTGAGATGTGGCTTCCAAAACTCCCTCTCCCATCTGAACACAAGCATACACGCCCATTTGTAAGTAATGACTGCTTCTTCTGAACTGCCTTAGGACTTCTTCTGAACCTCTTTTCATTTTATGTATATTATTTATTTTCATTTAGCCTTATATTTGGGAAGGATTTGCATCAACTTACAGAAAAGCAATATAAGAAGAAAATTTAAAAGTGAGAAAATCTCGATGAAGGGACTATAGGCAAGATGAAACTAGAGATAGTTTTAGTTCCTAAATATGCCCCTAGATTCTGTAAATTTGCTAGAGGTGAGTCACACATTTGTTTCTAACATTTAGAGCAGCCAGCATAAGATCAGATAAATGTCACTGAGGTCATTCAATGAAAGCAAACCAGTTACTTAGAGGAAGGCACAGCTCTTCCTCTTTACAAAGCTAGACAGCCAAGTCTCCTGTGAACTCACTGTAAAAACAGTCACTTTGTAGAAGTACAGTGATTTCAACTAAGTGTGGTTCCCTGCATCTTCTTTCCAACCTCTTTGAGGGTAGAATCTATTTATAACCAAAGAATATAATAGAACTTTACAAATAAACATTTTTTCAGTTAATAAAAAACAAAACAAAACAAAACAAAAACCCCTAATATTAAGGCATTGCTTCTTGAAGCTTTGACCTTGCAGTCCTAGCTCTGCCCTTTGGTTCTATATATATAGTCTAATCCCGGTGTTACAAATGTATGCCTTTAGAAACTAGAGACATATTATAAGGGTGTAAACAGTCCACCTGTCACTAAAAAGTAACAGGTCCTATGTGGGATTGGTACAGTGCTTTTTTTACAAAGGGAATTCCAAGTTGTTTTTTTTGTTTGGTTTTTTAAATTTTGTGCAAGCCAAGGGGCACCTGGGTGGCTCAGTAGGTTGAGTATCTGACTCTTGATTTCAATTTAGGCCATAATCTCAGGGTCGGGAAGCCTACTTAAGATTCTTTCTCCCTCTCTCCCTCTGCCCCTTCTACCCCACCCCCCTCTCATGCCTCTGTCCTCTTTCTCTCTCAAAAAAAAAAAAATTTTTTTTTTGCAAGCCAATAAAACAACTACAGTACAACTCAGGCTGCTAGCATATAACCCCTTACTATAATCCCTTTTCTTCTGACAAAATCATGACTATATATCAGAAAATATTAAGTTTTTATATCTTAATAAACAATTTATTTTCTTTCTATACCAAATAATTTGGTTTCATTTTTGTTTCGGGTTAACTTTACCCAAAACCTAGTGAATTGTTCTCAGTAATACTTAAAATTACCACTTGGGATTATTAATCTAAGAAAGTTTACAATTATGCTATGCATTGTACTTATTATTTATGTAAATATTATATGACTAAATTAAATTTTTTTTTATTTTAGGGTATAAATGGTTTTGAGGTTCAAAAGCAAAACTGTTGCTGGCTACTGGTTACACACAAACCTTGTGTAAAAGATGATGTGGTAAGTTTTTATATATAAACTTAGAAGTAAATTTTTAGTTCAGACGCACATTAAATACATTTATGAAAAGAATAGCACATTCAAGATGGATTTATGTGCTTAATTATAATGACTGAAGATTAGAAAGCCTGGGAGAATTCATTACGGTGACTTTTTTGATTTGGGAGATAAAAGTATAAATATGTATATAAGCAATAAGCATTACTTATTGCTGAACAAAACACATCCCCTTAAACAGAGAGTTCATGGATATTGGACACAGAGTAGATAAAAAATTTGAATTTCACTTCTACCATTTGATAACTCTGTAACCTGGAATAAATTATACAAGGAGAAGGTAGCTCAGAGAAAGGGATAGTACTATCTATATATTACCAGCAAACAGACATAAATCAGTTATACATTATTTATCTCGGTTGCTTCTTGTAAAGCTTCCTATCTATCCTGGGTTATTTAGTTTTGGAAATTAAAATGAGTTCATATGAGTTTGTATTAGTTGGGCACTTTACATTAGCTATTCAGGTACTCAAGTGTTGTCTTAAGGTACTCACTCATTCTTCATCTCCTTCTTTGGGTACTGGTTCTTTCTGCATATTGACCCATATTCTCTTCTGCTGTAGACAGTTTTTGTGGTAGGAAAAATAACTGCCAGCAGCCCCAACAGAAAAGGACTTCTTGCTAATATCGCGGCATTATTCCCAGAGGCATCTGAGTCTTCCTGCTTGGGTTAGATGTTCTCCTCTTGAGATCAGTTATTTTTGCCGGAATGCAATACTGTCCTTGATCAGACCTAGGCACTGGCATCTCTGAGATTATGATAGCAGGAGTCATGAGTGATAGGGTCATGATTGACAGTCCCATCGAATCAAACGGTGTGAAGAAGGGAGGATACTGCCCAAGGATACTAGGTGGACAGAAATAATAACCACTTTGTATAAATTCTAGCTCAAGACATATATGCATCTCAAACATCAACCTAATAACAAAGCATTTAAATAGAACTTTTTTTTTTAAGATTGTATTTATTTATTTGACAGACAGAATCACAAGTAGGCAGAGAGGCAGGCAGAGAGAGGAGGAAGCAGGCTCCCTGCCGAGCAGAGAGTCGGATGCGGGGCTCGATCCCAGGACCCTGGGATCATGACCTGAGCCGAAGGCAGAGGCTTTAACCCACTGAGCCACCCAGGCGCCCCAGAACTTTTTTTTTAAAGATGTTTAGATGTTTTTTATTTTTTTTTAAGATGTTTTATTTATTTATTTTGGTGAGAGAGAGAGAGAGAGAGAGCAAGAGCACAAAGGGCGGGGACGGGCAGAGGAAGAAGCAGACTCTCTGCTGAGCAAAGAGCCCAATGTGGGACTGAATCCCAGCACCCCAGCATCATGAACCAAAGGCAGAGGCTTTACTGACTGAGCCACTCAGGCACCCTGAATAAAACTTTCATATCATATTCCTTTATTTTTTTTTAAAGTAGGCTCTGTGCATGTTGGGTACAACATGGGCTTAAACTCTTGACCTCAGAATCGGGAGTCACATGCTCTATGGACTGGTCCAGCCATATTCCTTAATGAAAATATATACCATATACCATATTCCTTAATGGAAATCTGTTTTGGAATTAAATAGAGTAGTAGTTTACTTTCCAAGGTATGACTGGAAAGAATGACACAAGGGGTTTATGGGAGAATTAGAAACCAGGTCTTTTAAAAGAATAGGCAGGTTAATCAGTGGTTGGAGAAAGAGGACCAAGAAAGCAGAGTGAAAAGTTATTGCAGAAAAAGGATACTGGATGATTCTGAATGTTTCTGGAAAAAACTGAAGTTGCATATGGTGAAAGGTCACCATAGAAAAGGATCATGTATTGGTGTCTGATGCTAACATTTCTCATTTATTTAGATGCCAGCCCTGAGGAAAGCAACCGGTGATGCCATTTTGAAATTTGAACCACTCATTCTCCATGTGCAGTGTCGACAGTTGCAGGATGCACAGACTCTGGTAACGTTTTTAGATCATACTTGAATTTATAGGTATGGGAGTAGATTTAATTCTTTTTTTTTTTTTTTTTTAAGATTTTATTCATTTACTTGACAGAGAGAGACACAGCGAGAGAGGAAACACAAGCAGGGAAAGTGGGAGAGGGAGAAGCAGGCTTCCCGTGGAGCAGGGAGCCTGATGTGGGGCTCGATCCCAGGACCAGGGGACCATGACCTGAGCCAAAGTCAAATGCTTAATGACTGAGCCATCCAGGCGCCCCAATGGTAGATTTAATTCTAAGCTTTAAATCTATAAAAAAAAAATATGATGTCAGTTTAATTAACTAGTTTTTAAATTTAATTATAGGTATGAAGTTATATATATGTCTGCAATTTGTAGAGCTAACCAGTTTATCTAATTAACCAGATTATCAGAATTTAACAGTTTATTTTTTTTAACAGCATTCAGTGGCAGTAGATTCTGGTTTCAGGAACTCTGGCATAACCGTGGGAAAGAGAGGCAAGACTATGTTGGTAAGAAAACTTTTGGCAAAAAGCAGTTCTTTGGGCCTGAAGCGATTCAGATTATTGAAAATCTCTTTGACTCCCAGTCTTTAGTCTCTCCCTACCCAAATCTTGCCATTCCCTTGCTCAGAAATCTTCGTACTTTACTCTTTCCTATAGAGCAAAGTCAAGTTCTTAGATTTGCATTTGAGCTCTTTTTTTTAATTTTAATTTTTATTTTTTTAAAGATTTTATTTATTTGGTATATATAGAGAGATCACAAGTAGATAGAGAGGCAAGTAGAGAGAGAGAGGGGGAAGCAGGCTCCCTGCTGAGCAGAGAGCCCGATGTGGAGCTCGATCCCAGGACCCTGAGATCATGACCTGAGCCGAAGGCAGAGGTTTAACCCACTGAGCCACCCAGGCGCCCCATGAGCTCTTATTTTATAGTGTTCTCCTCTATTTCCTTTCAACCTGATTCTCTGTGCCCTCCTTATCCTAAATAGTCTAAGCTCAATGTAATCAGTACCATGATGTAATAGAGAGAATCATAGGCAAGGTGTCTGAAATCCTCTGCTGGCTTACCACAGCCATATTGCATGAACTTGGACAAGCCCCTTAATTCTCTTGGGTCTCAATTCTCAGGGTCTCAATTTTCTTGACCATATCAGGGGGTCCAGCAAACTACTTCCCTGGGACCCAGATCAGTCCACAGGAGGTCAGATCCCACTACTCTCACTTGATAAAATCCTGACCCAGGTTGCTTTTGTGCTATAGCGGCAAAAGTGAGTAGTTATAACAGATACTGTATGGTCACAAAGTCAGAAATATTTGCTGTCTATCTTTTTACAGAGAAAGGTGACAACCCTGGACTAGATGATCTTTAAAACCCTTGCAAGCCTCCACCCTCTCTGAGTCCTTTCATGGCCAAATCCTAGTGATTTTGCCCTGTTCTGACTTCTATAGTATTTATTATTTGTATGGATTCTTGGCTTTTGAACTATTTCAGGTTTTCTTCCATTCTAGCTTCCTAGACTTTCCTATTTTCTATTTTTAACAAATTTGCCGTTTCCCAATAGAGATGGCTTACAAAAGAAGACACCTAGAAAAAAAAATACAAAACATGCCTAACTAGAAAGTCAAAGCCCACAGTAGTGGTCTGTGTCCCTGTCTCCTTCCTGTACACTCCATCTGGGAACCCAAGCAAGAACAGAATCGTTCATTCACTTTCCATTCCTTTGTCTTCTGTTTTTAGTTACTTACAAGTCCTGTCACATCTGCCTCTAATTTCTTATGCCCAACTCCACCCTTCCAAGCCCTCTGTTACTGCCCCTACTTAAGCCATCATGATCCTCCCCCAGTCTTTACAGTGGTCTCCTGACTCGTTCTCCTGCTATCCATCTTCTCCTTTAGTCCCCCCTAGCCAATACTGTCAGAATCATCCTTTTAAAAAAGTCAGGGTCTCCATATATTTCCCCTTGTATTCGAGGCCCTACCCAAACTATTTTCCACTTACCTTATTTATGCTTATCTTCTGCTAGCATACTTATGCTCCAGCCAGACAGAAAACTCTTAGCTCTTTCCCAAATGTATCATGCTCTTTTATGTCTCCATGACTATAGATGAGCCGTTTCTCTGGCTGGAATGTCCCCTGCCCCCATTTTTATATCTGGTGAAATGGCACTTAGCCTTAAAACCCCAACTCAAATGCTACCTTTCCGATAAAGCTGAGGCCTCAGTCTCAGTTAGTTGTTCTCTTCTACGTTTCCTTAGCACTGTGTATATGTGTCTGTATACACTCATGGACATGTTTGTACATATGTGTGTGTGTGTCTCTCCTGGCGTAACACCTATGTTTCTTGTCACTCTTTGTTCACTTATTTATTTCCTGTTTTAAAGTGAGCTCTTAAAGGCAGAGACCATATTATATTTATTCTGTTTCTTCCCCCCTTTCATGAGGCCAAAACACTGTAGATGCTCAATAAAAGTTCAACGGAAGAGTTTTTATTTCTCGTGCTAGTTTTTGTTGCTGTTCTTAAACCATTCCCACTGTTTGGATTTAGTCAGAACACATTGGCTGTTTCATCAAGAGGTTACTAAGATTGGCAACCCTAAAGCATGGAGAAGGCAGCCCCTTTGGGAGATAGACCAGGCATGGTTTATTCTCATCTCATAACCACACTCTGCTCAAGCAGCACTAAGAGGCTCTTTCATATTCAGTCCATTTTGATTTTCTCTTGAAGCTTCTATTGAGATTTATTTCTTTTCTTTAAATAGTTTATTAAAGCTTCCTAAGCTTTAGTGAGAGTGAAACTGTTAAAGTGATTGGATTTTTGGATATTTTCTGTTTTTCTAAAAGACAATGTATAGAATGACTTTCTTAAGAAATAACTTTATGTGATGGGAAAATCTATTTAATCTCCTTTGATTCAGTTTTGTTTAGCTGAAGTATATTAAAGCATAAACTTAAAGCCTGTAATGGAACCAAACTAAGTTTAAACACAGCCCTCAATGGGACTTTTCTTTAGTTATCTTCAGTGTCTCTAGTGCATAAGTCATCGTATCTAAATTGTCTATTCCTTGCAGGCTATCCGGAGCACACATGGCTTAGAAGTTCCCTTAAGCCATAAGGGAAAACTGATGGTGACTGAGGAATATATCGACTTCCTGTTACAGATAGCAAATCAAAAAATGGAGGAAAACAAGAAGAGAATTGAAAGGTATATTAATTGATTGTTTCTATGGTACTCATGTATCTAAGTCATCCTTGAAAATACTGATACTCACATTTAACTTTTCTATTTGTAGTCTTATCACAGGTAATAAAAAAATGATCAAAGTAACAGATGAGAGTAGCCCAGACAGTAAAGGTTACTAAATGGAGTGTAAAGGGGAAGCTCCATCAGGGTAGGGGATGTGACTAGTAGGAACAGGCATAAAAGGAGAGAAACATCATCCCTCAGGTAAGAGAGCCCAACAGCAATGGGGACCATGACTGATGAAGTTGAAGGCAGCCAGGGAAGAGGTATACGCTGCCTCCTGAATGTGATCTGCTGGCAATTATCTAGAATCTCCTTTTGAGGAAAGCAACCTGGTTAATTTTCGCTTAATAATCTTTTACATATGTGGCTGGTTCTTACGGATTAGATCTAGAACTGCCATAATTGTCCCAGGTGGAAGATCATGACTATCAATTCACATCTTTATACCTTCTCTTCTTAAATTTTACCTCCTGGTAAATAAAACTCTTACATTACTTTCTTATCAACTTTTTCATAAAAACAGAGTTTTGACACAAAGAGGTGACTGTGATGCTGTCTTTTTTATATGAAAGGAATGCCAGTGATCTGGCATCAACACGATGTACACTTCAGAGTTTGTCAAGGAGTGATGGCCAACTTATCGTTTGTAATGTCCTTCTGCCTTCGCTACCTCACAACCAGTCAGTCACTGCCTAAATTATTCTTAGATCATCTCTACTGTCACTTTCTTTATTTAAAGCCACTGCAATAGCCCTATTAGCTGGTCTCATAGTAGAATGTTTCTGGTGTGTCTCTCTGCCAAGCCATTCTTTATATCACCATCAGAATCCTGTCTATAAAGTGCAAAGGAATCCTATTATTTTACTTGCCTGCTTAAAATTCTTTTAATACCTACAGTTTTTTGTTTGTTTGTTTGTTTTGTTTTTTTTTTTTGAAGTAGCTAAGACTACAAGTGCCAATGGTAGCAGTGTTGAATTTGGCTCCAGAGGCAGAACTGAATTTGAATCCGGGTTCCACCACAACTTACTCAATCAACATCATTGACTTCATTTGTCTTCCATCTAACTTGGGAGAAATACCTGTCTTAAAAGACAGTTTTAGTATAAATAGCATCTATATAATGACTGGCCCTATCCCTGTCATGTCATGGCTTCTCAGGATAGGGTCACTCTTTTCCTTCTTCAGTGACACATATAGAAAGTAAACCTGTGATCACATCATTACAAACCCTCCATGCTTTCCTAACCAGGACTCCTCATTTGAACCACAGAAGTCACAAACTTATTCAAGTGACTGTCTCAGTTCTTGCAACAATGGTGTACATCTTCTATTGTAGTTACATTGGAGAGAAGTTAACTCATTATAGACAATGGATGTCTTGGGGCATTGGAGCTTAATTTTCTAGTAGAACCCTGGTTGAAAAAAGCTGAGGGGTTACCTGGCTACCAGGTGCTTTGAGCAAACATTCTAAATGAAGTGATCATTTCAAGTAAGTACTAAGGAGCACCCAGCCACTTCACCAGACTACGGAGTTTGAACTACATCTAGGTTCTTATTGGTACCATTCCACAAGTTTACTATGTTTCTTAGATTGTATTCTGGTGAGGCTCTTTGCTAAAATGTAGGAAGTAACAAATCAGTTTCTCTGTTTCCTTACTTGAATTTCAACAAGATTATAAATATAGCCCAAGAGAAGTAACTATACACCCTGGTGAAGTTAATTGAGCCACGTTCACCAGCTGTAAAATCAAATTACACTTTAAATCCATCGACTCAAAAATATGTTTTGAGATTATAGTATGCATGCTGCTATCAAGAGAGCCATGCTCATCATATAAAATCAATGAAAAATTAAAGAAGGGCAGAAAGTGTCTTAAGATACTGATTAGAAGATTACACGTGAATTCAGAAAGGGGGAACAAATTAGAGAGCTCCTCTGGGAACAGCTGTACATTCAACCAAATGCGGAGAAAAAGTTACTCTTCCAATATGGAAAAGTGAAAAAAAAAAAAATACTGGAAGTGATAAGTTCTGCAATCAGACTTTGAGTACGAAATTGGTTTGACATAGGACCAAAGTTTCACAATTCAAATAACTATAGTAGAATTTTTAAAAGTCAAGTCCTAATCAGTAATATGTCAGCAATAAGAAATAGTCTAGAAATGTGAAAATCAAAGGTAAGAGGTAAAATGTTTTAAAAAAAAAAGTCTCGTTTGTGTGAAACAATTCCCAAACCCACTTCTTAATGGGAAGAATAAGAGAATTTTATATATAATGATTTCTAACTAAAAAATAGGAAGCTTGGAGATCTCTTTTCCAATTATAAGAGAAAGGTTCTCTTTGGATCTGTTAATAAGAGATCAGGACTGGGGCGCCTGGGTGGCTCAGTGGGTTAAAGCCTCTGCCTTTCGCTCAGGTCATGATCCCAGGGTTCTGGGATCGAGCCCCGCATCAGACTCTCTGCTTGGCAGGGAGCCTGCTTCCTCCTCTCTCTCTCTCTGCCTGCCTCTCTCCCTACTTGAGATCTCTATCTGTCAAATAAATAAATAAAATCTTTAAAAAAAAAAAAAATAAGAGGGGCGCCTGGGTGGCTCAGTGGGTTAAAGCCTCTGCCTTCGGCTCAGGTCGTGGTCCCAGGGTTCTGGGATCGAGCCCCGCATCGGGCTCTCTGCTCAGCAGGGAGCCTGCTTCCCTTCCTCTCTCTCTGGCTGCCTCTCTGCCTACCTGTGATCTCTGTCTGTCAAATAAATAAATAAAATCTTTAAAAAAAAAAAAAGAGATCAGGACTGACTTGGGTCAGATGAAACCACTATTTGACTATGTCTGAGTAGAACAAAATTAGCCATGTTTTTCTCTTCACGAACTGTATAATAAGAAAATGGTAAATAAAGAGTAAAAGGGCTGACTACATTGGCATATAGTACTGTTGATAAAGCAAATTGGAGAGAAAAAGTAAAAATCAATTCCCAAAGGTCAGTTGTGCTTTTTTTTTAACTTTTCTATTTTATGGTAAAATATATATGCCATAAAACTTACCAGTTTTAACTGCACATTTCAGTGGCATTATGTACATTTACACTGTTAAGCAGCCACCACTGTCCACCTTCATAACCTTTTCATCATCCTAAACTCAAACTCAGAACCTGTTAAACAACAAATCCCTATTCCCCAGACTCCCAGTCCCTGGTAACCATTCTATTTTCTATGATTTTGAATTTGACTATTCTAGGTCCCTCACGTAAGTGTATGTGCTGCCGAAGCGAGCACAGTCCCTCACGTAAGTGGAATAACATACTTGTCCTTTTGTGTCTCGCTTATTTCACCTAAGTATACGGTCTTCAGAGTGTATCCATGTTGTAGCATGTATCACAATTTCATTCCTTTTTAAGGCTAAATAATATTCCACTGTATTTGTAGGCCACATTTTATTTATCCATTCACTCATCAGTGGACAATTGGGATTTTTCCATCTTTAAGCTTTTGTGAATAACGCGGCGAGGAACACATGTGTACAGATGTCTGAGTCCTGCTTTCAGTTTTTTTGGGTGTTTGCCCAGAAGTAGAATAGCTGCATCATCTGGTAGTTCCATGTTTCATTCTTCGAAGGACTGCTGTGCTGTTTTCCACAGGAACTGCACTATTTTATATTCCCCCAGCCATGCACAAGGGTTCCCTTTTCTCAACGTCCTTGCCAATACTTGTTGCCTCTTGTGGGTTTTTTTGATAGTTGCCATCCTGACAGGTGTGAGGTGATGCATTTGTGGTTTTGATTTGCATGTCCCTGATGGTTAATGACATGGAGCATTTTTTCCTACAGCTATTGGCAAGTCTATGAAATTCTATCACTCTGCTACTTTCCTTCCTGCTTGTGGTGCCTGTTGTTCCTAGCCCATCCTTCAGCTACTTCCCCGTATAATTGATAGGTCCTCCAAATTTCTCCCAAGTCCTGAGCCTATATAGCCAATAACCGTTGGAACATATCTAACTAGAGTACTCCATCAGCCTTCCTCATTATCTTTCTTGTCCTAGTCTGAACCCCATAGCCATTTCCTTGGTTCAGATTTTTTTCTTATTCACCAATATCATTACAGTTTATTCCTCAGTACAAAACAGAAATATGAACCTTATTGAGTTACA
Source organism: Meles meles (assembly GCF_922984935.1). NCBI lineage: Eukaryota > Metazoa > Chordata > Mammalia > Carnivora > Mustelidae > Meles > Meles meles. The sequence goes on along the minus strand of NC_060066.1, from coordinate 154,276,320 downwards.
TTAATTAATTGCATGTATGTCAACTACAGGGTGGTCACATTGAAAATAGGACTGAGTTCTCCCTGCCACCAACCAAACTCATACATGCTTTAAATATTTCTTATCTCAAAACCTAAGGTAGTGTCCAGCTCATAGTAGAAAACCAGTTCATGTTTATTGAATTAATAATAAACAAAGGAACTTAAAAGTTCATCCATTAAATTGAGTTCCCCAAAGACAATGACAGTTTCTCATTTACCATTCTCTGAGGGTCTGACATGAGAATAGTGCTTAGTAAATGTTTGCTAAATTTGTTAACTTTTTCCATCCATAGTGCTACTTATGAGGCTTCAAAGCCTTAGATGATTATTCTGGAAGACATATAAGATGGCCTAGAGATAAGAGTCAGCGGTGTAGGTTCTTGGCACACAGTTCAGGTGAGAAGTAATAGGAGCTTGACTAGCAAGATGAATGGGAGTGATAGTGCAGAATGTAAACTGAACATGGTGACAGACTACAAACGGGGGTAGAAAGGAGGAGGAGGCAAGGATAACAGATGTCTTAGACTCCTTGTTGTTGCTGTCTTTTTTTTTTTTTTAAATTAATTAATTTATTTTTATTTTTTTATTTACAGCATAACAGTGTTCATTGTTTTGGCATCACACCCAGTGCTCCATGCAGTACGTGCCCTCCCTATTACCCACCACCTGGTTCCTCAACCTCCCCCCCCGCCCCCCCACCCCCCGCCGCCCCTTCATAACCCTCTGGTTGTTTTTCAGAGTCCATAGTCTCTCATGGTTCATCTCCCCTTCCAGTTTCCCTCAACTCCCTCTCCTCTCCATCTCCCCATGTCCTCCATGTTATTTGTTATGCTCCACAAATAAGTGAGACCATATGATACTTGACTCTCTCTGCTTGACTTATTTCGCTCAGCATAATTTCTTCCAGTCCCGTCCATGTTGCTACAAAAGTTGGGTGTTCGTCCTTTCTGATGGAGGCATAATACTCCATTGTGTATATGGACCACATCTTCCTTATCCATTCATCCATTGAAGGGCATCTTGGTTCTTTCCACAGTTTGGCGACCGTAGCCATTGCTGCAATAAACATTGGGGTACAAATGGCCCTTCTTTTCACTACATCTGTATCTTTGGGGTAAATACCCAGCAGTGCAATTGCAGGGTCATAGGGAAGCTCTATTTTTAATTTCTTCAGGAATCTCCACACTGTTCTCCAAAGTGGCTGCACTAACTTGCATTCCCACCAACAGTGTAAGAGGGTTCCCCTTTCTCCACATCCTCTCCAACACACGTTGTTTCCTGTCTTGCTAATTTTGGCCATTCTAACTGGTGTTAGGTGGTATCTCAATGTTGTTTTAATTTGAATCTCCCTGATGGCTAGTGATGATGAACATTTTTTCATGTGTCTGATAGCCATTTGTATGTCTTCATTGGAGAAGTGTCTGTTCATATCTTCTGCCCATTTTTTGATATGATTATCTGCTTTGTGTGTGTTGAGTTTGAGAAGTTCTTTATAGATCCTGGATATCAACCTTTTGTCTGTACTGTCATTTGCAAATATCTTCTCCCATTCCGTGGGTTGCCTCTTTGTTTTGTTGACTGTTTCCTTTGCTGTGCAGAAGCTTTTGATCTTGATGAAGTCCCAAAAGTTCATTTTTGCTTTTGTTTCCTTGGCCTTGGAGACATATCTTGAAAGAAGTTGCTGTGGCTGATATCGAAGAGGTTACTGCCTATGTTCTTCTCTAGGATTCTGATAGATTCCTGTCTCACATTGAGGTCTTTTATCCATTTCGAGTTTATCTTTGTGTACGGTGTAAGAGAATGGTTGAGTTTCATTCTTCTACATATCGCTGTCCAGTTTTCCCAGCACCATTTATTGAAGAGACTGTCTTTTTTCCACTGCATATTTTTTCCTGTTTTGTCGAAGATTATTTGACCATAGAGTTGAGGGTCCATATCTGGGCTCTCCACTCTGTTCCACTGGTCTATGTGTCTGTTTTTATGCCAGTACCACGCTGTCTTGGTGATCACAGCTTTGTAGTAAAGCTTGAAATCGGGTAACGTGATGCCGCCAGTTTTGTTTTTGTTTTTCAGCATTTCCTCAGCAATTCGGGGTCTCTTCTGACTCCATACAAATTTTAGGATTATTTGCTCCAGCTCTTTGAAAAATACCGGTGGAATTTTGATCGGAATGGCATTAAAAGTATAGATTGCTCTAGGCAGTATAGACATTTTAACAATGTTTATTCTTCCAATCCAAGAGCATGGAACGGTCTTCCATCTTTTTGTGTCTTCTTCAATTTCTTTCATGAGTGTTCTGTAGTTCCTCGAGTACAGGTCCTTTACTTCTTTGGTTAGGTTTATGCCCAGGTATCTTATGGTTCTTGGTGCTATAGTAAATGGAATCGATTCTCTAATTTCCCTTTCTGTATTTTCATTGTTAGTGTATAAGAAAGCCACTGATTTCTGTACATTGACTTTGTATCCTGCCACGTTACTGAATTGCTGTATGAGTTCTAGTAGTTTGGGGGTGGCGTCTTTGGGGTTTTCCATATAAAGAATCATGTCATCTGCGAAGAGAGAGAGTTTGACTTCTTCCTTGCCAATTTGGATACCTTTTATTTCTCTTTGTTGTCTGATTGCCGTTGCTAGAACTTCTAATACTATGTTGAACAAGAGTGGTGAGAGTGGGCATCCTTGTCGTGTTCCTGATCTCAACGGGAAGGCTGCAAGCTTTTTCCCATTGAGGATGATATTTGCTGTGGGTCTTTCATAGATAGATTTTATGAAGTTCAGGAATGTTCCCTCTATCCCTATACTTTGAAGCGTTTTCATCAGGAACGGATGCTGGATTTTGTCAAATGCTTTTTCTGCATCAATTGAGAGGACCATGTGGTTCTTCTCTCTTCTCTTATTGATGTGTTCTATCACACTGATTGATTTGCGAATGTTGAACCAACCTTGCAACCCAGGGATGAATCCCACCTGGTCATGGTGGATAATCTTTTTAATGTGCTGCTGGATCCTGTTTGCTAGGATCTTGTTGAGAATCTTTGCATCCATATTCATCAGTGATATTGGTCTGAAATTCTCCTTTTTGGTAGGGTCTTTGCCTGGTTTGGGGATCAGGGTAATGCTGGCTTCATAAAAAGAGTCTGGAAGTTTTCCTTCTGCTTCAATTTTTTGGAACAGCTTCAGGAGAATTGGTGTTATTTCTTCTTTGACAGTTTGGTAGAATTCCCCAGGGAATCTGTCAGGTCCTGGGCTCTTGTTTTTTGGGAGGTTTTTGATCACTGCTTCAATCTCATTACTAGATATCGGTCTATTCAGGTTGTCAATTTCTTCCTGGTTCAATTTTGGGAGTTTGTAGCTTTCCAGGAATGCATCCATTTCATCTAGGTTGCTTAGCTTATTGGCATATAACTGTTGGTAATAATTTCTGATGATTGCTTCTATTTCCTTGGTGTTAGTTGTGATCTCTCCCTTTTCATTCATAATTTTATTAATTTGGGCTTTCTCTCTTTTCTTTTGGATTAGTGTGGCCAATGGTTTATCGATCTTATTGATTCTTTCAAAATCCAGCTTCTAGTTTCATTGATACGTTCTACTGTATCTCTCATTTCTACCTCATTGATCTCTGCTCTAATCTTGATTATTTCCCTTCTCGCGTGTGGAGTTGGTTTGATTTGTTGTTGATTCTCCAGTTCTTTAAGGTGTAGAGACAGCTGGTGTATTCTGGATTTTTCAATGTTTTTGAGGGAGGCTTGGATGGCTATGTATTTCCCCCTTAGAACCGCCTTTGCTGTATCCCATAGGTTTTGGACCGAGGTGTCTTCATTCTCATTGGTTTCCATGAATTGTTTAAGTTCATCTTTGATCTCCTGGTTGATCCAAGCATTCTTAAGCAAGGTGGTCTTTAGCTTCCAGGTGTTTGAGTTCCTTCTGAACTTTTCCTTGTGATTGAGCTCCAGTTTCAAAGCATTGTGATCGGAGAATATGCAAGGAATAATGTCAGTCTTTTGGTATCGGTTGAGTCCTGCTTTGTGACCCAGTATGTGGTCTATTCTGGAGAAGGTTCCATGTGCACTTGAGAAGAATGAGTATTCTGTTGTTTTAGGGTGGAATGTTCTGTATATGTCTATGAGGTCCATCTGGTCCTCATTCAATGCTCTTATTTCTTTATTAATTTTCTGCTTCGATGATCTGTCTATTTCTGAGAGAGGCGTATTAAGATCTCCTACTATTATTGTATTCATATCAATATGACTCTTTATCTTGATTAATAGTTTTCTTATGTAATTGGGTGCTCCCATATTGGGGGCATAGATATTCACAATTGTTAGATCGTCTTGGTGGATAGTCCCTTTAAGAATTATGTAGTGTCCTTCTGTATCTCTGACTACAGTCTTTAGTTTAAAATCCAATTTATCTGATATGAGAATCGCTACCCCGGCCTTCTTTTGAGGCCCATTGGCATGAAAGATGCTTCTCCATCCCTTCACTTTCAGTCTGGGTGTATCCTTAGGTTCAAAATGGGTCTCTTGTAGACAACATATGGATGGGTCCTGTCGTTTTATCCAATCTGCAGCCCTGTGTCGTTTTATGGGCGCATTTAGGCCATTCACATTGAGAGTGATTATTGAGAGATAGGTTTTTATTGACATCGTGTTGCCTTTGAAGTCTTTCTGTCTATAGATTGTTTCTATATTTCTGTTCAATGATATTCTTAGGATTTTTTTCTCTTTTATAGGACCCCCCTTAATATTTCCTGCAGTGTCGGCTTGGTGGTTGCATAGTCTTTTAAGCCTTGCCGGTCTTGGAAACTCTTTATCTCTCCATCCATTTTAAATGTCAGTCTTGCTGGATAGAGTATTCTTGGTTGCATGTTCTTCTCATTTAGTACTCTGAATATATTCTGCCAGCCCTTCCTGGCTTTCCAGGTCTCTGTGGAAAGGTCTGACGTTATTCTAATGGGCTTTCCTCTGTATGTAAGAAGCTTCTTTGTCCTAGCTGCTTTTAAGAGGGTCTCTCTTGAAACATAATTCCCCATTTTAACTATAAGGTGCCGTGAGGACTTTGGAGAATCTAAAATCTTGGGAGGAAATCTTTCTGCCTCTAGTACATGAACGTTGTTTCCATTCGTGAGATTGGGAAAATTTTCATAGACAACTTCTTCCACTATATCTTCTAGACTTCTTTCTTTTTCTTCCTCTTCAGGGATTCCAATAATTCTGATGTTGGAACGTTTCATGGCATCGTTTATTTCCCTGATTCTGTTTTCGTGGCTTCTGAGCTGTTTGTTCCAGGCTTCCTCCTGTTCCTTTCTTTCTATCTGTTTGTCCTCCAGATCACTAATTCTATCTTCTGTCTCAGTTACCCTAGCTTTTAGAGAATTTAGATTGGATTGGAACTCATTGAGAGCATTTTGAACATCCTCCCTGGTGGCTTTCAGTTCTGCCCTAACATTGTGAACATCATCCCTGGTGGCTTTCAGTTCTGCCCTAATCAATTCTGTTTGGTCATCCATGGCTTTCTCCAACCTAGCTATTGCCTGGATAATTGTTAGTCTGAATTCCTTTTCTGACATATTGTCTATGTCGATAGCCATTAGCTCTGTTGCAGAAGGCCCATCCTCTGTATTTTTCTTCTGTTGGGTATTCCTCCTCCTAGTCATTTTGGTAAGAGATGACTAAACAGATGCAGCTGGACTTATCGATTGTGGTGCAGTCAATGTGCACCCTGGAACGCTTCTGTGCAATCAGGATTCCCCACCCAAATGAGAGAAAAAAGAAAAGAAAAAGAAATAGAGAAGAAGAAAGAAAAAAAAGGGGAAAGAAAAAAGGAAAAAAAAAGAGAGAGAGAGATAGGAAAAAAAGGGAAGATAAAAGAGAAGGCTCAGCCCAAATGGGCCACAAGGTAAGATTTGTGGAGTATACAAACAAAAACAGACAGACAAAAAGAGTGATAAAAGTATATGACAAGAGAAAAAAATATGTATATATAAGCAAAAAAAAAAAGGGAAGAACCTCCTCAGAAAGAACCCCAAGTATAAGATTTATATATTATCAGGACAAACACAAATTCACAGAAACACTGACAGAAGGAAAAATTGGGAGAATGGTTATAGATTCTCAGTGTGGGTGAGGAAGGTTATTTTGATTCTTCCTGAAGGTATCTTGATGTTTTTGTTAAGGGACTCAACTTTCCTAAGTTACAGGGGGATTAGAAACTGGTTTGCCTATAGGGGTAGCATTGATTGGGGAAAGGGGATTACCTTGAAGTTTAACTCTATATGTATAGTAGAAAATAAAAATTAAAAAAGAATAAACTAGACTAAACTAAGTTAAAATTTAAAAAGAATTAAAAAAATAGAAAAACAAAAGAAAAACACGGGTGTATGTATCAAAAAGTTCAGGTTAGAAGGTTATTAAAGAATTTGATGTACTGGACATCTCAGTGTGATGGTAAATAGGTTAAAAAATTATCTGTATGTATAAAAAAAAAGAACCAGAATATTGGTAAAGAGTTAAAAATGTAAGTGGTATTTATGAAGTAGTGGTGGTTGTTCTCTTGTAGTCTTTTTTTTTTTTTTTCTTCCTTCCTGATTGGTTTTCTGGGGGAGGGGCCTGCCACGTGGGTTTTCAGACAATGATGTTCCCTGAGTTAGGTCCTCCCGCTCCCCTCAAGGGGGTGAGCTCTTTTTTTTTCAGGAAACTGTTTTTTTCAGCCTTTTGTTCTTTGGGGGTTTTTATGTTCTTTCATCTGCTTTCTCTCGCCTTGACAGCTTTTGATGGTTTTTGGAGGTTTAGAGGAGAGCAAACAGCACCCCAACCTCCCTCTCAGAGAGAAGCCTCAGAATGTTTTGCAAAAGCTGCTGGCAGAGTCGGTTCTGAGTCACTGTCCCTGGGGGTGCAGGAGCTCCTCGTTGTACCCAAAACCAGGGCAGCGGTGGCTGTCTAGGCAGCTCCAGACCGCCAGAGAGGTTCCGAGCAGAGATCGCACACTGAGATTTTCCCCGCTGTCCCGGGCTGGGAATGTCTGGTTTTTCCGGCTGCCAGAGCTCCAGGCTAGCGCCTATGAGCACCTATCCCAAGGGAGGGTGTGGGACGCGCGCGTTTCAGGATTGCCGTCTGGCCAGGCTCCCAGCCCCTCACGGGAGCCAGACCCCACTCGTTCTCGGGCGCGCTGGCATTCAGGTGCACTGGCGGCTCAGGGACGGAGACCTGATTTCTCCGCTGCACTCTCTCTGGCTCCGTGCCAAGGGAGGCTGTCCTGGGTCTGGGGACTTAGGTCCCTGACCCTAACCGCCCAGGTTCCCACTATTACCCGCCGCGATCCTTTGCTGTTTGTTTTTTGAGTGCTTTCAACCAGACTCCAAGTTAATGCTGGTCCCCAGACGCAGAGCACTCTCGTGTTGGGGTGTTACTTTCCAATTGGTCACCTCTGGTGGCTCCCTCCCCCTTTTGTTTATCTTCCGATATCGGTCAGACGCTCCCAGTCTGCTTTACCTGCCACTGGCGTCTTCTGCTCCTGTAGAGATCCAGACGTGTATAATTCTGATCTCAGGCTGATTTCACGGGTGGTCGGAGTTCTTTGGTAGGTAATCAGCTCACTTTAGGGTACAGGTTGAAATGGTGCCTCCTCCTACTTCCCCGCCATCTTAGTGTATCGCTGTCTTATTTTTAAAAACAGAACTAAAACAGGTAAATAATAATTCACACATTTCCCTATTACTTAAGATCAAAGAAGCAAATAATATAAAGTGAAAACACATAACTTTATTTTTGTATAGTTTCTCACTTGGATATTCTGTTCCTCATTTTTTCCTCTCCTGTACCTAGCCAGCTTCTGCCCATCCTTGTAATTCAGCCTCAGCATTGGGGTATTTCTCAAGGAGCATTTCATGATCTCACCTGAAGCGAGGTACCCCAGCTATACTCCCCCTTCATCGTGTCTTCTTCATGGCATGCTGAATGTGTCTTCACAGTTCTGCAGCTCCCATCAAACCCCGAGCTGCTTGAGGCATAGCTGGGTCCTTTACCTCCCTTTCCAGCACCTGACACAGGCTCCGCCACGTACCTGTTTTTTAATAAAAATGCTAGGGTTTAGTCAAGTTAAAATCTGAATACGTATCTGTGAAAATAGCTTTGTTATGTGTGAATAATGGAACCCTGAAAGGGTATGAAATTGTGGCTAGATTTCATTAATTTTTATATTCCTATTTCAGAAGTCAGAGAAATATCAGCTCTTTATTGCAAATGGTTCTCTAACTGACCTGAAAAAAAGAATTCATTTTCCTAGAGCTGCTCTGAAAAGTTCTGTCGTGGAGAGAGCTAAGTATAAGTTGCCCCGTGGCATGATAATCTGACTGCAGAAGTAGAGAAACTGAAGACAATGATTTTCTTGGGGGTGAGGAAGACAGTTGCCTGTGCATACATTTCGTTTTATCTTCTGAGTTCTTTTTCTTGTCTGTGAGAGTGGAGAAAATTGCACTTTGAGAATTGGGCTTCAGAGTGCTGTGTAAAGGGGCATCGTATGAGGGGAGAGCATGTAATTGCGAAACACATTTCTGACTTATTGAGAAAGTTTCCCAAAGAACTTTTTAAAAATTCCCTTTAAATAACAAAAGGAAAACGTATTTGGAGTATTTGTTCTTGGCTTTCAGACAACAGGGTCATTTCCCATTTTACCAGTTGCTTTTAGTACCCCAAGGATGTAGCTTTAAATTCTTAGGTTCTTTAATGGAAGATTAAAGTAAGGCACCTGTTCCTCTTTAATTACTTTTTTGTGTGATTGACAGGATATTTTACACAAGCTATTAATTCTCTATGATCATAAAAGAGCAATTTAATCTTATCTTTAATTTTCTAGGAATAAAGTATAATCCAGAAAAAAGACTAGGTGACCTGAGTCTAAAGTTCAGGGTTGGGGGGAGAATGGTAGAAAATGGAGTTGCATATCATGGATAGCCTCTTACGATCAGATAGGGGTGATTCATCTATCATGTGAATCATTCTTATCAATGGAACAATGATGTGAAATGATTTACATCATTTGGTGGCATGAAGTTTTGGACTTACGTTTTATTTATTTTTTATTTTTATTTTTTTTAAGATTTTGTTTATTTATTGGACAGAGAGAGAGAGAGATCCCAAGTAGGCAGAGCAGCAGGCAGAGGGAGACGGAGAAGCAGTCTCCCTGCTGAGCGAGGAGCCCATGTGGGGCTCGATCCTGGGACCCTGAGGATCATGACCTGAGCTGAAGGCAAACACTTAACCAGCTGAGCCACCCAGGTGCCCTTGGACTTACGTTTTAGATAAAATGAGTCATTCTACTGGGTCATTGTGTTAAACTATTCTAAATAGACAGTATGGAAGCTGAGAAGAAAACCAGTCATTAAAGTCACCCGGATGATGGTAAGACCTGGAGGGAAGGATTATGCCAGGTGTAGAAATTTTCATGAATGTAAGAGACTGAACAAAATATTGGTAGATGACATGAGGGGCAGATGAAGGAGTTTAGTCTGGTGAAGTGTTGGTGAGCCAGCTGCATTCTGACCTCGTCCCAACTCTGTTAGGTGAGATACAGAAAGAGTAAGCATCTCCACTCGAGAAGAATGCAAAGCAGATGGTGTCTTTATGGGGAAACCAGGTTTCAGTTGGGTAAGGATATAGGGGTACATTAAATTAAAAGGTTGTTACCATGGAACAAGGTCTAAAAAATTATACAACAGTTAATATTTTCCAAAGTCTTTTGCTGTACCTCCTGCTGTACTGTTTTTCCTGTACTATACCTCTTCTTTGAGATTGATTTATTCACCAAAGAAATATCTATTGGGTGTCTACTATTTGCCAGACATGGTGCTGGATATCAGGTATATGTAACTGGTGAGTATGTAAGTAAGTTCTTGAAATACGGATAGGATATGGTGTAATCATGTTAGGTACATATTAAAATTGGCTGGACTATTTGGAAACAGGTGACTATCTTGGTTTTTTAGGGCAGTTTTAGAGCCTATTCATTGAATTAAATGAGAAAATTGATCCAAATAGCAATCTATTCCATAGGTGTCAAAAATTCCCTGTCATACTTTGCCATTATAATAGAACATAAAAGCATGAGATCCCCACAGGGATTCTCAGCTTCCAGATTACTCTGCTTGGGGAACTAGGGTAACACATGCATATTCACCTTTTTTCAGTGGTTGTTTATTCACTTATTTTTACCGAATGTCTTAGCATTGTACTGCATGGTAAGAATGAAACAGAAAACAACATAGATGGGGTCCTTGGTCTCATAGAGTTTGTATTCTATAAAAATGGTCATATCGAGAACTTACTTTGTGCCAGGCACTGTGCTAAGTACTTACGTAGGTCACCTATAACCTTCTGACAACCTGCTCGGTACAGAATAATGTCCGCTTTTCTAAATGAGGAAATTGAGACTCAGTAAGGCTGGAATTAGCCTCCATTTAACTTTCCCAGTGGCAAGCATGTGAAGCACGTGCAGTACACCATGCCGCCTCGCTGCCTTCCCACATGCGCAGAAAGCCGCTGTGTCAGGTGGAGCATTGGATTAGGTGTTAACATGGAAGGAGAAAAGACGTGAAGACCAATTTGGGGGGAACTAACAGTTTACTGTAACACAAAATTAAAACCAAGGTAGAAATACGAGGAAAGGAAAAGAGTAATTCACATTTAAAAAAACAATTTCACTTGCAAACAAAAATGATAATTACAATAATAAGATACCATTGTCTCTTAATCAATGTCATTTTTTATGGTAATATTCAATGTATGGGTGAAGTGATCTTTCAAGTACTGCTGTTAGAAGCGTATGTTTTTGAACATCCTTTCTGGAAAACAGGTGGTATTTATCAAGAGATTTACAATATTCTCCCTTTAACCGGGCAGTTATATTTCTAGCAGTCTGTCCTAAATAAGTAGCTAGGAACTCAGATCATACTGTTTTTAAAAATGTTTGTCACACTGTTGTTTATATTAGGGCAAGTTTGAAAACAAATTAAGGCCAACCTAGATGACATAATGTTATACTACTATTAAAAAGTGTTATTTTGTTGTTTACTTAGTGATATAAAAAATGTTTTCAATAAATATTAAATTTGATAAAACAATATAAAATTATAATAATTCTGTAAAAAGCAGTAGGTATATGGGTACATGTATAAATACATTAAGTCAGAATACATTAATAAACTGGAAAGAATAAAAATATTGAGAGGTTATTTCTAGGTAATTCTGTAGAGGTAGTGTATTTTTAATCTCATATATTTGCCAAATTCTCTGAAGTGAGATTTTATTACATTTATCGTTTTTTTATAAAGAAAAATAATTACTCTTCTGTTCCTGCCTTTTTTGTTTGGCTCGTACATGTGGAATAGAAGTTGAGGTAGAAAACAGGTTGTTAAGAGGTGTTTCCAACCCAATTTTCAGGTGTGTTCTTGAAGAACTGAAAACACACTTCCTAATTAAATGATCATGTAAAAGCAAGAAGCATATTATTTCTCTGACTCACTTATATTTTAATGTTAATATGTTAATACATTATATAATTTATATTGTACATTATACAATTGATAATGTTAATACATTATCAAATTTATAGAATTTAAAAATTATAGATGTATTTCAGTCATTCTGTTTGAGAACACAAATATGATAGTAATACTTATTTCTTTACAGGTTTTATAATTGCCTACAACATGCTTTGGAAGAAGAAACTATTACTAACTCATATCCCAAAGAGAAAATCAAAGACAGAAATAATTCATCATTTACTCATAAGAAGAAAAGAAACCCAGAAGCAGCACATGGCAAATGTATTACTGAAGAAAATGATGAAGATTGTGAAAATGATGATGACCCAGAAATCAGTGTTACTATCTTCCCTGAAGATTACTAAGATTTGGTCTTGGTAGAATAATGTTTCTAATAGATATTACAAAGCTGCTCTTTACAAGAGTATTTTAGTTTCTTGAGTGTATGAGCTATTCAGAAAAGCAAGACTTATTCTTTCTCTATATTTTAGAGAAATCCTTAGTTTTTTAAAATAGCTGTGTATAATATTTGCTCATTAAATACCATCCGTTTTAGTCACAGAGATTCATTGCAAAAATGAAATTGACTTTTTTAAATTTTTTTTTTTTAAAGATTTTTTTATTTATTTGACAGACAGAGATCACAGGTAGGCAGAGAGGCAGGCAGAGAGAGAGGAGGAAGCAGGCTCCCCGCTGAGCAGAGAGCCCGATGCGTGAAATTGACTTTTTAATGCCTCTCTTTTTTAAGTTCAATTTCTACTTCTACAAAACAGATTATAAGACTCTTTCAAGAGAACCTTAACATTGGAAATGTTTGAGTAAAAGTCATCACAATATTTGACTTCCTTTTTCGCTTTGAAATCTCCAGCCTTTAAATGGAGAAGAGCTTGCTTCTTGTCACTGTGGAGTCCAGTGACAAATCCTTCCCTTTCTTTTGACTTTGTGGAGAAAACAACTGCTGTTGGACAGGACAAAATACCTGAACCCTCTTCACATTATTTCTCACAGACCAGAACTTGCCATGGGCATTGTCTCTGCCACACAGGTGGGCCTGGTTTCTCACTAAACCAGGTCAGAAGTGATAACTTAAGACTTGGAATCTTTATAGAATCCTTGTATACTATTTTGGAAAGTTTCAAGGAATCAGAAGACTTGGGTCTAAGTTGTGACTGCTGCATGGAAATTGGAGGGTCCTTGAACAAATCATTGAGTTTCCAAGGCTTTCAGTTCCTCTTCTGTATAATAGTTCTGACACCTGCTGTATTTACATGACAGGAGTACTGACAGCATCACATTAAATAAAAATGAGAAAGTTATTATTTTTTTTTTTTAGATTTTATTTATTTATTTGACAACGAGAGAGAGAGAGAGATCACAAGTAGGCAGAGAAGCAGGCAGAGAGAGAGAGAGAGAGAGGGAAGCAGGCTCCCTGCCGAGCAGAGAGCCCGATGCGGGACTCGATCCCAGGACCCTGAGATCATGACCTGAGCTGAAGGCAGCGGCTTAACCCACTGAGCCACCCAGGCGCCCCCAAAAAATGAGAAAGTTATTAATAGACTTTTGCATATGTGTTACTATTTATTTCTCATTTATTTTCATGAGAAAATGATGCTTTCATACTGTATTTTCAGAAAGTATCAAATCATAAAATTTATACTTAGAATTATTAGTCCTAGAACTAATACATAAAATTATCAGAATGTCAAGAAAAAAATTATACAACATAGTAAACACTGAGTTGTGATTTTGGCATTTCCTAATATTTTATATTTTGTCTAAGTCTTTATGTAAATTCTGCTCAGATTTGCACCCCAGATGCTTGCCTTCTAACGTATCATTTTGCACTCTCATTTTTAAAATAGATGGACTTCAAAAATAGCCGTTATCTTCTAAATTCCTCAGGGATGATGTCCGTGATGTTGAGCTGTTTCTTCCCTCCCTTTTTTTTATCATATCTCTGAACTGCTCTCTTTTAGGTCTTTATAATAAGATTGTAATGTTTACTTTTCTAATTTCTTTTAACATCCCCACGGAAGTCTTCCAGCAGTCTTCTCCTTCATTGTTCCAGAAAGAAGCTCCTTTAAATTCTTAGTGCCCTTGCCACTTGCAGCATTTGGTGCTGTTAATCACCTTGCGCCCACAGGCAAGGCTTTCTTCTGCCCTGATTATGGTGAATTCTCAAATCTTTTTCTCTCAAACCTTTTAACCATTTTCAACATTCATTACACCTTCGAATCGTCTTTCTAACTTTGGAACAATACAGAAATGATCTGAGACTTTCCAGAGAGGGACAAGTACGCATGTGTTTTGTTTTTTTAAAGCTATCAAATTGTTCTCTAATTGTAAACCAAAAGTCAGTAATGGGTAGGTATTCCCATATTTCTGTCTTTGGCTTCCTTGCATTTCTCTCTTCATCCCAGCCATCTCACCCATTCCAGCAGCTCTGACCTCCGAAGCAGTTAACTCCAACTCCTGCCCTGACCTGCCTGTCGGCTAAGCTCCAGCTAGCTAATTGCAGGGCTTCTCCAGTACAGCTCTTTCTAAGGTCTCTTGTTACACGGTTTCCTGGTTCCTTGGCTAAAGAGAACGGGGGGGTGGGGGTGGGCAGGGGCAGTCTGAGCCCACTGGCATTTCTGGGTCCTGGCTTTTCCAGTTCCCAGTCCGGGATATGTGAGGTAAGAAGGAACACCAGAGAACTTAACCACGGTGTTCTTCAGATCCCAAGATGCCTAGCCAGTCCACCTTCCCCTCTTCACCTTTCAGTCTTCTTATGTTTGCTTTATGTATAATGTTCAGAGTTTTTAGTTATACTTAGTGGAAGGAATGGGAAGATCCTATGTACTCCATCCTCCAGAATCCGTAGTCTAACATACGTTTTAAATTATCGGTAACATCACATTGTCGGGATATTGTTGTTACCTCTGGAACCTATCCCCATAGCCACGTTCCCTTTATTTAGTGCTGTGCCTCCTCTCCTAGATCCTAGGCTTTGCTGCTCCCGCTTCAGACTTCTGGAGCCTCTGCACTCAAAAAAAGAAAAAATCTGGAAGTCTGTTTCTTATCCACCTCCCACCCTGCTGTCACATACACACCCACTGTCTCCTAGCCAGTAATGACAAGTGCAGAGCTTCAAAAGGCAACTCTGTTGCCCAGATACAGGGTAAACTTGGACATGGAATTGCCATTTAAGCTCCCAACAGTGTCAGGCTGAGGCTGGGACTTCACCTGACTCCTATCATGTTTTTCCTATTTCCTTACCTGTTTCTCCTGGGAGCGCCTGCTTAATAAATCCCTTGCACTCAAATGGTGTCTTCTGCAAGAACCTAACATAAAACAGGTATTGAGATTACTTTAGATCTATTTTTTTTAAGTGGTGACATACATTTATTATAAAGAGTTCATGTTTTACTATGTTAGACATTATATCATTGGTAGTGATTGAAACTTAACAATGTAAACATGATGCAAATAAACTTATGTTAAATTAAGTACATAGTTTTTTTGTTTGTTTTTTCTTTTAAACCTTGTATATTTTTATTTATTTGACAGGCAGAGATCACAAGTAGGCAGAGAGGCAGGCAGATAGAGAGAGAGGTGGAAGCAGGCTCCCCACGAAGCAGAGAGCCTGATCTGGGGCTCAATCCCAGGACTCTGGGATCATGACCTGAGCTGAAAGCAGAGGCTTTAACCCACTGAGCCACCCAGGTGCCCCAAGTACATAGTTTTAAAACTTACTTTGGGGGAGTATATGAGCAGCAATTTATAAAGATCACTTTAAAAAAAAAAATATTTATTTAAAAGAGAGAGTGAGCAGGAGGAGGGGCAGAGGCAGAGGGGGAGGGAAAAGATCTTAAGAACTCTGGGCTGAGCCCAATGCAGGACAGGGCTGGAGCCAAAACCAAGGGTCAGATGCTTAACCAAATGAGCCACCCAGGTGCTCCAAGGTTCACTTCTAGCCGACATACTGTTGTAAGAGCCTAGAGACAGGAATAATTGATTCTAGATGAGATAGTACTAGAAATCCTTTCAGGAGGATGCCATTTTGTTTAGGTCTTTAAAGTCAAGAAACAAGTTCACTTGACTGAAAAAATTTCAAGAAAACTCTTACAGATAGAAAGAATGTGTAATGTAATTGAGGCACCAAAGAGTATGGTACATTCAGTGAGGGTGAATATTCCAAAAAAAGCTGAAATGCAATATATGGTATGAAACGGGTCCGACTGGTTGAAGCCCAGTTGTGGAAGGCCTTGGGGTCCACCATGGACACAGACCAGTGTTGCCTAAACATGACTATGCATCAGAAATGCCCAGGCTTGCAGTGGCTTGGAAGGGTTGCTTTTTAGAACGCTGACTCCCAGACTTTACTTGAGATCTTTCAAGCCAGAATCTTCAATCTGGTGTCCCGGAATCTGTTTCTTTAAACCCATGTAAAGTGATCATGATAAATCAGCCCAACACTTAGAATCCAGTGGTTAACAAATTTAATCCTGAAAGCATGAGAGAAAAATTAATGATTTTTTTTAATGGAAAAAAGTAACATGATCAGATGTTGCAATGTACCCATGTGACAGGTTCTGGGTATAAACATTATAGGAGGGGAAGCAGGAGGTTCGAATATATTAATTAAGTCACTATCCTTATCCTTAGGTCTAAAGCCAGGAGGAATGACAATATGTACAGCTGTGCCCTTCAAACTCTGTTCACCTCCAGGAGGGGATATTCCCACAGATGACAGTAGGAATGGAACCCCTTAAAGGTGTGCAGTGCACATTCTTATCTACTAACATATACGGCAATCCTGCCAAAGGGGAATTTGGGCAGGAAAGAAGTCTTTTAGTCTCAGAATGTCTGAACCATTTCTTCTAATTTAATGAACAAAATGTGGAAATACCTGCCAGCAGGTAGATGAAAAGAGAAGAGAAATAGTTACAATATAAAGCCCTAAAATAAGAACTGTAAGAAAAGGGGGAGCGGGGAGGGGGGGCGGGGGGGAAGGAATGGGAAGTGAGAGCCTGTGGTGGAATGACTGTGCATCTTGTTGTCAAAAAATATCTCTAAAGAACTCATAATCCATCGGTTTTCATAATCCTACACTCATTTAAACTGAGCCCATAGGGACTCATGTACCCTACAATTTTAATAAGAGTATATGCCTAAGGAAGAGAGGGGCTGTCTCCTAATCCCTTCATCTAAGGTAACAGGACTATCCTGGACCTCTTAGAGTAGTGGAGGAGCGAGTCCAGCTGTAGGTCATAAGCCCAAAAGGACATTGAACCCCCCTCACTCCTTAGCATGGTATATTATCTTATATTCAAGTCACATGCCCAATCAAGAATATTAGTAACTACAGCAGGGCAACTAGTGATAATTTAATATGCAAGATAATCTATTGAGAATTACCTTGCAGTTTGTCCTCATTGTTACTGATCCAACCAAAACAAAAGGAATCCTTTCTCTTCATGGGGCAGGCATTTATTCCTAAGGCCTGGATTCATTTGTCCCTATCGTCTCTATAAGTTAACTTTTTTTTCTAATTTAAACAAACAAACAAAAAAGATTTTTAAGTTTACTGAGAAATAGGAAGGGAAATTTAAAAACATGCTTTTGTTCTTAACATTCTAGCCAGAGGTCATAAACTAGTGGTTGCAGGTAGGGCCAAACAGATGTGTTTTGGCCTACACAGAAAATATTTTTTTCCTAACTGAACCTATATTTTAAAATATGATGAGATTTTTTTAAGTATGTCTCTAGTTTTTCTTTAAAAATTGGAAGATCTGCCTCTTGGGGGCCTGGAGAACAGGCAAGGGCTGGAGGCCACAAGGCTCTCTGCTCCCCGCAGTTGCAGCACCCCTACTGGCTCCCTGACGCACCGCAATCCTTCCTTCTTCAGTGCTTGTCCCTCAGGCCACCAGCATTGGAAACTCCTGGTTAGAACTTCAGGGAGAATTAACCTACATAATGATGTTAATTATGATATTACACAATAAACAAGAGATCAGAGCAAGACTGGCTACATAATTTGCAGAGGACAATGCAAAAATAAAGATGGGGAGAGGAGACCTTGCTGAAAAATATTCAATGACAAAATGGCAACAATAGAGCATTAGGTCAAATGCAGGGTACTTCCAAGCAGGGAGCGCCTTGCAGTTGCACAGGTTGGACGCCCATGAGTCTGACCCTGAACTGGAGGCTTAGTGTTTCTGGAGTTAAAGAGGGGAATGAGTGTCAGGATGTTTAGCCTCTCCCAATTAGGAAAGAGGCAGAGTGCTACAGATTGTGGGATAGGCCTCGCCGAGGTGCCGGCTTTCACACAACACCCCTGAGGTGGCGGGACTGTGGGCAGCCATTTGGGAGTGTACCAGGATAGAATTCTCATCAAGGACGTTTTGAAAGGCAAGGCAAAGTGCTCAGTGGCTAAACTCAGACCAAGTGAAATGGAGACTTTTCCAGAGCCACCTGATTTCAAAGGCAAAGTGGCAAGGAGGACCATGTTCTGAAAACAAAGGCTTTCCCTGTTTCGACAGGAGCTGTGGAAACTCATGGGTGAGCTCTTGAAAAACCTTGAGAACTGGCTGCAGTCATCCTTCTGTGTGTGGTCCCTGACCCACTTGAATCTGCTTGGGGCGAGGGGGTGGGAGTAAAGCTAACACAGCCCTATAGGGTATGTAATAAGGTATATCTGTTTGGTTAGGATTTTTGGCTTTTAAACATGGGCTCTGACCCTGTAGCCTCTCTTTTCCCTACTCTATCACGCTGTTCCCAACATGCAGGTTTCTCTTAGTGCAAAAGAATTATAATACCCACAAATGCTTATGTTCTTAAACTCAGATCTTTAATGTACTGGGGTTTTATGCATTCGGGTCTTGTTGAGAATTTATCTTTCAGCCCTTTTTCTTTTTACCTTTAAAATGGTTCAGTTAAAGCTTTGATTTTAACTCATTGCACGTGTACTATTTACTTATTTTCATTATTATCTTTAATTAATTTATTTTAATACATTTTATTTCTTTGGAGCAGTTTTAGGTTTACAGAAAAACCAAGGAGAAAGTACAGGGGCGCCTGGGTGGTTCAGGGACCAACTCTTGGTTTTGGCTCAGGTGATGACCTCAGGGTCTTGAGATCGAGCCCCTAGTTGGGCTCTGAGCTCAGTTTGGATTCTGCTTGGATATTCTCTTTCTCTGCCCCTCCCCTCCCTTGTGCTTGCACACTCTCTCTCTTTCTCTCAAATAAATAAATCCTTAGAAAATAAAAAACAAGAAAGTACAGAGAGCTCTCCTACACTTCCCTTCCCCTCTGTCCCCCACCTCAGTTTCCCATTTGTAACATCTTACATCAGTGCTGTGCTTTTGTTACAAGTGATCTGCTAATACTGATGCAGTATTATTAACTGAAGTCCATGGTGTGCTCCTCTCCTCAGCTCTGGCCTCTCCTTTTGAGACTATTTCATACACTGAGCCTACTTTCACTATCTGTTCTCCATATCTTTCCACTCCCCTCCCTCTTCACGTTTACAAACTTTATTCTGTGTCATTGACTCAGATTATCTGCCAACAAACTCATTCTCATTTCAACTCTGTTCAATCTATCTAGCTAGCCTGGTGAATTTTACATTTCAAAGATTGTATTTTATTTCTAGAGTTCTGTTTGGTTCATTTTCAAGTCAGTGGCAGATTATTTAAAAGTTCCAGAAATGTAGTTCCCTTTCCATACTCCCTTTTCCAGATATTTGTCAAATTTATTAACCCAACCTTTTCATATATCTGTGTATCATAGAAATGACCTGTCTTTAGCTGTACCAATAATGATTAAGAAGAAACTCCTTCTTCCAAATATAAGTCTTGCAAGAGGGAAGTGAAATCTTTCTCAATAACCAAATTGTTCACTTGCCATTCACACGTGTATACGCAATTTCACAATAGTTACTTAACAAATACATAAGGGGTGCCTAACTATGTGTCAGTCACATAGAGACAAGACAAAGCCCCTACCCTGGCAGAGCTTTCCATCTCATAACATATTAAAAACTGTAGAGGGACACCTGGGTGGCCAGCTGGTTAAGCAGCAGCCTTCCACTCCGGTCATGATCCCAGGATCCTGGGATTGAGTCCTATATCAGGTTCCCTGTTTGGCAGGGAGTCTGCTTCTCCCTCTCCCTCTGCCTGCTGCTCTGCCTACTTGTGCTCTCTGTCTCTCTGTCAAATAAATAAATAAAATCTTAAAAAAAAAAAAAAACACTGTGTAGTGAACACCATCACACAGAGGCCCAGGATGTTCCGTGTTCTTCGGATTCTACTCATCAGCCCAAGCCCATTTCAAATGTGGCCTCTTCTCAGAAGCTTTCCTGATGGCCCATTTCAGAATTAACGTCTTCCATCTCTGCTTCCCAGAGCACATGCCCACCCTTACACTTACACGGCACATTGTCTGCATCTCCAGAACCATACTTATCAAGGAGCAGCTTCATACTTGTTAACTGCACACATATACATCCACCAACATCACCCTATTAAAGTTTGACGCCTTGAGAAAGGTGTGTTTCTATCATTTTTGTATCTCCGATGCCTTGCCCATGGTTGGTTTCTACCAACCATTTTAAAAAAGACTTTATTAATATGAGAGAGTGAGCAAGAGAGAGAGCACATGAGCAGGGGTGGAGGGATAGGGAGAAGCAGACTTTCCGCTGACCAGGAAGCCCAACTTGGGGCTCCATCTGGGTACCCTGGGATCATGGCCTGTGCCAAAGGCAGAGGTTTAAACCACTGAGCCACCCAGGCATCCCTCTAACAAGCACTTTCTAAACAATGTCAATTGTAGGTGGGAGAGTTCAGAGCATTATCTAATTTATGACTTTATAGACAAATGACAAATTTCATTATCAAATCTTCTTCTTCTTCTTTTTTTTTAAAGACTTGATTTGTCAGAGAGAGAAAGAGCACAAACAGGGGTAGCTGCAGGCAGAGGGAGAAGCAGGCTCCCTGCTGAGCAGAGAGCCCAATGCCAATGTTGACACCAATGACCTGCTCAATCCCAGGACCCCGGGATCATGACCTTAGCTGAGGGCAGATGCTTAACCAATGGAGACAGCCAGGCATCCCTAATATTCATTTCTTGGAAAAATATTTATATGATTGACAAAATCAAGGGCCCGGGGTAAAAAAAATAAGCTTAGAGGATCCTATGTGCATAATATGCCTTGAATCTGATGAGATACCCGAATTTCTAGATCCAGCATTCGAAGATTCCAAGATACACCTTGTGACTAAAATCTTGTTTGTAGAAAGCCTTTTGAAAGCTTTTTATTGTGACATAATTTCAAAAATGGAGAAAAGTTATGTTAGTATAAAGAACTTCTGAATATACTTTACCCGGAATTGACTACTCCATCTCCCTCTGGCTTCCTCTTTTTTTGTGCGTATGGATATATAGATACATACCATAAATATAAACATTTTTTCTGAACTATTCGAGAGTAAGTTGAAGGTATGATGCTTCATTATCCTTAAACACTTCAATGCGTATTTCCTTAGAACAAGGACAGTCTCGTATAATCTCAACACAAATATAAAAATCAGGAAATCTGAAATTTATACAACCTAATTATATAATCCACAAGTCTTATTCAAATTTCATTAGTTGTCTCAATGATATGATTTTTAGTAATTTGTTTTTCTGACCCAGGATCCAATTTGACTTAAATTGTTTTGAGTTTCTATATTTCTTTAGACTCCTTTAATCATCAATAATCACTCAGCAAGTCTCTGTCCTTCATAACACTGACATGTTTGAGAAATACATCAAGAGGGTTTTTAGAAATAGCTATCAGTTTATATTTTTCTCGTATTTATTCACAATTAGATTCAGGTAATGCATTTTTGGCAAGAAAACTACATAATGAGGAGTTCTTGTCAATGTATAATTTTAGGAGACATGTGACTTGAGGTTCTCTTACTGGTGATGTTAACTTTGATCATTTGGTTAAAGTGGTGTCTGCCAGATTTCTCCCTTCTTTTTATTTTATTTTTTATTTATTTGACAGTCAGAGATCACAAGTAGATGCAGAGGCAGGCAGAGAGAGAAAGGGAAGCAGGCTCCCTGCTGAGCAGAGACCCTGATGCCAGGCTAGGTCCCAGGACCCTGAGATCATGACCTGAGCCGAAGGCAGAGGCTTTAACCCACTGAGCCACCCAGGTGTCCCAGATTTCTCCCTTCTTAAGGTAATATTTTTTCCTTTTTATATTTAATAAGAAATTTGTAGGACCTATACTTTAAAAGTATGTAAACAACCTGTTCTTCATCAAACTTTCACCCATAGTTTTAACATAATTCTTGTTTGAACCAGTCATTACCATGAGGATTGCAAAAGGGTAATTTACCATTCCTTTACTCCTTCTACGTTTACTAGTTGGCATTCTACTTCAAGAGAAAGTTTCCCCTTCACTATGTGAGTGTGTGTGTGTGTGTGTGTGTGTGTGTGTGTGAGAGAGAGAGAGAGAGAGAGAGAGAGAGATGGATTAAAATATTCTTGTTTTATTCGTGGATTTCAATCTGTTGCTATCATTCTTTATTGTCCCAGATGTGAACAGTGAAGTCACTTCAAGTTGGCTCCTGTGCTCTTTTCACATGTTCTCATCAGGTTTCAAGCATTTCCTTATTATTTTTCACTAGGAAGATGTTCTAGGTTCATTGTGTGATGCTACAGAATCATAGAATCAGCTGAAACCCCCCAGTTCCTTGACATTTAGAAATTACGTTCTGAACACTAGGTGTGCTCATGACAGCAAGTTAAACACACACACACACACACACACACACACACACACACATATAATTACGAAATGATTCATCAGTGTATAATAATCAGTCAGTAAGTGATCATTATTCAAAAGCTGGATCTTGTAGTTTACATCATCCATGAGATGTATTGACAGAAATGACATCTCAAACTGTCTACTAAGTTTATTTCCCTGCAATGTAGCAGCAGGAATGTTCACATTAATACACAGAAATGCTGTCTCATTATATTCATTTAATGAATCCCTTTGTTCCTCAGTTTTTCATGACTTACTATCTGCCTCTACATATTTTCCAGGGTATGGTAAGACTTAAATCAACTATTTTTAATTCCTTGGGTAAAAAAGCACTGTGCAGAAATCAAGAAATTCTGGCTAATTTCGTTTCACTTAACAACTGCCAATAACTTATTCAAACCTCCGGTTCATCTTGTGACTAAGGTGTACTGATTCTTTGAAATGAGGCAAAAGAGAATTATTAAGTCCCATGAACTATCCAGTGTTTCCCACAGCAACAGGCATGTTGTCAAATTGAAGTTTAATTCACTAGTTCCAAAAAAGAGAGGGTAAAGAAAGAAAAAGAAACAAAGCCCAAACACATTGTCTAGAGTTTTTACAAGCAACCACCAGGTGGCAGAACACTACGCACAGTGAATTTGGCTGAGCTGCAGGAGCCTGGTTCAGAACTGAAATGGTGAGTGTGGGTTTTGGTTTGTTTTCTCTTCTTTATAAAACCAGTTCCAGAATATTTTGATGTTTTTATTTTTAAGAAAAAAATAACATAAGAAAAAAATGACTCTTCCATTTATTCTTCTGAAAATGAAATCACGTAATGCCAAATGATAACTCGGTATTTTAATAAAAAGGCCATATTCTCAGAAGTTTTCACCTTTGCTGTTCCAGTATGCCATTAAAATGATGTCTACAGCATAATATGAAAGAAATATTGGGAACAAGTTTTGCTTCGAATTTTTAGTCTGCTTGAGTCTAAAATCTACATGGTTAGAATTTTAAGATCATCTTCATGACTTAAAATATTTTTCACACATACATAAGTAAAATGTATTGTAAAGAACTGATAATAAACACCATTTTGTACAAATTCAAAAGAAGAATCTATATATTTATAGATGACTCTATAGAGGCCTCAAAGAAAATTGCTGTGTCTCTCTGTATATTTGTATTAAATCTACAGTTATCTTGGAGAAAGAGCAAGTAATTATAATTGGATTATAGATTTCCATGTCAAAATTTTTTCTTTAGTCTTTTTAATGTTACTTTTCCTCATGCGGCCCTGTCTATTCTTTATCTTAAATCTAAATTCAACACTTAGCAATTAGTTACAAAATTTCAATATACAATTGCCAAGTCTATAAATAATCCATTGCTATTGGTTTAAAAGAATCATTGTAAGATGGAGGTTCATTGATTCCTGATGACTTATTTTGGACAATATATCTAGATCTTGTACAACCACTAACAAGTTTCTTTGATCCCTTTTGTTTTGAGGGGATTTTGTGACACTGAATTTTCATTGCGATTGCATTGGTAAAATGTAAATAAATAGTATACTTTCAATCAGAGTGTAGTGCAGAGGGTTTCAAAATACAGCACAACTGGGTATTTAGGACTACAATTGTGGTTGGGTGGTAAAAAGTAGAAATAAGAGAATCTAAAGATAAAGCCTGGTAAAAAATAATGTTCTTAATTCAAAGATAAAGATAATCAAATGTTGAGAAATCTTCAGCAATTTGTTTCCTTCCTACTGTTGTGTGTTAAATGTAGTCTCAGCAACGTCTGGTTTATCCTTGTAATCTCTAGTTGACACTTAGTTTTTGAAAAAACAAAGGAGCATTTTTCTTAAATATTGCATTTGCATTTTCACTTACAAAGTTCTGGAGGTACTTGGCATGTGTTCCTCTGTGAACTTACGTTTTTGCTTTTTTGCCTGGATCTCTTTTTTGGATGCTAAACTTAACTATTTCCCCAGACTTCTCTATATGCATTCTAAGCAAATCAATCCTCTAAATGGGAAAATACTGTCTGAGGGGACACTCTTTCACTCAAGGAATGAAGAATAGTTCTTTAAAAGGGTTATGTTTCATCAGCCATTTCTATAGTCACTTATTTTTTTTCTATCTTTCCATATTTTTAAAACTGAAAAGCTACATATGATGCCTTAACTCTTGGTTGGTCAGTCAGCAGACTGCTGCCCTGTTGACGTTGAACAGCCTAAATATAGAAATGAGCATATAGCTTGCATCAGTTCCAGTATCATGCCTTGTTTCTATGGAAAATACACGATTCAACTTAATTACATAATCTGTCGTTCTCTAAGACAGGGCTTCCAACAGGGCCAAACAATTCTAAAGTGAGTTCGTCTCTTTTTAAAAGAGGGCTAATCAGAAGGGATTTGTGATATTGAAATCACTAAGAGGTAATTATAAATGATTTTGAGCAATTCAGGAATGAAAAATTCCTCTCCAAAGCCCCAAGTCTTTGAGTGTGTTTTGTTTTAAAATAATGGAAGTTTGTTTCTTCACTTACCTATCACACTAGTGTTGTACATGGATTTCTTAAATGCCAGAAATGAAAATATGTTCCTATAAAGAAAGATGAATGGATTCCAAGTGACAATAAGAAATGACATGTAATATACTTCTGAAAGCTGAAATTTTCACAATGATGAAAGACAAGGGAATTCATTCCATGAAAACAATATTAATGATGGGTTTCAATACTGATATTTTTCATTGTTTCTTTACAATCAGAGAAGAAAAACATTTTCCAGGAAACTTTCCAAAGTCTGTTTATATGCACATCAATTTTTGCTATTAAAGTAGAAACTAGTAATTACATTTTTAAAAATGACACTCTGGTAATTATATATTTTAAATATGAATCCTGATGTTTAATTAGGTCATATGACTGTAATATCAGTTTGCGTTAGCTGCAGATTATCAAATCCTAGCAATTCATCCCATAGGGAAATACAAGAAGAAAAGGCTGCTGTAATTGTGAGATTTAAATAGAATAAACCATAATGCAGTACAATATTCTTTAAATATTTTAATGTTTACTAATGTTATTGAGTAATGAAGTTTATCATCATCACATATTCTTTGTAGATAATTACTATCGCAGCAATAAGCACATAGGAAGAAGCTTCTTGTTTTTTTCCTCCAAGAAATCTTTCCAATTAAGCTCAGAGCTGAATTCAAAACATATATTTGAAAATAGTTTTGTGTATTTTTAATATGCTTATGTATGTGGTATTAATTTTTTTCTGAAATTAATTACATTTTGCTTGGATGTTAGGTTAAACAATTATTTTTTACCCTATATTGTAAATCTGTATTTTATTAGCTCTTACTTTCACTTTTTTTCCTAATTGCCATTGATAAATAATGCAGGGCAGACAAAACCCATTTTTAACAGAATTATCTACCATTTACAGTCAATAGTTTCTAAAACGCTTAACCACATGCCTATATTTTATATAATATCTTGTTTTGAATTCATTACAATAAATGCAGGGCTTTTGTCGGGTTTTGTTCTAATCCCTGCTGGCTTCTCTAAACCACACTGACTGCTATTTACTAGTTTAATTCCTTTGCCACAAACACCCAAAACTCATAGAAGAGTTTATTCATTATCAAATCTTAACACAACCCTCTTTCAGTTACGTTTTTCTCAGGAAAGAGTTATCTTTACTGCGTACGTGTTGCTACGTACTACGTACGTGTTTCTTTGATGACTTGCGAGAACTGTATTCCTTAAGGTTACATTTTTCCTCCAAAATTTGCTCTTCAAGATATAAAAATGAACTGTTAAGTAGCTACCACAAAATTCACTTGTGCAGGTTTAATGAAACAAGTGTTCTTAAATGCTTAGACATTTTAGAGTCTCCTTATGTGTGTAATGATTTACACAGATAAAACAACTTGAGTATTTTTCCATTTAGCCCATAAAAGCTAGGATTTCCTATATATGGGTAACTTTATTATTCAAGATGCCTGTCTTGAAATTGCTCCACACATTGTCCTAGATGATGCTACCAGAATTTTTATTAAAATATCTTGCCTTTTTTTTCTCCTTGTAGGTACATCTGCTCTAATTCGTAGCTGTAAACATATATTTCTTAATGAGAGAAAACGTCTTTTCTAAATGACGAAAATCTAAAACTGCTTGAGTGGATCTGAGGACAAGATATTCTTTTGTTTTATGGGCAAGAGGAAAGAGCTCCGCTTTATCACACACTTTGTGTCTTTTTGTGTTGACTAAAGCAACACAATTGTTGCTAATTGTATTACAGACTGACAAAATGTGTGTGCTAATATTACTGTGTTTATAACAATATTTCATGTTTATGATTTACCCTAAAGAATCTATTTCCTTACACTAGGGGTCATTTTAGATTGTGTTAATATTCTAAAATATTAGTTTCAATGAAACAAAAGGTTAGGAATATGACACTTCCTAGAAGAGTGCTATCCTTGAAAAACATTTTTCTGGGCTCAGATCCCTAAGTTTTTCTCCTAGTTGGACTGTGAATAGATTCTGTTACTTTAACTTTAAAACTATAAAACAGAAGTATGCTTTGAGTTTCTTTATCTAAAGTTCATTTTTGTTAATTCTTCTAAAATATCCAGGCTACTTTGAAGGTATAGTGCTTCATTTCATGATTTTGCCTGTGGTCACTACTGTAAATTTTGTCTACTTTTGGGTTTGCTGGTCCTTTTCTTTAAGCTTTTACGTTCTGATCCTCCTCAGCCACAGTGAATGTTTTACTTATTTTTTGCTAATTTTCAAACATCTGTGAAGTACAGCAAATGTATCCAGTAGAACAGGGCTTTTCCTTACCATTACAAAATGAATACCTCCCATTAAAACATCTGATTTCCCACTCTTAAAAGTTTTTAAATTCCAAGCTCCTTTCTAAAAATACTTTGCTTTTTGTCTCTAGGACTTAATAATATCAATTCTTTATATCTTTTTTTTTTTTAATTACTTTCAGGTCATGGTGGTGGACATGAGAGATGACATAGGAAGTTTTTCTTGCAGAGTAGAATTATATATTTTAGAATGTGCTATAGATTATGTAATATGAATTATGATCCTGTTTATATTGAATGGAGTGGGTAATTGCAAGCTATAAATCATTTCTGGGTATCTGAAAAATTCAGCCTTCTTACTTTAGTTACACATAAATAAAGACAGTTATATTTGTTTTTTCAAATCCAATTTTTAGATCTGCTTAAAATCTGTTGTGCTTCAGAAAGCATAGTATATTATGTTCAACATTTTCAATTTAAAAATCAAAATATTTCCTTTGAGATATATTCTCTATCCCTAATATTTGCTAGACATATGAAAAATACCAAGAAAAAGTTACTGTTTCTACTGAAAATGCATAAATAATAAAAAATGTTTATTATGCTTACATTGATTCAAATGACAGGGAGTTCCAGTTTTTCTAACTTAGATTCAGAATTACCACCTGATTTTCCAGACATATCAGTTGCCTCTTGTATAGCTACAAATGCAGAGACCTACAGTCTGCCCACAGAATTCTGTTGGTTCCTTACCTGAAGAGAGAAATGAAAGAACAAATACTGTGTTTTCTTTCTGCTACTCATTGGTTATTCTATTTTGGGCAACTGGTCTTAATTTGGAAAATAAAAGAGAATGAAATATATTTTTAATAGGTGGCATTTAATCATCCCATATCTAAAGACAAGAGAGTTCTAAATTACAGAGAAGTTTCATTACAAGGTTCATGGAAAGTGGTGAAACATGCAGAAACAGCGGTATTGCTCACAAAAGCACATTCTCTAACAAAAATCACTGATGTCTATACTAGATGAGGCTAATGTGTCCTGTTCCTATAAAAGCCCCACATAATTTAAAGCCATTTGGAAGAATGGATATAATTAATGCAAAAGGTGTGATGGTGAGAGTAAGGATATTCAGGTTTTAATTTAATCTGTCATTTAGTAGCTGTATGACCTTCAGGAAGTTACTGCCCTTACCCAGCCTGTGTTTCCTCATTTGAATAATAATTAAGAGGCTGAATAGGATGGTCTCCATTATCTTTTCTACCTCTGTGATTCAATATACCCTCTGTCCTATACTCTTTTCAATGAATTTTCTTTTGCAAAGCCACGTGGTCCTCACCTCTTTCATACAATATTACATTAGATATGTATGATATGTATGCTCAGCTGCTTTGTGAAAAGAATATTATATGCATACACATATGTGTGTGTGTTGCTCCATAGAAAACAATTACATTAATCACCAAACTATATACATGCTAATATATAATATATATAATACCCATATATTTTCTAATGTGGAAATACAAAAATAAGATGTAGAAGATGACTCTATATATTATTATAATTCTAGTAACAGAAACCTTACCTAAACCAAGTCCACCAACACTGTAATACTGAAGGAAAAATCCAGGGGAGCATTATTTTTTTATGAAGTCAAATTCTCCAAAAAGTCAAAAGCCCTTCTAAAACAGTGATACTCAAGGACATTCACTGAAACATGTTTGGGAATATTGTAGGTAAATGTGTACAGAAGTGACACCTCCAATTCCTCCTTTTTTTTTTTTTTTGGAAAAACTTTGACCATATTAAAATATGTAACATGGCATAAAATATCACCATTTAAAAAAAACATATTTCCAATATATATTAGTTGCTATTCTAGCACGGAAGCAATGGGATTTGATGTCATGAAAATGGTAGCCCATAAGAGAAACGCGTTACAAAAGCAACTCCTTTCTGCCCGCTTCCCCTCCCCCTGAAATAATAACAATTTGCTAAATTGTTGGGAAGTTGTTATAATTCCTTTTCCAAATTATTACTCGCCCTTTAGATTAGAAATGAGGCCAGGGTTAGCAATCAGCTATAAATGGTAGGATTTTTCAAGTAAGAAGCACTTGTCTGATTGTGAAGTGGAGGCCATTACTGCCTTGATTGGGCCTTTTTTTTTTTTTTTTTTTTCAGTTCGCTTGATTTGTGGTTGAGAGCGCATATTCACTCCTGTACTGCGAGCAATCAGAGCCTCTCCTCTCTCATTTTTGCTCAGCGATTTAGGGTCCACTACTTTGGCACAGCTGCCACCTTTTAGCCTCCATCATGCAGAATATATCCTTTTAAAAAAAGAGGGGGGGGCATGGAGGATAGGAGCAGGTAACTAACGCACATTCGACTTCTTAATGTGCCTATTTTACATTTTCAGAGAAAACTTTTTCACTCAAGATAACAAACATGTTGGAACTTGGACCTATACACTTTGTAAATAAGTTTGGATGGAGACTCGAAGGTTGTTAGAGCAAACTTTCCAGTTTTTTATTTATCCCACCAGAAAAAAAACAGGTGTAGGGATACAAGCTGACAGGAAGACATTTAGCTTTATTTAGGACAAGTGTAGTCTTTGTTCTCTGGGGAATGACACAGAAACAAGATCTTTCTTCTTTGCCTTTGTTCTGGAAGGCACTTCACAAGTTTTTCACCTAATTTAAAGTCTATAGGAAGATGCTATGAAAACCTCTTGAAATCGGAGGCATATTTTGTCAGGTTTAAAATTACTTAATACATCTTCTAATTTAAGACAATCTCTTCTTGTTGTCGACAGTCAGGAAATATTTTTGTCAGGAGTTGTGTTCAGTGCCTCTTTCTCTTTGGAACTCATTAGAAAATCCCTGGAAGAAACTGGAGTTTCAAAGTTGGAATTAGCTGATCATCTTGGGCACCTTCCCAGACCCAGATCCTGTCAATCATCACCAAATAATAGGCCTATGTAAGAGCATATGTCCTATCACCCCAGTTCTGCTCCTGGTTCCCCAAACCAAATGCCCAGATAACTTCCGTAAAATAAATACAAAACTTGCATTTTTCTAAATACACTGACCAAGTCTGGGTCAATAAACCTATACAATGAAGTGAAGCCCACCAAAATTAAGAATACCATCTAGTAAGTGGTAATTTCCCTCCAGATCTGGGCTGGAGTTCATGATCTTTTCTCATCAGCTTTACTGAGATATAATTTATTAACCATAAAACTCGCTCGTTTTAATGTACAATTCAATGGATTTTTGTGAATTTATAGAATCTGATTTTAGAATGTTGTCACCATCCTAAAAGGAAACATTGTGCCTCTTTAAGATCACCCTCAATTTCATTCCCGGCCCTACACAACCAATAAGCTACTTCTTGTCTCTAAATATTTGACTTTGGGGGGCATTTCATTCAGATAGCACATGTGCTCTTTTGTGTCAGGCTCTTTCACTGAGGTGTTTGAGATTTAGAGTTTCATCCATGTTGTAGCATGTTATCTCTTCTTTGATGACTGCTATTCTATTATATAGATAAACTACATTTTGTCTATCCATTCATCTCATGAGTGATAGTTGAGTTGTTTTGACTTTTTAGATGTTGTTATTGATGCTGCTACAAACATTTGTGTACCAGTTTGTATATGGATATATGTTTTCAATTTTTGTGAGTAGGGGTAGAATTACTGAATCATATGGTAAATTATAATTAACTTAAGAAACTGCCAAACTGTTTTTCAAAATGGCTATATCAGTTTACATGCCCATCAGCAATGTATGAGTTCCAATTTCCCCACATTCCTGCCAACACTTATTACTGTCTGTCTTTTTCATTATAGCTATTCTATTGGGTCTCACTGTGGTTTTCATTTGTATTTCCCTAATAACCAATGATGATGCTGGCAGTCTTTTCATGTGCTTATTAGTGATTTGCGTATCATTTTGAGGAAAATGTCTATTCAAATTCTTTGCCCATTTTTTAATTAGGTTGCTTTCTATTTATTGACCCATCAGAATTGTTTATGTATTCTGGATACAAATCTCTTATTGGATATATGATTTGCAAATATTTTCTTCCAGTCTGTGGGTTGACTTTTCATTTTCTTGATAGTGTCTTTGAAGCCCAAAAGTTTTTAATTTTCAACAAATCACTTTTGAATTCTTTTTTTTTTTTAAGATTTTTATTTATTTGACATACAGCAAGTGAGAGAGAGACAGAGAAAAAGCACAAGCAGAAGGAAGGGCACTCAGGGGAG
Source organism: Meles meles (assembly GCF_922984935.1). Classification (NCBI taxonomy): domain Eukaryota; kingdom Metazoa; phylum Chordata; class Mammalia; order Carnivora; family Mustelidae; genus Meles; species Meles meles. Next base: position 154,244,866 of record NC_060066.1, on the reverse strand, counting down.
AAGCAGGCTCCCCACTGAGCAAGGAGCCTGATGTGAGGTTCCATGTGGGGCTCCATCCCAGGACCCTGGGTCGATGACCTGAGCTGAAGGCAGAGCCTCAACCGACTGAGCTGCCCAGCTGCCCCCTCTTTTGGACTCTTAAAATGATCGATTCTGAATATAATCACTTAAGGAGTCAGAGAAAAAGGGAAATAAAAGGGAAGAAAATAAAATGCTAAAAACAAGATCCATAATTATACTTGGGTCAGTGTAAGGAAAAGAAGATATGGGTTTGTTAATCCATTTTATTGTTTAAAAATCTGAAACTTTTCCCTTTAGAAGAACAAGTTTTTTGTGTGTGTGTGATTGTTGTTTTTTAAACCCTTCATTGTTCACTTTATGTGGGTCATTTGAATCTTTTCTTACCTAGGGTCACAGAAATTAGAAATTCAGCGCTGCCCAGGTCACAAATGGGTAGGTTGGAACAATGCACATATATAACGGAACTGGAAGCCACAAACTCTTACTGTTCGTGCTTCCACCTCTGTGTAAATGGAAGAAGAAAACTCAGGATGCAAGAAAAATCAGGATGCAAGAACACTGGGGCAGGAGACCCTGAACTCTGTCCTCTCAGGCCCACCGCATTCCTTTTTTGTGAACTGTCTTCTCAGGTACACTCACAGTGGTGATTAGTGGAGAAAGCAGCTTTACAACTGCTGAATGCAAGTTTTCCAGACAAATTTGGTAGAGATGTGGAAAAATTGTTAGCAACAAATGTATCTGTTTAGAAGTCCTTGTGGGAGAAAGAGAAAAAAGGAAGTAAAAGACACTTGGCTGTGAGGCATACACAGAACATGTTTGTAATACCCATGGCTCACTTTAGGGTGGCAAAAGTGAATGTATGTTGCTTTTAGCAGTAAAACGGGCAAGCATTTTAATACTTTTCAGAGTCTACAATTTGAAAGTACCTAGCAGCAACTGCTTTAGAAAATTAAATATTAAGCGACTGTCAATAGGTTTACTTTGCCAGTTCAGATTTTTATCTAGCATTTGCTATGTATGATAAACAAGAGTAACGCAGTTTGGTTGCCCTAGATGCTTCTCACTTTTTTTCCTCACTTTTAGCGATCAGTACTCAAAAAGCACATACACTTTCACAAATATTGAGTATACCCTTACCTGACTTTATAGTAAACTTTAGAGTGTTTGTTTTTTTTTTAAAGAAGGGATCATTTCCCTTTTTTTTTTTTTTTTTTATTTGACAGAGAGAAATCACAACTAGACAGAGAGGCAGGCAGAGAGAGAGGAGGAAGCAGGCTCCCCGCGGAGCAGAGAGCCCAATGTGGGGCTCGATCCCAGGACCCTGAGATCATGACCCAGCCGAAGGCAGAGGCTTTAACCCACTGAGCCACCCAGGCGCCCGAAGAGTGTTTTTTTTTTTTTTTTAAACCAAAACTCTGGATACATGCAACTAAGAATTCAGTAACGACCATGGTTACATTTTATCTAATAGATGCAAGTGTTGTTGCAAATATAGGGTTAAAAATCACAAGACGTTAGACATCTGGTTGGCTCAGTCTGGTGAGTGTCTTGACTCTTGATTTTGGCTCAGTTCATGACTTCAATGGGATCAGGCCCTGCATGAGGCTCTGCACTCAATGTGGAGTCTGCTTGAGATTTTTTCTCTACCTCTCCCTGCTCCTGTACACACTCTGTCTAAAATAAATAAGTAAATAAATAAATAAATAAATAAGTAAAATCTAAAAAAAAAAAAATTGCAAGTGGTACATGGCTTAAATATCTCTAGGAGATTCTGTTGCACGTAAGTAGAAGGAAGTCATTAGCTGTATTATTTTTAGACTCAATTTAGTACTGTCACCTGTATTACCTTTTCAAAAAGTGGCTTTCAACTGAGCTTCTGCTAAGAATGTAGGTGAGTCTTAAGGACACAGTTAATCCATTTTTGGATTAACCAATTACCCATTATTAATCCATTTTTTTTAAGATTTTTTTTTTTAATTTATTTGACAGAGAGAGATCACAAGCAGACAGAGAGGCAGGCAGAGAGAGAGAGGGAAGCAGGCTTTCTGCTGAGCTGAGAGCCTGATGCAGGACTCGATCCCAGGACCCTGGGATCATGACCTGAGCCGAAGGCAGCGGCTTAACCTGCTAAGCCACCCAGGCGCCCCTATTAATCCATTTTTGATGGGGTTGCATACCTGTTCAAATCAACACACCAAAACCTGAACTGAAGGCTGGTAAAGTTAAAACTATTGATGGTAATCAACCTAGTGGAGTTGAAATGTAGTGCTAATAAGTAATTAGTTAAGGTAGAAAAGGTCTATTAAGTATAGGCAAGTTTCATCAGAAATAAAAACAGGTGAGCTGAGAATAAGACATTGTCTAGATAAATGTCAGGTAACTAAAATACTTCCTAGTAGCTTTTATAAAATGAAAATAGAAAAGGCATAGCCTCAAACGAAAAGCTGTGCTGGGGTGGGGGGGGGGTAGAATACCAAACAAAAGGAGACAAAGTGCTGATTTCTCCCAAGAACAAATGGAAATGTTAGTAGAACCCCTGTGGTTTAGAGCAGTAGGACTTATACTAACACAAGGTGAATATTCTTTGAACCCTTAAGTAAATGTGTTATATCAAGTAAGCAAGTTTATACACTGAAGGAAATAAGCCTCATTCCCTGTCATGAAAGTTTTGGAAGAAAAGAAATTGATTTGTTATAATTTATCAAAACCTGAGTTCAAACAGGCCTCATCAACCTATTTTATAGCTGGCATAATATTAACAGTAGCCTTCTGGGTATCATTGATTTTTGTCTCCATGTGTTCTGCAAGACCTCAGAGCCCTGCAAAGTCCCCAGTACATGCTCTTGGGAGTCCCCAAAATATACTGTATTTTTAAGCATAAACTGAGTGGTGATCTTGGGATGATTGCTGTTCTATTGTTCCTATGGGGCGTTGGCACATTCACAGACCCTCACTGCTGCGTCTATTGGGCATCATAGCTACCAAACATCACTATTCTTCCTTCTCCCTCTCCTTCTTCTTTCTAACTGACAGCCCTCTCTGCATGGGAATTGTTTGGGCATAGATAAGTGCCAACCACCACTAGATTTGCTCCCTTATCCTAGTTATGGCTCTATTTTATAGTTTGTGTGTCTGTGCTTACATTTCTCATATCTTCATGCATGTTTTTTACATTATCCATGAGCTCCTTTAGTATTTGTACAATTGTTGTGTCAAGTTCTGATGTGATAATTCCAAAGGCTGGCTCATCTCTGAGTCTGCTTCTACTGATCCTCTCCTAAGCACGTTTTCTTGCTCCTGTATCTTGTAAAATTCTATTTTATTCCAGATGTTTTTTACTAAAAGAATAATAGAGAATAAAGTAAATAATATTTGCCTTAGAAAAGAGTACACACACTCCTTTTCCTGCCAAAATGCTTGAGTGGGGATGGGGTGCTGGTGATTCTGAGTTGTGCTCGAGGTGGATCTGGTCTCCTTTGCAGCATTAGTTTGATTCAGTTCACAACTGGCCTTAAATGTTTTAAGGATGGGATTGAGATTTTTCCAGAGACAGGCTCTGAGCACTGATGAGACTCCTGGGATCTCTTTATACCTTATGACAACGCCTTCAGCTTTCTGAACTATGGGAGCTTTCTCTCTGTTTACAGTAAGAATGTCAGATTTTTGAATTGTTTGGAAGTTCTTTTTGCTCTCTGGTCCTGCTTCAGGATTGATGCACCTACAATCTCTCTCCTCCCTCTTGCCTTACTGCCAACTTAAAGGGTAGCTGCTTATACCCTGTGAAGGTCCAGAATACCTTGGAAAGCTTTCTCTTAGCTCTCCTGCCTCACTCATCAATATCAGTAACTGAAATTTCAGAATGCCTTGAGTGGGTCTCTTCAGTGCTCCTGCCCTATCCCTTGTTCTCTGCTGGCTGCCTGTCACTCTCCCAGCTCTCTTGCTCTGCCCTCAGTCTTTGGTATTCTACCCCAAGCAGTGCCTGAATATTTCAGAGAAGAGGAGGTGGCTGGATGCCGATTTGTCTGCAGCTGTGATTCCAATTCCAACCTGTGCGATCTGCCTATTTGTAGCCATTAAAAGTTCTTTAAAAGTTTGATAGTTTTCTCCTTATCCTTATCTCTGGTAAATTCTTTCTCCCCCTGCTTTCCAAAAGGCATGAGAACAGCCATGTGTCTCTTCTCTTCTATGAAAGCATATCATTTTCTGGAATATGCTTAATTGAGGTTTCTTTGTGTTCTCATCTCTACAGTGGTTTCTAAATCTTACCCAGCTTGTTTTTGGTAATTAGGTAATTAGGTAGAGAGCAATGGTTTCTTACAACCTTTTATATCCAAACCAGAGATCTCCCCACCTTGGTTTTCAGAGCACCTCACGTAAATGAGGTGATTGCTATAACTGTGTAGTAATCCTGATCAGTCTGAAGACAAAACTAAATCTGAGTAAACGCAATAGTTAACTGGTAGAAAGAGAAACGCAAGAGCCTATTAGCTTCACATACTTGTGACATGAGCATCTGCAAATAGGTTTTAGATTGGGTTACGGAGAACTCTCAAACAGCCAAAACAAAACAAAACAAAACAGAAAATACACGGGATTTTTCTGTATTACCTGTAACAAATTTGACCCTATAGAATATTGACATAAAAGTCAATAAATAAATGACATAAAAGTTTTAAATAAATGAAAACATTTTAAATAATGAAAACTCTCTACTAGGAATGCTAATTATGTATACTACTCAAACTAGCAAACAAAACATAAAATCTTTACTGGTCCAACTCAAGTGTTGTTTATTCTGCAAACATGTTTATACTTTCTATATTGCTCAGTTGTTCTATTTGTCTCTTTACTGTTAGGAAGTTTGATTATCCATATTTTGGATTGTCTTTCTCTGCCTTGCATACCTATTAATTAGCCCCTCTTAATTGCTTTGATCTCTTTTTTAATCTATATTTTTATCACCTTAAGTAATTGTTATGTTAGCAATTTAGTTTCCAGCAATTATTATTCTGTCCTTTATAATTATCTATTGATTTCATGATAATGTTTTAATTATCATTTCTTTCTTTAGGTACTGAGTGCCTCTCTTTTTGCCCTAATTCTTTGAGTTCATGACAGATTCACTCACTCTCAGGACACACACACACACATTCACGTATACACAAATCCACACATGTATATTCTGATGCTCCTCAAATTTATCTCTAGTCCAGGCCACTTCCATATCCAACTGCTTAGTTGACTTAACAACTCTACTTAAATATCTAATAGGTGTTTCAAACATGTCCAAAACTCAGCTTCTTACCTCTCTCACACACTTCCCTAAACCTACTCTTCCTTATTCCTCCCTAATTTTGCTATTTGAAACTCCATATTTTCAGTTCTTCACACCAGAAGAACTTGGGCTTATCCTTGACTGCATTGTTTCACTCATACATACAATCTGGTAGGCTCTACCTTCAAATTACATCCAAACTTGAATCATCTTTCAGGCTACCACTGCTATCATCCACCATTTTGGCCCTGATTTATCTATCATTTGTCTCTCTAGCTATATTTGACCATTAGCTCTTCTCTGAGGCCAGGTCAAATGCCTTTCATAGGGCTTACTTGGCAGGGTGGGTCAGAGGAGGATTTGCCATTCTTGTGTGAGAAACATGCTCAGGCTTTGGCTCATTTCAGTTCAGTTTCTGACCTGGTCTTTAGACAGGTTGGGAGAGTGGTTGTTTGAGAGCCAAGGTTTTTCGGAATGAGTTTTTATCCACAGTTTCCAGATTTTGAAGTTTACTGACCATTTTGTTATTTGGTTGTTGTGGTGGATATTTTTTTCCCCCATAAGGGACACATTTCTGTGGTACAGTTTTATTCTACCATCCTAAACTGGTAATCTACATTTTCTGCACACTTTGCATGTATTATCCTTCGAAACTTCAGAGGAATCTTGTGAAATGAAAAGGATTATTCTCTTTTATGAATGAAAATTAGGCTCAGAGAAGACCCAGTACTCAGTTAGCTCTTCTGATCCTAAACAAGAGGGTTTTTCGCTTTTACCATTTCTCCACACTGCATGCATATCTAAACCTTCCTTTAAAGGACCAGCTGTCTTCAATGTAGTAAGATACCTGATACACAAGCTATAGATCCCAATAATCCTTTGTTGGTCAGAAAGGGGAGAGTGTGTTCCTTAGTATGGGGGTGGGTTGGAGAAAGATGATTCTTTGAGCATGTTAGAAGTTTGGTTCAGACAGAGGGTGAGACGGGGAGGAAATGGGTGGAGGAAATGATGATATCCCAGTGTAACATCTTGTTACTCCTAGAAAAAAAATCAAATAGTCAGAAATAGGGTAGAATATAAAATTTGATACTGTATGAAATTAATAATGTAAGTTGAAAGCCATCACTTCAGGTTAAAAATGGTGACTTGAATATGCACACTTGCATTCAATTCTTCCCTGAATCCTATTGAGTTGTTTGTTTTTAAATAGACAAAGTACAAAGACAGAGAGAATGGGATCGAAGGCAGCAGCCCCAACTTCAGAAGCTAGAAAACATGCAGACGAGCGGTAACTGACCTTGCAGATTTGAGAAAACAGCCCCTTAAGCCGTCGGTGGGAAAAACTGAGAGGCAACAGGACTTGTGCCCAGGAAACCTGAAGATTCTCAGGGACTCATAGCACCCCTGCCTCTGGAAGTGGAGATGAAGGCGGGGCTGGAGTTGGAGAACATCAGCGAAGGCGGTTAGTTTGTCAGATTCCCTCCTCATTCCACTCAGCTGAAGAGACTAGAGGTTTATTCTCTGAAAAGGGAAATACCAGGGACAGTTTTGGGATCCAGTGTACATTTACTCACTTAATCTTGAGGTCCCTAGGCTTCTCCCAACTCTACAGTGCTCCAAATGCGTATAGCTAAACATATGCCCTCCACACAAGGGAGGGATTGAAAGATTGAAAGAATCTTCTGGAACTGACCAGTGCAAGAAAATGGATCCCAAAATGCTAACAGTGGAAGGGACATAAAAGCACCCAGTGAGATCATCTTACAGTGAAGAATCCAGAACCCTACCCACAATCACAGAGCTGCCACTCAACTTTTTAATTCCATGCTCTTAAATACAAGTCAGTTGTTAACAATCACTAGATCTTGGAGGCAAGCACCTAATATGATAAGTTGAGACCCCAAAAAACAAATGAAAGAAATTTAGAAAAACCAAAGCTATAAAGGAAGGAGAAATATTGAAGAATATAACAATTACTAAAATTCTTTGAGATAAAAGGAGATAATACATCCATAATAGATGAATAGAATTCTATAAAAAGGAGAAGTTTTTTTTTTTTTTTTTTTGGAAAAGGCCCTTGGATATTAGAAAATATGATGGAGGCTTTATTTTTTTTTTTGAAGATTTATTTATTTATTTGACAGAGATCACAAGTAGGCAGAGAAAGCAGCCAGAGAGTTGGGGGAAGCAGGCTCCCTGCTGAGCTCTCTGAGAGCCTGATTGGGGCTCCATTCCAGGACCCTGAGATCATGACCTGAACTGAAGACAGAGGACCCAGGTGCCCTGATGGAGGCGTTAAAAAAACTTTATGTAATCAATTTAATTTAAAAAATAGAAAAAATTTAAATTTAAAATTTAATTAGAAATTAATGTGATTTAATTTTTAAAAACTTAAATCATATGCTTAATACCCAAGGCCTTTTTTTATTTTTCAAATGTGTTTTCCCTTTTTATAGAGTACATATAGTATATTATTTGGAAAATATCATGGATATTTTCTATTTGTCCTTCCACTTCTACGTTGTCTTGCCATTTATAGTGGACAGATCCTAGGTTGACCACCATCCAGTGTTTCACACCATATAATCCCAGTTTTGAGTGTGAGTGGGATGTTGACCTACTTCTAACAAAGAAAATACGGCAAAGGTGATGGGATGTTACTCCCAGGATTAGAATACACCATATGGCAAGGATGATGGGCTGACACTTCCATAAGTAAGTTAATTAATATGGTAAAGGTAATGTGATGTCACTCCTATGCTAACTTGAGAATTCGATGTCACATTATGATATACATATACATATATATATCTTCATCTTGCTAGCATGCACTACAGAGACTCTCCTGCTGACTTTGAAGAAATCAGCTTCCATGTTGTGAATTGCCTATGGAAAGGTTGACATGACTAGGAATTGCAGGTAGACTCTTAGACCAGAGAGGCTTACACCAGCCAAAGCCAGCAAAAAGCCAGATTCTCTTTTCATATAGTCACAGAGAAATTTGGCCAACAAACTGGACAGCCTAGAAATGAATTCTTTCCTAGTCAAGCCTCCACCCAACACCCTTGTTGTAGCCTCCTGAGATCCTAAGGCAGAGAATGCAGCCGAGAATCAGCATGATACCTGATCCACAGAAACTGTGAGGTAATAGACAGGTGTGGTTTCAAGCCACTAAGTTTTGGTGACTTTCAAGTTACTTTCAATTTACCGCACCAATAGAAAACTAAGGAAGGTTTACAGACCTGCCTCAGTGGTTCAGATGCTGGTCTCTGTGAAGAACTGCTTGGGTTCACAATTCAGTCCTACCACTTACTTGAACAAGTTACTCAACCTCCTTGTTCCTCAGCTTCATCATGTATAAAATGGGGCTAATAATAATACTGATCTCCGTGAATAACTTTAAAGATGAAGTGAAGAAATATATGTAAAGCACTAGAATAGTGCCTGGCACATAATAAGAACTAGGTGTTTGCTATCATAATAATCGTAATGATAAACTAATAAATAAGTAATATAAATCAACATAAAATAATAATATGAAAGTAAATGTGAGTGAATAGTTGGGATAAATAACACAAAATAAAAAATAATTAATGCATTACTATAATTTTATCAATTAGGATACATGACGTTATGTTGTAAAAACAAAAATCTCAAGATCTCAGTGACTATAAACACAACTGTTTATTTCCTGCTTACATTAAATGTCCACTGCTAACAGCAGCAGCCTCTGTTGTATTCTCATAGGCCCAGGCTAATGGAGCAGCTACTGTGTTAAATGTTGCCAAGCCCTGTATCACAGTGAATAAAGCTCGGAGAATCTCGCTTCCACAATTAAATGCTCCATCCTGGAAGTGACATGCCCTATTTCTGCTTACAAACTCATTGGCTCCACCCAACTTATACGTGAACCAAAAACATGCAATCCTATCATGCATTCAGAAGTGGAGAGAACCAGAAATGTTTGGCAAAAAGACTACCACTTTCGTTATTGTCAGTGTTTGACCCTTTATTCTATGAATAAATTTATATTCTATAAATAATATTTGATAAATATAAAAACTAAATTTAAGAAAGAAAATGTGCCTTCTAGGCCCAAAAAGGGGTTAATATTAATTATTGTTGTTCAAAGATGTTTCAGAAATAGGACTCCTCTGAGCCTCATTTGGAGGGAAATTATTGGAAAACAAATCACTGATTTTCAACATACTTCAGATACACAAGATAACTTTGCCTCTTAAGACTACAGACTTTTTATTGAATAGATGTATTCTTTAAAAATTTAAACTATTGCAATTCTACTTGTTCTTCTGCACTATAAAAAGCACAGATTTTTATTTCTTCAAGATGGAGCTGACAAACAGGAAAACTGCAAGGGCCATCATGTGGAAAGCTTCACTGTACCTGATGGAGCCCCCAAAGTGTAGAGCCATACTCTATTTCTGCAGCTTGACGATTGTTCCTCCTCCCCCTGCTCCAAGAAACAAGGCCTATAAACAAGGCATATATTGGTTTGAGGGAAAGCCTCAAAGGCCAGAGTAAGCAGAGTTCATTGCAGTTTTGTTCTCTTCTATGACTAACACTGGATCTTCACAATGTGATTTTCTGAGAAAAAGCTATAGCCCTACTTTACACTGTATACTTAAATAATTCCAGACTAAATAACTTTTAAAATATATATAAATAGATGAATGTATATACATAGATGATCATCAGGTGGTAAGTGCCTTTCTAAACTTGACTCTAAATAAAATAAATACATTTGGCAACGTAAAAAAACTGAAAGACATATCACAACTGAGAAGGTTTTGTTTCCTAAGAATAATGAAAATAGTAGAAAAGGATACTATCACAGAAAACAAGCAAAGAAAGGAAAATTTCCAAACGAAGAAACACAAATGACTAATAAAATGTATAACCTACTTAAAATTGAAATGTAAATTGAAATGATATTTTGTTTTGACTCTTTGCTAAAAGATAAAGTGATTTATAATAATCATCTGTGAGCTTGTGGAAAATGGGCACTAATGTTTGATAAGAGTAAGGTAACTTGGGTCAACTTTTCTGGAAGATAATTTTCAATATGCCTCAAAAACTCTAAAATTATGCATCTTCTTCCCCTTGGCAATTGTATTTCTATAAATTTCCACATGGAAATAACCAGTAGTGAGTTGAAAACAACCCAGAAGGTTCTGCGTGGAAGGCTATCTTCCTTCAGGGTGTGGAGACTAGTTTGTCCAGCGGTGGTCCATTGGTGGTCTTCAGTCCTTCGGTCTTTCTTTTAGTCAAGAGCCAGGCTGTCTGAAGTAGAGAAGTCTGACAGGTTGAAACCGAAGAAAAAAAATACTTTCCTCTCAAAGGAAACTACCCAGCAGAAGAAAGTGTGTTCCAACACTATAAAATGGTAATCATTCCCCAAGAGCAAATTTCAGCATTGCCTGAGTATTTTGGTTTTTGACCTCATTTTTGTAAACCTGTGTGTTTGTAGAGATTAACATGGTATCAACATAATAATGAACAAGCTGGTCTCTGTCTCTTGCTACATTATTTCCTAGGGATCTAGAAGTATTAACCAATCTTGAGAACATTTTGATACTTTCCCCCATTGTTTTTCTAACTTCTTATGTTTGTGACTTTGAAGCTCTTTGGCATCACTTGTCCATGATTCTAGCTTGTTGGTGAGAAACTGCTCAAGATAAAAAGCTTGTCATTTACCTTTTCAGAACTACTCTGAAAACTGTTACAAAATTCTCAATGAGCCTAAAACTGGGGGGAAGAATTTTTGGCTTATTAAAATAAATCTGTTGTAACAATGGCACGATATTGTTTTTAATGTCAGCAAAATAGTAGTTGTGGATCCCAAGCAAAAATAATATCATAATGTGGTGACATAACGCTTTGAAAAAAATAAATTGTGCGTTCTCTCTTCTCTGTGGCTATCCTCTATCACACCTGGGGGAGTATGGCTATACCATGGAATCTATGTCATGGCATTAATTGTCAAAATAGAACCATGCCATGACAGAAAATCTTTTCTATACTTAAAAACAGTAAGCCTAGGTGTGAGACAGAAAGCATCAGAAGTAGAAGCAGAAATGTTTGTTTGTTTTTTTTTTCTGCTCCTAAGTTTCTAGTATTGGCTCCACTCCTTTCTTTTGGACAGGGCATCTTTTCTTATTCTTGCTTTACTACAGTCAAAGAACACAGTGCCCAGCAACTGTAGCTGCTAAACAAATTAATGAACAAATACAACCTGTCAGGTAAGTCATTTGCCTTACCCGGATTTAATCTCAAGTTTATAAGCAACATTCTTATTTTAATTTGCTGACCTTGTAAAATGAATTTGGGAGTGTTCCCTCCTTTTTAATTTTTTGGAGGGGTTTGAGAAGGACTGGTATTAATTCTTTTTTAAATGCTTGGTAAAATTCACCAGTGAAGCCATCTGGTTCTGAGCTTTTATTCACTGAGAGATTTTTGATTACTGGTTTAATATCCTTACTAGTTATTACTGTTCAGATTTCCTATTTCTTCTTTATTCAGTATTGGTAAGTTGTACGTTTCTAAGAACTTGTCCTTTTCTTCTGTGTTGTCCAGTTTGTTAGCATATCCTTGTTCATAGCAGCTTATGATCTTATGAATTTCTGTATTATCAGTTGTAACATCTCTTTTTTCATTTATAATTTTGTTGATCCTTTCTCTTTTTTTCCTGGTTAGTCTAGCTAAAAGTTTGTCAATTTTGTTTAACTTTTCAAGGAACTAACTCTCACTTTGGTTAATACTTCTACATTTTTTGTTCTTTATTTCATTTATATCTGTTCTAATCTTATTATTTCTTTTTCTTCACAAACCTGGGGCTCAATTTGCTTCTCTTCCTAGTTCCTTAAGGTATAGTTAGATTGTTTATTTGGAATCTTTTTTGCCTTTTAAGGTAGGTGTTTATTTGCTACGAACTTCCTCTTTTGCCTCATCCCACAGGTTCAAGTATATTGTGTTTCCATTTTCATTCAACTCAAGAACACTTTTTGTTTCCCCTCTAATTTATTTATTTATTTATTTATTTATTTATTTTTTCACTGTACGTTAATGAGTATTTATTTAGGTTTCAGATAAGGATGGCACATTCAGGGGATGGTGGAAGAAAAAAAATAACAAGTTTCCACATTTTGTGTCATTAGCAAAAATAGAAGGTACACATAAAATTTTTTAATGTTTTCAGAAGAGGAATAACAACTTATCATACTATGCCTCTATTTTTATAGATGAGATGAAGTACCAAACATGAAATAATAATAATATGACCCTAAACACTCATTTTATGCAGACGAGCCCAGATGTCACTGAGACAGGCCATCGTACATTTTTTTAAATTAATTAATTAATTAATTAATTAATTTATTTATTTTTTGATCCATTAGTTGTTCAGAAGAGTGTTGTTTAATCTCCATGTATTTGTGAATTTTCCAGTTTTCCTCTTTTGTTATTGATATCTAGTTTAATCCCATTGTGTTCAGAGAATATATTTGGTGTGATTTCAGTCTTTTTGAATGCTAAGACTTGTTTTGTGACCTAATGTGTCTATCCTAGAAAATGTTGAGTGCATTTGAGAAGAATGTGTATTTTGCCATTGTTGGACAGAATCTTCTGTTAAATACATCTGATCTATAGCATTATTCAAATCCACTATTTTCTTCTGATTCTCTGTCTGGATGATCTATCCATCATTGAGAGTGGGATATTATAGTCCTTAATATTATTGTATTATTATTTATTCCTCCTTTTACTTCTGTTAGTTTCCGCTCTTTATATTTAGGTACTCCAATGTTGGGTGCAAAAATATTTACAATTGTTGGGCGCCTGGGTGGCTCAGTGGGTTAAGCCACTGCCTTTGGCTCAGGTCATGATCTCAGGGTCCTGGGATCGAGTCCCGCATCGGGCTCTCTGCTCAGCAGCAAGCCTGCTTCCCTCTCTCTCTCTGCCTGCCTCTCTGTCTACTTGTGATCTCTCTCTGTCAAATAAATAAATAAAAATTAAAAAAAAATATATTTACAATTGTTTTAAGTTCTTGATGTATATATCTCTTTATCATTATATAATGATCTTCTTTTTCTCTTTTTACTTTTTTTAGCTTAAAGTCTATTTTGTCTGATGTTAAGTGTAGCTACTTCTCCTTTTTTGGTGGGGGGGGATACATTTCCATCCCTTCACTCAAAATCTATGTGTGATTTTAAGGCTAAGAGTCTATTATAGGCAGCATTTTATTGGATTGTGTTTTTTATCCATTCAACCATTCATCTCTATGGAGAATTTGATGTTTATGTTTAAAGTAATTATTGATAGGGAAAGATATACTATTAACCATTTTTAAACTGTTTTCTGGTTGTTTTGTCAATCTATTGCTTCTTATTTGTTATCCTGCTGTCATTTTTGGATTTTGATGTCTTTTGGTACCAGTATGCTTTGATTTCTTTATTACATTCTCTTGTGTAATTACTACAGGATTGTCTCTACAGGATTGTCTCTTATGGTTAACATTGAAGCTTACATAAAATATCTTAAACTTATAATACCTTGTTTTAAACTGGTAACAATTTAACTTCAATAAAATTAGTAAACTTTACACTTTTACCTCTCTTCCTCCTCACATTTTGAGTTATTCTATTTCAATTTACATGTTTTTATATTGTATAATTAATAACAGATTATTGTAGTTATAGTTATTTTCACTATCTTTTTTAAAATTTTTCAAACTAGAGCTGTAAGTGAATTATGTACCACATTACCTTATAGAATCTAATATATACTTATCATTATCAGTTAGATTTATGCTTTTTATGCTTTTATCATATTAGTGCTCTTTAACTTCTCAAAAACTCTAACATTTCTTGTAAGGCAGGTCTGGTGGTAATGAACTCACTCAGCTTTTTTTGGGGGGGAAAAAGTCTTTATCTTTCCTTCTTTTCTAAAGTACATCTTCATTGCCAGTTATTTTCTTTCAAAATTTTGAAAGTATCGTTCCATTCTCTCCTGGCCTGAAAAGTTTCTGTTCAGAAATCTGCACTTACATTGTAGTGGTTCCCTTGTACATAACTTCTCTTTTTTCTTGCTACTCTTAAATTCCTTGTTTTTGACTTTGACAGTTTAATTATAATGTCTTACTACAGCCCTATTTGGATTCAACCTATTTGGGATCCCCTGAAACTCATGGACCTGGATGCCCATTTTCCTTCTAGGTTCAGGAAGTTTTCAGGCATTATCTATTAAAATATACTTTCTTTTTTTTGCTTCTGGAATCTTCATAATGTGAATACTGTTTCTTTTCATTGTGTGTCATGCTTCCCATAGGCTCTCTCCACTCTGTCATTATTTTTTTCTTTTTGTTTCTCTGACTGGGTAATATCCAATGTCTTATCCTCAGGTCATTGATAATTTCTTCTGCATTGTTAAGTCTACTCTTGAAACTATTCATTGAATTCTTCAGTTCACTTATTTTATTTTCAGCTCTCAGATTTTGGTTTCTTGTTTCTTTTCTGATGGTTATAATTCCCTTGTCAAACTCCTCACTTTGTTCACATATGATTTTCCTAATTTTTTTAGTTGTATAACTGTTTTCTTGTGGTTTGCTAAACTTCCTTAAGATGGTTATTCTGAATTCTTTGTCAGATAGTTCATAGATTTCCATTTCTTTAGGGACAGTTATTGGAGCTTTATTATTTTCCTTTGGTGGTGTCACATTTACCTGATTTTTTCATGATCCTTGATTCCTTACATTGGTATCTGCACACTTGAATAATTGGTCTCCTTTTTTAGAATTATAGATTTGCTATGACAGACACAGTTCTTCAATCAGCTCAGTTTGGTTTTCTGGATATAACTGCTGGGCAAGTGGAGCCTGATATTATTTCTTTGGGGTGTGGCAACTGGTCAAGCTCCGAGGACAGGGACACAGATGGTGGTGTCACTGGCTGAGAATAGTTGGATAGGACTGCTGACTTTCTTCCCTACCAAAGCGAGGCTGTAGGATGGGTTCTGCAGTTGCCTGGATTCTGTGGTCAGTTTTACTCTGTTGTTAGGACTGGATATTACATTCAGTAGCTGATGTAGTTATGAATTAGCTTCCATGCCAACTAGGACAGCAGGATGGGACTCAGAACCTGCACAGCTCATTGTTTGGGGACCCAAATCTGGCCCCAGTGTGTACTGAATTCCCTGGTCAGGTGAGACCACCAATTTTGCTCCACAGATAGGGGAAGCCACAGGCTGTGCTTTCTGTTTAAGTGCTACTATACAGAGAGGTGTTGACTGGTCTATGCAGCTTTCCATGTGCTCTGGTTAGGTTCCCTGGACAGGCTGAAGGCTGTATTCAACAATAAGCTATTTGATTTCTATGATTTAGATTCCCTGTCTGAGTGCAATGGAAGAAGCAGCTCTAAAGCCAGAAAGCTCTTTGTTGTCTTCATTCAAGTCAATCTACACCTCAAGTTCCCTAACTGAACAAGGCCACTAACTGCTCTGGAAACCATCAGTTCTGCCCACCCACCTCATGGCTCAGGTGACACTGAGCCACACTGATTCTGGGAGTTGCTGCCAGCCCTTCTGGTAAGTAAGGGCTGGAAGACACTTTCCACAGTGGGTGGGGCCATGATTCTGCTTCTTTCCTGGGTATGGGCAAATTGGCCTCTTAAGTTGGCAGAACTCCTTATTTGAGGATCCAAATCAAATAAGGCATATCTGCATCCTACTGGATTTCCTGGTCAGAATGCATCCCCAAATTTGTTCTGCAGATGAACTGAACTCCTGGTTGGGATTACTACTTGGGTTCTGCAGGTATGAACTCAATCTGTCAAGATTTGTGTGCTGGTTATTGTAAGCTCTTCCTCTCTTCTCTGTGACAGTCAGATTCCCAGTAGTTGACAATGAAGTTTCCCTTGCAATCCCCATGGTTGGAGATCAGAGCAGGGGCTCTTAGAAAGTGACCCATAATGCTGGGGAGGGAGCCATGGTCCTAGTTGTCCTCTTTGCATTCTTCTTTCCCATTGAAGGAATGAGAGGCTCAGGGGAGACCTGTCCATATGTTGCTGCACTAGCCTTAAGGAAGAGCAATGTGGTCAACATTAGCTGCTTCTACTTACCCTTACAATGCACTCTTGGTCTCTGAAGCAGGGGAGCTCTTCAGCCTCATCGCCATGTTCTAGAATTCTCTCAGTGGTGTCTTGTTTTTGAACAGTTGTTAGCTGTTCTTCTTGTGAGGGGGAGCAAAGTCAGAAATGACCTAGCTAGCCATCTCCCTCTCATTTTAATTTGATACGAAGAGATAAAATATGCTTTATCAATATTAAGTCAAGAGTGACGTTGACTTAATGTGATGAATAGAAAATGATACTGGGGTATCCTGAGATTTCTGTGCACATTTCTTCTTTTACTCAGAAAAATATGGACCCTTGACTATCTGGAGGAAACAATCAAAATGTATAAAATTCTGGAAGCAAATCTTTTGCTCTAATTTAGAGAAAGAATGATGTTCAGGTCCCAAGATAATCCCAGACCCAACATTCTTCTGGATGGAGGAAAGAGGAAGGACACAAAAGGAGAAGGGTTGAAACACTGAGTTTTATGTGACAGAAGAGGCCATTAAAATTTTCCCAAAAAGGTAAGGGCAAGAAAAGCAAATGGACTGGCTCAGGCATTTGCTTTGATGCGTAAATTTAACAAGGAAGAGAGCCCAAGTTACCCGATTCCCAGCCCTATGCTACAACTCCTTGTTGCTTATTATACATACTTCCTCTTTAATAAAGTTCTAATTGAAGTGTCTATGTCAGATGGGGATGATTTGGAAACAGTTTAGGGACCCGAGGCTTATCAAAGTACTTAAATGGCCATGGAATGATTAAAAGGAATGTGTGTTCAAATACAAATGAAGAATGATCTGAAGGTGGGCACAGGGATAGCAGATGGTAACTATTAATTATTAGCCAATTATGAAGACTTCAGTCCAGTAAGAAAAACGGTATTCTATGTCTGACTCATCATCATCTGCCCCTTGTAATGCTTTGATTTCTTGTAAGAATAGTAAAGGAAGACATTTCCTCCCTCTGTTGATACCAAGAGATTTCTCTGATGTTCAAAAGAGTAGAATTGTGTGGTCATTGATAGAATAATATCACATTAAATTCCTGAACATATGTATCGAGGGCTTGATAGACAAAAAAGGTCAGAGACATTATTACTAATGCATAGTTCTTGAGAGATTATTTGGTATTTATTATTCCTAATTAATGCAATTCTACAAGACTGAGCTGGGCACATGGGGACCTAACCACCCCCCGCCCCCACTGTCAGCCTTGAATGCATTTAGGTAGCACATAATAAGCATGTAGTCGGTTTGTGCTCTAGTCAAGAGGTTTTAATAAATCGTTACAAGCATTTCAGATCTGAAGCCGGCAAGGGTGTGTGTGTGGGGTAAGGCTAGACATGAGTTGAGCCCAACTTTATGAATGAAGTGCCTACATGTCATTAATGTTTCAATAGGTCCCCTAACAGGAGTAATTGGCCCTCCAGGGAGCTTCTCCAAGTTCAATCTGCCAATAGTGAGGATGCTCAGGCCTTGAAGGTAACCGGAACCATTCCCGTTTTACCCTGAACTCAAGGGTCAAACAGGCCTAAGGGAAATAGTTTGGAACTGTCATCTAACATTATCACCGACATACACTGTGTTTCCAAGCCCCTGCAAAGGGAGCCAGCAGCATGCGTGCCTGCCCGAGCTGCAGGGTGGTAGCATGTCACATGTCTGCTAACAGAAGGGGATAACCATCCCAGTACAAACTTGACATATATAAATTGATTACATAAGTGGGCAGTGGTGGTCCTTTCAAGTACACTCCTTTTGTTTGAGCTTTACAGTAAAATTACCAGCAGCAGTTTACAATTAAGGGGAATAATAATAACTGAATATGCTTTCATCTGCACATACAATTACAATGAACTGCATGCCTTAATAGGATTGTGAAAAATCTGCGTTTGACCCATACAAAAAAGTAAACATTCTTGTTCTGGATACTATATCATTATCACAACAAAGAGAAACTCCTGAAATCTGATGATTTAAACATCTGGAGAATGTTAATCACTTCAAAATGACGGATGTTTTTTATTTCAGCTTTTGACAGACACACTCCTTTCATAGATAGATGATTATTTACATAAATTACATCATCAATGTGAAAAAAATCAGAATAACTTCAAAGGACAAAATGCTTAATTAAAAAGAGACTTGTATTTCTATTTTTCTCCCTTTCTCTGTTTTTCCTTTAAAGGAGGAGTAAAGTACCCACTTACTTGAAATGCCACCAGGTCTTTTGTAGGTAAATAAGAAAGAAATTGTCTTTTTGAACTGTTTCATGGAGAGGGCAACCACCTTTGAGAATGAATTACTGGTTTTAGTGCCCTGAAACCTATTAATTGCTTTGCGTCCACTTCTAACTTCTAAAGTTTCCCCTTTAGTGAAAATGACAATTTGGAGTTTATTCCGCTACTCCAGTAGATGAAACTGAACAGATTCAAGCTCAAGTTGAGTCTGAGACTCACCCTCATTTCCCATTCAGACTCTCCAATTGGAGGGAAATAAAGTGCTTTCAAAGCAACTCAGCTCTGAACCGTTTTATTGCTGATGGAGGTGGGGTTGGGGGGAGAGATAAAATCCACCAGCAGTCTGGAGAGAACAGTTTGGAAATCTGTTCTTGAGAAAGCAGCCCCGGCTGCAGGGGCTGTGGTCCCTCAGGACAGGCCTCTGACTTGCGGCGTGCTGCCTGATGCTGGTGGGTAGAGCTGGTGCAATTTGGCTGATCCACTACAATTTCCTCCTACACTCGGAGCTGATCCGCAGGCTGACCTTAGACAATTTGTCTTCTTTCAGGGAGAAATGTCACCCGAAAGGAAGCTATTAAGTCAAGAAGGTAATTCTCTCAGAACAGTCCACTGTATAAACAGAACTTGACCTCAGGTAATTTATTGCTGGTCCCTAACAAAGAGACTTAAGATATAGGCCTGATAGAGTGGAGATCTGAATCTGTCAATAAAAAGGGCAAGCCAAAACCTCAGACGGTTTCTTGTGAGTGGCCATATTTAGAGTATAAGACACATTAATATATTCTTCAAATAAGAATTAGAGTGGCATTTGGTCATTTAGAATGAAAATTTTGTTTCATTAATAAATCAGAAGTTTGTGCTTGCACAGTCAAGCCTCTGATTGTCTTGTTCTTTTTTTTTTTTTTTTGGTCTTGTTCTTTATTACAGTCTGGTTCATCTGTTAGGCTAATATCTAAGCATGATATGAAGGTTACATTTTCTTAAAGAGACTGTATTGGACACAGTGCTCAAGATCCATGCCCCAAATGGCAAAGAGGTTGATTTCCTGTTTTCACAGAGAGTGCAAAATGAAAAGCTAAATTTCTTAATTGAGGAGCATGAATGGTGTTACTTGGTCTGAGAGAACAATGGGTGACAGACAGCATCTCATGGTTTAGAAACCGAGAAGGTGGTACTACTGAGCTGTGTCTTGACAGCATGTCATGGACCATCTTTAATGGAGAGTAGAGAAGCTTTTGTAAAGAAAAAGAGGAAAGAAAGGAAGAGAAGAACCCGGGGAAGGAAGGGAAACAAAAATATCAGGAGAATTGGTTAACTCACTTTGAAACTCCTTGCTTTGTGGTTATTAAGGAGAAATTTTCCATTTCCAATCCCCAAAAGAGATCTTCTGACTTTGCTATGACAACAGTAAGTACCAGCACCTTAATTAATAGTTTGTTTTATGCCTTCTCCTCTAAGGTCCAGATTTCCCAATCTGACATTTAGTTTCATCGGGTGAAACCTTCCCTACCTCCAGCTCACCCTCCACAGCCCTCTCTTCCCCTAGTACCTCTCTCCTTCTTCAGTCTCATCCAATTCACCAGCCAGCTCCACCAGGATCTGAAGCCTGGAGACCACCCACAGCCTGCAAGTGGAGAAGTGCTAAAAACCTGTCGACTACAGTTGACACAGAGTCCATCAGGTTAGATTCTAATGCTGTGAAAAGTTTTCTGACATTTTTCCACAGAGTACTGCTTGGTGTCGACATTTCAGGTCTAAGAATAGCAGCTCGTACTTTGCTTCTTGACTGGCACTAACTCTCAAAATGATGGGTACAGAATTCTGAAGCTCTCTGGAATCTCCATTTGTCCAGTCTATAAAATGGAGCTAATGCCACTACTGGGTTCCCTGGACAAATTGCAGTTCTTCCCTTGAATGCATGGAGTGCTTTGAGATCCTCATGGGAAAATTCTAAGGGAGGAATTGGAAAGTATAATGATGTTTTTTTAAATTGAAAGTGACAACCAGCATTTAGTGGGGGAATCAGAAGATAGAATTGAGAGCAGGAAGCCTTCTATTCGTTACAACAGATGGTTTAGTTTTCACTGAATGATGAGGAAGAAGCTGAGTGAATGAACAGCAGTATGTCCTTAAAAGATTCAGCAGCCTTCCAATTACCCAGGAACAATCTAGCAGTTACCAAAGACTTGGACTGGTCTGTATTATGCAAAATGAAGCATCCCTACTGGGTTTGACTTCAGCTGGTTAAAGTCATACGCACAGTGTTCCACTATTAAATAACACTGGTATAATTACCACTGGCATGGCTTTAAAAAATAAGGTATTTCATTCAAATTCCTAGCACACAAATAAGTCACATAGCAAATCTATAATAAATGCCTGTTGAAAAAAATAGGGAATGATTTTTCAGTTTGAGGAATTGCTTTCTATCACTGCTTGATCTTTCTTTTAACTCTTGGCCACCTCTGCATTTTTTTTCCTTCATAAAAAAACCATCAAAGATTTCCTATGAAATACAAAATATGCAGGCAAGGATAGGACACAATTTAACAGACCTGTTTTCTGCCACCAAGATTAAGCAGACGTTAACATTTTTCAGTGTGTTTGGGCTCTCTCTCTCTTTTATAGACATACAATATTATATGGATACATCTTCACCTCTTCATCTGCACCCTTCCTCAGAAGTAAAAACTCACCTGAAATTGCCTTGCATCACTTTTGTGCATGTTTGTACTTTTACTACATAAGCATGTGTTCCCGAAAAGTACGCACTATTGTTCCATTTAACTGTTTCCATACATGTCATTTTCATCATGTTGTATTTATCCTTTTGCAACTTTCCAATTAACATGTTTTTAAGATTTATTCATATTGATATATGTGAATTTGGTTCATTCATGTAACAGTAAAATAGCATTCCCTCATGTGTACCTAACCCATTCCCCTTCTAAGGGACCAGTTCAAGTCCTCAGTAACTGTTGGTTGGCCCTATTTAATAGGATGGCATGTTGCTTTTTTTCTAATTGAGTAATTTTATTAAAATACATATATGTATGAGAGTTCACAGAAAAATGTGACTCCTGATGGTGAGTTTTGCTTGTTTATTACAGACAACACTGAAATGAACTTTTTTGTACATGTAGCCTTGAGGGGAAATCTCGAAGTCAAATTGCTAGATTCTATAGAATGACCATCTTCGTCCTTATCTGGTATTGTCAAACTGTACTCTAAAACAAAACAAAACAAAACAAAACAAAAAAAGATTTTATTTATTTATTTGACAGACAGAGATCACAAGTATGCAGAAAGACAGACAGAGAGGCAGGCAGAGAGGGGTGGAGGGGGAAGCAGGTTCCCCGCTGAGCAGGTAGCCCCAGGCGGGGCTCAATCCCAAGACTTGAGACCATGACCTGAGCTAAAGGCAGAGGCTTAGCCCTCTGAGCCACCCAGGCGTCCCTCAAATTGTACTCTAAAATGCCAACAGTTTACACTGCCATTAGCAATAAATAAGAATTGCTGTTTCTTTACATCATCACTAACCCTTGGTGTCATCCCATTAATTAATTTTTGCCAATTTAATGGTTGTGAAACTTTATCTCATTGAGGTTGTAATTTTAATTTCCCTGATTACTAATGATATTGAGAATATTTTTATCAACTCTTTACACTCCTTCTTCTGTGAGTTGTCGGTTTATATCCTTTACCCATTTCCTTTTGGCTTGTATGTCTTTTTCTTCTTACTGGTTTTTAAGATACAGTTTGCAAAATATGTCCCTGACAGTCTTTCTGCTTTATTTGTGGTGTCTTTTTCATGAAATTTTCATTCATATTTACAGTGCTCAAACTTACCAGTTTTTTTCTTTTATGGTTTTGCTTTTAGTATCCTGTTAAAGAAATGTTTTAAAATGCCATAAAGGTATTTTCTAATTATTCTCTACTATTTTCTTATAAAAGATTTAGCTTCTCCTTTCATATTATTTTAAAAATTCACTTGTGGATAAAATGTAATGTAGGAATCTGTTTATACTTTGCCCCTGTGCCAAGTATCAAATAATTTATCCTTCACTGTATTATTTGCAAGTCTTCTAACAGAAGGGCTAAAGCTTCCATGGAAAGCTAAAGGCCTAAGCTTGTAAATATACATGATTTTCCCCCTAAATATCCTTCTAAACCTATACCAATATCACACTGTCTGACATAAAATTTGAATCCTGGTGTGGTAGGCAGAAAAATGCCTCCCCAAAGATGTTCACATCTTAATCCCTGGGACCTGTGAATGTATTACTTAGCATGGTAAAGGAACTTGGCAGATACGATTAAATTAAAGCCCTTGATATGGAGAGATTATACAGGATTATCTAGATGGGCCCAATCTAATGCCTAGTCCTTAAAAGGGGAGAACCTTTCACAGCTGCAACGTGATTGTAAGAGAAAGATAACAAGTATGAGAGATTGAGAAGGAACATGAAACATTACTGACTTTGAAGATGAAGGAAGAAGGCCATGAGCCAGGAATGCCAGCAGTCTCCAAAAGCTGGAAAAGGCAAGGAAATTACTCCTCTAGAGCCTCTAGACATGAATACAGTCCTGCTGACTATTTGATTTTAGCCTAGTGAGGCCTGTTGGTTCTAATCCACAGAAATGTAAGAAAATACATACACATAATATAAAATATATAATACATATTTTATATCTGTCTATATCTATAGATATCTTATTTGTACTGTTTCTTTAGAGCACCCTAACATACACGCCATATTTCTGTAATTATTTGGATCATCTCTTTTAATTCTTCTCCATATAAATTCTTCTTTTACATCTTTCATTAGATTTAATCTTGACTGCCATATAGGTTCATTGATATCATAATCAGTAGCTTTTTTATTTCATTTTATAGTTTGATGCTTGAGCATGGATATTACATAAATGGATTTTGAAAATTGATCTCATTTTCAGCAATATAATTGAGCTCTGCTATGGTTTGAAACACTTTGTCAGTTTTCTTGGATGTTCCATACAGACTACCACATCAGCAAAAATTAACAATTTTGTTTCTGCTTTCTAATCCCTATGTGCTCCTTCTCAATGTTATAAGGTGTTGGTAATGTGTATTTGTGAAAATAGACTAAATGGTGTAGTAAATGTAACATTTCAGTGGCCATACACAAGAAAGAGAGTGTTTATAGGGTTGTATGGAAAGTTTCTTTATAGCTCAGGTCTTAAGGTGGTAACATCACTTATTTCCACATTGCATTATGCAGAGTTCAGTCACATGAGTCTACCTAACTACAAAGGAGACAGAGATATGAGCTGTGGGCCCTGGAAGAAAGATAAATAGCAGTTGTTTGTGGTATCCCAGTCTTGTTTCTGTTTGGAATGAGAATTGCTGGGCCAAAGCATATGCATGTTTTTATATTTTCATATTATTTTTATGCTTTATTTTTGCATACTATATAATATGGGGATATGGGTAAAATTTCAGTTTGGCCTAAGACACTTTATAAAACATACATATAATTATGTATCTTATTATACATATAATCACATACATATAATACATATAAGACATACATATAATTATGTATTATAATAATACATAATTAGGATTCATTTAAAAAATTAATCTAGCTCTGTCCAAGACAGCTATCTTCTATGAAGTTACAGCAACAGCCTAGAATTTCTTCTATCTAGAAGCAATCTTTTAAGGGAGAACATTGCTTGGGCTAATAAGTAGGTTATCTCTGGGGCAATAAAAAAGAACTATACTACCTTTCCCATTCCATTAGAAGCATCTGTATATTTATTAAATCAAATGATAATAAAAATGTCAGGGAAGAAAAGTCATGAAAGAATACACTGAAAATTTGGGGGAAGAGAATGTCTTTTTGGTCACAGACATGGTAGAGATAAGAGTGCTGGGATGACTATGGAGTAAACAGAGGCCCAACCTTCTTTAGCTCCTACTAAAAGAAATTCCTCTTTCTCTTCCAACAGTTGCCTCTCTGAATCTCATCCAACTCCACTGAACATCATCACATAAATTCAGTTTTATTTATAGGAAATTTTAGCACCAAGAAGAATGGTTCTCCCTCATTGTTTTCACTTGTGCTCTTTAAGACCTCACTTAGGAATTTCCAAAAAAAGCCTCCATACTGTTGGGCAGCTAGGCACTAAGTTCTTTGTGATGGTCATCAACCATTGTTAAGCTGTAGTTCCAATAAAGGAATGCTGGGCTTATAACAAGAGTTTTAGTTTCCACTTATTCTATAAAAGAATATAAACCAGGTGTGGGTTGTATTTAGAGATCAAGCATCCAGATTAGAGAGAGTTAGTTGATTAGTTACCTAAGTAACAAGTGATTAACAACAGGAAAGACAGTGACCAGATGATTTGTATGTGACCAAAGTTTAGGTCACCATACAGGACAACTCTCTACAGACCCTATCTCAAGTTTTTCCAGTCTCCCTTGTTATTTGAGCCCTGTGGGTTAGTCAGATTAGAAACCCTATGAAAGCACCAGGTTGGGGTAACCTTGCCACTCAAGGCAAAAAGTGCTGCAGAAAAACATCTTCCTTCTGAGAAACACTGTGGTTTAGCCAACACCTTGCTAGCCGAAATTTCTGTCCATAAGAAAGTGTAGCAAATTCGCTAACCAGAACTGCAAAGAAGGTAGAAACAAAGTGATAACTGATTTTGAAGGCTAATTTAAAAAGTAGGGTATGAGTATGCCTGCGTGGCTCAGTTAAGTAGCCAGCTCTTGATTTCATCTCAGTCATGATCTCAAGGTCCTGGCATTGGGTTGAGCCCTGTGTTGGGCTCCACACTCAGAGAGTCTCCTTGAGATTATCTCTCCCTCTGCCCCTCCACTCACTCATGCTCACTCTCTCTCTCTCCCTCTAAAATAGATAAATAAATCTTTAAAAAATTTAAAAATCAGTCAATAAATAAAATTTTAAAAATAAACAAAAAGCAGACTATGCTAATATTCACCCTTAAATCTACTTAGACTTCCTCACGTTTTTTTATTTCTCCCTGTGTCACTGTGTGCTTCTTCTCCCTTTTTGCTTTCATTTCTGCTTCCGTCTTGTATTCTTGTATTTATCTCACTTTCTGTCATATTTACATTTTGTCCTCTTTCTTTCTGCTTCTCCCAGTCTTTCTTTACTTCTTTACCTTTTTTCTCCTCCCACCTTCCACTTTTTTGGGTCATCTCCTCTTAAGTAATGACCAGTAAGTGGGCCTTTATCACTGGAGTAAATATATTTTTATTGGCCATTAATGTTAAAGACAGCTTTTGTTTCTTATTTCTTGGTCTTAATACAACATTCAAATGTACTGAATGTTCCATGTACAAATTCACATTACCTGACCTCATCTGAACACTCAGTTTAGAGTGGGACCGAGGCCTCTCTATTTTTACCAAATACCCACAGTTGATTCTGCTGTGGGTATTGTGTAGATCACACTTGGTGAAATCCTGCTTTCACTCCTCTTTCACTGCTCTCAATACTATCTCCCATGCTCTCATCTGAAAACCTCTTCTTCTTTTCTTCTTAAATGCCAATGTCTTCTATTTACAGATGACCTTGCATATTACTTTACAGAGAACAATGCAATAAGGCAAATGTTTTTAACTTTTGACAACTGCTAAGCACGTGTCTCTTTTTTTTCTGAAGTCATCCTTGCAGCCCTTCTTCTATCAAGGCTGACAGTGTGCCCAGAAATTCCATTGTTCAGTAGACAAGTCCCTTTCCCCCAACCCCATTATTCTTACTCTTTACCTTTCTCTCTCCCACCCTCTGTTCCTCTCCGATGATCTCTCCCTTCCTCCTCCCACCTGTCTCTCTGCCCTAATTATTCCTTAACTTTTTTTGTCATGTTGTTATTTTTATGAACTATCAATACAAATATTTATCTCTTTTACTTGAGAACAAGGTCCACATAATCATCTTTGCATTCCTACAAAGAACATAGTTCTACCCTTCAATAAATATTTGTTGAACAAATGATTACTTGTTCTTTTCCCAAATATAAAACAAAATTGTGAGACTGACGCGCTGCCTACTGTGCTAAGAAGGCACTACAAAACAAAATTGAATTGGTCACTTTTTCCTCATGCATATTCCTCAACTAAGTGTTTTTCTGAAGCATGGAAGTGACAGTTCCCAGTCTTGCATTAAGGAATAGCTATTCAGAAACCAGTAACGTTCAGAAAATATAATAAACTTCTTACTCACAATGGCAATTAAATCTGAAAATATTTAGAAATAACTCTCAAGTGTGATATTTATAGGTAGAAACCACATTTACCAAAACAAAATGAAATTATGAATAAATGGAAAGGCATATTTATCTCTCTGGCAACTGAAGAATGAATATTATAACAATGTCACCTCTTCTGAAATTTCTTTTATTTTTCCAGCCAATTAAACACCCAATCCAAAATATGATAATTCTTTTTGATTTCTTGGTCACAGGAATGGGGCAGTTTCAGAAGCCAGGGTATGGTATTTGTTACTATGTTAATCCCACAGGCCAAGGAACTAAGGAATCCATGAGAGGGTTCTGCCAATTACTAAGTCTGCACATTTCTATTATACACTTGAGAACTGGAGAGCCTGCCACGGGGTTTGTGAACACAGTGGAAGCACTGTGAGCAAGACCAAGATTAGGATTCTATTTAATTCCTGACCCCCACTGGTTCTGGGAGGGGCTACAGCTACACCTCCTTTAATGTCAACTTGTACAGTTGTGTCTAATAGTCTCTAAATGTTTCAGGACTCCCTTCTCCCCAGTGTGTAGTCACCTAAGGAAAGAACCTGAGTCCCTTTGGAGAAGGATAAGGGGAATAATTGCCAAAACCTGCTGCTGTTCTAGGATCCTTCCTCATGGGGACAGAGTCTCTCTTTTAGGCAAATCTGAAAATTGTCTAGTTCAGGTCCAAATCATGAGTCATGAATTGGGGCTTGAGCCCTCAGCCTCTGATCATCGGTTCTCATTTCCCTTGGTTAAATTAATTAAGCATACTCTTATTGACTGCCCTTGGGAACATTGTGTTTTATTAACTATCATCACAACTCCATTCAGGTCAGGGCCCTTTGCTGTCACTCTGAGCTTGCTACACATTATGCTAATTCCACTCATTTTGCTTTTTATGGTTACATACTGCCATGTTGCCTCTATTATCTCAGAATCTCTTATTCCCATTGCTATTAGGGAGTCCAATTCTGGCACAGCCCTGGACTACAGAGGAAGCCACCATTGACCTCGATGATCCTAATGCCTCCTTCATCAGCACATTCCTCACTGCTTGAGTGTCTTCTGGATAAACTTAATTCACTGGTTCTCTAGCTGTTCACCTCTTTGAGCCTTTTAATCCCTTCTTCCACCATTTGCCATAGCAATTCTGGATGTTTCTCCTTCATTTCATTTCATGTGGTCTTTCCCTTTTTTCCAAGTTTTCAACAGCCATTCTAGAAGCATAGTAGTGCTGTTTTCTGGGGTCCTTTCCAGGGCATTAAAACCTGTGGACTGGGAAAATAAATGTTCTTCTACAGGTAAATACTTCTCTTCAATTTTATAGTCTATCTTCTTGATTCAGCATCCACAGGATCCAGTCCCATGTATACTGTCTAGGCTTTTATATGAAGACTGTCCTCTTAGAGAGGGGAACCTTGGGCAAGACAGCTCTCTTTAGTAAAGGGAATTTTAACATCCATGAATGATTCTTGACAGAAACAATTATCATTATGGCTGCTGAAAGGAGGTTTTCCACTTCCTTCTTTCCTTAGTTTATACATCTCTAATACCCCAATATAACAAAATAGAGAAAATAATGACAAATACCATTTGAAAGAGAAAATATAAATGATCCCCAAAATGAAAAACACAACTACTTCTCCAACAATCATATAAATGTGAATTATGAAAAAATATATTACAAAGTGTCTTATTTTTTTTTTGTTTTGTTTTGTTTTTTAGTACCATACTCATTTTCTTTTTTTAATTTTTAATTTTTTTATAAACATATAATGTATTTTTATCCCCAGGGGTATAGGTCTGTGAATTGCCAGGTTTACACACTTCACATTACTCACCATAGCACATACCCTCCCCAATGTCCATAACCCCACTCCCCCTCTCCAACCCCCCCAGCAACCCTCAGTTTGTTTTGTGAGATTAAGAGTCACTTATGGTTTGTCTCCCTCCCAATCCCATCTTGTTTCATTTATTCTTCTCCTACCCCCCTAGCCCCCCATGTTGCATCTCCACTTCCTCATATCAGGGAGATCATATGATAGTTGTCTTTTTCCAATTGACTTATTTTACTAAGCATGATACCCTCTAGTTCCATCCGCGTCGTTGCAAATGGCAAGATTTCATTTCTTTTGATGGCTGCATAGTATTCCATTGTGTATATGTACCACATCTTCTTTATCCATTCATCTGTTGATGACATCTAGGTTCTTTCCATAGTTTGGCTATTATGGACATTGCTGCTATAAACATTCGGGTGCACGTGCCCCTTCGGATCTCTACGTTTGTATCTTTAGGGTAAATACCCAGTAGTGCAATTGCTGGGTCATAGGGTAGTTCTATTTTCAACATTTTGAGGAACCTCCATGCTGTTTTCCAGAGTAGTTGCACCAGGTTGCATTCCCACCAACAGTGTAGGAGGGTTCCCCTTTCTCCGCATCCTCGCCAGCATCTGTCATTTCCTGACTTGTTAATTTTAGCCATTCTGACTCATTTTCTCATTTTTGATGAGGATGCACTAAGATATGAATTCCCATTTCCTTATGAGAAAGGAGTGAAAACTTGCACAATTTAACTCTATGTTTCAAGAAACAGGTAATTTCTTCTCTAGGAACACTCAATAATTCTTTTTGTCTCATTTTAACAGCTTTCCACATATAGTACCTTCTCATCTGTCTTAGTTAGCCCAGGTTGCCATAAAAAATGTCATAGACTAGGTTGCTTAAACAACAGTAATTTTTTTTCCTCACAGTTGTGGAGGCTGGGAAGTCCAAAATCAGGATTCCAGCATGGTTGCTCTCTGATGAGGTCTCCCTTCTGGGCTTACAGATGGCTGCCTTCATTCTACCTTCATATGGCAGGGGTGGGGAAGTGAAGGGTGTTAGTGGGGATGGGAGCGGAGGGAGAAGGAGGGAGATGGATGAGGGGGATTGAGGAGAGAGAGAGAAAGATCTCTTTCTCTTCTTAGAAGGCCATAGTCCTATCAAATTAGAGCCACACCCTTGTGTCCTCATTTAACTTGAAGTACTTTCTAAAGATCCTACCCCAGATCCAGCTACATTGGGAATTAAGGCTGTCTATAGCATCACCTCTTAAAATAACTGACTTTAAATATCTTCAAAACATATGTCAGTTTCATCTCTTCTCTTCATTTCCTCTGTTAATGTCATATTCTAAGCCACTATCATCAGCTGGATTCCTACAGAAGCCCTCTAACAGATATTTCTACTTCTATTCTAGCCTCATAACATTCTATTCTCACTGAAATTCTTTTTAATACTGTAAATAAGATAATGATGCATGAGTGAATAAATAAATAAATGAACAACCTTATGAATTAGATAGGACTGATATTAGTATATAACTATTTGACAAATAAGTAAATAAAAACACCAATGTTCATCTCAGGTTTTATACAACATTGCCTTCTTCCAAAGAAAATAGGAACAGCTTACATTACTGAGCTCTTACCAAATGCTAAGCATCCTTCTAAGCACAAAGTATGTATTGTATCATTAATCCTCTTAATACTTCTATGAGGTAGGTACTATTGTTCTCCTCATTTACTGATGCGGCATCTGTGCAACTGAGTAATTAGAAAATTTATCTAAACTTACAAAGCTAGTAAAGAGTGGATCAAAATGTGATCTGACTCAGGAGCCTATACACTTAAATACTACATTAAATCTATTAAGTTAATTAATAAAGGTAAACCACTTAACACAGTGTCTGACACATAAGTGCTATGTTAACTAGATATTAGTATTATTATGTTGGTTCATTGGTGAAATGCTTATTTAAATATTTCCCCATGTTTATCGGTTCTACCAGTATGTGGTTTGCCTTTTTGTTTCTTAGTGATATTTTTCAAAGAGCCAATGTTTTACATTCTAATGAAGTAAATTTATCACATTTTTTCTTTTATATTTTGTATTTCTTTGTCTTATCTAATAAACCTTGCAATGCCAGAGCACAAAGATTTTCATTTTATTCTAGAAATTC
Organism: Meles meles; assembly: GCF_922984935.1. Taxonomy (NCBI): domain Eukaryota; kingdom Metazoa; phylum Chordata; class Mammalia; order Carnivora; family Mustelidae; genus Meles; species Meles meles. The sequence goes on along the minus strand of NC_060066.1, from coordinate 154,213,950 downwards.
TAGAGATTTAAGTCAATGCTAATTTTTTTCCCTTGAAGTTATTGAGTCAATCCAGCACCATTTATTGAAAAGTCTTTCCTTTCCTCTATTGAATTACCTTGGTTCCTTTGTGGAAAATCAGTTGGCTATATACATGTTGATGTATTTTGTTAGGTGCAGGGGGCACATTTAAAAGGCTTAACAGCTGCATGTAACTAGTGCCTACTACATAGTGTAGCACACAATTATAGAACATGCCGACTATTACAGAAAATTTTATTAAACAGTTGTGTAGAAAGTCTTGAAATTTGATAGAAGTTTTTTCTTTTAAAATTTGCTTTGGTTGACAATTTTACATACCTATAATAATTGTAAATATCTATGCACCAAACATGGGAGCACTTAAATACATAAAGCAAATATTAACAAACATAAAGAAAGAAATTGACAATAATACAATAACAGTAGGGTATTTAACGCCCTGCCTACATCCATGGATAGATCATCCAGAGAGAAAAGCAACAAGGAAACAGTGGCTTTGAATGACTCAATAGACCAGATGGCCCTAACAGATCCATCCAGAACATTCCATCCCAAAAGAGCAGATTACACATTGTTTTCAAGTGCACATGGGACATTCTCCAGGATAGATTTCATGTTAGGCCACAAAATGAGTCTCAATAAATTAAAAAAGGTTGAACTCATATCATGCCTCTTTTCCAGTCATAACATTATAAAACTAGAAATCAATCATAAGAAAAAATCTGGAAAGAACAAAATTACATGGAGGCTAAATAACTTGCTACTAAACAATGAACGAGTCAACCAAGAAATCAAAGAAGAAATTAAAAAAATATGTGGAGACAAATGAAAACGAAAAATAAAATGGTCCAAAATCTTTGGGATGCAGCAAAAGCTATTATAAGAGGGAAGTTTATAGCAATACAGGCCTACCTCAAGAAATAAGAAAAATCTCAAACAACCTAAACTTACATCTAAAAGACCTAGAAAAAGAATAACAAACAAAGTCCCAAAACAGTAGAAGGAAGGAAATAATAAAGAACAGAGTAGAAATAAACAAAGTAGAAACAAACAAAAAACCAAAAACTATAGGACAAATCAATGAAACCAGGAAGAGGTTCTTTGAAAAGATCAACAAAATTGATAAATCTTTAGCCAGATTCATCAAGAAAAAGAGAGAGGGGACTCAAATAAAATCAGAAATGAAGGAGGAGAAATAAGAACTAACACTACAGAAATATGAAGAATTATAAAAGAATATTATTAAAAATTATATGCCAACCAATTAGATAGTATAGAAGAAATGAATAAATTTCTAGAAAGTCTTCCAATTCACAAATATATCTCTCCATTTATATAGGACTTCTTTAACTTCTCCCAGCATGTTTTGTTGGTTTAGCATATACGACTTGAACATCTTCTGTTAGATTTATTCCTTGATAAATTGGTTTTTTACATACTTATAAATAAAAGTTTTAATATTTTATTTCTGATTGTTGTTAGTATATAAGAATTCATTTTAAAATTTTATTTATTTATTTGTATTTAAATGAGATGATGGATATTAACTAAACTTACTGTGGGTAATCACTTCACAATATCTGTAACTCAAGTCAACATGCTGTACACTGTACATTTAAACAGTACTATTTGTCAATTATATCTCAATAAAGCTGGAAGAAAAAACTTTTACTGTTGTCTTGAAGTCTAATTAACATAAAATGTTACATTACTGTCAAGTGTATGACATAGTGATTTGACAACTCTATATGTATGCTATGCTCACCACAAGTGTAGCCACGATCTGTCACCATACAGTGCTATTATAATACCACTGACAATATTCACTATTTGTACTTTTCATCCCCATTACTTATTATTATATATTTATATACTTATTTTATATGCTTTTTATTTTTGTATGTTAATCTACTAATCTTTGAAGTTGTTAAATTCATTTATTAGTTTTAGTAAGTGTTCTATAGATTTCCTAATATTTTCTACATAAATAGCATACTAACTGTAAATAGAGTTTTATGTCTTTCTTTCTGTGCTTTATGTCTTAAATCTTTTCCCTGCCTTATTATAAATCTGATGCCTCCAGCACAATGTGGAAAAGAAGTGTGGAAAGTGGATGTCCTTGTTTGTTCTCATTTTCAGGGGGCGAAATACCCTTTCAGGTAGTTTAAGGAAGTTCCTTACTTTCTGATTTTGCAGAGTTTTTACCATGAATGAGCACTGAGCTTTTCCTGGAAATCTCAAAGTAATCATGTGGGCTTTTTCTCCACTATTCTGTTAAAGTGATTAATTACATTGAATCATTTTTACACATAAAATCCCTGAATTCCTTCTGAGATATTCTTAATCACAATATTGTCTTCTTTTTTAAAATTAACATATAACATATTATTTGCCCCAGGGGTACAGTTCTGTGAATCATCAGGCTTACACATTTCACAGCACTCACCATAGCACATACCCTCCCCAATGTCCATAACCCAACCACCCTATCCCTACCCCCACCCCCCACCCCCCAGCAACCCTCAGTTTGTTTCATGAGATTAAGAGTCTTTTATGGTTTGTCTCCCTCCCAATTCCATCTTGTTTCGTTTTTTCCCTCTCTACCCACCATAAACCCCCACCCTCTCTTTCAGATTCCTCATATCTGAGAGATCGTATGATAATGCCTTTCTCTGATTGACTTATTTTGCGCAGCATAATACCCCCTAGTTCCTTCCACATCATTGCAAATGGCAAGATTTCATTTCTTTTGATGGCTACATAGTATTCCAGTGTGTGTGTGTGTGTGTGTGTGTGTGTGTGTGTGTTTGTGTACCACATCTTCTTTATCCATTCATCTGTTGATGGACATCTAGGTTCTTTCCATAGTTCCATAGTTTGGCTCTTGTGGACATTGCTGCAATAAACATTTGGGTGCATGTGACCCTTCAGATCACTACATTTGTATCTTTAGGGAAAATACCCAATAGTGCGGTTTCTGGGTTGTAGGGTAGCTCTATTTTCCATATTTTGAGGAACCTCCATACTGTTTTCCATTCCCACCAACAGTGTAGGAGGATTCCCCTTTCTCCACATCCTCACCAACATCTGCCATTCCTGACTTGTTAATTTTAGCCATTCTGTCTGGTGTGAGGTGGTATCTCACTGTGGTTTTGATTTGCATTTCCCTGATGCCAAGTGACATTGAGCACTTTTTCATGGGTCTGTTGGCCATTTGGATGTCTTCTCCGCAGAACAGTCTGTTCATGTCTTCTGCCCATTTCTTGATTGGATTATTTATTCTTTGGGTGTTGAGTTTGATAAGTTCTTTATAGATTTTGGATACTAGCCCTTTATCTGATATGTCATTTGCGAATATCTTCTCCCATTCTGTCAGCTGTCTTTTGGTTTTGTTGATTGTTTCCTTTGCTGTGCAAAAGCTTTTGATCTTGATGATGTCTCAATAGTTCATTTTTGCCCTTGCTTCCCTTGTCTTTGGGGGTGTTGCTAGGAAGAAGTTGCTGCAGCTGAGGTTGAAGAGGTTGCTGCCTGTGTTCTGCTCAAGGATTTCGATGGATTCCTGTCTCAAACATTAAAGTCTTTCATCCATTTTTAGTCTATTTTTGTGTGTGGTGTAAAGAAATGGCCCAGTTTCATTCTCCTGCATGTGGCTGTCCAATTTTCCCAACACCATTTGTTGAAGAGACGCTCTTTTTTCCATTGCACATTCTTTCCTGCTTTGTCAAAGATTAGGTGACCATAGAGTTGATGGTAATCATTTCTGGGCTCTTTATTTTGTTCCATTGATCTATGTGTCTGTTTTTGTGCCAGTACCTTACTGTCTTGAAGATTACAGCTTTGTAATAGAGCTTGAAGTCTGGAATCTTGATGCCATCAATTTTGGTTTTCTTTTTCAACACTCCCCTGGCTATTCAGGGTCTTTTCTGGTTCCATATAAATTTTAGGTTTATCTGTTCCATTTCTTTTTTTTTTTTAAAGATTTTATTTATTTATAGACAGAAATCACAAGTTGGCAGAGAGGCAGAGAGAGAGAGAGAGGGGGAAGCAGGCTCCCTGCTGAGCAGAGAGCCCGATATGGGGCTCGATCCCAGGACCCTGAGACCAGGACCTGAGCCGAAGGCAGAGGCTTTAACCCACTGAGCCACCCAGGCGCCCCTATCTGTTCCATTTCTTTGAAAAAAGTTGATGGTATTTTGATAGGAATTACATTAAATGTGTAGATTGCTTTAGGTAGCATAGACATTTTCACAATATTTATTCTACCAATCCATGAGCATGGAACATTTTTCCATTTCTTTGTGTCTTCCTCAATTCCTTTCATGAGTATTTTGTATTGTCTTCTTAAAATATTGCTGAATTTGTTTTTACTAATGTTTTGTTAAACATTTTTACATCTGCATTATTGAGAAATATTAGCCTATAACTTCCAGCTTTTTGTACTATCTTGTCAAGTTATGGTATTATGCTGACTTCATGAATGAGCTGGGTGGTGATCCTCAATCCTCTATTTTCTGAAAATGCTGTGTAAAGTAAGACTGGACTTATTATTCCTTTTAGGTGTTTGATAGAGTTCACCAGTGAAACATAACTTTCTTTTGGGGAAAGGTTTTGATAATAAATTCAGTTGATTAAATACATAAAAGTCCATTCAAGTTTCTCTATTTTTTTCCTTGCGTCAATATTAGTAAATTGATTATTCAGGAAAATATTTTATAAACTATCAAATCTGTTGCAATAAAGTTATTCATACATTAACTTATTATCTTTTTAATGTCTTCAGGGTCCATGGTGATAATTCCTTTTCATTTCTGATATTAGTAAATTGTGTTCTCATTTATCTTGGTCATTCTCAGTAGAGATTTGTCAATTTTTTAGATCTTTACAAAGAATCACCTTTTGGCTCTGTTGATTTTTTCCATGCTCTATTTTCATTTTGTTGATTATTTTTCCTTATTACTTCCTTCACTCTGTTTTTTGGGTTTACTCTGTTGATTTTCATCTGGCTTCTTATAGGAATTTTAAGTCATCAACTTTAAATCTTCTTTCTAAATATAAGCATTTTTTTTTAGATTTTATTTCTTTATTTGACAGAGGGAGAAAGAGAGAGACCACAAGCAGGCAGAGAGGCAGGCAGAGAGAGGGGGAAGCAGGTTCCCCGCTGAGCACAGAGCCCGAAGTGGGACTCGATCCCATGACCCTGAGATCATGACCTGAGCTGAAGGCAGAGGCTTAACCCACTGATCCACCCAAGTACCCCAAATATAAGCATTTAAAGTGATGTTTTCCTCTAAATCCTGCTTTAGTTGCATCCAACCAATTTTGGTATGTTGTATTTTTTGTTGTCATTTAGTACAAAGCATATCGTAATTTCTCTTTGATTTTCTTCTTGACTCATGAATTACTGAGAAATATGTGGTTTATTTTCAACACATTTGGTGTTTTCCTAGATACTAATTATTATTATTATTATTTATAAATACTTGATTTATTGTCAGAGAATACAGTCTCCATAATTTTGATCCATAAACTTTACTGAGACTTGTTTAGGCACAACATATAATTTATCTTGCATTTATCATAGGCACTTGAGGGGCACCTGGATGGCTCAGTGGGTTAAAGCCTCTGCCTTCGGCTTGGGTCATGATCCCAGGGTCCTGGGATTGGAGCCCCGGTGGGCTCTCTGCTCAGTAGGGAGGCTGCTTCCTCCTCTCTCTCTGCCTGCCTCTCTGCCTACTTGTGATCTCTGTCAAATAAATAAATAAATAAATAAATCTTTAAAAAAATGTTTATCATAGGCACTTGAGAAGAATGTGTATCCTACAGGTGTTGGTTGGAGTATTCTATAAATATCAATTAGTTTGTTTCTGATTGTGTGGTTCACATCTTCTTTATCTCTTTTTTTTAAAGATATTATTTATTTATTTGACAGACAGAGATCTCAAGTAGGCAGAGAGGCAGGCAGAGAGAGAGAGAGAGAGAGGTGGAAGCAGGCTCCTCACTGAGCAGAGAGCCCGATGTGGGGCTCGATCCCAGGACACTGAGATCATGACCTGAGCCAAAAGCAGAGGTTTAACCTACTGAGCTATCCAGGTGCCCCACATCTTCTGTATCTTAACTGATATTTCTTTCTTTGTGGTTTTTGTTTCCCTGATGACTAAAGGTGTTGGTACTTTTCATGTACTTATTGGTTATTAATAATTTTTTAAATGTATGATATGCAGTAAGGATTGAGGTTCTATTATTTTCCCATATGCATATTAAACTTCTCCAGCACATTTTGTTGCAAAGTCTTTTCTTTATTCATTGAGTTACACTGGCAACCATGTAGAACATCAACTGATTTTATATGGGGGCCTAGTTCTGGATTATTCATTCTGTGCTCTTGATCTAGATTTTTATCCTTAGGCTAATACCACACTGTTTTGATTGTTGTAGTTTTACAGTGTCTTGAGATCAGATACTGTACATGTATCTAACTATATCCTTATATAGTAATATTTTAGATAGTCTAGGTTCCTTGCATTTGCATATAAATTTAAAAAACAAGTTTGTCAACTTCTATCAAAAACACTTGCTAGGATTTTGACTGAGATTGTTTTAAATCTATAGATGAATCTGGGGAGAAGTGACACCAATATTGAGTTGTCTAATTTACAAACTAAGTACATCTTTAAATTGGTTTAGGTCTTCAATTTAGTTAGTATTTGCTAGTTTTCATTTTATAAAATTTGTACTATTTTATTAGATATATCTCTCTATATTTCATATGTTTATGCTATTATAAATGGCACTTTTTCATATTTAAATTTTAATTTCCAAGTTTCTAACACTTGTGTATGGGAATACTATTGGTTTCTGTATGTTGACTTTGTATCCCATGGACTTACTAAACTCATTCATAAATTCTAGTAACTTTTCTTTAGGTTTCTTAGGATTTTCTGTGTACCCAATCATGATGCCTACAATAGACAGCTTTATTTTTTTCTTTCCAATCTGCATGCCTTTCCTTTCTTTTGCTTGTCTTATCATACTGACTAGGAACTCTAATACTATGCTGAACAGAACCCTGGAGGAAAGCATTCAGTCTTTCACTCTTAAGTATGATATTACCTGTAGGTTTTCTATAAGCACACTTTGTCAAAGTCAGGGAGTTCCTTTCTGTTCCTAGTTTGAGGAGAACTGTATTTGTTTATTTGTTTGTTTTCATTTGTTTTTTTTTAAGATTTTATTTATTATTTATTTGAGAGAGAGAGAGAGAGAGAACACACAAGCAGGGAGGGGAGGGAAGAAGGAAAGGGAGAACCAACTCCCTGCTTAGCAGGGAGCCTGACACAGGACCCAATCCCAGGACCCTGAGATCATGACCTGAGCCTAAAGCAGATGCTTAACTGACTAAGCCACCCAGGCACCCCCCATATTTGTTTTTAAATAAGTCATGGAAATTGGATTTTGTGAAATGCTTCTTCTGTATTAATGAAAACTGTGTTTTTTCTTTTTAAATTCAGCTAATATGATGAATTATAAGGATTGATTTTTGAATGTTAAGCCAACCCAATCATGACATCGTATTTTTTTATGTATTAGTTTTTAATTTGCTAATATTTATTGAGGATTTTTGAGTCTTTGTTCACAAGAGATTTTGCTTTATATTGTTTGTGTCTTTGTCTCCTTCCAGATTCAAGGTAATATGAGCTTCCTAAAATGAGTTATAAAATCTTCATTCCTTTTTGGTTTTCTAAGAGTTTGTGTAAGATTGGTATTATTTGGGGTTCCTGGGTGGCTCAGTGGGTTAAAGCCTCTGCCTTCAGCTCAGGTCATGGTCCCAGGGTCCTGGGATCGAGCCCCGAATCAGTCTCTCTGCTCAGCAGGGAGCCTGCTTCCCTCTCTCTCTGCCTGTCTCTCTGCCTACTTGTAATCTCTGTCAAATAAATAAATAAACTCTTTAAAAAAAAAGACTGGTATTATTTCTTCCTTAAATATTAGATAGTGGGGTATTGTTTTAACAGATGTCAAAAACCAGTATAATGAAGTAAATTCTATATAAACACGTAAATGAAAAATAACACCCCAATTATATCATGTAAAGTATAGATCTTTAATCTTTTAATATATTAAAATAATTTATATTCTCATCAGATATTTTCTTAGACTGGAATACAACTTATTCCAATATCTCCTATAGTTAGAGGAGGGCACTCCACTAATAGCAGATACCCTTGAAAAATTACTGAGAGAGGAAGAGAAGGAAAAGCAATAGACTTCACATTTACTATTCTGTGGCCCTATATACACAGTTATTTTTATGTGCCATTCACACCTAGTTCAGGTCTGAAAGGGAAGGATATTTCAGTGAAATTGTCCTTCTTCTCCCTTTTATGCCTCCTCTTTTAAATACATCAAACCTATATAAACTGAAAGATTATCTGTCAACAACAAAAAAGAACAAATGATCAATATTTCCTATGGATGATTCTTCTTATTTTATGCAGAAAATGAAGGAGTGTATAGAGAAATTAAACAGATTATATATTTGGGTCATTACTCAAAGAAAGAAATTTTTATTACTCTATTATAATAAGTTATATGTCATAATTTAATATTCTTTTGCCAATTTTTTTATTAAATATTGAATTTCAAACAAATTATGTCCAAATAACTAAGGTTGCCATTGATAGAGAATGAGTGCTGTGGATAATATGTCCTTGAAGAACATTTTAAAATTCCAAACAAAAAGAACACTATTATTATTAGTTTTATTTTCTTCCCTTCCTAATATCTACAAGTAAATAAATATTTCTTGCAGGTTTTTTGGGGGGGTCAAATAGTGAATAAGAAATGTAAGTTTTATAAAAAAGGTAGTGGTAAAGAGGATGTGGTACACACACACACACACACACACACACACACACACACACACAGGAATACTATGCAGCCATCAAAAGAAATGAACTCTTGCCATTTGCAATGATGGGGATGGAACTAGAGGATATTATTCTGAGCGAAATAAGTCAATCAGAGAAAAGATAATTATCAGAGAAAAGATAATTTAAAAAAAAAATAAAAAGAGAAAAGATTGAAATAAGTCAATCAGAGAAAAGAAAAGATAGCTCTCTGATATGAGGAATTTGAGAGGCAAAGTGGGGGGCTGCAGGGTGTAGGGAAGGAAAAAATGAAACAAGATGGAATCAGGAGGGAGACAAACCATAAGAGACTCTAAATATCATGAAACAAACTGGGGGTTGCTGGAGGGTGGGGATAAGGGAAAGGGTGGCTGGGTTATGGACATTGGGGAGGGTATGTGCTATGGTGAGTGCTGTGAAATGTGTAAGCCTGATGATTCACAGCCCTGTACCCCTGGGGTAAATAATACATTATATGTTATTTTTTTTTTAAAAAGGAAGTGGTAGAATAATAAACCCAACCTCAAAGTTTCCTGTCAATATTGAGTCTTCCAGTAGGCTTTATATAGTTTGCTTGAAAGAAACTATCGTGCTGGTTATCAGAGCTTCAGAGTGGCAAAGTGCTCAGATGGCAAATTTTGTGTAGAAAACTTACATCTAATTTCTGCCTGGTGTCCTGCCCTTCACAATACATTGGATCCATACTACATTAAAACACAAATGTCATGCAAATAGTTGGGCCAGCAGCTCTGGGAAACAAATACTGTTTTATAAAACAGTACACCCTGTATGCTTTGATTGTCATTCATTAACACAGTTTCCAGTGAGAGTGACATTTCCATCTGAGGCAGAGCTGAAAGCAGATCCTACATGAAATCCCCTTCCCATTCAGCACCTGGTTTCCCCTCCCCCCCTTCCCTACCAGCCCCTCCACAGTAAAGGGCAGCCCAGGCCTGGTTCCTGTCACTAGCCAGGCTACAACCTCAAATCCCAACTCTGTGTTCTGGTTTCCCTCTGGGTCTTACTAGAAGTTTATCGACAAAACACAGGCTCCTCATAATCTGTTTGAAAAGCCCACTGCGTTCAACGGGACGATATGATCATCCTACAGTGGTGAGCACCATTCTGTGTGTTGTCATAGTGGAGAAAATGTTCTATAAGTGTGTGTGTATGAAAGAAGTGGAATTGGGGAGGTGGGATGTTTTCACTCTACCAGTAAAACAACCTCATCTCTGCCAAAAATCTAAGATCCGGTCCCCTTTGGGGAACTCTCTCTAGGTTTTACTTTGGAAACCATCTGCTCTCTCCATGAGTATTGGCTCCCCAGGGAAATCCAGGCCTCTCAAAGTTTTGGCCTCATGTCTGGGGGAATTCCATACCCAAGCCAGCCAAGACTTGGCTTGTCCATCTTGGAGAGAAGATTTTGTGGATCTAGCATTTGCATGTGCTTATCCTTTGTGCCAAAAATTATCCAGAGATGTAACTGAGCTTTCTAATTATGCAAATAAATACCAAATATTCTCTTTCTTTCTCATGCACTCTCTTTTTTTTTTCCAAAAAAATTCATTATCATAGAGTATAAATAATACCTTAATTTGTTTCGTTCTGCTAATTACCACATAACCTGGGACAAGCTGTAGATGAAATCTAGATACAGAATGGGCTAAATTCGATAGGATATGGGCAAAAACAACAACAAGCCAAATAAAATGACTTATTCTTGTTCACTGCTATCTCTTCAAACTTACTCTGTGGGCTGTATCTTGGCAGGATCTTTCCAGTATACTTAGATAATGCAAGTCATTTTTTATGCATAATCAGAGTCTCATCACAGGACTAAAAATGTTGAAATCACTGCTCCTTATTCTTATTACTACAACTAGATCTAATCCTACCCTGCTATCCCAGCTTGCTATTGCTCTAGGCCTAGAAGTCTAGAGTGGTAGGAGGGAACTCTTGGCTTTTCTCTTTAAACCTTATCTTTTTTCCTCTTTTCACTATTTTTAGGCTTTCTCTGGGCCTATCAGGGTGGGAGGTGGAAAGTAAGGAGAAAAGGTAAGCAACAGGAAAGATCTTATTTCACCGGCATGGACAGTAATCTGTGATGGAACCTTCTGAGTGTGTTTCTCAATGATATCCCCAGTGGATCTCTCCAGTTGCAACTTCCTTGATGCTTACTTGTTCCTTGTTGCTTGCTGGCTGCTTAAAATTCTTCCCTCAGCCTCTGAGCATGTGACAGTCTTCTCTTTCATTGGGCTCACACCTTCATCCATGAAGTTCCTTTTGGGTGAAGGGTGGACTCAAAGTAGCTCCATATTGCCTCTCTCCCATGTGGCCCATATCTGATACACAGGAAAAACTCATCCATCCTTGTCCTGTCATGCTGTTGTTGAAACAGATTTTATTCCCGAGATTGTCCTCTTTCACTCCACTCTATTGCACTGGGCCAATCTAGCTCCAGTTTCTCTTGCCATCCTTATGCTTCCAGACTGCAGGATAACAGGTCAACCTCATCAAGGAATTCCCTTGAAGCCCTCTTTCATATTTAGATTAATAGGGAGGTGGGAGCAACCCTTTTACCCCATAGGAGTGGAAATCCGAAATATACCAACAGCTATCTCCAGGGTAATCCTCTTTCCCAGCCATTTCAGCTTCAACTCTATATCTTCAAAGTAGATGATGGCTCAAGATCTGAAAATCAAGTCCATTTAACTCCAAATTCTGTGCTCTGAATAAGTAGGTAATATATACTACATCATTATAGATTAATAGAACTCTATAGCTCTCAAAATGGAAATTACAATTGATGGGGAACATGGCCTTATGAATAGAGTCAAGTTGGGCATTTTTGGCAGGTAGGCTACAGAGGTAATATTGTATCCTTCTCATTGCATCATATAGGAGACAAATGATATCTATTTTCCCTACTATTGTGGAGGAGAACTTTGAGTACTAGGTAATGCGGGCCAGGTTTCTTCACTATAAAGTTACTATTTCTCCTTCATATTTAATAAATTTCATGTGGGGAGATATTTTGAAACTATGTAAATATACAAATTCTTGTCAAAGTTTCACTCACTAATTTCAGAATCTATTGATGATTCTTGCCTAAAATAATTATTTCTATATTAGTTCCCAAATCATGGTAAAGTCATATGCTTTTAATAAATTAGTATATAAAGTAAATAAGTAACAACATAAGGGAAAAAAAGAGAAACTGATAAGAAAAAAATACCAGGGAGATATTAAAAAGAACCAAAGAGAATGACCAGAAATGAAAGACAGCATCATTAAAATTAACAAGTCAATGGATGAATTAAATACATATTAAATACAGCGGAAAAGAGAATTAACATGGACCTATGAAATTATTCAGAATCCACTCCGTTGAGTTAAAGAGATGGAAAATTTAAAAGCAGAATAAGGATACTTGGAGAATAGAATGAGAAGCTAAATCCTAAGTTTAGTAGATGTTTCAGATGGAAAAAAGGAAGATAAAATTTTCAGAGAGTTGCTGAGAATTTTCCAAAATGAGTTGAATCCTCAGACTCAGAAAATGTAAGAAGCAAAATAAATAAAATTAAGCCCACACTAGATAGACCTTAGAGAAACTGCAGGACATCAAAAACTAAAAGAAATTTAAAGGAAAGCAAACTCTTAATAAAGGACAGGTTGGCTACAAATACTGAAAATTCAACTGACAACAGACTTGGCAACAACAGAACTCAGAAGACAATGGAATATTTTCCACCTGAGAGAAAATTACTGTCAACATAGAATTTTATATCCATCTAAACAACCATTTAAGTAAGAAGTCATATAAAGTATTTAAGTAAGAAGTAAAGTTATATAAAGACTTCAAGACAAAAAATTACAGATTTTACTATTTACAATTTCTCCTTTAAAAAATCTTTACGGTTATTGAAGGCAAAATTCTAAGATGGTTCCATGACACTCACCCTCCCTGTTATAAATGTACTTTCTACTAGTTATTCAGTCAAACAATAATCTAGGTACTGCTGTGAAAAGATTTTGCTGATATACTGACTTTCCAAAATCAGTTCGTCTTAAAATAGGGGGAGTATCACATAAGTAATTTAAAGGTGGGCTTAGCAGGCAGAGACAGTGGAAAGAGTCAAAGTATGTGAGCATTTTAGAGAAGGCCACATGGCAAGGGACTGTGGACAGCTTCAAGGGGATGACAAAGACCCCTGGTCTACATCTTCTAGTAGAAATGGAATCTAAGTTCTGTAACCACAAAGAACTGAAATCTGACAATATAACGGATGACTTTAGAAGCAGATTCTTTCCTAGAGTCTCCAGAAAATAGTGTAGCCCTGATTTCAACCTTGTAACAAACTGAACAGAGGCCCAAGCCTTGACCTATATCTGGACTCCTAATCTACTGAAACAGGTAAAAGATGTATGTTGTTTTACTTTTTTAAAAAGATTTTATTTATTTATTTGAGAGAGAGAGAGAATTCACAGGGGTTAGAGGAAGAAGTAGGCTCCCAGCTGAGCAGAAAACCTGACATGGGGCTTGATCTAGGACCCCAGGATCATGACCTGAGCTGAAGGCAGATACTTAACCATCTGAGCCACCCAGGTGCCCTTGTATGTCATTTTAAACCACTAAGTTCATAATAATCTATTATACTGCCATGGAATAACAATTGGTATATTTTAAGAAGATGGAAACTCAAGAGATAAAAAATAGTGAGTAACTCTAAACAAGCCCTGACTGTGTTAAGAAATATAATACTAGTAATAATGGAGCCATACAAAGAGGTTGGAAATAAAATATTAGTAAAAATTATATTTGAAACAAAAAGATGATCAGAGTCAAAAGTTGGAATTTTTTTCAGAAGATGCTAAAGATATTAACTTCAGGTTACATAAAATCAGATATTCATGTTAAAAATATAAGGCAGCCACTAAAAATCATAAATAGAATATATAACTTTTCTTTCTGCTGCATTCTGAGTAATTTCTTTGATTTATTTTTCATACTACACATTTTCTCTTTAGTTAAGTCTAATCTGCTTTTTACCCTTACAGACGTTTATTTTGTCTTGTTCACAGATTTTCTTTGCATCTTCTAATGTATTTACCAAAGAAAGATGTAAGGTATGTTTATTATTACTCTATCATGATGTTTAATGTAGAAAATTATGGATAAGGATAGAAATCACAATAAATCAGCTGCCATAATTCACCACTATTAGCATCATTATATCCCTGTTTTGGCATACATATATGTTTAATATGTTTGTATTGATAAATGTACGTACATACATACATATATATATTCCCTTATAATAGTTACAGAAGTCATACTTTAGTTAGGTAGTATAGTGTAATAGTTAAAAACATACACTTTGAAGTCACAGACACTTGAGTTCAAGTTCACTTCACCTTTTTAAGCTATGCATGCTGGGTAAATTATTTAGACTTCTAAGCCTCATTTCTTTATCAGTTATATGAACAGGATGGTAATAATACTTTCTTTGTAGAATGGACATTAACTATTAAATTTCAAAGATTTTGAATTCCTGAAGTTTTATTTTTAAAATTTTAATTCCTAAAAGTTTCCTTTTTCAAATAGTCTTGTTCTTATCTTATAGTGATTTATAATTTCATAAAAATCCCTATATCCTTACTTTGTCTCTTTAATCATTTTAAGTATATTTGTTTTATAGGGTCTTTTGTGTAGTTCTGACTTCTCGGGTTCTTGAGCTGTAAATTGTTCTTTTTTGTGTGTTATTTCTCTACCCTTTAATGAATAGTTTCTTTGTGTAGTCTCCAACTTTTTTTTTTTTTTCATGAGTAGATTTTAGGTCCTTTATCTAGGTGCTAAGTCCTGGTCCATGGCTTCATGGCCTCACATGAATATTCTTATGGCTACTGTTGATTCTTTTTTTTTTCTTTTTTAAAGATTTTATTTATTTATTAGACAGAGAGAAAGAGAGAGCACAAGTAGGGGGAGCTGCAGAGGGAGAGGGAAATGCAGGCTCCCCTAGAGCAGGGAGCCTATTGCAGGGCTTGTAGGGCTGGATCACAAGGTCCTGGGATCATGACCTGAGTTGAAGGCAGACACTTAATTGAGGCACCCAGATGTCCCTACTGATCACTATTAATTTGAGCATATGTAGGTTGTTTTATTTGCTTGCTAGACTGTATATTTAAGTTATTTTAGGCTTCATTTTTATGTGTTTGTGGAAAACTATAGAAAGTCATCTCCATTAGTAAAATTTTAGACATGGCTACCAAAATTGGGAAAAAATTTAGAGTAGATACTTAACCTCGCAGCACTCCTAGATGATATCATGTATGCACCAACTGTTTCTATCAAAGTGAAAGTCTGGCTTTGATTCACAAACATTTTAAGTGATCAGCTCCCCTTTCCTGAACCAAAAACAGACGTCACTATATGAGTTAAGCAGTGCATTCTCATTTATTATATGAGCTGCAGGGATTAATATGGAAGGGACTCAAGATGTTTGTAGAGGTCAGGAGAGAAAGTATAGAGCACAAGACAACTATCGTTAAAGAGTTCTGAATAAATCAAGAACTTGTGGGTAAATGTGCGTTTGAGTTTTAACATATGACATATATCCCCGACTCCTCCCCAGAGAGCAGTACTTAGTGAATTGCTAAGAGAAATGATCAAAAGTATTAGAATCATTTTGTGACAATATGCAACTTTACCAGATACCTTTGTACTAGAAATGTGTACTAGTGTAATAACTGTATTACATTATGTACTAAAGAACAACACAACTGTTGACCAATAAAGTTTTCTATGATGTAGAAACAAAAAAATTAATATAATCCACATACACTGGGTTGCTGTAACAATACAATAAAGACAAATTACTAAAAAATCTTAAATCACGAATCTGAAAATTATAGTGCAATTCAAACAGACATTTCAGGTTTACCCTGAATCTGAAATAGTCCTTAATGGTGGTATTTTGTTCTTCATTTTGCAAACACACCTCATTGCATCATTATAGCGTGCACGTTTCAACTTAGAAGCCCTTATCTGGAGCACAAAAATTACACAAAGACAATGAATCCCAGACATCCCAGGAAGATTTTTCTTAGGCAACACTAACATTAGATGCAATTATGGTCTGGCTTGGTGAAAAACTTGGCTGTTATCAGGCATATTACACTTAGTTTTATTCCCCTAACGGGCCTTACCAGGAGGTTAAACAGGAACAAAACACATTTTTTACCAACATGCTAAGGGATCACTTTTTCCTCGCCTCCTAGTCTGCCAAGATTCAAACCCTAACCAATACTGGCACATTACTTAACCTCTCCATGCCTGTTTCCTCATCTAAAAGTATGAATAATACCTGTGTCATGTGCTGACTGTGAGGATTCTATGAGCTAAACTATAGTTTGTTTGCTATTATCATTATATTATGATATTATCATGTTTATCATTTTAGGCCCTCTGGAAAATATTAAAGTGATAATAATGATAATGAAAAGTTACAAGAGACTTTCCATGAGATGTGTCTATTAGGTACTTATGTTGTGTCAAGCAATTTATATTCATTATATCTTGTTTTCCTAACAATAATCTAGAGGAAGCACTTTGATCCCCATTTTACATATGATGAAGATGTGGTTCGGAGAAGTTAAAGAACTTAACTCTGAGCACACAGCCAGCATGTTGATTTGAAACGAAATCCTTCTATCACCAAAATGCCTATGCTCTTTATACTATTTCTATGGATCCAAAGACGACACAAACTGGATGTAGAAAGGATCCTGGATACTTCTGTTTCCCTGAATGGAAAGCAAGTCTAGTTGGTGTGGAGCAGGGAAACTACACACAGCTCTTTATTGGAAAGGGGACTGGAAGGGGTCTCGGCTCTTCGCCTGACAGGCTATGTGGTTTTGGTGAGTCATCTCACCTCTCTGATGCTCTTTTCCTCATTGGTGGAAAGGTGGGCTTGGACTAGACTAGTGTACATTTCATTTCTCTGACTCTCAGCTTCCTTGTCTATGAAACAAGAATATAGGCTTGGCTGTCCAGGGAAATTTGAGATAGGAAAGTGATTTTTAAAGTGTGCTCTAGGAAAAAAAAAAAAAAGTGTGTTCTAGTTACCTATTGGTGCCGAAAAACAATCCAAAAACAATGACTTCGAACAAAATCCAATAACCACTACTTATTTTGGTAATGAATCTGGGTTTTGATAAGACCCAGTTGGATAATTTTTTCCTCAGGGTCTGTCATGGAGTTGAAGTCAGACAGTGACCAGGGCTTGGCTCTCTAACACGTCTTCCCTCACAGTGCCTGGGCTGGAATGAATCAAACATCTGGTGAGTGGAGGAGATGGGGCTGTTTCTTTCTTTCTGTATGTCATCACTCCATGTAGATGCTCCACAAGGCAGTCTTAGGATGGCCAGGCTTCCTACATGGGAGCTTAAGCTCCAACAGTTAGTATCCTAAGAAAACTACCTGGGAGTTTAAGCTCCAATAGTTAGTTTCCTAAGAAGTATTAGCAGAAGAGGCACAGCCATTTCTAACCTAAACCCCAAAGTTACACAGCATTACTTCTGCAGCACTGTATTCATTAAGGCAGTTACCAAGTCCTCCCGAGTTCCTGGGAGGGGACATAGACTCTGTCTCTTCATTTGAAGGAGTGTCGAAGAATTGCAGACATCTTTTAAAACCACCACAAATTGCTATAAAGCATAGGTATTGCTATTACTAATTTTATCCAGCTGCACCTCATTCTCTCAGGGGATTATTAACAGCAAATGTAAAACATTTCATATCGAGTTCATTCTAAAGCTGCCTTCTCCAAATGTGAAATTGTTGTGTTCTCAAGAAACATCCACCCACTTTTATATTAGCCAACGTAAAACACAACCTGGAAAGAAAATTCTCGTAAAAATACTACTAAGTATGATGCTATTTCAAGCCAAGTCCATTTTTTAAAGCCCATCTGCTTAAAAAAGATTATTCCCTATTTTTTTTTCTGTCTGTTAACACGGATAATAAAGAAGTGACTGTAATAAGCATAGTGGGGCATTTGGTTACTTTTGCAAATGTTAGCGGTACTTTGATCTATTCTAAGTGATGTAGGCCTTTTTGCTAGGAGGTATGCAGCCTGTGGAGCAAGAAAGGGGGGATGTCTGATTCCTCCTAAGTTATCAGAGTCTTCGAAGTATAGCAGTCCCATCACTTCTTAAAGATGAAGTCCTGCTGAGAAGTCTAAATGAGAAGTCAGGCTTTCAGGGAGTTATCTGCTAATCCAATACTGAAATCCAGGTCTTTAACTCATTTCAGTGTTCCTTCTATTATCAGGCAGTTTCTCAAGATCCCTGGGAAGCTTCTGTAATTTTCTGCTTGGGTATAAAATGCATTGAGAAGTTGAATAGCTTTAGATAGTGATTACATAATAAGTGCTATGCTGATGAAGCCCATTCCTATCAAACTGACACACTTTTTCAATAGTGATAAGTTCTTTTATCTTAGAAATAAATAAATCAGTAAACATCCCCCAATTTCCTTCATTCACTGCTATAATTTCATACATATATATTCATATATATATGTGAATTTTGGAATTCATAAATTTATCTAAACTCTTCTTGAATCTGCAGTTGACTCTTAAAAACATGGGAGTAAAGGGTGTTGATTGCCCACATCATTGAAAACCTGCATATAATTTTCGGTTCCCCCACAACTTAATCACTAACAGCTAATGTTGACCCGAAGCTTTGCCAATAACATAAACTGTCCATTAATTCATATTTTGTATGTTATATATATATTATATACTATATTTTACAGTAAAGTGAGCTAGAGAAAAGAAAATGTTAAGAGAATCATAAGGAAGAGGAAATATATTTACAGTACTGTATGTATTGAAAAAATCCACATATAAGTAAACTCATGCAGTTCAAATCCGTGTTGTTCGGGGGTCAACTCTATTTATTTTTTAAGCTTGTATAAATGGTCAATTCTAGAACTCCATGTTCTTTAACTTAAAGTGAACTATTTAAAGTTATGAAGATACCTGTAAAGTTTCTGATGGCTCACTGAGCTTTTCTATCTCTATAATAAATAGAGATAATATAAAAAGGTATAAAATTTTAAATTAGAGATTCTGTGTCCTTAATTGTTTTTTAGTCCATTCCAGCTCAAGTTTTCTTTTTACATACATCCTCTACAGAAATATATTTTTACATTCTACTTTTGTATATATTGTGATGCATGTAGAGACAGCATTCATTGCATAGGTATCCCTCTTCTCCATTCCTATGCTCCATCAAATAGCCCAGACACTGTTTTACAATCCTCAGCACAGTGCCCTAGGTATCCACTATTAGGTGACTAGAACAAGTCCATAATATGAAAACCCTTTGAAACTTCTGTATCAATACTATAGAGCAGCCACATGCTAGTATCCTTAGTCTTTGAGACCCTGATAAAATAACAGTAAAGCAATTTTAAAAAAATACAACAGAATTGGGGTGCCTGGGTGGCTCAGTGGGTTAAAGCCTCTGCCTAAGCTCAGGTCATGATCCCAGGGTCCTCTCTGCTCAGCGGGGAGCCTGCTTTCCCCTCTCTATCTGCCTGCCTCTCTGCCTACTTGTGATCTCTGTAGTCTGTCAAATAAATAAATAAATAAATAAAATCTTAAAAACAAACAAACAAACAGAATAATACTGCAAGGATAGAGGAATGGTACAAAAGCTATGAATGGCTGAAACTTGTCAATAAAATGTTTGGAAAACAGACAATAGAGAAGTGGTATCTGAGTACACAGAGACAAACAGACAGCAAGAAAGCAAGTCCATGTTCCTCCGGGACTCTGGAGAGGCTCGTGACTTGGGACTTGGAGCTAAAGATAAGGGTACTGATTTAAATTCTGTGTTGGTATCTTTGACCTTCTATACCCCCATGACATAGAACTCCCAGAAGCTAACCATCACTCTTCTCATTCCCTTCTTTTCATTTTGTGAAATTTCAGAGCACCAAGAATAAACATCCTGAAAACTTCTAGAGACAGACAAAAGAAAACTGCAAATGATATGAATAGAGACTGACATCAGAATTCTCATCAGCAGCAATAGATACCAGAAGATATTGGATAATGCCTTTTAAAATATTTATCCAGATACAACTCATGTCCAAAAGAACCAACACAACAAGGGTCATCTGGGTGGCTCAGTCAGTTAAGCATCTCAGATCATGATCTTGGGTTCCTGGAATCTAGACCCACATTAGGCATCAGGCTCCTTGCTCAGCAGGGAGTCTGCTTCTCCCTCACCTTCTCTCTCTGCCCCTTCCACTCCTCTGCTTGTACTCTCTCTCTCAAATAAATAAATAAATAAATAAATAAATAAATAAATTCTTGAGGGGAAAAAAAAAAGCCCAACACAACAAAATCATAAAACAACAGAAGAAAAATTACTCTCAACCTAGAATTCTTTATTTGAATACACCAAGAGTTAGATTAGAATAAAACACTTGAAATTAAAATTTGAAAATATCTACTTGCCATATACCTTAAGAAGATACCATGTTCAGTTAAGTGTCAGGATATAAAACCAATAAATGAAACTCAGCTGTGTTTCTATACACTAAAAACTATCAGAAAGAGGAATTTAAAAATACCATTTAAAATTGTATCAAAAAGAAATAAATACCTAGGAACAAATTTAACCAAGGAGGTGCACTATATACTGAAAACTACAAGACATTGATAAATGAAATTGAGTACACAAATAAATGGAAAAGTATTCTGTGCTCATGAACTGGAAGAATTGATATAGTTAAAATGTCCCTACTACCCAAAGCAATATACATATTCAATGTAATCCATATCAAAATTCCAATAGCATTTTTCACAGAAATTTTAAAAGTCCTAAAATTTGGGATGCCTCGGTGGCTCAGTCGGTTAAGCATCTGTCTTGGGCTCAGGTCATGATCCTAGGGTCCTGGGATTGAGTCCAGCATTGGACTCGTTGCTCGGCAGGGAACCTGCTTCTCCCTCTGCCTGCTACTCCCCCTGCTTGTGCTCTCTTTTTGACATGACTAAAATTTTTCAAAAAATTAATTAAAAAAATAAAAATCCTAAAATTTGTATGGAATCACAAAAGACCCTGAATAACCAAACTAATCCTTAGAAGAACAAAGCTGGAACATAACACTACCTGATTTTAGATGGCATTACAAATCTATAGTAATTAAAGTAGTATGGTATTAGCAGGGAAACAGACACAAAGATCAATGGAACAGAATAGAAAGACCATAAATGAACAGGGGACTGGGTGGCTCAGTTGGTCAAGTGTCTAACTTTTGATTTTGGCTCTGGTCATGATTGTTTGATCGAGCTCCATGTCAATCTCCACGCTCAGTGCAGAGTATGCTTGAGATTCTCTCTCTACCTCTCCCTTTGCCCCTCCCCCCACTCATGCTCTCTCTCTCCCAAATAAATAAATAAATAAATAAAATCTTAAAAAAAAAAACACCCAACATATGTGGTCAATTAACTTATGACAAAGGAGAATGGACAGCAGGTAAAGATAGTTTCTTAAATAAATTTTGTTGGGAGGGGCGCCTTGGTGGCTCAGCCAGTTAAGTGTCCAGCTCTTGATTTTGGCTCAGGTCATAATCTCAGGATCTAGGAATCAAGAACCCACATCAGGCTCCTTGCTCAGCAGGGAGTCTGTGTCTTCCTCTCCTTCTGCATCCTTTCCCCTGCTCATACTCCTGCTCTCTCTCTCTCTCAAATAAATTTTAAAAATATAAAATAAATAAATAAATTGTGTTGGGAAAACTGGACAGCCACAGGCAAAAGAATGAAACAACTGCTAGTTTACACCCTATACGTAAATCAACTCAAAAGAGATTTAAGATTTAAACATACAACCTTAAACCAGAAAAAGCTGGAAGAAAACATAAATAGTAAGCTCCTTGATATAGGTTTTAATGATAAATTTTGGCTATGACACCAAAGGCAAAGGCAAGAAGTTCAAAAATAAAGAAGTGGGGCTACATCAAACTAAAAAGCTGTTGTACAGCAAAGGAAATCATCAAAAAAATGAAAAGGCAGCCTCTAGAATGGGAGAAAATATTTGAAATAATAATCTGATATGAGATTAATATCCTAAATATATAAAGAATCCATACAAGTCAATCACAAAAACAAAAACAAAGAACAAATAAAAAACCCTCACCAAACAATCTGATTAAAAATTGGCTAGAAGAATTGAATAGACCTTTATCCAAAGAAGACATATAAATGGCCAACAGATACATGAAAAGATGCTCAGCGTCACTATCATTAGAGAAATGCGAATCAAAACCATAATAAGATATCTACCACTCACACCTGTTAAAGTGGCTATGATTAAAAGGGAAAAAAAATGTTGTCAAGGATATGCAGAAAAGAGAACTCTTGTGCACTGGTGGGAATGTAAACTGATGCAGACACTTTGAGAAAGAGTATGGAGGATCCCAAAGAAATTAAAAATAGAACTACCATATGATCCAGCAATCCCACTTCTGGTTACTTACCCAAAGGAAATGACAACAGAATATTAAAGAGATGTCTGCATTCCAGGTTTACTGTAGAATTATTCACTACAACAAAGATAAAAACCCTTTGTCCCCATCCTCCACATGAAGAATCTTGATTAGCTCTGGGGCTCCAGATCATTCATTCCAATGAGGGAGGATTTCCACAGCTCCGCAGAAGACTGGAAGAAACATGGATTTCATCAGGATATTGCAGAGCATCAGGTTTGATAAAGAAATAAAGGTATGTAAAATTATTTGAGCAGTCTATCTTTTGCTGTTTTGGCATTTCTATCCCACTGTGATCAAAAGAACCAAAATAGGATCTGTCCATATAGGGTAATTCTCTAAGTATGACAAATTCAACAACACACAGTGAAGTAGAGAAATGAAAAGTGAAAAATTATTCATATAACCCAACAAATCTCACCAAACAAAACCCACCTAACACCTTTTCTAGAGCAAAGAATGGGGATTACACTACATTCATTAAACCAGAATATCCTGCCACACTCATTAAACCACCTAGGTTATTTTTCATTTCTCAGTGTTGAAAATATAATATGTAGTGTGTGATAAGGTAAAATGAGTAGAAAAAGCTTCATTCCAACTTTTCGAAACTCTGATCTCTTTTGTGGAAAGAACTAAGCAAATCATGCTCTCTTCTGTGCAGGGCATAGGGAATAGTGGCCCTCACTCCTCATCATGTGCTGAAGGCTGATATTAATCACTTCTTAGATCTACAAAGCTTGTCCAGCACACAGACAGCCTTGTCCTGCACATATATGCACTTAATACATATTTCTGGATGATGTTTAAAGCTCCTAAAATAAAGTGCTAAATAACAACAATCATAGACCTTGGCAGCATGCCCTATTAGCACATCTTCAACTGTTACATGAGCAGCCCTAAGCGAAAATTAGCTCATGGGGCCCCACTAAATACTCTGCTAAAAATAAGCTTCATCATCTCTCATTTCCATGTTTATGAGGTCACAGGCATCTCATATACTCCATCCAAGTGCTGGTCATGTCAAGTCCTTTGAGCTCAGGAAGTTGGCATCTAAAATAAAATGCCAATATTTAGATCCTAATGAATTCCAGGAAATATATTAGGTTTTCCTTTCAGGACTGAAAAACACATGGAGCTTTCGGCCTTTTATGCAAAAATCCAAGTACAAATCAATATAGTAGGAAGTGTTTAGCACCGGTTTTCTCTTCTGAGTTTTTAAAATCATCAAACGGAGGTTTGACACATATTTGTTGTTATTGCTATAAATGCCAGAGTCCATAAACAAAAAAATTAGAAAGGATCTAAGACATGCTCATCTCCCAGTATAGTTTTAAGAGTTAACTGCAGGAGTGCCTGGGTGGCTCAGTGGATTAAAGCCGCTGCCTTCGGCTCAGGTCATGATCCCAGGGTCCTAGGATTGAGCCCCACATCAGGCTCTCTGCCTGGCGGGGAGCCTGCTTCCTCCTCTCTCTCTGCCTGCCTCTCTGCCTACTTGTGATCTCTGTCTGTCAAATTAAATAAATAAAACCTTAAAAAAAAAGAGTTAACTGCAGTAAAACGAGTACAAAGCATAGCACATTGTAAAGTTCAAAATGTTAGCTTCTTTTTTTTTTTTAAGATTTTTTTTTATTTATTTACTTGACAGAAAGAGGTCACAAGTAGGCAGAGAGGCAGGCAGAGAGAGAGAGAGGGAAGCAGGCCCCCTGCTGAGCAGAGAGAGCCCGATGTGGGGCTCGATCCCAGGACCCTGAGATCATGACCTGAGCCGAAGGCAGCGGCTTAACCCACTGAGCCACCCAGGTGCCCCCAAAATGTTAGCTTCTAACACTATTACCTGTCATATGCCCAAAACACTCATCTTTTAATGATCCCTTTGCAGTATTTTGGTTTCTCCAAACATTTTTTTTTCCTCAAGAGTGAGCCATTTAGCTTTCTTCAAGTAGAACATTTTAGTTTCCCTCCAATGTCTAAATAACTATGCCTGAATTAAACTTTCTTCTCATTTTTCTTAGAACATACCTTCACTGTATGTTCACTGTAGGGACGGCTTGCAATACCAGCCCTTAGCAACCCCAGCCAAATGCTAACCCGATTCCTTAGATGATAAGTAGACCTCACTGGCACGTCAGAACTCATGTATGGCCACAGGTCAGCATCAGGTTCAGTGGTTTGATACCAAAGGCTTCCCCAAAAGGAGTTAGAGTGCTTCACCTGACTCATTCTAACCATGTCACTTTCTTTTGTTAAAATCTCCTAGGGACGTCAGTACCTTCTTTTCCATTATTAATGAACTATGATTCATCAGTCTCTAAGACCTGTTACTAAATTAATCTGAATTAAGTTAGATGCCCTTATTTAATGGCGGTTCTATGGGTCCAGAGCTGGTTTGAGAAAAAGCAAACTATCAATCCCATATTCTTATAAATATTCAGGTTCACATATTTTCATCTACAGTTCATCTTGTTAATGTCAGCCTTCATAATTTATTGACCATGTAAAAATATTTTAGTATGGGAAGTGGAGAAAATGAGTGAGAATAAATCATTCAGTGCTCTTCTGCAAGCCACAGTCCAGCCCAGAAGACTTTCATTTTAAATTTTGCATTCAAGTGCCAGTTGAGACAAATTGGTTAACAGTTCATCATGGGAGCAATTCCAGAGCTCATTCATTTAGACTCAAAGGACTTCTCAGCGTCACCAGAGGCAGCCAGCTCATAGTTGGTGACCTCAGGAAGAACACAGTATTTGGAGATTTAGAAAAACTACAATATATGCTTCAGTCCTTAAAATTCATCATCTAATTTCCTCTATCTCATTTCCACTGGGTAAGAAACATCTGTCAACACATGTGCCATTGGCCTGTTATTCTTCCTAATGTGGTTATTGAGGTTGACTCTCTACACCCCGACAGAGAGAAAAGACATTCTGACACATAGGCAAGCACCAGGGGTAATGTAAAATATGCAAGGGTTAAACAATCACTTCCCCCTTCCCCCCATCCCTATGACTCTACCTAGAGGGAAAATTATGCCTTGTTTTAAATAACACTATCCTTTCCCATAATCCTGTATACTAGGAATTTACATTATAAAAGTTAACTTTATTATTTTTTTCCTAACAGAACAACATATGTTATGCTTACATTTGAAAGCAATCTCGGAAAATGGGCCTGCATGTGAATGCAATTGGCTGCGAGTTCACATTTCGCTTAGACAAAACTGTGAGCAAAACACATGTTTTTCCATCTAAGCTAGAAGATGGAAAATGACGCATTAATTTTTAGGCTTTTGTGGCATGCACTTTAGAATCAGTGCATATTTTTTCATGCACATTTTCACAAATGTCAATGCTGATACATCCATCAGATCTGATGTGTTCAATCCCTTCAGCACCTGGAGAACTTGCACTCTTGAAAATATTTTTTCCTCCTAACTTCTCATTTTGCTTCTGAGAATTGTAATCCTTTTTGACGAGTGATAAGTGAGAAACAGAACCCTCCATCTTCGCCTCCTACAAAGGAATAAGAACATTCTTACATGCTTGCTCTTAATTCCAGATAAATCAAAGAACGCCTGTTTCACTCACAAATACACCAAGTAATCTCTGCAGGTCCTCAAAAAACTCAAGAAAAGAACTGAAGCTAACTTGCCACTAACGTGATACAGGTGACATCAGATAACATGGTACAGGCAGCAATGACCCGATGACAAATACATTGCAAACAAACCAGCAGAGATCATTATTTAGTTGGAAAAGTACTCTTTTTCCTTTGTGGTTGGTAAAAAAAAGAAAAGCTTTTTCTAAAATTGTATTTTTTTAATAAAATTTAGCTAGAAGAGGGAAATTGCCGGTCTTCATTTGAGCTATACACATTTAAGAATAAGGTTACCGGGAAGCCAATCAGACACTGATTGGAAAGGAGACAAAAAAAGGACATTCCCCACGAGCAAAGTAATCTATTCAATATTAGGAATGGCAGGATGCCAACAAGAGGTATGTAGAGAGAGTGAGTTCCCCAGTTTATGAAGAAGGGGTAGAGGTAAGCAGGCCATGTACTGTTTGCTATAAGTAAGATGTGTGGCGTTTTATCTTTTCTTCATTCAAGTACATGATTGATTTTGAAACAGGAGGGGCAGATTAAACTATCCACTGAGCTGGGAATATAAAGAAAGTTAGAACATTTTATTCACTTACTCAATATCTGAGTAATTTAAGAACCAGTGGTTCTTAAAATCAAGAGCAAAATTCTATTTTGTACTATGCTGTCAGAATCAATGTGCCTTTATTCAGCTCTTTCTGCATATCACTTCTCATGCCTTTGGCTAAGACCAAATGTAGCATTTGTAAGTTAAATAACTTTACACACATTAGCAAGTAGCTTAGCTTAGAGAGGTAGGTATTATCTTGAGGCTACAGCATCAGGGTGAAGTCTCTTGACCTAAGAATATATGAAAATTTGTCCCTTCTCTAGTTCAGATTAAAGGACGAAGTACTTTCTTTTAACCACAAAATAGTATAATGCCTGTAAAATAGGTAAATAAATTAAACTTTATTTTAAAATATATTATAACTAAAAGGAGCGCTAACATAATTAAGTCTCAGTAGTGAACAGAAATAAGTAGGTTGCACAAATATAAATATTTACTCCAATGAGCAGCTTGGTCATCAGCATTTACTCCAGAGTCTTCGGAGCATGAAGTGAAATGTGGTTGGTGGCAAACTAGCATTTCAAATGATAAAGTCAATGTTAATCCTTTTTTGAGCATAAATATAGAGACTACAGATTTCAAATAGGATCAATTAACTCTGTTACAATCAATCCCTAAAGGGTTTCTTTTAGCTTGAAAATGTGTAACAAAAACAAAATATTAATTCAGATGACTTGAATCCTTGCTGTGGAGTGAAGAATATACAGATCACCCACAGTTAACTTAAGTATCAACAACCACAATAAATTATACATCACACACAGGCACACATTTGGCATGTCTATCTATCAATCCTCATTGCTAATGCCAAGTCTGGGGTGATGGTGTGCTCTAATTCTGTGTCTAGGAACGTTTCATTGTCATAGTGCCCTTATAATTTGCAGAAGAGCTCTGATTTATATTATTATACTTTAGAGCTATATTATCTAAGACCCAGGTAGTGATAGGGTATCTCTTAGTACGAATTCTCTTATTTTCTTGTTTTCTATTACATCTTGTCTCTAGTTGGGCCGTACTAGTCTGGCCTTCCTGCGTAGCAATGTTAATATACTTAATATTAATATACTCAATGCACTCAACATTAATGTACTCAAGAAAGAGAATGAGAATTTCTCTGTGTATAATTGCTTGAAGCCCAATCCTTCAAAAAGTCTTTATTCTCTTCCCACAAAGAGTTCAGCAAGTACCTATCTTGTGCTCTTACTATTCCTGTTACTAATAGCTATCACTTAGGTGTGTGTCACCTAATTTCTTCCAGATGTGAAAACCTATGCAATGCACTTGAAGTTTCCAAATGACTTGGGACTGCACTTACCTGCCTGCAGACTCCCCATCGTCACTCAAGATATCTTTCCTCTGTTTGTGCTTTTTGTTTGCAATTGTACTCCATTCCAGGGCAACAGCAGCTATATGATTATACATCGTTAAAATGGAATGTGAAGGACACAGTACAAACTGCGCACCCAGGATAGATTGCTGCATAGATGAGGCCTTTGCTATTTACTTCCTCCTGCCCGGGTGGGTTTGTTACATTTGGGGGTCAGAGAAGATATTTGGAGGTTGAAGTAATCCCTAGGGCACCATGATTAAGATTTTTGGGTAGAAGGAGTCAATTTGAGGGGCTCAGGCCCAATTCTTGGAAACAGACTTGTTCAGGGACACTGAGGTCACTCATATACAATCTTGAGTCGTGTCTCTGATACAGTATGTACCCACTCAGCCTCTGAAAACTCCTCAGCAGAGCCCTAAAATCTAGCGTTAGGCTGGCTGTGTAATCACTGTAAGGAGAGAGGTTTCCTGGGCCGGGAAGATCCAGGTGGTGGAAATACCAGGAATCATCGTGATAAAGGCAGCAGCAAGAAGTGAAGTTGTGATGACAAATGCCATCCGCAAACCTGACAGCCATAGCACCTGAGGCGTCAGAGTTGGTCATTTCTGACAGGCTCTGACAGCAGCAACAGCTGCTACAGAATGCAGTAGCCAGAGGTGGATAGAATGGAGACTCCACCAGCAATAGTAGCCAGAAATCATCAACTCTCGCTAGTGATGGGAAGATGGCAGGGGATGAAGAGTTAGGAGGATAGAATTTGGAGTTAAAAACCATTGTGTCAGATCCCTATACTCTGTGGTCACCAAGCGTGGTGTGACCTATAGAAATAAGGATAATCGGGATAATTATCAGTTATCTATTTCCCTTACAGCTCTTAGGCAGACACAAACTTTCGGAAGGACGCTCACAGTAGCAAGGATGCCCCGCATATGGTAGTCAAGAGAATCATATGTTTCTATCTCATGACCGTTAAGCAACAATTGAAGGGAAAAAATAACATCTGTTGAAAGCCTTCCCATAATTATGTAATTTAATCCTTACACCAACACTGCAAGTTCTGGAATCACGAAGCCCATTTTATAGATGACTAAAATGGGTCTTGGAAAGATTTAAACGATTTGCCCAAATACATGCAAATAAGGACATAGCTGAGATGTGAACACAGATCTGACTAACTCCAAAGCCAATGCTCTTTCCATGAGACTCTGCTGCCTCTGTGGGAGCCTGAGACAAACAATGGAAACAAAACCGCCACAGACACCCAGCCCCACTCCCAGCCAGTCTACCTCCTGGCCCCTGCAGAAGGACGCAGATGTGGAGCAAAATATCCACGGGCTCTGAAAGCTGAGTTGCTGACACTGCTTCTGCTCCCTGCCAAGTCCCTTGCTCTGAGGGCAGTTTGGTGTAAAGAATGCTGATAATCACTGTAAATGGAGGAGTAGGACTCTTGGCCCGGGACATGAGGGGAGCGCATAAATAGTTTTGGCAGCAGCATCTATACTGTGGTACTGGGAGGTACATGCTTTTCACATAGAAAATAAAAAATAAAAATAAACAGATTGTCTGGAACTCTTCCAGCAGCCCCCCAGCTGACCCCCAGGGCTTATAAGCCAGTGTTCTGTCCCAAATGTGGTTTTCCCTCTTAAATACTTGCAGATACCAGGTGAGGTATTTATTCATTGCGTGGGTAGATAGGGATTCTATCCCGAGAGGACTGGTGGGACACCGGGAATGATGGGATTTGGGTTGCTGCAAATCCAAAGTGGGAAACGAGGTTCTTTCCAAGGCAAAGAGCACCAGCACTTTCACATGGAAGCTGTGAAAAGAGAGCTAGCCTTTTCTGGAAAGGAAGATACAATGGGAAGTCTCCTCAACTTCCTCAGTGATGTCCAACAACGAAGGAGAATTTGGAAAAATCATGAGCGTGGGGGGAGGGGGTCAATTTCACTTTTTAGTTGGCAGATAATTCTTTTAGATACTTGAATTGGCATCAGGGTGGTTTTCTCTAATGTCTACATGGAACAATGACTTGTCCTTAAAACGTCATTACATTGAAACTACAGAGAATATTTCCAACAAGTGGAAATCCATTTCTTGTATTTTTTTAATCTTTTCATAGTTGAGTCTGTGAAAAAAAGAGAATATTTCCATGTTGGCACTCATGTTTATAGATCATCTATTCCTTTCTGTTCTCTATGCTGGGCTTTAAATGTATTATCTCAGTTACTCTTCATAAAAATACCTCGAAGTATTTTACAAATCACAGTTACATATGTGGAGCATCTACACTGCACCACTATGTCATTTATGTATATTATTTAACCTAATCCTCCATAAAGTACCCATGATTTTCTCCTTTTTATAAACAGCAATAGAAATAATAAGGAAGAAGTGTAGATATAATAATAACTTAGGGGGGTCTGGGTGGCGCAGGTGGTTGAGTGTTACAGTCATGGTTTCGGCTCAGGTTGTGATCTCAGTGTCTTGAGATCAAGCCCTGCATTGGGCTGCATGCTCAGAATGGATCTGCTTAAGACTCCCCCCCCGCCCCTCTACTCCATGCTTGTGCTTTCTGTCTCTCAAATAAATAATCTTTAAAAATAATAACTTAAAAATTACTCTGTGACTAGCATTGTTCTAAATACTTTTCTTGCATTAAGTAACTCTATGAAACAAGTACTATGGTTATACCCATTTCACACTTAAAGCTTTTGGCTGAGAGAGTTTAAGTAATTTGCTCAAAATTTTATAGCCACTGAGGATTAAATCCAGTCGACTGGATTTAATGGAAATCCAGTCCACTGGATTTCAGTGTCCATCATTTTAACCCCTGCATATTTCCCCAGAACTTAGTAAGGTGAGACTCGAGAGAAATTCAATTTCCTGCATCAGACCATACAGTTATAAAGAATAGACTGAGCAAGGTCCCAGGGTTTTGTATGTTTGTTTTTGTTTTTTTACTTCAAAGCCCATATTTTTCCACTTCATCACCAGACTGCCTTTATAAGTAGTATTTCTTTGGCAGTGAGATTCTACCACAAGGCCCACAACACAAACTCTTAATTATTAACACCCATTGAGTTCTTTTTGTGAGACATTCCTGGACGTGAAGCCTTTGCCTGTTAGGCACACTGAAAGGTTGAGGACGGTACTTCAAAGTTAAACAATGAAACTGTGAAAGGCATTACAAACAGTAAAAATAAAATTGACACTTTTGGCTTGGGCAAAGATAATATAGCTAGAAATAGTTCTCCCCCCCCCTTTTTTTAAATCTAAATTTCACTGACAGGATATGAAAACAAAATCTGGTTTTCTCTAAGAAACGGTATTTACTAAGTCACTTATACATTTGAGCAGCCAAATATTAGATCCATCCTGAAGTAAATTTTCAAATGATTTATTCCATATATGTATTCCTAATGATGGCAAAATGAGTGATCTGTTCTTGCACATATAAGTATGCTCATATTCATAGACCTGGGATAGATCTAGAAAAATGTATCCATTTGTATTTATTTAATGACATTCTTAAATGGGTCTTTTAAACCAAAGTAGGCAACATACTATATCACTTACACATTTTGTTTTGGCATGAATCCACAAGTCATCTTTTACTAGGGAAAGTTTATTCTGAAGTTTTGTTGATTATTTACATCTCTTAAAACTGATGAGTAAGATTCAATATAATTTATATACCTTTTTCATTTTCCTTTCAATCTTTACATATTATTATCCATAATGAACTACAGCCAAATGTAAGAATAATTTCATATAGAATACATAAGCCATGCCTCACCCTATCATGAAATAGATATAATAACAAACTATCAAATGAATGCTAAACTAAGTTTTATTTTTTTTTTAACCTTTTTTTTAAAGGCAGGCAGAGGGAGAAGAAAACTTCCTGCTGAGCAAGGTGCCCAATGTGGGACTCGATCTCAGGGCCCTGGGGGCATGACCTGAGTTGAAGGCAAACACTTAACTGACTGAGCCCCCAGGCGTCCCCTAAGTTTTATTTTCAATGAAGGCAGTCTTACTAATTCTGCATTCAATCTAGGCTAGAGCCAAATGTGAAATAAAATTTTATAGATATATTTCTTCAGAACCCTACCTTCTCATGCTATCTATAATTGACATCAAGATGGCCCAGAAGGGGGGAAAACATATTGTGAGAGAGTGAATCCCATTTTTATTAATATCTGAATACCCTGTACATGTCTTACTTGCTGTCTCACTCTTAATCCATTTCTTGAGGATTTATGGGCAACCCTTACCCTGGATTATCTAGGGCAAACAAATTAAAATGTTTTAGCCATACATGCAACTAACACAAGCTGCATTATAGTGTAATTATATGTGTATATATATTTATATTCCTTATTAAATTTTAAGATCTTGAAGGATAGAGATCAACATCCTAAGCAACTTTATATCTTCCATGGTACCTTGTGTAGTGCTTTGTACACAGTAGGTCTTCAAATGCATATTAAATTACTGGATGGTATTCATTATTTGGAATTGGATTTGACTGGATATAATAAAAAATCTAAAATTAACAGTGGCCTAAAAAACCTAAAAATAACTGGCCTGAGAGACTGTGGACTCTGAGAAACAAACTGAGGGTTTTGTGGGTGGTGGTGGTAGGGGTGGTGAGCCTGGTGGTGGGTATTATGGAGGGCACGTATTGCATGGAGCACTGGGTGTGGTGCATAACAATGAATATTGAAACACTGAAAAATAAAATTAAATTAAAAATTAACTGGCCTGCAGGAGATAGATGCATACATCTTTTTCATGTCATAAAGAAAACATAGGTAGGCAGTCCAAAAATACTATAGTAACTCTGCAATGTCTTATTTCCTCTGTCTTTTTCCTTTATCATTTACAATGCATTGGCTCAAGATCTGGCATGGTTGTCTGAACTCCAGCCATCATATCTGTTTTCCAGGAAGCAGAAAGAAAGAAGGAAGAAAAGAATATCACGACCTCCTTTTTCTAAGGAGGCTTCCAAGTAGTCCTGCACCACACTGTCATTTAGATCTTACTGAACAGAACTTAGTCACATAACCACACCTAACTACAAGGGAAGCTGGCAAATGTAGCCTGATAGCTAGGTGTATTAGTGTCTCAGATAAGCTTAATTGATATATTAAAAAAATGACTAAAATGGAATCTTAAGCAAGATATATATCAGTCTGTCACAAGTACCCAACAAAGGTAAACAAAATCACTCCTAATGGAATATAATATTAAGATTTGGAATATATTCTCAAATATTTATATGAAGACCTCTTTCAGTTTATTGCATTTCA
Organism: Meles meles; assembly: GCF_922984935.1. Taxonomy (NCBI): domain Eukaryota; kingdom Metazoa; phylum Chordata; class Mammalia; order Carnivora; family Mustelidae; genus Meles; species Meles meles. The sequence goes on along the minus strand of NC_060066.1, from coordinate 154,180,613 downwards.
GCACCGACTTATTAACCACATGTTATATAACAGAACTCTTCTTAGCACTGGAGATTTTTTGTTTGAGGAATTTATAATTAGAATAGTCAAAAATTTTTCTACTGACACTGACAGAAACCCTATTCAAATTAATATTTTTTGCCATTTTTAATATCTATCCATCCAATTTATCTATATACCTCCCTATTTACTTATTTTTAAATCAAAGAAGGGAAGAGTTCCTGAGTCAAATGTGTGCTTATGAACTATTTAAACATGAAAGAATGGATCAATTGTTTTGCCATTAGTTTTTTTTTTATGATTTTATTCATTTATTTGACAGAGAGAGCAAAAGCAGGGGGCGCAGCAGGCAGAGAGAGAGGGAGAAGCAGGCTTCCCACAGAACATGAAGCCTAATATGGGGCTCGATCCCAGGACCCTGGGATCATGACCTGAGCCAAGGGCAGATGCTTAACCCACTGAACCATGCAGGTGCCCCTCTTTTGCCATTGTTATGAATTTATGCTTATATACCTGGAAGAAACCATCTGAAATTTAATTCAGGATGAATCAAATATTTGAACACCCAATTGTGTTGCTGACTTAGGAAATAATATTTCTTAAAGAAAATAAGATTTCATTTTCATTTCCTTGATAAAGGTAAGTAGGTAGGTAGGTAGATTGATAAGTACATAGATTTTTTTTTAATAACATGCATGCATATGATGTAAGCACAATTCTAAGTTCTTGGTGTGTATTATCTCCTTTAAATTCACAACAACCCTGTCAAGTAGGTACTACTATTCTTATTTTATAACTGGGGAAATAAGAACAAAAAGATTAGTAAATAATGAGCCTGGTGTCAAATTCAGATAATCTGGCTCCAGAATTCTCCTAAATGCTATCCCACTTCTTGGAATGAATGTTTTCTTCTTGGAATGAATGCTTTTCTAAGCAACATATATTTAAAGAAAAAAATAACTCATCAAAATAATTCTAAATATAAAATAAAATGTAAACAAACCCATTATAATCAACTTTCTTTTATATATTACATTTTATACATTTTTTATTAACTTGCTTCTTTTAGGCAATATTATGAATGCTTCCCCAATCCTAGACCTTACGTGTTTTGATTAATCATAATTAATATTCTCTTTGTGATGGTCAGATTGACTGGTGGGAGCCTCCATATGACTCCTTTATATTTTTTAAAACTGCTTCCAAAATCATTGCACATATACTTGCTTTATGACAAGAAGTTATTCTAGACCCATCCTGAATTTTCCAACCTTTCTGTTAAATGGAATAGGAACTTGATGGCTAGAGCTTAAGCAGCCATCTTTTACCATGAAGCATACACTTATCTTGAGGATGGGGGAAGAACAAACTAGAAATCTTTTTTTGTTGTTAGCAACTGCCAAACAAGTCTTAGTCTGCTTGATATTAGACTTCATTTATGTGACGAGAGAGAGACATTGACCTTGTTTATGCTGCTCTTATTATGATTTTCCAAAATTTGTAGCTTTATCTAATTCTGTTACACTGGGGTCAGAGCAGTTGGAACTCATAGTACAAATGAGCTGCTGGGACCTGGGCCTTCCTCAGGCTGATGGTTAGGGGCAAGTATGAAAGAATGTGTTTTGGATGAATCAGTTGCTTCTAAAAATCTACTGTGTAAAATGATATACAGGAAGTGTCTGATGTAGATCAAGCATCAACTAGGTTATTATCTAGGATTAAGTATATGTCAGGAGAGGTCCAAGGCAAGATTTAGAAACTACTCTAATTGTTTCACCCTGTGTTTCTATTCTGGCACATACATCTTATATATATATTACAGCCAGTGACCAAGAGTTGGCTAGTTTAAACCATTACTGATATTCATTTGTTCGTTCATTCATTCATTCATTCACTCATTCACCAAAAATGTATTTAGTGACTAGGGTGCACTGAGCACCATTCCAAGGATGCAGCAGTAAGTAGAATAGACAAAAAATTTTTAAAAATTTAAAAAATCCTGCCCTTGGGGCGCTTGGGTGAGCTCAGAGGCTCAAAGCCTCTGGCTTTGGCTCAGGTCAGGGTCCTGGGATCGAGCCCAGCATCAGGCTCTCTGCTCCGCGGGGAGTCTGCTTCCTCCTCTCTCTGCCTGCTTCTCTGCCTACTTGTGATCTCTGTCTGTCAAATAAATAAATAAAATCTTTTAAAAAAAATCCTGTTCTTATTGGCTTGGAGGGAGACAGAAACTACCCAATCAAAATAAGTAAAATATATGTCAGAAGGTGATAAGTACAAAGAGAAAAATAAGAAAGAAGGGAAGGAGGATAAGGAGTGTCAGGTGGGTGACAATTTTAGGTGACTCAACAAGAGGGGCCTCACTAAGAAAATAGCATTTGAGGGAAGCAAGTAAGGTAATAAGTCATTTGATATTTGTATTAGAGCATTCTAGGTAGAGAGAAAAGCAAGTCCCAAGTCCTTTTGCCTGCTATACTGTGAACGGACTAGGCATGGGGCAGGAATCACAGAGAACAGTTAATTCAAAGGAGAGGTGATGGTGGCTGGAACAGAGTAGTGTAGTCAAATTCTGGTAATGAAGAGTAGCCAAATTCTGGGTACCTTTAGAAGATAGTACTGATAGAATTTGCTCTGAGGGGCTGGATGTGATTTATGAGTGAAAGAGAGAAATTGAGCATGATTTCAAGATTTTTGACCTGGGCAACTGTAAGGATGGTGACATCATTTACTGACATGGTAAAGACTATACGAGAAGAAGGCATTGGGAAGAAGATCTCAGTGTCTGAGAAATCTAGAAAATTTTCAACTTCTCTGATGATGTTCTAATTTTTTTCTAAAGCCAGCATTCAAGTTGACCACTTAGACCTCTTCATTGTGCTCATCCTTTAGGGGGCCCTGACTTGGCTCTCCCCTGGGTACACCCCTCTTCACAGGGTAAGGTTTTCATGGAACTAAGAGGATGTGTCACAGTCTCTTCTAGATACAGGATTTGGGGATTCCCTGTAGGATTTGGGGATTCCCTGTCAAATGTCCCAATCCCATTTCTAGAGTCTATGAAGATGTCTATCTTTCCAAGAGTGGATCAGTCTATTAATGCATGCATCTCTAGGCAAATGCATAGCTAAGAGATGGCTGAATGTGAGTAGAAGAGGTTGTGGCTAGAGCTTGGGGTGAGTCGCCCACTCTAGAGGGAATCCTCTAGAAGTAAGGTCCTCTAGAAGTAGGGTCAGGCTACATTGTAGTACATGATATCATAACCTTCTCTTTTGTAGTAACAGGCATGGATTTATTTTTTCAGATGAGACTTTGAAAGTGGCTTGATTTTGAAAGGAGTACTCTCTGAATATGCTCCCATGGTCCTTAGCTGGGTATTGAAAACCTGTGCCACATGTTGAAATGCTACTGATCCCCTCTCTATTCTCAGTTTCTATACCTGTAAAATGGGGCAGATGCCTCAAAAGCTGCTGTGATGAGAAAGTGAACAAGTGAAATGTAAAGTAAGATAAGAGAAATGGTAAGCATACAGCCTCACACATAACAAACATTTGAATGACTGTTCTATTCTGTCTAAAGAACACCTTACATATCCATGCATTCTTAAATTCTCAAAAAACATATGCAAGTGCAGCAGTAATGGAAGGATGTATTCAAGTGTTTTTCTAATGCCCACTGAATTCTCTTTTGCTTGAAATCATGAGACAGCATTTAGATGCAGATCAGTAACTCTTGTGTTCTGTTTCAGGAGCTAGTGCTGTGCTTACTTCTTGAGTCAAATACAGAATTCCTATTAGTGTTGATGGTAATTACCCCTGCAGAACAAAGCATGATGAGTGGAACCCCTGCTGAGGAATTACTTTAATGATTCTGAACTTTAAGAAAGAAACTTAAGAAAGCTACACATGATGACAACCTCAGGGCCTGAACTCCTGCTGCCTCCCAAACTACTATTTTCAATTGGTGGTTTTGAGTAGGTCACTTTTGGGGCATGTTGTTCTTTATGACCAAATAGTTAGAAGCACATTAGAGACAACATGCTTTGAATTTGTAGTTCAACATTTGATGACTGATAGTGGTAGAACTCATGGCCTACCATAAAAAGTCCCAGCTTTCAATTCAAAAGTCAGTCTATATTATCATGTAGTATTAATGATATGGTAGAGGTGGTGGTAGTAACTATATTAATAGCATCCACCTATATTATTGTCACTATAAATTTCTGATCACCAGCCTAAACTGGAGCCTCAACCCTACCTGGCATTTTTTCTCTTGTGACTTCATTCTCCTGGTTACAGTAAAAATATTTCTATCTTTTATACTTCTTATACTCTTTATACCTTTATTGAACCATGCTGGAAAACAGACCATACAGGTATGGAAACGAATTCCCAATACATTAAGTTAAATTATACTAAATAAAACTTTTCCTCAAAATTAAAAATAGAATTACCATATTATCCACCAATCCTACGTCTGGGTATATATCCAAAAGAAATGAAAGCAGGGTCTTCTACTTGCACAGTCATGCTCATAGCAACACCATTCACAATAGTCAACATGTGGAAGCAACCCAAATGTCAGTCAGTGGGCAAATGGATAAACAAAATGTGGTATGTATATTCAATGGAATATTATTCAGTCTTAAAAAGGAGGGAAACCTTCATATGCTACAAAATGGATAAAACTTGATGACATTATGCTAAGTGAAATAAGTCAGTTACAGAAAGACAGTTACTGTATAATTCTACTTATGTGAGGTATCTAAAGTAGTCCGGTTCATAGAAATAGAAAGTCTAATGGTGGGTAAAAGAAGAAGGTGGGAGGGGGGAGAAATGGGAGTTGTTTAATTGCTATAGAGTTTCAGATTTGCCAGATGAAAGAGTTCTGGAGATCTATTTCATAACAATGTGAATATTGTTGGTACTATTCAACTATACACTTAGAAATGGTGAAGAGGTAGATTTTAAATATGTTTTTTACCACAATCAAAAAAATTTCTGAAAAACAAATAAGCAAAACACACACACACACACACACACACACACACAAAACAAAACAATTTCACCTTTTTTGTGTTGTGCTGTAGTTGTTCAACAAATATGCCCATGTGCTTACTGCATACCATACCCCGTGCAGGTTCAAAATTTTGGCAGTCTAGTTTTGCCTTCCTCTCTAAAAGTACAGTGTTCCTATGAAATCTTCTATAAGCCAAATGGGGTAAAGAGTATCCCTTACTTTCCAAAAGTGTGCATTTCACCACTTTACTTTTATGAAAGACCTACATTAATGAATCCAGTAATGCCTCTTTTTGTAAAACCAAAAATTCTCTTCGAATTCCTTTCGGTACTGATGTAGGTCTTCCATAATAGTGAAGTGGCTTAAGGAAAACCTTTGAAAGGCAAGGGGTATCTGTATGTATTTGGCAATTAATACTGGGAGTTGAGTGTGGCAGTATAATGAAATTTAGAAATGTAGCAACACAATTCTGGGTATTTATCCTCTAAAAAATATTATTGAATATTATAAAATGTTCTCTATTGCTGGGGAAATCCGGTGCTGATTTCTTCCCCTTTCCTTTATGCCCACCCTCAGCTTTCTTGACTTTCTTGACTCTGTAAGGCCGAAGCATTTACAAAAAACACCAACTATATAGCAAGAGAGATTTAAACCACCTCATCGGCATTCCTTGGCCTGAGATCACTTGGACAATTTCTAGAAGGAAAAACCAATTTGGTGTTTATCTATGTACAAAAGCAGTTATGTACTTGAAAAATTGCTTTAAGTGCAAATTTTTGAGTAGCAAAGTTATTTTCTTGCTTATATTTAAAAGTTGGAAAATTGTTTTTCTAGAAAACATTTTCACCCCAAGACATACGTAGTGTTCTAATTATATCAACATAGGCAGTTTTTCAAGAATACATCTACTCTATTGGCAGAATTCTTCACAGAAAGGCACAAACTTAGAAATTCTATCAAAAAATTTGTTGGAAGGGGCGCCTGGGTGGCTCAGTGGGTTAAAGCCTCTGCCTTTCGCTCGGGTCATGATCCTAGGGTCCTGGGATCGAGCCCCGCATTGGGCTCTCTGCTTGGCAGGGAGCCTGCTTCCTCCTCTCTCTCTCTCTATGCCTGCCTCTCTCCCTACTTGTGATCTCTATCTGTCAGGTAGATAAATAAAATCTTTAAAAAAAAAAAATTTTGTTGGAAAAGTCATAGAATGACTGGCAAAATTTGGCAGACCAAAAAAGTTACCGGTAAAGCCAGACACTCAAAATTTCTTAACTTGGATTTCAAGTAATCTCACCAGTCTGTGTGTGTGTGTGTGTGTGTGTGTGTGTGTGTATGTGTGTGTAATTGTTGTTGTTTGCTTTCTTTCTTTCTTTCTTTTTTTCTACTCCCACCCCCAATACCAAGATATGATGAATCTGGGTTGGCAAACATTTTCTTCATAGGCCAGCTAATAAATATTTTAGGCTTTTCAGGACATAGTCTCTGTTGCAACTATTAAATTCTTCCACTGTAGCACTAAATCAGACATAAACTGTAAGTAAACAAATGGACAGAGCTGCGTTCCAATAAAACTTTATTTAAAAAAATAGATGTCATGCTGGATTTGGCCTGGAAGCTCTAGTTGCCTATCCCTGTTTTAGGTCATAGTAGGGAAGGTGCGTTTTATTCTAATTAGCAGTGAAAGTCATTCTGTAGTTTTAAAATAGAGAACTAATACGATCTTATTTAGCCTTTAAAAAGATCATTTTGGCTACCAAACAGGGAATGGGTGGAAGGGAGTGGCAAGAATGGAAACAGGATTTCAGGCAACAGATAAGGTGGCTTGAATGGAAGTGGTAGCAGTGAAGATGAAATGTAGTTGAGTTTAAGAGAGAGACCAGTATTGGTAATAAAATTTTGTAGCCAGCAGTATATTAATGGTATTTAAAGCATCCGGTCTCCATCACAAATACTTAACTCTGTCATTGCAGCTCAAAAGCAGCCACAGAAAATACACAGATGAGTGAATGTGGCTGAGTTCCAATAAAATTATTTTATTTATAAAAACAGGTGGCTGGTATTCCAGTTATAGTTTGCCAACCTCTAACTTAAAATATTAATCTTTGTTCTTTTCTAGACTTGCTTTTATGTGACCCTTCCTCTTGTTAGTCAAGTTAGTCACTCAGTGAAAATCGTTATAAGTGGGGTGCAAAGAAAAAAGAAACTGACAATATTTTTAACTACCAAAATGGATTGTTGAGAATTAAAACAAGTTTTAAGGGAAGAAGAGCAAAGAGTTTATGCCATAATACCAGAAATAGGAAGAGAATAGAAAAAGAGACACACAACCCCATACAGACCTTTTTCATCTTCCCTACCCTACTGTCACCCTTACTCCTCAGGGAAATAGATGATATATATATATAATATATATATATATAATATATATATAATATATATAATATAATATATATATATATATATAATATATGCAACTGAGGACATCAGGGAATTGGAACTGTGGTATCACCTTGGTCAGGAGGCTAGAAACAGTAAACAACAAGGATAACCACAAAGAGAAGACAGGAATGAGCATTAGAATGCTCTGACTATAGCCCAGGGCCAGTGTCAAGGAAACTAACAAAATCTGTGCCAATATCTACAGACCATGAATCACCATTTGTGGGAGCACCATTACCTGCCTCATTTCATATCTGTAGGATAAGGGACTTATGTTGACAGCTTTGTTATATTACTTGGCATTTACCCATTTATAGCCTTTGCTGAGCCCTATTCAGTCTGCCTCATGTAGATATTCTTGTCCTTTAACAGCCAAATACTCTTAAATTGTCATCTATCAAAATAGACAGTGGGATCCTTGTCATTTGGTAAGGAGCTAGTGATATGAAAAGGAAAGTCCTAATGGATGGTTTGGGAGAAAATTGGAACGGTTGAGACCCACCTCTATTATATAAAACTATCCCAAATATATCCTCCAAATTTAGAAAAAATAAACTTTTTTTTTTTTTTGAGTGAGGTAGTACCTGACAAAATTCAATTACGTCCCATACATTGGCAAGAATTTGAAGTTTGGGTAAGGAAATATTCTTAACCAGTTGTGTGATCCAACGTTGCTGATTTAGAGATTCAGTTTTCTTAATCCCTCGATGTATTTAATTTTCTGATTATTTAAAAGGTCTTTGCTATTTGCCTGAATCTGATTCTGCTAGTTAGCGTTTTACTTTATGTATGTATGTGTATATTTATGAGTGATTTCTTTATATATCTCAGAGAAAGAGAGAGCATGAGCAAGGAGAGGGGAAGAGGGAGAGAGAGAATCTCGAGCAGATCCCCTGCTGAATGTGGCGGAGCCCAATTCAGGGCTCGATCTCATGACCCTGACTGAAACCATGATCTGAGCTAAAACCAAGAGTTAGGTACTCAAATGATGGAGCCACACAGGCACCACTATTCTTTAGCATTTTAATCTACACGATTATTATCATTTAGTCATCCTTCAAAATTTTTTATTCTATGTCAACCATCAGTGATGACACCTTTGGAGCACTACTATTCAAAAAATGATGAGATTATGGGATCTGCAAGAGGATGGAAACTCATCAGTTCCAACTTCCACATCTTACAGATGAGGATACTGAGGCCCCAGCGAATGAAGTAGCATAACAAACATCACATGTATGGAACAAAGACTAAGATTAGAGGGGTTTTTTGACAGTAATTTTTGTTCTTTTTGTGATTCTATGTCACTGATGACATCAGTAAGTGCAAAAGTCTCCTGTAAAGATTAAAACACATCTTAATAATTATTTGAGATTTCCTAGGTGTAGAAGCTCCCCTTTCAGCACAAAATAATTTTGCTAAATAAATATAAAAACAATCAGTGGCCAACTAGGACATTCAACCAACCTATTCAGATGCTGCCAAAGACAATATAACTCAACATTCTTTTTCTTCATGGTCAGGCCCCTTGGACTGATTTAAAAAAAAAAAACCAAAAAACTAACTAAGCCTCACCTTAAACTGACCTTAGTAAAGGGAGATTTATTATGAAAAATCAAGAATATTCTCAAAACCCTGGGGAAAGAATCTCATCTCACACTTTATTAAGAACTCTTTAGGATGCCATGATTTCTCACCTCTTCCATTTATCACCTCTTCCATCTGCCTACATTCTTCTGCTCTGTTTTTGTTGTTTTGTTTATTTAATTAGGTGGGTGCTGTCAGGACTTGCTCTTCAATATATACAGTACAATAATCACTGCTGAGAAACAGCAGCCTCGGTCCCCATGTCCATGTTCCTTACAGGTAATGTAGCTCTTCTAAAAAATTTGTGGGAACATAATAAGTTATTGAAATTTCTCATGTAACTGAGTATAGAAATAATACTCATTGTGAAAATTCCCTATGTAAGCATAAAACTAGAATTTTTTAAATACTTCCATATTCGCTTATGTTTACCCCACCTTAAGCCCACAGAGAAGGCAGCCAATTGTCATTAATCTCATTTTACAGCTGGAAAAATAAACTCAGAGACTTTCAGTCTCTTATCCAAGCAGTGAAGTCAGATCTTGAATCCAGGTTTCTTGGCTTCTAGGCCATTTGCCCTTTCAATACCCACATCCAAAGCCACTGGTTTAGGAAAAGAAGAAATAATGGCGATGCTGAGGAGGTAATGACAGGCCAGAGATGGGTGACCTGAGTAGCCACTTGACTATTTTAAAACTTGTTTCAGGGTTCTGTCATTCTGTAAACTGATTATTATTCTTGGACCCAACTGTACCCTTCTTTTTTTCCTGCTCTTCCATGTGAATAGGCCAAATTATTTTAATCTGTGTTTTCAAATATGGCTTAACATTTAACTTCCTGTAGTCTGATTCCTCTTCTGATAGTGAACCAGAAGTGACCTGAAATACTGACAGAAAATAATGTGGGTGATGATAATAATGGCAATAACAACCCAAGGCCAGGCATCTATAGGATTAGAGTTTCTTCTGAAACTGAGGAACAGCACACACCACACACACACACACACACACGCACAAATGTGAAGGCAAATGTTAAATATCTGTCACTAGATGAAAGAATTCCATATTCAGTGATTGGTATGAAGTCTGAAGAACTAACTCCATGTGTTAAAACAGAGCGGAAAAAACGTGAGTACAAAGGTATTATGCAAACAAAACACAGCATTTCCATGTGTATGAGTTTAACTGGGTCTGGCTGCAGCAAGCTCTGGGGCACCTTCCCTAACACAGACAAGGGCATCTGTGATTTGTATCTAAAACATTTTGCATGGTTAGATCATTGTTTACATAAATGTAAGGTGGTAGTTTCCAGTAGGGTATCTTGAGTGAGAATCTGCTAGTGAAGAAAATATGGGCACAAATTTCAAATATTTCCAAGACATATGTAAACAAACACAATGTTAACATAGGATGATAGCATCAGGCTATAACAAATAAAGCAGATCAGATCCACGGAAGGTTTGTTCCACCTAGAAGTGTGCCATCTGAGAACACCAGGATCAAATCTCAAAGAATCAAATTTACATTCTAAACTTAAGGCAGAAAAATCTACTCATATGGCTCATAGACCCAGCCTAAAAGAAAACTGTCCGTAGTATTTTTATTCAAGTAGAAGCTACAACTGATCCTGTTTGCTAAGATGTTCACTTTCGCACCTTTCGTTGACCACTGTAAAATGGATGTGTGCTTTATACTCTTTATAAAAGGACTACAGTCTTGAGAAATGTCAATTACACAATACACAAGAAGAAAAAAAAATGTCTCCTTATGTGTGAGGAATGAACATTCTTACAGCAACCGCTAGCCTTCCTTTCATTTAAAATTTCCTCTTCCACTCAGCAGTACACATAGTTCTTCCCGCTCCTGATCACTATTTCACTGAGTCTCTGTTCTCCCATATTCACGTCTCCCTGGGCTGACACACTAGACTATAAGACTAATGGGAAACAATGGAAGAAACAACCAAACCAAGCTATGGGAATATAGGAAAAATGGTGGCCAACAGAAATCCGGTCCTTGAACCCTGACATCTTAAGGTCTAGAATTTGAAAAGAAACTAGAAGAAAGCAGTGAATCTTATGGAAGAAAGCAGTGAATTGTGCCGGTAAAGTGGCAATGAAAATAAGCATGGCCCTGTCCCCTCATTACCATAAGGATCTCTACAGGGGTGACCAAGTCACTTAATTTCTTTTTGAAAGCCAGTTTTGCCATTTGTAAAAAATACAGATGGTCCCTGACTTACAACATTTCAATTCAGGATTTTTCAACTTTGTGGTAGTGCAAAAGTGATATGCATTCAGTAAAAACTGTACTTTGAATTCTGCACTTTGATCTTGTCCCAGGCTAATGATGTGGTACAATACTGTCCTGCCATGCTGGGCAGTGGCAGTGAGCCCCAGCTCTTAGTCAGCCACATGGTCACCAGGGTAAACAACTGATACATGGACAAGCATTCTGTGTCTCATTTCAGTACAGTATTCAATAAATTACATGAGATATTCAACATTTTATTATAAAATAGGCTTTGTGTTAGGTGATTTTGCCCAAATATAGGCTAAGTGTTCTGAGCACATTTAAGGTAGGGTAGGCTAAGGTATGGTGTTCAGTAGGTGAGGTGTATGTATTACATGCATTTCTGACTCATGATATTTTCAACTTACAATGGGGCTATAAGGACATAATCCCATTGTAAGTAAAGAAGGATCTGTGCTTAACCCTGCCTAGTTCAGAGGGCTATTGAAAGAATAAGTGTAAAAGTTATTTAGGAATTTATTTCTCTCTGTATAGCACTACATAAATATGAATGTAAATATAAAATGATCAAAAACATTTCTACTGATGGGATGCCTGAGTGGCTCAGTTGGTTAAACCTCTGCCTTCAGTTCAGGTCATGATCCCAGCGTTCTGGGATCGAGTCCCACATCAGGCTTCTTGCTCAGAGGGGAGTCTGTTCTCTCTCTGCCTGCTGGTCTCCCTGCTTGTGCTCCCTCTATCTCTCTGATAAATAAATAAATAAAATCTTTTTTAAAAAATTACTGCTGTTTATGCCTCTTTTCTGAATCTCACTCTTTTATTCTAACTTCTCATTAACCTTGTTTCTTCTTTCTTTAGTCTGCATCTAACTCTAAAATGTGAAGGACTTTTTTTACAGTTCATAAATAGTTGAAACACTACTTGGCCTGACATAGCACTTCAACTCCCAGAATTGGTGAGTTCTGCTCATGCTGGCGAGTGCAGTAACAGATCTCTGAACCAGAGGCAGGCTGAGCCTGTCTTTCCCCATGCGTAGCTCATGTGGCCAGTCAAGGATAGGTGAAATCTATCAGTCCATTTTCTTCTGGATTCGGTTGGTGCTCAAAACCGACCAAAACTCCCCTGGTACTACATAAAGTAGAGCTAACTGGAAAAAAAAGTGGAAATATTTATGGTTTGGGGGGTCACTTTAAAAATACAAGCATCTTTTCTATTATTTTCCTTTTCTTTTAAATAACCCAGAAGTAATGAGACTTCCCAGGGATTAACTTGCTCATCTGACCAAATCTGGCTCAACATCCTGACAATGTCTGGTTAAAAGATGTGACTACCACAAATACAGTTTCTCATCCCCTACACCATGTTTTACTCATTACCTGGCAAAGGTACAAGCCAAAATTCTCGTAAACCTCCTGATTTCCCGCTCATAATTTGGGGAAGTAAACCATGGCCGAGAAACCACATAAAGCTCCATTAAGTGAACCTAAATAAATGATATCTCTGCAAATGAATCACTGCTTACCCAAATTCCATGCACTGCAGAGAGACAAGAATGGTCAATGAATACCAGATTCCCAATAACCACAATGCACAGACTCAGTCTCAGGGACAACTCCATCCCAACTGCATATAAAGAGGGAAAATCTCCACCATTCCTAGTAACAGCTCAAAGTGCACAGCCCCCATGTTCTGTGAAATAACTGCCTTACATACAGGAACAATTAGAAAATGAGTTGGATCATTCAAATGGTTGCTGATTTTAGATAAGAGTAAAGAAAAGATTTGAAGGACAGAGGACTGCTTTGAAAGAATGCACAAAAGGTAACTTAAATTGTGTGACTTTTGCACAGTCACCATGAGGCTATTTTCTTGGCAAGGTTTATGAAATTGCCCTTTTTTCTTTCCTTCTTTCTTTTTTTTTTAAACGATTTTATTTATTTATTTGACAGACAGAGATCACAAGTAGGCAGAGAGACAGGCGGAGAGAGCGGGAAAGCAGGCTCCCTGCTGAGCAGAGAGCCCAATGTGGGGCTCAATCCCAGGATCCTGAGATCATGACCTGAGCCGAAGGCAGAGGCTTAATCCACTGAGCCACCCAGGTGTCCCTGCCCTTTTTTATTAAAACAAATGTTTCTGGAGTACTTACTGTGTTTCAGGGACTATGCTACATTCTGGGGACACTCAACAGAATATATTTCCTATGATTATGGGCCAAATCCAATCCACTACCTGTTTTTCATAAAGTTTTATTAGAACACAATCATTTGCTCACTTTTTTTCTATGGCTGGTTTGTTATGGCTATGCTACAATGATAGCATCAAGTCTTTGTAACAGAAACTCTATAGCTCACAAAGCCCAAAATATTTACTATCTGTTCCTATACAGAAATGTTTGACAAGCCCTGGTATAGAGGAAGAAATCGAAATATATATATATATATATATATATATATATATATATATATATAGGAAGTTATAATACTGTTTACTAAGAGCTATGACGTGGGAATTCTGCAGTTCTAAAACAGCATCTAAAGAATCAAGGAGGACTGAGGAGGTAACATTTAAACTGAAACCTAAAAATGAACAAGTAGCTAACCAGTTGATGGGGAGAGAAAGTATCCCAAAGGAAGGTCACATGCAACAACCAGGAGACAAAAGAGAATGTGTCTCATTCAGGGAACTGAAAGTATAAACTGTCAACATGGCTGGAACAAAGAGAGAAGGGAGTAGGGAGATAAATAGTGTCAAAAAGAGAATCAGAACCCAGAACATAAATGTTCCTCTATATCAGCTTAAAATGTTTCAAAGTTATTCTGAGGATTTAAACTATGAGATGAAATCCTCAAGCTGTATAAATGTTTATATAAGATTTGGGGGTTTACGTAATATTATGGTGTATATAAGATTATATGTGAGATTATATAATATATATATAATATATTATATATGTAAGATTTATATAAGATTGCGTATTAGATTATGGTGTTTATATAAGATTTATGATAAGGCTCCTTTCTGACATAGTCACCAGGAAAACAAAAGTAATGAACTCAGGAAATGCTAACATTCAAATTAATCCATCCCTTCAACCTCCTACCAACCTGTGGCTGTGGGATTAGTGGCTGTGTACAGCATAATACAGGCAAAATTTGCTGTATGACACCTCACAGATATAGCACTTTTTACAAATTGAATGTTTGTGGCAAACACAAACCTTATTTATTTTAGAGAGAGTGAGAGGATGGAGGGCAGAGGGAGAGAAAATCTCAAGACTCCCCACTGAGAGCAGAGCCCCACAAAGGGTTCGGTCTCAAGAATCTGAGATCATGACCTGAGCCAAAATCAAGAGTCCAACGCTTAACCAACTGAGCCACCCAGGAGTCCTGACATGAAGTATTTTCAAATCAAGGCATGTATATTGTTATTTTAGACACAATTTATTGTACACTTAATAGACTATAGTATATTATAAACATAAATTTAATATGCACTGAGAAACCAAAAACTTTATTTGACTTGATTTTTTGCAATATATGGTCTGGGACCAAACCCACAATATCTTTGAGATATGCCTTCACTAAAATTTCCTATAACACTTAGGTCAGTGCTTCACTCCAATTTGTGCTGACATTACAATCAAGGCACATCTGAAAAATATAGTCAGTGATGGTGCTGAAGAGGAAGACAATCTTCCCTGTCTGAAAACTGAGACAACTGAAACACCTTAAGTCTGATTTCTGCCTTTCCTATAAAATGACTCTATTATCAACCATAGTTTTTACCCTATCTCATTGGCTTCTCTATGTCAGTCTTATTTCCTTGTTCTTCCTCTTCTCCTAGACCTCCTCAAGTTGGCATGCCCCAGCAACTCAATCTTTAGACCTGTTCTCTAACACTAACTCATTTAGTGAATGCATCCAGTCTGATTGCTTGAAATACCATCCATAAGCCAGCGATACCCAAGTATATATCTTTAGCACAGGCTTTTCTCCTGAACTTCAGTCTTGGGTAACCTCTTGCCTATTTGACAATGCCACTTGGATGTCTAGAAGACATCATGCACTCAATATGTCGTTCATCCAATTTCTCCTCAAAACTGCTCAACCTGTTGTTATTTTCAACTCATTTGACAGTAACTACATCATTTTCATTATTCAAACCAAACATGTGGAAGCCATCCTTATCTCTCCTTTCCTTACACCCTTCATCCAATCTGTGAGGAAATTCTCTAGGTCCTGACATCAAAATATACACAGAATTTAATCTTTCTCACCACCTCTTCTGTGGCCACTTACTACCACTATCTCCTACTTGGACTACTGATATAGGTTCTAAACTGCTTTGCCTGATTCCATCCTTTCCCTTCAAATCTATTCTCAACACAGGAGTCAGAGAGATTCATTTAAAATATAAGTCAAATTTTGTCATTCTTCTGCTCATAACCTTGTACTGACCTCCCATCTCACTCAAATGGTTGTGCTGTCCCCTCACACTTGTCCCCAATCTCAACTCCTACTACTCTCCCTCTTGCTCACTGTATTGTAGACCTACTGATCTTAAATATACCAGGGATATATCAGGGATGTTCTTGCCTTAGGATTTTTGTACCGGCTGTTTACTCTTCCTGGGAGGCTAGCCCCCCAGAGAGGCACACGGCCAACTACTTCACCAACTGCAGTGGATTGAATTATTGACCTCAATTCTTCATCCTTTGCTACATCCACACTCTTGTCTCATGATGAGTACAGAGTGCTTCTCTGTCCCTTTAGACTTGATCATTTGACTTCCTTTTGCCAATGGTACATGGGCAGAAGCAACAGTGGATCAGTTTTGAGCCTAGCCCTGAAGAGGTCTGCTCTCTTCAATTTTCATCATTATGAAAAGTCTTTCCCCTACCTACAGAACTACACAGGTTATGCCCCAAAGTAAATATACATGGAACAGAACTGCTACAGCCAAACAGACCTGCTACAGCCAAACAAGCTATTAACCAAGAATAAATTATTGCTCTTTTAAATCAGGGATTGTCAAACTTTTCCTGTAAAGGGCTAAATAGTAAATAATGAGGCTTTATGACCTATATAGTCTCTACTGTCTCAACACCACTGTAGCTTGACAGCAGCCACACAATACGCAAATGAACACGAAACAGCTCTGTGTTCCAACAGAACTTAAAGAAACAGATAATAGTGAATTAGGATTTGAACTGGGTCTCTCTGATTCCAAAGTAGTCTTACTGTCCACTGTATCACTATAATATCATTTAATTTCATTTATGTCAGGTGTCTGGAGAAACCCATCATATTTTGTTAAAGAAATAAAGGAATAATGATCCATAAATATAGTTGATAAAATACGTATCTAGCTAATTCAACTGTTACTTCATCTTTTTTTCTTTTTTTTGCCTGACAATCATGCAGGACCATTCAACCTCTTGTTCCTTTATATCTTGTATATGATTGTTAATTTTGCCAAATTATCCTTAACTGAATAAGGTCTTTTTGGCATGTTTCATACCCATGTTCCTGACTCATACACTCATACAGTGTATGCTTGCTTGCCTTGAAGCGATTAGACCAAAGTTCCCTACGTTAATTCAACATATGTAAGTTCAAGCTGGTACTTGGACTTTCTTGGCCTGCTACTTCACTTGATTTTGCATTTGAATTACCTCAGCATGTACGCAATCATCGCCAGTACTCAAGAGTCCCATTTCTCTCTAACTAACGCCCAGTTTTTGCTCTGGTCCAGCCTTGGACCATATGCAATGAGCTATCAATCTCTCAATATTTTGACTGTTCACTTCCATGAGATAGAATTAGAACACTGCCGGTCACCATTAGTTCCCATCCCCTTCCCTTTTGTAGTAAACTAAAAAAACGTGAACTTTTAGTTTCTAGAAAACAGAATTTTGGAGTCATATTTCTATTCCTTGTAGGCATTCAGCTGAACCCGACAGAATCTGTATATACCATTCATGCTTGGAGACCATCGATGTTCTTCAGTGAAAGCTTATTCTATGAAGACTGGTAGATCTGCCTTTAGATACTGGTTTCACCATTAATAAGTGTGTACATTTGGCCAAGTTACCTAGTTACCTAATGTCCTCAGTTTCTCTGTCTCCATAATGTTTTAATGAAAATTTCTTCATAGGTTTTTTTTTCCTCTCTGCATTTTCTACTTTAATTTACTTTCAGGAGATTTGATGACATCTGTCTGCCCATTATTGCAGGGTGGGACTTGTGGTGAGGGCGAAAACAGAAAGATCATATAAGGATAACAGGCTTCTGCTTTAAAGAAAAAAAAAAAAACTTCTAGGGAAAGGGATTCATTAGCATAGTTAGAATATCTTGATGGTACATGAAAGCAAAATGGTTTTCAGCATAAAATATAAGGATTCTCATGTGCCAGGGAAGGAGAAATAAGGAACAAGTTTCTGAATCTCAAAGCTAAACAGGATGTATATCCTGCTTCTGGCAGTACCACTGAGATTTGGCAGGATTCCAAGATATTACATATGCCTCGTATGTCAGGTTCATGAAAGATTATAATGAGAAAAAAAATCTAGGCAGGTAGCTTGGGGTCAGATTTTGTCACCTTATAGAATTTACACTTTAACAGAGTGCCACATTTTAAGATGAGGCGAGATTTCATTCAGGAATTATTTTAGGAAGATTAATCTGAGGGAAGTCAGAATTGAAGGAAAGAGAAAACTGAAGGAGAGAGAAATTGGTGTCAGAGAGATTAGAGGGAGAGATAGGAATAAGGATTTATTGTAATAGCCAGAGCCTGAGGTGATAAAATCTTAAACTTGTATTGTTTGAACCTTCCAATTCCTGGACTTTAAAGGCTGGGTGAAGAAAACACATTGGCCAAGATTTCAAGATGCTCTTGCCCTTGGCAGACACAATTACAGCCACCTGTGAGCTAAGCGGGAGCTTGAAACACAAAAGTGCTCAGAATCCCATTTAACCTGGCCTCTCTATGCTAGGAATATTATGGGATGGACCTTTTGTCTTCTCTTCAGCAATTCACTTAAGATAACCTCGGGTCTGAGAGGTAGAAAATTGGATGCTACTGAAAAGGGCTACTGAGAGAAGATTGAGTAGCTCACTGATTGTAATGGCTCCAAAATCAGGCTTGCTGCACTCTTAAAGTCAAAGGGGGTTTGTGTGTGGTGTTTTCTTTTACACAGCACTCTAGACTCTTCTTACCCATTTTAAGGATTATTATTGCCATTTAAAATACAAATTGGACTTGCATTGGCATTAAACAACATATATCACTAAGCTATGACAGATGCCAGTTTGGCTTAGAGAAGCTTTTCACTCTTCTTGGAGCTATTGTCCCTTACCAATGACAAAATCAGAATTTCCCTGGTTACAGTAAAGCATTAACAGTAATACAATTACTGACTCTGCCTAAAATTTAGTAACTGTTGAATACAGAAATAAATATCACCCGATCTTTTAGCCAGGAACTATAGAAAGTAGTGCTGACCTAAAGATTACTTACCTAATCTCTATTTTGCCTTGGGATGAAATCTGTAGAGAGGATTATAGTTCCACTAATTTTTACTTAGGGAATAAAGGAAAAGAGAATAAAATCTTTTGAGAGACTATTAAGTTCCAGATACTTTGCTAAGCCTTCAGCATAAATTATTTCATTCAAATTTTCTAACAACTCGATAAGCTAAATATTGCCAATTCATTTTACAAGTGAAAAAATAGAGCCTGGGAGAAGTAAGATCACATGACAAAAATACAACACATAAAAATGTACAGAGGCTGGGATTCTACTCCACATTTGTCTCTCTAATTTTAGAAAAGAAACTATATGACCAATTTCCAAATGAAATATACAAGAACTACTGATTAGCATTAAAAGGAAAGAAAGGAAGAAAAGCACTTCAACATACAAGGTAGGTTATATCTGCTATGTCATTAATATTAGTCCCCTGTTACAGATGTACAGATTAAAGAGCTGGAACTGAGCCCTGTAACCATCGAACCTCCGCCTTTCCACCCTGCATAGAATCATGAATGTTAGAATGAAAGTGTATCTTATCTCATTGGACATCTTCATTGAACAGATGACTGAGTAGAGGCCCATGTAACCTGTTGTGATTTGTCCAAAGACAAATAAGTTGTCAGTAATCAAGAGTCATGTCTGCTTCTGAGGTTCTTACCAAAGCACCAAGGCCCTTTGTTCTCTTAAATTATGAGGACTGTCACTCAAGTTCTATCTTTGCTGAACTTTCACGGAGGGTTCTGTTGTCTTTAAGATTCCTCCATTGCTACTCCGAATGCCTATCTTTCACTACATCTTTCATCTCAACATCTCTAGAACAATGATCCCTAACTTCAGGTTTTTAATACTGTTTTGTTAAAACTGTTCCTGTTCCATTTTCTCCATTTCTGTGCATCTACATGCCTCCATCTACCTGGTTGCTCATAATAGAAAAGGGAAGTTATTTTTAATAATTCATTCTATCTCACAGGTTCATTCACTCCACCCCATGGTCAATTTATATTTCTTTCACGATATATGTTCCCTTCATTTTGTCTCCACTGACTGCCATTCATCTGGTCCAAATCATCATTGTCTCTCACCTAGCCCTATGTTCTTCTGTAATCTATTCTCCACACAACCAGAAGTCAGAGAATCTTTTAAAAATATGAATCATATTTTCTTAAAACCCTTCAATGACTTCCAGTGCACTTGAGATCAAATTTTAAAACTGTTAACATGGTCCCCAGGTGCTTGTGTCATCAAAACCTCTAGGTTTTGCCTTGTCCCACTCACTCCATCCATCACTAATTCTTCAGACACACTGGCAATCTCTCATTTCTCAGACACCTTCAGCTCATCCTTCCAGTATCTTACTAGTTCAACTGTAATTTCCAGGGAAGATTTTCCTGTTCTCTCAATCTAAACTAGGCATCCCTTGAATTTTTAATCCTGGAAATCTATTTTTCCTTCATTGCACTTATCTCAATTTCTAAACACCAGCTTATTTTTTTTTTAAGATTTTATTTATTTATTTGACAGACAGAGATCACAGGTAGGCAGAGAGGCAGACAGAGAGAGAGGAAGGGAAGCAGGCTCCCTGCTGAGCAGAGAGCCCCATGCGGGGCTCGATCCCAGGACCCTGGGATCATGACCTGAGCTGAAGGCAGAGGCTTTAACCCACTGAGCCACCCAGGCCCCCCACCAGCTTATTTTTATGGTTAGTTGTTTACTGGTTTTCTTGCTGTCTAAACTGTAAAGACAGTAAAGGCAGGGGCTAGGTCTATTGTTTTCTGCTAAATCCTCTCTATGCCTTATCAAAATGACTTATGCATAGTAGAAGTTCCGGAAAATTTGGTAAAAGATGAATGCCTAAACATTCAAGAATGATCCAATCACTTTAAGTTTGTAATGGAACTCTCTCAAAATAAATTTATTTAAGTGGATTTACTTTAATTTTAAAAAATCAAAGTTTTTATACTGTACTTGACAGGGGCTGAGAGAGAATGAAAGAAATATTAAAAATACACAAGCAGAAATTAACTTGTTACATATATCTCAAATGTTAGAGAATTAAAATTAAATATGTTTTGCTTCCTGAAAGGTACTTAATGAATGACCACTTTGTGTGCATGGTCCAAGTTCAGTTTCTTTTAAAATAATGTAAAGTAAGAAAAATCTGGCCTTAATCAATCCCCCCCCCATCTTAGTATTCTCTGATTAGACTTGGTCCTGGAGATGATAAAATATCCACAAAGTGAAAAAGGATTCCTGGTTTACATGAATAAGGGCAGATGTAGTAACCTAGTCAGAACAAAGGATATATATATATACACAATAAGATGTGACATCAGACTGGTTTTATATACATAAAACAGAATGTACTGATTCATCAAAGGTATCTGACAAAGAAATACATGACAGCAAAGAAATTAGAAGTTCTGGTCAAGCATTTACTGACTGACAGACCTCATAATTTGGTTGTGTGCTGATAGAATATCCCTGACAAACTTGTCTGACAAATTTTTTTCTGCTACTCTTCTGCCAGTGAACCACTAATACTGAGCACAGTAAACAGGAAACTGAAATTCAGGTAATTAAAGTCACACACACACACACACACACACACACACACACACATATAAAGTGTGTGCATATATATATATAAATGTGTGATGTGTATACATATGTGTGTGTATTACATGTCAATGCTACTGAAACACAAAGAATACTCCTTAGCATCTTAAATTACGCACATATTCTTCGTGTACTTTTCCCTGTATAGACATAGCCACTATAAGGCATATTGTCTTATAGAAATTTGACTCAAAGAATACAACGAAATCAATAATTGGAGCGAATTTTGCTATAATTTTGACAGCTTTCTAAGTAAAAGACTAGCTCTCAATCAAGACTCCTACCTAACTTTCCCAATTCTTTTGTGGAACGAGGCAGAGTAGAATTATTTAAATAAATAAAATAACTTGCTAACTCTATCTTGCTTTATGAATGTTATAAATGGGGTCTCCACTAAAATGCATAAATCATTCTCCCTTGTGAGTCTCAACCAGGCTTCTGTTTACCAGATGGAAGTAAAAAGTGACAGTATATGCAACATGTGCTCCAAATCCTGCTGTCAAGACTTTCAAAAAATGATATGTCTCTAAACATCCCACCATAGTCCAGATGTGTTGGGCCTGATCTTAAAAAAGTAAAATAAAATAAAATGAAACAGCCACAGGTACAGGCAGGAATCTGTTCTGGCTTCTTCAAGAAGAATGCTTAGAACTTCTTAGTGATAGTTAAAATAAAAGGCGGTACAAAGCACAGCTAGAGAACAACAGGACCTGCCCTATGCTTGCAAATGACACGTCAGTCTAAGCTTCAATCACTGTACTCTGAAAACTGGGTTAAAGAAAAAGCATATTCATTAGGTTACAGGAAACCTCCTGGCCAGCAGAGGGCAAGATCCAGAAAATCAGTCAGATTTCCCTTTACATTAATCATCTACAAAGCACTTTCATATACTTTCTATTATGGTTTGAATGTTCTTTTCCCCCCCACATTCATAGTTGTAAACCTAATCCTCAAAGTGATGGTATTAGGAGGTGGGTCCTTTGGGAAGTTTGACCTTTACTAGTGGGAATTATTGCTTTCATAATAAAAGAGGACCAAAGAGTTCCCTAGCTCGCTCTCTCAATTCAGAGTACCATGAGAAGTCTGTGCCCGGAAGAGGGCTCTCATTTGACAATGCTTGCACTCTGGTCTAGGACTTCCAGCCTTCAGAACTATGAGAAGTAAATTTCTGCTGTTTATAAGCCACCTAGTCTGTGGCATTTTGTATTGCAACTCTATGATAAAGGTATTACTTCTCCATTTTGCACATAAGGAATATTTGACCCTGAAAACTTATATGATTTGCCCCATATCACCACTGCTGCTAACTGACAGAATCTGCTTTTGCATACAGTTCTTCATATACCAAATCTAGTGCTTTTCCCACAATATCACCAGCAAGATCTCTCTACTAAGCTTAAACTCCTAAGGGATGTCTGAATCTTGCCTTTGTTCATACAGATTGCATTTCTTAATTCAGATCGAGTTCAAGCATCTCTGTTAAAACTCTACATCAGTGTGATTGATGGAGAGTGATGGAGAGCATGGTGTCCGGTAACTAATCGAACCGTCCCTTGTAGCAGCTCCAATCCTGAGACACTCTGCCAGAATGAGAATATGGCCTTGAAAGAATGAATGTTATCTCCTGAAACCCTCTGGGCAGATGTGATTTTGATTTCATTTTGTTGAATTCTCTTTTTTCTTTGACTCTCATAGTCCTGTTCTCTTTTTACTCTTTTATTTGTTAAAATCTGACCTGTTGTCTTAAGAGACAACTCAATTAAGAGAAGATAAAACTAAAACCCATATTTTAGCTGAGAGTGACCAACATTATTTTATTTTATTCTAATGTCACAGTCTTTATTTCATTATGTCCTTTAGGAGTCAGGTGAAGTCTCAGATCTGTCACAAAACCTTTCCCAGAATTCCAATCTTCCAGGAATTAAGGAGAAAAAAAAACCCATCTCTGCCTAAAATGTGTAAAGCCTTCATATTAGTTGAGCATAACATTGTTGCACAAGAGAAAATATTCTTTTCTCATCACAACTTCTAACATGTTTTCCATTATATACTGTTGTATTTATTTATTTTAAGGAATTTTCCATAGCTTAAAATAAAGAGAAAGGAGACCACCTATTCTTCCAACATCATGTTGCAGCATTGTCTAGCAGGTCCCCCAGTGATTATTTGGCTATCTAAATGGGTGCAGCATCGTTTGACTGTATGTCAAGGGACAAATGTTAAGTTCATGTTACTTTGCAGATTTTTTTTTTCCATATAACTGGAAGTTTGTACCTCTTAATCTCTATCACCCACTTCACTCATCTCCCCAACTCCCTCCCCTCTGGCAACCACCAGTTTATTCTTTGTATTTATGATTCTGTTTCTGTTCATTTGTTTTGTTTTGTTTATTATATTCCACATATAAGTGAAATATTATGGTATTTGTCTTTTTCTGTCTGACTTATTTCACTTAGTGTAATATCCTCTAGGTTCACCCATGTTGTCATAAATGATAAGATTTCATTCTTTTTTATGGCTGAGTAATATTCCATTATACACACACAAACCCCCAGCCCCATATCTTCTTCACCCATTTATCTAGTAATGGATACTTAATTTGCTTTCATATCTTCGCTTTTGTAAATAGTGCTGCACTAAACATAGGTTGTACATATCTTTTCAAATTAATATTTTCATTTTCCTTGGGTAAATACCCAGTAGTGGAATTATTAGGTCATATGGTAATCCTATTTTTAATTTTTTGAGGAACCTCTATACTGTTTTTCATAATGGTTGCACCAATTTACATTCCCATTTTCTCTGAGATAGCAGCCATAAACAAGGTGCTCTTTGTTACTATGGGTTCATATAACATGAACTATTCATTCAAATATTTACTCAATAAATATTTATTTATTGAGCATCTACAAAGTGTCAGGTCCTTTGTTGCTTGGGAGAGGGTAAGCAACCAGTGGGAAAGTGCTAAATCAGGCACAGATTCTATTCTTAAGGAAATTAAACTCATGAATAAAAATCACTTAAGAGCATTTCCTACTCTATGTGCCTTGAGGCCATCAAATTATGTCTCATTATGCCCTTTATCCCTGTTTAGCTAAGTCACTACAAGAAACTCAAGACTCCTAACTCATCCTGTATCCCACAGATTTTCAACTCTTTTGACTGTTAATTTTTATATCTGGGTCTATTTCATACTTTTACCCAGCTCTGGAGAGATTTGTCTTATTAGATGTCAAAACATATGCAATGTGACAGTGATTAAGAATTGCAGTATTTAAAAAAAAGAATTGTAGTATAATTCAAGTTAGAAAACTTTAGAAAAATTGATCAACATGAAGCACAGAAGCAAATCCACACACACAAGAAAATAGATATATTACATAGGTCTCCTTGTAAATATATCATTAATGTAATTATCAATATTATTCACTAAATATGTCCCTTTATTTTCCTTCTAGGTACATGAAAGAACTGCAGTTTCCCCCTCTCTTTGATGGTAGGTGTGAACTTGTGACTTACAATGGTCAAAAAAATGTGAGTATAAGTACATCATTTCCTTGAAAAAGCTTCAAAAACCAGTCACTAATTTGTCTTTCTCTTCCACTTTCAAATTAATTCTAGCACTTATGTCAGAATGGAGCCTCCATGAGCATGGGCACCTGAGTGGCTATGAAGAGCAGAGTCCATGTTGATTTGTCTCACACATATACCATAAACTAAGAAATAGACTATAACTACATTATGTCACAGGAATTTTTGAATTGTTATAATAGCATAATTGAGTTTACCTGACTGATGCAGGGGGGACAGGATGAGTTGTTTAATAAATTATTCTTGGTCAACTGAGTATTCATATAGGAAAAATTGAAGTGGGTTCCTTACCCCATAGCATACACAAAAATCAATTCCATACAAATAAAAAAATTTAAGTTAAAAGTCTTAAAACTTACAACAAAAACATAAGATGACATATTTATGACATCAGACTTGGAATTATATCTTAAACCAAACACAAAAAGTCTTAGCTATAAAAGAAATATTGGTAAATTTTACATTAAACTTCGTGTTATAGATACAACACCAAAATCCTGAGGCACAAAAGAAGAAATAGTAAATTGGACTTCATTGAAGTTAAAAACTTCTACTTTATGAAAGAGAATAAAGACAAGCCATAGACTGGGAGAAAATATTTTCAAATCATCCATCTGATAAAAGACTTGTATCCACAATATACAAATAACTCTCAAAATTCAATATAAAAAAACACACATAGTGTTGTGCATATTTACAATAGCCGAGATATGGAAGCAACCTAAGTGTTCACCAATAGATGAATGGATAATGTGTGTGTGTGTGTGTGTGTGTGTGTGTGTGTGTGTGTTTATAATGGAATATTATCAGTTGTGAGAAAGAATGAGATCTTGCCATTTGTGACATCCTGAATGGACCAAGAGTGTATTACATTAAATGAAGTAAGTTAAACAGAGAAAGCCAAATTCTATATGATTTCATTTATATGTGGAATCTAAAAAAAAAAATGGACAAAAAAAGCAGAAGCAGGCCCATAAATACAGAAAATACACTGGTGGTTTCCAGAGTGGAAGGGGGTAAGGGACAGGAAAAATGGGTGAAGGGGAATGGGAGGTACAGGCTTCCAGTTATGGAGTGAATGAATAAGTCACAAGGATGAAAGGTATAGCTTAGGGAATATAATCAATGGTATTGTAACAGAATTATATGGCGACAGAGGGTAGCTACAATTGTGGTGAGTATCATGTACAGAGTTGTTGAATCACTGTATTGTACACCTGAAATGAATGTAATATTGTGTGTCAACCATACATCAATCAATCAATCAATAAATACAATAAAATAAGGAAACAACACCTCAATTTTTTAAATCAGCAAAGATTTTTTAAAAGATTTTATTTAATTATTTGAGAGAGATTGAGCAAAAAAGAGAGCATAAGTTGGGGGTGGGGAGAGGAGAAGAAGGAGAAGCAGACTCCCAGCTGAGCAGGGAGCCTAATGTGGGGCTCAATTCCAGGGCCCTGAGATCATGAACTGAGCTGAAGGCAGACGCTTAAGCGAGTGAGCGACCCAGGCACTCCTCAGTGGGCAAGGATTTGGATAGACACTTCACCAAAGAAGATATATGGATTGCAAACAAGGTATGAAAAAGTGCTCAGCATTAATTATTATTACTAGCAGTTATTCTTTGTTATAACAAATTAAAACCAAACTGAGATACTATCACAGATTGTTACAATAGATAAAATAGAATGGAAACTCAGATCATACTAAGTGTTGGCAAGAATATGGGACAACTAGAACTCTCATACACTACCAGTGGGAATGTAAAACGGTAGAATCACTTTGGCAGTTTGTCGGTCTTAAGAAGTTAAACATATCTACCATGTGATTCAGTCATTCCATTATTAGGAATCTGCCCAAGAAAAACGAGGCATATGTTCACACAAAGACCTGTACATTAATTTTAATAGCAGCTTTATTTGTAAGTGTAAAATATGGAAATAGTACAAATACATCAATATGCAAATAAATAAATAAATTGGTATATTGCTATAGAATACTACTCAGTAATAAAAAGAACAATTATTAATTCATATAATATGGTTTAATCTCAAAATAATTATGTTGACTGAAAGAAACCTAGAATTCTACCCCCCAAAACAGAGTATGTACTTTTTATTTCATTTATATAAAACTCTAGAAAATACAAACTAATGGCAGAAAATAGATAGAAGTGGTTGCCTGGAAGTAGAAGGTGAGTGAAGGGATAGGAAGGGGAATTAAAAAGTTACAGTAGGAAACATTTGGGGGTAATTAACTGTATCAGTTTTGGTAATGTTTTGGCATAATTAATTGTTTCAGTTGTGGTAATGTTTCAGAGGAATACACAAGTCAAAATGTGTCAAACTGGGTACTTTACGTATGGATTGTTTTCTTTATGTCATTGTATATCTATCCAGGCTAAAAAAAAAGTTGAATTTCAAAGAAAGCCAGAGTCTCTTTTTGCTTGCATGTTACTTAGTAGTGAGATCTAGTTCTTCCTCTGTCCGGAGAGCCACATGTGACTTTCCTGCTCCCTGACCCATGCTACTCCTGATTGCTCACCTGCTACAAGGTATATACTGATAGGGAGTCTCAGTCCTTGAAGGAGTGAAGAGTGAAGCCAGATGTCTTATCAGTGCTCTTCTAGATGGTACCCCCAAGAGGTAAACCTTCTCATGCCAAACACACACTATGCAATAGGTAGCTCAGGATATGTCTGACTTGACCCTCTCAGAGATGAGGCTTCAATGAATAACTGAAATCAGAAAGTGCTAAAGATCCAAGATAGAATGCCATTGGTGGTATGGTATGAGATGCCCCTCTGCCAAGACATTCCTGATCCAGCAGAAGAGAAACACCTGTAAACCAAAAGAATGTATATACTTAGTATCCATATGATGAGGTAAAACTATGGATGAAGTGAAACAGATCATAAATCTCAAAAAGTTGTAAAATATTGGTCTCAGATATTAAAGCCAACATTGTTAAAGTCAAGATAAAGAAGTTCAGGGCAATCTTGAAAACAGTGGTCAACCCTTTGGTTCTGCTCAGGGATAGTGGCCTCACCTATACTGTTTCCTGTCCCTGCTTCCAGTTTCTGTTATTCACAGACTTGAGGAAGGGATATCAGAAGAAAGAACTCTATAGAAAATGTCATTTGGAGAAGAAAGGAAACAAAACTGACCTTCAAAATGATGGTGGGTGAAAGGGTAAAGCAGCCCTTCTCTAATGAAAAGTTGAGAATTAACTATAAGACATATTAGGAAGTTTCCTTCATGCTATAACTGGTGAGGAAAATAAATTATCCAGTTCCACCCCTTCCCCCCAAAATAAAAAAATACCAGCAGCAATACAAGGGAGAAGATATCTTTAACAGTTATGATTAACAAAGGATTAAGAATTACAATGTATTTAAAATAGAATCTTTCAACAATAAAAAGACAACACCTAAAGATAAGTGGGCAGAATACATAAACATGCATCTCATACAGAGGAACTGTAACTGGCAAATAAGTATGTGGTAAAAAGCATAGTCTCATTAGTAATCTTGGAAACTAAATTAAGACAACAATAAGATGTCATTTTATATCTACTAGATTGGCAAAACAAAACAAAAGCAAAAAACAAACAAAAATGTCTGAGAATATGTAGATGAAGATAGGAAACACAGGAACTTTTCCATATTACTAGCTAGAGTGTATTGGTTTAATCATTTTGGAAAACAATTTGGAATTTTCTCAAGTTCAACATGGGTAATTTCACTTTTAAGTGAATTCTCCAGAGAACCCCTTGCATCTGTGTACTAGCAAATGTGCATAAAAATATTCATAGCAGCATTGATTGCAACAGGAAAAAAACCCACAGAATAATCCCTCAGCAGAATGGAATGATACATATTCCTATAATGGAATAGTATATAACAGTGAAAATAAATGAACTATATCCTCAACAACATAAATTCATTTTAGAAACCAAATTCTGGATTTTAGGACTAGCAAGTCAAAAAGACTTAGCATGATGTTACTTACAAAGTTGAAAAGTTGTAAAAAAAAACAAAAAAAAATGTAATAAAACAATTTTTAAGAAAACAAGGAGTAGATGGTCCAGGATGCTGTTAGCTCAGGGAGTGAGAGAGGTACAAGAGAAGGGAAAAGCAAAGTGTAGTCCATGAGTATGTACCTAGTTCTTAAGCAAGGTCGTGTATTTATGGATCCTAATTTTTAGCATTTTAGTATGAATAAAATACAAATATTAGATAGCAGAAAATGTTTTTAAAAAGCAATAACTGAGAATTTTCCACAACATAAAATCCTAAGATTAAAAAAATGTACTCTCCAGAGACAGAATTAGAAGGCCAGTAAATTGGTCATAATGGCAGGTAAAGAAATTAATGAAGGCTATCCAGTAGACATTCATGAGTATTGGGGTGCCTAGGTGGCTCAGTTGGTTAAGTGGCTTACTCTTGATTTCAACTCAGGTCATTGTCTCAGGGTCCTGGAATCAAGCCCTGTGTCAGGCTCTACACTCAGCAGGGAGTTTGTTCAAAGATTGTCTCTCCCTCTCCCTCTGCCCCTCTTCTGCTCAAGCTCTCTCTCTCTCTCAAATAAATAAATCATTTAAAAAATTCATGAGTATTTATTAACATTTGAGAATTCTACTGGTGTGTGGGTGAGATGCTGAAGACCATGCTGTCTATTTCTAGTAATGAGTTGTTGCAGAAGTTGGATCTCCTTGAACAGGCAAAAGTGGGTTTAGTTTCTGCTTACCCATTAAGTTCAATGTTTTGGGTTTATTTGGCAACTCAGGGAGTTAATACCAGTAAAGCAGGAATTGGAAAGAATCAGAATATACATGAACAGAGTCAAGGAAATAATAGACAAGAAAAAGACTGGCAAGCTGGATAGAGATGCAGCTTCAAGATTTGTGAAAAATGCCCTTTGGGAACCAAAATCTAAAAATGCATCCAAAGTTGCCAATGAAGGAAAAAGTAAACATTAAAAAAAATGCACTCTCCAAAAGTAATGCAGTATAAAGTAAAAATAAATAAGTATACACACACATATGAAACTTGTGATTTCTTTAAAGCTTCCAAACAGAAAAGACAAATATTCTAAGAGACACTTTTCAGGCAGAAGATAAAAGATATGGGACACCTGGCTGGCTCACTTGGCAGAGCATATGACTCTTGATAGGGTGTTGTTAGTTCAAGCTCCATGCTGGGCATGGAGCCTACTCAAAAAGGAAAAAAAAAAAAAAGATGAAAGATGAGATATACAGGAAAGAATGAAAATAAAGTAGTAAGTATTAAGTAACTTTGGCTACATAAAACAATAATTATAATAGCATGTGGACATTTTAAAAATTGAAAATTCACAACACTAATAAATTACAATAGCAATAAATAAGTTGAGATTGAGATATTGAAGTTAAAGTGTCCCGAGGTCCTTCAGCTCTCTAGGAGAATAACAAAAGTACTAACTTTAAACACTGATAAGGATTCATGTAATAACTTCCACAGTAACCACTAAAAGACTAGACACACTGTGTATAGCTTCTAAGCTAGCCAAAGGAAATGCAAACTGAATTTTAAAAAAATTTAATTCAAAAAACAGCAAGAAAAGAGAATAAAAGAAACAAGAGAAGCACATGCTATTTATAAAAGACCTCTCTAAAATATGGAGGCACAGAAAAATTGGAAGTAAAAGTGTGGCTCAAAGTTTGCCATGGCAACATTCATGAATAGAAAGATGGCATTGCTATATTACTATCAGTTAAGTGGGCTTTAAGTTAAAAGACTTCCCAGAGTATAAAGAAAGCTATGTAACAATTCTCAATTCTTATATACTGAACATAGCCTCAAAATAAATAAGGAGGAAAACATGACAAAACAAAAGAAACAACTTCCTAATCATAGTGGGAGACTATAAAACAATTTTTTCAATTATTGAAAGAATAAGCAGACAAAAAATTAGTAAAGATAGAGATTTCAAGAAAATAATTAGTAAAAGTGACCTAAGGGGCAAATATTGGATATTGTACAAAAGAAGTATAAAATAGACATTGTTTTCAAACATTTACAAAAATTAACCATTTAATGGGATAAAAGACACATTTCAAGTTATTTCAAAAGAATGAAATTATATAGGCTGTGTTCTTTGTAACTAAATATAAAATTTTTAAGAGGTAGAAAAAAACTGTTTGGAAATTAAGATACATACTTCTAAATAATGCATTATTAGAAGAAAGAATTATAAATATAAGAAAATATTTGACTTGAACAGTAACAAAAGTATTGAATGCCAAGATGTGAGACGCCAGCTAGTTTAATACATACATTATATAAGATGAAGTAGTGATACTTAATGAGCAAGGTATGTGTTATAAGAAGTTTGAAAGATTCATCAGTATTTTAGGACCACTATAATTTCTAAATTTGTTGTTCAATAAATACTAAGTAGTCCAATAACCTAAGTGTTGGAGAGGATGTGGAATATCTCTTACCCATTGTTGGAATGTACAACTTCAGTGGTTCACAAACTCAACATTTTAACAGTTCTATTCTTAAATATTTACCCAAGAAAAACTCGGGCTTTCACTGCAGAAATATTTATAGTAAAGTCTGTAGCTACATTATAACAGAAAAAGCTTGGAAATTTCCAAATGTTCCCTTAAAGAGAAAAGGTAACTATATTTTTGGTATTTTTAAGCAGTGTATTATGTTGTGGTAATCAAAGTAAATGAATTATAGTGGTCTTAAAATACTGATGAACCATTCAAATTTCTTTTTTTCTTTTTAAAGATTTTTTATTTATTAATTGGACAGAGAAGAAATCACAAGTAGGCAGAGAAGCAGGCAGAGAGAGAGGATGAAGCAGGCTCTCTGCTGAGCAGAGATCCAGCAGATGCGGGGCTGGATCCCAGGACTCTGGGATCATGACCTGAGCCAAAGGCAGAGGTTTTAACCCACTGAGTCACCCAGGCGCCCTACCTTTCAAACTTCTTATATCACATACTTTGCTCACTAAGTACACTACTTCGTTTTATATACTATATGTATTTACATATATATACATATATCTACAGTGTACAGTAGTATGTTGTTGTATGTATAGACCACATTTTGTTTATCCATTCATCTGTTGATGGCATTTGGGTTGTTTTCCATCTTTTAGCTATTCTAAATACTGCTGCTATGAACACTGGCATACAAATATCTGTTCAAGTCCCTACTTTCTGTACTATGTTATTTTTTACTATATTAAAAGTTTCTTTGATGAAAAGAGATACTAATTTTGTATAGTCTTGCTAAAAATCATTCCCTACACCAAGATCAAGAAGGTATTCTCCCAAGTTTTCTTTCTGCAGCAATAAGAGTGAAGTAACACAATATTGGTTATAAATCCCAGAATATTAGTTACAATACATCATACAATTAAAAGAAATTTAAATGAAAATATTCTTTTAAAGGAGTATATCTGTGTTAAAACAATATTTAAAAACATTAAATAAATTATCAAAAACAAAAGGCAGGAGAGTAGCTTGAGGGGGAGGGACACAGAGATTAGAATAAATTAGATTAGAATAGATTAGATGAGATTAGATTAGAAGGACACAGAAATGTATATGTTAAAGGGATTGGCATGACCTTATAAGATAATTGAAAAAAAAATTTAAATTGTTGGAATTCATTAGCATTTACATGGCTAGTAGATTAAAAACCTATAAACAAAAGTCAACTAGGTTATATACCAACAACAAAGTTAGAAAATGATATTTTTTAAAAATACCACTTAGCACAGTACAACTTCACTGAAAAACAATAAAAAGACTCTAAATAAATGGAAAGACGTGCTGTGGTCATGGATTGGAAAAATCATTATTTTAAAGATGTCAGTTCTCTCCCAATTGACCTATAGACTCAAAGCAATCCTAGTTAAAATCTTAAACAGACTGTGTGCATGCGCACAGGTGTGTGTGCACGCACACATGCATGAATGCACAAATGCAGGACTAGAATAACATATTCAATAGTGTATGGAAATTCATAGGGCCAGCAATAGTCAAGATCTACCAAAAATGAAAATGTATTATAAAGCTGTAAGTAAGACTGTATAGGATTATTGCTTAAGGAGTTAATTATACGTTAAGAGATGATGCAAAAAAATATAAGCTATTCAACTTGTGTCTTATTTCTGTACGCTCTTTAATGTATCTTGAATTTCATATGGCATTCAGCTATTTTCCCATTTAATAATAATTAAACAAGTAAGAAGATAAGTGTTGGATATCAACTTAAAAGGAAGTTATGCTATAGGACTCTGTCCCTGTATTTTCTACATTTAACATTCTTGATAAGTAACATGAAATGATGAAAGTCTTAGGTTTCAAAATTACCTCAATAATTATTTTCTCTAAATTTATATATCTTATGCATTTTATAAAACACATTTTATAGACATTATTATATTTAATCTTCATAGTAAACCTATGAAATAGAGAATGTAATTTTGGGTGGAATAAGTTGGAACCCATTATTGTCTAAAGCCAACAGGATTTAAACACCTGAATTAATTTAAATTAATTTATTTATTTTTAAAG
The DNA here is from genome assembly GCF_922984935.1 of Meles meles. Taxonomy (NCBI): domain Eukaryota; kingdom Metazoa; phylum Chordata; class Mammalia; order Carnivora; family Mustelidae; genus Meles; species Meles meles. The sequence goes on along the minus strand of NC_060066.1, from coordinate 154,147,014 downwards.
ACTTTATTAATCTATTTGACAGGGAGAGGGAGAGGGAGAGAACACAAGCAGGGGAGTGGCAGGCAGAGGGAGAAGCAGACTCCCTGCTGAGATGGGAGCCGGATGTGGGGCTCAATCCGAGGACCCTGAGATCATGACCACACCCCAATGCAAAAGCTTAACCAATGAGCCACCCAGTCACTCAAGCCTGAATTTATTTTAAAAAATGACTTATACAAAATAGAGTTACCCTATAACCCTGCAATTGCACTACTAGGTATTTACCCCAAAGATACTGACGTAGTGAAAGAAGAGCCATCTGTACCCCAATGTTCATAGCAGTAATGCCCACAATCACCAAACTATGGAAAGAGCCAAAATGCCCTTCAACAGACTAATGGATAAAGAAGATATGGTCCAAATATACAATGGAATATTACGCAGCCATCAGAAAGGATGAATACCCAACTTCTGTATCAACATGGACAGGACTGGAGGAGATTATACTGAGTGAAATTAGTCAAGCAGAGAGAGTCAATTATCATATGGTTTCATTTACTTGTGGAGCATAAGGAATAACATGGAGGACATTAGGATAAGGAAAGGAAAAGTGAATTGTGAGAAATCAGAGGGAGAGACAAACCATGAAAGACTGTGGACTTGGAGGGGAGAAGGGTGAGGGGTTAGGTGAGCCTGGTGGTGGGTATTAAGGAGGACATATATTGCATGGAGCACTGGGTGTGGTGCATAAACAATGAGTCTTGGAACACTGAAAAAAAAAAATAACTCATGCAAATATGGATGGAGTGGATTTAGTTTAATGGCAATTTTAAATAGAGTTGAAAGGAACCTTAATATGAGAAAAGATAATACTAAATAAAAATGAAAATTTTTAGTCTCTTTTATAGTAGCAAAATATAATTTCAAGGGAAGTGATGGCAAGTTGTACTCTGCATTAGTCAGATAATACGAGGAATCTGTGTTCAGTTCTAGGTACCATATTTTGGAAGACATTAATAAACTAGAGAACATCTGTTCAGGAAAGGCAAAGATGATTAAAAAATTAAAACTGTCATGAGAGGAATGGTTGAGATTTGCCTGGAACATGAAAGCTCTCATCAAATATTTTTAAAAGCATCCTGTTAAAAAAAGAAAAAAGAATTATTTAAAGTTGGCTCAGAGAATAGATATATGGCCAACAGATGAAAACTATAAGAGTACATGTTTCAACTAAATATAGGAAGAACTTTTCTAATCATTCAAAATGTTCCATTTAACCTCAAGGTTTGGTGTTGTGCAGATTATATTCCAGCTAAATGCACGATTTTTTTGTTCTTATTCATTGAGAATACATAATCTGCATAGAATCTCACTGATTTTAGTGAGATTTTTAAAATATTTTTTAAAGATTTATTTATTTATTTTGGGGGGAGGGGCAGAGGAAGAGGGAGAGAGAGTCTTATACAAACCCTATGCACAGTGCAGATCCTCCAACTCAGGGCTCAATCCCACAACCCTGAGATTACGACCTAAGCCAAAACCAAGAGTAGGATTCTTAACCTACTGTGCCACCCAGGTTCCCCTTTTTAAAATTTTTATGTAGGCAAACCACCACCCAGATCAAGACAGAGTACATTTTCCAGAACCCCAAAGATAAGGGCTATGTGGTCACTAGAGAAGATTAACATTAGAGAAGAACAATGTAGTGTGACAGAGGGCAAGTTCTGAAGGGGCTCTGAGAGCATCTAATGTAGAGTGGAACCTGATCAAGGGATAAGGGAAATATCTCAAGGATGTGACATTAAAGAGACTGGAGATGAAGAGGAGTGAACCTGACAAAGGATGAATTTGCTAGGGAATTTTCTGTAAGGGGTACAGTGTGTGCAAAGTTCCACCCTTCAGAAAGCAAGAGAGCATGGAGGGTTCAAGAAACAGAGACAACTAAGAAGGGAAACAATAAAAATTAAGATAAGCAAGCACCAAAGCAACTGCATTATTTTCCTTTAGCTGATCCAAAACAGCTTCTATCATCTTCCTATAATATTGATGAGAAATAAACCAACTTACTTGAACAAATAAACTGTCTGAGTTTCCCAGAACCTTCTGTTTAGGCCAAAGGCCCTTTCCTAACTCTGGCCTCTTAATTTCAGCCCAGGCTTCCCGTGTTTTATTTCTTACGCCTTGTGGTCTTCTAGTATCTCCTGATCTTTCAAGTTGCTTGTTACACAAATATTCCTCTTGGGATTCAGTATATTTTAAGGTAAAAGACTTGACTCTTACTTCCTCAAGAAAGGAGGAGGAGAAAGAAGATGAAAGAAGCAACTCATACTTTGTAAGGAAACATCTTTTTGGAATAAAAATTACTAAATTATATCACGTGTCCCCATCTGGGAAAAGGTCTCATCAAAGTGCTATTAACTATAAAACAAATGAAGCCATTAAGAAAAATATTAATAATTACTATAAATTAAAACTTCAAAATTTGGGGGTAGTCTTTTCAATTTTATCCATGTTTGTGTGTGTGTGTGTGTGGCATGACCTGATTATAACTTTCTCTGAATTGTAGTAATAGCTAAATTCATTGAAAGCTTAGTCTGTTCTAAGATCTTTACATGTATTTATTTATGTAATTCTTACAACAACATATGAGGTAGCTATTATTATTATGACCACTTAACAGATGAGGAAATTGCCCAGAGTCACATAGCTAGTAAAACAGAGTCTAACCCTGGCAATCTGACTTCAGATCCTCCAGCCCTAAGAGTGCTCGTTAATGATGATGATGAAAAAATTGTAACTGTAAGAAATACCTGGTTGGCAGAGATTCCCCAAACATCACTGAGGCCACTCACAGAATACTGGTAGAGTGCCATATTATCTTTTCTTGCCTAAATAAGCCCTTTAAAGAATTTCTAGAAAAGGCAGAAGTCTAAATCCCCTTTCTCAACAAACCTGTATTTCTCAACATAGGAGAAGGGTATTTAGAAAATACCATGGAACCCCTTAGGATCTGTGGCAAGGGGAGAGTTACTGTTCTCCTAGCTGTGAGCAATCTGAAAGAGTAAGGTTGGTCATAGGATTTCTCCCTCCGTCTTTGCTACCTTGTTTCCTTTTGATTAGCTCCATCTCTCTCCTCAATTGCTCCCTACCCAACCCTGGGTGCCCCGTGTGCTTGACTGCTTCTCTCTTCACTTTAACCCAAAACACCTTTCCAGCCCTCTCCCAATGCTGACCCACTAACCTGCCAAACTATCTTGTGTATTAACTACTAAGCCAATAGTCTGTTCTATCCTTGATATAGTGTAATGATAAAAGCATTAGATTTGGAGTCAAAGGCTTCCATCTGCCATTAGCCACGTGACCCTGAGTAAGTTGAATAATTTCTCTGAACCTCAGTTCCTCTTTGCTAATAGAAAAATGACAATGACCCAAAGAACTTTGTAAATTATAAAGTACTAGGGGAAATATTAAATTATTTTAAAATTTTTAAATTTATTTATTTGACAGAGAGAGAGCACAAGTAGGCGGAGAGGCAGGCAGAGAGAGAGGAGGAAGCAGGCTCCCTGCTGAGCAGAGAGCCCGATGCGGGGCTCGATCCCAGGACCCTGAGACCATGACCTGAGCCGAAGGCAGAGGCTTTAACCCACTGAGCCACCCAGGCCCTCCGGAAATATTAAATTATTAACATGTGAATCAAAAACTCTTTAAGGGAGTTTTATTTCTGGATATAATGTCTTAACTCACAGGGTGAATTTTTATGATAATTTCAGGTGATGCAGGTAACTACACAGGAGTTAATTTGAGAGCTGAGAGGATCTTTCTGTGTCTTTTGAAAAAACCTCAAAAGCAGTTGCCTTGTTTTCCCACATAACTCCATATAGTACACAGGTGCACAATTTAAAGTGTATGTATCTCCCATAATAAACATCTACCTCCAATCTATTAGCAATCTATTAGCAGAGTGAATTATTGGGACATGCAAAGGACTAGGCTATTCATGACTACTTTGGTTTTGTACTATCCTAACCAGACCCCTGAATAGTAAATTGTTCTGCATGCACATCCTAATGAGCACCAAGCTTCAAAGAGGTCCCACAGACATTTCAGCAAGAGGCCTTCATTTGGTACAAACTCCAGATTACTGCTGGAAGGCTGTTTTGTGTTTTTGAATGGCTGGAAAATATACTACCTTTTAAAACTGTAATTAACTATTGTTTTCTTAAGCATAAGTCATTTAATTTGGTCATATGCCACCTCTGGATTTGTTGATATAAATTTGTATTTGGGAATATTAATAGCAAAATATAATCTACAATCCTTGTCCACACAAATTGCAGTAAATTACAGTTCACCAAATTGCTGTGCTAAGAGGAAAACAGAAGTGGTTGTGGGTTTCATAAAGCAAACATAGCATTCCAAAAATAATTACAGAGTTGTCACCTTAAAATATCCAGTTGTTTCTCAAAAGTGATCAGTATTAAGTAAAGACATGTTCACCCATGTTAGATTTCATTGACTTTACAGTTACCAATCCTTCCCCGTCTCCACCTATTTTTTGATATTTATTTTAGAAAAGTTGGTCCTTTTTCTTTGCTTTTCTGAGGAGAAAAAGATAATGTATAAAAAAGAATATGAAAACATTTACATGGATACACAAACTTCATTTGCAGAAAATTACATGCCACTGATGTTATATGACTTATCATCTAACAATATAGTTCTTTAACTATAGACAATTTGCTGTATTTTAAAACCCTAGGAAGCAACGTCAGTTTTTTATTTGTTTTGTTTTGCTTTTGAAGTAACGCTTTTTAGAGCAAACTGAAGTTATTAGGAAACAGGCCTTTGCAGCTTCCACTGTCCTATGCAAACTTTAGTTTTAAAGAAATTATTCTACATATATACAAACCATATGTAAATGCTCACATAATACACAAGTTTCTTATATATTAAGTTTATATTGGAAAAAAAGCACATCCATTTCTCAACATAAAACTTAAAAAAAAAAAAACTTTAAAAATCTATGTTTAGTCCTGACCAACACTGAAAAAAGGAAGACTAAGGAGATCTTAGAACCCAACAAGTACACAAACATGGAAATTAAGAATTGTCCTCTAAAATAAAATTATAATCAGAATGTTTATCAATAAAAGTCTGCAGGTCTCTACATTTTAATGACTTTTGGAGCTAAGCGGAAGTGATTCAAGAAAGATTCCAAATCTTCTATAACCATCTTACACCATTATACAACCGAATTAAAAGTTCACCAAAAGCTGATGAATCCTATAGTATACGTATACTCGGTTGTTTTATGTAAGTTCAGCTGAGAGAGAAAAAGTCACAAGGAGTTGATTTTTAATGTTAATTTTGATTTCTAATGCTTACAATAGATTAAGTCAACCACTTTCTAAGTTCCGGACTGCCACACATGATCTAAACTGCTCTGTGGGGATAAAACACTTTAAAAGCTCATAATTCCTACAGAGTGTTTTGATTATTTTATACAAACTAAACTCAAACAGCAAAAAATTTCACAAGGGAAATTGTTGTGTGGTTTAAGGCCACATAATCTGGTTTCAACCCTTGTCTTTGCCTTGAGTTAAAGGCATACTCATTAACTTGAAACAATAAACTCAAACCTTAACATTTCTGGAAAGAATTCAATTCAGGACTTTGGCAGTATCAATGGTAAATATTACACATAGGCTCAATGTGATCTTATACAGTATACAGAACATGTAGGTAATGTAGGCAATGCCAAAGTTTTAAATGAGCAACAGATATATTATGTATCATTGCCTTATATGGACATTGGCCCTTCACACACACACATACAAAAAACTTTCTGATTTTCTCAATACTGAATTATAAGCTGTGGTTATAACTTCAAAATCTATTTAGAGAAAAAGTGTATAATGGAATTGGAGTGGTAATAATTATATACCACATTAGAAAAGTTGATCAATGATAAATTTTAAAAAGTTTGGGCCATGTAAAAATAGACTAAAAAAATAACTACCTTCTTGGAATTTATAGTCAAAAAAGAATGACATAGGCCAAGTAAGCAACATCCTAACACCTTAGCTAAATGTGATGGAATTGGATTAGGCATTAACACAGAGAAAAAAGAAAAAAATGGATATTTTAAGTGGGTAATAAGGTTTTTTTCTCTGTAAGAACTAATGTGAGTTAAATTTAGTGGAAGAGAAAACAGGATGCAGCACATTAAAAAGAGAAGGAAACATTATAGGAATAAATGGGGGGGGGGGGAAGACCTAGAAGGCAGAGAGGTGCAGGATGGAAAAAATTATGTACACATGTCAGAACAGTCTAGAGCTTAGCACATATTTCACTAAGGACTGTCTAAAACAATCAGATAGTTTAACTCACTCAAATATAAAATAAGACTGTGAATAGGCAAGAGAATAATGGAATGTGGTGGTTCTAAGAAATTTTTCCAAACTATAACTCTTCCACACTAGCTATACATTTGCCCTTGTAATAGCAAGGTTGGAAATCACCAATTCATATGGAACTAGCCATCATATATTTTTTGAAAAATTGTCCCATATATTCACTCCTTGTTTTAGAAGTTGAACTAGTATAACAAAGTAAAGCCAGGACAAGAAAATTCCATTTAATTAAAAATAGGTCTGCCAAAGAGAAGACCATCGTTCTATCTCCTCAAATTTAGAGGTTATTTTCAAAATTTTACTGGTGTGTAAACAAACCATCCACTTCTGCCTCCATCCCCCACCATGCTAGCCCCAACCTCAAACACTATGAACTTTGAGACTATTTGCAGAGTAAGCTCCAGCTCTGTCTATATTGTCCAAACATGGTATACCTTATACCGTATATGTACCATAAGTTGCACTATCTGCTCAAAGCCTTCTACCTTCTACTTCTACACTATATTCTCATGTACTTACTCATTAGTTCATCAGGATTTACTGAGTTTGAGACACTGGCACTGTATTATATATTATGTTCTAGACACTGGCACTGTAAATAAGACATTCATGAATTCCAATCTTGAGCAGTTAAGAGCCTAGCAGGGTATTTTTTGACAACTTTCAATATAATATGGGAAGTACAGATTATTACAAGAGCACATAAGAGAAATACCCAATTGTTGTGGTATAAGACAGAAAATCAAGGTAGGCTTCCTGATGGCTGAAATCTAAAGGCTCAGTCCATCTACTCAGAAGACAAGGGAAAATTAATTTCTAACTTATCTTCTACAGCCTTGTAAAATCCTATCAGTTATTAATTCCTTTTCCTTAATTAAATCACATATTCCTTTTGCTTAATTAAATCTTTCATGGCACATTTGCTTTAAACCCTTGTTATTCTGGTCATTGTCTCAATGTTCTTTATCCATCTAAAAAATTAACCATTGTCCTTTGCCTTTCTTATTTTTTTTTAATTATTTATTTTTTACTCAGTTTCTTTTTACTCTTAATTTTATTTTTTTCAGTGTTCCAAAATTCATTGTTTATGCATCACACCCAGTGCTCCATGCAATATATGCCCTCCTTAATACCCATCAACAGGCTCACCCAACTCCCCACCTCCTTCCCCTCCAAAACCCTCAGTTAGTGTCTCAGAGTCCACAGTCGCTCATGGTTTGTTCTTCCCCTCCAATTACCCCCAACTCACTTCTCCTCTACTCAATTTTTTTAAGGAAGATTTTTTGTTTATATGAGAGATACGGACATAGTGAGCAAGTGAGCTGGGAAGAGGAGCAGAGGAAAAGAGAAACTCATAAGTAGGCTCTAGCATGGAGCCTGACACAGGAACTGATCTCACCATCCTGAGATCATGACCTGAGCCAAAATCAAGAGGCGGTTGCTCAACTGACTGAGTCACCCAGGCACCCCGCATTTGCCTTTTTTAAAAAGTAGTATCTACTATGTGGTACATAAACAATGAATCTTAGAACATTGAAAAAAATAAAATTAAATTAAGATGTTAAAAAAAGTAATATTTAACATTTATCAAATGTTAGAGGGCTGGGCACTCATTCTATGAATTTTACCCTTTTTATCTCAATAATCCTCTTGACAACTTTATGAGACAGGTAATATTACTATCTTCATTTCACAGATGAGAAGACTGAGGCTTTGAGCATTGTAGTAATTTACTCATGGTCAGCTAGCTGTAGCGCCACAACTAGTATCTGTGTCTCATTTGAATGCTCAGCCTGCGTTCTTGGCTACTACCAACTACTGCCTTCTTTTTTTTTTTAATTAATTAATTAATTAATTTATTTATTTATTTGACAGAGAGAGAGATCACAAGTAGGCAGAGAGGCAGGCAGAGAGAGAGAGGAGGAAGCAGGCTCCCCACGGAGCAGAGAGCCCGACGCGGGGCCCGATCCCAGGACCCCGAGACCACGACCCGAGCCGAAGGCAGCGGCCCAATCCACTGAGCCACCCAGACTGCCTTCTTTTTTGCTATTTCAAAGCCCAGGTTAATTCCATTATGCATCTCCTTTCTGCGGAAGTTGAAGTGGAATACTGCCAGGCATAGGAAGAAAATAAAACTTTTCAACTAAAATAAAGTGAAAAAGTCCTAGACTAGTATTACCCTCATACCAAAACCAGACACGAATATTATAAGAAAATTAATAATACAGACTAATAGAATTAATAATATTTTTTAAAGATTTTTATTTATTTATTTGACAGACAGAGATCACAAGTAGATGCAGAGGCAGGCAGAGAGAGAGGGGGAAGCAGGCTCCCTGCTGAGCAGAGAGCCTGATGCGGGACTCAATCCCAGGACCTAAGATCATGACTTGAGCGAAAGGCAGAGGCTTTAGCTCACTGAGCCACCCAGGCACCCCAGAATTAATAATATTGATAAACCCCTGGACAGATTTATCAAAAGGAAAAGAGAAAGGATCCAAATAAATAAAATCATGAATGAAAGATTGTGATCACAACCAACACTGAAGAAATACAAACAATTTTAAGAACATATTATGAGCAACTATATTCCATCAAACCAAGCAATCTGGAAGAAATGGAAGAATTCCTAGAGAAATATAAACTACCAAAACTGAAACAGGAAGAAGCAAAAGACCTGAACAGACATATTACCAGTAAGGAGATTGAAACAATAATCAAAAATCTGCCAAAAACAAGAGTCCAGGGCCAGATGGATTTCCAGGGGATTCTACCAAACATTTAAACACTAAAGAATACCTATTCTTCTGACCAAAAACAAAAAACAAAAACCAAAGAAAGAAAGAAAGAAACAAACAAACAAACAAAAAACAGAAGTGGAAAGACAACTTCCAAACTCTTTTTGTGAGGCCAGCATTACCTTGATCCCAATTACCATGTTCATCCCAAGATGAACATGAATGCCAAAATTCTCACCAAGACACTAGCTGATAGGATCCAACTGTACATTAAAAGGATTATTCACCATAACCAAGTGGGATTTATTCCTGGGTTGCAAAGGTGGTTCAACATCTGCAAATCAATCAATGTGATATACTACATTAATAAAAGAAAGACAAGAACCATATGATCCTCTCAATAGATGCAGAAAAAGCATTTGACAAAGTACAATATCCTTTCTTGATTAAAACTCTTCACAGCATAGGGATAGAGGGAATATACCTCTATATCACAGAAACTATCTATGAAAAGCCCATGGTTAATATCATTCTCAATGGGGAAAAACTGAGAGCTTTCCCCCTTAGGTCAGGAACATAGCAGGGATGTCCACTATCACCACTGTTGCTCAGCATAGTACTAGAAGTCCTTGCCTCAGCAATCAGACAACAAAAAGAAATAAAAGGCATCTGAATCAGCAAAGAAGAAGTCAAACTCTCACTCTTTGCAGATAACATGATTCTCTGTCAAAACCCAAAATACTGCACCCTAAAATTGCTAGAACTCATACACTACAGGAATTCAACAAAGTGACAGGATATAAAATCAATACACAGAAATCAGTTGCATTTCTTCACACTAACAATGAAACAGAGTAAGAGAAATTAAGGAGTTGACTCCATTTACAATTACACAAAACCCCCATAAGGTACCTAGGAGTAAACCTAACCAAAAAGGCAAAGGATCTGTCTCAGAAAACTATAGAACACTCATGGAAGAAATTGAGGAAGAAATGGAAAAATGTTCCATACAAATATTGTCCAAGTGTCTATGCTACCCAGAGCAATCTATTCATTCAATACAATCCCTCTCAAAATACTATCAACTTTTTTTCACAGAGCTGGAACAAATAATCCTAAAATTTGTATGGAATCAGAAAAGACCCTTAACAGCCAAAAGAACATTGAAAAAGAAAACCAAAGCTGGTGGCATCACAATCCCAAACTTCAAGCTCTACTACAAAGTTGTTATCATTAAAACAGCATGGTACTGGCACAAAAACAGACACACAGATCAATGGAACAGAATAAAGAGCTCAGAAATGGACCCTCAATGCTATGATCAACTAATCTTCGACAAAGCAGGAAAGAATATCTAATGGAAAAAAGATAGCCTCTTCAACAAATGGTGTTGGGAAAATTGGATAGCCACATGTGGAAGAATGAAACTGGAACATTTCCTTACACTATACACAAAGATAAACCCAAAATGGATGAAAGACCTAAATGTGAGACAGGAATCCATTAAAATCCTAGAGGAAGGCACCTGGGTGGCTCAGTTATTAAGTGTCTGCCTTCGGCTCAGGTCATAATCCCAGGGTCCTGGGATTACGTCCCCCATCAGGCTCCCCACTCAGTGGGGAGCCTGCTTCTCCCTCTGCCTGCTGCTTCCCCTGCTTATGTTCCCTCTCTTGCTTTCTCTCTGTCAAATAAATAAATAAAATCTTTAAAAAGGAAAAAAAAAATTCCTAGAAAACACAGGTAGCAGCCTCTAAGACCTCAGTGGTAGGAACTTCTTGCTAGACACATCTCCAAAAGCAAGGGAAACAAAGGCATAAATTAACTACTGGGACTTCCTCAAGATAAAAAGCTTTTGCACAGCAAAGGAAACAGTCAACAAAGCCCCAAAAAAACACAATCTACCGAATGGGGGAAGATACTTGCAAATGTCTTATCAGATAAAGGGCTAGTGTCCAAAATCTATAAAGAACCTATCAACCTAACAAAGAATTATAATCTAATCAAGAAATGGGCAGAAGACATGAACAGACATTTCTCTAAAGAAGACAGGCAGATAGCCAACAGACGTGAAAAAAATGCTCAATGTCACTTGGCACTAGGGAAATACAAATAAAAACCACAATGATATACCACCCCACACTGGTCAGAATGGCTGAAATTAACAACTCAGGAAATGACAGATGTTGGCAAGCATGTGGAGAAAGGAGAACCCTCTTAGGGTGTTGGTGGGAATGTAGACTTGTGCAGTCACTCTGGAAAACAGTATGGAGGTTCCTCAAAGGTTGAAAATAGAGCTACTTATGACCCAGGAATTGCACTACTAGGTATTTACCCCAAAGATACAAATGTAGTGATCCGGTGGGGCACCTGCACCCCAATGTTTATAACAGCAATGTCCACAATAGTCTATGGAAAGAGCCCAGATGTCCATTGACAGATGAACGGATAAAAGAAGATGTGGGGGACATACCTATATATATATATCCCCCACATCTTATATATATATATATATATATATATATATATATATATATAATCGATAAAGAAGATAAATACTACTCAGCTATCAAAAAATGAAATCTTGCCATTTGCGATGACATGAATGGAACTAGAGGGTATTATGCTAAGTGATATAAGTCAATCAGAGAAAGACAATTATCATATGCTCTCACTCATATGTGGAATTTAAGAAGCAAAACAGAGGATCATAGGGGAAGGGAGAGAAAAATAAAACAAGATGAAATCAGAGAGGCAGAAAAACCATAAGAGACTTAATCATAGGAAACAAACAGGTTTGAGGAGAGGAGAGGGTTGGGTGATGGGGTAACTGAGTGATGGACAGTAAGGAGGGCACGTGATGCAATAAGCACTGGGTATTATGAGACTGATGAATCACTGAACTCTGCCTCTGAAACTAATAACGCACTATATGTTAATTAACTGAACTTAAATGAAAAATAATAGAAAAAAGTACAGACCAATATCTCCCATGCAGATAGATGCAAAAATCCTCCAATAATGTATAAAAGAACTATATACCATAACTAAGTGGGACATATTCTAGGCATGTAAGGTTGGTTCAACTTCAGAAATTCATGTAATACATTACTTAATAGGCTAAAGGGGAAAAATCACATGCTCATATCTCACATGCTTGTAGATGCAAATCAAAACAAAACCAAACCTCTCAGAAAACTCAGAATAGAGAGGAACTTCTTCAACTTGCTAAAGAACATCTACAAAAAAACCTGCTGTTAACATCATGCCTGATGGTGAAAAATTAGAAGCTTTCCCACTGAAAGTAAAATAAAGGTAAGGATGTTCCTCTCACCACTGCTTTTCAACAGTACTGGAAGTAAGGGAAGTCCTAGTTAATGTGATTAGAGAAGAAAAGAAAATAAAAGGCATACAGATTAAGAAGAAAGAAATAAAACTGTCTTTTTTCACAGATGACATGATTGTTAGTGTGGAAAATCCCAAAGAATCAACAAAAAACTCCTGGAAATTTTAAGTGATTACAGCAAGGTGGCAAGATACAAAGTTAACATACAAAAGTCTTTCACTCTCCTATATACTAGCCATGAGCAACTGGAATTTAAAATTAAAAAACACAGTATCATTAGCAGCCCCAATATGAAATACTCAGTTATAAATCTAACAAGATATATATAAAATATATATAAAGGAAGACTACAAAGCTGTGATGAAATAAATCAAAGAACTAAAAATTGGATAGCTCTTCCATATTCACGGATAGGAAGACAATATTGTCACAATGTCAATTCTTCATAAACTGGTAAACAGATTAAATGCAATTACAATAAAAATACCATCAAATTATTTTGTGAATATCTGATTTATGATACCAAAGAGTCAACGTCAACACAATATTGAAGGAGAACAAATTCAGAGGACTTACACTTTCCAAGTTCCAGACACACTATAAAGTTACAGTAACCAGTACAGTATGATTGGTGAAAAATAGGCAAACAAACCAGCAGAATACAATAGAGAACCTATAAATAGACCCTCACAAATATAGTCAACTGATCTTTGACAAAGGAGCGAACGCACAAAACAAAATGCAGCAAAAATTCCCTTTTTAATACATGGTGCTGGAACAATTGGACAACCACATACAAAAAATGAATCTACACACAGACCCTACATTCTTCACAAAATTAACTCAAAATGAATGATAGGTTTACATGCACAATGCAAAACTATAAAATTCCTAGAAGATATCCTAGGAGAAAATCTAGATGACATTGGGTTTGCTGATGACTTTTTAGATAAAACCTCAAAGGCCAAATCCATGAAAGAACGAATTGATGAACTAGAATTCATTAAAATTAAAAACTTCTGCTCTGTGAGAGACACTTTTAGGAGAATGAAAACACAAGGCACAGAATGGTAGAAAATATTTGTAAACAATATGTCTGATAATAAACTAATATGCAAATAAAAAAAATTCTTAAAACTCAACAAGAAGGAAAAAAAAGACCTATTTAAAAATGGAATCTTGGGGTTAAGCCTCTGCCTTCGGCTCAGGTCATAATCTCAGGGTGCTGGGATCAAGTCCCGCCTCTGGCTCTCTGCTCCGCAGGAAGCCTGCTTCCCCCTTCTCTCTTCTCTGCCTACTTGTGATCTCTCTCTCTGTGTCAAATAAATAAATAAAATCTTTTTTTAAAAAAGGGGGGGATCTTAATAGAAACCAAACCAAAGAACAAAAATAGGTGCCAAATAAGCATATGAAAAGATACTTTACATCATGTGTCATCAGGGAAATGCAAATTAAATCAACAATGAGATATCACTACAAACCTATTAGAATGGCCAAAACCCAAAACAGCAGTGAGTCTGCTTGTCGCTCTTCTTCCAACCCCGCCCCCACTTGTGAGCTCCCTTTCTCTCTCTCTTGCTCAAAGAGATAAAATCTTTAAAAAAATCAAATGCTGGTGAGGATGTGGAGCAACAGGAATTGTCATTAATTGCTGGTGGGAATGCAAAATGGAACAGCCACTTTGGAAAATAGTTTGGTAGTTTCTTATAAAATTAAACATACTCTCTTACCATATATTACAGCAATGTGCTCTTTGCTATTTACCCAAATGAGCTGAAAACTTTGTACACACAAAAGCCTGCCTATAGGTATTTATAGATGTTTTATTCAAAATTCCCGCAGTTAGAAAAGAACCAAAATGTCCTTTAGTAGGTGAGTGGATAAATGAACTGGTATATCCATCCATATAATGGAATATTATTCAACACTGAAAAGAAATGAGCTAAGCCATGAAACGACATGGAAGAATCCTAAATGTATATTCTAAGTGGAAGAGCCAACCTAATACATACTGTATGATTCAAATTATATGACATTCTGGAAAAGGCAAAAATATGGAGATTACAAAGATCAGCATTTGCCAGAGGTTGTGGGGTAGAGGGTAGAATAGGCAGAGTACTGGGGATTTTTAGGACAGTGACACTATTTTGTATGATACTACAGTGGTAGATATATGTCATTGTACATTTGTTAAGACCTGAAAATGACAACTCACGAGTGAACTCTAGTGTAAACTATGGACTCTGGGTGATAACGATGTTCGATGTAGATTTACCAATTACAGCAAACACACCACACTGGTGTGGTATGTTGAGTGCTGGGAAGTTATGAATGTGTGGGTGAAGAGGGCACATGAAAACTCTATACTTTCTGCTTAATTTTTTTTAAAGATTTTATTTACTTATTTGACTCAGAGAGAGCGAGATCACAAGTAGGCAGAGAGGCAGGCAGAGAGAGGGGGAGAAGCAGGCTCCCTGCAGAGCAGAGAGCCCGATGCGGGGCTCGATCCCAGGACCCTGAGATCATGACCTGAACCGAAGGCAGAGGCTTAACCCACTGAGCCACTCAGGTGCCCCTCTGCTTAATTTTGTGGTGAACCTAAAACTGCTCTTAAAAAATAGTCTTTTTTTTTTTTTTTCCAAAGGTATAAACTCCTGAGAGTCTCAGTCTCATTGCCGTTGCTCAGAGAATGCTGAAGCCCCTTCTTTCCACCACCACCCACTACAGAACCAAACATCCAGTCATGGATAGAAATGAGCTGGGGCAGAGGGCCAAACTAGCTGAACGACCAAGTGATATAATTACATGGCAGCCTGCATGAAGCCTGTAACTGAACGAAAAGCTGAATTATTCAATGAGGAGAGGAATCTTCTCTCAATTGTTTATGAAAATGTTGTGGGAGCCCATAGTTCATATTGGAAAGTCATCTCAAGTATTGAGCAAAAGATGGAAGGTGCTGAGAAAAACAGCAGATGATCTGAGAATACAGAGAGAAAACTGAGACTGAGCTAAAAGATGTCTGCAATGATGTACATTCTGTTTTGGGAAAGTTTTTGATCCCCAACACTTTGCAGGTGAGCAAAGTCTTCTATTTGAAAATGAAAGATGACGACTACTTTTACTAGCCGGGGTTTCTGCTAATGATAATTAGAAGGAGATTGTGAATCAGTCATAACAGGCATACCAAGCAGCTTTTGAAATCAGCAAAAAGGAACTGCAACCAACACATCCTATTAGGTTGGGTCTGGCCCTTAACCTATCTGTGTTGTTATGATAAGATTCTGAGCTCCCTGTACAAAGCCTGCTCTCTTGCAAAGACAGCTTTTGATAAAGCCATTGTTGAACTTGATACAGTAAATGAAAAGTCATACCAAGACAGTTTTTTTGTGGTGCCTGGGTGACTCAGTTGGTTAGGTGTCTAATTTTGGCTCAGGTCATGATCTTGGGGTCCTGGGCTCCAGCCCTGTATCAGACTTCCTGCTTAGCAGTGAGTCTGCTTGTCCCTCTCCTTCCGACCCTGCCCCGACTTGTGAGCTCCCTTTCTCTCTCTCTCCTGCTCAAAGAGATAAAATCTTAAAAAAAAAAAAAAAAAGAAAAGAAAAGAAAAAAATACAGCACACTAATCATGCAATTACTCAGAGGAAAGTTGACATTGTGGAAATTGGATACCCAAGGAGACAAAGTTGAATTAATGCAGAAGAAAGAGGGGAAAATTAGCTAGCCTTCCAACTTTTGTCTTCCTCATCCCCAAATTTACACAGACCATTTGTCATTCATGCTGTCCCACAAATAGTTTTTTGTTTATGATTTATGACAGGTTTATGTTACTTCTATTTGAATTCCTATTCTTCCCATGTGGTTTTTATGTTTAATATTAGGGTAGTAGAGCCAGTTAAGATTTAGGGAGGTACCTGTTTTCATCTTGGGGTGGCCAATATGGGGATGTGGAACTTTTATACTAGTTATAAATGTTTGGTGTAATACTTTTGGTACATTGTGACTTCACAAAGTACTTTTTGTGAAAACTGCTTTCATGTCTAAGCAGAGAAAACTGCTTACATATTGATTTGTCCTGGTGGGGAATAAAAGGAATAACTGGTTCCAGACACAGGTGTAGTTATTGTGGATACTTTAAGTCTGGGGCACTTACAAGGCTGTAGTAGAAATAGGTGCCCCGTGGATATTACAGGTTGAACTTCATGTATCTGTGGAATACGCATTCTCAATGTGCACATCTTTGACTACAACTGCAGAAGTGTTCCTTTCATTGTGACCCAATTTACTCTGAATAAGGGCAGAAACGGTTCATATTCCATTATTTGTAAAGTTCCCTGCTGTTTGCTTTCATTACTTTTGCAACACTCATTTTATTTAAATATTTTATGCAACCTAAGAACAAATGTACAAGTAAAAATGCAGTAGAAATGAATTGCTTGATATCCATTACTTTATGTATATTAAGCACAACAGCAAAATAAAAATCCCATGGATTTAACTTCTTTTGGGTTGTTTTTTCTTTCTTTTGTGATTTTTTTTGATACTTGCCTAACATGCATGTGGTATAAAAATAGTTAACAGGGAAGTAACTTGAGATGATAACTAGCTTTGTTTAATGTCTTATGAAATTTTGATGAGCAAGCCAAGCATACTTGTAGAGAGCATGTATTAAATTCATGTAGGTGGAATAAAAGTTTATGATTGGACTTTTCAACTACTTTATAGTTTTTCAAGTAACTTAGTCTTTTGGTTCTGAAACTTCTCTAAAGGAAATTGTATATTTTTAGAAATTCATTCCTTATTCTCTCTTGGCAGCCGAGGGCTTGTAACAAGTTTAAATACAAAATTTATCATAATAATAAAAACAACAAGGTATAAACTGCTCAAGACAAAAAAGACAGGGAAGGAAACAAAGTTTTGAAAGATGGAAAAAAGATGAAACAAATAGCAACTGACTTAGTAAGTCAGAGAAAGTTAAAGCCCAACTACCTGGAAAGTGAGATGCCAATGAAAAACAAGCACATTTGTTCTACTAAACTCTAGAAAGATTCAGGAATTAGAGGTATCAGGTGACTTTGAAGACTAAAGGACAAGATAGGGTGAGCACAAGAGGACTGATTTTTGAGTCTGTAATGGGAGCATTGAAAGTTTAGATGTCCTCTCCCAGAATACATCCCCTCCCACCAAGACAAATTAAGTCATTACTGTAGGTGGAGATTGACTCAGAAAAGCTCTGGTTTGGGGGACACTGTGAGAAACATATGCAATCCAAGATAAAGGAAGACTAAAACAAAAGAAAGTATCCCCAAGATAAAGATGAAGACAGCTCTCGAGAAAGCTATGATATAGTTGATTTAGAAAGCAGTCAGCTGTTGGATCAGGAAGATGAATTCAGGAGAGATGTTTCTAAGGAAAGAGTGGAACTTATCTATTACCTATGAGGTTTAACAGTAACAAGAGAAGCTTCAGTGCTTAGAAAGAAAGCTTGAGCTGAATGAGCAACATGTACAAAGAAAACTAGGCTAAAATAAACAACATGATTGCTGACTCCAGGAAAAACAGTGAGTTGTTTCATTAAATGCAACAAATTATTACGTGTGGGTAAACTGTGATCAGATCTATATAGTCCTAACAATTAAATATAAAATTATTTAACCAAAAAAATTAGGAGAATGAAAATAAGAAAAATTTTAATCACAAAGTATAAGAAAGCTAAAGCCTTATATTCCGGAGTAAAAATCAATAGCTAATATGTAAAATCAATATATTGATAAGTTAAATCAGTATAAATGCCTAAATTGATAGGTGTGCCTGGGTGGCTCCATCAGTTAAGTATCTGCCTTTGGCTAAGGTCCTGGAATCTAGCCCCACATCTGGGACTGAGCAGGGAGCCTGCTTCTCCCTCTCCCTTTGCCCCTCCCCCATTCGTGTTTTCTCTCTCTCTCTCTCTCTCTCTCGAATATATAAAATCTTTTAAAAATGAATCGATATAATAAATAACAAAATCAATATGATACCTAAAATTGAAAAATCAAAATATGCAGGATAGCATGCTATCCTAAAAAAAATCTTTAAAAAAAAAGAATGTTCTTTTTCATCATAAATCAGATAACAATTTTTCTCAGAAATGTCCTGTTTTATTCCTGTTTCCCGGTGTCGTATCCAGTTAGCAAACCTCTTTCATTTTGTAAAGTGCATGACAAATTAAATGCTCAATCTAATTACAAGATTTATAGAATTACTTTACTTCTAAATTATCCACATTTATTACTATCATAAATTAAAAAAATTTAAGTGGGGCTTTGAGTTGAACTTAAAATAAGGAGGTTTATGTCCTATTTATGCCTCTTAATACTTGGTGATAAAGGGCTAGTTTCCTAACCTCTCTGTGCCTTCTTTTGTATTACATCTACAAAATGAGGATTATAAAAGTTCCCATTGCATAGATTTGTTATAAAGATTGAATAGGCCACTTTGCACAGTGTCTTGCACTTAACTAATGCTCAATAAACATAACCTATTATTGTATTAAATGTCTATGAAATTTGAGTTGATTCAGAATGAATCTATTTCCTCATAGTGGATTTTCATCTATGCCTTTAATGTTATAATTGAAAATTAGTGAAAAGTTTAAAGTTACATTCCTTTTTCTTAAATCAATGGAACATATTGAATAGGCTCTCTGCATGATTGCTTGAAGAAAAGGCCAAATTTGGAACATTTAATTACAAGGTAAAGAGCCAATAAAACTACAGCCATTTAGTTCATTCAGATGTTCTTTTAAATCTTCAGATCATAATTAGAAAAATAAATATGCTGCTTGTTTTCAGATCATAATTTTCCCTATGTATTTGTTAATCTTCATTTACTACTTGGGAGTACTTTTTGCACAAATAACTGTGTGCAATCACATACTGCTAGCTATTTTGGAAGTCTGGCTGACTTTCCACATTCTATGGGGTCCTGGGAATACAGCAGTATAAAGGATCTACAGTCTATGGGTTTATCAGACATGTGAACAGTCTCAAGAAAATGCATCTAAATGTCTTAGGCAAAGTTTCCAACATTATTTCATTAGACTCCTATGAAGAGCTATCATTTTTTATAGGTCAAATGCAGATTATATAGATCATTTTTGTAATTTGGTTAGAGGACTTTAATAACATCGCCCAGTATCCTAATGGTTATTTCAATAAATTGCTTAATTTAAAGATAATGTTTAATGAAGCTGCTCCTGTGCTTTGAACCCTACATTCTAATTTTTTATGTTCCAGTTTCCAAAATTTCATTCATTTGAAGTCTTACCTCACCATAGTCTTTTGCAGGAATTCTAGTTTATATGAATCTTCCTTCCTTGAACTCAACAGCCATTTTAAACAGTTGGGGATTGTTTTTGGCTGTATAATAGATTCTTTCACAAACTTTTTCCAGTTTTATGGAAGCATAATTTACAAATAAAGTTGTAACACAACTGAAGTGTACAACATGAAGATTTGATATATGTATACATTAGGAAACGATTTTCATAATCAAGTTAATTAACACATACACCACTTCACATAGTTTACCTTTTTTTCTTGGCACAATTTTTTTTTAAGATTTATTTATTTATTTGAGAGACAGAATGAGAGCACAGGGTGGGGAGGTGCAAAGGAAGAGGGAGAGAGAAACTTTAGCAGACTCTGTGCTCAATGCCAGCTGACACAGGGCTTGATCTCATGACCCTGAGATCACAACCTGAGCAGAAACCAAGAGTGGGACATTTAACTGACTGCACCACCCAGGTGCCCTTGGTACAGACGTTCAAGATGTACTCTCTCTTAGCAGATTTTGATTTTATAAAACAGTATTATTAAATACAGTCACTATACTAACCATCATTAGATCCTCAGGACTTATTCATCTAACAACTGGAAATTTGTGCCCTTTTACCAATCTCTCCCTGTTTTCCCCACCCTTCAGGCCCTGGAAACCCCCATCTTATCCCATTTCTACGAGTTTGACTTTTTTTTTTTTTTTTTTGAGATTCTACATGTAAGTGACACCATGCAATATTTGTCTTTGTTGGGTTTATTTCATTTAGCATATAATGTCCTTCAGATTCAACCATATCACAAATGGCAGTTCTTTTTAGAGGCTGGATAATAACCCACTGTGATATATACACAACACGCTAACAATTATTTTTATTCTGACTTCGTTCTTTCTTTAAAAGTCTCATATGTATGATGGGTCTCACAAAATTTTAATCTATTTAATGACAATGGCATTGTGCTCATAGCATAACCATAAAATAAGGCAACTTTATTTTTGAACAAGCATTCAAAAACTTAATACTCACAGATGAAATTTATGTACTTTAGTCATGTTGGGATTCAGTCCCTGTTCAACACTGCTGCCATTTTTAGTATATACAACCTATAATATATTCTCTTGTAGAATGACAGTAATAATGAATTTTCTTTCTCTGAAGATGAAATTTATTTTGCAAGTCAGTAGTCATTTGTCACCAAATTTAGCACCAAAACAAATGAGTAAGTAAAGTAGTACTCAGCCTGTTTCGTAGCATAAGTAGTTTTGAATATAATTCCTGAAAAGGGAGCTCCTCAGATTTTTTTTAATGTAGTAAGCTTAAGTCTACCATTGTTTTTGACATTGTTGTAGTCCTTACTTATTTTTATATATCATTTTAGCATTGTTTGTTTGGTTTTAGTCTCATATCTCCCCCTACACTTCTCAGTATTATGTAAAATGAAGACACATGATGGGCACTCAACCAATGTCTTTAATATTGAAACTTCTCTGCCCTTCTTTCTGTAGGAGGCAACTAGCAATCAGAAAGAGACAATAAAAACCACCTGGGCAACTCCAACCAAACCAGAGCCCCCAGATTGAAATTAGTGGTTCCATTTCCATCAAAAAAATTCTTTTTTGTTTGTTTCTTCCATTTTTAGAAGCAAAAACACCCATTCAAATACCTGGTAAAGAAAAAAAAATTCTAGACAGGTCTGGGTTTCCAGTTCCAGAAAACTAAGATAGAACTCCTGGAATATTATGCCAGATTCTCTTGGCTTTACCTCCTGTACAAATAAATCCATCCACTGCTGTGCTTGGCGAGGTGACAAAAACAGCTGCAGGGGAGGCAAAACCTTTCTTGGCACAGGCTCTGTGCCGATTTCCTTCGTTAAGGACTCTCATCTTTCTAGCACGTGGGCCCCTCTCGGCTGACAGGACAAAGCAAGGCAGCAGTGGGTGGAAGGAGAGGAGAGTCAAGCTCGCTGACCCTTGATTGAGCTTGGCTTCCTGCTGTCCCCAACTTCTGTAAGATGCTAACCTTTTCCACTCTTGCCCAGGCAATTCCTGTGGGAATGGTAGAGTTCCTGAGCCACAGTCCTATAGATGGGAAGAGATGATATAGGCTCAAATAACTCAGAGATGGGGGGAAGGAAGAGAAGGAAAAGAGAAGAAAAAGAGGTCAAGGGTGCCTGGGTGGCTCAGTGGGTTAGGCCGCTGCCTTCGGCTCAGGTCATGATCTCAGGGTCCTGGGATCAAGTCCCACATCGGGCTCTCTGCTCAGCAGGGAGCCTGCTTCCCTCTCTCTCTCTCTCTCTCTCTCTGCCTGCCTCTCTGCCAACTTGTGATCTCTCTCTGCCAAATAAATAAATAAAATCTTTAAAAAAAAAAAAAAGAAAAAGAGGTCAAGAAAAATGAAACGAAAAGGAATCAGATAAAGGAGGCTATAAGGACAGATAAGAGAAGATCAGATAACTAGAAATTAGGAGTTGTTTTTTTTTTAATTGAGAAAATGTCTGAAAATTCAGTTGAATTCTGCCAGTCACAGGAGGATTTTTCCAACCATCTTTTATCCTCATCTACTCTCAAGGTGATGTGTCCATGCCTGTGCCTAGGTTAGGGCTTAAAAGCAGACTTTGGAGCCAGATTTCTCAGATCTACTACTTCCTAGACATTTGATAATTGTTTAATACCTCTGTTTATAAGTTTCCTCCTCTGTAAAATGAAGACAATTTCAGTGCCTACCATATAGGATTATTACGAAAATTAAATCGGTTGAGGCATGTAATAAAAGAGTTTTCTGTAGTATATGACATATAGTGCACACTCAATTTTCCTTGTTATATTTTGATGGTATCAATAAACAGCTTCTGACCATTAAGTCACTTGGCGGAGTGGACCCGACTCACTAGGCATATTCATTTACTTATAAGCATTCATTTATAAGTACTGCTCACACTTTTTCTATCTTGAAATATCTAGGTTTACCTCTTTATCTCAACCTATCAAAACCTACCATTCTTGAAGTACCTGTTTCACAAATACTTATTCCAGCCTCTTCCACGGAACCATTCCTGATCTCCCCTATGAACTCTTACATCATTTAACATCTATATGTTTGACACTTAGTGGTTCACATACCAGCATAATCTACACAGTATCTTATGCAAAGCAGTGACAGCTGGCTAGTAACAGTTACTGGTTAGTTTCTCATAGCCTGCCTTGTATTAGGAAGGGAAAAGGAGAACGGTCAAAGAATATATGTAGCAACTCCATGCCAAAGTATTTATGTCTTTGTCCAATGTAAATTATGTGGTTCTCCAGCACTGAAAGACCCTCCCTTTTTTTGAGAATCTTTTGAAGGATGAATCCCTGAATGGTGGTGGGAAAAGGAATAAGTTATCTGACGCAAGTTGCTGAGAGAATCAGAAATATCCAGAATAACTCAACTGTATCCTCAGTCCATAATTATAACTGTTAAAAGATATCACCAAATGGGCTCTGAAGTCAGACAGAACAGGGATTCTTCCTTGGTCTTCCATTTACTAGCTGTGCAATTCTGGAAAATTTATGAAGCTATATGAAATTCACTTTTCTCATCTATAAAGTTAGGATAACAATGTCTCCTTCATAAGGTACCTGAGACATTTAAAGAATTTATTATGGTGCCTGCTCAAGTATGCATTCTACAAATGCCATTTCCTTTCCTCTTTCTAAGAATGAATCAAGGCAGAAAACACCAAACCATCCTTGAAACAAGTCATTTCCACTACTCTATAGTTAGTTTTTCACAGTGTGTCTTTGTAAATTCAAAGAGCCACAAAAGTTACATTAGTCATAGCTGTGGCTAAATTAGATACTATTCTGAAGGATCACAGTCCCAGGAGCCTATCACCTCAGCAGACTGAATTAAAAAATTTAAAAATCACACCCACAACAGGTTGGAGAAATAAAAAGAATAGGTCACAAAGAACTTTATTTTCTTTTAACCTGTTGTCATAGTTTATTTGCCTACTTGCTTTTTAATTGTTTGCCAGGTCTTCTATGAGTTCGGTCAATTTTCACCTGTTCCTTTTTGCTGCAAATTCACTGGAAGTATAATGGAAGGGAAATAAAGATTTTAAAGTTCTAAAACATATTTTTTAATGGGAAGTTCTTTCTGAGCTGGGATTTATTTCTCATATCATTTACTGCAGGAGACTTGTGAGCTAGAGGAAGAGAAGAAACTCAATAGTGTTAACGTTTACTGTGGAAATACTATTTGTTATAACTTTCTGTCAGAAAGCTAATACTTTATCATCCAAAATGAGGGTGGTATATATGTGGTCTTTCCCATCTGTAGATGGGCAAAGCTAATACTTGTGGTCAAACTCAGAGAAAACTGTGGTTAATAAAACTAGTAAGATTCAAGCTATGTGAAAGTCAGTGCATGGCCAGCATAGCCCTGGAATCAGACTGATGAGTACAACCCCTATAGCCAGAGCGGTCAATTTGAGCAGAATAAAACACAGAGTTATATGGTTGAGGCTGTGACCAGGCACTGATCCCTTAGAAGGGACCTTTGATCTATGCTTATGCAGCAGGTACCTAAAAACCATACAAACTTGACAGTGGAAGAGAATGAAAAGGGCACTGTAAACATATGCATCAATGTGTAGCTACAGAGAAAAATGAAAGAAGCATAGTAAACGTGGGCCAGAAACAAGGACAGCCACCACAAGTGCTGCAGGAACAGAAAAGAGTCAGAGAAGTGTTGGCCCTATAAGAAGAAAACTTTCACTCACTCATTAATTCATTCTTTCATTCAACAAATATGTATGAGAACCAAACATGTGTTAGGTAAATAAGGCTACAAAGATGAAAAGAAATCCTTGCCTATAGTGAGGTGAAAAACACATCTAGTGCAGATTAGGAGGAAGGGACCCTAGTCTGCCTAGGTTAATGTATGTTTACAGAAACTAGATGTCTAAGGGCTTTTCTTAGCAGACAAAAGAGAGGTGGGCTCTAGCAAGAAGGAACAATATGTTGGGTTTTATTCTACAGATATTGAAGAACAATTAAAAGTTTCAAGATGAGGAGCAACAGGATCAGTTTTTTATGGTAGAAATGTCCTTCTGGTTGAAGCGGACATAAAGAAGGACAAGGAGGCCAGTAAGGAAGTTATACCTAATAGTAGAGGGTAGGTATAGGGATGTTAAGAGTTGAACCCAATAAAAAGTAGAGGGATGAGAATGAAAAGGACATATTTGAGGCAACAGAATTGATAGTGCATATCTGTAAAGGAGAGTGAAGGACCTGCAAGAAAAGTCCACATATTAGGCATGAGCAAATGGTGGCAGCTGGGGCTGTTCACCAAAGTAGGAAATACTGGAAAAAGCAAGTTTGGGGAAAGACAACACACACGCTTAATTTTTAATACACTGTACTTATATGCTTTTGTGACAACTAAGTAAAAAGAGCATATAATTAGGTCTATGTAAAAAGAAATCTATAAGCCCCCTGTATGACACAGAGGGGTAAGAACTGAAAGGAACCAGATACTGAAGATACTAAGGATTGGAAAGAGGATAGAAATGGACTTATCTGAACTAAAGTCAGAGTTCTTATTAAAAATGAAACAAAAAAAAATGAACAAACAAAAATTAAAATTCACTAAATGCACTATGACTAGATAGCACCAATGGGGGACTTAATAGGATATTAGGTGAAGGATTCTCAAGGCTAAAGAACAAAGCCCACCAGTTTCTCCATCAAACTCCACCAACACCAGGCACTTGACTTTACTGCAATCACTGGTACCATCACTGCCAGTCCTACTCATGTCTGTGAAACACAACCCTACAAATACTGCAAAATCATCACCACTCCTGCCCCTACCACCTTCACCAGCAAAACTGGAAACTTCTTGGGGCGCCTGGGTGGGTTAATGCCTCTGCCTTCAGCTCAGGTCGTCATCCCAGGGTCCTGGGATCGAGCCCCACATTGGGCTCTCTGCTTCGCGGGAAGCCTGCTTTCTCCTCTATCTCTGCCTGCTTGTGATCTCTGTCTGTCAAATAAACAAAATCTTAAAAAAAAAAAAAAAAAAGAAGATTCTCTCTCCCTCTCCCTCTGCCCTTCTATTAAAAAACAAAACAAAACAAAACAAAACAAAAACAAAAACAAAACTGGAAACTTTTACAGCAGCTCACTCAAGTGCCTAACTCAAAGGTAACTTAAGTTCAAGGGAGACTTGGAATTTGAGTTCTGACATATCTCTTGGGGAAGAGGGAAAAAAGGGGCTCCCACTGGTCCAAAGTGAATAGGACAAGTGGATCAGAGAGGGAAAAAGGGGGATCGTAACTCTGAGACTAGACAGAGATTTTTAACTCTATGGAGAAGAATTACTGAATGTAACAATAAAAACAATGTATTCAATCTATTCAATTGAATTCAATCTAATCAAATCTATTATTAGTTTACCATAATAGATATTATATGCCACACACTGTATTTACACTACTTCTAAACTTCATAATAACCCTCTATGGCAGGTTTTACTATCCTCATGTTACAAATAGCAGAAAAGAATCCCAGAAGTGAAATAATCAATATCACAGAGCTAGTATATGGTTCAGCTGAGGCTTGAGTGCAAGTCAGCCTAATTCCTTACCTTCTCCAAGCTCTTCTTTCAGAATGCTATCAACAGAGAATACCTGTAGTTAGGTAAGCATTTCTATATGAGTAGTGCAATAAATTTATTTATACTTTAACTGTAAATTTTGGTTGGTTTTTTTTTTTTTTCTGAATAATTGCTTTGATTCTAAAAATGACAGTCAGTGACATCTGTCTCAGGTACTGCTGTAAAACTGTCTAATCCCAAGTGAATGCTAATGAACAAGAAGTCAAGAAATGTTACCCTGGCCACGGGGTACAGAATGTTACACAGGAGACTCCAGACATGAAGGAACATGGAGATTTGGCCAAGGAAGGCTATGGATATACATCCTGCAATGAATGGGAACATTGATTCAGGCCATCATCCTACCCTTTTGTTCTCCTACAACAAAAAAGGTTTTCTCTGACCAGGGAAGACCCTGCTGATAATACACAATAAAATGGTCCTGACATTTTTAAATATTCCAACAAGTTTATCATCAGGATATATTTTTACTTGTGAACCTGCATTAGTTTTTCCTGCCAAAAGATATACTTCTGTGTTTGGCTGAAATATGGTTTCAGAAAGGTTTATGAGAGGTATGAGAGTAAATCCACATGTGGGAGAATATAAAGGCAGCAAGATAATTTCTTTGTCTGATTCTGCCATTTTTAAATTTTTCTAATCATCCTTGAAGATTTCATGTGTGTGGTATGACGTGTGCGTGGTATAAATTGTTCACTTCCCATGAACAATCCTTTCTTTCTTATCAAAATAAAAGCATACTGGAGGTACTTCTATGTTTACTGCAGCATTATTTACAAGAGCCAAATTATGGAAATAGCCCAAGTGTCCAGTGACTAAAGATTGTTAAGGAAGATGTGATATATATATACATATATATATATATATGTATGTATATTTTTATATATACATTTATATATACATCATATATATACATTTATATAATATATATAATGGAATATTACTCAGCCATAAAAAAGAATGAAATCTTGACATTTGCATAAACATGGATGGATGTAGAGAGTATAATGCTAAGCAAAATAAGCCAATCAGAGAAAGACAAATACCATATGATTTCATTCATATGTGGCATTTATGAAATGAAACAAATGGATAAAGGGGGAAAAAGACAAATCAAAAAATACACTCTTTAAAAAAAAAGATTTATTCATCTATTTGAGAGACAGAGAGAGTGTGATCAAGGGGAGGGACGAAGGGAGAGGGAGACAAGCAGACTCCTCACTGAGCGGGGAGCCTGATGAAGGGCTCAATTCTGAGTGCAAGATCATGACCTGAGTTGAAACCAAGAGTCAGATGCTCAACCAACCAAGCCACCCAGGTGCCCCCCAAAAGTAGATTCCTAACTGCAGAAGGAGCAGATGGTTACCAGAGGGGAGGATGGTGGGGGGATGGGTAAAATAAGTGAAGGGGATTAAAAGTCCACTTATTTTGATGAGCACTGAGTAATATAAGGAAGTGTTGAATGACTATACTGTACAGCAGAAAATAATATAACACTGTATGTTAGCTATACTGGAATTAAAAATTTTTTAAAAGTTAAAAAGCATACCAGAGTAATATATTTAAAAGGTAAATGGGATCATGGGACTCCCTGCTAAATCCCTTCCCTTGCTTTTTTTTTTTTTTAATTAATTTTTTTTCAGCGTAACAGAATTCATCATTTATGCACCACACCCAGTACTCCATGCCATATGTGCCCTCCATAATACCCACCACCTGGCTCCCCCAACCTCCCACCCCCCCCCCCCGCCCCTTCAAAACCCTCAGATTGTTTTTCAGAGTCTATAGTCTCTCAAGGTTCATCTCCCCTTCCAATTCCTCCCATTGCTTTTTTAAGAGACTCCAAACTCCTTGCCACAATGAGAAAGGCCCTACATGATCTAGCTCCTCCTGACCTCCCTAACCTCTCCAGGTATCACACCATGCTTTAGCCATGTAGGTCTCCTGATTTCTCAAATTCACCAAGCCCATCCCCACTCCGCTGAGAGTGCTCTTATCCCCTTCTCTGTATGGCTGCCATTTTTGTTTTTTGTTTTTTGGTTTTTTTTTTTTTAGCCTTTGGGACTCATCTCAGATGCTGCCTGCTCAAAAAGCTGATACCTTCCCGTTATCACCCTACCCCTAATGATCTACTCCCTGTTTCTTAGACATCTTTCACACTCTCCATCACTTGGACTTTTCAAAAATATCTGGATGTTTCTCTTGCAGTACATATCTCAACTGATTTATTTGTGTGTTTATCCATTTATCATCTGTCTCACCTAGTCCAATATGGATCCACGAGGACAGGGATATCATGTGTTTGTACTACTGTATCCTCAGGACGCCTGGCAGATAGCTGTTACTCATGGAATAAATGCAGCAGTGGTAGAATAGAATCAGCATGGCCTGTGCCGTCCACCCTTCCTTAGAGTCTTACTGCTTTTTATTCCTTGTCACAGCTTTTTGTCCTAGTCACATAGAACAAATTATCTTGTAGTTCTTGGTTGGTTTTTAAGCCCTGCTTCTCTAATCAAAAAGAACATCTGTACCTAGTTTGACTCCCTTTTCTTCGAGGCTTTTACCTCAAACGCTACAGAGTTCCTATACCATCCTCGGCTGTTCAGAGAATCTGAAGTTTATTCGATGGCCTACGCTTTATGCCCGATAGAGTTTAATGCACCCTGTGATGTCATCTGTTACTTCAAGGTGGCTATTGTTAGTCATTAGCGAAGCAGTAAAACCTAACCAAAGTTATTTCACATATAGCCTTAGTGCCAGAAATAGGTCTCAGGAGCACTGAGGAATGATTTTAGAGGCTCCTAAAAGCCATAGATTTGGGAGTACCTTGTTTACTTATTCTGAACAAATTAGTTCCATAGGATATGAAATAATCTAACAATGAAAAATACAGGTTTATTCATACAGGTGAAGATTTTTTTTTCAATACTGGGCAAGAAATTCCATTTCCTAAGTCCTACTCCCTTAAAAATTAACCACTGTGCCCTCAATACAAACTGTGAAAGTTCCCATCAGGTAATTATAGCAAATTATAGCAAAAACAAAACAAAACAAAAAACCCACAACTCAAATGTGATGAGAGAGTGGCTAAAACAGTGCAGAGCAGAGACTGGCGAGGGTTTGAGCATTCTTGTGCATTTGCTTAAAGGTACTTAGGGACCTTGCTTTCCATGTAGTATAAACTTTATTTTCAAAATAATTTCTTTAATTGTATTTCTACTTGAAGGGATAAATTATATTTGATAAATGATCTTCTTGTGCAAAAATCCCAGGATAGGTATTCAATATCATCTAACACTCACTCTCATAGCATGCATTCTTTACAAAATAGACCAAAACAGTATTTGAAAGAAACACTTCCTCATCATGGCTGAGAGTGATTTTAAAATGGCTATCAGACAATCAAACTCTCTCCTTTCCAAAGAAACTCAATGTTTTCTGCATTAATCTGTAAGATAAACTAAAAGTTGATGAGGAGTTACATGTTCTTCGAGTATATACAATCCTCATTTTTATTTAAATATGTTTGTAGTGGATAACAAGTGTTATATATTTTATTGTTAAAATATAGAAAAATGATTTCTAGTGCTGTCACAACAAAACGTCCCTGTCCTTGGGCTAACTTCTGTGAAAACCTAACATATACCTAGTCTAAAAACTAAAAATCCCCTAAGGCCTTTTGTTCCTCAACTCCCACATGTCCCCAATCATTTACTGACCCCTTAATGCAGTTGCAGTTCTGAGTGTGTGTGTGTGTGTGTGTGTGTGTGTGTGTGTGTGTGTGTGTGGTGTCTGGCTGGATAATGATGAGCTAAGCTTAATTACATCATTAGGCAAGAGGCCGCAGATCTCCTGCTGCCTTAAGGGACTGATTGGAATTTTAAAATATTATTTTCACTTAGTGGAATCTAAATTAAACAAATAAGTTCCATTTTAAAAGAACAGTGGTACATTTGCTGTTAATTTTTGTCCGTTTATAATTGTGCTAGAGGCTGAGGTGCCCAAAGGGGTATATAGTCATCTTCTTGCAAACTCCTAATTACACCATTTAAAATATAACTGACAAGACTTTTTCTGTTGTACCAGAATACATTTATTTTTTAAAGTTGCTTCCTTTTTTTTTCTTTGGTACCTCCAATATATTTCCCTAACAACTATTCTATATCTCCCAATTATTTAATGCATTTTTTGGCACCTCTAATATATTTCCCTAACAACTATTCTATACCTCCCAAATTATTATTTAATGCAAGTCATTACTGTATGAGGAATAGGTTTATGTTTTTTTACATTTTTATACATTTATTTCATGGTGCCATTTATAGCTCCATCCAGCCAACCATTGCAATCTGAGGCACAGAGAGTTAACTTCTTTGCTCTGAGTTACTCCTAGCTAAGATATGAGAAAGGTGAAAAGATAGAACTTAGGAATCTGATTTTTGGTTCTGAAAAGCTGAATGCATAAGTTTCCTTAGCACCCCTGTTTAGAGTCAGACTACTTCTCCTTCATGTAAGCAAGGTTATAAAATTGTCTCTATCCTTCCTAATTAAAGACCTGAGAAACATGAATTTTAGGTTACTTAGAGAGTCAGGGTCGGGTTTTGAGGCACCACAGGCCACCCAAGGAAAATCCAGCTGCATCGCATTTGAAGCTGTCCTATCATAGTCTGGAAAAAATGTTCCAATCTTTAAAATATGTCTAGACCACTTTACTTCACTCCTGTGACTCTTAGGTGAAGCGGGGGGTGGGGTGGGGATTGATGGGTAAGAGGAGGGTGGCAAATAAGCATTCTACATGAAAAGTCTTTTCTCAAAAGAAACCATCAGGAAGCTGATTTACAGGAAAAAACCCGACAGTACAGATCCTGTGTGTAAGCTCTTCATCAGTCTGTGGTAGGGAGTTTCAGGCATTGCCTTTAAATAAAAAGAATGCCAAACGTCCTCCTGTATCTCATAGAGTCAGGCATGGCTCCAGGCATGTTAGGGCAGAATGTCTTTACAATGGCCTCACTTCCCAACAGACAAGCCCTTCCTTTTCAGTCCCTGTGCTCCCACAATCCCCAGATCTTCAGATTCTAGTGTGCAGCAGTTTGCCTGGGTCTGGGCTCTGCAGCAAAACCAACTACCATTTGGGATGTATCCACTCTATGCTCTCTTAAGAAAACTGCATTCACTTGTGACCCTACTTAGATACATTTTTAACATTTCTGTTTAGAAGTAAAAACGGGTCTTGGCTAAAAATGCTTTAGGATCTTGGATTTTTGAGGAATGGAACCTCCAAGGTTATTTTACAGATGAGGAAGCCAAATTCCCCAAGAAGTTGTCTAATCTCTCCAAGGTCACACAGATACTTAATAATTTAGCTGGGACGAACATCCCTCCTCTCAATTCCTGATCGATTGTTTTTAATCCATGGCACCAAGCTGCTTAGTGTTTCAGCCTTCGAAGGATATCTTATCATCTAGACAGTTTTTCTAATCCCTTGACCGAATGAATAAGTGAGACGGGAAACTTTGGTTCTGACACAGCTCAAGAGATAATATACCCAGTCCTCTGAGAATCGTCTTTCTTAAACAAATCTTCACACCCCACAGCTTACTTGAATTGGTTTGCCTTCCAGCTCATTTGTGGCTGGCAATGCCATCCCTTAATCACAGGAGAGGAGTGACTGCAGGAGTTTCTTCTAGAAATACTGGCAAAAGTCACTCCCCTGAAAAGCAGGGAAGAAACATTGACTCTGGTCTCTGGTTAAGTGGGTCCCTTAATGGAGGAGGTAGAGACTGCCTAGATATCCCATTAACACACAAGAGCGTGCATGAGTGCGGGAGGGTGTCATTAGGGTAAATGAACAGGTTTTGGGGATTAATGCTGTTAACACTGCTGCCTGCTGATAGTAAGAGAAGGCAATCTCAACCTGTTTAACAGCCTACCACCTGGGAAGTTGAACTGCCCTTTAGTCAGCAGAGACCGGCGTGGTATCTAGAATGAGTT
The DNA here is from genome assembly GCF_922984935.1 of Meles meles. Lineage (NCBI taxonomy): Eukaryota > Metazoa > Chordata > Mammalia > Carnivora > Mustelidae > Meles > Meles meles. The sequence goes on along the minus strand of NC_060066.1, from coordinate 154,114,581 downwards.
TCAAAAAAAATTCTGAGCCACAGGAATAAAAGGATGCAGAGAGATTTTTAAAAGAAGAAAGAAAAGATGGGAATACCAACTGAATTAACGTGTTAAGCTGTTTTATGAGATTTAGGAGTACTGTGGTGTAATCGATTTGGTCCTAAGGAAAGCACTAGGTACATATGTGAAGTATTTTGGCTTTTAGTAATATTTCTACTATTTGATTTGCCAAGATTACCTTGTTTCAGGGTTTCGGGTAGCTTTTAATTAGTAATTTATTCCCAAATATCTTTGTACTACCACTCTCACGAATATATTCATAAAATATATCTGTGGCTTCCCAACAAGATAGTATACCAGCAGAGTGAAAAATCCTTTCCCCAAAATCAACCCTGGAGAAACCGCAGAGCCAAACGTGGGTCAGAGTAAGCATTATAAAAACAATGAGGAAACTCCTAGGGAGAAAGCTATAGAAACCAGCGTGTAAGGTTGCAGCGGCCTGGGGCAAAGGCTACTGTGTCACAGCATTAAGGACTTGTTTAGGGAAGGTTTTCAAACTGTTCTTATCATCTATCCTATCACCAAAGAATCCACAACAATAGTTTAGGTCACTGCCAGGAGTAGTATCAGGGCAAGATAAAAGTCCTGCTGGAGTGGAAGGATAGTCCCACCAACCAGTCACATGCCAGGAATCACTCCTCTACTTCTCCCCAGTCTAAACTCCCCAAGGGGATTGCCCCTGCCCAGGAATATAAAGCAGATGCATGGTGGGGTACCAGTTAACCAAAAGGTTCTGTAGAAATAAGACCTCATGTAATAGTGATTACAATAAATTTAAGTGGGTTTGATACTACTTAAAACACAAGAGATTCTCATACTAGTTTTTAAATTAAAATAGATTTAATAATATGACATGCTATTTATAAGAAGTACCATTTAAACAAATGATACAAAAAGGGTGGCAAAAAGTAATCTGGAAATTGTTCAAAATTCCAAAGAAGACTGGAATTGCACTCTGAACATCCAACAAGATAAAAGTTCATGGGGGGAAAAATCATAAAAAAGAATAATTATACCCTGATACAGGGAATAATAGAGCAAGAAGATTTAGTCATTATGAACATAAATGTACCTAACTATATGAGTAGATAGTACTGGGAAGGGTTGGGGGGCGGGGAGAATACATAAATCAAAAATTGTAGCTGAAGACTTTAACACACACCTCCTGAAATTGATAGATCAAAAAAATGAGATTAAATTCTAGCTTCTTAGTCAGATTGCAATAAAACCAGAAGTTAATAAAATTTTTAATCTTGTATGTCTTAAATTCACAAAATATATACTAAATAGCCTATGGAAATCATAAGAGAAATGATAAAGTATTTAGAATTGAGCAATGAAATTCATACTATATGTCAAAATTTGTGGGGCACATCTAAAGCAGTATTTATGGAAAAATCTCTAATTCTGAATACACTTATTAGGGCACAAGAAAGATTAAAGAAAAATATTGTTAAGCAAGAAGAAAGAAAGGAAGGAAAGAAGGAAGGCAGGCAGACAGACAATATCCTCCAAAAGAAATATTTTTTTTAAAAAGTAAGAACAGAATTATACTAAAGAGAAAATTTAAAAGAAAATAGAGTGGATTGGCATCTGGGTGGCTCAGTGGGTTGAGCATCTGCCTTTGGCTCAGGTCATGATTCCAGGGTCCTGGGATTTAGTCCCATATTGGACTCTCTGCTCAGTGAGGAGTCTGCTTTTCCCTCTCCCTCTGCCCCTGCCCCCTGCTTGTGCACTCTCTCTCTCAAATAAATAAATAAATAAATAAAATCTTAAAAAAAAAAAAAAACCATTTAAAAGAAAACGGCGTGAATTGTAACACCAAAACTCATTATCTTAAAAGATCAATAGTAATCTTCAGCCAGGACTAATAGGGAAGAAAAAAAAAAAGAAGAGCTACAAATAAATAATATACAATATAAAAAAGAGAAAAAACTATAAAATCAACACATATTTTAATAATAATAATAATGAAATAATATTATGAAAATGTGAAAACCTCAGTGAAATGGGTATGTTTCTAAAGAAATATAAAATGTAAAAGTATACACAAGATGAAGTAGAAAATGAGAATAGAAAAATTGGCATTAAAGAAATGTAAGTGGTGAGCCAAGATTTTCCAAAAAAGTCTAAGGTCCACATTTATAGTTGAGTTCTACCAAACTTTCAAAGATTAAAGTTTCTTCTGTAATAGAAAGGGAAAGAAGACTGGTAAGTTCATTTTATGAGGTAATACAATAATTCATGAATCCAACACTGTATTATTAGTGCAGCATTATCAGGTAGAATTTATTCCAAGAATGCAGTGATGCTTAACAGAAAAAAATATATATCAATGATATACATAAAACACATTAAGAGACTAAAAAAATACAATCATCAATCTTTAAATAAAGAAAAATGAAGTTGTTGAAAAGGAATTAGCAGAAACTTTCTTTACTAGGTAAAGGCTATGTACATAAACCCTTCAACTTTCAACATATTCCCTTGAAGTTCAGAAAAAAGACCAAAATACTTATTGTCTCTGCTATTGTTTAACGTAGTACAGTAAAGTATTCCAAGGGAAGAGATAAAACTCTCATTATTTGAAGATTCTCTATATAGTAATAACAAGAAAATAAACATATGAATGATACCATTGAGAGATTTCAGCATGTTGGTCAGATTTAAATTCAATCTACACAAAATCAATAGCATTTCTGGGTAACAGCAATAAGTATCTAGAAAATACAATAAAATGTAAAATGTACATAAAAGTAATAAAAACTATAAAACTTCTATGCATTAAAAAGTACCTAAGGTTTTGTAGAGATAAATTTAGACTCTCCTGAAAAACATAAAAAATAGATATTCTATACACTTGGAAGAGATAATAAGGATCCAGTTTCTTTTCATAGTAATTCATAAATTCAATACAACTTCAGTCAAAATTCTAAGTAGACTTTTTTAAAGTAAACATTTTAAAATTGGTTTCAAGGAATAAAAATCTTTGATTTGTTTAAGACAACTCTGAAAAACTAGAGTAAATTAAAAAGACAGTATGGTACAGTATGGAACAAATAGCTCAATGGAATATAATAGAAAACTCAAGACAGACACATGCAAATATGAGAACATTATATATGATAAAGTTGACCCTACAAATTGTGGTTATAAAAATGCATAGATCAGAACTCCTGTTGCAGAAATATAGTTGATTAATGATCCCGGATGCTCTCCCTCTGCATCCACAAACACAGTCATGCCACGGCCACTTCCTGTAGGCTGTTTCCAGCCAATGACTGAGCACATGGGGGTACTAATTCCCACAAGATGTGATACTCCCAGGAGAGGCAATTTTGGTTTGAGGACTCCCATTGGCCTGGCCAAAGCTTTCTTAAACTACTGTACTGTAGTTTAAGACCCTTCCTACCCAATCTACCGTCTGTCTCTCCTTCACAGGTGTCAGACATATAGGAGTGGTCTTCTAGGCACCACCCTTTATCCTTCACAGGTGTTTCCCCCAATTAATCTCTTGCATGTCTAAATCCATTTTGACATCTGCTGCTAGGAGAACCTGAGTAACATACAAAAAAAAGATGAACAGATCGATTGTTGTGTAGGTGTTATTAGGAAAATTGTCTCCCATATGAAGAAAAATAGACTTGCACTCCTCTCTCATACCATAACTGCAGGTGAATTCCAGATAGATCTAAAATTATATAAGAAACATATAACTAAAAAGTAAAAGAAGATAGTCATCCAGTGGTAGTGAAAGATACCTTAAACAAAACTCCAAAAGAACAAATAAGGCAAAAGTAATAATTTGAGAATATTAAAATTTAGGATTTCTGTTCAGTGAAGGTCAATGTGGTATGATGGACTGCTGTCTCCCAAATTCACTCTCCCATCTCTACATGTAACAGAATTCCTTAATTTTTGGTAGGAGCATGGTTACCTAGGTAAAAGATTATGTTGCTTAGCCTTCTTTTTTGCTAGATAAGGCCCTGTGACTACTTTCTAGCCAAGGAAATGTGATCAAACTTCCAGCAACTGTGTGTATCTATGTCATCCCCTTAAAACAAAGGGACTTACTACACTCTTATCCTTCTTGTCTCCTTCACACTTGTTGAAGAACCACCTTTCACCATGTGAAGAAAGACAATACCCTAGAAATGGTGGAATAGTAATACAGAAGGATCATTTCCTCCAGACTGTTACTTGAGAGAGAAACAAACCTTTTTTGTTTGAGTCATTGCTAATATGGGGCTCGGTTACAAATGCCAAAGTTACCTCCTACTTAATATAAACACCATGAACAAAGTTAGTGGATAGAGGACAAATTGAAAAAAATATATTGGCAATCAAAAAAGTATAATAACTAAGATATTTTAAAAAACCCTCATCCAACCAAGAAACAAAAAATGAAAATCAGAAATGTTTAAAGCTATTAACATGCAATAAGGGGAAACCCAAAACACTAAAAAGCATATTAGGAGATGACAAATTCTATTAGTAATTAGAGAAATTAAAATTTAAATTATGATACATTACTTATGCTCATCAAATTGGCCAATATTAAGCAATGCCAAGGATTAAGGATATAGGTATGTAATGTAAGGATATAGGGATATTCTTGCATTCTTGGGAGGAATGTAAATATACACTTTCTGAAAATCAGTTTGATAGAGGTTAGTTAAATTAGATAAACACACACATGTCCTTTGGCTCAGAACCTTGTTCCTAGGTAGCTATCTCAAGAAATCCTTATGCAGATCCAGAAGAAGATACATGAAGGACCAATTCCTTACAGGGCCATTTCTAGTTGTAGGGAAATGGAGACATTGTAGCTCTCCTAAAGCCGACAGAAACAAGGGATACATACATACAGCACACAGATACTAAAAACAAGAGTGCTGAGTAAAACAAGCAAGAAACAGAATGAGATTTGTAACAGTAGATCATTATATAAATGAAAATGTGTGAACATAAAAACAATATAAATAATATACATTTATAATAAAGGCATAATTAAATAAATATATATTTTACAAACACACACACACACACACATACACACACAGCAAACCACATTAGAATGGTTAAGGAATAAGGATGAAGGGGAAAATATATAAATAATATAAGAGAGAGTCATTGCATAAATTGGTGATGACAGTGTACCATGCACTAATATAACCAACTCAGCCTTCTGTACTCTAAGTACCAAAATAATAATAATAATAATAAAACAATATAAAATGTATACAAATATTTTACCACAAAACTAAGTCTGTCTATCTTTATTACTATTACGGCTACCTTTGTATACTCTTTGAAGTATTTTCCTAATATAATAAGAAGTCCTGTGAATCTTGTGAAGATTAATTTTCACAGGTTTATAATCTAGGACATTGACCAGAGGGTAAGGGGTAGTAGGAATATGTGGGATATAGAGGAAGGAACTTTAAATGTTATTCACGTTACTTCCGAAAATTTGAATTATTCTAATACTAAATCCTGGTATTATATTCTTTCATCACCCTCAGGCTCAGTAGTACAAATCTATGTTCCTAGTGAACCTCTCCCTATTCATAATTATCAAACTAAAAAAGAAATGGAAAGGAGGTTGGGAAGAGAATCAGAAGAGAACCAGAAGGGGTAAAATATATATATGTGACTAGTGAACTAAGTATCTGGTTCTTCCATTCAATGTAGATTCTATGTGTTTAGGGTTAGGAGAATAAAAGGAAAGAACAGAGTGCAGAACTTGGTCTTTCCATCAAGGAGACACCCAGTCATTTATCAGAATCCCTTTAAGTTCTGTCATCTTATTCAGCTAACTCTTCTGCTCTGTAAGTTCTCAGTGGCTGCAAGCCAAAATGTTGAATCCTTCATGTTCAATCGTACTTTTGATGCCTGTCAGAAATGAGTCCACACTTGTATTTTAAAAAATAGATTTGGCCTATTTGCATCTCACTTTGGCAATTCCTTACTCTTAAAAACTGAGCTTTGGCCTGTTAACACGGCACCCACTAGGGGATCTGTGTTCTCCTTCATTGAAAAGCAGTTCTCCTACAGTGAAATGTGTTCTGTCAGCCATCTTGTAAAAAGAAACTAACTAATCCTTGCTTTGGGTGAGCAAACAGTAACATTTCACTCTACCAGAGAGAATGTAAAAATTAAACAACTATAACAACAAAAAAAAATGTTTAGGAAAAGATTGTCTAGGCTACAGTGTGGATATAAGGTCTATATAACTTCTTATAAAATATATCCTACATCCAGGACAAGCTTCATGAATCTGCAACCGCTACTGTCTCACAGGTCTCATGCCCAGAAGGGCTTTGCTTGGGTTTCATGTTCTGTGCTTGGGTTTAGTGCTCTGGGGTGGCTATCTTTTTTTTTTTTTTTTTTTAATTTATTTATTTTTTCAGCGTAACAGTATTCATTGTTTTTGCACAACACCCAGTGCTCCGTGCAATACGTGCCCTCCCTATTACCCACCACCTGGTTCCCCCAGCCTCCCACCCCCGCCCCTTCAAAACCCTCAGGTTGTTTTTCAGAGTCCATAGTCTCTTATGGTTCGCCTCCCCTTCCAATTTCCCTCAACTTCCTTCTCCTCTCCATCTCCCAAGTGACTATGCTGAGCAAAATAAGTCAAGCAGAGAGAGTCAAGTATCATATGGTTTCACTTATTTGTGGAGCATAACAAATGACATGGAGTGGCTATCTTGAAACTCTCCCAGCTCTGGCCCTCTACCACTGCCACCCTCTGCCTGGGGTACAGTTTAAGTTCGCTGAAGGAGATCACAACACCCTCGTCCAGCAATCCTCCTTCCTCCCTTGCATGAAGTTAGGGTCAGGGAGGGTCTGGGCCAGGTGTGCACTTGCTGAATCTTGGGCTGGCAGAGAGGCAGTTCCTTTAGTGGGTGACTCCATAGGGTCTCTTTCCCAATCCCTCAGAAGTATCAAGGAGGCCTGGCGCTGGACCCCAACTGCAATAAACTGGGCAGCAGCAGGTCTGTGTAAAAGGGACATTGACTTTCCTGCCCCTGGCTGGGGCCCCACATTTTCATTTTGCCCCCATATTTTCATTTTGCCATTTTCCCTGGACCCTGCAACTTACATAGCCAGCTCTGCCTAAATCTTTCCAGCATCAGTACTGAAAAGAAACTTTCCTGGTGGGAAAAAGCAACTTATCAAGTCCTATGACCCTGTTCCTTGGTGAGGGTCTCTGACTTGGGATCCTGGTGCCAACATCACACTGGCCTCTGGATTGCATTTCTCCCTTAACTACTCTGCAGATTCAAGTAATCCTCTTTATGTCACTTTATGCAATTGAACCAAGCCAGAAATTTCAGATAAGATTTATTCAATAGTAAAGAAAACAAGAAGGAAAATAAACACATGGCATACAAGGAATAGAAATAACTCATTGACAGAATGAAGACTCTGGTGGTAGAATAGCAGACTTATACTTAAGAAGCCATTCCAAAGGACCATTCCAGTCCTTTCTACTCCCTTTACCTCCCAAACTTTCCCTTTAGTTTTTACTTCTTTCGGACAGTCTTAGTTTCCTTTTAGGGAGATCTACCTCTTCAATGGATGACTAATAAGAGGAATTAAGTCATACTTGAAAGGAAATATTAACTTCTCCTCAAAAAAGAAAAAAAAAAGTAATTTTAGCTCTGTAGGCCTACCAGAATAGCCAAACCTTAACAAAGTATATAAAATTGTTTCATTCTTATGGGGGGGGGGAATAAGTGATACAGTAGCAGAAACAGACTTCTCTAATATTGGAAATGTTACAATATTTTTTGTTTCATTTTAAATCCTTTCTATTCAAACAATGATGTGTACTATAAGTTTACTAAAAAAGTAACATGGTTATTAATGGTGATGGAAAGATAGTAACATGTTTAAGCTTCTCTCTAGAACTCTGACATTCAGGTTTCTGAAAGTTTCATTCTATTGTTTTAATTCCTGTTTATTTTTTTCTAAAATGTATGACATAATTGTAAGACTATTTGATGACTTATTTTCTTCTGGGTGTCACAGCTTGCTAATTTCCACCCCCATCTTTCTTCCTCATATGATAGGTTGAACTGCAGTTATAATAGACTTTTTGCAGAGAATAAAAGGAAAGTTCTGCTAATTTTTAAAATTCTCTTAAGCTAGCAGATGCTTAACTTTTGGATTTCTCAGGATATTTTTAAAGTGAAAGCAAAACCCATAAATGATTGCCAATTTTTTTTATTTCATCGAGTAATGGTCTTTAAAAGTAAAACATACTAATTATACTAGTTCATAAAAAAAAAGGATATTTTAATTCTGAAGAAAGTCCTTTACCTGAACAAACTGAACAATGGACTCTCCCCATTTCTCCATGGAACACTTCAGAACATGAAAATCATTACCAGGTAAACTTCCTGAATAAGAAGTTGGCAAAATTTTAAAATTCACAATAAATATTTCCCTGCAAAGTTTTCAACTATTTGGAGTATTTCTACAGGTTTTTTGAACTTTTATATATGACAATATATTGAGATTCAACAGTGTGCATTCTGTGGCTTTACAAAGTCATCCTAAATTTAAAAACCTGTGGAGCAAGAATTTCATTATGCTTTTCTTTTTATTACTAAGAAAACTAAACAGAAACCATTGTAAAGGGCCATTGTCTTCTCTCAAATTGCTCTTTACAACCAAACTTTCATTTCTAAAACAATAGAATACCGCATATGACACGATTGAGATATACCATGGGTTATTTTTAACACCAAGGATGTTACTTTATAATTGATAGCCTAATTTGATAAAGTAGGCCTGTAGTTTTGTCAATATAAGCATCTTTATTCTTACAAGGCTCTCTTCTACATTTAATTCCTCTTGGAATTATGTATGCTTTAGATACATTCACATAGATAAAAATGTGTTAGGAATTTTTAAAAATTCTGAAGAAAATCTTTGTTTAATAAATGTTGCATTCCTACATGTAGTTTTAGCATGGCTGTTTAGAATTTTTTCATTACCTGCATAGGAAGCTGAACACTATATAGAATTAATAAACTTGAACTGGACCCTCACCCTTTGTTGCATAATAATCAATGTAAGGATGTTATAAGGAAATATTTATTATATTAAAACAAAGGACATTATTCTGATAGCTGTTGAGTCTAAAATGTAACATTTGACTTTCAAAGCAAGTAAATCAGCAGAGCTTCAAATAGGGGGACTCAACCAACAAAGGATCATAAAGTTAAAAAGTCTCTGTTAATCAATGACAAATTTAGTACTTGTTGCTACAATTACAAAGATAATAGTTCCTTTATGTCAGTGCCTTTGGTTTTGCAGCTGTAAAATAGCTTTGAAATTCAGCATTTCAAGGAATAGAAATTAATAGGAGGTCATTTCTACCAGAGAAATTTTAGGAGCCCATCCTCTCTAATCATCATTAAAAACTAAATCCATAGGAGAAGAGGCACTTTACTGATTGTCAAGTGGAAGCTATTATTCATTTGATGAAGCTCTTGGCACCGTGCCATTGATTCTGCACTACAGCCTGCTGCTTGTTCTCCTTCATCTCGTGCAATCAGAGTTGTTTCTGCCTGCCAGGAGCTATTTATAGAGCAAAGGGGTGGGGGGGAGAAAAGCTGATATGTTCTCCGTCTTGAAAAACAACTTTCAAACTTTGTAAGTATAAATCTGTTTTTCTTGTCATCAGACTGTCTGCTTTTTCTGTCAATGCAGAACATAAGGAAGCTGACTTCAAGACAACTGCCCTTCCTAATAATGACTCTGAATTTGGTGGAGTCACGGGCTACCGTCACACTGCATCTGACACCCCTGGATTAATAGTCCTCAAAACTACATACACCGTCATATGTCTATAGTATAATTCTCTCATTTCTAGACTTCTAAATCCATTCCAGTTCTGTATCTTAAAAATTACTAAGAGCTACTCCCTGCTTTCTTATACTTATTAAAAGCAAATATACCTTGCAAAGAAAAAGGGAAAAAGCACTATAAAGAAAAATTTCAAACTGTAAGTATAGGAAGATATTTGGGGGCTCAATTATTTAGGAGTTGGTTCAACAGTTAAGTGTGAAACTGTTTTTCTTACAATTGCCAAGAAGTTGGGTTTTTAAAATTTTACTTAAAGGATTAGTCATCCTAAGACAACATAAATCTTTATGTTAAAAATTATCCCATGATATGAACATGACATTCTCAAATTTATCTCAACTCTTATTGTCTTGAGTTGCAGTTGTGAACATATTTCAAAACCCTAGCTATTCAGAATCTTTATTTTTGGAGAAGTTTCAGGCCTTATCTCAGCACTTTCCAAATCTACTTAAAATATTTTATCTTCTAAAATAATAGAGAAAATAAAAATAAGATAATAATGTACTTTTAAAATCTTAAGGATAGAAATAGCAATACTTCTGGTTGTTAAAACTTAATATAATGGAAAGGAATTGTATTTGGTTGTTAAAATTTAATATAATGGAAAGGAATTGTATTTGTTGGAATGCAAAATAACAAAACCAAAACCTGAGCCTTAAAAAAGATATACATGGAAATAAAATCATATGGCTGTGAATTACCTGATATAATTTATTTGACAAATTTGTTCACAATTCAATCAAATGTTGTTTTAATAAAGTACAATTTTCAAAAAATAGCCATAGAGTTAGAGCATTGCCAATAAATGTTTGGTTATAAATAGAACATCAAAATATAATTCTAATCATTTGAAAATAAAATAAAGATCAGCTAAAGTAGAAAACAGACCATGGACTTATTTGTTTTGTTTTAACTTCATAGAAGACCTACATTTCAGCACCCCTTTTGGTTTGTGGTATTTTTCAGAGTCCTGGCTTGCAGCAGGAACCAGAAAGGTATACTTACCAGGGAGTCTATAGTATCTTTTCTCCTGAAAGCTACATGCCTTACCACCAAGACATTTATCTAGAAGCTAAGATTAAATGAAATGCTCTGTTTCAGACAAAACCTATAGACTATGAAGTGAAATTAAGTATCATGGATTCAGGTATTTCAGAAAGTCAAGTGGAATAAGAAAATTAAAAGTCCATTTGATTCTGAATTTTCCAGAATAACTCTGCATAGCCTGAACTTCTAGATAATTTCCAGCTTTTCCTGCCCTTCACTTTTAGTTCTCACAACTTTCTTCTTATGGTTTTTCACTCTAAACAATGAAAAAATTGGGGCATTCGTAGAACAGTATTTTGAAATCTCTGCTATTAATTCAACAGATCACCACTGGGCTCAGGTTAGGTTTGTGGAGCTAATCCCCATCTTAAACATTCAATAGTTCACTCAACAAATATTTACTGAGTACCTACTATATCCTGGCACCATCCCAGTTGTCAAGATACCCTGAGGAATGAAAAACATGCAAAGTTCCTATCTTTATTTAATTTGTATTCCAATGGAGCTTCAGTTAAAACAAAACAAAGATCAACATCAAAAAATATCTTTCCTTCATGAACAAAATCCTATATTTCTCAAAACTGCACAACATTAAATTGAAGGGCAACAAATTCACAAGTTACACCTTCAATGTTTGAGCACTGACATTATATGCCAGATACTGTCTTGAATAGTTTTTCATGCATTATCCCATTTAATTAGTACCCATCAATCTTAATCTTCAAAAAAAAAAAAAACCAAAACAAAAAACCTCATAAACAGGTAATAAATGAATAGTTAGAAAGGTGAAGTAAATTATTAAGTTTACATAGATAAAAAGTGGCAAATCAAACACAGGTCTCTTCCAACTATAAAAATAGTAATTTCAGGCAACTCTTCTACCAAGGACTTAGTAGCATTCATTCATTCATTCATTCAGCATTTATTCAACCAATATTAAGAGTATCTCATATGTGGCAGGCCAAAGAGGTAAAGATCCCTGCTTTGGGGAAGCTTAAATCTTAGTGAGAGGAGACAGACAACAAAATAAGCACAATAAATAAGCAAATACATAATATATTAGGTTAACATCAATTCATTGGAAAAAAATATAAAGTGTAACATTTTCCCTAATAACCTGAACTCTTAAGTTACTGGTAAAGACAACTCTCAAAATTAAAAAATAAATAAATAAAAAGGAGCTCAGGAGACCAATAATAAGCACCATAAAAAGGAAATGCTACAGTATTTCCAGTGTTGAAGAAATGACTTAATACTGGGGGAAATGACACCTGTTTGCCACCACTGCAGAGAGTTGAATTTATTATAAATCTTTGTTATTGTGATCATGAGATGCTTGGAAATAAAGGGCAGAGCAGGGCATCAGTAATTGCCCATCTGGAATACAACAAACACACGTAAATCACTGGAAAATCACGTGTGGTTTGATGACATTTCTCTACTTTGGTTTCCACTGACTGGTATGCCAAACCCCAGACACCAAAATGACTAAGGTTGGGGAATAAATACCCATCATTAAATCTCCAGTGGTTTAATAATTATCCCTCTTCCTGGGGACATGATTAAACCTCACACAGAAAAAAAAAAAAAAAAAAAAAAAAACAAGAAACTAAGTCGCTGGGCATCAGAGGTGAAGAGAAAGTAAATGAGAAAAAGAGAGTGAGAGCAACAAGGGAAATGAGAGAAGAGAGGGGGAGAGCACAGAGAGGAAAAATCTCTTTGGTGGTTACTCTCAACCATCCTTAGGCTCAAGGCAGCCACCCACAGGCACTAAACAAGTGATGAAGTTGCAATCTGGGTGTGTACCTCATTCTCATAATTCCAGAGGATGGGGCAAGTTGCTCCAATGGGAGCAGAAAGTGCAGTAACACAAGAAACATAATCCTACCCAAGGCCACGCTTTCCTCCTAGAGGAATGGCTGAGCTGGATCCTTCTTACACAAAAATGGTGAATCTTCTCTCTTCTGGGAGTATTAATTGGCTTTGGTCAATATCACTTTCTTAAGAGGGAAAAATGGAATCTTTCTTTTAATAGCATATGAAGTGGTCCCTAAGTTATAACTGACCTGAATACAACTCAGTCAGAGTTCCCTGTAATGGCTGAAAAATCCAGCATTACCTTCCTATGCATGGAGTTTCCACACACATCCTAAGAAAAGAATTCCCAATTATTGACTGGAACTAAGGGAAGTAAATTGGCTACAAGATGATGATAAATCCCATTTGAGATATAATACCAGGGATTACATGTAAACTGAGATCAAAGATCAAAGTCAATACTCCTTAAGTAGTTTCCTTCTTAGTTTTTCCTATTTATAAACTGAAAATATTCTAGCAGGCCCACTCCAGAAATCATGTCTGTATTACCCATTATTGTATCTCTAGTACCTGTACAGTACTTAACAAATATTAGCACTCAATAAACATTTTGACCAAAAAATGTAGATACATGAATGTATTAATATTATTTTTTAACTGAAGTATAGTTGACACACAATGTTATATTAGTTTCAGGTGTATAACAGTGATTTGACAACTCTATACATTATGCTCTGCTCATAAGTGTAGCTACCATCTGTCACCATACAAGGTTGTTACAATACCACTGACTGACTCTCTTTCAATCCCCGTGAATTATTTATTCCATGACTAGAAACCTGTACCTCCCACTCCCCTTGACCCTTTTCCCATCCTCCACCCTTCTCCTTTCTGGCAATCATCAGTTTGTTCTCTGTATTTATGAGTCTGCTTCTGCTTTTTTTGGATTGTTCATTTGTTTTGTTTTTTAGATTCCACATAAAAATGAAGTTATACAGTATTTGTCTTTCTCTGTCTGACTTATCTCTCTTAGTATAATAGTCTAGTTTCATCCATACTGTTGTAAATGGCAAGATCTCGTTCTTTTTTATGGCTGAGTAGTATTTCATTACATATTTACATACCACTTCTTTATCCATTCATCTATCAATGGACACTTGGGTTGCTTCCATAGCTTAGCTATTGTAAATAATGTTTCAGTAAACACAGGAGTGCCTATACCTTTTCTAACTAAAGTTGTTTCCCCCCCTCGCCTCCGGGTAAGTATCCAGTAGTGCAATTACTTTTCTTTTATTTATTTATTTCTTTATTTTTTCTAGAAACCCTCAAACTGTTTTCCACAGTGGCTATACCAAGTTACATCCCCACCAAGAATGCACAAGGGTTCCTTTTTTTGCACATCCTTGCCAACACTTGTTATTTCTGTCCTTTTGATACTAGACATTCTGACTGGTGTGAGGTGATACTTCACTGTGGTTTTGATTTGCATTTCCCTAATGATTAGTGATGTTGAGCAATTTTTCCTGTGTCTGCTGGCCATCTGTATGTCTTCTTTGGAAAAATGTCTATTTGTTTTTCAGTTTTGAGTTATATAAGTTCTTGATATATTTTAGATATTAACCCCTTATGAGACAAATCACTTGCAAATATCTTCTCCCATTCAGTAGGTTGCCTTGCCATTTTGTTGAGTTTTCTTTGCTGTGCAGAAACTTTTTGTTTGACATAGCCCCAATAGTTTGATTTTTTGTTCCTATTTTTCTATCTTACAAGAACATGGTAGCAATTTATATAAAATTATTGGGTTCCCTGAATTAATTAGGTACCTTAATGACTCTTAAAATTTATTATACTTATATGCCTCATTACTTACTTTTATATATTATATATTATATATATATTTATATATTTTATATATTATTTTATTTTATCTTATTAAACGAAATAATACCAAATTACTCTCCGGAAAACATATGGCAGGAAGGAAAAGTAAATAATATTTATTAAAGATTCATTAAGATTGGCAAGTGCAACATGTCTTTATTTGCATGGTCTCATGTATTTTTTAAGGCACTCTGATTTAGACATTATTATTCTCCTTTAACAGGGAAAGAAGTATAGGCTTAGAAAGGTCAATTAATTTGCCTAAAGTCATACAACCAGTAAGCCGCAGAATAAAGATTCAAACCTTGGACCTTTTGACTTAGAAGTCCATACTACTTTCTAGTATATCAAACTGCTAAAGGAAAACATACTGAAACTTCAAAAGCAAGCATCTATCTGTCAAAAGATAAAGAACCTTCTCTTCAAGCTTGGGCTGTGCCTGCGCTAGCTGTTTTCATTATAATAGACACTTATTTTTTTTTTAAGATTTTACTTATTTATTTGTCAGAGAGAGAGAGAGAGAGAGCACAAGCAGGGGAGCAGCAGGCAGAGGGAGAAACAGGCTCTCCACTGAGCAGGGAGCTCATTGCAGAGCTCAATCCCAGGACTCTGGGATCATGACCCAAGCCGAAGGCAGTTGCTTAACCAACTGAGACACCCATGCACCCCTATGAACAATTTCAATAAAGGAGAAAAGTGTTGAGTCCAGCCACCAAAATATCTTTTATTTAGAGGTTTTATGGTATATTAATAGGCTAAGAAGTTACTCTTCTTTCTAATGAGTTATTTTATTAAAAAATATTTATCTGCCTCATGTGTTTTAGTTTGATTTACCTTTAGTCAGATCAATCAGGAAAAATATAACTCAAAGAAAGTCACAGATGGAAGCAAGAAGAGAATTTGGAGATACCTGAGCATCCCGAAAAATTCACTGATGTCCACCAGGAAAGACATGAAAAGCAAACCTTTCTTGATGAATACCAGTTTCCTGGAAGGGGCAATTATGCTCTTCTCTTCCAGAAAGTTAGCTAGAAAAGCCAGCATGACCTCTGAGTAAGTCTCCTGTGAATAAGCTCTGGAAGGCATCCATAGAAGTGTAATCCTATATAAAGCTGAACAATCCTGTGGCAATTCGATTGATGGTGAATTTGGTCTTAGGGGAAAGAGTCCTACACTGGTAAGTGAAGTAGATGGTATTGGTGTCTTAACCACCAGACTGCACATGCATGTTGCACACACAACTGAGTTAATAATTACCAGAGTTCAAAACTAAGGACTTTAGTCTATGTATGTCTGTGTATCTCTTGAAGAGAGAAAAATCATCCTTAGGGAGGAAAATGGTCCATTTTTCAACTGACTTAATATGGAAAACTCCCTGCAGTAAACATGTGTTGAGTCAAATAGAAAATCATTCAGCAAAATTTATAAAGAAAAAATCAGTTTCATAAACTTCTGGCAGCCTCAAATTCAAAGTACTCTGATTATATGATCAAAGTTTCAGCACTGAGTATTGGAAATCCCTGTAAGTGAGATTGTCAAAAGGAGATATTAAGCCATAAACATTTATAATCAGAATCATAACCTACCAAAAATTGGCTTATGTTTTCATGTACAGTACTGTACCTCAGTCTCCCCCATAAAAGAAGATATAAACAGTATCAGTTTTATGCATAAGAACTGATTATGCATATCCTTATCTTGAAGGATAGTGAAAGGTCCATATGACCCCCAAAATGTATCATCCTTTCTCACACACTACTGGTCTCAATCTAAGAAATTAACCATTAATGACACTTCTTTGGATTAGAACATAATATCTGTTAATTATCCATACACATACATAACCTTTTCCTTTAAGAGTAGAGTTTGAAAGAATAGATGGAAATTAGGTTTATTTTATAGGAGAAAGAGAACAATTTGGGATATCCATGGAAAAAAATCAGACCACTAAATGTCAATAAGCAAAGATGCCAGAAGATATGATAATAGAAAGTTAGAGTGAAGGTAAATTTTTCTAACATAATAACAAAATTCATCTAGCTCACCTTACTCAGGAAGATTAAATAATGTATGCAGAGCTCTCTGAACTCCTTGAAAAAGAAGCACAGACATACAGAGAATAATTATAGCTGCATATTCTAGTACCTAAACAAGTCTTGGCTGAACACCCCATTAGGTCATGCATATCATCAGACTACCATTAAGTAAGCCAAGAGAAAAAACTCCTACTTGCTAGTCAGGGAGCCAAAGAGTAAAATGCAGCCTTCAATACCACTGATTCCAACTAGAATTCAAGTTGGGCTCCAAGTATAAGAATCTGGTTCACATATTTTTAATGGGCATCTTTCAGATACTTAAGGAAGAAAGAAATTAGTAAATTCTCCCCAAACTTTATCCCTAATAAGTAAAGAATGAAGACTGCCACCTGTCTAGGATTTGAGTTTCATATGAGTGTTCACTACATCAAAGCATCAAGGGACAGGCTTTCAGTAAAGGCAGACAAGATCAAGAGACTTGCATATTTTAAATAAGACACAAAAATTACAACAAAAAAAATAAAACACAACCCCTCTTTATTCAATCAGAAATCTGAGGGCCCTTACTGGGTTAGGCTTAAATTTACTCTATGTTCTAGAAAGGGTACCTTGTTTAAAAGGAAGTTTAAGGGAGAACAAATGTATTTCAATGAACAAATGTATGGGGTTTTATAAATTAATAAAAGTATTCTGCAAGGTGCTTTGAGAGTCAGAGATTAAAGAAAACTGTGAAGTGATATAAAGCATTCACTTTCCCTAATGCTGTGAGAATATGAGTAGCTTTTCTCAGCTGTTGTCAAAGAATTTTTCCATGTTTATTCTTTCCTGATGTCATCTATACCAGTAGCTATATCAATAGCAATAACATATTTAATTAAGATTTAAAAATTGAAAAGGAATATTAAATATGGTATCTTTTTTGATTCTTAGATATAGTCTGGAGAGTTATTTTTATCTCAGTTTTACAGATAAAGCAACAAAGTTTAAAAAAGAAATCAGTGATTTACTCAAGGCTACACAAGAGCTAAGTAGTAGAACTGAGTGTCAAATCCATCTCTTTGGACTCTAATACCATGACATTTCCTCCCACCAACTTAGATTTTCTGATTAATAATGTAGACAACTCTTGTTTTGGTTTTTTTCCCCCATTGCTAATTTCGCAAAGACGACCTTCTAGTCAGACCTGTTTAAATAATCTAATTATTAAGGTAAAATTACAGTAATTTTTATCACTGAAGAGTATAACGAGGGTGCAAACTACAACTCTTTTACATGATCCAGACTAAAGAAATAGACTAGAGACTTCAGATTGTTCCTGGATCAACCCAAATGTGGTCATCTTGCTAATACAAGGGGATTTCTTTATTATGGATCTTAACTCGTGAAACTGAGTCTCCTAAGTGTTGATGCAATCCACATGTAATGTTATGAAAGTCTGCCCGAGTTACGCCCCCAGGGGCAGGTGGTTCGTTTGATCCTTATAGTCGTAAAGGAAACATTTGGTAATCAGACTAAAAAAGTACCCCAGAGAAAAACAGGAGGGCATTTGCACAATGATGTGAAATTCTTTTTCTGCCTAAATCTCATTTTTCCAGCAGTAAAAGAATCTGAAGAAGAAACTTGGAGACTAGAAAGAGCTTTAGAAGCAATTGTTAGAGTGGTCTGGTGACAGCAATAAAAATAGAGGTAAAGGAAAAAATCAAGAGTAGCTCTTTCTTGCCACAGCATATTACAGAAAGTCTCCATAAAAATGTATTTCAGTTAGACTTTGCTGGGTAACAAAACACCCCTAAACTAAATGGCTTAACAAAGTTTTTATTACTTTCCACGGTTCTTGTGTGGTTCCTCTTCTGACCTCACCTGCACTTATTCATGTGCTATATTCACCTACAGAGTCAGCTATAGTCCAGGTGGGGAAACAGACTCCATCTGTTAATAGAAGTCACGTTGCAAAAGTTTTTGGATACAAAGAGGCATAATTCTTTAAGGTCCATTATCTCCCTAATCAACTACTTAGGGGTCTTTAATCCCAGTTGTACATAGAATCATCTGGGATATCTTTAAACAAATAAAATTGACTAGGTCTCACTCTTAGAAATTCTGGCTTAAGTGGTAGGAGATAAAGCCCAGTCATCAGCATTTCTTAAAAGCTCTCCAGGTGGTTAAAATTAAGCAAGATTTAAGAACAACTATTTTGGAGGCACCTGGGTGGCTCAGTCCATTAAGCATCTGACTCTTGGTTTCAGCTCAGGTCCTGATCTTGTGGGTCATGAGATCAAGCCCTGCATAGGGCTCCATGGTCTGTGTGGAGTCTGCTTGAGATTCTCCCCCTCTGCCCCTCCTCCTACTCACACACATGTGTGCACACTCTCTCATTCAAATAAGTTTAAAAATCTTAAAAAAAAAAAAAGGAATGACTGTTTTCTATTCCAATGATTGAATTACAGTAGCTACAGAATGAGTAAGTGAGAATACTCTGTAATACGAATTTCATACTAAGTGATAAGGGGTAATATAAAATAGAAGAAAAATAGAAGACAGAAAAGTATTGGATCACAGTCAATAACAGAACCAGAACAAAGACACTAATTCAGTCAAAACTAGCTATGGGTTTTTACTAATACCCTAATGAAAGGAGATTGGTAATTAACAGCAGGAAAAAAACCCTGATGAACTACATAACTAGGTTATATCTATAATTTGTTGTGTATATATTTATAGATATGCTTAACCATTTAAAACTCAATACATAGTTTACTCATTGATATTGTTTTAGTTTTCCCCAATTGACTCTGTATTTTTCTTCTAACACTAGTTCTCAACACAAATTGAAACTTGGATGGTTTTAAAAAATAGTGATGCAAAAGCCCAAACCCAAATCCCAAATATTCTGATTTAATTGCCCTGCAACAGGACCAGGCATCAGATACCCAGGTGACTATAAGATGAAACCAAGCTTGAGAACTGTTGCTCTAAGATATCATTTTTTCTTTCTTTCTTTCTTTCTTTCTTTCTTTCTTTCTTTCTTTCCTTCTTTCTCTCTCCCTCTCTTTCTTTCTTTCTTTCTTTCTTTCTTTCTTTCTTTCTTTCCATATCATTATAAACAAAACTTTCCAAGTTTTGTTAAGGAGAGTTTGGCATTAACTCTGATGAAACCAGTCAATACAGTAGTCTCTCTTAGGGTTCAAAATAATTCTCTAAGGGCAAGACCTACATCTTGTTCAACTCTGTGTATCAGCAGACTGGCACATGTGTGGCATAGACATGGACTGGTAACTCTCTTACAGAACGAGCACCCCCAACCTGCTGTTGTGTGAATTTGGGTGAGAGCTAAATATTTTTTATTAAATAAATACTAAAATTTTTTAAATGCAATTGACAGTGACATCTGGGGTAAGCTAGTACCTAGAAAACCTCATATTGTTTGAATACCCCCAATGATTAACTGAAATAGTCCTCTCCATCAGAGACAGAACTTAAAAGAGAGCCATTTAACAGTCAATATTCCTACATTCCAGAGCCTCTGCCACAGTAGACTGACATGCCCAGAGACAACAGACTTGGCACCCCTACTTAATAGCAGACATTTATCTTTTAACTTCTGATACTTCCTATCTCCAATCCTCATACTTTACTTCCTGCTCTGTTTCTGCATTTATCCAGCTCCTAAATCTTCCTGGCTTAAACTTCTGTCCTGACTAAACATTTAGTCTTCGGAATTTGACTTGTCTAGTTTCAACCCTCCATCCTTTCTAGAATACAACTTAGACTGTCTCTGACTTTTCTTATTCTCAGCCAATACCCAAAAATCATGTCAGTGCAGCTTCACCCATGGGGCATCAACCATGATGTTCCACTGGCCTATGCCCCAAGTAGGCTTCTCCTTCCTTCCCAATCCACTTGCTTACAGGTCAACCCTACACTGGAGACTGACCCTCATTCTACTGGCTGGATGTCAAGACCCTACTTAGGATATGGGAACTCAGGAGACTTCAGAAATAAGAGTTCACAAACAAATATTGAGCCCTATCCTAGAGAAAATATATATAGATAGATATGAGAAATGTTGGATTTAGCAAAATCAAGTAGAGTTCTTTAGTGGAAGCCTTCATAGAGCTTTTATGTACACTGAATTTCTAGCACTGGCAACTTGAAAAATTCCGATAATTCTCACTAACCATATGAAATTTGGAGACAAGCAAACTGAGATGAGATGACATCCCTTCTCTCTTTCTCTCTTTCACTCTCTCTCTCCTTTTTTTCTTTTCGAGATTCATTTACTTATTTAAGTAATCTCTCTGCCCACTGTGAGGCTCAATCTCATGACCCCAAGACCAACAGTCACATGTTGTACTGACTAAGCCAGCCAGGCTCTCTTTCTCTCTCTTCTGATTAGCTTGGAAGAATGGTAGGATGTATAGAGAGGGATAAATTAGAGACTAGTGAAATCAGAGAAGTTTTTAGGGCTATTTATTGGAAACAAAGGCATTGGAACTCCACACTGAATTAAGAGAGTTACTTAAAGCCCTAAGATATCTCCTCACCATGGAAATGGGATATGTTCATGATAAGGTATAGTGAATTTTGATATGCTATAGTTTACAATGTCTCAGGAGAGCACAGTTCAGGTTTTTACGGTAAAACTTCAAACAATTTTGTCTCAGCTCTAACAAATTCCAGAAACAATCCTACACTCTCAAGCTATAGAAAAGTGGATGGAATACAAATTTCCCAGCCCAAAAATTTAGCTTCAAGGGAACGATGAATCAAATCAAGAGAAATTTATTCATAACTTATCAAAGCAAATAGAATGGAAAAGTGAGACCTATGTTAAACATAAGCACATTTTAGGGAGGAAAATGGCATAGCAATTACAGATACTGCAGTATAGAAACAAAACAGTGGATGATAATGAAGTTGTGCAAAATGGAATTCACTAACCTGTTCTGATACAAAAATGTAAATAATGGAAAAAATTCATTTTGGAATGCAAGAAGAATATAATAAAAAGATTAAATTTAACAAAGTAAGCTCTTTATCAACCTAAAAATGAGACTAAAAAGCAATGAGATATGATGAAATAAGAAATGGTAGCATAAGAAAAAAGTAGCATTTTAAAAGACCTACTACAAAAATAAAAATAAACTAAAAATAAAATGAAAATAAATAAAAGACTTTCTAAATAAGTTAGAGCAAGCAAGAAACAAAATAGAATTACTAATACAGAGGAAACCCTTGAGGTAATTATAGCAAACACAGAGAAAAAAGCCAAAACAATTAAAGTAATTAGAGGAAAAGATAATGGATATGAAGGAGATACTGTGAAAATGATAAAAATACCATGAGTTAGTTTGAGTTGAATAACTCCAATAGTGAAGAACAAAATATATTCACAGATATAATACAAAACAACGACCCACAAATAAACCTACAACCCAAATTTGTATATCAAAAAAACACTATGTTTCAGGAAATAAAGTAAATACAATAATCAGCAAAAAGATATACCTGGTAGTTGCTGAATTTCAAAAATAAAGAAAAAAATCTTCAGGAATTCCTTGCAGGGGTGGAAAAAAAGTCACATTGGTTTTAGACTTCTGCAAAGCAATGATTTCCGAAAACCATTAGAGCAATATCTCTAAGGTTCTTTTTTTTTTTTTCTCTTAAGATTTTATTTACTTGACAGAGAGCGAGTAGACAGAGAGGCAGGCAGAGAGAGAGGAAGAAGCAGGTTCCCTGCTGAGCAGAGAGCCCGATGAGGGACTCGATCCCAGGACCCCAGGATCATGACCCGAGCCAAAGGCAGAGGCTTTAACCCACTGAGCCACCCAGGTGTCCCATTATCTCTAATGTTCTGATAGAAACAAATTATTATCCAAGAATATTGTCCCCAGCTAAGATATCTTTCAAAAATTAAAAAAGATAAATATTTTGAAAACGAAAAACTCAGAGAATACAGCAGCCATGAACTATTTTTTTCAAAAACACACAAAAAAATCTAGATCATTAGTAGGATAGAACAATTAGAATAAATATATAAATAAATACATAGACTAACTATATAAATAAATAGAAATATTTATTTGATTGAGTGGAAGCAACATACGGTTGTGCAGACTTTTCATTGTCCAAATTCGGGTAGCACCATTCATATTATAAACTGATCAACTGAATGTGATGACTATAGAGTTTCAACTTGGATTTTCTTTTGTGAAAATCAGATAAGACCAAATTAAATGATCTTATTTATAACAACATGAGATTTATGACCATTATATTTACCCAATTATTTCTCCCTATCTATGCCTTTAACAATAAATATGCATAGGGATAGATCTTTATGTTCACCTACTCTTAAAGATTACTATTATAGAATAGTTGGATTTAACTATTCAATAATGATTAATTTAATCACATGTAGATATGTAGCAATTTACAAGTGATTGGTAATAAGGAGAAACTATGTGATTGTCCTAGTCCTGGATTTCATAACATATCCTTTTTATTTTATAAAAATAATTTGTCATCCATTTTACCCTCTTAACATTCCATTCTGTCCACATATGTCTTAATTCTAGGGAATAAGTGAGCCTTGGTAGGTGTTCTGAAGATATCAAGTCCCACACATCTAACTTCTTTTTTTGGATTTAAATTCCCTCTGAGAGAGCCTGGAAGGAGAATCCCTATAAGCCATACAATCCTACCACCATGGCCACATCTTGCTAGAGAAGAATAGACACCAGTTCCAAGATGAATGTTTTGCTTAGCCACAATAAATGAATACATAGAAACTATATAATTAGTAACAGGACTTGAATTAGACAATCAGGACCAAGACAATCATATTGGACCATGTAAAAAAATTAATAAGAGAAAAATCTAGATTTCTAGATTTCTAGATTTCTAGAGAGAGGAAATAATTAATTAGACACATTTAGAAAAACAAATAGAATTAAAGATTCCACCTTCAGTTTGGGAGAAAGGAAAAAAAAGGAATACATAAGAATTTAGGATATAGGTAAGGAGTTAAGAAAAGGCAGCAAAGGGCCTCATTTCGGCCTTAGCCTCCGCCATGTGCCCCAGCTTGGTTCAACCTGTATTTAGCAGTACGTGGTACTTATAAAGAAATCAATATACTCATACTTTATTCACCACTGAAGTGTTATTAACTCTGTATAATTCCTTTAGAGAGAAGAATAAATGAGTGATAGGCTTCAGATAACTGAATCTTTAAATAAGAAATAACCCTGGGCCCTAACATTTAAAGGGTCTAAAAATTGGTATGAACAAAATTAAAGCCCTCCTAAATAAATTAAAAAAAAAAAAATCTATGGTATAAGAAAGTAGAAAAGGGATGTAAAAAAAAAAAAAAAAGTAGAAAAGAAAGTAGAAAAGGGATGCCTAGATGGCTCAGTCAGTTAAGCGTCTGCTTCCTGCTCAGGTGTCTGGGATCCAGCCGCCCACAGAGCTCCCTGCTCAGAGCGCAGTCTGCTTCTCCTTCTGCCCCTCCTTCTGTTGTGCTCTCCCTCTCACTAATTCTCTCTCTCAAATAAGTAAATAAACTCTTTAAAAAATGTAGAACTGCATTGTTCCCCACCACCACCTACTCTCCTTTACTTGGGCTAGCTTGAAAAGGTTTGTTTCTTTACAAACAAAAGGGCTTTGTTCGCATAAGTAAAGCATAATCAAGGCAGTCTACTGTGGTGTTTGGGTTTGCGAAAGGCCTGTGATGATGAGGATTACCACTAAAGGCCGAGAGGAATAGGTAATAAAAGGGAGACACGAATCCAAGCCAAAGATTTTAGAAAGTATGAAGTTTAAAACAGGAAAACCAAGATAAGCAGACAAGATTCAAGTGCAAGGATAGGCTTGAATATGGGAGGGAGTTAAAGAGCAGGTCTGGGATTGGGCAGAACTGAATTACACTTATGGTAATAGCTGACCAGGCTGCTTAGGTCAACCTTACTGCCAAGAACAACTAGAAAAGAGAGAAACAATTTTTAGCATCCATGAGAGAAGTGACTTCCAGTTTCTAGTTCTGGATGTGAGGCGTGTGGAACTTACCACTCTGCCCTAACAACAATAAAAAGTTGAATGGACTGAAAAATCAAGATTTCCTGGATCCACAGAGGGAGGAAAACGCAGACCAAACTGCTGTCCCCAGACTGAAGAGACAGGCAAATATAGGCAGTCACAGTTTACCAGGGCAGAACTCAACAAGCAGAAACCGCCTCAGGAACCAGTACTAGGTTAGGAAGCCTGAACTGTGATGAATTACTAAGGGTTAACTATGGACAACTCTGAGAGTCAAAAACTGAGGGTGAAGCAGTCGTAGGAGAGCCCCCACAATATTGTGAGATTTAGCTCCAAGAGCTAAATTCCCATGGTAAATACCAGAAAAATGCCCTTGGGATCCAACAGAAGCCCTATGTTTTCGACAAGGCTTGCACTCTGGAGACCAGTTACCCGGAGCCTAACCTGCTGGGGTATTATCAGAGCTTAACTGACCTAGGAGAAGGGACATACCCAACTCCTGTCAGCTCTAGCCCTCCACGTGGAGGAAGGGAAACACCCAGCTCCAGCTACTGTAATCACCCTGTTCTAACCTAAAGGGGAAAAGAAAAGCAGAAGCATGCTCGGTGTTCACAGTCCAGAAGCCCAGAATCACTGAAAGTTTGAGATTTAATCATAAGACTGTAGAATGCTTTTCTCCCTCACCCACACCTCACCACTAAATCACTAAAAGCTTATTTATAGAGGTTCTTTTTACCCAATACATAGTCTGGCTATCCAGAAGAAATTAAAGGCCAATGGAAGGGCAAAAGACACAGTTGCAAGAGACAGAGCAAGCCTCAGAAGCAGACACAGCAGGATGTTGGAATTACCAGGCTGAGAATTTAAACAACTATGATTAATATGCTAAAGGTTGTAATGTATAAAGTAGACAGCATGCAAAAACAGATGGGCAATATAAACAGAGAAATAAAAATTCTAAGAAAGAACCAAAAAGAAATGCCAGAGACCAAAAACAGTGTAACAAAAATGAAAAGCACTTCTGATGGGCATATTAGTGAACTGGACATGGTTGAGGAAAGAATATCTGAGCTTGAGGATGTATCGACAGAAAACTCCAAAACAAAAATCAAACAGAACAAAGACTAAAAAAAATTAACAGAATATCCAGGGACTATGGGAAAACTACAAAAGAAGGTAAAATATACACATAATGGAAATACCAGGAGAAGAAATAGAGAAAGAAACAGAAGAAATATTGAAATAATAATGACCGAAAATTTCTCCAAATTAATATCAGAAACCAACATAACCAGGAAGCCAAGAGAATACCAAGCAGGATAAATGTAAAAACAAAACAAAACTACACCTAGGAATATAATTTTCAAATCATACAAAACCAAGGATAAAAAAAAAAAATCCTTAGATTAGCCAAAGGAAAATAAACAATAAACATCTTGCCTATAGCAGAACAAAGATAAAAATAATATCCAGCCTCTCAGAAATCAACCAAGCAAGAAGAAAACAGTGACATATTTAAAATGTGGAGAGGAAAAAAAAAAACCACCAGCCTTCTAGAAATCTTCATTCTCCGAATTTATCCTTCAAAATGAAGGAGAAATAAAGGTTTTATCAGATAGAAAGAAATTGAATAAGTCTGTCACCAGTCAACCTGCTTTTCAAGAAATGTTAAAAGTTCTTTAGAGAGAAGAAAAATAATATAGATCAGATGCTAAGATCTGCATAAAGAAAGGAAGAACATCAGAAAAGGATTGATAAGTGAAGGTAAAAGAAAAATTTACTTCTCTTATTCTAAATTGATTTGAAAAATAACAGTTTGCTCAAAATAAATATAGCAACAGTGTATTTGATTATGTATGCAATACACACATCAATGTATGTGTGTGAATATATCTATATCCTATAGATAGATATAGATATAGATCTATGCCTATTGTTTGATATAGGTATAGATATATGTATCATTTATAATGTTACAAATGACAGGAGGGAGGAATTGGGATTATTTTGTTAACAAATTATCACACTACCCACTAAATGGTATAGTGTTATTCAAAAATGTCACTGGATTATTTGTAAATATATATTGCAAGCACTGGGTCAACCACTAAAAAAGGTTAAAAAAGTAAAAGAAGTGATATGCTAAGACATAGGATAACTGATATACTAAGAAGAGAAAATGGAATCACATTAATTCTCAAGTGAATATCTCTTAAACAGTATTAGAGACCAAGGCAGTGAGGATTTGTGGGACATATCAAGAAGAGAGAAGCCAAGAAAAGGGAGCACAAATATGAGAGCCACTTATGCCCTGAGATATTAATATCAAACAGCAACACAGTGGCTGAAAGCCTAAGAAGCTGAGCAAAGCTTTCAGCAGTTTCATGATTCAGAAGGCCAAATAATAGTTCAAGGACTTTTTTTTTTTTAAAGATTATTTATTTATTTATTTATGTATTTGACAAGGGGGGGTGCACAAGCAGGGGGAGTGGGAGAGCGAGAAGCAGGCTTCACACTGTGCAGGGAGCCCCATGCAGGGCTCTATCCCAGGACCCTGGGATCATGATCTGAGCTGACCACTAAGGACTGAGTCACCCAAGTACCCCTAGTTCAAGGACTTTTAAAGAAGCACTGTCCTGTTAAAAACACCTCTAGTGTTTAGTTAGGAATCTGAAGGGCCACATGGTAAAGAGTAAGAAGTAGATTAGTCCACAAAAAAGTGAAGCCCAGCTTTGAATCATTAGAGTTTTTACTGGATTATGGAGATCATCCCTGAATTTGACTGTCTGCCAGAAGCAAATTAAATCATCTCTGAAAGAAGATATCATCTAGAGATTAAACTACGTTTGTAGGGGTGCCTGGGTGCCTCGGTTAGTTAAGCTGTCTACCTTCAGCTAAGGTCATGATCCCAGGGTCCTGGGATCAAGCCCTGCATTAGGCTCCCTGCTCAGCAGGGAGTCTGTTTCTCCCTCTCCTTCTGCCCCTGCTTCTGTGCTCTCTCTATCTCACGCATTCCATCTCTCAAATAAATAAAATCTTTAAAAAAAAAAATAAACTATGTCTGTAATTTTTCATGCACAAACAATAAACAGAAAATAGAAACATACCCACAGGATATCTAGATATTGATACGTTAGATACACACTATAAAATCACTATGATAAATATGTTCATGTAATTCACTAATATGGTGGAGAATTCCATGAGATAAATGGAAATTACGAAAAAAGAATCAGAAAAATTCTAGAACAAAAATTATGTTATTGGAAAACTCAGTGATAGGCTTCAACATAGCTAAAGAGAGTATCAGTGAATGACATGACATGGCATAGGAAAAAAAAATGCAGTCTGAAACACTGAGGAGAAAAAAGAGACATGAAATACAGGATAAAAGTCTAATATACCTGTGACTGGAACCTCAAAAGAAGAGAATGGGAGAGAATGAGAACAAGTGAAAGAGGAGAGAGGGAAGAGATAAAAGTAACATTTCTAAGGGCACCTGGGTGGCTCAGTGGGTTAAGCCTCTGCCTTCCGCTCAGGTCATGATCCCAGGGTCCTGGGATTGAGCCCCACATTGGGCTCTCTGCTCAGCAGGGAGCCTGCTTCCCCCTCTCTCTCTGCCTGCCTCTCTGCCTACTTACGATCTTCTCTCTCTCTGTCAAATAAATAAATTTTTAAAAAATCTTTAAAAAGTAACATTGCTAGGCATAACGTTCAAGAATTTTTTCAAAATTGATTAAAGTTATCAAGTTACTGATTCAAGAAGCATCCAAACTCTGTCCAGAATAGCTAAAGAAAACCATAACCAAGTCTGTCTTCCTAAAACTGCTTAAAACCAAACATTTAAAGAAAATTTAAAGGCAAATGGGGGAAAAATGTTATTACTTTAAACAGCAACCAGAAGACTTAAAATAGAACTTTTAAATGGAAATAATGTTTAGTTGTCTGTGTTTTCTTGTAATTCACTGGATTTCTTTAAGAGGACTATTCTGAATTCTCTGTTAAATGGTTCATATATCTCCATTTCTTTTGGGTCTGTTATTGGAACTTTGTTAGTTTCCTTTGTTGATGTTACCTTTCTTTGATTATTCATGATCCTTGTAGCCTGAGGCCAGAGGAGCCAGCCTGGAGTCTAAGTCTGTGAGACCTAGTGCTGGGGCTTGCCAGAAGACTGGAGCCATGACAACTGGCTGGGTGCTAGGGAGGATGAGGAGCCCACAACAGCTAGTTTGGAGTCTAAGTCCAAGGGAGCCAGCCTGGCATGAATAGGCTGGAAGCCTGGAGCCATGAGAACTGCCTAGGGTTGCAGGAGGCACTGGTATGGACCAATGCTGTCAGGCATTTACCTCACTCTCCAGTCCCTCCATGGAGAGTCATTCCTCTTTGTGCTGGGCTGCCCAGGCTTGGGGGAAGTATGATGGGATAATATGAAACTGTCTTTCCTACCTTCTTCAATGCATCTTGTCTTATTTCTATGTTCTACCCAGGTTCTGTTATGCCTCACCTGGAATCATGAGTTGTTGTGAAGGTATTTTAATTCCTGGAGAGTTGTTCAAATTAATATTTCTGGGAGGGGAAGAGCTCTAGAAACTCCTATACTGTCATCTTGCTGATGTCACTCTCAATGACTAAATAATTTAAGGAGAAATAGGACTCAATTCTAAAGAAAGTGGCTCACTAAAACCCAATGAGGAAGTCAGAATCTTCAGCCTCCTGGCTAGGATTTAAGGGTAGACCTCATATCTCATGAAAAAAGAGAAAGCTGGTAGAATATGTAAGTACCAGAGCCCTAGCAAGGGTTAACTAAGCAGACTAGTCGTATGTGATGGAGGTTGTGGAAGGTATTAAAGGATAAGACAGTGACTTCTAATGCATTAATCACTGTCCAGGTCTTCACATAACTGTAAAAAAGAAAAAAAAAATAGGCTGGAATAATCTTTTTCAGGTCCTATTTGTAAGTGGAGAGAGAGACTCTAAATCTCATTGGACTGTGAACAGCCTGCAAATGACATACCTAATTATAGACCATGGGTGGAGGGAGGGCAGGCAGGTCCTGACCAAACTAGTATTTCTTCTTTTTTTTTTTTTTTTTAAATTTTATTTATTTATTTGACAGAGAGAGAGAGATCACAAGTAGGCAGAGAGGCAGGCAGAGAGAGGAAGGGAAGCAGGCTCCCTGCTGAGCAGAGAGCCCGATGCGGGACTCGATCCCAGGACCCTGAGATCATGACCTGAGCCGAAGGCAGCGGCTTAACCCACTGAGCCACCCAGGTGCCCCAAACTAGTATTTCTTCTGAGCTAAGTGCTACCTGGAAGACTTTCTCCTCAGAACTTGAAATTCTTTTTCTCTAAGGAGGTTTCTTACCTCTTAGTTTCAAGTTTTTCTTAACCACCTCATCACCAGTTGAGGTCTCTTCTTTTTAACCACTTCATCCCAACAACTTATAGGTTATAGAATTTGTGTTAAGCCTGAGAAAAGAGGAAAAAAGAGAGCTGAACAAGCTGTAAGCATAAGAATGCAGAGCCCAGAGAGAAATCAGGCATCGGAATCAGATAGAAAGAAAAACAGGAAGTGACCACAAAGAGGATCAGGTGGTGGAATGCTTCACCATGGAAAGGTGACAGAGACTGGAGATATAAGTGCCTATCATAAGCTCTAAGAATTTAGCAACTGGTGGTTTATTTTGGAAGGATGATCAAGAAAAGAAAAAAAAAATGTGGAACTTGGCTGGATTTATACCAGTAAGTCTAATAAGAATCAAGAAATTTCACATACTGTTTAGAAATCCATGGTTATGCAGTTAGAGAAGTCTCAAAATGCAACATGTCAGTCATGTGAAATTTTGGATAAATTTTTCCTGTGGGTAGGGAATTTAAGTTCAAGCTGAACTTTTATGAGGAGAAATTGGCTAGAATTGTTTACCCTGCAGCCAACAGAGGAGTTTCAAATATGATAGTCAGCGATGTATTTGTGAAAAATATGAATCTAAGGAATCCTAGCCCATCTTCATATGCTAAAGTCACAGGTAGAGCTGAGCTTGAGCAAAAAGGTAAGAGTTTGTGTTTCACAACCTCTCACTTCTTGTATGTCTGCACCCTATCTCCCATTACCTTTCTTCTCGATCCTAAAGACCCAAGCCCTTCATACTTCAATTCAAAACTGAATTCTGTAAAGGCCTGGGTTCTTTCCAAGTGTCCTATATACTTAGCTTCTTATCTCTATTTTTCAGGTGAAAAAGAATGCTCAGAGTAGTTCGTGACTAGCTCAAGAAAATACAGATTAGAAGTTGTAGAGCTAATTTCCAGGTATTTTGATGTCCTTCCACCTTTGGTGAATCCATTAATTTGTTTATTCATTTCTTTAACATATGTTAACAGAGAGTAAAAACACCTAGTTTTTACATAGAATGTCTTAACTTTTTCATATATGCTTTTCACTTAATCTCCACCATAATTCTCTAAGACAGGTAAGCTATTAACCCCATTTTACAGATGACATGGTTAAGGTTCAAAGAAGTCAAGTAATATGTCATAGCTTACCAGGTTTATTAAGTGTCAGTGCTGTGATGGGAACTGGGGTCCTCTGATACAAAGTTCAGTGAACTTCCCCTTAAAGACTGCTAACAATATAAAGATGATAAAAACATATTTTTCCTACCTTCACAAATTTTATCTAGTTGAAAACCAATGACAGATTAAATAACAATATAAAGCAATATAGTTACTACAAAATAGTATTTTAAGTGCCAATGAAACTATGTAGGCATTAAGTGCCAAAGATTCAGAGAAGGATCACTGATGATAAGAATCCTGGAAAGCTTCACAGAAGGGGCAGATGCTGAGATGGCCTTGAAAGTTTAAGAGGATTTTAGGCCTCTGCAGAAATTTTCTCAGGCCACTTCAAGTCCCCTTCCACAGGGAACCAGCAAGGACCTTGCTAGCACCATGAGCTCTGCCCCTACACTCTACTGTGGACTCACCCCTCTAATACACCCTTGGTAGAGCCCATCCAAAGTAATGCCACAAACCTGACAGTGTGCAACCAGCTATGACAGTGGCCAGCACAACTCCAAAGTGATTCTTGTGCTGAGGAAAAAGGAAGATAACCACAAGCACCAATCTAACTGTAGCCTCTATAGTGTGTTGAGGGAATAGACATAGGCTCTGACTGCAGGCCCTGTGACCAACAAAAGCATCTCAGAGGACAACACAGGGAAAGTGCCCTGAAGTTCCATGGTACTGTATTTCCATCAAATGCCTGGCTGGTTCAACTCAAGACCAAGGTGGCACCAGAATGGCCTACTAACCAAACCTGCCCACAACAGGCAAAGAGAGCCATTGCAGACAACTTGACAGAAGCCAAACACAGCTCAGCACAACAGTAGGGCATACCCAACACATACAGGAGACACCCCTGAAGCACCAGGTTCTGGTGAACAGGGGACCTTGCACTGCAGGGCACTATAGGACCTCTTCTTTATAAGGCCATGGCTTTCAAGGGCAAGAGACATAGCTGACTTTCCTGACTCACAGAAACACACACAAAGAGTGACACAAAATGAGGAGACAGAGGAATTTGTTCCAAATTAAAGAATGGACAAAATCATAAGAGGGGTAACTGTAATGGAGATAAGAAATGTATATGCCTAACAAAGAATTTAAAGTAAATGGTCATAAAAATATTCATTTGACTTGAGAAAAGAGTAGAGAACATCAGTGAGACCCTCAACAAAGAGACAGAAAACATAAAAAGAACCAATCAGAAATGAAGAACTTAATAGCCAAAATTAAAAATACACTAGAGGGAATAAACAGTAGACTGGAAGAGGGACATCTGGATGGCTCAGTCAGTTAAGCATCTGACTCTTGATTTCAGTTCAGGTCATGATCTCAGGTCATGAGATCAAGACCCTTGTCAGGCTCCATGTTTAGTTGGGAGTCTACTTGAGATTCTCTCCCTATGCCTCTACCCTAATCTCTCTTTCTCTCTCTCTTTCCCTCTAAAATAAATAAACAAATCTTTAAAAAAGTATACACAAGAAGAAACAAAAGAATGGACACAGAGTAATGGAAAGCAATCAAGGTGAATAGGAGAGAGAAATAATGAAAATAGACTAAGGGAACTCAGTGACACCATCAAGCATAACATTTGCATTATAGGGATCCCAGAAAGAGAAGAGAAAGGAAACAAGGCAGAAATTTTATTTGAAGAAAGAATAGCTGAAAACTTCCTGAATCTGGGGAAGAAAACAGAAATCTAGACTCTGGAGGTACAAAGAGCCCTCAACAAAATCAAAACAAGAAGGTCCACACCAAGACACATAGTAATTAAAATGGCAAAAAGTAGTGATAAAGAAAGAATTTTAAAGGCTGCAAGAGGGAAGAACTCACATAGGAGGGAAACCTCATAAATTTATCAGCTGATTTTTCAGCAGAGCTTCTGCAGGCCAGAAGAGAGTGGCATGATATATTCAATAGGCTGAAAGAAAAAAAACCTGCCACCAAAAATACCTATCTAGCAAGGGTATCACTAGAATAGAAAGAGAGAGAAAGACAAAAAAACATTAAAGGACCAGTAAACCAGCTATATGAGAAATGTTGAAGAAACTGTTTGAGTGGAAAGGAAAGATCTTAAGTAGGAGTAAGAAAAGTAGGAAGCACAAAGCTCTAAAATTAAGTATATCTATAAACACAAGTCAAGGGATCCACAAAATAAAAGGATATAAATAAAAAGAAAAACAATATAGAAAAAAAGAAAACATATATCTAAAATGTGGGGAGGAGAGGAGTAAAACATGGGTTCAAACTTAAATGACCATCAACTTAATATAGATGCTATATGCTTAAGTCATTATATACCTAATGGTACATACCTAATGGTAACTACAAAACAAACAAACAAAAACGTTAAAATATGTGAAAATGGAATCCAAGTATATCCCTAAAGAAAGCCAAAAAACCATAAAAAAAAAGGAAAGGGACAGAGAAAAACTACAAAAACAAACATAAAACAAGTAACAAAATGGCAATAATTATATACTTACCAATAATTTCTTTGAATGTAAATCAAAAGACATAGGATAATGGAAGGGATAAAAAAGGAAGACCCATCTATATACTGCCTACAAAAGACTCATTTCAGACCTAAATACACAAGCAGATTGAAAGAAAAGGCATGGAAAAGCAGTTATCTTGCAAATGGAAGTAAAAAGAAAACCAGGATATTAACACTTATATCATCAAAATATACTTCCTAACAGACTGTAGCAAGAGACAAAGAAGGACACTACATAATCATAAAGGGAATAATCCAATAAGAAGATACAACAATTGTAAATATTTGTGCACCCAACATGGGAGCAACCAAATACATAAAGCAGCTAATAACAAACATAAAGGAAATAATCACAAAATCACTAATAATAGTAGGGGATTTTAATATCCCAGTTACATCAATGAATAGATCATTCAAACAGAAAATCAGCAAGGAAAGAGTGGCTTTAAATGACACTTTGGACTAGACGTATCTAAGAGATTTATTCAGAATATTCCACCCTAAAACTGCAGAATACACATTCTTCTCAAGTACACGTGGAACATTCTCCAGAACAGATCATATATTAGGCCATAAAATAAGTCTCAACAAATTCAAAAAGATTGAAGTCATGTCATACATCTTTTCCAACCACAACACTATGAAACTGGAAATAAACCAAGAAAAAATCTAGAAAGAACACAAATACATAGAACTTAGATAACACAACCCAGTGAAAGGGTCAACCAAGAAACCAAAGAGGAAATATATATATATATATACACACACAGAGAGAGAGAGAGAGAGAGAGAGAGAGAGAGACAGAGAGAGAGAGAAGTGAAAATGAAAATACAATGGTCCAAAATCTTTGGGATACAGCAAAAGCTTTTCTAAGAGGCAAGTTTATGGCAATACAGGCCCACCTCCAGAAGTGAGAAAGATATCAAATAAACAACCTAACCTTACATCTAAAGGAGCTAGAAAAAGAAAAACAAAGCTCAAAACCTGGAAGAAATAATAAAGATTAGATCAGAAATAAACAAAATAGAAACTAAAAAATAATAATTAAAAAAAAAAGAACAGATCAATGAAACCAGGAGCTTGTTCTTTGAAAAGATCAATAAAATGAACTCATTTTGAACTTAGCTCAACCCATCCAAAAAAAGTGAGGGGACTCAAATAAGCAAAATCACAAATGAAGAAGGAGAAATAACAACTGATGTCACAAAAATACAAAGGATTATAAGAGGATATTATGAAAAATTATACTCTAACAAATTGGACAACCAAAAAGAAATGGATAAATTCCTAGAAACATATAACCTCCCAAAACCAAATCAGAAAGAAACAGAAATTTTGAACAGACCAATTACCAGCAATGAAAATGAATCAGTAATCAAAAAACTCCCAAAATCAAAAGTCCAGAACCAGAAACCTTCACAGGTGAATTCTAGCAAAACATTTAAAGATTTAATACCTATTCTTCTCAGCCTATTCCAAAAAATAGAAGAGGAAGAAAACTTCCAAATTCATTCTATGAAAATAGCATTACCTGATATCAAATCCAAATAAAGACACTACCAAAAAAACAAACAAACAAACAAACAAAAACAAAAAAACTACTGGCCAATATCTCTGAGAAACATAGATGAAAATATCCTCAACAAAATACTAGCAAACCAAATCCAACAATACATTAAAAATTCATTCACCATGATCAACTAAAATTTATCCCTGGGATGCAAGAGTGGCTCAATATTTGTAAATCAATCAACATGATTCACCACATTGAGAAAAAAGATCAACACCACATCATTGTTTCAATAGATGCAGAAAGTCATTTGATAAAGTACAAAATACATTCATGATAAAAATCCTCAATAGTGTAAGTTTAAAGGGAATGTACCTCAACATAATAAATTCCCTGACTATGGAATTCATATAGAATATATGAAAACCCACATCTATCATCATACTCAATTGTAAAGAACTGAGGGATTTTCTCCTTATATCAGGAACAATAGAAGGATGTCCACTCTCAGCACTTTTACTGAACATAATATTGGAAGTCCTAGTCACAGCAATCAGACAAGAAAAAGAAACAAAAAACATTCAAATTGGTAAACTTTCATTATTTTCAGATAACATGATACTATATACAGAAAACCCCAAAGACTCCACCAAAAAACTAGTAGAACTAATAAATGAATTCAGTAAGTTCAAAGGATACACAATCAATATACAGAAATCTGCTACATTTCTATACATTAATAGTGAAGTAGATAGATAGTGAAGCAGAAATATAAATTAATAGCGAAGTAGAAAGATAAATTAAGAGAACAATTCCATTTTAAATTATACCAAAAACAGTAAAATGCCTAGGAATAAACTTAACCAAGGAAATGAAATACCTGTAGGGAAAAACAAAGAAAGAAAAGATTAAGAGGATTTGGATAGAAAAGGAGAACAAACTTTCCTGGAATAGTGAATGATATGAATATTAGCAAGAAGGTAGAATATACATGTTTAAGGGACAGAAAAGAAAGTATTATTAATATAATTGTTGCCATTTATTGAAAGGGAACATGGTTTAGTGATTAAAAGCATGGCCTGTGAAGACAGACCTCCTGGGTTTGAAATATACTACCACTTATTAGCTGTTAACATGGTAAGTTAATTTCCCTATAGCTCATTGTTCTGTTCTCTAAAATTAAGATAATTGTATTACCTATTTTAGAGGCTTGTTACAAGGATTCAAAGGAGTTTATTAAGTATTCAGAACACTACCTAAACACTAAGTAAGTTGAGTTAGCTAAATGAGGTATGAAAGTATCGTAAATATACTGTACTCCAGGCACTAAACTAAACACATTATGTTATTTCACTTAATCTTCATCATCTTATAAAGTGTATATTATTATCTCTGTGTTATTGGTGAGAAAACTAGAACTATGAGAGTTAAATTTCATAAGATCACAAAGCTGGTAGTTTTTAAAGCTAGGATTCAAACACAAATACAAAGACTGTGCTCTTATCTGCTAAACTATACTTTCTGAGTTTAGGAAGTTTTGGGAAAATAAAGAAAAGCAGGGTACGGCCAAATTACAGAGACCTTGAAATCATCAGGTTATAACAATTAAATCATATACTACAGGCAGAGAGAAGCTACTGAAGGTTTCTGGGCCATGATGTGTTTTAGAAAGGTTTATCTGGTCACAGAATTTTGGATGGATGAGAAATCTCTGGGCCATAGGAGCGTCAAATAGACACAAACATACCTCAAGTGAACTTGTAGAAAATAGGTGCCAATTGTTCTCGTTCTTCAAACTCACCCTTAAATATTCAACCATACGATGTAACCTCATTTGATCTCTAAACCATAATCAGCAATAACTTTAGGACAAAATAACCAAAGAAAAGTTGGGGCTTTATTGGCTGATTATTAAATCCACCCAAACCCAACAATAGTTGGGTTAACTGCCTAACTGTAGGTGCAAACATTCATGTATATCCAAAGTCTCTTTGTAATCTACAACCGAAAGGTATTTAACAACTAGGAAATGAATCACATGTGTAAAGCCTCTTGATTTGATAGCCCAACTCATCCCCCACAGATGCTATTCCAAACTATAAAGCACTGCTGGAGAAAATCACAAAGCCAGGTTGCTGCTACCACAAATTCATGATCTTCAACCTTAGCTGGGTCTGAAATGCTGCCAGGCAGGCCCTAGTCAGACATCTCTCCTGTTCCCCTCAGTGGCTATTCCAAACTTTCACCACTCTTAAGCCTTTTACACCTCTCCCCCATCCTACCATCACCAGCGCCATCATCCACACACACATGCTCAACAGATGATTTCTGTCTTTTACTGAGAAAATAAATTTAAATGCAATCATGTAGAAATTCCTCAGCTCCTCACTTGCCACCACGATGAATTTGTCTGTAAACCCACTTATTTCTACGTCTTTCCCTCCTAGATCAGTAAAAGTTGTCTTTCCCTGTATCCAGAGCTAATTGTTTCATCTGTACTCTGCACCTCTTGTCAGCTCATCGATATCACTCCGCCAACCTGTTCCTCTCATTTCTAATTGTTCAACCTTCCTTCTCTATTGTTTTTTTCCCCTTTAGCACATTCTTGTAAGCAGCTCTATTATTTAAAATTATCTTTTAACCCTTGTCACTCCCCAACCTCCCCTTCATCCTTTCAAGGTCAGACTACTTGAAAGAAGAGGCTTATGTTCCTTGAGTTCTTTCCTCTCTTCATCCTCTTTTGATTTTTCCTTGGACCACATGTTCATAGAATGGGATTAGTCATAACCCTTGGCTCATGACACAATCATTACTGCTTCATGCGTGATCCACTTTTAATAATTCAGTTGTTCAGACCACCCACTCTCTTCCCTTCTCTATCCGTTCTCACTCTTTCCCTTACAGGTTTTTCCTGAAGACGAGCATTCCCTTAAGGAAACGCATGACCTGAATCCTCACCTAAAACACAGCTTCCAGGAAACCTGACCAAAGACACCAAGGATGATAGATGAGAAAGACTAAAAAGAGCCTGAAATGCCAGTGAAATCATGGAACTACCACACTTGCCCTGAACTACTTAACTCCGGACTCTTGTTATTTAAGAAAAATAAGTATTTGGTTAAGCTCCTGTAGCTAAGTTTTTTGGACTTGCAGTTGAAAATAGTCCCTAAATGATCCACTCCCAAACCTAGCTTCTCCAGTCCCGATCATTCTTCCAAATCCCAGATCCACATATCTAAGTACTTAGTAACACCTCCAATTAGTACCTCAATTCCAACCTGCCCCAAACTGGACTTCTAAATTTCTCCCAAAATAGGCATTTCTTTCTGTATCTCAAACAGTGAATGTCACCCCTAAGTGTTCACTTACCCCAAACAAAATCCTGAATGACAAACAGAGCCCTACATCCCTTACGAGTCTTTCCACACCTCTCCACTATCATGTTCCCCTGTACCACTGCCCCAGATTGATTTTAGTCACTGAATCCAGTCCCATGGATTCCCTCTCCTAAATACATCTTAAATATATTCTTTTCTCATGATTCTTACTGCCAATGTCATTTGCTTTACCTTCGGTCTTCAGCGTTTTGCTCTCCGATAAGTTTCCTACCTGGTCTGCTTGCCTCCTATCTTGATGTTCTACAATTTATTACTCACCCACACTTCCACCAGATGGACTTTGTTTTTGCAGAAGGCAAACAATATCCTCCTGTCTCCCCACAAGTAGTTTCATGGTAGAACAGGATAAATTTGAAGTGGTTGTTCCCTGAAAGAGAAAAGAAACAAAAAGGAAAAAAAAGAAGAAACTAAGTTCTACATCTGGTTTTACACACTAAAGATTAAGGAAATGGGCAGGATAAGGAGAGAATCCATACATTAAGCTAATTCAGCAGATGCAGGCACTTTGAACCAGAAGGACCTATGAAATCCAACAACCCCCTTCTCTTCCCTGCTCTTCAGCAAAATGTGTAGAGACTGGGAAGAACAGTTGTGGTTTGAACTTCAAACTTCATTTTTCTCTCAAACGTCTTTGCTGACTGCTAAGTTACTACCCAAATCTGGTAACATTCCTCTTCTTAGAATTTTTCAATGATTTTCTACGACCATCAGGAAAAATGTGAACATCTAAGTCAAGCCCTATGATCTGGCTATAGTAAACTACCCAGAGTTTGATACACCAAACTACCCAAGTAACTATTTCATGCTCCCAGGCTTTTTTGCATGCTGTTCCCCCTACCTGTCACACTTTTTTTGTTCTACCATTTCCTCTTTACTGATAAGTTCTATTTATCCTAGATGATGCAGTTCAAGCCTTTCCTAACTTACTAAGTCTAAATACCCTTCAACTGGACTTTAATATCACTCTAAGTGAATTTTGTTGAAGCATTTCTGAAACTATATAGTGATAGTGATGAACTCCTTAGGGGCAGAGACTGTAACTCTGTAATCACAGAATTAATCTGTGCTTGTACATAGTAAGCACCTCCTCTCCAAAGTTTGTTTAATGTGGTGTTTTGTTGTTTTGTTGTTGTTTTTGCCACTATTAATGAAGAAATCACTATTTCTAGGTTCTGTAATAGGAGATACATGTGCATTTTATAAATCCACCTAAAACCGTATGAATTATGTACTATTATTAATTTCTATATTATAGATGAGGGAAGTGCACACTAGTGATCTATCCAAGTTCATGCAGCTAGTGACTAAGTATGTGCTGGCAATCTACATCTCTATTAATAATTAGCATTTGCAAATGCTTTGAATAGAAATGGCCCTAGGAGAATACATACATGTAAGCTAAAAACTATGCTCATTCATTTATTCAACAAATATTTAATGAGGAAAGAGGGGTGGGAGCTGGAGAGTCATGCAACCATACTTCAGTTTCTGTAAGCAAGTGTTTTACCATTTAAAACAAATTCACAAAATAAGTAAAATTATTAAACTCCTTCTTTTCCCCTCTAACATCCATCTGCTGTCCCCTCCCTCCCTCCCTTTCT
Source organism: Meles meles (assembly GCF_922984935.1). Taxonomy (NCBI): domain Eukaryota; kingdom Metazoa; phylum Chordata; class Mammalia; order Carnivora; family Mustelidae; genus Meles; species Meles meles. Next base: position 154,074,277 of record NC_060066.1, on the reverse strand, counting down.
TACTTCTTTCCTTCTTTCCTTTCTCTCTTTCTTTTTTTCTTCTTTGCACAGTGTGTTGCCTAATTTCCTTTGGGCTACCATGATTTTACTCAGTCTCTGGGCATACAGGTGAAAAGTAATGCACATATTTCAACTGAAGCTCTGCATAGTTCTACTGGAAATCAGGTAATTTCACTTTTTTTTAAAAGTTTTTATTTATTTATTTGTTAGAGAGAGAGAGAGCACAGGCAGACAGAGTGGCAGGCAGAGTCAGAGGGAGAAGCAGGCTCCCTGCCGAGCAAGGAGCCTGATGTGAGACTCGATCCCAGGGCGCTGAGATCATGACCTGAGCAGAAGGCAGCTGCTTAACCAACTGAGCCACCCAGGTGTCCCAGGTACTTTCATTTATTTAAAAATACAAAATACTTGGTCAAGGAAAGGAAGAAAAAAGGAAAAATACAAAAAGAATTCATCATGCATGAAGTATTTGGAAAAAATAAGTAACCATGTTAGTTTTTGAACAAAGAGAGCTAGAATAAATTAAAATCAAAAATAATTGTACCAAAATAAAAACCAGGTAAAATTGAAGCTTCAGGACCCTAAATCCACTACTCAAAATAGCTCAATACCAACTGAAATGGATGTTCAGTCCAAATATATGACAAGAAGTAGGTATATTCAAATAGCATTTAGTCTAAAGCTGAGTGTTCATTTGCAAGGCAGGCAGGCCATTAAAAAACTGTGGTTTCGGGTGTTCTCAACTGAACCTGAATTTTCAGATGTATAAATTAGTTTACCTCCTTGGAAAGACATGATTTCCTGTTTTCAGGAGAAATGCAGTCTTCTAAAACCTTATTTAAAAGGTTCAAAAGGCTACTTAGGCATCAAATAACTATTAAAAACAATATTTTGACTATTTAAGTGTAAACGAATCAGAAACATATGGATTAAATTTCCCTTAAATTGCACGTGCTCCAAACTGAAGAGTATAAGCATGGGTGAAACCTGTTTTGGATTTCAGTGAGCCCAAAACATTTGAAAAATCATCTGAGATGTTCAGTGAACGCAAGAGTACAGCTCGATTCACCCATCCCTAATTCATCCCTATCCTATGCTTCTGGTCTTAATATAAGGAAGGGTGTAAGTACACAAGTAGCTTGAAGGTAAAATGTTTAGATCTAAATTTAGAGATGATTAGAAAAGATCTTTTTAAGTCTTTTAAAATCCTGTATTTTAAAAGAAAGTCTTCCACTTTTAAAGAAAATCCAGTCTTTAGACTCTTCATATAATTTTCTTTTGAATCTCTTCCTAATTAAAGACAATTTATATGACTTTAGGATTGAGAATAAAAAAAAAAAAAAACCACAAAAATTTTTTGAGCTTCCCCTATGTGCCAGACACTGTGCTTGGTATTTTTACACACATTATTTCTTTATCCAATCCCCCAAACCAGTTTCAGTTGCCTATGCACAAAGACAAAGCATCTGTATCTCACTCAGTTTTATTCTCTTCACCTTGATCAATCAGCCTGTTTACAATAAACAGCCTGAGTCTAATAAGCCAACTGAAAAAATATTATATTTTCTCATTGAATTAAACTGATAATATTAAGAATTAAAGTCCTTCGCTATGAGATGAACTACAGAAAACTGGAAGACAGCAGAAAAAGTGATTAAGAGCACATGTTTTTGGATAAAAAATTACTTGTCTTTCTGTACCTTCTTTGTATAATGGGTAATAATACCTACCTTATAACATCACTGTGAATATAGAGTAGGGAGCTGTATGTAATATGCTTGAGAGTAAGGAGCTCAATAAATATTGCATAAGAAATATATGTATACTTATGGATGTGCTGAAAACTTTTCTCCAAAAACCAGTCAGTTCTAGATTGTGACTGCCTATAACCCTTACCAACATGAATCCCTCTGATCTCTCTTCAGAAACTCTGTGAAAAACACTTCATCATTCACCCAATAGAAAATGGTCCCCATACATCCTGAAGAGGGTGGTTGGAACCACCTCCATCATGAGTTACACCTTTTCACACCATGGGTGGAATTGGAGGGTAGTACGCTAAGTGAAGTAAGTCAGACAGAAAAAGATAGATACCATATGATTTCACTTACATGTGGAGTCTAAGAAACAAAACAAACAAGCAAACAGAAATAGACACACAAATACAGAGGACGAACTGGTGGCTGCCAGAGGGAGGGTTGGAAGGATGGGTTGAAACAGGTGAAGGGGATAATGAGGTACTAAATTCCAGTTATAAAATAAACAAGTCACAAGAGTGAAAAGTAAAGTATAGGGGATATAGTCAATAATACTTAATAACTTTGTATGGTGACAGATATAACTAAACTTATTGTGATACGTAATTGTTGAATCACTATGTTATATACCTGAAATGAATACAATAGTGTATGTGAACTATACTTAAATAAACACTGAAAAGTAAAAACAAAACAAAACAAAAAATAAACAAGTTACAACTCTCCACTTCATGGTGCCCTATAAAATGCCATGCCAGCTGCTTGAGGATTGAGGCTATCCCCACACCTATCAGAAGTTACCTGTGTCAAACAGCAGGGCCTGCCCTGACCCAGCTCCTGCTAACTGAGGTTTATCATACTGTTACAGGAGCTTCCCTTTCCCCGCCCAAATCCAGGGGCTCCTCTACCATTAGTTCAGGAAGTTCTGGGCTCTAAGAAGTCATAGCTCTTTCTTGGGTAGACCTCAGCTCTAGCATTCTAGTCAACCACTCTGCCACCACTGGAGACGCTAGCACAACCCAATGTGCAAGCATATTCAGTGTAGCTCCAATGCTCAGATACAATATCTTTAAGAAAGAGAAAATACACTGACAGCCCCCTCCCTACCTACCACTAAAGCTTTCTTATCTGAGGGTCATGCTTCTGCCTCCCTATGACTTCAACTTTTGCTCAGAGAAATGGAAATGTGGTGGTTAGGAAGAGTTCCCAGAACCATACCACAGTTCCACATAGGAAAATAACCATAAGACATTTTTCTTTGACAATTCCTCCACCTCCTTGTATGCTTTTTTGCCTCCTTAGGAAAAGATCTGATTCCCCAGCATGCAGCCTATGATGTTTTCAAAAAGTCTCTGTACAGATTTTAAACTTCTGAGGTATATCAAACCTTGTCAGATTTGCTGGTTAGTCAACTTTCCATTGCCTGTCAGCAGTGAAAATCTGACCAGAAGAGGTGTTCTGGCCTGCAGGGATCTATGAGTCACTTATCTCCATGAGGTTTTAATGAGCTGCATTAAGTCAAGCACTCTGACAAATCTGTACATAAAATAATTGGTTTTAAATGCTTTATGAGAGGCTGCACATGGAGCAAAAGTATTGAATGTTGTGTACTCACCACAGGTAAGAATTTTAAGAGGCAACCTAATGGCTTAAGAGCCTTCTAAATCTCATTAGGTCTCTCTTTGGTTGGGTTGCTCTTTGTTTTAAGTTTACAGGAGAAAGAACTAGCTTCAGACCATAGCTAAGGAGGGGAAGTGACTGGTACTTAATCAAGGGCTCATCTTTCAGCTATGTGCTCTCTGGGAGAGAGAGATGGGAAATAATGGAAAGTATAGTAGCCCTCCCTTATCTGGGGCTTTGCTTTCCATGGTTTCAGTTATTCACAGCCAACTTCAGTCCAGAAGAAAATGACTCTCTTTCTGACATATTGTCAGAAGGTTAATAGTAGCCTAAAGCTACATCACAATGCCTACGTCATTCATCGCATTTCATCTCAACACACAGGTCTTTTCACAGCAACTTCTGTCAAGACACATCTCCAAAGGCAAAGGGGAAAAAAGCAAAAAATGAACTTTTGGGACTTCATCAAAATAAAAAGCTTCTACACAGCAAGGAAACAGTCAACAAAACAAAGAGGCAACCCACAGAATGGGAGAAGATATTTGCAAATGACACTACAAACAAAAAGCAGATATCCAAGTTCTATAAAGAACTTCTTAAACTTAACATCCCCAAAACAAATAATCAAGTCAAAAAGTGGGAAGAAGACATGAACAGACACTTCACCAATGAAGACATACAAATGGCTAACAAACACATGAAAAAGTCTTTATTATCCTTAGCCATCAGGGAGATTCAAATCAAAACCACATTGAGATACCACCTTATACAAGTTAGAATGGCAAAAATTAGCAAGACAAGAAACAATAAATGTTGGAGAGAATGTGGAGAAAGGGGAACCCTCTTTCCCTGGTGGTGGGAATGCAAGTTGGTGCAGCCACTTTGGAAAATAGTGTGGAGAGTCCTCAAAAAAATTAAAAATAGAGCTACCATATGACCCTGCAATTGCACTACTGGGTATTTACCCCAAAGATACAGATGTAGTGAAAAGAAGGGTCATCTGTACCCCAATGTTCATAGCTGCAACGGCCACAATCTCCAAACTGTGGAAAGAGTCAAGATGCCCTTCAATGGACAAATGGATAAAGAGGATATGGTTCATATATACAATGGAGTATTAAGCCTCCATCAGAAAGGATGAATACCCAACTTTTGTATCAACATGGATGGGACTGGAGGAAATTATGCTGAGTGAAATAAGTCAAGCAGAGAGAGCCAATTATTATATGGTTTCACTTATTTGTGGAGCATAAGGAATAACATGGAGGACATTAAGAGAAGGAAAGGAAAAGTGATTTGGGGGTAATTGGAGGGGGATACGAACCAAGAGAGACTGTGGACTCTGAGAAACAAACTGAGGGTTTTGGAAGGGAGGGGGTGGTGGGATGGATGAGCCTGGTGGTGGGTATTCAGGAGAGCACGTATTGCATGGAGCACTGGGTGTGGTGCATAAACAATGAATCTTGGAACACTGAAAAAATAAAATTAAATTTAAAAAACACATAGGCCTTTTATCATCTCACATCATCATCGTAAGGATGAGTACAGTACAGTAAGATATTTTGGCGAGAAACTACATTCATATAACTTTTATTATAATATATTCTTACAATTGCTCTATTTTATTATTAGTCATTGTCATTAATCTCTTATTGTGACTAATTTATAAATTAAACTTTGTCATAGGTATATACGTGTAGGGGAAAAAAAAAACATATATATAGGGTTCAGTGCTATCCACAATTTCAAGCATCCACTGGGGGTCTTGGAATGTATCACTTGGAGACAGAATGGAATACTGTAAACCCTTCCTTCTTGCACCTCCAGTAATATTCAATTTAGTTCATCTGTAAAAGGCAGGGATAGAGGGGCAAAGTAGAATTCTGGGTGCTGCTTGGGCTTCCATGCCCTTTTATCCACAGTGTCATCACTCAGGTCAGTTTAGGACAAGGTTGCAGGGTCATTGGCAAATTTAGGTTACCAAGGAAGGAAAAAGTCATTATCGGAGATGCTGGCCTGGTAACAGAAGGTAACTGAGTGAAGACATAGGTCAAGGTCATGCAACATCAGGCATAAGACTGTCAGTACCAGGGGTACATTTGTCAGACTTAGCATTACAGAGAGGGATCTCAGTAGGAATTTACACTGATGTCCTAGTGTATTGTAATTACGATCCAATGAATTCTGTCCTTAATGGAGAGGTCTCCAACCAATGGAGATGGGGTTTGTTTCTAGGGGCACAATACTAGCTGTCAAGGAGACAAATGAGATTTCCAGAACACTGCAATAGTCTGAGTTCAGGGGGGTTCCTAGATCTTTAGGAGACTAGGGATACTAGGAAGGATAAACAGGAAGGCTACCAAGTAGGAAATGAAGGCTCTCTCTGCCATATTTCCCCCTCTTGTCATTAACCCTAATAGCTCACTCAAATGCCCAAGTCAGAAACCTAAACACCATACATGATACTTCCCTCTCCCACCCCTTCATTTCCAAATCAAATACCAACCCTTTGTTCCAGATTCTTAATGTCTTTTTTCACTCTTTCCATCCCCACTGTCATTACCTTAGTTTAGGATACCATCATCTTTTTTCTAGATTACTATAGTAGCCTCCTAACTAGTCTTCTACCAATCCCTATTTCCTACCACTACATCCCTTCTACTCATGCTCTGGCCCTCCCTAATTACTTGTAGCTCCTTGAATGGGCCATGTTCTCTCTTGTTTATAAGGTTTGCACATCTTCATCTGGCTAAGTCTTAACACTTTCACTTTCTCAAAGAGAGTTCCCATTCCCCAGGTCTAGGCTCAGTGCCCCACCCCATGCTACTGTAGAACCCTATAAAAAGGTCTATAAATACCATATTGCAGTGCCTCTTTTCTTCCTTTTGTCTTTTTGATCAACTTTGTACTGCAGCTCTTAGTGCATTGCCTAAAACACAGTATGAAATCAATGAATCTTTAATTAGTGGACTGAATTCTATAACTTGGGGGTTACACTCAGGATATACTTGCTTGTGAATTTAAATGATATTATAAAAAAGAATTAGACAAACAATTAAAAATAGAACTACCATATCATCCAGCAATCCCTATTCTCTCTCTATATATATGCCAAGGAAGTTATATCACTGTCTTGGAGCTATCTGCATCCCCATGTCCATTATAGCATTAGCCACTGTAGCCAAGATATGAAAACACCCTGTGTCTATTGAGATATGAATAGATAAGAAAAATGTGGGGTGAATGTAATGAAATATGATTTATACATAAAAAAAGAAGGGAAGGGGCGCCTGGGTGGCTCAGTGGGTTAAGCTGCTGCCTTCGGCTCAGGTCATGATCTCAGGATCCTGGGATCGAGTCCCGCATTGGGCTCTCTGCTCAGCGGAGAGCCTGCTTCCCTTCCTCTCTCTCTGCCTGCCTCTCTTGTGATTTCTCTCTGTCAAATAAATAAAATCTTAAAAAAAAAAAAAAAGAAGGGAAGCCTACCTTTTGCAACAACACAGATGGCCTTTGAAGGCATTATGTAAAGTAAAATAAGCATTAAGTAAAATAAGTCAAACAGATAAAGATAAAGACTTCATGATATCACTTATATGTGCAACCTTAAAAAAGTCAAACCCATAGAAATAAAATAGCATGAAGGTTGCCAGGGGTTGGGGGTTGGGGAAAATGAGATGTTGGTCAAAGGGTATAAACTTTCAGTTATAAGATAAATAAATAAATTCTGGTCATCTAAAGAACAGCATGGTGACTATAGCTAACAATATAGTATTATATACTTAAAAGTTGCTAAGAGAGTAAGTCTTAAATGTTCTCATCGCACACACACAAAAATAATTATATGAGGTGACAGATATATTAACTACTCTTATGTGGTAATCATTTCACAATATATATAGGTATCAGATCATCACGTTGTATACTTTAAGTTACATAATGTTATATAACAATTGTATCTCAATAAAACTGGGAAGAAAGTTTAAACAGATATCTAAGGAAAATACTAAATCCCAGGAACTGCAGCTGTGTCTCCAGATTCTGAATCTGAGGAGTGTGACTATACCTAATGAAGACATTAATTTTATATTAAGTTTGGTAGAGGCACTACATGGGTATTTCACTGATTTGACAGTGGACAACTGAAGAAGCAAAGAAAAAAGCAAAATAAAACCAAACCACCAGGCAGAGGTAAAAAAGAAAAAAAGAAAGAAACCTCATCATCTAAAAAAGAGCTCCTTTAACTTCCTTTGGTGGCAGGAAATAGTAATTTATTCAGGAAAAATCCTCCTCTTAGCCATTCTAACACTGAGTCTAGACCAACATTTGCTCCAAGCTGATCATAAATTTTCTTTGCATTCCCACCTCCATATATAAATTCCACCTATCCAAATTGAGGCTATTCCAGATACAAGAAAAACAAAGACTCAACCGTGATAACAAGTATTAAGACATTAGTTCACTAAAATGATATCAAGCCTTTCTTGCACATACCCCCTTTTATATAGAAAGTTGAACAAGTTGAAATAAAACAGCAATTTTACAGGAAAATATGAAAAAAAAAAGCAAGGAACTTCAGGGCACAGTAATGTTGCATCTAAGATTGGTCAAAAAGTAAGTCTTCTTGGGGCGCCTGGGTGGCTCAGTGGATTGGGCCGCTGCCTTCGGCTCGGGTCATGATCTCAGGGTCCTGGGATCGGGCCCCGCGTCGGGCTCTCTGCTCCGCGGGGAGCCTGCTTCCTCCTCTCTCTCTGCCTGCGTCTCTGCCTACTTGTGATCTCTCTCTCTGTCAAATAAATAAATAAAATCTTTAAAAAAAAAAAAAAAGTAAGTCTTCTTAATTCTGTTTTCATCCATTTCAGTTTGCTAATCGAAATATTTTCTGTTGATGCACCTGATACTCCCACACATTGACACTTCCCAAAGTCTGCTAATCATGGTCAACTTCATGTACTCCGTAAAGCCTGGGCAGCTATTCTGTATGGCTGTGCAGGTTGCTCATCAGATTAAAATACCTCCCAAAAAATGACTAGAGTCTGAAATCAAGCCTAAACTCTGCTCAACAAGCTCTGTGCCCTCCCTTGTGGCTTGCATCACCAAGAGAACAGGATACCTTTTCCTAATCCACACAAAAGTACGGGGATCCTGCTTGAAACGGTTGAGTCAGCATTGTCATAGCTCTCAAATAGCCCTAGAAGAGCAAACTTCTGAATTATATGTTCCAGAGATCCCAAAGGCCTTCAATCTCAGAATATAACCTTCTGCCCTCTAATCATCATGACTTTGAGCCTGAACCATTAAATGAATCCACTCAGCTTCTGCTCATCAGGATTTTTGCTTATGGTAGAAACTGCCAGACCTTTAAACCATGCGGAACAAACAACAAAGGCTATAAAAGTCAGCTTGAGGCTAGGGAGTAAGCAAATCCAGCCTTCTGTTTATATTTCAGACCTGCTTAATTCCAAGTGCTTTGAGCACACTTGCATCTTTGCCTGGTAGTACAATATCTTGACTTTCTGGGAACCCCATCTTTCCTGGGACTCAGTACTCCCCTGCCCCATATCAGTCTTTTGACTGACTTTCTGGATAGGGTTTAGTCTCCAGCCTCAGCCTTTTTAATCCTACTCTCCTCTGAGGCTGACTGCCCCTTCCACTAGTGAAGATGTGATCCCAGGTTCGGCATTCAGCCCAATATAGAAAATGATATGGCCCACGTGATGAGGTTAACAATATGGTATATTTCATGGGCTCCAAAATACCAAACTTCACAAAAGTAGGGGTTTCCACCTATTTCATTGTATTCCTTCACTACTCATCATAAAAATCTCATCCAGTAAAACCAGAAGGGCTCATCTTATCCTTATCTTGATAAACAACAATAAAACAACAACAAATACCTACTCTGGTGAAGACTATAGAGTTAAATTCTAGAGAATAAAAGTTTATGAAACCCAGACCATATTCTTGAATGTTGCCCATCAATACGACATGTGTCTCAGAATAGCTCTCATTGGTGGAAAGTTCTGGCCATAACCAGAGAGCCAAAGGAACTCCAAGAGGACAACAAGATTGAGAAAGCAGGCATAGGCTTCCTAGTACTTGTTGAGAGCAGGATAGCAGACTTAATTCTTTAGCCCCCAGTTTTTCTGAAGGCTGGCTCTGTTGCTAAACCCTCCTCCTCCCTTAGTAGACCCATCTAAAATCAACCTAATCTCCTCCTTACCGTCTGCAGTCTTCCCTCTCCCACATCTCTCTGTATTCTCCTCTAAATGCCACATTTAGTTGCTGTGCATACCTTTAAACTGACGATTTTTAACCACGACTCTCTTCCTTAAGACCCAGAACCATAATTATTTTATTCAGGATCAGGTTCTAAAATCTCTACAACCTTTTCTGGGACCCTCTGATAAACCAAGAGTTTCCTAGAGATGATAACTAACACTCACTGAATTCTTATTACAAGTACAGGCTTGCACTACTCTGGTGGGGCTCAGGAAGGCCTGAGTTTCCTGCCACTATAGCCCTGCTGTCCTTCCAGACAAACCTAGGCTTACAGGCTGATGTATTTCTGGAAAACAAAATCCACACTGACATGACTTAGTTTTCCTGACATCACTATTTTTAGCTGTGATCTGCCTGTCAATATCATTTATCTTCCCCTCCTATGATTCTATTGGACTCATAACTGAGTTACAGCTTTTGTTGTCTGAGGAAGGACAATGAAGAAGGTAGAAATAGCTTTAGAATAAAGTTGATGCTATGGACAGCAAAATGAAAAGAAGGAAAAAACCTGGGGCACCTGGGTGGCTCAGTGGGTTAAGCCTCTGCATTTGACTCAGGTCATGATCTCAGGTCCTGGGATGGAGCCCCACATCGGACTCTCTGCTCAGCAGGGAGCCTGCTTCCTCCTTTCTCTCTGTCTTCCTCTCTGCCTCCTTGTGATCTCTCTCTATCAAATAAATAAACAAACAGACAAATAAATAAATAAAGGAAGGAAGGAAAAAACCTGGGTCTTTGATGACTTTTTTTTATTATGGTAAAACACATAACACAAAATAGGCCATTTTAACCACCCTTAAGTGTACAATTTAGTGGCATTAATTATATTCACAATGTTGTGCCACCATCACCACTATCTATTTCCAAAACCTTTTCATCACCCCAAACGGAGACTTTGCAACTATTCAGCAATAGCTCCCATTCCCTGGTCTCCCCTACCCCTGTGCTCTCTAATCTACTTTCTGTCTTGATAAATTTGCCTTTTCCAGATATTTCAAATAAGTGGAATCGCATAATATTTGTTCTTTTGTGCCTGGATTATTTCACTTGGCATAATGTTTTCAAGGTTGAAGGTTCGTGAAGTATGGTACCCATTATCAACAATGTACTCATGATTCAATCCATATTTTCTGTATATGGTTATAAAACTTACACAGCACTCATTTTGATGCTTAATATAAATCCATTTGATTTGAATATACATGCACACCTTATTTTATTACATTTGGCTTTATTTTACTTCACAGATACTGCATTTTTTACAAATTGAAAGTTTGTGGCAACCCTATGTCAAGCAAATCTATTAGCACCATTTTTCTAATAGCATTTGCTCACTTTGTGCCTCTGTGTCACATTTTGATAATTTTCACAATATTTCAAACGTTTTCATTATTATTATATTTGAATTGCTGCAATCTCATGATATAACTTTAATGAATGAGGAATTGCTTCTTATGGATGAGCAAAGAAAGTGGTTTCTTGAGATGAAATCTACTGTGGTGAAGATTCTGTGAAGATTGTTAAAATGACAACAAAGGATTCGGAATATTGCATATGCTTAGTTGATAGAACAGTGGAGAGATCTGGGAGGATTGATTCCAATTTCGAAAGAAGTTCTACTATGGGTAAAATGCTATCAAACAGCATGATACACCACAGAGAAATCATTTGTAAAAGACAGACTCAACCAATGTGGCAAATTCATTGTTGTCTTATTTCAAGAAATTGCTGCAACCACCCCAACTTTCAGCAAGCACACCCTGGTCAGTCAACAACCATCAACACTGAGGTGAGATCCTCCACAAGCAAAAAAATAATGGCTCACAGAAACTCAGATGATAATTAGCATTTTTTAGCAATAAATTATTTTGTAATTCAGGTATATACATAGTTTTTTAGACATAATGCTATTGCACACTTAATGAACTATAATATAGTAAAAAACATAATTTTTTATAATTTTTAAATTTTTTTAATAAACATAATGTATTATTAGCCCCAGGGGTACAGGTCTGTGAATTGCCAGGTTTACACACTTCACAGCACTCACCATAGCACATACACTCCCCAATGTCCATAACCCCACCACTCTCTCCCTACCCCACTCCCCCGGCAACCCTCAGTTTGTTTTGTGACATTAAGAGTCTCTTATGGTTTGTCTCCCTCCCAATCCCATCTTGTTTTATTTATTCTTTTCCTACCCCCCAAACCCCCCACGGTGCATCTCCACTTCCTCATTATCAGGGAGATCATATGATAGTTGTCTTTCTCTGATTGACTTATTTCGCTAAGCATAATACCCTCTAGTTCCATCCATGTCATTGCAAATGGCAAGATTTCATTTCTTTTGATGGCTGCGTAGTATTCCATTGTGTGTGTGTGTGTGTGTGTGTGTGTGTGTGTGTGTGTATACCACATCTTCTTTATCCATTCATCTGTTGATGGACATCTAGGTTCTTTCCATAGTTTGGCTATTGTGGACATTGCTGCTATAAACATTTGGGTGCACGTGCCCATTTGGATCACTACATTTGCATCTTTAGGGTAAATACCTAGTAGTGCAATTGCTGGGTCATAAGGTAGCTCTATTTTCAACTTTTTGAGGAACTTCCATGCTGTTTTCCAGAGTGGTTGCACCAGCTTGCATTCCCACCAACAGTGTAGGAGGGTTCCCCTTTTTCCGCATCCTCTCCAGCATCTGTCATTTCCTGACTTGTTAATTTGAGCCATTCTGACTAGTGTGAGGTGGTATCTCATTGTGGTTTTGATTTGTATTTCCCTGATGCCGAGTGATGTGGAGCACTTTTTCATGTGTCTGTTATATCCAGATATCCAGATGGCATCTTCTTTGCAGAAATGTCTCTTCATGTCCTCTGCCCATTTCTTGATTGGATTATTTGTTCTTTGGGTGTTGAGTTTGATAAGCTCGTTATAGATTTTGGATACTAGCCCTTTATCTGATATGTAAAAACATAATTTTTGTATGCACTTGGAAACCAAAAAAATTATTTGACTCATTGTGTTGCAATACTAACTTTATTATGGTGGTCTGGAACTGAATCTGCATTATTTCTGAGGTACATCTGTAATTAAGGGTAGTATGTGTATGTGGTGTGTTTACACTTTAGTTCCCATGAACCCTAGGAAACTGATTCTACAAATATTATACAGAGACATAAATGTATAGGCTTTTATTTATTTATTTTTTTTTGCAAAGTGATGCATTCCTCTTATTTATTAAATCATTGGCTTTGGTGTTACGTAGAGTTATTTGTATATCAACTTCAGAAAAGAATGAAAATATTGTGAAAATTTCAGCTTAATAAATATTTAAATTAAAAATTTCAGAATTGTATTCCTTTTTCATTGCTGAATAGTATTCCATTGCACATATATACAACTGTAAGGTCTATTTAGCCAGAGCAGCCCCACCTTGGTTAACAGCCATTTTGTTGTTTATGCAGTAAAACTTAAACTGACCCTGCCCTCCCCCCCACCCCACCGCCAGGGGAACTTACTTAAAAGCATGTCCAGGAAACCAGACCCAGGTAACAAAGCCCAAATATAAGGGTGGGTCAGGTCAGGTAGAGATAACAGCCCATGTGGGGATAAGTCGGGTCAGGTGGAGACATCCAATCAGTAAAGTGTGCATTCTGTCTCCCTAGCTGCCAAGGAGTGTGGGCCCCGCCTTTTGGGCGCCAGTTCTGACCAAGGTGATAGGCTAGTTCAAATGTCTACTACAGGGTAAATTGTAGTTCAATTGGCCACCCGTGGGTGACCTAGCATGACTGTGCGGCATTCTCTGTGTGTTGCAATCTCATTGGCCGGCTCAACCACATGGTCTTTGCTCTATAAAAGTTAGTCTGTGAGGGAGGGAGGGGTCACCCTCTCTGTAAGGGGTGGCCCCGACCCATCAGTTTGATTCTTGATGCTTGGCACGAAATAAAGCTTTGCTTGGCCTTTGCTTTGTATCAGTCTCGCTCCTTTGACCATGGACCCAACACAACATTTGTTTGTCCATTCATCTGTTGATGAACACTTGGATTATTTGTACCTTTTAACTATTGTTAATAATGTTGCAATGAATATTGAAATACAAAGTATCTGACACCCTGCTTTCTATTCTTCTGGTTACAAACTTAGGAGTAGAATTGCTAGCTTATGGTAATTCTGCCAAACTTTTGGAGGAACTGCCAAACTTTTCCACAAAGGCTGCATTTTACATTCCCCTACAACATAAGAAGATTCCAATTTCTCTACATTTTTGCCAATATTAGCTGTGTTCTTTAAGAAGTACATTATAGTCTTCCCAGTAGATATAAAGTTGTATTTCATTGTAGTTTTGTAGTTTGGGTACAAATTTCCCTAATTCCTAATGATGTTGGTATTTCCCTAATTCTTAATGATGTTGAGCATTTTTTCATGTGCTTATTAGTGCTTTATATTTGTTCTTTGCAGAAATGTCCATTCAAACCCTTGCTCATATTTTAATTAGGTTGTTTGTCTTTGTGTTGTTGAATTGTAGTAGCTCTTTATATATTCTGGAATAGACTTTTATCACAAAAATGATTTACAAATATGTTGTAATTATCTTTTCACTTTTTAATAATGTCCTTTGATGTACAAAAGTTTTTAATTTTGATGTGGCCCAGTTTATCTATTTTTTTTCTTGTTATTCTTGCTTTTGGTGTCATATCTAAAAATCTATTGCCAAATCTATTGCCGCTATGTTGTTTTCTAAAAGTTTTATGGCTTTAACTCTTATATTCAGGTTGTTGAGCCAATTTAAGTTAACTTTTGTATATGATGTGAGGTAGAGGTCCAACTCATTCCTCTGCATGTGGAAATCCAGTTGTTCCGACACCTCTGTTGAAAAAAAAATTATTTCTACTTTGAATGAACTTGGTAGTCATGTCAAAAATCAACTGGCCATAAATATGTGGGTTTGCTTATGTAATCTCAGTTCCATTCTATTAATCTATATATCTATCTTTATGCCTTTCTTGATTTTTTAAGTTGCTTAATTAACACATTGAAGGTTACTTCATTTTCTATTGCTGCTATAGCAAATTACTACAAATTTGGTAGCTTAAAAAAAACAAATTTATTATCTTATAGTTCTAGAGGACAGAGTTCCCCAATGGGTTTCACAGACATAAACCAAGGTTCCAGCAAGGTTGCATTTTTTTCTGGCAACTCCAGGGAAGGCTCCATTTCCTTACCTTTTCAAGATTCTAGAAGCCACCCACATTCCATAGCTCATGGCCTTGTTCCATCTTCAGAGACAGCAGTGGCAGACTGAGTCCTTCTTACATTGAATCACTCTGACTTTTGCTTCATCATCATGTTTCTGTCTCTGACCCCTCTTTTGTCTCCCTCTTTTACTCTTGTGATTATATCAGACCCACCCAAACAACCCAAGATAATCACTCTATTTTTAAGTTCAGCTGATTAGCAAGTTAAATTTCCTTTTGTCATGTAATATATTCACCAGTTTCAGGAATTAGGACATGAACGACTTTAGGGACCTATTGTACGCCTTCCACAGCCATTCCAGTTCTGGACTTGTAGTCATTTGATACAATGAATTTCCCTATAGTTAAAGCCTATATAATTTGAGGCTGGTCCTGATGTACTCACCAGAGTCTCCCTATCACCACTCACCACAGTGCTTGGAATATAGTATGTGATTGATAAATACTATTGGAAAATACATTTATTGATGTTAAATATATTTATTGATATATTTAGGGTCCAGATCATTTATGCCAGTGATTTTAAAACTAGGTCCCATAGAATTCTCAAGTTTCATTCTTGTGCTTTAGAAACCACTTGCGGGAAGGAGAAACTGCTGAGGAAGAAGCTGAACCTTGCTTCAATCCAAGCAGTTTGCCTTTGTCTATTTCATATTTTGAGATTCTGTGTAAAATTGTATTTATAAAAAGTCTACTGATACAGGAAGGTACAAAAGAAAACACTGGGATTAGGTCATTGACAATTTAGCACAATTCCAAAATGTTTGCTTCATGAAGATGTTGATTTTGTAAGATAAACTGAACCAGCTGTGTAGGTGAGTTACTCTTATAGCGAGAAGGACGTGCTTCACATGGAGCCCAGCTGAAACTGGGTTGAGTAGAACTGGAGCATGAGACAGTCTCCTTACAACTCAACATTCTAAATATAGTTTCCTGTTCAATCCCCCAAATATTTTCTTCCAATTAAGCAATTCCCTTGGCCCTATAATTTCAGAAAACTCCTTGGAATTCAGTTGGGAATGAAGAACTGCTTTTTCCAAGCTACTGAGAGAAGAAAAGCAATGGTGAGCATGATTAAGTGCTTACTCATTCTGTGCCAAGCACCATGCGAAACAATTTACACACATTATTCCTCATGTGTATGTGGTCTTTGCCATAATCCTGCAAAGTACACAGTATCTCCACTGTACCGATAAGAAAGCTGGGACAAATAAATATTAATCTGTCAAGGCCACAAAACTTGATAGGAGATCTTTTAATATTTTCCTCAAACACTGGTCATAGACTCCCACAAGAATAAGGGTCCTTTTTCCTTGTTGTCCTTAAATGACCTTTTCATTTACACAATGTCCAGGGCATTCACAGAGATTCCAGATTTAGAGTTATGTTTAAGTGAAAAGTAAGCTATATGCAGTGGGAAATCTGCAGAAGACCCTACCTTCACTAAGATATAAAACTTCTGGTTGATTTAGGAATAACTAGGAGGTTATCTGTTGAAATCTCCACCAAAAGTCTAACATGCTTCCTAAGTGAAGCACAGTAAGCCACTGAGTAGAGGTCGTTTAGAAAGATTAACAGCCTACTCTGAAGGCGGCCACACTTGGGTTTCCGTTTGAACCCTGGCTTCAACTGACTGCGTGACTGCACAATTCTTCACTCTGCTAAGCTTATGTGTTCTCATACATTAAATGGGGGTAATAATAGAGGCATTGAAAGGATGAAGCAAGATAATGACAGTTGGAAGTAGTTGAAATCGTCCTAGTAGTAAACAGTAAATATTGGCTATAACTGCAAGATTTACAAAGCTTTTGGATATGTATTTCACATATCAGCTCTTGTGTAGTAGCAATAATCAGTAGCACTGATAATGAATCAGTAAAAGAACAATAATAACTGCTCCCTCCCTTCTCTAACAGTCTATTTTCCCCTCTATAGGCATGGTCCCCCAACAACAGATCTGCTGTAATACATGTCATCTTAAAAAGCATCTCTTCTGTGTATCACATTTCCCGCTAGCTATCACCCAATTTTTATGCTCCCATTAAAACAAAAATTTTCAAAATCATGTTGATACTCACTGTACTTCCTTTCCTATTTTCTTTCAAAACCACACTAATAAGGTTTTCTTTCCAAAACCTCTTTGAAAACCACTTTTGGCTAGATCACCAACGACTTCCTCATTACTGAATCCAATCCTCATCTTCCTTGTCCTCTAAGCAGCATGTGACACAGATGATCACTTCTTCCTTTTCGAATCATTTTCTTCACTTGGCAACTATACCAGCTCTGTGTTTCTTCTATTTTCTCAGTTCTTTTCAGTCTTCTCTTCTGGTATCTTCCAGAACTCCTTTACTAGAATGCCCTTGGCCTCAGATCTCACCATCCTTTAGCTAACCCCACTTTCCAGTTCCATGCTTTAAATACCATATATAGGCGAACAACCTATATATATGTATAATGTATATCTTTAACTGCAGCCTCTCCTTTGAATTCCAGATTCATATTCCAATTGCCCACTGGACATTTCCACTTGGATACTTATTAGGCATCTCATATATAACATTTCCCGATATGAACTCCTATTTTCCTACTTCTACCTTCCACCTCCACCCTTCCTTAACTCTAAAAATAGCAACTCCATTTTTTTTTCAGTTGCTCAGGTCAAAAACTTTTTTGACAACCTCCCCCACCACTCTCAGCCACACCCAATCCAAGCAAGTTCTATTACTTCTATCTTCCATCAGACCTCAGTCTAATAATTTACCCTAAAATCTAGTAAACAATCAGAGTGTTTCTTATTTTAAAATTTATACAAGGTAATGTCACTCCTTTGCTTAAACATCCTATAATGGCTTCCCATCTCATTCAGAATAAAATCCAAAGTTCTTACTGTGGTCTACGAGGCCCTTCATGAAGCTATCCCTATTTCTCTGATTTCATCTTTCAGTATTTTCCTTCTGGCTCACTGTGTTCCAGCCAAAGAGAACTGCTTAGTGTTCTTGAATACTCTGAAATTTTGCACTGACTCTCCTTTCTGTTTGAACTGTTCTTCCCGCTTATTTTTATGTATCTGGCTCCTTCATTTATTCAAGTGTCTGTTTAAATGTCACCTTATCAGAAAAACTTTGAAATAGTCATCCCATCTCTATCACTCTCTATTCTTTGCCTCATTTTTCTTCATAGCAGTCATCACTACTTAGAATATTAAATTTTTTAAATATGTGTCTTCCTCTTCGTAATATTATTTTCATAAGTCCATAGACTTTGTCTTTATTATTTGTTGCTATAACTTAAATGCATAGAACAGTACACAGCACATTGTAGAAGCATTCCTAAATATTTACTGAATTTATAAATCATTCGTTAAGGCCCTACTATGTAACCATTATCTTAGTCAATCGTTACAACCACCTGGGGTTAAAGGCTTAGGTGACATGTCAGAATGCCACAAGTCTGATGTTCTACTAGCTGTATCAAGTTGGACAAGTTACTTCGCCTCCCTAAACCTCTTTTCTCATCTGTATAATAGAAAATAATAACTATTTCAAGGTATATTGTGAAGATTTAAAGGAATAATATGTGAAGAGTTTTGCATAATGCCTGAAAGTTGTCTAATAGTAGTATAGGTAAGAGAAGTAAGAATCAGAAAGGTTAAAATTTACATAGATTATAAAATCCACAGATTATAAAAACAGAAGGAGAAGGCTGGATAAGGAATCAGAGCTCTAATTCTAAAAAAAAAATTTTTAAGATTTTTTATTTATTTATTTGACAGAGATCACAAGTAGGTAGAGAGGCAGGCAGGCGGTGGGGGAGCAGGCTCTCCACTGAGCAGAGAGCCTGATGCGGGACTCCATCCCAGGACCTTGAGATCATGACCTGAGCCAAAGGCAGAGGCTTTAACCCACTGAGCCACCAGGCGCCCCTAATGCTGGAAAATTTGCTTATTTGTGTTTGTTTTACTGTTTTTGAAACTAAATCTAGACAAACAGATATTCCCTTTCCATTTGTTCCTAAATCTAAACTTTGTTTTCAAGTTTTATGAGATCCTGCTAAGGTGTCCTGTTTTCTCTAATAAGTCCTAACATTTTTCTATTTTTATTTATTCACACAACAAACATGAATCAGAATTTATAATCTACTTGGGAACATAAGCCTCATGTTTTGATGACAAGGAAATTAGGAGGACTGAGAGAGTGCTAAGGAAATTCAGGGGTAAGAGGCATACCTTTATTTCTTTGTAGGTGAGGACTCTGCTATTCCTTCCCTCACTCCTAATCCATAGGGCAGTTTCTTTGTAAACTCCTTGCTGTGTAAACACAATACATGAGAATGACTGACATACATACATCTGTTCTCCTAATTGTTAGGGATTCCTGTTTAAGTTCCTAATATCAATTTCCCGAAACAAAAATGTACAGACAATTTTAGGGGGAGTTAACCAAAGTGTTTTCTATTCATCTCATCTGGTTTGCACACATAACTGGTGCCTCTGGGTACCCCACAAAAAGAACTTTAATTAAGAGCAAACACACTTGGGTTTTACTTATCTTGGGTCCACTAATCAGATTCAAGTCTAAGAGTTCCTTGCAGAGGGAGGGTTGTGAGCAGATACTTGTTTTTCCCAAAACTTTTTGTCTACTTCAATTAAAGTAGACATATTAAAAAAGTCATATATATTGTGTAGGATTATTAAATTATATTAGTCAGTCATATTAAAAATTATGCAGTCATATTTTTTAAAAGCATATTGTGTAGGATTATTGACAAAACTTTTGTCTACTTCTGCAGTCATTTTTTTTTTAAAGGCATATATATTGTGCAGGATTATTTACAATCTCTGGAGAGAATGAACATGAAGCATTAGTGTGTATGGATACTGTCATGTGTTGAAAGACACATACTTGCAGCGGACCTGTAACTACAGAATTCTGAGGTTGAATTTCAGGGCTTATTGGGGTAAGGGAGTGATTCATAGGGATGTTGATATTTTAGCATTTTCTATTCAACATGGAAATTTAGAGATTATCCTAGGAGAAATGAAGGGGAAAGCTATATGCCTCAACTCTTATTTTTAATGAGGGTGAATTTGCAGGGATGTCAAAATTTGGATAGTCCCTCTGCCAAATCTGTTTTACATATGGACTTTTTTTTTTTTTTTTTTTGCCATCTTATTCCTGTCAAAATGTATTGCCAAGAATCATTCCTGTCATGGTGTTTAGTGCCAGCACTGTCCAAATAAGAAGCTGCTCAATGTGAGAAAGAACTGGCTTCAGAGGCTCAGATGCTATATTAGTGTTGGAAGTATTGCTGTGTGGAAGCTTCTCTGCTTCACACTGAATAAAACTGTATGATATTTACCACCATTTAATCCAAAGACTCCCCTTCCTTCTACTTATAATAACTGCACTGTGTTGCTGTTTTTTTTTTTTAACAACATCTGGACTGCAAATATAAAAAAATGCATCAGCTACAAGTAGAGTTGTGACAATAAGAAAATTTTTGCCATTTCTGCTTTCACTCAAAGCCCTGAAACTCTTGCTTATGATTCTCCCAGAGTGAAACCCCTCAACAAAGCTCTCTAAGCCTCAGCATACACATTGGAAAATTAGAAATTATAATGCCTACCACACACCAAAAAAGGGTGCCAAGATTTAAAATTATAACCTTCACATGCCATTTAGCACATACAGCACAGGAGACATAAACAATAAATGTTATTGGAAGGGAAGTAGACGGCAGAGATTTGTTAGCAAACACATCTAATTTCTGCCCTGCTTTACTACTTACAAACTGTGTAACCTTAACCTTAAACTGGCCAATATAATTTCTCTGAGCCTCAGTTTCTCAGAATGAATCAGAATGATATATTACCTATCTTGTAGATGTGGGATAATGAAATGTGATAATATATCTAAAGGGCTTACCATAGTGCTGACACATTCTAAATGTTCTGTTCATTAGCTGTTATTATGAATTCATTACTTCTTGAATGCTTGGATAAATAACATATTTTAGCATACTTTCAGGAAAATCCTTGTGAAATAAAAGTTCATTCATGAAGACTGACAAGCGACCTTCTACTTAATGAGTAGAGAATTATGTAGCCCTAAAAAAAAAGTAAATCATATAGGACTCCTCAATTGATTAGATCATTTTAAAATCTCTCAGTCTGGATATATCCATCCTGGCATAGAAGTATAGATACATTCCTGGTTCAAGTCCTGTTGAGAAGTCCATAGGCTTTCTGAGCTTCCAGCTGTGTCTTCCCCTGGAGCAAGTTTCACATCCAAAGGAGAAGTACCTCTTATCTGGCCCTCTGGGGTCTTGGCCTCAGCTAGACTGATCTCCTAAACCAGTTCCTTTGGCTCCTTGCTCAACAGCTCTCTGCATCCCAAATTTCATGAGCTCACATCTCCTTCTGGAGCTAGGCTTTTGGTCTCTAGTTCTCCTGGAATCCAGAGTAATTTTGTCTTATATACATGCTTGTTTTTTTATTTCCAGTTAACTCTGAATAAAAAACTACAGACACACAAGAACTATCCATCATTCAATACAAATATACAGAAACACTCCACCAAAGAGACTCAATGCATGCAGTCAAAACAATGAGAAGGAAGTCTCTGAAAATGCAGTTGGCATCACAAAGCTTCCAGCACCAAGGGGCTTTTATGGTTGTTCCTGCATTCAGTGCAGGATGTGACATTCTGAAATTAAAAAAAATAATAAAAAATAAAAAATATATATATATATACTATATATGTTATAATATATGTGTGTGTATAGTGAATACATTACCACATTGAAAATCAATCCAGAAATATTTAAGTTCTAAAAAAAAGAAATATTTAACTTTTAAAACTTTTAAAAAAGACATTAGTTTCATTAATTCACTTTTTCAGCAAATGTATAAAGAAGAAAGAACAATGGCTAACATTTATTGAGCATTTTCTGTGTCAGATACTATTCTAAGCACTGAAAACGATAATCATAACAGGAAGTTGATAATCACAAGATCTCCACTTTACTAAGCAAACTGAGGGACAGAAGGGTTAAATAATTTGCCCAAAGTTACAATGGCTAGTAAGTGACAAAACGAGGTACTTACTACGTGCAAGGCACTTTACCAGAGGCAGAGTATAAAAAAGTGGTAATATCTAGTCTCTGCTTTCATGAAGTTTATGCTCAAGTGGAAAAATCAGACAAAAGGAGTAAACAATTTCAAATAAGCACTATAAATGGAATAGAAAGCAGGATTCTGCTGTGTTATGAACTGAACTGTATCTCTCCAAAATTCCTATGTTGGAATTCCCTAGTACTTCCAAATGCAACTGCATTTGGAGACAGGCTGTTTAAAGAGATCTCTAAGACTATTTGAGGTTGTATCATTGGGGTCCTACTCCAATGTGACTATTAGATGAAGACAGGTGGGATAAAAATCAGACACAGGGAAAAGAGTATGCGAAGACATGTGAAGAAGACAACCATCTACAAGCCAAGGAGAGCGGACTTCAAAGAATCCAAACACCTGGAATTCCAGCCTCCAGAAATGTGAGAAAATAAATTTCTGTTTTTTAAGTCACCCCGTCTGGGGTACTTTGCTATAGCAGCTGTAGAAAATAATATAAGAATCAAAGAAGGCCTCTCTCTGAAGTGAGAATATTTAAAATTAGGACTCTCAGAATGAAAAGAATGGAAAAAAGTCCCAGACAAAGGAAGGAGAGCAGAGGCCTTGAGGGGAGAATTAAACACTTCAAACGTTCTTCTGGTCTCAGAAGTTATCATAGCCACTTCACTGAGTGACTACTCAAAACACTTTATAATTTGGGAAGTGTTTTGCAGCATTATTCTCAATCAGTCATCATAACAATCACAGGAGGCAGATATTAATAGATTCACTTTGCAAATGGGAACTAAGGCACCAGAGATGCCAAGTGACTAGAATTTGCACTTAGTTCCTTTGATGTCAAAACCAATATTCTTTTTATTATATACTGAAGTTTCCTCTTAACTAAGACCATTCCCATTTTGTATAAAAGGCTCTAGTAATCATAAAGCCACGTCTCACAGGGAAAGGCAGATTAAGAGTTGAGATATTATAAACAAGGTAGAAGTCTTGTTCATTTCTTCATGTTTCACATCCCAACCTCCACATCCTCTTCTTATTGTCCTCAATAATGATGGTGTTATATTATGGGTTTTACTGGGTTTTAGAATCTGTTTTCATGAATAAGATATTTTAATTGCTTTAATTGTCCCCTTCACTTAGACTGGGTAGACCCACGAATTCTCTCCAAAATGGCTTTGAGTTTAACTGTAGCCTTTGCAAAATGGAACCTCAACAACTACCTACAGTGCTTGCCAGAAGGACATAGAGAAGGAGTGCAGACAAGGGAGATTTCCATATAACACATGTGTTCTAAGTACAAAATTACAATAATTAGAAATGGCAAAGACTGAGAAGTCTATCTCCAGGAAGGTCAATGAAAGATTATAAAAATGTTTAGTCTAGGCTTGTTCTATTCTCCTAATGCCACATGAAGTGAGCAAACCATATATGCTTTCTCTAGCAGACTATTACATGATCTAATCAAATGTAGTTTTAGCATATTTGTACAATGTCATGACCCGTAACTCTATCATATTTCACAATCAGTTTTTCCCACTGAAGCCTGTGGGAATCTGAAAGTATAAATAAAACACACTGGTTGTCTATTAAAAGCTATTCAATAAATATTTTTGAGGATCTGTTTGTGGAGGGCCCTCCTTTAGTATAGTGAAGGTCATAAAAATAGTTAAGATTAAGACTAGTTCGGGAAATGAATGCAAAACTCTAACAGAAAGATGTCATCCATACTTACACCTATAATTAAAAGGCAGAATTTGTAAATGGTAGAGAAAGGGTTGAGAAGGGGAAAGAGAAATTCACATCTAATTGTGAACATTAGGGAGACCTTCATGGAAGAGAAAGTACTTAAATTGGGCCTTGGAAGGTGGCTGGGATTTCAACAGGTACAGATGGTAAAGGACCAACTTTCATATAAAGGGGAAGAAAACATGAGCAGAAATAAGAAAAAGGGAAGCCAGGGGTACCATGGTGGCTCTGTAGATTAAGCATTAGTCTCTTGATTTCAGCTCAGGTCATGATTTCAGGAGTGTGGAGCCTACTTAACATTCTCTCTCTCCTTCTCCCTCTACCCCCAAAAGCAAAGCCAATTCAGGGAACAATTTGATGAGAGTTGGTATATCAGGCTGATTATTTGCATTTAAATAAGGGAACTCTAACAGCGAAAGCCTACCATGTACAGGTATATCAAGTCTGGACTATTGCATATGAGTTTATACTTCAATCCCCACAATCCAAACACAACAAACCAAAGTGGAGAAACTGAGGCTTAGGACGTTCAATCAATCAGCAAAGGGAAGGACATGAACAGTACTATGCTCCAGATGATGAGTCTTGCAACCCCTTGGGAAGAATACCTATTTATTATCAGAAACAAGGAAGTGAGGAAAAGATGATTTAGGATCAGGAAAATGAAACACTGACTTTGAAGTGAGTAAAAGACAAGCTAAGTAGAGATTTCCAAATAGTAATTTTAAACATAAGGATGGAACTGATTTGAGAGGTCAGAGCTAGATACAGATTTGAAAATCATTCCTACAGAGATGATAGTTTAAGTCATGGAAATCAAAAGCTAGCAAAAGGAAAAAATTAAGAGAAGATGATGGAAGACACGACCTTGGGAAACACCACGATTTGGGGGTAGAAGAAGAGGGAGAAGGCATGCCAGTGAAATAGAGAAAAATGGAAAAGTGAAAGAAATATTAAGGTGGAGAAGAGCAAAGCTCAAATTCTTACCATATAATAATCACAGATCTATCCACAAAGTTGGAGACGAAAATGAAAGGAATGAAGGAAGAGGAGAGAAGAGTCAAGAAGCTTGAGAAAAATGCAGAAGATTTTGAAAGGTGTAGGAAATGCAACAGGGAGTCAATCTGACAGGAATGAAAATCACGCCAGAAGCAGCAATGAGGTCCAGCTAATGTTACAGCAAGGGTTGTGGTGGAGTCAGAGAGAGGGACACTGGGACTTTGTCTAGGAATACCGTAGCCCATGTACAAAAACAAGTTGTGAAATAACAAGAAGTCAAGAGGAAAGGAGAATAGATGGTGGTAGAACCCACCATGGAGCCCAGGCTGACAAGAGAAGCAAGTGAATTCTGCTTTTTCCCTTTGTCTCTGACATTCCCAGTTGGGCTGATATGACTTTTAAAACGCAAAGATCAATGACGTTCAAACTTTAAATATCCAAAACAAGCACCTGAACCAACTTTGTTTCCTTTGGGAAAACAAGTAGATCAGCTATACTAAAGGAAATAAAATATGTACATTGTTCAAAAATGTTATATTTGACCAAAATTTCTCCCTATGATTAGCAAGCTATAAACCAAATCCTGACATTACATAAGGCCCAGTGGCCTTCGCTCTTTTCTGTGTGGAAGGTGGAGTGATCAGGTAGAAAGAACTCAAGTTTGGAATCAGAGAGATCCATAGGAGAATCTTTGCATTATCATTTACTAGTAGTGTAACATGAAGAAGTTGTGTTTCCACTGTGAGCTCATTTACTTAGAGATAGGATTTAAATATGTATTCACTGAGATATGATATGTAAACCAAAAAAAATTTACTCCAATGATATTGATTAAGTGCCTTTAATATGCCAAGTTATGTAAGAAACTGGGATTAAAAAAGACAAGACACCAAAGAACAGTTCTACATGCAGGGAACTAGCAGTCTAGAGAAAATAACAAGCATTTAAATAAATACAATGCAATAACAATAAAAGTATGCAGAAGACGTAGAAGAAATATAGAGGTGAGAATGAATATCTGTTTTAAAAGGTGTGCAGGAGGACAGGTATTTAGGAAAAACTTCCTAAAGAAAGAGACATCTAACATTTCTAAGTGCTCCATAGATAAATGTTCCCTCCTCCTCATATACACATTTATAGATAGACCTCGAAAACTTACAGACCATTACTGCCAAAAGATTATTCTGAGTTGCTTAAAAACTGATCATAATCGGGGTGCCTGGGTGGCTCAGTGGGTTAAAACCTCTGCCCTGGGCTCAGATCATGATCCCGTTGTTCTGGGATCAAGCCCTGCATTGGGCTCTCTGCTCAGCAGGGAGCCTGCTTCCTCCTCTCTCTCTCTGCCTGCCTCTCTGTCTACTTGTGATCTGTCTGTCAAATAAATAAATAAAATCTTAACAACAACAACAACAACAAAAAAAAAACCTAATCATAATCTCTGTGTGTTTTTCTCCTCTTTAATCTCCTCTAGACTCCTAGAATTTCATTTTATTTTATTGATTGATTGATGTATTGTTCTAAGATTCGTTATCTACTTATAACACCCAATGCTCCATGCAATACATGCCCTCCTTAATACCCTTCACCGGGCCAACCCATCCCCCTACCCTCTCCCCTCTAAAACCCTTGGTTTGTTTCTCCAAGTCCACAGTCTCTCATGGTTCCTCTCCCCCTCTGATTATCACCCTTCATTTTTCCCTTCCTTCTCCTAATGTCCACCATGTTATTCCTTACATTTCTCAAGTAACTGAAACCATATGATACGTGTTTTTCGGATGTGAGGGCGATCTGGCTGCAACATCTGTCACCCCATTGATTGCCAGGGTTGATAAGTGTTTTTCTCTGCTTGACTTATTTCACTCAGCATAATCTCCTCCAGTCCCATCCATGTTGTTGCAAAAGCTGGGTATTCATCCTTTCTGAAAGCTGAGTAATATTCCATTGTATATATAGACCACATCTTTATCCATTCATCTGCTGAAGGGCATCTCAGTTCTTTCCACAGTTTGGCTATCGTGGACATCGCTGCTATGAACATTGGGGTGCATACGGCCCTTCTTTTCACTACATCTGTATCTTTGGGGTAAATACCCAGTAGTGCAATTGCAGGGTCAAGGGTGGTATATTTTTTTTTTTTTTGAGGAATCTCCACACTATTTTCCAAAGTGGCTGCACCAGCTTGATTTCCCACCAACAGTGTAAGAGGGTTCCCCTTTCTCCACATCCTTTACAATATTTATTGTTTCTTGCCTTGCTAATTTTTGCCATTCTAACTGGTGAAAAGTGGTATCTCAATGTGGTTTTGCTTGGAATCTCCCTGATGCCTAAGGATGATGAAGACTTTTTCATATGTCTGTTAGCTATTTGTATATCTTCATTGGAGAAGTGTCTGTTCATGTCTTCTGCCCACTTTTTGACTTGATTGTTTATTTTTTGGATGTTGAGTTTGAGAAGTTCTTTATAGATCTTGAATATCAGCGCTTTGTCTGTAGTGTCATTTGCAAATATCTTCTCCCATTCCGTGGGTTGCCTCTTTGTTTTGTTGACTTTTGCCTTTGTTGCGTAGAAGCTTTATATTTTGATGAAGTCCTAAAAGTTCATTTTCACTTTTGTTTCCACTGCCTTTAGAGACATGTTTTGAAAGAAGTTGTTGTGCCATATGTCAAAAAGTTTACTGCCTATGTTCCCCTCTAGGATTTTGATGGATTCCTGTCTCACACTGAGGTCTTTCATCCATTTTGAGTTTATCTTTATGTATGGTATTAAAGAATGATTAAGTTTCATTCTTCTATATATAGCTGTCCAATTTTCCCAACACCATTTATTGAAGAAACTGTCTTTCTTCCATTGGCTGTTTTTTTTCCTGCTTTGTTGAAGATTATTTGACCACAGAGTTGAGAGTCCACATCTCGGCTCTCTACTCTGTTCCATTGGTCTTTGTGTCTGTTTTTGTGCCAGTACCATGCTGTCTTGGTGATCACAGCTTTGTAATATAGCTTAAAATCAGGCAACATGATCCCCCAGGTTTGTTTTTCTTTTTTGGCATTTCTTTGGCTATTCGGGGTCTTTTCTGATTCCATACAAATTTTAGGATTGTTTGTTCCAGCACTTTGAAAAATGCTGATGGTATTTTGATCAGAATGGCACTGAAAGTATAGATTGCTCTAGGCAGCATAGATATTATAACAACGTTCATTCTTCCAATCCATGAGCATGGAATGTTTTTCCATCTTTTGTGTCTTCTTCAATTTCTTTCATGAGTGTTCTGTAGTTTCTCAAGTATAGAACCATTACCTCTTGGTGAGGTTTATTCCAAGGTATCTTATGGTTTTTGGTGCTATTGTAAATGGAATTGAATCTCTAATTTCCCTTTCTACAGTTTTGTTGTTAGCGTATAAGAAAACAACTGATTCCTGTGCATTGATTTTTGTATCCAGCCACAGTACCGAATTGCTGTATGAGTTCTAGTAACTTAGGGGTAGAATTTTAAAGGTGGAAAGGTCAACAGAGATTCCATTCCAAATGTCTAATTTTATAGGTGAGAAAACCAGAGCCCAGAGAGCTCCAGTGACATATTTGTCCATAATCACATGAGCCCAAAATAAGATCTCTCTTGTTCCCATTTCATAAACCCAGAATCAAGTGCCAAACAAAAATCCCTTCAGAAATGTTTTTGACACCAAATGATAATTATCTTTGGAATAATGATAGCACTGTTCCTCTCCTTCCTAAGGGTTGCCCTGGGCTTTTGTTTCCTAAAATCTTGTTATTGTTCACTCCCAATGACATTTCATCCATTCTGAACTCCTACTTTCCTCTGTCACTTATCCCTTGGTTTCCTGAGAAATTAGATTAAATAATACCAATAGGAAATGATGCATTATCAATCTTTGTTAATGCTGATGATAACTACAGTCTTCAGATTACTTTACCTTTTTTTTTTTTTTTTTTATAAATCCTAAATGTGTTCTAGGCACTACAGCAAATGGCACAAATAATACCTTGACCTGTAATTGATATGACATAAGAACAATGGAAGCATTTTCCATGCAGCGTTCATATGTTTTTAAAGAATTGGAAAGTGTTGAAGCTGCTTAGATTTTGAAGTCTGACACATAAGGAAAAGAGACTGTTTCTGTCAATCATCTGATACCTATCAAATATCTGATATTTGATATCTCATTAAAATAACAGGCTTATTTGATGACCTTATTGACTGAGTGAAAACATACTCATGGTACACTTAGGGAATTATTATGGACCAATAATGTTTTTTATTTTGTCTTTAAACTTCATTTTCTGAATATGGAAAATATCTTTCCTAAAATCTTCTTACTTTTGTCATCTTCTTTAAGCACAGTCTTTAATGAAAATAGAAAAACACTTATTCTGATTCTGTAAAGAGACCTGAGGAAATAAGGTAAAAGAACTCTAGAATTTTAATTAAGTTTAAATCAAGTGTTTTTTGACTTATTTGAATGGCTGAGGTTTAGTTTTTGTTTTTGAACTTGATTGTCTGCAAAGCCCAAATTTTCTAGATACCTGTTAACTCCACAATTCACTTTATGTGATAAGTATTTAACTAAAAACACACATATAAGTCTTCTGAACTTGTATGATAAATGTCTTTTTGAACAGTGCAGATTCATAATTGGAAAAAAAAAAAAAGAAGAAAATACTTGTGCTCACATTGCTCAATACCTCTCCTTCCATCTTTCTATAAGAAAGGCCAAAAACTTAAACATCCATTTTTTACTTATCTCAAGAGTTGAGTAACTATTTATAAATTCCCTAGTACAAGGAATAAACAAATTTATATATTTCCAAAAGGGATGGAAAAGATCAGAAAATGGTCTTGCTATCCTCTTTCATGTTTGTAAATGTTCATTCATAATTGCATATGTCAAATAGTATTCAAAGTATTATAATAAAGTGATTCTTTATCTATTTTTTGGGGAATGATAGCTGCTTACCATATCCCAATCATTTCCAAACATCCTACCAGTTTGTCATCTAGTAATTCACTACAAAGAATAATGGAAAAGAAAAAATCTGGTACTCAGTTACCTAAAACACAAGCCACATTAACTATAATGATGAAAGATGGCTAAGAGAAAGTCAAATGTCCTCTATTAGTACAAAGGAAAAGGAATGCATATTTCCTTAATAAGGAGGATAGTCGGCTATACCCAGTACTGTCTAATTCAGGGCTATCTGAACTTTTTGGCCCTTTTTCCTACTCTCATCCCACTTCTGGAAAAGAATCTATTCATAGTGGAGGATAAAGGTTACTGAATAAGACTATTATAGAAAGTATATAATTTAGAGTCATTATATCCTACATCTATATAATTTCTATAACTCTTTAGTATAAATAACAGAAAACACTTCAGTATGTTGGCTCTGTGTGTTTCCCCATTATACCATTTGTAAGTTACAATTATTCATTTTTAGCCTAAACTTTTCTTTGTACATGGTATTAAAAGCCACAGTCAAGTTAGATTGTTGGGATATACTTCATGCAAGGGTCATCTAGAAGATTAAGTACACAAACACAACCAACCCTCAGAAGCTAACTCATGTAATTATTACTTTTCTAGCTTCCATAACTTGTTACTGGCAGGCTATTTCTTATCTCAAAATTCTGCTAAAATTACTTGTTTAACAACAAGAAAATCTACCAGATGTTTTATGTTCTGTGAGTGTACTGTTCACATTCCCATTCCTCAAAGAGAGATCTACAGCCAATGAAGTTTAAATATACTGTAAAAAGCCTAGCAATGTGGAATGTGATTTGTCACCGTTACATTCCACATGACAGGCAAGCTGACTCCATAGTGAATTTTGCATCAGCCAAGCAAGAGACTAATTGAGAGAATACTTCAAGTTTTAAAAGTCTACTATAAATGCATATGTTTATCAGTCATATTATAAATGGAGCTTAACTCAGAGAGAATGACATGGCTATTAGACTTTATTGGGGTGGATTACATAAGGCAAAGAGAGCTGGATCTGCAGCCAAAAAACTTAAGTTTGAGTCCCTCTCCACTGACATTCTATGTAGCCTAAAGTAAAACTTAACTCTTAACCTCTTTGTATCCTAATTTCCCATCTGTGTTTTTTTTAATTACCAAATGAAACTAACTTACATATAAGATAAGGTAGGTGGAGAGCACTTGGAAAATTTGGAAGCTCCATTTACAAACAGATAATTGCTATTGTTATTACCCAGACATTTCAAGAAAAGGATTCTTGGCTTGTGTATATAGCTGTTGGCTATATACATATTTACAAACAATTCAATAATTTGCTCATTTGGGGTCAGGAGTTTGAATCATCTGAATAATGGCAGACCTTCACCTTCTAAGACCAGTCTGTATAACAGAAAACAGGATGGAGCATTTGTTCATGGAAACCTCTAGATGCCCAAACTCAAGCCAAGCTAGAAAATCTCACTGTCAATTAACAATGTCTCAAATTTTAAGTTCCTTAGACTTAAAATTTTCATTGCTTCATATATTCCAATAGTTTAAAAAACCTGGCCATAATTGTTCCAGTAATTCTCATCCTGATTCATTTACTACTGAGAATCTTGGCTATTGTCTTAGTCCATGCAGGCTACTATAAGAAAATGCTACAGACTAAGTGGCTTATACACAATAAATCTTATTTCTTATAGTTCTGGAGATTGGAAGTTGAAAATTAGGGTGCCAGCATGGTCAGGTTCTGGTAAAAGAACTTTTCTGGGTTGCAGATGACTGACTTCTCTCTGCATCCTCACATGGTGTAAGAGGCTATAGAATTCCATGGGGTCTCGTCTACTGATCCCACTCATGAGGGCTCCACCCTCAAGACCTAATCACTTCCCAAAGGCCCCACCTACTAATACCCTCACATTGGGCATTAGGATTTCACTGTATAAATTTGGGGGAGACACAAAGTTTTAGACCATATCACCTTCCAAATAAACTGTAGTCATAACAAAAAGAAAAAAGAAACTGAAGGTCAAATTTATAAAAATTGAGTAACTTAGAACAAGAGACATATGTAAAAACACTGTCCCCTCTTCTTCCTATTCTTAATATCACCTGTTTTTTTTTTATCTTTTTTTTTTTAAAGATTTATTTATTTGACAGAGAGAAATCACAAGAGAGGCAGGCAGAGAGAGAGGAAGGGAAGCAGGCTCTCCACTGAGCAGAGAGCCCGATGTGGGACTCGATCCCAGGACCCCGAGATCATGACCTGAGCTGAAGGCAGCGGCTTAACCCACTGAGCCATCCAGGTGCCCTTAATATCACCTGTTAACCAATTTTTTTTTTTTCAAAACTCAATGTCTGGTCATATTCTATCATCCAACTATCCAGCAGAGAAAATACCCACTATGGCTTTAGAAATATAATTCAAAGGAAAATTAAGGGGTTGTAACTAGCCAGAATGTCTTATTAGAAACAGAAAACATTCTGATATCCCAGGAGGTACTTTAGGGCTCTTCACTGCTGGATAAACCACAGTAATAGCCCCATATAATTAAGTATATATAAAAATTACTGGTAGGTCTTCTGTGGAAGCTCTATCTATGACTAAAACCCCAAGAGAAGTATGTTACTTCAAGTCCAGTGCAATATCACAGTACTGCTCCAAAGTCTAAGACCAAAAGAATCTAGAAGTAAACTAATTGGCTTCTCACACAAAGCTAAAACAAGATGGTTACAAGTCCTTCTAGAATAGCAAGAGCATTCTGCTTCTTCTGTCTGCCTCCTTATACCTAATCTGGAGATGTAGTACACATTTACTACATGGCTATTGTTCTAGCCTGAATGTTTGTGTCCCCCCAAACTTCACATGGTAGAATCCTAATGCCCAATATGATGATGTTAGGAGGTGGGGCCTTTGTGAAGTGATAAGGTAATAAGGGTATAGCCCTTATAAATGGGATTCGTGTTCTTATAAGAGACCCCAGAGAGTTTTCTAGCCCCTTGCACCATGTGAAGATATATGAGAAGTCTGCAACCCCATTTGACTGTGTTGTCACCCAGATCTCAAACTTCCAGCCTCCTGAACACAAGATAAATTTCTATTTTTTATAAGCCATCCGATCTATGATATTATGTTACAGCAGCCCAAATGGACTAAGACAGTTATTGTTTGAATAAAAGATACAGTAAGCAAGATTTCAAAAACTAAAATTTATATATATTAGAATTAATGTCATCTGGAATAGGGTATTCATTCTGATTAATGAACATCTTGGACAAAGAGTGAGGTATATCCCATTTAGTTAACATCATTTGTCAAATATTAGATTATGTTAGAACTTTCCAGAACAAATTGGATTTATATTTGCCAGATACTATGTTAAACACTTAAATGCATTAACTAGCTTAAACCTTTTAACAGCCTATGAGGAAGATACTACTAACCCCTGTTTACAGATGTGAAAACTAGTCGTAACACTTGCAGGTTTTGAAACCAGGATGCAAATTCAGATTGACCTAACTCCACAGCTGACAATTCTATTACACTATAACCTTCTGCCCTTATGATCCAATGTCTTTGAATACCAATTACTATTTCCATCTTGAACTGCACAGCAGAAAATCACCTGAAATTGACAGAATGCTGATGGAGAAAGTATTACTGTTCCAAAGTCTGTCCCCAGAGTCCAAAGGCTGGTGCAACACCCACAGGAAAAATCTCTGGTTAAATCTGGCTAAATGAGGCAAAGCCTGAAGCAACTGACAAGGCTACAATCCAGAAAATGTTGATCCAATAACCTGCCTAACTGTCTATAGCAGCTAATCTTCCAGCAAGATTAGCTGACTGCAAGTCTGATGTGAATAGCTGTGTAAGGTTGCTTCTGGGTAGGCAGATATCTATTATTTCACTTTTATGGAGGGCGGCAGTAAGCTGCCCCACACTCTACGGTCAGCAGCAGTTCTCAAAGACCTTTCTAGTCACTCCCAGGCCAACTGGCCGGGGACACATGACTAAAAGCTCAAACTAAGCAACTTGAACATAGGCTTAAAAGCTAGAGTTTGTAGCTTAAAAGAATGCACATCCACCAGAATTCCAAAACAGATGTGCAAGCACACGACCATAATACAAGGATTGTTTCCCTCTGTTCTGCATGGTGGCCAGGCAGAAGAACATGGTTGCCAACAACAAACCAGCTACCACAGGTGGAATGTCCAGTCACTCTAATCTGAAGAAATATTTCAGAACATTTCTTTCACTCTTTGGTCCTTTTCCATTAGTTACTTAGAAGCTTTTTGGCTAAATTTTCATGGATGCCTTAAAGAAAATGTTATTAATATCTTCAGCCACGATAAACTGAATATGACCTTAAAATCTCTGTAAAAAATGAAGGTGATTTTTCCTTCAAGTGGGAAGAAATATAAGGACATCAACAGGATAAAAAATTCAACTCAAAATAACACTCTTTAAAATGTTAAATACAACTACATGATATCAATGCTCTCATTTATGAAGAAAATATGTGTGTACATATATATAATAAGAAATAAAATTTGCATTTTTTTGCTTTCTTTTTTTAAGTTTTTATTTATTTGTCAGGGAGCGAGAACATAAGCAAGAGGAGCAGCAGACAGAGGGAGAAGCAGGCTCCCTGCTGAACAAGGAGCCCAATACGGTACTTGATCCCAGGACACTGGGATCATGACCTGAGTTGAAGGCAGATGCTTAACTGACTGAGACATCCAGGCATCCATTTTTCTTTACTTTCTCGAGCTTGGAAAATATGTTTCCATTCATGGTTTCTCCAAGCTATATAAGTTAATTTTATTTCTTTAAAATAAATAAAAAGAATATCATATGTATATAAATATTTTTATGTGGCTCCCAGAGTAGAGCATTTTTACTTAAAAATTTTAAATATAATTGCATTTAACACTATAATTTCAAGTTGAGAAATGTGTGATTATAAACATCACTAATAAAATCATGATTTTAGAGACAATAAAAAAACTTTGCTATAACCTTTCCAACATAAAAGCCAGAAAAATATATTTACCTTGATTTTTAAAAATTGTTTAAAACACTCCTTATGAACTCCCTGTAAAACATTTCTCATTTTTTCATCAGAATAGTATTATTGAAAAGGCATATACTTGGCATTTTAATTCTCTTTATCCAAAAATCACTATAATTATTCTACCCAACAAAAATACTTTCAGCCTACAAATTCCTCCTACTTTCATCTTTACATTTAAATCTCAAAAATAATTTAATATGATGTTCTATGTTTCCAGAATGCTTGATTTTCCTCTCACTGGTCAGCTTAACAAAGCAGATCCAAAGATTTCTCTTAGTGGTACTGAATAAAGGATCAACAAAGGTGAAGAAGAATGTACACTCATGGTGTCAAAAATGTCTTTACCAAGAAAATTCCTCAAGATTAATTTAGTTTGCCTCCACATTCCAAACTCTCCCATTTTCTTACTGTGTGATGTAGAGATCAGCAGAATGTAGTCACTGCACATGTGTCTGCAAGGAGACTTCCTGGGTACCAGGTTTGCTACTTACTAGCTGGGCAACCTTAGACAAGTTGCTTGGCCTTTCAAACTTTGGTTTCCTCTACTGTAAAATGGGACAAACAAAAGTACTAACAGCATCAAGCTTTTATGAACATCAAATAAAATAATGGGAGTAAAGCTCTTAATAAAATTGCTGACTAGGGGCGCCTGGGTGGCTCAGTGGGTTAAGCCTCTGCCTTCGGCTCAGGTCATGATCTCAGGGTTCTGGGATGGAGTCCCGCATCAGGCTCTCGGCTTGGTGGGGAGCCTGCTTCCTCCTCTCTCTCTGCCTGCCTCTCTGTCTACTTGTGATCTCTCTCTCTGTCAAATAAATAAATAAAATATTTTTTAAAAAATTGCTGACTAGTAGTAAATAGTGACTACACTTAGATTTTATTATCTATATAAGATGGCCCAGGTGGATTGAGCAAAGCATATTTACCTTAGTGAGAAGTAAAGTAGATAGGAGGAATAGGACTTAGTCACAAGTTCTAATGTTGTTTCTAATGACATACAGTAAGTACTCTTGAATAATGTCAAAAAACATGAATTCAAAATAAGATTCTCTGTTCACTAGAAGACAATCTGATGCTCAGATCCACAAACTTTAACAGCATTTCTAGGAAAAAATGATGTAAGGCAAATGGAACTAGGAATCCTCAGGGGGGCACATTTTTCCATTAGTCTTAGTAAAACTTAATAGGAAATAATACAAAAGGAAACATTTCTGGAATGATGAGGAAAGACCTTGGAAAATCCATTCCCCTGTAAAAGCAATGCAAATACTGGCAATAATTGCCAAAATCAATTGTTTCAGAACTCTGGATGTTAACCAAAGGCTTGTAACAATTCAGGGAGAGTTAATTTTTTAAAAAGACAAAATTGGATTTCCTTGACTATTAAACCAACTGAACAGAGATGTGAGGGGACACATATAATAAATAAAACATATTTTGGAGAATTAATTACAGAAAGTTACTTAGCAAACAGAGATAACAATAACCAACAGCAACAACAAGTCCTGCAGAGGAGAGAATCTGACCTCAAGAGTTGTCATATTGTATCATTTTAAATATCAAGTTCTGAGAGAAAAAAAAAAAATATATATATATATGCAAAGAAATAGGAAAGTATGGACCATACACAAGGGGAAAATGTAATCAATAGGGACTATACCTGAGAAGGTATAGATACTGGACTTACTTAAAAAAGACTTATAGGGGCGCCTGGGTGGCTCAGTGGGTTAAGCCTCTGCCTTCGGCTCAGGTCATGATCTCAGGGTCCTGGAATCAAGCCCTGCAACGGGCTCCCTGCTCAGCAGGGAGCCTGCTTCCTCCTCTCTCTTTGCCTGCCTCTCTGCCTACTTGTGATCTCTCTCTGTCAAATAAATAAATAAAATCTTTTAAAAAAATCAATTATTAAAAAAAGACTTATAAAAAACAATCATAAATATGTTCAAGGATCCAAAGGAATGGTATCTAAAGAATTAAAGAAAATTATGAGAACAGTCCCTTACAAATAGAGAATATCTGCAAAGAGATAGAAATTATTACAAAGAAGCAAGTAGAAATTCTGGAGTTTAAAAATATAATAACTGTAGTAAAAAATCCATTAGAGGGTCTCAGTAGAAGACCAAACATACTAGTAACAGAAAGAATCAACAAACTTGAAGACATATCAATTGAGATTATCCAGTTGGGGGAACAGAAAAGAAAAAGAGTGATAAAAAAATTAACAGAATCTCAGAGACATATAGGACATCATCAAGCATACCAAGATATGTATAATGGAAGGAGAGACAGAAAACAACAAAAGGAATATTTGATGAAAAAGTTACCAAACTGGGGAACGTGGGTGGCTCAGTAGGTTGGGCCCCTGCCTTTGGCTTGGGTTGTGGTCTCGGGGTCCTGGGATCAAGCCCCACATCAGGCTCTCTGCTTGGTGGGGAGCCTGCTTCCCCTTTCTCTCTGCCTGCCTCTCTGCCTACTTGTAATCTCTGTCAAATTAATAAATAAAATCTTAAAAAAAAAGTTGCAAAACTTTCCAATTTGATTAAAAAAAAAGAATATATTAATCTAAACAACCAAGAAGCTCAATGGAGTCCAATATGATAAACTCAAAGAGATCTGGGCCTAAATACATCACAGTCAAAATGTTGAAAACCGGGAGGAAAAAAAAAAAACAAAACAAAAAACAAAGGAGAGAGAGAGTATTTAAAGCAACAAGAGAAAAACAAATCATCATATCCAAGGGAATCTCAATAAAACTAAAATTAACAGTTGACTTCTCATCAGTAACTATGTAGCCCAGGAAGCAGTGGGACACAAAGTGCTGAAAGAAAAAGAATGTCAGTCCAAAATTCTATGAACACCAAGTTTATCATTCAAAATGCAGAAGAAAGTAAGATACTCCAGATTAAGAAAAAATATATATTTTATCACCAGCCCTCCTACAGTAAAAGGAGACTTTTAGGCTAAAATAAATGGACAATAGACAGTAACTCAGATGTACACAAAGAAATAAAGCACAGTGGTAAAGGCTAACTACATGGGTAAATATAAAAGACCATAAAAATGTATGTTTGTAACTCTCTCCTTATCTTATTCAAAGGACAACTGTATTAAGCAATAGTTATGTGCTGATAAGCATACAAAAATGTAATTTGTATGATAAATAGCACAAGGGAGCAGGAGGGAATGGAGCACTATTAGAACAAAGTTTCGTATACAATTAAAATTAAATTGGTATTAATCTGAATTAGATTGTTTTAAGTTAAAATGAGAATTGTAATCTCCAGGGCAACAACTATGATAATAACTGAAAAATATACAAATAAAGGAAACAAGTAAATTAAGTTAGAATACTGAAAAAAATACCTATTTAACACAAAAGAAGGCAGAAAGAGAGAAATAAAAGGACACAAAACAGGGAATGCAAAACATCAGGCATAAATTCTACCTCAGCATAAATTACATTAAATACATGTAATTGGATTAAACACTCTCATCAAAAGGCAGAGATCAGCATATGGTTTTTAAAAATCCAAATACATGCTGCTTAGAAGAGACATTCTTTTTTTTTTTTTTAATTTATTTATTTGACAGAGAGATATCACAAGTAAACAGAGAGGTAGGCAGAGAGAGAGAGAGAGAGAGAGAGGGAAGCAGGCTCCCTGCTGAGCAGAGAGACCGATATGGGACTTGATCCCAGGACCCTGAGATCATGACCTGAGCTGAAGACAGCGGCTTAACCACCAGAGCCACCCAGGCGCCCCGAGACATTCTTTAAATTTACAGACACAAATAAATTATATCTATAATGACTGAAAATTATATAACATGCAAACAGTAACCAAAAGAAAACTAGAGTAACTAAAACAAGATCAGAGAAAACAAACTTTAAGATAAAAATGGAATTTAAACTCTCTACTTGCAGATTTTTAACAAAAAAATCCTCATAAATGTATCCAAAAATACCCTATTAGAACTAATACAAGTCTTTAGTAAGGTACTAAATACATGATCGATATATAAAAATCCTAAATTTCTAAACACTAACAATAAAAAGTCCAAACATGAAATTCAGAAAACAATTCCACTTACAATAGCATCAAAAAGAATTAAATACATAAGAATAGATTTAATAAAAGAAGTGCAAGACTTTAATACTGAAAACTATTAAACACCACTAAAAGAAATCAAAGAAAATCTAAAGAATTGTAAAGTCATCCATGTTCATGGATCTGAAGATTTAACATTGTGATGGCAATATTCAGTAAATTGATTTATGAATTGATCTACTTATCAAAATGCCAGCTGATTTTTTTTTAAAGATTTTATTTATTTATTTGACAGAGATCACAAGTAGGGAGAGAGGCAGGCAGAGAGAGAGAGAGAGGAGGAAGCAGGCTCCCTGCCAAGCAGAGAGCCTGATGCAGGGCTCGATCCCAGGACCCTGGGATCATGACCTGAGCCGAAGGCAGAGGCTTTAACCCACTGAGCCACCCAGGCGCCCCTGCCAGATGATTTTTTGCAGAAATTAGCAAACCAATCCTAAAATTTATATGGAAATTCAAGGGACCCAAAATAGATGAAACAACCTTAGATAAGAACTAAGTTAGAGAATTTATACTTCTTCATTTCAAAACTTACTACAAAGCTACAGAAACTGAAACAGCAGGTACTGGCAACAGAACAGACAATAGACTAATAAAATAGAATTGAGAGCTAAGAATTAAACCCAGACTTTATGGTCAATTGATGTTCAATAAGGGTGCCAAGACTATTCAATGGTGGGGGGGGAGGGGAAGAATAATCTTTTCAACAAATGGTGCTGGGGCAAATGATTATCCGGATACTAAAGAATAAAGTTGAATTCCTATCACATACCATATATAAAAATAAACTGGGGGCACCTGAGTGGCTTAGTCAGTTACGTGTCTGCCTTTTGCTCAGGTCCTGGGATCGAGTTCCATATCAGGCTCTCTGCTCAGTGGGGAGCCTGCTCTCCCTCTCCTGCCTCCCTGCTTGCACACACTCTCTCTCTCTCTCTGTCAAACAAATAAATACAATCTTTTCAAATTAACTGAAGATGGATTATAGACCTAAATGATGAGCTAAAACTACAAAATCTTGAGAAGGAAACTTAGAAGTATTTCTTCATGACTTTATGTTAGGCAATGGTTTCTTAACAAGAAAAAAATAGATAAATTGGACTAATACAAATCAAATACTTTTCTCTAAAGGACACCACCAAGAAAACAAAAGATAGTCCACAGACATGGAGAAAATATTTGCAAAGCATATATCTGATAAGGGACTTCTATCCATGTAAAAAAAAATAGACAAAGGATTTAAATCAACATTTTTTTCTCAAGAAGACATGCAAATGGCAAGAAAAGCACAAGACAAGTTGCTCAATGTCATTAGTCATTAGGGAACTGAATGTTAAAACCACGAGAAAGCACTCCACACCAACTAGAATAGCTAAAATAAAAACTGAAAAAGACATACAAGTGCTTAGAATGTGTATAGAGAAATCAAAGTCCTTGTGCATTGCTGGAGAAATAAAACAGTCCGACCTCTTTGGAAAGAAAGATTACTCAAAATATTAAACATACAGTTACTAAAGGACCCAACACTTCCAGTCCTAGGTATATATCTAAGAGAAGTAAAAATATATGTCCACAAAAAAATTTGCACATAAATGTTCATAGTAATAATATTTGTAATAACCAAAAAACAGGAACAAGCCAAATGGCCATCAGTTGATAAAAGGACAAACAAAATTTGATCTATCCATACAGTGGAATATTATTCAGCAATAAAAACAAATGAATACATGTTATAATGCATGCTACCACATGCATGCTACAACATGGATGAACTTTGAAAACATTACACTGAGTGAAAGAAGCGGTCAAAGACCATATACTGTATAATCCATGTATATGAAATATTCAGAATAGGTAAATCCATAAAAACAGAAGTAGATTACTGGTTGCCGGGAGCTGGAGGAGGGATATAAGAAGGGACTGCTAATGGATCTTGATTTCTTTTCAGACTGATGAAAATATTCTAAAATTTGATGGTAATGGTTGCACAACTTTGTGAATATACTAAAAACCACTAGATCATACAATTTAAGAGTGTGGATTTTATAGGACATAAATTTTGTAGGATATAAGATATATGTGCATGTATATTAATAAAGCTATTATAAAAATAATACAACAAGAAAATGAAGCTGTCATAATAATTTCCTTAAAAAGCAAATAGTAAGATATCGCCTCACACCTATTGGAATGGCTGTTATCAAAAAGACAAGAAATAACAAGTGTTGGCAAGGATGTGAAGAAAAGGGAATCCTTGTGCACTATTGGTGGGAATGTAAATTGGTGCAACCACTAAAGAAAACAGTTGGAACCTTCCTCAAAAATTAAAAATGGAACTACCATATAATCTAGCAATTCCACTTCTGAGCTTTTATCTGAAGAAATAAAAAAACTAACTCAAAAAGATACACACACCCCTATGTTCACTGCAGCATTATATATAATAGCCAAGACATAAAAACAACATGTATCCAGTGATGGATGATTGAATAAAGAAAATGTGGTAGAAATATATATGTGTGGTAGAAATATATAAATATATATATATATATACACATATATATGTATATGCATTTGTAGACAGATATCTGTATCTATTCATATCTGTGTATAAATGTGTATGTATGTTAGGCAATAGTTTCCTTATGAGAAAAAATAGATAAATTAGTCATATACAAATAAACACTTTTCTTCAAAGGACACTATATATAAAAATATATAGCCTATATAATATATATAATGGGATATTATTCAGCCATACAAAAGAATGAAATCTTGCCATTTGCACCAACATGCATGGACCTAGAGGGCATTGCACTAAGTCAGAGAAAGACAAATATGGTAAGATCTCACTTGTATGTAGGATTTTAAAATATACCAAGTTCACAGATGCAGAGAACAGACTGATGGTTGCCAGAGATGGGAGATAGGGGTGGAAAAGATGGGTAAAGGGTGTCAAAAGATACAAAATTTCAGTTATGAAATAAATATGTCATAGGGATGTAATGTGTAGTGTGGTGACTATAGTTAATAATATTTTATTGTATATGTGAAAGTTCCTAAGAGAGTAAATCTTAAAAGCTCTCATCACAAGAAAAAATTTTTTACCATAGATGGTGATATGTTAAATAAACTTTTTGTGGTAGTAATTTTACAATGTATATAAATATGGAATTATTGTGTTGTATACTTGAAATTATTGTTATATATCAGTTATATCCCAGTTTTTTTTTAATTTATTTTATTTATTTATTTGACACAGAGAGAGATCACAAGTAGGCAGAGAGGCAGGCAGAGAGAGAGGGGGAAGCAAGCTCCCCGCTGAGCAGAGAGCCCAATGCAGGGCTCGAACCCAGGACCCTGAGACCATGATCAGAGCTGAAGGCAGAGACTTAGCCCTCTGAGCCACCCAGGCGCCCCTCCCAGGTTTTTTTTTTTCTTCTTTTAAGTGAATAGAGTATGGTTAACCTAAGAGAGTGTAAATAGATGCCACAGTTTGTTTTCATTCTTGGCCCTCTTTGACAAATGGTCAGGCCTACATAAGTCAGGTCCTAACTTGACAAAAACAAGCAGAGAGAAGGAAAGTAGGAGGGTTGCACTTGAGTGAACTGCCAAAAGAATCTCCAGCCAAAATCTCAATCACTGGGAGCACTCCACAGATTCAGAAAACAATTTCTGGTTCCATCCAAAAACCTGGAATTGTCATGAGAACAATTTATCCACTTTACCTTTTTCAAGGAGAAGTTCTGAACACAAGAAAACAAGATTGTTCCATACCAGAATAGGTAAACAGATTATCCTAAAAAACAAGATTGAAGGTATCTGTAAAAACAGATCTAAGTTGTCCTGAAAGGTTTAAGTGCTGCTGCTAACTTCAAAATCTCCTTAGGATCCATTTCCCAATTTGTGCTTATTGGATCCTCTTGTCTCAGTTCCGTTAGTGTGTGACTAACACAGCTGTGTGACTAGGAGAAGTCTTTCAACCTCTCTGGACCTCTGTTGCTTCACTCTGTAAATTATAAAGTTCCACATAAAACAAAGTAATTAATATGAGCAGTGGAATTAGGCTGTAGCTTAGGTATCTCATGAAACTCTACACTTTGCTTTAGAAGACAAAGGAAAAGAAGAGGAAGGAACTTTTGCTAATCCTGAAAGAAACAGTAATAGAGGAGAGAGAAGAAGGCAGCAGGGAAGCTCCCTATGGAATTCTTTGTTATCACTGAACCGTGGTGTAAAAATTTTCCCTCAAAGATTCAAAAGTCATATTCTTCCATTTCAAAAGTCAGGATGTTTGATTGTACATCTCTGAACTCCTTTACATTAGTAGGGAGAATATAAATCTAAAATACTAATAATTATTTGATTTAGAATTTTTAATCTATGTTTTCATAGATTATCCAGCCAGCCAAAATGGACTGCATAGTCCTTTAGACTCCGACATGTTCATGCACTTGTGACTATCTAATGCCTCATTTTACAGTGAGATGTTCTGAGAAGCAGAAGGCCATGGTTGAAGGAACATGGACTATATGATGAGAGGAGACATGGAACTCTGATTATAATATGCTCTCCAACTTTGGGTAAATCACATAGTCCCTTTGTTTGAGCGGTATTACTTATAAAATAGTAGTAATTCTATCTGCCTTAACTGCCTCACAAAATAAGGGTAGAAGCTACATGAGATT
Source organism: Meles meles (assembly GCF_922984935.1). NCBI lineage: Eukaryota > Metazoa > Chordata > Mammalia > Carnivora > Mustelidae > Meles > Meles meles. The sequence goes on along the minus strand of NC_060066.1, from coordinate 154,030,668 downwards.
TTATGTGAAAACAAGTTCTTTAGAAGAGGCAAATCATTAGGAAAATGAAATGACCTAGTACTGTGGTGTTTGTAAGTAAGTGAATGAGTGAATGAGTGAATGAATGAATAAAATGGCAAATATCAAACACCATTCTGTGTAAGTGCTACCCATGCATTCTTTCCAGGGCAATAGAAAATATATCTTCCACATGGTAGCTTTTTATTTATTTATTGTTCAGACATTTATTAAGATATGCAAGATATGTTCCTTTATAGAAAATGGAAATGATGAGCTCTGAGGGAGAAGAATCCCAGTGAGCTGGAATTCCAGACGTGCCATTGTGCAACTTTGAACAAATAGCAGAATCTCTCACAGTTACCTCTACTGAAAAGTGGAAGGAATCCTAGCCATTTGGCAGGACTGTTTGTTGCATCTTAAAGGAGACACTACATATAAAATTGCCTTCTAGAGCACCGGCCCATAGACCAGTTCACTAAAAGTTGTTCTTACTATTATTATTTAAGGGTTATTTTCCCATATCCTCTAACTCAAGAATTCTTAATCTAGAATCCATGAACCATGATTCTTTTGCAATTTCATACAAAATTTTACATATGTATGCAGAGTGCATTCTTCTAGAAGAAAGCTCATAGTTTTCATCAAATTCTAAAAATGGTAAAAACATTGCTACCATGTAACCCTTCAAAATGGTGATATCCATCATAGAACACAATATTGCAAAAGATGATCTACCAGTGGGCAAGGCTGATGTCATTATTTCTCTTCGTACCACTCCCTCCCACATTCATATATTGCTAATCAATTACTAAACCATTTTCCACTGTGCCCCAAAGTAGATGCACAATTCTCAAAATATAGCTCTAGGCAGATACTACCATTTTACCAGAAGAATCTCTAAAGGTGAAATTAACCTGACATCTGGATCTGGAATCCATCTAGACTTTTCCCCTCTTTTCTTTCATTTAGTTCATTTTGAGCTTATGGTCATTCAAAACTCTTGTGTTTTTATAAGGAATTGCCATGCCTTATAGCTCCCTAAAATTGTCCTTCATCCTATTACTTGGAATTAACTTTTTAAACACTTATTAAAATGTTAAAGTTGGCTTGAGTCTTTTGAGATCTTGTTAAATGATAATAAAGTTATCCATTCCCTTAACTATTCATCTAACAAATATTTATAAGAATACCTACTGTGTGCCATTACTCACTGTGTCACTCCTAGCCAGCTCTTCCAGCTTTAAGTCATACACAAATTTGATTTATATGCCTCTAAGTCATTGATAAAAATAATATTAAAATGGAAATTTATTGTAATTAGTATGTAGGTGTGACACCCACAAAATTTCTAATTCAGGTTACTTCCTCAATGCAGAATTAATGGAAATAAATACATAATGGTTGGTTTTCAGTTACCAACTTATTGTCTCTCAGCTCTACATCCACCCTCCATTGTCTGCTCTGCAACCTGTAAATATTTCTCCTTTGCCAGCTGGCACAGTTTAAACTTTGTCAGCAGAAGACACTAAAGGAGTTTCCATATCTGGTTCCAGTGTACTTCTCTTGGAAGGGTCTGCAGTGTGCAGTGTGAGCAGCCACTGTGACACCACTGTGACACGTCCCCTGTGAATGGCTTCCTTCAGCGCTCTCTAAGGTGACTTCCACAGTACTCAACTCCTGAAAAACATGAGGCTCAGCAGTACCTGGAGTCAGCAACACTTGACACCACCCATAATGGCTACCCCCAGGTAACTCCTTGGATAGCATTGTAGTGATTTCTAAATTTTGAGACATCTCTTTGAAGGCTTTCTTTGATATCTTTTTGGAAGCTCCACAGTAGGTTCTGAGGTGCACCACCTCTCCACAGATAGCTTTCTCCAACACACAGAAAGCCTATCCTCGGTGTGCACAGCTGGCACAACACCTCAGCAAAGTCCTCCACCACCCAGTTAACTGGCTTTCTAATAAGATCTGGATCTCAGCCCAGAGTGGTGGTGGGGGCTCTTTGTTGATGTTCTACCTCAGTCTTAGAGGTAGTAGCTGTTCCCTAAGCCTGCTGTTCAGTGTTCTTTAGAGTTTTCTTTACTGAATTCTAGTTGTTACTCCAATTGCATGTTACAGTTAATAATTCTTTATGCAAAATGTCCCCTCTTCATATTACCATGTGCTTTTGTTCTCCTGACTGGACCCTGCCTGATACAGAATTGAAATCACAATTGGGCCAGGAGATAAACCTACAAAGATGAATTTTTTTTTTTTTTAATTTCACATAGCTCATAATGAATAGACACAATGCTTGGTGGGTTACTTTGGGTTTTGGAGGTAATATATCTTGTATGTGGTTGTGATTTTCTTTTTTTTTTTTTTTTTTAAGATTTATTTATTTGACAGAGAGAGAGGTCACAAGTAGGCAGAGAGGCAGGCAGAGAGAGAGGAGGAAGCAGGCTCCCCACTGAGCAGAGAGCCCAATGCGGGGCTCGATCCCAGGACCCTGGGATCATGACCTGAGCTGAAGGCAGAGGCTTAACCCATTGAGCCACCCAGGTGCCCCTGTGGTTGTGATTTTCTAATGCAGTCACCAAATAACCACCAAAGAGGCTGCAAACTGGAATAGGACCCTTAACACATCTGGGCTGGGTGCAAACTTCCCAACCATTACATACTTACTTCTATTACTTCTATATTGAAGAGATAGCCTGAATTAGAAATTTAAGCCACTTGGACTTTTTGACTCCACAGATCCAATGGTATTTTAAGTATCTATGTAAGATAGATATACATATATTTTATTATTCCTCATGATTCTGAATAAGAAACTTAAACAGGGCACAACTGGAATGGCTGATTTCTGTTCCACTCTATGTTTTGGGGGGTTGACATATCCAAGATGGCTTTTTCATGCATATTATCTGGTGCCTCACCTAGAGTGATTCATACAGATGGAGAGCAGACAGAATGACTCAAGTGAGACTATTTGTCTGGGGCCACGGTTCTCACAATCATCTAAGGTAATAAGTTTTCCTCCATATAGTCTCAGGACTCTTTTTCCCCATGAGACCTCTCCGACAGAGCAGCTAAAATTCTTATGTAACAACTCAAGATTCCCAAATATTTAAAACTGGGGACTACCAAATCTTCTTTGTGACTAAACTCAGAAGTCCTAGACTGCTAACCCACATTATAGTCTTCAAAACAATCTTTAAGCCAGTCCATAGTCAAAAGTATGAATACCAGACAACCCGACCCATTGTTGCCCAACAATGTAACAGACTACTAACTTAACTTCTGTCTCCTAATGATTTCTCTTCCTCCCACAAGTAAAATACACTCACTCACTTCCATTACCTCCAAAATCTCATCCCCTTACAGAACTGGGCTCTAATTTGTAGCCCAGGATCTTATCATTTAAATCAGGTCCAGGTGTAAACAAGGATCCTCACATACAATTCTTCTTTCAATCTGAAGACCTAGGAACTTAAAAAAAAAAATTATTTTCCCTTGCAAATATGTATATACTTCCTTGTATAACTGTATATACACCCATACACGAGAGAGCGAGATAAGGTGACTGCTGTAGACAGTCATATTCAAAAAGAAAATAAAAATGAGAGCTTTAGGACTTTCAGTTTCCAATTCCATATGTAAGGTTCTTAGAAGTACCCACTCCATCCTAATTAGAAGTAAAAGCTCAACAGACTAAAAATTCAAAAACTCTTTTTTAATCCCTAGGAAAGGGAAAACCCAGGGAAAATTGCTGCCCCAAGATTAGAGAGACAGATAGGCAAATACAGGCAGGTACAACTTCTCAAAACAGAGACTCACAAACAGAAAGCACGCAGGAACCAGTGCCAGGGTAGGAAAACCTGGACTCTAATTGATTAATTTCTGGATGCTCACTGCAGATAATTGTGAGAAGTAAAAACTCCAGGGGGACCCAATCATAGAAGTGGCCCCACAATGTTATAAGATTTTCCTCCAGGAAATATCAGGGGAAAAAAATTCCCTCAGGCTTTCATCAGGGAGAGGGAAAAAGGAACCATTTTGAAATGTATCAGAGTACTCTTTTCTCCTCAAAAAGTCCTGCCCTCAGTGGAAACTAGTTAACCAAGAGCCTAACCTGTTGGTATATTATCAGAACCTACCTGACCTGGGAGAAAGGAAATACCCAACTCCTGTCAGTTCTAGTCCTCCACATAGAAGAAAGAAAATACCCATCTGCAACCCACTATACCATCCTGCCCTACTTAGGATGGGGGAGAACAAAAATAGAATTATCCATGATGTTCACAATCTAGAAGCACAGAATCACTAAAAGCCTGAAATCTAACCATAGGCCTATAGAACTCTTCCCTCCCCCCACACCTCACCACTACATTACTAATGGCCTATTTACAGCAGTTCCTTTTACCTAATAATTCATGTCTGGCTATCCAGAAGAAATTACAAGGACTATCAAAGGGCAAAAGACACAGTTGCAAGAGACAAACAAGCAACAGAACCAGACGTGGCAGGATGAAGGACTTATCAGGCTGAGAATTTAATCAATTATGATTAATATGCTAAAGGTTGTAATGTATAAAGTAGACAGCACGCAAAAACAGATGGGTAATATAAGCAGAAAAATGGAAATCCTAAGACAAAAAGAAATCCAGAGATTTAAAAAAATACTATAACAGAAATGAAGAATGCCTCCAGTGGGCTTACTAGTAAACTGGACACATCTGAGGGGAGAATCTCTGACCCTGAGAATGTATCAAAGAAATCTCCAAAACCAAAGATCAAAGAGAACAAAAACTGAAAAAAAAAAAAGAACAGAATTTCCAGGGACTATGGGACAACTATAAAAAAAGGTATACATACACATAATGGAAATACCACGAGAAGAAAGAGAGAAAGGAACAGAAGAAATATTTGAAATAATAATGACTGAGAATTTCCCCCAAATTAGTGTCAGACACCAAACCACAGATCCAGGAAGCTCAGAGAAAACCAAGCAGGATAAATGCCGACAAAAACTAAACCTAGACAACTTATTTTCATATTACAGAAATTCCAAGATAAAGAAAAAATCCTGAAAGAAGCCAGAGGAACTTATTACCTATAGAAGAACAAAGATAAGAATTACATCCAACTTTTCCTCTGAAATCATGAAAATGAGTAAAGAATAGCATGAAATACTTAAAGTGTTGAAAGAAAAAAACATATCAACCTAGAATTATGTCTCCTGTGAAAGTATCCTTCAAAAGTGAAGGCAAAGTAAAGGTTTTCTTAGACAGACAAAAATTGAGGGACTTTGCCAGTAGTTCTGCCTTTCAAGAAATGTTAAAAGTTCCTCAGAGAGACAGAAAATAATAAAGATCAGAAACTCAGATCTACATAAACAAAGAGCATCAAAGAAGGAATAAATGAAGGTAAACAAAAACCTTTTATTTCTCTTACTCTGTATAATTGGTCTAACATAACAGTTTGTTCAAAATAAGAATAGCAATAATGTATTTGGTTAAATATGTTTATATATCATATATGTATATCTTACATATGTGTATGTCTGTTTATGTATATATACTTTTATATGCTTCTGTATAAGTGAAATGAATGACAGCAATGATACAAATGATGGAAGGAAGAAATTATTTTGTTGATAAATTACTCACTTAAAATGCTCAGTTAAAACCGCAAAAAGCAGAAAATGAGTGGAAGGCAAAAACAGGAACAAAAATAAAGACAAGTAGAAAACAGTAATGAATATGATAGACACAAATCTGATCCAATTATATTAATAATCACTTTGAATGCTAAGTAAAATAAATCGTTCAGAGAAAGACAAGTACCATATGATTTTTTTTCACATATGGAATATAAGAAATAAAACAAATGAACAAGGGGAAAAAAAGGCATACCAAAAAACAGACTCTTACCTATAGAGAACACAGGAATGGTTACCAGAGAGGAGGTGGGTGGGGGATGGGTGAAACAGTGAAGGGGATTAAGAGTACATTTATCATGATAAGCACTGAGTAAGGTACAGAATTGTTGAATCACTATATTGTACATATGAAACCAATATAACACTGTATGTTAACTATATTGGAATTAAAATTTTTTTAAAAGACCCAGAGGCATACATATGGATAATTAATTTATGACAGAGGTGACATTACAAATAAGTGGGAAAAGAATGCACAAATAGTTATCCATATGAAAAAAATAGATTTTTATGTGTGCAACTTGCCACACACAAAGGTAAATTTTAGATGGACTAATATCTAAATATGAAAAATAAAACTATTATAAAAGCCTATAGGAGACTTTCTTCCTGGCAGAAAGATGCTTTATCTGTCAGGGTTTCAATAAGAGAAGCATTAGAAGATACTCACACAAACACACACACACACACAAATACTTGTTACAGAAATTTGACTTGAGGTAATTGTGGAAGATTGGCTAACCAGTTTGTGTAAGCCTGCTATCTTACCATATGACGCTGGAACCTTAAGCTAGAAGGGCAGAAAGCAATATAAATGTGAACTGGGGAGGGGCCCCTGGGTGGCTCAGTGGGTTAAAGCCTCTGCCCTCCGCTCAGGTCATGATCCTAGGGTCCTGGTATCGAGCCCGGCATTGTGCTCTCTGCTCAGCAGGGAGCCTTCTTCCTCCTCTCTCTGCCTGCTTCCTCCTTTCTCTGCCTGCTTCTCTGCCTACTTGTGATCTCCATCTGTCAAATAAATAAATAAAATCTTAAAAAAATAAAATGTGAACTGGGGAACAGCAAGAACAACCTAGAAGTCAAAAGCAGGAGCTGGAATCAACATGGGACAGGCTAAAATCTCTTTCAGTTCTTGTTGCCTCTGACCTTGGAAAATGTGTCCTGCAGGAACCAGGACTCTTCTTCACAGAGCTAAAACACACACATCCGGCCAAGGTGTTAGAGAAGTTAAAGAAAAATCCAGGAAAAAGTGTAGCAATTATAGCCTGACAGCTGCTTCCTGCCAATGAAGTGATCTATCAGATAAATGATTAAAATGTAAGAGCTACAAAATGTCTGTTATTTAACTTCAGCCCTCTAAATCTCACCCAAGAATCTTTCTCTTGTCCTACCTAGCCAGAAATATGCAGGAGGAAATTCTGGGAAGTATAGTTCAACCTAGCAGAATTGACACATTAGAAAGCCACCACAATTAGGAAAGAATTTCCTATGACCACCAAAGGGCATAAGTCGTATGAGAAAAGACAGATCAACATGAAAATTATAAGCTCCATATGTCAACAGGTATAATAAACAAAAGGAAAAGACAATCCTCATCCTGGTAAAAGAAACTTTAGATCTTTTTAATGACAAAAATATTCATATCCAGAATATTTAAAAATTTCCTTCAAATCACTAAGAAAAACTCTAGGAACCCAATAGATAAATAGACAATTCAGAAAAGGAAAATCTATAATGGACAATGTAAGGAAGATAAACCTCACTAATAAATCTGAGAATAAAAATTAAATAACAATGCTCTCCAGATGGACAAAATGTAATAAATCTGAAAGCACAAAGTATTAGTGATGATCGAGGAAAGTATAGTTTTTATAGGTTGTTGTTAAAGTATATATTTTGGCACAGCAGTTTGAAGAGGTTGTAATTTAATAATATGTAGTATGAAGGTATATACACTATAGAACACAGCAATTTCACTTCTAGCCTTCTAATAAAGAAACTTGCACACTGATGCAAGAAGACATGAAAAGGGATGTTTACCATACAACAAAAAAGTGACATCAATCTAATTAGCCTCTCAGTTAGGGACAGAAAATAAGTTGTTTATTCATGCAATGAAATACTATTGTTAAATTAATTAAGCAAGGAGGCTTTTAGTATGAAGTGGCTTTAATGCTTTAGCAACTTACTAAGCAAACCAAATGCTAAGCCTGAAATGCCTAAGGTTAAGAAATAAAAAAAGGACAATTGATCACAAACAGTCAAGTCAACTATCCCAAATAAGGCAACCACCTAAGCCATAGTCAATCAAATAATTTCCTTTCTTTGCTTCTGCCTTTTCTCTATAAAAGTATCCCCCTGCCCCCAACACCTTTTGGCAGAGGGCTCCTAACCCCTTTTGGCTTGGTGCTGACTGATTAAATCAATTTTTGCTTTAATAAACTCATAACAATCTTAATGTGCTTCAGTTTATCTTTTAACACTATATAGCAATCAAAATAAATTAACTGTAGCTAGTGTATCACTATGGATAATTTTTAAAATAATATTAACAAAGTTTCAAAAGGATATACAGAGCAGTAATATAAAGTTCTGGGTACATATCAATAGCACATTTATGCATAATATCTATATGTATACATATATATTCTGGATATATACATATGTAGTAAAAATATGCATAGAAATGATAAATCCCAACCTCAGAACAGTAGTATAGTTTCCTTTGGTGCAAGAGAGAAAAGAAAGTGTTGGGGGAGGGGAACTTTCTGCCTGGTTCTCTCATTAATTAAGTTCAATATTTAATACCTGTTCATTTTTATATCTATAAGAATCATAATTTTATTTTTGTTAATTACCTTCTAGGGCATTGTAGAGTAAAAGAATGAAAGGAGTATGTCAAAAGAGTAAGAGAGATAATTCCTTTAGAGCAAACTTCACTTCCTGTAATATTTTACTTTATAGGAAGATTTCCTGTCCTGCTATTCCAAGGAATAGTCTAGCAGTGTAAAAATCTCAGGTGTCAAGTTCAAAGGCCTTTTTTTTTTTTTTTTTTTAAATATATCAACATGAATGAAGGAGAGATATCTGAGCAGCAATCTGGAGAATAATCAAAATTAAAATTCAAAATCTTTTCTCTTGGCCACAGGGCACTTCCCAGTTGATCCAAATACTAGTTATATAATATTCACAGGCACAACCTAAAAGGATGTTTTCAAATTCTGAAATCTTAACAGCATTTGTTTTCTTTTAAGATTTTTGAAACCTTGGCTCATTTCTAGGAAGTTCCTTCCAGATCAGCTTTGGCTGCACAGCTTAACATCCATTTGCAGGATTTTGGGGGCAGGCTGTGAATAACAGACTTTCCAATAGGGAAAGTTTATGTATGCCATCAAATACTTTCACCCTACACTCCCCACCCAAGCCACCACCCCCACCACCACTGCCAAACTCAAGAATCTTGTTTCTATACTGAGGGAATAATAAAGGCATGTGATGTTTCTTTTATTTCATACTAGTATGGCAGTATGACAGAGAACCCATTCCCACAAACATTGTTTACTAAGGCACAATTTTATTTAACATTCTCCTAGCTGTTTAAGATAAGAGTGTAAAATATAACTCAAAATAATTTTTAAAGAATATATAAACAATGCTAGTCCCTGGGTCTCACAAAGTGGTATCTAATTAAAGCTTTTTGAGACTCTGTTCTATACTCGCATCCTAAACCTACTTTCTAGAATTACTTTTAAGTGTAGAGCTTTCACAGTGAATAGAAAAGAGAAAAGAAGGGGTGTTTTGTAAATACACAGTCACAAAAGTCTGAGATTATCCTCAGTGACTCCTGGGCACACTCTTGGAGAGAGGCTGGGCCAATTAAGGTGATTGTGGAGGTCATAATCACTAGGAGCTTGTTGGGAAGTTCTTGTGAATATTTGAATATCAATGCATGTAATATATGCAGAATGAATTTTCAGAAGCCAGACTACACTGTTTACATAGCACTAGAAATCTCCTCACTGCTTAGCTTGTGTGCACGCTTCTGAATTTAGAAACAAAAGGAACAGTTGAGATCACATTTAATGAGGTCCTAAAAGCAAATTTTCAATGTGAAGCCGCCATGATAAGAAAAGTAGCAATTTTGCTTTTGGTAATATTTTTCTTCTAGATTCTCTTTATCTCCCCTTTCAGCTACTCATTCTCAAAGATCATTTGGTTTCTGAAGTTATTTATTGTCCTTTTTAAAAACCAAACAAAATTAACTTGGTACCAGGAGTATCAAGGGATTTCACATTTTATTCACTTCATGTTTTATATGAGAAAATTGACCCAGAGAAGGTAAATCACGGGTTGGTTCAAGGTCACAAATGACAGAGGCTGGGTTTGAATTCACATATCCTGACTTGGTTTTGTCTCTCAGACAGTTCCATACAGTAGTTTTGTTGAAATATCTTTAGTATTCTCTTTTTAGAGGTATTTGTATTTGGAGACTCTTATGCATTGCAGTTTTGGTATCCTTCTGTGCCCACACATAGGCAGCTGCATATTGCTCCAAAATACATCTCAAATTACCTTAATTCAAGATAAACTAATCTTACCTGAATTACTACAGTAGATTTCCAACTAGTCTCCCTGTTTCACTCTTCCCATCCCGTCATAGTTTTTGTTTTGGTTTGTTTTGTCTGTCTCTCTGTTTGTTTGTTTGTTTGTTTACCATAAATTGGATTCTGCGATGCTACTGGTAAATTCCTTCATTGGTTTCCCACGGCCCTGAAAATAAAATTCAAATTCGTGACCGAGACTTACATGAATTGACTCCTGGCCCATTTCTCCTGTATTGCACCCTACTTTGTATTACTCCCACCAGCTACTTATACTACAGTCATACTTGCCTTCTTTCTACTCAACAAATCCATTAAATCAACTCCGTCTGGGCCTTTGTACTAGCTGTTTCAGTTTCTTGCCAATTCATGTGATAGGTCAAATGTCACTTCAAGGAAGCCTTCCTCTTTACCAGAGTCCCTCATTTTAGTTTCTTCATGGTGTTTATTACTATGAAATCTCATTCATTTTTTCCTAATTTATTTTTTGTCCTCCCTTTTTAGAAATCTGTCTTCACTGTATCCCTTGCTTATGAAAAATTCAATAAATATATGTTGAATATATGAATATGTGAATGAGTGAAATCAAGTTGCCAAGGCCCAATTGGTTAACATTTTACAAATACTCATGTCATCAAGGAAAAGATTTTTTTTTTTTTTTTAACTAGGAGAGTGGCTTGTCAGAACCCTCCGAGAATCTGTTTATGCACAAAATTTTCACAAGCAATTCCCTCAATTCCCTCATCCATGACTCCCTACAAGGTCATGGAACCCAAGTTTAGAACCCCTGTTTCAGTGTACGTTCAAATACATTATCTAGACTATATGATGCAAATAATTTGACTTTTATTTAGTGCTTTCTGCTCTCCTCCTTCAAGCCACTTTTGGTTATTTTTAGTTCTAGACTCTTACTAGGATTTTACTTGCCTCTAGACTTTGCTCTCTATCTGGAATCATCAAACCCCCAGCCCTCACTTTTGTTTAAATTTCACTCATTTTTTAGATCATTACGTAGTTGTTATTTCCTCTGGGAAATCCTCCCTGATCATTAAGTAGGAGTTGGGAGCCTTAAAGAGCTCCCATTGTTTATTCTGTATTTCTCTTATTGAAATACTTCCACAAAATACTATGATTTTCAGTTTGTATTATGCATACCTACAAGTTCAGGGTATATGTCTCTTTTATTCACTATGATATTAACAGTGCCCAGTATAACACCTCACATGATGAAGAGCCTAATTAATACCAGGGTTAAGATAAACTCATTTTTCTTGACCTCCTATGTATTTCTTATAAATCATGGTTGTTTCATACTAGAAAATAGATATTATTATCAATCACATCTTCTAGGACCTTTAAATTACAGGTTCCAAATTTGCTCACAAATTTTCTTTCTGACTGTAAGGAAAATCTTTTCAGAGACTAATATAGGCTGTGTCAAGGTTTAAATTGTATCTTTCAAATGTTTTAAAATAGGAAAATAAAGGGTAGTAAAACAAGTAATATGTGTAGTTGCAATAGAACATAAGTTTCTCCATTATCACATTCATATTAATAGCAAATTTGCCTGCCTGTGGGATATTTATTGCCATTTAACAAACACCTGAGAGGCTGTATAAATTACTCGTCAGCTTCTAAACTCAATTAGCTTAAAGACTTTTGTGCCAAAGGTGAAATAAAGCAATAATATAACATGAATGTATACTAGGTGAGACCAATGATCTTGATGAATAAACAGTATGATCAGAAGGTGGAACTAGCAAGGAATTTAGGGTAAAAGTAAATGTTGGTACTAATCTTCTCTCCATGGCTTCCTCTGTATTTTCATAGCAACAAAAACACTTTTAAAGGCAAAGGATTTTAATATTCCACTACGAAAAACTCCTAATAATACTACATTCTTCTAGCCCCATTCATCTTCAGAGGGGTATAAATATACTCCCGTTTTTTCATTTCATATATGCATGGAGACCTCGACCAAATAGTGGCTCTGTGCTCACAATTCTCAGGGGAACAGTTCTAGTACTATGGAGGAGAACCATCATTTTGGAAAAACATGTGTGATTCCTAAAACAACTCATTTTTTTTAGTTTATATGAGAACCAGAGATGAAGTATGAATATGAGCAAAATAAGCAGAATCACAATTCAGAGATACGGCTTAGAAAAACAAAATAAAAAGACGTGTTTACATAAATTATAAGCACTCTAGGGCTGGGATATTATTCTTTCTCCAACACTGTCAACCATCTATAGAGCATTGTGTACACTTGTGGCAATATAGAATGAATAATAGTAATTAATACAGTATGTTTATCCTGAATCCCACAGACTTTTCCTTATTGGATTCTTGCAGGCTACTTTTTTTAAGTCAATTCATAATTGACCATATGTATTTCTCAATCCTTGCCTGTTAGTCTTCCTTCTCTCATAAACCCACTAGTGATTATTTTGGACAAATATCTCCTATATCATTACTAGCAAGGCATGGACTTCAAAGAGTTCATCTTGGATAGTGTTGAAATGATTGGAATGTTGGCCAAGAGCTTTAACCTCAAAGGGGTGTGATTTCAGTGATTTCTGGTTTCAGATGGCTCAGAAATAGAGAAAAGAAAATGGAGAATGGGGTAAGGGAGTAAGGAGAAAGAGGTTAGAGAAATTAATCATGAAGCCATACCAGTATTATTTAAAATACCAAGAGATCAAAATTCAAAAGTATCTATTTTGACCTTAGGCATGTATCTGTAGAAAGAATCAACAAATGAATGTGGAGAGTAATGAAACAACTTTCTAGCTGGTTTCCTGACTGAAATCTTTTTCCTTCTTCAATCTATCCCACACATTTGTACTTCCAAAAGTACAGTGCTAGCAATAATCTTCCTTTAATTTTTAAAGAAAATCAAGCAAATCACTGCCTGTACAGTGACTCCTTGGCATGACCCTCAAAGTCCCAGGACTACTTTTCTAGCCTGATCTTGTTCCACTGCCCTCCACATATCCTATGTGCCTGCAATATCAATCCTCCCTGAGTTCCCTCAAACATCCTTACTCCACAATATCCAGTGCCTTTGTTTCTGTCACTTTATAACACTCTTCCTAACTTTGTGAACCTGGAAAATTTAGCACTTAAGATGCAGAATAAATGTCACTACCTCCATGCTATCTCTCCTGACTCTACTCTTACTAAGACAGTTTCTTCCTCCTTATCAACTCTTAGCCCACGTTACAAGCCACTCAGCACATTTGCATGTTATTTCCTTTATGTGGTAATCTCCTTCAATAGGCTAAATTTATGGGCAGAGATAATCTTTTGAGCTCTGAGTAGAGATGATCTGATTCAGCGCTGGATCAAGCACAGAGTCTGACTCATAGTAAGTACTCAGTAAATATTTGTTTAATAAAAACACTGAAATAAAATATGAAAATTATATTTTCTTAGCAGGTAATAACAGTGAAATTTCTGTCAATGCAAAGCACCCACTGTCCTTAGCATTTGCCTTTAAGCAGAATAATAAACAAGAAATGTCTGGTAGAAGCAATTAGCCTATAAAGCAGGTGCTGGCTCAGTCCCTCCACACGTTCTATATAGAGGTTCCATTCTGAGTTTCATTTAGTTTGTAAAGCCCAGAAACAGACTGCTACCCCCACTGCAGCAGTAGGCATAAACAATACCAAGAGCTAAATCCAGCAGCCTCTAAGTGCACTTAAGTCTCATTCAAAGTCAAAGGAAATTATGCATACACGAGAAGTAGAAGGGGAGGGGAGGTAAGAAAGATGGCTTGCTGCTTCTTGGAAAACAGTCAGAAAAAAAGACCACAAAGGTTCAGTTCCTGAGAAAATTGTCACCTATTTGCTGTTGCTTTTTCATCTTCATAGGAATTTATTGGATTAGGAAAGACCTTTGCTACTCCACATTATCCCAAGCTCCCAGTTGCCTTTGCATTAGTTAATGTCTGAGCTTCCTGGTTAATTGTGGCAGGCGAGCAGCAGGCTGCACAGATGTCAGATGTCATACTCTATCAGATGAAGAGGTTCCTGCCTCAGGCTGTTTATATATGACCTACCAGGATTTCCTGCTGCATGATGAAATAATTAGGGGGCCGCCATGCAGGGAATAATGTTGCAGCTAAGTTGTAACAGCATTACATTAAAAAATGAAAATGAAACATTTGTCTTTATCTGCATCAGAATCTTCCTAAGGTTTGTTGTGAACATGTTGTTCCTTATTTTTATAATATTCACGTGGGCGCTAATTTTAACGTTCACTGGAGAACACAATGAGCTTAGCAAGGCATTTTTTAATGCTTGTATTGCAATTTGAGTCAAGAGTAAACAGGGTTTGGGAGATGTCTTTTTTTGTATTCTGAATAAAGTTTGTCTTTTGCTCCTATAACAAGCCAATACAAACCAATTTTACAGACTTAACAAAGTATGGATGATCTCTAAAAGAAATTAGTAATATTTTCTAAATTGATTAATTCGTAAGTCTTACTGAATTCTAACTTCTGTCTTTCCTTCCAGAAAATAAGTATACATCCTGTTTATAATGTAATATTTTAAAATAGTTTTATCCATAAGAATATATTATAAGACTATAACCTGTTATCCACATCCAGTTTCCATGAGTCAAGGGAATTATCCCACATACAAAGATTATTCAAGATTAAGAATAAAAATTCTAGGGGCGCCTGGGTGGCTCAGTGGGTTAAAGCCTCTGCCTTCAGCTTGGGTCATGATCCCAGGGTTCTGGGATCGAGCCCCGCATCCGGCTCTCTGCTCAGCGGGGAGCCTGCTTCCTCCTCTCTTTCTCTGCCTGCCTCTCTGCCTGCTTGTGATCTCTGTCTGTCAAATAAATAAATAAAATCTTGAAAAAAAAAAAAGAATAAAAATTCTAGGGGTGCCTGGGTGGTTCATTCAGTTAAGCATCTGACCCTTGATTTCAGTTCAAATCATGATCTCAGAGTCATGAGATTAAGTCCTGTGTCAAGCTCTGTGGTCAGCGGGGTATCTGCTTGAGATTCTCTCTCTCCCTCTCCCTTTGCCCCTCACCATATCGCCCACACTCTCTTTCTCTAAAATAATAAATAAATCAATCTTTTTTTTTAAAGATTTTATTTATTTATTTGACAGACAGAGATCACAAATAGGCAGAGAGGCAGGCAGAGAGGAGGAAGCAGGCTCCCCACTGAGCAGAGAGCCCGATGCCAGGATCGATCCCAGGACCCTGGGATCATGACCTGAGCCGAAGGCAGAGGCTTACCCCACTGAGCCACCCAGGTGCCCCTCAATCTTTTTTTTAAAGAACAAAAATTCTAAGCGGCTTTGATTGTTAAAAGGTTAGCAGTCCTCTCCCGAATTCTAGCAACACAGCTAGATACAAGGAACAATTCAGACCAAGCTATATTAGCATGTTTTTCACTATCATCCTATGTAACCCTCTGCTTTAGTTCTTAACTTCTTCCCCAATAAGACTGTTAATTCCTTGAGGGCTGTTTTTCTCATGCATTTTTTTTTTTTAATTTCCCCTTCCGAATGCAGTACTTAACACAAGTAAGTGCTTGGTAAATTTTTGTTAAACTGAATTATATTATGTGTAGTGAGAAATAGAGAATAAGGGATTAAAAAAAGATAATGATCATGATGATTCCTTACTTCTCCATATTGTTTTCCTATGTAGGCACGATATCATCATTCTTCCCCTCAATAGTCCCTCTGCTGCAATTCTTCTAAAGATATTAATGATTTCAAGTTCCCTCATCTGAGTGGTGGATTCATATACCTGCTTACACACAGGAGCATAATTCATATCATAAATTACGAAATAAAACGAAAATCCATCTGAACTTCATTGTTTAAGATCATGCACACTTGAAGGTGGCTCAGGTGGATTCCTGGGGAAGCCAGGCAACAGTGTTTTAGAGCAGAAGGAAGGTTTCAGCTCTAAAAGAAAAGGTTAAAAACAAACAAACAAACAAAGAAAAAAACAAGAGACTTCTGTGTGATGTGTAAGAACAACAAAGAGATGTTGTCCCAAGTATCAACTCTGATCCATGAATAATAGGTACCATGTAAAGAGGTAGCACCCAGGTTGTGTAAGAAAGTGCAGTCATTGGTTAATTGTGTCTGCCCTAGCCTTGGAATAAGTGACAATGTAAGTACTAACTATCTTTCATACCATCGCCTTTTCTTAATGATCCAGAAGGCTGCAGTTATTTGTGGGGGAGAACTGGGAAACAAAGAGACATTTGAACAAGGACTGTTGAAGCAAAGCAAATATAGGTACTGCTATACCCAAGTGTTACTGTCCTTGTCTGGTTTAATAAACATTTATTGGGCATTTATCTGTCCAGTCATGTTCTCTAGCCTCAAGGAATTAATGGCCACTGTAGAAGGCAGACAAAATAAATAGGAAATTTTAATACTATGCAATTATTAACATAGAAATCTACAAATAATGTTAAAGGAGTTCAAATTGAAATGGCTAACACTGTCTGAGATGAGGGTAAGGAGAGAGATGTGAGGAAATGTTTCCCAGAGGAAGGGATCATCTGAACAAGGCTTTAAGGATAAGTAAGAATTAACCAGGCCAAAAAAGAAGGAAGAAGGAAGAAGAGGAGGGAGGGTGAGGGAGGAGGTGGTGGTGGTGAAGGAAAGGCATTTGGGGCAATACATACAATGACATCCAAGTAAATGTCCATGGTTCTGTTGGGTCCCCCAATAGTGGGTCCATGGTCAAAGGAGCAAGACTGATACAAAGCGAAGGTCAAGCAAGGCTTTATTTCGCGCCAAGCATCAAGAATCAAACTGACCGTCAAATAGACGGGTCAAGGCCGCCACCTTACAGAGAGGGCAACCCCTCCCTGCCTCACAGACTAGCTTTTATAGAGCAAAGACCACGTGGTTGAGCATGGCCACACACAGGTGGCCAATGAGATTGTAACACACAGAGAAAGGTGCATGCTAGGTCGCACATAATTGACCAATTGAATTACAATTTACCCTATAGTGGATATTTGAACTAGTCTATCACCTTGGTGAGAATTGGCGCCCAAAAGGTGGGGCCCACACTCTTTGGTAGCTAGGAGACAGTATGCACGCTTTACTGATTGGATGTCTCCACCGGACCTGACTCATCCCGGGTGGTTATCTCCACCTGACCTGACCCACCCTTATATTTGGGCTCTGTTACCTGGGATTGGTTTCCGGACTTGCTTTTAAGTAAGTTCCCCTGAGGGGGTGGGGGTGGGGCAGGGTCAGTTTAAGTTTTACTGCATAAACAACAAAATCGCTGTTCAACCAAGGTGGGGCCGCTCTAGCTAAATAGGCCCTTACAGTTCAATTGCACTGCATAGTTCAAGTGCACGTAGAGGATGATTAGAGATAAAGCCAGAAAAGTAAGGAATAGTCAGAACTCAAAAGATTTTGTGAGTCAAGCCAAAGAGACTGGAGAATATTGCACAAGACAGTGGCTTGCATCTCTTTCTTGGGTTGTGATTGTATTTACTGTCTCTTTTCTACTGTCTGTGTTCCTTCCATATATAAACATAGTAATGTCTTTCCTCCTTGAAAAAGAAAATCCCTCTTGGCCCTACATTTCTGTATCTTTTCCTCTATCTTTCCCCCTCTTCTAAACCAAGTAGCGAAGCTTCTGAAAATAAGAATCTATACTTTTGGTCTCCGCTTCACATTTACTGCTAAAATCTACTGCAATATGTCTCTTCTCTGCCTGACTTCATGGAAAGTCTTCAATTTACCTCTTCTAACAGACCTGAGCTTTAAGTGAGTTCCTAGTGATATCTGACGTGGCTTATGAGCACTCCACCAAAGCCATCTTTCTTGGCTTCCAGGACTCTGGACTCTCTTGTTTTTCTGCCTTACCTCTCAGACCTCCCTGAGCCTCCATGATGAGCTCTGCTCCCTCTACACAGGTCAGATGTTGATTACTCCCTGCGCTCCAACCTCTCTCCTCTTGCAATACAGACTGCTCTTTACTGAATTCCTTTCCATTCTTTAAGATGCAAAATGCCATTGGGGCGCCTGGGTGGCTCAGTGGGTCAAAGCCTCTGCCTTCGGCTCAGGTCATGATCCCAGCGTCCTGGGATTGAGCCCCGCATAGGGCTCTCTGCTCTGCGGGGAGCCTGCTTCCTCCTCTCTCTCTGCCTGCCTCTCTGCCTAGTTGTGATTTCTCTCTGTCAAATAAATAAAAAATATTAAAAAAAAAAAAGATGCAAAATGCCATCTACTCTGTAAAGCCTATTCTTGAAGTTCTTTGTCTACAACCTTTATCCCAACATTTTGCAGTATGTCAACCCCTCCCAGGAAACACTAAAACTTTCAGGGCAGAGGCCATATATTATCCAGTTTCTATCTATAGTGCCTGACACTTGATAGGTCTACAGTATTTCTTTGTTGCAGGATGGAAAGAAGGGTTAGTCAGTGGTAACTTTTTTTATAGAAATTGCATCTCTTAGACCTCTAAAGTGTAGTAACCCCTCATGTTACAAATGAGGAAATAGATTCAGAATGGCAAAGTAGTTGACCTAAAATCGCAGAGTTCATCAAAAGGACAGAATTTCAAAATTCTAGTTTCCAGGTCTTTCATGGAATGTCTGCTCCATTTTAAAAAAATATTTATTTATTTGAGAGAGAGAGGGAGAGCAGGGAAGGAGCAGAGGGAGAGGGAGAACCCCAACCAGATTCCCCGCTGGATGGAGAGTTCAGTCTCACAACCCTGAGATCATGATCTGAGCCAAAATCAAGAGTCAGTTGCGTAAAGGACTGAGCCACCCAGGCACCCCTTGTCTGCTCCATTTTCAGTAAAAGATGCAAATCAGCTGTTTGAGAATTAGGAAAGAGAATGAGCTTGACCATTCTGAATTTATGAATGACAGAATCGCAGAAGAAATGAAAACAATTACTTTGTGCAGACTGAGGTGCCTTTTGTTTCTCAGGAGTGTTAGAGCTGAGTGATATCCTTCGCTGACACAAGTTTTTAGAAGGAACATTCCCAGGAGCCACAGAAGCCTCTGGAAAACGTGTTTAATGCAGTCAGGAGATGCTCAGAAATGCAAATTGCCCACTTGAAATAAGAAGGCACCTATCGTTTAGCCCTGATTGCCTCTGCAGGCCTCCAGGCGAGGGGGGGAAAATCCTCGAAGGAGGAGGCAGTCTAAGTAAACTGCACACATAGAGGAAAAATAAAGAAGAAGCCAAACTCCAACAGGGCTTCCTTTTATCATCTGCTAAGCAAGCAGGGATTATAGAGCAAAAAGCATTTACGGTTCTGAATTCTTTGTAACTTCACTATCTGTGTTCCTTTTTCTCACAGATGTTGATAAATGTGAAATCTTTAATTTTTCCTGTAGAGCCCTACTTCACCATCAATGAATGCATAGACAGAACAATTAGAGATTTCCTTTAATAACATAAAATACTTTATACCAAGAGAATATACTTAGAGCAATGGGAGAATTAATAGCTTTCACTTTTTTCATTTAAACATATCTTTTGTTTCGATTTTTTTGTTCCTAACTTGCAGAAGCAAGTTCTGTTCTTTGCCTTTGGAGGGAAATATGCTGATTTTTAAATATTATTCCTAACTCAATTTCTTTTTGTAAGAAAAGACTTAGTCACAAAAAAGCATTAAAACTTGCAAAGTCTGAATTTAAAGCATAATGAATCTTTCAGGAGAAAATAAACAAGGTGCCATTTCTTAAAAAATAATCTTCATCTAACCTGTTTACCAGCTGAGAAATAAGAAACGTGGTATTTAAATTTGGAACTTTCTTCATCTCTTTATCCTATCTCCTTTTCATCTTTATAAACAGAAGAAAGTCTATAATTACTGTACTAACAAAGAATACAGCTGAACTGTACACAGGTTAAACCATTCTAAATAAAGTCGAGAATAATAAATAATAGAATAGTCAAAGGAGCTAGCATAATAAACACATGAAGAGTATCACCACATCCCACAATGTAAGATGCCGCCCATTTCTATGAATTCTAAACGTCCAGAGTGGAAAAAGGCCTTAAAAAGCATAAGCTAGGGCGCCTGGGTGGCTCAGTGGGTTAAGCCGCTGCCTTCGGCTCAGGTCATGATCTCAGGGTCCTGGGATCGAGTCCCACATCAGGCTCTGTGCTCGGCAGGGAGCCTGCTTCCTCTCTCTCTCTGCCTGCCTCTCTGCCTGCTTGTGATCTTTCTCTGTCAAATAAATAAATAAAAATCTTAAAAAAAAAAAAAGCATAAGCTAACAGTCTGTTTTCATAGAAAGTAGAGAGATCATAAAGTTCAGCCTCTTCGGTAAGTTTAAAATTCCCGTTAATAATAGTAATGACAGTAGTGCTGATGGAAGCGGTGGTCGGGTGCTTGTGGTAGTATCATCAATCACCATTCATCCAATACTTACAGGATGTCAGGCACTAGGCTGACGCCCATTCCCACATTATCTCATTTAATCTCTATAACAATCCAGTTGAATGATTATTATCTTCATATTACATGTGAATATACAGGGACATTTCTGATTAGTGGTGGGCTAGCTTCTGCTGGAATATTACGAGCGTTACGAAGTTTCTTACCCAATGACACAGCCCTTTCTATTTTAAAATAGTCGTGACTGAAAACTTTTCCTCATATGGAGCCCAAATTGCCTTCATGAAACCTCCAGTCATTCCTCTTAGTTCTATCTTACAGATAGAAATGAGTTCTATAAATGAGTTCAGTATTTCTTCCACTTGACAACTCTTCAGGTCTTTTAAAACTGCCATCACAAGGTGGTTTCAGCTACTCCCGTTTGGTGTCCCCGCAGCTGGACTGATCCCCAGAGCTCACTCAGAAGCTCAGTCTTCAGCCAAATTCTGAGACAAAACTCACTAACAAGCAGAGGTGAGGTATAGAAAATGGCACAGCCCTTCCCTTTATTGCAGCCGGTTAACCCTAACACTGCCTTTTCTCCGGTTTATGACTTTGGGCTCTAGGACAAATTCCCTGCCTTAATTTCATTCTACTCTGCATCCTGGAGTGATTTCTGGTAAGAAATGTAAGGCATTAGTCAACTCTACAGGGCAAATAATTTGAGGTATCACTTTTAAGCTTTTTAAATAGTTTCCTGCGGGTGACACTCACTGTATTTTAGAAGAACTGGAGTGCTTGTTATTCTAGGCATTTTATTAACTCATTTAATCCTGGCAACCACACTATGAGACACATACTGTTATTATCACCATCTTCATCGTGAGGAAACTGAAGCACAGGGAGACCTTGGTTACCTTTCCAAAGCCCTATGGTCCTGAGGGAGTTGGAACACAAATCCAGAAAATCAGATTTTAGTACTTTAATCACTATGTTATGCTGCCTTGCTGAGGATGCTAAACTCTTCCCAGGCTGGGATCTGGGAATTGTTTCCTGTAGTTTCCCATGTTTTAGCAATTTTCCAGAGAAAAGAGAAAGAGCAGCAAAGCGCTCTTCCTGGGCCTTACCACTTCCTCTTTTGTGAACTACCGCATCTTTCTACTTATAAGGGTGGCAGTGAGTGGGTTGGGAGCAAGGAGCTGACTCAGCATTCAGGAATCAGGAATGCAGGCCGACCAACAAAAGACTCAGCAGGAACCAGGCCTTCATGAGAAGCAGAAGAGGAGGGATGCCACAGCTTCTTGTGGTACTAAAGACATAGTTTATAATACATACTATTGTGGCCACCATGGCCACAAGCAGCAAGGCTCCCAAATGAAAACTAGATCTGTATTTGGTTCAGTCTGTATCTTTTCAGATCTGTCTTCTGTCACCAGGAGATTAGGTCTTCTTTGCAAACTCATTGTCCTGGATCTGAACGCAAAAAAGCCAGTTTTGTTTGGAATGGTTCCCACCTGAGTTCTGTAGCCTTGTTCCAAGCCCAAAACTAGAGTGAGTGTAGTTGTATAAACTGGAGATATTTAACCTTATGGCCTTTCTTATCTCAACTGTGAGGCTATGATATAAGAAGATAAACTCTGCGTTTCATATTCCACACAGATATGGAAATTGAAGGAAGAAAAACGACTCCTTATAGGGGTTTGTCTGTTCGCTGTAGGAAAAAAAAAGGTAAGTGAAAAATAAGACTATTTTTAAGATAGCTCACCTTTTGTTTAAGTATAATTTTGTGTCACACTTAAGTGTCCTCCACACAATTGTAATAACAGTATAAGAACAATCTGTATAGTGAAAACTCAAAGAAAAAACTTTATCTACTTTGATCAACCTAATTAAAACTGAATGAGCAGTTCAGCTATTTCAAGAGAAAGTTTAGAGTGAGCTATCCCACAGACGGGCAATTTTAGCATAAACCTTCTCTCATCTTAACTAAGCAGTGGAGATACTTATTTTAGAATGGAATGAATCTTCCAGATCTTGGCTTGTCTTTCCTTCTTGGCTCCCTCCTAACTATTTGCAGCCTGTTGTTGGTTACTTTTCCCCCACTCACATCCTTTTCTCCACTCCCACTCAACTCTAACCCCTAAAATACAAATCTTTCTTATACATCAGTCTCCATTTGGCAAGCTAGATTATAGATTTAGGGATTTTTTTTTTTCCCTGACTTAAAAAAAATCACTTATCAGTTACTTTTCTGTCCCTAGATCCCTATGCTGTAATAGGGAATAATGAGGAAACTTTATTCTCCCATTATCTTTTTAAAGAAAACCATGCCTAATTATCCTACATGTGTATGTACATACACACTCACACACACACACACACACACACACCCCTAATTCCCACAATCTGCCCAAGTTTCAAGTGGACAATAATTAATTTCTTGAACAATATAAATATATCTTCACTCTAAGAAGAGAGATGGACAATTTATCCACATATATATTTACTGCTGGTGAAAAGAAGACAAAGTATATTGAGAATTTGATAACTTTCTCCATTTTTGTCATGTGATAATTCTAAGTAGTCCCAAAAGAGTGGCTTTTTCTCTGTATACATCTGTGTCCTCTCTTTGGCTACATGTGTTCTTGCATTATTTTTTTTTCATTCAATATATTATCCTCCCAAATAGTTTCTCATAACCTATTAGCACCTCTCCACAAACTTTAGCAGCCAACAGTCCACAGGCCACAAAATATTCCTAACCATCACAGTAGTTTTTCACCTGATGTACACAAGGCTTATGGATCAGCATTTCACCTTCTGGGAAACAGAAAATAGAACAATTTCTCTAACCTGTGGGATAGAATTAGGTTTATGAAAACCTGTCAAGATAAATCTACCAGCTTTATGGGAAAAGGCACTTAAGTAGTGGAAAGTATTAATATTCACTTCTCCAGCTTCTCCATTCTCTGGTATATGCAACTTTATTTGGAAATGGAGCCTGCTCTACTCAACAATCTAGAAAAAGGTTTTATCTCTTTTTCAAAGTAGAGAGAAGTGCTGGAGGTCCTAACTGAGAAAACCATCATTATGGCTACAAAATAATCTTGAGACAAAGCAGAGCTTCAGCCTAGAGTTGTACAGGTTGTGCACAAAAGTGCCCTGTAAAAGGAGGATTGGGGCTAAAATCCATCTTTATTCAGCTGGACAAACCCTATATCCTCAGGCTCTGACAGCTGAATGGAGGCACTTTTTACTAATTTCTGCAAAGGCTCTAATGGGCTAGTGGTGATTCTAGAGAAAAAGACTGTATCTGCCTCATCTACTGCCATATCTTTAGCATTTCAAATAATGCATAGCAGATAAAAGCAACTTAATAAACATCTAAGGAATGAAGAGAAGGAAAGGAAAGAACTGTCTATGTGAAGTGCCAGTAACTGCAAAACTCAAGCAAAGAATCTGAAATAAGTGCTCCTTTCTTTGGTTCTAGAAGGTGCACTGCTAGACCTGGGAAGTCAGAGAGAAAAGAAAAATGAGCATCATACATCACTGTTATGTTCTTATTCACAGATCCAAAAAATCATGACAAACGTAAATTGTATTGAGGTAAAGTAAATTACAACCTAATTTTTATCGTCCTGACACATTTGCTAATCTAGCCAAATGTTTTTTTTACACTAAGAGTATAAAAGACTCCTCATTATTAAAAATAAGAGAGAGAACACTTTAATGTAACAAAATACCATATAAGCTTACAAGACTATAATGTATTTCATCAAAGGCACAACTGTATACTTTCCACCTATAACCCAATACTGAAAGAAGCAGCATGACTTTTAAGTTGGGGAGGAAAATAAAACTTCTTCAAACCTATACGTACTGTACAACTTTCCTGTGATTTTTTTTTCAACACATTATCACAAACTTAGTGGCTAAAACAACAGAAATTTATTCTCTCATAGTTCTGGACGTCAGAAGTCCAAAATCAAGGTGTCAGAAGACTGCATTGTCCCAGAAGGCTCTGGAGAGAATCCACCAATTGCCTCTTCTAGCTGTTGGTAGCTGCTGGCATTCTTTGATTTGTGGCTGCAACTCTGCTCTGTGTTCACATTGCCTGTCCTCACTGTGTTTCTTTTCCCTATCTGTTTAATCTCCTTCCTTTTATAAGAACAAGTGATTGCGTTCAGGGTCCACCCAATAATTCAAGATAAGTGTGTCCTGTCAAGATAATTAATTTAACACATCTTTCACCAAATAAGATACTATCCAAGAACCTGAGGATTATGAAGTGAATATATCTTTGGGGGTGCCACCTCACACCAAAATATTATATTTTACTGTGATTACATTATCTGAGTAAATATTTACATTCATCTTACTTTTCATGGTACTATAAATAAATCACAATAGTTTTAGGGACTCTTAAAATAGCAAGAATTCCTTATTTAAGATATCAGAATCTTACACTCAAAATCTGAGAGTCCTAATTCAATTACAATGCTTAAAGAATATTATGTTTCACTTATGTACAATAAATCTCCTCTATACATTCTGAATTAAGACAACTTTGTCAATTCTGAAATATCTTCTTTATAGACGTTATCATAAACCATTTTGTTATACAATTATTGTTGAGCCAATGATGCCAAAATACGAGGCAAATATAGTTTGACAAGACAGACTGCTTTGTCAAATTCAGCTCATATCTCATAAAATTTTAATGAGCTTAATCAACTAGTACTTTGCATACTGCTAAAACTGTATGTTCAAATTAAAATTTTACCAAATAATGGTGACGTAATATCTACTCACTATATAACTATATAACTACAGCATAACACTTTCAAATGTTTAGAATAAAATTAAGTGAGATTAGGGATAAAAGAAGAGGTGTTAGCTGTCAACATATATTTTAAAAGGGCTAACCATGGAACGCCTGAGTGGCTCAGTCATTTAAACATCAGGCTCTTGGTTTCGACTAAGGTCATGATCTCAGGGTCCTGGAATCCACACTCAGCATGGAGTCTGCTTGAGGTTCTCCCTTTCCCTCTCCCTCTGCCTTATGCACCCCCACCCCACTCATGCTCACTCTAAACAAATATATCTTCTATGAAAAATAAAAAATAAAAAAATAGATAAAAGGGCTAATCACACCTGTATCTTTACACCTGAAAAGGTTATTGCTTGGTATTATTTTCAGTGCACCAAGAGTTGAACAGGCTAGCTAAACTCACCAGAGGCCCATTCATGGAGCAATGAAACCAAATTAATAAACCATTAATTTGCAATGATGAACATGTTTTTTCCAGGGACTGTAAACACAGGTCTGTCCCTTATTCAGAGAAATAGATCTTGCAGGTTAAAGTACCTGGAAGACTGACTTATTAATCAGAAAGTAGCTCTGTAAGCAAGGAATCAGAGCAAACTGAGTTTGGAAGGATATTTTATCTAAGCTATGAACAACTTCAAACACACAGTAACAATTTCTACAAATGGCTAATCTCTTGATGATTCTTATTTGCCTTACATTTAGAAAGTAATCTTATTTCGGGGCGCTTGGGTGGCTCAGTGGGTTAAGCCTCTGCCTTCGGCTCAGGTCTTGAACTCAGGGTCCTGGGATCGAGTCCCGCATCGGGCTCTCTGCTCAGCAGGGAGCCTGCTTCCCTCTCTCTCTCTCTGCCTGCCTCTCTGTCTACTTGTGATCTCTTTCTGTCAAATAAATAAATAAAATCTTTAAAAAAAAGAAAGTAGTCTTATTTTCAAGTTACAGGGCATCCTCTCTTTGCTCCAATATACTGACTACACCTGAAATAGTAGGGTTGCAATCAAATAATGGAGTCGGGGCTTTCTTATGCAAGTGCTTGGCAGCATTAACGATACTTCTTGAATGACCAGAACAAGTAAGTAGATTCCATAGAAGGTTAACACGAAAGCTAACATCATGTCACCTAGTCAATAGCTTCAATGGGAAGTAAATCCTTTATCTTTGACATTGATTCTGTCAGTTATCACAAGCCTAATAAAAGGAGGCTAAATCTACATGCACAATAAACAGTTTTAGTAAATCCCAGAAAGCATGTAGATGATGTAGTAAGATGTCCTCATTCTGAACCAGACCTAAATCTAATGATTCCCATATAGAAGAAAAAGAGGTGTTGCTTTGTTTTGCTTTCAAAAGGAATTATAAAATTCTATGGTTGACTCTTATAAGAATAAAGAGGCTATCTTTGTCATGCGGTCTTTTTTCAGTTCATAGAATTGTTTTTGCTTCACTTTCCTTCCCACTGGACATAACATACTTTTCCTTTTCATAATTTAAAGAAATGCATAAGGGCATTTGGGTTGTGCTCATTCAATGAAAGACAGACATAGTCAAATGTACAGGGATGGTTCACTAATTTGCTCACAAAAATTTTTTTTTCAAATTTTTGTTTAAATTCTACTTAGATGATATGTAGTGTAATATTGGTTTCAGGAGCAGAATTTAGGGATTCATCACTTACATATAACACCCAGTGCTCATCACAAGTGCCCATCTAAGTCCACCCCCTACCCATCTCTTATGTTTGCTTCCCTCCCCTTTTTTCCCCTTCCTCTGGGTTTATTTGCCTTCACAAAATAAAGTGTTGAGATATACTTAAAGAAATAAAAAGTACTGGGACGCCTGGCTCAGTTGGTTAAGTGCTGACTCTTAGTTTTAGCTCAGGTCATGGTCTCAGAGTCGTGGGATTTTTGCCTTATGTCGGCTCCATGCTCAGTGCAGAGTCTGCCTGAGATTCTTTCCCCTTCGTGGCCCTCCCTCTGTGCTCTTCGTGAGCCCTTGCTCTCTCTTAAAGTAAATAGAATCTTTAAAAATAAATAAAATGAAAAGTATTATTTTCCACTGATAATGTAAACTTGCAATTTTAAGAAAGGAACAAACCAGGATTTAGTAAAAAAAGACATGTATGCTGAATTGAGCCATATTAACTAATTCATTCATTATTCATTCAACAAATATTATGTGCTGTGCAATTTGCCAGGTGTTAGGTATATAATGTAAGTAAAAAAATTTTTTATTAAAGATTTTATTTATTTATTTGATAGAGATTGCAACTAGTCAGAGAGGCAGGCAGGGAGAGAGAGGAGGAAGCAGGCTCCCTGCTGAGCAGAGAGCTTGATCACAAGCTTGGGGCTTGATCCCAGGACCCTGGGATCATGACCTGAGCTGAAGGCAGAGGCTTTAACCCACTGAGACACCCAGGCACCCCTAAGTAAAAATCTAAAAAAATATATAGCCCTTGTCTTCATGAAGTTTACCATCTAGTTACATATTAAATTGAAATTTGATCAGCTTGAGGTATAATCTGTATTTCCAAGTCATATTTTGGGACTGCTTTTACAATAGCACAGTAAGGCAAAATGAGGTCCTAAAGAAGTAGACAGTGGCAATGAATATTATCTGCGAATAGCCTGGATCTCAGTATGTATGATGTAGAGAAAGCAAGATGAAGGTAGATATTTAAAGACTGCCATAAAGAAGCAAAAGTAGATTAACTATTTGGTACTCTAAAATCAGAAATAGGTGGATTACAAAATGCTGTATTTTGAATGCCCAACAACATAAATATTCAAGTAAAAGGTAGATAGCTGCCAAAAAAAAACTATGGAATTATTGTATAGGATAGAAGACTATCTCACTGCCAAAGTCTCTTCCAGCTTTAATGTGCTGGAGTTCCATGGATCTGCTTTGGTTTTGTAGACAAATCAACAAAGGAAAACAGTTACTCAAAAATAATAACTTTTTCTAGTATCTGTATATTCCAGATTGACCACATTATAAACCTATTTCATCCACCAAAAATACATTAACTCTACCTCATTTTTGTATAGATTCAGACTATGTGTATTAACTCACTGTTAGAACTTTCTAAAATGGCTTCAAGTTGCTTTTCATGCTCAGTTTTTCAGCTAAATTCATCTTATGTGGAGAATTTTTTTTAACCCAAAGATGAATTTTTCTTAACATACTATTTCACTAAAATACTAAAATCCAGCTTAATTTTTTCACATACAAGTAAGCTATTCTTCATCATTCATTATTTTTAGTTAAAAATAGAAAGTTTTCTTCCAAAAAGAATATAAACCTTGTTTTCCACAGCTACCCACACCCTTATGTCTCAAGTTCTAAAGCTATATTTCAGTGAAACTATTTTCATTCTATGGCAATTTTGGTTCAATATTCTGTCAGAGACCATTATTGTCAACATATTTCTAATGGTCACTTCTTTTTTTTTTTATTCTATTTATTGATTTGAGAGAGAGAGAATGAGCAGTGGGGAGAGGGAGAGGGAGAGAGAGAGGCAAAGAAGCAGACTCCCTGCTGAGCAGGAAGCCAGATTTGGGGCTCAAACCCAGAACCCAGAGATCATGACCTGAACTGAAGGCAGACCCTTAACTAACTGAGCCACCCAGGTGCCCCTCTAATGGTCATTTCTATTATTCTACCAGAATTACAGCAAGGTGATTTATATCAATAAACTAGAGTTGACCTGGGTGACTACCATGTTATTGAAGAAATAATAGTATATAACTTCTGATGCTATAGCAGTCATAAAAGGTATCACAGCTTCCACTTTAGGTTCTTGGTTCATTAGCTGTGGGGAAAGCCAGTCATTATGTCTGGAGAACAATCGACCAGCCCTGTAGAGATGACAGGAGGGGAGGAACTGAGGCCTCCTACCAATAATTAGAACTAGTTTGTGAGCCTTTTAAGTAAGTCACCTGGGAAGTGAATAAACCCTAGTGAAGTTTTCAGACATCTTAACTACAACCTCATGACAGACCCGGAGCCAGAACCACCAAGCTAAGCTGCTCTTTAATTCTTATCTGGAGAAATCCTGGGGGATAATAAATGTTTATTGTTATTTTAAGCCACTACATTTTGGGGTGATTTGTTTCATAGCAATAGATAGCTAATACACAGCATGGTCCATATACCACATATATTTGTGCCATCATTAATACAGAGAGGAACATATACAGCTCACTTTGTAAAGTCTATTTTATGATTTTTTTTTAGTTTTTTTAACTATCTTTTTGTTCTTATAAAATCCAAAATTTTGAAAATTGCATGAGGAAATAATTCATAATATAATATTAAACAAAGAAAGGCAAATTACAAACACTCTATATAATATGAATTACTCCAAATTGTTTACTTATGCCAAAGTGTTAGGGTTACACATAATTTTCTTATAAATAACAGTTAATTATTGCTGCATAACAAACCATCTCCTAATCAGGACTAAAAGAACAATTTATTTGGTAACAATTCTGCAGTATGGACTGGATCCAGGTAAACCACTGATCTCTGCTCCATGTGGTATTAACTGGGCTCACTCATGCACCTGCAGTCACCCTGCAGTTTGAGAGGAGCTGAAGGATCCAAGATGTTTTCACCTACAAGTGAAGCTCATAGGCCAATAAGGCTGGAAGGCCTAGGGTCTCACTGAATCTCTTTGTAGTCTTTCTGCAACAGGGCCTCTCTTTCCATAAGACCTCTTATCATCAAATAAACTAATTCAGGCTTCTTTATATGCTATCTCAGAGCAGCAAGAAAATGCTATAAGGTTTCTTAAGACCTAGACCTAGAACTTGCACATTCTCACTTTTCACTACATTCTATTGGACCAACAAATCATCAGGCCAGCCCAGATTCAATGTAAGAGAGGGCTATACACAGGACTTGAATTCTTGTAGGTGTGGTTCACTAGGATCCATTTTGTACCAAATTACTACATATAACATCTTTATTTTCTAACTATTCTAAAATAAAAATATGTATTATTTCAATAAAACAATAATATTTACAATTTTGTGGCCATAAAGCTAATATCTTGGAAAAGGATAACTGCTGAACCTGATTCTGAAGGAAATAAGTCCCTAATCTCCACTGCCTCCCCTGGGAATAGAGTTCCTTTGGTTGATAAAGACTTTGGGTTTTGGGGGTCCCTGGGGGGCTCTGCCTTCACTCAGGTCATGATCCCAGGGTCCTGGGATGGAGCCATGCATCAGGCTCCCTGCTCAGCAGGAAGCCTTCTTCTCCCTCTCCCAGTCCCCCTGTTTGTGTTCTCTCTTGCTGTCTCTCTGTCAAGTAAATAAATAAAATCTTAAAAAAAAAGACTGGGTTTTTGCACACTGGTTTGATGTAAACATATTTAATTAGTGTTCTTATACTAACTTCATGTTTAATAGGTGGTGTATGTGATGCCTATTTTGAGAACTTCTAGCAATACCTTTAATTCAATTAGTATTCTATAAACTTTTATATTAAAACTTCATTTCAATTAGTATTTTATAAACTTTGTTTTGTCTGCGATATTTACAGATGGGTACAAACACAATAGTTAGAGGTAGGAAAGCTTTGGAGTAATCCATATTGTTATAATTCCCAAAGGAAAAAAAAAAGCTCTCAGGAAAAGGCCGAGTCTTCAGGGGAAATAGAGATTTTTAAATCAATTAGCTTTTATATTAAAATTTATACATGCAAGACCCTAGCTTAGGTACCATGTGGAATGCAAAGCAATAAACGGCAAATTATTTTTATTTAATACTTAAAAAAATCATCATCAGAAAAATCTGATGAGTCTGAAAATTCACTACATAACTTTATAAAGCAATTTGTTGATTGAAAAATTATAGCAAGCAAATTTACCAACCTCTTTTTTTTCTTGAATAATAGGACTAATGGACCTGTGACAGATGGCCTTTGCAAAAAAAGGATGCTGGTCCCATAGGTTGTGGTGGCTATAATAACGGCACCAACTCTTCGAATAGCAGAGGGATTCTTTTTTTTCCCTTTTTTTTTTTTTTTTAATTAAGATAAAGCAAGAGAGAGAACACATTGGGTTGGAGGGTGGAGGGAGAAGCAGACCGCCCACTGAGCAAGGAACCCAATGCAGGGCTCAATCCCAGGACCCCAGGATCATGACCTGAGCCAAAGGAAGACACTTAACTGACTGAGCCACGCAGGTCCCCCTGAGAAGAGTGATTCTTGAGCTGCTCTTTCTTCTTTTCCATCCGTAGTAGTGGGCCCTTGACACTTGTGTCTTTCCTGTGGCTCAGAAGCAGTGATCCTAAGCTATAGATTTGGCTTCAGTAGGATAATGGCCTAGAATTCCAGCATGGTAAACTTAAGCACACCGACTTTCAGCTTCAAGTCTCTTCATTTACCAGGTACCAGTTTATCTCAAGATGACTAAAATGAACACATTATGATCAAGAAACAACACTAAAAGACTTTCGCTTCAGGATTGAAGTATAAAGGCGTGCCTGGGTGGCTCACTCAGTTAAGCATCCAACTCGTGATTTTGGCTCAGGTCATGATCTCAGGGTTGTGAGATTGAGTGCCTCATCAGGCTCTGTGCTGGGTGTGGGTTTGCTTGGGATTCTCTCTCTCCTTCTGCTCCTCCACACCCTGCCCCAATCTCTCTCTCTCTCTTAAGGAAAAGGAAAGAAGGAAGGAAGGAAGGAAGAAAGAAAGAAAGGAAGGAAGGAAGAAAGGAAAGAAGGAAGGAAGGAGAAAAAGGAAAAGGGAGAAAAAAAAGAGAGGGAGGGAGGGAGGAAGGATAGATAAGGAATTCATACTTTTTTTAAAAATTATGGAATGTTCAGAATTAAACTTAGAATAACATAATCATTAGAAATAGAACAATAGTGGCCACCACTTATTGAACTCCTGCATATACCATTTATCACTCTAGACACTGTAACTACATTATCTATGAATTCTACGAGGAAGATGTTACTATAACCCCTGTCCCCTTTATATACAAGGAAACTGTTTACATGGCTTGCCCAAAGTTGTCCAGGTTGTTAGTGGTACAGCTGGGATTCCAGCTTAATCAGGGCCCTTTCTACTTATGCTATATAATACTTTCTTAATTTAAATAAACAATTCTCTCAAAAAGCAACCCATTTGATATAAACTATTTTAGACATATAAATCAATCTGACATTCTAAATTATTCTATTGGTTTCTTGGGCATATATAAATTGTCTTCATCATCCTGAGACATTCTCTATGTTTTAGACAGATTACGACATAAACAAGTTAGCTAAGTTCTTTTATCTGCTATTTCTTGGTCATCATCAATACTGCTTGGTTTGCAACTGTTCCCATAAAACAAAAGGTATCAAATTTATTGGTTGAATACATACATTCTATCTTCAGCTTTTCAGTAAATAGTATCAACTTGGAGTATCCCATAAATATTAGTGATAATTATAATACTTCAATTAAAAAATGCCAAAAGAACTAATGATGTTTGGAGAGCTTTTTCAATTCTAAAGCTTTTTGAACCTTAACTTCAAGCCTGTTACAAATATTTTTGAGTTGCATATTGCTGCCATTTATCTATCTTTATATTCAGAATCTTTTTTACTAAGGCTATAGGACTCTTAAATATATTTGTCCCCCAAGTACATTTGAAATTCTTAGCCCATGTTTTCTTATTAGATTTAAACTATGTTTTTTAAACTACTTTTCATTATAAGATTTACATATTTTATGGCTGAATCTGAAGAATAGTAAGTTCAAGAGATAAACTTGTTAGAAATTACATTTAAAACTACTAAAAACAGTGGTGAAAGAGTAAATCCAAGAACTCATTTCCAGGTCATAGAATTGATTTGACCAAAATGTTAGAGGAAATCTATTCCTAGTTGTCCAATTAATAAAATAAATTTAAAGACTAATACTTGATATGTCAGGGGCAGACAGAGGGGAAAAAATAAAAAGAAAAAAGAAAGAAAAGTAGCCTAGAGGGATTGAGCCTCTTCTTCTTCTAGCCCCCTTTAAGTTATTTCTGGGAGTCCATTACATCCTAGATTTTGTTTGAGTTTGTCTCAGCTTGCTTCATTCAGTATATTTCCAAGTCTTTCCTTGATAATAATTTTATTCCCCTGTCTGCCTTCTCTTGGCAACAGCTGACCTGGCTATAAGCCCAAAACATGGTAAATGACAAATCACTACCAGATGAATCTGCAAGTTTTACACAGAGTGTTTCCTCCAGGCTCAGAACATTTTGAGGCCCAGTAAAATTACTAGAATGATTCAGAATCACAGTGAGATCCATTTTTTTTGTGGAAATCCTCTATTTCTGCTAGACAGTAAAGCACTAATGAAGAGTACCATTAATTTTCAAAATCAGAGTATAGAAAATAAGTTATGACAGGCCAGGAAAAATTGTAATGGTGACTAGAAGGAAAGTTACTAAACAAATGGTATTATGAAAAATTCTCAGCTTTTAAAATATTTGCCTAAGCAGTTTGGTTTTGATTTAAAAAAATCACTGTAAAAAATCATGCATAATAATTTTTTATTGAAACAGTAGAAACCAACTTCTCAAAAAAAATACAATCTATTAAAATGTTTGACATTTCATGGTTTTATATATATATGTTTGTGTTCATATGGTCAGATATCTATGTTTTAAATATTCATGATGATGCAGCATTGGTATATGATATTATTTTTTAGTTTTTTAATTTTTTTCATGATACTGCTTTTTGAAGTTTTACTTTTCAAGACTTCATTATTGGGTTTATGGATGAGCTTGTAAAGAAAATTTTTGTATGATGTAATGAATTAAAAATAAACTAAAATAGAAAATTCAGTCTATAACTGAATCCACAATAAAACAACCAGTTAAATCATAAGATAACTCTTCTGGATATTTATAATATGTAATTTTTCATTTCTTAGGAATCTTTAGAATCTACCTTTCTCAGTCCCCAAGCATAAACTTCAGATTTAGAAATCTTATTTTATCTCACATGCCACAAAACTTATTCTGAAAAATAGTTGGAAACCACCTCTTAAATATATGTGATATAATTTGGGGGGAATGCTTATGACATATTGATGGTTATGTATATAAGTAAAAATGGCAAGATCTATCAAAACTGAGTACCTATAAAATGCTTTGTAAAAGAACATAAGAAAAAAAGTTAAAATTAATTTGTGGGTGTTTAAAACAATGCTTATTTGCCCTGTGCTTTGCAGATTGGATTTATTCTCAGACTTGATGCTTGCGACAGGTTTAGTCTTTGGCAAATCTCAAGAAACCAAATTTCTCTATAATTCCCTTCTCACACAGGTATCCTCATTAAATCCTGGTCTACCGGCAAGATCCTGTCATCAGAAGGCCTAGGTTCTAATCCTTTGCTTTTTACTAACTAAGCACATTAAGCATGTTAGTAATCAGAAGCCTCAACCTTCCATACCTTCAAAAATGGAAATTTGGTAATGGTTATTTATGATAGCCTGTTTAAGAGGGATTATTTTTAGGATCAAAATTGAAGTGAGATTATACATAGGCAAAATGCTGTTTTAAACTACACCGTACTTCATATGATAAGGAGTACTATTCCTCCAACTCTTCTCTGGCCCAGCAATATTCATGCTGCACCATCCCTTCCATTGTCACTCCCCCTTGATAGGACTCAATTCAAAATATCATCCTCCTGAATCTTGGGACTCAATTCAATTATGTGATCATAAGAGACCTAGAGCACTGAAAAATGTAGGTGCATTTCTTGGGGCTTTCTAAAATCCCTTTTTCTACCATGTCGTCTAACTTATTAGAAAGTTCTCCCCATCGGAATTAAGACCTTGGTAGGAAGAACTGGAAAGTCCTACTCTTATAAAAGACTTCGGCAAAATGACCACTTCCATATTTTCCCTGAAACTATAACTCAGACAAAGCAGATGTGAATTGAAAGTGAATAGACCTTGGGGCGCCTGGGTGGCTCAGTGGGTTAAAGCCGCTGCCTTCGGCTCAGGTCATGATCCCAGGGTCCTGGGATCGAGTCCCACATCGGGCTCTCTGCTCAGCATGGAGCCTGCTTTCTCCTCTCTCTCTCTCTGCCTGCCTCTCTGTCTACTTGTGATCTCTCTCTCTCTGTGTCAAATAAATAAATAATAAAATCTTTAAAAAAAAAAAAAAGTGAATAGACCTTTTTCCTACAGCCAGAGGAACAAATGCAGGGGGGTTAACTGATGTTAAAACAACAAAATGGGCATGTAAAGTAAAACACTTAAGTTTATCCTATTACCAGTGAAAGAAAAAATCTGGAATTACAATGCCACTCCAACTCTACCCCATCTTCCCTAACCCTCTCAAAAAGTACAGTTTGGCTCTGAGACTACCTCCTGAAAGCTATCAGTTTTTTCCTAGGAGAAAGTCTGAATGAGTTTCAGGGTTTATTAAGGTTATCATTTCTTTAATGTTCTACTCACAATGAACAAGCCAAAGATGATGCTAAACACAGACACATCAACCCCTTATCTATGATCTACTATATCCATTGGAAGGAATGGGGTACATTACAGGGAATGAGCCTATTTCCTAAAATGACAATCTTTTTTGAAACTTTGACCAATGTACTAATATCAAGGGAATTTAACTATATTGATTAATGGGGACAATGTAAAAAGAATAAAACCAAAACAATGCACACTTTTTAAACTAGTTACAAAACTGGCTGAAGCAGCCTTTTCTGTCATTATTGATTATTACCAGTTTCAAGCTGCAAATTTGCAATGAGTGCTCTGTTCCTTAGAAAAACAAAACAAAAAATTACTATTGCATGACTAAGATAAACTCCCTTGGACCTTCCCAATTTGCAAAGTTCTCTTCCTAGCTTCTCCCTGTCTTCCTCCCTGGCTTGAAACCATTGTCTGGGTAAGGGCCACCCAAGGCTAACACTGAATGAATTCCAGGCAAATTTCATAGGCCAACATGACTTTTCTTCAGGTACAGAGTACTAGAGTAAATGGTTATAATAACTAAAGCAGCATTGTCCACAGGCTCTGAGTGTTTAAGGTTGATGACCCTCCAAAATGAAATAGTGAGCTGAAGATGGAAGTAAAGAAACTTCAAAGGGTCACGTCTAGACGACACCTTCCTGTCTCAGGGAATTGCCTGCAATCTCCACTCAGAGGCAGAAGAGAAAGAAGGAAAGCCTGTCAAACCTCATTGACCATAGGTAATGGTACAGGATAATTTCTTCTGATAATGTCACCCAAAAAGGAAATCCTACAGACTAAACCGATTAAGACCTCAAGGGAAATATCGTATGAACAAAATTGTTTTTTGTTTTTCACTTTTGGAGGACTGTGGGGAAATAAAAGGGGTTGTGGATGGGATTTTTTAAATTGACTCGAGTCTTTTTGTATAGTCAGAAAGAAAATGGAACTAAATTTGAGAAAAAAAATATTGTGATATGTACAAACAAGTATGTCTTTTATAAGTTCCCCCATTAGATATTTATGAACTCTTAAATCTTTGGTTCCCCACAATCAGAAACCATGTGCTTTTTCTACGACAGGTATTACTTTTAGAAGAAATAAAGTTGATTTTGGTAAGATGGTTAATTTAAATCTTACTGTGTGTTTTTGAGATGAGCTAGGAAGACATGACTTGTGATTGAGCTGGTCTTATGTGAATATATATTTAATATGCACACATGTTTATAGTATACATATATTCATCTATAAACAGAGTGACTAAAGAAATAAGTAGGAATATGGGACACCTGGGTGATTCAGTTGTTCAGCTCAGGTTGTGATCTCAGGGTCCTGGGTTTGAGTCCCACAATTGGGCTCCTTGCTCAGCAGGAGCCTGCTTCTCCCTCTGCCTGCAGCTCCCCCTGCTTATGCTCACTCTCTCTCTCACTCTCTCTGATAAGTAAAAAAATAAAATATTTTTAAAAAATAAGTAGGAACATTTAATTCTAATATTTTCAAGTTATGAAGTCTTATGTGAGTAGATGGCTTATTATGGTACTACATATTTTTTATGGGAAATTGATTTTATAAAAGAAGACAAAAACTTTATGCTTTAAATTATTTTTTGGTCTTCTTTTGTCCAAATTTCCCTTTTAAAAATAGTTGTGACTATCATACCTGAGTCTTATTTTGCAGAAAAGTATCATCTCCTGGGGAAGTGTAGAGGTGGCTATTTCACCATCCTAGGATAACACATGTATACACCTATTACAATGTCAAACTGAGTGAGAAGAAAGTTACACCAAAGCCTATTTTCAAACAAGGCAGGATAGTGTGGGGCCCACCCTGGGAGACAGGAAGATAACCCTGACTAACTACCATAGGCTATAGCTAGCTACAGGGTCTGAAAAATGTAGATGATACTCTGGAACTGTGATTTACTGAGCAGCATGAAACCATACTGTCAGGCACATTTGCTAGGTTTTTTGATGTGGTTTTTCCCCTTTCTTTTGAGTTTATCTTAGAACAGTGTCACTTAGAACAGGTATCGACATCTAATAGACCATCAGTTATTTGTTACTAATGAAATTACATGCTTAACCTCCCTAATTCAGGTTAAAAGAAGAGTTATTGCCACTGGTAAAAGTCTGATTGGAAACTTCAAAGCTGTTATTATTTGTAAGTTACTACTTTTCAAGTTATTACTAAGTTATAAATAATATGTTATTAAGTAATTACTTTAAGATTAACAAATTTTACCCAGGAGAAATATTAAAAACTTGCTTATTAAAAATTCCTATTTTCTTGGGACGCCTGGGTGACTCAGTGGTTTAAGCCGCTGCCTTCGGCTCAGGTCATGATCTCAGGATCCTGGGATCGAGTCCCACATTGGGCTCTCTGCTCGGCAGGGAGCCTGCTTCCCTCTCGCTCTCTCTGCCTGCCTCTCTGCCTACTTGTGATCTCTCTCTGTCAAATAAATAAATAAAAAATCTTAAAAAAAAAATTCCTATTTTCTTGAGTGTAAAAAGTAATTGGTGAAATATTTGGAAAAATTTGAAAAATGGAAAAACATTTGAAGAAGAAAATAAAAATCACCAATATTTGACACATTTTATTTTATTCTTATTTTCTTTCCATGTATTATTTTGCATATGGTTGAGATCATATTTTATATACATTTTTAAACTTACTTATATCACAAAATTTTCTCATTTGAAAACCTCTTCAGAAAAATGACTTTAATAATGATATAATAGTCTATTCTAGAAATATACTATATATTAATGATTCACCCATTTTGAATATCTTGCTTGTTCCAAATAGCATGTTCTTAAAAACAACAAAAAAATTTGCACTCCTTTTGCACAAATCTGCATAAATATTTAGGAATATTTCTTCAGGATACATTTCTATACAGACAGCTGAGGCAAAGGGTATGGATTTTCTTTTAAGGTCCCTCCCCCTAATTTAAAAATAAGATAATGCTCTTTGGTCAGTAATAGTAAGTAAAAAAGCAGTAGGAAAAAAAATATCCATAACTTTCCTCCTTGTGCAACCACATTCTGCCATATTTCCTTCCAGTCTTTTTTCTTTCATTTTAACACACTTGAAATTATTTTGTATATATACTTTTGTATCGAGCTCTTCTCATCTAATGTATCAGAAGCATCTTCATATAGCATTAAAATTATTTACACTTATTATTAATGACTGCATTATGCTCCATCATTTGAGTGAAACATGATTTGCCTAACCACATCACTGAGAATGTAGGTCATTTACAGTTTTTCCTTATCATAAAAAAGGTCACCTTTGAGTATAAAATTTAGTGAAAATTTTATATTATTTCCTTGCATAGATTATTTAAAAAGAAATGCCTTATAAGCATCTTATAAAGCCTTTTTGTTACGTATTACTAAAAGCTACACCAGTTTTTATTCTCAGCAAAGGTATAGATAACCCTCACCCTCACCAGCATTAGTATCTTTTATAATTTGCTAATCTGATTTGAGTAACGAATAATCTCATTATTCTGTTATTTGTATTTTTTCAGAAACTATTGTGGTTGAGAAATCTTTTCATGCTTCTTAACCATTTGTAATTTCCCTTTTATAAGCACAGCCATTTTTTCAACAGTGAAATAAAAAATTGCATTTTTTAAAAAATATACTTTTTCTACAGATACAACAAAGGAAACAAACCACCTTTTATTATTTAAAATGCAACCAGTCTGCAGGTGTGAGACACTGTGTGGGTTTTTATTTGCATGTTTAACATTTTAATTTTACAATGAATACATATACTTATAGTTAGAAAAATAATAATTTCTAATTAGCCCCAAAACATTTTTTTTTTTCTGATTTAACTTCATGAAAAACAAATACATAAAAGTTTTCTCAACACAGCACTACATGCTTATATCTATTAGGGGAGAAAATGTTAGTAGTCCTAAAAATGAAGCCATGAAGTCATCATATCTACTGTTATAACTAATCAAATCAAATAGTTAACGAATGACAAATAATCTGGCTCAAAATTATACTTTTTAAAAAATAATTACTGTAAGGATCCATGTATGGCTTTTTCTTCAAGCATATTTGAATCATCTAAGCAATTCACGATCATTGCTGTTCTTTCCTCCAAAGTAAGTCAAACATAAAACAAATCTACCCTGATTCACATACGTACAAGAGCTTTGTGTCTAATGATTTGGATATCATGAAACTGCTGGAGCCATGCCTTTGACCAAACAGATGGAATGCAGCTAAGAAAATAAAAAGTAGTTTCCAACTCTGAATACACTTTTGCTTTGTCTAAACATAACTCATTATTTCAAATTATAAAATGTAAAAATATATCTAGTGTTGGCATACCTTATGAAATGCAAAAGAAAATCAAATAACCTAGGCTCTTCATTGCAATGTCTTTGTAGTTTGACTGAACACATCAATTATTTCAAAATGCCTTTGTCAAGGTTTTTGGGGTTTTGTTTTTTTTCCTTGACAGTGGCTTTGAACATTTTGGAACAGATTCATTACTTATTTGTGGTCACACAGAGGAATACATATAAAAGTAAGGCCTAAATTGTGACTCAAAATCTTAACACCAACATGTTGATAATGACCTGTAATCTTCATTAATGAATATGTAGTACATTATTCTGTTAACCAGATATAAATATAATTAACAAAAGATTTAAAATATTAACTATCTTTATAATTCCACTTATATTAAATATTATGTAATCTTATAAAAATTATAATTATTTAAGTGTATTGATTTTAAGAATGAAGCTATATATTCTGTTTTTTAAATATAAAGTAGTATTTTAATTTTTATTGTTACTTAAGAAAAGTTTAAATTTAAGAGCATTGTTTCCTTAACTGTTTAATATGTTGCTTATCAGGAGAGAAATAAACTGTTATGATTTCTACAAAGTCTTTATTTCTTTTTACTTTTTGTTTTTTGCAATTTCATTTTAATAATAACTTCAACAGTCTATAACAAATATCCAAAGAAATATATGACTATTTTTAAATGTTTGTTTTAATATAATTTTTCCAGAAAATATTTTTCCTTGCTAGTTCAGTAACCAAGGCTTTAATACTGTATTTCCCTTCACTATAATAACAGTTTAATAGAGAATAAAGATATTAGGAAAACAACTAAAGCTTCTTGCTATCTCACCTTGAATAAAGGCTCACTTTCCAAATTCTTTATCAAAAATAAAGAATAAGAACATTCTTGGAACAAAGAGGCAATTAAAATCTACCTCCTTTACACTATAATTCTGATCAATTATTTTTATATGCTCATAGATAATAAATTCAAGATATTACTAATCAATCTTCTAAAAACACTATAATAACATATTTTCTGCAATGTGGTTGGTTTGAAAACTTTCCAAATAGACTATCGACACAAAAAAAGAGTGCTATATAAATCCAGGAAAGTCCTCTATCCTAATTGTGTACTCTAGAACTCGGTTTTCATGCTAGAGAACTATAGACTTTTCCACCTAACCTGACCATTAAAGATTTTTCAAAACCAGAGTTCAAGACAAAAAGAGGCAAACACTGGAATATAGAGGTATTTGTTGTAAAGTTTCTTAAGTGCATTTCCCCCACAATTAAAATAATGAGAAAGATCTAGACGAATGGAATATATAATTGCTAGAAAGCTTCAACTATCAGAGTTGAAACATAACTCATTCTAAATTTTTGTCTGGCAAATATCAATAAAATATATTTATCCCCTGGATTTCATCATTTTCAAAAGCACTCAAGGAGAGTCTTCTTGGTTCTACTTAGGATAGATGTACATGTTAAGACACATTCACAAAAATAAGAGATTACTATGCTTTACTTTAAAACATAAAAGTCCATGACTTTTCTCTCTTTACAACACCAAAATTTATGAAAGTATCAGAATGTATTTTAATATATCCTTTATCTCTTGAAAATTCAGAAAGTAACCAATGAGGAGTATATGCCCCATGTAAATCCACAAACTGGAAAATATAAACAGCACAAGTGAACATTAACCCAGTAGAGAGAGAAGAGGAGATAGCCTAAAGCAAACTCCCCAAAGCATTTCAGAGACAGTTTACAGTCTAGCAAAAAAGAATGACTAAGTTCTTTATCAGATACTGAATTAACAAGTGAGTTGCATACCCAACAGCTTAAAATTATGTTATAAAGTAAAAAATGGTGAAATTGCTGCCTTGATGAAAGTACTTCAGGAAGTACTTTCCTAAAAATGGAAGCTTCAGATGCATCATGATAAACAAGCCTGTTGGACTATTTATTTTTCTCTGATCTAAACTACTAGATGAGCTAGTAGCCAGAAATAATTGAGAGATGTGAAAAACCTCTTTGCAAAACAACTTCGTAAATAACATGTTTGTGCTGAAAGTGAGATAAGTAGTAAATACTCAAGATTAAGCATTCTGAGAGTTACAACTGACTCTCAAGCCAGCAACTTCTAAATAGTGTTTACTTGCCTTTGAGGGTTTTTTTGGGTTTTGTTTTGTTTTTGTTTTGTTTTGTTTTAATTCTTTCTGCCCTGTAGAGTATGAGATTTTGATATTGCTATTTGTTTTTTTAAACTACACTCATCAGCTCCATAGGGACATGGCCTGCAGGAGGGAAGTAAAATTTTTTCCCCACTGTATTTCCACATTCTTCAGGATCTGACCATGAATTTATTCATTTATACAATAAATATTTATTGAGTACCTGCCTACTACAAATAAGATAAATAAGAATAAGAAGTAACAAAAAATACATTTTTTTTTTAAGATTTTATTTATTTATTTGACAGAGAGAGATCACAAGTAGGCAGAGAGGCAGGCAGAGAGAGAGGAGGAAGCAGGCTCCCCACGGAGCAGAGAGCCTGATGTGGGGCTCGATCCCAGGACCCTGAGATCATGACCTGAGCCGAAGGCAGCGGCTTAATCCACTGAGCCACCCAGGTGCCCCAAAAAATACATTTTAATGTACTTTTGACCTTTAAAAAAATCCACTAAGATTTAAATTAAA
Source organism: Meles meles (assembly GCF_922984935.1). Classification (NCBI taxonomy): domain Eukaryota; kingdom Metazoa; phylum Chordata; class Mammalia; order Carnivora; family Mustelidae; genus Meles; species Meles meles. Next base: position 153,987,696 of record NC_060066.1, on the reverse strand, counting down.
AATTTTGCAAGAGTGTTTATAGTTAAACTATCATAACTTGGCTTTGTTTAAAAAAAAGTAAAAAAAGATTTAACTTTGTTCTTAATTGCTTTTTAATTATTTGTTTTATTTACTGTGGGATATTGGAGAATTTGCCTATGTCTACTTTCATGGTTGAATTAAATTTTAAATCCTTAAACACTCAGACTTAGTAGTATCCTTGAAAAAGAAAAAGAGTACTTTAAAACTTATTTTGAAGGATATGATAAAATTCATTTGGAGAGAAAAGATTGGAAGGACACTATTATTCTACATTAGAGAACAGGTTCATAAGTATTTTTCCATTAACATCTATTTCCAGGTATGGAAAAAATTATTTGTAAATTGTTTAATGTCTTCATCAGCAACCTGACTGCAAGCATTAAGGGATCAGGAAGGACAATGCCTAGTCGATTCATCAGTGTGTCCCCAGGGTCCATCACAGGCTTGGCACACAGCAGGTACTCAATAAATATTTTGACAGAATATCTGAAGGCCATTTTTACCATTCTCCTGCCGGCAGAAGACAAGGTCTACTGCTGCTCTGCTCATCACTCAGGTTATCTATACTCTATGTTTTTAGAAACAGGTTCTATCTATCTACTCTCCCACTTGGGGGAAAAGAACCTTAATGCCACAGTTTTTCCTTCTCCATAGAAGGGTTTTAGGCTTCACCTTCTTAAGAGCCTGGCTCTAAAGGGAAGACCAAGAATCAGCACAAATCTGGGGGGAGAAACGTAGTTAAGCCCTAGGTACGTAAGCTTCTAATTCAAGCAGTGTCTGAATCCATTTGCTATTCCCCAGGACTTCCCAATGAGTTTTCTCTTAATAGGAAGTGTTTTTGGACCTCATTTCATAAATGAAATGGGACTTTCTTTAGAAAGTCCCAAGCAGTTCCAAATCCCTAGATTGCACACTATGTACCAAAGTCAAGTCATTTGGATTAGCTATGAATTACAATAGAAATCTGTACTAGAACTCTTTGTTATGTTCTCTAAGTGCTAATGAGCCCTTAACCACTGAGGCTCTTTTTGTTTGTTTGCACTCAAAATGTCTCCCATAATTTATGCTTCTAGAAATTCACAGAGTTACCTAAGAATTGTTTATTGCTATACACTTTTTAAGAAATCTCTGCTACATTATATCATTTGATCATCAAAATGACCCTACAAGTTAGTCAAAGAAGTCATTATTATCTTCATTTTCTAAACAAAAAACAGGCATAGAAAGGTCACAAGGCTAGCAAGTAGCAGAGCTGAGTCTTTTTTACTTTCAAGTTCAGATTTTTTTAAAAGATGACCTCATGCAGGGATCCCAAACTAGGAATTTTCATAAGTATCTTGACATTGTTTTTAAAACAAAAATTAATTTGAATTTGCATAAGCAAGTTATGTCACAGGCTTACCACTCCCTATTGAATTTTATTGGGCCCTACCCACATTCATGTTCCTACCTGGTCACTGAAGTTATTTGCATTGAGATCCCATCAAAAAGAACAGCCATTCATTTATTCAATGATCCATTCATTTGTTCATCACAGTATAGCCTCTACTCGAAGGCATTCCAGACTGCAACTTTCAAAATTTAAATTCTGAGTATTTATTAACATTCTGTCATATAGAATGAGGACTACAGACATAGCTTCAGGTTAAGTTCAAATTGTTACAGTTTTGTGTTAAATTTTGTAAAGATGTTTTGGAGGAGAGCCTAAGGTTACAGTTCTACCACAGATTTAAGAATTTTTAAAAATAGATTTTCAAAATACAATGAAAAGACAGATAAGAGACATGTCTTATTTCTGATCAATAAAGAAAAGTATATTCAATATTGTTGCTAGATTAAAGCCACATCAATGTTTTATTTAGCACTATGTATACTACTGTGTTCTAAGTACATACGATCTAATACCAAATTTAGGGAAGGTAAAAAGCCACATAACAAAAATTTACCTAAAAGGAATATATCCAGTTTTCTGTGTATTATTATTTAATGCTCTCTAAGCTTCTGGATGCAGAAAAACTAAATTATATTTTTAAAACTATTTGTCGATTTGTTAAAAGGGCTCTGGGTCAACCACAACATGAAAACTATATAGATTTCACATGTCTTGGGAAGTTTTACCAAAAACCCTAATTCAGTCAAAGATTGACATGTGACAGTTTTATATTCAAGTCTTTAAACTCTGAGCTTCAAGACTCAGTATGTACAGAGAAAGAAGAAGGTGCTAACTGTTCTTTGCTATACACTCTGAACCATTGTCAATACATCATTCTGGATGCTCTTGGTTAAACCAAAAATATCTATTTCAAGATAAACCATAGGAGTAGAGCTACAGGTTAACACAGAAGATGTTTCTCACTCATTTTCTGAGCTTTACCCCCATCTCTCTTCCCTGTGTCAATTTCATCCTTAGGCATTTCCTTCATGGCCATAGGATGAATACATTTGCTACATGCTTCCTTGCTTATATCTACAGAAAAGAGGGACACTCCAGTACTCTAAAGTTCAAACAAAACTCCCAAAGATCACTTTGATCAATCTTGTTTCATTCATTCTTTCAACAAACACTTATTGATCACATACTGGATGTCAGGTACTATTCTTGGTACTAGGACTATAGCAATGAACAAAACATATTCCCTACTTTTGCGCAGCTTAAGTTCCTGAAACCATCCCTGAATCAATCACAGTGAGGACTGGTTTACCTCCATTAGTTTGACTCTTGTAGACTTAGCGTTAGGATCAATCCTAATCAAACCACATGGCTACAACAATGTTAAGGAACAGATGTTGGTAAGACAACTGCATTGTTCATCACTCGACCTGATAATATTTTGGCAATGGATATCGATAATTATTGACATCAATTAATATACGATTCTATATGAGTTGAAAATACATATACAGAATTACTTTATATGGAAATAACCCATACCTTGAGGAGAATGGAAGTAACCTGCAATTGTGAACTAGGTTACAAATCCCATCCCCAGGTTGATGAGACTTCTGTTTTACCGAGCTACTATCAAGATGTCGGCCACCTAAAATAAAACATTAGCCATGCCACTGTTTTTACCACCACAGTTAATATCAGGAACTATACCGTAAAACTTTTTTTAAGTGCGTATTTTTAAAAAGTAAAATATCATCATGCTCCAGACCAAGCCTGCATTGTTCTAGTTCCCCCTTCACTTTCTTCCACGGCCACAGTCTCCACCCTTGACTACAGTCCACCACCTAAAGAGGCCTGAACAGAGGATGGCCAGATTCATTATAACTACCAGAAAACAAGCAAAAAAATGCATGTCATACTCAGGACGGGTAAGACGTCTTCTTGAAATAAAGGACACAAAGAAGAATATGTTGAGCTTACTAACAAATGACATATCAGATCATGTTACCAATTTTTACCTCCACTTCATCCCCATTATTAGCAGGGTTTATTCACATCAGACTCTAAGGCTGAACCACCAAAAATAAGATGCCAGAGGCATAACATCAGCTGTTACTATCATGGACATTAATTAAACAAGCTAGCAACTGCTCAACTTGATGAATATGGTTGCTCAAAGAAAAATCACCTCCAGTTCGGATGGAAATGCTTGAGAAGAAGGCAGCATTTAAGGCAGGCTTTAAAGACTGAGGGAGGAGCACTGGAAAAATGATGCCTGTTTGGGAATCATCTCATTTTGTTAGACCTGGACTCTTACTCTTGCCAGGAGTCAGCTAAGTTTTCTTAATTCTGCCTATCTTTGGAGAAGGAACTGCTGCTGGCTAGAGATCAGAGTTTAGTTTCAGTAAATAAACTATGTATGATATGATGGTACTCTTAATCAGAGGTATAACCTAAAGAAAAATTTCCCTGTGAAGGACAGTCATAACTAAGATTTCAAAGGTGTTTTGAGAAAAGCTCTTGAAAATCTGTGAGCAGTGATCTACCATTAAAAAAAGAGTGATAAATTACTCTTATGACCCTTATACCCTCCCCCAAAAAACTGGTGAAGCAGGGGCTCAGAAAGTTAAGTGATCTGCCCAAGGTCATCACACAGCTAAAACATCAAAGAAGCTGAAAGTGAACTACAGGTCAGCAGACTATAACGGTAAGAACTTTCACTTCTGATGGAGTGGAAGCAAGGGATTGAGGAAAATGGAGAGAATCAGAAATGAAATGTGTGACAATATCCAGTAGGAATCAACTGATCACTTAAATAGACCTGTGATTATGGTGAGGCAAAATGAGATGAAATATCCTCTAAAAGGAAAACATAATACAGACTTACTCCAAAAACCGTGATTAAACAAAAGACAATTAAAATGCAATGTCTCCTCAAGGGTAAAAGGCATTCAATTAATTCAATCAAATGATTGCTCCTTTCTCTCCTGATATTTTTCATCAACATACATAAAAGAAAATTATACTCTAAAATTATACTCTAAAAATTTATCTCAAAAAGTGTTAGAGAGAGTAATTCATTTCAACTTAGCTTTAATTCTTACAAGTGCTAAAGAAACTTTAAACTTCCATTTTTTTACTCTAAATTCCCAACAAACCTTTTTATAAACCAAACTTTCTAAAAAGTCTGCTAAATAGTCAATCCCCAAATTTGTTTTTGTGAAAAATAAGCCCAGACTTGTAGTTTTAAGATAATTAATTCTTGGGGCACCTGGGTGGCTCAGTGGGTTAAGTCTCTGCCTTCAGCTCAGGTGACGATCTCAGGGTCCTGTGATCAAGCCCCGCATTGTGCTCGCTGCTCAGCAGGAAGCCTGCTTTCCCCTCTCTCTCTGCCTACTGCTCTACCTACTTATGATTTCTGTCAAATAAATAAATAAAATCTTTTAAAAAAGATAATTCTCAAAGCTAGAACTATATGTTGGAAAAAAATAACAAATTGACTTAAATGATAGTCTTTGAGAATCCTTCTTTCCTTTCCCAGTCACCTACAAAAGTTTACAGTGATGAAAATATAAAATTATTACGTAGGAGAGAGGGAAGTGGTAAGAGGAAAAGAACTATTTTAGATTTTAGAATTAAACAAACTAAAAAATTTTTCTAGCTCAATACAGGGCCCCACCACTATTCTTTCAGCAGATTCTACAACAGACCCAAGAAATAATCGTGATGCAATTCTCAAAATAATTGAGCAGATGTTTCAGGAACAGGAAGTTAACACTGTCCCTTTCCTAAACCTGAAAAAGTACAGAAGATATGTTATCTCAGAAGCCATACAGCCTTCTGGGGATAGTTCATTTTTGTTCATTTTGTTCCACACAAATGAAAGACTTTAAAATTTTTAAAATATATACAAAGTGTTGTAATGAGATCATCTACTTTGTCAATTCAGAGCCCAAGGAGTAGATAGAGATCATTATACAATCACAAGGATGAGCTAGTTGTATTTTTGTCAGTCTCCTTAATAGATTGGAAATTTTCTGAGAACAAGGACCACCCATGTCTTACTCTTCTTTATACCCCAGCACTGGTACATTGTTGTTTGATTAATTGAACTCACAAAGATGTATACAGTGTTCTTTCAATAATTATTGATGTTAATTTTGAGAACATCTCCCTTTTATACTGATATAAATATACAAAATTTTTAAGAAAATATATCTAGTTAATTATTCTTCTAATCCTAGGTTTTATATGAGTATAGCTATGAACTAAATATGTGTAGGAAAAGGCATCAGACCTTAAAGAAGCACATAGAAAATTGGTGGTGCAAAACTCTAAATTGACTATATCAGGTTGTTTTTTTTTTAAGATTTTATTTATTTATTTGGGAGAGAGAGAGAGAGCATGAGAGGAGAGAGGTCAGAGGGAGAAGCAGACTCCCTGTCGAGCAGGGAGCCTGATGTGGGACTCCATTCCAGGATTGCGGGATCACGACCTAAGCTGAAGGCAGTTGCTTAACCAAGCCACCCAGGTGCCCCTAAATCAGGTTATTTTATTCATTAAATAGTCTAAGCAGATTAATTGGAACCAGACAGGTGAAGATTCATAAGGCTTGCTTTTCTTTGTAATATCAGTTATTAAAGACAAAATTTATAGTTTGCACTTCAGCACATCTAACTTAATAGTTTAAGGAAAGTATGGAACTTGATAAATACTTTCCTAGAAATGTATAGAGGCAGAAATGTTATGAGAATGGTTCCCTTTTCTACAACCAGATTTATCTCACAGTAACAATATACTGAATTCCGACAGTCTTACATAAATAATGCCAATTACCTATATCACCACAGATACATTTTATGTACAAATTAAGTAACCAAAACAAAGATTTGTTTTCTTAAAGAAACAACTAGAAAAAGACTATATACCTCTAAGCAGTTATCTAATGGGCATAACTTTAATCACTGCATCTACAATAAAAGCAGTCTTTCCAGGTAACAACTTAAAGAATGTGACGACCTGTTTTGGGCAGACTTCAGTCAAAGCAAACTTTGTCAATTGAAGAATACTGATTTCCCAGAATAAATGTCAGAAGCTTATTAACCCAAGTGTCAAGGCATATATTTCTGGGTTTACAACTAACATATCATGTAAAACTGTTTTTTAAGTTTTACATCAGGATATACAAATTAGGTATAAACAAAATAAGTAATATGTCAACAGGAATGTTACATTTTAGAAAAGATTTTGAAAACATGCAGCCAGTATTTACTTTTTCAAGCCAAGCCTGGTCTTGTATTTGTGCCATTATTAGCTACATATGCTTGGCCACCAAATATGACACTTGCATATTTTTTGAATTGTAACAAACAGCTTTCCTTTTAAAGAGTTCAGAAGTGGGTAACATTGCCTGTTAGCTTTTGATAATACTGTGTAAAATCTATATGAGTGGCCATAGGATAAAAAGAAAAAAAATACAACTTTAGTTAGGCTCAATGATTAAGTTTACCTGCATGTGTTACACTTAATATATATTTGATACAGTCACATTACAATGTTATTCTACTTTATTATTTAAACTAGTTTAAACCCTTGGGAATAGCGTCAGGAACCCAAATTCCCAGGTTTAATATATATAGTGTAACATAAGTATATTTCAGAAACACACAAATCATCAAAATTATACATTAACTTTCAATAGCCACTGTGTCCACATTTGTGTGTGTACATGTGTGTGTAGCAGTTGTTTATTTGGGTGAATATTTGATTTTAATAGTTTTATTTCCAAATATTTTTATTTTTAGTATCTTTAAAATTTAATATTGTTCTTCCTATCCAACATTTAGCTAAACTGCTGTTGACCTGCATAAATGTGTTTCTGATGTCTGTCAGCAAGTATAAAAGCATAATTTCATTAAAGTGTATTATATATGCTCAGAACTGAGAGAACATTATAAAATGAAGAAGTTTGGCTAAAGTTCAACTGGGCATCAAATAGCACTGGCAAGAATTTTCTTAAACAGATGGTGTAAAATCTTGCTAACACAATAGTGTGTGCTTAACACAGGAACAATATCAGAAACAGATGTGCTGCAAATGACCAAAGTACCAAACAGAAACAATAAACATGGATATATATTAAAAATGATGTTCCTGCCAACTGGAAGAAAAATAAAAGAGGAAGAAAGAAAGAAAAAAACACTGAGCAAATACATTCCCTTGTCAAATAAGAAATGCTACCAATATTTTTTCACACCAAGGTTGGCACACACATATTTCTTGCTTTGGCTTCCCTTTATACATTGATATTTCATCTCTGTCAGGGTGGCCAAATTATTTTATTAGAAACATTTTTAAAAGCTAATATTAAAAGAAAATAAGAGAAATTTAGCAGATCTCTGGGCTCCTCCTACCCAGCATCTGAAACTGAAAATATTCGCATCAGTCCAGAAATTAATCTCTCTCTCTCCCCCTTTCACACATACACTGACACACTCCTTTTAGTAGAGGGTATACAAGTGTGTGGTCGGTTAGAAGTATTTGCCCAAGCGTTACCCGACAGTATTAAAAGTACTAAGGGCCAAGCGACTAGGACTGGCATAGAAACTAAAGTCAAGTAGGAGATACTCGAACCCGCAGAGGCCCTCTGAGGCTGTAATCATTTCCCCGCTGGGTTCAGGTCCGGCTCCCCGCCCCTAGGACCTGGCTCTCCAGCGGCCGCCCTGCCGGAGTCAGCCCCGGGCCTCGGGGGAAGACAAGTGGGCCAGGGAGCTCGCGGGCCTCCCACTCCAGCCCTCATTCCCGACTGGGCATCCTCAGCCTGTCCACTCCACGGGACAGCTCAGACACACGTTGTTCTGGCCTAGTCAGGCCTTGCCCCCTTCCTTGCATTGTGGTTGGCTTGGGTTTTTGGTTTTACCCTTTCACTTAACAGCTTTCTGTGGGGTACTAGGACGACCACTCCGGGGGCTCTGGAGAGTAGCGCAAGAGTTACCTACCTATTCATGGGCAGATACGGCTGAGGGCAAGAAGGGCTTGGGCCTTCGGTTTCCTCCAGACGCTGACTTTCTCGGGATAGAAAAGTCCTAACACCCTCTGGAAGCCAGACCTGATTCCAGGAGACGAATGTTTCGCATTTGAAACCCAAGCCTCCGCCCTAGGGTCGCCCACGGAGAAGGGCGCGAGGAGGGCAGTGGGCAAACCCGACAGGGCCAGGAGCCTGCCTCAGAGGCTGGCCTGGGGCAGGCATTCTGGCGCTCCGGGCCGCGGCCACCCTCCTCCCCGAGTTTGGGTCAGTGAGCTGGAGGTTCACGCACGGTCCCCCGTGCCTGCCTTTCCCACCAGAACACGTTTCTTGGCGTCTGCCCTTCGGGGCGCGCGGCGCCCACACGCCTCGGAGCCTCCCGGAGTGCACCGCACGGCGGGGACGTTCCGGCCAGTCCCGGGCTGCAGCCGGGCAGGGACCGAGACCCAGGGGGCTGAAGGACCGGGTCCTGAACGCCGCGAGGACCTGCGTGGGGTGGGCCTCCAAAGGCCGCCGCGGGCGGGGAAGAGCCTTATACCCACAGGAGGCAGCCTGCAGGCCTCCGCCTCGGGCTGAGGGGTTACCAAGGAAATACAACAATATTTAGGACCAGCTGGAGATGAAACAGCGTTTTCCCAGTTCGCAATCTACCCCCACCCTCGGTCAACTTCTCATCCCTCCGGTCCGTTTTCCCCGCGGGCTCCATGTGGGCATCTGAACCTTACAGAACTGACCAAAGGCGGAGATCAGGTCCCTCCAGCCTCATTTCCCCGCCCGCGCACCCCGCTCCTAAGAGAATTCCAGTTTCCAGGACTTCAGGAGAAAGGGAGGAGCCACACATCCAACCAGCCAGGACTGGGGACTTCACTTTACACTCTGCAAGGCTCACACAATATCCTTTATATAAAGCACAATGGTTAAGACCTTGGAATCGTTTTGCATCCGTATCCTGTCTTTAATTAGCGGGACAACTTGGCCCTTCTGTCTGAGCTTTAGTTTCCCTATCTGTGAATTGGGCATACGAATACATACCTCATAGATAATTCTGAGGAATATATGTTACAACATATTCGAAACGTGAGCGATGTGAAACAATAAATGATATTTCTTATTATAAAAGGGTAGTACATACATGTACACATTTACCCCTAAAAATAAAGTCTTTTTAGGAAACAAGGTAGCTGCAAGGGGTGGGGGGCGGCTACTCAGAGGAAACTGGTATTACACTCTTTTGAAATGATTTTTGACACATTGGTATGCCTGTAGCAGCTGTGACTCAGTTTGCAAACTGTCTTGATGTGTCTGGCAAGAGACCATAGTCTTCCAGATAGAGCACTAATGTTTTCCTTCCTTAGAGTCTGGGTATATTCATGACCAAGGGGGCTGGTACAGTCATCCCAGGTCTAGAGACCTCTTCCAGTCCTTTTCCAGAACTCCGGGCTGCTCTCTGAGTCCTAGGGCTACTGTTCCTGCTCAGGACCTACCTGTTCCTGCTTGAGATAGGCTGGGTCTGGGAAGAGACTAGGCCAAGCCACACGGGCACCCAAGACACATGGTTATGACCTAGCATAGAGACTGGATCAGTCCTGTTAAGACTTCATCTACAGCCCACATGTCTCCTCCATGTTCTTCTGCCTTGTTGAAGACTGAAAACAGGTATGCATCTCCTTTCCAAGCCAGGGAAGTCTGAGAGCACCAGTATCTAGCTCTGTATGACCTCAGCTCCCATCCTGATTGTCCACCCAGGCCCCCTTCTTGTTCCGGGGCAAACCCAAACTTATGCTGACTTATGTATGGCCAACATGCACAGCATTTCCATGCATGCAATCAAAATGGGGCCATGGAAGCTTACTCAGCCACTTTCACAACATTCAGAAGTTTGCACAAACTGACAGGAGTCAGGATGTCATGGAGACTTCTGAGGTCCAACATGGTCCTACTCCAACTCCCAATAGCCTCCTTTTCTATAACTGAGGTTCAGACCTGTATGATCTCTTAGGCACCCAGAGTAGGTTTCCCATTTAATTGCAAATAATAAGGTCTGAAGGACCCTCAAGAAGGGTCAAAATGAACCATTGTGCCAGAAGATCCAGTGGAGGCTGCAAGTCCCTCCCCCTAAAAGAAAAGTGAAGTCCAGGAATTCCCTTAATTTTAAATTGTCAGGATCTCCATGCCCTTCCTTGCCTCACTCTTCTATGAGACTAAAGAATTTAAGTTCTGAACAAGAAATGGGCCAATATGAAGATGAAGCAAGCTCGAACTAAAAATACACATACTTGAAAACATCTGTACTTGCCAGCACATACTTTCATTCAAAAAGCCATCCTTTATTGCCCAGTGCCAGGCACTGAACTGGGTTCCAGAGGCAGGAACAGTTCAAGTTTCCTGCCTCTAGGGGGCTCACAGCCTGCAGGAAAGTCTGGTGAGGTCAAATTTATTCACCCGTTTGTGTCTGGGAAAACTATTTCTGAAGACTTCTCTGAAGTGGCGAAAGAGGGTGCAAGAGGGTGCAGTGAGACGACCTGTGCCCAGACAGAGCCGGGCACTGCGGCCTCTGCCAGACTCCATGCAGTGACCCGAACTTTGGTCCAAGCCAAAGAAAAGTTCCAGAACTGAGCGCAGGCCTTTGTAACACAGGAGATACAGAGAGCGGTGTTGTTTAATCCAGGCTTTGATCCACTTGCTGATGATTAGTCATTGGATTCTGTAATTTGCAAGAAGAGAGAGGTTTTACCGCCAAGTTAAAGCCTAGGTTGGCTCCCTTTCCCTCTTTGTAGCTGGTTTGACGCTCCAAATCCTTCTATGCTATTTAACCTCCACACAGGAAGAGTGGGGATAGGAAGGGGGCGCTCTTTCCCACTGGATACCAGATGCCTTGCATCTGGGAAAGCCTGAAGCTGGGCTGGAAGCTGGTGTCAGCAAGAGGCCTGTAGCAGGACTGGATGTGCTGGAGCTGCAACTCAGGTCAAGTGGACTATGTAAAGAACCACCTTGAGATGGGTAAATGAATCCATTAACAGAAGGTGTCTGTGTTGAACTGACCACAAATAGGGCAACATGGGCATGGGAACCTTGAATCTGGCCTCTGGGTTTGAATTCCAACCCACTTTGGTGATATGGTCACAGTCAAGTCACTCAAGTAGGGTTTTACACCTCAGCATCACTGGGGACATTTGACAGGGAGCAAGCATCAACTATGATTGCTCCCACTTTCACAATATTCAGAAGTTTACACAAACTGACAGGAGTTAGGGTGCCAAGCATTTAAATGTGCCAGATTAACCCCACAATAAACAAGTGACAAAAGAGGAGAAAAAGTTTTTCATTGTGCTTCCTTGGGACAAACGGCCATAACAGAGTGGCTTCAGCTGCCAGCTCTTCTCCAGAGCCTGCAGCTCTGGGAGGTTTATCTGGCATTGGCCCACCTGGATCTGTGGAACTCCCAGAAATAGCCAACTGGAAGCCAGCTGGGTGCTGAGGAGGAGCATTGGCCTGTCCCCTCCACCTGGGGAATGAGACCTTTGTTGGTGCCTCTGCATCTAGACCTCTCTTACCACAGCAAAAGAAGGGTGCAGGAGGAACATGAGATTGAGAATCTATTGCGCATCAGTGAACACTTTTCAACATCATTAGTGCTGTCATTTCCATTTTCTGGATGAGAAAACCGAGGTGTTAAGTTGTTAGATTGCTCTGAAATCCATTACAGGTTTGACTAATTTCAAATCTCATAATCTTACTCTAATAGCACATTGCCTAGCTTCTTAAACCTTGAGTTCCCATGAAGGCAGGCAGGCAGTCAAGCTAATAGGGAAGAAGGAAAGGAGGGAGGGAGAGGGAAAGGACAGGGAGGTAGGGAAGAAAACACTGCCAAAGTTACAAAACCAGTCTCCTGAAGTAGAAACCATATAAAAAATTACTTAACTTTTTTAAAGTTATGCTTTAAGATCATTCCGAATTTTTTTTTAAAAAGCATCATTTTATAGGATACATCGGTAAAGCAACGACTGTATGTATCAGTGTTGCCAGGGTGGGCGGGACGACCCAAGTTTGCTTGGGGCACACTCAGGACCGCTAATAACCGGAGCCCTGTGTTCCCTTATCAAAACCGGATTGAAGGCTGCGAATAAGAGGTTCACACAGCTCCCCGCAGCCACTACCACCCCTCCCCACTCCACCCGACACTCTCAGGCGCCCATTTTTTACACTCAGATCAACTTTGGCTTTCTTGCCTCCCTGGCCGGGTTTTAGTGTGCCGCTCAGGGATTGCTGGGGAAGAGGAAAGTGGAGGAGGAGGGTATCTGCGGGGCTAGGGTTTCCGTCCTCCTTCTAGATTCGTGAGCTCCACTCTAGATCCTCCCTGAGAGCCTACTAGGTATGTGTAGGAAAACCCAGGGCGGGGGAATTGGGGGTTAGATGCCCCACCGCCAATCTCCTAGCTCGGTTTTTTACAGAGTTGTGTGGGCCGAGGTCTGTAGAAACAGGTTAGAATCAGGTTTCCCCTGGTCCTGCCGCGTTGCTTATTCTGAACGATAAAATACCTATAAAATTAGCAGCTCTAAACCACAAGTGTGCTTAAGGCGAAGATTGTGGGCTTGGAAATGTTACAGTGGGTAAATAGTGTAGTGGACTTTCGCGCTTTGCCCAGTAGCATTTGGTCTAGAGCGTCCCAGACTGCGTCTTGACTAATTTCAGGCTCCAGAGAGCTCTTAATTCCATCACTCCTATTATCCGTCTTATCAGGCGAGAAACGCTTCCCCTCCCTCCTTCCGCAGAGGACTGGACAAGTTTACTCGCGTTGTGGGGGACAGGGGCACCCGCTGAAAAGAGACACCGAATCCACACGTACAGCCCTCTGGGGCGCAGAACGTGGTTTTCGGTAGTTGGGTCTCTAGAACCGCGGGAGACCGCTGGCCCCAGCAGGCGCGCAAGACTGCACCGAGCGCAACAGACGCCCGGCGCGGCCCCGAAGCCCAGGCGCGGCCCGCGCGCCAGTGCGTCCCCGGCTGTCCCACGCGGAGCACGGCAGCCTCGCTGGCAAGTTTAGCGAACCTCGGCTCGGCCCGCAGTGGGGCAAACACCAGGAGGCCCCAGACGGAGGCCCTCTCCACCTTTGGGCGTCCTCCACTGCCGTGAATAAACACGCCCCTCCTTTTCCCTCAGAAACGAGAAGGAGCCTGGGACCGGTAAGTCCCAAGGTGAGCGCGCGTCCCGTTGCGCGATCTCTGAGGGGTGACGTGGGTTCTGAGCTGCGCAAGTTGGGGGGAGAAAGTCTTTGGAAGTTATCTCCTTCAGCCTCTTTCCAAATATGTATTAATAATGGTTAGACGGGGTGGGCAAATATCAAAGGACACACTCCTAACCCTGAAACAACTGTGACCTTCGCAGTTTCAGGGTGCTCTTGGCTGAATTTTTACCTTCATGGGTGAAGAGGTCGCCACAAGAATCAGCGAGAAGCTGCGCTTTCTTATCCGCGCGGAGGTCTCCCATGCCTCAACCTCCCACAGGGCTCCGGACTGGCCCCCAGCGCGGGTCGCGGGAGCGGGGGAAAGCGTAGAGATGCCATGGCTGGCGCTGGCCCTGCGCCGGAGGCCCGGGAGTCCTGGGCGCGTCTGGAGTAACCGCGTTTCCGCCCAGGCCCCCAGCAGTCCTCGCCCAGGTCTTCACAGTTCTGACCCGAGTGGGTCCTCGAAGGCTGGTGGAAGGGCTGGGAGCCAGGGCGCGCGCGGATTCAGGAAGCGAGATTCCGGAGGTTGCTTGAGTAACGCGGAAACTCCAGGTTAAGTTCCTTCAAACATGTGGTTACACGGCGAGGAGCTCAGAGGCAAAGGGTTCAATAGTCAAGTTGGTGAGGACTTTCCCTACTTAAAGTAGTAATTTGCTAATTCGGATCTATTGCTTTTAAATATCGAGTTCCAGAGACCTTTGTCAATGCAGGCTTAATTTCATCCTACTGATGAAGGATGTTTATAAACGGCTCCTGTGGAGGAAGCCGAGTGTGAAAATATCAGTTTTATGCCTTTTGATAAGAATTACCGAGGTGGAAGGCTTATTAGGCGATTACAAATTTCGCAGCTGCTCGCAGCCCAATTAGGCAGCTCTTCGAGGTGAGTGGAATCTGTAGGGGTGAGAGCGGGTTGGTGTTTCAGCTCTCCATCCCTGGACCTCCAATCAAGGCCTGACCCCAGGGGACCAGACCCCTTCCCTAACCCCCTCGGACTTTAGGGAGACACACCCAGCGCCTCCCAGCTTGCCAGGGCGTCCTCCCAAGTCTCTCTGGGTTTCTTCTTCGCGCCTTGCAAAGACCCTTTGTAGTCCAGGGTGTTGGTTAGTCCCCTGGGTGGGCTTGCGGTCTCTATTTATTTAAGTGGAGGTAGCCATCTAGAAATTTTAAGTTAGTAGGTAGGAATCGACCCAACGCGGGTGATTCCTCTCCCACCTGCAGAAACACAAGATGATGTTTTTTGGTATGTCCTGCTTCGACCAAAATTGGTTTCAATTGGAGTTTGGGCTCAAAACCCTTATTAGAAAGACAAAAAGGGCCCTTATTTTTAGCACAGGAACCCAACTCTGAGAAGCAGCGGGCGAACTTTTTCCCTTGCCCTAGCGGAGGAGGAGCGTGGGTAAGAGGTGTGACGCGAGCTCCTAGAAGCCGGGCCACGTTCAGGAGCAACCCCTGCGTATGTTCACCCCTGACAAAGGGTCAGGAGGTCCTTGGGCCCATCACTAACAGGACGCTCAGCTCCGACATTCACAGCAAATACTTGCACACCACCCCCTCCTCCCACCTCTACATACAACCGCTGCCAAAGGTTTACAATGCTCAGGACACAGAAATAGACTCACCGCCGCGGGGAGGCCTACAGAGCAAGGCTGTGTGCACACAATCACACCCCGGGAAAAGGTCCTCGTCCGGCAGTGCGTCCGCAGTAAAGCGAACGCCAGACCAGTCTTTCAGGTCTTCTGTGATCTGAAGACCATTCTTCTTCCCCATGCCCAGAAGCCTCTAAAAATGATCATTTCCTCCACTGATGTAGAGATAGGGGCTCTTAGATCAAGATTAGTATTTTGAAAACCTGATTGAGAGCCGAGCAGACTGATTAGGCGGGGGTGGGTGAAACCACCGCACAAACGCCCGCGCCCCCGCCCTACTTCCCCCAAACAGCTCCAGCGCTCTCCGGATCTCCAAATGACCGGAGCGATTAATTCTCCCGGAGAGTAGCCAAGCAGTACCCCAGATTCATTTTGCAGACCCTAATGAATAGTAGCTAAATCTCTGAACTGGGTCTTTATTTTTAATTCCACTTTCAATTTTGCTCTCTACGAACACCCTGATAGAGCCAATGTTCTGACGACTCTTTCCATTCGGAAGAGCCATCTCGAGGCCGATGCTATTTCATGAAAAATGCATTATGTGAATTTCCCCCCAAATACTAATTTTTGCACTTGATGAAAAACACCAGACTTTCTGTTCTCCGCGCACAGGTTAGCTTTCCGAGGAGAAGTAGGTCCGCCCCAAGCCTTCAGTTCTGTAAGAGGGCGCAGATCCCAGCGTGCTCTACCTCACAATTCATAAATTTAAGCGAGATCTCCCAGAAAGGACCGGAAGGGGGATGGCTAATATTAACGTGTCCGCAGCTTAACGAAAAGGAACACAATGGCAACAGGAAAATGCTCTGGGGACCCTCGTGTTTATGGGAGAAAAATGTACTTGAGGGAAAACTAAATTTGCAGTCCTTGCTCCGTCCTGTGTTATATAATCTCACTTCATTACAGGAAAGGCTACCTAGCTCTGCCTACTGCCCCTATTCTGTTCTGCTATTGAGGTGTCTGCCCGAGAGCTCATCTTACTCTTCTAGACAAACGGGCAAGGAGATGAGAATATCTAAGATTATAGGTAGATAAATAGATACGCAGATACATATATCCATCTAACTGGAGCAACATCACATGATTTTACTAAAGGCCTTTAGGAAACGGAGACTTCCAAGTATTCTTAAGTTACGTTTTGCTTTGTTTCGTTTCTTAAAAAAAAAAAAAAAAAAGGAGAGTTGGAAATAAAAATATTGTTAAATAGTCTCTAACTAAATTCCACTTTACACACTAAATAATGAAGTAAAATTCGCACAACCAAGAAGCTTCTTAAGCAAACATACCCTCCAATCCTAATCAAAATTACGGTATTCTGTGAACACCGCCCCCCTCCACAAACCCACAGCCAACATTTGAGGCAGGAACTGGCCCCTTCTAGGG
The DNA here is from genome assembly GCF_922984935.1 of Meles meles. NCBI lineage: Eukaryota > Metazoa > Chordata > Mammalia > Carnivora > Mustelidae > Meles > Meles meles. Next base: position 153,971,011 of record NC_060066.1, on the reverse strand, counting down.
CTTAAATTTTGTCTAGGACGAGATGAAAGAGCAATACTATTAGCAACATACTTTTGTCTTTCTTGTAGCCTTGATTTCAAATCTAGTCGCAAATCATAAGCTTTTGTGCTGCTCAGATGTTCCTTCTTTATCTTAATGAGAAAACTTTTCGGAAAGGGAGCGCGAATCGCTAGATAAGTCAGCCCCGAGGCTGCCAGGGAGCGGTCGAGTTCCCCAGCTAGACAGGAGAGCTGCGTGTTTCAGGAGAGTGACTAAAAAGTTTAAGTCACTCAGACCTCCACTTCCCCTTCTGCTTGCTGCAGAAAGAGATGTAACCTGAATCTTTGTTTAGGTTTTGGTTGGGGAGCGAGAATTAAAAAGCCAGGGCAAATGCAGAGAGCAGATTTTTTTTTTTTAAGTCAAAAGTTAACAGGCCATTCCCAGTGTTGTTCCCCCCCCCTTTTATACTAAATCTGGAGTAAGTTGGCTTGCTCTGATAAAGATCTTAACATGTACAGAAGGCGGGTTTTCCTTAAGGAGGTGAGGCTATTCCTCCAGGAGAAGACTCCCCCCGCACACACACCCCCTTCCCTCCCTTTATGTAAGGTTCCACCCTCTGGAAAACAAAACTTTTTTTTTTTTCCTTTTCCTGGAGGGACAGACCTCAGTGAAGTTGGGATAAGAATCTTAAGAACAGTCCACCAGAGTGGTAACGGCCACAGCGGCCTCTTTGGACGAAGACTTGCTTGTAGCATTCTTGCTCTTCTCGGTGTCAGCTTGTATTAGTGCTTTGGGGCGGGGGAGGGGGGAAGATCGGCAGACACGGACGGCCGCTGACCCTCTGGAGTTGGTATGTGATAAGCAGCCCTGGCAGTGCCATGTATTGGAAAAGCGATCAGATGTTTGTGTGTAAACTAGAAGAAAAGGACGTGCCGGAGCTGGCAGTTCCCACTGAGAAGGTGAGCGAGCCGACGCCTGGCCAGACCAGCTGAATTGCAGTTCCCTTGAAACGCGAGCTGTTTGGGCTCCTAAATGAGGTTCAGAAATTACCTGTAACGGCCTCATCTTCAGACTTGGCTTTTTTTTTTTTTTTTTTTTTTTTTATTACGTAGTAGCGTTAGTCAGTAATCATTGCCTCCCCTCCCCACAAGCTCACTTAACCTGAGGCATGGAGACTGTAATTTGGGAAACGAAGCCTCAAGCCTAAGGCGTTCTCGGGTACATGTGAGTCGTGCTTTTGTTCTATTTGCCGTGGTGATCGTGGCGGTGGGAAGAGCGAGTCGGGAGGTCCGGGCGGCTGTCGGGGTGGGACCAGAGGCTTGGCTCCTTGCGTCCAGCCGCCCGCGGGCGTTTGCCAGCGCAGAGACTCGCGGCTGGACGACCCGCGACGCCGCGGGCCCACGACGAAACAGAGTCGTGGCTCCTGGAAGGCCTTGGGGGATCCCAGGGCTCGAGATTTTACTTAAAATACCCGGCCCCCCAAAAAGGCAAAACCCAGGACCAGTGAGTCACACCTTTCGTAGAGTAGATGGGGAAAACTGACTAGCGCTCACCTCACTCTGGAGGCCCGTTGGTGTCTCGCGTTTTAAGTTTGAAAATCATCTGCAGCCTGTTTGAGCTCCTCAGAGGGCCCCGCCTTGGGAACCGCTGACTATGTCGGACTCTGGCGGGGAATACCCAGCGAACGCGGGACTACTCTGCTTAAACTTGCTTTGCATCTGAGAGGATGCGGCCTCTGAGCGGCGGCGCTGGGTCCGCACTAGGGAGCGCACCCGAGGGTCCCCAATGAGGGCTGGGCAGGGAGCGGGGTGCACTCGGGTTTGGACGGTATCTTGCCTGGAGCAGCCGGAAGGAAGGAGGTGAAAAGTCAGAAACGCAGGTGTGGGTCGCTTGAGTTCGGCATCCCCTCCCCCCAAACTGGAGTTTTCCTAAACGAAGGCAGAAAAAGCCTGCAGAGGCTGCGTTTTCGTTGAAGAACAAAACTCCAGCAAAGGCTTGGAAACACTTGAGTAATGCGCGCTGTTGCTTTAAAACATTTTGACTGAGGTTGGGTGAGTTTTAATGGCACAAATTAAATTCAGCTGGATATTTTCCATTATTCGTCCCGCTTTTTGCGCTGGTTAAAAATAATCCTTTAGTAGCTCAAATGTTGACTTACTGAGCAATAAGTGGCAATTTACACCTTAAAGAAACGAGTGTAAATCACTCGCAGCTCTAATTGCTGTAAGTTTACGAAAGAGCTGCTGGCTTGGTGTAATCTGAAGCATTTTCATTCAAATTGTCATCGGAACAAACGCCAGGCTTCTCAAATCCCGCTGTAATTAGCTTTCAAGTATCCTATTAAACCTCTTCACCTTTCGGGCTATCCAATTCAAAAAGCTCCCTTTTAAAAATATATATGTGTCTTGCTCTTTTAATTGAGGTTATTAAAGAAATCAAGTTTCTTCCCCCACCCCCTCCTCAATCCTCTTTTCTTCTCTCCCACCCCCCCCCACCCCCGCCCGTTGCACCCGCTTTAGCCTGGTGATCCCCGCTCCGCGGTGATTGACGTCTAGAAAGAAAATGCTTTGTGCTGGGATGATTGTTATTAACTTGTTACCCCCGGCAGGGGGGCGGGGAACCGACTTGCTCCGGTGAGCGCTAGGGACCTGCGGCCCCGAGAGCGCCGGAGCGCGCCGGGGGAGCCCTCAGCGCTGCGGTGGCAGCCTTGCCGCGCGCTCGGCCAGCGCCGCCGCGCCCCGCGTCTGACAAGAGAGGCTGCGCTCCCGCGGGTTTACCGCCGCGCCGGGTTCCTGGAGCCCTGACGGTGCACGCGCGGCCCGTAGCGCTGGGGCCTTCATTAGCCCGCTCCGCGTGCCAGAAGCCGCGGCTCTGGGCTGAGCGTGCCGGCTCTGAACTTCTGCTCTCCGTTTTTCCCCTCCTTCCACCCCGCAGTGCCAGGGGCTCATGTCGGAGGAGTGCGGGCGGATTGCAGCCCTGGCGGCCGGGAGGACTCGGAAAGGCGCCGGGGAAGAGGGACTGGTGAGTGGGGAGGGACATGGCTGTTGGCAAGACTGGACGTGTGGAGGCGGCCCAGAATCAAGGGCCGCTATTCCCGCGCTCCTTCCAGGGCGCAGCTGGCCCCGCCGGGAGCGGACGGAAGGAGGGCCTGGGGCAGGGCGGGGTGGAAAGCTGAGCCGGCGCGACGGGCTGCGCAGGGCTGTAAGGCTCCCTGGGTCCTTGAGGTCAGGGGTCGACAGCAGCAGGAGCTTGTACGGAGAGAGCGGGGAGCGAGAACTCACGAACCGAGGGTGGCCCGGGAAGAAGGAGGGGTAGGGGTGGGGGAGCCCCGGGAGTTCCGTGGGATGAGGAGAGGAGGAGGGATCTAGAACCGCCGGCGACTGTGCCTCCCGGCTTCTTTCAGGTGAGCCCCGAGGGAGCGGGGGACGAGGACTCCTGCTCCTCCTCGGCCCCGCTGTCCCCGTCGTCTTCGCCCCAGTCCATGGCCTCGGGCTCTGTCTGCCCCCCTGGCAAGTGTGTGTGCAACAGCTGCGGCCTGGAGATCGTGGACAAGTACCTTCTCAAGGTAGGGGGAGCCGTGAGGCCCAAGGGGAGCGGCAACTCTGGGAAAAGAAAAACGTTTTTTTTTCCCTCTTTTCAATTTCAAGTTCTCGTGCAGGTTGTAGGCTTTCTCAGCAAAGCAGCCCAGTCCAGGGCAATTTGAAAGAGTGGGAGAAGAAATCCTAGACTCTCCCACATTGTTGCAAAACAGCTTATGCATATGACATGTCGTGCTCTAGAAGTGCCGATATCCCGGGGTGGTTGTACTAGCGCCAGCCACCGACTTGCAGGGGAGCAAAAGTGGGTAATTCTTTTACTCATTTTTGAAACAGGGTCATGCCTGATTATTTTTACCGAGACTGGGTTTTCCCTCCACCCCCAACAACACCCCTACACCTGCCTGCTTCTAAGAGTTTCTGGTTAGTATATGTTGGATGATTCCCCTTTGGAGTGTGTCTTTTGATAAGGACCGTCGTAAAGTGTCTTTTCTGGACAGAGTCTTTACATAGTTTTATGTTTAGTAGCAGTCGCTTGAGACTTTGTCGAAGTAAAAGATTGTAGGAGCATTTACATAAAAACCATTTTCAGTACCTCCTTCCTGTTATTAGTATTTGGAGGCCACCCAATGCTTTTTTAATGTCCCCTCCAGTGCTTGTAAAAAAAAAAAAAAGGGAAAGGAAACGGGTGGTTAGACACCCTCCCATCCCCCACCCCCACCCCCGCCAAAGAATGAATCGCAGGCAAGAGAGAAAGAAGGCAGGAAGGGAAACAAAAAGAAAGAAAGATGGATAGATGAATGCCTGGGATGAAGTGCTAGTTTGAGAATTTGATGGTCTTAATTTGTTTCACTTCTCTCAAAATATTGTGCAGGAATTTTGGAGTAGAAATTCTGGCAGGCCACAGTTAACTATATCATTGAGTGTAGGGTCATGGTCCCATGTGTCTTAATTCTAATACCATGGGTTTTTCAACTTCAACAGCTCTTTAAAACCACTGTTTAAAATAATGATCTCTCATACACTGAATTAGTAGCAAACCAGTTCACTTTCTATTCCCTCCTAATCAATCTCCCTCCACCCCCTTCCCCCATTTTTTCAGAAGGATTAATTATGGAGAGTAGGAGTTCAAAAAGCAAGTTACTGGGTTTCTTTAAATTTCTAGCTCAATGTAGAAAGCTATTTAATATGTAAGGTGGGAATAATAAGTTATAGATACAACCCAGATAAATCACCAAAAGAAGTTTTGGTGAAAAATTGAAATTAACTAAATTAAGTTTAATTGGGGATTGAGTCTTAAAGCTGGCAAATTAACATGGCTCTCCCTTTAAATCTACATTAAGATACCCTTTTCACTGTTTCTAGACCTGAGCCTTTTTGGATATCTCAAAATCATCTTTTGGATCAAAACTAGTTTGTTATTTTCAATGAGCTCTCTCAATAATTAACATAATGTTTAAGAGTGTTTCTGAATGGGTCTATAAAGGCTTTAATACTTCATACCAGAGAGGATTTAGGAAAAAAGGGCATTATAAAGTGACTCTTAACACATCTCTGAAACAGATATTGTTGCTAATATTCACTTTTATATGTTAAAAATACATTTTTATATTATATTTATTTGTGCTATATAAAATACCTAAGTTATCTAAATATCTTACATAAAGTTTTTTGTTGTAGGACTGTTGTCGTCCCAGTGAAGTCTTCTATGTACAGGCTTATTCTATACCTTTTTGTACCTGTTAGTATATTAGTTCTAACGAAAGTTTGACATTATATGATTATATAAAAACTCTGAGTTTTTTTTTTTTAATTTGGGTACCTATTCTAAAAGAGTAGTTTAAATCCAGTTTGAGTCACTGGTGAAAAATAATTGCTAAACTTAGTAGAGTATTTGAGGATAAAACTTGTTTTCTATGGAAAATATAGAAACCATTTAATATAGAAAAACATCATCTCATAAGGCAAGTAAAATGGAGTTAAAACAAAAAAGTAGGAGAGGAATTAGATGTGTCTTTTGCCTCCTCTAATATTTTAGTGCCCTGTTGTTTGGATAGTTTTTCGGGTTTGGTTTCATATACATATACAGATTGGATCAATAACAGCCATCAGGAGAGTTTGATATTCTCTAGAATTTTTTCTCTTTGCCTTACTTTCCTCCCTGGAAAAGGAATGGAAAATGAATATTTTTTTCTTTTTTAAATAAACTTTAAAGAAAGGTGGTAAACCAGGCATTAGGTTTGGCATTAGGGAATTAGAAGATAGCCATGACTCTGCTCTGGAGCCTGAATCTGCACTTGCCTGGGGAGAGGGAGAGAAAAAGGAGCCTGGATAGGATCAAAACGTAGACATCCCTAAGCATTGGAGTGCTAAAGGAAGCCTTTATTTTTAAACTTTAATTGTCCCAAGTTAGGAAAGAATACAAGGAAAATACATATTTATTTCTAGGATAGTACTAACCATTGCTAATATTTTTTATTCTGACTTCCTCTGTTTGCTTGTTTGTTTATTCCAAGTTTTCTTATGTAGTAAGCATGTAATCCCAGACCAAAACTTAATATTTAAAAAAATTTCACCAAAATGTTACTCTTCATTAATGCTTTGGAAAGAGGCCTATAACTACAATTAGAAGCAAGTGAAACTTTTCCTTCGGCTTCAAAGGACCTTTTATATTTTGTATCACAAACATTTTGGAAAAAAATTTTTTGAACAGTAGTGCTAATCTGATAGAATCATTGGACAGATAGGATTTTTGCTACACTATTTCATAATAAAGATTATTTCACAATTTCCTAATTGCTATTTAAGACATTAGATCCATTTGTAGGGTATAACTAGTGTTTTTGCATCATTGCTGTTCTTTTACATGAAATGAAATTATACTTAATTGGTTATACATAAACTCAATTCTTGTGTCCATTTAACAAGAGCAAATATTGGAAGCCTATGTTATAAGCAAGTTCAATCTAATATACTTCTTCATTCTTGAGGGCTGAAGTTGTGGTGCTTATAGTATTACAGCAACAGTTTGAGGTGAGGGTTATTATGATTTGTTTCCTGAATTGACAATATTTCATGTGCTTATTTAGAAAATATAAAGTGGTATGATTTATTAGACACTGTGTTATGCCTTACTCCTTGAAGTACCAAACAATGTTTGGGTGCCTTTTTAGAACCACTTATCAGAATAATTTTTTTCTCCAGTAGCCAAATCATTAGTTAGGGTTCCAATAACTCATTCCTTGAGTTTATTATTTAATGTTAGAAGGTATCCAGGATTTCTGCCATACCAACATTTAAATCTACCTTAGAAATTTCTCTTTGTTAAGGGAAATGTTGCCTGCCTTCTTTATAAGGGTAAGTATCTTACAAAGCTTCTTTTTTTATTTTCTTTCTCTCTCACTTCAACTACTGCACCGCATATAATTGTTTGGCCAAAAAATAAATTGAGATGTTGTGTGGCTTGATTTCTTTTGCTATCAGGTTTCCTGGTGGGAAGGATTTGGTGAAAGAAAAAATAAAACAAGCCTGTATGTAGGACTTTAAAGTGACCCAAATTTTCCGTGTTCATAGAAGTTCGACTTCAATAAGGGAAAAAAAGGAAAAAAAAAAAAAAAAAAGCACACGCCTTGAATTCTTCAAAGGAAAAAAGAATTTAACACACAGTATAAAATATGTTATTGTGATTTTTCTGGTTGGGGTCTGAAAGAGAATACATTTCGACACATATTTGTGTAAATGACACCTTTTAGATAGAAACATTGAAGAGCATATGTTAAAATATCAAGAAGTCAGATTTTAAAATTGCTTACTGCACAAAACCAATGAATGATACTGTGAGTGTGGTATTAAAATTGTTTCTTACCCTTCCCCTTTTTCCTTTACAGGTGAATGACCTGTGCTGGCATGTTCGGTGTCTCTCATGCAGTGTCTGCAGGACCTCCTTAGGAAGGCATACCAGCTGTTATATTAAAGACAAAGACATTTTCTGCAAACTTGATTATTTCAGGTATACTGTGAAACATTTTTTTAGTAGACACTCCAAGATAATACAAAAAGAAAGTTTTGTAAACAAGCTTTCTTGTCCAGTTTTATGTATCGAAACCAGTTTTTCTTATATAATGGATTTCAAAATGAGAATATCTCACATTTTTGAGGTATAACTTCTTTCAAAACAAATAAAAAATAATGTTTGTGTGTTTTAGGAATTCTGTATACAAAAACTAATTTAAAATAATTATTTCCTCTTTGGGAATGAAAGGTTTAGATATTAAAAACAGGGAAACTTCTCCTTGCTGTGCATAGGTAAAGTATAAAATGTAAGATGACTTATTGGACAAAGTCCGTGATTTGCAGGTGATGCTAAGGTGAAATGAAATAATTATGGTTGGAAAAAAATCAAGGTTTTGTTAACCTTGTTTACCAGTTTACAAGAATGATCCCAGTTATACCTTTAAAATAACAGCAGTTTGGAGACTGTGATAAACCTATAATTTAGAGGATTTCGGTATCAGAAATATACCAAGTCTGGTTATTCTATCTAAAAATCCTGTTTCTTTTTATCTGTTCTTTGATCTTTGTTTTTTGAGATTATATTTGTCTAAGATATTAAATGTAACATTTTTTTCTATGATCTCTTTATAAACTATTTAAATGCACAGTTTCTTGTAGGATATAATTCAGTTCTTAATGGATAGCTGTCTAGAAATTGAAATTATTCGTAAGCATGACTTTTTAAAATTACCGTATATTTTTTCTTTATTTGAATTTCCAAATGAAGAAAACTGTTCATCATGAAATTGGGAAATTAATGCTATATAATGAAGTTTGTAATACTAATTATGTTTATACTCAGTTTCAAAAGCTGGTTTCAGAGAGTTTAGTGACTGAATAAAATTGCTAATTAAAAACACTTCATAAAACCCAGATGCTTTATTTTATAAAGTCAAAGAATTTTATAATTACCAAAAACATATATTTCTCATCAGGTTTACTCTCCATTTCCTCAAAAATCATAGCAATTTATCTCTTCTTTGACTTAAGATATGCAAATCTTAATTTTTTCATGATAATTTAAAGCTTTTTGAAAGGTTTAGTTTCAGCAAGTTATTGAAAGTCTCGATCTTAAGGATTTTTTTATACTTCATATTATATTCTGAAATTTAGTTTTAGGATTCACTTTTTCAGATTAATTTAAACAAAACTGGCAATACCTCTAAAGATAGGCTAATGAATAGAAACAGACACATATCTTGTTTGATGTGGATATGCAAGGCCATGACTGTGATTATGATAGGAGACATAGCAAAGAATGTCCAGTTACTCAGACCAGGAAAAAAAATACATCTGGCATTATGTTACAATTAACCTGCATTTAATGTCTAGGTAGTTCTCTGAAAGTTTTAGGTATTTCTCCCCTTCCTGTGACTAGCAGTGCAATAGCTTATTCACCAATGGAAACATGTCTGAGTTTTCATTCCTCACTCTCAGGGTGAACCGTTTGTTCTACCCATTGTTTGATAATGTCGATTCTAAATGTTTAAATATTTTAACTTAAAAAATGATATTTAAAACCTTTCTGAATTATCTCAATTTGGTTTTAGGAAGTCATTATATTTTCATTGTATGTTTTTGCACTTTTAGGTTTCAGTCTGGAGTATATGTGTGTTTGTATCTTGAATCTCTAGGTAATTTATAAATGCATTGATATTTGTTACAAACAAGATATTGAAACTCATAGCGCATTTATTTAAAAAAAAAATCTGGTCTTCCTTTAAAGTAACAATGAGAAGCTTTTGTTTTATAAACAGATTTAAACTATGGCCCTATCTCAAGTCTTGATTGCTTACCATATTGACTTTAAGAAAAATAACTGGTTCCTGTTTCATTTTCAAAAGATGTAAACACTTAAACTTATCCAATAAGTAATACAGTGTACTAGTTTACTCAGGCTGATAAATATCTCCCCAAATAGTAAAATCTTCACCTCCTGCTCTTCTATTTATGTAGAAGGTATGGAACTCGCTGCTCTCGTTGTGGGAGGCACATCCATTCTACTGACTGGGTCCGGAGGGCCAAGGGGAATGTCTATCACTTGGCATGCTTTGCCTGCTTTTCTTGCAAAAGGCAGCTTTCCACGGGAGAGGAGTTTGCTTTGGTGGAAGAGAAAGTCCTCTGCAGAGTGCATTATGACTGTATGCTGGATAATTTAAAAAGAGAAGTGGAAAATGGTAAATATATACTTAAAATACTTTGGAGTCTTTTGGGACAGTGAATACAGGGAATAAAAATGATTTTTCCTAAGGTCATTTTAATGTATTATTTTGTGCAGTGTAATTGTGGTAAAACTCATTAAGCATTCTCCTGTTAGTGATGATCTCCATGTGTTTATATGCAGGAAAAGCCATGGCATGTGTATTAGCCCTGTACCATATTCTCAGGCAGCAGCCTGGAATTTAAGGCTGTTTTGTTTTCATAACCAGTTGTTTTCTTATATTTGCCTTCTAAGCATGAACCTTAAATGTGTGCTCTCCTAACTTTTTGTGCTTTTGAGTAAATATACAAGCCTGTGTATTATTTCCACAGAATATTTTAGTGTGTTTTAAAACTTAACTGACAGATTTGGACAATCTACAATTTCACACAAAGCCAAGAGATGCAAGACACATATTATTGTTTGATCAGCGGACCCATTTGAGTTACCAACATGTATGCTGTTTTTTTAAATGCAGGCAATGGGATTAGTGTTGAAGGTGCCCTCCTCACAGAGCAAGATGTTAATCATCCAAAACCAGCAAAAAGAGCTCGGACCAGCTTTACAGCAGATCAGCTCCAGGTAGACATGACAATGAATTTACGATTTTTGAAGTCTCTCCTGACCATAACAAACAAACAACAAAAACATAATTTTAATAACCTTAATTTCATATAAACAAAAAAAACCCCAGTTCTCCTGCCCCCTCCCCCAAATGCCCAAAACAATTTCATGCTGCCTAAGAACATTTTCATGTTTTCAAACAGATCAGCCTGTGCTTTTAATGAATACTAACTTGGTGAAAGTATGAAAATATATTTATAGCTCTAAAGTGTTTGTCAATATTTCCAGAGTCCTGACCTGGTATGAACTAGTCATTCAAGCTATATTTCCTTGGGTTTTATTGGCATTAACATCAAAGTACAAACAAAATATTGATCAGTCCTGACTTCCTGATAAAATCAGTTTAGCCCAGGCATTTATTTACGTTACTACATAAAATGGGGATAGAAGACAAAATATTTTAAGGCTATTAACAGAAAAAGACATACAGTATGTGGGCCTATGAAACACTAATGTGTTCACCTTTTTAACAAATTACAATGAGCCTTTTAATGGCTAAGTTTGTATAATTTTCTGAATAGGAGAGAATTGAATATGCCTTACAATAAAATTACAACAGGAATCTAGTTATTGACTCTACAACCAAGTAAACCTTTACTTGTTTTTTAAGGGGTAGAGGGAGCTAATTCTATAGTTTGATGCTGAAGGTTGATCATGTCCCTTGAAAAAGGAGAGATTAGGGCGCCTGGGTGGCTCAGTGGGTTGGGCCTCTGCCTTCGGCTCAGGTCATGATCTCAGGGTCCTGGGATAGAGTCCCGCATCGGGCTCTCTGCTCAGCAGCGAGCCTGCTTCCCTCCTCTCTCTCTGCCTGCCTCTCTGCCTACTTGTGATCTCTCTCTGTCAAGTAAATAAATAAAATCTTTAAAAAAAATGAACATTTAAAAAAAAAGAAAAAGGAGAGATTATTTCAGTTTATAATTGTTATAATAATGTTTCAGTTTATAATTGAGTTCAATTCATGTCAACTGTCAAAAAAATAATTAAATAATTACTCCTTACTTTAAGTCTACACATATAATGATTCTTTCCGGAATTTTTTCAGATAAAGAAATCACGTTTTCTAAAACAGTAATGTGGATGAGGTATTTGTTTTATGGTAAGGTAAAGTAATATTTTTTGAGTGCCTACCATGCACTACTGGGTGCTTTACACATAGGATATATCTTAGCTCAAACTTTAAAGGATATTTATACAACATTAACAGTCGAGTAAAAGTAATATTCTGAAAGTCACATATGGTATCTAAGACTTGCCAGTGTTTAAGATGAATACAGTAAAGGGGTTTCAAGAGAGAACTTTATTTGGGGAGTGGTTAGGAAAGAATCCTTCACATGATACAAATATTTCAAGGGAACTTAGATCACATAAAGCCCTAAATTGGGAGATATGAATACCAGTGGAAGACCAGGCAGCAAAATATACAGTAGCTAAAAGATGTCGGAGTTAAAATAGAATTTCTAATATAAATATATTGTTTTTACAATGGGCTGTTTCCATGAAGGGCTGGCTATAATATTAATAATTATAAGACTGACAATGAAAGTTTATATGAAATTAAATGAAATTGTTAAAATTATAATAGTGAAAACTTGAAACAACTTTAGGTAGATATATAATTTCACATAGGAAAATAATTACAGGTACTACTGAAATAAAGAGAGAATAATATTTGTGAAGGTTTTTGTGTGTCAAGTCCTATGCTAGACATTTATCTACATTCTCTCCTTTAATTCTTAACAATAATTCCTTGATGTAGGTAGCCTCATCCAAGAAGTGCAGGAACTCTCTTCAAGGCAGACTACCAAGGGAATGACAGAGAAGAGATTTGGAAACTTCCCCAATCCTCTGGTCTTTTCATTTTTCTTGACCACCAGACCATGAGTGGAATAAAAGCTCCACTTAATGGCAGCAGCAGCTAAAACAAGAGTGAGATTCCAAATCTTGTGGATCGCTTTATAGTTTTAAATTGCAAACATACCTAAGCTATTTGCATCATCATATCCATTATTATATGAAAATGTGATCTGAATCATTAGTTTTTAAAGATATATATTGGAACCATAGGTTTTAAAAAATGAAAATAAAAAAAACAAAAATAGAAGTGATATGCCTTCAAAGCACATACTCATTTTTTCAATATTTATTAGTATCTGTCTTTTGCCAGGGACAGCTGAAACAAATGAGACATAATCTTTGTCCTCAAGTGGTTCTTTATACCTCAAGAATCTGGAAGACATAGCTGTAAATTTTTAAAAAACTTCAATCGTTATATTTTGCTAGAATACCTCTAATCACACAATGTACGTTCATTGTCAAATTGTTCTTTCTGAAAACTGAACATATTCAAGTGGTGCTTGAATTCAGCAAAATAATAAAATATTATAGGTGATCAATAAGTCAAAACTATTCATAAAGTACTGCTTTGGATAGAGGAGAGTTAACATGGGAAGAGTAAACAAGATAATTTCCCAAAATTATTTAGAAATTTACGGGAAGAAAAATTAGTTTAAGGCTCACAACAGAGTGACATTTTGTGTTGGCAAGAATATCTCAAATATTGTCCCATTTGTAGAAATGGTATTTAAGAAGTTCCTGCCAATATTGTGGTTTGCTTATTGTAGTTGGAAGCTCTTGCTCAATGATGATGAATATAAAACATGCCAAGGTTAGCACCTATTTTAATCTACTTTCAGAATGACTTGGTCAGCTGCTACTATGCAAATACCTGTTCTTTCTGAGAATTCCTGGCCTTAAAATGATGGGTGTCTATAAAGACTCATTCTTTGAGCATGTTAAAAAGCCCTCAGAAAAGAAGTGGGGTGGGTTTCAACATCATTAGTGACTGGAGAACAATGAAATTAAGTAGAAATTAAAAGCTTTGTGTGTGTGTGTGTGTGTGTGTGTGTGTGTGTATGAGATTAAACATTGATAAGCACGTCTTACATTCCCTTTAGCATATCCCAATTCTAAACCATCACTGTTCATTTGAGTTTTGCTTTATTCCTTGATGAGAAATTGCTTTATTAAGTATAACTTGGTTTCCTTATTAAACTTGTGAATTTGAAATACATTTATGAAAAAGCATGCTGTTTTTTTTTTTGTTTTATAAATGATCAATAATGGCCTAATAAGCAAATCCTTAAATATCTGTTTAGCTTTTCCTCTTGAAAAATTAAAAAAACAAAGACCATTAATTTGTTCATTCTTTCTCTATTTGGGATATTACATGCTCAGCTACATAGGAACACAACTATTTGACATGACAATATTGAAGTAACACATTTGGAATAAGAAAGGAAGAATGAGGTGAACTGAGGGAAATTATAAACTCTTAGGCCAGTTCTGCCCATTTTTTAAAGTAAAAATACACATGCTACTTACAGTGAGTTTGTGAACAAATATGGTTGGACAGGAAGCCAGGAATACCTTATTCTTTTTTTTCTTTTTTTTTTTATGGAGAGTTCTGGTTCCCCCTAAAACCTTTAGCATTTCTTAAACCTGTGTAGTTACTATAATGCTTTTCAGCTTTAATCATGGTGAGAAATGTAAATGCAATTCTTTAAATTACGAACTGACTTTCCTCAGTGTATATGATGTTCTGCGTAAGCACTGTTTCTCTCTAGTGCATGTGTTCATTTATCTAATCTTAACTTTATAAAGTAGGTGCCACTGAGTATCTTCATTGTGTAGATAGGGAAACTAAGGAAACTCACAAAGAGGATAAGTCATTTGCCCACAGACTTAATGGATGTCAGATATCAGGGCCAAGACTTCCTTAGGAAGATCAGTTCCTGGTTGAGTTCTTAATCCCTATGCTAAACTCATTCATGTAACAACAATTTAATGATATCTAATGATGTGCTCAGTTAAAATAACTTCAAATAATGTGAAATTCTCTGAAGACAGTGGTTTGATGGGGAGAAAGAAAAGCTTTAGCTGGTGGAGGCCAGGGGGGTTCTCTCTAAGGGTAAACTTTGGAGTTGAGATCTGCAGGAATACCTTATTCCAGAAGTCACTGATTAGAGAAAACTTAACTGAAAAAGAGAATTTGTAAACTTCATAAGATTTCCTGGAACAACATTGGTCTTTTTCTCCACACTATCTTCAGCTTTTCCTCGAATTGTCAGGGTTCGTTGTGTTACAAACCCTTAAGCACATACTATGTGATAGGAAAGGGTATTAGCTCTTAGGGATATGAAGAGTAAGACATTCCCTTTGTCCTCAAGAAGCTTACTTTGCTTAGGAGAGCTAGACTTGCCATTAGTTTTTTAGCTGCTGTGATATGTGCAGTGGCAGAAGCATATGGGAAGCATGTGGACAATGCAATAATTTTGCCTGTGGAAAATGGTTTTGAGGCTGGTGGTGGCTTAAAGTCTTTGGGTAGATTGGTTATCCCCATCCCACACCCATAGACATGTACAATTATGTTGGATGACTGACTCCGCACTCCTCTTTTTTGTAATACTTTATATATTATTCTACTTCCTTCAGTTGATTGACTTTTAAGTAATAAAATTCAAATATCCATTTTAATTCTCATGATTTCCTCTTCAGAAAGAATCCAAAACCCTTGGCTTATGCTTTATTTGGTACTCCCTCACGCTCTGTACTTCTCTGCTTACCTTGTATTGTAGTTATTGGCATGTCCATATCTTTGTCTCAGAAAGTTGAGACCAGGGACAGTTTTTTCACATATCACTGTCTCATGGCACTTAGCACAGTGATTCTAATCCAAAGGGTCATATCATATCACCTGAGAGCTTTTTCAGTATATAGATGTTTAGATCCCAGGAAATTTTTATTCACTGGGCTGATTGATAACCTTTTTTAAGATCCCTGATACTGTTTTGCATGAAGCGAGTGCAAATGTTGCAGTTAATGTTGGAGTCACTACGATTAAATGGAATCCATCCATGCTATTTGCTGATTGAGAAAAATTGTAATCTGGGTCTATTTAGCTTTGTAGAGGTTGGAGGAAAAATTTGATAGGATTTTTGTGTTTTTAAAAGTTTTCTAATATAAGAAATTTTTAACAAAATGGAAGAAATAGTAAATGGACATACCATTTATTCATTTCATTTGTGCATAGAAGAATGGAAGAAGAGCAAATATGAGCTCATTTTTAGCAGCATAGTTGGGAGACAAGTTTTATGTTGAAATGGATTTTTTTTCTTACAGATCTCAGTGTAGTGACTTGTTTGGAAATTTCCAGCATATGCTTTCTTTTCATTTATATGTATTCACCCATTTTGATTTTCAACTAAAAAGATACAAGTATCTTATTTTCTTATGCATGTCTTATCTCTCTGGTCATCAATGCAGAAGATTGAGTTTCTTATATTTAGCTATTTACTACTTTTTTTTTTTTAAACAGGTTATGCAAGCACAATTTGCTCAGGACAACAACCCAGATGCACAGACCCTTCAGAAACTGGCAGAAAGGACAGGCTTGAGCAGACGTGTGATAC
The DNA here is from genome assembly GCF_922984935.1 of Meles meles. Lineage (NCBI taxonomy): Eukaryota > Metazoa > Chordata > Mammalia > Carnivora > Mustelidae > Meles > Meles meles. The sequence goes on along the minus strand of NC_060066.1, from coordinate 153,955,151 downwards.
AGGTGATTATTTTAAAGGTTAATCAAGAGATACTAAACAATCTATTCTAGGTCATTATGAATGTTCAGTGTGTGTGTTTGCAGAAATATCAAAGCATTAGCTTCCCATTTTAAGTCTCTTTTACACTCTATATCAATTTTTTTAAGCCTTATAATTAGCCTGTTTGAATTGAGCTATCAATTGGTAAATGACTTTGTGTACAAGTTACTTCATTCTGTGCTCAGAGCAACCCTAAGACACTCAAACTGAAAAAGACAACTGTGGTTCCAAGCCATATCTGGTGCTGAAGCCAGTAATTTTTTTCCCCACTTTTCTGTGATTGTGTGTGTGTGTGTGTGTGTGTGTGTGTGTGTGTGTAGGGGGGCTTGATCACTTTTGTTAAAGATCCAGGTAGAGGAAATGGTGTGAACAAAGCTAGGGAAGGATGAATTAGAGCAAATTCATTGAAATGTTAATTTTACATCTGCAAATTGTGAGAGTTGAAATTGTTAGAGCTGAATTTATAGGGGCATGTGACTGTAGAGTTCTGTCTTGAGCAGGAGAAAGCCATGGTAGCTGATGGCAGTAGATGGGAAGAATTAGGGTTGAAAGAGGCTAGATTAGAGATACAGATTTGTTGGGATGCCCTGCAAAGGAATGATTTTATTAGAAGAGATTTAAATGGGGTAGTGACCTGAAATTCATTGAGAAACATTTTATTGTGTGCATGCTGGTGGCAGACAGACAAGAAGAGGACCTGGACACTATAATGGGGAGGGAGAGAGAAGTGAAGGATGACTCTTAAATTTGAAGTCAGAGTATCCATAGGAGTAGTGCTATTGACAGGAATATTCAAGTCAAAAAGGTAATTTGGTAACTGGGAGGGAGATGAATTTCCTTTTAGGTCTATCTTGGGCAGTTGGGCATATAAGCACATATCTTAAAAGATGAACAGGACTCATACAAAAAGATCCAGTGCCATGAAATTGGGTAAGATCCCTTAGAATGAGATCATAGACAGTAAGAAAAGAAGAATGGACTTTAGAGAGAGGAGGGTAAGTGATGCTGTTAGAAAGGGACGTAGTAGCAGGTGGGATTAAGGAATGAGTAGGGTAGAAAACATCATGGAAGCCAAAGGAATGTGTTCAAGGTGGGGCTGGCCAAATGTGTCAAGATCTTATAGAGAAGTCAAGGAAATGGGAAATAATTTTAAATAACATTCAGGGTTCAAAACTGTTTACAGAATTAAGGCAAGTAACCATAACCAGCAAGATGAAATTTAGGTGGGAGAGGGGGCAAAATCCAACGTTGTATATATGTTTTACTTCTTAAATTGAGTGGCTGATATTTTTAAATAGGGTGCTCATTCTTCAGTTCATTATTATTAAGCCTGAGGTATTTTGTAGTTAAATCATCTATACAAAGAAGCTGATTGGGAAAGACCTGGTGGTGCTGCAGCTTCTCTAAAGACTGAGATTCCAGTAGATTGGGCTGACTACAGTGTAATGCGGTTCTCTGAGGAGTTAGGTCCTAAGACCTCAGTGCTTTTCAAATGTTCAGGATACTGTGTTTATTTCAGAGTACCAAATTTTAAAAACAAGAAACCAATCCAAACAGACTGCTTCCTTTAGAGACAGGTTAATAAGGTCATGAAAGAATTAGAAATCATATGCTCATATTAACAGCAATAGGAATATTTCTCTGGAGATGAGAAGGTAAGGGAAGGAATGGTATAAACAGAAAAAGTATCTTTAAATATATGTGGAAGGCTGTCCTGCAGAGCAGAATCAGATCTTTGCAGAGGAATGAAGGAAAAGGCAGATTCCACTCATGATGAAGAATTTTCTCAGCATGACAGTCTACAAAAATGACATGGGCTGCCATTGGAGGTAGTGAGTTTCCGAGCCTAGAAATGGAGCTTCCTTTGTTGAGGTAGTACAGACTCAGTGAGCTGAGGGTTCCTTCTAATCCAAGAGTCTATACTTTCAATGACAATGACTACTCCAGTTACATCAATTCATGACTGTTATGTTTTAGATTATTTTGAAATTGGAAATAAAAGAAAATGAAGGATTTTCTGAGAGCTTTTCTTATTATCTGAAGAAGTAAGGCCCCCAAACAATGTCACAGAATTTCCAAGTATTTAGCTCACCAGTATCATGGGCAAGTTATCTTGATTCTAAGTACTAGAACTTGAAGAATATATTGTTAGATGACGGTTTTTAATATGTGAGGATTGAATTAACTATTTTAGATAGGATAGCAAAGGAAGGAGTACTAGCATGCAAATATATATGTTACTTGTGTGTGTGTGTATATTTCCAGATTTTCATTATCCTAAAAATTCTGTAATGAATATCACTGTATGTACACCTTGCTCACTTGTTGCTTAGTTTTCATATGATAAATTTCTAGAAGTGGGGTTGTTGAGTCAAAAGAGAAAACTTTTTTTTTTTTTTTTTTAAAGATTTATTTATTTGACAGATAGAGATAACAAGTAGGCAGAGAGGCAGGCAGAGAGAGGAGGAAGCAGGCTCCCCGCTAAGCAGAGAGCCCGATGCGGGGCTCGATCCCAGGACCCTGGGATCATGACCTGAGCCGAAGGCAGAGGCTTTAACCCGCTGAGCCACCCAGGCGCCCCAAAAGAGAAAACATTTTTAAGGCCTTTAACTGACTAACTGATAGTACAAAAATCACTATCCAGGAAGTTCATACCAATTTATTCTGCCAGGAGCTGCATAAGCAAGTTCTCTTTCACCAACCCATGCAAATCCTGAATACAGTCGTTCTTTTACATTCCTCCCAGTTTTGGTAGAAAATCGTTTTTATTTATATTTCTTTGATTATCAATGACCTTTAACATGTTTGTTTATTTTGTAATTTTAGAAATTGTATGTTTTTAGTCCACTTTTCTATTGGGTGGTTCCTTTTCTCTCCATCTTGCTGATTTTTATTCTATTTATCATGTTAAACCTCCATGGTTCAACAGTTTCTTTTTCATTTATTTTCTCCACATAGAATACACACACACACACACACACACACACACACACACACACACACACACATTTATTTATTTATTTAAGTTTAGAGAGAGAGGAGGAAAGAGCAGAGGGGAAGGAGAGGGAGGGGGAAAGAATCTCAAGCAGACTTCTCCCTGAGTGTGCGGCTCCACGTGGGGGTCAGTCTCACAATCCTGAGATCATGACCTGAGCCAAAAGCAAGAGTCAAAGGCTTACACGACTGAGCCACCCAGGAGCCCCAAAAGTTTTATATTTTTATGTATTCAAATCTCTCAATATTTTTTTCTTTTAGCTTTGGCCCTTTTTATGCTTCTCCACCTATAGATTTTATCAGTATTGACTATTGTTTCCCTTAAATATTTATGGTTCCAATTACATACATCAAATCTTTAAGTTATCTGGAATTAAGCATCTGGTTATTATTAAGGTAAGGATTTTACCACTTTTCTCCCCCCTCACAAATGATTACCCAGGTTTCTCTAAATCAATATTATTCCATGCTTTTCCAATAATTTAAACTTCCATCTTTTTCTACATTAAAGTCTGATATTTGGCTCCTTGGGCTTTTTCAGAGATCCATCTTATGGATTAGTCTTTTCCTTTTCAGAATGTCCATATAGCCTGCTCTTAGCTTATATAGTATACAATTTAGAACTCAAAAAATTTTAAAACATGTTGCTCAGAAGAAATTTTAACTCTTGGAAGTTTGCAAAACAGAAGAAATTTTAAATCAGTGAGGAGGATCAAAATGACTTGTATTTGAATTCTGAAGTTGGGGTACCCCCAAGCCAGAAGTTATTTTCTGATGGTCTGGAATTGTCAACTGTATTTTTCCGTGCAAGTTACATGACATTTTGTGTTTATAAACCTCTTTCTACTTGATTACCTGTTGATGATCTTTCCAAGGAGCTATTTGAATCAGAATTAAGGTAGTTTTTCTGCTGGTATGTCATGCCTTTTTCATATTATTTCCAAAGTCTGGATTTTTTTTAAACAACTGAGTAGGTTCCACCCAGGATATAATTTATTGGAAGCATAAGATACTTTGGAGAAACTCTGGGAACCATAGTGCTGTGTCCATTAGGTTATACGTGGCCCATTGGGGTGCATCTCTTCTGGGTACTGTTGGAAAATGCTGGTGGCAGTAGTTCTCTTTTACAAGTTGGAGAACATGTGAGTATATCTTCTTGACTGGATGAGTAACAGTAGTGACGCCTATTATTAAGGAGCCTGTGGAGAGAACTGTGACTGAACACTTTGGGTTCGGTCTCTGTAAGTATCCAAGAGTCTAATACTTCAGAAATGGAAGAGAAGGCTGTGACTTCACACTCCTTTTCCTTGATAGATGCCTATGTCTTGTTCCTGAAACATTCCTCAGGTGTCACCTTCCACCCATCTGCCCAGGGCTGCATACCCTTTTACATGATCACTTTTTATTACTTTGGTTTTAACCCCTAGAGTTTGTACTTTGTCAGTCTTCTGTTTTTGGGTCCTCAGGGCAGGATGTGTCTTTGAAATCAGGTCAGCTTTTTTGTATAAAACTTTTTGCAGATTCTTTCTGTTCTACTATTCAGCCCTGGTTCCCTTGTGCCATCGAATAACTTCCTACCAGCCTTGGGTGGAGATTTATGCCCCTGATCTCTCCCTGGCCTTCTCCCCTGACACTAAAATGTTATCTTTATCTCCTTAAACTTTTTATTCCTTCACTTCTCTTTCTCCTCGTGACAGACTTCTTTGGAGTGATAGAAAGTAAGTGCTATGATATTTTCATAGAGTAACCCTCTATAGTCAAGTTTTATCTAACAACAGGGAGTTAAAACACAGGTAGATTAATTACTGGGAGCATTCTGGGCAGTCTAGATTCATTCGTCCTGACCTGGATGCAAAACTATGCTTGCCTTGAATTTGTTTCCTTTATTTCCGTGATAGAGTAGACAACAGGATGATTAGCTCTTTACATTTTGTGAACTGTTTCACCAGTGGATGTGTTTGTATTTTATTCTGCTTAAGTATTACTCATTTTTTCTTATTACAAACCTGACCTTAACATACATCTTAGGGAATAGTCTATGCATTCACTAAGAGAAATTGAACTCAGCAGGCTAAAATGTGATTGGAATAACTGAATCAAGAGGTTTGTAGAAAGCTTTAAGTTCTCAGTGGGGATATTAGTCATTTGGAAAGGGATTTGAAATAAGTCCAGCAGGTGTCTAAGAATACATTTAGTTGGGTTTTTTATTGTTGTTGTTGTTAAGTTCTGATTTAAAGGGCTTTTTTCTGTTTCTCTTTTTGTCCGAAATGCCAGTAGTAAAAGCCAAGGAAACTTCTCTGGAATTCTTGAACTTCTTCTCTCTCTTCTTATTTTGGAAGATGCTGGTGTAGTATAGAATTGGATTTTAAGTAAATCACCAGATGGTTATTATATGAGCAAAGAAAATGACCATTGATATTTACGCAAATGTTTCTGTTCTATCTACAGAACTGCTTAGAAAAACTTGTTTAGATTTATACCGTGGTTATATAGTAGAGAAATTGAGGATACATTTCTTTGTAAGCTAAGTTGATAATGTACTCAGAAGTTGACATGTGACATACCTCCATTGCTTTTCTCTTCTCTCAGGTGTGGTTTCAGAATTGTCGAGCGCGCCATAAGAAACACGTCAGTCCTAATCACTCCTCCTCTGCCCCAGTCACAGCAGTCCCGCCCTCCAGGCTATCTCCACCCATGTTAGAAGAAATGGCTTATTCTGCCTATGTGCCCCAAGATGGGACGATGCTAACTGCGCTGCATAGTTACATGGATGGTAGGTATCCCAACCTTTAACAGCTGTTGCTCAGGCACAGTAACTGTTAACTGCTAATATTAACTGATTGATAGGATGCATATTTTGAAATATTACCTCAGTCATAGCTGAAAAATTGCGGGGGGGGGGAGGTACAGGAGAGAGCAGAAATGTCCAAACATTCTTATTTCTGTGACTACACTTGAAGGGACAAATTTAACACCCACTTCACAGCTAAAATACAAATATTGATAATATAGTGCTTGATTTTTTTACTCAGAAAAAAACTTTCTTTGTTGTTTTCACCCAATAGTTAAATAATTTATTTTCCTATGGCCAGAGAAAGTATTCACATACAGAGTTTTATTCATTTATTCATTTATTTAAATTCAATTAATTAACATACAGTATTATTAGTTTCAGAGATAGAGTTCAGTTTTGCATGTAATACCCAGTGCCCATTACATCACATGTCCTCTTTAATGCCTCTTTAATGCCCATGACCCAGTTACCCATCCCTCCACCCACCTACCCTCCAGCAATCCTCCGTTTGTTTCCTATGATTAAGAGTCTCTTAGAGTTTGTCTTCCTCTCTGATTTCATCCTTTATTTTTCCCTCTTCCCCTATGATCCTCTGTTTTGTTTCTTAAATTCCACATATGAGGGATCATATGATAATTGTCTTTCTCTGATTGACTTATTTCACTTAGCATAATACCCTCTAGTTCTACCCATGTTGTGCAAGTGGCACACTCAGAATTTTAGATCAGAGTTAGTATACTGAGTTTTATTAAAGAAACTTTTTTATTGAAGTGAAACATACATATATAAAAGTACATACATAACAAGTATCCAGCTGGATGAATTATTAAATTGAACATATCCATGTAAATACCAGATGAAGTAGTAGAGCATAATTAACACCCAGAAACCTCTCTTATGCCCCCTTCCAATTATCATCCTCTTCCTCCAGAGTATCATTGCCTTGACTTCTAAAATAATGTTTTAGTTTCGCCTCTTTTTGAGCTTTAGATAAACTAAACCGTATAGAATGTATTCTTGTGTATCTCACTTCTTTCAACTACATTGTTTGTGAGATTCACTTGTATTTGTTGCAAGAATCCGTGGTTTGTTTTATTGTTCTATAGAATTCCACTGTGGGAGTATACCACAATTTAACCATTTTATGGTGGATAACATTTGTGATTGAGCATGTTTAGGCTTTTATGACTATGCTGCTATGGACTTCATTGTACATGCCTTTTGGTGTACATTAATTCACACTTCTGTTTGGTATGTACCTGGGCGTGGAACTTAGGGTAATAGGCTACCCATACACTCAGCTTCAGCTGATTCTGCCAGTTTCCCATAGTGGCTGACCCAGTTTACACTTGGACCAGCACTGTGTGAGAGTTCAAGGTGCTCCACATCCTTGCCAACACTTGGTACGGTGTGACTTCTTAATTTTAACCAAGTTGATGGTGGGGTAGTGCTCATTATTTTAATTTGCTTTTCCCTCATGACTGATGAGATTGAGCATTTTCCACTGGACATTTGTAAACCCTCTGTGTGTGTGTGTGTGAAGAGCCTTTTCATGTCTTTTGCCTCTTGGTTTATTGGCTTGTCCATTTTGTTTTTTCCTTAATTTCTTAGTTCTCACTATATTTTGCATATAGAAAAGCTTTTTGATGGTATCCCCTCCTATTCATTGGCTTGCCTTTTTCTACTCTCTTCAGGGTATGTTTTGTTGAGCACAAGTTCCTAATTTTAATGTAGTTCATTTCATCAGGTTTTTTTTTTTTTCCTTCATGGACAGTGCTTTCTTTGTAACCTGTTCAAGAAATTGGTTCTCCTCAAAGATACTGAACATATTCTTCTAATGTTATCTTCTTGACACTTATCTTACCTTTGACATTTAGATTTATACTCCATCTGGAATTGAATTTTTATGTGTAGTATATTGTTATATTGATAAAAATACCAATTTCCCAACTGTTTTGTAGTGACACATTTCTCATAAATCAACTGTTTATGTAATGTAGGTGTTAATTTCTGTACACTCTATTTTATTGGACTATATGTTTTCATATTGAAAATATGGTCTAATTCTTGCTCTTTTGAAAGTAAATGTTGTTTTATTCCAGGTTTTCTCTTTGTGTTTGGTCTTCAGTTTATTATAATGATATACTTCTTGAGTATGTTTGATGTATTTCATTATGGAAACGGCTGTTTTTGTCTCTTCAAATATTGTTTCTGCTCCTTATGAAAATATTCCGTATTTTTCAGTTTTTGACCTTCCATGCTTTAGTCTAGGTATTTTCTTCTGACCTATCTCCAGGCCACTAAGACTCTATCTAATATGGTATAAAACTCACCCACTGAGTTCTTAATTTCAGTTATTGTGTCTTCAGTGTTAGAACTTCCATTTCATTCTTTTACATAGTTTTCACTTTTTTATTGATATCTTCTATTTTTGCCACTTTATTCCTTAATAAAATTATTGTTATATTAATTAGTTATATTAAGTTTATGTCTAATAACTCCAATATCTGGATCTCTTGGTTTTCAGGCAAATCATGTCTTCCTCTTTACCTTTTTATTTTTTTATTGCACTTCAGATGTTGGATTGGGTGTGAAAAACTAGAAATAATTTGAAGCTTTGGATGGCCTCCACCAGAGAGGATTTGGTTTTGCCTCTGGCAGGAATTTAGGTTAGGGTAAGATCAACCTAATCCAATGAGCATCAGTCTTCATGAAGGCTGGTATATTTCTGGGTCACTAATTGGATTTAGCCTTTGGGGATCCCAGACAAAGCTTTCATTTTGTTGTGTTTTGTTCCTGTTGTTTTAAACCGGTCCTTCTCTTCAGTGGTCCCTGATCTTTCTGTTTGTTCCCCATCACCCAGCCAAAGTCTAACTTCTGAGAGTCTGCTCACATTCTCAGCCTCTCAGGCATCCCTTTTCTTTTAAAATTGTCACTAAATTTGGGGGGTGGGTGGTGGAAAGTTGCCTCGTTTTATTTCCCTTCTGTTTTGGGACTTGCTTTGCAATTTTTCATTATCTTGGTATCTTTCAGATGCGTTCCAACAGATTTTTAAAAATTTTGGCCAGCTTCCTAGTTGCTCTCAGAGGGAGGTTTGGTTTGAAGTGTCATAGACCTTGCAGAGAATGGAAACTTCATTTAAAGTTTTGGTTAAATAAAAAACCAGAACCTATACCATTGTTGCTATTATACTAGCGTTAAAATTGTGTGTGTTCACATGAATGACTATAGTGTTGCCCGAGTCAAATGTGCTTTGATGTATGTTTGGGGAAGAGGTGGTTAAGCATTCGTAAAGGAGAATTGGGTGGGGTTCATCCTATAGACACTTTTATATGGAAGCTAGCAGCATCTCTGCAGACAAAGCTTTTGTGTTTTCTAGCTGCAGGGTAAAGTGCAGTGAATGGGGTATGGATGGAGGACATTAAAGTGTCAAAAGCTTGTGGCCCCAAAAAAGGTTTTGGGGGTAAACTGTTCCTGGATTCTCATTTAATACTGTACTCACTATGCTGAATAAGTTAATGTTTCTGCTGAGGTTAGTAGAATGAGTATAGCTTGGTGCCCTCAGCTATAATGAGTAATGAAATCACATTGCCTTGAATTGTTTTTGTTTGTTTTTAAATCAGTTTTATTCACCCTACAAAACTGATCCACAAATTTCTTTCTATTTTATAGCTCATTCACCAACAACTCTTGGACTCCAGCCCTTGTTACCCCATTCAATGACACAACTGCCAATAAGTCATACCTAATTCCTTTTTTCAGGGATAGAAATGATTAAGGATATAATCTTGTCATTTATTATGTATAAAATACCATTGAAAAGATATTAATGTTAATTTTTTATTTAACACTCAAAGCATTTTCAACATCACTTTGCTAACCAGGTATGTATCTATAGTTGGCCTGCAAGACACTTTTATTGAGTCTTCATTTTTTTGTAAAATTTATGTTTACAAGAAGAAAATAAATCAGAACTTTTTTTTGTATTGTCTGGAAATAGTTCACGCTAGTGTGTATCTGTTAATTTATTTGTCATCAAAAGAGCACTTTGCCTAAAAGAAAGGACTGACAAGTGTGCAAAATGTTTACAATCCTTTGTGAAATTGTAGTTTATCCTTAGTTTGTATCTGTAAGTTATTGTTATAAATACTACCTGTATTTTTTGTTATATACAACTTTATACTTTGAAGCTTGTATCTGTGAATTTGCAACTGAAATTTATTTTGCCAATGTTTTCTGAATGAATTGAATAAAGCTTTTGTTGTAGCATGCCATGCAAACACATTATTGTGTTTGTGGTTGATGAATTATGGCTGTAAATAACACTATAGTTTAATAAGCCCACCACTCTAAGTTTATTAAACATTTTCCATTCTTGTGAAAGTTTCAATCTGTCTTTTTGTGTGTGTGTGTTTCAGCATTAAGTCGACGTTAGTCTCAAATATCACATCTTAATTTTAGAAAATCATTTTGTTTTGAGCTGTGTTTTGAGTACATTTTAATAGGAAACTTATTTGTAGATGATTGCACTTAACAAAAGAACACATGAAAACATCTAATTTGGCAAATTATCCCTTTCAAACTAGCTAATAAAATTAATGTGAAAGAAAAGAGCACTTTTCAAAACTACCTTTTTGGGTATCCCAAGTCAGAAATGAAATATGGGCTGTGAGAATATATTCTTCAGGGGTGAAAAAGGAGAACTAAAAGTATTTGGAGTTTATGAGCAATGTTTCTAGAGCAGACTCTTTACTTTTTCTTCCTAGTGAACACTCTTTAGGGATTGTGATTCTGAGAGCTGAAATCTAAACCCCAGGACTTTATCATATGTAGCCGTGGACGCTTGTCTTGGAATTACAAAAGTAAGTGGTGCCACCCTCACTAATTTTTGGATTTAAAGAACTTAATCAGTACTCGCTTCTTGTTTTTCATAGACCATAGGGGGGGAAAGGTAATGGGGAAAAAAAAAAATCTTAAGAATCTTAAGTTTAAGTCTTTGTTTAACTTAGCAGATTCACATCTGGCTGAGGACTGGAAGTAATAGTGGAATATTTATAATTCTATTCTAGTAATCATAAATGCAACCAGAAAGCAATCACGTGGGTGTAAAGAACTCACTATCTGCCTCAAACCAGAGGCAATAAGCCTAAGTTTCACTACAGGAGAAAGGAAGAAAAAAGGCTTTTGTTTTGTTTTGTTGAAACCTGCTACTCCAGTTAGATTTTTTTTTCCCCAAAAACAAAGAACGTAGCCAATAGTCACTCTATCTGATCTTGTGAGATTGATGCTAATCTCCTTGGGTTTTTGTCTACCTGTCCCAGACATGAAGTAGTGAGGTCAGCTTTACCTCTACCAGATGTCGAGGAAAGCTCTTGTAGTCTAGCCAAACTCTGCACTGTTAGCAGCTTATAGCGTTTCCCAGCTGGATATAATTGGCATCATTTAGCTTGGGAGGTGCTTGATTGTGAGTGTTAGTTCTCCTCTCTTGTCATTTTCCTGTGCTCACCACCCTCTAACTGTTCAGAGAGTTTTTATAAACCACATCACTACACTTTTTGTTTCCGAAGATGAATGCCCAAAGTGGAAGTAGAACTTCCATAACAAAGAGGCTCAAAGTTGTCAAAGTGAATGAGATTTATATATCCTGCATATAAAGTTAATATTAATAACGAAATGAGATAGATTTGAAAGTACTAAAAAATTCCATATGATACAAACATATGCCTGTGTTTTCATTTCTATTGGTGGAAGTCAGAGGTCCTAATTTTGTAACATCAACAAAGAACTGAAGTGTTTCCATGTTAGTAATAGAGTACACGTGTAGGCACAGTACTCTTTTGCTTGAATTTGGGAGTGATCAAACAACTCTTGTGAGGATTGGAGGAGGAATTTTTTTTTTTTAATATTTTTTATTTATTTGACAGAGAGAAATCACAACTAGGCAGAGAGGCAGGCAGAGAGAGAGGAGGAAGCAGGCTCCCTGGGATCATGACCTGAGCGGAAGGCAGAGGCTTTAACCCACTGAGCCACCCAGGCGCCCCTGGAGGAGGAATTTTTAATCATTGAATTAGCAAAGACCTGAGTAACAGATAGTTATCTCTTAGGGATTCAGAGATTCATAATCTGTGAGAGAGTAAGGATACCTTTTTGGTATGTAAATCAATTGAATCACAAATTCAGACATTGAAACTGAAGTCACACTATATCACTTAAGTGATATATTCACTATATTCACTTAAGTACCCTGTACTTAAGTGAATGAATGATGAATTATGATTCATATGAATCATAATATATTCATCAAATATGAATCAAATAGAAATTATGATTACACAATATAAACTATATGCACTTAAGTACCCATAAGTGAATCTTGTTTGTTGAACAAGAGAGCATTCATATTTAGCAGTACTTTTTATATTATGCAAATGGCACTCTTAAAATCCCACATTATTGTAAATGATATCTGTTATAAGTATCTCCTAATAAACATTATTAGAATCATAGTTCAAGCTTTTAAAAATTGTTATAGCAACTTGAATGCTGGTAGCTATAGTATTTCTTGACTTGGTAAATTATGTATATAATTACTCTAGTAGTATTATGACACTAGATAGTATCTTGGGACTTTGTTATGGCATGGAGGACTTCACCAGTTAGTAAAAGAAGTGCTTCTACTTTATTATTAGAAGTCATTTGGATTGCAGCACACTAAGTACCAAAAGGATATTAGCCCAGAAAAAAATCTTATTGACCCCCCACCTCAGAAGGTAAAGGAACTAAAATTAGCACTATTTGATTTTTGCCCTTGTGAAACACAACTAAATTTTTAGACACATAAATGCATTTAAATTCAAAACAAGTTCAGGTAGACTAGATAATGTCTGATAAACATCTGTTTGGATTCATTCACATAGTAAATACTATTTTATAGCCTTCTTTTCCCCTTTAACATAATAATTATCTTTCTGAGTCAAATATTCACCTACAGTATCATTTTAATTGGTATATAGCACTATATGGCTAGGAGGAAACAATTTATTAGATATGTAGATTTTTTGTAATTGTTCATTATAATGAACATAATCGAACACCATGAGCACTTTCTAGTATGCCCTAAGTGCCTTAAATGTATTTTGTTAAATAATCATAGCCACCTCATGAAACAGGTTCTATTATTATCAGCTTTATTTTGCAAATGTGGAAGTTAAAAACAATAATATGTCTAGAATCTCAGTAAGAAATAACAAAAGCAGGGTTTGAATCTAGCAGCTCAATGATATCAGGTACCATATTCTTAATTTCCATACTTCAAGCACTATTTTAGGAAATACCATGATGAACATCTCCTAGCTACCTTTTATTTCACATCAGTATTTCTCAAGTATAAATTCTTAGAACTGGAATGGATGTGCATACACAATTTAAAGACTCTTAAAAATCATTAATTGTCCCCAAAATGCTGTACTAACTTACATCTCTACCAGCAGTATCTGAGGTATTTTTCAAAACACTGTCTCTTCTGTGTACCAGTGGAATTAATGTCTTAGTTATTTTTCCAATTTAATAGAAAGATAATTTTTAAAGTCTTATATTTCATTTATTTCTTTATATGAAGTTTTAATTTACATTTCGGGGAACTAGTTTCTTATAAAAAAAGGATGAAGTTAAACATAAGCTACTACTTTGGTGACCTTCTTTTAGTTATTCTGCATACATGGCTAAGTGAACATTCTTTAGGACTTACTCAGCTGAGGTTTCATTACTTGATACCATATATTTTACTTTAGTACCTGGTACTCTTTATACTGTGGTATTTTATTAGCTTTACTGATCATCATATTGGTACCTTTATTTACATGGTTCCTTTACACCTTTCTAATGATTTTTCTGTATATCATGTCCTCATGTGACAAATGGGGACCTGAAATTTAAGGAACATTGATTAACATAATTAGGCTTTTGGTTTTAATATACAAGAGTTCTCCAGAGCACCAGATTATTTTTATAAATCTGTGGAGACCTCAGGAGAATAAATTTGTAAGTGGTTTCCAGTTGTTTGGGTTTCATGAGCCATTCCAAAGAAGACAGATTTCCAAAGTCTCAGAGAATGTGAAGCTCCCTGCAGGGAAGGCTCTTCTCCCTTTTTAAATTGTGTCAACATTTACAGTACTTACCAAGGATCTACCTAGAATCTGTAGCTGGTGGGGGCTGAGAGCAGAGTTTAGGGGTGGACAGCAAGAGAAAAGGATGTTAAAAAATAAAGGATAGTGAGTCCTGGGAGGGACTTGCTTTCCAATGTATTCTAGTATGTAATATGGTAAACACTAGATAAATACTCAGTTAATGGAGTAAGTTTGAAAGGAAAATAATCAGAATAATATATCTGAACACCCTAAGAAAACTTCAAATTCTGAAAGAGCTCTTCTTAAATTCTCAAAATATCCTTTTTTTCAGCAAAGATCTTTTCTATACCTGTGACATTTTTCATATTCATATATCACTTAGTATGAGATGGGACACCTGGATTTTAGCTCATTCTTTAACACCAATAAACTGTATGAAAAGGATCCTCTAACCTCACTAAAACCAGTTTCCTCAACAGTAGAAGGAAGATTTGTATGAGGCAAAAGTGAGATGATGAATGAGAAACTCACAGTAAAAATATGATCTATTAATTTAGGAGGGTGGAGCTCATGACAGGAGATCAGGCAAGCCCAGGCCAGGCTGTTAGAGCACCAGAAGTCTGGCAAGCCCTGCCCTACTCCAGGCAACCCCAGGAGGACAGTGCTCTATCCATTTCTTCAAATAAAGTCAGAGGTGGAGTATCTATGCTGGTAATGAGTTCCATGTTCTCATATGTTCTTCTCTTATCCCGACCTCAGCACAAATAGAAAAAATCTATTTGCTTTCCACATAAACTCACTTCTTGATCTTAAAGAGTTTTTCGGACTAGTAGAGGTGTCACCTTCTGTAATTTGGGTATTGAAAAACTATATAATTTAGATTACAGAGGTGATTTGAATGTTTGCAGAAATGGTTTGTTGTTTGTTTTTTTTTTAAACCCAACGGAGTTATGATGCTATATTTGAAGATGGAAACCATTGTTACAAATTCAATTTCAAAATATTTACTTCCCGGAACCAGGGTAAAGTCTCTAGAGAACCACTACTAGTTACTAGCTCATTTCTTTCGGATGCACTGGAGTGAGTCTGCTACTTTGCCAGTATGGTTCTGAACCACAAAATTTCATCTTTGGTTGAAACTCCTCCAAGTGAGACCATGTGCAATTCTCCAAGTTCATCATTTATCTTTCATAACATGGCCTGGTACATTTTATGAAAACTGTACAAACGTGTCTTACAAGTCTTGGTGAGCAAAGCTAGTTTCACAGGGCCCTCAGCAGAGCCTGGCACGTGCAGGAGATCAGTAATGGAAAGAAGATGGGATAGGGATCAAGAAAATTCTAATAAAACAGGCTTGCACTTCTGCTGCGATGGGAGGAGGGAGTCTGTAGTGGAACTAAGTGAAGGCAGTCAGAGTCTACAGGGAATTCATGGGTTCTGAGAGCACACTGAGCTCACATAAGGCTGGGAACAAGGTGCCAGGTACCAAAGAGAATTAAGGTAGTGTTGAGCTGACTCAGGAGCAGGCAGGCCATTCGGCTGCTAGATAGTTCTACTCTAAGAGCAGATTTCTGGCCTCTGTGAAGCATGCATTTAATCTGATCTGTCATGGACAGGTATGGACATTGTGTGGTGGTACCCAGGGCTACAAGAGCCACATTACAGATATAATCAAAACTTAAAAAACTCTGAAGTCCAATAGTCTGGTTTTGCCACACCCCATTGGTGTGATTGTAGGCAAATTATTGAACTGTGTCTCAGTTTTTTCATAAGCAAAACAGAATAATAATAGCCCCATAACCAGCTGGTTATTGTGAAGATGCAGTAATATAATTCCTGGTAAGTACTTAGTGAAATGTCATGGGCATAGTAAAGCCTGAATATTATTATTATTGTTTGGAAATCTAATTTTTACCAAATGGAGAAAAATGCCACGAGCCTTCACACTAGCTTTCACTCACCCTTTCCCCTCCCTCTTTTCCTGCTAATAACTACTCATCTCTAGGACCCACCTCAGGCATCATGTCCTCCAGGAAGCCTCCTGGTTGCCTCCAGGTTGTCCACCTTCTACCCCATCCCAGTATGGGTCAGTTACTGCCTTTGTCTTCCCATCATCTCTTCAAAGAGTATCTCTACACTTCACACATTTTTTTATCATTATATTTTCTCAACTTTGTCACAAGACTAAGTTTTGAGAAACATCAAAATAAGGATTGTTTATCTTTGGTTGTCTAGAACATGGCAGAGGACACCAACAGAGCACTCTTTACCAGGCTGACTACCTCATGCCAGCCTGAAGGCAGGCTCCTGGGGGCAGCCTTTCCCATGCTGCCTCCTCAGCCTGGGCTGCACCATGGCCCATGGAAGGTCTCCAACTCAGATGGACCTGTTTCTTGTTCTCTTCAGCTAAGCAAAACAGACAGTTGGGCCATTATCGAGTAATTCAGGCAAGAGAAGCAGCCAAAGCACATGTTTTTATCTGAGTTACCCAAATTGGCTGACTCCCCAGCCTGCAGTTACTAGGTAATTGCTCAATCTTCCACTTGGCTTTTGCTGTGCAAATGTGGCTACAGAGTCTTTTCATTTGTTGAGTGGCTCCTCCCATCCTCTACTGAATACAGCTTAAAACAACTTTACCTTTCACTATCATCATGGTACTGTTCTGGGTTGTAGCTGACCTCCATTAATCTTCAAAGTAGGCTGACATATTTGGATATGGGGTTGGTTTGTTTTTTTTTGTTTTTTTTTTTCTGTGTTTTGGATAATCTGCTGTCAACTCTCCTTTTTTTTCTTTTTCTTTTTCTTTTTTTTTTTTGGTGTGAGGGGAGAAGATCCAGGGACATACAGAATATATACACGTACATTTGCGCAAAACCAAACAACTCAGTCATAAGTGTTACACACTGGAAACTGTCTATATTTTGGCCTCAGTTTCAGGAAATCCCTTTCTCATTAACCTGTGACCATGGCTCACTGTAGTCAGGGAAAGATCACAGGGTCTGGTTTCAGATAGAGCCTTGTTCTGAATTTAGCCTAGTTCAGCCTTATTACCCATGTGACCTTGGATATATCATTTACCAGTACATCACATGCTGTTTAACATTAACAGTGCAAGTCACCCTCTCTCATCGGGGCTATTAAAATTGCTACACAATCATTTTCCCGGCTTCCACCTCCTCTCCCTTAAAAAACGTTCACACAGATCTATTTGAAACCTAGGTTAATACTTTTCTTCTCAAAATTCTCTAGTGCCTTCCCTTCATATTCAGAAGAAAATCCAACATTCTCCATGGCCTTGAAAGGCACTTTTCATCAGGTGGCTGCCCCAGTTCTAACCCCTTACTTTTTGACCTTGTCTTTTTTCCTTGTCCCCACTCACTCGCTCCCTTGCTCTCTTGCTTCCAGTCACACTGGCCTCCTGGGCTTCAGACAAGTAGGCAGGATAAAATAGTGCTTCAAGATTTAGAAGACACATTGAGTCTGCCACTTTTTGACTCTGTGACCCTGGAAAAGTTGCTTATGCTCTTGGAGCCTGTTTTCTCTTCTATAAATGAGCATACCACTACCCACGTTGCAGGGCTGCAATGAAGATTAAATAAATGAGAAAGGACAGATAACGCAGTTAGTCCAGTATCTGGCATATTGTCAGCCCTAAGTCAGGAACCAGTGGCTACTGGAACGAGAGGTGAGGCTTGAGGGGAGAGGGTGCTCTGAGGCAGGAAAGCAGCACTAGAGCTTTCCCTGAAACACTAAAAACAGAATTCTCACTCTCCCTTGCAACCAGGTCTTCAATTTCAAGCCCAATTTCTGCTCAAGTTCAGCCCAACTCCTACTTTTGATGTTGTTAGTAGAAACATTTACACTACTATCAGTTACCTATTTCAAGGCACTGTTAATCTCCTCTGCGCAAACATCCTCCCAGCCCACAGCTCATTGCTTCCGTCTAAAAGAAGCCAATCCCTCCAAGAATGTATTTCTCTGAAGCCTGATTGATCTTGATTGCCGTTCATGCCTCCTCTCCAAGTTCTCAGTATCTCTTCAGCTCTGGGTCCCATTCAATATTTACCAAAGTGGAGTTGGAACTCCTAGTCGTCACCAGTGACATTGGCCTATATTTCAGGCTTCATGGTGTTTTCTTGGTTTTACTGGTATGTGAACTCTGGTAATCTGACATCTCTGCCAACTTCATTTTTGCTTTTTTCAGTAGATACCCTGGGGCCACACTTCTCCATTGCGGAAGGAGTGGCCAGTGTTTGCTGTTCAGACTGTTCTTTTTTTTTCCCAAGATTTTATTTATTTATTTGACAGAGAGAAATCACAAGTAGACAGAGAGGCAGGCAGAGAGAGAGAGGGAAGCAGGCTCGCTGCTGAGCAGAGAGCCCGATGCGGGACTCGATCCCAGGACCCTGAGATCATGACCTGAGCCGAAGGCAGCGGCTTAACCCACTGAGCCACCCAGGCGCCCCTGTTCAGACTGTTCTTACCTTTGTGCTAATATGTATCCATCCTGGCCAAATGTCTCCTGTCTGCTGAATAATTTTCTCTACTGAACTGTAAATTCAAGACTTCAGTGCTCCTGGGTCAAATCTTTCTTTTTGGACTATTGAATGTAAGAGTAAGTGGATTTGACACCTAGTGTCTTCTATAGCAGTTGGTGTTTCATTAAGCTAAATGAGCAAATATTATAAAAATTGTGTGTAATAGCCCAGGGAATTGAGTAAGTGCTTTCCATCGGGCCTAAATAATAGCACAGAATTACTCAGTTGGCCAGCAAAAAAGGAAAAATAAAAAGACAGCTTTCCTACAAAGTATCTTGACTGGCTTTTTTAAACTTCCCCAAAATGATATTATCTAATCTTTCAGAGGACCTGTGGCTCTCAGGACTCAGAGAAAGCTTTTAAATCATTGAAACCTATGACCTATTTATGTCTTTTACAAACCAGTGACTACAAAGGATACTAGATTGTAGCTAGTGCTCTAAAATCAATGGTCTTCAAATTTAAGGCATTTAATTTAAGTGTCATCTGGAGATTTGGTGGGTTGGGTGGGTGGGGTGTTAGATATGGTGATACTCAGAGATCCTGATTTACGGATATCTGGGATGGGGATCAGAAATCTCTGTGTCTTGCAAGAACCCTGAGGGATCCTGCAACAAATGGTCAGAGATCACACTTTTGAGAAACCCTGAGGCAATAGGAGGAGCTTTAAACAGATGAATGATTCTGCCCTGTGCCAGTACTCATTCACAATGTTTGCCCTTCCTAAGCTGCTGTTTACTTATCAAGGGTCTGCTGTAAACTGGGGGCTTCAAGTACCTTATGTTTACTCCTCACAACAATATCACAGTGAAAACTATTCTCATTCCCACTTTACAGATGATACGACCGAGATTTAGGGTAATTAGAAATGTTCCTAGTAAGCTGGAATTTGAACCCAAGTCTTAGATTTTTTTTGCCGTTACATATGTCACAGTATAGGTTGACAAAAGTGAGACAGGTGGCCTATGAGCAAACCAACCAAGGCGCACTCTGAGCTAAATCAACCATGGGGGTTCAAAAAATTTTAACAAACAACTGAGTCTGTTTTGTTTACAACAAATATTCTTTTTGCTGATTTTTTTTTTAATTCCACGAAATTTTTGACCGAGATGCTATTTGGCATTACACAGTTGCCAAATGTGAGTCAGTCCCCTGGATGAGTGCACTTGGTACCCTACATGCACATATTTTCAAATATTCAGACATTTTGGCTAGTCACAGAGACACTGGCTTGAGATTAGTTTTCTAATTTTCAGGTAGGAAATCTGAGTCACTGAGTGACCAAGAGATAGAACCATTTGGGGGGGGGGGAGTGTACATTTTCTCTACCTGATATGAGTGAATATAATCACTTCTTTCAAAAATGGTAAGGTCCCAATATGCTTGGTGTTGTTGGAGGTCATTCTCATATGAGAATCCCTTTCCCAAAGAGGATGACAGCTGGAGATAAAGGGAATCAATGTTAATAGGCATGTCCTCTGTTTCTGAAGAAAAGTTTACCCAAGCTGGAGTCATAACATTAATGGTTTGCTTTGCTTTTTAAAATTGTGCTATGCTTTCAAGACAGTAAAACTTGGTATGAGCAGGAAGACAGCACTAGGGGAAGACTGCTGTCTTGTCTCGGATTTCAGCTGATGCCTTTTAACATTTCTCTTCCCTTCCCTTCCTCTTTCCTCCCAAGAAAAGAATATGAAGCAGGGTGACAAAGGCCATATTAGAGATTCAATGGCTAAGAGAGAAGGAACATGGTGAGTCTGAGGCTTTGCTGAACAACTGAATAGAGAGGCTGCAGCTTCTGTACTGAATGTGGAGTCATCTTGGCAGAATGATTGGTGATTGTGTAGGTCAAGAGATTGTGAACTGGAAACTTTAGGGATGCTCTGGTAAACTAATAGCATAGAGATTTGTACAGCTGCTGCTTGTCTCATCCCTGGACTTGCCAAAGCTTCCCCCATCTTTCATCTCTTGAAGCACAAGAATTCCTCTCTTGCAATAATACTTTAATTCCATTTTAATATCCTTATCCATCAAATGGGGTTTTACAGTCTAATTTCATGACCTGATAGCACACAAACTATACTGCATATCACAACTATTTGGACTGCTTCTGAGAGACATGTGGGACGATTACGTTAGTCCTGAGATCTTCAGACAGTCACAATTGAACATAATTTGTGAATTATTTTACCCTTGTAAGTCTGGGCCTAACAACTGTTGCTTAAACAGGAGATTTTAAAAGAGATAGGGATAATTTGTACGTAGCCACTGTTGAACTTGTCCATCGAAATCCTTTTAAAGCTTTCTTTGACAAAACATAACTTTTCGTCATGGTGAAATGAGGCTGGCTGGAAAAGAGGCTTTCCTCTCTGCCAATGGATGACTTTCCCCCAACCTTTTGTGCTTCATTTTATTTTCCATAACTCTGGTTATGAATCTCACATCCTTTCCCTTACCAGGGTATTCTGGGGCTCAGCAGGAATTCGATTGGGACATATTTTCCTCAGCATCTGCCTGAATTCTCCTGCCTTGAATATTTTTTAATCCCCCTTCTTTTAGTCATGCTCAGAGACTCAGTGCCTTGCAGAGTTTTGGAACAGTCTTTAGAGATCATCTCATCCAATAACCCCATTTTACTCTCTGAATCCAAATGCCCCCCCTCCCCCCAGCTTCTCTTTGGAAATGGAAACAAAAATAATCCAGTTCAGGCCCCCTGCTTGAATCTCCAAGGAACACCCTGGGCTTTACTAAATGATTTGTTTGCCCGGGGCGCCTCTGTGGGATCACTGAGCTGCTCCCAAGTCTTCATGACACTACCTGTTTGTACCTTAAAATAACTCTTAGCCAGAAACCCTAACGTCAAGCTCTGAATTTTGTCGTTCTGACTCTTTTCTGCTCAGGCTCTTGCTTCTGAAGAAAGACTCCGTCATTAAGAGCTGACTGTGAGCATGTTCAGCCTATTCTGGGAGGCTTTTGGGAACCTCCATTTCCTCGAGGGAAGGGCAGATCTCCAGGGGAAAAAAGCAAGACCACATTACTACCTGACATTTAGTGAACATTTATTATGTGCCAGGTACTGTGCCAAACACTTACATGTGCTAACTTTCTTGAATCATCCCTATATCACATGAATTAGTTATTAGGATCCTGACTTCACATTTGAGGCGACTGAAGCATAAGTCACAAAGTTTGTAAGTGGCAAAGCCAGGATTTAAATGCAGGCAGTTTAACTCCAGAATAGATATTCTTTTTGTTGTTGTTGTTGTTGTTGTTGTTTTTAGAGAGAGAGCACATGCACGTGTGCTGGTGGGGAGGGGCAAAGAGAAAATCTTAAGCAGGCTCCATGCCCAGTGCAGAGCACATATCACAACCCTGAGATCATGACCTGAGCTGAATCAAGAGTCAGCCTCTCAACCAACTGAGCCACCCAGGCACCCCAAGAATATATTCTCTCTCTCTCTCTCTCGTTTTCTTTAGATTTTGTTTGTTTATTTATTTGAGAGAGGGAGAGAGAGCACAAGCAAGGGGAGCAGCAGGGAGAGGACGAGGGAGAAGAAGGCTCCCCACTATATAGTGGGCTCCACCCCAGGACCCTAGGATCATGATCTGAGCCGAAGGAAGACGCTTAACTGGCTGAGCCACCCAGGTACCCCAGAATATATATTTTTAATCATTATGCTATCCTGTTTTCAAAAAACTAAGATGTAAACAAGAAGCCATCTTAAGTTACCAACTCAGGGAATTACAAAAGGACCTGATCTTTCAAATATTCTAATGAAATAACTCTAAGACCTCCTTCTAACATCAACAGGTGTGTCTTCCTTCCTTCCTATTGTAGTAGCTTCTAGACTCCCAACTATAGTTCCTCAGTCTAAGAATGTCTCTCTATTATTATGGTCTTTTAAAGAGAAAATTTTTTTGTTCTGTTGAAGACTCCCATTCTTCATATGCTATAACTGAAACATTGGTAGCCTAGCCATTTGATCATGAATTCTCACCTCCCCCTTCCCCATTGCCTTCCAGACTGGAAATCCTGGAGCCTGGTATAACCCCTGTCCACTAAAGAAAGGCAGTAACAGCAGGCACAGGCTTGTTCTGTCCCTGGTGTAGCTTGGTGTTCTCCAGTACAGAGAAGAGGATGCCTCTCTTCTGATTCCCCATGCTGGGTACACTCAGTTATAGAATCTCCCTATCCCCATAACCTCAAGTTCTTAATAATTTTATATGCTTGATTCTGTAACTGCTCTATTTTACACACACACACACGCACGCACGCACACGCACCACACTCTGCAACCATTTTCCCCAAGATAGATCTGCAAGGGCTTAGAGCCTAGACCAACTGCTTCCTCTAATTCTGTACTCTAACCCTGAATTCCAGCCTTAAAATCTATCCTATTTCCTCTTTCACAATAAGTGACATTTCTTCTAAAGAAATCCCTTCAACCCCACCCCAACAACTTTTTATTCGAGGTAACAAAGTATGGCAGCAGATGGAAATGTCTTCACCACCCCTGGTCTTCATGAAAAGGCACTTTCTCTAAACACTGCTGGCTGATTGGCTCACCCACTACACCTTCCTTCTGAAACAGAGATACTAGATGAGTGAGGTTAGGAGGAATGCTGGGAATGCCCTCCTCATTCCTCTCTCACTTGGGGGCCAGCTGCAGGGAATAGGCATTCTGCTCTGCTTGTATTACAACACGTGGTTTATGTGCACAGCAGCAATAGGCTTGGCCCCAGAATTAGACAGATTGAGTCATTTGGTCATTGGCATCTTCGGAAAGCTTTAGTCCCTGCTCCATGTAGGGCTGCCCCTATGCACTTTCTACAGGGGGTGCAACAGCTACAGTTGTCTTCATTAAAAGCATCCCCAAGAGTTGTGCATTATCCCATCTAGTCCTCAGAACGTTCCTACAGAGAAATTAATCTTATGGTTTCCATCTTAAAGAAGAGGAAATTGGAGCTTAGATTGGTCACATGATTTACTAAGGTCATACAGCTAGTGTCTTAGCCCAGGTCTTTTGAAGTAAAAAATTAGACGAAACTTACATTTTACAAACCAACATTTTGGTTTGGCGGGGGAGGGGGAGTTGTGCAATTCCAGGAGATCATAAATGAAGGAAAAGTGAGGCAGAAGAAAGAATAGCAAATTCAAAGTGGTGCTTTACTATGACCTTTTCTCCACTGCTGTTTGCTTGGTTACCTGGGATTCTCTAAGGAATTTAAACATCCATGTGAAACCATTGTATCTCAGAACAACACATCTTCGATCAACAATTCTCTGTTGGCTCCTTCCTATCTCTAGTCTTTCTTTTTATCAATATCTATCTGAGGTGACATTAATTTTCCTGCACTTGCAATTTGTGTCACCTGTTCCCTCTTGGCAGCCTCTTCAGGAAAACAGAGTTTCATGAGTCCTGTTAGTTGGGCCTTATTACTAAAGTCATTGTGACTTCTGTCATGAAGGGCTTAATGTGGGCAGACACCACATTAGGGAATGATCTAGGCTGCATGTGGTCGAGTTGAGAAAAAGATGTAGGGCTGAGCAAAAAGACGAGTCTGATAGAGGTAGTACGTCTCAGGGCAGCGTCAAACTCAGAGAAGAACTTTTCCAGATAGCGTATAGACACTTAAGGTATAGTTCATGTTCAAAAAATGATGAACTTCTCCCAAGAAAAGTCAGTTCAGCACTGTGCTATGTACTATAAGTGCAAGATGGTTTCTCTATCAGTAAGGGTCCTCCAAAGAAATGACCAATCAGATATATACAACATAGAAAGAGAACTTTATTTTAAGGAACTGGCACATGTGATTGTTGGGGCTGACAAATCTGAAATATGTACAAGAGGCCAGAAAGCTGGAAATGAAAGTAAGATTTGGTGTTAAGTCGTTGACTCTAAAATCTTTAGGGCAGGGCAGCCTGGTTGGAAACTCAGGCAGGGTTTTTATGTTGCAGACTTGAGACCAAATTTCTTCCTCTCCAAGAAACCAGTTTTTACCCTTAAGGCCTTTGAATGATTGGATGAGGCCCACCCTCATTTATTTAAGGTCTACTGATTAAATATTAATCACATGCAAAATACTTTCACAGCAACATCTAAGCCAAACAACTGGGCACTATAGCCTAGCCAAGTTGACATGTAAAATTAACCATCACAAGATCCATACTTCATCTGGAAATTACGATATTGGGAATTATTCTTTGGGGACACTAAGAGGTGTTGGAAATTAACAGACTTGAGGTAACTGCAATTTCCAAGTAGAATCTATAACAGTTGTTAATTCTTTTGTCATAAAGCTTTCTTTCCATTCCTTGGGACTAGTCTGTACTCAAGTTAGGGAGGACATTTCTGGGCTACCAGTAATGTTTGCTCAGGTTTCTGTTTAGGAACAGCTGCCCAGATGGGCTTTTTGTGCCTGTACCCATGATAAAAGTCTCCAAGGAAACTCTCTGAGAAGTTTAAATCTCTCATTTAAGGAATAGGAGAAGGAAATGGTTTGAGAGGACATGGTGTCCCCTTGGCACAGGTATCACTAGGGCAAAGTTCTTCAAACTGGTAACATAGTAGAGGATGATTTCTAGGAACATTGCTCATTGACTTCCCAGACAGCTTTGAGAGGGCCATATAACTGATTTCCTGAGTACCAACAATGATTATGACATTATGTTAGCCACTCAACGTACAAGATTCAAAACATTTTACCAGATAGGTTTTTAACAGATGAGAAAGTTGAGATTTTGAGAATTCCAGTAACTCATTCAAGTTCCCCCAGCAAGTAAATGGCCTACCTAAAAAGCTCTTTTTATAATAATTAGAATTGAAAATAGCTGATTAGCTGTGCTAGCTTAAGATCAGAGTAAACTTGTCTTAACTGCTATCTTGCTTAAGAGTAGGCAAATAAGTGAATGAGTCATCAGTCAAGATGTTTTTAGCATGTAAGCCATCTTTTATTTGGCAGCATAACACTTTTCCAATGAAATCTTACATAAAACCTCAATATGTCAGAAACATAATAGTGGAGATGCTCCAGATGATGCAACGGTGAAGGAGGTAGAGCAACATTTGAGACATTCCTCTTTTTTTTCACCCGAGGCACTGCCATAAAATGATAAAACAAGGCCAAAATAAAGTTTGGAAAGTACCAACTGACTCCAGCCCCCAACTCAGCATGATAGTATACTACATATCTGCAAAGTCCTCTCCACCAAATTCCAAGTGAATTGTGAAACAGACTGCTATGGCTGAGCAATTGCTAGAGGACTTGTCTGCAATATACAGGGTATAAAAGGGTCAAGTTCTTAGAAATTGGATAGGATCTTAGGGGGAAAGTTTAGAGAGTCTCCTCTTTACCGTCATCTCAATTTAAGGGAAAGGGGCTTTAGTGGTCCACTTGCCTCCTCCAGCTGGCAGGGGCAGGGACCAAGGGAGAAGGAAGAGAGAAAGGCCTGGCCAGCTGGAACAGGGGAGAAATGCCACTGTATGGGGAAGACCTGCACATTGTGTGTGTGTAGAGCAAGCCATCATGCGGGGTTTGTTTAATGGGCTCCCCAAGGGCACCAAAACCTCGGCAGAAGAGAAGCTGTGAATATTGAACCACCCTCATATCAAAGGAATAAATCCCATTGATCATGGTGAATGATTGTTTTAATGTATTGTTGGATTCAGTTGGTTAATATTTTGTTGAGGAATTTTGCTTCTGTGTTTCTTGGAGATATTAGCTTGTAGTTCTCTCTCTTTTTTGGTAGTGTTTTTATCTGGTTTTTATATCAAAGTAATGCTGGATTAGAAAGTTTCCTTCCTCTTCTATGTTTTGGAATGGCTTAAGAATAGGTATTAACTCTTCTTTCAATGTTTGATAAAATTCACCTATGAAGCTGTCTGGCTGGAGTTTTTAAATTACTGGTTCAATTGAATTGAAATTTTCTATTTCTTCCTGATTTAGTTTGGTAGGTTATATGTTTCTGAGAATTTATTCATTTCCTCTAGGTTGTCCAATTTGTTGACATATACATTTTTGTAATATTCTGTCATGCTTTATATTTCTGTGGTGTAACAGTTATTTCTCTTTCATTTCTGATTTTGTCTATTTGAGTTCTCTCTGTCTCTCTATGAACCTAAAGGTTTCTCTCTGTCTATAAACGTAAAGATTTAACCATTTTGTTGATCTTTTCAAAGGCCAAGTTCATCGTTTCATTCATCTGTTCCACTGTGGTTTTCTTGTTTTGTTTCGTTTTTAGTTTGTATTTCTTTTATTTCTGCTCTAATCTTTAGTATTTCCTTCCCTTCCCTGGTTTTGAGTTTTCTTTGCTTTTTTCTATTTTTTTAGGCCCTTTGATTGTAAGATTAGGTTGTATATTTGAGAGTTTTCTTGCTTTTTGAGTTATACCTATATTAATATATACTTCACTCTTAGAACAGCCTTTGCTGTATCCCACAGATTTTGTTGTGTTTTCATTTTCATTTGTCTCCATATATTTTTTTTAATTTCCTCTATGATTGGTTGGTTGACCCATTCATTGTTTAGTAGCATTTTATTTAACCGCCTTGTGTTTGTGTTCCTTCCATATTTTTTCTCGTGGTTGATTTCTAGTTTCATAGTGTTGTAGTCAGAAAGGATGCATGGCATGACTTTTATTTTTTTGAATTTGTTGAGACTTGTTTTGTGGCCTAACCTGTGATTTCTTCTGGAGAATGTTCCATGTACACTTGAGAAGAATGTGTACTCTGCTGTTTAGGATGCAGTATTCTGAATATATCTGTTAGATCCATCTGGTCTATTGTGTCACTCAAAGCCACTGTTTCCTTGCTGATTTTCTGTTTGGGTGATCTATCCATTGATTTAAGTGGGGTGTTGAAGTCCCCTACTATTATTGTATTATTATTGATCATTTCCTTTATGTTTGTTATTAGCTGCTTTATGTATCTGGGTGCTCCCATGTTGGGTGCAAAAATATTTACAATTGTTATATCTTCTTGCTGGATTGTTCTCTTTATGATTATATGGTGTGACTCTTTATCTTTGTTACAGTCTTTACTAGAAAGTTTGTGGTGCAAATGTTGATACCTCAGGCTTTCTTCACCTCTATTTTCATGATAAATGCTCTTCCATCCCTTCCCTTTCAATCAGCGTATATTTTTAGCTCTGAAATGAGTCCCTTGTAGGCAGCATATAGATGGGTCTTGCTTTTTTTCCTTTCCATTATCCCGTGCCTTTTGATTGGAGCTCTTAGTCAATTTATATTCAAAGTAATTATTGATAGGTATGTCCTTATTGTTATTTTATTACTTGTTGTATCATTGTTTTTGTGGTTCTCTGTTCCTTTCTTCTGTTGCTCTCTTCTTTAATGGTTTTCTGGGTTTTTTTAGTGATATACTTGGATTCGTTTTTCTTTATTTTTTACATATCTATTACTGGATTTTGATTCCTGGTTACCATTCGGTTTGTATATAATGTCTTATGTATAGAGCATCCCTTTTGACCTACAAAGTTTTTGCTGAAAAATCAGCTAATAGGCTTCTGGGGTTCCCCATGTATGCAACCTTGCTGATTCTTTGCAACCTTTAAAATTCTTTCTTTGTCACTATTTTTTGCCATTTTAATTTCTACGTTTCTTGGTGTGGCCCTCCTTGGGTTGATTTTATTGGGGACTCTCTGTGTTTTCTGATCTGGATTTCCCTTTCCTTCCTCAGATTTGGGAATTTTTCAGCTATTATTTCCTCAAGTGAAGTTTTTGCTCTCTTTTTTCTCTGTTTTCCTTCTGGGATCCTTAGAGTGCAAATGTTACTATACTTGATAGTGTCACTGAGGTCCCTAAGTTTATTTTCATTTGCTGTTATTTTTTTCCTCTCTCCTGTTCAGCTTGATTGCTTTCCATCACTCTGTCCTCTAGGTCACTGATTCTTCTGCTTCCTCTTATCTACTATTTAATCTATCTAGTGTATTTTTAATTTTAGTTATTGAGTTCTTCATCTCTGATTGGTTCTTTTTTATGTTTATTTTTCTCTCTTTATCAAAGGCCTTACTGAGGTCCTCCACTCTTTCTCAAGTCCAGTGAGTATCTTTATGACCATTACTTAAAATTCTTTGTCAAACATATTGCTTATCTCCATTTGATTTAGTTCTCTTACTGTGATTTTGTTCTGTTATTTCATTTGGGACATATTCCTCTGTCTCTTTATTTTGTTTAACTCCCTGTTTCTGTTTCTATGTATTAGGAGAGTCAGCTGCATCTCCTGCTTTTGAAAGTAGTGACCTTATGAAGAAGAGGTCCTGTAGTGCTCTGCAGTGCACTGTCCCCTGTTTCTCAGAACCTGGCACCTCCAGGGTTTCTTTTATTTTTTATTTTTTATTTTTTTAAATATTTTATTTATTTGACAGAGAGAAATCACAACTAGGAGAGAAGCAGGCAGAGAGAGAGGAGGAAGCAGGCTCCCTGCGGAGCAGAGAGCCCGATGCGGGGCTCGATCCCAGAACCCTGGGATCATGACCTGAGTCGAAGGCAGAGGCTTTAACCCACAGAGCCACCGAGGCGCCCCCAGGGTTTCTTTTAAATGTATTGTGTTTACCCTGATATTGTGGCTGAGCCACTTTTGTCTTCAGTCCAGGTATCTTCAGTAGAATGTTGTAGGCAGTGTTTGGTCCCTGTGTTCTTAGTGGTCCAGTCCAGGGCAGCCTTCAACTTGAGTTGAGTCAGACCGGGTGTTTGCCAGAGATGCAGTAGCACAGAACTGTAGGTGACCATGGGGATGGAGTCCACAATGCCAACAAGGTCTGCACTAGCTGGGGGCACCTTTAGTTGTCAGGACAAGATGGGCCTGTTTGGAGGTGGTGGATCTGCAGAAGTGTGCAGGGGCAGGATGCATGGTGTTAGCAAGGTTTGCCCAAGTCTGCTGTGGGAAAGGACCTGGAGATGAGGCCTGGCTGGAGGGAACTTGTCTGTAGGAGAATGCAAGGGCATGGTGCACTGTTAGCAAGTTAGGTAATGGGTATTGGTGCCACACAGGTGTCTGTGTGTCTATGCTAGGGGCAGGGGAGAGAAATGGTGCCCATCAACTCCTTTGTTCCTGGATCTGAGATTAGTAAATAAATCTCTCTCCCACATATTTCAAGTGTTTTTCAAACTGCTGCTTCTATACCATGTCTCCATAAGACTGTTTGTTGTACTATCTTTAAAGGTGGGGACTTTGTTTCCTTTCACCCTTTCACCTTCCCAACTCTCCCATGAGCCTATTAATTTTAAAGTTCTAGGTGTGCAATCCCACTGATTCTAGGAACACATGAAACTTGGGCCTTCTGGTTTTTAAAGCCAAATGTTATCAGCATTTGTCTTCCTAGAGTGGGTTTCCTGGTGTCAGAGTCTGTTTCTCTCCAGCTTTCCATGTCCACATGGCATCATTCTCTCCTGTGGACAGTCCCATGGATCCACTTAGCTCAGGACACCAATCTCGGCCCTTCCTACCCACTTTCATGTGGTCTGTTCTCTATATTTAGCTGTGGAGAGTCTGTTCTGCCAATCTTCAGGTAGTTTTCTGGGTTATTTAAACTGATGTGGGTGTTATCTAGCAGTATCTCTGGGAGAAGGTGAGCTTAGGGTCCTCTTACTCTGCCATTTTCTCTGGATCCCATCATTTCTAATTACTGGTTTGACGTTGTATTTTTTACTTTAAATGGTGTAAAACTTTCTTTTTTATGTAAAAGGGAACAGAAAAATCATGGGATTGCCCAAGTTTTCATCCAGGTAGAGAAAGACTACTCTCAAAGAGCACAGTTAAAGAGATGGTGTGAGATGAAAGTCAACTTTCAGTTGTGTTTATACCCTCACACTCTGCTTATTCAAGATATTGATTAAACATAAGTTCAGGTGAATTATACACTTTATGATTTCTTTGTATGGATTCTAGCCCAGCCTCCAGGAACTCACAGACCAAGACTGTATATGACAGCTCTTAAAACATTTATGGAGCTTGTCCTGTTTCTCCTCAACCCCTTGTCTCCCTGTTTCATTTTTTGTGGACTTTAGCTTCACAGTTCCCTCTCCCTGGGGTTCCCTTTTCTGGAACTGCTGCCATCATTTATCTTGCCTGTCTTCCAAGTGGAGTCCAGGCCTGGGAGCAGTACAGCATATGTAGAAGCTTGATTCTTCTTTGGTGACTGTGAGAAGAATTCTTAATGTTCTTCATTGGAAGATCAATGCAGGTAAAACAACCTAGTTCCAACCATGTGAAGATTTCTGGGCTTTGCTTTCTCTTCCCTCCATTGTCGAAATCAGTTCCCTAACCTCCATTATGAAAACATATGCTACAATCTGGCATCAGCAACTATGGCTACCACTTTTCCACTTTCGGTCCCACTATCAGATAGTTTTACTAGCCCCCCTCAACACACTTTGTGGGAATTGCCTGCTTTTAATTGTCTTCTGAACCTTTTCTCTGCCTTCAAATATGGTTTTATGTGCCTCACTATTTATTTATTTATTTTACTATTTATTTTACGCTGACTTTGGCATTAGCACATACATTTCTAACATCTTGGTCTGTTCTTTTTTTTTTTTCTTAATATTTTTTATTATGTTATTTTAGTCACCATACAGTATGTCATTAGTTTTGATGTAGTGTGCCAAGATTCATTGTTTATGTATAACACCCAGTGCTCCATGCAATCTGGGCCCTCCTTAATACCCATCACTGGGCCAACCCATTCACCCAGCCCCCTCCTCTCTAAAATCTTCAATTTGTTTCTTGGAGTCCACAATCTCTCATGGTTCCTCTCCCCCTCTAATTATTCCCCTTCATTTTTCCCTTCCTTCTCCTAATGTCCTCCGTGCTATTCCTTATGTTCCAAAAGTAAGTGAAACCATATGACAATTGACTTTCTCTGCTTGACTTATTTCACTTAGCATAATCTCCTCCAGTCCCATCATGTTGATGCAAAAGTTGGGTATTCATCCTTTCTGATGGCTGAGTAATATCCCATCTGAGTAATATTCCATGAACCACATCTTCTTTATCCATTCATCTATGGAAGGACATCTCTGCTCATTCCACAGTTTGGCTATTGTGGACATTGCTGCTATGAACATTGGGGTGCATATGGTCCTTCTTTTCACTACATCTGCATCCTTGTGTTAAATACCCAGTAGTGCAATTGCTGGGTCATAGGGTAGCTCTATTTTTAATTTTTTGAGGAACCTCCACACAGTTTTCCAAAGTGGCTGCAACAACTTGCATTCCCACCGACAGTGTAAGAGGATTCCCCTTTCTCCACATCCTCTCCAACATTTGTTGTTAATTTTTGCCATTCTAACTGGTATATTCTGTTTCATGGATTTTAAGCTGTTTGTTCCAGGCCTCCTCCTCCTCCTTCTTTTCTATTAGTTTGTCTTCAAGATCACTAATTCATTCTTCTGCTTCATTTACCCTAACTGTTAGAGTATCTAGATTAGATGGTATTTCACTGATAGCATTTTTAAGTTCTGCCAGATCTCATTTCTGCCTTTAGCAAATCTATGTTGCCATAATAGTTTTCTCCAGCCTGACTATTGTCTTCATAACTGCTACCCTGAAGTCTATTTCTGACATCTTGCTTAAATCCATATCCATTAGACCTATGGAAGGGGCCATTGTCTCTGGGTCTTTCTTTGTTGGGAGTTCCTCCTCCTAGTCATTCTGTGTAGTTGTGGTTGAGGGAATGTACAGATGAAAATATCAACCACTATCTAGACAATGTGCACCCTGGGAAGTTTTGGAGCAATCAGAAGTTACCACTAAAAAGAAAAAAAAAAAATCCAGCCAAAATGACCCCAGGAGTAAGATTTATAAAGTACAAAACAAAACAAACAAACAAACAAAAAAGACTGACAAAAAAAGAAAAAATAAAAAAAAATAAAAAGGGTGAGGTGACAGGAAGGTGGTTATAATCCCTTGATGTGGGTGAGGAAGGGTATTTTAGTTCTTCCTGGGTGTATTTTGTTAACTTTGTTGGAGAACTCTACTTCCCAGAGATACAGAGAAATTAAAACTGGTATATATAAAGGTAGTATTGGACTACAGTGAAGTTTATATACATTATATAAAAAAGAAAAAGGAAAAAAAGTATATGTATGAAAAAGTTCAGGTTAAAAAGTTACTATGGAATACATTGTATTAAACATTTAGTTGAAATGATAAGTAAGTAAAAAAAAGAGGGAAAAGTTGTATCTAAGAAATATACAGACTGTGAGGCAATACCTGGAGCTTGATATACTGTTTTCCCCTAGTGTTGGGATTTTACAGTTTAATGGTACCCTGTGGTTGTTGTCCTCTTGTTCTTCTAGCTTTCCTTCTGGGGGGAGGGGCCTGCTGAGTTGTTTTTCAGTCAATTTCCTTGGGTGGAGTTGCCCTGCCCCCTATTAAGAGGCTGGGCTCCTTGGAAACTGGTTTTTTGGGCTTTTGTTCTCTGGAGGCTCTTGTTCCCTGGTGGCTTTTCCCACCTTTTGGGGGCTCAGAGCAAAATAAACTGGTGCCCCCCAGTGACCTTCCCAGTGATCAGCCAAGGCCCCACTTGTCTGTACCCTGTGCCACCAAAACCATGAATAATACCCATCCAGGTGAGCCTGGCCTCTACAGCTGCTGTTCCGGGACCATTGTCTCCAGTCCAAACTGGGTCCTCTCAGCTACAACTGCAGCAGCAGAGGGAGCTGCAGTAACAGACGTGGCCAGTCCAGGGATCACTGACTCAGGTCCTCACGGGGTTCTCTCAGCCATGGGTGGGCATCTGCTCTGGTCAGTCCTGAGAACCGTAGGCTTAGGTCTGTGCCTGCAGCCGCTTGGTCCCAGCAACTGTCCCTTAAAATCTTTGTTATGTCTTAGCACTCTTATCAGTCCCTTCCCATCTCACACAACCACTGGGCTCCCAACTATCATTGGTCCCCAAGAGCAGAGCACTTTTGCACTGTCATGTTGCTTTCCAGTGGCTAGCTTCTAGTGGCTCCCTCCCCCTCTGTTTACCCTCCGATATCTGTCTGTGCAATCCCAGCTCTGTCTTTTGTACCTCTCAACTGATGATCCTCTGCCCCTGTAGAGATTCAGACACATATAATCTTACATCTTAGGCTGATTTTGTGAGTGTTTAGAGTGGCTTGGTAGATTTCTAGCTAAATTCAGGGGACCAGTTGAAAGGGTTGAAACAGAGTCTTCCCACTCCTCTGCCATTTTGGTGGAACTCCTTAATTGGACTATTTTCTAAAGACAAAGTTTGCCATCAACATTGGACTGATTTGAATGCAAGTTACTAGATCAGCTAAGCCAACCACTAGTTTACAAAAATGTCATCATAAATATAACTCAAGCCTTTTGAAGAGAAAGACACTAGCATCCCATTCTATTGATGTCACTGTATGTAGCACATGCAGCTGTGGCTATAATGTATGGGTTGGATCTCAAAGGCAAGTTTTCAACATCAAACTTGTCATGCCTCAACCTTCCAGAGATTTTCAAATTTCACCAGAATTTCTAGAGTAAATGGTATTAGGTTGAAGTAGTAGTTTTATTTTTTCACTTGCACTCATGTAAGTTTAATTTAGTGTCAAATTCCAGTATGTAACAAAAATATAAATAAAAGCCTCTCTGGTGGTTAAAGCTTGTTTTTTTCCTCCCACCTGCTCTACTAAGGAATTCTGCCTTAGAAGCTTACCTTCTCCATCGAATGGCCTGTTTGAAGACCCTCATTTGTCCGCTGAAGCTAACAACATCAATGCTGACACTATTTCTATATGATACATTCTCAAGATGAAAGTTTCTTAAAACCTTGAAGAGTAACTTATAATTTTCTCTGATTCTATCTGCAGTAGGGATTCCTAACTCTAAGTGGACAGTCCCTTCAACTATGGGCACTGTGGAAATGTCAAGAAATATCTCAAAATTTTCCTTTCAGAACTCAAAGTATAAATTAAAAGAGAAAACTAAATGCCATTTGAACCATTGTTTTCCTCTCCCCTTTTCCCAAGTAAATTGTAGTTAATTCTTTAAAAAAAAAAAAATCTAGAATCAGACTCCTTTTCCTCCCTCTACAGAGTAGCTCCTATTCTCAGATGCCTCATTTATGTTACCTGGGCCAGTGTGCCTCACAGAGAAGACACTCAATAAATACTCCCTTACTTGAATTGGATAACTTCTCTAAAATTTATAGTATCATTGTATTTTTAAATTTATTAGATTTTGCAGTTTTTATCTAGGCCTCATAACATCCTTTCTTAGAGCTCTGTATGCTGAGAAGAGAGAAATCTGTTAACAATTAAAGACACAGAGTTGCTTAGTGGCAGACCTAGAATTAGAACTGTCATCTTCTAACCTGACTCTTTTGTTCTCTTTACAAAGATTCCATTGATATTAAATACATGAAACTTAATATTTATATATTGTAACTTAATAACTCAAACAAGAAAACCCAAGAAATAAAAACACCCAAATATTTTCTGATTATGTTGGTGTCATATTTAGTAGCTCTTTGCTGAAACTAAAATCTCATCAGAGTAATATCAAAACTTAGTAGTGCTGAGGTGCCTGGGTGGCTCAGTGAGTTAAGCCTCTGCCTTCGGCTCAGGTCATGATCTCAGGGTCCAGGGATCGAGTACTGCATCGGGCTCTCTGCTCAGTGGGGAGCCTGCTTCCCCCTCTGTCTCTCTGCCTGCCTCTCTGCCTACTTGTGATCTCAGTATCTGTCAAATAAATAAATAAAATCTTCAAAAAAAACTTAGTAGTGCCGTAAAAATATTAATACAAGTTATATTAACCCACTCGATTTAAAATGCATTCTACCAATCATAAAAAAACACACCCCTTTCTGAAATTGATATTTATTATCATTCTTCTCAATCACCAGACTGTAAGCACCACAAGGGCAAGGACCAAGGCAATTTTTTGTTCATCATTTATTCCCAACATCTTGCTGTGCCTAACAGTATTAATTTAAATGAGTATGAATATTGGCCATTTAATTAACTGCTCAGTGATATTTATTCATTCAGTTTTCATTCATCAACAAGTGGGTTCTTTGCTAGGCCTCAGTCAAAACAAGAGTGAATAAGCTATTACCACAGCTCAAGGGGGAAGACAGACTTATAAAGAGAGGTTTGTTGCACATGATGGTTTTCTCTAGATGTCTGAGCTGAACACAGATGAGAGAATGGCTAATTCTACCCCGAGAATCAGAACTGCTTTTCAGAGAAAGATTTCTCTCAGCTGGGTTTTGGAGAATGAGAGGTGGGAGGAAGAAACGGATGGAGTGTGCAAAGACTCTTCAGTAAAGAAATCTAAGGGAAAAATATTTTTTCTCAAGAACTTAAAAGTCAAGACTATTTAAGTTGACTTTCTGAGCTTTCTGGTTTTGCCATCCAGAATCATACAGATTATTCTTCATTAATAAAATTCTTTTTTACTCTGTAATTTTTGGCTTCAAATACAAAGCTGAAAACAGATTGTTCCCCTTAGCCACATTCTCATATGATGATTACTTTTCCCCAAGTTTGGAAATTGTGGTTCTACGTGAGAGTCAAAGTTGACTACATTTGTGTCCCTTATTTTGTTTTCACAACATTGTTTTTTACATTACGAAATGTAAACATCATTTCCCAGCTGGATAAGATTTACCTATCTTGCCCTAAATAAGTAACTGCTCAAAGTAATAAAAGCAAGATTCTTCAAAATGAATAATCAAAACACCATTCATACTCACTAGTCCAAGAAATTTAAAGGTACACTTAGTAGAATCAACTGTATTCGACCATGAAAATGTTAATCTTGTTTATTTATATCTGCATATTCAGGAACTAGAAAGTCCTCTTAAAGAGAAACAAAATATTGCAATGTTTAAAATGTTTTGAATAACAATCCTAAGGGAAGAAAAGCCACCAAGTCTTATGCTAATAATAGTTTTATTATGATACAGAGTATTAGCCTGTTTGTTTAATATTTTGTTCCAAGAGTTGGAGTTTAAAAAAAAAAAAAAGAATTGATTATGCTGGTGGTTACATGACTCTACATTTGCTCAAAGTCATAGAATCATAGATTTAAAAAGGTCAATTTCATTGTATATAAATTCTTTTTTTTTTTTTTTAGTTTTTAAAAAAGAAAAAAAGATGAGAGGGAGGAAGGGAAGAAAATAGACTTTGTTTTATAATTTGGGGAAACTAAACTTTGGGTCCTTCTTCTGACACCGCTCCAGACTCTTTTCCAGAAGGCAAACACTTGGTACATTTCAAGCAGAATAATTAAAATCAATCACCCACACAAGCAGGCCAAGAATGAAGAGCAGAAAACTTAGGATTTGACAAGAAGGAAAGAGATCCAAGACAGGAAATTGACTTGGTCAGACGTGTGGAAATCAAGGCAACCCACAAGGCCATTAATGAAGGTCCCCATTAGAGAGTCTCTGCTTCCGCACCCCGCCCTCAGCTCAGGCTCTCTCTCCAGCTGGGAGGATTTATTTCAGGGAAGCTGTGCCAGCATCTTCCAAGGGAAACACAGTCGGAGCATGGTTACCAAACAATGCTGCAAAGGGGGCACAGGTGGCACGCTGGAAGAATTTTCCTCAGGATGGAAAGAAGGAGACAACCACAGCCAGTGCCCCTGACTTCCATCTAAGGAAACTCAACTCCCCGGAAACAGATATCTCAACTTCAAAGATGAAGAAGGGAAAACCCAGTTAAGAAGTCTTTGTCCCTGGAAAGCAATAGAAGCAGTCCTGTTACTGAAACACACTGAGAGGCAAACACATTAAGGTGGTCACTACAAATGACCTCAAGATAATGGGACTGAAAAGCGTTAAAAAGGATATGGAAGTGGATTAACATCACTGGATAGAAGCCAGTGTTAGATCAGCACTGCAAATGGATTAACCAAAGAGGATATAGTCTAATGCATGACCCCAAGCCAAGCACTTCTGTTAGCCCAACAGCCTGTGGAGTCAGAACTGATGCTTGCCGAACATTCTACAGTTTTACATGAAAAAGAGGAAAAACATCTGATCTCCTCCTAAGCTGTTGCATGTTTGAATCCTAGCAGCACCACTTACTGGTTGTGTGACCATGGATAAGTTATCTAATGTGTTCAGATTCTCTATCTGTAAAATGGAGGAGAGTGTTAGTGCCTATTTCATGTAGTTGTTGTATTAAGTGAGTCCATATACATACGCATATATATATATATATATGTATACACACATACACACACACCCACATACATACTAGAGTCCCAGGCACATGGTAAGTGCTATATAAATTCTAGTTAATGTGATTATCATATAATAAACTTCCCAGATTAGAGTTGGTCTTGGTATGCCAATACTAAGTATGTTCTGAAATAACCCTAAAACCTGACTGAAGTCTGTGAACCATACAAGGTGGCTAATTTACAAAATTCATGAAGTTTTCTTGCTGAGGCATTTGCTAAGATATCCATTGATTCTTTTGGGATTTCTAGCCATATTTTCCTGGAAGCCAGTTTCAGCATTCCTGGAAAAAAAGGCCAATACTTTTAGAGTAACAGTGACGTGGAATAAACCTTGGGTTCACAGTCAGTGACAAGTATCTGGATGAGGTAGTTTTTTCTGCATCACTTGTCAAAATCACTTCCCCTTCCTGGGCCTACAACTCCTACCATTACAAGAGAGGATTGAACTAGATGACATCTATGTTATCCGTGTTATCCTTTAAGTTCTGACATTTTCTTATTCTATTCCAACACTACAGGTGATTTTCTTTTCTTTTCTTTTTTTTAACTTCTTCAAATGTCCATAAAAGGACTTTGTAATCCAATGTGCTCCAAATACCTTCTGGGCATCCATCCCTAGGTATTCCCTGAAGGCTCCTCCACCTCTGTAAGTGAAGGCATAATTTCACCTTTCCTATCATCCTATGAGCTCTACATCCTTTCCTTCCTGAGAAGGACCCCACCATTCTCTTGGTCCCAGTGCAAAGTCTCAAATGCCCTAGATGGCTTGCATTGCCTCTCCACATCTCTTCTTGGTCTCCTCGATCATCTTTGAGCAGCTGCTTATGTTCAGGCTCTTCTCAGCCCTCCTTTGACCAGTGCTTCTTATATCTTAATGAGCATGTCAGTCACCCGGGGATCCCATTCAAATACAGATTCTGATTCTGTAGGCCTGGAACAACCCCTTTCCACATTCCTAACAAGCTCCAGGTGGTGCCAAAGCTGCTGGTTACCTACCACACTCTGGGGAGCAAGACACTTACTCTTCTAGTGAGAGCTCCCGAATCCAGATGTTTTCTTTTTTAGTCCAATTTTCAGGTTAGTATTCCTAAACTTTGATCCTGTTCTTCCTGCTAAAATATTGTGGCTTACATAATTGAGTAGTAAATAAAATCTCTTCACAATAAAACCTCAACCTGTGCTTCTGCCTTAACCCTTACAATCCCCAGCCTACATTTAACTAATTTATCAGTAGCTTACATTTAATCTGACTAGTTGCTTTCAGGATGTGTTCTTCCCCTTCTGCCCTCATGCCTTGCTCAGGCTCTATAATTTGCTTAAGATGTCATGTTGCTCTTTTTCTTCTATTACTCAGAATCTTCACACCAATACCCTCAGTCCACGAAACCTTTCTGTTCCCTTGAACGTCACCTTCTCCTTTAATTCACAGTGGTTTTCTTTACTTTCTTTATGATTCACCGTCTGCTCTGCAATTTCTATTTATGCATCTGCTACCTCTCCCATCAGACCCAGTGCTGCTGCTGCTTTTTTTTTTTTTTTAAGATTTAATTTATTTATTTGAAAGACAGATCACAAGTAGGCAGAGAGGCAGGCAGAGGCGGGGGTGGGAGCAGGCTCCCTGCTGAGCAGAGAGCCTGATGCAGGGCCCAATCCCAGGACCCTGAGATCATGACCTGAGCTGACCACAGAGGCTTTAACCCACTGAGCAACCCAGGCGCCCCAGACCCAGTGCTTCTTGAGGAGATGCTTCAAAGCAGAAAGAACTGTTCAAAACAAATGAATGGAAGTACACTGTCACTAATTATCTAAACTCATACAGGCTGAAAATATGAAACAAATTCTAAAAAGGCTTAGATAGCTTCGTACTGTTAGCCATTACTGAGGGTGACTAGGACTTTGGGGTTATGCCTCCTACCTTTTATTCAATTTACCCTGCATTTCTGAGTGCTGTCTCCATGTAAGACCCCAGCCTGAGAGGGCTGTGGCGGGACCCAAAGAAAAAGGCCAGCATCACGAAAGTCGAAAGTCGAAAGTCGTCGTTATCTGGTGAGAGGGACAGGAAGAGCAAGGTACTGAAGCATTTCACCATGGGTTGCTTAGGCCCTTGCCTGAGGCAGAGTCTTGGGCTGGGCGGGGGATGGGGAGAGGTGGTAAGTGTGGTTGGTGACATAATTGTTACAAAAGCCTACGGCCCTGGAGATAGTACACTTACTAAACTAACACCATGAAAATTTGTGTAGCAATGTGCTTTCAGTGTAATGCCAACTCGCATTTGAGATCCTTCCTCTCAGCATTTATAGCCACCACCTGTGCTCTCATTATTCACTCCAGTGTTTCTGTCCAAGCTGACACACTTAACTTCCAGTGCCTCGGGGGAAAGCAGGGAGTTTCTCTCGTGGACTTAAGTCCTTCCCTTCACTCATGGGTGATTCTCCTAAGAATTAAGTCTCACAGACACATCCATTACCTATGCGAGGAAGAAGGTCAGAAAGTATTGTCATGGCGTTCTTACAGTTCAGTAAAGAGGCTAGGAGAAGACTAGTTATTTTGTAATTTTTTGCCTCTCCTGAGAAATCACATTCTTAAAAAGCTTAAAAATGTGATCCCCAACCATTCCTCCTTGCATCCTGGGAAT
This sequence comes from Meles meles, assembly GCF_922984935.1. NCBI lineage: Eukaryota > Metazoa > Chordata > Mammalia > Carnivora > Mustelidae > Meles > Meles meles. Next base: position 153,914,817 of record NC_060066.1, on the reverse strand, counting down.
TGGAGAATTTTAGAGCTTGAAGGTGGTTTAGAGATAGACCATCCTATTCCCTCATGTTTCCTCAGTGAGGAAATTGAGGCACATGATCACACATCAATGTAGTGGCCAAGCGAGGTCTTAAACTTGTCTTCTAAGGACCAAGTGGTTAAGTGGGAGAAAGAAAACGATATTTGTATCTATCTACCTATATTTATATTTATAACTATATCTGTATATCTATCTATAATCAGTCTCTTCTGTGATGTATCAGGTACTGTGTGTTTGGTGCTTTAGATGCCTTATCACATTGAACACTTTTATCCCAATTCCAAGAGGCAGGTGTTATCCCAACTTTACTGAGAAATCTGAATTTCAGAGAGGTAAAGTAACTTGTCCAAGAGTGAGTGTGTGGGTGTTGCACCATGTCCCCAAACCCTGGCTCAAGGGAAGACTTGACCTCATAGCCAGCAGCAAGGTGCCCGGCCAGCTGGTGATATGAGAGGGAGATAAAAGAAACAGTCTTGATCCTTAAATGATAAGGATATCCTTAATCTACCTTTTGGGTTACTCTCTCTCTTTCTCTCTTCTGGTCTCTGAATCTTATTGCTCAGTCTTTGTGGACTTCACACCAAGATGCTTCCCCAGCCCTCCTGCCTCCTGCCTCACACCCATTCTCTGAGATGGTATTCACTCTTGGGGCTTTCATGATTCCCTTGCCTAAATACTTATGCTGTACTTCAAGCCTCTGTAGTCATTCATCAAGAACTGTCTGCTACACCTGCCCCAACAGTGCATAAACCAGTGTTCAAAATGTGGAATTCATTTCTCCCTTTTGCCTCCCTTTTGGAATTCCTATTTTCTTTTTTATCTATAACATATTTCATTATCTTATACCAAGCCTCAATATCCTTCCAAAGACAATACAAGTTCTACCTTTTCCATGAAATCTTCTCCCATCTCATTCACTTATTGAAGAAACATTTAATGAGCAGCTTTATATGACAGGAGCAGGAGAGAGTAAAGAAAAAGACAGATGCAGTATGTGTCCTCATCGAGCTTATAATCTAGTGGGGACTATAAATAAGTACTTGCAATGTCTTCTCTAGAGGGAAAGCACAGGGCATGGAAAATTTGATACACTTTTAATTCTTCTACATTACTCCCATCCAGAAAGAGTTTGTTAACTATCAAGTTGAATTTTTTTCAAAGCTGAGGAAAGATCTCGTGGCAGGATCTACTCCCATGCATTTGCCTCTGGGTCCTGTGAGGACCATTGCCAGTACTCTGGGGTCCTGGAGGACCTGGGACACCTCATAGATGCTTGATATTCAAGTGGTAAGTGCCAGGTGGGAAAAATTCTTGGAGCAGTTCTGCACGGATGTAAGCACATCCTGGATCAAGCAGCTGCTTCTTCAGGGGCTTACTGGGTGGTACTGGCAGGAATTCCAATTCTCTGGAGCTTGAATGAAATACACATGGCACACTTTAATGTGAATGCAGCTAAAAGCTGGCTGGAGAACAAATGACAGCCAAATAGCCGGCGCGGCCGTAGTTGTGACTCTTCTCTTTGAAGATTGTGTCAGTACTGGTCTTCCCTCCAAACTCACCATGTTATAAACCTAATGAGGGTTTTCAGTGGCTTGGGGGAGAGATAGCAGAGCATAATAGGAAACATTTTAGATCAGCTCTGATTTCTGTTTTTAATCTTAAGGTAGTTTGGGTATCTGGCTAAGCTTCTTATAGAGATTGTTTTTGTATTTCTGAGACACTAGCAGTAGATGAGATGGACTCATATGCTCTCCTGTATGCCAGGCACCCACAACATACCCCCCTCTTAACACACACATTTGCCCATCTTGCCCACGTGCAGGCACACACGCTGCAGGCATAGTGCTTGGAGGTAATCAAGGCCCATCAAGGGGCCTCCCTATTTGTGGTTTATTTTCTGCTTTTAAGTTCCATTAAGTATCATTTGAGAGCGACTATTTCATAATGACCCACACTTGATAAAAACCAGCTCAAGAACAGTTTCTATGCCCAAGACTCATATATGCAAAACAACAACAAGGACAATAGATTGTGTCAGGAGCAAATGAAAATCATTTAAAAAAGAAGTTCCAACCTAGATGTCCATCAACAGATGAATGGATAAAGAAGATGTGGTATATATACACAATGGAATACTATGCAGCCATCAAAAGAAATGAAATCTTGCCATTTGCGACGACGTGGATGGAACTAGAGTGTATCATGCTTAGTGAAATAAGTCAATCGGAGAAAGACAACTATCATATGATCTCCCTGGTATGAGGACATGGAGAAGCAACATGGGGGGGTAGGGGGATAGGAGAAGAATAAATGAAACAAGATGGGATTGGGAGGGAGACAAACCATAAATGACTCTTAATCTCACAAAACAAACTGGGGGTTGCTGGGGGGAGGTGGGATTGGGAGAGGGGGAGCGGGCTATGGACATTGGGGAGGCGAGGCGAACCATAAGAGACTATGGACTCTGAAAAACAACCTGAGGGTTTTGAAGGGTCAGGGGTGGGAGGTTGGGGGAACAGGTGGTGGGTGATGGGGAGGGCACGTTTTGCATGGAGCACTGGGTGTTGTGCAAAAAGAATGAATACTGTTATGCTGAAAAAATAAATAAAATGAAAAAAAAAAAGTTCCAAATAGCAAATATAAAACAACTTTGTTTTCCAAAAAAATTTCAGATTAAAAATGAAAGAAATAATCTAATTTTAAAATTATAAACTAGGAAAATGTGGAAACATTCTCAACATTTATTATGTTTTGTACCAAACTTTGTTCCTTTCACATGTACTTTTTGAATTAGGAAACATTTTGTGCTCAGATATTCTTTACCTCTATCATATAAATGCTAAATTAGCAGTCTAAAAATACCCTGATAAATTAGCAAGACTTATTAAAAAGAACACGACTGTACAATTTCCAAAATCTTTTAGTAGTTTGATTTCTCTTAATGCCGTATTCCAACAACACACTGAATTTAAGTTTCCATGTTGTAGATGACAAAAGGATTTGCCTATTAATCAGTTTACATGGTGAGTTGAAATAAACACTGTAATTATTTAAATGACATGGCATAAAATGATTTCTAGCCACTCCTTTTCTTTTTTTTTAATGGCCACCAAAAGCTAATTAGGACCTGTCAAAAGAAAAGGAACACTTGCTTTTAAACATGATTTCTTTCTCAGATGATTTTATTTAAGATTTGTGGGGCCATATTATTCTGCCTCAGGAAAACAGGAGCCCTCATAGAAGCCTGAAACAGTCCTCAAGAAAGGCCTAACTTGCAGTTTATCAAGGGCTTCCTGCCCAGGAATCTGGGTAGGGAAGCAGAATGAAAGATCTTCCATAGATCTACAGAAACTCCTGGAGCAGTGTCTGTAGAGAAAAGCCACCGACCAAACACATAAAGTGCAGATCTTTGGCCCCAATTTTGAAGGCTGCAATTGTGCCATTGTGCACCATTAAATTGAAATGTTACTGGTTTTCAGCATTACCTAAAGAACAAGTAAAGGTTAAGAGATGATAGGAATGCCATCCAATTTACTGACTTTACAAACCTGGCTTAATGCTGGAATTTAGACTAAAAGAGGAAGGTGATAGTGACAAAGTATGAGTCAGAAAAGCTGAAATCTCAGTGAAATTTTCCTTGGTTACTAAAAAACGGTCTGCATTAGTGAGCCAAGAATTCAAGCTTTGTCAAGGGCATCTCATGTGGGGTTTGGAATGAAACTCCAGGGAAGAACTGAGAGCCACCCATGTACTAAGGACATTTACTCTGGCCTAGCTGTGGTGTTGGTGATGGGAAGAGACCCCCACTATGATGCCCTTCACCAGTTTCTCAAAGAAGCCAAAGTAAGCTGCCTGCTGGATCAAAGGGAGGGGCAAAGTCCAATCATCAAGGCATAATAGGTCCTCAGTCAAGACAACATCATTAATGGCTACTAGGCAGGGAGTGTTTCTGTGTACCAGGCCCTCAATCCCAGGCACAATGCACATGATGCCATTTCTAGCTAAGAAAACTTCTGAGCAGTTAAACACGTTGTCCATGGTCACGTAGTCACAGGGTAACTTGGATTCAAAGCTGACCCGATACCTGGTTCTAAAGTCCATCCTAGTACCCAATTATGCTCTACTCCTGATCTCTGTCATTTGCCACCCCTGGTGCCCTGGTGCTCAGAACTCATTCCATGAACCCGATATTTATAGCACAACCCAGGCTTCTACTGGACGTCTTCATTTATATTCTTCCTTTTCCTCTCCCAACGCCATTTCTTTTCAAAGACCTTATTAGAACCTCAATTTCTTACAGGCAAGGAGAAATGAGATAGGAGGGAGTGAGTTGGAGTGAAGAGAAAAATATACCAGCTTATCATAATAGCAAAACTTTGGCTAACATACAGGAGCACTGAGAAAAGGAGGCAGATTTTTTTTAATCCCTTAATCATAAATCACGTTGGGACATCATTCTTTTTTTGTTTGCTTGAGCTAAAAACATCTATGTGATTGGTTTTATTATAATCTTACAATGTTTATCAGAAGATGAAAAGTATTTTATTTATTATTGATTTCTAATTTGTTATTGAGTTGCTTTTTCAGTAGATTCATGAATTACATTCAGAAGGCACCCCACTTTTGTAATGTTGCCTTCTTGTATCCTACTGGAGACTTTTAAAATCTATCCTTAACTTTTTTCTATTCTCCCCTTGAATGCCAATGCTTTTCCCAACATGTTCCCTTCATTTTCTTTTCTGTACCTTACAGACACTATTGCAATAGGACACATTCATCTGGCTGGGAAAATGTAGAGATTTCAAGGTTAATCTAACAATGAATCAAGTCTGAGCTCCCTTGAATTTACATGCAAAATGGAACATCCTTTCTTGATAAGCTTCTCCTGCCCCTTTTAAATCACAGTGCTTTTTATTTATTTATTTTGTTAAGATTTTATTTATTTGAGAGAGAGTGAGTGAGCACAAGCAGAGGTGAGGGGCAGAGGGAGAAGCAGACTCCCACTGAGCAGAGATCCCAGCTTGGGATTTGATCCCAGGACCCCAGGATCAGGACCTGAGCTGAAGGCAGATGCTTAACTGACTGTTTTTAAATAGCAAACGGCCAGAATATTAAAATGCCCACATTTGCAAGCCTTAAGTAGAAGCGTATTTTACTTTATTCACAAGATTGTTTCCTCTCCTTCCTTAAGGTATTCCAAATCATATAGTAAATGTAAAGGACTGGGCAAAAAGAAACAAGGCATTTAAAAAAGAAAGTTAGTGACTTTAAATAGTAAAATTGAATCGATTGCTTTTTTAAAATTTTAGTTATATGTAGTTAACATATAGTGTTGTATTAATTTTGGGTGTACAATATAGTGACTCAACAATTCTGTACATGACTCAGTGATCACCATAGTGAGAGTACTCGTAACTCCCTTCACCTATTTCATCTATCCCTCTACCCACCTTCCCTCTGGTAACCATCCGTTTGTTCTCTACTGTCTGTTTTTTGGTTTGTTTTGTCTCTTCTTTGCTTTTTTTTTCCCTTAAATTTCACATATGAGTGAAATCGTATGGTATTTGTCTTTGACTGACTTATTTCACTTAGCAGTATATTGTATATGGAATATTACTAGGCCATAAAAAAGAATGAAATCTTGTCATTTGCAGTGATATGGATGGATGTAGGGAGTATACTGCTACATGAAATAAATATATATGTTACTTCTTTATCTACTCATCTATTGATTGACATTTGGGCTGCTTCCATAATTTGGCCACTGTAAATAATGTTGAAACAAACATAGGGATGCATGTATCTTTTTAAATTAGAGTTTTCATATTCTTTTGGTAAATACCCAGTAGTATCATTACTGGGTCACATGGTAATTCTATTTTAAAAAATTTTGAGGAATCTTTATATTCTTTTTTTCTTTAAGATTTTATTTATATATTTGACAGAGAGAGGGTGAGAGAGAAAGGAGAGGGAATGGCAGGCAGATCCCCATTGAGCAAGGAGCCCAACACGGGGCCCAATCCTCAGACCCTGAGATCATGACCCAAGCAAAAGGCAGCTGCTAAACCAACAAAGCCACCCAGCTGTCCCCCTCCCCTATACTCTTTTCCACAGTGGCTGTACCAGTTTGCATTCTCATCAATAGTACATGAGGGTTCCTATTTCTCCACATCCTCATCAACACTTGTTCCTTGTGTTTTTGATTGTAGCCATTCTCACAGGTGAGAGGTGGCATCTCATTGCGGTTTTGATTGCATTTCTCTGATAATGAGTGATGTTGAGCATCTTTTCATGTGTCTGTTGGCCAACTGTATGTTTTCTTTAGAAAAATGTTCACTTCTCCTGCCCATTTTTAAATTGGATTGTTTTGAGTTGTGTAAGTTCTTTATATATTTTGGAGACTAACTCGTCTTTGGAAATGTCAGTTACAAATGTGTTCTACCATTCAGTAGGTTGTCTTGGTTTTTTTTTTTGTTTGTTTCCTTTGATGTACAGAAAACTTTTATTTCGACGTAGTCCCAACAGTTTATTTTTTGCTTTTATTTCCCTTGCCTCAGGAGACATATCTAGAAAAAGGTTGCTCTGGCCAATGTTAGAAATATTACAGCCTGTGCTCTCTTCCAGCATTTTTGTGGTTTTAGGTCTACATTTAATCCTTAATCCATTTTGAGTTTATTTTGTGTATGGTGTAAGTCAGTGGTCCAGTTTTAGTCTTCTGCTTGGAGCTGTCCAGTTTTTCCAGCACCCATTTGTTGAAGAGACTGTCTTTTTCCCATTGCATATTATTTTCTCCTTTGTCAAAGATTAATTAACCTAATAATTGTGGGTTTATTTCTGGGCATTCTATTCTATTCCGTTGATCTGTGGGTCTTTTTCTGTGGCAGTACCATACTGTATTGATTACAACAGCTTTATAGTATATATTGAATTCTGGAATTGTGATATCTCTAGCTTTGTTTTTCTTTTTAAGATTGTTTTGGCTATTTAGAGTCTTTTGTTGTTCCACATAATTTTTTAGCATTGTTTGTTCTAGTACTGTGAAAATGTTGTTGCTATTTTGACAGAGATTGCATTAAATCTGTACATTGCTTTTGGTTGTATGGACATTTTAACATTTGTTCTTCTAATCCATGAGCATGGGATATCTTTTTATTTGTTTGTTTCTTCTTCGTATCTTTCATCTGTGTGTTACAGTTTTCAGAGTACAGGTCTTTCACCTCCTTGGCTAAGTTTATCCTAGATATTTTATTATTATTGGTGTAATTGTAGATGAGATTGTTTTCTTAATTTCTCTTTCTCTTGCTTCATTATTAGTACATAAAAATACCACAGATTTCTTTACATTTATTTTTATCCTGAAAACTTACTGAAATCATTTATCAATTCTAGAGATTTTTAGTAGAGTTTTTAGGGCTTTCTGTACATATTATCATGTTGGGTGCAAATAGTGTGAGCTTTACTTCTTCCCTACCAGTTTGGATGTCTTTTATTTCTTTTTATTATCTGATTGCTGTGGTCAGGACTTATGTTTAATAGTGGTGAGAGTGGACACCTCTGTCTTATTCTTGACCTTGGGGGAAATGCTCTCAGTTTTCCAACATTGAGTATGATATTAGCTGTGGTTTTTTTCAAAGATGTATGTTGAGGTGTGTTCACTCTAGCCTACTTTGTTGAGAGTTTTGCTTTTTTTTTAAAGATTTTATTTTTATTATTTATTTGACAGAAAGAAATCACAAGAGAGGCAGGCAGAGAGAGGGGAAGGGAAGCAGGCTCTCTGCTAAGCGGAGAGCCCGATGTGGGACTCGATCCCAGGACCCTGAGATCATGACCTGAGTTGAAGGCAGCAGCTTAACGCACTGAGCCACCCAGGCGCCCTGTTGAGAGTTTTTATCATGAATGGATTTTGTACTTTGTCAAATGCTTTTTATGCTTTTTTCTTCTTTACATGTTTGGTAGAATTCACCGGTGAGGCTGTCTGGCTCGGGACTTCCTGTTCACTGATAGTTTTGTGATTATTGATTCAATTTCATTGCAGGTAATTGGCCTGTTCACATTTTCTGTTTATACCTGATTCAATTTTGGGAGGTTATATATTTCTAGGACTTTATCCATTTCTTCTAGGTTGCCATTTTGGGGGCATATATTTTTTTCATAATATCTCTTAAAATCTTTTGTATTTCTGTGGTATCAGTTGTTATTTCTCCTCTTTCATTCATGATTTGAGTCCTGTTTTTTATTAGTCTAGTTAAAGCCTTATTGATTTTGTTGATCTTTTCAAAGAAGCAGCTCCTCATTTCATTGATGTTTTATTGTTTTTTATTTTCTATTTTGTTTATTTCAGCTCTGATCTTTATTATTTCCTTCCTTCTGCTAGTTTTGGACTTTTTTGCTCTTCTTTTTCTCATTCCTTTATGTGTAAGATTAGTTTTTTATTTGAGATGTTCCTTGCTTCTTGAGGTAGGCCTGTAATGCTATAAACTTCCTTCTTAGAACACCCTTTGTTGTATCCCAAAGATTTGGGACTGTTGTGTTTCCTTCTTTCCTTCCTTTCTTCTTTCCTTCCTTCTTTCGTTTTATTTGAGAGAGAGAGAGAGAGCATGAGTGGAAAAAAGCAAAAGAGGGAGAGAATATCCAAGCATACTCATGCTGAGTTTGAGCTAATGCAGGGCTCAACCTCATGATCCATGAGATCAGGACCTGAGCTGAAACCAAGAGTTGGACACTTAACCAACTGAGCTACCCAGGTGGCCCAGGACTGTTGTGTTTTCATTTTCATTTGTCTCCATATATTTTTTAATTTCCTCTTTGATTGGTTGGTTGACCCATTCATTGTTTAGTAGCATTTTATTTAACCGCCTTGTGTTTGTGTTCCTTCCATATTTTTTCTTGTGGTTGATTTCTAGTTCATTGTGTTATAGTCAGAAAAGAGGTATGGTATGACTTTTATCTTTTTGAATTTGTTGAGACTTGTTTTGTGACCTAACCTGTGATTTCTTCTGGAGAATGTTCCATGTACACTTGAGAAGAATGTGCACTCTGCTGTTTAGGATGCAGTATTTTGAATATATCTGTTAGATCCATCTGGCCTATTGTGTCACTCAAAGCCACTGTTTCCTTGCTGATTTTCTGTTTGGGTGATCTATCCATTGCTTTAAGTGGGGTGTTGAAGTCCCCTACTATTACTGTATTATTATTGATCATTTCCTTTATGTTTGTTATTAGCTCCTCTATGTATTTGGGTGCTCGCATGTTGGGTGCTAAAACATTTACAATTGTTATACCTTCTTGTTGAATTGCACCATTTATGGTTTTGTAGTATCCTTCTTTGTTCCTTGTTACCATCTTTATTTTAGTCTATTTTATCCAATATAAATATTGGTAACCCAGCTTTCTCTTTACTTACATTTTCATGATAAATATTTTTATATCCCTTTGCTTTAAACCTATAAGTATTTTAGGTCTGAAGTGAGTCTCTTATAGGTAACATATAGATTTAGCTTTTTTTTTTTAAATTTTTATTTATTTGACAGACAGAGGTTACAAGTAGGCAGAGAGGCAGGCAGAGAGAGAAGGAGGGGAAGTAGGCTCCCCACTAAGCAGAGAGCCCGATGTGGGGCTCGATCCCAGGACCCTGGGATCATGACCTGAGCTGAAGGCAGAGGCTTTAACCCACTGAGCCACCCAGGTGCCCCTAGATTTAGCTTTTTTATCCATTCTGTCACCTTATGTCTTTTGATTGGAGTATTTAGTCCATTTACATTCAAAGCAATTTTTAATATATGTGTATTTATTGGTTTTTTGTTAGTTGTTTTATGGTTATTTTGGTAGTTCCTCTCTGCTCCTTTCTTCTCTTGCTGTCTTCTCCCATGATTAGTTTTCTTTAGCAAAATTCTTGGATCTCTTTATTTTCTGCATATATAGTACTATTTTTTGATTTGTGGTTACCATTTTATATATATCATCTTCTGTATATAGCTGTCTATATTAAGCTGATGGTTGTTTAATTTTGAACTCATCCTTTACTGTTTTCCTCGCCATGTTTCAGATATTTGGTTCATATTTTGCATCCTTTTGTGTTTCTCTTGCCTGATTTTTAATATATACTTTTTTGTGTGCTTCATATTTTCTTACTCTTATTTATAGCTTTTGTTTTTCACTTGCAGAGTTCCTTTAACATTTCTTGTAGGGATTATTTAGTAGTCATGAATTCCTTTAATTATGTTTGTCTGGAAAACTCTTTATCTCTCCTTCTATTCTGATTGATAACCTTGCTGCATAGCGTATTCTTGGCTGCAAATTCTTTCCTTCCAGCACTTTGAATATACCATGGCCCTCTCTTCTGGCCTGCAGTTCCTGCTAAAAAATCAGCTGATTGCCATATGAGGTTTCCTTTGTATGTAATTGTTTTCTCTTACTGCTTTTAAAATTCATTATCACTACTTTTTGCAATTTAAATTACAATGTGTCTTGGTGTGGACCTCTTTGGGTTGATTTTGTTGGGTGCTCTCTGTGCCTTCTGGATATGAATTTCTGTTTCCTTCCCAAGATTGAGGGAATTTTTCAGCCATTATGTCTTGAAATACATTTGCCGCCTTTTCTCTCTCTTTTCCTCCTGGGATATGTATGATGTGAATGTTACTATTCTTGATAATGTCACTGAGGTCCCTAAGTCAATTTTTAGTTATTATTATTTTCTCTCTTTTTCACCTTGATTGCTTCCCATTACTCAGTCCTCTAGGTCACTGATCAATTCTGCTTCCTCTGTTTTACTACATGCTCCATTTATTGTATTGTTAATTTTAGTTATTGAGTCTTCATCTATATTCATTAATTTTTATGTTTTCTCTTTGTTAAGGGTCTCACTGAGTTCCTTCACTCTTCTCTCAAGTCCAGAAAGTACCTTTATGACCATTACTTTAAATTCTCTAGCAGGCATATAACTTACCTCCATTTGAAGTCTCTTGCTGTGATTTTGTCCTGTTCTTTTATTTGAGATATATACTTCTGTCTCACTTTGTTTAGCTCTCTGTGTCTGTTTCCATGTGTTAGGAATATTAGCTGTCTCCTGTTCCTGAAAGTAGTGACCTGCAGTGCAATGTCACCCATTCCCCAGAACCTGGTGCTTCAGAAGTGGCTCCTATGTTGTGTGCATCTTGCTGTTATGGCTGAGCTGCATTTTCCTTTAGTCCAGTCATTTGAGAGAGCTCCCTTTCCCTTTTGTGGGCAGTGTTTGGACCCTGTGTCATCAGTGGGCCAGTCTGGGGCTGCCTTGGACTTCGGTTGCATCAGTCTAGTTAGCAATTTGCCAGAGATGCTGTAGCACTGAACTGCAAGGTGCTTTCCCTTGTTTTCCTGAGAAGCTTTTGTTGGTAGGGGGCCCACAGTCAGACCAGAAGTCTGCCCCCTTGCTAGGGCTGCAGTTGAAATGGTGGTTATCTTATCCTCTCCCTAGGGCAGGAATCACTTTGGAGAGCTTCTGACCCTTGTTGGGTGGATGCACACTGCCAGAATCCTTCAGCAAATGATGTAATGGAGGGGGCAGGTCTGCAGGAGATTGCAGGGACAGAGTGCACAATATTAGCAAGGTTTGGACAGATCTGCTGTGGGACGGGAACTGGAGCTGCTTTAGAAACTCTTGGCACAGGGTTAGAGGGGGCAACTCCACAGGAGAGGGTGGAATCAGGGTGCACGGTGCCAGCAAGGTATATAGTTTTGCTATGGGAAGGTACCTGAGGCTGTCAGGCAAACTCTTGCTGGATTAGAGGGGATGAATCCACAGAAATGTGCAGTGGTGGGGCACACTGTTCATAAGCAAGGTAGAAAGTGTGGACACTATGCTTATTCTTGCAGGCTTCTGTGCATCTAGACTAGGAGTCAGGGAAGGGAAATGGCACCCTCCAGAAATTTTATTCTCAAAATCTCTCAAAGATCCTTCTCCCTCCAGCACACATACTGAGTATAGTAAACAAATCTCCCTCCTGTACAGCCCAGACTTTTTCACACTGCAGCATCTGTGCAGCATCTCTGTGGGGATATTTGTTGTGCTGTCTCTTTAAGGGTAGGGACTCAGATTCTTATTGCCCTCCTAGCTCTCCCAGAGGCCAGCCTGCTGATTTTTAAAGTTACAGAGTTTAAGCTCCACTGATTCTAAGACTCAGAAAATCTACCCCTCTGGTTTTTCAAAGCCAAACGTTATAGGGATTCCTCTTTCTTGTGCAGGTTCCCCATGTGTTGTATGCCTAGTGTGAAGTTTTGCTCCTCTTCCCCTCCACACCTAGGGCACCCTCCCTCCTACAGACAGTACTATTATGGGTCTGTTTAGTTCCCAAGGCATCTCTGTCCTTCCTACCCTCTTTGATGTGACCTCTTCTCTACATTTAGTTGTGCAGAGTCTGTTCTGTCAGTCTTTGGGTTCTTTCCTGGGTTGTTTATCCTGATGTAGGTGTTATCTGGCTGTATCCCTTCGAGGAGGTGAGCTTAGAAGCTTCCTACTCTGTCATCTTCCCTGGAACTCTTGATTCCTTTCAAATGTACCCGAACAGTCCCCAGTCCCCGGTCTTCCCAGCACAAAAAACATTAGAGAAGATATTGCCAGATTCTGTGCCGTTTTAGCTACCTTTTATTCTTAGAAAGTTGTGGAGAAGTTGGCTAATTTGGCCTGAGGGTCCATGACCTTGATGTTATCCTGATGTCCAAGCCTTGTATAGTGTGGTACTCAATTTTCATGAGTGAATCAATCACATTTGTTTTAATGAGGGATAGCTTTGTTTTCTGGGAGATGTATAGACTCACAGGGGCCAGAAGTAACTTAGGTCCTCAGAGAAGTCTTCAATATCCATGTTAGTTCTAGCAGAAAAAACACGATATATGGACAATTACTTTGGGAAAGTAAATTATTCCTGCTATATTGGTAAGCTATTATTTTCATCTGTAATTTATTGAATTGTATTCTTATAATCATATAGCTATACTTTAAAAACAAACATTAAGGATAATATTTGCAAAAAAAACTGGAAAAATGTCAAGACACCATTTCATATACCATGGTCTGCAATAATAATTTTAGTTCAATTTTGTCTATCTTATGCCAACAAAGACTGATTTATAAAGCATGTTCCCCAGCCCAGAACCAGATAATACTGGAGATAATTATTGTGCCTGGTTAGAGTTTAAGAGCAATTTCCTGAGGCACCACTTGTAAAAGTGAAAGAACATACATTGGAATGAGTGCTATTCATCTATACAGTAAAAGAAAAATACAGAATTGTTACACAGAGCCCATTTCCAATATTAGTTTAAATAATAACTGCATTTTGCCTGGTGATTCCCCAGAACTTTTAATAGTGTAATTTTAGTGTATGGATTCACAAACTTCTTAAACTTTGTAGGCAACACAGAAAAATCTAATCATAGTCCAGTTTCAAACACTTTAGAAATAGGATTAGTGCTTTATCTTCTAAAAGTAGGAGTTATTAAAATCTAAACTAGAATTTAGATTTCTTCCAGAAACCAAACTATATTTTTATTTTAAGTTAGTAAGAATCACTAATTGTATTAGCATCTAATTAGATTTGGAACATTTTAAAAGAACACTGAAAACTGCAAGAATATTTTATGTTTCTATTGAAAGAAATCCATTAAATTTTAAAGAAAAATTAATTTTGATGACTTAAGTAAAAAACAGATTCTTACACATTTGTTAAGGAAGAGCTGGATGTAAAAGAAAACTTTTAGCTTAAGATAAGCTATTGATAGGTACACTTAATCTTGTCTTAGAAAACTATTGTTAGTGTTCACATTTTTTTTTATTTTTTTTTTTTATTTTTTTTTTTAAGATTTTTATTTATTTATTTGACAGAGAGAGATCATAAGTAGGCGGAGAGGCAGGCAGAGAGAGTGAGAGGGAAGCAGGCTCCCTGCCGAGCAGAGAGCCCGATGTGGGACTCGATCCCAGGACCCTGAGATCATGACCTGAGCCGAAGGCAGCGGCTTAAACCACTGAGCCACCCAGGCGCCCCTCACATTTTTTTTTTTAAAGATTTTTTATTTATTTATTTGACAGAGAGAGATCACAAGTAGGCAGAGAGGCAGGCAGAGAGAGTGAGAGGGAAGCAGGCTCCCTGCCGAGCAGAGAGCCCAATGCGGGACTCGATCCCAGGACCCCGAGATCATGACCTGAGCCGAAGGCAGCGGCTTAAACCAGAGCCACCCAGGCGCCCCTAGTGTTCACATTTTTTAAACCTTCTCTAAACTCATCCCTGCCTTTAAAATGATGAGATTTGCTTCTTCCAATGTTGGTAAAACCAAATGAGGGACTGAGCAAATCTTTGGTAAATTAAAACAAAGACCAACTAATTTAGGCCACTGTTTGGGTTTTAAAAATCCATCTCTTACCCATTTAGTCTTGACCTGTTCACTTCATATAAATCATAAGTTTCAGGTACTTGACAATGCACAGCTAGAGAAAAATGGAAATTTTTAAAAAGAAAAATCTAGTAAAAACAAAACAAAACCAAACCCTTAGTTGATACAGAGAAGATTCTGTCAGCCTGTAGTAGGTTTTAAAAACTAAAACTTTTCTCATTTTCTAGCTTAAAGAAATAAAAAGACAGGTTTTTTTTTTAATCTAAATCTTTATTAGAAGAAAAAAAACAGATTTTTTTGATGAGTAACAACAAATTTCATTTAATATTAAACATTTTAGTTATCAAAGATATTTAGACAATATGTTCCTAATATTTCTGCACAGCAGAAGCACACTGATTATAGAGCTCAGACTGTCATGTGCTCATGTGAGTTTGTTTTTGGCATGAAAGAATATCTAAAGTCACATTTAAACAAATGTGATCATAGATAAGCGGATAGTAACTTACAGTTGATTCTCAACGCTTTCACAAATTATCATATCTGACTGACATTCCCTTGGGGTGAATACTTTAACACTGAGTAACAAATTGAATTCATTTTCTTTAAAGTTAGTTGTACGAGTAAAATTACTTAAAATTGAATTAGAAATTATGTTCCTGTTTATATTAGCACAATAAAAGTTAACATTATTAATAAACTGATTATTTCATATCAAAAGTTAAAAAATGAAGTAACATACATAGACCACTTCTTGATGATAATAAACAATCATTTAAAACAGAGCTATTCAGTACATGACACCTGTGAGCACCCTTTCCAGGGGTAAAGTTTCCCTTTGTAATTTCTCAAAGTGTCCTTTTCCAAACTGTGTAAAACCTTGAGAAATGTAATCTTATACCTATTTTCAAAGATCTACTATAGAAAAGATTAGATTTTTAAACTTTTCACTTTTAGTAAAAAAAACTAACAAGCATCCTTTCACTTTTTTTTTCTTGCGTGTAGTACACATTCATGAATGTCCACTAGGCGCAAGGGAAATTGTTTATGTTGCAAAACGTACTCTATATAGTGAGGATATCAAACATACTGAAATGACAAGTGGTTTCCAACCAGTGAGCTAAGAGGAAAACAAATTCAAGAAGACTTGTTTCAATCACTAAACATTGCAGGTTGTTGTTTTTTTTTTTTTTTAAACAACGTTTGTAAACTTGCCCACGAAAGCTAGGTAATATTAAACAGCCAGTAAGGCACTTTGTCAGAGAGGACTAAGTAGTAAAGGCTGGATGATTGACAATTTGTTTAATAGGAAACCTTCTATACTTAAAGAGAGCAAAATCTGGAGCAGACAGTCCTTTTACCAATTTACCGTCAAACAGGAGTGGGGAAAACTTAAAAATTTTCTCTTTCACTTTGTTGACCAATTTTCCCTGCAGAAGTCTTTTAGTTGTAATTTTAAAAATATATTAGGAGCTATCGGTTTAAATAATGTTTCATTTTTCAATGTAATATATAAAGAATATGAACATATTCAGTAGTGTTTTCAAAACATCCAAGCTACTGTATTTAAAAATGAATTACACAACAAAAGATCTTAGTATAAAAATGTACCATGTTGTTAACAATTCCCTTGCGACTTCTGATGGCTTCACATATTACAGTATAAGCTTTGGTATTAAACATGCAAATAAAAGCCAACAAGGTGGTGAATACAGTGTCCCCAGTACAAAGCACTTATGACACGAGTGTTGCACAGACACAGCAGATGAAGATTAGGTTACACACCGCGCTGCAGGATGACCACAGTTTGCACTTCTAATGCTTCTTAGTTTGCATACTTGGCTCGTTCAGAATCTTCAGCAGAGACTGACTCATGTAATAGGGCCTTTCGGGAGAACCATCGTTTCTTTCTATATCTTCCACTAGGAGGAAGAATGGCACAGAGTAAATATCAAAGCAAAACTGTAAAAGAAGTAACGTCGCCATCTGCTGCACACTTGATTTACAGCAGTTCAAAACTTCCTCTCTCTCTCTCTCTCTCTTTTTTTTAATAGCATAGTTTGGCATCATCATTATAAACATACCTATGAGAAAACAAGCAGCCCTTGTTATTATGTTAGTAAAATATCATCTAATTCTGTGTACCAGGTCATAGTCTGCCAATAATGCATGCCTCTCAGGGGCATGATTGAGGAAATAACTTTTACCTTCTTTTGGATGGCAAACTAACCAAAAATAACAAAAACAAAAAGCCTCATCTGGAATTTTCTAAATTCACCTTCAAATTCCTGAAAAGTAGTATGTACTCAATTTACTTTTTAAATTATTGTGTTTGTTCAAAATTGCTTTTGTTTTGCCATCAACAATTTAGGTAGCACAGTTTTAAAGATTTGTAAAGTTTTAATGTATTTCAAAGCCTTAAACTGTAAGTTTTAAAAAAATATTGTTTTGCAGTTAATTACTTTAATTGCTTTATAAGATAATAGCTTCTAATTTCTTCCCTCAAAAATAATGCTCATTTTTATTCTTCTACACAAAGAAGTAACTAGTGAGGAAAACTATTTCTGACTAGAACTAAGCCCATAATAAAACTTCCATACTTAGAGATTCTTCCTTTAAGTAGTAAAGAAATTATTTTAAAATATTGATCAATTTCTTTTCTTATGATTTTGTACCCATGGGTTATATCCTTAAATTATAACCAGCTATAGAATGTGCCTCCATATAATTCAGTGAACACTCTTACTCTAGTGAACTTTTTGGTCTGATCAGCAGATATGTTAAACATGTAATACATGGGCCCCACCTTGTCCAAGAATCTAAAATACAGAAGTAGTTATGATTATTCAAAGTCTCCAAATTCATCTTTGTCTTAATTTTCTGACTCCTGAAACAGCCAAGAATATAATACAGGCAACTAGTTTCTTGCGTGTTGATTTGTGTTTTATTCAAGTGATTTTCCAACTTTTATGAGTAGCAGAATCAACTAGAGAACTTTATAATAATTCACAAGCTACCCCGTACCCAAAGACAACATATCAGAATCTGGTAGGGAAGGGGCACAGACATCTATTAGAAGTTCTCAGAATGATTCTGATGCCTACCAAAAAGAATTAGAATTGTGTTGTTTCATCATTATGTATCATTCAACTACTCCTGAAGAGGATATATTCTCTATCATTTTTTAACACTTAAGAGAGAGGTAACTGGGACAACTGGGTGGCTCAGATGGTTAAGCCTCCTATTCTTGATTTTGGCTCAGGTCATAATCTCAGGGTCATGAGGTCCAGCATTGGGCTCTGCACTGGGTGTGGAACCTGTTTAAGATTCTCTCCCTCTCCTCTTTCCTGCTGCTCATGTGTACACACGTGTACTTGCACGCTCTCTCTCTTGCTCTCAAAAAAAAAAAAAAAAGAAAAAAAGAGAAAAAGAAAAAAGAGAACTATTTACTAGATCTTGGTTGGGACTTCTGTGTTGTTGGATAACAATAACCATCCAGAAAGACAGATTATCACCCTTCTCTGAATTTATACTTCAAGGAGAATGGGAGTGAAGGCCCTTTGCCACGAGTGAAGCCAGGTGACACTTCTGACTCTAATAATCTCAAGAAAATAAGCCAAGAACAAGATGGTGGCCATTATAAAGACCTATTTTGAAAATCTTCCATATTCATTGGCTTCTTGCTATTAAGCTATCAGAGTCCATCTAAATCTAGGTTCCCATACTTCAGGATCATTAAATAAGTTGGTTTTTATATTAATTTGTGACACAATGATACATTTCTGACTCTTCTTAAATACATGGATCATATAGTTGGATCACATTTTGACCACAATCTTAGATCAACACATTTCTTTCTATCAATACATAAATAATTCTCATACACAAGCTTAGTGTAAATGCCCAAAGGATACTACTTGATTCAGTGTTCCTTTGGGGTAACTGTTAGCCAGATCATACACATGTGCACACAGGAGATAGACAGGCAAAGTACTTGAGTGTCTGATTCATGTTCTGCTCCACCATGCAAAAGACTAAGGTATGACTGCCAGCAATCAGCTTGTTGCTGTGACCAGCAAGGATGGAGTATAAAAATAATTTTACTACTAAACTCTCAAGGGAGAGATTTCCTAATGCACAGTACACCCCTGTAAAGGTACGAGAAAAGGTAACAGTGGAGTGCTGGTAGTATATTTCCTCAGGGTAAAATCTGAAGTGTCTTAATCATCTTTTCTCTTTCCTCACATAAGTTGAGCTACAACTAAACCTTTTGTAGAATGAAGTAAAAAAAAAATCTTTCATCTAGAAAAACAGATATGCTTGTGAAAGACAGAATCACTCTTCTGAAACAAATCCATTCCAATTTTCTGTATGGTGGGAATAGGAATATAGGAATTGGTCTCCATCTGGGTTAGAGACAAAAGGTATAAGTTATGTACCTATTTCAGTTTTGTTCAGAATATTTTCATGGTGGCTGGCTAGATGTTCATATTATTGGAAATGATATCCCAAAACCCAGATTCAACTTTACTATGAATATAATCTCACTAAAACAAAGGGGGCTATGAGGTTCCCCAGTAATTTTTACCTAGCAGCGTTCTCTATGGAACTTGTATAACATTAACATCTCTGTTTGAAATGGTCTTGAATCACACACTGAAATATACTTCCTAGGAAAACATTTATACAAGTTTAATCACAGTTGAGAAAGCTGTCCACTAGCTGGAGCAGCTATAACCATAGCACCATATTTACAAATTTAGTACCATATGCTGGTTAGCTATATCAATCTTTTTTATGGCTAATTGACTATACATTTATAGTGCTTTCAAAAAATTGCCTGAATATCCTTTACAAATATACATTTATAAAAAGAAAGGCGAGCAAAGTGCTGCAATGGGAAACAGCACTCTGAGTTATAAAAGTCTCATTTAAAACACTTTTGGCTATAGGCTTTAAAAACATGTTTGACATTTACACCTTGCTTTTCAGCTGGGACCACAGTCTATAAAGTATACTAATTCACAGAGGCTACTGTCACCAAATGCTTGTCACCTCAGGTGGTACCGTGTCCTGGCTTTTCAGGAATAAGCTCAGAAATTTCACATTACTCAAAAGCATCATTTTCAAGTTACAAATGATCTAATTTACAAAAGTTCTATTTAAAAATGAATGTCACTGTTTGGAGCTTTTCTACTCTTTCTGCTTCTGGGGAACTAGTTGCATCTTGTTCAGAGTTCCGTGCAGGGTAGGGGCTATGTAGTAGGGTTTTTCTCTGGATCCATCATTTCTTTCCAGATCTTCACCTGTATATGCAGCAGCCAAAGCAGGCAAAAGCAGCAAGCGGCAGCAGAATTAATGTATTTTTATGAATTGGAGAATCAAACAAGGAAAAATCAGAGAAATTAGTGTTAGAAAGTAAAATATAAGACAATTAATACTGTTAAGTTGCTGGACCAAGTAAGAAACTTCAATTGCTGCCAGGAAGCACTGAAACTTCCTAAATCCCACCAATGCCCAAAGAGGTTTATTTTGATAGTTTAAAGGTAAATAAGATCCTTCATGTGCTTTAAACAGAATCATCTCTAAATCTGTGACTGTTCATTTCAGAAAGGTAAAATGCCACGTCTTCTGAGGAAGCCGAATAAAAAGTCTGTGATAAATGTAGAATAATAATTGAATTTCAGAGTCCAAAGTCACTTTTAATGAAAAGTCCATACCTGTAACATTACAGATGAAGAAACGGAGACCCACATATTGAAATGATTCTCCTGATGTCAAAAGCTCTGGAGCAGTCAGAATGAGGTGAGGACCCAGCCTCTTGACACCTAGTTTGGTTCTGGTTCTACTTAACTATAAGTCATCCTGTCTTAAATCTCCTCAGAATTGCATTAGAAAATTAGAGGCAGTGTTTTCTGACTTCACATAACACATGAATTTACCTTCCTGCTTTGCCTAGGCTAATAATAAAATGACAGAGTGTTCGCTGAGCACAAACCTATCGGGTAATTCAGGGAAAGCCCCAAAATAATGCTGAGGTGTAAGAAGTTGGCACAGAATTAAGCTTCCTAAATATAGAATGCATAGCAGATAATATCTATCAATAAGTATACAAGTACAACTTAACTCTATGTTTTCACTAAGTGTAATAAAGATTTTGTTATTCTTGGCCTTTATTATGACAAAGGATAAGAAATATTATGTAAAAACATACAGGATGATCATAGATTTATGGAATAAATCTAAATTGTTTTTCATCCTTTTGGGGGAATGGTTGGATTACTGATTTAGATTTTTTACATTGGACCTCACAGTGACCTTTCTCAGACAAAATGGAAAGCTGAGGAGTGAATATGATGGACACATTTCTGTTCTTTCTTTCTTAACCATATTTCTATATCATATATAGTATATCTATATTGTTATTACCCTTGAAGCATTATTAGGAAGCCTGGTATGAATCACATTACTAATCATCAATAACATTACTTTTTTCTCAAACTGGGACCAAAATTCTCATTGCCTGGTAATATTAAAAAGATGCCATGTTTCTATAAATGCAGTGTTTGCAAATGGTTTGCATTTTTAAAAATATCAGCTGTCTGGCAGCCAAGAGTATAAGTATAAAAAGAGATGATAAAAGATTATATAAAAATTATAAAGATTATAAAGGTACAGTTTTACACAATCAGAATCTGGCTTACAGCACCATTTAAGAAGAATGTTTTCCAACATAAGATGTTGCTCATAGTAAAAGTTAGGGAGGGAGGAGATATAGAA
Source organism: Meles meles (assembly GCF_922984935.1). Lineage (NCBI taxonomy): Eukaryota > Metazoa > Chordata > Mammalia > Carnivora > Mustelidae > Meles > Meles meles. Next base: position 153,893,646 of record NC_060066.1, on the reverse strand, counting down.
TTTGGTATCCCTTGTTCTTTATTCTCAAAGACAAGAGTCTCCAGAAGGAAACTATTCATGTTCAATACACAAGATTGAGTAAAACTGAAATTACACCTGATTTTCAGAAGTTGGCAATTATTAACATAAAAAATTGGGAAACAGTTCTTACCACTCAAATTTAATATCCTTGTCAAATTTAAAATCCATAAGATTTTTCCAAAGCTTCCAAAGGTTGGGAGCTAGTGGCTTCTATGCATTTCCTGAGACACATTTTCAGAAACATTTTCAGTTATAAGAATGGGGAAGATCCTGTCTACGGCCATACCACCCTGAACGTGCCTGATCTCATCTGATCTCGGAAGCTAAGCAGGGTTGGGCCTGGTTAGTACTTGGATGGAAGAATGGGGAAGATCCTAAAGGGATCTGCCATTGTTGCTGTAATTAGTATCTGAGATGAAAAAAGAGATCTTTGAACATTTAAGACCTCTGTCTCAGGCACTACAATTCTGTGCTCCTTCCTCCATCTCCAACCTGAGCTGAAGTTTGTTCATGTGGCGTTTTGTAGATGGCGTCTCCTAATAAACCGCTGACAGTGGCATTAGAAGATGATTAAACATGACTGTTTTGTTCATAGCCAGAGAGAGAACTAAATACTATGTACAGTTTTCTTGATTTCTGAATTGTCCAGTTACTGAAAATAATTTTTAAATATTAAGAAAAAAAGGGCAAACCACTTTCTAGGAGGTTTTTTTCCCCCCCTTGAATATGTCTCCTTATAAGTATTCTCTCCTCCCCTGACCCCTGTGTAAAGTTGGTGTTGTGAGTGATGCCAAAAAATAAACTGTTAATTTTACACAAGTGGATCACTCAGTAATAACCTGTCATAGAATGTTTTCTCTGCTTCTCTTAAGAACAAGGTGCCAGAGAAATAATCTCTATAGGGCATAGCTGGAGGGCTTAACAACTTGTTCTTTCATCTGCTGAGCCTCCTTTCTCTAGGCTGAAGGTAAGGGCCAAGTCAAGTTCCTAGGGCACTAGGTTCTCCAAGGCTTTTAAGATGAGATACTAATAGAAAGCCTATCCATTATGAGTTACAAATGCCACATAGAGGCACAGCAAATAAGTCAGTGATGAAAGCTCTCAAGAAGTATTTTACCTCTAAGCATCAGAATTGATTGAGCTGTTTCCCAGACATTCCCCTCAATGAACTTGGTGTGAATTGGCTCTATGTGTCTCTGAAACCATTGCCTGCTTGGCTTTATCAGAATTATAAAAGCTCTCCTCAAAGTGTTCCTATAGTCCAGTCTCAAAGCCCAGTTATGTCCTCAGTTCTGTTAATGATTCGCTTCTGTTGTGGTTTATCATTAAAACTTGAAAATACTAAGAAACGAAAAAAACAAGTTTCATGCTAACAGCATGCAGTGGAGCCTGAGGTTCATTTCAGTAGCTGACTCTCCTGTGCTTTGCCAACTCCATTCTCTCAGCTGTTAATGTTTAAAGAGCATCTACTAAACAGAGTCTCTTTCCAAATAAACACTATTTGGTAGTTACAGGCAAACCAAAGCAAATCCACAAGCCAGCTAAGTACATGGGTCTTAACCTTCTTATCTTTCAGTTACTTTCCAAAGGGGGAAAACACATATACCGAAAACTTACAGAAGCAGATGAAAATTGTATCAATACACATTGCATAGACGCTGAAGAATCCGTGGGCAACTAGGTAAGATCCAATAATGACTGTCTGTAAATGAGTGAAGACAAAATGAAGATGTCATTAACTTGTCCAGAAGAACAATAATGCAGCTTTAAATGAAAGTCAGGATGAGAAACATTGAAGTACCCTATGTAGAAAAGATTTCAATATAGAGACCAAAAAAATCCACTAACTTTTGGGTACTTTGTACTGGGATTTAAATATATTATATTACCTGTTAATTTTCTTACCACTATCCCCAATGCCTACAAAAATACCCCAGATTTAGGATCCTGTACACTGAGGCAGGAAAGCATGCAGTTAAGAGCACACACTGCCTAGGGGTTGAATCACTTGCCAGGCACTCGCTCAACAAGTTACTTAACCACACTGTGCCTCCTGCCTCCTATTAAAAATTACTGGTGGGCGAGGGCAGAATGTGAATAATAACAGTATTTATGACATATGGATTGAGCGAATGAGTTAACTGCTATAGATGCTGCCAGGCTCGCATCAGGTCCTCTCCAACTGCTCCATCTCTCCTCCGGTTGTTAGGAATGTAGGCTGTGGACGACTGAGAGGCTTCCCTCACTAGGAATTGCCCTTGTTGCCGGTAACTGCTTCACCCAAGGTTATACCCCCATCCAGGGGGCAATGCCTCACCAATCACGGCATACAGAGGCCTAATTCTTCCTGCACAAGAATTCCTGTCAATATGTCTGAGGCCCCCACTCTAACTGCAGCTTTTTCCTTTGCCCATGCCTGGCCTCCTCACTTCCTTGTTACAAGGGTATCTCAGGAAAACACTTCCTAATAAACCTTCTGCATGCAATCCTGTCTCAGAAGTTGTTTCTAAGGAATCCAATCTGAAACAATAAGGCTTGGCACAAAGTAGGACGAATAATGTTAACTATTATTATTTTTCTTGTTCTCCCTTTTTTTAGCCATCTCTGAGAAATAAGAGTCAATATTACGCAGTGGCTATGAATGAATTGTGTCCTCTCAAAATGCCTATGTTGAACCTAATCCCTAATGTGATGATATCTGGAGGTGAGGTTTCGGGAGGTAAGTAAGTCATGAGGATGGAGCCCTCATGAATGGGATTGGTGCCCTTAAAAGACGAGATAGGAGAGATGATGAGATCTCTCTCCACCATGTTAGGATACAGGGAGAAGGTGGGGGAGGGGGGATGTCTCTTTGTAAACCAGGAAGAGAGCTCTCACCAGGAACTGAATCTGTGGGCACCTTGATCTTGGACTTCTCAGCCTTCAGAACCATGAGGAATAAATTCTTGCTTAAGCCATCCAATCTACGATTTTTTATTATAGATGCCTGAACTGACTAAGACACCAGATCTTACCAGCAAAGGTACCCAGTAGTAATTTAAAGATGTTGGTCCTTCTATCATCGTTGGCAATCTGTGTGTGAAGAGTAAAAAGGCCAGCACACCTACATTGGACAGGCAGAACATGCATATTATGTATTTGCAAAGAAAATAGTTTTTTTATAGCAAAGAAGTTTTTCCAAGTACCTTTTAGATTTACTATATTTATTATTATTACTTACCTATACATCCAGCAACTAGAATTTTCCCCAGGATTAGTACAAAGTCTGTAACTTTATCCATAACTGCAACTCTGAGAATCAGAAAAAAAAGAAAGTATAATTTTGTGTTTAAATTACATTTGTCACTTGAAATTTATGAGAGTAAATAATTCATGAGCTCATTTTGATATGTCTTCGCTGGAAATTTTATTTGGCCTTTGTTAAATGCAAGAAATGAAGGTAGACCTTCCAAATGAAGTTCTGACTTATTTTTGATGAAGTAAACAGAAGATGGCATTGTAGGGCTATCTGGCCTAATTTGATATGTCAGCCTCTGTTTCAAAACCCAAGTAAGATACCCTGAATTTTGAGAAGGTTTCATTTCTTCCCTGCTTTTGCTCACTCAGACTCTGTCATTTTGGGGAGAAGGAAATGGTCAGAGACATGATGTTTGTGTGGAGAATTTCTTGAGCAGAAGAATTAAAAGATAATTAAAAGATAATTAAAAATCAATAAAATGCCAGTGAGTGTGAAGATGTAGATGGATGACAGAAGCAACATTCTAAGATACAAAAAGAAATCGTGTGAGAGAGATTTAAATCTATGCAATTGAAAGATAATATTCATGTCTAATAAGATCACCATCAATTTAAATCACATGTGAAGTATTTGATGGTCAAGGTTCACCAAATTTTCTTTTGCAAATTCAACCTGATTACTTACTTTATAACATTTCTCATCAGCAGATTGAAAGCATCTCTTGCTGACCTGCAGAAGTTTTTGCCATATATTGCAATCTGAGGAAAACAGTTGTTATTATTCTGGAGTCAGTAACATGCCCTAACAAGACCAACAGACAATCCAATGACAGGAACATGAATTAATTCTCTTATCACCCAGCCTGCTACTATCATTCCTCTTTCTAGCCTTTGGGTACATGTGAGACCAGAGAACTGTACGTCCTCAACTCTGCACAGCTATCAGGGGCGTTTACAATAAGGTGTGCTTCAGATGCTATATGCCTGTTAACTCCATGGGAATTCACACAGAGGTAGATCTTTTTCTCAAATCCCAGGATATGGTTTCTGTCTTTGAAGTGTCTGGGCTAGGTAGGGTCTGTTGTGAATAGGAAAAATGTTGCAGCATTCACTTTAAAGATTATTCTCAGGAAACCAACACCTTTTGATACATTGATTTATTGATTAAAAGGCTCAATACAGTATTCTTACTGGAGGTAAATTAATGACTATTTAAATCTTCAGGACTATTTGAATCACCCCTGCAGATTCTGGGTCATGGTGATAATAAGCAAGTATCATAAGGTTGTAGTTACTAAATTTTAGAAGAATTATGTTTTTGGAACCCCGTTTTTAAAAATATCCAAATTCCCCATAGGAAAGAAGTAACACTTTAGTTAGGCCTTATCGATTCCCACACATTTTAACATAAGATTTACAAGAAGAAATAGACCATTCCCTAGAAATATGTAAGTCCCAGAATTAGAAAGACTTTTTTTTTCTCAGAGTGGAATATAGACTAACCTCTCCTTCCACTAAACAATGTCAAAGACACACAAAATCTTTTCAATCTAGCATATTTAAAAATTTCTAAGGTAAATAATATTTTCCCTCTTTAAAAAGATATTAACAGTAATAATGAAGTACGCTTAAGATGTTATCTCAACTAGGAAAGCATAGCTCTGAATCATACATGGGAATCACAAATCCTTATATCAACATGGTGATAAATTCAACTGCATGAGGTAAAAAGTGTTAGAGATGGAAATGTGCAAATGGGGTTTGGGTTTGCAAAGAAGAAATTATTAAAAAATAATCTACTTACCATAACATAGGCATTTCTGTTAAAAAACTTTACCATTCTTTCCAAACACCAGAAACAGCATTTTAGGCAGCGTTGTAGAAATTTACAAACGTTGTTCTGGGCCTCTATGAAAATTAAATATTCAAATCTATTAATGATTTGTAACTAAACTTTGTGATCAAAAAATAAAAATTTTAAAAATAGGCTTTTTAGGGGCGCCTGGGTGGCTCAGTGGGTTGAGCCTCTGCCTTCAGCTCAGGTCATGATCCTAGGGTCCTGGGATTGAGCCCCACATCGGGCTCTTTGCTCAGTGGGGAGCCCGCTTCCTCCTCTCTCTCTGCCTGCCTCTCTGCCTACTTGTGATCTCTGTCTGTCAAGTAAATAAATTAAATCTTTTAAAAAATAGGATTTTTAGGGGCACCTGGGTGGCTCAGTGGGTTAAAGCCTCTGCCTTCGGCTCAGGTCATGATCCCAGGGTCTTGGGATCAAGCCCCGCATCTGGCTCTCTGCTCAGCAGGGAGCCTGCTTCCTCCTCTCTCTCTCTCTCTCTGCCTGCTTCTCTGCCTACTTGTGATCTCTGTCTGTCAAATAAATAAATAAAATCTTTAAAAAATAGGATTTTTTAAAAAAATTGATAAAATATACAGTTACCATTTTAACCATTTTAAGTGTACTATTCAATTATGTACAATACTGTACAAGTCAATTCAATTCAATCCATTAAGTGCATTCACAGTGTTGCACAATCATCATCACTATCCATTTCTAGAACTTATCATCTCAAATAGAAACTCTGTACCTATTAAACAATAACTTCTCATTCTCCCCTTCCCTAAGCCCCTGATAACTTCTATTGCACTTTGTATGAATTTGCCTCTTCTGGACACCTCATAAAAGTGGAATGATACAATATTTATCCTTTGTGTCTTATCCACTTAACAAAGTTTTCAAGGTTCATCATTTCATCCTGTTTTAGAGCTGAACAACATTCCATTGCATGGATATATCACATTTTGTTTATCCTTTATCTGTTCATGGAAATTTGGGTTGTTTCTACCTTTTAGCTACTGAGAATAATCCTAATGTGAATACTTGTATGCAAGTATTTGAGTCCGTGTTTTCAATTCTTTTGAGTATATATCTATGGTAGTGAATTTGCTGGATTATATGGCAATCCTCCTTTTAACTTTCTGAAGAATCATCATAATGTTCTCCGTAATGGCTATACCATTTTACATTCCTAGCAACAATACACAAAGGTTCCCAGTTTATCCTCATCCTACAGATACTTGTTATTTTACATTTTTTAAAAATAGTAGCCATTCCAATGGATGTGAAGTGGTAACCTTATTATGATTTTGATTTGCATTTCCTTAATGAATTATACGGAGCATCTTTCCATGTGCTTATTCACCATTTGTATATCTTCTTTGGAGCAATGTATATGCCATTCCTTTGTAGAAGGGACCAAGGTGGTGACATAGGAGGCCCCTGAACTTTCCTCCTTCCACAGATGCACATAAAGTACAGCTACTCATGGAACAATTTCCGCTGCAAAGAAACTGGAAACTAGCTGATTGACTCCTACCACATCAGGCAACTAAAAAAAATAACCACAGTGAAATGGGTAGGAAAGGATGAAACAAACACATCATAAACCCATTTCTGGCACAGAACCACACTATAAGGAAGATACCCCCAACTCTCAGCCTCTTCCTGAGGAGTATAGCATTTGAACAGGACATAAAGGATTCCAACTTTTAAGACTCCCACCCAAGGGACAGGTCCCCAAAATTCCTAGCTCTGAAAGCCAGTGGAGTTTATAACCACAAATCCTACAGCACCACAGAAAACAAAGCTAGTTCTTTACATGCTAGCACTCACTGTTGCTGTCCTTCAAGAGGCTTAGTACAGAGGAAGCAGGGGGGGAAAAAAGGGTCCATTTTCCAGTCTTTTCCAGGAAAGGAGTGGACTACATGCTTTACAGCCCACTGCCTGAGGGTCTGGCTTATAATTTGCACATATCTAGTTGTTAGTTACAGTCCTTAATGGAGTTGTCCAGGGGAGCTAGTGGGCACTTCTACTACTTTCTCCCTCTAGCTAATTACAATTATATAATTAGGCCAACATTGGAAGGAGACTTTACACATACCCATTGCCCTAGTTTTTACAGTTGCTGCCTGAGGATGGTCCACACCTTCCCTGGCTCTGATTGCCAATGGTGGTTACACTGAAAAGTCCTACAGGACTACAACAAACAAATAAGCAGTTTTTAAGTGGTGCAGGAGCACCCTCCTCCAATCCCAGCATGGATACACACCCTGGCTCAGTGCAGAAGGAATAGGCAAATACCCACTTCTCAGTTTCTCTGTGGAAGAGGCTCACCTGCACACTTTCCCACCTACTGCCTGCAGGTCTGGCTTCTAATTTGGCCTGTATGTAGGTTCTGACTGTGATCATTCTCTTTGGAACACTGAGGACTTGGCACATATTCAGCTGTTGGGAAACATTAAGAATAACTTGTGGCTAGGAGAATCACAAATGCCTGAGAGACCTAGAAGCTTGAGCTTGGCTGATTAATGAAATTCATCTCCTGTATAAGACCAGTCTGTCAAGACTGGGAGAAGTGACTGTTTTATCTAATGCAATCAATCCACCATAGAGACTCAAGAAGAAAATGAAGAAAGATGAGAATATATTCCAAATAAAAAACAGGATAAATCTCTAGAAACCGATATTTAAGAAGTAAGTTGTCTACCTGATAGAGTTTGAAATAATGGCCATAAAGATGTTCATCAAGGTCAGGGGAACAATGCATGAACATTGAGAATTTTAACAAAGGGACAGAAAATATAAAAAAGCACTAAACAGAATTTATAGAACCAAAGAATACAATAATGGACTTAAAAAATTCAATAGAGGGTTTTAATAGCAGACCAGATCAAGCAGAGGAAAAGATCAACAAATTCAAAGACAGGGCAGTGGAATTCATCCAATTAGAGAAGCAAAAGGGAAAAATAATGGAGAGAGGGATGTATTTATTGGACACCAACAAGCAGATCAAATTGGAGGTCCCAGAAGGAGAAGAGAGAGAGGGAGAAAGGTACAGAAAGCTTAACTGAAGAAATAATGGCTGAAAATTTCCTTAATCTGGAGAAACAAACAGACATTCAGATCCAGAAAGTCTAAAGAATATCAAAAAAAGATGAATCTAAAGAGATCCATATTGAAACACATACAAATAAATTTTCAGAAGTTGAAAGGCAATTAAAGGCAGCAGAAGAAAAGTGACTTCTACTTTTTTCAGGATTAAAAAAAAAGTCACAGAAAAGTGACTTTTTTCAGCAGAAATTTTGTAGGCCAGAAGAGAGTGGAATGATATATTCAAAGTGTTGAAAGAAAAAAACTGCCAAGCAAGAAACTCTATGGGGCAAAATTGTCCTTCAGAATTGAAGGATAAAGTCTTCCAGACAAATAAAAACTGAAGAGTTCATCCTCTCTAGTAAGCCTTACAAGAAATGTTAAAGGGAGTTTTTTAGGCTAAAACAAAGGAGCTAATTAGTAACATGAAAATATGTGGAAGTATAAAATTCACTAGTAAAAGGTAGATATATAATTAAATTCAGAATACTCTAAAACTAATGGTAGCAGGTAAATCACAATTCTAGTATAAGGATTAAAATACAAAGTGTTAAAAATAACTGTAACTACAGCAAGTTTTTAATGGATACACAACATAAAAAGATGTAAATTGGGGGTGCCTGGGTGGCTCAGTGGGTTAAAGCCTCTGCCTTCGGCTCAGGTCATGATCCCAGGGTCCTGGGATCGAACCCCGCATTTGGCTCTCTGCTGCGCAGGGAGCCTGCTTCCTCCTCTCTCTCTCTCTCTGCCTGCCTCTCTGCCTGGTTGTGATTTCTCTCTGTCAAATAAATAAAATATTTTTTAAAAAAAGATGTAAATTGTAATCATTAAAAATGTAGCATTAATGTGGGGCAAGTGTGAAAATGCCTAGCTTTTGTACACATTTGAAATTAAGTTATCAGCTTAAAATAGATACAAGATATTTTAAGATATAAAACAGCCAGAAAACGATCAACAAAATAGCAATACTAAGTCCATAGTTATCTATAACATAAATGAATGAAATTCTCCAACCAAAAGACACAAAGTGACTGAGTGCATTAAAAAAAAAAACAAAAACCTTCAGTTATAAGCTACTTGTAAGTCTCACTTCACCTGTAAAAACACATATAGAATGAAAGTGAAGGATTGGAAAAAAATTTTTCACGCCAATGGAAACCAAAAGGAGAATAGTTAAGTCAAAAACTAACATAAAGGTCATATACTGTGATAAAGGGGTCTATTCATCAAAAGAATATAAAAATTATAAATATTTATGTAACCAACACTGGAACACCAAAATATACAAAGCAAAATATAAACAAATATTAAGGGGAAAATATGTAGCAAAATATTAATAGTAGAGGGTTTCAATACCACACTTTCAACAACAGATCCTCCAGATAGAAGAGCGAAAAGGAAGTACTGGACTTAACTGTATATTGACCAGACAGAGTGGACATTTACAATACAGTCCTTCCAAACACAGCAGAATACATATTTTTCTCAAGTGCATATGGAACAGTGTCCAGGATAGATCATTGCTAGATCATAAAACAGGTCTTAATAAATGTAAGAAGACTGAAATCATATCAAGAACCTTTTCCAACCACAGTGGTTTGAAACTAGAAATCACTTACGAGAAGAAAACTGGAAAATTCACCAGTGTATGGAGATTAAACTACATACTACTGAACTACCAATGAGCCAAAGAGGAAATAAAGAAGGAAATCAAAGAGTATCTTGAGACAAAACTGGAAACACAGCATACCAACATATGGAAAACAGCAAAGTAATTCAAAGAAGAAAGTTCATAGCAGTGAACACCTATATTAAGAAAAACAAAAGATATCAATCTGACTTTACACCTTAAGGAAGTAGAAAAAGAAGAACAAACTAGCACAAATTAGGAGAAGGAAAGAGAAGGGAAATTTCAGAGTGGAAATAAATGAAATAGAAACTAAGAAGACCATAGAAAACATCAGTGGAAATAATCGTTGGTTTTTTGAAAAGATAAACAAAATTAACAAACCTTTAGTTAGACCAAGGAACAAAGAGGAACATTCTATTTCGGAAATGAAAGAACAGGTATTACAATCAATATCCCAGAAATACAAAGGATCATGAGAGACTGCTATGAACAATTGTGCACAAGTTAGATAACCTAAAAGAAATGCATAAATTCCTACAGATATACAACCTAGTAAGACTGAATTATGATGAAATAGAAAATCTGTAAAGACCAATTACTAGTAAGGATTTTGAATCAATAATCAAAAGCTTTCCAACAAACAAAAGCCCACAACCAGACGGCTTTACTGGTAAATTCTATCAAACATTTAAAGAAGAATTAATATTAATCCTTCTCAAACTCTTCTAAAAAACTGAATAGGAGAAACATTTCCAAATTCAATTTACAAGGCCAGCATCACTCTGATAATCAAAGCAAGAAAGACACTACCCAAAGAGAAAATTATAGACCAATATCCCTAATGATCATAAATGCAAAAATTCTTAATATTAGTGAACTGAATTCAGCAGTACAGTAAAAAGGATCATACACCAAGAACAAGTGGATTTATCAAGAGATGCAAGGATGGTTCAATATATGCAAATCAATAAATGTGATGTACCATATTAACAAAATGAAGGATCCTAATTATGGTCATCTTGGTAGATGCAGAAAATTCACTTGACAAAATTTAGCCTTCTTTCATGATAAAAACTCTCAATAAATTGATTATAGAATGCCTTAAAATAATGAAAGCCACATACGACAAGGCCACAACTAACATGATACTCAATGGTAAAAAGCTGAAAGCTTTTCTTCTAAAATGAGGAATAAAACAAGGATGTCTACTCTTGCCATTTTTATTCAATATAGTACTAGAAGTCCTAGTCAGAGCAATTAGGCAAGAAATAGAAATAAAAGGGATTAAAACTGTAAAAGAAGAAGTAAAATTGTCTTTGCAGATCACATGATATTATTTATAGAAAACCCTATAGTCCACCAAAAAAAAAAAAAAAACTCACCAAAAAACCCCAACCTTTAAGAACTAATAAATGAATACAGTGAAGTTGCAGGAAAGATAATCAATATACGAACTCAGCTGCATTTCTATATACTAACAACTAACCATTGAAAAGAGAAATTAAGAAGACAATCCCATTTACAACTGTATCAAAAACAAGAAAATACCTAGGGAAAAATTAACTAAGGTAGGGAATTACTTGTGCATTGAAAACTGTAAGCCATTGATGAAATAAAGACAAATAAGTGAAAAATATCCTATGATCATGGCTTGGAAAAAATAATATTGTTAAATGTCTATAATACCTTAAACAATTAACAAAATCAATGCAATACCTATCAAAATTCCAATGGCATTTTCCACAGAAACAGTCCTAAAATTTGTTTGGAATCACAAAAGACTCTGAATAGCCAAAGCAATTGTGAAAGAAGAATAAAACTGAAGGCATTACATTTCCTGGTTTCAGACTATATTATGAAGTATGATAATCAAAATATTATAGCATTGGGAAAGAAAGAGACACACAAATGAATGGAACAGAATAGAGAACCCAGAAACACACATACACACACACACACACACACACACACACATGTACACATACATGCATACATACATGGTCAATTAATTTTCAAAAAAGTAAAGAATATACAATGAATAAAGGCTAGTCAGGCTAGTCTCTTCAATTCAGTGTTCTGGGAATACTGAATGTCCACATACAAAAGAATAAAACTGGACTCTTACATCACACAAAACAATTCAAAATGGATTAAAGGTTTGAATGGAGATCCGAAACCATAAAACTCCTAGAAGAAAACAAGACATTGGTCTTAGCAATGATTGCTTGGATTTGATGCTAAAAACAAGGGCAACAAAAGCAAAAATAAACTACTGAGACTGTATCAAAGTAAAAAGCTTCTGCACAGCAAAGAAAACCAGCAACAAAATGAAAAGACAACCCATGGAATGAAAGAAATTATTTGCAAACCGTATATGTGATGGTGAGTTAATATCCAAAATATTCAAGGAACTCATAGAACTCAATAGGAAAAACACCAATAACCCAATTTTTAAAAATGGGTAAAGGACTCAAACAGACATTTTTCCAAAGAAGAAATACAGATGGCCAATAAGTACATGAAATGGTGCTCAACATTACTGCTTAACAGAGGAATGCAAATGAAAACTACAATAAGGTAGAGGATAAGATGTCTATTATCCAAAAGACAAAAGGCGAAGATGTAGAGAAAAGGGAACTCTCGCTCTTTCCGCCATCTTTCTTTGCCGCCATAATGGTGCGCATGAATGTCCTGGCAGATGCTCTCAAGAGCATCAACAATGCTGAAAAGAGAGGCAAACGCCAGGTTCTTATTAGGCCGTGCTCCAAAGTCATCGTCCGGTTTCTCACTGTGATGATGAAGCACGGTTACATTGGCGAATTTGAAATCATTGATGATCACAGAGCTGGGAAGATTGTTGTGAACCTCACAGGCAGGTTGAACAAGTGTGGAGTGATCAGCCCCAGGTTTGATGTACAACTGAAAGATCTAGAAAAATGGCAGAATAACCTGCTCCCGTCCCGCCAGTTTGGTTTCATTGTACTGACAACTTCAGCTGGCATCATGGACCATGAAGAAGCAAGACGAAAACACACAGGAGGGAAAATCCTGGGATTCTTTTTCTAGGGATGTAATACATATGTGCAAATAAAATGCCTCAGTGGAAAAAAAAAAAAAAAAAAAAGGGAACTCTCTACTGTTGGTGGGAAGGTAAATTGGTGTGTCCACTATGGAAAACAGTATGGAAGTTCCTCAAAAAATTAAAAATAGAACTACCATATGACCCAAAAACTCCATTTCTGTGTATATATCCAAAGAAAATGAAATCACTATCAATGAGATACCTGTACTCCTATGTTGACTGCAGAATCATTTACAATATCAAATGTATGAAAACAACATGTCAGTGAATGAACAATGGATAAAGAAAATGTGGTATAGATACACAATGGAATATTATTCAGCTTTTTTAAAAAGAGGGAAATGCTGCTTTCGCAGCAAAACAGATGAACTTGAAGAGCATGATGCTAAGAGAAATAAGCCAGATAGAGAAAGACAAATACACATGACATCATTTATATGTATAATTTTTTTAAATGTTTAACTCATAGAAAGAGCAGAATGGAGGTCTAAATAGTCAGGGGGGTGGTGGAGGAAACAGGGAGAAGCTGGTAAAAAGGTATAAATTTTAAGTTATAAGATGAATGTATAACAGTGCCAATGTATAACAGTGAATATAGTTGATAATACTACATTGTATAATTTAAATTTGCTTATAGAGAACTTAAGCATTCTCATAGAAGAAAGGGAGGGAGGGAAAGAAAGAAAAGAGGAAAAGAGAAATATGTGAGGTAATGGACATATTTATTACCTTGAATGTGTATGTGCATACACTCCTTTCACAATGCATGTGCATATCAAAAAAACATGTTGTACACTTTAAATATATTACAATTTTGTCAATTATACCTCAATAAAGCTGAAAAAATGTTACATAATTTTAAAAATCCTTTGTTCATGTTGAATCAGATTGTTTGTTGTTTATTGTTGAGTTGTGGAAACTCTTTTTTAATTTTAATTTTAATTCAATTAGACAACATATAGCACATCATTAGGTTTTTTTTTTTAAAGATTTTATTTATTTATTGGACAGACAGAGATCACAAGGCAGAGAGGCAGGTAGAGAGAGACAGGGGGAAGCAGGCTCCCTGTTGAGCAGAGAGCCCGATGTGGGGCTTGATCCCAGGACCCTGAGATCATGACCTGAGCCGAAGGCAGAGACTTCCATGCACAGCTCAGTCTCTCCGTTCTTGTCCAGGAAGGTCAAGGTGATGGTGGCAAAGTGCCCTTCTGGCCGAGATTTAAACCTCCACTTCATCACAATCAGTTTCTCAGGGACCAGATCAGTGAATTCCCCAGAGACGTTGCCATCTACCAGGTGAAACTTCCCACCTTTGTCTGCTTCCAACATTGCGGGAGCATGGGTAAAGGCCTGAACGAGCTCTTGGGTGGTAAAGACTCTATAGAGCTCCTCTGGTGAGGTCAGGAAGGTTTCTCTAAGGGTGATCTTACAAGTGGGGATTTTGACACCAACAGGTGTGGCCTGGGTTTTTGAAGGAGCAGACTTAGCCTTGCGCTCCTCAGTTTTCAGTGCTGGCCGCCCAGTCAAGTCTACTGCCTCTCCGTTCATCGTAGGCAAGATCATGCCCTGTGTGAACTCTGTTTTGAGGGTGCTGATGTAAATTCCCATTGCTTCTCTTAGCAGTTTCACCCCTTCTTCCTTCGTTAAGGCCACGAGATTTGTGTCAGGCTCACAGGAATCTCTACTTCATCCACACTGTTTTCATCAGACAAATTGGGGATCTCCACATGTCCCTTGTACTGCACTCCAGACTTAGAGGTACCTGTCCAGTTTAGTTTGATGCTCCACTCATAAAAGAAGATCAGTTTGCCTTTGCGATTGTTAATGGACGCCTCTCCATCAAGCTGATTCACTTCTGTCATCTCACATCTGCCTTCCTCATTTTGCACCCGCACTGCCAGGAACAGGGTTTTCAGCTTATCCGTGGACCAATTTGAAGCATCCCTCTCTGTCCAGTGCCAGTTGTTGACGTTGGTGGTGTCCGCCCGCTCCTCCATGATCCAGCGTGGGTCATCCTCACCCCACTTGGCCATCGGCTCTCCTGTCACACCGCCACCAACTCCCTAGCAGCCACAGCCACAGCCTCAGGACCGCCTGGTTCCAGCCGCCGGCAGCGCCTGGAAACTACCAAGCAGCTGCAGAACCTCCTGGCTTGCTTTTCCCTCCACCCCCCGCCCCTCCCCGCCTTAACTCACACATGCCCTCTTTAATACCCGTCACCTGGTTACCGCATTCCCCCACTCAGCTCCCTTCTGTAACCCTCAGTTTGTCTCCTGGAGTCCAGAGTCTCTCAAATTTTGTCTTGCTCTCTGATTTCTTCCCATTTAGTTTTCCCTCCCTTCCCTTCCTTTCCCTCCCTTCCTGTGATGTTCTGCAGTATTTCTTATATTCCACCTATGCGTTAAACCATATCATAATTTTTTCTGACTCACCTCACTCAGCATAATACCCTGTAGTTCTATCCATGTTGAAGTAAATGGTAGGCATTCCTCCGTTCTGATGGCTGAGTAATATACCATCATTGTATAGATGAACCACATCTTTATCCATTCATCTGTTGAAGGAAATTTCATCTCCTTCCACAGTTTAGCTATTATGGACATTGCTGCTATGAACATTGGGATGCAGGTAACCCCATCTTTTCACTACATCTGTATCTTTGGGGTAAATACCCAGTAGTGCAAACTCCAGTTCATTGGGTAACTCTATTTTTAACTTCTTGAGGAACATTCATACTTTTTCCAGAGTGGCTGCACCAGCTTGCATTCCCACCAAGAGTATAAGGGGGTTACCTGTTCTCCATATACTTGGCAACATTTGCCATTTCCTGTCTTATTAATTTTAGCCATTCTAATTATGGTTTCGATTTGTACTTCCCCCATGACAAGTTATATGGAACATTTTCTCATATATCTCCTGGCCATCCATATGTCTTCTTTGGAGAAGTTTCTATTCATGTCTTCTGGCCATTTCTCGACTGGATTATTTGGTTTTTGGGTGTTGGGTTTGATAAGTTCTTTCTAGGTCTTGGATACCAGCCCTTTGTCATTTGCAAAATTAATCTCCTATTCTGTAGGTTGCCTTTTAGTTTTTTGACTGTTTCCTTTGCTGTGCAGAAGGTTTTTGTCTTGTTAAAGTCCCAATAGTTCATTTTTGTCTTTGTTTCCCTTGCCTTTGGAGAAGTGTATTGCAAGAAGTTGCTGCAGCCAAGGTTGAAGAGGTTCTTGCCTCTGCTCTCCGTAAGGATTTTGATGGATTCTTGTCTCACATTAAGTCTTTCATCCATTTTGAGTCTGTTTTTGTGTGTGGTGTAAGGAAATGGTCCAGTTCCATTCTTCTGCTTATGGCTGTCCAATTTTCCCAACACCATTTGTTGAAGAGACTGTCTTTTTTCCATTGGACATTCCTTCTTGCTTGTCGAATTTACCATAGAGTTGTGGGTCCATTTCTGGGCTCTCTACTCTGTTCCAATGATCTACGTGTCTTTTTTTGTGCCAGTATCATACTGTCTTGATGATCATGGCTTTGTAATGTAGCTTGAAGTCCGGCATTGTGATGCCACCAGCTTTGCTTTTCTTTTTCAAGTTTGCTTTGGCTATTGGGGGTCTTTTGTGGTTCCATACAAATTTTAGGACTGTCTGTTCCAGGTTGAACAATATCGATGGTATTTTGATGGGGATTGCATTGAAAGTGTAGATTGCTCTGGGCAACAGAGACATTTTAACAATGTTTCTTTTTCCAATCCATGAGCATGGAATCTTTTTCCATCTCTTTGTGTCTCCCTCAATTTCTTTCATAAGTGTCCTATAGTTTTTAGAGTACAGATCTTTACCTCTTTGGTTAGGTTTATTCCAAGGTAACTTATGGTTTTTGGTCCAACTGTAAATGTAATTGATTGCTTAATTTCTCTTTCTTCAGTCACATCGTTAGTATATAGAAATGCAACTGATTTCTGAGCATTGTTTTTGTATCCTACCACGTTGCTGAATTGCTGTATGAGTTCTAGCAATGTTGGGGTGGAGTCTTTTGGGTTTTCCACATAAAGTATCATGTCATCTGTGAAAAGTGAGAGTTTGACTTCTTTGCCAATTTGAATGCCTTTTATTTCCTTTTGTTGTCTAACTGCTGAAGCTAGGACTTCTAGTACTATGTTGAACAATAGTGGTAAGAGTGGGCATTCTTGTTGTGTTCCTGACATTAAGGGAAAAGTTCTCATTTTTTTTCCCATTGAGAATGATATTTCTTGTGGGCTTTTCATATATGCCTTTTATGATATTGAGGAATGTACCCTCTATCCCTACACTGTAAGGAGTTTTTTTTTTTTTTTTTAAGATTTTATTTATTTATTTGTCAGAGAGAGAGAGAGAGAGAGCGAGAGCAAGCACAGGCAGACAGAGTGGCAGGCAGAGACAGAGAGAAGCAGGCTCCCTGCCGAGCACGGAGCCCGATGTGGGACTCGATCCCAAGACGCTGGGATCATGACCTGAGCCAAAGGCAGCCGCTTAACCAACTGAGCCACCCAGGCGTCCCTATAAGGAGTTTTAATCAAGAAAGGATGCCGTATTTTGTGAAAAGCTTTTTCTGAAGCAAATGAGAGGATCATATGATTCTTACCTTTCCTTTTATTAATGTGGTGTATATCACATTGATTGATTTGGGGATATCAAACTACTGTTTCATCCCAGGAATAAATCCCACTTGGTCATGGTGAATAATCTTTTTAATGTACTATTGGATCCTATGGGCTAGTATCTTGGTAAGTATTTTGGCATCCATGTTCATTAGGGATGATGGGATATTGGTCTGTAATTCTCTTTTTGATGGGGTTTTTTTCTGGTTTGGGGATCAAGGTCATGTTGGCCTCACAGAATGAGTTTGGAAATTTTCCTTCCATTTCAATTTTTTGAAACAGCTTCAGAAGAATAGGTATTATTTCTTCTTTAAATGTTAGGTAGAATTCTCCCTAGGAAGCCATTGGCCCTGGACTCATGTATTGGGAGATTTTTGATTACTGCTTCATTTTCCTTGCTGGGTATTGATCTTTTCAGATTTTCTATTTCTTCTTTCTTCATTTTTGGTAGTTCAAAAGTTTCCAGGAATACATCCATTTCTTCCTTCCAGATTGCCTAATTTGTTGGCATATAGTTGCTCATAATATATTCTTATAATTGTCTATTTCCTTGTGTTGGTTGTGATCTCTCCCCTTTCATTCATGATTTTATTAATTTGGGTTCTTTCTCTTTTCTTTTGGATAAATCTGGCCAGAAGCTTATCAATCTTTTAATTCTTTCAAAGAAACAGCTTCTAGTTTTGTTAATCAGTTCTACTGATTTTCTGGTTTCTATTTCATTGTTTTCTGCTCTAATCTTTATTATTTATCTTCTGTTGGTTTAGGATTCATTTGCTGTTCTTTCTCTAGGTCTTTTGAGTGTAAGGTTAGCTTGTATCTTTAGGATTTTTCTAATTTTTTGAGAGAGGCTTGGGTGGTTATGTACTTTCCTCCTAGGACTGCCTTTGCAGTATCCCATCAGTTTTGATCCGATGTGTTTTCATTTTCACTGGTTCCAATGAATCATTTAAGTTCTCTTTAATATCCTCATTGACCCTTCATGCTTTAGCAGGATGTTCTTTAACCTCCAAGTGTTTGAGTTCCTTCCAAATTTCCTCTTGTGATTGAGTTCAAGTTTCAAAGCACTATGGTCAGAAAATATGCAGGGGAATCTCAGTCTTTTGGTATCAGTTGAGACTTATTTTATGACCCAGTATGTGATCTGTTCTAGAGAAAGTTCTATGAGAAAGTTCTATTGAGAATAATGAGTATTCTGTTGTTTTAGGATGGAATATTCCCTATATATCTGTGAAGTCCATCTGGCCTAGTGTGTCATTCAAAGCCCTTGTTTCTTTGTTGATCTTCTGCTTAGATGATCTGACCATCACTGTGAGTGGGGTGTGCAAGTTCCCTATTATTAGTATATTATTATCAATGTGTTTCTTTACTTTGGTTCTTAATTGGTTTATATAATTGGCTACTCCCATGTTGGGGGCATAAATATTTATAACTATTAGATCTTGTTGGATAGAACCTTTAAGTATGATATAAAGTCCCTCTTCAACTCTTATTATAGTCTTTGGTTTAAAATCTAATTTGTCTCATTATGAGGATTGCTACCCCAACTTTATTTTGAGGACCACTAGCATGGTAAATGGCTCTCCAGCCCCTCAGTTTCAGACTGGAGGTGTTTTTAGGTCTAAAATGAGTCTCTTACAGACAGCATATAGCTGGGTCTTGCTTTTTTTATCCAGTCTGATACCCTGTATTTTTTGATTGGAGCATTTAACCCATCTGCATGGGTTTCAGAGTAACAATTGAAAAATATGACTTTAATGCCATTGTATTGACTGTAAAGCTCCTATTTCTGGGTAGATTGTCTCTGTTTCTTTCTGGTCTATGTTACTCTTGGGGTCTCTCTTCTCTTACAGGATTTCCCTCAATATTTCTGGCAGGCTGGCTTGGTGGTCACATATTCTTTCAGTTTCCACCTATCCTGGAAGCTCTCTATGTCTCCTTCCATTCTGAATGACAGCTTTGCTGGAAAAAGAATTCTTGGCTGCATGTTTTCTCATTTCATACTCTGAATATATCATGCCAGCTCCTTCTGTGGATAGGTCTGATGTTAATCTGATGTTCCTCCCTCTATAGGCAAGGAACTTCTTTTTCTCAAGGTGGTTTCTCTTTTTCTCTAAACTTTGTAATTTGCTCAATTCCTTCTGGCCCTCTCTCTCTTTCCCCACAGGCACACCAATAGTTCTGACATTTGTGCATTTCAAAGCATCATTAAATTCTTGAAGCCTTTCTTCATGGGCTCTGAGTTGTCTTTCTTTCTTTTCTTCTAGTTTCCTTCCTTTCTATCAACCTGTCTTCCAGATCACTTATTCTTTCTTGTGGCCTCATTCACCCTAGCTGTTAGAACATCCAATTTAGACTGCATCTCAGTTATAGCATTTTAAAATTTGGCCTGATTAGATCTCATTTTGCACTTAGAGATTCTCTATTGTCTTTTAAGCTTTTTTTTTTTTTAGCCTATTAACTTTTTAAAAAGATTTTATTTATTTATTTGACAGAGAGAGAGAGAGCCAGAGATCACAAGTAGGCAGAGAGGCAGGCAGAGAGAGAGGGAGAAACAGGCTCCCCGCTGAGCAGAGAGCCTGATGGGAAGCTCTCAATACCAGGACCCTGAGATCATGACCTGAGCTGATGGCAGAGGCTTAACCCACTGAGATACCCAGGCACCCATAGCCTATTAACTTTATGATTGCTGTGTGTTAGAAGACACTACCTCTCAAAATTGCAAAGGAAGCAGAACTTATCTATATACAAAAATAAAATTGAATAGAGGGAAGGAGTAAATGAAGCATATATCAAACATATATGTAAAAAAAAAAAAAAGTTAAAAAGTGACTTGAAAACATAAGTTGGGAGGGTGCCTGGGTGGCTCAGTCATTAAGCATCGGCCTTCGGCTCGAGTCATGATCCCAGGGATCGAGCCCCACATTGGGCTCCCTGCTTGATGGGAAACTTGCTTCTCCTTCTCCCACTCTCCCTGCTTGTGTTCCCTCTCTAACTGTGTCTCTCTTTGTTAAATAAATAAAATCTTCAAAATAAATACATACATAAGTTGGTAAAATAAGAAACTAGTTGAAATGGGGAAAAGTTAAAAAAAAAAAAAAAAGGAAAATTTTAGACTGAAAGATAACCAAATCATGAGAATGAACCTCAAACTCAGTATACTATTTTTCCCCTGGCTCTGGAATTTTACAGTCTTGTGGGATCGGTAACCTCATTTGTACCTGTTCTTCCAGATTACCTTCTAGGGTGGGGCCTGCTGTGCAGCTTCTCAGGTCTTTGCCTGGTTGGATTTGCATGGCCCTTTCCCAGGTGCTGGGTATTCAGGGAAAGCTGGTCCTCTGTGTGGCTTTTGTTCCCTAGAGGCTTTCTGCACCTCTTTAGATGTGCCCAGAGCCCCAGCCCCAGAGCTGAAAGACTGTAGTCCCCCTCCCCCCCACCTTCAATAAACCCTCTGGGACAAATAGTCTTCACTTTTGTGTGTGCCCACCCATCTCACAGTCTCTTGCAGTGCATGCCCACTGTAATCCTCCTGGCAGGCACCCAAGTGGCCTGTGTCACTGCCTTTTGTGTGCCCAGGGACTGAGAGTAGTTGTGGGCTCATGTGCATACCCTGCTCCACTGCTCCCAGGGGACTGCTGGGTGTCACCATACTGTCCTTTCCAGGGCTGCCACCTTGAGAGCTATTGTTCAGTCATGGGTGCAGCCTTTTGGCCCCTTCTGGGGTAAGGCAAATGGCCACATGTTCCAGTTCTTTTCAGGGTGCTCAGGCAGAGTGGTCACCCAACCAGCTTGGCTTGCAGTTTATGGTGACCTGGTCTGAAAGTCCTCTCCTGGGCTCACTGACTATAACCAGTTTCCCCACTCCACTGCTTGGGCACTCTACCAGTTTAGACACTCCATTCATTCTGTGACTCCTGGGATTCTGAGACCACAATGACCCACCTAGAATTCTGCTCTTTTCATCCCCTGAGCCCCTTTCAGACAGGAAATCTGCTCACTGGAGCAGATTTCTAAGGTTTCCGATTTTGTCCTCTGGGGCTGTATCATTTTCTAGTAGCTGGTTTATGGAGGCTCCCTCTCCCTCCATTTATCTTACAATATCTCTCCGCAGACTGACATTTCTGTAACTCCTACCTTGCAAAATACGGTTGCTTTTCTACTTGTAGAGTTCCAGATACATTTTTCTTACATCTCAGGATGAATTCATGGGTGTTCAGAATGGTTTGACAGATATCCAGCTAAATTCAAGGGACCAGATGAAATAACGTCCCCTGTTCTTCCATCTTCTTGCCACTGTGGAAGCTCTTTATATATTCTGAATATTAGTTGTTTATCTGGTAAATGACTTGCAAATATTTTTTCCTATTTTATGGGTTGTCTTTTCACTCTCTTAATAGTGTCCTTTGATACACAAACTTTGTGCATGTATATAAAGTCTTTTTTCTTTTATTACCTGTACTAAGAGATCTTCATCAAATCCAACATCCTAAAGATTTCCTCCTATGCGTTCTTCTAAGAGTTTTATTTTAGCTTTTAAGTCTTTGATCCATTTTTTGAATTAACTTTTGTATATTGTGTAAGGGTCCAGCTTTATTCTTTTGCAGGTAGTTATCCATTTTTCTAGTAATGTTAGTTGAGAAAACTGTCATTTCCCCATTGATTGGCCTTATGTATGAGGGTTAATCTTTGGGTTTCTATTCTATTGCAGTTCTATGTGTCTGTCCTTATGCTAGCACCACACTGTTTGATTACTGCAGCTTGACATTAATTTTTAAAATCATGTAACTGGGAATCTCCAACTTAGCTCTGTTTGAAGACTGTTTTGGCAATTAATAATAAAACAAAGTGCATTCAAATTAGAGCTTGTAAACTATATGTGTTATGTGTAAAGATTTATGCTGATGACACCCATATTTATATTTTAAGCCTGACTCATCCTGAGCTTCAGACTTAAAACTACCTGACATCTCCACCAAGCTTCTCAATATCAACATGCCCCAAACACTGTTTTTCATCTCTTCTTTGAAATTTGCTTCTCCTGGTTTCTACATCTTAGTAAATGGCATCACACACTTTTTCTCTTTTTTCTTCACCACTGCTTCTTTTCACATCCTCTCCTGTCCCATATCCTATCTCTCAGCAAGTCCTGTTGGCTTTTCCTTCCAAACATATCCCCAATCTGACCACTTCCATCCTTATTACCTAGTCCAACTTGTAGTCGTAATATTTCCCTTAACTCCTTGCCCCAAACCATTCTTTTTACAAAAGTCAGGAAGTCTGAGAAAAGATGAATTCTAGAGTCTTACCTCTAAGACGGCGGTCCACGTATTCTAGGATGAATTTAAACATTTGAACTAATGCAAGAACTAAAGATCCAAATGCTAGGGATCCTGTGTGATATCTGAGCAAACATAAAATGAGAATCAAAGTTAAAATATCTTCATTACTAATTAATAGGATGCTAAATAATTTTAATAGGTAAAAAGGTTCTGCAGAAGGATAAGAAAGTGTTTATCACACTTTCTTATTCAGGTTGATAAAGGCCTCCTTAGAGGATTTTAAATGATACACATCTATAATGTCCTTCATCTACAAAAATGATACCAATAGCCTGTCATCATAAAATACAATGTTTGGGCTAAACAATGGAGAGACAGAGCCCAGTTAATTCTTATTAATTAGCCCAGTTAATTTTTATTTTGGTGCCCTCCCCTACCATTTGTCTTCAGCAACTTATAGCTTTTAGAAGGATGTTGGCTTGGGTAGGGATTGTAAAACTGTGGCTATAAAACCAGACATAAGCAATGGACATCCATGAATCTTAAATCATAACTGACCTCATTTGTATTTTGCCACTTGAATTATATAAGCATAAGACAGAATTTTAAGCATACAAAACATAACTGGGATGATAGATGTAGGATTGAATGTGGAACTTACCGTATGGCTCGCCCAAATGCAGTAAAAAGTGGATATGGTGGGATGTCATCAGGTTTTTTCAAGGCCCAGTAATAAGAAGCAAAGGCACCAGCAAGGGTACACTGACCCAGTGCAATGACAAAGTTTATAAGCCAGAGAAAGACAAATAGATTGAAAATCTGGAAGGTAGGGACATATTGATGGTACAAGCTCTTTCCACCATAGAAAGCAAAGTTACACTGAGCCCCAGGGCAAGCTTTGGCAATTTCAGTTGTATTAAAAATCTGCACTCAGAAAAAAAAAAAAATACAGATAAGATAGTATGAAATGCCATTCCAAAATAACACCTTCCCTGCCTTCTCTTCTTGTGTAACCCTCAATAGCCTGTCCTACTCTTTTCCCATTAACTTCCACTGTTAGTCCTATTTTCTTTTTTTGAATATATAGTTTTTTTTTTAAGATTTGAGACTGAGTGAGCACGAGAAACAGCAGGAGCACAAGTGGGAGGATGGGCAGAGGGAAAGGGAGAAGCAGACTCCCCGCTGAGCAGGGAGCCCAACAAGAGACTCAATCCCAAGACCCTGAAATCATGACCTGAGCCAAAGGCAGATGTTTAATGACAGAGCTACCCAGACACCTCTGTTATTCCTATTTTCTATCCCATCATTTTATATTATTCCTTAATGAACGCTGTAAAGTATTTCATTTTCTGTCATATGTTTACCACTCTGCACTCACTAAAATTTCACATTTATTAATGTTGTTGTTAACCATTCCTGCCTCTTCCATGGGCTCAGGAAATAATAGTGCTTTTTCTCTATTCTGTCTATTCATTTCAGTGCTCTCCTGCTAACACCTGATCCACCCTGCCCTTCTTAACAGTGATTCCCATTAAGTTCTCTATTTCGAATGGTTTTTACAACTGCTAGGTGAAATGTAGTAGAGTGCCATACTGGAGTAAGTAAAAGAGAGAGTGTTTCTTTGACTTACCTCTGGGTCACAGGTTGTATTTTCATGTTTACATGTCCTTTCTGGGGATATGACTTTGTATATAGGTACCCCCGACGTAGCCAAGTAACTGGGTTAACCTACTAAGGAAAAACTATTTGCTGGTAGAAGGAAAGTAGATGGACAAGAAAATAATGCAAAAAACTCAAAAGTCTGCAGAGAGATTAACTTCAAAAAACTTCTAATCTTTTAATAATTCATACATCTTTTTCAGACCTGGAATAATATAACATGGGTAAGCTACACTGAGTGGCCCCCTCATAGTCAAATACAAAGGAATTTCCTTAGGTTATTGTCAAGAAGCACCACCATATGTGAAGCCAAAACAAAATCTACCACATGACCTATCTGTGGGGGAGGGAAATTCAGTCAATAGATAAAGATTTTTTTAGAGCTTAGTAAAAAAACAGACAAATGAAAAACCATTATGATTCTCCTAGTCTTCCTAGGATGGAAAGCACCGGAAACAAAAGTAGTAGTGTGAATAGTAGTGTGGATGTGAGGTTTAAAAATGTCAGTTACCAAAGGATACATTGCTGTCACTGCCCAGTAGGCAATACAGATAGAGAGGAAAATGAAAGTTAAAACTGGATAAATTAATGTAGTAGGGAGGAATCCAATGGCTCTGAAATAAAGCAAAATAGTTGAAATTTAAAATGATTCAGAGATACAATTTCTCAATTAAATCTTTACTGTTAAAACTGGAAATAAGCTTTAAACTGAATCCATTTAAGAATGATGGTAATAACCATTCACTCTTTTTGCTGATCATTCTGGCATTTTCGTAAACATTTTTAAATTTTTTGATTGGCTTTTAAATTTTACTTAAATATTATTTATTTGATTTTAGTAATTAGAAGTCTTTTTATTGTTCATATTTGATTCCTGTCAAAAGTTCCCCAGACTTCCCTCAAGTTTCTGTATGACTCAAAGATTTGATACCCTAAATCTTCTCTTCTTTGGTTATTTCTGTATGACTCATAAAGATTTAATACATTATAATCATAGTTCTTCCTTTTGTTAAGATTCTTAGACTCTCAAAATTGGAGAAGACCTTGAGATCATCTGATCAAATATGAGAATTCCTTCCTAATTCAGGAAGAATAGAAGGGACTGTACTATCTTTTAAATATGTTTATTAGTTTCTGGTGACCATATGGAATGATAAAAACTTACTTTTGAATGACAGTGCTTAACAACAACCAAAATATTAGAAAGTTCTTCCTTATCTGCTAGCCTGTTACTCATATCCACTACCTTTTAGAGAAGAAATTATCACTTTTCCATATAGCACCCCTTCAAGGAACTCCTTATTCTTTTATGCTTCAGTATAATCATTCCTTTAATATTTCCTCATAAGTTGTGGTGTCTGAAATGTTCACCATCCTATTCCCCTGTTCCTACTTTTGAATGGTCTTTTCAGCTTATGACACTGGAAGACCACTACTGTTTGATGTAACCACCAAGAACGATGATGGAACTATTTCCAGTTCTCATGTCATGCACTGGCATAGTTTAGATGCCTTTTGCATCCGTAACCTCGTTCACCTCACTATTTGAGCTAAGTTCCCTCCTTTCTCCAGATTCTGCTATTAAGTGAAACTGAGCGTCTCTTTGTTAACCCTATATTCTCACACCAATTTATTCCAGCTCTTACTTTCCCTTGAAAAAAATTATTAACTTGTCACAGTTGTATTGGCCCTTTCACACACACACACACACACACAAAACAACAACAACAACAATGGGGCAAGTTACAGTGAATTGTACAGTATCATTTTATTTAAAAAATAAACTCAGCAAATTGGAGTTTTCAGGGACTAATGATAGGGTTTCAGTTATGAAAAGGAGAGAGAATTTAAACTGCTTATTAACTATTTAAACCATTGGATTCAAGTGGCACTATTACAATTATAGATGACAATTTTGTTAAAATAATCCTTACAGACTATTTAAAATAATTTTGGCTTTGGCCACTAATAACTTAGGTTTTCATCATTCTAAATAGAATGCATGGTCTGTTGGCTTGATAGTAATGCTTTTTGTTTCTTCCATGCATTATTCAAAGGTTTAAAGTATTACCGTCAAGTGACCTTTGGATTAGTTTAGAACCTGTAGGGATCATTATCTTCCAGCATGAATTTTGGTGTTTATTTTACAGCATTTTCTAACAAAAAAGGCTCCAGGTATAAAGTGTCCTGAAATTAGAGCTGTAGATACAAAATGTATAGTCTGGTGCTCCTAGGATCAATTATTCCATCTAAGCAAATTTTGTCATTCATATAGAAATGGTAATAGCACATAATTAACTTCATAGAATTATGGTGATTTATGGCAAATGATCTCAATCATTAATATTAACATACGATTCAGCAGGGGAATAATACAATATATAATACAAGTTACCTTTATACAGCACTTTATCATACGTTCACACTTTATTCTAATGTGTTCAAAAAGTGCTAATACCTACACTACCCAGGTTTGAGCCTTAGTTCATCCTGTGATAATTGAGGTGTGGAGCTACTGAAGGATTTGTTAGAATGACCTTTCTAATAAGTGGCAAAGTCTGAACTTCAGTCTTCTTGAATGGAAAGCAGATTTCTTCAACAAGTCTTAAAGGGGAAGTCATCTGGGGGCATCTACACAATAGGCAGTGACTGATTTGAATGACTGATAAAAGTTATGTGAGTTTCTCCATCAGGGCCTTACTTGCTCCCTTCCTTCAGCAGGGCAATGGAGATGCAGATTCGTTCCCTGAGGAAGATCAGCATGAGGATGTTAAACACTTCAAGAAGGCAGAGTATTATCACTTTAAGCAGGGGAAAAAAAAAAAAAAATTAGTGTGATTCAAATCAACCCAAAAAACAAACTTCTCTGCAAAAGTCAGGACTGAGTTTCATGACTTTTTCTCCCAATTCTGATACTCTGTAATTTAAGCAGTGCTAGGTCTCCCAAAATGCTAATCTTAGAAATTCACTTTCAAAACCTCCAAGAAATCTGGATTAAAACATCTAGCTAGAGTTTGAGCAACTCAACTGGTCAGGCTTCATTTTATCTATAGAAATATTTCACACCATTTGTAGAAATGAGAGAAGGAAGGACTGCTATAGGCAGCTCTATTTCAGATGTTTTCACTTTCACTTCATTGAGTAAGAGAGTCATTACAGGAGAAACTTTTTGAATTGCCCACTCTGTTCACAATGCCTCTTCATTAATTGACCTTGCCAACTGACAGGGCAGGCTCTTGGCTGCCACATTTTTATTTTGTGACTCCACCCATCATGGCTACTATTGATGGAATCAGGATATAAACCCAATAAAAGTCTCTAATAAAAGTCTCAGGATTCGAACGAAGGGAGTCTACTTCAGTTTTGAATTGAAGTATGGACCTCTTGAACTTGGAGTTATACAAACGTAATGAACGGTGTCACCTTTACGTGAAATAAGTGAATTTGCAAAGAAAGAATAAAGTGTATGTGTGTTAAAGAAACCCAGCAGAGAGGCAATCTTGAGTTCTTTTGGCTTTCTGTTTGCTGGATCCAAGTACACTGAAAAGTCCAACTGTCTTTCTGGTTTCTTGACTTCGATGAGCCACTTCCATTTTCTTATAATAAGTACCAATCCCTTGCCCCCAGCTTGTTCCAATTTTGTTTTCTTTTTGGCTACCCTCAATTAGTTTCTTTTTACTTTAAGCCAAATGGTCATAATCACTATATTTCCTCAATTTTAAGATACATCTTTAATTTAGTAATAACTTTTCAGGAAAGGATTTTATTTTTCATTTTTCATTGATTATAAGATGCATTCTGACTTCAGATATATTGAAAAGTGAAAAGTCTGGATCTTAAAATTAAGGAACTATAGCACTATTAATCATAGAATCTGAAATTATAGAAGAAACTTAATAGAAATTTAAATTTCCACCTGCAAAAGAGTCTGCTGTATTACATCCTTTGCTAGACAGTTATTTTGCTCATGTCTGAGCACTCTGAGTGATAGGCACTCATTATTTCATCCAATTGTTACACCAATAAGATTCTGATGTCACTGAACACATGTCTTCTTTTAATTAAATTATGTATGTTGTCATGCATATTTGATTCTCTTAAAAAAATAAACTGAGTCCAAAATTATGGGATATGGTCATATTAAGCTAAAATCATCTTCAGACAAACCTAAGAATATGAGATATATCCAAAATCATTTTATATTCTGAAATTGCATTGATGAACAACATTGCATATGAAGCTTTACAAAACTGCATATCCAAGACAATTAGAGAAATTTTATTATCTTTTGAATTTATGTATTATATCCCTTTCCTGTGTTTGAAATCTATTTTTTGAGACCCTGTAGAAAAGCTGGTAACTCTTCTGAGGAGGAGACTGGGATAACTCATAGCAGAAATGAGAATAGAACCATCTCCTAACACATCTGAGACTCATAAAAATGATAGTTTTTAAATGTATAATTCTGCTTATTTTCAGCGTTTCCATCAAAGAGTATAATTTTACATTATGCCCTTCTCTCTGATACCTAGAGTTTTGTCCAATCACAGAGTAAGTAATCAATTAATGTCCAGTAAATGGGTTGTGAAAGTGGGGACTAGTTTGAGGAAAGACTGGTATTGCCAGACTTAAAAATAAAAGCAAACTCTATATTTTCCTCAAAGGACATCTCTTAACTCCTCCAATGGCAGATTCTCATCATGTCAATAATTTTTGTGTTGAAAGCCCTTAAGAAACAACAGTGGAATGACCATAGAACCTGTAATTAAAAGCCACCTGAGAATAAAACTAGAGGTTTCAATACATAATGGATGAGATTCATCATCTCTAGACATGACAGATAATTGCAAGTGAATTGCTGAGAACGTATGGAATCACTCAAATTCAGGGAAAATGGTGAGGATATGAGTCCCAAGATGCCTGCTCTTTATAATTAAAAAGAAATGGCTGTAAGTGAAATAATCTTTCTGCAACATATTTGAAAAAAAATTGTTAATTGAAGGGAACTAATCTGCACGTGAACTGAAGTGGGAAGCCAAGGAACAAGGATGTGGCATTTTGATCCAACACTGCCCAAGGGAAAGAGAAAAACTCAATGTGGCAGACAAAAGGAAACTGGTGGGGGGCTTCTGTGCAAGGCTAGGTCATCAAGTTTGCCAAGAACTTATAGAATAAAATCTCTCAAAGCAAAAACCTTTGCTAAAAAGGCTACTCATTATTAATTTTGTTCCTTACATGCCTTGATTCCAGGAAAGCAGTGTCCTAGACGGACCAGGTGTGCATTCTGGTCAGGAAGTGTATCCTAGTATAGAAACAACTAAAATGGCACACTAGTTACATAACATGAGCCTGTCCTTGAAAGCCTGAAGACTTCTGGGGGAAGTGGCAAAACCAAGTTTTCACATTTATGGAGATGAGACCCATACATGGACCCGTGATGCCCCCCATCAAAATACTGATCATCTCTGAGGCAATCTCTGGGCTGCTTATCAGGCCTCCTTAAAGTGCCTTGTTTGGCTCTCTAACTTAAACAATATGAAGAATTCTTTTTTAAAGCAACATGTAATTAGAGATTATTTTAAATCTTGATTAAAGAACATGAAATTAGAGGAATATTATAATAGAACCATTTTAGGAACAAATTAAAGCTATATAAATAAATGTAAATATAAATATAAATAAATTAAAGCTATCTCTGAAATCATCTTGTTTTAAAAATTTTGTTAATATTACCCTTAACTAATTCAATAATTTGAATAAACACTTCAAAATATAAATTTATTACTCATTATATCAATTCCTGTAATAGTTTAAAAGTCTTGTGGAAAAAAAATTCATCTTTTTCTTTTTTTAAAACAAATTTAAAAAATCAAACATTTTTTTTCGTTTTAAAACACCTTTCTTGGGTATCAAGTTAATGGCTGTAAATATCCACATCCAAACCATTCTAAGGTGAAAGCAATAGCATGACATCATTGTAAAGTACTATTTTCTTAGATTACATAATAAATTCCTCTCAATGACTTTGCCATTTACTCTAGCTATAAAAATTACAGACACATTTACTTTAATGACATTGTGATAAAAAAGTGTATCTAACAGGTTCCACCAACCCAAGATTTCCTTTAGACAAATATTCTCTTTCATTATTATTACTTTAACAAAATTAGTTTTTTAAAACCCACTCACTAAATGCAAACCATGTTTGTTTCAGCTGGAAGTACATGCTTATATCAGTCTGAATCCCGATGTTATATATAGTTAAGTGAGAATTTGGCCGTCCCTGAAGATTGCTATATTCCTGGTAACAGTACCATATTCCTTGAAAAGAAAAGAAAAACAGACTAATATAAAATTCCATTTCCTGAAATACAAGCTATACACTTACACATATCTACATGAAATCGAATCGGCTGGTCATTTCTACAAAGGCAAGATTCATATTTAAAAGTAAACATTTTATATGGCTCTAATATTCTAACTGTATATTCTATATTCAAAATAAATGTTATCAGTATTTACCTGGCTGACTATGGTGACTTCTGGCTTTAAATGTCCTTTTTACTAGAATCAACCTCAATGTCCATCATAGGGACTGGCTAAATAAATTATGGTATATGTGTACAGTAGAATACTAACTTTTCATATAAATAAGAGAAAGTATACTGATATTCAATGATCACTAAGCTATTTTGATAAGTGAAAAAAGCAAGGTACAAAATGACATAAAAAACTATGCTATAATTCACATAATAAGAATAATCTTTATATATACTTTCTTATATACACATAAAGTATCTCTGGAAGGATACACAGCAATGTATTATTTTTACCTCCAGGGAAGGAAACTTACCAACCAAGGAATAGAACAAGAAGGATATTCCACTGTATAGACTTTATACCTTTTGAAATTTGAAGCATACAGATATACAATCAATTTAAGAAGCAAATTTGGAAAAATCATTAAGTTGAAAAAATACTTTAGAGTTCAAAAAAATATTTTTGGAGGGAGGAGCAAGATGGCAGAGGAGTAGGAGACCTAATATCATCAGATCCTAGGGGTTCAGCTGGATAGTTACCAAACCATTCTGAACACCTACAAACTCAACAGGAGATTGAAGAGAAGAAGAGCAGCAATTCTAGGGTCAGAAAAGTGACCACTTTCTGGAAGGTAGGCTGTGCAGAGAAGTGAATCCGAGGTGACATATGGGATGATAGACCAAGGGGGGAGGGGCCAGCTCCTGGCAAGCGGTAGAGCAGCAGAGCACAAAATCAGAACTTTTAGAAGTCCGCTACACTGAGGGACATCGTTCCAAAGGTTAAGCAGGGGGTGGAGCCCTTGTGAGGACAGTGTGCTCTCAGGACCTGTGGGGTCACAAAAAGACCAGGGGTGTCTGAGAGTCCCAGGTATCGGAGCAGGGAAGCCAGCTGCAGAGACAGAGCCAAGGAGTGGGCTCTCAGATTGGGGTTACCTTAAACCATGATCTGAGGCATAGTAAGGCCACTGCTCTTCAAGCAGGGACCCCACAAGTGGCAAATCCAGGGAGACACCCTCCTTCCTCCGGGAGAGTGGTGCAGGAGCATGCTGCAGGAATCTGCTGGGTTTGGAGACTCCAAAGGGGGCCATGCACCAGAGATACCATGCTCAGTCAAAGGCCTCAGTCACAGGCCGGGTGAGCATGGAGTGCAACCAGAGACCAGGGAGACAGGAGTAACTGACTAATTTTCTCTAAGGGCACACTGAACTGTGAGGCCCTGAGCTCTTGGCTGCTCTGGGGCCAGAGCTGGGAGCCACCATTTTCATTCCTGTCCTCTAAAGCTATTCTGAAAGTGTTCAGGGAATAAAAGCTCCCGAGAGTGAACCCAAGCAAATTGCTGAGCCTGGCCCCTGGCAACGGTGGTACAATTCTGCCACAGGCAAAGACATTTCAGAATCACTACAACAGGCCCCTCCCCCAGAAGATCAGTAAGAACATCCAGCAAAGACTAAGTTCACAAATCAATGAGAACTGCAGAACTCCAGAACTAGGGGAATGCAACACATAGAATTCATTTTGCACATAGAATTCACATAGAATTTTTTCCCCATAATTCTTTAGTTTTTCAAAGCTAATTTTTTTAATTTTTTAAATTCTATTTTTTAAAATTATTCTTCTTTCCTATTTTTTAACTACTTTATCTTTCAATACCTTTTTAAAAATCTTTTAAAATTTTCATTGTTATAGTCATATTCAATCTCTTCATTGTATTTAGCCTTATTTTTTGAAAACATATAGGTTTTGCTTTCTTTAAAATTTTGGGATATAGTTTCTTCTAACAGCTCAAAATATACCCTAAATCTAATGCATGGCTTTGTTCTAATCTCCAGCCTGATCACATTCTTTCCTCTTTTTTTTCTTTTTTCAATTAACTTCTTTTCAATTCCTTTTTTAGAATCTTTTTTAAGTTTCACCTTTACAGTCATAGTCCATCCCTTCATTGTGCTTACCCTTATTTTTGTATATATGTAAGTTTTTCTTTCTTTACAATTTTGGGAGGCAGTTTTTTCTAATAGACCAAAATACATCCAAAATCAAGTGTGTGGCTCTGTTCTATTCACCAGTCTAATATATATATATATATATATATATATATATATATATACACACACACACATATATATATTTTCACCTTTCTTCTCTTCCCCCCTCCCCCACAAAGGTTTCAGGTCTCTTCCGATGGTTAGTGTATATTTTTCTGGGGTCATTGCTACCCTTTTAGTATTTTGTTCTTTAATTCATCTATTCTTATCTGGATAAAATGATAAGGCAGAAAAATCCACCTCAAAAAAAAAAGAACAAGAGGCAGGACCAACAGCTTGGGACCCCATCAATATAGACATTAGTAAGATGTCAGATCTAGAGTCCTGTATGATGATTACCAAGGTGCTAGCTGGGCTTGAAAAATGCATGGCAGATACTAGATAATCCCTTTCTGGAGAAATAAAATCCCTTTCTAGAGAAATTAAAATCTAACCAAGTTGAAATTAAAAAGCCATTAATGAGGTGCTATAAAAAATGGATAAATGCTACTGCTAGGATAAATGAGGCAGAAGAGAGAATTAGTGATATGGAAGACCAAATGATGGAGAATAAAGAAGCTAAGAAAAAGAGAAATAACTACTGAACCATGAGGGGAGAATTCGAGAGATAAGTGATACCATGAGACAAAACAGTATTAGAATAATTGGGATCCCAGAAGAAGAAGGGAAAGAGCAGCAGAAGGTATATTGGAGCAAATTATAGCAGAGAATTTCCCTTATGGCAAAGAGAACAAGCATCAAAATTCAGGAGGCACAGAGAACCCCCCTTAAAGTCAATAAAAATAGGTCCACAACCTGTCATCTTATAGTAAAACTTACAAGTCTCAGTGACAAAGAGAAGATTCTGAAAGCAGCTTGGGACAAGAGGTCTGTAACATACAATGGTAGAAATATTAGATTGGCACAGACCTATCTACAGAGACCTGGCAGGCTAGAAAGGATTGGCATGAAATATTCAGAGCACTAAATGAGAAAAATATGCAGCCAAGAATACTACATCCAGCTGGGCTGTCACTGAAAATAGATGAAGAGATAAAAAGCTTCCAGGACAAACAAAGACTTGCAAACAAACAAAAACTTGCAAACACCAAATCAGCCCTACAGGAAATATTGAAAGAGGTCCTCTAAGCAAAAAGAGAGACGAAAAGTAACAGACAAGAAAGAAACAGAGAAAATATAAACAGTTACCTTACAGTCAATAAAATGGCACGAAATTCATATCTTTCAATTGTCAATTATATAAACCAATTACTAATAAAATCAAAGAAACACATCAACAATAATACAATAATAGCAGGGGACTTTAACACTCCCCTCACTGAAATGGACAGATCACTTAAGCAAAAGATTAAAAGGAAATAAAGGCTTTAAGTGACACACTGAACCAGATGGACATAACAGATATATTTAGGACATTCCATCCCAAAGCAACAGAACACACATTCTTCTCTAGTGCACATGGAACATTATCCAGAATAGATCACATCCTGGGTCACAAATTAGGTCTCAAATGGTACCAAAAATTGGGATCATTCCCTGCATATTTTCAGACCACAGTGCTTTGAAACTAGACCTCAACCACAAGAGGAAAGTTAGAAAGAACTCAAATACATGGAGGCTAAAGAGCATCCTACTAAAGAATGAATAGGTCAACCAGGAAATTAAAGAAGAATTTTTTTAAATTACGGAAACAAATGAAAATGAAAGCACAACTGTTTAAAATCTTAGGGACACAGCAAAAGCAGTCCTCAAAGGAAAGTATATAGCAATACAAGCCTTTCTCAAGAAACAATAAAGGTCTCAAGTACACAATCTAACCCTACACCTAAAGGAGCTGGAGAAAGAACAGCAAAGAAAGCCTAAACCCAGCAGGAGAAGAGAAATGATAAAGATCAGAGCAGAAATCAATGAAACAGAAACCGAAAGAACAGTAGAACAAATCAATGAAACTAGGAGCTGGTTCTTTGAAAGAATTAATAAGACTGATAATCCCCTGGGCAGACTTGTCAAAAAGAAAAGAGAAAGGACTCAAATAAATAAAATCATGAATGAAAGAGGAGAGATCACAACCAACACCAAAGAAATACAAACAATTACAAGAACATATTATGAGCAACTATACACCATCAAATTTGACAATCTGAAAGAAATGGATGTATTCCTAGAGACATATAAACTACCAAAATTGAACCAGGAAGACATAGAAAACCTGAACAGACACATAACCAGTAAGTAGATTGAAGCAGTCCTCAAAACTCTCCGAACAAAAAGGAGCCCAAGTCCAGACAGCTTCCTAGGGCAATTCTACCAAACATTTAAAGAATTAATACCTAATCTATTGAAATTGCTCCAAAAAATAGAAATGGAAGGAAAACCTCCCAACTCATTTTATAAGGCCAGCATTACTTTGATCCCCAAAGCAGACAAAGACCCCATCATAAAGGAGAATTACAGACCAATATCCTTGATGAACACAGATGCAAAAATTCTCACCAAAATACTAGCCAATAGTATATCTTTCCATTTATTTGTGTCTTCTCCAATCTTTGTTTTTATTAATGTCTTATAGTTTTCAATACATAGGACTTTCACCTCCTTTGTTAAATTTATTCCTAGTTATTTTATTCTATTGATGCAACTGTAAATGGGATTATAAATGGGTAGACCACCCACACAGAAAATCAGCAAGAACACATCAGCCTTTAAACAACACATTAGACCAGGTGGACTTAACAGATGTATATAGAATATCCCATCAAAACAACATAATACACATTCTTCTCAAGTTCACATAAAGTCTCTTCAAGATAGATCATACGTTAGGCCACAAAACAAATCTTAATAAATTTAAGAGAACAGAAATTATATTGAGTATCTTCTTTGACCACAATGATATGAAACCAGAAATTACATGAGGAAAACTGAAAAATTCACAAATATGTAGAGATTAAACAACATATTAACAAACAACCAACAGGTTAAAGAAGAAATCAAAAGGAAAATAATACCTTGAGGTAAATGAAAATAGAAATATACCAAAATCTGTGGTATACAGTAAAAGCAGTTCAAGAGGGAAGTTCATAAGGGCACAGCTTTACCTCAAGAAACAAGAAAAGTCTCAAATAACCTAATGTTATACCTCCCCTGAGGTATAAAGAAAAGAACAAATGAAAGCTAAAGTTAGAATGAAGGAAATAACAAAGATTAGAGCAGAAATAAATAAGACAGAGACTAAAAAGACAATACAAAAGATCAATGAGACTAAGAGATGGTTCTTTGAAAAGATGAGAAAAATGGACAAGTGTTTAGCTAGACTCACCAAGAAAGAGGACTCAAAATAAGAAAGGAGGAGAGGTTACAACTGATACTACAGAAATACAAAGGATCATAAGAGACTCCAGTCAATTCTTAAACAACAGGAGGGCTAGGGTTACCTACCCCAATGCAGTAAAAAACCCATATGTAAATTTTGACTCCCCAAAATCTTAACTATTAATAGCCAACTATTGACCAGAAGCCTTACTGATACCACAAATAGCTGATTAACAGTTAGCATTGTCCCCTAACACTCAGTATGCTATATGTATTATGTATTCTCATAATAAAGTAAGCCACAGAAAAGAAAACATTATTAGGAAAATCATAAGGAAAAGAAAATTCATTTACAATACTGCATTTTTTAAAAAAAAATCTGCATATAAGTGGACACATGCAGTTCAAACCCATGATATTCAAAGTTCAACTATACTATGAACAATTATATGCCAACAAATTCAACAACTGAGATGGATGAATTCCTAGAAAGATACAGCCTACCAAGACCGAATCATGATAAAATAGAATACCTAACAGACCAATTACTACTAAGAAAGTTGAGTTGGTAATCAAAAGTCTCCCAACAAACAAAAGGCCATGACCAGATAGCTTCACTGGTGAAGTCTACCAAAATTCAAAGAAGATTTAATATCAACCTCCTCAAGCTCTTCCAAAAAATAAAAATGGAGGGAATATTTCCAAACTCATTTTCCAAGGCCAACATTACCCTGATAGAAAAATCAGAGAAGGAAACCACAAGAAAAGAGAACTACTGGCCAATACCCCTGATGAACAAATATTCTGTTGATATTTCTATTGAACATAGATGTACAAATTTTATTGAACATAGATGTACAAATCCTGAACAACATATTAGCAAACTAAATTCAACACTACATTAAAAATGTCATACATCATGGGATTTATCCCAGAGATGCAAGGATGGTTCAGCATCCATAAATAAATAAATGTGATATACTACATTAATGAAATGAAAGATAAAAATCATATGATAATCTCAATAGATGCAGACAAGCATTCAAGAAAATTTAACAACCATTCCTGTGTTAACAACCAAACTGAGACTTTCTACTGAACAATTAGTATGTACTAAGCCTCTTTCAAAGGGCTTTATGGGGGCGCCTGGGTGGCTCAGTGGGTTGAAGCCTCTGCCTTCGGCTCAGGTTCTGATCCCAGGGTCCTGGGATTGAGCCCCACATCGGGCTCTCTGCTCCGTGGGGAGCCTGCTTACTCCTCTCTCTCTGCCTGCCTCTTTGCCTACTTGTGATCTCTGTCTGTCAAATAAAGAAAAAAAATAATTTTTTACAAAAGGACTTTATGTATATTATTTTTAAAAATATTCACAGAATCCTATTGTATAGTTGAAGAAACTACTAATTAGACCATGCACTTGCAGACGTTCACATAGTTCATGTGCAATGAATCTGTGCCTTTTCAAACTCCAAATCCA
Organism: Meles meles; assembly: GCF_922984935.1. Lineage (NCBI taxonomy): Eukaryota > Metazoa > Chordata > Mammalia > Carnivora > Mustelidae > Meles > Meles meles. The sequence goes on along the minus strand of NC_060066.1, from coordinate 153,855,820 downwards.
TGTCTGTGACCCCACTGTTCTATGACCTCTCCTGTATAAATCTTAACTTGTTCTGGTCAATAAGAATTGGTCCACTGATGTTCAAGAGCACTTGCCCACAAATAGTCTGGCTTTTTCATATGTTGTTTGCCCCAGGAAATAGGGTGTTGTTAGTAGGAAATGATTGGTTTCCCAAGATATGGAGAAAATCGGTTGTCCCAGGTAGTAGCAAAGGTGAGTCACATAGTGTTACACTTCTCAGTCTAACCGGACATTTTCCCACCCAATGAACGGCTTTAAGCTGACTTGACACACCATTAACTGCTGAGTTAGAACTACCTAGGGAGTCAACAGGGAGCTGAAATTGTCGTTTCTCCTGTATTTTTGATATATTAACACTCTCTCTCCTTCTTGCCACTGTCAAACTTGAACTATAGCCAATCTCAGATTTTTCTTGCTCCCCCCTACGACAAGTCACTGAAATCAATACCAGACTTTACTGTCTTTCCCTTCTTGATGACAATAAGAGTGACTGAATCACATGCCGAGGCTATACAGTAGTAAAGGGCAGAGTTTATTTTGAGCTCCAAGCATAAACATAAACAAAAGATTTTTATACAAAAAGCTTTCTTGGGGGGCACCTGGGTGGCTCAGTGGGTTGAGCCGCTGCCTTCGGCTCGGGTCATGATCTCAGGGTCCTGGGATCGAGTCCCGCATGGGGCTCTCTGCTCGACGGGGAGCCTGCTTCTCTCTCTCTCTCTCTCTCTCTCTCTCTGCCTGCCTCTCTGCCTACTTGTGATCTCTCTGTCAAATAAATGGATAAAATCTTTAAAAAAAAAAAAAAAAAGCTTTCTTGGGAGTCTTTGATTAAGGGGTAGCAGTTCTTACATTCCTCCACCAGACTGACCCAACCTTTTCACATGCAGCTGCACAGAGGGAGCAGATAAGGAAACCCTGAGGAGACCTGAAGCTGTCTAAAAACCTATTGAGGATAACAAGGAGGATAGTAACAATAAACTAACACATACATACTGAGAGTTTATTGCTTTTCAGATATTGTTCTAAGAGCTTTATATTCATTGTCTCAGTTAATCCTCCCAACCTTGTGAGATGGAGATACATACCATTACTGTGCTGTTATGGATAAGAAAACTGGGTCTTATAATCATTAGGAAGCATTTCCAAAGCTCCTCAGTTATCCGTTAAGGAGCTGGGATTAGAACTAGGCTAACTACATAACCTGGGGATTCAACATCATTCTTATATTGATATGTGTAAAACTCTTCTTCAGGTAACAATAATAGGAAATTTCTATTCTTGGTGTCTGCTACCATAAAAGTGCATTGTCAATCCAAATGGTATTGCAGGGGAAATTACTCCTGAATAGGAACCTCACAAACATTCATATGTTGGCCCCATATGTTTATTAGCACTCTGAAGGAAGCTGCCATAAATGCTACACTGCTCCTTGGAAGAAACGTCAGTTTTTTTTTTGGTGTTCACACTGTACCTGTACTGCTTTTGAGGGGCTGAGTGATTGGTTAGATTTCAAACTTGATACAAAGTAATTCTCCACCCAAAGAATGTAATTCAGAATACCTGCCTCTAGAGGGTGATGCCTCATTATGGCGTACTGGCCAGCTATTAGAAAGTGTGACAGTACCTGGATTAAAATTAGTAAATTGAAAGAGAAAAAGAGATCACACTTCTGTAACTACACAGACCTAGCCTTTGATCAAACAAAAAAGTTAAAGGAATAAAATAAGTTTTCTGAAATGTTTTTCATTAACCTAAATGGTGTTCTTTTATCTCCATCTTAATAACCATAAGGCATGGGACCAAAGGTCACTAAGGAAAACATGTAGAACATTTTAATATCACTTTTTTTCAAGATAAAGAAGATAAAAGTTCTAGAAATAATATATGCAAAATTAAATAATTTTTCTCAATTTAATACTTTAGGGTAAGAAGTAAGTAATTAAACTTACTGCAAGTTAAATGCTTTATCATGATTGATAATGGCAACTGGAAAGAAAAGGACTATTTTGATAGTTAGTGATTTTTAAGAAGGGCGATACCTACCGTAACCTATAATTCCAATCACACCCACCATGAAGACCCAGAAAAGGAATCCAGCTATGAACCTCAGGAGTATCACAAACATCCAACTAAGGAGCATGGCGATAGTCAGACCACTAGAGGAAAAACCATATAACACACAGGGGTCAAGTGTGCTAAACATAACATAAAGTTAACAGCAAGACAACATTTCTATTCAGAATAATCTCAGATTATTCTATTTTAGCTGGCTATAGAAATATTTATAATATTAAAAAGTACAAACAATAGTTTCTATTAAGACTTTCATATGAAAAAGTAGGACACCGTCAGGAACTTCACACCTGAGTCAAAATTTGTGTACCTTGGTAAATGGAAGTCCAGTAGCAACCACTGTTTAAAGAAAAACACAATTCCTTCAACCTACAGTTTTGGCCTATCTGCCACAATTGTCATGCTATGTATTTTTTTTCCCCTCCACACGTCTCACTAAGTGACAAATTATAAAACATCCATGATACTAACAGAAGGAAACCTTATACAACAGAACTATCTAGAAGTAAGAGAGCAGTCTTAGGGCAGAAAAAAAAAGTAATTGCCCACACAGTTCCTGAATTCATGACTTTGTAGTCATTATTATAGTCTAATTATTTTTAATAATTTATGATGTTTGACATCACCAGACATCTATTTCAGGTCTCCGGTGATCTGTGGGCCATTATATGGAGCCATGATACAGCTTCTATATCTCCTGGGCCATATGACTTTACCAAGCTATCAGCAGCATGACTATGTTTTTGGTTTTAATTTTATCCTGGAGTTTGAAATACTAGAGATACTTCCCCACTCCCTACCTGCAGCCCATATATCCAGGTTAAATCCATATTGAATTCTTCTAGGTAATTTCATTAAACAGAATTCATTAAGATTAGAAATTTGGATGATGTTTCCATTAAGAACTGATACCTCTGATACTCTTTGTAAGTTTCCAAACAGAAACACTGCCTGGTAAATTTACTGAGTTTATGGTCTCCAAGTATTATCTTAAAAAAAAAATCTTTATAAATACTGTCACTGGATAGATGACAGCATTGTATCTCTAAGGTCACAATTCTTGCAAAGCCCATGCTTTCAACTCCAGAAGCCATTCCCTATTAAAGTCACAGATACTTTAATGCTCAAATATTCAGTATGGTTGAAAGATTATTCTATGGCATAATCCCAGAGGAATAAGCAAAAAGGTAAGGGGGGCGGAATATAGTTGTTTATTCTCTGTGTTTTTAATTCCTGCATAAAATTGTAACTGAATAAACTAAGCCACAGCATATTAGTCTTTGGCTTTATATTTGTGAGATAGATGAAGAACCAGAAGAATCGAAGATAAGGAGTATTTATGTTCTAGTGATGTGAACTGTGCCTGAGTGGAGAGGGTTTCAGGGTATGTTGGGAGTGAGGTAAATAGAAAGGTCTATCATAATGCATACTTTTTCAGATAGTAGTTAAAAAGCCAAAATAAAGAAAAAATATGCAATTTATCTAATGACATTTGAGTTTGACAATAGGGAAACAAGTTTAACTACTGTCAAGTGTAGACTACAATCTCTGCTATGGAGAGAGATCCTGAAATACGATACACACTGAAAATAATTATTGTGTTTAAGACAAAGCGTCAAAATGAGTAAAATCCTCAAAAACACTAGCTAGTTTTACAGCTCTACAAACTAATCACTAGTATTTTACACAAAACAATTTTGACTTTATTAAGTATTATATATTATATTATATATATTATATCTATCTTGTTCCCCTCGTGGGTTTATAACTGTTCCTTGAACCCACATTTTCTTTGCATCTATGTTTCAAGGACCACACTGGGAGGTAGAAAAATAGAAATGAGTTAGACATAGTTACATAAAGAATTCAAGGTTTATCAGAGAGCCAGGTAAATAACATACAATTCTAGGTGCTATTTGGATGATAGGCATGTGTGTATGTATAGGTGTGTGTGTGTGTGTGTGTGTGTGTGCGCGTGCGCACGCGCACATGCATGTGCATGCTGTGGGTAGGAGGAACACAGAAGGGGAAATGTAATTATATATGGAGAAGTCAAGAAAGACTTCACAATTTACACAAAAGATGATTTTAAATAATTTGACAGAATTGCCCAGGATGCAGGAAGGATGTGCTAGGAAAGAGAACAGAATGTGCAAAACCAGGGGACTTGACAGTCTAAGAATGGGTGTGTTATTTCATGTGTTTATAGGGTTAATCAAGTAACAGGGGTGGAGATGAATCTTGGAAACTAGTTGGACCAGGCTGTAAAGGGCCTTATAACTATCTGAAGGAGTTTTCTCTTTGCTCTTTGATCACTAGGGAACCATAGATGCTTTTACAACATAAGAAGGTGCTATACAAGCCAGAGAGTAACAATAGCCTTAAATATATCAGACACATGCACCTGCTTCAGTAGAATGATTGCATTTTCCCTTACCTCTCAGGAATGCAAATCTTATGTCTAAAAATTCTTAATCTCCTCCTCCTTTCATATATATTTTTCAGCTCTTCATAACTACAGTGACCTTTGGTGATGATGATAACAAACATTATGTGGAAAGGATGTGTTAAAATATAAGAGCGATCCTTTGGAGGTCAAGGGAAGTACAAATGAGAAAAGAGACCCAGAGAAATAAAACTGCATTCACTGTAACATAACAGTAAGAAGCAAACATACTACAGATGTTGCCCCCGCATGACTTCAAGTCTATTTATACAAGTACTTTTATTGGGAATTTAATGAATAAAGTTCAAATTTTCATAAAACTTTTGTAACACTGGGTATATTTGCAAATATCTTTGCCCCATTTTCAGCCTATCTGAAAAAGAAAATGGCAGGAACTGAGTCAAACTTTTATTCACAAATATGAATGGGGAATTTCCTTTTTAAAGATTTATTTAAAGATTTGAGAGAGAGACAGAGAGATCAGGAGTAGGGGGGGAAGGGTAGAGGGAGAGGCAGCCTCCCCACTAAGCAGACAGTTGGGTGTGGGGCTTGATCCCAAGGCTCTGGGATCATGACCTGAGCCGAAGGCAGACACTTAACAAGCTGAGCCACCTAGATGCCCTAAATGGGGAGTTTGACAAAAGCGATAAAATAAAAACAAGGATAAAATGGGGCTGGAGAAGAAACACCAACATTTGCACTTACATGAGAATCCAATACCAAGTTGTTGCATAGTCTTCAAATACTTTCATTCCAATTGCCCTTGTGTCAAGGATTTTATTGACACGACTGAATTCAAAGAAGGAAAAAATCAATTATTTTGACTGCCACTAAACAGAAATGTTCTTGTTATGATAAAAGGGGTTTTGCAAGATGCTGTTCAAAACATATTTTTAGAAACCATTTATCAAGAGGCACTCCTTCCCCAGCCGCCACGATATGTGAGATGTCTCTTTGGTATATTACAAAGGCAGCTACAGCCACACACACAGAGAACGTGGCTTTCAAGAATGGTAAACAGATCCCTTTTCAACATATGTGACATGTCCTCAATATTGCAGAAATCTCACTGTAAGAAATGAATTTAAATAAGATCAGTTTTTAGCTTACAAAATCCATAGAGTCAAGAATGAACATCATCCTTAATTCCCTTTCCTAATCCTCTGACAGCTGTTGCAGGAAGGCACGAGCACATACAGAAAAGTGCACAAATCATTACTGTCCAGTTTGACGAATTATCAGAAGTGAATGTACTATGTAACTACAACACTGTTGTCCCTTTCCCAGTGTGCCCCAGTTACAAACACCTCCTCCTTCCACTAAGGTAACCACAAACCTGACTTTTGTGCTAATAATTCCCTAGTTTTCTTTTTCAGTTTTACCACTTACATATGCATCGCTGGGTAATTTAATTTAGTTGCACTTGGTTTTGAATTTTTCTATCAGTGGAACTGCACTTGTACTATTATTTTGTGATTTGATACACATAGATTTATATTCGTAAAATCCATCGTGTTGCTATTACATTTGAAATATGCAGGGCCTACAGTATTCTACTTGGACTGCTAAACTCTTTGGAAGAGAAAAAAAATTTTAGAGTATCTCTATGTTTCACTTTTAATTCGACAACTGAGCTATACAATGATACTCTGTTTGTGCACACATGGGACTTTACCTGCCCAGAGAATTATATTTCCCTCTAACCTGAAACCTGATGTGTATGCGAAGGGAAAGAGTAAATTGACTTCCTTGTAGTTAATACACAGAAACATTACCACGGTTGTCTTGACTTTCTTAAGGCCCTCTACCCTTTAAAACATCTGGCAGTTTCATTATTTTAGTCAATTTTTTTGAATGGTGATTTAAACAGCATCTTTTTATTGTGTCCCCTCAACAAGTATATTAAGGTCTTTCAATATGCTTACTGAGATTTCATTTCTGTATCTGTTGATAATGAAAGATTTGACCATTTAAAAAAACATCATTGCACTTTCTAATTTACTTTGGTTTCTCCTTTATCTGTTTTTCTTAACGATACACACCAGGGTCTCCAAACCACGGTGACATGTGTATTTCATAATAATGCATATTCTTCCTCTATAACCCTTAACCTAATAGAAGTTTTAGTTTTGTGTACAGTAATAGGATTCATCCAAACTGAAAATAAGAATGCAAACAAACATACTTTGCAGCTTTCCTGAGTTCTATAGCATTTCTTGTTTTTCCACTTCCATCTTCAAATGTTGTTTTATTTCCTACTGTCAAAGTGCCATTTTTAGTAGTGAAGTCAGGGAAACATCTCTGGAGAACTGTAAAAAAAAAATTATGGGAGTCACTTTTCTACTTCTTCCTATGTAATGTTCTCCCTTTCTTAAGCTTTCTGTTATTTATAATCAAATTCTTGCTAGACAATGTATAGGCATATTGCTCAACATAGATAATTGCCCATTACTTGGTGGTCAGAAGGTTTTCTGATGGTTCTCAGACAGCTTTAGAAAGCAAATATGAAGCTACACTCTAAACTTGTTATTTTACACATGGTACATTCATCAAGTCGCTAATAAGTAAGATGTACAGCATAGGTTTTTAAAAAAGAGTAATACTGATAACATCTCACATGGTAAAAAAAAATTTTAATAAAAGACTATATTTACTTGTATGACCGAGTTTATTTCTTTTTTTATAAAAGATTTTATTTAAGAGAGAGAGGGAGAGAGAGAGAGAGAGAGGGCAGTGGGGAGTGGGAGAAAAAAGGGAGAAGCAGACTCCACGCTGAGCAGGAAGTCAGGTGTGTGTGGGGCTTCATCCTAGGACTCTGGGATCATGGCCTGAGCTGAAGGCAGACGCTTATTAGGCTGAGCTCCTCAGATGTCCTGAGTTTGCTTGTTCTTTTTCTTTTCTTTTTTTTTTTTTTAAGAATTTTTTATTTATTTGACAGAGAGATAGAGACCACAAATAGGCAGAGCAGCAGGCAGAGGAAGAGGAAGAAACAGACTCCCTGCTGAGCAGGGAGCTCGATATGGAGCTCTATCCCAGAACACTGGGATAATGACCTGAGCTGAAGGCGGACGCTTAACCAACTGAGCCACCCAGGCACTCCTGAGTTTACTTTTTCTTATAAAAAAAAAAAAATTTAGATACTCCTTGACTGAAACCTTGAAAACTGGAGACTAGTGAATAATTTCTTGAAAAATAAGAACTATCTCAAACTTCAGGCCATTAAGACAACTGAATTTTTATTTGTGAAGTCTTAATAATTTGTGTCTTCCAGCTTTCTCATTTATCTGGTTTTTTGGAGGGACTGGAAATAGAAATTCTAAAGATATCAAAATGGCCCACACTTTGTACACTAGCATAATTTCTCAGAAGAGTTACTTCACTGTTCAATTTTCTATATACCTATTTTGATTAAATAGAATCCTTACTTCTTTACATATCTGTATTACTAAAAATATTTTAAAACCCCAATTTTAAATCAAGAGGGAAGAGAAATCAGAAGTGGATCATTTTCATATTTTTTCTTACAGGAAGCATCACAGATTTGCATGACTTTTCAGGGAATTTAAGCTCGAAAATATTAAAGTAGTTGATATAGGGAATGAAGAAATAGGTCTTTACCAAGCCTTTCCTGACTTTTTGGGCTTAAAATGATCTCCTGTCTACCTACTTTCATCTCCTAGAGCATTTAAAATAAGGATGAGTCCTTCAGTATCTTCCTCATCTTTTTCTGGTTCTTCCCTGGCAAATTTGACATAGTAGTCTTTACCATCTGTTTCTATTCTCTCTCAATCCAATCACATGCTGTCCCCATCACTCCAAAGAAATTTTCCAGTAATCCAGATAATTTTTTAATGGCCCAAACCTCCAAATATCTTTTAGTCATTATCCTGCTTGAACTCAACCGTTACCTAGCACAGTGTTTGGTACATAGTAGAACTCAGTCAGTATTTGCTGTTAATTGAGCTAACTTTCCTGAGGCTTTGACATGGTAGACAAACCCTGTCTTTTTGAAACTCTTCCTTTGGCTTACATACCCAGGCTCTCTCCTGCCTCCCTTTAGTTTTTCCCTGCATTCTTTCCTTTGCCACACCTTAAATAGGACTGTTTCCACCCACAGAGTCCTCCAACCCTGTTCTGGGCAATTTATTCAATCAGTTAACTCCAATGGCTAAATATGTCCATTATATATTTGAAAAGTAGAGAAAATAAGAAGGAAAATACAAAACAATACATAGTCCTACCACCCACAATGAACTCTTTATTTTAGATGAATTTCTTTCTAGTCTTTCTCTGCAAGAAAATTTTTTGAGAGTCATAACCATAAAATAAATGCAGGGTTTTCCCATGTTTCTTTTTTTTTAATTTTTATTTTTAAATTTTTAAATAAATATATAATGTGTTTTTATCCCCAGGGGTACAGGTCTGTGACTCACCAGGTTTACACATTTCACAGTACTCATCTTAGCCCATACCCTCCCCATTGTCCATATCTCCACCACCCTATCGTGTCCCCACTCCCCCCAGCAACCCTCAGTCTGTTTTTTGAGATTGAGTCTTTTATGGTTTGTCTCCCTCCCGATCCCATCTTCTTTCAATTTTTTCTTTTCCTACCCCTCCAAGCCCCCCATGTTGCATCTCCACTTCCTCATATCAAGGAGATCATATGATAGTTGTCTTTCTCCTACTGACTCACTTCGCTAAGCATAATACCCTCTAGTTCCATCCACGTCGTCACAAATGGCAAGATTTCATTTCTTTTGATGGCTGCATAGTATTCCATTGTATATATATACCACTTCTTCTTTATCCATTCATCTGTTGATGGACATCTAGGTTCTTTCCATAGTTTGGCTATTGTGGACATTGCTGTCATAAACATTCGGGTGCATGTGCCCCTTCGGAGCACCACATTTGTATCTTTAGGATATATACCCAGCAGTGCAATCGCTGGGTCATAGGGTAGCTCTATTTTCAACTTTTTGAGGAACCTCCACACAATTTTCCAGAGTGGCTGCACAAGCTTGCATTCCCACCAACAGTGGAGGAGGGTTCCTCTTTCTCCGCATCCTAGCCAGCATCTGTCATTTCCTGAGTTGTTAATTTTAGCCATTCTGACCGGTGTGAGGTAGTATCTCATTGTGGTTTTGATTTGTATTTCCCTGATGCCGAGTGACGTGGAGCACTTTTTCATGTGTCTGTTGGCCATCTGGATGTCTTCTTTGCAGAAATGTCTGTTCATGTCCTCTGCCCATTTCTTGATTGGATTATTTGTTCTTTGGGTGTTGAGTTTGCTAAGTTCCTTATAGATTTTGGATACTAGCCCTTTATCTGATATGTCGTTTGCAAATATCTTCCCCCATTCTGTCAGTTGTCTTTTGGTTTTGTTAACTGTTTCCTTTGCTGTGCAAAAGCTTTTGATCTTGATGAAGTCCCAATAGTTCATTTTTGCCCTTGCTTCCCTTGCCTTTGCCGATGTTCCTAGGAAGATGTTGCTGCAGCTGAGGTTGAAGAGTTTGCTGCCTGTGTTCTCCTCAAGGATTTTGATGGATTCCTTTCTCACCTTGAGGTCCTTCATCCATTTTGAGTCTATTTTCGTGTGTGGTGTAAGGAAGTGGTCCAATTTCATTTTTCTGCATGTGGCTGTCCAATTTTCCCAGCACCATTTATTGAAGAGGCTGTCTTTTTTCCATTGGACATTCTTTCCTGCTTTGTCGAAGATTAGTTGGCCATAGAGTTGAGGGTCTATTTCTGGGCTCTCTATTCTGTTCCATTGATCTGTGTGTCTGTTTTTGTGCCAGTACCATGCTGTCTTGATGATGACAGCTTTGTAATAGAGCTTGAAGTCCCGAATTGTGATGCCACCAACTTTGGCTTTCTTTTTCAATATTCCTTTGGCTATTTGAGGTCTTTTTATGGTTCCATATAAATTTTAAGATTATTTGTTCTATTTCTTTGAAAAAAAAATGGGTGGGATTTTGGTAAGGATTGCATTAAATGTGCAGATTGCTTTAGGTAGAATAGACATTTTCACAATATTTGTTCTTCCAATCCACGAGCATCAAACATTTTTCCATTTCTTTGTGTCTTCCTCAATTTCTTTCATGAGTACTTTATAGTTTTCTGAGTATAGATTCTTAGCCTCTTTGGTTAGGTTTATTCCTAGGTATCTTATGGTTTTGGGTGCAATTGTAAATGGGATTAACTCCTTAATTTCTCTTTCTTCTTTCTTGTTGTTGGTGTAAAGAAATGCAACTGATTTCTGTACATTGATTTTATATCCTGACACTTTACTGAATTTCTGTACAAGTTCTAGAAGTTTTGGAGTGGAGTCTTTTGGGTTTTCCACATATAGTATCATATCATCTGCAAAGAGTGATAGTTTGACTTCTTCTTTGCCAGTTTGGATGCCTTTAATTTCTTTTTGTTGTCTGATTGCTGAGGCTAGGACTTCTAGTAGCATGTTGAATAGCAGTGTTCCTGCCTGCCGTGTTCCTGACCTTAACGGAAAAGCTTTCAGTTTTTCTCCATTGAGAATGATATTTGCAGTGGGTTTTTCAAAATCGCTTTGATGCTATTAAGGTATGTGCCCTCTATCCCTACACTTTGAAGAGTTTTAATCAGGAAGGGATGCTGTACTTTGTCAAATGCTTTTTCAGCATCTATTGAGAGTATCATATGGCTCTTGTTCTTTCTTTTACTAATGGATTGTATCACATTGATTGCTTTGCGGATGTTGAACCAACTTGCAGCCCTGGAATAAATCCCACTTGATTGTGGTGAATAACCCTTTTAATGTACTGTTGGATCCTATTGGCTAGTATTTTGGTGAGAATTTTTGCATCAGTGTTCATCAAGGATATTGGTCTGTAATTCTCTTTTTTGGTGGGATCCTTGTCTGGTTTTGGGATCAAGGTGATGCTGGGCTCATAAAATGAGTTTGGAAGTTTTCCTTCCATTTCTATTTTTTGAAATAGTTTCAGGAGAATAGGAATTAATTCTTTTTAAATGTTTGGTAGAATTGCCCTGGGAAGCTGTCTGGCCCTGGGCTTTTGTTTGTTTGGAGATTTTTGATGACTGTTTCAATCTCCTTACTGGTTATGGGTCTGTTCAGGTTTTTTATTTATTCCTGGTTCAGTTGTGGTAGTTTATATGTTTCTAGAAATTTCTTCCAGATTGTTGAATTTGTTGGCATAGAGTTGCTCATAGTATGTTCTTATAATTGTTTATATTTCTTTGGTGTTGGTTGTGATCTCTCCTTTTTCATTCATGATTTTATTTATTTGGGTCCCTTCTCTTTTCTTTTTGATAAGTCTGCCAGGGGTTTATCAATCTTATTAATTCTTTCAAAGAACCAGCTCCTAGTTCTGTTGATTTATTCTATTGTTTTTCTGGTTTCTATTTCATTGATTTCTGCTCTGATCTTTATGATTTCTCTTCACCTGCTGGGTTTAGGGTTTCTTTCTTGTTCTTTCTCCAGCTCCTTTAGGTGTAGGGTTAGGTTGTGTACTTGAGATCTTTCTTGTTTCTTGAGAAAGGCTTGTACCGCTATATATTTTCCTCTCAGGACTGCCTTTGCTGTGTCCCACAGATTTTGAACCGTTGTGTTTTCATTATCATTTGTTTCCATGAATTTTTTCAATTCTTCTTTAATTTCCTGGTTGACCCATTCATTTTTTAGAAGAATGGTGTTTAGTCTCCATGTATTTGGGTTCTTTCCAAATTTCCTCTTGTGACTGAGTTCTAGCTTCAGAGCATTGTGGTCTGAAAATATGCAGGAGAATGATCCCAATCTTTCAGTACCGGTTGAGACCTGATTTATGACCCAGGATATGGTCTATTCTGGAGAATGTTCCATGTGCACTAGAGAAGAATGTGTATTCTGTTGCCTTGTGCTGGAATGTTCTGAATATATCTGTGATGTCCATCTGGTCCAGTGTGTCATTCAAGGCCTTTATTTCCCTGTTGATCTTTTGCTTGGATGATCTGTCCATTTCAGTGATTGGAGTGTTAAAGTCCCCTACTATTATTGTATTATTGTTGATGTACTTCTTTGATTTTGTTATTAATTGGTTTATATAATTGACTGCTCCCATGTTAGGGGCATAGATATTTAAAATTATTAGGCCTTCTTGTTGGACAGACCCTTTGAGTAGGATATAGTGTCCTTCCTCATCTCTTATTATAGTCTTTGGCTTAAAATCTAATTGATCTGATATAAGGATTGCCACCCCAGCTTTCTTCTGATGTCCATTAGCATGGTACATTGTTTTCCACCCCCTCACTTTAAATCTTCAGGTGTCTTCGGGTCTAAAATGAGTTTCTTGTAGACAGCATATTGATGGGTTTTGTTTTTTTATCCAATCTGATACCCTGTGTCTTTTGATTGGGGCATTAGCCCATTAACATTCAGGGTAACTATTGAGAGATATGAATTTAGTGCCATTGTATTGTCTGTAAGGTGACTGTCACTGTATATTGTCTCTGTTCCTTTCTGATCTACTACTTTTAGAGTCCCTCTTTGCGTAGAGGACCCCTGTCAATATTTCCTGTAGAGCTGGTTTGGTGTTTGCAAATTCCTTCAGTTTTTGTTTGTCCTGGAAAATTTTTATCTCTCCTTCTATTTTCAATGATAGCCTAGCTGGATATAGTATTCTTGGCTGCATGTTTTTCTCGTTTAGTGCTCTGAATATATCATGCCAGTTCTTTCTGGCCTGCCAGGTCTCTGTGGATAAGTCTGCTGCCAATCTAATGTTTTTATCCTTGTACATTACAGACTTCTTTTCCCAGGCTGCTTTCAGGATTTTCTCTTTGTCACTAAGACTTGTAAATTTTACTATCAGGTGATGGGGTGTGGACCTATTTTTATTGATTTTGAGGGGCATTCTTTGCATCTCCTGGATTTTGATATTTGTTCCCTTTGCCATATTAGGGAAATTCTCTACAATAATTCTCTCCAATATACCTTCTGCTCTCCTCTCTCTTTCTTCTTCTTCTGGAATCCCAATTATTCTAATGTTGCTTCATCTTATGGTGTCACTTATCTCTCGAATTCTCCCCTTATGGCCCAGTAGTTGTTTGTCTCTCTTTTGCTCAGCTTCTTTATTCTCTGACATTTGGTCTTCTATATCACTAATTCTTTCTTCTGCCTCATTTATCCTAGCAGTAAGAGCCTCCATTTTTGACTACGCCTCATTAATAGCTTTTTTTGATTCCAATTTGGTTAGATTTTAGTTCCTTTATTTCTCCAGAAAGGGCTTTTATCTCTCTGGAGAGGGTTTCTCTAAAATGAAGCAAAGTTTATATAAACTTAAATAAAATTTATAATATTAAAATATACAAAATATCGATTCCTTTAAGAGATACATAAATATTTAAAATTTCAAATTATAGGACAAGTTTATGTCCCACCATCACACCCCAGGCAACTTCGGAACAAACTCTTTGGCTGAATCAGGGGTGAGTATGCAAGATTATGTCTGTGTGCTTACATGTGCTTGTAGAGTACCAAGTAATCAATCTGGGCTTTTAAAATCAGTTTTTAATCTTTTCTGTGTATCTTGATGCAGCAAAACCTCAAAACTAACAGATCTCCTGTGGAAATGTCTCTGGCTGGAGTCAGGAGAATGGGCTTTCGCTTTGGTTTCCTAATTAATTCTAGGACACTGGGCAAGTCATACAACTATTCTTGGCTTCAATTTTGTCAACAAAGAAATTAAGGGAACTGAATTAAGTAACTTCTTATATGTTCTAAGAAAAGATAAGTAATAACCACTTACGTGGTTTGCTTGGAAAAATTGCTGTTGGACAATCATCATCCAGTAAGACTTGTGAGAGAGTCTAAAATGGAAGAAAGAGTATGTTAACATTTCAAAGGCTATATAATGACAACTTTTATTCTCAGTATAAAAATTGTGTCCTTTGAAAATTTAACTCCATAATTATCTCATTATTTCATGTTACTCCCCTATAAGAATGATTTTAAGATTATTATACACACATACTTATTTGACAAATGCTCTAAAATGTTCTAACTGTAATTCAGTCAAATCAACAATAATAAAACCAGACCCACTGAGTCAGGACACACTTTTGAAAAGTCACATTTTGAGTCTCTAATTCTTCATATTTTTTTTTTCTGGAAAAACAGCATCTTCTTAGTTAGAAGTTAGAAGCCATTAATACTATTTAACTGTTTAACATAACAGGGCTTTAGAATTCCTTCTTAAGTCTCAAACCTACGTAGGGTTTGAGGATTTTTTCTTAAGTGAATAATTATCAAACTGGGTTTAGAAATAAAATTCTACTTGTTACTAAGTCGTGGATCTTCATCACCACATTAATGAAATGATAATATTAATATTACCATTAGTTAGCTCCTAGATCTTGATGACATGGTCCAGCCAAGTAGAGAATTTGTTGGTTTTAGGGAATAGTTAAAGCTAACGGTAACTCACCAGGCTTAAGAGTTTTGCATAATACCCAAAGTCTACACAATGATATGCTATAAATGGTGCATGTAAATTTGTATGTACACGTGCATTTGTGTCTTAATGGAATAATACATAATCATTTCCTAGATGATTTAGGAGCTTATCCATTACAAATGCTCATTTTACATTTGAGATTGAAACAAGAGTTAAAGTCTTCTCTAGTTTTAAGCTTAAACACACATACCTTCACAGGCTTAACAAAAGGGGATTTGCAGAATTGGCTGTAATATGTCCAATAGTGTTTGTTTGTTCTGTATGAAAATTGTATTTCCATGTAGGTTAGAAACTTTTCTGGGCACTTGGAGACACAGATCTGTGAAGAAAAGGAAAACACAGTGGTGGAGACTCAACTGAATTGAATAAACCATGGAAGTATCTGTAAGATTAGACTTCTAAGCTATTTACCACTACAAGAAGCAAAGCACCATTTTTCATCAAAGAAACTTGCATCAATTTTCTAATTTATGTAAAAAATAAAATTTCATGCAATAGTTATCAATCTCTACTTCTTGCCTTTTGACAATGATTTGTGTTAAGACAATAGATGTATAATGACAGGCTTGTTTTTAACATCTGATTTTGGAATAATTGTAGATCTACTTGTAGCTATAGAAATAACATATTCCACCCAGTTTTAATCAATGGTAATAACTTGTACAATTACAGAACAATATCACAACCAAAAAATTGATATTGTTACCACCCACTAACCTTATTTAGATTTTACCAGTCTTACATGCACTCATTTATTTGTGTGTGTGTGTGTGCATGCATGCATTTCTATTTCTATTATCTATTACATTTCTATGCAGTTTTATTATGTTTAGGTTCATGTGACCACTATCATAGGACAGTGATGGATTTTTTAATAAAATATTCCCTTATTGGTTTCTGAGTTAGTAGATAAGAGTATAATGCAAGATTAATTTTTTGCAAGATTAATTTTGCCTGTGTAGTTTATGTATTTTGAGGGCTAGAATCTTACTTCCTTTTCTGTAGATGAATAAAATGGTCATTAAAACTGCTCCAAATATTGATAATTTATGCCACTAATAACTATCCATGTCAGTGAATTCTCAACAATTCTCAAAATATAATTTTGGACTTATTACTATAAGAAAATAACAAAATTGGGACTATTTGTGGTAGTCATTATTACAGTCTTTTACCAACAACACCAGCCAAATGTGGGCAGAGAGGTCACCAATGCAATTATTTTACATTAATGACCTTAGAGGACCTATTAATACCAAACCAGATCACTGTGACTACTAGTCCACAGAGCCATTGTGGAGTGACTGAAATCTAAGTAGGACCTCCACAGAGAGAAAACAGAATCCAAAAAGATACACTCTATCGGTTTTGCTTTTGTTTGTAATTAAAAAAAACAAAAAACAAAGATCCCATTAAGCCATCAGAGTTGCAGTCCGTAGACATTCTCTCCCCCTTTGGTTCCTCCTTATGAAAGCCTTCTCAGCTCTGACTTGCTCCATAAGCCTGCTGTAATTTGTTAACTTCTCACTGGCCAGATTCTAGCTCAATCCATTGGCAGTTAGGTAAAAATCTTGCTGCTGAGCTGACAGCTCTTCCCCATTATTTGGGTCAAGTTTCTACTGCACACAAAAACATTTGGTGTCAACTCCACAGCTAAGGTAAGAGGTGGAAAACTAAATAGATATGTCAAATCTCACCATTAATGTTGTTTTGTAGTAGCAGCAGCAACAACTGAATTTCTTCTACAAGTTCTGACAGGGCAAACAACGTGTCTCCACATTCACACCTCTGTGTGTATTTTCTCTTTGTCAGTTTCTCATATATACATAGGCATTCATGAGCAGGTGTGTGCGCGTGCGCGCGCGCACACACACACACACACACTCTCACACACCTCTAGAGGAAATATTTAAATTTCACAGATATCTTTCCGCAAAAGCTGAAGAACTGTTTAGGGACATTCAAAGTCCCTAAGATGCTCACTTTTTTTTTTTTTCTTTTAAAGAAGGCTAAGGTTATCATCAATACAAATGTCAAAATTTCACTCTGATTGGAGCTAAGCTGAGTAAACCTTTAACATATTGGAAGATACTTTATATTTAGACTTTGACAATAATATGGTTTGAAACATAACTTCACTAGTTCCCCTATCGGGTAGATTTAAATAGATTTATAAAATGAATACTGAAAGTACTAATGCTTTCACAGGCCTTAAATGAAAATAGGAACTACTGAGTTGGGACCATGATTTCTATATTCCTAAATACACACACATACAATGTATACTCCATATTAACAGTGCTGTGTATGCAATGTATACAAGAAAGTAATTAAGATGGTAAAAAGTGGTTTGTTAAAGAGAAGCACATCAAATTTCATTCCAGACACAAATGAGCTGTTAAAATACAATATAGCAACTGCTCTTTATTCTCTCCCTCTAGCAGACCAATTTGTTCATTTCAAATATGATGCTGATTAGTAGCAATCAACATATAATTAGCCAAAAATGAAGGTCACATTGAGGCACAGTATCCTAATTGATCACAGTCTGTCCTCTAAACGCTTGTGACACATGTCTGGACTATGCTGGCAGTTAACAAAAAACATAATGCATAAAAATATGGCTTGGATCAGTAGATACACGAATGCCTGGCAGGCTAAAAGCAAGTCTCCATGACTGGCAGCAAAAATACATTCTGACTCAATTCTGCTTCTTTGTGTGACCACAAAGGGGCACTTAAAATATAGTTCTTCGCCATTATTTTTATATCTGCAATTCATATAGTTTAACATCTAATACAAATCAGAATTTGGTGAGTAGAAGAGCTATCTGTAGGTTACAACACTACATTTGCTATGAAAAAAACATGATCTAGTGGGGTACTTTACATAAATGTAAATAAGTTGTACATGGGTACATTAAAAAACATATGTACAAAGATATTTTTGTTTCCTCATGGGAATGATGGATCTAAACAGTGGAATATTTCCTAGACTGGGAGTAGGAAGATAGTCACTCATTTATTCCTTCAACAAATACTTATTGATCATCTACTCTGAGCCTATTCTAGGCACTGGAAACACAGTGAATAAAACAAATAAAATTTTTGCCCTCAAGTTGTTTACTTTCTAATAGAGGAGAGATGGATAACAACAAATAAGTAAAATTGTTTGTTATAAGATGGCAATAAGTGCTATGGAGAAAAATAAGGCTAGAAAGGTTAGAGGCGGAAAGGTAGCTGGGTAAGATTCCAGTTTTATTAATTTTATTTCTTTTCAATGTTCCAAAATTCATTGTTTATCCACCACACCCAGTGCTCCATGCAATATGTGCCCTCCATAATAGCCACCACCAGGCTCACCCAATCCCCCACGCACTCCCCCTCCAAAACCCTCAGTTTGTTTCTCAGAGTCCATAGTCTCTCATGGTTTGTCTCCCCCTCCGATTTCCCCATCTCACTTCTCCTTTGCATCTCCCAATGTCCTCCGTGTTATTCCTTATGCACCACAAGTAAGTGAAACCATATGATAATTGATTCTCTCTGCTTGACTTATTTCACTCAGCATAATCTCTTCCAGTCCCATCCATGTTGATACAAAAGTTGGGTATTCATCCTTTCTGATGAAGGCTTAATATTCCATTGTATATATGGACCATATCTTCTTTATCCATTCATCTGTTAAAGGGCATTTTCGTTCTTTCCACAGTTTGGCGACTGTGGCCATTGCTGCTATGAACATTGGGGTACAGGTGGCCCTTCTTTTCACTATATCTGTATCTTTGGGGTAAATACCCAGTACTGCAATTGCAGGGCCATAGGGTAGCTCTATTTTTAATTTAAGGAATCTCCACACTGTTTTCCAAAGTGGCTGCACCTACTTGCATTCCCACCAACAGTGTAAGAGGGTTCCCCTTTCTCCACACCCCCTCCAACACTTGTTGTTTCTTGTGTTGTTAATTTTGGCCATTCTAACTGGTGTAAGGTGGTATCTCAATGTGGTTTTGATTTGAATCTCCCTGATCGCTAATGATGATGAACATTTTTTTCATGCGTCTGTTAGCCATTTGTATGTCTTCATTGGAGAAGTATCTGTTCATGTCTTCTGCCCATTTTTTGATGTGATAATCTGTTTTGTGTGTGTTGAGTTTAAGAAGTTCTTTATAGATCCTGGATATCAGCCCTTTGTCTGTAGTGTCATTTGCAAGTATCTTCTCCCATTCAGTGGATTGCCTCTTTGTTTTGTTGACTGTTTCCTTTGCTGTGCAGAAGCTTTTGATCTTGATGAAGTCCCAAAAGTTCATTTTCGCTTTTGTTTCCTTTGCCTTTGGAGACATATCTTGAAAGAAGTTGCTGTGGCTGATGTCAAAGAGGTTACTGCCTATGTTCTCCTCTAGGATTTTGATAGATTTCCTGCCTCACGTTGAGGTCTTTTATCCATTTCGAATTTATCTTTGTGTACAGTGTAAGAGAATATTCAAGTTTCATTCTTCTACACATAGCTGTCCAATTTTTCCAGAACCATTTATTGTTTTCCACTGTATATTTTTTCCTGCTTTGTCAAAGATTATTTGACCATAGAGCTGAAGGTCTGTATCTGGGCTCTCTATTCTGTTACACTGGTCTATGTGTCTGTTTTTGTGTCAGTATCATCCTGTCTTGGTGATCACAGCTTTGCAGTAAAGCTTGAAATCAGGAAATGTGATGCCCCCAGTTTTGTTTTACCTTTTCAACATTTCCTTAACAATTCGGAGTCTTTTCTGGTTTCATACAAATTTTAGGATTGTTTCTTCCAGCTCTTTTAAAAAAGCCAGTGGGATTTTGATTGGGATGGCATTGAAAGTATAGATGGCTTTAGGCAGTATAGACATTTTAACAATGTTTATTCTTCCGATCCTGAGTATGGAATGCTCTTCCATCTTTCTGTGTCTTCTTCAATTTCTTTATGAGTGTTCTGTAGTTCTTTGAGTATAGTTCCTTTACCTCTTTGGTTAGGTTTATTCCCAGGTATCTTATGGTTCTTGGTGCTATAGTAAATGCAATTGATTCTTTAATTTCCCTTTCTATTTTTTCATTGTTAGTGTATAAGAAAGCCACTGATTTCTGTACATTGATTTTGTATCCAGCCATGTTACTGAATTGCTGTATGAGTTCTAGCAGTTTGGGGGTGGAGGCTTTTGGGTTTTCCATATAAAGTACCACGTCATCTGCAAAGAGAGAGAGTTTGACTTCTTCATTACCAATTTGAATACCTTTTATTTCTCTTTGTTGTCTGATTGCTGTTCCTAGAACTATGTTGAACAACATTGGTGAGAGTGGGCATCCTTGTCATGTTCCTGATCAGGGAAGCCTGTCAGCTTTCCCCCACTGAGAATGATATTCATTGTTGGTTTTTCAGAGATAGATTTTATGAAGTTGAGGAATGTTCCCTCTAGCCCTATACTTTGAATCGTTTTAATCAGGAATGGATACTGTATCTTGTCAAATGCTTTTTCTGCATCAATTGAGAGGACCATGTGGTTCTTCTCTTTTCTTGATTTGTTCTATCACACTGAGTGATTTGCGAATGTTGAACCACCCTTGCATCCCATGGATAAATCCCACCTGGTCATGGTGGATAATCTTTTTAATGTACTGTTGGGTCCTATTAGCTAGGATCTTGTTGAGAATCTAACCTTTCATATTCATCAAGGATATTGGTCTGAAATTCTCCTTTTTGGTGATTTTTGCCTAGTTTGGGGATCAAGGTAATGCTGGCCTCATAAAAAGAGTCTGGAAGTTTTCCTTCTGCTTCAATTTTTTGAAACAGCTTCAGGAGAATAGGTATTATTTCTTCTTTGGATGTTTGGTAGAATTCTCCAGGGAATCCGTCAGGTCCTGGGCTCCTGTTTTTTGGGAGGTTTTTGATCACTGCCTCAATATCGTTACTAGATATCGGTCTATTCAGGTTGTCAATTTCTTCCTGGTTCAATTTTGGGAGTTTATAGTTTTCCAGGAATGCATCCATTTCATCTAGGTTGCTTAACTTTTGGCATATAACTGTTGATAATAAGTTCTGATGATTGTTTCTACTTCCTTGGTGTTAGTTGTGATCTCTCCCTTTTCATTCATAATTTTATTAATTTGGGCTTTCTCTCTTTTCTTTTGGATTAGTGTGGCCAATGGTTTATCGATCTTAATGATTCTTTCAAAAAACCAGCTTCTAGTTTCATTGATGCGTTCTACTGTATCTCTAGTTTCTCTGTCATTGATCTCTGCTCTAATCTTGATTATTTCCCTTCTTGTATGTGGAGTTGGCTTAATTTGTTGTTGATTCTCCAGTTCTTTAAGGTGTAGAGAGAGCGAGTGTATTGTGGATTTTTCAATTTTTTTGAGGGAGGCTTGGATGGCTTTGTATTTCCCCCTTAGGACTGCCTTTGCTGTATCCCATAGGTTTTGGACCGAAGTGTCTTCATTCTCATTGGTTTCCATGAATTGTCTAAGTTCTTCTTTGATTTCCTGGTTGATCCAAGCATTCTTAAGCAAGGTGGTCTTTAGCTCCCAGGTGTTTGAGTTCCTTCTGAACTTTTCCTTGTGATTGAGTTCCAGTTTCAAAGCACTGTGATCTGAGAATATGCAGGGAATAATCTCAGTTCTTTGGTATCTGTTGAGCCCTGATTTGTGACCCAGTATGTGGTCTATTCTGGAGAAGGTTCCATGTGCTCTCGCGAGGAATGAGTATTCTGTTGTTTTAGGGTGGAATGTTCTGTTTATATATCTATGAGTCCATCTGGTCCAATGTGTCATTTAATGCTCTTCTTTATTGATTTTCTGCTTGGATGATCTGTCTATTACTGAGAGAGGTGTGTTAAGATCTCCTACTATTAATGTATTCATATCAGTATGACTCTTTATCTTGATTAACAGTTGTCCCATGCAGTCGGCTGCTCCCATATTGGGGGCATAAATATTTACAATTGTTAGATCTTCTTGGTGGATCGCCCCTTTAAGAATGATGTAGTGTCCTTCTGTATCTCTGACTACAGTCTTTAGTTTAAAATTTAATTTATCTGATATGAGAATCCATACCAGATGGATATTTTCTTTCTACCCCCACTTTTTTTTGAGGCCCATTGGCATGAAAGATGCTTCTCCATCCCTTAAATTTCAATCTGGATGTATCCTTAGGTTCCAAATGGGTCTCTTGTAGACAACATATGGATGGGTCCTGTCATTTTATACAATTTAGAACCCTGTGCCATTTTATGGGAGCGTTTAGGCTGTTCACATTGAGAGTGATTTTGAAAGATAAATTTTTATTGACATCATGTTGCCTGTGAAGTCCTTGTTTCTACAGATTGTCTCTGTAAATTTCTGTTCTATGACACTCTTGGGTTCCTACTTCTTTTATAGAACCCCCCTTAATATTTCTTGTAGTGCTGGCTTGGTGGTCACATACTCTTTTAAATCTTGCCAGTCTTGGAAGATCTCTATCTCTCCATCCATTTTTGAATGTCAGCCTTGATGGATAAAGTATTATGGCTGAATGTTCTTCTCATTTAGTTTCCTGAATATGTCTTGCCAGCCCTTTCTGGCTTGTCAGGTTTCTGTAGACAGGTCTGATGTTATTCTGATGGACCTGCCTCTGTACATAAGGAATCTCTTCCCCCTAGCGCTCTCAAGAGATCTTGTCTTAAAATTATGATTCATCGGTTTCACAATCAAGTGTCTTGAAGTCTTTCTAGATTTATTGATTTGAGGGGTGATCTTTCTGCCTCTAGGAGAGGAACCCCGGTTCCATTCCCCAAATTGGGAAAATTTTCATGGAGAATTTGTTCAGGTATAGCTTCTAGTCTTCTTTCTTTCTCCTCCCCTTCAGGGATCCCAATAATTCTGGTATTGGAACATTTCATGGCATCATTTATTTCCCTAATTCTGTTTTCAAGATTTCTAAGCTTTTTGTACCAGGCCTCCTCCTGATCCTTTTTCTCTATCAGTTTGTCCTCTAGATCACTAATTCTATCTTCTGCCTTGGTTACCCGCACCTGAGAGAGTTCCATGCAGGCACTAGTCAGTGGTCTCTAGGACCGGCCGAGAGTCTGCACACTCCCATCCTGGGCTTGAAAATCTCAGTATGCTATCTCTAGTTGGGATCTCTCAGGAGGTCTGGACCCCAGACTGCAGTCCCAGCAAAGGCTGCCACTGGAAGTGGGCTCCCTAGACCAGTATTGTTTATGGTTTTAGTGGCACAGGGGTGCAGAGACAAGCGGGTGCTTTGGGTGACCCCCGAGACAGTGGCTGAGGAGGTGCACTGTCTGTGGGAGGTTGCCTGGCTCAGCAGAGTTTGCAAAAGGGGATTCTGTGTATTCTGGACAACCCAGAGGGAAGCAGATTGAGGCTTCTCTCTGACATGGAGGTTTGGGTGCAGTTTGCTTTCCATTAAACCTCTGAAAGGCCAGGAAAAAGCCGCCAAAGGGGAAACAAACAAACAAAAACCTCCAGAGAAGAAAAGCCTGAAAAAAAAAAAAACAAAACCAGTTTCCACAGAGCCTAGCACCTTGATAGGGAGCAGGAGGACTCAACCCAAGCAAGACTGACTGAAAAGCAGCACGGCAGGCCCCTCCCCAAGAAAGCCAACCAAAAGAACAAGAGGACAACCACAACAGGGTCCCCATAAAATTGTAAAACCCAATATCAGGGGAAAACAAGATATTAACCTCCCAGTATTACCCTAAAACCTGTTATTTCATAGATACAACTTTTATTTTTAATTCGTTCTCACTATTCTTATTCTTTTTAATTTTTAAACTATTTACCACTACAATGAGAAGTTTAATACAACATATTCCATAATTACCTTTTAACTTGAACTTTTTTCATACATATACCCGTGTTTTTCTTTTGCTTTTCTATTTTCTTAAATATACATATAGATATAAGCTTCAAGGTAATCCTCTTTCCCTAATCAACACTACCTCTATATATAAACCAGTTTTAATCTCCCTTTATCTCTGGAAAGGTGAGTCCTTTAAGAAAGATATCAAGATACACCCAGGAAGAATCAAAATAACCTTCCTTTCCCACATTGAGTATTTGTAACCACCCTCTCATCTTTTTCTTCCATCAGTGTTTCTGTGTATTTGTTTTTGTTCTGGTATTATATAAATCTTATCCTAGGGGTTCATTTTGGCTGGGTTCTTTTTTCTTTTCTTGTCATTTACTTTTGTCAGTCGTTTTGTTTGTCCATTTTTGTTTGTATACCTTATAAACCTTACCTTTGGGGCCCATTCTGGTTGGGTCTTCTCTTTTTGTTTTCTAACTGTCTGTTGGTCTGTCTGTCTGTCTCTCTCTCTTGTCTTTTTTCTTTCTGTTTGGTAGTGACTTCCGATTGTTCAGAAGCATTCCAGGTGCACCTTTCCTGGATCATGGTTGATATATTCAGCTACACATCCCCTCAACTATCTCTCATCAAAATGACTTGGAGGAGGAAGGCCTAACAGAGGAAAAATTCAGAGACTGTGCCCTCTCCATCAGAGCTATTGGATATGGACATAAACAGTATGTCAGAAAGGGAATTCAGGGTAATAATTATCCAGACAATGGCTAGGTTGGAGAAAACCATTAATGACAGCATGGAATCGATTAAGGCAGAAGTGAAACTGCCCAGGAAAAAGTTAAAATTGCCATCAATGAGATCCAATCTAATCTAAATTCTCTAACATCTAGGGTTACCAAGATTCCAGTTTTAAATGGGTATCAAGGAAGGCCCTAAATAAAAAGGTAACATTTGAGGAAAGATGTGAAGACTATTCATCAAACCATAGTCATTTGGAGAAAAAGTACTCTAGGCAGAGAGAGCAGCAAAGTCCAAGGCTCTGAGGAAGAAGTACTCCTGGATCCTTTCACAGACAACAGATGGGTAATATAACCCAAGTGCAGTGAGCAGAGAGAGAGTAACAGCAAATGTAGTCAAAGTTGGACAGACAGTGAAGGATCCTGTAAGGCCACTGTTAGGACTTTGCTTTTAATCTCAGTAACCTGGGAAGTTATGGGGACAAGGCCTAAATGAAGGAGAAACATAAATGTGACATATTTAGTAGGATCACACTAGCTGCTAAGTAGAAAAGAGAATGTAAGGGGTAAAAATTAGGGCAAGGATAGAGTCAGATCAGTCAGAAGGTCATTGAACTAATGTAGATAAGAGATGATGGTTTTTTTTGTTTTGTTTTGTTTTTTAAAGATTTTATTTATTTATTTGACAGAGAGAGATCACAAGTAGACAGAGAGGCAGGCAGGGAGAGAGAGAGGGAAGCAGGCTCGCCGCTGAGCAGAGAGCCCGATGTGGGACTCGATCCCAGGACCCTGAGATCATGACCTGAGCCGAAGGCAGCGGCTTAACCCACTGAGCCACCCAGGCGCCCAAGAGATGATGGCTTTTTGAAAAAAGGAAGAGATGGTGTGGTGAAAACTAATTTGGTCTAGGCACATTTTGAATGGAGATCAGAGGAATTAGCTGAAGATTCATACATGAGTGTGAGAGAAAAAGAGGAATGAAGAATTGATTCCATGGTATCTGGAGCTGGCCTTAACTGAAAGAGGGAAGACAGCTACGATGGGAAAATAGTTTTAAGGATAAAGTCAGAGGCTAGGAATTGAGTTTTGGAGATGTTAAATTTGAGATACCAACTAAATATCCATGTAGAGACATTGTACAGGTGGTTGGATATAAAGATCAGGTGATTAGGGAGCAGATTTATCTGGATATATAAATTAGGGAGGGCAGCATATAGATAATGTTAAAACCATGAGACTAGATGAGATCACCAAAAGAGTAAATGTAGATTTTGAAAAGGACTAAGCTTGGTGATGGGAGGGAACTCCAACATTTACAAGGTGTTGGAAAGATGAAGAAAAACCAGCAAAGAAGACTAACGAGGAGTATCCAGAGAGTTGGGAGGAAACCTAGAAGCATGTTGTGTCCTAAAAGTCAAGTCAAGAAAGTGTTTTAAGGAGGACAGCTTGAATGAACAATGCTGTTAGATCAAGTAAATGTGAAAATGAGAATTAGCCATTTGTTTAATAATACAGAGTTCAATGGTATCACTTTGAAAAAATTGGAGTAGGAATAAAAGCCTGAATGATAATAGAGGATTTAGATTCATTGAATAGAGACTATTGTTCTGAGGACTTTTGCAAAAAAGAGGTACAGAGATATGAAGCAGTACCTGGAGGGTGGGGTGTGTGGGATCAAGGAGAGAATTCTTTGAGACAGAAGAAATAACAGCATGTTTGTATACTGATGGAGATGATTTAGTAGAGAAGGAAAAATGGTAATTAAAAAAAAAAAAAACCCAGAAAATTTCTGGAGTGTTGTGCTTGAATGTGTGAGATATAGTGCACAATTGGATGGGCTGACCTTAGGAGCACAAGCAGTTCATCCACATTATGACAAGGAAAGACTGAACAAATAAACGAACACAAATGATGACAGGTAGGCAAGAGGATGTTACTGTAGGAGCTTTTAAAAGTTGTCTTCTGAACGCTTACACTTTCTCAGTGAAATAGGAAGAAAAGTCAGAGGCTGACAAAGAGATTGACACAGAGTTCTTAGAAGTTTAAGAGGAAAAGGTGTGAAATTGTTTTCTAGAAGGCCAGGCTAGTGAATAGACAAGGGGTTTGTAGCATGGTTGTGGGATAACACTAAGGGCCCACTGAGATTAATGGTTCTGAATCGAAAGAACTATTATATATGTTTTCTCCAACAATTCACAGCTGCCTGCGTTCAGGCATAGAATAGGCAGAGAGTTGCACTTAGCTAGGGATGAAGTTTTGTAAGGAAGTACAACTATGTGGGAGGGGGCAAAGGAATTGAGGGTTTACATAAAGGAGTGAATTTAAAGAGGGGTCATGAAATCTAAGTCAGACAGAGATGGAAATGAAAACATGAGGGAACTAAGGGATACTGTGAAGGGGTTAACATTAGGGATTTGTAGGTCCCAATGAAGTAGAAGGATTGTAATTGGAATGTTAGAGGGATGAGATGGTCAGATATAGGGATGTTTGAAATTGAGATTATGAAGGGTGGTAACTACTGGTATGAAGAGTTCAGAGATTTGATCTTGGGAGTGGGTGGCTGTGATAGAAAACAAAGTCTTGTGGTAGAGGTAGTCACAGAACTAAGATGCCAATATCTCAAGTTAGCTTTCATCTCTGAAGAAAATAAGATATCAAAATTCTTTGAGAGAGATGAGGAAGAGAGCAAGCAAGCAGATTTACAATTAGATCAGAGAAGATCTTTGGGTGTGGTTTACTGGTACATGAAGCAAGAGGAAGCAAATAAGGTAGAAGCCTATTACATTTTTGAGGCAGTTATGCTGCCAAAGAATTCATGACCTAATCTGAAAAGGTCTTTGACTGTTAAAATAATCTCTGAGGTCCTAAATTTGCACAACAGGAAGGGAGCTTCAAAGTTCTATGCCCCTCAAAAGAGCATATATCTCCAATGCTCAGCAATGATGTGGTCTGAGGATAGCAGACAGGTTTCCTTCCAAGTAGTTGAGTAACGGACCATAGGATGAAATGGGGAATATATTGTAGGTTGAATAAGAATGTTTTCCAGTGCCATGCACCAGAAACCACTGTGCATTTATCACTCCTCCTTTTCCGATCTGGAGTCTGTATTCTAATAGTCCTAGCCTCATTCCCCATTGTGCATTCAATGTAAAGACCTTATAGAGGACTTATCACCCAGAGATCCTTGGACTTTGGCTTAAAGATAGTACTAAGCGGGATGCCGGGTTATCTCCCTTGGGAAGAAGAGTATTCTGGAGGACAGAGGGATAGACTATGGAAGACCCAACTAACTGCCCATTGAAGTCTGTGCTTTATCCCACAGTGGCATTCCCTTACTTCTTCCTTCTTGCATCTAGGTGCAAGAAAAATATAAAATATAAAAATAATGTGCATGTTGTTTAAGTAGAAATGCAATGCATGAACAATTCTAAACCAAGGCTTTTAGGAGCAGAGATGCTCGAATAGCCAGAGGAATGTTGAAAAAGAAAGCCAAAGTTGGTAGCATCACAATTCCAGGCTTCAAACTCTATTACAAAGCTGTCATCATCAAGACAGTATGGTACTAGCATTAAAACAGACACATAGATCGGGGCGCCTGGGTGGCTCAGTGGGTTAAAGCCTCTGCCTTCAGCTCAGGTCATGATCTCAGGGTCCTGGGATCAAGCCCCGCATCGGGCTCTCTGCTCAGCAGGGAGCCTGCTTCCCTTCCTCTCTCTCTGGCTGCCTCTCTGCCTACCTGTGATCTCTGTCAAATAAATAAATAAAATTAAAAAAAAAAACAAAAAAAAAAACAGACACATAGATCAATGGAACAGAATAGAAATCCCAGAAATAGACCCTCAACTCTATGGTCAACTAATCTTCGGCAAAGCAGGAAAGAATGTCCAATGGAAAAAAGACAGTCTCTGCAACAAATGGTGTTGAGAAAATTGGACAGCCACATACACAAGAATGAAAGTGGACCATTTCCTTACACTACACACAAAAATTGACTCAAAATGGATGAAAAATCTCAATGTGAGAAAGGAATCTATCAAAATCCTTGAGGAGAACACAGGCAGCAAACTCTTCAACCTCAGCTGCAGCAACTTCTTCCTAGGAACATCGGCAAAGGCAAGGGAAGCAAGGTTAAAAATGAAATATTGGGATTTCATGAGGATCCAAAGCTTTTGCACAGCAAAGGAAACAGTTAACAAAACCAAAAGATATCTGACAGAATGGGAGAAGATATTTGCAAATGACATATCAGATAAAGGGCTAGTATCCAAAATCTATTAAGAACTTATCAAATTCAACACCCAATGAACAAATAATCCAATCAAGAAATGGGTAGAGGACATGAACAGACATTTTTGCAAAGAAGACATCCAGATGGCCAACAGACACATGAAAAAGTGCTCCACATCACTCGGCATCAGGGAAATACACATCAAAACCACAATGAAAATAAATAAAAAAAATCTTAAAAAAAAAAAAACCACAATGAGATACCACCTCACACCAGTCAGAATGGTTAAAATTAACAAGTCAGGAAATGACAGATGCTGGCAAGGAAAGTGGAACCCTCCTACACTGTTGGTGGGAATGCAAGCTGGTGCAACCACTCTGGAAAACAGCATGGAGGTTCCTTAAAAAGTTGAAAATAAAGCTACCCTACAACCCAGCAATCACACTACTGGGTATTTACCCTAAAGATACAAATGTAGTGATCCGAAGGGGCACATGTACCCAAATGTTTATAGCAGCAATGTCCACAATAGTCCAACTATGGAAAGAACCTAGATATCCATCAACAGATGAACGGATAAAGAAGAGGGTATATATATACAATGGAATACTATGCAGTCATCAAAGGAAATGAAATCTTGCCATTTGTGACAACGTGGATGGAACTAGAGGGTATTATGCTTAGTGAAATGAGTCAATCAGAGAAAGATAATTATCATACGATCTCACTGATATGAGGAAGTTGAGAGGCAACATTGGGGCTTGGGGAGTAGGAAGGGAATAAATGATATAAGATGGGATTGGGAGGGAGACAAACCATAAGAGACTCTTAATCTCACAAAACAAACTGAGGGTTGCTGGGGGGAGGGAGGTAGGGAGAGGGTGGTTGGGTTATGGACACTGGGGAAGGTATGTGCTATGGTGAGTATGGTGATGTGTGTAAACCTGGTGATTCACAGACCTGTACCCCTGGGGCTAATAATACATTATATATTAATAAAAAAATAAAAAATTTTTAAAAAGCAGCAGGGATGCTTATTTATCTTCTCTTTCCTTCTGGCAGGTAGATACAGATGATAAGGACTTAAGGCAGAGCCACCAGGTGAAAGGAGCTTGGAGAAAAGCTGCCCACTGACCATAAACACCAGCCTTATACTGTAACATGACCAGAAATAAACTTTATTGTGTTGAGACACTTAAAAAACTCAAGTTTTTTCATTATACTAGCTAGCTTTGCTCTTCCTAATACTGACATTGAGAAAAAAATGCCACTTCTCAGGACAGCAAGTTTGTTCATTTTCTAAAATTAGGTGGTTCAACAAAATCGCTGACAATCTTTAGTGATACTACAATAATTAGTCCTGCCTTATTTTGATGGTATATGAACAAACATGTGCTCATGCATATGTCTTCCCACCTTCCGTGAATTTATCATTAACTATACACACTCAGGATTCAAATGAAATTGCTTATTCTTTTATCCAAAAATGTTCAAAATTGAAACACATTTTCTGCCTTACCTGTGTAGTAGGGCACTGTAGGTTTACCACCACGGAAGGACTGGTACAGCTGAACAAGTTAAAGTAAAACAAAATGGTCTTGTTCCTGTTAAGAAAACAGCATAAAATAATCTTTTTAGTGATTGTGGAAATAGTCTGTATCATTTCAGACCCTGTACACTTTTAATATAATGACCTTTAAAATATGGCTTCATTTTCCCCAGATAGCTACAATATAGTCCCCAACTCCCCTTTAAGCTGCTTAACATTCAAAATTTTTTGTAATAATAAAAAATTGAAATAATGAAACTTTCTATCAACAGTAGATTAGTTACAGGATTTTATGTCCACAAAGAAGACGATATTACGATTGAAAATAATATTGAAGAAATGTTTAACAGATGGGTAAATTCACAATACATTAATTTTAGGAAGCAGGTCACTAAAAACTATTAAATATAATTAGATTTTAGTTTTTCAAAAACAGATAAAACATATGTAGAAACAAATTAATATATATGAATAGTAGGATAAAATGTTTAGTTAATTTTTGTACCTTTATGGATTTTCTAAAATAAAGGTATCACTTTGTAAACTAAAAAAAGATAAATAAATTCAGTGAGATGTTCTGTTTGAAATTGTGGGCAGTAGCATAATAATGAGGCAGGGTGATATTCACTATCACTAGCATTGAGTGGGGTAGTAATCTGCCATTTAGCAATCCATGATTCTCTTTTGAATCTCAATTTCATCTGTACAATGGGGGATAATACCAGCCCTACTAACTTCATAGTTGTGTTGGGAGGACGTAAGAGAATATGTAGTGAACTCAAGACAAGTGGCTGTCCAACTCCAATATGTATCTCTAAAATTTGGAAGTCTTTGTTGAAAATCGTGATTCCTGACTCTTCTTCAACTCTTGAGAGCCAAATCTCAGGAATTTTGGAATTCACATTTTCCCCTCTATTCTCTCCAGTAGATTTATTTTTCTATTTATTTTTATGTAAATTTGAATAGCCAACATATAGTATATCATTAGTTTTAGATGTAGAGTTCAATAACTCATCAGTTGTAACACCCAATGCTCATCACAACATGTGCCCTCCCTAATGCCCAACACCTGGTTAGCCCATCTCCCACCCCTTCCCTCCAGTTTGTTTCCTATAGTTTAGGGTCTCTCATAGTTTTTCTCCCTCTGATTACTTCCCATTCAGTTTTCCCTCACTTCCTCTATGATCCTCTATGCTCTTGCTTATATTCCACATGAGTGACACCATATAATTGTCTTTTCTCTGACTTACTTTGCTCAGCCTAACACCCTCCAGTTCCATCCACATCATGTAAATGGTAGTATTCATCCTTTCTGATGGCTGAGTAATATTCCTCTGTGTGTGTGTGTGTGTGTGTGTGTGTGTGTATACACCACATCTTTTTTATCCATTCATCTGTCAATGGACATTCTCAGCTTTTTCCATAGTTCAGCTATTGTGGACTTCTATAAAATTGGGGTACATGTGCCCCTTCAGATCACTACATTTGTACGTCTGGGGTAAATAGCTAGTAGTACAATAGCTGGGTCTCAGGTAGATCTATTTTTAACTTCTTGAGGAACCTCCATACTGTTTACCAGAGTGGCTGTACCAGCATGCATTCCCACCAACAGTGTAAGAGGGTCCCCCTTTCTCCACATCCTTGACAGCATTTGTTGTTTCCTGACTTAATGTTAGCCATTCTGAGTGTGACCCAGTATGTGTGAGGTAGTATCTCACTGTGGTTTTGATTTGTTATTCCCTGATGCCAAATCATGTTGAACACTTTTTCATGTGTCTGTTGGCTATTTTTGTAGGTCTTCTTTGGAGAAATGTCTGTTCAGTCTTCTGCCCATTTCTTGATGGATTATTTGTTCTTTGGGTGTTGAGTTTGATAAGTTCTTTAAAGATCTTGGATACTAGCCCTTTATCTGATTTGTCATTTGCAAATTGATTTGTAAATCAATTATTTGATTTGTCATTTACAAATATCTATATTACTTAATATTAATGTAGTATACCACACTGATTGATTTGCAGATGTTGAACCACCCTTGCAGCCCAGGAATAAATCTCACTTGGTCTTAGTGAACATGACCTTTTAATGTACTGTTGGATCCTATGGGCTAGTATCTTGGTGAATATTTTGGCATCCATGTTCATCAGGGACATGTCTGTAATTCATTTCGGTGGGGTCTTTGGTTTTGGGATCAAGGTAATACTGATCTCATAGAATTTGGAAGTTGTCTTTCCATTTGTTTTTTTGAAAAAGGTTCAGAATAATGGGTATTAATTCTTCTTTAAATGCTTGGTAGAATTCCCCTGGGAAGCCATTTGGCCCTGGCCTCTTGTTTGTTGGGAGACTTTTTTTTATTACTGCTTCAATTTCCTTACTGGTTATGGGTCTGCTCATGTTTTCTGTTTCTTCCTGGTTCAGTTTTTGTAGTTTATGCATCACTAGGAATACACCCATTTCTTCCAGGTTTCCTAGTTTGTTGGTGTATAGTTAATAATATGTTCTTATAATTGTCTATTTCCTTGGCGTTGGTCATGATTTCTCCTCTTTCATTCATGATTTTATTAATTTGGGCTTTTTTTTCTTTTTGATAAGTCTGGCTAGGGGTTTATCAATCTTATTAATTCTTTCAAAAAACCAGCTTCTATTTTCATTGATCTGTTCTACTGCTCCTTTGGTTTTGATTGATTTCTGTTCTAATCTTTATTATTTCTCATCTCCAGCTAGATTTAGGCTCTATTTGCTGTTCTTTTTTTATTATTATTTGTTTATTTACAGCATAACAGTGTTCATTGTTTTGGCATCACACCCAGTGCTCCATGCAGTACGTGCCCTTCCTATTACCCACCACTTGGTTCCTCAACCTCCCACCCCCCCCCGCCCCTTTCTATTTGCTGTTCTTTCTCCAGCTCCTTTAGGTGTAAGGTTAGCTTGTGTATTTCATACTTTTCTAATTTCTTGAGAAAGGCTTGTATTGCTATGTACTTCCTCTCTTTGGACCACCCAAATCCCAATGATTTTGAACAGGTTTTTTTTTTTTTTTTTAAATTTTCATTTGTTTCCATGAATTTTTAAATTCTTCTTTAATTTCCTGGTTGACCCATGCATTCTTTGATAGGATGTACTTTAATCTCCAAGTATTTGAGTTCCTTCCAAATTTCCTCTTGTGATTGAATTCAAGTTTCAAAGCCCTGTGGCTTAAAAATATGCAAGGAATAATCTCAATCTTTCCTTACCTGTTGAGACCTGATTTGTGATCCAGTATGTGATCTATTCTGGAGAATGTTCCATGTGCTCTCAGAAAGAATGTGTATTCTGTTGCTTTAGGATGGAATGCTCTGTATATATCTGTGAAGTCCATCTGGTCCAGTGTGTCATACATAGTTGTTGTTTCCTTGTTGATCTGCTTAGATGATCTGTCTATGCTGTGAGTGGGGTGTTAAAATCCCCTACTATTATTGTGTTATTATCAATGTGTTTAATTTTGTTATTAATTGGTTGATAGAATTGGCTGCTCCCACGTTGGGCACGTAAATATTTATAATTATTAGATCTTCTTGTGGGATAGACACTTTAAGTATGATATAGTATCCCTCTTCATCACTTACTACAGTCTTTGGTTTGAAATCTAATTTGTCTAATATTAGGATTGCAACCCTAGCATTCTTTTGATTTCCATTAGCATAATGAATCGGTCTCCACTCTCTCACTTTCAGTCTGGAGAGGTCTTCAGGTCTAAAATGAGTCTCCTAGAGAGAGCATATCAATGGTTTTGCTTTCTTCTTCATCTAATACCCTGTGTTTTTTGATTGGAGCATTTAGCCCATTTACATTCAGAGTAACTATTGAAATAGATGAATTTAGTGCCATTGTATTACCTGTAAAATCACTGCTTCTGTGTATTGTCTCTGTTCCTTTCTGGTCAATGTTAATTCTGGGCTCTCTCTTCACATGAGAGGTCCCTTCTAATATTTATTACAGGGCTGGTTTAATGATCACAGATTCTTTTAGTTTCTGTTTGTCCTAGAAGCTCTTTAGCTATCCTTCCATTCTGAATGATAGCCTTGCTGGATAAAGTATTCCTGGCTTTATATTTATCTCATTTAGTACTGTGAACATATCATGTCAGCCCTTTCTAGCCTGTCGAATATCTGTGGTTATGTTTTTTGCTGGTGTAATGTTTCTACCCTAGTAGGTTAAGGACCTCTTGTCTCAAGCTCCTTTCAAGATTTTCTTCTTTATCTCTGAAATTTGCAAACTTCACTGTTATTTGTCAGGGTGCTGATCTATATTTATTGATTTTAAGGGAGATTCTCTGTGCCTCCTGGACGTGAATGTCTATATCCTTCCCCAGATTAGAGAAGTTCTCAGCTATAATTTGCCCTAAGATACCTACCTTCTGCCCCTTTCTTTCTTCTTCCTCTGGAACACGAATAATTCTAATCCTGTTTACTTTATATTATCACTGATCTCTTGAATCCTGCCATTATGATCCAATATTTGGTTATCTCTCTTTTGCTCAGTTTCTTTATTCTCTAAAATTTTATCTTCTATATCACTTATTCTCTTTTCTGCTTTATTTATTCTAGCAGAAACAGCCTCCATTGTTGACTGCATTTCAGCATCAACCTTTTTAATTTCAATATGATTAGGTCTTAATTCTTTTATTTCTCCAGAAAGGGATTCTCTTATGTCATCTGTGCTTTTCTAAAGCCCAGCTAGTGTCCTTATAATCATTGTTCTTAATTCTAGCTCTGACATTTTACCAGTATCCATATTTATTAAGTCTATTACAGTGATTACTTCTTCTTGTTCTTTTTTTCTGGGAATTTTTCCTTCTGCTCATTTTGTCCAGAGAAAAAATAGATTAACAAGAGAACAAAAAAGAAATAAAAAATAAAAATATCAACCATGACCCCAGTAAAATATACACTAGGCAAATCAGAAGCAATTAAAAACCAAAAAAGAAAAGAAAAGAAAGGTGGGAATAAAGAGTATAATCAAATGGGTAGAACAGGGTGCTACCCTTGGTCCTGGATATGCTTTTGTCTGTTTGTTAGAAGACACTGGATCCCAAAACGGTAAAGAAAGAAAAAAATACATTTATTCTTCTCCTATCCCCCTACCCCCCAGAGACTATGGACTCTGAAAAACAACCTGAGGGTTTTGAAGGGTCAGGGGTGGGAGGTTGGGGGAACAGGTGGTGGGTGATGGGGAGGGCACGTTTTGCATGGAGCACTGGGTGTTGTGCAAAAAGAATGAATACTGTTACGCTGAAAAAATTAATAAAAAGGGAAAAAAAATACAGACACACACACACACACACATAAAATTAAATACAGTGAAAGGAGGCCAAAAATGAAGAATATATCTATAAAATGTATATGTAAAAATGAAAATTAAAAAAAGACACAAGGAGTTGATAAAAGAAGCTAGTTGAAAAGGAAAAACAGAGAAAGGACTGGCAAGATGTATTCAGGGCACTAAATGAGAAGAACATGCAGCCAAGAATACTTTATCCAGCAAGACTGACATTCAAAATGGATGGAGAGATAAAGAGCTTCCAAGACCAGCAAGGTTTAAAAGAGTATGTGACCACCAACCCGACACTGCAGGAAATATTAAGGGGCGTTCTGTAACTATAAAAGAGGAAAAATTCTAAGAATATCATTGAACAGAAATATATGGAGACAATCTATAGAAACAAAGACTTCACAGGTAACACAATGTCAATAAAAACGTATCTCTCAATAATCACTCTCAATGTGACTGGCCTAAATGCACCCATAAAATGACACAGGGTTGCAGATTGTATAAAATGACAGGACCCATCCATATGTTGTCTACAAGAGACCTATTTCAAATCAGACTAAAAGTGAAGGGATGGAGAAGCATCTTTCATGCCAATGGGCCTCAAAAGAAGGCTGGGTAGCGATTCTCATATCAGATAAATTAGATTTTAAACTAAAGACTGTAGTCAGAGATACAGAAGGACACTACATCATTCTTAAAGGGGCGATCCACCAAGAAGATCTAACAATTGTAAATATTTATGCCCCCAATATGGGAGCAGCCGACTGCATGGGACAACTGTTAATCAAGATAAAGAGTCATACTGATATGAATACATTAATAGTAGGAGATCTTAACACACCTCTCTCAGTAATAGACAGATCATCCAAGCAGAAAATCAATAAAGAAGAGCATTAAATGACACATTGGACCAGATGGACTCATAGATATATAAACAGAACATTCCACCCTAAAACAACAGAATACTCATTCCTCGCGAGAGCACATGGAACCTTCTCCAGAATAGACCACATACTGGGTCACAAATCAGGGCTCAACAGATACCAAAGAACTGAGATTATTCCCTGCATATTCTCAGATCACAGTGCTTTGAAACTGGAACTCAATCACAAGGAAAAGTTCAGAAGGAACTCAAACACCTGGGAGCTAAAGACCACCTTGCTTAGGAATGCTTGGATCAACCAGGAAATCAAAGAAGAACTTAAACAATTCATGGAAACCAATGAGGATGAAGACACTTCGGTCCAAAACCTATGGGATACAGCAAAGGCAGTCCTAAGGGGGAAATACATAGCTATCCAAGCCTCCCTCAAAAAAATTGAAAAATCCAGAATACACTCGCTCTCTCTACACCTTAAAGAACTGGAGAATCAACAACAAATTAAGCCAACTCCACATACAAGAAGGGAAATAATCAAGATTAGAGCAGAGATCAATGACAGAGAAACTAGAGATACAGTAGAACGCATCAATGAAACTAGAAGCTGGTTTTTTGAAAGAATCATTAAGATCGATAAACCATTGGCCACACTAATCCAAAAGAAAAGAGAGAAAGCCCAAATTAATAAAATTATGAATGAAAAGGGAGAGATCACAACTAACACCAAGGAAGTAGAAACAATCATCAGAACTTATTATCAACAGTTATATGCCAAAAGTTAAGCAACCTAGATGAAATGGATGCATTCCTGGAAAACTATAAACTCCCAAAATTGAACCAGGAAGAAATTGACAACCTGAATAGACCGATATCTAGTAACGATATTGAGGCAGTGATCAAAAACCTCCCAAAAAACAAGAGCCCAGGACCTGACAGATTCCCTGGGGAATTCTATCAAACTTTCAAAGAAGAAATAACACCTATTCTCCTGAAGCTGTTCCAAAAAATTGAAGCAGAGGGGAAACTTCCAGACTCTTTTTATGAAGCAGCATTACCCTGATCCCCAAACCAGGCAAAGACCCTACCAAAAAGGAGAATTTCAGACCAATATCACTGATGAATATGGATGCTAAGATTCTCAACAAGATCCTAGCAAACAGGATCCAGCAGCACATTAAAAAGATTATCCACCATGACCAGGTGGGATTCATTCCTGGGTTGCAAGGATGGTTCAACATTCGCAAATCAAACAATGTGATAGAACAAATCAATAAGAGAAGAGAGAAGAACCACATGGTCCTCTCAACTGATGCAGAAAAGCATTTGACAAAATCCAGCATCTGTTTCTGATTAAAATGCTTCAAAGTATAGGGATAGAGGGAACATTCCTGAACTTCATAAAATCTATCTATCAAAGACCCACATCAAATATCATCCTCAATGGGAAAAAGCTCGCAGCCTTCCCGTTGAAATCAGGAACACGACAAGGATGCCCACTCTCACCACTCTTGTTCAACACAGTATTAGAAGTCCCAGCAACAGCAATCAGACAACAAAGAGAAATAAAAGGTATCCAAATTGGCAATGAAGAAGTCAAACTCTCTCTCTTCGCAGATGACATGATTCTTTATATGGAAAACCCAAAGACTCCACCCCCAAACTACTAGAACTCATACAGCAATTCAGTAACGTGGCAGGATACAAAGTCAATGTACAGAAATCAGTGGCTTTCTTATACACTAACAATGAAAATACAGAAAGGGAAATCAGAGAATCGATTCCATTTCCTATAGCACCGAGAACCATAAGATACCTGGGAATAAACCTAACCAAAGAGGTAAAGGATCTGTATTCGAGGAACTTATAGGACACTCATGAAAGAAATCGAAGAAGACACAAAAAGATGGAAGACCATTCCATGCTCTTGGATCAGAAGAATAAACACTTAAAATGTCTATACTGCCTAGAGAAATCTATATTTTTAATGCCATTCCGATTAAAATTCCACCGGTATTTTTCAAAGAGCTAGAACAAATAATCCTAAAATTTGTATGGAATCAGAAGAGACCCCGAATTGCTAAGGAAATGTTGAAAAAAACAAAACAAAACTTGTGGCATCACATTGCCTGATCAAGCTTTACTACAAAGCTGCGATCGCCAAGACAGCATGGTACTGGCATAAAAACACACACATAGACCAGTGAAACAGAGTAGAGAGCCCAGATACAGACCCTCAGCTCTATGGTCAAATAATCTTTGACAAAACAGGAAAAAATATACAGTGGAAAAAAGACAGTCTCTTCAGTAAATGGTGCTGGGAAAATTGGACAGCTATGTGTAGAAGAATGAAACGACCATTCTCTTACATCGTACACAAAGATAAACTCAAAATGGATAAAAGACCTCAACGTGAGACAAGAATCCATCAGAACCCTAGAGGAGAACATAGGCAGTAACCTCTTCGATATCAGCCACGGCAACTTCTTTCAAGATATGTCTCCAAAGGCAAAGGAAACAAAAGCGAAAATGAACTTTTGGGACTTCATCAAGATCAAAAGCTTCTGCACAGCAAATGAAACAGTCAACAAAACAAAAAGGCAACCCACGGAATGGGAGAAGATATCTGCAAATGACAGTACAGACAAAAGGTTGATATCCAGGATCTATAAAGAACTCCTCAAACTCAACACACACAAAACAGATAATCATATCAGAAAATGGGCAGAAGACATGAACAGATACTTCTCCAATGAAGACATCCAATGGCTAACAGACACATGAAAAAATGTTCATCATCACTCTCCATCAGGGAGATTCAAATTAAAACCACATTGAGACACCACCTTACACCAGTTAGAATGGCCAAAATTAGCAAGACAGGAAACAACAAGTGTTGGAGGGGATGTAGAGAAAGGGGAACCCTCTTACACTCTTGGTGGGAATGCAAGTTGGTGCAGCCACTTTGGAAAACAGTGTGGAGATTCCTTAAAAAATTATAAATAGAGCTTCCCTATGACCCTACAATTGCACTACTCGGTATTTACCCCAAGGATACAGATGTACTGAAAAGAAGGGCCACCTGTACCCCAATGTTCATAGAAGCAATGGCCACGGTCACCAAACTGTGGAAAGAACCAAGATGGCCTTCAATGGATGAATGGATAAAGAAGATGTGGTCCATATACATGATGGAGTATTATGCCTCCATCAGAAAGGATGAATACCCAACTTTTGTAGCAACATGGACGGGACTGGAAGAGATTATGCTGAGTGAAATAAGTCAAGCAAAGAGAGTCAAGTATCATATGTTTTCACTTATTTGTGGAGCATAACAAAGAACACGGAGGACATGGGGAGATGGAGAGGAGAGGGGAGTTGAGGGAAATTGGAGGCAGAGATGAACCATGAGAGACTATGGACTCTGAAAAACAACCAGAGGGTTTTGAAGGGGTGGGGGTGGGAGGTTGGGGGAGCCTGGTGGTGGGTATTATGGAGGACACGTATTGCATGGAGCACTGGGTGTGGTGCATAAACAATGAATTCTGTTACACTAAAAAGAAATTAAATAAAAGGAAAAACAGAAAAACAAAAGAAAAAGAAAATTTTAAATTAAAAGACTAAGGAATTATGAGAAAAAAGACTCTCAAACTCTATATAGTATTTCCCCCTAGTGCAGGAGTTTTTTAGTTCTGTGTGATCCATAAACTTGGAATTCACCTGATATTCCTGCTGATCTTCCATGGGAGGAGCCTGCTGTGCTGATTCTCAGGTGTCTTTTCCCGGGCAGACTTACACCACTCTCTGCCAGCGGGCTGTGCTCAGTATAAGCTGCTCGGGGTTGCTCTAAGTGGCTTTTGTTCCTTGAAGGCTTTTCATGCCATTTTAGATGAAAAAAAAAATGATGACAGACCTATCTCCAGCCCCTGGGCTGAATGATTGTGGCCCCCACTCTTTAGTGTACTCTCAGGGAAAAGCAGGCAAACACTTTTGTGTACATCAAACTCCACAGACTCTTGCGGTGCCCACAGACTCCTACAGTGAACCAATCCTCCCAGGACTGGCCTCCCACCTAGCTGAGAGGCCACTCTGGGGCTGGCTAATGGTAGCTGGCTTTCCCACTCCAATGCTTGGGAACTCTGCTGCACTCAGGCGCCCCCATTCTTTCTGTGACCCTGTGGATCCTGAGACCACACTGTCCTACCTAGCATTCTGCTCCACTTCACCACCTGA
Organism: Meles meles; assembly: GCF_922984935.1. Lineage (NCBI taxonomy): Eukaryota > Metazoa > Chordata > Mammalia > Carnivora > Mustelidae > Meles > Meles meles. The sequence goes on along the minus strand of NC_060066.1, from coordinate 153,815,054 downwards.
ACACTTTTTAGGCAGAGATGTCAGTCACCTGAGAAGACTTCCAAAAGTTCCGATTTTATGCTCTACTGCTATATCACTTTCCAGTTGTCAGTTTACGGAGGCTCCCTCCCCCTACAGTTTTTCTTCCAATATAACGCCCAAGATTCACTTCTCCACACCTTCATACTTCTCTTTGCAGAAAGTGGCTGATTTTCTATTTGTAGAATTGCAGCCATTCTTTTCTTAGATCTCAGGTTGAGTTTGTAGGCATACAGAATGATTTGATAGATATCTAGCTGCATTCAAGGGACCAGATGAAACAAGGGCCCTACTGTTCTGCCATCTTCCCTCCACTTCCTTCCCAGATTTAGATACAGGTGGTTTATAAACCATACCTTGGAAACACAGCCCTAACATTCAAGCATTTGTTAAGTCCCCATTAATTAATGTGACTACATACACAGCAGAATGCATAATAGATTGTTGACTCAGAATTGCCAAATAGGACCCAAATGTAAAAATAAAGAAATCTCTCCACAATAAATGATGCTAGATTCTTGCATCATTTCTACCCTCTTCCTCCCCTTGAATGGGTGAATTTTTTCCCAATTCCAAATTGCAGAGGGCTCTGAGAGAACCTCTCATAAGGACTGAGGGTACGTATAGAAAGGGCAGACCAGCATCTCATTTTCAATTGTACATCTCTTCTGTGGCAGACTTACTTCGTGCCCATTTTAGAAGTGAGAAATGAAACCCAAAGAGCCCACAGAGGGTTAGAAAAGCCAATGGCACAGAAAGAGGGGAGCCCGGAAGCAGCCTCTTATGGGAGGATGTAGAATCAAGTAAATGGGCTTGTACTTCCCTGGTGATACCTCATCTGACACCAAGAGACAGGAGGTGTGTCACCAGAGATGGAGTTGAAGGGGTTTGGAGGGGAACAAGACAGAGCTGATCTCTCAAATTGAAGTGCTATTTAGTAAGGAGTTCCCCCCAGAGAATCACCATGAGAGAGCCAACTTTTAGATGCTTACTCCAAAGAGGGTGTTGATGTCTATTTAATCATGTCTTAACTGCAGTAGCAACAACCACATGGGACTAGGGCCATAGCCAGACACTCCTCCTCCTTCCATCCCTCATAACACAATGAAAGAGCCAGAAACGGAAGAGAGGGAAGAGAAGGGAAACAGCAGACCATGCCCTCTCTTCCTCTCTCAGTTCCCTTTCAGAGTTCAAACTTGAGCTGGGGGATTGGAAGAAGAGAGATTCAAAGTTTGAACTGGATGACACTAAACTCTAACAATAGAAAGGGTCTGGAAAAATACAGAATCTACCAGAGATGTTGAAGTAAGAAGACAGACTTGAAAGAACTTTGTTCAAGGCAAGAATAGGGGAAAAATAAACCCATTTCATGTTTATAATCCTATCAAGTTCAGAGACCTCAAGAATATTGCCATCATCTTACACATAGTATGCACATAGGTACTTCATGATTCCACAAGAGCCAAATTTGTTCTTTCACCAAACAGCCCAATCATCTACACAGTCTTGTGGTACATGTGATTTGAATTTGCATCTGTGCAAATGAATAAATTATTGCATGTCATGCATCATTGGAGCTCCTTGGGAGTAATTAAAACTGTGAACGGTAAATCACTAAGTGTCAAGAGTTCCCTATAGGTAAAATTGATTTATAAATGGCAAAATGCTACGTAAACTCAAGTTGTTCACCAGATTATGCTATTGTCCAGGGTAAGGTTTATACCTCTTTCACCTTTATATCCCACTTTTTCAACACTTATCCTAGTACTTGGCCCATTCTAGATATTTATTAAGTGTTGCTGAATGAATGAGAATAACTCCAGAGTAAGTTGTTGTTTCATCTTAGAAACCTCCTTAGATTCCCAGTACAAATCTACATTCAACCCTGGTCTGTCTGATATCTTTAAACATCAGTGAACCTCATGGGGTTCCCCTGACTCTTGATTTCAGCTCAGTGTCATGATCTCAGAGTTCTGGGACAGAACCCCACGTTGAGTTCTGTGCTCTTTCTTTGCAATTCCCCCTACCCATGTATTCTTTCTCTAAAATAAATCTTAAAAAACAAAAACAAACTTCAGTGAACCTCATATTCCTCAGGTACAGCCTTGGTGGTTGCAACTGAGCAATCCCGTGGGAGTGACTGAGGGAGTAACTAACTTAAATTGTATTTCCATCAAGAAAAACAAAGTAAAATCAACTGCAAACTACTAGTTCAAAATGATGTACCATGCACTTAAGGCTCCTCTCCTCTTTCCTGAGACTCACAGAAATAAAAGAATGGAAGTACAAAAAGGAAGAAACCTCACCACACCAGCTGAAGGTGGGAAAGGCAGGATCTGTTCACCACGGTATGAGAGTTCAACAATTTCTGGAAGATGGAAAGCATATGAGAGTATGTTGAATGATGAATGCACCACAGAGGGGTAGGGAAAGAGTGAGATACAACTTGCCTGTTAGAAATCATGAGATGCTGGATTCAGAGTTGAAAATGAAAAATGTGGCTGATCACAAGAGTAACTGAAGGTTTATAGACAGAGCTATAGTACAAACCAGCAACTCTCTGTATTTCCCGTATCTCGGCACTTGGAATTCCAGCGTCCAAGAAAAACATGCAAAATTGATGCCTCTGTTATGGAATGAGCCTTCTGGGGTTAGCAAAGGCTTTTATGGAATTTGGTGTCCCAGCCTACATGCCTTCATATTCTGGCATTTTCGCAAGCACATGCCTGACAGCCAGCTTCCATCAGTTCATGCTGCACTGAAATACAACAGCAAACATGTCTTCATCACCTTCTACAGGGCAGAGGTCTCACTGCCCTCTTTCTTGCCCCACAGAAAAACTGACTTACTAACATAGCTGTGGGACCAATTCACACAAGTGACTTAGTTCTTTCTTTAATAATAATGGGTAATTAAGTAGAATCAGAAATGTAAGTAGGAATCAATACGAAAGAGAAAGACTAAACTAAAAAAAAAGAAACTAAAACTGATGCTGAATGAAACAAAATAATTTAGTGCATAGGATGGACCTTGAAAGAAAATCCAGTATTTTCAAAGTAATTCAAGCAGACTGTCCATAAAATAAAAATATTATATCATTACAAAGGAATAAATAGAGGATAAAGCCTTTAAAGATGAAAAAAATGAGGAAAATGGAAGAGTAGGAAGACCTAAGCTCACCACATCCCATGGATACAACAAGAGAACAACCCCATCAGTATAAATAACCCAGAAAATGACCCAAAGACTGGCAGAACAGATTCTCCAAAGCTAAACGTAAAGAAGAGGGCACCCTGAAGGGGGTAGGAAGAGCAGAGATACAGACAGGAGTTAAACAAACCCATGGGACTGTCCCCAGAGGGACAGTACAAGTAAACCAGGCATAGAGAATCTGCATGGAGAAGATAAACCACCACAGCACTTGGCTTTGAAAACCAGACAGAACAAGTTTTGTGAGTTTTTACAGTCACTGGGGCTTAAAACCTGGAACTTTAAAAGTCATCAGGGTGGACTCTGGAAGAGCTGGGAGAGCCTGGAAGACAGGAGGAAATGGAATCCCCACCCTTAAAAAGATAGCACAACAGGAGGAGTCAAGATGGCAGGGAAGTAAGGAGGAGGCACCGTTTCAACCTGTACCCTAAAGTGAGCTGATTACCTACCAAAGAACTCCGACCACCCAGGAAATCAGCCTGAGATCAGAATTATACACGTCTGGATCTCTACAGGAGCAGAAGACGCCAGTGGCAGGTAAAGCAGACTGGGAGCGTCTGACCGATATCGGAAGATAAACAAAAGGGGGAGGGAGCCACCAGAGGTGACCGATCTGAAAGTAACACCCCAACACGAGAGTGCTCTGCGTCTGGGGACCAGCATTAACTTGGAGTCTGGTTGAAAGCACTCAAAAAACAAAGAGCAAAGGATCGCGGGGGGAAATAGTGGGAATCTGGGTGGTTAGGGACAGGGACCTAAGTCCCCAGACCCAGGACAGCCTCCCCTGGCGCTGAGCCAGAGAGAGTGCGGCGGAGAAATCAGGTCTCCCTCCCTGAGCCACCAGTGCACCTGACCCGCCAGAGCGCCCAAGAATGAGTAGGGTCTGGCTCCCGTGAGGGGCTGGGAGCCTGGCCAGACAGCAATCCTGAAACGCGCGTGTCCCACACCCTCCCTTGCGAGAGGTGCTCATAGGTGCTAGCCTGGAGCTCTAGCATGCGGAAAAACCAGACATTCCCAGCCCGGGACAGCGGGAAAATCTCAGTGTGCAGATCTCTGCTCGGAACCTCTCTGGCGGTCTGGAGCTGCCTAGACAGCCGCCTTATTGGGTACAACGAGGAGCTCCTGCATCCCCAGGGACCGTGACTCAGAACCGGCTCTGCCAGCAGCTCTGCAGAGCATTCTGAGGCTTCTCTCTGAGAGGGAGGTCGGGGTGCAGTTTGCTCTCCTCTAAACCTCCGAAAACCATCAAAAGCTGTCAAGGCAAGAGAAAACAGATGAAAGAACATAAAAACCCCCAGAGAACAAAAGCCTGAAAAAAACAGTTTCCTCAGAGCCCACCCCCTTGAGGGGAGCGGGAGGACCTAACTCAGGGAACATCATTGTCTGAAAACCCACGTGGCAGGCCCCTCCCCCAGAAAACCAACCAGGAAGGAAGAAAAAAAAAAAAAAAGACTACAAGAGAACAACCACCACTACTTCATAAATACAACTTATATTTTTAACTCTTTACCAATATTCTGGTTCTTTTTCTTTTTAATACATACAGATAATTTTTTAACCTATTTACCATCACACTGAGATGTCCAGTACATCAAATTCTTTAATAACCTTCTAACCTGAACTTTTTGATACATACACCTGTGTTTTTCTTTTGATTTTCTATTTTTTTAATTCTTTTTTAATTTTAACTTAGTTTAGTCTAGTTTATTCTTTTTTCATTTTTATTTTCTACTATACATATAGAGTTAAACTTCAAGGTAATCCCCTTTCCCCAATCAATGGATCCGATAGGCAAACCAGTTTCTAATCCCCCTGTAACTTAGAAAAGTTGAGTCCCTTAACAAAAACATCAAGATACATTCAGGAAGAATCAAAATAACCTTCCTCACCCACACTGAGAATTTATAACCACTCTCCCAATTTTTCCTTCTGTCAGTGCTTCTGTGAATTTGTGTTTGTCCTGATAATATATAAATCTTATACTTGGGGTTCTTTCTGATGAGGTTCTTCCCTTCTTTTGCTTATATATATATATTTTTTCTCTTGTCATATACTTTTATCAGTCTTTTTGTTTGTCTGTTTTTGTTTGTATACTTCATAAATCTTACCTTGGGGCCCATTTGGGCTGAGCCTTCTCTTTTATATTCCCTTTTTTTCCTGTCTCTCTCTCTCTATCTCTCTTTTTTTTTTCCTTTTTTCTTTTCCCTTTTATTTCTTTCTTCTTCTCTATTTCTTTTTCTTTTCTTTTTTCTCTCATTTGGGTGGGGAACCCTGATTGCACAGAAGCATTCCAGGGTGCACCTTGACTGCACCACAATCGATAAATCCAGTTGCCCCTGTTCAGTCATCTCTTACCAAAATGACTAGGAGGAGGAATACCCAACAGGAGAAAAATACAGAGGATGGACCTTCTGCAACAGAGCTAATGGCTATCGACATAGACAATATGTCGGAAAAGGAATTCAGACTAACAATTATCCAGGCAATAGCGAGGTTGGAGAAAGCCATGGATGACCAAACAGAATTGATTAGGGCAGAACTGAAAGCCACCAGGGATGATGTTCACAATGTTAGGGCAGAACTGAAGCCACCAGGGATGATGTTCAAAATGCTCTCAATGAGTTCCAATCTAATCTAAATTCTCTAAAAGCTAGGGTAACTGAGACAGAAGATAGAATTAGTGATCTGGAGGACAAACAGAGAGAAAGGATCAGGAGGTAGCCTGGAACAAACAGCTCAGAAGCCACGAAAACAGAATCAGGGAAATAAATGATGCCATGAAACGTTCCAACATCAGAATTATTGGAATCCCTGAAGGGGAGGAAAAAGAAGGAAGTCTAGAAGATATAGTGGAAGAAGTTGTCTATGAAAATTTTCCCAATCTCACAAATGGACACAACGTTCATGTACTAGAGGCAGAGAGATTTCCTCCCAAGATCTTAGATTCTCGAAAGTCCTCACGACACCTTATAGTTAGAATGAGGAATTATGTTTCACGACAGACCCTCTTAAAAGCATCTAGGACAAAGAAGCTCCTTACATACAGAGGAAAGCCCATTAGAACAACATCAGACCTTTCCACAGAGACCTGGCAAGCCAGGAAGGGCTGGAAAAATATATTCAGAGTACTAAATGAGAAGAACATGCAACCAAGAATACTCTATCCAGCAAGACTGACATTTAAAATGGATGGAGAGATAAAGAGTTTCCAAGACCGGCAAGGCTTAAAAGACTATGCAACCACCAAGCCGACACTGCAGGAAATATTAAGGGGGGGTCCTATAAAAGAGAAAAAAAACCGTAAGAATATCCTTGAACAGAAATATAGAAACAATCTACAGACAGGAAGACTTCAAAGGTAACACGATGTCAATAAAAACCTATCTCTCAATAGTCACTCTTAATATGAATGGCCTAAATGCGCCCATAAAATGACACAGGGCTGGAGATTGGATAAAACGACAAGACCCATCCATATGTTGTCTACAAGAGACCCATTTTGAACCTAAGGATACACCCAGACTGAAAGTGAAGGGATGGACAAGCATCTTTCATGCCAATGGGCCTCAAAAGAAGGCCAGGGTAGCGATTCTCATATCAGATAAATTAGATTTTAAACTAAAGACTCTAGTCAGAGATACAGAAGGACACTACATAATTCTTAAAGGGACTATCCACCAAGATGATCCAACAATTGTGAATATCTATGCCCCCAATATGGGAGCACCCAATTACATAAGAAAACTATTAATCAAGATAAAGAGTCATATTGATATGAATACAATAATAGTAGGAGATCTTAATACGCCTCTCTCAGAAATAGACAGATCTTTGAAGCAGAAAATTAATAAACAAATACGAGCATTGAATGAAATATTGGACCAGATGGACTCATAGATATATACAGAACATTCCACCCTAAAACAACAGAATACTCATTCTTCTCAAGTGCACATGGAACATTCTCCAGAATAGACCACATACTGGGTCACAAAGCAGGACTCAACCGATACCAAAAGACTGACATTATTCCCTGCATATTCTCAGATCACAATGCTTTGAAACTGGAACTCAATCACAAGGAAAAGTTCAGAAGGAACTCAAACACCTGGAAGCTAAAGACCACCTTGCTTAAGAATGCTTGGATCAACCAGGAGATCAAAGATGAACTTAAACAATTCATGGAAACCAATGAGAATGAAGACACTTCGGTCCAAAACCTACGGGATACAGCAAAGGCAATTCTAAGGGGGAAATACATAGCCATCCAAGCCTCCCTCAAAAACATTGAAAAATCCAGAATACACCAGCTGTCTCTACACCTTAAAGAACTGGAGAATCAACAACAAATCAAACCAACTCCACACGCGAGAAGGGAAATAATCAAGATTAGAGCAGATATCAATGAGGTAGAAACCAGAGATACAGTAGAACGCATCAATGAAACTAGAAGCTGGTTTTTTGAAAGAATCAATAAGATCGATAAACCATTGGCCACACTAATCCAAAAGAAAAGAGAGAAAGCCCAAATTAATAAAATTATGAATGAAAAGGGAGAGATCACAACTAACACCAAGGAAGTAGAAACTGTCATCAGAACTTATTACCAACAGTTATATGCCAATAAGCTAAGCAACCTAGATGAAATGGATGCATTCCTAGAAAACTATAAACTCCCAAAATTGAACCAGGAAGAAATTGACAACCTGAATAGATCAATATCTAGTAACGAGATTGAAGCAGTGATCAAAAACCTCCCAAAAAACAAGAGCCCAGGACCTGATGGATTCCCTGGGGAATTCTACCAAACTTTCAAAGAAGAAATAACACCAATTCTCCTGATGCTGTTCCAAAAAATTGAAGCAGAAGGAAAACTTCCAGACTCTTTTTATGAAGCCAGCATTACCCTGATCCCCAAACCAGGCAAAGACCCTACCAAAAAGGAGAATTTCAGACCAATATCACTGATGAATATGGATGCTAAGATTCTCAACAAGACCCTAGCCAATAGGATCCAACAGCACATTAAAAAGATTATCCACCATGACCAGGTGGGATTCATCCCTGGGTTGCAAGGTTGGTTCAACATTCGCAAATCAATCAATGTGATAGAACAAATCAATGAGAAAAGAGAGAAGAACCACATGGTCCTCTCAATTGATGCAGAAAAAGCGTTTGACAAAATCCAGCATCCATTCCTGATGAAAACGCTTCAAAGTATAGGGATAGAGGGAACATTCCTGAACTTCATAAAATCTATCTATGAAAGACCCACGGCAAATATCATCCTCAATGGGAAAAAGCTCGCAGCCTTCCCGTTGAGATCAGGAACACGACAAAGATGTCCACTCTCACCACTCTTGTTCAACATAGTATTAGAAGTCCTAGCAACGGCAATCAGACAACAAAGAGAAATAAAAGGTATCCAAATTGGCAAGGAAGAAGTCAAACTCTCTCTCTTCACAGATGACATGATTCTTTATATGGAAAACCCTGAAGACTCCACCCCCAAACTACTAGAACTCATACAGCAATTCAGTAACGTGGCAGGATACAAAGTCAATGTACAGAAATCAGTGGCTTTCTTATACACTAACAATGAAAATACAGAAAGGGTAATTTCCCGATTCTCTAATTTGAGAATCGATTCCATTTACTATAGCACGGAGAACCATAAGATACCTAGGAATAAACCTAACCAAAGAGGTAAAGGACCTGTACTCAAGGAACTACAGAACTCTCATGAAAGAAATCGAAGAAGACACAAAAAGATGGAAGACCATTCCATGCTCTTGGATTGAAAGAATAAACATTGTTAAAATGTCTATACTGCCTAGAGCAATCTATACTTTTAATGTCATTCTTTTTTTTTTAATTTTTTTTTTAAGATTTTTTTTATTTATTTATTTGACAGAGAGAGATCACAAGTAGACTGAGAGGCAGGCAGAGAGAGAGAGAGGGAAGCAGGCTCGCTGCTGAGCAGAGAGCCGGATGCGGGACTCGATCCCAGGACCCTGAGATCATGACCTGAGCCGAAGGCAGCAGCTTAACCCACTGAGCCACCCAGGCGCCCCTTAATGTCATTCTGATCAAAATTCCACCGGTATTTTTCAAAGAGCTGGAGCAAATAATCCTAAAATTTGTATGGAATCAGAAGAGACCCCGAATTGCTAAGGAAATGTTGAAAAACAAAAACAAAACTGGTGGCATCATGTTACCCAATTTCAAGCTTTATGACAAAGCTGTGATCACCAAGACAGCGTGGTACTGGCATAAAAACAGACACATAGACCAGTGGAACAGAGTGGAGAGCCCAGATATGGACCCCTCAACTCTATGGTCAAATAATCTTCGACAAAACAGGAAAAAATATGCAGTGGAAAAAAGACAGTCTCTTCAATAAATGGTGCTGGGAAAACTGGACAGCTATGTGTAGAAGAATGAAACTCGACCATTCTCTTACATCGTACACAAAGATAAACTCGAAATGGATAAAAGACCTCAACGTGGGACAAGAATCCATCAGAATCCTAGAGGAGAACATAGGCAGTAACCTCTTCGATATCAGCCACGGCAACTTCTTTCAAGATATGTCTCCAAAGGCAAAGGAAACAAAAGCGAAAATGAACTTTTGGGACTTCATCAAGATCAAAAGCTTCTGCACAGCAAAGGAAACAGTCAACAAAACAAAAAGGCAACCCACGGAATGGGAGAAGATATCTGCAAATGACAGTACAGACAAAAGGTTGATATCCAGGATCTATAAAGAACTCCTCAAACTCAACACACACAAAACAGATAATCATATCAGAAAATGGGCTGAAGATATGAACAGACACTTCTCCAATGAAGACATACAAATGGCTATCAGACACATGAAAAAATGTTCATCATCACTAGCCATCAGGGAGATTCAAATTAAAACCACATTGAGATACCACCTGACACCAGTTAGAATGGCCAAAATTAGCAAGACAGGAAACAACGTGTGTTGGAGAGGATGTGGAGAAAGGGGAACCCTCTTACACTGTTGGGGGGAATGCAAGCTCGTGCAGCCACTTTGGAGAACATTGTGGAGATTCCTCAAGTGATTAAGAATAGAGCTTCCCTATGACCCTGCAATTGCACTGCTGGGTATTTACCCCAAAGATACAGATGTAGTGAAAAGAAGAGCCATCTGTACCCCAATGTTTATAGCAGCAATGGCCATGGTCGCTAAACTGTGGAAAGAACCAAGATGCCCTTCAACGGATTAATGGATAAGGAAGATGTGGAACATATACACAATGGAGTATTATGCCTCCATCAGAAAGGATGAATACCCAACTTTTGTAGCAACATGGACGGGACTGGAAGAGATTATGCTGAGCGAAATAAGTCAAGCAGAGAGAGTCAAGTATCATATGGTCTCACTTATTCGTGGAGCATAACAAAGAACGCGGAGGACATGGGGAGATGGAGAGGAGAGGAAGTTGAGGGAAACTGGAAGGGGAGATGAACCATGAGAGACTATGGAGTCTGATAAACAACCAGAGGGTTTTGAAGGGGCGGGGGGGGTGGGAGGTTGAGGAACCAGGTGGTGGGCAATAGGGAGGGTATGTACTGCATGGAGCACTGGGTGTGGTGCCAAAACAATGAACACTGTTATGCTGAAAATAAACAAATAAAAAAAATTAAAAAAAAACAGGAAAAAAAAAAGATACAAAATTTCAGTTATAATATGGGTAAGTCCTGGGAATAGAATGTACAACTTGGTGACTATATTTAGCAATACTGTATTATATATTTGAAACTTGTTAAGAGAATAGATCTTAAAAGTTTTCATCACAATAAAGAAATTATAACCATGTAAAAAAAAAAAAAAGCACAACAAACAGTCCCACTAAGGTACAGTATAGAAGCAGCAGTTTGAAAAACACCTGGAATACACAGGATGGAAATTTGTTTACTAATCTGGGAGTGATGTTTGGAAGGGCAGAGATTTGGGGGGATTTCACCAAGAACAAAAGAGGACAGGTGTCATTCCTCCCCTTGCAATGCCCCTCAGTCTAGACACAGGAACACGTGTGTCTAAGCAACATAGTGCCAACACTTGATATCCTCGCTTGCTAACACTGTACCCTGCCCTCGCAGTCTCCAGCAGACATGCCCCTCCACAGCCAAGCCTTTATTCTAGGTCCACTCCCAAGCAGACCTGAGCAAAGCTTCCTGACACTGTGCACCTCACCCCCGTGTTCTCCTGTGGACTTGCCCCCTCCAGTACAACCATAGAGAGACCATTCAAAGTCCTGCCATGAGCCTCGCAGTGTGCAAGTAGCCCTGAGAGATGCCAGCACAACTTCAAAGTGACTCCTGCCCAGGGGAGAGGGGATGATAACCACACATACCAGACCGAATTTGGCCACAAAGTTGGGATGGGCAGACATCTGGTCTGACTCCTGGCCCTTCCCACCAACAAAAGCTTCTCAAGGGACAGCAGAGAGGAAAGAATCCCACAGTTCAGTGATACAGCATCTCTGGCAAACGTTTAGTCTGACTCAACTCAAGTGCAAGGTGGCTGCAGACTCGTCCTCTAACGCAGGGCACAACGCTGCCCACAAGGAGAGAGCCATCGCAGATAACTGGACTGAAGGCAATACAGCTCAGCTACCACAACAGGGTACACCCAACACACACAGAGACATTTCTAAAGTGCCAGGTTTTGGTAAACAGAGAACATTGCAGGGCAGGGCACTGCAGGACCTCCCCTTTATAAGGCCATTACTTTCAAGAGCAGGAAATACAGCTGACTTTCCTAACACATAAAAATAGACACAGAGTTCCACAAATTATGGAGACAGATGAACTCGTTCCAAATAAAAGAAGAGGGCAAAATTATAGCTAGAGTACTAAATGTAATGAAATTTTATATATTTTTATACACACACACACACACACACACACACACACATATATATACACCTTCTCTTAAATAGAGAATTTAAAATAATGGACACAAAAATATTCAGTGCACTTGAGAAAAGAGTGGAGGAACTCAATGAGACCCTCAACAAAGAGACAGAAAACAAAAACAAACCAGAGATGAAGAAATAACAAAAATTAAAAAAAAAAAAACTAAATGGAATAAATAGTGGACTAGAGGAGATGGAGGAAAAAAATTAATGATCTGGAGGACAGACTAATAGAAAGCAATCAACCTGAATAGGTGAGAGAAAAAAATAATACAAAATGAAAAAAGACTTAGGGACCTCAGTGACACCATCCAGTGTATCTGCATTTGCATTATAAGATCCTAGAAAGAGAAGAAAAAAAAAAGGGAGGTAGAAAATTTACCTGAAGAAATAATAGGTGAAAATTTCTCAATCTGGGGAAGGAGACAGAAATCTAGATCCAAAACTCCCAGAAAACCCCCATCAAAATCAACCCAGGAAGGTCCACACCAAGATACATAGTAATTAAAATGGCAAACAGTAGTGGGCAAGGAGAGAATTTTAAAAGCAGCAAAAGAAAACCAGTGCATACAAGGAAAATCCCCTAAGGCCATCAGCTGATTTTTCAGCAGAAATTTTGTAGGCCTGAAGAGGCTGGCATGATGTATTCAAAATACTGAAAGAAAAAAACCTGCAACTAAGAATGCGCTATCCAGCAAGGCAATCAGACAGGATAGAAAGAAAAAAAGAATTTCCCAGACAAACAATCATTAAAGGAATTCATGACCACTACACCAGCCCTACAAAAAATGTTAAAGGGGACTCTGAATGGATAGGGAAGACCATAAACAATGCCATTTACTGGACCACTTTCCTACACCATACACAAAAATAAAAATGGATTAAAGACCTAAATGTGAGATAGGAAACCAGCAAAATCCTCTTTGATGATAATCTCTTTTGACATCAGTTGTAGCAGCTTCTTACTAGACCTGTCACAGGAGGCAAGGAAAACAAAAGCAAAAATGAACTACTGGGACTTTATCTAGATAAAAATCTTCTGCACAGCAAAGGAAACAATCAACAAAACTATAAGGCATCAATGAAATGGAGGAAGATATTAGCAAATGACACATCTGATAAAGCCTTGGTATCCAAAATCTAAAAAGAACTTACCAAACTCAACACTCAGAAAACAAATAATCCAGTTAAAAAATGGGCTGAAGACATGATCAGACATTTTTCCAAAGAAGACTTCCAGATGGCCAACAGATGACACATGAAAAGTTGCTCAATATCACTGCTCATCAGAAAAATGCAAATAAAACTACAGTGAGATATCACCACATTCCTGTCAGAATGGCTAAAAATAACAACACAGGAAACAACAAATGTTGGCAAAGATGTAGAGAAAGGGAAACATTCTTACACTGTTGATAGGAACGCACACTGGTGGAGCCACTCTGGAAAACAGTATGGAGGTTCCTCAGAAAGTTAAAAATAGAACTAGTCTATGTCCCAGCAATGGTACGACTAGGTATTCACCCAAAAGATACAAAAATATTCATTTGAAGGGATACATGCATCCCGATGTTTATAGCAGCACTATCAACAATAATCCAATTGTGGAAAGAGCCCAAATGCTCCTCAACTGATGAATGGATAAAGAATATTTGGGGGGTGTGTACACACACACGCACACACACAGGAATATTACTCAGCCATTAAAAAGAATGAAATCTTGCCATTTGAAAGAAAGTAGATGAAACTAGAGAGTATTATGCTAAGTGAAATAAGTCAGTAAGAGAAAGAAAAATACTGTATGAGTTCAGTCTTATGTGGAATTTAAGAAACAAAACATATGAACAGAAGGGGGAAAAAGAGAGGTAACCCACAAAACCAGCTCTTAACTATAGAGAACAAACAGGGTTGCTGGAGAGGAGATGGATGGGGGGATGGGTTAAATGGGCACTGGTTGTGAGCAGCACTGGGTATTATAGAAAGTGATGAATCACTAAACTACACCTGAAATTAATATTACATTGTATGTTAACCAACTGAAATTTAAATAAAAATGTGAAACTAAAAAAAAAATTAATCCAGGAAGTCCAAGGTGTGAATAACAGAATTCCAAAGAGACAACCAATAAAACAGAAAGAATGAAAACAGCAAAGAAATAACTGAAGAAAATTTTCCAAGGCTAATAAGAATCCTTGTTTACAGAATTAACAGACTCAGGACTGAACAAAAAGAATTTAAGAAGAGAAAAAGTTCTATGTCACATTGTGGGATTTTAAAACACTAAGGATAAAAGAAATGACTTTAAATATCTTTTCCAAAAGGAAAAAAAGTCACCACAAAGTATGTGAATCAGACTGGCATTAGCCATACTGGACTCTAAAAACACTGAAAAAATGTCTTCAAATCTCTGACAAAAATTGTCTTTCAAAGGAGAAGTGAGTTGGGGGAAATTGGAGGAGGAGACAAACCATGAGAGATTGTGGACTCTGAGAAACAAACTGACGGTTTTGGAGGGGCAGGGGTGGGGGATTGGGTGAGCCTGGTGGTGGGTATTGGAGGGCAGGTATTGCATGGAGCACTGGGTGTGGTGCATAAACCATGAATGCTGGAACACTGGAAAGAAATAAAATAAAATAAAACAAAATTTAAAAAAAGTACAAATCTATCAGTAGGCCATCAATCAACTATAAAGAGAGAAAAGTATTTCTAGGGACTCGGGAAATATACTTCCTGTGCTTTCTTTTCCTAGGAAGATCGAGAATGTTCTCCATCAAAACAAGGGTGTCAGCAAGGAATATGAATTGGCAAACAGGAAAAAGTACATGGGACATGTACATACTTTAACAAGTATCTGTTGTTTATCTGAAATTAAAATTTAAGTGGGCATTCTGTGTTTTTGTTCACTAAATCTGGCAACTGTAGAATCAGGATCCAGTCTAATGGGGTAGACGAGTCCCAAAATTAAAGTTATGCAGTAGATCTAAAGTTTACCAGGTCACGAGGGAAACAAAAGGACAGAGGTTCTGCAGGGTTGTCTTCAGAAAAAAGGGGCCTCTGAAAAATGAGGTGATTGGGTAGCAAAACTTGTGGTCCTGATAAAGGTTGTTCATTTAAAAACTTCACATAATACCTTCTAGTTCCATCCATGTTATTGCAAATGGCAAGATTTCATTCCTTTTTAATGGCTAATATTCCATTATGTTTATATGTCACAAAACAAATGAACACATGAATACAACAAAAGAGCAAGAGACTCATAAATACAGAGAATAAACGTGGTGGTTGCCAGAGGGATAGGAGCAGAGCGATAGGCAAAATAGGCAAATGAGGATTAAAAGGTACATATTTCCAGTTATAAAATAAATAGGTCACAGGGATGAGAAGCACAGCATAGGGAATAGAGTCGATAATACTATAATAACTTTCTCTGAGGACAGATGGTAACTGTCATGGTGAGCATATGGAAATGTATACAGTTGTTGAATCACTACGTTGCATACCCGAAACATTATATCAACATTTTTACATATAATTACATATTATATTACATAAAAAGTAACACCATAAGTCAACTATAGGCCAGTTAAAAAAATTTTAAGGAAAAAAACTTGTTGGTAAACAAAATATAATTAAGAATGTTAAAACCCTATGTTAAAGCAAACTAAAATGTGGGATGATACTAAGCCACTAATAAAGCAAAAGATTTGACTTTGATATGGCCTGGTATTGAATACAGTTTACATAGTTATAATACAGTCAAAGTCTTTTGCTTCCAACTTCTAAAATCAACCTACCAGTGGAAAAAGAACAGTTCTGTTAAAGTTGCAGAACTGAACATCATAACAAATTTGATTACGTAAAAGGTAAATATAGGAAGTGGAAGGGGAAAGGAGAGAAGGGTAGCAGTATAATATCCTCATTTTATATAAAGAGGAATCAAAACACTGACAAAAGTTAATGGAACAAGAAATAGAGGTGTTAGTATACTATTTAAAGTCACAGAAGTAATCATATAAAAATCTAAAGGTAATAACCTAACTGCAAACAAGGGAGGAGGAGGGGATCGGGTGAAGATCCTAAGTTAAATTTTCATTTTTCATAGCAGGCTGGCAATGGATACTTTTTTAAATGCATACTTTCTAACATTAATAAAGCACAGAACAAAAGAGTAAGCATATTACTTAAAGTTATGCAAAAAACCACCAGGGAAGGAAGGACAGTGTTACAGACTGAATGCCTGTGTCTAGCCACAAATTCATATGCTGAAATCCTAAACACCCAATGTGATAATCCTAGGAGGTAGAACTTTTGGGAGATGAATGGGTCATGTGGGTAGAGCTCCCATGAACAGGATTAGTGCTCTTAGACCCCAGAGAGCTCTCTAGCCCCTTCCTCCATTTGAAGATGCAGAGTGAGGACTTCTGTCTACACACTAGGGAGCAGGCCCTCACCAAGAGCCTGACCACACTGGCACCCTGATCTTGGACTTCCAGTCCCTAGAACTGTAAGAAATGAATTTCTGTCATTCACAAGCCACCCAGTCTATCGTATTCTGTTATAGCAGCCTGAATTCACTAAGGGAACCAGAGAAAGAAGAGAGGGTCCCTGGAATGAAATTGTCAGTAAGGAGTCGTAGGACAGGAGACCATTGCTTTTATTGCCTTTGTAAGCTTTTCATTAATATTCAGTTTATTTTTACATGCATATATTATACCTATTATATCAATATAGATTTCTAAAATTAAATCAAGTAATACATCTGGGCTTGTAGTGTGTTCCAACAAATTGGTGAGACCTTCTTGCTATTTTAGGAGCGGTTCTTCAGTAACCTGAAGACAAGTTTTCTTGCTTGACTTAGATGCCAAACTGATGCAAAACTTAAACGGAAGAGTTTTGGCTTCTTAATCTTACCTGTGTCTCTAACTGAATCACATACTAGGGATGGTATTTCCCTCTGATTTGGTTACTGTGCTGCATCCATGTTCAAAACACCTCTACAAGCTGAAGTTTTTGTAGTAGCCAGAAGGTGGCATCAAAATCAATTGAGTGGAAATCCCAAAGAACAGGACCATATGCAAGTATCAGGAATAACTTCCCTGAAACTCAATAGGCAGAGAAAGTTACATCAACAGAGCACTCTGTTTTCCTTTGAGGTCTCTGTCTCATCTGTTTCAACATTTTAGAAAACCCCAGTGCTTCTCCAAGAGTCCTTTTGGTTAGGCATGGATAAACAAAGACAAAATGGCCAAACCCTACATCCCAAATATTATCACACAGAATTTAAGCTTAAAGGTCTTTGAGAGTTGAGAATCTAAAGGTTGTTGTAAGTACATCATGACACTAACTTAGTACAAATACTCTATTACAATCTAACAAGAATTTCCTGGACTGTTTCTTTTGGGGTTCTTAATGACACATACTAACATAGATGCATTTCATTTTACAACAGAGTGTGTGTGTATGTGTGTGTGTGTGTGTGTGTGTGTGTGTGCTTATTTTAATGATATTTTACCAGTTTATGCTCAAGATTTTTAGGACTGGTAAATATGCAACACTTTATCATAGGACTGTACTATAATTTATTTAATTATTCTCTATTGATGGCCATGTAGGCTGTTTCCACTTTATTCCTACTATTTCATAGTACCTGTATCACTGTAACATTAGGAAATTTTATGCAAATTTCCACTAGATAAGTTTCTAGGAAGAAAACTGCCAAATCAGAAAGAACATACAAATTTGTTGAGTATTTTGTAGAAGCCGCTTTTAGACAACAGGCTTGGGCAATGGAAACTTGATCAAGGCAGAAGGGCCCAAAGTGACCCTGGCTGAATACAAGAGGCCCATCAGGGGATCCACCTCAAAAGGTCCATAGGTTAGAGATAACCCATGGGCTACTTAGAACCAGCCACAGTTACCAAAAACGGGGAAGTTCACGTTTCTATACTTCCTCACCTTCCCCCTTTAAAAACAGCCCCCACCTACTACCTTCCTTGCAGATCACCTCTCCTCTACTGTCTGGCCTGCAGCTCCCTTGAGGTGTATTCAATAAACAGCAGGGGGAGGGACCGAAGGAGAGGGAGAAGAAGGCTCCCCACTGATCAGGGAGCCTGATGCAGGGCTCGATGCCAAGACCTGCAGATCATGACCTGAGCCAAAGGCAGATGCCTAAATATCTGAGCCACCCAAGCACCCCTGCCTCAGGTGAATTCTTTCTACTGCCAGTGCCACTGGCTTCCACCTGATAGTAGCCCCACATCTGTGGCCTCCCATTCCATCTCCTGAGAGGGAGATATCACATTTAGATACCACAGTTTTGATAAATATTATATTTCATTTCAAATATTTCATTACCACAGTAGAAAATGAGATGCTTTTCCCCCTTACTCTGATTGACACTGTAAAATTTTAATGTTTTAAATCTGACAACCTAATAAACAAAAAAAGTATTAATTTGCGTTTCTTTAACTATGGTTGAACAGAGCCTCGTATGATTATTGGCCATTATGTTATTTTCTGTTTATGACTTTTGCCAGCATTGATACTGAATTATTCTTTTCCTCTTTGATTTTGTCATGCAGTTCATATAATAAAGCTATTGACCCATTGTTAGATACATACATTGAAAATATTTTTTTCTGGACTGCCATTTATCTTTTTTTTTTTTAATTCTTTTCAGTGTAACAGTATTCATTGTTTTTGCACCACACCCAGTGCTCCATGCAATACATGCCCTCCCTAATACCCACCACCTTGTTCCCCCAACCTCCCACCCCCCCGCCCCTTCAAGACCCTCAAGTTGTTTTTCAGAGTCCATAGTCTCTCATGGTTCACCTCCCTTCCAATTTCCCTCAACTCCCTTCTCCTCTCCATCTCCCCATGTCCTCCGTGTTATTTCTTATGCTCCACAAATAAGTGAAACCATATGATAAATGACTCTCTCTGCTTGACTTATTTCACTCAGCATAATCTCTTCCAGTCCCGTCCATGTTGCTACAAAAGTTGGGTATTCATCCTTTCTGATGGAGGCATAATACTCCATAGTGTATATGGACCACATCTTCCTTATCCTTATCCATTCATCCATTGAAGGGCATCTTGGTTCTTTCCACAGTTTGGCAACCGTGGCCATTGCTGCTATAAACATTGGGGTACAGATGGCGCTTCTTTTCACTACATCTATATCTTTGGGGTAAATACCCAGTAGTGCAATTGCAGGGTCATAGCAAAGCTCTATTTTTAATTTCTTGAGAAATCTCCCCATTGTTCTCCAAAGTGGCTGCACCAACTTGCATTCCCACCAATAGTGTAAGAGGGTTCCCCTTTCTCCACATCCTCTCCAACACATGTTGTTTCCTGTCTTGCTAATTTTGGCCATTCTAACTGGTGTAAGGTGGTGTCTCAATGTGGTTTTGATTTGACTCTCCCTGATGGCTAGTGATGATGAACATTATTTCATGTGTCTGATAGCCATTTGTATGTCTTCATTGGAGAAGTGTCTGTTCATATCTTCTGCCCATTTTCTGATATGATTATCTGTTTTGTGTGTGTCGAGTTTGAGGAGTTCTTTATAGATCCTGGATATCAACCTTTGGTCTATACCGTCATTTGCAAATATCTTCTCCCATTCCGTGGGTTGCCTCTTTGTTTTGTTGACTGTTTCCTTTGCTGTGCAGAAGCTTTTGATCTTGATGAAGTCCCAAAAGTTCATTTTCGCTTTTGTTTCCTTGGCCTTTGGAGACATAATCTTGAAAGAAGTTGCCGTGGCTGATATCGAAGAGGTTTCTGCCTATGTTCTCCTCTAGGATTCTGAGGGATTCTTGTCTCACGTTGAGGTCTTTTATCCATTTTGAGTTTATCTTTGTGTACAGTGTAAGAGAATGGTCGAGTTTCATTCTTCTGCATATAGCTGTCCAGTTTTCCCAGCACCATTTATTGAAGAGACTGTCTTTTTTCCACTGTATATTTTTTCCTGTTTTGTCGAAGATTATTTGACCATAGAGCTGAGGGTCTGTATCTGGGCTCTCTATTCTGTTACACTGGTCTATGTGTCTGTTTTTGAGTCAGTATCATCCTGTCTTGGTGATCACAGCTTTGCAGTAAAGCTTGAAATCAGGCAATGTGATGCCGCCAGTTTTGTTTTTGTTTTTCAACATTTCCATAGCAATTCAGGGTCTCTTCTGATTCCATACAAATTTTAGGATTATTTGTTCTAGCTCTTTGAAAAATACCAGTGAAATTTTAATCAGAATGGCATTAAAAATATAGATTTCTCTAGGCAGTATAGACATTTTAAGTGTTCATTCTTCTGATCCAAGAGCATGGAATGGTCTTCCATCTTTTTGTGTCTTCTTCGATTTCTTTCATGAGTGTCCTATAAGTTCCTCGAGTACAGATCCTTTACCTCTTTGGTTAGGTTTATTCCCAGGTATCTTATGGTTCTCAGTGCTATAGGAAATGGAATCGATTCTCTGATTTCCCTTTCTGTATTTTCATTGTTAGTGTATAAGAAAGCCACTGATTTCTGTGCATTGACTTTGTATCCTGCCACAATACTGAATTGCTATATGAGTTCTAGTAGTTTGGGGGTGGAGTCTTTGGGTTTTCCATATAAAGAATCATGTTATCTGAGAGGAGAGAGGGTTTGACTTCTTCATTGCCAATTTGGATACCTTTTATTTCTCTTTGTTGTCTGATTGCTGTTGCTGGGGCTTCTAATACTGTGTTGAACAAGAGTGGTGAGAGTGGGCATCCTTGTCGTGTTCCTGATCTCAACGGGAAGGCTGCGAGCTTTTTCCCATTGAGGATATTTGCTGTGGGTCTTTCATAGATTTTATGAAGTTGAGGAATGTTCCCTCTATCTCTATACTTTGAAGCGTTTTCATCAGGAACGGATGCTGGATTTTGGCAAATGCTTTTTCTGCATCAATTGAGAGGACCATGTGGTTCTTCTCTCTTCTCTTATTGATTTGTTCTATCATATTGGTTGATTTGCGAATGTTGAACCATCCTTGCAGCCCAGGGCTGAATCCCACCTGGTCATGGTGGATAATCTTTTTAATGTGCTGTTGGATCCTATTGGCTAGGGTCTTGTTGAGAATCTTAGCATCCATATTCATCAGTGATATTGGTCTGAAATTCTCCTTTTTGGTAGGGTCTTTGCCTGGTTTGGGGATCAGGGTAATGCTGGCTTCATAAAGAGTCTGGAAGTTTTCCTTCTGCTTCAATTTTTTGGAACAGCATCAGGAGAATAGGTGTTATTTCTTCTTTGAAAGTTTGATAGAATTCCCCAGGGAATCCATCAGGTCCTGGGCTCTTGTTTTTTGGGAGGTTTTTGATCACTGCTTCAATCTCGTTACTAGATATTGGTCTATTCAGATTGTCAATTTCTTCCTGGTTCAATTTTGGGAGTTTATAGTTTTCCAGGAATGCATCCATTTCATCTATGTTGCTTAGCTTATTGGCATATAACTATTGATAATAAGTTCTGATGATTGTTTCTACTTCCTTGGTGTTAGTTGTGATCTCTCCCTTTTCATTCATAATTTTATTAATTTGGGCTTTCTCTCTTTTCTTTTGGATTAGTGTGGCCAATGGTTTATCGATCTTATTGATTCTTTGAAAAAACCAGCTTCTAGTTTCATTGATATGTTCTACTGTATCTCTGATTTCTACCTCATTGATCTCTGCTCTAATCTTGATTATTTCCCTTCTTATGTGTGGAGTTGGTTTGATTTGTTGTTGGTTCTCCAGCTCTTTAAGGTGTAGAGACAGCTTGTGTATTGTGGATTTTTCAATTTTTTTGAGGGAGGCTTGGATGGCTATGTATTTCCCCCTGCCATTTATTTTTTAACTTTGTATACAATGAGTTAAGTGGTAACATAGTGGCAATATATTTTTAGATAGACTTTCTTACCCATCATTCTATAAACATACCTCTATGTTTTCTTCTGTTACTTCTTTTATTGCATATTTTATGTACAAAATCTTCAGTGTTTCAATATTCATTTTGGCTTAAGGTAGGAGATAATATCTAATTTCTGAATAGTATTTCCATTAATCCAGTACCATTTCACAATTCATCTTTGTTACTGATTCAAAATCCCACCTTTCTCACATTCCAAATTTATATTTATAAATGTATTTATTTCTTTCTGCCTATTTCTATGATATTTATGCACTGTTTAAGTGATTAAAATCTGACATTCTCATAATATTTTCACTTACAATTAAAAACTTTAACCATCATTTAAACCTCCTTCATAAATTTTCATATTAATATACATTTATTATAAGAATTAAAACAACTGAGAAGCTTAAAAATATAAATTTATTATGTATTATGTAATTATTACATGATAATTATGGTATCAGAAATCAGTGGGGAAAACATATTGCTCAACTAACTATTCTCAGATAAGTTCATCTGCAGTTAGAAAAAATTTGGATTCCTTCCTTCTTCTTCCATTTACAAAAAAGAAATTCCAAATAGATTAGAAATTTGAATATAAAATTAAGGGATCCACAAAAATACTAGAGAAATAAAGGTGAATGTTATTTTCAAGAGTAGGTAAGCAGTTCTAGTCATGACACAAAATCCAGAAACTAATCAGTTGCTTTCTTATATACTAGCAATGTAACTGTACAAAGAGAAATTAGAGAATCAACCCCACTTACAATAGCACCCAAAACTATCAGATACCTTGGAATAAACCTCGCCAAAGAGGTAAAGGATCTATACTCTAGGAACTACAGAACACTCATGAAAGAAATTGAAGAAGACACAAAAAGATAGAAAAACATTCCATGCTCATGGATCAGAAGAATAAACATTATTAACATGTCTATGCTGCCTAGAGCAATCTATACTTTCAATGCTATCCCTATCAAAATAACAATGGCATTTTTTCAAAAGAAAAAAGAAACAATCCTAAAATTTGTATGGAACCAGAAAAGACCCCGAATTACCAAAGAAATGCTGAAAAAGAGAAACAAAGCTGGAGGATCACATTGCCTGATTTCAAGCTATATTACAAAGCTGTGATCACCAAGACAGCATGGTACTGGCACAAAAACGGACACATACACCAGTGGAACAGAATAGAGAGCCCAGATATGGACTATCAACTCTATGGTCAAATAATCTTTGAAAAAGCAGGAAAAAATATCCAATGGGAAAAAGACAGTCTCTTCAATAAATGGTGCTGGGAAAACTGGACAGTATATACAGAAGACCGAAACTCAACCATTCTCTTACACTCTACACAAAGATAAACTCTGAATGGATGAAAGACCTCAATGTGAGACAGGAACCCATCAAAATCCTTGAGGAGAGCACAGGCAGCAACCTCTTCAACCTTCGCTCCTGCAACTTCTGGCAAGACTCTTCTCCAAAGGCAAGGGAAACAAAGGCAAAAGTGAACTATTAGGACTTCATCAAGACAAAAACCTTCTGTGCAGCAAAACAAACTCAACGAAACTAAAAGGTAACCTACAGAATGGGAGAAGATATTTGCAAATGACACTACAGAGAAAGGGCTAATATCCAAGATCTATAAAGAACTTCTCAAACTCAACACCCCCCCCAAAACAAAACAAATAATCAAGTCAAAAAAATGGGCAGAAGACATGAACAGACACTTCTCCAAAGAAGACATAAAATTGGCTAACATACACATGAAAAAGTGTTCATCATCCTTAGCCATTGAGGAAATTCAAATCAAAACCACACTGAGAAACTACCTTACACCAGTTAGGATGGCAAAAATCAACAAAACAAGAAACAACAAATGTTGGAGACATTGTGGAGAAAGGGGAACCCTCTTACACTGTTGATAGGAATGCAAGTTGGTGCAGCCACTTGGGAAAACAGCGTGAAAGTTCCTCGAAAAATTAAAAATAGAACTACCCTATGACCCGGCATTTGCACTACTGGGTATTTACCCCAAAGATACAAATATAGTGAAAAGAAGTGTCACATGCACCTAAATGTTCATAGCAGCAAAGTCCACAATAGCTAAATTGTGGAAAGAGCTTAGATGCCTTTCAACAGACGAATGGATAAAGAAGATGCGGTCCATATACACAATGGAATATTAGTTAGCCATCAGAAAGGATGAATACCCAATTTTGCATCAACATGGATAAGAATGGAGGAGATTATGCTGAGTGACACAAGTTAAACAGAGAAAGTCAATTATCATATGGTTTCACTTACTTGTGGAACATAAGGAATAACATGGAGGACATCAGGAGAAGGAAGGGAAAAACGAAGGGAGAGAAGTCAGAGTAGGAGACAAACCATGAGAGACTATGTACTCTAGGAAACAAACTGAGAGTTTTAGAAGGGAGGGCGTTGAGGGGATGGGTGAGCTGGGTGATGGGTATTAATGAGTGCACGAATTGCAAAGAGCACTGGGTATTATATGCAAACAATTTATCACAGAACACTACATCAAAAACTGATGATGTACTACTGTATGGTGACCACCAAAACAATAAAAAAAAAATCTAAAAACTATAAAGGAAAAAAATCAACAGAATTACCTCCTAAAAACATAAACATTATTTTTAATGGCTCTATTACATTAGAGGCATCATAATTTACCATCATCCACACATTGCTGGATTATCTGTAGAGTTTCCAATATATTGTTGTTATGAATAATATGTTAACAAACATGTCTGTGTTACACTAGGATTGTCTTTGAATGATCTTTAGGTGCTGCAATTTGTAGTATCCCATTTTTGTTGGAAATAAGTAGGTCATTAGCTTGGATCTAGAAAACTTACTGTTACACAGACCCTTTTAAAAATAGCCTATTTTAAGAACTAGAGATTTAGACATTTGTATGATATTTTTTTTTACACCATCTGGTGCTTTCTTTGTCCTTCATAGTGTAAAAGTTTTGTTGGCAATGTCTAGGATTTTCTGAGTTACTGAGGTTAAAATAAGAATCACCACTCTAGATGAGGATTTAGTCCATCCAGTCTCCAATGGGCAACAAGGACATTTTGTAGGAGTTCACTCCTCTGTCATGAACTCAATCTGATATGATTAAGGATTTGATCCTCACCCACCCTGCTGCCCAAATTTCTAGTTTTTCTTGATCATCTGTAATAATTCTACTCCGTGAATTTTAATACTTTCCTGAATCTATTTTTAAAATTTGTATCTCTTGGAATAATAAGCTCCAAAGTTATGGGTGGGCAACATACTGAACACAACAAACGTTCACACAAAAGCACACAAAAAAATGTTTTGGAACTTTTTTGTTGTTGTTTTTGGTAGAAGTGAGGGCTGCTATTGTTTTTGTTTTTTACCTATTCAATGCCAACTTTTATAGAAATGGATTTAGCTATGAAGAACCAAGAGATCTAGTAAAAACCCAGGTATTGCCAGAAAAGAAATGGACCAGTGGGAAAGGAGAGGAGAGTTTCTAAAAATGTGAAATTTATGTTCTTTATTTTGTTTTTTTAAGGTAAAGAAATAGAAAACTTGCTTTCAGAAATTGGAAACTTTTGTTATGATTAACATTAGAATTGAATTTGATAGAACATTCTACTTTATTTCAGCTAGTCAGAGCCATTATCTGTGGTAACCAAGGAGCCCTGAAAAGCCTACCACTCACTGAAGACTTCTGGGTGACACACGTTTTCAAAAGGGAAGTGATTTGTCAGTAGGCACTGTGGCAAAAACAATTCTAACTGTAATGTTTAGCTAGTCAGAACTCAGCCTTTCAAAAGCCTATTTCATAAGGCATTTTAAAATATGGCTTCTGATAAAAATCACTCATCTAGTTCATCCACTATAATTATACTTTTACTAAGCAGAGTCTTCATGCATTCTAATAAAATGCTGCATAACAATAACAACTTGTCCTAAGCCATATAGTATGAAATTTCCCAATTGCTTATAAAAGGTCTCTAAGAAAAACTGGTGGGGAAAACTCCTTTTTGAATTTCAATCTTCCTACGAAGTCTAGTAGGATTATTAAACAAATTATTTTCTCACCAGCGAGACCCCAAGTCCTGGCCATTACAGCTCACCTGCTTGTACCCACCAACATTTATCCCACATTTTCCTTAAGTTCTTCCTCCCAACTTAGCTCTTAACTCAGACAAAGGACCTTATGGGCATAACGTCTCATGATGGACATTGAAACTATCTCAAGCAATAATGACTGCCTGAGGAAGAGCTCTGGTGGTCCAGACCACCAAGCCAGTTTGAGCTAAACCCTGACTCACTTCTGCACAGATGGACCATGGAGTGACCTCTGGAATGACCCACAATTACTTTTACTTCATCGTAATACTAAAATCTCTGCCCAAGATGGAGCATGAGCTTCGTTTACATAGCATATGATATATATCTCAAAAGTGTATATATGTGTATATATGTGTGTGTGTGTATATATATATAGATAGATAGATAGGTATCTATCTATCTATCTATATAACTTTAGGCATAGTTCTTTAAGGTTCATGTATGACCTTATACCTACCTCTGCATACGATGACAAGGCTTTCCTATCTAAATATTCATCCTAACCTTAAATAAAAGGAACCCATTCACCTTGCTCAGAGAGTTACAACTTTATTTCCTGTGATCAACTGATTTAGTGCAAATAAAGTTTCCTTTGCTTGACAACTCACCTGGTGTAGTTTCTACCTGAGACTCACCAAGGAGTGAACTCACGCTGGTTCAGTTATAATTTCTTGGCTCCCCCTTAGACAGTAATATCAGACAAAGGAAAGGCAGCCATACTCACTCATTGGGGGTGCCCTTCTGGCCACAAAAGTGACCCTTGCTGTCTGTAGGGTAGGCCACTCTCCTGGGGTCTCCATGTACCCAGGCTGCAGGAACAAGAAAGGACAAAAACTCTATCAGTGACAGCTGACTAAAGGCAGTCTGATTTGAGAAATTAGAATGCATGACTGCAACACACTAACCTCTCCCCTCAGTCACAGGAGACTATTGATTTTCTTCAAAGAGTAATTTCTTAATGAAAAGTAAAATAAAATATGGATGAATCAGTCAGAAAACACATTTCTTTTAATCTCTCAGGACTCATCTGGGTTGTAGCCAAAACCTGAGGTAATGCACTTAGAAAATGACATTTATTAGAATGTGAATTAGAGGGCACACTACAAATGCTTGGTTGGCTAGAAGTCACTTTTTTTCTAGGGCTTAAAACTAAATGACTTCATAGCAGAGCTAATAAATTTACAGTAAATATTATGATGTAATTCTTTTGGGTTATATATAAGTGAAAACCATTTAAAAATTTAACTGAATGAAACTGTAGTACCCAATTCACATTGACTAGTTCTTTATGACTTTCTGTGCCATTATGAAAGGCAAACATCAGCAACTTTAGTGGCAATATATAATAAAGATTTTTTCTACATTTTGTCAGATAATCTCAAAGCTTAGTATAAATATCAAGTGTTCTCAAACTTAAGGAAAACTGAAGGTTTGATTCCGTTTTCTCAGAAAATGCTGAGCTTTACATCACATAAACTCATCACCTTTATTTCCCAAGAATTATGAACTTGACTGACAGCGAGAATATAGAATGACAGAAAGTAACAGGCATTAGCTAAATAGTACCGCCTAATTCTAACTGAATGTTTCTAACTTTTCAGTTTGGTTTATATAGTTCCTAAAAATCTAGAAAATGCACTAGCTATGCGAAAACACTTGCCTCTGCATATGGAAAACCTATCTCTTTTTCCTATGCTTCCTTTAACAGTTGCCCCACTATCTCCTTACTCACATTTATTGGATTTGACAGTTCATGTAATAATTCAATCATCCTTACATACATGGCCTGTGTGACTCAGGAAGATAAAACAAATCAATTCTGAATGAGAATTTTAATATGGAAGAGAAATTTTTCTCAATAATTTTTCTCATCCATCCAAGTCTTTCCTTTTATTATCTAAGTACCCAGAAAAGTCTTTGTTTCATTCTTTCTTCAATGTCATAGAGCCAAATAGGTTTCATCTTCTAATACAGTCTTATAAAATCTGACTCACTCAGGCAGTCCTCTGCTGCCTTATCTTCCTGTCTGTATTTCCCAGAACAAAGATAGTGGACTATAAAGAAAGCATTTAAATGTCATCTAAGCATTCAGTGGCCAATGTCTCTGGATGCTATTTCATTATACTCTGCTTTAATGTCTTTTTTTGGAGTCACATTTTAACTAAAACTAAGAGGTCCACTTTTACCTATTTTCTGCAATATTTTTCTTTTACCCTGAAATATTTTATTCCTTTCCTATACAAATATTAACTCAGAAATGGCCCGTAAAGAAGTATTTACATTGCTAGGTTGGCTTCTTAATATACTTATGACACTGAACAAGTCATATAATAGTTTTTGTTTCAGCTTTCTAATTTGTTGCTACAAAATGGGCATAATAATACCAAATCCTGTAAGAATGTTGAGAATATGAAAGAAGATAATAAAGTATAATGCCTAACATGGTGCTTTGCTTGCAATATGGACTTGGTAACATTAGTTCCTATTTTAGGTTTCCCAGACGTAAATCCTAGAGATAAGGACTTTGCTGTGGGTAGGTTAATTTAGGAGATAATTCTAGGAAGCATAAGTGGGAATGAGACAGGAAAGGAAGCAAAGCCAACAAAAGGCATGTTCACAAGTGGGGTACTGTTGGGGGCAGTGGTGACTCCATCCTGCTGAGGACCTTCTGAGGAACCACATAGAACAAGCTTATTGGGGGGCATAGTGAAATAGCCTCATAGCTGCAAGCAAACCCAGAAAAACGGAGGGGTTGTGGGGGGCATTAGCAGAATCTACCATAGTTTCTTTCCCTTTTTCATCAACTAACCAAAGAATTTACTAAGGGGCTACTATGTGTCCTGTACTAGAAGTCAATACCAATATAGTTTGTATCAGACTTCTCAAGAAAAACAGAAAAAGGAGACAACAAAATTTGCAGAAGCAGGCACCTGAGTGGCTCAGTTGGTTTAGCATCTGACTCAAATTCTGCTCAGGTCATGATTTAGGGTGGTGAGATTGAACCTCAAGTCGGGCTCCACCCTCAACAAGGAATCTGCTTGAGATTCTCTCTCTCCCCCTCTCCTTTTGCCCCTCCCTCATGCCCATGTGCACTCATGCCCTCTCAAATAAATAAATAAAATCTTTAAAATTTACTGAAGCCATAGAGAAGAGCTGAACCTGGCAAAGACTAAAAAATGACTAGAACTTGGACCAGGTAGCCAGGAGCAGGGAAGAATTTATAGACTGAGGAAACAGTATAATGATAAGAGCTTCAATGTATTAATTACTTACAATGGGTCAAGTTCTATGCTAAATGTATTGCATCCATTGTCTCATTTGAGTCTCACAATAATTCTATAAGGTAGATGTTATTTTCACTCGGATTTTTTAGGGTAAAAAAAACAGAGCTGCAGTAAAGAGATTGCAGGGAGGGGCAGAGAGAGAGAGAGAGAGAATCCTAAGCAGGCTCCATGCCCAGCATGTAAGCCCGATTGCACAACCCCAAGATCATGACCTGAGCCAACATCTAGAGCTAGACATATAACCTAGTGAGCCACCCAAGTGCCCCTCAGAATTTTATTTACTTCTCAGGGTCATGATTTTCAGTGGCATGAACAGTGCTTGAAGTTAAGCTTGTTGCTGTCTAAGGCTTAAGCTTTAACCACCAGGGAGCTATAACGCTGCCTGCTAGAGGATAAATTAGGAATGAGCTTGTTAGCAGTGGGAAACTACATGGATATTGGCTAGATGAGGAGCAGCAAGATGTTGGATACATATGGTAGGAAAGGAGATGCCACAGGTCATTTTGGAACTCTGTCATTTTAAAAGAAAACTTTGTACTTGGCAGGAGAGGACAAGTATCTGGTTGGGAGGGATCTGGTACCTGGGGACAAAGGAGAAAGGGACAAAGATTTAATTGTCAAGGGAAGAATGCCCTTCTATGGTTCTGTAGTTTTAAATTGAGACAGGTGGCTGTGATATGAAGTCACTGCTACACCTCTCTAGACAAACTCTGGCACAGAAGCTGTGTTGCCGACGATCTGTGCTTGAGCTGGAACGTCAGATCTTTGGTAGCAGCTGCAAGGACCAGTTCAACCAAGTCACCTCAGCCAAGGGTATCTGGTTTTATCTCCTCCATCAAGTCCCCATCTTGTCACACCTTCACTGAAGGAATTTGACAGGGAAAAGGAGGAAATGGAGACATGCAGCAACAGCATTTTATCTGTTAACAAACTAAGGGACTGCCACATTTTACTCCCTTTCTTAGAATTTCTCTATTCATGGCACTTCTTGGAATGTGCTGTCCAATATGGTAGCCACTAGCCAGTTGAGTCCACTGAACACTTAAATGTGGCTTATCTGAACCGAGACATGTTAGAAGGACAAAATACACATCAGATTTTAAAGACAGTATGCAGAAAAAAAAGAATTAAAATTTCAATAATTTTTATATTGATCATATCAATATAAGATGCTGTTAAATACAATATGAGTATACTGTTAAATAAGAGTTACTGTTAAATACAATATATTATTAAAGTTAATTTTTCACTTCTCTCTTTATTCTCTTAATAATGGCTACTGGAAAATTTGACATTACACGTGACTCACATTTTGTTGCTCCTGGATAGATCTGCTCTTAAATATTTCCCCACAAATGTCAAGGATTTGTTATATAAGCTGATTAATAGTGCCTTTACACCACAGATTTGTTGGGGCACCTGGGTAGCTCATTTAGCTGTGTTCAACTCTTGATTTCAGCTCAAGTCATGATCTTGGGGTCATAAGATTGAGCCCTGAATCAGTCTCTGTGCTTGGCAGGGAGTCTGCCTGAGATTATCTCTTTCCCTCTCCTTCTACCCCTCCCCCAACTCACATCCTCTCTCTCTAGAAAATAATTTTTAAATCTTTCAAAAAAATAGTGCCATAATTTCAGATTACTTCACTCCTTCTCCAACTACATCATACCCCATGCCTCCTTTTTATAATAAATATTTTGCCGTGTTCCTTTTACAATTTTGAAATAATACATATAACAAACTCACCCACGTATATAAATTTCTTTTAAAATATCAATATGTCCTCATGTAATGTAAATGAGAAATAGAAAATAGTTTATAAAGTATGCATATCAACATGCAAATGCTTAAGTGGCTAAACCAAAAGATAGTGAATGAAGCCAGTTGTACGCACCTATACATAGAATCACTGAATGTAACAGCTTTAACTACAAGAATATGTAGGTGTACTTACTGTGTAAGAGACTTAAATAATACAAGTGTGTTGTTAATGATATGATTTTCTTAAGTGAGTAAATTTTAGTGATTTCTAACAAAAAATTACACTCTTCAAATTCCCTTGGTATTCATTGAAACCATGCAAAAATAACATTTGTAATTTTAAAATAGAAGTTCTAGATTCAAAGACTTAAAAATGAGTAGTCATCTACATGAGGGACATGGGGAAGTCAGGCAGTAAGTGAGACAATTCTTGGTTGTATAGAACTATCCCAGATATTGCAAAACATCTACGTTTCCCAGCTCCCATCCACTAAATGCCAGTAGCACTCCCCCTCAAATGCTATGACAATCAAAAAGTCAACCCAAATTTTTTGAAAGATCTCCTAGTCAGTGGTACTGCTTCAGTTGAGGTCCACTGGTTTATATGTTCATTCACACACTCAAAAATATAAAAAAAAATACATATGTATGTATATCCCAGATTATCTTTTTTGCTTCCATACTTTATGGGAGTGGATATATCATGAAGTTCTTTCTTATAATTTAATACCATTTACTTTTATTCAGCTGACCACCACCTATGATGACTTTCAGATAGGTCCATAAATTATTTGATGTTTTTCCTTCTAGAGATGGTACATAATTCCCCATCTCTTCCGTGTGGACTATACTTAGTGACTTGCTTCTAATGAACAGAATGTGGCAGAAATTACATTAGGGTGACTTCCAAAATTAGGTCATAAAAGGCATCCACAGCTTCATCTTTGCTCTCCTTTCGATCACTAGCTCTAGGGCTTGCGATACTCAGAAAGTCCTAGAGAAAAGCCCAAATGACTGCCAACGGTCTGTAAGTACTGAAGCTTCCTGCCAACATTCATGTAAGTGAGCCCTCTTAAAGCCTGATCCTCTACTTAAACAAGCCTTCAGCTGACTGTAGCCTAGGCTTAAATCTTGACTGAAACCTCATGAAGCCATGAACTTGGAGCCAGAGCCACCTGGAGAAGCGGTTCCCAATTCTTGACCACAGACACTGTGAAATAAGAAACAATCATTGCCTTATGGAGTAATCAGCTATGTAGCAATAAAGAAGCAATTACTATACAGCTTTTAAAAATATTTTATATACTTGAAAGATTTAATCATTTTTCTCTTCTCCAATCTAAATATTCATAATAATTAAATCCTCATTTCTATTTGATTTGTTTTGTTATGTTTTTAACCCATAGCTACAATTGCTAGGATTTTAGTAATTTTTGTTTCTTCACTATATGATTTAATACATGGAGTTCTCAAGTTGATGTAGATTTTCCCTAGGTCCTAACCAATTATACAGCACCTGATACCTATTAACCTTAATTCTTAAAGTTAGCATGAAAATCTTTAAAGTGCCAGTCTAGAATATGATCAAACTCCCATTCACTCATTCATTCATACTGGATTGTCAATTATCACATTTTTATCCATTTAGTCATTTGCTCATTGGGTCATACTTATTGTGGTAGGCGCATTAAAGACTCTGAGATATAGAGATGAGCACATTCATATTTAGTATATTATTTCATAATTAACACATTTTCCCTAAGGAAACTATATTTCATCATGATTGGCCATTGTAGCAATACAATGTAGCACTGTATCATTCTGAAGAATGATAAAAATTATCTTTAGCTTAATGAAGTCACAACCTTAATTTTAACTGTTCTTCAGGTTGTAGTCTTTACTAGAACACATCAAAGTGGTCTCTGCTGCGTTGAATGCAGCCCCTGGTTCTTTCCTCCTTTCCCAATAAGTGGAGAACACCAAGGGAATTTGCTTTCACTTGGGAGAGATAGTGTTGCATCCTCACTATCTTCCTTCAAGGTCCTAGGACATCCTAGCTCTTTGCCACAATTTAGTCTGCCGAGTTTTGATACTCTTATTCCACAGGGCACCACACAAATTCCTTACGTTGGTGGCATCCTGAGATCTGGCATGTGATCTCGATGCCTCCAAAAGACTTAAGTATGCTAACGAATGGGAAATAAATCTTAGGAAGATGCAAGTCTTCTAAAACAGACCTGAGGAGTCCAGCAAGACAGCTCCTCCAAGGTGAAAGATAAGTTGCTGCACCTTGCATTCTCTGTTAAGAAAGAGGCACAACTCTAATCACCTACCAGGTTTGAGCAAAACCCAGAGAAATAAATGTTTTTCAAATAATCCAGGCTACTGTATATGTAGATCTACCAGTAGGTATGGCATAATGTACTCAGTGGTGCTTGAAATATCTGTCAGAACAGGATGCTGTATGCAACCTATGGAAAATGTCTTTTAGAGAATCATAGTTGGGGGTCCCTAGGGTTTTGGAGAAAATTCATGTGGTTTCAAGCAAATAATTGTTCTTTTGAAAAGTTGCTCCTGTACTCTGAATGATCACTCAATGACATAAGAAGCCCAGCATAAACTAGATGTTATCTGATCCATCAAGCCTAAAGTTAGCTGTGCCCAACAGCACTCCATTATTGAGCAGAAGTGGTATATTCATACAGTGCTTGAGAAAGTCATGAAGGCACGAGAAAATTACATAAAAATACTGCTTACAATAGCGTGTTGACTCTGGAGGCGCTGTCTTAACATGGACCTATGACTCATGAAAGGGACCTTATGATAGTTCACTGGGGGAAAAAAATTAAACTAGATTTATAGACGGTTACAGAGGATCTGTTGGTACCAACCAGGGGAAATGCTCCTGGTTATCTACTTTGACTGGAAGAAGAGATGACTTGAATTATTTGTTTATTCATAAATGGAAGTCAACAATTTGGCCACATTATCATGGACTTGAAAATAGAAATATTAGACAATCGGTGGCAAGGAAGTTTGAGAAATAACTAGAAGGACTGAACTCAAAATGGACCTAGAATATGAAGATGTTGAGGTTTCATATGGTTATTTAGTAAAGACTTTTTGTAGAGGTATCTTTTAATGATTAAATGTTAAGACATTTATTTAATGATTTTGTTGAAAAGTAATCGTGACAACAGGGATGAAGATTATGTGGGAATTTTGATAACATGGAGTTTTATCCAAAAGGGCTGACTTGGCTCCTAACAATGCTTATATGACAAATTTGCCAGTAGTGAATGACCAACCCTGAACTAGCCAACCTTATGAATAGTTGAATACCCTACCAAAGATCCATTTGAAGCACTACTTAGGAAGCAATACCTTTCAAGTTTGGGTTGTTATTTTTTTAGAGTAGAGCAGGATCCTAGCAGGAAATACATGTTATAGTCACACAGAAAAATTGTAGAGAGTTTAGTAAATAATGATATGGGTAGAGTTATGGGAAAGAAGAGTTGATGCAGTACCCAGAGGCTAGCAACCATTGTGAGCCATTTTTGCTTCTATGACTGAACTGGCAAAGGGGAAAGAGGTTACCCAAATCCAGAAGGAGAAGCCAAATGGAAATGCTGACTGGTAAGACTGGAAACCTTAGGGAGAGAGGTATAGCTAACCTGAGAGGACATGCCAGGAAGAGAGCCAGAAAAATACATTTCACAAACTCATTCTCCTACCCTCCAACCTATTATTGATACCTCCCACTAGCCAAACCATATCAGAAGCTGCAGGGCTAGAGAATCTGTTGATGTAATCCTTAGGGTTATATGTTAGTTTCTAAGAGGACAGAGCAGGGTGAAGAACAGGTAGAGAAGGAAACTGGAGGGGACAAAGAAAAATACCTAGCCTGTATTCTGAATAACTGACCAGCATACCCAAGGGTGGAACTTTAGATATATTCAGCAAAACATTTAGAACATGGGATGCCTAGGTAGCTCAGTGGGTAAGGTCTCTGCCTTCGGCTCAGGTCATGATCCCAGGGTCCTGGGACCGAGCCCTGCATTGGGCTCTCTGCTCAGCAGGGAGACTGCTTCCCCCTCTCTCTGCCTGTCTCTCTCTCTTTGTCAAATAAATAAATGAAATAAAATCTTAAAAAAAAATTAAGAATAAACATTGTTAAAATGTCTATACTGCCTAGAGCAATCTATACTTTTAATGACATTCCGATCAAAATTCCACTGATATTTTTCAAAGAGCTGGAGCAAATAATCCTAAAATTTGTATGGAATCAGAAGAGACCCTGAATTGCTGAGGAAATGCTGAAAAACAAAAACAAAACTGGCGGCATCACGTTACCTGATTTCAAGCTTTACTACAAAGCTGTGATCACCAAGACAGTGTGATACTGGCATAAAAACAGACACATAGACCAGTGGAACAGAGTGGAGAGCCCAGATATGGACCCTCAACTCTATGGTGAAATAATCTTCGACAAAACAGGAAAAAATATTCAATGGAAAAAAGACAGTCTCTTCAATAAATGGTGCTGGGAAAACTGGACAGTGATATGTAGAAGAATGAAACTCGACCATTCTCTTACACCGTACACAAAGATAAACTCGAAATGGATAAAAGACCTCAACGTGAGACAGGAATCTATCAGAATCCTAGAGGAGAACATAGGTCGTAACCTTTTCGATATCAGCCACAGCAACTTCTTTCAAGATATGTCTCCAAAGGCAAAGGAAACAAAAGCAAAAATGAACTTTTGGGACTTCATCAAGATCAAAAGCTTCTGCACAGCAAAGGAAACAGTCAACAAAACAAAAAATTAGAACATTATTAAAAACAAAAGAGTAAACAAAATAAACAGAGGTATAAGATTTCAGATTTTCTTTTGTCAGAATTTAGTGCCACACAGAGAAGCAAGAAAAAAGAGCAAAAGAAGAAAGACACACATTCTAAATTTCAGAGTCTGAAATGGAAGGGGTGACAGTAGGAGGTAAAAGTGGGAAATGCATATTTTTTTTTAAGATTTTATTTATTTATTTGACAGGCAGAGATCACAAGTAGGCGGAGAGGCAGGCAGAGAGAGAGAGGAGGAAGCAGGCTCCCTGCTGAGCAGAGAGCCCGATGCGGGGCTCGATGCGGGGCTCGATCCCAGGACCCTGGGATCATGACCTGAGCCGAAGGCAGAGGCTTTAACCCACTGAGCCACCCAGGAGCCCCGGGAAATGCATATTTTTAAGAAATCTTTGAAAAAAAAATAGACAAAGCATTGAAAGAAAATGGAAAAACAACCAAATATCCAAGAAACTAAATAAACCTTTTTATATCTTTGTTGTTTTCTTTATTAGCAAGACTGACTCTATGCTGTTTACTTTAATATACTTTTTTCTAGTTTTCTAGGTAATGTTGATCTATCACATTCGTAACCTGTTTAAAGGTTTTGATTCACATTGGAAAATGGGTTTTTTTTTTAAAGGTAAGGAAGTAGTTGGAAATAATGACAGAAATTTATTCATTCTTCATTCTTTCTACAGATATTTTTTGAGTGCCTGCTATGTGTCAGCACTAAGGTCCTTGCTCTCTGAGCCTAAAGTCTATCGGGGGAAAGAGATCTTAATGAATGAATTGCACAAACATAAAATTACAATTCTGACAAGCACTGCAAATGAGCAAAAATGGTATAAAGAGAAGGATTCATAGAAGCCAATGACCAAATGAAAGAGGTCAGGGATGATGTCTTTGAAGAGGTAATGCAGGAGCTGAGACTTGAGAAATGAATGGATGCACAAAGAGGCTTCCATTAGGTGGACACATGGACAAAGTCCCTAGGAGGGGTGGGGTGTGATGGGTACTGCAAAGGAAAAGGAAAGCAGTGTGGTGCATAAACAGGCTGACTCACGGTTCAGATGTGAATAAACAGGCAGTACCCTAGGTTATTTTCTATAATGAACTACAGAGAGATGGTTCTAGCATGTTTATCGGTGCCAGCATACAATCCACAGCAGAAGCTCTGTTCTCTTCCTATTCAAATTTTCCTTGAAAAACCTCAAGGTCACCACACATTCAGTGTCACTCATCTTGGTGTTTGCTTAATTGTAGTTTTTTTGCCATAATTGGCAACACCCCCTTGTTTTATATGAAGGAAGAGCTCTCATCATTCCTGAAAATTGGTGTAATTTATTACATCCGAAAATGCTCCATGTAATATTCATTAATATCTACTAATAAATACATCTTTTTTGAAAGATCCATGAAATCATTTGAGGTCTTCCTGGCCAAAAACCCCCAAAGAATGAGATACTGTCTAACATAATTTTATTTACTCTATAGGACAAGCACTAACTGAAGGAAAAAATCAAGCCTATATTAGTAAGTGTCTATTAGCATAAAGACTGTGCTCCTCTTTTTAGTATATACTTATTAGAGGCTAATTTTGCGAACAACCACGGAATGTAGACAATGACAGCGCAGTGAAGTGAACACACACTCAGTCCCATAGTGTTAAGACCAAAGCTACGAGATTATTCATGGCTTTTGCTT
Organism: Meles meles; assembly: GCF_922984935.1. Lineage (NCBI taxonomy): Eukaryota > Metazoa > Chordata > Mammalia > Carnivora > Mustelidae > Meles > Meles meles. The sequence goes on along the minus strand of NC_060066.1, from coordinate 153,777,240 downwards.
GCAGAAGAATACCTGATTTCCACTTACTCCTCTGACACTTGCTGTTTTAAGCCTAACTCTATGTGTGTGAAATTAGGAGGGGAAGAGAAGGAGAGAGAAAAGCATTAGGAGACTATACTGGGGTTCTGGTCAGTCCCCTTTCTTAGTAACCTTTATTACTTAAAAGATTCCTTATCTTCTTCTTCATTAAATAAAAGTCACTATATTTTGGTGGTTAAGAGCACAGGCTCTAGAATTAAACTCTCTGGGTTGTATTGGTGAATAAAAAATAAATGACAATTTATGAATGAAAAATAAATGACAAAGTGACACAGCAATTGATACAAATCTAGATCAGATGCCTACTCCCCTTAATTTTCGGCTTTAGAAATAACTTTGAAAGACCACTTTAAGCAAAATTGGTGTGTGTGTGTGTGTGTGTGTGTGTGTGTGTATTGCATATAGAGAAAGAGAAGTTATTTGTAAAACACTCCTATTTGGGTGATTCATAGCAGATAAGCAAAGACTGGTAAGAGATGGGTAAAAGCTTTATTCAAGTAAATCATCCTTTCACTCCTATCAAGGATATGCATGTTACTGAAGGACCAGGAGCAAGCATTATTATCTAGTAGTATCTTTCATTTTCAACATTTGCAAAGCATGTGCCTGTTGTGCTCTAGGGTTGAGTCAGAAGTTGCAGCCATTAAAAAGCCCTCTGTCAAGGAGAAAACGTGATTAGACCAACTGCTTGCACTGACACTTAAAAATTAACTACAAATCTGTTTGGGGCAGCTCAGGCATTCCCTAAACACTTGCTGGTTGGGAATGTTGGCTTTCAAATCATTATTTTGTATCCCTTAAAGGTACATTTTAACTGTCTTAATATGTGAGAAACTGGCCTGCCAAATTGTGCTTATGGCTTTTTAACACAAGCAATTTACAAATGCAATGAAGCAGATAATAGGACACATGATACCAAATTTGAAAATCTGTGTTGATGACACTTCTGCTGTAGAAACATTTTTGGAAGCAGCCCTACATTCAGTTGCCTGGATAAGAAAAATGTTGTCTACCATTTCACAGGTGGCTTCTTCCCCCCAATTGCGAGTTTTAGGTCATGTCCTTGAGCACAAATCAGTCTCTCTCATGCTAACAATATTCTACTTAAAAAGATGGAGAATGCACGCATTCAGCAAAATATAACAAACAGAAAAAAGTCTCACCAAAACACTAAAAAAATCTGTTCAAGTAACAAAACTAGGTGCTATCTTTCTTAAAATAAAGAATTCCTAAAAAAAAAAAAAAATTCCTAAACAAGAGGAAGTTTAGGTATCTAGTTTAATTTACAAAATATTTATATATTTGTAAAGCATGAAAAAAGACATTTAAAACTGGTTTTGGTTAATTATAAATATAATAAATTTTTCCTAATAAAAGATTACTTGACTTTTGGGAAAAAGAATGGGGAGGACCCTAAACTCACCTTGTCCCACGTATACAACTAGATAACACCCACAACAGTGTAAACATCCAGAAAACAACCCAGAAACTGGAAGAATAGACTCTCCACAACTACATATAGAGAAGAGACCACATCCAGAGTGCAGGAAGGGTGGAAATGCAGTTGGGAGCTAAATGGACCAACAGGACTGCTCACAGAAGAGATGGATGCCACAGGCACAAGGAGGGAAAAGAAACAGAAACTTGCACTCCAAGCCGGGGGCCTGCACTTGGAATACAAATACCCATAATATTATATTTGGCTTTGAACACCAAAGGGGCCTAACTTTGCAAGTTCTTATAATCACGGGGCTTAACACCTGGGAATTTAAAATCAGCCACTTAGCTCTAGGAAAGCTGAAGGGCCACAAAACACAGAGTTCCCACCATTAAAGAGACAGCACAACAAACAACCCTACTGAGATTTAAATAAAAAAAAAAAAAGTGCTGCATCTATGTTGTAAGATTTTTATTTTTAAGTAGTATCTACGCCCAACATGGGGCTTGAACTCAGAACCTAGAGATCAAGAGTTGTATACTCTACCAACTAAGTCAGTCAGGTGCCCCTAGAAGCAGCATTTTTTTTTTTTTTTTAATGATTAAAGGTTTTTGTTTTTTTTTTCCCTTTTTATTTATTTTTTCAGCGTAACAGTATTCATTCTTTTTGCACAACACCCAGTGCTCCATGCAAAACGTGCCCTCCCCATCACCCACCACCTGTTCCCCCAACCTCCCACCCCTGACCCTTCAAAACCCTCAGGTTGTTTTTCAGAGTCCATAGTCTCTTATGGTTCGCCTCCCCTCCCCAATGTCCATAGCCCGCTCCCCCTCTCCCAATCCCACCTCCCCCCAGCAACCCCCAGTTTGTTTTGTGAGATTAAGAGTCATTTATGGTTTGTCTCCCTCCCAATCCCATCTTGTTTCATTTATTCTTCTCCTATCCCCCTACCCCCCCCATGTTGCTTCTCCATGTCCTCATATCAGGGAGATCATATGATAGTTGTCTTTCTCCGATTGACTTATTTCACTAAGCATGATACGCTCTAGTTCCTAGATGTCCATCAACAGATGAATGGATAAAGAAGATGTGGTATATATACACAATGGAATACTATGCAGCCATCAAAAGAAATGAAATCTTGCCATTTTAGAAGCAGCATTTTTATAAAATGCTCGGGGCATAGGAAATGGAGATGTATTCACTAATCTTAGAGCTAATGCTGGAGGGGCAGGGATCTTTGGGAGACTTCAAGAACAACGGAACTGGCAGGTGCCGTTTTCCTCCTCCACTGCCAAACTAAATACAGAGACACCTGCAGGAACCAGTGCAGCCTGAACACTTCACCTAAATCGGTAACAGTGTGCCCACCCCTGTGGGTTCCTATAGATCTGCCCCCTCCATCCTCTTTGGCCTCTGCAGAAATTCTCCCAGGTGGTTTGCTGGTCCACTCCAGAAGTAGACCAGTGAGGACATTGCTGGCACCACATGCTCTACCCCCACATTCACCTGTGGACCTGTACTTTCCCACACACCCTTGGCCAGAGAACATCTGGCCACAAACCTGGCAGTGTGCAAGCAGCCCTGACAGAGTCCAGTACAATTCAAAGAGTCTCTAAACCAGGAAGAGGGAAAGATAACCGCAAGCACCAGACTGACTGGGGCTCCAGTAGGGGGCTGGGGAAAGATATCTGATCTGACTGAAGCCTCCCCTGCCCCATCAAGAAAAACTTCTCAGGGGACAATACAAGAAAAGCACACTGCAGTTTGCTGCTGCCTCAACTCTAGCAAACACCTGGTCTAACTCAACTCAAGCACAGTGGTTCCAGAATGGCCCATTAACAACACAGGTATCAAATGCTGGTCACAATAAAGAGCCATTGCAGACAAGTAGCCTACAGGTAAATGTGGCTCAGCCACAATAGTAGGGTGCATGCAACACACACAGGAGATGCCCTTGAAGCACCAGGTTCTGGTGAACAAGGGACATCACACTGCAAGGCACTATAGGACCTCTTTTTGATAAGGCCATGGCTGTCAACAGTAGGAGACATAGCTGACTTTCCTAACACATAGAAACAGATACAGAGTTACATAAAATGAGGAGACAGCAGAATTTGTCCCAATTAAAGCAACAGGAAAAAAATCATAGCCAGGGGCGCCTGGGTGGCTCAGTGAGTTAAAGCCTCTGCCTTCGGCTCAGGTCATGGTCCCAGAGTCCTGGGATCAAGTCCTGCATCGGGCTCTCTGCTTGGCGGAGAGCCTGCTTCCCCGTCTCTCTCTTTGCCTGCCTCTCTGCCTACTTGTGATCTATGTCAAATAAAATCTTTAAAAAAAAAAAAATCATAGCCAGAGAGCTAAATGTAATGGAGATAATTAATACATACGCCTGATAGAGAGTTTAAAGTAATAGTCACAAAAATACTCAGTGGATGTGAGAAAAGACCCACATGTAATAGGGATAATTATTATATATGCCTGATTGAGAATTTAAAGTAATGGTCACAAAAATGCTCACTGGGCTTGAGAAAAGACCTCAGTGAGATCTTCAACAAAGAGACAGAAAACATAAAGAACCAATCAGAGACAAAGAAACAATAGTTAAATTTAAAAATATAGAGATAGAATAAAGAGTAGAACTAGAAGAAGCAGAGAAACAGATCGGTGACCTAGAGGACAGAGTAATGGAAAACAATCTGACTGATAGGAGAGAGAGAAAAAAAAATAAAAAATGAAAATAGACTTGGGAAACTTAGTGACACCACCAAAAATTATATTTACATTATATGGACCCCAGAAAGAGAAGAGACAGAAAAGGGGGCAGAAAATTTACTTGAGGAAATAGGTGAAAACTTCCCAAATCTGGGAAAGAAAGCAGAAATCCAGATGCAAGAGGCAGAGAAGCCGCAATTAAATCAACCCAAGGAGATCCACACCAGCACACATAGTAATTAAAATGGCAAAAGAAAAGGGGCACCTGGGTGGCTCAATTGGTTAAGCGACTGCCTTCGGCTCAGGTCATGATCCTGGAGTCCCAGGATCGAGTCCCACATCGGGCTCCTTGCTTGGCAGGGAGTCTGCTTCTCCCACTGACCTTTCTCCACTTATGCTCTCTCTCTCTCTCTCTCTCTCTCTCTCATTCTGTCTCTCTGTCAAATAAATAAAATCTTTAAATTAAAAAAAAAAGAAAGAAAAATGGCCCAAAAAAAGTGATAAAGAGTATCAAAAGTTGCAAGAGAAAAAAAGACAATTACATATTAGGAGAACCCCAGAAGCCTATCAGCTGATTTTTCAGCAGAAATTTTGCAGGCCAGTAGAGAGTGCCGTGATATATTCAAAATACTAAAAGAAAAAGACCTGCAACCAAGAATACTCTATCCAGCTAGGCTTTCATTCAGAATAAGAGAGATAAAGGGTTTCCCAGGTGAACAAAAACTTAAGAAATTCATGACCATTAAGCCAGTCCCACAAGAAATGTTAAAGGGGACTCTATGAATGGAAAGGAAAGACCATAAACAGAAGCATGAAAAGTAGGAAGCATAAAAGCAGTAAAATTAAGTATACTTATAAAAATCAGTAAAGAGATTCACAAAATTAGAGAATATAAAGTATGACACCTTTGAAATGTGGGGGAGGGGGCCAGGGAAAAGGAGAAAATAATTGATTCAAACTTAAGCCATCAACTTAATACAGACTACTATATGCACAAGATGAACCCTAATGGCAACCACAATTAAAAACCTGTAATAGAGAAGCAAAAAACAAATAGAAAGGAATCCAAGTATATCACCAAAGACAGCGAATAAACCATGAAAGAGAGTATGAGAAGGAACAGAGAACTACAAAAATAACCATAAAGCAGGTAGCAAAATGGCAATAAGTACATACTTCTCAATAATTATTTGGAATGTAAATGGATTAAATGCTCTAATCAAAAGACATAGGGTGACAGAATGGATAGAAAAGCGAGACCCATTTATATGCTGCCTATAACTCATTTCAGACCTAAACACACATGCAGGTTAAAAGTGAAGAGATAAGAAACATTGAATATGGAACCATATGCAATCACTATGCAACCATAGTGAAAAGAAAGCTGGGGTAGCAATTCTTACATCAGACAAAAATAGACTTTGAAACAAAGACTATAATAAGAGACAAAGGACAGTATATAATCATAAAAGTAACAATCCAACACAAAGATAGAAAAATTGTAAATATTTATGCACCCAACATGAGAGCACTCAAGTACACAGAGCAGCTAATAACAAAGGAAATGAACAATAGTAATACAATAATAGTAGGGGATTTTAACACCCCATTTATATCAATGGATAGATCACCCAAACAGAAAATCAGCAAGGAAACAGTGGCTTTGAATGGCACATTGGACAAGATGGATGGATCTAAATGATACATCAGAACAGTCTGTCCTAAAACAGCAGACTACCCATTCTTTTCGAGTGCATATGGAACATTCTCCAGAATAGACCACATATTAGGCCACAAAACAATCCCCAACAAATTCAGAAAGATAGAAGTCATAACATGCTTTCTTTCTGACAGCAATGCTGGGGACCTAGAAGTCAACCACAAGAAAAAAGCTGGAAAGAATACAAATTCATAGAGGATAAATAACATGCTACTAAACAATGAACAGTTCAACCAAGAAGTCAAAGAGGGCATCAAACAATACACGAAGATGAATGCAGATGAAAACCCAATGGTTCAAAGTCTTTGGGATGCAGCAAAACTGTTCTAAGGGGCAAGTTTATAGCAATACAGGTCTATCACCAGAAGAAAGAAAAGTCTCAAACAACCTACCTTACATCTAAAGGAGCCAGAAAAAGAAAAATAAAGCCCCGGGGCACCTGGGTGGCTCAGTGGATTAAGCTGCTGCCTTCGGCTCAGGTCATGATCTCAGGGTCCTGGGATCGAGCCCCGCATCGGGCTTTCTGCTCCGCAGGGAGCCTGCTTCCTCCTCTCTCTCTGCCTGCCTCTCTGCCTACTTGTGATCTCTCTCTCTCTCTGTCAAATAAATGAATAAAATCTTTAAAAAAAAAAAGAAAAAAGAAAAATAAAGCCCCAAGCCAGAAGGAAATAATAAAGATTAGACCAGAAATAAACAAAACAGAAACTAAAGCAAACAAACAAACAAACAAACAACAACAACAAAAAAACAACAACAAATCAGTGAAGCCAGGAGTTGATTCTTTGAAAAGATCAACAAAATGGAAAAGATTGTACCCAGACTCATCGAAAGGAAGGGAGGGAGGGGGGAGAAAAAGGGGAAAAGAGAGAGAGGACTTAAACATAATCAGAAATGAAAAAGAAATAAACAATCTCATAGAAATGCAAACGATTAAAAGAAAATATTATGAAAAACTATATACCTAAAAATTGGACAACCTAGAAGAAATGTATAAATTCCCAGAAACATATAACATCCCAAAACTAAATCAGGAAGAAATATAAAATATGAATAGACAGATTACCATCAATGAAATTGAATCAGTAATCAAAAACCTCCCAATAAACAAAAGTACAAGACCATATGGCTTCATAGATGACTTCTACCAAACATTTAAAGAAGAGGCAATACTTATTCTTCTCAAACTATTCCAAAAAACAGAAAAGGAAGGAAAGCTTCCAAATTCATTCAATGAGACCAGATTCACCCTGATACAAAATCAAATAAAGACACTACAAAGAGAACTATCAGCCAATATTTCTGAGGAACATAGATGCAAAATCCTCAACAAAATATTAGCAAACTAAATCCAACAATACATTTTTTAAAAGCCATTCACAATGATTAAAGAGGATTTGTTCCTTGGATGCAGTGTGGTTCATTATTTGCAAATAAATCAACATGATACATAGATCAAGAAAAGAAAATCCATATGATCATTTCCATAGATGCAGAAAATGATGTTATACATCCAACACCCATTCATGTAAAAAATTTCAAAGAAATAGGTTTGGGGGGGAACATACCTCAATGTAATAAAGACCATAAATGAAAACCCACAGCTAACATCATATTCAATGCTAAAAAACCGAGAGCTTTTCCTCTAACATCAGGAATGAGACAAGGATGTCCACTCACCATTTTAGTCAATATAGTACTAGAAGTCCTAGCACAGAATCAGACAAAGAATAAAAGGCATCCAAAATGGTAAGGAAGCAGCACTATTTGCAGATGATATGATACTATAAATAGAGCAAACCATAAAGACTCTACCAAAAACTATTAACATTGATTAATAAATTCGGTAAGGTCATGGGTTACAAAATCAATATGGAAATGTGTTGCATTTCTACACACAAATAATGAAGTAAAGAGAAATTAAGAGAACAATCCAATTTATAATTTCACCAATAATAATAAAATACCTAGGAATAAGCTTAACCAAGAAGGTGAAAGACCTGTACTCTGAAAACTATAAAATACGGAGGAAAGAAACTGGAGACAGTACAAATGGAAAGAAATTCTATGTTCACGGATTGGAACAACAAATATTGTTAAAATGTCTGTACTACCCTAAACAATCTACAGATTAATGAAATCCCTATACAACTACCAACAGATTTTTTTTCTTTTTTTATAGAACTGGAACAAATAATCCTAAAATTTATATGGAACCACAAAAGACCCCCAACAGCCAAAACAATCTTGAAAAAGAAAAGGCTGGAGGTATCATAATCCCAGATTACAATATATACTACAAAGCTATAGCATCAAAACAGTATGAGACTAGCATGAAAATAAGCACACAGATCAATAAAATAGAATAGAGCACCCCAAAAGAAGTCCATGATTACATGGTCAAATCTTTGACAAAGGAGGCAAAAATTTGCAATGGGAAAAGACAGTCTCTTCAACAGATAGCTTGGGAAGACGGATTAGCCATATGCAAAAGAATGAAACTGGACCACTTTCTTACACCATACACAAAAATAAACTCAAAATGGATTAAGGACCTAAATGTGAAATCTGAAACTGTAAAAATCCTAGAAGAGAGCACAAGCAGTAATTTCTTTGACATTGCCATAGCAACATTTTCCTGGATATGTCTCTTCAAGGAAATAAAAACAAAAATAAACTATTGGGACTATACCAAAATAAAATCTTCTGCACAGCAAAGGGAAAAATCAATAAGACTAAAAGGCAACTTACTGAATGGGAGAAGATATTTGCAAATGACATATCTAAAAAAGAGTTAGTATCCAAAACATATAAAGACTCATACAACTCAATACCCACCCCCAAAAAAATCCAATTTAAAAATGGGCAGAAGACATGAACAGACTTTTTCCCAAAGAAGATGTACAGATGGCCAACAGACACATGAAAGGATACTGAATATCACTAATCATCAGGAAAAATGCAAATCGAAACCACAATGAGATATCACCTCACACCTGTCAGAAAGGCTAAAATCAAAAACACAAGGAACAACAAGTTTCTTGGCCAGAATATGGAGAAACAGGAAACCTCAGGCACTGTTCATGGGAATGCAAACTGGTACAGTCACTGTGGAATGTATGTATGTAGGTAGGTAGGTAGGTAGGTTACACAAAAAATAAAAAATAGAATTACCATATGATCCAGTAATTCCACAACTGGATATTTCATATTTCAAAGAATATGAAAACACTAGTTTGAAAAGATATATGCATCCCTATGTTTACTGTAGCATTATTTCCAATAGCCAAATTATGGAAGCTGCCTGTCCATGAATGAACAGATGAAGTGGTGTGTGTGTGTGTGTGTGTGTGTGTGTGTGTGTGCACGCACGCACGTGCATGCTTACATACACAAAATGGAATATTACTCATCCATAAAAAGAATGAAATGTTGCCATTGTAAAACATGAGTGTTGAGAGTAGACTGCTAAGTGAAGTCAGTCAGTCAGAGAAAGACAAATATGATTTCTCTCACATGGGGAATTTAAGAAAAAAAAACAAACAAACCAAGAAACATACTTAACTATAGAGAACAAACTGATGGTTACCAGAGGGGAGGCTGGAGAGAAGATGGGTGAAATAAATGGAAGGGATTAATAGTACACTTAAAATGAGCACTGAGTCATTTATAGAGTTGTTGAATCACTATCTTGTATACCCAAAAGTAATATAACACTGAATGTTAACTATACTGGAATTAACATTTGAAAAAGAAAAACCTTAAAAAAAAAAGAGATGAAGTTTACTAGAACAATTTAAAAAAAAATAAAGGAACAAGAATTCTTCAAATTTCTTGCTAAAACAATGTTTCCAAGCTGTGATCTGATAGGAAGGCATGTTTTAGTTTTAGGGTAGACTAAAAGCATAGTGGGATATCCTGTCAGAGCTGCTGTCCATTACCAATTTCCCCTTACCATGAACATTAGGATCATACCATCAAGATCGCAAACTGTAACAAGATGCTTGGTGAGGCATAATTCATATTTATATTACATTTATTTATTAGTAAGATAAACTGTTCACTATTTCTATGTATAGACAGAATCAAAATCACCTTGGAATTACCTCTGCTCTTCAGAAGCTCACCTGAGTGATTTCTCAGTTATGAAAACATGGTTTCTCCTTTTTTTTCCGCATTCCTTGGGATGGGGACGATCAAATTTCTTCATGAGAAATGGACGAGAACTCAAACCTTACTGAGATTTCAATTTACGACAGGTAAGAATGACCCTGAACCAGGTCTGAAGGCCAAAAGGAATACAAATACTCCAAAAGGGAACTTGCCATGAAGGCAGAGACTGAGCTGGTCCCCTAGGCTGAATACTAGGGCCTAAGAGTAGGGGCTGCATTCAGACACTAGTAGTGCTTCAGGGAGAAATGGCTGAGCACTGCATAAAGACCTATAGGCTCTATTTTTGGATCCTAGCGTAGGAAACCAGTACAGTAGTGGAAGGATCCAGATGCGCAACTGACTGAGAAAGGATACCAAAAGGCACCAACAGAAATGTCAGTGCTCCAGTAGACTCTAAGGTCTTTCTTTCCACCTAGACACCAGAAGTAAGACTTCACCCTCCTCGGCATTTGGGGGCAGTTCAAGTTAGGGAAGAGAATGATATGCTGGATTTCCTGAAGCAATGAATAGCAAAGTACCCATAACACCATATTGTTACCCCATATACTCTAACACCAGAAATGATGGAGTCAAGTTTGACCACATTTAATTATTAATTTAGCTCCTTTGTTTATTCTCTACCTCATTCTAGGACGGATTTAAGACTGAATTATGCAAAGCCTCCTCCTTTCTGTACTTGGTATTTTCAGTCTACTGGAAAGTGCCGTGGATCCATGATGGCCTTCCATTAATCCTTTGCCACCAATCTATAAATCACTAGCACATCAAGGCCCCTAACTAGTCTTATTTGGCTTAGTTCATTTCTCTATTGAAGAAGGAATCCCAAGCTTCACCAGCAAAGTGAAACTTGGGATTCCATACCTCTCCACAGAAAGAGGGACAAAGAAGTCACAGCACAGCCATGTGTTAAAACTACCTTAGTCCAGCCTCTGGCAACACATTTGTTACATTCTCTCTGCAATCAAATATGTTTATACTCTCCCAAGACCCCTCAGAAGCCTCATCCAATTAAAGCATCAGGCTCGGGTTCCAAGTCTGGATCTCATCACCCAAGTCAGGGCCAGGTGTGGATGAGGTCCTTCAAGGTTGGTTCCTCTCATAAGTGCGCTCTTCAGCTAGATCACTGAATTCATTAGGTACATTTCCTACTTCCCACATTACCATCTGCATCAGCGTTGCCAAACTGCTCTTCTATGTAGTAAAGTGACCTTTCCTTTTTCTAATTGCATTTTTCTTATTTTCTTTCAAACTCTAATAGTTTCCTCCAAACCCACTGGGCTTCTGAACATACCCTGGCTTAAAAACCAATGCCTGTGTTTTATGTTTTTTTAAGCAGCATCTCACTTCCAGGTACAAAATTTCATTCTCCTTATCTATTTTTATACCTCCAACCCCCCTGGCTTAATACAACCATTTTATTCTGCTAGTGATTTTGGCAATCAGACATCTGGAGAAGCCTCAGCTGGGGCTCCTGCAGTCCCATGTTGACAGAGGCTTCAATCATCTGAAAACCCTGTGAAGTGGATAGTAAATACTGTTCCTGGGAGCTCAGCTCAGCCTGATGATTGGACCACCACACAGGGCTTCTCCACGTGGTTTGGGCCTCTCACAGCACGGTAAGAGTTCTCAGTTTGTTTACATTATTTTACTTTTGTATTAATGTCCTATCATTTCAACAAGTAGGAATAATTATTCCTAAGACTGAAAAGCAAAACCAAAAAACAAACTTTGGACCCTAACTCCAAGGGCTTCATATGTAAATACAACAATGAACTGTCATACTCAACTGGAAATACACTTAAAAAGAACAAGAAATATGACAAATGCCACATGATTTCACTCATACGTAGAATTTAAGAAGCAAAACAGGAAAAATGAAGAGAAAAACCAAAAACCAGACTCTTACCAATAGAGACAAATGAGGGTGGGGGGATGGGGGAAACAGGTGAAGGGGATAAAGAAGAGTCCACTTTTCTTATGAGCACTGAGTCATGTTTAGAATTGTTGCATCACTATATTGTACACCTGAAATTCATCTAACACTGTATGTTAACTATACTGAAATTAAAATTCTTTTAAAAAGGGGATAGAAGGAGAACTAAAAATTTATTAAATGTTAAAATTGTGCTATTATTGTATAATGTTAGCACAAGGATAACAAAGGACAATTTGCATAATAAATATTCCTATTCATTTTTCTAGTTAGGACAATAATTGGATAGCAGCCATCAGTGAAGTGGGACAAAAGACAGCAATTATCATAAACGTTAGTTTGATCTTTCAAGATGTGATTATCTTCTACCCAGACTCCACTTTACTCACTTGAACAGAAGTTCTGCTTTTCACTAGCCGAATGTCAAGTGCCTTTGTTGCATCCAAGTGTTACCCTAGCTGGCCATATTCCACACAAAGGGCACAGAACAGTTTTTTTTCCCCGCAGCAGAATTTGCAAGAAACGTGGCTCTTTCATGGTAAAACTTCTTATAAAAAGAAATGGACAAAAGATATACCCTAGAAGGCCCTGGTCTAACAAAATAGCAAAAGATGTCAAACTACTATGAACCTTAAAAATAAAACTGCCAGTTGTTTCACCAGCAAAAATGGGTTTAATCTGGGAATAACAAGAGCAAGCTACAACAAAACTGAGCAAAGGAGATGAACACGGCTTTATGAAGAGGAAAAGGGAAGCTGAAAGGGCTATTATTAAAAAAAAAAAAAAGTCAATTGGAGTAACCTGGAATTTGAAGTATCGTGGTTTCTCATTGGCTGAGTTATGACTGTCTCTCAGTGGTCATTGCTGGGCTGTTGCTGGGGAAGAGAACATTTCTTCCTCCTGGGATGATATAGCAGCAAAAGTAGTACTGACCTTGTTGAATCACAATTCAGATTGTACATCTGAAACTAAAATAGCACTAGTATGTTAACTATATGGAAGTTAAAATTTGAAAATAAAATAAAAACATGTATATCTTTTTCAATAAATAAATAAAGTAGTACTGACTTGGGGTACCTCTCTTCCTGTTGGATTTGCAATCAATGAGGAGTGGCAGGCAGGAGAGCCACTTAAAGCAAGGTTACCTTTCACTGATTTCACACTACTTATAACACATCAGTGAAACTGAGTTAGCATCATCTTTCATCAGGTGAAGTATATATTCTTGCCAAAAATTTTTCACACTCCTAGTAATCTCTGCTAATTGTTTACCTTCATTCTTCTTTTAATCCAACATAGGACATAACTGAAGACTAAAGTTTATCTTAGACTATTTAGGCTATCTGTAGTTCAGGAATGAGAGAAGTGTGTGTGTGTGTGTGTGTGTGTGTGTATATATATATAGTAAATATGTGTGTGTGTATATATGTGTATATATAATAAATGTGTATATATATGTGTATACATATATAACTGTGTGTGTATATATTTAAGTATATATAGTAAATATATATATATAAAGTAAATTTTATGAGTTATTCATTTTCATCAGTGGCATCAGGATTAATTTGGAAGAATCACTAAATCCAATACTGAACACAGTTTTTCATTGAGGAACATTTATCCTTCAATTTCTTTATGTGAGTGAAGGTATTTATAAACCAAATCTGGGGATCTTAAACCAAGAGGCAAAATTCTTATCTTGCTCCAGAGGGGATGATGGGGCACACTCCCATCCTTTTTCTCTACTGTGTCAGCAGGTGAGAGAGTGGCAGTGGATTCTTCAGCTCTGTATAAGGACAGAACACATTTCTCTGTGGACTACAACTTTGTCCTGAGAAATGGAGGAGACAGTATGAGATCCTTACGAAGTTCCTGTGTTCATTCAAACTTTAATGACCCAAATTATGGGCTGCCGTAGAAACAATATAGTAAATTACACTTAAAAGCAATTTATTAAAATTCAGAACAACTAGATTACATGATAATAGCAAATGAAATACTGCCTAGTAATTTGTATGTACCATTATTGATGTACCTGGATATCATTTCATTTACTCCACACAGTGGCCCTGCAAAGTAGATGGTGTTTTTATGCTTCACACGTGAGAAAACCAAGGTTAAGAAAGTAGCCCAAGTCCTAAATAAATAAATTAAAAAAAAAAAGAAATAAAGTAGCCCAAGTCCACTGAGTAATAGGAGGAAACCCTAGAACAACCTGACTCTTAAGTCTTCTTTCTCTTATGCAACCAATGTCAGTTCTCTGACAAAAAGTACAAGTAACCAAAAAAAAAAAAAAAAAAAAAAAATTAAGGCAAGATGAGTCCCAAAGTTAGAGTCCCAAAGTTAGACATGAGTCCCAAAGTTAGAGAAGCTAAAATTCTTTTAACTGCATCAGAAAATTTACGATATTCTAATATTCAACATACGGACTGTGTATTGTGTCACAACTGCCTTAATGTTGAGAAGTTAAAATGCTTGGAAGACATAACAAAGGAATCTTCAGAAGGTCTTAGGGAACATTATTTAGTATTGTGGTTTCTTCTCTTTTATTTTTCCCTGCCTACTTTTCTTCCTCCCTTACTTTTTTGAATTCTCCAGTTCTGCATAGTTTTTGCATGGTATTACTGAGGTGATCTTTTGAAAATTACTTTCTAATCGTCCCTCTCTGATTGACTTATTGCACTTAGCATAATACCCTCTAGTTCCATCCACGTCATTACAAATGTCAAGATTTCGGGGGTTTTATGGCTGTATAATATTCCATTGCATATGTACAATGTGGTGAAATTCTTAATAATTGTTCCTTCTTTTTAATTTGCTTATAAAAAAAAGTTTATATATTACCTAACTAGTCTAGGCCTTAGTGCACATTAGTAAATAGCAATGTGAACATAATTAGCTGCTTAAGAGAATTTCATGAGTAAAAATGATTAAAAAGAAACCATAAGTTTGGGGGTTTTTTAAAGATTTTATTTATCTATTTGAGAGCAGAGGGAGAGGGAGAAGCAAGCTCCCCGTTGAGTGGGGCCTTGATCCTAGGACCCTGGGATCATGACCCAAGCTGAAGGCAGACACTTAAACAACTGAGCCACCCAGGTGCCCCAAAACTGTAAGATATTTTTCTTCCTTCTTTAATTGTAGGTACTTAAGTAATATGGACTTGCCTTTGAATAAACTACTTTTTGTTTATTATTGTTTGAGTCTGCTACCCAATTAGTACCTGTAAGGCACAGTCATTCCGGAAGAGACAATAATCAATAATAAGGTTTTGGGAAGAAAATGATTAATATTAAAAAGTGACATTGACTTAGTTGTTATACCATTAGCAAATTTTAAATCTCTTCTATACCTGTATTTACTCACCCAGGAGTCCTAAAAGAATGTAGGCAACGATAAACAGTATGAAGATGATGCAGCAGAGGACATCTGTACAATTCCTAAAGACAAAAAGGAATACAGAATTAAAAGAGGCCCAAAACAGCATCTTACCTAGTAAACAAATATAGGAAAGGGGAAAAATAGTAATAGTAATTATACCATTTCATATCCAGTATTTCCAAAAGGTATATCAGATGTATTCCTGTAATTAAAGATTTGGCAGCGATGGGATGGTCACAGTTCCATGATTAAAGGAGCTCCCTCAGAGTTCTTAGTATTTATTTTCTTTTGGTTCTTTATTTGTATGATGTTTTTAGAGAAAAGCCTAGCAATATCAAGTAAATTTTTTTTATTTGAAATTGTAATTTATTTGATTTTATGGTTTTCCTCATTGTGCCTCCCCACTGCATGGTATAGTTAAAAAAAGAAAAAAGCCATTTCCATTTCTCCCCCGCCATTATCTTTCTACAAACACATTTATAGGGTACTACTTATCGGGGCACCACTATGATTCAGTCCGTTAAGCATTCAACTCTTGATTTCTGCTCAGGCCATAATCTCAGGTTGTGAGATCAAAGCCCGGGCTGGGCATGGAACCCTCTTAAAATTCTCTCTCTCCCTCTCTCTCTTCCCCTCCCCCACCTTTCTCCTTCTCTTTAAAAAAGGGTACTATTTGTTAAGTAAAAGACTGACTACATAAACTTCTACAGGGAGTAGATTTGCAACTATACTCACAATAATGTATATAATGCATTTAAAAATGAAATGGCTCAAAACTGTAATTTTACCAGCCATTCCATAAACTAGATACCGTCAGACTAGATTTAGAGAAAAACTGGCTTGATAGAGACTCACTGATTTGCTAAGGATCACAAATCAAGCTCAGATCTAGCAGGGATACTCAAGGCTTTCAATTAATTTCCTAATCCTAATATTATGTCTTGTTCAGCTTGTAAATAGTCTGGAAGGTCAAAACTGTATCTTGAAAGTGAGAAATAATCCAACAATTCTCTATTTGAAACTTAATGAAAAATTTATTAGTAAAGAAAAAAGATCAAACTATTTGGGAGGATTAAAAGTTGCACATGAGAATTTTCCTAGCAAAATCTTCTTGTTCTTGAGAGCATACGGATATATGCTCTAATGTTTTAGCGCAGTCTGACTGAAGTTACACGCTATTTTCTGTGATGGTAGTAGGAATAATAATGAATAATAACTCTACAGTAGGGGCGCCTGGGTGGCTCAGTGGGTTAAGCCTCTGCCTTCAGCTCGGGTCATTATCTCAGGGTCCTAGGATCGAGCCCCGCATTGGGCTCTCTGCTCAGCAGGGAACCTGCTTCCCCCCTCTCTCTCTGCCTCCTCTCTGCTTACTTGTGATCTCTCTCTCTCTCTGTCAAATAAATGAATAAAATCTTTAAAAAAAAATAACTCTACAGTAACAGACACAGTAATACCTTCCATTGATAAAGCCCAGCTATACCTTCACTGCTTTCATATACCTTGTGAGTTTCTTAAGAATACCTTTAAGTTTTTAGGGGTAGTAAGGTGAGTTGACTTATTTAAGGTCCATGAGAGAGAAGTAGAGACAGGTTAAAGTAGAACAAACATCTAGATCTCCAATTCTTAACTCTTTGGTTTAACAGTTGTTCTAATATTTCAGTTTTCTGTAAAACCTCAAATTGGCCAATCTAAAATGTCACACACATCCCTATTACTCTATCCCACAATAGGAAATGAATCATTCATAGAGAAAGTTAATCTTGCTCAATCCACAAACTATCATTTGCTTAAATCCAATTTCAACCCAGGAATTTTAAATTTCACTTGAAGAAATAATAATAATAATAAAAAGAGAAGAAAACAGATGCCCTAGCTTTCTTTGGTTAACAATCATTGAAAAGCAAAAACCTGCTTGGAGGGAGGAGAGTATCTGGTTCACAGGCATTCTGACAGACCCTATTCAAGATCAGGTTCTCATCCTACGTACGGGGCGGTTGTTAAATTGAGAGCAGGAGTTAAATAGGGTGAAATCTAATAAGAAATGCCTGTAGGTAAAGAACTAAAGGACAGAAAACTAGAACACTGGCATGCCTTAATTAGAAATTCTTAAGTTGTTAAAGCCCTTCTGTTTAATCAGAACCACCAAGAAGAGGAAGATCAGGTGTGACCAGAAGAACCAGATTGGCCAGCATCCTATAATTACATACTTATAATATGTTTATACCTATAATACGTTCATACCAATAATTATATACTATATATAATTATATATAATTATATAATTCTTATTTATAATAATCTAATGTTACATAGTATTATAATGTTATATATTTATAACATTATGTAGCAAGCACAAGGAGAGGTAAACATATACTAGCAATGACTGGAAAAAACTTGCCAATCTCAAAGGACAGGGCACATAGAAAGCAACAGAGCCCATGCGGTGCCTGGGTGGCTCAGTGGATTAAAGCCTCTGCCTTCGGCTCAGGTCATGATCCCAGGGTCCTTGGATCGAGCCCTGCATCGGGCTCTCTGCTCCACAGGGAGCCTGCTTCCTCCTCTCTCTCTGCCTGCCTCTCTGCCTAGTTGTGATTTCTCTCTGTCAAGTAAATAAAATATTTAAAAAAAAAGCAGCAGAGCCCAAAAGGAAACTTTTTTAAACTAAAACCCTCACTCCTCAGCTACTAGCACTGATGAATGGGCATCACCTGGAATTTGGGTTCCATATGGGGTTTTACACTATGGTTTCTCTCTCTCCCTCCCTCTCTCTATCTCTATCTCTCTATCTCTCTTCTGGTGCCAGGTATAGGCTATAGCACCAGGGACTACTCCATGCCCACACAACCATGCCCCCAGCAGTCTCCCACCATGGTGGGATAGCATTTCTCAATAATTCACACTTTGAGGTGTTTGGGGATTATATTCTTGGGCCAGGGAAGATAATATATTCAAATCTGCTTTGCTTTTCTGGTACATTGCTTTGGAGAAAGTAGACCATACCCTCTGGCCAGACCAGTTAATTTTCCCCCATCAAAAGCAAAGGGATGGAAGATGAGTAAACTGGTTGTCTTTTAATACAAGGAAGGAAGGTGAGTTTAAGGTCCCATATACTTTTCTGGTCTGTGAGCAGAGTCATGGTCCAAACTATTGCTGTGTTCCCAAAGGGTAGTGGTCCAGATTCTCTTTATTCATCTTTATAGCAGGCATGAAGTGACCTCTAACTCTCCCCAGGAAAAGGGCCTGGCCCTGATGTGGAGATGAGGGTAAGAAACTTATGCTCTCCATGATGCAACTTCAGGAAGATGTTTGGCGTGCTCACTTTCCCGCTGAGGAGCACTAGAAGTCGGTGAGGGCCTTCCAAATGCAAGCTGAGCCCTCCCCCTCATGGGTGCCACTTGATGGCCCCAGATGCACCCCTAGACCAACCTAGCAGCCCTGAAATCAGCAAGCCAGCTATCCCCGCCTTTTTTCACCTGGACCACTCTTTGTTCTTTTAGAAACCCCTTCTTAAAAATAGGGGGCAGGGTGCCTGGGTAGCACAATGGTTTAAGGGTGGAATTCTTCGTTTCAGCTCAGGTCATGATCTCAGGGTTGTGAGATATAGCCCCACAGGCTGTGCACTCAATGGGGCTCTGCTTGAAGCTCTCTCCCTCTGCACCCCCGTGTGCACCTCCCCCACATACCCTCTCTTTCTCCCAAATAATAAATAAATAAATCTTTTAAGAAAAGTGTGTGTGCACTTACAGTTAATTACAATTACCTGCTATTTTTTCCCTGTTAATTCATCTGTTTTTCTCCCTTTCCTCAGACATAATCCCTCCAGAAAGAAAAAAATTACTGTTAGGAAACCAGTGGAAAATTGAATTTGGACAAAATATCAAATATAACTTGAGCACTATTTTGTAAGTCAGGGACAAAGCAGAAACTTAATTCAAATTTTTACAAGTTGTAGCATCTAATTTTCCCTTTCTTTTGGATTTTAGGGCATCTGTCACAATCCCAAGTATTTTGTGGGGAATAGGTTATTTTACTTTTCTTCAAGTTTTTATTTAAATTCCAGTTAGTTACTGTATAGTACAGTATTAGTTTCCAATACAGAATTCAGTGATTCATTACTTACATATAAAAACCCAGTGCTCATCACAAGTGCCCTCTTTAATACCCATAGCCCATTTAACCCATCCCACAAGCCTCATCCCCTCCAGTAACTCTGTTTGTTGTCTATAGTTAAGAGTTTGTTTTCTAATTTGCCTCTCTTCCCCCCTCCCCACATGTTCATCTGTTTTGTTTTTTAAATTCCACATAGGAGTGAACTCATATGGTATTTGTCTTTCACTGACTGAATTATTTCTCTTAGCATAGTACCCTGTAGCTCCATCCACCTCATTGCAAATGGCCAGATTTCATTCTTTTTATGGTTGAGTGTTTTATATATATATATATATATATACATACATACATACATATATATGTGTGTGTATATATATGTGTGTGTGTGTGTGTGTATGCACACACACACATACCACTTCTTCTTTATCCATTCGTCAGTTGAGAAGCATTTGGGCTCTTTCCATAATCTGGCTACTGTTGATAATGCTGCTATGAGCATCAGGGTGCATGTATCCCTTCAAATAATGTATGTTCGCATCCTTTTGGTAAATACATAGTGCAATTGTAGGGACATAGACTAGCCCTATTTTTAATTTTTTCAGGAACCTCCATACATTTTTCCAGAATGGTTGTACCAGTTTGCATTCCTACCAATAGTGTAAGAGGGTTCCCTTTCTCCACATCCTTGCCAACACCTGCTGCTTCTTGTGTTGTTAATTTTAGCCATTCTGACTGGTGAGAGGTTGTATCTCATTGTAGTTTTGACTTGTTTTTCCTCTCATGATGAGTGATGTTGAGCACATTTTCATGTGTCTGTTAGCCATCTGGATTCTTCTTTAGAAAAGTATCTGTTCATGTCCTCTGCCCATTTTTAACTGGATTATTTGTTCTTCGGGTGTTGAGTTTTATAAGTTCTTTATGGGTTTGCAAACTAACCCTTTTACTAGGTATGTCATTTATAATATCTTCTCCCATTCTGTAGATTGTCTTTTAGTTTTGTTGATTGAGTGCTTTGTTGTGCAGAAGCTTTTTATCTTGATAAAATCCCAATAGTTCATTTTTGCTTTCTCTTGCCTCAAGAGACATATCTAGTAAGAAGTTGCTATGGCCAATGCCAAAGAGGTTACTGCCTGTGTTCTTCTCTAGGATTTTGATGGTTTCCTGTCTCACATTCAGGTCTTTCACCATTTTGAATTTATTTTTGTATATACTATAGGAAAGTAGTCCTCCAGTTTCATTCTCCTGCATGTGGCTGTCCAGTTTTCCCAACATGATTTGTTGAAGAGATTGCTTTTTTTTCCCCTTCCATTAGATATTCTTTCCTGCTTTGTCAAAGATTAGTTGACCACATTGTTGTGGGTTCATTTGTGAGTATTCTGTTCTGTCCCATTGATCTATAGGTCTGCTTTTGTGCCAGTACCATACATACTGTCTTGATGACTACAGCTTTGTAATAGAGCTTGAAGTACAGAATCCTGATGCCTCCAGTTTGCTTTTCTTTTTTAAGATGACTTCAGCAATTCAGGGTATTTTCTGGTTCCATAAAAATTTCAGGATTGTTTGTTATAGCTCCTTTAAAAATGCTGGTGGTATTTTGGTAGGGATTGCATTAAAGGTATAGATTTCTTTCAGTATCATAGACATTTTAACAATATTTGTTCTTCCAATCCATGAACATGGAATGTTTTTCCCATCTTCAATTTCTTTTACCAGTGTTCTATACTTTTCAGAGTGCAGGTCTTTTACCGCTTCAGTTAGGTTTATTCCTAAGTATCTTATGGGTTTTGGTGCAACTGTAAATGGGATCAATTCTTTGATTTCTCTTTCTGCTGTTTCATTATTGTTTTACAGAAATGCAACAGATTTCTGTCTGTTAATTTTGTATCCTGAAACACTACTGAATTTGTGTATCAGTTCTAGCAATTTTTGTTGGCGTCTTCTGGGTTTTCCATATAGAGTATCATGTTATCTGCAAATAATGAAAGTCTGACTTATTCCTTGCTGATTTTGATGGTTTTCATTTCTTTTTGTTGTCTGATAGCTAAGTCAAGGACTTCCAGGATGACGTTAATTAACAATGGTGAAAGTAGACATCCTATCTTTTCTTAACCTTAGGGGAAATGTTCTTAGTTTTTCTCCATGGAGGATGATAATAGCTGTGGGTTTTTCATATATGGCTTTTATGATATTAAGGTATATTCTCTCTATCCCTACTTTGTTAGGGTTTTTATCATGTGTGGATATTGTACAAATGCTTTTCCTGCACCTATTGAGAGGATCATATGGCTCTTATCCTCTCTTTCATTAATGTGTTATATCATGTTGATTTGCAAATATATAACTATTTTGCAGCCCAGGAATAAATCCCACTCAAATGTGGTGAATGATTCTTTTAATATACTCTTGGATTCTACTTACTAGCATTTTTTGAGAATTTTTATATCATGTTAACCAGGCATATTGGCCTCTAGTTCTCTTTTCAATGGAGTCTTTGTCTGGTTTTGGAATCAGGGTAATGTTGGCCTCATAAAATGAGTTTGGAAGTTTTCCTTCCATTTCATTTGTTTTGGAATAGTTTGAGAAGAATAAATATTAATTATTCTTTAAATGTTTAGTAGAATTCTCCTGTGACCCCGTCTGGTCCTGGATTTTTGTTAATTGTAAGACTTTTGATTACTGATTTAATTCCTTTGTTGCTTATGGGTCTGTTCTAGTTTTCCATTTCTTCCTGTTTTAGTTTTGGTAGTTTATGTATTTCTAGGAATTATTCCATTTCTTCCAGATTGTCCAATTTGTTGGCATATAGTTTTTCATAATATCCTCTTATAAATGTTTGTATCTCTGTGTTATTGGTTATTATTTCTCCTCTCTCATTTGTGATTGTATTTATTTGGGTCCTTTCTCATTTCTTTTTGATAAGTCTGGCAAGGTATTTATCAAATTCATTATTTTCCTCAAAGAACCAGCTCATGATTTCACTGAACTGTTCTACTGTTTGTTTAGTTTATATATCATTTCCAGTCTTGAAACTTGAAGTCAATCCCAAGACCAGAAATAGGGTGTGGTTTTTTTATTTAGTTTGAATAATTTTTAAGACTCTTAAGATAGCTATTGTAATACCTGGATACCACCTCATGGCTGAAAATCATTCTGAATCATATTCTACCTAGAGGTCTGTCATTGTTGTGCCTTTACCTCAGTGCATTCATTTTTACTTTCAAAGCAAGCACTATGAGCTACTATACTAAGTTAAAAATGGGTTGCATCCCACTAGGACCCAGAAAGAAGAAAGAAAGAAAGGTTAAAGATAAATATGCCCCAACCCTCTCTGTCGCCCTCCTTCCAAATCAAAGCCCAACTTTTTCAAAACAAAATGCTCAATTCACATTTATTCAGAAAGCTATTCAAAACTCTATTCAGATCGAGCCATTCTGATACAAAAGTATTTTCAAAAGTTAAACTACAGAAATTCCATTGCTATCTTATAACTATTTTTCCAAATTGCAATATGAAGAATAGGATCCCAATTATAGATGCATTTGTAGATTTTTCCTTCTTTCCTATCTGGAACCCACAAATATACTATGTGTATAGTAACCTCAACTTAAACCATGGGAGTTTCCTTTGACTTTTTCTTTCTTATCTTTTGTACTGAATTGACACGTTCTCTTGTCTCCTTCTCTCTGATGTGCCTTTCATCTACCCCTTCCTTTCTATTCCTGCTGCCTGGACTCAATCCAAATTCTCTTATCCTGTCTTCAAACTAGTGCCATGGTCTCCTAATTGGTCTCCTGTATGTAGTCCCTGCCTGATCTGATTCATTCTGTAGATCACTGATTATCACTTATATGTGATGATATCATTCTATTGTTGAAAAAAATAGCACTGCCTCTCCACCACCTACTTAATAATTTCCAAATGTCTTAGCTTTATGTTTAAGAACCTACAAGTTCAATCCTAGTTCAAGCCCCAGACTACCTTTCTAGCTTTTTCTCCCATTATTCCTCTCAATGTGCTTCAACCAACTTGGGATTTTTCATTCACTGAATATACCTATGCAGCCTCCCTTGATTACACTGAGGGCACTCTGTTAAATGGCCCCTTTAGATTCCTCCTCCTGGAATAACCCGTATGTTCCGATTTGCATGGAACAGCCACGGTTTAAACCTAGTGTCCTAGTAACCTAGTAACCTAGTCACCATTAGCAATGCTCCATTTTACTCACAAAAGTGCCCCTGTGTGCTTCTTCAACCCATCTATAAAATCCCATTTTTTAGGACTGTGTACTACTCCATTGTATGTATAGATCACATTTTTAAATTCATTCATTTTGGCAATGGATGTTTCAGTTGTTTGTACATGTTGGCTGTCGTGAATAATACTGCAATGAAAATGAGAGTGCATATACCTGTTTGTGATCCTGACTTCAATTCCTTTGGATGAACATGGCTGAACCTAGAGGACATTGTGCTAGGTGAAATAAGCCAATCACAAAAGAACAAATACTACATGATTCCATTTACATGAGTTCTAAAGTGGTCAAACTTATAGAAACAGAAAGTAGAATTGTGGTGACCAGAGGCTGAAGAGAGGGGCAAATAGGGACCTGCTATTCAATGGGTATCGACTTCAGTTACACACAATGAATAAGTTACAGAGCTCTGTGGTACAGCATTGTGCCTATATTAAACAATACACATAAAAATTTGGTAAGAGGGTAGATTTCAGGTTAAGTGTTCTTACCATAAAAAATAGAGCATGGAAAAAAATGATAATCATTCTTAGGCTGTAATATACAGGAATGTATTTGTTCAGTGTTATATGTTATTTGATTTTAAAATTTTGCTATGAATAATTTTAAACTTCAAATGAGTGAAGGTAAATGTAAAAATAATTAAATGTAAATTTTTTGTTTTGTTTTTAGAGAAAGAGAGAGCATGTGTGAGCAGGGATGGGGGCAGAGGGAGAGGAAGAGAGAGAATCTTAAGCAGGCTCCATGCCCAGCACAGAGTCCATGTGGGGTTCGATCTCGCAACCCTGAGATTATGTCCTGAGCTGAAATCAAGTCAGATGTTTAACCAACTGAACTACCCAGGTGTCTCTACATTTAAACTTTGTTTAAATTAAAATTCTATCCTTCAGGTGTGCCTTGGTAAATCAGTCAGTTAAATGTCTGCCTTCAGCTCAGGTCATAACCTCAGGATCTTGGGATCCAACCCTGCCTTGGGCATCCTGCTCAGCAGAGAGCCTGTTTCTCCCTCTACCTACCTGCTGCTCTGCCTACTTGTGCTCTCTCTCTGCCAAATAAATAAATAAAATCTTAATAAAAAATTCATCCTTCAAACCAGTTCAAATATCACCTCATTCATGAAGTTTTCAACTAGAAGAGATTCCTTTTATCTTTGTAGACTTACTGACATTTTGTTTGTACATCCTCAAGGCAACTATCTTCCATTTATTATAATTTAGACCAGATAATTTGAGTTAGATTAACTCAAATCTGGCCTACTGCCTGTTTTACATAGCTTGTGAATTAAGAGTGTTTTTTACATTTTTAATGATTAAAAAAATCCAAAAATTAATATTTTGTGCCATACAAATTATACAAAATTCAAATCTCAGTTCCATAAATAAAGATTTTTGGAAGAGAGATCATTTATTTGGAAAATAGCCATACTCATTCAAATATATTGTTTTCTTTTTCTTTTTTTTTTTAGCGTAACAGTATTCATTCTTTTTGCACAACACCCAGTGCTCCATGCAAAACGTGCCCTCCCCATTACCCACCACCTGTTCCCCCAACCTCCCACCCCTGACCCTTCAAAACCCTCAGGTTGTTTTTCAGAGTCCATAGTCTCTTATGGTTCGCCTCCCCTCCCCAATGTCCATAGCCCGCTCCCCCTCTCCCAATCCCACCTCCCCCCAGCAACCCCCAGTTTGTTTTGTGAGATTAAGAGTCATTTATGGTTTGTCTCCCTCCCAATCCCATCTTGTTTCATTTATTCTTCTCCTATCCCCCTACCCCCCCATGTTGCTTCTCCATGTCCTCATATCAGGGAGATCATATGATAGTTGTCTTTCTCCGATTGACTTATTTCACTAAGCATGATACGCTCTAGTTCCATCCACGTCGTCGCAAATGGCAAGATTTCATTTCTTTGGATGGCTGCATAGTATTCCATTGTGTATATATACCACATCTTCTTGATCCATTCATCTGTTGATGGACATCTAGGTTCTTTCCATAGTCTGGCTATTGTAGACATTGCTGCTATAAACATTCGGGTACACGTGCCCCTTCGGATCACTATGTTTGTATCT
The DNA here is from genome assembly GCF_922984935.1 of Meles meles. Lineage (NCBI taxonomy): Eukaryota > Metazoa > Chordata > Mammalia > Carnivora > Mustelidae > Meles > Meles meles. The sequence goes on along the minus strand of NC_060066.1, from coordinate 153,751,416 downwards.
TTAGGGTAAATACCCAGTAGTGCAATTGCTGGGTCATAGGGTAGTTCTATTTTCAACATTTTGAGGAACCTCCATGCTGTTTTCCAGAGTGGTTGGACCAGCTTGCATTCCCACCAACAGTGGAGGAGGGTTCCCCTTTCTCCACATCCTCTCCAGCATCTGTCATTTCCTGACTTGTTAATTTTAGCCATTCTGACTGGTGTGAGGTGATATCTCATTGTGGTTTTGATTTGTATTTCCCTGATGCCGAGTGACGTGGAGCACTTTTTCATGTGTCTGTTGGCCATCTGGATGTCTTCTTTGCAGAAATGTCTGTTCATGTCCTCTGCCCATTTCTTGATTGGATTGTTTGTTCTTTGGGTGTTGAGTTTGCTAAGTTCCTTATAGATTTTGGATACTAGCCCTTTATCTGATATGTCGTTTGCAAATATCTTCTCCCATTCTGTCAGCTGTCTTTTGGTTTTGAAAGACACATTTATTCAGCATCATGATCAGACTATTACATTTAGTAATCAACAACATGGGTGCAAAAAAAAAATCTACATTAAAACCCTTTGTTGGAATGCTTTACACTTTCCACAGAACAGAAACTAAAATAATCTGTTATACAATTAGTCACAAATACAGTCCTCAAGTTTTTTTTGCCCATACACATGAGTATTGTCTAAAACATGTCTTCTCTGTAGCAGCTAGGCCCTGCCACCACTGTGCTTGGCTGAGTTCACAAATGTGTTGTGACCTGTAGCTTCCCTGTCCCTTCTCTAGCTCTCCTCTCCTGCTAAGCTTTGTTTCCTGGCAGGAATTAAAACCTTCTGCCACTGCCGTAGCTACTGCTGCTGCTGGAACCACCAGAGCCACCTTGCTTTCGTGGTTTGGCGAAGTATTGGCCTCCACCACCATAAGGGCCAGAGCTTCTGCCTCCAAAATTGCCTCCTTTCATGGGTCCAGAATTTGAGGATTGATTGTTGTAATTGCCAAAATCATTATAGCTTCCGCCACCTCCAAAGTTGCTTCCATCATTACCAAATCCGTTCTAGCCATCCCCACTGCCACCATATCCACCACCACCTCGACTGCCACCAGAGCCACCTCGACCACTGAAGTTTCCTCCGCGACCAAAGTTGTCATTCCCACCAAAACCACCTCCACGACCACCACCAAAGTTTCCAGAACCACTTCGACCTCTTTGGCTGGATGAAGCACTAGCCATCTCTTGCTTAGAGAGCGCTTTCCTTACTTCACAGTTGTGGCCATTCACTGTATGGTATTTTTGAATGACAATCTTGTCTACAGAATCATGGTCATCAAATGTTACAAAAGCAAAACCCCTCTTTTTGCCACTGCCTCGGTCAGTCATGATCTTAATCACTTCGATTTTCCCATAATGTTCGAAATAATCTCTTAGATGATGTTCTTCAGTGTCTTCTTTAATGCCACCAACAAAAATCTTTTTCACAGTTAAGTGGGCACCAGGTCTTTGAGAATCCTCTCTTGAGACAGCCCTTCTTGGTTCCACAACTCTTCCATCCACCTTGTGTGGCCTTGCATTCATGGCTGCATCCACCTCCTCCACAGTGGCATCTGTGACAAACCCAAAGCCTCTGGAGCGCTTGGTGTTTGGATCTCTCATGACCACACAGTCCGTAAGTGTTCCCCATGGCTCAAAATGGCTCCTCAGACTCTCATCGGTTGTTTCAAAGCTCAGACCTCCGATGAAGAGCTTCCGCAGCTGTTCAGGCTCTTTGGGAGACTCTGACTTAGACATGACGGCGGTGGGAGGGGAGATTTTAACGATGCTTACTTGGCGGCGTCCACGGGCAGAAAAAAGCCAAATATATTTTTTTCTAAGCCTACTTTTGTGCTACAAAGGCTGAGTTGAGTAGTTGCAGTAGAAACCATCTGGCCCATACAACCTAAAATATTTGCTACCTGGACCTTTATAGAAATTTTCACCTAGACCATAAAATCCTCTATGGCAGCATTTGATACAGAGCCTTGCATGCTATAGACATACAATCCCATGAATAATCAGTAAGACACACGTCTTACATCTGACAGGCTAATGTATCCTAAGTGGGCTCTTATGAAATTAAAAATGCTGTGTTTCAAACTTCAGGGTTTTTTGGGAGGAGGAGCCCTATATAGTGAATATGTTGTCCAGGGATTCAATTTTGTGGTCAAGCTTAAGCTTATGACATTACTGTCTCCAGTAAAATAAATCAATCTCTTTTCCCCTCCCCCTCTCTCTCCCTCCCTCCTCCACTTCACACAACCCCCATGAGATTAAATTAGGAGGTCATAAGAGAGTTTTGTTTGTTAAATGCATACTTCAGTTCCACACTAGTTCTTGTTCTCCAAGAACTGTCATTCTGCTTCCTTTTCAGGGACAGTTTTGTACCTTCATTCAGAAACTGATTCATTTACTGGTTTTCTTTCTTTGTAGCAGATGAAACCCCACTGATATCAACCATTCTGAAAGGCCATTAATATCAAGCATTAGAGTGAGAATGAAAGTCCTGAAAGTCATTATTCTCTGACAGATCATCCATTTGTGTTTAATGAGTCAGTTTAGAGACTGTCCACTGCTTGTAATTCCAGTCGGATGATCACCTCCCATTCTTAAGTTCTTCGTGTCACCTGGATACATCTGTCTACAACATGGCTGCATTTATAACTCACAGTTTAGAACCACTGCTCCTCTGTGGTTCTGCTGGCACCTGCACGCTGACATTAAAGTCATCTGTCACCTCTCAGATTCTCCCTGCAGAAGTCTGTCCCAGGAAATAGAAAGACTGCTTCACTTCCTAGAGGCTTTATTACGGAACAATGCACTTTGGGGCCACCCTCCAAGCTTCACTGAGATACACTTGGCACCTACAGAGTGTGGCTTGAATTGGACAGATCATCCGAATTGATACTAATCATCTGAATCATCTGAATTGATACTAATACGTCAGCAAACTCAAAATTTGGGCTATATCAGGGTAAAGTTAAATATGTTAAAAATATTTTATATATTATATTTTATATGTTAAATATATTTTACCTTTATTCCTCCACTCTGGAGAATTTGGTAATTTTGTGAGAAACATTCTCTAAGAGCTTGTGTTTGAGGGGGTTAATTATATCCTTTCCACTTGCACCCATTTCTACAAGGATAATATGAGGTTTAAAGAGTATCTTGAAGAATACCACTATTCTGAAATCAGAAATTTAACAGGAAGCTGCAAGTGAGTTTTTAATTACATGAACTTGTTTTTTTCAGGTGTTCAATTTTAATGCAAGTTTTTCAAATCTCGAAACAGCTTTAAGGATGACTTGAGGTTAACATCTACCTTAAAATTTAATTCCAGCATCCAATCGTTAAGGAGTGTTAATTTTGTGAGATTATTATTTTTTAGCACATTTTAAACTTGCTGAAAAATAAAATATACCAAATTACTTGATATCCTAAGAAATTATAGGATGATGTTGATAATGTCTTTCAAATTTCTTAGATCATATAAGATGATATTTGGGTCTAAAAATCTTCTCTATACTCTATGCATAGTTAGTCTCTTCTTCCATCCCATTTGCATTTGGGTTTCCACTACCTTGAGACAATAGCTCAATATATTTTCTACTTGTGAAGGGGAAATAAAACCTCATTTTCTTATACAGAGTTTAGTGATGCTTATATAAATGTCTCTTTTGTTTAAAATGGGACAAGGTCAGACATAATTGGTCTTACTATGTTATTCATCATCGTTGTAAAACTTTAATTCAAGAGCCTGTCAGTAGGTGGAAATCACTAAATAAATTCCTAGTAGAGTGAGAGCCAGATCATAGTCATTGCTCATATTACATGTGGTATTCTGGATAAAAGGTATTATATAGAAGAGGTGCTAGAGATCCAGCTTAGAACAAACAGCCTTGGAACATTAGTGCAAAGTTATCAACTAATTTTAGAGGGAATCTGTATCAGTTTAGAATGCTCTTTAATCTTCTGAGAATAGGATACAGTCCCTTCTACACAGAAATACAGAGTAGGTGCTCAAAATATTTGTTGAAACAATGAACATTCTCATAACTGGGATGGTTACTGAAATTCAGCTATTAAATTTTTTTAAAACATCATGCCTTCTAATAAATATATGATAAGTAGCTGATGTTTTTAGTATCCAAAGGCATGCACATTAAATAGAGAAGATTACTATCTGTCACCAAAACTGTTAATAATAAAAATCATTGCTTATTGATGATAGGAGCCTTAGAAAATTGTATGCTCTTTGAGCTAATTTCTTTTCTAGTAATTTATACCATGGAAACACATATAGAAGAAGTAAGGATTTGTAAGGATTTAAAACACTGTTCTCCTTATAATAAAGAAAAGATGGGAATACTTTTTAGAACAATAATTATATGAAGACACATTCATAATATATTCAGTAAAAAGTAGATTATAGAACATGTTAGTATGCTTATAAGTGTTTATAAAATCTATGTAAATGCTTAACAAGACAAAAATATACAAAAAAATTAGTGGTCATTATCTCTGGGTGGTAATCACACAGTTTTCTGTGATTCTGTTTTCCTCTTTTGCTTTATCTGTTTTTTTCAAAACTTCCACAATGGACACCAACTGCATTTGCAATAGAGACACAAACTACGTTTGACAACTATAAATAGATTGTTGAGGGGCGCCGGGTGGCTCAGTGGGTTAAGCTGCTGCCTTCGGCTCAGGTCATGATCTCAGGGTCCTGGGATCGAGTCCCGCATCTGACTCTCTGCTCAGCGGGGAGCCTGCTTCCCTTCCTCTCTCTCTGCCTGCCTCTCTTGTGATTTCTCTCCGTCAAATAAATAAATAAAATCTTTAAAAAAAATAAATAGATTGTTGACTTATCTCATTACATTGATTTCCTTGTGATCCCATCAAAATATGTTTAAAAATTGATCTTCTGCTTTCACCTTTTTCTTGACCATTATTGATTAAAATTCAAAACACACACCTTTGTGTAATCTTTAAACAAAAATTGCTACTACAAGTGCGTGAGGGGATGAGGGATTGTTTTCTAATTAAACTTTCTTAATGCTCAAACATTCACAAGTGAGAATGGAATTGAAAATGTGCATCCATAAATGCCTCATTAAGACATCTAACAAGTCACAACTTCATCAACCAGTGAACATAATAATCTCATAAGCTTTCTAAGATACAGTTGTTTGAAGCATGGCATAAAATGAAAACAGAGTTGGCCTTTAAACTTTCATTAATCAAGTCTTTACGATTTGATGTTATGTCTATCTTTTGTCATTTCCTCTATGTATATTTAGCAAAGCTGAATAATAAAAACACCTCTGTTAATTATCTTAAGATGATATTTATTCAGTGGAGATCTTAGAACTTTGCCTCTGCTTAGAATGTTTATTATGTACACACTAACCTTTAACAGTGTCCTATAATCATCCTTATATTTTCTGAACATGAAATAAAACTTCAGTTTGGAAGTTAATTTAGCAAAGCAATCACCTCAGTTGTAAAACATTTTTATACTTATAATTGTTTGAGTGTCCATTAGGTAAAGGAGTAAATTTAAAATAATTTTAGGTCAGACTACACAAGTAACTGGGAATAGTAGATGCCAGAAGAGACCCCAAATTGCTAAGGAAACATCGAAAAAGAAAAACAAAACTGGGGGCATCACATTGCCTGATTGGAAGCTTTACTACAAAGCCATGATCACCAAGACAGCATGGTACTGGCATAAAAACAGACACATAGACCAGTGGAACAGAGTAGAGAGCCCAGATATAGACCCTCAACTCTCTGGTCAAATAATCTTCGACAAAGCAGGAAAAAATATACAATGGAAAAAAGACAGTCTCTTCAAAAATTGGTGCTGGGAAAATTGGACAACTATGTGTAGAAGAATGAAACTTGAACATTATCTTACACCATACACAAAGATAAACTCAAAATGGATAAAGGACCTCAACGTGAGGCAGGAATCTATCAAAATCCTAGATAAGAACATAGGTAGTAACCTCTTTGATATTAGTCACAGCAACTTCTTTCAAGATATGCCTCCAAAGGCAAAGGAAACAAAAGCAAAAATGAACTTTTGGGACTTCATCAAGATCAAAAAGCTTCTGCACAGCAAAGGAAACAGTCAACAAAACAAAGAGGCAATCCACAGAATGGGAGAAGATACTTGCAAATGACAGTACAGACAAAGGGCTGATATCCAAGATCTATAAAGAACTCCTCAAGCTCAACACACGCAAAGCAGATTATCACATCAAAAAATGGACAGAAGACATGAACAGACACTTCTCCAAAGAAGACATACAAATGGCTAACAGACACATGAAAAAATGTTCATCATCATTAGTTATCAGGGAGATTCAAATCAAAACCACGTTGAGATACCACCTTACACAAGTTAGAATGGCCAAAATCAGCAAGACAGTAAACAACAAGTGTTGGAAGGGATGCGGAGAAAGGGGAACCCTCTTACACTGTTGGTGGGAATGCAAATTGGTGCAGTCACTTTGGAAAACAGTGTGGAGATTCCTTAAGAAATTAAAAATAGAGCTACCCTATGACCCTGCAAATGCACTACTGGTCATTTACCCCAAAGATACAGATGCAGTGAAAAGAAGGGCCATCTGTACCCCAATGTTCATAGCAGCAATAGCCACAGTTGCCAAACTGTGGAAAGAACCAAGATGCCCTTCAATGGACGAATGGATAAAGAAAATATGGTTCGTATATACAATGGAATATTATGCCTCCATCAGAAAGGATGAATACCCAACTCTGTATCAACATGGATGGGACTGGAAGAGATTATGCTGAGTGAAGTCAGTCAAGCAGATAGAATCAATTATCATATGGTCTCACTTATTTGTGGAGCATAAGAAATAACACGGAGGACATGGGGAGATGGAGAGGAGAAGGGAGTTGAGGGAAATTGGAGGCAGAAATGAACCATGACTCTGGTTCTGGGACTCTGAAAAACAATCTGAGGGTTTTGAAGGGGTGGAGGGTGGGAGGTTGGGGGAGACTGGTGGTGGGTATTATGGAGGGCACGTATTGCATGGAGCACTGGGTGTGGTGCATAAACAATGAATTTTGGAACACTGAAAAGAAATAAAATTAAATTTAAAAAAAAGACAGGGAACTGTGTGTTTGGGAAGAAATAAGGGAAACCAATTTTCACATATGTTCTTTTGTAACTTTTAAAGTGTGTATCAGGGGCACCTGAGTGGCTCAGTGGGTTAAAGCCTCTGCTTTCGGCTCAGGTCATGATCCCAGGGTCCTGGGATAGAGCCCCGCATTAGTTTCTCTGCTCAACAGGGAGCCTGCTTCCTCCTCTCTGCCTGTCTCTCTGCCTACTTGTTATCTCTGTCTGTCAAATAAATAAATAAAATCTTTAAAAAATAAATAAAGTGTGTATCAAACACAAATTAAAAACCTAATGAAAATAATTAAATTCTAAAACAAAATCATTTGAGTATGAACTTGCTATTATTTTAGAATAGAAATAACCTCGTGCTCGCTTCGGCAGCACATATACTAGAATAGAAATAACCTGAGAAATACCAACTATTAACCATTAAAATGAATGGGGGAGAGAAATAAAGTTAATAGAAATCAAACTACAAACTATATTGCTATAAAGTTATCAGGATTATACTGGATTATACCGGATTAAAATCCTTTATTGGGATTATAGACCTACCCATTCATATTGATTAAGAAATTGTATTTTGGTTATTAATGATTTAAATCATGCATGTAGAAAACAAAGTTTCTTCATCATAAAATTTTTTTACTTGTTTGTTTTGGCAATTATTTCAGTTTTCAGAGGGAAACAAAAAATGCAACATGATAAATATGGCTTGAGTAATACTGGACATTATACCAGCATGCCATTGGTAAATCCTTACTGTGAAATGGGAGGTCTCTACCAATTTTAGAAAGAAAATTAACAGATTTGTACAATGCTACAAAAAGAAATAGAGAGTTTCCATGACACGTCCATAGAAAAGAAGCATAGGCATCCAACACATGTTTACTGAATAAATGAGTCAAAAGGTTGCCTGAACATTAGACATTAATACATTATAGACATTAATAAGACATTTTCAAAAATGTATAAAAATGTTTTGTCCCTCTATTCTCAACTTGTTCAGCAAAGTGGGAAATTCCAACCATTTGTCTAGAGCCTGAAGTGGTATATAAATGGTTCATTCTTTGCTGCAAAGATCTGTTAATACATTTCATCCTACAAGTTGTGTATACTGTAAAAAACGAAAGTAAGAATAGGGTCATAGTTATTAATTTTAAAAAGGACTTAACCTTTTTATGGTGTTTAAGATAAAACTAAATGTCTTCTAAATGTTTAGTGGTTTGAAGTTATTAAATTCAGTCTCTGTGTAATCCAGTTTAAATTTGAGCCTAAGTGTATCAGTTAAGAATGTGTTCAGTTCCAAATAACGGAAAATTTATACTAGAAACAATGATTTGATTCCAAGGAATTTATCTGTTTCACACAACAAGAAATCCTGTAGTTGGCAGTCCTGAGCTGGTATGGTGTGTCATTCACTGATGCCATTAGAGACCTATCTCATTTCATCTTTCTACTCCTTCATCCTTATCTTGTAGACATTGAGCTTCATGCTGTACTTCATGTACAGATGTACATGATACCTCAATCTATTCAATAAAACTTTGACTTTTTACGTAGAAAAGAAGGTCCTCCCTGACTTCCTTTTGGTTTCTTGGCTAGAACTGTGTCTCACGGCAATCCCTGCCTGGCAGGTGGTAAGGGAAATTGAATGTTTAGCTTTTTAGCTGTAATAGAGGAACCAAGAGAGAAGATGATTTTGAATGGATGTTCAGGGAGACAAATTATAGAATATGCCACAGCTACTAGTGAGATTTATCTAAACAACCATAACAAATAATAAGGGGCGCCTGCGTGGCTCAGCGGATTAAAGCCTCTGCCTTTGGCTCAGGTCATGATCCTGGGGTCCTGGGATCAAGCCCCGCGTCCGGCTCTCTGCTCCGCAGACAGCCTGTTTCCTCCTCTCTCTCTTTCTGCCTGCCTCTCTGCCTACTTGTGCTCTCTCTCTCTGTCAAATAAGTAAATCTTAAAAAAAAATTTTTTAAGTAAGATTTTCTCATTCTAATAATTTGTAATCAACCCATTGGATTATGCCAAAGAATGTGTGTTTTCCTCTGCAACTATTATTAAATATTAAACATACTTTATAAGGTTAACAAAGGAAAATTGGATTGTGCATATTCCTGCAGAATTTAAGTCAAACCAAGATTAATTTCATAGCAAAGTATATTCTAGAACTGATATTAATAACACCAAAATAGCATGTTGTTAGATCTTATCTCTGAATAATTTTATATTTCATATTCAATTAGTTAAGTAATTCTTGGCATTCATGTTCAATGGAATAGGGTTTGAAATTTAAATCCAGTTATAGGAAATATATACAAATGCAGTTTTCCTAAGCTGAATATTAAAATACAAACCTTCCTTAAGTTCATATACATCTTCTATTAATCATTGGACATAAAATATATCACATACTATGCCAGTAAGTCTCTTATTTCAACATAAGATATTCAGAGTAACATCTTAATAGTAAGTCTGGGAGTCACTAGGCAATCTTATACTCAATTTTGTCCAAGAATATTCCCAGTTTTCTTATAACAAAACACTAAAAATGCATCATACATAACAGGTTTCAGTTCTTATTACTATCCTCTTTCCTGGCATTTTGAGATGTAAGTTCATGGAGGACCCATATTTTCCAAGATTTTGCTAACTCTAAGTCCTTCCTCTTTTGTGTTTTACAAAATCTCCCTAGCAACTTTTCTCAATGGCTATTTGTTAAGTGTCTATTATTTGCTACTATGGTGAGAGATACGTATATGCATGTGTGTGTGAGAGAGAGCGGCAGGATGGAGATGAAGGGAAGCCAAGACTATTGGGGGGACGAAATACAAAGCAGAAAAATAATATGATCCTACCCTTCAAATAGTCTAATTTCATGATTTAAAAATAAAATAGTAGAGGAGTCAAGATGGCGGAGAAGTAGCAGGCTGAGAGTACATCAGGTAGCAGGAGATCAACTAGATAGCTTATCTAAACATTGCAAACACCTACAAATCCAACGGGAGATCGAAGAGAAGAAGAACAGCAACTCTAGAAACAGAAAATCAACCACTTTCTGAAAGGTAGGACTGGCGGAGAAGTGAATCTGAAACGATGGGAAGATAGACCGCGGGGGGAGGGGCCGGCTCCCGGCAAGCGGCGGAGGAACGGAGCACAAAATCAGGACTTTTAAAAGTCTGTTCCACTGAGGGACATTGCTCCAGAGGCTAAACCGGGGTGAAGCCCATGCGGGGTCAGCGTGGCCCCAGGTCCCGCAGGGTCACAGAAGGATCGGGGGTGTCGGAGTGTCGCAGAGCTCGCAGGTATTAGAACGGAGAAGCCGGCTGCAGAGACAGATCCGAGGACTGAACTCTCAGCTCGGGGTTACCTTGAACTGGTCGCGGGCTGGGTGAGCTCGGAGAGCGACTAGAGGCTGGGGATACAGGAGTGATTGGGTGCTGTCCTCTGGGGGCGCACTGAGGAGTGGGGTCCCAGGCTCTCGGCTCCTCCAGGCCAGAGACTAGGAGGCCGCCATTTTCATTCCCGTCCTCCGGAACTCTACAGAAAGCGTTCAGGGAACAGAAGCTCCCAAAAGCGAACCTGAGCCGATTATTTAGTCCGGCCGCCGGTAATGGCGGTGCAATCCCGCCTCAGGCAAAGACACTTGAGAGTCACTACAACAGGCCCATCCCCCAGAAGATCAACAAAATATCCAGACAGGAAGAAGTTCATCTATCAAGGAAAGTAGGTTCAATTCCTAAGACAGCAGTGCAATTCCAGAGGAGGAGAAAGCAAAGCACGGAACGCATGGCTTTCTCCCCATGATTCTTTAGTCTTGCCGCTACTTCAATTTTTTTTTTCTCTTTTCAATTTTTTTCTTTTTTCTTTTTTCTTCTTCTGCTAAATTTTTTAAAAACTTTTACCCTTTTCTTTTTTAACGTTTTTTGACTAGTTTATCTAAATATATATATTTTTTCTTTCTTTTTCATATTTTTTCTTTGTTTTATTTTTTAAATTTTTTTCTTTTTTTTTTTCCTGAACCTCTTTTTATCCCCTTTCTCCCCCCCACAATTTGGGGTCTCTTCTCATTTGGTTACAGCGCATTTTTCTGGGGTCTTTGCCACTCTTTTAGTATTTTATTTGCTCCTTCATATCCGCTTATCTGGACAAAACGACAAGGCGGAAAAAATCACCACAAACAAAAGAACAAGAGACAGTACCGAAGGCTAGGGACCTAATCAACACAGACATTGGTAATATGTCAGATCAAGAGTTCAGAATGACGATTCTGAACATTCTAGCCGGGCTCGAAAAAGGCATGGAAGATATTAGAGAAACCCTCTCTGGAGATATTAAAGCCCTTTCTGGAGAAATTAAAGAACTAAAATCTAACCAAGTTGAAATCAAAAAAGCTATTAATGAGGTGCAATCAAAAATGGAGGCTCTCACTGCTAGGATAAATGAGGCAGAAGAAAGAATTAGTGATATAGAAGACCAAATGACAGAGAATAAAGAAGCCGAACAAAAGAGGGACAAACAGCTACTGGACCATGAGGGGAGAATTTGAGAGATAAGTGACACCATAAGACGAAACAACATTAGAATAATTGGGATTCCAGAAGAAGAAGAAACAGAGAGGGGAGCAGAAGGTCTATTGGAGAGAATTATTGGAGAGAATTTCCCTAATATGGCAAAGGAAACAAGCATCAAAATCCAGGAGATGCAGAGAACCCCCCTCAAAGTCAACAAGAAGAGGTCCACACCCCGTCACCTAATAGTAAAATTTACAAGTCTTAGTGACAAAGAGAAAATCCTGAAAGCAGCCCGAGAAAAGAAGTCTGTAACATACATTGGTAAAAATATTAGATTGGCAGCAGACTTATCCACAGAGACCTGGCAGGCCAGAAAGAGCTGGCATGATATATTCAGAGCACTCAACGAGAAAAACATGCAGCCAAGAATACTCTATCCAGCTAGGCTATCATTGAAAATAGAAGGAGAGATAAAAAGCTTCCAGGACAAACAAAAACTGAAAGAATTTGCAAACACCAAACCAGCTCTACAGGAAATATTGAAAGGGGTCCTCTAAGCAAAGAGAGAGCCTAAAAGTAGTAGATCAGAAAGGTACAGAGACAATATACAGTGACAGTCACCTTACAGACAATACAATGGCACTAAATTCATATCTCTCAATAGTTACCCTGAATGTTAATGGGCTAAATGCCCCAATCAAAAGACACAGGGTATCAGAATGGATAAAAAAACAAAACCCATCAGTATGTTGCCTACAAGAAACTCATTTTAGACGCGAAGACACCTCCAGATTTAAAGTGAGGGGGTGGAAAACAATTTACCATGCTAATGGGCATCAGAAGAAAGCTGGGGTGGCAATCCTTATATCAGATCAATTAGATTTTAAGCCAAAGACTATAATAAGAGATGAGGAAGGACACTATATTCTACTCAAAGGGTCTGTCCAACAAGAAGATCTAACAATTTTAAATATCTATGCCCCTAACGTGGGAGTGGCCAACTATATCAACCAATTAATAACAAAATCAAAGAAACACATCAATAATAATACAATAATAGTAGGGGACTTTAACACTCCCCTCACTGAAATGGACAGATCATCCAAGCAAAAGATCAACAAGGAAATAAAGGCCTTAAATGACACACTGGACCAGATGGACATCATAGATATATTCAGAACATTTCATCCCAAAGCAACAGAATACACATTCTTCTCTAGTGCACATGGAACCTTCTCCAGAATAGATCACATCCTGGGTCACAAATCAGGTCTCAACCAGTATCAAAAGATTAGGATCATTCCCTGCATATTTTCAGACCACAATGCTCTGAAGCTAGAACTCAATCACAAGAGGAAAGCTGGAAAGAATCCAAATACATGGAGACTAAACAGCATCCTTCTAAAGAATGAATGGGTCAACCAGGAAATTAAAGAAGAATTGAAAAAATTCATGGAAACAAATGATAAGAAAACACAACAGTTCAAAATCTGTGGGACACAGCAAAGGCAGTCCTGAGAGGAAAATATATAGCGGTACAAGCCTTTCTCAAGAAACAAGAAAGGTCTCAAGTACACAACCTAACCCTACACGTAAAGGAGCTGGAGAAAGAACAAGAAAGAAACCCTAAACCCAGCAGGAGAAGAGAAATCGTAAAGATCAGAGCAGAAATCAATGAAATAGAAACCAAAAAAACAATAGAAAAAATCAATGAAACTAGGAGCTGGTTCTTTGAAAGAATCAATAAGATTGATAAACCCCTGGCCAGACTCATCAAAAAGAAAAGAGAAAGGACCCAAATCAATAAAATCATGAATGAAAGAGGAGAGATCACAACTAACACCCAAGAAATACAGACAATTATAAGAACATACTATGAGGAACTCTACGCCAACAAATTGGCCAATCTGGAAGAAATGGATGCATTCCTAGAGACATATAAACTACCACAACTGAACCAGGAAGAAATAGAAAACCTGAACAGGACCATAACCAGTAAGGAGATTGAAACCATCAAAAATCTCCAAACAAACAAAAGCCCAGGGCCAGACGGCTTCCCAGGGGAATTCTACCAAACATTTAAAGAAGAACTAATTCCTTTTCTCCTGAAACTGTTCCAAAAAATAGAAATGGAAGGAAAACTTCCAAACTCATTTTATGAGGCCAGCATCACCTTGATCCCAAAACCAGACAAGGATCCCACTAAAAAAGAGAACTACAGACCAATATCCTTGATGAACACAGACGCAAAAATTCTCACCAAAATACTAGCCAATAGGATTCAACAGTACATTAAAAGGATTATTCACCACGATCAAGTGGGATTTATTCCAGGGCTGCAGGGTTGGTTCAACATCCGCAAATCAATCAATGTGATACAACACATTAATAAAAGAAAGAACAAGAACCATATGATACTCTCAATAGATGCTGAAAAAGCATTTGACAAAGTACAGCATCCCTTCCTGATCAAAACTCTTCAAAGTGTAGGGATAGAGGGCACATACCTCAATATTATCAAAGCCATCTATGAAAAACCCACCGCAAATATCATTCTCAATGGAGAAAAACTGAAAGCTTTTACGCTAAGGTCAGGAACACGGCAGGGATGTCCATTATCACCACTGCTATTCAACATAGTACTAGAAGTCCTAGCCTCAGCAATCAGACAACAAAAAGAAATTAAAGGCATCCAAATTGGCAAAGAAGAAGTCAAACTATCACTCTTCGCAGATGATATGATACTATATGTGGAAAACCCAAAAGACTCCACTCCAAAACTGCTAGAACTTGTACAGGAATTCAGGAAAGTGTCAGGATATAAAATCAATGCACAGAAATCAGTTGCATTTCTATACACCAACAACAAGACAGAAGAAAGAGAAATTAAGGAGTCAATCCCATTTACAATTGTACCCAAAACTATAAGATACCTAGGAATAAACCTAACCAAAGAGGCTAAGAATCTATACACAGAAAATTATAAAGTACTCATGAAAGAAATTGAGGAAGACACAAAGAAATGGAAAAATGTTCCATGCTCCTGGATTGGAAGATTAAATATTGTGAAAATGTCCATGCTACCTAAAGCAATCTACACATTTAATGCAATCCCTATCAAAATACCATCCATTTTTTTTCAAAGAAATGGAACAAATAATCCTAAAATTTACATGGAACCAGAAAAGACCTCGAATAGCCAAAGGAATATTGAAAAAGAAAGCCAAAGTTGGTGGCATCACAATTCCGTACTTCAAGCCCTATTACAAAGCTGTCATCATCAAGACAGCATGGTACTGGCACAAAAACAGACACATAGATCAGTGGAACAGAATAGAGAGCCCAGAAATCGACCCTCAACTCTATGGTCAACTAATCTTCGACAAAGCAGGAAAGTATGTCCAATGGAAAAAAGACAGCCTCTTCAATAAATGGTGCTGGGAAAATTGGACAGCCACATGCAGAAAAATGAAATTGGACCACTTCCTTACACCACACATGAAAATAGACTCCAAATGGATGAAGGACCTCAATGTGAGAAAGGAATCCATCAAAATCCTTGAGGAGAACACAGGCAGCAACCTCTTCGACCTCAGCCGTAGCAACATCTTCCTAGGAACAATGGCAAAAGGCAAGGGAAGCAAGGGCAAAAATGAACTATTGGGATTTCATCAAGATCAAAAGCTTTTGCACAGCAAAGGAAACATTTAACAAAACCAAAAGACAACTGACAGAATGGGAGAAGATATTTGCAAACGACATATCAGATAAAGGGCTAGTATCCAAAATCTATAAGGAACCAAAGAACAAACAATCCAATCAAGAAATGGGCAGAGGACATGAACAGACATTTCTGCAAAGAAGACATCCAGATGGCCAACAGACTCATGAAAAAGTGCTCCACGTCACTCGGCATCAGGGAAATACAAATCAAAACCACAATGAGATATCACCTCACACCAGTCAGAATGGCTAAAATTAACAAGTCAGGAAATGACAGATGCTGGCGAGGATGCGGAGAAAGGGGAACCCTCCTCCACTGTTGGTGGGAATGCAAGCTGGTGCAACCACTCTGGAAAACAGCATGGAGGTTCCTCAAAATGTTGAAAATAGAATTACCCTATGACCCAGCAATTGCACTACTGGGTATTTACCCTAAAGATACAAACATAGTGATCCGAAGGGGCACATGCACCCAAATGTTTATAGCAGCAATGTCTACAATAGCCAAACTATGGAAAGAACCTAGATGTCCATCAACAGATGAATGGATAAAGAAGAAGTGGTATATATACACAATGGAATACTATGCAGCCATCCAAAGAAATGAAATCTTGCCATTTGCGACGGCGTGGATGGAACTAGAGCGTATCATGCTTAGTGAAATAAGTCAATCGGAGAAAGACAACTATCATATGATCTCCCTGATATGAGGACATGGAGAAGCAACATGGGGGGTTAGGGGGATAGGAGAAGAATAAATGAAACAAGATGGGATTGGGAGGGAGACAAACCATAAATGACTCTTAATCTCACAAAACAAACTGGGGGTTGCTGGGGGGAGGTGGGATTGGGAGAGGGGGAGGGGGCTATGGACACTGGGGAGGGTATGTGCTATCGTGAGTGCTGTGAAGTGTGTAAACCTGACGATTCACAGACCTGTACCCCTGGGGATAAAAATACATTATATGTTTATAAAAAAAAAAAATTGGAAGGGGAGGCGAACCATAAGAGACTATGGACTCTGAAAAACAACCTGAGGGTTTTGAAGGGTCAGGTGTGGGAGGTTGGGGGAACAGGTGGTGGGTAATAGGGAGGGCACGTTTTGCATGGAGCACTGGGTGTTGTGCAAAAACAATGAATACTGTTATGCTGAAAAAATAAATAAATTGGAAAAAAAAATAAACTGTTTAGATCATAAAAAAAATAAAATAAAATAGTAATACACTTAAAAGATTAACATTAGAAAATAAAGTTTAAAATGTAGAGGTAAAAATAACTACCATGGGTAGAAATGATCTAGATGGTAAAGTGAAAAATCTCAGTGTGATTTAGTGTACGTGAGACACTTTAATCACAAGAGATGTGTTACGTTTTGAATTATAGAGATTTTGACTGGTGAAGAAGAGTGGTCTCTTCGAGGCAAAAACAAGTAAAGGAACAAAGATGTGAAATTAAGGATGGCTGATAGGATTAAGAAAACCAGACTGGTTGATACTGGTACTGGTAGAAATTATAAAACAGACTACATTGTATCAGGGAACCAAAAAATATACTGATTCTTGTACTTATGTAATATTTACTTGATATCTATTTTATGCCAGGTACTATGATGCATTCTGTAAATACAAGGTGAACCAGACAGACAAGATATCTACTCTCATGGAATTCACAATTTAGTATGAGAAACACGTAATATGTAAGTAAAGATCAACAAATAAAATGATGGATTGGTTGCACAGTAAGTCTAGGAAAAAAATAAATATGATACTGTGGAAGAGAATAATAAGGATAGGATGCATGGGAAAGGGCTCTCTCTAAAGAGGAAGTGAGTACCATTGTGTTGTGATAAAAATTCATACAGAACCACAAAAGACGTCAAATAGCCAAAACAGTCTTGAGAAAAAAGAACAAAGCTGGAACAATTACACGTCCTCATTTCAAACTATATTACAAAGCTATACTAATCAAAACAATATGGAATTGACACAAAAACAGACTCAGAGATCAGTGGAACAGAATCGAGAATCCAGAAATAAATCCCGTAAGTATATGGCCAAATAATATTTGACAGAGGAATCAAGACTACTCGGTGGGGAAAGGAGTCTCTGCAAGGAATGGAAAGGAAAGGAAAGGAAAGGAAAAGAGTCTCTGCAAGAAATGGTGTTGGGGAAACTGGATAACCACATACAAAAAAATGAAATTGGACCCCTATTTTGAACCACTTACAAAATTGAATATTCAACTCAAAATGGAGACAAACCATAAATGACTCTTAATCTCACAAAAGAAACTGGGGGTTGCTGGGGGGAGGTGGAGTTGGGAGAGGGGGCGGGGGTTATGGACATTGGGGAGGGTGTGTGCTATCGTGAGTGCTGTGAAGTGTGTAAACCTGGCGATTCACAGACCTGTACCCCTGGGGATAAAAATACATTATATGTTTATAAAAAAAAAAAATTGGAAGGGGAGGCGAACCATAAGAGACTATGGACTCTGAAAAACAATCTGAGGGTTTTGAAGGGTCAGGGGTGGGAGTCTGGGGGAACAGGTGGTGAGTAATAGGGAGGGCATGTTTTGCATGGAGCACTGGGTGTTGTGCAAAAACAATGAATACTGTTACACTGAAAAAATAAAGAAATTAAAAAAACAAACAACAACAACAAAAAAAACTAAAATGGAAGAAATGAAACTGTAGAACTCCTAGATGAAAACATAAGGAAAAACTCCTGTCATTGGTCTTAGCAATATAAATTATATATATATATGTATATATATATATATGTATATATATATATATGTATGTATATATATATGTATATATATATATGTATGTATATATATGTATATATGTATATATGTATATATATATGTATGTATATATATGTATATATATATATATACTTTTGTGTATATATATATGTATATATATACACAAAAGTATATATATATATACACAAAAGTATATATATATATACATATATATACATACATATATATATATACATATATACATATATACATATATATACATACATATATATATACATATATATATATATCCATATATATATATATAATTTATATTGCTAAGACCAATGACAGGAGTTTTTCCTTATGTTTTCATCTATATATATATATATATATATATGCATATATATATATATATATATATATATATATGTATATATATATATATATATATACACACAAAAGTATTAGCAACAAAGGCAAAAATAAATAAGTGGGACTACATCAAACTAAAACGTTGCTGCACAGCAAAGGAAACCGCCAACTAAGTGAAAAGGCAACTTACAGAATGGGAGAAAACATTTGCAAATCATGTATCTGATAAAGAGTTAATATTCAAAATATGTAACATTCAAAATATATAAAAACCTCAAAACAACTCAATAGCAACAACTTGATTAAAATACACACACACACACCCCCCAATGGAACATTATTCAGTTATCAGAAAGAAGGAAATCCTGCCATTTGCAACAACATATAAGTTGAAGGCATTATGCTAAATGCAGTAAGTCAGAGAAAGACAAACACTGTATCATATCACTTATGTGTGGAATCCAAAAAAAGCTGAACTTGTGGAAACCAACTGGAATGGTGGGGGATTGGAGAGATGCAAGTCAAAGTACAAACTTGCAGTAAGAATATGAATGCACAGTATAATATAATACTGTATTATATACTTCCAAGTAGCTAGGAAACGAGTCTTAAATGTGCTCACCACACACACACACACACACACACACACACACACACACACAGAAATGGTAATTATGTGATGGGATAGAGGTGTTAGCTAACACTACAGTAATAATCAATTCGCAAGACATGTGTATCAAATGAACACATTGTACATCTTAAACCTATACAATGTTACATGTCAACTACATCTCAGTCATGTACATCTCACTTCATCTACAGGGAGGTGAAATAAACGGTGGGGGTGTGGTGTTTCAGGCACAGGAAACAACAAATGCAAAGGCCCTGAGAACGGGGCTGTACTGGAGGCTTACAGTCAGTGTGAACACAACATAGAAGAGAAAGCACATGAGTAGTTTGTCACAACAGAATGACTAAGTAGTCCTCAGTTTGGACTTGTCTATCTGGGGACTCCAGTTACAATATTTTATGCATTAAAGGACTTGACAGTTCAAAGCTCATTTTGACATATATTATTTCATTTGGATGATTACAACAACTCTATCAAGTTGATATGAGAGGTGTTCTAACACATCATTTTATAAATTAGGTAACTCCTGAATACAATGTTTGCTCATTTTCTACTGAAAGTTCTTGAATAGAGGAGTAATATATCAAAAGCAGCATTTTAGTGAGGTTTATTTGGCACCAGGATGAAAAATGAACTGGGATGAAGGGGTGAGTGGAGAAGGATGAGAACCAGGGCGATGAGGGCTGAGCTAGGAGGTAGCAAGACAGAAGAGACTGAGACGAGGGCCCATTCTTCTTCATTAGGATCACCAGCCTCCTATGCACGTCTGTTTTCCTGGGTCACCAGAATATTTTGAAGATAAATGCCACAGCATGGAGACAGTTTACAATTCCACAAAGATGCCTCATAAACTGGAATGAATGTGAATGGGTTTCTCCCTAATGGTTTTTAACACAGAGGGAAAAAGGGAAGCTCACAAATCTTTTAGCACCATCTTCAATTTATCTCTCCTGTGGTCTTCAAAGCACTCTGTTCCCCTTTTTTTATTATATCAACCTGATAAAAATATGGTTTGTCTGAGCTTTTGGAGATTAAAGATCTTATTTTTCAGTTTTCTGCTGTGAATGTGGTTAGCTGACATCTGTCTTTTCTGTAATGGACATAAAGTGTTGCTCTTTTGTTGGTTTTAATCCCCAAGGGCCACATCAGCTGGCCCTGAACGCTCCTAGATGTAGACTGTCCATTACTAACAATCCATGTGACAAGTTACTGAATTGTGTTGTTTCTAGTTCTTGTCAACTGTATATAAATGGGCAAAGAGAGGGGAAAGGACAAGAAGGGAAAGAGAAAAGTGACATCTGAAGGCAAGATAAAACCAAGAGAGAAATAAACTGAAAAGAGATTTAAAGAAGAAAAACAAAGAGAGAAAAAGCAGGGCTCCTGATGAAAATCAGAAGACCTAAGGTAAAGGCTGAGAAAGAAAAAGAGAAGAAATTAGAGAAACGAGATCAAGAAAAAATGCAGAGAGAGACTGATATGGCATAAGGGGGGAAAATGTAGAGAGGCTGTACATAAGGAAGTTTACTGAAATTTGTTTGGGTTTGGAGAAAAGCTAAAAGCAAGCCCACCCATCCAATTATAGCAAGCCCACCCATCCAATTATAAGAGTAGTATTTTATATGTGTGCAAAAGAAAAAAATGCAGCGGATCATGGTTATTAAATTACCTGAAAATTAATTTCTCTATTCCTACTTTGTGGTTTTAAGTGATTCTAACAGTCAAATAATAAAGGTTGTAAACTAGAGCAAAGTTCAAGGGCATGTGTTCTTGGTATCCATTGTTCCCCTCCTCAAAACATCTATAGCTAATTCCTTTCTGATACAACTATTATGTGTCAATGACCAGAAAGCCAATCAATGGACCCATGTTCCTGTCTCCTCCATTAATTCACTTGGAGAATCTACCTAAACTTCATGTGTGTGCAGCCTGGTGCCAGAGGGTCGCTAATTAATGCTGCATAACAGGAAACATGCCAGCATCTTCTTTCACTTTGATGTAAAAACTATATGCATTCAGCAGCAGTTTATTATTTTTTTAATTTTTTATTTATTTCTTATTTTTTTATAAACATATGATGTATTTTTATCCCCAGGGGTACAGGTCTGTGAATCGCCAGGTTTACACAGTTCAAAGCACTCACCATAGCACATACCCTCCCCAAGGTCCATAACCCCACTCCCTCTCTCCCAACCCCCCTCTCCCCAGCAACCCTCAGTTTGTTTTGTGAGATTAAGAGTCACTTATGGTTTGTCTCCCTCCCAATCCCATCTCATTTCATTTATTCTCTCCTATCCCCCTAACCCCCCATGATGCATCTCCACTTCCTCATATCAGGGAGATCATATGATAGTTGTCTTTCTCCGATTGACTTATTTCACTAAGCATGATACCCTCTAGTTCCATCCACGTCGTCGCAAATGGCAAGATTTCATTTCTTTTGATGGCTGCATAGTATTCCATTGCGTATATATACCACATCTTCTTTATCCATTCATCTGTTGATGGACATCTAGGTCCTTTGCATAGTTTGGTTAGCAGCAGTTTATTATTAAAGCTAGAATACTTGCAGATTCCCACCCTTACTTTATCTTTTAGTTACATTTAGCCAAATGTGCCCTGGGGGCAGCGGATCAGCCTGTCTTTAGCTTTTAATTGACTCTGGGGTTGCTGTATCAACAATAACCACCACTAAGATACTGTCTAAAGACTTAAAGCCAAAATGAAATATGCTGGGTACAGAACGAACTTGAGTTTACTTTAATACCTGCAAGTATTTGGTAGGGTAACTGGCACTCCTAGAACTCTCTTCTCATGGAATTATCAAATAACTGAACCATCCCAGACTCTTGATGAATACTTCTGTTCAGCTTACTGGTAGCTTTTCAGAATTTTAATCCATCAAATTTGATCTTAAATCTAAACGAGCAAATTAATATGATTGTTTCATCTTAGTTTATGTTCACCAAGAGTTATCCCAGAAGAATAAAGTCTTAATTTTAAGCAGCTGAATTGCATCTTTTAGTCTTTCTTCTCTGCCTCACTCACTGTAAACAGAGGGAAGATACTCAAAATATAATCTCTTCTCAGTCCGGGCTTTCTCCTTGAGATAAAGACTCTCATAAAGATATGGACTCTTGAGGACCATAGTTTGGGAATTTATGCTCTATCTAAAATTAACACCTGGTGAGCACCCCTTTATGAAGCTTTGAGTACCAAGTTATTATTTTTTTTTAAGATTTTATTTATTTATTTGAAAGAGAGTGGAAAAAATAGCATGAGTCTTACTATGTCTATCAATAACAGAGAGTGGAGGGGTGGGAATTGAATTATGCAACATCTATAAAGCATGTAGAACTCCCCATAGAAAAAGGTGAGTTCAGAGTGTGTGCCCATGAATGTATGTTTAGAAAAGCACATGGAGGGGTGCTTGGGTGGCTCAGTCATCTGCCTTCAACTCAGGTCATGATCCCAGGTTCCTGGAATCAAGCCGGACGTTGAGCATCCTGCTCAGTGGGGAACCTGCTTCTCCTGCCCCTCTCCCTGCTCATGCTCTCTCTCTCTCTCAAATAAATAAATAAAATCTCCCCCGCCCAAAAATAGAAAAGCATATGGAGAAACAGAAAATTGAAACTTTGACATAGATTGAATTATTACCACCATTATATATAAATCAATATACAAAAGTTTGAATTAATAAAGATTTAGGGCTGGAAAAGGTTTGTACCAGTCTAAAACATCTTCAGTTTTTTTTTTTTTTTGACATCTAAGGTCTGAAACCTCCCAATAAGATTTAATATTGGTTCTCCTTTTACTAGGCAGAACATCACAATATATGATTACTTTTAGTGTATTGCCAAACATGAATTTTCCAGGAAACCACAATTATTAACTACTCCATCCTCAAAATCCTCTTATTGGATCTTCCAGAAAAATTCTCTCACATGCATACTTCTTTCATCTCTTATGCTCCTTCTCGGTCTTCATGGACTGTTCTTTCTCTTCCTGCATCTTTTTGTTGGCATAATCGCAGGAATCTCTTCTGATCCACCTCATCTTCCAACTCCATCTGCTAATCTAAGGTGATCTCATCTATATCTACATGGTTTCCAAAGCTTCAGCTATGAACAACCCTAACCTTTCTCTTGAATTCCGGCCCTTATTTTTAAACTGAAATGCCCAAAATCGAACTCACTATCTGTTGCTCTCAAAGGCCCAAAAGTTTTCTTTCTTTTCATTGTCTATTTCTATCACCCACTCTTAACCCCAAAATTGTGCCATTCTTGATTCTTCCCTCATCCTCCACATCTAGTTGACTGACGAGTCCTACTGATCCTCCATCTTACAATGATCTGCTTCCTTTTCTCCAATCTTACTGCCAGTGGCTCTGTTGGTGCCTCATCATCTCCTATCAGGACTGATACCACAGCCTCCAAATAGCATCTTGCTCTCTCTGACCCATCATACACACCTTATAAAACACAACCTGACATATAAACCCATTGGTCAAAACCTTCAAGACTGTCAACCTTTTACAGAATAAAATCTAAACTTCTTAGTCTGGCCCTCACTAAGTTGCTCAAAATTACTTTTATCTTCTATCTGCTCTCACAAATAACCTATGCTCTCTCAAATCTTAGTGGCTTTGTATTTGGTTGAACCATATGAAATTGCTGATATTTACCTGCTTTTGACCTTAAAAATGGTAATTCCATATGGCTCAACTAATAATGTTTTTGCTCTGCCTTGAATGCCCTTTCACCCTTACCTGTCAAAACATCAAGAACCAGCTCAAATGTCTCCTCCCCTGGGAAGAAATTATTGGTCACACTAGGTTAAAGACAGACCCCTTTTCTGTGCCCCCTTAACACTTTGTCAT
The DNA here is from genome assembly GCF_922984935.1 of Meles meles. Lineage (NCBI taxonomy): Eukaryota > Metazoa > Chordata > Mammalia > Carnivora > Mustelidae > Meles > Meles meles. The sequence goes on along the minus strand of NC_060066.1, from coordinate 153,727,374 downwards.
ACCTCTGCCACAGCACTGTGTTTTAATTATTTGTACATACTTGTCTCTGCCACTAGAATATGGGAAACGTAAGGGTAGAAACTAGGACTTAATTATATCTATATAATTACTTCCAGAACAATGTCTAATTAGGAGTTAATAAATATTTGTTGAATGAATGAATTTGTTATATAAAAAATGCTAAGTGAAATAAGTCAAGCAGAGAAAGACAATTATATGATTTCACTTATTTGTGGAACATAAGGAATAGCATGGAGTACATTAGGAGAAGGAAGGGGAAAATGAAGGGGGGAAATCAGAGGGGGAGACAAACCATGACAGACTATGGATTCTGGGAATCAAACTGAGGGTTTTAGACGGGAGGGGGTGGGGGATGGGTGAGACCGGTGGTGGGTATTAAGGAGGGCACAGATTGTATGGAGCAATGGGTGTTACATGCAAACAATGAATCATGGAACACTACATCAAAAACTAATTAATGACTAACATAACAAAAAAAGTTAATAAAAAAAGCACTAATTAACTGAAAAAAAAAGCTGGTGATATTTTGATTAAAAGTGAGAGGAGAGAGAGTGATTTAATATATTGTCCAATGCATTTTTCCTCTTTTTATATCATATTCCCCTTTTTACTTCTTACTGGACAATGTATTTGTTCTTACCAGATGGATTTTATGTCGCTATGAAAGAAATGATGATACAAAACCAGACCACGTGGTCACAGTGAGTCCTGTTATATGTATGTAATCCACAGGGAAGCAGACATATATGATTCAACCAGCAAAAACTCCAGGAGGCAGCAAGCAGACTTAAGAAGCAGCTATAATGTGAATACGATTCTTGGGGCACCTGGGTGGCTCTGTGGGTTAAGCCTCTGCCTTCAACTCAGGTCATGATCTCAGAGTCCTGGGATCGAGCCCCGAATCAGGTTCCCTGCTCAGCAGGGCATCTGCTTCCCTCTCTCTCTGCCTGTCTCTCTGCCTACTTGTGATCTCAGGCTATTAAAATAAATAAATAAATAAATAAATAAATAAATAAATAAATAAATAAAAATAAATAAATATCAAATAATATGAACACAATTCTTAAGCAATTCTAAGATTTTTTCTGGTAACACTCAACCAAAGGTGTTTTCTACTCACCAAAAGCTATAGAGATCAATGAAAGTCCTCCCTGAAAACGCACGAAGAAAATTCACAGGCATTGCAAAATGTACAGGAGGCATTTTATAGCAGACATTTTTGCAGAGCCTATTTATATTGAAAGAACATAACCTTCAGCCTTTTACAAATCTGTGGCATCAGTGATTAAGAAAAGAAAGTCCCAGTAACAATGGAAAAAGAAAAACTGAAGTCTATACTTTAAAGACTGGACTGCATATATGACTACAATATTAGATCTCAGACCACAGAATATTCTATATTCAAAACATATGATTTTAGATGGAGAGACTATGAATGCTCCAATTTTTCAATCACCTCCAACAACACAAAGGTGGCTACTTAGCTTGGACTGATCTAGAAATAGACAGGATGTACAGGACAAAAACAGATCCACGCAAGACCCAGGAAAGGCCAACACTGCAGTCAGACTGAGACTAAGGAAGGGCTTAACTTGGACTAGGACAGAGAACCTTCCCCAGCCAGTTTTCCCACATGTTAATGAAACAGAATTGGGAATTAAACCAGAATCAGATTGTTCTGATGCCTATGTATAACCTATGGCTGAAATTGACAAGATTTGTTGAAAAACTATACACAGCAAATTCCTGAGTTGGGTTCAGATACGTATTCTCAATTAATGTTTCTGTGGTTATCATAAAATTCCTTTCACACACAGCTAAGGACAGTTTCTTAAAGAAAGCAGATCCATACGTCATTTAAAAAACACTATCCTAGTTGAGTACCTACACTGATAATGTTTATGCATAGTGTATTCAATACAAGAGAGTTAACAGTCAAAATGTAACAAAATAAAAACCCTATCCTAGTAGGTAGAGTGAACAACCTATGCATCTTACTCAGCTCAGGCTGTTGTTAGCAAAATACCATAGATGGAGCAGCTTAAATAACAGACATTTATTTCTCACAGTTAGGGAGGTTGGGAAGGCTGGGTTCACAATGCCAGTATGGTCGGGTTCTGGTGAGAGCTCCCTCTTGACTCACAGATGTCTGCCAACTTGTAGTATCCTCGTATCCCCATATGGCAGAGACAGAGAGAAAGCTGGCTTTCTCATCTCTTCTTATAAGGGCACTAATTCCGTTATGAGGACCCCACCGTCATAACCTTCTCCAAACCCAATTGCCTCCAAAGTCTCTACCTCCAAATATCACCAGGGGAGTACAGCTTCAACGTGTGCATTTGGGGGGATATAAATAACCAGTCCGTAACAGCAAGTAGCGTCTGCTATAGTGTGGTGTCAGTGTAGAACCTGTTCCAGACTGGGTATGCCATTTATTTCTTTCTTACATTAAAACTTCTCTCTAAAAATAGAGTTGAAGAAGATAATTTAAATTTCCACAGAGACCAAAAGTAAAAGTAATATTTATTTTTTTTAAAGTAATATTTAAACATTTGACTTTTGCAAGTATATATTTCATTTTAAGCAAATAATCTTGTCTGTTTTATCCAAAATCACAGATAAATAACTTATAGAAAGTGCAGTTTTATGACATGTACATATGGGTTTCATATACTGACTTCAGGCTTCATGTCCTTGAATCTTAGGATACATAAAACCCCAGAAGAGACAAAAGAATGCCAGATACAAATGCCAGGTTAATCCATGTTGTTTTCTGGCTTTCGATGCAGAAGCATCCTCCTTGGCTGGCTCTTTAATATTCTACTCTAAGCTTCATTTTTGGTCCAGAGCTTTTGGCCAGCATCCATCTTTGTGGCTCCCCTGTTACATGGTCTCCTTGATATTCTTGGCAGCTGTCTCTTATGGAGAAGTGAGCAATAGAATAAAGTGAAGGGCAAAGCCTGCTTCCTATTCTTCAGAGCCAGTATTCAAAGTTAATCTAGCATTCTTCATTCCAAATATCCAGTCCAAATCTCACATCCAACACACATCTCCCTATTCCATATTTTCAAGGCCTTTCTGGATCTGCAAATCTTCAGAGATGTGTGCGTAGTTAACAAAGGCACATCAAGACTATCAACTAAGAAGGCCCCACAAAATTCTAGCCAAGCTGACATTTAGACACTAGGCTGGTAAACAGTGCATTATGTTGATTTTTATTTAGCTCCATATGATTCTGTAGAGACTTCTGTGTGCTTTGGGATACATTAATATTTGTACAAAAGAGAAATATAATCTCTCCTTCCCCTCTCCACCCTGAAATCCTAGGCAAATTCACCCTCTCCGAGTATATGAGCAGCATACAAGAAAGAGCCTTTGTCTCTCATGCTATATCAATTCAGATGATAGAAATATTTATAAACATAACTGCTGGCTCATAGATTTTTTGTAATTTGTTATGAAGTGTTTTTAGTTTGTTTTCATGCAAACTCAGTAATCCTGATGGTATAAGTACACTATTCTTTCTCAGAGGTAATACTAAAAGATGAAAAAAATTCTTAGCTCTATTAAAATATTTTTATTATTGGTTTTTTTTAAGTCATTACCAAAAGGATCTTAGTTCCAAGACCCAAGATCTTTATTCTCCAGACCTTTATTCTCCAGAACTTTATTTTGTAGACCCCCAAAGACGTAAGTCTACCAGTGCATTTCTGCCTCCCTGCTATCAACCTTCTTGAAGGAGAGACAAAGCTGTGTCTGTTCAACTCTAGTGTAACAGGTTCAGTTTGAATTGTCTTGGGTCATGCATGGATTAGCTTCTTAGGTTAGCATGGGTCATTTGGAACAGAACGTAAAATGATTACATATTATAAGCAGCTCAGCTGAAGGCTTCCAAAATAAAATAGGTAACATAATAATATATCCTAGACAAGGAAAGAAGATACACTTCAATAAAGGGAACAAATGATGAAACAAATAAGTTAAATTAAGAATACACTAAAGTTCTCATTTCATTGTCCCAGGAAGTTATTAAATGCTTGGCTTTTGCACCTGAGATAGAAAACCAATTATCCTTAACTTTACAAAAATCTTCTTCCTTGCCTCATTATTACCTGATTCTTTTCAAAGATTTTAGACCCTTTTAGCATAAAGAAAAGATAATTACTTATAAACAGAAAACGACCATTAATTATTTATAATTCAAATATGCTGGAAAGTATGACATATAAGTCTCAAGTGAATAGGGTTTACATAAAAGCTCGAACTTAAATTTAGTAAAAGTTACCTACCAACAGCCTCAAAAAGAAATACATCTTTGAAAACAATAATAGACAATGCTATCAAGCTATAACTGACCAGGAAAAGAAACAAAGCGTAAGAGCAATCAAAGAAATTCGTAGCAAGTAAAATGGACAACAAAAGACGAGGGAATTCTTCACACAAAACCTCAAATGAAAGATATTTTAAAAGCATGATTTTATAACTCATCTGCTCTGTAGCAAATATCAAAATTATGTGAAAAGTCTTTAGAGACTGAATACAACATGACATTAATTTGTACGGAAAGAAATACCAATCTTTTGTGCTCTAAGAGATTTAACATAGCCCAAGAAAAAGCCACAAAAATGTACATAGCTTTTCCTGTAATTTGAGGGATATTAAATCCATTCTATATGCCTAAGGATATAAATTCATCTTTAAGTTATAGCCTAAAGGGCTGAATGTTAATTGTTGCCATCATTCCCTAATGGGAACAATATTTTGAATGACAAATAGATATTCATTAAATAGTATGGATCATTTAATTATATGTGTGTCTTCCTAACTGTTTAATATTAGAGAGGTATGTGACCTAAATAATGGTTTTGGTTAGGTGACCTTGTTCTTAAAGTTCTCTTTCTGTCCAATTACCAAGCAAGCTTTTCAAATGCACTCAGAGATTTAATTCACAAATCCCCGAAGAGCCTTCTGGTAAAAGGTTGGGCAGCACAAATAAGCTAGTGATACATGACCTTGTTTCAGAAAATCAGGCTAGGATTCTAAGTGAGTATGCTTATTTGTCATTGTTGTATTGCTATCAAAGGCAAAAAGCAAAGAAATATGAGTTTTCTATCATAAATATGTAAGAGAAAATACAAACTGGAATTTAGTATCATATTATAATGAGACAATTATTTATTTTGTTATGACATCAGAAAAAAGCATTTATTTCTCAGATAAATGATATTTATTTATCATTAATATGATATTTGAGTTATCTCAATTTTAATTAAAAAAAGGCCACTTTCTTTTATTTATTGGTATTTTGTCTCTAGTGAATGCATGCTCCATTCTCAACAAGTTTACTATTTTCCATTGCATCATCCTAAGAACTAACAAGTCCTATCTCTCTACAAATATTAATTGTATAATTGGGTTATTTGAAGGGAAAAAGCCAGAGAGAGCCAATACTACATAACCGATATTGGGTGCCTGCATGACTCAGTTGGTTAAGGGACTGCCTTTGGCTCAGGTCATGATCCCAGAGTCCTGGGATGGAGCCCCACATCAGGTTCCCTGCTCAGTGGGAAGCCTACTTCTCCCTCTGCTGCTCGCCCTGCTTGTGTTCTCTCTCTCAAATAAATTAGAAAAAAAAACTCCTAAAATTGCAGCCCCAAATGTGTGACAAGTTCCTATCTTCCGAGTGAGAAGATTAAAAACGGGGTGGGGGGTGTGCAGGGGAAGCCTGGGTGGCTTAGTCAGTTAAACCTCTGACTCTTGGTTTCAGCTCAGGTCTCTGCCTTCGGCTCAGGTCATGATCCCAGGGTTCTAGGATTGAGTCCTGCATCAGGCTCCCTGCTCAGCAGAAAGCCTGCTTCTCCCTCTCCCACTCCTCCTGCTTGTGTTCCCTCTCTCGCTGTGTTTCTCTCTGACAAATAAATAAAATCTTTAAAAAAAAATAAATAAACAAATTTCACCAAAAAATTATTTGATTCATCTTTAACATCCACATCTTTGTCATCACTGGATTTCTTAGTCATACAGTCTAGTTGTCCAGACCACACAACACCTTCACCTCTAAGATGTCTGAGATACAAAGTTTTTTCGTCTATTGGTGATAATTCCACAGGAAATTTAATTCCAAATTTCTCATTTGTGGTCTCCATAATATAACTACTTACTGTACTACTTTAAAAATTGATTTTTAATTGAGTGTTTTTATAATAACATCCAATCTTTCTTATAGCCAGAAGTAATAAATCTATATTACTTGTCCACTCTCTTTTTAAAATCTCATTTCATCAGGTGAACTCTAGAGCAATCCCAAAGTAGCTCTCTATTACTCACCAGTGTGTCTTCCCCAAATATTACTTAATTCTTCTAAATAAAGTAATTGAGAAATCACTCAGTAATTGGGAGATATTTAGTCCTAAGAATTTAGGACTCCAGAAGTATTCAGCAACAGGAAAAATAAGAAATTTGGGGTATTTTTTAGGAAAATGTGGACTTAGAACAATCTTCCTAGTCTGATTAATTGCTTCAATAAAGCATAATATGTTGCAGCCATGAGCTACCCTCTGAAGTAAATTTCAGATGTTGCAGAAAAAAATTATCCTTACTGGGAAGTACAGAAAGTCTGTTGGGTTGAGTTGCTATCCTCTTCATAGTTTCTTTGAAAAGCAATAAAATCTTTTATCTCCTAGTGAAATCATAATCCTTATATCCTGTTTTTAGTAAGGCCTGGCCTGTAGGAGTTTGAAGACCAAGATGAAAGACTGACTTTTGATGCCAGATAGCCCTACCACTTTCTGGATATACCAGCTTTGCCACTAATGAGGTATGCCATTGGATAGTGATTTGCTCTCCCTAAGTCTAAGCTCCTAATCTGTAAGTGGTAGATAGAAATAAAAACCTTGGGGAGTTGTCCTGAGATTAAATTCTCCTGGGGATCAAGTGTCTGATACACAGCCATCGTGAAGAAGGAATCACCTTATATCTGAGTTCTAACAGATCCCAACAAACTACCTATGCCAGGCAACATACTTGGAACTGAAGATGCAAAAGTGAACAGAAAGACCCATGGCTCACTCTTGTAGTGCTCGTAGTTTTCGAAAAGAGATGTAGTCAAATAATCCCAGAAATAAATATGTAAGGCAGTCCTCCAAGGGACAAGCTGGGCTCTTGACCCCATCCACCCCGAAAGTACCCTCAGCACTTTAATCACATCATCAAAATGAATCCAGCTCTCCAATGAGGTTAAAGAATAGAAGTTTGCTGAGGAGGTCATGGTGGGGCCCATAAGAGGCCACACACTGTATGCAATATGTCAGAAAAAAGAAAATACTCCCCAGTGGGCATTTTTGCTCTCCAAATCTCTTCTCCTCTGCCATCCAGTTTAAATTCCTTCCTCTTCCTCTGTCCATTGCATAGATGCGGCTTTCCTCTTACTCTCAGCTTGCTTTTCCACTCAACAACAACAACAAAAAACAACAGAAAATAAACAAACAAAAAACAAAATGCTGCCATGAAATGAAAAGTGACAGACTTACTGAGGAATGACTTCAGAGATATGCAGAGGAAAGAACTCAAGACTCATAACCCAGAGACCTGGAATCAAACCCCACCTTTGCCATCAAGTCATCAGGTAATCTTGGTTAATAAAGATTTTCCATTCATCCAGGCTTTTGTTTCCCACCCCAAAACAGAAGCCTGAACCAAATAAACTTTCAAATTATTTTAAAAGTAAATGGATAATAATGATTCTGTTTCAACAAAAGTATTAAAGGAGGAGCGCCTGAGTGGCTCATTAGTTAAGCATCTGCTTTCTGCTCAGGTCATGATCTCAGGGTCCTGGGATAGAGACCTGCATCAGGCTCCCTGCTCAGCAGGAAGCCTGCTTCTCCGTCTCCTACTCATCCTGCTTGTGTTCCCTTTCTTGCTATGTTTCTCTCTGTCAAATAAATAAATAAAATCTTTTTAAAGAAAGTATTAAAAGAGGCACCTGGGTAGCTCAGTGGGTTAAAGCTTCTGCCTTCCACTCAGGTCATGATCCCAGGGTCCTGGGATTGAGCCCTGCATCGGACTCTCTGCTCAGCAGGGAGCCTGCTGCCCCCTCTCTCTGCCTGCCTCCTCTGCCTACTTGTGATCTCTGTCTGTCAAATAAATAAATAAAATCTTTTTAAAAAAAGTATTAAAGGATACTATATCTTTTAAATTCTATAGTTGAATTCAATGGATAATTAAATACAACTGGCTAATTCTTCCTGCTCTTACTCTCTTGCTTAACCTATTAACATCTATGTTTATCTGTAAGATTTAGTCTTTCCACAAAATCAGCTAAGTTTAGAGGTGCCTGGGTGGCTCAGTCAGCTAAGCATCTGACTCTGGATTGCAGCTCAGGTCATGATCTCGAGGTCGTGAAACTAAGCCCCACGTCGGGCTCTACACTCAGTGGGAAGCCTGCTTGGGATTCCCTCTCTCCCTCTCCCTCTCTCCCTCTTCTGGCTCACGCGCTCACCCTCTTCCCTGCTCCTGCTCTAAATAAATAAATAAATAAATAAATAAATAAATCTTTTTTAAAAATCAGCTAAGTTTATTTGGGGTTAAAAAAATGCCTATTGATTCAGCATTCTAGTATTTCAAAGCAACCAGCCAACAAATGCCATTAGCATTGTCTATTTCTCATGTAAGGCTGAGAGGAATGAATTTACTGATGTTTTTCCAACCCAAGCTTTCCTACTGTGCAAAATGAATAGTTAAGCAGAACATTAGCAGAACAGGTCCATTTGTAACTCTAGCAGTGTAGACTTCCCACCACTGTGACACAGAAGATGCACACTTAAAGACAATACATTTATTTAGTGGATTTGAACGTTTTTTTTTTACTAGAAAAAGAAATAACAATCATCTGCAGTACTTTAAATAGAAAACATCTGTTTTTCTTAACATATTTCAAATGCTCTGAATTTCCTGATTAGTTGTTATATGAGAACTGTATTTCTGAAAGACATAATGAGGCAGTTTAAAGATGAGTCTTAAATGATCATCGGAGCAATATGAAGAAAAATGCTCATGCTCTGAGGAAGGATAGTTAGAGCAGACCCATAAGCTCCGTACCATGAACAAATACAAAATAATTCTTTCAACTATTTGCATTTACATCAAACACTCTATTGTAGGAGGACGATATAAATGAGCGGCACGTACTGCTATGTGAATGAAAATACAGTTCTGTAGTCTTAGAGCATGGCAACAAAATCTAAGATGCTATTAAAGCACTTTTGCTTGACTAAGCCGAACATGACGATTTTCAAAGTAATGACATGAAGCATCTTTGTGAGCATTACACAAATATGTGCATATATCAGAGTAGGGTTCAAGAAGTATATATATGCAAACACATCTATGGGCAATTCCTCCAAGCTGGAGGGTGTATATTTGTTTTAGCCACATCAGCCTTTCCTCAGCAATCTGTAACACAAAACAGGGAGGATCATCTATTTTTCTCATAAAAGTTCATAAAAGATGTATAAATATTTGCAGGTGATTTATTTTTCACCCATAATTCTTTTCCTGCTCTATAGCGAATAAACAAACAAGAAAAGTAGTTATCATTGGGAAAATAAGTATTTCAAATCAATGCCAAAGGATAACAGCAAGAAAATAAAAATATGGACTCTATGAACCGTGAATATTAAGGGCCTCATACTTTTTAAAAATCAGGCAAACATGTATTGAGCACCTATTATGTACCAGACTCTATACTAGGGAATAAGGATCCAGAGAGAAAAGAAAAGCGTCAAGGCACTCACAATCTGTTCATAGATAAAAATAGACTTTAAAAAGGCAAACAAAAAACCCTCAATATGACCAGGGTCCTAAATCGAGTATGTATAATGTATAAAAGATGTAGAGAACACAGATAAGAGAGCAATTGATTCTGCCTGGGAGTAACTAGGGCTAAGAGTTAGACCAGAAACATATGGATTTGGCCTTTATATGTGACTAGAAGACAAAGAAGAGTACTGAGGAAGTTATTTCTTGAAATCGTATGGATAATAATAAAATTTTAAGAATCTAATACATTTCTTTTAAGACCTCTCCTCAAACTCCTATGACTTCTCTGTATGTACTGATGAATTGATTTCCCAGGTGTAGTGTTAGGTTAAAAACAGTAGAAAAAAAATAAACAGTAGGGAAAGCTATTATGGCATGCTGTTATTTCTTATATGAAAAAGGGATATTACATACAAGATATATATGTGTGTATATATATATACACATACAAATATATACTTTTACATACATACATTTATTTGAAAGCCTACACAAGTCATTGATAGTATTTGTTGTCTCTGAGACAGGATTCTGAGGAGCTAGGGACTCTATGCCTTTTCTGTACTGTTTGAAATGTTTACCCACATGTATTACCTACTTAAATAAATGAATAAATTTCTTAAAACAAAATACTTTCTATGGCTGTTCCAACTAGGAAATAACATATTCTTATTTTACTCTGCATATTTTCAGGGGTGTAAACAATTCAGCATTGGTCATACCAGCTTCTGATTTTTAAGGGAATTAAAATTGAACTCTCGAAACATAAGATTGTAGCTAAAGGGCTCCTCATAGTTTAGTATATTCAGGCAACAAAAGTTAGAAATACTAAGAGAAAAATATTGTGCTCCTCATTAAAGATGCTGAGACTGTATCTACTCAGTATCAAGTCAATTAGTCACTATGACCAATCCAAGGAAAAAACTGGTCCAGTTCAAAGAGGGCACAAGTCAAGTAAATTTCAGTAACTGGGCTGAGCTCCTAATGCAAACTGAACTTGAGGATATCTACTAGAGATGAAGCCCTATGTTTAGGATAGTATTCCAAATGCTGAATGAAGGCTTTTTTGCCTTTATAGATTTTTTTTTCCAAAATACTGGTCCAATCCATCTTTCCAGGCTCAGTTCAAAAGCTCTCTTGTACATTAATTCTGATCTTTATCACTTGACTGAGCTCTTTCTGCTATAACTGGAAATTCTATTGCCCTTACAATCATCATCATGGTTTAGCACTTAACAACTTGCTAAAATTTATGTGTGTTAGTTTTAACTCCCCTGTGGAATTGTAAATGATACAGACAGCATATCAGGTTAGAGATGTAGACATGGTCTACTAATCCAAAACAGATCACAGAGTCAATAAATAGCACACCAAAACTATAACAACATAGGGAACCAAGAATGTTAAATAAATTTATAAATTCAGGACAAATATTACGCATACATATCAAAGCCAGAGTTTTAGGGAGGAAGGTGAAGGCAGTGGGGTGGGAAATCAACCCTCTTCCAGAAAGGAAGAGATGGAGTTCCATTTCCTCTTTTATTGAACAAAATTAAATTAGATTATGGATAATGCATATGGAGAAGGTGAACTATGTGGTTGTAACTTTGGTTTCCTAAATCTAAAAAACGAGTTGTGATATCAAATGCACAAATGTAAACTAACAGCGCCTTCCACACTTCCTCCATACTTATTGCAGGGCACAAGAGGGACCTATAAAATGTAAATGCACATTACCATGGAATGTTTTTAGGAGGGAAACATTAAGAATAAGGCACATGAAGACCATCAACTCTAGTGTGAATTTTTTTACTTTAAATTTTGAGCAAACAACACTGTTCTTTCAGTTTTTGACACTGAGCCTTTTTTCTTTTTTTTTTTTTTACATTTCTGACAGAAAGCATCCTATGAATAATAGATGACAGATTACCAAAAAACATAAGATAAATAATATTTCACAGGACCACAACTTTACCAACATGAAGGAATTAATTCTTGAAGATATTTCACCAAATAAATAGGAGACTTCCAGCTTGAAATAAATGCAGAATGATCTGAATTCTAAAGTCTAGAGCACATAAAGTAATATCTATACTTGTAAATCATGAAACACAGTGACATCTTGGATAAATGTTCAACAAGTAACTTAAATCAAAATGACAATATGACATGTGTTGGGAAGTTTTAGCCTAATTTTATCATGTCCTGACTTTTAAAATACACAGCTGTGAGGTTTGTTGTCACTTTGTCCATTTGGGTTTATAACATTAACGGTAAAAAGCTGTTGTTTTGTTTTGTTTCTCTGAGAGGCTATATATAGGATTTGGACAAGCTCATATCAAATGAAGGGACATGCCTGAGGGACAGTTTCATTACCAAAATAGAAAGGCATTTCAAGTAATGCTTAACTCACATTTATTTAATAATTCCTTACTTAAACAACCAAGTGAAATAATCATATAAAAAAAGCCTAATGCACAATTTGGAAAAGATTTATATTAAATACCAATACCTAAATAAAGTTTGATAATACTTCTTCACTAATTTTTACTCACAGATCTAACTGGAAAATAACCTTCATGTCAAACTGCTGCATAGTCATTACATTAAGAAAAGCAATTAAGGTCAGCTGTTAGTGAGTGGAGAAAATTCAAGTAGGCCTTTCCTTTCTGTCTCCTGATAATGCTCTTTCTACTCCTGGGTTTTCTGGAGTATTTCTGGAGTATAGAACCAGTATTTTTGGTTCTATTAAGACTCAGGAACCTAGCTCCACATTGCTGGTGTCTGAATGACTCAGAAATTCCACAATGAGATGCTATTACTAGGATTGCCTCCAGAGGTTTCATTGCACAGTCACAGAGTGAGTCCCGCAGTCCCGCGCCCAAGCCTTTGGAAGCTGCTTGTTGCCTTCAGCCCTACTGGCTTCCCCACTGTGCCAACTCACATGTCTCCTGCTCTAAATGGACACAAAGTACTTCCAGTTTTTAAACAGAATAATAGTTTCTCTCCCCATTGTCCTGCCAAAAGAATTCAAACTTTAAGTGTTATAATGGTGAAGAACAAATGAAAAACAAATTCATTCAGTTGCGAAACAGCCTGAATACAACAATATTTGGAAAGTATGTGGTAATAAACTCTTCTGACACAGGGATATAATAATATGGTGTGTGGTATACAGGTGTATAGTAATAAAAACAAGCATTAGCTTCTCCAAGAAAAGAAGCTGTGGGTCTATGAGAAACGTTTTAGTTGTCGTCATAGTAAAGGTGAAGAGTCAAATGTCTGTGGTGAATGAAACATCAAAGATATTATTATCCAAGAATAAGAGACCAGATGGAAATAGACACAATATGTAGTCTATCTCTCTACCCCCCACACACAAATTCATTAAGCAGCTGTGTTCTGTGGCAGCTCTTAATTCTAAGAGGTGCTGCTGCCCTAGCTTCACTACATGGGGTTCTCTCCTGAAAGCAGAGCATTAAATGATCACATAGTCCTAGATAACTTCCTTAACAAATCCCCAAAGGAAAGGGAGTCCTAAATCTTCATTGTGCCCTTTAAACTTCTCCATAATGCCAAACGAGCTGTTCAGCTTCATTTCCAAAGTGGGTTTTGCATGAGTGTTTGTTCCAGCCCCTCTGCAACACCATGGAACACACCATGCTCTCTACATTCTGTGGTCCCCCTAGAGATGCACCACCCGGGGTCCCTTCAAGAAGGACTTACTGCCTGGATAGGGCAAGTGTGCTCATAAACAGCCTTTACGTGCCAGGACTTTCACAGTCTGCCTCAGCCATTTCACACCAGGTCATGCCCTCCCAAGATAGCTGACAAACCGGGGACTGAGCCAAGTGGGCTCATAAAGATGTGGCCATTTCAGAGTTACTCCAGACTCCTGGGAGGGAGCGCCAAAGCTCCCTGCTGGGTGGGCTGAGGCCTGTGGTCACAGTTTGACATCTGGCTCTGTGCATTCCCACTTTCCTCCCCTTCTTTTCACCCGTGTTGATCCCTAATTAGGAGCTTACACCCCAAATCCAGCTCCACCATCTGTTTCTGGAGAACCTAATCTGCAACATAGGCCTCCATGAGTCTGATTCTGTTCTTCATTCTCTATCAAAATCATTCTCCTCTTCCAAGGCCCAGCTCAAATGATTCCTTCAAGAAACATTTTTTCATCCTTCCAATTGGGAATAATTATCCATTTCACTCATTTTACTCTATTCCCCTGAATTATGCCTGTATATCTGTGTATCAAGTCAGTAATTTTTTATATTGAAATTAGTAGTTTAAGTTTTTTTTTTTAAGATTTTATTTATTTATTTGACAGAGATCACAAGTAGACAGAGAGGCAGGCAGAGAGAGAGAGAGAGAGGAGGAAGCAGGCTTCCCGCTAAGCAGAGAATCCAATGTGGGGCTCGATCCCAGGACCGTGCAATCATGACCCGAGCTGAAGGCAGAGGCTTTAACCCACTGAGCCACCCAGGCGCCCCAGGAGTTTAAGTTTTAAGTTTTTTGAGAGCATAGTCTATGTCTTATTCATTTCTGAATGCCACAGTACATAACAGATAAGAGTTATGAATGAAAGAAAAGACTAATGCGTTATCTTCCCCATTATAACTAAAAAAAAAAAAAAGTCCTGCTGATATTTCATTCCAATATTTCGTACATATGCCGATCTTCTCTATTTTTCAGCTATGTGATATATATATCCCCTGCTTTCCACACTAGCTAAGCACATCTGCCTGGTATGGAACATGCTTATCCTGTCTTTAAGACATCACATAAAAGAAGCCTCCTTTAATAACATGATTCTTTGTTCAAAATGTTATTCAAGACCTTCTTAATATGTGAAGTACCCCTAAGGTACTGGTATTCAATTCCAGCTACCTCAGCATCTTCTTTTTTGCTTTTAAGATTTTATTTACTTATTTAAGAGAGAGAGTGCGAGGGGGAAGGGGTAGAGGGAGAGGGAGAGAATCTCAAGCAGACTCCACATTGAGAACAGAGCCCGATGCGAGGCTCGATCTCACAACCCTGAGATCATGACCTGAGCCAAAACCAAGAGTCAGTCATTTAGTCGACTGAGCCACCCAGATGCCCTGAGGATATTTTTGTTCACATAATTTAGGTATCTAACATGTGTCTAAAAATCATTATGCTCCATTAGAACAGTGACCAAATTTTGGGTTCCCTTAAATCTTTGTAAGACTAGAATAATAAACTCTATATGGGAAATGCAAAATATATGTATTCTGGATTAATAATCTATCGTGTTCACCTCTTCACTTTCCAAAATGATTGCGTCATACGTTCTCATCTCAACCCTCACACACATGCGCCTGCTACCACCTCTACTATCACCATCAGCCCATCCTTATCTAATGTCTCAATTTTGTTGAGAAATTAAAAGCAAGAAATAAGAATCTCCCTCTTTCCATCATGAAAACTACTGACACCTAATTCCCGGCTTGCCATCTTGCTATATGGATTAGGAATCTCTCTTCCTACCAAAGCCCACTCTCCAATCACGTTCTGGATTTCATCTTCAGGACTTTGTTTCTATAATTTCCCCTTTCTTTTGCATCAGTAGTGCCCTGGATCATCTCTAGCACCATACACTACCATGTTCTAGTATCCTCTATGTTTAGAAACTCTACGTTGATCCCAGATCCCCTCATCCTCCAATAAAACTTATTGAAAGAGTTGTCTCTAGTGGGCTCCAGGTTTTTACCTCATATTCCTTAATTAACTCTCCCTAGTAAGACTTAAGTGCCCACTACATCACTGGGATTGAGTGGATGAGATCACTAATGACTTTTGTATTGCCAAATCCAATAGTCGCTTCTTTGTTTTTATCTTGCTTGATCTCCCAAAGCAATCAACACAGTTTATCATATCCATCCATCCATCCATCCATCCATCCATCCATCTATCCACCCATCCATCTCTTCTTGTATCACTACTTTTAGCTTCTGAAAAGTTGCAATCTCCTTGCTTTTCTGCTAACCCATGGGTGCCTTTTCTGTCTTCTTTGCTGGCTCCTCTACCTCTGCTTGACCCCCCTCAAATGTGGTCAAGTCCAGAGTTTATCCCTAGGTCTCTTCTTCACCCTCCTAAGTAATATTATCCAGACACTTGGTTTTAAATATTATCTATACACCAATAACCACCCCCACCAACTCTCAATGGCTAACCCTCACCTTATTCTTCACTGAGCTCCAGGCTCATTTATAGCATCATCACAAGAATATCTATTACTCTACAACTTAAACATAACACAGCCAAAATAGAAGTCCTACAATAGCAAACTTGTTCCTCCCTTACTATTTCCATTCTACATACAGAGAATTATCATCCACCTAGTTGTTCAACTTACAAATATAGCAGTTTTCCTTGACTTCTTTCTTCCTCTCATCTCACATTAGTAAGTACTGTCATCTCTACTATACTGTCATCTCTACTACCAAAAAATATATTGAATGTATTCACATCTATCCATCTCCACTACCACCACCCTAGTCTAAGTCTGACTCCTCCACTTAGATAACTGCAAAGGCTTCCTATGGATCTCCTTGCTGCTGCTTTTGGACTCTTAAAAAATCATTCTCTATACAGCAGTAAAATGAGTTTTAAGAACATGTATTAGATTTTCAACATTTTGAGGAACCTCCATGCTGTTTTCCAGAGTGGTTGCATCAGCTTGCATTCCCACCAACAGTATAGGAGGGTTCCCCTTTCTCCACATCCTCGCCAGCATCTGTCATTTCCTGACTTGTTAATTTTAGCCATTCTGACTGGTATGAAGTGATATCTCATTGTGGTTTTGATTTGTATTTCCCTGATGCCGAGTGATGTGGAGCACTTTTTCATGTGTCTGTTGGCCATCTGTATGACCCAGCAATTGCACTACTGGGTATTTACCCTAAAGATACAAACATAGTGATCCGAAGGGGCACGTGCACCTGAATGTTTATAGCAGCAATGTCTACAATAGCCAAACTATGGAAAGAACCTAGATGTCCATCAACAGATGAATGGATAAAGAAGATGTGGTATATATACACAATGGAATACTATGCAACCATCAAAAGAAATGAAATCTTGCCATTTGTGACGGCGTGGATGGAACTAGAGCGTATCATGCTTAGTGAAATAAGTCAATCAGAGAAAGACAACTATCATATGATCTCCCTGATATGAGGACATGGAGAAGCAACATGGGGGGTTAGGGGGATAGGAGAAGAATAAATGAAACAAGATGGGATTGGGAGGGAGACAAACCATAAATGACTCTTAATCTCACAAAACAAACTGGGGGTTGCTGGGGGGAGGTGGGGTTGGGAGAGGGGGAGGGGGTTATGGACACTGGGGAGGGTATGTGCTATCGTGAGTGCTGTGAAATGTGTAAACCTGGCGATTCACAGACCTGTACCCCTGGGGATAAAAATACATTATATGTTTATTAAAAAAAAAAATTGGAGGGGGAGGCAAACCATAAGAGACTATGGACTCTGAAAAACAACCTGAGGGTTTTGAAGGGTCAGGGGTGGGAGGTTGGGGGAACAGGTGGTGGGTAATAGGGAGGGCACATTTTGCATGGAGCACTGGGTGTTGTGCAAAAACAATGAATACTGTTACGCTGAAAAAATAAATAAATTGAATTTTAAAAATTGAAAAAAAAAAAAAAAAGAACATGTATTAGATTAACTCATTCCCCTAAAACCTTCCAATGGCTCCACATCACACTTATCAACACAAGCTGTAATGTGCTTGCGGGAATCACCTACAAACCCACTCCCAACCCCATCTCCTTTCCATCATACTGCAGTCACACCAGCCTTCATTCTGCTCTTTGAACACAGTAGCTTATTCCTGCTTTAAAGACTTTATGTTTTGCTATTCCTCTGTCTGAATTGCCATGTCCTCAAACTTTGTCTAGCTAGTTCCTCCTTACCACTCAAGTCTCATTTCAATTGTCAGCTCTGTAAAGAGGTCTACTGTGGCCACAAAGTCTAAATGAGAGCCCACCCCCATCTTCAGCTATGCATTATCACATCATACTGTTTTGCTTTCTTTCTCATAGTTTTCACTTTGTGATACTGTCAGTTCATTTTGCAGATGTTGTCTGCCCTGTCTCTTCCCTCTTCCAAAAAGACAGGTGCTGTATCTATCTTGCTTATCACTACGTATTTAATGCCTATAAGATATTGGGCAAATAACAGATGATCAATAAATATTTGTCGAATGAAAATAAATCAATACTAGTCTTTGGATAGCAGCCACATAAGACTTCCACAGCTAAGAAGTCATTTTCTCCCACCACTTGTACTTCCTACTTTGAACCATAAAGCTTTTTTTTTTCAGTTGTCTGTTTCTTCTATTATCTAATTCCTTGAGGACAAGGACATCTTATCTTTGTGTTATCACCAACTAGCATAATTCTTATCACAGAGTTACATGTATTAAAAATACCTGTTCAATTAATAAAGGAAAATTAGGCCGAGGAGGAAGCAGAGTGACATAGAACCTACGGAAAAACACAAGAGGCTGCAGGGTAGCCATGGCACTATCATATTTGAGGCAAAACAGTCACCATATGTAAGTAAAGCCTTACTAATAGGTTTGAACTCTAGGACTGTAAAGTCATATTTAAAGCTCTTACTGAGAAGCTATCCAAATTCTATACCATTTTCAGATGACATTGGTATGATATGGGAGTTCAAATTCCTAAATTCAACTCTCAGCTAATAAGGAAATAGCATCAGAGTTCTCTGAGCTACTTGTATGACTAGGGCTTTTGGAATATACCTCAGATCAATTTTCAATTCAATTAGTTTTTATGAAGTGTCCACAGAGGGCATGATACTGTATGCAGTGCAGATCCAAGTATTCTAGGTCAAGGCAGGTCAAAGATTTATAGGTCCCAGTGTAAAAAGCTCAGTTTATTCTGTTTATCTCATTCATTTTATGTTAGAGCAAAGCGATTAAAATGTTATGACCATTTGCTTGACCTGTGGGTCCAAGTCTGAAAAAATAAAGTCCAAATTTCTACAGTTAGCACCCTATGATAAAGGTCATATATTATCTTCTCAGGACATGGGGATGGACTTTGTTTAATTTATTTATTTTTTAATGGAAAAGTCTGAAAGGTGCAGATTAAAAGAATATTAACATTTATAGCACAGCCATGAAAGAAATAACCCCATGCTTTATAATCAGAATGTCATCAAAGGAGCAGATGCTCTAGCTAGTGGTATATTGGGGGTGGGGGGGGGGAGACAGCCCTCATCATTAATTACTCACATATATACTGAATGCAGATCTTTGTCCTTCAAGGGAATTATCAGTGAAATGACAAAATAATACATGAGTACAAAAGTTAAAAAGCAATCACAAGTAGAATGTACTGAATATCATTCACACCAAAAGCTGCAGGATTTCAGTGGAGGGAAGATACACTGAGACAGGGGTCAGAAGGGGTGGTTCCTGAGCAGGGCCATTAAGCAAGGAACACTACCACTCATGTAACAGTAAGGTGTTTCCCTAAAACTTGAGAGTACACAAAATAATGCTGCTTTCCAAGAGTTAAACTAAGAAATCAACACATAATTAAAGCAGAAATGTACATAATCAGTTCAATGATATTATAAGCCTCCTAGTCCAGCGAGCCTGATGTTAAAATTATTGACTTTATTAACATATCTAAAGAGAATTGAAAATAATGATCAAACAGCTCTGCCCTTCAAGCACACTCAAGGTTAGGGCACCAAATCAAACTCATGTAAGGATCCCACTCCATTGACAGACACCATAAGCAGCCAGCCCCTGATGCCATTAGATATTCTACTCATGCAATTCCCTTGTTCGAACTATACACTCATCAAGCAACCTTTTAATAATTAGGTTTCTCATGCAGTTTGCCTAAAGGGAGCAATGTGCTGGTCAGGCCAACATGAACACCAGGTCTGCTCAGCAATTAAATTTCTTAATGTAAATTACTGCATTGGTATTCTGGTGTTATACATCAGTCTCTTGTGACTTTGTTAGTGCCAGTTATCATCCCTGAGTTGTAATTCTAGGTCACTGACATAATAAATGTTCAGGCCCTGAAGAAGTATACAGGACTGGTTTGATTCAACAGAAAGTTCACCCAAGGGTTTAGAAACTCTATCGAGATAGAGACAGAGCGAGAGAGAGAGAGAGAGAGAGACAGACTGAGCATGGGGAGGAAGAGTAAGCAGTTTAGGCAGACATAGTAAGATAAATTTGTGTAGGAATGTGAATATATATTAGGCATGGGAATTAATGTTTAGCAGTGGGAACTCACTGATGAAATTTGAATAGAGGGTGCAACATGATCAAAACTGTTACTACTTAGCAGAACCCATGGTTTAATTGAAGAATAAGCCAAGCAAACAACTAATTACAATACAGAATTGTAAGTACACAGAGTATTCTTTTTTTTTCAATTTTATAACTTTAAAATTTATTTATTTATAGTACACAGAGTATTCTGAGAGCACCAAGAAAGTACCTACAGTTTACTCTAGGGATGACCAGGGAGTATTTCTCAGAAGAGAAAACTTACATTTTTTTAAAGTTTTTATTTATTTATTTATTTTAATATTTCATTTATTTATGTGACAGAGAGAGAGCACAAGCAGGGGGAGTGGAAGAGGGAGAAGGAGGCTCCCCACTGATCAGGGAGCCCAATGTGGGCCTTGATCTCAGGACCCTGGGATCATGACATGAGCCAAAGGCAGATGCTTTGAGCCAACCAGGCACACACAGACCCCTAAAGTTTTTTATTACACTTTAATATTCTTTAAAACTTTCCTCTTTATTTATATACTTTTTTAGTTAAAAGAAATATACCGATATTTCAAAGAGTCTCAGAAGTATATTCCTGACTTTGTAGTAAATACTCCTGCCTGGGTATGCCACAGGAATCCCAAACTCAGCACTTCAAAATCTAAACTTACTTACGGTTTTCTCTACCCTTCATAACCATCCTTCTTCTCCTCCTGTGTTCCCTGATTTGGTAATCATAACCACAGTCCATCTGACTATCAGGCCCAGTCATGCTAAATTCTCTCTTCCACCCCCAACATACAGTCCATACGAAAGCCTTAAAGGTTTTGCTTTATCATTAGCTCTTAAACTTCTCTCCCAGGGCCACTGCCTTAGTCCATGTTTTAATCATTTCTCAGCTGAATTACTGAAATAAGTCTTCTAAATGGTACCCTGCCTTTGTTCCAACTAGCCTCCATCCTTCCCAGCACATCTCAGTTTTGAAGCTAGGGTAATAGTTCAGTTAGTTGTACAACAAATACATATGTGTCAGGGACTTTCTAAATCCAGGGGATAGAATGATCAACAAAACAGACAAGGTTCTTGCTTTTCATTGACCTGATATTTTAGACTGGGCATTAACTATGTAAGCAAAGAAATGACTAAAGCAGTTTTTCAGTAGTGATAAATATTATAAAGTAAATGTAATTAAGTGGGTTGGAGGTTGGGGAACCAGGTGGTGGGTAATAGGGAGGGCATGTACTGCATGGAGCACTGGGTGTGGTACAAAAACAATGAACACTGTTACGCTGAAAATAAACAAAAAAAATTTTTTTATAATGGAATTAAGTGATATGGCAGAGAGTGACTATGTTCATTAACTAGAATTTAAATAAAAAGTTTAAACTACTAAAAAAAAGCAGGGGGGAGAGTGACTGGGAGCCTGGGTTGTCATTAAGACTTCTTAGGCAATGGTAGTTAGGAGAGGGATGACAAGAGGCAGCCAGCCATATAAAGGTCTGGGGCAAAACATTTCACGTAGAGGAATAACAATCACAAAGTCTCCAAGAATGTAAGTTTAGAATGTTCAAAAATTTCAAAGAATCCAAGTATAGCTACAATGAGAGGATAAATAGAGAAAAAGTGGTAGAGAAAAAAATCAGTGAATTACACAAAGGGCACTCACATAAGGCCCAGTAAGTTTGAGATCTTATCAAAGTGCTATGGGAAGCTATTGAAAATATATAAGTAGAAGAGCTGTGTAATTTCATCTATGATTTGAAAGTTCACTCAGAGTCTTGTGAGGATAATGGGTTTAAGAAAAGCAGGAGTGTAGGGGTGCCTGGGTGGCTCAGTGGGTTAAAGCATCTGCCTTTGGCTCAGGTCGTGATCCCAGGGTCCTGGGATCGAGCCCCGCATCGGGCTCTCTGCTCCGCAGGGAGCCTGCTTCCTCCTCTCTCTCTGCCTGCCTCTCTGCCTAGTTGTGATTTCTCTCTGTCAAATAAATAAAATATTAAAAAAAAAAAAAGCTCATAAGAAAAGCAGGAGTGTAAAAAGGAAGACCATTCTAGTGTCCAGAGCAAAAGTATAGGCAGGATGTATAGAGACATGGATAAAGGTGGTAGCGGGAAAGATGGAGAAGCCATTGGCCTGGAGATATATTGTGGAGCTAAAGCCAGTAAGACTTCCTAATGGAGTGAATGTGTGAGATGGAAAAAAAAATAAGAAACCAAGGATCTGTAGCCTAATGGAGATTGGTGTTATTTTCTGAAATGGAGAAAACTGAGGGGGGAGGTTTAGAACTTGGGGTGAGAATAGGAATCAAGAGCTTGGTTGGGCCACATTAAGTGTGAGTAAGTATTGAGAATTCAAGGAGACATGTCAGATAGGCAGAGAAATCCAGAAATACCCAGGTCAATGGAAGAGTCATTGGTAACAATACAAGCTTGGGAGTCAATGACATACAGATAATACTTAAAGTTATTGGCTTAGTCTAAAAATAGACTAGAGAAGGAGAAGAGTAGATGGCCAAGGACCAAGTCTTACGTCATCCCAACATTTGGAGATCAAGCAAAGATTGAGAAAACTGAAAAGTAGAGGCCAATAAGGTAAAAGAAACTTCAGGTGAGTATGAGGTCAAGGAAACCAAGAGAAAAGAATGTTTCAAGAAGTAGAGTGGTCACCTTTGTCAAATGTTGCTGCGAGGTTAAAACAAAAGATACCACCCACTACACCTGGAAAGATGGAAACCATTGGTAACCTTCACAAAATCAGTGTGAGGAGAGTGTTAGAGAATAAATCACTACTGGAAAGAATGTGAGGGAAGAGAGGAAGTTACAAGCTATTTTGACTTGTAAAATAATTTGAAATAAAAAGCCTATATCCACAGCACTCCCTATGAAAACTTTAAAATCGTCTCCAAATATGAAAGGAAATGGAAGGAAATAAAAATAATGATGTTATAATTGGTATAACCAAAAAAGCACACCAATTATTTCAACAAGTGGCCAATGAGAACTGCATACATTTAAGAGGAAGCATTATATTCTCACAATAACTTGAGACATGTACTTGATAATGGCACTTCGGAATTCACAAGAGGATATCAGTACAGTACTCTACATGTTTATCACTTAGGCCAGAAGCTGGCCTCTTCCTTCTATGCTTTGGCATTAATTGAATCAGTCATGAAATTTCAAGGTTGGAAAGGACTTAGAGGTCATTTAGTCCAACTCCTTTGTGTGAGTGAATCCCCTCTACCACATCCCTAATGAATTCTGCTTCTTTCTCTTCTTGAACTCCTTAAATGATAGTGGATTTCTCACAACTTCCCAATGCTTTAGGTAGAAATAAAGGCATCTTATTACATTTCAGACAGATTTTCCACCCTTCATAATAATAGTTATTTTCAGCATTGTGAAACCTACCAATTTGATTAGTATCAGTCATATGTCCTTCATCTGTTTTGTGTATAAAGGGAAAAAGGCAATTATGGAATATGTAGGCCTTTTATTTCTATTTACCTGTCTAACTATATGCTGCCTCTTTCCAGAAAAAAAAGAAAACTTAAATGAAATGACTTAAAACACCTGGGTGCAACAGTTATTAAAATAGAAATAGAAATTCAAACTCCTGAAAATAAATTCTTGACTCAAAGACTAATGTAGTTGCTGGCATTGAAATTAAATTTATCAGCGGGCTTTCTAGAATTCAGTACAAAAGGAGAAATATAGTGGATTACACAGTTCTCCTTATCTAACAGAAGAAAGTATACTAATTCTCCATTAAATGAAAATTTTTTCTTGGTTCTAAATCACACAAGGAATTTCTCATGTAGCATCTAACAAAAGGGACTTATTTCTTTGTTTTCTATTTGCATTCATTTCACTGCCACTTCATTTTACCAAGCTCATAATCTCAATCCAATGTTTAAAAAAAAACCTTTCCCAAAAAAATCTGTTGAATATAGGGGACAAAGCCTGAGTACTGGATAACTACTTTTCAAAAGGGACTGGAAAAACACCTTAAACTATCAAAATCACTCTTTGTTGGAGAGGTTCAATCTTATGGGTCATTGGTTCCCATAGGTCCAATTCTTAGCAGATGGGAACAAATGAGAAACTGAGTTAATATCTCCTATGGCACTATCATCACTCCTTCACCTCTCCTAGAAATAACTACAGTTGGGTGATCACTAGGTAAGAATGATATTCTTGTGAATGGAGACAGGTGCACAGAACAGGGTCGACCGACAAGCAGAGAATGCTGGAAAGGCTGGCCTGAATATCTGATAATAATGTGGATCTCTATGAGGGGAAGTGATACCTGTAAGCAAAAGGTATTATTAAAGCTGGCTCTGCTGCCGGAGGTAATGTGAAGAATCTGGGCTTTCTCATTTGCTCATAAAACACCCCAATTACTTTCCCAGTAATGGCATTATAGAAAATTACAAATTGGTCAACTGTGTCGTCTTAGAGTTAAGCTCCTGTGGTTTTACAACACATTCCCCTGATCTTGGACTTAAGAATGGGGGAGGTATGCCCAAATAATGACCATTTCACCTTTGAAGGTCTCTGTGGTACCTAAATTATCCCTTAGTAAAAAATAAATTACCTTCCTCATAGTGATTATCACAGTAGTTTAGACTTTACCAGGATTACCTGCTTCCATCATTAAACTCTAAATAACTAAACTCAGATCTCAACTCCTTCCCCGCACCTAAAGCCAGCCAGGCATAACTCTGCCTTCTTCTCTATGACTACAAAAGGCACACCTTTTTTTTTTTTAAGATTTTTATTTATTTCTTTGACAGACAGAGATTACAAGTAGGCAGAGGAGATAGGCAGAGAGAGAAGAGGAAGCAGGCTCCCCGTCGAGCAGAGATCCCGATGTGGGGCTCGATCCCAGGACCCTGGGACCATGACCTGACCCGAAGGCAGAGGCTTTAACCCACTGAGCCACCTAGGCTCCCCCAAAAGGCACACCTTTAATCTGTATTTTGTCTGTCCAAACGTGGCGGCACATTATTATTACTATTACTATTATTATTACTATTATTATTATTATTATTATTTTTGCTACAACTACTACTACTATTGAATCGATTCTATCTAGAGGTCCCTTAGGGCCAATAAGCTAGATTCAATTCTCACAAATTAGTTATTGTAAAATCAATACAAATGCAGTAAAAGTAACCTACATACTGAATGAGGCTGTTTGTATACCAGACAACAGAATGTACCCATGATGTTATCATGGAAAGAATGAGAGATTTCAGACTTAATCTAAAGAAGGCACTGGTACACCTTCAAATAAATAATCCCAAACAAACGACTTGGCTTTTTGCAGAATTAGAATACATTGAACGCATATTTGTTTAGAGCTGGGATATACATTAGCATGTAACAGTAAATGCTAATGTACATGCTGATGGATGGCAAGAGCAAACAAGCATGCTGATCATTATTTCATCTAGCAGTTTATTATGACATACAAATACCAGAAATCAAAGTCAAAGCTAAGCAAAACCCAGCTACCAACAGCATGATTTTCTCCTCATTTTTACCTATTCTACCCTGCAAACACCTTCCTGATTAGCAGGAAGCCTGGGAATAGAGGGTGAAAGTAATAATAAAAGAGGCCTGTGAATTACTGAAGAGTTTTTACATGCCACACAACTTTGAGAGAGAAGCACCAGTTGAGATAAGTACCTATTTCCCCAGAGCAGTCTAAAATATCTGAAGCTTACACGATGCAGTGGTGAATGGTGGTCTCTAAGAAAGCTTTCTGCTTCTGGAAACTGGGTAGCAGAAATACCTGGTGTGGAAGAAGCTGGCATAGCAACTCTGCATTGCAGTGGTGAAACACAGAGTAAACAGGTGCACAAAACAACGGCTTCAACGTGCTTGCTTCTCTACAAAGTGATTATATCTTGTAGAACATTTTAAGGCTTCTCTTTTTGAGCAATACAAGCTCTTTGGCCTAATAATTGAATACGTTTCATTTCCTGAATAGGAGAGGATATTCATGAGTCATGGAAATATTTATTTTCCATATTTTGTCTATATAAATAAGGTGAAATTTTGGCTAAAAATAAGTCATACCCCCTTCAGAGCAGATACAATTCTCCAGTGACCATAAAATGGTAACAAAAGTAAGCCTTCTGTGTTTGTTAAAAAATGTATTTCAAGGAAGAGAATTGCTTACCTTTTGGCAACAGGCCCCTTGAAATTAGGATCAAATGTCCTTGGATTACCTGCATTTAAAACAAAGACTTTTTAAGCATGTATGCCAATGAAATTGCAAATAAATACATATAAAATATTAGTAAAGAAAAATCTACATCTTGGCTACTGCCCAGTGCAATGTTGAATTCATCCTTTGGTCCAGGGAAACATCAGTTATGCCTTGGCTACATCTGCCAATCTGTTCCCTCTCTCTGATAAGAAGCAAGACTGGGAAGACTTAAGCACCATATTCTATGCATACCATACACATATCTCCCACTGTTCTATGTGGCAATATTATAGATTCCATCCAGGGTGATAAAACTTGCAGCACTTCTGGTCTGCAAAGCCATTCTACCATCTGCCATCACCAAGTATTGCTGAGTGCTCACGAGATGCACAGTATAATAGAGATGCCTACTTATCTAGTTCTCCCCTTTCTCTCAGTAGATAAGGCTTTCCTCCAAGAAGCTGAAATATTAGTTGGGTCTGCCACATTGGCTATATGGTATATACCAGTCATTATTATATTATATAAATATTATTTTTAATTAAAATTTTGAAGATCCTATTGGCAGGCTTCATGCCATCTGGAGATATGTCATTTATTACTGCATTATGAATGTGATATACTATCCCTGTTTTTAAACAGAACAAGGTACACACAGAGCGGCCTTTTCCCATGACATGCATTGTGTAATGAGACCCAGGGCTAAGTTCTGTAAAATCATCTCTGGTCAGTGACCTGTATTTTGCAATCCCAAATTCCTGATGCTTCTCTCCCAACCTAAGCATTCCCACCACTTCCTCTAGGAATTTGTCCCTGTGAGAAGAACTCATCCTGAAATTAAACAGAGCATTTCAAAAAGGACTGGCAAATATCCCTATGTGTCAGGAACCCAACTCTGTCTGTAAATGGGGACATGAGTACTGAGGACTTAGAGGCCTCTTCGGTGTAATCACAGGCTGACGAAAAGACAACAGGAAGATAAGGGCACACATGGAGTCAGTGAATATTTATAAAGAACCTATGAAATGCCAAGAGCACCCGCACCACCTAAGTTATATAAGGCACTGTCCCTA
Organism: Meles meles; assembly: GCF_922984935.1. Taxonomy (NCBI): domain Eukaryota; kingdom Metazoa; phylum Chordata; class Mammalia; order Carnivora; family Mustelidae; genus Meles; species Meles meles. The sequence goes on along the minus strand of NC_060066.1, from coordinate 153,699,937 downwards.
TCTTGGAGACCTTAATTGGTGGGACAAGATCAACATTTGAGTCATTCAACAAATACTTCTTGAGAATCTTTATTTACCAGGCCCTGTGTTGTAACATATGAACAGTGAATATACCAAATGAAACAATTAATCAAGAACTAAATTGTGTGGTCATCTGCCTTAAGTGTTACAAGAGTTCTGAGAAAGTCGGTTTCATCAAGGACTAGAACAGTCAAGAGGGTCTCATTCAAGGAGTGAGATTATGAAAGATTAGAATAAAACAAGAGCAAAAAGAGAAACATTTTGGGTGGATGAAACTAGAATTCTGTTAAATTCAGTAACTATTTATTGATCACCTGTTATGTGTTCTGCATTAAAATAGACACTGCAGGGGATACAAGATTACTGAAACAGTCTGTCTTCAACAAGGTAAGGAACTGATGAGCAGGAAGAGAAATAAGAAAAGTACGAGAATTGCTACAATACAAAGCAGAACATGATATGATAAGAAAGGTTCAAAGAAAGTGTTATGAGAGTTCCAGGGAAGAAAAGGTCACTTTCAGTTGAGATTAGTAAGGAAGGGTTCCTAGAGCCACAACATTTGGGGATGGAAGGGTATAGTTTAGACCTGTAGCAATTAATGAAGTCATGTGGCAATGAATGAAGGTAGAGATGATTAGCACGGTTGTGGGGAAGGTGAAAAACTCAGTCTGACTGGGGATAACAGAGATAAGAGTAGGGGAAAATAAAGCTGAATAGATACTACAGAATCAGACTACAGAAAGCCTGAAAAATTGGGATGGAATTTATTTTATACATCCTAGGCCACTGGGAGCCATACAAGGATTTTGAACAAAGGAATGACATGGTAAAAGCAGTGCTTAAGGAGATCAATCTACCAGCAGTATTCAAGTTGTAGGGCAAAATGCAAAGTCAAGGAGATCAACTTTAGAGTCTGTTGTAATAATAGAGGTGAAGTAATGTGAGACACTGCCCATGTGGTGGCAGAAGTGACGGAAAGACAGATTCAAGATTCATCACGAAGCAGTTGTGTGGCATAGAAGCAATCATTTCACCTCTGAGTCTTGGTTTCCATATTTGTAAATGGGGATAACAACAATGCTTATGCCATAAAGTTGTTATAAGGATTCAATGAATTAATACCTGCAAAAGTGCTTAGAACAGTGTCTGGCACTTAGTACGTCCCCAGTGAATATTCATCATTAGTCAATATCATTACATGAAAAAAATAAACAGAATTTCATGAATGACTTGGAGGGTAAAAGAAGTTAAAGCTGGCTTCAAATCAAGTGACTACAGACCAAGAACCCATAATTCTCACTCAGTTTTAGTCTTTTGCCTAGACTTAAGGAAAGACTGATGCTACTGAAATAGTTTGGGAACATTAGCAGGTGGAAGAAATTGCAAAGTTGCCATAAGAAAAAGAACACGAGGTTGATTTTGAAGTGACATCTGATTGTAAGTCCACTTCAGCCAGAGTTAAGAAACTGGAATCCTGGGTCAAGCCTTGAGATAAATACGTGGAAGTCACAAAATTTATATCATGAAGTGATGAACTCTATAAAGGAGAACTTCAGGATCGGTCAGTTCTAATGTTATTATAACAACAAGAACAATAGTATTTAACATGTTTTTAGCATTAAATGCTAAGTGCTATTCTAAGTTCTTATTAACCTTATTATGTAGGTAGACTGAAAACCATTATTAGCCTATTAAGAAAACAAGCCATAGAGAGACTAAGAACCTGTCCCACCTGGGATTACCACTCTGTCTAGTCAGATCCCGCTGACCGTACCTTACAATGCCAGTACTTGTTTCTACTTCAAGGGGAAGTGTGTAAAATGTTTCCTGTTTGAGATGGTCTATATATACTTCAGTGTTGAGTTCTCTGACACACTGTCAACTTCTCTTTTCCTGACTGCTTGTCTGATTTTGCCCGACTGACCTCTTCACAATTAAGGGTAAAAGGAAAAATCAAACAGTTATAGGAAGGGAAACAGAAAAGTGACATTCAGGAAAGCTAAAGAATTCCAAGAAAGAGGGAAGATTATAAATTCCACAGAAAAATGATTACTAAATGAATGTTTATTTGTATCTGGGACTACTGTAAGTACTTTGCACATGAATCTGCCATTTTGCACAATTCCACAGAGAAAACAATGTGAATTGTACTCCCTTGCACAGTGTATGTTATTTAATGCTCCATAATTCTGTAAGGTGTGTCATTGTTATCATTCCATTTTACAAGTGAGGAAATTGAGGTACAACGGGTGAGCTAATTTGCCCTAGCCCCTCAGCTAACAAGAGGTGAAAGTGGGACTGGAAGGCACATGGTCTGACACCAAAGCCTATATTGAGCCACTTGGCAGGAAGTTGCTCACTGGTGATCTCAGAAATTCCATAGATGGGTGGGAAGAGGAGGCAGATGAAAAGGGATTAGCAGCTTACATCGATCTTAAATTATTCACTTTTACATTAAAGATAGGCAAAACTGCTCTAAAAGTATCTAGGCGGAAGGGGTACCTGGCTGGTTCAGTCAGGAGAGCATGTGACTCAATCTCGGGGGTTGTGAGTTTGAGCCCCATGTAGGGTGAAGAGATTACTTAAAAAAAAAAAAAAAAGAGTATCTAGGCTGGCTTCCAATTTTGGTGTGATTTGTACCTTACAAAGTGAAAAAGTGGATCACAGTGTAAATGAAATGCTGTTGTCAAATCTGTCTGAAAAGCTGACACTTTCTGATTATAAATCCTGGCTGCCTTATATTTCAGCTGAAAATACACTAATGCCACAGTCGAATGATAAGATTTAGCTGATTCCATATAGTAATGACAGCTGGAAAGTGATGACTTCAGCCTGCCCCATGTGCTGGCAGAATTTATATTGTCATGCAAATTTTTTATTTCCTGAAATCAATACAGGCCCTTGCTTTCTCGGAGGCCCTCATGTGCTCTAATTGCATCTCTGGAATAAATAGACTGAAAGGCCAGCTAAGTGAAAAGAGCCATAATGCCGAACTATCACATGGCTTAGCTAGCTGAATATAATTCATATTTCTAACTTACAGAAAAAGTAATTATAATTAGGTAATCATTTTAAGAGCTTCTTGAGTTCATGTGATTTTCAGATCACCAAAACTATTATGACAACAGAGTCACTAAAAAATATTCATTATAGAAGTTACACACTTGTTGTTATAGTTGACTGTATTGCACAGTGCAAAAATTACACAATGCAATTTTTGTTACTAGAAATCATTCATGAGGATTAAGGAAAATAGTCCAGGTAATTAATTCAACTCATGGGTGTGGATTTCACATGACTCCGTTGAATGCAAATGGTAAGATAAAGCAGTCAGGCATGCTTGGAAAGACTCTTTTCTTTAAAAGCAATCTGTTTCTGGAAGAAAAATGACAATATAACTACCACTAATCAGTTACAAAAACCAAAAATCTGAGACCTTTACTTTTATTCCTTCAGGTATATTTTTCAGAGAATGTAGTGTGGTTTAGACAGCAAAAAGAGAACTCTAAGGTGGGAAAAAGTAGGACTTGGAATTACTACGAATGACCAAGTCAGATAGCTTTCCAAAAAGCAAGGAAAAATGGTATACTATAAAATTAAGTCTTCCCTTAATACTCAACAACAGCTACCGGAAAATTGTGAATAATCAAATACTTGTTTTACACTTGATTTTTACAAACTTGCTTATGGTTCTGTCTGTAAGTGAGGACCTGCCACTTCATCTAGGGAAAGAAGTCTCTCTCCTCCAAGTCTTAACAAAGGATAAAGAATCATGTTCTTTGCCATTTCTTATAGGGAGATGTTCCTACTTTTCAGCCCAACACACATGGCCGCTCGCAAACAGGCCCCTCTTCCCAGCCTCATCTCCTACCATCCCTCACTTCAAACCTGATCTTCTAGCAATTCCGTACTGCTATGATTCCAGCCTAAATCAGGTGTTTTGCAGAGTGCCCTTTGAACGGTGTTCCTTTCCCCTCTTTGTGCTGTTGACAATGGCTAAGGAAATCCTATAGTTCTTAGAAATTCCTGCTCACCCTCTAGGAGAAGGACAAGGACAAAAATCTTCTACTGGCTACTGTGCCAGTGGGTGGGGCCTACTTTGATTAGAGACCAATGCTGAGAACTTTCATATAAGCCCATCCCAACGTAACTAATTCCATTCATCTCTAAGACACGCATACTTCTGTGCATTATTGCATTATTGCATACCAAGTGCATTATTGCACTTGGTACACTATGCCTTAAGGCATGTGCTGTGATAGACAGATGCCCATATCCAAATCCCACAAATTTGTGAATATTTTAATTTACACAGCAAAAAGGGACTTTGTGGGTATGATTGAGTTGAAGACTATGAGATGGGGAGATTCTTTTGGATTATCTGGTTGAGCCCAATATAATTACAACAGTCCATACATGGGAAAGACGGAGACAAAAACATCAAAGAAGGAGATATGACTATGGACACAAGGTCAGACTGATATGATAGGAGAAAAACTCATCTGGCCATTGCTGGCTTTGAAGATGGAGAGAATCATGAGCCAAGGAATGTGGCAGCCTCTAAAAGCTGGAAAAAGTAAGAAAATGGATTCTTCCCTAGAGGCTCTAGAAAGAAATGCAGCTGGGCCTGTACTTTCATTTTAGCCTACTGGACCTATATTGGACTTCTGACCTCCAGAATTATAAGATAACAAATTTGTGCAATTATAAGCCACCACATTTGTGGTAACCAGTACAGCAGCAAGAGGAATCTAATATACATGACTGTTTCTCCTACTAGATGAATAGCTCCTTTAAGGCAGACACCAGATCTTGGTTGTTAGTCTAATGCTATTACTTACTTTGGCGTCTCATGTGTACATATATAACAGGCACTCAATAGATGTTTCTGTAGTAAATTTTTATTAAATTTCAATGTAATTTTGAATTCATATCTTTAATTTAGGTTATGAAAATACAAATAGGAGATAAATCTTGAAAATTACCAGCTAACCATTTTAGATGGAATTCAACCTGGATTAAAGGCAAGTTAATAGATTCCTAGAATTGCACTGATGTGAAAAATCACTCCATTAACTCAGCATCCACTCTGTAATGTCTTAGACCAGTAGGAGTTAACAAAGGAAGTAATGGAGACAATATCCCATACTGGTGAATAAAAATTGGGCATCAAATTTCTTGGTATCAAATGTCATCTCTGCCATCTATAAACTGTGATCTTGGGAGGATTCCCATTTTTCTCTGTGAACTTTCATTTTGTCATCTATTAAATGATAGTAGCAAAAAATTTTTTAAAAATAACAAAAGAAGGAAACAATTTCTGCCTTTGAGATGATCATTGGAAGCAGCAAGATATGTGTAAATTACCCTCATAACCAAAGTAGGTCATTGTAGAATCAATGCAACCCAATTTAAGTCAAATTGTCACAGTGACTATAAGTGACAATAATTCTAGAAAGGTTTCCATGACTAAGCTGGATGTGACACTTATGGAATAACTTTTTGGGAGAGAGAAATTTTGAGGATGCTTAAAGGGAAGACTGTACCATGTGGGAAAGCTGGAAAAAGCACATGCTCATCCATAGCAAAGAGTTATTCCTGGGGGAGGAGACAGGAGAGCAGTTAGAAGAAAAATACACATCATCCAGAGTTGGAGGAGGATTTACGAATCTCAAGTCTTCTGAGAAAGTAATACAACTAACATGTGTTTATGTAGCTGTATGATGCAGAAGAAATAGGAAAGTTAAGGCAGAGGGACTAACAAGAAGATTGCTGTCATATTTCAGAGATAAGAGGGTAGATGCCTGATTGAGGCTGTAGCAGTGAGAGAGGATGAGGCAATCCCAAAAGCACTGCAGAGGAACACACTTGGTGGGGGTGAAGGAAAGGGCAGGGCGCCATGCTTCATCATCTGATGACGGCAGTGCCTCATGTAGAAAATGATGTGCATTTTCTAACTCATCTAGGGCAAAAACATGACCCCACGTTGGACATTGCAAGATTAATGAAAATGCAAATGAGACTCCTTCAGCACTGATTCATGCCAAACAATACTGTGGCACCATGACCTTATAGTGGTTGTTTTTCTCCCAGCCTGAGTAACTTCCTAAACATACAGAATAATAAATTACCCACTGTTACATCAAGAATGTCCAATCTCCTGCTTTAAGAAAGGGTTTTCTAATCTGTGGGGTTGGTTTCTATACAGTTTGCATCATCATTTGAAATAATTCACTCTATATGAACACAAGTCATTAACATTCAGTTAAAATGTCAACCTCAGAAGTAATATCTAGAAGAAATAACCTCCACTTCCACTGAACAGGCAAAAGAAAACATTCATAAAGCACTCAGGCTGCTTCTTCATGGACTGATTTTATAGGCAGTGCTGAAAGATGCACGTTTAGGGGGCATTGGAAATATACTTCTGAAAAAATGATTTTTCTTGACTACTGTGACAAAGCAGTGAATTTGCACTATAGAACAGCCATGAATTATTGGATAATCACATATCTTCTCAGAATAAATAAAATTCTGAATCAATATTGATTTAAAAAGAGAGTCTGGAAGCAAACAAGAACATGAATTGAGTTTGAAGTTTATCAGCTTGGGGTTTCTAATATTTCTTTCTAGCCATATTGTATTTATGGCCCAACATGAGGTACTCAAAAAAAAAAAAAAAAAGAAGAAGAAGAAGAGCAACGACAAACTCTAATTACGCTGGAGAAATTCCTTATTTTCTTTCAGTATCATAGGTTATGCATTTCATTATTACACAGGATGCTATTCCCTTGGCTCCTATAAAATATAACAATTTCACAATCAGAGATAGGAAATGAAGAGTATATTTGCTTGCCCTGAATATAAAAATAAGTGACTTCATCTTGCCTTTCCATCTGCAGAATTCAGGCGATAACACAGTAAATGAATAAAGTTTGGGAAAAATGATAGTTTTCATCATTATACAGATACAAAAATGAACTTCTGTAAAGAAGGAGAAAAATTTTTAAGTTATAGTTGAGTAAAAGACTTTCTGTTGAATTTAGGAATAAACACTACTAAAGAAAAATAGCAAGAATTTGTCAATTTATCACAAACTCATAAAGCAGTTTGGTATCTAGTGATAACATTTCTCCTACTTCTTCATATTGTTCACGGGTTATTGATGAGAACAAAATTAAACTGCACATCAACTCTGACTTTTGCCACAACTCAAGATGGTGGAAGATAATAATCACTGGCAAAACATCCCTATCCCTGGGCCTGAATGTAGGGAAGAAAAACACGATTTAGCACATACTTTCTACCCACAAGACATCATGATCCAACAAATAAAAACTCGGGTGGAATACACTATTAGCGTCTGTGTTAGATGAATGCCTCTACTTAGAGGATAATTGGGGAAAATTGTGGTAAACTATGTTCTTTCACCAATGGGGTCAGACCAGTCACTTAGAATGACAAATGGGGCTATAGCAGACAACAGGGATTACACACAACCTACTGGATGACCCACCCTAAATTGTTATATGCATTCAGAGAAAAGAGACAGATTAAGATTCTCCTTCCTCAGAGCTGGGATGGGGGGAGTGGATGTGTGTTACAGAACAAGATAATCACTTGGAATGGATACCTGGGGACTTACCTCACTTCCTCCTACAGTCCTGTCTCCTTGGATGGAGTAAAAAATAAAATAGCCCAGATTTTATACTTGTAAATTCTATGGAGGATCTGTGAGGAAGAAATGCTCATGAATATTTTTTTCCTCACAAAATGGATTTTCCACAAAGAGACTGAACATATTGTGAACTCATTGTCAAAAGAAAACTTTGGTCTTACTTCTTTGACATTCTATATAGATTTGGAGGTGGGAGTGAAAGAATAGGGAAAGTAAATCTAGCATTCAAGACAAGGGTTTGCCTCATAATCTGCCATGATGGTAGTAAAACAAAACTGTGAAGATAAATCTGCAAGTAAAAGTTTACTTGTCAGCTCTAATTCCAGAAGTATGAGAGGTTCAACTCTCTCCATATCCAGAATCTATAAATTATGGAGATAAAGCTAAAGAGTATCTTCTAAAGAGCATTGAAAAGCTGACAAAGCAGTGAAGAAATACCAGGCCAAAATCTAAGTGAAAGTGGGGACCTGGAGAGAGCAAGATACTACCAAAGCTACCATAGTCTCAAAGATACATACCGACTTAGCAAATTCAAGGAGCAAGGGACCAGAAGACAGAGATCAGAGGCTGCTCAAGAGAAGAAGTCAAATGGGAAAACATCACTCCACTAAGTTGGAACTCCAAAGGGATACACCCTCAGGATGAAACCCACCTCACCCTTACCAAAATCACCTGACACTGAGCAGAAAGATGGGTGAAACACCTTCATTTGAATTTGCAGTGTATGTGAAGTAATCTCAAGTAGGTTCAATCTGTAGGTATTCCTAGGCAGCTGACAGACAAACAACAGACTTTTGATGGAATGTATCTTATTCTAAGAATTCTCACAAATAATTTTCCAAAGAAAATATATAGCAAACAATAAAAAAATAACAAATTATATAAAGAAACAAGATACCGTGAAACAACTAGATATACACAGACAACAGAAATAGATCTATAAAGTCTTCAGATATTTATATGATTAGTCCTAAATTATAAAACAACTATGCTTACAGTTTCTTTTTTTTCTTTTCAGCAATAAAAGACAAAGTGAAAATAAATGTGATGAACTATGTTTTTAAAACTACCTGGCAGATTCAGAAATGAAGCAAATTTAATCTGGAAGTGAAAAACAATAAATAAAATGTACAACTTGATGGATAAGTTTGATAGCAGATTGGACAGAGCTGAAGAGGCAATTGACAAACAAGAAAGTAAGTCAAAATAAATTATTCAGAATATAGCAGAAAGAAACTAAGAATGGAAATTACCAAAGTCTAGTTGATAAAATGAGCATAGGGTGAAAGTTTTAATATATGTCAAATCAGATTTCTAGATTTATTCAAGTACAATTTGTTCAAGAAAAAAGAATGAAATAAAGAAACTTCCAGGGAAAAAAAAAGATTTGCCATCGGTAGAGTCTCACTAACATATATTAAGTGTATATTTCTTTAAAAAAAAAAAAAGATTTATTTATTTATTTTAGAAAGAGGGAAAGGGTACATGTGTGTGCAAGGGGGGGGAAGGGCAGAGAGAGAATCTTCAAGCAGACTATCCACTGAGTGTTGGATCCTGATTTGGGGCTCAATCCCATGACCCGTGAGATCATGACCTAAGCTGAAAGCAAGAGTCAGATGTTCAACCAACTGAGCCACTCAGGTGACCCCTAAGTAGTTATTTCTGAAAGAAGAAAAAGTAGACCCAGATGGAAGTTCTTTGATGAAAGAAGAAATGAAGAGCTCCAGGGGGAAAAAGGAATGATCACTGGCTATATAAAACAATAATAATAAAATCTTGTGGGATTAAATGAGAGAAAATTATTTCAATAATAGAATGCAATCCAAAGATATGGGTAAAATATTAATAAATTTTAAACTCAAAATTGTGCATGCAACAGTATGCATGCCGCAGTTTTTAAAAGAGTAGAACCACCATATATTACTTTGAAAACAGTGGAGGAAGGAAAATAGAATAAGAAAAATTAGCCAATCCAAAATCAAAGAAGAAAGAGAAGAAAAATAAACACAGAACAGTCAGAGGAATGAGAAAGCACAGTGTAATGTGATGTCTATTTTTATGGAGCAAATGTTTGTGTCTTCCCAAAATTCATATGTTGAAAGTCCTAACCCCCAACATAATGGTATTTGGAGATAGCGTCTTTGAGTAGTAATTAGATTTAGATGAGAATCCTAAGAGTGGGATTAGTGTCCTTATAAGAAGAGGAAGAGAGATCAGAACTAGCTCTCTGCCACGTGAAGACCCAGTGAGAGCCAAATTAACTGGTACCTCGATCTTGGACTCCTAGTCTCCAGAATTGCAAGAAATAAATCTCTGTTGTTTAAGCCACCCAGTCTGTGACATTTTGTTATAGCAAACTAAGACATACATAAACTCAGATATATTGATACCACAATAACTATAAAGGACTAAATGTGCTTGTGAAAGATAAAAATTGTCATACTGGAAAAATAATTGAACAATATGCTGTATGTATATCCCCCAATAAAGGTTAAAGCAAATGGATGAAAAAGTAAATAATATGTAAATTTTAACAAAAAGAAAGGGATTATAGGTAATGTCTGAAATAGAAATTAAGGTAAAAAACATTAGTAGCAATAGAGAGGATCACTTCTAATGATAAAGTCCAATTAACAAAGAAGAGACAATAATTTTAAATACATGCACTTAACAAAATTTAAAATGTAAATGTTTAGAACTACATGGAGAGACAGACAAATCCACAACCAGGGTAGGAAATTTTAACATACTTTCTCAGTATTTCTCACTATTATAAAACATTAAAAAATCAGTAAAAGTACATTCTCCTCAATAAATGGTGATAGGACAACGGATATCCATAAAGAAAAAAATAATAAACTTGGAGCTCTACTCACATCAGACACAAACATCAATTCTAGACAGAAAGACCTAAAGTGAAGGATAAAATTATAAAGACTTTATGACCTCAGAGAGAGGATTTATTAAGCAATAGTACAAAAAGTACTAGTCATAAAGGAAATAAGTGATAAATTTAACTACAACGAGAATAAGAAATTCTGTTCATCAAAAAACCCAATAAAGAGAGGGACATGAAATCCATAGAGGGTAGTAGTGACAGGATAACATTTAATTATTAATACCGAGGATATATAAAGTACTATGGATCAAAGAGAAAAAGGCTGGTGACAATAAAAAAAAAAAAAAGGAGCAAAAGACTTAGGTAGGAACTTCAGAGGAGGAAATCCAAATGGCAAATAAATAATAAAGTAGCATTCAATCTCATTAATAATTAGGCAGATATAAATGAAAACCACAAAAAGAAGTAACTATAGGCCCTGCAAACACTTGCAAAAAAGGGAAAAGTTTGATAATAGGATGTATTGACAAAGACATGGAATAGTGAGAACTTGTACACTGCCCGTGAAAATAAAATTGGTACGGAAAATACTGCTTTGGAAGTTTGGCCTGATCTCACCCTACAACAGAGCAATTTCAGTACTATATTTTATCCCAAACTACTGCATGTGTGTATAAAGATACGGAGACAATAATGTTCATGGCAGCATTTTTTGTAATTGCCAAAAATTCAAAACAACTCAATGGCCATTGAAAGTAGAGAAGATAAATTACAGTATAGTCACAATGGAATATTAAGCAGTCACCTCCTTGCTCAAGGTAACAAGTGTCCTGGGTTTTGTGATCATTGTTTCCCTATTTTTACTGTAGTTTATCATCTCTTACGTATTCCTAAATCATATAACTTAGTTTTGGTTATTTTTGGTTGTACACAAATGGAATGTAGGCTGGTTTGGGGGTTTTGTGGGGTTTTTTGGTCTTTCTCCCCTATCATGGTTTGTGAGATTCATGTGCCTGTATGTGGGCTTTCTCTCTCTTTGTCCAACACGCACAGAAACACACACATACTCATGAACATGGAAGAAAGTAAAATTCTATTTTTTCCAAACAAAAAGTCCCACAAAAGATATTCATATTACTTCAGAGATGCAGGTCATCTAAGTTCAGAGATTCAAAGAGTTCCACTAGTGACCCAAGTGAGAGACCAGCTATCTAGCATCTTGATTATAGCTGCAAAGCCTGTCTCACTTTAGCAAGTCACTTCTCTGACTCGAAGTACATAATATTTTGACTATATATTAGTCATCAATACAGCTATTTATTAAACTTCTGTTTTCTCCACTAGAACATAAGTTCTAAGAGGACGGGGCTTTGTTTTGTTTACTGCTGTATGTTTCACCACCTGGAACAGCAATTCTGGTCCAGGGTAGCTGCTGATATGAACATATAATGGAGTATCTCTTAGAGCTATCCTTTTAAAGTTATTTGTGCTACTACTTTATACTTACTCTCCAACGTAGGCTGATGCCAGTTAGACTTTTCATAATGTTGTACATGCAAGTGTTGGCCAGAATGCCAACTGACTTAAGAAATGTGGCACCTTCACATTTTAAAAGCCTGACAGCCCTCCAGATTTCCAACTTGCTTTCTGGAGAGAGATAATGAAGATGAACTTGCAAGGTGGGAGTACTTCTCAAGCACATTTTAGTCACTTGGGTTATTTCAGTGATGTTTCTGCCAATAGACATTCCCTACCGCTGAGGCAGCCAAGGATGGGTGGCATTCCAGCCTCAGGTTCACAAAGAAGAAATAACATGGGGTAAGAGTCTCAGCACTTTCTAAGGGTGATTCTTCTTTCACATTTTATTGACCCCAAACGCCTGCAAATTCACCTTACCTTCCCTCTCACTACTATTTTTTTAAATGAGTAAAATATTTTACAGGGATTTTAGAGCAGTTTCTCTCAAAAAACACTGATTCTATCTGTAGAATTTTTGTAGTTATCTGTTTCTTCAGCCATAGATTCCCCTGTTGATTTCAGTGCCCTAGGAAAAAGTTCTCAGAGGACTGAGGTGGCATCCTTTAGAGGAGCTTTACAGAAAGGTCCACAGGGGCACCTGGGTGGTTCAGTCAGTTAAGCATCTGCCTTCAGCTCAGGTCATGATCCCTTGGTCTTGGGATTGAGCCTCGCATTAGGCTCCCTGTTCAGTGGAGAGTCTGCTTCTCTCTCTCCTTCCCCTCCTGCTGTTCTCCCTTCTTGTACTTTCCCACCCCACCCCCTCTGTCAAATCAGTAAATAAATAAAATCTAAGAAAAAATAAATAAAAAAAAGAAAGGTCCATACAGCTGTGTACAAGTGGGTATTTTAGGCTGAAGATAACTGAGGCTACAGTCCAAACCCAATCATTCTCACAGCTTTCTAACTGGTGGGATACCTGAATTAAGGTAGCTAGATTAGTTGACAAAATCAGACAATCCAACCAATGTAACCAACCAATCAAGCAGTCCAACCAACACTTGAGCTCTTAACTAAAACCTTCTGGGTCTTCTCATTCTTTCAGGAATCTCCAGAATTTCTGAGACACTTGTTTTTTACTCAGGTCTAATAGGTAGCCCTATGTTCTCAAGTAAAGAGCAGCTCTGGCCATCTTTTCTATGCCAAGATCATACCAATCCAAGGGACTTCACAACTGTTTTCCACTTAGGCCAAGATTAGAATCAGAAGATGTTTCTTAAAACATTTCTCTATTGCCTCTGAAATTTATATCTATTTCTTAATGTTCACTTTTCCCCCAATCTTAGTTAGAAGTGCTTATTCATTTAGTAATATATAGTCAAAACTTTTAAATTATGGTATTCTCTGTTTAATACACAAAAATTTCCCATGCACATTCTAATTCATGAAAGTTTCACAACAAAATATAACCAATGTTGATGCACATGAAGAAATAAAAATCCCTTAACAGATTAAAAAGCTAACTATATAAAATAATTACAAAACTGCATTGTTGGGTTTATAACACATAAAGATGTAGTAGAAAGAGAGTGAAACAGATAACAGTTTATATTTGAGTCCTTATGTCTTTGGTTCAATCTGTAACATTCAACAAACCATTTTGCCTTTTGATGTTTTAGTTTCTGTTAAAAGAAGGATATAACCCATACACTACTTATGTCACAGATGGGAGAATCAAATGAAATCACAATGTGAAATCATTTATAAAAAGGACATTTCCATGAATGTGAGAAAGTATGCTTATGATCATTATTACTGTTTTACAGTAGATAACATATGTAAAATGTCTGACACATCATATGTTCTCAATAAAAATTTTCCCTTCTCCTCCCTATTTTCCTAAGAAGCCAGCTCAGTTTTACTCCCCATACCCATGCCACCCACTCTGTCCTCCTTTATCTTATTAGTGAGAATATAGAGAAAAGAAAGGATCATCTTTACATCTTCCTTTCTTGGCTTTAGCTTCTGTTTTCCAAGATCTACTAGAGCTAAAAGTGCTCTCACATGCAACAACCTCCAAGAGCTCTTACACTTAGAGGCTCAGGCAACCTATGATACTGTTTATGGACTGAAAGACCTTAAAGTACAAACATGTCCTGACCAAAAACTCCCCTTTCAGGTGATTTCAACCTCTGAACAGTTTTCTCTGAGTATCGAACAGGATTGATTTTATTTCACTGAGCACTTACACTGTGAAGCGTGACCAGACACATAGATGAGTCCGAAAGAAGCCCGCTCATGAAGAGCATTGCAGCGTAAAAGTGGGAATGCGCGTGCGCACACCACCAACGCAGGAAGAACTGAGAGCTTGGGAGTGCAACAAATGCCTCTGGAAATGGGAGGGATTTAGCTGAGGAAACCAGGAAGACCTTTAAATTGAGGAGGTGCCATTTGATCAGGACTTGGTAAGATAAGAGACAGACTGGGCCCAGTGGGAAGAAAGGAAAATGTGGGATGGGGGAATACAGTGTCAGGAAATAGTGAGTCATATAAGAAGAAAATGAGTAAATATGGTCATGGCTAGCTTAACTTAAAGATGTGTTCAGATCAGCTAGTTTTATCTTTCTTAATAATTGGAATTTAACCTTATTCTCACACCTCATTAGAAAAACCAACGAGTAAGATTCATTAAGTAATATGTCACAAATTGCTTCCAGAAAATCTGTTCTGAACTTCAGAAATTTGGGATGATAACTTGCCTTTAAAATTTAACATGGTAAACAGTACTTACTTTGGAAAACAGTATGGAGATTCCTCAAAAATTAAAAATAGAGCTACCCTATGACCCTGCAATTACACTACTAGGTATTTACCCCAAAGATACAGATGTAATGAAAAGAAGGGCCATATGTACCCCAATGTTTAATAGCAACAATGGCCACAGTCACCAAACTGTGGAAAGAAACAAGATGCCCAAGATATAGTCCATATATACAATGGAATATTACGCCTCCATCAGAAAGGATGAATACCCAACTTTTGTATCAACATGGATGAGATTGGAGGAGATTATGCTGAGTGAAATAAATCAAGCAGAAAGAGTCAATTATATCATTTCACTTACTTGTGGAGCATAAAGAATAACACAGAGGACATTAGGAGAAGGAAAGAAAAAATGAATTGGGGGAAATCGGAGGGGGGGATGAAGCATGAGCAACTCTGGACTCAGAAACAAACTGAAGGTTTTGGAGGGGAGGGATGTGGGGGGATGGGTGACTCTGGTGATGGGTATTAAGGAGGGCACGTACTGCATGGAGCACTGTGTGGTGCATAAACAATGAATCTTGGAACACTGAATAAAATAAAATTAAATTAAGATGGTAAAAAAATAAAATAAAATAAAATTTAACATGTCTTTTGCACCAGTCTGTTTCCAGCCCTCCATTTCTTTGATGTCACTTAAAAAAAAAAAAATTCTACACTTTTCCTTAGGAAAGCTTTTTACTCTATAAGTTACTTTATTTCATAATAGAAACTGTACCTGATTTGTAGTTTAAGTATTTTGTAAACATATAAAGAATAGAAAACAGATATGTTTGAGCAGTCAAGTTTCTTCAAAATATGTTTTAGAAAAAAATGCTTGAAACAATGTAAATCAAGATGCAGTGAATATATGAGGCACAGGGGCAATGTTACAAATTGCAGAAGCTTGATTAGCATGTGTGCCGTGTTTGGTATATTTAAATCATTGTTAGCAATTGTGCTAATGCCATACCTTATGTTTTTTAGACTCAGTATAATATGTTCATGATATGAAAAGTATAATATGTTCATTATACGAAAAGCCAACTTTTGCATTGCATTTTTACATCATGTTCCCTACGCTTAAGGAATATATTAGTTTGTGTTTTTGCAAAAGAACATTTAGCTATGCTTATAAAAGTTTAACAAATAACTAACAATCTTTTGTCAATATTTATTCAGGCTGGTATCACATCACTAAGCCAAGTATTAGAATAAAATATCAGTATTGTCAAGAAATTTTACTTTACCAGAATTATTTGACAGAGCAACCAGTCAAGAAAAACAGAATCTCCTGCTAAATATCACATTTATCTGACCATCTGATCATCTGATCATCTGACCAATCAGGACAAGGTCCTTGTCACAATCACTGACTTGAGTTTTGTTCTGTAGATCCTAATGGGTTCTGACATAGGTGGTTTAAACTCAGTGTTTTTTGAAAGATTCATTTGTAAAATCTGCTCTAAGTGGGTACCTTGACATGACAATAAAATCAATTTTTTGCTCTTCCTTTCTCTTTCACACTGTACACACACACAATACACCCCCACAAGTTCAGAATAAATGCTCAAAATCAAGCATTGGTGTCCTGAAAATGTGTTCTAAAGAATGTCTATTACATTGTCAAAAGGAATTCTGCTCCCTGAGGCATATGCAACTATGAGAATGTTCTGTATGTTTACTGTTTCCATACTCTGCCACAATCTATTACAGGACATGGAAGTTTCTGTATGGAACATTAAATGTACTAACCAGTGAAATGAACATTAAGATTTGTCAACAATACTAAACTATGGTACAACAGAAATTTTCTCTGCAGGCACACTTCTTTCTTATTCTTATGGTTTTATGGAAGACATCCAAAGAAAGCAAATGTAATCAATTCCATCCCTTCTTACTACTTACATATTTTGGTATAAAACAAGTAATCTGTTAAATATCATAACAGAAATACTTTTAAATAATGTTACTTTTTGTATTTTTGGTTTTAAGGATGATTAAAACTTTTAGAATTCCTGTAGTAAGAAGATAATTACTTGTTCTTTTCAATGCAATGATTAAAATTGAGATGATAACAGTGATTCACAGAAATCTGCCATGGTACAACTTTCTATTTTGAGGATATATTATTAATTTATTTTTTAAGACAATTCAAATTAGTCTCCAAACAGAGGTTGGTTTTTAATTAATTTTGTAATAATAATTTCAGCACACAAATTACTCCTTAAAATCAACATCAAGGGGCACCAAGGGGCACCTGGGTGGCTCAGTGGGTTAAGCCTCTGCCTTCGGCTCAGGTCATGATCTCAGGGTCCTGGGATCGAACCCCACATCAGGCTCTCAGCTCAGCAGAGAGCCTGCTTCCCCCTCTCTCTCTGCCTGCCTCTCTGCCTACTTGTGATCTCTCTCTCCATGTCAAATAAATAAATAAAATCTTTAAAAAAAATCAACATCAAAATTTAGTCATTCTTTTTTCACATTTCTAATTAAATGCCATTCTGTTGTTTCATCAATACAAAAAACAAATGGCTTTCTTTTTGAATAACTGAAGAAGTTAGCTACGTTTATAAAGAAAGGAAAAAATAAAACTTCACTAGAAGAGTAGAAAATAAAAGTGAACCCAGTTAATCAAACACCAGGTTTCTGAGGCACCTGGGTGGCTCAGAAACCTTACCCCCGTTAAAGCCTCTGCCTTCGACTCAGGTCATGATCTCAGGGTCCTGGGATCAAGCCCCACATTGGCCTCTCTGCTCAGCGGGAGCCCGCTTCCTCCTCTCTCTCTGCCTGCCTCTCTGCCTACTTGTGATCTCTCTCTCTCTCTGTCAAATAAATAAAATCTTTAAAAAACAAAACAAAACACCAGGTTTCTGGCTAAGCTTTTCCTTTTGCTTGACCATGTTACTGCTTTCAGCTCATAGTCCCAATCGTACTTTCCCACATAAACAATTCAGTTTTCTCAGCAAGCTCCGAGCTGCTAAGAAACTGTCTATGTTTCAAAGTGAAATTGAGTAGGTTAACTATTTTCCACTAAGGGTGGTCCTGACCAGATGAAATGCTTTCTTCAATGAATAGAAAAATTATATTTGTCAATGCCTCACTCTCTGGCTCTACAAACCAGACCTGGTAACCTGGCAAAGAACGTCAAGTTCCTAAAATTCACGTTATAGGCTTTCCTTTGGATCTAGGAGGAAAGAAAGTATTCCTGTGCTTTTTGTGTTCAGAATGTTTCCAAGTATTGTTTCCTGTTGCAAAGATGGCCAAGGCTTTGTGTCTACAGATGCCTAAAGGTGGCATCTTCCACATAATCTATATGGAATAAGTATTCCTGACCTCTTGCTCTGTGCTAAAGTGTTCTGTTCCCAACCTAGTCTATAAAAGCACACAGAAATATGATAAATATGTAGCTATAGAAGTAGACAGAAATAAATGAATGGGGACTCTTGTTAATATGCAAACATGTATCATGAATCTCTGATTGGAAACTTAAGAAACATTTCGCGTAATAAGGCATACTTGTTATCTGGTTACAAAAGCAAGAGGATATTTATTAACATTTTTAAGTTTTTAGGGGAAATTTAAGGATATTATGCAAGTCTAGGTAAAACCAAAAACCATATATTTAAAGTATAAACACAAAAAAGCCCAGATTCTAGGATCCAAGCCTAATTGGGCCCAGCACCAACAATCTTAGTGACATGGGGCAAGTTTTTTAAGTTTTCTAAGGCTCAGCCTCCTAACCTGGAAACAAAGGGATCGAGCCAATCCCCAAATTCCTTTGGTCATTGAATGAAAATACCTATTACCTATAACTGCCAAAGATCAAGAGATAGAGAATTCAGGATAGAGCCTACCCAGACTGCTCTGTTTGAAAGTTGTGTAAGTAAAGAACCAGGACACTTCAGAGGAGGTCTCCTAGGCTGTAGAGAGGGCACAGAAGCAATAAAATTCCTGGAGCAGATAACCGGAGCACCTTTAGTAGAGATCACACGCAGGTTGTACTCAGAACATTCAAGGGAGGGGCGCCTGGGTGCCCCAGTCCTTTTGGCTGCAGATTCTTGGTTTCACTGAGGTTGTGATCTGATGGGTCCCTGGATTGAGCCCCACCTTGGTTCCTCTGTGCTCAGCGGGGAGTCTGCCCCTCCCCCCACTCAGGCACATACTCTTTCTCTCTCTCTCTCAAATAAATAAATTTACAGAAAAAAAATAAGCATTCAAGGGAAATTCAGAGGTGTATCTTGGTTTCCTGCAGAGATCAAACAGAAAGTTGAATAGTACTCCAAAGCTCTGACACAGGGTCAGAGTGGGAATGAGGTAGGCTAGTCACAGGGATCAGTGCTTTCAGAGACAGAAAAAGCAGGAATGGGAGGGAAAATGTAACTTCCCTGTTTAAGTAACAGGAAACTGAGAATTTAATAAATCCCATCTGAATGTGATTTGTCTCCACTTGGGGACATTAATAATATGTCTATCAATAGGACCATTTTGTTGGTTATATGAAAGACCACACATGTGCTAGAGGGAAGAATTAAACTAAGAAGCCTGTTAGGAAAGAGGAGTGAGTAGGCGGATTGGGGCTGTGGTCTCAGTCTGAGACAGAGAAATCACTTCAGTTTCCCTGTTGCACGTAGTTACCACCCAGCAAGTGGAATTGTTTTACCAAATACTTTAAACTTCATGCTCTATCTATCTGGGGGCAGCAAGGATATGTAAATGGGAAATCACAGGCTCACCCCATCTCCAAAGGCAGGGAATCGAGTTTCTTTTAATCAAGAAAAAGTCTTTTGAAAAGTAGAAAACTTTATACAGTTTGTCAGATCTTTATTGCACTTGTTTGCACAACTTACTTAACCTTTCTATGCCTGCTTCCTCATCTATAAAACAGAAACATAGAACCAACTTCAAAGAGTTCTTCAGTAGATTGAGTAAATTAGCATAAGTAAAACGATTTAGAATAGTATCCAACAAATAGTAAGTGCCATATACACAAATATTTTGTTATTGTTGCTGTCACATCATCACACTCAACGACCAGATAGCTTTTTACAGTGCATAACAATTAGACTTCTTGATTCTCAAGAAAAATCCAAGAATAAGAAACATTTGGGAAATAAAATGAATTCCATTCCAGAATAACCAACTTTATCTGGTTTATTTTCTTTCAAGATTTTATTTAAATTCAAATTAGTTCACATATAATGTTGTATTAGTTTCAGGGGTAAAATTCAATGATTCATCAATTTCATGTAACACCCAGAGCTCATTTTATCAAGTGCTCTCCTTAATGCCCATCACCCAATTAACCCATCCCCCCACCAACACCCAGTATTTTCCCCCTATATTTTAGAGTCTCTTATGGTTTGCCCCCTCTCTGTCTTTATCTTATTTTTCTTTTCCTTCCCTTCCCTTGTGTTCATTTATTTTCCTTCTTAAATTCCACATATGAGTGAAATTATACAGTGCTTGTCTTTCTCTGACTTATTTCACTTAACATAATACCCTCTAGTTCCATCCACATGGTTGCAAATGGCAAGATTTCATTCGTTTTGATGGCTAATATTGCACTGTATATATATACATGTGTGTATATATACACACACACATATATATATCACCATATATATACCACCTCTTCTTTATCCATTCATCTGTCAATGGACATTTGGGTTCTCTTCATTTTTTGGCTATTGTGGACAGTGCTGCTATAAACATTGGAGTGCAGGTGCCCTCTCAAATCACTATTTTTGTATCCTTTGGAAAAATACCTAGTAGTACAATTACTGGGCCTTAGGGTAGTTCTATTTTTCATGTTTTGAGGAACCTCCATACTGTTCTCTAGAGTGGCTGTACTAATTTGCGTTCCCAACAAGACTGTAAGAGAGTTCCCCTTCCTCTGCGTCTGTTTCCTGAGTTGTTAATTTTAGCTATTCTGACAGGTGTGAGGTTGTGTCTCATTGTGGTTTTGATTTATATTTTCCTGATGATGAGTGATGCTAAGCATTTTTTCATATGTCTGTCAGTCATCTGTATGTCTTCATCAGAGAAATGTCTGTTCATGTCTTCTGCCCATTTCCTAAGTGTATTTTTTATTTTGGGGGTGTTGGGTCTGATAAGTTCTTTATAAATTTTGGATATCAGCCTTTTATCTTATACATCATTTGGAAATATCTTCTCCCATTCCAGGTTGACTTTTACTTTTGTGGATTATTTCCTTCACCGTGCAGAAGCTTTTTATCTTGATGAAGTCCCAGTAGTTCATTCTGCTTTTGTTTTGTTTGCCTATGGAGACTTGATGAGTAAGACGTTGCTGCAGCCAAGTTCAAAGAGGTTGCTGCCTGTGTTCTTCTCCACGATTTAGATAGATTCCTGTCTCACATGCAGGTCTTTCATCCATTTTGAATTTATTTTTGTATATGCCATAAGAAAGTGGTCCACTTTCATTCATCTGCATATTGCTGGCCAAGTTTCCCCAACACCATTTGTTGAAGAGATGTTTTTTTTTTTAAATATCTTATCTATTTGACAGAGAGAAATCACAACCAGGCAGAGAGGCAGGCAGAGAGAGAGGAGGAAGCAGGCTCCCCGCAAAGCAGAGAGCCCGATGTGGGGCTCGATCCCAGGACCCTGAGATCATGACCTGAGCCAAAGGCACAGGCTTTAACCCACTGAGCCACCCAGGAGCCCCGAGATGGTCTTTTTTTCCATTGGATATTCTTTCTTTCTTTGTGGAAGATTAGTTGACCATATAGTAATGGTTCCATTTCTGGTTTCTCCATTCTGTTCTATGGATCTATGTGTCTGTTTTGTGCCTGTACCATACTGTCTTGATGATTACAGCTTCATGATACAGCTTGAAGTCCAGAATTGTGATGCTTCCAGGTTTGCTTTCCTTTTTTTAAGATTGCTTTGCCTATTTGGGGTCTTCTCTGGTTTCATACAAATTTTAGAATTGCTTGTTGTAGCTCTGTGGAAAATGCTGGTGGTATTACACTAAAGGGGGGTAGATTTCTCTGGGTAGTATAGACATTTTAGCAATATTTGTTCTAATCCATGAGCATGGAATGTTTTTCCATTTCTTTGTGCCTTCCTCAATTTCTTTCAAGAGAATTCTATAGTTTTCAGAATATATGTCTTTTACCTCTTTGGTTGGGTTTATTCCCTGGTATATTTTGGTTTTGGTGCAATTGTAAATGGGATTGATTCCTTGGTTTCTATTTCTGATGCTTCATTATTGGTGTATAGAAATGCAACAGACTGCTGTACATTGATTTTACATCTTGCAACTTGGCTGAATTCCCTATCAGTTCTAGCAACTTTTTAGTGGAGTCTTTTGGGTTTTATATATAGATTATCATGTCATTTGTAAAGAGTGAAAGTTTGACTTCCTCCTTGTCAATTTGGACGCCATCTATTTCTTTTTGTTGTCTGATTACTGAGTCTAGGACTTCCAGTACTATGTTGAACAACAGTGGTAAGAGTGGACATCCCTGCCTTTGTCCTGACCTTAGAAGAAATGTTCTCAATTTTTCCCCATTAAGGATGATATTAGCTGTGGGTCTTTTGTATATGACCTTTATGATGTTGAGGTATGTCCTTCATATCCCTATTCTTTTGAGGGTTTTTTTCAAGAAACAATGCTGTGTTTTGCCAAGTGCTTTTTCTGCATCTATTGAGAAGATCATATGGTTCTTATCCTTTATTTCATTAATGTGGTGTATTACCTTGATCTATTTGGGTATATCAAACTACCCCTGTAGCCCAAGAATAAATCCCACATGGTCGTGGTGAATAATTCTTTTAATGTACTGTTGGATTCAATTTCCTGGTATCTTGAGAACTTTGGCATCCACGTTCATTAGGGATATTGGTCTATAATGTTCCTTTATAGTGGGGTCTTTGTCTGATTTTGGAATCAGGGTAATGCTGGCCTCATAGAATGAGTTTGGAAGTTTTCCTTCCATGTCTATTTTTTAGAACAGTTTGAGAAGAATAGATATTAGCTCTTCTTTAAATATCTGGTAGAATTCCCCTGGGAAGCCATCTGGCCCTGGGCTCTTATTTGTTGGGAGATTTTTGATTACTGATTCAGTTTCTTTGCTGGTTATGGCTCTGTTCAGATTTTCTATTTCTTCCTGTTTCAGCTTTGATAGTTTATATGTTTCTAGGAATTTATCCATTTCTTCCAGATTGCCTAATTTGTTGGCACATAATTGCTCATAGCATTCTCTTATAACTGTTTGTGTTTCTGCAGTGTTGGTTGTGATCTCTCCTTTGTCATTCATGATTTTATCTGGGTCCTTTCTGTTTTCTTTTTGATAAATCTGGCTAGGGCATTATCAATTTTGTTAATTCTTTTGAAGAACCAACTTAGTTTCATTGATCCAATTTACTGTGGTTTCTTTATTTCTACATCATTTATTTCTGCTCTAATCTTTATTATTTCCCTTCTCCTGCTAGATTTAGGCTTTCTGAGTTGGTTGTGTATTTAAGACTTTTTTCTTAGTTCTTAAGAAAGGCCTATATTACTATATACTTCCCTCGTAGGATCACCTTTCCTGCATCTCAAATTTGATGCAGTCCAAAACCTGTTGTGTTTTCATTTTCGCTTGCTTTCATGTATTTCTTTTTATTCCTTCTTTAATTTCCTGGTTAACCCATTCATTCTTTAGTAGGATATTCTTTAACCTCCATGTATTTGTGGTCTTTCCAAATTTTTTCTTGTGATCGACTTCAAGTTTCATAGCATTGTGGTCTGAAAATATGCATGGCATGATCTCAGTCTTTTTGTATCTGTGGAAGCCTAATTTGTGACCCGGTATGTGATCTATTCTGAATATGTTCCATGTACACTTGAAAAGAATGTTTTTCTTCTGCTGCTTTAGGATGAAATTCTCTGAATATATCTGTGAAATCCATCTGGCCCAGTGTATTTTTCAAAGCCCCTGTTTCCTTGTCAATCTTCTACATAGATGACCTGTCCATTGCTATGAGTAGGGTGTTAAAGTCCCCTACTATTACTGTATTATTATCTTTAATTTTATTATTAATTGATTTATATATTTAGCTGCTCCCAAGTTAGGGGCATAGATACTTACAGTTGTTAAATCTTCATGTTGTACAAACCCTTTAATTATTATATAGTGCCCTCCTTCATTTCTTATTACAGTCTTTGGTTTAAAATCCAATTTATCTGATATAAGTATGTCCACTCTAGCTTTCTTTTGATGTCCATTATCATGATAAATTTTTCTCTACCTCCTCACTTTCAACCTAGAGGCGTCTTTGGGTCAAAACTGAGGCTCTTGTAAGCAGCATATTAATGGGTTCTGGGTTTTTATCCATTCTGATACATGTATTTTGATTGGAGCATTTAAGCCATTTACATTCACAGTAATTACTGAAAGATATGAATTTAGTGCCACTGTATTACCTTTAAAGTTATTGTTCCTGTAGATTGTCTCTGTTCCTTTCTAGTATTTGTTGCTTTTGGTCTCTTTCCACTCAAAGGGTCCCTTTTAATATTTCTTGCATAGCTGATTTAGTGTTCACAAACTCCTTTAGTTTTTGCTTATCTTGGAAAGTCTGTATCTCTCCTCCTATTCTGAATGACGGCCTTGCTGGATAAAGTATTCTTGGCTGCACAATTTTCCCAATTATCACATTAAAATTCCCTTCCACTCCTTTCTGATCTTCCAGGTCTCTGAGGACAGGATTGCTGTGTCTACCCTTGTACGTTAAGTATCTTTCATCCCTGGCTGTTTTCAGAATTCTCACTTCATCTTTGTATTTTGTGAGTTTCACTATGATATGCCGTGGTGTTGCCTGTTTTAGTTGATTTTGATAGGAGTTCCCTGTGCTCCTTGGACTTGAATGTCTGTTTCCTTCCCCTGATTAGGGAAGATCTCGGCTATAATTTGTTCAAATAAACCTTCTGTCCCTTTTTCCTGCTCTTCTTCTGGGACTCTTATGATATGGATATTGCTTTATGGAATTGCTGAGTTCCCCACATTTACCTTCATGATCTAATAGTTTTCTTGCCCTCTTATTTTCAGCTTCATTATTTTCTATAATTTTATCTTCTATATCACCTATCTTCTCTGCTTCTTCAATCTTCATTGTATTATATCCAGTCAGTTTGCATCTCAGTTATAGCATTTTTTAATTTCAGCCTGACAATTTTTAGGTCCTTTATCTCTGCAACAAGTGTTTCTCTGATGTCTCTTATGCTTTTCTCTCTCTCTCTCTCTTTTTTTTAAGATCTATTTATTTATTTTAGAGACAGAGAGAGAGAAAGGGAGGCGAGGTAGAGGAGAAGAGAGAATCTCAAGCAGACTCCCCACTGTACTGATGCAAGGCCTGACCCCACAACCCATGAATCATGACCTGAGCCAAAACCAAGAGTCAGATGCTTAACCAACAAAGCCACCCAGGCACCCCAACTGCTATGTTTTTTTTCAAGCCCAGTTAGTAGTCTTATGACTATTGTTCCAAACTCTTATTCAGATATATTGCTTTTATCTATTTTGAGCAAGTTCCTGGCTGTGATTTCTTCTTGAATGTTCTTTTGGGGAGAGTTCCTCCATCTTGTCATTTTGGCTAAGTTTTTATCTTTTGCATGTTATGAAAACTTGTTATGTTCCCTGCACCTGAGAGTAATGGTATATTAAAAAGTGGCCATACACTGTTCAGGACCTGGCACTTCAGGAAGTGTCTCTGGTGTATGCTGTGAGCACTCTGCTGTTATATTTTTGCTGCTTTTTCTCACTGGTCACTCCTCTGCAAATTCCCTCCTTTTGTGCAGTGGGGAGTGTCTGGACCTTTAACTAGGTTTGTTTAGCTTTATTTGTTGAAATTAGCCCAGAGAGAAAAGAAAAGACTGATCCAAAATAGATAAAAAGAGAGAAAAGGGAAAGGAATGAAAACAAAACAAAACAAAACAAAACAAAAAACAAAAACAAAAAACAAAACAACCAAAGCTACAATTAAAAAAAAAACAAAAAACTATAAGCCTGATTCCAAATAAAAAGGAAAAAAAAGAAGAAACAAAGAAAACAAAAGAAAACTGACCCAAAAAAGAGAAAAGGAAATGAAAAAATAAGTTAACAAACAAAGAAAAAACTATAAGCCTGATTCCAAAGGAAGGAAGAAGGAGAAGGAGGGGGAGGAGAAGAAAAATACAGCTTTGTCCCATTTCTACCAGAACTGCAGGTCAGCCTTTGAAGCACTGTATGTTCAGTAGACTTGGTGCATGTGGCACGCTACCTGTGTGGTCTTCTGAGGGGGAGAGGCCCTCTGTGTTGGCTCAGAGTCAGTTCTGCCCTGGTAAATATGCCCTTCCCAGGCACCGGGTTTGGTGTAAGCAGCTTCCCTTCCACTGGGGGCCACTGTGTTTGTTGTTCTCTGAAGTGCTACCATTTTGGTGAAGGGAAAATGGAGCCATCTGACCCTCATTCCTGGACAGGAGATCTCACATCCCCTGCTGTTCAGAAAGCCCTCACAGAAAAGCAAGGGCTGTCAGCGCTTGATGCACCACAGCTCTCTTGCATTTTATTTTTGGCATGCAGCTAGGTTTCAAAACTCCAAATACTAAAGGACTGGGCACCACGTGGATCCACTCCTTCTTCTGGAGTAGAGGCTCCCCACCATGCTGTGCCTAGTGCCCTTTGTCCCAAAAAACAATCCCAAGCCTGCACAGTGCACAGAATGTATGTTGCAACACCGGGAAAAGCACCAATCAAGTTATTCACCTTGTGCAGGCACCACGGTCCCCTGCCCATGAAAGGCCGTTTGCTGGTGCCTGCAGGGTCTTTTGTCCTTGGAGAGGCTATAGGTAACATTCTCTCCCAGTGTGACCCAAAAGACCTCTATGCCACTTTGTGCATTCTTCGGCTGGCATCCTCCTCCCCAGGAGCATGAGCCACAGCTCTGCTCCACTGAAAGTCACACACCTCGAAAATCTGTGATACACAGATCTCCTCACTCAACAGTCTGCAGTGTGGAGAGATTTTCTTGTGCAGACCCAACACTGTCCTCTCTCAACCCCTCTCACTTTCTCTCCCTTTTCTCACCCTGCAGAAAGGGTTCCCTTCCTTCTGCAGCATGAGTTTTTCTCTCCCCCAACTCCCTTCCATGCACTCACATACATCACACTCTCCCTTCAAATCATGGAGATCCTACTTCCAAAACTCATATCGATTTCCTGGGTATTCCAAGTGATCTGACTACAATATAACTGTGACAGCTGTGTTTGAGGAATGAGGAAAGCCCAGGGTCCCCTACTTCTCTGCCATCTTAACTCTATGTTATACCCTAATTTTATCCTTATTTTTTTAGATTTTATTTATTTATTTATTTGACAGGCAGAGATCACAAGCAGGCAGAGACAGAGGGAGAAGCAGGCTCCCTGCTGAGCAGAGAGCCTGATGTGGGGCTCGATCCCAGGATCCTGTGATCATGACCTGAGCTGAAAGCAGAGGCTTTAACCCACTGAGTCACCCAGGTGCCCCCAATTTTATCCATTTTTGATAATTTTGAAGATTAGGCAGGCAAAATCCAAACCATTTCAAGAAGTATTAATGAGAGATATACACATTGCACCTACTTAAAGGAAACTATCTAAAACTAAAATGAAGGGTATCCTATTTAACAGTGTAAGGAGACTATATATTTTCATCAATTCCTTCTTCTAAGAGCTTTTGTTCACACAAATGTAGAATAGTTGATTGTGATATTTTGTGCCAAGAGGCTGTCAACGCTATCCAGAGAGAGAAAGCCAGCTTGGATTGCCGGGGGAAATAAAAGCTTCAAGGTAAGTAAAGAGCTCTTTCCCAGGGAATGAGAAGTCAACTTTACATGTTTTGCCTAAAACAGAAATGTGTCCTTTTTCCTTAAGTTTACATTTGTTCCCCTCAAGATCCCTCTAGGCTCTCTGGAATTTGTATTTGGAGTCAACCTTGTTTTAGTAGTAATTTTCAATTGTTATAGCTCTAGCTAACACTGATAGTCTAAAAGAAAAAATAAGGAGCAATTAAGATTATAGCTGGTATTTTAACCCTGGCATTTTGACCCTGAGGACAGTTAGCACAAAATACAACCTGACCCAAGTAAAATTAGATTAAGTAGAAATTATAATAACAAAATAAAACTATCAATGCTAAAAATATATATAGTGAAGATTTTTCTTTTTTAATAAAAAATAGTTTGGGGGAGTCTGGGTGGCTCAGTGGGTTAAGCCTCTGCCTTCGGCTCAGGTCATGATCTCAGGGTTCTGGGATCAAGCCTGCATTGGGCTCTCTGCTCAGCAAGGAGCCTGCTTTCGCCCCTCTCTCTCTGCTCTGCCTCTCTGCCTACTTCTGATCTCTCTCTCTCTGTCAAATAAATAAATAAATAACCTTTTAAAAAATAGTTTGAAGAATCACATATTAATAACAATAAAAACTGCAAAAATTGACCTCAGAAGTAATTTAATTTTTAGAGTAGTAACTAACAAAAAATAAACTAAGTAAAATTTAAGGTAAAAATTTTATTGACCAAAAATCAATAGAAGAATAATATCATCTTATAAAAATTTGATGTGGAAAAACTGAATTGGAACCACAAAAATATTTAATGAAGTTGATAAACAATGTGGATAAAAACATAATCAATGAATCAAATCTTTATTTTAAAATTGACACAGAAAATATGGTAGTCTAATTAAAATAATCCTGGTAGAATATAAAAGGATAAAGTCATAAATAGTTTAACACTGTTATACAAAAAAAAATTAAGGAATCGAGTTAACTAATAGAGTTTACTCTCCCCATCAAATAATAGTTTACTGACCCAAATTCATTAATGTGGTAAAAATTGGATTTAAATGTTGGTGTACAGAAACAGCCAAAATATCCTCAGGTTTAAACTGGGTCAAAATGTCAGAAGCAAATTACAGGGGTCAAAAAGGCAAGGCCAAAATAACCAATATCCAAAATAGTGCACTGTCCACTGGGCTAATATAATATTGGCTCTCATGATTCCTCCATTTATGTACTAAGGATTCTAAAACTGACTAAATTGGTACATTAAATAAAGTGTAATATCATATATTATAAACAAATATATATTATATATATAATTTACATATTATATAATATATATTATATATTATATAAACAGATTCTTCTGTGGAGAATGGATTTATGTTAAAGAAAGCATAACTGTATTTAGGGCAATAACTATAGCATAAAAACCATTGAAGAGGCTATTGTAAGTATCTAAATGCAAAGCACGGTTGTTAGAATGAAGTCTTGCAGTGGAGATGGTATGACTAGAGAATGAGGGATGGAAGATAGGCAGATGGATTTGGTGGGGTGTGAAGCTGAATTAATGAGTCTGGAGCAAGATAGAGCAATCAAGGCCAGCCATTTAAATTTAGAAGCAAGCAGTTTGTTTATGGTCTTTAAACTATACGACAAGATGAAATCACCTAGAAGAATACAAAAAGAGAAAATGTACCTGGTGTTCTCCAACATTCAGACTCTAAATGTTAGAGATTGGGCAAAGGAAGAGGAGACATCAGAGAGAAGGGACGGAAACCAGAAGAGTGTGGCATCATGGAAGGAGAAGAAAATACTGCAGAAAAGACAGTGGCAACATGTGCTGAAGGAGAATAAGGTGAGAAAGAGAATAATTCTCCACTGGAGGAGCAAGAGAGATGTTCTCAGAAATGTGGATAAAAAGGCGTTTCCCAGAAGTAGCGCAGATACAGTTTCAGTTGGTGTGGGGTAATGAGAGGATAGGAAGGAAGAGTGGAGTCAGTCCCTAAAGACAACACTAATGGGAAGTTTCCTTCTTTCTTTCCTCTTTCTTTCTTTAAAGATTTTATTTTTTTTTATTTGACAGTGAGAGAGCGAGCACAATTAGGAGGAGTGGGAAAAGGAGAAGCAGGCTTCCCGCTGAGCAGAGAGCCTGATGTGGGGCTCGATTCCTGGACCCTGGGATCATGACCTGAGCTGAAGGCAGACACTTAATGACTGAGCCACCTAGGTGCCCATCTAATGAGGAGTTTCTATGAGAAAAAGCAAAGAAATAGAATGGTAGGTGGAAGATGGTAAGAGGGTCAATGGAGGCCGCACCAGTTTTTTTCACAGAGCTGGTAATTAGGCATGTTTATATGTAGGTGGGAATGGTGGCAGAGGGACAAGGAACAATTTTACAGAAAGGTCCTCGAGGAGTTACTAGCCCTTGGCATAAAGTCACCAACTTCTCTGGCTCCCAGGTTTTTCGGAAGAGGAGGCTGCTGAAGAATATTTCCTATGGGCTAACCTCAACAGCATTCCAATTCTCCCAAGCTCACTTACATGATTAAATACAGTTATAAGACTCTTAAAAAGAAGTGTAAATGTTGAGTGAACAGGTCAAAGAGAAAAGACCAAAAATGGCATCCAATTCACCTGCCACGCCTATTCATCCATTCACCCCCAACTCCTGGGTGTAACACTCTTAGGATCTTGAGGTGTTTCCTCTAATATAGTTGCACTTTCAGAGCTTGCAAAACCAACAGATTCTCCTGGCCCATGGTTCAGCAGTGAATCCCCCAGATATATCTTCTGTCGAAGGATGGAAATTGCAAAGGGTCTCAAGGCAATATTCTACATTGGAGTTTTTCCCTTTCTTTGAAAACTCCTATTCATCCCAGGAGAAGCAGTGCTCTGGGTTCCTTCTCTCCTTAGTCTATTATATCAGAAGTGGAGGCTTATTCTTCTTTGGCCCATTTATCGCAAGAATTTTGTCAAAAAGATGATAATTTCATTATAGTCCTAATTACTATATCCTCATTAATACAAGGTTTATGAATGAAAATTTAACTGATCATATTGAGCAGTAAAACATCATTTTGAATCATGATACATTTTGAGTTAAAATAACGCACTCACAGATTTCTGATAGCCCAAAAGACTTGGCTTCTATTTTTTCCAAAATAGGGAAAAAAAAAATACTTGCTGGTACATTTTCCACTCCAAGTTTAGAAAAACACAAATGGAAACTTATAAAACAGCTTCTACAAATGACTATTTTTTTTTTACCTACCTTTCCATCTTACAGGATCATATGTGATCAAATAAAATCTATGAGAAGGAACTTTGAAGACTATAAAATGCTATTATCCGTCTAAGAGCAAACCTTAGAATATCTACCTAGGTACAATGAAACCTAACAAGCATCAATAAAGAGGCTTTGAGAATAGAGATAGGAAAGTGCATATGTGATAACCCTTTCAGTTGAGGATTTGGGGTCCAAGTACTGTTGGAAGTCACAGCGGAAAACTACTTATTTATGTATCTCAGGAACGAGAGCACATCAAGGAAGAACAACTCTTGAAACCAGTGCCTGCTCAAACTTTCATTTATACATGAATGACTTGAGGAACTTGTGAAAATGCAGATTCTTATTCTGTAAGAACAGGTTGGGGCCCAAGATTCTGCCTTTCTAGAAGAGCTCAGAGGTAATGCCCCTGCTTTGGTCCACAGGCCATATTTTGCATAGCAAGACTCAACTCTCTGGGGTTAGCTGAGGAATGAGCCAGGTGTCACAAAAAGAGGACTGGGTAAGATATAGTGTCATGAAACAGCCAAGAAGCCTGACAACAGACATCTTTGTTAGAAAGGGGGACTTAAATAAGACACATGTGTCAGGGTCATAAGCTGGGATTCAAGGATGGGAAGAAAGCAAGATATGGGGCTGCCTGGGTTAATGAAGCATCAACAGCTATATGATATTCTTACTGAAGGACTTTTTTTTAATAACTCTAAAGAGAGGAAATCCCTTCAGGAAGAAGAAATCAGCCCCTTGAAAGAGGACCAAACATGACATCAGCAATTGGTCTTTACCAGCCAAATATTTAAGTGTTCCTAGATTTTGAAAGAATTATGTATTTCTTACATGAGGGACTGTCATGAAGAATTCTTAGACTAACTTATCACTTAACACTCAGACTATGACTTACCATAGTTCACAACGTCTAAGGAAGTGTCTGGTTGTTCTTCTAGGAAAAAACACAAAGGGCAAACAAATCTTTATTTGTAGGGACTGGTGATTCTGAAGCTCCATACCCATCTCTCTCTGACATAAAAATTCTAGTTCTTAGACTTTAACACACAGAATAATATAAGGTCAGTTGGACTAGCTGAACAGATATTCAATACCCAAAGTCACTAATCATGAGCATTTAATCTTAGGAAGTCCCAAAAAAGTTGCACGAAGGTACTGGAGGTAAGACGTTTGAGGTGGGGGAATAAAACTTCCATTTTCATCCATGCCCTGTACAGGGTGATATGCACAGTCTCAGGAAATTCAGCACCAAGAAACAAGGTGCTTTGTTTACTTTCACTTTATGTTCCTGCTTTGACCTCAGAAGATGTATTAGTCATGAAAAACTTAATATGCATTAAATACTCTCAATTACATGCAGAATTGTAAGTACAGGCTAGAGAAAAAAGAAGTAACTGGAATTCTGCAGCCAAATTACATGTGACCTTTTGCTTCAACGGTGGCTTGCACATGGTAACTAGTAACACAGCCTGTTCAATTTGGAAGATACAGTTTATGAGTTTTGTGGGGGAAGGGAGGTGGCTATGGCAAGTTCCATTATGAACAATGATAGCACACGAAGGTTTTACAGCCCAAATAATCCCATACATATCTGAAACAAAAATATTAATACTTTCTAGGAACACTCCACTCTCTGGTACTTTATTACACTTGTGAAGCCTTAAAAAAGAATTCCCACTATAGAGCCAATGAGCAGAAATTACAACACATAGTCTAAGCATGGATGCTTCTCATCAATCTAACAATAGTAAATCATGGAGAGTCAGAATTGAGATAAAAACTCTAGGGAAGGTGAGCATTTGTAAACTGTGTTCCCTTGGGAAAGATAATGATAATTAAAATAACAGCTAATTTTTGAATACTTATTATGCACTAGGAGCCATGCTTCATTTACATATTTCTTTTAATATTCACAGCATCCCTTGCTGTAGTCATAATAATCAATTCTCCTCTAAAACTGAAAAGCTGAGGTTCCCAGAGGCAATGTGAACTTTAGGGTCTAATCTTTGCGTGGAGTCACCACCCTGCTAGTAAGCAATGGATCTGAAATTCAGACAGGTTTGTGTAGCTCTCACGTCCACTCATAACCAGTACAGCTTCCAGCCTCTGATACCAGCAATGTATCACAAAAATAAAGATTATTCATAAAGTTTTTTACACTCCCCTCATCCCCCACCAGAGCGCCTTTAAAACAGGAATTCTGGACCAGATTCATTAGGATGATAAGCATTATCTAATTTCCCAGGTTTGCCTCAGGGCATATAGGTTTCAGAGTTAACGTCTGAAAAACCAAATAAAGCCTCCCAAATGTGGTAAGAATGGCCATCTCTCACTGGTTTTATTAGACTTAAAAGCATGTATGTTCAAGGCTGAGTACTTGAGAGGGAAAATAAAATGTCAACATCTAGGATCAGCTGCTTTATTCCTGTTCCTGGGCCCTAAGTAACTACATTTGCCTTTCATATGCCAAAAATAATTTAAAGAACAACAAAATTTGAGGTTTGTAGCCATATTTTTAAAAAATCACATCACAGTGGTTTTTGTGAATGGCCCAAGAGTACACTGTTCTAATCAAGGGCTAGCTCATACGATAAGTGCTTGGCCTCTGCCTCAAGCTCCCAACTGATCTTCCCCAACTCCTCCAGTTATAGACACTAATGAACTCCATCTGCAGGCTCAGGCCCATTGGAATCAGTGCTGGGTAGGGCAGGAAGCAGATCAGTAATCTCAGCCCCAGCAGTTGAAGGAGAAGGAAACTGGCTACTCACGGTAATAAAGGTGCTTTACAGACATAGTTAAATCCTCTGTAGCTATACACTATGAGTGTAATTACTCCCATTTTACAGATAAGAAATATGGACAATCAAAGTGTTGAAAGTAACCAAGTTTGCACAGTCTTATTGTTTAAAAAAAAAAAAAAAGCAAACAAACAAAGCAGGACCTAGATGCTGGTCTCTCATTACCCAGACCGAGTATCATACAATATGATTTTGAATCCTTCTGAGTTAAAAGATCCAAGTTCTCTCTTTCTCTCCATGTGATCATTTCATAAAATGGCTGAGCCAGCTTTTTATATAACCTTTTATCTTTTTCAAAAGCTGTGAGAAAGTTGTGAGAACATTCATACATCATGAATGTATGTATACATACATATAACTGCCTTATCGTGCATAGACACACCAAACTAAAATTATTTTGACCCTGGTAGGTAATGGTTGGGAAGACTGCAACCTCAAATGAGATGAGCTCCTGGATATGCATGCTGTTGCCTTCTTATATCTAGCGCGATAGCATCAGCATATAGCCCGAGAGGGGAACTACTGGCCTATACTTCCCAGTCTGATTGCTGTATCTTTTACCACCTTTATTCCCTTTAGTCTTTCTTGCATGAAAGTTGCTTAGGCGGATAACGATAAAGATTGGTTGGAGAAAGAGATGGAGAAGGAAGTAGCAATGAGTGGAGCCAGGCTGGAAGTTGGTGAGAGTCATGTTCCTGCTGTGTCAGAGTCTGGAACATTACTAAAAAGAACTAGGGTGCCTGGGCGGCTCAGTCAGATAAAGATCTGCCTCTTAACTTCATCTCAGGTCATGATCTCAGGGTCATAGGATAGAGCCCTGCACTGGGTTCTGTGCTCAGCGGGGAGTCTACTGGGGATTCTCTCTCTCCCTCTCCCTTTACCCCTTCCTGCCCCCACTCTCTCTCTCTCTCTCTCTCTCTTTCACACACACACACACACATACACACACATGCTCTCTCTCTCTCTCTTTCTCAAACAAATAAATAAATCTGAAGAGGAAGAACAAGAACAAGAACAGGAAGAACAAGAAGAAGGAGGAGGGAGAGGAGGAGTAAAGGAGGAGGGGAGGAGGAGGAGAAGAAGAAGAAGAACAACAACAACAACAACAACCAGGATCCTAGTCCTACATTCAAGCTCAGCATCACTAACAGTGAGTCAACCAGATATTATGTTTCTCCCGACTTGAGGCAATGGAGATCATTACAGCATACCTAGAATGTATTCTGGTACAAAAATGTTTGACAGGAATCCACCAGACACTTAGCCTTAAAACCTAACCTACACCTTATAGGAAATACAGGAAATTAAAAAAAACAATGTAAATGATACCCCTTGGAAGGAACCAAACATATCCAGAAAGTGCGATATTCAGCAGGACAACTGGCAGGACAGGTATTAGGAGAGAAGGGGGCCTTGCTAATTAGATTAGAGACTTAAGGGACATAACCATCAGATACAAGGTTTGTCCCTGGATTTGATCCTGATTTGGACAAAACGCTATAAAGACATCTATGGGGGCACAATTGGGGAAATCTGAATATAGAATGAATATTAGATAAAGTTGACATTTGTTGAACTGGAAAAGTGGAAACTGTCTGCCAAAGAAAGCAGATAGCAAACAACACGTAAAGCAAATTCTTATAAAAAATACTACAGATCTGGAAGGAAATATGAGAAAAGTTGTATACAGGGGTGATTGTATCTGTAGTACTTTATTTAATTTTACTTTGATATATTTTTTAACTTTCTACAATGTGCATAAAGCTGCTTTTATAGCAATAAAAATATTTTAATTTAAAAAAGAACTAGGTGTTTTTGGGTTTTTTTTTAAAGATTTTATTTATTTTTTTGATAGAGAGATCACAAGTAGGCAGAGAGGCAGGCAGAGAGAGAGAGAGGAAGGGAAGCAGGCTCCCCGCTGAGCAGAAAGCGCGATGTGGGGCTCGATCCCAGGACCCTGGGATCATGACCTGAGCCGAAGGCAGAGGCTTAACCCACTGAGCCACCCAGGCACCCCTTCTGCTTTGGATTCTTACTCTATTCCTGAGCTCTCCTGTCTGACTTTGGCCCTGAGCTTCTGCCTAACTCCTGCCAGCCCCAAAGCCTGGATCCTGTTCTCAGTACTTCAACTCTTTGGCTTGGATAGGTCTGAATATAAAAAATGCTCAGAGTCACCATGCTGCCATTTCTCTGAATTTCCAATACCTTCTGGTGGCTGGAACCTTCACTACTGTGTCCTGCCTGTCAAACTCTGGTGCTATTCCCTATTAAACAGTACCTGAACTTGTCATACTTAGTATACAGCAAGGAACCAGGTGGCTGGCCACTAGCCATTCTAGCTGACATCATTTCTCCCTCTGTCCTGGCTTCACTAATCCCTGCTACAGAGACCTGAGAGTCTGCAAACCCAAGACAGATGTGATACTAAGCCTGCAGCATCTGAGAACAAGCCAGTCTTGCTGAAGAGGAGAACTGGAACCAAGGTATGTGCACAACTATGCCCGTAGGGTCATTATTTCTTCTCGTCCTTAAGTTAGTCATTCTAAATTCATTGACCTCTTATTTGCTATCAAATACTATGCTAGTCACTGAGACTACATAGGTGACCAAAGGAATCCCTGCCCTGGAGTTATTTGTAATACGTCAGGATGGAGACTTTAAGCAAATAAGTACACCAATAGTTATTTACTTCCAAATGTGATATGATAGGTGTTATGAAGGAGCAGTACAATGTATGAGGACAAGAAAACAAAAATTTAAAGGATGAGTTAGAGTTGGCATGATGGTCGGCAGTCTTGACAAATGATACAGCATGGGCAAAGACCGTATGATAGGAAAGAGCTTGGCTACTCAGGAGAGAATCAAAGCTGGCACGGCTGGAAGACAATGGGTAAGACACTGAGTGATGTGAGGTGGAGCTAGAGAAGTAGGAAGGAAGGCAAATGGATACACCTGACTACCTTATAAAAGGCCCAGATTGGGTCCCACTTAGATGCCCTTATAGGAATAAAACTCGAGGTTGAGTTCATACTCAGCTGAGTATCATCTATAACCTTTTATGTTATCCAAAAGAAGAACTGCAGTTGAGTCTAACAAGGTAACCATATTCTGGGTATCATGGTCAAGTACTGAAAACAAAATAAAAATCATTATCCTTTGCAAATATCTTCTCCCATTCTGTCAGTTGTCTTTTGGTTTTGTTAACTGTTTCCTTTGCTGTGCAAAAGCTTTTGATCTTGATGAAATCCCAATAGTTCATTTTTGCCCTTGCTTCCCTTGCCTTTGCTGTTGTTCCTAGGAAGATGTTGCTACGGCTGAGGTCGAAGAGGTTGCTGCCTGCATTCTCCTCAAGGATTTTGAGGGATTCCTTTCTCACATTGAGGTCCTTCATCCATTTGGAGTCTATTTTCGTGTGTGGTGTAAGGAAGTGGTCCAATTTCATTTTTCTGCATGTCGCTGTCCAATTTTCCCAGCACCATTTATTGAAGAGGCTGTCTTTTTTCCATTGGACATTCTTTCCTGCTTTGTCGAAGATTAGTTGACCATAGAGTTGAGGGTCGATTTCTGGGCTCTCTATTCTGTTCCACTGATCTATGTGTCTGTTTTTGTGCCAGTACCATGCTGTCTTGATGATGACAGCTTTGTAATAGAGCTTGAAGTCCGGAATTGTGATGCCACCAACTTTGGCTTTCTTTTTCAATATTCCTTTGGCTATTCGAGGTCTTTTCTGGTTCCATATAAATTTTAGGATTATTTGTTCCATTTCTTTGAAAAAAATGGATGGTATTTTGATAGGGATTGCATTAAATGTGTAGATTGCTTTAGGTAGCATAGACATTTTCACAATATTTATTCTTCCAATCCAGGAGCATGGAACATTTTTCCATTTTTTTGTGTCTTCCTCAATTTCTTTCATGAGTACTTTATAATTTTCTGTGTATAGATTCTTAGTCTCTTTGGTTAGGTTTATTCCTAGGTATCTTATAGTTTTGGGTACAATTGTAAATGGGATTGACTCCTTAATTTCTCTTTCTTCAGTCTTGTTGTTGGTGTACAGAAATGCAACTGATTTCTGTGCATTGATTTTATATCCTGACACTTTACTGAATTCCTGTACAAGTTCTAGCAGTTTTGGAGTGGAGTCTTTTGGGTTTTCCACATATAATATCATATCATCTGCGAAGAGTGATAGTTTGACTTCTTCTTTACCAATTTGGATGCCTTTAATTTCTTTTTGTTGTCTGATTGCTGAGGCGAGGACTTCTAGTACTATGTTGAATAGCAGTGGTGATAATGGACTCCCTGCCGTGTTCCTGACCTTAACGGAAAAGCTTTCAGTTTTTCTCCATTGAGAATGATATTTGCGGTGGGTTTTTCATAGATGGCTTTGATAATATTGAGGTATGTGCCCTCTATCCCTACACTTTGAAGAGTTTTGATCAGGAAGGGATGTTGTACTTTGTCAAATGCTTTTTCAGCATCTATTGAGAGTATCATATGGTTCTTGTTCTTTCTTTTATTAATATGTTCTATCACATTGATTGATTTGCGGATGTTGAACCAACCCTGCAGCCCTGGAATAAATCCCACTTGATCGTGGTGAATAATCCTTTTAATGTACTGTTGAATCCTATTGGCTAGTATTTTGGCGAGAATTTTTGCATCTGTGTTCATCAAGGATATTGGTCTGTAGTTCTCTTTTTTGGTGGGGTCCTTGTCTGGTTTTGGGATCAAGGTGATGCTGGCCTCATAAAATGAGTTTGGAAGTTTTCCTTCCATTTCTGTTTTTTGGAACAGTTTCAGGAGAATAGGAATTAGTTCTTCTTTAAATGTTTGGTAGAATTCCCCTGGGAAGCCGTCTGGCCCTGGGCTTTTGTTTGTTTGGAGATTTTTGATGACTGTTTCAATCTCCTTACTGGTTATGGGCCTGTTCAGGTTTTCTATTTCTTCCTGGTTCAGTTGTGGTAGTTTATATGTCTCTAGGAATGCATCCATTTCTTCCAGATTGTCAAATTTGTTGGCGTAGAGTTGCTCATAGTATGTTCTTATAATTGTCTGTATTTCTTTGGTGTTAGTTGTGATCTCTCCTCTTTCATTCATGATTTTATTGATTTGGGTCCTTTCTCTTTTCTTTTTGATGAGTCTGGCCAGGGGTTTATCAATCTTATTGATTCTTTCAAAGAACCAGCTCCTAGTTTCATTATCCAAAATCTATAAGGAACTTAGCAAACTCAACACCCAAAGAACAAACAATCCAATCAAGAAATGGGCAGAGGACATGAACAGACATTTCTGCAAAGAAGACATCCAGATGGCCAACAGACACATGAAAAAGTGCTCCACGTCACTCGGCATCAGGGAAATACAAATCAAAACCACAATGAGATATCACCTCACACCAGTCAGAATGGCTAAAATTAACAAGTCAGGAAATGACAGATGCTGGAGAGGATGTGGAGAAAGGGGAACCTTCCTCCACTGTTGGTGGGAATGCAAGCTGGTCCAACCACTCTGGAAAACAGCATGGAGGTTCCTCAAAAGGTTGAAAATAGAACTACCCTGTGACCCAGCAATTGCACTACTGGGTATTTACCCTAAAGATACAAACATAGTGATCCGAAGGGGCACGTGTACCCGAATGTTTATAGCAGCAATGTCTACAATAGCCAAACTATGGAAAGAACCTAGATGTCCATCAACAGATGAATGGATAAAGAAGATGTGGTCTATATACACAATGGAATACTATGCAGCCATCAAAAGAAATGAAATCATGCCATTTGCGATGACATGGATGGAACTATAGGGCATCATGCTTAGTGAAATAAGTCAATCGGAGAAAGACAACTATCATATGATCTCCCTGATATGAGGACATGGAGAAGCAACATGGGGGGGTAGGGGGATAGGAGAAGAATAAATGAAACAAGATGGGATTGGGAGGGAGACAAACCATAAATGACTCTTAATCTCACAAAACAAACTGGGGGTTGCTGGGGGGAGGTGGGATTGGGAGAGGGGGAGGGGGCTATGGACATTGGGGAGGGTAAGTGCTATCGTGAGTGCTGTGAAGTGTGTAAACCTGGCGATTCACAGACCTGTACCCCTGGGGATAAAAATACATTATACGTTTATTAAAAAAAAAAAAATTTGGAAGGGGAGGCGAACCATAAGAGACTATGGACTCTGAAAAACAACCTGAGGGGTTTGAAGGGTCAGGGGTGGGAGGTTGGGGGAACAGGTGGTGGGTAATGGGGAGGGCACGTTTTGCATGGAGCACTGGGTGTTGTGCAAAAAGAATGAATACTGTTACGCTGAAAAAATAAATAAAATGGGAAAAAAAATTAAAATTAACATAATTCACAAAAAAAAAATCATTATCCTATCCATGAGTCACCTTATTTGCAGTTCTAGTAGCCACAATTTAAAGAAAATTATAGGGGCGTGAGGGAAGTCCCAGGGAAAGTCAAGAGAGAAAGGGCCAGAAAATGTGGTCCAGCATCTTTCACAAAAGATGATGGGCTGAAGAGGGCCAGGTCTGGGGGTCCCAGGCATCCCTCATAGGGACAGCCTTGGCAGGACAGGTAGTCCTGAAGTGGTACAGGCTAGGGGATAAAATGACGGAGGTCTAGGAAATCAAAAGCAACACAAGGTTACAGAGAAGAGGAAATTAAGCACTTTCAGTAGTTAGCAATGGTATATGTTTTTATAGACTGTAGGAGGTTTGAAAACTCATAGCCTAAAAAAGGCACAATTCAGACCGATGAAATCAAGTTCTGCTTTCTGTTTGGCCACAGCTCAGTCAGAGAGACCCTCAGTCCCTCTGTGGCCTGTGTCACATTTGCTGTATCTATTGTCTCAGCTGTCAAATGGGACAGAGTGTCATCACGGGGCTGTTGTGAGAAATAACCTGAGACTGAAATGCTCACTACAGTGTCTGTCACATAACAGTCCGTGAATGTTAGTACCTTTCATTATAGAAATGGGGTCCCCGAAAGATGCTGGCACATGAAAATAAAATAGGTGGTAAGTTGTGATTAATGAAGAAGAAATTATTTTTAAATCATTGATATTTCTTGAAATAATCTGAACTACGAAGGAAATTTAGGCACCTCAAAATGCACACAAAATTATCCCTTCTAAAACCACAGTATTTCATAGATGATCACTGATTTTTCTATTTGGCAGGAGTCTCACACCACTCTCTTAAGAATCATGACCCAGACAATTTTGGCCCAAGGCTGTTTCAATGTTTACCCACTTGATTGTCTAGGGGCTTTTACCACTATGATGGACACCCTTCTCTGCATACATACATATATTTTCCAGGATTCTTGAACTCACTTTTTTCACCTGTTCCTCCTTTTCAATCTTCTCCTCAATTAACTCAGCCTTGTTCCAGATATTCAGATATAATCTGTCCTACTTTTAAATTCTCTCTTAATAGATGTCTTAAATACTACAGTGTAAATTAGTGTAATGTGCTACATATTTTAGAATAAAACTGAATACTTTATCCATATTCGTAGTAACTACACTTTAAAAGACCCCCCAAAAAAGAAACCTAAAGCACAAATTCCTTGCAAAAGTTGTAGCATCCAAATAATATATCTCAGACAAAGGGAAGTAAAGCATAGATTTGACAATAATTGTGCCATTTCTGAATTCATCATGCAATTATCTGCTATGCCTATTTATGTCATGTCACATTTTCCAACATATACTATTGTCTCTTTTTATTTGTGATCTTTTTTTAAAAGCCAATCCCTCTGTGCTCCCCAAAAATGACCAAGTTCATTGAATAAAGAAGATCCATATGATATCATCTCAAGCAATGTTATCCTAAATATATCCTTGCCTCTAGGATTCATCTCCTTTGTCCAGATCAACACTAACCTTTGAATGAGGAAAGGTGCAATCTCTTTCCATATCAGCCTCTGTAATATGTCATATTGTGTGGTGGGGCACAGGTGGGGCAAGTGAAGAAAGGAAAGGTAAAAATATTAAGTAGAAGACAAAATCTAAAAGCTGCATATAGAAACACAAATTTGAGGTGTGCCCGGGTGGCTTACTTGGTTAAGTATTCGACTCTTGATTTCAGCTCAGGGTCGTGAGATCGAGCCCTGTGTTGGCCGCCATGGTCAGGGCAGAATCTGCTGGAGATTCTCTCTCCTCTCCCTTTGCCCTTGTCCCCGGCCCCGACTTGTGCTCTCTCTTACTCTTTCTCTCAAATAAATAAATAAAATCTTTAAAAAAAATACAACCTTGAAAATCTCAAGTCTATGAAAAATTAACACCATTGATTTTACAAATTTTTGCACTGTGTTTTGGGAGAGAGAGGTTGTAGAAATGGTGCTTGTAATATTTATGTACTATTTTTAAATAAAATAGTTTTTTATGGTTTTTACTCATTCAGCCAGAATTTATTGAGCACCTGCTCCATGCTGATAGCATAGCACTAGGGCCACAAAGAAATAGCAAGACACTGCCTCTGCCTTTGAATAGTTTATGCTCCAGTGGGGATGAGAATTTCACTACATCTCTTCAGGCAGTGACAATATGTAAGAGTCTCACCACTGTAAGATATGGGGAAGTTAGAAGTGTCTGAAATATAGAGTCTGGAAGTTAGCAACTTTGGGGATTCAAATTGGACTATTGGCATAATGGTGTAATCCATGTTTGAATGCTAGCATAGTCAATACCAGAATTGTATCCAGGTCCATAAGACTAGAAAGCTTATTAGATAAAGAAATGGTATTCAAAAGAGATGAGATGCCCTTCAACAGACGAATGGATAAAGAAGACATGGTCCATATATACAATAGGAACATCATGCCTCCATCAGAAAGAATGAATACCCAACTTCTGTATCAACATGGACAGGACTGGAGGAGATTATGCTGAGTGAAATAAGTCAAATATAGAAATTAAATTATCATATGGTTTCACTTACTTGTGGAGCATAAGGAATAACACAGAGGACATTAGGAGATGGAAAGGAAAAGTGAATTGGGGAAAATCAGAGGGGAAGATGAATGATGAGAGACTGTGG
Source organism: Meles meles (assembly GCF_922984935.1). NCBI lineage: Eukaryota > Metazoa > Chordata > Mammalia > Carnivora > Mustelidae > Meles > Meles meles. The sequence goes on along the minus strand of NC_060066.1, from coordinate 153,657,203 downwards.
ACTCTGAGAAACAAACTCAGGGTTTTGGGGGGGGTGGGGGCTTGGGTGAGCCTGGTGGTAGGTATTAAGGAGGGCACATATTACGTGGAGCACTGGGTGTGGTGCATAAACAATGAATATTGGAACATTGAAAAAATAAAATTGAAAAAAAAGAGAGAGAAAAAAGAAAAATGAAGGGGGGAACCAGAGGGGGAGATGAACCATGAGAGACTATGGACTCTTGGAAATAAACTGAAGCTTTTACAAAGGAGGGGGTAGAGGGATGGGTGAGCCTCGTGATGGGTATTAAGGAGGGCATGGATTTCAGGGGGCACTGGGTGTTATATGCAAACAATGAATCATGGAACACTATATCAAAAACTAATGATATACTGCATGGTGACTAACATAAAAATAAACAAACAAACAAATGGAATGGCATTCAACAAACCAACTCATTCCATTCTATTACCTTAAGCATCTTTAGAGAGGAAGGGGAAGGGGGTTTCAAGAGTAAAAAAGCAGTCAGGGTAAAATTTGTCCACAAAGTAAGTTAAGCAAATTTGTTTGGTACCAAAATACTCATCAATTCCCCAACCTTCAGGAGACATCTGAAGGTTGGTCTAAAGATCACTGCACATAGACTCATCAGCCCCTGGAGAATACCCAGTGATGCTTCCCCTTGTAAAGGTCAGAAGTAAAAACAAGAGCCATACTTCAGTCCAGATAGTGGACAAAGAAGAAAAAAAGCACAAGTTGAATAGGCATAAGCTACCAAGGATGTGATATATTGAATACAGGAAAAGACGAAACAGTCACAAAAAGAGAATGTGAGGGGTTCTTTCTTTGACAGTCATTGACCCATAACAGAATCCAATCACCACACACAGAGGGAACAAACCATGATCCTCAATGAGAAACAAGAAAACTCTGGTATGATCAGTTGGGGGGGTGGGATAGGAAGGAGAAAAATAAAGACAAAGAAATACAGAGAGATCATTATATATGCACAGATATACTCTTATTAGGACTTTTGGGGAATATTTTTCCATCTTTATTCTAAACAGCTGCCATACCACAATGTTATATTTCATTGTTGTCGTTGCCACTGGGTTTAGAATATGTGCCAAAATATCATTGTTAGCTCGGTGTAGCCCATATCCTTAGTTGGAAATATTCTTTGTTGGATGAAAATTCACTATGATTTGTGAATTTTGCAAGATTTTTCATCTCAAGTTCCAAATGAGTTCAGAATGACAGTTTTCAGCCTACCTTCAGTATTTAACTAAACTGAGCATATTTTATTCACTAGGATTTGATGAGAAAAAAAAAAAACAAAGAAAATGTAGCATTTCACAATACTGTCCAAACAGAGACATGTCATTTTTTATACAATAGCATTGTAGTTTTATTTTACTTGACTGTAAGTTCTTTTAGTGCAAAGATTATGTCCTTTTATCTTTGTATCTCCCATACATAGTAGCATAGTGCCAGGCACATCTCATATTCAACAAATAATGAATAAACAAAAGAATTAATTTCAGCTAGGGAAGGGTGGATGAGTTCTGTTGCCACATAGAATAAGGAGAACAGATTCATTACATGACTGCTTCCATAACTACATCCTAGCCCATTTCAAATATTTCAATCACAAGTCTAGACATGCCTCAGAATCCTTCTCAACACAGGCCTCCAGGCAGCTACACTCCACTAAATCAAAGCTGGCATTTAGAGTTAAATCTATTCCTATCACTGCAATAAAGGTCTCCATCAGCCAAGTCACAAGAAGGAAAGATTTTTCCAAATTTTCTCCTCTGGTATCAACATACATATTAACAATTCTAATAATTGTTATATCCATGAACATACTTTAGAATCTGTTATTCTGTCTTCTTCTTTCTCTTCTACAAGTTACTATGCACATCCATAAGTCATGAGCAGACCACAGACCCAGCACAAGGCAGCTTTTGTTGATATCCTTCTTATAAGTAAAATAAATGTGCATACTTAGACTATTACTATATTTATAAAATTTGACATCAATTTTTCTGTCACCTGAGATCTTACATATTTATTTAATGTCTGTCTAGATCACCATGGAATCACTAGTACCAGGGACATATGAAGTGCTTAAGAGTTATTTATTGATCAACTGCATAATAAAATTTTCAGGCCCTACATCTTCCTTTCTCCTTACTGCAAACATTTACCATGCTGAGCACGAGTATCTGGCACAGTTTCTGCCTATTCTGACCCTCACAGAACAGGTCACAATAAAATGTCCTACCTACAAATTACAAATTTCACTCTCGCCAGTTCTCTAGGTTAATGTGATGCAAGTCCAGTGGTACATATTTTAGGAATACCTTTTCCACCAGCAAGGTGGCAGGTTGATTGTGAGAATACCCTGCTCTGATAAAAAAAAACAAAAACAAAAACCAGACCAAAAAAACATACAGCTAGGGATAAACAGAGTCCCAGACACCCTTCAGGAGCTGGCTGTACTTTCCTTAGCTTCCTACCTTATGTGGCCAGTCTTACTTTTCTTTCTTTATCTGTTGTCTTAGTGTCTTCTTTGTGCTCAATTTCTCATGCCATCCATTTTGAATATGGATAATGAAACTCCATAATCAGAAAGGAAACCTGATTCTTTTACCTTTTTTCCATCAAGTTCTTTTCTGCAGAGATTAGATCTTGGTTTGTTACCGCCTCACCCTCCTGTCCTTTAACTGAAACTTGAGTTATCAAAAACATCCTATGCTAAAAAAGCCCATGCTTTGCCTAATTGTCCTTACTATCCTTTCTAAATCAGAGTCACATTGACCAAAGACCTGGTCAAGATCAGGTTTGAAACAAAACAAAGCAAAAGCTTGGGGTTTTTGTTTTAGATTGCTTTTTCCTCTCTGTGAAGGCAAGACTACAACAGCAATCCTTTCAAAGGATTTCTCAATCCAAAACTATTTACTGAGGGCCATTTTATTCAAAACCGTGCTGGGTACTGGAGCTAATGAGGGATAAGATAGACATAGGCTTGGCTCTCATGAAGCTAACACTCTAGTAAGTGAAGGTCATAATCACCTAATTTACAGTTAGTTATCAAGTTACAGTTGTGTTGAGGTGTCACAAAGAAGAGGTATGAGGTACTATAAAAGCATAAAACAAGAAAACCTGACTTCACTTTGAGAGTCAAAAAAAAGCTTAGTTAGGTGTTGAAAGAAAGGCAGGGGTTAAATGGGCCATAGTTTAGGGGATTCCATAGTTCAGGGAATTCCCCATAGAATGGGGATTCCAGGCAGAGGGAACAGCGTCTACGAATCCTATGAGGAAGAAAAGAGCATGTTAGAGGACCTGGTAAAAGTCTAGTGTGATTGGAAAAAAGAAAAAAGTAAAAGAGAAAAAGAAGGACAAAATAATAGGTGGAAGGTTTTATGTGGGGCCTTATAGGCTAGAATTTTTACCTTTACTCTGACATCAGTGGGAAGCCATTGAAGAGTCCTAGGCAGTGGAATAATGTGTATTTTCAAAGATTAGTCCAGCTGCAGTGTGGAGAAAAGGAGGAAGGGAAATAAGGATGATGCAAGAAGACCACTCAGGGGAGTGGAACAGTATTCTAGGTGAAACAGGTTTGCAGATCAGTCAAGAAAATGCCCATGGAGATGAAGAGACATACACTGACACAAAAGTTATTTGATTGTAAAAGTGATAGAATTTGGCCAGAGTTATAACTAAGGGGAAAAGAAGAGCTCATGGTGATACCGATGTTTTTGGATTAGACAACTAGGCAGATGGTTATACCAGACACTGGGATGGAATATGATAGGCATGGGATGGGTTTGGAAGACTGATGACAAATTTATTTCTGGACTTACATTAGTTAGATCACTAAGTAGAGGTGTTATGTTGGCATTGGATATATCAGGCTGCAGCCCAGAGGAACATCGGAGTTAAAAATGTACATTTGGATAAAAATACATTATATGTTTATAAAAAATAAAAAATAAATAAAAATTTTTTAAAAATGTACATTTGGGGGCACCTGGGTGGCTCAGTGGGTTAAGCCTCTGCCTTCAGCTCAGGTCATGATCTCAGGGTCCTGGGATTGAGCCCCACATTGGGCTCTCTGCTCAGCAGGGAGCCTGCTTCTCCCTTCTCTCTGCCTGCCTCTCTGTCTACTTATGATTTCTCTCTCTGTCAAATAAATAAATAAAAATAAAGCCTTTTTTTAAAAAAGTACATTTGATGAGAAACTGTGGGCAAGGGGAAAAAGCAATAAGGAAATAGTCCAAGGAGGACAGAAGAAAGCCAAGGCTAATCTTAAGCCCAGATGGAAAACATGGGCAGAGGGTGATCAACCCACAACTAGGAGACACCAGGAAAACTTTTCTTTATTTTCCAAAGTTTCTGTAATTGGAATGTCTCATAATAACCAAAAGCAATAGTCATTATTTTGAGTGAGAAAATGAATTAGAACATTCATGGTAGATCATCTGTGCTATACTTTTAAAACCATAGGATTATAGCAACTAACAGAAGTACAAAAAGCACAAAAAAAATCACAAAGTGGCATTTCCCTTTGCTTTTACCCTTCATGCCCATTTTCTTGTAGCACTAAGAATACAGTAGAGGAGCTGTGACATTTAGGTATCTTCTTGGAATTGCATGTTTTCCTAATAATGACCCTATTCCTTATCCCATACCCCTCAAATTGTAGAACTCACTATTAATCAGCTTGCACAACCATCCACCAGCAAACAATTGTTGTGTGCCTACTATGTTCCAACCCTAAAATATAAGGACACACAAAATAGCCACAGACCCTACCTTCTTGGAACTTATAGTCTACCAGGCGGATGGCAATTAAATATAAACACACAAATAAAAATATAACTATAAATTATGTTCAATGCTGTGGAGGAAAACTACAGGGTGCTATGATACAATGTAATAAAGAATCCTAATTTTTTTGCACACATGGATGATGAAGGATCAGGGAAAGGATCACTCTGAATACAGGGCATTGAAGCCCAGTACAAAAGATGAATAAGAGGTACCTAAGAAATGATTGAGGGACGCATGCCAGGCAGAGGCAAGTGCATGCATAGTCAATCTGAGGAATAAAAAGATTTAACTAGTATCACTGGATGGTTTGAGTGGAGGAAAGAGTAGCAGAGGGGAAGCAAAGAAGGAAAGAAAAGAAGGGCCAGATTACACAGAGTCTCTAAGCCAGGGAAAGGATGGAAGCTTTTTCCTAAATGCAATATACTTCTCCAGGAGAGTCATATTTATATTTTGAAATGATTAATTATTTCTTTAAAACTTATGAATTACTTAAAAATAAAGCAGGGGAATTTTGCTTCTGACCTTGAAGGATTAAATGCTATGGATACTGTGTTCCCACCCACCATAAATAACTAGAACAATAGAAAAGATGGAAAATAAAAGAACAGTTTTCAGAGCATGGGCCTGGGATCGCTGAGGGAAGGGAAACAAAGCAGGTGAGTCTTCCAGTTGCCCCAGATTATTACCTAGAATCGTGTTCAGGTCACAACTCAGAGAAGGAAACCTAGCCAGAGTTCAGTGATTTCCCAAAAGATCAGAGTTTGAAAAGGCAGAGATGCCTAAAAATTGTAGGCAGAATATTAAGAATATCACAATATCAAGTAGTCTGATACTTATGTAATTAGAATTCTAGAAAGGGGGAGAGGGGCAGAAAAATGTTTGAAGAAATAATGGATGAGATTTTTACAAATTTAATGAAAACTATAAACCACAGAGCCAAGAATCTCCATAAACCACGAGCAGAATAAACACGAAAAAAACCACACGAGAGAACATCACATTCAAAGTGACAAGAAGGAGCAGAATAGAAAATAAAATCTTAAAAGCAGCCAGAAAAAGACAGTATATGTACAGAAGAAGAAAGAATGAATGACAGTAGACTTTTTATCAGAGATCTAAGAAAATGAATGACACCTTTAAAGTAAGAAAGGAGAAAAAAGTACTGTTGGCATGAAAGAAAAAAAATCTTTCAAACATGGAGATGAAATAATGACTTTTCTCAAACCAACGAAATGTAAGAGTATTCACTGCCAAAAAGATCTGCATGTTATGTTAAAGGAAATTCTTTAGGCAGAAGGAAAATGAAACCAGGTAAAAAGTTGAATCTACTCAGGGAGGAGTCAGGATGGCGGAGAAGTAGCAGACTGAGACTACATCAGGTAGCAGGAGATCAGCTCGATAGCTTATCTAAACATTGCAAACACCTACAAATCCAATGGGAGATCGAAGAGAAGAAGAACAGCATTTCTAGAAACAAAAAATCAACCACTTTCTGAAAGGTAGGACTGGCGGAGAAGTGAATCCAAAACGATAGGAAGATAGACCGGGGGGGGAGGGGCCGGCTCCCGGCAAGCGGCGGAGGAACGGAGCACAAAATCAGGACTTTTAAAAGTCTGTTCCACTGAGGGACATTGCTCCAGAGGCTAAACCGGGGTGAAGCCCACGCAGGGTCAGTGTGGCCCCAGGTCCCGCAGGGTCACAGAAGTATCGGGGGTGTTGGAGTGTCACAGAGCTCGCAGGCATTAGAATGGAGAAGCCGCTACAGAGACAGAGCTGAGGACTGAACTCTCAGCTTGGGGTTACCTTGAACCGGTCACAGGCTGGGTGAGCTCAGAACGCGGCTGGAGACTGGGAATATGGGAGTGATTGGGCACTGTTCTCTGGGGGCCCACTGAGGAGTGGGGCCCTGGGCTCTTGGCTCCTCCGGACCGGAGACTGGGAGAACGCCATTTTCATTCCCGTCCTCCGGAACTCTACGGAAAGCGTTCAGGGAACAAAAGCTCCCGAAAGCGAATCCAAGTGGATTACTTGGTCCGGCCCCCGGTAAGGGCGGTGCAATTCTGCCTCGGGCAAAGACATTTGAGAGTCACTACAACAGGCCCCTCCCCCAGACGATCAACAAAAAATCCAGGCACGATGAAGTTCATCTATCAAGGAAAGCAGGTTCAATACCTAGGACAGCAGCAGAATTCCAGAGGAGGAGAAAGCAAAGCACGGAAATCATGGCTTTCTCCCCATGATTCTTTAGTCTTGCAGTTAATTCAATTTTTTTTCAATTTTTTTTCTTTCTTTTTTCTTCTTCTGCTAAATTTTTTTAAACTTTTACCCTTTTCTTTTTTAACGTTTTTTGACTAGTTTATCTAAAATATATATTTTTTCTTTCTTTTTTATATTTTTTCTTTATTTGTTTTATTTTTTTAATTTTTTCTTTTTTTTTTTCCTGAACCTCTTTTTATCCCTTCTCCCCCCGACAATTTGGGGTCTCTTCTCATTTGGTTACAGTGCATTTTTCTGGGGTCTTTGCCACCCTTTTAGTATTTTATTTGATCCTTCATATACTCTTATCTGGACAAAATGACAAGGCAGAAAAAATCACCACAAACAAAAGAACAAGAGGCAGTACCGAAGGCTAGGGACCTAATCAACACAGACATTGGTAATATGTCAGATCAAGAGCTCAGAATGATGATTCTGAACGTTCTAGCCGGGCTCGAAAAAGGCATGGAAGATATTAGAGAAACCCTCTCTGGAGATATAAAAGCCCTTTCTGGAGAAATTGAAGAACAAATCTAACCAAGTTGAAATCAAAAAAGCTATTAATGAGGTGCAATAAAAAATGGAGGCTCTCACTGCTAGGATAAATGAGGCAGAAGAAAGAATTAGTGATATAGAAGACCAAATGACAGAGAATAAAGAAGCTGAGCAAAAGAGGGAGAAACAGCTACTGGACCATGAGGGTAGAATTCGAGAGATAAGTGACACCATAAGATGAAACAACATTAGAATAATTGGGATTCCAGAAGAAGAAGAAAGAAAGAGGAGAGCAGAAGTTATATTGGAGAGAATTATTGGAGAGAATTTCCCTAATATGGCAAAGGGAACAAGCATCAAAATCCAGGAGGTTCAGAGAACCCCCCTCAAAATCAACAAGAATAGGCCCACACCCCGTCACCTAATAGTAAAATTTACAAGTCTTAGTGACAAAGAGAAAATCCTGAAAGCAGCCCGGGAAAAGAAGTCTGTAACATACAATGGTAAAAATATTAGATTGGCAGCAGACTTATCCACAGAGACCTGGCAGGCCAGAAAGAGCTGGCATGATATATTCAGACCACTAAATGAGAAAAACATGCAGCTGAGAATACTCTATCCAGCCAGGCTATCATTGAAAATAGAAGGAGAGATAAAAAGCTTTCCAGGACAAACAAAACCTGAAAGAATTTGCAAACACCAAACCAGCTCTACAGGAAAAATCCTCTAAGCAAAGAGAGAGCCTAAAAGTAGTAGATCAGAAAGGAGCAGAGACAATATACAGTAACAGTCACCTTACAGGCAATATAATGGCACTAAATTTGTATCTCTCAATAGTTACCCTGAATGTTAATGGGCTAAATGTCCCAGTGGATAAAAAAACAAAACCCATCTATATGTTGCCTACAAGAAACTCATTTTAGACGCGAAGACACCTCCAGATGTAAAGTGAGGGGGTGGAAAACAATTTACCACACTAATGGGCATCAGAAGAAAGCTGGGGTGGCAATCCTTGTATCAGATCAATTAGATTTTAAGCAAAAGACTATAATAAGAGATGAGGAAGGACACTATATCCTACTCAAAGGGTCTGTCCGACAAGAAGATCTAACAATTTTAAATGTCTATGCCCCTAACGTGGGAGCAGCCAACTATATAAACCAATTAATAATGACAAAATCAAAGAAACACATCAATAATAATACAATAATAGTAAGGGACTTTAACACTCCCCTCACGGTAATGGACAGATCATCCAAGCAAAAGGTCAACAAGGAAATAAAGGCCTTAAATGACACACTGGACCAGATGGACATCACAAATATATTCAGAACATTTCATCCCAAAGCAAAAGAATACATATTCTTCTCTAGTGCACATGGAACCTTCTCCAGAATAGATCACATCCTGGGTCACAAATCAGGTCTCAACCAGTATCAAAAGATTAGGATCATTCCCTGCATATTTTCAGACCAATGCTCTGAAGCTAGAACTCAATCACAAGAGGAAAGCTGGAAAGAACCCAAATAAGTGGACACTAAACAGCATCCTTCTAAAGAATGAATGGGTCAACCAGGAAATTAAAGAAGAATTGAAAAAATTCATGGAAACAAATGATAGTGAAAACACAATGGTTCAAAATCTGTGGGACACAGCAAAGGCAGTCCTGAGAGGAAAATATATAGCGGTACAAGCCTTTCTCAAGAAACAAGAAAGGTCTCAAGTTCACAACCTAACCCTACACCTAAAGGAGCTGGAGAAAGAAACCCTAAACCCAGCAGGAGAAGAGAAATCATAAAGATCAGAGCAGAAATCAATGAAATAGAAACCAAAAAAAAACAATAGAACAAATCAATGAAACTGGGAGCTGGTTCCTTGAAAGAATCAATAAGATTGATAAACCCCTGGCCAGACTCATCAAAAAGAAAAGGGAAAGGACCCAAATCAATAAAATCATGAATGAAAGAGGAGAGATCACAACTAACACCAAAGAAATACAGACAATTATAAGAACATACTATGAGCAACTCTACGCCAACAAATTGGCCAATCTGGAAGAAATGGATGCATTCCTAGAGACATATAAACTACCACAACTGAACCAGGAAGAAATAGAAAACCTGAACAGGCCCATAACCAGTAAGGAGATTGAAACAGTCATCAAAAATCTCCAAACAAACAAAAGCCCAGGGCCAGACGGCTTCCCAGGGGAATTCTACCAAACATTTATTTTTTTTTTTAAAGATTTTATTTATTTATTTGATACAAGTAGAGAGAGAGGCAGGCAGAGATAGAGAGAGAGAGGGAAGCAGGCTCCCTGCTGAGCAGAGAGCCCGATGCGGGACTCGATCCCAGGACCCTGAGATCATGACCTGAGCCGAAGGCAGCGGCTTAACCCACTGAGCCACCCAGGCGCCCTCTACCAAACATTTAAAGAAGAACTCATTCCTATTCTCCTGAAACTGTTCCAAAAAATAGAAATGGAAGGAAAACTTCCAAACTCATTTTATGAGGCCAGCATCACCTTGATCCCAAAACCAGACAAGGACCCCACCAAAAAAGAGAACTACAGAACAATATATTTGAAGAACACAGATGCAAAAATTCTCACCAAAATACTAGCCAACAGGATTCAACAGTACATTAAAAGGATTATTCACCACGATCAAGTGGGATTTATTCCAGGGCTGCAAGTTGGTTCAACATCCGCAAATCAATCAATGTGATACAACACATCAATAAAAGAAAGAACAAGAACCATATGATACTCTCAATAGATGCTGAAAAAGCATTTGACAAAGTACAGCATCCCTTCCTGATCAAAACTCTTCAAAGTGTAGGGATAGAGGGCACATACCTCAATATTATCAAAGCCATCTATGAAAAACCCACCGCAAATATCATTCTCAATGGAGAAAAACTGAAAGCTTTTCCGTTAAGGTCAGGAACATGGCAGGGATGTCCATTATCACTACTGCTATTCAACATGCTGCTAGAAGTCCTCGCCTCAGCAATCAGACAACAAAAAGAAATTAAAGGCATCCAAATTGGCAAAGAAGAAGTCAAACTATCACTCTTTGCAGATGATATGATACTATATGTGGAAAACCCAAAAGACTCCACTCCAAAACTGCTAGAACTTGTACAGGAATTTAGTAAAGTGTCAGGATATAAAATCAATGCACAGAAATCGGTTGCATTTCTGTACACCAACAACAAGACAGAAGAAAGAGAAATTAAGGAGTCAATCCCATTTACAATTGTACCCAAAACTATAAGATACCTAGGAATAAACCTAACCAAAGAATCTAAGAATCTATATGCAGAAAACTATAAAGTACTCATGAAAGAAATTGAGGAAGACACAAAGCAATGGAAAAATGTTCCATGCTCCTGGATTGGAAGAATAAATATTGTGACAATGTCTATGCTCTCTAAAGCAATCTACACATTTAATGCAATCCCTATCAAAATACCATCCATTTTTTTCAAAGAAATGGAACAAATAATCCTAAAATTTATATGGAACCAGAAAAGACCTTGAATAGCCAAAGGAATATTGAAAAAGTAAGCCAAAGTTCATGGTATCACAATTCCGGACTTCAAGCTCTATTACAAAGCTGTCATCATCAAGACAGCATGGTACTGGCACAAAAACAGACACATAGATCAATGGAACAGAATAGAGAGCCCAGAAATAGACCCTCAACTCTATGGCCAACTAATCTTCAGCAAAGCAGGAAAGAATGTCCAATGATAAAAAGACAGCCTCTTCAATAAATGGTGCTGGGAAAATTGGACGGCCACATGCAGAAAAATGAAATTGGACCACTTCCTTACACCACACATGAAAATAGACTCAAAATGGATGAAGGACCTCAATGTGAGAAAGGAATCCATCAAAATCTTTGAGGAGAACATAGGCAGCAACCTCTTCGACCTCAGTCGCAGCAATATCTTCCTAGGAACATCGGCAAAGGCAAGGGAAGCAAGGGCAAAAATGAACTATTGGGATTTCATCAAGATCAAAAGCTTTTGCACAGCAAAGGAAACAGTTAACAAACCAAAAGACAACTGATAGAATGGGAGAAGATATTTGCAAATGACATATCAAATAAAGGGCTAGTGTCCAAAATCTATAAGGAACTTAGAAAACTCAACACCCAAAGAACAAACAATCCAATCAAGAAATGGGCAGAGGACATGAACAGACATTTCTGCAAAGAAGACATCCAAATGACCAACAGACACATGAAAAAGTGCTCCACATCACTGGGCATTAGGGAAATACAAATCAAAACCACAATGAGATATCACCTCACACCAGTCACAATGGCTAAAATTAACAAGTCAGGAAATGAGAGATGCTGGCGAGGATGCAGAGAAAGGGGTACCCTCCTACACTGTTGGTGGGAATGCAAGCTGGTGCAACCACTCTGGAAAACAGCATGGAGGTTCCTCACAATGTTGAAAATAGAACTACCCTATGACCCAGCAATTGCACTACTGGGTATTTACCCTAAAGATACAAACGTAGTGATCCGAAGGGGCACGTGCACCTGAATGTTTATAGCAGCAATGTCTACAGTAGCCGAACTATGGATAGAACCTAGATGTCCATCAACAGATGAATGGATAAAGAAGAGGTGGTATATATACACAATGGAATACTATGCAGCCATCCAAAGAAATGAAATCTTGCCATTTGCGACAACATGGATGGAACTAGAGGGTATCATGCTTAGTGAAATAAGTCAATCAGAGTAAGGCAACTATCATATGATCTCCCTGATATGAGGACGTGGAGATGCAACATGGGGGGTTAGGGGGATAGGAGAAGAATAAATGAAACAAGATGGGATTGGGAGGGAGACAAACCATAAGTGACTCTTAATCTCACAAAACAAACTGGGGGTTGCTGGGGTTGGGAGAGGGGGAGGGGGGTTATGGACATTGGGGAGGGTGTGTGCTATGGTGAGTGCTGTGAAGTGTGTAAACCTGGCGATTCACAGACCTGTACCCCTGGGGATAAAAATACATTATATGTTTATTAAAAAATAAGAAATAAATTTAAAAATTTAAAAAAAAAGTGATGGGGGGATGGGTGAGCCTGGTGGTGGGTATTAAGGAGGGCACGTATTTCATGGAGCACTGGGTGTGGTACATAAACAATGAATACTGGAACACTGAAATAATAAAATAAAGTTTGCATATCAAAAAAAAAGTTGAATCTACTCAAAGGAATGAACAAATGGTAAATACATAGGTAAACATAAAATCATTTTTCTCAATTTTTAGATCTTTTTATTTGGTAATAGACTGTCTATAGCAAAATAATAGCAGTGTATTGTGGGGTTTATAACACATGAGTAATTTTTTTTAATACATAAGTAATTTAAATGAGCAACATTAATCAGACCAAGGACAGGGGAGGGGGATGGAAGCCTACAGTTGTAAGATTCTTATACTGCACAGGGAGTGGCACAAAATTATTTAAAAGTATACTGTTGTAAGTTAAAGATGTGTATTCTAAACCCTAGTGCAACCGCTAAAAAATAAAACAAAGAAGGACACCTATTAAATCATTGGTGGAGATAAAATGGAATAACATGAAACAATCAAAAGAAAGAAAGCAAAGAGGGGGAAAAGGAACACAGAACAGATGGGACAAATAAAAATGAACAGCAAGATGCTTCATTAAAACCTAACCCTATTGCTAGAGTAAAAGTAAATTGTTTAAACACGTCAGTTAAAAGAGAAAGAATGTGGGGCGCCTGGGTGGCTCAGTGGGTTAAAGCCTCTGCCTTCGGCTCAGGTCATGATCCCAGGGTTCTGGGATCGAGCCCCGCATCGGGCTCTCTGCTCTGCGGACAGCCTGCTTCCTCCTCTCTCTCTCTGCCTGCCTCTCTGCCTACTTGTGATCTCTGTCTGTCGAATAAATAAATAAAATCTTAAAAGAGAGAGAATGTCTTTTATTTAGATAAATAAAAAATAACAAAAAATTAAAAAGCACAAGACTCAACTACCTGGTGTCAACAAATCCCGTGTGTGACTGTTTTCAATATAGGTTCCTCAATTTCTTAGGCTCTGAATGCTTTGAGTGGACCCTAGGTCTTAAGATTATTGTGGTGTGTATAGTTTTCTTCACTCAATCAAGGAAAATACTTTTTTGTTGATAAGTTAACACTGTTTTGCTAATAATAACCATATCTTGATAGCTGTACAGACTGGTTTGTAAAGGAATCTACAAAACGTAAGCATATCTGACACTAAAATTCCTCATGCTTAGCTTTCATCTATCATTTTTTGTCAAGTGAAAAAGAGTTTATAGGCCATAGTTGCAGTATTGCTTTCACAATACCCCGCCTTTAGAAATTTCTTCCCTGACTCACATGTTATGAGCCCTACTTGATAATGGCTATAGAGTAAATTCATGCATTTCACAAAAATGAAAATAGCAAGCATTTAGGCTTCTAAGAAATTATCTTTTTGGAATTTAATATAATTTTACTGTTTCAGAGGGGCAATTGTTTTATTTTACACACAGGACCATTTTCTAATAATATGCCCCACTTCAAATAAAACACAATAGTTATTTACCATGAAATAGTTTTTTAAATGGTAACCATATGATGTTAACATAAAAATATACCTAGGTATTACAAAATCATTCTATATAATTTTAATTAGCATAGAGAGAATGAGATATGTACAAACTATCTGGCACTTGTGACCCGACAAGTGCTTAACACGGCCACCATTTTTGAGATACTCTGTTTGGCCCAAGGACTGCAAACTTGAGGAGGAAGTAACAGAGCTGCTTCTTATTCTACATGAAGAAGGATAATGACTAGGTAGAAATTTTGTGCATATGTGCAAAAAATTAATGGATGACAGACTAGTTATTCTTCTCATTTTAATTTTTCTTTCAACAGGAAGGGTTTGCCAATGACCCACTACACTGTGGTGTGCAGAGCCCCATTTTGCTGACTGCATGGAGACATTGTTTCAGAATTGTACTCAATAGTGCCCTAGTGATCTCAGAAATTTACGAAGGCTTTCCTCTTCTTTCATTAAGACCGCCATTTTGCATATAGCTCTTGAAGGACCAATTATCAGTTGTTCATCTCATATATGTCATTTGTTCATTGCTACATTGCTAAGGAGGATCAAAACATAATAGGAGAAAGGGAAACATGTAGCTGAAAAGAAGCTTTTGTTATGTAAACTCTGTCTATAACTCATAAAATCTTATGGGATAAGAAGTTGAAAATTTCATTTGCCAGAAACCCTCTTGAGAAGAACAGTGCTATTTTGGGGGCGAAAAGGACTCTGGTGAGTCATTTTAGTTGTGGAGCACAGATCAAGGACTATCATGGAACCACTATCTGTGTGACAAGAAGAGGAATTAGAGGAGAAAGATATGATCATACAACGTGGTCACACTGTAGCAACTCCTCAGGTATTCAGTACAATTACTAAACTCAAGAAATAGTTGGTGAAAGAAAATTGTGTGTGTGTACGTGTGAGAGAGAGAGAGAGAGAGAGAGAGGAATAAGAGACTGGGCTTTTGACCAGCATGATGTGATATAAAGTTTGGACAACATATGAGGAAAACATGTCATGCCCTTTCTGGAGTAAATACTGCTAGGTGCCAATGCTTCCAAGTTAGAGGGACCGAAAAGATCTTCTAAGAGCTATGCTTCATGTATCAGGGTTAATTAGGGACACAATGAACCCTTCACGAAGCTGCAGCTCAGAGAGGGCCACAAGAGAATCTTACTCTCGTCCTCATCCAGTTGCCCAGAGCACACAGCTGGCACTTAGCAGGCCTTTAGTGGTTAGCTGTGCAACAGACAAATGAAAATAGTTGTCTTATGACAAACTAGCTTTGTTTCATCTCAAAATATTTGTAAAAATAGAAACTTAGAAAATAAACTTAAGTTTAGGCAAATAATCCATATCCCCAACTAACTGATACAACACACAGTAGTAGTGATTAGAGATGCTTTGGCTGGGAGAAATGTCAATGTCAGTAATAGAAATAGTAAAACTAGAAATAGAAATTTCAAGTGTGAACAAGTTTTTTTGTTGTTGTTGTTGTTGTTGTTGTTGTTGTTTTTAAAGATTTTTTATTTATTTGACAGAGAGAGAGATCACCAGTAGGCAGAGAGGCAGGCAGAGAGAGAGGAGGAAGCAGGCTCCCTGCAGAGCAGAGAGCCCGATGCGGGGCTCGATCCCAGGACCCTGAGATCATGACCTGAGCCGAAGGCAGCGGCTTAATCCACTGAGCCACCCAGGCGCCCCGTGAACAAGTTTTATATGTTAAGATGCTCTTAGAACACTTGGCAGTTGTAGAACGCCTTTAGCGTGAGGGAAGCCTTATTTATTCCATTTGCCCACAAGGCCTATGTGAATTTCTCCAGGAAGCAAGATGATTAAATGGCCAGACTGAAACTTGGGCCTACATCTGGGCTGTAGGTCTAATGCTCTTTCTACTACCCAGAGCTGCTTTCTACTCTAGACCCAGACTAAGCAGAAACCAGCCCTCTTCCATTCCTGCTGCCTTTATGTGCCTATTTTAAAATAATAATAAAATTTAAATAAATTTTAAAAAAGTAAAACCTTCTTTCCATTTTCTCTGCTCCAAAAATTCTCAAAGCACAAGCTGCTTCCATTCATTGACACTAAACCTGATTCTTAAATGCGTCTTTTATAAGGATGGGGGGAAAAGCATTCTTTGGGGTGGGCTGTATTATTCTGACCGTCTGAACGAGAGCAGAAAGCTACAGGTCTCTCTGTGGGATTAACACCGATAGCCATTTCTTGTGCACAGAGCAATTTCACATACACCATAAAACCATGCTTACAATCTGCTTAGTAAGGTCAAGCTTCCTCAGCAAACAATGAACAGCTCCTACTGCAGTTTCCTCCAGAGGGCAGAATTAAATTAGATAGTTGTCTGCTTGTTACATGACTCTTCTACTAACTCAGCTGGAGCCAACAGAAACATTGATCTAACATTGTGTAAGGCAGCCAGTATCTTTGAACAATTGCTTGACCAATGGTTATTTCCTTTAAAATGTGAACTTTTAATAATTTGCTTCTAATATGAAATTCCTAATAAGAGTCTGTGAGTTAGGAATTTTAAGAAATAAAGCATTTTGCATGATGCTTTGCTACCTTACTAACATTCAATTAAAGAATGAAGAAGCATAAAAGTTCAATGTTTGCTGTGTTAATATGTGCCTGGCTCTATTTCTCCTGCCCCCTTTAGGGTATTGCTACTGGCTCCATGCCCCCTGCTCTCAAGACAGACTTATCAGGGCGCCTGGGTGGCTCAGTCAGTTAAGCATCTGCCTTTGACTCTGGTCATGATCCCAGGGTCTTGGAATCAAGCTCCACATCTGGCTCCCTCCTGCTCAGCGGGAAGCCTGCTTCTCCCTCTCTCCCTCCCCTGCTTGTATTCCCTCTCTCGCTATGTCTCTCTCTGTCAAATAAATAAAATATTTTAAAAAGACAGACTTTGGGTGCCTGGATGGCTCAGTGGGTTAGGCCTCTGCCTTCAGCTCAGGTCACGATCTCGGGGTCCTGGGACCTGCATCGGGCTCTCTGCTTGGCAGGGGGCCTGCTTCCTCCTCTCTCTCTGCCTGCTTGTGATCTCTCTCCATCAAACAAATAAATAAAAGCTTTAAAAGAAAAATTTAAAAGAAGAAAAAGAAAAAAGAAAAAGACATACTTAATCTGTTTACTAGCAGGCAAAGTAAATTTACAGTGCTGAATGACACCATTGAGAGCTTGGGACTGGCCTTGCTGAGCACACACAGACACACTTGCACATCCATTGAGTTGAAATTTTGCCAAGAACCTATTAACCCATCCTAATGAACTGCTGTTTTTCATTTAAAACACCATTAGTTTCCTATGGTTTGTTGCTCACGGTTGAAGCAGCAAACACACCATCAAGTGGTTGGAAAAGGTGTTGCTTTGCTGGAAGCCCGTATGTCTCTGGAGAATTCAAACTTGGCTTTGCTATGTATCACCTTCCTTTCACTTCTGGAAATAATCAGGCATTCCAAATCTTTAAGACCACCTCCCAGAATACAGGAGGATTTTTTTAAAAACACATATCCTTGCTTAAAGGTTCTGGATAATTTATTTTGCTGTAAGCTGTGCAGAGGCTTGCTTTGCTTCTAAAAATTATTATGTAATACTGACTGTATAGAACCAACAACTCTCAGTCTAAACCTCTACATCAATAGATTAACAAAGAGACCCCTCTCAGTGTTTCGGAAGGCTTTCCCTAAGATAGTTTTAAATATTTGCTACATTATTATACTTTTTTTTTTTTTTTAAGAGAGAGAGAGCATGCACACTCAGGGGGGAGGGGCAAAGGGGGAGGGAGAGAAAGAATCTTAAACAGGCTCCATGCTGAGCATAGAGCCCCACACAGGGCTCAATCTCACAACCATGAGATCATAACCTAGGCTGAAACCAAGAGTCCAATGTTTAATTGACTGACCCAGGCAGATGCCCCATTATCATACTTTTCAATAACAAAGCCCTTAGTAATAACAAGAGTCTGAGTTTTATTGATAGTGAAAATAGTAAGTTAGCAGGGAAAAAAGCTTCTTATTTTCTGAGGTTTGCTTTTGGTTTAAATATCCGAGGAGATGAAATATTAAGATGTCAAGAAAGTTGCTTTTTTGTTTTATTTCAAAAAATACATTCTCCGCATCAAGTGCAGAGAATGCAATTTTAAGTTACCGTACCTCAGTATAGTTTTTTTCTTACAAAGAAGATGCAAAATGAAGAACTTAGTGAGCCAATTATATCTTCAACTCAGCAGATAACAAAAACATTTATAAACAATTCATTTAAAAAGTATAAGCAGCACAAGAAATAGTAAATACATTTCTAGAACAACAGGAACCATTTCATGGTAGGAAGCATTAAAAAACAATAGCACTGAGGCACCTGGGTGGTTCAGTCGGTTAACTGTCTGCCTTCAGCTCAGGTCACAATCCCAGGGTCCTGAAGAGGAGACCCCCCATTGCGCTCCATGCTCATGCTCTCTCTCACTATCTTTGTCACTATCTTTCTCTCTCTCTCTCAAATAAACAAAATATTTAAAAATAAATAAATAAAAATAAATAAATAAAAACAATAGCATTGTTCCACTGAGTTTTGTTTTATTTTGTATCACTTTCAGCTTCTTTTCCAGGTTGTTAAAACTTTTATCTTGTAGTGCTTTCAACACAACTTGTCCAAAAATTGAGATAATATAGTACATTAACCCAGTGTATTCCATGTGGAAGGTGAAAGCAAAAAGGAGGCAGAGCACGTGTGGGCAGAGCCGCCCACCCTGGGCTCGCAGCTCCCTGCAGCTGCCTGCACAGTGGCGTTCGGCCCTGGTTGCAGACGTCATTAGGCATTTGGTGGTTGATTGATTGAATAATAAAAGACTTGTGGAGAGTAAAGAACTTCGAAACTGGAACAATTACAATCAGAGAGAAAGGGCCAGACTAATTGTGTGAGAGTGGCAGGTGGTCGATAAAGCTGTAGAGACCTGGAGTGCGCAAACTTCAGAAGCATTACATTTTGTAGGAACGCTCTCAGCAATCAAGAGGCTTGGGCCCTAGTGGGAGAGACAGAGGCTTCACAGATGACTATCTTCTCAGGAACACAGACACTGTCAGAAATAGGCCAACATAATTAAGAAACTCGTTTTAGATCTACAAAGTTTGTCCTAATCTTTCTCCTGGAAGACTAAAGACCACGGGTAGTGTGAGCCCCAGTGTGGATTCCCCCAGTAATCATGTTGTCAGATTCAGAATTGTTTGTGGACACGCCATGCTATTGGCCCTTGTCAGCCTTGGACTTCATGGTCTACCAACGCTGCAGAACATTAGCAGTAGGTTGGATAGAAAATACCAGGACAAGGCTACCCTAGGACCCGTCTTGTTGCCAGTACTCCGAGACCCAGCCAACCCTTCCCTCAGTTTTCTATTTCCTTCGGTGAGCTTCTCCATGCTTTCACCTCTATTTGATTTTATTAGTCTCTAAGAAATGGCCCTTGACTATTCACAAGAAAGGAGGTGTCTGAGAGATTTGACTGGATTGATTGGCCAGGGATGGCAAGCCACATAACCTCCTCTTGAGTACACCTCCACCAAAAGAAGAAATGCTCTAAGATGAACAATAAAGGATTATGAGATTCAGGTGCTCCACACAGGGTTACACTGAGAATGACAGAAATTAGGTAGGTTCTGTCCAATAAGCTTTAGCAGTCAAGCCAAACTGTAGCAGGATGTAGTAAATTTAGGGTGGAAAAATCTGACTCTGAAAGTCACCCATGTGTGAACTTGTGATTTTGCTTTCCTTTTTCTTAAATTTTTTCTCTTATATATTTATTTAACCTTCTCTTTCACTTAACGTTTTGTTGTGTTAAAGTTCATTGAGAGGCAGCATAAAGAGCAGAAAAAAAACATGGGCTATTGGTGAAAAGATGAGTTTGAAAGCTAGTGCTGCCCACTGCTTCTCTAATCCCTAATTTCTTTATACTGAAAGTGATCCAATGTTTGCCTGGCAAGGTTGTGGTAAAGACTGGAAATGAGGCATGAAAAATGCTTGGTGTATAACAGGCAGTCAAAAATGGTAGCATGTTACTATTTTGGGGAAAAAAAGAAAAAAGTCCCAATCTTATTTCAGAAGAGCTAATGAAAAAGATAAGTTTTTTAGAGGTAGGCCAAGATAGCAAGGTCCAAAAATGTTGTGTTGAGAAAAGGACTGTTCTAGTTTACCAATCTCTCAATCTCTTTCTCTCTCTCTTTCTCTCCCTTAAGACTGTCTATGGTTGGCCCTTATTAGAACTTCTTTCTCAATACAGTGACCACATACCCAAAAAAATCCCTTTCTTGGTTACAGTATAGTATACAGACTATTTCTCACATATAGTCCCTTCTCTATTCTCAATTGTACCAACTTCTTTTAGGGCCTTAATATCTTTGCCTTGGATTATATGATTTCTTAAGTAATTTTTCTGCCTCTGGTTTCTTTTTCTGACTATTCATTCTATATATTATTGCTAGATTGATTTTCCTAAATCTCAGCCACATTTCTGTCATTCACTCTGCTCAAAAACCCTTACTACTTCCCTAGTACCTGTGAACTTAAACTCAAGCTTCCCAGTGAATAATTCAAACACTTCCATAATGGAGGCCTGATTTATCTTTCCCACTTTATCTCCGTGGTCAGTCAAACAACTCTTCCCTCAATACAAGCACACTATCACTTTTCTCATCTTTCCCCATATGAAATGTCTGTCCTCCCATCTCCGTAAGCACACTTTTCAATTCAGTTGCCCTTTTTCCTCAAAATCTTTCCTTGAATGTACATACCCCTTCCTCCCCTCCCTCACTCAGTCTGAGCAATGGAGGAGCAGGGTCTGTGTCTTTTAATTTTGTTTTTGCAATTCTCCCACCGCCTCAGATAAGGCTTCACATGTTATAGGAAGTCAATAACTATTTTTAACTACATAAATAAATGAACAAATTAAAAGTCTCTTGGAGGAAAGTTTCTACGAAAGAAAATGGCAAAATAGACAAGAGAACAAGGATGCGTTTTCTTGTTTCATCATGCAAAATGATATTGCAGAAAGTCAGAACCAACAGTTATGGTGAACATTTGCCTTTTTTTTTTTTTTCTTACTGGCTACTCAGCATCTGAACTCCCATCCCAGGTTTAGAGAAGGCCCCACATAGGAGGAAGAGTTTACCACCCACTATAAAGCTGAAAAGGAGACTCACTTTCCCAGTCTCTCTAGCAGCTGGAGTGTGGCACCTGACCTAGGCCTGGCCCAACAGTTAGAGCCACTCGGGACTATGAACGTGGAGCGGATGGCACAGAAAAGCAGGGATGGGGAGAATCCATCCCGGTGGTGCTGACGGCAGCAGCAATGCATGGTTTCCAGCTGTAGCGATGGCGTCTCCGCTAAAAGGCAAACTGCAGCATCTAGTGTTTATGCCCTCACAGGACAGGAGCTCATGATACTGACAGTGTTTCCGGGAGCCCAGCTCCACTTCATTCACTCTCTTTTCTACAGTTGGTTCTGCAGCCTCCCCAGCAGCTCTGTCAGCTACACTGATGCCTTTCAATAAATCGATTTCCCACTTAAGTCAACCAGGGTATCAGGTCCTGCTGCTTGTCACCTCTTGCCCTTGACTCGTGCCCCAGGCTTGCCAAGCTGTTGAGGGACCTTCTCCCCCCCAGGGAGACTCTCTCAGCTATGTTTGCACCGTCATTATCTCTCATCAACAAAAGTTAACACCCCTACAGCCTACCTACATTAATTTTTAGGCAAACATGCTTTAAAGTCAGATTGCACGTTGATCTCTGTAAATAACCTATCATTTATTTCTCCTAAACAAATCAGTCTAAATGAGAGCTTGCCATCAGGACACCAGTCATGCACTGAAATTTCAAAGCATACCAGAATCGTAAAATGTCTCCTCAGGATGGGGCTTCTTCTATTTTTGGAGACTTCCAAAATACTAGCAATACTTAGATTTGACACCTCTGATATGGCTATAAACTCAGAATTTCCCTAACAAATGTGTGATTAAGCTTGTCTCAGGGAAACCACATAATTTATAAATAATTCACATATAGGACATGGCTTTGTGGTTAAGAGCATGGACTCCCTTGCCTGGGGTCAAATTCCAGTCTGCAGTGGGATCTTGGACAAATTCCTATTAAATCCCTTATGCTTTAGTTTTCTCTTCTTTAAAATGGGAATAACAAAGAGTTGCGAGGGTTAAATGAGATATGATACTCACAAAACGATGAAAACAGTACCTGATGCAGTGAACACCATTGAAATGTATGCTTTTGTTATATCCTGGAATTCTGCCTCTACAGGAAAACTATTAGAATGCATGACAGTCATTTGTGCTATCATCAAGTAAAATTCTCTTTCCTCAGCACAAGACATTCCCTGCCTCCCCATGCTTGGGTGGGGCCATGTTTCTACACCCCCCACCCCACCCCCACCCTGAACAAGTAGAATAAATTAGAGTGTTTAAATGGCAGCTTGAGATTCTCTAGAGCACTCTTTTCCCTCTAGCAAAGCAACTAGGAATGTTTGACACAGTGGAAATTAGGGAACTGGAGTAATTAACATGAGCATGGGGCGCCCTGCTGCCCTGAGGGTATATGTGTGTGTGTGAGTACAAGATAAACCTTTGTTGTTCTAAGACACTAGCCTTTTGGAGAGTGTTTGTTACATAGCATAACTTTTACTCCCCTGAGTAATGCAGAAAGAAAGGCAGTTATTTGGATATTTCAATGAAGTATTACTCTATTCCATTGAGTTCCATCCTTAGGAATATACCTTGAGTGGCGTATTACCAGTAAAGAATAAGTGAGGAATGCTGCCTAGTTCAGTGATGTCCCCAAATATCTGCCTTGTCTCTGCCTTTCCTTTGGGGTCTGAAATTTCATCCTGAAGATATTTTGGGACTCACTCTCAAGTTGTCCCTTAAAATCAGCATAAAACCCTGGGGTAGGAAATGCATACATCACCAAATCTTTACGCACTCAAGTGAATGCATTTATCCAATCCATTTTCAGGAAGAATCAGGGCAGCATGAGTTATTTTGGAGATAATCTTGGAAGGTCTTTCTGATATATAATTCAGAAAAGAAGTATGTATTTGGGAGAAAAGCGTAGCAACTATTTAATTATGGAAATAATTATCGAAGATCCATGCTCACTTAGTATTAAGACAAACCCAGCCAACTACAAGGACGACTGTTACGTACAGCCTCAGTGATGTGCTTAAGGCCACGTTGGTAAATTATTGCAAAGTTCACGTCTGACTCCCCATATCAAGATTTTAACCACTAAATCCTGCTGTTACTTTGTCAGTTCTAAGGCAAGGGGCCAAGATGGTTAGAAAGAGGCAAGGGATGCCTGGGTGGCTCAGTTGGTTAAGCAGCTGCCTTCAGCTCGGGTCATGATCCCAGTGTCCTGGGATCGAGTCCCACTTCGGGCTCCTTGCTGGGCAGGAAGCCTGCTTCTCCCTCTGCCTCTGCCTGCCACTCTGTCTGCCTGTGCGTGCTCTCTCTCTCTCTCTGTCTCTCCTTCTCTGACAAAGAAATAAATAAAATCTTTTTAAAAAATTATTAAAAAAAAAAAAAGAAAGAAAGAAAGAGGCAACAAACCAGACACATAGGAAAGAGAAGAAATGAGGACAATAGAGGTGGATAGTAAATCCCTTCCTGATCTGGAGTCCCATGCCTCTCAATGGGTTGCACCAGCGAGCCATGTACAGGCAGGCTTAGATTGATTTCTTTTACCTACCATCTTTTACCTACCTAACTCATTTATGTGCTTCATTACTAGATCTACCACTTAACTAGCTATTAGAATCTAGGCAATTTTACCTAACATCTTTGTGCCTTAGGTTTCTCTTCTGTAAAATGATAATAGGAGTTAGTTAAAATTAAATAAGAAAAATGAATGCCAAGCACTTAGCCCCGTGCCTAGCATACAGCATGCATGCGAGAAATGTTAGCTGCTATCATTATGTTCATCATCTCATTCTCAACTATAATGGGGTCTTTTGCCAGGGCACCCCACAAGTACTGACTGCATTGTCTCTAAAAGTGCATGAAAATTAGTCATAGAATTTCCAAGTCAAGGAGAACAAATCTCTCTGCTTTTTGTAATTCTTTCAGAATGCCAAGGTAACATACCAGTTACTCAACTAAGCAACTACTAGGTTTTCAGATCTTCCATCCAGTTAACCTCATTCTCTTCTCTGAAAACTGAAGACTGGACATAAACTGGGCCCAGTGCAGAGGAGCACCTTACCATGTTTCCAATGAGTCTAGAGACCCTGGATTGTTTTCCTCTCTGCATAAACCATATGAGTGCATAGTTAGTGAGCTACTTATGTCCTAAAAATCCTCTCAGATTCCTAGTACCTACATCTCAATGATTTCCAAGTGTAAAATGAAATGAAATGCATGTTTTTCCACATTGTTTCTTTTTTCATTCTGAAACTCACTTCCAAGTCAAAGCCACTTTCTCAATGTCCAATCTTCCTTTAAAAACAAGCTGACCTATGTAGTCTCTATCCTTCAGAATCTTAGTACCAGATTATAAGATTTGCCTATAGCTGGAGGAAAAACCTAGAAATACAGTGAACTCAGGTGAAAACAAGAAAAGTAAAAGTCTTCTGTTTTCTATTACGGGCAATCACCCTGTTTATACTATCTCTACACATTATCCTTGTTAGCAGTTCAAGGATAGTAACCATATCATACTAATCTCTGTATCTCAGAACTTAGCATAGTTCATGATCTACTGGTTGGAACTCAGGAAATGTTTGGGTGAGCAAACCCAAATTAAACTTTAAGAGTGTAAAATGTGATTCGATCTGATATTCTCATTGTGGAAGCTGTTAGTCCAAGTGACTTGGAAGCTAAATTAGCTTATCCAAGAGGGTACTATTTAGCATAATAAACTAAACCTGACAGGCATTCCCAGTGCTAGAACCAATTTATAATGATTTATTTAGGAAAAACTAAGTGACAGCTGCCATATAACTACATATACCACCTGTGCAACTCTGCCAAGTCAGTGTCTGATCTGACCTGGCTTACAATCATAAGGATATGGAAGTATAGAATTGTCGAGAATCTTGAGAGATTACCTACCCAACACCTCAGTTTAATGATAACAGAACAAAGGTCCTGAGCAATAAATAATTGGCCTCAGGCACAAAGCTAGTTAGTGCCAGTGATTAAGACTCAGTTTTCCTTTTTTCCCACAAGGCCAAGTAGTTTACAGAATACACACTTTCTAGAGGGTCACTAAGCACATCATTTTGCATGTAGTGTAAGCAGTGGTTCAACTGAATGATAGAATTTTCTCTGTAGCTTTTAAAGAAATGCATGCCTGGGCCATATCCTTAGAGACTCTGATAGTGAAGCTGGGGCTTGGTGACAGTGGAATTCACTGTCAATTTCCCCAATAACCATGCCTAATATTGCAAATCTAAACACATCTAATAGTCTCTTAAAGTGTTGTCGTTGTTGTTGATTGGGGTAGTTCTCATTAGAGAATATGTTCTAAGGAAAGAGACTCCAGGGTCAGTTGACCTAGATCCTAACTGTCACAAACTAGTTTCATGTTAAAACCAAAAGAAAAGACAGGGCAAAAGAGGATCACATCTTTCTTGAGCAAAGGAGGGATATAGTGTCCGGGCACGGATGCATTCTAAGTACTTATTGAGTACCTACTATATGCTGGTACTGTACTAAGGATACAACCGTGGAAATAGACAAGGTCATGGCCCTCAGAGGACCTACTGTTAGGTGAAGGTTCTATAAGAATTATCAAGTAAGCAATTCTCAGCAAAGTCTCATACAGAGGATCTTAAAGTGTGTGATGTGAAGAAAAATGCATGCATTTCCCTACTGATAACTGGTAGTGTCCAGGAATGGTGAGAGATGACAGATAACACTTCAGAGAGGGCTGTCTTTATTGTGTGTGTGAAGAAACTTAAAATTTAAGGTCAAGGGGCGCCTGGGTGGCTCAGTGGATTAAGCCGCTGCCTTCGGCTCAGGTCATGATCTCAGGGTCCTGGGATCGAGCCCCGCATCGGGCTCTCTGCTCCGCAGGGACCCTGCTTCCTCCTCTCTCTCTCTGCCTGCCTCTCTGCCTACTTGTGATCTCTCAGTGTCAAATAAATAAATAAAATCTTAAAAAAAAAAAAAATTTAAGGTCAAGTTCCCAGATTTTAAAGTATGAATTCTACCTGAATCTTGTTAAAAATGCAGATACCATCCCCAGAGAATCTGATTCAATGTGTTGAACTGGAGCCCTTGCTTGACTCTGCCTTTTTTAACCAGCACGTCAGGAAATCTCAAACAGGTGGTAAGGAACTCTGCTGCAAATGATGCAGGCTGTCTCACTAACAGCTCCCCGTTTTAGAAAGACCACTGGTCTTGAGTTCAGGCCTCTAGGCCTCTGCCAGATGCAGCTCCCTCTCTACTGGTCCCCACCACTTCTCTTGTCATTCTTGGCCAAGCGCAGAATTCCATTCAAACACCCTGAACTCATGCCAGTGCAGCCGCAGCCACAACAACAAAAATTAGATGAATTCTTACCAGTGATGACAAAGTGGTTTGTCTATGCTATGAAGTCAAGTCAGGGGAGAATTGCGGTATAACTGGACAATACCATAGGAAAACACCCAGACCTATTTCACTGAATGGGAAAATCCAGTGAAAAGAGTTGACCCAACCACCTTATCTACATACTGGCTTAAATAAAAAGGATTGCAGTTGAATACATTATTTCCTATCAAGGAAGAAACAAAGCAAATACTTGGAAAGCCAATGAAGCCATTAAAAATTCTAGTCACTTCTATGAAACCTCAATGGTGTTTTGTCCCCTCCCCTCCACCCAAGCTATCATGATTACCACCTAGACCAATGAACTGTGTTTCTAACCATTAGAAAATCAGCAGCCTACAGTGGCATACTGTGTGTGGGATTGAGTGGGTTATAATATTGTAAAAGAATGTGAGGTACCAAGTCATTATTTCAATATTGTTTAAAAATTAATTAGAACTTTTCAGAATGGTTTCAGAATGTCAAGGTTTAATTAACGTATTTATTTAATAGATCCTTAATGTGACCTTCTTTGCAGAAAGTCTGTGGATTTTTTAGTATTTAATAGTCTAGTGGGGAAGAGGAAGAGTTGGATTTTTGTTTTTATTGGAGAGCTGAAATACATTCATTGTCTTTTTATCACATTAGTAACTCTTTGTGTTGCAGGTAAAGCATTATTAATTCATGTCCAATGAGAAATATAGAAAACTTCTGATGATGTAGCAAAAACTAAATAATAAAAGCTGCCATCTGAAGGGAAGGGGAGGAACAGACCAGTCCTTTAGATTAAAACATGTAATTCAAGTAAATGGTCAAGTGTATAGCAGCTTTATTTCCTCACAATCAAAAAGAAATGCCTGCTTTAAATTTCATCCCTTTATGGGGGAGGAATTATTTTAAAATGTAGCATTTTTAAAGCATTTCTGCCTTCCTTTTATTCTTGCCTGTGTGTAGACAGTTGCCATTTAGGATATGTGAATGTCAAGGCAGTTCTTGCCTATAATGAAAACAGAATTCCCTCTTAACCCCTCCCCATTCATTTTAGTGAACAGTTTTTATAACAAATTAAACCAAGGTTAAGTCTTTTTGTCGATTCTGATCTCTCTTCAGTTATTTTACACTCTCAGAATCCATTTCTCGCGCTGCTTGGTAAACCTTCCTCAGGTGATTCTTTACTAAACAACACCTTAGCAGCAAAAGCAGGTTTGATGCAACGTGAATTGAAGTGAGAATGTTCTTTACAACAAACCCAGCTTCTTTTCTCCCACAGCTAATGCCCTGCGGACACTTTCCTCAGCTCACATAGTGGGAAATAATCACCCCTGTCTCACAATGTAAACAAAGAAACGCTCTCTTTGCTTAGGCTCCTCCTCTGTAAGACTATGATATGCTCCAAACACTGTCTCGTTGGTTATGAACAAAAACATAGTTCCTTAAGCTCTCATAAATGTTTAAATATCGTGCATATGATCACACATTCAGACTCTGACACGGCTATTATTTCTCATGACCATCCGTTGACTCCAACAGGAGTCATTTCCAGAGAACGACCATTATGATCTACATAGTAGTAAATTACTGCTTGGAAGACACTCTTTCTGTGTGGCTGCACTCCTGGAAATTATACCCAGCTTCATCTTGTAATATTGTCTTAAATGACCAGGTGGAGTCTTAACAACACTGTGTCCCCAATGATATTTCAGATGGTGTTCGGAGAACCCTGTTCACCTGATAAAAGTGAAGATCCACCCCAAAGAAAAATACTATTATTATGCCATTTTGCAAATGTACCCCAAACAATAACATGCGGCAAAGAAATCATTTTGTAGTGTGGATTAAAAGTGAGGGCTCTCATTGTGGAGCTTTGGTTCAATGTCACCCTGTTTCCCACCCACCTGCACATTCCCTAGGCCACAGTAAAACGTCTATCCCTAGGAGCTCGTCCCCTCCTACCTGTTAGCATCTTGGCTCTATTACTTCTTCATCTTTTAGCCTCCATCCCTCCCTCTGCACTGCTTCCTTTCCCTCTGCCAGAGACTTTCCCATCAAAAAGTAATCTTTCTTTGACCCTGATTTTCCCTTTAAGATGACTAGCCCATCTCCCCTCTTACCCTCACTTCACAAATGAGAGGCAAATGCTCAATAAATATTTATGGATTAAATGAGTGAAAATAAATCGATTTCCCTAAGGCTTCATCTCACATTTACTCCTCATTCTACTGCAATCTAATGAAACTACTGAGCCCACTCCTCTACTAAAACCAGTCTCCAGGGGTAGCCAATAATTTTCTAATTTAAAAAATCCATGAACTCTCCTTGCCCTTCATTCTATTTGACCTCTACTCACATTGCTAACCAACCTCTATTATTAATATTCCCTTTCTCGAGTTTCCTTGCAATATCATAAGATTCCCCATCCTTATATCACCAATCCTCCCAAACTCATTGATGACCCATTTTTCTAACCCTTCCCTCTGCTTACTCTATGCTCTTGCAACAGGATTTCTCAACCACTGACCCAATTTCAACTACCTCTTCTGTCAGCACCTTTCAGACTTATAATTCTGGTTCTCGTTTTTCTTCTATCTCTCAAAATTGCCTTTCTAAATTCCTTTTTTACCTCTCTTCATAGATGTTATGCTGCACCTCAAACTTGGTAGATCCAAAACAGAAGTCAATCTGCCCTCCCTCCCATTCTTAAGCCTGCTTTCCTTCTGTGTTCTCACTTGAATGAATAGAAGCACCGTCTTTCGAATGAATGAATGAACAGAAGCAACAACTTGAGAGTTTTTTTGAGGCTGTCATCTCCCGTCCCCAAGACGTCACTCAGCTTCAAGTCCTGTTGATGCTGTCTCTGAAATGTTTCTTGATTCTGCTCCATACTCTCCATTCCTCTTGCAACTGTCCTACTTCAAATTTGTATAATGTTTCAACTAACCCATCACAGAAGCCTATTAAGTGATCTCTCCACCACCAATCTCATCCTTTCCCAACTCATCTTTTTCATAGCAATAGAGTAAGTTCTCTGAGAGCAAGAGTATCTTTGTCACCTTTTATTCCCCAGCACAAGCACTCAATACATATCTGTGGAACTGAACTCTCCCTGCCAACAGTCATCCTCCTAATCTAAAACACATATCTGATCCTGTAAATTCACAGCTCTCAAATCTTCAATGACTGTTGTAAGAGAAAAAGAAAAACTCAGCGTGACATTCAGAGTCCTCTATGGTCTGCTCTGAACCTACTGCTTTATCTGATCTCCTACTACCCTATGTCTCCTCTCTACTTGCCACTCCAGCCACACACACTATGACACTATATAGTCTTTCTATTTATTCCAAGAATCCACCCTTTATTACCTACTTCTATTGTTTGGAATACCTCTTTTATTTTATTTTATTTTATTTTATTTTTTTATTTACTTACTCATTTTAGAGAGACAGAGTGTGAGAGTGAGTGGGGGGGGAGGGGCAGAGGGAGAAAATCCTTGAAGCAGACTCCCCACTGAACAAGAAACTCAGTGCTGGGATCAGTCTCACCATCCATGAGATAATGACCTGAACTGAAATGAAGAGCTAGATGCTCAATGGGCTGAGACACCCAGGCGACCCAGGGATATCTGGTTTTTATCTCTGCCTATGGAAATTCTACTCAATTTTTAAGGTCAAACTAAAATTTCACCTCTTCAATAAAGTTTTCTCCAATTCCTCCCAAAAGAAATCATTGTTCTCCACTCTGTATACCCTAGCACTTTGTACTTCTTTCTAGCACACAGTGAACTGTATCCTCCACTACAGGTGAGAACATGAAAGTGTCCTCAGCCAGACTGAAGCAAGCTCCTCAAGGTCATCACGAATCCCCCATTACACTTAGGCCAGCGCGTCATAATAGTAATAGTGTCCACAGTACAGAAGGGCCTCTGGGAAAATCACAGCAATGATAAAGTGGGTGGCACAAAAACACCAAAACGATTACTATAATCCCTAACAATAGCTGGTATTAATCGGTGGGCCATACTTTTTGTTAGGTTTCTGAAATTTTATCAGAATTACTGCTAGAGAGCAGCAAATTTTTTTTTTCTCACCCCTCTACTTCTGAGGAGAGACTATGAAAAGAATACTGCTTTCCTTGTTAAAAAATCGTCTTCACATTCACTTGTGTAGGAGTGTAGTGGCTTTTAAGTAATGCGTGTTTCTTTTTTTAAGATTTATTTATTTATTTTAGAGAGAGAGAGAGAGAGCAGGCACATGGCGGGGAGGGGCAGAGGGAGAAGGAGAGAGAATCCCAAGCAGACTCTGCACTGAGCACAGAACCATTTGTGGAGCTCTATCTCATGACCATGACCTGAGCCGAAACCAAGAGTCCAATGTTTAACTGTGCCACCCAGGTGCGCCACTGCATGTTTCTTTTATTTATTGTAAGCACTGTATTTGTCCCTTTGAATTAATGAACTGTGTGCCACAGTGACCCTGGGTAGGATTAGCCTCCAGAGTGGAGCACTGTTGAAGACCCACTTATCTATCTTCTTATTTACTTTAATACAAAATATGCATATCAGGAATCAAGCAATTCAAAGCCCAGCCATTCAACAGGTTATTTAAGGGATGCTGAAGTTGTCATTCAAGTGCTGCAAAGAGATGAAAAGAAATGAGAACTGATCACTGGATTCAGAAATCTGGAGCTCAGTGATAATCTTGATGAGTTTGGTTTTACTGGATAGGAAAAAACGTCTGATTGGAGTGGCTTCAAGACACAATGATGGCTTCCACAGAATGGTAAACCAGATTTTCTAAAAGAACCTTTTTGCTACAAACCAAGTAAATCATGAATAATACATACTGTTTTTAAGAAATGCTGGGTTTGCAAGAACTAAGAAAAATATCTAAGCATCTCTACCATCACAACTGAAAAGTTAAAAAAAAAAACAAAAAAAAACCCCAGAGCTGAAACCTAAGTGGGCAGCTCTGAGCAATACCAAATAAGAAGAAGAAATGGAATAAGTCAAATGCAAACAAGCGCAGGTACCATCATTACTAAGACTAAGCCATGGGTCAGCTGCAAGATACAGCACCCTAGCCTCAAACCCTTCTATCATCCAAATGCTTCAAAGGGACTAAAGTGGTCCCAGGTTTACAGTACCCTGGGCTCTGAGCAGAAGAAAATGTCAATCTTTTCTGGAGAAAAGTCTTCCAATTTAGGCCTGCAGTACCCCCCAAATTAAGATCAAATTAAATAAGATTAAATTAAAAATTAAATTAATAAATCACCAAACACATGAGCAAGAACCAACCCAAACAATAAACAATAGTTTTAGACTTTCCAAAGACTTCATACATTGAAAACAATAGTTAAAAACACAAGGGGAAAATTGTATGTGGAAAAAAAGGACATAATAGATGAAAGCGTAAAATAAGCAGATAGGAAGAGCTAATAAAAATGACCAAGCAGACCGAAAAAAATAACTTGGAAAATTTTTAGAAATTAAAAACATTATTGTTCATATTAAAAACTCAAATGGAGGGGCACCTGAGTGGCTCAGTGGGTTAAAGCCTCTGCCTTCTGCTCAGGTCATGATCCCAGAGTCCTGGGATCGAGCCCCGCATTGGGCTCTCTGCTCCACAGGGAGCCTGCTTCCTCCTCTCTCTCTGCCTGCCTCTCTGCCTAGTTGTGATCTTTGTCTGTCAAATAAATAAATAAAATCTTTAAAAAAACAAAACAAAACAAAAAACTCAAATGGATGGGATAACGACATTTTAACGAAACTGAAGAGAGGCCAGTAACTAAAAGACAGACATGAATAGATTATCTGCAGCACAGAAAATGTAAGATGCATAATAGTGAAGAGATATAAGAGAAATAAAAGATAGAATGCAAAGATCAAATAATCCTCTACCCAAAGTCCAGAAGGAAAGAATGAGAGAATGGCGGAAAGGCAACACTTGAAGAAATAATGACATAGAATATTCCAAAATCGACAAAAGACATCAGTCCACGGGTATAGGAGGCACAATGTCTACCACACAAGGTGAATGAAACACATCCATGCCAAACTACACTAGAGTAAAAAACCAAAGAAGTGGAAACAAGGAGAGAATCTAAGGCTATTCAGAAAGTACACAGATGTTACCTAAAACTTGATCTCAAGCTTCTTAACAGAAAAATGGAAGTCGAGAAGAGAGAAAGGAAAATGTATTCAAAAAAGCACTGGAAAAAAATCAACTTAGATTATTCATCTATTCATTCATTTATATTTACTGAGCAGCTACTCTGTCAGGAACAGACAAAAAATCACTGCCTTCATGGAATTTACATTGTACTAGTGGGGACAGATAATAATTTAATTAAGTATGTCAGATGATATGGAGAAAACAGAGCAGAAAAGAAGATGGAAAGGGAGCGTTTGTAATTTTTAATATAATGGTCTGGGAAGGTATCACCGAAAATCTGGTACTGAGACAAAGACCTGAGGATGTGGGAGTGGGGGGAGCTAAGTGGATGGCTATGAATAAAGCATTAAAGGAAGAAATGGCAAGTTGAAAGGCATGTGGCAGCTCAAAGGCATGTTTAAGGAACAGCAATAATGCCAATGTGGCTATAGCAGCGGAAGTGAGCAAGAACAGTAGGTAGGAAACCAGGTGGGAGAAAGAGCAGAGCTAGGGGAAGGATATCACATGGAACTTTCCAGATGACTGTTAGGACTTGGGCTTTCACTCCACATCAAATGGAAAGCTCTTAGAGAGTTTTGAACAGAGACATCTCATGATTTGATTTGTATTTTGAAAGGCTTGAGTCAAAATAGATTCTAGGAAGGTAAGGGGAGAAGCAGGGAAAACCAGCTGGGAAGCTACTGCAATAACCAAGGTGAAGAGCACGGTGCCATCTACAAAGGTTGTAGGAATGCAAGTGGTGAGAAGTAGTCAGATCTGAAGAAGGGTCAAACAAGATTTGTTTTGGTTTTGAAGTGGTTTATAATGTAGAGGAGTTGTAGATGGATAACTGGAAGGATGCAGTTGACATTTACTCTAAAGAGAAAAACTGAACAGAGCAGGCAGGCTTGGAGGGAAAAACCAAGAGATCAGTTTGGGACATGTTAAGTTTGAAATGTGTATTACTCACATGGAGATGTCAGAGGATACAGGAGTGTGGGATTTTTAAGGTTTGGACTGAAGACATAATTTGGGAGTCAGCAGTAAATAAATAGGGCCAAAGACGTTTTCAGATAAATGGCATCTGAGTTTACTGGCAATAGTCCTTCATTAAAGGAATTTCAGGAATTTCAGGAAGCGAGGAAATAAGTGAAGATGCAGTGATATTGGAAATTTTGCTATAAACAAACATCATCAGCATAAAATAATGATAATAATACAAAATCTTTTGGGTTCAAAATTTAAAATGGCAAAACTAAAATTCTGGACAATAGCATATATGACATAAGGTTAATTAGACTACAAATGTAGGATCCTTGCATTGTTGAAGAGGGAATTAAGATCTTAAATTATTTTAGATTAAGTGTCTGTGGTAACATTTGAAGGGTAAGTAGAAGGGTAGAAATAGTGTATAAGTTTCAAACCAGTAGAGCAAGTTTTCTCAAAGAAAATGCAAATGGTATTTTGTATGGGACAATTTCTCACTGAGCAATTTCTCAGCTCAGGTCCAGGACCTGGGACTGATCCCCACATTTGGTTCCCTGCTCAGCCCAGAGACTGCTTCTTCCTCTCCAACTTCCCCCACTCAAGCTCTCACTCCCTCTCTTCTCAAATGAAAAAATAAAAAATCTTTAAAAAAAAAAGATAGAAAAATTTATAAATGAGATTTCTACAATAAGAAATTAAAGGAGAAAGTTATATGATCATCTGAATAGATTCTGTAAAATGAACAAAAATAAGCATGCATTTATAATTTTTTAAAATTTTAGCAAACAAGGAATAAAAGTTGATCTTCTTAATTCAATAATAGCTATCTACTAAAAAATCTCCAGCAAACTCACCCTTTTTTTTTTTAAAGATTTTATTTATTTATTTGACAGACAGAGATCACAAGTAGGCAGAGAGGCAAGCAGAGAGAGAAAGGGGGTAAGAAGGCTCCCTGATGAGCAGAAAGCCCGATGCAGGGCTCGATCCCAGGACCCTGGGATCATAACCTGAGCCGAAGGCAGAGGCTTTAACCCACTGAGCTACCCAGGCACCCTCCCTAGCAAACCACCCTTAATGATAAAAACTTAGAAGCATTCCCTTTAAAATAAAGAACAATGGTATCCATTATCACTGCTTATACTGAACACTTACGACATCCTAACCAGCAGAGCAAATACAGAAAGGAAATAATATGATTATTGCTAAAGTGAAAACAAAATTGTATATATTTGCACATGATGACATTGTCAGTTTAGAAAATAAGAAGAATCTACAGATAAATGATTACAATCAGTAAGAAAGTTTAGCCTAGCAATTGAACCTGTGATCATTCCATAAATATCAACTGCATTTCTACCCACAAGCAATAGTTAGAAAATGCTAATTTAAAAAGATAACATTTTTATAAGCAAAGATAAGACATTGGGAAGCCCTAAGTTAATAAAAACATATGGTGTTCATGGATAAAGAGACTCAATATCATAAAGATGGCAAGTCTCACCAATTTTTATCCATAAATCCGATATAATTTCAATAAGGATCTCAAAAAAGCTTTGGAATGATTCTAAAATTAATGAAAGAGCATGAAGCCCAAGAATATCTCACATACCTGAGAAAGAATAAGTGGAAATTTGTGCTATCATATATCAAGACATTATAAAGCTATAGATGTTAAGTATGCTTTTTTGCAGCTGGCTAAGAATCTGCCTTCAGGGGGCACCTGGGTGGCTCAGTGGGTTAAAGCCTCTGCCTTCAGCTCAGGTCATGCTCCCAGCATCCTGGGATTGAGCCCCGCATCGGGCTCTCTCCTCAGCAGGGAGCCTGCTTCTCCCTCTCTCTCTGCCTGCCTCTCTGCCTACTTGTGATCTCTGTCTGTCAAATAAATAAATAAAATCTTTTAAAAAAAAAAAAAGAATCTGCCTTCAGCTTCAGGTCATGATCCTGGCACCCTGGGATCGAGCCCTGCATAGGGCTCCCTGCTCAGTGGGAGTCCCTTTACCCCTCCCACTCTGCCCCTCCCCTCTGGCTCATGCTCTCTCTCAAATAAATAAATAAGATCTTTAAAATGAAAAAAATGTTTTTAAGAAGTATGTTGGCTATTGCAAAAAGATAGATAAGTTGACAGATAGAATAGAATACAATCACCTCAAATAGACTGAGATTCATATATGAACATCGAATAAAGAGTTAGGGGCACCCAGGTGGCTCAGTCAGTTAAGCACCCAACTGTTGACTCAGGTTATGATCTCAGGGTGATGAGGTCAAACTGAGCATCAGGTTCCCTGCTAAGTGGGGAGTTTGCTTGAGATTCTCTCTCTCCCTTTCCTCTGCCCCTCCCCTTGCTCATGCTCTTTCTCTCTCTCTAATAAATAAATAAATCTTTAAAAATAAGAGTTAGTCATACAGAACATTGGGGGGAAAGAGAACTTTCTAACAAATAATACTGAGACAATTAGTTATCCATTAGGAAGAAAAATAATCTCTACCGTACATTAATACCAATTACAGATGAATTAAAACTTAAATGTAAAAGGCAAAATCTTAAAAACTTTAGAGGCAAGACAAAAGCATGCTTCATGCATTTGGACAGAAAAGAATTTCTTAGACAAAACAATGTATAGAGATGCCAAATCACTGTGTTGTACACCTGAAACTATTGTAACATTGTGTGCGAACTATACTCAAATAAAAATATATTTTAAGACATAAGGAAGCATTCTCCCCTCGAAGAGAAATAAAAATTTGCTACTGGAAATATAAAAAGTTGATCAATCTTAATAATCAGGAAAATACAAATTTAGACCACAATGAGATACCATTAAACACTGGCAAAAATAAGATACTTGACAATATAGAATGGCAAAAATTCTCATCTATTCTGCTAGCAAGAGGGTAAATCTATACAACTACCTAGAAAAGCAATTTGTCATTTTCAAAAAAAAAAATTAAAGTTCCCTTATCCATCCTATAAGCTGGCAATTCTATGCCTGGATTTATAAATCCTAACCTAGAGATTTATAAATCCTAACCTCCTATTAAGTTTACCAGGAGACATATACAAATATATTCACAGCAGCATTAATTGTAATAGCAAAAGAAATGGAAACAACCCAAATATTCATCAACAGGGAGATGTATAAATACACTGTTGAAATAGACACACCATAGAATATTATACATCAGTGAAAACAAATAAACACTGCTACCTCGAAGAATCTAAGAAATATAATTATATAGTGAAAAAAAGCAGAGTGCACAGGACTCCATGAAGTTTGTGCTATTTCAAAAAGCTCAAAAATAAGCATATATGTTTTTATATATAATCTCTTATAAAGCTCAAAATAAGCAAGACTAAATATATATGTGTATGTATGTAAACATATATTTTATATATATATAAAGTCATATATATGAGATAAAATGGAAAAATGAGGAGACAAATTAAAAACACAAACTATGGATGGAGGTTCCCTGGAGGAGGAGGAAATAGGCAAAATAGGGAAGGTACAAAGGTCTAGATCCAACAATATTTAATCATTTTAGTTCTTAAATCGGATGCTAATTAGTTGGATGTTCGTTATCATGTTTCATATCTTATAGATAGGTTAACAATTATCTTCTAAATATACCAAATATTGCAGCATAAAAACATTTTTTTAAAAGAGAGAGAATAGGAGGTAAGGACATAGAAACACCATATGCAGACGTCTTACCTAGGTCTTAACCTTAAAGAGGGAAAAAAATAGGGCTAACGGTGGAAGAGGACAAGGGAGTAAGAAAAGATTCTATTATTTTGCTTTTATTCATTTATTTATTTCTTTAAAATACAGCATGCTTTTATGCTATTAGAGATGATACAAATAACAGAGGAATGATTAATGATGCAAGAGAGAGAAGATAATTACAAGAGGAAAGTTCTTGGTTAGGAAAGAAGAAATTTGAGTGCCTAAGCGGAGTGGTCCATCTTATCATAAGGCAGAGAAAGTTCTCTTGTTTTAACGGATGGGTAGGCAGAGCAAACATAGCTAAATATATTTGTTGATGGGAAGATCATAACATTCTCCTCAAAGCATGTAATATATTATATGCAATATAATATGTTATATATGATAGTGAGGTAGGTAAAGGAGGGAAGACTGGAGATTTGAGGAGAC
The DNA here is from genome assembly GCF_922984935.1 of Meles meles. Taxonomy (NCBI): domain Eukaryota; kingdom Metazoa; phylum Chordata; class Mammalia; order Carnivora; family Mustelidae; genus Meles; species Meles meles. Next base: position 153,619,163 of record NC_060066.1, on the reverse strand, counting down.
AAGAGAAGGAGGGAAATGATTAACTTTGAGGGTAGAGCAGAAACTGGAGCAGAAAATGTAAGGAGACATCCTCCTTCATGTACACTCTTGTGACATCGCCCACCCGCCCACTCACCTCACTGACCACTCTGTATCAATTCTCCTTTGCTGGATTTCTCTCCTGTCCCTGATCTCTGAATATTAGGATGCCTCGATCAGTCCTCAGATATATTCTCTTTGTTATATTCTTATGTGAACCCATCTAGTCCCTGGGCTTTTAATACCATCTACATGCTAAAGACTCACAAATTGGTACAAGCAGCTTCTCCCTCTGTCAGCAGCTCCAGACTCATATGTCCAACTGTTCATGTGATGTCTACACCTGGACATCTAAAAGACATCTCATTTAACATGTCTAAAACAATTTTTTCTAATTTTTCTGCCCATTCTTCTCTCTGCCCAGTCTTCCACTATTCAGTAGAGGGTATCACCATTTTCCAGTTGCCCAGAGCAGAAACCCAGTTTTGCCCTATATTTATCTTTATCTCATACCTCACATCCAATCCATCAACAACTTACATGAGCTTCACCTTCGAAATACACCCAAAATCTAATCCTCACTACCTCCTCCACTACTACCCTGCTCTAAGATGCCATTATTTCCTTTCTATACCACTACAATAGCTTCCCTGCCTCCATACTGAGGCATACTCTAACCCCACTCCCGGGACATTCTCCACATGCAGCCACAGTGATCATTTATAAATATAAATCAGATCTGACACTCTCATGCTCAAATCTTTCCATGCTTTCTCTCTATTGCACTAGTATGAAACCCAGAGTCTTCACTCTGGTCTGTTTGGCCCTAAGTGATCTGGCCCCAGCGAGTTCGTTAACCACATTCTCCCCACCACTCCCACTTCACTCATTCTGCTTCAGCTGTGTCTGCATTTTCACTGTTTCTAGTAGGTGTCAGGCTCATCTCTACTTTGCACCAATTTCCAATGGTGCCCTAGAAAGTTTTAGGTTATCCATTCCTTTCATTAGAGTTTCAGCTAAATATTACCTCTTGAAGCTGATACTTTTATCCAAAAGAGTCCTCTTCATCTCTTTCTTCTGCTTTATGTTTTCTTGACTTCACAAACGGCATTCGGTTTTACACACTTTTTGTGTACCTCCCACTAGGAGGAAAGTTCTCTGAAGGCAAAGACTTTGTCCTGTTCACCATTGTGAACTGTGGACAGTGGTTGGCCAAAAATACTTGGTTGAATAAGTTTGAGTCCATTTCAATTACTTTGGAAGTCACAACTGAATGGTCTCTTTCTAATTGGCAAATCTATCTTTTAAGTAATTCTGTGTGCATCAAGTTTATGGATTTATGCATCACTGTACACTCTAAAGTAAGCTTACTTCCTAGAAGAATAATCATGTCTTCTATCAACTTTCCAATGTTTAAAAAGACTCTGAAAGATTTGGAAGTGGAGTGCCTCCAGAAAGTATTATCTAGATGCAATCAGCTCATTCATCAGCATCATTCCAAATAATTTCTAGTACTTCCTAACTTGATAATGAACTTCCACTTCCATAAGAAAGCACAGTCCTGTGGAGATTCATATCTATTCATCGATAAGATTTAAGTGAAATACGTCTCCTGAGGTGAAACCCATTGAAAAGCAAAGGAGGAGTGCCTGGAACACTGGGTCTCCTTTAAGTTTCTGAGCTAAAAGCAGCCATATTCTTACCAGGGCTCAACGCTCTCACCCAGGGATTGGATGTTTAACTCAGATGAGAAACACTCTCACCTTATGGTCACATATTCATCATACCCTTAGCCTGCACACACATCACAACCACTTACTTTAATCATGCATTGCCCCATACATCTCTGCTTCATTATTAAAGCTTAACATTCCTATTTTTCTGCTCTTACTTGATGTATTGATAAGACTTGCAATAAAAGCAGAAACTAAATCTGGCTCGAGACCTTTCACCACTAGAGCAACTGGTCCCTTCACCCGCTCCTTTCTCCTGTTTAGGTGTCTGGAGTAATCTTTTCATTCGCCACCTCAAGGTTTGCTGGCCAAATCCAGCACAGTCCTATAGAGGGTACCCTGGACTGGACATTAGAAAATTCAGAGCAGATTCCTTATTTGGTCTCTGATGGGTATATAGACCAGTTACTTAATAATTGTTAAATATAAACAGTTGCCCTAAAGTACATCATCCAAAGAATTATCTATAGATAAGTTCTCTATGGGAAATTAGAATTATTAAAACAGGAGTCATAAAATATTTATGAAGATTATTATAGGAACTATTGAGATCTTTCATTGATTTATCTTTGAACTTGGAGGAAAATTTCATAAAATTCCAAGTGAATTTAATATAGAATTAGGGGTAGGGGTAATTCTCATAATAATTAACCACTTGTTTTACCTCCTACTACTTTATGTATTTTATCTAAGCATAATTCATATGCAATATTATATTACTTTCAAATATACAACATAGTGATTTGAATACCTTCTGATACTTTGATAATGTAATAATTGTATCTCAGGGTAAATAATATAGGAAGTGTTTCGATAGAATGTTTTTTAGTAATCTTTGAAGCACTACAGAAAACGAGATATGTTGGAAGTCTGTAAGTGGGGTCGCTGTCCTGATTTTTAAAAGGAAAGAAGATGGATTCTGAATACTGAATGTGCTTTATAATTCCAAACAAAATTATTAAGTAAACTATTAAGTACAGAGTATATAAACCTTTCTTAAAAATGAAGGTGGTTGGAGTGCCTAGGTGGCTCAGTTGTTAAGCGTCTACCTTTGGCTCAGGTCATGATCCTGGGGTCCTGGGATCATGCCCTGCATCAGGCTCTCTGCTCACTGGGAAGCCTGCTTCTCCTTCTCCCGGTCCCCCTGCTTGTGTTCCCTCTCTATTGCGGTCTCTCTCTGTCAAACAAATAAATAAACTCTTTTAAAAAAAAATGGGGGCACCTGAGTGGCTCAGTGGGTTAAAGCCTCTGCCTTCAGCTCAGGCCCTGATCCCAGGGTCCTGGGATTAAGCCCCACATTGGGCTCTCTGCTCTGCAGGGAGCCTGCTTCTCTCTCTCTCTCTCTCTCTGCCTGCCTCTCTGCCTACTTGTGATCTCTGTCTGTGAAATAAATAAATAGAATCTAAAAAAATAAAGTGAAGGTGGTCATCACATCACCCAGTTACCCTCTCCCCTTAAGCTACCTTCAGTTTATTTCCTATAGTTAGAGTCTCTCAGAGTTTGTCTCCCTCTCTGATTTCCTCCCAATCCAGTTTTCCCTCCCTTCCCTTATGATCCTCTGTTTTATTATGTTCCACATATGAGTGAAACCATATGATAATTGTCTTTCTCTGACTGACCACTGGGTCCTATATGTAGCTGATGAATAACTGAACTCTGCAACTGAAACTAATGATGCACTATATGTTGGCTAATTGAATTTAAATTAAAAAAAGAAAAATGAAAGTGGTGATTTCTAGAGGTAAACTAAAAAATAAATTCATGCTAAGTTTACCTTATTTTCTCTTTCCTTTCTCTCCTCTTTATTGGAATTTTTCTTGCCTTGTCTGCTTTTGTTGTTTGTTTAACTAGATTGATAAATCAGTTCAAGTGTATCGAAATAAATATATCTAGGGTTCCTGAAGTCAGTTTTGCTTTACATCATCCCTGAATAGTTTGTGAAATATGAGCTGGGTGGTAGTACAATTAGATAAAATTATAATTGGCAAAGCTCAACCTTACAAGAAGAATGAATCTGTGACAACCCAGGAAGAGGCATCTAGTTTTGAAATATTTTTATCAATTACTCAAAGTAAGATACAAAATCATATTTAATCAAATATGTAAATGATTCAAAGCTGAAAGAGATAATGAATGCTTCTCATCTCAGTGAATGACATTACCCTTCATCCAGTTCAGTCCTCTCCCACCACCTGGAATAATTAGGCTAAGTTGCTGAAACAAAGCATTCCAAAAATACGGAGACTCAATGAGGATAGGAAATGATCTCCATCATGCATAAAAATGCAAAGTGAGTAGAATTGAGTGAGGGGGGAGATTCTGCTCCACAAGGTCACTGAAGAACCCAAGTTTTTTCTATCTTCTGTCAGCCCTTAAATTGATGTTTTAGTTTGCGTAAATGGAAATCGGACCGTCAGCATCAGATCCATGTTCGAGTCCAGGGCAAGCCTTGGACTTGTATTTTAGGACGGAAAGGATCTGGATTTGGGCCCAAATTTAGTCTATAATCACATCTGACAATGAGGGAGCTTGACTAATGAAGACTCTAGTTAAGTGGTCACAAATGTGGTTCAAAGTCAGGGTGGGGTCAGTACTATCTCTAGAAGGAAGAAAAGAAAAATAGATACTGGGGACAACCAGTAGTTTCTGCCATACATGTCCTAAAATCCAGTAATTAATTATCAAGTAAGGTCTGTGGGCCACCCGTATACTTCACAAAAACTCCCATTTGTCCATTTACCTCCATCTTCCCCATCACAGCCCTTGTCCGAAGTACGGTCACATCTGACCTGTTTTATTACAATAACCTCCTAACCGGGTTCTTACATTTGCACTCTCCTTTGCTCCCAAGTCAACTGTTTTGTTATATTTTAAAATGCAAATCTAATCACGTCACAACTCTGATTACAATCTTTCAATTTCTTTTCATTGCTTTTAGGATTCACTAAGGAGAACACTAAAGTCCTACATATTTTACCCTCTTTTCCTCTGGTCTCACCTCTCATTATTCTCTCTCCATCTCACTCCCTCTCTCTGTACGCCAGGCACATTTGCCTTCTCTGTTTCTCACCCACAGAATGCTCTCACCTGCCACAAAGATTTTTGAACTTGCTAATCCCTCCAATAAGAATGTTCTCCTCCATTTGCCTCCCTGACTCATACATCAGCTCTCAACCCAAACTGCTTTCTCAGGGAAAACTTCCCACAGTCACAGATGATGCTGATCCCTCATTATACACTCTCCTACTCTGTAATTTCATCCCTGTTTGTAATTATACATTTATTTTTGTGATTATTTGATCTAGGGAAATCTGCAGCTTTCGAGGGTGTCTTTCCATGTCCACACACAGACGTTCACAAGGCTGGTCTGGTTTCCAGAGAAAGACCTTAAATTATAGCTTCTGATAATATTAGCTTTCCATTTTTCATTCCTTTATCCAACCCCACCTCTCACAATCTCCTTCAGCTAAGAATCTAGGTGGCAGGTAACTGGGACAGCTATCCCATGTGGCTCCCCTTTCTGTACCATTCCCATGGAGTCTTAGGTGTGCAATGGGAACTGAGCTTGAGTATGGAACTTGGACTTCACAGGAACACTCCTCACTTCTGTATCCCTCCCCTGGCCCTGTGTCTGTTCACCTTAATCAGAAGATCACTGAATAGGCCGACTGGTCTCTGACACTTATATTTCTAGAATCTATTTTGCTCAAGGTCTGAGAAAGTTTACTTGGGTTCTCAGTAGTCTCTCATATTTGATCCAAATTTCACTATATTTGGCTGATACTTTTTCATCATTCTTTAAAAACAGAGTTTTCTTCTCTGTTTTATATTCTTTGGAGATTTGGTAGGGAGGGTGTGGTTTTGTTTGTTTTATTGTTTTTATGTGTTTCAGGGAGGAAAGTAGCAATCAGATGGCTTTAGGCCACCCTCTTTAACTAGAAGTATCTGTAGCTGTGAGTAAATGTTCACATGCCGAGAAGATGTGTTTGTTTATTCCGTGGTTTCACACTCCCAAGAGAATGCTTGCCCCAGTTTAAGAAGCACCTTATAGTCTATTTAAATAGAATTTCCTGCAATAAAGCAGAGAATATTGCAAAATAAACTATCTGTGGACATCCCCAATAGGTCCACACACTTCTTAATGAGAGAGACAGACTTTTACAGCACATGGGGGGAAACATGTAGATTCCTGAGCCTATGAGTAAGCACAGATCTAAGATTATGGAATTGCAAATGCTTTGTTTGCCAAGCCTCTTCTAATTGCTCTTCTCCCAAAACGATATAAATATCTGGCACAGTGATAGCACAGACTATGTTCTCAAAATGCTAATTCTTTCTTCTCCTGTTTTTAGGGGGGGGGGCTGGGAGGAGAAAGGGCAGAAGGAGAGGGAGAGAGAGAATCTTAAGCAGGCTCCATGCCCCACACGGAGCTCAATGTGGGGTTCGATCTCACAACCCTGAGATCATGACCCAAGCCGATATCAAGAGTGGGCACCCAGGCACCCCATTCTTTCTTCTCCTTTTAATGTAAGAAAGAAAAATGCTCTTTTTTTGTAAGAAAGCTTTATTAAGTGCCTACTGTAAGTAGGCAGAGTGATAGACACAGAGGTCCTAGTCCAGTGGGGCAGAAAGACAAGTAACTAAAAGGACAATCAGTTCAAATAGTACTATGATAGCAAAGAATGCTTAAAGAACACAAAAGCGGACTTCTAATCTGTCATAAAATGGGAATGCTGGGGAAGAAGCATGGGCACTTCCTAGGGAGGAGATACCTAAGTCTAGTGGTCAGACTTAAAGGATAAATGGTAAAAAACTGCACAGAGAACAGGAGGAAATGTATTACAGGCCACAGAACAGCATCATTCCTGTAAATAGTCAAAAAGCTAGACCATGTCATTTCCAAAGAATTCCAAATTCAGCGAAGTGGGAAGAAAACGGCACAAATGAATTTGAGAAAGGCAGGAGCTGCATCCTTTGATTCAGTTCAATAAACACTTATTGAACAACTACCACGTGCCAGACACTGAGAATACAGGACAGAGAATAACAGGACACAGTCCCTATTCTCAACAAGCTTGTAATCTAGTGAATGAAACCTGGCACATAAACAGAGAATCCCAACATTATGTGATAAATGAATCCACAAACTGGGGGTTGCTGGGGGGAGGTGGGATTGGGAGAGGGGGAGCGGGCTATGGACATTGGGGAGGGGAGGCGAACCATAAGAGACTATGGACTCTGAAAAACAACCTGAGGGTTTTGAAGGATCAGGGGTGGGAGGTTGGGGGAACAGGTGGTGGGTGATGGGGAGGGCACGTTTTGCATGGAGCACTGGGTGTTGTGCAAAAAGAATGAATACTGTTACGCTGAAAAAATAAATAAATAAATAAAAAGGGAAAAAAAAAATGAATCCACAGTGAAGGGAACTTAACTCACCTTTGAAGAGATAAAAAAAGATTCATCTTAACTGAGTCTTAAAGAATAATTAGGGGCACTTGAGTGGCACAGCTGGTTAAGCATGTGACTCTTGGCTTTGGTTCAGGTCGTGATCTCAGAGTCATGAGTGAGATCAAGCCCCACATGGGGCTCCGTGCTCAGCACAAAGTCTGCTTGAGATTCTCGCTCTCCATCTGCCCCTCCTGCTTGTGGTCTCTTGCTTGCTCGCTCTCTCCTTCTAAAATAAATAAATAAATCTTGAAGGAAAAAAATAATAGGAGATAACCAAAACATGGTACCATGGGAGTTAAAAAACCTATTACCAGCAGGAGAAGAAGAAAAGTGCAGGTTTGAGGAAGATAAATGACACATTATGTAGGATAGCAACCAAACATAAGTAGTTCAGTATTTCGGGGACACAAAGCATGAAACAAAGGTCTGGTCATGAGACTGGAGTAAAAAGAAAACGAACTAATGTCCTGCTAAGAACCTTAAGTGTTATCGTATAGGTGATGCAGAACTACTGAAGAGTTTCTATCTGGAAAAACATAACATACTCTAATAATAGTACAGATAATGGATTTGAGGGATATAGGTCTAGAGGCTTGGAGGACAACTAGAAAGCTATTGCAAGAATATAGTAAAGAGATGCTGAAGGCCTGGACTAAGGTAGATACACTATAGATGGATGAAGAGATAGAAATAAACTTGAGAGATAGGAAGGCAGATTGATTGATTGACTGGAAATGTTAAAAAATAGGGGAAAGGAAATAACTAGTTTTCCAAAAATTAAGGAAGAAAATACCTATCACATGTTGAAATTACTTGTTTAAAGTATATTTATTTGATGATCTTCATGAAGGAAATATGTTATCATTCCTTTTCCAGTGTCTAGCCCAAGGTCTTCAAAAAGTGTGCAGTCAGTAAGTATATGCAGATTCATGAGAAAAAGCAAGGAGTTGGTGGAAATGATGAGTTTGGTATTAAGCATAATGAGTTTGAAAATACTTGAGGAATTTTCAAGTAGAAATTTGCAGTTGAAACTAATATAGGTGTAGAGCTCAGGAAAGAAAACCAAGTGAAAGAGAGTAAGATATCATCAGAATAATTGAAGCAATGGGAATGGATGAGCTCAGAGAGTGAGAGGAGGTCCTGGCAAAAGATAGTGTCCTAGGAATGCCACTTAAAACAAAAGTTCCGGGCGCCTGGGTGGCTCAGTGGGTTAAGCCGCTGCCTTCGGCTCAGGTCATGATCTCAGGGTCCTGGGATCGAGTCCCACATCGGGCTCTCTGCTCGGCAGGGAGCCTGCTTCCCTCTCTCTCTCTCTCTGCCTGCCTCTCTGCCTACTTGTGATCTCTCTGTCTCTCGCTGTCAAATAAATAAATAAAAATAAAAAATCTTTTTAAAAAAAAAGTTCCATTTTATTTGACCCAAAGGTTGGGAAAGATGAACAAATTATGCAGACCAAGATCTAAAAACAATTGGAACCATCTGCTCTGCACTCAATTTCCAACAAGGAAATTTAGTAGCTTTCAGAAGTTATGTGACTGGCCCGACACAGTCAGCACCCAAGCCAGATGCTTTGATTCTAAATGGAACACCTTTCCTCCCACACCTGCAACGTCAGATTATCAGGACACCATCATTAGAATTCACGATGTCCAATGCAGGGGCAATAGTCATGGTCTGCAAGGTGCCTAGAATCTTTTACGTGTTCAACCACTATCACAGCAATTGAAACTTTAAAAACCTTCTTACACAGAAGCAGTGTTCAAGCATTGCTCTTCAAACTAAGCAACAGAAGTAGTAAATCTTGGGAGACTTGATTTTATAACTGGATTATTCGGGCAGCAGGTGTTCTTGAGAGTAAGGGCAACTGTGTTAAAATTAACAGCTCTATATGCATAGAACATAAACTACACAAATCGGCCTCGCTGAATATACATTCTCTGCTCTGTTCTCTCCATATGAGTGAGCTCTCAACACTTGCTCTTGAACTCTGGAACTCTGGCGACAAACGGGGTTTGTAACATTATGATAATGAGAAGCTGTATTTTAAAGTGCCCTGCCTTAATTTGCGTTGCCTTCCTATTTCCGCCCAACTTTATTTGGAATGAGTTGCGATTTCTAACCTGCTACCAGTCACAGAAGCTCTGTGTGATTAAGACAATAAATATATTCACAAAATGTAAACGCAGCTTTCGGGCCTTTAAACATCTGCTCTGAAAATAAAACTTCTACAAACATATAGTCATGGGCAAAAGGAGACCTTTCTTCCAAGACCCTTTTTTATGGAACTGAAAGGTCTAAAACACAAATAATGTTCTCGTGCCAAATCCAGTATGCAGATTTAGCTAATTCACATGTGATGCTGTTCAATTATGAGCCTTTATATAGCTGCAGGGCACTCTCAGGGTCCTTTGGACTGCTTTCGATACAGTTGTTCAATGGGGCTAAAATTCTACATTCAAGATTTCAGTTCTAACAAGATCTAGATATTGAAATGGAAATATTCAAAAGATCTGTTGGTTTTATTACTATTTTATGGCCAGTGTTCTCACAATGGGAACAACCTCATGTAACATTTGGTAAATCTTTGCCCCATTTATCTTTTCTACCCTAGAAATGCAAGACAGATGAGAAACAGCTTATATTCAACTACCTCCTACTTGGATAATTTGTTCAGTTTTTTTTTTTTAATTTGTTCAGTTTTAGCCAGGAATTTGAATGGTTTTTCCACCCCTACATAACTCATTATCTACTTCAAAATCAGTTGGACATCCTTAGAAAATTACCCAAAAGATAGAGTTCTAAAGATATTTATCACTACAATATTAATAGTGTGGGGGGGGGGGGGTGACAAAAGCAACCCAGTACCCAAAAATAAGGGAATGATTACATAATTAAATAAAATTTACCATTTAAAAGGATGGTTACACAGATTACATAGCTACATACCAATGCTGCTTGCATGACAAGCCTTCACATAAACCAAAAGAAGTCTATTCTCTTATACATTCATTGAACCCATAGAAAACAGAGCACATTACTACTATGTATCATGTTTGAAAATAATTTTTACATTGCTCCCCGATAGTTTTCACCTGCACCCTTCTCTCCACAAGACAATATTATTTAGGTCACCTCTTTTCACATATTATCTCAAAAAAACTCAAAGAGGTAAATCATATTAGTAGTTCACTGGAGTCATTATAATTATTAATAGTATCGTGAGTGGTTTATCCCAAGACATTAGGGATATTTAATTGCCTTTGTGGGATCTCATTTCTACAAATCAACCAGTTACCAAGTTTTAATTGCTATAGTGACTAAATAACCTCCTTTCTAGCAAAAGAAAACAAAGGTCTTCATTATTTAGACACTGGCTAGACCAGCACTGTAGAATAGAAATATAATGTAAGGCATACATGTAAGCCATGTGTGTCATTTCAAGTTTTCTTTGACTGCATTTAAAAAGTCAAAAGAAACAAATAAAATTAATTTTAATAATATCTTTTATTAAGCCTGATTTCTAAAATATTATCAGTTTCATCTTATAATCAACATAAAAATTATTCATGAAGTATTTTTATTTTTTTTACTAAGTTTTTGAAATCTAGCCTGTGTTTTACATTTATATAACGCAGATGGAGGAGAGAATGATTGCTGAGAGAATGTTGAAAATACTTATGAAAGATAAATTATGATATAATACACATTGTTTTTTAACACTATGTGTCTGCAATTTAAGACAATAAAATGATGCAATTTAGAAGTAGATTGTATTACCATCCTTAGCTGAAAGCTTATTTTTCCCCCTTTTTCCTTGTGGTATAGCATTCTGAAACCAATATGTGTACAACTTAGCAAACATTAAAACTTAAAAACCTTAGCAAATGTTATGGAGTATAACAGAATAAAAATATTGTGTCATTGGGATAATATGCCCTGGTTACGAGACAAATGAAAAGCAGTCGATGTATCTTGCCTCTCACAATGAAAAATTGCAGTTCAAAGGGAGGAGGCCTTCAAGGATGACTTGCGTATTTCCTAAGCACCTAATACTTTCTTTAGAGGCAATTATCACACCGACTTCGCTTCATCACATTAGAGGTATTCTCACAGTTCAGGTGTTTTTGCAAGAGCAACTGAGGAATGACCCTGGAAAGATAAAAGCTTTCGAAAAAAACCAAGATTTCCAATCAATCCTCAGGACAAGAATGACTTAATGCTACCAGCAAACTCCTGAATGCCGTCCACAAATGAAACTAAAACCTCCATTTTTTTCAAAATCCCAGGTACATCCTTTACAACCCCCATTTAAAAAAAATACCCAAACACGGAAGGGAATGGGCACTCAGAGAAAACACGTACTGTATAGTTGGTATCCCCTTAGAAAGGTTCCTTACGTGCTGCCACAACTTAAAGTAAGCCTCCAGGTTTGAAGTAATCTTTCCACAAAAGCGAGTTTGTAAGAACTCTTCTGGTACATTACAGTATAATGTATAGTCCGGTGAGGACAACTACAGTAAAGTAAACAAGCATCTAAATTATCAAATAGTGTGATGATCGGCAAGATATGGAAGGTGTGGTGGAAACACACCCAAGAGGCCATAATCAGAGGAGAAGGGTATATGATGGGGGTTCAGCCTCCTGCAGAGAGTGAGGCCTAACCTAAATCTATACCATGGGTAGGTGTTAGCCTAGTGAAAGGAGTTTAAAGAAGAGGAAACAGGATGTTCCAAGGCCAGGGAAGGGAGAGGCATGGCATATCAAAACACTGAGAGAAGTATGGGTGTGGGGGTAGGGGACTCAGGTAGAGAAATAAAGCTAGAGGATGAAGGAAGAGGTATGAAATTCTGACTCCTCGTAAACTAAAAGCATGGGCTTCATCTTCAGAACAGTAGAGAGCTCCTGAAGTCTCTTGAGTGACTTGTTTCTGCTTTGACCTCCTCCCTTCTTGGGGCTTCCAGCTCCCTGATTCCTTGAAAACCCTAGAACTAAAGCATGTTACAAGAGTTTCAGGGGAAAATGCAAAAGCTAATTAAGCACTATAGCTTCACATGCAACAGAGAAAGGGAAAAGAAAACACAGTTAAATTCATTCACTGAACTGGGAAAGTTAGTATTTTCTCAGTGATTCCTCTAAGATCTATTTTCTCCCCTTTTTAATGGCCTGGTTGTGGTTTCTTTGGAGTTTCATAAAATTAATGGCTTGTAACATCTCATTACAGGGCAAGTGTAAAGGCACCTTTCTCATCATCGCTTGAATCTTTGCCTTTAAAGGGGATCCCCAGGATGGAAATTTTTCTGAGAGAGGGACTGTCATTCTATTTGACACTTTCCTTTCAACAAGGGAAAGTTATTTCAAATCCTTCTCTCGATCTAACACATGCACACACACACACACACACACACACACACACACACACACACTCAACTACATCAGAACAAGGACAAAAGAAAGGGAGGGAGGACTGGCATAAGCTTCTTTCAGAATCATTGTCTCTACCTGACCATATCCTTTGTCCCCTAGTGATGGCCTGGAGAACACAATCCCTCAATCAAGCAATCATCATCCCCTTGAGAGGATACAGACATAGCTAATGACTCTTTTTCAGATATCACCTTTTTTTTTTTTTTTGGTTTTCCTTTTCTAATCTTTTCAAGGTGTTTCCTCTCTCTGGCATTCCACTATACTCTAGTTCTTATTAATTTTCTTCTGCTGACTATCTTAGACTGGCAGCTTTTTCTTAGCTCAGTCTCAACCCCTAGAGTCATTGCTTAAGGTCATTTACTCTTATTCTATTCACAGGGAGGATTAAAAAATAAAGCTACTTAACACCCCTCTGTCCAAAAATTTGGCACATTCTTAAGAACCATAACCAAGGAGCCGCTGAGGGGGGTTTTACCTGTTCTGTATTTGTAATACCACCTTCTAATCATTCTTATTTTCCAGCACCTAATCTGTTTTGTGGCATGTCCTGGAGAGTCCACTAGGATTCCTCAGATCCCCACAAAGCAGGCATCACATTCTAGTAGTGCTCTGGCTAAGCAGGACAATAGAAAGAGCACATATCCCTGGGTTTAAAAAAAAAAAAAATAGTGAAACCCAACATAACGCCAAAGGGAACTGAATCATGAGCCTCACAGGGCATTTATTCTTCATACTCCCATGCCACTGGGAATAGAGCTATCAAAATAAGACCAAAGAGCAAAACTAGAATTTTTGTGGCAAAATTAAGGTATCCTTAGGGTGAGCCACGCAGAAGAAAATGTGCTGAGCACCTGCCTTGAGTACATTTCTGGCTCAGTCATGAGTGTCAACTTAATTCATTCTTCTAAGAAGAAAGCCAAGACATTTTTAAATGCAGAGCTGTTTAGACTTGGTACTCATTCTGCAAAGTTAATAACATTTTGGAGGGTTCATTAATCTCAACAAGGCTGAAAAAAATACATTTTCATGTTCTTGCTCTCCAACTATCATCTCTTTTTTCCAACTATCATCTTTACAGTACATTTTTACATAAATAATTGCTTATGGCTCAAATTAAAATAACTTTGACAAATTATCAGGCAGGGTAAGGGTTTTCAAGCTTGTGCTGGGATGTGAGATATCAGCACCCCTGGGTGCCTCAGGACCATGTGTTATCTTACGATAACATTCAACTCATTCAACTCACTTCTTTCTAGGCTCATAAAATGTAAGTTTTCATCTAACAGCTGAAATAACTGTGTTCTGTTTAGATAATACTCCCTCGCTGAAAGGTTACTCTCAATAGAAGAATCAATGTGGTGTGCATGAGGACTAGGATTCGTGTCCCTGGCAACCCGGGTATTCTCAAAAGCATTTCAATCCTGTCCTCATACTGCAATCCCTGTAACGCTTTGCAGACCACAGTGTCCTCTATATTAAAATCCTTCTCCTTATAGATTAACAAGTGGCAAGCCCTCATTCTGACACATATTACAATCTTTCTCTGTGGCATGCACTAAAGACCTCTCTGGTGTGATGAACTGTCATCTCCCTCAACCTCAAAGGTAACTGTCTATAAAATTGTTTTATGTTCCTAGTATTCCTAGTCCTCGAGTAAAAATACTAGCTGTAATTCAATGTTGGCAATGTGGTATTATTCATAAAGCATTCAAACTGTACTTTCCAGTTTTAGAATGCCATCAGAACTTCCCAATTGAATTACAGTTGAGCATTCAGCTGGGTGTCCTTTTTTCCTGCCTGAAAATTACTCACAAGCATTTCCCAACATCTCCAGGGCCTACATGGAAGTTCCAAAGCAAGCAGCGTTTTGCATAATCCTTCAAAAACTTCTTCAGGGACATTTGAGAGCCAAGAATTGAATAAATTAATGCGGGTTAAAAATTAAAACAAACAGCTTGTAAAACAAAAATGTATTGGTAGTTTTCCAAAGAGAAAAGACGATGTCTGGAGATATAATCCAACTTCACTGGCTGGTTTCCAAAGCAAAATTCCTAAATTGATGGCATGGGTTTAAACCAACTATGTCACACGGTTTTTGGCAAGGTAGAAAGGAGCATGGGGTTTCACTTTTCTGTTTATGAGGGAGAGGGACTCATTCTGTGCTGTTTGCTAACAACACTTACCTATATGCCCCATTTCAAAATTCATCCGCATGTACATGTTCATTAATCTCTCTTCTTTGTTTTGGAAACATCTCTCTGTTTACTTTCAAGAGATGATAATTTAGTGTACGAGTATATTCAGCTTCTCTGATTCTAACACATCAACAACTTATTTTAAAAGCTCTTTCTCTTGGTCTTAGTCTTATTTTTTTCTCATATGCTTCCAACAATTTTATAAATTATGCTCTTTTTAAATAAGATGATCTTTTTTTCTTTGTGGCAGCCCCTTCAGACTTTTTCCAATGACATTATGTCCAAACCAGCTGTCAGTAGAATATTTAGTATGAAGTAATGGAACCAATCTTCTAAGTACAAGCTCTATGGCTCTGCTATGTGCCTGTCACAGAAAATCAGAGGCCAAACAATTTAGTCCATAAAACATGACCTTATTTTATGTTTATCTCTCAGACTCTGTATTTTCTTTAGACTTGTTTTGTTTCTTCAAAATTATATGCTAATAAAATTGTGAGCGGTTCTGCTGCCTTATTGAATATTTAACACTCCTTCATTAAATCAGTTCAGTCAATAGCAGATTTTATTCTGGGTTCCGGGGGAGAAAAATGGTAACAATCTGGTAAGAGAAAGGCAAAAGCCTCTAACAATATATATTTTTGTTTCATTATCATACATTTTGCACCTACCATTTCCAAGGCACTCGTTGTCTATAGTAAATTTGTCCAATCTAGACCTACTAGATTCATTTGGTATTTTATTATTAAATAAAATCATTTAACACTGCATGATAAAGCTAAGTTAGACATGGCCTAGGATAATTATCCTTATATATATTTATAGTCATCTATTAGAACAAGTTATTTCAATCTTATAATACTAATCATTTCAAATAGATACCTAATACTAATATTCTCCTCTGACTTTAACATTTCCTGGCTTGAAACGTTTGATCAGCAAACTAGACTTACTGTCATTCATAAAATTAAGATATAGGCCACTAACTAACTTTGATAGTAAGACACTTCTGTGTAACTTTTGGCTACAATGTTTTGTCTTATTATTGCCAATTGGGAGGCCAACTTAACTGTTTGCTTTCTGGGGTTTAGGATTATGTGGCTGGAGCACACTTTCCAAATGGCAATATAAGAGAGATCCATATACAGTGGAATTTCATACCCTGAATTTCTCTCACTTTAACACATTTAATCCATGATCTTAGTGTGTTTCTTTAAAAAAAAAAAATCCAGAAATTTCTGCCTTGTACTAATCTTATGGTAAATAACATAAGTTTCCCTTTCTGTTTAACTTGGTTTATAAGGCACCCCTTAGTGACCAGAATTTGCAAATAGTTCTGAATTCTTCCCTAGTGCTACTCTACTAAGACGGTCCTACTAAGACCTCCAGTAAGAGATCTCCAGCAATTCAACTGCCTGCATGAGCTAACAAATGGTATTAAATAAAAACGCTATGTACCACCCCTGAATTATTCACATGTCAGCAGGAAATTAAATGAGGAGTCTAAGTTCTTTGTCCTTTCATACTTGCCCTCTGTGTCATTTATGAAAGAACCCCTCATAAGGCAAAATAACATCAATAGTGATGATTTTACGCCTCATCTCTTAAATATTCACACCTCAGCAAGAAGCCAAATGAAGAGAGTGGCCTTTATGTCCTCTGTCTAGGTGTCCTTCCAATATAATTTGAGGGATCCTTTCAAAAGACAAATAACAATCATAATAGCAAATTCATTTCAGAAGAGGGAAAGGCACGATAAGGAAGGTATCTAACAGAGATTCCCACAGATGAGCTTTGCAATTATCTCTCGCTTTGCTCCTCCTCTTGGGAAGGGTGTTCTTGCTGTTCTTCTAACAGCAAGAAAATCAGTTTAAATTCCTCTGAACAAATATCATTTCATTGACTACTCAGGAAGATCTATTTTCTTCCAATAATGTTTTATGATTACTTGCTCCCCCAGAATTCCACACCACCATCCCACCTCCTAAGAGATCTCTGGTATCCTCTTCTCATTTCACCAGCTTCCTTTTATTATTCTCCCCCAGTATTTCCACTGCTGCTCTGATATCTCTTCCTCGCTAATGACACTCAGCCGTCTCTAAACTTTTCAGAGAACAGGAAAACATTAGAGGCTTAGGAATCAGGGTTCAGAACATACTGGCTCTAATAAGAGAGACAATATAGCATATGCAGCACCTGTAAGGCTCAGAGAGGTTAAATACAAAAATCAACCTCAGAGAGGTTGATCCAAATCCCAGATTTACCACTTACTCTAGCCATGTGGGGGTGAGGAGTTCATTTAACCTGCCAGGGCTTCTTTTTCTCATTGACAAACAAAACATACCTCAACAGGGAGTTATGAGGATTAAGGAGGTAATACATGAAAAGCATTTAGAATCACACTTAGTAGCCTAATTGTTGAATACGGGTAATTATTATTAGTCCCTATATACATACACTGTGCAAATGGCAACAACCTCTCATGTTTCCATTTCCTTATCTGAAAAATGAAGAGACTAGATTGGACTATTTCTGAAATTTTGAAATATCAAGTGCTTGAGTCTAATATAATTTCTTTTTTAAAAAGCTCTAAAAGATAGCAGTCTTCTCTTTAACTTGAACAGTAGATGAAAATGGGGAGATCATAAAATAAACATATGGCATAGTCCCTGCCTTTAAGAACCATAAAATTTTTTGTTTTGAAGCGTAAGAACAAGTTTCATTTTTCACTTTCAGATATATTTCCTTTTCTTCCTATATTACTTCATCAGATTTTCAGGGAAATCTGACACACTAAAAAATTCATGTATGGAATAAATGGTATGATATGTTACAAGTAATAGAAAGTCAATGAATGTATTAAGTTTAGAAGCTAGATAAACTTGAAAATTGAATAAATAACATTTATGGGCAAAATATAATCAACTACATTTTCATGCACATTCAATTAATATTTTCTGAACATCTATTATTTGCTGGGCATAATAATAAATTAGGAAAGCTCCTAATGCAAACATTTAGAAAAGAGTAAGGAGAGATGAGATGAATGGCTTGCTACCTCAGGACAGAGGGAAAACAGTGCTGGCTGCCCTGCCTGAGAGAAAGAGTAGTGTGTGGTCTCAGAGGGAGATTACTCAATCTGAAATTACGAGGTAAAGAGGGTCCTTAAATGTAATTAAAAAGCTAGCAAGCTTTGATCCCAAAATCAACATGTCCTTTATAACTACTGTACTCTATTATCAAAATTCTTAACCTCAAAAGAAGCTTAAAGATATCTTATTCCCTAACTCACAAATTATCTACTAGCATATGGGACAACTTATTTTTCAAAAGTCCTCATAAATTGAAAAAAGATGAAACAGATATTCTCTACCTAGGGTTTAGAAAATATGAGATGAAAAATCTAAATGTGGACATTAGTAAGATCTTAGAATAAAAAGTTGCTATAATGTTCAGGGGATTAAATTCTCTATTCCCTCTCTATTTTAAGAGGAAAGAAAATGTTTAAGTATTCTTTATTTAAAGACTCTTATGCACAATAATTTTATTTCAAATACATTTCAAAAAAGCATTATGTAAATAAAAGTTCATTTTGTTACTATAAAATATAAATGAGAGTATTGGACCAGCTTATCTCTAGGGAACCTTCTAATTCTAAAAGTATATAAATTGCTTTATCTAGTAATAACATAATAATATGAAAATGCTGGTACATTTTTACAGGCACCTGGGTGGCTCAGTCAGTTAAGCATCTGATTCTTGATTTCATCTCAGGTCATGATTTTAAGATCATGGGATCAAGCCCCACATGGGAGTCAGAGTTCAGCACAGAGTCTGCTTGTCCTCCTCTCCCTCAGCTCCTCCCCCCTCCCATGCTTGCTCTCTCTCTTTCTCTCTCTCTCTCTCTCAATAAATAAATAATCTTTTTTTTTTAAAAAGGAAAACAAAATGCTGGCACATTTTCAAATATGCTATTTCCTCCACAAAGGAAACTTCAGAAGGCTCTACTCAAGATAGCAAATGAACTGGCTGTTGCTAAGAGAAATCTGAAAAAAATTTGATATATCTATCCCTGACACAGACAAGAAAATTATTTCACAGCTAAGTCAATCAAGTAAGCCTCCAGGATAATTTGTGCTTGAAAAAAGTGCAGGATGGGCTTCTGTGTCTGTACATGTCTGGGCTCATGTGTGTGTATATAAGGTATGGTGTTGAATAATCAGTTTGGGTGTTTTTGGTTTTTTTTTTTTAAGAAAATAAACAGGGGTGGGAGGTTGGGGGAACAGGTGGTGGGTGATGGGGAGGGCACGTTTTGCATGGAGCACTGGGTGTTGTGCAAAAAGAATGAATACTGTTACGCTGAAAAAAAATAAATAAAAAAAAAATCAGTGTTTATTGGGTGTTGTGCAAAAACAATGAATACTGTTATGCTGAAAAAATAAATTAATAAAAAAATCAATGTTTATTATCAAAAAAAAAAAAAAAAGAAAATAAACAGCTTAATAAGGCAGAATTTCATAGAAATAAGGCCTATTTTTATGCTTTTCCTATCAATTTGCCAAAATTCAGGGGAAACCCCCCTCCCAAAAATAAATGATTTTATCTTTTAAGAAGGTAGCTTTTGACATCAGAGTCAATCGGGATTTTTGAAAAGCAGAAGATTTAAGCTGTCAAAAGAAACTGTCACTTTTTTGTTCAGCATCCTGCTATTCTTAATGATGTATTACACATCAATAATATACAGAGGGAGGCCTTAATTGCTTGTTTCTTTTATGCTTTCCAAATATAACATGGAAATGATATGTTGGTTGAATTTAGGCCATGTGGAGCCTCACTTCGTTTATGGAGAAAAGGCAAAATAATTCAATATCTTTTGCGGTAGAAGTGCACAGTGGCTGAAGCAAAGCAAGTAGAATTTTGGAGATCTAGAGTTCAGTTCCAGCCCTGATACCAGCAACATGCATTCAGTCTTCAAGTATTTATTGAACACCTACCATGTGTGTCTATCCCTTTGGAGTTTATGGTCCCTGAGAGGTCAGAATAGGGACAAGACAGAGATAAAATAAGTCCACAATTATAAACTATGACAAGTAAAATGAAGGAAGAGACAAGTATAATGAGAATAACAGAAAAAGGGAATTTGATGGAATAGTCAAAAAATGGCCTTTCAGAAGTGATGATACTTGGCTGCAACTTGAAGTATGAGAATGGAAAAACCATGCAAATCAGACAAGGAAAATAGCTCTGGGCAGAGGAAAATGCATGGGCAGTGGCCATGAAGCAAGATAAAATTTGGTACTTTCAAAGAATCTGAAGAAGAGAAGTATGAATCACACATACTGCATAGAGAAGGATGTTGAAGGACTAGGAAATTACCCAGAGCCTCAAGACATAATCCACATGAGCTACCTGAAGAGTTGCTTCAGATCTCACTGAACTATGATCACTTCTATGAGTCCTTGGGTAAGATACTCTATTGACTTTTGGACAAATCTAAACAAAAATAACAGAGTATGGAGCAATTTCTATCTGGATTTGGAAATGACTGTTCAAATAATCTGGATTTTTAGGGGCACCTGGGTGGCTCAGTGGGTTAAAGCCTCTGCCTTCAGCTCAGGTCATGATCCCAGGGTCCTGGATGGAGCCCCGCATTGGGCTCTCTGCTCAGCAGGGAGCCTGCTTCCTCCTCTCTCTCTCTCTCTGCCTGCCTCTCTGCCTACTTGTGATCTCTGTCAAATAAATAAATAAAATCTTTAAAAAAAAATAATCTGGATTTTTAGAAAATTATTCTCATCTCTCATATTTAATCCTCCAGATTCATTTTTATTCAATTATGCATTAGGGTGTTGGCAGTACCCAGAAATACTTGAACTTTATCCTTTTCTTAGAATGAAATTACTTATTTCTCTAAGACAAATTCTGCCATGTGATAATGAGATGCATGTGACATTTCCCTGTAATTATAGGACTAATTTATACGTTCTGTGGTGAAATGCTCTGATGACATATATACAACTTGCTAAAAATGTGTATAATTAAGTCGAACATCAATGATAGCCAAGACCAATCCTAAAACTATGATAACTATTCTCCAATCCAAAGTGAAAGGAGCCTTCATTAGTGAAAATAAGCCCAAGATCTGCTCTGTGAATTTAGAGAGTGGATATAACAAACAATAAAAATTCATGTGTGTAGGGAAGAGAAGGGTCAGAGAGCTTTAGTGAACTAAAAATAGAGATTCTCCAAATTTCTGCTCCATAACTCTTGCCTCACTGAACGAAAGTGTGTTGACACCAAAACAACTGGATGGAAAACAGAAATATGCGGCCAGCCCAGATGTTCTATCATCAATGGTGCACAGCGAAGGACCATGGCTATAGAATACAGGGTCTAGAGCCAGGTTGTTTGCTTTTATTCAGGGCTTCTTCATGCTTAAGCTCTTGAAAAACCAGAAGCAGCATTAAAAAGGCAAGTAGAAGCGTCATACCGAGTGATCTGTTTGTCCCAGTGGAGTCTGGGTCCCATTGCCTTTTGAGACCAAGTGAATGAATGAATGGACTACACTGGCAAGTCAAGAAAACAAAAGATAACAAAACAATTTTTCAAAGAAGCTGACATAAAATAAGTAGATTTTAATATTCAAGAAAGATTATTTAAGAACCAATAACTTTAGTCACTAGCTTTTGGAACAGCAAATTTACTCACTTTTAATAAGCAAAACAAATTATTTATAAGTACAAAGAAAGAATATTAATTCTTTACTCCATTTCATTACGCACTAACCCATGTGAAAAATTAAGGGAAGAACAAGATGCCACATAAATTATAACATGCTGAATCCCCTTTAGGGTATTTGATTTCTAATAAGGATACTAAAATTCACACCCATTGGAACCTCCACTCCTCATGAAAACATTACATTGTAAAATGATTAAAAAAAAAAAAGAACAATAAAGAAGGTAAATAAAACATCACAAAAATAAAGAGTGAGGCAACAATGCCTCCATTTAATATTTATCTAAATAATCTATTCTTCCTATAAATCACTACATAAAACCTATAATCACCCTGATTCTCTCATATCTCAGCCAAAGAGGAATAACTGATGCACTGGATATCTAAGAATATGAAAAATCATTATCTAGTAATTATTGATTTAAGTTAACAGAACATTACATTTAAATACTGATATTAATGTGTTTGTTCACTTAAAATTGGCTATGTCTTTAATGAAGGCATTTGGGTTATCTTTGTGAATTACATGATTTCTCAGATTTATCACCTATCAGTGAGTTCTTTTTTCCTGGTTTTCCATTAAAAACACATTGGGATAAAGGCATTTTTTAAAATTAATAGGACTGGTCTCTCTATAGAAGCAATGTTTAGTATTTATGAAAAGAACATTTTTCTCCAAACTATTCCTTGTTATATCGCAGGTCAACATCTGAAGGATGATTATTGAGACTATTTACTCGACTTCTCTTTATTACCACAGCCTTCATCTGATCTTGCCACTGTTGCTCTTTAAAGAGAAAACAATTTGTAAGAGATGTTTTAAAATAATGTTAGAGTTTTATTCTCTCCTAAAACTAAGCTATGTGTCCCCACATGTTCGACACAAACTTTGCTGCCTCTCAGATTCCACAGTTTTCTATCCACCCTTCAACACTCCTAACCAGGTCTGCTCCATTATTCCAGCATACGTTCACAATAGGCAGAGAGACAGGATGGGACAGCATCTAATATTGATATTTTAGAGGTATACTTTCAAAAACAGCACAGATTTGTTACTGACATAGGAATGTATCTATAAGGAATCATACTGCAATAGTTTTGAATGCCGGTGTCTGTTTTGGTGTGATGGAACCCTCATTTTGACCAACAAAGGTAGCATGGGTTATAAATGGGGTGTAATATTATGCATAAACTTCAAATGAAATGTTAATAGTAATTTCTTTTAAGTTCAAATAACAAAAACAAAATGCTCATTCAAGTTTGCACTGGGAGCATAGAAAAGGAAGATTAATTTTACCTGAAGTGGTCAGGGAGAGCAATGTTCTAGGTGAGCATAGCCAGCACCAAGGGTGATCTGCCTAGTACCCAATTCTCCTTTCATCCTCATTGGAGAATCCTGATTTTATCCAGGATCCACCCTTCCCTCTTATTCCTCAGAAGTTAATTCTGTAAATCCAAGGCAATTGTATTAATCCAATTCCCTTTTCTAGAGGCTGGTTTAGTCAGGGCATCTGGCCAATCCTGGCAAATGAGCTGTGAGGGGAAGTCATCTAGGGCTTGTAGGGAATTTCCCCACTCTGAAAAACAGACACGTGGGAAAAGATGTACGCTTTTCATCAGGACATTGTGACTGATGTCCTGTGGTTGCAACTATCTTGCAACCACAAAATAAATGTGCCTGATGTCAAAACTGATACACTGAGAATCAAAGACTTTTAAAATGGCAAAAACCCAGGTTCTCAGTAATGTTAATAAGATTTGAATTAACCAACCCTGGAAAGGTTAGGTCCCATAATAGATTTTCTTGTTAATTTATCTGAGTCAGGGATTTCCTATTACTTGCAGCTGAAGGAAGAGTATGAATTTGATACATGGAAGGGGGAGGAGCCATACAAGTATAAGAAACAAGATGCATAAAGTAAAAAGAATAGTGAGAAAGAACACTTCTATGGGATAAAACTGGAATGAATAAGTATATTTTCCACTTTTTAAAGCACTTCCTGGTTCTATGATGCTTTAATCACTCACACACACACACACACACACACACACACACACACACAGCACACAGTTGTTCCCAGAAAACCTCTAGAGTTTAGGGTGCCACAGATTTTAACAAACTCATACAAAGGTACATGCATACATACAGGCACACATGCACACACACACTGTGTTAATTAGATTTTTGGTAACATCACAAGGTCATCAGGAAGATGGGAATAATATTTGCATATTTTTTATATTTAATTTATTTATTTACATATTTATTTGAGAGAGAGAGAAAGAGCACGAGCAGGGGGAGGAGCAGAGGTAGAGAGACAAGCAGACTCCCAGCTGAGTGCAAAGTCCAACGCAGGGCTTGATCCCACTACCCAATATCATGACCTGAGCCAAAATCAAGAGTCAGAGCTGCTCAACTAACTGAGCCACCCAGGCATCCCTAGTTGCTTATTTCTAAAGAAAAATGATTTTTGTCTTAGAAAATGAAATGGCTCTAATATGCTTTTTATGATTATGACAAGTGTAGTCCAGAAGGTAGACTATGGGGTCTTCATGTCTTCCATTTTTTAAAATTCTACCCTTTGTTTTATTTGATGCTACCCTGAGAAGCACTGGAATTTATTTTAGTGACTTTATAGTATTAAAAAGTGTCTTCAAATAGCCTGTCGCTGCCTGAGCACTATGGGTATGTTCCCCGTTTTAATGAAAACAGGGACGTATCAGGCCTGTGGTTCATCTCTCCATGGAGAAGATTTTGGCCTGCTTTGCTCTTTTGCCTCATCCCTGAAGTATAACATCTTAAAATGCAGTCAGGAGGTTGGTGTGCCAAGCCAAGTTTTTTCCCTTGAAATGCACATCATGTGCAACATTTCAAAGGTCATTCCTTAGACTTCGTGCTTTTAAATTACAACAGGAAAATGAAATGAAAGCATCTGGCCTGTCAAAACCTTACTAGCATAACAAATGTTTTTTCAGAATGTACAGAAAGCTTTACTCAAGAAGACATTTATGGAATGTCCACTATTTGCCCAGTGGCTATCAGGGTACCTGGCACAAAGGCGGCGCTCCATAAATACTATTTGAATGAATGAATAAATGAAGATCATGAAAATGAAAAGGAAACATTTCTTACCAAAAAGAGAATAAAGTCTAATAAGTGAGACATACACAGATATAACTATTAGGCAAAGTGATAAATTCCATAAAGGAAACACAACTTGCTAAGAAGACATCCAAAGAAGTAATTAAATACACATAGTTAAGACAAAGGAAGGCTTAGTCAAAATGACAGAGATATATTGATAGAACAGGATTAAAATTAAGGATGGGTCATATTCCTAACAAGGAAAAGTAGAAAACAGGGTGTAATAGCTACTGCTTTCATCTTTTCAGCATCCTTTCCCCTTTCGTTTGGTAACAAATCCCCCCTCTACTCTGCCTAACCATAGTGTCAGCCTTTCAGACAGACTGGGTCCATCATGCTACCCATCCACTTGGGCACAGTAGACTAGACAAGGGATGGGCAAATGTCCAAAGCTGTGTGTATCAAAGCCCTTCCCTAGGCCTTCAATACATAGAGCTCACAAAGTACTTCCCTTTGTCATATGATTGCAAAGTAGTTCCCTTTGTCATATGATTGCAAAGCTTTCATATATAAGCCCTGAGTTGCCAAAGAGCATGGCTCTATCACAGGAAGAGGCCCATCTACAGTAGAAGAAAATAAATACCAAATGCAGAGAAATGGACAGAGCGTTATAGAAGCATTTAGGTTCCAATTTCACATACATCCAGCTTCATCCTTGCCCTTCACAATTACTTGAACTAAAAAATTCCTTTTTGTTTAAGCTACTTTGTGTTAGATTTCTAATTTCCAAAACTGAAAGAACAATAATACATAGAGACTACCACAGGCTCTCTGGCTGTGTCTGACGATTTTGCCCCCGTAATTAACCCTGGAAAGCATTTAAACTTTATGTTCAAGCCAGCTGTCAACAAGGACAAAGGTATATTTTTATTCCAGTTAGTACCCATGCCCTGTCAACATATATGCACTTAACAAAACAAGCCTCAAAATATATTATGCAACAATTGATATAATTATATGAATAAATGATAAATCAGTGACAGAGAGGAAAGCTATCAGAGGGAAAAAATTATGCTAACCACAAGAGGAGAGTAATTAAATCTACAAGAGAATCATTGGCCACAAGACCACAAAACAATGTAACAACATCTTCAAAATCCTGAGGAAATGTATGTGTAAATAAAGATAAAATACTGACATCTTCAGATATACTTAATGATTAATAGAATATAAAGCAAACCATCCATTAAAAAAAATCACTCGAGGATATACTTTATCTGGGGAAAAAAAACACAGAGAGGAAAAGTACAGTTCATAAGAAATAATGATAATCATAGAAATTAAGTTTTTGAGTGTTGGTAAATTATTAATGACTATCAAACAAGTAACTTACTCATATGTTTAAAAAATGAGAAATGAGGGGCACCTGCATGGCTCAGTCAGGTGGGCATCCGACTCCTGGTTTCAGCCCACGTCATGATCTCAGGGTGGTGAGATCAAGCCCACCATTGGGCTCCCTTCTCATCTGAGAGACTGCTTGAGATCGCTCATGTGAGCTTTCTCTCTCTCAAATAAATAATAAAATATTCTTTTTAAAATGAAAAATTAAAATTCTAGACAGCAAAAACTAGAGAGAAATCTGAGAAGGATACTAATTAATGGCTATTTAAAACAGCTAAGGTTCTTGTCACATTTGGACAGTTGGATAAGAATACAATCTAACTTTAAAACTGTTAGGAAAAAATCATGATTTGGGGGCCCCAAGTGGCTTAGTTAGTTGAGCCTCCACTCTTGGTTTTGGCTCAGGTCATGATCTTGGGTGGTAGGATCAAGCCCCGCATTGGCCTCTGCACTCAGCTGGAAGTCTGCTTGAAGATTCTCTCCCTCTGCCCCTCCATCAACTCATACATGCATGCTTTCCCTCTCTCTGTCTCTCTCAAATAAATAAATAAATAAATCTTAAAAAAAAAAAGAAAAAGAAAAAGTCATAACTATGTATAAATTAAGACTTCTATTTCAGTCAATACGTCGGACCGAACAGCCTGAAAATGTACCATTCTTTTATTCAACCAATGATTCTTAAAACCTAGTTTCTGGCCCATGGTTCTTAAAAGGTCACATGTGATGGAACACTACAGCACACATGCTCAGCATCAGCTTTCTGTTTTCCATACATCTAGTCTTAAATATATATGTCAAGGAACCAGCAATAAATTCTCATAATAAAACTATTGAAATAGAACCATATTACTAAAATTTGATGTTATTTCAGTCAATTTAATTATGGTTTCCTCTTTCCTCTTTACAGGTTTGAACCTTATGCTGCATTTTTAAGATATGCATAGGAAAATATAGCATTCATTCTACTATTTTAAATCTCTATTATCCTTCAAATAATAAGTTTTCAAGTTTGATGCTAACATTTGCATGCTATACAGTTATTTTGACATTAGTATTAAAAATATTTTGTTTTAAAAATAGAGCACGAGTCACATAATCAGTCTGTTTTTCCTCTGCAAAGGGATTAAAGTCAGATATGGTCAGTGGTAGAAAGTACATACTGTTATTAAAATTATATTCTTTAAATCAGCAGGTGTGTAAATTGTCTATGAAATGAATTTAATCTAGTTCTAAAGATGGACTAATTTCAAGATGAGAGAATTCATTTATAGTTCTGCAAATATACTCCTTCTCTCAAATGACAGAATTATATGCAGCACTTTGTAAGTCAAATTTTTACTATCAGCAAAGAATCAAACAGGTTTGCCTAGTGTTTTGCATATTTGGCAATACATCTTATTTACTCAGTTGAGACACAGGAGCTTTCAGCTACAGGTAGGAGGCTTTTTACTGTACTACTTCTCATTCTCCTTGTATGATGACAGGAATATTTTTCAATACTTGCTCAGTTCATGTGAACATACTCAGTCCTTTGTCAAATGTATAGAGTTAGCCAATGTAAATACACTTTAAAAATTATTATCCACTATGGAACAGAATAGTTATTCACCAAACCACTGCAACCTTCTGCCTGGGCACAAGCTATACCAGATTTTCCAACTTCCCTTGCAGTTAGATGTGGCCATGTGGTTTAATTCTGCCTAATGCAATGTGAGCAGAAGTGATGGGCTCCACTACTAGGCCCTCCCATAAAGAATTCCCAACACTATCTTATTGTCAATGCCCAAGTGATCTTGGAAGCCATCTGTTAAAAGTGGAAAACCAGAGGCGCCTGGGTGGCTCAGTGGGTTAAGACTCTGCCTTCCGCTCAGGTCACAAACTCAGGGTCCTGGGATCAAGCCCCACATCGGGCTCTCTGCTCAGCGGGGAGCCTGCTTCCCCCCACCCCCCACCGCTGCCTGCCTCTCTGCCTACTTGTGATCTCTCTCTCTCTGTCAAATAAATAAATAAAACTATTTATTTTTAAAAAAGTGGAAAACCAATGAATGCCAGGATGTTCAAATGACTTGTGTAGAGCACAGTCCCCTAACCCTGATTTCCTCCACCCCCAACATACAAATATGGACCAACATTGCTATTATGTGGCCAAGAAATAAACTTCTACTGACTTAAACCATAACAATTCTAAGGTTTACTTGGTACAGAAATTAGTCTATTATAATCAATACAGAAAAACCATTCCTTCAAATGGGGTATTACTGTAAGAAAAACCTAAAATATATGCCATTGCTTTGCGGCCAAGCAGTGGATAATAAGGAATTAATGTCAGAGGCTGGAAAGATGGAGGTCCATGGTATACAGTGGCAAAACACTTGGTAAAACTATCGCCTATAAAAACCTGTAAGATAGGTCCTATGTCCACTGACCCTATGGCTCTGCTTAGCCAGAGATTACACTCCCCACTCCCCTTGCAATTAAGTAGTGTGGATAGCTCTCACCACTGCTGGAATAGCAGTCATCTCTGACACGACTATCTCCCTCTTTACACTCTTTCTACCAGCAGGTCTTGGAAACCATATGTTTAAGATGGAGATTCCGCCAAATGGAAGGCACTTACGTGCCCGAGTCACTGGTTGGAAAATAGCCAACACCACCAATTATAAGTATGGGTTTTTAAAATTTTATATGAAAGAAAAATGAACTTCTGTCATTTTAGAATCATAACACACTTTCAGACTTGTTGCCACAACAGCTACCTTAACCGATAAAACAATCTGAAGCTCATTTGAAAAAATGAACCCAGTATTTCTGCCCATCAACACAATTATTGGTAAAGTCAGAGAAAATTACCTTGGTGAAAGAACCTTGAAAACATCAAATCAATAAGCATTTCATTTCAAAGTCAGTATGCTAGGTACAAGGTTAAAAGCACCATTAAGGAGTTCTGAGAACATATTCTTGAATGCCAACTCTACCATTTATTAGTTGTAGAGCCTAGAATAAATAGATTTATCATCTTGGAGCCCCCTTGTTCCCATATATAAATGGAGAGAACCCACCCTACTTTGTAGAGTTGTTTTGACAATATAATAACATATACAACATGCTTAGGGCACAGTTGGGCCTTAAGTAAAGTGCGCAATTACTCTCTTTCCTAGTCCTATACTAAGTTCAGGGTATTACGTGAAGCTTAGAAAATTAGTTTGTATTGGTATATTTAATTTAGTTTAGTAAAAGACTCCAATCACTGACTCCAGTGGACATTAGAAAACACAATACAAGTACAAGATAATAGGGTGAAAGAGAGACAAAGAACCAGCCTTTCAATCACATCTCAGTGAAAGCCTCTCAGGAAATTATTTCCCTCTTATCTCTTGATTTTTCTGACCCTCCTCAGTTGCATTCTTTTTTGTCAAGTTCTGAAAGCCTAAAAAGTAGTAAAAAAATATATAATAAATCAGACATCTCTTTGCAAGCTTAGACTTTGTTACTACATTCCGCTAACCAGTACAAAACTGAAGATAACAGCTCTTCCTCCTTTTTCCAGTTAATCTTGCATTATTAGGACGGGCATTCTGATAGGCATAACAAATAATAATAACAATACTCTAACCTTTGCTAAGCATTCTATAAAGTCCAAACAACTTTTGCATCCATTTTCTCATTATAATGAAAGAAACATGATCAAGTAATACCTAGGAGAAGTAAAACCTTGCAGTAATGAATTTCATGAGCCAAGGAGAGATTATAGTGTTTTTGTTAGTCATCAATAAGCTGCCACATAACTCCAAAAGACAGGTGAAACAGTTTATACTCCAGGTTCTTACACAGAGTATTCTTTTTTTTTTTTCAGAGTATTCTTTTTGAATAGGTGTTCTTCTCTGATGAATTGCTATCTGAATTAAAAGCTTCAGGCAAAAAGAAATGACAGATGTCAATGAATAATACCAAAACCAAATGCCTAATAAAGCAGCATTATATAGCAAAATAATTACTCCTGTTGTTCTTTTTAAAAACATATTTTCTCTCTAGGCATACATGTGCTAAAAATGGATTTAACAACACCAAGACACAGATACAAAGATGATCATTCAGACACAAGGTGAATAAAATTACTAAATATCTTTGTGATGCATAAGAGAGATTCAAGTCATAAAAGCCAGTGTAAAATTCCATGCATGGTACCAGTGAAGTGCCAACAATAGTTTTTATTAACAAAAGCAACAGAGGAAAAGCAACAATTTCATGCACCAAATAAATCTCACAAATCTCACACTACACATGCACATAAATACACACATGTAAATAAACCCATGGAGTTTCTCTGAGTACAGAGCTTCTTTTAATTAAGTGGCAACTCTGTGCCTACTATGTCTTGCTTGCCTGCAGAGTGAGGCAAAAGTTAAGTTCAATAACCCTAAACAATACTGATCAAAAAAAAAAAAAACAGAAAAAACATCTGCCAGCATGTTTTTGGCCAGCACCATTTAACTTTATCATTGCCTCATGGGAAGTCAGAATTCACATGAAAATAGTCCATTGCAGGGCCAACCATCCTGTGTACCCTCAATTAATACTCATGCATGAAGAGGGTAAGGATAAATTTCAAGATCCATACTTTCTAAAGTAGAAATTTTTTTGGCCTGTAAACTGACATACAAAGATTTACTCTTCTTTAGAAGTGGCTCAAATTGGGCTTTAGTATATTTCTGAAACAAATCCAAGTGCTGTGATACAACAATCCTGGCACTAGATGATCAGGAGGCGAGCTCTAGTCTTTGCTTGGCCAGCAGCTTTCTCTGTTCATCCTCAATCCACTCAACCTCTCCTGAGCCCTAATTTCCTTATCAGGCTCATAATCTTCTTGCCTATCTCACAGGGTTATTCTGAGAATTAAATGAGATTAAAGTTATATGTGTTATATGAACAAAGGATATCACTGACTCTATGTCTTATTCAAAGTGACACTCACAGGTGGTGGTCCAAGATGGTGGCACAGGAAGACCCTGAACTCACCACCTCCCATAGACACAGCAAATTGATGCCTACATCTAGAGCAATTCCTCTGGAAGAACTGAAGTTTGAACAGCTTCTGCCCACAAAGAGAAGGGTAGCAGAAACAGAGACATGGCGATGATGAGAACCCCACTCCTGATGCTACTACCTGAAGTAAGGAGAAATATTACTGAGAGACCTGCACACAGATTTGTCTGCCCTGGGGCACAGCAAAACAAAACAAAACAAAATGAAACATCAGTTTAAAGGACAAGTAGACTATAAGTGAAGAAAATCATTTAATCACCCTGAAGTCTGCCAAATAGTGGGGGAACTGCTGGAAATTTCTCCATGATGAAGGCACCAGAAAACACCATTGTTTATGTCCCACTCCACCTGGATAGCACAGACAGGAGCAGTGTCTTGGAGCTCCAGCTGGTCTGCTAGAGCCACCCCTGTGAGTCTCAGTCCCCTAGCCCATACCAGCTCCAGCCATCCTATGGAGCCATCCCAGCATAGTGAACCCCAGAACTACCCCCTCTCTGACCTACACTCCAGCCCAACCATGCTGCCAAGATCATCCTAGTGCAGTGTGCCCAGGATCCTGTGGCATGTGCATGCTCTACCTTCACCTGTCCCACCAGGGCAGCCCCAGTGAGGAACACCACAGGATCCTCAGCCCCATGCTCACTCCAGCTGCCAACAATAGTTTTTTTTAAATACAATAAAATTATAGTTTTATTTTGGCCAGCCAAAGCCAGCAGGTACATGCAGTCCACTTTGGGCACATTCCTACACAAGGCCACTTCTTCAAGACTGGGAGAGGTAGCTGTTCTGCCTAATTCATAGATATAAACTCAAACAAAATGAAAAGACAGAAGAATATGTTCCAAATGAAAGAATAAGATAAAACTCGAGGAAAAAAAAAAAAACCCTAGTGAACCAGAGATAAGTAGTTTAACTGATAACTAGTTCAAAGTAGTGGTCATGAAGATGTTCACTGAACTTGGAAGAAGAATAAAGAAACACAGTGAGAAATTCAACAAAGAGACAGAAAATATAATAACCAAACAGAAGTCACAGAGCTTAAGAATACAATAATTAAGCTGAAGAATACACTACAAGGAATCAACAGCAGATTAGATGATACAGAAAAATGGATCAGTGATCTGGAAGACAAAACAATGGAAATTACCCAATCAGAACAGCAAAGAGAAAAAACAAATTTTTAAAAATAAGAATAGTTCAAGAGACCTCCGGGACAACATCAAACCTACTACTATTTGCCTTATAGAGGTCTCAAAAATAGAAGAGAGATATGGATAGAAAACTTACTTGAAGAAATAATTACTGCAACCTTTCTTAACCTGAGGAAGGGGCCAGACATTCAGGTCCCAGAAGCACAGAGAATTCTAAACATGATGAACCCAAAGAGATCCACTCAAAGACATATTATAATTAAAATGGCAGAAGTTAAAGAGAAAATCTTAAAGGAAGAGGAAAAGCAAATAGTTGCATACAAAGGAAACCCCATAAGGCTATCAGCTAATTTTTTAGCAGACACTGTGCAAGTCAGAAGAAAGTGGCAAGACATATTCAAAGTGCTAAAAAGGGAAAACATGGGACAAGTTCATCACCACTAAACTAGCCTTACAAGAAATACTAAAGGGTCAGGGGTGCCTGGGTAGCTCAGTCATTTAAGTGGCTAACTCTTAATTGAAACTCAGGTCATGATCTCAGAATCCTAAGCCCCACATCAGGCTCCACACATCCGCTTGAGCATTCTCTCTCTCTCTCTCTCTTCCACTCCACCCCCCACTCATGTTCTCTCTTTCTCTCTCTCTAAAGTAAATAAATCTTTTTAAAAAAAGAAATGCTAAAATATCTTTTTTAAGTTGAAAAAAGTCATAACTGAAATAAGAAAAATACATGAAAGAAAAAAATCTCACTGGTAAAGGCAAATACATAGTAAAGGCAGTAAATCAACCACTTAAAAACTTAGTATAAAAGACAAAAATAGTAAATCAACTATAACTACAATAATAAGTTAAGGAATAAACACAGAAAAGATGTAAAATAAAACATCAAAAATATAAAACATGGAGGGGGAGTAGTAAAAATATATTGCTTTTAGACTGCACTTAAATGTAACCAATTATAATATTAAAATGGACGGATTTTATATATATTTTTATATAAATATACATATTTATATATAAATAAAAAAATAAAGAGAAAGGAACCCAAATACAACACTAAAGAAAATCATCAAACCTCATGGAAGAGACCAAGAGAAGAAAGGAACAGAACTACAAAACTACCAGAAACCAATCAACAAAGTAGCAATAAGTACATACCTATCGGGCACCTAGGTGGCTGAGTCAGTTAAACATCTGCTTTTGGTCATGATCCCAGGGTCCTGGGATCAAGTTCCACATTGGGTTCCCTGCTCAGTGGGAGAGTCTGCTTCTCCCTCTACCCTGCTCCCCTGCTCATGATCTCTCACTCTCACTCTCTCTGTCAAATAAATAAATAAAATCTTTTTTAAAAGTATGTATCTACCAATAATTACTTTAAATATAAATGGGCTACATGTTCCAATAGACAAAAAAATAAATAAGGTTTTCTCTAAGAGGCATCTTCATATCTAAAGACTTCATATTTAAAGACATACAGAGACTGAAAATAAAGAAAGAAAAAGATATTCCATGAAAATGGAAACAAAAAGAAAAAGAAAGCTGATGTAACAATAATTATATCAGACAAAGCAAACTTTAAAACAGAGTCTGTAACAAAAGACAAAAAAGGACACTGCATGATGACAAAGGGGCTAATCCAAAAAAAGGATAACATTCTAAACATTTATGTACTCAAATGAGAGTATTTATATATATCAAACACTAACAGACATAAAGGGAGAAATTGACAGTATTACAATCACAGGAGAATTTAATAGCCCATTTGCATAAATGGGTAAATCATCCAAACAGAAAATTAATAAGGAAACATTGGCTTTAAACAACACATTAGACCAGATAGACTTAATAGATATACACTAATCATTTCATCCAAAAACTACAGAATGTACATTCTGTTCAAGTGTACATGAAACACTCTCCAGGACAGATCACGTATCAGACCACAAAAAATCTTCAGTAAATTCAAGAAGATTGAAATCTGCCCAGCATTTTTTTCCTGACCACAGCAGTATGAAACCAGGAATGTAAACTGGTATAGCACTATGGAAAACAATATGAAGTTTCCTCAAAAAAATTAAAGATAGAACTATCAGATGACAGCAATTCCACTTCTAGGTGTTTATCCAAAAAAATGAAAACACCAATTCAAAGAGATATATGCACCCCTAAACTCAATGCAGCATTATTTACAATAATCAAGATATGAAAGCAACCCAAGTATCCATTGGTAGATGAATGGATAATGAAAATGTGGTATATAAATGTGTATATAAATATATACAGTGGAATATTACTCAGCCATAAAAAGTAAATCTTGTCATTTGTGACAACATGGATGGACTAGAAGATATCATGCTAAGTGAAATAAGTCAGAGAAAGAAAAATACCATATGATTTCATTTAAATGTGGAATCTATAAAACAAAACAAAAACAGACTCATAGAGGAGATAAACTGTTGATTACCAGAATGAAGAGAGGGGCTGGAAGGCAGACAAAATAAGTAAGGGGGATTAAGCGATACCCACTTCCAATTATAAGATAAATAAGTCATGAAGATACAATGTACAACATAGGAAACGTAGCCAATAATACTGTAATAACTTTGAATGGTGAGGGATGATAACTAGATTTATCATGGGGATCATTTCATAATATGTAAAAATATTGAATCATTCTGATGTACTCCTGAAACTAACGGGACATTGTATTTCAAGCATACCAATAAATCTATATATGTAAAAATAAAAAACAAAGTGACACAGCCACAGGATTAGTTATAAAAACATTCAGAATTCCTGAGTAGTTTTACATTATCTCAACCCTTTCTCAACATCTCTCAAGTAATTTCAATTTATTGCTCTCCTTAATAATGTTAGTACACTAATAATTTGTATTTGTGGACTCAAAATCTCAGTACTTGAATCACATTCTCTGAAAAAAAAAATGTACTAACCTTAGGAACCTCTGAAGTAATACATGTCTGTTCAAATTGTCCATTTGCAATAACAAGTTCTCACATACTGACAGAATTATTGGCCTGTCATAGTATTTAGGTTGCAACGAAAGAGAGACTGTGTCTACATAAAGAGCCATAGGACTACTCCAGTAATAATGTTCAGCCAGTCTAATCCATCATGGCCATGGCACAGCAGTACTCTGAGTGACCAAATAAGAGCTGGAAAAGGTCTCTAATGTGTCCACATCAGTAGGCTACAGATGCAAAATCTGAGAGAATGTACAAACTTTAAAAAAAGAAAAGTTTTTTTTTTTAAATGCCAGATTTTGTTTCCAGACTGTCACATATTTTTGTCCCTGTATGCTGAGGGGGAAATTTTTGTTCTCCTTTTTGTTTCTTATCTCCTAATGATTCATTTTTAATACTTCCATGAGCCAATGGAGCCACACACAACATTTTTATGACCCTAAGTTGATAAAGTGGTTTCATATATGTGTGTGCATGTGTGTAATAAAGTTCTTTTAAGGTAAACTAGTATACAAAATTTCCATTTCCCCCAAGGCTTATCTTATTCTACAAATGGGTGTTTCTCACTTTTATAATTTTAATCTTAGTCTATAAAAAATAGGAAAGTAATAACTGGTACTAGAAGTTAAAATAATAGTTACCTTGAGGGGAAGTGGTATTGATTGGGAGGGGCCACTGAGAGGATTCTAAGGGGGCTGAAAATGCTATTTCTTGATGTTGGTGGTGATTACACAAATGTAAGAATCTATATGTTTGCCCAGAAATGTACAGCTTTGACCAAGAAGGCTTTAAGTGGGAAATCTAAGTGGTAAGGTAAAAATGCTCAGTTAAAACTCTAAAAATAGAATGGTTACTTTGGAGGACATGAATGATACTGGAAGAAGACTTGTAATGGAGGAAATACTCAATAATTTACATGAGAAATCCATTTATAAAGGAGAGGTAGAAGTAAGAGTTACGATCTGAGATGTCTACACTCCAAAGCACAATGGGTAATAAATTTAAGATACTAACACAAGAAAATAAGTGCAACTTTATTTATAGAATCAGTAAATATTTATTGAATGCTGATCACGTGCTAAGCCCTGGGTTACAGAGATGAAATACAGTGCTAAGAACCTCAGTGGCTGAGACCTATAGGCTAGTGGATGAAGCATATCAGGGAGCCAACAATTACAATATACAAAATACCAATAGAGATATATATGGGTTTTCATTACATAAGAGATGAGGGTTATCAAAGCAGAGGGTTGGGGAAATCTTATTAGAGTAGCTGGTCCTTAAATAAGAGGCCGGAAGAGCAGAAAGAGCAAGGGCGTTTAAGACAGAGGAAATCATGCATTTCCCAAACCTGATAGGATAAATTTGCAGCTAGATTTCAGAGATGACAATGCATATTTCAGTGAAAAGAAACCTGGATTGGAGAAAAAGCAGTGCTATGAATAGAAAACTTGTAAGAGGGTTAAAGGAGAAAGAAAGAGACCTGACATTACTGGGGGCACATACCACCGGCCACTTGACCATTTGGAGGATGTGAATGTCGCACACCTGATACAGATGTTTGAAAGGCAAAAGGGAACGAAAACAGATTTACTGGACATCTATATGTTGCTACTAGATACTGTGTAAAACACGTTCACATAGAGCATATCTCAAGATACAGTAATTATGGAGGGCTTCAGGTAGCTATGTGTCTCAAAGAAGTCCATTTGCTAAAACTGGTGCATCTGATAAATTCTTGGTGAGCCTTGAGAATACTTGTTTGAGGAGTTAAAAGGAAGAATAAAGATACCTGCTCTCTGAACCCAGTTCTGACCAACAAAGATCAGAAAATCAGTTAATGAAACAGAAGTGGTAAAAACATTGGGGAAAATCCAAAATGTTACCTTAAACCTTAAGTCGGGGACAGGAACACTAAATGTAGCCAGACTTGCATTCTATATATAGTCAAACTTGTTATTGGATAGTACTTTCTAGATTTTTCAAGGTATGGGGACTTCTTTTATAACATAAAACACGTTTTACAGACCTTTACATGGTAATTACATCAGCTAGTTTAAAAAATACTTTTTAATTTAAAAAATAAAGACTTTGTGTGGGGGAGGGCGATGAATGAACAAACACTGCTATGACAGAAGCAAATATGATTTTTAGAACTTGCTTGAACATTTTTTCCCAAGAAAATAATTAGGAATATAAAATAACATAAATATCAAGTAAGCAGAGTGTTTCCCATTTGAACAAATGTTCCCTACCTATAAAATCCACTTTCATCTATTCTCAGTACAATCTCATCATTATTTTTATAAAGTATTAACAAAGTGATGTGACTAATATGCACATCTATGAGACCCACTCCTGCAGAATGATACACAAGCTTGATTGCCTGCTCCTGACAGCAAGAAGGGGACAATTTCTCACTTTGGAGAAGTGCATTACATCTTTGAGGCTAACCTGGGGTCATTTAGTGAATTATCTTTTCCAAGCACTAAATAGCTACTAGCTTCAAAGAGTTAATGAACCCCATAAAAAGCAAGTGATTTGCTTCTTTCTCACCAGTAGGGTCAAGCCAGTCTATTCATTAATCCCCTCACCATTCAAGTGAGGCAGGAAAGAGACACATTTTATAATCCCAATTACATGACTGGGACATTAAAGTCCAGAAGTGCTTACCGACTGGCACAAGGCCACAGAGAAGTTATGTGCTGAGTGTGACAGGAACTCATAAGCCTCTGGGTCCGGTGCTAGGTCCACAATCTTGTTGATGTACTGTGGCTTGGCCTCAATAAATCTGGAAATATGCCCATGTAAATAAGCAGAGCTCAAGTAGAAAAGAAAACCCTTAAGATACGGATTTCTCTCTGAAAATGTGATCCTACTTAAAGGAATTATTTTATAAATGAATAATGAAAAATTGACTCAAAATTTATTTACAACCAGAAGATT
This sequence comes from Meles meles, assembly GCF_922984935.1. Classification (NCBI taxonomy): domain Eukaryota; kingdom Metazoa; phylum Chordata; class Mammalia; order Carnivora; family Mustelidae; genus Meles; species Meles meles. The sequence goes on along the minus strand of NC_060066.1, from coordinate 153,581,003 downwards.
TTAACATCTAAGATGACAAATGCAGTTCAAGAAATAGTACTAAAACCAGAAATTCCTTTCATATGACATTAAGAGAACTGAATTTACTTAGAACCTAGGACCTCAAAGATGGCAATCTGCATCTGGGCTTAAAGCAAGCATAATTAATACAAGTTCAAGTAGAATGACTGACTATTCCTTCATCTCTGCAGATTACTATACTGACTTTTTGAGCAATCCTGAATCCAATTTTTGGTTAGTGACTCAAATTGATTTAGACAAACATATTAACAGCTGAAACTTTTATCCAACAGTCATGCAATGATGATTTGGTGTTCAGGTATGTGAGCAGAACAAGTTCACGCCCTCACGAAGCTTATGACCTAATGGGAGAGATAATCAAATATGCACAGAAGTAGACATTACAAATGTGATATATACTATGTAGAAGTAGTCTAGTGAAGAAAACAAATAGTCTAGTGAGTGTTGGGTTGTATAATGGGGGTGGTGCATAATTACCCATTGGAATGGGGTATGAGTGAAGGATAAAGCATTTGCATAAGATTCTTCTGAGAAAGTCTGAGTAAAGTTAACTAGGCAAAAAGGGGTGAGGAAGGAAATGGACATCCATGGGATCATATTCTATATTTATGTTTCCCTTATATATTTTATGGCAGAAAAATTTCACTTCGTGTTATTAAAAAATAAGAAAATTTTCTATTAAAAAGTATTTGGTAAGTTTGTCTACCTTATTTTTATTATTAATTTACTCAAGGTGATTACAGTATTCAGAGCTCTTTAATCCACTCTCTTACTTAATTCTATTTGATCCTCATACCAACTCTATCAGTTCGGTAAGGTAATACGGTTAGGCTCATTTCACCTATGAGAACCTTGAGCCCAAGATAAAAGGATTTATTCATTGTCACATGGTTAGTCATCAGTGAAGCCAGAATTGGAATCTCAATCTTCAGACTCCAGGTCCAGTGCTATTAGAGGAAGACTTAGGTCTGAACCACATAAATAACATTAAACAGAAGGAAGAAACTCTGTAGTGACTTGTGTAGGTGACCATCATTTATAATTTTGATGCAAATCTCATCTCAGAGCTCGAATTAGATGAATTGGCATAACACATTTCTCAAATGCGCTTGCCAATATATATGATTTTAGTGGAGGAATCGTGTTTATCAGAATACAATCATGTGGCTTCTCAAATTCAGACTATTGTTAGATAATTTATTCATAGAACTCATAATCTAAGGATGTGTAAAGTGCATCTTTGTTCATAATTTTAGTCATTTTTACTAGATAATGAGTGACATAAACCACCCGATAACATAAAAGCTTAAAAATAAATCATGCGGAATTTATAGGAGAAATAAAACAGAGTGCTCTTGGTAAACTTAAAGCTTATCTTAAATGGCATATACAAACAAAAAATGTTTCCTTACATATATCTAAAACAATTCTAGTTAGAGTAAATTCCTAGTTAAAGATTGCCACCCAATCTCGTGAAAATGAATGCTAGTCAACCATACTGATCAGTACATAACTGGAAGTGCAGGAGGAGGTCTAATCCCCCGTACAAAGGGGAGCCCACGAAGGGAAATTAAACTTTTCCTATTGCCTCTTCTCTTTATTGCATGACGAGTAGACTGAATCTCACTCTAATTTTTAAATCAATAATATGTAAAGGACCACTAACCTATCATTTCCTATTCGAATTATACCTTGCCACTATTAATATGAAAAAAATCTGTTTAACCTGCTGTGGCTCTTGTTTACAGTCTATTTTGTAACATGTACTAGAACCAAATATCCCTAGCTAAAACTTGGTAATGGCTCTATAATTCTTTGAGTCTAACCTCTGAGGCCTTCAAAGCTAATCCAGATTCTTCTACAGTGGCCTTTCACCCAACATTTTTCTGTCACACCCCGATCCTCAGGGTGACAACAACTATAAAATTGTGTTACATTTACAGGTGAGTCAATGCCTCTGTCTTGTGAAAGGCCAGATACTCTACATGGGCTAAAGGAAATGCTGCCATGGTGTCCAAGTAAAAACTGAGACAGAGACACCAAATGAATGAGCTTCTTTTCTATTAGGACTCCTTTCCTCTCTAACCTGAGATAATTGTTTTAATCTTTATCCTTTACCAACATAAATTTGGAAGAGGATTATTTTTTAGTACTTAATTAGGTAATTAGTATTTCAAACACACATTGTCGGAAAACATACTGATTGCATCAACCAAGCAGTTTGTTTCAGACTCTGCAAAGGCAATGCAGGCTTTTTATTTAAATATCCAATTATGGGGGCGCCTGGGTGGCTCAGTGGGTTAAAGCCTCTGCCTTCGGCTCAGGTCATGATCCCAGCGTACTGCGATTCAGCCTCGCATTGGACTCCCTGCTCAGCAAGGAGCCTGTTTCGCCCTCTCTCTCTGCCTGCCTCTCTGCCTACTTGTGATCTCTGTCTGTCAAATAAATAAATAAAATCTTTTTTAAAAATAAATAAATAAATAAATATACAATTATGAACAAAGGTGAATTATTTTGACATAATTACCCAAGGCCAGCGAATTACACTGATTTATGAGGACAAACCCAGACCTTATATCCAATTCTATCTGAGGGCACCTGTTTTAACTGAAAAGAAAATGTGATGTTTGGGTAGAAAAACTATTTTACCTGGTCTGAGTTACACAAAGGTTTTTCGGGTATATGATTCTTAGATGGAGAGCAATTTATTAATAAAATGTATTATAAAACAGACATGAATAAAATCAGAAAACATATTTTTTAATAACTAAAAGGGGTCTTAGAAATTATCCAGTCCAATTGCCTAAGTATAATAGGGCCACTACGAAAAGCTCTTGGTTATTTCAAAAATTTTGTATTAATCCAAAATCTGAAATTTGGTATCAATGAAATATTCCATAGCACACTATGCAATGATTTTACATACTATCTTTTTTGTATGTAAAATATGAGTTCCTTATCTAAAGCATGAGTTCCCATGAACAGTAAGCAACAATTTGGCTGTGAAATCAAGGTCGAAAACAGTTCATTTACGTGGCATAAATACATGAATGAGCTGAAAGATGAATGTGAGTTCTCTGTTAGACTGTGACCATGGCAGGTACTACGCATGCCTACTCACTCACCTGTCCATTTCCAGCAACCAGAACAAGACATGGCTCATAGTCGCCCCACAGTAAGTTTGGTCAGATTGACTTTTTGACCCTTCTTCTTGCAAGCTAAGTTAAGACTTCTGGAATAATCTTTTTGTCATGTGGAGTATTGAAGTATATCGTGCGTGAATTTTTTTCTTGAAATTTTTAAAACATTTCAAAGGGGTTCTAAGAAGCTGCTTCTTAGAATATCTTTCCCATTGCAAGTCTCTAAAATAGTTCTGTTCACAGGAAGACTCGGGTGCAGCTCCATAAATAATCATATTTGGAGGATAAGCCTATTTTTAGAGATCTTCTTTGAAAAAAATAGACTGAGCAGGGAACATTTTTTATTAAATAATTATTTTTTATAATTTTATAATTTTATTCTTATAATTTTATTTTATAATTTTATTAAATAATAATTAATATATAAACTAATTTAACACTGTATGTCACAAACTAATATAATGCTGTATGTTAACTATACTGGAATTTAAAATAAAAATTTCAAATAAATTTTTAAAAAGAATAACTAACATACAATATTGTATTATGTTTGACTATATCACATAGTGATTCGATATTTAAATATATTATGAAATGGGCACAACAGTAAGTCTCATAATTGTCTGTCACCAAACAAAATTGTTAATGATATTACTGACTATATTCTCCATGCAGTATGATACGTTCACATGACTTATTTATTTTATAACTGGACAACTGGACCTCTTATTCCCTTTCACCTATTTCATCCAACCCCTCCCCTCTAGCAACCGTCAGTTTATTCTCTGTATCTATAAGTCTGTTCCTTTTTAGTTTTGTTTGTTCCTTTATTATGATTTTTAGATTCCACATATAAGTGAAATTATATAGTATTTGTCTTTCTCTAGTTGACTTATTTCACTTAGTACAGCATTCCCAGGCCTACCTATGTTGTTGTAAATGACAAGACTTCATTCTTTTTATGACTAATATACCATTGTGTATATAGGTAGGTCTATATATATACACACAACATACATATATACACAACCCATTTATCTATCAATGGACACCTAGCTTGCTTCCATATCTTGGCTACTATAAATAATGCTGCAATGAACATAAGAAATCATATGTCTTTTCAATATGATTTCTTATGTTCATTGCAGCATTATTTATAGTAGCCAAGATATGGAAGCAAGCTAGGTGTCCATTGATAGATAAATGGGTTGTGTATATATGTATGTTGTGTGTATATATATAGACCTACCTATATACACAATCTTTTCAAATTAGTGTTTGTGTCTTCTTTGGTTAAATACTTAAAAGTAGAATTGCTGGGTCATATGGTATTTCTACTCTTTTTTTTTTTTAAGATTTTATTTATTTGACAGAGAGAGACACGGTGAAAGAGGGAACACAGCAGAGTGGGAGAGGGAGAAGCAGGCTTCCTATGGAGCAGGGGGCCGATGTGGGACTCAGTCCCAGGACTCTGGGATCATGACCTGAGCCAAAGGCAAACGCTTAACAACTGAGCCACCCGGGCACCCCATACTTTTTTTTTTTTTTTAAGATTTTATTTATTTATTTGTTAGAGAGAAAGAGAGAGCGAGCACAGGCAGACAGAGTGGTAGGCAAAGGCAGAGGGAGAAGAATGCTCCCCACCGAGCAAGGAGCCTAATGTGGGACTCCATCCCAGGATGCTGGGATCATAACCTGAGCGGAGGGCAGCCGCTTAACCAACTGAGCCACCCAGGCATCCCCGCCCCTGTACTTCTAAGTTTACTTCTACTCCATATTGTTTTCCATACTGGCTTTACCAATTTACATTCCCACCAATACTGTACAAGGGTTCCCTATTCTCCACATCCTTGCCAATACTTGTTATATCTTGTCTTTTGATAGCCATTCTGATAGGCATGAGATGATATCTTGTTGTGGTTTTGATTTGCATTTTCCTGATGGTTAGTGATGTTTTCACATCCCTACTGGCCATCTGCATGCCTTCTTTGAAAAAACGTCTATTCAGGTCTTCTGCTCATCTTTTAATTTGATCATTTGCTTTGAGTGTGTGTGTGTGTGTGTGTGTGTGTGTGTGTGTGTGTGTGTGATCGAGTTGTATGAGTTCTTTATATATTTTGGATTTTGACCACATACCAGATTTATCATTTTCACATATCTTCTCCCATTCCACAGACTGCCTTTTTGTTTTGTTGATGGTTTCCTTCACTGTGCAAGAGCTTTTTAGTGTGACACAGTCCCAGCCAGGGAACGTCTTAATAGGAGAAACATATTAGGGAAATTTCCTTCTTCAGTTAGTCCCTTTCCTAAGTGAATCTGCATTTGGATCTGCTGTTCCATTAGTGACTACAACATCTGTCTTTTCCCTCAGTCTACATAGGATGTGTGAGAAGTTGCTGCAGCAATTCAAAAGTACAAATGAGCAGAGCCAAGGTGAAACACATTAAATACACTGAGAGAGAAAAGGAGAAAGAGAAAGGCAGCACCGAGTACCAAAGCACAGTAGAATGAAAAGCAGCAGCTATACCACTGAGTGTAAAAGATCTTAGGACCCAAGAAAGTCAAGGAGGAACGGAGGTGGGACAAGGAGCTCAAGAAAACAAAAGAAGGGGGGCGCCTGGGTGGCTCAGTGGATTAGGCCGCTGCCTTCGGCTCGGGTCATGATCTCAGGGTCCTGGGATCGAGCCCCGCGTCGGGTTCTCTGCTCCGCGGGGAGCCTGCTTCCTCCTCTCTCTCTGCCTGCCTCTCTGCCTACTTGTGATCTCTCTGTCAAATAAATAAATAAAAAAAATCTTTAAAAAAAAAAAAAGAAAACAAAAGAAGGAATGCAAAACTGGGGGAGAAAATGACAACACACATAGAGGAGGGGGGAAGCAAGAGAGCAAAAAAGATTTATGTTCAGATGACTTTCACCCCAGTGAGACATCTGACAATAGTTCTGACCTGCACACAAAAGAAATGATCTCAGATAAACAGAAGGCATGTCCTACAAAACAAGGTGGGAGCACACAGGAACACATTAAAAAGGGGAACAAAAAGTTGGGAAAGGAAAAATAAAACGCAAGTAAACTCATAAATATCAAAGCAAATGCTTTCCAAACATCAATAATTGTGGAGGCACCATCTCTTTAAAAAGTTTATTTTCAACAATATCTGTTCCTGTCCTTAAGTTCCCCACAACCAGCTAAGGACTACATTAAGTCCAGAAAGAGCTCTCAGTTTGGAGTCCAGAAGGACCTTGAGAGCTTAGCCATCATTTTGTCATCCCTTCTATTTTAATTCTCTGAGATTTCCCAAATATCATAAAGCAGTGACAGCGAGGTTGTTAAAGGCAAGAAGTGTTATAACTACCTTCTTATCTCCAGGAGCCATAAATCCTAAGTCCTGATTCTAGAGACCTTTTAAAGCAAAATGTACAAGGCAGACATAATTAAAAGAAATTAATTAGTAGTTCTTGGTTACAAATTCATATGCTTTCACATGTGAACTTTTTGTCTTTATAAGCCTCAGGATGAAAGTCACTTGTGAGCAGTCTAAATTCCAGGATATTCATTTCTGATAAATTTGGTATATACATCCAGTAGAAAATTATGGAGCCTTTAAAAATAGCATTCTATAGGTTGCTTGGGTGGCTCAGTTGGTTAAACGTCAGACTCTTTATTTCGGCTCAGGTCATCATCTCACATGAGATTGAGCCCTGTGTTGGGGGAAAACAAGTCCACGCTCAGCAGGGAGTCTGCTTGGGATTCTCTCTCTCTCTCTCTCTCTCTTTCTCCTTCTGCCACTCCCCTCCCCTTCAAATAAATAAATAAATCTTTTAATAAATAGCATTCTCAAAGAGTATTTAAAGAAATAGAAAAATAGGGGTGTCTGGGTAGCTCCATAATTCAGCATCTGCCTTTGGCTCAGGTCATGATCCCAGCATCCTGTGATCGAGCCCAGCATCAGGCTTCCTGCTCCATAGGAAGCCTGCTTCTCCCTCTCCCTCCCCCCCAGCTTGTGTTCCCTCTCTTGCTGTGTATCTCTCTATATATATCAAATAAATAAATAAAATCTTTAGGAAAAAAAAAAGAAATGGAAAAAATTCATAATATAGTTTTAAGAAAAAATACACTAAACTTTATATGTCATATGATCCTAATTTTTAAAACTCATATACATAGGCATACATTAAATAATTTCTTTAATTTTTAAATTTAAATTTAAATTTAAATTTTGAAAAACTAAATTAGGTCCACACTGTACAGTACAGCAGCCTATACATCTCCTTTGTAGCATTCACTACAATGGTTATTATTACCTATTCTTTTGTTTTTTAAGATGTATTTATTTGAGAGAGAGAGAGAGTGGGACAGAGGGAGAGAATCTCAAGTAAACTCTGTGTTGATTGCAGAGCCTGACCCAGGGCTTGATCTCAAGATCCTGAAATCATGACCTGAGCTGAAACCAAGAGTCTGATACCTAACCAAATGAGCCACCCATGTGCCCCTATTATTACCTATTCTATCAACAACTCTTAAGCTGCTTATCTTGTATACCTCAATATGTCCAGCACCCAGCACTGTGATTGATCCATATTATGTACTCAATAAATATTTCTTAAACAAATTAAGGAATAAAATAACAAATAAACAGAGAAAGACAATGATTTAAAGTTGTTAGGAGTTATTTGATAAAAGCGGTTATTTCTTCTTTTAAAAAATCATATGATAAAAAATAGAAAACAATTATCTTCTATAATAACAAAAAATTATTGATAAAAGATGTCCATCTCCAAAAAGCATGTATTTATGATTCTTATTTCAGAATAGACAAATCAGTAAAAAAAAACAAAAACAAAAACAAAAAAACAGATTAGTAGTCGCCTTGGGGTAGGGGATGGGGAGAGAATGCTAAAGAAATTTCTTATTAGTGAGATGAAAATATTCCAGGATTAGATTATACTGATGATTATACAATTCTTTAAATATGCTAAAACCATTGAGCTGTGTACTTTAAATAGAACTATATAAAATGAAAGTCTATCTCAGTAAAGCTGTTTAAGATAGTCAGGTATTTTAAGTATTAGTAAAGATTATTTCATTACAAAGTTTTTTGTTTTGTTTTGTTTTTTTCAACTTGAACTCACAAACAGGCCTTCGGGCTTGTACCTCAGGATATGTCCTTAAATTTTCTTTTTCCTTTTCTCATATTTCAACAAAAGACAGTAGAGATAATTTTACAACAAAGTGTGAGAATAAGATATATTTCTTAGCTCATAAACTAGGTAGACATTCTTCTGGATTTACTACATTATTTTTTGTACCCTCCTCCCCAATGCACACCAAATTTCCCATAATAAAACATAAGTAACCCTATTTTATACTGGAAAATATGCAGCATTTCACAAATAATAAACATGTGGATACTGAAGCTGTTGTTTTTTCTTACTTTTTAGTTTACATGACTCTGACCTTCATCTCCTAAAAATAGTATGTCCTTACAATGTAATAACTCTCCAGTCACTTAGCTCCGAGTTATCTAAATTCATCACAATACACTTCTTAAGACAGAAATTTATAGATGGAGTTTTCTCAGGGGAAGTAAGACATTTCTTTTAACTGCTGAAACTCTCTGACCACCTGTCAACTTCAGAGACTGGAGTGTAAGGTCATCTTTAAGTAACTGACAGAAATGCCACAGATTGGGGGTGATGATGCATGATACTAGCAGGACTGGATCCATCCTGTGGGGAGATGGGGCTGCGAGGGCGGTATGCAAGGAGGTGGGCAGAGACACTGAAATGGCCCAGCCACTGAAATCATAAAGATCAGTTACTGCAACATACGAGGATAGACACTGAAAGCCATTTTTATCTGCACTCTAAATTTCAACTTTAAATTCTATACACTTAGGGGGATCTGGGTGGCTCGGTCATTAAGTTGTCTGCCTTCCACTTGGGTCATGATCATGGGGTCCTGGGATGGAGCCCCATATCTGGCTCCCTGCTTGGCAGGAAGCCTTCTTCTCCCTTTCCCGCTCCCCCTGTTGTGTTCCCTTTATGGCTGTCTCTCTCTCTCTCTATCAAATAAATAAAATCTTAAAAAAATACATTGGGGAGTGGAAGCGAACCATAAGAGACTATGGACTCTGAAAAACAACCTGAGGGTTTTGAAGGGTCAGGGGTGGGAGGTTGGGGCAACCTGAGGGTTTTGAAGGGTCAGGGGTGGGAGGTTGGGGGAACAGGTGGTGGGTAATGGAGAGGGCACGTTTTGCATGGAGCACTGGGTGTTGTGCAAAAAGAATGAATACTGTTACGCTGAAAAAATAAATAAAATGAGAAAAAAAAAAATAAAAAAAAATAAAAATAAATAAATGTGATACATTTAAACTCAATAAATTTAAATTCTTTAAATTTTATACTCTAATTTTGACTTCAAATTTCAACCTCTTCAGCTTCTTAATGTGATGCCACATAAAGTCAACAAATTATGAGTACTTGGTTATATGATTATATTTAAGAGATATTAATATTATCATGATGAAACACTTCCAAAATAGGAGTGAGAAAATAAATTTCAAACTCACTTAAACTTGCTTAATTTAAGAATACTTTTTTAAACTTTAAATTCTGAAATTGTGCTGCTTCAGCTTCTATGCATGCTAACCCCGGGGACTTCCTCTACTAAGACATACAGATGGTTGGATGGACAGATGGATGAATGGATGGATGGATGGATGGATGGATGGATGGATGGATGGACAGGGTATAATAGAAAAGGGAAATGAGAAAAAGGGAGAGAGTAAGAAAACTATGAATTTCAACTGGCTGAAATTGAAGACTATTTAAGACATACGGTAATTTTGGTCCAAAAGATTTATAAAATAAAATAGTTAAGTCTTAGAAGTTAAAATTGCACCATGATCTGAAAAGATATATATGCACCCATATGTTTATTACAGCATTATTTCTGATAGCCAAATTATGGAGGCTCCCTGAGTGTCCACGGGTAGAAGAATGGATAAGGAAGAAGTGGTATATATATATGAAATAGAATATTATTCAGCCACAAAAAAGAATGAAATCTTGCTATTTGTAACAATATGGATGGATCTAGAGGGTATAATGTTAAGTGAAATAAGTGAGTCAGAGAAAGATAAATACCGTATGATGTCACTCATATGTGGAATTTAAGAAACAAAACAAAGAAAAATAGAGAGACAAACCAGAAAACTAACTCTTAACTATAGAGAATAACCTGATGGTTACCAGAGGGGAGGTGGGTAGGGGGAAGGGTGAAAAAATTAGAGAGGATTAAAGTATACTTATCATGATGAGCACTGAGTTATGTACAAAATTGTTAAATCACTATATTGTACACCCGAAACTAATATAACACTATATGTTCACTATACTGGAATTAAAATTTTTTAAAAGTAACTAAGACATAAGTGCTTGATGTTATTATTGCTAGTAAGCAAGATATAATAAGATTTTTTTAAAACAGCACCATGATAACTAAAAGAGATCATTTCCCACTTTGTATTACACTTTCATATATTGTGACCAATCTGAAAGGGGGAAAGAGGGAGGGAGGGAGGGAGAGAGAGAGAGAGAACACATGCTATTTTAAGCATATGCTGTTTTTCAAATATCCATCATTTACTGAAAAAGAAATCCTAACTCTGTCCTATTTAAGACAACACTGTTTTATGTTCAAGTTTGTCTGACAGGGAGAAGGGCCAAGGGTTTTAAAATTACAATTCAGCAATATATCCCCAAGCTGAGTCGTCCTGACATAGGGTCACAGAGGTTGAAACACAATAATACCCAACCCATTAATAGAAAGCTATCATAAATTCAAAATGTGATATATGTACAGCAATAAACCCTGCTCAGCCTTACACTAGGACACAAAAGAGGACAACAAAAACACAGAGTAGGGGGTAGTACCCACATTTCAGACAACAATCATACTCTGAAATGTTGCACTGGAGTTGGAGGAGGCAACCACATAATCGTTCTTTTAACAACTATTCACAAATGGAGTAGTTTAAAAAGCCAGCAAAACAATACCAAAAAAAAAAAAAAAAAGTCTAAAGCAGAGACATGGTGTAAGCTCTAGAACTATATAAGCATTGGGGTAGAATGCAGACCATACTGATGTAGGCATCAAGGATCCCCTGTCATTTCTAATTCTGTAAAACTGAGGAAAATCACAACTTCTCCCTGTTTCATTTCTTCTTCCAGAATGTGGGTCTGCCTGACTTGCCTCTTTTTTTTTTTTTAATTTTATTTATTTATTCGACAGAGAGAGATCACACGTAGATAGAGAGGCAGGCAGAGAGAGAGAGGGCAGGCAGAGAGAGAGAGGGAAGCAGGCTCCCCGCTGAGCAGAGAGCCCGATGCGGGACTCGATCCTAGGACCCCGGGATCATGACCTGAGCCGAAGGCAGCGGCTTAACCCACTGAGCCACCCAGGTGCCCCCTGACTTGCCTCTTGAGGCCGTGTTACAGTGGTCAAAAAGCTATTATTCATGAAAATGTTTGTTGTTGTTGTTTTTTAAGATTTTATTCATTCGACAGAGAACGAGTGAGAAAGAGAATACAAGCAGAGGGAGTGGGAGAGGGAGAAGCAATCTCCCCCCTAAGCAGGGAGCCTGATGCAGGGCTCAATCCCAGGACCCTGGGACCATGACCCAAGCCGAAGGCAGACACTTAACAACTGAGCCACCCAGGTGCCCCTCATGAAAATGTTTTAAAAACCACAGACTACTGTAAAGCCTAAAGAATCACACTTTGAAGTTAAAAATAGGTTAAAAATAGATGAGAACTTCCTGTATCTCACAGCAGTCTCTTTTTTCTTTCCTGGTCTAGTATCTTCTGGAGGAAACGTGATTCTGTCATAGTGTCTCTCTGCTTTTCCTTTCAAAAACCTCTACAGTCAGCGGTGTCCACTATTTAAGAGAAACCTAAATAAAACTAGCTTTAGTTCAGCCGTGCTTCCTGAAATAATCATAGTTAAGGTTCTAAGTTGAGTTTAGCTGCTAAACTCCAGCCAAACCTCCTTCTCCTGTGTTAGGAGAGAAGAGTCAGCCAGATTCCTTCTGTCGGCCCGTCATCACTTGGACTGAACTGGCGGTAGTGGTGGAGTGACTCTGGGAAGTATCAGTGGATGATATTCTCTCCAGTCTGGCCTCTCCCCACTCACTAGCCCTATGTTTACGTGTTAGAACCTGTCCCCAAACAAGCTGGAATGAAGCCACATATGCAGTGCTCTATTTCCAGAGCTTAAAGACGACTTTCTTATTCTGAACAAACAGCTTTTGAAACAGAAGATTAAAAGAGGGATCAACATCAGGAGGGCACGTATTGCATGGAGCACTGGGTGTTGTGCAAAAACAATGAATACTGTTACGCTGAAAAAATAAATAAAATGGAAAAAAAAAAAAAAAGAGGGATCAACACCACTTTCAGTGACTTAAATTGTGTTTCCTTCACTTGTTAATGCCCTGGAGTCTGACTCCTGTTCTCTTCTTCAAAATGTGAGCCCTCGACATTGAGGAAAAGCAGAGAGAGCAGATTTTGAAAGTAGTTAGATGGAAAGGTGATCAGCCCCCTTTTTTGCTTCTCCTTTAAGCTCTGTGCAGACCCATTAGCAGATGGTTATGATAACCCAATACAAGTATAGGCAGAAACCAGCACATATTGAGCACCCACTGTGTACCAGGACCTGAACTGCAAGTTTCAATACATTGATTTCACACAGCCAATCCCATTTACAGATGATAAAAATAAATAAGAACTATCTTGGTAACAATCAAACAGATCCCAAATGTTATCAAAAACTCACCAGAGACAAAACACTTCTTTTCTCATTGTCGGTCTGTGTAGCAATAGTGGGTACCTGATGAAAGTATTACATGAGGCAGAGGCAGCAGGACCCGAGGATAAGACTGACAACAGACAGACCTAAGCTCAAATTCCTATTCAATCATTTTTAATCAGGTAACCTTGAACAAGGAACTTTTACCATTTATTATTACCAGTAGGCTACATAGGCAATTCTCTACCGAAAACTCACAGCTTAGGACAAATAAGCTAGATAAGGGGGAATAGAAACATTTATTATTTCTAAGCCAGTGGTTCTCAATGGAGAGTTATTTTGCCTCCCGGGGACATAAATGGCAATACCTAGAGATTGTGTTGATTGTCACAACTGGGGTGGGGGTGCCATTGGCAGGTAGTGGGTAAAGGCCGAAGGTGCTACTACAATGCACAGACAGCCCTCTACAAAAAGAACTTTCTGGGCTAAAATGTTAATAGTGCCAATGTTGATAAACCCTTCCAAAGGGAAGGCAAAGCAGAGAAATTCGTTGAGTCCAGTTTAACAGTACAGTGTTTTACTTATTTAACAGAATATAAGAATATAATATAAGAATATAAGAATAAGACAATACTTAGAACCTCAAAAATATTCATACACATTGATCCAGTCACTTCACTTTTAAGAAATTTATCCTGATGAAATAATAAGAAAAGCACCCAAAGATTTAGGCAAGAGTAAATAGATTAGAAAGTTAAAAACAGCAAATGACCAATTGCAGGTACAGTGATGATAGGGTAACTATGTAATTATATAAACTGAGATGACTCCAGGAGTAAAAGGGGGTGCTTTAATAATTTAGCAAAGACAACAGTCATAAATAAGAACTGCCCTGGACAAAGCAGAATATATGGCCCCCTGGTTGTAAGGGAATAGGGAAATAAAGTATGCCACATCCTAATTATGAAATGGCAGACATCCAGCAAAAAAAAAACTTTAAAGAATATTTAACAGCATACATAGTAAAGATAATGATATAATACTAACTAGAAAAGGCTGGATATAAAACTTATGTATCAAATTTTGTAATATATATACCTATAGGCTTTGAAAGAAGAATGGAAAGAAACACCCCGAATTGTTAACACTGGTTTACTGTCTGTTGAGATTACAGCTGGGTTTGTTTTTCTCTATATTGAAAATTGCTATAATAATTTTTTTTAATTTATTTATTTTTTCAGCGTAACAGTATTCATTGTTTTTGCACAACACCCAGTGCTCCATGCAAAACGTGCCCTCCCTATTACCCACCACCTGTTCCCCCAAACTCCTACCCCTGACCCTTCAAAACCCTCAGGTTGTTTTTCAGAGTCCATAGTCTCTTATGGTTCGCCTCCCCTTCCAATTTTTTTTTTATAAACATATAATGTATTTTTATCCCCAGGGGTACAGGTCTGTGAATCGCCAGGTTTACACACTTCACAGCACTCACGATAGCACATACCCTACCCAATGTCCATAACCCCCTCCCCCTCGGTGTCCTGCTTCTTTAGAAAGAAATACAAGAGCCAGTTGATGAGAGACAGTTATTCTTCACAGAAGAATGCCAGCTAATAAATGTAGAAAAAATTATATATAAATTAGAAAAATCACAACTTTTGCAATTCCTAATGATATAGTTGTTTCAGGCAAGGAGTTTTGTTGGACACTAACACCTTTACGGGAGTGCAGCACATACACTAAAATTGGAATGATACAGAGATTAGCATGACCTCTGCAGAAGAATGACACAAAAATTTGTGAAGCGTTCCATATTTTTTTAAAAATAATAAAATAAAATCTTTAGGTGAAAGATTGCTGGTTATTCCCAAAGTTTCAGGGAAAAGAGTTCTTGCTAATTGTAAAGAGAAAAAAATATGCCTTCACAATGAAGAGATCTGGTGATTTCATATTAACCAAATTATCAAACAACATAATTTTAGTGGAAAAACTGGCATTACCTGCCTTTGTAGTAACATAATATGAAATAAGGACATCATCTGCATAATATTTTGCTAAAAAAATGTTTAGCTTGGGGTGCCTGGGTGGCTCAGTGGGTTAAAGCCTCTGCCTTCGGCTCAGGTCACGATCCCAGGGTCCTGGGATTGAGCCCCACATCAGGCCCCACTGTTCACTCTCTGCCTGCCTTTCTGCCTACTTGTGATCTCTGTCTGTCAAATAAATAAATAAAATCTTTAAAAATAAAAATGTTTAGCTTGAATCTAATCAACCTATTAGATCTACTTTTTGATTTTGAAGGAAATCCAGAGAATATAAGAACTAGGAAAACACCACCAAATGGAAGAAATCAGGTAAATGCAGAATGTGGGAAATTCCAAAAGACAACTGTCCTGCGATGTCCTCAAAAAGCGAAAGTATAGAAAGAAATTAAGACTTCTAGATTAAAAGACACTCGAGAGACGTAGAAGTCAATTACAATCTCTGAATCATCTTTGAATCCTGGCTTTTAAAAAAGAGATCTAAAAAGCATTTGTCGGAGTGCCTGGGTGGCACAGTGGGTTAAGCCTCTGCCTTCAGGTCAGGTCATGATCCCAGGGTTCTGGGATCAAGCCCCACATTGGGCTCTCTGCTCAGTGTGGAGTCTTCTCCCTCTCCCTCATCCTTCCCCTCCCCGCCACTCATATAGTCCCTCACTCTCTCTCAAATAAGTAAATAGGGGCGCCTGGGTGGCTCAGTGGGTTAAGCCACTGCCTTCGGCTGAGGTCATGATCTCAGGGTCCTGGGATCGAGTCCCGCATCGGGCTCTCTGCTCAGCAGGGAGCCTGCTTCCCTCTCTCTCTCTCTGCCTAGTTGTGATTTCTCTCTGTCAAATAAATAAATAAAATCTTTAAAAAAAAAAAATAAGTAAATAAAATCTTAAAAAATAATAAAAAATAAAAATCATTGTGGACAACTGAAAAAATTTGAAAATAACCTATTTTGATTATATATATATTTAATTCTCTTAAGTCTGTTGATAATATTGTGGTTATATAAAACATTTATGGTGAATATCACAATGTCTGCAGCTTATTTTTAAGGCATTCAGAAAAAAATGTATATACTTACAAATAGTTATTTAAAGCAAATATGGCAAAATATAAACAATTATTGAATCAAGGTAATGAGTATATAAGTGCTCATATTGTATTATTCTTTCAAGTTTTCTGATATTTGGAAAATGTTTAAATATAAAATTAAGGAAAAATTTGGAAGTTACATTTGAAGTCATATAATTACATTTAAAGTAATATAATTAGTAGTTCCAGAGTTGACCACTGTCCTTCCAGGACCAGATACATAATAGTTGCGTGGAACTGGAGAACCCGCGACAGCCTGCAGAGGATTCAGAATCCTCCACATGGCTTCAGACCAGCTCTTTATGTTCCACTTCCATTGATTCCCTCAGTTCCTGTGATTTATTCCAGCTGCCTTCCTGTCCCTCAGGTGACACCCTCAGGTGCTACCACCTTCTCTACCTACTCCATCTTTTGTGGTCCTTGTTTCCCCGAGCATAATGAGAATAGAGCATAAATTAATCAGGCAAACCCATGCTTTGAATCCTGCCGCTAACATACAATTTTAAAAGAACAATTGCTCTCTCTTTGGAAAATTTCTATCTCTGAGAATGCTGTGGACTGGATGCTCCTGGTCCTCTCCAAATTCATGTCCTGAACCCCTAATCCCCAAAGTGATGGTATTTGGAGATGAAGCCCTTGAGAGGTAATTAGGTCATGAGGGTGAAGCTGTCATGAAGGGATTTGTCTATGTGTCTGTCTGCCTGCCTGCCTGCCTTTCTGTCTGCCTCTCTCTCTCTCTCTCCCTCTCTCTCTCTCTCTTTCTCACACACACACACAAAACCATAAGGCAGCTATCTACAAGGCTCTTGTAGAAGCCAAGAAACAGGTGAAATAGGCTTCTGGTAAATCGAAGTTTCTAGCCTCCAGAACTGAGAGGAATAAATCTTGTTTAAGCCACGCAGTCCATGATAGTTTTGTTATAGCAGCCCAAAGGGTTTAAGACAAAGGATTTCCAGAGTGAGCATTCCCATTCCTCCAACTCTCCACTTCACATAATGAGCACATTCTCCCTTCCCACTTCCCCCAAAAGTTGTAATAGGTTGGAAGTTCTTTTGCTAGGATTTCTGTACATTCTCTTGATGTTTTCCTTTACCCGGTAAGACACAGACAGGTGTGTCATACTCTACACACAGAAAGCCAAGGAAGCCTTAAAAGAGGCCTACGTTGGGTGACTTGGGAAAAAAATACACAAAAGCAACATTCTTTTTTATAAAGGATTTCTAAAGGCCTTGGACATCACTAATCCTAAAAGCAAGCATATCTGGTCCTATATAAGGATTCAAATCTCTCAAATTCTTTGCCACTTACTGGTTGGTAACATCTCCAAAGAACAATTTTATTTCTTTCATTTTACATTGATTTCTCTGTTTAGCAAGACTAAGCTTTTTGAAAGTTCTGAGACAAAGAATTCTTTTAATCTTACCTTTTTTTTTAAATCAATGTCTATAAGACCCTCTCAGTGATTCACCCTTACTATCCATTAGACACCTTTCAAGGCTGTGTCCTGACCTGTGTGTCCTATGTAATATTGTTGTGATATTTTAGCACTTTTAGTTAGTCTTATATGAAATGTTTTTGTCATTTACCACCTTTGGTCTTTCTGTCATTTTTAAACTCTGAACTTTACTCTGTAATTTCTCAGCTTCTGTTTTGTACTTGACATTTATTATGTGCTTTTTGTGCCCTTAATTACTTTTTGCACTTCGGGGTTGATTCATGTTGGTCTTTTCTAATTCTACTGTATTGATTGTTGTGCAGCAAGCCTCTTCCCCTCCAAAAACATTGTTTGTCTTTAAACTATGTTCTTTCTTTCCAGTGCTGGAAACTGAATTTTTTTCTACTTGTCCTTTTCAGGAAATCTCAGGCTATCCCTAGTTGTGGTAACTGAAATCTATTCACTAGAATCATAATTACTTTTCTCTCATCATTAACTCTATACTCAAGTTTGAAAAAGAAATTAGGAAGGAAGGAAAAAAGGAAAGAAGGAAGGAAGGAAGGACAGAAGGAAGGAAGGGAGGGAAAAGAAATCACAATGACAAAAGGTGGAAAATACATGTCAAGAGCAGAAAAGACATTTACAGGAGAATATTCAAGAAGCAACAGGCATAATAATTAACAAAGATGCAAGAAAGAAGAAATAAGAATGGTTTCTTAAATAAGTATAAAATGGGAAATACAAAGTTAAAAATAACAAATACTTTATTCTTTTAAAGTAAGAACAAATAACTTTAATGTCTAGTGTGTCAGAAAGCACCAGCCATTAAGAATGTTATCATTTGTGGGGCGCATGGGTGGCTCAGTGGGTTAAAGCCTCTGCCTTCGGCTCAGGTCTTGAGCTCATGGTCCTGGGATCGAGCCCCGCATCAGGCTCTCTGCTCAGCAGAGAGCCTGCTTCCCTCTCTCTCTCCACCAGCCTCTCAGCCTACTTGTGATCTCTGTCTGTCAAATGAATAAATAAAATCTTAAAAAAAAAAAAAGAATGCTATCATTTGTGAAATACAGGCTAGAATCTCCTCACATTTAAACCTCTGCAACAGTCCCCCCATTGGTCTCATTCTCGCCAGTATTCTCTCCCTCCCTCTAGTCTATTCTCTAGAATGCCACCAGAGTCATTGTCCTAAAATGCACATCAAATCATTTCTCTGTTGGAAAACCTTTCAATGGCTCTCTATTCCATCTATAATAAAGCCCAAATGTTTATGAAACCCTATATGCCAGGATTCTGTTTACCTTTCTAACCTCATTTCTACAATTTCTCCTTCTTCCCAAGATTTGTATGCTCTAGACAAAACATTCTTTAAGATCTTCCTCTGAGCTTTTGTGTACGCTTTTTTCCCCTGCCCAGAATGCTTCTTCTGCCCAACTCCTTTTGGTCCATCCAATGCTTAGTCATCCTTCATGTAGATGCCTCTGCCTCTCTGGCTCCATAACTAAAAGCCAAGTATCCCCTTCTGTATACTCTCATGGTTCCCAGTTATTTCTCCTCTCATGGCATATTACTGTGTTATATCTTCTTGTTGACTTATCTGCGTCTATCTTTTTCTTGCACTGGCATTCTAGCACTTAGCACAGAACATGACCCTTAATGATATTTGATAAATACTTTATTGGATTGATATTGTACAAATATTTAAGTAATGGGATTGTCTAGTGACCCAAAGCTTAACTTAAATCCTTATTTCCAATGCTTGTTGAAAATCTTTCTAGAATAAGTATTGGCAACCCTCAGTATGTATATTAAATAAGGATTATTAGTAAATTACCTTTGATGTGTAATTTAATTACACATTAATTAATTAATTAATTAATTGTGTGGGACAATTACTGCCTCTATTATCTCTTTCCTACCAACTCCAAGGGCTTGTAGTTGGGACAAGCCACCCATGCTGTCCAAAGTTCAGCAGCTGGTGTTCTCATAGCACCCATCTAGACCTCTCCACCTGTCCAGAGGTAGTCACTCAGCTGCTACAATATCCCCTGTCCCACTCCACTGCAGAGGCAGAATTGCCTAGTAAATGGCATCTCCCACCATTGTTATCCTGCCAGAGGACAGCTCAAGCATCTTAGCATTACATAATGCTTTAGTCTGCTTTTCTGTCTTAGTAAATCTAGTAAAATAAGAAAAACTTAATTTCTTTGGGATGACTTAATAGCTTATAAAATCTCAGATCACCATCTCGTTGTAGTGTTACGGGAACTGTCAATTTTAGACATGGAGAAAAGTGGGATGAAACTACACCAACATCTTCTAGAAGTTTCTGAAACCAAAGACTACTTTAATTCAATATATTCTGCTTGGTTTACCAAAAATTTTCTTCCTTTCTCTTTAAAATTTCTTCTGAAAACACAGGAAATTCTATTAACTAAGGATACAGTAAAGAGAAACTGAGTTGAATCAGATTTAAAAGGTTTACATATCCAGAGGCACCTGGGTGACTCAGTCAGTTAAGCATGCCACTCTTGATTTCAGCTCAGGTCCAGATCTCAGGGTTGTGAGATGCAGCCATGTGTCAACTCCACGTTGGGCATGGAGCCTGCTTTAGATTCCCTCTCTCCCTCTCTCTTTGCCCCTCCCCTTTCCCTCTCTAAAAAACAACAACAAAAAGGTTTATATATCCAAATTTACCCATTAAAGAGAAAAAATCCTAAGGAAAAGCATACTGGCGTCATAAGTAGAAATAACGGTACTTCCTTGATTTTGCAAGAAATGACATTTTTTATGTCAGGGAAAGGGAATAAAAAGTAAAGCTTCTGCGGCACCTGGGTGGCTCAGTGGGTTGAACCTCTGCCTTCGGCTCAAATCATGATCTCAGGGTCCTGGGATCGAGTCCCACATCGGGCTCTCTGCACAGCAGGGAGCCTGCTTCCCCCTCCCCCTCTGCCTGGCTCTCTGTCTACTTGTGATCTCTCTCTCTGCCAAATAAATAAATAAAATCTAAAAAAAAAAAAAGTAAAGCTTTTGAAATGACAGATCCAAATCAAAAATACTTTCTATTGCTTTATTAACAGAAAAGAAAAAAATTAAAAGTGATGTTGCTACTGCCTACAGTAAGGGTATCATTGAGAAAGTATTTTCATTCCTCTTACCATGAAGAGCAGGGAGTATACTGCTATCAAAAAAAGAAAGAAAAAGTGAAACTTCATTTCAAGGATACATAAAACAAAGCACTATCCAAAATATAGGTAGTTTATTGGTGAGTGTGATTTAAAATCAAATGCTTTCTGAGTTAAAAAATGCAGGATAATCAACATGTCAGTGTTAAAATGGGCCATAAATTTTCAAAAAAGGCATCAATGGAAATAAACTGTGAAAAACCAATTTTGGACTGTCCTAAGTCCAAAACAACCTTAGCTCTAAAATGTATCCGTTTATCTGCCACTTTTCATTTTTGACTATAAATTTGCTGACAGATGTTCTGGCTCATAATTGTCAATCAAATTTCTTTCTATCTTCTTTGTTCACCTGGTAATCACTCACCCCTGATTTCACTGCTACACACAAACTAAAATTCAGTATGTTACCAGTGACCCTAACATTTTCCAGGGTCTCCTCCTCATTTTCATTAAACACCATAACCTCACTTGCATTAAACACCATAACCACCATAACACATTTTCCCCAGACCAGCACTAACAGAACCCACAAATCCATCCTATGACGCCGTCCAAATAGGCTTCAGCCAGTGAAAGTGAGTGAGAAGTGAAAGTACATACCTGGGCCAGTGACAGAAAGGGTGGGTGTCTATTAAATTTAGGAGTAAGACCATTTCCTGCCTAGGGGCTAGAATATCTTATGTCTGAGACCCTAAATATCACAAAGGCATTTTACAACTTTACCAAGATGTGCTACACAAAATAGTAACACGGAAAGATGCCCCCCAAACTGGCTTCCATGATGTATGTAGTACCGTTTCTCTCTTGGTGACTCAGAAAGTACATTAGCATATTAAAAGATAAAAGAAGTCTGCCCATAAAGAAACTTGTTTAGCATTGTTTAATGTGGGATTTGCTAAATCTTTTTGACCTATTAAGATCCCAGAGAACCAGTACTCTCAAGGAATAGGCTTAAGGAAAAGCTGACCTGACCAGCCATTCATATTTGCAGGGTTTTTTTGATCCCATGGGGCTCCCCTGTAAGTCCAGCACTGGTCATAGGATGTCCTAGAGCAGTGCTTCTTAAACTTGTATGTGCATGCATCTCACTTGTATGCACACATATGATCTTGTAAAAATGTGGGTGCTGACTCAGGAGGTCTGAGCTGGGGCTGGAGAGTCTGCACTGCTGAGAAGGCTTCAGGTGATGCTGATGCTGCTGGTCTCTATCGCATGCTGAGTAGCAAGGCTCTACAGAACCACGCGGTAGGAAGATCATCACATCTCCAGTCTCTTTATCTTTTTCTTCCTAATAATAAACCCTCCTAAAATATTACTTTGAGGGTGCCTGGCTGGCTCAGTGTGAAGAACATAGGACTGTTGATCTCAGGGCTGTAAGTCTGAGCCCCACATTGGGTGTAGATACTATTTAAAAGTAAAGTCCTTTTGGGCCACCTGGGTGACCCAGTCAGTTAAGTGTTCAACTTGTGATTTCAGCTCAGGTCATGATCTCATGGGTTGCGAGATGGAGCCTGCCATCAGGCTCGCTCCACACTCAGGAGGGAATCTGCTTGAGATTCTCTTTCTTCCTTGTCCTCTGCCCCTACCCCCACTCACATACTCTCTCTCCCTCTCTCTGGATATGAATAAATAAATCTTTAAAAAACCAAAAACTTTATAATAAATAAATAAATAAAATATTACTTCCAATATATATTCCTTTGCTGGTCAAAAAATTTTAGTGGTCCCCCATTCCTTTCAACATTAATAACTCAACAGCAGACATTTATTGAAATTGTACTGTGTGCTAAATAGATACAGAGCCCCCCTGATTTCATACTGTTGAGTACCAAGTAGGTGAGTAAGAAACAATGTGCAGAATGTTAGGAACCAAAACAAGAAGGGAGGAGCTACTTTTTTGAGACCTCAATTTCCTTATCTATAAAATGAGCGTTTGGGGCGCCTGGGTAGCTCAGTGGGTTAAAGCCTCTGCCTTCGGCTCAGGTCATGATCCCAGGGTCCTGGGATCGAGCCCCACACCGGTCTCTCTACTCCATGGGGAGCCTGGTTTCTCCTCTCTCTGCCCACCTCTCTGCCTACTTGTGATCTCTGTCTGTCAAATAAATAAATCTTTAAAATGAGGGCTAAACCAGACCAGTGGTATTTAACCCTCCATGTATCTTGCAGTCACAGACATCATCCTATTACAGAGTCTCAGCGTAGACCAATGAAGATATAAGCTGTCAGTACACCTTCAACAGGGAATGGGTAGTTCTCAAAAGCTCCCCAAGTGATTCTAAGGTGCAGCCAAGTTTGAGAACCACTAGACTAAATGAGTCCCGAAGTGCTGCCCAGGTATCAACATCACCTGGAAACTTGTCAGAATGAGAAGTCTCAGGCCTCGCCCAAGACCTACTGAGTTAGAAATTCTGGGGACAGGGTAAAGAAACCTGGGTTGTGGTTTTTTGGTTTTGGTTTTGTTTTTACGTATTTATTTATTTATTTATTTATTTATTTATTTATTTTTAGAGAGAGAGACAGAGGCAATGAGAATAGGGGTAAGAGCACAGGGAGATACTCTTCAAGCAGACTCCCTTGCTGAGCAGGAGCCCTATGCAGTGTTCAGTTCAATTTCACAACCCATCAGATCATGACCTGAGCTGAAACCAAAAGTCAGTTGTCTAACCAACTAAACCACCCAGGCACCCCAGAAACCTGGGTTTTAACCAGCTCTCCAAGGGATTCTGATACACTTTGAAAACCACTGAATTAGACAATCAGTAAATTTCCCTCTGGCTCTAAAATAGAATCATTCTTGGACCTCAAACAGCCTTTTCAAGGACTTTCGTTATCGGGTCTTAAACAGACTAACAGTATAAGCTCTTCCCAGATTTAAATCCTTAATTGCTGTGCACTCTTAAGGAATTATTTTAGCTGTCTGTGTTTCACGTTCTCATCTATAAAATGAGGATAATAATAGTACCAATTCTCACAGAGTTGCTATGAAAATTAAATGATTTTGTGTATGTAAGTGACTTAGCAGAATGCCTGAGATGTATTTTAGGTCATTACACAATTGTCATTCTTGCAGTGAGGACTTCATGGCCACTCTGTCCAAAACACAATCCTCCTTTACCATTCCCTTTTCCCCGTCCCCTGGTTTATTTTTCGCCTTTGCAATTATTATTCTCTAACATATCGCATAGATCCACTTATTGCTTTATTATCTGCCTTCTCCCACTAAGATGTAAGTTCTATAAAATCAAGGATTTTTGTCCATTTTGTTAAGAGCTGTATTCCCAGTGACTAGTCAGGGTCTGGTACATTGGATATACTCAATTGGTGGGATAAAGGAATGAATAAATGTTAATGATTTTCAATATTAATATTATAGCAATCCAAATTTTTCTTATTGAAACACAATAGCTTATACTTCCCATTTACTGTTCCAAATTATGCTTATGTCTTATTACATGCTTTATTCAAATTCTGTCCCATATCTAACAATGTCTTCCTATTTAACTTCTGCTCATTTTAGATCTTGCTCAAATTCTATTTCTTTAATATTCCCTGAGAATTCTGATGACTAATTCTCTAAATGTCTACAGTGTTATTGTCTATACTATACAATAGTACTTAACTTATCTTAATTAATTACCAATGGAAAGAGTAACTTTACTGAAATTTAAATTTACTGAGAGAGGCTGCATGCATCATACAATAAGCATTCATGAAAACTGACAGAGGAAGGAGTCCTCAAAGGAATCCCAGGAGGAACTCACCACTAATTAGCCACGTAGTCCTCAAATAACAAAAACAGTGCTCTATGTTTTGCAAAGTACCTTTAAATACATCAGTCTTGTTTTGACTAGATAATCTCAAAGACTATGTCTCCTTGCTGTCAAATTTTCAAAATATTTTCAAGTATGGGGAGACCATTTTCTTGAAGTGAAAAATTAGGAATAATGAAAGTCACAGTTGAAGCAGATAGTGACCCAAGAAGTTGTTGAGTTCAGGGAATGCAAATTAGCGGCTTTCTTGCTCCCAGTCTTCCTGTCATTATGTCTGGAAGAGGCCCACAATCATCCCCAATGTGGCCCTCTAGGCAGCCATTACCAATTTGTCAGACCTAGCAGACAAGCAGACACCTATTTCCATCCTTAGTCTAACCCCCTGGGTTCTAAAAACAAAGAAAACTGATGCTAAGAGATTTAAATTGACTTGTCCAGGCACAAACGTGATAGCAGACCAAGACCAGAACCATCATCCTGACTCCTCTCCAGAATTCTCTCTACTCTCGCTCCTCATTCATTTCTGAAATGCAGCATTTAAGTTTCCATTCTAAAGCAATCAAAATACAGACAGCAAACCTTTGACAGAGAGTTTTCATATTAATGCTCATGAATATAACGTTGAAATGAAAAATGACAGTTTTGAGTCAAGTGACAGACAGAGCTGGTTAGTCTGTTATTTTTCAGTTGGGTTTATTTACTTAAGCCTAGAATGTGTCATGACTGGAAATAGACAAAACAGATTATTTTCGTTCACCGTCCTAGAAAAAGAAAAGGGAATAATTTTCATTAAAGAACTGGGCTCAAATCCAGTCCCAAAATAACTTATACTACTGAATCAACTTTTAAAAGGTGCTATTTCAGGCACCTGGGTGGCTCAGTTGGTTAAGCCTCTGTCTTCAGCTCAGGTCATGATCTCAGGGTCCTGGGATCGAGTCCCACATCGGGCTCTCTGCTCAGCAGGGAGCCTGCTTCTCCCTCTCTCTCTGCCTGCCTCTCTGCCTACTTGTGGTCTCTCTGTGTCAAATAAATAAATAAAATCTTTTAAGAAATAAAAAAAATAAAAGGTGCTATTTCTCTCATTAATGGCAATACATTATTATGAGTTCAGCTTAATCACTAAATTTAAATTGCAAGAAAAATGTATTTAAAGGAATATGAAAAAAGAAAATAATGGAGAGAAATAAACATCTATTTTAATATAAATACTGATCACTTCCTCATCACAGAAAACATGCTCACATTTTAGAATTATAATTTTCCAGGGGCGCCTGGGTGGCTCAGTGGATTAAAGCCTCTGCCTTCAGCTCAGGTCATGATCCCAGGATTCTGGGATTGAGCCCTGCATCAGGCTCTCTGCCTATCTCTCTGCCTACTCGTGATCTCTATCTGTCAAAAAAAAAAAAAAAAAAAAGAATTATAATTTTCCAGATCCTCTCCCTAAAGCACAGTTTCCAAATATTGCCATCGTCTTTGCAACTTAGTTGGAATGAAAAGGACGTCAAATTTTTGCCTAGCCATTAATCTGTCTTGATTAACCCTTATTTTTAGGTATACTATAATTGAAGATGATTTGGGGGGAGAAACCATCATCTAACACAGTTAGAAATTGCCTCTGGCCTGTTTGCTTTACCCAAGGAAACCAGGATGACAACTGGCAGTTCTGTTACTTTGCAGAGTTAATCCATTTTAGCAACTATGGTACTTAGTAGTAAGGTACCAGCAGTTGGTCCCGTACTCTATCCTTCTACCCTGAGAAAATGAATCTGACTCATATTTAAGGGTAGGATGAGGAAAGGAGCAAATATGTGAAACTCTTCTCTTCAACACAGACCCTGCCACAACACCAGAGGAGGAGGAGTGTATGCTGAAACACAGAGGAAGTTCAAGACCTGTACTGCCCCTGCTCCACAAAAAAGGGCAGTCAGTTCGAGGATTCTCCTAGGGTCTAGATATACACAGGAAGAATCCCAATGGGCCTCAGAGAAATCTAGCCACAAACTGATGCTTGCTAAGAGCCTCCTGGAAAACTGGAGTGATTTTCACCTCAACTCCCTTTGTTGGGATGCCTGGGTGGCTCAGTCAGTTAAGCACCTGACTTTGGCTCAGGTCAGGATCCCAGCATACTGGGATCAAGTCCCATATCAGGCTCCTTGCTCAGCACTGGTGGTCCATGAATTTGGTCAAAACAAAATGAAACCAAGAGCTCTGATCAGACCCCATCATGTTAGCCCAGTCATGATCCTGAAAACAAACAGAATAGACAAGAGAAATCATGACTTCTAAAGAACAGTAGTTCCCAAGGCATGTTTGTGAAATACTGGAGCACTCTGATTTTTGGCTTCGGCATTCCAAAAATTCAGAAATCACTTCCCCTGCAGCATATTATTGAATATTTTTTTAATCAAGGGGACAAGTACCCTACCTAACTTAGAAGAAATCAGTTTCTAAGACACCATTCACAATATGGAAAATTCTTTAAAACACTGTTATTTACATAATTAACGCCCAAATTTCTTGAAAACTTACTGTATGCTAGTTCACCCAACACAGTAAACAGAGAATAAATTTGAGTTGGAAACACTTGCCTTGTTATTAGTTTTGTCATTCCTAGTGACCATGAGCAGTACTGTCATTAAGCCCTTGATTTCTCTTTTATAAAATAATCATAATAAAATGTATTTCACAGCTTATTCTGAGATTACATGAAAAACACTAGAAAAGGCATAAAAAGGACTGGCCCATGAGAGAAACTAAGTAAATAATTTTCTTCTCCCATTTCCTTTTTTTCTTCTAAAGAAGAAATCCATGTTAAAATGTTTTTGGATGCTGTATATGGTTTAAAAAATTAAGTAACAAGAGAGTAGGGGCACCTGGGTGGCTTGGTCAGTAAAGCACCCGACTCCTGATTTCAGCAGATCTCAGGGTGGTGGGTTTGAGCCCCACATCAGGCTCTGCACTCAGCAAGGGATCTGCTTGAGAGTCTCTCTCCCTCTACCTCTGCCCCTCCCCCTACTCATGTGCTCGCACGCACATGCTCTCTCTCTCAAATCAATAAATCTTTTTTTTAATTTTCTAAAAAATAAAAAAGTAACATGCCAGCATTTAGATAAGTCTATCAATTATAGTTTATATAACTAATCTGAAGGAGCTACCCTTCATATATGTAATTATATACAAAATATCAATGAATAACTCTGCAGTCCTCTAGCTGAACAATTCAAATCGGCAGCATAATCTGGATCCCTTTTCCCAGAAATATATTCCAACTTTATTTTTCTTCCAGTCAATCCCACTCTGTTAGAAGAGAAAGAGGGAGGATCTACCCTGTTCAGTTGAATAATGGCAATATTTTATGGCCTCTTCTCCATGGAGTCCTCTTCTTTTATGTTAGATTAACATGCACCTCTCAAAGTATTTCTGCTAATCTGTCATCCAGAGCCTGCTTGTGGGCCTCTGATACTACAAATACAGCAAGGTAGTGTTAGGAGCAAATATGTACAGTCCTGCAAAGAGGGGAAGCACATCATGTTGGATGCATCTAAGAGAATAAGCAGTAACGGTCTCATGGCCAAGAGCAACAGCAGGCTGGTCCATCTGTCCATCATGAAACTGAGTTGTGTCTACTAGTTATCAACAGGAGGTGGCCATGTGGGCCTCACACTAAAATAGAAAGTCTGTCATCAGGAAGATAAGGTGAGGAGGGAAGAAAAGGATTAACTGTTTCAGAATCAATTTCTGGGTGAGCATGATAAATACAAGGAATTGCCGCCTGTTTCTTATTCACAGACTATGAAATTCTTATTCATCCTGTTATTCTTTCATTAAGGATTTTCTGGATGCTTTCTAGAAAACAGACACTATGCTAGCCACTATGGATCCAAAGAATAATTTTCTGGGGTGCTGGGCTGGCTCAATTGGTAGAGCTCGTGACTCTCGATTTTGGGGTTGTGAATTTGAAATTTTTTTCATGGGGTGTAAAAATTTTTTAATTAAAAAAGGAATACATTCCTTCTTTTAGGAATTCTGTTTCATGAGAGAGACAGAGAAGTAAACAAAAAATTATAAAATGGAAAGATGACAGCCAATGTGTATACAATATGGGGTGGGAACCCAAAGAAAGTAGTCATTAACTATGCAAAAATATGCCAACTTCACAAATTTGTGAGTCTGCCTGGCACAGGAGCTATGCTAATCTCTGTAATATTTCAGTGTTGTTATGTGTGCTATAGAAGTGAGGTCAACCAGAGAGATAGAATAGAAAATCTAAGAACAAAGAGATGGGTCTCAATCAGCGTGTTTGCCTTAGGGTGGAAGAAAAAGTGTTACTGCCTTTACCTTCACTATCGCAGTCCTTTTTTCTTAAGTAGGTGTGTTTGCTAATTTTTTTTGTGATTTTTAATCTTATCAATTCTGTCTAACCATGTCCATTTCTATTTTCTCTAAGTATGTTTGAGAGTGTGACCACTGGGCAACAAATAGATACAGATATGGATACACATGTAGATCATTTGTCAACGTTAGAGATAAAACCAGAAATAGCATCTTGGCTTTAGGAAATATGAGTTACAGTATAATTCTTAAGTTTTACAATAAAACATTTTCATTAAGGGCAATTTCTAACAGAAGAGTGACTCTAAGGCATAGCATTTAATGACATTTAGCCAAATTAAGATGTTCATACAAATAAATGCTCAGTGTGCTTTGAGGTCTACTATAAAAAGCTTCCTTTCAAATGCAGAATTGAATAAGGAGTGAACTGAGGCATTCCCATTTAAGCTAACGTGGACATTCTGAGTCAACTAGCAGCTTGAAAATCCAATTTAAATATTTGCTGGTTTTGTTGCTAACATGTGCACTTGAAAATACAAAATTCACATCAGTTTCACATCAGGTGAAATTTATTATTCGTCTCTGAGGCCATTTTTGGTGCTAGATTATTTGCCCTTTGATTATCTCTGGCATTGGCATTCCTCTTTGTGCCCGGAAGCCATGCACCACCCAGAGCTACATGCATAAAAATACTGGTGATCCCCTCCCCCAGTGACAGGAGCCAATGGCACATTCTGGAAGTAAAGCACGAGCCATCAGGTACTAGCACCAGGCTCACCCAGAGTCAGGGTCCTCCCTGAAGAACACCCTCCAAAGAATAACAGCCATCACTCTCCGTGCCTCTGTCCTGATATCCTGTCCTGGTGGCCACCAAAACTGAAATGCCCTCTCCCCTGACAGACTCAAAAGAACAAAATCACACTGTTATTTTGATCAATCTGACAAACACGAAAGCCTTAAATTTTATCTCTAATCTCAACTTCAGTCATCTAATTGGCCTTTGGGACCTGCCAAAATTTCATTTGTGCCTTACTTGAATTGAATATCGTGAAAACTACAGTGTCCATTTCGAGATATTTGTTTAACATCTATCAATTCTGTGTAAGTAATTCTTGATCACTTGTTCTCATTGTGTTTCTCTTGTGGTGACGCCTAGCACAGCTTCACAGGTCGTTTTGTTTACGGGCCACTTTGTGCTGATGGCGGCGTCGGTGACACTGCAGCTTCTCTCCTCTACTGTGACGAGTGGACAAGTATTGGCCTCTAAACGGACAAGTTTTTGCCAGGATCTGTTCTATCCCCTACAGACTCTTGCGACAGATGTCTAATCATCATCCCTTGTTTTCATTTATTACATTAAAACCTCCCCCCAAAATGGGATTAAAAAATAAAAAGTAAGTGTCCTTACAGACTGATGTGAGTAATGACTCAAGCCCAAGGAGTTTGACTTATAAATGCCATAGAGAAAGTCATTTCTTAATTTACAGTCTAAGGCCTGGAGACGGAGGCCGACAGAAGCATTGATTAGTGGAAGTGAAAAAAGTGGGTGTTACGGTGAATGACATGGTTTCTTTCTGGTGGTGGAAGTTGTAATGCCTCTTCCAGATCATCGGTAGCCAATATTCAGAGAAGAGAGGTAAATATTAAATGAGCAACAGGCAAACGGGCTAGGTAACACTCAGCGTACATGTGCAGCATGGCTCCAAATGTCCAGGAGAATGCTAATGGTATAGCTTTGAGAAATTGTTTTCCTAGAGCACTGTTACACATGGTAGCAATGCTTTGCTCTTTGCTCATATAAACCAATCTAAACTACAGTGTTGTTGAAGTAAAATACAGCCCGAGTAATTCGATTTCAAACACACTCAACCTTTTGTAACACACTTCTGAATTACAGTTTGTGGACAATCGTAGAAACCACCATTTCTTCAGCATATACATACTACCTTGCAGGCCTTGGTCGGTGTGATAATTACTGATGAGCAAACCGGCCTAAAAGACTAACGTCATCTGTCCCAGATATGAGTATATTAGCAACACTGTACGTCTGCATAAAAGAAAATTTCCTGTGAGTTGGCTATTCCCCAGTTCTCACACTCAAGGAACAGCTGTCACCCCACTCACAGGGCCGATCTCTGGACACGCAATCCCCAGGAACCCGTTCATAGGAGCAGGGGTTCCTGTCGGTGGCCAGCCACACACTACAGTGCATTTACAGCCTTCAGGAACCTACACACATTTAGACACATTCTTGGACCCCTTTTAAGCATCTTGTTAGATCTTTAGATCCCATTTTTAATAACCCTTTTAATCTTTTCAAAATGCTCAGCCAAAGATCAGAGCCGGGGCTTAGCTTTAAGCTACACATCCTAGATCTTCCATTTTAATTTGTACTCGGGGAAAATTGTGCTTTTTCTTCATAGCTAGGAAGAGATTTTCCTTCATGAAGGAATAAAATATGCTCTTAAGGAAAACAGTATTCATTTTCAATAAACATTCATTAAGTAACTACCTTTTCGAAAGTCAAAGGCTACGCCTGAAGAGGGTAAAAAAGATGGCTGAGACCGGGTCGTAACTGCCAGGAGCTTAAAACCTAATTACGGAGATAGAAATAGTAGGAATCAGGGTTAAAATTTGAAGTGGAGCCCCGTGCTCCCTCTCCAAGGAACAAGTGACAGCGTGTTACTTCTCTAAGGAGCAAAGTTCTGGCGGTGTCACAATACGAGAAAGGGGGCTGAACATAATCATCCACTGAAATAAAGGTTAACGATTCCAGTTCTAGCAATAACTCTTCAGGTAGGGGGAACGACGCAGGAAAAAGGGAGCCATTTCAGAAGTGACTTAAGTATGCTTGAGGGTGGGCTTTTACAAACCACGTAGCCCCCGCTCCCCACACCTGCCCCAGCACCCCTGCTCTCAGGAGGCCCCAGGCACAGAAGAGAGGGTCCCTTGCGTCTCAGAGGTCTTGAGCTAGGAAGAGACGGAGAACCATAACATCTAACATGCTGCAGGTTTTCAGGTGCGGTTCCTCATGACACCGCAATGTATATTCATTTCTCTACTGTCCTTATTTAATAGTGAACAAATAATATTTTACGCAGAAGTCTCGAGCAAGAGGGACTTAATTGGTGTAGGTGATTACCTTTGTCACTCATTAAGAGGCTGTCTCTTCGGGGGATGCCTGAGTCACTGCCAGGTTGAGTTGCTTAGAAAGGAGTCTGTGATAAAAACAAGTATGAAGATGATTATCTAAAGCAAATGGTTTTAACTTATTAAAAACCTACATGTGAGGAATACTCTCACAACCCTAATTTATACTCCCTAAGAACCGGGAGAATTAGCCTAACAGTCTACTAACACATAAAATACTGCCGGCATCTACTCTCTTTGAAGGAAACTGTGTTCTCCTCTTTACTACTGGCATAAAATTCTCTCTGCCACAGCCTCCTAAATATCAGTCCTTACTTTTATTATCTCCTCTCACACCCCACATCCACCTGTAACATGCATCCCTAACCAGCTGATTTCTCTATCCTGTCTTCTACTTTTATGCACCCTTTTTTCAACACTCCCATCAATGTTTTTCTGTTTAGCTGCCACGCTGATCAACAAAGGGGTTGTAGTAGGTGGCATTTTTCTTCTGTGTTTAGTTCTTCTTTCCCTAACTTTAGGCTAAGTATTTTAAATGGTTATACAACACATAATTCGTTGTGAAAACTTATTACAAAAAAGTGTTTTTTTAATGACAGGGAAAAGCTAAGTTTACCAGGTAGAAAATCACCACTAAAATTTGGTCATTTTTCCTGTCCATCCTTTTTCTATGTATATCTCTTAACTTTTTATTTTGAAAAAACTTTAGACCTACAGAAAAGTTGCAAAAATAGTACGGACAGTTGTGTATACTCTTCACCCAGCTTCCCCTCTGCTAACATTGTCCATTATACTACATATAATTATCAAAATCTTCTATGTGTGTTCTGACAAGATCTATATACCATTTTTATCTAATATATGGTCATCTTTCTCCAGTTGTCTCAATAATGTCCTTTACTGAATTTCTCTCTCTCCAGATCCAAGACCACAGCCTACATGTAGTTGGCATATCTTGTTGGTCCCCTTCATCGGGAACAGTTCTTCACACTTCTCTTTTCATAACAATTTTCCAGAAGTACCAGAGTAGTTATTCTGAAGACTATGCCTTTAGGTCTGTCTAACCTGTTTCCACATGACTAGATTCAGGTTATGCCTTTTGGGCAAGAAAACTACATAAACCATGTTTTAACGTTCTCAGTGCATCACAATGGGAATCAAATCTCTGTTTCTGTCATGGGTGATATTAACTTTGATCCCCCAGTAAGGTGGTGTCAGTCAGGTTTCTCCTCTATAGACTACCATTTCTCATTCTGCACTTAATAAGTATTCTCTGCAGAGGTATTCTGTTTATATATATTATAGATGCCATTCTTCCACAGACTTTTATCATCCACTAATCATTCTTCTGAGTCAGTTGTTTCCACAGTGGTTCCAAAATAGTGGGTTTTTTTTTCTACTTCCATTATTTCTTCTACATCTATTAGCTGATGTCACCATTCCTTTCTCTTAAAGTTCTTGATCGTATTTGTATTCCTATAAGTATGTCCCAATTCAAGACTTTTCAAGTTATTTTTAAATCTTTTTTGTTAAATGTTATCATGCTTTAAAAAATTTTACATTCTTAACGTTACACGTTAAGAAGCCCAGAACTGACATTTCATATTTCTCCATTTAACCCTTTCCCTACCTCATAAAACTGAAATTTCTAAGTCTTGCTTCAAACTTCCAATTATAATCCAAGACTAACTCTGCCTCATGACAGTGCTACTTAATTAGTCCTGGAAAATGTCTAACTCCTATCCAAGAATCTTGTTAATATATCTCTGGTTTGTACAAACTGATTCTCATTTTTATCACATTTCATTCATCACATGGTGGAGAATAAGGAAGACTTATCCCAATCCTATAATTTAAGGACCAGGAACCTTCTATCCCCCTAGTTCAATTTTGTGTTCAGACAAAAATCAAAATGTAATCCTCGGAAAATGCATTGATCCAATAACCTCAGTGAAAAAAATACTTGGGATGTTAACAGTCTGAAATTCAATAATCTTTTAAAATGTGTTTACTATTAAGCAACTGAACAATTAAAAATAATCAAAAGTTCACTTGTATTTCTAAAATGCAATTTCGGTTTTGTCAAGCCCTGCCAAGTTCCCCCATCTTTTGCCTCCTTCCTCTCCCAAAAGCTATGGTTGCAATCTTAGTCCCAGCCTGGTTTCTAGAAGCAATCCTGATTTTAGACATGAAATTTAGCCAGCCTCTCTACAACTGACATCGAATTAAACATGGTCTTTTCTCTTAGCTTTCTTTTACTTCAGCTCTTGACTCCTTGACCAGATTTTCCCATCTTGAACCAACGACTGTCCTTCCCTGTTAACCAATCCCCTGCCTAGATCTTTAAATATCAGTGGAACTAAAAATTCTCTGCCAGCTTGCTCTTCCTTCTTGTTCGTATAGCTCTGCCATGCATGCTGAATTACTCTCTCTCACTTCCCACACTTGTGATCTTTCTCATGTATTCAACAAACATTGATGAAGTACCTCTTCTATGTCAAATATTGTGCTAAACACATAGGCAGAGAGTAGTGATTTAAAAAGGGGGAGGGGGAGATACTTTAACTCCTGAGCTTAAGAAACTGTATTCCTCTGAGGGCAACAGACAGTAAGTGGGTACACAAAGAAACAGCCATGTAATTACACGGTATGAAAAGTATTAGGAAACAAATAGGAAATAATGGAGTTTAATCAGGGAAAGCCTTTCTGACTAACATTGAGGATGGAGATTTGGAGGATGAAAATGATCTAGCCATGAAAAGCACTGGAAAGAGGAGCATTTCTAGCTGAACTGTAGCAAGTGTGGATATCCTAAAAAGCTTAGGGAGTTGGAAGAGCTAAATGGAAGCCAGTGGGGTTGGAATATATTGAGGGAAGAGGAAAAATGCTTATGTGTTAAAGGAGAGGCAGATCATGCAAACCCTGGGAGCTACAGAAAGGAATTTTGATTATAATTCTAATGAGAAGCTATTGAAGGCTGTGAGTAGGAAAACCACATGACTTTCATTTTTAAAAGATTACCCTGGCAAGTTGAAAACAGGCTTTCAAACAAAAACATGTACACAAACAAGCATAGCACCATTTTTCATAATAGTCAAAAGTGGAAGCAACCTAAATGTCCATCAACAGATGAATGAATAAATAACATATGATATCCATACAAGGGAATATTATTCAGCCATAAAAAAATGAAGCCCCAATCGTATGTAATGGATGAACCATAATGAAAACATTATGCCTAGTGAAAGAAGCCAGACACAAAAGGTTACCTATATACAATCCCATGTATATGAAATGCCTAGAATAGGCAAATTCATAGAAAGGAAAAGTAGACCAGTGGTTTCCATAACTGCACTAGAGCAGTGACAGTAGAGATTGAAAAGGGGAAAGATCCACTGTGTATTTTGGAAGTAAAATATAGAGGGTTTGCTGATGTCAGGAACGGAGGTGGAGAGAGGGAGGCAGGGAAGGCAGGAAGAAGGGAGAGAGGGATATTCAGAAGCTTCACACCTAGAGGACGAACATGTTTTAAGAAGAAATGAAGAACCCAACTTTGGACCTGTTAACCCTGAGATGCCCCCAACACCATTCTGGAAGACATTAAGAAATGTTTACTTTCTAGTATATTACTTAAACTTTTCTAGACTCCAGTTTCTTTATCTATAAAACAGGAACACGAATGGTATTTACCTTAGATGGTTGCTCTGAGAATTAAATTAGGTAACTGATATAAAGTTCTTAGCACAATTTCTAACACATAATAAATCTTCAATCGTTGTTAGAGATTACTATTACTGTTACTATCTTTGGCCTGATTACTATACTTACTCCATATGTTGTCTCTCTTTTCCTCCTTCCAGCACCTGCAGGAGCTTGGCCTGCTCTATTATGAGCAATCTCAGACTCTCCCAATCTGCTCTGACTTGCTGCAGCTGAGGCTACAACTGGCCATTTTCAGAGACGTATTGAGAGAGGGATCTGACTGACTGAAAATTATATTCAGATCCCTTAGCTAGACAAGTACATTCTTACAGTGGAGAAGGCATGCTGGGCTCAAATAATGGCACAACAATTTCCTTATTAAAAGCATTCAGGTGCTGGGGCACCTGAGGGGCTCAGTGGGTTAAGCCTCTGCCTTCGGCTCAGGTCATGATCCCAGGTCCTGGGATCCAGCCCCAAATCAGGCTTCCTGCTCAGCGGGGAGCCTGCTTCCCCCTCTCTCTCTGCCTGCCTCTCTACCTACTTGTGATTTCTCTCTCTGTGTCAAATAAATAAATAAAATCTTTTAAAAAAAAAAAAAAGCATCCAGGGGCACCTGGGTGACTCAGTCGCTAAGTGTCTGCCTTCGGCTCAGGTCATGATCCCAGCCTCCTGGGATCGAGCCCATTGGGCTCCCTGCTTGGCAGGAAGCCTGGTTCTCCCTCTCCCACTCCCCCTGCTTCTGTTCCCTCTTTCTCTCTGCGTCTCTGTCAAATAAATAAATAAAATCTTTAAAAAAAAAAAGGCATCCAACTCATTTTCTTCTAATTTTGTACTTCCTTGACATCTTTCTGTCCTTAATTTTATTTTCCAAGCTTCCTTTTCCACAGGGAATAAATGTGCTGACAACTCACATGAGTATTCTAGGCTACTTGGCAGTTAATTTCTTCATAGAGACTTGTAAATTGATGTTCTCGTTTATAATCAGACTCTTGTGAATTTAGCTAGAAGGAATCAACTTGCCTGGCCCTATTAACTTCTTGGTGACCCCATAGTAACCCAGTTTCCAAACGTGAAACTGTGTGTCAGACTCTGGGCAACGATAGTCATTTTTGACATGTACACTGTAATACCAGGTTGAAACGGCCATCCAGATATAAGAATACAATATTTCACAGATACTGGTAATTATTAAATGTGTTAATAAATATTATAGTGCCTGGCACATGCTAGGCTGTCAATAAACTTCAGTTTATGTTTTATTTTTATATGCAATATATTGCACAATTTTTAATATGCAAACCATATGTAATCCAGTAGGGGGGAAATCCAAGTCTGAAAAATTTCCAGATGAACTGAAATGAAATTTTTTTCCCACTTCACTCCAATCTATTCCTAATTCTCCCCATTCTAGTTTCCTTTTTTGTGTTCTCTCATTTGTGTAATGACTTTTGCAACTGGCTGTTTTCACAGTTTATCACTTGGTAATGCTTGAAGGCTTAATGCCAATAAAAGTGGCATATGAAAAAAAAAGTGGCATATGAAAATAATCTTATATATTCTGAGGAATAATTTATCCACAAGCTCTGTTATCCTGGGCAAGTCACTTAGCCTATATATATATATATATATATGACTATGTCTCATTAATCAGTAACTGTTGCCATGTCTAACTATATTCACTATTGAATCCTCAGAACTTAGCACAAAGTAGGTGTGATTGACATTTAGGTTGATAACTAGACAAATGGATGTTAAGATTACATTTTGTTCAAAAATCTGATAAATAAGCCCATTTTTTACAACAAAGAAGATGGAAATCAGGCACTAGTTATCCATAAAAG
The DNA here is from genome assembly GCF_922984935.1 of Meles meles. Classification (NCBI taxonomy): domain Eukaryota; kingdom Metazoa; phylum Chordata; class Mammalia; order Carnivora; family Mustelidae; genus Meles; species Meles meles. The sequence goes on along the minus strand of NC_060066.1, from coordinate 153,543,508 downwards.
TTTAAAGTTCTTGTATAAAGAAAAAGTATTGACCAAAAATCCATTGACTGAAGGTAAAGAACAGATTCTCATGTAGGCTTTCTATGTTCCAGCCTCAATATCATGATGATGAATGAATGAACAAGGGAGTGGATTGATGGGTCAGTCAACAAGGAAAGTGCTTTACACAAAATACATACAGAAGTAGACTTGTAAAATATACATTTTAATGTATAAATTTCCTGCCTAGCTTTTTTCATTTGGGTTTTTTTCCCATCTCAGAATGCCCAGAAAACCTTGCTCATGATAGCTATCCTTCTGGAGTTTGTCACTTTTAGGAAATGATGGCACAATTCAGTATTGATTATAATAACAGGATGTAAGAGGAGCTTCCAAGTCTTCAATTTTATAGTGGCATATTTACTTTCTAGAAACTACCTTTAGTTCTCTATCTCACCTGTTCCACATTTGTGACTACGAAGTAATTATAAATGATAACTTTCCCATCCCTTTCACCTTTGTTAATAAATAATTTAAATAATGTAGGGAAATTCTATTTAAATTCAGTTAGCCAATATATAGCACATCATTAGTTTCTGATATAGTGTCCAATGATTGATCAGTTGTGTATAACACTCAGTGCTCATCACATCACACACCCTTAATGCCCATCACCCAGTTACCCCAACACCCACCCACCTCCCCTTCCACAGCCCTCAGTTTTTCCCAGAATCAAGAGTCTCTCATGGTTTGTCTCACTCTCTGATTTCTTCCTATTCAGCTTTCCCTCCCTTCCCCTGTGGTCCTCCATGCTATTCCTTATGTTCCACATATGAGTGAAACCATATAACTGTCTTTCTCTGACTGACTTATTTCACTTAGCATAATCTCCTCCAGTTCCAACCACGTTGATGTAAATGGCAGGTATTCAACCTCTCTGCTGGGTAATATTCCTTTGTGTATACATAGGGAATTTTTTAAAACTCAATTTAAATCTATTACTGCTGGTATATAGCAAAAACAAAAAACAAAACAGGACAACAATTTGAAAATTAGCACATCAAGTCAAGAATGAGAAAACATACTTGCAGAAGAAGCTTTATTGTCTTTTCTAATAAACCTCTCACGTTTCCAGGAAAAGTATTAGAACTATACTTCTGTTTTCTTTCTTCTTTTATCCATAATCATTGTAGCCTAAATAAAATCACATTTTCTAGACTTCAGTTCCCCTCAGTTTAATTTAGTTCAATTTAACAAACATTTCTGACTACCTGCTGGGGACCAGACTCTATACCAGGTTCTTAGGAGTCAAAGTTTAACAAGACATATTTTCTAATTCATGAAGTTCACAGCTTAATTAGTACATTATTTTTTGTTGCTTTTCAAAGCTTCTGTCCCATTCTACTATCAACCAGAATTGTTCTCCTTTCACCAGTTCTGTGTTTTGGGGGTTGATATAAGATATAATTGTTTTGAGATATTTAAAAAGTCCCTGGTCTAGAGGAAGCAAAGACACTTAAATAAATACCATACACTGTTCTACAAGTAATAATTGTATTTTCTCAACCTGGGTTCCCCAGAATACAGAGCCTAAGATAAAGGAGTGTGATTCAGGGAATAAGAGTTAGAAAAGAGGGAGCAAACCAGAGAAGGAAGGAGAGTCAGAAAAAGATTCATTATCGAGTTGACTAGCTACCCATACAGATGGCTGGATACTCCGTCTCATAGAACACCCTGATAACCTCCCCGGGGCGGGGGTGGGGGGAGCAGAAAGCATGTATACATTACTCTGCTCTTCCCTAGTCCAGGGTGTACCCCTAGGGTATTAACTCCCCATCACTCCTGAATCGCACATACATGAGTACTGGGAAAAATCCCAGAGGTATCCCATGCTACTTCACCATCATGTAAAGAATCCCTGGGGGACAGCAGGGAAGCAGGGGGAACCAGTGAGAGTGAAAACTGCAAAGCCCTCAGGCGTGGCACCATTAGACGGTACCTGCATGAAGATGGAGAGCATCTTCCTAGAAGTTGTCACTGCAGTCATGGACTGCAATGATTTCTTCATTTCCCTTTGAAGTGGTGCACAAGAAGGCTCTGAACAAGCATATATGAGGCACAGAAATAGAGCAGAGTAGAGAAAGATTAATTCTGCCTAGAAGGAGAAGGGCCAGGAAAATTTCACAGACATAAAGTTCCTCAGAAAAATTCTCCCAATGGCAAAAGGGGATAGGTATTCCAAACAGAAGGAACAATATATATAAGACACAGAGGTCTGAAACAGCAAGCTGTGTTTGAAGAATTGTAAGAAAAATCAGTATTACTGGAGGTAAAGTGGCAGCAAAGGTCATTAGAGATGTGGACAAGGCCCGAAATATTATGGATTTGGTAAGCCATGGGAAGAGTTTAAATTTTGTAACAGAAAAGAATGAACAACAGTCATTTGAGTGATTTTAAATGAAAAAGTGAATTTGGGAGAGGGTACAAATGAAATAATAATAATTAACATTTTATATTTGTGAAATGAGAAGTGGGATGTGTGAAAAGGGAGTAGGAAATATGAAAAGGTAAAATATTGCCTTTAAATAGACTATGCCATATTAAGGATATATACTGTAAGCCCTTAACAAGTATTTAAAAAATAATAATAAAGGTGCCGGGTGGGGGAGTTTAAGCATCTGACTCTTGATTTCGGCTCAGGTTATTATTTCAGGGTCATGAGATCGAGGCCCACATCAGGCCCTGACTGGGCATGGAACCTGCTTAAGATTCTCTGTCTCTCTCTGCCCCTCTCTGCTGGAGAACCAATTTGCAGCACCACTCACTACACAAGAGGCTGGCAGAGCAAGGAAAAATAAGATACAGTTCCCTAATCTTGAAGGGTAAGCACAAGTCTAATGAAGGTTATATGAAAATAACTTAGTTTAACATACTCTGAGGGATGCCTGCGTAGCTCAGTCAGTTAAGCATCTAACTTCGGCTAAGGTCGTGATCCCAGGCTCCTGGGATTGACTCCCACATCAGGGTCCTTGCTCAGCAGGGAGGGAGCCTGCTTCTCCCTCTGCCTGCTCTGTCTGCTCTGCCTGTAGCTCTCCATACTTCTGTTCTCTCTCTCTGACAAATAAATAAATAAAAATCTTTAAAAAAAAATATATATATATATATATATATACACACACACACACAAAAATACATACTCTGAGATATGTTCTACTAGCATTATGAACAATGTATTCTGAGAAAGATGCTTAAAAATAGTTAAAAATACTACAAATTTCCCATCAACAGGTGAAAACCAAATGCCTGTATATGCACACAATGGAATATTATTCAATAATTTTTAAAAAACTATTGAACATGTAAAAACATGGATGAATTTCAAAATAACTATGTTGAATGAAAAGAAGCCAGACCCATCTTCCTCTAAAAAGATGACATACTTATTGATTCCATTCATATAAAACTCCAGAAAATGAAAACTTATCTTTAGTGACAGGAAGCAGATGAGGGGGGTGGCCATAGGGAGAGGGAGATGAAAACTGATGGAATGGAGAGATGACAAAGGGAAATGAAGAAATCATTGCATATATCCATGGTCTCAATGATAGTAAGAGTTTCAGACCTTTTCTGACCCCTCTTATTCCAGGCAGAATGAATCATGCTTTATCCTGTTCTACTTCTATGCCTTATATTGGTTTCACAGGTAATACATCCATCAAAATTTATTAAACTGACTAAATATGTGCAGTTTATGTAGTCACATATATCTCAACAAAACTGCAATAAAAAATACTAAAAACAATCTTGGGAGAGGAGATAGATAAAATGTTATAGCTATACCAAGTAAATTATGATCTGTATTTACAGCATAAATTTCTAACACTAAAGATCATGAAAAAAAATATTCGAGTTGGAATAGAGACATTGGCTAATGCTTATTGAGGGTTTACAATGAACCAGGCACTTTGTTCTGTCTCTCACGTCATCCTCACATCAATCCTATGGAGTAGATAGTATTAATATCCCCACGTTATAAATGAAGAAACTGAAGGCACAGAATTATGAATGTGTTCAAATGTGAGTAGCAGAAAAACCAGCTTCAATGGCTTAGAAAGAAATGGTTGCCACTGTTACTAAAAAAAAAAATATGAGCAAAAATACCAAAAGAGAGGAGAGAGAAAGCAAGATGGCAGAGGAGTAGGAGACTGAAATATCATTGGATCCCAGGAGTTCAGCTAGACAGTTATCAAACCATCTGAACACCTACAAACTCAGCAGGAGAAAAAAGAGAAGAGCAGCAATTCTAGGAACAGAAAATCGACCACTTTCTGGAAGTTCGGACATACAGAGAAGTGACTCCGAAACGACAGGAAGATAGACTGCATGGGGAGGGGCCAGCTCCCGGAAAGTGAGAGAGCAGCAAAGCACAAAATCAGAACTTTTAGAAGTCTGCTCCACGGAGGGACGTTTCTCCAGAGGCTAAGCCGGGGGCAGAGCCCTCGCTGGGACAGTGTGATCTCAGGACCCGAGGGGTCACAAAAAGAACAGGGTGTCTGAATGTGGCAGAGCTCCCAGGTATCAGAGCAGGGACTGGGCAACAGAGATGGAGCCGAGGAGTGGGCTCTCAGCTCCAAGTTACCTGAAACCATGATCCAAGGCACCGTTGAGCCACTTCTATTTGGGCAGGGACCAAACAAGCAACATATCCGGGAAGACTCACCTTCCTCCTCCAGGAGGAGAGGTGCAGGAGCACGCTGCAGAAATCTGCTGGGTTTGGAGACACCAAACGGGGCTGTGCGCCAGAGATAGAAATGCTGGGTCACAGGCTGGGTGACCTCAAAGTGTAGCTGGAGACCAGGGAGACAGAAAGGACTGACTACTTTTCTCTCAGGGTGCACTGGGGAGTGGGGCCCGGAGCTCCCGGCTCCTACAGGGTCGGAGATTTGAGGTTGCCATCCTCATTCCCCCCCTCCAAAGCTGTACAGAAAGTGTTCAGGGAACAAAAACTATGGAGACCAAACCTGAGCAGATGACTTAGCCTGGCCCCTAGCAAGGGTGGTGCAATTCTGCCTGGGGCAAAGACATTTGAGAGTCACTGCAAGAGGCCCATCCCCAGAAGATCACCAAGAACATCCAGCCAAGACCAAGTTCACCGATCAATCAGAATAGTGGAACTCCAAAGCTAGGGGAAAGCAACACATAGAATTCATGGCTTTTTCCCCATGATCCCTTAGTCTTGTAAATTTTTTTAATTTTATTTTTTTCTTATTTTTTAACTTTCCTCCTTCCTATTTAAACTTTTTAAACTATTTTATCAATACATTTTTCAAAAAAATCTTTTAAATTTTCACTGTTATAGTCGAATGGTATCCCTTCATTGTATTTAACCTTATTTTTTGTATACATACAGGGTTTTTTTTTTTTAAAAACTTTGGGATACAATTTCCTCTAATAGATCAAAATATACCCTAAATCTAGTGCATGGCTTTGTTCTAGTCTTGAGCCTGATCACATACTCTCCTCCATTTTTTTTTCTTTTTCCAACTAACTTCTTATCTTATCAATTCCTATTCCAGAATTGTTTTTAATTTTAATCTTTAATATTTCATTCCTTCATCATGTTTACCCTTATTTTTGTGTGTGTGTATATATATATATATATAAGTTGTTCTTTCTTTAAAATTTTGGGAGGTAGTTTCTTCTAAGACACCAGAATACAACCAAAATCAAGTGTGTGGCTCTGTTCTATTCACCAGTCTAATTAATATATGTATGTATGTGTGTGTGTGTGTGTGTATCCTTTCTTCTCCCCCCAGTTTTGGATCTCTTCTGATTTGGTTGGCATATATTTTTCTGGGGTCTTTGCAACCCGTTTAATATTTTATTCTCTCATTCATCTATTTCTACCTGAATAAAATGACAAGGTGGAAAAACTCACCACAAAAAAAAAAAAAGAATAAGCAGCAGTACTGACAGCTAGGGACCTAATCAATATGGACATTAGTAATATGTCAAAACTAGAGTTCAGAATGATGATTATCAAGGTGCTAGCTGAGCTCTAAAAAAGCATGGAAAATATTAGAGAATCCCTTTCCGGATTAAAAAATTTTTTTTCTTTTTTTATATAAAAAATAAAATTTATTTTTATTTATCCCTTCCTTGAGAAATAAAAGTACTAAAATTTAAACAAGTTGAAACCAAAAAAGCTATTAATGAGGTACAATAAAAAATGGAGGTTCATACTGCTAGGATAAATGAGGCAGAAGAAAGAATTAGTGATACAGAGGACCAAATGATGGAGAATAGAGAAGATGACCAAAAGAGAGACAAACAACTACTGGATCACAAGGGGAGAATTCAGGAGTTAAGTGATACCATAAGACAAAACAATATTAGAATAATTGGGATCCCAGAAAAAAAGAAAGAGAGAGAGGGGCAGAAGGTATATGGAGCAAATTATAGTACAGAATTTCCCTAATATGGCAAAAGGAACAAGCATCAAAATCCAGGAGGCACAGAGAAGCCCCCCCTCAAAATTAATAAAAATAGGTCCACACCCCATCATCTAGTAATAAAACTTACAAGTCTTAGTGACAAAGAGAAAATTCTAAAAGCAGTTTGAGATTAGAGGTTAGGCACATACAACGGTAGAAATATTAGATTGGCAGCAGACCTATCCACAGAGACCTGGAGGGCAGAAAGGACTGGCATGATATAGTCAGACACTAAACAAAAAAAATATGCAGCCAAGAATACTATATATTTACACTATATATGACAGACTATATATAGACATTACTGAAAATAGAAGAAGAGATAGAAAGTTTCCAGGACAAACAAAAATTAAACAAATTTGCAAACACCAAACCAGCCCTACAGGAAATATCGAAATGGGTCCTCTAAGCAAAGAGAAAGCCTAAAATTAACAAACCAGAAAGGAACAGAGAAAATATACAGTAACAGTCACCTTAGAGGTAATACAATGACACTAAATTCATATCATTCACTAGTGAACCTGAATGTAAATGAGGTAAATGTCCCAATCAAAAGACACAGGGTATCAGAATGGATTAAAACAAACAAACAACAACAACAACAAAAAATCTATATGCTGTCTACAAAAAATTAATTTTAGACCCAAAGACACCTCCAGAATTAAAGTGAGGGGATAGAAAACAATTTACCATGCTAATGAACATCAAAAGAAACCTGAGGAGACCATCCTTATATCAGGTAAATTGGATTTTAAGCCCAAGACTGTAATAAGAGATGAGGAAGGACACCATATCATACTCAAAGGGTCTGTCCAACAAGAAGATCTAACAATTTTAAATATCTATGCCCCTAACATAACAGTAGCCAAATATATAAACCAATTAATAACAAAATCAAAAACACATCAATAATAGTACAGTAATAGTGGGGGACTTTAACACCCCCTCACTGAAATGGACAGATCATCTAAGCAAAAGATCCATAAGGATATAAAGGCTTTAAATGACACACTGGACCAGATGGCCATCACAGGTATATTCAGAACATTCCATCCAAAAGCAAGAGAATACACATTCTTCTCTAGTGCACATGGAACATTCTCCAGAATAGATCACATCCTGGGTCACTGATCAGGTCTCAACTGGTACCAAAAGATTGGGATCCTTCACTGCATATTTTCAGACCACAATGCTTTGAAACTAAAACTCAACCACAAAAGGAAAGTTGGAAAGAACTCAAACAAATGGAGGCTAAAGAGCATCCTACTAAAGAATGAATGGGTCACCAGGAAATTAAAGAAGAATTTTAAAAATTCATGGAAACAAATGAAAATGAAAGCACAACTATTTAAAGTCTTTGGGACACAGCAAAAGCAGTCCTCAAAGGAAAGTATATAGCAATACAAGCCTTTCTCAAGTAACAAGAAAGGTCTCAAGTACACAACCCAACCCTATACATAAAGAAGCTACAGAAAGAACAGCAAAGAAAGCCTAAGCCCACAAGAAGAAGAGAAATAATAAAGATCAGAGCAGAAATCAATGAAATAGAAACCACAAGAACAGGGGCTCCTGGGTGGCTCAGTGTGTTAAGCCTCTGCCTTCAGCTCAGGTCATGATCTCAGGGCCCTGGGATCGAGTCCCACATCAGGCTCTCTGCTCAGCAGGGAGCCTGCTTCCCTCTCTCTCTTTCTGCCTGCCTCTCTGCCTCCTTGTGATCTCTCTCTGTCAAATAAATAAATAAAATCTTTAAAAAAAAAAAAAAGAAACCACAAGAACAGTAGAATAGATCAATGAAACTAGGAACTAGTTCTTCAAAAGAATTAATAAGATGGATAAACACATGGGCGGGTTGTCAAAAAGAAAAGAGAAAGGACCCAAATTAATAAAATCATGAGTGAAAGAGGAGAGATCACAATCAACACCAAAGAAATACAATTACAAGAATATATTATGAGAATTATACACCAGCAAATTTGACAATCTGGAAGAAATGGATGCATTCCTAGAGACATATAAACTACCAAAACTGAACCAGGAAGACATAGAAAACCTGAACACACCCATAACAAATAAGTACATTGAAGCAGTCCTCAAAACTCTCCCTACAAACAAGAGCCCAGGGCTAGATGGCTTCCCAGGGGAATTCTAACAAACATTTAAAGAAGAATTAATACCTAGTCTCCTGAAACTGTTCCAAAAAATAGAAATAGAAGGAAAACTTCCAAACTCATTTGATGAGGCCAGCATTACTTTGATCCCAAAAGCAGACAAAGACCCCTTCAAAAAGGAGAATTACAGACCAATATCCTTGATGAACACAGACGTGAAAATTCCCACCAAAATACTAGCCAATAGGATACAACAGTACAGTAAAAAGATTATTCACCATTACTACAGTAAAAAGATTATTCACCACGACCAAGTGGGATTTATTCCTGGGCTGCAAGGTTGGTACAACATTAGCAAATCAATCAGTGTGATACAATACATTAATAAAAGAAAGGACAAGAACCATATGATACTCTCAATAGATGCTGAAAAGCATTTGACCAAGTACAGCATCTTTTCTTGATCAAAACTCTTCATAGTGTACGGACAGAGGGTACATACCTCAATATCATAAAAGCCATCTATGAAAAACCCACAGCGAACATCATTCTCAATGGGGAAAAACTGAGAGCTTTTCTCCAGAGGTCAGGAATACAGCAGGGATGTCCACTATCACCACCACTATTCAGCATAGTACTAGAAGTCCTAGCCTCAGCAATCAGACAACAAAAAGAAATTAAAGGCATCCAAATAAGCAAAGTCAAACTTTCACTCTTTGCAGATGATATGATATTTTATGTGGAAAACCCAAAAGACTCCACCCCAAAACTGCTTGAACTCATACAGGAATTCAGTAAAAAAAAAAAAAAAAAAAAGAAAAGAAAAAAGAAAAAAAAAATGAAAGCACAGAAATTAGTGGCATTTCTATACACCAACAGCAAGACAGAATAAAGAGAAATTAAGGAGTTGATCCCATTTACAATTGCACCCCAAACCATAAGATATCTAGGAATAAACCTAACCAACGAGGTAAAGCATCTGTACTCAGAAAACTGTAAAGTACTCATGAAAGAAATTGAGGAAGACACAAAGAAATGGAAAAACATTCCATGCTCCTGGATTGGAAGAACAAATATTGTGAAAATGTCTATGCTACCTAAAGCAATCTACACATTTGATGTAATCCCTATCAAAAACCATAAATTTTTTTCAAAGAAATGGAACAAATAATCCTCAAATTTATATGGAACCAGAAAAGACCCCGAGTAGCCAGAGGAATGTTGAAAAAGAAAACCAGAGTTGGTGGCATCACAATTCCAGACTTCAAGTTCTATAACAAAGCTGTCATCATCAAGACAATATGGTACTGGCACAAATACAGACACATAGATCAGTGGAAAAGAACAGAGAGCCCAGAAATAGACCCTCAACTCTATGGTCATCTAATCTTCAACAAAGCAGGTATGAATGTCCAATGGAAAAAAGAGAGTCTCTTCAGCAAATAGTGTTGGGAGAATTGGACAGCCACATGCAGAAGAATGAAATTGGGCCATTTCCTTACACCACACACAAAGATAGACTCAAAATGGATGAAAGACCTCAATGTGAGAAAGGAATCCATCAAAATCCTTGAGGAGAACACAGGTAGCAACCACTTTGAGCTCAGCGGCAGCAACTTCTTCCTAGACACATTGCCAAAGGCAAGGGAAGCAAGGGCAAAAATTAACTATTGGGACTTCATCAAGATCAAAAACTTTTGCACACCAAAGGAAACAGTCAACAAAAACAAAGACAGCTGACAGAATGGGAGAAGATATTCACATATCAGGTAAAGGGCTATTATTCAAAATACATAAAGAACTTATTAAACTCAACACCCAAAGAACCAATAATCCAATCAAGAAAAGGGCAGAGGACATGAACAGACATTTCTGCAAAGAAGACATCCAGATGGCCAACAGACACATGAAAAAGTGCTCCACGTCACTCAGCATCAGGGAAATACAAATCAAAACCACAATGAGATACCACCTCACACCAGTCAGAATGGCTAAAATTAACAAGTCAGGAAATGACAGATGCTGGTGAGGATGCAGAGAAAAGGGAACCCTCCTATACTGTTGGTGGGAGCGCAAGCTGATCCAGCCGCTCTGGAAAACAGTATGGAGGGTCCTCAAAAAGTTGAAAATAGGGGCACCTGGGTGGCTCAGTGGGTTAAGCCGTTGCCTTCAGCTCAGGTCATGATCTCAGAGTCCCGGGATCGAGTCCTGCATCGGGCTCTCTGCTCAGCAGGGAGCCTGCTTCCCTTTCTCTCTCTCTGCCTGCCTCTCTGTCTACTTGTGATCTCTCTCTGTCAAATAAATAAATAAAATCTTAAAAAAAAAAAAAAGTTGAAAATAGAGCTACCCTGATACCCAGCAATTGCACTACTGGGTATTTACCCTAAAGACACAAATGTAGTGATCCGGAGGGGCACATGCACCTGAATGTTTATATCAGAAATGTCCACAACATCAAAATTATGGAAAGAACTTAAATGTCCATCAACAGATGAATGGATAAAGAAGATGTGGTATTCATAGTAAATGAAATACTATGCAGCCATCAAAAAAGCCAAAAACAAAATCTTACCATTTGCAACGATGCATATGGAACTAGAGGGTATTACGCTGAGCGAAATAAGTCAATCAGAGAACGACAATTATCATATGATCTCTATGATATGAGGAATTTGAGAGATAGGGCAGGGGGTTGTGGGGGGTAGGGACGGAAAAAATGAAACAAGATGGGATCAAGATGGAGACAAACCATAAGAGACTCTTAATCTCATGAAAAACAAACTGAGGTTGTTGTGGGGGTTGGGAGGGTAGGGATAGGGTGGCTGGGTTATGGACATTGGGGAAGGTATGTGCTATGGTGGGTGCTATGAAATGTGTAAGCCTGGTGATTCACAGACCTGTACCCTTGGGGTAAATAATACATTACATGTTTTATAATTTAAAAAAAATTTTAGGGGCGCCTGGGTGGCTCAATGGGTTAAGCCGCTGCCTTCGGCTCAGGTCATGATCTCAGGGTCCTGGGATCGAGTCCCGCATCGGGCTCTCTGCTCAGCAGGGAGCCTGCTTCCCCCTCACTCTCTCTGCCTGCCTCTCTGCCTACTTGTGAGCTCTCTCTGTCAAATAAATAAATAAAATCTTTTTAAAAAATTTTTTAAAAGATTAGACCATAAAGGAAAAAAAAAAAAAACTTAAAAGGCCAGAGTTCAAAGAGTTTCCAGGTTAGTGAACACATGGAGGTGTTGGGAGAGTGGTGCACCTGGTTGGCTTGGAAACTCCATGCTCTTTCTCCATATCTGCCCTTTTTATTTCTTCACCTGACTGTAGATCTGTACTCTTTAACATCGTGTGTAATAAACTGGTAATCGACTGTGTAAACACAAAAGAAAAAAAAATACTGAAAGAGGGGCACCTGGGTGACTCAGTTAAGTATCCGCATTCAGCTCAGGTCATGATCTCTGCATCCCGGGATCAAGTTCCACATGGGGCTCCCTGCTCAGTGGAAAGCCTGCTTCTCCCTCTCCCTCTGCTGCTCCCCTGCTTGTACGCACTCCTGTCTCTGTCAGATAAATAAACAAAATCTTAAAAAAAGAAAGAAAGAAAGAAAGAAAAGACAGACAGACCAAGAGGGCTATAGGTAGGCAATGCATGTTTGTTTTCACTGTTAAACACTGTGGCCAAAGATAAGAAGGGTCTCTGTTCCAGCAAGGGTGGTACACTAATTGCCTCATAGTTACAAAGTAGCTGCTGTGCCTTCAGGCATCACAAGACTCTAAGTAGAAAGAATGGGAAAAGAGGGATATTAGCTCAGTCTCCTAGCTTTCCCAGCAGCCTCACCCAGCACGCTTTTGCTTGTATACTATTGGCTAGAATTATCTCACAGGGCCGGCCCTGACTAGAAGGTCGCTAAGAAGAAAAGGATTGTAGATGTAAGCCAGAGGAGCAAACCAGTAATTTCTGCCACAGTTACTAACAGGTAAAGTCAGGATTTGACCTCGATTTATTTCCCAAACCTGGGCTATTAACCATGATACTATATGAATAAAGTTTTCCATAAATTCTTCTAAAGGCATCTTAATATGCCAAACATGGGGAAGAAATTTAATCCCGAGAAACATGGATTTGATACACTTTGAATGCTACAGGGAACATATAGGTATTTGTTAAGTGACAGATTAGTTTCTTATCTATGGGGAAAGTAAGCATAATTAAGGAAAAAGCAGAAGAGAAAGGAAGGAGTGTACATAACAGAGGGGATTGGTGGGAAGTGATGATCTACGACTTAACTTCACACATTTTCTATCCAATAGCTTTGCCTTTTTTGTTTGTTTTTTGTCTTTTTTTTTTTTTAAGATTTTATTAGGCAGAGAGGCGCCTGGGTGGCTCTGTGGGTTAAAGCCTCTGCCTTTAGCTCAGGTCATGATCCCAGGGTCCTGGGATCGAGCCCCACATCAGGCTCTCTGCTAAGCAGTGAGCTGCTTCCCTTCCTCTCTCTCTCCCTGCCTATCATCTTGTGATCTCTGTCAAATAAATAAATAAAATGGCAGGCAGAGGGAGAAGGCAACATAGGCTCCCCACTGAGCAGGGAGCCTGACATGGGACTCAGTCCCAGGACCCTGGGATCATGACTAGAGCCGAAGGCAGACACTTAACCAACTGAGTCACCCAGGGTGCCTCCAATAGCTTTGCTTCTTGTGTTGCCCTGTGATACAGTACCAGTTCCTGAATGTTTCATATCTAGATAGTTCTCTGATGTTCTGTCAGGGCAATTTTTACAAGTGTGAAAGTTCCACAAGTGTAATCGGGGTGTGAAGAAGCAAGATAGGCAGAACATCATATCTAAGAAAATGAATTTTTTTAATGAGCTAAGAGAAAAAACATGGTTCATGTTTAGAAGGCTTAAATGTTTCCACAGTGACTGAAATACAAGCAAATCTCTATTCATTTCTAACTATGATATCAAGCCTGGACATTTTATGTCTACACAGTACCCACTATTCTGCTCAATTGGAATGGATGTCATTCACTTGCTCAAGAATTCAGTAGACATGAAGAGCATTTTTTCAAGTACAAAATATGAGTGAGTGTTGCTTTTTATGAATCTATTAATATATAATATTTGATCGGTGAGTCAAACATTAAGAATTCACTTTTTCAGTCTAAATTATTAAAGAGTATATATTATATATTAGCTCATTCCAAAAACATATGGAAAAATTCAGCAAACATCTATTGCTAAGCATCTCCAGTGAGCTATGCATTGTGCTAGGTTCAGAAATCAAATAAAGCATAGTCCCTGCCGCAAAAAAAAAAAAAAAAAAAAAAAAAAAAAAAAAAAAATCACAATCTAATAACAGTTTGATACATGGTAGAGCCAGTGTATGTAACTGACACAGCAAATGTCCCTCTCATTCTGATTTCTGTTGCCTTCACATTTTTCATGTTTAACATTTCTTTAGAAGAAACAACAGCAAGTAGCTGAGCAAGAACATCAAGTAACGAGAGCACTGTGGAGTTGACGCCTGAGAGACCTTAAAAACATTCTACCTACAACTTTTAGCACTTGATAAAATGTAACACAAATTTTCAAATTATTTTGCCAAAGATCAAGTGTGTTGGTTACAGATACATATCAGTTCTTTTCTGTTGGAGATGCTGCCAAGAAATTAGCACAGAAAATTACATTGTACTAAAAGTGGGTATTCAAAACAGGCACAGTTTCCTGCCCTTTGTCATCTGTGAGCATGGCAGTTGCACATTGGTGATTTGCTATTCCACTCAGAGAAAAGGAAACATTCATATATAAATGCTGCCTTAATAGTGTTGGTTGGTTAGCTGCTTTTTAAAAAGACAAAAGAAAATAAATATCATATTCAGAAAATCCCAAAACTTTGATGTAGAACTATAGGACCTAAGCTGTATATAATTTTCTTCTATTATGATCAATGATTTTGGGATATTTTGATGTAGGTCTTGAGACCTCAGTATTGAGTCACTATCATAAAACCAACACTGTCTGATCTGAGAAACACATATTCACCTGAAATCAACTCACCCAAAGGGAAGTATAGTGCAGAGTGATCTCAGTCACAGATTTACACCCCAAACTCGACAAGAAATAAAATAGCTTCTCCTCCCCTTCTTCCCTCCCTTCATCTCCTCACCCTCCTCTAACCTCTCCTTCTCTTCCTTTCTCCTTCTTCTTGTTCTTCTTCCTATTATTATTATTCCTTATTGTAATTATTATTAATTAAAACTCATCATCTCACTGACAGAGATTCAAGATTCCCAAAGGGATCAGGGAGTCAGTATATAAACATTAAGTGCTTACTGACCATCTGCCAAACTACCATGGGATAGATGTGTAGACACTGACATGCTCACAAGAAGCCAGCTCTCAACTGAAAAGAAGTCTTACAAACACAGCACCATAAGGAAATAGGACTGTACTATTCTTAAAATGTTAAACTGAACTGTACAGAATATTAGAAACTAGAAAAAAATAAATAGCTCCTATTAAGTATTAATTGTCTGGCTCAAACAAGAGTAATAGGGAATAGTGATGGGCAGTCAAGGAAAATAAAGCCAAACTGGAATAGGGTTTTTAAATGATGGACAAAATATGAATCAAAAGTCAAAATATGAATCTAAATACTAGGAATCACATAAGCCAAAGTACAAGCTAGAAGCACGCACAGGTGGTAGGAGTGTCTGGGTCACAAAAAAGATAACACTGGCTTTCACAGTCAGTTGGCACAGAGTACTGGGTACGATACTGTGGGATAGTTAAGTTAGGAGCACTGAGTATTATATGGAGAGGTATGAATCTGATCTAATGAACAGTAGGAATCAACTAGGTGTTATAAAGAAGAAATAAGTGTTCAATAACAGATGAAGACGCCCACCCAGAATATTGGTAAGTCTCAAGTTGGAGGGGAAAGCTGCAAGCAAAACACTAAAGCCTTGATGGGCATGAGAGAGTAACCGGTGTGCCAGTAAATTATAGTTAACAGAAGAGACGGGGAATGACTTCCAGATAGCGTGCAACTCAAATGAGATTTCTGGGATCTATGATACCCGGACCATGAGAGAATGAGCAGCACCCACTCCACAAAGCTCCATGAAAGAATTAGTTTCCTGAGGAATTGGAGAAGTTGGTCATGGGATCTGATGAAAATTAAATGACTAATTTAGAGAAAGTGCATGACACATAAATGATTTAATGACACATCCAGAGCCAGTGTCAAACCTCACCCTCTCAATCTTAAAGGGAAGGGAATCTTCTTAGTACTTTTAAAAATACTACCTTCAGGGGCGCCTGGGTGGCTCAGTGGGTTAAGCCTCTGCCTTCGGCTTAGGTCATGATCTCAGGGTCCTGGGATCGAGCCCCGCATCGGGCTCTCTGCTCAGTGGGGAGCCTGCTTCTCTCTCTCTCTCTCTCTCTCTCTGCCTGCCTCTCTGCCTACTTGTGATCTCTGTCTGTTCTGTTTGTCAAATAAATAAATAAAATCTAAAAAAAAAAAAAAAAACTACCTTCATTGCATTTCCCTTCCATATTTCTACTGAGTGGTTTAATCAGGCCACTTCAAATCACAGCACTTTCATAAACATTTTGCTCCTTATCACAAAACATCCTCTGAAATATAATGAAATTATTCATGATTATTTATGATGTAACTTCAGAAAAGTTGCCAATCCCTGGAATCACCCATGCTTAGCACTTCTCATAGTGCCTAGCATAAATAGTGCTTATCGACTACACTATTCAAATGTTTTTTACATGAAGTAAAAAGCACAAGCAAAAAAGAGAAAAACTAGATAAATTAGATTTCGTCTAATTTTATTTACATATTTATTTATTTATTTATTTATTTATTTATTTATTTATTTTTAGAGAATGAGAGTGAGAGGGAGAGAGCAGAAGGAGAGAGGAGAGGGAGACAATTGTAAGCAGGCTCCAAGCCCAGCGTGGAGCCTGACACAGGGCTCAATCTTAGAACCCTGAGTTCATGACCCGAGCCTAAATCAAGAGTTGTTGCTTAACTGACTGAGCCACCCAGGTGCCCTTCAACTAAATTTAATTTTTTGTGCTGCAAATGATACACTCAAGGAAGTAAGAAGACATTGTAGGTCTACTATACTTCAATTTAAAAAAAGAAGAAAGTGAAAAGACAACCCACAGAACAGGAGAAAATATTTGCAAATCATATATCTGAAAAAGGATTTGTATCCAGAATACATAAAGACCTTTACAACTCTACAATAAAAAGACAGCCCAATTTAAACTAAATGGACAAATACATGAATAGATATTTATCCAAGGAAGATACACATATGGCCAATAAGCACATGAAAAGGTATTCAACATTACTAGTAGTTAGGTAAATGTAAATCAAAAACAATGAGATATCATTTCACATTTTGGGTGGCTATAATAAAAAAGAGAATAACAAGAGCTAGTGAGGATATGGAGAAATTGGAACGCTTTTACATTGCTGATAAAAATGTAAAATGGGGGGCACCTGGCTAGCTCAGTTAGTAGAGCATGCAAATCTTGATCTCAGGGTCATGAGTTCAAGCCCCACATTTAGAAAAAAAGAAAAAAGATTATAAAATGGTGCAGACATTTTGGAAAACATTTTGAAAGTCCTCAAAAAGGTAAATATAGAGTTACTGCATGACCCAACAATTCCACTCCCAGTTACAGTTTAGATGTATACTGACAGTGTACACTGTCAAAACCTAAACCAGGTTGATAATTAAATACTCAATTCTATTTAGCTATATCCAATGAAAATAATCTGACAGGATTAAAAATCACCTTTAATTAAAACTATTTCAAGAGTCCTGTACATTCGTCCATAGGCTAATTCAGCACTCAGCTAGCTATTTGATTGTGGCTTCTGGTAGCAAGCAAGATTGTGGCTTCTGGTCCATTTTCATGGACCACTTTTATCTAAAATCTTTTCTCTGCATGATCCAAATTTCCTAGAATCATAATCTGTTCTTTGCAACATATGAAAAAGTAGAGAAATCAATTATGTGTAATTAAACATGGAGTTTCAGAAACTCTACACTGTAGTCTGAAACTCTATACTATTAGAATTTATTAGTAGTAAATTTATTGGCAATAGAAAAGGCAAAAATAGAAATTTAGTTTATTACAGTGAAGATAACTTCACTTATTTAGAAACTATTCTGTAAAAGAAGTCTTTTATCTGTTCTATGTAGTCTGGACTCCAAAATCTTGAATGAAATGGTCTACTGTCATTCCAGTTCAGATACTATCTTTAATACTATTTAGAAAAAAAAAATTTTTTTAAGATTTTATTTATTTATTTGACAGAGAGAGAGATCACACGTAGGCAGAAAGCCAGGCGGGGGTGGGGAGGAGCAGGCCCCCTGCTGAGCAGAGAGCCCAATGTGGGGCTCGATCCCAGGACCCTGAGATCATGACCTCAGCCGAAGCCAGAAGCTTAACCCACAGAGCCACCCAGGCACCCCTAGAAAAAATATTTTTATATAATATTTTAAATGATAGCCAAAAGGATTAGTTAAGAATAGTTCAACAAATCCTGTAAGATGAGTTGTGGGTATACATTCAATTTAGAGCATAATATCTATATATAGATATAGATATAAATATAAATAATTTAGAGCATGGTTGGATATATGGGTCTGAAGGAATTTTAAAGTCTCCCCTAATAAGACAAGCCAGAGTTATGATCTTGGTTTCAAATGTAAGAGAAATGGTTACATTTATGTGAACTCATCAACCTATACCACATAATAACTGAAAATAGCATAACTGTCCCATTATATTATTTATCTAGGCATTTGACCATTTCAGTTTTCATCCAGGTGTCTGAAAATTATACAAACAGCTTATGATTTCCAATTCTGTTTTAAACCAAATCATAAGAACTCTCCTTGAAAAGTTTGGAAAATATTAAGATTAATAATAGAGAACATAAGAAAAAATCTGAATGATACTGCTCAAATTTAGAATCTGTACCCTACAATAGATAGAAAAAAAATAGACAGGTTTATACCCCCGTCTCTACAAACTCAAATAGTATAAAGTTATATTGAAAGACTGTTGCCATCAAAGACATCAAAACATATTTTCATCTCATACATCGAAATACTATCTAAATACATGCTGGCTCCTTGTTATAAGCTGTAACACACCAGGAGACGATCTTGACCCAGGAGCAACATGGAAAGTACTGTAATCGACTCACCCTAGACCCAAAGAAGTACTGATAGCCTCAACAGGGAAATTAGACCTGTTTCTCCTCTGGGGAGAATTAATTTCAAATTAGGCATTCTAATTTTATGCTGAAGTGATCCACTGGTATGGGAGGAAGAGCAAATTTGATTTTTAAGCATCAACAGACACTATCAGAAGCTTATCAGTTTGGCTATGAGGATTTTGTGAATCCTCACTTTGCTCTCATAATAACCCCAGGGGAATTTCTATATCTGCAATTGACCTGGAACTATTAATTTTGAGAATGAGAGAGTAAATGATTAGTAAGTATTTATAAATTGTTGCCCACTACAAACATTTATCTAAAGCCTCTACTCCAGGTTAAATCTTAATGAGGTCACCTACTCACCAGCATCACTAAGCCAGCCCATTTTCCCAGACCATAACTGGTGAGAGCATCTTTCCATCTATTTCCATCTGAATAGTCTCACATTAAATTATGCCAAAAAAACAAGCATTCACATTATTGAAAGGATGCAAAACACTGATTAGTTCATCCTCAAAATGTTTAACAAGATCTCAGCGGGGGATTAAGGGAAGTCTAGAGAGAACAATCAAGCTCATGCTAAATAGGAAAATTCATCTAGTCTTACAAAATCACCATTCATGTACAAAGTTACAACAGCAATAATTATGGCCATTGCTGTACCTTCATGTATGGGAACAAAACTCAGGACTAAAATTCGTATCAGAGTGTTTCATAGGAATTGGGATCATTCTGTAAATGGGTAGAACTTTATGTTAATGTTTGCCATAACAAGGTCCAGCACTTTTCATATTGGAACTTGGCAGAACTATTCTTCCAGATGGTCATAGCCATTTGCATTTTCGCTGTACACATTTCTTTCTCCTTCACTCAAGGCAGTAGAGTGGAAAGGTGTCAGATCCAGGTTCGAGTCCTAGCTTTGCACTTACTACTTTTGCAAATCATTTTACCTCTGTGACTCTCAATTTCCTCCTCCATAAAATAAGGGTAATGATTCCTACCTCTAGGAGCTATTATGAGAATAAAATGATATAATTTATCCAAAGTGTTTGGCACTGGAAAGCTACTAAATAGATAGGAGATGCTTTCCCTATCCGGTATGGAAAGAGCTTTATAAGAAGTAAAGTAGCATTTGAGACACAAACTTCTGAAATTTTGTACAATTCAATTTTTCTTCCAAAACTTAATATTGAAGGTGCTATTTTCCACACTGATGCATTATTCAAATGTAAAAAAAAAAAGAAAAAGAAAAACACCACTATCTTTAAATAGCATGCATTCCACTTCAGGCTATCTGTTCATGACAATGATCCAGGAACATTATTACAGTAATGAGGCGCTTCTGAAATAAGTGTTTGGGGCCTGTGAGAACTGGGAAAAAACAGAATGTCACCAGCAGTTATTGAGACTCAGTGCCTGGTGATTAGAGCACCAGCTCACACAAAATTAAAAGGGGCAGGAGTTATTCCAGTTATTTCTAGTTATGTTAGGATAAAAATACACGTGACAATCACCACGAGTCTACTTTTAACAACTAAAGTTCTATGAGATTCAGAAATCATTTGATAGAAACAAATAATCAATAAAACTGTCTTTATTTTTCAAAGGTCTGAGGCTGAGTCTATGGAAAAAAGGTCAATGCCAGGTATAGTAAAAGCAGTTTTTCTCATTGTAATTTTAAGCAGTCATAGAAAATAGCACTGGTGCAGAGCCCTAACAGAAGCATGAACATAAACTGTGCTGGTAAAAGATAAATATTTTATCATCTCTAACATCCTTTTTATTAAAACTTTGTGAAAACATAGCTAGATTTTAAAAAATAACTCAAAGATGTATATACATGTGAATATGTAAATTATTTTACTAAGTTAGTTTGATACAGTGCAGAACAGAGCACAAAAGATTTCATTCAAAAAGTTGGACTGACGATGCATTTAATGAGAGCCATAAAAGATTTCAGCACAAACTTAAGGAAATGGCTCTTACATTTCTGAAAGTAACAAATAACAACAACTAACACTTTATTTAATATTTAAGACATTACAGGTCCCTCACTTAATCTCTACAGTTCAATGATATAGGTATTATTAATGACTGTAGTCTACTGCTGAGGGGATTAAGGCTTTTGAGATTAATTTGAGGTTAATCAACCCACCCAAAATTTTGTAATTGTAAGTGAAAGATCTGGATTTCAATGTCTGACTCCAGAACTCACACTTCAGCTACTATGTTACATTGTCCCATCTTTGCCTCCTATTTTCACTGGCCAAGTACTGGATAGGAATGCTGAGTGGAAGCAGAGGTGGGGGCTCAAATCTACATGGTCTCTTCTTTCAAGTTCCTTAGCCTAATGATTATATGATCTTGGAAGTGGATAAGTTCAGGCAGAGTCACACAACTACTGCAAGTATTCAGATATCCCTGGTCCTTCAGGATGCTGCACACTCTCCAAAGCTAAATGTGGAACAGAAAAGATGGTACCTTGTTAAGCACAGCTCTACACCATATATATGGCAACCTTAGAAGTCTCCCAGAAGACGTACCTTCTGCCCTAGTATTTGAACCTTTCTCATACTGTGCGACTCTTAATCTTAGGATTCTGAGTTCAAGCCCTATGTTGTGCTTGAATCCTACTTAAATAAATAAATATTTAAAAAGAACCTTTCTCATAATTTGCTAAGCAGAAATATCTGACAGTAACTAAGCAGCAATATTCTATCACAGTGGATTATAAGTAATGATACATCTGTTAAAAGAATAGGTGAAATCAGGGGTGCCTGGATGGCTCAGTTGGTTGAGCATCAGACTCTTAATTTCTGCTTGGTCGTGATCTCAGAATCTTGGAATCAAGCCCCTCTAGGGACTCTGTGCTGAGCAAAGAGTTTTCTTGTCCCTCTCCCTCCCCATATACACTTCCACTTCTGCTGCTCCCTGCTCATGTTATCTATCTATCTATCCATCCACCTAAAATAAATGAATAAAATCTTAAAAAAAAAAAAAATAAGTGAAGGGCACCTGGATGGCTCAGTGGGTTAAGCCTCTGCCTTCGGCTCAGGTCATGGATCAAGGCCCACATCGGGCTCTCTGCTCAGCAGGGAGGCTGCTTCCCCCTCTCTCTCTGCCTGCCTCTCTGCCTACTTGTGACCTTTCTCTCTCTGTCAAATAAATAAATAAAATCTTTTTAAAAAAATAAATAAGTGAAATTGGAAGAAATGTGTTCTTTGAGTACCCAGGGGCTTTTAAGGAATTGCTCATTCCAAAGTCCTAAGAAAAGAGCTGAATTCCTAGAGGATAGTCAGCTTTCATGTTGTTGGATGTAAGAAGAAAGGAAACAAATCTTCAGAGTAAATGACTGATAGGTAAAAAAGAAAACTAGAAGAGTGTTATAACACTTCTACCAGTTGCTAACAAAAGAAGTAGTGGGAGGTAACCTTGAAGGTACATATGAACTAAAACAAATACTTACAGTTTAGGGTCTGAAAGAGCAACTAATAGGCTAGAATAATTCCAAATGCAGCTTAGTAAGATTGGGGAAGGGAAGCAAAAGTGGGTTTGGGGATGATTTAAGCTTTCCTACTTCTCTGAGATTGTTTTCTGAATTAATTTTATTCCACGCAGATATTCAAGGGAGAAGGAAAATAGAATAAAGGCTACTTATTATTGGTGGAGCAATTTCTCTGACATAGCAGCTCATAACTTATTAATGTGTAGATAGATCTACCTTATAGCTGCAATGATGAGCACATCTTTTCAGCATGTGATTAAATACACATAGCTAGACAGAGGGTGTCCTTCCCCACTAATAACACTAATTCATGGATTGATATATAAGAAATTAACATTGTGGGAAGGCAGCAGATTCTGTTTTGTACTTTTTCTGTATACACATGGAAATCAGCAAAGTAAATATTGTGACTATAGCAGTCAGCAAGTTTAAATAGAAACTCACATGCTCAATTTAAAGGCTCTAGGAGTATTTCACTTAGGCTCAAGACTTTATTATCAGTGAAGAATATATTACTTTCTATTTTTAAAAATTGTTCTCATTGAAACTCCTTTAGAGGACAGGTACCAACAACAACCAAAAAAAAAAAAAATTTTTTTTTTTTTAATAAACCCAAAGCTGAAACCTCAGGTGGTTTATACAGTTCCTCACCAACTCTTCTGGAGGGCGTAATGGTTAGAAATAGTGACAGGGCAAACGGAAGGTAAAGCAGACAGAGCTCCATCAGCTCCCAGATACAGGTCTTCCTCTCTTCTGCTCTAGTGTCCTTACCACTTTGAGGGATTCCTCTTCCTCTCAAAGGAAGAGCTTGCTCTCCTCCTTTGACTTTTCCTTGCTTTCCCATTCTCCATGCTTCTATCTTCTTTTTCTCCCTTTGGCAATTCAGATTTCTCCTCCATATTTCTCAAGTTAGCCCTTTAGTTCCTAGTCTCACAGTCCCCCACAATGACACGGACTGAAAAATCAGCACCTGCCTGTAATAGTCTCCTCCTCACCCCCATTCAATATATTCCTCACAAGAATAAAACATCTCGTATCACAACATTCTCCCTTAAAGGATATTTTTAATTTCCCTTCACAGATGAATCTGATGGCTCCCATTTTTTTCCCACATCATATCCAAACTCCTAGTTATATAAATCATTTACCACCTATCTTCAGGAATATTCATATGAGCATATCCCTACAATTTTAATTAATTTTAATGTGTGTGTGTGTGTGTGTGTGTGTGTGTGTTTATATATACTCATGTTTGTTTTACACGGTTTTGTCCTCTTCTCAGAAATGGAAGCTTTCTCTTGAGTCAACCATTCCTCTTTACATGCATCGTGAAGAGGATTTGTGTTCATTCTGTTTTCTTCCTGAGGAATGCCCAGTCCCACATTCTCTATTTTTCTCTTTTTTTTTAAAGGAAAATCTCTACCCCCAACATAGGGCTTCAACTCATGACCCCAAGATCAAGAACTACATGCTCTACCAACTAACCCAGCCATCATTCTGTTTTCAAATCAATTTCCTCTTTACCGAATTCAAATATCACCTCTCCTTAAAGTCATCTCTCATCACACATCAGCAAATAACTTCTCATGCTTGTGAAACCCCATGATGTGTACATCTTAACCTTTCTTAACAACACATAAAACATTGTGTGTGGATTTCTCCTCAGTAGAACATAAGCTCCCTGTAGGTAGAATTCATGTCGAATGTATTTGTTTTACCCCATGAATAATTCCTGGTCCATAGTAAATGTTGAATATAATATTAGTTCATTGGATTCAGATTCAATATAAAAAATAAGTACTCAAAGTTATCTGCTCTTCTAAGATCTCATTAAAATTATAATAATCATTTAAAAAACTAGCCCATGGTATCTCCATCTAGGTTCCTCAGAAGCAAACTCTAGATAAGGATTTGAATCAAGAATTTTTTTTAAGGTTTTATTTGTTCATTCAACAGAGAGGGAGAGTACAGGCAGGGAGAGCAGCAGGCAGAATGGGAGGGAGAAGCAAGCTCTCTGCTGAGCCAGGAGCCAGATGTGGGACTTGATCCCAGGACCCTGGGATCATGACCTGAGCCAAAGGCAGCCACTTAACAAACTGAGCCACCCAGGCGACCCTTGAATCAAGAATTTATGTGAGAGGTAACCCAAAGAAATTTAGGGAGAGGGGAAAATGAGTCATGGAATAGAGAAGAGCCAACAAAGGGTTCATTATCAAGCAAGAGATTAGAACCTGTGTCTCAATCCTGCCAGGCAACTCTGGAGCCAGTGTACAATATGCACCTTAGAGTATTCCCAGCAGTAGTGTGAGGGAGCTGTGGTATTTACTCATGCATTCTTGTTAGACATCAGCTGAGGGTTGGGGGAGCAGACAGTCTCTGGCTCCTCCAGCCTATCCCATGGGCAGACAAAGGAAACTCCTACAGCCAGACAGAGCCCTCTAAGAGTTGAAGGTGCTAGCAGTTGAAAATGGGATGGGTGCTGGAAAACTGGAAGTGAAGAGGGGATATAGGTACCAACAGCATCTACCGCACACAATAACAAGAGAATGGTGAGGGAGCCATAAATGGGCATGAATTTTCAACAGATTCTTAGGAGACAGAAAGAAGATGGAAAGCTAGTGACTGAAAAGTAAACACAGCCCAGAATACACAAGGAGAAAGGTTTAAGCCCAGGAAAAGTGAGGAGAAAAACTCAGTCTGGGGCTCAATCTACTCTGTGGAATCCAAGTCTCAGGATCAAGACTCAGATGTTGAGAATGAAACATAGGGCAGGAAATGAATTAACTGTAAGTCTGTTTTGCAGGGAGTAGCAAACTATAACCTACCACCTGTTTTTGTACATCCAGTGAGCTAAGATAGTTTTTACATTTTTATTTTTTTTTAAAGATTTTATTTATTTATTTGACAGAGAGAGAGATCTCAAATAGGCAGAGAGGCAGGCAGAGAGAGAGGAGGAAGCAGGCTCCCTGCGGAGCAGAGAGCCCGATGCGGGGCTCGATCCCAGGACCCTGAGATCATGACCTGAGCCGAAGGCAGCGGCTTAATCCACTGAGCCACCCAGGCACCCCGAAGTATTGCTTTAAAAAAAAAAGACTATCTGACAGAAACTGTATGTAATCCATAAAGTCTAAATATTACCACCAGGTCATTACAGAAAACACTTACTGACCCTCAGTTTATAGAACAGTCAATAGTCATACAAGTCCTTCCCCCACCTCAGAAATTAAGACTGCCTGAAGTCAGATATTTAACCCTGCACAAAAATTCTGAACTATCTTCTCTGATCATTTTACCTCTTGAGTGCCCTTTCTCAAGAAGTTAACTTGAGGATGTAAGCCAAGAAACAGAATGTTATTCAGAGAGAAAGAAAATAAGTCTCAGGACCCTAGAGAGGAGTCAGTACAGACAGAACCCAAAAGAAACAGTGTCCCAGGAGGGATAAAAAGAGGGAATTGAATGGATTGAGAACTCTGAAAAAGATAATGATATGATAAATTCTATTGGTAGAATGTTTAAAGAGTTCATTCTCCCTGGGATTTGAAACTAAGAACATTCTCCACTGAGTGGCAGGGAAGTCCCAACATTAGACCCACAGGGAAGGAAGTGTTAATACCATCTCACTATATAGACTCCACAGTAAATAATATTTACCTGGTCATACTAATGAATATGTTATTTATTGACTTGAAAGATTGAGAAGTAGAAGGTGAAAAGAAATGGGAGTATGTTCATCTTATAAAGTGGGTAGTTAAGAGCACTGTCTACAGTTAATGGAATAGGAAAGGAAGATTTAATTATGCTCTTCAAGTACCAAAGGTGATCTATATGGAAACAGACTACTGATTATTATATGTACAAAAAGGACAATGAGGAGGTGAAGAGCGGTTCAGTCCTAATCTAGCATATCAAGAAGGAAACGAAATTTGTAAACAATTAAAAATAAATCATCATATGGTTTCACTTACTAGTGGAGCATAAGGAATAACATGGAGGACATTAGGAGAAGGAAAGGAAAAGTGAATTGGGGGAAATCGGAGGAGGAGGTGAACCATGAATGACTGTGGACTCTGAGAAACAAACTAAACAAACTGAAGGTCTTGGAGCAGAAGCGGGTAGGTTAGGTGAGCCTGGTGGTGGTTATTAAGGAGGGCATGTATTGCATTGAGCACTGGGTGTGATGCATAAACAATGAATCTTGGAACATTGAAAAAATAAAATAATTTTTTTTAAAAGTCAATGAGAAAGAAAAAAAATAAATTGATAAATAGTGGTGTGTGTATCTACTTACAAAACATATTTCTTGGGGCGCCTGGGTGGCTCGGTGGTTTAAGCCTCTGCCTTCAGCTCAGGTCATAGTCTCAGAGTCCTGGGATTGAGCCCCATGTCGGGCTCTCTGTTCAGTGGAGAGCCTGCTTCCCCTCTCTCTCTGCCTGCCTCTCTGCCTATTTGTGATCTCTCTCTCTCTCAAATAAATAAAATCTTTTTAAAAAAAACTATATTTCTTCATATATATGTGTGTATATGTATGTATATATATACATATATATATATATATATATATATACATATATATATATCCACAATATTGAGCCACCTCCTTCCCTACCCACAGGGATGACCAGCTTTAAAACATTTCTGTTTTGCACTTCTGGTAGTTACTTACCACTGCGTCTCTGAGATATTGTACTTTTTGTAAATTCTTCTGTATTGTTGGACTTTCTTTAACCACATGAATTTATTATTTCAATAAAATCTAATGTTTGTCAATGTATGGAGAAATGACAATATTCTTCAGTGTTCCCCTCACAGATAATGTAAAATGATGTGTTTAAAGGTTGCTGAGTCTCATTCTGACAACTAAAGGTGACACGAGAGGAGTGGCCCCACCTCAAAAAAGCCCTAGGGTTACAAATGATGCAGGTTAATTTTGTGAAACAAACAGGGTCTGCCCTAATAAATATTATGTAAATTAGCGCAAAACAAAATGAAATGAGGTATCATTCAAGCAATGAAGCCAGGAAAAAAGTTTCCTTCCACTTCCTGTGAGAATACTTGCTGCCTTGAGAACCATGTCCATGTTGTTCCTACACTGAGGTTCAAACAGAGTGCCTGCATATTCTATCTAGGTTCAATATTTACGGTAAAGATAATTACGCACCCCATGCACTGGTGCACCCAAAGCATCAGCAAACACAGCAAATTGAGACAATGTCAGCAAAAGTCTCAACTCATTTCAGTCTCAGCTGAATAAGCTTCATGAGGCGGCATTTGGAAAAAGCTAACAAGCAGAGAAAGCAGAACATGTCAAAACTAGCACTCTGGGGGCACCTGGGTGGCTCAGTGGGTTAAACCTCTGCCTTCGGCTCAGGTCATGATCTCAGGGTCCTGGGATCGAGCCCCGCATTGGGCTCTCTGCTCAGCAGGGAGCCTGCTTCCCCCCCTCTCTCTCTGCCTGCCTCTCTGCCTACTTGTGATCTCTCTCTGTCAAATAAATAAATAAAAATCTTAAAAAAAAACAAAAAACAAAAAAACTAGCACTCTGAATTGCACCTAGAAGTAAACAGCAGAACTAGAGGACAAGAACAATGTTCTCCTGGTAAGAAGTGGGGCTTCGCTCATTTTCTGAGTTACGTTTTCAAAAGTTGTCCCAGGTGGACTGTGTTGCAGCAAACTAATCTCAAGGAAGCCTGTACAGAAAATATACATTGATATTGTTTAGTAAGTGATCTAAACGGTGCCACTTGGTTTTGGTGTACCTGACTGAAGCAAGAATATCCTAATAGTAAGTTATTATCTGTGACTGAATTCTAGAACTTTTCTTCTTCTGTATAACCTGAAATTTCTGCAGTTTTAAATAACAGATAAACAGATAAATCTTGGGAGGAGTCAAGATGGTGGAGAAGTAGCAGGCTGAGACTACATCAGGTAGCAGGAGATCAGCTCGATAGCTTATCTAAACATAGCAAACACCTACAAATCCAACGGGAGATCAAAGAGAAGAAGAACAGCAATTCTAGAAACAGAAAATCAACCACTTTCTGAAAGGTAGGACTGGCGGAGAAGTGAATCCAAAAGGATGGGAAGATAGACCGCGGGGGGGAGGGGCCGGCTCCCAGCAAGCGGCGGAGGAACGGAGCACAAAATCAGGACTTTTAAAAGTCTGTTCCACTGAGGGACATTGATCCAGAGGCTAAACCAGGGTGAAGCCCACGCGAGGTCAGCGTGGCCCCAGGTCCCGCAGGGTCACAGAAGGATCGGGGGTGCCTGAGTGTCATAGAGCTCGCAGGTATTAGAACAGAGAAGCCGGCTACAGAGACAGAGCCGAGGACTGAACTCTCAGCTTGGGGTTACCTTGAACTGGTCACGGACTGGCTGAGCTCGGAGCGCGGCTAGAGGCTGGGGATACGGGAGTGATTGGGTGCTGTCCTCTGGGGGCACACTGAGGAGTGGGGCCCCGGGCTCTTGGCTCCTCTGGGCCAGAGAATAGGTGGCCGCCATTTTCATTCCCATCCTCCGGAACTCTACGGAAAGTGTTCAGGGAACAGAAGCTCCCAAAAGCGAACCCGAGCCGATTACTTAGTCCGGCCCCCGGTAAGGGCGGTGCAATCCCGCCTAGGGCAAAGACACTTGAGAGTCACTACAATAGGCCCCTCCCCCCAGAAGATCAACAAAATATCCAGACAAGACGAAGTTCATCTATCAAGGAAAGCAGGTTCAATTCCTAAGACCGCAGCGCAATTCCAGAGGAGGAGAAAGCAAAGCACGGAACTCATGGCTTTCTCCCCATGATTCTTTAGTCTTGCTGCTAATTCAATTTTTTTTCTTTTTTCAATTTTTTTCTTTTTTTCTTTTTTCTTCTTCTGCTAAATTTTTTAAAACTTTTACCCTTTTCTTTTTTAACGTTTTTTTACTAGTTTATCTAAATATATATATTTTTTTCTTTTTTATATTTTTTCTTTATTTGTTTTATTTTTTAAATTTTTTTCTTTTTTTTCTGAACCTCTTTTTATCCCCTTTCTCCCCCCCACAATTTGGGGTCTCTTCTGATTTGGTTACAGCGCATTTTTCTGGGGTCCTTGCCACCCTTTTATTATTTTATTTGATCCTTCATATCCTCTTAGCTGGACAAAATGACAAGGCGGAAAAAACCACCACAAACAAAAGAACAAGAGACAGTATCGAAGGCTAGGGACCTAATCAACACAGACATTGGTAATATGTCAGATCTAGAGTTCAGAATGACGATTCTGAATGTTCTAGCTGGGCTCAAAAAAGGCATGGAAGATATTAGAGAAACCCTCTCTGGAGATATAAAAGCCCTTTCTGGAGAAATTAAAGAACTAAAATCTAACCAAGTAGAAATCAAAAAAGCTATTAATGAGGTGCAATAAAAAATGGAGGCTCTCACGGCTAGGATCAATGAGGCAGAAGAAAGAATTAGTGATATAGAAGACCAAATGATAGAGAATAAAGAAACTGAGCAAAAGAGAGACAAACAGCTACTGGACCACGAGGGGAGAATTCGAGAGATAAGTGACACCATAAGACGAAACAACATTAGAATAATTGGGATTCCAGAAGAAGACGAAACAGAGAGGGGAGCAGAAGGTCTATTGGAGAGAATTTCCCTAATATGGCAAAGGGAACAAGCATCAAAATCCAGGAGATGCAGAGAACCCCCCTCAAAGTCAACAAGAATAGATGACACCCTGTCACCTAATAGTAAAATTTACAAGTCTTAGTGACAAAGAGAAAATCCTGAAAGCAGCCCGGGAAAAGAAGTCTATAACATACAATGGTAAGAATATTAGATTGGCAGCAGACTTATCCACAGAGACCTGGCAGGCCAGGAAGAGCTGGCATGATATATTCAGAGCACTAAACGAGAAAAACATGTAGCCAAGAATACTCTATCCAGCTAGGCTATCATTGAAAATAGAAGGAGAGGGGCGCCTGGGTGGCTCAGTGGATTAAGCCGCTGCCTTCGGCTCAGGTCATGATCTCAGGGTCCTGGGATCGAGCCCCGCATCGGGCTCTCTGCTCCGTGGGGAGCCTGCTTCCTCCTCTCTCTCTGCCTGACTCTCTGCCTACTTGTGATCTCTCTCTCTGTCAAATAAATAAATAAAATCTTTAAAAAAAAAAAAAGAAAATAGAAGGAGAGATCAAAAGCTTCCAGGACAAACAAAAACTGAAAGAATTTGCAAACACCAAACCAGCTCTCCAGGAAATATTGAAAGGGGTCCTCTAAGCAAAGAGAGAGCCTAAAAGTAGTAGATCAGAAAGGTACAGAGACAATATACAGTAACAGTCATCTTACAGGCTAATAATGGCACTAAATTCATATCTCTCAATAGTTACCCTGAATGTTAATGGGCTAAATGCCCCAATCAAAAGACACAGGGTATCAGAATGGATAAAAAAACAAAACCCATCAGTATGTTGCCTACAAGAAACTCATTTTAGATGCGAAGACACCTCCAGATTTAAAGTGAGGGGGTGGAAAACAATTTACCATGCTAATGGGCATCAGAAGAAAGCTGGGTGGCAATCCTTATATGAGATCAATTAGATTTTAAGCCAAAGACTATAATAAAAGATGAGGAAGGACACTATATCCTACTCAAAGGGTCTGTCCAACAAGAAGATCTAACAATTGTAAATATCTATGCCCTAACGTGGGAGCAGCCAACTATATCAACCAATTAATAACAAAATCAAAGAAACACATCAATAATAATACAATAATAGTAGGGGACTTTAACACTCCCCTCACTGAAATGGACAGATCATCCAAGCAAAAGATCAACAAGGAAATAAAGGCCTTAAATGACACACTGGACCAGATGGACATCATAGATATATTCAGAACATTTCATCCCAAAGCAACAGAATACACATTCTTCTCTAGTGCACATGGAACCTTCTCCAGAATAGATCACATCCTGGGTCACAAATCAGGTCTCAACCAGTATCAAAAGATAAGGATCATTCCCTGCATATTTTCAGACCACAATGCTCTGAAGCTAGAACTCAATCACAAGAGGAAAGCTGGAAAGAACCCAAATACATGGAGACTAAACAGCATCCTTCTAAAGAATGAATGGGTCAACCAGGAAATTAAAGAAGAATTGAAAAAATTCAGGGAAACAAATGATAATGAAAACACAATGGTTCAAAATCTGTGGGACACAGCAAAGGCAGTCCTGAGAGGAAAATATTTAGCGGTACAAGCCTTTCTCAAGAAACAAGAAAGGTCTCAAGTACACAACCTAACCCTACACGTAAAGGAGCTGGAGAAAGAACAAAAAAGAAACACTAAACCCAGCAGGAGAAGAGAAATCATAAAGATCAGAGCAGAAATCA
Source organism: Meles meles (assembly GCF_922984935.1). Lineage (NCBI taxonomy): Eukaryota > Metazoa > Chordata > Mammalia > Carnivora > Mustelidae > Meles > Meles meles. The sequence continues at coordinate 153,511,803 of NC_060066.1, read as the reverse complement.
ATGAAATAGAAAGCAAAAAAACAATAGAAAAAAATCAATGAAACTAGGAGCTGGTTCTTTGAAAGAATCAATAAGATTGATAAACCCCTGGCCAGACTCATCAAAAAGAAAAGAGAAAGGACCCAAATCAATAAAATCATGAATGAAAGAGGAGAGATCACAACTAACACCAAAGAAATACAGACAATTATAAGAACATACTATGAACAACTCTACGCCAACAAATTTGACAATCTGGAAGAAATGGATGCATTCCTAGAGACATATAAACTACCACAACTGAACCAGGAAGAAATAGAAAACCTGAACAGGCCAATTACCAGTAAGGAGATTGAAACAGTCATCAAAAATCTCCAAACAAACAAAAGCCCAGGGCCAGACGGCTTCCCAGGGGAATTCTACCAAACATTTAAAGAAGAACTAATTCCTATTCTCCTGAAACTGTTCCAAAAAATAGAAATGGAAGGAAAACTTCCAAACTCATTTGATGAGGCCAGCATCACCTTGATCCCAAAACCAGACAAGGATCCCACCAAAAAAGAGAACTACAGACCAATATCCTTGATGAACACAGATGCAAAAATTCTCGCCAAAATACTAGCCAATAGGATTCAACAGTACATTGAAAGGATTATTCACCACGATCAAGTGGGATCTATTCCAGGGCTGCAGGGTTGATTCAACATCCGCAAATCAATCAATGTGATAGAACACATTAATAAAAGAAAGAACAAGAACCATATGATACTCTCAATAGATGCTGAAAAAGCATTTGACAAAGTACAGCATCCCTTCCTGATCAAAACTCTTCAAAGTGTAGGGATAGAGGGCACATACCTCAATATTATCAAAGCCATCTATGAAAAACCCACCACAAATATCATTCTCAATGGAGAAAAACTGAAAGCTTTTCCGCTAAGGTCAGGAACACGGCAGGGATGTCCATTATCACCACTGCTATTCAACATAGTACTAGAAGTCCTCGCCTCAGCAATCAGACAACAAGAAGAAATTAAAGGCATCCAAATTGGCAAAGAAGAAGTCAAACTATCACTCTTCGCAGATGATATGATACTATATGTGGAGAACCCAAAAGACTCCACTCCAAAACTGCTAGAACTTGTACAGGAATTCAGTAAAGTGTCAGGATATAAAATCAATGCACAGAAATCAGTTGCATTTCTGTACACCAACAACAAGACAGAAGAAAGAGAAATTAAGGAGTCAATCCCATTTACAATTGCACCCAAAACTACAAGATACCTAGGAATAAACCTAATCAAAGAGGCTAAGAATCTATACACAGAAAATTATAAAGTACTCATGAAAGAAATTGAGGAAGACACAAAGAAAAGGAAAAATGTTCCATGCTCCTGGATTGGAAGAATAAATATTGTGAAAATGTCCATGCTACCTAAAGCAATCTGCACATTTAATGCAATCTCTATCAAAATACCATCCATTTTTTTCAAAGAAATGGAACAAATAATCCTAAAATTTATATGGAACCAGAAAAGACCTCGAATAGCCAAAGGAATATTGAAAAAGAAAGCCAAAGTTGGTGGCATCACAATTCCGGACTTCAAGCTCTATTACAAAGCTGTCATCATCAAGACAGCATGGTACTGGCACAAAAACAGACACATAGATCAATGGAACAGAATAGAGAGCCCAGAAATAGACCCTCAACTCTATGGTCAACTAATCTTCGACAAAGCAGGAAAGAATGTCCAATGGAAAAAAGACAGCCTCTTCAATAAATGGTGCTGGGAAAATTGGACAGCCACATGCAGAAAAATGAAATTGGACCACTTCCTTACACCACACACGAAAATAGACTCAAAATGGATGAAGGACCTCAATGTGAGAAACAAATCCATCAAAATCCTTGAGGAGAACGCTGGGAGCAACCTCTTCGACCTCAGCTGCAGCAACATCTTCCTAGGCACAACGGCAAAGGCAAGGGAAGCAAGGGCAAAAATGAACTATTGGGATTTCATCAAGATCAAAAGCTTTTGCACAGCAAAGGAAACAGTTAACAAAACCAAAAGACAACTGACAGAATGGGAGAAGATATTTGCAAACGACATATCAGATAAAGGGCTAGTATCCAAAATCTATAAGGAACTTAGCAAACTCAACACCCAAAGAACAAACAATCCAATCAAGAAATGGGCAGAGGACATGAACAGACATTTCTGCAAAGAAGACATCCAGATGGCCAACAGACACATGAAAAAGTGCTCCACGTCACTCGGCATCAGGGAAATACAAATCAAAACCACAATGAGATACCACCTCACACCAGTCAGAATGGCTAAAATTAACAAGTCAGGAAATGACAGATGCTGGCGAGGATGCGGAGAAAGGGGAACCCTCCTACACTGTTGGTGGGAATGCAAGCTGGTGCAACCACTCTGGAAAACAGCATGGAGGTTCCTCAAGATGTTGAAAATAGAACTACCCTATGACCCAGCAATTGCACTACTGGGTATTTACACTAAAGATATAAACATAGTGATCCAAAGGGGCACGTGTACCCGAATGTTTATAGCAGCAATGTCTACAATAGCCAAACTATGGAAAGAACCTAGATGTCCATCAACAGATGAATGGATAAAGAAGATGTAGTATATATACACAATGGAATACTATGCAGCCATCAAAAGAAATGAAATCTTGCCATTTGCGACGACGTGGATGGAACTATAGGGCATCATGCTTAGTGAAATAAGTCAATCGGAGAAAGACAACTATCATATGATCTCCCTGATATGAGGACATGGAGAAGCAACATGGGGGGTTAGGGGGATAGGAGAAGAATAAATGAAACAAGATGGGATTAGGAGGGAGACAAACCATAAATGACTCTTAATCTCACAAAACAAACTGGGGGTTGCGGGGGGGAGGTGGGGTTGGGAGAGGGGGAGGGGGTTATGGACATTGGGGAGGGTAAGTGCTATCGTGAGTGCTGTGAAGTGTGTAAACCTGGCGATTCACAGACCTGTACCCCTGGGGATAAAAATACATTATATGTTTATAAAAAAAAAAAAATTGGAAGGGGAGGCGAACCATAAGAGACTATGGACTCTGAAAAACAACCTGAGGGTTTTGAAGGGTCAGGGGTGGGAGGTTGGGGGAACAGGTGGTGGGTAATAGGGAGGGCACGTTTTGCATGGAGCACTGGGTGTTGTGCAAAAACAATGAATACTGTTATGCTGAAAAAAAATAAAATAAAACCAAATTCATTCATAACAAAAAAAAAAACAAAACAGATAAATCTTGATGAAATAGTGAAAATAATAAATATTCCTCATATTAAACTATGACCTAGCAATGTTGATAAAGCGAACTGCTTAATAACAGTAAGAGCAGAAACAGATCTGGCTCTTAGGCAAAACTGTGGGATAAGTAACCTTCAGTGACCCAGCTCTACCGGAGCTCCTCACTCCGACAAACACCCCATAATCTAATACCTGCACCCTTCGAAATCAGCCCAGTGCTGCTACTACCTTGTAAAACACAACTCACCTGGATGTGGCTCTGTCCTCTCCTAGACCCAGGCATTAGCAGAAGCATTAAGCCCACAGTGTGGGAATCTATGTAATACAAGAAAATTACTTAATAAAAGCTACAGAAGGAAGGGTGCCTGCGTGGCACAGTCGGTTAAGTATCTGACTCTTGGTTTCTGGTTCAGGTAGTGATCTCAGGGTCATGAGATGGAGTCCCACATCCACTCCATGTGCAGGGCAGAGTCTGCTTGAGTGTCTCTCTCCCTCTCCGTCTGCCTCTCCCCGCTCTCTCTAAAATAAACTTTAAAATCTTAAAAAGAAAAAAAAAGATACAGAAGGAGAAGGACTGATTATGCTTTTATGAATATTTATAGGGAACATGTCTGAAAACTAATAGGAGTCAAACGCAAAATGCAGCACTACCCATGCCTTTGGGGTAATAAACAAGAACAATGAAGAATGAGGGGAGTCTTAGGGAAAGGGACTCCAAAAAGTGTAGTCCAGGGAAGAAAGATGCTATTACTCCCATTTTCTAGAGGAAATTTATGACACATTAAAATGCTTATTAAAGTTTATACAAGTAAAAATCCAAAAATCATATTCTTTCCCTAAAACTAGTTCATTTCTGCACTCAAAACATTTTTAATAATTAATCAAGCGTAACTCCAAGCCATACATAGCTTCAATACAGTATAAGCTTAAATTCCCTCAATTATTTACATTGTTTCACTAAGTGCTTCCAGACACATGTATTTTTATTTGTAGGTGTGAAATATCATGAGTTCAGACTTTAATGCTTTGGTTTAATCATGCAATAACACAGCATACCATGTAGGAAAGAAAAAATTTAGCTTTTTATAATATCATACTTACTCTGATGGGACCAACTGCCAAGTGACAAATGATTCATATTATTGACTACACACTATATTTGTATTGATTAGTGAATGTATTGCTGAATAGTTAACGGCATGTCAGCCATTCATTTACAGATGCATGTTTCCAGAGATATCATGCAAGATATGAAACATTTCCTAAGAGCTAGTACAAAACTTAGCCGACAACATAAGTAATACTTTAAAAACTAAAATTTTTCCACTCCACAAATTTTTGTACAAATTATATAGAGTATAGTCCACATTAATGCTATCTTACTTAATACAGAGGGTATATGTTAAAATGGTAATAATTTGTTTTGCTGAATTATGCACAATGCAACACAAGTTGGGCTTGTGTAGAGAGATTAACTTACAAAAGGATACCTAAACAACTGCCATGTGGTAAGCTGGACAATGATGAGCACATTGAGTCAAATGGAACCATAAGGATATACTATGCCTGAACAATGCCATTAGCTGTGGACATCTAGGCAATCAGAATGTTGGGTCAACCAACATTCAAGAGGTAATCAGGAATCACGGGAATTTCTCTGAAGCTAAGATACTGGAAAGCTTGAGATTAAGAGGCATGATACAAACAGTACCAGAAATAGAGTAATCAAAATAGGAATTTTGCCACATTTATTTACAGTTATGTAGTATGGAAAACACTTTCCCACCCCAGCTAGACAGATACAGAGAACTAGCTCTGTAGGATAAAGATTAAGGGAGAGAGAGATAGACATAGACCCAGATACAGACATAGAGCAAACCACTTAAGTTTTTATAAATGGTTCTTTAAAAAGAGCCATCTATACTGCCAGATGCCCTGGATCTCATGGGTGGTAGGACTTTTTTTTTTTTTTTAAAGATTTTATTTAGTTCCATCCACATCGTTGCAAATGGCAAGATTTTGTTTCTTTTGATGGCTGCACAGTATTCCATTGTATATATATAAATCACATCTTCTTTATCCATTCATCTGTTGATGGACATCTAGCTTTTTTCCATAGTTTGGCTATTGTGGACATTGCTGCTATAAACATTCGGGTGCATGTGCCCCTTTGGATCACTGCTTTCATATCTTTAGGGTAAATATGCTGAATGAAATAAGTCAATCAGAGAAAGACAATTAGCATATGATCTCCCTGATATGAGGAATTTGAGAGGCAAAGTGGGAGGTTTGGGGGGTTGGGAAGGAAAAAATGAAACAAGATGGGATCAGGAGGGAGACAAACTATAAGAGACTCTTAATCTCTCAAAACAAACTGAGGGCCGGACTCTCCGGCGATTGGAGAGCAAGAATGTCGCTGTCGTCCAACGATCCTACGGTCACCAAGGTGTGTGGTTCATTGCTTGTGTGGTTCTCTTCCTTTGCTTGCCTTTTTGGTTTAAAACTTTGAAAGTGTGGTGTATCAGAACCCGCTGTAAGAGTTCCAGATCCACATTGATGACGTCCAGATTTATTACTTTAAATGTTGGCAAAGATGAGACAAATGATTGTTAACAGACGCTTAGGAATAAGTTTGAATGTTTGATCATAAAAGGCCTGTCGACCTCATTTTCCCGCTGTTTTTTCGTTTCTTTGTGTTATAACAGAATAGCAAAAGCCCTTAAGAGACTTACTTTATCCACTTTATTAAGTTACCGATAAAAATCCCATTTTTAGCGAAAGTTGCAAAGAAAATTCATTTTAATTTCACATTTGGTGCCAAGCATTGTGTTAGACACAAGTGAGTAAGACAGGACCTGCTCTCAAGAAAGTGAGTTTTCACTTGGAAGTTTTAACAAGAAAGTAATGTTAAAGACGAATAAACATATGCAGTTAAAAAAAAAAAAAAAACAAACTGAGGGTTCCCAGGGAGAGTGGGGTAGGGAGAGGGTGGTTGGGTTATGGACATTGGGGAGGGTATGTGCTATTATGAGTGCTGGGAAGTGTGTAAGCCTAACGATTCACAAACCTGTACCCCTGGGGCTAATAATACATTATATGTGAATTTTTTAAAAAGTAATAAAGATATTTATTTATTTATTTTAGAAAGAGAAAGAGAGTACATGCGAGCAGGAGGAGGGGCAGAGGGAGAAGCAGACTCCCTGCTGAGAGACGAGCCTGATGCAGGACCCCAGGATCATGACCCGAACCGAAGGCAGATGCTTAACTGACTGAACCACCCAGGTGACCTAATGGTAGGACTTCATCATGTTATGATTTTATAGAACTCAACATGATGATCCTCATTTCTAAATTCTTTAGATGTAGACACCTCAGTGTTTAAAATCAATATCAAGAGCTGTGGTGTCAGACTGCCTGGGTTTCAATCCTACCCCTGTTACTTCCTTTGTGAATAAAGAGAACTTAACCTTTCTAGAGTGATACTTTGTCTGCAGAAAAGGGACAACAATACTAACTACCTCATAGAACTGTAGTAGTGAGGATTCATTCCTACTTGCATAGCTAACAAGCGTCTCAAATTGACTATGTCCATTCACTATGTCCAATATGAATCACTGATCTTCCTCTTCCAAACCAGCTCTCCATAGTCTTCATATGTCCACCATAGTTTTCTTTTTCCATTGTGCAGGACCAAAGCCTTGAGTCATAATTCATGCTTCTTTTCCTCTCGGGCACCACATTCTATTGGCTCTATCTTCCAAACACATCCAGAATCCAGCCACTTCTCACTTCACTCCACATTACAGAATTCCATTCCAAGAACCATAATCTCTGCTTAGATGCCTCCAACTGCTTCCCACTTGACTTCCTCTTCTGACTTTTGCTCCCCACAGTCTATTCTCATCACAGCAGTTAGAGGAATCTTGTTAGAATGTAAGCCAGGTTGTATCACTTCACTGCTCAAACCTTTCATAAAGCCCCCAAAATAAAAGCCTAAGCCAGGGCTCCAGTTGGGCAACCCTCTTGGTTTCTGCTCAGGTCGCTATCTCAGGGTCATGGGACAGAGCTCTGTGCTCAGTGCAGAGTCAGCTTACGTTTCTCTCTTCCCCTCCCTCTGCCCCTCTCCCCACCTCTAAAATAAACAAATCCTTAAAAGAAATAAAATGAAAGTGCAAGTCTAAATGATCAGTTCTGTCATTTCTCCTTAACTTCATCTTCTGTTAGTCTCCTCCTTGCTTGCTCTGTTCCCACTTCATGGGCTTCTCTGATATACTGAGAATGAATGTGCAAAACTACTCCCACCTCTAGGCTTTGCACCTGTTCCTCTTTCTCGGCCTTTCTTCTTCCAACTATCCAGATGTCTTTAGCACCTATTTCAAGTCTTTGCTCAAATGTCATGGTTTTAATCGGGGCCTTCCCTGACTAAACTTCTTAAAATTAAAGAATTCCCAGGACGCCTGGGTGGCTCATTCGATTAAGCTGCGGCCCTCAGTTCAGGTCATGATCCCAGGGTCCTGAGATCGAGTCTCAAATCAGGCTTCTTGCTCAGCAGGGAGCCTGCTTCTCTCTCTGCCTCTGCCTGCCACTCTGCCTGCTTGTGTGTCCTCTCTCTCTCTCTGACAGATAAATAAAAAAAATCTTTTAAAAAAAATTCCCACATTCACTTACACACCCTTTCTTCCTTTACTCCTTTTTTTTTAAACCACAAAACTTATCACCATATAACACATGATGTTTTCCTTATTAAATTTAATTATTGTGTGTCTTCTCTCATTACAATATAAATCCCCAGAGGGCAGAGGTTTTGTTTGTTTTTTTTTTAATTATCTAGTGGCATATATCCCCCAGAGTCTGAACTAATACCCATCACAGAGACATTTTCCAATAAATACTTATTAAATAATTGAATAAGTTAATAAGTACAAAACATCTAAAAATGTCTGATACATATTAAGTATATACTAAGTATTAGCTATTATTTATTCAGTGTGTTCATTTATATAATGACTTCTAGTTTCTTAAATCTCCTCAGTATATACTTTGATCATAGATTATTTTAGCTTCAAAGCATTTTATTGTTCCTTAATGTTTGGGGTTATTTTTTGTCTTCAATATGCAATTAATCTAACATTAAAAGCTCGTGATCATAAAGGTCCAAAGACATTCCCTACAAGGATGATCGGTTAAAAATTAGCTTTTAATAGCCATTAAATACATATTTTATCTCTTTTAAAAGTCTCTAAATACGTTTTCCCTAAGTATATTTTATGTAAGGAGAATTACAAAAAGTCCTAGTGATACATAATTTGTATATATTTCTCTGCTCATTTTCTATGATTTCTTAAGTATTATCAGCTAAATGAGTTTAAACAATTAGTTAAAAGAATTTTATAGAAGCACTGAAATAAATTACATAAAGAGCAAAGAAAACAATCTAGCATACCATTATCTTCTTCTATCATTCTCGTTGCTTCTTTTTAAATTCCATACAAAACAGGATCATAAGTCAAAAATATGAATAGTACTCAGGTGGCTGTTTGGAAACCAACACAGCTAGAGCTCTCTCAGTTAGCATCTCTCCATAGCAACAGCACAAGGATAGCAAGTGTTCATAGTAGATATTCTGCCTCACTATTAGAAAACCTTGATTGTTTTGCATAACTTTGCTGGCATAGGCATTTTGTTGTAATATAATTTTTGCCAAATCACTCATTTATAATATATATAGGTGCCTAGCTGGCTCTGTTGGTAGAGCATGTGACTTTTGATCTCAGGGTTGGAGTTCAAACTCCACATTGGGCATGGAAACTTTTCAGCAAAGAAAAAAAAAGAAGGGGTGCCTGGGTGGTTCAGTGAGTTAAAGCCTCTGCCTTCGGCTCAGGTCGTGATCCCAGGGTCCTGGGATCGAGCCCCACATCGGGCCCTCTGCCCAGTGGGGAGTCTGCTTCCTCCTCTCTCTCTCTGCCTACTTGTGATCTTTGTCTGTCAAATAAATAAATGAAATCTAAAAAAAAAAAAAAAGAAGAAGAAAGAAAAGTAAATAAATAAATCCCGACTTATGTTTTATATATATAGATATATAATAATCTTTAATTAACCCAAGATTTTACATATTAAATGTCTCATTCTTTCTCCCTCCTAACCAATAATATAGGTATATTGTGCCATATATATTTTTACAAAGTACTTTAAGTTTTAAAAAAAATCTATGTTGCCAAATTTCAGCATTGGCATACAAAATCTACTCTGTGAACTAAAATTGTACATAGTATCATAAGTATTCTCATCAATAACAGTATCCTTGATTAAAAACTGGGATCTTCGGGCTTTAAATGCTTATTATAAACCAAAGAGTTAAAATCTGCAGCTTAAACCCTGAAGGTAGGGATTTCAGTCAGGAAATGAAATGGACTCTGAATTATGACCATTAATTTACCAGGAAAGAGGTGGTTGTAATCAGGAAAGTATCACACTTGGAAAACTACTGAAAGTAATTCAGTCTTTGCAACTGTACTCACATTACATAAGCATCTATTGCTAAAACGTTAAAAGTAGAGTCTTACTCAGGCACTTCCCAAAATAATACACAACAACAACAACAAAACTACCCACAGCATAGAGTAAAGTGATTACATTTCTAGGGTCAAAAGATGCAAATCTAAGTCCCAGATATACTACTTTTATTATAAGATGCAAAAAAAAAAAAAAAAAAAAAACAAAATCTGAAGTTAAGCTTTAAAGAGTATTTATGGACAGTTGTAGGATCTATGAGCCTAGACAATAAGAAGCAAAATTTGCAGCATCTTAAACAATAAATTATCACCCTGTAAAATACAGAGGGTGAGCTTCTCATATGACTGGCTCTAAAACTTGCAATTTGAGAGTCAGATGCAAGTATTTGTGTTTTCTTACATCGTCTCTATTGTCTATAGTCTATATAGTTTCTATAGTCTATATAGTCTATAGTCCTCTGTTCCTGGAGAAGAAACAGGGTAAGCACTAGATAACCAGGCTTGTTAGAAGAAAGGACCATGACACCCTAGAGTTATACTGCTTAAGGATTCATTGGCTCTAGAATGTATAACTTGTTAGGATCAGTAACTTAATATATTTCAGAGACTACTTTTTTTTTTTAATCAAAATCTAAAATACAAGATTAGTGCCTAAGGGGAGAAAAAAGTTTTTCTCAGATACCTAATACTTGTGATGCCTAGCTCTGGGTACATGTCAAAAAGTTAGAAATAGCCTAAGGCACTGGAAGTTTTAAAAATAAGAGGTATTATTCAACTTTGCCCATTTAAAACTTAGGCCAGACCCTGAAGGCTGATGAAAACAGCCACATTCAACATACAATGACTCCAATGACTTAATTCTCTCATTACCCAGAGACACCATTAGCATTAGTAGTAGACAGAGGCTTAAAACAGAAATTGGAGGGGAAAGTAGCACTTTATATTACAATGTATGATCAAGTTTTCCAAAACCGAAGTTCATTGTCTAAAAATTGGTCAAAATCTACCTGTTAAAATTGTTCCATGGTGTATCTTGGCAATAAAGAAATGGATCTAGCTGAATGAATGAACTGGCCTATATTCAAAAGGCTTGAGTCATTTTGGTCCACTGGCATAAAATAATAAAAATGCCAACTAGTTAATACCACTATTAGGACCAACAATTTATTTTTTTTTAAAGATTTTATTTATTTATTTGACAGAGAGAGATCACAGGTAGATAGAGAGGCAGGCAGAGAGAGAGAGAGGTAAGCAGGCTCCCTGCTGAGCAGAGAGCCCGATGCGGGACTCGATCCCAGGACCTGAGATCATGACCTGAGCCGAAGGCAGAGGCTTTAACCCACTGAGCCACCCAGGTGCCCCAGGACCAACAATTTAAAAGCTGCATTGTCAGCAATGAAGAATCTAATTTCAGAATTTGTAATGAAAACTCTCCTCTAATAACTCATAAAAATGATGTATATGGGATATAATCATACAGGAAAGGTAGACAGTATTCCAAAAATAATATTTGCGCTCCATTTATATACAAAAGCATACTTGGAGCTGAGAAATTATTCCTGGCCACAACCCATTAAAAAGTCACAAACACACACCCCAAAAAGGTACGGATTTTTGAAGTTTGAAGGTATCATGGAAATGATCTAATTCAGCCTCTCATTTAAATGAAGTGTTCCTATACATTCTAAATTGTTTATAATTCAGAAAGCAGAATCCTCTTCCATCTTTTTCTTTTCCTTATAAACTATCGGTTAGAGAAAGAGAACCTTCATTATCCATTATTTCATGAACAAGATGGATCAGTGATCAAGAAAGAGCTTCATTTTTCTCTCATCACTTCATCCAAACACTCTCCATCAGGTCTCCCTTCCTCTACTCTTGACAGCATCTCTTTCAGATATCTTTTAATAATAGTTTCGCAAAGATTGGTCTTGTCTAAATCAAAACATTCATCTCATAGAAGAGTTAGAGCTTCTCCCTTCCCTCCAATTCAGAAACGGCTCCTGGTGTGTGGGTAGAGAAGCAGTAGGAAGATAAGGAAGAGGGCTCTGCTCTGTTCTTTTATGCTCCTTTCTTCCTTCCTCACCTCACCCCACCCTTGCTCCATTCATTTCCAGATCCTGAGAGATGCAGCTTCAAAAACTAAAGTATTGTCTGCAGTTATTATTTGACAATTAAATGCATCCTGCATGATTGTCTTCCAAATATAGGATCTCACAAGACACGTCTGTGGAGTTGGGAGATACTCAACAAGGTTATATGGTCTACATGTTTCCTGCAACAGTGAACTCTTCAACTGACCTGTTATATCCAGCCCCTCTCTGCTTTGCCAATGTAAGCAGCCCTCTTTGATGGGGTTCGCTTGGCTCACAGGAATTATAATATTAGTGCAGTTTTAGAAACTGCTGACCCCTTCCTCCTGGCCCTTCAGTTAGGGCAGCTCTATTTTGTTTCCTATCTTTAGTTTTCCCTAAAGGGAGAAGCAGAAAGCTGTTATGATCATACTTTGCTCCAAATTATGGGGGTCCACATGTCAGATTCTTTCAAGAAAATGCTCACACTCTGCTAATGTAGAGGCATGGGAAAAGACCTCTAGTCTCTGCCATTTTGCAAACATCCAGCCAGAGCCTGAGATGTCAACCCACCATTTCATAGATAACTCTGAGAGAGAGAAAGCACAAGCAAGGGGGAACAGCAGAGGGAAAGCGAGAAGCAGGCTCCCCACCAAGCTGGAAGCCCCAGCCTGGGATCATGACCTGAGCCAAAGGCAGATGCTTAACCAGCTGAGCTGCCCAGGACCCACTCCCCCACCTTTTAACTTTTTAACATTGCTTTTAACTTTTAAAAGCAATACTCTTGCGTTCCCCAACACTTGATTTGGGGCTGAGGGAAACATCTCCCTTCCCTCCCTGTAAGAGAAGAAAAAGAAATGCCACATTGCTTTCAATTCCTATGAGTTCCCTTCCAAGGATCTTAAATGAATCTCTTCTGAATAGACCAGAGACAGATACTCAGACTGGTGATCTGACCCCTTTTCAGTAATTCCTGTGGGGTTGTGTCTAGCACCTCTTTTTTGAAGTATGGAGGTAACTGTCACCCAGTGTCTTAAGTTTTGCATTCTCAAGTATTTAAAACAACAGAACATCTACCATTCCTTATGTTGTTATAGGTATAAAGTAATTTTGAATAAAACTATGTTATGATGTTGTCTTTCTGAATTGCCACCCAACTGCCTCAAAAGAAGAAATCCAAAATAAGAAGCTGAAGGCCCTCACTCGAAATGGCTCTGTTCCTTTAGAAACTGTCCTTTTATTGAACTCTTTTGTGATTCAGCCCAGGTGGAAAGGGCATAAGGCAAAGGTAATTAAAAGGTCAATAGAAAGAGCAGCACATTATCCTAATTACATTCTTCCTGGTGTAAATAAACCCATCTGCTTCAGTCATTACATTAATAAACTAGCCCAGGTATCTATCAACTAAAATAAACAATCTGGACCATAATAAAATTGACAAATGTATCCTGCATTAGCAACGAATTAGGACACTATCAGTATATCTATTAGTAAACTTAAAAAGCTACAGTCTTCATATGTAGAAGACGGATGATTCACAATTGTTTTCTTTAAGATTTGGGAAAATAAAATCCAACTATAAACACTACATTAGTTTTATTTTGTTTACAATTTCTAAGCAACTTTGTGATCAGGAAAGTAAACTATCATGTAAATATCATGTAACTAGCTTCCTTATTCTAATTTTGTACATAAAAATACCATTAAGTAGATTTGGGGAAAAGCTGAAATCCAGACTCAGAAAATCCACATTCACACTCTGGGCCCCGAGACTTACTGGCTGTGTAATTTTAGGCAAATCACTTACTCTAACTCAGCCTTGATTTCCAATTTATAACAGCAGTGATAACAACAGTGGGATGCTTTGTCAGGGAAGTGTAAATCACTTTGCAAATATTAGCTTTCTCTCTCTCAAAAAAAAATTTTTTTTTTTCTGTTAGATCACATAAGAAGAATTTACTTGAATGACTAGGAGCACAGTCCTTGGAATCAGACAGTCTCAGCAATCATTCAAGGTCAGTAGGTATTTGTTGAGCAAATAATGAAATATTTGTTCAGCCTCATCCTATGCCAGAATTCCAGTCAAATTGTGTATCATCTCCAAACCTCAGTTTTCGTGTATGTAAAATATACAGTAAGAATACCTACTTCAGTGATTCTCAATCACAGCACAAATGAGGAACTCTAGTCTCTGACTCAGTAGGTCTGAGGCAAGGTCTAGACAAATAGTACTCGTATGCTTCACACGTATTTGGCAGGTAACCCAGAACTGAGAGCCACTAAGCATCTTCTCAGAGCTATTGTGAAGATTAAATGAGGAGATGCATACAGATACTGAGCACGTACTTAATTCATGTAAGTATGTAGATCATATCCTGCTTTTAAAAACATTATTTTATGCATATTTATAAAAATATTTTATATAACATATGAGATAATCTGTGAATTATTGAAGCAGTGCTTCTCAAACTTTGGCGTGAGTCTAGTGGGATGTCAGGGAACATGTAAGAACAGATTGCTGGGCCCTACCCCCAGAGTTTCCAATTCAGTAGGCTTGAGGTAGGACCCAAGAATTTGCATTTCTAGCTAGTTCCCAGATGCCACTGATGCAGCTGTTCCAAGTCATGACACTTGGAGAAAATATTGCATTAGAGAAACATTAATCACATCTGAAAATTATGTCCATATAAAATGAAAACAAACAATAAACAGGAAATACAGTATCAAAATTTTATAGTTTCAACGTCAGCGAATTTAACTCTGTTTGATGTTCTGAAATACAGTCTTATATGATGACACCTTTCTCAATGAAGCCTCAGAAGACTCCTAGGGTGAATGGGAAGGTCATATCTTTGCAATCCCACTGCAATTTGTATCAATTTGCCAAGTGTTGTTGCACTTAGCTTTGTAAGGAAATGAACTGGTAAAGCATTACTTTTTCCATTTAGTAGACAGCAAGGTCCTTAGAGGTAGAGATCAGGTCACACTTATCTATGTACCCCCAGAGTCCAGCACAGTGCCTGCAGACACTCAATAAAATGCTTAATGAAGGGGCGCCTGGGTGGCTCAGTGGGTTAAAGCCTCTGCCTTCAGGTCACGGTCTCAGGGTCCTGGGATCAAGCCCCTCATCGGGATCTCTGCTCGGCGGGGAGCCTGCTTCCCTCTTTCTCTCTGCCTGCCTCTCTGCCTACTTGTGATCTCTGTCTGTCAAATGAATAAATAAAATCTTTTTAAAAAATAAAATAAATAAATAAAATGCTTAATGAATGAATGGAAACTCACTTGGAATAGAGTAATTTTGTGATTTTTTTTTTAATTGTAGTCTCATGGTAATCCCACGGGAAAGTTTAGAGGTATATAGACAACCATCTCCCTGTCATACCTTTTTCATTAGAGCAGAAGTTCTCAAAGGAGGTAAACTCTCCTACCACCCTCTTAAACAAAAGTTTGGCCTTAAACCAAATAATACCAATAGCAACAATTGGCAAGCATATAACAGTTTGTTTTACCAACAGACTTTGTAAAACCTGGGGCTCTATCACAAAGTTAGTTAGTGGTAGATTAGGAAAAAAAAAAAAAAATAGTCTCACTCTGAGCCAAACACTCTTTTTTTTTTTTTTTTAAGATTTTATTTATTTATTTGACAGACAGAGATCACAAATAGGCAGAGAGGGAGACAGAGAGAGAGAGGAGGAAGCAGGCTCCCTGCGGAGCAGAGAGCCCGATGCGGGGCTCGATCCCAGGACCCTGAGATCATGACCTAAGCCAAAGGCAGCGGCTTAATCCACCGAGCCACTCAGGCGCCCCCCAAACACTCTTTTTTAAGATTTCCTTCTTTGCTCTTGGCCACCTGGTCTATTGTCTAATCTGAACCTCATCAGTAGTTGCTTCGCCTCTGATAGCTCACTTTCTGTACTGAGGCAAGATGATGACCTGTGTCAGGAGAGCCCTTCCCTTCAGATGGTGTTTTGATAATTAACTTATTTTTACGACTTTTTTCTTTATTCAGCTATGCGGCTCAGTTTTGTGTTTTTTTTTTTTTTTTAAGATTCTATTTATTTATTTAAGGGAGAGACAGTGAGAGATAGCATGAGAGGGGAGAAGGTCAGAGGGAGAAGCAGACTCTCTGTGGAGCTAGGAGCCTGACATGGGGCTTGATCCCAGGACCCTGAGATATGGGATTGTTCTTTCTAGAATAAGATATCTGATCCCCATATCTACTCCATAATGTTTTTCTTATTTAAATATATATATTCATTTATTTCCTCAACAATACATACAATTAAAATGGTTTGATAAATGCTGTAACAAGTGAAAGCCTAAGGAGGTATAGAAAGACTTAAGCATGAGTAAGCAGAATTAAAGCACCTTTTTTCTACTTTCTTGTATTGTGTGTACATGTGCATGCACACAAACACCACTCTAATTCCAGTCCATAAATGAAAGACCTCTGTTGCCCCACCTGCCATGTCATCTACAGACAATAGAGCCAATTCCACAGCACATGGTGAAAGCAACGTTGAACTAAAGTCATTTTAATCTAGACTTGCCTAAATTCTGGCTGTGTAACTTGGGAAAGTAATCTTAACCTCTCTGAGCCAAAGTTTATTTATCCAAAAAGAAGTTAAGCTAACCCATTGGTAAAATCTTCCATTTTTAACACAGCCTGGAGTTTTAACTCTAATGATCTCTAACTACATATTATAACTTGCTAATCAGAAATTGATTGAAAACTATCTTAAAATTTTAGACTTTAATATTGATGAGTATTTCAAGGCACATTATTTTAAAAATATGTTGAGCCCTAGTCACATGAATTTCACAATCACTATTAAAGAAGGTAAGAAAAACTGACATCACAAATGGAAATACATCAGCTTTTAAAAAATTGAAATGAAAAATGAAGTTCTAAAAGGGAAAAAAAGAACATGTTTAAATATAGCACAAGAGTGTCTAAGTCAGATCCAAATGTCATTAGTGTCTTCAAATGAAAAGAAAGGTTAAAAGAATTCTCATTTGTATCATAATATCTGACTATCTACAGAGTAGAAAAATAACAAGATTAAAAGTTAGGAAAGCTGAACCTCAGTATTAATAATATCCCATTTGCAGGTCAACCTTTTTAAAAACTGTCCAGATGTCACAAGTAAACTGACATTCAAAGTTATAATGAAATCATTCAGTGATACGTAAATTGATAATAAGCAACAAAAATTTTTTGGTGAAGGTACTTTCTTATCTTTAGAAATGGGGAAAATACAATCTACAAATTTTTTTTCCCTCCTGAACATTAATGAGTTAACAATTAAAAAGGTTTCATACCTTGGAAGAAAGCTAACAAGGCAACGGAGATAGGCAGGGCATATGGTACCTTTTTCTTTTAAATCATATTAATTAGAAAAGAAAGATTAAAATCACAATGTTAAATAATAACAACCTTCATATCAAGTTAGTTTTTCAAGATATAATATTTAGCTCCAGATCTTACCAAAACATATATAGTTAAATACAAATAGATAAATTAATTTGATAATCCTTAAAATTATACTTGGTATTAAATAGCTGTGGTTTTTAATGAAACCATTTTCAATAAATTACTTTTTATTAACCAAGACTAACCCAAAATAAGAAAATAATTATACCAAAGGAAGGAAGGAAAGAAGGGAGGGAGGATGGGAGGGAGGGAAGAGAAAAAAATATCTCTCCAGGTATTTCAGAAATAATTCCAGAGTAATGGGATTTAAAGACTCCAAATGTGGAAAAGTCATTTATTAGAAATTAAAGAGTATCTCTAGGTGACAGTGATATATCCTCTGAAAAAGATACTGCCTAAGGGCAGCCTTTCATGCCTTGTTCACCACTCTCATCCCATTGCCTATATTTTTAAATCAGAATTTTTCTGTCTAAACATACCTGACTCCAGTGTTTATCAAAAACATCTCAAAGGCCCTGACCCAGAAGTTATTTATTCCCTGTAGATCATGAAACCAACTTTTTCTGCAATAAGTTTTTCTGCAGATGAGTTCAACAGTTCCCTCTTTTAAGTCTTAAATGAATAAAAAGAGTAGGGGCACCTGGGTGGCTCAGTCGGTTAAGCATCTGCCTTTGGCTCAGGTCATGATCTGAGGGGTCCTGGAATGAGCCCCTCATAGGGCTCCAGGCTCAACAAAGGAGTCTGCTTCTCCCTCTGCCTCTGCCCCTCTCCCTGCTCATGTCCTCTCTTTCTCTCTCAAATAAATAAAATAGAAAGAAAGAAAGACAGACAAACAGTAACAGTTCCCTATTATCCAGAAATAGATTCACATTATGGATTATTCAGACATGGTCTGGGGAACTCTTCCTACTATGGGAAGAAGGAACACCTGCTCTGAGCTCTATGGGTCTCAGTTTAGGAGCAGGCATAAGTACTCTATTCCATTCACTGCAAAAGAACTACATCCTAAAATTCACACATATATTCATTCAACTAATTATTATTGAACACTTCCTAAGTGTTAGGCACCAAAATAAAAATTTAGTAGTCTCTACTTTAAGAAGTTTATACTTTAGGGGTGCCTGGATGGCTCAGTTGGTTGAGCGGCTGCCTTCGGCTTGGGTCATGATCCCAGGCTCCTGGGATCAAGTTCCTCACTGGGCTCCCTGCTCAGCAGAGAGCCTACTTCTCCCTCTCCCTCTGCCTGCCTCTCTGCCTACTTGTGCTCTCTTTCTATCAAGTAAATAAATATAAATCTTTTTTTAAAAAATGAGCATATGCTGGGCAGCATACTTTAAAAATAAAAAAGAAGTTTGTGGTTTAATTTCATTTTCATGTGAAAATGTACTGTCAATAAAGGAAGAATAGGACAAAAAGAAAAATGAATATAAAAACCTTAGGAGTTCTAGTTAAAGGAAGATTTAGCATCACTTTCTTCTGTACCTTTATCTTAGAACTTGAGCTATTATTTCATATCAGACCTTGGAATAATTTTCTAGCTAACTTTCTAATTTATAACATTATTACAAGATAATACTGTCACAATTTGGAGCTAACATCGGATTTTGTACTATCCAATCAGTACAATTCCCTAGATACATCAATAACAAATTCACTTTCCCTTTAATGGGCCACATTAACTTTTAGACTCAGATGCTACTGAGTCTCTTTAATCTAAAGAGATAGTTCAACATGGTAAATGCACACACACATACACACATGGACAGATGTTTATTAAAACATTTTATACACAGAGAAAACCTGGAAAATTCAGTTATATATGTTTTATATATATATATTCAGTTATATATGTTAGTTATGCTACTGATTATCATTAAACCATCAAAATTAGAAAGACTATGTAAAAATATAGAGAAATATGTATGTTTGATTTATTCAATGTTTTATAGTCATTTAGTATCTGTGACGTGCCCAGAGTTATACCAGACATTTTGGATTATGGGATAAATATCATACAATCAGAACCCTCAAGGAGCTCACCCTAGTTGTGGACATCTATGGAGGGCCCTAAAGAAGTGGATAGCAGGGGCGCCTGGGTGGCTCAGTGGGTTAAGCCTCTGCCTTCAGCTCAGGTCATGATCCCAGGGTCCTGGGATCAAGCCCCACATCTGGCTCTCCGCTCAGCGGGGAGCCTGCTTCCCCTCTCTCTCTGCCTGCCTCTCTGCCTACTTGTGATCTCTGTCTGTCAAATAAATAAATAAAATCTTTAAAAAAAAAAAAAAAAAAGAAGTGGATAGCAAACAGGCACGTGTAAACCCCAAGCAGTGCGAGGCAGCAGTCCTTTGTTGCAATCCAGTAAAATGCAGGTCCAAATTGGGGCACAGGACAACCTACACAAAGCCAGGTTTGATCCAAGAGAACTAAGTCAAGATACAGAAAGACAGAAAGCAGCCTTAGGGAAGAGTAGAACTCTTCCAGACAACTGGCTTGGGAAAGGGTGCTGTTCTCTCAGGCACCAAGCACAGACTGGCTGGCCTGAAACTGCCTGATTGTGTCACCAGAACAGTGGGAGGCAGGGGTCAGCTATGGCGCAGGTGCTGTTTGGAACCTGGGTTGTTAAGGCCTGACTGATTTTGTCAGATTTTTTGGTTCCTTTTGCTTCAGGGCAGTGGCAAAACTGAAGACCCACAGAAGGACTGAGAAAGGAGATGGACTCTACAATTTAAATCATCTGGGAGCACTAATAGAAGCATGTGCAAGTTCAGGAGCCCCAAAGAGAAAGTGCTTAACTGGGTCTGTAGGGTAGGGGCAGGGCGGGAGTGCCAGAGGGGAAGATGGGGAAATTTTCACAGAGACTGTAGGGACATTCATGTTGAGGCTTGAAAGATAAAAAGGGATTTTCACCATAACAAAAAAGTCCAGTATCAGAAAGACAGAGAAGTATAAAAGAATGTGTGTGGTCCCCAGTGTTAGAATGGTAGGATCATTAAACTTGGGATAGATGTGGGAGGTGGTGGGAGATGAAGCAGAAAAGGTAATTATGGGTCAGATCCTAGAGAGCCTTGTGTGCCTTGTGAAATTTTGATTTTTACACTGGAGACAATTTTTATGGAGAGCCATTATTAGATTTTAAGGATGTGAAGTGATCAGATTTGCCTTGTAGGAGTACAAGATTTGCAATAGAGTGAAAAAATTAATTGTAGGTGATAAAAATCTAATGCAAGAAGACCTGTTAGTGTACAGGTGGTTCAATCCATACTAGAAATGATGAGTGCTCAATTATACCTTGGAATTAGAGAGAAGTAGATGCTTAGGATCGATAGTAGTGACTGACTGGATCAGAGCTAAGCAGAAGCATGGAAAAAGAATCAAGGATAACTTCAGATTCTCAGCTTGTGAAACCAAGTGGATAAAATGCCATAAAATAAAATCACAGCTATGGAGAACTATACATGAACAAAGACTAGATGAAAAAAAAATGGGGGTAGAGACAGTAGGATGGTTTCCCAAAACCTTTTCAATGTTCTATTGTACGTACAAAATTATTTGGGATTACATGTAGGTTTAAATGCAGGCTCTGCAAATTACTAGTTTATAACTAAATAGATTAGTTAACTTCCATGGATTTAGTTTCGGCCAATATTAATTTGTTTATAATTCCTCTCGTTTGTTTTTTTTTTTTTAAGATTTTATTTATTTATTTGACAGATAGAGATCACAAGTAGGGAGAGAGGCAGGCAGAGAGAGAGAGAGGAGGAAGCAGGCTCCCCGCCAAGCCGAGAGCCCGATGCGCCGCTCGATCCCAGGACCCTGGGATCATGACCTGAGCGAAAGGCAGAGGCTTTAACCCACTGAGCCACCCAGGCGCCCCTATAATTCCTCTCGTTTTGAAGATGATTTAAAATAGTTTCAGAAATACCTACAATTCAACAAAACAAAGTATACAAAGACGATGAGAAACAATATAAATCCACAAATGTCTAATTTACAAGTCTTGAGTGAAATCTCAGACTCAATTCTGAGCTTCCTAGCTGTCTACCCATAGTAGGAGACGCCATGGATTCTGTTTATCCACTGTTAGCTAGTGACTTCTCTGAGAAACTTCTCCATCAGGTACTCATAACACAGATACTTTGTGAAATAGTGATCAGCACAAGAAATAACACCTGCGAACTTAATACGATGTCAAGTATCTCAATGTCAGTCAATGTTACAACAGCTAAGCACAAATCAGCAAAAGCACGTCTGTGGGGGCCAAAATAGCCCAAGCTGGGTAAAGAGCTATTTCAGGGTCTGGCTGACTCCAAGAAAAAGTTTTAGCATATCTAAAGGAATCAAAGGACTGCATGTTTATTCAGGAAATCCTTCATAAAGAGCCCTCCAATAATCAAAGACATGATTATTGAACCGCTAGTTTAACAATGGCAATTCTCTAGAGATTTTTCTGCTTTAATACATTAAAAACCCCATTTTTCAGAAATACAGGATACAGCATAAAACCTCATTAAACAGGACCAACTACAGGAAAGGAAGTCTAGACTCACAAAAATTCTAAATACTCAAAAGATATTTCAATCTTTTTAATATAAGCAATTAGCTTTAAAAATGCCCATTAGAATTCCTCGAAGACTTCCTTTAGAAAGTTGTTTCGGGGCGCCTGGGTGGCTCAGTTGTTGAGCGTCTGCCTTAGGCTCAGGTCATGATCCCAGGGTCCTGGGATTGAGCCCAGCATCAGGCTCTTTGCTCAGCGGGAGGCCTGCTTCTCCCTCTCCCACTCCCCCTGCTTGTGTTCCCTCTCTCACTGTGACTCTCTGTCGAATAAATAAAATCTTAAAAAAAAGAAAGTTGTTTCTAACGTATATGATTTTCTAACATTTAGTGCTGCCAAAAACTTGAAAACTGTGCTCCCCAAGTAGATTAAACAGGTTACATGCCTCTCTTGACCCACAAAAACTTGTGTATAATCTATTACTTTGCTTACTCTTCATCATACCTAGGGCATTAATTCAGAATCAAGCAGTGAGAATCTACAGAGGTTAAAACATAAGGAGTGTTGATTTTAGAATTAGGCATGTGAAGTATATGTCCTCCTTTTGTCTTCACATTGTTTCTATAGATTACTAAATAAAAGTTTAATGTGTGGGAAGTATGATAATTATTCAATGCAGAGTTTCCATGAAGTTTCACTAAGTATACATTTCAGTGTAAGGCTTTTGTAGTGGTTAAGAAGGATGAGGGAAAAGGTAAATTCCAATCCTATTCTTTATAACTACAAGTCTGTCTTACCCTATACAGCTAAGATACCTCTGGACATATTTACTTATGACCAAAAAAACTTTTTTCACAACGTAATGGTTCTTCTTTAGTCACCGATACTCTTGCACCACAGTAAAGGTGTTAGGTCAGCAGAATCAATGTCATCGCCACGGGAAAAGAATGGGATGACTTTCTTGTGCAGCCAAACAAAAGAACTGTGAATAAGAGGCTGAAAACAGTGAATAAAGAGAAAAAAGAACTTAATTCAAACTGAAAAATACTGTTAATACTTGAATTTGTGTAGTATTAATGTTCATTAAGGATGTTTTATAGTATTTTTTTCCTTTTGTGACTTTGGGTATTTTTCAACTAATATTTACAAAATGTACATGATCATAGCCTAACTTTAAAATGACATTTCAGTTCTTTGTAAGGCAAACCTGGAGTGATAATAATTTTTTAATTTTTACTGTCGGGATGCCTGGGTGGCTCAGTCAGTTAAGCCGCTGCCTTCAGCTCAGGTCATGATCCCAGAGTCCTGGGATTGAGTCCCTCATCAATCCCATTCTCTCTCTGCCTCTGCCTGCTACCCTACCTGCTTGTCCTTGCGTTCTCTCTCTCTCTCTCTCTCTCTCTGAAAATAAATAAATAAATATGATCTTTTAAAAAAAAGTCTAAGAAAATAATAAAATAAAATAAAATAAAATTTTACTGTCAATTACAAAATCTTTTTTTGTCTCGATTTGAATACTGAAGCACAGTCAAATGATCTACAGAACACACCAAAAAGTCCACCCTTTAAGTTCTTAAAACGCACAAATTTTAAATTGCTTCTTTTAAAACTGGATTTTGAAAAATTGCACTGAATATGGCAGTACTTTCTTTTAATCTTTTTATTTTTATTTTATTATTTTTTAAAATTCCAATATAATTAACATATAGTATTGTATTAGTTTTGTTGCTACAGGAAAATTGCTCAAGCACTTAGGACCAGTCCTGACTGGTGTTCCTTACATGATAGGGTTGGTAAGAATGCAGCTCTCCACTAAAGTCCTAATGGCCAAAAGAAGCCACAGAAAAGTAGTTTGGGGGTTACTCATCCTTACATTAAAGAGAGATAGAGCCAGAGCTTAACAAAACATTGTGTTCTTGGGGTGCCTGAGTGGCTCAGTGGGTTAAAGCCTCTGCCTTCAGCTCAGGTCATGATCCCAGGTCCTGGCATCGAGCCCCGCATTGGGCTCTCTGCTCAGCGCGGAGCCTGCTTCCTCTTCTCTCTGCCTGCCTCTCTGCCTACTTGTGATCTCTGTCTTTTATTTTATTTAAAATAAAAAATCTTTAAAAAAAAAAAAAAACATTGTGTTCTTGATCCTTTCTTTCACAAAATATTCAGACAGATGCAGAACAGGAATCAACAATGTGAAATTGTGGTACCTCAACTGAACTAGGGATTTTTTTTTTTTTTTGAACTAGGGATTTTTAACTGTGACTTTAATGTTCCTCTAATATCACGAACCCTAATGAGAAACTATGTAAGTTTATTAAAAAAACATAAGATGCAATGGCAACCAACAGACGGAGGGAGAGTGGAGGGGGCAAAGAGAAAGCAAAGCAAAAAGAGAAATATTCTTATTTTGAACCCTAATTGTTAAAAATTTGTGCCTCGTCTAAACAGAATAATGGGATAGGTAAAGCCAACTGTTTTGGATTCCTTTTTCAGAAACAGCTTCCTAGCTCCCCTCTGGAAGAATGGAAAAATAATGGGGCCAGCCTGGAACTTCTCAACCTCCATGCTATTGACAATTCAAACCAGGTCACTCTGCTGTAGGGACTGTCCTGAGCATTCTGGAATGTTTACTAGCCTCTCTGGTCTCGACTCACTAGGTCCCAATACCACTACCCCAGTCATGACACTACAAGACAGCCTCCAGACACTGCAAAAGTGACTCCAGTGTATTTTTTTATTTTTTCTTTAGTTCTTTTGAGCTTTTCATCTGAGAGAATGGACTACTACAGCCAGAAACATGATGTCTAGTAAACCGTTCTCTCCTGGCAAATTTCTCCTATTGTGGCATATTTTATTAAATAGTTTGCCCAGAGGTCCATTTATATACCTCTTTTAGTCCTATATTTACTATATTTAAAGAAATAAAGATAAAAAGAAACATAACTCAGTGATAGAAAGTCATTCTACACAAATTCTTCCTAACCTCCCCAGGAAACTGTCAACAAAGCAGCCAAAATGTAAAATAGTAAAAGAGAGGTTAAAGACCATCTCAAAAAGCAAAGAGTAACACACAACAAGGAACGAAACCTATTACTTCTCCCATCTCAAAAAAACCAAATTCTCTTCTCTGCGACTCCTCCCGCTCCCAGCAGCAGCATCTCTGCTTTGCCCTTTTTGCAACAACACCCTTCAAAAGAGCGAATGAAGTTTCTCTAATCCTCCTCCCATCGCTCGTATCCTGGTCCCTTCAGACCATCACCGCCACCACAGTGAAACCACCCTTGTCGGGGTTTGCAGTCACCTTCAGGTTAATAAATCCAGGGGCCATTTCTAAGTCCCCCTTATCTTACTTCACCTATGGACAGCATTTAACGCAGCTGATTATTCCTTTTCTGTCCCACGCTTTCCCCCTTGGCCTCAGGACCCCACACTCTCTTTATTTTCCCCTTACTCACTAGTTACTGTTTTTCAATCTCCTCTTCTCCCCTTCCTCTTCATAACGCCAGCAAGCCTGGGCTTAGGTCATTTATCTCAGCCTGCACTCATTTCCCAGTGAGTCATCCAGTCTGTGGCCTTAAATACCACCTATGTGCTGATGACTCCCAAACTGCCTCTCTCCCAGACTCCAGACTCATATATCCAACTTCCTACTTGTCGCCTCCACTTGAATATCAAATAAATGTTTCAAACCCAAATATGTCTAAAAGTGAACCCCCAATCCTTCCCCCTAACCTTGCCCCACCCACAATTTTCTAATACCACTGATGGCAACTCCATCCTATTAGTCACTCGGGCCAAAAACCGTGCAGTCATCCGTGATGCCTATCTTTCTCTCACCCTCCACACACCGTTAGTTCAGAAAACCGTATTAGTTTCACCTTCAGAATACATTCGGTTATCCTTGCATTTCTCATGTCTCATGCTTTCACCCTAATGGATGCCACCAGCATCTCTCAACTGAAATACTGCAAACATCTTACTAGTCTTCCGGTTTCTCTCCTTGTACCTATAGGACACTCTCAAGTCAGCAGCCACAACAATTCTTTTAAGAGGTAAGTCATGGGACAGCTGGGTGGGGCAGTTGGTTGGGCAGCGGATTCTTGGTTTTGGCTCAGTTCATGATCTTGGCATCCTGAGACTGAGCCCCACAGTGGTGGTGGGCACTCCACTGGACATAGAGACTGCTCAAGATTCTCTCTTCCTCTCCCACTCATGCTCACACACTCTCTCTCTCTAAAATAAATAAATCTTTAAAAAAAAAATAAAATGTAAGTCATGTCATATTACTCTTCTGCTAAAAACCTGTTAAAAACCTTCAAGGTTAAAGTCAAAGTCTTTTATTTCACTTTATTAATAAGCTAGTGATTTTTTTAAGTAATTTCTATACGCAGTGTGGGGCTTGAACTCATGACTCCTAGATCAAGAGGGCTCCACTGACTGAACCAACCAGGCACCCCCAATGTTAAGTCCTTTAAAGTATCCAAAGGGACTAATGGAAGCTGGTCCTCCCTCATCTTCTTGATCCCCTTTCCTATTTCTATTCTCCTTTCTAAATTCACCCAGGCTGCTCTCTGTTTATCTAGAAGGTTATTCCCCTGCCATGAGTAACTACTTAACCTTCTCCAACATTACCTCTCAATTAGGTCTACCCTAAGCATCCTATTACTACCCACAACTGATCTTCTCCATCATCCCATAACAGTGTTCCAAATCCTCCTCACCGTGCTCTACGGTGTTTTTTCACAACATCTTTCAATTTTTAATATGAACAATTTGCTTATTGTGTTTATTATTCATTATCTGTCTTCCCTATGTAGAATGGAAACCCCAAAAAAGCCTCCATTTTCTTCTCTGGTAAGTCCCTCAGAATTGTACCTAGGGCAGAGTATGTCTTCAGCTAATATTTGTCAAATGAATGAGTGAAATAAAATGGATGAATATCCCACCCTGAAATAGAAGGGATTGCAGCCTTCTTTTTTTTTTTTCCTGGTTACACATCAAAGCACTAGCTGGGCTGGGAGGGAGAAGGGATTCTTTGGTAGGAAGGAGTAGACAAATACAACTGGAGACTTTTTTACTGGTAGATTATAGGTTTTAAGAGACTTTTTGTCTTTTCAGTTTCAGCTGTGAAGTCTCAGGCTGTCTGGGGGATTTGAGGACTTCTATGTTCTCTTTGACACTATGATTTTTAGTTCAGTGGGGCTTCTGGTTGGAAGGTACCTTCTAAACTGAGAAAAACAAAGGGGCTAGGGCTGAGGATCAAAAAATATGGGAAAGTGACAGGCTGCTAAAAGAAACTCCAGGAAAACAGGAAAAGAGAACTTTAGGTTTTCAGTCCAATTCACTACAGTAGGAAAGACAACTAAAATTCAAGGACATGGCTGAGATTAGTAAGGAAGATTGTGAACTACAGTGTTCCTTTTATTCTTAGGAGACTGAAAGTGACAGATAGGGTTTAAGATAACTGTAAAAATAAGTAAATTCATCCCATTGTAGCAGAGGGTTTTTTAAAAAAAATATATTGTTCCACACGCATCTCCCCTAATATTTATATACCCCTGAGAGGGTCTCGATCTCCCAAGATAGAGATGCAAAAATAATAAATTACAAATATATTCATTATCTAATGTTGTGCAACAAATTACTCCAAAATTTAGTGGCCTAACACAATAGTAACCATTTATTATCTCTCACAGTTTCTGTGATACAGGAATCCAGAAGCAGCTTAATGGGCATTTCTGGGTTAGGGTTTCTTGCGAAATGTAGTCAGATGTTGACTGAGGCAATGGACAACCAAAGGCTTAACCGGAATGGAGGGTATGTTTGCAAGGTTGATCACTCATATGGCTGGCAAGCTGGTGCTGGTTCTTAGCAGGAGGGCTCAGCTCCTTCCCACAGAGGGCCTTTCTACAGAGATATTTGAATGTTTTCACAATACAGCAGCTAGTTTTCCCCGAAGTAAGCAAGATAGGAAAGCAAAAGATACACAACAAGAGCAAGGCAGAAGCTACAATGCCTTTATGTATAATGCAGCTTTCTACTATACTTTACTGGTCACACAGGTCAGTCCAGATTCAGTGTGAGAGGGAAGAATGTAAGGGTGTGAATACCAGTAGACAAAGGACATAGAGGCCATCTTGAAGGCTGGCTACCACAACAGTCAAATCGTTTGTCACATGAACAGCAAAATAATCTCAATTCAGGGGTGCCTGGGTGGCTCAGTGGGTTAAGCCTCTGCCTTTAGACAGGTCATGATCTCAGGGTCCTGGGATTGAGCCCCACATCAGGCTCTGTTCAGTGAGGAGCCTGCTTCCCCTCTCTCTGCCTACCTCTCTGCCTACTTGTGATCTCTCTCTCTGTCAAATAAATAAAATCTTTTAAAAATAAAAAAAAATCTCAATTCATTTTAGAGTTAATTTGGATGCACCTTTTCCTGCTTATACCGCTTCAAAAAGTGTGATCATTTATTCACCTTGTTTTGCCTCTCTATCTCTAGTGATGGAGAGGCAAAACATAATGTAATATATATATAAAATACATAATATAATATAAAACCATTATACACTATCACCTTACATCTGTGGGCATGCTTTTTTATTAACAATGTATTTTTAATTTTAAAAGCAATAAAATTGTGACACTTCTGAGGAAAGAATAAGAAGATATATCATCCTCTTGATTCAGAAGGGAAAAAACATGATCTACCTTTCTACATTAGATTTGATAAACCTTGAGGGAAATGAACAGATATTAAAATACTGGATGTAGACAAAGTGAAAAGAGTCACTGGACTTGGTTATGCCTCTATCCACAGTACACAATTTACTCCTAGACCTCAGGAAAGGACCTAATGTCTTTGTATCTCAATTTCCTCATATGTAAAATGCAAATAATATGCATCCACATGTGTAAAGAGTGAAGTATGAATATAAATTGGGAACTGAGCTCTATCATACATATGTAAATATATATAATATACAAAGATAGAGATATAAATAGAGCTAGCTATAGATCTGTCTTACACAGAATATGTTTTTACAAAGAGTAAACTTGGAGCACCTGGGTGGCTCAGTTGGCTAAGCATCTGATTTCATCTCAGGTCATGATCTTAGATCCTGGGATTCAGCCCTCAGTGGGGAGTCTACTTTCCCCTCTCCATATGCCCCTCCCTGATTCATGCTCATAATCTCACTCTCTTGCTCTCTTTCTCCCCAAATAAATACATGAAAAATCCTGTTTAAAAAAAGAGAATAAACGTGACCAAATTTGAAATAGACATTTCTGGACTTTAAATTATATACACATATATGTGTACATATAATATATAATATGCATGCACGTATACATATATACATGCACACACAAACACACACATATATACAATCAAGACATAAATCTGGATTATACAGAATATATATTTATGAATAATAATCTTGATCATATTCCCTACAGACATACACTATTCATATGTGGCAGCATCACTCACCTCTTTATCATCCTTCTAATAACTCTGTGGACACTGAGCATTTCTTCTAACTCAAACGTACTGTGATTCTCAATAGTATGAAAAAGAGCTGATGTCACAAACACATTATGTTGCAGTATCACTAAGGGCCAGATCCATTCTTAGTTACATAATCCCTAAGGTCCTACCAGCCTTGCTAGACTGAAAAGAGAGAATTGCAGTTCAAAGAAAGAGACAGAGGGGACTAAACAAAGCCCTGACCCAACAAAAATTCTTAGTATATTCTCAGTATTAATCTTTGGCAAAGAAGCAGACAGTTTGGAGTTGGAAAAAGGCAATGGAGAGCTTTAAAATGTTTATCATTTATATCTTCCCTAAACACCATAGCACTTTCTAATCACAAATGCTTAGGGAGTAGAAAATCATCCAAAACACCCCATACTCCCCCACTCCCTACCAATATCTCCACAATAAGATCAGAGACCCAAGGGTAAACGTTCCCTGCTAACTAGCTGTCAAGCAGCTCCCTCCAACAAATGACAGTTTTTATCATTAATTCTTTCATGCTGCTTTCATCTGTAAGATCTGTAATCCATAAGAACAACCTAATAATGATTAAGTAAAATCAAAGTGATCTTTCAAAAGCCTGTATGCTTTGTTATAAACGCTTCACAAGTAAAAGATCAGTCAAAAGCATAAAGGTACCCTGATTTGAACTTCCTTTGTGTTTGAATTAGAATGTTTCTTTTGGAACACTCTCACATCAAGCTTCTGCTTCTCTTGGCAAAAATCATGAATTGGCTGATGTTGTTGTAGAGGTTTTCCTATGTCCCCTTTCCCACCATCACTCTTCTTTCATGGACTCCTTTCCGTTACCTAGGAGTCCCTCCTGCTGTCTTCCACATTCCATCTACCACACACTCATGTTCCAGACTCTGTATAATTCTCCCTTCTAACATTACAGTATGTTTGTCCAAAGATTCGGCTTCTTTGTGAGTCTTGCTAGGTGCCTAACTAACCCAACAATCATTACCACAATTTTGAATTAGTACTTGTTCTCTTTAGAATTGTTTTTCAAGCAGAAATTTCTAGAAATTCTATCAACATCTCTGCCCAAAATATTGTAGGTATTTTGGTAAGCAGTAGGAGAGGACACTTGACTGTAACTAGGCCTTTTAGAAAAGTGAAGTCCATTGGGCTGCTTTACTTGGCCTAAGGAGTTGATATATGTGTAGGCATTCTAGACAGACCCCAACAACAACCCCCCCCCCGCACACACACACAGCGTGCCACTTTGCCATATGAATTGATTTGAGCTGAAGGCACCTGCAAGCTCAAGAGAAATTCTGTCCTTCCCTTAGCCACACAGAAGAACCAAATTGGCGGTCTTTCCCAGAATAAGGGTTATTAATAGAGATCAATTTTTTTTAAAGATTTTATTTTATTTATTTGACAGTGAGAGAGAGAGATCACAAGCAGGCAGAGAGGCAGGCAGAGAGAGAGGAGGAAGCAGGCTCCCTGCGGGGCAGAGAGCCCGATGCGGGGCTCGATCCCAGGACCCTGAGATCATGACCTGAGCTGAAGGCAGCGGCTTAATCCACTGAGCCACCCAGGCGCCCCAATAGTGATCAATTTTATCTGAATGATCTATCTGTATGGTAGAGCAAACATCTAATTGCAAACATCTGTTCTCCTTATTGGCTTGTGAAATGCATTCCTTTCCTCTGGAATTCCAGACCCCTAACTCCTTCTCCTTAGTTCAGAATGACATATATACCTCATTTTGCCTATTTTTGACATTTCCATATCTATGTGGAATCTCTGTATGCATACTTAATAAGTTTCATTTTATCCTGAAATCTGCTTCATCTCAACTTTTTTTTGAAGAGTTTACTTATTTGACAGAGACAGACATAGCGAGAGAGCAGACACAAGTAGGGGTGGGAGAGGGAGAAGGAGGCTTCCCATTCAGTGGGAAGCCCGATGCGGGGCTTGATCCCAGGACCCTGGGATCATCACCTGAGCCCAAGGCAGCCACTTAATGACTGAGCCACCCAGATGTTCCTGTTTCCCTTTCTTTCTTTCTTTCTTTCTTTCTTTCTTTCTTTCTTTCTTTCTTTTTACTTTTAAGTAAACTCTACACCAACACAGGACTTGAACCCACAACCTTGAGATCAAGAGTTGCATGTTCCACCAACTGAGCCAACCAGGCGCCCCCACATCAATAATCTCTTAGTCCTGCTAGAAGGACCTTTGAGGTTTAACAGGAATTCTTGCTCCCCGACATATGAAAGCTGTTCTTTCTGAAATCAGCCTCAAGGATAAGAAAGTAACCTCAGCCATCCAGTTGGCTTCCCACTGCACCTAAAATAAAATCTATACTCCTGTTTAGGGTCAAAAACCACTCCCTACTTGTCTCTATGCCATACACTACACTCCAGCTAAACTGGCCTTCCTTTCATACTTGAACATGCCAAGTTGCAACATCATTCCTGCCTTAAGACCTGCATTGCTACCTTCCAGCTTTTGGCATGTAAATTACTCTTCATTTGGTTCCCACCTCAAATGTCACCTTTTCAGACAACCTAAAGTAATCCTACAATCACTTTTTAGCACATCATCCTATTTTCTTTTCTTTTTTTCTACATTAAGTATACTCTTTAATTCCCATCAGCTATTTCCCCCATCCACTCTCCTCTTATAATCATCAGTTTGCTCTCTATAGTTAATATAGAGTCTGTTTCTGGGTTTCTCTCTCTTTCTTTTTCTTTTCCTTTGCCTCTTTGTCCTGTTTTATTTTCTTCATGGTATCATAACTGCGACTTTTTTTGTTCATGTGATTGTTTACCTGCTCCTTTCAGGCCCCCTACCAATGCACTTACTCTTCATTGCCCATCATGCTCATCACTGTGTCCCTCATGTTTTGCACAGAACCTGCTATGTGTTCAGTGCTCAGTAAATATGTGCTGAATGAATGCATGAAGATGAACCCAAGCATAACTTAACATTTAAATTTAAATAACTGAGAAATCCTGCACTGATATTGGAAGGGGGGCACAGTGGTTAAGGTCACCATAACTAATGTAACTAACTTGTGTTTATAAGACTTTTATTGATCATGGACTACAGCATTTTTCAATAAAATATTATAAATATTGGATTGATAAATATTCCACTTGCATTTTTTGGTTGTTTTTTTTTTAAGATTTCATTTATTTATTTAACAGAGAGAGAGATCACAAGCAGGTAGAGAGGCAGGCAGAGAGAGAGGGGGAAGCAGACTCCCTGCTGAGCAGAGAGCCTGATGTGGAGCGAGATCCCAGGACTCTGAGATCAGGATCTGAGCTGAAGGCAGAGGCCTAACCGACTGAGCCACCCAGGCACCCCTCCACTTGTGTTTTTGAAAAGCTAACCTTTTGATGAAGTATCACAAACGAATGCCAGGATTCCTTGAGAAATCCTGCCAACTCATCCTATTCTTTTGTTAGTGTTAAGAAACTACATTTCCGGGTGGGAGGTTGGGGGAACAGGTGGTGGGTAATGAGAGGGCACGTTTTGCATGGAGCACTGGGTGTTGTGCAAAAAGAACGAATACTGTTACGCTGAAAAAATAAATAAAATGAGAAAAAAAAAAAAAAGAAACTACATTTCCCTTTGGCCAATTTCTAGCTGTTCTAGGTATATAGTATCCATTGCTAGGACTTCAGAAGCCAATGAGCAACTTGCTTGTCACATGCCCCAACAAATGATCTCTGGCCCTATGCAGTGTATCTAAGCAGAGAAGCAGCTTTCCTAAGATGATAACCAACACAGCATAGAATACTGTTAAACCTATGGTTTATTATCCTGCAAAGTTTACCCTAGCAGGCTGCCAAAAGAAAAAAAAAAAATAAAAGCCCAGAAATTGAGCAATTTAGTTTTCTACCAGGCAGTCTCCATTTAGCTAGTTGTAGCTTACAAGCAGATGTCTGAAAGCAAGCAGTTCTGCAAGCCTGCAGTCAGATGCTTTTGTAGAGCTGTTTTTTTAAAAGGAAAATTGAAGCAGGTCACCACTAAACCTGTTTTGCCAAAGTGAAACTCCAAGGCTTAAAAAAGAAAAACAAGCATCTTTCCTTCTAAGAATTAAATAAGCTGGTTTAAAAAAAAGAAAGAAAGAA
The DNA here is from genome assembly GCF_922984935.1 of Meles meles. NCBI lineage: Eukaryota > Metazoa > Chordata > Mammalia > Carnivora > Mustelidae > Meles > Meles meles. The sequence goes on along the minus strand of NC_060066.1, from coordinate 153,478,399 downwards.
ATTCAACATTAGCAGACAGGGAAAAAATGCCCAAGTCAGTAAGAGCAAAATAACATACCTTTCCCTTTAAGGAAAACATGTAGCATAAGAAAACCTTATTTTTAAAAAACTGCAATGAAATTTCTTTAAGCCACAAATCTTAGGAAAGCTTGATTAATTCTTCCAGAAGAACTGTTAACACTTAAATGACAAAACTCTATTAACCACTATTCTTCAATTATTTCGCTATCAACTTAAATTTAAAGAAATACACACAATCTTGGATTGGATGCTTGGCATCCAAAGCAAAAATTTCTTGGTGTTTTTTGGTGGGTTGGAGAGAATTAAAAGGAGGTGTCTTTTCATCAAACCTCTTATACTGGTTCTCTTCTCATTAATTTGGTCTCTTTGGATGTGTGTGTGTGTGTGTGTGTTTCTACCCAGGTTAACTTCAAGAGTAAGGTTGTCTCTAAGCATGTACTACAAAACTGTAAAAATTTTTTCCACTGTTCATGGACCATTTACAATCTGCAAGATTTGGAGTGGATATGAAATGTATTCCTGCCAATGGCTAGCCACATCAGCAGTGCTGAAAAACAATCCTTCTGTTTTGCTCATCAGGCCATATGGTTCCATTAAAAAAGGAGCTAAACAAAAGTGCAACTAATGCACCTTGTCAATTTGGGTATAGAGGAATTATCTGATATTACCGTAAAGAAAAAGAAGATGAATATATCCTCTCATTCTTCAAGTCGCCTACCACTATAAACATATACTAATTCATTGGAAGAACAAAAAATCAGGTTTAAGGCCTTTTCCATTTTACAGGAATTATATTTTAAAGAAAATACATTGATTATATATGTGTGTGTGTGTGTGTGTGTATACATATATATATTTCAAACAGAATCCCAGGTGTTTTGTAGTAACATCTTCCAAAAATCTTCCAAAAGATTAAGGATCATGGTTTAAAACCCTTTCTAGTAAGTGATTTGAGTACCCCAGAGCAATTAACAAGAACGCCGAATCACCAGGGTAAAGTTGTGTCCCGCTACGTGACCTCTAGAGTGGAGCTAAGCTCCCACAAGCAGGACTTGGGGGAAAAGCAAGAAGCATGTCAAAGCCGAGCGCGCTGCTATAACCTAGCCGTTATATTCAATAATGTACGGGTTCCCATCTCAGAGTGGTGGTCCTATTTTATATAACCCTAAGGCACAATATGTCTCCACCTACCGGTCCAAACGGCCCATTGGGTCGAAATCCAACTTCAAGCACCGGCCCTTCCTCCTCCCCAAGTTACTGAGGTCCGGGCCCCCACCCCCAGGCGCACAGCGGTCCTCCGCGTGCGTGGTTACCGAGCTGACTTCCACCTCTCTGCAGTGCTGCATACAGCCTCTCGGCCACCGCCGGTTCCCCAGCGACTGCGCGGGAGTGGGAGGGAGCCGGCGACCTGCGACCTCTACGAGTCCCCGCTTCAGGCGCTTGAGGCCAGTACACGAGCTCCCGCTGCGCAGCGCTCTGCGAGTCCGGGAGGCGCACCCTCCGTGCCCTGCCCCGCCAAGTCGGATGCTGCCCACGAGGCTCCCTCCCGGGTGCAGCCCTGGACCACCCCAGCAACAAGCTCTTCCTTGTCCTTTCTGCCATCGCTTCTCCTTCCCTGAACTTCCCAACTTTGGAAACCCCGGTTCCAAAGGAGCAACAGGGGGCACTGCTCGCCTGTCCGGGTCGGGAAGGGGGAAATAGCGTGCAGGGACCCGGCCGGTAGCAACTCCTCTTGACCATTGGGCGAAAGGAGAGGCAGACAGCTACTACCTCCTCAGGCTGGAGGTTGGGAAAATGGATGCAGAACTTGTCACCCTAGGGATGCAGGGGCGGTGGGAGAGGGGAGGTTGGGAGGAGGGAATAGGAAAGACCAAGGAAAAAACTCTCTCTCTCTCTCTCTCTCTCAAGCATACACAGTCCCGCGCGCGCGCGCGCGCGCACGCACACACATGCAGCCTGTTTCCTAAAAGGACGAGAAGCTACGAGCCAGGAGTCTCTTTTCTCCCCAGTGCCCTCAGGGGGGAACGCGCAACAGATACCCAAGCTCTCGGAGTAGGAAAGGGGTGGGGTGAGAGAAAGAATCTCCAGGTTTCCCCAGGTTAGAAAAAGGAGACAAACTCCTGTCAGAGTCTCCCCGGAGGCAAAGGGAGATGCAGCAGTGCTGAGGTCCCTCCACCTCCCAGAGAAGGCAAACTCTTCCCCTGCAGGCAACCTTCCACCTGGAGGAGTCTGGATGTAAACGGGCAGGACCCCGGGGCGGACCGCGGGTGGGAGGTGGGCTGGGCCGAGGTGAGAACGAAGCGGAACTCACCCTTGATGCTGGGGGGCCCTCTCTTCTTAGCCATCTTCTGCCCCCGCCCCTCCCCCAGACCCCCCGCGCGTTTCCTCCGGCTGCCGCCGGGCTACCGCAGCCCGCTCGGCGGTTTCCAGGCGAGCTCTCGCCGCGGCTCTCCGCTCAGCAAGCCCTTTGTTGCTGTGATGGCATCTGCGAGGCGGCGGCGGCCAGGCTGCGCGCTCGGCTCGGCTCGGCTCGGCTGGCGCGGGCGCCGCCGCCCCTCAGCTCTCCGCCGCGCAGCGCTGCGAGCCTCGCGCTAGCGCTGCTGTGGCCGCTGTGGCTGCGGCGGCGACTGTTGATGCTGCTGTGCCGCTCCAGCTGCTGGCGGGGGCAGCGCAGGGTCCCCAGAGCGCCCGCCCAGAGCTGACCTCCCCTTTGCCCACACCCTCCCTCCCCCACTCCCCCACCCCGGTGTCCCGTCTGAGCCGCCACCTCCAATCCAACCAGTGACGACGCCGTCATCTAGCAGCCGCTGCTGGGGAAGGCGGCGGTGGCGGCAGCGGGTGGCTTCTGGGGGAAGCTGGGAGCCCTCGGCTCTCTGGGGCCAGGAAGTGGAAAGCCAGGCAGCCCGACTCTGGTGAGGCCCGCATTCGGCCTGCCTGCTTTCCTTCGGGTCTGCGAAACCCCTTACCAGGCGGCTGGACATGATGTGGGGGCCGGGGGGGGCGGGCGCGAAAGACACCCGTCTCCATAGGCCAACAAGAACTCTCGCTAACTGCAAGAGAATGAGCACGGGCTCTAGCAACTCGGCCCAGCCACCGAGTTCCCGAAAAGCCTCCTCCGGGGCACCAGTTCCGAATGAGCCCCGGGGCGCGCGAATGCCTCTGCCCCTCCAGAACCAAGAAGGGAAGCGGAAAACTGGAAGACAGTGGAGATGGGAAATCTAATTCCAGAGGCAGCCCTCCCCCAGACACTTGGGAGGAATGACCTAGTTCACGCCTTAAACCTCTTTAAAACGAGGACTCAAGACAGTTCCCTTGGGGCTGTAGGAATAGAGGGAAGAAAGTTCAAGCTCTCAGATGTTAGAGGGACAGGGGTGGGGGGGGGGGGTGGAGTGATTTCTTGGTCTCCGGTACAAATTTTGTCCCAGTGGTTGCATTCTTTCTGATTGGGGGTTTGGAAAGTTTTCATTTTCCTAGAGGAGCTGTCCTCTTCTGGCGTGCTGATTAGAGAAGGAATCTCACCAGTGACCCAGGACTGCAAGGGCATGCAAAAGTTTAAGATCCGTCTGAGGGGGTACCTGGGTGGCTCAGTGGGTTGAAGCCCCTACCTTTGGCTCAGGTCATAATCCCAGAGTCCTGGGATCGAGCCCCATATCGGGCTCTCTGCACAGCAGAGAGCCTGCTTCCTCTTCTCTCTGCCTGCCTCTCTGCCTACTTGTGATCTCTGTCTGTCAAATAAATAATCTTTTTTTCTAAAAAAAATCCGTCTGAGAATGGAAAAGTAGTAACCAGGCTTCAAAAGAAGGGCAGAAGGGGTAGAGTGGTGAGGGGGTTACCAGTGTACAAAAAAGAATACAAAATCTTTTTTTTTCCTTTACAGGAGCTAACTTTTCCCTTAAACCCATATACTAATTAACAGTGATCTTACTACACTTTTTTTCCCTTCCCTCCCTACATTTCCAACCTAATCTGATTATCTAAATATCCAGTGATTCCATTCAGTACCACTAGCCAGAAGTAGCCCCAGTATCACTGGTGTGTAGCAGAAAGAACACTGGAGTTCAAATGCCTGGTTTTGAATTCTGCCTCTGAAAACTCGTAGAAGTCCTCTATTCTTCTGTTTTCTGGTCTGTAAAATATCATCTCAAAGATTCCATCCAGCTCTAATAAATATCCTGAGATTTTTTTTTTTTTTTTTTTTTTGCATCCCAAAATCGTAACACGTTTTTTGCACTCTTTCTGAATTTACATCATGAATGGAATCCTTGGGTAAGGTTCTGGTTCTGATGTTATCTACATGCCCTCAGAACTAAAGATCAAGAATTTGAGTCCAACCAATCATGATTTCTAAAGAGAGATATCTGAGAGATTGGTGTTTCTACATTTCTGGCTGTTCTTGGAGCCACCAATGAGAATAACTACAGTAAATCTAGTAATTTTTAAGTCACATGTGATTCTGCTGGCATAAGGAAACTTACACATTTTATTTGATGATGATGATGATGAAGAAGACAAAGAAAAGAAGGATAAAATTGGCCTAATCTCTATTTCCCTTACAGAAATGTTCTGAATGAATACTTTGAAAAAATAGTCATGGTGCTAAAATGGCAACTTTAGTTAGATATAGTATAATCATTCTTCTTAGATCATTCTAGCCCTGTCAAGTTTCCCCATAGAGTAAAAGATAATCAGAATAGAGGAAAGGAATACATGTTCCTCATTTGAAAGTAGCAAGTAAGCTCAACAGGGTAAATGAACTTTCATACATATTATACTAAAGACCAAAATGAAAATATAATTCATACTATACAAGGCATAATTGGCATTAATTATATGTTACTGCAATTGCAGTAAAAAGGTTGAAAAATATAATTGTCAGAAGAGTGTTTCTTGCTGGAATATTCTATATTGAATGTCTAACTATAAATTAACTACTATAGGGGAAATGAAAAGGGAAAACAAAAGCCCCAATGATTTTAATCATGTTAATACCAAATGATGTCAAAAGAATCCACTTTTGAAAAAAAAAAAAGATCTTTTATTTTTAAAATTGACATGCAAAAAGAAAAAAAAATAATACCTCAGCAGAGGTTTTAAGGGAACCTACAATTCTGTGACTAGAACTAAAAAAGGTTAAAAAAAAAAGAAAGAAAAGAAAAGAAAGAAAAGGAAAGGAAAGAAAGGACAATGTGTGGGAAGAGAGTGGCTAGTCAACAAGTGCATTAAAAAAAAAAAAAAAAAAAAAAACCCTGAGACTTTACTGCTCAAAATCCAATATGTGAAGGAGTGGGGAAACTGAGTCTATCTTCCTTCCCCCTCCTGCATACCACTATGGATGCATGAAGACTTAAATGAAGCCTTAAATAACACTTCTTCCCTTTATCTCTGGTAACCAGGCTGACACAGATTCATTATAATGAAATTTCACCTGAATTTAAATGAAGGACCCCTGGAATGAGAGTTTATAGAGTCTTTGTCTCTTCATTCTAATTCTCCTGTGACCACAAGAAGTATAATTTGACTTATGCACGTTTGAATTGCACAGAAAGACATCAAATTCAGAGACATCATTTAGGGGGCTTAAATGTAAATTCTAGGTTTCTTAGGAAAACCTTCACAAAAAGATCCCCTAACACCACTAATTTCAGAGCAAACCTCTCCTACAGAGATAGCTGACTTACCCATGACACCACTCTCAGTACTAGCAATTGAAAATATCATGTTGAATCTGTGAAAAAGAAAATTTCATTTAATTTTACTAAATTCATTTTACTGTCACCTAACTTCTAGAACCATGCCCCTCTAAAAGGAACTTAACAGAGAGCATTTTTGCACTCACAGTGAGATGTATACCAATTATAATTCAATCTCATAGAAAACCAAAAGAAACAAAAGAAAGAATTTGGGAGAGCCAAGAAACCCTAAAGCTAAGCCTTTACTAAATTACCCAGAAATTCCTCTACGGGAAGTGCCACAGACCTGGCCTAAATAAGGCAGAGTACAGATGCAAGGATAGAGATAGTCCATTATGTATGAAACACAGCTAAACCATCAAGATTTTATGGAGTATATATAAAACACTAAAATAGTTTTGATACTCCAGTTGGCCTACTCAAGGACAGAATGTTCAATGTGGCCTCTTCTAATTTCTAATTAATCTATTCACCCCTAAATGTTTTATTTTTTTTTTAATATTTTATTTATTTGACAGAGAGAAATCACAAGCAGGCAGAGAGGCAGGCAGAGAGAGAGGAGGAAGCAGGCTCCCTGCGGAGCAGAGAGCCTGATGCGGGGCTTGATCCCAGGACCCTGAGATCATGACCTAAGCCGAAGGCAGAGGCTTTAACCCACTGAGCCACCCAGGTGCCCCTCACCCCTAAATGTTTTAAAACTGCAGTAACTCCCTCCATGGTAATTCCTGTTTATTACAATGCTCTTTTATTCAGTCTACCAGTTACCTACCAACTGGTTCCCTCATATGTGAGTGAGCAATTCACATGTGAAATAAATGGCATGAAAAATAATTAAATGTTTCTGCAATATTTTTGTCAATGGGCCAAATTGTGTTTCCCATCCTTTTCTCTTTTCTATTTATTCTATTGAACATGTACCCAACAAATAGTTATTGAATAATACTATGTGCTAGTCACTATTCTAGGTGATTGGTTATACAACAAAGTAAAACATGATCCATACATACACAGTATTCATAATTTTATAGGACAGAAAAATTACCGTGTAAATTCCTTATGGAAACATCAAAGGCCCCCAGTAGAAAATTGAGAATGAGAGGAGTGGTTTCCAAATTCCAAAGTGATTGGGCATGTCATCAATTAAAAAATTTTTTTGCTTGCAAAACTCCAACTATTTTTGTTTGGTTATATTTACATTGTGTGTACTATGTATTAACATAATGTACATTGTAAAATATACACAAAAAGTTGAAAGTTTTAAAGAATAAGGTTTTAAAAAACGGACTATTTTGAACACTTTCAGAGACTTTTGCTTTGGAGGAACTTAAGGAAGACCAATGTGGCTGAAGTTTAGTATGTGATGACTTTAAGCAGGAAAATCTTTTAAAATACCACTCTGATCACTGTATGAGTCATTGGAATAAGCCTAATAAATATAATTTGGGGGTTGGGTGAGAGTTAAATTTTCACACTAAGACTCAGATGTGCTCTGGAGCCCATCTAGGCTTAGAAGCAATGCACTCCACAGCAATGAACACAACTAGCACCCAGATCTTGGTTTCTAAATACCATTGTCCACTAAAGGAGACGAAGATCCTTGGAAAAACGACTCCAGGTCTGTGGCACCCAAAGTACTGGGTCAATCTGGAACATCTTGATGTGCCAGAAAGCAAGGAAATGCTCAAATACTAATAAGATCAAACCAAGAGGACAAAAGAGCCAGCTTGAAGTGGTTGCCTACTGATCAAATATATGAAAATTTGAACCAGATGCACCTGAGTGGCTCAGCTGGTAAAGCATCTACCTTTGGCTCCAATCATGATACCAGAGTCCTGGGATCAAGTGCCACACATCAGGCTCCTGCTCAGCAGGGAGTCTGTTTTTCCCTCTGTCTGCTACTAACCCTGCTTGTGTTCTCTCTGATATACAAATAAATAAATTCTTTAAAAAAAAAAAAAGAAAAGAAAAAGAATATTTGAACCTCAGAAAGAACAATGATGATAATAGATTATAATATGTTGAATAAAATAAAATGCATGAATCTACAGTGATATTCAAAAGAGAGAGATAGAATTTGAGTTATTTCCTCTTTTTTTAAAGGATTGGACTAATAAATATAGAAGAAATTATAGAATTTGAAAAATCATCATTTGGCAATGCAATGTAATATATAATAGCTAAGGATCATCAACAGATGCTAAAGCCTTTGGATAAAAGGTTGTTGGAACATCATATTCATATGGTCTCAAAATATTTTTCCATATATCAGGGTTCTGTTTTTGTGTTTTGTTTTTTTTTTTTAAGATTTCATTTATCCGTTTGACAGAGAGAGACAGCAAGATAGGGAACACAAGCAGGGAGAGTGGGAGAGGGAGAAGCAGGCTTCCCGCTGAGCAGGGAGCCGGATGCTGGGCTCAATCCCAGGACACTGGGATCATGACCTGAGCAGAAGGCAGATGCTTAACAACTGAGCCACCCAGGCACCCCTCCATATATTAGTTACTAATTGAAAAGGGGAAAATGTGTCTGTATAATGGAAAATCTGTGGTCACCACCTTAACTAAACAAACAAATTTACCATCACCAGTAGCTGAACAATGTGTCATGTGTCTGGTTAATGAGACTCAGTAAGTATGCAATTGTCACCTATGTAGTTTTCTCATCAAAAATATTTTTTTAGGATTTTATTTTATTTATTTGAGAGCCAATGAGAGAGATAACAAGCACCTGGGATCATGACATGGGCCAAAGACAGATCTTAACCACTGAGCCACTTAGGTGCCTCTCTTATCAAAAATATTTGACCTAAAACTATGGGGCACCTGGTCAGGTCAGCCAGAAGCTGGCGCCCCACGTTAGAGTTGGAGCCCCATGTTGGGTCCAGAGATTAGTTAGAAAAATAATAAATAAACTTAAAAATTGATTTAACCTAAAACTAATCACAAGGAAATAACTCAAATAAATCCAAAATGTGCAATTCTATAAGACACTGGCCTTGACTTTTATTTTTTTTTAATCAATATCATGAAAATAGACAAAGACCTGTTCTATAGACTAAAGACATATAAACACCAAATGCAATGAATGAACATCAGCTGGATTCTGGACCAGAGTAGACAAGGCTAATCACTTCTTAAAGACATTTTGGACAACTGGAAAAAGTTAAAATATGGACTGTATGTTAGATATTACAGAATTAATTGGATTTTCTTACATGCATCAGTAGTATTATTATTGTGTGGGAGAATGTCCTTATTCTTAGGAGATGGACACTGAAGTACTGAGTTGAACATACAAAAATGACTAAACATAAGCAATTTCACATGGTTAAACATAATATTAAGACATGAATGTCATGGCGCCTGGGTGGCTCAGTGGGTTAAAGCCTCTGCCTTCGGCTCAGGTCATGATCCCAGGGTCCTGGGATCGAGCCCCACATTGGACTCTCTGCACTGCAGGGAGACTGCTTTCTCCTCTCTCTCTCTCTGCCTGCTTCTCTGCCTACATGTGATCTCTGTCTGTCAAATAAATAAATAAAATCTTAAAAAAAAAAAAAAGACATGAATGTCATGATGTCTGCAACTTGCTTTCAATGGTTAGGCAAAAAAAAAAAATAGATGACATATAAGTAGGTAGGTAGGTAGCTAGCTAAATAAGACAATCAAATAAGGCAAAATGTTAAAAATTGATGAATGTTGGTGAAAAATAGGAAAGTTCATTGTAAAAATCTTTCAACTTTTTTATTGATTTAGTTTGAAAATTTTCAAAATATAAAGTTGAAAAATGGGCAGAAAAAGTGAAAAACTCAGGCTTTCTCAATTAAAGGTAAAACAGTTTATTTAGGAGGAACCTGGCTGGCTCAGTCAGTAGAGCATGTGACTCTTGATCTCAGGGTTGTGAGTTCAAGCCCCATGCTGGTTGTAGAGATTAGGTTAAAATCTTAAAAAAAAAAAAAAATTATTTAGGATCAATTCAGTCTCTTACAGAAGACTAATGCTCAATTTTCCTTTTTCTTTCTTTTTTTTTAAATTTGTGATTGGCTTTATTTTTTTTTTCATTATGTTCAATTAGCCAGCCAATTAGTATGTTACAGTCTCTTCAATAAATGGTGCTGGGAAAATTGGATAACCACATGCAGAAGAATGAAACTGGACCATTCTCTTACACCACACACAAATATAAACTCACTGTGGAGGAAAGACCTAAATGTGAGACAGGAATCCATCAATATCCTAGAGGAGAACATAGGCAATAGCCTCTTCGACATTGGCCACAGCGACCTCTTTTAAGACATGTCTCTAAAAGCAAGGGAAACAGAAGCAAAAATGAACTTTTGGGACTTTATCAAGATAAAAAGCTTTTTTTTTTAAGATTTTTTAAAATTTACTTGACAGACAGAGATCACAAGTAGGCAGAGAAGCAGGCAGAGAGAGAGGAAGGGAAGTAGACTCCCTGCTGAGCAAAGAGCCCAATGTGGGGCTCCATCCCAGGACCCTGAGATCATGACCTGAGCCGAAGGGAGGCTTTAACCCACTGAGCTACTCTGGTGCCCCAAGATAAAAAAGCTTTTGTACAGCAAAGGAAATAGTCAACAAAACTAAGAGGCAACCTACAGAATGGGAGAAGATATTTGCAAATGCCATTACAGATAAAAGGCTGGTATCAAGATCTATAAAGAATTCAAACTCAACACCCCAAAAACAAATAATCCAGTCAAGAAATGGGCCAAAGAATGTCTCCAAAGAAGACATACAACTGGCTAATAGACACATGAAAAAATGTTCAACATCACTAGCCATTAGGGAAATACAAATCAAAACCACAATGAGATACTACCTTACACAGTTAGAATGACAAAAATTAACAAGACAGGAAACAACAGGTGTGGGGAGGATGTGGAGAAAGGTGGGAATGAAAGCTGGTACAGCCACTCTGGAAAACAGTGTGAAGTTTCTTTAATGTTAAAAATAGAACCACCCAGGGAACCTGGGTAGCTCGTGGGTTAAGCCTCTGCCTTCAGCTCAGGTCATGATCTCAGGGTCTTGGGATCGAGTCCCACATCGGGCTCTCTGCTCAGCAGGAAGCCTTGCTTCCTCCTCTCTCTCTGCCTGCCTCTGCCTACTTCTGATCTCTCTCTGTCAAATAAATTAAAAATTAGAGAAAAAAGTATAAAAAAATAAGTTTTTTTAAATTAAAAAAAAAGAACCACCCAACAACCCAGCAATCTCACTACAAAGCATTTATTCCAAAGATACAGACATAATGAAAAGGGGCACATGCACCCCAATGTTCATAACAGCAATGTCCAAGATAGCCAAACTGCAGAATGAGCCGAGATGCTCTTCAACAGATGAATGGATAAAGAGGATGTGGTCCATATATATAATGAAATATTACTCAGCCATCAGAAAGGATGAATACCCACAATTTGCATCAACATGTAAAGGCCTACTTATCCAGAGCAACTCCCATCTCAGTTAAACAGCCATTTTGTTGTTTGTGCAGTAAACTTAAATTAATCCCCCCCCACCCCACCCCGAGAAACTTACTTAGAAGCAAGTCCGGGAAACCAGTAAAATGTAGTCGGTCAGTTTCTAATAACAGAGCCCAAAATACAAGGATGAGTCAAGCCAGGTCGGCCAGTTCCTGATAACAGAGCCCAGAATACAAGGACAAGTCAGGCCAGGTGGAAACATCCAATCAGTAAAAAGCACACATACTATCTCCCTAACCACCAAAGAATGTAAACCCCGCCTTTTGGGCTCCAAACTTGGGCACCAATTCTGACCAGAGTGATAGGCTAGTTCAAACAGCTGCTATAGGGTAAATTGTAATTCATTTGGCCACCTGCATATAGATTAACATGACTATGTAACTTTCTGTGTGTGTTACAATCTCATTGGCCACCTGTGTGGCCAGGCTTAACCACATGGCCTTTGCTCTATAAAAGTTAGTCTGTGAGGCTGGGAGGGGTCGCTCTCTTTAGAAGCAGCCCTGACCCGTCAGTCGATTCTTGAGCCTGTAAGATTGGGAGCCGTCCCTCTCTTCGGAGGCGGCCCTGGCCAGTCAGTCTGACTTCTAATGCTTGACATAAAATGAAGCTTTACATAACTTTCATTTTGTCTCAGTCTCGTTCCTTTGATAATGGACCCCAACAAACATGGATGAAACTTGGAGTGGATTATGCTAAGTGAAATAAGCCAAGCAGAGAAAGACAATTATCATATGGTTTTGCTCATATGTGGAACATAAGAAATAGCACAGAAGACCATGGGGAAGGGAGGGAAAACTGAATGGAATGCTCAGTTTTTCAAAGATTCCCCTCCCCATTCTTTTTCTTAACCCTCTCATCTTTTGAGATGTGCTTACAGAAGTTTATAATATTTTAGCAATAGCACACTGCGGCGGGGGTCGGGGGTTGTCTGGTTTTCATGTTGTCCTCTCCAGGCATGCATATGATGTCTGGCTGGTGCATAGCTCGCCTCACCTGGGCTCTGGGAGTTGGACTGTATGTTCACTGTGACCTCTGCTAAAAAGACCAAGAGTCTGATCTCTTGGTGTAGACAATGCATGGTGATTGCTTTCAAGAAACTCGGCCATCTCCTGCAGCCCAGGCTGTCTACATTGATTTTCACTGCTGAAGATGCTGCTGATGATGCTACTGATCTTCTGAGACTTCTCAATATCCTCCATCTGGATCTCAACTTGGAACTGCCTACTCATAGATACTGCTATGATGTTCCTTTGAACAGAGACCTCTACTGAAATCTCCTCTGCTGTGACTTTCTGGAAAATATGTTAATGCTTATTTCTAAATTACTCTTTATATCTCTGCAGAAATGCCCAAGAACCTCTAAATTTTTTCTGCAATGTGCACCAGATGTAAAAAACCAGCTACTGGGGATGCCTGGGTGACTCAGTCATTAAGCATCTGCCTTGCATTCAGGTCATGATCCCAGTGTCATTAAGCATCTGCCTTGCACTCAACTCATGATCCCACGGTCCTGGGATCGAGCCCCAGATCAGGCTTCCTGCTCAATGGGGAGCCTGCTTCTCCCTCTCCAGCGACCCCATATTTATGTTCCCTCTCTTGCCACCTCTCTGTCATAAATAAATAAAATCTTAAAAAAAGAAATGATCAGAAGACATGGATAGACACTTTTCCAAAGATGTCCACCTAACATACCATACCAATTTTTTATTTGTTTCTGTAGCCACCCCATGTTAGCAAAGGGCTTCTCTCAGAGGCTTCTAACCTCTCCACCAGTGGTGCTCCTCAGTTTCCCCCAAAACTATCAACCCACTGAGTTCCACTGTGAGTAAAGGACACTGTCTCATCTCTTCCTGCCTTGTCTCTCACACATAAGCCTTAATGCTTTCTCTAGCGCTTTCTACTTTTCATATGGTGGGACTTCCTTGGAAACTATCCTCCATCTTTTCTCCATAATGGCTTATTATAAAACTCTACTTTCAAATAACTAAACTCTCCTTTTGATTTGTAAAGGGACACTTTTGGAATTCAGATGCCTCTTTTACCTTTCAAAAAGCCTGGATTTCAAAACAATTGCTTCACAAGGGACTTCAGAAAGTTGGCTTTGAGGTTCAAGACCAAGCAAAGAGCCCTTTTCTCTTTTTCTCTAGGTGGATTATTCCCTCCAGGAAGCCACAAATGTAACAGATTCAGTGTGTAAGGAGCCACAGGGCAAATGCTTTACAAAGAATTAATATGCATCGGTTTCCTAGGTCAAAAACATTATCCTCATTAGAGTTACCAAAAGACATTAAATTGGGATTGGGGAGCCTGACTGGTTTAGTTGAGAGAACATGCTATTCTTGATTTTAGAGTCCTGAGTTTGAACCCAGAATAGACATTACTTAAACACACACACACGCGTGAAAACAAAGTACACTGAATTGACAAATCTGGTCTAGTCACAACTTGTCTACTGATGTGATTTGTGACTTTGGATAACTAACATGGTAGAAAAAATAAAAGCAGTCGCCATTAACTCATCTTCTGTTATGATGGCCAGTGACTCTGGGTCTTTCATTCCTTTTATTTTCAGTACACCTGTCCCAGTCCCCCAGTTACTATTCTAAGTCTTCACCATTCCCCTCTAGTCTCTGGCCCTAACATTTTTATGTGAGAAAACATGAACTCTTGAAGTTTAAACTGCTGATATGCTTCCTGATATATACAGTCACTTTCCTCACTGATACAGGTGAGTATAGATGCTGTTTGCAGACATAGTTGTAGAAAGTTGGAAAAGTTTCTAATGGCTTCTACTTTTTCTTCGAAGTAGGAAATAAAGTCACCTGCTGAGTGAGGAAGTAAATTGTAGGGAAGAACATTCGAGAAGAATATTATGATATGACATACCTATTGTGGAGAATAGGAGAAAGGGATAATCAAGGAAACACTGTAAGAATCTTGAGCATTGTTGAGGACAAGTTGATTTTTTTTTATTCTTCCAAATTTTTATTTAAATTCTAGTTAGTTAACACATAGTGTAATATTGGTTTCAGGAGTAGAATTTAGGGATTCATTACTTACAAATGACACCCAGTGCTCACCTAAACAAGTACCCTCCTTAAAACCTATCACCCATTTAGCCCAATGCCTACCTACCTCTCTCCATCAACCCTGTTTATTCTCTGTCCTTAAGAGTCTCTTATGGTTTGCCTCCCGCTCTCTCCTCTCTTTTTTCCCCTTCTACACATTTATCTGTTTTGTTTCCTAAATTCCACACATGAGTGAAATCATATGGTATCTGTCATTCTCTGACTTACTTCGCTTAGCGTAATACATTCTAGCTCCATCCACATTGTTGCAAATGGCAAGATTTCATTCTTTTTGATGGCTGAGAAATCTTCCAGTGTGTGTGTGTGTGTGTGTGTGTGTGTGGGTGTGTGTGTGCGTGTGTGTACACCGATCCTCTTTATCCATTAATCAGTTGATGGACACTTGGGTTCTTTCCATAATTTGGCTATTGTTGATAATGCTGCTTTAAACATTGGGGATGCATGTATCCATTTGAATCAGTATTTTTGTACCCTTTGGGTAAATACTTAATAGCACAATTGCTGGGTTGTAGTGTAGTTCTATTTTTAATTTTTTGAGGAACTTCCATACTGTTTTCCAGAGTGGCTACATCAGTTTGCATTCCCACCAATAGTGTAAAAGTGTTCTCTTTTCTCCATGTCCTTGCCAACACCTGTTGTTTCCTGTGTTGTTAATTTTACCCATTCTGACAGGTGTGAGGTATATCTCATTGTAGCTTTGATTTGTACTTCCCTGATGATGAGTGATGTTGAACATCTTTTCATGTGTTTGCTAGCCATTTGGACATCTTTGGGAAAATGTCTATCCATGTCTTCTGATCATTTCTTAACTGGATTATTTGTGTTTTGAGTGTTGAGTCTAATAAGTTCTTTATGGATTTTGGATCCTAACCCCTCATCAGATATAAGGACAAGATGATGTTGAAGAAAATTGATTTAAGTAGAACTAAGCTATTTTACTTGGTCAATGTATAGGAATAGAAAATGTAGACAACTGGATTAAGGTTTAGTGTATGATTTGTAGGAGTGATTTAAGAGATAGGTAACAAGTTGAAGGGATTGACAAGGATTTGAGAAAAGGATAACAAATTGAAGAGGAAATAATGTATTTTGGAATCTAGCCAGAATAGGGATAGTTGTGACAAAAAAAGGAGGCTGATCATCTCACTCTCTGGCTAAGATCACTGCAATTCAGCTCTACTGCCTATAAAAAAATTGTCCCAAATCCTCAACGTGCCTACATGGGAATGAGCTGCCCCATGACTATCTCCAGTGCCCTCTTCTAATGTCACTTTTCCATTTGCTCTCTACACTCAGGCCATGCACAGACTGGGCTACAAGAAAGTAATCCAAATATAGAGTTTCAATAAACACTATTTTCTTTCCTTCCATATGCATCTCCCTAGCATGACTTCTAACCAAATCTTTTTGGCTTCTGTGAGCTTATTTTTTCATTAGATTGGCCCCTTTTCTCTTACTAGCCACTCCACTATTGACTTGTCTTCTTTTCTTTTCTCCTTGAAGCTGCCTCCATTCTCTCACTTCTCTGATCCATATTCACGTCACAGATGCCTTGGTCATCTTCTTAGTACAGAGAGCAAAGCACATTACTCTTCTACTCTGAAACTGTAGGTAATAGAGGCACAAGCTCCTTATGTCATGCAAAGTTTTCCACTGTTTGGCCTCTGCTTAGCTTACCAGCTTCCTTTCTTTTAACTTTTGCCCTTAACATTTTATGTTCTAGTCCAAACTGAACTCTTCACAATTCCTTAAATGAGTCAGGTAAGTTCATAACTTCACTTTTGCTCACATTGCTCCTTCTACAATTTTTTTTTTCACTTTCTATCTCTACCTGTTAAAGTCTGATTCATACTTAAAGCCTAGGAATATATGATATTCACTGCAATCTTCTGCTAAGAAGTAGTTGCTCCTTTGGTTCACTACATAGCATGTTGTTTATGTCTTTATCATTAATATTTATCTTATTTATCTTACATCTTAGTAAATTGTGTGGATGTCTACCTCCTTATTGACTAGATGGTTGACATTTTTGTCTTAGCCATTATAACAGTACCTTAGCACTAATTTACTGATAAGTAGCTGTTTGGCTAGAGCAGTGATGGATGGTATGGAAAGAGAGTAATCTGGGATTAAGTCAGTGAGTCTCTGAATGTCAAGTTATGAAGAAGAAAGGACATTAGGATATAATACATATGTAATGAATTCCTTTTTTTAAAAAAGATTTTATTTATTTATTTGACACAGAGAGATCACAAGTAGGCAGAGAGGCAGGCAGAGAGAGAGGAGGAAGCAGGCTCGCTGCGGAGCAGAGAACCTGATGTGGGGCTCGATCCCAGGACCCTGAGATCATGACCTGAGCCTAAGGCAGCAGCTTAATCCACTGAGCCACCCAGGTGCCTCATAATGAATTCCTTTTAATTAAGTGATTAATAATCCAAATATCTTCCTTTTCATTCCATAGATTCTAATGGGTTTTCCCATCTATATAGGGAAAGACATTTTCCTTTATTCTTTAGAATGTCGTTCATTCATTCTACTTTTCTTGAATATCTGCTATGTTGAATAAGAGTGGTGAGAGTGGGCATTCTTGTCTTATTCCTGATCGTAAATGAAAAGCTTTTAGTTTTCATCACTAGGTATGATGTGAGCTGTGGATTTTTCAGAACAAGGTATTTATTATGTTAAGGCATATTTCTCCTATGCCAAATTTTCAGCATCTATTGAGAAGATCATATTATTTTTATCTTCTATTCTATTAATGTGGTATATTACATTTATTGATTTGCATATGTTGAACCATCCTTGCTTCCCAGGGATAAATCCCCCTTGATCACGGTGTATGATATTTTTATTTTTATTTTTTTAAAGGATTTTATTTATTTATTTAACAGAGAGAGCGATCACAAGGAGGCAGAGAGGCAGACAGAGAAAGAGGGGGAAGAAGGCTCTTCACTGAGTAGAGAGTCTGATGAGAGGCTCAATCCCAGGACCTTGAGACCATGACCCGGCAGAAGCTTAACCTACTGAGCCACCCAGGCACCCCAAGTGTATGATATTTTTAATGTGTTGTTGAATTTGGGTTGATCATATTTCATTGAGAATTTCATAGAGATATTGGTCTATGGCTTTCTTTCCTTATAATATCTTTATATAGTTTTGGTATCAAGGGTAATTCTTGCCTCATAAAAAGAGTTTGGGAGTGCTTTCTCCTCTTCAGGTTTTGGAAGAGTTTGAGGTTGGCATCAATTCTTTAAATATTTGGTAGAATTCACCAGTAAAGCCCTCTGCTCCTGTTTTCTGAATTGAGAGGTTTTTGTTTACTGATTTAATCTCCTTACTTGCTATATGTCTGTTCAGGTTTTCTATTTCTTCATGATTCAGTCTTAGTAGATTGCATGTTTCTAGTAATGTATCCATTGCTTCTAGGTTATCTAATTTGTTGGCATATAATTATTCAGAGTAGTCTCTTATGATGCTATACAGCGCTATGGTACCCTTTCATTTCTGATTTTGAGTTTTCTCTTCTTAGTTAGCTTATCAATTTTGTGTATCTTTTTTTTTTTTAAGATTTTATTTTTAAGTAAACTCTGCACCCAACATGGGGCTTGAACTCACAACCCCAAAATCAAGAGTCACATGCTCTACTGACTGGGCCAGCCAGGGGTCTTTTTATATATTCTTTCAAAAAATCAGCTCTTAGTTTCATTGATCTTTTCAATTGTGTTTCTGGTCACTATTTCATTTACTTTCACTCTGATCTCTGTTATTTTCTTCCTTCTGCTAACTTTAAGCTTAGTTTGTTCTTCCTTTTCTATTTCCTGGAGGTATAAAGTTATATTATTTATTGGAGATCTTTCTATTTAATATATGCAGTTATCACTATGAACTTTCCTTTCAGAATTGCCTTTGCATTGTCTATAGGTTTGGGCATTTTGTGTTTCCATTTTCATTTGATTCTAGTTTTGTCTTGTTTTTTTTGTTTTTTTTTTTAATTTCCCTTTTAATTCCTCTTGGACCTATAGGTTGTTCAGGAGTGTGTTGTTTAGTTTTCATATGCTTATTGATTGTCCAACTCTCCCTTGTTGATTTCTGCTTTCATACTATTGTGGTTGAAAAAGATACTTGGTATGATTTCAGTCTTTTTAAATTTGCAAAACCTTGTTTTGTGGCCTATCATACGGTTTATCCTGGAGAACGGCCTCTGTGTACTTGAGAAAACTGTATTCTGCTGCTGTTGGATGAAATGCTCTCTATATGACTGTTAAGTCCATGCAGTCTAATATAAGGTAGAAATCAATGTCCCCTTGCTGATTTTCTGTCTGGATGATCTATCCCTTGCTGAAAGTAGGATACTGAACTCGCATCTTATTATTGTATTGTTATCCATTTCTCCCTTCAGATCTGTTAATATTAGTTTAATATATCCAGATGTTCCAATGTCAGAATATATATATTTACCATTTTTTCATCTTTTTGATGAATTGACCCCTTAACATTATATCATGATCTTCTTTCTCTCATTATTTTTGTCCTAAAGTCTATTTTGTCTGATGTAAATATAGCTACTCCAACTTTCTTTTGATTTCCACTTCCCTGAAATATCCTTTTCCATCCCTTCACTTTGAGCCTATGTTCTCAAATCTGAAATGACTCTCTTGTAGGTTGCATTCAGATGCTTGTTCTTTTATCTCTCCAGCCATTCTGTGCCTTTTGATTGGTGAATTCAACCACTTACATTTATTTATTCATGATTATTAATTATTGGTATGCAAGGACTTACTAATACCATCTTATTTTTTTTCTAGTTGTTTTGGATTTTAATTTTTTTCTCTTTCCTCTCTTTCTTCATACCTTTGAGAACTGGTCATTTTCTTTGGTGGAAAACTCCCCACTTTACCTTTTGTTCATCTACTACAGGTTTTTGCATTGTGGTTACCATGAAGCTTACATCATAAAACATCTTAGGGTTCCCCTTTCTCCACATCCTCTCCAACACACGTTTGGCCATTCTAACTGGTGTCAGGTGGTATCTCAATGTAGTTTTAATTTGAATCTCCCTGATGGCTAGTGATGATGAACATTTTTTCATGTGTCTGATAGCCATTTGTATGTCTTCGTTGGAGAAGAGTCTGTTCATATCTTCTGCCCATTTTTTGATATGATTATCTGTTTTGTGTGTCTTAAGTTTGAGGAGTTCTTTATAGATCCTGGATATCAACCTTTTGTCTGTACTGTCATTTGCAGATATCTTCTCCCATTCCGTGGGTTGCCTTTTTGTTTTGTTGACTATATCCTTTGCTGTGCAGAAGATTTTGATCTTGATGAAGTCCCAAAAGTTCATTTTTGCTTTTGTTTCCTTGGCCTTTGGAGACATATCTTGAAAGAAGTTGCTGTGACTAATGTCAAAGAGGTTACTGCCTATGTTCTCCTCTAGGATTCTGATGGATTCCTGTCTCACATTGAGGTCTTTTATCCATTTCGAGTTTATCTTTGTGTACGATGTAAGAGAATGGTCGAGTTTCATTCTACATATCGCTGTCCAGTTTTCCCAGCACCATTTATTGAAGAGACTGTCTTTTTTCCATTGAATATTTTCTCCTGTTTTGTCGAAGATTATTTGACCATAGAGTTGAGGGTCCATATCTGGGCTCTCCACTCTGTTCCACTGGTCTATGTGTCTGTTTTTATGCCAGTACCACGCTGTCTTCGTGATCACAGCTTTGTAGTAAAGCTTGAAATCGGGTAACGTGATGCCGCCAGTTTTGTTTTTGTTTTTCAACATTTCCTTAGCAATTCGGGGTCTCTTCTGATTCCATACAAATTTTAGGATTATTTGCCCCAGCTCTTTGAAAAATACCGGTGGAATTTTGATCGGAATGGCATTAAAAGTATAGATTGCCCTAGGCAGTATAGACATTTTAACAATGTTTATTGTTCCAATCCAAGAGCATGGAATGGTCTTCCATCTTTTTGTGTCTTCTTCAATTTCTTTCATGAGTGTTCTGTAGTTCCTCGAGTACAGTTTCTTTACCTCTTTGGTTAGGTTTATTCCCAGGTATCTTAGGGTTCTTGGTGCTATAGTAAATGGAATTGATTCTCTAATTTCCCTTTCTGTATTTTCATTGTTAGTGTATAAGAAAGCCACTGATTTCTGTACATTGACTTTGTATCCTGCCACGTTACTGAATTGCTGTATGAGTTCTAGTAGTTTGGGGGTGGAGTTTTGGGGGTTTTCCATATAAAGAATCATGTCATCTGCGAAGAGAGAGAGTTTGACTTCTTAGTTGCCAATTTGGATACATTTTATTTCTCTTTGTTGTCTGATTGCCGTTGCTAGGACTTCTAATACTATGTTGAACAAGAGTGGTGAGAGTGGGCATCCTTGTCGTGTTCCTGATCTCAGTGGGAAGGCTGCAAGCTTTTTCCCATTGAGGATGATATTTGCTGTGGGTCTTTCATAGATAGATTTTATGAAGTTCAGGAATGCTCCCTCTATCCCTATACTTTGAAGCGTTTTCATCAGGAACGGATGCTGGATTTTGTCAAATGCTTTTTCTGCATCAATTGAGAGGACCATGTGGTTCTTCTCTCTTCTCTTATTGATTTGTTCTATCACATTGATTGATTTACGAATGTTGAACCAACCTTGTAACCCAGGGATGAATCCCACCTGGTCATGGTGGATAATCTTTTTAATGTGCTGTTGGATCCTGTTGGCTAGGACCTTGTTGAGAACTTAGCATCCATATTCATCAGTGATATTGGTCTGAAATTCTCCTTTTTGGTAGGGTCTTTGCCTGGTTTGGGGATCAGGGTAATGCTGGCTTCATAAAAAGAGTCTGGAAGTTTTCCTTCTGCTTCAATTTTTTGGAACAGCTTCAGGAGAATTGGTGTTATTTCTTCTTTGAAAGTTTGGTAGAATTCCCCAGGGAATCCGTCAGGTCCTGGGCTCTTGTTTTTTGGGAGGTTTTTGATCACTGCTTCAATCTCATTACTAGATATTGGTCTATTCAGGTTGTCAGTTTCTTCCTGGTTCAGTTTTGGGAGTTTATAGTTTTCCAGGAATGCATCAATTTCATCTAGGTTGCTTAGCTTATTGGCATATAACTGTTGGTAATAATTTCTGATGATTGATTCTATTTCCTGGTGTTAGTTGTGATCTCTCCCTTTTCATTCATAATTTTATTAATATGGGCTTTCTCTCTTTTCTTTTGGATTAGTGTGGCCAGTGGTTTATCAATCTTATTGATTCTTTCAAAAAACCAGCTTCTAGTTTCGTTGATACGTTCTACTGTGTTGGAGAGGATGTGGAGAAAGGGGAATCCTCTTACACTGTTGGTGGGAATGCAAGTTAGTGCAGCCACTTTGGAGAACAGTGTGGAGATTCCTCAAGAAATTAAGAATAGAGCTTCCCTATGACCCTGCAATTGCACTGCTGGGTATTTACCCCAAAGATACAGATGTAGTAAAAAGAAGAGCCATCTGTACTCCAATGTTTATTGCAGCAATGGCCAAGGTCGCCAAACTGTGGAAAGAACCAAGATGTCCTTCAACGGATGAATGGATAAGGAAGATGTGGTCCATATACACTATGGAGTATTATGCCTCCATCAGAAAGGATGAATACCCAACTTTTGTAGCAACATGGACGGGACTGGAAGAGATTATGCTGAGCGAAATAAGTCAAGCAGAGAGAGTCAAGTATCATATGGTCTCACTTATTTGTGGAGCATAACAAAGAACACGGAGGACACGGGGAGATGGAGAGGAGAGGGAGTTGAGGGAAACTGGAAGGGGAGATGAACCATGAGAGACTATGGACTCTGAAAAACAACCAGAGGGTTTTGAAGGGGGTGGGGGGGGGAGGTTGAGGAACCAGGTGGTGGGTAATAGGGAGGGCACGTACTGCATGGAGCACTGGGTGTGGTGCAAAAAACAAGGAACACTGTTATGCTGAAAATAAACAAATAAAAAAATAATAAAAAAATAATAAAAAAATAAAACATCTTAGGGATAAAAATTTCCTGTTAAGCCAATAGCAACTTAACTTTGATTGCACAGAAAGGCTCCACTCCTTAACTCCCCTCTTTTATGTTTCTGATGTCACAACTTACCTCTTTTTATACTGTGCATGTGTTCAATTGTAGGGGCTATAGTTATTTTAATAATCATCTGTTTAACCTTTTACTAGAGTTAAATGGTTAACACAGTCTCGTATTAAAGAACTAGAGCTTCTAAGTCTGACTGTGTATTTACCTTTACCAGTATGTTGTATATTTTCATATGTTTTCATGTTACTAATCAGCATCTTTTCATTTCTGCTCGAAGAACTCCTCACAGCATTTCTTGTAAAGCAGATCTAGTGGTAATGAACTCTCTCAGCATTTTGTTTGTTTTTTGGTTTTTTTCCTGAGGAGGATTTTAACTCTCCTTCAGATCTGAAGGATAACTTTACCAAACAGAGTATTCTTGGCTGGATTTTTTTTTTTCTTTTACAACTTTTGAACATAGCATTCCACTCTCTCCTGGCCTATAGGGTTTCTGCTGAAAGGTATATTGATACCCTAATAGGGATTCTTTGTAAGTTACAATCTTTTTTTCTCTTGTCGCTTTTAGATTCTCTCTTTGTCTTTGATTTTTGACAGTTTCGCTATAATGTGTCTGTCTGGGAGATGGTCATTTTACATTGAGGTAATGGAGTGATCTATTCGCTTAGTGAACTAGGATGTCCAAATCTCTCCCCAGGTTTGGACAATTCTCAGCTATTATTTCTTAAAATAGACTTTCTGCCCCATTCCCTGCTTTTCCCCTTTTGGAACTCCAGCTATTCTACTACATGTACATTTAAAGCTGTCCAAAGATCAGGTAAGCTATCTTTACTCCTTTTCCTTTTTTTTTTTTTCTTTGTTCTTTTCTAACTGGATTATTTCAAAGTTCTTATCCTATAGATCCCTGTTTCTATCATCTGTTTGATCTATTCTACTCTATCTATTGCATTTTTCTTTTTTTAAAGATTTTATTTATTTATTTGACAGACAGAGATCACAAGTAGGCAGAGAGGCAGGCAGAGAGAGAGGAGGAAGCAGGCTCCCTGCTGAGCAGAGAGCCCAATGTGGGGCTCGATCCCAGGACCCTTAGATCATGACCTGAGCCGAAGGCAGAGCCTTAAACCACGGAGCCACCCAGGCGCCCCTATCTATTGCATTTTTCATTTCATTCACTGAATTTTTCAGTTCCAGAATTTGTTTGGTTCTGTTTTATGATTTCTATCTCTTTGTTAAATTTCTCATTTTGCTCATGAATTGTTTTCCTGATTTCACTGAATTGACTGTGTTTTCTTGTACCTCATTGCGTTTCCTCAAAACAGCTATTTTGAAGTCTTTATCAGCATTTCATGCCTTTGAATTTAGACATTGTTGGATCATTGTTATCTTTTGGTGATGACGTTTCCTTGATTGTTCATGTTCCTTTGAGTTTTGTGTGGCTATTTTAGCATTTGAACAGCAGACACCTCCCCAAATCTTTACTTATTATTTTCTGTTGGCAGATTTTTTTTGTTGCTTCACCTTATATCTGGTCATTTCTCCAGCCTTGTATGGATACACCTGCTCCACACTTCTTGCTCCCTCTTGTGGCATAATTATTAAGATTACATGTTTTACCTGGTTTGTTTTTTGTTTTTGTTTTTTTTAAAGATTTTCTTTATTTATTCGACAGAGAGGCAGCCAGAGAAGGATCACAAGCAGGGGGAGAGGGAGAAGAAGCAGGCTTCCTGCTGAGCAGGGAGCCTGCCACTGAGCTGGATCCCAGGACCCAAAGGCAGACACTTAAGGACTGAGCCACTCAGGCGCCCCGTTTTACTTGGTTCTTACAACTCACCAGGCTAACTACTAGAAATCTCTCTTTTGTCTTCCAGAAGATGAAGCTATAGCTCAAATTTGCGGTTTCTCCCTGGCCCACGGACACTGGCTTACAGAGGTACTTTGGTTCATGGACGAATGCCGAATTAGTTATTTAAGTGGAGGGAGGGCAGAGAGAAGAAATATCTTATGCTTCTAATGTCACTCCCCTGTTTCTGAGTGTTTACTATGAACTGGAAGGGAACTCATAATCTGCCCATCTAAAGTTCCCCAGCTTAAACATAAGGAATCTGAGGCTCAGCAAATTGAAATGATTTAGTGTAGGTTTTACAACAGTATATGGCAAAAAAAAAAAAAAAAGAAGAAGAAAGAAAGAAAGACTAAAAGCTAATCTAACCCAAAGGGTTAGCTACCTAACACAAAGTTTCCCAATTTTAATACAAAATTCTTATACATTTGAGCATGTGATAGATGAACCGACAGCACCTTAGAAACATATGAGGAAAAGGGCCCTGATTACCAAAATCAAAATTCTAAAATATGAAAGAGGTTCCTCTTTATTTCAGGTCCTCATTACTTTATATCTGACTTTATAAAAACTTTCTAACCATTTCATTGCTTTTATAGTTCCCTCTCTGAAAATTCATATCTCTCTCAGACCTCATGCCAGCTTCCAAACCGAAAATGAATGTTTTATTTCATTAGCCACCTTTTTAAAAGTCCTGACTGTTCCCCATTGATTATAGAAGAGTACTGTTTACAGGATAAAAGACAGGTCTAGATTCAAATCATGACTCTTCCCTGCCACTTTCTTTGATAAGCCATGTTTCAAGCAAATCAAATATTATGACCTTTAGTTTCTACAACTAATAAATGGGAATAATAGAACTCAAGGTTTTGGGGCACCTGGCTGGCTCAGTCAGAGGCGCATGTGACTCTTTTTTTTTTTTTTTTTTTTTGACAGACAGAGATCACAAGTAGGCAGAGAGGCAGGCAGAGAGAGAGGGAAGCAGGCCCCCTGCTGAGCAGAGAGCCCAATGTAGGGCTTGATCCCAGGACCCTGGGATCATGACCTGAGCCGAAGGCAGAGACTTTAACCCACTGAGCCACCCAAGCGCCCCAAGCATGTGACTCTTGATCTCAGGATCATGAGTTTCAGCTCCATGTTGGGTATAAAGATTACTAAAAAGATTAAAAAAAATTTTTTTAAGAGAATTCAAGGTTTAGATATTGGATTTCAACCAAATCTAAAAATTTCCTTTCTGCATAACTTAATCAGATGGATGGCAAATAGGGAAAACATTTTAAAGCAGCAAAAACATATCAATAGCATTCAAAGAAGGAGAAAGGTTGTGTCCTAACCTTAAAAAATTGGTGGCCATCAAGCAAGGAAAGATGCAGGAACTTCCAAGAATTTACGGAACAATTTTCAGAGCAATATGGCAAGGATCTTAACATCATCCTCCAAAGGAGCTCCACGTAGGGAAGATCCACAAGCAGAACCCTGAAAACTCTAAAGCACGCTCGACAACCTGAACCACAGCACAGAAAAGCAAGATTCAGACGAGATACAGGTAGCTCTTTGAAGAGAAAGAGTTTTGCATGGGAGGAAAGTCCCATCCCAGCTACCTTTATGTCTTCAGAAAAGGAAGCTATTGGGACCTTCTATTTTAGGATCTTCCAGCTGTGAGAAAAATGGACAGGATAGCAGAACAATCATAAACATCCAGAGTTAATTATCACCAACAATAAATAGTGACTTAGCAGATGGGAAGAAAAAGCAGAGAATAATCAGGACAAGAGTCTCTGAGGAAAGGAAAGTGGAGAAGAAGCATGTTTAATGCCTGAAGGGAAGTAACTTATGCACGTATTATTGATACAGGGGCATAACTCTCCATTTACTATTTATGTTTTCCCCAGGAAGAAAGAGCCAGGGCCGGGAGGAAGAGAAATTGCTGTTGGGGAGAAATAGGTGGCTATAGAAAGGGAAAATTGGTAACATTGAAGTAGAGAACCCAATAAACAAAATCAAAGTTTAGATTACTTGCTCTAAAGGAAGCAAAGAACCCAGGGCTTGATGATCAATAGAGGGTATAACCCAAAGCTCAATGATATTTCTTAGTGTGACGAAGGCAAAACTCAACAAATGTACTGAGTTTAGCACAACACATTTAATAAACCCAGGAAAGCAGAGCCACAGGTCCTCCAACGTAAGCTGTATATAGCCACATTTGAGTTCTTCCCTTCTCCCTGAACTTAAGGTGATAGAAAAGCAAGTGGAATTCATCCACCCTATAGGAGAGCAAACAGAAGGTGTAAACAACATTGCTCATTTGCAATGTGAAAAAGATAAAAAGGGCACAACTTTGTAAGGATGTATCAGCAAAAATAAATAAAAATGAGAAAGGAGAGTACAGATAAATAAAACATTCTATAAGTTAGCAGAGCGCCCCCCCCCACACACAAAACTCCTACAAGTGCTTCATGATGTTAAAGGATGTTAAAGGAAATATAAAATCAGCTTTTAAAAAATAAGATGTAACGCACTATTAAAGAAGAAAAGGTGGGGGGGTGCAAAGCTAAGAAAACAAAGAACCATGCAAAACTATTATAGAACTAAAAACAAATTTTAAAAGCACAGAAAAAACTCATCAAATATAATTTCAAACTTGAAACCCATTCAAATTTAAATCATCTATCCCCTAACCTATGTGGGATAGTGGATCAAAATTAGCCTCTTTCTTTCTGGTTACATCTCTCCAATTTGCCAGTCACTGTTTCTGATATCTGGGGTGTAGGAGGGTAGGTGTTGAGCTAATGGAGCATTTCTTTTTCCAGCAGATTCAGTTGCAATCCACCCCCCAGGGACGTCTAGGTGACCACGTACAAGTGTTGACTCTATAAGGTATCTTTGTGGCTCCCTCATGAATATCTTGTCGTGGCCTGGTCTGCCTCTTTTCTGTCTGGTTTCTGGATTTCTGGGACCCAAACTCTGTTCATCCAGTCAGCACACCTGGTTAGAATCATTTCCACAGGGTCCTTATCAAGACTCAAAAACATGCACTTTTATCCTGCCATGGGAGGAAGTACAGCCCAGTCCGAAATCACCTGTGTGTTTTGCCACAAGACAGGGCAATTCCAGCCACCATCTCACCTCTAGAATATTCACTGGTAAGACCTTCAAGTCCCTGAAGACAAACATAAAGCTTTCCAAGTGGCTCCCTAGAAAAGATTCCCCTTCACTTGAAAGGAAGGGCATCTATCATATTCTGCCTTATCATCATCATCATCACTAGGAGCTATCTGTCAGGTTCAAGTTCAAGGACAGGTGAAAAGATAACCTGACCTCAATACAAGGTTGCTTTTACTTCTATCTATTCCCAAAGCACTAAATAAACGGCCATTGGCAAAAATAAAATAAGAAGAGCTCAGTGGATGCAGCTCCCCATGCTTCGTGTGCATTCCACAGAAGCCCACCTGAAGTGCAGTGGAATTGGCTGCCAGCCAGTTTTCCAGGTCAAAGAAGAATAAGAACTCGCTGTCTTTCACATCAGCTACATCAATACTCAGAAAGAACTTAGAGCACCAACAGAAGGCTTTAACTCTGCGAGGCAAGGAGCCATATTCCCCAGGCTCTGAAATTCTTGCTGTCTCCACAGCAGGGCAATCTCCTCTTCGATGAGCAAAATGTGCAGGACCGAGGAGTTTCAATTTCTGTCTATTTAGGGGATTGCTACCATAGAGGAACACATCCTCTTCCTTCCATATCAGAGGGAGGTAGTAGGGTGAGTGAAATGCCAGTGCTCTATCATCTCCTCTTTTTAAAAAATCTCTTTCTCTTCATCTTCAGATTCATAAATGGGCTAGAGATGAGTGAATAGCTAACGTGGGCAGAACTACTTTCAGACCATGAACTTAGAAAGTTCTACGTGACTCGTTTGGTAACTTTGTTTAGAATGAGAGGCACATATTATTCTGCTGTTAGCTTTTGGGAACTCCATTAGAGCACCCAGTTATTTGTCTACCAAATTGTGACTTACAGTATAACTTGAGGGGTATTTGTGACTTCCTTCAGGCAGAAACTCTATCACGATCTTATTTTTTTTTTTTAGGATTTTATTTATTATTTACTTGACAAACAGAGATCACAAGTAGGCAGAGAGCAGGCAGACAGAGAGAGGGGGAAGAAAGCTCCCCGCTGAGCAGAGAGCCCCATGCAGGGCTCGATCCCAGGAACCTGAGATCATGACTTGAGCCAAAGGCAGAGGCTTAACCCACTGAGCCACCCAGGTGCCCCATGATCTTAATTTTTTCTGAAGTGCCTGGGATGGCACCCTCTCACTCAAGACAGTTCATAAATGCTTGGGAAATTGCATTTAATTTTAAAGAAAAAACAACTTTCCCCTTCCTTTATACCTATACACGTACTACCACTCCCCACCCTGGGTTTAGGACTGGAATAAGGCTACCTTTTCCATGAAATAGTCCCATTCCATTTCAGCCCCATTAATTTCTCCTTATCTGTGAAATCCTCCAAACTTTATTAATATACTGTTTTATAACACTATTTAAATTTTTATTTATCTTGCCACTTCAGTAAGACCCTGAGCTCTTTAAGAATATGGGCCATCTTGTACTTAGTTCTTTGAGAAGTTCTTAGTATTCAATAAATACTGATATGGATACCATGTTAAATCAGATAAAAAGCATCTCTCCTACACATATTTGAGAAGGAACAGCTTCGTTTTTCTGCTTGTGTTTTATATTGCGCTGAACTAATGAAATTCAGACAAGTATCACCATAGCTTGTTAGAGCAAGGGGTCTTCAGAGCTAATTCTGCAGCTCACCTCATTTTAATGTAGCAGTGCGACAGGAATGCTGGCTCCTTTCACCCTCTGCTGATCATTCTAGTAACTGCAAGTTCTTGAATCTCACTTCAGAATTAATACCATTTTCCCAAGTTCCTAATACTGTCTAAAGCCAGTTTTTTAATGTACTGTATATAATACTACTTGTTCACACTCCAGGAAAATTGAAATTCTATTACTCACAGGAAATATTCATTTAGGAACTAGGGTTCTGGAGCCAGAATGCCTGTATTCCTAAGTCAATTCTCCCACTTCGTAGCTTAGACAACATCGCTGCCTCCCAGCTTCCTGATCTGAAAATGAGAATAATAAGAATGATGAACTTATCAGGTTGTTGTGAGCCTAAATAAATTAATGCCTACAAAATACTTAAAATAGCACCTGGAAAATATTCATTATTCATTATTCGTAGTTTGGTGGTGGTGGTAGTTGTATTCAATAACTTTCATACTAATGACGAGATTTTTTAATTTGGTTCTTTCTAGTAGACGAAGCCCCTAGAAAAGACTGCTCTATTTATCTTTAAATCCCTAGCACTGTACATAGTGCCTGGCACATAATCACTCAGCAGAAGTTGGTTAAATTTATTTATAAATTTATAAATACGATTACTAAGAATATAAGCTCTGGACTCACACTACTTCAGTTCAAATCCTGGCTCT
Source organism: Meles meles (assembly GCF_922984935.1). Lineage (NCBI taxonomy): Eukaryota > Metazoa > Chordata > Mammalia > Carnivora > Mustelidae > Meles > Meles meles. The sequence continues at coordinate 153,448,714 of NC_060066.1, read as the reverse complement.
GCCATTTACTAGCTAACTTAACTCGAACTTCACTTTCCTGTACCTTTCATTATCATCTACATAAAATGAGGGTGATAACAGCTGTTACCTTATAAGACCGTTGAAAGAACTAAGTTATTATATACCTGAAAATTATCTTATTATAAATATTATAAACTTGAAACGCCTCTCGCTACTCATCCCCTTGGGGATACCTGAAGTAGACTTAAAGATAAGATCCAGCACAGGGGCGCCTGGGTGGTTCAGTGGGTTAAAGCCTCTGCCTTCGGCTCAGGTCATGATCCCAGGGTCCTGGGATTGAGCCCTGCATCGGGCTCTCTGCTCCACAGGGAGCCTGCTTCCTCCTCTCTCTCTAGCTCTCTCTGCCTGCCTCTCTGCCTACTTGTGATCTCTGTCTGTCAAATAAATGAATAAAATCTTAAAAAAAAAAAAGATAAGATCCAGCACATAGTAAGCAATCAATATATGTTAAGTTATATTATTTGTAAGGATTCCCAAGGCAATGTTGATAAAATTATGTAAGCAGACCTGTAAGAGGACCTGACAGAGCAGAGTTTGAAGACCCCAGCAGGCAGGGCGCAGCAACGCAAGAGCACCTGGTTGGGGGAGGGGGGCGGTGTCCAAACAGACCAGCTTCAGCCACTCACTACTGGTAAAACCCAAAGGCAGAGAGACAGGAGGTGGTAAAACGAGAAAAGAATTTTTTTCAGTGAGTCCATCACTGGGAGGACAGCAGACTAGTATCTCAAAGACTGTCTCCAAAATGCTGCAAACTTCCGGGTTTACATAACCAAAATGCGGGATACGCAGATTGGCAGTGGAATTTAGGTTGATCATTGCCTTGGAGTCCATCACGGAAGTTGCTGGCTTAGTGCAGTCCTTATTGTTTGGCGGGTATTTCCATTCCCAGAACCGGATGATCTGCCTCAGAGGCTTCCATCTGAGCCGAGACCAGCTGAAAAGAAGAACCCAAAAGTTTGACGTTGGGTCCCTGGTAGCTCAGTTGGTTAAGCAACTGCCTTTGCCTCAGGTCCTGATCTGGAGTCTGGGATTGAATCCTGCTTCCAGCTCCCTGCTCAGCAGGGTGTCTGCTTCTCCCTCTGACTCTCCCCCTTCTCGTGCTTTCTCTCTCTCTCAAATAAATAAATAAAATCTTTAAAAAAAAATAGTAAAAGTAAAAAGTTTGAAGTCAAAATGAGGCAGCTGAACTCCTCTTTCAAAACCGCTCGATCAAAACACTATTTCATTCCTATGGAAGGAAAACAAACCACGGTCATTTCTTCCATAGCTACTTCCTGGTGACCAGGTATGACATAGAGATTTTGCAATGGAAGTTTGACAGAGTGGGAGAATTTTGTTTCTTGTGTTCCCACAAGAACACTAAGGGCATCTCCTAGCTAGTCTAAATAATGTGGACTCCTGTTTGATAGATAAAAAGCCAAACCACCAGAGAGGAGAACAACAAATAAAAGAGGGCTTAGCACAGTATATTTACATTTGAAAGGAATCAAATTTACCTAAGGGCCAAAAGGATCTAGAGCTAAGGCATCTGTAGCAGTGATGTGTTTGTTTAAATTCTTCATGGCTTCAGTTACATTTTTTTTTTTAAAGATTTATTTATTTGACAGATAGAGATCACAAGTAGGCAGAGAGGCAGGCAGAGAGAGAGAGAGGAGGAAGCAGGCTCCCAGCCAAGCAGAGAGCCCGATGCGGGGCTCGATCCCAGGACCCTGGGATCATGACCTGAGCCGAAGGCAGAGGCTTTAACCCGCTGAGCCACCCAGGCGCCCCAGTTAAATATTTTTTGAATAATGTGGAATATATATGCAACATTCTGGGGTTTGTTTGCTTTTCAAGATTTTATTCTTAAGTAATCTCTACACCCAACATGGGGCTTGAACTTACTGCCCTGAGGTCAAGCGTTGCATGTTCCACCAACTGAGCCAGCCAGGCACCTTGCAACATTCTCTTTTAATGAGAGCATAAGTCCCGCCTTGTCAAGATATCAAAGGCCATTCAGTTTTGAAGGCTCACCTTTTGGATTTGTGCAGTCTTACAATGTAATGGGGATATTAACAAGACCCCATGGGCATGTGAGTATTTCAACAACTGAACAATAGGTTGGCCTTGAATATGATAACAGCAGTCAAGGAAGAACTTGTGTCCCCCCCCCCCCAACGTGGTCCTTCGTATATATTTTTTTACAAGTTTTTATTTAAATTCCAGTTAGTTAACATACAGTGTGATTAGTTTCAGGGGTGGAATTTAGTGATTCATCACTTACATACAACAGCCAGTGCTCATCACAAGTGCCCTCATCATCCATTTAGCCCCTCCCCCCACTCACCTCCTTATCTGGTAACCATCAGTTTGTTCTGTATAGTTAAGAGTCTATTTATGGTTTACCTTTCTTTTAGTTCACCAATTTTCTTTTTTTTTTAAGATTTTATTTATTTATTTGACAGACAGAGATCAAGTAGGCAGAGAGAGAGGCAGAGAGAGAGGGGGAAGCAGGCTCCCTGCCAAGCAGAGAGCCTGATGTGGGGCTTGATCCTAGGACCCTGAAACCATGACCTGAGCCAAAGGCAGAGGTTTTAAACTACTAAGCCACCCAGGTGCCCCAACCTGTTTTATTTCTTAAATTTCACATATGACTGAAATCATAAGGTATTTGGCTCTCTCAGACTGACTGATTTTGCTTAGCATAATACTCTCTAGCTCCATCTGTATCTTTACAAATGGCAAGATTTCATCCTTTATGATGGCCGAGTAATATCCATTGTATATATATACCACCTCTTTATCCATTCATCAAGTGATAGACATTTGGGCTCTTTCCATAATTTAGCTATTATTGATAACGCTGCTATAAACATTGGGGTGCTTGTATCCCTTCAAATCAGTATTTTTGTTATCTTTTGGGTAAATACCTTGTAGTGCAATTGCTGGGACATAGGATAGTTCAATTTTTAATTTTTTTGAGGAACCTCCATGCTGTTCTCCAGAGTGGCTGCACCAGCTTGCAGTCCCACCAACAGTGTAAGAGACTTCCCCTTGTTCTGCATCCCCACCAACATATCTTGTTTCTTGTGTTGTTGGAAATATAAAAATCCCATAGCAAGAAGATGAAACAGGGAAACTGGAGGAACCTTGTGAAGGACTGCCTTTTTTTTTTTTAAGGACTGCTTCTTTTGCTTCTTCTCCTGCTAGGATCTACACCTAGCAGGACCTACACTTGTGAAGGTCAAGTAATTAATGATTTCTTCAGAGTCTCCCAGCACAATAGAGTAACATCTAAGGAGTGACCGAGTGAGGTCATCAGGTATGTTTTCAAGACCACTGATTCAGCAAAACCCCTGACTGCAGAGCATAAGTGACTTATGGAGGATATCTAAATACTCGCTTTTGTTTAACCAGTTTCTGGATGTCTGAGAAGACATGTACTCCAGACCACAATCCTTAGTAAAAACCCCAAAGCCTGAGAAAAGAAGAGGCTGACTCTTTCTTTCCTTTTTGAGTCTCCCAGACATTTTGTCTGTATCTGCACCCTCTTCATATCTTCAATGTACTCTGCTCTCACTCCCTCCCAACTCACGTTCGATTTCAGTCCTGCACAATGCCAAGAAGCCACTTGGCTGATTCTGTGGGAACCCCTGAGTCCTTGGACCCAACCAGCCTACTATCACTGATGCTATCATTCATTAGAAATATGGTCTCAAGGAGCGCCTGGGTGGCTCAGTGGGTTAGAGCCTCTGCCCTCAGCTCGGGTCATGATCCCAGAGTCCTGGGATCGAGCCCCACATCGGGATCTTTGCATCGGCGGGGGACCTGCTTCCCCCTGTCTCTCTCTTCCTGCCTCTCTGCCTCTCTGTCAAATAAATAAATGAAATCTTAAAAAAATATATATATGGTCCCGAACATGCTATGTTACCCCAACCCTTAAGCCCTAATCTTGAATTCAGATAACACTACCTCCTTTCTTAAATCTATTTAAAGGATTAAATGGAGTGTATAAAATGATTAACACTATCCCTAAGGTGTTGTAATCATTTAACAAATGGTCAGCATTGTTTTGCTGAAGTAGTTCTTGTTTTTATGATTAATACCTTTGCCACTACGAATTTAAAATCTAGATAACTAAGAAATAGGGGTGACTGGGTGGCTCAGTGGGTTAGACTTGGGCTCAGGTCATGATCTCAGGGTCCTGGGATGGAGCCCTGCATCAGGCTCTCTGCTTAGCAGAGAGCCTGCTTCCCCAACCCACCCCCCACCTCCGCCTGCTTCTCTGCCTACTTGTGATCTCTCTCTCTCAGTCAAATAAATAAATAAAATCTTAAAAAAAAAAAGAAAGAAACTAAGAAATATGTAAATAACTATAATGCAAAATAAAAGTCACAGAAATGAAAAGTTAACAAATGCTTTGATAATTTATGAGAAGAGATCAATGTGGGCTGCAGTGATAGTTCCTAAAAGAGATAACATTTCCAAAGGGAAAATAGGGAACAGGTAGATATCTCAGGCAAAAAGGAGTATGACGCTGAGAAAGGTGAACAAAAGCACAAAAGCAGGAAGCATAAAGCTTATTGGGCAGTAGAGAGAGAGAGAGGCAGAGTTGGTAGATTTGTTGTGAAGTTCTTTACCAAACTATTGAGTGTTTGTAATGTTCTAATCCAGACCTGCAGAGACTAATGGGGTGGTCACTAGCTGTATGTGTTAAGTTCTTGAAATATGGTTAGTGACTAAGAAGAACAATTTTTAATATACTATAATTTTAATTAATTTAAAATTTAAAACTGAAGGGGCCTCTGGTGGGCTCAGTCAGTAGAGCATGGGACTCTTGATCTTGGGGATTGTGAGTCTAAGCCTTATGTTCGGTACAGAGATTACTTAAAAATAAAATGTTAAACAAAATTAAAAATTGAAGCATTCCATATGAGCCAGCAATTCCACCCCAGATATATACCCCAAAAGACTGAAGACAGGAACTCAGATACTTGTAGGAAAATGTTTGTTACAGCATCATTCTCAACAGTTAAAGGGTAAAAGCAACCTAAGTGTACTTGGAATGTGTTTATTTCAATATTTTATCAACAAATGAATAGATATTGTCAGGGAGCAAGAATGCCTCCTCCCCTTCATAGGAAGCAAGAACTCTTGTGCCCTTCTAGCTGGACTAAGAATCAAGTCAACTCGGAGACAGATTAACAGGAGAAAATCAAAGTTGATAGGCATACATATGGGGACTCCAAAGAGCCATGGAAATTCCAAAGTCAGGCAAAATGAGATATATATGTTATTCTGAACTAAGGAGAAGGGGGTAGGAGTCTGGGATTTCACAGAACAGGAATGAATTTCACAGGATGAGAAAAAGAGCAGATGGTTGGTAATTAGATGTTTGCACAACCATACAGATGGATCACTCAGTTAAAATCTATCTCTGTTAATAACCCTTATTCTGGGAAGGACCCCTAATTTAGATTCTTTTGTGTGGCTAAGGGAGGGACAAAAGTTTCTTTTGAGCCTGCAGGGTTTCAAGTGCCTTCAGCTCAAATTAATCCATGTGCCAAAGTGGTACATTGTGGGGATGGGGTCTGTTCTGAATCCCTTCAGTATCAACAAATGAAAAAACAAAATGTGGTATATACATGCAATGGAATATGAATCAGCTATAAAAAGAAATGGTTCTGATACAACATGATTGGACCTTGAAAACATTAAGCTAAGTGAAATAAGCCAGACACAAAGGAAAAATGTTTGAGGATTCCACCTATATGAAATAGCAAAAATAGGCAAATTCATAGAGACTGAAACTAGATTGGGTTGCCAGGAGCTAAAGGGAGTAATGAATGAGGAGTTATTGCTTAAGAGGTTCTGCACAGAGTTCTGTGTGCAGGAAGAAAAGTTTGGATATAGAGAGGGGTAGGGTTATACAACACTGTAAATGTAATTAAGTGCCATTGAATTGCACCCTTAAAATGGTGAATATAGCATATTTTATGTTATATATATATTATTACATTAAAAAGTAAACTGTAAAATATTTTTCTGTTAAACATCTTTATTGTTTTGGTAGCTCCACACTTCTCTTTAACTGTCACATTATGTAAGATGGTATTATAATCAGAAAAAACTAAGTGTCCCTAAACACAAAGACAAGGCATAGCTTTCTTGACGTAAGAAAATTCCTTTCAGGCCCCCGGCCATTTTATGACCTATGCCTGACCTGCACTACTTGCACAAAGCATATTTCTTTCTTTTCTTTTTTTTTTTTTAAGATTTTATTTATTTGACAGAGAGACATAGGGAGAGCTGGAACACAAGCAGAGGGAATGGGAGAGGGAGAAACAGGCTCCCGCTGAGCAGGGAGCCCCATATGGCTTGACTCCAGGATCCTGGGGCCATGACCTGAGCAGAAGGCTGCTGCTTACCGACTGAGCCACCCGGGCGCCCCACAAAGCACATTTCTTGCAGAATTTTCTAGGATATGTTGAAACTGCAGAAGACTAGACCTCAGAAGATAATGATTTTAAGGGAACAAAAGAATGTAAGCACAAACAATCACTATCAGGTCAGGAGATAGCCTAATCATATCACTGATCATCAATCAGTGGTAAAACTCCCACCACTGATTCAGAAGTAAAGACTGGCCTGACACACATTCTTGTGTTATCATTTCAGGATCTAAACTTTTTGAGCACTCAATACTCGACCACCTAGAGCCAGAGAACTGATGATGCTGACCCTACTGACCTATGACTTTGACCTGGAATTAACCACTTACAGATGACTTTTGCCCCAATTCCATGCTGTATTCCATGCTGTATTTCCATGCTGTATATCCATCTCTTCATGAATAGTATGCATCTTTACCTTAAAGCTTCCCTAATTTTGTTGTTGGTGAGACATTGCTTTGGGAAAGATCCCTGGAGTTTTCCTTTTCTTGTTGCAAGTAAAACCCTTCCTTCTCCTACTCTTTGCCTTGGTTGTGGCTTTTAGCTTGACACTAACCAAAAGGTGAAACCAGGTTCTGGTAACACTCTCAACAGTGAAAAAAAAGAAAGAAAAAAAATCAATGAAATCAAACCACACCTGACATCAATCAAATGTTCAACAAATACTATTTTAATGATTTATAACAGGACCTGAGCTTTTAACTTTGGCCAGTCATACACTGGATTGGATTTTTGCAAACCCAAATGAAATTTAAATAGAAAGATAATAAAGGAATAATTGTTTCAGTCATGAAAATTGGATTGGAAAGTTTTAAGGAAAAGACTAAAAATGAAAATGGTATTTCACAAAAAGTTTAGGATCTTCAGTTAAGTCACCAAACAATTGGTTCTAGAATAAAAGACCTCTCAAACAATATCAAAGACCAGTAAGTTCCAAATATGGAAAAATTATGAACTTTTTTTTGCTTTAGATTACTCATATAAAATGAGATACTGTCACAACTGTATACCCATGCAGAAGAATGAAGTTGGACTCCCATCTCACACCACACACAAAAGTAACTAAAGATGGATCATAGAGAAATAGAGATTTGCATAGAGAAATGCAAATCCAAACCACAATGAAATATTTCACATCCCCTGGAATGGTAATCATTGAAAAGACAGATAACAAGTGTTGGAGAGGATGTAGAGAAATTAGACTCTTCATACATTGCTGGCGGGAATGTAAAATGATGCAGCTTCTTTGGAAAGCAATTTGAGAGTTCCTCAGATGTTAAACATATTTACCATATGACCCCACAATTCCAAGCCTAGATAAATCCCAAGTGAAATTAACATATATATCCATGTAAAAATTGTATGTTGTTATTTATAACAGCATTATTCCTAATAGCTAAAAAGAAACAGACCAAGTGCCCATCAACTGATGAGTACATAAATAAAATGTGGTACATATCCACATACTAGAATATTCAACCATTAAAAAGAACGAAGTACTGATACATACAACAACATGGATAAGCCTTGAAAACATGTTAACTGAAAGAAGCCAGTCACAAAAGAACACATATTCTATTATTCCATTTATATGACATGAACAGTTAGGCAAATCTATAGAAAAAAATTAGATTATGTAGTCAGGGCCTGGGAGGAGGTGAGAATGTGGAGTGACTACTAATGAGTATGAGTTTTCTCTTGGCAGATGATGAAATGCTCGACATTACATCAATCAGACATTTGTGATGGTTGCACAATTCTGTAAATATACTAAAAACCATTACATTGTGCATTTTAAAAGTGTGAATTTGAAGGTACAGGAATTACATGTTTATAAAGCCATAAAGGAAAAGAGGAGGAAAAGAAAGGGGATGGAAGAGAGTAAGGTAGTGTAGAGAAGAAGAGAGGAAAGAGGATGAGAAAAATGAGAAGAACAAGAGCTGCACATGTGGGTTTCCCCCTTGATAAGGAATAAAGAATAAAGGGAGGGATAGAGAGAGACTTGAACACAGCTTCAGAATGGAAGACAAAACACCAACAGAAAAAAAGAGGGGGAGGGGATTACACAGACTGTGGCCATCGGTTATAAACTGATTCTAAAGCTTTTTTGGAGATGAAAGTAAAATACTAAATTCCTCCTATTGAATAATTTTATTACCATATGATGATTTCTATTATATAGCTGTGTAGAAACTGGGCCATGTAGGGCCATAGCCTTTTATTGCATTTATATTATAAAAGAGGTTTGTACAAAGAACACAAATGAGAAAATACTTGATTTCATGAGCCGTTTTGGGAATTTCACCAAGGGCAACATCTCAGCTGCCTCTCCCAGGATTAGTAATAATCAGATGGGGGATCCAAGAGGCAGGGTATTATATGTAGAGGGATCAGTTTGTGGAGAGATATGTTGGTATGAAAGAGCATGACACAGAAGAGAAATGTGAGGGAAAGGGGCAGAGAAGTGTCATGGGGTTAGGAAGTAAATGTTCTTTTCTATAATGGAATTAAGTTTTGAATTTATCTTATAAATAACAAGCCAGGGTAGGTATAATTAATACTGGGGATCTCTGTCCAGATTTCCTCTTCCAGGCCCATGCACCCACTTCCACACTGTTATGATACTAGCTTGTGATAGGTCTCAACTGTCTCTCTCGAAATTGATTTAGCTGGGAGGAACTGCCTCACCCAGTGACAGGCTCTTACAGGGATATATACTCAACTCTCTTGCCTCAATTTGGGATAACTCTGAAGGGCCATCCCAGCTCCAGAGTTTCCTGTAGAATTGGCTGAGGTCTCAGTTCCAACCACATTGAGTCAGCTTCTTCCCCCCAACACCATCTTCCTTACTTCCTGAGAAGTGTATCTCCTAAGCATGCTCTCCAAAAAACAGTATGCATACAATTCCCCATTTCCAGAGAGCCCAATCCAAGATATGTGTACATTACGTGCCATCAACAGTTGGTAGGCAACAAAGAAAAATCAACCAGGGGGGCACCTGGGTGGCTCAGTGGGCTAAAGCCTCTACCTTCCGCTCAGGTCATGATCTCAGGGTCCTGGGATCGGGTCCCCGCATCGGGCTCTCTGCTCCGCGGGGAGCCTGCTTCCCTCTCTCTCTGCCTGCCTCTCTGCCTACTTGTGATCTCTGTCTGTGAAATAAATAAATAAAATCTTTTTTTTTTAAGATTTTATTTATTTGTTTGACAGATAGAGATCACAAGTAGGCAGAGAGGCAGGCAGAGAGAGAGGAGGAAGCAGGCTCCCTGCGGAGCAGAGAGCCCGATGCGGGACTCGATTCCAGGACGCTGAGATCATGACCAGAGCTGAAGGCAGAGGCTTTAACCCACTGAGCCACCCAGGCACCCCAATAAGTAAAATCTTTAAAAAAAAAAAAAGAAAGAAAGAAAGAAAGAAAGAAAGAAAAATCAACCAGGAAAGGAGACTTAAGAATATCACTGCAAGAGATAATGGAGAACAAGCAAAGAATGATAATGTCAAGGACAATGGAAAAATCAATTTAAAAGGAAGGAGTGGTCACCAGTGTTGAGTGTTACTGAAAATAAAATAAGAACTCATCAGTCAGGATTATTACCTTCTCAACTGCCTTCCAATTTTTAAAGATTTTATTTATTTATTTATTTATGAGAGAGAGGAGAAGCTGCGAGCAGGGGGAGGGACAGAGGGGGAGGGAAAAGCAAACTCCCTGCTGAGAACCAAGCCCACTGTGCCCCAGGGCAGATCCTGAGATCGCCACCTGGGCTGAAATCAACACCCCAGGCTGAAATCAACACCCAGTGCTGAAATCAAGAGTTGAATGCCCAACCAACTGAGCCAACAAGGTATCATCCCTCCCTTTTGATTTTTAGATTGATTTTAGATTTTAGATTGCTTTTAGATTTTATACGTGTCTTAATGATTTTTTTCTCCTATAAAGTTAAAATATAAATAAGCCTGCTCCTATAGTTATTACAAACAAGAAATTAAAATTGGTCATAAAGATAATGAACAACTGACTTAAGATTTTAGGAAAAAGAATTATATTAAGAAAGGGTAAAGCTAACAAAACAACAAAAAAGCGTAAAAGCAAATGAATTGGATCTTAAGTGTTTGACATAGAATAAGCACTTTGTGTATTAGTTTTATTTTTATTTGTCTTTCCTAACTGTGTTCATCTTAGAGCATTTTCCACTTGACAGCATCAGTTGATGTTTTAAAGCTGGAAAAAATGCGAACAGATGGATTAGGATTATATATGGAAAATATTTCTCTTGATTTTCTTTTATTCATCAATTCCCTTGACATGTATGGCGATTTTGAAAAATGGTTCTAACGTCAGAATGTCTGGATCTAAAACTCAGTACTGGCACTTACTAACTGTGTAGCTAGGGACACATCATACAATTGCTCTAAATCTCAGTATCTTCACATATAAAATTGGAATACTAAGAGTACCTATTTTGTAGGACTGTTGTGAAGGATACCTTACACGTGAAAGAAATTCTGAACAGTGTCCGGTACACAGTAAGAGTTCAATGAATATTTGTTAGAATTATTATTTATAAAGCTAATGAACTTTAACTATGAGTGCCAGGTACTCTGTTAGGCTATGGCAGTATAAAATTAAATAAATCATAGTGCTTAATTTTTTTTAAGATTTTATTTATTTATTTGACAGAGAGAGATTTTACAAGTAGGCAGAGAGGCAGGCAGAGAGAGAGGAGGAAGCACACACCCCTCGGAGCAGAGAGCCGGATGCTGGGCTAGATCCCAGGACCCTGAGACCATGACCTGAGCCAAAGTCAGAGGCTTAACCCACTGAGCCACCCAGGCGCCCCTTATAGTGCTTACTTTTAAGGAAATGCTTATCTTTAGATGAAGAACAGATATGTAAATAATCATGGTAATACAGAGTACTAAGAACTAATATAGATAATGAAAACTTGCCTTGAGATACAAATAAAAAGGGAATTTAGGACAGGATAAGGTTTTGTGTTTGGCTTTTTTTTTTTTTTTTTTAATAATCTCTCTATCCACAATGTGGGGCTCCAACCCCCAACCCTGAGATCAAGACCTGCATGCTCCACTAACTGAGCCCTACTCCATGATAAGACATTTTAACTTGATTTATAAGGGACTACGAAATGTGGAAGGTTTCAAGCAAGGAGGCAGATTTTAGACCTATGTTTGAGAGAGATAACTCTAGAAGCAAGGTAGAGAAAGGAGAAGACATGAGTTTTGTCATTATTGTAGTACAGCAGGCAAGAAAGGCTTACAGACCTAAATCAACGCAGAGGAAATAGGAATGGAGAAGAAACGTGCTGGAGCACCCTCCTAATGGCTGTTAGATGAGGCTGTAAGCGAGAAGTGTGAATCAACGAGGGTGACAAGGTCTCTGGGTTTGGGTGTCATCCCAGATAATGGTACCATTAATCAATAGGAGTATGAAAGAAAAACATGCCTACAGGAGAAGGTTCTGTAGTGTTTTCATTGAGGTGCTTATGATATATTAGGCAAATATTTGAAGTACAAGTCCAGAGAACAGAAGACCATTATGTATTTAAGTTTTATCAATAGTGGGACACCTGGGTAGCTCATTTGGTTAAACAGCTGCCTTCAACTCAGGTCATGATCCCAGGATCCTGGGATGAAGCCCCGCATCAGGCACCCTGCTCAGTGGGAGAGTCTGCTTCTCCCTCTCCCTCTGCCTCCACCATCCTCCCACCTCCCCCACCACCACGTGTGCTCTCTCTATCTCAAATACATAAATAAATAAAACCTTTAAAAAAAAGGATTTATCAATGTTGTCTAAAATTGAGGGAGCAGATGACATCAAAAAAAAAAAGGATTTGGTGGGGAAATTTATAAGAATTAAAACATGACAAGGTACAAGTGCATGCCTTTAAATGAACAAACCATTAGAACCTCTGAATTAGTTTTTCCCAAAAAGACTTTAGAATAGTGTTGGCACTTTTATTCAAGGCATAGTGAATTACCTTTCTTCCATTTATTTAGTACCACAGTGGTATAATTCAGCCTAAGTACTGGATATGGTCTTGCCAAATTATTGTACATGCTCTTGACCTTCTTTTTATAATGTTTATTACAATGATATAATAACAGCTAACACATAGCAATTATTCTACTAACTCAATTATTACAAGTCAGTAAATTATTTTTTTAAATTTTTTATTTTTTTATAAACATATAATGTATTTTTATCCCCAGGGGTACATACAAATTTGTACATACATACAAATACATATAAATTATTACAATTTATATCTCTATAATATAAATATGATTAAAAAATGAAAGAGTTCTTAAAGACTATGATACCATATTTATTATCTTATTTCATCATGATATTAGAGGTCCAAGTTGTAAATAAAACAATTTTTATGTGGCAGGTATGACTATGATATCCACCATTGTTTCAAAACCACAGAAGCACAAAGTACCTATGATTAAAAGATAGCAAGTGGATTCTGCTCTAATCATGATTGTAGAAACTTGAAGAATATTTGATGATGAAGAAAGTACTGAAGTGGGTTCCCAAGAAGTATAAAACTTTAACCAAAATTCACTCTATCAACAACTTATCAATCAAACATGCAAAGAATACTGATCATGTGAAGATACTCACTAGACAGTTAGGATGATAGAAATAAATACAGTGGTGGGGGTGTCTGGATGGTTCAGTGGGCTAAGCCTCTGCCTTCAGCTCAGGTCATGATCCCAGGGTCCTTCGATCAAGCCCCGCATCCGGCTACCTGCTCAGCAGGGAGCCTGCTTCCCCCTTTCTCTCTGTCTGACTCTCTGCCTACTTGTGATCTCTGTCTGTCAAATAAATAAAATCTTTTAAAAAAGAGAAAGAAGGAAACAAACAAATACAGTGGAGTCACATGGAATCAGCCTGACATCAATCCAACCGCCTCAACTTTTATATCCATGGTATTTCTAATCTTTATCCCTATAATTACAAACAAGCCATTATCATGTAATATAAACTCTAATATGTATATAGAGTCTTAATATGTAAATTATCTACTACTGTATAACAAACCACAAAAACAACAATTTGTTATTTCTCCACATTTTTGTTGAGGTTCTCCTACTAATCTCACCAAGGTTCACTCATGCATTTGCAATCATCTGTGACTTCAGCTAGGGCTGGATGGTCTAAGACAACTTCTTAATCATGTCTAGGATCTTGGCGGAGATGACTGGACTCCCAGGCCAGCTGGGCATCTCTCCATGTGTTTCATGCTGGCTTCTTCGTACTGTGCCAGGAATGTTCAGAGAGGGTAAGACTCAATGCACAAATGGTTATCAAGCCACTGCTTGTGTGGATTTGCTCATATCTATCAGACACAAGTCACACAGCCAAGTCCAGTGTCAATGTGGAAGAGATAGGTAAGACATACAGAGAAGTGTGATACAGAAGGATAAGACAAGGAAGTAAGTCTTTTATAATACTCCACTTTCATTAGTAGCTCTTCCTGGAGCTGGACTGATTCCATCTCATCATCTCCCTTTCTCTTTTGGGAACCTTTTCAAGATTAGTTGATGATAAGGATCTACTGCTTAAGCACACTATAGGGATATTCAGTACAAAAAGATCCACTTTCAAAGGGAAGAAAACATGGAAAAATTAAAACTCATTTTGTATAGCTTGTAAAATAGAGCTGGGCTTCTAAAATAGCTTTGCTTGTTGTGCCTTTCAATTTTGTGAACAAGCTTGAATGTCACTGGAATAAGAATGACTGCTTCTGGTTTCTCTGGGGCATTGTGACATTCTGAGAAAACTCAAGGATATAATGTGCATGGCTTTTGTTTTATTTTGTTTTGTTTTGATTCCTTCCTCTCAGAAAAGAAATAAGAAAGTCCCATGAAAATATACACAAATGAGCCAGGTAAAGATGTGAGGGAGAGCTTTGTGTAAACTACAATGAGGTGTCACAAAATTCTACAGTAGAACTTATACGTTGACCCTGTCTGGAAAGTACTCTCCAAAAACCACATAATAAAATATGAGGAAAAGCAACCTTACATTCTTCCAGAGTTCTCTTCCTTGCCCAGGGGTTTATAAGATTTGGCTATTAAATATGAAATATTTTCTAAACAAACAAATGGCACATTTTTGTCTATTTCTCAAGAAAATTTTAAAATTTAATTACAAAGTCTTAAATTTAAAGGAACTCATGTTCTGGTTGATTTATAAAGACTAATAAGACATTCAGTAATCTTTAGGAAGTAGACTAATCCCTATCAGTGTGCTGACAATTTATAAAAGCTTCAGAGGCTTGCTGATACTCTGTAACACAATAAAAGAGAAGAAAAAAGTATAAAGTAGAGGAAGAAGAGGAGAAGTTGGAGGAAAAGGAATAGAAGGAGGAGTTGTTTAACTATAAATTAAATTAATGGTCTTGGTTACAAAAGAGAAAAGCCGGGGCGCCTGGGTGGCTCAGTGGATTAAGCCGCTGCCTTCGGCTCAGGTCATGATCTCAGGGTCCTGGGATCGAGCCCCGCATCAGGCTCTCTGCTCCGTGGGGAGCCTGCTTCCTCCTCTCTCTCTGCCTACTTGTGATCTCTCTCTGTGAAATAAAAAAAAGAAAAAAAAAAAAAAAAAAAAAAAAAAAAAAAAAACAAAAGAGAAAAGCCAGAGAAATACCAGTGGTTATCAGGCTGGAAAACAGTGGGGAGAAAGTATTTTAAAACATAATACATTTATTTATTTATGTATTTATTTATTTATTTTTAAGATTTTATTTATTTGACAGAGAGACACAGTGAGAGAGGGAACACAGGAATGGGAGAGGGAGAAGCAGGCTTCCTCGAGCAGGCTGGGCTCAATCCTAGGACCTGAGCCGAAGGCAGAGACTTAACGACTTAGCTACCCAGGCACCCCAAAAAACACAATATTTTTAAACAATGTTTTAAAGTTTAAATAGTCATATAAATACAGGAGAAATTATATAAGTTTAGGTTATATTTCTATCAAGGTGAATCCTTGAAGAAATTAATGGGTTTGGTAATTTGGGTTTAAAAATAGTTGTATGTTCTCCCCGATTTTAATATAGTGTGAAACATTTTAGCATAATATTATTTTCTCATGGAAAGCCTAATCAATTCTAACTTCCTAGATTTCCTGTACTGGTTTTTTACTTCCATTAAGTGTTTAAAGTTATAAACCTATAAAAATTATAGTCCAACTATCTTTTGAAAGATTTATGAACTTCAGACAACCACAAATCATACAGTCTAGAATGTCTGCTCTATACTACCTATAAAAATGTTTAAATATCGTAGTTCTCTGAAGAATTAAACTGTGTTTAAGTTCAACCTCAAACAAAATTTACAAAATCCCTGAGAACATAGACTAGTGTATAAATTAGAATAATCGTAGACTGCCTAGATAATTCCTAACTAGATCTAAATTCATAAAACATAGAAAACAAAAACAAACAAACACAGTTTTATCATACATATGTATATCCCTTATTTGTATACATTCTACATCGGTCATTAGTTAATAGTTTAAAATAGACATGCAAATAACTTTAGGTCATGCTAGTATACATGGTCATGTTTGCACTTACACTTTACAAATATAAAAGAGATGTAGAAGGGTACTCATAAAATACAAGCAACTTTCACTGAAGTCCCGCCAGGGAAATGCTGGTTTATGATAGATATTCTCAGTTACCTAACTCCTAGTTTTTCTGTGACTGAGAATTCAGAAGTTAGTTGCTTTGGTTAAAGATGTAGCTAAAATGGGTGATATAGGGGCGCCTGGGTGGCTCAGTGGTTTAAGCCGCTGCCTTCAGCTCAGGTCATGATCTCAGGGTCCTGGGATCAAGTCCCGCATCGGGCTCTCTGCTCAGCAGGGAGCCTGCTTCCCTCTCACTCTCTCTGCCTGCCTCTCTGCCTACTTGTGATCTCTCTCTGTCAAATAAATAAATAAAATCTTTAAAAAAAAAATGGGTGATATACTCATTACAAAGAGATATGAATATAAAGAGGATGAACGTGTTTTATCCATTTGTTTATCAAGAGAACTGTTAAAATTTTATTAAGATGATGAATTAAACATAGTGTATATAATATCTTACATAATAAGGCAAATATATTTTAAAGCTAAATATTTTAAATTTGTCACTTAACCATATGTGTATTAAAGTATGTTTCAAAAATGTACATGTAAAGGTAATAAATTAGTAAACAAAAATACTTCATTAAAGATTGCATTTACTTTTTTTTAAAAATTTATTTACTTGACCGAGAGAGGGGGAAGCAGGCTCCCTGCTGAGCATAGAGCCTAATGCAGGGCTCGATCCCAGGACCCCGGGATCATGCCCAGGACCCCAGATCATGACCTGAGCTGAAGGCAGAGGCTTTAACCCTCTGAGTCACCCAGGCGCCCCTGCATTTACTTATTTCAGAGAGAGAGATGAGTGAAGGGAGAGAGAGCACAAGCCGGGTGCGGAGGCGACAGAGAAGCAAAGGGAGAAGCAGGCTCCTTGCCCTGCAGGAAGCCCGACTCAATCCCAGAACCGTGGGATCAGGACCTTAGCCAAAGGCAGATGCGTTAACCCACTGAGCCCCCAAGTGCCCTAAATAAAAATATTTTTTAAAGTAGTAATAATTCAGATACTTGGTCTCTGACTATATTTTCTGTTTTTCCCCTATCTTCAACTAAGCTATAAATGACCTACATTATTGTATAATTTTAAGGTATGCAATGTGTTGATTTCATAAACGCATTGCAAAATGATTACCACCAAAGTGTTAGCTAATTTCTCCATCATGTCAAATATTACAAATTTCTTTTTGTAGTGAGAACATTTAAGATCAACTCTCTTAGCAACGTTCGAGTATCTAATAAAGTACTACTAACTCTAAACACTAAGTTATACATTAGACCCTCAAAACATATTCATCTTATAACTGGAAGTCTGTGCTCTTTAAACAACATTTCCCCCATTTCCTCCAACCCCCAGGCCCTATAGTCTCTGTAGAAAAAGACGCTGTAGTCTCTGTTTCTGTGAGTTCACCTTTTCTAGATCCCGCATTTAAGTGATATGATGCAATATGTACCTTTCTATGATAACTTCACTTAGAATAATACCTTCAAGTTCTACCCCTGTTGTTACAAATAGTAGGATTTCCTTCTTTTTCATGGCTAAAAAAATACTCATTTGTGTATAAGTGAATATGTCTTTTATATCCATTCACCTGTTGACAGGTACTTAAGTTGTTTCCACATCTTGGCTATTGTGAATAATGCTGCAATGAACATGGGAGTACAGACATGTGTTTGAGAACCTGTTTTCACTAAATTGGACATATACCCAGAAGTGGGATTACTCGATCTTGTGGCAGTCTTATTTTTAATTTTTTGAAAAACCTCAATACTGTTTCCCATAGTGGCTGCACCAATTTACAACCTTACCAATAGTACACAAGGTTCCCCTTTTCTTCACATTCCCTCTTCACAATACTTAACTCTTGTCTTTGAAATGATAGCCATTCTAACAGGTGTGAGGGGACACCTCACTGTGGTTTTGAGTTGCATCTCCCTGATGATTAGTGATGTTTGGAACCTTTTCATGTACCCACTAGGCATTTGTGTGACTTCTTTGTGAAAATGTTTACTCAGTTTCTATGCCTGTTTTTTAATCAAAATGGTATTTTAATGAGTTGTATAGGTTCTTTATATATTTTGGATATTAACCCCTTATCATATTTATGGTTTCTAGATATTTTCTCCCATCCCATAGTTTGCCTTTTCGTTTTGTTTATGGTTTCCTTCACTGTGTAGAAGTTTTTTAGTTTGATTTAGTAACATTATTTTTGCTTTTGTCACTTTAGGTTTTAGTGTCAAATCCAAACACAGTGCTTAGGAGCTTACCAACTATGTTTCATTCTAGGATTTTATGGTTTCAGGTCTTATTTTCAAACATTAATCCACTTTGGATTGATTTTTGTATATGGTGTGAGGGCTCCAGTTTCATTCTTTTACATATGACTATCCAGTTTCCCAAATACCATTTGTTGAAGAGACTATCTTTTCCCCCATTGTGTATTTTCTTTTGTTGTAAATTAATCGACCATATAAGTGTGGGTTTATTTCCAGAATCTCTATTCTGTTCCATAGATCGTGTCTGTTTTTATGCCAATGCCATATTGTTCTGATTATTTGATTATTGTTTTATTATAATTTTGTAATCTATTTGAAATCAGGAATCACCTCCAGCTCTGTTCTTCTTTCTTAAGATTGCTTTGGCTTTTCAGTCTTTTGTGGTGGCATACAAATTTGAGTATTGTTCATTTTATTTCTGTGCAAAAATAAGTTCCTTTGGAATTTCAGTAGGGATTGTGTTGAATCTATAGATCACTTTGCATTGTATGGATGCTTTAATAATATTAATTTTCCAGTGCAGGAGCACAGAATTATCTTTTGATTTATTTGTGTCTTCTTCAACTTCTTTCATCAATGTCTCATAGTTTTCATTGTATAAACCTTTTGCCTCCTTGGTTAAATTTATTCCTAAGTATTTTATTCTTTTTGATGCTTTGTAAATGGGTTTATTTTTATTTTTTAAAGGTTTTATTTATTTATTTATTTATTTTAGATTTTATTTGACAGAGATCACAAGTAGGCAGAGAGGCAGGCAGAGAGAGAGAGGAATGGAAGCAGGCTCCCCGCTGAGCAGAGAGCCCGATGCGGGGCTCCATCCCAGGACCCTGAGATCATGACCTGAGCCGAAGGCAGAGGCTTTAACCCACTGAGCCACCCAGGCGCCCCAAGGTTTTATTTATTTATTTATTTATTTTGGATTCCAGCTTTTTTTATTTTTCCCCTTTTACACAAAACAAAGTAGAAGAAATAATACAAGATTAAAACTGCAAAAGTAGTTAATTGGTAGATCACATATACACCAAAAAATCCAGAGAGCAAGATAGGCTTATCTACAGTGAGGAAACACATGTAAAACTTAAGGTAGTTTGTAGTTTTCATAGGAAACATTAAAAAAAAAATCAAACATATGCTACAATGGATGCTACTGTTTACAGTCCGATTGAAGGGGAGGAAACACTTATTGAGGGACAGATAAACCACAAGGTCCGGCATCAGTGCAGTAACTTCACAAAACTATATTACAGCTAGTTAATCAGAGTTTAAGAACTGTTCCCAAATGTCACATTTTCGGCCCTCAGAGATTCATTCCTACAGATTTCAGCTATTCTAAATGTCTAGCTACCAAGAGGGAGAATGATTCTAAGACACGTTCCAAGCAGTTACAAACTCTCTGTAGACCAGAGGCCCCCTATCGTCGCCAAAAGTCTGCTTTCCCCAGCAGCCCTTGCATTCTTCAGAGAGAGATCAAGGAAGAAAGTCAGACACCAGTGCACCACCTCCTATGCCAAATCTCTGGGACCAAAGCAGCCAGCAATTACCTTCAAATGAGAATCTTGAGGCTTACCTTTAAAGGCTTAGTCTGGTCTCGAAAAATTAGTAGGCTAAGATTATTTTCTATTGAAATAAGTCTTGACTAAGTACAGGAAGACTTCTGTCCTTTATTGGCTGGTGTTGGAGTGAAGGTCATAGACCTGAGTCTTAACCTATTACATACTTTAGTTTCAGTCAGCTGAAAATCTGAAATTAAAAATATGCTAAAAATCCTTGGGGTGCCTGGGTGGCTCAGTGGGTTAAATCCTCTGCCTTCGGCTCGGGTCATGATCCCAGGGTCCTGGGATTGAGCCCCGCATCGGGCTCTCTGCTCAGCGGGGAGCCTGCTTCTCTTCCTCTCTGTCTGCCTGTCTCTCTGCCTACCTATGATCTCTGCCTGTCAAATGAATAAATAAAATATTTTTAAAAAATATGCTAAAAATCCTAAACACAAGTTTCTGGAAGCCTGCTGAAAAAAAAAAAAAGCTTCTGAAGATCTACTAATTTGAAGTCTAAGAGCAAGGAGGGACGAGCTCGAAGCCTGTCCTGTTCCCCATTTGGGAGGAAAGATCAATGTTTCTTACAAATTACTAAGTTTTGCACAAGGCAGAAACCAGCATATACTAGGGCATGGAATTGGTTTCATTTTATTCCAGAGGATTCTTCTTCTACAGTTTAGAAACAGCATGAGGAATGAATCTTAACTGGTCTCTTAATTGGAAATGGTAAACTTGGTCTCTGTATTCATGAAGCCAGACAGCATAAGCAGATTGTGGAAGCAGACAGTAGAACCAGCTTCCTGTAGCCACAGACCACTAGCCTGTATCTAGCTAAAGCAAAGATCAACTGGAACAATTATCCAAAGTCACAGTTAACTGTACTAAAAGGTGAAGTTCACCACTATATTATTTTAAAGGCAGTTGCCTAAAAGTAAGAATTCAATTAACCTGGGTGAGAAAAATCAAAACAAGTACTCACGAATGAGTTGTCCATAAAAGGCCAACTGATGAGAAAGTATCTGCTACACTTCACAGGAAGACATAAAGCCTTACTTGGCAAGTCTGAATTTCTACAAACTAAGGGCAGAAAGAGGGAGAGAAAAGAGCTACTTCTGTAACATTTTAGTATCCAGACAGCATAATAGAAACTGTTCCCAAGGACAATGTATATGCCATTCATTACACTGAATAAAGCAGATGCATTATTCATTTTTCTTTTCTTTTTGTTTGAGAAGCTTATTTATCTCCCTTTTGGCCATTCCAATGTACTTCAAAATGATTCCGTGCTGATTTAATCCAGGAAGCAACAGTAAGAAAGTCACTTATCAGATAGTGAGCAGCAGGTTGTGGACTTGCTGTCCCACTCAAATAACCGCAGCAAGAGAAACGATCATGGTCATGAAGTACATTTTAGGCTTTTGTCCCTTCAGTGTAAAGAGACATTTCCACCAGCCCACAGTTCTAAGTCGAGTCTTTACCAGATTGCTACAAATTTCATGGAATCTTTGCAGTTGCTCAGTGGTCCATTTATTGGAGCCAAAAATTCTAGGAGCTAGAATGGGAACAAGGTAGTCAGCCAGGCACAAAAACATAACCAAACAGGAAACACCAGACAGAATAGATGGATCTAGATAGTAGATAGTCAGAAACACCAAAGAAACCACACCCATGATGGCAGGTGGAAACCAGGCTCTTTCCCATCTGAGGACTTTATCAGCCATCAGCATCACTTCTCCCCATCCCTGCAGTTGCTCTTCCAGACTTGCAGTCTCTGCAGCCAGCAGGTCGGTGCTGAGATTATCTCCCTCCGCCATCGTCCCTGAGGTGTTTCCTTAGGGGGCTCAAGCCGCCCCCCAAACAAGCCTCTCACCGGGACCCACGCAGCCACCCTGGCGCTTATTTATTTGACAGAGAGAGAGATCACAAGTAGGCAGAGAGGCAGGCAGAGAGAGAAGAGGAAGCAGGCTCCCCGCTGAGGAGAGCGCGGGATGCGGGGCTCGATCTCAGGACCTTGAGATCATGACCTGAGCCCAAGGCAGAGGCTTAACCCACTGAGCCACCCAGGCGCCCCAATGGGTTTATTTTCTTAATTTCTCTTTCCAATAGCGTTGTTAGTGTATAAAAACACCACTGACTTCCATGTATTGATTTTGCATCCTGAATCTTTACTGAATTCTGGTAGAGTTTTTAAGATTTTCCATATATAATTGTATCAGTTTACATTCACACAAAACACCCACACTTCCAGTCATATATATATATATATATATATATATATATATATATATATATGTGTGTGTGTGTGTGTGTGTATATATAATTTGGTAAATCTAGCTGAAGTTTTGTCAATTTTGATTATCTTTTCTAAAAAAGAACAGCTTTTGGGACTCCTGGGTGGCTCAGTCATGTAAGCATCTGCCTTTGACTCAGGTCATTATCTCAGGGTCCTGGGATGGAGTTCCTCATCAGGCTCTTTGCTCAGAGGGGGCCTGCTTCTACCCCTGCCTGCCACTCTCCCTGCTTGTGTTCTCTCCCTCTCCCTCCTCTCTCTCTGACAAGTAAATAAAGGAAATCTTTAAATATAAAATAAAATGAAAAGAGCTCTTAATTTCATTGATCTTTTCTATGATCTTTTTTGTCTCTCTTCCATTTATTTCTACTCAATCTTTGCTATTCCCCTCCTTCTACCAACTTGGGCTTAATTTTTTCTTTTCTATTCCTTGAGGTGTAAAGCTAGGTTGCTTATTTAAAAATTTTCTTTTGTCTTTATGTATTTATGTATTTATCGCCATGAACTTATCTCTTAACAACTGCTTTTGCCACATCCCCTAATTTTGGTATGTTCTGTTTGCATTGTCATTTGTCTCAATATATTTCTGGCGATTTCTCTTGATTTATTCTTTGATTGATTGGTTGTTCAGTAGCATGTTTTTCTTATAACTGATTTCTAGTTTCATACC
This sequence comes from Meles meles, assembly GCF_922984935.1. Taxonomy (NCBI): domain Eukaryota; kingdom Metazoa; phylum Chordata; class Mammalia; order Carnivora; family Mustelidae; genus Meles; species Meles meles. Next base: position 153,425,850 of record NC_060066.1, on the reverse strand, counting down.
ACTTGGACAAAATGCTTGATTTGGTTTCAATCTTCTTAAATTTACTCAGTATTCTTTTGTGGCCTAATGTATAATCCACCTTGGAGAATGTTCCATGTGCTCTTGAGAAGAATGTGCTCTTGAGAAGAGCACAAGAATGTGCTCTTGAATGTTCTGTAAACATCCATTAAGTCCACCTAGTCTAACATGTAATTTAAGACTTATTATGTTTCTTCATCAATTTGCTGTCTGGATGATCTATCCATTCTTGAAACTGGGACACTGAATTTTCCCACTATTGTTATATTGCTATTTCTCCATTCAGATCTGTTTTATTTGCTTTACATTTTTAAGTGCACCTATGCTGTGTGCATAATTATTTACAAATGTTATATCCTCTTGATGAATTAACCCATTTATCATTATATAATGGCCTGTTTTTTCTTGTCTGATTTAAGTATAGCTACCCCTGCTTTCTTTTAGTTTCCACTCACATGGAATATCTTTTTCTGTTCTTTCAATTTCAGTCTATGTGTGTTCTTTTTTTTTTTTAAAGATTTAATTTATTTATTTGACAGAGAGATCACAAGTGGGCGGAGAGGCAGGCAGAGAGAGGGGGAAGCAGGCTCCCTGCTGAGCAGAGAGCCCCATGCGGGGCTTGATCCCAGGACCCTGGGATCATGACCTGAGCTGAAGGCAGAGGCTTTAACCCACTGAGCCACCCAGGTGCCCCCTATGTGTGTTCTTAAAGGTGAAATGTGTCTTATTTTTTTAATCCATCAGCCACTAAACTGGAGAATTTCATCCATTTACATTTAAAGTAATTACTGATATAGATTTTTTTAAAAGATCTTATTTTTATATAACCTCTACACCCAATGTGGGGCTCAAACTTACAACCGCAAGATCAAGAGCTGAACACTCTATGAACTGAGTCAGCCAGGCACCCCAGTAAATATTGGTTTACTATTGCCATTTTGTTCATAGATTTCTGGTTGTTTCATAATCCCTTTGTTTCTTTCTTTCTCTCTTTATGATTTGATGATTTTCTGAGTGGTGTGCTTGGATTTCTTACTCTTTATCTTTTGTGTGTACACTATAGGTTTTAGTTTTGTGGTTACCGTAAGGCTTACGTAAAGCATCTAACATAATAGTCTATTTTAAGCCAGAAACTACTAAACTTTGAACACACACACAGTCTCATTTTTACAGTCTACATTTTTACAGTCTATACTCCTCCACATTTTATGCTTTTGATGTCACAATTTAATCTTTTTACCTTGTGTATCTATTAACAAATTATTGTAGCTATTTTTAATGTTTCTGTTTTAAACTTCATTCTAAAGTTGTAAGTCATTTACCCACCATGAGCAAATTAGGCTATTCTGAATTTAACTATATATTTACCTTACCAGTTTTCTACTTTCACCTGTTACTAATTAGCATCCTTTCATTTCACCTTGAAGAACTCACTTTAGCATTTCTTATGAGGCTGGTACGTGGTGATGAACTCCTTCAGCTTTTGCATGTCTGGAAAACTTTTCCTCTCCTTCAATTTTGAAGGACATCTTTTTGTTTTTTTAAGATTTTATTTATTTATTTGACAGAGATCACAAGTAGGCAGAGAGGCAGGCTGGGGGGGGGGGGGAAGCAGGCTCCCCACCAAGCAGAGAGCCCGAGGCGGGGCTCCATCCCAGGACCCTGGGATCATGACCTGAGCCAAAGACAGAGGCTTTAACCCACTGAGCCACCCAGGCGCCCCCAATTTTGAAGGACATCTTTGCCAGACAGAGTATTTTGGTTGACACTTCAGTTTCTCTTCTTAGCAGTTTGAATAAAATTCTTATTTGAATAAAATAAAATTTTGCAAAATTAGAGCCAAAAAATTTACTGCTATATATATATACATATATTTTTTTAATTATTTTTTTTTTACAATTATAATGTGTCTCAGTGTGGTTTTCTTTTGATTAGCCTTTTTTGCAACCCCTATGCTTAGTCTTAAAAGTTGGGGTATTGGGGGCGCCTGGGTGGCTCAGTGGATTAAGTCGCTGCCTTCGGCTCAGGTCATGATCTCAGGGTCCTGGGATCGAGCCCCGCATCAGGCTCTCTGCTCCGCAGGGACCCTGCTTCCTCCTCTCTCTCTCTGCCTGCCTCTCTGCCTACTTGTGATCTCTCTGTGTCAAATAAATAATAAAAGATAAAATCTTTAAAAAAAAAAAAAAGTTGGGGTATTGGATGTGGCATTCCAACTCATTACTCCTCAGGGAGAAACTAAAACTTCCTTCCTAATGTCTGGCATTGTGCCAGGGGCAGGATTTATGGAGTATGTCTCAGTCTTTCCTGTTGTTGTTGTTTTTTTAATATTTTATTTATTTATTTGACAGAGAGAGAGGTCACAAGTAGGCAGAGAGGCAGGCAGAGAGAGAGGGAGAAACAGGCTCCCCACTGAGCAGAGAGCCCAATGCGGGGCTTGATCCCAAGACCCTGAGATCATGACCTGAGCCAAAGGCAGAGGCTTAAACCACTGAGCCACCCAGGCGCCCCAGTCTTTCCTGTTTTGATGGGGTATTTTCTTGCTCACCTGAAGTGTGGGCATCACTTTGCTAGTTTCTGGATTTCTCTTCAGAGACATTGCTCTATGTGTAGCTGTTCATTCAGTATGCCTGTGGGATGAGGGGATTCAGAGCCTCCTATGTTGCCTTCTTTAAAAGCTGTCCCATGATTTTCTGTGCTTTTGTCATACTCCTGAATAACTTTCAAGCAAAAGTTCATCTCTGAAAAAGCTAGTTTCTAACAATTATGATTTGCTTTTAATATTTGTACTGTGAGCTGAGAGTTTTAAGGAATCTGAAATTTAATGTGTCTTTGCCTTATGAACATATGCAAATCAATTAATAACACTGTAAGATTTCCAATGCCTGTGACGTTGTCTTAAATAGAAACCACAGATATTTCACAACATACTAAATTGTTGTAGAGAGCTCGACATATTTAGGTTCATGCTATTTTGGAAGTACAGTAGTTATTAGAGCTGAAGCTGTATCAAAAGTGACTATAGTCTTTCTGTCAAAAGATGTCCCTGAAATGTTGCTGAGATCTATCGAGCAACTTTGTGGCTCATACTTGCTCAGCGATAAGTAAGTCGTCATGATATCAGAACGTAATAGAAAAATGAAGGAACTATTAAAATTTAACAAGTTGAGAGAAATGTAACAGTGCAGTTAAAAGTTTTCATAATTTGGGACACCTGGGTGGCTCAGTCGGTTAGGCCACTGCTTTCGGCTCAGGTCATGATCCCAGGGTCCTGGGATTGAGTCCTGCTTCAGGCTCCTTGCTCAGCAGGGAGCCTGCTTCCCTCTCTGCCTCTGTCTGCCACTCTGCCTGCTTGTGCACATGTACTCTCTCTCTCTCACAAATAAATAAATGAAATCTTTAAAAAAAAGTTCTTATGGGGTGCCTGGGTGGCTCAGTGGATTGAGCCGCTGCCTTCGGCTCAGGTCATGATCTCAGGGTCCTGGGATCGAGCCCCGCATCGGGCTCTCTGCTCGGCGGCGAGCCTGCTTCCCTCTCTCTCTCTCTGCCTGCCTCTCTGTCTGCTTGTGATCTCTCTCTGTCAAATAAATAAATAAAATCTTTAAAAAAAAAAGGGGGGGGGGGGATAAGGAATGGAGATCCACAGGGGAAATAAAAGAAAGCTGGTGATATAATCTAATCTGTCAACTGGTCCTCCAAGTCAATAGACTAATGATATTTGCTAGAAGTAAGAGAATTTGTCCCTAGCAGAATGTATCTAAGAAGGCCTAAAGTAAACAGAATCAGGATCTATGAGGCATGTCTTCTGGAAGAATGTCACATAAACTACACAACTCAGTAACATATAAAATTGAGGTGCTTCAAAACTGAAACACCAACCATGAGAAACCCCACAAACTTCATTTAGGGCTCTTCTCTATTCTGAGGAAGAGCTGCAAATTTCAAGTGGGAAGGAAAGACATGGGGAGCCTTGGGGAATCTTAGTGTTCCCAAATCTCTCTGCTTCTTTGGAACCTCTAGATTGTATCCTTGAAATTATTTGGTAAAACTTAATACTAAGTAACATCTATGGCTTGTGTAAGTCTTATTTATCAATTAAATCCTGTATGTTAGCTCAGTTGCAGAGGTTCTTTCTTTTTTTCTCCAATTTTTAAAATTTAAATTCAGTTAATTAACATAATGTATTATTGGTTTCAGAGGTACAGGTCTGTGATTCGTAATTCTTTCATAATACCCAGTGTTCATTACGTCACATGCCCTCCTTAATGTCTATCACCCAGTTACCTCATCTCTCCACCCACTTCCTCTCCAACAACCCTCAGTTTATTTCCTATGATTAGGAGTCTCTTACGGTTTGTCTCCCTCTCTGGTTTCATCTTGTTTCATTTTTTCCTCTCTTCCCCTGTGATCTTGTCATCTTTCTTTCTTTCTTTTTCTTTGACAGACAGAGATCATAAGCAGGCAGAGAGAGAGAGAAGCAGGCTCCCCACTGAGCAAAGAGGCCAATGTGGGGCTCGATCCCAGGACCCTGAGATCATGAATGTGTATGTTATGCTGCATATGCTATTCCTTCTAACATTCTGTGATTAAAACTTCTTTATACCATAGTTCATTCTGCTCAGACAGCTGAACTGATAGCTTTAACACAACTATGCCAACTCGTTAAAGGTTTAAAAGTTAACATCTATACTAATAAATATGCCTTCAAGTTCTTTACGATTTTGGTAGGCCACTGAAACAAACTCAGAAACCTCATCCAAAAATGGAAAATAAATTAATAAGTTACTGGAGTCAATCCAACATCTGAAGGAAATGTCAGTTGTTAAGGCTGAAGCTCACACACTTGCTCCTCTTTCTCTGCCTGCCTCTCTGCCTACTTGTGATCTCTCTCTCTGTCAAATAAATAAATAAAATCTTTTAAAAAAAATATTAGAATATACTACCTGACAGGCTGAACTAGTGACAAAACCTTGTTTTAGTTGCAATTCTAACCGAAGAAACAACTATAAAGATAGAATAAGCCTCAAGGACCATCTGAACATTTAGAAATGGATAACATCCAAGTGCCTAAATTTAAACTTTAAGTATATTTTAGAAATAATCTGAAATTTTCTCATTGGTTTGGTTTATATTTTCTCTTGCCAAAAGATTAATCCTGCAGTTGCTGCAATAAAAATGTTCATGGGATCTCTGTTTCTCACATAAGGAATATATTCAATGCCCTGTAGAAATACAGGAACTCACTTTACAAGTTGAAAACTTAAGGAATTATATAAAGTTCTCCCTTTTAAACAGAACTTTGGGGCACCCAGGTGGCTCTGTTGGTTAAGAATCTGCCTTCAGCTCAGGTCATGTTCCCAGGGTCCTGGAATTGAGCCCCACATTGGGCTCCCTGCTCAGCGGGAAGTCTGCTTCTCCCTCTGCCTACTGCTCCCCCTTCCTGTTCTTTTTTTCTCCCTCTGTCAAATAAATAAATAAAATCTTAAAAAAAAAAGAAAAGAAAAAAAAAAACAACTTATTTGCCTGTATAAGACAGGATAAGCTGATGTCTTCAAATCAAAATTGTTCAAATTTTCAGAGGAATTCAATATTCCATATTACATTCTAATTGTTGGACACTGTCAAAAACCAGTATCACACACACAATTATATAACCAATAGACAAAAGTCACTCATTCCAGGAGACCCCATAAGACACAACCCTGTGTAGAGTATGCTTTCATTTGTGGCACACCTGCCGCCCACCCCCGCAAAAGAAAATACTAACTCCAAACTCCATTTTACAGATCAGGATACTGAGAAACAGATAGGTGTTAAATATATGCAAGGATACACAAGAAACTGTGGTAATGGTGGCTGCTTCAGGGGAATGGAAATAAGTGCTTACATAAAAGGAAAAATTACTTTTCTCTGTTGTATTGTTTGAAGTTTTTTTTTACCATGTGAATGTATCACTGTATGATTATCACAAAGAAAACATGATATAACTGATGGAAAGATCCAATGGTCACTGTCAGAAGATGGAAGATGGGAGCATATGGAGATGTTTCCACAAAGCAGAAGATAAACAAGCATGGTTCCAGACCAAAGTCCCTCCAAAAGCCTGGAAGCATCATGGTTGTCTCTTGCTTTGGACAATGGCAAGAGGGAGAGAGAGAGAGACACACACACACACAATTCCAACAGATCCTTAAGCCAACTGTGCCAACCAGGCACCCCTTAAACATAATCTGTTAAATTAAATCTCCTATCCAATTTGTACCTCTGTTTTCTCTTGAGTGCTTGCACACTGGCAGGTAAAATACTGTCAGTCAGGTGATGCTTCCTTAAATTTCATTTCTATTGGGGCACCCGGGTCGCTCAGTCAATTGAGCGTCCAACTCTTGATCTTGGCTCAGGTCATTATCTCAGGTTGTGAGATGGAGTCTGGAGTCCGGACTCCAGGCTCAGTGGGGAGTCTGCTTGAGATTCCCTCTCTCCCCCTCTCCCTCTGCCCCTCCCCCCACTCGCTTTCTCTCTTTCTCTCTCAAATAAATAAATAAAATCTTTTAAAAATTTTCATTTCTATTGATGTCCCAGTCCTTAATCTTGACCCAGTCTCCTTTTTGAATCCCAAGCCTGGTAGTTGGATTCCCTACACCTTAGGGCACTATACTGATTACCTGCTTATGTCTATTCTCTGTGCTTTTAGTTTCCCATCTGGCTTTTCATACACACTCCAACAAACTTTGCTCTAAGACCTGCTACTCATCTTGTCTCTGGGGCAGCCCCTAGTCTCTCACCTTTAACTAGATAGCCTTATCTGATGTAGGACAAAAATGAAATCCTATGTCAAACCATCATTGCTGTCCCAATTTAGGAGGTGGTGGCTGAGATAGATAGAGTCCTTTAATCCCTGGAAGCTAATATTTGGGAAATTTTGTCAATCTGAATAATGAAAGTTTCTCTCTCTTGCTTTCAAAATCCCCATGTCATTATAAATCCTCCCCGCTATATTTCCCACAGCCCAAGACACACACACACACACACACACACACACACCACCCCTTTTGCTAACATTCAGCCTTAACTGTTTGGGCAGTTTCTTCCCTATCTTGAGAACAGAAATAGAATCTCAAACATACCAGGAACTTTCCTACACTCTACAAATCACCTCACCCTCTACCTTCATAGATGAGCAAAAGGGTCTATGCTGCACCTCAGTAAATAATAAAAGCTACAGATCTCTTAATGAAGGTTAAACTATCAGGAGAAAAAAAAAAAAAAAACCACCAGCACTCTATATAAAAGCTATATAAAAGTGTACAATAAGAGATGAGAGCAATATTCTGATGACTAAAAAGGAAAAGGATAAAATTTCACACAACTAATTTTTCTGACAAAAACAAAAGAAATCTTAGGAAATATTTACTTTGTGTTCTCAAGAATATTTAGAGGACACTGGATTAATTAAACAAGAGAAACTGGATAAGAAGATGCCAGGGCAATTGTTGCGGCCGGCACAACAAATCGACCAGGAAAAACCATGAGGGTAAGAGGATGGTGAAAAGAAGTTAAAGAGACAAAGAGATGGGGGCAGGAGGAGCACTGAGGAGGATGTCCAACAGTGCCGAATTTATACAGGACAGCAAGGCATTATATAGCTGACAGAAAAAAATTACAAAGAAGTGTCCATCAATAGCTAATTATGAAAGAATTTGTTACATATGCATACAACCCTCCAGGCTTCCCCATTAACTACTTCTCAAGGTCTAAATGCAGATCTTCCAAGGCCAGTGGTCTTTGTCTTCAGATAATAATTACAAAGAAGTAACAACAAACCCGAGAGTGTTTTTTGAGCTGTGCTGGAACAGCAAGGACCAGTTAAGAATTTATAACTCCACCCAAATTGCTCTCATCTAACTAGTAAACATGTGGGAAGTCATGTAGGGGAGCGCACAACACATAGCACAGACCCTTTCTCAGTACAACTCAACTTTTCCGTCTTAAGCCTTTTGTTAGGCTATTCAGACTTTAAAGGAGACACAAGTCAGGGCCTGGTTTGGTTCTCTTCTCAAGCCTTATCGTGGCCTCCCACAGGCAATCAAGTTTCTGTTAACCCACAGAGTATATTTATGCAAATTACAAAAAGAAGAAAAGTGTCCCTTCCTTCCCTGTACCAAGCCACAGATCTTAACTAGCAGAACCCAGACTTAATTTTAGCCTCTAGACCCACTTTTAGCTAGAGGCATTTTTGCAAAGAAAAATTTTTGCACTGGGATGGCAACCAATGCTATTTGGAGGTGGGGCCTTTGGGAGATAACTAGATTTGGATGAGGTCCTGGTCCCCCATAATGGGATTAGTGTCCTTATAAGAGGAGAAAAGGGGGCACCCAGGTGGCTCTGTCGGTTAAGCGTCTGGCTCTTGATTTCAGCTCAGGTCATGATGTTAGGGTCGTGGGATCCAGACCTGAGTTGGGCTCCATGCTCAGTGTCTGCTTGAAATTCTCTCCCACTCCTTCTCCCTCTCCCTCTGAGCCTCACCCTGCATGCTCTCTTGCTCTCTCTTTCAAATAAATAAATCTTAAAAAAAAAAAAAGGGAGAAAAGATCATATGCTGGGACATAACAAGAAGGTGGTTATCTGCAAGTGAGGAGGTATCATCAAAACCCAACCGTGCTGACACCGTGATCTCAGACTTCTAGGCTCCAGCACTCTGAGAAAATAAATGTCTGTTACTTAAGCCACTCAATCTGTGGTGTTTTGTTATAGCAACCTGAGCTAAAACAGTTTATAAGCCATCTAGTTGGGGATTAGAACTGGTCTCTAGTTTTCTCAAGGAAAAAACACCAAGGGGATGGTCAGACACTAGGGACTCAAAGTGAAAGTAAGAAATTCAGCTCTAGGGACAGAGGAGGACATGTTAGATAGGATTTCTACCCGTACACAATGAAAGCAATTAGGAGGCCATATTTCAATGCCAACCTCTAGACATTCAGAGACAAGGTATAGACAGAATATCTTTAGTCTCCATAATCAGGCAGAGTGATAACTCCAAATACATCTCTAGGCTTTGTTCTCATTTTTAAAAAAATATTTTATTTATTTACTTGAGAGCGAGAGAAAGCACGCATTGGGGGTAAGGGCAGAGGGAAAGGAAGAAGCAGACTCCCCACTGAGCTGGGAGCCTGATGTGGGGCTTGATTCCAGGACCCTGGGACTATGACCTGAGCAGAAGGCAGACGCTTACACAACTGAGCCACCCAGGCGGCCCCCATGTGCACTTTAATACAAACATTTATATTCTCTATTTGTTGTACACAAATGTATATATGATCATATCACTTCCTTTCCCTCTACCCTCTATTAGTTTGTTATAGCTAATGGCAAACTAATAAAAGGTCCTTTCTGCTTTAACTTGATAATCTTCTACAATTTTATTATGAAAGACCTATCCTCTTGCCATTGTTCTGAAACCTAAAAAGTACTCCATGTGAGGGATTTTCAAATAAATGCCAGGAGAACAGAACAGAAATATCAAAAGAAAGATATTACTCCAATGGAAAAATTTTCAAAAGTTTGGACAGATTAATTAATACACACAGAAATCCAATATAATCATTAATCAAAACATGCAAATTAAAACCAGGTACAAATTTTCACCTATTAATTTGTCAAAGACTAAAAATAAGTAAGGCTGGGAAGAAATTGCTATTGATTAAATTTAGCAACAAATTATTTGACATGTGGCTGGCACATAGTAATTATCTAATAGATGTTTGCTATTATTACTCTCAATAATATTTTTGTTTCTGACAAGGTTAGTGGGAATGTAAACTGATAAAACATTATATACATGTGAAATTATATCAAAATTCTTAAAAATGTTCATTATTCCCTTTGACCCAGGAAGTACATGAATTCCAGTAATAGGTACTAAAGAAATAATTGGACAAGTACGTAGTGATGCCAGTTTAAAATGGCTATTATGCCAGGGCTTACGAAAGTAAAACCTTTAATCTACATTTGCAAAAATTGGAAAATTAAGTTATATTTAGTACATAGGTTATGAAAACATGATGACAATTATATATTTATATAAAAAATTAATTTTTTAAAATGCAGATACAAAATTATATATGTAAGAAAATCCAAGTTTGTAAAAGAAAAGATTATGAATATCAATGTGTTGCATGCACAGAGAAAAATCTAAAAGCTATATACCAAAATATTAACTTAAACTACTGCTTTTCTTCCTTATATTTACCTTTGTAAGATTTTTTTAAAAATTAGTATTTACAATCAGATGAATCATTCTTATTTCAAAAATAACTGGCCATCATGCCAGTTCCACTATCTTCCTTGTTCTTAGGTCCTATGCCTATGCCTGCCTAAACTCGCCTTTCTTAATCCTCCACTTTGAGGTTTTCTTATACTGATTTTGACATACTAGTAACTCAATCACTTATAACCTTAATCTCAGAGTTTCAACTTTGAATCTATGAGACTTTTCTGGTTATAGTCAATGGCTTCATAACCAAATACACATAGCTCTCTGGGAAGTAAAACTATTCTCAGCTGAAGACTCTGGTTACACTTCTACAATTGCTGTGTCAGCTACCTCCAGTTCATTCACTGATAATCACCTTGACAGGTAAATCTCCTTGACAAGTGTCGACCTTCTGTAACAACTCAGCTCAGCTGTGTACTCTATAGGCCCTATGTTCCAAACTAAAGGCAATATTCCACCTGCAACCAGCTGGTCTTACTCTAGTCCCCTCCCCAGAAGGCTGCTGGTATCCTGTTGGATTCTAGCTCCTTAAACTAGATAAAATATCAGATAAACAGTAAATGCTGAGATTTTGACTATCTAAAATTTTAATAAGTAAATTTTGGAGGGAGCCTGGGTTGGTTAAGCATCTGCCCTCAGCTCAGGTCATGATCCCAGGGTCCTGGGCTCAAGCGCCACATTGGGCTCCCTGCTCAGCGGGAGCATGATTCTCCCTCTCCCTCTGTGGCTCCCCCTGCTTGTACCCTCTCACTCCCTCTCTCTCTGTCAAATAAATAAAATCTTTTAATAAATAAATAAATAAATACAATTTAAAAATATATATATTTAGAAATACTAGACTTATGGGAACCACATGTTGAATCATATGTTGAATTAGAGACTCTGCTCTTATTTGGGAAAAACTGATCATTTTAAATTTCTGGGCCAGCAGGTTAAAACACACACACACACACACACACACACACACACACCCATGAATAAACAGATTAATCCTTCCCATATAAAAGAGGTCTTTAGGAGAAAAACTCACCATCAAGATTAGTTCCTGGGATCTAAGCCAAATAGCTACATCTAGTGTTTAAAGTGGGATCAACAATTTTTAAGTATGGTCTTTGCTTTAAAAACAAAAATGTCACAGAAAGAGAGACTGGTTTTTCAATGTCAAGACTGACAAAGTCTTAAGTGATTCCCAGAGGCTTGGCAGAGGTATTACCATAAATTCCTTTTCTAGGGTGCCTGGATGGCTCAGTCAGTTGAGCGCCCAACTCCTGATCTCGGATGAGGTTGTGTTATGCCCCAATAATGGGTCCGTGATTAAAGGAGCAAGACTGATACAAAGCGAAGGTCAAGCAAAGCTTTATTTCGCGCCAAGCATCAAGAATCTAACCAAATGTTCAGGGCCGCACCTCTTACAAGAGAGGGCAACCCTTCTCTGTTTCACAGACTAGCTTTTAAGGGCAAAGGCCATGTGGTTGGGCCTGGCCACGCACAGGTGGCCAATGAAAATGTTACACACACAGGAAATTCCACAGTGATGCTAGGTGACCAACTGAATTACAATTTACCCTAGTAGACATTAGAACCAGCCTATTACACCTTGATTAGGATTGGCGCCAAAAAGGCTCCCAGAGGGCGGGGGTCCCTACTCCTTGGTAACCAGGGAGACAGTATGCAACCCTCCACTGATAGACGTCTCCACCTGGCCTGACCCACCCTTGTGGCTTTGTTACCGAAAACTGGTTTCTGGGACTTGTCTCCAAGTAAATCCCCTGGGGGAAGGGGAACAGGGACAGTTTCTAAATAGGTCCTTACAGTTGTGATCTCTGGGTCATGAGGTCTTGCTCCGGGCAGGGCATGGAGTGTGTTTAAGATTCTCCCCCACTCCCTCTGTCCCTCCACCCCTGTAAAAAAATCCCTTTTCTAGTAAATAATTCCTCCGACTAATGCAGTATGTGTGGCATTATTACTATTGCTAGAAAAAGAGAGTAAAAGTTCAAATTGAAAAAGCAAAGAGAAAAAAAATCAGATACCAAAAGTTTAATGTTGTTGTTTTCCACCAAACATGTAAGGTTACTATTATAGTTCTAGCACTGTTTTTTAAATGTAACTGAGAAAGAAAGAAAAATATAAATACTACCAAGAATTTTGCACTTGTCTCAAAGTCACTATATCTCAAAATTTGGTCATAACTCTTAATAATTTATTTTATTTTTTTAAGTAACCTCTATCCTCAATGTGGGGCTTGAACTATGACCCTGAGATCAAGAGTTGCAAGCTGTATCAACTGAGCCAGCCAGACACCCCAAGTCTTAATAATTTCAATACCCATACATATGATCCTTCCATTAAGTTGGCCTCTCAGTTGACTTATCTTTCTACAATAAATTTGTTCTCTGCTCTGCTTCAACTGCTTACTCCCAAGATGATAACCTAGACCTTGTCTTTACTGTCATTGCACTCCTCTACCTGACAACCCTTAATCTTTTTAGCTCATTCTCCCCAATGTTTGTTTCATTAATTTTTCAAACCCACTAGGCATGCCAATGCATTGAACCTACCGCCTCTACACTGTCCCTCATCCCCTCAGATCCTCATTTCCAGAAACTCTAAGCAAAGAGGAGCCTGTATTGTAATTTTTCACTTTCTTCTTTCCTCAAATTTCCAACATTTCCTCACTCTCTACCAATAACTTCTTCCTATTTCATTGAGAAACAAAAACAATCTGAAGAAAACCTCCAACTACTCCCACTATCACATCTACCACACTATTAACATCTGAACTCATATACTCTTACTCTCCTACCTCTGCAAGGATTTTCTCCTCAGAAATATATCCACACATAGCAAATTTTTCATTTAACTCCAAAGGATTTTCACATCTGCCTAAAGCTTATTCAAGGGTCCCAAATTAACAATGACCTATCGTTACATCATATTCCCACTGGTTAGGGGAAAAGGCAAGGGATGAAATAACATCGGGGAACTATGTGAATTATTTCACCTAAAAATATAGTAAAAGTTTTGTGGAACAGTGTCCAACTAAAAAAGTGTTTATTGAGAGCTGATTCCATGTCTAGCACTGAGCAACATTTAGAAATACAGTTTGACATGAGATCACCCTATACATTACTTAATTGCAAAGAGAAAAATATACCTTTACAATAGAATAGCCTGTTCGCACCTTAATCAAATGATCAAATTTACAGTAACAGTATTTGATCAAATGACCAAATTTAACCTAACAGTATGACCTGAGGAAGAAGCTTCCTTGTGAAATACATTTGATGTAAACTACTCAAGCCTCCAGGAACTTGCAGTTTATAGGAGATACAAGGTTTAGAAGCAAAAATGAATGCAATCAGACAGCTCAGTAATACAGTATTCTGCAGGACAACTGGCTTTGTTTCTTAAAAAAAAAAATCAAAATTGTTGGGAGGGGGGGTGAGTAGAGAGATTAGATTAAAAATTTGTGGTTAAAAGAGACCAAAGCAAGTGAAAAACCAACTGCAATACATAATTATTGATAGGACCCTAGTTCAAAAACCAACTACATACAAAAGGCATTGGGGGGGGGGGGGGCCCTGGGTGGCTCAGGTCATGATCTCAGGGTCCTGGGATGGAGCCCCACATCGGGCTCTCTGCTCAGCGGGGAGCCTGCTTCCCCTTCTCTCTCTGCCTGCCTCTCTGCCTACTTGTGATCTCTCTCTGTCAAATAAATAAATAAAATCTTTAAAAAAAAAAAGGCATTTAGGAGACTACTGGGGAAATCTAAATATTGACTGGATATTAAATATTAGAATAATAGTTCATTTTCTTTTTTTTTTTTTAAGATTAAAGCGGGGAGCCTGCTTCCTCCTCTCTCTCTCTGCCTGCCTCTTCTTAAATGTGTTAAGTTTTGTAGTTATATAGGACAATGTCCTCACAGATGTACAACGGTATAATGTATCAGTGTTCTCTGTTTTCTGAATTACCCTGGTACTTCAATTTTGAATTTAGCACAATAATTAACATTCTGTCTTGTGCCCAGTCTCAATAAATACATCACAAATTCCCAGAGGACAAAGTGGAAGGTTCCTGTAGGAGACTACAGTAACAGGATATTGGAATTAAAAAGCTAAATTAGAATGAGATTATGGCTGGTCTTAAAGACCCCAGGCAAAAGAATTATTTAGCAAGTTAACAAGATTTAGTGGTGAGGAGAGCCTAAAGTAGGATGGTAGCAATAAAAATGAAAAGTCCTGGGGTACCTGGGTGGCTCAGTGGGTTAAGGTTAAGCCACTGCCGCCAGCTGGGGTCAGGATCCCGGATCCTGGGATTGAGCCTCACATCTGGCTCTGCCAGCTTCTCCCTCTCCCCGTCGCTCCCCCTGGTTGTGCTGTCAGAAATAAATAAAAATATTTAAAAAAAGAAAGGGAGGGAGGAAGTAGGGATGGAAGGAAGGAAGAAAAGTCCTGGTAATTACGGGGAACATTTACACTCCCCTTGCATTGGGGCTCTTACTAGCTTCCACAAAAAAGCTAGCCAAACCTGTAGAGCTTTATAAAGCCCCCAGCACTGTAACATTACAGCTTCCGTCTCCCAACTCAGGGTTTAACTGGAAGAGGTGACTTTAAGTAGACTTCTTCACGTGGACATTCACTGCCAACATTCATTCGCTGAACCAGGAGCTTTAATTTTCAAAATAAATTCTTATTTTCAAGAACACTGCACATCCACGCACGTGGGTAGTAATAAATAGCCTCGGTAATATTAGAAAAGGTCAATTTTACCTAAGTGGTTCAATTCCCCTGTTTTATGAAGTACAGTCCATCCTTTAGTCTTTGGACCAAGAGTCTGTGTTCTTGGACTACTTAGAGCACAAAAACGAGGTTGGTTCAATCGGTTTCCCGAACAAAGGTCAAAGCCGCCGGCCAGAAAGGTATCTTTCCGCCAGGCGTGGGCACACACCGCGCAGTGATCGCTTGCCGTGCCCTCTCACCCAGATTCCCGGCTGGCCCCGCTCCGCCAGCGGGCTCCAGTTACGGACCGCGAATCCTGGGTCCCTCTCAGCATGACCCTTCGCTACCACTCGAGAGGTCGCATAGTCTGAACTCAGGGCTCGAGGGAAATGAAGCCTTTTCGTGGACCACCCCTCGGGGCCCATTAGGCCCCAGGAGATCATCGAACACCCTTCTCCCACTCGCCCAAGGTCGTACGGACGCGGCCCCACAGGCGTCCAGAAGGGCGTACGCAACCCCTCCCCCTCTCTCCTCTTCCCCTTCCGCCCCCCTTTCTGTGCAATCCGCTCCTCCTCCCTCCCCACCGCCAACAATGCCGGTGGGCGGGACCAGGATGTAGGCGGGGCCAGAGGGATCAAGCGCCCCGCGTCGGGGACGACCCTAGCAGTGTCAACGCCGCGGACTGAGTTGGCGTTTGAGTGTCCGGACCGGGAGTTAACATGGCAGCGGTGTTTAGGCGTAGCTGCAGGGTGAGAGAGAGCAAGGCTCGGTGGGGTTGGGAAGTGGAGGTTGTGGTGTTTGGAAGGAGTGGGAGGGTGGGAAGCCTGGGGTGAAAATATGTGCTGTGCCGGGGTTGGGGGAGGAGGGACTCCCTCGGACCAATATAGGCGCTGGTCACTTTCAGAATGTCCTCCCCCCCCCCCCCCCCCGCCCCCGGCCGGGGGAACGTGAACCTGTCTCTGAACTGGGCGGGGATCTCAGAGCAAAGGCCTTGTTTTTGCAATATGTTTTAGAGAAAACTCTACTGGCTTGCTATCTCTAGCCCAAGAAGAAATCATAAAAGTTAAATTTCATCGTGCTTTTGATAATGCTAGAAAGTGTAGATTTCAGACATTCTTGTCTTGGGGGGCTGCAGAGTCACCGGGAAAAGGAAAACGAAGCAGCCGCTTCTTGGGATACTTAATATCTTTAATAATCTTTGGTTTTGGACTGTGGAAGAGAACACTTCTGTTCCGTACATTACAAAGTAAAAAGAAGAACCTACCGCAGTATTTTGCTCGAAGCTTGTCTATTCTAGTGTTGTGGCTCACAGATTCTAATTTGTCTCAATCATTAGATGCTCTGTGCCTTAAGTATTGTTGATATATTAACACAAAACTGCAATTTAAATGTCATTTATAATTGAGTCAAGAAATTCACGTTCTTGACCCAAAAAGAGTAGAAATTTTAGAATGTATAAGAATTCTAACGGATTGTTGTCCAATATTTGTTATTGCTATACACGTTAAGGGGCCTGAGGGGAGAAATCGGGGGATTTTAAAAATGAATTTTAACTCCCTCTGACACCAGGGGGAAAAAAGACCGATTTCTCAATTTGCAATGAAAAATATAGAAAAACCTGATCCAGAAAACTTCACCTCTGTATCTCTTCTTTGACATTCCCATAAAATTTAAGGATTCTTATATTCCTAAGAAATACACAAAAGCATTTAATTATAGTTGTGCTGTTATTGCAGAATTGAGGCTTGATTGAAGGTGCTGTCTTTTGGAGATTTGGAATTGTATTGTTCTGGGCAGAGCGCCCAAAGTAATAAAATCAATATTTATATGGCATGTGTCCAAGATGCATTATTTAATTATGTCAACAAGTTATCCAGTAAGAAAGGCCTTATTTTCTAGGTTCATAAAGAAGCTACAGGAAGTTAGTAATTGGTGCAAGCTCTGAGAAATACTTGTGGAATATAGACTTACCATCCTAAATCCAAATAGTCTACAGTTTCTGTATTCTGTGTCTACTGACCCACCTCTCTAAATGGCTAACATTATATGTAATTAGCAGATAGATGGGGATTGTTCCCTGGCTGTAGCTACTTTTGTATTTTGTTTTATATAACATTTTCCTGAAAAATAATATGTAAACTTTTTATACATTATTTTAAATCCACTAATAATTCCCTATTTAAAGCCTTGCAGACTATTTTACCTGTTTCGTAAGGTCTGATTTTTGTGCACTGGCATCTAAACACACATTTAGAAGAGCCGAGTTTATTCGGTCTGATTTTTGTGGGATGACGTTTTTCTTTATTCAATGTAATAACCAATTAGGAGACTTAAATTGAAAGAGCAGTATAGCAAGGTGGTTGATGGTATGGATTCGCTATAGTAAATGTTAGAATCCTGGTTCCATTTGAACTTCTGAGTCTCAGTTTCTTCATATGCAAAATAGGAATAAAAGTAGTGCCTTAATCCTAGGCTTGACTTAGAGATTCAGTGAATTAATACGTGGAATGTGACTGTAAACAAGTATAGGTTTGGTCTTTGATGACTGAACACTAAGGATTAGAGAAACCATGTTTTACTTCCAAAGTAAATTTAATGAAAGTTGCAAAGAAAATGTTAATTTTCATGCTCTGTAGTTTTTTTCCCCCCCAAATTATAAAGTGTTATTTTGAAAGAGCTATTTAAAATACTTGACAGGGCGCCTGGGTGGCTCAGTGGGTTAAGCCGTTGCCTTCAGCTCAGGTCATGATCTCAGGGTCCTGGGATCGAGTCCCGAATCGGGCTCTCTGCTCAGCGGCGAGCCTGCTTCCCTCTCTCTCTCTCTCTGCCTGCCTCTCTGCCTACTTGTGAACTCTGTCAAATAAATAAATAAAATCTTTTTAAAAAATGTAAAAAAATACTTGATGATCTTTATTGTCACTTCAAATATAGGTGATTCTCTGTATAAGCTGAAGTTGTCACCTACAAAATGGACAGTTTCTTTTTATAGTTTTCAAGAAACATAAGCAACATATGTATACTTATGTTTCAAACATAAGTATATTGTTCAGTTTCTTTTTTCTTTGGAATATTAGAATTGCATAGGGATATTTCCATCAAATCCTTTGAAGTGTAAACTATGTTTTGCTGTCCTCCAACATTTTCAGGAAGGAGTTACGGTATGGTTTCCATTAACTTTAATAAATGCAAATGGTTATTTTTGTGTACATTAAAATTGTCATGAGTATAAAAATAGACTGCAAAGGAACAATATATATATATGATACTTTTTATACATATTTTAAAAGAAATGGTATATTGCAGATATTAAGAAATGTAGCATAGCAATAGTTTAGAACAGGGTTGGCAAACCTTTTTGTAAAGGGACATTAAATATTTTCAGCTTTATGGACCGCATGGTTTCTGATAACTGTACAACTCTGCTGGAAAAGCAGCAATAGACAGTATGTTGTTCTAATAAAATTTTATTTACAAAACCGGTGGCTGCCATAGTGTGCTGACCACTGCCTTAGAATATTCTAAGAATGCCTATAGACAGCAGCAGAAAATATAGAACATAGTTTTAGGTTAATTTGTTTTGTTGAATAAAGTGAGGTATCTTAGAAAATGGAATCCTCCAAGGGGAAGATTCCCAGAGGCATACCTGTGAGGCTCACCAGACAGAGTATCAAAGTTGATAAGACTAGGGAACTCTTGAACACAGTACTATTCCGTCCTATTTTTGTCCCCACCCCAACTTCTCAATCACAAATGACCTAAAGCTTGTGAGATTTCCAGGATAGCAGTCCTATGTCTGGTAATACCCCTGACTATTGTTTGCCTCAGAGACACTCCACTTGAGTAGTACTAATACTGCTGATTAGTGTTATTTTCATTGTTTTTTAAAAAAATTTCTTTTGTAGTAAGTGTTCACACATCTAATACTTGGCTTATTTAATATAGAAATCAAGTTATAGTTGAAGGCATTTAAGTAATGACTTAAAAAACTATGCTCTTGAGTATAGTCAAACAAGTACGTGTACTCACTTGTAATTGCCAGTATTCTCTTATTTGATGTTTAATTTATCAAATTTATTTTAATAAAATTATCCTTTACAGATCCTAAAAAGTGTTTCTCGTTTTGACTGGAGATCACAACATAAAAAAGCTGCCCTACAGCATGAACCAAAATTGGGATTTAATTTTGGTATGTTTGTTCTGTCTTTTGACTTTAAACATATTTGTTATATATATGCATTTTTTATTGCATTGTATATGTATTTGTCTGGAATATATTTGTAAATCATCTTAGTATTGTCTGTCAATAAATAGAACCAATTACCATCCACAGATTTCCAGTCACACCCATTCTTCCTGATCTCTTTTTTTTTTTCAGCGTAATATTCTATGTAGAGACCTGTGTTAGCAGCAGACATAAATATCTGTGCCCCTTTTCCTAAGTATGTAACCCTAAAATAACAAATTTACTGATAGGTACAGTCTTCAAGTTAGAAATTTGAATGCAAAAGATACGTTTTGAACACTTAGATACACAGTGCTAGGAACCTGCTAAGAAGCCAAAGCCTGTTTAGACCCTAATATATCTGAATTGCAGTTTTGTTGCTAATGGATAGGGTTTAAAGTCCTGGGATCAGGGAGTCATGTGGTTTGGGAAGGAAAAGGCATAAGATCTCCCTTTCCCTTTGCTTTCTATTTTAGTATATGTGCTGCTGAAGCGAGCACACCCTTTGCTTTCTATTTTAGTATATGTGCTGCTGAAGCGAGCACACCCTTTGCTTTCTAAAATGCAGATCCTGAGCAAAAAAAAAAAAATTGAAATAATAATCCCTATTTTTAGCATCCATCACCTCCTAAAGTGCTTCTTGCTTAAAATTGTTACCTTTCCTTTAGTTAAAAATCCATTTTCTCTGGTTTCTTGGTCTCAGAAAATAATTACAAGTCAGCTCAGATAATTCATACCCCAATACAAATGACAAGCTCAGAGCTCACCAGGGTTATCATTTTTGGTTTTCATTTTATTTTTTAAGGTTGTTAGCTTCTTTACAGTTTTTGAAAGAGAATTAAATGGGAAATTTCAGGCCATGTGAGGATAGCAGCTTGGGGCATTGGATTTTCTCCTACTGTGTTATTAACATAGGTATCATTGCTATTTAGTTTCAGTTTGTCACTTATAGATTCATATTTAGTAGTAAGAAACCAGCTGGAGAAATCTGGTGGTTTATTGAGTAACAAGATGGGATAGATCCAGGTGTTCAGGAGTGAAGTCATTAAACTTAAGGACCAGAGATAACATCTGTGAGCAGTTGTATCTGGCTCTTTCTAAAGTGGAGATAAGGGCACCTGGGTGGCTCAGTGGGTTAAGCCGCTGCCTTCAGCTCGGTTCATGATCTCGGGGTCCTGGGATCAAGTCCCGCATTGGGCTCTCTGCTCAGCGGAGAGCCTGCTTCCCTCTCTCTCTCTCTGCCTGCCTCTCTATCTACTTGTGATCTCTCTCTGTCAAATAAATAAATAAAATCTTTTAAAAAAAAAATAAAGTGGAGATAATCTCTACAACATGAGATTTATCTGAAGGTTAATATACTGCATATGTAAAGTCCATAGTACACAGTGACCAGATTTAAGTAGGTTCTTAATAAATAATAGAAACTAGGTCCTGCCTTCCCTTTCCTTTACTCACCCACAACCTTGGTATCTAATGGTTCCAATATTGGAAGTAATTGTGATATAGAGAACAGTGACTGAAACTCAAGTATACTTTTACTGCTAATTCATGGTAAGACTGTGAGGCTATCATGTCCTCATTCTGAGCTTTTGTTTCCTTATCTATAAAATGAGAGGTTTGATTTTAGGCTATTTGATCCAACACCAAAATTCTCATGTCTTTTACGTTTTATTTCTCATATCCCTATACAAAATGATTATTATAGTCTTGAATATGATGGCTCATTCTTATCTCTTTGTTTTTGTTCTTATTGTTCTTACCTGAAATACCCTATATCTCTTTTAAATCTTACCTATCCTTTGATGTTTGACACAACCACATTAAAACCCTATGATAGTATGGATTTGAAAAAATCCAAATGATCAGCTCCTGTCCTCAGTCCAACCACCACATTCATTTCATTAGTTTTATAACAACAGAACCTCATATTTTTTACAGTTGAATTAGAGTTCTATCTTACTGTTAGCTTTTGAGAAACCCTCCCACCACTTTTTTACCAGTTGCTTTGTGCTAATTTATAACCTTAAATTATCTGAGTTTAAAGGGAGAGTGAAATTGTAGTATTGGTAGTCTTTTTTTATTCCTTTTTTTTTTTCTTTCCTTTTTTTAAAATTTTATTTATTTGAGAGAGAGAAGCAGAGTCCCTGCCTAGCAGGGAGCTCCATGCCGGGCTCCATGCAGGGCTCGATTCCAGCACTCCCAGATTATGACCTGAGCCGAAGGCAGATGCTTAACTTACTGAGCCACCCAGGCATCCCACATATTGGTATTTTTTTTTTTTTTAAGATTTTATTTATTTATTTGACAGCGAGAGAGAGATCACAAGTAGGCAGAGGGAGAGAGAGAGGGAAGCAGGCTCCCTGCTGAGCAGAGATCCCGATATGGGACTCGATCCCAGGACTCTGAGATCATGACCCGAGCCGAAGGCAGCGGCTTAACCCACTGAGCCACCCAGGCGCCCCACATATTGGTATTCTTATATGATACTTTGGAACAAGTTTTATTGGTTTATGGTCACTGAGCATGTCTCATCTCCCTGCTTGGACTGATTCTTGAGATCAGGGAGTATCTTATGTTTAGTTTCATCTCAGGATTACTAAACATTTGATAAATCTGCTTAGGAACTAATAACAAGTAAAAACAATTTTTTTTTTATTCTCACCAATTAGAAGAGAAAAACAAATTTATGTCTGTTATTAATTTGTAAAAGATAGAAATCTTACCTACGTCCTTTGGTACTTGTATTGACATAGGTTTATTTATATTATATAGTGAAATCTTTCTAGTCCAAAAGTGTGTTGTGATCTTTGTGGTTTATTTGTGGACTTTTCTGGTTAATCAAGAGTTAAAGACTCCATTATAAATTTTCACATACTGAGTTCATAGGACTTTTTTCCTCAGCTCATTATCTTGTTTTAATATTTCTTAAATGATTTACTCTTAGAGCTCACTGAACAGCAAAAAGAGTTTCAAGCTACTGCTCGTAAATTTGCCAGGGAAGAAATAATCCCAGTTGCTGCAGAATATGATAAAAGCGGCGAGGTAGGTATATGCATTTTAAGGAGAAAAGAGTTTTCTACATTTTTAAGATTATATAATTGAACTATGTAGATTTTTAATGTAATTGGTTTTTTTTTTAAAGGTCTTTTTTACTTTTTTCTTTCCTTTTAGTACCCTGTCCCCCTAATTAAAAGAGCATGGGAACTTGGCTTAATGAATACACACATTCCAGAGAGTTGTGGTAAGTTTTCTTCACATTTTTTTTTCCATTTTATTTATTTTTTCAGCGTAACAGTATTCATTCTTTTTGCACAACACCCAGTGCTCCATGCAAAACGTGCCCTCCCCATTACCCACCACCTGTTCCCCCAACCTCCCACCCCTGACCCTTCAAAACCCTCAGGTTGCCCCAACCTCCCACCCCTGACCCTTCAAAACCCTCAGGTTGTTTTTCAGAGTCCATAGTCTCTTACGGTTCGCCTCGCCTCCCCAATGTCCATAGCCCGCTCCCCCTCTCCCAATCCCACCTCCCCCCAGCAACCCCCAGTTTGTTTTGTGAGATTAAGAGTCATTTATGGTTTGTCTCCCTCCCAATCCCATCTTGTTTCATTTATTCTTCTCCTATCCCCCTACCCCTCCATGTTGCTTCTCCATGTCCTCATTTTTCTTCACATTTTTAATCCTTATAATGCATATGAACAGGGAAAATGGTAAAACTCTGCTCATTCTTTCAAATATTAGCTGCCATTCATCTTAAGTCATTTATGGTAAGTGGCTTTCTACCTTTATCTTTCTGTTCAGACTTGAGTATTTGCCTGTTTTGAGAAACCTGTATTAATACTTCAAGGCATTTTTCCTTTATAACTCACTTCAACCTTAACTTCATCCTAGACATTGGTAATTTTTCTTTAGAATTAGTCAATTTGTTGCATTTTGGTTCTACCTTTGATTTTACATTTTGTTCAGACTTTTTTCTGTGAGATAGTCACTCCTTCAGGTGAAAGAATCAAAGTTTTAGCACAGTTGAATCAAATTTTTACAAAATCAAGTTGAAACAGGAAGGCAGGTCCAGATTACAAATAGAAAAATTTTTGAAATATTTAAAACTATTTTAGAGAAGTGTAATTTATTACTGTGTTAACCAGAACATTTTTTTAGTTTCTTGGTAATTAAAATAGTTCACCTTTATTTCTAAGATCTACTACATATTACAATGGGTCTTAAAATATTTTGATTCTATAGGAGGTCTTGGACTTGGAATTTTTGATGCTTGTTTAATTACTGAAGAATTGGCTTATGGATGCACAGGGGTTCAGACTGCTATTGAAGCAAATTCTTTGGGGGTAAGTTTCTTAGAAAATTAATTGCCTAAGTGAAACCGTACTGCTAGGTTAGGTTAGTTGGCCAGCACAATTTTCTTTAAAAGGAATACAGGAAGGGCGCCTGGGTGGCTCAGTGGGTTAAAGCCTCTGCCTTCAGCTCAGATCATGATCCCAGGGTCCTGGGATCGAGCCCCACATCGGGCTCTCTGCTCAGCGGGGAGCCTGCTTCCTCCTCTCTCTCTGCCTACAAAATCTTCTAAAAATAAATGAATAAAAGGAACACAAGATTGTGCAGTGAAGCCTAGAGTTCTTACTGCATAAGTTGATCATTCTGTTCCTGTTGTCCCCAGTAATTGGAGTCCTAGCTGTCCTTGTGGGGAAACTGTCTGCTTTGGCTGCTGTGTCAGTGGCAATTCTTAGGTAAGGGCAAGGCCAAAGACTAGCATTCCAGAGAGAAGGATCAGGAAGGCTTGCTGCCACTGCTGGCAGTGCTGAATTTAGTGAGCAGTTCTTAAGACGGCTGATCATATATAGCACATTATTTATCCCAAATTTAATTCTTGGTGTATGTTACTACAGTGGATTTTTACATATTACCAACAAGCCCAATATAACTTAATTTTTGAAAATACTAGATTCACAGATTTATTTCCTCTTGGTTTTACTCTCTTAAAGGAAGAATAAAGGCTAGACAGTTCTTTGGACTTATCCCTTGGGAGAAAGTAGTACTCTCGTTTTGAATTAAAGTATCTCTGAATTTACATACCTAATAAAAATATCTTGCTTTTTTCAATGTCACGTTTCTTTGGTAGCAAATGCCTCTTCTTATTGCTGGAAATGACCAACAACAAAAGAAGTATTTGGGGAGACTGACTGAGGAGCCACTGATGTGTGTGAGTATGTGCAGCTGCTGCTTGGAACAAGAGTGCTATTTCTTCTTTCTAATACGTATGTGTACACTGGAATGTAACACATGAAGACAAAAGTTAGCAACATATTTAGGTATAATGGTTGTTTCTGGGGTACAAGGCAAATGTCATAATCTCCTAGCTTATTGCCAAGAAAGAAATACTTGCTGTTTAATGGAGCACTGTGCAGTTCAGGACCTGAGTGAGTGTGTCAGAAAGTTCAGACTGAATGTATGACAGTAGGTGTTTGAACTAATAGTCTTTTGAACTAAGAAGAAATTAACATGACTGAAAAGTTACTCTATTTGTTGAGCAAGTGGCTTGGAAAGAATATAGATTTTATTTAATTCCCTGAGCACTACTCAACAAATATTTAAATTGGATTTTTAAAAGATAGTTATTGGGGCCCCCACCTGGCTCATTCAGTAGAACAGGTGACTCTTGATCACAGGATCATGAGTTCAAGCCCCACACTGTGCATGGAGCCTACTTAAAAAAAATACATATACATACACACACACACACACACACACACTGAGGACCTATTCTAAAAGTGTTTTTACATAAGGATTTTGAATTTTGTTTATCAGCTGAACAGATTTCAATTTAGGGTGTGTGTGATTGTGATACCAAAATATAGTAAATTTTATCAGTTTTGAACTAATTGTGAATATAGGTCTGAAAGACTAGAAAGTTAAAAATCAAGGTTTCTCTTTTCAGGTACCTTAATTTTAGGCAAACTGCTTAATAAAAACATTTATACAGATTTTTTAAATTAATTGGTAGCTCTTAAATCAGAGTTTAGTAGGCTAATTCTCAATATTGTCTAAGATTGTGTGACACATTTAGATTGTTTTTCTGTATCCTATATAATACTAGAAATAAGCTAAAAAAATTTTAGTATGGAGTTGCTTAGGAAAACCTACATTAATGCACTGATAAGAATACTTATAATTGTTGCTTATAAATACGTATTTCTAAGATAAAAGTCTTTAAAAATAGTTCAAGTATTTTAAATATTTTTTGGCTGTTTTGTGTGTTATCAATACTTCAGTATATATAAAAATAAATTTACTGTAGTCCCTATGTTATTCTAACTTCTGAATTAATAAAGGTTTACTATACATTTTTCCCCTGCTAGTGTATAATGGCAGTAAATGTACCCAGAATATGAAGTCAAGGATGAAAATGAAAATAGTCAATTCCCTTACATGCATAGAATTTACATGTTATGGGACTCTGCTACTTTGGAATTACAAACTCTGGGTAACCCTGCATTTATCTTAATATCATTTGCATTTGTTATTCTGCCTGGAATACACATTCCTTCTTTATCCCCAAAGGACACCTTTTCCTTTTTGAGATTTGATGTGAGCATCACCTTTGGAAAGCTTTTCCTGACATCCTAAAGCTAAACTAGTTTCACAAGACCATTGTGTATGACTGTAGTATGTAGATATGTAATTAGAATATAGTTAGTATTCATCTCCACTCTTGTGGAAATCTTGAAGACCGGTCTTTTATCTCTAGTTTTTCCATCTCCTGGTTCATAACCTGGTACATAGTAGATATTAAAGAAACATTTGAATGAATGATTACATGTGAATGAATTAACTTGAAGTTATCTAACATTTTGATTTATATGGTTTATTGATATCCTATATCTAGTTTTGAGTTATGTATTAAATGTTGGTACATTTGAGCAGTTTATTTGATTCTCTGAGAACATCTTATTTTTAGGTATTTAAAAATATTTAAAATACTGGCTTCAAAAATAAAATACACTCCTGGTTCTAAACATTCATAATTTAATAATTAAATTTAAATTATTTTTATTGCTTCCATATATTTAAGGCTTACTGCGTAACAGAACCTGTAGCTGGCTCTGATGTAGCTGGTATAAAAACCAAAGCTGAAAGGAAAGGAGATGAATATATTATTAATGGTCAGAAGATGTGGATAACCAATGGAGGAAAAGCTAATTGGTATGTTGTTTAAAACATCTCTATATTATTGCTTGTTAATTACTTCATATCAGAGTCTTCTCTCCTTTCTTATTAAAGCACCACAATTAAGATAAGTTTTAGGGGTGCCTAGGGTGGGTCAGTGGGTTAAGCACCTGCCTCTGGCTCAGGTTGTGATCCCAGGGTCCTGGTATCCAGCTGTGGCACCCTGCTTAGTGGGGAGCCTGCTGCTTCCTCTCCTGCTCTCCCTGCTTATGCGCTCACTCACCGTCTCTCTGTCAAAATAAATAAATAAATAAATAAAATATTTAGAAAAAGTAAGTTTTATTCATGGAACTGGAATGTCTATAAAAGATCATAAATAGTTTAGTTATTATTTATAAAAATAAATAGTTATTTTTATTTTTTATTTATTTATTTTTTTTTTAAGATTTTATTTATTTATTTGACAGAGAGAGATCACAAGTAGGCAGAGAGGCAGGCAGAGAGAGTGAGAGGGAAGCAGGCTCCCTGCCGAGCAGAGAGCCCGATGCGGGACTCGATCCCAGGACCCTGAGATCATGACCTGAGCCGAAGGCAGCGGCTTAAACCACTGAGCCACCCAGGCGCCCCATAAATAGTTATTTTTAAAAACTATTTTTAAGCCCTGAATTATTTCTTCAACCTAACTCTTCAGAAGTTTAATTTGTAAAAGAAAGTAAACAAAAACACCTGCTCTGGTTGAACATGAATCCATCTACATGGCTTAGTATCTCCACTGGCTATACTAGCATCTCCTTGGAACTGTTCTCTGAAGACTGTGGAAAAGGAAAGCCATTGGTATGGTACATTTCTCTGATTCTGAACAATAGGCGAAGACAGTCTTAGAACTCAGATTATCTTTTAGAAAAGACAGAATGTTATTTTAGTAAAATCTAAAGGTCAAAGTGTATAGGTCTAAAAACAATGATGTGAAGTTCAACAAAGGATCATAAAATCACCTGCATAAATAAAAATGTTGACGAACCTATTTATACCATTATTTGTGGAAAAAAGGTGACAGTAAAATGGATACCTGTAGATTCAGTAGGAATCAACACTGTGATGTCTAAGAAAGTAATGTAATTTCTGGCTGAAATGATAGAAGTACAACACAAATGAGGGAAAAGTGGTAATAGTTCTGTATGACACATTTTAAGACTTGCGTTGACAAAAATGGAGTAAGTTAAGAAGCAAGTAAGTATCCCTCATTAAGAAGAGTCTAGAAAACATGTCCAGTGAAGAGTAAAGGAATTAAGTTAGTTTAGAAGAATTTTGAAAGTTTTGGAATAACATCACACAGACTAAAGAGCAGTGTTATACATTTGCTTCAGGAAGCCAGTGGAATTAATGGGTCAAAGTTAGAAAAATGGGGTGCCTGGGTGGCTCCGTTGTTAAGCATCTGCTTTCCGCGCAGGTCATGATCCCAGGCTTCTGGGATTGAGCCCTGCATCAGGCCCCCTGCTCAGCGGGAAGCCTGCTTATCCCCCTCCAACTCCCCCTGCTTGTGTTCCCTCTCTTGCTATGTCTCTCTCTGTCAAATAAATAAATAAAAATCTTAAGAAAAAAAGTTAGAAAACTGTAGACATAAAAACAAGCTTTTCCAACAACAGTGCTGTCCAGTGTTATTGAGTTGTCATGGGAAATAATGTTTTTACCCATGACTGCAAGTATATAGATAGAGACTTCCTAGGATAAGGGTTTGCTGGTGATTGAAATAATGAACTAAATGGGCTGTTCCTCCTTGTCTGCAAAAATTCTGATTCAGCAGTTTTCTAGCAGGTAAAGCATTATTCCTGGGAATGAGCCTACCAGGAAATTATTTATTTTAAACAGTACCTATCAACCCCTTTATCACTGTCCAGTATTAAGGAGGGCTAGATGATTATCTTTAAGTAAGTCGTCATGATATCAGAATGTAATAGAAAAATGAAGGAACTATTAAAATTTAACAAGTTGAGAGAAATCTAACAGTGCAGTTAAAAGTTTTCATAATTTGGGACACCTGGGTGGCTCAGTCGGTTAGGCCACTGCTTTCGGCTCAGGTCATGATCCCAGGGTCCTGGGATTGAGTCCCGCCTCAGGCTCCTTGCTCA
Organism: Meles meles; assembly: GCF_922984935.1. Lineage (NCBI taxonomy): Eukaryota > Metazoa > Chordata > Mammalia > Carnivora > Mustelidae > Meles > Meles meles. Next base: position 153,397,317 of record NC_060066.1, on the reverse strand, counting down.
GCAGGGAGCCTGCTTCCCTCTCTGCCTCTGTCTGCCACTCTGCCTGCTTGTGCACATGTACTCTCTCTCTCTCACAAATAAATAAATGAAATCTTTTAAAAAAAAGTTCTTATGGGGCGCCTGGGTGGCTCAGTGGATTAAGCCGCTGCCTTCGGCTCAGGTCATGATCTCAGGGTCCTGGGATCGAGCCCCGCATCGGGCTCTCTGCTCTGCAGGGAGCCTGCTTCCTCTTCTCTCTCTGCCTGCCTCTCTGCCTACTTGTGATCTCTCTCTCTGTGTCAAATAAATAAATAAAATCTTTAAAAAAAAAAAAGTTCTTATAATTTTAAGAATTCATTAGGTATAATTCTCATGTAGTAAGACAAATTAGGTAATATAAGAAACTAGAAGATAATTTTTACTATTTTTACTACTATCAAAGAAAATTGTAGAGTAAATTATAAATAACTTATTAGTGTTAAGCATAGGATATAAATTTGTTTAAGGAATTTTTTTTAAGATTTTATTAATTTATTTGATAGATCACAAATAGGCAGAGAGAGAAGGGGAAGCGGGCTCCCTGTTGAGCAGAGAGCCTGATGCAGGGCTCAGTCCCAGGACCCTGAGATCATGACCGAGCTGAAGGCAGATACTTAACCCACTGAGCCACCCAGGCGTCCCTGTTTAAGCAATTTTTCAAAAATTGTCCTATGTCAGGCTATTTAGAACATAGGTTACATTTAGTTTCACTTTAAAAATCACTCCTCCTCTGGGAGGAGTGCCTGGGTGGCTTAGTGGGTTAAGCATCTGCCTTTGGCTCAGGTCATGATCACAGGGTCCTGGATCAAGCCCCACATTGGGCTCTCTGCTCAGCGGGGAGCCTGCTTCCCCCCTCTCTCTGCCTGCCTCTCTGCCTACTTGTGATCTCTCTCTGTCAAATAAAAAAATAAAATCTTTAAAAATTTTTAAAAAATCAATTCTGGGGAAAATTCTGGAGGGAAAGCCTGGTAAATATTCATAATAATTCAGCTATAACAAAAACAGTGATTTTGCTGCAAGAAGAAGACAGTAGGCAGAATACGGGTGTCTTTATTTCATTTGTTACTCCTTTTGCAGGCAGCTCTATTTGTTGTCCTTTTCCAGGTAGCTTGTCCCTTAAAGAATCAGACTAGTTTTGGGAAGGGAAAAATGCCATTTCCAATATGATACATATTTTTCTTTTTATATTGTATAATTTTGATAAGAGGAATTTTTACTAAGAACTCACACTACTAAAAAAAAAGTTAAATACAGTATTAAGTAAGAAGTAACCTGGGTTAAAACACTAGCTCTGTCACATCATAAGTATGTGACTTAGGCAAGCTTTTGAGCCTCTCTGATTCTTCATTTCTTTTTTTTTTTTAAAGATTTTATTTACTTATTTGACAGAGAGAGATCACAAGTAGGCAGAGAGGCAAGCAGAGAGAGAGAGAGGAGGAAGCAGGCTCCCCGCCAAGCAGAGAGTCCGATGCGGGACTCGGTCCCAGGACCCTGGGATCATGACCTGAGCCAAAGGCAGAGGCTTAAACCACTGAGCCACCCAGGGCCCTGATTCTTCATTTCTTAATCTGTAAAATGGGAGAATAATAATTGGGATTGTTGGAAGGACTAAATGAGATAGCTGTCACCATGTGTTGTCTATTCATGTCACTGTGTTGTCATCATATCCATATTATATATGTATTAGGTATTTCTTACTGGCTCGTTCTGATCCGGATCCAAAGACTCCTGCTAATAGAGCCTTTACTGGATTTATTGTGGAAGCAGATACCCCAGGGGTGCAGATTGGAAGAAAGGTAAAGTGTGTATTTATTGGTGATTAAGGCCTCAAATACTATTTTAACTATAAATTTCAAAATTATTCTTTTAGCTTCCTTTATTGAAAACATTTTCTTTGTACTAAGTTGCAATAAAAATAAAGCTTCCCCCCTTTTTTTTCTTTTAAGTTTTTGTTTTAATTCCAGTTAACATACAGTGTTTCAGGTGTACAGGATTCTTAGTGATTCAACACTTCCATACGTCACCCCTGTGCTCATCAAGATAGGTTTGCTCTGTAACCCCCATCACGTATTTAACCCATCCCTTAAAAGCTATGTTTTGATATTATCAGGTGAAATAGTCTATATATTATAGCTGAAGATTTTAAGTTCAGAATAATCCTTTTGATTCATGATTTGGAAAACTGGTTGTTCCTGGTGCCAGTCTATAATAGCTGTGAGGTATAATGAAGCAGAAATGCAGCTGCCATTTATGTGGCCTGCCCAGTAATGGAGTTTTAGATTTCAGAAGATTTCCCCACTCTTTTCCCTTCCTCACAGCAGCCTTTTTGGTAGGATAACTAGTATTATGCCCACTGTAGTGATTAAAACAATACCCCAGATCATATAACACCAGTAAGAGAAAATTCTGTGCCTGAGGAAAGTATGGGAATGGTAAAGAACCTTGAATGCGGGAAGGCTAGAAATTTTGTTTAAATAAGAAAAGATAATGTAACATATTTGAGAACTGGTGTAATTCTGAATGTGTGGAGATAATTTAGCACTAACATTTCAAGTAGACTAAAGAGAAAAGTTTAAAAATTTAGCAAATCAAAGAAGGAAGAAATGAAGTCATTAAAATCATTTTTAGTGAGAGCTAAGATTGTAACTTTGAGACTAGGAAGAGGAGACTTAAATTTACAACTGTAAAACTCTTCTCTGCAAAATGAATTTGTAAAAAAGAAAACCTAATGATGACCAAATGATGTCTATATTGAAGGGAAAGGAGAAATTTTGGAAGTTTATTAATAGTTATCAAAGGTTGCGTAATCCTGTTTTATTAAAAGCCATCAGAATCTCTCTGTTGTACTCAAGCCTCTTGAAAATGGAAGCATTTACTAGAATATGGAAGAGGGGCAACTTTGCTTTGAGGCCACAGAATATTAAAGGTGGAAAATATACACATTATTTCAGTCTGTTCACTGAATGTTGAAACTGAGATCCAAGTAAATGATTTACACACTTAAAGGCGGAGTTGAGATCACTACTAAAGTATCCTAGGAACTTGCCCAATGTGGCTTCTTTTTTTTTATAGCAGTTTTTTTTTTAATATTTTATTTTTTTGATAGAGAGATCACAAGTAGGCAGAGAGGCAGGCAGAGAGAGAGAGGGAAGAAGCAAGCTCCCTGATGAGCAGAGAGCCCAATGCGGGGCTCGATCCCAGAACCCTGAGATCATGACCTGAGCCAAAGGCAGAGGCTTTAACCCACTGAGCCACCCAGGCGCCCCCCAATGTGGCTTCTAACTCTGTTTTTCTTTTTTCTTTTTTTTTTAAGATTTTATTTATTTATTTATTTGACAGAGAGAGATCACAGGTAGATAGAGAGGCAGGCAGAGAGAGAGAGAGAGGGAAGCAGGCTCCCTGCCGAGCAGAGAGCCCTATGCGGGACTCGATCCCAGGACCTGAGATCATGACCTGAGCCGAAGGCAGCGGCTTAACCCACTGAGCCACCCAGGCGCCCTAACTCTGTTTTTCTATACTCTGTTTCAAGAGTAGATATTAAAGGTAGACTGTACTTCACCAGTGAAATTATAGTGAGGTTGTTGTGTATAACAAAGTGTAAGTTGTAAGAATGGATGTGCTTCTTCCAAGTAAATGGTTTGTTTTTATTTATGTTCTATTCGTGTTTTTTTTTTTTTTTAAAGATTTTATTTATTTATTTGACAGTGAGAGAGAGATTACAAGTAGGCAGAGAGGCAGACAGAGAGAGAGAGAGAGAGGGAAGCAGGCTCCCTGCCGAGCAGAGAGCCCGATGTGGGACTCGATCCCAGGACGCTGAGATCATGACCTGAGCCGAAGGCAGCGGCTTAACCCACTGAGCCACCCAGGCGCCCCTCGTGTTTTCTTTTTAAGGATGGTTGCGAGAAAACTTAAGGCCAAATTTATGGCCATTTCTAAAAAGTGCAAAGGACCTAACAACTTACACTGTTTTTAGTAGTAAACCCACTTGTGGATTTTATCATGCTATTTCTAGTCTCTTTTTTCCCAATTTTCTCACTTAAAAAATATCTCTCATTCAACAAATATTTATTACTGAGTTCATCCTATATACTAGGCACTATTCTGTTATTGGGGATACCATACGGATCAATACAGACAAAAATCCCTGCCTTTGGGGAGCTCACTTTCTAGTGAGAAAAACAGATAATTATATTATATATATTTAAACCTCCTTAAATCTTTTTTTGAAATATATGGGCATTTTATAGATTTGTGAAATTTAATGTTTTTAAAAATACTTTTTGTTTTATATGTCATCTGGCTTGAGAGGATACAGGAAGCATTTTGGTTTTAAATGTTTTAGTGTTTGGAGGTGCCTGGGTAGCTCAGTCAGTTGAGCATCAGGGTCTTGGTTTCAGCTTAGGTCATGATCTCAGGGTTCTAGGATTGAGCCCCACCACCTCCAGAGGTGAGTCAGAGGGGAGTCTGCTTGGGATTCTTTGTCTCCCTCTTCATCTACCCCTTCCCCCCACCCTTGCTCACAGGAGGACAGGCTCTCTCTCTCTCTCTCTCTCCCCCTCTCTCTTTAAAATAAACCTTTTTAAAAAAATGTTCTAGGGGCACCTGGGTGACTCAGTGGGTTAAAGCCTCTGCCTTCAGCTCAGGTCATGATCCCAGGGTCCTGGGATTGAGCACCACATCGGGCTCTTTGCTCGGCAGGGAGCCTGCTTCCTCCTCGCTCTCTGTCTGCCTCTTCCCTACTTGTGATCTCTGTCAAATAAATAAAAATATTTAAAAAAATGTTCTAGTGTTTGGAGTGAGTCTGGGAAATAGGCTAAAGTAAACCATTTTTGTGAACAGTGTTTTCTCATTATGTTGAGTGAGGGTCTGAGTTATTGATTTATAAAGAACAAAAAGACCAAAAAAAAAGAAATGTTGGTTTCTTTCTTGGTAAAACTATATATTTGGTTGTTACCATTTCTTCAAGCCTAGAAGCAGACTAATACTATTAAGGCAAGCAAGTTTAAGAGTTTATTTACAGCTCTGTGCTCCCATTTTCTTTGCTTCTTACGATGTTGATTAAAAATGAGATTAAAATTTTTTTCCTTAAGGATAAGAGTCACCATATCTGCAACTTCCTCTCAGATAATTCAGCAAATAATGCTACTAGTTACACACACAAAACATAGAAATAAAGCAAATGTGACAAAATGATAATTGGTGAATTGAATTAAAGGGTACATAGGTATTTGTTACATTACTCTTATGGCTTTTCTGTTTGAAAATTTTCAAAATAAAAAGTTGAGGGACTATAGTTACTTTGGCAGTTTATTATAAAATTAAATATGCACATACCACATACCCAGCACTCCTAGGTATTTATCCAAGAGAAATGAAAACAAAGGCCTATACACAAATATTTATAGCAACTTTATATAATTGCTAAAAACTGGAGTGAGAGGGGAATGTCTATCACTGGTGAATAGATAATGGATATATGGTACATCCCCGTAGTGGAATACTACTCAATAAAAGAAAGAAAGTACTGAGCAGCAGCAGTATAGGTAGATCTCAAAAGCACTTTGTTAAGTGAAAAGTTAGACACAGAAGGCACTTACTACTTGTTATTATCATTCTACTTAACATGACATTCTGGGAAAAGAAAAATTATATGAACAGAAGTCACATCAGTCATTGCTTCAGGTTGGGAGTAAACTAAGGGAGTTGACTCAAAAGAAGCACAAGGGAGTTTTGGGGGGTGCTGAAGTATTCTGTATCTTGATTGTGGTAGTGGTTCCACACATACATTTGTCAAAACTGTTAGAGATTTATATGTAAAGAGGGTGAATTTTTCTGTATGTAAATTCCACTTCAGTAAACCTAATTTTAAGAACGAGTTGATGTATTATTTTGCTAGCTCCATTAAGCTAAATTAAGCATCCTAAATCAGAGTATGTTTGCTAAATGCTTTTCCAGACATTCATGGTAAAAAAGATAGCCTTCAAACATAGAAATTTGCTTTTGTAGTGTAATATGTACATGTATATCTTTAGACTATTGTTGGTTTCAAGTTTGTGAAACGTTTTAAATTAGGGGTTGACAAACTTGTTTTGTAAACTTCCAGTTTATAACTATTTTAGATTTTGAGATCCACAAGATTTCTGTCCCAGACTACTCAGTTCTGTTATTGTAGCAAGAAAGTAGCCATAGATAATATGTAAACAAATAGGTAGTGATTCTAGTCCAATAAAGCTTTTTTTTTTTAATACAAAACAGGTATTACAACCCGTCGTTTGTTAACCCCTGTTTCAGGTAATTGCAGAAAGTCCTAAAACAGAGGTTAAAGCAAAAATTCATGCTAGCTCAAAAAGTGTTCCTTAATATATACTATTTTCCTTATCAGGAATTGAATATGGGTCAGCGATGTTCAGATACAAGAGGAATTGTGTTTGAGGATGTGAGAGTGCCTAAAGAAAATGTTTTAATTGGTGAAGGAGCTGGTTTCAAAATTGCAATGGGAGCTTTTGATAAAACTAGACCTCCAGTAAGTAATATCAGTGACTTGACAATCTTTAGAGGATCTTTTATTTATTACATTGAGTAGTTTTATTTGAACAGGGTATATTTTGCATGTATTTTCTCTTTTATTTATTCATTCTTTGGTGTGTATTTCCTTTTTAATATCTAATTAAGGTTGGAGAGATACTATCATTTTTCTTTCTTTTTTAGAATTCTTCAACTGTCTTACTGCCTATTATAGAAATTACTTTAGCAAATACAGAATTACTGTAGTCACTGCTAGGTTGTTACAGAGAGGCAGTCCATACTTAATCATTCCTGCTGATTGTACTCATTTCCTATTCCCTTACTCATTAGGAATAAGTTCCCTAAGAAGCTTTCCCTTGTTAAACAGAAGGAATGACTTTCTAGGCTGTGATCCTCTGCTTCACAAATACTTCGGTTCATAAAAAATACAAATTGAAATGCTTGTTCTCCCCCACCCTTCTTTTGTTGCCTAAAGGTATAGATCATCTCTTTATATAGTCCTTAGCTTAGAATTATAGGCAAATAGTCATTGAACTGTGTTTTAAAAACAACAGGAACTTATGCTTTGTAAAATGTTAAAATATTAGGTCGCAGCTGGTGCTGTGGGACTAGCACAAAGAGCTTTGGATGAAGCTACCAAGTATGCCCTGGAGAGGAAAACTTTTGGAAAGCTGCTTGTAGAGGTAATTTTGTTACTGAATTTGCTGTGTTCAAAGCACTCAGATTAAAATCCAGAGTTTTTACAGTGGACTTCTGTCAGCCACACTGGCCCTTTGCTGTTGTCTTTACCTTTCCTCTTTCCCCCCAAATACCCACTTCCTCATTCATTTTACTAATGAGTCTATCTTCGTCACCCAGTGTAAAACAACACCTCCCAACACTGTATATACTAATCCCACTTGGGTTTGTTTTCCCCATAGTTCTTAACACCACTCAACATTATATCATGTATGTGTTTGTTTATTATAAGTCTCTCCTTACTCTCATTTGAACGTAAGCACCATATAGGCTATGAATTTCTGTTTTGGTAACCCTTAAGCTCCTAGCATTTAGAATACATTTCCACTAAGAACTTAATTTCATCCATTCAACAAATAGTAACTGAACACCTACGATATTAAAATACTAGTAATTGGATACTTTCTCTGTTCCAAGCACTGTTCTAGGGGTTTTACATGTATTAACGCATTTAATCTTCACATTACCGTGGAGTGAGTACTCTTGTATGTAAAACTTTAGGTTCACCTAATACGTAATGAAACCAAGATTTGAACACAGCCAGTCACTTAAAGAGTCTGTCCTTTTGCACAGTACATGAGCTATTTCTGGGAATAGAAAAGAAGTTTGACATAGACTCTGTACTCAAGAACCTTTAACTTTACTATGGAGATACGATACATATCTTAAAACAAATATTAAGAAATAATATAGAGCTGTATAAGATTAAGTCCTGTGTGAAGGCTTATAGACTGGGTTAGAGAAACCAAAAGGTGAAACTGTCATGGATGGGCCAGAGACATTACAGGGGTTCTGAGACATTACAGGGATTATGTTTAGAACAGGGTTTCTCAAAGCATGGGCTGAAAAGAAACTGAGTGAGACTCACTGGGATTTTTTTCATTAACATCTCATGGGAGAAGCATGGGTATCTTATACCAGGTTGCCAGAGTTGTGATATAAGGACTTCTATTTATTGCCAGTGGGAATATAATTCACTATACCTTTTATGAACAACATTTTGGCATTATATATCAAAAGTGGTTATTCTGCACCTGTATTTCATATGTATCTTTCAGGTTTACTCCCGTATGTGCAATATGACATGTCTATAGCTTATTCATTTCAACATGGTGTAGAAACAGCCAAATATAGAAACAACCAAAATGTTTATCCACCATTCGGCGAAATAGTTTACAGCTATAAAAAAAGGTGTAAAGAAGTTCTTTATACATTACTATAGAAAGCACTCAGCTTTGTTGATAAGCAAAGCAAAATGAAGAACCATCAACATGGTAGGCCAACATATATGTAAAAAAGGGAGAGACTGTAGATATACTTGCTTATATGTGTTTATAAGATCTCTGAGAAGATGAAAAAATAGCCTGGTTACCTCCAGGAAGGGGAATTAAATGGGGTTGGAGATGGCAGGGTTGATAGAAGGAGGAAAGTTTGAACTTCAAACTGGTAGATGTATTACCTATTCAAAAAAAAAAAAAAAAGTGAAAACTAAAAACAACTTGAAAGAATCATTGGCTTAGAAGAATGGGCACAATCAGGCAGAAGGAAATAAGGGAGGATATTACTCTTCTTGTTCTACGTAGGAATTACTTATATTGTTTAATAATTGCCTCCTCTTAAGACATATGTACCATGCTACTCTCAAACAGTTTGTCACATTCTGGAATAGTTTGTTTTTTAAAAACTGTAAATATATGAACTTGAACAGCTCAGGTTCTGTTTTATGTGACATTTGGTGCATATTAGTCTGTACACAGTCATAATTTGTGTGGTTTTTATAACCTCTTAGTCTTCAAAACCCATTTTGGTGTTGCCTATGATACAAAGCATCTTTTTAATAATTTTAGTGTTCTTGTTTCTAAATGCCTATAGTCCTTTTTTAATGTGTATTTTAAAGCATATGTTCCATTCCATGTTCATTGTAGAATAACTTATGTGATATAGTACAAGCAAATTAAGTAATAAAACTCCATAATCCCATTGTCCAGAGATTATTACAGTGACCATTTTGCTCTGTATTCTTTTTTTCTATGACTATATATTTTTCCAATGCTGTAACCATACTGTATATTTGAAATTTTCACTTACCTATACATGGTGAACATATTTCTATCCTATAATAGTTTGGCTGTACACCTAATAGAATACTTACTGTCTTTTATTGAAGGTGTTTGTCTTAGGTCTTCTCTTTGATTATGAACTTCTAGAGGGGGGATAAAAAGCATTTTTTATTTGTCCTTTTCTTGGTGCTTACTTTCCTCTGTTAGCATCTGATAAAGTATCACATCATTTTTCACTGTGTCTATAATAATTTTCTTTTTAAAAAAATCCGAGCAGGGGCTTCTGGCTAGCTTAGTCAGTAGAGCATGTAACTCCTGAGCATGTGGTTGTGAGCTCAAGCCCCACGCTAGGTGTAGAGATTACTTAAAAATACATGTATACATTAAAAAAAAAGTCCCAGCAGATCAGGAGGAGAATACGTATAATTTTTATGGTATTTTTGCCAAAAATACATAACTTCATTCCAACTCAGAGAAAACATCACAAAAACCTGAATTGGGGGACATTCTACAAAAAAAAATAACTACTCAGTATTATTCAGAAGTGCCAGGGTCATAAAAGACAAGGAGAAACTGAAGAATCTTAACAGTCTGGGGAAAACTAAGAAGAAATAATAGTTGAAATTCTGGATGGGATCTTTGAACAGAAAAGGACATTAGGGGCGCCTGGGTGGCTCAGTGGGTTAAGCCGCTGCCTTCGGCTCAGGTCATGATCTCGGGGTCCTGGGATCGAGTCCCGCATCGGGCTCTCTGCTCGGCAGGGAGCCTGCTTCCCTCTCTCTCTCTCTGCCTGCCTCTCTATCTACTTGTGATCTCTCTCTATCAAATAAATAAATAAATAATCTTAAAAAAAAAAAAAGAAAAGAAAAGGACATTAGTGGAAAACTTGCCCAAATTTGAATAAAGTATATAGTTTAGTTGATATTACTATAGTAATGTTAATACTCTGGTCTTGATGTTTATACTGTGGTTGTGTAATATGTTAACATTAGAGGAAGCAGAGTTTAATGTTTTAAGTCTAAAATTAGTTTTAAAGTTAAAAGAAGCTCTAGGAGAAAAACTTTTAAATAGTTATTATCCTTAAACTTTTTTCTTTCTAATTCTAGCACCAAGGAATATCATTTTTGCTGGCTGAAATGGCAATGAAAGTTGAACTAGCTAGATTGAGTTACCAGAGAGCAGCTTGGGAGGTTGATTCGGGTCGCCGAAATACCTACTATGCCTCTATAGCAAAGGCATTTGCTGCAGATACTGCAAATCAGTTAGCTGCTGATGCTGTGCAGATTTTTGGAGGCAATGGATTTAATACAGAATATCCTGTAGAAAAACTAATGAGGGATGCTAAGATCTATCAGGTAAGGTTAAAAATTATTTTTGTTGTTTCTTAGGTAAAAGAATATTCACAGATGACAAATTTCTAATTATTTAGGGATTTTATGCCATTAGAAATAATAAATTATCATAGGGGTGCCTGGGTACCTCAGTCAGTTAAGCGTCCAACTCTTGATTTCAGCCCAGGTCATGATCTCGGGGTCCTGGGATCAAGCCCCGCATTGGGCTCTGCACAGGGTGTGGGTCTACTTGAGATTCTCTCTCTTCCTCTCTCTCTCTGCACTCCCCCCAACATGCTCTTTCTCTCTCTAAATAAATAAATGAGATCTTAAAAAAAATAGTAAGCTATAATAGATGGCTGTAAACCAAAACTTTAAAAACTAATTAACACAGAAGAATGTTACCTTCAAGTATATGGCTGAGAGAATAGGCTAACAAAGTAAATGGTTAGACATGTATGTGTATGTCTGGATCAGCCATCTTGAATCTTAACATCCTACCTAATTGTAATCCACCCTCTGCTGTCCTAAAAGTACGCATATCATTTAAAATAAACTATTTTACTTAGAATCTTTCTCGACAACTATTGTATCAATTGAAGCCTTATTTGGGAGTAAAACAACTTGAAGAGATAGTGATAAAGTGATATTAACCATTTGATAGAGGTTCATCTGAGAAGATGAACCATATATAACAAATTGCTGGGGGTAGATGTTTAAACTGGAAGTAAGGACTGGCTACTTAGGAATATCTAAGTTAAAACCAAGTCCTTCCAGCATTTTTTTCTTTAGAAACTCTGTTTCTTAGCAAGAGAGAAAATCTGGTGTTAGAGTAAAAATGGAAAATAACTGAAAATGACAACTAGCTAAAAACAGTTCAGAAAAGTTGGATAAATATTTTAGCAACATTAAACTTCAGATTTCCCAAACTTTTTGAAATATTGATATCCTTTGATTTTAAGATACTCCCAAAATTTTGGTAAATGACTTTATATAAGAGAATTATATTTTCATGATTTCACAAAATCAGGTTTCAGAATCTCTATGGATTACAGACCCTATATATGGTTTGATTCAATTTGGTATTACAGTGGAGCTTATGGTACTGTCCAAAATATTGAATAAGTTGAAGTATTTATGTACTGAAGATATTTCACCTATGTGTGTTCTTTCTTCTTGCAGATTTATGAAGGTACAGCACAAATTCAAAGACTTATTATAGCCCGTGAACACATTGGCAGGTATAAAAATTAAAGAGATAGCTATAGAAATGATTAACTGTTGAGTGATTAGAACACAACCTACTGTTTAAGCTCCAAAGAAGCGAATGAGCTTTAAGATTTTTTCTGCTAAAACTTTTAAGTACTCTTACACTAAACTCATGCAGCTGATTCTAATACTAGTTTTCCACTTTTGTTTAAATTTGACTTGCTTTTTCACAAAAAGATTAGGTTTCATTAAAGTTATGTGTTATCTTTAGTACTACTGTACTTGAATTACATTAACCTAAAAGCATATTTGTTTTGTTACGTTAAGCACTTAAAGAAACAGAAGTTCTTTTGATTTCAATATTTTTCCAATGACATTTTTGAAAAATGGGCTTATAAAAGTATTCAGAATGTTTCAAAATTTACATTGAGAAAGCATTATAGGATTTGGATGCCATCAGATAACTTGATAGTGTCTTTGTAGACTTAATGGTATTGGGGGAGTTTGTTTTGCTACAATTTGGAAAGCATTTGTTTTCAGTTTTGTACAATAATACTTAAAAATTAGATGTTCATAATTCTCTCACCATATAGTGACCAGAAGTTATTGAAAACCTTGTTTAATTCTAAATCTGCATTTTACTTGCCTTATTTAGAAATAAATAAAATTTGCCTTAAAATATTTTTATATGAGTCCTGGTATCCGGGTAGGCTTTGGTCTGTTGTATACAATCTCTTTTCATGTGCATACATTATAAAAAGAAATAAAATTGTTGAATGCCTACTAGTATATCTGTTTGTATTCTTTCCAGGAAGTTTTATTACTTCATGTAATAATGTATGCTTGATTTATTTACTGTAATGGAAAAAAGTCATGGGTCTGATTTTGAACTCCATAAAGTTACCTCCTCATTTTTCACGAGATGCTATTATTAGACATGTCGAAAAACAAAATAATGTAAGAAACAAAGTTTGTGAATTTAATATTTCTTTGTAATCTTAAACATCAAATACTGACAAAATGTTATACCAACTGCTATTTCTGACACCATTTTGATTTTGACACCCAGCTGGGCATCCTGTGGTTCAATCCTATTCTGACATTAACTCCAAATAGTTAGCGTCAGATTCCATGGGCTCAGTCCCACCAGCAACACTCACTTCAGGTACCAGTCACACATCCTGGGCCCCCAGGCTGTCCCAAAACAACAATCAGAAGGACACTAGTTGGGCTTGAGAAAAACAAGACACTAGAGAATCCCTTAATGTAGAGATAAAAGATCTAAAAACCAGTCAGGCCAAAATAAAAAATTCCATAACTGAGATGCAAAACTGACTGGATACAATGATGAGGATGAATGAATCAGTGATGTAGAAGATAAGATTATGGAAAATAATGAGGCTGAAAAGAAGAGGGAAAGAAAGATTGGAACACAAATGTTGACTTAGGAAACTTAGTGACTCCTTAAAGCATATTCATGTCTTTGGAATCCCAGAAAAGGAAGAGGAAAAAAGGGCAGATTTATTTGAGCAAATGATAGCTGAAAACCTCCCCAATCTGGGGAAGGAAACAGACATTGAAATCCAAGAAGCACAGAGAACACCCATGAAGTTCAACAAAAACCAGCCATCTCCAAGACATAGTCAACTTCATAAAATACACAGACAAGTTACGAATCCTGAAAGCAGCAAAGGAAAAGAAATCCCTAACCTGCAAGTGAAGACAGATCAGATTGGCAGCAGATTGGTCCACAGAAACTTGGCAGACCAGAAGAGAATGGCAGGATACATTCAAAGTACTAACTGGGAAAAATATGCAATCAATAATACTTTACCCAGCAAGGCTGTCATTCAGAATAGAGGGGAAGAGACAAAAAGTTTCCCAGACAAAAACTAAAGGAGTTATGACCACTAAACTAACCCTGCAAGAAATATTAAAGGGGACTCCTTGAGTGTGGGGAAAAAAAAAATACACCAAAAGCAAAAAAGACTAGAAAGCAACAGAGAACACCAACAGAAATATCACCTTTACAGGTAGCACATGGCACTAAATTCATATCTATCAGTCATCACTCTGAATGTAAATGGACTAAATGCTCCAGTCAAAAGAAATAGAGTATCACGAAATTAAAAAAAAAAAAAAAAAACTATATGTGGCCTAAAAGAGACTCGTTTTTGATATAAAGATGCCTGCATATTAAAAGGAGCAGATCGGAAAAATTCTATCATGTGAATGGACATCAAAAGAAAGCCAGAGTAGCCATACTTATTTCAGACAAACTAGATTTTTAACCCAAAGATCTTAGCAAGAGATGAAGGACATTATATCATGATTAAGGGGTCAATACATCAAGAATATCTAACAATGGTAAATATCCCCCAACTTGGGAGTGCTCAAATATATAAATAACAAATATAAAGTAACTCATTGATGATAATACAATAGTACCCCTACATGTCTTCTAAGTAAAAACAAAACAAAACAAAAAAACAAAAAGGAAACAATGGCTTTGAATGACACACAAGACCAAATGACCTTAACAAATACATTAAGAACATTTCACCCTAAAGCAGCAGAATATACATTATCTTTAAGTCCAGTTGGCACATTCTCCAGAATAGATCACAAACTAGTCACAAATCAGCACTCAACCATTACAAAAGGATTGAGATCATTACCATGTGTATTTTCAGACTACAACACTATGAAACTTGAAGTCAATGACAAAAATTTGGAAAGATCACAAACACATGGCAATTAAAGACCATCCTACTAAAGAATGGATGGGTTAACCAGGAAATTAAAGACAAAATGAAAAAATACATGGAAACAAATGAAAATGAAAACGTACCAGTCCAAAACCTTTGGGTTGGAGCAAAGGCGATCCTAAGAGGGAAGTAAGTTTTGATACAAGCCTACCTCAAGACGCAAGAAAAGTATCAAATATACAACCTTAGCTTACATGTAAAAGGAGCTAGAGAAGGAATAGCAAATAGAGCCTAAAACCAGCAGAAGAAAGGAAATAAAAATTAGAGTATGAACAATATAGAAGCAAAAAAAGGCAAAAACAGTAGAACAATGAATGAAACTAAGATCAATGAAACTAAGAGCTGGTTCTTTGAAAAAATTAATGAAACTGATAAAATATTAGTCAAGCTTATCAAAAAGAAAAGACCATAAATGAATAGGAGAGAGAAATCGGAAAGAGGAGAGATCACAACCAACACTACAGAAATACAATTACAGGAGAGTATGAAAAACTGTATGCCAACAAACTGAGCAATCTTGAGGAAATGGGACTAATTTCTAGAAACATACGAACTACCAAAACTGAAACAGGAAGAAATGGAAGATTTGAACAGACCCATAGCCAGCAACAATATCAAAACTGTAATCAAAAATCTCCCAACAAGCAGAAGTCTGGGGCCAGAGGGCTTCCAAGGGGAATTTTATCAGACCCCCTTTTCTTTAGTAGTTTTCACATCTAGTGCACCCCAATGCATGGCTCAAACTCACAACCTGAGATGAAGACCTGAGCCAAGATCAAGAGTCAGACACCCAACTGAGTGAGCCACCTGGGTCTCCCTCTACCATACGTTTAAAGAAGTTAATACTTATTCTCAAAGTGTCCCCAAAATAGAAATGGAAGGAAAACTTCCAGACTCATTCTAGAATGCCAGCATTACCTTGATTCCAAAACCAGACAGACCTCACTATAAAAGAGAATTATCAATATCCCTGATGAACATGGATGGAAAAATTCTCAACAAGATACTAGCAAATCAAATTCAACAATACATCAAAAGAGTTATTCACCATGATCAAGTGGGATTTATTCCTGGCTACAGGGGTGGTTCCATGTTCACAAATCAATCAACATGATATACCACATTAATAAAGGAAAGAATAAGAACCATATGATCCTCTCAATAGATACAGAAAAAGCACTTGACAAAATAACCATCCTTTCTTAATACAAACCCTCAACCCGGTAGATATAGTTGGAACACACCTCAACATCATAAAGGCCATATATGAAAAACCCACAACTAATATAATTCTCAATGGACAAAAACAGAGCTTTTCCTCAATGGTCAGGAACAAGACAGCGATGTCCACTATATTACTATTTAGCATAGTACTGGAAGTCTTAGCCTCAACAATTAGACAACAAAAAGAAATAGAAAGCATCCAAATCCAAGGAAGTCAAACGTTCACCATTTGCAGACACGTTACTCTGTAGAAAACCTGAAAGACTACACACACACACACACACACACACACACACACACAAACTAGAAGTAATACATAAATTCGGCAAAGTCACAGAAGAAATAGGTTGCTTGTCCATACACCAATAATGAAGCAGCAGAAAAAGAAACCAAGGAATCAATCCCATTTACAATTGCAACAAACCCCATAAGTTACCTAGGAATAAACCTAATGAAAATAATCTGTACTTAGAAAACATAAAAAATTGAAGAGGACACACACAAAAATGGAATAACAAACATTCCATGCTCACAGAGTGGAAGAACGATTATTGTTAAAATGTCTATACCACCCAAAGCAAACTATGCATTTAATGCAATCCCTATCAAAATACCACCAGCAATTTTCACACAGCTAGAACAAACAATCCTAAAATTTGCATGGAATCACAAAAAAACCCAAATAGCCAAAGTAGTCCTAAAAAAGAAAAGCAAAGCTAGAGGCATCACAATTCCAGACTTGAAGGTACATTACAAAGCTATAATTATTGAGTACCATCCTGATGGTACTGGTGGTACTGGCACATAAACAGACACATAGATCAATGGAACAGAAAAGAAAACCCAGAAGTGGACCTACAGCTATATGGTCAACTAATCATTAACAAAGCAGGAACAAAATCCAATGGAAAAGGACAATCTCGTCAACAAATGGCAAATGGTGTTGGGAAAACAGAAACATGCAGAAGAATGAAATTGAACCACTTTCTTAGACCATACACAAAAATAAATTCAAATTGGATGAAAGACACAAATGTGAGACACAAAAACATAAAAATCCTAGTGGAGATAGGCAGCAACATCTTTGACCTTGGCTGTAGCAACTTCATCCTAGATACATCTCCGACGGCCAGGGAAACAAAAGGAAGAATGAACTATTGGGACTTAATCAAAATTAAAAATGTCTGCACAGCAAAGGAAATAATCAACAAAACTAAAAGGAAGTCCATGATTGGGATTTGCCAATGACATGTCTAATAAAGGGTTAGTATCCAGAATCTATAAAGAATTTATCAAACTCAACACCCAAAAAACAATCCAATTAAGAAATGGGCAGAAGACGTGATAGATATTTATCCAAAGAAGACATCCAGATGGCTAACAAACACATGAAGAAATTCTTAACACTACTCATCATCAAGGAAATAAAATCAAAACCATAATGAGATACCACTGTACACCTGTCAGAATGGCTAGAATTAACAACACAGGAAACAACCGATGTTGGCAAGGATGCAGAGAAAGGGGAACCCTCTTGCACTGATGGTGGGAATGCAATCTGGTACAGCCACTGTGGAAAACAGTATGGGGTGTCCTCAAAAATTTTAAAATAGAACTTCCCTACAATCCAACAATTACATTACTAGGTATTTACCCAAGGATACAAAAAGGATTCAAATGGCTACACCTGATGTTTATACAAATTTGATGTTATACAAATGGCTTCACCCTGATGTTTATAGCAGCATTATCAAAAAGAGCCAAACTATGGAAAGATCCCAAGTGTCCATCAACAGATGAATGGATAAAGAGGTAGTGTATATATATATATGTATATACAATGGAATATAAGTCATTAAAAAAGAATGAAGTCTTGCCATTTGCAAGGATGTGAATGGAACTAGAGTGTTTTATGCTAAGCAATATAAGTCAGTCAGAAAGAAAATTACCATATGACTTCAGTCATATGTGGAATTTAAGAAACAAAAAGAGATGAACATTTATGGGAAAGATAAAAAAAACATGGCTTGTCAGCAAACCATAAGAGACTCATAAGTATAGAGAACAAACTGAGGGTTGATGGAGGTGAGTGGGGATGAGAGAAATGGGTGATGGGTATTAAGGGCACTTGTTATGATGAGCACTGGGTGTTGTATGTAAGTGATGAATCACTAAATTCTACTCCTGAACCACTATTAACATGGTATGTTAACTAATTAGAATTTAAATAAAAATTTAAACTAAAAGCAGAGTATTACACAGAAATTATAAATTAAATAGAATATATTCCAAATGTACATTTGAACTTAGAATACACAACCCAAAAATTCACCTACGAATTCTAAACATAAGGTTTTTAGACATATAAATGTATTCCAAAGTCATATGATGGTGAAAATAATTATTACAGTACCCTTAATAGTATTAAGCAATTTTATAACTATCAAATAAGACTTTTTAGTCACAAGGAACATAAGTGAACTTAAGCTACTTTATG
The DNA here is from genome assembly GCF_922984935.1 of Meles meles. Lineage (NCBI taxonomy): Eukaryota > Metazoa > Chordata > Mammalia > Carnivora > Mustelidae > Meles > Meles meles. Next base: position 153,378,947 of record NC_060066.1, on the reverse strand, counting down.
AAAAAAGTGAACAAGTATCTTTAAGTGTATTGAAGTGCTTCATCGATCCTAGGGGCAGGAATGGAGTCAGTTTTAGGAAGTGTCTAGGACCCAAACAGTCCTTAGAAATCCATGAAAATACTGTTTTTCTACCTTTCACTCTACTTCTTTCTGTTATGTTTCATTTTTTCTCATTCTGTAGCCTAGCTTTCTCTGCTTCTTTGATCCATGATGGAATAAGACTTAGTATTTATGTATTTGATTTCTTGTGACTTATATAAAGTGACTGGCTAGGGCCATTACAGCCAGCGTGGGGAGAGTCCTAGACTACAAACATGATTCTTAGTTGCCTACATCTGTGAATTGATGGTTTATAACATAGCTGGTATGTTTCTAGTAATTTTAATGAACATTTAAAGAATGTGCCATATCATCAAATTGAAAAGGGAAAAGATTATTCCAAGATGCTTCAGGATTTAAAAATAGCTGTTTATATGACCTCTGGAGTAATGTCCAATAACACGAATGCATTACCCATGATCAAATACTACAAAAGGTCTTTGGAGACTGAAGATTAAATCCTATAGGAAGCACTGTCTTTTCTTTTTTTTAAAGTGTTAAAGATTTCATTCAACTCATTAATGGATGAGGGAACAAATAAGATGTTAAAACTGATGTAAGGGAGAATTTGAAGAACAGACATATAGGCAGTTAGAAATGCTTAAAAGAATTTGCTAATAGATATAAAACTTTAATTACTTATAGGGCAAAAAAGTCTAAGGGGGCATCTTTTCCTAGAGCAGAAATCAACTGTAGTTCATCGTTCATTTGCATTACTATGCATTTTCTGTAATTAGACTTTTAAGTTTACAGAATTGTAAAACCGCCTAGCCAATAGAAAGACAATCACAGGTATACAGCCCTTCAGATAATGTCCTCAGGATCCATTAGATAATACCTAACCCTCCACTGAAAGGACACTCAGTCATTCCTTTTATCCATTTCAATGTGTTTTTTTTTTAATTAACATAGAATTTATTATTTGTTTCAGGGATACAGGACTGTGATTCATCAGTCTTAAACAATTCACAGCACTCACCATAGCGCAAACCCTCCCCAATGTCCATCACCCAACCATTCCTCCTCCCACCCTCTTTCACTCCAGCAAATCTCAGTTTGTTTCCAGATTAAGAGTCTCTTATGGTTTGTCTCTCTCTCTCTCTGGTTTCATCCTGTTTCATTTTTTTCCTCTCTTTCCCCATGATCTTCTGCCTGTTTTCTCAAATTCTACATATCAGCGAGATCTTTCGATAATTGTCTTTCTCTGACTAATTTATTTCTTTTAGCATAATACCCTCTAGTTCCAATCATGTCATTGCAAAAGGCAAGATATCATTTTTTGATGACTGCATATATTCAATTATATATATATAATATATATATATACAATATCACATCTTCTTTATCCATTCATCTGTTGATGGATACCTAGGCTTTTTCCACAGTTTGGCCATTGTGGACATTACTGCTATAAACATTGGGGTGCCCATGCCCTTCAGATCACTACATTTGTATCTTTGGGGTAAATATCCAGTAGTGCAATTCCTGGGTCATAGGGTAGCTCTATTTTCAACTTTTTGAGGAACCCCCACACTGTTTTCCAGAGTGGCTGCACCAGCTTGCATTCCCACCAACAGTGTAGGAGGGTTCCCTTTTCTCTGCATCCTCGCCAGCATCTTTCATTTCCTGACTGGTTAATTTAAGCCATTCTGACTGGTGTGAGGTGGTATCTCATTGTGGTTTTGAGTTGTATTTCCCTGATGTCAAGTGATATGGAGCACTTTTTCATGTGTCTGTTGGCCATCTGGATGTCTTCTTTGCAGAAATGTCTGATCGTGTCTTCTGCCCATTTCTTGATTAGATTATTTGTTCTTTGGATGTTGAGTTTGATAAGTTCTTTATAGATTTTGGTACTAGCACTTTGTCTGATATATCATTTGCAAATATCTTCTGCCATTCCGTCAAGTGTCTTTTGGTTTTGTTGACTGTTTCCTTTGCTGTGCAAAAACGTTTTCTGTTGATGAAGTCCCAGTAGTTCATTTTTGCCTTTGCTTCCCTTGCCCTTGGCAATGTGTCTAGGAAGAAGTTGCTATGGCTGTGGTTGAAGAGGTTGCTGCCTGTGTCCTCCTCAAGGATTCCTGTCTCACATTTAGGTCTTTCATCCATTTTTTGTCTACTTTTGTGTGTGGTTTAAGGAAATAGTCCAGTTTCATTTTTCTGCATGTGGCTGTCCAATTTCCCCAACATCATTTGTTGAAGAGACTGTCCTTTTTCCACTGGATGTTCTTTCCTGTTTTGTCAAAGATTAGTTGACCATAGAGTTGAGGTCCATTCATGGGTTCCCTATTCTGTTCCATTAATCTATGTGTCTGTTTTTGTGCCAGTACCATACTGTCTTGATGATTACAGGATTTTCATAGAGTTTGAAGTCTGGAAATGTGATGTCACCAGCTTTGGTTTTCTTTTTCAACATTCCCCTGGATATTCAGGATCTTTTGTGGTTCCATACAAATTTTAAGATTATTTGTCCCGATTCTGTTTATAAAGTTGATGATATTTTGATAGGGATCACATTAACTGTGTAGATTGCTTTAGGTAGCATAGACATTTTCATAATATTTGTTCTTCCTATCCATGAGCATGGAACATTTTTCCATTTCTTTGTGTCTTCCTCAATTTCTTTCATGAGAATTCTATAGTTTTCTGAGTATAGATTCTTTGCCTCTTTGGTTAGATTTATTCCTAGGTATCTTATGGTTTTGGGTACAATTGTAAATGGGATTGACTCCTTAATTTCTTTCTTCTGTCTTGCTGTTGGTGTATAGAAATGCAACTGATTTCCATGCATTGACTTTATATCCTGACACTTTATTGAATTCCTATATGAGTTCTAGCAGTCTTGCAGTGGAGTCTTTTGGGTTTTCCACAAGAAGTATCATATCATCTGCAAAGTGAGAGTTTGACTTCTTCTTTGCTGATTCGGATGCCTTTTATTACTTTTTGTTGTCTGATTGCTGAAGCTAGGACTTCTAGTACTATGTTGAACAGCAGTGGTGATACTGGACATCCCTGCTATGCTCCTGACCTTAGGGGAAAAGCTCTCAATTTTTCCCCATTGAGAATTATATTCACTGTGGGTTTTTCAAAGATGGCTTTATGATATTGAGGTATATATACCCTCTATCCCTGCATTATGAAGAGGTTTTTTTTTTTTAAGATTTTATTTATTCATTTGACACACAGAGATCACAAGTAGGCAGAGAGGCAGGCAGAGAGAGAGGGGGAGGCAGGCTCCCTGCAGAGCAAAGAGCCCAATGTGGGGCTCAATCCCAGGTTCCTGGGATCATGACATGAGCTGAAGGCAGAGGCTTTAACCCATTGAGCCACCCAGGTGCCCCTATTGTGAAGAGTTTTAATCAAGAAAGGATGATGTACTTTGTCAAATGCTGCTTGTGCATCTATTGAGAGGATCATACAGTTCTTGTCCTTTCTTTTATTAATGTAATGTATCACACTGATTGATTTGTAGATGTTGAACCACCCCTGCATCCCAGGAATAAATCCCACTTGGTCATGGTGAATAGTCCTTTTAATATACTGTTGGATGTATCTTGGTGAGAATTTTTGCATCCATGTTCATCAGGGATATTGGTCTGTAAATCTCCTTTTGGGTGGGGTCTTTGGTTTGGAGATCAAGATCATGTGGCCTCATGAAATGAGTTTGGAAGTTTTCCATCCATTTCTATTTTTTGGAACATTTTCAGAAGAATAGGTATTAATTTTCTTTAAATATTTGGTAGAATAGGGAAGTTCTCTGCTATAATTTGCTCCATATACCTTTTGTTTCTCTATTTCTTATTCTGGGATCTCAATTACTCTAATATTGTTTCACTTTATGGTATCACTTATCTCTCAGATTCTCCCCTCATGATCCAAAAGTTTGTCTTTTTCTCAGCTAGCTTCTTTGTTCTCCATCATTTTTTCTTCTATATCACTAATTCTCTCTTCTGCCTCATTTATCCTAGCAGTTAGAACCTCCATTTTTTTATTGCACCTCATTAATAGCCTTTTTGATTTTGACTTGGTTAGATTTTATTTCTCCATAAAGAGATTCTCTAGTATCTTCCATGCTTTTCTCAAGCCCAGCTAGTATCTTTATAATCGTTATTCTGAACTCTTGTTCTGACATCTTACTAATGTCCATGTTGATGAGCTCCCTGGCACTTGGTACTGCCTCTTGTTATTTTGAAGTGAATTTTCCATTTTGTCATTTTGTCCAGAGAAGAATAGATGAATGAGAGAACAAAATGCTAAAAGGGTAACAAGGACCCCAGAAACATATACACTAAAAAAATTAGAAGAGACCCAAAACTAGGTGGAACAGGAAAAAAAAAAAAAAAAAAGAAAAGGAAGAAGAATGTTATCAGGTTGGTGAATACAAAAGAGCCATATGCTAGATTTCTGGTGTATTTTCGTCTGTTAGAAGAAACTGCCTCTCAAAATTTTAAAGAAAGAAAAACTTATATATACACAAAAATAAGGATAAAGACAAAGGAGGAATGGACTATGAAGGTAAAAATGAAAGTTTAAGAAGATTCTAGGAAAAGATAATTGGTTGAAAAAAGAAGAAAAAATAAATTTAAAAAAGAAATATTATGATCAAGCAGGTGGATAGAACAAAGTCATACACTAGATTTATGGCATATTTTAGTTAGAGGAATCTGTATCCCAAAATTCTGAAGAAAGAAAAACTTACATATGTAGAAAAAATAAGGTTAAATACAAGGAAGGGTTAGAATATGACTGTAAGAATGAAAAAAAAAAAAAAAGATGTTCACTTGATTTTAGTCAAAGGCCGAGAAGCGATGAAAAAAAAAGATTAAAAAAAAAAAGGAATTGATAAGTCAGTTGAAAAAGGAAAGAAGATAAATTTTAACAAAGGAAATAGAACAGGAAAGAACGGAAAGTAAAGTAAGGGGGAAAAAAACTTTGAAAGACTAATTCTGTGTGCTGTATTCCCCTAGCACTGGAGTTTACAGTTCTCATTAATTAGTATACTTGGTCTTGGCTGGATGTTCTTGATGATCTTCTGGGGAGGGGCCCACTGCAGTGATTCTCAAATGTCTTTCCCCAAGGTGGAATTGTGCTGCCCTTGCCAGGGGCTGAGCTAAGGAATCTGCTCAGTAACTTTTGGTCTCTGGGGTCTTTCTGTATAGCTTTAGAGGTCAAGAATGAAAATGGTGGCCTCCCAATCTCTGGCCCTGGAGGAGCGAGAGTTCAGGGCCCTAGTCATCAGTGAGCCCTCAGAGAAAAGCAATCACTCCTCTCTTCCTGGTCTCTGGCCACACTCCATGCTCACCAGCCTGTGACTGAGCATTTGTATCTCTGGCATATGGTCCTATTTGGAGTCTCCAAACCATGTAGATTCCTGCAGTGCACTCTCCTGCCACTGGGAGGATAGGAAGGGTAGTCTCCCCAAATCTGTCACTTGTTGGGTCCCTGCTCAACGAGTAGTGGCCTGACTGTGTTGCAGATCATGGTTTATGGCAACCCAGAGCTGAGAGCCCACTCCTTGGCTCACTCTTTGCAGCCAGCTTGGCTCTAATAATTGGGAGCTCTGCTGCACTCAGGCTCATGGGTCTTTCTGTGACCCTGAGGATTCTGAGACCACACTGTCCCAGGGAGGGTTCCATCCCACCCCCCATGCCCTCCCTACCTTCACCCCCACTTAGCCACTGGAGCAACATATCTCACCAGAGTAGACTTCTAAAAGATCTGAATTTGTGGTCCGCTGCTCTATCACTTGCTGGGAGCCGACTGATGGAGGCTCCCTCCCCCCTTCATGGTCTATCTTCCCATATATCCTCAGAATCATTTTTTGGCACATCCTACCTTCCAGAAAGCGGTAGTTTTCTGTTCATATTGTTGGTGTTATTCTTTTCTTTGATCTCCTGTTGAATTTGCAGGTGTTCAGAGTGGTTGGATTACTGTCTAGCTGAATTCTAGGGACCAGAAAAAATTTAGGTCTCCTACTCCTCTGCCATCTTAGAGCCAGGTTTTTCCATTTCCATGTTTTTGGCAATGTTTCTTTCTCCTTCTTCTTCTTCTTCTTCTCCTCCTCCTCCTTCTTCTTTTGTTGTTGTTTTTTTAAAAGATTTTCTCTATTTATTTGACAGACAGGGATCACAAGGAGGCAGAGAGGCAGGCAGAGAGGAAGGGAAGCAGGCTCCCTAATGAGCAGAGAGCCCAATGCAGGGTTCGATCCCAGGACTCTGGGATCATGACCTGAGTCAAAGACAGAGGCTTTAACCCACTGTGCCACCCAGGTACTCCTTGGCAATGTTTCTTGACTGCCTCTTCCTTATGATCATAAATAACCTGCCAAGATTTTTCCTTGACACAAAAATAGAGATTTCATTATGTTTGGCAAGATTATTGCCACAGTGTTAATTAACTATGTTAGCCTCCTGGAATTTACTTTCCAAATCCAGACATACTGTGCTGAATAATTACCAAACGTGCAGGAACTTCTGTCTGCAAGTTTTCATGAGGACACACAAATTAGACTTTTAAAACCTCTATAGGGGCACCTGAGTGGCTCAGTCAGGTAACTGTCCAACTCTTGGTTTTAGCTCAGGTCATGATCTCATGGGTCATAAGATCAAGCTCTGCATCAGGCTCTATACTCAGCAGGAATCTGCTTGTATATTCTCTCCCTGCCTCTTTCCCTGTTCTCTCTCTCCTTCTCTCTCTCTCTATATCTCGTTCTTATTCTCTCTCAAATAATTTTTTTAAATGAATAAGATAAAAGCCTGTATAATTTGCTATATCAAGGCTATGGAACCAAACTCAAGAAACTCTGCACCAGGGTTCTCTAGTAGTACCTAAGATTTTGTGTGAATTTCTCTCCTCAGCATCTCTAAAATTTACTAACATTCCTGGTTTGCCAAAAAGGGCCCTTCCTTACCACCTATAAGACTGGAACCCTGTGCCATTCCAGTTTTACTGGAACAGTGTTGTAAGCATTGACTCACCATACACAGTCAACTTGTTTGTTTGTTTGCTTGTTTTTTAAATAATACACTTGTCAGACATGTTTATATGAGAATTATTCTCAAATATGACATTCCAGGAATAGCCTTGGTTACATAACCAATTTGTTTAATTATATCCTAGTAAACAGGAGTACAGTTTCATTTTGAATATTGCCATAAAGTGTAAGGAGGTTCAGAACATGTTTCTTAATTCTAGGGACCAAATGAGAATCAGACACCATTTTAAACTTTTGGTTTACAAAAGCACAATCCACTAAATTGAGGAAAGCCTAAGAATGAAAAAGGGCTTCCTCATATATCCATAAAAGCAGAACATCACAAATGCATGAACAATATTCCAAATTATGTAACCCTGATTAAGCTCCCCTCATTGGCTCATTCAGTTCTTTGTAATTGCTGGCTCTTGAGTCAGTAAACTGCTTTCAAGAAGCTTCTCCTTCCAGATGAAAGAGTTTTGGTTTTTTTGGTTTTGTTTTTTTTTTTTTTTTTTTTTTTTTTTTTTTTTTTTTACCAGACGAAAGAGTCTTAAGAAATCCTGACTTAGTCTAATGCTATGCTGTAAAATTTGTCTAAGCTATGTCCACTTGGAAGTCTGTACCCAAAAGACTAATCTTGGAAATAGCTATCAATAGTTCAAAGTAATGGATCCTTTCCATGAGGCTTTAAGACTGTCCCTGAATGCACAAACTTTGGCCTGTAGCTTATAGTAGAACCTTCAAGCTGGCATCAGAGTAAAACAGAAACTATCTGCAGATGACTCTTAGCTCAGGCTGCTATAATAAAACAACAGATTGGCTTCAACCACCAATGTTTGATGTCTCAAAATTCTGGAGGCTGGAAAGTCCAATATGAGTGCACCTGCCCACATCTGTGTTGTAGACTGTTAACTTCTTATATCCTCACATGGCAGAAATAGGGTCAGAGAGATCTCTGGGGTCCCTTTGTACAGGCACTAATCCCACCCATAAGTACTCTACTTTTCTGTGACTTAATTGCCTTCCCAAACCCTCACTTCCTAATACCATCACATTGGGGACTAGAATTTCAACATAAAAAGTTGGGAGGGGGGACAGATAATTAAAAAATAATGGAGCACATAAAGTAAACAATTATTTCTAACATCTTTTCATTTTTTAAAAGATATTATTTATTTATTTGACAGACAAGAGATCACAAGTAGGCAGAGAGGCAGGCAGAGAGAAAGGAGAACAATTTTTCATTTTTAAAATATTTTATTTATTTATTTGACAGAGAGAGAGATTGAACAAGCACAAACAGCAGGTAGCTGCAGAGAGAGAGGGAGAAGCAGGCTCCCCACTGAGCAAGGAGCCTGATGTGGGTCTTGATCCCAGGATCCTGAGATCATGACCTGAGCCAAAGATATATGCTTAACCAACTGAGCCACCCAGGTGCCCCAAATACGTTTCTTTTTATAAAGTGAAAAAACCCTGGTTCTCCCTCCCCAGGAAATTTCAAAGAAATATTTAGGTGTAAAATAGATCCTGAAATTTTTATTTTTCTACATTCAAGAGGTGACCTTCGGAAGGAAAATTTAAAAGAGATGTCAGAGATGATTTGATCATTTGATTAAGATAGAATTATAGGTTCCTGAGAAAGAATGCTTAGTTATCTATTTAATTAAAGGGACAATCAATAAAAATAAATACAGAAAAATATACTGTAACATGATTATAAGAAACTTAAGATGTTTCTCAAATGAAGAATGTTTGTTCCTTGTTTCTTTTTTAATAATTAAAGATATAATAAATTCAACATTTAGAGAATAGAAAATTTATTCTGGTAAGACAAAATCTGTTATCCAAGCAGAAAGTAAAGATGAACCTTTTACATTAGGGATTGATGAGTAAGTCAAGGAAGCAAGCCCCTTAAAAATGACTGAACTTTGCCAAAATTGTAGCATAGTCCAGTGTCTTTTCAGACTCCGGTATTATACACCAAGATAAATAAAATTCACTTTGCTGAAATTTTCTCTCTCAACACACCTTTTCATATTCTAGAACAAACCACTCTTCTCTTGAAAAAAAAAAAAAAAACATGTAGGTAGTTGTATTTCTCTGTCATTATTGCTCCTGTTAGAGTTATACAATCATCCTTGTAACTATGACTTCATCAAAGAAACCAACTTCCTAGACAAACTAACTCTTAGAGGAAGCTGGGAGACAGGTTACTGAGAACTGTTTGTCACATAAAAACATTTTAGCAGACCATCAAAGACCATGAATTTTTTTTAAAGATTTTATTTATTTATTTAACACAGAGAGAGAGAGAGAGCGCGCATATGCGCATATAAGCAGGGGGAGCGACAGAGGGAAAGAGAGAAGCATGCTCCCATTGAGCAAGGAGCCGGATGTGGGCCTGAATCCCGGTATCCCAGGATCATGACCTGAACCGAAGGCAAATGCTTAACCAACTGAGTCACCCAGGTAGCCCGAAGACCATAAATATTAACACAGTTTTATACAGCTATACATATCCTTTTATATCTTAAAGTGGAAAAAAGAACCATTTATTAACTTGACTTAAAGATATCATTTATTCCATAGCACACTGAAATAAGAACCAAAAGTATATAAATGTAAAATTATGCTCAGTAATCAAGGTTTTAATATTCTATCCAAGAAACAATCTAGGCTTGTCATGATAATAATTAATTAACCCAAACTAGTTAAATTTCCTAAGGTTCTTCACAATTACTTTAATCTGACATAATTGAAAACAGACTTACTGTTGGAAAAAAATGTTTGATAGAATTACGATTCAATTTAGTGGAAGCCAAATTTATAATTTTAAAAATCTTAAAATATATGTAGGAGTTAGGTTAGCCAATTTGACCAATAAACCAATATAAAAAGTCAGGAAATTCAGACTAATTTATGTCTTCATTAAAAAATAAACTCTACTGGGGTGCCTGCTGGCTCAGTTGGTGGAGCATGTGATTCTTGATCTTGAGGTCATGAGTTTGAGTCCCACACTGGGGGTAGAGATTTCTTAATAAATAAAAATTTGAAAAAAAAATGTTTACATGTTAAAAACTTTTTAAACTGTACTTATACATATAGTACAATATATATACTTAATACTGATAAGCAAAGAAAGCAACAGATAGCTGTTTTTTTTCATTAACCCAAATTACTAGGCCTCTCTGATATGCCCAAAGATTCATCTTACTTATGTAAACTTGAATTTTTAAAAATGTTTCTGGCTAGCAGTTTGTATAAGAATGATTTTTTTTTCTCCTTTAAAGTCTAACCCATGTGACTCAGTCAATTAAGCATCTGCCTTCGGCTCACATCATGATCCCAGAGTCCTGGGACTGAGCCCCATATCAGGTTCCATGCTCATCATGGAAGTGCTTGTCCCTCTCCCTCTGCTCCTCCTGCTTTGTCTCTCTCTCTCTCTCTCTCTTTCTCAAATAAATAAATAAATATTTACAACAAATAAATCTTTAAAAAAGTTTATTTTTTAAATTTTCTGGTAATTTGGGGATTATTTTTTATATGAGTGCTTATTTATAAACCAATTAGAAGAGAGATCTTTAATATGAGGCACAATCTAATCTGTTAATGTATACTGCTCAGAAGTAGGAAGCATTTCATAGGTGTACAATGAGAAGCAAAGGCCTTAAAGACATGTAGACACACTGAGAACTTAAAACATTCAGATCTAAAACAAATTTAGCCAAAGGCTGAAAGTAAATTTGCAAGTCTAGATCGCAAAGAGCTCCTCTCCTTCCCAACAGGTATTAAATTCTTAACTAATTAGAGCTCTCTCATATACAGACAAGGATGAACAAACCAGATCCCCTGTCATCTCTCACATAAGAGAAAATAAATTTCTGTCACAGACAGAGATCACCAAATGGATCATAAAAACACAGTCCTAATCACTGTCATGAGTGAAGATTAACTTACAGGCCACGCCTGAAGTTAAAACAAAAACAAAGAATGAAATCAGTAAGGAGGGTAAAACTGTACAAATAGAGTTAAAAGATAAAAATAGAGTTAAAAAAATAGAGTTACTGACACATGAGAATCACTCTGTGAGCCAAGAAAAGCTTTACCTCGGCTTAAGTAGAACTTGATGTACTGTGCTCAAGCAATGCAGTTTACTTGGCTGTATCTGTTGACCTACTTGGACATCTACATAGATGACTTCTAAAACTTTTAATTTTCAGAATGGTAAAATCATGGTGCATATAGATATAAAATAAACACATGTGAAACATTTTATGTCATTAATCTGGGACAGAACCAATATGACATTAAAACCAATTTAAGGGGTGCCTGGGTGACTCAGTTGGTTAAGTGTCTGCCTTCGTCTCAGGTCATGCATGATCCTAGGGTCCTGGAATTAAGCCCCATATCATGCTCTCTGCTCAGTGGTGAACCAGCTTCAGCTTCTTACTCTGCCTGCTCGGGCTCTCTCCCTTTCTCTCTCTCTGCCAAATAAATAAAAATAAACAACAAACAAATAAATAAATCTAATTTAAACCTTAGAACTAGATGTCTCAAATATTGTTTTAAACAGCTAAACTTCAAGGTCTTTTTTACAGTTCATAATTAAGGAACAATATTTTCTATTTTTCTTTTTTTTTTTTAGTTTCAAGTTTTTATTTAAATTGCAGTTAGTGAACATACAATGTAGTATTAGTTTCAGATGTAGAATTTGATGATTCATCACTTATATACAACACCCAATGTTTATCACAATATGTGCCCTCCTTAAAACCCATCATCCATTTAGCCCATTTCTCCACCTCAGGATTTTATATTACTAAATGTTTTTCATCTCCAACTTTATCTAAAAAGTTTCTTCTAAATGGCTTCAGGGGCACCTGGGTGACTCAGTCGGTTACACATCTGACTTTGTTTTTTTTTTTTTTTAAAGAGCAGACATATTTTAATGTACAGAGCTTTAAGAAAGAAAACTAATTTGCCGTATTTTTATTAGATTGTAATAGCTAAGTAATAGTGCATAAAATCACATATCAAAAATATAAACCATATATATAACTGAGCTGTCTCAGTAGACTTTGATAATAGCATATATATACTGCATCATAGACTCAATTACCAAGAAAAAAACACAACTGATCAAGAAAATGGAAATTCATTACAAAACAGCGTAAATTAAGGTACTGTTTTGTGTAAATAAAGTGTAAATAAAGGTACTATTTTGCATCTAAAATCACCTCTTGATTTCAGTTCAGGTCATGATCTTAGGGTCCTGAGGCTGAGCCTGGAGTTGACTCCAGGCTCAGCGTGGAGTCTGCTTGACCCTCTCCCTGGGCTCACTGCACTGCTCTCTTTCTCAAATAAATAAAAAAATAAATGGCTTCAGAATTCTACTCCTTCTATACCTCCATCTTACCTATCCAGTTCCTTTTGATTTTATTTAGTTAGGAAGGCATGTAATTCTAAGACTGTAAACAAGATTTCTTTTTTTTTTTTTAAGATTTTATTTATTTATTTGGCAGAGAGAGATCACAAGTAGGCAGAGAGGCAGGCAGAGAGAGGAGGAGGAAGCAGGCTCCCTGCTGAGCAGAGAGCTCCATGCGGGGCTCGATCCCAGGACCCTGAGAACATGACCTGAGCCAAAGGCAGCGGCTTAACCCACTGAGACACCCAGGTGCCCCGATTTCTTTTTTTATTAAAGATTTTATTTATTTATTTGGCAGACAGAGATCACAAGCAGGCAGAGAGGCAGGCAGAGAGAGGAAGGGAAGCAGGCTTCCTGCCAAGCAGAAAGCCCAACATGCGGCTCCATTCCAGGACTCTGAAATCATGATCTGAGTTGAAGCCAGAGGCTTTAACCCACTGAGCCACCCAGGCGCCCCTGTAAACAAGATTTCGTTTACTCGATTGGAATAGAAAAATGGAAGAGAAGAGATATCAGAAATGTCATACAATTTATAGAATGTAATATACCTTTACAAGAGGGATATGGGGCATGGAGCATATAATATTCTGCTTCTACATTTGATATTTCAAAATAACTCAGTTGCCATATTTCACTGATTCCAAAATGCACATTTTTTTCATATTTAACATCTCAAAAATCTGGATAACGTTTATGTTCATAGCCACTGGCTGTTTTTTTCCACATTTGTTATCTTTTCAATTGGGATGCATCAATCAGAGGAATCAAGATGGCGGAGAAGTAGCAGGCTCAATTGGGATGCATCTTATAATCAATGCCATCTTAGGTGAAATATGGTATTGTTTGTCCTGGAAATGCTATTCCATGACATAAAGATGTTAGACTAGAAACAGTTTAGATGCTGGAAGCTAATGAAACTATGTTCATAATCACAATCTAGGCTTTGAACAAAATTGTAGGTAAAGAGAAACTTGTTTAATTTGCGTAATATGTACTGGTGAACAAACCAGACACAGCTACAGTTCCCATAAAACTCAGTGACTACAGCAACATTGTCCAATAGAAATATAATATGCTCTATCTTATGTGATTATAAATTTTTAAATAGTCACATTTAAAAAAGTAAAAAGAGGGGCATCTGAATGGCTCAGTTGGCAAAGCATGACACTCTTGATCTCAGGGTTGAGAGTTAAGGCCCATGTTAAGTGTAGAGATTACTTAAAAAAAGACAAGGCAAAAAAAAAAAAAAAAAGACAAGGCAAAGGGGGAAAAGGTAGAAAGCAGGAGGTGAAATTAATGTTAAGAATATAGTTTTATTTATCCCAATATGCCCAAATATTATTTCAACAATTAGTACTTTTTAAATTGTTAATGAGATATTTTAGTTTATTTTTCTGACTAAGTCTTTGAAATAGGGTGTGTGTTTTATACTTTATAACATATTCTCAATTCAGATTGGCCGTTATCTCAACTATCCCATTTAGCTATATTACACAGCACATGTCTAGAGGCAGAAATGAATGTGTTTTTTGTTTTTAAATATTTATTTTAGAGAAAGAGAGAGAAAGCATGGGGTGGAGAGAAGGGCAGAGTGAGAGAGAGGGTGAGCACAAATTGGGGGAGGGACAGAGAGAGAGGGAGAGAATCCTCGAGCAGACTCCCCACTAAGCACGGAGTCCAATACCAGGCTTGATCCAGGACCTTGAGATTATGACCCAAGCTGAAACCAACAGTCAGATGCCCAATGGACTGAGCCATCTAGGTGCACCAAGATGAAATTATTTTTTAATCAATATTTTTTTGTAGCTACTTTTCTTTGGAGGGAAGATATTTTTATTTTTTGAAGAGGCAAAATATACCAAATTTCAAAAGCACCAGGATATTTAGTGAAGAATAAGCCTTCTTTAATCCTGTTCCCAGCAACCCTCCTCCTGTAGGCAACTGCTTTTAGTAATCCTGTGCATTTGCAAATATATCCATATATTTTTCTCCTTTGTTTTCCACACAAATAGTAGCACACTATATACCCCTGGGCACTTTCTGCTTTTGTTTTTACTTAATATATTTTGGAGATCTTTCCATAGCAATGTATGCAGAGCTTCCTCATTCTCTTTAACAGCTGCATTATCAATACAGCATAGTTTATTTAACCTTTCAATGGTAAATAAGATATGTGTAATCTTTTGTTATTGTAAAGACTGCTCCTGGGGAGCCTGGGTGCCACAGTGGGCTGGAGGTCTACCTTTGGCTTTGGTCCTGGTCTCTGGGTCCTTGGGATGCATGGGAAAGACTTGCTTTTCCCCCTCCCTCTGCCTGCCACTCCCCCTGCTTGTTCTCTCTCCCCTCCTCTCTGTCAAGTAAACAGATAAAATCTTAAATAAAAAGAAAAAGATTGCTGCTTTGAATATAAATACACTTCGTACTCGAAAGCACATAAATCACTTCATACTTGAAGGACTGTCTGTATTTGTAGGATAAATACCTAGAAACAGAACTGCTGAATGTAATGATGAAGTTCTAGAACCTAGGTGAGGTTTGGTAGGCTGAGGTCCGGAGCCGATGACCAAGAAAGAATTCTTGAGACATCTTTGGTGCAAAATGGTGGTTTATTAAAGCACAGGGACAGGACCCGTGGGCAGAAAGAACTGCTGCCCCGTGGATGTGAAGAGTGGTTGGTTAAATACACAGGAGTTGAGTAGGTGAGAACAAAGGGGATGATGTTAGTCTCTAAGCAATTTTGGAAGCAAGGTCTCCAGGACCTTGAGGGGCTAGCTGTTGTCTGGGGAAAAGCTTATTCATTACCAATAATAAAAATCTTCTTGTGAGACCCTTTAGATGTGTATCAGTGGGCCATATGCTTAGGAATGATTCTCAACACTATCTTGGAGATCTAGAGATAAAGTTTCACATTTCTCCCATCAAGTGTCCTTGTTAGTGAGATTTGGGTTTAGAAGAAATTTAACTTTATTTAGGGCTTGAGGAACTGAGTTATTTGCCTCTGGAAATTGTGCTATTGCTAAAATAGCTTCTTTGTTGTAAATCTCCAGGACATTGGTAAACCAAGGGAGACTCCTATCTTGCAGGATTGTAATCTCTGCAAGTTAACTATTTGTTTCTCTTTTATGGAGGTCAGGGGTGCCTGAGGAATGTCACACATATTACCGAGGGGAGCGGGTGAAGAGGGGGTGCAAGGTGCCAGCTTTTGCTTTGTCCTCAGCCAGCCTCCTGCTCCCTCATCATAATTACAAGAATTGCTAGAACATACACTTCCTATACAGATAACATTTTATTCACCATTGTATCCCTAGAACCTAGAATAATATTTGGCACATTCTAGACATCCAATACTTATTTTTTGAAAGAATTTATAAAGTAGGAATTGAGGCTTGTTTTCTCATTCTTTCAGCAGTTACTGATTTAATCTGAATGGTACTTTTTGGATCTGATGCTTGTATTATTACTTTGAGCATTTCTTTTTTAGGAAGTCTGACCACTCCTTCTCCCACTTGTTTTTCCTCCCTCTATCACGTTCCCTCCCCATCTGACTTAGACACAAAACAAAGCTGGAGAAATTACACTAATATTTAGGGCAGTTTTTTTTTTTTAAGACTTTTGAGAGATATTTGAGATAGCAGGAGAGAGAGAGAGAGAGATAGAGCACATAGCAGTGGAGAGGACAGAGGGAGAAGGCCCAGCGAACTACCAGCTTAACTATGCTCAGCAGAGAGTCTGACATAGTACGCAAGGCAGGGCTTCATTCCAGGACCCTGACATCCTGACCCGAGTCAAGGTCAGAGACTAAACCCACTGAGCTACACAGGCATTTAGGGCAGACTTTTTTTTTTTTTTTAAGATTTTATTTATTTATTTGACAGTGAGAGATCACAAGTAGGCAGAAAGGCAGGCAAAGAGAGAGAGGGGGAAGCAGGCTCCCTGCTGAGCAGAGAGTAGGGCAGACTTCTTAAGACAAAAAAGTATTAGGGCTATAGACAGTCATCACTTAATGGTACAAGGATCAGCTCACCAGAAATAGATGCTAAACTTACATGCATTTAATAAAGTAGCTTCAAACTATAAATGAGAATATCGATTACAGGGAGAAAAAAATGAAATCTATCATCATAGCAGATTCAACACTCTTAATTACTGATAGCCCATATATGTCATTGTGTCAGAACACTTCTTCAAATCGTTACTTAATGTAATACACTGTAAGGGTATAGGGTGCCAATATTTTCTAATGGGTGCTCAAAATACTTAAGTATGAAAGATCCAAGGAAGCACAAATGAAAATACCTGTAATAACACCCCTAGCAAATTTGAATGTAGTGGGAAGTTTGTGAAAAGAACATGGATTGCTTTTTGTTTTGTTTTGTTTTGTTTTGTTTTGTTTTCAAAACTTCCAGCTAGTAGCACTTGCTGAACAAGTGAAGGGAGTGAGAGAGCCACATCCAAAACAGAAACAGCGAAGAGGAGGGACATGTAAACATTTTAACATTCACTCAGAAAACACTGAATAAGAGGTGGCTGGGTGGCTCAGTGGGTTAAAGCCTCTGCCTTCGGCTCAGGTCGTGATCCCAGGGTCCTGGGATCAAGCCCCGCATCGGGCTCTCTGCTCAGCAGGGAGCCTGCTTCTCTGCCTACTTGTAATCTCTCTCTGTCAAATGAATAAATAAAATCTTAAAAAAAAGAAACATTGAATATTTCCTACATGCAAGAATTCTACTAATTACCATCCACTCCAGATCTTCAGAGTTCAAAGAGCCTCAGGAACAAATTATTTTTTAAAAGTAATTCAGATACGTATTACTTAAAACTTTCAGACACATCAAGGTCACCACAAGACGAGAAAATGAACGCCAGAGAACTTGGGTTCAGGCAGCGAGGACAGCTATGAGCATTTGGCGGGGTCCTAGGGCAGCCAAGAAGCTGCTCCTTCCTACAGGCGGAAGTGTGGTCAGCTATGCCGGGAAGGGGCCTGGGGGGAGCTCATGCGCAGGCGCGTGCCGCCTAAATCTGCCCAGGAACGGAGTAAAGTTCTCTTTTCTGTCTCAGACATGGTGAGTGAGGCTGTCCTTTCCTGTGACTGCGCGTGAGGCGTTTAGGTGGAGTAATACTGAGCAGCTCAGTCGTTCTAATTGTTTAGCAAGTATTGGAGAACAGTTGGGTTAAGACACTGGCCGTGAAAGCTTTTTTTTTTTAGGGTTCAGAGAGAGGGAAGTATTACTCAGCGTTTTTTGCAGACCTCGGGGGCGCACGTACGGCTTCTAATTTTATTTAGGCTTCCTCCTAAGAGGCAGGCCTCAAGATTCAACGGCCTGATTTCTCAATTCCTCAAAAGAGCCGGGCCAGTCGGTGGTTCTTTTTTACTTTTTTTCTATATTTTATGGCTCAAAACCGATAAAGTCATTATTGATACGTTCTTTGAAGATGCAGTAAATTTTAAGTGGGATCTGATGGAAATTCACTAAATTTTTTTCGGTAATAGTCGTGACCTACTTAGAATGAGTTTTAACTGTCTTGATTACAGTAAGAAATGCGGGGAACTGGAGCAGTATCCTCATTTCCTGAGGGCTTGTTGCAAATGAAGAAACTAAGACTAAAGCTGGAGAAGATGAAACTAAAGTAACATTGATAAATTGATAACCTAAGATTAGTAAAATTTAAAGAACTTAACTGCGAATTATGGGCTAGTTGTAGTTTATATATAAATATTTTAATGCTTTAGTTTTCTCCTGCATGTAACTAAGTTCTGAATTGGCAAGATGGGCTGTTTCGTGGTGTTTATTTTACTTTAAGTGAAAGATAAGCAACAACAGATGAGGGTAATAAATTTTTGGGTCAATGATGAGCTGGCATGTATTCTGAATCCGAAGCTGATTATTACTACTTTAGCTCTAGAATTACTCTGAGACCTGAAAAATACCCGAATCTTCAGAAGAGCTTTAGTGCCTAATTTCTTTCTGGTCAGATACCTAGTTTTTATATAGAAAGTTCTGTGTGGCAAGGTGGAATTAAAGTAAAAAGTTAAGATGTATATTAAATATATACACTGGGGTCAAGCATAAAAAAATGAACAGTTACAAAGTCACTGCTTTTTTGTTTTGAAAGGGGACACCGCAGAAGGATGTTATTATCAAGTCAGATGCACCCGACACGCTATTGTTAGAGAAGCATGCAGATTATATCGCGTCCTATGGCTCTAAGAAAGATGATTATGTATGTATGACTTTGTGTTGAAAGTTCATTTTATTTTGAAGAAATGACACTATTATGCATGAACAGTAAATGGGTCAGTATTTGTGGCCCGTGTTTCTTAAAAATGGTAACTCCATGCATGCGGAGGACTGAAGGTCTCTCCATGAGTGCAGTGAGTGTACCTTGGTATCAGAATTAACCATGGTTTTCAGAGGCTTTGACAGATAAAAGATTACCTATTTGCCTAGATTTTTAAGAGGTTGGAGGTAGAGAAAAGATTTGTATTTTTGTCCTTGAGGTATTACTTCCAAGGTCAGTGATGTGTTGGCATGTATTACCTGAATATATGGCTGATGTGTAATAACACTTTAGCTCTAGAATTACGCTGAGACCTTGAAAAAGTTTACCTTAAGTTTCAAACCTTGAAGAATAATTTTCCTCTCTGGGGCTAAGTAATGAAACTGAAAGTAAATTTTTCTGTGTAGTGTCCAAACAACTGAATTAATTTACCATTTTGGGAAACATTGGTGAATTGGTGACTTGTTAAATTCCGTAAGACTACTCACCAGACTGAAACTTTAACATGTATTGCATTGGTGACTAGCAGAAATTTATTTCTGATCTAGTCTCTGTAACAGTTTTTATGTCTCTGAGTAGCTACTCTTAGCTATTTAAACTTTTGCATGCCTTGGCTATTTTGGCTTCAAGTTGTTATACCATTTACTAATAGGTAGTAGATAGGCTTTGTACATAGTCCATATATTAATAGAATTGATACTTGATAAATATGATGTCGGTACTCCGAAAGAAATACTCTGTCCCCAAACTTGAAAAAAGTTGGTATATTTTTTTACTTATATGTCTGGTTAGATCTTAAGAAAGATTAAAGTCCTATTTGTATTGTTAGTTGCAGGTGAATTTATCATATGCATTGCAGATACTACCCCCTCCTAACCCCCAGTATTGATAGCCCCAATTTAAAAGTAACACTGATGTTAGGATGAATTGAATTAAACAATAAGTGTGGCTAGTTTTTACATGTTCTACCACTTTAATAACCCTGCATCAATTCAAACTGGAACATTAAAATAATTGTGTATTTTAGGAATACTGTATGTCTGAGTATTTGAGAATGAGTGGTATCTATTGGGGTCTGACTGTAATGGATCTCATGGGACAACTACATCGGATGAACAGAGAAGAAATTCTGACATTTATTAAGTCATGTCAACATGAGTGTGGTGGAATAAGTGCCAGTATTGGACATGACCCTCATCTTTTATACACTCTGAGTGCTGTCCAGGTAAATGCTAAAATTTAATAGTCTTGGTAGTTTATTCTCTTACCTGAGAATGGAGAAAGTGAACTGGGTATTAGGAACATGACAGAATTGGTATCTGTCAGTAAAGTTTTCCTAATATTTTCAAATGAAGCCTGTATTTTACAAGGTCAGTGATGTGATGGCATGTATTAGCTGAATCCAAAGTTGATGTAAATTGTAAAATTACACTGAGACCTTGAATGATAAAATGTTTATTTTCAGTATATGTAAATAATTTTGAAAATCACCAGGTAGAGTTAAGTGGTTTAATTTTGATAATGTGAAGATCCACAATTACGACTTGAAAGTCATCTGGGGGCATCTGGGTGGCTCGGTAATTGTCTTCCTTTAGCGCTGGACTGAGCCCTGCTTTGGACTCACTGCTCAGTGGAAAGCCCACTTATCCCTCTCCACTCCTCCCTGCTTGTGTTCCTCTTGCTGTTTCTAACTTGCCAAATAAATACAATCTTCTAGAAAAATACTATAAAGTCAACTTCTATATATGTAAGTTAGTATATTTAATTAAAAGTTTGGAATACGAAGTTACAATTTATATGGAGGAAATAAATTCTTTGTTATTGGTTTGGGTTTGTTGATAATGCCTGTGGCATAGTAGAAGATAGTCTGCCCTTTGTGAAAAGGTCACAATGTCCACAGATAGAAGGACATGCTTGCTTGACAATTTAAAAGGTAGTTGAGGAAGAACATCATTAGAACAAACATAGCAGTGTTGAAGTATTTACTTAATTTGTTTTGTTTTTGTTACAGATTCTTACTCTCTATGATAGTATTAATGTTATTGATGTAAATAAAGTTGTGGAATATGTTCAGAGTCTACAGAAAGAAGATGGTTCTTTTTCTGGAGATATTTGGGGTAATGTCAGTCTCATTCATGCTACCCAAAGTACCAATATTAAAATCTGTTTGGGTGTTTATTGTAGTGATAAGATTTGTTGAAAGTTTTTAAGTACAGTGAATTGGAGGCTTTGCTAATAATTATAAGGAGACTTTTAAGTTTTTGATCTTTTCAGGTCCCACTAAGCAGCTGGTCTTACTGAAGTTAAATGGTCTGCTGGAAGTTCCAGCATGCACTGTGTTAGTTTTATCAGCATACAAGAGGACTGGAACAGAGGGGGCCAGTCTAAAATTTGAGGTAGGTGAAATTTTTTCCCCCAGTATTTGGTGGCTTTGTAAAGGTGTTTTTTTTTTTTTTTTTTTAATAAACTATTAAATGAAGAGGGAGAGATATTCAAAAAACTTTACAAACTTACTGGATATTTGAGTGGAGGGAGGGAATAGTACTATACTTGATAAATGTAGATAATCTCTGCTTTAGGGCTGAATACAGTGCAGGCCGGAGAGACCAGCTGCTTCATGGGATGTGAAAATCTACTTTTATATGATAGGGTAAGTTTATTGTCATATTAGAAATGGAGTTGTCTTTTTGGTTCTGTGTTACCTTCCCTTTCTGG
Organism: Meles meles; assembly: GCF_922984935.1. Classification (NCBI taxonomy): domain Eukaryota; kingdom Metazoa; phylum Chordata; class Mammalia; order Carnivora; family Mustelidae; genus Meles; species Meles meles. Next base: position 153,357,462 of record NC_060066.1, on the reverse strand, counting down.
GTGCTCTAAGCAACTTAAGATAATTTTGCTGTATTTTTGGCAAATTTTCTAGTTCTTGGATTCCTTAGAAGTGATTTTAACTTCAGATTCAGCTTTCGTCCTGCTAAATTAGAAAGTAAATGTAAAGCTTGAACTCAATGGAAATTTAAACATGGTAGTTGTACAGTTTGTTTTCAGTTAATTGGCGTTATATATTAGGATCAGCTGCCTCTGGTAACATTTAGTTTTTATTTAATTTCCTTTTTCTTTTAGGAGAAATTGATACAAGATTCTCTTTCTGTGCGGTGGCAACCTTGGCCCTGTTGGTAAGTTTTGAATATTGTATTGGAATAATTAAGTTCCCATGATTATTCTGGAATTCAGTAGGCTTATTTTTTCTGTTTGTAGGGGAAGCTAGATGCTATTAATGTGGAAAAGGCAGTCGAATTTGTTTTATCGTGTATGAACTTTGATGGTGGATTTGGTTGCAGGCCAGGTTCTGAATCCCATGCTGGGCAGGTAATTTATTAATGCAAATTAAAATATGTAAGTTTTGAGGGGGTAAGTGAAAAATTGGGAAAATATATTAATAGCAGTTTCAGTGTCTGTTACATATGACTGAAGTTAATTTAAATGTAATATGGGATGTTATATAAGAATTGCTTAAATGCAGATGAAGAAAGGCATTTTTATAGTAGTTTTGTGTATATTCCCTGTTGGTGGAAGCCCCTGGCCCAGGCAACATAAGTAGGTTTATTATCACGAAAGATACATTTTTATTTTCCACTACTTAAGTGTCCCCCAAAGTTTTGTTTATTTAACCTCTGTACCCAGTGTGGGGCTCAAACTCATAACCCCGGGTTCAGGAGTTGCATGTTCTTCCAACTGAGACCGCTTTTATTTTCCATTAGTTTTTAACTAAGTAGATGGAAACATTCTTTTCCCTGCCTATTCTGAATACCTGTTTGCTTGTGCCAGAGAGGCAGTTATATTTGTAAGTAGTATTTGTACTATTGTGCATTGTATCTGTAAGTAGGTGTCCAATAAAATTTGCTTTTAGAGCCACCGGGCTGGCTCTGTAGAGCATAAGATCTTCCATCTTGGGGTTGTGAGTTTGAGTCCCATGTTGGGTATAGAGATTACTTAAAAATAAAATCTTTAAAAAAAAGGTGTTTGCTTTTAGCTGTGAAGAAAATGTTGACAGTAGTATTTCATTGTAGAATTGGATCCTGGAATTAGTATGTTTGGATTTGTTCAGATAGGTATGTGATATTTATGTGTTTGCAATTCTGACTTGTTAATAGGAAGCAAGTTTTTAGACATAAATGGCATTTTAATTGAGTAGTTTTTATTACTACACTACTGTTGAAAATTGTTATACACATGTACTTTATGTCTGTAATTTTAGATCTATTGTTGCACAGGATTTCTGGCTATTACTAGCCAGTTGCATCAAGTAAATTCTGATTTACTCGGTTGGTGGCTTTGTGAACGACAGTTGCCATCAGGTGGACTCAATGGAAGGCCAGAGAAGGTATTGATTCATAAGATACTGTGTTCTAATAGCTTTATAACTACTATAGCTTCTTGTAAATTGATAACGTGCTTTTATCCCTCCCCCCATTGCAATTTTTCAGTTGTACTCCCTAAAAAATGCTCTTAGCAAAAGTAAAACAGCTGGAGTGGAGATACTTATTATGGTATCCATTTAAAAGACTTAAGGAAAAGATGTGTATGCTGCCTTCTGATGTTCTTTCTATGACAAATCTGTCTTCTGGTCTTGCCAGTCATGAAGTGGATTCTGGAGTTACCTGAAGGAAAACAAAATAGCAAATATCCTAGCTTAGAAATATATTTTATATTCAGACATAGTATGTATTCTTAAAGTATCTTTTTCCCTACCCTGAGGGTCTTAACGTTTTCCAGCCATTGAAATGAAGCTGTTTCTTTAAACTTTTAGTTATAGACCTATACCAGGGAAAATCAGTCCTGCATTAAAAGCTTGCTTTAGGGGCACCTGGGTGCCTCAGTGGGATAAGCCTCTGCCTTCGCCTCGGGTCATGATCTCAGGGTGCTGGGATTGAGCCCCATGTCAGGCTCTTCGCTTGGCAGGGAGCCTGCTCCCCCTCTCCTTCTGCTTGCCTCTCTGCCTACTTGTGATCTCTCTCTCTGTCAAATAAATAAAGAAAATCTTGAAAAAAAAAAAAAAAAGCATTCTTCATACCTGGGACCCAGTGAGTAGTGTTAAATGAATACATGTATTTTGTACAGAAGTCTCTGTGTCTACTTCATGGGTGTGAAAGGACAATTTACCAAATTAATGACTTTTAAAAATTACATTGCAAAATTTTTATTTAAAATCCTTATTAAATTTTTTAAGAAAAACCCAACTTTTGACATTTTGATTTGGAGAAAAGGGAATCAAATTTTCCTTTGCACATCCATAGTTCTCTTTCCTCTCACATACTATGTTCTAAATTAGGTCTGTGAGGGCCAGGTAGTAAATGTTTTCAGTTCTGTAAGATACACAGTCTTGTTGGCAAGTACATAACTACCCTAAAGAGTAGATGGTGCCATAAGAAACCAGTGGGGATAGCTGTGTTTCAGTAAATTAACACTGGTTACATTTGAATTTGATGTGATTTTCCTATCACAAGACTGTTTTTTGTTTTTCTGGGTTTTTTTTTTTGTTCTTTGTTTTTGTTTTTTTAGACTGTATTTTAAAAAACGATTTATACATATATAAAAAACTACTTCGGTTGTAGTCTAAGTTTGACTTCAAGGGCTATGGATTGCTGGATCCTTGACAGAAAATGTGATAGGGCATGGTGGTGCTTTTGTCTGGGTCATTGTATTTTTATTTTAGATTTGCTTGTTCAGTATTTATGAATAAGTTGGGTGGGGAAATACCCACAGGTGGTTTCTAGCTACTTAACAGTCCAGTGAAAAACCTGTGCAACTTTTAACAGTTAGAAAACGGGTCAGGGTTGGGATTGCCAGGAATCTGCACTTACAGTGTAGGATAGTTTTTTATGTGCTTATGAATCACCCAGTGCTTTTGTTGAAACGATTCTTCAGTTGAAGGTGAGATTTCTGCTTTCTTTCTTTTTTTTTTTTTTTTTTTAAGATTTTATTTATTTATTTGTCAGAGCACAAGCAGGCGGAGTGGAAGGCAGAGGCAGAGAGAGAAGCAGGCTCCCTGCTGGACAAGGAGCCCGACGCAGGACTCTGGGATTATGACCTGGCGGAAGGCAGCGGCTTAACTGACTGAGCCACCCAGGCGTCCCGATATTCTGCATTCTTTAAACCCAAATGACCTGTATTTGAGGAGCCAGGCTTTAGGTTATTTTTAAGCAAATTACATACCTACCTGGACAGCACTTGTTGAAAGTGCTCTGACTAGGGAAATAGAACATATATCGCCATGGATTTCATGAGTGTTAACCACCAGCTTCTTGGATAAGGGGCATTCATTGCAGGTAAAATAAAGGTACAGGGATAGTTGTTACTGAGTGCGTAAACTCTGAAACTTTTAGTGTGGGTGTCTATGGATTGAAATGTTTGGTCTTATCCCAGTGATTTTTTTTTTTTTTTTTAAGATTTTTTATTTGACAGACAACAGATCACAAGTAGGAAGAGAGGCAGGCAGAGAGAGAGAGGAGGAAGCAGGCTTCCTGCTAAGCAGAGAGCCCGATGCGGGGCTTGATCCCAGAGTCCTGGAATCATGACCTGAGCTGAAGACAGAGGCTTTAACCCACTGAGCCACCCAGGCGCCCCCAGTGATTATCTTTAAATCCAAGTAATTGTATTTATGAATTTCAACATCTCTAACTGTATGTCAGTATATCCCTTAGTCTCCTCCAGCACCCCATGTTTGGACTAGAGAATAAAATTGCGGCAACTGCTTGTGGTTTTTTTCCCTCCTAGTTACCAGATGTATGCTATTCATGGTGGGTGTTGGCTTCCCTAAAGATAATTGGAAGGCTTCATTGGATTGATAGAGAGAAACTTAGAAGTTTCATTTTAGCATGTCAAGATGAAGAAACAGGAGGATTTGCAGACCGACCAGGAGATATGGCAAGTATATTTCTGACATGTTCATGTAAAGTTACATTGCTTTGAGTTACCTTTATGTCATTTCCAGAGTTAAAAATGGATGATAATTAAAGCTTTACTTTTTAAGCAGGATACTTTCTAGGTAACTTTTGAGAATATATGAAGGGAAAACAAGTTTGCAGAAATTTCTCATCACTTAATTGTCAAAAAAAATGTGTATGGTAAAAGGTCCTATGTTTAAAAAAAGTTTGAAGTCATTTTTATTTTAGAAAACTAAGCATTTATTCAAGTAAAGAAAATACAATGGAATCCAGTATAACTTGTTCAGAAGTAGGGTTTTAGAAGTTTTTCATTTTTGTAATACTCTATAAATTCTTATTTTTTAAATAGGTAGATCCTTTTCATACTTTATTTGGAATTGCTGGATTGTCACTTTTGGGAGAAGAACAGATAAAACCTGTTAGTCCTGTTTTTTGCATGCCTGAAGAAGTACTTCGGAGAGTGAATGTTCAGCCTGAACTAGTGAGCTAGACATTGATGGAGACGTGAGACATTGCTTAGTATAGTTTTGCCATCTTAACATTCCTGTAAAGTGCTTAACAAACTTAAAAATGACTGCTGTGTTACTATTTTGTATATGAATTGTATTAATTTTAATAAATTATGTAATTATGCATAATGTAAAATAAAGATCTTTATCTTCAGCTTTAGATTTCCTTCTGCAATGCTATTTTTCTGAGTACAGTATTTTGTTTCTGCTTCATTGTATTTATTTGTATGTTTCCTTAACAGCAAACTCCGTTTTAAAGAACTATCAAGAAGTCTTGTGTTCTACTTGTTTTTCCCATATGCTTTCATGTTCTATGATAATGGCTAATGTAAATTGATCTATATCAGTGAGAATGTTAATTGATTAAAAATTGATAAACCCACCCATATATGAATTAAAAGATGAACCAGAATAAACGGCTGTTGAAATTTGGGACTGTTTCATAAGTTAATGGTTACTTTGAATTGATATAGAAATTTAGGTAAATGGCACATTGCACCATTTTAGAATAGGACAGCATTCTGGACTACATCTTATTTTTTAAACATTTCTATGTCAGAATGCCAGCGACCTATCCAAGGAATTGTTGGCTTTTAAGGAAATAGAAGTTCATATTTTCCACAATATTTTTTGAAACTTCCAGAGGACTGGAATGAGCACAAGTATTCTGAGACTCTTGGATTCTTGATGAAAATAAGGTATTTCAATGAACATTTTTCTTGGAATGGAAGTTGAAATATTCTCAAGCATGTTGGCAAATGCTAGTAGTTGTTTCAAGAAGGATGATCAGTGGGGCTCTTGGCTTGCTCAGTTGGTGGAGCATGCCACTCTTGATCTTGGGGTGGTCAGTTCAAGCCCCAATGTCTACCATTATTTTGACAGTTTACTGAAGAGTTTAGGCTGAATTGCCATTATTTTTCTGAAAGTTTGGATTGGATGGAATATAATCTTAAATGGTATCAATGGAAGTATTTGAAGGAATTTTGAGGATTCCAGTCATTGCATGTGGGTGAACTGTGCTGTTAGACACCTGACTTAACTGAGGTAATTCAGCAATTGCATGAATACAGTTTTTACTATTGAAGTATAGTTCCATTAGTTTCAGGTGTACAACATAGTGATTCCACAAGTCTGTTAAGTTACGATTAGTAATGTTTGAATATATTTCAATAGCAGTATCCAGAGTATTTTCTCAATCCTAGTTTCTCTGTGAAGTTGGTACTATTTCTATATTCAAGAAAATAGGCACAAAACTTAATTTCATGGAGGTAAGTTGTTGCAAAGCTAGAGTTTAGATTTATATAGTCTGTTCTTAACTAATTTGTACCTACAGTATGAGAAACAGGGAGCTGTCCAAGAGAGATCTCATCCATTGACCTGCTTCTTAGGTTATTGCAGATGCAATAATATGCTTAATGGGTGAATATTATCTTGTGATATGACAACATCCTTGTGGATATTTAAACTGCAGGAGGTTAATGGCTCCTTTTTGTGTTTCTCCGCGAGAGCAATGTTAGGTGGGCTGAACACTGACATTTGTCTACACCATTCGGTGTCTAGTGATGGACAGTTTGTAAACTTAAAAAGCTAAGTGTATTTGGGGGGTGTGGGAGATACTGAAAAGCAAACACCTTTAGTAAAAATACAGTGCCGTGAGACTAACGGGGCTACCAGATTTGATGGCCATTGATAGGCTCTGAAGAATTCTGTTCAGTTGATCACCCTGCAGATTGAGGAGAGCTGTACTTCAGATTAAGCTCAAAGCCAAATCCTGTGGTGGGTGAAAGGACTGGGCACCGGTAGGAGTGGGGGCCCCCAGGCGTGGGTGGGGGAAAAGCTGGGGCTCCCTGCGCCTGCGCACGGGGCCTCTGTGCGTCTACGCGCCGTGCTGGAGCCTTTTCCTGAGACGCTTCTCTAACTTCGGGTCAGTGAAGGGACGCTCAGCAACCTCAGACATCTGCTTGGGAAGATTTGAGAGAATGCGGAGGCCTGAGGTCTCGACATCAGTCTCACCGTCGGTCCCTGCGGCTTCCCTCCGTTTGGGAGAACCTCGGTCTCAGGGTCCTTGCTATAATTTCGGACTCCAGGAGACTCCTCAGAGCGGGCCTTCAGCGCAGGTCTCTGCGTCCACCTCTTCTGGCACGTCCGCCGCCGCTGGCGACCGGAGCAGCAGCACAAGCCTCCCTCGCCACCCGCCTGGCGCCCGGCCAACACTAGGCAAGGAGTATTTGGATGGATTCACGTAGCTAGAGTGGTGCAGCTCCGGGAGGTTTCCCAGTGTGGTGGCGGGTATTACTTCAGAATAGTTCAGTTGTGATGTGGTTGAGAGGATGGGAATGGGGTGCTCTAGGAATTTGATGGGTGTGAGTGAGTGAAAGCCCGGACTCCTCAAGTTGGTGTATGGTTTTTTTTTTCCTTTCCATTTATAAAGAATTTTTAAAAATTATTATTTTTTAAAGATTTCATTTATTTGACAGATCATAAGTAGACAGAGAGGCAGGCAGAGGGAGGGAGGGAGGGAGAGAGAGAGAGAGAGAAAAGGAAGCAGGCTCCCCGCTGAGCAGAGAGCCCAACACGGTGCTGGATCGCGGGACCCTGAGATCATGACCTGAGCCAAAGGCAGAGGCTTAACCCACTGAGCCACCCAGGCGCCCCTAAAATTATTTTTATTAACATATAATGTATTATTTGCCCCAGGGGTACAGGTCTGTGAATCCTCAGGCTTACACATTTCACAGCACTCACCATAGCGCATACTCTCCCCAAGGCCCATAACCCAACCATTCTCTCCCTCCCCTCCTCCCCCCAGCAACCCTCAGTCTGTTTTGTGAGATTAAGAGTCTCTTATGGTTTGTCTCCCTCCCTATCCCATCTACAAATTGGTTTTATTACAAGGCGGGGATGGTAAATGGCTCAGTTCTGAGGAAGGCTGCAGTAACACCTGGTTTAATACCCGTCTGTCTCCCTCCCAAAAGTATATGACAAATGACAGAATTTGTGGAGTTTGGTGATAGGAGTGGTTCCTCTTGGCTTCTGAACTAGGATGAAATGAAAATAGATTAAATCCAGCATTTCATCTAATTCAGTTGAATAATATGTTTAAGTATTTAACAGTGTATGTCTTTCAATTCAAGTTCAACCCTTTTATATTTGGACAACTCCCCCTTTGTGGAAAAACTATCACTGTTTTCACACACAATTTTAGCACAATAATAAGGTAAATGCCAAATCCAGTGCTCACTTTTCAGTTCGCCTGTGTTTAATGTTCTTGACCAGTCTTCTCTTGAACTTTTAAATTCTTTTTTTAAGATTTTATTTCTTTATTAGAGAGAGAGTGCAGACAGAGTAGCAGGCAGAGTCAGAGGGCAAAGCAGGCTGCCCGCCCAGCAAGGAGCCTGATGTGGGCTCAATCCCAGTACGCTGGGATCATGACCTGAGCCGAAGGCAGCCGCTTAACCAACTGAGCCACTCAGGCGTCCCTTCTCTTGAACTTTTAATTTGGTTTCCCTAATTCTCCTCTTCCTGTTTTTCTCCTGTCTTTCAGAGAACTGCTTTGCCTACCGTTATCAGTTCCCAAATTATGGTTTGTCCTTAAGAGTTTTGGGGTTTTATTCTGGGTCACTTCTTGGATGTGATTATCACTGCTGGGATCTCTCCTATGCTCCAGATTCCTATTTCGGACTGTCTTCTGAAGTTTCTAGGGGGAGAGACCAATGCACATCTCAGACTCACTATATGATTAGTTGAATTCATCTCTCCACAGTTCCTTTAGCTGTGCCTTAACTCTATCTAAATCTTAAACCTGTAAGACTTCAAATTTTTTGTATCATCCAGATCCAGTTAATAAGTCCTATCTTTCATTTATTTTTTTAAATTTTTTTAAAAGATTATTTATTTATTTATTTGAGAGACAGAAATCACAAGTAGGCAGAGAGGCAGGCAGAGAGAGAGGAGGAAGCAGGCTCCCTGCCAAGCAGAGAGCCCGATGTTGGGCTCCATCTCAGGACCCTGGGATCATGACTTGAGCGAAAGGCAGAGGCTTTAACCCACTGAGCCACCCAGGCGCCCCATATCTTTTATCTTTTAAATAATTCTTTCCTCTCTGTTTCTGTGCCATTATAGGCTCTCATTATTTTATGTGTGAATTATTGCATCAAACTCTAGCATTGGTGCCTGGATAAATGGTAGTACTACTTCCTGATAAAGTGGGTTTTGTAGGAGAAGCAATTTTTAGAAGGAAAATGAGTTCTGTATGGACATTGTAAATGTGAATAACCTTTAGGATATCCATATGATCACTCTGATGCAATTGAATATATGGATCTTGGATTAAGAAGAGAAACTTAGGAGAGATTCAGATTTGAAATTCACCAGTATATTTGAGGCCAGAGGAGAGAAGATAAAGAAGACACAGCAAAATAGAGGTCAAGGAAGTTGGAGGGCAACTAAGACAAGTGACTAAGTTTCCAGAAGGAGCTTAAAATCTAAAAGTAACCTGAGGACAAGAAACATCCCTCTCTGTCTCTAGTTCCTGATAACCACTGCCTGCCTTAGTTCCTTTAAGTCTGTGGTGGAGCACATGGGTTTTATATGCTTCTTTATGATGATATCCTTACACTGCATCCACACTTTTGTAAATACTTTCTTTATCAAACTTCTCAAAGTATCCTAGTTTGAATGTGTCATCCCGTTTCTACTGGTACCTGTGTAGAGGAGTCTGATTTTATCCTGTGGTGGGTATGGAGAGACAGTGAGGAATTGTGAGAAAGGAAATTTCTTTTTTGGAAAGATCATTGATGATTATGTGAAGAATGGATTAAAGAGGCATAATACTAGAAGCAAGGCCTGGAGAAGATACAGGCTTAAAAGGGGCGAATAGGAGTAGAGATGGGGAGAAATTTTAGTGGTATTAAGAATTTTTTTTACTAGGGGCACCTGGGTGGCTCAGTGGGTTAAGCCGCTGCCTTCGGCTCAGGTCATGATCTCAGGATCCTGGGATCGAGTCCCACATCGGGCTTTCTGCTCAGTGGAGAGCCTGCTTCCCTCTCTCTCTCTCTCTGCCTGCCTCTCTATCTACTTGTGGTCTCTCTCTGTCAAATAAATAAATAAAATCTTTAAAAAAAAAAAAGAATGTTTTTTACTAGACTTACTGATTGGGTGTTAAGACTGATGAAAGTGGAATTAAGAATGATTCCTTAGTTTATGACTTGAGTGACAAGGTGCAAGATGTTATAGTTGGCCACAACTGGTAATAAATAAGCTTTGAGGAAAAGATAGAGTATATTTTTGAACATTTAAAAGTCTGGAAAGATCTCTAAAAGTTTATATCCAAAAGGGAGTTAGATTTAGGGACCTAGACCTGCACTGATAGAACTTTCTGTGATGACAGAAATATTTTATATCTGTGTTAATATGGTAGCCAACAGCGAGATGTGGCTTTTGAGCATTTAAAATGTGGCTAGTGAGGCAAACAGAGTTTTAAATTTTAGTTATTTTTTATTTAAATAGTCACATGCAGTCAGTAGCTACTTTATTGAACAATGCATTTATAGACCTAAGAATGGGTCTTGCATTTTTATTTTTATTTATTTATTTATTTTAAAGATTTTATTTATTTATTTGACAGATAGAGATCACAAGTAGGGAGAGAGGCAGGCAGAGAGAGAGAGAGAGAGAGAGAGAGGAGGAAGCAGGCTCCCCACCAAGCAGAGAGCCCGATGCGGGGCTCGATCCCAGGACCCTGGGATCATGACCTGAGCGAAAGGCAGAGGCTTTAACCCACTGAGCCACACAGGCGCCCCAGGTCTTGCATTTTTAAAGCGTTGAAAAGTAAAAGAAGAATACTTTGTGATGTGAAAATTATGAGAAATTCAGATTTTAGTGTCTGGAAGTAAAGTTTTATTGAAACATAGCCATGCTCATTCATTTACTGTTGTCTATGGCTGCTTTCCCAATATAGTATCTGAGTTGAGTAATACCAGCAGAATGTATGGCCCAAAAAACCTAAAATATTTACCATCTGGCCCTTTATTTAAAAAGTTTACCAAAATGCACTTTACAGTTTAAGAGAAGTTAGGGCTTTATATTAAGGCTGAAGGGTATAAATAACTAGAAATAGATATTACTAGAGACCAATATAATAGATGAGATGCCCAGAGAAGAGGTATAATGCTAATTTGTGAGAGAAGGTAAAAAGGTGTGGAATCCTGGGAAGCCAGTAGTTGAGGGACAGATAGAGGTAAAAGAATCTGGCAAAGTAATCTAAAAGCAAGTGGTATGGGGCGTCTGGGTGGCTCAGTGGGTTAAAGCCTCTGCCTTCAGCTCAGGTCATGATCTCAGGGTCCTGGGATAGAGCCCCACATCCGGCTCTCTGCTCAGAGGGAGCCTGCTTCCTCCTCTCTCTCTCTCTCTGTCTCTGCCTGCCTCTCTGCCTACTTGTGATCTCTATCTGTCAAATAAATAAATAAAATCTTTAAAAAAAAATAAAAGCAAGTGGTATAAGGAGAAGCAGAGTTGTCATGGAAGTGAAGGGGAATAGGAGAAAAGAGCCCCAATATATATTTTTAAGAACTTTTATGTGCCAGGACATTCAGGTAGGCTGCTTCATGTATATTCTTTCTGATTTTAAGGCAGTTCTGTTAAGTAATATGTCAGTAGGGAAGTGCCTGGACAGGGAAATGAATCCAAGTGAGTCTAAAACTCTTTTTATACTATTTGTATGGACAGAAGGAGTTTCAATGAAGTTAAATCAAGTGAGGAAGAGAGATCTTGTAATTGCTATATACAGTAAACATAAATGATGTATTTGAAGATTTAGAAGGTAGTTTATGATTCTATCAAGAGTAGTCTCCACTTGAAGAAGCATATTAGTAAGCACTTTTCCTTATATTTTAGTACAAGATTATTTATCAATAGTACCATTAAATTTGCCATAATTTGCTGTATTTTTAGAAGTCATCAGATAAAGTTTTATAGAAAGTAAACATGATATAAATTATATTGATTAAAATATTGCATAATTCTGAATCTTTAAGAACTTATATTTAATTTTTTGAATTTAGGTTCATACTTCGGGAATAAAAGATGTAATGCAGAAAACACATTTGCATCAAATTTTAATTTTGGTACAAGCTCATCTTCTACACGAGATAGTAATTATCCTCAAATACTGAAAACTCCATTGTCTGCTGGAAATTCCCAGAGATCAGGTTATAAAAATTGGACACCACAAATGGGATATTCAGGTAAAATGAAAATGAGTGGGATGTTGATCGAGATGACTTTGAAACTTTTAAAACTTGTAAATTGTATATTAGGGTGGTTAAGTTCAATTGAAATTATTTGTAACTAATACAGGTGGCTGAAAGAAAATACTTAATTTACCTATATTCATAATTGGAGGTTAAGTTAATACTACATGTTTCTGATATTATTTGTTAATAAATGCAAGTCTGCATTATTTTAACTATTCTGACAAAAAAAAAGAAAACTCTTCCTTTTATACATGATACTTACTGAAATCTAGAAGTTGATCCTGATAGTACTGTTGTTCAGGATTTTGTTTTCATACTTAAATTTTAGTTTTTATCTAAATCTAGTTTCTCTTGAAGGGAAAATGGATGAAATAGTTCTTCATGTGTAAGTATTCTCTAAGGTACATGTAGTGGAATTTCTTGGATACAGGATATATGAATGTATACATTTACAAGATAATAACAAATTGTTTTTCTAAGTGCTTCTACCAGTGTACACTATTACTAGCAACATATGAGAGTTCTTGTTGGTCTGCATCCTCTCCAATGGTTGGTATTGTCAGGCTTCTTAATATTTACTATCTACTGACCCCCCGGGAACTGTTGCTACATGAGGAATGTTGATCTCTGCTCTTAGTAGGTTAGGTACTCACAGTGTGGTTGACCAGGTCAGCCTTGGTACGAGGAGGTTCATGATGTTGAGCCATGCATATCCTTGCCACCATGGCTGCTTTGTTCATAGATTTACTAAAGAAGCACTGGGGTGGCTGGGAAAAGAGGTTGGTTGACATCCATTGAGTGTATCATTTTGTCTACCTGATTATTAAGAGTTCCCTCTATAATAGTTGCCCTTTAGTGGGCATTCACATGAGACACAAATATTTTCACAGTTTATGCCCGTTCAAAGAGGTCCATCTGCATACTTTCCCCCCAGAGCTTTCCTTCTTATTATCTTCCAATCCCGTTTCTTCCAAGTCCCTGACTATCCAGTTAGACCATTACCAACTGCTTATGAATGAGTTTAAATCTGTACTTGTGGTATAGTACTACCTTATTCCAGATGTGGTAGATAACCAAAGGTACTGGTCAAAGTTCTGCTCAACAAAAGATCAAAGTGAACGAACAGCTAAAAAAATTAGAATAAAATACTATGCATATCAAGTATCTCAGTGAAAGAGTTTTATAACAGAAAAGCAAAGGAAGAAATTATAAAGTAAAAAGATTATCTATACAAAAGCAGATATCTTCAAGCTACAGATCAAGATTGGTAGCAACTATAAATCATTTTCATTGATTTACAAAATTTTCATAAATAGATGGAAAACATGAAGATTTAGTAAAAACTGTAGGAAAAGACATGAACATCTCAAAAGAAAATATAGAAAATGAATGGATAGGTTAAATCTGTTCAATTTTGATAGTAATTTTCAAAAATACAAATTTAAGTGTGAGTAAATTAAATTAGGACTATAAGGAAGGGAAGGGAAAACTGGGAATAAATCAGAGAGGGAGACAAACCATGAAAGACTCTGGATTCTGGGAACCAAAAGGTTACAGAAGGGAGAGGAGTTGGGGGATGGGGTAACTGGGTGATGGTTATTAAGGAGGGCACTTGTGATGAGCACTGGGTTTTATATGCAACTAATGATTCATTGAACATAATAATAATAAATAAAAGGAAAAATGAATTAGTAATAATAATATAATACATTTCAGATGTTAGTAATGGTAAAGACACAGTAAAATTGATTTTTCTCACATACTACTGATGGAATAAAAAATTGGAAAAAAAAAAAAAAAGAATTGATACAGGGCACCTGTCTGGCTCAGTCGGTAGAGCATGTCTCTTAATATTCAGTGTTGTGGGTTTGAGCCCCACGTTGGATGTAGAGATCATTTAAATAAAATTTTTTAAAAAATTGGTACAATTCTGAAAGAAATTTGGTAATACATATGCGATCCTTAACAAATGGTTTTCCTTTGTTCCAATAATTGACTTCTAAGAATCTACAGTAACGAAATAATAGACCCACAAAAAGCCTTAGGCACTAGAGTGTTCATTATATTATTACTTACATCAGAGATAACAGTATAAGCATTCTTTTAGAAGTTTAAGGGAGATATCTTCTGAGTCTACTAAATTTCTATTGGAACTTGGTATTTATTTTCCAATTAAAAATAGGAAGGTCATATTTTAACTGCAGAATTTAAACTGCCTTAGATCTAATATAAACTCATATATCTAATATAAACTCATTCATAATGTATAAATAAGATGGCTTTCATAGCAAAGAGGGTTTGGAGATTTAGACTTAATATATTTTTAAATGAACTCTTAAATTGACTATTCACTAAGATTACATAATTGTTTAATTTTGTAGGCATTGTAAAAGAAGAGTAAAAAAAAAAACAAATCTAGGTCAGGGACGTAGAAGAGAGAAGAAATGGGTTCTATTGAAAGATTGACAAGGCGGGGCACCTGGGTGGCTCAGTGGGTTAGGCCTCTGCCTTTCGCTCAGGTCATGATCCCAGCGTCCTGGGATCGGGTCCCACCTCAGGCTCTCTGCTTGGCAGGGAGCCTACTTCCTCCTCTCTCTCTCTCTCTCTCTATGCCTGCCTCTCTGCCTACTTGTGATCTCTGTCTGTCAAATAAATAAATAAAATCTTTGAAAGATTGACAAGGGAATCAAAAATAAATTTGCTTTTTGACAATAAAATTTTAGGTATTTTTGTCTGACATTTTTTAATCCATGTATAATACCTCATATTTAATTTCATATACTTTACCAAAAAAACCTTTTATATTATTGTATTTAATTCTTACAACAACTTTGTGAAAAAGGTTTGGTATTTCTACTTTCAAGATGAATAAATGGTAGTTTTATAAAGGTTTAACAATTTACCTGAATATTCATTGTTTGTAAGGCATAGATCTCAAAATCAGTAATAATATGTAAAAGCTAGGAGCACCAGATCTGGTGTCAGGCTGCCTGTGTACAAATTCTGACTTTACTAGCTCCATCTGTGCTTCAGTGTCCTTGTAGGTAAATGGAGTAAATAATGATATTTATTTGATAGAATTATGATAATTAAATGAGTTAATTCAAATAAAGAATTAGAACATTCTTAGAACTTTAATAAAGTATTATAATAAATATATAATACACATAATTATATATAATATATAATATATAATAAAGTATCCAACATTATATACATAGTTACATATAATTGGAATTTATAGTTATATAATATTTTATTTTTTTTTTCAAGATTTTATTTATTTAATATGAGAGACAGAGGCAAAGGGAGAAACAGGATCCCCGCAGAGCAGTTAGCCAGATGTGGGGCTCTATACCAGAACCCTGGAATCATGACCTGAGCTAAAGGCAGACGCTTAACCCACTGAGCCACTCAAGTATCCCTATAATATTTTATTCTTTATAAAATGCATTCATATATATAATCCCATTTGATCCTTTCATACCAGTTCTTGAGTTAGAGCAGTTATTACATTTTGTGATTTTTGATTATTTATTATGAAGTAGTTTGCTCAAATTCATATAGCTTTTAGATCCTAGAGAAGGACAAATAATCTAAGTTTTCTCATCCCAAATTCAGTTTTCCTTCATAACTGCATTCCAATAAAATGCAAAATAGGACAATGTATAAGTTACTTCTAATTTTGAAGTTAAGTTTTGGCAGAATACTTTGAGAATTAACATTGTTATTTGGTCTGGATATGAAAAGTTGTTTTCTGATGAGGAAAAAAGGGTTATTTCCTTGGATATTAAGAGCCATGTCCCGAACTTGATGCTTGAGATCTTATTGAAAAGAATGAGATCAATTGTGGAGGACCACGGGAAGGGAAGGAAAACTGAATGGAAAGAAATCAGAGAGGGAGACAAACCATGAGAGACTCTGGACTCTGGGAAACAAACTGAGGGTTACAGAAGGGAGGCGGGTTGGGGGGATGGGGTAACAGGGTGATGGGTATTAAGGAGGGTACCTTGTTATGAGCACTGGGTGTTATATGTGACTAATGAATTGTTGAAAACTACTTTAGAAACAAATGATGTACTATATGTTGGCTAAGTGAACATAATAAAAAAAAAGTAAGAATGAGAACACACTGTTATTAATGTTTATACATTTTCTTTAAAAAAAATTTTAACAGCTACATCGTCATCTGCAGTTTCAACAAACTCCCCATCAGTTGTTGCAGCTGTTGTAGAAGGTAGAGGACTTGCCAGAGGTGAAATAGGAATGGCAAGTATTGATTTAAAAAGCCCACAAATTATATTATCTCAGTTTGCAGATAATACAACATATGCAAAGGTAAGTATTTATACTCTTAGAAAATGGTTGACCTAGTGATTTTCAAGTCCCTGCTTTCCTAATTAGTTTACTTTTTCATGGAATAAAAGTTATTCACAATTGCACTAATGTAGGCTACTCTGAATTAAAATTGTTTTACGTCTGATTTTAATTTTTGAATGTATTTTGTCCTAAAAATAATGTGCTTTGCTGTTATATGAATGTTTCAAATTACTGTTAATTTCTAAAATTAACCTCTTCAAGTTAATAGTTCCTGCACTCATTCCAAAGATTATATATTAATAATGCTATTCCCAAAGGGTTGTTTCCACTGAACAGTATTTGAATTTTATTTTTCAGAGTTCAGGGAAACTGGTCTTTTAGGCCAGTCATAATTTAGCCTCTTCTTCCCTTCACTTCCTATCACTTATTATTAATTTAGGCCACTGGCCTGTTGTCATGGAAATTTCTGTCACTTACCAGGTAGAAGTAATCTGCTCCTAATCTCTATGTTCTAAAAAGTTATTTGGCCCAATTTCTATTGTTAATTATGTATATGCTATGTTATTTTTAGCATTTTTTTTTCCTTTTCCTAATTCTTCTTTATGGTTTCTCAGTACATTGGTTTCCTTTTCCTACCTAATAATTAATTTTTTAACATAGCTATCAAACTACATGATACTAGTACTGCGTGTAACTTTATCTCTGGGTATTTCACATTTTTATGCAATTTAAAAAAGCATAGGAAAAGCTTTTTTAAAAACAAATGTTTGGCCAATTGACTAAGAATTTCTGTCTGGGGTACTGGGTGGCTCAGTTTAAGCGTTTGCCTTTGGCCTTAGGTCATGATCCCGGGACCCTGGGATTGAGACCCACATGGTCTCCTTGCTCCGTGGGGAGTCTGCTTCTCTTCCTCCTTCTGCTCTTCTCCCTCCCTCACTCGTGTTCACTCTGCTCTCTCTCAGATAAATAAATAAAATCTTCAAAAAAAAAAAAAAGAATTTATGTGTCTGGGATAGTTCCTAGAAATGCACCTGTATTGTGAAAAGAATAAGTTGTAAAATACGAGTTTCTCATCTGTGTTTCTATACTGTTCAACTTCTAAGCTTTATCAGTGTGGTCATATTGACTGAATCACCATAGTTACACTTTTGAATGCGTTTATGTTTTTTATGGAGATGGATAAAATACCAAATAGAAGAATTTATTTTAAAACATATTATTTTAGGAATATATATCTGTTAAGTTCAAATTAATTTCTGAGCTTAGAGCTGTTACAAATTATTGTGAGGTAAAATATAGCCTATGTTTATGATATTTTATTTATATGAGATATATATACAAGGTATATTTATGTATACATATAGAATATATGTTTAATATATCACTATTAGAAATACATTTTAACTGCCATATATAATTAGAACAGTTGTACTTTTATGTATCTGTGAGTTAATTTTAAGTACTTATCTCTCAGAAAAATATGCCACTTGTTTGGTTTTGGAGAATCCTAAGCTTACATTGAAGAAATTATTTATTCAAATGATTTTAGGTAATCACTAAACTCAAAATTTTATCACCTTTGGAAATAATAATGTCAAATACTGCTTGTGTTGTGGGGAATTCAACTAAGTTGTTTACTCTGATCACTGAAAATTTCAAGGTAAGTGATATTTATTCTCAATAGTAACATTCAAATCTTACCTTATTTAAAATCCATTCTATATTAGCTTTCTGGAGAACAATAATTTGAACAACTATATATTTACCCTAAAGTACTCACTAAACACAAGTCTGAAGCTAAAGAACAATTAATACATGAAATAAAAATGACAGGTCTTCCACTTATTTGATTTGGCACCCTTGATCTACCTTAAACAAAAGGGAAACTGTTAGCGCTAATAAGGAGTCTTCTCAGAGTATACAGGAGGCAGACCCTTAGCAAAAACAGACTTCCTTAGGTATAGCTGTGTGGAAACTAGATATTGTGCTACCAGACTAGTTGAAATTGAAATTTTTGTTCTAGGAGATAGCACTATCAGCAAGTACTTTTTTTTTTTTTTTTAAAGAGAATTTGATTTGTATTACAGAATTGTTTTAGCTTCCCCTGGTAGCATGTATTCTTTACAGTTAACCTACTATTCTAATCCTCCATATGTGGGACTGTGACAGGTTAACTGTTCTGGAACTTTAACTAAT
The DNA here is from genome assembly GCF_922984935.1 of Meles meles. Classification (NCBI taxonomy): domain Eukaryota; kingdom Metazoa; phylum Chordata; class Mammalia; order Carnivora; family Mustelidae; genus Meles; species Meles meles. The sequence continues at coordinate 153,339,108 of NC_060066.1, read as the reverse complement.
GAATGCTCTCTCTGCAAGCGAGAGCTTTTCCAACATGCAGTTTGCTTCTTTCCTCTAGCAAATGTTTTGGGAAATGGGGGCTGTAGTTCCAAACCAAATAGGCAGCATGGCAGTTGGAATAACCACCTGAGGAGTGCAACTTATTTTCAGAATATACCATACTTTTTTATGTTGGTAGCCTTAACTTTAACACATTTGGTATCAATCTGAGATTTAGAATCCAATGAGTTCTTTATTGTTCTTAATATATTCAGCATCTGCAATTATATAAGATTTCTTTTTGTGCTTTTAGAGATCCTGTGTAGTTCAGCTGTCTTTGACTTATTGCTAAAAATGACCCCTATTGTCAATCTGTTGTTTCTATTATATAGGTCTCTTTATCTGTTAACTCTTTTATTCATTACTTCAAACTTCTTTTCATTACCTTTATTTATGTATACTGTTTCAACTTTTATTATTTTGCTCTGCTTAAGCATTTTAAGTCTTGGGTTATAACAGTAATTGAACTTAAACTAGCTTAAGTTAAAAAAAAAAAAAAGCAAGCAAGCAAACAAACAAACAAAAAACCCCAGGAGTGTATTGGCTTGTGTAACTAAGAAGCCAAGTTGTTGGATAAATCTTACCTTACTCATCCCCACCACCATCCACCATCTTTTTTTTTTTTTAATTGTAGGTAGGTTATTTCTGTGAGGCTTAAGATAATTATGATGGCTACAGATTGATGTGATATCATCTTATCCAATTCAGAGAAAAAATGTATTCTTCCTTCCAGTTTCTATATATAAATTCCAGGGAAGGACCCCAATGGGCCCTGCTTTGTTCATATTCCTACATGTTAGACTAATTCTCAGACTATTTCTCAGGGTAGAAGCACTATGATTGATTAATCCCTGGTCATTTGCTTTCTGTGGGATACAGCTCTGTAATCGACATTTACGAAAACCACATGGAGTGTAAAATAGATGAGTCCTTCAAAGGCAAAAAGAGCATATATTCACTACACTTGAGAAGTAGAGCAGTATGGCATAGTGCTTAAGAATAGAGGAGTCAGACTGCTTGTTTCAGATCTTGACTCTAAGTGATCTTGTGCAATTAAGTTACTCAAGTTTTTTTCATTAGTAAAATAGGGACAATAATCTACCTCCTAGAGAATTGGTATTTTATATAATGTAATTAGCAAGATGACCTCATTGATTAAGGTTACATTTGGGCATATTCCTAAAGGAAGTAAGAGACAGAGCCATAGAAGTATTTGGGTTAAAAGTATTATAAGCAGAAGGAAAAAAACATTATTATTATTATTATTATCATTACCACACTTACAATAAAAAAACCTTCATTAAAAGAGAAGCACTATGAAATGGAAGGACTTTGTAGCCAGAGAAGTCTAAATTCAAGTCTCAACTGTGTCATGTATCAAATGTATGATGTTAGAAAAACTACTTGACTTTTTAGAATTTTACTTGTAAGAAAATTGTAGGTAAAACAAGACTTACATCATGGAATTATTGTGAAGATTAACTGAAATAACTTAAACACTCTTGGTGCATAACAAATTCCCTACCTCCTCATGAGTTTTTTTTTTTTTTGCTGTCTTATAGCTGTTTTATAGTTCATTGTTACTATATTATTTTTTCTTATGTATTATTTTTATTCAGAGTAGGTAAACCTTTTATTCTACAACTTCATGCTTTTTTCCCCTACTCTTTTAAAAAAGTTCCATTATTTCCTTTTCTTAAAATTAATCTACCTCATGTATATAGCATCTTATAGATTTGGTAGCTGGAGTTGATGTTTTCTTCCTCTGCAGCTAATACATTATAAAGATCTGCTCTTTCCCAATTATGATGGAATATGTAACACCAAATATAAAACCTGGGTCGTGGTGGAGCTGTAGAATAAAATTAGTAGAAGGCAGAGACTCTCATGTTTATTTATTATTATTGTACCTACCACATCCAATTAAATATCATGTGACTATGGTCTAATAAGAGCTATAGACTGCCATAATTCACTTAGCAAAACAGATAATCATTCTCTTTTTCTTAAATCATTAAGAAAATATTCTATTTAACTCTGAAAAATAATAAATAATAAAAAAGAAACTTTATACGCTATGAAGCCACCTACACATGTACCTGCATGCATGTGTTTAAGAAAGCAGTTTTGGGCAACTGCATGAAACTTAAAATTTATTTTGGAATTAAAACTTTTTTTCAGAATGTTAATTTTACTACTATCCAAAGGAAATATTTCAATGAAACAAAAGGACTAGAGTACATTGAACAGTTATGCATAACAGAATTCAGCACTGTCCTAATGGAGGTTCAATCCAAGTAAGTTATCACTTAGGGAAAGTAATAAATCTATAGATTGAGTTCCATGAGGGCAAGGTCTTTTGTCTGTTTTGTTCTCTGCTGTATCCCTAGAAAAGTGCCTGGTTTATAATACACAGTCAGTAATTACTGAAATAGTAAAATAGTTAACTAAAATTTATATACAAGGCATATTTTGCTAACTTAATTTATATAGGATTTTTCCAAATTGGTCATAATGTGTTGCTGTCGTGGTTGCTGCTCACTTTACTCAAGTAGCCACGGTAACCTAGAAATGTGAGGCACAGAGCTGTAGTCCTGTTATTTCATACATGTACTCCTAAGAGATTCAGCTAGGATAGGGAATGATATTTTCAAAAAGGATATATTTTTTAAGATTTTATTTATTTATTTGACAGAGAGAGAGCATAAGCAGGGGCAGCAGCGGGCAGATGGGGAGAGAGAAGCAGGCTCCTGGCAGAGCAGGGAGCCCCGCATTGGGCTTCATGCCAGGACCCTGAGATCATGACATGAGCCAAAGGCAGATGCTTAACAGGCTGAGCTACCCAGGTACCCTAGAAAGGATATTTTTTAGAACATACTAAATAGATACTTTCTTTAAGTTAGGTTGTACTAGTGACTAAGCTCACCAAGATCCTAACATACTTTTCTATACATAGGAACCTCCTAACTCTGTCAGACCTTTTCAACATTATTTGAATTCTTAGAATGGTACATTGACACATGCTACCACTGAATATTGTCTTCCAACATGTGATTTATTGGAGTCCTTAAGTGTCAGACTTCAGAAAATTGTCTGTTCTATGAACTTTTTTTTTTTTTAAAGATTTTATTTATTTGTTTGACAGAGAGATCACAAGTAGGCAGAGAGGCAGCAGAGAGAGAGGAGGAAGCAGGCTCCCTGCGGAGCAGAGAGCCCGATGCGGGGCTCGAACCCAGGACCCTGGGATCATGACCTGAGCCGAAGGCAGCGGCTTAATCCACTGAGCCACCCAGGCGCCCCTGTTCTATGAACTTTTATGGTTTAGAGGTTATTTAGCAAGTTTTCAAAAGTAAAGAGCACTGAGTGTGCTTTTTCCCTTTGAATTTAAGCAATGCTATGCAAATATTTATAATTTTCCTAATAATGAGGTGAAATAAATGTTTTCTTTTATAGCAATACTTTTTATTTATTCTAAAGATTTATAGTGATGTTTCATTGGTCACCTTTCAGGTATTACTGCCTTGCAGCTGTTGCAGCTTTATTAAAATATGTTGAATTTATTCAAAATTCAGTTTATGCACCGAAATCACTGAAGATTTGTTTCCAGGGTAGTGAACAGACAGCCATGATAGATTCATCATCAGCCCAAAACCTTGAATTACTAATTAATAATCGAGACTGCAGGTAAGATCATCCAATTTTTTTCTTACAAAATGTATCAGTATATTTTATTATGTCCTGTTTTTCTATGAATAGTTAACTTTACATTCTTTAAATTGTCTGATGTAGAAATAGTGAATAAACATACCTTTAATTATTGTACCTTTGTTGCTGAACTGCTTAGATGTTTCACAAAAGTCAAATTTTAAAAAGATATTTGTATGAAACAACCAAAAACAAACAGTCCATTTCAAAATAGGCAAAGACTTGAATGGACTTTTCTGCAAAGAAGATATACAAATGGCCAATAAGCACAGTCATTATGGAAATGCAAATCAAAACTACAGTTAACTACTTCACACTCATTAAGATGGTTATTATCAAGTACGTAGAAAATAACTATTGGCAAAGATGTGGAGAAATTGGAACCCTGGTACATTTATCATGAGAATGTAAAATGGTACAGTCATTTTTGGAAACAGAATGGTGACTCATCAAAGAAGTTAAACATAGAATTACCATTTGATTCACCATTCCACTTCTAGGTGTATATACTGAGAAGAATTGAAAGCAGAGACTCAAAGAGATACTTGCATACAAGTGTTCATAGCAGCATTAGTCACAGTAGCCAAAAGGTGGAAATAAACCAAATGTCCATCAATGAATGACTGACTAGATAAACAAAATAAGGTATATACATGATGTACAATAGACTATCATTCAGCCTTAAAAATGAATGGAATTCCAGGGGCACCTGGGTGGCTCAGTCTGTTAAGTGACTGCCTTCAGCTCAGGTCATGATTTCAGGGTCCTGGAATCAAGCCCTGTGTTGGGCTTTCTGCTTCTTCTTCTCCCTCTGTTCTCCCCTGTTTGGACTTTCTCTCTCAGATGAATAAATAAAATCTTAAAAAAAATGAGTGAAATTCTGATAGATGCCACAAGATGTGTGAACCTTGAAAACATTGTACTAAGTGAAATAAACCAAACACAATAGGAAAAATATTTTTTAATTCCACTTAGATATCTAGACTAGGCAAATTCATAGAGACAGAAAGTAGACAAAAATGATCAGGAACTTGGAACAGTAGGGAGTGAGTTGTTACCGTTTGGTGGATTCAGAGTTTCTTCTTGGGATGATGAAAAGTTCTGGAAATGGGCAGTGGCAGTGTTTGTACAATACTGTGGATGTAATCTAACAACACTGAATTATGTGCTTAAAATGATTAAAAAGGTAAAATTTATGTTATGTGTGTTTTACCACAATAACAAGAAGATATTATATCTAGATTACCACAGAATTAGAATAAGCATCTTTAAAAGCATCAAGTCCAGGAAATTTAAGGGGCTATGTAATTATTTGAGAAGGTAAAAATAGTTGAATCAACTTGGTCTATGGTATGACTAGATTGCTGGTTTTACTGGTTTATTATTAACTTTAGTTAGAGCACCAGGAATATTGACGGTGGTCATGAGAAATAAAGAGACAGGGAGAGGCACACACACACACACGCACACACACAGTGTTTGTAGATTTCATAGTAGGTTACTTAAAGTAGAATTAACACATTAATAGAAAATAATCAACATGGTGATGGTCAGGCAGAAATGCATTAATAAGGTCAGTTTGAGACAAAGAATTAATGAGCTATGATTTTTCTCCTTGAGGAATTACAGTCTAGAGGAGGAAACACAAAGACAGTATTATTAACGTGTACTAAGTATGGTGATAAAATTTGCATAAAAATGATGGGATCATAGCAAAGAGAGGGTTAAGGGTAAAAAGGAAGTAATTAGGAAAGGCTTTCTAGAGGAGATAATACCTGAGGTAAGTTTTGAAATATAAATAGAAGTTATCCAGATGAAGTAGAAAAAGTGAAAAGTCAAGTCTTAAAAGCATGATTTTCTTTCCTTTTTTTTTTTTTTTTTAAAGATTTTATTTAGTCACTAGAGAGGGAGAGTGAGTGAGAGAGAGAGAGAGAGCACAAGCAGGATCCCTGGGGTTGGGGGTTGAGGGGAGAGGCAGAGGGAGCAGCACACTCCTTGTCGAGCGGGGAGCCCAACATGGGGCTCGATCCAGGGATTCTGAGCTCATGACCTGAAGGCAGGCACTTAACCGACTGATGCACCCAGGCATCCTGAAGGCATGACTTTCTTTTCTTTTTCAAGATTTTGTTTATTTATTTGACACAGAGAGAGAGAGAGATCCCAAGTAGGCAGAGGCAGGCAGAGAGAGGGGGAAGCAGGATCCTTGCTGAGCAGAGAGCCCGATGTGGGGCTTGATCCCAGGACCCTGAGACCATGACCTGAGCCAAAGGCAGTGGCTTAACCCACTGAGCCACCCAGCCACTCCATGATTTTCATTCTAACAATATGATATGTGCAAGGAAACTAAAGCTATTTAGTATTATTTATTGGTAAAGTGCAAGTTCAGAGTAAGTAAGCTTGGAGTAAATAATCAGCTTCTGGTAATTAAATATAACATTAGACATCAATGAAAAGGATAAAGTGATTATGATTTTTAGTATTAAGAGTATTGAAGGGAATAACAAGTATTTTAGAGAATTGAAACCTTAAGGTGCTCCGTGCAAATTTAGAGCCATAGTTGTTTCAATATCTCTGTTACTTTGTGTATTCTTATCTTGCCTTTACTTTCCATTATGTGGAATTGCCAGACATTATTTGCTGTTGCAAACTTAGAAATAAAAGCTATCTAATTTTGTTAACCACTTATACCTTTAATCATCAAGAGCAGTTTAAATCTATCTAGGTGCTGTTGATACTATTTTAGTAAGATTATTACTGTATATAATGCTTTTAGTTATGCATCAGTATAGTGGCCTCAGTTTCTTTGCAGTTCCATTGAATAATGATGGTCCAAAATTACAGCCTTAATTTATAGTTAATTGTAGCTATTATTCCTTTTCAGCTTAGTGAATAATATTCTTTTCTTCTTACTACTTAAAAAAAATTAAAATAATATTATCTGGAAAAATTACTCTTGTCATTTACTTTCTATGTTATAATAACATAGAGTAAGATAGAGAGTCAGCAACCAAGGCTGGTAATTACCACAAAGTGTTTTATAACTTTGCCTCATTTCATAGTTCATCATTATTTATTATCATCATTGCTAAGCATTGCTTGAGTTCCTGCTATATATTACATGATAGGATATTTGACCTCTAAGAGTTCATATTATTGTTGAAAGTGAAAACTGAGAAGTCTTTTCACAGATTTGAACCAAAGAATATCAGGTTAAAAGATGAATATTCGACCTGCTGAACTATCTGAATAGCTCTAACACTTCTGTAGACTTGTCACCTGTTCAGAGCAGTTTCACCCTTTGATTTCTATAGCAAGTGGCAGGTTTGGGTATGCTGCTCACTTCCTTGGTTTCTGTAGATGTCCAGTTCTCAAAAAGTAAATGCCTGTGATGACCCCACCCCCACCCCTGACCAGGACTTGATTAGAGTAGTTCTCTAAAAATTTGTTTAAATTGATATACCAGGGCCCCTGGATGGCTCAGTTGGTTAAGCAACTGCCTTTGGCTCAGGTCATGATCCTGGAGTCCTGGGATCGAGCCCCACATCAGGCTTCCTACTCAGGGGGGGGTCCACTTCTCCCTCTGACCCTCTCCCATCTCATGCTCTCTCTCTGTCTCCTTCTCTCTCTCTGTCTCTCAAATAAATAAATAAAATCTTAAAAAAAAATTGATATACCAGGGCACCTGGCTGGCTCAGTTGGTAGAGCATATAACTCTTGGTTTCAAGGCTGTGAGTTCAAGCCCTAAAAGTTTATTTAAAAAAAAAAATTGAAATACCAAAAATCTGCTAATCTGATGACTAACTTAAGAGTCATTCTTGTTTTCTACCCTCTCGAAACCCATATTCAGTCCACTAGTAAATCCCCTTGACTCAAACTTTGGAATATATACCAATTCTATATCACATCTTACCATTTCCAAGGCTACAACCCTAACCATTACCTCCATCATTTTAGCCTGGACTACTATAATAGCCCCTCACTTGTTTCTCTGCCTTCTTTTTACCCTCCTACACTTAGTCTTTTCTTGATCCAGTGGGCAGACTGTGATCCTTTTAAACTAGAAATCAGATGTTGGAACTCTGTGGCTGAAAATTCCAGTGGCTCCCATTACATGTAGAATAGAGTCCAGACTCTTTACCATGCCCTACAAGGACTTCTGTGTCCAGGCCTCTATCAGCTTCTTCATCTTCCTCCATTTCCTTTCACTTGTAAAGTTCCACCGACCTTGATCTTCTTTCTGGTTCTAGATCCAAAAAGCCTTCCTGGGCTTAAGTTACTGTTCTAGTTGCCCCCCCCCCCACCCCGCTTTTAAAAAATTTTTATTTATTTATTTGATAGGGAAATCACAAGTAGGCAGAGAGGCAGGCAGAGAGAGAGGAGGAAGCAGGCTCCCTGCCAAGCAGAGAAGCCCGATGTGGGGCTTGATCCCAGGACCCTGAGATCATGACCTGAGCTGAAGGCAGAGGCTTAACCCACTGAGCCACCCAGGTGCCCCTACTTGGCCCCTTTTAACTACTAACTCTTTTCTTGTTATTTAATTATTAGGAAACCTTGGACAAGTTAGTTAATTTCTTTGCACTTCAGTTCCTTATAAAATGTGGTTAAATTTAATATCAACTTCACACTGTGGTTATTAGAATTAAATAAATTAATAAATGAAAATTGCTTGGAATATTGCCTGGCACATACTTAGTGTTCAATATGTTACCTATTCTCTCAACATTGTTGTCAACATCATCTGCATCCCATCATCATCTTTGCATGGATACCTTTTGAATTCAACTACCAAATGTACATATAAGTCTCTCTCAATCATCTTAACGAAAGAACCCTCCTGGTCATTCTCTATGCAGTCCTGTTCTGTTTGTTTGTTTACCACTTTCTGTACCTGAAATTATTTTCTTTCTCTTTGTGTAATTCTCTAACTTCTTAAATTAGAACAAAGTGACTATATTAAATATTTATTTTTTTCAGTGTGAAAGTTCTTTGCCCCTATAAAGGATATATTACTGATATCTTGCTATTATTGATGGAATGCCATGGACTACAACATTTTATATTAGTCTGAATATTCTGGCTGGTCTATGAAAAAATCATTTAATACAAAAAGATATTGTCTACCCTTTGTTAAAGCATTGTCCATTGATAGCATACGTGGGAGCTTATTCGAAATATATATTCTTAGGCCTCATCTCAGACTTAGAATTCCGTGTGTGATTTGTATGCACATTAAAGTTTGAGAATCACTACTGTAGATTAAAGGATTATTTAGAAAGTTAAATGGTCGGGGTGCCTGGGTGGCTCAGTGGGTTAAGCCTCTGCCTTCGGCTCAAGTTATGATGTCAGGGTCCTGGAATCGAGGCCCACATGGGGCTTTCTGCTCAGCAAGGAGCCTGCTTCCCTCTCTCTCTCTCTGCCTGCCTCTCTGCCTACTTGTGGTCTCTGTCAAATAAATAAATAAAATCTTAAAAAAAAAGTTAAATGGAAACTTCTTTGGATTTTATCTTTTATATTTGATGAAATTTTCCTTATTTGTGTTTTCAAAGGAATAATCACACACTCTTTGGTGTTCTAAATTATACTAAGACTCCTGGAGGAAGTAGAAGACTTCGTTCTAATATATTAGAACCTCTAGTTGATATTGAAACCATTAACATGAGATTAGATTGTGTTCAAGAACTACTTCAAGATGAGGAACTCTTTTTTGGACTTCAGTCAGGTAAATGAATATCACCTAATTTTATGAATACAAATTATTAAAAAATACACTGTCTTTTTATAAAAATACTAGTCATATTGGATTAAGGCTCAGCCTAATAACATTATCTTAACTTGATTACATCTGCGAAGATCTAATTTCCAAAAAAGATCACTTTTAGATACCAGGACTTAGGACTTCAAAATATCTTTTTGAGGGGCGCCTGGGTGGCTCAACGGGTTAAAGCCTCTGCCTTCAGCTCAGGTCATGATCCCGGGGTGCTGGGATCGAGCCCCGCGTCGGGCTCTCTGCTTAGCTGGGAGCCTGCTTCCTCCTCTCTCTCTGCCTGCCTCTCTGCCTACTTGTGATCTCTATCTGTCAAATAAATAAATCTTTAAAAAAAAAATATCTTTTTGGGGGACACAGTTCAACTCCCATAACATCAGGTAAGAGAATCACCTTTGGCACCTGGCTATTTGTTCACTTGCATGGCAATACAACTCTCTTCTTAAATCTGTAGGTAGAAGGACAGTAGATAAGCACTGCTTCTAGTTCAATTCCTGGTTCCTAGCAGTTTGATCTGTCTTTCATACCTCTACTCTCCCAACCAGTCCACCTGGTGTTCTGGTACATGAAAATCTAGGAGGCATTGAGCAAGCTACAAAGAGGCCGTTTTTTTAAAAGTTTATTTTCTAGTAATCTCTACACCGAGCATTGGGCTCAAACTCACAACCCTGAAATCAAGAGTTGCATGCACCTCTGGAGGACTAAGCCAGCCAGGCGCCCCACAAAGAAGACATTTTTAACTGTATTCCTTTTCTTGTTCATAGCAACATCTTTTTGGCTGACCTATACATGGCATTCCATGTAATACATAAGTGCCTAAAATATGAGGTTATTTAATTATGTAATGTCAGTCAAACTCCAACAATAATCAGCTTTTTAAACTTTCTGCAACCAAATATGCAGTTGCCCTTCTCCTGCCTGTAGTTAATTGCTCCACCTATGTTCTGGATACTGTCTTTGTACTCATTTGTCTCCTGTGTCTTTAATATTTTTCCCCTCTTCCCCCTGTCTTTCCTATCTTTGTAAAAAAAAAAAAAAAAACAACAACAACAACAACAAAAAACTCACTGGACTTTACCTTCTCCAGCTACCACCTTATTTCTCTGTTCTCCTAATTCATAGGTAAACTTGTCAAAAGACGGATTTTCTGCAGTCACTATCTTCTTTTAACAACATTTCAATGTACTGTTTCTGTGCTCACTGTGTGAGATTCCTTTAGTCAAGGTTACTGTAGCAAATGTTATTGGTTCTTTGTCAAGATCCTCTTGGGTCTTTCTGTGTACCCCTTTTCTTGCTCTGTGTGGCTTTTGCTTCTCCTGGCCCACACTTGGAGTCTCTTTGGAATCCTGCCCCCAGACTATTAGCATTTTGCTTTCAAGAAGCATGCCAAAAGAGCCTTGCAGCCCTTAAATTCAGAATTCTTCTATAGGATCAGTTGAAGTTACCTTCCATAAGACTTTGCCTGAAATTACACTTCTGCTTGACTTTTTTTTCCCTTCCCCATCCTTCTCTTTTCTCCTGTTTTCTCTTGGAAGCATTTTTTTTTAAATTTAATTTTAGTTAACATACAGTGCAATATTGATTTCAGAAGTAGAATTCAGTGATTCATCACTTACATACAATGCCCAGTACTCATCACAAGTGCCGTCTTTAATACCCATCACCCATCTAGACCATTCACCGCCCCCCACCTCCCTCTATCAACCTTCAGTTTTTCTCCATCGTTAAGAATCTCTTGGGTGCCTGGGTGGGTCAGTCAGTTAAATGTCTTTCTTGGCTCAAGTCATGATCTCAGGGTCCTGGGATAGAGCCCTGGGTCATGCTCCCTGCTCATCACTCCTTGCTTCTCCCTCTCCCTCTGCTGCTCCCCACCCCATGCCTGTACATGTGCTCTTTCTTCTCTCTCTCTCTCTTTCTCTCTCAGATAAATAAATAAATAAAATCTTAAAAAGAATCTCTTAGTATTGGTTTCCCTCTCCCTTTTCTCCCCCCTCCCATATGTTCATCTATTTTGTTTCTTAAATTTGGAAACACATTCTTTTTTTCCCCCCTTTTTTCACTTGAACTTATGACCCTGAGATCAAGACCTGAGCTGAGATTAAGAGTTGGACATTCAACTGACTGAGCCACCCAGATACCCCTGGAAGCACATTCTTGATAAATCACTTGCACATCAATCCTCATGTCAGGATCTCCTTCTGAAGAACTCAGCCTAAGACAGTCACCTGTCTTAATTCATTGTTAAATTTAACAGACACGTGTTAGTTCTCTTATTTGAGCTCCAACTTACATGATACTGCTAAATATCTCTTTTTATTGAATTACTGCCTTTCTTTGTTTTTGCAATTATACAGTCTCCTGACTTTCTTCCTACTTCTTTGGAGTTTCCTTCTTTTTTAGCTCTGAAACTCATTTTTAAAGATTTTTTTTTAATTTTTTATTTATTTGACAGAGAGAGATCACAAGTAGACAGAGAGGCAGGCAGAGAGAGAGAGAGAGAGGGAAACAGGCTCCCTGCTGAGCAGAGAGCCCGATGTGGGACTCGATCCCAGGACCCCGAGATCATGACCTGAGCCGAAGGCAGCGGCTTAACCCACTGAGCCACCCAGGCGCCCTGAAACTCATTTTTTAAAAAATGTTTACATGACAGGAAACAACAAATATTAGCGAGGATGTGGAGAAAGGGGAACCATCTTACACTCTTAGTGAGAATGCAGGCTGGTACAGCCACTCTGGGAAAACAGTGTGGAGGTTCCTCGAGATGTTAAAAATAAAGCTACTCTGTGACCCAACAATTGCATTACTAGGTATTTACCCCAAAGATACAGATGCAGTGAAAAGAAGGGGCACGTGCACCTCAATGTTCACAGCAGCAGTGTCCACAATAGCCTAACTGTGGAAGGAGCCGAGATGTCCTTCAACAGATGAATGAATAAAGGTGTGGTTCATATATACAATAGAACATTATTAAGCCATCAGAAAGGATGAATACTTACCATTTCCATTGACATGGATGGAACTGGAGGATATTATCTCTAAGCAGAGAAGGACAATTATATGGTTTTACTCTTATGTGGAACATAAGGAATAGCACAGAGGACCATGGGGAAGGGAGGGAAAACTGAATGGGAAGAAATCAGAGAGGGAGACAAACCATGAGAAACTCTGGACTCTGGGAAACAAACTGAGGGTTATAGAAGGGAGGGGGGTTGGAGGAATAGGGTAACAGGGTGATTGGTATTAAGGAGGGCACGTGTTGTGATGAGCAGTGGGTGTTATACACAGCTAATGAACTGTTGAACACTACGTCAAAAACTAACGAGGTACTATATGTTCGCTAATTGAACATAATAAAAAAAAAGTTTATTTTAATATCCAGTCAGAACCAACTGGTTATCTCCCTCAAACTATTATCTATAGGGATTTCCAAATAGAAGTCAGGACTGTATACTTACTGTCTTGGAACGTCCTCAGAAAGCTCTGTCATTGATCAGGTAACAGAATAAAAACATTGAAGTCCTTTCTTTCAGATGGAAAAGGGAAAGACTTATGAGCCTTTTCTTTTCCCCCTACATCTTTATAGATTTCTATTCCTTTGCTTATTCCCTAAATGTTAAGCCTCTTCAAAGATTCATCTTAGGTTGTTTTTTTACCCTGTGTATTCAAATATGACTTAACTTCCTGGTTTTATAATTATCACTCACATATTCATGACTTCCAAATCTGTATCTCATACCCATGTATCTCTACAGACCTTTAGCCCCATCTGTCTTATTGCCTACTGAGCACTTATTAGATGTCCCTCTATCATTTCAAATTCAGTGTACCCAAACTGTACTATCTTCCCTTCTGAGTCAGTCTTCCTGATTTCAGTGAAGAGCTCTACATCCAGCCTCTTTATCAAGCCACATACCTGGAAGTCATTCTTTTTTTTTTTTTAATTTTTAAAAAGATTTTATTTATTTGACAGAGATAGCACAAGCAGGGGGAGTGGCAGGTGGAAGGAAAGGGAGAAGTAGGCTCCCAGATGAGCAGGGAGCCCAACTCAGGGTTCAGTCCTAGGATCCTGAGATCATGACCTGAGCCAAAGGCAGGCACTAAACCAACTGAGCTACCCACACATCCCCCTGGAAGTCATTCTTAACACTTCTCTTCCCTGAAATCAGTCATCAAATTCTGTGAAGTTCTTTCTGTATATCTCTTTTCTCCTCCATTTTATTTTATTTTATTTTCAGTGTTCCCGCATTTATTATTTATGTACCACACCCAGTGCTCCATACAATAGGTGCCCTCTTTAATACCCACCACCAGGCTCATCCAACCCCCTACCTCCCTCCCCTCCAAAATCCTCAGTTTGTTTCTCAGAGTCCATAGTCTCTCATGGTTTGTCTCATCCTCCCAATTTCCCCCAACTCACTTCTCTGCTCCATATCCCAATGTCCTCCGTGTTATTCCTTATGCTCCACAAGTGAGACTATATGTATATCTCTTTGAATGCATTGCTTTTATCCCCAGTGCTGCTGGGCTGGGAAAATGTATCTATATTTTCATTTATTGCAAAAACTTCCTATTTGATCTCCCTCCTCCAGTCTTTCTTTTTATGGTGTCTTCTCTATACTGCAGCCTGAATGATCTTTTGAAAATATAATTCTGAGAATATCACTCTGTATTTATTTCTTATTGTTAATATAACAAATTACCACAAATTTAGTGGTTTAAAACACCATGAATTTATTATCTTAGGTTCTGGAAGTCAGAAATGAGTTTTATTGGGAAAAATCAGTATGTTAGCAGTCCACTTTCCTGCTGGAAGCTCTATGGACAAATCTATTTCCTTGCCTTTTCCAGTTTCTAGAGTCTGTGTAGATCAGTTGATGGCTCATGGGCCTTTCTCCATCTTCGAAGCCAGCAGCATAGTATCTTTTCTACTTTCTGACCTCTGCTTTTGTCCTTGTATCCTCTCTTTGTCACTGATCCTCCTACAACCCTCTTCAAAGGACTCTTGTGATTACTTAGGGAACCAACAAATAATCCAGAATAATCTCTCCATTTCAAGATGCTTAACTTAATTCCATCTTCAAAGTTTCTTTTATCAGGTAACATATTTGCACATTCCAGGAATTAGGACGTAGATATCTTTGGGGGCTACCACATACACACTTGCATAAAATTCTTCAATCTCTTCTCATAACTTTTAGTATAAAATCCAGACTCTTCTATATGACTCTTTCCTTGTCATCTCCCACAGCATGTCTTGCTACTCCTCACTTTCCATTCTGCTTTTTAATAGAATTAAACTTCTTTCAGTTACTTGAGCAGATTCTCTCATGTTTTGGTCTTTGTAGCCTGTACATTTGCCTAGACTCTTCTCCCTTCCCTGTGACGCCTCCTCCCAAGCACTCCTTAACTAATGACAGTTCATCCTTTACCATACCAGCTTAGATGTCTCACTCATGTGAGAAGCCTCTCTGACTCCCCAAGTTTTTTTTAGGTACCTTTTCTACATGTTTCCTATAGTGCTTTGTTATGCCACTTATCTTACTCGATTGTAAGTGCATGCTTTGTTGGAGGATTCCTGTACAAGGCTAGGATATAACGGGTATTCATATTTGTTAAACTATTGATTTGTTGTTGAACCACTTGAAAATTATATTTTATTGTTCCCAGAGTTATGTTTTATAGGGTGTGATATTAATGAAAAACTTGAATTTTCTTTGAAACTTTAATTTTGATATATTTTATAATTTCTTTTAACTGATAGTTTTAAATTTGCATCTACAAATGTTAAACACTTCTATGTTTTCTATATCTTGACAGTTTATAATTTATCTTAACATGTAATGAAGTAGGGGAGCAGGAACAGAGCAAGGTGGGAGCGTAATTTTTATAGCTTATTAAAATAGGAGAATCCGAATCTCATTAAAACAACGTAGGGGCACCTGGGTGGGTCAGTTATTTTAAGTGTCTGACTCTTTTTTTTAATTTATTTTTTATTTTTTTTTTAAAGATTTTATTTATTTATTTGACAGAGAGAGATCACAAGTAGACAGAGAGGCAGGCAGAGAGAGAGAGAGAGGGAAGCAGGCTCCCTGCTGAGCAGAGAGCCCGATGCGGGGCTCGATCCCAGGAACCTGAGATCATGACCTGAGCCAAAGGCAGCAGCTTAACCCACTGAGCCACCCAGGCGCCCCGGTACTTTACACATATTATCCAACTTATTCCTCACAACAACCCTGGGAGGTAGATGTTACTATCCACATTTCAAAAATGAACACAGCCAGGGGTGCCTGGGTGGCTCAGTGGGTTAAGCCTCTGCCTTTGGCTCAGGTCGTGGTCTCGGGGTCCTGGGATCGAGCCCCGCATCGGGCTCTCTGCTCAGCGGGGAGCCTGCTTCCTCCTCTCTCTCTGCCTGCCTCTCTGCCTACTTATGATCTCTCTCAGTCTGTCAAATAAATAAGTAAAAATCTTAAAAAAAAAAATGAACTCAGCCAAAGTTCAGAGAAGATAGGTAAATTCTGGTAGGTTACATGGTTAGTGGTTGAACTGGGTTTTTAAACTAATCTTAAGTATCCTGAAGAAAAGTTACAAATCAAAAAGGCGGTAAGAAAATTTTAATAACATCTAAAGGCCAGAGAAGTAGAGTTTTTAGAAGGAAAGAATGATCAACAGTGTCAGATTTTTGAAGACAGCTTATAACTAATAAAATTGAGAAAAGACCATTATAATTTATTGTTTTATTCCTGACATATGTAAGATAGATAAAGACTATTAAAAAGATAATAGTTTGTAGGTAGAATTGTTCTATTATTTGAGGATAATATTTTACATAGTTTATATTTTGAATTGTAACACAATGTTTAAATGCATGTTTTTATTTGTTTCAGTTATATCAAGATTTCTTGATACAGAGCAGCTTCTTTCTGTTTTAGTCCAAATTCCAAAGCAAGACACGGTATGTATATATGTATTATATTATTATTATAAGTAGAGTTTGATTTGAAATTTTGTTACTCTGAAAATCCACTGAAATCTAACTAATCTGTTTCAGAAGTGTTTCCTTATAGTAGAGATAACATTCTTGAGGTTCATTTATAATAAAAACACCATCCAATGGATGGAAAAGCTTTGGCTGTTGGATAGGCACAGAACTCAAAGTTTTCTTAAATAATTGAAATACCTTATATACATGTAAGAAGTAGCAAAAATATACATGTAAGAAGTATACACACACACACACACACACACACACACATACATACAATTCAATATATACATGTAAGAAGTAGCCAAAAACAACTGATGTCTGGAACAAAATTAGTTATGTTTGTAACATGAGTTTCAAAGTATTCCCTCCTCTTTAACTTCCTACTACAGTTTGTGTGGAACTGGT
The DNA here is from genome assembly GCF_922984935.1 of Meles meles. Classification (NCBI taxonomy): domain Eukaryota; kingdom Metazoa; phylum Chordata; class Mammalia; order Carnivora; family Mustelidae; genus Meles; species Meles meles. Next base: position 153,322,210 of record NC_060066.1, on the reverse strand, counting down.
ATTATTTCTACCTTAAATGTTTCATAAAATTCACAAATGAAACCATTACAACTTGGGATTTTCTTTCTAGGAAGGTTTTTGACTATAAATTCAACTTATTAACAGATATGATACTATTCAGATTACCTGTTTCTTGTTGAATGAGCTTTGGTTTGGTAGGTGTCTTTCAAAGAATTTATCATTGCCAACTTGTTGAATTTATTGACATTATATTTTTCATAATGACCTCTTTACTATCCTTTTATATTTGTACAGTCTGCAGTGATATACCTCTCTTATTCTTGATGTTGGTGATTGAATGTTCTCTCATTTTTTTCTTAGTTATTCTAGCTAGAGGTTATCAATTTTTTTTTATTATTATTTATTTATTTGACAGGCAGAGATCACAAGTAGGCAGAGAAGCAGGCAGAGAGAGAGGAAGAAGCAGGCTCCCCGCGGAACAGAGAGCCCGATACGGGGCTCGATCCTAGGACCCTGAGATCATGACCTGAGCCGAAGGCAGCGGCTTAATCCACTGAGCCACCCAGGCGCCCCGAGGTTATCAATTTTTTTGGTGTTTTCAAGAAACCAATTTTTGAGGGGTGCCTGGGTGGTTCAGTGGGTTAAGCCTCTGCCTTCAGCTCGGGTCATGATCTCAGGGTCCTGGGATCGAGCCCCACATCAGGCTCTCTGCTCAGCAGAGGGCCTACTTCCTCCTCCTCTCTCTCTTTCTGACTCTCTGCCTACTTGTGATCTCCCCCTCTCTCTGTCAAATAAATAAATAAAATCTTTAAAAAAGATTTCTTTTTTTTTTTTAAAGATTTTATTATTTATTTATTTGACAGAGAGAGATCACAAGTAGGCAGAGAGGCAGGCAGAGAGAGAGGAGGAAGCAGGCTCCCTGCAGAGCAGAGAGCCCGATGCGGGGCTCGATCCCAGGACCCTGAGATCATGACCTGAGCCGAAGGCAGCGGCTTAATCCACTGAGCCACCCAGGCGCCCCTAAAAAAGATTTCTTTAAAGATTTCTTTTACAAAGAAAAAAAAGAAATCAATTTTTTATTTAATTGATTTTGTCTTTTTTCTTTTTCTCCATTTCATGGATTTCTGCTTTTATCAGTCTTGTTTTTTTTTTTTTTTGAGCGAATATTTATTTGTTTGCTTGTTTTCTTCCAAGTTTTTATTTCAATTCCAGTTGTTAATGTACAGTGTAATATTAGTTTCAGATGTGCAATATAATGATTCAGCACTTCTATTCAACACCTGGTGCTCATCACAAGTGCATTCCTTAATCCTCCTCACCATTTAACCCATCCCCCATCAACCTCCCCTATAGTAATCCTCAGTTCTCTATAGTTAAGAGTCTGTTTTATGCTGTTTTATGGTTTATTTTTCTCTCTTTTTCTTTCTTCTGCTTACTCTGTGCTCAATTTTCTCTTCTTTCTCAGGGTTCTGAAGGTAGAAGCTGAGATGGTCAATTCGAGACCTTTTTTTCTTTCCTAATATAGTCATTTAGTGTGATAAATTTCCCTCTGAGTAATGCTTTAGCTATATTTCACTTTTTTTTTTTTTTTTTTTTTTTTTAAGAGAGCCAGGCAGAGAGAGAGGGGGAAGCAGGCTTCCCGCTGAGCAGAGAGCCTGATTTGGGGCTCGATCTCAGGACCCTGAGATCATGACCTGAGCTGAAGGCAGAGGCTTCACTCACTGAGCAACCCAGGCACCCCTATATTTCACAATTTTTAAAAAAGATTTTATTTATTTGAGAGGGACTGAGAAAGTGAAAGAGATAGAGCACAAGCAGGGGGAGAGGGAGAAGCAGACACCCTACTGAGCACGGAGCCTGATGTGGGGCTCTATCTCAGAACCCTGGGATCATGACCTGAGGCAAAGGCAGACGCTTAACTGACTGAGCCACCCAGGTGCCCCTATATTTCACAGTTTTTGAAATGTTGTGTTTTTTATTCAAAAAGGTTAAAATACTATCTAATTTCCTTTTTAATTTCTTCTTTGACATGGGTTATTTAGAAGTGTGTTATTTAGTCTCCAATATTTGGGAATTTTCCAGATGTAATTCTGTTACAGATCTCTAATTTAATTCCATTGCTGTCAAGAATGTATGTTGTCTGACATGGATCCTTTGCACTCTATTGACTCTTGTTTTTATGGCCCAGAATATGATCCTTCTTGGAAATATTCCATGTATGCTTGACAACAATGTATATTTTACTGTTTTTGGATGGAGTTTTCCATGAATGTCAGTCAGTTCAAGTTGATTGATAATATTCTTGAGTCCTTTTAGTTCCTTTAAGACTTATTTATTTGTTTAATTTTTTAAAAAAGATTTGTTTATTTAGTTTAGAGAGGGAAGTAGAGAAGAGAGTGCATGAGTTGGAAAGGGAGAGAAGCAGACTCCCTACTGAGCACAGAGCCCTATGAGGGACTCAATCCCACGACCCCAAGACCATGACCTGAGCTGAAATCAAAAGTTGATCACTTAACCAACTGAGCCATCCAGGAGCCCCCATCTATTTATTTTAGAGAGAGAGAGCAAGAGAGTATGAATGGGGGGAGGAGTAGAAGGACAGGGAGAGAAAATCTCAAGCAGACTTCCTGCTGAGCTCAGAGCCCACTGTGGGACTCAATCTGATGACCCTGAAATCATGACTTAGAGCCAAAATCAAGTCAGACGTTTAACTGACTGAGCCATCCAGGCTCCTCTCTTTAAGTCTTCTATATTTTTATTGTATTTTTTTGTCTATTTGTTCTATTAGTTATTGAAAGAGGATGCTAACAACTCCAACTATAATTGTGGATGTGTCTATTTCTCTTAGAAGTTCTTTTTTGTTTTGTTTTATTTTGTTTTTTAGTGGACACTCTGTATGTACTATTAATTTGCTTACATAAAGTTCAAAACCATTTCCTCCTCCATCATTCATTTTTATTCTTTTCAAGTTTTTATTTAAATTCCAGTTAGTTAGCTTAGTCATTGAGCATCTGCCTTCAGCTCAGGTCGTGATCCCAGAGTCCTGGGATGGAGCCACACATCGGGCTCCCTGCTCAGCTCTCCCACTCCCCCTGCTTGTGTTCCCTCTCTCGCTGTGTCTCTCTCTGTCAAATTAAAAAAAAAAATCAAATAAAAAATAAAGAAATTCCAGTTAGCATACAGTGTAATTTTGTTTCAGGTGTAGAATTTAATGATTCATCATTTACATACAATACCTAGTGCTTATCACAAGTGTCTTCCTTAATAACCACCACCCATTTAACTCATCCCCCTGCCCACCTCCCCTCCAGTAACTCTAAGCTTGTTCTCTATAGTTAAGAGTCTGTTTTATGGTTTGCCTCTTTTTTTTTTCCCCTCTAGGTTCATCTGTTTTGTTATATTTCACATAAGAGTGAAATCATATGGAATTTGTCTTTCTCTGTTTCACATAGCATAATACTCTCTTGCGCCAACCACGTTATTGAAAATGGCAAGATTTCATTCTTTTTTTATGGCTGAGTAATATTATATTTTTTGTGTATATATATACACCAACTCTTCTTTTTTCATTCTTCAGGTGGTGGACATTTGGGCTCTTTCCATAGTTTGGCTATCGTTGATAATGCTGCCATAAACATTGGGGTGCATGTACCCCTTTGAATCAGTATCTTCATATCCTTTGGGTAAATACCTAGTAGTTTAATTGCTGGGACATAGGATAACTCTATTTTTAACTTTTTGAGGAACCTCCATACTGTTCTCCCGAGTGGCTGCACCAGTTTGCATTCCCACCAATAGTGAAAGAGATTTTCACTTTTTCCATATCCTCAGCAACACTTACCGTTTCTTGTGTGTTAATCTTAGCCATTCTAACTGGTATGAGGTGATACCTCATTTCGTTTTAATTTGTCTTTCTATGATGAAAACTTATCTTGAGAATCTTTCCATGTGTCTTTTAGCCGTTTGTATGTCTTCTTTGGAAGAATGTCTATTCATGTCTTCTGCCCATTTCTTTTCTGGATTATTTGGTTTTTGGTTATTGAGTTTGGTAAGTTCTTTATAGCTTTTGGATACTAACCCTTTATCAGATATGTTATTTGTAAATATCTTCTTCCACTCTGAAGGTTGCCTTTTAGTTTTTTGATTGTTTCTTTTGCTGTGCAGAGCCTTATCTTGATGAGGTTCCAGTAGTTTATTTCTGCTTTTGTTTCCCTTGCTTCAGGAGATAAGTCTAGCAAGAAGTTGCTACTGCCGAAGTGAAAGAGACTGCTGTCTGTGTTTTCCTCTAGGATTTTGATGGATTCCTGTCTCAAATTCCTGTCTTTCATCCATTTTGAGTCTATTTTTGTGTGTGGTGTGACGAAGTGATTCAGTTTCATTCTTCTGCATGTGGCTGTCCAATTTTGCTAACACCATTTATTGAAGAGACTATCCTTTTTCCATTGGATATTCTTTCCTACTTTGTTGAAGATTAGTTGACCATAGAGTTCAGCGTCCATTTCTGGGTTTTCTCTTCTGTTCCATTGATCTATGTGTTTGTTTTTGTGCCAGTTTCGTACCATCTTAATCATTACAGCTTTGTAATATTAACTTGAAGTCCAGATTTGTGATGCATCTAGCCTTTTCTTTTTCAAGATTGCTTTGGCTATTTGGGATCTTTTGTAGTTCCATACAAATTTTAGAATTATTTGTTCCAACTCTGTGAAAAATGTTGGCAGTATTTTGATAGGAATTGCATTAAATGCGTAGATTGCTTTGGGTAGTATAGAGATCTTAACAGTATTTATTCTTCCAATCCATGAGCCAGCAAATGTTTTTCCAATTCTTTATGTCTTCCTCAACACCTTTCATCAGTGTTTTATAGTTTCAGAGTACAGATCCTTTACCTCTTTGGTTAGGTTTATTCCCACATGTCTTATGGTTTTTGGTGCAGTTGTAAATGGGATCAGTTCCTTGATTTCCCTTTCTTCTGTCTCATTGTTCGTATATAGAAATGCAGCTGACTTCTGTGCATTGATTTTATGTCCTGCCATGTTGCTGAATTCCTTTATGAGTTCTAACAGTTTTTGGGTAGAGCTTGGTTTTCAGCATAGGGTATCACATCGTCTGTGAAGTGGGACAGTTAGTCTTCTTTGCTGATTTGGATGCTTTTTATTTCATTTAGTTGTGTGATTGCTGAGGCTAGGACTTCTAGTACAATGTTGAACAACAGTGGTGAGACTGGACATCGCGGTCTTGTTCTTGATTGTCAAGGAAAATCTCTTAGTTTTCCCTCATTGAGGATGACATTAGCTGTGGATTTTTTGTATATGACCTTTATTATGTTGAGTTATGTTCCCTCTATTCCTACTTTTTTAGGCGTTTTTATCATGAATGGATGTTGTTCTTTGTTAGATGCTTTTTCTGCATCAATTGAGAGGATCATATGGTTCTTATCCTTTCTTTTATTAATGTGGTGTGTCATGTTGATTGATTGTGAATATTGAACTACCCTTGCAGGCTAGAAGTAAATCCCATTTGATAGTAGTCAGTGATTCTTTTAATGTACTATTGTACTTGGTTTGGGAGTATTTTGTTGATGATTTTTGCATCTCTGTTTATCAGGCATATTGACCTTTAGTTCTCTTTTTTAGTGGAGACTTTGTCTGGTTTTGGAATCAAGGTAATGCTGGCCTCAAAATAAGTTTGGAAGTTTTCCTTCCATTTCTATTTTTTGGAATTGTTCCAGAAGAATAGGTATTAACTCTTCTTTAAATGTTTGGTAGAACTCCTCTGTGAAGCCATCTGGCTCTAGACTTTTGTTTGTTGGGAAATTTTTTATTACTGACACAATTTTTTTGCTGGTTATTAGTCTTTTGAAGTTTTCTATTTGTTCCTGTTTCAGTTTTGATAGTTTATACATTTCTAGGAATTTATCCATTCCTGCCTGATTGTCTGATTTGTTGGCATATAATTTTTCACAATATTATAATTTCTGTGGTGTTAGTTGTGATCTCTCCTCATTCATTTGTGATTTTATTTATTTGGGTCTTTCTCTTTTCTTTTTGATAACTCTGGCTAAGTTTTTATCAATTTTATTAATTTTCAAAGAACTAGCTCTTAGCGTCATTGATCTGTTCTACTAGTTTTTTTCTATATCATTTAATTCTCCTCTAATCTTTATTATTTCCCTTCTTCTGTTGGCTTTAGGCTTCATTTGTTCTTTGTCAACCTCCTTTAGGTATAAGTTTGGGTGGTTTTATTTGAGATTTTGCATGCTTCTTGAGGTAGGCCTGTATTTCTATATACTTCCCTCTTATAACTACTTTTTTCCCCATATTTTGAAACATTTTTAATTTAAATTCAATTAATTAACATGTAATGTATTATTGGTTTCAAAAGCCTGATTCATCAGTCTTATATAATATAATATCCAGTACTCATTACATCATGCACCTTCCATAACATCAATCACCCAGTTACCCCATCTCTTCACTCCCATCCCGCAACCTTCTTTCTTCCTATGATTAAGACTCTCAGGGTTTGTCTCCCTCTCTGGTTTCATCTTGTTTTAGTTTTTCCTCTCTTCCCCTATGACCCTCTGCCTTGTTTCTTAAATTCCATTCATCAGTGAGATCATATGATAATTGTCTTTCTCTGATTGACTTATTTCGCTTAGCACAATACCCTCTGGTTCCATCCACTTAGTTGAAAACGGCAAGATTTCATTCTTTTTGATGGCTAGTAGTCCATCATATACACATACATACATACACACTTCTTTATCCATTCATCTGTTGATGGACATCTGGGCTCTTTCCATAGTTCAGCTATTGTGGACATTGCTGCTATGAACACTAGGGTGCAGGTGCCCCTTTTTTGTATCTTTGGGGTAAATCCCAGTAGTACGATTGCTGGGTCATAGGGTAACTCTATTTTCAACTTTTTGAGGAACCTCCATACTGCTTTCCAGAGGGGCTGTACCAGCTTGCATTCACACCAACAATGTAGGAGGGTTCCCCTTTTGCCACATCCTTGCCAACATCTGTCATTTCCTTTCTTGCTAATTTTAGCCATTCTGATTGGTGTGAGGTGGTATCTCATTGTGGTTTTGATTTGTATTTCCCTGATGATGAGTGATGTTGAGCACATTTTCACATGAAATTGCTGTTGGCCGTTTGGATGTCTTCTTTGCAGAAATGTGTGTTCATGTCTTCTGCCCATTTCTTGTTTGGACTATTTGTTCTTTGGGTGTTGAGTTTGGTAAGTTCTTTATAGATTTTGGATACTTGCCCTTTATCTGTTAATGTTATTTGCAAATACCTTCTCCTATTATGTCGGTGTCTTTTGGTTTTGCTGACTATTTCCTTTGCTGTGCAAAAACTTTTGATCTTGATGAAGTCCCAATAGTTCATTTTTGCCTTTGTTTTCCTTGCCTTTGGAGACGTGTCTAGCAAGAAGTTGCTGCAGCCAAGATCAAAGAGGTTGCTTCCTGTGTTCTCTTCTAGGATTTTGAAGGATTCCTGTCTCACATTGAGGTCTTTCATCCATTTTGAGTCTACTTTTGTGTATGATGTAAGGAAATGGTCCAGTTTCATTATTCTGCATGTGGCTGTCCAATTTTTCCAACACTATTTGTTGAAGAGTCTCTCTTTTTTCCATTGGACATTCTTTCCTGCTTTGTCAAAGATTAGTTGACCATAGAGTTGATGGTAATCATTTCTGGGCTCTTTATTCTGTACCATTGATCTATGTGTCTGTTTTTGTGCCAGTACCATACTATCTTGATGATTACAGCTTTGTAATAGAACTTGAAGTCTGGAATTGTGATGCCACCAGTTTTCGTTTTCTTTTTCAACATTCCTTTGGCTATCTGGGGTCTTTTGTGGGTCCAAACAACTTTTAGGATTATTTGTTTCAGCTCTCTGGTAAAAGTTGATGGTATTCTAATAGGGATTATACTGAATATGTATATTGCTTTAGGTAGCATAGACATTTTAATAATATTTGTTCTTCCAATCCATGTCATGAAATGTTTTTCCATTTCTTTGTGTCTTCCTCATTTTCTTTCATGAGAATTCTTTAGTTTCCTGAGTAGACATCCTTTGCCTCTATGGTTAGGTTTATTCCTAAGAATCTTATGTCTTTCGATGCAGTTGCAAATGCACTCCTTAATTTTTCTTTCTTCTGTCTCATTATAACCACATCTTTTTTTTTAAAAAAAAGTAAACTCTATCCCCCAACATGGGGCTCAAACTTACAACCTGAGATCAAGAATTGCATGTAGTGCTGGCTGAGCCAGCCAAGTACCCTATATCCACATTTTTTAGAAGCTGCTGAAACTAGGATAAACTAGTTCTGGTTATTTAAAGGAAAAACTAAAACAAAACAAAAACAAAAAGTCAACAACAAAATCACAACAGAATTGTTGAGACTAGATTCACTGGCTTAGTTTTGTCCACCACCTGAAACAAAGAAACAAACAACAACAGCAGCAAAAACAAGAGTTTTACAATAACTCATCATTCAGAATCTGTTACTGTATAAATTTTAAGAGGTTTTGAGTCCATTTCAGTATAGAAATAAGGCCAAAGTGTTTCCACAAAATAATAGTTAAAAATACAGAGAAGGGATCAACCACTCAAATTATAAAAGGAAACCTCATACAATTCACAGTCTAAAAAAATGCTGATCTTTCTAGGTGTTAACTTTTGGTAGAAGATTAATTTCTTAGAACCCAATGCAATCGAATTACTCTGACTACATTGTCCAACACCCCATAATCCATCCTGTGCTAAAATTGGTTGCATCTTATTCTTTCTCCTTCTGGGAAGAGTGTCTTCATAGACACTCATGATCTATTTAGGGTTATCTTTCAGTTTCACCTCCCAATACTGCTTGCCAGAATTATAACCCCTAGAACTCAGAACAGCTGGGCAGAGATAGAATCTCCTTGGGTTATGAGGAAATTTATGCCTTTTATTTCCATATTGCACATTATTTCTATCTTCTGAGACAATAAGCTTACAATGTGCTGTTTCAGGGTCTAGAATTAGATCCTGTTCTAAATCTGTTGATTATTTTATTTAGGCCCGAATATTGTGAAGAAAGATGGTAACCATATTCCTTTAATTGAAATGAAAAAGGTTCAGGGGGTTTTAAGGTTTTATACCTATGGTAGATACTTTGAACATCTGTCAGTAATTCCAGCTCTGACTTCATAGATTTGCCCTCTGTCTCCTTTGATATTTTAATGTGGAAAGATGACTTGAAATGTTGTTAGGTGTTCATTTAGTTTTGTTAAGATATCCATTTTTTCATCTTGTAATTGCTGAAGAACAATTTCTTGCTCGTTTTTGAGAAACAACAAAATTTGCTCAAATTCAGACTTGATTTCTTCTCTCCACAATGTACTTTCTTCTTCAGTTCCAATGATTTTCTACTTTGCATAGTTACCACCTTTTCAACTTGTTCTACTATCTCCCTCCATGGTTCAATGCAATTCTGTAGTCTTTTCCTATAATAAGAAGCAACGTTCTCTAGGGCCAAATATAGCGATTCCGGTGATCAGTGGAGAAACCACACTGTGGACATAAAACTTCTAGGCCCTTCTGGTAGAAAAAGGTCAAAACTTAATTATGTTTTCACATATAAGCTTCCCTTCCTTCCTCTTCCTCTTGCTTATTCTTACCCAAAAGCTTCTCTTCCTTCCTCTTCCTCTTGCTTCTTCTTACCCATAGTAGCTTAGCAATTTGAATTAAATTGCAAAGATACAGATGTAGTGAAAAGAAGGGCCACCTGTACCCCATTGTTCACAGCAGCAATGGCCACAGTTGCCAAACTGTGGAAAGAACTAAGATGCCCTTGAATGGATGAATGGATAAAGAAGATATGGTCCATATATACAATGGAGTATTATGCCTCCATCACAAAGGGTGAATACCCAACTTTGACATCAACATGGACGGGACTGGAAGAGAGTATGCTGAGTGAAATAAGTCAAGCAGAGAGAGTCAATTATCATATGGTTTCACTTACTTGTGGAGCATAAGGAATAACACGGAGGACATTGGGAGATGGAGAGAAGTGAGATGGGGGAAATCGGAGGGGGAGACAAACCATGAGAGACTGTGGACTCTGAGAAACAAACTGAGGGTTTTGGAGGGGAGAGGGGTGGGTGGTTGGGTGAGAGCCTGGTGGTGGATATTATGGAGGGCACGTATTGCATGGAGCACTGGGTGTGGTGCATAAACAATGAATTATGGAACACTGAAAAGAAATAAAATAAAATGGGAAAAAAATTGCCCAATTGGGGATTGTTCATGAATTTCCATTTTGGAGAGTAGTAGCGGCAAAAGGAGCAGGGGAAAGTATCATTTAGATCCTTCTAGAACATACTGATGCAGGAGAGACAGACGTTAACGCCCACAGTTGATGCTAATTGGCTCTTTCAAGTAGTCCAGACAGATGGGATAGCTAGATCCTGTTTAGAGACCTATCAGGGCCGTCACAATCTCCACTGAGCCGTGAATAAAGGTGGTAGGTAAGGTAATATGTCCTTTAGTAAAGCCTGGCTCTCTACCACACAAGACCCAGTGAACAGTGAATGATATCCTCCCACAGACCTTGAAAACTGACCAGCTTTCAGTTTCACCTTGAAACCTGACCAGCTTTCAGTTTCACTGGACTGGCATATTGATAGCCTATACAAAACTGTTTATCCCCCTACACCTTAGCTCTAGAGTCTGTTGCCAAAAATACTCCACAGGCTGAGGTCTGTTGCATCCTAGAACATATTAGCTGGGCTGCTGTTCTTTCCACTCAATGTTGTAAAGTCAGGCTTAATGACTTTCCTGTTCAAGAAAGCAGCTGTAGTACCTCTGGAACTGATGACTCATTCAGCACCTCTCCGGCCAAAAACACTGTGGCCCCTCTTATGACTACTTTTAATGCATCCCAAAGATTTTGTATTTTCATTTTCATTTGTTTCCATGTATTTTTTTATTTCTTCTTTAATTTACTGGTTGACCCATTCATTCTTTAGTAGGATGTTCTTTAACCTCCATGTTTTTGTGGTCTCTCCAAATATTTTCTTGTGGTTGACTTCAAGTTTCATAGCATTGTGGTCAGAAAATATGCATTGTATAGTCTCTGTCTTTTTGTATTGTTGAGGCCTAATTTGTGACCTAGTTTGTGATATTTTCTGGAGAATGTCCCATGTGTGCTTGAAAAGAATGTGTATTCTGCTGCTTTAGGATGAAATATTCTGAATGTATTTGTTAAGTTCATCTGGTTCAGTGTGTCATTCAAAGCCATTATCTCCTTGTTGATTTTTTTGCTTAAATGATCTGTCCACTGATATAAGTGGTATATAAAAGTCCCCTACTATTATTGTATTATTATGAATGAGTTCCTTTGTATTTATTATTAATTATTTTATATATTTGGGTGCTCCCAATTTGAGGGCATAAATATTTACAATTATTAGATATTCTTGTTGTATAGACACCTTTATTATGATATAGTGTCCTTCTTCATCTCTTGTTACAGTTTTTGGTTTAAAATCTAGTTTGCCTGAGGGGCTCCTGGGTGGCTCAGTGGGTTAAAGCCTCTGCCTTCGGCTCAGGTCATGATCTCAGGGTCCTGGGATCAAGCTGCGAGAAGCCTGCCTCTCTGCCTACTTGTGATCTCTGTCTGTCAAATAAATAAATAAAATCTTTTTTTTTTAAGATTATATTTATTTATTTGTCAGAGAGCAATCACAGGTAGGCAGAGAGGCAGCTAGAGAGAGAGGAAGGGAAGCAGGCTCCCCGCTGAGCAGAGAGTCAGATGCGGGGCTCGATCCTCTGGGATCATGACCTGAGCCGAAAGCAGAGGCTTTAACCCACTGAGCCACCCAGGTGCCCCAAAATAAATAAAATCTTAAAAAATATATATAGTTTGTCTGATATAAGTATGGCTACTCTGGCTTTCTTTTGATGTCTATTTGCATGGTAAATATTTCTCCATCCCCTCACTTTCAATATGCAGTTGTTTTTAGGCCTAAAAGAGTTTCTTATAGGCAACATGTAGGTGGATTTTTTTTAATCCATTCTGACATGCTGTGTCTTCTGATTGGAGCATTTAGTCCATTTACATTCAGATTAATTATTGATAGATATGTATTTAGTGCCATTTTATTGTTTGTTTTATTGTTGTTCCTGAAGATCTTCTCTGTTCCTTTCTAGTGTTTGTTGCTTTTGGCCTTTCCTTCCCACTCAGAGACCCCTTTAATATATTTTGTGAGGCTGGTTTAGTGGTAATGAACTCCTTCAGTTTTTGTTTGTCTGGGAAACCATCTATCCTTCTATTCTGAATGATAGCCTTGTGAGATAGAGTATTCTTGGCTACATATTTTTCCCTTTGAGCACATTGAGTATATCATGCTATTTTATGTGAAAGATCTGCTGCTAACCTTATTGGTCTTCCCTTGTAAGTTAGGGACTTCTTTTCTTATGTCTTGCTGCTTTATGATTTTTTTTTTCTTAATTAGTATGTTTTGCAAATTTAACTACAATGTGTCTTGGTGTTGACCTGCTTTTGTTGATTTTGATAGAAATCTCTGTGCCTCATGGATTTCGATGTCTGTTTCCTTCCCCAGATGAGGGGAAATTACGGCTACAATTTCCTTAAATAAACCTTCTGCTCCCTTCCCTCTCTCTTCTTCTTCTGGGACTCCTATCATATGAATGTTATTATGTTTGATGGAGTCACTGAGTTTCCTATATCTACTTCCAAGATCCAAAATTTTTCTTTCTCTTTTGTTCAGCTTCATTATTTTACATAGCTTTATGTCATATTCTATTTCCTCTAGAACTAAAGCTTTGTAGAACCTTGTAGTCAATAGACACGGCGTGTGTGGAAGTTTGTGTTGGTCTTCTGGGGAAGGGTTGTTCGGCACACTTGCCTGAGAAAGGCCGTCCCAGCAGAGTGCAGGATGGTAGGACTTGGCATAAGCAGGTTAGGCAGCCATTGTTGGTGCTATGCTGTTTACTGAAGTTGGTTTATGGTGAGGGGCGAGGGGTGGAAAATGGTGTCAGTCTGCCTCTTTGTCCCTGGAGAGGGGAGTCTGTGCTTACTACTTTCAGAGGAGTGAGTAATTTCCCCTTGTGTGTCACAGATATTTTTCAGAGCACTGATTTCACACTGTCTGTCTTTGGGTCGCTTGCCTGCCTCGAGCAGCACGACACACCTTGGGCTCCACCCTAGCCAGGTCGGCTGAGTTTTAAAATTCCAAACTTTAGGGATCTGGTGTGGCAGACATCTGCTCTTTTCCTGTGGGAGAAGGTCTCACCATGCTAGGACTGATGCAGGTTTGATCCTGAAGAGCCATTGTGGCAGAGTGCAGGACTGTGGATTTTGGAGTAAAGCACAATGAAGTCCCAATATCCAGGTTAGCCACCCTCAGCAGGTGTCTCTGCACCTATGCTGGAGGGTGAGAGAGGAAGATGGTCCCTGCTTGTTCTTTTGTCCCTGGAAAGGCAATGCTGCCTCTCACAGATGCTCTCCAAAAAGTGCAGTCTTTCCCCATGGCTCTTAGGCAATCCTCAGATCATGCAGTTTGCCCCGGGGTTGTTTGCCTGCCTCTTCTCCAGGTCTTCTCCTCCTCCTCTTCTCCTCGGGTCTTTATTCCACTCAAAGCTGGGGATCTCTAAAACTGAAGTCTTTGAACCCTGCTATGTGTAAAAACTTAAGAAATTCATCCCCTTTCGTTTTTCCAGCCAATGGCTTTGGAGAAGTGTTCTCTTTGTGTTTATCCCTGTGTGCTCCACTCTCTCTTGACTTTCTCTGTAGCAAGGGCTCCCTCCCCTTCAAAACACCTGCAATCATTTGCTCTCTCAAACCATGTCTCCATACTTGTTATCTTCCTCAAAGGGGCTTCTTCTCTCCCTCCATTGTGCAGTATGTTCTGTCAGTCCTCAGATCAATTTCTTGAGTATTCAGAATGATTTGATAGTTATGTAGCTGTGTTCAAAGGACAGGGCAATCCTAGGGTCCTCCTACTACACTGCCATCTTAATTCATTATCCCTTCTCTTTGAAGTTATACCAGTTTTTATCTAAAGTGTTTTAGACTTACCCAGATACTGGCTAATAGGATCCAACAGCACATTAAAAGGATTATTTATCACAACCAAGTGGGATTTATTCCTGGGATGCAAGGGTGGCTCCATATCCCCAAATCAATCAGTGTGATACACCACATCAATAAAAGAAAGGACAATAGCCATATGATCCTCTCAATTGATATAGAAAAAACATTTGAAAAAGTATAGCATCTTTTCTTGATTAAAACTCTCCACAGTGTAGGGATGAAGAGAGAACATACCTCAATATCATAAAAGCCTATGTGAAAAGCCCACAGTGAATATCATTCTCAGTGGGGAAAACCTGAGAGCTTTCGCTCTAAGATCAGGAACATGACACAGATGTCCACTCTCACCACTGTTCAACATAGTACTAGAAGTCTTAGCCTCAGCAGTCAGACAAAAAGAAGAAATAAAAGACATTCAGACTGGCAGAGAAGACGTCAAACTCACTCGTAGCAGATGACATGATTCTATATGCAGAAAACCCAAAAGACTCCACCCAGAAATTGCTAGAACTCATATAGGAATTCAGCAATGTGGTAGGATATAAAATCAATACACAGAAGTCAAAGCATCTCTACGCACTAACAGTGAGACAGAAGAAAGAATAATTAAGGAATTGATCCCCTTTATAATTGCACCCAAAACCATAGGATAGCTAGGAATAAACCTAACCAAAATGGTAATGATCTGTACTCTAAAAACTATAGAACACTTGTGAAAGAAGTTGAGGAAGACACAAAGAAATGGAAAACATTCTATGTTCATGGATTGAAAGAATAAATATTGTTAAAATGACTATGCTACCTAGAGCAATCTACACATTCAAGGGAATCCCTATCAAAATACCATTGACATTTTTCACAGAGGTGGAACAGATAATCCTAATATTTGTATGGAATTACAAAAGAACCCAAATAGCCAAAGCAATCTTGAAAAAGAGAACCAAAGCTGGTGGCATCACAGTGCTGAACTTGAAGCTGTATTACAAAGCTGTAATCATCAAGACTGTATGGTACTGGCAGGAAAACAGATACATAAATCAGTGAAACAGAATAGAAATGCCAGAAGTGGACCGTGAACTCTATGGTCAACTAATCTTTGACAAAGCAGGAAATAATATTCAATGGAAAAAAGTCTCTTCAAATGTTGTTGGGAAAATTGGACAGCCACATGCAAAAGAATGAAACTGGGCCACTTTCTTACATCATACATAAGATTAAATTCAAAATGGATGAAAGACCTAAATGTGAGACAGGAATCCATCAAATTTCCTAGAGGAGAATACAGGCAGCAACCTCTGTGACCTCAGCCACAGCAACTTATTGCTAAATATATCTCTTGAGGCAAGGGAAACAAAGCAAAATTCATGTTTTGGGATTTAGTCAAAATAAGAAGCAAAGGAAACATTCAATAAAACTAAAAGGCAACCTATGGGTTAGCAGAGGATATTTGCAAATGACGTATCAGATAAAGGGCTAGTATCCAAGATCTACAAAGAACTTAATCAAACTCAACACCCAAAACCCAAAAAATCCAGTCAAGAAATGGGCAGAAGGCATGAACAGACATTTCTCCAAAGAAGACATCCAAATGGACAACAGACATTTGAAAAGATGCTGAGTTTCACTTATCATCAGGGGAATACAAATCAAAATAACAATGAGATAACACCTCACACCAGTCAGAATGGTTAAAATTAACAAGTCAGGAAGCAACAGTTGTTGGCGAGAATACAGAGAAAGGGAAACCCTCTTACTGTCGGTGGGAATGCAAGCTGGTGCAGCCACTCTGGAAAACAGTATGAAGTCTCCTCAGAAAGTTAAAAATAGAGCTACCCTATGACCCAGCAATTGCACTACTAGGTGTTTACCCCAAAGATACAGATGTAGTAATCTGAAGGGGCATATGTACCCCATGTTCATAGTAGCAGTTTTCACAATAGTCAAACTATGGAAAGATCCCAGATGTACATCAACAGATGAATGGATAAAGAAGATGTAGTATATATATATATATACAATGGAATATTACTTAGCCATCAGAAAGGATGAATACTTACCATTTACATCAATATGGATGGAACTGGAGAGTATTATGCTGAGTAAAATAAGCCAGAGAAAGACAATTTATGGTTTCACTCATATGTGGAATATAACAAACAGTGCAGAGGATCATACGGGGATGGAAGGAAGACTGAATGGGAAATCATCAGAGAGGGAGAAAAATCATGAGATTCTTAACTATAGGAAACACTGAGAGTTGCTGGAGGGTTGCTGGAGGGGGTGGGGTAATTAGACATTAAGAAGGCAGGTGATGTGATGAGCACTGGGTATTATATACAACTGATGAATTATTGAACTCTATATCTGAAACTAATGATGTACTATGGTTGACTAATTGAATTTAAATAAAAAAACAGTGTTCTGGAGCTCTGTTATTAGGTGTATAAACATTTAAGGTTACTGTGTTTTCTGCTTTATCTTTATAAAATGACCCTTTTTCCCTAGTAATATTTTTTTGCTCTGAAAAAGTAATATTTTTTGCTCTACTGTGTTTAATATTAATATATCCACTCCAGCTTTCTTTTGATATGTTGGCATGATACAACTTTTACCTTTTTTTTTTTTTACTTATTTGTGTCTTTATATTTAAAGTGGGTTTCTTATATTTGGAATATTTCTTATATTTGGATATGTATTTTCTTATATTTGGAATATTCCAAATAGTTCAAATATTTGGATCTTGTTTTTTATATACAATCAGAAGATACCTTATTTGTAATTGGGGTGTTTATTTCATTTACACTTAATGAGATTTTTGGTATGTTTTCATAAAATCTGCTATCATACTACTTCTTTTTCTATTTATTTCATCTATTCCCTTTTTCCTTTTTTCCTGACTTCTTTTGGATTGACCCAGATTTGTATCTTTTGTTGATTTATTAGAATTCCTTATTTTGATATTTTAGTGGTTGCTTTAGGAAGTCTATATCTTTAGCTGAATTCAGTCCCCCTTCAAGTAATATAACATCATTTCACAAATGGTATAAGAACCATACATTATTTTTTTTAATATTTTATTTATTTATTTGACAGAGAGAGAGGTCACAAGTTGGCAGAGAGGCAGGCAGAGAGAGAGGGAGAAACAGGCTCCCCACTGAGCAGAGAGCCTGATGTGGGGCTTGATCCCAGGACCCTGAGATCATGACCTGAGCCAAAGGCAGAGGCTTAAACCACTGAGCCACCCAGGCGCCCCAGAACCGTACATTATTGATGGCAAAAGCAAAAATAAACTAAAAATCTTTTTCACAGCAAAAGAAATGATCAACAAAATGAAAAGGCAACTACAGAATTGGAGAAAATAATTGCAACTCATATATCTGATAAGGAGATAATATTAAAAATATGTAAAGCACTCCTGCAACTCAGTTGCAAAAAAACAAACAATCTTGATTTTAAAATGGGCAGAAAGACTGACAAAGCAGACATTCAAATGGTCAATAGGTATATGAAAAGGTGCCCAACATCAGTAATCATCAGGAAAATGCAAAAGTGCTCTGGTGGAATTATTACCTCATACTTGTTGGAATGGCTCTCATCAAAAAGACAAGAGATAACAAGTGTTGATGAGGATGCAAGGAAAAGGGAAGCCTTGTTCACTCTTGGTAGGAATGTAGATTGGTATAGTCAACATGGAAAACAATATGGAGGTTCTTCAAAAAATTAAAAATAGCACTACCATATCATCCAGCTGTCCCACTTTTAGGTATATACCTAGAGAAAGTGAAAATAGGACCTCAAAGAGATAATTCCCATGTTCATTGCAGTGTTATTCACAATAACCAAGACACAGAAACCATCCAAGTGTTCACTGATGAATGAATGGATAGAGAAAATGTAATACGCACACACACACACACACACACACATGTATACACATACAGATAATGGAATATTATGCAACCACGAGAAAGGAAATCCATCAGCAGCATGTATGGACCTTGAGGGCATTATGCCAAGTGAAATAAGCCAGATAGAAAAAGATAAATACTGTATATTATCAATTATGTGTGAAATTTAAATGCATGGTGCCAGTTACATATGAAATCTGAATAAGTCTATACATATGTGCATACATAGGTACATGCATACATACATGTGTACTGCACAAACACACACACAAAGACCAAACTCATAGATACAGAGACTAGAAAGGTGATTGCCAGGGACTGGGGTGTGGGGGAAATAGAAGTTGGTAAAAGGTTTAACTTTCAACTGTAAGCTGAATAAGGTCAGAGAATCTAATGTAATACGTGGTGACTATTGTTGGTAATACTATCTTGTATAATTGTTATTTTCTAAGAGAGTAGAACCTAAAAGTTCTTACTCCCCCCAAAATTGAGGAGCTGGATGTGTTAAGTAACTAATTGGGGGAATCCTTGCAATGTACATGAGTATCAAATCACCACAACGTATACTTTAAATATCTTATAATTTTGTATGTTAATTGTTCCTCAATAAAGCTGAAATAAAAAGAAAAGAACTTTACAATAGTATGCAGCCATTCCCTGTTCCTTCTCATTGGGCTATTGTTGTCATATATTTTACTTCTACAAATATTGCATAGTCCATTATTTTTTTAAAAAATATAACAGCTTTATTAAGATAGAATTCACAAAGCATATATTCACCTATTTAAAGTTTAACATTTAATAATTTTTGGTGTGTTCACAAAGTTGTATCACAGTACAGTCAATTTTAGAACATCTTCATCACCCTAAAAAAGCAACACTGGACCCATTAACAATCACTTCCCGTTCCTCTCAAACTTCTTCCCTGCCTTGTTCTGGCTTTTACTAATCTATCGGTCCCTAGAGATTTGTTCCCTCTGGACGTTTCATATAAATGGAATTCTACAATATGTAGATTTTTGTGACTGTCTATTTAATTTAGCATAATGTTTTTAGGATAATTCATATTGTAACATATAATTAATACTTGATTATTTTTATTGACAGATAATATTCCATTGTATAGGTACAGCACATTTCATTTATTCATCAGTTAAACATTTGAGTTTCCACTTTTGATTATCATGAATACATTGTTATGAATATTTATGTACAAGCTTCTGTTCGGATTAAGTTTTCATTTATTGTGGGCATATACATAGGAGTGGAATTGCTGATATGATCATTCCATGTTTAATTGTTTAACCAATTGCCAGACTGTTTTCTAAAATGAATATGATTTTGCAGTCCCACCAGCAGTCTGTGAGGTTTCTGATGTCTCCACATCCTTGTCCATACTTGTTATTATCTTTCTTTTTGATTCCTAGGCATCCTAGTGTGTGTGAGGTAATATCCCTCATTTAAAATTTTCATTTCCATGATGATTAATGATGTTGAGCCTCTTTTTGTGTGCTTGTTGGCCATTTGTGTATATTCTTTGGAGAATTGTTTATTCATATGCTTCTCCAATTTTAAAAAAGATTTTATTTATTTATTTATTTTATTTATTTATTTACTTATTTTAGAAAGAGAGAGTGCAGGGAGGGGCAGAGGGAGAAAGAGAATTTCAAGCAGACCCTGTGCCAAGCCTAGAGCCAGATGTGGGGCTCCATTTCATGACTCTGAGATCATGACTTAAGCTGAAATCAAGAATTGGATGCTCAGCTGGCTGAACTATGCAGACACCCCACCTTTTCCAAATTTTAATTGGTTGTCTTTTTAGTATTGAGTTTTAAGAGTTCTTTATATATTATAGATATAAGTTCCTTATTTTGGATATATGATTTGCAAGTATTTTCTGTTGCTCTTTAGGTTTTTTTTTTACTTTCTTGATGATATCCTTTGACATTCTGTGTTAATTTCTTGGCAGGAGGATGAATATTTAGCTCTCTTTCTTCTCTTCTCCCATAAACATGGACATTTCCTTACCTCTCCTTGCCCAGTAGAACTGGGCAGAACTTAGTAGAACTTAGTAGAACTTAGTAGAACTAAAACATAATTTTAGTTCGATCAAAATTATTATGATTATCCATTCTACACAGAGTTGAGCTTACATAACTTTTTGTGTGTCTTTTTGTCCAGAATAAATAACTGTTCTTATATTTCTATGGTTTACTGTGTGCTTTCACTAATTCAGGCATAGATATTTCCACCAGTTATCTAAATGTCCTCTCAGTATTATGCTCTCAGTATATTTATTCACTGCAGAAAATCAAATTCAACCTCTTGAAGATGTCTCCTCCATAAGCTTATGAACTGTTCCAATCTGTACTGGTTGCTCCTCTTTGTTTAGTATACAGCTGTGACCCCCAATTTCTCTTCAGCATTTTTCCTGATTTTCTTATGTTGGATCTCTTATTTTTTGTGTCCCTACTAATCTTCTGTTTTGGCTTACTCTCTCCTTCTTATGGAGCACATTCTCTACTAACTTTCTGAGCAAGAGTAAGACTGCTTTGGGGTGCCTGGGTGGCTCAGTGGGTTAAAGCCTCTGCCTTAAGCTCAGGTCGTGATCCCAGGGTCC
The DNA here is from genome assembly GCF_922984935.1 of Meles meles. NCBI lineage: Eukaryota > Metazoa > Chordata > Mammalia > Carnivora > Mustelidae > Meles > Meles meles. The sequence continues at coordinate 153,301,609 of NC_060066.1, read as the reverse complement.
TGGGATTGAGCCCCGCATTGGGCACTCTGCTCAGCAGGGAACCTGCTTCCCTTCCTCTCTCTCTGCCTGCTGCTTTGCCTACCTGTGATCTTAAGAAAAAAGATTTTATTTATTTATGTGACAGAGAGAGATCACAGGTAGGCAGAGTGGCAGGCAGAGGGTAAGAGAGGAGGAAGCAGGCTCCCTGCTGAACAGAGAGCCCGATGTGAGGCTCAATCCCAGGACCCTGAGATCATGACCTGAGCTGAAGGCAGAGGCTTAATCCATTGAGCCACCCAGGCGCCCCTAAATAAAATCTTTAAAAAAAAAAAAAGTAAGACTGCATTTCTGAAATGTTTTATTATTCTCTCATAATCTATTGATAGCTTACCTGAAAATAGAATTCTAGTCAGGAAAGAATTTTCCTTCAGAATTTGGGAGGCACTTCTCCACTGTCTCGTAACTTCCAATGTTCCTATCGAGAAGTTGAAACCATTGAGATTTTCTGAATTTTAGATAAGAATGACATTCCCTCCCGCCCCCCACCATTCTCTGGAAACATGTAACATTTTTTGGTTTCAACCTTTTTAAAAAGTAAAAATAAAATTTAAATAAAATCTCAAACCTTCAGAAAATTTGCAAGTATATTACAAATAACTTATTTTTTTTTAATTTTAAGAGTAAGTTGCCAACAGATGCCCTATCACTCCCAAATAAATGAGGATTTCTTAGAAACAAGGATATTCTTCTATTCAACGGTAATAAACCTTGAAAGTAAGGAAATTAACAATGATAATACCATTTAATCCTCAGATCCCATTCAAGTTTTGCCAGTTGTGCCAATAATCCTTTGTAGAAAAGGATTCAGTTGAGAATCAAGCATTACCTTTAGCTTTTTGTCTATTTAGTCTTCAGTCATGATCTTGACATTTGAAAAGTATGGGTCTGTGTTGTTTTCTGTCAGTATGGGTTTATCTGATGTTTTTCCTCATTGTTATATTCTGGTAATGTATCTTTGGTAGGAATATCACAGAAATGGGCAGTGTTTTTATTATATCTTATCAGATGGCTCATGGTTTTGATTTGTCCCACTATGATGTTAACTATGTGCACTTGATTAAAGTGGGGTTCTCTAGCCTTCTGCACTATAAAATTACTATTTTCCTCATATAATTTTAAGTATTCTCTGAGGAGGTAATTTGAGACTCTGTAAATATACTGGTTCTTATCAAATTTTCATTTTATTTAATCTCTATGGACTTCTGGTTTCATATTTTATTCAATTGGTTATAGTTCTTTACTACCAACATTTATTTTGATTCTCAAATTGTTTAGATTTGACCAACACAAGCCCTTTTTAATTGGTCTTTCAGTCCTTTGGAAATATGCCCATCATTCCTTGAGAGATTTATCACTTTTGGCTCAGAAAAATGAACCAGGCTTTCCTTTTACTTTCTCTGCCTTGCCTTTTAGTCAGCCATTTCTCCCAGGAGCCTTGGTTTGTTTCAATGGCATATGGTATTTAGAAATCAAGATCTGGGCACTGGGCACACTCTTTGCTGTTGTCACTGCTCCCAAACCTTCTCATGGCTAAGGAATAAGTGTATGTCTATGAGTAAATGGATAAATAGATACATATTTATCTCCATATTAAATTTAATTATTTTTATATATTTATATATATATTATATTTATATCCATCTGTGCAGTCGAAAACTGAGTCCACACCAGTACCTTCTATTTCAATTCAACATCCCAAGGTTCATTTTAGTCTTCTAACCTTCAATATTAGTATCTCCCTTCTCTGACAATGAGAAACTTGGCTCTTAGTATCCTTAATATATTATCATATTTGACCCCCACCATGTGACCAGTCTTTGACTACTGCCAATCTCTATCTTAGGCATATGTGTCATCCTCACTCTTGCCTGTACTCCAGCATTCCCTGCTAAATCATCTTCCTGTCCTCACCTGTCTCAGGCTATGATACCCTGCACTAAAGTGCCCTCCCACACACAGACTTTACTTAGCCTCCGTGGGTTCTAAAACCCACACCGGATTACCTTGTCTCCTCTTGCCTGGATACCCTCTTGACCTTGTTCAGGTTCATATAATCTGTGCTGAGAAGCCCTCCATTATGGTACTTTCTTTATCCTACTGAACTACCTCTCCATTGTGACCATGTTTGATTTTGCTTCTCCCATACCAGTGATGCTCTCTTCTTCCAGTTTGGACCCTGACAACTGATATTAAATCACAGTGTTCATAATAAAATTAAATTATTTCTGCATATATGGGAAGTGTTCTTCATTTTACTTTTGGATATACTCTTGCTAGTGTGTGTTATTAACCTTTCTTTTTTACTTTGTTCTTGTTTAGCAGTCTTTTTGGAGCCATCAAATGTTTCAGGACTTTCAGAGACTTAAAATGAATAATCATTTATGAATATAAACATAAAGAGCCACACAGTTAGCCTTTATGATTTTTTGCAGCCTTTATGATTTTTTGCCAAATTGCACTGCTTTGAATGATGTTTTCAAGTGAAAAATATCTTTTTTTTAAAATATTTTATTTATTTGACAGAGAGAAATCACAACTAGGCAGAGAGGCAGGCAGAGAGAAAGGAGGAAGCAGGCTCCCCGCGGAGCAGAGAGCCCGATGCGGGGCCCAATCCCAGGACCCTGGGATCACGACAGGAGCCAAAGGCAGAGGCTTCAACCCACTGAACCACCCAGGCTCTCCTCAAGTGAAAAATATCTTAAATAACTTGAAGAACAGTTTTACTTATGAATGACATATTCTACACAGAAAAATGCAGTGTAGTATAGGAATAGGATGTGGCCACTTTATAGTGATAATTAGAATATATTATAGTTCCCTATTGCTTGTGAAACAAAATACTATATACACTGGTGGCTTAAAGCAAGATAAATATATTGTCTCACAGTTCTCAAGATATTCATAGGGCCATGTTTCCTCTGAAACCCATCAGGGAATCTTTTTTTTTTTTTTTTTTTTTTTTTTTTTTGCCTCTTCCTAGCTTTTGGTGGTTTGTTGGCAGTCTTTAGTGTTCCTTGGCTTGCTGCTGCATAACATGCAATCTCCCTGTGTGTCTTTGTCTTCACAAGGCTACCTTTTACATGACACTAGTCATATTGAATTAGGAGTCTGCCCTACTACAGTATGATATCATCTTAACCAATTACCTCTGCAATGATGCTATTTGCAAATAAGATCACATTATGAAGTACTGAGTGTTTAGACTTCAACAAATATTTTTTGGGGGGATACAGTTCAACCCTTAGCAGTATGTCAAAACTTTGTTTCACTTTTATTATAGGAAAGATTATACCTGAGAGCAGTCTCTTTGTTGTCAACTCATTAATGTTTAGTATTATAGTCATATAACTTCATAATTTAGTGTCACTAGCTATAAGAATTAGAAACATACATTTTTTTGCATTAGACTTTTTCTGGTTGCATTGAGGAGGAAACATCAGTTTGGCCAACTAGCTCTCTCAGAAATATCTGTGATAAGCCAGCTTCTATAATCATTTTGACTTTCAGACTTTAGAAAAGTCGTCTGGGGCAGGTTTAGGATAATTCTGTAAGCTGAGAATCTGGAATCCTTTTTTCCTGTCCAGAAAAGGCAATCTATAGCTAGTTCCATAAGATTCTTAAAGATCAGTCATTACTGATCCATAGCTGGTAGTCTGTTAACTTCCCATCCTTTTTAGTTTTGGAGGGACTAGTCATAGCTGTAAATACTTTCCTTAGTACATCTGTCTTTTGTGGAGGCTTTTAAAATACTTTTCAGATTAACTAACTTTTGAAGAACCCTAAGCAATATATTGACTTCATACATGGTTCATGAATTTCAGAATTCCCTATACTGTTTCTTAGTTGCTGTTTTCTTAACCATCTGGAGATCTACTTTAAATTGGGCTCTTTCCCCTTTTGATATAAGCATATATCTCTTAATTAAACACAATATTTACTAAATTAGTTCAGATTTGTGCTGGTTAAATTGCACAATTTACTAAAACTTGTGAATGAATTAAATGTTTTGTTGGCTGAATTATATGATTATCTTAAACTTCTAAATGAACTAAATTTTCCCTGAAAATTTTCAGTGTAGAATTGTTTGCTTAAGATTAATTCTTATACTTTCTTCTTTAGAATATTGATTTTAGAAAATGCTGTTTTTCTAGGTCATAAATACTCTCTGAGAATAAAACTTAAATTTGTTATTTTTACTAACCTGAATGTCTTTTCTTTCTGTATAGTATTTATAACCTTACTTTTAATATGCTATATTAAGAATGCTTATATTTTCTATTACAAACATTCAAAATACTTCCTTCAACATTTGGAAATTTTCATAAAAACAGGTTTTTCTGGGGCATCTGGCTGGCTCAGTCAGAGCATACCACTCTTGATCTTGGGGTCATAAGTTCGAGCCCCACACTGGGTATAGAGTTCACTTAATTAAAGAAAAGACTATTTAGGGGAGCCTGGGTGGCTCTGTCGTTAAGCGTCTGCCTTCGGCTCAGGTCATGATCCCAGGGTCCTGGGATCGAGCCCCGCATCGAGCTCCCGGCTTTGCAGGAAGCCTGCTTCTCCCTCTCCCTCTGCTGCTCCCCCTGCTTGTGTTCCCTCTCTGGCTGTGTCTCTCTCTGTCAAATAAATAAATAAAATCTTTAAAAAAAAAAAGAAAAGACTATTTAAACCTTTTTATTTTTTATTTTTTAAAAAGATTTTATTTATTTATTTGAGAGAATAGAGAGAGCACAAATAGGCAGAGCAGCAGGCAGAGGGAGAGGGAGAAGCTGGCTCTCTGCCAAGCAGGGAGCCTGATGCAGGGCTCAATCCCAGGCCCCTGGGATCACAACCTGAGCCGAAGGCAGCCGCTTAACCAACTGAGCCAGTGAGGCATCCCTCATGGGTATTTTTAATATGTGGCTTCATCTCACCACATTGTTTGTGAGACTTAATTATATTATTGCATTTAGCTGTAGCTCATTTATTTCTATTGGTATGTAATGTTTCACCATATAAATATGCCATTATTCATTTAACTGTTAGACTTTTGAGTTGACAGTTTCTAGAAATTAGAAATAATATTGCCAAACAATGTTATAATTGTTTCTTTTTTTATTTATTTTTTTATAATTGTTTCTTAGTATAATTGTGCATATGTTTTTATTGGGCACATAGTTAGAAGTGGAATTTCTGGGTCATGGGGAATGAATATCTTCAACTTGAGTAGATAATGACAGAATGTTTGTGAAAGTGTTTTTCAGAATTATCATTTCAACTTATATTCCCATCAGCAGTGTATGAGAATTCTATTACTCTTCCTCCAAACCTAGTATTATCAGTTATAATATTATTATTATAAAATATTATCTTGGCAGAGAGCCATAATGTTTGGTAGCTAATGGTATTTCATTGTGGCCTTAATTTTGCATTTTTCTGTTAATAATTAATGAGTTTGCAGTCCTTTCGTATATATATTGACTCTTTGGATACCTTCTTTTGTGAAAGTCTTGTTCAACTCTCTTGCCCATTTTTCTATTGGGTTATCTTCTTTTTTGATTTGTAAAGCTTTTTTGGCTCCTTTTTTGATTTGTAGAGGTTTTTATGACTCCTTTATGGTTCTGTATGTTGCACATATCTTTTCCCACTTTGTGGTTGGATTTTTTACGCAGTATTGTGGAGTAGATGCTTTTGCTGTGCCACCCACATCCTTTGGCATTCACTTTTGTACAGAGAACTCTTACTGTAAGCAACTGAAACTCTCTGCCTGAGGACTTTATCTAGCCACATGAGAAACTGGAGGGAATTCAGGAAGTGACTACCCAGCAATAGGTCTTAACCAATACTAAACTGGAGTTGGTTAATAAATACACCATTTCCTTCTTCAGATAGCTTCTGAAGATTACTCTACACCATCTCTGAGAGGTCTCCAGCAGGAATGAGCCACAGTACCAAGTAGCAATATCCGGATCATCAGTGTATCTTGTATTGCTGCCCTTTCCTATTCTCTTGCTTGTACTTACTGGAATTACTTTTCAAATAAATTATTTGTCCTCACCTGGCAATTCACAGACCTGTACCCCTGGGGATAAAAATACATTATATGTTTATAAAAAAAAAATTGGAAGGGGAGGCGAACCATAAGAGACTATGGACTCTGAAAAACAACCTGAGGGTTTTGAAGGGTCAGGGGTGGGAGGTTGGGGGAACAGGTGGTGGTAATAGGGAGGGCACGTTTTGCATGGAGCACTGGGTGTTGTGCAAAAACAATGAATACTGTTACGCTGAAAAAATAAATTAATTAAAAAAATTATTTGTCCTCAAATTCTAATTTCTCTGAGTTGGCTTTTGGAGAACCTATCCTAGATCAGTGGTGCCTTTTGATAAATACAAGTTTTTTTTTTTAGAGAGATTTTATTTATTTATTTGATAGACAGAGATCACAAGTAGGCAGAGAGGCAGGCAGAGAGAGAGAGAGGGAAGCAGGCCCCCTGCTGAGCAGAGAGCCCAATGTAGGGCTTGATCCCAGGACCCTGGGATCATGACCTGAGCTGAAGGCAGAGGCTTTAACCTACTGAGCCACCCAGGCACCCCAGAAGTTCTTTTTTTTTTATTTTATGATTTGTTCTTCTCCTATCCCCCTACCCCCCCATGTTGCTTCTCCATGTCCTCATATCAGGGAGATCATATGATAGTTGTCTTTCTCCGATTGACTTATTTCACTAAGCATGATACGCTCTAGTTCCATCCACGTCGTCGCAAATGGCAAGATTTCATTTCTTTTGATGGCTGCATAGTATTCCATTGTGTATATAAACCACATCTTCTTTATCCATTCATCTGTTGATGGACATCTAGGTTCTTTCCATAGTCTGGCTATTGTAGACATTGCTGCTATAAACATTCGGGTACACGTGCCCCTTCGGATCACTATGTTTGTATCTTTAGGGTAAATACCCAGTATTTAGTGCAATTGCTGGGTCATAGGGTAGTTCTATTTTCAACATTTTGAGGAACCTCCATGCTGTTTTCCAGAGTGGTTGGACCAGCTTGCATTCCCACCAACAGTGGAGGAGGGTTCCCCTTTCTCCACATCCTCGCCAGCATCTGTCATTTCCTGACTTGTTAATTTTAGCCATTCTGACTGGTGTGAGGTGATATCTCATTGTGGTTTTGATTTGTATTTCCCTGATGCCGAGTGACGTGGAGCACTTTTTCATGTGTCTGTTGGCCATCTGGATGTCTTCTTTGCAGAAATGTCTGTTCATGTCCTCTGCCCATTTCTTGATTGGATTGTTTGTTCTTTGGGTGTTGAGTTTGCTAAGTTCCTTATAGATTTTGGATACTAGCCCTTTATCTGATATGTCGTTTGCAAATATCTTCTCCCATTCTGTCAGCTGTCTTTTGGTTTTGTTAACTGTTTCCTTTGCTGTGCAAAAGCTTTTGATCTTGATGAAATCCCAATAGTTCATTTTTGCCCTTGCTTCCCTTGCCTTTGCCGTTATTTGTACGTATTGTAAAATGATTGCAACATTAAGTCTACTTAACACCCATCCCCATATATGCTTATTTTTTTTTTCTCTAGTGGTGAGGAATTTTAAGATCTCTCTCAGCATCTTTCAAATATGCAATCTAGTATTATTTTTTTTCAATATTTTTTTTAAGATTTTATTTATTTATTTGACAGATGGAGATCACAGTTAGGCAGAGAGGCAGGCAGAGAGAAAGGAGGAAGCAGGCTCCCTGCCAAGCAGAAAGCCCGATGTGGGGCTCGATCCCAGGACCGTGGGACCATGACCTGAGCTGAAGGCAGAGGCTTTAACCCACTGAGCCACCCCAGCACCCTGCAATATAGTATTATTAACTGTAGTCACCATGCTGTCCATTAAATCCTCATTAATTATTTATTTTATAACTGGAAGTTTGACCTCCTTCCATCTTACCCACCCTCTAAGGCCTACTTCTGTCAACCCCCATTGTGTTCTCTGCATTATGAGCTTGTTTTTTTTTTTTTTTAGATTCTACATATAAGTAAGATCCTCATTGTCTTTCTCTGCCTTATTAGATGTTCTTAATCTAAATGTAGGCTAGTTTATGTTTTTTTCTTTTATAGTGGTTGTTGTATCCTGCATAAGAAGTCTTTACCTACTCCAGGGGCTTGATTGTACCCAGGGAATTTTAATCTATGGAAATGACTAAATGATGTCATGGAGAGGCTGAGGCCTTTAAAAGATTTTTATTACTTATAATTTTGAGAGGAGAAATCATGCCATGTAGGTTCACATGGTCAGGAGTCAGAAGGAGTGAGGGGAAAACATTACTACAGTAGTGGGTAGTTATTAGGTGGGAATGTCCCCTCCTGAGTAGGAAGCAAAACACAGATGTTGGAGTTTGTGATTGCAGGGTTTGTAATATGATAATCTGTGCATTGACAAAGCCAGACCATAGGAGAGATATAAATGACTTTGGCTATTAGTTTGGCCCTGTAATTAATGTATCATTAGTTATCAAATTTATTAAAATTGGTAAGAACACCCAGGATAGGGAAGATACTCTTCTTTGTTATATTCCAGATGTTTTATTGTTTTACCTCTTGTATTTAGACCTATAATCCATATGGAATTGGTATTTGTGTTTGGTGTGAGGAAGGGACCACATTTCCTTTTTTTCATACAGATTCATAATCTAACTGGCACCACTTGTAGAAAAAACTGTCCTTTCTCCATTACTCTTTAGTCAACCTTTGTTATGAATGAAACGTTTGGCTGAAATCATATGTTTGAGTCTGTTTCTAGATTCCTTATTCTGTTGCATCGATTGTTCTGCCTGTCCTTATGCTGGAATTACCATTTCTTAATTGGTCTAACTTTATTATAGACTGATATTTATTAGAGTTAGTCCTTCTATCTTGTTCTTCTTCAAAGGTAAAATGGTATTTTTGTAAGATATTCTCCTTTGGTAATAGGGGTGATAGTTGTCTTCTGTTTGGTGTATATTATTTATTTTTAATCTTCCAGTTTCAGAGATCCATTGTAAGAAAGTCTCCAGTAACTTGTTTTGGGGCTAACAACATTCATTTTGGTATTTCTTCTAAATTGGTTCATGTAGTCACCAAACAGTCTAGGTATTGTGCAATAGGGATATAGGTCAGGAGACTTCAAAAAGAAAGAACACAATATCAAGTACATTATTATATCATAATGTAATATCCTAAAACTCCTTGTCAGTATTGGTAGATTTGTCCATTCTCAAAATATTCTTTATTTACTCTTTTGTTCTAGAGATACTATAATTTAATTTTTAAAAGTTTTTAAAAGTTTGTCTATTAAATTTTAAGTGTTGATGTTGCTTTATTTTGAAAACTAATTAATTTGGACAACTGGAACTCTGAAAATTGTTTTACTCACACAAACAGGAACCGTGAGGGAGATTTGTGTTGTTCTGTAACTGCCTGGGAGTTTCAGATTAAGCTTTTCAAATATCACCTTTCACAAATACCCTTTGTGCCTTCTTCAATTAACAATAGTCTCTTAGTACTGCTCAGGATTGAACTCTACCTCCTATCACCACTGTAGGTTAAGCTGGACCCGAAGGGCTAAAGTAGAAATGGAAGTTGAATATAATGAGGTGAACTCTTCTCATTGTCAGACTTACAGGAAAATAGTGCACTAGGCTTATTGTGATAAGTCAGTAACTGTAATTACTGTCTATGCTGGTGTACTGGGTATGTTGATAAATAAAAATGTATGAGTATGGTACATGTAGAATGTTCAAGAGAAAATCCATTCTTGTATATTTATGGTGTCCACATTTGGATCTTTATTTCAATAGGTTAATGCAGCAGAATCAAAGATAACAAACCTAATATACCTAAAACATACCTTGGAACTTGTGGATCCTTTAAAGGTAATTTATATGGTGTATATTGTACAAAACATTGGTAGCCTTAATTTTAAAAAAAAAACTTTTTATTTCAAAAAGTTTCAAATTTAGATAAAGTTTCAAGAATAGAATAATGAATTCCCAAGTTCTCACCAGATACACACAGCACTCACTACATATTATATTCTTATTACTCTTATTCAACTATTTGAAAATTGCAGTACCTAAATACTAACATGTGTGTATCCTAAGATCAAAGGTGTTCTCTTAAATAACCACGATATAATTTAAAAATTTAGGATATTTAAAATTGATCCAATATTATTATATATAATTTTATTTATATATTTATTTATTTAAATATTTATATAAATATATATAAATGAATATTTAAATATTTATATATATATACATATATATATACACACACACACACACACACACACTCAAAATTTTCTAATTGTTTTACTAATTTTTTAATGGATTTTTTTTCTTGATACAACATCCAGTCCAGGACCACACATTGTATTTAATGTCATTTTTTTTAACACCTTAATTTAATTTTTTTTTTAAGTGTTCCAAGATTCATTTTTTTATACACCACACCCAGTGTTCCATGCAGTATGTGCCCTCCTTAATACCCACCACCAGGCTCAACCATCCCCCACTCCAAAACCTTCAGTTTGTTTCTCAGAGTCCACAGTCTCTCATGCTTTGTCTCCCTCTCCAGTTTCTCCCAATTCACTTTTCCTTTCTTTCTCCTAATGTCCTCCATGTTATTCTTTATGCACCACAAGTAAGTGAAACCATATAATTGACTCTCTGTTTGACTTATTTCACTCAGCATAATCTCCAGTTCCATCCATGTTGATATAAAAGTTGGGTATTCATCCTTTTTGATGGCTGCATCATATCCCATTGTATATATGGACCACATCTTTATCCACTTGTCTGTTGAAGGGCTTCTTGGTTCTTTCCACAGTTTGGCAATTGTGGACATTGCTGCTATGAACATTGTGGTACAAATGGCCCTTCTTTTCACTACATCTGTATCTTTGGGGTAAATACCCAGTAGTGCAATTGCAGAGTCATAGGGTAACTCTACTTTTAATTTTTTGAGGAATCTTCACACTGTTTTACAAAGTGGCTGCACCAACTTGCATTCCCACCAACAGTGTAAGAGGGTTCCCCTTTCTCCACATCCTCTCTAACACTTCTTGTTTTCAGTCCTATTGATTTTGGCCGTTCTAACTGGTGTAAGGTGATATTGCAATGTGGTTTTGATTTGAATTTCCCTGATAGCTAATAAACTTCTGGGACTTGATCAAGATAAAAAGCTTCTGTACACCAAAGGAAATAGTCAACAAAACAAGGAGGCAACCCATGAAATGGGAGAAGATATTCACAAATGACTCTACAGACAAAGGGCTGATATCCAAGATCATAAAGAACTCCTCAAACTCAACACCCAAAAAACAGATAATCATGTCAAAAAATGGGCAGAAGACATGAACAGACACTTCTCCAAAGAAGACATACAAATGGCCAACAGACACATGAAAAAATGTTCATCATCACTAGCTATCAGGGAAATTTAATGTCATTTAAAAAAAAGATTTTATTTATTTATTTGAGGGAGAGTGAGTGAGCAGGAGAGAGCATGAGCAAGGAGAGGGACAGAGGGAGAAGGAGAAGCAGACTCCCTGTTGAGCACGAAGCCTGATGTGGGGCTAATCCCAGGATCCTGGGATCGTGACCTAATTGGAAGGCAGATGCTTAACTGACTGAGCCACCCTGGAGCCCCTAATGTCATGTTTCTTTATACCTCTTTTCAGCTTAAAGTTTCTCATCCTTTCTTTGTCTTTCATGATATTAACATCTCAAAAAGTATCTGTTATTTTATAGAATATTCCTTAATTTGTAAGGTTATTTTTCTCATGATTAAATTCAGCTTAATTATAAGCAGTAATTATTTAGCAGTAATACTTTATGAGCAATGTTGTATCTTTCTCAGTACCTCACATCAGGATGCACATGATGTTATTCCCCATTCTGGTGATATTAACTTTGATCCATTTCTTCACTGTAAAGGTATTAAGTAATCAGTGGAAAGATACTTTGAGACTATGTAAACATCCTGTTTCTCATTAAACTTTCACTCAGTAATTTCATTCATTGATTACTCTTACCTGAAATATTTCTGATGTGATTTTCTAATATGTTTTTAAATATTCTACCGTGCAAAACTTTTTTAAAACATTTATTTATTTAAGTAATCTCTTTACCCAACATGGGTCTATAACTCACAACCCTGAGATCAAGAGTCCCCATGCTCTGCTGACTGAGCCAGCCAGGAACCCCTGTGCAAAACATTTTTTAAAACTTAAGGTGATAAGGAAGAACTGCTTTTTTAAAAGAAAAAATAATGAAAAATCTGGAAGAATTTGTTGTAGATTTCATTCTGAAAATATATATATAAGCAATTTGACAAAAAAATTTAAAAAAGGTCATCTTTCTTAGAATGAGAGAGGTATAATGAATCATCCCCCCAAATTGATAGGTTCGATAAAACACAAATTTGAAGGTTTTTTTTTTTTTTAAAGATTTTATTTATTTATTTGACAGACATTACAAGTAGGCAGAGAGGCAGGGGGAGAGAGAGGAGGAAGCAGGCTCCCTGCTCAGCAGGGAGGCTTGATCCCAGGGCCCTGGGACCATGACCCGAGCCGAAGGCAGAGGCTTAACCCACTGAGTCACCCAGGCACCCCACATTTGAAGCTTTGATATGTCAAAGCAAAGTAAAGGCCAAAGAAAGTTAGGAAAAATTTGTAGCATTTGACAGATAAAATACTAATTTCTGTCATAAAACTCATGTGATTTCATAAGAGAATACTAGAATACCAATAGAAATACAGAAAATGCCCCTAAAATGACAATGAAAGAGGTTAATAAATAGTACCGAACATGTTCAACCTTACTATTTGTCAAAGAAATACAAATTAAAGTCATTATCTTAATTTACAAAAGAAGCAAAGTTTTAGGTTTTTTTGTTTTCCCCCTTAAAGGATACAATTTACTGCTAATGAGAGAACAGTGAGACAGACTTCATAGACAGCTAGTAGGAGTACAAATTGTACATACTTCACAGGGAAGTTTTACAATATCTATCTTTTGATGGTGTTACAATACTAGAAATCTGTCCAAAAGAACTCTTAAGAAATACTGACCACGATTTAGGCCCAGTTATGGTCATTGCAGCATGATTTATATTAGAAATGCTAAGTAGTATAGACCTCTAATAATTAGGGGAAGAGACTGTTTATTTTCTAAAGGGTAAAATATTATGACTTATTAAATTTATGCTATTAAAAGTTTCTAATTCTTGTGATGTAGTATTAAGTAGGGGAGAAAAAGAATGTGCAATGATAATTTTTTTTTAATTTGAGGAAATGACAGGAAATATACCATAATATTTAAGTAATTTATTTGGAAGTGGTAGAATTATAAGAAATTTAAATATTTTTCTTTATGCTTTTATGAATTTTATAGCTTTTATTAGTATTTAAATATTTCCTGTTCATAAGCAAAAGAAAATTATTATTGCCATTGCCTCAAAGCAAACTAAAATAGCAGGTAAGAGTCAGGTTAATTGTCTCTGAAAAACAGTATGGAGGGTCCTCAAAAGTTGAAAATAGAGCTACCCTATGACTTAGCCATTGCACTACTTTAATGTAGTTTTGTTTAGTTTTGTTTTTACTACCGTAAAAAAAATTGCACTATTTTACTTTGAAAGATACAAATGTAATGATCCAAAGGGGCATGTGCACCACAATGCTTATAGCAGTGTTCACAATAGCCAAACTATGGAAAGAGCATAGATATCCATCAACAGATGTATATGGATAAAGAAGATGTAGTATAGGGGGAGGAGTCAAGATGGCGGAGAAGTAGCAGGCTGAGACTGCTACATCAGGTAGCAGGAGATCAGCTAGATAGCTTATCTAAACATTGCAAACACCTACAAATCCAACGGGAGATTGAAGAGAAGAAGAACAGCAATTCTAGAAACAGAAAATCAACCACTTTCTGAAAGGTAGGACTGGCGGAGAAGTGAATCCAAAACGACGGGAAGATAGACCGCAGCAGGGAGGGGCCAGTTCCTGGCAAGCGGCGGAGCAACGGAGCACAAAATCAGGACTTTTAAAAGTCTGTTCCACTGAGGGACATCGCTCCAGAGGCTAAACCGGGTGAAGCCCACGCGGGGTCAGCGTGGCCCCAGGTCCCTCAGGGTCACAGAAGGATCGGGGGTGTCAGAGTGTTGCAGAGTTCGCAGGTATTAGAACGGGGAAGCCGGCTACAGAAACAGAGCTGAGGACTGAGCTCTCAGCTTGGGGTTACCCTGAACCGGTCGCAGGCTGGGTGAGCTCGGAGCACAGCTGGAGGCCAGGGATACAGGAGTGATTGGGCACTGTTCTCTGGGGGCGCACTGCAGAGTGGGGCCCCGGGCTCTCGGCTCCTCCGGGCCAGAGACTGGGAGGCAGCCATTTCCATTCCCGTCCTCCGGAACTCTACGGAAAGCGTTCAGGGAACAAAAGCTCCCGAAAGCGAACCCGAGAGGGTTACTTAGTCCGGCCCCCCGTAAGGGCGGTGCAATTCTGCCTTGGGCAAAGACACTTGAGAGTCACTACAACAGGCCCCTCCCCCAGAAGATCAACAAAAGATCCAGGCATGATGAAGTTCATCTATCAAGGAAGGCAGGTTTAATACCTAGGACAGCAGCGGAATTCCAGAGGAGGAGAAAGCAAAGCATGGAATTCATGGCTTTCTCCCCATGATTCTTTAGTCTTGTGGTTAATTTATTTTTTTTTCAATTATTTTCATTCTTTTTTCTTCTTCTGCTAAATATTTTTAAACTTTTACCCTTTTCTTTTTTAACATTTTTAACTAGTTTATCTAATATATATATTTTTTCTTTCTTTTTTATGTTTTTTCCTTATTTGTTTTCTTTTTTAAATTTTTTCTTTTTTTTTTTCTAAACCTCTTTTTATCCCCTTTTTCCCCCCCACGACTTGGGGTCTCTTCCGATTTGGTTAAAGTGCATTTTCCTGGGGTCTTTGCCACCCTTTTAGTATTTTACTTGCTCCTTCATATACTCTTATCTGTACAAAAAGACAAGGCGGAAAAATTCACCACAAACAAAAGAACAAGAGGCAGTACTGAAGGCTAGGGACCTAATCAATACAGACATTGGTAATATGTCAGATCTAGAGTTCAGAATGATGATTCTGAAGGTTCTAGCCAGGCTCGAAAAAGGCATGGAAAATATTAGAGAAACCCTCTCTGGAGATATAAAAGCCCTTTCTGGAGAAATAAAAGAACTAAAATCTAAGCAAGTTGAAATCAAAAAAGCTATTAACGAGGTGAAATAAAAAATGGAGGCTCTCACTGCTAGGATCAATGAGGTAGAAGAAAGAATTAGTGATATAGAAGACCGAATGACGGAGAATAAAGAAGCCGAGCAAAAGAGGGACAAACAGCTACTGGACCACGAGGGGAGAATTCGAGAGATAAGTGACACCATAAGACGAAACAACATTAGACTAATTGGGATTCCAGAAGAAGAAGAAAGAGAGAGGGGAGCAGAAGGTATATTGGAGAGAATTATTGGAGAGAATTTCCCTAATATGGCAAAGGGAACAAGCATCAAAATCCAGGAGGTGCAGAGAACCCCCCTCAAAATCAACAAGAATAGGCTCACACCTCGTTACCTAATAGGAAAATTTACAAGTCTTAGTGACAAAGAGAAAATCCTGAAAGCAGCCTGGGAAAAGAAGTCTGTAACATACAATGGTAAAAATATTAGATTGGCAGCAGACGTATCCACAGAGACCTGGCAGGCCAGAAAGAGCTGACATGATATATTCAGAGCACTAAACGAGAAAAACATGCAGCCAAGAATACTCTATCCAGCTAGGCTATCATTGAAAATAGAAGGAGAGATAAAAAGCTTCCAGGACAAACAAAAACTGAAAGAATTTGCAAACACCAAACCAGCTCTACAGGAAATATTGAAAGGGATCCTCTAAGCAAAGAGAGAGCCTAAAAGTAGTAGATCAGAAAGGTACATTGACAATATACAGTAACAGTCACCTTACAGGCAATTTAATGGCACTAAATTCATATCTCTCAATAGTTACCCTGAATGTTAATGGGCTAAATGCCCCAATCAAAAGACACAGGGTATCAGAATGGATAAAAAAAACAAAACCCATCTATATGTTGCCTACAAGAAACTCATTTTAGATGCGAAGACACCTCCAGATTTAAAGTGAGGGGGTGGAAAACAATTTACCACGCTAATGGGTATCAGAAGAAAGCTGGGGTGGCAATCCTTATATCAGATCAATTACATTTTAAGCCAAAGACTATAATAAGAGATGAGGAAGGACACTGTATCATACTCAAAGGGTCTGTGCAACAAGAAGATCTAACCATTTTAAATATCTATGCCCCTAACGTGGGAGCAGCCGACTATATAAACCAATTAATAACAAAATCAAAGAAACACAGCAATAATAATACAATAATAGTAGGGGACTTGAACACTCCCTTCACTGAAATGGACAGATGATCCAAGCAAAAGATCAACAAGGAAATAAAGGCCTTAAATGACACACTGGACCAGATGGACATCACAGATATATTCAGAACATTTCATCCCAAAGCAACAGAATACACATTCTTCTCTAGTGCACATGGAACTTTCTCCAGAATAGATCACATCCTAGGTCACAAATCAGGTCTCAACCGGTATCAAAAGATAGGATTATTCCCTGCATATTTTCAGACCACAATGCTCTGAAGCTAGAACTCAATCACAAGAGGAAATTTGGAAAGAACCCAAATACATGGAGACTAAACAGCATCCTTCTAAAGAATGAATGGGTCAACCAGGAAATTAAGGAAGAATTGAAAAAATTCATGGGAACAAATGATAATGAAAACACAACAGTTCAAAATCTGTGAGACTCAACAAAGGCAGTCCTGAGAAGAAAATATATAGCGGTACAAGCCTTTCTCAAGACACAAGAAAGGTCTCAAGTACACAACCTAACCCTACACCTAAAGGAGCTGGAGAAAGAAACCCTAAACCCAGCAGGCGAAGAGAAATCATAAAGATCAGAGCAGAAATCAATGAAATAGAAACCAAAAAAACAGTAGAACAAATCAATGAAACTAGAAGCTGGTTCTTTGAAAGAATTAATAAGATTGATAAACCCCTGGCCAGACTTATCAAAAAGAAAAGAGAAAGGACCCAAATAAAATCATTAGTGAAAGAGGAGAGATCACAACTAACACCAAAGAAATACAATTATAAGAACTTACTATGAGCAACTCTACGCCAACAAATTGGACAATCTGGAAGAAATGGATGCATTCCTAGAGACATATAAACTACCACAACTGAACCAGGAAGAAATAGAAAACCTGAACAGGCCCATCACCAGTAAGGAGATTGAAACAGTCATCAAAAATCTCCAAACAAACAAAAGCCCAGGGCCAGACGGCTTCCCAGGGGAATTCTACCAAACATTTAAAGAAGAACTCATTCCTATTCTCCTGAAACTGTTCCAAAAAATAGAAATGGAAGGAAAACTTCCAAACTCATTTTATGAGGCCAGCATCACCTTGATCCCAAAACCAGACAAGGATCCCATCAAAAAAGATAACCACAGACCAATATCCTTGATGAACACAGATGCAAAAATTCTCACCAAAATACTAGCCAACAGGATTCAACAGTACATTAAAAGGATTATTCACCACGACCAAGTGGCATTTATTCCAGGGCTGCAAGTTGGTTCAACATCCACAAATCAATCAATGTGATACAACACATTAATAAAAGACAGAACAAGAACCATATGATACTCTCAATAGATGCTGAAAAAACATTTGACAAAGTACAGCATCCCTTCCTGATCATAACTCTTCAAAGTGTAAGTATAGAGGGCACATACCTCAATATTATCAAAGCCATCTATGAAAAACCCACCGCAAATATCATTCTCAATGGAGAAAAACTGAAAGCTTTTCCGTTAAGGTCAGGAACACGGCAGGGATGTCCATTATCACCACTGCTATTCAACATACTACTAGAAGTCCTAGCCTCAGCAATCAGACAACAAATAGAAATTAAAGGCATCCAAATCAGCAAAGAAGAAGTCAAACTATCACTCTTCGCAGATGATATGATACTATATGTGGAAAACCCAAAAGACTCCACTCCCAAACTGCTAGAACTTGTACAGGAATTCAGTAAAGTGTCAGGATATAAAATCAATGCACAGAAATCAGTTGCATTTCTGTACACCAACAACAAGACAGAAGAAAGAGAAATTAAGGAGTCAATCCCATTTACAGTTGCACCCAAAACTATAAGATACCTAGGAATAAACCTAACCAAAGAGTCTAAGAATCTATATGCAGAAAACTATAAAGTACTCATGAAAGAAATTGAGGAAGACACAAAGAAATGGAAAAATGTTCCATGCTCCAGGATTGGAGAATAAATATTGTGAAAATGTCTGTGCTACCTAAAGCAATCTACACATTTAATTCAATCCCTATCAAAATACCATCCATTTTTTTCAAAGAAATAGAACAAATAATCCTAAAATTTATATGGCACCAGAAAAGACCTCGAATAGGGGCGCCTGGGTGGCTCAGTGGGTTAAAGCCTCTGCCTTCAGCTCAGATCATGATCCCAGCGTCCTAGGATCGAGGCCCACATTGGACTCCCTGTTCAGCAAGGAGCCTGTTTCTCCCTCTCTCTCTGCTTGCCTCTCTGCCTACTTGTGATCTCTGTCTATCAAATAAATAAATAAATAAAATCTTTTAAAAAGAAAGAAAAAAGAAAAGACCTCGAATAGCCAAAGGAATATTAAAAAAGAAAGCCAAAGTTGGTGGCATCACAATTCCGGACTTCAAGCTCTATTACAAAGCTGTCATCATCAAGACAGCATGGTACTGGCACAAAAACAGACACATAGATCAATGGAACAGAATAGAGACCCCAGAAATAGACCCTCAACTCTATGGTCAACTAATCTTCGACAAAGCAGGAAAGAATGTCCAATGATAAAAAGACAGCCTCTTCAATAAATGGTGCTGGGGTTTTGCATGGAGCACTGGGTGTTGTGCAAGAAGAATGAATACTGTTACGCTGAAAAAATAAATAAAATGGAAAAAAAATGGTGCTGGGAAAATTGGACAGCCACATGCAGAAAAATGACTAAAATTAACAAGTGAGGAAACAACAAATGTTGGTGAGAATGCAGAGAAAGGGGAATCTTCCTAAACTGATAGTAGGAATGCAAGCTGGTGCAGCCACTCTGGAAAACAGTATGGAGGTCCCTCAAAAAGTTAAAAATAGAGCTACCCTGTTACCCAGCAATTGTACTACTAGGTATTTTTCCAGAGGATACAAACAGTGATTCGAAAAGGCACATGAACCCTGATGTTTATAGCAGTAATGTCCACAATAGCCAAACTATGAAAAGAACCCAGATATTCACCGACAAATGAATGGATAAAGAAGATGCAGTGTATATACACAATGAAATATTACTCAGCCATCAGAAACAAATCTTTTTTTTCTTTTTTTTAATTCCTTTATTTGTTTATTTACAGCATAACAGTGTTCATTGTTTTGGCATCACACCCAGTGCTCCATGCAGTACGTGCCCTCCCTATTACCCACCACCTGGTTCCTCAACCTCCCACACACACCCCCCCCCCCCCGCCCCTTCAAAACCCTCTGGTTGTTTTTCAGAGTCCATAGTCTCTCATGGTTCATCTCCCCTTCCAATTTCCCTCAACTCCCTTCTCCTCTCCATCTCCCCATGTCCTCTGTGTTATTTCTTATACTCCACAAATAAGTGAAACCATATGATAAATGACTCTCTCTGCTTGACTTATTTCACTCAGCATAATCTCTTCCAGTCCCGTCCCTGTTGCTACAAAAGTTGGGTATTCATCCTTTCTGATGGAGGCATAATACTCCATCGTGTATATGGACCACATCTTCCTTATCCATTCATCCGTTGAAGGGCATCTTGGTTCTTTCCACAGTTTGGCGACCGTAGCCATTGCTGCAATAAACATTGGGGTACAGATGGCCCTTCTTTTCACTACATCTGTATCTTTGGGGTAAATACCCAGCAGTGCAATTGCAGGGTCATAGGGAAGCTCTATTCTTAATTTCTTCAGGAGTCTCCACACTGTTCTCCAAAGTGGCTGCACTAACTTGCATTCCCACCAACAGTGTAAGAGGGTTCCCCTTTCTCCACATCCTCTCCAACACACGTTGTTTCCTGTCTTGCTAATTTTGGCCATTCTAACTGGTGTCAGGTGGTATCTCAATGTGGTTTTGATTTGAATCTCCCTGATGGCTAGTGATGATGAACATTTTTTCATGCGTCTGATAGCCATTTGTATGTCTTCGTTGGAGAAGTATCTGTTCATATCTTCTGCCCATTTTTTGATATGATTATCTGAGAAATAATTAAATCTTGTCATTTGCAACCATGTAGATGGAATTAGAGGGTATTACCCTGAATGAATTAAGTCAGTCAGAGAAGGACAAATATTATATAATTTCATCATGTGGAGTTTATGAAACAAAACAGATGAACCTAGGGGAAGGGAAGGAAAAGTAAAATAAGATGAAAAAGGAGAGCAAAGCAAACCATAAGAGATTCTTAACTACAGGGAGTTACTGGAGTGGAGTGGATGGGGGGAAGGGATAATTGGGTGGTCGTTAAGGAGGACACTTGATGTAATGAGCACTGGGTGTTACATGCAACTGATGAATCATGAAACTCTACCTCTGAAGCTAATAATACACTGTATATTAATTAATTGATTTTAAATAAAGGAAAAAAATTGTTAAGTTAAAAAAGTTAACTGTGTTTTCCTCTTGTTTCTAGTTATTTAAATAGTGACCACTTACAGTTTCCATTAAGCAAAATTAAACTTCTACTTTTGCCATATAAGAATGGAGAAATTGCTCTATTTATAAATCTGCAAAGCACTTTTTTAGTTTAATGCATATTTAAAACCCACATTTTGGAATGATATGCAGAGTACTCTAAATGTACAATGATAGCTGTTTAAATTCCTAACTTTAATAAGTAGTTGAATGCTAAAAATTAGTTGAAAGACAAGAAAAACTAAAGTCATAATAGTAAAGCAGTGGATGCCCTTTATTAGTCAGGTGCTCTTTATCTGGAAAATGGGAAAGGTACCATCTGTCCTCACCCACATACCTAAAATATCTTTTATGATTATAGAAATGAGATGAAGCAAGAAAACTTTTGGTAAACTGCAAGAATTAAATGTAAAATGTTATGTTCGAATAGTATTATAATTTATTATTTTTAACCAACTTTCTTTTATTTTTTAACAGATTGCTTTGAGGAACTGTAGCACACCTTTATTAAGAGCTTACTGTGGTTCCTTGGAAGATAAGAGGTCTTTGTCACTCAACTGTTAATTAAATATCTGTGCTATTCCTTTTTTCCTGATCATGAATGATTTTAAGGACTCTAACTGTAATCAATATAACAATTACTTGAACTCTGGTTAACAATCTTTAAACTATTCATCAAAGTCCTAATTATACATTACATCTTAAAAGTACCCACAAATAGGGTAACAGCACATTGCGTTTTGTGTTAACAGGCAATTAGAATAATATTAAAAATTGAAATCATACACAATTTTGATATTTCTTCTTTTAGCCATTCCCCATGGAAAGACTTGCAAATATGAAAGTACATATTTCTCTTTTGTAAATCATAAAGGGCTTGATGTAACCAAAAAGTAGTTGGTATAAATAGTGAATAAGAGATCTAAATACAATTTAATTTTAATATTGTTTTTAGCAATGACATCTAGCTTCTTGACCAAAAATACTTGTGATGCTTAAGAACTGTTATTTTACCGATTCAAGATTCACATCTTTTGTGAGCCACAAACTGAGGTTAATAATAAAACAGAATTACAAATAACATACAGAACAAGATAAAACAGAAGGTTGGGAAAATAGGTGTTACCAGAGCTTTGGTTTGCATGATCACTGTACTTAATTACTGATTATTGTGAGGTTTCTGTTACACTGTCTTACAATATATGTTTAGTTTGTCTGGCCCCACTTGAAGGGAAGAACCAAACACTTAATCCTTCTTTGGATCTGTGCACGTAACACAGTGATCATACATGCTATAAGTAAATGTTGACTGAGTTAATGAACACAAAGCCAGAATTTTTATAACAGTTCTTCAAGGATATAATTTATACTCATAGGGACAGTCAGGGATATAATTTGGGAGATTTTTTTTAAAAGATTTTATTTATTTATTTGTCAGAGAAAGATAAAGGGAGAGAGCACCAGCAAGGGAAGCAGCAGGCAGAGGGAGAAGCAGGCTCCCTGCTAAGCAAGGAACCTAATGCTAGACTTGATCCCAGGACTCTGGGATCATGACCTGAGCCAAAGGCAGATGCTTAACTAACTGGGCCACCCAGGTGTCCTTGGGAGAGCTTTTTATTAGCAGTTATAGAATTGTTCCTGGTGACTTCATGTTACTTTAAGAGACTAGTCCTGACTGACAGAATATTTTAAAATTTTTATAGTCACAGTTCTAATTTATGTAATGTAATATACATATGTTGCTAAATTATTTAAATAATTTTCAATAGATTTCAAGAAAAAGTTGTTATATTTAAAATTATATTATTCCAAGAAAATATGTCATTTACTGTGACTCAAATTACAAGTTAAAATAATCATTTACCTTATTGTCTATAATGTTCTTTTTTAGGTTTGGAATCATACTTGAAAAAATTAAAACTATAATTAATGATGATGCAAGATACATGAAAGGATGCCTGAACATGAGGACTCAGAAGTGCTATGCAGTGAGATCCAACATAAATGAATTTCTTGACATAGCTAGAAGAACATATACAGAGATTGTAGATGACATAGCAGGTAATTTAATTACTTCACTGTATTTTTCTGTTTTTTCTTAAATTAAACCTTTTTAGAACATGTGCTTTTCTGCTGGTGATAACTACCCATGCATATTTTTAAAATTTTGTTACCAGAAGGGATAAGGTTAACACTGTCATTTAAAATATATTAAAATACGATTTTGAAAATAAGTATCTCTAAGTGTTAGAATGTGTCTATTTTTTCTCCAAACTTAAATATAGAGTTTCTTCAAACTTAGAGTTACCTGAAGACCAGGACGTGTTTGTCTACCTTTATATAACATTGTATATAAATTATATGAAAAATGCAGGCTGTCAGTACTAAGTGATTTCAGAGGAAGAGATATTATTTGTCTAGAAGAGGTAACATTTGAACAACCACCACTGTATTTAATTTCTAGTTAAGTACTACTTCATTTAACAAATTTATGGAATTTCTTGTAAATATAGACACTGTTTTGGGTACTAGAACTATATTGTGAACAGGATAAAGTCCCTGTCCTCATGAAGCTTATGTTATAGTAGGGAAGACAGACAAGAAAGAAATGCTTGTGTGTGGACTGTGTGTGTGTGTGTGTGTGTGTGTGTGTGTGTGTGTGTGTTCATATGTATGGATAGGTAGATGATGCATATATCAGTCACATAGATCATATAATATCAATGGGTATAAGATATATGATGAAAAATATAGCAGGTTATAGGGGTCAGAGAGTGACTGGGTGTGGAAGCATAGAGGATGAGAATGTTTTTAGTAGACAGAATAGCCTAGAAAGGAATCCCATGTACTGGCAATGGTACAAACCAAAGCACAAAGGCTAATGAAACCTCAACGGATGAGGAAGGAAATTGGTTAAGATGGAATGGGGCATTCCCTTACAGAACTTGCAAGAGATAAGATTGGAAATGTAGGCTGGGGACCAGAATTTGTCTTTGAAGGCTGGGCGTTTGGGTTTTTTTTTTTTTTTTTCCTTTAGAGAATGCAGAGGCACTGAGATATTTTTGCTCTGTAGAGTGAAATTGATCAAGAAGATTGGATGAATGAAACCAATGGAGATTCATAGAGCAATGGAGACAGGGAAACCATTTTAAACTATTACAAGCTAAAACATTTGAGTGATAGCAGTGTATATGAGAGAAATGCAAATGTTGAAGGAAGAAATGATGAGTTAATAATTGAGTAGTTATGGCCATAGTAAAGGGAAATGTAGCTATTGGTGCTAATTGAAATTTCTAGCCTGAAAGTGGTGGTATCACTGAGAGAAGCAGGAAAATTGTTGGAAGAACTATTTTGAGAAATAAAAATGTTAATTTTCACAAGTAGTGTTCCAAGCATTAATGATCATCAAGTTAAAAATAAAAATTTACGGGGCACCTGGGTGGCTCAGTGGGTTAAAGCCTCTGCCTTTGGCTCAGGTCATGATCCCAGGATCCTGGAATCGAGCCCTGTATTGGGCTCTCTGCTCGGTAGGAAGCCTGTTTCTCCTCTCTCTCGGCCTGATTCTCTGCCTACTTGTGATCTCCGTCTCTCAAATAAATAAAATCTTTAAAATGAATAAATAAATAAAAATTTAGAACTCTGTGGTAAGTTTGAAGTTGATAGGAAAATTTGGATTTCTTAAGTATTTGTTGTATCACCATTTCCTGTTTGGAATATTTTGTTTTGCAAAATATGTTTTGTAGAGAGAATTTCTTACTCTGAACTAAAGATTATAATAATTTATGTGACTATTTACTTTTTAAAAAGTTGAATGAAAACATATTATAATAGAGTATGAAATAGTCTTGGTTTAACAGTTTTTTTTTTTACTTTCAAACTACCTATAAAATGACTATCTTTGTACTACCAATTTTTTTCTTAAAAGAATAATTGACCACCATATGTGTTAGACATTAAAAATCTTTACAGTGGATAAAGAAGATATGGTGCATATATACAATAGAGTATTATGCCCCCATCAGAAAAGATGAATACCCAACTTTTGTATCAACATGGACGGGACTGGAGGAGATTATGCTGAGTGAAGTAAGTCAAGCAGAGAGAGTCAATTATCATATGGTTTCACTTACTTGTGGAGCATAAGGAATAACACGGAGAAAATTGAGAGAAGGAGAGGAGAAGGGAGTTGGGGGAAATTGGAGGGGGAGATGAACCATGAGAGACTGTGGACTCTGAGATACAAACTGAGGGTTTTGGAAGGGAGGGGGGTGGGCAGTTAGGTGAGCCTCGTGGTAGGTATTAAGGAGGGCACGTATTGCATGGAGCACTGGGTGTGGTGCATAAACAATGAAAATTGAATGCTGAAAAAAAGAAAATAACGTTTAAAAATGTGTAAATAAAGAAAAAAATCTTTACAGTTTAAAAGAGTAGCAAGACCTTCCTATTTACATATAAAAAAACAAAAAAAGTGATTTTTAAAAAATTTTATTTATTTATTTTTAAAAATATTTTATTCATTTATTTGACAGAGAGAGAGGTCACAAGTAGGCAGAGAGGCAGGCAGAGAGAGAGAGAGGAGAAACAGGCTCCCCACTGAGCAGAGAGCCTGATGCGGGGCTGGATCCCAGGACCCTGAGACCATGACCTGAGCCAAAGGCAGAGGCTTAAACCACTGAGCCACCCAGGCGCCCCAAAAAGTTATTTTTTAAAACAGTAATTTTCTCATTAAAATTCTTTCTGTTTTTCTTGTTTCTGGTCACTAGGAATGATATCGCAGCTTGCAGAAAAATATAATCTTCCTTTAAGGACAAG
Organism: Meles meles; assembly: GCF_922984935.1. Classification (NCBI taxonomy): domain Eukaryota; kingdom Metazoa; phylum Chordata; class Mammalia; order Carnivora; family Mustelidae; genus Meles; species Meles meles. The sequence continues at coordinate 153,275,904 of NC_060066.1, read as the reverse complement.
TTTTAGCTCTGCTCGAGGATTTTTCATCCAGATGACTACCGACTATACAGCTCTACCCAATAATCAACTTCCTTCAGAATTTATTAAGGTTCACTTTAGAGTTTTGGTTTGGAAATTATTATTTCTGAAATACGTTTTACATTTTTTCAGACATTCCTTGAATTTTACATGCCAAATTTTTCGAATGGTCTGTATATTGCTTTCCTACTTCTGTCTGCCTAACAGTTATACTAATGTAAGAGTGAGTTAGAAACTTCTAATTTTTTTTATTTTGGGGGGAAAACATCAAACAGTGCATCTCACAGTTCTGGAAGCTTGGTATGTATAAAAAAAAGGAAATAAAAAAAGTCCAAAAGATATTTTTGATCAAAGGAATTTGGAAAATATTGTACCATCTCCTGTGTTAGGTAGTTCTTAATGCACATTTGCCTATTAAAGGTTTAAAAATCCTGAAATAAAGAAATCTTCTAACTTTTTAAAATCCAATATTGCCATACCTTTGAACCAGGAAAATATTTTTTCTTAAATACATACTCAAGTCTTCATGATATACCAATTGGGAAGAGTCTAACCCACTCTAATTTTGTTTTCTCTGCTCTCAGGGGGTACCTTCTGACAAAAACAAACCATTTAACTTTTAGGGTTTTTAAATACACACTGATTAACAGGTAATGGGACATGGAAAAAGCAAAGAATCAGTTGAGATATGGTAATGGGATTAGAAATTGAGTGAGGTTCAGATATGGAGCAAGGGCTAAGATGGGTCAGAGATGGAGTGAAAATTACTGATATCTGTCTTGCCTATTACTGGGTAATAAGGTGTACTGTCTGACATTTCTACAGAGCTATTTTAAGACCTCTTCAAATAGTTGTGCCAAAATACTGTAGGTTAACTTTAAGTGCTTTAACTTTAGAAGTGTCCTTTTCTTTTTTGCAGACATTATTTGAGATTTTATTTGTGATGCTTTATCTCCAAAATTAATTAACCTAAATATCTATACTGTTTAAAATCTGTACGTTTTATTTTATAGGAGTGTACACACATCTTGATGGTTTTTTAATTTTGTTTATTAATTTCCTAGCAGATATCTAAAGTGAAAAGTTCTTACACCTTTACATCAGCAGACTTAATTAAAATGAATGAAAGATGTCAAGAATCTTTGAGAGAAATCTATCATATGACTTATATGTAAGGCTTCATTCAGTTATTCATTTCTTATGGTATGCAAGCCCTGAACTTCGTTTATATACGTGTATGTATATGTATATATGTATACATATATATATATAATTACGATAGTGCCAGTCTTGCTGATCATGAAACAGTAGCAGTACAGCTGGAAATAAGAATAGATCATTCATGGGTGAGGTGAGGGAGGGCCTAGCAAAATAAAAAATGATCATTCATAATCAATGAGCTGAGATGATAAAGACAAATGTTGGACTTTCAAAACAATTTCAGGGCATAGACCACAGAGATTATGAGATATAATAGGTTTGGGGAACATATTTCTCCTCATAAGGGAAAAACCAAGACCTTGAGCTAGCTTCAAGAGTCAGATGCTTAACCAGCTGAGCCACCCAGGCACCCGTTAAGATTTGTGTTTTTTGGATTTTTTTGTTGTTTTTTTTTTAAAGTAATCTCTACACTCTTTCTCTTGAACTCATAACCGGACCAAGAGCCACGTATTCTACCAACAGAGCCAGCCAGGTGTTCCATGGAAAACCTTTTATATTATGTCACAGAGTAACACCTCTGCTACATAAAAGCTTAAATAATTATGTTGTTAGGGTGTGTGTGTGTATGTGTTATGAAAGAATATAGTAACTTTTATGTTGAATTTAACATTTACAAAAAACACAAAATAATTAGCAGGTGGGGTCTGTTGAAATATATTGAGGTCTTCTTTGACCTATAAAATAATTTTATTAACGAAAATTAATTTTATTAGTATGTAATAACAGCAGTCATTTCTAAAACATGATGTTAACATACCAGAAGATGCATTCTTGCTACAAATTCCTTGAACTCAAGGAACTTCAATTTCCTAATCTCTAAAATGAGGCAAAAGAACAATAGATTTACCTGTGGAATGAATACAACTGAACTGTGAATGGTATTTTACCTGAGGCAATACATTTGATATTGTTTTACAATTGTATTGTATGTCCCTCTTTAAAATCAATACCTGACTTCCAAATGTATACTTTCAGGATAGTGTGCAAACTGCTTAGTGAGATTTATGAACATATTCATTGCTTATATAAACTATCTGATACTGTGTCAATGCTGGATATGCTGCTCTCATTTGCTCATGCCTGCACTCTTTCTGACTATGGTAAGTTACTTTCTTTGGAATAAATATGTTGCACACTGAAATTTGTATTCCATCCAAGCAATTTTATATAACAATTATGAATGCTTTACATTTTTTTTACCTGAAATATAGTCTCTTGCCTATGGTCTTGGACTAAGACTTAAAGTAGAAGAAGTAAAATTACTCTTAAAATTTATTTTAAAAGTAAGAAAATTGTTTACTGAGAAATTGACAAATGAGAAAGAAAATACTGCAAGAAACTTTAAAGTTTCCCCAAATAGGAAAGACTGAAAATCTTCCTCCTTAGTGGAAATAACATTGATCCAAATTGATGAAGTTCAAATCTGAAGACTCCTGAGAAGCAGTGTGACAGAAGCAGATGAGAGAAATGAATCTCCAAGTGAACATTTTCTAAACTAGCTCCTTAGATGTGAGCATCTTAAGATCAGGGATTATATCATATATTTTTAATAGTTTTCTTAGCTATTAAGATATTTGATGTTACCCATTTTAATTTGAGAGGGATTATCCTGAAACTCCAAGCTTATAAATAATAACTTCTGGTGTTAAAAATACTTTTAAAGTAGTTTAAAAATTATTTTCTAACCAACCTCTCTTATAATGAATGCTTTTGAGTTTATCCATGTATTTCTTCTAGAAGTATATAGGGTTTGTTTTTTTTTTTAGAAGCATATAGGATTTTAGTGTTTCCTTGTCCCCATGCCCTGTCTTCCTCCCTTTACCATGGAAAGTAGTCATAGAAACCTGATCTTTATTTATTTCTATACATTAATAATTTATTTTGTGTCCATTTTGCCTATCATCTGGGTATTCTTTTTAGACAAAATTTCTGTAAGTTTCTGGACATAAAATTATATTTACATTTGGTTCTACTTTATATCCATACATCACTTGAAAAGCTAAGTATGCTGAATTTGAAAAAAAGTCTAAGATGGGAATTAAGTAAATGTACAATTTTGTAGTACTGGTAATTAATTGTTACTTTAAAAGTATTATCAGGATGCCTGGGTGGTTCAGTTGTTAAGCATCTGACTCTTGATTTCAGCTCAGACCATGATCCTGTGGTCATAAAATTGAGTCCCATGTTGGGCTCCACAATTAGTGGGGAGTCTGCTTGAGATTCTCCTTCTGCCCACCCCCACCCCCACCTCACACTCTCTCTCTTTCTCTCAAAAAAAAAGTATTATCAGGGTGCCTGGGTGGCTCAGTCAGTTAAACGGCTGCCTTCAGCTCAGGTCATTCATCCCAGAGTCCTGGGATCAAGCCCCCACATTGGGCTCCCTGCTTGGAAGGAAGCCTGCTTCTCCTTCTTCTGCTCCCCCTGCTTATGCCCATTCTTTCTCTCTCTATATGTCAAATAAATAAATAAAACCTTTAAAAAAAAGTATTATCAATGGCTAGTTGACTCTTTTTAATCTATATAATTCTGGAAATGTTACACAGACCATTTTAAACTCAGGACAATGACAAAGAACTAAATCCTAGGGTTCCCTGGAAGTGAATAAAAGTTGTGATGGTGATTAGAATGCGCCAGTTACAATCTAGAGGAATTTTGGTAGAGATTTAAGATAAAATAGTACTTTAATACTTTGTCCCAAATTGATTGACCCTAGTAAAATAACACATACACACCACACAGACCATTAAATATATTAATTAATCTTATGAAACTGTTATTTTTTTATTTAGTTCGGCCAGAATTTACTGATACTTTAGCAATCAAACAGGGATGGCATCCCATTCTTGAAAAAATATCTGTGGAAAAACCTATCGCCAACAATACTTATATTACAGAAGGAAGTAATTTTTTGATCATAACTGGACCTAATATGAGTGGGAAATCCACATATTTAAAACAGATTGCCCTTTGTCAGATTATGGCCCAGATCGGTAAGTTATGGCTTTACTTCATACTTAGCAATTCTGTTTCCCATTTAAAATGCTTTGTGCCTAGTATTTTAGATCCAGGTGACTTAATTAGGTTTTCTTACCTAAAAATATAATAGTGTCTATTATGTAGATCATAAATTTTACTATTTGGTAGATTAAGCTCCATCCAATTTGGATTGCATTGTACTAAAAATTTTATAGGATGTAACAGAAGTAAACACTACCTTACTATAACTGTTAATGTTGTATCAGTTATTACTAAACTGAATCATATCTTTATTTCTGATTCAAAACCAAATTTTGTTGTGAGAAAAAGTAAAATAAGTAGAATAAGTTGCTGCCTTTAATAACTCATTTAAGATTTTTCCAAATTATAACATTGGGGAAAGAAACATCTTTTACTTAATTTAAGGGCTACCAGTAACTCGGGCACAGTAATTGATACACATTATGTATGCATACATACACACTGAAATAGCTGACATTGGCACCACAATGTCATGTATTTCTTGGTGTAGGGGTATAACCTAGCTCTGAAAAGAAGGTTTCCTTGAGAACTCTATGAATCAGAAATGAGATGATTTGTTCTAATGCAGTGGTTCTCAACCAGGGATGATTTTGGTTCCTCCCCCACTGCACTCCTGGCCCCCAAACTTGGCAATGTCTGGAGACATTTTTGATTCTTAATGCCGAGGGAAGTATACAGTCCAGAGATGTTGCTGAACATCCTACAATGCACAAGACATTACTCCTCCCCCTGACATATGTAAGAAAGATTATCTAGCCCAAGTTGTTAGTACTGTGGTGGTTGAGAAACCCTGGCCTAATGTTATAAATTGTAAGTGGAATACAACAATAATAATATAGGTGATACAGTGCAGATTTACCCTTACTACTGGGAAAGAAAATCAAAGGTGAATGGGTGAAGAGTAACTATTTTATTGGGTTTATAGTTGTATTGGAATGAAAAGGACTTCTAATTTCCCTCCTCTAATAAAGAAACTGATTCATATGTGATAATAATCTTATTTCTATTTTAATAGTTATGAGAAGCTCTGTCCTTTAAAAAAAAAACAAGCTATGCAGTTGTTGGACATCTGTAATTGTTAGAGCATTCATTATACTGACGTGAAATCTGACTTTCTATAACTTCTGCTCAATAGTCGTAATTTTTAATCTTCTGTGCATCACAGAATAATCTAATCTCTTTTGATAATAGCCCCTCAAATATTCGAAGAAAATTATTCTACTTCTCTTGTCACTCATATTAAACCTTTAAAATACCTAAAAGTATATACAGTATCTCATATAATGTGATCATAAAGGAAACAGTAGAATTTGAAAGGCATGGAAATTAAGACCGTAGGCTTTGGAGCTAAACCCTGTTCATCTAGTTACTAGCTCTGTGATCGAAGGCAAATAACTTCCTTGGTGTTCTTATCTGTAAATGAAAATTATAATAGTACCCAATTCTAAGAATTGTTGTAAAGACAATGAGATAAGTTGCCCTTTGTCTCAGGTCATGATCCCAGGGTCTTGGGATCAAGCCCCACATCAAGCCACATCTGGCTCCCTGTTCAGCAGGAAGCCTGCTCCTCCCTTTCTCACTGTGTGTCTCTCTCTGTCAAATAAAGAAATAAGTGAAATCTTTTTTAAAAAATGATTGAGATAATGTATATAAAATACTATGAATGTAGGGAAGGGTATAGAAAAGAAGGAGATTTTCTAGGCAGAGGTAAGAACATATTCTTTTTTTTTTAATTAAAAAAAATTTTAATAAACATATAATGTATTATTAGCCCCAGGGGTGCAGGTCTATGAATCGCCATGTTTACACACTTCACAGCACTCACCATAGCACATACCCTCCCCAATGTCCATAACTCCACCACCTTCTCCCTATGCCCCTCCCCCCCGGCCGCTTTCAGTTTGTTTTGTGACATTAAGAGTCTGTAAGAACATATTCTAAAGCAAAAACAAACAAAGACAAACCAAAAAAAACCCCAGTGTGATGTGCCCACGGAAATACAAGAAGTCCAGATTCCTTTGTAGAGCAGTGTCTGAAGCCAGAGACATGAGCAAAAGCCAGATCATGAAGGGCCTTAGGTACTTCACTGAAGAGATATAAACTTTATCCAGAAATCTGGAGGGAGCTGTTGAAATTTAAGTAAGAGAATCACATGATTGTATTTGCCTTTCACATAGATCATTCTGGCTGATATATTGTTAGAGGAGAGCCAGACCAGAAGCAAAATATCAGTGTGTGTGTGGCGGGGGTGGGAGGGTGCTTCTGTAATAATTTTTAGATTTAAAAATGTCAGAGGGCCTTTTTGGTGGTGGTAGATACAAATGAACTAAAGAAAAAGCACAAACCATATATGCTATATCCTCTCCTTGGTACTTTCACATTTATTTTCCCATTTAATCCTTCTAGAAATCCTGTGAGAAAGTTGTATTTAAAGAGATCTGCTTGTGAGGTTACTATTGCTATTATTGTTACTTTTATTTTTGTTAACATTATCCTGACTTTTGCTTTCTTTTCCTGCTGTTTCATTAGATGTTGATGCTACTCTTCATCCTTATCTTGGTTTTAAATCCTGGAATAATCAGGGGTTTGTTTCCTTTATTCCCATTATTTCACCATTTTGTTCTATATGAATTTTCCCATTCAACTCTTTGTATATTTTTATCCTTATGATTTTAGAATGCCTTTTATGTCCCATTCCATATAGAGATAGTTGTATTAATCAGATTGATTTGCTTTCAAAAGGTGAATATTTTAGATTATTTAGTATGATAACTTCTCAAGCAGAAAAATCCTCAGAGATGAAAACTCACCTTTTAAAAAAATTCAGAGTTTTGCTTTCATTCTAATTCTGAGTATTTCTACACATTTCTTTTTTTTAATATTTTTTAAAATTTTTTATAAACATATAATGTATTATTAGCCCCAAGGGTACAGGTCTGTGAATCGCCATGTTTACACACTTCACAGCACTCACCATAGCACATTTTCTACACATTTCTAATAGATATTTCCTAAAATATCATTCTGTAACAGTTTTTATCAACTTGAGCTTCATAAGCATTTCCTTCAAATTTTCCTATTTTGAGTTTTTATCTAACCATATTATTTAACATTTTTGTGAAGTTTATAGTAAATCTTTCTAATGTACTTGGATTTATACTGTCTTACTTGAACTTCAGATAACTTTGTACAATAGTAAAGTCAAGTATTTCCATTTATATGTGAGAAAGATGAGACTGGGAGAATCTAATTACTGCCCAAGGATATATGATAGTGACAGAGCTGGTGCCATGTTGTCTGTATATCCAGTGATCTTTCACCTATGTAATCCTTAGCAAGGCTAATAAATAATCCAAGTTGGTGAAAAGTACAAAATATTAGTAGTTATATTTTATAAAAGCATTTCAGTTTACATTGACCTTATATTTTACAGGATCATATGTTCCAGCAGAATATTCTTCCTTTAGAATTGCTGAACAGATTTTTACAAGAATCAGTACTGATGATGACATTGAAACAAATTCATCAACATTCATGAAGGAAATGAAAGAGGTACCCAAACTAAACTTTCCTTATGTAAAATACACGTTAAATTCCTCCACTAATGGTCAATTATTACGTAAGAAAATATCCTTATACTAAAACATGCAGATGTGCTTATGTTCCTCTAGAAGAGCCAGAGGGCAGTCAAAGACAGCTTCTAATTTCTTTCTTATGTGGAAATGGAAGAGATGGTTTTATTGAGAAATACAGTTTTAAGGAAAAAGGTAGTATTATTGAACAAAAAAACATGCTTTCATGTTTTTGTATGGGATATATAAAAGACTTTCAGAAAACAATGACCTGTTCAGGACCGTTGCATTTTATCTATTGTTCCTGTTAGGTTTGATTTTAAAATAATAGATCACTGTGTTAGAATGCTTTTAAAAATCGTCCTCTTGTGTGCCCCTTTGGAGTCTTCACTTTGTATAACAAAGTATGTGTCATCACCTTTTTCTGATCTGAACAAATATCAAATAGACTTGAAGGACTAAATGTATTGAATATAGCTCTTGGGCTGTCTTCAGTAGGTAGGAATTAATGGGTCACTGTAGAGTTGGATAACTTTTTGTAAAAGGGGGAGAATAGTTATTATTTGTGCTACCATATGTGACTTTTACATAATTATTTGGTATGTATTGCAGATTTTGGCTCTCTGAGGTGTACTGGGGTAGCTGTGGGAGAATATAGCAATGTACTAGGTGCTCAAGGTATATTTTTAAATGGCCCCAGCTCTCAAGAAGCTTAGTCATATAGAAAGGTAAAAAGCCATGAAATTTACTATTGTGTCAGTACATAACGGGTGTAATTATAATTTTTGAGAAAAAAGTTAATACTCTTCAGTGGAGAAGGACATTTCTGTCAATTAAGGTCTTGGTCTTTGTTGAGTATGGATTTATATTTACTTGTTTAAATAGGAATCAATGTACTTGGATACTTTTTCCTCAATTTTTCTTTCTTTACTGGCTATCGAGATGTTAAAATAAACTTGAGAAATAGTTTTGAGTATAATATGACAATTGATTAGTCTTTTGTGGAGAAGAAAATGACAATCGTTGTGCATTATTGAAACATTTAATTCATTGCTTAGTTTTATTTCACTGTATCTAAAACATTAATATTTTAGATAATGGTTATTTACTCTTTGTTGTCTCATATGCATATACATGTGTCTGTTACATACATATCAGCTGTTCTATTGAAATTATTAGTCATGAGACTTCTTAAAAGAAAAGCCATGTGCTAGTTTCTACTCAGCTGGATAGCTTTATAAAAATAAGTTTCAGATGAAGTAATTAAGAGACTGGATTTTTCCTCATTTTTTAAGTTGGTAGTGACAGCTGTTTGGTTACAATGAATAATATTAAAATTATATTTTTCAGATAGCTTACATTCTACATAATGCTAATAACAAATCACTCATATTAATTGATGAACTTGGCAGAGGTACTAATACAGAAGAAGGTATTGGCATTTGTTATGCTGTCTGTGAATATCTGCTGAGCTTAAAGGTATTCTTCTCTGTTTCTTTTAAGTGTATTAATTTTGAGCCCTTTTTAAAAAAAGATTTATGTATTTGAGAGAGAGAGAGCAAGAGAGAGCTCACACACCTCTGAGCAGGAGGAAAGGCAGAGGGAAAGGGAAAGGGAGAGAGAAATTTCCTGCAGACCCCCCACTGAGCACAGAACTTATATATGGGGCTTGATTTCACAACTGTGAGATCATGACCTAAGTGGAAACCAAGAGTCTAGTGCTCAACTAACTGAGCTACCCAGGTGCTCCCTTCATGTATCCTTTAAATATTTATCATGATTGGATTTTATTGGCACCTACAAACAGCTCTTTAAACAATTTTAGGTAATAAAAGTATACCATAGTATTTGTATTTTTGTTAGTTGCAGGAATAGCTGGTATGATAGCCGTGTAGACAGGTAAAGGAGGAAATCAAGAAATACAAATATTATCAAGACTAGTCACTTGGCTTTAATTTAATCAAATTAAAAGGCAAAACATGAAAGCATTTCAATAATTGTCTCCATGGATAATAACATTGACTATGATGTTACAACATGAAGTGAAAAACTAGGCATCTAAGGTCACTTTGTGGAAAATTATTTTTCTTACCCACCTAAGAGTCATTCCTTTAAAGAGAACAGGTTTTCACAGGTCGAGTAAAAGAGACTATGATTTTTGCTGTTTTATTAAGCTGATTTGTAAAATATCTTTTTAGATAATCTCTCAGAATATATTCAGGTGTGAAAAAATTTAAAAAATGTTTCCGTATTTAAAGTACTTTGAAATAGGGTCCTGGGATTGAGCCCCACATTGGGCTCTCTGCTCAGCAGGGAGCCTGCTTCCCCATTTTCTCTCTGCCTGCCTCTCTCCCTACTTGTGATCTCTGTCTGTCAAATAAATAAATAAAATCTTTTTAAAAAAGTACCTTGAAATATCCCTAAGATGATCTTCTTTACCTTAAGTGACAGTCCATAATGATTTATTATAAAGAATGAGAAAAATCTTATTTTTGTGATAGATATGTGATAAATCAAAAGTAATATTAAGAGATAACATTAGTCTTTGTAATAGTGAAATCTATGTCAGTTGATCTGCATCAGTTGATCAGAATTTCTCATAAAAATAAGATATATATATTAAGTGTTAGGATTAAAATCTAATTAGTGTCTGTGATGGTTAATTTTGTATGTCAGCCTGACTGTACTACAGAGTACTGGACATTTTGTCAAGTAAGATTTTGGGTGTATCTATCAGAGTTTCTGAATGAGATTTGTGTTTCAACTGGTAGACCCTCCCTAGGGTGAGTGGGTCCCATCCAGTCAGTGTTTTTGTATGTTTTTTGTTTGCTTTTTTCATGGTCTTGGTAAATATCAGTTCTTTTTATTTCCTCTGTTCCATTCCAGCTCTAACATAAGGGGGGTTAAGAGTAGTTAATCCTATAAATCATCATTTAAGTTAGAGTGCAAAGGAGACACTGCAAAAGAAAATGTCCCAGGAGCAGAAACACAGCATATGAGAACTGGGGTCTACACTTGCACGAGAGAAGTCTATATCACAGGGGCAAAAGCTTGTTCTCTGTTTTTGCATAAGAGTTTAGTTTAAAAGGGGGCGGTGTGTGTTGAGTTGGCAAAGTAATGGATAGAATGAGCTAGAATGTCTGTCATTCCCAGAACCACCCCTTCCCTTTGAGGTCTCCTTGGCACTATTCTCTGACAGCAGAGAAGCCAGAAACACATATGGTGAATGGCCTTCCTTGGAGAGCTGTGGGATAGAACCTGCCAGGGAGGTTTGGAAGGTGGAGAAGGGGCTGTAATTCACTGTGTGCAGCCTAGAGCATACACAGACCTGGGGCCCAGGACAACCTCAGAGGGATTCCTGAGAGCTTCTGGCTATGCTGCTGCTCCCTGGGAGATATGTCAGGGGCTTTCCAGCTGTTCCAGACAATTGCAGTGGCCTAGTGAGCTCTTGAGAATTGCAGATTTTGGCTCTCTGAGGTGTACTGGGGTATCTGCAACCCTGACCCTTGCTCCGCCAGCTCTCCCTGCTCCTTTACAAAACCCTCCATACCCAGACACATGCCAGGGCTCCTGTTTTCCTGGCTACAAACGGACCAGCAAACCTGCTGCCTGGTACCACATCTGACCACCATACCTTCCAGGAGCTGTTCCTCTTCAGCTCTGTCCCATGGGATCTGGATCATCCAACCTCATTCTCAGCTCCAGGGATGAGGCCAGACTGACTCAAGCTCTTTCTTCGTGCCTCAGTGATGGCTCAGGAGTGGATACCTACCCAGCCTGGCCAGTGAGTATAGGAGGAGGGTCCTGGCCACAGTGACGGTTTCCAAGAGCTTTCTGGGCGACAACTGGGTAAAAAGTTCCCCCTGATCTGGACACTGTGTCATGGTGGAGGGACCAAGCTGCTGTGGCCACTTGGTTCCAGGAGGGCACGCAACCAGAGGTTCACACAAACTCAGGAACAGCAAATGAGAAGGCTATCGAGAAACAGAACTTGATCCTTAGTCAAACAGACCTTGGAATCCACCCTGCCATTGGATTTTCAATTTCCATGTTGGTAAAGCCTATTCAGCCTGGGATTTTGATGTAGCCAAAAACGTTCTTGACTTACTAAGTATTTTCATAAGACACCTTTACTTGTGGATTTCTTGGCTAAATGTATTAACATTTGTTTCTTCTCACTAAAGGTCAAATTTTCAATAGGGCTGTTCATGTAAGATTGATAGTTTTGTTCCATTTGTTCTTCTGTTGGCTGGTGTAAGCCACCAGGTTCTCCATGTACTGCAAGAACAGCTTTAGGAACTTTAGATACTCTTAGGAATTTTTCCCATGAACCACATGAATGTTTCAATCAGCGATAAAATTGGGCAAAGCACAGGATAGAGAAGCTTAATATTACTTCTTTTGCCTGGAGCACAACCTTCTTTCTACTCACTACTGATGTCTCAGTTCCGTGGAGGGAGTAACTTGGCTGGACATGGTGTGCAGTGTGTGCTGATGTTTCAAAGCATGATGAGCACTTCCAGAATGGTTCTAGAACTGAAAAGAGTTAGGATGGGGGTGCCACAGAGTTCACAGATTACTTGGGCCACTTCTCAGCAGGAAGACTGTCGAAGTCACTAGCAGCACAGTAATTCTCAGACTTATGGTAATGCAACTCGTACATGATTTTTGTAATTAAAGAGCTGTAGGCATTTGTTTCAGAATTCCTTCTAATCTGGCTGCTTCCCAGCTTCTTCAGGCAAAGGCAGGAGAGGCCAAATGCTTATGATGCACTTCTCACAGCTTAGCACATTTTTTTTAAGCTGAGAAACTGGATGGAAGGAAACACTCTAGCCTGTAAGACCAACTAATGATTACTGCCTTTTCCTTAAACCTTGATAATGGATCTTCATCAGTGAAGATGAATGAATGAGTAAAAGAACAATGGAAGATGCAAGCAATTGATTTGTTGCTTCTTTTGGAAATTTGGATAAGTTGATTTCCCCATGGCTTAAATGACCTATTTTATGGAGACTCTCCCGATGATTCAGGAAATCCCAAAGAAATTCTGTTGCAAGAATTTCATTTTTACCATCATTCAAATGTTTTGCCAGTATTTCCTCACAGGTGGTATAAAGAGCTGTTGACTCAGCAGTCAGAAGTCTTTGCGGACATTTGTTAATGGCAAAACTCTCCTAAGTCTTGTCTCTAGCTGTGTCAATAACAATATGGCACAGTTGGCAAAGCTGTGTAGCTTGAACTTGATTCATGTGACTAATCAGTATAGGAAGAGGACTTTTAATATAACAGTGTATTTCTTCATCACTTCTTCTATTACTGAAAGTACCTCAAGAAGTAGCGGCAGGAAAAACAGTCAAATCCTCCAGGTTTGTAAGAGCTAGGAAAGGTCAGGGTGCCAGTGCAAGTTTAGTTTGTTGCAGGTAACTCTTCAGCAGCTGACCCAATCTTGCTGTCGACAGTGTCATTACTACACAGTAGTTTGGAGGGATTTCTTGAGGGGACACAAACCCATGCCACAAGATGTTATGTAGATTGAGTCCACGTGGGGATCCAATGAAGACTCGTAGTATATCTGCTGTGTATCAGGAAGCTCCTCAGATGCAAGCAGATCTCTTAAAAGGGGGTTTCTTGGGATACCTGTTTCGTTGAGCATCTACCTTGATTTTGGCTCAGGTCATGATCTTAAGGTCTGGGATAGAGCCCCGCATGGGGCTCTGCACTCAGGGCAGAGTCTGCTTAGAATTCTCTCCCTTTCCCTCTGCCCCTACTTCCCCCCGCCCAACACACCCCGCTGCATGCCCTCTCTCTCTTAAAGGGGGGACATTACTTCCTGTTCAGTAAAAATATATCACCTGAAGCTTGTTGTAGATATGCTGTCAGTTTCATTAAGCTAAAAGAACTAGCAGGAGATTCAAAGCTTTCCAAAGCATCAGATATATCAGAAAATAACTCTACAAAAGCTGTCCACCTCAGCCATGGTATATATTGAATTTCAAACTGCCCCTTGGTCAGAGATAACAAATATGCCTCACACATGGCCCAGTGGCCTCATGCTTCCCCAGTAATCCAGACTCTGGCTGATTCTGTGTAAACCACATAGTCTGTGATTGTTTTCTAACATACTTCACCTCTCTTACAGTGCCATTGATAATCACAGTTTTCTCTGACTTCAAACCTGAGTTTACAGATCATATCCTAGGACTGGGGGAGAAAGATAAGTGGTAATAGGATCCTCTGTTAGTATACTGTATGTTTGGGAATTAAAGCCTGGGACCTGGGAGGTAAGGGAACTGGCCACTGGACAATCTGGGAGTAGGTACAGCACCAAGGAGAGGGAGGGCAAGGGGTATGTCTTTAGGGTCAGGGTCAGGTGCCTTCTCTAGTTGCCCACTAGGGGGCTGGTAGGCCTACCTGCTTCTGCAGTGATGCAGTCGTAGTGGAGGCCCAGGACTGGTGGCCTAGAGCCCGAATCAGGGCCTGCCTTTCAGCTCATTGCCAGGGCCACCCTGCCAGAAGGGTGTGGCCAATGCCGCATCTCCTCCCCCACTTACTGTAGTGGGCCTGAACACACCAGATAAGTGCTCATGTGTGCATAGGCACCCTGGCTCTCATCTGTTCTACCACCATGACTTCTAGCTCCTCCCATCCAATCAGTTTTGCGTGGAGCCCAGTTGATTACCTGAATAAAACAAAAAGGCTGACCTTCCTGGGAGTGAGAGGGTTACTTCCTATCTGACTGCCTTCAATCTAGAATCATTTTACCTGCCTTTGGAGTAGAATTGAAACATCAGCTGTTTCTGGATCTTGAGCCTACCAGCATTTGGACTGGAACTATACCATTTGCTCTCCAGTTCCCAGGTCTTAAAGACTCAGACTGGAACTATAGCACCAGCTCTCCTGGGTCTCCAGCTTGCTGATTGCAGATCTGGGGATTCTTAAGTCTCCATAATCATACGAACCAACTCCTAATAATTAATCTCTCTCTCCTTCTCTCTCTCTCTACACACACACACACACACACACACACACACACAGTATTTTATTTCTTTGGAGAAGACTGACTATTACAGATTTTGGTATTGAGAGTGGTTCTAGAGCAACAGAATTTTTTAAAATAATTTTTAAAAAAATTTTAATGAACATATAATGTATTATTAGCCCCAGGAGTACAGGTCTGTGAATCGCCAGGTTTATATACTTCACAGCACTCACCATAGCACATACCCTCCCCAATGTCCATAACCCCACCACCCTCTCCCTACCTGCCCCCCACCCCCCGGCAACCCTCAATTTGTTTTGTGAGATTAAGAGTCTCTTATGGTTTGTCTCCCTCCTGATCCTATCTTGTTTCATTTATTCTTTTCCTACCCCCAAACCCCCCACGTTGCATCTCCACTTCCTCATATCAGGGAGATCATATGATAGTTGTCTTTCTCTGATTGACTTATTTCACTAAGCATAATACCCTCTAGTTCCATCCACGTCGTCACAAATGGCAAGATTTCATTTCTTTTGATGGCTGCATAGTATTCCATTGTATATATATACCACATCATCTTTATCCATTCATCTATTGATGGACATCTAGGTTCTTTCCATAGTTTGGCTATTGTGGACATTGCTGCTATAAACATTCTGGTGCACATGCCCCTTCAGATCACTCCATTTGTATCTTTAGTAGTGCACTTGCTGGGTCATAGGGTAGCTCTATTTTCAACTTTTTGAGGAACCTCCATGCTGTTTTCCAGAGTGGTTGCACCAGCTTGCATTCCCACCAACAGTGCAGGAGGGTTCCCCTTTCTCCGCATCCTCACCAGCATCTGTCATTTCCTGACTTATTAATTTTAGCCATTCTGACTGGTGTGAGGTGGTATCTCATTGTGATTTTGATTTGTATTTCCCTGATGCCGAGTGATGTGGAGCACTTTTTTCATGTGTCTGTTGGCCATCTGGATGTCTTCTTTGCAGAAATGTCTGTTCATGTCCTCTGCCCATTTCTTTTTCTTTTTTTTAAGATTTTATTTATTTGACAGAGAGAGATCAGAAGTAGGCAGAGAGAGAGAGGAGGAAACAGGCTCGCTGCTGAGCAGAGAGCCGATGCAGGGCTAGATCCCAGGACCCTGGGATAATGACCAGAGCCAAAGGCAGAGGCTTTAACCCACTGAGCCACCCAGGCGCCCCCTTCTGCCCATTTCTTGATTGGATTATTTGTTCTTTGGTTGTAGAGTTTGATAAGTTCTCAATAGATTTTGGATACTAGCCCTTTATCTGATATGTCGTTTGCAAATATCTTCTCCCATTCTGTCAGTTGTCTTTTGGTTTTTTTTTGATTATTTACTTTGCTGTGCAAAAGCTTTTGATCTTTATGAAGTCCCAGTAGTTCATTTTTGCCCTGCTTCCCTTGCCTTTGGCGACGTTCCTAGGAAGAAGTTGCTGTGGCTGAGGTTGAAGAGGTTGCTGCCTGTGTTTTCCCCAAGGATTTTGATGGATTCCTTTCTCACATTGAGATCCTTCATCCATTTTGAGTCTATTTTCGTGTGTGCTGTAAGGAAATGGTTCAGTTTCATTTTTCTGCATGTGGCTGTCCATAGAGCAACAGAATTTTTTTTTTAAAGATTTTATTTATTTATTTGACAGATAGAGATCACAAGTAGGGAGAGAGGCAGGCATAGAGAGAGAGAGAGAGAGGAGGAAGCAGGCTCCCTGCCAAGCAGAGAGCCCAATGCGGGGCTTGATCCCAGGACCCTGGGATCATGACCTGAGCGAAAGGCAGAGGATTTAACCCACTGAGCCACCCAGGCGCCCCGAGCAACAGAATTTTAACAGTTAGTTTTCTGAATCGTTTCTGGGGTTTCTGGAATTGACTCTTTAATCTGATTAGATTTACTTTATTTTTATTATTTAACTCAAAGACTTTTTTTATTATAGTACATGGGTTGGGACTAATGGGAAGGGGTAGATATAGTGGGCAACTATGGCCCTAATTAGTATTGGATGCCCATCCTAATGGCCGTGAATATGCTAAAGATGCCACCACTCTGTATTATGGTTTTCCTGATGCCACCCATCAGCTCCCAACCCCACATTCCAATCCTGAGCAAAAAAAAAGGACCCAAGAGCACCCCAGCTGCCATGCCCACTGCATAGCCCATCATAAAGCCTATAGCCACTGGCGTCCTCTTAGTGTTTAGGTCCCTGTCCCATGGTGCCCCCACCTCACCTCTAATCTGATTAAAGATACTAATGACTCTATTTCTAGTGGTAGAGTGTAATAGTTTTGTTTGATACATAAATTTTGAGGACATTAATGTTATTATGAACATAGTCCTTACTAGTTTACTGAATTTCTGAATTTTTTCTGTTGCTTTATAAATTTGGTTTTATATCCCTTTTGATTTATTAAGTAGTTGAGTTTTTTCATTTTTCTGTCCTGTACCTCTTGCCACACCCCCTTAATGGTTGATGCCATTTGCCAGCCCAAATATTTTCTTTTTAATGTCTTAAGACTTTCTTTTTCCACCAATCACATCTTTATAGTTTTTTTTTCTGGTAGTATCTTAAAACATAACCAATTATGCAAATCTCTAGTTTAGTAACTCAGGACTGGAAATCATGTGCTGGTCATGTCACTTGAACCATCTGCATCAATATCACCTAAAATACTTCTGGAAAATGGAGTTTTCTGGGACTCCATATTACAATAAGTACCAAGAATTTGCATCTTTAACAAGCTCCCCAGGGAGCTAAAACTAAAGTTTGAGAATCATTGTCCTAAGCATTATTCTCCACCTTTTCTTTCTTCCTTTTACGTATCTAACCTAAACACAGTGCAAATCTAAAACCTAAAAATCTTTGTGATTTCGAATACCTAAGACAAACCATTGATTCCACTTTCCAAAAAATAGTTATATGGAGGGAAGCTACTTTTAAAGTTTTTTAAAAGTTGAGAAAATGTTATGATTTTATTTGTAGATTACTTTTCTAATAAATGATTACCTCACTTAGCAGCTTTATTTCTGGTAAGTCTCATCTTTTGAATATCTTCAGATTTTTTTAGGATTTTATTTTTAAATTTGTTCTCTTTTTTGTAATATAACATATTTGTGATGTGTAAACATAATAAAATGTCTCTTTCATTGAATATAAATCTGCAAAACATTTTGAAATGAATTGACCAGTATTAGTTTCATTCCTACACTTTTGCCAAGCTACCTGGAAAATAAAACTAATTTTTTTTCTAGTTCACTTTAAAAATACATTCATTGCTATATATTCTAGGCATTTACATTGTTTGCTACGCATTTCCTGGAACTATGTCATATAGAGGTCCTGTATCCTAATGTAGAAAACATGCATTTTGAAGTTCAGCATGTGAAGAACACTTCAAGGAATCAAGAAGCAATTTTGTATACCTACAAACTTTGTAAGGGACTCACAGAAGAAAAAAATTATGGTATTGCATATGGAAATTAAATCTATATAATATCTATTGAAACACTACATATTCTCATAATTCTTTTCCCCTTTACTTGGCTCTTAATCTAAGCAACTTTTCCTGTCATTCTTTTGAGTGTTTATGCTCTAAGACTGTATTTTCTATGTCAAGCTCACATTTTATGTATATTAAGTTTAAATTTATATTAATTAGTACTTATGTAGAATTACAACACATTAAAGTCCCAGAAGTATTAGTTTCTATTCTGAGGAAAGTGTAATTTAGCTTATATTTGCAAGTTATAAATGAATTGAAAATTGTATATTTGTTATACACTTTTTCAGTAACATCTGTTTTCTTCAGATGTAGGGAACTTGATCATCTAAAGTCTTAAAAGGGAGTGTATTACCAAACTATATGATGCTTGTAAACTTGATTAGATATTTTCTACCTAAATCAGTATATGACGTGTAAAATCTCATGGATTCAGAAATATTTAAATTGATCCATAAATATAAATTTCCTAAAATAATTTTAGCTATGAATGTGACCCTCTATGGGGCGGGAAGCATCTTTGTTTTGCTATTTGAAATGAGGAATCAACTGCATAACTTAATTCGTATCAGATACTCTATTTTTATAAGCTTTAATTTCATCTATTACATGGGGATAATTTTCCATATATGTAGGGCTTATGAAGATTAAATGAATTATCAAACATCTGTTAAATATAGTACCTAGCAATTAGTAACTTCTCAGTAAATGTGCTAGCGTTGTTTTTATTGCCTCTAAAGTAGTACATACAATAAACTGTTAACACACAGTAGAAAGCCTATGTGGCATTTATACAACAAAATTAGGCTCAGGAAACATGAGAATACTAGGTAGTACTTTGAATTGCATGAAGAATGGTCATCTATAGTTATATCTTGTGAGAAATCCCTCTCTCAATGATCTGCTAGACAAATGAATATTCAGCTCTAGGGCTATCTCTGTGACTAGGGTTATCTCTCCTCCCTTGCAAAGCTCATACTCTTTGACCTTCTATTAACCAACTGCATTTGTAGTTGGAATTTCATTGTTTTTATTCAGTTTTCTGGTTACCCCTTTTCTTTTCCCTATCATGTTTTCCTGTCTCAGATATATGTTGAGAGGTAATTGATATTCTAACTTGTCATACATCTTGGACAACTAATTAAATCCTATGATTGGTAAATTGTCGTCCAGAACTTTGGAAAACTTAATTTTGAGAATGGCTAAGTTCTTCATAAATGCCTGTAGGATGGAAGTTTAAATCTGTGAAGAAAAGATTATTACTGCTTAAAATAAACGTAATACCTTCTATAACAACAGTGAAGCCCATTGTCTATAATTTTAGGATTAAAAGCTGCAGAGGTGTCATCACTCCCATCATCAATTGTCTTGGATGCCAAAGAAATCACAACTCAAATTACGAGACAAATTTTGGTAAGAGACTTTTTAGCAATAAGAATTGGTTTTCCAGTTCAGGAAAATACTTTTAGTGTACATTATTATAATGGTGTTGTACCTAAGTATATAATAATATTAATGATTAAAACATTTAAAATAAAACCTAATTTTAAAAAAAGATTTTATTTATTTATTTGACAGAGATAGAGAGCATAAGTAGGCAGAGAGCAGCAGGCAGGGAGAGACAGAGAAGCAGGGTCTCCACTGAGCAGGGATCCCGATGTGGGGCTCAATCCCAGGACTCTGGGATCATGACCTGAGTCAAAGGCAGCCACTTAACTGACTGAGCCACTCAAGCCCCTAAAAACCCAATTCTAAATAAGGCAAATCTTTTTTTGACTTCTCAGAATTTTTTTGGTTTGGTCTATTTCAACCTTTCCCAACAAATCAACCAGTAAGTTAGTAGACAAAAGTTAAACAGTTCAGTTCCTATAATACTTACTGCAACACTAACTTGATGAAAAAATAAGTCTATATAAAGTAAGCATTAAAAATAAAAATCACTCTGATGAATCACAGACCTGTACCCCTGAAACAAATAATACATTATATGTTAATAAAAAAAAAAACGAAAAAAAAAATAAACGAAAAAAATAAAAATCACAGGTTGCTTGGGTGGCTCACTCAGTTAAGTGTCTGACTCTTGATTTTGGCTCAGGTCATGATCTCAGAGTCGTGAGATTAAGCCCTAAGTTGGGCTCTGCACTGGGTGTAGAGCCTGCTTAAGATTCTCTCTCTCCCTCTCCCCCAACCCCCACTCATACTTGTTCTCTCTAAAAAATAAATAAAAATAAAAAATAAAAATTACTATGCACCACACTTTAGCATCTTTTTTTTAAGATTTTATTTATTTATTTGACAGACAGAGATCTCAAGCAGGCAGAGAGGCAGGCAGAGGGAGAGGGAGAAGCAGGCTCCCGGCTGAGCGGAGAGCCCAAAGTGGGGCTCGATCCCAGGACTCTGGGATCGTGACCTGAGCCAAAGGCAGAGGCTTTAACCCACTGAGCCACCCAGGTGCCCCACTTTAGCATCTTTTAGAATAGTATTTAAGACTCTTATCCATTATATATAAGCCTCCTGACTCTTCATGAAGCAGTTAGGTCTTTCTAGTATAAGATTAATAAGCTGTTTCTTTTACTCATGTTTTTGCAACTGAGGTTCACAGAGGTTAAGTGTTTTGCTATTGAGCTCACATCTATTGACTCAAAATTTGGAAATCTTTTTTTTAATATCAGTTTGCTTTATGTTTTAAGAATACAGTGTGTTCAGTAAACTAAGCTATGTGCATTATGAAATTTTCTTCAGTAGTAACAGTTTCCTTTGTCTTTCTCTCTTAACCTGCTTTTAATTTTTATTGTATCCCTTTAGTCTCTTGAGCTTCTAGACTATCTTCATCACTTTGCTTACCTAATCCTCCATTTGAATCTCTTCAACAATTTTGGCAGTGTTGGCTTCTGAAGAATCTCTCATAACCTAGTTCCTTAGTCTTCATCTTGCAAGATTCCAATTACGTCAAGCCTTCTTGAGTTGCCTTCTAGGCTTTGGTTTTCCTGATAATGATTCTCAAACTATATTCTGACAAACTAATCTTATCTACAGCAAATTGATATATTCTACCTTTAGTCAAATATTTTATTGGATAGTTTTTTCCCCTTTTATTGTTCTGTATAGTTTCTTTAACTCTCAAAACATTTCTACTCTTCCCAAACTTCACCCTCAATGTCCTCACTCTACAGAAAATTCACTTCCTATATTTTTTGAGACACCTGAAGTTATCTTGATGAATCCTTGAAAACTCTATTTTGGAATAACTGTTTTTCACCCAGTTCTCTTCTTTTCTATCTCAGAGAAAAAGATTATCTTTCAATTTATTCAAGGCTAACTTTTCCACCTTCTTTCCATATCCAATAAAATATAGCTTCATCAGATTTCTTTCTTCTCTCTCTCTTTTTAAAGATTTTATTTTTAAATAATTTCTATACCCAACATGGGGCTCAAACTCACAATCCTGAGAGCAATAGTCACATGTTCTACTGACTGAGCCAGTGAGGTGCCCCATTTTTTTAAAAAGATTTCTTAAAAGTAATTTCTATACTAAACATGGGGCTTGAGCTTACAGTCCTGAGATCAAGAGCCATATGTTCTACCAACTGAGCCAGCCAGGTATCATATGTTCCCCTTCTTCTCTTTGCATCCTTAGTGTTTGTTCACTGGCTTTTCCTTTTCCTATGAATATGCTTAGGTTTTTCCTAAGAAATCCTTCTTTATTACCTTACTTCTCAAAAGATATTTTTTTTTTTTACTGCCAACTTCTTAAGAGATTATAATAACGATTTACTTCTTCCGTTTTCCACTTGTGAACTAGATCTTGTCATCGTGCCACTGAAACTTTCTTTGTAAAATACCAACTAATGATTAACTCTTATGGCCCCCCCCTTTTTTTTTCCACTTCTCATCTTCCCTGGTGTCTCTGTGGTGTTTCATACTACTCTTCTTGTCCTTTTCATAATTCTTTTCTGTCTTGGCTACTGTGAAATGGTCCTCTCCTGGAATTTCCTACCTCCAATTACCCTTTTTTTTCTTTTTTTACCAGTGCTTTTTTTGTTCTTCAATTTTTATTTAAATTCTAGTTAATTATACAGTGCGATATTGGTTTCAGGAGTAGAATTCAGTGATTCATCACTTATTTACAATATCCAGTGCTCATCACAACAAACACCCTCCTAATACCCATCACCGATCTAGCCCACCCTCCCTACCCTCTATCAACTGTCAGTTTTTACTCTATTGTGAATAGTCCCTATGGTTTGTTTCCTTCTCTCTCTTTTTTCCCTCCCTGCTATATATTCCTCTGCTTTCGTTCTTAAATTCCACAAATGAGTGAAATCATATTGTATTTGTCTTTCTCTGACTGATTTATTTTGCTTTAGCATAATATACTCTAGCTCCATCCATCTATCTGTTGCAAATGGCAAGATTTCATTTTTGGCTGAGTAATATTCCATTGTATATATATACCACACCTCATCTTTATCTGTTCATCTGTTGATAGACATCTGAGCTCTTTCCATAGTTGGCTATTGTTGATAATGCACATAACCCTTCAAATCTGTATTTTTGTATCCTTTGGGTAAATACCTACTAGTGTAATTCCTGGGCCACTGGGTAGTTCTATTTTTAACTTTTTTTTTTTTTTTTTTTTGACAGACAGAGGTCACAAGTAGATAGAGAGGCAGGCAGAGAGAGAGGGGGGGAAGCAGGCTCCCCGCTAAGCAGAGAGCCCAATGCGGGACTCGATCCCAGGATCCCGAGATCATGACCTGAGCCGAAGGCAGCGGCTTAACCCACTGAGCCACCCAGGCGCCCCTATTTTTAACTTTTTGAGGAAGCTCCATACCGTTTTCTAGAGTGACTGCACCAGTTTGCATTCCCACCAACAGTGCAAGAGGGTTCCCCTTTCTCTTCATCCTCACTAATGTCTGTTGTTTCCTGTGTTGTTAATTTTAGCCATTCTGACAAGTGTGAGGTGGTATCTCGTGGTTTTGATTTGTGTTTCCTTAATGATGAGTCTTTTTATGTGTCTGTTAACCATCTGGATGTCGTCTTTGGAGAAATGTCTATCTCATGTCTTCTGCCCATTTCTTAACTGTATTACTTGTTTTTTATGTGTTGAGTTTAATAAGTTCTTTATAGATTTTGGATACTAACCCATTATCAGATATGTTATTAGCAGATACCTTCTCCCATTCTGTAGGCTGCCTTTTAGTTTTGATTGTTTCCTTTGCTGTGCAGAAGCTTTTTATCTTAATGAAGTCCCAATAGCTCATTTTTGCCTTTGTTTTCCTTGCCTTTGAAAACATATCCAGCAAGAAGTTGCTGCAGCCGAGGTCAAAGAGACTGCTGCCTGTGTTCTTCTCTAGGATTTTGATAGTTTCCTGTCTCACATTTAGGTCTTTCATCCATTTTGAATTTATTTTTGTGTATTTTACCAGTGCTTTTTATCATTCCACTTATTAAATGGAAGTTTCCCTAAGATTTTGCCCTTCCTTCTGTGTTTGAAACTGTATTCTTGGCGAGCTCATCCATTTCTCAGCTTTCATTTTCACTTCTTTTTTACTTTGAATCCATATATTTTTCTTTGTATTTCTTCTTGAAATCTCAGTTTATGTTTTCATTCTTTAATAAGACCAAAATTAAATTTATAATATGAAAAAAAACTCATTATTTTGCTCCTAAATTTCTCAGCGACCCATTATAATCATCTTTGAATCCTTCTTAATCACCTCTCATTAACACTATGCAGTAGATTCTCTTTTTCAATCCATCATATATACGTATGCCAGATTATCGCCTAAGCATGACTTTTATCATGTTTTTCTGTTCAGAAACTTTTGGTTGTTTCTTACGAAATTAAAGTAAAACTCCTTAGCCAGGGACCATCCTAAATTTTTGAGGAATTCCTGTGGCTTAGGAATTTACATTTTTAACCAGTCTTCAGATGATTTTTTTTTAAAGATTTTATTTATTTATTTGACAGAGAGAGAGATCACAAGTAGGCAGAGAGGCAGGCAGAGATGCAGGCAGAGAGAGAGGAGGAAGCAGGCTCCCCGCGGAGCAGAGAGCCCGATGCGGGGCTCGATCCCAGGGCTCGATCCCAGGACCCTGAGATCATGACCTGAGCCGAAGGCAGCGGCTCAATCCACTGAGCCACCCAGGCGCCCCTCTTCAGATGATTCTTAAACGCACTGAAGTTTGTTAACTACTGCTTTATGATCTCCCTTTGTTTACTACCCCAACCTTAGATAACATTTCTCAATTTAACTAAAACCTGCATTTCTGCCACATTGAATTACTTGTCATTTCATCATTTTGACCTGTGTACCAGGATTTCTAATGTGTCTGTTCTTGCTGTTTCCTCCATCCAGAATGCCCTTACTTCTCTGTTCTTCTGTCCATCAAGAGTCATTCCAAATATTTCATCCTACTTAAGCTTTTCTTGACCTGAGCTGGGAATGAATTCTCCTTCCTCTAACCTTTGAATCTTTCTCCTGAGACTTATCATAATTACCTAAATCAGCTGCTTATGAATATGTCTCTTTCACTATACTAATGTGTCTCTTTCTTTGAGCCTCTTGAGTTCCAGTGGCATGTCAGATAGACATCTTTGTATCCCCAGTAGACATAAGCACAAGGTTGGGGGCCTGGAATATAGATGATAATAGATATTCAGTAAATGTGTATTATTTAGATAATAAACTGATAGTTGATCATTCAATGTATCAAATAGATAGATGATAATCTTATTTTACTTCATGGAGTTGGATTCATTTTACTTACAGTGAGAGAAGAAAAATATCTTGAATTGCTTTCTATTGAGAAAGAGTTGGAGAGATATTATTTCCCTTAGTAAAGGGAAACTCACTAGCTTTACATTAACAGTTAAGACTAAAAATGGTAATTCCTATCTAGCTCAGGAAACAGGGTGAATGAAGAATTTTCCAGCTGTACTCCCATCCCCTTGAGTAGTAATTCAAAGACTAACTATCTAAAGGCCTTCTAAAATATTAGAAAATTCCCCTTTTAAACATTATTTCTTGGACATCCTAACTATAGATTGTTAAGAATTGGCATAATTTCAAGTAGCTATTTATAGCACTTATTTTCAAAATGTAATCTACTCCTCAGGCAATATATTGTCTTAGACTCTAGCAGTTTCTATACATTAAATCTCTCGGAGGGACAAGGAATTGACTGTTGACCCATTCTGTCTACCAGTTTTATCTTTGGGGAATTAAAGTATGAGATAGCAGAGTAGTACTCTTGGGTGACATTTAAAATGAATACTGAATAGCAATGAGCAATTATGTTGAGTGAGAAATTTGACCTATTTAGCAGATCTTTTTCATTGAAAAGTGATTTTTCAAGAATATAGGAATCCATGATAAAGTAAATACTCATGAAAAATTTTATTCTTTCAAAACAACATTTCTTTATTTTTTCTGGTATGTTCTTTGCTAGTTGAATGGAATTGATGTATCCAAAGGAATTAGTTACCTTTGAGTTCTGTATTTCTATGAAAGGAAAGAGAAAATTGCCAAAATTTTAAAACAAAGTCATACTATCATGTTTTAATCTTTATCTATATTTTTTCAATAACAGCAAAACCAAAGAAGTACCCCTGAGATGGAAAGACAGAGAGCTGTGTACCATCTAGCTACTAGGCTTGTTCAAACTGCTCGAAACTCTCAGTTGGATCCAGACAGTTTACGAATGTATTTAAGTAATCTCAAAAAGAAGTATGAAACAGATTTTTCCAGGGCTGAACAAGTTTCAGGAAAGACTGAAGAATAGTAACAACTTATATCATGTACAAGTCAAATAATATATGTTAATATAGGGAAACTAGGATTTATTTTTCCTAAGAGCAAAAGAAAATATTTGCTTAATTTTATATCTTAATGGAAAATTACATTACATTATACTAACCTCAGAATTATCATCTATCTATTGTATATAAGAAAATATTTGTTATAACTTAAAATATGAAAAGCATTGAAAGGACTTTTTTATGTTAGAAAATGTCAGTAAAACAACAGTTTTTCTCATTTATGAAAATTCATGTTATTAAGTCTTAAGTGTATTTATACTAAGTTATGGTTTAAAATGTTATTGTAAATGCCTTAGTTTTTGGAAAAGAAAAAAACAACCTTTTTCTTTTTTTCCAGTCTGGAAACTTACGTGAGTTATTTTACACTCTCTTTTGAAGCAATAAGACCCTATGGCTCAATAATTGCTTAATTAGTACCCCCAAATTCCAACACTGGATACTTAAGGAGTTTGTTAAAATGATATTGGAAGTTTTAAAGTATTTTTTTTTTTGACATTGAGTATAGTTCTAAAGGGTGAAAATAAACAAATAGATATTTTGTAATGCAGAGAATGTTTTTGGAAGGGGGAGTTGCCATCACTCACCCTTTCAGTTTTCCAAATATAAGGCATTCCATTTTCTACTCACCAACCTCTTTTCCAAGTTTCAGTTTTGGCCATCTTTATTAGGTGAGTAACCAAAGCAGCAAAAAGGTAATATTGATTCATTTGCCTCAGGAAGCATTTTATAGAACTGTTTTTCCATAGGCATGTCTATCTACACCATCATTTCAGAGCTTACCCGAAGGTCATTCTTGTTTCATAAATGGACCAAAAAAAAAGGGGGGAGAGGGGAAGATAATCGGTTGGTCAGTAACTGTAAAGAGCAGGGCTATTGTCTTCTCAAATACTTTATTTCTACAATTCCATCTCATTAGATGACTTATTTATATAATCTTAGCACAAAGGCCCAAAATGGGGAAGTTATTCTTTTCTTGGACAATTAAGTATCTGGAACTCAGGACATACATTCAATAAACTGCAGAATTCATACTAATTTGGCTAAAAAATATATTCACAGACTGGTTAGGGCCCTATTTTTTTGTTAATGTATTTGTATTTTGTAAAATCTAGTATTTTTTACTTTATTAAATTCTAAGTAATAGATATATCGAAAAAGTATAATTTAAATTACATGTTTTGAAATGTGACTGTAAATTGGTGTTCATATTTTAATTTGATATATGTTAAACATCCCATTAGACTACTTATATTCCCTATTTTCATGTTTAGAGAGTACCACAATATCTGAATTTGACCATTAACCATGTTTTAATTCACAGTCTTTAAAATGAATTATATTGTATATAGTCATTCCTAAAAGCAATTTGATAACTTAGGTTGGCCCCAAATTTCTAAAAGGGACTGAGGATGAAAAGAGCATGGCAGATTGGGAAGAAAAGGGAAGCAACAATAAAAGGCAGGGGGGAGTATGCAGTGGGAGAAAAACAGGCAAGCAGAAATAAGAGCAAAGTATTAAATATACAGAATATCATTTCCTTAAATATATTAATTTCCCTTTAGGTTTAACCCTAATATTAGATTCTACCAGACTTTTAAGAAATTTTTCATGACTTCGAACTTTTTTTTTACCATTTTATCATTTTTTTTATTTTTTTCCATTTTATTTATTTTTTCAGCATAACAGTATTCATTGTTTTTGCACAACACCCAGTGCTCCATGCAAAACGTGCCCTCCCCATTACCCACCACCTAGACTTCGAACTTTTGATGCAGAAACTGTAGCCAACTGATTAATCCCTTTTGTTTTAGTTTAGAATACTGAAATAAAAATAGGTTTATATCTTCTTAAAATTAAATTTTTTTCTTCAGTTGTTTTGTGTGTAGCCGAAACACAAAAAAGCAAATTAAATGAAGATATAATGATTATGTTATGGCACTATAGAATAGAAATGAATACTAGGGAGACAATTCATTCTTTAATTCTAAGGTCTACTTGGTCTCCTCTTCAGTACCTTTTTGCTTTGCCTTTCTCTAAAATTATAGATTATTATCTCATAATCCAGCCTTTTAAGATAAATGTTCATTATGCTGTTAAAAACTCCTTTAATTTCCACCTCAAAGCCATTCTTTTAATCTCTTCCATATTTCTTTTCACATAAAGTAGTCTTTTTCAAGTCTAGGGTTAAGCTATGTGGGAGTAGAAGAAAAAGGCAGCTTATACTCATGCTTAGGAAGTAGTACATTTGTTTGTTTTAAAATTTGCATATAGGGGCACCTGGGTGGCTCACTGGGTTAAGCCTCTGCCTTCCACTCAGGTCATGGTCCCAGGGTCCTGGGATCAAGCCCCGCATGGGGCTCTCTGCTCAGCCGGAAGCCTGCTTCCTTCTCTCTCTCTCTCTGTCTGCCTCTCCAACTACTTGAGATCTCTGTCTGTCAAATAAAAAAAAAATAAAATAAAATTTGCATATAATACAATTAACTCTTTTTTCGATGTAAAATTTTATGCATTCAGCACATTTATGGATTCAGGGAACCACTATGACAGTCAGTTTGCTCACCTAACTTACTTCACCTTCACATCATTCCCTTAGGACTGTCCCTTTGTTGTCAAATCCATCCCTGACTCCTAACTTTAACCCAGCAATCACTGGAAATTAAACATTCCATCCCTGTAGTTTTGTTTTTTCCATAATGTCCAACAAATGGAATCATATAGCATGGGATCTTTTGAAACTGGCTTCTTTTACTCAGCGTAATACTTTGTAGAATTCATCAATGTTGTTGTGTCCTTTTATTGCTGACTATTTCATTGTTTGTATGTGCCATAGTTTACCCATACACTCTTTGAAAGACAATTGGGGTTCCATTTTTGGTGATTAAGAATGGAGCTGCTATAAACATTCTTGTATAGATTTTTGCATATTAAGTTTTAATTTACCTAGGTTAAATAGGAGTAGAGTGGCTTTCTCATCTTTTAAGTATATGTTTAACTTCATAAGAATTTGCCAAACTGTTTTCTAAAGTGGTTCTTAAATTTTGCATTACCATCAGCCATGGCTGAGAATGTTCCACATGTTCTCTAACACTTGGTATTATCAGGTTTTTTTTTAATTTTAGCCATTCCAATATGTATATAGTGAGTAATGCATTTTTAAATTTTAAAGCTGTTCTGCTAATTCTTTAGCAAACCAAAACTGTCTGACTTTTAAAAAAAGATTTTATTTAATTATTTGACAGAGACATAGCAAGAGAGGGAACACAAGCAGGGGGAGTGGGAGAGGGAGAACAGGCTTCCCACGGAGCAGGGAGCACAGTGTGGGGCTCAATTCCAGGACCCTGAGATTGTGACCTGAGCCAAAGGCAGACAGTTAATGACTGAACCACGCAGGCACCCCCCTATTCTGACCTTTTTAAGCAAATTATAACACTATCTTATATGCTAGTGTTAAAAAATATTCAAATGTCAATAAATTGTGTGTAGTATGGACTTCCTACATGCTTATTTATGAGCTTAAAATATGCTCAATTGTAATTAAATATACTTCAGTTAAATGTACAAATTCAATTCTGTAATGCATTTCTACCTCACAGGAATGAAAATGGAAGGAAAGGAAAAGCAAATGACCTAGTTATATTGCTGCTTTGCTATTTCCATTCTATTACTTAGAAATTTAAATCACACAGTTGTTTATCTTACTATAGGACCAGAATGTAAACCCATTTCGTATAAATTGTCAAAATTTTGAATAGTTCCCAGATTGCAAGTAGAGAGTGAAAATGGCTACTAAGTGCCATAATCTACCAAAATTGATCCTAGAATAGACAGTGATGAGGTGAGAACAGATTTTATTGTCAAAAACTGTGAAGGTGTAACTATGTATGGTGATGAATGTTAACTAGACTTATTGTGGTGATCATTTTGCAATACATGCAAATGTTGAATAACTATGTTGTATACCTGAAACTAAAATAATGTTGTATGTCAGTTATACCTCAATTAAAAGAAAAAAAAAAACTGTGAAGTGTCTGGGATTTTTACCTTACTTGCAAACTAGCAGTTTAGCTTACCACAGTTTCATGTGTGCTGTCAGAAGACAAAAGATTCTTGGGTCAGAAACAAAAGACTTTCTTGCTAAGGGCACATCATGCAGCGTAAGTTCATGTTTGTGTTGATTTCGGATATCCCATCCTCTAAGATATGGAGTGGTCCAGTTAGATATGTACACAGTGGATTTACACTATAGTTGAGGAACCCAAAGCTAGGAAAACCTTTTATTATAATGAGCTTCTAGCAAACATGCTTGACTTTTCTTTCAGAGGAAGACATAAGCTTTATTATATTAGACCCTGAAGAAACTTGCCACTGCTCAGAGGGAGACACTATCTGTGTCTTGCAAGGCTGTTCATTACACAAACATCCTTAAATATAATATAATAATATAATATATAATAGTCAAATATAAGACAGTGCCTCTACTCAAAAGACAGACAGAAAAGTGAGACACCTGTGGAAAATTGTCTCCCAGTTCTCTTCTGTGTATTGCAACAGCTTGACCACCTTGTTATGTAGAGAAGTCTAGTACCCTACAACTCGAAAAGAGCTTAAAGATTGCAGTAGAATAAATTTTATTTTTTAAGATAATAAATTTTTTTGCAACTAAACATACAAATTTAATTAATATTTTCATTTTGATGTTATGTTGGATCAAAACTATTCTTTGCTTTCTTTGTATCAAAATCCGTATAGTTTAGGCATAGGTGAAATGGGTAAAGGCAGTAAACAGGTACAAATTTCCAGTTATAAAATAAATAAGTTCTGGGGATGTAATGCACAGCATGGTGACTATAGTTAATAATACTGTGTTGCATATTTGAAAATGGCTGAAATTAGATTTTAAGTGTTCTCATCACAAGAAAAAAATTTTAACTATGTATGTTGATGGATGTTAACTAGACTTATTGTGCTGATCATCTTGCAATACGTACATATATTGATACGTACATATGTTATGCACTGGAAAGTAATATATGTCAATTATATCTCAATTTAAAAAGCACTACTGATCTAGTATTTAGAAATATCACACACAAAAACACTAAAGCTCCATATTGTTTTGGGGGGCTAATTATTTCCAAATATTATCTATTTCTGTCCTCTTACAACTGACCCCCACCCTTTAGTTGACTAATTCTTCACCTTGTATTTGTGACTTTGGCTTCTCAGGGAAGGGATTGCCTCTTAATTTCCTTGCCTATTCCTCACCACAGAACACAATATTTTATTTGCAAAAGAACTCAATAAATACTTGTTAATAGGAATACACAATGTAAAATAATATTTACCTAGCTTTAGAACATATAAAAAGAACTTCAGAACATCAATATGACCAAAATTTCCACAGTAACAATTATGCTCTAACACAAAACAACTTTTAAGAGCAGAGTAAAATGGTAGATCTCAAATAGAACAAAAATATCATAATTTGTCCCATTGTATAGAAAGGTAATGGGCAGAGTCATATATTGATTTAAAATAGATCCATTTAGGGTGTCATGTGAAATTATATATATATTTTTAAAGATTTACTTATTAATTTTAGGGAGAGAGCATGAAGGGGAGGACCAGAGAGAGAGGGAGAGAGAATCTCAAGCAGACTCCTGCTGACTGTGGAGTCCAATGCAGGGCTCAATCTCATGACCCTGAGATCAAGACCTGAGCTAAAACCAAGATTCGGACACTTAAATGACTGTGCTACCCAGGCACCCCTGAAATTATATTTTCTAATAAAATATCCAATGCAATGAAAATTTGCATGAAGTTAATAGTTTATTAACTTCTAAACCATTCAATGGTGAGTATCCTTAACTCAGGACAAAGATGTATATTAACTTTCTAAATTCAGGTAGTTCTGTAGACGAACCGGTATTAAAAGTGAAAATATTCCATTTGGGAGCATATTGTTGGTCAGTAGTTGAGCCCTGATGGTTATTCTGCAAAGATGTAATAGTTCACATGGATCTTTGTATCTTGTTGAAGAAATGTAGTCCAGCCAATTAGAAATAATTGGACGTCTTCCTAAACTTAGCTGCGTCTGAAAAAAGGGGAAATATTTTAATTTTGTAATATTAATCACTGGTTAGTCCAAGTTATTAGCATTTTTATTTTGTATTTAAATTCAGAAAATAGATCTTAAATTTATATAACCCTTATAATATTTTTTACAAAGCTTTTTAACGAGGCAAGTATTTTTATTCCCCTTTTATTCTCACAGTGATACATAAATTTTAAATATGTCTAAGGAAAAAACATTATTTCTTACAACTATGAATCTGTATATGTTTTTCATTTTAGACAGATCACACACTTATGTTTTATCTACTTCTCCTTCCAGAGTAGTGTTGTCAACTTGGCTATACACCAGAATTATCCAGGGGACTTTAAAATATACAAATGCTGGTTTTACTCCAGAAATTTTGATTCAATTCGTCTGAGGTTGGGTACAAACAACATAAATCTTAAAAGTCCTCCCAGGTGATTCCAAACATTGTAGAACAAAATTTCATACTGCTAAACTGTGAGAAGTCTTGATAGGAACCTATCTATATGAAAAGATAAATTTTCAAGTTTTAGTTACGATGCCCTTTTATTTTTTATTTTTTTTTTAAAGATTTTATTTATTTATTTGACAGAGAGATCACAAGTAGGCAGAGAGGCAGGCAGAGAGAGAGAGAGAGGGAAGCAGGCTCCCTGCTGAGCAGAGAGCCCCATGCGGGACTCGATCCCAGGACCCTGAGATCATGACCCGAGCCGAAGGCAGCGGCTTAACCCACTGAGCCACCCAGGTGCCCCAGTTACGATGCCCTTTTAAAGATTTAATTCTAGAAGCTAAATGTAAATGAAGTTGATTTAAGAAGAAAGAATACAGACATTTCTGTATTATAGAGATATTTCTGTGGTAGAACCTGTAATCTATAGACTATATGGTACATTTGCTTAAATGATATGTAACTTTATTATTTATCCCATATTTAGCTATTCAAAGAATATCTGGTATTTGCCTTAGCACCTAAGCACAAAGCATTTAGCTCATTGCTTGGGATCATTGCTAGGGTATAAGAAATAGTCTCTGCTCACAGAACTGAGGGATATATATATATATATTTTTTTTTTTTTTTAAGATTTTATTTGACAGAGAGAGACACAGCAAGAGAGGGAACACAAGCAGGGGGAGTGGGAGAGGGAGAAGCAGGCCTTCCGCTGAGCAGGGAGCCCAATGCGGGGGCTCGATCCCAGGACTCTGGGATCATGACCTAAGCTGAAGGCAGATGCTAAACTGACTGAGCCACCCAGGTGCCCTGAGGGATAGATATTTTTAATTGCACAAATATTTTAAGCCTTTATATTTTTATTTCCTGGCATGTGATTATATTTGTGAGGAGAAATGTAACTCATTTTCAAATATTCTGTAAAGAATTCTATTAAATTTTTAGTTTATGATGTTCTTAAGACATAGAAATCCTAATAAACACTGATTATTGTGTAATTAGAATATAATAATGACATACATCTACTTAATTACTACTAAAAAAACTATAACTTTTAAAATAATTTATTTAGAAGACAAAGTCATGAAATAAAGGACTAATGTTCAACATAATTTAGATTTTACCTATTTTAATTTGTAAGCCTACACTCGATTTTTAATTTTTCACTGGCTACAATTCATAGATAAAAAACCAAATTCAATCTTGTTTCACAATTTTATCTTAAAATTATTGATCAATATTTGAGCCCAAACCCAAAGAACTATTTTGCTTACCTCTATTTCCCTGATTGAAATGGCAGAAAGCACTCTGGAACATAGCACTAAACATGTTTTGGCATCTTCCTGGATGTCTACCAATTCATGATCAACCATTATTCTCACTCTTGAAGGGTAGAGCAATATTGTTATCACAATGTTGATGGGGTTTTTTTCTCTTTCTAAGATTCCATATTGCAGGAGTATTTTCAAGATATTAGATTGTCTTGTCTGAGCTACATAGAGTAGAGGTGTGATGCCACTTAGTGGACTTGGACAGTATACTGGTGTGAAAGTTCTGTAAATCAAACAAATGATAGTTTCACTGAATACAGAATTAACAATTGTGGTAAGCACTTTGTCTTAATAGTAATGGGGACGTAATAGTATTATCTTAAATATTAAATGTTTTAAATGACTTTTAATGTAACTTTACCTTTATGTATGTCTTAAAAGAGTTTTCTATTCTATGAATCTAGACCAAACTGAAAGTTAAAAAAAATAAGAAAATTCCCATTACACATTTAAACTTTGCACTTCTAAAAACAAACAAAGATTTAGATGTATGGAAAGTTTACTTTTACTTTTTTTTTCCAGAATTTTTTTGTTGTGTTATGTTAGTCACCATACAGTACATCATTAGTTTTTGATGTAGTGTTACATGATTCATTATTTGCATACAGCACTCAGTGCTTCATGCAATCCATGCCCTCCTTAATACCCATCAGGCTCACTCATCCCCCCTATCCTGTCTCCGTTCTAAAACCCTTCGTTTGTTTCCCAGAGTCCATAGTCTCTCATGATTCGTGTTCCACTCTGTTTCTCCCCGCTTCATTTGTCCTTCCTCCTAATGTCCTCCTTGCTATTCCTTTTGTTCCACAAATAAGTAAAACCATATGGTAATTGACTTTTTCAGTTTACTTTTAGTAATAGCAATTATGTTTCTCACTGGAGAAATCCTATTGTTATCAGAACCAGTATTATAAAACTGAGGTAGCTCTGGAAAATTTAAAACAGAAAAGGTAAAAAGGCTCTTTTTATTTCACTTTATTTGTAGAATAATTATGTG
Organism: Meles meles; assembly: GCF_922984935.1. Lineage (NCBI taxonomy): Eukaryota > Metazoa > Chordata > Mammalia > Carnivora > Mustelidae > Meles > Meles meles. The sequence continues at coordinate 153,240,888 of NC_060066.1, read as the reverse complement.
ACCATTTTGATACCTTTTTATTTGTTTTCTTCTTGGTCAGTCATGAATTGAGTTTGGAAATTAGATGAGAAAGGAATAAGTGCAACTAACGTAATTTTATTTTTTTCACTTAAATAAAGTTAGGATTGGTATTTGTAGGTTTAGGCAATGAAAATTTTATCTTTTCTAATTTTATGTAGTCCTTTCAATTGAAATAGTTATGTTTGCTAATGAATTGGTCTCTATATGTAGATAGGACATGGTATAACCAACCACAGAGGTTTTATATTATCAAGTCTTGATTTGGCCAGATAAAAATGTCTTTCAGTACTAAAGAAAGGGAAGTTGTATTCATAATCCTTTGTTTCTGGAATTCTCTTGATTGGTCTAATAAAATACTAATATGTTTTGTAGAACATCATACAAACCATACATACTGGTTTTGGACAAATAGGAGAGCAAGGAGAACATTATTCAAAAAGAGGAATTTTAAGATTGCATATATTTAATTAATGAGGGAGGCAACACAGTATAATGCTACAAACAATGGAAATTTAGGGGTTCTAGATTTGAGGTTTGGTTTTTCCTAATTCTCTATGACGTTGGGTTAGTCAGTCTCTTTGAGTCTTAGTTTCTTTATGCATTTATGTTTTTATTTGCTGATTAATTAATTAATTGAACATTTGCTTGCCCAGAGTGTACTGAGTACTAGATACAGAGAAATGAAGGATACAGTCGTTTATATCAAGATGCTTATTATAGTCTAGTAAATGAAATGGACAAATAATTCAATAATACAGTACAAAATTATAATTGCTATGATAGAAACATGCTTGGTGTACTGTAGAAGCACTGAAGAGAAGCACTTAACTCTACCTGGAATAACCATTGTTCAGAGGTTATCTTGGAGCTAAGATTTGAAAGGTTAGTAGGTTTTTATCAATAAAAAAGTTAGAAGTAATGTCTCATTTACAAGCATATAGCAACATTGGAGGATTGTTGAACCACCTATATATAAAGAGTGTTTTGTATTAGATATGTTCTCTGTTGAAGTGTATTTAGAAGTCCCCAAAACCTCCCTTGCAGTGATTCCCTTGTCAGAAGCTCCAAGAGAACAGTTTGAAAATCCTTAGACCAACTAGTTTATCTCCAAAGCTTCATTGAGTGTTGAAACGCCAAGATTTTGTGATTTAAAAAAAAAAAAAGTGATGTAGTGAAGAGTAGCATCTTAGAAATTAAGAAGTTTAGTTTTTGTTGTAACTCTGCCAGCATTACTATATATATCTTTCTAAATTCTGCATATAAATATATACATTCTCTGTTGGAATAATCTCCAGATCAATATTTCCCCAGACATCTCATCTTTTTCATATATACTTCCAATATATATCCCAAATTGAACTCCTAAACTACTTCTCCTTCTGCATTTCCTGTCCTGCTTATTGGTATTCACTTTCCCAAACCACCATTGCTTCCAACTTTTTCACAGTTTTTGATTTGTATATGTACTTTCCCTCCCTTTTCAGTTCTGGCAAGTCTTGCTCATCATATAAGACTTCAATAAAAGACTGTTTTTGACCTGATCTTTCTTTTCTCATGATACTTTGTACATTGCTCTGGTAAGCCCATACCATTTTGGACAACTTAATGTCTCTAATCTTTCATTTTCTTATCTTCAAAATAAATGAGTGAGCAATATGTGCAATAAAAATTTAAGCTCCAAACATGCTTTAAAAAAATTTTTAAGTTCCACAAGGACAACAGTTTTCGTCTGTTTAATCTACTATTATATCCCTAAATGCCTGGAATAATGCTTAGCCCAGAGTAGACACTCAAGTGTTTGTTGATTTTTTTACTGTTATCCAGAAAAATATATATATATACATAATTAAATTTATTTTGTGACTTTTGGACCTAACAAGACTATTAGTGAAGTGCAGTCATTTAAACTTTTCAAAGGCAATCTAATTTACTCATCTTGCTCATTCTTTTTTTAAATCAGATATGTCTTTTTATTGAAGTAACTGATATTATATTAGTTTCAGGTCTGCAACATAATGATTCAATATTTATATACATTGCGAAGTGATTAATTTAAGTCTACCATCTGTCCTCATAAAAAGTTAGAAAAAATTTTTTTCTTGTGTTGAGAACTTTCAAGATCTACTCTCAACACCTTTCAAACATGCAATAAAATATTATTGACTGTAGTAATCATGCTGTAAATTACATTACTATGAGTTCTTTGTTTTACAACTGGAAGTTTGTACTTCTTGACCCCTCTTACCCATTTGACTTACCCTCAACCCACCTTCACTCTGGCAACCATCTTTTCTCTGTGTCTATGAGTTTTTTGTTTGTTTTGCTTTTTAGATTCCATATAAGTGAAACCATGTTATTTGTCCTTCTCTGACTTAGTTCACTTAGCATAATACTCTCAAGATCATTCCATGTTGTCACAAATGACAGAGCTTCATTCTTTTTTCATGTCCGAAATATGTTATATACACTGTGTGTATATGTATAAAATCACATCTTCTTTATCCATTCTTCCATTGCTGGACATTAGGTTGTTTCCATATGTTGACAATTATAGATAATGCTGTAGTGAACAGTGGGGTGCATGTATTTTTCGTATTAAAATTATTGTTTTTTTCAGGTAAGTACTCAGAAGTAGAATTGCTGGATCATATGGCAGTTCCATTTTTAATCTTTCAAAGAAATTCCGTATTGTTTTCCATCGTGGTTGCACCAATTTACATTCTCACCAATATTGCATAAGGGGTTTCCTTTTCTTTATACCCTAAACACAACTTGTTACTTTTTGTCTTTTTTTTTAAAGATTTTTTTATTTATTTGACAGAGAGAGAGAGATCACAAGTAGGCAGAGAGAGAGGGGGAAGCAGGCTCCCTGCTGAGCAGAGAGCCCGATGCAGGGTTCGATGCCAGGACCCTGAGATCACAACCTGAGCTGAAGGCAGAGGCTTAACCCACTGAGCCGCCCTGGAGTCCCTATTTTTTGTCTTTTTTATAACAGCCATCCTGACAGATGTGAAATGGTATCTCATGTTTTTAATTTGCATTTCCCTGATTACTGATGCTGAGCATCTTTTCTTTTTTTTAAACTTTTTAAATTTCATTAATTTTCTTTAGAGAGAGAGTATAGAGGGGGAAGGGGCAAAGGAAGAGGATGAGAGTATCTTTTTTTTTTTTTTTTAAGATTTTATTTATTCATTTGACAGAGAGAGATCACAAGTAGGCAAAGAGGCAGGCAGAGAGAGAGGAAAGCAGGCTCCTGCTGAGCAGAGAGCGGGATGCGGGGCTCAATCCCAGGACCCTGGGATCATGACCTGAGCCGAAGGCAGAGGCTTAACCCACTGAGCCACCCAGGTGCCCCGAGGATGAGAGTATCTTAAGCAGGCTCCATGCCCAGCATGGAGCCTGATTTAGGGCTCCATCTCACAACCCTGTGATCTTGACCTGAACCAAAATCAAGTGTTGAATGCTTAACCAACAGAGCCACCTAAGTGTCCCCTTTTCTAAATTTTTAATTTTTAATTAATTTTTTAAGTAGGTTCCATGCCGGACATGGAGCCCAATGTGGGGCTTGCACTCACAAACAAGCCATCCAGGGCATCCCTTGAAACATCTTTTTACATGCCTGTTAGCCATCTAGAGATCTTTTGAAAAATATCCATTCAGATGCTCTGCCCATTTTTTTAATAGGATATTTTTATTGAGCTGATGAGTTCTTTATATGTATTTTGGGTATTAGCACCTTATTAGATATATCATTTTCAAATATTCTTTTTCCCATTCAGTACCTTGCCTTTTCATTCTGTTGATGGTTTCCTTCACTGTGCAGAAGCTTTTTAGTTTATTTTTGCTTTTGTTGCCATCTCTTTGGGGTCAGATTCAAAAAATATTGCCAAGAACAATGTCAGGGAGCTTACTGCCTATGTTTTTTTCTAGGAGTTTCATGTTTCTGTCTTGCATTCACGTCTTTAATCAATTTTGAGTTAATTTTTGTGTGTGGTATAAGATAGGGTCTAGTTTCATTCTTTTGCATCTGACCAGTTTTCCCAACATCACTTATTGAAGAGACTGTCTTTTCCCCATTGTATATTCTTGTCTTTTTAAAAAAATAATACTAAATAACCATATATGCATGAGTTTATTTCTGGGCTCTCAATTTCGTTCCATTGATCTGTGTGTCTGTTTTTAATGTCATACTGTTGTGATTACTATCTTTTTTAATATAGTTTGAAATCTGGGAGCGTGATGCCTCCAGCTTTGTTCTTCTTTGTCAAGACTACTTTCATTATTCAAGATCGTTTCTGTTTTAGCACAAATTTTAGGATTGTTCTAATTCTGTGGAAAATGCCATTCAAATTTTGATAGAGATTGCATTGAGTCTGTAGATTGCTTTGGGTGATACAGACATTTTAATAATGATTCTTTTATGCTAGCAAGGATGCAGAGAAAGGGGAACCCTCCTACACTGTTGGTGGGAATACAAACTGGTGCAACCACTCTGGAAAACAGCATGGAGGTTCCTCAAAAAGTTGAAAATAGAGCTACCCTATGACCCTGCAATTGTACTACTGGGTATTTAGCCTAAAGATACAAATGGAGTGATCCGAAAGGGCAAGTGCACCCGAATGTTTATAGCAGCAATGTCCACAATAGCCAAACTATGGAAAGAACCTAGATGTCCATCAACAGATGAATGGATAAAGAAGAAGAGGTATATATATATATATATATATATATATATATATATATATACACACAATGGAATACTATGCAGCCATCAAAAGAAATGAAATCTTGCCATTTGTGACAACGTGCATGGAACTAGAGGGTATCATGCTTAGCGAAATAAGTCAGTCAGAGAAAGACGACTATCATATGATCTCCCTGATATGAGGAAGTGGAGATGCAATGTGAGGGGTTTGGGGGTAGGAAAAGAATAAATGAAACAAGATAGGATCAGGAGGGAGACAAACCATAAGAGACTCTTAATTTCACAAAACAAACTGAGGGTTGCTGGGGGGAGGGGGGTCGGGAGAGGGTGGTGGGGTTATGGACATTGGGGAGGGTATGTGCTATGGTGAGTGCTGTGAGGTGTGTAAACCTGGTGATTCACAGACCTGTACCCCTGGGGCTAATAATGCATTATATGTCTATAAAAAAATTTAAAAATTATTTAAAAAATGATGATTCTTTTAATCCATGAGCACAAAATATCTTTCCATTTGTGTCTTCTTCAATTTATTTCATCAGTGTCTTATAGTTTAACCCCCTTGGTTAAATTTATTTCTAGGTATTTTCTTCTTTTTGATGCAGTTATAAATGAGATTGTTTTCTTCATTTATTTTGCCAATAGTTCATTGTTAGTATAAAAACACAACAGATTTTTGTATAGTGATTTTTTTACCCTGCAACTTTACTGAATTTATTTAACTATTTTGGTGGAGTCTTTAGAACTTTAGAACTTTCTATATATAAAATAATGTCATCTATATATAGTGACAGTTTTCCTTTTTCCTTTTCAATTTGGATGTATTTTATTTTATTTTTTAATTTATTTCAATTTATATTTTATTTGACTAATTGCTATGTCTAAGACTTCTTTTTTTTTTAATATTTTATTTATTTATTTGATAGAGAGAGATCACAAGTAGGCAGAGAGGCAGGCAGAGAGAGAGGGGAGAAGCAGGCTCCCTGCTGAGCTGGGAGCCCAACGCGGGGCTCGATCCTGGGACCCTGAGATCATGACCTGGTCTAAAGGCAGAGGCTTAACCCACTGAGCCACCCAGGCGCCCCTATGTCTAAGACTTCTAATACTATGTTGAATAAAAGTAGTGAGAGTGGGAATCCTGTTGTTCCTGATCTTAAAGTAGTGGCTATATTGTTAGTTGTGGTCTGTCATATATAGTATTTTTGATGTTGAGGTACCTTCCATCTATACCTTTCAAGATAGTTTTTATCATAAATGGATGTTGAATTTTGTCAAATACATTATCTTCATCTATTAAAATGATCATATATTTTTTACCCTTCATTTTTTAAATGTGGTATATTATGTTGATTGATTTGCAGGTATTAAACCATCCTTACATCCCTGTAATAAATCCTATCATGGTGTATGATCCTTTTGATCTATTGCTGAATTTGGCTTCCTAATACTTTGTTGAGGATTTTTGCATACATGTTCATCTGGGATATTAACCTGTAATTTTATTTTACTTATTTTTTGCAGTGTCCACATCTGGGTTTGCCATTAGGGTAATTCTGGCCTTATAAAATGATTTTGGAAGTGTTCCTTCCTCTTCAATTTTTGGGAGGGTTTGAGAAGGATGGATATTAAATCTTCTTTGAATATTTGGTAAAACTCACCAGTATAGCTGTCTGAGCCTGGACTTTTGTTTGTTGGAGAGTTTTTGATTACTGATTCAATCTCTTTACTAGTAATTGGTTTATTCAGACTTTGTATTTCTTCACAGATCAGTCTTGGAGGATTGTATGTTTCTGGGAACTTACTCATTTCCTTTAGGTTGTTGAATTTTTGGTGTATAATTGTTTATAATTGTCTCTAACGATCCTTTTGTATTTTTTGGTGTCAGTTGTAATTTTTCTTTCATTTCTGATTTATTTGGACTATTTCTTGATGAATCTGGCTAAAGGCTTATTAGTTTTATCTTTTCAGAGAATCAGTTCTTAATCTCATTGATCTTTTCTATTTGATCTTTTGTTTGTATTTCATTTATTTCTGCTCTGATCTTATTTCATTCTTTCCGCCAACCGAGCTTCATTTGTTTTTCTAGCTCCTTTCAGTGTAATTTCTTTTGTTTTAAAGATTTTATTTATTTATTTATTTATTTATTTAATTGAGAGGGAGAGAGAGCACAAGCAGGGGGAGGGAGAAGCAGACTCCTGGCTGAACAGGGGGCCTGATGGGAGGCTCTATCTCTGACCTCTAGGATCATGACCTGAGTCAAAGGCAGACACTTAATCAACTGAGCCACCCAGGCATTTGTAATTTTCCAGTATTATTATTATTCATTTCTAGTGTCATACTATTGTGTTTGGAAAAGATAGTTGATATGATTTCAGTCTTGGATTTATTGTGAGTTGTTTTGTGGTCTAACATATAATCTTCCCTGGAGAATATTCAGTGTGCACTTGAGAAGAATGTATACTTTGCTGTTTTTATATGTAGTGTTCCACATATTATATATATTAAGTCCATCTGGTCTAATGTATCAACTAAGATTAATATTTTCTTACTGATTTTCTGCCTGAAGTATTAATCCATTGGTGTAAGTAGTATATTAAAGCCCCTTTCTATTGTTTTATTGTTGTCAATTTCTCCCTTTAGGTCTGTTAATACTTGCTTTATATATTTAGATGCTTCTATGTTGGGTGCATAAATATTTATAAATGTTATATCTTATTATATTGACTCTTATTTTTTATAATACCCATTTTTTGTCTTTTATTACAGTCTTTATTTTATTTTTTTTAAGATTTTATTTATTTGACAGAGAGATAGAGATTACAAGTACGCATAGAGGCAGACAGAGGGAGAGGGAGGGAGAGGGAGAAGCAGGCTCTGTGCTGAGCAAGGAGCCCAATGTGGGGCTCGATCCCAGGATCTGAGGCCATGACCTGAGCAGAGGCTTAACCCACTGAGCCACACAGGCACCCCACAGTCTTTATTTTAAAGTCTGTTTTATCTGGTGTAAGTGTAACTACTGTAGCTTTTCGGGGGGAGGGGGTTCCCATTTGCATGAAGCATCTTTTTCTATCACTTTACTTTCAGTCTGTGTGTGTCCTTACATATGAAGTAAGTTTCTTGTCAGCATTAAGGTGGAGGGGTAATGCAAAGATGGTACATATCATGCCAGCACTAGCAAAGTAGAGGGAGAATGCTGAAAAGATGTCCACTGGTGCCTTTGTTACTGGAAAGTCTCAAAAGAATCTGTCCCTCCAGCAGATACCTTAAAGTTAGCAATGATTCTCTTTCACATATGGTCTAAACACTTTTCAATCTGCTGCTTTTGTACTTGGTCCCAAAGTGAATGTGTTTGCTTGCGAATCCTCTAAGAGTGGGATCTCCATTTCAAACTATAGCACTATTTTTTCTGAATGTAAGTCCTGTTGGTTTTAAAGCCAGGTGTTTTGGGGGCTTATCTCTCCAGTGCAGGTCCCAAGGGTTGGAGTGGCTGATGTGGGGTACAAAAACCTTGTTTCTCAGCTAGAAGCTCTGTATTTGTGAGATCACTCTTGATTCCTTCTCTTTGTGGGCTGGCATGCCAGGGGTGTGGTTTTTGGCAAGACCATGTCTTTGCTTCCCCTACCCATTTAATGTGGTTTGGTAATCTTTTTTTTTTTTTTTTTTTTTTTGAGTGGGGCTGGAGAGGGGCAGAGGATGAGGGAGGGAGAGAATCATAAGCAGGATCCAAGCCCAGCATGGAGCCCAATGCAGGGTTCTGATCTCACAACTTGGAGATCATAACCTGAGCCAAAATCAAGAGTTGGGTGCTTAGCCAACTGAACCACCCAGGGACACCAGTCTTTTAATATTTTGCTCTGGATGATCTGTTCAGCTAATTTTGGGGGGTTTTTAAAGGGGGAATTGTTGCATATGTAGATACAGATTTGTTGTGTGCATTGGAGGAGGTGAGTTCAGGATTCTTCTATACTACTGTCTTGAACCACCTCTGATCTTGTTCACTCTTAAGATATTTGACTAAGAATATTGTTAAGTATAGGCATTCAGGAGACTTGGGGGACAAAGATACCACAAATGGTCCTTGGTAAGATTTGGGGGTATTAGTTGATTTTAAAATATTAAGATTGATACTACCTTAGAAGTAATTTTGGACCAAAAATTTTGAAAAACATAACTAAAAGTCAAATAGGCTTAAAATGAGATTTAAAAGTCTAATCTGTACCCAAATGACATGATTAATCCTCATGTTTAAAGAGCATGTTACTGTAAACCAAAATTTGCTTAATCTGTACTGACAGTTAATTATAATGGTACTTATATGGATGGAGTAAGGCAAGCACAGCAAGAATTAGTTTTTAAATGTGAAGTTAATGAGCTGAACCCTCTGTATCTGAAAACCTGTCATATATGCTTATGAAATGGGGCATAATATTTCCATATAGACTTGCAGAGAATGATTCAGTTTTGTAGCTATACTAATTAATTCTATTTTTTCTACTCCTCTTTTAATTTTTAGCCACCAAATTTAAGGGATGCTTCTCTATAATATTATTTCTGATATTTAAGACAGTTGAGTTTCTTGGAACCATGTTTTATGCTAACTTAGTAAGGCTATTTTCTCTGTTATCCACCTACCTCTTTGGCTGTTCCTTTTCAACCACCTTTTACTGGTTTCTCTTTCTCTGCCCTTAGCATCTAAGTAAAGAAGATTTGGCCTTTTGACTAATTTTCTTTTGACTTATTGTTCTCAGGCAATTTCATCCATGACCATAACTTCCATTACTGTCTATTAATTTATTCAACAAATATTTATTGAATGCATACTGTATACCAAGCTCTGATTTAGGTGCTTGGGATATGTGAATGAACATAACAAAGATGGCTGTTCAACTTTTAGCAAGGGAAAACAGCACAGAATGAAAAATCAATGTAAAAAAAAAGAAAACAACAGCAGCAAATGAACATATAGTGATTGATGCTGCGCAGAGAATTAAAATAGTATTATAATAGTGAATGATGGTTTCTTTAGATGATGAGACCAGAGAAAGTCTCTTTGAAGAGATGACATTTTTACTGTATTCTACCTGATAAAAAGGAACTAGTTATAGGAAGATCTGAGTGAAGAGATTTCTAGGTAGAGAGAACAGTTATTATTTTATTATTTCTTAATTTTAGTTTTAAAAATTTGAGTATAGTTGGCACACGATGTTTCATTAGTTTCAGGTGTACAACCCAGTGACTCAAGTTTATACATTATGCTGTGCTAACAAGTATAGCTACCATCTGTCACCATACAATGCTGTTACAATATCATTAACTATATTCCTTATCCTGTGCCTTTTATTCCTGTGACTTATTCATTCCATAACTGGAGGCTTCCACCTCCCATTCCCCTTCACTCATTTTACCCATCCCCTTAACCCCCGTCCCTCTGCAACCATCAGTTTGTTCTCTGTATTTATGGGTCTGTTTCTGCTTTTTCTCTGTTTATTTATTCATTTGTTTTGCTCTTGAGATTCCACATATGAATGAAATCATATGTTACTTATCTTTCTCAGTCTGACTTATTTTGCTTGTAGGTAATCGTCATTACAGGACCTTCAGACAGGAATGAAACTGAAGATATTCAAGAAACAGAAAGGTCTGGGTGGCTGGAATATAGTGTTCAAGGGGAAAAATGACATGAAATTGGGTTTGGTTGATATAGTGAGAGACCAGATTATGTAGGACTTTTTTAAAAAAAAACGGGTGTTGAGTTTGAATTTTATTTCACTTGTAGTAGGAAAGATTTGGAGGATTTTAAGCCTGGGTGATATGATGTATTTCACATTTTTTTAAGATTGTTCAGGCTTCTGAGTCAAGAATAGATTATAGGGGTTGAGAGGGAAGAGTGGAAGATGAAAGACTCTTTTATAGTCTATAGCAGTTGTGCAGGTAAGAGATGAATGTGGCTTCATCTAGGTTAAAAATTGAGGAAAGAAAAGTGTAATTGGGGTATGTTTTAGAGACAAAGTCAAAAGGACTTGCTAATGTGTTGATGAAAGAAAGAGAAGAATCAAGAATAAATCCTGGATTTCTGTCTTGAGCAAAGGATAGAACAAAAGGGACCATTAGTAGGGAATTCAGGGGAAGGAGCAGTTTGACTGGGAGAGAGTGAGTTAGATTAATATTCTGTTTTATTTCTGTTAAGCTTGAGATGCTTTGTGGAGATGTTGAGTAGACGACCTTATACAGGAGGAATCTGGAGCTCAGAGGAAAGGTCAGGGTTGGAGAGAGAGACTGGGGAGTCATTGGCATACACATAATATTTAAAGTCACGGGACTAGGTAAAATCTTTGAGGAAAACAGAACAGTCATGGCTGGGAAACAGAAGGATCCCTGGGCAAAGGAATGGTTTACCTCATAAAATAGGTAACTACCACTAGAGTTATTCAAGTAGAGACCATATTAGCATCAGACAGAGATGTTCAACATAGAGATGCTGTCCAAGGTGGAAGTTTGCCAATGAATTCATAGATCCCATCTGAATCTAAGTAAGATTCTATGATTCTGAAAGATTCAGATGGTGTTGTGGTCCGTAGGATTGGATAGTAATGTATTTTACTGTGTGGATGTATCTAAGTCAAGATTTCTTTATTTTTAAAACTGTCACTTAAGACAGTTAATGACACTGTATCATATCCCACTGTGTGTTTCTCTTCATTTCGTTTTCCTTCCACTCTTCAGTTTTCCCCTTTTGCTTCCCATTTAAAAGTTTTAAAAATGTATCTTCTCTTCCCGTTTTACTCCATTTTTCTTTTCGTTGGGCCTGCCAGGGACGCACATAGGCATTACTTAGCCCAGCTAGTGACACTAGAACCTGCTGCTCTTTGCAAAAGTTATAGATATAATGATCCTTAAAACAACCAAAAGGTGCTATTTGGGGGTTTTATTTACTGATATTCCAGACTGCAGCTATTAGTTCATGTACTTGGGTGATCATTAAGCAAAGCAATCTAGTGGTTCTCCAATATCACAGTGATATACAATCAAGAGAACAGCTGCTTCAGGCAGAATCTAAATTGGTTTAGACTTTAACTGATCTTATCTGTCTTGTTTTTTACTGCATTCTTGCTCCTATCATTGTGCTTAGCTAGTATAGTGCCTTATACATAGTAAGGTGGTATATAAATAATTTGTTGAATGAGTGAACAAATGCACATTGGTTCTAATCAAACTATTACCCAATACTGTAGAGTGAGGTAGAGATACTGCAAACTAAGTAACTTTAGAATCTATATTATGGACTTTCCAAAGAGTACAATGAATATTTATTCTAAAAGATCCTCAGTAGTATTCATTAGCTAGCTTGACATTTCAGAGTATGTGAAAATTTTGTTCTAGAACAGACTTAATCAGGTATTTGACTTCATTGTGCTCACTCTTGAAGAATTTGGAGTTAAATTTATCAATGTTTAACATACAAAAAGGGAATTATTATGTTTAATAACTATTACTAAGTGAATATTTGTGTATATTCTGAATTACACTTTGAAAGTCATTTTATATGCATATATATATGGTGTTGTGGTCCGTAGGATTATAATATATATATGTTATCGGTATGCTCAAGAAGAGGAGATCACAGTATTACCCAAAATAGTGTTTTGGTCTAGTTAGAGAAATCTAAGTTGTTGAACATGCCATTACCTTGAGCACTAACATGTAAACTTTATAGTGCAGAACCTCTAGAAATTTATTGGTATGTAATAATGTGTGTAGAGGGGGAATTATTGAATCAATAATGAAGGAATGAAGGAGTAAATGAATGAGCAATCAAGTCAGGATTACTCATCTATATATAGCCACTATGCATATTCATTTTAGAAAAAAAAAGTAAAATAATCTCCTAAAGAGAAATTTTCTCCTTTTATGGTGAAAACATGAGATTATTACCTCCATATCAGTGCCAGGTTACAACTTCTGTCTTGAACATAGTCCTTTGTCTTCTTGAGAAGCAGTTCCACAAAGTCAGGGTTACCTTTTCTGGCAAAAACCCAGTACAGAATTGTATTCACACATATTTCAGTAAATTCAAGATTAAAATTTAGCTCAAAACGGTATCCTGATTTTTCCACAAATGCAATATAATCTGAGAGTAGTATGTCAAACCCATCCAAGTCGACATACCTCAGAATTTTTGCCAGGGTTCTGTAAATCCTAGGTTCATAACAGTGATATCCCCACTGACCCAAAAACTGCAAGGATGGTCGTTTAACAATTTTGTCAATGAGATTGCAGAATATATTGCTTCTTGGACAAGAAGTCTTACGGCATAATTTAGAAGATTTACTCATTGCTATTTATGGCAACAATATAGAAATAAAATCACAGGCAGTCATACTGTAATCCTTCAGTTACATATTTTGATAATGTGATAGGCTTTACTCCATAGACAGGAAGTGCCCTTTAAACTGTAGCCAGAAAAAATATCATAAGAAATATTACCATAAAGTACTGGGTGACATCACAATAGATGATGATCTGTCATCAGCATAGGTCAGATATTTGGGATCTTATATGTGACTGGTGACATTTGAGAGAGACATATTGGACATAAATGTCATGTGTAATAGCTAAGAGCTAATATTTTTAAATCTAAAGCTTCAGCTCAAGCCAGAATGTATTTTTGTGAAGTACTTAAAGCACATTTGACAAAATAATATTAATAACCAGGTTGGTTATTCCTTTTAGGCTGTCATGTTCAGCATGAGTACTGCATGTTCTCACTTAAACCTCATAGGATATTTTCTCTGAGGAGATAGAGACATAGAAAGTTTATGACATCTGCCAAAAGGCACTATATTTCTTCTCAGAAAAGCTGCCATTCAACATTAAACAACATTTGGAAACTTTGCTTTAGAATTTAGAAATTTATAGAACTTATTCCTTTAAAAATTAGGCAGAACATACACAGCTTGGACATCAAAGGTGTTTCAAGCTTGATGTGGCATCCTTGCCCCAGTAAAATAAAGGGGAAATATGGTTGTTTTGTCGTTTGTGCTTCAGCCACATTTCTGTTAAATTTAATAACTTTAGGTGCATTTATTAGTAATTTTAAAGGTACTTGAGTTTTTTTTTCCTTTTGAATATTTTTCATGAAATCAGAGAAAATAATGTCTCTTTAAGTAAATGAAATTATAGCTTTGAGTTTACTATAATTTACTTCCACTAATAGTGAATTTAGTTTTCTAAAAGCTCTAAACTCTGTTTTCCTAGGATTAACAGAAAAAACTAATAACTTATGTCAGCTTTCTGAAAGCCAGGATTATTGTTATTTTCCTCGTCTTTTTATTTTTTCCACGTCAAAAAATATATTTTTTAAGTGAAATATTTTTATTGATTTCTTACATAAGGGTCTTAAAAAATTGCAACATAATAGGACCAGTGGAAATTATTCCTGGGGTAATCATGTTGACAGTTTTATGCATAATCTTAAATATTTTTATCTTATGTATATAAATAGATATATCATTATATACTTTGCTCTTTTTATACAAATGGAATAATATTATAACTGGTTCTATGAACTGCTTTATATTTATATAATAATGTATCATTGATACCTTTGTATGACCATTTATAATAATAGTCAGCTGTTATGTATTACTTACCATATACCAGGAACAGTTTTAAGTACTTTATTAACTCCTTTAATCCTTATATCAACTCCACAGATAAGGAAGTGAAGAAGCAGAGCCTAAATGACTTTCTCAAGATGATATGTCTAGTAAGTGGTTAAGTTAGCTCTTGAGCACAGGCCGGATGGTGCCAGAACTTTTACCTCTACTTTCTCTGTTTCTCAAAAAAGAGAGATCTACTTTTCCATTTGTATGGCTAGTTTATGAATAGTGGTCATGAAATAAGAGCTCTGCACTTATATTTCAAAAACATAAAGACAGGGGTACCTGGGTGGCTCAGTGGGTTAAAGCCTCTGCCTTCGGCTCAGGTCATGATCCCAGGGTCCTGGGATTGAGCCCCACATCTGGCTCTCTGCTTGGCAGGGAGCCTGCTTCCTCCTGTCTCTCTGCCTGCCTCTCCGCCTACTTGTAATTTCTGTCTTTCAAATAAATAACTAAAATCTTTAAAACAAAAACAAAAACATAAAGACACAGATAGTAGATTCATCCTGCTTTTTGGAAAAAAAAAGTGTCATTAACGTAGTAACAGTGTATATCTCTGCATGTATAAATTTCACTAATTTTACTTCGTTTTTCATTATAATTTTCCTTAAGGTTTGAATGTCAATGAATATGTATTTTTTTTTTACTTTTTAAAAAAATTAAGATATAATGTATTATTAGCACCAGGGGTATAGATCTGTGAATCATCAGGCTCACACATTTCACAGCACTCACTATAGCACATACCCTTCCCAATGTCCATAACCCAACCACTCTCTCCCTACCTCCCTACCCCTGGAAACCCTCAGTTTATTTTGTAAGATTAAGAGTCTCTTATAATTTGTCTCTCTCCCAATCCCATCTTGCTTCATTTTTTCCTTCCCTACCCCCAAACCCCCCACTTCACCTCTCAAATTCCTCATATCATAGAGATCATATGATAATTGTCTTTCTCTGATTGACTTATTTAGCATAATACCCTCTAGTTCATCCATGTTGTTGCAAATGGCAAGATTTCATTTCTTTTGATGATGCATAGTATTTGTGTGTGTGTGTGTGTGTGTGTGTGTGTGTGTGTGTGTGTGTATACCGATTCTTCTTTATCCATTTATCTGTTGATGGGCATCTAGATTCTTTCCATAGTTTGGCTATTGTGGACATTGCTGCTGTAAATATCCGGGCCCTTTCGGATCACTGCATTTGTATCTTTAGGGTAAATACCCAGTAGTGCAATTGCTGGATCGTAGGGTAGCTCTGCTTTCAACTTTTTGAGGAAACTCCATGCTGTTTTCCAGGTGGTTGCACCAGCTTGCATTCCCACCAACAATGCAGGAGGGTTCCCCTTTCTCTGCATCCTCGCCAGCATCTGTCATTTCCTGACTTGTTAATTTTAGCTATTCTGACTGGTGTGAGGTGGTATCTCATTGTGGTTTTGATTTGTATTTCCCTGATGCCGAGTGATGTGGAGCACTTTTTCGTGTGTCTGTTGGCCATTTGGATGTCTTCTTTGCAGAACTGTCTATGTCCCCTGCCCATTTCTTGATTGGATTATTTGTTCTTTGGTTGTAGAGTTTGATAAGTTTTTAATAGATTTTGGATACTAGCCCTTTATCTGATATGTCATTTGTGAATACCTTCTTCCATTCTCTCAGTTGTCTTTTGGTTTTGGTTCTGTTTCCTTTGCTGTGCAAAAGTTTTTGATCTTGATGAAATCCCAATAATTCATTTTTGCTCTTGCTTCCCTTGCCTTTGGTGATGTTTCTAGGAAGAGTTGCTGTGGCTGAGGCCGAAGAAGTTGCTGCCTGTGTTCTCCTCAAGGATTTTGATGGATTCCTGTCTCACATTGAGGTCTTCCATCCATTTGGAGTCAATTTTTGTATGTAGTGTAAGGAAATGATCCACTTTCATTTTTCTGCATGTGGTTGTCCAATTTTCCCAACGCCATTTATTGAAGAGGCTGTCTTTTTTCCATTGGACGTTCTTTCCTGCTTTGTCAAAGATTAGTTGACAATAGAGTTGAAGGTCTATTTCTGGGCTTCCTATTCTGTTCCATTGATCTATGTGTCTGTTTTTGTGCCAGTACCATACTCTCTTAATGATGACAGCTTTGTAATAGAACTTGAAGTCTGGAATTGTGATGCCACCAACTTTGGCTTTCTTTTTCAACATTCCTCTGGTTATTTGAGGTCTTTTCTTGTTCCATATAAATTTTAGGATTATTTGTTCCATTTCTTTGAAAAAAATTAGTGGTATTTTGATAGGAATTGCATTAAATGTGTAGATTAATTTGAACACAGCATAGGTAGCATAGACATTTTCACAGTATTTGTTCTTTCAATCCATGAGCATGGAACATTTTTCCACCTTTCTGTCTTCCTCAATTTCTTTCATGAGTACTTTATAGTTTTCTGAGTACAGATTCTTTGCCTCTTTGCTTAGGTTTATTCCTAGGTATCTTATGGTTTTGGGTGCAATTGTAAATGGGATGGACTCATTAAATTCTCTTTCTTCTCTCCTGTTGATGGTGTATAGAAATTCAACTGATTTCTGTGCATTGATTTTATATCCTGATGCTTTACTGAATTCCTGTATGAGTTCCAGCAGTTTTGGAGTGGAGTCTTTTGGATTTTCCACATAAAGCATCATATCGTCTGCAAAGAATGGTAGTGTAACTTCTTCTTTGCTGACTCAGATGCCTTTAATTTCTTTTTGTTGTCTGATTGCTGAGGCTAGGACTTCTAGTAGTATGTTGAATAGCAGTGGTGATAATGGACATCCCTGCTGTGTTCCTGACCTTAGCGGAAAAGCTCTTTTTCCTCCATTGAGAATGATATTCACTATGGGTTTTTCATAGATGACTTTTATGATACTGAGGTATGTACACTCTATCCCCACACTGTGAAGAGTTTTGATCAAGAAAGGATGCTATACTTTGTCAAATGCGTTTTCAGAGTCTATTGAGAGTATCATATGGTTCTTGTCCTTTCTTTTATTAATGTATTGTATCACATTGATTGATTTGTGGATGTTGCACCAACCTCGCAGCCCTGGAATAAATCCCACACAGGTCGTGGTGGATAATCCTTTTAATGTTCTGTTGGATCCTATTGGCTAATATTTTGGTGAGAATTTTTGCATCTGTGTTCATCAAGGATATTGGTCTGTAATTCTACTTTTTGATGGGGTCTTTGTTAAAGTCCCCTACTATTATTGTATTATTGTAGATGTGTTTCTTTGATTTTGTTATTAATTGGTTTTATAGTTGCCTGCTCCCGTGTTAGGGGCATATTTAAAATTGTTAGATCTTGTTGGACAGACCCTTTGAGCATGATATAGTGTCCTTCCTCATCGCATATTATAGTCTTTGGCTTAAAGTCTAATTTATCTGATAGTAAGGATTGCCACCCCAGCAATATTTACCATCAGAGGAATGTGGTAATACTAAAGGAGGTACATAGCAAACAGCTAGCTCATTAGCTGCAACATAAACAGTGCTCAGTAAACACTAGCTATGTGCTATGATGATTTAGGATTTTGAGTCAGAGACATTGTAAGGACAATGTTGGAAAAATCTGGAGGTTGGAAATGCCAGGACATGTTAGCAACAAGTATCATGGCTGAAGAACAGGTTCTGAAGGCGACTGATGGGCAGTGCAACTAGAGACATGCCAAGCCTAAAACAGGAAGCACTTGACAATCATATAAACAAGAGCCTCAGAGCGCCTGGGTGGCTCAGGAGCTTTTGTTCCCCGAATGTTTTCTGTAGAGCTGTGGAGGATGGGAATGAAAATGTCAGGCTCCCAATCTCTGGCCCAGAAGAGCTGAGAGCTCAGGGCCCCACTCCTTAGTGCACCCTTGGAGAAAACCGCTCAATCACTCCCATCTCCCTGGTCTCCAGCTGTGCTCTGAGCTCACCTGGGCCTATGATTGAGTGTTTCCGTCTCTGGCACACAGCCCTGTTTGGAGTCTCCAAACCCTGCAGATCCTGACGCTCTGTTCTTCCGGCAGATGTAGGTGGGTCTTCCCAAATCTGCCTCCTGTGGGGTCCCTGCTCTAGAAGCAGTGGCCTGACTGTGCTGCAGATCACAGCTGAAGGTAACCCCGAGCTGAGAGCTCACTTCTTGGCTCCATCTCTGTAGCTGGCTTCCCCTCTCTGATACCTGTGAACTCTGCTACACTCAGACACCCCCGAACTTTAAGTGAACCTGCGGGACCTGAGACCACACTGTTCCTGCAAGGGCTCCACCCCCAGTTAGCCTCTGGAGTGATGCCCCTCAGTGGAGCAGACTTTTAAAAGTTCAAATTTTGTGCCCTGTTGCTCCACTGCTTCCTGGGAGCTGGACCCTCCCCCTGTAGTCTATCTTCTCTTAGCTTTGGATTCACTTTTCCACATGTCCTGCCTTTCAGAAAGTGGTCGATTTTCTGTTTCTAGAATTGCTGCTCTTCTCTTCGATCTCCTGTTGTGTTTGTAGGTGTTCAGAATGGTCTGATAACTATCTAGCTGAACTTCTGCGACCTGATGTCATCTCAGTCTGCTGCTCCTCCACCATCTTGACCTGAATATGTATTTTTTAATCAGAAAAATACAAGTCATTTTCACTGAATGAAATAACTGGAACGTATTAGGCCAAATAAGTATTACTTTTTTATTGTTTTAATTTTAAAAAATTATAGCCAGTACTAATAGTAAACATCAAAGACATATTCAGGAGACAATTCACTGATTAATAGTTATAGCTAACATATACGGAGTTCTTATGTACTTAGACTATACTAGACAGGTGCTTTACATATAAATGCATGTAAATATAAATATTAAATATAAATACATATAAAATACATTGTATTTTACATATAAATACATTTTCTCATTTAATCCTCACAATTCTTTACTATTATCTCCATTTCATGGTTGAGGAATCTGAGGCTTAAATTGGTTAAGAGAGAACTAGTGAGTAGCAGTGATTTGAACCAAAGCTAAGCTCACATGTCCTTTGTCACTGTGCTTGGCTGCTTTCAGGCTTTGGTATAACTGTAACCTCTGTTCCTGAGTATAATTTATACATCTCATATTCATGGAAAGCCCTCAGTAAAATCACTTGAAGTCTAGTGACACTAAGTTCATGTTCAACAGCTTTAATAAATGTTCTGACTTAAAGAAAAAGGTTCCATATATTACACACAGATAATTGAGAAATTGTTTCAAATAAATATCTTACTGTTCTTTTCAGTACTTAAGATTGAATAACCTAGGCATAGATTGCATGTTTGCCACTATGTATTGTGAGTAAGCCAAAAGCTTCTGGATCCCAAATGCTGCCTAAAATTCATACTTAGTTGTCCTTCAGATAGACCATTTCAGTCCTAAGCATTGTCTAGAAGGCTTATACTTGAAACCCTTATTCCTCATTAACCTTTAAGTAAATTCATTTTTATTAGCTGCCTAAATCCATAATCTGACTGCACCCAGCATAACTACATTTTGTTAAATGGAAAGCATATCAGGATAATCCTAGAGCAATGGCTTAAGGATTAGGAAAGTACAAAGGATGTAGAAAGACAGTAGCAAGAGAGTGACAGGGGAAGTTGCCATCGACAAATTTGGCTTGTTAAGGAGTTTCAGCAAAGATGAGTTCTGTATGTAAGTCATAGATGAGGGATGTTTTTCCATAATATTGGCAAAAATAAAGCAAACTTTGGTAGGTAAGAATGGCCTTTTGGTGGATTCAGTAATAAATGCAATTTCTACACAATAATATAAAATTATTGCTTGTAAAGATTCTAGCTACTCTATAAAGTTTATGTTAGCCCTTTTGCTAGGCTTTACTATTCATGTCTAATATTGATTTACGTATTTAAAAGAAGATAGAATTGAGAGAAGAAGAATTTTCTGACTTCTCAATATGGTTAGGAACAGTGTATTTTCAAAAAGCGGAATTAGAAGTACATGTCTATATTATATAATACTTTAAATGTATATTTAATAACTCTGTGCCAGTTTTAAAGGTATCTTAAAATACATGGCAAATTGAATTTTTACTCTTTTACTCATGAATTGAGACAACCTTCCCGAAACATTTAGACTTATAATTCTGCTTCCCTCAAACTTTAGGTTGCACAGAGCTACAGTTTGTCAGACTTATCTCTACCCCATGGTGTCCACTCAAATTTTTCTCAACATTTAACTTAAATTTTTGAGGTAGTCTGTTTTAAGTCATAGATCCCTGGCCAACTTAATATACTATCACTTGGACTGTGTCTACCATTTAGGCTAGTCACCTGTGGCTGGGTGGCAGACACCACAAAGTATCTAGTATTACAATTAAAACTTAAATGTATAGATGGTTTATATCAAGCATATTAGAAATATGATTACTTACAGAAGAATACTAAGAACATATATGAAATTATAGCCCTTTAAAAATTAAAGTAAAATATTAAATCCCTCTAATTTATTTATTTGCTAATTAATCTATTTAAATTTCATCATGGTACATGTTCTAGGATTTTTCAGGATATGAGGGCTGTAAACAGATTCTTATCTGTCATTCTTTTGTTGAGCTATATAAAACTCTTTCTGATTGAACATATCTAATAGAAGGTATCAAAGTATATTTTGTTTTATTTTATTTTTGTAGGGGTACCTTATATATTTTGGGTATTAACTCCTTATCAAAGATGTGGTTTGCAGATATTTTCTCCATTCTGTAGGGTGCCTTTTTACTTTGTAGATTTTTTCCTTTGCCGCACAAAAGTTGTCAAATGTGATGTAGTCCCCTCCTCATCTATTTTTTTCTTTTGTTGGCTCTGCTTTTAGTGTCAAATCCAAGAAATCGTTGTTAAGACCAGTGCTTAAAGCTTTTCCCCTATATTTTTTATAGGAGTTTTAAGTTTTAGGACTTACATTTAAGTATTTGTCTATTTTGAGTTGATTTTTGTGTATGGTATAAAATAAGGATCCCACTTCTTTTTTGCATGCGGATTTTCTGTTTTCCCAACACCATTTGTTGAAGACACTGTTCTTTCCCCATTGTGTATTCATGGCACCCTTACTGAAGATTATTTTTTTAATTTAATGTAATTTTTTTTAGTGTTCCAAAATTCATTGTTTATGCACCACATAAACAGTGCTCCATGCAATATGTGCCCTCCATAATACCCACCACCGGGCTCACCCAATCCTCCTCTGCTCCTCCCCTCCAAAACCATCAATTTGTTTCTCAGAGTCCACCTTCTCTCCTAGTTCGTCTTCTCCACCAATTTCCCCCAACACTCTTCTCCTCTCCTTCTCCCAATGTTCTCCGTGTTATTCCTTATGCACCACAAGTAAGTGAAACCATGTGATACTTGACTCTCTCTGCTTGACCGACTTCACTCAACATAATCTCTTCCAGTCCCATCCATGTTGATACAAAAGTTGGGTATTCATCTTTTTTGATGGCTGCATCATATCCCATTGTATATATGGACCATATCTTCTTTATCCATTCATCTATTGAAGGGCATCTTTGTTCTTTCCACAGTTTGGCAACTGTGGCCACTGCTGCTATGAACATTGGGGTATAGGCGGTCCTTCTTTTCACTACATCTGTATCTTTGGGTAAATACCCAGTAGTGCAATTGCAGAGTCATAGGGTAGCTCTATTTTTAATTTCTTAAGGAATCTCCACACTGTTTTCCAAAGTGGCTTCATGAACTTGCATTCCCACCAACAGTGTAAGAGCGTTCGCCTTTCTCCACATCCCTTCCAACACTTTCTGTTTACTGTCTTGTTAGTTTTGGCCATTCTAACTGGCCTAAGGTGGTATCTGAAATGTGGTTTTGATTTGAATCTCCCTGATGGCTAATGACAAACATTTTTTTTCATGAGTCTGTTAGCCATTTGTATGTCTTCTTTGAAGAAGTGTCTGTTCATGTCTTCTTCCCATTTTTTGACGTGATTATCTGTTTTATGTGTGTTGAGCTTGAGGAGTTCTTTATAGATCATGGATATCAGCTCTTTGTCTGTAGCGTTATTTGTGAATATCTTCTCCCATTCCGTGGGTTGCCTCTTTGTTTCATTGGCTGTTTCCTTTGCTGTGCAGAACCTTTTGATCTTGATGAAGTCCCAAAAGTTCATTTTCGCTTTTGTTTCCTTAGCCTTTGGAGACATATCTGGAAAGAATTTGCTGTGGCCAATGTTGAAGAGGTTACTGCCTATTTCTCCTCTAAGATTTTGATAGATTCCTGCCTCATGTTGAGGTCTTTTATCCATTTAGAATTTATCTTTGTGTACAGTGTAAGAGAACATAAGAGAGAATGTAAGAGTTTCATTCTTCTACACATAGCTGTCCAATTTTCCCAGCACAACTTATTGAAGCGTCTGTCTTTTTTCTGCTGTATATTTTTTCCTGCTTTGTTGAAGATTATTTGGCCATAGAGTTGAGGGTTCATATCTGGGCTCTCTACTCTCTTCCACTGGTCTATGTATCTGTTTTTGTGCCAGTACCATGCTGTCTTGGTGATCACAGCTTTGTAGTAAAGCTTGAAATCAGGCAACATGATGCCCCAGTTTTGTGTTTCTTTTTCAACATTTCCTTAGCAATGCAGGATCTCTTCAGGTTCCATACAAATTTTAGGATTGTTTCTTCCAGCTCTTTGAAAAATACCAGTGGAATTTTGATTGGGATGGCATTGAAAGTATAGATGGCTCTAGGCAGCATAGACATTTTAACAATGTTTAGTCTTCTGATCCATGAGCATGGAATGCTCTTCCATCTTGTGTCTTCTTCAATTTCTTTCATGAGTGTTCTGTAGTTCCTTGAGTACAGATCCTTTACTTCTTTAGTTTATTCCCAGGTATCTTGTGGTTCTTGGTGCTATAGTAAATGGAATTAATTCCCTAATTTCCCTTTCTATATTTTCATTGTCAGTGTCTAAGAAAGCAACTGATTTCTATACATTGATTCTGTATCCTGCCACATTATTGAATTGCTGTATGAGTTCTAGTAGTTTGGAGGTGAAGTCTTTTGGGTTTTCCATATAAAGTATTGTGTCGTCTGTGAGAGAAAGTTTGACTTCCTCTTTGCCAATTTAAATACCTTTAATTTCTTTTTGTTTTCTGCTTGCTGTTACTAGGACTTCTAGTATTGTGTTGAACAACAGGGGCGAGAGTGGACATCCTTGTCATGTTCCTGATCTCAAAGGGAAGGCTGTTAGCTTTTCCCCATTGAGGAATATTCACTCTTTTTCGTAGAGAGATTTTTATGAAGTTGAGGAATGTTCCCTCTATCCCTATGCTTTGAATCATTTTAATCAGGAATGGATGCTGTATCTTGTCAAATGCTTTTTCTGCATCAATAGAGAGGACCATGTGGTTCTTTTCTTGATTTGTTCTGTCACAATGATTGATTTGCAAATGTTGAACCACCCTTGCATCCCATGGATAAATCCCACCTGGTCATAGTGGATAATCTTTTTAATGTACTATTGGATCCTATTAGCTAGAATCTTGTTGAGAATCTTGGCATCCATATTCATCAGGGATATTGGTCTGAAATTCTCCTTTTTGATGGGGTCTTTGCCTGGTTTGGGAATTGGGGTAATGCTTGTTTCATAAAAAGAGTCTGGAAGTTTTCCTTCTGTTTCTATTTTTTGAAACAGCTTTAGGAGAATAGGTACCATTTCTTCTTTGAATGTTTGGCAGAATTCTCCAGGGAATCCGTCAGGTCCTGGGCTCTTGGTTTGGGGGAGGTTTTTGATCACTGCTTCAATCTCATTACTAGATATTGGTCTATTCAAGTTGTCATTTTCTTCCCGATTCAGTTTTGGAAGTTTATGGGTTTCCAGGAATGCATCCATTTCATCTAGGTTGTTTAACTTACTGGCATATGACTGTTGATGATAATTTCTGAATATTGTTCCTATTTCCTTGGTGTTAGCCGTGATCTCTCCCTTTGCATTCATAATTTTATTAATTTGGATGCTCTGTCTTTTCTTTTGGATTAGTTTGGCCAGTGGTTTATCAATATTATTGATTCTTTCAAAAAACCAGCTTCTAGTTTCATTGATGTGTTCTTCTGTATCTCTAGTTTCTATCTCACTGATCTCTGCTCTAATCTTGATTATTTCCCTTTTTAATGTGTGGGGTTATCTTAATTTGTTGTTGATTTTCCAGTTCTTTAAGGTGTAAAGAGAGTTGGTGTATTCTGGATTTTTCAATGTTTTTGAGGGAGGCTTGGATAGCTATATATTTTCCCCTTAGGACTGCCTTTGCTATATCCCAAAGGTTTTGGACAACAGGGTCTTCATTCTCATTGGTTTCCATGAATTGAGTCCTTCTTTGATTTCCTGGTTGATCCAAACATTCTTAAGCAGGGTGGTCTTTAGCTTCCAAGTGTTTGAATTCCTTCCAAACTTTTTCTTGGGGTCGAGTTCCAATTTCAAAACACTGTGGTCTGAGAATATGGAGGGAATAATCTCCATTGTTTGGTATCAGTTGAGCCCTGATTTGTGACCCAGTATGTGGTCTGTTCTGGAGAAAGTTTCATGTGCACTCGAGAAGAATGAGTATTCTGTTGTTATAGGTGGAATGTTCTATATATATCTATGAGGTCCATCTGGTCCAATGTGTCATTCAATGCTCTTGTTTCTTTACTGATTTTCTTCTTGAGTGATCTGTCTATTACTGAGAATGGTGTGTTAAGATCCCCTACTATTAATGGATTCATATCAATATGACTATCTTGATTAACAGTTGTCCTATGCAGTTGGCTGCTACCATATTGTGGGCATAAATATTTACAATTGTTAGATCTTCTTGGTGGGTACACCCTTTAAGAATGATGTAGTGTCCTTCTTTATCTCTGACTATAGTCTTTAGCTTAAAATCTAATTTATCTGATAGGAGAATCACTACCCTAGCTTTCTTTTGAGGCCCATTGGCATGAAAGATGCTTCTCTATACCTTCACTTTCAGTCTGGATGTATCCTTAGGTTCCAAATGGGTCTCTTGTAGACAACATATGGACAGGTCCTGTTGTTTTATCCAATCTGCAACCCTATACCATTTTATGGGAGTGTTTAGGCTGTTCATGTTGAGAGTAATTATTGAAAGATATGTTGTTTTTTGTTTTTGTTTTTGTTTTAAGATTTTGTTTATTTATTTGACAGACAGAGATCACAAGCAGGCAGAGAGGCAGAGAGAGAGAGGAAGAAGCAGGCTCCCCCTGAGCAGAGAGCCCGATGCGGGGCTCAATCCCAGGACTCTGGGATCATTGACCTGAGCCGAAGGCAGAGGCTCTAACCCACTGAGCCACCCAGGTGCCCCGAAATATACGTTTTTGTTGACATCATGTTGCCTGTGAAATCTGTTTCTGTAGATTGTCTCTGTAAATTTTGTTCTATGACACCCTTGGGTTCTTTCTTCTTTTATAGAACCCCCCTTAATATTTTTTGTAGTGCCAGCTTGGTGGTCACATACTCTTTTTTACCTTGCCGGTCTTGGAAGCTCTTTATCTCTCCATCCATTTTGAATGTCAACCCTGCTGGATAAAGTATTCATGGCTGCATGTTCTTCTCATTTAGTGCCCTGAATATGTCTTGCCAGCCTTTTCTGGCTTGCCAGGTTTCTGTGGACAGGTCTGATGTTATTCTGATGGATCTTCCTCTGTATGTAAGGAATCTCTTCCCCCTAGCTGCTCTCAAAAGCTCTTTTCTAAAATTATGATTCATCAGTGTCACAATCATGCGCCACAAGGTCTTTCTAGATTCGTTGATCTTGGGGGGTGTTCTTTCTACCTCTAGGACACGAATGCTTTTTCCATTCCCTAGACTGGGAAAATTTTCATTGAGAATTTTTTCAACTATATCTTCTAGTCTTCTTTCTTTCTCCTCCCCCTCAGAGATCCCAATAAGTCTGACGTTGGAACATTTCATGGCATCAGTTATTTTCCTAATTCTGTTTTCATGGTTTCTAAGCTGTTTGTTCCAGGCCTCCTCCTGATCCTTTTTCTCTATCAGTTTGTCCTCTAGATCACTAATTCTATCTTCTGCCTCAGTTACCCTAGCTGTTAGGGTATTTAGATTAGATCAGATCTCACTGATAGCATTTTTTAACTTCTTCCCGGGTGGCTTTCACTTCTGCCTTAGAGATCCCATGTTGTCACTAATGGTTTTCTTTGACCTATCCATTGCCAGAATAATTGTTACCCTGAATTCTCTTTCTGACATACTGTTCATGTCCATATCCGATAGTTCTGATGGGGAGGGTACAGTCTCTGAATTTTTCCTCTGTTGGGTGTCTTCCTCTTATTTTTTTTTTTTTTGGTGAGAGGTGGTTGAGAGGATGTGTAGCTGAATATGTCAACCATGATCCAGGCAAGGTGCACCCTGGAATGCTTCTGAGCAATTGGAAGTCACCACCAAACAGATAGAAAAAAGAAAAGAAAGAGACAGAAAAAAAGAAAAAAAGAAAAGACCCAGCCAGAATGGGCCCCAAAGGTAATATTTATAAGGTATATGAACAAAAACAGACAAACAAAAAGACCAACAAAAGTATATGACAAGAATTCTGGAACACTGAAAAGAAATTTTAAAAAGAAGTAAAAATAAAAAAATAAAAAATTACAGAGAACAAACTGATGGTTACCAGAGGGGAGGTGGGGGGTTGGGTGAAATAGGTGATGGAGATTAAGGAGTATGCTTGCCATGATGAACACTGGGTATTGTATGGAATTATTGAATCAATATATTGTACACCTGAAACTAATACAACATGGTATGTTAACTAACTGGGATTAAAATAAAAACTTCAAAAGGAAAAAAAAAAGTAAATGACAAGAAAAAAAAAACAGCCAAAATGAACTGTAAGGATAAGATTTATTTAATACCTGATCAAAAACAAATACACAGAAATACTGACAGAAGAAAAAGATGAGAGGGTTGTTATAAACCCTCAATGCGAAGTTTATTTTGATTCTTCCTGGGTGTATCTTGATATCTTTGTTAAAGGACTCAACTTTCTAGAGATAAAGGGAGATTAAAACTGGTTTATATATAGGAGTGGTATTGATTAGGGAAAGAGGATTACCTTAAAGCCTTTATCTATATGTATATTTAAAAAAATAGAAAAGAAAAACACAGATATATGTATGAAAAAAGTTCAAATTAAAAGGTTATTATGGAATATGTTGTATTAAACCTGTAGTTATTATGGTAAGTAGTTAAAAAAATTAAAAAGAACAAGAATAGTGAGAGCAAATTAAAAGTAAAAGTTGTATCGATGAAATATACAGGTTTTAGGGCTATACCGGGAGCTTAATATATTGTTTTCTCCTGATATTGGGGTTTTACACTTTTATGGGGACCTGTGATGGTTGTCCTTTCATTTTTTTGGCTTGCTTTCTGGGAGAGGGGACTGCTGCATTGTTTTTCAGGCAGTCTTGCTTTGGTTGAGTCCTACTGCCCCCTATCAAGGGGCTGGGCTCTGTGGAAACCGGTTTTTCAGGCTTTTGTTCGCTGGAGGTTTTTTTTTTTTCTTTGTTGGCTTTTTGCCGCTTTTTGGAGGTTTAGTGGAAAGCAAACTGCACCCGGACCTCCGTCTTAGAGAGAAGCCTCAGTCTGCTCTCCTGTGGGTGGTCCAGAAGACACGACTCCCCCTCTGCAAACTCTGCTGAGCCATGCAACCTCCCACAAGCAGAGAATGTCCCCAGCCACTGTCTCAGGGGTTACCCAAAGCTCCCACTTGTCTCTGTACCCTCGTGCCACTAAAATCACGAGTGATATTGGTCTAAGGAGCCTGCTTCTGTTCTCTGCCTTTGCAGGAACTGCTGTCTGGGGTCCAGACCTCAGGTTGCCACCACAGGATCGCGACTTGGCAGGTCCTAGAGACTGCAGGCTGGGGTCTGTGCAGAGTTTTCTCAGGCACTGGCTGAGAGTGGATCATACCCCAATCGTGCAGTGTACAAAAGTTCTAGGGAGCACAGGCTGGAGCTATCATCAGACTCCCTCATGTGGGTGCCGGGAGTGTGCCCAGCTGAGCGGTGGTACAAGTCACGCAACCCTTGGGCTCCGCCACACTCTCTCTGGCATGGGACCTTGGGCTCCGCCACACTCTCTCTGGCATGGGACCTTGGGCTTAGGCCTGTCCCCGTGACCACCTGATGCTACCAGTTGCCCCTTAAGATCTTTTACTCTTTTTGAGTGCTTTTAACCAGACTCCGAGTTAATGCGGGTCCCCAACACAGGGCACTTTCATATTGGGGTATTAGTTTCCAAAGTGTCACTTCTGGTAACTCCCTCCCCCTTCTGTTTATCCTCCGATATCAGTTCGATCATTCCCACTCTGCTTTACCTCTCCACTGTTGTCTTTTGCTTCCATCGAAATCCAGAAGTGTATAATGCTGCATCTCAGGCTGATTTCATGGGTGTTCAGAGTGTTCTGGTACATAATTAGCTCACTTTAGTGGACCAGTTGAAACAGGGTCTCCTACTTCTCTGCCATCTTGCCTCACCTCCTCCTCCCCTCACTGAAGATTATTAGATCATTATTAGACTACTTCCTTTGGTCTTTATGTCTGTCTTTATGCCAGTACAAAACTGTTTTGATTACTGTACTTTTATAATATATTTTGAAGTCAGGAAGTGTGAGGGCTTCCTGCTTTGTTCTTCTTTCTCAAGATCGTTTTGGCTATGTAGGCTCCTTTCTGGTTCCATATGAATTTTAGGATTTTTAAAAAAATTTCTGTAAAAACCAGCATTAACATTTTGATAGGATTGTATTGAGTGTGTAGATTGTTTCTGGAAATATGGACATTTTAAAAACATTAGGCCTTTTAGTCCATGAATATAGGATGTGTTTCATTTATTTGTGTCATCTTTAATTTCTGTCAGCAATGTCTTCCAGTTTTCAGTGTAGAAGTCTTTCACCTCTTTGGTTGAGTTTACTCCTAAGTATTTTAATGGTATCATAAATGGGATTGTTTTCTTAATTTCCTTTTCAGATTGTTCATTGTTAATATATAGAAACACGGCTGATTTTTGTATTTGGTATATCCTGCAAATTCACTGTTTATTATTGATAACATTTTTTGGTAGAATCTTTAGGGTTTTGTAAAGATGTAAAATTATGTCATCTGCAAGCAGAGATAATCTTACTTCATATCCCATTTTGACACATTTTATTTCTTTTTCTTTACTAATTATCCTAGCTAGCGCTACAGTACTATGTTGAATGGTAGTGGTGAGGGGAGGTATTCTTGCCCTGTTACTGCTCTTAGAGGAAAAGCTTTCAGTTTTTTACCACTAAATAGGATGCTAACCATATGGGCTTGTCATATGTGGCTTTTATTATGTTGAGGTAGTTTTTCTCTATTCCAAATTTGTTGATTTTTTTTTATATATCATGAAAGGGTGTTGAATTTTATCAAATACTTTTTTTCATCTATTGAGAGAACAGTGTGGTCCCCCTCACTTTGTTATGTTAATATGGTGAATCACATTGATTGATTCTTATATGTTGAACCATTCTTGCATCCCAGGGATAAATCCCAATGGGTCATGGTACTATAATTCTTCTAATGTGCTATTGGTTTTAGTTTGTTGGTATTTTGTTGAGGACTTTACATTTATATTCGTAAGAGATATTTGCCTGTAATTCTATTTTCTTTGTTTGGTTTTGGTATCAGGGTAATACTGGCTTCATAAAATGAGATTAGAAGTGAGCTCTCTGAGACAGACCAGACAGAAATCAGTCCCCGGGACAGCCCAGGGACTGTCAGAATGTTGGAAAAGTCAGAATGTTGGGTATATTAAAAAAGTCAGAATGTTGGATATATTCTCCAACTTTTTCCTTCAGGGGGCAGAACTCTGGAAAGTGGGTGCCATGTTTTTTTCCATCGGCTTCAATGCAGCTGGTTTCATGCTTGCATGTGGTATAGGAGTTTCTTGTTTCTGGATTTCTCACAAAGGAAATTGGTTTGTGTATTGTTAAATCAGTGTCTCAGTGGGGAAAGAAGAATCTAGTGCCTCCTATTCAACATCTTGCTGATAGCACCTCTTACTTCTTTGTCTTATATCAAGCACTTACCATAATAAGTCAGCAGTTTAAAGAATTTAAGCATGAAATTATTGGGACCTAGCACATAACCAATAGTCAATTGAGAGCTGATATATATTTTTTAAATATTTTATTTATTTGACAGAGAGAAATCACAACTAGGCAGAGAGGCAGGCAGAGAGAGAGGAGGAAGCAGGCTCCCTCCAGAGCAGAGAGGCCGACGCGGGGCTCGATCCCAGGACCCTGAGATCATGACCTGAGCGAAGGCAGAGGCTTTAACCCACTGAGCCACCCAGGCGCCCCGAAAGCTGGTATCTAAAAGAGAGAAAATTCTAAGGGACAAATTCATGATATATTTCTTCAGGTTATTCTAACATTATGTCTGCATTTTAAATGAGCAGGAATTAAAGGTTCCAGATATTTTGTTAAGGTACTATTGTATTGCTCCTGTTGATAATGGACACTAAATAGTGTTAACAAGCAATTTTTTACAAATTCAAATATAATTCATATGTTATGATATTCACTCTTTTAAAGTATAATGGACAATGTTTTTGGCTAGAATTTTATGAAAATCCCCAAACTTTATATATATATATATATATATATATATATATATATATGTGTGTGTGTGTGTGTGTATGTATAATAAATAAAATTTATGTATATTTAAAATTAAGTATATGTAATATTATTAAAAAATATATATATTTCTCATTTAACTGAGATAGGCTAACCTATCCAAAACATAAGCATGAAGTGAAAAAGTTTTTTCAGTATCAAAAAAAAAAAAGAGCCCCTTATAAACCAGTGCACTTTAAAATAGTCAAAGGCCAGATAACTTATGATACAAAACATTAAGGCTAATGACTTAAAAAACTTTGTTATTTGTTGTTCTCAGATAAATTTCATGATTGACATATTTTCCAAAATTGGAAATTATATTATGATGGCAGTAAGTAGAGCCAGACAAGTATCACTGTAAGGTTCTGCTTATATAGGTAGAGCTAATATAAACAAGACTCCAATTATTAGAGAGGTTGGGGTTATTTATTGTGGAGGAAAACACAATTATACCTTGAAGCTATTTTGTATTGTATAATAACTGATACTGATATTTATGATAATTATTTCTTCATAGGCTCATTTTAGCTAGTAGATATATATATAAAATATATACATATATTATTTATTTATAATCTGTGATTATAAAATTAGTCTCTGTCATAGTATGAAGGAAAATCACCTACAGTTCAACACCAGAGATAACAAAATGGCTTGAATATAATCAGGGATCTATCTTTTTTTTTTTAAGATTTTATTCATTTATTTGACAGATGGAGATCACAAGTAGGCAGAGAAGCAGGCAGAGAGAGAGGAAGGGAAGCAGGCTCCCTGCTGAGCAGAGAGCCCGATGTGGGGCTCGATCCTAGGACCCTGGGATCATGACCTGAGGCGAAGGCAGAGGCTTTAACCCACTGAGCTACCCAGGCACCCCTCAGGTGTATAGCTTTTAAAAAATTTGTATTATACTATATGTATGAAGCGTAAGTGCCTGACAAGCTCTTTTGATTCTAATATAAGTGCCTGATGTTAAGCTTTTGATTGCTGAGCCATCCTTTTCAAAGACCTTCATCTTGGGTAGACATGGATGGCTCAATCGTTTGAGTGTCTGACTCTTCATTTTGGCTCGGGTCATGATCTCATAGGTTCTGAGAAGGAGCCCCTCCTCAGGCTCATGCTCAATGGGCAGTCTGCTTGAAGATTCTCTCCCCCTACACTGCCCCACTCACTTTCTGTCAAATAAATTAATAAATCTTAAAAAACAAAAGACCTCCATTTTGAATAAACTCATGCTAGCAATATGACACAGCTACTAGCTGAATAACTAGATAAAAACAAGGCTGCCTTCACCCATAAAGTTCCCTTTTAGGAAGCCCTGGTTGACCTAGGTAATTGACAGCTTGAGTGAACCCTTTTCCCTTCCCACACCCTAATTCCTGCACTTATGTTTAAAATTTACCATTAGGGGCGCCTGGGTGGCTCAGTGGGTTAAAGCCTCTGCCTTTGGCTCAGGTCATGAACTCAGCATCCTGGGATCGAGTCCCGCGCCGGGCTTTCTGCTCAGTGGGGAGCCTGCTTCCCTCTCTCTCTGCCTGCCTCTCTGCCTACTTGTGATCTCTCTGTCAAATAAATAAATAAAATCTTTTAAAAAAATAAAAGAAAATTTACCATTAAAGAGTAAGCCTGTAAAAACCTAGGCACCTCACTCTTGACACTAATAAAGGTAGAACCCCAGGTCCTTGCTTTTTTCTTCTCCCTGTGTGTTTCTTCTCAAGTATGCCAAGACTTCTGATATAATAAGCCTTGACTTTTTAAAGTTCCCTAGTAGTTGTTGCTAAGGTGCATCTTAGATCCATAACTAGAGCCACAAATGTAGGTTCAGCCACAGTGTTGTCCCTGGTCAAGAAATATATGTAGGGGCTTACCACAACTAGTACAGGCACAGCTGAGTGCCCCAGGCATTCCTAGCCAATAGAACCACTACTGATAGATTGAGACAGACATGAAACTGTGCATTTTGTAAACTATTTTTTAATGTTATTAACATATAATGTATTATTTGATTAAGGGGTACAGGTCTGTGAATCATCAGTCTTACACAATTCACAGCACTTGCTATAGCACATACCCACCCCAATGTCCATAACCCAACCACCCTATCCCTACACCCAACCCTCCAGCAACCCTCAGTTTTGTTTCCTGAGATTAAGAGTCTCTTATGGTTTGTCTCCCTCCCAATCCCATTGTTACATTTTTTCCTTCCCTACCTCCCATTACCCACCCCCCGCCTCTCAAATTCCTCATATCAGAGAGATCATATGATAATTGTCTTTCTCTGATTGACTTATTTTGCTTAGCGTAATACCCTCTAGTTCCATCCACGTTGTTGCAAATGGCAAGATTTCAGCTTTTTGATGGCTCCACAGTATTCCATTGTATATATAATATATGTACCTCATCTTCCTTAACCATTCATCTGTTGATGGACATCTAGGCTCTTTCCACAGTTTGACTATTGTGGACATTGCTGCTATAAACATTTGGGTGCATGTGCCCCTTCGGATCACTATATTTGTATCTTTAGGGTAAATACCCAGGACTGTGATTCCTGGGTCGTAGGGTAGCTATATTTTCAACTTTTTGAGGAACCTCCATGCTATTTTCCAGAGTGGTTGCACCAGCTTGCATTCCCACCAACAGTGTAGGAGGGTTCCCCTTTCTCCGCATCCTTGCCAGCATCTGTCATTTCCTGACTTGTTAATTTTAGCCATTCTGACTGGTGTGAGGTGTTATCTCATTGTGGTTTTGATTTGAATTTCCCTGATGCTGAGTGATGTGGAGCACTTTTTCATGTGTCTGTTGGCCATCTAGATGTCTTCTTTGCTGAAATCTCTGTTCATGTCTTCTGCCCTTTTCTTGATTGGATTATTTGTTCTTTAGGTGTTGAGTTTGATAAATTCTTTATAGATTTTGGATACTAGTCCTTTATGTCATGTCATTTGTGAATATATTCTCCCTTCTGTCAGTTGTCTTTTGGTTTTGGTTGTTTTCTTTGCTGTGCAAAAGCTTTTGATCTTGATGAAATCCCAATAGTTCGTTTTTGTCCTTGGTTCCCTTGCCTTTGGTGATGTTTCTAGGAAGAGTTGCTGCAGCTGAGGCCGAAGTGGTTGCTGCCTGTGTTCTCCTCAAGGATTTTTATGGATTCCTTTCTCACATTGACGTCTTCCTCCATTTGGAGTCAGTTTTTGTGTGTGGTGTAAAGAAATGGTCCAGTTTCATTCTTCTGCATGTCCCAACACCATTTGTTGAAGAGACTCTCTTTTTTCCATTGGACATTCTTTCCTCAGTTTTGAAGATTAGTTGACCATAGAGTTGAGGGTCAATTTCTGGGCTCTCTATTCTGTTCCATTGATCTATGTGTCTGTTTTTGTGCTAGTACCATACTGTCTTGATGATGCAGCTTTGTAATAGAAGTTGACATCTATAATTGTGATGCCACCAACTTTGGTTTTCTTATTCAACATTTCTCTGGCTATTCAGGGTCTTTTCTGATTCCATATAACTTTTAGGATTATTTGTTCCATTTCTTTGAAAAAAAGTTGATGGTATATTCATAGGGATTGCATTAAATGTGTAGATTGCTTTAGGTAGCATAGACGTTTTCACAGTATTTGTTCTTCCAATCCATGAGCATGGAACGTTTTTCCATTTCTTTGTGTCTTCCTCAATTTCTTTCATGAGTACTTTATAGTTTTCTGTGTAGATATTCTTTGCCTCTTTAGTTAGATTTATTCCTAGGTATCTTTTGGTTTGGGGTGCAATTGTAAATGGGATGGACTCCTTAACTTCTCTTTCTTCTGTCTTGCTGTTGGTGTATAGAACCACAACTGATTTCTGTGCATTGATTTTATATCCTGACACTTTACTGAATTCCTGTATGAGTTCTAGCAGTTTGGGGGTGGAGTCTTTTGGATTTTCCACATAAAGTATCATATCATCTGAGAAAAGTGATAGTTTGACTTCTTCTTTTCTGATTTGGATGCCTTTCATTTCTTTTTGTTTTCTGTTTGCTGAGGCTAGGACTTCTAGTACTATGTTGAATAGCAGTGGTTGATAGTGAACAGCCCTACCATGTTCCTGACATTAGGGAAAAACGTCTCAGTTTTTTCCCCATTGAGAATGATGTTTACTGTGGGTTTTTCATAGATGACTTTTATGATATTGAGGTATGTACCTCCTTTCCCCACACTGTGAAGAGTTTTGATCAAAAAAGGATGCTGTACTTTGTCAAATGCGTTTTCAGCATACATTGAGAGTATCATATGGTTCTTGTTCTTTTATTAATGTATTGTGTCACATTGATTGATTTGCGGATGTTGCAGCAACCTTGCAGCCCAGGAATAAATCCCGTTTGGTCGTGGTGAATAATCATTTTAATGTACTGTTGCATCTTATTGGCTAATATTTCAGTGAAAATTTTCGCCTCTGTGTTCATCAAGGATATTGGTCTGTAATTCTCCTTTTTGATGGGGTCTTTGTCTGGTTTTGGGATCAAGGTAATGCTGCCTCATAAAATGAGTTTGGAAGTTTTCCTTCCATTTCTATTTTTTGAAACAGTTTCAGGAGAATAGGAATTAATTCTTTAAATGTTTGGTAGAATTCCCCTGGGAAGCCGTCTGGCCCTGGGCTTTTGTTTGTTGGGAGAGTTTTGAGGACTGCTTCAATCTCCTTCCTGGTTATGGGTGTGTTCAGGTTTTCTATTTCTTTCTGGTTCAGTTTTGTTAGTTTATAGAGCTCTAAGAATGCATCCATTTCTTCCAGATTGTCAAATTTGCTGGTGTATAGTTGCTCATCAGATGTTCTTGTAATTATTTGTATTTCTTTAGTATTGGTTATGCTCTCTCCTCTTTCATTCATGATTTTATTTATTTGGGTCCTTTCTCTTTTATTTTTGGTAAGTCTGGCCAGGGGTTTATCCATCTTATTAATTCTTTCAAAGAACAGCTCTGAGTTTCCTTGATCTGTTCTACTGCTCTTTTGGTTTCTATTTCATTGATTTCTGCTCTGATCTTTATTTTCTCTTCTCCTGCTGGGTTTATGCTTTCTTTGCCATTCTTTTTCCAGCTCCTTTAGGTAGGGTTAGGATATGTACTTGAGACCTTTCCTGTGTCTTGAGAAAGTCTTGTATTGCTATATACTTTCCTCTCAGGACTGCCTTTGCTATGTCCCAAAGATTTTGAGCAGTTGTGTTTTCATTTTCATTTGTTTCCATGAATTTTTAAATTCTTCTTTAATTTCCTGGTTGACCCATTCATTCTTTAGTAAGATGCTCTTTAGCCTCCATATATTTGGGTTCTTTCCAACTTTCCTTTTGTGGTTGAGTTATAGTTTCAAAGCATCGTGGTCTGAAAATATGCAGGGAAGGATCCCAGTCTTTTGGTACTGGTTGAGACCTGATTGTGACGCAGGATGTGATCTATTCTGGAGAATGTTCCATGTGCACTAGAGAAGAATATGTATTCTGTTGCTTTGGGATGGAATTCTCTGAATATATCTATGATGTCCATCTGGTCCAGTGTGTCATTTTAAAGCCCTTATTTCCTTGTGGATCTTTTGCTTAGATGATATGTCCATTTCAGTGAAGGGGATGTTAAAGTCCCCCACTGTTACTGTATTACTGCTGATGTGTTTCTTAGATTTTGTTATTAATTGGTTTATATAATTTGTTGCTCCCATGTTAGGGGCATAGATATTTAAAATTGCTAGATCTTCTTGTTGGACAAATCCTTTAAATATGATATAGTGTCCTTCCTTATCTCTTATTATAATCTTTAGCTTAAAATCTAATTAATCTGCTAAAAGGATTACCACCCCAGCTTTCTTGTGATGTCCATTAGCATGGTAAAATTTTTCCACCCCCTTACTGTAAATCGGGAAGTGTCTTTGGGTCTCAAATGAGGTTTTTGTAGACAGCTATTGATAGGTATTATTTTTTTAATCCATTCTGATACACTGTGTCTTTTGATTGGAACATTTAGCCCATTTACATTCAGGATTACTATTACTAGTACCATTGTATTGCCCATAAAATGACTGTTACTGTATATTGTCTCTGTTCCTTTCTGGTCTGTTACTTTTAGGCTCTCTCTTTGCTCAGAGGATCCTTTTCAATATTTCCTGTAGAGCTATATTTCATGTTTGCAAATTCATTTAATTTTTCTTTGTCCTGGAAGCTTTTAATCTCTCCTTCTATTTTCAATGATAACCTAGCTGGATATAGTATTCTTGGCTGTATATTTTTCTCGGTTAGTGGTCCAAATATATCATGCCAGTCTTTTTTGGCCTGCCAAGTCCCTGTGGATAGATCTGCTGCCAATCTAATATTTGTACCATTGTGTGTTACAGATTTCTTGTCCTGAGCTGCTTTTAGGATTTTCTCTTTGTCACTAAGACTGTGAGTTTTACTTAGATGACAGGGTGTTGACCTATTTTTATTGATTTTGAGGGGAGTTCTTTGTGCCTCCTGGATTTTGATGCTTGTTCCCTTCGCCAAATTCTCAGGGAAATTCTCTGCTATAATTTCCTCCAATATATCTTCTACTCCACTCTCTCTTTCTTTTCTGGTATTCCAATTATTCTAATATTGTTTCATCTCATGGTATCATTTATCGCTTGAATTCTCCCTTTGTGGTCCAATAGTTGTTTATCTCTTTTTCTCAGCTTCTTTATTCTCCATCACTTGGTCTTCTATATCACTAATTCTCTCTTCTGCCTCTTTTATCCTAGCATTAAGAGCCTCCATTTTTTATTGCACCTCATTAATAGCTTTTTAAATTTCAACTTGGTTAGATATTAGTTCTTTTATTTCTCCAGAAAGGGATTCTCTAGTATCTTCCATGCTTTTTTTGAGCCCAGGTAGCACCTTGATAATCATCATTCTGAACTCTAGTTCTGACATCTTACTAATGTCCATATTGATTAGGCCCCTAGCTGTCAGTACTGCCTCTTGTTCTTTTTTTTTTTTTTTTGAGGTAGTTTTTCTGCCTTGTCATTTTATCCAGATAAGAATAGATGAATGAGAGAACAAAGTACTAAAACTGTAGCAACAAATCCAGAAAAATACACACTAACCAAATAGGAAGAGACCTGGAATCAAGGGGAGAAGAAAGGATATAAAAGAATTTTTTAAAATATACATATATTAGACTGGTGAATAGAGCAGCCACTCACTTGATTTTGGGTTTATTTTGGTCCGTTAGAAGAAATTGCCTTCCAACAATTTAAAGAAAGAAAAATTATGCACACACACGCACACACTATATATGTATATATATATTTATATACACACACACAAAAATAAGGGTAAACATGATGAAGGGATGGAATATGACTGCAAAGATGAAGATTTTAAAAGATTCTAAAAAAGGAATTGATAAGAAGTTGGTTGAAAGAAGCAAGAAGAAGAAGAAGAAGAAGACAAAGAAGAAGAAAGAATGTGATCAGCCTGGAGACTAGAACAAAGCCATGCACTAGATTTAGGGTATATTTTGATCTGTTAGAAGAAACTTTATCCCAGAATTTTAAAGAAGGAAAAGCCTATATGTATATAAAAAATAAGGGTAAATGCAATGAAGAGAAAGAATATGACTGTAACTATGAAAATTAGAAAAAAATTTTAAAGCATTGATAAGAAAATATTTTTTAAAGTTTAAAATAGGAAAGCAGAAAATTTTTTAAAAAATAGAATAAGAAAAAAATAAAATAAGGAGTCAAGATGGCGGGGAAGTAGGAGGAGGCACCATTTCAACCTGTACCCTAAAGTGAGCTGATTACCTACCAAAGAACTCCGACCACCCATGAAATCAGCTTGAGATCAGAATTATACACGTCTGGATCTCTACAGGAGCAGAAGACGCCAGTGGCAGGTAAAGCAGACTGGGAGTGTCGGACTGATATTGGAAGATAAACAAAAGGGGGAGGGAGCCACCAGAGGTGACCGATCGGAAAGTAACACCCCAACACGAGAGTGCTCAGTGTCTGGGGACCAGCATTAACTTGGAGTCTGGTTGAAAGCACTCAAAAAACAAACAGCAAAGGATCGCGGGGGGTAATAGTGGGAACCTGGGCAGTTAGGGTCAGGGACCTAAGTCCCCGGACCCAGGACAGCCTCCACTGGCGCGGAGCCAGAGAGAGTGCGGCGGAGAAATCAGGTCTCGGTCCCTGAGCTGCCAGTGCGCCTGAATGCCAGCGCGCCCGAGAACGAGTGGGGTCTGGCTCCCGTGAGGGGCTGGGAGCCTGGCCAGATGGCAATCCTGAAACGCGCGCGTCCCACACCCTCCCTTGGGATAGGTGCTCATAGGCGCTAGCCTGGAGCTCTGGCATCCGGAAAAACCAGACATTCCCAGCCCAGGACAGCGGGAAAATCTCAGTGTGCGATCTCTGCTCGGAACCTCTCTGGCAGTCTGGAGCTGCCTAGACAGCCACCGCTGCCCTGGTTTTGGGTACAACGAGGAGCTCCTGCATCCCCAGGGACAGTGACCCAGAACCAACTCTGCCAGCAGCTTTTGCAAAACAGTCTGAGGCTTCTCTCTGAGAGGGAGGTTGGGGTGCTGTTTGCTCTCCTCTAAACCTCCAAAAACCATCAAAAGCTGTCAAGGCGAGAGAAAGCAGATGAAAGAACATAAAAACCCCCAGAGAACAAAAGGCTGAAAAAAACAGTTTCCCGAAAAAAAAAGAGCTCACCCCTTTGAGGGGAGCGGGAAGACCTAACTCAGGGAACATCATTGTCTGAAAACCCACGTGGCAGGCCCCTCCCCCAGAAAACCAACCAGGAAGGAAGGAAAAAAAAAAAAAAAGACTACAAGAGAACAACCACGACTACTTCATAAATACAACTTTTATTTTTAACTTTTTACCAATATTCTGGTTCTTTTTTTTATACATACAGATAATTTTTTAACCTATTTACCATCACACTGAGATGTCCAGTACATCAAATTCTATAATAACCTTCTAACCTGAACTTTTTGATACATACACCCGTGTTTTTCTTTTGCTTTTCTATTTTTTTAATTCTTTTTAAATTTTAACTTAGTTTAGTCTAGTTTATTCTTTTTTAATTTTTATTTTCTACTATACATATAGAGTTAAACTTCAAGGTAATCCCCTTTCCCCAATCAATGCTACCCCTAAACGCAAACCAGTTTCTAATCCCCCTGTAACTTAGGAAAGTTGAGTCCCTTAAAAAAAACATCA
This sequence comes from Meles meles, assembly GCF_922984935.1. Classification (NCBI taxonomy): domain Eukaryota; kingdom Metazoa; phylum Chordata; class Mammalia; order Carnivora; family Mustelidae; genus Meles; species Meles meles. The sequence continues at coordinate 153,200,651 of NC_060066.1, read as the reverse complement.
AGATACCTTCAGGAAGAATCAAAATAACCTTCCTCACCCACACTGAGAATCTATAACCACTCTCCCAATTTTTCCTTCTGTCAGTGTTTCTGTGAATTTCTGTCTGTCCTGATAATATATAAATCTTATACTTGGGGTTCTTTCTGATGAGGTTCTTCCCTTTTTTTTGCTTATATATACATATTTTTTTCTCTTGTCATATACTTTTATCACTCTTTTTGTTTGTCTGTTTTTGTTTGTATACTCCACAAATCTTACCTTGTGGCCCATTTGGGCTGAGCCTTCTCTTTTATCTTCCCTTTTTTTCCTATCTCTCTCTCTCTTTTTTTTTTCCTTTTTTCTTTCCCCTTTTTTTCTTTCTTCTCTATTTCTTTTTCTTTTCTTTTTTCTCTCATTTGGGCGGGGAATCCTGATTGCACAGAAGCGTTCCAGGGTGCACATTGACTACACCACAATCGATAAGTCCAGCTGCATCTGTTTAGTCATCTCTTACCAAAATGACTAGGAGGAGGAATACCCAACAGAAGAAAAATACAGAGGATGGACCTTCTGCAACAGAGCTAATGGCTATCGACATAGACAATATGTTGGTAAAGGAATTCAGACTAACAATTATCCAGGCAATAGCTAGGTTGGAGAAAGCCATGGATGACCAAATAGAATTGATTAGGGCAGAACTGAAAGCCACCAGGGATGATGTTCACAATGTTAGGGCAGAACTGAAAGCCACCAGGGATGATGTTCAAAATGCTCTCAATGAGTTCCAATCCAATCTAAATTCTCTAAAAGCTAGTGTAACTGAGACAGAAGATAGAATTAGTGATCTGGAGGACAAACAGATAGAGAGAAAGGATCAGGAGGAAGCCTGGAACAAACAGCTCAGACGCCACAAAAACAGAATCAGGGAAATAAACGATGCCATGAAACGTTCCAACGTCAGAATTATTGGAATCCCTGAAGGGGAAGAAAAAGAAAGAAGTCTAGAAGATATAGTGGAAGAAGTTGTCTATGAAAATTTTCCCAATCTCACGAATAGAAACAACGTTCATGTACTAGAGGCAGAAAGATTTCCTCCCAAGATTTTAGATTCTCGAAAGTCCTCACGGCACCTTATAGTTAGAATGGGGAATTATGTTTCAAGAGAGACCCTCTTAAAAGCAGCTAGGACAAAGAAGCTTCTTACATACAGAGGAAAGCCCATTAGAATAACGTCAGACCTTTCCACAGAGACCTGGCAAGCCAGGAAGGGCTGGCAGAATATATTCAGAGTACTAAATGAGAAGGACATGCAACCAAGAATACTCTATCCAGCAAGACTGACATTTAAAATGGATGGAGAGATAAAGAGTTTCCAAGACCGGCAAGGCTTAAAAGACTATGCAACCACCAAGCTGACACTGCAGGAAATATTAAGGGGGGTCCTATAAAAGAGAAAAAATCCTAAGAATATCATTGAACAGAAATATAGAAACAATCTACAGACAGAAAGACTTCAAAGGCAACACGATGTCAATAAAAACTTATCTCTCAATAATCACTCTCAATGTGAATGGCCTAAATGCGCCCATAAAACGACACAGGGTTGCAGATTGGATAAAATGACAGGACCCATCCATATGTTGTCTACAAGAGACCCATTTTGAACCTAAGGATACACCCAGACTGAAAGTGAAAGGATGGAGAAGCATCTTTCATGCCAATGGGCCTCAAGAGAAGGCCGGGGTAGCGATTCTCGTATCAGTTAAATTAGATTTTAAACTAAAGACTGTAGTCAGAGATACAGAAGGACACTACATAATTCTTAAAGGTACTATCCGCCAAGACGATCTAACAATTGTGAATTGCTCCCAATTGCTCCCAGTATGGGAGCACCCAATTACATAAGAAAACTATTAATCAAGATAAAGAGTCATATTGATATGAATACAATAATAGTAGGAGATTTTAATACGCCTCTCTCAGAAATAGACAGATCATCGAAGCAGAAAATTAATAAAGAAATAAGAGCATTGAATGAAACATTGGACCAGATGGACCTCATAGACATATACAGAACATTCTACCCTAAAACAACAGAATACTCATTCTTCTCAAGTGCACATGGAACCTTCTCCAGAATAGACCACATACTGGGTCACAAAACAGGACTCAACCGATACCAAAAGACTGACATTATTCCCTGCATATTCTCCGATCACAATGCTTTGAAACTGGAGCTCAATCACAAGGAAAAGTTCAGAAGGAACTCAAACACCTGGAAGCTAAAGACCACCTTGCTTAAGAATGCTTTGATCAACCAGGAGATCAAAGATGAACTTAAACAATTCATGGAAACCAATGAGAATGAAGACACCTCGGTCCAAAACCTATGGGATACAGCAAAGGCAATTCTAAGGGGGAAATACATAGCCATCCAAGCCTCCCTCAAAAACATTGAAAAATCCAGAATACACCAGCTGTCTCTACACCTTAAAGAACTGGAGAATCAACAACAAATCAGACCAACTCCACATGCAAGAAGGGAAATAATCAAGATTAGAGCAGAGATCAATGAGGTAGAAACGAGAGATACAGTAGAACATATCAATGAAACTAGAAGCTGGTTTTTTGAAAGAAACAATAAGATCGATAAACCATTGGCCACACTAATCCAAAAGAAAAGAGAGAAAACCCAAATTAATAAAATTATGAATGAAAAGGGAGAGATCACAACTAACACCAAGGAAATAGAAACAATCATCAGAAATTATTACCAACAGTTATATGCCAATAAGCTAAGCAACCTAGATGAAATGGATGCATTCCTGGAAAGCTACAAACTCCCAAAATTGAACCAGGAAGAAATTGACAACCTGAATAGACCGATATCTAGTAATGAGATTGAAGCAGTGATCAAAAACCTCCCAAAACCATTTATTGAAGAGGCTGTCTTTTTTCCATTGGACATTCTTTCCTGCTTTGTCGAAGATTAGTTGACCATAGAGTTGAGGGTCGATTTCTGGGCTCTCTATTCTGTTCCACTGGTCTATGTGTCTGTTTTTGTGCCAGTACCATGCTGTCTTGATGATGACAGCTTTGTAATAGAGCTTGAAGTCCGGAATTGTGATGCCACCAACTTTGGCTTTGTTCTTCAATATTCCTTTGGCTATTCGAGGTCTTTTCTGGTTCCATATAAATTTTAGGATTATTTGTTCCATTTCTTTGAAAAAAATGGATGGTATTTTGATAGGGATTGCATTAAATGTGTAGATTGCTTTAGGTAGCATAGACATTTTCACAATATTTATTCTTCCAATCCAGGAGCATGGAACATTTTTCCATTTTTTTGTGTCTTCCTCAATTTCTTTCATGAGTACTTTATAATTTTCTGTGTATAGATTCTTAGTCTCTTTGGTTAGGTTTATTCCTAGGTATCTTATAGTTTTGGGTACAATTGTGAATGGGATTGACTCCTTAATTTCTCTTTCTTCAGTCTTGTTGTTGGTGTACAGAAATGCAACTGATTTCTGTGCATTGATTTTATATCCTGACACTTTACTGAATTCCTGGACAAGTTCTAGCAGTTTTGGAGTGGAGTCTTTTGGGTTTTCCACATATAGTATCATATCATCTGCGAAGAGTGATAGTTTGACTTCTTCTTTACCAATTTGGATGCCTTTAATTTCTTTTTGTTGTCTGATTGCTGAGGCTAGGACTTCTAATACTATGTTGAATAGCAGTGGTGATAATGGACATCCCTGCCGTGTTCCTGACCTTAATGGAAAAGCTTTCAGTTTTTCTCCATTGAGAATGATATTTGCGGTGGGTTTTTCATAGATGGCTTTGATAATATTGAGGTATGTGCCCTCTAATGGTGCTGGGAAAATTGGACAGCCACATGCAGAAAAATGAAATTGGACCACTTCCTTACACCACACACGAAAATAGACTCCAAATGGATGAAGGACCTCAATGTGAGAAAGGAATCCATCAAAATCCTTGAGGAGAACGCAGGCAGCAACCTCTTCGACCTCAGCCGCAGCAACATCTTCCTAGGAACAACGGCAAAGGTAAGGGAAGCAAGGGCGAAAATGAACTATTGGGATTTCATCAAGATCAAAAGCTTTTGCACAGCAAAGGAAACAGTTAACAAAACCAAAAGACAGCTGACAGAATGGGAGAAGATATTTGCAAACGACATATCAGATAAAGGGCTAGTATCCAAAATCTATAAGGAACTTAGCAAACTCAACACCCAAAGAACAAACAATCCAATCAAGAAATGGGCAGAGGACATGAACAGACATTTCTGCAAAGAAGACATCCAGATGGCCAACAGACACATGAAAAAGTGCTCCACGTCACTCGGCATCAGGGAAATACAAATCAAAACCACAATGAGATATCACCTCACACCAGTCAGAATGGCTAAAATTAACAAGTCAGGAAATGACAGATGCTGGAGAGGATGTGGAGAAAGGGGAACCCTCCTCCACTGTTGGTGGGAATGCAAGCTGGTCCAACCACTCTGGAAAACAGCATGGAGGTTCCTCAAAATGTTGAAAATAGAACTACCCTATGACCCAGCAATTGCACTACTGGGTATTTACCCTAAAGATACAAACATAGTGATCCGAAGGGGCACGTGTACCCGAATGTTTATAGCAGCAATGTCTACAATAGCCAGACTATGGAAAGAACCTAGATGTCCATCAACAGATGAATGGATCAAGAAGATGTGGTATATATACACAATGGAATACTATGCAGCCATCAAAAGAAATGAAATCTTGCCATTTGCGACGACGTGGATGGAACTAGAGCGTATCATGCTTAGTGAAATAAGTCAATCGGAGAAAGACAACTATCATATGATCTCCCTGATTTGAGGACATGGAGAAGCAACATGGGGGGGTAGGGGGATAGGAGAAGAATAAATGAAACAAGATGGGATTGGGAGGGAGACAAACCATAAATGACTCTTAATCTCACAAAACAAACTGGGGGTTGCTGGGGGGAGGTGGGATTGGGAGAGGGGGAGCGGGCTATGGACATTGGGGAGGGGAGGTGAACCATAAGAGACTATGGACTCTGAAAAACAACCTGAGGGTTTTGAAGGGTCAGGGGTGGGAGGTTGGGGGAACAGGTGGTGGGTGATGGGGAGGGCACGTTTTGCATGGAGCACTGGGTGTTGTGCAAAAAGAATGAATACTGTTACGCTGAAAATATTAATAAAAAGGGAAAAAAAAAGAAGCGGAGAAAAATAAATACCTGGAAATTCTCTAAAAATGAGAAAAAAAAAAAAAAAAAAAAAAAAAAAACCTCCCAAAAAACAAGAGCCCAGGACCTGACGGATTCCCTGGGGAATTCTACCAAACTTTCAAAGAAGAAATACCACCAATTCTCCTGAAGCTGTTCCAAAAAATTGAAGCAGAAGGAAAACTTCCAGACTCTTTTTATGAAGCCAGCATTACCCTGATCCCCAAACCAGGCAAAGACCCTACCAAAAAGGAGAATTTCAGACCAATATCACTGATGAATATGGATGCAAAGATTCTCAACAAGATCCTAGCAAACAGGATCCAGCAGCACATTAAAAAGATTATCCACCATGACCAGGTGGGATTCATCCCTGGGTTGCAAGGTTGGTTCAACATTCGCAAATCAATCAGTGTGATAGAACACATCAATAAGAGAAGAGAGAAGAACCACATGGTCCTCTCAATTGATGCAGAAAAAGCATTTGACAAAATCCAGCATCCATTCCTGATGAAAACGCTTCAAAGTATAGGGATAGAGGGAACATTCCTGAACTTCATAAAATCTACCTATGAAAGACCCACAGCAAATATCATCCTCAATGGGAAAAAGCTTGCAGCCTTCCCGTTGAGATCAGGAACACGACAAGGATGCCCACTCTCACCACTCTTGTTCAACATAGTATTAGAAGTTCTAGCAACGGCAGTCAGACAACAAAGAGAAATAAAATGTATCCAAATTGGCAAGGAAGAAGTCAAACTCTCTCTCTTCGCAGATGACATGATTCTTTATATGGAAAACCCCAAAGACTCCACCCCCAAACTACTAGAACTCAAACAGCAATTCAGTAACGTGGCAGGATACAAAGTCAATGTACAGAAATCAGTGGCTTTCTTATACACTAACAATGAAAATACAGAAAGGGAAATTAAAGAATCGATTCCATTTACTATAGCACCAAGAACCATAAGATACCTGGGCATAAACCTAACCAAAGAAGTAAAGGACCTGTACTCGAGGAACTACAGAACACTCATGAAAGAAATGGAAGAAGACACAAAAAGATGGAAGACTGTTCCATGCTCTTGGATTGGAAGAATAAACATTGTTAAAATGTCTATACTGCCTAGAGCAATCTATACTTTTAATGCCATTCCGATCAAAATTCCACCGATATTTTTCAAAGAGCTGGAGCAAATAATCCTAAAATTTGTATGGAGTCAGAAGAGACCCTGAATTGCTAAGGAAATGTTGAAAAACAAAAACAAAACTGGCGGCATCACGTTACCTGATTTCAAACTTTACTACAAAGCTGTGATCACCAAGACAGCGTGGTACTGGCATAAAAACAGACACATAGACCAGTGGAACAGAGTGGAGAGCCCAGATATGGACCCTCAACTCTATGGTCAAATAATCTTCGACAAAACAGGAAAAAATATTCAATGGAAAAAAGACAGTCTCTTCAATAAATGGTGCTGGGAAAACTGGACAGCGATATGTAGAAGAATGAAACTCGACCATTCTCTTACACCATACACAAAGATAAACTCGAAATGGATAAAAGACCTCAACGTGAGACAGGAATCTATCAGAATCCTAGAGAAGAACATAGGCAGTAACCTCTTCGATATCAGCCACAGCAACTTCTTTCAAGATATGTCTCCAAAGGCCAAGGAAACAAAAGCAAACATGAACTTTTGGGACTTCATCAAGATCAAAAGCTTCTGCACAGCAAAGGAAACAGTCAACAAAACAAAGAGGCAACCCACGGAATGGGAGAAGATATTTGCAAATGACAGTACAGACAAAAGGTTGATATCCAGGATCTATAAAGAACTTCTCAAACTCAACACACACAAAACAGATAATCATATCAAAAAATGGGTAGAAGATATGAACAGACACTACTCCAATGAAGACATACAAATGGCTATCAGACACATGAAAAAATGTTCATCATCACTAGCCATCAGGGAGATTCAAATTAAAACAACATTGAGATACCACCTAACACCAGTTAGAATGGCCAAAATTAGCAAGACAGGAAACAACGTGTGTTGGAGAGGATGTGGAGAAAGGGGAACCCTCTTACACTGTTGGTGGGAATGCAAGTTAGTGCAGCCACTTTGGAGAACAGTGTGGAGATTCCTGAAGAAATTAAGAATAGAGCTTCCCTATGACCCTGCAATTGCACTGCTGGGTATTTACCCCAAAGATACAGATGTAGTGAAAAGAAGGGCCATTTGTACCCCAATGTTTATTGCAGCAATGGCTACGGTCGCCAAACTGTGGAAAGAACCAAGATGCCCTTCAACGGATGAATGGATAAGGAAGATGTGGTCCATATACACAATGGAGTATTATGCCTCCATCAGAAAGGACGAATACCCAACTTTTGTAGCAACATGGACGGGACTGGAAGAGATTATGCTGAGCGAAATAAGTCAAGCAGAGAGAGTCAAGTATCATATGGTCTCACTTATTTGTGGAGCATAACAAATAACATGGAGGACATGGGGAGATGGAGAGGAGAGGGAGTTGAGGGAAACTGGAAGGGGAGATGAACCATGAGAGACTATGGACTCTGAAAAACAACCAGAGGGTTTTGAAGGGGCGGGGAGTGGGGGTGGGAGGTTGAGGAACCAGGTGGTGGGTAATAGGGAGGGCACGTACTGCATGGAGCACTGGGTGTGATGCCAAAACAATGAACACTGTTATGCTGTAAATAAGCAAATAAAAATAAATAAATTAATTTAAAAAAATAGTAAGTTATATTAGAAAAATTGTTTTTTGTTTTAAAGATTTTATTTATTTATTTGACACAGAGAGAGAAACAGCAAGAGAGGGAACACAAGCAGGGAGAGTGGGAGAGGGAGAAGCAGACTTCCCACTGAGCAGGGAGCCTGATGCAGGGCTCAATCCCAGGACCCGAATGACTTGAGCCGAAGGCAGACACTTAATGACTGAGCCACCCAGATGCCCTGAAAAATTGCTTTTTGAACTAGATGAAAGAATCATGCTTCCTAGGGTGAAATATAAATGCACATCCTAAAAGTGCATATGTAAAGCCATCAACTTTGGACATGGTCTCCTTCACACAACTACTAATTTTTGAAATAAATGATACTGCTTCTTCAGCAGATTTGTGTCTCTTGGTTCTCAAGTGACAAGACATGGCCCCCATGTGGGTTATAATATTGACAACTATTTTGTGCACAATACGTTCTGATCATCAGTTTGAGAAATGGAAATTTTGTACTTCATTTCCTGTTAAATAAGGAATGTACTTTATTTAGATCATTACTGCTGAAAAAGTGCATTGGAAAATATAGTAATCAAATTAAAAAGTAATTTCATTGTACAATAAATGAGAAAACAATAACAAAAAGAGCTTTATAGGTCCTATGCTCTAGAACAAGACTACTCAGCCTCTACTTAATGCATTTATTTCATCAATACCCAGCGAACTAATTGTGTCCACTAGTGCCTTAGTGGCCTTGGATGTCTTGCATGTTGTAGCATAAGTGACATCACAAGTGGCTGGAACACTAGGTGTTGTCAGGGACATTATCAATGAATACTGTTACCACCATCAGTGCCCAGAAAGAGTTACATGTTTCTAGACTACAGGGAAATAGATTTAATCATGTGTTGAAATGTTTCATTTTATCAGTGAGCACCATTATGCTGTCTTAGAAAGGGAAGTACTATTTTGATGCACTTGGGAAGGGTCAAGATACAGACTCAAGTTATCTCTGATTATCTTTTGGATTTTGCTATGTGTCAAAGTGAGAAATCTTTTAACTACACATACATCTCATATACTACTAGAGGAAACCATGGCAGTAGCTGGAAGTGAAAAGCGGAGATGTACTGCCACTGATCAGTTTACTCATGAAGCAAACAGGGAGATGAGGACTGGTACACAGAAATTTTTTCTTAAGGTTAAATTTATTTATTTGAGAGAGAGAGAACACACAAGCAGGGAAAGGGAGTTGGACAAGCAGACTCTGCACCTAGAGCAGAGCCTGATGCAGGGCCAATCCTACTACCTGAGCAGAAATCAAGAGTTGGACACTTAACTCACTGAGCCACCCATGTTCCCAAGTACAGGAAGTTTACAGGACTATGTTCTTGGGAGCAAAACATGTGGTAGAGGTAAAAGAAATACTACTGGGCTGAGGAAGAGCTGAGAAGCAATACAGTCACAACAAAGGCCCTGGCTGATCCCATGGGCAATTCTGAGTTGGGATGGCTCTTATGAATGTCAAAAATTAGAGGAGAGGACAGACCTCTACATTTATCAGTCATTGGATGTAGTACCTAAAAATGGGATCATATTTATCAATCATTGGATGAGGTAAGTGGCTGTATCTGAGGACAAGCCTTGGAATTAAGTTAATAAGTTTTATATTTTAAGCATTTAGAATGGAATTCAGTTGAGAGAGATCTGTTAACCCCTCTCAGCAGCTGGAGAAATAGGTGCTTTGGTTCTTGGAGGAATCGCAGTGGCATACTTCAGCATACTATTTCTCCAAACACATCCAAGCTTATCTCAGTGAAACTATTCATAATAATTCCCTATTGAAAATGAAAAACCTGGAACATTGCTAAACTGGACAAGAATCAGAAGCAGGCGTAATTCAGCACTGTCCTACACACTGGCACATAAATCAAGTACTGCCACTACCTCCTGGTTTTCTTCTCTTTGGGGAATTTTTGACATTTTGGTCTCTATAACAGAGTTTCTTCCTCTGCCTACCTCCTAAATGTTTGTCTTCCTTTAAGAATTCAGTCTTTGTCACCTCTTATTACTTTATATTCAGTTCAATCTTGGCCATACCCATGACTTTAAAAAAAATGGAGTGGATTTTATATGACAAACACTGCTCATTTCTGGAGATACTTTTAAAAATAAGATCTCATCTATGTTGCTATATAGAGGCAAACACGTGATTCTATGGAGTATATAAAAATCTCATCAAAGAACACCAAAGCTTAATCATATGGAGGCATTTAGGGTCAGAGAAGACTTTCTTTCTTAAAGGACATAAGAAAAGAATAGGAATTAGTGGATGAAGAGTAGGAGGGAAGATTTTCCACACAGAAGAAGTAGTGTGGCACCTTTAAGCTGATACACATATTTCAACATGGGTGAAGTTTGCAGAGATGAAACAGTGAGACACAGTACTAAGGAAGGACATATAAGAGTTTGAGACTTTATCTTAAAGGCTATGATGAGGCTCAAAAAGATTTTCCGCGGACTACCATCATCAGATTGCATTTTAGAAAATCAAACTGGCAACACATGGAAAACGGTTTGAATTGGATTGAATTGAATGTTACAATAATTAAAGAATCCAAAAATAAACTATAAAGGGCAAGTGATGCTGGGGGGAAAGGACTAATTTGGAAGAGATTATGGGGGCATAATAGAGAAAAACTGAATACAGGAGTGAGGAGGAGAAAAAAGAAAGAAGAAATTTTACGGATATGCTAAGGTTTCCCAATAGGGTGACTGACTAGGTAGTGTTACTCATTAAGAAAGAAAATAATAATAATTGGGGAGGGTATGTGCTATCGTGAGTGCTGTGAAGTGTGTAAACCTGGCGATTCACAGACCTGTACCCCTGGGGATAAAAATACATTATATGTTTATAAAAAAAAAAAAATTGGAAGGGGAGGCGAACCATTAGAGACTATGGACTCCGAAAAACAACCTGAGGGTTTTGAAGGGTCAGGGGTGGGAGGTTGGGGGAACAGGTGGTGGGTAATAGGGAGGGCACGTTTTGCATGGAGCACTGGGTGTTGTGCAAAAACAATGAATACTGTTATGCTGAAAAAATTAAAAAATTAAAAAAAAAGAAAGAAAATAATATAAAAGAAGGAGTAAAGTCATAAGTAAGAACTGGTGAATGCAATTTCAACTTGTTGCATCCAAAGTGCTCATGAGACATCCTAAAGGTGATTTATAACAGGCAGTTGTAAATATATGATTAGCAATATAAGTGATGTGGAAGGCATGTAAAGAGATAGGATTAACCAAAAAAAATCTTTAGATTGAGGAGAAAAAGATCAATTAATCTTACAAGGACATCAAAATTTATAGAATAGGGAAGAAAACCGTCCTGGAAGGGTTAGCACGCAGAGAAGTAGGAAATATCTGGAAGGTGAAATACTGTAGAAATCAAGGGATTTGACTTGAAGAGGTTGGTTTGAAGAAGATAGGAATGATCAAAAAAAAAAAATCTAATGAGGCATTAACTTTGTAATAGAAGAATTAAGACATGTCCATTGATTCAACTGCCCGAACAAAGGCAGTGTTAAAAAATCTTGACAAGAGCAGTCTCGGTGGTGGGACAGAAGCCAGATTTCAGAGGAGATATGTGACACATTCTCTGGGATGCAGAAAGAAGGAGAAGGAGATAAGAAGAAATGTACACGTGAGATAGGTGCGATCTGTTGTTGTTCTAAGATGAAGGAGTCTTAAATATGATTAAATGCTGAGAAATAAAAAAAAAAAAATGCTGAGAAATAGCCAGAAAAGAGATCAAGTTTAAAGACATGAAAAGAAAATGATACCTGGACAAGGTCACTAAGAAGAAAAAAGAGGACAAATTTGAGAGAAATATCCTGAAACAGGAAGGTTATGGGGAGGAAAAAACAAAAGATAAGGAAGAGTGCTATTGTGGGTTGAGGTGTGACCCTAAAAAATACATGTTCAAGTCCTAAAATCTGGTATCTGTGGATGTGATATTATTTGGAAACAGGGTCTTGATAGCTGCAATCAAGTTAAAATGATATCATGCTGAATTATGGAGGCCTTAATTCAATGACTGATGTCCTTACAAAATGATCAAAATTTAAACACACACAGACACAGAGGGAAGAAGGTCATGTGAACGTGGAGATTATTTTAACAAAATATAATATTTTGGTTTGAAACTAAGTTTAACTGAAGAATTTTTATATTTGGTTGAGGTTAGATAATGTGCAATCTATGGCTTCAAGGCTCTTTTTAACCAGTGATCCTGACCAATAAAATGATTGCTTGACACCAAATGACCAAGACTCACTAGCCTCACTTCTTTTACTCCCTGTCCTGCAAAACAAGGCATAGTAACTCAGTATGAAACGGACATAATGTAACTGGTACTTGCTTCTCAGGTACTAATAGTGATTAAAAAGTTTGCGTCTGGGTGACTCAGTGGGTTAAAGCCTCTCCCTTGGGCTCAGGTCATGATCCCAGAGTCCTGGGAAAAGCCCAGCTTTGGGCTCTCTGCTCAGCAGGGAGCCTGCTTCCCGCCCCCCCACCCCGCCTGCCTCTCTGCCTACTTGTGATCTCTGTCAAATAAATAAATAAAATCTTTATTTAAAAAGTCTGCTTGAATGAATAATTTAATCTCCCTTATAAAACTTATTGATTTCCACTGTAAATTATTTTGTCCAATGTCTTGTATTCCCTCTGTGTAGATGATCAGATATTCAAAAATAAGAGATTTCAAATTAACATTTTTCTCTAGTCTTTCTTCAATATTTTAGTCAATTGCTTCATTTCTTTCAAATGATTTGTAATGCAAATGAAAGAATCTGAGAAGTCATAAGTTGGATTTTGACCTCTTAAATTTTCATTTAAATAGGTCCTGCCACAGTAAAGAACAGACCTTCTTGCTTTTGGGGTAAAAAGAATCACAATTTGAAATGTCATTTGCCTCAGGCAGGCACATCACATTGAGTTGCATTTAAACATAGCTTAAAGCCAGCTTTGCACTGAATTATAACAGAAAAGTCACTGAAGTTATCTCTTTTCATTCATAGTAGAAAAAGGAAAAAAATTTTAGTATTACTTAACATAACAAAAATGGTTCATGTATATTAGTCCACTAGATTTACCTTTATATAATGACAATTTTTCTCTGATAAATCTAAAAACTTATAATGTTATCCAATAATTGATATTATTTGGTATAATACCAGTATACACATGTGAACTAATGTGATAAAATATAGAGATACAATAGTTCAGTAATTATTTCAGTTGGCAACAATGAAGATTTCTAGTTAAGGACTATCTGATGAGGGCACAACAAAAGCTTTTTGAGGTCTAAAAGGATAAATTGTGAAAAAAAAATTAAGCCATCTCAGACAAAACAGTTTTAAAAAGAAGATCTCTCTTATTTTATGTAGATTCAGGTTGATACCCACAAAACATTACCAAGTTGGGCCAGTAATATTTTCTAACCATAAATTCTTTGTAATACATGTATCACCTTAAATTATTTGCTAATCATTTCTCTTTTTTTATTTAATTATTTTCAGTGTAACAGTATTTATTGTTTTTGCACCACACCCAGTGCTCCATGCAGTACGTGCCCTCTCTATTACCCACCACCTGGTTCCCCAACCTCCCACCCCCCGCCCCTTCAAAACCCTCTGGTTGTTTTTCAGAGTCCATATGGTTCATCTCCCCTTCCAATTTCCCACAACTCCCTTCTCCTCTCCATCTCCCCATGTCCTCCGTGTTCTTTGTTATGCTCCACAAATAAGTGAAACCATATGATACTTGACTCTCTCTGCTTGACTTATTTCGCTCAGCATAATCTCTTCCAGTCCTGTCCATGTTGTTACAAAAGTTGGGTATTCATCCTTTCTGATGGAGGCATAATACTCCATTGTGTATATGTACCACATCTTCCTTATTCATTCGTCCGCTGAAGGGCATCTTGGTTCTTTCCACAGTTTGGCGACTGTGGCCATTGCTGCTATAAACATTGGGGTACAGATGGCTCTTCTTTTCACTACCTCTGTATCTTTGGGGTAAATACTCAGCAGTGCAATTGCAGGGTCATAGGGAAGCTCTATTTTTAATTTCTTGAGGAATCTCCACACTGTTCTCCAAAGTGGCTGCACCAACTTGCATTCCCACCAATAGTGTAAGAGGGTTCCCTTTTCTCCACAACCTCTCCAACACACGTTGTCTCCTGTCTTGCTAATTTTGGCCATTCTAACTGGTGTAAAGTGATATCTCAATGTGGTTTTAATTTGAATCTCCCTGATGGCCAGTGATGATGAGCATTTTTTCATGTGTCTGATAATATTTGCTAATCATTTCTTAATACAATAAGAAACGAAGACTACAAATAGAAAAAGTTTAGAAAATAAAATAACAAGAATACATCAAATTAAAAATTATGATTGCAGGCTAAGTTATACTCAAAGGAAAATGTATAACCTTAAATATTTTTAGTAAGCTGAACTAAAGAGATAATAACAAAGAAAAAAAAAAGAAAGAAAAATCAGTAGGCAGGAAACTATTTAAAAAAACAACTACAGTAAAGGGATAATACTAATAAAAGTAGAAATCAAAATATTAGTGAAAGACAACAAAAATATATAAATATAAAAAGTAGGACTTTTTATAGTCCAGCCACACTAGTCTTTTTTTAGTTTCTTTTTTCTGCCACAGGGCATTTTCATAAGCTGTTTCTTCAACCTGGAATGGTAACTGCCCCTTCCTTTCACCTAGATAATACTAAGTGTTTAGAGATCTCAATTTAAACAACACTTCTTCAGAGAGGTTTCCTTGAAAACCGTATGGGTTAATTCTTTCTCAAGAGTCTAGTGCTTATCACCTTTGATTACTTGTTCACTGCTAGATTATAAACTCATCAGGGCAAGAACTATATCTGACTATTTCACCACAGAACTTCTAGTGCACTATATAGTGTTTTCATACAGTATCAGCTGAAGACATTTACATTGAATGAGTACATAGGTAAATAAATGAATGGAAGAAGTCTTAGAAAAAAATACAATAAAATATACAACTTCCCAGAAATTTAAATCCACAAATAAAAAGAACAACAAATACACAAAATTAAGAATGAAAAAAAAGGAAAGAATTATGTTAAAAGGATTTTATAAATTGTCAGAGATCACTAAATGTAAGCCTATGTAACCATATTTTAAAATCTCATGTAAATCAATAATTTCCTGGAAATATATAAATGATAAGAAAAAGTTATACAAAGAAAAATAATCCAATAGCCAGGGAAAACTCTTTGAAGTTTTTCAAATATGATCCCTACAAAATATCCTTTTAACTTTCAAAGAACAAATGCAATTTTGTAAAGCTGGCATAATCTAGCTTTAAAAACTAGGGACAACAAATATAATACCAAAAAAAGATCTTAACAATTCAATCTCAGTTATCAACATAGCAGTAAAAATACTAAATGGAATTCTGTCAACTCAATCATAGGAGAATATTAAAAGAATAATGTACCTTGGCCACATGGGTAGTTCAGTCAGTTAACCTTCCAACTCTTTATTTCAGCTCAAGTCACGATCTCACAGTTGGGTCTCCATGTAGGAGGGGATCCTGCTTAGGATTCTCTCTCTCCCTCTTCCTCTGCCACTGCCCCGCATCTAAATAAATAAAGAAGTAAATAACCAACCCTGACCAAGTAGATTTATCTCAGGAATTCAAAGATAGGGGTGCCTGGGTGATTCAGTCATTAAGCGTTTACCTTTGGCTCAGGTCATGATCCCAGGATCCTGGTCTTGCTGTCTCTCTCATTCTGTGTAAAATAAATAAATAAAATCTTTTTCTTTTAAAAAAGGAATTCAAAGAGAATGGAAAATTTAAGAAATACAGTAATATAGTTTCAACAGGCAAAAAGAGAAAAACCATATAGTGAGATCAATAGATGCACAGGAAAGGACATTTGATACAAATCTAGTACAAGTTCCTCATAGAAAACAAAAACAAAAAACAAAAATCTTGAAAAAAATTTCATTGACTAGTTGTAGCTAAAGTTATACTTTATGGTGAAACAGAGCAAGAGGAGAGGATAAATATAGAAAGATTTTATCAGCCATGCCTCAAACACCTGGTAGTGGCTAACAGAAGTAGTACTAGAAAGGAGAATCTTAAGCTTCTTCCAGATTCAGAAGGAAATAGTGTCATGATCTCCCCTTATGGGTGTCAATGAAATCTCTCTGAATAATGGCTAAACTAAGAGCTCTAAATAATTAGTATTATTTGGGTGAAATGAAGAGGCAGATATCATTCCAGGTTGAGGTAACAGCTTATGAAAATGCCCTGTGGCAGAAAGAGGAAACTAAAAGAGAAGAGTATGACTGGAGCATTAAAATGTCCTGGTTGGGATGCCTGGGTGGCTCAGTGGGTTAAAGCCTCTGCCTTCAGCTCAGGTCATGATCCCAGGGTTCTGGGATTGAGCCCCACATCAGGCTCTCTGCTCAGCAGGGAGCCTGCTTCCCTTCCTTTCTCTGACTCCCTCTCTGCCTACTTGTGATCTCTCTGTCAAATAAATAAATAAAATCTTTTAAAAAATAAAATAAAATGTCCTGGTTGATACACTGAAGAGAGTTTCCTTAAAGTCAGAAGCAAAGCAAGGAAGTCCAATAGTGACAGTTACTAAACACTGACTTGAAATTTCAAGCCAGTACAATAAATAAGCCAAAACACCAAAATATGACATATAGCAATTGTACACAGTCAAAATTATTTTTACTTTCATATGATACCATTATCCAACTAAAAATGGAAGACAAGATTAAAACTAGTTAGGAGAGTCTAGTAAGATATCTGATAACAAGGGGCGCCTGGGTGCCTCATTATTAAGCATCTGCCTTCAGCTCAGGTCATGATCCCAGCGTCCTGGAATTGAACCCCACATCAGGCTCCCTGCTGAGCAGGAAGCCTGCTTCTCCCTCTCCCACTCCCCTGCTTCTGTTCCCTCTCTCGCTGTCTCTCTTGTCAAATAAATAAATAAATAAGTAAATCTTTTTAAAAAGTTATCTGATAATGAAATAAGTATGCAAAATCAAGAGCATTTTTCACAGAACTAGAACACTCAATCCTAAAATTTGTATGGAACCACAAAAGACTCTGAAAAGTCAAAACAATCCTGAAAAAGAAGAACAAAACTGGAGGTATCACAATTCCATATTTAAAGATATATTACAAATCTGTAGTGATCAAAACAGTATGGGACTAGCACAAAAACAGACACAAAGATCAGAATGGAGAGCCCAGAAATAAATCCACAATTATATGGCCACTTAATCTCTGACAAAGGAGGCAAGAATATGCAATGGGGAAAAGACAGTCTTTTCAAAAAAATGGTATTAGGAAAACTGGACAGCTATATGAAAAACAATGAAACTGGACTGTTTTCTCACACCATACACAAATACCTAACTGGAGACAGGAATTCATCAAAATCCTGAAACCACAGAACTCCTAGAAGACAGCATAGGCAATAATTCCTGTGACATCAGCAGTAGCAACATTTTTCTAGACAAGTCTCCTGAGGCAAAGGGTACAAAAGCAAAAAATAAACTATTGGGACTATATCAAAATAAACAGCTTCAGCACAGCAAAGGAGAAAATTAATAAGGTTAAAAGGCAACCTACTGAATGGGAGGAGAGATCTGCAAATGACACCTGATAAAGTGTAAGTATTCAAAATCTATAAACAATTTATACAATTCAACCCAAACCACAAATTAACTAATTAAAAAATTGGCAGAAGACATGAACAGACATTTATCCAAGGAAGACTTGTTGATGGTCAACAGACACATGGAAAGATACTCAACATCACTCATCATTAGGGAAATGTAAACCACAATGAGATACCACATCATGCCTATCAGAATGTTTAAAATAAAACACACACACACACACACACACACACACATATGATAGGAGGATGTGCAGAAAAATGAACCCTTGGGGGCGCCTGGGTGGCTCAGCGGGTTAAAGCCGCTGCCTTCGGCTCAGGTCATGATCCCAAGGTCTTAGGATTGAGCCCCACACTGGGCTCTCTGCTCATCAGGCCTCCTCCCTCTCTCTAGGCCTGCCTCTCTGCCTACTTGTGATCTCTCTGTGTCAAATGAATAAATAAAATAAAATAAAATAAAATAAAATAAAATAAAATAAAAAGAAAAATGAACCCTTGTGTATTGTTGCTGGGAATGCAAATTGGTACAGTCATTGTGGAAAACACTATGGAGTGTCCTCAGAAAGTTAAAAATAGAACTACTCTATGACCCAGTAATTGCACTACTGGATATTCACCCAAAGAATACAAAAACGTTAACTTGAAAAGATATAAGCACCCTTATGTTAACTGCAGCATTATTTCCAATAGCCAAATAATGGAAGCAGCCCAAGTATCCATCAATAAAAAGACAGGGGGAGCAGACACTTAACCAAGTGTATATCAATAGATGAATGGATAAAGATGTAGTATATATACACAATGGAATATTATTCAGCCAAGAAAGAAGAATGAAATCTTGCCATTTGGAACAACATGGATGGAGCTAGAGAGTATAATGCTAAGTGAAATAAACCAGTTGGAGAAAGGATCCTAAGGAAAGATGGAGGTAGTAAAGTCAAAATCAGAGAAGGAGACAGGATGAGGGGGGAAAGCAGAGATCAAAGAATTTGAAGATGCTACACTACTAGCTTTGAAGATGGAGGAAAAGGTCACAAGTCAAAGTATCCCAAGTGTCTTCTAGAAGCTAGAAAAGACAAAGAAACAGTCTTCCCTAACCCTCCCGTAGGAATCCCCAACCCTCCCTGCTTACACCTTGAAATCAGAACTTCTGACCCCCAGAATTAGAATACAATACATTTTTAAAAATTTAAACCAAGTTTGTGTGGCATAATCTGTTATAGCAGCAACAGGAAACTCATACAAGAGCAATGGAAAACTTTAAAATTATATATTCTAGGAGAGCAACTTCTAGGAATTGATCCTAAAGAAGTTATCAAAGAGAATAAAAATGCTAAATAAAAGTACATGCACTACAACACTATTTATAGTTATTAACAACTGGAAACTACATAAGCATCAAACAGTAGGGGAATAAATAAATAAACCATTATATATCTTCAATAAAAACATGCAACATGGTAGTTACAAATTACCTGCTGGAAAAAATATAGAGAACTTGGAAAATTGTCATAAAAATTTTTTTTTAAAGAAGATAGTTCAGCTATCTAATAGATCAAAGAGAAGAAGAACAGCAACTCTAGGAACAGAAAAGCAACCACTTTCTGGAAGGTAGAACGTGTAGAGAAATGAATCTGAGACAATATACAGGAAGACAGACCTGGGTGGGGGGGTAGCTCCTTGGAACTTTTAGAAGTCTGCTTCACTGAGGGGCATTGCTCCAGAGGCTAAGTGGGGAGTGGAGCCCTCACAGGGACACTATGGTCTCAGAACCCCTGGGGTCACAAAAAGACCAGGGGTGTCTGTCTGTGGGCAAAGTTCCCATGTATCAGAGCCAGGAAGAAAGGACAGAAGCGAGGAGTGTGCTCTCAGCTCAGGGTTATCTTAAACTGTGATCACAGGCACAGTTAGGACACTGCTTTTTGAGCAGGGACCCCACAAGTGGCAGATCTGGGAGACTCACTTTCCTTCTCTGGGAGGAGTGGCATGGGAGCATGCTGCAGGAATCGGCTGGGTTTGGAGACTCCAAACAGGGCTGTGCGCCAGAGGTAGAAATGCTCACTCACAGGCCGGGTGAGCACCGAACATGGCCGGAGACCAAGGAGATGAGAGGGATTGAATTCTTTTCTCTGAGGACACATTGAGGAGTGGGGACCCAAGCTCTCAGCTCTTCCAGGAGGGAGATTGGGAGGCCGCCATTTTCATTCCCATCCTCCACAGCAGTACGGAAAGCATTCAGGGAACAGAAGCTCTTGAGAGTGAACCTAAGCAGATTACTTAGCCTGGTCCCTGGCAAGGGCAGTGCAATTCCACCTTGAGCAAAGACATTTGAGACTCACTGCAACAGGCCCCTCCCCCATAAAATCAGCAAGAACATCCAGCCAAGACCAAGTTCACCAATCAATGAGAATTGCGGAACTCCAGAGCTAGGGGAAAGCAACACATAGAATTCATAGCTCGTTTCCAATGATTCTTTAGTCTTTCAAAGTTAAATTTATTTTATTTTATTTTTTTCTTTTTTTTAATTTATTTATTTATTTTTATTTGTTTATTTACAGCATAACAGTGTTCATTGTTTTGGCATCACACCCAGTGCTCCATGCAGTACGTGCCCTCCCTATTACCCACCACCTGGTTCCTCAACCTCCCACCCCCACTCCCCGCCCCTTCAAAACCCTCTGGTTGTTTTTCAGAGTCCATAGTCTCTCATGGTTCATCTCCCCTTCCAGTTTCCCTCAACTCCCTCTCCTCTCCATCTCCCCATGTCCTCCATGTTATTTGTTATGCTCCACAAATAAGTGAGACCATATGATACTTGACTCTCTCTGCTTGACTTATTTCGCTCAGCATAATCTCTTCCAGTCCCGTCCATGTTGCTACAAAAGTTGGGTATTCGTCCTTTCTGATGGAGGCATAATACTCCATTGTGTATATGGACCACATCTTCCTTATCCATTCATCCGTTGAAGGGCATCTTGGTTCTTTCCACAGTTTGGCGACCGTAGCCATTGCTGCAATAAACATTGGGGTACAAATGGCCCTTCTTTTCACTACATCTGTATCTTTGGGGTAAATACCCAGCAGTGCAATTGCAGGGTCATAGGGAAGCTCTATTCTTAATTTCTTCAGGAATCTCCACACTGTTCTCCAAAGTGGCTGCACTAACTTGCATTCCCACCAACAGTGTAAGAGGGTTCCCCTTTCTCCACATCCTCTCCAACACACGTTGTTTCCTGTCTTGCTAATTTTGGCCATTCTAACTGGTGTTAGGTGGTATCTCAATGTTGTTTTAATTTGAATCTCCCTGATGGCTAGTGATGATGAACATTTTTTCATGTGTCTGATAGCCATTTGTATGTCTTCATTGGAGTAGTGTCTGTTCATATCTTCTACCCATTTTTTGATATGATTATCTGTTTTGTGTGTGTTGAGTTTGAGAAGTTCTTTATAGATCCTGGATATCAACCTTTTGTCTGTACTGTCATTTGCAAATATCTTCTCCCATTCCGTGGGTTGCCTCTTTGTTTTGTTGACTGTTTCCTTTGCTGTGCAGAAGCTTTTGATCTTGATGAAGTCCCAAAAGTTCATGTTTGCTTTTGTTTCCTTGGCCTTTGGAGACATATCTTGAAAGAAGTTGCTGTGGCTGATATCGAAGAGGTTACTGCCTATGTTCTTCTCTAGGATTCTGATAGATTCCTGTCTCACGTTGAGGTCTTTTATCCATTTCGAGTTTATCTTTGTGTATGGTGTAAGAGAATGGTCGAGTTTCATTCTTCTACATATCGCTGTCCAGTTTTCCCAGCACCATTTATTGAAGAGACTGTCTTTTTTCCATTGAATATTTTTTCCTGTTTTGTCGAAGATTATTTGACCATAGAGTTGAGGGTCCATATCTGGGCTCTCCACTCTGTTCCACTGGTCTATGTGTCTGTTTTTATGCCAGTACCACGCTGTCTTGGTGATCACAGCTTTGTAGTAAAGTTTGAAATCAGGTAACGTGATGCCGCCAGTTTTGTTTTTGTTTTTCAACATTTCCTTAGCAATTCGGGGTCTCTTCTGACTCCATACAAATTTTAGGATTATTTGCTCCAGCTCTTTGAAAAATATCGGTGGAATTTTGATCGGAATGGCATTAAAAGTATAGATTGCTCTAGGCAGTATAGACATTTTAACAATGTTTATTCTTCCAATCCAAGAGCATGGAACAGTCTTCCATCTTTTTGTGTCTTCTTCCATTTCTTTCATGAGTGTTCTGTAGTTCCTCGAGTACAGGTCCTTTACTTCTTTGGTTAGGTTTATGCCCAGGTATCTTATGGTTCTTGGTGCTATAGTAAATGGAATCGATTCTTTAATTTCCCTTTCTGTATTTTCATTGTTAGTGTATAAGAAAGCCACTGATTTCTGTACATTGACTTTGTATCCTGCCACGTTACTGAATTGCTGTTTGAGTTCTAGTAGTTTGGGGGTGGAGTCTTTGGGGTTTTCCATATAAAGAATCATGTCATCTGCGAAGAGAGAGAGTTTGACTTCTTCCTTGCCAATTTGGATACATTTTATTTCTCTTTGTTGTCTGACTGCCGTTGCTAGAACTTCTAATACTATGTTGAACAAGAGTGGTGAGAGTGGGCATCCTTGTCGTGTTCCTGATCTCAACGGGAAGGCTGCAAGCTTTTTCCCATTGAGGATGATATTTGCTGTGGGTCTTTCATAGGTAGATTTTATGAAGTTCAGGAATGTTCCCTCTATCCCTATACTTTGAAGCGTTTTCATCAGGAATGGATGCTGGATTTTGTCAAATGCTTTTTCTGCATCAATTGAGAGGACCATGTGGTTCTTCTCTCTTCTCTTATTGATGTGTTCTATCACACTGATTGATTTGCGAATGTTGAACCAACCTGCAACCCAGGGATGAATCCCACCTGGTCATGGTGGATAATCTTTTTAATGTGCTGCTGGATCCTGTTTGCTAGGATCTTGTTGAGAATCTTTGCATCCATATTCATCAATGATATTGGTCTGAAATTCTCCTTTTTGGTAGGGTCTTTGCCTGGTTTGGGGATCAGGGTAATGCTGGCTTCATAAAAAGAGTCTGGAAGTTTTCCTTCTGCTTCAATTTTTTGGAACAGCTTCAGGAGAATTGGTGGTATTTCTTCTTTGAAAGTTTGGTAGAATTCCCCAGGGAATCCGTCAGGTCCTGGGCTCTTGTTTTTTGGGAGGTTTTTGATCACTGCTTCAATCTCATTACTAGATATCGGTCTATTCAGGTTGTCAATTTCTTCCTGGTTCAATTTTGGGAGTTTGTAGCTTTCCAGGAATGCATCCATTTCATCTAGGTTGCTTAGCTTATTGGCATATAACTGTTGGTAATAATTTCTGATGATTGTTTCTATTTCCTTGGTGTTAGTTGTGATCTCTCCCTTTTCATTCATAATTTTATTAATTTGGGCTTTCTCTCTTTTCTTTTGGATTAGTGTGGCCAATGGTTTATCGATCTTATTAATTCTTTCAAAAAACCAGCTTCTAGTTTCATTGATACGTTCTACTGTATCTCTGGTTTCTACCTCATTGATCTCTGCTCTAATCTTGATTATTTCCCTTCTTGCATGTGGAGTTGGTTTGATTTGTTGTTGATTCTCCAGTTCTTTAAGGTGTAGAGACAGCTGGTGTATTCTGGATTTTTCAATGTTTTTGAGGGAGGCTTGGATGGCTATGTATTTCCCCCTTAGAACCGCCTTTGCTGTATCCCATAGGTTTTGGACCGAGGTGTCTTCATTCTCATTGGTTTCCATGAATTGTTTAAGTTCATCTTTGATCTCCTGGTTGATCCAAGCATTCTTAAGCAAGGTGGTCTTTAGCTTCCAGGTGTTTGAGTTCCTTCTGAACTTTTCCTTGTGATTGAGCTCCAGTTTCAAAGCATTGTGATCGGAGAATATGCAGGGAATAATGTCAGTCTTTTGGTATCGGTTGAGTCCTGCTTTGTGACCCAGTATGTGGTCTATTCTGGAGAAGGTTCCATGTGCACTTGAGAAGAATGAGTATTCTGTTGTTTTAGGGTGGAATGTTCTGTATATGTCTATGAGGTCCATCTGGTCCAATGTTTCATTCAATGCTCTTATTTCTTTATTAATTTTCTGCTTCGATGATCTGTCTATTTCTGAGAGAGGCGTATTAAGATCTCCTACTATTATTGTATTCATATCAATATGGCTCTTTATCTTGATTAATAGTTTTCTTATGTAATTGGGTGCTCCCATATTGGGGGCATAGATATTCACAATTGTTAGATCGTCTTGGCGGATAGTACCTTTAAGAATTATGTAGTGTCCTTCTGTATCTCTGACTACAGTCCTTAGTTTAAAATCTAATTTATCTGATATGAGAATTGCTACTCCGGCCTTCTTTTGAGGCCCATTGGCATGAAAGATGCTTCTCCATCCCTTCACTTTCAGTCTGGGTGTATCCTTAGGTTCAAAATGGGTCTCTTGTAGACAACATATGGATGGGTCCTGTCGTTTTATCCAATCTGCAACCCTGTGTCGTTTTATGGGCGCATTTAGGCCATTCACATTGAGAGTGATTATTGAGAGATAGGTTTTTATTGACATCGTGTTGCCTTTGAAGTCTTTCTGTCTATAGATTATTTCTATATTTCTGTTCAATGATATTCTTAGGATTTTTTTCTCTTTTATAGGACCCCCCTTAATATTTCCTGCAGTGTCGGCTTGGTGGTTGCATAGTCTTTTAAGCCTTGCCGGTCTTGGAAACTCTTTATCTCTCCATCCATTTTAAATGTCAGTCTTGCTGGATAGAATATTCTTGGTTGCATGTTCTTCTCATTTAGTACTCTGAATATATTTTGCCAGCCCTTCCTGGCTTTCCAGGTCTCTGTGGAAAGGTCTGACGTTATTCTAATGGGCTTTCCTCTGTATGTAAGAAGCTTCTTTGTCCTAGCTGCTTTTAAGAGGGTCTCTCTTGAAACATAATTCCCCATTTTAACTATAAGGTGCCGTGAGGACTTTCGAGAATCTAAAATCTTGGGAGGAAATCTTTCTGCCTCTAGTACATGAACATTGTTTCCATTCGTGAGATTGGGAAAATTTTCATAGACAACTTCTTCCACTATATCTTCTAGACTTCTTTCTTTTTCTTCCCCTTCAGGGATTCCAATAATTCTGACGTTGGAACGTTTCATGGCATCGTTTATTTCCCTGATTCTGTTTTCGTGGCTTCTGAGCTGTTTGTTCCAGGCTTCCTCCTGATCCTTTCTCTCTATCTGTTTGTCCTCCAGATCACTAATTCTATCTTCTGTCTCAGTTACCCTAGCTTTTAGAGAATTTAGATTGGACTGGAACTCATTGAGAGCATTTTGAACATCATCCCTGGTGGCTTTCAGTTCTGCCCTAACATTGTGAACATCATCCCTGGTGGCTTTCAGTTCTGCCCTAATCAATTCTGTTTGGTCATCCATGGCTTTCTCCAACCTAGCTATTGCCTGGATAATTGTTAGTCTGAATTCCTTTACCAACATATTGTCTATGTCGATAGCCATTAGTTCTGTTGCAGAAGGCCCATCCTCTGTATTTTTCTTCTGTTGGGTATTCCTCCTCCTAGTCATTTTGGTAAGAGATGACTGAACAGATGCAGCTGGACTTATCGATTGTGGTGTAGTCAATGTGCACCCTGGAACGCTTCTGTGCAATCAGGATTCCCCACCCAAATGAGAGAAAAAAGAAAAGAAAAAGAAATAGAGAAGAAGAAAGAAAAAAAGGGGGAAAGAAAAAAGGAAGAAAAAAAAAGAGAGAGAGAGATAGGAAAAAAAGGGAAGATACAAGAGAAGGCTCAGCCCAAATGGGCCACAAGGTAAGATTTGTGGAGTATACAAACAAAAACAGACAGACAAAAAGAGTGATAAAAGTATATGACAAGAGAAAAAAATATGTATATATAAGCAAAAAAAAGGGAAAAACCTCCTCAGAAAGAACCCCAAGTATAAGATTTATATATTGTCAGGACAGACACAAATTCACAGAAACACTGACAGAAGGAAAAATTGGGAGAATGGTTATAGATTCTCAGTGTGGGTGAGGAAGGTTATTTTGATTCTTCCTGAAGGTATCTTGATGTTTTTGTTAAGGGACTCAACTTTCCTAAGTTACAGGGGGATTAGAAACTGGTTTGCCTATAGGGGTAGCATTGATTGGGGAAAGGGGGTTACCTTGAAGTTTAACTCTATATGTATAGTAGAAAATAAAAATTAAAAAAGAATAAACTAGACTAAACTAAGTTAAAATTAAAAAAATAGAAAAACAAAAGAAAAACACGGGTGTATGTATTAAAAAGTTCAGGTTAGAAGGTTATTAAAGAATTTGATGTACTGGACATCTCAGTGTGATGGTAAATAGGTTAAAAAATTATCTGTATGTATAAAAAAAAAACCAGAATATTGGTAAAGAGTTAAAAATAAAAGTTGTATTTATGAAGTAGTGGTGGTTGTTCTCTTGTAGTCTTTTTTTTTTTTTTTCCTTCCTTCCTGGTTGGTTTTCTGGGGGAGGGGCCTGCCACGTGGGTTTTCAGACAATGATGTTCCCTGAGTTAGGTCCTCCCACTCCCCTCAAGGGGGTGAGCTCTTTTTTTTTCAGGAAACTGTTTTTTTTTTTTTTTTCAGTCTTTTGTTCTCTGGGGGTTTTTATGTTCTTTCATCTGCTTTCTCTCGCCTTGACAGCTTTTGATGGTTTTTGGAGGTTTAGAGGAGAGCAAACAGCACCCCAACCTCCCTCTCAGAGAGAAGCCTCAGACTGTTTTGCAAAAGCTGCTGGCAGAGTTGGTTCTGGGTCACTGTCCCTGGGGATGCAGGAGCTCCTCGTTGTGCCCAAAACCAGGGCAGCTGTGGCTGTCTAGGCAGCTCCAGACTGCCAGAGAAGTTCCGAGCAGAGATCGCGCACTGAGATTTTCCCGCTGTCCCGGGCTGGGAATGTCTGGTTTTTCCTGCTGCCAGAGCTCCAGGCTAGCGCCTATGAGCACCTATCCCAAGGGAGGGTGTGGGACGCGCGCGTTTCAGGATTGCCGTCAGGCCAGGCTCCCAGCCCCTCACGGGAGACAGACCCCACTCGTTCTCAGGCGCGCTGGCGTTCAGGTGCACTCGCGGCTCAGGGACGGAGACCTGATTTCTCAGCCGCACTCTCTCTGGCTCCGCGCCAGGGGAGGCTGTCCTGGGTCCCGGGACTTAGGTCACTGACCCTAACCGCCCAGGTTCCCACTATTACCCCCCCCCACCGCTATCCTTTGCTGTTTGTTTTTTTGTTTGTTTGTTTGTTTTGTTTTTTTTTCCCTTTTTATTTATTTATTTTTTTTTTCAGTGTAACAGTATTCATTCTTTTTGCACAACACCCAGTGCTCCATGCAAAACGTGCCCTCCCCATCACCCACCACCTGTTCCCCCAACCTCCCACCCCTGACCCTTCAAAACCCTCAGGTTGTTTTTCAGAGTCCATAGTCTCTTATGGTTCGCCTCCCCTCCCCAATGTCCATAGCCCGCTCCCCCTCTCCCAATCCCACCTCCCCCCAGCAACCCCCAGTTTGTTTTGTGAGATTAAGAGTCATTTATGATTTGTCTCCCTCCCAATCCCATCTTGTTTCATTTATTCTTCTCCTATCCCCCTACCCCCCCATGTTGCTTCTCCATGTCCTCATATCAGGGAGATCATATGATAGTTGTCTTTCTCCGATTGACTTATTTCACTAAGCATGATACGCTCTAGTTCCATCCACGTCGTCGCAAATGGCAAGATTTCATTTCTTTTGATGGCTGCATAGTATTCCATTGTGTATATATACCACATCTTCTTGATCCATTCATCTGTTGATGGACATCTAGGTTCTTTCCATAGTCTGGCTATTGTAGACATTGCTACTATAAACATTCGGGTACACGTGCCCCTTCGGATCACTATGTTTGTATCTTTAGGGTAAATACCCAGTATTTAGTGCAATTGCTGGGTCATAGGGTAGTTCTATTTTCAACATTTTGAGGAACCTCCATGCTGTTTTCCAGAGTGGTTGGACCAGCTTGCATTCCCACCAACAGTGGAGGAGGGTTCCCCTTTCTCCACATCCTCTCCAGCATCTGTCATTTCCTGACTTGTTCATTTTAGCCATTCTGACTGGTGTGAGGTGATATCTCATTGTGGTTTTGATTTGTATTTCCCTGATGCCGAGTGACGTGGAGCACTTTTTCATGTGTCTGTTGGCCATCTGGATGTCTTCTTTGCAGAAATGTCTGTTCATGTCCTCTGCCCATTTCTTGATTGGATTGTTTGTTCTTTGGGTGTTGAGTTTGCTAAGTTCCTTATAGATTTTGGATACTAGCCCTTTATCTGATATGTCGTTTGCAAATATCTTCTCCCATTCTGTCAGCTGTCTTTTGGTTTTGTTAACTGTTTCCTTTGCTGTGCAAAAGCTTTTGATCTTGATGAAATCCCAATAGTTCATTTTCACCCATGCTTCCCTTGCCTTTGCCGTTGTTCCTAGGAAGATGTTGCTGCGGCTGAGGTCGAAGAGGTTGCTGCCTGCGTTCTCCTCAAGGATTTTGATGGATTCCTTTCTCACATTGAGGTCCTTCATCCATTTGGAGTCTATTTTCCTGTGTGGTGTAAGGAAGTGGTCCAATTTCATTTTTCTGCATGTGGCTGTCCAATTTTCCCAGCACCATTTATTGAAGAGGCTGTCTTTTTTCCATTGGACATTCTTTCCTGCTTTGTCGAAGATTAGTTGACCATAGAGTTGAGGGTCGATTTCTGGGCTCTCTATTCTGTTCCACTGGTCTATGTGTCTGTTTTTGTGCCAGTACCATGCTGTCTTGATGATGACAGCTTTGTAATAGAGCTTGAAGTCCGGAATTGTGATGCCACCAACTTTGACTTTGTTCTTCAATATTCCTTTGGCTATTCGAGGTCTTTTCTGGTTCCATATAAATTTTAGGATTATTTGTTCCATTTCTTTGAAAAAAATGGATGGTATTTTGATAGGGATTGCATTAAATGTGTAGATTGCTTTAGGTAGCATAGACATTTTCACAATATTTATTCTTCCAATCCAGGAGCATGGAACATTTTTCCATTTTTTTGTGTCTTCCTCAATTTCTTTCATGAGTACTTTATAATTTTCTGTGTATAGATTCTTAGTCTCTTTGGTTAGGTTTATTCCTAGGTATCTTATAGTTTTGGGTACAATTGTGAATGGGATTGACTCCTTAATTTCTCTTTCTTCAGTCTTGTTGTTGGTGTACAGAAATGCAACTGATTTCTGTGCATCGATTTTATATCCTGACGCTTTACTGAATTCCTGGACAAGTTCTAGCAGTTTTGGAGTGGAGTCTTTTGGGTTTTCCACATATAGTATCATATCATCTGCGAAGAGTGATAGTTTGACTTCTTCTTTACCAATTTGGATGCCTTTAATTTCTTTTTGTTGTCTGATTGCTGAGGCTAGGACTTCTAATACTATGTTGAATAGCAGTGGTGATAATGGACATCCCTGCCGTGTTCCTGACCTTAATGGAAAAGCTTTCAGTTTTTCTCCATTGAGAATGATATTTGCGGTGGGTTTTTCATAGATGGCTTTGATAATATTGAGGTATGTGCCCTCTATCCCTACACTTTGAAGAGTTTTGATCAGGAAGGGATGCTGTACTTTGTCAAATGCTTTTTCAGCATCTATTGAGAGTATCATATGGTTCTTGTTCTTTCTTTTATTAATGTGTTCTATCACATTGATTGATTTGCGGATGTTGAACCAACCCTGCAGCCCTGGAATAAATCCCACTTGATCGTGGTGAATAATCCTTTTAATGTACTGTTGAATCCTATTGGCTAGTATTTTGGCGAGAATTTTGCGTCTGTGTTCATCAAGGATATTGGTCTGTAGTTCTCTTTTTTGGTGGGATCCTTGTCTGGTTTTGGGATCAAGGTGATGCTGGCCTCATAGAATGAGTTTGGAAGTTTTCCTTCCATTTCTATTTTTTGGAACAGTTTCAGGAGAATAGGAATGAGTTCTTCTTTAAATGTTTGGTAGAATTCCCCTGGGAAGCCGTCTGGCCCTGGGCTTTTGTTTGTTTGGAGATTTTTGATGACTGTTTCAATCTCCTTACTGGTTATGGGCCTGTTCAGGTTTTCTATTTCTTCCTGGTTCAGTTGTGGTAGTTTATATGTCTCTAGGAATGCATCCATTTCTTCCAGATTGGCCAATTTGTTGGCGTAGAGTTGCTCATAGTATGTTCTTATAATTGTCTGTATTTCTTTGGTGTTAGTTGTGATCTCTCCTCTTTCATTCATGATTTTATTGATTTGGGTCCTTTCTCTTTTCTTTTTGATAAGTCTGGCCAGGGGTTTATCAATCCTATTGATTCTTTCAAAGAACCAGCTCCTAGTTTCATTGATTTTTTCTATTGTTTTTTTGGTTTCTATTTCATTGATTTCTGCTCTGATCTTTATGATTTCTCTTCTCCTGCTGGGTTTAGGGTTTCTTTCTTGTTCTTTCTCCAGCTCCTTTACGCGTAGGGTTAGGTTGTGTACTTGAGACCTTTCTTGTTTCTTGAGAAAGGCTTGTACCACTATATATTTTCCTCTCAGGACTGCCTTTGCTGTGTCCCACAGATTTTGAACTGTTGTGTTTTCATTATCATTTGTTTCCATGAATTTTTTCAATTCTTCTTTAATTTCCTGGTTGACCCATTCATTCTTTAGAAGGATGCTGTTTAGTCTCCATGTATTTGGGTTCTTTCCAGCTTTCCTCTTGTGATTGAGTTCTAGCTTCAGAGCATTGTGGTCTGAAAATATGCAGGGAATAATCCTAATCTTTTGATACCGGTTGAGACCTGATTTGTGACCCAGGATGTGATCTATTCTGGAGAAGGTTCCATGTGCACTAGAGAAGAATGTGTATTCTGTTGCTTTGGGATGAAATGTTCTGAATATATCTGTGATGTCCATCTGGTCCAGTGTGTCATTTAAGGCCTTTATTTCCTTGTTGATCTTTTGCTTGGATGATCTGTCCATTTCAGTGAGGGGAGTGTTAAAATCCCCTACTATTATTGTATTATTATTGATGTGTTTCTTTGATTTTGTTATTAATTGTTTGATATAGTTGGCTGCTCCCACGTTAGGGGCATAGATATTTAAAATTGTTAGATCTTCTTGTTGGACAGACCCTTTGAGTAGGATATAGTGTCCTTCCTCATCTCTTATTATAGTCTTTGGCTTAAAATCTAATTGATCTGATATAAGGATTGCCACCCCAGCTTTCTTCTGATGCCCATTAGCATGGTAAATTGTTTTCCACCCCCTCACTTTAAATCTGGAGGTGTCTTCGCGTCTAAAATGAGTTTCTTGTAGGCAACATACTGATGGGTTTTGTTTTTTTATCCATTCTGATACCCTGTGTCTTTTGATTGGGGCATTTAGCCCATTAACATTCAGGGTAACTATTGAGAGATATGAATTTAGTGCCATTATTAGCCTGTAAGGTGACTGTTACTGTATATTGTCTCTGTACCTTTCTGATCTACTACTTTTAGGCTCTCTCTTTGCTTAGAGGACCCCTTTCAATATTTCCTGGAGAGCTGGTTTGGTGTTTGCAAATTCTTTCAGTTTTTGTTTGTCCTGGAAGCTTTTGATCTCTCCTTCTATTTTCAATGATAGCCTAGCTGGATAGAGTATTCTTGGCTGCATGTTTTTCTCGTTGAGTGCTCTGAATATATCATGCCAGCTCTTTCTGGCCTGCCAGGTCTCTGTGGATAAGTCTGCCGCCAATCTAATATTTTTACCATTGTATGTTACTGATTTCTTTTCTAGGGCTGCTTTCAGGATTTTCTCTTTGTCACTAAGACTTGTAAATTTTACTATTAGGTGACGGGGTGTGGACCTATTCTTGTTGACTTTGAGGGGGGTTCTCTGCATCTCCTGGATTTTGATGCTTGTTCCCTTTGCCATATTAGGGAAATTCTCTCCAATGATTCTCTCCAATAGACCTTCTGCTCCCCTCTCTGTTTCTTCTTCTTCTGGAATCCCAATTATTCTAATGTTGTTTCGTCTTATGGTGTCACTTATCTCTCGAATTCTCCCCTCATGGTCCAGTAGCTGTTTGTCCCTCTTTTGCTCGGCTTCCTTATTCTCTGTCATTTGGTCTTCTATATCACTAATTCTTTCTTCTGCCTCATTGATCCTAGCAGTGAGAGCCTCCATTTTTGATTGCACCTCATTAATAGCTTTTTTGATTTCAACTTGGTTAAACTTTAGTTCTTTAATTTCTCCAGAAAGGGCTTTAATATCTCCAGAGAGGGTTTCTCTAATATCCTCCATGCCTTTTTCGAGCCCGGCTAGAATGTTCAGAATTGTCATTCTGAACTCTTGATCTGACATAGTACCAATGTCTGTGTTGATTAGGTCCCTAGCCTTCGGTACTGTCTCTTGTTCTTTTGTTTGTGGTGATTTTTTCCGCCTTGTCATTTTGTCCAGATAAGAGGATATGAAGGAGCAAATAAACTACTAATAGGGTGGCAAAGACCCCGGAAAAATGCGCTGTAACCAAATCAGAAGAGACCCCAAATTGTGGTGGGGGGGGGGGAAGGGGATAAAAAACAGGTTCTGAAAAAAAAAAAAGAAAAAAGAAAAAAAAAAGAAAAAAATTTAAAAAATAAAACAAATAAAAAAATATAAAAAAGAAAGAAAAAATATATATATTTAGATGAACTAGTCAAAAAACGTTAAAAAAGAAAAGGGTAAACGTTTTTTTTTTTTGTTTGTTTTGTTTTTTTTTTTTTTTAAAGATTTTATTTATTTATTTGACAGAGAGAGAGATCACAAGTAGGCAGAGAGGCAGGCAGAGAGAGTGAGAGGGAAGCAGGCTCCCGCCAGAGCAGAGAGCCAGACGCGGGACTCGATCCCCAGACCCTGAGATCATGACCTGAGCTGAAGGCAACGGCTTAAACCACTGAGCCACCCAGGCGCCCAGAAGAAGAAAAAAGAAAAAAGAAAAAAAATTGAAAAAAGAAAAAAAAATAAAAAATTGAAAAAAGAAAAAAAAATTGAAGTAGCCGCAAGACTAAAGAATCATGGGGAGAAAGCCATGAGTTCCGTGCTTTGCTTTCTCCTCCTCTGGAATTGCTCTGCTGTCTTAGGAATTGAATCTGCTTTCTCCTTGATAGGTGAACTTCGTCCTGGCTGGATATTTTGTTGATCTTCTGGGGGATGGGCCTGTTGTAGTGACTCTCAAGTGTCTTTGCCCGAGGCGGGATTGCACCGCCCTTACCGGCGGCCGGACTAAGTAATCGGCTCGGGTTCGCTTTTGGGAGCTTCTGTTCCCTGAACGCTTTCCGTAGAGTTCCGGAGGACGGGAATGAAAATGGCGGCCTCCTAGTCTCCGGCCCGGAGGAGCCGAGAGCCTGGGGCCCCACTCCTCAGTGCGCCCCCAGAAGACAGCACCCAATCACTCCCGTATCCCCAGCCTCTAGCCGCGCTCCGAGCTCACCCAGCCCGCGACCAGTTCAAGGTAACCCCGAGCTGAAAGTTCAGTCCTCGGCTCTGTCTTTGCAGCCGGTTTCTCCGTTCTAATACCTGCGAGCTCTCCGACACTCTGACACCCCCGATCCTTCTGTGACCTTGCGGGGCCTGGGGCCACGCTGGCCCCGCGTGGGCTTCACCCCGGTTTAGCCCCTGGAGCAATGTCCCTCAGTGGAACAGACTTTTAAAAGTCCTGATTTTGTGCTCCGTTCCTCCGCCGCTTGCCGGGAGCCGGCCCCTCCCCCCGCGGTCTATCTTCCCGTCGTTTTAGATTCACTTCTCCGCCAGTCCTACCTTTCAGAAAGTGGTTGATTTTCTGTTTTTAGAGTTGCTGTTCTTCTTCTCTTCGCTCTCCGGTTGGATTTGTAGGTGTTTGCTATGTTTAGATAAGCTATTGAGCTGATCTCCTGTTACCTGATGTAGTCTCAGGCTGCTACTTCTCCGCCATCTTGACTCCTCCTCTGCTGTTTGTTTTTTGAGTGCTTTCAACCAGACTCCAAGTTAATGCTGTCCCCAGACGCAGAGCACTCTCGTTTTGGGGTGTTACTTTCCGATCGGTCACCTCTGGTGGCTCCCTCCCCCTTTTGTTTATCTTCCGATATCAGTCGGACATTCCCAGTCTGCTTTACCTGCCACTGGCGTCTTCTGCTCCTGTAGAGATCCAGACGTGTATAATTCTGATCTCAGGCTGATTTCATGGGTGGTCGGAGTTCTTTGGTAGGTAATCAGCTCACTTTAGGGTACAGGTTGAAATGGTGCCTCCTCCTACTTCCCCGCCATCTTGCTCCCTCCTATAACTTACTATTTTTTATTCCATTTTACGTATAGGTATGAAAAGTGAAGTGATAGTTTACTTTGTCAGTGAATAGTATTAGAAACTTAAAAGTAAGAAACTATTACAGAATGTGAATATATTGTCTTCATCAGCAGAACTTCACAAAAAAGTCAAATATTGACAATTTTAATGTCCTCATGATTCCAATGTAAGATCAGTTAAATTAATTAGAATGATGGTTCACTTTTTTATCCAATTCATGGAATTAAAGTAAAGCTTTTGGGAATTTATTAGTTAAGGTGAAATACTACAAGTGTTCTGGTAAGGTCAATAGTAAAATTTCTCATTAAAAAGAAAATAATCAGATTTATGATGGTACTGCAGATTTTATTAAGAAGTATAGCCTTTTGATAAACACAATGTTCTTAGTAAATTAAGAATCCTGTGGAATAGAAATATACTAGAAATTTGTTGTGGAATACACATTACATGTAATTGCATTCAAAGAAAGCTCTGATATTCGAATAGTCTAAATAGAAGCTTTGGTGTCAAAATGTAGACATACCTGTTTACACAAGGCAAATAACTTACAGTTTTTGTGGTGAATCCCTGTGTTGAATTATAAAACATACTTCAGAAGGTACGCATTCTCTTGAGCCATCACCAGTGAGATTTTAGAAATGCTCAAGGATTTGAAGAACTATTTTATAAATCAACCTAAGCCACCACAATGATATTGGACAGTTTTTAGAAATAAGACTTCCAGGATCACCTGGGTGACTCAAATGGTTAAGCATCTGAGAAGAGTCATTAGGTGACTTATTTCACAGTTGTAATAGAAAGATATTCTGAGTGGTGCTTGTGGAAATGTTTTGACTGAAATGTTTATGTATTTGTGGTGGCCATGAGTTGTACATCCTCTCTCAGCCTAGGTCCTTCCCTCCTCTCTTTCATTCAGCATTAGACTTCCATTGCCAGTTCTCCCAGCCTTTTTAAATCCTCCCCCATTTTCTCTCACAGTATACCTTTTTTTTTTAATATTTTATTATTTATTTGATAGAGAGAGAAAACACAAGCAGGGGGAGTGACAGGCAGAGGGAGAGGGAGCAGTAGGCTCGCCGCAGAGCAGGGAGCCTGATGTGGGACTCAATCCCAGGACTCTGGGATCACAATCCTATCCTAACGCAGACACTTAACCTATAGAGCCACCAGGTATACCTATGGTTAAGAAATTTAAAGTGTTGAGAACTTTAGTCAACTTTTTACATAAGCCAAAATATTAATTTAAAAAATACTCTAAAGGTGCTAAAACACCTGATAAACTTGGGGCAAAAGCAAAGTATACTAAATGGAAGATATTGTCATTTCTATTTTTTAAAAATGAAATGTGTTAGTCCCGGTTCTCTAAGAAGCAGACATCAATATGAGATTAAATTTGGAAAGCATTTTTTTTGTAATTTTAAGAAAGATTTATTTATTTATATTAGAATGTAAGCAGGGGGAAGGGGCAGAGGGAGAGGAAGAGAGAGAATCCTCAAGCCAGCTCCCTGCTGAGTGAGTGCAGAGTTCTACATGGGGGCTGATCCCAGGACTCTGAGTTCATGACCTGAGATGAAATCAAGGGTTGTTTGCTTAACCAACTGAGCACCCGCCACCCCAAACATGGGAGTGTTTTATTAAGGGTATATTGCTAGAGAGTACCTGTTAAGGACACTCTATCTGAGATCTATCCTCTTTATATTTTAAAGTGCGCAATAGCATATTGTTAACCAAAGGTACTATTTGTACAACAAATTTCTAGAACTTACTCATCTTGCATATAGAAACGTTATATTCATCAAAAAATAATTTCCTATTTTCTCCTCTCCCAAGCCCCCAGCAATGACCATTCTATTCTGTTTCTATCAGTTTGACTATTTTAGATACCCTATATAAGTAGAATCATGCAGTATTTGTCCTTCTGTGACTGGCTTATTTTGCCTGCTCTAATGTCCTCCAAGGTTCATCCATGTTGACACAAATGACAGGATTTCTTTTATTTTTTTAACTGGAATGATATTCTATTGTATTGTATAGACCACATTTTCTTTATTCCTTCATTGTAGATGGACATTTGGATTGTTTCCATATCCTGGAATAATGTTTCAATAAACATGAGTGTGCAGATACCTCTTTGAGATCCTTATTTCAAGTCTTTTGAATATATACCCAGAAGTGGGATTGATGAATTAAAACCACAATATGAGATATCATCTCATACTTATTAGGATGGCTGTTATACACATTTTTAAAAGTGTTGGCAAGGATGTGAAGAAATTGGAACACTTGTGCCCTGTTGGAATGTAGAAAGGAACAGTCACTCTAGAAAGCAGTATGGAGGTTCCTCAAAACATTAAAAATAGAACTATATAGTGATTTTTTTTAAAAGATTTTATTTGTTTATTTGACAGACAGAGATCACAAGTAGGCAGAGAGGCAGGCAGAGAGAGGAGGAAGCAGGCTCCTCGCAGAGCAGAGAACCCGATGTGGGGCTCCATCCCAGGACCCTGAGATCATGACCTGAGCTGAAGGCAGAGGCTTTAACCCACTGAGCCACCCAGGTGCCCCTATTTAGTGATTTTTGAACATTAGAAAATAAAAGCAGAACAATTATACTTGATACATATTAACATTTTTTTAGAGGAGGAAGGGGCCAAGGGAGAGGGAGAGAATCTTAAGCAGGCGCCATGGCTAACACAGAGCCTGACACAGAGCTTGATCTCATAACCCTAAGATCATGACCTGAGCCAAAATCAAGAGTTGGACACTTTATCAACTGAGCCACCCAATTATGCTCCCATATTAACATTTTTGAATAGTTTCTGAGACTTACCTGTTACTGAAACTATATCACTCATAAACGTTTTAGCATAAGTTTTTAATGCCTGCCCTCAGAACCCTGAGAATCTGTAATTGTGGTTCAAAGGCCATTGCAGGGAGAAGTAGATACCAACCAGGGTATGTCTGGGGCCTGCCTCCTATGCTTTGAACTGAAGCAGCCCACTTCATGTGTTTTATGTGTCGGTTTGTACAAAAATTTTTTTTTTTTTCAAAATAAATTCTGTTTAAAATATTTAAAAACTACTGACCTAGTGTTCTTTTGAATTTTAAAGCAAAACCCAGTGTTTAAAAATATTCTGCAATAATACTTTCAACTCTTTGGAAAGTAGGCTGGTTTTTGGAGTTTTTCCTCTTCTTATTCTAAATTAGTTTTATTATTTGGCTTTTGTACCTACTTAAATGGGATGAGGGAGAAGGCTTCAAAATGGCTTTATAAAGTCAACGACTTATAAAAATAATGTGTATTTTAATATAGGAATATAGTGATAATGAAAAGAAAACATGTGCCCATGAAAATTAGTACACAGAGACTTATGGTAGTATTATATTCTATTTGGAGAAGGTGGCAATACTAGAAAGAACGCAGACCTTCATGTATTAAAATTCTGTGAAATTCTGACTACCAAACAGTGTTTAAAATAAGAGATGACCTCTACATATAGAAATATTAAATCAAAAGAGACAATATAATCACAACTAGAGTTTTAAAGAGTAACAGGAACTAATATTGGTTATTTCTTTTTTAAGGTGGTTCATGATTTTAATTTTTTTATCATTTTTTGTTCTCTAAATATTTTCCCAATGTGCATCCATTTCTTTTGTAATCAAGCAAGCAAAACCAAAATAATTTTATTTTTAAATCAGTATTGTAACTTTTAAAAAAGATTTTATTATTTATTTATTTATTTTGAGAGAGAGAAAATGAGTGAGGGGGAGGGCAGAGAGAGGAGAAGCAGACTCCCTGCTGACAGGGAGCTGGATATGGGGCTTGATCCCAGGACCCTGAGATCATGACCTGAACCAAAGGAAGACACTTAACCAACTGAGCCACCCAGGCACCCCAGTGAATTTTTTGTTATACTATGGTACGTAAACAAATAGAGCTGCAATTGAAATGTTCAACAGTGGTATCTGGATCAGGTTAGGAAGAAGGAGAGGTCAGGAAGTGTTTGGACTGGGAGAAAATGGGACTAAATTTCTCCATGTCCACAGACGAGGTAAAGCAAAGTGAAGGAACGAAAGATCTGGCATGATAGGTAGTTGGGATCAGAGAGTGCAATATTAAAGTTTAATATATTTGAGGTAGAAAAGTTCTACTGAAGACAAGAATCTGCACTAGAGTCTGGGGGTAGAGTTAAGGTTTATACAGTTTAAGAGTCCAGTGATTTTATGACAAAGTCATTATATGAATTGTCCATGTTGATGTTGATATGAAGATTGCAGAATTCAGGGTAGATAAAGAATGCCAAGTAAATTTCCAAAATCTTCATTAGCAAAGGGGAGTGGAAAGGAGGTCAACACAAGATGGCAATGAAGAATGGCTTAAATTTTAGATGAGAGTGATTTGTCATCTTTTTTATATATGCATATATATGTAAGTCTCATTTTATTTATTTGTTTTATTTACCTAACAACTCAGAATAAAAAGTGTTGATAGGGATAGTACTTATGTAAAGCTTTAAGGAAAATAAGGCTTTATTTTCTTATTGTTTAATATTAAAAGTAATATTAATACATATTTTAAAACTTTTACCAAGATGTATAGACAATATATTAAAAAAACAGGCTGCACACAAACACATGTCAGCAGTGTGCATCCAGCATTTCCTAGAGTGTTGTGAATCTGAATTACATGAGCATAAAGATCTTTAGAGTCTGTCTCTGTTATGAGGCAGGAACTTTACATCAGATTTCATCAGACTATGCCCCCTGGATAAATCCTTTCTTTGTTCTAATTCCCTGCTAAGCAATCAATTTTCAGACTACTCATTCTCCTTTCAAGTAGTCAATTCTGATATAATGCCTGGTTTGAAAGTGTGAACTTGTTCCAACACAATTGATATATTAAGGAAAAAATGAAATTAATGTGAATTATGAATTTCACATTTAGTTGCATGTGATATTATCCCTGAGAAACACTAGATCCACCCTCTGGCCACCTTCTTGTGATAGTTCACAACCCTTTCATGTGAAACATTTACTCATCCCCTCCTGTAAATCCTGCCCCCACCCCCACCACCAAAGTATTATCTCATTACAGCAACAGCTTGAAATCAAGGATCTTGCCAGCTAATCAGGTCTGGGTGTAGAAGGGGCACCAAGGGTGTGGTTCCTTAAGTACCTTTCCTTTGAAGACCTGAAAATTAATGGGATTATTTTTCTGAACAATGCACTCAACATATAGCGGGAGGCACAGGAAAACCCCTCTTAGATAAAGAAGGAAAACAGAAGGCACACAGCAGTTCCTGGTCCATAGCAATTCTGAAACCCAGTCAGGCACATATTGCTAGTTTGTTTGTTTGTTTGTTTGTTTGTTTTTTAAATAAATCTCAGTCTTAATTCCTGGAAGGTGTTTTTTTTGTTTGTTTGTTTGTTTGTTTCCATGACTCATTGGCTCTATCCCTGAAATCATGGCTCCACTCCTGCCTTTTGAGTCATCCCTCCTTTTCCATAAGAACTTGTCTCTGTTTGCAACATAGCCTGTTCTTGCCAATCTTATATAGGTTTTTTTGAAGCATGGAGTTCAGGGATTGGTGGATTTTCACAGGTGTAAATGGTCACCTATGACATCATCTGTAGAAGTAGTTTGTAATAGTCCAAACACTTGTTCTTATTTTTCACTGTCTCTTTCCCTTTCAATCAGAGCTAGTAAAATTGTTAAAAAAAAAAAAAAAAACACTGTGGGATTTTAATGTATCAATTTATAATCTGCTTCTTTAGATAAAAGAGATAAAAGCCATAAACACACTTATTTTGAGACGAACCCTTCTCTACTTCGGGTTCCTGTGAGATTGTTGAGGGGAAAGCCTTTAAGATAGTTAGAAGTCTTTTCTCTGTCTGAAACACCCTATGAGATATGGTTTTAGGTTTTTCTGAGGTCTTAATAAAGGTCTTACAACCCTACTCCGGATTCAACCTTAGCCTAGAAGCTACTAGGGATGAGAGACTGTTTTATTTTCAAGCCCAGTGAATCCTGTATCCTTTATATTTAACAACTTATTATTTAACTCGTTTATTTCCTTTCATATTGTATCACAGAAGTCAGGTAGCATTTTTAATACTCTTCCTGGAAATCTCCTTAATTAATATTATTAAATTCTCCATGTACATTTTGATGTATATTTGGTACATTTCTATGCTACCAAACTTTCTAATACTATATTAAAAGCATTTCCCTTTCATCCAGATTCCAGTAACATATCCCTTACTATCCTTTGAGCCTTTACTAAAACCCTCTTTGAAGCTAACTTTGAAACTAACTGGCTACTAACACTCTCCTCAAAGCCATTTAGCCTTTATCTGGTCCCAAAGTCAATGCCACATGTTTTAGGGTTTTGGAAAGAAAATCTCCACTTCCAGGCTTAAAATTTTGTTCTAGTTATCTTTTGCTGCGTAACAAATCTCCTCCAGACTTAATGATATAAAACAGCCATTTTATTATACTCATGGATCAATCAATGGTCATTTGGACTGCCTCTCTATCTTGACTATCATAAATAATGTTGCTATATACATAAGGGCCAACTGGTTAAGGCATTAGGCTGAAGATCACTGCTATTTACATAGCAGATATGGTCTTTCTCTGCTTCTCAATTTCTGGGGACTCCTCTGGTAAGGCTTAAAGCCTGAGGGTGTCTTGATGACTAGGGAATGGAGTCATCTTGAAGTGTCTTCAGTCATGTCTAGCATTTGACGGTGGCTATTGCCTGGCAAACCTACACATGGTCTGTCCTTATAGCCTGGGCTTTTTCACAGCATGTGGCTTCAGCCCTCCTACATGGTGGTCTAGGGCTCCAAAGGTGAGTATCCTACAAGTTGGAAGTGCATGTCATTTTTATTACTTAGCTTGGAAAGTCAAACTGTTTCACTTTTCTTATATTGACTGATCAAAGGAGTCACACAAAGATCTTCCTTGGGTTCCTGGGTGGCTCAGTCATTAAGCATCTGCCTTTGGCTCAGGTCATGATCTTGGAGTCCTGGGATCAAGCCCCAAATGGCATCTGGCTCCCTGCTCAGTGAGGAGTCTGTTTCTCCCTCTTCCTCTGCTCCCTCCACTCCTGCCACTCATGCACTCTCTCTCAAATAGATAAAATAGTAAAAAAAAAAAAAAAAAAAAAAAGATCTTCCCTAGTTCAAAGGAAGGGTACATAAATCCATCTCTTGGTGGTAAAAGTTTTAAGGCCACATTATAAGAACATATGAGATGTGTTATATTGTTATGGCCATCTGCAGGAAAATAAAATCTGCCACACCCTATCAGCCTCAGTGAGGAGCTGAACTATTGACAACCTATCATTGACCTCTGAATATGGACGAAACAAAGTGATTGTTCACAAATGAACAAGACAGTTTTTGAAGGATATCCAAGGAAAATATTGACTAATCATCTTTTTCATAAATTGACTGCCAATCTAAAGGATCTTCGTAAGACTAGCTTCATTGGTATGTAAACTGGCAGTTTCACAGGGCTCCATGCTTAGAGAGACTCCACACTCCGCTTTAATTTTCTGTTGTAGCTATCTTGAAATTCCTAATTTTTAAACTTTTTCTCTTTTTCTCTGTCTCACAAATTATTTTATTATTTCTGGACTTCCATCTGTTAGCAGTCAGGGCCAGCTTGGATTTTATTAAGGATGTATTAGGCCTACATCTCTACATATTCTTGTCAAACACTGCGTCATACACTTAACAGAAGCAAGGCAATCTAGGGACAAAACAACATATGAAACAAGACAATCATACATCTAGACAGACACATACACACACACAAAGAAAAAAATAAACAGTGGAAAAATAAGTAGGTGAATGACAAAATATTAATCAAATGTGTATCTTTACAGTGAAAAGGTTAATTACTTTATTACAATGGCATACTTTTAATTCCTCTATTTAAATCTGATTACAAATCCTAAAGTGAGAAAAATTTGTATCAAGAGCTTAATGAAATTTGAACTCAGATCATGGTAGACCTACCTGGCAACAGAAAGCAAAGCAGTATGGGCACAAAGGGACCCAGTGAGTATTTCTGTTAGCCGATGGTCCTTTGGAATGTTGTCAAGCGAGAATCTTCAAAATGATCTTGAGGGAAGCTTAAAGTAATGTTAAATGATGAGGAGGCCATAATAAAATCTGAATAAAAAGAGAAAGCTGAGGGGTGCATGGGTGGCCCAGTCGTTGAGCTTCTGCCTTCAGCTCAGGTCATGATCCCAGGATCCTGGGATCGAGCCCCGCATCGGGCTCCCTGCTCGGCGGGAAGCTTGCTTCTCTCTCTCCCATTCCCCCTACTTGTATTACCTCTCTCTGTGTAATGAATAAATAAAAATCTTAAAAAAAAAAAAAAGAAAGTTGAATTTCTTGCTACTATGTGAAATCTATGCTGGTCAGAAACAGTCACTCTGAGTAGAACAGACTGCTGATTTTATACAGGGCTTTTGGGGAAGCTTTGAGTTCAAGGATTGATGGACTTTCAGAAGTGTAACAGCTGACATAATCTGTAGAAGCATGGCTACTTGGGTGAGACTGTTAGTTGCTTGGCACTCATAGACAGTTTATTGTTGTCTGTTCCTGACTAGGTGACTTTCTGAAGCAAGCGGATTGGTTGCTTTGAGAAAATATTTTTACTGAGGCATATTGCCATTGATACACTGAAGAGGTTTAAAACTGTTTCTGGTGGCTACTTATTACTTTCTGCCTGCCACCCCCTGACAATCTATTTAGCCATTTCCCCTAGGTCTAATCTATTTCCTACAAATTCTGAATTCCTCCAATTTCATTGGTAAGATATTTCATTTGTAATCGGCCTCAAAGCTTTCATCCATTTACACAAATGGATAGGCAGCCATCCTTGCATCAAATCCTGATCTACAATCTGATGTAGTATACAAAGGATCAGATTGTCAGATCAGACTCACATGAATCAAAGATCTTGTCCAGTATCAAACTTTACTAATAATTTCAATAGGCAATCAAGAAGCAGGTCTAACACATGGAAGGTGGCGCCTGCATGAGGTAACTTCACAAGACCTTATGGCTGGGCCAAAGAGTGGCATGTCTACTGTAGGAAGAAAGCATCTGAAAGCCATCCTCAACTGCATGGTTTTTCTTCTTTGATTTATTAGCCTGAAAAATATTTTACTAAATTCCTGATGATTGAACTATGTTTGCTTGATAATTATATTTTAATATTCTTATTATTTTTAAGTGTTTTGATTTTTTTTGAATTTTTATTATTTTTTATTTATTTGAGAGAGAGAGAGTGAGAGAGAAAGAGAGTAGGAGCAGAGGGAGGGGCAGAGAGAAAAGCAGGCTCCCGACTGAGCAGGGAGTTCAAAGTGGGGCTCTATCCCAGGACCCTGGGATCATGACCTGAGCTGAAGGCAGGTGCTTAACCAACTGAGCCACCCAGGATCCCCAAGTGTTTTGAATTTTTGAATTAAAAAATTATTACTGGATTTATTATGTATTTGTCTGAGAATATGACTCATTCAGTTTTTGCTTTTTCATATGTCTTTAGGTTATTTTATTGGCCAACTTATAAGCAATATTTTATTGACTCTGGTGATAAAATGTACTGTTTTAGATTCACATTGTTATTTCTATTCTATATTATCCATGTTATGTAACGATTTTATTTTTGTGTGTGTTCTCTAAATCATTACTTCACTACTTCAGACTTTTTTATGCTTTACCATTATCTTTTCAATGGCTATTTAGACAATATGTCTAAATATTAATTGGTTTTAATACCCTCCACAAGTCTTTTTTTGTCTTCTCAATCCTGATTTCACTCTTCTAAAATTAAAATAACCCCTAAAGTAAACTTTCAAGTAAATATTTTTAGGGAAGTTAAGTTTAGGGGTATATGTTTCATATCTTTGTATAATTAGGACTATCTTTCTCTTTGTACATAAGCAATAATTTGGTTGGGTATTGCACCATCTTTCTCTCAGAGTTGGGTGAATCCTGCACAGCTGTCTTCTGACATTACTTCTGCGCAAATATTTTAGATCACATTTTGTTTGCTTTTGTATTTTAGTTTTCTAAATACTTTAGGATTGCATTTTCACCCTTGAAAATCTTAAATGTCATTGAATTGTGGCTAGATGGTTATTATTTCTCTGTGAATTCACTCCTGGTCTCTTAATGGTGTCTATCATATGTCTCACTATTTGCCTACAATCCTCTTTTGTTCTAGGATTTAAGAATCTTCTCAAGTGTGTCCTTTACTTCATTGTTTATTTAGCCAGTATGTCTTGAATGCCAACTGTTTGTCAATGTACTAAGTCTTGGGAATAAAATGAGTAAAACAGATATGATCCCTTTCTCTTGGATCTTCACTTTGGGTAGGGGAAATATAGAGATATACAGAGAGAGTCCTTCCTTTACGTAATCAAAGATGCCATGTCCTCCTCATCAAAG
Organism: Meles meles; assembly: GCF_922984935.1. Taxonomy (NCBI): domain Eukaryota; kingdom Metazoa; phylum Chordata; class Mammalia; order Carnivora; family Mustelidae; genus Meles; species Meles meles. Next base: position 153,156,072 of record NC_060066.1, on the reverse strand, counting down.
ATGATGTGCAGGGACACAAAAATGGGATTGGGTCTAATTATTGTACAGGGTTTTTCTCATTCAGTTTTTCTGCCTCAGGACCCCGGCTGCATTTTGCTTTATGGAAATTCATCCTGGGTTCCAGTAGATTATAAAGCATCACTGTCTTTTCTTTATTATATCATGAAAAGATGGTTCTAAGCAAATCTACTATCTCTAGCTATCACCCAGTGTCCCTATTTGGTTATAGTTTTAGTTGATTTTTTTTATCTCAATAATAGAGTAAGAACTATGATTTGATTTGGCATATCAGTTCGTCTTTATACCTGAGACTCAATCAGAGGACAGGTTTCTGAGCTAGTGGGGAGTTTGAATATTTGCAGATCTATGACTATCCCTTCTGACTGTTGGTTACAAAGCCTGTATATTATTTAGTCTTCTTGTTTTCTCTTTTTTGTCTCTCCAGGTCGTCTTTAAAAATTTATTTTTAAATTTATTTTATTAAATATTTATTAAATATTTTATTAAATATTATTTTAAATAAATTTTGACTATAGAAAATAAATATTATTAAATATTATTTTAAATAAATATTGACTATAAGAAGCATCTAGTAGAGAACATAAAACAGAATCAAAATGTTTGGATGCTTTCTTAAAGCTAATTTTGTTTTAAAAATAAAATATTTGGTCAAAAGTGTAATTTAAGTATATTCTTTGGTGAAATATCACTGAGTTTTGTCAATTCTTGTTATTTCAGTGCATAAATGAGAAATGATCATATGCATGTATTTCTAAAAATTGTCTTGTAAACAAATGGAGGAATAAAAACTTTATCTCTCTCAAAACAAGCAAGCAAGTAAACAAAATTTCAAGCCAGCAACTAACAAAAAAGCATGTCCAGAGCTCTAGTTAGCTCCCTATGAAAAGAAAATGAGTTAGAATTTTAATTGTGGTAGGCTTTTTTTTTTTTTTTTGTTCTACCTATGTTTGAGTAAGTGTATCATATTGTGGGTATGTATTCATGTACAAATGACCATTCCCTCAGTATTGAAAAGAATTGAATATCAGCTGTGGAGACTGATAGAACAATTATGGACACAGACTATAAAAGTTTTAGGCTGTGAATTATTTACATCTTTGTTCTTGTTCCAGCTTTTCATTACATTTGTATTTTTCTGGGAGACGGTATACAATTTTATAATTAAAAAGGACAAGATAGAATCCTTTGTGTTTTCTGCTGTGGTTTTCTCAGTTGTGGTTTTAATTGCTGGACCAGTAGGAAAAAAGAAGTCTTTCAACTTGATTTTAAAGGATTGAAAAAGCAGTTAGCAATACATAGATGCAATGAGATTGGGGCTAGAGATGCTTCTCACTGAGCAGAGAACTTATCAGCCCTCACACACATTTCCAGCCAATGAATAAAACCTGTTGGTAAAAGATATCCAAGAAGGAACATTTCTTTCTATATCTCCTATATGGTTAGTTATTTTTGTTTTCCCATTATATATAGCATCTGTCCCTACTAGTGAAAAGAGCTTAGTAGTGGGAATGAGGATACCAAGCATGGTCTGTGGTTAATTAAATGTAGTTTTGTGCAGGTCTCTTGTAAATTCCCTGGGCCTTAGTTTGTTCTTCTGTAAAATGAATATGTTATACTGCATGCTTCTTAATTCTCCAGTTCATCTCTAAGTCATCTGGTATATAGTACTCATACAAATTTCCCCAAGTCTAGATGTGGTTTTAGAACTTTTGGAGAAATACAAATCCAGTAGAAATTCATACATTGTATTTAATTATTTGTTTCTTTGAACTTTGAAACAGTTCTCCAACTCCAAGAATGTTCCATTTTCTGCATTTGTCCAATTGTTCATACTGAGATTTAACTTATTTATCTTTAAAATTTTCATATAATCTAATTTTATTAGATTCAGTATAAAATCCTGGACAAGATTTCTTTATACATGATATTGAAATGTGTTTTACATCATACCAGAAGATACATTATGTTGGAATATATGTTATGTCTTGAATCTCCTAAATGTACATTTATACCACCAGTATTTGCCAAATAAGTCTTCTAATTACTTTCATTATTTTGGGTTAAGTACTCTTAGTTTTTTATTAGTATCTAAAATCCTGGGGTGCCTACGTGGTTCAGTTGATTGAGCGTCCTCTTGGTTTTGGCTTGGGTCATGATCACAGGGTCATAGGATCAGGGCCTTCCTAGGGCTCTGAGACTGGCACCTTGGCCCAGAGCCTGCTTCTTCCTCTCCCTCTGATCCCCAAGCCCCCCTCCCCACTCATGCTCTCTCTCTCTTTCTCAAATAAATAAATAAATAAAATCTTAAAAAAAAAAATCCTTGAGCTGATCATCTCAAACACCTTATATTTTTTAGTCCCTCAGAAGGCCCTTTTTGCCCCAACTAAGTTTGTTTGACTTTTATCTTCTACATATTATCTTGTCATTCCACCCTTTATCTCCTATATCCTATTGTCTTCCTCTGAAATCTGTATTATGATTTCTGCTGGTTTATGTTTATCTCGCTTTATGATTTATCCTGCACCACACAAATCATTCCCTTAGTTGGTTTTTTTTTAACTGATCACATATTTAATTTTTGGCATATACTTTTGTAATTTTCAATACAATGTTTTTTCTTTCCCCCAGCTGGAAAGAATGGCTTTTCAATATAGGGATTATGTTGATTCAAAGTTACAGTCATTGAAAAGTTGAAAAAAGTTTTAAACATGTGACAAACTTGTTTAAAGAATAACTTTTTTTCTTTTGATGTCCACAGCCACCATCTATTAGATGAGAATGTGAGTCAAACATCATAATGATGCCTGAAGGTACAGCTTTTTATAAAGTCAAAGAAGCCACCCTGTGAGACGAGGCTATCATTCACCAGTGTTGAGACTTTTCTCTTCTAATTTCAGGTAAGGAATGATTTTTATGTGGCCTATATTTCTGGAATTGGGCAGTTTGTTCCAGATGGAGCTTTTATGGCTATGGTTTGCTAGGATATATTGCTGTGCTTACAGATCATTCACTGATAAACTTTCTTTGTATTTAACTCAGTTTTTCATTGTGATAGAGTGAAAAAATACTGGATTTGGAGCCAGAAGACTTAGGTTTAAGTACTGGCTCTGCCACTTAACCTTATGTGTTGACACTGAGCCAATCTTTAGCCTCTCTGAACTTTGTCTTATCTGCAAATGAAAAAAAAAATCCTACCATGCCTACTTCACAGGGTGTTTATCTTGCAAGAGATAAATTAGATAATATGCGAAAATCCCATGTGACTTATAAAGCACCATCCAAATGTAAAGGATTATTTTTAAACTTATTAAGGAGATAAATAGATTCTTCTAGGAAAATTTTCTATCTTCTACCTAAAAATCATATTATATTTTTCTTTTTTTTTACTGAGAAAGATATGATTATGTTTTTAAAAAGAAATAATATTAGAAATGAAGAGAAAAAGAGAATTAATTTTTCTTTTAATCCTTTCTAGTTATATATTTTGCTCATTTTCTCTGTTATCCTCATTTGTTTTGTATTATGGTATTCTGTCTTTTTGGAGATACTCAATAGAATCTTGCTAATTTTTTTATACCGATTTAGTTCCTGGCTTCAGGGCTAGTTTTACTCAGTTGAACAAACCTCTCTATTCTTATATTCTTTTCTCTTTGTATCATTTTTTGTTGTAAATCATGTTCCATCTATCAATCAATCACACAACCAAAACTTAAGACGTAACTGCTATGTAAAAGTCACTCTTCTTTTTTTTTTTTTAAAGATTTTATCTATTTATTTGACAGAGAAAGAAATCACAAGTAGGCAGAGAGGCAGGCAGAGATGGGGAAGCAGGCTCCCTGCCAAGCAGAGAGCCCGATGCAGGACTTGATCCCACGATCCCGAGATCATGACCTTAGCCGAAGGCAGGAGCTCAACCCACTGAGCCAACCAGGCGCCCCTAAAAGTCACTCTTCTGTTATTAACTTAAAATTTTAGAATGTGTAATATCTGTTTTTGATTTCATTTATTCAAAAAATAAACAATTTTGCTCACCTACTATATGCAAGGTATCACAGTTGTATAGAAATGGCTCCTATTCTCAAGAAGTCTTCATATTATTCTGGGAGATGACATAGTAATAAATTCAACAATAAAATTGTAGGCATAGAGAGGAGAAATGAAGTATTTACAGAGAAGGAATCACTCATGAGTTGTCTCAAATGAAGGGAGAAATGTGCTTTCAGTAATATAAGATTCTGATTTATATTTAGAAATAGTATTATGATACTGCTTTGGAAGGAGATTTGTCTATTGCTGTGTAACAAATTACAATAGACAGTGGAAGTCCATTTTATCTCTTCTTCCATTTTCTGTTGATTAGAAGTGAGTCACTGGGGGCACCTGGCTGGCTCAGTCGGGGCAACTCGTGACTCTCGATCTCAGGGTCATGAGTTAGAGCCCCATATTGGGTATAGAGATTACTTAATATAAATAAATATTAAAAAAAAAAGAAATGAGTCATTAAGTCCAACCCACAAAGAAAGGGAGGGGAATCAGTTTCTACGTTTGAAAGAGAGAAGTATTGAAAGAGAGCTGCAGACATGTTTTTAAATGACTGCATTCTGCCTTTCAGCCAAAAATTGGTTACATTCTTCCTACATGCAGCATATACTCAGTCACTCCCAGATCCTCTCCACAAAGACTCGTCCTTTACAGCATCAGCTTAGAGTCCCGGATCCCACCATCTATATTATATCTAGGTATAGATGAGGCTTCTCTGGTGTAGTTCCTTAGGCACAGTTCCTCAAATACAGTTGTTCTTGACCTGAAGATCTATGAACCAAAGAGACAATTTATTTGTCCCACAAATGCTGAACACACAGTGATGGGGCAGGCATAGAATAAGTGCTTTAAATGCCCACATTCTGGAAGACTGAAAACAGGAGGCTTATGAGGAAGTCCATAAAAATTCCATATTCTAGTAGAGCACTAGTTGGTAGCTCCTTGACTTGGGAATCTAGACCTGGGACTCATTCTCCACACCTGTTGGCCTGCATCCTGGTCTCTTGGTTTCACCTTCTGAGTCATTCCCTTTTCTGTGAAAGGTAGCCTACACTTGCAGTTGAGTAGTCTCATAAGCCTGCTTCCTGCAAGAAATTTGGGAACCCAAAGACCTCTTTTTATTTTGTGCTATGTTGTTCCTTTAAGACCATGCTGGTAGTATTCCTACCATGTAATTCTCTTTAAAACTTGTGGGTCTCCTATGATTCTTGTTGAGGGTTCATCCTATTGACAGAAGACACACCTCTGAACATTTTTGAGATATGCTCTTTTTTAATTAGTCTTCTGCTGAGACTGCTAAGAGAACAGAACTCAAGTTTCTTAGAAGCCTTATTTGTTAAGTAAAGTGTTCTCTGAAGAACTCCCTACATCTTTTTGAGGTTCAGTCAAAGGCTTTTATGGCCACTCCCTCAGCTTCATCTTTACCAGTTTTTCTGACAGAATCCTGGGTTTGATGTCTACCTAGGGACATTTCTTTAATTTTAGTATAGGTTGCCATCTGGAGAGATTGGGAATTTTCAAAACCAGCAAGTCCTGATTCTTTTATGGTTTAATCATCTTTTTCTGAGCTTTTCTCTCTTCTCTCACATTTAATTATAATCAGAAAAAAAATAGGTGGCACCCTCAAAACTATTTCTGGAGATCACCTTAGTTAGATAATCCAGTTCATTAGCACATTTTCTACTTTTTACATAGCTAACTGCATGTTACAGTGTCTGTTAAGCTTTCTGCTACTGCATAACAAGGATTCTCTGTCCTCCAGCCTCCAATAACATTTTTCTTACTTTCCTTTAAGCCTTTGCTAGTAGCCTCCTCAGAGGTCATCAAGATTCTGCTAAACTTGCCCTCAAAGTCCACTCAACTTCTCCCTGCTTCCTGGTTCTAAAACCTTTCCCACATTTTAGGTCTTTATTACAGCATCATATCATTTCTAGTACTAAAATCACCATTAGTTATCTATTGCTGTATAACAAATTGCCCAATGTGTACTAGTTTAAGACAAAAATAAGCATTTATTATTTTCAAATTTCTGCTGGTCAGGAACTCAGGAGTGCCTTAGCTAGGCAGTTCTAGCCCAGGGTTTCTCAGGAGGTTTCAGTCAAGATGTTGACCAGAGCTACATTCACATGAAGGCTTGACTGGGGCTGGAGAATCTCTTTTCAAGTAGCTCCCTCATAGGTCTGGTGACTTGATGCTGGTTGCTTTGTTGGAGGTTTCCATTCCTTGCAATATGAGCCTGTCCACAGACTGCATGAGTGTCCTCATGACATGGTGTCCAGTCTTATCTAGGGTGGGAAATCTAGGAAAGGAAGATGAAAGTGACAATGCCTTTTATGATTCAGTATCAGAAATCACCAACTTACTTCTGCCACATTCTATTCATTACAAGCAATTCACTGTGTCCAATAGACAATCAAAGGGAGGTAAATTTGGCTCCACCTTTTGAAAGGAAGAATGTCAAAGAATTTGCAGACATGAAAAACCACCACAATCTGAATCCTGCTCTTGACCAGTAACTCTTGGAAAAAGATTCTCAAGGGAATGCACACTCACAGGGAAATGACAATGAAAGAAAGACAAAGATGGAGTTTGACCCCAAACCTCAATATATAAGGGAGAAATTTGTAGGTGAAGCTAGATGGGTCTGAATGACGTAATACAAAAGCAGGCCAAAAAACTCTTCAGTATAATTCCACTCTAAAACCTAAGCACTTCAGGGAGAGACAAGTGGAAATAGCAGCCAGGAATGAAGAGAAAGGGAGGCGGGGAGAGCTAAGATTTCCTTTAGTACCTAGAGTGGCTTGCCTCAGGTTTTTCCAAATAGGGTAGTAGCTCCAGGGCTGCTTCTGTGTTGGAGAAAAGATATGGAAAATGAGAAAGAGAGATGATGGAGGGATCATAGGGCAGCTACAGTATTCTTATCATTTCAGGCTTGTGAAAGAAAAGCCCCAACATTGTAAGGGCCTATTCAGCCAGAGCGACCCCACCCTCGTTGAACTGCCATTTTGCTGTAAAACTTAAATTGACTCTGCCCCACCCCCCCAGGGGAACTTACTTAAAAACAAGTCCTGGAAACCAGTCCCAGGTAACAAAGCCCAAATACCAGGGTGGGTCAGGCCAGGTGGAGACATCCGTTGGGGGGGGGGGGGGGCATACTGTCTCCCTAGCTACCAAGGAGTATAGGCCCTGCCCTGCCCTTTAGGCACCTTTTGGGTGCGAATTCTGACCAAGGTGATAGGCTGGTTCAAATGTCTACTAGGGTAAATTGTAATTCAATTGGTCACCTAGCATGACTGTGCAGCTTTCTCTGTGTGTTACAATTTCATTGACCACCTGTGCGGGGCCAGGCCCAACCACATGGCCTTTGCTCTATAAAAGCTAGTCTGTGAAACAGAGAGGGGTCGTCCTTTCTGTCAGGGGTGGCCCTGACCGGTCTGTTTGACGGTATGTTTGATTCTTGATGCTTGGCGCTAAATAAAGCTTTGCTTGATCTTCGCTTTATATCAGTCTTGCTCCTTTAATCACGGACCCATTATTGGGGGACCTAACAACATATATATCCTATGATATTTAATTAGCAAAGTGTCTCTCCCCAGTAATATAGTGGCCTGCCAGTACAATGCCCTTAAAACTGACCAGATCGTAGCAGCAGATACCTCTTCTTTCACAGTGCAGCAACTCGGGGTGGGGGGAGGGCAATGAGTAAGATTAATATTCCTCCACTTTTTTGTTTTTTATCCTATTAATCTAGTTGACTTAACCACATGAGGGGTTAATCTAGAATGTGTTCATGGCTCTCATGGGGGAAGGATTAGCAGCATGTTTAGGTAAGTCCCATTCATTCCTTTGTGGTACTCCTTTAGTAACAACAATTGAGAGCTAATGTAAGGGGAGTCTAGGCCCCAAGTTCTTTTATGAGTGTCTCTCAGTGTTGCCCCTACAAGGATTAACTTGGGAGATTAAATTTATCCCAAGGCCACCATATGCCCTAGGTTGAGATTTCATTCCTCAGTGAAATCCTTCATTCATTCCTGTCATCTCAAAAATGGTCCACCACACTGGACCATTGTCCATGTTGGACATTGTCCATGACCATGTTAAAATAAGCAACATGAAGAGCATAATGCCAAATACAGTTATACAGTAAAAATGCTCAAAATTTATTGTCACCATAGTAAATCTTAAAAATCCCTTCTCGTATTCAACTACTAATTATTCTGTTGCCAGGCCTTTTCCGAGGGGTATTTGCCCTGACCTGCAGAAGAAGCTCCAACTCCAAATGCCCACTAGCCTGTGGCAATGGCCAAGACAAGCCTCAGATAGCATGTTTGAGATCCTAAGATACAACAGTTCACAATTTAACCAGAAAGTTTAAACAGCAGATTTCCTACTGCATTGTAGGGAATATCAACTTTCAAGCTGGAGTCAGGGGGGAACCCTGCTGCCCACAGCACTCCTTAATTGAGTAAATCCTATACTTCAGAGTCTGTTGTTTGCAACATCCCACTTCCACATACCTATTTCCATATTAATCATGACACCTGGTTACAATTCAGAGACCCAAGTCACTAGATGAGAAAAGGGAAAGGAAACAGATTTACCAATTAATATCTCAGTCCCAATTCAGTGCTTGGAAATCTAATCTTGCTATTAAGATCTCAGTCTCATCTCCAGCAAGTTTTCTATCTCCACCTAATGAGTAGGTTCGGTGAAGGACACAAAAGGATGTGGCTTCCTCCCCCTCCATCACTCCCCACCCATCTTATACAATTAGGCCCCTCATGGCAAAGGTGGGGTTGGAATAGGGAGAGAGAGGAATACATTTAGGTGATTGCTTATACCTTAAAGATAAGGAAGTGGGGGGGGGCGCCTGGGTGGCTCAGTGGATTAAGCCGCTGCCTTCGGCTCAGGTCATGATCTCAGGGTCCTGGGATCGAGCCCCGCATCGGGCTCTCTGCTCCACAGGGAGCCTGCTTCCTCCTCTCTCTCTGCCTGCCTCTCTGCCTGCTTGTGATCTCTCTCTCTCTGTCAAATAAATAAATAAAATCTTAAAAAAAAAAAAAAAGATAAGGAAGTGGGGGCACCTGGGTGGCTCAGTGGGTTAGAGCCTCTGCCTTCGGCTCAGGTCATGATCCCAGGGTCCTGGGATCGAGCCCCACATCGGGCTCTCTGCTCCACAGGGAGCCTGCTTCCTCCTCTCTCTCTGCCTGCCTCTCTGCCTAGTTGTGATTTCTCTCTGTCAAATAAATAAAATATTTTTTAAAAAAAAAGATAAGGAAGTGAACTCCTTTCTGCAGCTAATTTTGCTCCTCCCTCAGATGCTTAGTGCCATGAGAGTTGCAGATATCTCCACCTGAGTGTGGTAGGAAGCAGACTCCCCCTCGTCCATTGGTCTTAGTATAGCTGTGTGCCCCTGATGAAGCTTCAGACCAGGGGAATCCCAAGAGGAAATGCTTCCATCTCACTTCAGTCCCCCCCTCAGCAGAGTGTACCACTTAGCCCTCTGGCTAAGCAGGTGGCTATCCTAGCAGAATGATGTTTCTCTGAACTCGCCTCCAAATCCTCAGTACCAAGGAGTCAGGAAACCTTCTGCTTCTCCTTTTTGGGGCCACAGAGTACTCTGAATGCTTTGCATCAGCTCTCAGCCACTCCAGGCACAAAACAGGCCCTGGACTCATCCTCAGATGCTGACTGATGGTTCTTCTGGAACTGCAAGCTTTTTCCAGGGTGAAAGAGGGAAGCAAATGGAACATCACCTTTTCCACACCCTTCTTCATTAGGAAAAAGGTAAAATGGAGAAAAGACCAAGTATATAGCTGTAATTCCTTCCCCAACTCCCTTTTTTCCCTCTCCCCATGTCTCGCTCTCTTTATACAGTTGATAAAGGAAGGACTATTATCAAATAGTTTCTGCTAGAAGACCTCAGTAAAGCAAATCATGTGCTGGGTAGTCTAGCACTAACAGACGAGTCAACTTGAAAGGTGACAGAGATATATTTTGTTCTTAGCAATAGCTGTTATTAGCGTATTTTAAACCATCATATTGGATTAATACGAATGAGTTAGGTGACCCATCTACATTGCTGTGCTTGACACTGAAGAACTGCCGTATTCTGAGCACCATCTATCACATCTGTACTGTTCTTCCACCTATCCCCTCTTTGAATCACAAGAAGCATCTGTTTGCTTACCACACATCATGCTGTTTTTATCCACTGGCATCTTTTCATGCTTTCCTTCTCCCTAAGACCCCTGTTCCATCCCTTCTCCTGTTCTGTCTATCACCATGACAATGTTGTTTCTCATGTTATCCTTATGTTCCAATCTGAGAGGACCAGTTCTTCCTTGTATCTTCAATACATTGTGGACTCCACATTGACTGGAACCTAGACGGTGATCTCCTTGAGGTCAGAGAGCACATTTCACTCACCCTTATATGCCCAATACCAACACAGTACCTGGCATAAAATAACCGTGGGATACATAGTGAACAGAATTGAGTTTCTTTTTTTTAAATTAATTTATTTTTTAATTAACATTAATGTATTATTTGCCCCAGGGGTACAGGTCTGTGAATCATTAGGCTTACACATTTCATAGCAGTCACCAACCCAACCACCCCATCCCTACCCCTCACCTAGGAATCCTCAGTTTGTTTTGTGGGATTAAGAGTCTCTTATGGTTTGTCTCCCTCCCAATCCCATCTTGTTTCATATTTTTCCTTCCCTACTTCCCATTAACCGCCCCCCCCACCTCTCAAATTCCTCATATCAGAGAGATCATATGATAATTATCTTTGTCTGGTTGACTTATTTCGCTCAGCATAATACCCTCTAGTTCCATCCACGTTGCTGCAGATGGCAAGATTTCAGCTTTTTGATGGCTGCGTGGTATTCCATTGTATGTATATGTGTGTGTGTATGTGCGTGTGTGTGTGTGTGTGTGTGTGTGTGTGTGTGTGTGTATCTCCTTTAACCATTCATCTGTTGATGGACATCTAGGCTCTTTCCACAGTTTGACTATTGTGAACATTGCTGCTATAAACATTTGGGTGCACATGCCCCATTGGATCACTACTTTTGTATCTTTAGGGTAAACACCCAGGAGTGCGATTCCTGGGTCATAGGGTAGCTCTATTTTCAACTTTTCGAGGAACCTCCATGCTGTTTTCCAGAGTGGCTGTGCCAGCTTGCATTCCCACCAACAGTGTAGGAGGGTTCCCCTTTCTCTGCATCCTTGCCAACATCTGTCATTTCCTGATTTGTTAATTTTAGCCTTTCTGAGTGGCATGAGGTGGTATCTCACTGTGGTTTTGATTTGTACTTACCAGATGCTGAGTGATGTGGAGCACTTTTTCATGTGTCTGTTGGCCATCTAGATGGCTACTTTGCCGAAATGTCTGTTCATGTTCTTTTGGTCTTTTCTTGATTGGATTATTTGTGTGTGGTGTAAGGAAATGGTCCAGTTTCATTCTTCTGCATGTGGCTATCCAATTTTCCCAACACCATTTGTTGCAGAGACTGTCTTTTTTCCACTGGACATTCTTTCCTGCTTTGTCGAAGATTAGTTGACCATAGAGTTGAGGGTCTATTTCTGGGCTCTCTATTCTGTTCCATTAATCTATGTGTCTGTTTTTGTGCCAGTACCATACTGTCTTGATGATGACAGCTTTGTAATAGAGCTTGAAGTCTGGAATTGTGGTGCCAATCACTTTGGTTTTCTTTTTCAACATTCCTCTGGTTATACAGGGTATTTTCTGATTCCATACAAATTTTAGGATTATATGTTCCATTTCTTTGAAAAAAGTTGATGATATTTTCATAGGGATTGCATTAAATGTGTAGGTTGATTTAGGTAGTGTAGACATTTTCACAGTATTTGTTCTTCCAATCCATGAGCATGGGACGTTTTTCCATTTCTTTGTGTCTTCCTCAATTTCTTTCATGAGGACTTTATAGTTTTCTGAGTAGACATTCTTTGCCTCTTTGGTTAGGCTTATTCTTAGATATCTTATGGTTTTGGGTGCAATTATAAGTGGGATGGAGTCCTTAATTTCTCTTTCTTCTGTCTTTCTGTTGGTGTATAGAAATGCAACTGATTTCTGTGCATTGATTTTATATCCTGACACTTTACTGAATTCCTGTATGAGTTTTAGCAGTTTTGGAGTGGAGTCTTAGGGGTTTCCACATAAAGTATCATATCATCTGCAAAGAATTAGAGTCTGACTTCTTCTTTGCTGATTTGGATGCCTTTCATTTCTTTCCATTGTCTGTTTGCTAAGGCTAGGATTTCTAGTACTATGTGGAATAGCAGTGGTGATAGTGAACAGCCCTGCCATGTTCCTGGCCTTAGGGGAAAGGGTCTCAATTTTCCCCATTGAAAATGATGTTCACTATGGGTTTTTCATAGATGGCTTTTATGATATTGAGATATGTACCCTCTATCCCTACACTGTGAAGAGTTTTGATCAAAAAAAGGATGCTGTATTTTGTCAAATGCTTTTTCAGCATCTATTGAGAGTATCATATGGTTCTTGTTCTTTCTTTTATTAATGTATTGTATCACATTGATTGATTTGTGAAAGTTGCACCAAACTTGCAGCCCAGGAATAAATCCCACTTGGTCGTGGTGAATAATCCTTTTAATGTACTGTTGGATCCTATTGGCTAACATTTTTTTTTAAGATTTTATTTATTTATTTGCCAGAGAGAGAGAGAGAGAAAGAAAGAGAGCGAGCACAGGCAGGCAGAGTGGTAGCAGAGGCAGAGGGAGAAGCAGGCTCCCCGCCAAGCAAGGAGCCCGATGTGGGACTCAATCCCAGGACGCTGGGATCATGACCTGAGCCGAAGGCAGCCGCTTAACCAATTGAGCCACCCAGACGTCCCCTATTGGCTAACATTTTGGTGAGAATTTTTTCATCCGTGTTCATCAAGGATATTGGTCTGTAATTCTCCTTTTTTTTTTTTAAGATGTTGTTTATTTATTTGACAAAGATCACAAGTAGGCAGAGAGGCAGGCAGAGAGGTGGGGGGGGAAGCAGACTCCCCGCTGAGCAGATAGCCTGATGCAGGGCTCAATCCCAGGACCCCAGGATCAAGACCTGAGCCAAAGACAGAGGCTTTAACCCACTGAACCCCACAGGTGCCCCTGTAATTCTCCTTTTTGATTGAGTCTTTGTCTGGTTTTGGGATCAAGGTAATGCTGGCCTCATAAAAAGAGTTTGGAAGTTTTCCTTCCATTTCTATTTTTTGGAACAGTTTCAGAAGAATAGGTATTAATTCTTCTTTAAATGTTTGGTAGAATTCCCTGGTAAGCCAATTGGCCCAGGGCTCTTATTTGTTGGGAGATTTTTGATCACTGTTTCAATCTCCTTACTGGTTATAGGTCTGTTAAGGTTTTCTATTTATTCCTGGTTCAGTTTTCATAGTTTATATGTCTCTAGGAATGCATCCGTTTTTTCCAGATTGTCAAATTTGCTGGCCTGTAGTTGCTCATAATATGTTCTTATAATTCTTTGTATCTTTTTGGCGTTTGTTGTGATATCTCTTCTTTATTCATGATTTTATTAATTTGGGTCCTTTCTCTTTTCTTTTTGACAAGTCTGGCCAGGGGTTTATCCATCTTATTAATTCTTTCAATGAACAAGCTCCTAATTTCATTGTCTGTTCTACTGTTCTTTTGGTTTCTATTTCATTGATTTCTGCTCTGATCTTTATAATTTTCTTCTCCTCGTGAGTTTAGGATTTCTTTGCTGTTCTTTCTGTATCTCCTTTAGGTATAGGGTTAGGTTGTGTACTTGAGACCTTTCTTGCTTCTTGAGAAAGGCTTGTATTGCTATATACTTTGCTCTTAGGATTGCTTTTGCTGTGTCCCAAAGTTTTTAAACAGTTGTGCTTTCATTTTCATTTGTTTCCATGAATTTTAAAAATTCTTCTTTACTTTCCTGGTGACCCATTTATTCTTTTTTTTTTTTAAGATTTTATTTATTTATTTGACAGACAGAGATCACAAGCAGGCAGAGAGGCAGACAGAGAGAGAGAGGAGGAAGCAGGCTCCCTGCCAAGCAGAGAGCCCAATGCAGGGCTCGATCCCAGGATCCTGGAATCATGACCTGAGCTGAAGGCAGAGGCTTTAACCCACTGAGCCACCCAGGTGCCCCCCATTTATTCTTTAGTAAGGTGCTTTTTAGCCTCCATATATTTGAGTTCTTTCCAACTGTCCTTTTGTGGTTGAGTTCTAGTTTCAAAGCATTGTGGTCTGAAAATATGCAGGGAAGGATCCCAGTCTTTTGGTACTGGTTGAGACCTGATTTGTGACCCAGGATGTGGTCTATTCTGGAGAATGTTCCATGTGCACTAGAGAAGCATGTGTATTCTGTTGCTTTGGGATGGAATGTTCTGAATATATCTGTGATGTCTGTCTAGTCCAGTGTGTCATTTAAAGCCTTTATTTCTTTGTTGATCTTTTGCTTGGATGATCTATTTCAGTGAGGGGGGGTGTTAAAGGCCCCCACCATTACTGTATGATTGTCTATGTGTTTCTTTGATTTTGTTATTAATTGGTTTATATAATTGGCTGCTCCCATGTTAGGGCATAGATATTTAAAATTGTTAGATCTTCTTGTTGGACAGACCCTTTGAGTACAGTACAGTGTCCTTCCTCATCTCTTATTATAGTCTTTGGCCTAAAATGTAATTAATCTGCTATAAGGATGGCCACCCCAGCTTTCTTTTGATGTCCATTAGAATGATAATTTTTTTCCATCCCCTCACTTTAAATCTGGAGGTGTCTTTGGGTCTAAAATGAGTTTCTTGTAGACAGCATGTTGATGGGTCTTGTTTTTTTATTCATTCTGATACCTGTGTCTTTTGATTGGGGCATTTAGCCCATTTACATTCAGGTTAACTATTGAATGATATGAATTTAGTGCCATTGTATTGCCTGTAAAGTGTATATTGTCTCTGTTCCTTTTTGGTCTGTTAATTTTAGGCTCTCTCTTTGCTTAGAGGACCCCTTTCAATATTTTCTGTAGAGCTGGTTTGATGTTTGCAAATTCATTTAATTTTTCTTTGTCCTGGAAGCTTTTTTATCTCTCCTATTTTCAATTTGACAGCCTAGCTGGATATAGTATTCTTGGCTGCATATTCTTCTCGTTTAGTGCTCTGAGTATATCATGCCAGTCCTTTCTGCCCTCCAGGTGTCTGTGGATAGGTCTGCTGTCAATCTAATATTTCTACCATTGTATGTGACTAACCTGTAATCCTGAGCTGCTTTTAGGATTTTCTCTTTGTCACTAAGACTTGTAAGTTTTACTATTAGATGATGTTGTGTGGACTATTTTTATTGATTTCGAGGGGGATTCTCTGTGTCTCCTGGATTTTGATGCTTGTTCCCTTTGCCATATTAGGGAAATTCTGTACTATAATTTGCTCCAACGTACTTTCTGCCCCTCTCTCTCTTTCGTCTTTTCTGGGATCCCAATTATTCTAATATTGTTTTGTCTTATCGTGTCACTTCTCTCTCGAATTCTCCCCTCATCATCCAGTAGTTGTTTATCTCTCTTTTGCTCAGCTTCTTTATTCTCCATCATTTGGTCTTCTGTATCACTAATTCTCTCTTCTGCCTCATTTATCCTAGCAGTAAGAGCCTCCATTTTTTATTGCACCTCATTAATAGCTTTTTTAAATTTCAACTGGGTTAGATTTTGGTACTTTTATTTCTCCAGAAACGGATTTTTTTTTTCTCCAGAAAGGATTCTCTAATATTTTCCATGCTTTTTTTGAGCCCAGCTAGCACCTTGATAATCATCATTCTGAACTCTAGTTCTGACACATTACTAATGGCCATATTGATTAGGTCCCTAACCATTGGTACTGAATCTTGTTCTTTCTTTGTGTATGTGGTAAGTTTTTCGATCTTGTCATTTTATCCAGTTAAGAATAGATGAATGAGAGAAGAAGATATTAAAAGGGTGGCAAAGATCCCAGAAAAATATACGCCTACCAAATCAGAGGAGACCTGAAACGGGTGAGAAGAAAGGGAAAAAAATAAAAAATAAAAAATATATATATTAGACTGGTGAATAGAACAGAGCCACCCACTTGATTTTGGTTGTTTTCTGGTGTCTTAGAAGGAACTACCTCCCAAAATGTTAAAGAAAGGAAAACTTACACATATACAAAAATAAGGGTAGGGGTGCTTGGGTGGCTCAGTGGGTTAAAAGCCTCTGCCTTCGGCTCAGGTCATGATCTCAGGATCCTGAGATTGAGCCTCACATCGGGCCCTCTGCTCAGCAGGGAGACTTCTTCCCTTCCTCTCTCTCTGCCTACCTCTCTGCCTACTTGTGATCTCTATCTGTCAAATAAATAAATAAATAAAATCTTTTTTTAAAAAATAAGGGTAAACACGATGAAGGGATGGAATATTAACAATGAAAATAATTCTAGAAAAGGAATTGACAAGATAAGAAGTTGGTTGGAATAAGAAAAAAAGAGGAGAGAATGTGATCAGAGTCAAGATTAAAACAAAGAAATGCACTAGATTTAGGGTAGATTTTGATCTATTAGAAGAAATTGTATCCCAAAGTTTTAAAGAAAAAAAAACCCATATGTATACAAAAAATAAGTTAAATGTAATGAAGGGATAAAATTCAACTATAACAGTGAAAATTTAAAAAGATTTTTAAATTTATTTATTTTTTTCAGCGTAACAGTATTCATTGTTTTTGCACAACACCCAGTGCTCTATGCAATACGTGTCCTCGCTATTACCCACCACCTGTTCCCCCAACCTCCCACCCCCGACCCTTCAAAACCCTCAGGTTGTTTTTCAGAGTCCATAGTCTCTTATGGTTCGCCTCCCCTTCCAAATTTTTTTTTAATAAACATATAATGTATTTTTATCCCCAAGGGTACAGGTCTGTGAATTGCCAGGTTTACACACTTCACAGCACTCACCATAGCACATACCCTCCCCAATGTCCATAACCCCCTCCCCCTCTCCCAACCCCACCACCCCCCAGCAACCCCCAGTTTGTTTTGTGAGATTAAGAGTCATTTATGGGGGCGCCTGGGTGGCTCAGTGGTTTAAGCTGCTGCCTTCAGTTCAGGTCATGATCTCAGGGTTCTGGGATCGAGTCCCACATCGGGCTCTCTGCTCAGCGGGGAGCCTGCTTCCCTCTCACTCTCTGTCTGCCTCTCTGCCTACTTATGATCTCTCTCTGTCAAATAAATAAATAAAATCTTTAAAAAAAAAAAGAGTCATTTATGGTTTGTCTCCCTCCCAATCCCATCTTGTTTCATTATTCTTCTCCTATCCCCCTAACCCCCCATGTTGCATCTCCATGTCCTCATATCAGGGAGATCATATGATAGTTGTCTTTCTCCGATTGACTTATTTCACTAAGCATGATACCCTCTAGTTCCATCCATGTCGACGCAAATGGCAAGATTTCATTTCTTTTGATGGCTGCGTAGTATTCCATTGTGTATATATACCACTTCTTCTTTATCCATTCATCTGTTGATGGACATTTAGGTTCTATCCATAGTTTGGCTATTGTAGACATTGCTGCTATAAACATTCGGGTGCACGTGCCCCTTCGGATCACTGCGTTTGTATCTTTAGGGTAAATACCCAGTAGTGCAATTGCTGGGTCATAGGGTAGTTCTATTTTCAACATTTTGAGGAACCTCCATGCTGTTTTCTCTAATATCTTCCATGTCTTTTTTGAGCCCGGCTAGAACGTTCAGAATTGTCATTCTAAACACTTGATCTGACATATTACCAATGTCTGTGTTGATTAGGTTCCTAGCCTTCGGTATTGCCAATTGTTCTTTTGTTTGTGGTGATTTTTTCCGCCTTGTCATTTTGTCCAGATAAGAGGATATGAAGGATCAAATAAAATACTAAAAGGGTGGCAAAGACCCCAGAAAAATGCGCTGTAACCAAATCAGAAGAGACCCCAAATTGTGGGGGGAGGGAGAAAGGGGATAAAAAGAGGTTCAGAAAAAAAAAAGAAAAAAATTTAAAAAATAAAACAAATAAAGAAAAAATATAAAAAAGAAAAAATATATATTTAGATAAACTAGTCAAAAAACGTCAAAAAAGAAAAGGGTAAAAGTTTTAAAAAATTTATCAGAAGAAGAAAAAAGAAAGAAAAAAAAATTGAATTAACCGCAAGACTAAAGAATCATGGGGAGAAAGCCATGAGTTCCGTCTTTGCTTTCTCCTCCTCTGGAATTCCGCTGCTGTCTTAGGAATTGAATCTGCTTTCCTTGATAGATGAACTTCGTCCTGGCTGGATATTTTGTTGATCTTCTGGGAGAGGGGCCTGTTGTAGTGATTCTCAAGTGTCTTTGCCCGAGGCGGGATTGCACCGCCCTTACCGGGGGCGGAACTAAGTAATCCGCTCGGGTTCGCTTTTGGGAGCTTCTGTTCCCTGAACACTTTCCGTAGAGTTCCGGAGGACGGGAATGAAAATGGCGGCCTCCTAGTCCCCAGCCCGGAGGAGCCGAGAGCCCGGGGCCCCACTCCTCAGTGCGCCCCCAGAGGACAGCACCCAATCACTCCCGTATCCCCAGCCTCTAGCCGCGCTCCGAGCTCACCCAGCCCGCAACCGGTTCAAGGTAACCCTGAGCTGAGAGTTCAGTCCTCGGCTCTTTCTCTCTAGCCGGCTTCTCTGTTCTAATACCTGCGAGCTCTGCGACACTCCGACACCCCCAATCCTTCTGTGACCCTGCGGGACCTGGGGCCACGCTGACCCCGCGTGGGCTTCACCCCGGTTTAGCCTCTGGAGCAATGTCCCTCAGTGGAACAGACTTTTCAAAGTCCTGATTTTGTGCTCCGTTGTTCCGCCGCTTGCCAGGAGCCAGCCCCTCCCCCGCGGTCTATCTTCCCATCCTTTTAGATTCACTTCTCCGCCAGTCCTACCTTTCAGCAAGTGGTTGATTTTCTGTTTCTAGAATTGTTGTTCTTCTTCTCTTAGATCTCCCGTTGGATTTGTCAGTGTTTGCAATGTTTAGATAAGCTATTGAGCTGATCTCCTGCTACCTGACGTAGTCTCAGCCTGCTACTTCTCCGCCATCTTGACTCCTCCCCCAAAAGATTTTTTAAAAAGGTATTAATATAATAGTTTAAAAAGTTAAAATGGGGAAGAGGAAAAGTTAAAAAAACAAAAAAAAATAAAATTAAAAAATTTAACTTTACAAGACTAAAGGATCATGGGAAAAAAGCAATGAATTCTGTGTTGCTTTCCCCTAGCTTTGGAGTTTCACTGTTCTAATCGATTGGTGAACTTGGTCTTGGCTGGAGGTTCTTGCTGATCTTCTGGGTAGGGGCTTCTTGCAGTGATTCTCAAATGTCTTTGCCCGAGGCAGAATTGCATCTTCTTGCCAGGGGCCAGGCTAAGTAATCTGCTTAGGTTTGGTCTCAGCAGCATTTATTCCCTGAACTCTTTCTATACAGCTTTGAAGGAGGAGAATGAGGATGGCGGCCTCCAAATCTCTGACTCTGTAGGAGCCGGGAGCTCAGGGCCCACTCCCCAGTGCACCCTCAGAGAAAAGTAGTCAATCCTTTCCATCTTCCTGGTCTCCAGCTGCACTCAAAGGCCACCCAGCCTGTGACTGAGCATTTCTATCTCTGGTGCACAGTCCCATTTGGAGTCTCCAAACCCAGCAGATTCCTGCAGCATGTTCCCACATCTCTCCTCCTGGAGGAGGAATGTGAGTCTTCCCGGATATGCTGCTTGTTGGGTCCCTAGCCAAATAGCAGTGGCTTAACTGTGCCTTGGATCATGGTTTAAGGTATCCCAGAGCTGAGCACACACTCCTTGGTTCCATCTCTGCAGCTGGCTTCCCCACTCCAATACATGGGAGCTCTGCCACACTCAGACACCCCTGGTCTTTTTTTGACCCCGTGCATCCTGAGACCACACTGTCCCCATGAGGGCTCCACCCACAGCTTAGCCTCTGGAGCGATGTCCCTCAGTGGAGCAGACTTCTAAAAATTCCAATTTTGTGCTCTGCTGCTCTACTGCTTGCCAAGATCCTGCCCCACCCTCTCTGGTTTATCTTCCTGTGTGTTGCCTTGGATTCACTTCACATGTCCTACCTTCCGGAAAGTGGTCAATTTTCTATTCCTAGAATTGCTGTCTTCTTTTCTTCTATCTCCTATTGAGTTTGTAGATGTTCAGAATAGTTTGATAACTACCTAGCTGAACTCCTGGGACCTGATGATATTTAGGTCTCCTACTCTTCTGCCATCTTGCTCCACCCTCTGAATTGAGTTTCTGAAAGAAATTTGTTCATTGGTCTTGCAATGACTCCTATATCTACTCTTCTGTTTTTTTCTTAGAAGATTCATTTTAGGAACAGGTCATTTAAGGCCACTTACATCATGTTCTGTCTGTATGCTCTGATTGCATACCTTTCACAGTAATATTTTATAGACAGTAATTATCCTGTCACTCTTTTGATATAGGTTAGTATCACTGTGATTGAATAGCTTATTTATTGAACTATTTGTCTATTTGTCTCAAGGACTCTCTTTCTTTCAGAAAAATTTAGGTTTAAAAGATAAAGGACTTAAAGTATCTGTATATGAGCAAAGTAAGGAAAAAGAGATAGTTGGCTGCTAAATTCCTGACACTGTAATAAGCCAACTTTCATAGCATTGATGTAAGAACTAACCCAAGATAGATCTTAAAATCAGCCAATCTGTAGTTCCCTTGAAACAAATAATTCAACCAACAAAGGCACATTAAATGAATGATAAGCAATGGTGATCAATGCTATCATATTCATTCTGTGTTTTGAGTCAAGGAGAATGGTCCTGGATGGTCTCTCTTCATAAAGAGACCAAACCAGTTTATGTAATATGACTATTATGAGTGAGGCCATTGCATAGTGGTTTGTGCTACTATGTGCTGGCACCCTACTAAGTAAATACTTTATTTCATTGCCACATTTAGATCTTACTACCCTCTTGTATTAAGGTTCCCCAGAGAAACAGAATCAATAAGATATATACACACAAGGAATTAACTCATGTGATTATGGAAGCTGGAAAATCCCAATATCTGCAGAGTGGGTTGGCAGGCTGAAGACTCATAGAGTTGATGACTGGGTGTGAGTCTGAAGGCAGGAAAGAAGCTGATGTCCCAGTTCAAAGGCAGTCCCATGCAGGAGGAATCTTACTTGGGGGAGGGTAAGTGTTTTGTTCTCTTCAGGCTTTTTTTTTTTCTTTAAATATTTTATTTATTTGACAGAGAGAAATCACAACGAGGCAGAGAGGCAGGGAGAGAGAGGAGGAAGCAGGCTCCCTGTGGAGCAGAGAGCCCGATGTGGGACTTGATCCCAGGACTCTGGGATCATGACCTGAGCTGAAGGCAGAGGCTTTAACCCACTGAGCCACCCAGGCGCCTCTCTCTTCAGGCTTTTAACTGGTTGGACAAAGCCCACCATGTTAGGGAAGGCAATCTGCTTTATTCAGTCTACTAATAAGAATGTTAATCTCTTCCAAAAACAACCTCACAGACAAACCCACAATAACATTTGACTGACTATCTGAGTATCTGTGGCCCAGTCAGATTGACATATAAAATTAACCATCACACTTACGTAGTAGGTTCCATGACTCTCCTGCTTTTTAAATGAGGTGAAAGAGAGAGGTGATATAACTTCCCTGCCATATACAACTGGTAAATGACAGAGACTCAGACCCATTCTTTCTCAACTTTATTATATCAATTACCCAAATCTGACTGGGCAAAACTTGGTATTTTAAAAAGAGGACAAGATTTGGAATTTAGACAGACCTTGGTTTTTATGAGAATTAAATTTTTAAAAAATGAATCTAAAGCCACATATCACTGTGCTTGGTATATAGATTCAGTATATATAACTAACATTATTAGTATTAGTGGTAGTATTAGTATTATTATTAAAAGGATTATGATTATGAACAAACTTTTGTCCTTAGAATACTTGCTAGTGAAAATGCCAGAATGTACTTTAAATGAAGATATATTTGACCTATATTATTCTCTGTTCTTTCCCTTGGTTCTGTGATATAAAGATAAAAAATAGTAAGTCACTAGATAGTTAATTTCTCCAACATATCCTCTTGCAGAAATAACATTACCTTTGGCAGAGATATACCTTATTCCTGCTGATGTCATTAGAAAATGGCAAGGTCAACCAAAATGAGAAATTGACAGCATCTCTGTCTTTCCAGTTTTAATAAGTATTATCAAAAGAAATAATAATCAGATTTGAACTTGTTTGTCCTTGAAGTGCCTTTTTCTAAAAGGCCTCCTAGCAAATCTAATGTAAGATCAAAAGCGCTGGGAAAAAGTAGAAATCACTTAAATGTACTTCTTTACTTTATTCTCTGGGATAAAAATAAAATACTTATTCACTTCCAGTGATTCAGGCACTGGGGAATTTGCCTCCTTCTTTTCCTGGGGTGTAGGGAATGTTGATAAAGGGCCCTCTAATGAAGTAATAAACCAGATTTTCCAATATGTAAATAAAATATAGACTTCTAGGGAATAAGTGGTATTTAAAGGCTTAGTCCCCCACACCCCTCACCTCATTTCTAGGGCAAAACTCCAAGCAAAATTGAAATTAGTTCTATTTTTTTCCTTCTTTTTCTTTTGCCATGGGGCCTCCTATCTTCTATCCAAAATCCTCATGTTCTTTCATCTCCACATTTTGTGTTCTTAGCAAAGGATGTGATAAACTCACAGCTATTAAGATACAATGACTTATAAGAATTATTGTGCTCTTTTTACCCATCCCCTATAGAATTTAAAAAGCTTCATAACTTAAAAAGGTTTCATTTTAGGTATCAATGCAATTGAGGAGGCATTTACTACAATCAGAAGGACATTGCTTGAGTTGCTGAAATCATACCATGTAGAGAATGGGATCTCTCTGCTTTCCTGGATGTTAAGGGCAGCCTTGCTGTTTTCTCACCTTCTCTCTAATGTGGGCTCTAATTCCAGCCACACTAATCACAGTGCTAATCTCCCTTACCTGATTCCTCCTAGTGCTCTCCTCATTCTGTCTCTGTACAATGTTTCAGTGCTGTTGTCTCCACTCAGAATGCCTTCCTCAACGCTCTTGGGCAACCCATGCCTCTGACTTCACATGAGCCCAGCTTAATCAAAATTCTCTGTTCAAGGTATAAGGTTCACCTGAGAAAATGAACCATCCTCTAAAGAAACAACTATGAAAGAGTATAAGATAATATACAACTAATAACCATTTGTGCTTGTGCTGGTGATAGAATCCTAAGTAAATATCATCCTACCCCCAAGGAAGTTAACTTCTTGTGAGGGACAGAGAGAAACAGAAAAGTAATACACTGAAGATGATGTAGTAGGAGCAACAGACACAGAGCATTATGGGGAGGGGAAAGGAAGGTACCCATGTGCCGCGGAGCATTGTTGTCACGTGGGTGGCACTGAGAAACTGCATTATCTCAGGAGCTGGGACACACAGTTGCCACACAATTTAGTTTTTTGAACTTTGCCAACTAACTACTACATTCCTGGGGGAGGAGGATGGCAGGGGAGAGAAACATTTTACTGTAGTAGAACCAATGAAAACACATATCAGAAGGAATGTTTCCAGTGAAGGGCAGTGGTCAGAACTTGAGCACCATTAGATGCTAGTAGCTCTTCATGTCACTGTTTCACACTAAATGAAGGAAAGGGCTGCTGGGTCACTTTCTTGATCACATGCATCCAACTTCCTCCACCTAGCGTGGAAAAGTGCTCACTGAAGATTCTCTCATGAGGGTGAGCCAGACCCCCCCCCATCCATAAAACATGCTGCATTTAACACATACTTGCCTGTGGTAACAACCATACGAAGGGTTAAAATTCCCAAGGCAATTGGAGATTATATAGAGAGCAGTGATTAAGAACCAACCTGCTTAGTTTTGAGTCCAGGCTCCACAACTTATTAATGGTTTGATGATGGGAAAGCATCTTAAATTCTTGATGACTCAGTTTCCCAGTCTATATAATGGGAATAATAGCATTACCTCATAGGACTGATATAAGAATTAAACGAGATAGTAAGGTTAAAGTTCTTCACATTGCTCCTGAAGAGTTTTAGATACCTAGGACTGTTGTAACAAATCACCACAAACTGCCTGGCTTAAAACAACAGAAATTTATTCTATAACAGTTCTGGAGGCTAGAAATCAGAAATTAATGTGTCAGCAGGGCTACACTCCCTCTGAATAATTCCTTGCCTCTTAGCATCTGGTGGTTGTGGCAACTGTTGATGTTGCTTGGCTCATAGACATATCACTTCAATCCCTGTCTCTACTATTACATGTTGTTTTTACATGTTCTTTTCCTTGAGTGTCTCTCTGTGTCCAACCTGGCCTTCTGATAAAGACACTAGTAATTGCATTTAGGGTTCACCTTAATCCCGTATGTCCTCATCTTAATTTAACTACTTATACCTACAAAGACCCTATTTCCAAATAAAGTCACATTCAGAGGTTCCAGATAGACATGAATTTTGGGAGAACACTATTCAACCCAGAATACCAGTAAGTATGCAATAAATGTTAGTTAAAAACACACTCACCCATTTTACCACACACACACACAAACGTAAAACATAAAGCACATACTCACACACACAGAGGGGATTCTGGAAAGATTATGGTTTCAATATGGCTTTATTCTAACTCTTTATTCTCAACTCTAGTCTCTGTCTATTTGTGATCCAAGTGGTTGGGGGCTTTCCAGAGGAAGGCTTTGAGGATTGGCATGCACCCGTGTTTGAGAGAACATGTGCAGGAATATCTTCCCTCTGGGTCAATCCCAGGGGAGAGTTGATACCAGGTTCCATAGTTTCCTGGATCCTAAGGAGTTGAGGAGTAGTTGAACAAATGGGCCGAATCTTCTTCATTCCAGATAATGAGCAAATGGGAGGAAATTAAAGGCAGAAATAATGAATGGAGACTGGCTGCCAGACAGCTGCACCCAAAAGAGCAGAGACCCTTGTGTCTTCTTCTATTTTCAGATATTTGGCCATGTAAGGTGCCCCAGCAGCTGCGTCTGAGCCCTACTAAGCAGGTTAAGGAAAATAAGGCACGTCAGGCACCCAGGTAGAGAGAACAGGACTGAGCACGACTCTTGGATTGAACTGCTATTAAAATACAGCTGCTGGAGAAGGTAAAGGATAACGGGAATAAAACAATGAAAAGAACACTCAAAATATACAAGGAGAGCACAAAACAGACTGTCTGGAAATAAAATGTGGCTTATAAATGAAAACGTTCAATAGACGAAGAAGAACATCAACCCAGTCAAGAGCTGTGTATTGGTCTGAAAGATTAAATTTATCAACACAGAGCAAACTTTCAAACAGATGGAAATTATAATGGATAGGAGAACAGACTTCGAGAAAAGATCTATGAAAAACCTTATATGGGTATTATAGGAATTCAATTTTAAAAAAAGGAAGAAACAGCAGCAGAAGGATGAGAGAGCTAAAGAAAGTCCTGACTATAGTTTGGAAGAGCATATCATGCACTGAGGAGGCAAGAGCTATTTAGGAAGATCCTGCTTAAAGTCCTAAATACCAGGATAAAGAGAAACACCAGAATTCCCAAGGAAAGAGAAAGGTGGTTAGAAAGGCAAAATACTCCTACTGACTTTGAACTTCAGCAGTATTTGAAGTGGTAGATGACTTAGAGAGAAGGACTAAAACCCAAGGATCCAAGGCAGAATCAGGATATAATTCATTTGTCAGGCTGAAAGTAGGATATCTGTGGCTCTGCCCCAATAAGGAAGATATATGAGAAAAAACCCCAAGCAAACAAAGGAACTAAAACAGAAACATCCACATAAAAGAAGATGAAAGAGAGAGAAGAGTGTTTAGAAGTAAGGAGGCTTAAGTGCAGATTCAAAAGGTACTATAGATACAGTAGAGAGAGAATATAATGTGCTATTTTTTAAATTTTTTATTTTAATAAACATATAATGTATTATTAGCCCCACAGGTACAGGTCTGTGAATCGCCAGGTTTATACACTTCACAGCACTCACCATAGCACATACCCTCCCCAATGTCCATAACCCCACCACCCTCTCCCTACCCCACATCCCCCCAGCAACCCCCAGTTTGTTTTGTGAGATTAAGAGTCATTTATGGTTTGTCTCCCTCCCAATCCCATCTTGTTTCATTTATTCTTTTCCTACCCCCCAAACTCCCCATGTTGCATCTCCACTTCCTCATATCAGGGAGATCATATGATAGTCGTCTTTCTCTGACTGACTTATTTCACTAAGCGTAATACCCTCTAGTTCCATCCACATCGTTGCAAATGGCAAGATTTCATTTCTTTTGATGGCTGCATAGTATTCCATTGTGTATAGATATACCACCTCTTCTTTATCCATTCATCTGTTGATGGACATCTAGATTCTTTCCATAGTTTGGCTGTTGTGGACATTGCTGCTATAAACATTCGGGTGCACGTGCCCCTTCAGATCACTACATTTGTATCTTTAGGATAAATACCCAGTAGTGCAATTGCTGGGTGGTAAGGTAGCTCTATTATCAGCTTTTTGAGGAACGTCCATACTGTTTTCCAGAGTGGTTGCACCATCTTGCATTCGCACCAACAACGTAGGAGGGTTCCCCTTTCTCTGCATCCTTGCCAGCATCTGTCATTTCCTGACTTGTTAATTTTAGCCATTCTCACTGGTATGAGGTGGTATCTCATACAATGTGCTATTTTTTGGCAATACAGCAGTCCCTCCTTATCTGTGATTTCATCTTCTGCAGTTTCATTTGCCCCTGGTCAACCATGGTCTAGAAACAGAAGATCCTCTTTCTGTCATTAGAAGGTCAGTAGTAGCCTAAGGCATTGTTACAACTCCTACATTAAGCTCCTCGCTGCATGTCATCATGTAGGCATTTCAGCATCTCCCATCATCACAAGACACTACATTTACATAACTATACCACAGTATATTGTTGTAATTGTTCTATTTTATTATTGTTGCTGTTAATCTCTTACTGTGCTTCATTTTTAAGTTAAATTTATAATAGGTATGTGTATATAAGGAAAAAAATCCATAGTATATATAGGGTTTAGTACTACCTGTAGTTTCAGGCATCTACTGGGGGTCTTTGAACATTTCCCCTGCAGATAAGGGGGGGGGATTCCTGTGAATTTGAAAACCTAGTGAAAATAGGTGTTTTTCTAGTAAAACACAAATCACCAAAGTTGGCATAAGAAGAACTGGAAAATTTGAGTAGAACAATGTTGATAGTAGACATTGGAAATATGGCTAAAGATTACTATTTTTAAAAGACAATGGAATCAGAAAGTTTCTCAGCTGAATTTCAGGTAATTTTTAAAGAATAATTCCAGTGTTTTTAAACTATTCCAGACATAGAAAAAGACAGAAAGTGCCTAAATTCACTTAATACTCATTTTATGAGTACCACTTAACTTTGATACCCAAACCTTAAAAAAAAAAATAGCAAAAGTAGAAATAGATAGATATATAGATAGATAGCTACAGATAGACAGACAGACAAGTAGACAGACTGACTAACATAGTCCCTCCTATGGTAGATGGATGGTTGAATGGATGGATGGATAGATTTTATTCACACTTTCTTTTTTTTTTTTTTTTTAAAGATTTTTTTTATTTTATTTTATTTATTTGACAGAGAGAGAGATTTCAAGTAGGCACAGAGGCAGGCAGAGAGAGTGAGAGGGAAGCAGGCTCCCCGCCGAGCAGAGAGCCCGATGCGGGACTCGATCCCAGGACCCCGAGATCATGACCCGAGCCGAAGGCAGCGGCTCAAACCACTGAGCCACCCAGGCGCCCAATAAGATATTTATTTCTCAGCTTATTAGCTTTTATTTTTATTTTTAACATAATTTAATATAAATATCATACTCCTGCTTAAAAATCCTTCATTTGTTCTCCATTTAATATGTTTTATGAAAATTTAGTATGTTTTATAAAAAGATCATAGACATCTATTGTTTCCTTTTTTTGAGGTTGTAATAATTTTTTAATTTAAATTCAATTTAGCTAACATGTAGTGTAGTACTGGTTTCAGGAGTAGAATTTAGAGATTCATCACCTACATATAACACCCAGTGCTTATCCAACAAGTGCCCTTCTTAATACCCATCACCCATTTACCCTATCCCCTCACCACCACCCCTCCAGTAACCCTCAGTTTGTTCTCTGTACTTAAGAATCTCTTGTGCTTTGGCTGTCTCTCTCTCTGTTTTTATCCTATTTCATTTTTCCTTCCCTTTTCCTGTGTTCATCTGTTCTGTTTCTTAAATTCCACATATGGGTGAAATCATATGGTATTTGTCTTTCTCTGAATTACTTCACTTAGCATAATACACTCTAGTTCCATCCATTATAGAACATCTATTTAATTTGGCAAGTCATTTGATAGTTGTTGGATTATGAGGTTTTGTACCATTTTATATGTATTCGGTTTATTTTTTAAAACACTTCCTTGATAGATGTGGTACATATACACAATGGAGTATTATGCCTCCATCAGAAAGGATGAATACCCAACTTTTGTAGCAACATGGACGGGACTGGAAGAGATTATGCTGAGCGAAATAAGTCAAGCAGAGAAAGGCAAGTATCATATGGTCTCACTTATTTGTGGAGCATAACAAAGAACACGGAGGACATGGGAGATGGAGAGGAGAGGGAGTTGAGGGAAACTGGAAGGGGAGATGAATCATGAGAGACTATGGACTCTGAAAAACAACCAGAGGGTTTTGAAGGGGCGGGGGGGTGTGAGGTTGAGGAACCAGGTGGTGGGTAATAGGGAGCGCAAGTACTGCATGGAGCACTGGGTGTGGTGCAAAAACAATGAACACTGTTACGCTGAAAATAAACAAATAAAAAAAAAAAAACACACTTCCTTGATGTTTACCTTGAACCACAGTGTACTAAGTACTTTAAATTCATTAATGCATTCAGTCCCACAGTAATCCCCTGAGATTTGCACTATCATTGCTTCTGTTTTAAAGACAAGGAAACAGGTTTGGAGAGAATGAGCAGTTCACACAGGTCTGCAGAAGAGCCAGGCTCTTCAAGTCAGCATCTTACTATTTATGTGTCTCATCTCATGGTCCAGACCAGAAGTTTTTCTTCGGGAAGAGGCTTTTTTATTTTGTGTTCCACATGGCACCATCATAGTTCTTCGAACATATCTAAGTACAAGTAAGTATTTGTTGAAATTAATTGAATGAGTGGTACTTTTTGTTTGTTTTAGGTAGGGAAAACTTGGACATGTTTCAAGGTATCAAATATGGGCCAATGTAGTTATTGAAGATGCCACAAAGGAATGTATTAATGGATCATGGTCAATTCACCAATAAGTTTATTGAGTATATTTTCCTGCCTAGTAATAGAAAGACAAAGTAGCACAGAGCTCACAGAAAAGCATAATCTTCTGAGAAATATGGACATTTCTCCTCTGAGAGCACAGGGGCAAATAGACAAGGAGAGTTGAAGCAACATAGATATGCAGAGATAAACATAAGCAAGAGGAGAGCTGAGGGCCTGCCCAATCTGTTATCAGAGCTCAAAGGAAACAATTGGGGAAATATTTTCTCGACTGTCAGACCTTATCTTTGCAATTTAGTAAAAACAGCAACTGAAAAATCCACCTGCTGACATGACTTTCATTTACAGTTAAGGTCTGGGGGCAGGAACTGGTTTGAATAAGGCCCTTGTTTTATTGAAACAACTTGGTTGTTCCATATTGGAGTTCACTGGTAGGTCATATACTGATAAACCAGCAAGTTCCCCAAACTTTAAAAGATTGTGGATCTAGAAATTGAAAAAGAAGTAGATTTGGAAATGGTCTGAAAACGAACAGTGAGAAATATTCTGTGTCAGTTTTCAGATAAGCTTCACTGTCTATTAGCAACTCTAGTCATTTAGTGAAGCTGGGCTATTGCCCTACAATGCTTTCTCTGCAGGGTCTTTGGAAAAGTGAGCTGAGAGTTCTGTATGGTTGAATGACCTGAAGAGTAAAATGTCCATTGTCTACATGCCCCAAGTTCATCTGCAATGTCCAGTTTTCCACCTGACCACACAGAAAATGGGTTGTCTATAAATTATTGTTTCGGTGTTGGCAGATAAAGTTATCATGGAGCATATTTCTTTTATCATGGATAGAGTTGTTTTTTTTTTTTTTAATCTTTGCATAGTATATTTCTTTCTTTCTTTCTTTCTTTTTTTTTTTTTTTTACCTTTTCAGTAAATACTGAAAGCTTGGAATTACAACATCCCTCTACTTAGACTTTCTTTTTTTTTTTTAAAGAACATTTCCAATTTCTTGCTGCATTTCTTGAGAGTCCTAATATCCTAATCTAGTCACAGTACAATGATTTTCATTTATAAAATAAAATTGCACCCACGGCACCAAATTAAACTCTTTTTAAATGAAATCCGTGGTTAAAAAAATTAACTCTCCAAACAATAAAAATGTATATTTCCTACATATGTAACAACTAACATATATTTAACAAATCAGTTTTTAGTGCCTATTTATGAATGTTTTAGTAAACTGTCACTACCATTCTGTGAAGGAGGTGTTATTGTCTTTTCTATTTTAAAGATAAGAATTGGGTCCCAGAAAGAATAAGTAACTTGCCTGTAATCACATACTAGTAACTGATGGAAATGGAACTCATGCCCATTTTTTCAGATTCTAAATCCTGTGTCTTGGTTCAGAGGGAGAAGTCCATATTGATTCACTAATTTTTCATTTACTCAAACATTCAACTAACATTTATGAGTGCTATGTTGGCTCTTGAAATACAAGGGTAAATAGGACATAATCCCTGCTCTGATGAAGCAGAAGGGAGAAGGTAGTCAAATAATAGGAAGGAATAATATAGGACGATCTGTGCTCTTGTTAGGAAGAATACAGGAAATGATGAAAGCCCCAGTGGAGTGGGGAGGGGACAGTATGGAGTGGTCAGGGAAAGCTTTCTAAAAGAGGTGATGCCTAAGGTGAGACAGAATAAAAAAAGGAGGAATTTGTGGTGGGGAACGGAAAACAATGTTCTGAACTATGGGAACAGCATGTACAAAGGTCCTGAGTCAGGGCAAATCATGGGTTGGAAGGTAAATGTTAAATAGTGGCCCCTTCAGCCACTAGCTCAACACTGAGTGTTGGATAGGTGAGGGAAACCTGAACAAGCTGGGTCTTGGAACTAAGAACAGCCTTGGAAGATTTCTAAACTGGGAAATAGTGTGTTGTTTTATTACATTGAAAAGGTCACTCTGGCAGGAGTGTGGAGAATGGATGGAAGAGAAAGTAAGACTAGCATAGGGAAGGAAAATTAAGAAGTTATAATGATGAAAGAGGTGATGGATAAGAGTGGCCTGAACTGGGGCACCTGGGTGGCTCAGTGTGTTAAGCCTCTGCCTTTGGCTCAGATCTTGGTCTCAGGATCCGGGATGGAGCCTACATTGGGCTCTCTGCTCAGTGGGGAGCCCGCTTCCCCCCTCCCTCTGCCTGCCTCTCTGCCTACTTGTGATCTTCCTCTGTCAAATAAATAAAATCTTAAAAAAAAAAAAAAAAAGAGTGGCAGTGGCCACATCTGGGTAACTGTGACACTTCTATTTGGAGAGTGAAAGACAGGCCTGCCTAAGCACTCTCTGAGGCTAGCAAAGCAACCAAAGGACTCCAGGTACTTAAAAAAAGGACAACAACTACAGGGCCCCCAGTTCTGTAAATTCCACTCAGTTGGCAGGCCACTTAACTTGTCTTTGAATTGATTGACCCACACTCCTTGATGGTATTTCCCCTCCTTGGTTAAAAGCACGCTACTGATATGCAGTAGACATCATAGCCACTCTGACTGGTTTTATTTGATTGAGTTGTAGTTATCTGCGGATTAGACAGATATTGATTCATGTCATGTTCTGTGCCTTGGATTCTCATCTAATCAAAACATTGCCAAAACATTGTCTCCTAAATGTGAAGTTACTCAGTGAATAAATCATAATGTGAAGCTTCCAGGGAAGCCCTGCTTAGAAATGAAATTTAAGTAGGAGATTACAAAAGGAATAGGGCAAACAATTGCTATTCTGAGGATAATCATTTACATTCTCCTGGTACTTGGCAGTGGGGTAGCAAGGTGGCAAATAGAAGGAAATGCAGATTGGGAGAGTGTACTCAATTAACGAGGCTATCATTTGCTGCTCCTTATAGAGGATAAAATCTCACCTGTTTAGCATGAACACAAGGCCTTTCAGGATTGTTGCTTGCTAGTCTGTTCAATCTCATTTTTCCCCACACGCATTTTCCTCTTCCTGGAATGCTCTCTCCTTGTTTACCTGTGGATCCAATTCCTGTTCACATTATAAGTCTTCACTAATTATTACTTCCTTTTTGATGGCTTTTCTTCCTTGGGCCATCCCCACCCTCCAAATTCTTTTCTTCCTCTGCATTCCCATTGTACCCTGTCCGGGCTTCCATTACAGCATTTGTGTGTTATGGATATAATATGCAGTCTCCTCATTTATTCACAGTTCCATATTTGTCAATTTTCCTACTTACTAAAAATGTATCTCTAATCTGCAAATCAATACTTGTGGACCTTTCATGGTCACTTGTGGGTATATTCACAGAAGCAAAAAATTTGAGCCACTCATTGTGAATGTTCCAACTCAGGTGACACTAGCAATGCTTTGCCTTCTTGTTTCAGCTCCCATACTGTGAACAAGTATCCTTTTGTTGATGTAATTTGTAATATATTTTCACGTTTTTATGCTTTTTGTTGGTGATCTTACTGTTCAAAATGCCCCCCACCAATCATAGTGCTCAAGTGCTGAGTACTGTTCCTAAGTACAAGAAGACTGTGATGTGCCTTACAGAGAAAAACACATGTATTACATAAGCTTTGCCAAAGATTGAGCCTAGAGTTCAATGTTAATTAAGAAATAATATATATTGAGTAAGTTGTCTTGAAACAGAAACACACATAAAACAAGGTTATGTATTTACCAGATGACAAAAATACAACCAGAGTCTTGCAGAAACATAACCCCGTATTTCTTAGGAGCTGTGGCTCAGTATTCACGAAGTCAGGGCTTGTGGTGACTTTACAGAATGTACTAATGACAAATAATGAGAATCAACTATATTCATTTGTTTAGGTATGTGTAGAATTTCTTGAGAAATGAGACCATCATCTTTGTATACTTAACACCCAGAATGATGGCTAAAATTAAGAATATGGTTGGTGCTTAATACTCTTGACAATAGTACCAAAGGATATTTCAAATATAATTTCACTGGTAATTGAAATGGATTCTTCCTTATTCCAAGTCCACAAAGAATGCCTGCTCAAAGGCCAGATGCTTATAATTCACTTTTTAGTATTAGTTTGGGCATTAACTCCTAAGGAACTGTGAATGGTCTTAAAACATTTATTGACCTAAAGGGATTGTGGGATTATTGCATTGAAGTTATGTAACTCTAAGAAAAATCAGAGCATATTATGTGGCATACTCAATAGAATTAAGGCTCCCTGAAACCAAATTTGCTAAAGCAGTGAGTTTTAGTGGTAGGGCTTAGGGATTTGGATTTGAAAATAGACTCTAGTGGTTCCTATATAATGTGTTCACATGCCACATTATGAGAAATACTGCTATTCCAGGAGTTTCTTACCTGGAAATTATTCTTTCTGGGGGATCCCTAAAGGGATCTTTAACTCCGTTCTTTTTGAAGATAAAGTTTTTTGTTTTGTTTTGCTTTGCTTTGCTTTGCTTTGGCAAATGAGTGGCTCCCTAAACTGCATATCTTTTACTATAGATGTGCATTTACAATAAACTCAAGTCTATTTCACCTCTTCTTCACTAAGCAGCAGGTGCTTATCAGTGTGCTAATGAAGAGTTCGGGTTCATTTTAGGCTGCTCTTCTCACACATAGTCCAGTCTGAGCTGGGATACTAACTTCTAGTTTCAGGGCTCTCGTAATGCCAAGTTTTAGGATACTATCAGAGTAGGCTGTGGTAACAAACAACCTTCAAACTGTGTTTAGAACAACCAAGTTTTCCTCTCCCCCACCCCCCCAATACTATATATACTAACTTGTATTGGCAGGGGACAGTGTTCCAATGGTCATCCAGGGGACCAGGCCCGTGAAGGCTTTATTAACTTCTAACATTGCTATTTCAACACAAGTTCTCAGGGTTTGCCTTGACAGGGAAAAGAAGCATGGATGATCATGTACTGGATCTTAAACACATCTGCCCAGAAGTGATACATCATTTTTCTTCCTATCTCATTGGCAAAACAAACCACTGGCTATACCTAACTGAGAGAGAGAAAGAGAGAGAGAGGGAGAGAGAAGTACAGTCCTCCAGTATTCCTAGAAGAAGAGAAGAGAAATATCAGGTCGCACTTACAGTATCTACCATAATCTGGTAATCAAGCGTTAGGTACACTTGTTTCCCTACATGCAGTATGCTCCTATGCCCTGTGACTTAGTCCGTTTGGACTGCTGTAATAAAATACCAGGGATAGAGTAGCATATAAACAAGAGGAGTTTATTTCCCATAGTTTTGGGGGCTGGAAAGTCCACGATCAAGATGCCAGCAGATTTGGTGTCCGGTGAGAGCCCATTTCCTGGTTCAAAAATGGCACCTTCTTGCTGTGTCCTCACTTGGTAAGAAAAGGAGCTTTCTTGAGTCTGTTTTATAAGGGCACTAATCCCATTCATGAGAGTTCTGCCCCCATAGATTAATCACCTCCCAAAGACCCAACTTCCTAATACCATCACCCCAGGAGTTAGGATTTCAGCATATGAACATTTAGACCATAACATCCTGCAAAAGAGAGAATACCAGATTTCCATGAAACTCTGTGAACTAAAAAGACAAGTCCCTCATGCCTTCCCAAGAGAACAGGGACATTAACTTCAATTAACATTCACGTTTGGTAAGAGGAAGAATGAGAGACACATAGCAGTAACTGGTTTGGAGCAATTCTGAAAACTCACTGGCATGTGCTGGTGAGGTATATTCCTAGACTGAGCTCCATTCTGATTCCAAGGAAGTCTCTTGGTCCATTGATCTCCACAGCCCTTGGCTTGGCCCATTAGGGGGTCCTTCAGACAGTCAGCAGACAGACTGGGGTTTAAGGCTAGCTTTGCTTCTTACTTTCCATGAGACTTTAGGTGAATTACTAACTTATTTAATAAATCTGTTACAAGAAAGCCTCCTTCCCTGAGTGGTTCCAAAGATGCATGTTTGTCAAATCCCTAACAAAGTGCCTAGCAGATTGTAAGTGCTCTTGGGTGTTAGCTGTGATGTTTGCTACCGTCCTGATCACAATGTTCTGTACTGGATTTTGCTAGAAACTACAAATCTTTTTATAGAGTAGATATTCTCTGTGGTGGGCCTTTATAATTTTATCCTTCTGCTAGATTATCCTTGAATATGGTGGAATGACAGAAGGTGTTAGAAGTCCTTTGACGAGGGCATGTATTGCATGGAGCACTGGGTGTGGTGCATAAACAATGAATCTTGGAACACTGAAAAAAATAAATTTAAAAAAATCCTTTGATTGGCAGAGTTGATTTCTAAGAGACTTCATTTGTTTAGCACATGGCACTTGCTGTATAACATCACTAAACATCTTCTTGTTATAGAGGTTAGGGAAATTCTCATTTGCTCATTTGCTTCCTGCTCAATATGGTAAGGGTCACAGAGGCCCACTAAGCCCCTGTATTTCACTGCTTGAGTCATTGTACACAACAGGACAATATACAGAGTTTTCTCAGAAATGGGTGAATTTCAGCAAATTCAGGAAAAATGAAAGGAAATCAATATATTAATAACAGTGTGAGGGAAAATGTACTATTACAGACATTATTCTTTGAGCCTTGGGATGCTGCTAATGACTCCTCTTCCTTTGCTATCCAGAAGCAAGGTTTCATAATAAAGAATAAAGAATCAGATGTCTGATTCCTTTGCACCGTGGAAGAACATCTATTTTAGCTTGAGCTGCTATAGCAAAAATAGCACAGGTGGGGTGGTTTAAGCAACAAACATTTATTTCTCACAGCTCTGGAGGCTGGAAGTCTGAAATTAGGGTGCTAGCAAGGCTGGGTTCTGGTGAAGGTCCACTTCCCAGTTTATAGATGGTTGCCTTCTTGTAATATCCTCACGTGGAGAGCTCTACTCTCTTTATTCTCTTATAAGGGCACTAATCCCATCATGGGGGTTCCATTCTCATGATCTTTTCTAAACCTAATTGTTTCCCTAAGACTTTACCTCCAGATACCATCACATTAGGGATTAAGGCTTCAGCATATGGATTTTGAGGGGACACAAATATTTCATCCATAGAAATAGTAACTGACTCCCACAAAGCATCTGGGCACCCATGATGTACCAGTCATTATACTCATCACTGGTAATATAAAAATGTGTAAGATGTGGTTCTTGCCCAAGGATATCAATCCAATGGGGAAAAGATGGTTGAGTAAGCTGAAAATTCCATGTAACATGTTAAATATTCCAAACAGAAGAATAAACAAAATGCAGTGGGTTCTCAATGTGGGAACAACTTAGGTCTGTTTGGTTGCCATGGCAAGTGGGCTGAACAGATCATTTTAAAAAGTTGATATTTATTTACTGTGACCTATTTATACACCCAAAGCACATTCACTTTAGTACCTTTGGAATTACGCCAAATAGATTTTTGGTTCCTGTCCGTTTTACTGTGGCTTTATTACATTTTTTAACAGCAGCGTGGCCTGTTACATTCATTTTATTTCACTTTTTCTCCTGGCCTTTGTTTGTAAAGAACTGTATACAAACTAAAATGCTCAGTTGGTTTATATATTGGCATCTGAGTGTCTCTGATCAAAGACTATTCAAAATTTCACATTTCTGACATGTCTTCCTCAAGAACCTCAGAGACAGATTGGTTAATGTTATCTTTCAATTTGCCTTTTTTTTTTCATTGGAAATGTAAAAATATATATTATTTTGGCATGCTGAGTTTGACCTTTTCCAGACCAGTTGTTTCATCTGTCTGGGACAAAGGGAATAAAACAGACTGTAAAAAGCAGGTCGGAGTGGAAGATTACTGATGAGAAAGAAAGCCTGACTCAGAAGGGAGGTGATGGCATTCACAGTGTTTTTAAAGTACTTAAGATATTGTACTCTCTCAAGAGAATCTGTCTTCAACAAGCAAAGAAGAATGTCAGGAAATTGTATGGCTCCTGAAAATAGCTCTCCATCAAAAAGTGATAAGAGAGCTCTCTGAAAGCAGGAAACTTACAGAGTGGGGAGCCTGGGTAATGCCACGACTATCATCCAGAAAACTTTCTGAGACTTTGGCCATTACTTAAAGTTGACAGAAGGTAGCTGAGTGAGGAATTAAAAACAAATGTGAGTTAGAGTCCAGCTGTCAGAAAATAAGACAAATCTGCCTCCAGTACCTAGTTAGACAAAAGCGTAAACTAGGACTGGCCAATCCTAGACAGAGAAGTCACACAGGGCTGTGTGGGTTGTCTGGTGTACAGAGTGCTACCTTAGAGAGGATGGTGTCCACAGCATAAACGTCATAGATCGTGTAGTTATTATCTTTGAGTAGATGTCACTTAAGTGTCTTGTTTTAACAAATCCATGTAGAAGGACAATTTTCTGATAGTTGGATAAAACTGTCTTGAGAAAGGGGCTCCTTTTCTAATTTGGATACACCGTATGAGCTAGCAGGAGCTATGTGCTCAAAAACAAATGAAATCAGACCTACACATTCCTCAGTGTTCTTTGATACTTGAGTCCACTCTGGCAGGATTGTGTCCCTGGATCTCGTTCATTCATTTATTTAAACAAGCAAATAAAGATTAATTGAACATCTGCCACATGCCAGCCACTGTTATGGAGAAAAAAAAATCCCTGCCCTCATGGTGCTTTCCCTCCAAAGTGAACTACGAACTGTGGACATCTGGGAGTTGAGAAGAATAAAAGACAGAGTGTTGGTGCAGAGGAACATGATTAGGCTTGAATCCTGTGTTTAATCCCAGTTCCAAATGGTGTGGCATTGAGCATTTTGACGTTCCTCACTTTATTGGTCTATTAAAGGTTAATAATACTTTACTAATTGAGTTTGTTGGAAAAAATAAAGATATTATGTTTAAAAACTTTTTAAAAATTAATTTATTATTTTTTATTAACATATAATGTATTATTAGTCCCAGGGGTACAGGTCTGTGAATTGCCAGGTTTACACACTTCACAGAACTCACCATAGCACATACTCTCCCCAGTGTCCATAACCCAACCACCCTCTCCCTATCTCCCTCCCCCAGCAACCCTCAGTTTGTTTTGTGAGATTAAGAGTCTCTTATGGTATGTCTCCCTCCTGATACTATCTTGCTTCATTTTTTCGTTCCCTAACCCCAAACCCCCCACTCTGCCTCTCAAATTCCTCATATCAGGGAGATCATATAATAACTGTCTTTTTCTGATTGACTTATTTCGCTCAGCATAATACCCTCTAGTTCCATCCACATCATTGCAAATGACAAGATTTCATTTCTTTTGATGGCTGCATAGTATTCCATTGTGTATATATACCACCTCTTCTTTATCCATTCATCTGTTGATGGACATCTAGGTTCTTTCCATAGTTTGGCTATTGTAGACATTGCTGCTATAAACATTTGGGTGCACATGCCCCTTCAGATCACTACATTTATATCTTTAGGGTAAATACCCAGGAGTGCAATTCCTGGGTCATAGGATAGCTCTGTTTTCAACTTTTTGAGGACCCTCCATGCTGTTTTCCAGAGTGGTTGCACCAGCTTGCACTCCCACCAACAGTGTAGGAGGGTTTCCCTTTCTCTGCCTCCTTGCCAACATCTGTCGTTTCCTGACTTGTTAATTTTAGCCTTTCTGACTGGTATGAGGTGGTATCTCATTGTGGTTTTGATTTGTATTTCCCTGATGCTGAGTGATGTGGAGCACTTTTTCATGTGTCTGTTGGCCATCTGGTTGCCTTCTTTGCAGAAATGTCTGTTCATGACCTTTGCCCATTTCTTGATTGGATTATTTGTTCTTTGGGTGTTGAGTTTGATAAATTCTTTATAGATTTTGGGTATTAGCCCTTTATCTGATATATCTTCTCCCATTCTGTCAGTTGTCTTTTGGTTTTGTTGACTGTTTTCATTTTGTTGTCTGATTGCTGAGGCTAGGACTTCTAGTACTATGTTGAATAGTAGTGGTGATAATGGACATCCCTGCCGTGTTCCTGACCTCAGCAGAAAAGTTCTCAGTTTTTCTCCATTGAGAATTATATTCACTGTGGGCTTTTCATAGATGGCTCTGATGATATTGAGGTATGTATCCTCTATCCCTACACTTTGAAGAGTTTTGATCAAGAAAGGATGCTATAGTTTGTCAAATGCTTTTTCAACATCTATTGAGAAAATCATATAGTTCTTGTTCTTTCTTTTATTAATGTATTGTATCACACTGATTGATTTGTGGATGTTGCACCAACCTTGCAGCCCTGGAATAAATCCCATTTGGTCATGGTGGATAATCCTTTCAATGTACTGTTGGATCCTATTGGCTAGTATTTTGGGGAGAATTTTCACATCTGTGTTCATCAAGGATATTGGTCTGTAATTCTCTTTTTTGATGAGGTCTTTGTCTGGTTTGAGGATCAAGGTAATGCTGGCCTCATAAGATGAGTTTGCAAGTTTTCCTTCCATTTCTATTTTTTGGAACAGTTTCAGGAGAATAGGTGTTAATTCTTCTTTAAATGTTTGGTAGAATTCCCCTGGGAAGCCATCTGGCCCTGGGCTCTTGTTTGTTGTTGGGAGATTTTCGATGACTGCTTCAATCTCCTTACCGGTTATGGGTCTGTTCAGGTTTTCTATTTCTTTCTGGTTCAGTTTTGGTAGTTTAAACTTCTGTAGGAATGTATCCATTTCTTCCAGATTGTCAAATTTGCTGGCCTGTAGTTGCTCATAGTATGTTCTCATAATTGTTTGTATTTCTTTGGTGTTGGTTGTGATCTCTCCTTTTTCATTCATGATTTTATTTATTTGGGTCCTTTCTCTTTTCTTTTTGATAAGTCTGGCCAGGGGTTTATCAATCTTATTCTTTCAAAGACCAACTCCTAGTTTCATTGATTTATTCTGTTGTTTTTTGGTTTCTATTTCATTGATTTCTGCTCTGATCTTTATTGTTTCTCTTCTCCTGCTGGGTTTAGGTGTAGGGTTAGGTTATGTATTTGAGACCTTTCTTGTTTCTTGAGAAAGGCTTGTATTGCTATATATTTTCCTTTCAGGACTGCCTTTGCTATGTTCCACAGATTTTGAATAGTTGTGTTTTCATTATCATTTGTTTCCATGAATTATTTCAATTCTTCTTTAATTTTCTGGTTGACCCATTCATTCTTTAGTAGGATGCTCTTAAGCCTCCATGTATTTGGGTTCTTTCCAATTTTCCTGTTGTGATTGAGTTCTAGCTTCAGAGCATTGTGGTCTGAAAATATGCAGGGAATGATCCCAATCTTTCAGTACCGGTTGAGACCTGATTTATGACCCAGGATGTGATCTAATCTGGAGAATGTTCCATATGCACTAGAGAAGCATGTGTATTCTGTTGCTCTGGGATGGAATGTTCTGAATATATCTGTGATGTCCATCTGGTCCAGTGTGTCATGTAAAGCCTTTATTTCCTTGCTGATCTTTTGCTTGGATGATCTGTCCATTTCAATGAGGAAGGGTGTTAAAATCCCCTACTATGATTGTATTATTGTCAATGTGTTTCTTTGATTTCATTAATTGGTTTATGTAGTTGGCTGCTCCCATGTTAGGGACATAGACATTTAAAATTGTTAGATCTTCTTGTTGGACAAACACTTTGAGCATGATACAGTGTCCTTCCTAATCTCTTATTATAGTCTTTGGTTTAAAGCCTAATTTATCTGATATAAGGATTGCCACCCCAGCTTTCTTTTGATGTCCATTAGCATGGTAAATTGTTTTCCACCCCCTCACTTTAAATCTGGAGGTGTCTTCGTGTCTAAAATGAGTTTCTTATAGACAGCATATCAGTGGGTCTTGTTTTTTTATCCATTGTGATACCCTGTGTCTTTTGATTGGGGTATTTAGCCCATTTACATTCAGGGTAACTATTGAGAGATATGAATTTAGTGCCATTGTATTGCCTGTAAGACGGCTGTTACTGCTGTTACTGTACACTGTCTGTGTTCCTTTCTGGTCTACTACTTTTAGGCTCTCTCTTTGCTTAGGAGACCCCTTTCAATATTTCCTGTAAAGCTGGTTTGGTGTTTACAAATTCTTTTGGTTTTTGTTTGTCCTGGAAGCTTCTTATCTCTCCTTCTATTTTCAATGGTAACCTGGCTGGATATTGTATTCTTGGCTGCATGTTTTTCTCATTTAGTGCTCTGAATATATCATGCCAGTTCTTTCTGGCCTGCCACGTCTCCCTGGATAAGTCTGCTGCCAATCTAATATTTTTACCATTATATGTTACAGACTTTTTGTCCCGGCTTCTTTCAGGATTTTCTCTTTATCACTAAGACTTGTAAGTTTTACTATTAGATGATGTGGTGTGATTTTAAAATAAAAATCAATTTTTATTGATTTTGAGGGGGGTTCTCTGCACCTCCTAGATTTTGATGCTTGTTCCCTTTGCCATATTAGGGAAATTCTGCATTATAATTTGCTCCAATATACCTTCTGCCCCTCTCCCTCTTTCTTCTTTTCTTGGATCCCAATTATTCTAATATTGTTTTGTCTTATTGTATCACTTATCTCTCGAATTCTCCCCTCATCGTCCAGTAGTTGTTTGTCTCTCCTTTGCTCAGTTTCTTCATTCTCTCTCATTTGGTCTTCTATATCACTAATTCTCTCTTCTGCCTCATTTCTCCTAGCAGTAAGAGCCTCCATTTTGGATTGCACATCATTAATAGCTTTTTTAAATTTCAGTTTGGTTAGATTTTAGTTCTTTTATTTCTCCAGAGAGGGCTTTTATTTCTCCAGACAGGGTTTCTCTAATATCTTCTATGCCTTTTTCGAGCCCAGCTAGCACCTTGAGAATCGTCATTCTGAACTCTAAATTTGACATGTTACCAATGTCCATCCTAGATTTGGTACTGCCTCTTGTTCTTTTTTTTTTTTTTTTTTGGTAAGTTTTTCTGCCTTGTCATTTTATCCAGGTAAGAATAGATGAATGAGAGAATAAAATACTAAAAGGGTGGCAAAGAACCCAGAAAAATGTGCATTGACCAAATCAGAAGAGACCCCAAATTGTGGGGAGAAGAAGGGGGTTAAAAAGAAGTTCAAAAAAATTAAGCATATATATTAGACTGGTGAATAGAATAGAGCCACCCACTTGATTTTGGGTGTATTTTGGTCTCTTAGAAGAAACTACCTCCCAAAATTTTAAAGAATGACAAACTCATATATATATATATATATATATATATTTTTTTTTAAATTTGACAGAGAGAAATCACAAGAGAGGCAGGCAGAGAGAGAGGAAGGGAAGCAGGCTCTCCGCTGAGCAGAGAGCCCGATGCGGGACTCGATCCCAGGATCCCAAGATCACGACCCGAGCCGAAGGCAGCGGCTCAACCCACTGAGCCACCCAGGCGCCCCTCATATATATATATATTCTTATAAGAATGAAAAACATATCTATATATATATATGTATGTATGTATACACAAAAATAAGGGTAAACATGATGAAGGGATGGAATATGGCTGTAAAGATGAAAATTGTTTAAAAATTCTTAAAAAAAGGAGTTGATAAGATAAGTTGGATGGGAAAAGAAAGAAAAAGAAAGTGGAGATAATTTGCTCAGGCTGGAGACTAGAACAAAGCCCTGAGCTAGATTTAGGGTATATTTTGATCTATTGGAAAAAATTGTATCCCAAAATCTTTTAGAAGAAAAAACCGTATATGTATACAAAAAATAAAGTTAGATACAATGAAGGATAAAATATGACTATAATAATGAAGGTTCAAAAAGACTTTTTCTAAGAAAGGTATTGTTAAGATAAACTAGTTTAAAAACATTAAAAGAGGAAAGAGGAAATGTTAAAAAAATTAGAATAAGAAAAAAATAAAATTTAAAAAATTTAATTAACTTTGTAAGACTAAATAATCATGGGGAGAAAGCCATGAATTCCATGCTTTGCTTTCCCCTCCTCTGGAATTCCTCTGTTCTCCTTGATCAGTGAGCTTGGTCTCGGCTGGATGTTCTTGCTGATCTTCTGGGGGAGAGGCCTGTTGTAGTAATTCTCAAGTGTTTTTGCCCAAAGCAGAATTGTTCTATCCTTGCTAGGGGCCGGGCTAAGTAATCTGCTCAGGTTCACTCTGGAGATTTTGTTCCCTGAACGCTTTCCGTTTTCCCTAGAGTTCTGGAGGGTGGGAATGAAAATGGCGGCCTTCCAATCTCCGGCCCGGAGGAACTGAGAGCTTTGGGCCCCACTCAGTGCACCCTCGGAGAAAACCACTCAATCACTCCCATCTCCCTGATCTCCCACCGCACTCCGAGCTCACCTGGCCTGTGACCGAGTGTTTCTGTCTCTGGCACACAGCCCCATTTGGAGTTTCAAAACCCAGCAGATTCCTGCCTCCAGAGAAGGAAGATGAGTTTCCCTGGATCTGCCACTTGTGGGGTCCCTGCTCAAAGAGCAGTGGTCTGATTTTGCCACGGATCACAGTTTAAGGTAAACCCAAGCTGAGAGCTCACTCCTCAGCTCTGTCTTTGTAGCTGACTTTCCTGCTCTAATACCTGCTACACTCAGACACCCCTGATCCTTCTGTGACCCTGCAGGACCTGAGACCACACTGTCCCCATGAGGGCTCCACCCCCGCTTAGCCTCTGGAACAATGGCCCTCAGTGGAGCAGACTTAAAAGTTCTGATTTTGTGCTCCGTTGCTCCACCGCTTGCCGGGAGCTAGCCCCTCCCTCTGCGGTCTATCTTTCTGTTGTCTCGGATTCACTTCTCTGCACGTCCTACCTTTCAGAAAGTGGTCAATTTTCTCTTTCTAGAATTGCTGCTCTTTTTCTCTTCGATCTCCTGTTGGATTTGCAGGTGTTCGGAATGGTTTGTTAAGGTATCTAAATGAACTCCTACGACCTGATGTCATCTCAGCCTGTTATTCCTCTGCCGTCTTGACTCCTCCCCCTATTATATTAAAAAACTTTTACTCTGGAGCTTTGACGTAGCAGGTATATGATTAAAGGTAGTAAGAGTTGTTATTATTATTATTGTAATTATTATCTAAGAATAATAGCATGGACAAGCCAGTCCTGAGTGTACTCCTGGATAGCAACCTCTGATGCTTTTGGTTGGCCTGACATGGAAGGAGGGTGTTAGAATAGGAACTTTTACTTCCTGTAATCTGGATTCACTTCTTTTCTTCACTGTATAAAACTTGTTTTCTAAACCTCCCTAACGAAATGCAGTATAGTGAAAACAAGACAGATCTCATGACCTGTGTGAGAAATGGACATTGAAATGAGATTCATCCAAAATGAAAAGGTTATGCTTAGTTATGTTTCTACATGTTTCCTGGTGGGCTGACTTTTATATGAAAGAGATGTTGAGTTTGAGGTTGTCATGGGTGGGTTCTGGGAAGCCTACTGAGAGGTAGAGATTTGCAAGCAGGAATCTTGTTGGGTGTGCTCCTGGGATCAGCACCTTCAGGAAGAGAAGAAGACAGAATTGGCCAGAAAGGGAAATTAAACAATGATTCATTGAAACAGAGGCCTCAGTTGAATTTACAGGAGTTTTGGTGTTGGTATTGCTCTTCAAACTTGACTAGAA
The DNA here is from genome assembly GCF_922984935.1 of Meles meles. Taxonomy (NCBI): domain Eukaryota; kingdom Metazoa; phylum Chordata; class Mammalia; order Carnivora; family Mustelidae; genus Meles; species Meles meles. Next base: position 153,111,114 of record NC_060066.1, on the reverse strand, counting down.
TTGGAGAGTAGGAGCCAGGACTTAATTCTCATCTCCTGTCATTGAACAGTTATTGCTTGCAGGCTGTCCTTGAGGAGGGAGGTGACCTTGAGTTAGAGTCTTTTCAGCAGAGTATGAGCTCCACTGAAGGACTCAGCCAAGAGCACCAGCTGCCAACCCTCCCAGTGGTTAGGGAAACAAATGCCTCAGTCCTGGAGGGGCAATCTGAGCAGCACACCCAACACAGAGGTGAAAGTCACCGCCAAGGCAAACCCACCCATAAAGAACTCTGCAGACAGAGGCATTAGATGTGCTTTCTAATCTTTTCTTCATTGTGGCACGTCAAAAATAATAATATTTTGTTTTACATTAGGATAAACAGATTGGGCTGCTTGTGGTCAGAGGTGACAGGCTGAGGGACTCCAGCTTTCATATGCCCACCTGATAGCCTGGGGCTCAGACAATTAGAGTTTTAACAAGTTTAATATAACCTGAGTCTAAGCACAGTATTTGGGAAGTGGTAAATTAAAGTCATGAGGGCAGGTTTGAGGGGAGCCATGCAAAGCTGATAGGAATCCTTAGGAAAAGGTACAGAGTCACTGGTACATATAAGAAGTAAAGCATAATTCTCCCTGTCACATTTGTGTCTTCCTCTTTGAGTACCTTAACTGCTAAAAAATCAGAGGCTAGGCTCTAGCTCACAGTGTATTCACTTCGAACCCTCCCTACTCCAAATGGCTTTGAGACCCAGAAAGACTCCCTGGGTTCAGAGATATGAATTTACTTTCTCTCTGGCTACATGTTACTTTGTAACCAGAATTCAGTTCATAGTTATATAGCCTGATTGAGATGCCCCTAAAATGCATTATTGATCTCTCACTTTCCTTTTTTACCTTACCAGTAGGAGAAAAGCAAATAATACTGCAGAGCTTCCATCTAGGATTCATTTCTCTGTGCTCCTCATCAGAATATGATGGAAGCTGGACAGTCATATGTGGTCATTATCTGACTGCTACTGTCCATCACAGATCCCTATTGACATTTCTATTATTAACCAGCATGTCACATGTCACAAACTGGAGTTACAGATGTGTTTCTTTTGTCCCTCATAGTGTTGGTCTATACAGCATATATATTGACTGTTAAATTAGTTGCCAGTAATAAAAAAATTAGATTTCTTAAAAAAAAATAAAAAGAAAGGATATGCAATGAGTGGACCCTAGTTTGTTCCCATGTAACAGTTGGTTCAAACTGAGTTTGGGCTGTACCTTCATGAGATGGGGCATGTGTTCTAGTTTGTTTAAGTCCCTATCACATCCCAGTGTCTCCCTATCTATTTGTTTTTATCATTTATGTTACCTACTGGTATGTATGACTATGAGTTTGACACTTGATTTGTGTAATTTCAGTGGGGGTCTCTTGGTATTCCAAAGAAGGCATGGAGAAAAATGTTTAAAATTAGTTTTGGGGATAACAAAGTTATTATAATTTATCTGGTATGGTTTTTTATTGATCAGCTTGTCTAGAGCACAGCCATTGTCATGGAAACCTATAGATGTTGTGCAAACCAAGGGAGAAGACCACCAAACAGTAGCTGCGGAAGGAAAATGGTTGTGAGAAAGGTGTGATAGGAAGCCTCCAGTGAAGGTCACTAACAAAGATCTGTGGTCAGAAATGGGGTAGCGAGGGGCAGCTGCTGAAAAAGAAGGTTCAGAGAACTCAGGAGATGAGTCAAAGGGTGGGTTTTAGGAATTCAGAACAAGAGGGAATAGAACTGGAAAGATAGTGGGGAAGCCTGTTTCTCCCTCTCCCACTCCACCTGCTTGTATTCTCTCTCACTGTCTCTCTCTCTCTCTCTCCCTCTATGTCAAATAAATAGATAAATTATTTTTAAAAATACCACCAGCATTTTTTTAAGGAATTTATTTGTTTATTTGACAGAGAGAGATCACAAGTAGGCAGAGAGAGGCAGGCAGGGAAAGAGAGAGGAGGAAGCAGGCTCCCTGCCGAGCAGAGAGCCTGATGCAGGACTCGACCCCAGGACCCTGAGATCATGACCTGAGCAGAAGGTAGATGCTGAACCCACTGAGCCACCCAGGCACCGTACCACCAGCATTTTTCACAGAGCTAGAACAAATAATCCTAAAATTTGTATGGAATCATAAAAGACTTTGAATGGCCAAAGCAATCTTGAGAAAGAAAACAAAGCTGGAGGCATCACAATTCTGGACTTCAAGCAATATTCCAAAACTCTAATCATCAAGACAGTATGGTAGTGGCACAAAAACAGATAGATCAACTAATCTTTGACAAAGCAGGGAAGAATATCCAGTAGAAAAAAAACAGTCTCTTTAACAAATGGTGTTGGGAAAACTGGCCAGCAGCATGCAGAGGAATGAAACTGGACCACTTTCTTAGACCATACACAAATTTGAAATGGATGAAAGACCTCAATGTGAGGCAGGAATCCATCAAAATCCTAGAGGAGAACTCGATCAGTAACCTCTTTGACTTCAGCTACAGCAACTTCTTACTAGACACATCACTGGAGGCAAGGGAAAATAATGAAGGGAAATAATTCATCAAGATAAAAAGCTTCTGCACAGTGAGGGAAGTAATCAACAAAACTAAAAGGCTGCCTACAGAGTGGGAGAAGATATTTGTAAATGACATATCTGATAAAGTTTAGTATCCACAATCTAGAAAGAGCTTCTCAAACTCAGCACCCCAAAACTCAATAATGCAGTTAAGAATGGGCAGAAGACATGAACAGACATTTCTCCAAAGAAGACCTCCAGATGGCCAACAGGCACATGAAAAGATGCTCAGCATCACCAATCATCAGGGAACTACAAGTCAAAACCATGGTGAGATACCACCTCACACCTGTCAAAACGGCTAAAATTGACAACACAGGAAAAAACAGATGCTAGTGATGATTCGGAGAAAAGGGAACCCTCTTTCACTGTTGGCGGGAATGCAAACCAGTGCAGCCACTCTGGAGAATAGTATGGAGGTTCTTCAAAAAGTTAAAAATAGAACTACCCTATGTCCCAGCAACTGCACTATTAGGTGTGTACCCAAAGGGATACAAAAATACAGATTCAAAGGGCAACATGCACCCTGATGTTTATAGAAACATTATCAGCAATAGCCAAACTATGGAAAGAGTCCAGATATCCATCAACAGATGAATGGATAAAGAGGTGGTGTATATATACAATGGAATACTACTCAGCCACCAGAAAGCATGCAATCTTGCTGTTGCAATGATGTAAACAGAACTAGGATGTATTACACCAAGGAAAGTCAGTCAGTATAAGAAAGACAAATGTTATATAATTTCACTCCTATGTGGAATTTAAGAAACTGAACAGATGAACATATGGGAAGGGGCAAAAGAGAGAGAGAGAGAGAGATAGAGGGAGAGAGAGAGAAAGAGAGAGAAACGATAAGAAACTCTTAACTGTAGAGAACAAACTGAGGGTTGGTGGAAGGTGGTGGGTGGGAGATGGGCTAAACGGGTGATGGGTATTAAAGTAGGCACTTGTTAGGATGAGCACTAGGTGTTATATGTAAGAGATGAATCAGTAAATTCTACTCTTGAAACCAATATTACACTAATTTACTAGAATTTAACTAGAATTAACTAACTAGAATTAATTTTTTTTTTAACCCACTGAGCCACCCAGGCGCCCCGAATTAATTTTTTTTTTAAAGGAAGACATGGATTTAGCCTCTGGCACCACAGGGGAATGACACAGCTGATAAAACACATTTGACTGAAAACAATCTTGTTTGTGCCAGATAGTATTCTGTTCCATTCCAATCCAGAATACTAATTTGCTAACTTTTAATGACCAAAGCAATATTTATGTAAGCAGTGTAAACACAGAGAGCATTTAAGCCTAAAATCAGGTAATATATGTGATTAAGTAACCATTCCAGACCATCTACAAGTGGGATAATGGATCATAACAGCCCAGTCTCAATGGGCCCATCATGGGATCATCAAAATCCATAGGATGCTTGCTGCCCTATTTCTCCTGCACCATACCATGCCTTCCAAAAGCACAGAAGTTTGAATTCATGTTAGATGAGGATCTGTGAAATTCATGATATTGAGTCGTTCTGCTTTCTATAAAATTTAATTCAATTATGGGTAGTTCTGCTTTCTATACAAGTTAACAATTGCTACAGAGATTACTAGATATGGAAGGAGTGGGTCTACCATGCTGATTCTTTGACAAAGTTGCTACAGATAGTCTTGTCCTTTATATTGGATTGTTGCAAGTCCCTTGTATAAAAATGATCACACCGATAGCGCTTTCTCCCCTCCTTCCACTCTGCTCCATTTCCCCCTTGCTCTCCTTTCTTGCTTTCTCCTCATGTCAGTGTTCACCTCTACTTTTTTTCTCCTCCTGCCAATGTTCACCCTCTCTACCCTTCTCACTGTTATGTAAGGAAAACCCTCTTCTGTTTCTCTTTACCTTGCTTCCCGTACCTTTGGGTGACAGACTGGCTAGTTTTTGTTTGCTGCTGGAATTCAGGCTTGCCTCTCATCCTACAGTTCCCTCTTTCTGTTTTTATTCCTTTAATGAAAACAGCAGCTTTTCTTTCTTTTTTTTTTTTTTAAGATTGTATTTATTTATTTGACACGGAGAGAGAGCTAGAGAGGGAACACAAGCAGGGGGATTGGGAGAGGGAGAAGCAGGCTTCCCGCAGAGCAGGATGACCAATGCAGGGCTCAATCCCAGGACCTGGGATCATGACCTGAGCCAAAGGCAGATGCTTAATGGCTGAGCCACCCAGGTGCCCCCAAAAGACAGCTTTTTAAATTTTTGATGAGTTGGAGGGATAGACACTGAACTTTTCACCATAGCCTGAGGGTAGCTTAGCCTCTTTTTACCCTTTTTGGGAGTAGGAAACTCCCTCTTTCCTGTGGTTTCTTCATCCTGCCTGGTTTGGTGGCCTATGACTGGACGTTTGGAAGATTAGGCTAAGGCTAACAAATGTATGTTTTGAGCAAACATTCTCAGTTAGAATGTGGACCAGAATCCTGGTTCACCAACCACAGTGCCCTGTCAAGAGGTGAAGCCATGAGGTCTATGAGAGGCCAGGATGTGGGCATATGAAAAATGATTCCATCCAGATGAGCCAACATTCTTGTTTGTATAAGAATCACAAAAGCAAGATAAAAGTAACTTGAGAAAGACTGGGAAGGACTGTAAATTAAGATCGAAAGCAAGAATCTACACAGATTGAGAAAAAACTTTTGCTTTGAAGATATTTTGTGGTTTTCCATTTGTGAGCTAAAAATGCCCTTAATGAGAGTTAATAAGAGTAGCTCCTGATTGGCAGGAATCAAGAAAAAGAAAGCTGTAATTGCTCCCAATGTAGATATATTGCTCAAATGAGCCCAAGCCCTAGCTGTCTTGTGTGTATAACTGAGCTTGTATTAATTCCCGAATCTCATCAGGATTGTATGCCTAGCCTCCACAGTGCAAAGTCCTATCCTATTTGCCCCTTCCCTCTAGTATTGAGGTGGGTCCGCAAGCCTTACACAGAACCAGGACCACTACTGCTCTTGGCAGCTACCTGCTGCTGGCCTTGCTGACCAAGGTGCTTCTAGGTTACTGCAATACTTTTGCAAGCCACTGAGTCTATGGGGGCTGTGCTGGTGCTGACATGGAGGGCTGACCCAGGTCTTTCATCTTGGCCCCTGTCATGCTCAGTCTTAAGTGTAGTAAGAGGGAGGCAGCTTCTGTCCCCTATGGGGTGTGTGTGTGTGTGTGTGTGTGTGTGTGTGTGTGTGTGTGTGTGTTGGGGTCTCACAAAACAGAGTCACTTGGATGCAAGAATATTACAGGGTTTCATGAAACAGCTTACATACCACCCAGGTAGTGGGCCAGGGGCCATGCAACATTCAGACCCTCCCACCCTATTGCTTCACTGTGTGCCAGGCCAGACTTATTCCTAAAGGAGAATTTCTTCTGAGGGACTTTGCTCTTCCTTTCACCACCTCCACTGAAGCCCCATGCATGCCTAGGACTTGCCACAACCAATGGACAGTGGTCAAGCCTTTTTTCACAGGTGCTCAGCTCTATGAAAAACAAACATAAACTTGGAGCAATGACTTGACATATCTAGTTCCTATGTCACTCTTGGCCTTGAACAAAAGGGCCAGTGGCCATCATGATTAGAGGCTTTGAGCAACTTAAGGCCCTTCAGACCATTCTTAACAAAAATGTCAATCTAGTTACTCCCACCCTCATCCCTATGCTTCACTCAAATACTTGAGTTCCAGATAAAAGTTTTAAAGTCTGTTTTTTCCTAATTTTGTCTTATGACTATTTTGTCAGAATAAGGCACATTTACAGGGAATAAAGGTAGATTCACAGGTTTTAGTCTATTGCTTACTCTGTGTGCATTAAAAAGACTAGCATGGAAAACAACCATCCTTCGTATTTGTGTCCTGATGGAGAAATGTGCTCAGATTTCCAAACATATAAATCATTTTTTGTAACTTAAGACTTTGATAAGGAAAATGTTTAAATCACTTCCAGCTAGTTTTCTAGAATGTACAGCAAGCAAGAGAGTAAATATTTCTGAGGAATGACAATGAAATTGTGTTTTTCTTTGCAATCTTTAATTTCTCTCTCTATCTACCACCGGCTTACAAACGCCCTTCCTTAAGAACAAAACAAAACAAAAAAGACTCTGCCTTGGGGCCACTGGGTGGCTCAGTTGTTAAATGTCTGCTCAGGTCCTGATCCCTGGGTCCTGGGATTGAGCCCACATCAGGCTTCCTGTTCCACAGGAATCCTGCTTCTCCCTCACCCACGCCCCCTGCTTGTTTTCTCTCTCTCACTGTCTCTCTCTCTATCAATTAAATAAATAAATACAAATCTTAAAAAAAAAAATAGGACTCTGTCTTAATTCATTCAGGATGCTATAACAGAATAGCAGAGACTAGATGGCTTATAAATGGCAGACATTTATTTCTCACAGTTCTGGGGGTTGGGAAGTCCAAGATCAAGGCTCTGGCAAATTTGTCATCTGGAGAGACCCACTTCTTGGTTCATAGATGGCTGTCTTCTCACTCTGTCCTCATGTGGCAGAAGGGACTAGGGACTCTGGGTTGCTCTTATCGGGGCAATAATTATCATGAGGGCTCTATCTTCATTATCAATCACCTCCTGAAGGTGTCGTCTCCTAATACCATCACATTGGCGTCTAGGTTCTACATAGGAATTTAGGGAACATGAACATTCAATCCATCAAGACTCTTGCCTGCCTTTAGCCATGATATTTTTGCAGTTGCTGTTCCTGTTCCACTTCTCTTACTGCTGAACTTCCCAATAATGGCATCAACACTCGTTTCCACATCACTTGCTGCTCTCTCATCAACCTCCTGCAATCTGATTTCACCCTCATTGATCTGTTGAAACTGTTCTTTGAAAGATCAAAATGATCTAATTGTCAGATCCACAAATCATTTCTTATCCTCCTCGGCTCCTTGCAGCACTGCCAACATTGTGTCTGATTTAGAACTCCTCTTTTGATTTCCCAGTGTTGTGCTCTACTGATTGTTTCCTTATATCTCTATCTCTGACAGAGACAGATTTGTTTCCTTCTCTGGATATTTTCCTCCTTTTGTCCCCAAAGTACAGAGTTTTGAAAAATGAAATACTCCATGTATATGAAACTGCAAAAACAGTAACATAAAGAATATCTAAGCACCCGTCACCCAGTCTAAGAGAGAAAATTACAGATGTAACTGAAATTTCCTATGCGTGCCTTCTTGATTCTTTTCTCCCTTTCTCCCCTAAGAGATAACCAGTGTTCTGACTTTGGGATTATCAGTCTCATGTATGCCTTATACTGTTACTAAAAATGTTTGTTATGATACCCTCTTGTCCAGTTGAGCAGTGTGTGCTTGAGCAAGTCTAGGGAGGCACTGTTTACAAAGGTTGTGATAAAGTGCTCCTTAAAATTGTGCAGTGTACAACCTGCACAGAGAGATGCACGGCCCTCACTGTTTTGCCTGTTAGGGATTTTTTAATAAATGGTACTATACTGAATGTATGTATGCATGTAACTTGCTTCTTTCTCTAAACATCATTGCAAAACTGGGGAAGGAGATACAGTCTACAAGACCAGCCTCACTTCAGACAACAGTTGCAAGTTCTAGTGTTCCCAGAGCTACTCTCACATTTGATAATTTACTAAAACATTCCCTGAATACACTGAGAGCTGCTATACTCACAGTTATAGCTTGCCATAGGGAAAGGATACAGATTAAAGTCAGCCAAGGAAAGAGATGCATACAGCGGAGTCCAGGAAACTACCACACCTGCAGCTTCCAGTTTCATTCTCCCTGTGGAATCATGGATAGCTTTACTTACTTAGCAACAGTGTGTGACAGATGCATGGAGTATTGCCTACCCGGAGAGATCACCCAAACCTTGGTATCTGAGTTTTTATTAGGGCTCCATAGCTGACTGCCCATATGGCTTACCTCTAGTCTCCAGCTCCTCCAGAAGTAAAGTAGATACTGGGTAGCCCAAACCCCTACCATAAATCACCCTGTTGTGTGGTCTGATGACCAAAGCCCCCCAGCAAAGAAAAACATACCAGGTATGACATTCAAGAGCCTTTGAGATCAGCCCCCACTAGCCAGGGGCAAAGGCCAGATGTGTCTTTGGGTAAAGTTAATTCTTCCCTACATATTATGTTTGAAAGATTCATTCATATTGTTGCAGGAAGTTAACGCTTGCCTATTTTCCTCCTAAAACATATTTGGGGTAGTTTCCAAGTTCATGCTATGAACATGTGAGTACATACATCCTGGTATACATATGTAAGTTTCTTTGGGATCTGTATATATAACTAAGGAGGGGATTGCTGGGCTGTGGGGTATATGCTTCTTCAAATTTCCTAGACAATACCAAACTGTTTTCCAAAGTGGACATACCGTTTATTTTCCCAGTGTATGAAAGTTGCAGCTGCTCTATGGCCTCACCACATTTGCTATTGCTGGATTTTTTTTTTTAATTTTCTTGATGGGCATGTAATAATATCTCATGGCTTTAATTTGGATTTTCCTGATTACTAGTGAGTTTGAGCTGCCTGTTTTTAAGAGAAAGAAAATAGTTTTATTATTGAATAAGATTAAACCAGAATGTGATGCACATCACTGACAATCCACTAAGAGATTGCAAAGACAGAAGGAAATCTCACCCCTTTCATATAGCTAAGGGAATACAACCCATTACATTCGTAATTTCATGATAAAATCACTAATTTCCTTGTAACTTTATGACTGGCGTGGAGGTAGGTTTTGCAATTTGGATCCAGTGACAGTTGACAGATTTACAAATGCTGTGAGGGGACAGTACCATTCCCTTTGAAGTTCCTGCCTTAGAATGATATTGCTGGGTAAATCATGAGCTCACCTGCAAGTCCACTAGACCAGTGGCTCTCCAGCTGGTCCTGCTGGCATACAGATCCAATCACCATGAATTTGTGTTGCAGCTGTTCATCGTCTCTTCACACATGAGCTGCTTTTCATAGTATCACTGGCCATTGTGTTTCTTTATCTAAGAATTGCTTGTTCATATTGTTTGCTCATTTTTCATTAGAGTTGTTCGTCTTTTTCCTTTATCATTTGTGTGAGTCTTTTGCTATTACGATATTATGGGCACTACACTTTCATAGTTATATGATTGCAAGTGCATTTGCCCAGTCTGTCTTTTTATTTTTGGTTTGTGATTTTTGTGTTTTATGTGAGAATCACGAATTTCTGTGGTCAATATACTTTAAATTTTTTAAATATTTGGTTTTTCAAATTCAAGTTTTTAACCAAATAGAACTTATTTTTATTTATAACATGAGGTTGGAGTATGTTTTTATTTTGCTCCATATGGAAAATCAGTTGTTTTAGCATGATTTTTTTTTTATCTTTTACCTAATGACCTGTGATTCTATGATGACCTATATAGTTCACATATTAAGCTTCTAGATATGCATGGGTCAATTTCATGGTCCTGTTTTGTTCTATTGGTCTTTCATTTATCTCTGGCCAATATCATCTTGTCTTAATTACCAAGGATGGATAATAAATATTGATGTTAGATAGGACAACTCCCTCAATCTTTTCTTTTTTAGAAATTTCAAATTCAGGGGCCCCTGGTGGCTCAGTGGGTTAAAGTCTCTGCCTTCAGCTTGGGTCATGATCCCAGGGTCCTGGGATCGAGCCCCACGTCCCTGCTTGGCAGGGAACATGCTTCCCTCTTTCTCTCTACCTGCCTCTCTGCCTACTTCTGATCTCTGTCTGTCAAATAAATAAAATCTTTTTAAAAATAAAAATAAAATAAAAATTTAAAAAATAAAAATTTCATATTCAATTTTTTAAAAGATTTTATTTATTTATTCGACAGACAAAGATCACAAGTAGGCAGAGAGGCAGGCAGAGAGAGAGAGGAAGGGAAGCAGGCTCCCCGCCGAGCAGAGAGCCTGATGCGGGGGCTCAATCCCAGGACTCTGGGATCATGACCTGAGCCAAAGGCAGAGGCTTTAACCCACTGAGCCACCCAGGCGCCCCTCATATTCATTTTTGATCTTTTGTTTTCCCGTATATATTTTTTAAATTATATTGTCAAACTCATGAAGATTTCTGGATTTTTAGTTGAATTAATATTGGATTAATAAATTTTAGGAAAACATATATTTATAATATAGTCTTTTAATCCATGAACATTGGGATATCTATAATCTCTTTTAATATTTAAAAATTTTTCCTCCAAAAGACAATACCATAAAATTTCACTCATATGTGGAATATAGGAAACAAATCAGATGAACATGTGGGAAGGGGAAAAAAAAAGAGAGAAGGGGAGGTGAAGGCAAACCACAAGAGACTCTTAATATAGAGAACAAACTGGGGGTTGCTGGAGGGGTGGTGGGTTAGGATGGGCTAACTGGGTGATGGGTATTAGGAGGGCATTTGTGATGAGCACTGGGTGTTATATGTAAGTAATGAACCACTAAATTCTACTCCTGAAACCAATATTACATTATATGTTAACTAACTAAAATTCAAATAAACCTTGGTAGGAAAAAAACACGAATTCAAAAGGATTTTTAAGAAATGATGCCAGTAGATTTTCTTGATGCAGCGTTGCCAAAAACTTCCAGTTTGTTAAAAAACAAAACAAAAAAACAGCATCTGTGAAGCTCAATAAAACAGGGTATGTTTGTATTTGTGTACGCATGTTTGAAGGACAATTCTTCATGTATTATGAAGAAGGTAATTTGTAGATTACTTTTTGTAAATATTTGCAGTAATCAATAAAGGCAAGACAAGAAAAATTTTTCTCTATAACTGTCTCTGCATATTTGGATTGGATTTAGTCCTCATTATCATATATATGCTATGAAATATAGATGATATATGTATATGATATATATGGTACATATACAAATATTATTTGCTGCTGTCATAATGACATCTTTTGTAAAAATACATTTTGCCTGTGGATGTTTAAAAGTGCAATTCAGGGGCGCCTGGGTGGCTCAGTGGGTTAAAGCCTCTGCCTTCAGCTCAGGTCATGATCCCAGAGTCCTGGGATCGAGCCCCACATCAGGCTTTCTGCTCTGCAGGGAGCCTGCTTCCTCCTCTCTCTCTGCCTGCCTCTCTGCCTAGTTGTGATTTCTCTCTGTCAAATAAATAAAAAATATTTAAAAAAAAATAAAATAAAATAAAAGTGCAATTCATTTTTATATATTGATCCTATATCCTGCGAATTTACAGAAAATTTATTATTATTATTATTGTTGATTTGCTTTCAATAACTTTACAATAGACCACTTTACCTGAAAATAATGTGTTTTGTTCTTTACAGTCCTTTTATTTCACTTTCTTGTCTTGCTCTACTGGCTCAGACCTCTAGTGAAATGTTGAATAGAAATGGTATTAGAGAGTATTTTTTCTACTTTCTGATTTTGAAATGAATATTTTTCTAATGATATGCCAGCAAGAATGTTTGCTCTAGATTTTGGTAGATATTCTTCATCATGGTAAGAACTCTCTATTTCTAGTTTGCTGTTTTCTTTTTTAGTATAGCGAATGGATGTTGAATTCTATTAGCAATAATTGCACCTCAGATAAACCTCATTGACTACGATACTGCCACTGCAAAACTTGGATGTTGAATTCTATCAAAGGTTTTTTTCCTACATTTATTGAAACGACCATTTGTTTTTTCCTTATTTTAATTGGCAATATGTAAATTAAACTAATAGAATTCCTGTTGTTAAATCATCCTCAACCCTTGAATAAATGTTTAAAACCCTTTTTTTATATAAATGTAGTTGACACACCATATTACATTAGTTTCAGGTGTACAACAGTGACTCGACAAATTTATACATACATTATGCCATGCTTGTCACAAACGTAGCTGCTCTCTGTCATCAGACAATGCTGTTAAAATGTAATTGATTATATTTCTTGTGCTGTGCCTTCTATTCCCATGGCTTGTTCATTCCATAATCGGAAGCCTATATCTTCCACTTCCCTGCACCCATTTTGCCCATCCCCCACTTCCTCCCTCTGGTAACCATCAGTTTGTTCTCTGTATTTATATGTCTGATTCTGGTTTTTGTCGGGTTATTTATATTTTTAAAGAGTGAAATCATATATAATTATATATAATCAAATATATATTTTATGAGTAAAATCATATGGTATTTGTCTTTCTCAGTCTGACCTATTTCATTTAGCATAATACCCTTTAGTTTAGATTCATCCATGTTGTTGCAAGTGGCACAATCTAGTCCTTTTTTATGACTATGCAGTATTCCTGTGTGTGTATGTGTGTGTATGTGTATAGAACATCTTCCTTACCCATTTGTCAATCAGTAAACACTTAGGTTGCTTCCATATCTTTGCTACTGTAAATAATACTGCCGTAAACATAGGGGTGCATATATTTTCTTCAAATTAGTGTTTTTGTTTTCTTTGGGTAAATACCTAGTAGTGGAGTTATCTATGTAGTGGATCTATGGTAGATCTATTTTTAATTTCTTTAGGAAACTCCATAGTGTTTTCCACAGTGGCTGCACCAGTTTGCATTCCCACCAACAGTGGACAAAGATTCCATTTTCTTCACATCCTTGCCAACACTTGTTATTTTTTGTCTCTTTTATTTTAGACCTCCTTGAATAAATCTCAATTGATCATGATGTTCTATTCATCTATATGTTTGCCTTTATACATACACACATTTTTTTTAAAGATTTATTTATTTATTTTAGGAAAAGAGAGCACAAGTGAGAGGGGCAGAGGGAGAGAGAACCTCAAGTAGACTCCGTGCTCAGCATGGAACCCAACACAAGGCCAATCTCATGACCCTGAGATCACCACCTGAACCGAAACCAAGTGTCTGATGCTTAACTAACTGCACAACCCAGGTGCCCCACACATACCTTGTTAAATACAATTTGCTAATATTATATTTAGAGTTTTCAGGTTTCTTTCATTGTCTTTTGATTTTCTTTCTTGTTTCTTTTTTTCCATATTCCAAAGAGAGATTGGCAGTGACAGCGTTTTGTCTTCCACTCTTACCTCTCTCACCAGATGAATTGCAGATCACTATTTCCAGCCCTGACATTTCTCTGCAGCTCCAGACCACACATAGTCACCTGAATAGTTCATTTGAGCTTGCTCAAAAATCATCTTCCACAAATGCCCACCTTTTCTAACTCTCCTAACCTAAAAATGACCTTGATTCCTCCTCTTTATTATACCCAAGAGGTTCAGGGGTCTGTTAGCTTTGCCATGGGATATATTTTGACTCCATCTCTTTATTTCCATCTTGATTTTCATAATCCAGGTCCTAATTACTGTTTGCCTTAGCTTATTATAAGAACTTGCTTTTTTTTTTCCTTAAGAACTTTCTGATTAGTCTTTCTCCCTGTAGATTTGATTCCCCACCCCCACTTTCCCATTCTAATCTATAGGCTGTGCCAGATAATCTTTGAATTTTTCATTTTATCAGTCTCCAGGGCATGCTGAGGCTCTTTTTTTTTTTTTAAGGTTTTATTTATTTGTTTGACAGACAGAGATCACAAGTAGGCAGAGAGGCAGGCAGAGAGGGAGAGGGAAGCAGGCTCCCTGCTGAGCAGAGAACCTGATGTGGGGCTCGATCTCAGGACTCTGGGATCATGACCTGAGGCAAAGGCAGAGGCTTTAACCCACTGAGCCACCCAGGTGCCCCGAAGCTCTTGTTTATATGATTGTCAAGCGCTTCCTTTTTAGACTTGGCATGTCTCTAGTTGCACTGCCCATCAGTCACCTTCAGAACCTGTTCTTCAGCCATGATACTTGTTGGCATTTCCAACCTCCAGACTTTTCCAACATTGTCCTTACAATGTCTCTGACTCAAAATCCTAAATCATCATAGCACATAGCTAGTGTTTACTGAGCACTGTTTATGTTGCAGCTAATGAGCTAGCTGTTTGCTATGTATCTCCTTTAGTATTACCACAATCCTCTGATGGTAAATATTGCTACATTTCCTGAATGTTTATATATTTTTGGCACTGTTCTACATCATTTTGTTTAATCCTCAGAACAACCCTATCAGATGAGTGCTGTTCTTATCCTTATTTTACAAATGTAAGTTGCTCACGGCTATGCATCTAGTAAGTGGCAGATCTAAGACTTGAGCACAGGGGGTCAGTTTCTGGAGACTTCATGCCTTGCCATTACAGGCGAGGGGACCAAGGCTAGGAGAGCTGGAATAAGTTGTCCATCTGCGCCAGAGCTTTAGGTGCATTGATTAATGACTGTTTCTCTTACTCTCTTATTTCCTTTTCGAGACCTTCACTTCCCCAGCTCCTCCCGTATTTCATGTGATTCCTCTACTAAATCCTTCATACCCATAATACTGTACTCTGCTTTCTTAATTGAACCCTGACACACAGTACTTTTCAGCTTACACATAATCTTCATAGACATGATCTCATTTACTCCAAAGCTTTCCTAGGACTCAAATTATTATTATTTTTTCTTTATGAGTCTATCCACACTAATTCCAAACCTCTTAAGAGTGAGGACGGTGAAAGATGAGAGAAAATGCTCTTTCTATGGTGCCTTTAGAACTTTTAAGTAAGAAAATAGATACAAAATATTGGAGTCACAGTTCATGAGTTTGCCAGATGAAAGTAATTCTGAATTTCTAGATGCTTTTTCAAGAAAGTGGAGGTTTGCAAGTCTAGAGGACAGCTCCTGGAGAGTAAAAATAAATTCTGTCACTTTCTGGGAGAGTTTTATTTCCTCCATATGTTTATACATTTTTCTTTTTCTTATGTCTGTGATTCATTGCTGGCTCAGGCCTCATCTGTGAGTGGTGCTGGGGAGATTGATGGCTGGGAGGGCTGCAGGAGTGGTGAGACCGTTGCTGCCCTGATGTGACACAATTCCTGGCATTTACACAAAGACGGAGAGTTCAGACAGCCACAGAGTAGCGAAAATAGCTCTGGGAACCCTGACTTTCACCAGGAAATCATTTGATTTTCGGTGAGGCCAGGAGATCACACACACATAAAAGATTGGTAGCAGTTTTATAACAATTTCAGAATACGAGCAAACACTTGTCTATGAACAAAAGCTTTCACCACCAATAGGGAGGATCTTAGCCCTTGATCACACAAAAGATCAGGTTTTCTCCTGTTTGCTTTCTCTTTCTGCTTTTATGCACCTCGACTAAAAGGATTGGGTCTTCCATGGTATTAAACCTCCTGAGTTCTGCCTCAAATGCTGCTTCCCAGTGTATTGCACAAGTAATAGAAAGGAGAGGCAAGCATCCTAAGCATTGGGCTAACTTGTTTTAGGGTGTGGACTCAAAGGTAATATGTGAGTGGTTATGAGGGGTGTTGCTGATATCATGCAGATACGTTTTTTTTTTTCATTAAAGAAATGAGTGCCCACTCTGTAGCAAGCATGATACTAAGTAAAAGTTTTGTATTTATTTCAGCTTCTCCACATATTAGCTGACCTTGAGCAAATGATTTAATCTCCTTGAGCTTCATTTCCTAATGAAAATATAGTGTCTACCTCATAAGTTAGTATAAGGTTTGAATGAAATGATTCATGTACAGTATTTAGCTAAACCCAAGTGCCTACTAAAGTGCTTTCCATGTAGCAGACAATCCCCTGATTAATGGCAAAACCAGAATTAATACCAAGGACACCTGACTTATATTTGATGCCCTTTCCACCATAACCGTTTTTGTTTTTCTAAAAAGTCAGTTATGTTACATTATGTACACTCATATATGACCTTTATATTCCATGTGGTAAAGCAGATACTCATGTTGCAATACCTCACCTGGTCTGAGCCTGACTTCCTGGTTCTATTCATTACATTCCAATGTTTGCATAGCCTTTAAACTTTCTTCAGTGGGATGCCCGTTCGTTGTGCCTGCTTGATGCGGACACCAGGTGGCGCCAGGTGTCAGATTTGGAGAGGCAGTCGTCAAGGGAACGGGGCTCTGTGCCAACCTGGGAGACAGGCTGGTTTTCCCCATCTAGGGAAACTAATTCAGAAGGGAGACGCTTTATGGTGGGTAGACTAAACTTCAAAAATTCTCTCCCCGCCCCCATCATTTGGTAAGGAAAGGGATTCTTAATTTTTTAAAAAATAAACTTCAATTTTACAATAAAATCCATCCCTCACCATGTCCTAATCACACTCAACTACCAAGTAATCCAAAAGATATGGCTTCTTGATGTTCATCCAGGGCTTTCACTGGGAACAGCATTTCTAAAAGGGCCCATTTCTGTGGCAGCAGAAAGAAGCACTATATAAGCTCTGGTAGATTTAAAACAAACAAACAAACACTTACTCATAGGTGAGGAGACTTGGAACGGAGCTGGATGGCAACTTTGAATAAGAAACGCTGACATATTTTATAGAAGCTAAAATGCCATTGATTATAAGTCTCTTCATTGTTTTATCTGTATTAAGAAAAAGAAAAAAACCTTGCCAATTATATTAGCTCATTGTGGTGCACCTGAGTGACTCAGTTCGTTAAGCATCTGCCTCTTGGTTTTGGCTCAGGTCATGCTTTCATGGGTCCTGAGATTGAGCCCTGAGCCAGGATCTGCACTCAGTGGGGATTCTGCTTGAAGATTCTCTCCCTCTGCCCCTGCCCCTATTCCTGTGCATACATTCTCTCTCTAAAATAAATAAATAAATCTTTAAAAAGGTAAATAAATGAATTAGATCATTGATTCCAAGGGCTGACCTGATTTCAGAGATATTAAAATGTGAAAAATCGTTGTGTTTTTCATTCAATAAAATATGGTAAATTTGAGGACAAGTTTCAGGACCAACTGCCTCCTAAATGTCTTAGCCTCCCCCTCAATCCCCCTCTACCCTAGACAATGAGGAGATAGGCTTACAGTCAAGGGTACTATGCTTCCAGAAAAATCGTTCTTGTCCTTAGTGAGACTACATGCAGAACGGTCTATTCAGGTAATACTAAAATACCAAAGACTACATAGCTTAAAAATAACAGATATTTATTTCTCACAGTTCTGGAGACTGGAAGTCTGAGTTCAGTGTACCGGCATGGTCAAATGAGTCCCCTCTTCCAGGCCACAGACTTGTATTATCACAGGGCAGAAGGGACAAGGGAGCTCTGTTGCATGAGCTCTAATCCCATTTTGAGGACTACACTCTCCTGACCTAATCACCTCCCAATGGCCCTATCCATTAATTCCATCACCTATGGGGGTTAGGATTTCAACATCAAACATTATGAGTTTGGGGGATTGGGAGGGGCGTGGTGGGAAGACAAATAGTAGCAGGTTCCTTCCACTTTTCCTTGGAAAGCTAAGTCAACGCCTGTGGTTAATGGTGACTCACTGTAGCCTCTAGCAAACTGTGGCTGTTTGGGGGCCAAATCCAGTACAATGTTTGTTTCTGTACAGCTTACAAGCTAAGGATTGTTTTTACAAATGAACATTTGAAATGAATATAATGGCAGAAAGCATTAACTATGACCACAACTAAGTGAATTACTGTCCAAAAACTTTTCCTTCTTCTCATTAGTAGATCTATATTATTAAAAAACTGTATTAAATTATTATTCTTATATTTTGAATTTAATCAATACTACATGATATCTTCAATTTTGCTACTTGACCCACAAAATCTAAAATATTTACGGGCTAGTCCTTTACAAAAATGTTTGCTGACCTCTGCTCTAAACTGAAATGGAAATCATAGATTAATCTGTTTGTTTCAGTCATTAGCAGGAGCACCAGGTTATCAGAACAGAAGTTAGGCTGGATAAATCAACTTGTTGCAAATGGCCAGATCCAACTAATGGATACATATTAGGAATGTGGATAGCAAGCAATTAGGAATTAGGATACAATTAGGAATAATTGTTAGGAATAATATATACAATATATATAATATATATTATATAATTATATATAATATACAATATATTATATTAATATATATAATTAATATATAATATAATAATATTAGGAATGGCTATTAAGTAAGATTTTTTTTAAAGCACTAGCTATAAAATTAGTGCTAAAAGTAGACATCTAGAGAGCTTCTGTGATTATTCTACAACTCTCAGAATGGTCTTCAAAACTAGTTTATGAAACAGCGATGGAATCTGTTATTCATTCCAACAAGTTTATATCTCTATTATTTTTTAAATATTTTATTTATTTATTTGACAGAGAGATAGAGAACACAAGCAGGGAGAGTGGCAGAGGGAGCTGGATGTGGGTTCAATCCCAGGACCCCAGGATTATGACCTGAGCTGAAGGCAGACGC
Source organism: Meles meles (assembly GCF_922984935.1). Classification (NCBI taxonomy): domain Eukaryota; kingdom Metazoa; phylum Chordata; class Mammalia; order Carnivora; family Mustelidae; genus Meles; species Meles meles. Next base: position 153,092,260 of record NC_060066.1, on the reverse strand, counting down.
TTAAGCAACTGAGCCACCCAGGCGTCCCTGCATCCCTATTTATGTAATTTTACCCAAAATACTGACCAGACTGATTTATTTCTTTCAGCAATTCTGTTTTAATTTCTTTCAAAACTATGTCTCTGCTTAAAACAAGGTGAATTATATGTTCAGGGACCTCCATAAATTCTCTTTTATTAATTATCAATTAAGTTCTTGATTTGCTGTGGCTTTAACTCAGATGATAATGTTCTTATTTGTCTTTAAGATTTTTGTTTTGGGGGGCACCTGGGTGGCTCAGTGGGTTAAAGCCTCTGCCTTCGGCTCAGGTCATGATCTCAGAGTCCTGGGATCGAGCCCCGCATCGGGCTCTCCACTCAGCGGGGAGCCTGCTTCCCTTCCTCTCTCTCTCTGCCTGCCTCTCTGCCTACTTGTGATCTCTGTCAAATAAATAAAGTCTCTAAAAAAAAAAAAAAGATTTTTGTTTTGGGAGTAGGCCACATCTATATAAGACATACTGAAATGGTTACATAAAAATATAGAACTTTCTCAGGAAACTTTCAAAATAATATTTTATTATCTATGTTATTAAGGATGCTTGTCTGAAGCTTTTTTAAAAATGAACTAGTATAAAGCAAGGTCTTTTGCTGCAAATGCTTATATTAATAGATTAAAAAAGAGCTTGGGGAATGGTGAACAGGCAGGGTCAAACTGAAAGTGGGCTTCTGATGGAGAAGCGTAGTGCTAGCCAATCTTCTCATGTTTTGGGGAACATGCCCAGGTGAATTATTTTGAAGCTGTCAAGTCTTTGGCCTTTCTTGGATTTTTCAGTATGGCAGTGCAAGCAAGATATAACCTGACTGAAGTCCTTGCTGTCTACTCTACCAAGAGAGCAGAAGATCACCTTCAGCTTGCTTACATGGGAAGATTCATGTTGAAATGACATTTGTGATAAGTAAAGTCATGAGATCTTTTGTGCACTGGTCTTTTCTTTTGTCTTAAATGCATTCATATTAGGGTTTAAAAACTTACCACAAGCAGAGTTTGTATCATAAGCCACTGAAAGGTTTTCTGTCAAAAAGTAATGCTGAGTGTTGTTTTGTATTTGAATTGTATAAAAATGTTCTGCATACAGAGCTGTCTGGAACTGATTATTCATTGAAGGTTTTTTTTAAAAGTTTCCATATGCCAATAAGTTGAAACTACCTCAATTATTCCAAAATGAAGAGAGTCGAAGTGCTTTTTTTGTGCAGATACTGGCCTGTCATTTTTTTAACCTAGGAAAGTCTTGGATGGCTTTGCTTTTCTCCTTCTACATAGGTTCTGCATGGTGCAGATGACATGTAGTGCAGCAGTTCCTGACAACGGGTATTGGCAAGTATACATATAACTGGGGCTGGCCCTTACAACATCCCTCTTTAATAATGTAAAGAAATATTGTTCTAGTGCATTTGACACTTTATAGATAAGGTACTTATACAGAAATTGGCACACAAAACTTCAGGTCACATCTTCAAATGTTAACAGCTATAAAGGAGAGAGGGCTAGAAGTGCAATCGTGGTCATGATTGCCAACTTCAAATATAAGGATATAATTTATACTTTTATATGTGCTATAAACTACAGTACATTTAAACCTTTCCCCTAGTTCCATTGGGGAGGAGCGAGAGCTTCATAGTGCTTGGAGTTTCTTCCTTATTTATATTCTATGGGCCATACAGCAGCTTTCTACTCAATATTCATAGCTATTATTGAAATACTTATATACATACAGATGTCTATATATTTATATGTATAATGTATTAGGTATCTAGAATCTGCAGGCATGGTTCTAAATCCTTTTCATGTATTCTTTTAACCCTCACAATACCTGTATGAGGTATATATATCCTTTTCTTTCCAAAGAGACAGATGCTAACACCTGCTCACATACAAGCTAGTGCTAATAACTTCTTGAGTAATTCCCGCCAAGTTTTACACTTCACTTTTGAACAAGGCCATTGTAGGGAGGAGTCTCTAGTATCATGGAAGGCTAGTAGGTGTCACATGGCAGACGGACATTCTGGTGTTTCTGAAATTTCATCCTCTTCCCTGTCCCGCTGGCCATGCAGAGTGGCCCAAGTGCATATTTCCTGGAAGACTTCACAAGGTCCTGAGCCATAGCAAAAGCACAGCACTTCCAGTCAAGTAAAATATTTTCTTTGGTTCTCCAGCATTTTCATCAAATTGTTTATTATAGCAATAATGCTAGATGTGGGAGATAAAGACTGCCTACGTTTGTAATATTTTTTATTGTTTGGATGAAGAAGGCTTTGGAAGTGCAACGTGCTAACTTTCCGTGGTACATTAACTATACATTTTACTTGGCTAGTGTCAGCCCTAATGTTTCATGTTTGGAAGTTAACTATTATTAGGGTGTCATTTAAAATTTTCTAAAGGGTGAGAAATGGTCTTATTGGAGACCTCATCTGCAATCATGCCTATCAGGCAAAAAGCAATCTCATTCTTTGAGGTCTATTCACATATTTGAAAATTACATGGGTTGGCCTTATAAATCAATTTGGAGTGTCATTGTTTGAATGTGACATGTATTGAATTTTTCAAAGGAAATATGTAATTTTTCTTCCTAAACTCATATTAAATCAACACACCAATCTAGCAGAGGAGAGAAACTGGGTGAACACCAAGCAACCATCAATTTAACAAACTAATGGTAAGAATGGAGATGGGAAATGTAGACTCAGAAGCACTTTTTTCTAAAGAAGTTTATTTATTTGACAGACAGATCTACAATTAGGCAGAGAGGCAGGCAGAGAGAGAAAGGGAAACAGGCTCCCCGCTGAGCAGAGAGCCTGATGCAGGGCTTGATCCCAGGACTCTGGGATCATGACCTGAGCCGAAGGCAGAGGATTTAACCCACTGAGCCACCAAGGTGCCCCTCTAAAGAGGTTTTTATTTTAAAAAGTCAACCAACTAGTTTGCCTTTAAAGGTCATAGTCATAACTAACCCCTCTGTGGTTGTTGAAAACTTAGACAGTTTTGTGTTCTGGAGAAATAACCATTTCTTTCTTTTAAAAGTGAGTGCCACTACCTTTAAAGGAAAACTCTGAAATTAAGCACTTTGGTTATTATAAAAATGCTGTGGCTGGGGCGCCTGGGTGGCTCAGTGGATTAAGCCGCTGCCTTCAGCTCAGGTCATGATCTCAGGGTCCTGGGATCAAGCCCCACATCAGGCTCTCTGCTCCGTGGGGAGCCTGCTTCCTCCTCTCTCTCTGCCTGCCTCTCTGCCTACTTGTGATCTCTCTCTGTCAAATAAATAAATAAAATCTTTAAAAAAAAATGCTGTGGCTATTAATTCAGCTGAATGCTTTTTAAAGTCCTTTTGCCTTTACAATTTGGACTTTAAATTTAATTCTTCCCTCCAAAATTTACTTCATTCCCTTTAATGCCCTGCCCTTATTTGTCTTTTTCTAATTTTAACAAGGTCTTGCATTCTCAATAATAAAGTAATTGTTTATGAGTAAGAGGATGAAAAAATGCATTTCTCCCCCTCAGGGCACTTTCATTTACTTCCTTTCCCGTTCTTGAGGTTGTCCATTCTGATGGAATCTTATTGTAAGCAAAATTTTTTGGTTTCTCATCAAGGTGAGGGTCAAGCTACCAAAAATGCTGGTCTGCAGAATTTCAGCTAATTCCTAAGAGAATTCTAAGGTAGTATTTTTGGCTCTCTCTTAGAAGGGTGAATCCTCCTGGAAATTGCTGTCAGGATGTCTATCTTTGGAGCTTTAATACCTTAATGTTGTTGTCACTTTATTTCCAGCTTTCTTCTGCATTATTTTTCCTGGACACAGCTCTTCATCCTTTAGCCAAGAAACATTTACGATAACATTTGCTGTCAGGGAATCAAATTGTTTCCCGGAGGTTTTTTTTAAAGCATTTTGATTTCTTTAACTATTCTAAATTGATGGGAAGTGGACAGTTTCCCTCTCTAATATACAACTTATTAAAATATTTTAACTTTGTCAGGAAGAATAAAGAAGGTTTGCCATCTGTGGTTTCTTAACTAGATCTGACTATTCCTGAGAAAAGTCTTAGGAAAGCCCATTGCATTGTACATATTTGTTCACTTGACTGTCTTTCTGTTAAGTTATAAGCTATTTGAAGGCAAGAATTGTGTCTTATTCATCTTTGTATTCCCAGAGCTGGTACAGAGCTTGCCACCCTCTGGACAGTCAACACATGAAAATGAGTGAGTGCATGTTGAGAGAAGGTCTTGGGTCATTCTTCTAATTCTGAATAGAACTGTATCAATCATGTCTAAGGGAGGTGGTTCTATCATATCTTAGATTTAAGAGTCTTTGGAAAAGAATAATCAGCAAAATCGTATATAACATGTAGAATATTTTATAGTGCACTTTAGGGAATCATTTGTATTGTCACATCTATCCTAATAATTAGGGGATAGTAGAATTGATCCCACTTGGGCACTGCATGGAGTAGGCACTCAAAAAATACTTGCTGAATAAGTGAAAAACTTAGCAAATGAGGGAATTGAAACATACTAGATTATGACCAACTTGAAGTTAGAGAGCAAGTTAACATTAGAATTTGAACTAAACCTCAAGTAAATATCATGTTAGCTTTCAGTGCATCTCTGACCTCACATAATAAGGTGAATACTTCTTCCACATACCTGCAAAATTTTTTAAATCTCACTATCAGCTTAATTTGGAGGAAGGTCAATATGACCTACTATAAAATCATGAGTATGTGATATTAACAAAAAAAAAGGACTTTCACTTTTTTCACTTGGTTTCCAGGACATGACGTTCTATTGCTTTTTTACCTTAGTAGTTGAGCCTTTTCAGTCTCCTTTGCTACGCTGAAGTAGTCCAGGGCTCAGCCCACGATCCTATTTTCTTCTCTCTGTACATTCACTTTCATGGTAATTGCATCAATATACTTATGACTCCTAAATTTATATCTCCTATATAAACTTATTTTCAAACTACAGACGTAAATAGCAAATTACCTGCTTGATATCTCCACTTGAATGTGAATTTCACTCAAATTCAGCACATCCCAAACTGAGCTCCTGACCATCCTTCCCAAGCTTGTACTACTCAAAGACGTCCCCATCTCAGGGGAGTTTCATCCTTTTAGTTGCTCAACCCAAACACTGGGAGGCATCTTTGACTCCTCTTTGTCTTTCAAGCTTAGGCATTCCGTACAAACCAAGATACTTTCAGAATGAAAGGAAGTGCTATTACCAGTCATTCCTATACAATCAATAGGCATAAACTGGGATTATCCATGGTAAAGCAGGTTTGTGACACTCTGTTCCTACCCCACATCTAGCCCTTCTATAAATATAAGCTACACCTTTGGAATTGGACTAAAGTCTACCAATTTATTACCACCACTACTTTCTTTCTTTTTTTAGCCAACATCATTGTTTATTTCCTGGATTATTGCAATAATTCCTTATTGGCTTTTGTTCGCACTATTCTCTTGTCCTGTCTAGCCCAGTCCCCAGTCGTTTCAGTATGTCTAGGCCTTTGGGGTAGGGATTTCTCAGTGTTTCTGTCCCCTCTCTTCCTGGCAACCATCTTAAACCTATGGTGTGTCTTGAATGGAAAAGAGTCCCTGCCTCTCCCCCAGTAATAGGAGAGCTCAGTGGTGCATCTGTGGGGTTGTGGACATGGGACTTTTTCGGCTTCTTCCCCAGGAGTGGAGGGCTTTTTCCTTTCTACTCTTTCTCCAGTACCAAAAGGTGAGTAATTTGCCTGTGGCTTGTAGGCCAACAGAGTTTGCAGCCCATATCGGTGGCTTATGGCTACTGCTTCTTGTGGGAGAAGGGATTCAGGAAGGGGTCCAGATTATATTCTTTTGCCTTCAGAGGAAGCCAGTTTCTTTCTGCACACAGGCACTACTGAAGCTGACTGTCTCCATCTGCCCCCGTTCTTCCTTGTGGTTCAGGGAAGGAGAAGATGTGCTGGTAATGCAAACTCCTCTTGTATCTGAGACACCCGGTAGTTCTTTCCTGTCACACTAGCTCGCCTTTGGCCTTTAGCAACTTGTTGAGCTTTTAATTAATTTCTTCTTATCCTGCTGCATGGGGAACAGTAAGTCTTTCTTCCCTCCTGCCACAGGTAAGCCAGTCTGTGTGTCCCACTCTTCCTGAAGGGACTTGGCTATACTTGGAAGTTAGGCAGCTTTGTTGCCCAGTCACCACGGTTCCCACTATCCGGTGGGAGCAGCACTCTTCCTGGTTCTTTACATGTCGGGTGGAAGAAGAACGTGGCTCTTACTGTCATGATGTACTTTTGACCAAAATTTTCTGGAACCCCTTTCTGAGAATTCCCTTCTATATTGAATAGCCCTGATTTTTAGCCAATTTTTGCTCTTGGAAAATAAATGTAGTTTAAAAAAAAATAGTTCGAAGTAGTTTTAAATTTGGTAATTAAATGTGTAATACTGTTGCTTACTGTTGCCTTTAATAACCACAGACTCAAGCAAGGCAAGATTATATGCTAGTGACCAGGAAGAACTCTGAGAAAGAACGACAGTCCAGATAGGCTTATTTTCTCTGAGCATTGCTTTCATGGGGTATTGAGTCAGCTGCACTGGTAACTAAGAATAAAAGGAAAGTACTGGGTAAGTATCTTAGAGGAGGCAGCTCCAGCTCCACCTGCTTTCATCCACAGAACGCCCACAAACTTTTATAGACTTTGACTTTAAACAATTTGACTTAAGTTGTTGGGAACATGCCTGGTTTCTTCTTTAGAGTGTAGAAAAAGTGAACTTGCATTCGAAGGCCATCTCTGCTACTTATAAGCCGTGTAACCTCCAGCAAGTCATTCTTCCATCTTGAGTTAGTTTTCCTATCTGAGAAAAAGAAAAACACACTCCTCTCCCCCTTGAATTGCTATTAGGCTCTATCAAAATCACATATGGGAAGGGCTTTGTGAAGACTTAATTGAATGTTAGTTGTTGCTAATGATATTTTATTATTTTGTTTGTGAGAGAGCTATTACTATCATAATTATTAACAGTGATAAATGTTTACTGAGTACGTATTCCATTAAGCTACAAGGCTAATAAAATTATCTAAATGACTGCTCAATACTAAAAAGGATTTTTTCTTTTTTAAAGAAAGTATCATCTAATCCTTTATTGGATAGATATAGATCACTAAATTTTTCTTTTACTCAAGTATTGTTTGTGAATTTACTGCTACTAGCATATAACCTATGAGATTTTTATGCAGTTTTATGTGTTTTCTACATTGGAATCCCTTTTGTAATTGTTTTCTAGAACTTGAGGGATACTTTCATTTTTTGAGTGATCTTAGAGAATAGGGTAATTTTTTTTAACCAGAATAGATTGTATTTATTTATTTATTTTATAAACATATAATGTATTTTTACCCCCAGGGGTACAGGTCTGTGAATCGCCAGGTTTACACACCTCACAACACTCACCATAGCACATACCCTCCCCAATATCCATAACCCCCTCCCCCTCTCCCAACCCCCCTCCCCCCCAGCAACCCTTAGTTTGTTTTGTGAGATTAAGAGTCACTTATGGTTTGTCTCCCTCCCGATCCCATCTTGCTTCATTTATTCTTCTCCTACCCCCCTAATCCCCATGTTGCATCTCCACGTCCTCATATCAGGGAGATCATATGATAGTTGTCTTTCTCCGATTGACTTATTTCACTAAGCATGATACCCTCTAGTTCCATCCACGTCGTCGCAAATGGCAAGATTTCATTTCTTTTGATGGCTGCATAGTATTCCATTGTGAATATATACCACATCTTCTTTATCCATTCATCTGTTGATGGACATCTAGGTTCTTTCCATAGTTTGGCTATTGTGGACATTACTGCTATAAACATTTGGGTACATGTGCCCCTTCGGATCACTACGTTTGTATCTTTAGGGTAAATACCCAGTAGTGCAATTGCTGGGTCATAGGGTAGCTCTATTTTCAACTTTTTGAAGTTTCCATGCTGTTTTCCAGAGTGGTTGCACCAACTTGCATTCCCACCAACAGTGTAGGAGGGTTCTCCTTTCTCCGCATCCTCGCCAGCATCTGTCATTTCCTGACTTGTTAATTTTAGCCGAGAATAGGGTAATTTTATTTAGCTTTATAGTATATGTATTAAATTTGTTTGCCATAAAATTTATTTAATTTTATGTAGCTCTTATTATAAATTGTTGACATCCATATTTCATATATATGAATTTTTGAATATATATTTTATATATGTTGATTTTAAATGCCAAGGATTATCCTCAACACTTTGCATATGTAAATTAATTTAATCCTCACAGCAGCCCTTTGAGGTTGGTAGTAGCATTATTCCTGTGTCACAGATGAGGAAACTGAGGTATAGAGAGGTTAAGTAATTTGTCTAGCTCCTATAGCTACAGCTGGTTCCAGACTCTGCTCCTAGTCAGTATGGAAACTGCCGAGGGGCTTCTCAGCAGAAGCCTGGGTTCTAAGGGAAGAGGCTACGGAATACCCAGAATGTCTCTTAGACTTCTAGGGGTAAGCAAGGATGCTTTTTCCTCTCCTGTTTTAGAATTGAAGTTAACAATAGCCCTCACTCCAGATGGCTGTCTTGTACTTTTGTTTCCATTGCCAAACTGCTAAGTCAATATTCCATAGAGGCTCAAGAAATGAATAATAATAAAAATAAAAATCTTCCAGGAAAGGCTTTCCTAACCTCACCAGGCAGGTGTTGGCAATAAATCATCGTCATTTTCCCCTCCATCTCAGTCACTGGGGCTCAGATCCTTCCTGTGTTTCAGAAAGGTCTCTGTTGAAGCTGGAGGTGCAGATGCAATGACGTCATGAAGGAGTTCTTTCTTCTGATGTTAAGTGGGTGGGAAAGTGGTCCAAAAGCAAACTTAGAAGCAGACTTCAAATCTCAAGTTTTCATTATCGAAGGATATTTTAGGCTTATAGATCATGGTAGGAGGTAGACTGTGCTCAGTAACAAAATATATCCAATTTTTTGTCTATTTTCTAAGTCAGCTTGAAACTATTGGCTTGTCCAATTTCAAGCAAACTCAGATATCTATCACCAATAGATAAAACTGATTCTGTGCAGCGATACTGAGTGGTGCTCCTATCTTCGGAATTTACTGTCTCTTCTTGGAAAATGCCTTAGTTGTTCTGCACATGTCTTCTAATCCTCCTGTTGGCTCAGCTTTGCAAGTGGTAACTTCCTTCAGCTTACGGTGCAGAAACTTCGGTTATCTCATCCTTAACTAACTTGCCAGCAAGCAGAATGATCTAAGACTGTCATGATCTTGGATAGTAGCACTGGCTTAAAAAAAAATCCTTTGCAGCCCTCCTTTAGGCCCTGAGGAGGCTTTTTTTTTTTTCTTTCTGTTGTTGTTAATGATCTTTGAACTTAAAATAGGCAAGCAGCTACATTTGATAAGAACTTGGCCTGTTCAACTCTAAAGGAGGTCTGGATGACAAGCAAATGTTTCGTGACTTCTTTCAGTTTGTGGCTTCGTGCAGTGCAAAGCCATCATTTGGCATCTCCCCCAGGGCTGTAGCAGGGCTCACCCAAGACCCGGTGCTTTTACAATTGCTGTACTTGAGATCACACAGAGATGTTCACATCACTGATTCGGTTAATGTTTAATAACACGGTCTAGCACTTGGTCACATGAGATGTTTTCAGTGCTCTGAACAAATACTTGGATCAAAAAATGTCCAAAAAGCAATTCTGTAAAATCTGTATTGTGAAGACCTATGAGAATAAAATGTCTATAAAGAAGAGCTTTTTTTTTTTTCCCCCCCAGGGTGAAACTATGGCCAGGAATGTAAGTAAATTTTTTTTTCCATCTTTCTGGATAGGAAAAGATGTCAATTTTGTGCAACCCGAGAGGATTTTTATTGAAATTTAAGCTAGCTGTCCCTGACATTAGAAAAAGGACAGCAGGAGAACAGGCAGCTTATATGAAACTCCCTGCCATGTGAAGATGAGGATTGTTGATTTGGATTAGAAAGAATTAGTCATCCTTCATCAAAGGAGAGCAGTAAAGGCCAAAGTGGAACATTCCAGCAGACATGAAGGAAGTCTCTTCTATGACTCGAAGCCCACTGAAAATCATGTTGGATTTGTTTGTTGATTTCTGTTAGAAGTATGTGTGTGTACCCAGGGAATGCCCTTGTGTGCCTGGAGTGGTAGCCTCCTATAAGAAGTCTCAGCCTCATCACAGGATTACCCTTGGGAGGCTTCTAGGCCATCCAAGACATCCTAGGAGATACTGTTGGGTCCAGCTGTCCCACAGCATCCTCAGGGGCTCTAAAGTATTTGGATGAAGCAAAGAGAGCCACATGGCTAGTTATCCAGTAAAGTATGCATCTTTACAAACAGGATAACATGTGATGTGAATCACCATTTTTAAACTATCCCTATGATAGAAGAAAATGACTGCATCTTCAGCATCAAAGTGACAAGGTACATTAACCCCCTGGAGTCACTTTGTGATCCCTCCAGATGCTGCATGGGTGATGAAGGTCCTGCAGCCAGAAGGAGGAGGGCTCTAACACTCCTCTTACCAGGGCCACTGCAGGAGCTGGCCAACCTCAGTGCATTCATTATTACCTTCTTTTATAGGGGTGCCTGGGTGGCTCAATGGGTTAAAGCCTCTGCCTTCAGCTCAGGTCATGATCCCAGGGTCCTGGGATCGAGCCCCAAATCGGGCTCTCTGCTCCGCAGGGAGCCTGCTTTCCCCCCTCTCTCTGCCTGCCTCTCTGCCTACTTGTGATCTCTCTCTGTCAAATAAATAAATAAAATCTTTAAAAAAAAAAAGAAAAACTTTCTTTTATGCAGCCATAAGGTTGAAGCAAGGTATGGTCTCTCTTTTCTGAGGCAAGAGACCAGAGAGTATCTTCCATTATGGCCAAGTGAAGGGGGAGTTTGATGGAGACAAATGGTAAATCCAGACAAACTGCTACAAATAAAACAAAGAAGCTGGAGGGCAGGTTATAGATCTGCAATATGGATGCTCATCTATCATAAGTTATTTCACTTTGCAGAGCTTGACAGAATTATAGTTGGATAGCCAGGTCTATAAAAGAAACCCTGAACTGTGGTTAGACAACAGACTCCCTAGTTTGTTGTGCACACCATATTTCTTACCCCAATTTCACTCTCTTCATTTTACTCTGGCCATGAAGGTTGGGGAGCTAACCCTCCAGGCAGGGTGAGCCTATCCTCCTTCCCACAATTACAGGCTCAAGGTTAGGTAGGTCTAATTCAGGACAGTGAGACTCAAAGAATTTTCCAGAGGCTTCTGGCATGGAATATTCTCACTCTTGAGACAGCTTCTGGACATGACTCTGTCTTCTCCTAGAGGTGAACAAAAAAGCAGGCCACATGCATTGCTACCAGCAAACTTCCTGTGTCCATGAGGGGAACCAGCCCTAGAAGGAAGCCCACTTTGTGGACAGGAGAGAAGAAACATGGAAAAAGAAGATAAATCCTTGATAACATCAGGATTCCTGGATAAAACAATAGTTTGGACAGGGATCAAGAGAAATTATGGATCTCCCTGATTAAGCCAACAATCAATGGATGGCCACTAGGTGTGCAAAGGTGTGTGAGATTTAGAGAGAACAGTAGTACGTATGGACAAGTCCCCTATTATAAAAACATGACATAGTGTTCATTCACAAGGAGTGTTTTGTTATAATTAATTTCTGATGTGGTAGGATTTGTAGTTCAGGAGCCTGATCCCATTGGATGGAATTGGTGATCAACATAGCAGTGTATGTCTGGTGAAATATTACTAGTTTTTAAACATCCTATTCAACAGGGCATGGCAATAAAGAACAAAATTGTGACTGGCTTGGGGAGATTTGGATCCAATATGGAAAAATCTGTACAAGGGGTGCCTGGGTGGCTCAGTCAGTTAAGCATCTGCCTTTGGCTCAGGTCTTGGGATCGAGCCCTGCATCGGGCTCCCTGCTCAGTGGGAAGCCTGCTTCTCCCTGTCCCTCTGCCACTGGCCCCACTTGTGTTCTCTCATGTACACACACACACTCTCTCTCAAATATATAAATAAAATCTTTTAAAAAAAAAAAGAAAATCTGTACAAACTGGGATAAGGGGGAGTCACCAAAATTTCTCCATTGTGGAATAGCATTAAGACACTAGAGTCACTTCATCACTATTCTGAGGTGAATGATACCAAAAAAGTCATCTAATATTTAGGAGTAACTGGATTGATGTGCTGTTTCAGGCTTTATTGCCAAAACTTCTATTCTTTTTCAAACACTGGGGAGTCTCAATAAAAGTTATGTCCTTTGTTGTGGCTCTCTCTCTCCCTCTCCCTTCTTCTCCCACTTTGTTTCCCTCCCTCCCTCTCTCTTTCTCCTTTTTTTCCCTCTCTTCCTCTGACTCTGGATCCCTCACTTTGTTAATCTTTCAAACCCTTGTTTCTCATTTTAGCAACAGTGTGGAGGTGGGCAATGTGTATTGACATATTTAATTTTCATTTCTTTTTATGCTCCTTGGAATTTTCATAGCACATTGATCTGATGCTTTATATAAGACTCTTGTAAAATGTTGATGGGATCTTGTGGGTTTTCCTAACACCAGATCAGAGCTTGTGACATTTAGTGATTTTTTTTTTTTTTTTTTTTTGTCTCCAAGTTAAAAATCACTTAGGCTAAATGTCTGGGTCTTAATGGCCTAGAAATCTCCTCAGCAGCAGGAGTCCCAAATAGTCACTGCTCATCATGTTCTTTTCTTCTTCGTTTAGTAAAAATTAGCTCCCTTACTTTGTGTCTGTTGCCGATGGAAACAGCTAACTCTTGGTAGCAGGGATAAACCAACGATCTTCTGGTTGTTTTAAGGTAAAAGCCTTGAATGGTTGCAACTTAGACTATACAAAGGGAAAAGATTGTTTTGCAAAGCCCAAACAAGATAAAGTTGAAATCAGTGTTGCTAGACATTTTTAGTTATTCCCTACATCATGAAGATTTCCTTGAGTCTCCCAGTCGTAATTAATCATTTTCTCCTATGTACTTCTCTCCCATCACCTAACCTGGACCTCTTATCTAAGATTAGTATCATTCTGATTTATAATATAGGCTTTAGGTGTGGTTTATTCAGCTCTGTGTCCTGGTGCCTGCTATAGAGCTAAGCTCTGTAAATCCATAATCCATAATCCATAATCCATAAATGTGGATTTCATACACAGCTACAAGGATATGATCTCACTTATCCAACAGGTATTTATTGAGCATCTACTCAGTACTAAGCATTATTCTAGGCATTGGATATACTGCGAGTAGGACAGTCAAAGTCTCTGCCTTCATGGTTTCACTCTAGTGGGAGAAACTGACAATACACAAAGAATATATAATATAATGTTAGGACGTGAAATGCTAACAAAGAAATAAAGAAGAATAAGGGGGTAAGGAGAAGGAGGTGGCATGGGGATGGTGCACAATTTTAAGAGAACTCGGTGCAGATACCAGAGGGGTGAATGAAGTCACACAGATAGATGAAAGAACACTCCAAGCACAGCGAACAGCCTGGGCAAAGTTCCCAAAACAAGAATCAACCAGGGTCATCCCAGGAATTGCAAGAAAACTGATTGAAGTAGCAAGAAATGGTTGCAGAAGGGGTTGAGATTGGCAGGACCAGATCACCTGGGATCTTGTAGGACAGCAAAGGTTTCTTCTGGGTGTGATGGAAAGCCACTGAAATATGGGGCTAGGGGGAGACACGATCAGATTATATTTTTAAAAGGTCCTCCTGGTTGCAATATGCAGAATAGATTCTACAGGGGTACAAGTGGATGCAGTTAAACACATTTGGAGAAAATCTCTCCAATAAAAGTGGATGAGATTGTAGGTGATGAAAGTAGTGAGCTGTGCTCCAATTCCCAACACAGGTTGGAGTTCAGACTACCAGGATTTATTCTGAACTATTGAAACTCTTCCACAGGGGCACCTGGGTGACTCGGTTCGGCATCTGCCTTAGGCTTGGGTCATGATCCCAGGGTCCTGGGATCAAGCCCGTCATTGGGCCCTTGCTCAGTGGAAAGCCTGCTTCTCCCTCTTCCTGCTGCTCCCTGTGCTTGTGCGCTCTCTCTCTCTCTCTGTGTGTCTAATAAATAAAATCGTTAATAAATAAATAATAAAACTCTCCCATAAAGTCTGTACTTTATGGAAGTTACTCTAAAATGAAGACTGAGGGCACCCAGGTGGCTCAGTCAGTTAAGTGTCTGGCTTTGCCTCAGGTCATGGTCCCAAGGTCCTGGGATCAAGTCCCTCATCAGCATCTGCTCAGCACCGAGTCTGCTTCTCCCTCTCCCTCTGCTGCTCCTCCCTCCCCCGTTTGTGCATGGACTCACTCTCTTTCTCTCACAAATAAATAAATAAATCTTAAAAAAAATAAATAAATAAAATGACGACTGATACTTGTCTGCTCAGACTGTAATTCAACACAGGGGTTCTCAAAAGTTTTGGTCTCTAAATTTATATACTCTTAAGAATTATTGAGGACCCCAAAGAGCTATTGTGTTTATGTGAATTAGACCTATTGATAAATATCTATTTGCTGACTCATTTAAAAACAATAATAAGAAACCTAAACCTAATAGACCCATTACATGTTAAGAGAAATAACCTACTTTTGTGAAAACTGACTATATTCTACACACACACACACACACACACATTAGTGAGAATAATAGCATTGCTTTATATTTTTGCAAGTTTTTTGCAAGCACATAACAGAAGGACACTGGATTCTTCTATCTACTTCTGCATTCAGTCCGTCTATTGTGATTACACACATTATGTAGTTTCTGGAAAACTCCACTGTACTCTTATAAGAGAATGAGCATAAAAAAGGCTAATAACATCTTAGTATTATCATTTTTTTTCAAGTTTTGACCTCAGACTCCCTGCAAGGATTTCTTTTATCCCCAGTGTTCCTTAGACTTTATTTTAAGAATTGTTCATGTAAAGGAAAGTCATCTTGGTGGTAAGATTATAACTCTGTCTAAAAGAGATATTAGCATCAATCCCATGAGTTAGATGATGAAACCATTGTGAAATGCCCTTATTGCCTGTAATTACCAGCATTAGAAATATATAGAAAGCCAGACCACAATTTAAAGATTGCTTTAAGTTGGGGGCACACAACCTTTTAAATTCTGATAACATTAATAGGGTTAAGCATGAAACCGCAAAGAACCAGACAGAAGACAACAAAACAAGGGAGGGAAAAAAAAGGAACAGTCACAGACCAATGAGAAGAAAGAGATGACTAAAGAGAATAGGATATGTGTGGTAGGACTGAGAGATTAATGATAAGAATTGCCTCTGGATGGGGGAGTGGCTCTAGACATCCATTACCCATTCTGAGTCAATAAGTCAACAGTGGTTTGCTTTGCCAACGAGTTCTGAATTGTGTGCCCTAAGAACTTCCCACAGAGGGGGCCCGAAGGAGGAAACACTCGCATGACTAAAGCCATGAGTTGGTCTAACATCACTCCACAGGGAGCCAACACTACCTCTGCCTAAGCTTTTCCAACTCAGGTGCCAACACTTCACTTCTTCAAGTGAGACACTAGTTTTAACACCAAAACCTTCATAAAATTCACTGTAGTTGAGCATGACTGAATGTAAAATAACCCATTGCCTCATTCACCTGAATCCGAAAGGGAATGCAATCTGGCAATCCTACACATGAGGGAAGAATGAGAAACTTAATCCACTTCCAAATGGAGCATCAGGCAAAAAACAAGTTTTTCCTTCCAGAAAATACAGTCAATCAGTAAATGACATTCAAAACCTAAACTACATTAATGTCCAGCTCTTGCCAAAAGGAGCCACAGGAATTCACAGCATCATTACATGGCCTAGAACTTCAAGGTGATGTGAAAAACACTAGAACAGGTTTAAGGCCAGGTTCAAGTTTCCAAAGAATTTCTACTGAGATGCACTCAGCCGCACAGAACAGAGACCCAGCTGCTGCTAAAGGTAACATAACTTGAAACGTTGGTGCTGGGTGAAAGGTGGCCCAACGTTGTAGAAACCTGTTTATTATTCCTCTTGAGGACATGGACCTTGGTATTCTGCCCTGTACCTGACACCATTGAGAAAGTTTACTTAAGTCTATCATGACTGGTAGGAAAAAAAAAAATCTAAATTCCTACCTGTTTGCTGCTAGAATGGGTGCACCCCAATGGGTTGTCAAGGTTGGGTCATAGGGAATTGGGTTTTTATTATCTGAAAAAATTTTCTCTGTTTTCTCTTCTTAAAAATGCAAATGAGAATGTCAGGGATGTCTCTGAACTTTGAAGAGCAGGTCGTGCTATGGTCCATAGCTCAGGGCAGGCTGAGAGGACAGAGAGTGACCATTCTCAAGAGCAAGGTATGAAGCCATGGGTTAAGAAGGCCAGCACTCATTTGCAACAACTTGTTGTTTGGCACTGAAGTCATCTACATTTTTATAGGAGTTAACAGATAGAGAATGGTCTCTTGGAAAAACATATGTCGAAACATTCCTGAGATTCTCGTCATAGCTTTCACTTCATTTTTTTAAAAAAAGATTTTATTTATTTATTTGACAGAGAGAGGGAACACAGGCAGGGGGAGTTGGAGAGGGAGAAGCAGGCTCCCCGCTGAGCAAGGAGCCTGATGTGGAGCTCCATCCCAGGATTCTGAGATCATGACCTGACTCAAAGACATACGCCTAATGACTGAGTCAGCCAGACACTCCTACTTCATTTTGTTTGTAGTTTCAGTTTAGCACAAAATAAAACCTGGACTGTCTCTGTGTTTACATTTTATGTCAACGTGGTCATCAGGTAAAATTGTGTTCTGTTGTGAAAGAGGCAGCCTGGAAGTCATTAGTCACTGCTGGTGTTTCATCACTTCTTTCTGATTTTAGCAGAATTGGAGACATGAATAAAAGAGGCTGCCAAGGTCACTT
The DNA here is from genome assembly GCF_922984935.1 of Meles meles. Taxonomy (NCBI): domain Eukaryota; kingdom Metazoa; phylum Chordata; class Mammalia; order Carnivora; family Mustelidae; genus Meles; species Meles meles. The sequence goes on along the minus strand of NC_060066.1, from coordinate 153,075,288 downwards.
ACAGGCACACTTGTAAAGTGGAAAGAGAGTCCCTTTGGTTTTTTCCTCCTCAGAGGCGGTGCATGTTGTAGGGGGAGCAGTAAAAAGAGTTAATATTGTAGGCTTTGCCATCATCCATGTTTGAATTCCATTTATTCATTTCTTTTTTTTTTTTCATTGATTCATTTATTGATTCAACAAATATTTATTGAGTGCCTGTATTTGCGGGACTCTGTTCAAAGCCTCGGGTGTGTTGAGTGGGGAAAAGCAAAAACAGGTGCGCACCTTCCAGTTGGAAAGGCAGCCACTACCATCCAGGTAACAAGCCGGAGGCTCACTCAGCCCTGTGCTGAGCCAGGTGTGCCCATATTACTTCTAGAGTGCAAGTTTCCTCTCCTGCAGACTACTCCATGGGGCCGGGCTGGGATTCTGTAAACCCCTTCTCCTTTGCTAGCTGGCTTCCTGTTACTAGTCTGCTAGTAGGAACTGTAGAATGAGTCTGGAAGGATGGAGGAAGGGGCTTTCTCCTCCCTGTTCTCTTGTGGCTCCTCTCAGTATCACTCTGGCAATGACGTTGTCTGACTGCTGCAGTTGGTTCTGGTCTCTGGTCTCTTCGGCATTCTCAGAACCAGTCTGGGCATGTTCTCAGAACATTCGTAGCAGCGGATTGTGCCCCTCCACAGAGGTCTGAGCCCCAGCTTCTCTGAGCTTCGGGGCTCGGGTCATTCCCGCCTCTTCCCTGGATGGCAGCTGCTCCTGCTGTAGGAGATCAGTTACCCTTTTGCCCATTCAGCCCCTCCACCATCTGGGAAAATAATTCCCTGTGGTAAGTTTCATGTGAAAATGTCTCTTGTGGCATTTGTTTTGAGTGACATACGCAATACTATATAGCAGTTTATCTTAGGATAGTTAAGATTTGCAACAAAGATGCTGGGAATTTTAATTGGTCATGGAGTCCGCCCTCCTGGCCCATTCACCATCTCAAGTAATGAAAAAATAACAAGGAAGTGCTTTTGTTTGGTTGAGTATTTTTCGTGATTTTAAAGGGGGGAGGTATTTACTTTGACAGATCAACAGTGCATCTTTATGAAAATGAAATATATAACCAGAATAGCTTTTCTTAAACATTTATCTAGATCTATAGGAGAAATAACTTATGACCTTTTACCGAAAAATAATCGAATATTGTAAATCCATGTTCTTTTCTTTTCTCTTACTTTTTTCTTTCTTTCTTTCTAGAAAGCTTCATGCTTACAAAAGAAATAACTTTGTCCCTAGAAATTTCAGTTCAGACATATATTTGTAGCAAACAAATGGGGTGATCAATGAAATATTTTCAACGTAAATATCACATTATGTGAGGGAAATGGATTGGCAAAATTTCACAAAAAGAAAAAGTATTGTGTATAAGGTTCAACTGTCAAAGTGTATGTTCATGTGTATTTTAAATAGATGATGGTGGATATCGTACACTGTGGTATTTAGATTCTATTGCATTTATTTATTTAAAGGTGTCATGAAATACTTGATGTTTACAAACATGAATATTTACAATATGCTGGAAATTACTTCTTTGCAACTGTTTAAGCTAATAATGAAAGATAACGGTCTATGAATATGCCAGTGGGTATCTAGGTTTTATATTTATTTTGGGGACACATGAGCAGGAAAATTTGAAGACTACTGTCATCCAGAAACCAACAAGTAGCCAGTGTAGAATGGTACTAATGCAGGGGTCTTGATGGCGAATGCTGCTTTTGCATCCACGCAGAGATCCTGCATTCAGCAGCAGGGTGTCTCTTATAGGATTCCCTGGTGTTCTTGGGCACAGGACACCATTTTTTGAGGGTGGCTCATGCATGATCATGAAAACAACTGGAAGATGTTGGGGTACTTTTCTTACACATGCATTAAAGAACAATTTTTAGAACTAAAATATTACTTAGCATTCTGTTTTTAATACCATAATCAGTGTTTCTCACCCATGTCTCGTGGGTCATCCCTTATTTTAGTCTAACTCATGAACACGTACTTTATAACTTGTACTTTGCTTGGTATGAGGAATATAGCTAATAAATTTGTTGAGTTTAATTAAAATTAAATAAGATAAGAGGCCGATCAGCCCTTTCCTTTATGTTTTAAAAAGATGGGCCTTCAATGTCAAATAAATTTAACTCTAGAAAGGTGAACGGATGCTTCATTCTATAACTACTACAGTTTATATTACATCTCCAACCCAGTGTTGGGCCGGCCAAGGTGGAAACACTGGCTATCTGTCACTTTTCCATTTCCACATTGAAAGGCTACAGATGCTTAGTTCTGATTGGGACTTTTCAAGTCTGCAGGGTTTGTATGTTGCTGAAGTTCACGCCTCAAGATGCAGCCTCTAGACACAACTAACTACAGATTGTAAAAACCATGATTATTCTGGGAAGATAAAAAGCTCTTTGCAATGCACACAGCTGTGGAAAAAAAATTAATCTTTCAAATGTTATTGAAATGTAAATGTCTGCATCTCCTCAGTTGAGTATGAGCATTCACAAACTTATGTTCAGGCACCAGGGGTACCCAGAGCATTTAAAAAGCACAATTTGAAAAAAAAAAAAAATTATAAACACAATTGTAACTCTAAAAGACAAAAAGCAAAAATGCAAGTGGTTTCATCCTCTGTTTGCAAATGTGCTTAGCACAGGTTCTTTTGGGGCCCTTGTTCACAGAACCCAACCGGAGTCATTCTGTTTGAATAAGCTGTCAGTATCCACGGTTTTATATTCTACCAAGAAGTGACTGTATCCTTGAAACTGCTGTTATACAAGATTCTCTCCATTTCCTACCTCCAGCCTCACACAGTTTTGCCCTAAAATTGATTCCAAACAGCAGCCAGAAAACAAGTCCAAGGAACATGTATTCTCTGCCAACCCAGTTTTTGTCAAAAATAAGTAATTTCTTTGCTCCTTTAGTTCTCTGTGGCTGTCCCCTAGATAGCCTGCTGTCGGTGCTAGCGTCCTTTTTGTTTACCCTTTTACGAGGCTGGTAAGTCTCTTAGTTAACTCTCCCCAACTGGGGCTTCACAGGTGCTTGGATACATGTGTAGGTGTCTTTCAGTTTGGGACCTAGAGTCATTTTTTTTTTTCCTTAAAAGAGCCAGGAAGGGAGTCATAAGGTAGAACAAGAGGAAGGAACACTGGGCTGAGGTATTTCATGAGAATGATAAGCGCCGAGTCAAAACTTTGGATTTGTCTCTGTCTTTTTTATGTGCTGTCTGGAAAGAGTTTTCTTAACAGTGTCAGTATGAACACATTCACTGCCCCGATAGAGGTGAAAGTAATAAATAGCCTGGATCTCCTTGGAGTTGCTCTACCACCTGAGCATTCTGTAATCTCTATTTTGAGTAACACGTCTTAGTAGACAGGCTTGTTGATGGTGGCCTTGTTAGGAGACCAAAAAAGGGCAACATTTCCAGCCCTACGAGAGTAAAGAGAATTCAATGTTTTTACAGATCTACAGCTGATCCTTGAACCACAATGTTTAGGGCCTCTGACCCCTGCCCGGTTGAAAATCTGTGTGTAACTTTTGACTTCCTCAAAACCTAACTACTAATGATATATGTGGTATTCTATTAGACTAATAGCCTGCTGATTACCAACACCCTTACATATATTATGTGCTGTGTTCTTCTAATAAAGTAAACTAAGGAAAAGAAAATGTTATTAAGAAGATCATAAAGAAGTTTACAGTAATGTACTTATAAAAAAAAAATCCAGGAGCACCTGGGTGGCTCAGTGGGTTAAGCCTCTGCCTTCAGCTCGGGTCATGGTCTCAGGGTCCTGGGATCGAGCCCCGCATCAGGCTCTCTCTCTCAGCAGGGAGCCTGCTTCCCCCTCTCTCTGTCTGCCTCTCTGCCTACTTGTGATCTCGCTTTCTGTCAAATAAATAAAAATTAAATATATATATATATATAAATAAATAAAAATCCATGTGTTAGTGGACCTGCACAGTTCAAACTTGTGTTGTTCAAGAGTCAACTGTATATTAATGGTTTGGGATTTATATATATTCAAGGGTAGAAGAACTCCTCCCTCAATTCACATGACCTCTTGGTGGCATCTACAGGTTTGTCTCCCACCAAATATTTTATTAGCCAAATCACAGCATTCATGTAGATATACATCCTCAGTAAGAATGGATTTTAAGCTCAGAAGTTCAGAACTGTTAACAAGTCAGTTTGTAATGCCTCAAAGTGATGGAACTTCTCAGAAAGACAGAGCCAGTTTGGTCTTGTTTGGTAAGGGGAAGTCAGAGGCACTGAGTGACCCCCCTGCCTTCAGGTGACTGTATCCCTGAGGGTCTTGGCACTGTGGCCCGTGGCCCCATTGGGATAATCATTCATGACGGCAGACCCTTGACTGTTGCTATCTTGACCACACTGGGGCACCAAGGAGCGCACAGTCCAAGCTGCTCATCCACCGTGATGAGTACTGGAGTGTCTGAGACTTCTCAGGAAAAAATACATTATAGGCATCGATCAGTGCGTCAGTGAAGAGTTTTGTGACTACAGAGGTCAGCTTAGTTAATAGTCTGCTCTTTTAAGAGGAGAAGGGATAATAAATTAGAGAGTACTTAATATTGGCACCCCTGATGATGGTCTGGGAATTGACAGATCTAAGGGTGAGGGAACATTTTGTGCCACCACAAACAAACCCCTAATCCTTAAGCTCTCTTTACAGAACGCTGCATTCCCTTGGATTTCGGCTGAACCCCGACTCCCCCACTCAGTGCAGGACTGCCCCTCCAGCCCCACTCAGGGAGGCTCCTCTTCGCCCACACTGTGCATACCACAGATGGAAGTTTGGGGTCATATGCTTGTGTTTCCCAGGCACCCCACTGCCACTTCACACATGCATGCCTCAACCCTTGTATAAAATGCATACTTTTGGGAGGTTGACACAACCAAGCTGTACCCCAGTGTACTAGCAACTGTTGTTTATGGAGCCCAAATGTCATTCTGACTAATTCACAGAAGGCTCTAGCTTTCATTATCACCCTCCATGCATGCCAGCCCCTGCTGTGATCATAGGGTATTTCGGGACCTTGGAGGATAGATGAATCAGCCCCCCGCTGGGGGTCTTACCATTTCCCTGGACCTTCTCAACTCATTCCATTTCAACTACCTGGCAGAAACCTGTGAATTCTCCTTGACTGCTCCTCCCTACATCAAACCCTACCTAATCACCTCTTGATTCCTTACAACCATGCCCTAGTTCAGAATTTTTTGAAATTTTGTTCTCAGGATTTTAATAAAATGTTTCTCTACCTCTCATCGTCTTTGTCCAATCCCTTTTTTACACAGCCACCAGTGGGCGCCTGGGTGGCTCAGTGGGTGAAAGCCTCTGCCTTCGGCTCAGGTCATGATCTCAGGGTCCTGGGATGGAGCCCCGCATCGGGCTCTCTGCTCAGCAGGGAGCCTGCTCCTCCCCCCCACCCCCCCCCCCCCGTCTGCCTCTCTACCTAATTGTGATCTCTGTCAAATAAATAAATAAAATCTTTAAAAAATACACAGCCACCAGTGTGATATGTTTTATTCATATATAATTACGGCAATTATTTATTTAAATGCTATCGTTGCATTTATTACTAATTTTCTCCAGGACGAAGATCAAGATCCTTACCTCCATGATCTGCTTCCTGCTTTATCTTTCCAAGTCTCACCTCTCCGTGGTCACCACTTTCTGCCTGGGACTCTTTGAGCAGCAACATTGAAGAGCTTGTAGCTCCCCGCACACACTGTTGTCTTGCTTCCATGCTTTGGCTGATCTTCTTCCCTGTACTTGAATATTACTCCATTCTCTCCATTGCTGAACTTCCATGGATCCTGTAAGGCCTCCCGTGTGATACTCCTTAGGAAGCTTTCCCCCACCCCGTGAGTTAGATGCTTTTCGTCCCACACTACCCTGGGTATTTCTCCGACATTGTATTCATTAATTTCTGTTTATTCCCCAGCTGGAAATGTCTGCTGCTGTTTCTCGCTCCCCATCTAGATGATGAGTTTCTTGAAGTCTTGGAAGGTGTCTCGTTCATATTTCTATTTCAGTTCACGTTTCTATTTCACTTCACACAAAGTGATTCTAAGTGTAAAATAAGGATAAAAATAGGGACGATATATTGATAGCATCTCATACGCAGGCATTTAATATGCATCGGATCTCATTTAATCCTCACCACATGTCCAAAATGTAGTTGTTATTATTCTGATTTTACAATGAATAAACTGAGAGTCAAGAGATGGGACACCTGGCCCAGGTCACTTGGCAAGTAAGTGGCAGAATTAGGACTTGAATTCATCGACTCTAGAACGGATGTTCTGTTCACAACAACCACAAGATGAAGGTCATCCTGGAAGGTGCTCTGTTTCCTGAATCATAATGAGATAGAAAAGAATGAAAGCCCCTGATAAGACAGTACCGACTGGCCACCACACCCCAGGGCAAGTGCAGAATTTCATCACTGCTTGCATTCGTGTGTCCTTTACCCAGGACATGTCTGTGGTTGTCGACACTCAAAAATATGATCAGACTGACTTACCGTAAAACATAACTTACCATAAAGCAAGAACGGCGTAAAGAACGTGCCTCTCAGGGTTCGGTTCTGTGGGGAAGGCATTACTGAAAAGGAGCAACTACACTTCACTCAGCATTATTTTTCCCCCATGATTTGTGGATTTACTTATAGGAGAAATTCTTAAATTCACATAAATTAAAGTTATCGATATAATTAAATATTTACAAATTTGATTGTGAAAAGAATAAAAATATATGGATCAAGACTGTTCCAGAAAAAATGGAGAAAATATGAGCATTCTATGTTAAGAATCATCACAGTGCAGTTACAGTAAGTATTGAATAGATAGAATCTATGCATATTTCAAAACAAAATTTCTGTGACTTAAATTAGCGTCTGTCATTATGACAGCTGCAAACCGTTCCCAAAGCTTCTCCTCTTTATGTGGGGCCTAAGCCAGCCCATTAGTCAGCATCAAGTCAAAATCCCTCTCCATGATACCGGCAAATGGATTTCATTTAATGGAGGAAATTCAACAAATATTTACTGAACATCTGTTGCAAGATCTGAGCTAGGCATTGTGGAGGATACAAAGATTGCACATTTCTCCCTTAAGACTCTTACAAAACAGTTGCAGATTAAAAGTTAAATCAAATTCAAGGTGTTATGTCGAAAGTAAGTGGCACAGACTATAGATATTAGAGACTCCCTTATCCTGCTTGGTATTTCCTCATAGCACTATTTCCTGGAGTCATAATACATAAATATAAATATAAATGTGTGTGTGCATGTGTGTGTGTGGTCACCCTGTTCTTCACCACTAGAATGTTACGATCATTAAGGGGGGGGCTTGGTATCTTGCTCACTTTTTTATCCGCAGCACCTACAACCATGCTTGACACATAGTAAGTGCTTAATAAATATTTGTTGAGTGAATGAATGATTTTGGAGGAGAGAGAAATTAAGCAGAGGTTATTACAGAACAGAGGACATTCGATTTAGTTATGGAAGAATGACGATCTGGATAGAAGCAGGGAGACATTTCAGGAGCAAGAAGTAACCACAGCAAAGATTTTGGAGTGATAACATGCTAGGAGTAGGCTTGCCTTGCCTGGTAGGTTTCTTATTGTCGATTATCGATCTATTGGGGCCAAGTTAATCACGTAGGTAAGGAATTTCCTCAGGTGCTGGAGGAATTTCCTCTAGGCACTAAAATTATTTGAGAGACTGAGTCACTCATGTCAAAGCCTTTTCCATTTCCCCAGGTCTGTGGCAGTCTGTCTGTGCTTGTAATCATGGGTGTGTTTGACCTACCCGGGAACTGAATGTTCATTGTCTTGCCTACAGCAAACGGCTAACAAGGCCTACGTTGAGCAGACTGTCAGCACTGACAGGCTTAAATGTTACACTCCACTGAAAATGATACTCCTCTAACTATATATTTTGCAGAAAAATCCTTCAGAGCAAGGACATTGGCTCTTTCAGTGTGTTTTAATTCTTATACTCTCTCCCACCCTACACACTATAAGATTCATCTATCTTGATTTTGCTCCCAAAACACCCACAAAGATTGATAATCAGTGGTTCAGAGTTCAAAACCCCAGCACAGGCCTCATTAATCCTCCAGATATGTCTGAATAAAGACCCTCTGAAGTGTGTCAGGCTGAGTGACTTTGTCACGGAGGTCATCCTCAGCAGGGATTAAGTTGGGAAGTCTAACTTTGGGTCATCCAGGTATTTCTTGTGTCTCAACTTGGAACATATGTAGAAATGATAAAATTATTAACTTGCTGAAATTTTTTACACTGTTCATTGCCCTTGGAGTTTTATCAAATCTGATTTTTACCTCACGTTCTTGGCCTAAGTTTTAAAAACGAATGGCAAAAAATTTTTATATTTTACTTACAAAGATAAAATTAAAAATTTCCAATATATATAGGGTTTTGGTTACTCTTTTTTAACAGTCCCATTTATTTAAATGGAATTCTCTGAGCTATCCCCTTATATAAAACAGATCAGGAGGGGTGCCTGGGTGGCTTGGTGGGTTAAACCTCTGCCTTTGGCTCAGGTCATGATCCCAAGATCCTGGGATCAAGCCCCGCATTGGGCTCTCTGCTCAGCAAGGAGCCTGCTTCCTCCCCTCTCTCTGTCTGCCTCTCTGCCTACTTGTGATGTCTGTCAAAGAAATAGGTAAATCTTTAAAAAAAAATAAAAATAAAAATAAAACAGACCAGGAGATAATTGTTCTGGTTAGAGAAGGGGGCTGAGAGCGCCCCCTGCCGGTCTCCTGCTTTTGTTCCTCTCCACCAACCAATCCTTCTAAGGCAAACACCTTTCTTGAACTCCACTGAACACAACTTAGTAATTACTGAATTAAAGTGATACAAATGAGTATTTAACTGGACCACCATAAAGACAGCCATTCTTCCAGGGCTCTCTATGTAGTATAGTTATCCCATCTGTACCCTCATTCTCAAATGAATTACGCCATGGATAGTGTGCTTATTCTGGAAGACTCTCCCTTAATGTGCTGAGAATTTAAGGAGTAAAAGAATAGTCTTCATTATGTTCTAACTAAACACAGGGGAGCCTAGTGGATAAATGCGTAAATAATTATTGTGAAAAAAGGAAACTTCACTTGCAAAATTCTTTAGGTTTTGTCTGAATTCTCCACATTTCAGTCAATTAGTAGAAATTCACTGGGAGTCTACAAAAAAGATTATGAAGTTAGGAAATAGTGATATTGGCGCTTGGATTGCTGCCAGGAACTCTATGCCATATGACCTTTGTTAATCTTCAGAATCCCCGATGTCTAGTGGTATTACTTCTACACCTGGACACGTGCTATACTATGGCTCTGGAGGCTGTTGTGAGGGGGCAGGTCGTCACAGGCACGGGACAGGACTGGATTTCGTCTTGGCTCTTACACTTTGATCTCTCCAAGAGTCACACTCCTTTTGTGTCACCTACCACTGAAAAGTAGCCAACGTTGCAAGATATTAATTATATTTGGAATAATAGACCCACCTGTAAAAATAAGGGTGCAGGGTATGCACAAGAATTTTTTTTAAAGATTTTGTTTATTTATTTGACAGAGACAGAGAGGGAATACAAGCACGGGGAGTGGGAAAGGGAGAGCAGGCTTCCAAATGCTGAGCAGGGAGCCTGATGTGAGGCTCGATCCCAGGACCCTAGGATCAGACCTGAGCTGAAGGCAGACACTTCACGACTGAGTCACCCAGGCATCCCGATGCACAAGAATTTAACAAGGTAGTACGTAACTAATTAAATTTGGCAAAGGGCAACCTCTGTGTCACAGAGGGTGCATAGATGGCAGAGGTGCATAAGATGACTCCTTAGGTTGGGAGAAGAAAATATTAGAACATATTTTAAAATTTTATAGCATTTTACAGTTTTCTTGGTGTATTTTATGTCTACATTATGCTGTCGCAGCACTACAAGTACATAATTTATGAATCCATACATGTATATGTCTTAAGTGTGTTCTGGAAAGATCTTACTAATGGGATGTGAGAACTACTTCATATGGCACGGCAGAAAAGTGAGTCTGTCATTTTATTGTTCAGTAATTCGGATGAATTCAGATCCAAAGAGAGAAGCATAAGGACACAATGAAGGCTTTGGCACCAAGAGTCCTGGGTCCAGATCCCAGCTTGACCATTTACTCTAGGGCACATTTATATCTCTGAATATCAGTTTCCTCATTTGTGAAAAAGGGATAATTATCCCCATTATTTTAAATGAGGCAATTTATTTAAAGTGCATACTAGAGTGTTTGGCACGACATAGTATCTACTATTATTAATTGTAAAATCCATTAAACAAGTGGTCATCCAATTTGTCACATTTTTAGCTGTGTCAATAGAACACGGATACCTTAAAAACATAAATAGTGTCTAGTCCCTTGGGCTGGAGAGAGACAGGTTTTCTTGTCCTTTTCGACTCTTGGACCGTAAAGTCTATATCCTGCTCTTATTAATCTGTGTGCTGAGGGAGGAGGGCCCTTGATTCTTGTCTTCATGGGCTCAGCTCTACTCAGCCATGGCTGGATTAATGCATGTCCACGTTCACATTACAGGATTCATTAAAAAAAGAAAAGTCAGCTCACACTATGTGATTAAAGATAATGGAAATTTGCTTATTAGAAGTCTTCCGGAGAGAAAATTTCTTAATTACTTGCTTTCGATTAAAATGAAGGTAAATAGAAGCAATTCTGAAGCAAGCCTTGTGATTGTATTTTCCTGAACATAGTGTGGGAGTCTGACAATTAGGAAGCAATTTCCTGCACTTCTCTTACATTTGTCTGAGTCTTACATGGTTTGCGATCAAACTGTTAGACAGGGGAGTCACCTCACATACTTTTTAGAAGAAGGTGGTACATACGTTTGGAATTTACTGAGGGAAAAAATGTATCAGCTCAGCCCAATTCTTTTAAAGGGGTAAATTGGCCAGTTAGTCAAGGGAACACTATTGACATAACGTACCTGATTTCAAAAGAGCATTTGCAGGGTATATTGTGGCAACTCTGCAGTCAAACTGGAAAATGTGGTCAGGGAGGTAGGATTGTAACCCAATGTATAGAGGTCAGGAAGTGATTAGGTAGTAGTGCCTGGGTGATTCCAGGGAGATGGCTAATAGTGTAACATTTTTGCACAAGATGAGAATTTATTTTTAGCTTGAACTGAAGAGAAAAGCGATTCTTCTGATTTTAGTATGTTAAATGCTCCTCAAATTACTACAGGTTTCAGTAAACACTGATTGCTTCAGCAAGAAAGCAAACATAAAGACAGTGCAGCCAAAAAGAGATCCAGGGGTGCCTGGGTGGCTCAGTTGGGTGAGTGCCCGACTCTTGTTTTGGTTCAGGTCATCATCTCAGGGTCATGAGATCGAGCCCTACGTGGAACCCGGTGGCCAGCTCCCTGGGCGGAGAAGCTACTTGGGATTCTCTCTCCTTCTCCCTCTACCTCTCCACTCTCCCCACCCCCACTGTGTGTGTTCTCTTTTTCAAATAAAGAAATAAATCTTAAAAAAAGAAAAGAGATCCAAAGCTGCATCATCATGCATGCATTTTGCTTACAAAGTAAAGCAGAAGATCAGATTCTTCCATAGCTTGCAACTGATAAGAAATGGTTGCCATGGTCAAGGACATGAGCAGACTAGTACCATTTTTCTAATTAGTAAGGAAGATCTCCAAGAGTGGTGTGCTCGTAAATAAATACCATAGAATTAAATAGCCTCTAGGCCATAGATAATAATAAAATGTACTAAGAATAGGAAGTGACAAGTTTTGAGTCTTTATTCCCTTAAAAAAACTATTCAAAAATTTCAAAACTTCTATTTTGACATAATTTTGGATTTACAGAAGAGGAGCAAGGTGATATAGGAAAGTCCCATGTGCCTTTCACCCAGCTTCCTCTAATATAAGCACATTATAGAACCATGACACATTTATCAAAACTAAGAAACGAGCATTGGTGGAAATACACAGATTTGATCTGGATTTTATCGGTTTTTCACTGATGTCCTTTTTCTGTCCAGGATCCCACAAGATACCACATTGTGTTTAGTTGTAATATTTCCCTAGTCTCCTCTGATCTGTGACAATTTCTCAGGCTTTCCTTATTTCTTTGCTTTCCCCTCCTCCATGATCTTTGTTTTTAATATATATATATTATGTATAATATATAATAAATTTTTGTTTTTAATATAAATTATTTAATTGTAAGCTTATTTTTGAGTCAGCTATAGGTTCACAGTACCCAAAGAGACATCCCCAAAGGGATTTATCATTGGGTTTTATTAGTTAATTAATTTAAAAAATTTTAAATTAATATATAATGTATTATTTGTTTCAGACAGGTCTGTGATTCATCAGTCTTATACAATTCACAGCACTCCCCATAGCACATACCCTCCCCAGTGTCCATCACCCCGCCACCCCATCCCTCCCACTCCCCTCTACTCTAGCATCCCTCAGTTTGTTTCTTGAGATTAGGAGTATGGTTTGTTATGGTTTGTTTCCTTCTCTGGCTTCATCTTGTTTCATTTTTTCCTCCCTTCCCCTATGATCTTCTGTCTTATTTCTCAAATTCCACATAAAAGTGAGATCATATGATAATTGTCTTTCTCTGATCGACTTATTTTGCTTAACATAATACCCTCTAGTTCCATCCACATCATTGCAAATGGCAAGATTTCATATTTTTTGATAGCTGCATAATATTCCATTGTGTAAGGACACCTGAGTGGCTCAATCACTTAAGCATCTGCTTCAGCTTGGGTCATGATCCCAGGGTCCTGGGATGAGTCCCACATCAAGCTCTCTGCTGGGCAGGGAGCCTGCTTCTCCCTCTGCCTGCCACTCCCCTGCTTGTGCTCTCTGTTAAATAAATAAGTAAATAAAATCTTTTAAAAATTACAAGAAAAATGGGATGTAATAAAAGTGATATAATTTTCAGACACTTTGGTGACTCACTTGGTTAAGCAACTGCCTTCAGCTCAGGTCATGATCCCAGGGTCCTGGCGTTGAGCCCCGAATCAGGCTCTCTGCTTAGTAGAGAGTCTGCTTCTCCCTCTATGCCCTGCCCCTGCTCATGATATCTCTCTTTCTCTCTCTCCCTCTCTCTCTCCAATAAATAAGTAAAATCTTTTTTTTTAAGTGGTAGAATTTTCAAGGGAGAATCTAGAATCACATATAATGCTGCCTAGAGATGTGGAAAGATGAGACCAGGCAGAACTCCCAGTCCACAATCAGGTAATGACAGAGGCCTTGTGTAAGGTTCCTGTTCCTTTCCAAGGGCAGGGTGTGCCCTGAGGGTGGAAATGTACTCAGGGTATAGGTGACGGCATGACAATCTGAGTCGGTGGTGTGATTTGACTGCCAAAAGCCTATTCGGCTTGCTCTGCATCCATAGAAATACAGGATCCATCTCAAATAAGCTAATAGTCTCACTCATGTCTACACAGAGCAGCTAAATATGGAGTATTATGGTCAATTCTGGGTATTGAAACCCTGGGCATTTTAAAGGGAGGTAAGCCTGAATGGTCAGAGAATTTCAAGCAATACCCAGTGAGGAGCATATGGAAAACTAGAGTGAAGAGAAGATGTAGGGGACTTAATATGACCATTTCCAAATACCTGAAAGTCTCTCTTGTCGTGTGCAAGCACAATTAGACTTGGATAAATGGGTGGGCGCTACAGAAAGAAGAACTTCAGCTCAACATACAGAAGACCTTTGGATTATTAGAACTCTCCAAAAATGGAGTAAGTGACCTCAGGCAGAAGCCCTCAAGTACAAACATAAAAAATACTGGGGAGAAGTGCTGTCTAGAAGATTAAGTCTGCTCTGCCAGGACACGTGTTTCTAAATGTGACTTTGCTCACACTCAGTTGGCCACTAGCAGAACGCTATCAGTATGACATGGACATTGTGTGGGACCATTGATGGTTCTCCTCAGCCCCTTGCCATTTTGCACCATTAAGCAAGGTGGCAAAGTACCTTCATACCTGCCCTCAGATGCTGAACAGCACAAGACCCAGGCGCGGTGCGGTGTCCAAGGTGAACATGCTCCAGATTCTTCTTGGTTCAGTTCGACCACGTATGCCAACTTAGAAGTGCTTGTTGGGTAGTTCTTCCCAATCTCTGTGATTTTTTTCCCCATTAGACCAAAATCTACCTCCCTTTTTTCAAGGTTAGGTCTTGTATTTACTACACCTCTGTTCTGAGGATTTAACATTTAAAAAACTATGTTAGTGTTATCGTATTGTTACTATTTTTGTTAACACCCCAGTTACCAAGTTCCATGTGTTTTCAATGGTCTGCCCCTATGTCTGTTTTACCCATGAACTTGAGAATTTTTAGTGTGTAATTTGGGAGAATAAAGGGTGAGAGAACAGAATTGTCTCTATTAGATGAGGGATTGGATTTATAGCAAAGGTTTCCATCCTGACTGCACATCCTAATCACTTAGGGAGCCATATAAACTTTAAATTCCTATGACCCACCTCGTGGTCTCTCGGGGGAGAGACAAATAGCCCTGTGTTTTTAGCAAGTTCTTTGCAGCTAACTAGGAACCATCTCGAGGAGCTCTGATTTGAAATCACTGGATAGATGCCCTCTTACCTCTGCAATTCTAGGACGCCACTGCTCTCCCTGCCATCTGTTAGGAGGAAGCACATGCAATCCTTGGACTAGTGAAGCAGTAAAATAAGTATTTCAGTGTGGGCATAGGCAGCTGCCCCTACCGCCGTGAACTTCAGGTATCCAGCACAGTGTGTATGTTAGAACCCCGGGAATTTTATAAGATAAGCATCTCTGCTTCAAATCACAAAATTTTTCATACCGCCGAGGTTAAGGGGTCAAGAACATTTTGTTTATTGGGCCATTTTAAAAGGTGAGCTTATCGGGGCACCTGGGTGGCTCAGTGGGTTAAAGCCTCTGCCTTCAGCTCAGGTCATGATTCCAGGGTCCTGGGATCGAGCCCCACAACAGGCTCTCTGTTCGGTGGGGAGCCTGCTCCCCGGTCTCTCTACCTGCCTCCTCTGCCTACTTGTGATCTCTGTATGTCAAATAAATAAATAAAATCTTTAATAAAAATTAAAAAAAAAAAAAAGGTGAGCTTATCTTTCAGCCAGACAGAAATTTGAACAGATTAGGAATACTATGAGCCCAGAATGCAAATTGGGACTAGGGTGTCAATTTGTGACTGTTTTCATCCCAGGGAACTCCCCACTGGCACAGGACATTTTGACGTTATCGAAAAGCTTTGCTTCTGAGCTGCTATGAGGATAGAAGGGGGGAGCCAGTCAGCAGGGAGGTATGTTAACTCTGCAGCTGGTCATTGGCCTGGGACTCACACAAGTCAATTTTATGGCCATTAATTTCAATGTCCTGTTTAAAATTTTACTTCAAAGGCCATTGCAATCTTGTCTTCCCCCTTCAGTCAATGTAAAGTCTGTGGTGACTGCTTGACAGACAATTTCAAGCAGGCAAACCTTGAACTCTTCCCACTAAACAGGGATCTAACTTTCTAGAAAGTTATCTATAGCAGTGAAATGTTTTCTCAGTCTTGTACTAAAGCATAAATAGGCAACTGAGCTACAGGCCTACTGCTGCCGAATCTTGATAAGAGAAATGCCAGGAGGTTTGAAGAAGAAGAATAAGAAAAACCTGGTAAAGCTGTGCTTCAGGACTCCCAGCAAGTTATGGGATATTTATAACGCATCCCCGGCTGTCTCATGCGCAGGCAGGCTTATTGCTGCTGAACAGAGTACACCCTCCCCTGCGCACTTTAGATGTCTGGCAAAACAAATTTAAAACAGGAACCTTAACTCACAAATCAAAGGTGAAAAAATATTCCTTTTAAACATTTCCTCGAAATGGCTAGGACCGTTCAACAGCTGCCCTCAATTGCCAATGAATTAGAATCTCATTAGAACAGCAAGTGATACATTTTGTAGCCGAGAACACTGCACTTTCTGGCTACTGGCTTCGGAGTCGTCACCATTTACTTTGATTTCTCGGCCTTGTGGTCTTTATGACAGAGTCAAACCAGGATTGTGTTTTTCTAGTGCTTTTCTGGACAAAGGAAATAATTTTGTGTGTAAAAAGTCTTACTTTCTGGGGCGCCTGTGTGGCTCATTCGGTTGGGTGTCTGCCTTCAGTTCAGTTCATCATCCCAGGGTGCTGGGATCCAGCCCAGCACTGGGCTCTGTGCTCAGCTAGGAGCCTGCTTCTCCCTCTCCCTCTGCCTGCTGCTTCGCCAGTTTGTGCTCTCTCTCTCTCTCTGTCAATTAAATAAAATCTTTTTTAAAAAATCGTGTTATCTGGGATGTAGGTATCTTTGTGTAGGTAAGACAGAGAGCTGAAAACTTTTCTTTTATTTTATTTATTTATTTGACAGAGATCACAAGTAGGCAGAGAGGCAGGCAGAGAGAGGGGGAAGTAGGCTCCCTGCTGAACAGAGAGCCCGATGCAAGGCTCCATCCCAGGACCCTGGGATCATGAGCTGAGCCAAAGGCAGAGGCTTAACCCACTGAGCCACCCAGGCGCCCCAAGAGCTGAAAACTTATCTAGATAATTCAAAATAATAATAATGATGATGTGGGAAAGGAAAAGGGAATGAAAGCCAGTCCCTAGTGGAAATCAGAATCCCTGCTGCCCTCCACACCTCAACAGAGTGAAGTAAATACAGAATATTTATCAAACCCCGAATTCTCTTAAGTGAACAAGACTGAATTGAAACTTTCAGAAGTCTCTAGGCTACTTCTTGAATGAGAGACTCTAATCAGGAAAAATCAAATGAATGATATCACAGAAAATCGCTGAGAAATATGAGCAAGAAAAACGAGAAGTGGAAGAATTGAGGGGGAATAAATGGGAGAAGAAAAAAGAGAATAAGGATGGGAAGAGAGGAGAGTTTCTGTGGTATGTCGGGTACAGCAGCATCTTAGGAACATCATTAGAAAATGACGATTCCTTTTCCAGGAAATTAAATAAATTACAACATTTGTTAGTTCTTTTTCTGTTCTATTGTGAGTTCCTTTTCTCATGATTCATCTTCTTCTAGAGTATTACCACATACCTAGCACATGGCAGCTGCTCAGTTAATCGGGAAGTGGGGAGGTGGCAGGATAAGATGAGATTTTTGAAATTTGGACTGAATTGTATCTACCTAAAATCCATATCTTGAAGCCCTAGCCCCAGTGTGAATGTACTAGAGACAAGGCCTCTAAGGAGATAATTAATGTAAATTGAGGTCGTGAGGGCAGGACCCCTATCCAATATGACTCATGTCCCCATAAGAAGAGGAAGAGATACCAAGAGTGCATGCACACAGAGAAAAGGTTATGTGAGGACACAGCCAGAAGGCAGTTATCTGCAAGCCAGGAAAAAGAGGTCTCACCAGAAACCAATCCTGTTGGCACCTTGATATTGGTCTTCTAGCTTCCAGAACCATGAGAAAACGGATTTTGTCATTTAAGCCACCCAGTCTGTAGTTTTCTGTATGGCAGCCCCAAAAGACAAATACAACACTGTTCTAAGATTTGTGAAAATAAGTAAACCTCATTTAAAAGGGAGTCAGGAGATCCTGAAGGGGAAGCTCTCACACACGAGCTACTCATTGTGGCCTGCCTTGGCAAGAAAAGACGGAACCTAACAAAGGAGGACATTTTTCACATAGGAATTTCATCTCTTGCTCTTAATAAAAAGATGGTCCCTCCTGCCCCCAAGGAATGTGCTGATCACCGCTTGCAGCCAATGGGAAACCACCACAACCTGGGACTCTCGCTATTCTCCTCTGAACTTTTGTTTAAAACACCCCTCTCCAATTTCCTTCTCAAACCTAATAAAAGCTGACCTTCCCTTTATCTTCTCAGACGTGCCCATGGTTCACCATACCTTGCATGTCCTGAATTGCAATTCTTCTGCTATTCTTGAGTAAACCCATTTTGCTAGTAAAATAACTGGCTATTTTATTTTTAAGATTGACAGATTAAGGGTGCCTGGCTGACTTACTCATTAGAGTGTGGGACTCTTGAGCTTGGGGTTGAGAGTTTGAGTTCCATGTTGGGTGTAGAAATTATTAAAAAAAAAAATGAAAAGTCTCACTATTACCCATTCCTCTTTCTCAAATAATGTACCCTTCCCTGCCTGTAAATCAGTAGGCAGAGTGCTGGTGCACAATATTCTTGTAGACTCATGCTAATATGTCTATTAACAATGCAATGAAAACTAATGGGCTGTAGCACAGTGTTGTTCTTATGACTGCAAGGCATACAGGGCTTTGACCCCTTGCCCTCTTTTCCTCTTACCTTGGGATAACTTTCAGTTTTGTGTTTGGAGTTTGTTTGTTTGTTTTTAAGAAATAGATTTTTTTAAATGCCCTCTTTTTTCTATGAGGAAGGCACACAGGCTTTGATCCCTCATTTGTATTTTCAGAAGTCTTTCATCTTGTTTTCCAGTTTCTAGCTTTATTTTGGGACTTGGGGTTGTCGGACAAGTAATTTCTAGTTAACATTTTGTATTCATAACTGATCAGTCCTCTATGATTTCATGGTTTCAAATTTACTGGCCTTGCCAGGAGATGGCATTGGTTGGCCCAAGAGCTTAGAGTTAATGGCCTCATGTTGCTTGCCTTTCAGAGTTCCACAAATGTCCACTTTTTGACCTGTCAGTTTTGCATGCTGCCCATGTGCTTCGGTGTCTTTTTCTGATGGTTATTACAGAAAGCTAGTTGGAGCAATATATTAACAGTTAATCAAGGAGCTTCTTTATTTAGTTGTGAGCCTTTCATCATTAGACATGCATGTGATGGTCTCTTGAAAGTTTCATGATGAGCAGCACTTGGGCCAAAGGCTAGACTTTGAAAGTCCCCCACCTGCTGCCTGGCAAGTCTTGTTACTTTTATAGATCACAGCAGAAAACAGAAAACTGTTTCTTAATTCTCCCTCCTAGTCTAGAAAGGAAACAGCAACTTTCCTGCTCTTTGGTTTAAACTTAACCATGCAACAAAATATGAACATTTCCACGTACTTAGTCCAATTAGGAGAACCAGCCAGGCCTGCATGTACCCTTAGTTCTTGAAACACACAAGTCCAGAGTCTGACAGGCCTGAATTCAAATCTGAATTCTAGCACTTACTGGCGAAATGACAGTATTCAAGTTTCTTAATGTCTCCAAGTCTCATTTTCATTATATGTAAATAGGAATTCTACTAGTACCTACCACATAGGGTTGGTATGAGGTTTAAATGAGATGGTGTATGTACAGATTTCTCATTGTGCCTTGAGTGTAGTAAGCGCTCAGTAGCTCCTGCTTCATTAACCACTTGATGTCCAGCGTCTAGCGTGGAGTCACCAGAGGTGAACAACTTTTTGGCCTGAAGACCGATTTAGGATATATTCAATATTTATGAGTCACTTTAAAATTGAAAATTTTAAATGCACTTAGGTCTCTTGGAGAGAATGTATACCCATACAAATTAAATTGCCTACTTTATTTAATACAAAAGTATGAGAAAACAGCACTGCTTATTACCCACAAAAATTTTGCTATCATGATACAACTCTTTAATCTTTCATCCTGAAATTAGTTCATGGGCCAACAGGGGCTCTTAGAATATGGATCGTTCAACTTGGAAACACAGCTAGTAGGCTGACAGATAATTTGACTGACCAGATCAACCCATATCTTGTCATCATCAATAAATCAACAGGTAGCACATGAAACCATATTCCATACATTCAAGATCATTGCTTCAACTCTTATTCTCTTCTCATGACATAAAATCTTTTGCTTAACAAGACCCACATCCTTCTTTTGAAAGTGAGTCTATAAGAAATGTTTGTAAATGGTGATCTAATGCAGACCTTTTTTTTTTTTTACATTTTAGTTATTTGAGAGAGAGAGAGAGTGCACAGGGGAGTGGCAGAGAGAGGGGGAGAGGGAGAAGCAGGCTCCCTGCTCAGTAGGTGGGACTCCATCGCAGGACTCCAGGATCATCACCTGAGCTGAAGGCAGTTGCTTTACAACTGAGCCACCCAGGCCCCCCTCTAATGCAGATTTTTGAGACAGGGCTGGTCCTGAGGATATGCATTATTAGGTTCCAAATGATGCCAGTTAGAGAATGTTGTCTTAAAATATATAGAAATTGGCTTTCAAACTTCTTTCTTGAGCTGTTTTTTTCTTCTGTACATTTTCCAAACAAGAAACCAGTATAATGTTAACCTAGAACAGCAATTTCAAACCCCAGGTGCCCCCTGCTTCAGAGTCTCACTTTGGGATTGATTCCAAATAAATGGAGTGAGGCTCAGATCGTCTTGACTTTCTTCAGGAATCACTGTTCTGGAAATCCTGGTTTCATCAGAGCTTTTGTGATTGCTAAATAGTCTTTCTGAATAGAAGAAAAATATCTTTCTTTTTTTCTTTGTTAATTCTTTTCTTCAAAAGTAGATTATCCTAGTGTAATCTTAAAAGAATACCTGATCTAAAACTTTTATCTGATCGAGTACTTGACATTCTGAAGGATAATGAAACATAAGGAGACTTCAAGACAAATCTAGAAATTTTAATTTTTCAAAAATTCCTTAACACCCTAGGATCTGGATAAACAGATCCCATTCCTTATGCTTATTTAAATCAGACAACTGTCCAAGTGCAATAATCCAGATTTGAAATAGTCTTCAGCCCTGTTTCACCTCTGTGACCAACAACCTTGAAGAAGCACATTTCACCTTGCTTTAGTAAAACTGTCTTTTCCCCAAGGTAGGCCATTTTCCATGGCTATCACCTCAACTGATGCACCTAGTCTTTAAATTAAATAATTTGGTTTCTATGTAACCAAAAGGGCTCAAATTTCATTGGTTTCTTCTTAAATATCTTCAATAGTCACATATGTGAGAACAAACAATACTTCTCTGAAGGTCATTGTGAAGGTGGATCTTGTAAAATTACTCAGGTCTCAATATTTAATTCTCAGCAGGGATAAGTGTCCTTCCTGTAAGAAGAAAATATAATATTAAGTGAAAGCTTATTGAATCCAAGTGTTAGGTCTCACCAAAGTCATGAGTAGGAAATGAACACCTATTTTAGTGACTGTGATATGACATGATAAGGGCCATACTAGTAGGTGTTGAACAATGTGCTGTAAGAGCCCAGACAGGAAATTATTTACTCTGCCTGAGAGGTGAGAGCCATAGTGGAAGCTCAGGGAAAACATCATACAGAAAGTGACAGCTGCCTTTTGGTTACAGATACTCTCTGATGATTGAAGGAGTCTTTTGTTTCACATGGAAGGGGTGAGGATCTTATCAATAGTGTGCAATAAACACTGTGAGTGGTGGGGGAAAATGTCTACTTGTAGATTTCCATCATCTGTGGAGTATTTCATTTCTGGTAGTTAAAAGTTGATGCTTTAAAGTTTCATTTAAGATCAGTCCTATGGTTTTCAAATGGCAATAATCTGAGTTGTCCCGGATGACTTTACACTTCAGTTACACATTGGGATGATGCCTCTTAGCTACTGCAAATGGCTGAACCACTTGCCAAATTTTGAAAAGTAGGTCATCAATCCAAAGAGTGTCACATTGCACACACAACTGATAATTACAAATGCCATTTCAGTTCCAGATTCTTCATCTAAGACAATTTGCTAGAACCCTCTGCATAAATCAATAGTTGAGATTAGTTTTAAAGTTCCCCAGTGATCTAATGGTGCAACTTCTCTAGTTATTGACTATGCATAGACATCCCTAAACTATACAGAGTCTCATCAAGGTGTCCAGTTAATATGCTTAGACCATTGTAAAACAAAACAAAACAAAAAACAGGAATTTTCAGAGAAGGGTTCATTATTTCTTGAAGTGTTATTTCTTGCACTTTCTTTCTCCAAATAATTTTACTGAATAATTACTCATAAACTCTATAAAGAATTCATCAATGTGCTCTGTCAGGTCATTTATCTGGACCATCTTGTGACAAAATAATTCTTCTGACTTTGTTTTGAGTAATATCTGTGGGTTCACGTAACACAGACATCATTTTTTCCTGATCTGACTAAGGAATACCTTTAAACTCCTTGAATTACTCTGGGCCACATTCTTCCAGAATAGCACCAATGTATCTGTAACTCTTGCTTCCTTTAATGATTCTGGTTTGTCACAGTGGGTATATAACAATGACTACCTCTCATGGAGTGACCCACACTCACAGTGTTTATTGTACACTATTGATAAGATCCTTAGGACACCCTTGTGATGTATATATCATTTATTGTTTTATAGAGGGGACGTGTTGAAAACCACAGTGCAAGGGCAGTAAGCAAATGTTACTAAACTAGCACATGGGAAAACTTGGGATTAACCAGAATCTTTGCTTTCCAAAGCCCATGTTAATAAGACTGACAAAATAATTATTTGGTTTAGCTAAGACCTTTGTTTAGTGATAGAAACTACTTTAAATTTATTAAGTACATTAGTTAGAGGTATTTTGATTGCTAGGGAAAAACTCAGTTCAAGCTAGTCTAGTAGAAAATGGGACTCTATTGGTTCCACTGTCTGCAGGAGAGAACAGCAGTGCCCCTGAGCTCAGACACACTGGAGCCAAGGACTCTTGCTCTGCCAGGTCTCTCTCTGCCCATCTCTTACCTTTTCTCTTCACACACAAGATAACAAATGCTGTTAGAAATATGGAGAAAAAGGAACCCTTGTACATTGTTGATGGGAATGTAAGTTGGCACAGTCACTCTGAGAAACAGTATGGAAGTTCCTCAGGAAATAAAAGTAGAGAAGGAGGAGTCCTGGACGGCAGAGGAGGAGTAGGAGCCCTTAATTTCATCTGGTCCCAGTTATTCAGCTAGATAGCTATCAAATCAGTCTGAACACCTATGAGCTCAAACTGGAGATCTAAGAAAAGAATAGCTGTAACTCTACAAATAGAAAAGAAACACTTTCTTCAAGAATGACAACACAAACACTCACCTCAAAAAAGAGAAAAAGACGCAGTACTGACTTCCAGGGACTTAATCAGTATAGACATAAGTAAGATGTCTGAACTAGACTTCAGAATAATGATTATAAAGATACTAGCTGGGCTTGAAAAAAACATAAAATACCCTCAAGAATCCCTTTCTGGAGAAATAAAAGAACTAAAATCTAACCTATTCAAAATCAAAAAGCCTATTAATGGGGTGCAATAAAAAACGGAGACTCTAGGGTGCCTGGGTGGCTCAGTGGGTTAAGCCGCTGCCTTCGGCTCAGGTCATGATCTCAGGGTCCTGGGATCGAGTCCCGCATTGGCCTCTGCTCAGCAGGGAGCCTGCTTCCCTCTCTCTCTCTCTGCCTGCCTCTCTGCCAACTTGTGATCTCTCTCTGCCAAATAAATAAATAAAATCTTTAAAAAAAAAAAACAAAAAAAAACGGAGACTCTAACTGCTAGGATAAATAAAGGGAAGAGAGAATTAGTGATATAGAAGACCAAGAAATGGAGAATAAAGCAGCTGAGATAAAGAGAGATAAACAACTACTGGATCATGAGGGAAGAATTCAAGAGATAAGTGATACCATAGAGAGAAACAGTATAAGAATAATTTGGATGCCAGAAGAAGAGGAAAGAGAGAAGGGGGCAAAGAGTATATTGGAGCAAATTATAGCAGAGAACTTCCTTAATCTGGGGAAGGAAAAGGTATCAAATACTAGGAGGCTTAGAGAACCCTCCTCAAAATCAATAAAAATAGGTCAACATCCTGATATATAATAGTGAAACTTACAAATTTCAGAGAAAGAGAAAATCCTGAAAGCAATTTGGGACAAGAGACCTCTAACCTATAAGGATAGAAACATTAGATTGACAGCAGCCCTATCCACAGAGACCGGGCAGGCCAGAAAGGACTGGCATGATATATTCAGGTACTAAATGAGAAAAATATGCAGCCAAGAATACTATATCCACCTAGGATGTCATTCAAAATGGAAGGAGTGATAAAAAGCTTCCAGGAGAAACAGAAACTAAAAGAATTTGTGATCATTAAACCAGCCCTACAAGAAATATTAAAGGGGATCCTTCAAGCAAAGAGAGATCCCAAAAGTAAGACAAAAGAAAGGAACAGAACAATATACAGAAACAGCCACTTTACAGGTAATACAATGGCACTAAATTCATAAACTTCAGTGATTACTCTGAATTGTAAATGAATGTAAATGTCCCAATCAAAAGACACAGGATATCAGATTGGATAAAAAAGCCAGACCCATTTATTTGCTGTCTGCAAGGGACTCATTTTAGACCCAAAGACACTCCCAGATTTAAAGTGAGGTGTGGAAAACCATTTACCATGCTATTTAGAGCATTCCATCCTAAAGGAACAGAATACACATTCTTCTCAAGGGCACATGGAACATTCTCCAGAATAGATTCTCAAGAATAGATCACATACAAATCACATACAAATCAGGTCTCAATCAGTACCGAAAGATTGGGATTATTCACTGCATATTTTCAGACTACGGTGCTTTGAAGCTTGTACTCAATCACAGAAGGAAAATTAACAACACAAGAAACAACAAGTGTTGGGGAGGATGTGGAGAAACGGGAACTCTCTTACACTGTTGGTCGGAATGCAACCTGGTGCAGCCACTCAGGAAAATAGTATGGAGGTTTCTCAAAAGGTTTAAAACAGAGCTACTCTACATCCCAGCAATTTCACTCCTGGGTATTTACCCCAAAGATACAAATGTAGTGATCCAAAGGGTCACCTGCCCTCTAATATTTATAGCAGCGCTGTCCGCAATAGCAAAACTGGAAGAGCCCAGATTTCCATCAACAGATGAATGGGAAAAGAAGATGTGGTATACACACACACACACACACACACACACACATACATACATTGGAATATTATTCAGCCATCAAGAAGAATGAAATCTTGCCATTTGCAATGATGTGGATAGAACTGGAAGGTATTATGGTGAGCAAAATAAGTCAATCAGAGAAAGACAACTATCGTATGATCTCACTGATATGTGAGATTTAAGAAACAAAACAGAGGATCATAGGGAAAGAGAGGGAAAAATATAACAAGATGAAACCAGAGAGGTAGACAAACCATAAGAGACTCTTAATCATAGAAGACAAACTGAGTATTGCTAGAAGGGAGAGGGGTGGAGGAATGGGGTAACTGGTGATGGATATTAAGTAGGGCATGTGATGTAATGAGCACTGGGTGTTATAGAAGACTGATAAATCATAGATATGTACCTCTCATATCAACAATAAGTTATATGTCAATTAAAAAATAAAAGTAGATCTACCATATGATCCAGCAATCCCATCCCTGGATGTATATCCAAATGAAACAAAACCATTGTCTTAAAGAGATATCTGGACTCAAGTTTTCATTGCAGCACTATTCATCATAACGAAGGTATGGAAACAACCTAAGAGTCTGTGAATGGTTGAATGGCTCAGGAAAATGTGGTATATGTGTACAATTGAATATTATTCAGCTAAAAAAAAGAAGGAAATTCTGCCTTTGCACAACACAGATAAAGTGCCCTCCAGGAAGGCCTTATCCTAAGTGAAATAACCAGACAGAGAAATACAGATACTGTATGGTATCATTTATATGTGGAACCTAAAAAAAAAGTCAAACTCCTAGAAACAGAGAGTAAGAAAGTGATTGCCAACGACTGGGGAAAGGGGAAAATAGAAAAGCTAGCAAAAAGGTACAAACTTTCGGTTATGAGATCAGTTGGCTCTGAGGATATAACGTAAAACTTGGTGACTCTTCTTGACAATACTAGATGTATAACTGAAATTTGCTAAGAGAGTAGAACTTAAATATTCTCATCAGGAAATAATACTAATAATAAAAGACTACACTGTAAGGTACAGGAGGTGTTAAAAAAAAATGCAAAGAAGATTTTCTTTCAGACAAACTTCCTCTACTTCTAGGAAACAGCTTCCAGCAGCAGCCCTGCCTGGTTTTGGTCACATGCTGACCTTCGGACTTAGAAGGTATGTCAAAAAAAAAAAAAATGGGCTTCTGTCCCATGCAGCCCTCATTAGAACTTCCACATGTGTTAGAGTTAGGGAGAGAGAAGTTTCCAAAAAAGAAGAAAGCATTCTCAGAAGGAAGGTCTCCTGGTCCCCACACTGTGAGATTACTAAATAGAAGGCTCCAGCTTAATTTTATTTATTTATTTTTAAAGATTTTATTTATATATTTGAAGGAGAGAGATCACAAGTAGGCAGAGAGAGAGAGAGAGGAGGAAGCAGGCTCCCCGCCAAGCAGAGAGCCCGATGCGGGACTCGATCCCAGGACTCTGGGATCATGACCTGAGCCGAAGGCAGAGGCCCAACCCACCGAGCCACCCAGGCGCCCCTCCAGCTTAATTTTATATGAAGACTTCCATATGATTTCTGACTTCCATTTTCATAATGTGAGGAGTGCATTTATCATACAACTATTTAAATCAGAATCTTTTATTTTCTCAGGCCCCAACCATATTTCCTTATTTTTTCTTAAAGATTTTATTTATTTATTTGACAGACGGAGATCACAAGTAGGCAGAGAAGCAGGCTCCCTGCTGAGCAGAGAGCCTGATGTGGCGGGACTCAATCCCAGGACCCTGAGATCATGACCTGAGCCGAACCCACTGAGCCACCCAGGTGCCCCATATTTCCTTATTCTACACTGCACCTCACATGATGCCTGGCACCCAGCCGATGTTCAGCCACTCTTGAAAGTATAAAAACGTCTCATCCATTTACCTTCATCCTACTGCTTCACTTGGAAGAATAAAGCATTTGTCACTATTTCCCCTCTAAAACAATATGTTAAAGTGGTGAAAATTCTGTGGTTTTCTTGTGGAGACATCTTTACATGTAAAAAGCAAATTTATCTTGTCACTGAAATGCTCATCCACAACAGCCAAACCTAGTTCTAACTCCGGCTCCGCAGTTTGCTAAATGACATCAACATCTCCACACTGTGCATGACAAGGTGTGTGTGTAACTCGAACAAAAGCCAGGGCAGGGAGTCTCACAGATAGAACTCTAATCCATCAAACAAAAGTAAGCAACAGCAATTCAAATCTTTATTGGAGATGCTTAGAAAATATAAAATGAGCAGACATTTCTCCAAAGAAGACATACAAATGGCCAACACACACATGAAAAAATGCTCAACATCACTTGGCATCAGGGAAATACAAATCAAAACCACAATGAGATACCACCTCACACCGGTCAGAAGGGCTGAAATTAACAAGTCAAGAAACGACAGATGTTGGCAAGGATGTAGAAAAAGGGCTACCCTCCTACACTGTTGGTGGGAATGCAAGCTAGTACAGCCACTCTGGAAAAGAGTACAGAGGTCCTTCAAAAAGTTAAAAATAGAACTACCCTATGACCCAGCAATTCCATTACTAGGTATTTATGCAGAGGATAAAAAAATGGTGATTAAAGGGGCACATGCACCCTAATGTTTATAGCAGCAATGTCCACAATAGCCAAACTATGGAAAGAGACCAGGTGTCCATTGACTGTTGAATGGATAAAGAAGATATGATACATATATGTACAATGGAATGTTACTCATCCATCAAGAAGAATGAAATCTTGCCGTTTGTAATGACATGGATAGACTAGAGGGTATTGTATTAAGTAAAATAAGTCAGAGAAAGACAAATACCATAAGATTTCACACATATGTGGAATTTAAGAAATAAAACAGATGAACATAGGGGAAAGGAAGGAAAAATAAAATAAGGTAAAAACAAGAGAGAGAGGCAAACGATAAGACTCCTAACTATCTGGAATAAGTAAGGGTTGCTGGAGGGCAAGTAGCTGAGAGGATGAGGTAACTGGGTGGGCATTAAGGAGGGCACTTAATGTAATGAGCAGTGGGTATTACATGCAAGTGATGAATCACTAAATTCTACCCCTGAATCTAATAATGAACTATATGTTAACTAAATTGAATTTAGATAAAAATATAAATTAAAAAAGAAATGATGTACAAGGTGGCCTAATTTGTAACTCTGTACTTAAAAAATTATTGTCTGCATTTCTCTTGTTCTTAATTAATTTAATATTATTTATTAAAAGGCTCCTATGTGGCAGACATGCTTTAGAGTGGACAATGTTCCAGGGCCCATAGAGCTCATATATCTCTCATACCCCTAAAGCCCCACCACACCTCTTGCACTCAACCTCATATTGACTTAGGCAGATGGGGCTCTTGACTTCCTTGGCCTCTCACTCCATTTTAAGGTCTTCTTTATCTCCTTGAATACTACACTTGTGGGATGTGAATGGGGAGAGAAAAGAGCTCCCTGCAAAGAAAGGCTTTTCTTTAGTACATGGGGGTGTGCATGGGGGCTGTAGCTGGTAGGGGGGTGGAGTAGACTGCAAACACGTAATAGATGCATTTTAGTATCTTTTCTTTTAACTGCATGGCATTTTTAAGTGTTTTTTCTATGTTTCAGAGACTGGAGCAGGGGGGAAGAAGAAGAGAAAAAAGGAGTGGAAAAGATAACAGATAAAAGAATGAATAGCAGCTGAGGAATAGGAGGGAAAGAGATTTCTGATTCTAGGCAACCTCTCTCTGCCCAGTGACTTCTCTCTTATCTCTGTAAATGCACATCATATGCCAACCTTCCTCTCCCATAGGCCACGAAGACCCCTTGTTGTACTTTTCTCTTACCACTGTCTGCTATGAAAGCAGATGATTTAGTTTTGGAAATGTGTGTAGTGGGAGAAAATAATGCAGAGAAATGCTTGCATGCAAAAAATAATCATAAGAATTAACCCATAAAATGGCTTAAAATCATATTCCAGGCTTTGGAATCATTGACATTCTCCTTTAATCTATTAGAGCTTAATTTAGTAACTTCATTTGGCATTCTCCAACCAAGCATCACTGCACCAAATATTCCTGAAGAAAGATGACCGGCAGCTTTCAAATAGCTAGTGTTCATGCATGTATGTTGATGAAATCTACATAATTTTAAAATTATGTATGTATGTATGAGAGAAAGAGAGTGTGTTTGCATGGTGTGGAGGGGCAGAGGGAGATGGAGAGAGAGAATCTCAAGCAGATTCCATGCCCAGGGGTGCCTGGGTGGTTCAGTCCTTTAAGCATCTGCCTTCAGCTCAGGTCATGATCCCAGGGTCCTAGGATTGAGCCCCACATCAGACTCCTTGCTCAGCAGGGAGCCTGCTTCTCCACTGCCTGCCGTTCCCCCTGCTTGTGCTTGCTCTCTGTCTCTCTCTCTCCCTCACTCTCTTTGTGTCAAATAAATATATAAAATCTTAAAAAAAAAAAAAAAAAGATTCCTTGCCCAGCTCAGAGCCACATGCGGGGCTCAATTTGACAACCCTGAGATCATGACCTGAGCTAAAATCAAGTGTTGAACAACTAGCCCACTGAGCCACTACAGGCTTTATTTTTTGTATCCAAAAAATATAGGAGGAAGTATCCAAAGATACTTATCAAATATATATCAAAAATACTTTTGAATTCTTGAATAAACTTTTTTTGAAATATATACATGCTTACATGGTTTATGGGTGGAAACAGAACTCCTTGTGAGCTGGTGCGAAAGCAAAGTGAGGAGACCATGTGTATTTGCAAATAAACGTCAGAGAATTGACGGAAGCTGGGGAACGGTGTCGTAGCTCACTGCCTTGCCTGTAGCTGAAGCTCTCAGAAGCTTAGCTCAGGGTTGAAGAGATTGATGCACAACTCACAGTGAGCATCAGGAGTTTCCTTTTATTGGAAAACTTTTGCAGTTGTGGAGGTCTCTCATAATTTAAAGACCTGAGTTGTAATGTAGTTCACAGATCTCTAAACCTGGCGCTAGAAGCAGCTGAGATTTTATACTGGACCTGTCCAGAACCTCATCAATAGATTTTCTGAAGGCCTTCTTATTTTTTGACAGTTGCCTCATTCAAATTGAGGTAGTCTGTTAAGTCTCTGTCTAAATTGGACTGGCATCTTTGAGTATATTGGCAGCATTTTAAAATCCACTTATTTTTAAGAACATGTGAATTTGAAAAAGAGCATATATGCAAAGTGTTGGATTAGGAAAGTTCCCTACAGAGTGTCTGGATGTGTTCTAACTATAGCATTTGGCAAATACATAGCTGTCACTCAAAAAAGATGGCTAATGTTCAAGTTGATCTGAAATACCTCCTCGAAGTCTGATTTATTTTTTCCAAGTTGGTCTGGAAACTCAGCAGTTTATACTTAGGGGCTAGAAGGGAGGGGAATGAAGGGAAGTGTTCCTAGTAATTTAATTCCATATACTTTAAATTTTACATTGAACGTTAGAGAGCTCCCCAAGCAAATGTTGAATGTGAGTCTACAATTTAACATTAGATTTAATGTGTGTAAGTTCCCAAATAAGACTGCAGCTACACTGGACATTAAACAGTCGTTCTTGTTTTAATTAACTCTAATACCCAGGCCCAGATTCATCTCTATTTTGGACCATGAATAACCAAATACTGATGATCACCTTTGCTGATTAAAGTTGTTGTCTTAATCCTTTTGGACTGCTATTACAAAGTTACAGAAACGGAGTGGCTTGTAAACAGTAGAAGGTTACTTCTTGCGGTTCTGGAGGTTGGGGAGTACAAGATCAAGGTGCCTGCAGATTCAGTGTCTGGTGAAGATCTGCTTTCTGGTTTATAGATCATACCTTCTCACTGTGTCCTCACTGTGTCCTCACTGTTGGAAGGGGCTAAGTTCCCTTGGGACTCCTCTGTAAGGGCACTAATTGCCTCCCAAAGACCCCACCTTCTAAAATCATTTTGATCATTAGGATCTTAATGTATGAATTAATGTATGAATTATGTATGGATTTTGGGGGGACATGCACATTTAGACCATAGCAGCTCTGGATCAGATGTCAACAGGATTTAGGAGGTTGAGGTAGGGTAGTTTTTTGCGGTTTGGATCTGGAGTTTATAAAACTCTTTCCTGGGACTAAAGCAGAGCTAAAATTCACTTCCTTGGTGTTTGAAATCTATCCTTGGTGTATAGACGGGGATTTGAAGAGGTAATAGACACAGTTACTTGCCCACCCTGAATCCTTTCCATCAGGATCGTTTAGGTATATCTTTGTCCTCCATGCAGTCATGTGTTTCAGAAGAAGTTGACCCCCAATCCAGCTCTAGAGATGAGCTTCGTTTGCTCAAATATCAATCATTTTCTTTGGCAGTATTTGGTTCAGTGATGGACATGCAACTCAGACCAGCCAACAAAGCTAGAGGCATAGTCTGCTGGATGAAGGAGAAAGAGGGGTTCTGAGGAACATTCTTTTTCTTTTTTTAAGGTGTTTTTGTTTGTTTGTTTTTTACATTTTATTTATTTATTTGAGAGAGAATGAGAGAAAGAGAGAGGGCAAGCATGAGAGGGGGAAGGGCAGAGGGAGAAAGACCCCCTGCTGAGCAGGGAGCCCAATGCGGGGCTCGATCCCTACACCCCAGGATCATGACCTGAGCTGAAGGCAGTCGCTCAACCAACTGAGCCACCCAGGTGCCTCTCTGAGGAACATACTTGAGAGAGAGTTATAAGAAGATACATTTCCGTATTCCTCTGAAAGTTATTAGGTTTGGATGTGGTGCCTGGAACAAATGTTTTAGGTCTGGATGTGATGCCTGGAACAGCTGCAGCCATTTTGCTATCAGCCTGAGCGATAATGGTGATATTGAAAAAGGAGCGGCAGAGCTGGAAAGAACCTGGGTCTTTGATGACAATGGTAAGCAACTGAGTCAATTAACTACCTCTAGACTTCTTTTGTGACATAATAAATTTTCCTATTGTTACACCATTGGGTTCCTTTTACTGCCAGGCGAATGGACCATAACTGATAAAATTGCCCAAGTGGATTTGGAGCATTAGTCCATTCCACGCTGAAATAGCTTTTCTTGTGCCAGAACTTAAAATAATGCATGTTTTAACTATTTTATCAAAGATGAAACTATATGAGACAGCTTAGTTGAGTTATGCCATTTTAAGCAAGAATCAAAGCTAGGCTGTGTGATCTAGGGTGATCCAACAAACGTTAGTGGCACTTATTAAATTGGGCTAAAAGCACCTCTGTTTCTTAGGAGTCTTTTAGGATAAATTCATTTATATGGTTTTAAAGTACTTTTAGAAGAAAGATAGGTCATGAATTCAAATAATTATAGCCTTTTCTGACATGTCTTTATATCTACATAGGAAAAAGACTTCTAACATTTCCTCTTCTGAGTCTATGGGGTAATCATGCTTGCATGCCATTGTAATTTCCTTTGTAGAAAAGAAAAAAATATTTGAGGATATTATAGAGAGAATTTTAAAGATGTACTCCCCAGATCCATTCCCCTTGAACTGTGGGACCAAATACCCACATTTAGGTAACATGTTAATTCTAGCATCTAGAATTTCACCAGATTTCCGATGCACTAGTTGAGTATTTACTCTGTGACATCATGCAAAAATCCATAGGATGTTTTTGAAGCAGATTTGAAGAAGGAAAGTAACATTCACGTATTTTAAGAGGAGAAACATATCGTGCTTGTGGATAGAAGGATTCGAATGGGAATATGCTAAATTTTCATCAGTAAGAGAATGAATGATATACTGGAATGTTAAAAAGCATTGAAAAATACATACATTTACATAAATGGAACATACAATATATATACACATATATATAAATGAACAGAAAAAAGGTTCAGAAGAATATATGCAATATAATTAATATATTAATATAAATATAAAGTATGGAATTGATGTGGGAAACAAAGACAGAAAGAAACGTAGGTAAAATTAAATCTCGTGTAGCCCATTGACAAATACTCGAGATAGGCAGATTATAACATTCCTCCAGAATCTTGAGTCTTCTTTAACATATGAAACTACTTTTGGAACTTCTCTTATCTTTACTTCCCCCAACCCCAAGTTATATAATCACTTGCTCCTCATAAGCCTGGGGCAGCAGAAGGCAGCAGCAGGCACAGCTCCTTCTGCCCACAGGTCCTGTCTCCTAGTGTTTTTAAAAAAAAAAAAAAAAACAAAACACATTTTGCACCAAAAAGTCTCAAGAATTCTTTCTTGGGGCACCTGGATGGCTTAGTGGGTTAAGCCTCTGCCTTCAGCTCAGGTCACAATCTCAGGGTCCTGGGATCAAGCCCCACATCAGGGTCTCTGCTCAGCAGGGAGCCTGCTCCCCCCACCCACCTCTCTGCCTACTTGTGATCTCTCTCTCTGTCAAATAAATAAAATCTTAAAAAAAAAAAAAGAATTATTTCTTGGATGTTGGCTCCAGACCCCACCAGCCTCACTAACACTTCAGAACTACACCAGAACCAATATCAACTAAGACTATTTTTTAGGGATGTGTATGTTTATGTAGGAAGTATAAAAAAACTTATGTTGATGATAATCACCATATTTAGGATAATTGTTACCTCTGTGTACCAGGAAAGGATATGTGATTAGAGAGAAGCATATGGTAGTTTAAATTTCAAATTATATTGGAAATATTTTATTTCTTAAGTTAAAAAATGACCTGAGTCTTCATTCTATTATTTTTGTAGCTTTTTTTGTCTGAAATTTTATAATACATTAAAAATGAAACAGAATAAAAATCTCGGTTTTCTTCCCAATGGCAGTGCTGACAATTTTCCCAGCCATGTGAAGACTAGAATCTTACTTTCAATCTAGAAGATTCTAGAATGGGTACATTCATTGTCATGTTTTCTAACTATAGGGTCAGAAGCTCTTTAATATTTATATAAGAGAGCTAGACAAACATGTGAGTCTAATCAGATTATGTGGCTGGTTTATTATAATTTATTATTTTTCTTTTAATAGGGGTCTAAGGTACTCAACATCTATGGGTCTGATGTACTAGACAGTGATGTAATTTTTGAATATAAGTGAAGTTGGTGGGGTCCAGAGCCCACGGCCAAGAAAGAATCCTTGAGACATTTTTGGTGCAAAATGGTCGTTTTATTAAAGCATGAGGGGACAGGACCTGTGGGCAGAAGGAGCTGTGCCTGCTGCTGCCTCCTGCTGCCCCAGGCTTATGAGGAGCAGGTGATTATATACTTTGGGGTTGGGAGAAGTAAAGTTAAGGGAAGTTCCAAAAGGATTTTCAGGTGTTAGAGAAGACTCACAGAATACTGAAGGCCTCACTGCTGTCAAACCAATGTTGCTTTTCCCTCTGGCAAGACATTAACATGAAGACATGAGGAGCTTCCAGGAAGAGCATTGTACTCTGCCTGCCTCAGTATCTGTCAATGGGCTGTAGGTTATAAGGCCATTTAATCGTATCTATGTTTTTCCTTCTTCCTTTGTTTCTCACATCACACAGCACTCTAGCAGGCAGGTTATACTATATGGTTCCTCTTCCCCTTGCAGAGAAGTGAAAATCATCTATATCTTCCATTATGTTTGGTTTGTGGTCCCACTGTATCTTACGGTAGCTTCTCTTTCAAACAGCACACCACATACCTCTCCTTCACAGCAGTTCTCTTTATATTTATTTGTGTGATTCTTTTACCAATGTCTGTCTTCCAGACAGGATTGCAGACTCCAAAATAGCAGAGACTGTAAGTTTCATTCTCTTGTATTCCCAGATCTTAATAAAGTTTCTGGCACAGAATAAGTGTTCAATATATATTGGCTGAATGGTTTGAATAAAATACGAGCCCATCACTCTTTTCTTTTGCTCACCAGAGCCTACGGACAGCAAGACCTCCTCAAATCTTCTCCAGTGACACGAGGAAATAGCTTACTGTCTTTCTACCAAATCCCTCCACTTTGTTTATTTATTTTTATTCTTATCTCTATTTGACTATTTTATTTTGGCTTTCCCCAAGCTAAAGCCTGAATTAGGTGCAAAGAAAGATGATATCAGGAAACATGAGGAAGGAAATGGGAAGAGTGAGCCAGCAAAGAGGACCTGCTCATGAAGGAGACTGTGGCAGACCCAGCCCTAAGGGAATAGGGCCAGGGAGTTCATTCCCCCGCCTCCCAATCCCCCACCCCTGCTGTCTTGCTAAAACCTGATGTCGAGAATTGGGTGGCTATGGGCACCTGGGTGGCTCAGGTGGTTAAGCAACTGCCTTTGGCTCAGGTCCTCATCCTGGAGTCCTGGAATCGGGTCCCGCAACGGGCTCCCAGCTCCACAGGGAGTGTGCTTCTCCCTCTGACATTCTCCCCTCTCATTCTCTCTCTCTCTCTCTCAAATGGATACATAAAATCTTTAAAAAAAAAAAAAAAAGAATTGGGTGGCTACTGGAAATTAAGTAGGTCAAGTCAGCTGGCCACTGTCTCATTGCTCCTGTAGGTTCTGGGAACATAGTTGAGATAGGAACTACGGAGCCAGTAGCCAGACATGGTTCAGAAAGATTTAGTTTGAATCCTGCCACTTCTACTGCACCAGTTGGGACATTTTGGGTTGCAAGTAATGGAAAACCTGACTCTAACGGGTCAAATAACTAAAAAAAAAAAAAAAAGTATTGACATAAGCAGAGATCTAAGGAAGAATGACCTTTATAGTCTAATCAGTGGCTCTGCTCTTTTTTCTTTATATTTCGCTCATTCAAGAAGACCATGTGTTTCCCGTCTTATTCCTTGTCACCACATTTCCTCCATCCTTGGTGACTGTGCATGCACATGGCCTTCCCAATACCAGCCTTTTTTCTTTGCTGGGAAAGCTCAGATTTTGTCAAGCATTTATCTATCAATATATTTGGAAGTTTGACTCTCTATAGCCTAAAGGGAAATATTAATTATTCAAACCAAACATGGTAATTCTATTCTTCTTGCCAAACTTTGGTTTAGTTACAGGCATGGGATGTTACCATGGCCAATGATAAATAAGGAACCTAGTTACGATACCCAGAACTGTGGTAGCCCTCCCGAGGAGACAAGCACAACAATCGTGTAACGTGCTAAGCATGGAGAAGAAAGGTGGAAAACACCTGGGTTTTGTTAAGGACATTGCTTGGCCATGGAATTAACTTAAAACTCCCTACCTTTAGACCTTGTGTTTGTGAAACAACACACTTTCCTAATCTGGAAGTCAATTTGAATTGGACAACTTATATGCTGCCAAGAATCATCCTAAGTGATGCCATGGCAAAAAACCTCTTATAGTTCCAAGCTTTGTCTCTGCAAATCACCATGATCAGACAAAGAGCAAACTTTTCTTACAAAGGCTGTCTCTTACAAGTGAGGAGACTATTGTGCAGGAACCCCAAGTCAACCTCCCTTTGTGCCTCACTGGCCCAGATGGGATCATCTTCTTACTCTTGAAGCAATTCTTGTCTTCAAGGAAATGCCATGTGCTAATTATCATAGGCCTGGAACCAGTTACTGGGTGCGTGTGTGTGGGTGGGTGCGGTAGGGGGGGTAGTGGTGCTGGGATTATCTTTAGATGCTTCAGGAGCTTTTCCAAAAGTGCAGGCTGGAATACAATGGAGAAGTGGTAGAAAGAGGACAGTGAGGATGAATACCCAGTAAGCCAAGAAGGTCTTCTCCCCAGACTATTTGCAGAGTGCATCTATAAAATGGGGATCATAATTGTATCGTCTTCACAGGACTGTTATATGCCTCAAATGGATTAACACTCTGCCTTACACTGAGAAAAGTATTGACCAAATGTTTGTTATTATTGTTTTTGATGATATTTAGAAATCCTAACCCCTTGCCTAGTTCTTTGGCATACAACTAGTACTCAAATAAGTCATGTTTTTATCCCATGTTACAGTTCAGCAATTTTAATAGCAAAACACAGAGAGTCACTCATTTGGCATTTCTTAAGAAAAAAAGGATTTAACTAAAGGACACAGACAAATTGAAACGTGATGCCTCTTTCCCACTGCTTTTCTGCTTTAACAATACTGATTCTCCTTGAGGCACTGTAAATGCCTCTTATTGAATAAAGGGAAGGACACAAACAAGTACGGCGAGATACAGTATATCAGTATACCTGGGAATATAACGTCCTTGCTACAAATGCCCTTAATGTAAATAGCTAAAGAAGAATCTAGTTACTTTGCTTAAGGTTTTAAGCTATGTCATATGTTACTGACTTCCCTTAGTTAGGTGTCCACTCTGGTCCAGTCAGCTAAAGATTAAATCCCACAGTCCATATACCTGCTTTGTTCTGGGGGGTTATGGGTGGGACAATAGGCAGCACGGTAATTCTGAGGCTTTTCCAGGCCACAAAATTCTCGTTGGGATCACTATTGCTTCAGCCGTCCTTGGGGATGCTGTTTGTTCACTACCCTCCAGCCATTTCCCACCAGCCACACCACCACTGCTTCTTTCTTCTTGAAAGAACAGAGCTTCCCCAATATATATACTAGAAATGCCTAACTTTCCCAGCCCATGGTGCAGCTAACGCAGGGACATATGACCCTAATGTGACCAATGGCACTTGGGCTCTGCCTCCAAGATCTAGAATAGGTTTTCCTTCCCAATACAAAAAAGAAATGCCTCCCTCTCTCTCTCTCTCTCTCTCTCTCTGGCCAGAACTTGTTATATCTGAATATTATGTCTACAACTGCTAGTTTGCAAACAAAAGTGAATGCTGATGATGTGCTGAAATCTGAGCAAAAAATATGGAAAATACTGAGTCCTAGACTCTATTGAGCCACCAACTCTGGAACTGCCTTGCCTCTGGGTTTCTTGTTAGGTGATTAGTGAAGTGTTCTTATTTTTTTTAGACACTTAGAGTCTGCCATTATGTTTCTTTTAGTCAGCTCCATTTCATGTTCTTACAATCTAATCACCTCATTCTGTCTCCTTTTTGTGCATGATCTGGTGTGTGCTTTAGGCTGATGTACTGTCTACAACCCCAGAGTCAGGGGCTTGGCATTGAACTTCCACCATTCCCACCGACTGGTGCACAGTCCTTGAATCACAGTCCACCAGTATTACCTGAGCACTGATGATGTTCTGGACACTAGGTTAGGGACCAGAGATGGAGAAGACATAGGTCCTATCTTTGAGAAGAAATCTGTGTTTTGCGAGAGATTCATCTAAACAAATAACTCAGATAATGTGACAAATGCATGATAAAGTTACACACCAGCATTTATATGGTCAGAAGAGACGAACAATCTTTATCTGGCTTTCTCTACTTCTAATCCTTGTTTAGGGAGTGGAAGTCAGCAAATGACCTACAGGGTCTTGCTAACACCAGCTCATACCATACTACTATTTGGACATTTGTATTCATGTCTAGAAGAATCCTCGTTTCACCATTTACAAGAGCTGTTGAAACACTTTTCCATTTTTGAGCCTGAATCACATTACTCTCACAACCCACATTATTGTCCTTCATCTAAACAAATGAACTTGGGGCGCCTGGGTGGCTCAGTGGGTGAAAGCCTCTGCCTTCGGCTCAGGTCATGATCCCAGGGTCCTGGGATCAAGCCCCGCATCGGGCTCTCTGCTCAGCGGGAAGCCTATTTCCTCCTCTCCTCTCTCTGCCTGCCTCTCTGCCTGCTTGTGATCTCTGTCTGTCAAATAAATAAATAAAATCTTTAATTAAAAAATAAATAAACAAACAAATGAACTTGACTCTCATTTTTCTGAGCCATCTGGGTGTGCGCCCCACTCCCCTTTCTTAGGCACCCCTTTCATTCACTCCTGCCTTTGAGAAACTTCTTTCTCCTTCTATCTCACCATTAATAAGCCTTCCTCCTTCTCTCCGCCCTTCATTCAACAAACAATTACTGGGTGTCTACTAGGTGTGAGCTATCAAGATGAAAATGACACACATTTTGCTTTTTGAGAGTTGATATTTATTTACAACATCTAGCCTTGGTCTGACATACAGTAAGTGTTCAGAAAATGCAAATTTTTTTCTTTTGCCCTGATCCCTTTCTTGTCCCATACTTTGGTTTAGTCTCTTCCTTTCCACTAGCTCCTTCATAGCTTAAAACAGTCAGGTCTTCTTTTAAAACTTTCCCTTGACCTCCTTGCTTTCTGAAGTCCTCTCTGAATCCTTCTTTACCCTTGATCTATGCCTACCAGCTCCCCTTCTCTCCATTCCCTCCACTTCCTCCTTTGTTCATGCCCTCAACCCACCTTGCCTGAACCACTAACTGGTACCTCTGGGTCTTCTCACCCATAGTCTTCCCTCTTGGAATCCATCCTCAGGTTAGAGTACCACTTCAATATGTTATATTCTGGTTAGAAGTCTTCAGTGGATTACTTCCTTCAAACAATAAAATCTGTCCTCTGAGACCCACTCTCAGAGCCTTCCCCAACAGGGTCCTAAACTCTTTTTTCCAAGATGTGCCTGACTTTCCCTGCATGTAAGTAATACTCCATCCACCTGGACATATGTATGCCCTCCTTTTCCATTTCTCTGCATCTGTTAACTTTGTTCCCTCGTCCAAGTGATTCATCCGCTTTTATTCCCAACTGTTAAAAGAATCCTGGTGTTTTGCTTTCTGATGTTCAAGTCTGGGCTAAGAGTTTCAAATAGTAGGAAAGTTAAGTATTCTGAGAAGGCAGTGGAGATATCTTAAACTGGGAAATATTTCAGAGCCTCTCGTATCTAATGGCTTACACATCCACACACAGAGTGACCCAATTATCTGAAATGGTGGGGTGCTAACTGTATTGGAGGGAGGGTTGGGAATGATGGGATAGAATTGGGCATTTCATTTAATGAACTCTAGATTTACATATCTTCACAGTTAAAGTTATTGGAAGTTGCATTGAATTCTAAACTTAATTTAGATCCACACAATTGCATGGAGTGGTACCCATTAAATCTCATCCATGCTGTTTTTATAGGATTATAGTTGCTCAGCTAGATCTGCCCCTGGAGTCCTTGGAAAGGTGTATCATTATATAAGCACTTATAAGTCATTTATTGAATATTTACTGCTACATTACGGAGGGTTTGATAGTGGGAGGTGTGGTTAGTGAGGAAACTAATTTTAGTTAGGTATATTCTTGGGAGCCAGTTTCCTTCATCCTACTCAAATTTGACATATAAGAGAATTAGTAAGTTTTGAAGTTTAAGGCTGAAAATATTTAATTTTTTTTCTTGTAAAAACAATACATGTTAAAGAGACAAACCATGAGACTCTTAATAATAGGAAACAGACTGAGGGTTGCTGGAGGGGAGGGAGGTGGGGGGATGGGGTAACTGGGTGATGGACATTAAGGAGGTCCCATGATGTAATTAGCACTAGGTGTTATAAAAGACTGATGAATCATGGCCCTTTACCTCTGAAAACAATAATACATTATACGTCAACTAATTGAACTTAAATTAAGAAATGGAAAAAAAATACATGTTAATCTTAAGACTTTGGAAAATATGGGTATAGAATATAAGAATATAGGTATAGAATATAAGAATTTGAAAAATACAGAGAATAATAAATAAAAATTGAAATGACCACTAATACCCCTAATACTTTGCTCTTAAAAAATCTTTGTGTGTCTATATAAACACCACGCTGCTTAAAAATATTTTAAGCTGTCTAAAATGTTTATGTTATAAATTATTTCTTAAATGTTTATAAATTATATAAGATATATATGTTAAGAAATTAAGTATATATATCTATGTCTCTCATAAATATTTTAAAGTAGATATATATGTATCTTTAAGATGTATCTGTATGCATATGTATATAAGTCTCATAAATTATGTTAAAACCATTTGACTTTTATTTATATTTGGTTAGGTTTAGCCAGCCTTAATCTTTTATTATTAGACAGTTTATTAGGTTTTATAAACATATTGTTTTCCAAAAAGAAATTAATTTGATATATGTATGTATTATATTCCATAGTTTAAATCTAAATGACTAAGTTATATCTTTTATGCAAAAGTATTAAACCTAAGGAAAATGAATTTCCTTGCTGTGGGGTTTCCGTTAAGTTGATAGAACTTGTTTTTCCTTAGAATACTTACCTGCTAAAATTGAGTATCAGTCCTCTGGGTTTGCCTGTGTTGTTTGATGTTGACTTGGAGTAAAGCTGGCCTGGGGCCTTCCTAAACCTAACTGAAATCATTTCCTTGTCCGGTGACTTTATGCCATAAAAGTTCTGTGAACTTGTATCACATTGGCTCCCTGGTGCAATGTTACTGTGCTCTCTGAGGAGCTCCTGTAAACGTATATATATGAGCATGAGGATGGTAACTTGATTGTGGAGTGTTCCTTTTATACATATAGAGGAAATGCTTCCAACAGTACATACCTCCTCAGTCTAACACTGCCAAGAATATAAAACTCCAAATCCCTAGACTGTGCAAATGTGTAATTATCTGTGAAACTAGATTTTTCTTTTCCTTCTTTCTTTCCTTTTTTTTTTTTTCTTTTTTGAGTCAAAGCACAGAGTTTGGTCCCCATCAGCTGACTATAATTAGCTGGGATTACAGGGTGCATCTGGCCAGCCTTTTGGAAATCATTCTCTGTTATGCACAACAAAGAAGGTTTCTGAGCCTGGAAACAATCCTCTACTAACCTTGGTGAGATAGCAGGTAGCACCCGCAGCAGCTCCACTTTGATTAAAAATTAATGGTGACGTGGGCACTGGGAATTAATTACGAGCTGTGAAATCTATGTCTGATACATTTAAGAAAGAAATGAAAACTATGACTGCCCAAAGTAGACTATTGTCAATGCGTTTTGGATGTATCCTTCTATTTAAAATAAAAAGGTTTAATTGATTCCAATACCTTTTTTTTTACTCTTTTCATCAAAGAACAAACAATGCTAACTGCATGCTTTGCTCTCTCATAATTAAAAAAAACCTCAAGTAGTACTTCCTCCTAAATAATTTTTTTCTAATAAAACTGGTAATGCATTCATAATTTTGCTGGCAATTTGAG
Source organism: Meles meles (assembly GCF_922984935.1). Taxonomy (NCBI): domain Eukaryota; kingdom Metazoa; phylum Chordata; class Mammalia; order Carnivora; family Mustelidae; genus Meles; species Meles meles. The sequence continues at coordinate 153,033,353 of NC_060066.1, read as the reverse complement.
TACAACAGTGTTTATATCTTATTGAAGGCTTAGAACAATGACAGTGAAATCAGAAGAGATTTGTTATTTGCTACTCTCTGTTACTTGTTTAATATTTGTTTCAGTTAATTATTTGAATTACATGAAATAGGTTTTGCATGAAATATTTCAGTGTGAAGGAACAGATGCTTGGGAAGATATTAAATGATCCTTTTGCCTTGGGAATTTTTTCTCCCATTTTTCATGATTTGGTCTTTGGTGCTTTTCCAAGGTATTCTGGATGCTTAATGAGGTCTGGGAAGGATGAGATGACAGGCTTATAGGAAGTGCTAATTTTTACAAATGCTTCCTTTAGGATTTGCCCTCAAGATTTCACTACCCTGTGATTTAAAAGCAAATGCTCGGTGTAAGGTACTTATGTCCTCAACTATCTCAGGGTACTTTTTTTTAAAAAAGATTTTATTTATTTATTTGACAGACAGAGATTACAAGTAGGGAGAGAGGGAGGGGGAAGCAGGCTCCCTGCTGAGCAGAGAGCCTGATGCCAGGACCCTGAGATCATGACCTGGGCTGAAGGCAGAGGCTTTAACCTACTGAGCCATCCAGGCGCCCCTTGGGGTACATTTTTTCCTCCATCCCTTACTCTTTCTCCTGCCTTCTTCTGCCTGCCTTCCTCTTTTCCTCTCTCTTTTCTCCCTTGTTCCTTCCTTCCACCTCCCTTCCTTCCTGCCTGCCTTTTTTCTTTTCTTTTCTTTTTCATTTTCTTCTTTCCCCCTCCCTTTTCCCTTCTCTCTGTCTGTTCTTCTTTCTTCTCCTTTATTTATCCATTCAAACTTTTTTTCACACCCCCCCCCTTTATTGATCACCTTCTCATGATTTCTGCACTTGGTTCTCTGTGGGAGGTGATCGAGGAAGATGAAGCCCAAACTGACCCCTTATTCCATCTTCCTGACCACTCTAGAGGTGAGGGTTATTACTTTCATTTCCATTTAAGAAGCAGAGGCTTGGGGACAGTAGGTCCTTGCTCACCTAAGGTCTCTGAGGTGGTAAATGATAGGTCAGAATCTTTTTCTGTCTTTGCCTCCCTGGAGCAAACGCTCTTTGTGTGTGTCAGGGCTGGCTCTGAACCCAGACCTGTGGGTTTCCAGAATGTGAGCTTACTATGTCGCACTGTTCTCCATTCACACACAAAGATAGAAAAATGTGAGGAAGAGGAAGAGGAAGCACTGGCTGATTTAAGTGGAGTCAATTAAAGTGTAGATAAGTCTGTGGAGGATAAAAACTTAGGGAAATCTCCAGCTAGAATCAGTATGGTTTATAGTGAAGTTGCTGTTAGGTCTACAAAATGTCCACATTGCTATCTTTAATTCTTAGAGCAGTCCTGCCGCCCCATTTACAGATGGAAAACTGCGGCTTCGTTTAGAAAGGTTACCGGGCTGAAGGCCAACCTCTAGTAAGAGATTAGAGATTTGAATCCAGGTCTGTCTGATTTGGATTCTCCACTGTACCACCTGATCTTTGGAGGATGAAGTTGGAGAAAGCAGCTTGGCATCAGAGAAGCAGCAGTCAGGCACTGTCATGCATGTTTTCTTACTGAGGGGCCTTGCATGTGCTGGGCTCCGTGCCAAGCACCTGAGCTGCTGTGACCGTGAACAGACAGACAAATGCTTCCTCATAAATACCTACTCCCTAGTCTTTTTAATACGAAGCTAAAGCGGTCTTTCGCTCACCACCCGCAAGAACATTTCTTTTATACTTATCTGTTTTGACTAAACACGGTGCATAGTAGGGGCACATATCTGAAAATACATGTTAATTAGGAGACCAGCTTTCTGTTTTTATTAAGTGTCTTTTGTGAAGAGAAGAAAATCAAAGTTCAGTATTTTATATAGCACGGGGTCACACTAACCGTCACATTAACCATGGGAAGAAAATCTGCTTTGGTGTGGAGTTTGGGGTTTAAAGTGTTTGGAACCCTCTGGTTTAAAAAGCTCTTTGAAGTTGTACGGTTACATTTTATTCACAAAAGTGAAACACTAGAGGAAGAGACGTAAGGAAATCATAAAACGACAACAGCCCACATTTGCTGGGAGCTCACCAGAGGCTAAGCACGGTACCCCATGCTTGCATACACAATTTAATGTAATCCTCACAGCAGCTCTAGAAGGAGTCACCTTATCGTCCTCATTTCACAGAAGAGAGACGGAGGGACAGGGAAATCAAGTACGCTCAAAGTCATGCAGAAGAATGGGGATTTGAACCTCGGCTGTGATGATCCCCGTTGAGTATATTCACTGAACAGTTGCTCATCTGCCCCTTAATTTTGTTCATGAACAAATAAGTACAAAGCACTTACTTGGCTTAATTCCGCAGATAGCTTTTCACCAAGCCCTCTAATCATTCACTGCTGTCACCAAGCATTTATTTAGCACCAAGCACACGCCGGACCTCATATGAAGTGGCTCATATACAGGGCGTTTGGCGAAAGCTAAAGTAATGTTTATCTTCCAAGGTTTGCTATTTGGGTCTTCTTCATGTATCTCCTCACAATCTTTCTGCACAAAATGACAAGCTGTCTGCAGAATATCAATGAGTTATTCCTTTCTATTCTTTTGTGTAAGACATAATTCAGATACGGAAAGGGCCAATTTCAAAAACCTAAGTTTAGGTGAGGTAACTCAAACATGTGGGATTCATTCAGGTTCTGATTTTTACAGCTTTCCAAAATTCATGAGAACTTGAGTATGTCTTGCATTAAAATTTTTTTTTTTCTTGTAAGAGGATCTAGGGGCGAGGTAAGAATCGAGGTCATAGGAAGCAAAGACGCATGCAAATGCAGAGCAAAGCATCTGCTCTTTGGTTATGGGCAATCAGTCCGTGGTTAACTAAGGACCACTGCAGAGGCCCAGACCGGCCTCAGGCAGCAGGGAGCAGGGACGGAGCGGGCTGTACCCCAGCTGCCTGTTTTCAGGAGTCTCCTCACCGCTTTGATGTGCTCTGTTTGCATGTCATTTTCCAGCTCTGATCTCCAGCCTCATTTTCAGCCTCTGCCTTGGCACCCCGCTGACTCTCACTTCCATCCCAAGGCCAGCCCCAGGCGGACTGTTAAAATAAAATAGGCCTGTCTTGCTTCTCTGCAGATGGAATGCTTTACATGAGAAATAATCCAGCTGAGTTTGCTCCACAGTTTGAATAAGAATGAACTGGCCTTTGGTTTAGGAGGGATTCAAGTTGGAATGCGCTGCTTTCTGACCAGGTAGTTAATGGTGGGAGTCTGTGAACTCTGTTTTTGGGTCGACGCACTATGGTCTGGTAGTGTTAAGGGGTGACTGTAGAGTCGACCCAAGTTCAAGTCCTGATGTTGCTACTCCCCAGTAACCTTTTGGAGTCTCAGTTTCCTCTTCCCGGAAGTCAAAAGTTGGTGCAAGAGGTGAAAGGGATAGTGAGTGCATGTCCAGTGTTTAAAATGTTGCCTGATACACACTGAGTGCTCCGTTAATCTAATTTGTTGCTGTTATTATTTTGGGCTTTATTTCATGCAGAAGGAAAAATCTTCTTATTTCTGTTTTTGGGGGTTTTTGTTTGTTTGTTTGTTTGTTTTAAGTAGGCTCCACACCCAAAGAGGAGCCCAACATGGAACTTGAGCTCACAACCCTGATATTTTTTCTTAAAGCTTTTATTTATTTGTCAGAGAAAGAGAGCACAAGCAGAGGGAGCAGTGGGCAGAGGGAGAAGCAGGTTCCCCGCTGAGCAGGAAGCCTGATGCAGGTTCAATCCCAGGACCCTGGGATCGTGACCTGAGCCGAAGGCCCTTAACCAACTGAGCCACACATGTGTCCCTCTACTTCTGCTTTTAAATCTTTCCCAGACGCAGGGTCACCAGTGTCTTACAAAATAGTTAGTAGTGTAAACCCCACTGCTTGGTCTATCCATTTCTGAGATACATGTCTTGTAAAAATTGTAGTGCAATGGTAAATTTGTAACTCTGTAATTTTGTCAGTTTTTACTTTAAGTGCCTTGTGGTTATATTGTCAAAGATGTGGACATTCATACTTACTTTACTCTCTTCATCTATAATTTGCTTCTTAACATTATGCACAGTTCTACTTTAACCCTAATAGTGCTTTCTGACTTAAGTGGGGTTTTTTTCCTGAAATTAATTTGAAAACTTCAGTCTTCTTTTTTGTAGAATGGAATATTACTCAGCAGTGAAAGGAAATGAACTAGAGATACACATGACATGCATGAATCTGAAAAACATTAAGCTGAGTGAGAGTAGCCAGACAGAAAGATTGCATACAGTATGATTACATTTTAAAAATTCTAGAAAAAGGGCACCTGGGTGGTTCAGTGGGTTAAGCCTCTGCCTTTGGCTCAGGTCATGATCTCAGGGTCTTGGGATCAAGGCCCACATCAGGCTCTCTGCTCAGCAGGGAGCCTGCTTCCCCTCTCTGTCTCTGCCTCCCTCTCTGCCTACTTGTGACCTCTCTCTCTGTCAAATAAATAAATAAAATCTTTAAAAAAAAATTCTAGAAAAAATAAATCTAAGTTACAGTGACAGAAGGCAGATCTCTGGTTGCTAGGAGACAAAGGTTGGGGAGAGAAATTGACAGGGAAGGGGCACAAGGAAACCTTTCATGGAGATGGAAACGTTCTGTACCTTGATTATGGTAATCAAAACTCATCAAACTATACTCTTAAGATAGATGTATTTTTTTTGGACATAAAATATGTTTCAATTAAAGTTGAGTAACCAAAAAAATCCCTGATCTGATGATTTCTTTCTAACATGAGTTTTTCTCCCACTCATTAAGAATGATAGTTTAATACTGAACAGATTTCTAGGTCGATAGTTATATTCCTTCACACTTTAAATATATTATTCTATTATCTACCTGAACTCAATCAGTCCAAATTGCTAATATGACCTGTTTTCCTGCTCCAGGAGTTTTGAAGAAAGCTTTACTTTTTGTTTTGGATGTTGTACATTTAACCTTAAGTCTGTCTGGTTGCAGACTTAAGTGTCTCTGTCTGGTTGTTTTTTATTCATCTTGTTGAGATTTGGTTGATCCATAAACCCAATGACTTATTTGTTTATTCATTCCTGGAAAGTTCTTAGCCATTATCGCTTTCTATATTTGTTCTTCTTCATCCTCTCCATCATTTCTGCTGGAAATTCCTACTGGATATATATTAGACTTTTCAAAGTTCATTTTCTATTTTCTTAACATCTCTTTCATATTTCATATTTTCTATACTTACATCTCTGTGCTACCCTTCTGCTAGAATAATTTCTTTTTTTAAAATATTTTATTTATTTGACAGAGAGAAATCACAAGTAGGCAGAGAGGCAAGCAGAGAGAGAGGAGGAAGCAGGCGCCCTGCAGAGCAGAGAGCCCGATGCGGGGCTCGATCCCAGTACCCTGGGATCATGACCTGAGCAGAAGGCAGAGGCTTTAACCCACTGAGCCACCCAGGTACCCCTAGAATAATTTCTTTAGGATGACTTCCAATTCATTAATTCTCTTTTCACCTGTTACGTTTTCTTATCTCAATGTAGGTATTTCTCAGGGCTAATATTTCAACTTAATATTTTTCAAACATGCCCATTTTTTTTCTTATACTAGCCTAATGTCTTCTATTTCTATCTGTAGTTCTTTGCACATTTTAAAGGTGTTTATTTCTAAGTTGCTTCATTTCTTCCACTATTCCAAGTCACAGTGTGCTAATTCCTCTCTCTGCTATGTCTATACTCTGTTTCCCTGTGATTTGTAATTTTTGTTGGTTTGTTATGGTTTGTCATTTTTGATCACAAGTTTCTTCTCAGTTTGTTTTCTATGTAAGTCCAGGAGGCCTGTGTTATGGGGGTGGTTTTGAGTTTGCCTGTGTGAAGTCCCTAGGGCTTTCATTGGCCTTGGACTAATTTTTATATTAAACTTCTATGGTAAATAGTATTTCCAGAGAGGGCCACAATATCTCCTCACCCACAAGCTCTTTTGCAATATGGTCTTGACATCTCTCATCAAGAGCTGGAGTTTATTTCCCCTTCTCCTGAGTGTGAGCTGCCTTGTGACTAGCTTTGGCTAATAGAATAGGGTAAAAGTGATACTGTGTAACTTCCAAGACCAGGTCTTAAGAGATTCCCAACTTGGGGGCACCTGTGTGGCTCAGTCTGTTAAGCATTTGCCTTTGGCTCAGGTCATGATTCCAGGGTCCTGGGATTGAGCCCTGCATCAGGTTCCGTGTTCAGTAGGGAGTTTGCTTCAACCTCTCCCTCTGCCCTCCCCTGTGCTCGTGCTCTCTCTCTCTCACTCTCTCAAATAAATAAAATAAAAAATACATAAAATTAAAAAAAAAAAAAGACTTCCAACTTTTACCTTCACCACTTGGAATACTCTCTCTTGGAGGCCTGCCATCATGTTGGAATCCTGACTGCCTTGAGACCACCATGCCACGAAGAGGGCCATGCTATCTCTGTAGAGAAGGAAAGGCTGGGTTGGGAAGCACCAGAACAAACATGTGAGTGAAGATTTCTTGGACCCTAAACCTCACTCAGCCTAGTTGAATCTCCACCTGAATTGAACCACCAGGGCAGCAAAGGACCTCAGCCTTAAGTGGAGCAGAAGCTCAACCTGAATCCCTGACCGACAGATCACAAGCAAATGATTTGAACCCACCATACAGCCTTGGGATTCTGATTCTTATAATTGGCCCTTCTCTGCTCACAGGGTGTTGCTATCTCATCACTACCTTAGTCTAATGGGTACAACCTTTCAAGTTCGTCTTTCACTGGGTCCTTCCATGTCAGACCATTTCACTGCAATGACTGGAAATGTATCCTCACTCATTAGGACTCAGTTTAGTTCTCAGATCCTCTGCATGAATTTCTCTAATTATTATAAAGAAAAATGAATAATTATTTCCTCTCTCATGCCACCCTTCTATGCACAAATAACAGTTTCCGGTTTTTTAATGGAATGGGCTTTCAAGATAATTGTATCTAATGAAAATTTTATCTTTTCTTTTTTTTAAAGATTTTATTTATTTAGGGGCACCTGGGTGGTTCAGTGGGTTAAGCCGCTGCCTTCGGCTCAGGTCATGATCCCAGAGTCCTGGGATCGAGTCCTGCATTAGGCTCAGCGGGGAGCCTGCTTCTCCCCCTCTCCCTCTCTCTCTCTGCCTGCCTCTCTGCCTACTTGTGATCTCTGTCTGTCAAATAAATAAAATAAAATAAAATAAAAATAAAAATAAAATCGAGCGGGGCTCAATCCCAAGACCCTGGGATCATGACCCGAGCCAAAGGCAGAGGCTCCAACCCACTGAGCCACCCAGGTGCCCCCAAAATTGTACCTTTTCTATCTCATTGATTCTCTTCACCTATCTGTGCCTCAGTCAAACTGAATTACTTCTTTTCCCTACATACCCCACTCTACATCCTTTCTGTAGAATTTTACGTATGTACGTTATCCTCTTTGTGTGACATACCCAACACCCTGGTGCCCAAAATGTAATCTAAACCCTCTGGTGCCCTAAAACCAATCTTTCGGGTCCTGTTAAAGTGCTTCCTCTTCCATAAAAAGTCTTTTTTGAAAACTCAAGATGTAATCTCTTCCTCCCTTGAAGGCCAATAATAATTTTAACTCAAAGCTGTCTTGTAACTTCTAGTTTCTCAGGATTTTATAGCATAGTGCGTTAGAGCTGAAGCTAGCAAATTATAACCCTCTAGACAACCAGCCCACTGCCCATTTCTGCAAATAAAGTTTTATTAGAACACAGACACACTCATTCATTAATATACTCTCTGTCATTGCTTTTGTACTACAATAACAGTTGATTAGTTGTGACAGAGACCATATGGCCCACAAAGCCTAAAATATTTACTCTCTGGCCCTTTACAGAAAAATGGGGCTGATGTCTGGTTTACAGCATGAGAATTGGACTTTGTATCACAACCCTTAACATTTACCAGCTATTTGATCCACAGACTTGCTGTGAAAGTCAAATGATAGACTAGGAACGAACTATTTTTGGAACCTTTAAGGCATGAATATGGAATATTTTTATTGCTGTTACTTTTGCCCTAACTCAGTATATGTTGTGATTTGCCTCTAACTGAATAAATATTTCTCATAACCAAACAAATAGAAATTAGAAACGCTGTGGAGTTACATAGATGTTATTGCATTCTTTTTATAAAGGTGTAGAGATACGTGTGCATATGCGAGGTGCTGTAGAAATGAACTTCACTAAGCAAATACCTAGAATAAGCTTAGAAAAATAGAGAAAGCTTTCCCTTCGTAAGCTCTAAGGTGGAACATTGTGACTGCAACATAGACACAGGCCGGTGTGTACTGGCACATCCTCGCTTGTTCTTGAAAAATGTCTCTCTTCCGATGATTTTTGAAAGTGAAGAAGTGGGTGCTGCCATTTCTTGTCATGAAATGATCTCTCAGCTTTTGTGTTTTTGCAGCGCCAGATTTGGGAAAATATAATGTCAAAGATGGTTTATCTGTATGGATAAAAGAAGTGAAAGGACACTGTTAAAAAACACACACAACAATGACAAAAACCAAGACTGATAACACACAGACAGCTAAGAGACGGTGGTAAAAGGAGCCCCCCTTTCTAACCAATTCTCCCAGCCAGGGGCACTTGGGAAGAAGAAATGTATGTCCCACTAGGAAACTTTGTTTCCTTATCCCTTCGTGGACGTTATTAAATTTTCTTCTAGGAAGGAGCCCCCAGTAGGCTGCAAATTGTTTTCTCCACTGTTTGTGCAGTGAAAACAGTGGGTTGGAGGGGGCTGTTTAAGGAGCCTGGCATTCTGCAGAGCGTCAGGGCCTCTTTAATGAGAGAGGGGCTGTCAGGGAAGACGAACAATGTTCCCTTGGTTAGAACAACACAGTGTCTTTCAAAATCATATTTGTTTTTAAACTGGGTGTATTTGCTCACCACCATGATGAGAAACACAGTTTCGATGATGCATAAGAATTTGAACAGGAGATGTTTGCTTTAAAAGTTGTAACAAACAGTGAGACCGGCTTTACAGCTCAGGAGTTGCAACGGGAGTGTTGTAAAAAGTTTACTCTAACTTTGAAATGTGCTGATAAATGAGTTATATCAGCTTGAGGGGAGCTATAACACACATGGATACTTTGGGTATGGAAATGGAATCAGAACTATTCGACAATAGAGGTAAATTTTATGACAATGGATTTTAGTTGCCTTTTTGTCCTTTCTTGGGCATCTTCCATTCTAAGTACACTCATGAAACAGTAAAATGACATAGACTGTGAAAACTTTTCAACTTCTAGGAATTTCATTGACTTAGGCAAGGATATTAAGAGGGCTTGTTGTTTCCAAGTATGTTAATGATGAAAACAACATCATCTGAGAGATTTTATTTTTTAGGGTAAATGGTCTGATGTGACGGCTCAATAGTATAGTAATACCTTAGCGAAGCCTCTTCTTTAAGATAAGTTGCCTACAGGTCAGGACCAGTTGTTGAAATTCTGCCTGGGTCTCTATACATATAAAAGGCCTTTTGAAAAAAATAAAAAAATAAAATAAAATAAAATGTCTTTTGCTGGGGCGCCTGCATGGCTCAGTTGGTAGAACATGCGACTCTTGATCTCAGGTTCATGAGTTTAAGCCCCACATTGGATGTAAAGCTTACATAAAAAACAAGAACAACGACAAAAAATAAAATGCCTTCTGTTGTATTTTTTTTCCAGTGTGGATTTATTATATGCAATATGGATTACCTAGTAGGCAAACTATATGCACTGTAAAAGCATCAACAAAACAGAGGTATCAAAAAAGAAACAATTTGAGGTGGGTAAGATTTTGATAGTAAGCATTGCGTATGTGTATATATGTTTATATGTATATCTATATATATGTTTCTTCATGTATATAGTACATATTTTGATTTCTTATATATAAATATATTCTTATATTTTTATTTCTTTATATATAAAGAATAAGAAATAGAATATAAAGAATAAAAATATATTCTTATATTTTATTTCCTTATATATATTTCACATATATATATATAGTTGTTGTTGTTGTTGTTGTTGTTAAGGATCAAGCTAATTTCCATGAGAAACACAAATAAGAACTTCATTGGAACTTCTTATGACTAATTTGTGTTTTGGTAGGTTTCTCAGCAGAATTATATATTGAGGGAAGGTACTACTTGATATTTCCAATCAGGACTTGATTTTGTTTACATCATACTAGGTCTTTCAGAGGAAATCAAGGAAAGGAAAGACACAGTTCCTTGCTATAGGGAGTCTGTGACTTACACAAGCATAAGGCATACACTCAGGAAATAATTAGAAACTTAACCAGTATATTACAGCCAGTAGTTTTAAATTGTGTGTGTTTGATGTTTTATTTGGTTTGATTCATTGTTAACTCTCATGTTGACAGTCCTTTATTATATTGTTACAAGTATAGGTAATTTTCAGTTACTGATTAAATGCTACAGGAGATAATCCACCACACCTCACACAGATGATCAGAGAACAACTCTCCATAATTGATGTTTGTCCAGCTATCACCCAATAGACTTATGACTATGGGAATAAGCCCCATGGAGACCCAACTAACTGGGACCTTCAAATGATTGGATTTTTCCCCTTGAGTTTTTGTTTCATGAAGAAGAAACAATGCCGGGATACCTGAGTGGCTAAGTTGTTTAAGCATCCAACGGTTGAACTTGGCTCAGGTCATGATTTCAAGGTCGTGGGACCAAGTCCTGAGTCAAGCTCCATGCTCAGCGGGTAGTCTGCTTGCGATTCTCTCTCTTCCTCTCCTGCTAGGCACCCCCCGCCCCGGGGCTTGTTCTCTCTCTACGAAGTAAATAAAAGAAGAAAAAGAAACAATGCTAAGAGGGTAATCAATAAGAGGAATTTTTTTTGAGTTCTTGAGCATGATTTTGGATCACTATACATTAAGTCCAGTTTCTACTCACCTCCATCTATAGTTCTGCTTAGTGGAAACTATTATTGCTAGGACTGACACTGGAAAATATCAGCCTTTAGATAAATATCAATTCTGTTTTCAGTATTACTCTTATAAAGAGGATAAGCACATTTAGAAACATCTTTTAATTATAAATATTGAGGCAAAAGAGTTTTCTATATAACTTAGTTGATTTTACTGAAACCACAGTTTTACTTACCATTATTGAGGTAATTAAGTTTTGAGACATAATCAAGTGTAGAGATGTGCTCTGTGGCCTCTTCTCGGGGTCTCTAAGAATGGCAAAATCTCTCAACAGGCCTATCAAAGAGATCCATCAAGAAAGCTCAATATAAAGAAGGGATGTCTGGGTGGCTCAGTCTGTTAGGCGTCAGACTCTTGACTTTGGATTGTCATGATCTCGGGTTTTTGATCTCAGGGTCATGAGATCGATCCTTATGTGGAGCCCCATGGGGAGCTCCACAGGGGGCTCAGTGCTAAGCTGGGAGTCTGCTTCTTGCCCTCTGCCATTCCCCCTGCTCTTTCTCTTCCCCTTAAACAAGTAAATAAATCTTCAGGAAGGAAAAAAAACTCAATTCGAAGAATACCTTTACCACAAAATTCATCAGAGTTATAGTAAAGACTGCAAGAATTTGGAAGGGGAATTGAATGCTACAAGTATTATAAGGCCATTGCTTCTCGGCCTTTTGGTTAAGATCAAGTGTAGTACCATAAGGCCAGGAACTGTGTTTGCCTTGTTCAAGGCTACATGTCTAACCCCTGGCATACATTAGGCACTTGGATGACTTTGTCAAATATTTCCTATTTTAAGGTTCTTCATATAGATTTCAGCTTTTGAATTAGACATTTACAGATGAGTTGAATTTTGACCGCTGAAGAGGAGAGGAAAGACCATCCAGGGAATGGAAAGCATGTGAAAAAATGCTGAGGTGGCAAGAAAAGTCATGAGTGAAGGGCAGGATAGGATACTGCACGGAGTTGGATAAAGTCATTTAATAGATGATCCTTGTGTCTTATCTCATGCTTAGACTTGGCGATGGTTGAGAGAGAGACATTTTATGTTTGTGCTTTTTATTCTTCCACATATTGTTCTCACTCCCCGCTCCCAACACACACACACTGTGTGTGGATTTGGAGAAAGAGCCCTGTTTATGGATAAGTGTCGGTGTGGATTTGAGCCTCCGAGCATTCAGAACAAAACTGGTAACTGGGTACATCCACTCGAGGGTGCAGAGCTGGAAGAAAGCTTTGCAGGATTCCAGAAGTATTTCATTTGACAGCATGTCTCCACTTTGATTCAAGATGAAACCTTGGCTAAATCTCATCATTTTGCTACTTCAAATCCATAAAGAAGCTACTTGAGGTGTCTCTGAAGAACACTAGTGTGCGGAGTGTTAGGACGGCTGGGTTAGTGCATGAGGTCACTGGTGTAGATCCCCTGTGGGGATGCTGACCCAAATGCATCATTTTGCTGAGTGTCCCTGCTCAGTGCCAATGCTGCTTTGACTTCTGAATAGGCGTGCTTCCTAGAAATTACCCTTCCGCTGACCCCATGGCACACCACACATTACACATTTAGTGATGTCACTCCTGTTCCTCAGCTGCAGACAACAGACGCCTGAGAAGAGGAGGAAGTTTACCACTGAAGGGAAATGGAAAGTTTATTTTCTGTCTCTCGTCAGAAGCTCAACGCCAGACACATATCAGGGCTCCGTGCACTGAACATGCACACGCACATGGTCACTGGGGTGGGTGTGGAGAATCCAAGGGGAATGTGGGGCCATAAAGAGACTGGCAGGTAAGAGTTCTGTGTCATGAAAGAGCTTTAATTTTTTGCGAGGGAAATGCAGATCTTCACATCAAGGAGAATTTTGGAAAGATTAGAAGTACCGGAACCAAGCCTAAAGAATGGTGTAAAATTTCCTTCTCAAATATGTTGGGTTCTCTCCTTTCTGAGTTGGGCTAAGTTAACACTGGCTTGCCTGGAAACAGAAATAATTCAAATGCCCACTGAAGACATTTGCACGGTGGCCAGGTCAGTGTGACCGTTTCATAGCATTCAAAAATAGATACAACGGTTCTGCAAATCAAGGGCTCTGCCAGACCTCTTGTCTCTAATTCTTTCCTGGGCTTGAGAGTGAATATTTGGGTTTGCTGAAATAAGGAAGAAAAAAAGTGTAATTTAGAAGAACAGCTAGTTGGTGATATGAGTACCTTAAAATGTTTAACTAAGTATCAATTACTTACCAGTAATTCAAGCACCGTTCTCTACATGACTTAAACTTTAGCAATATTGTGTATAATCTCTGGCCATGAGAAAGATAGGAAGTGTGTGTGTGTGTGTGTGTGTGTGTGTGTGTGTGTACCTGAAGAAAAATAAAGAAAATAAAAGATTTTTTTTAAGTCAATGGGTAAATATTTCATGTTAAGCATAAAGTCTTAATGGAATATGATATCAGGGGCTGGAGGAGAATAAAAAATATTGTGAACCTGTGTCTACTTTAGAATTACTTATCATCATTATTATTTTTATGAATTCCACCTACTAAAAAATTGAAGCCGCTCACATTCATTCAGTAAATGCTACTGAATGCCTTGCATACTCTTCTGGTTCCCTAAATTTGTTGAAAATAGGTACAGAGTACCACACTGGTTAAAATTCATAATGACAGGATGCCTGGGTGGCTCAGTGGGTTAAGCCTCTGCCTTCTGCTCAGGTCATGATCTCAGGGTCCTGGGATTGAGTCCCATATCTGTCTCCTTGCTTGACCGGGGGCCTGCTTTTCTCTCTGCCTCTGCCTGCCACTCTGCCTGCTTGTGCTCTCTCTCTCTCTCTAACAAATAAATAAATAAAATCTTAAAAAAATTTATAATAACATGTACAGTGACTGTGATTACTAGTAGGGGACAATTCTCACTTGGTCTCTTAAGTTTCTGTGTTATCTTGCAAATGGAGGTACAGAATGCCTTTGTTCTGGATTATCTTCTCAAGGATGTTTATGTAACTCACAGTCTTGGAAGAGAAAAATACTATTTCCTTCAGGAGAAACAGGCTGGCATGCTTATTGTCCAGTATAAAATATTTGAGTTCTCTAGGCTCAAGGTTCTTCTCTGAAACACAACTGGCTGCAAATGCAAATGTGTGGTTTTCTTCAAGTTTTGTTGTGGGAATTGGGGCTTGAGGAATGGGTGCAAATGCTGACGTTCTCTGCCTGTGAGTGATCGCTGGGAGTACTGAATAGCCTTATGGTCGTTGGTAATAAATGGTCCTCTATCTCTGGCCCTGGAGTCCTGGGCTTTAGCCAACAGCCATAAAATGTGCAGATAACTTCTTAGTTTGCATGTAGGATAAAATTTCAGGCTCTTCACAAATCTGGTCAATTGCTCTGAGTATTTACATTTTATCCAAACAAATACTTGAGACAAACTAGTAGTTTCTCAAGCTAAAAGATCTCCCTTGGTCTTTAATTTTCTGTTGAATTTAAACTGAAAAACTTGCCCGGGGAAAAGGAGCAAAGGAAATTATAAAAGAAGGAAGGGGTAAAATGAGGTGATGGAAATACCCAAAGTAGTGAAAAAAAGAAAAACAAGCCAAAGAAAAGAGCACGAGGACATAGATATTAGACATTTGTGTATGTTTAGACAATTTTTAAACCTGGGGTTCATCCAGGGTGCCTAGGTGGTTCAGTCATTAAGTGTCTGCCTTTGGCTCAGGTCATGATCCCAGGATCCTGGGATCAAGCCCTGCATCGGGTTCACTGCTCAGTGGGAAGCCTGCTTCTCCCTCTCCCGCTCCCCCTGTGTGTGTTCTCTCTCTCGTTGTGTCTCTCTCTCTGTCAAATAAATAATATATTTAAAAATAAATAAGTCTGGGGTTCATCCAATGTCTGTGCTGTTAGATGTACTTTTGTTGGAAATACAGGCAACAGGTGGGACACCCAGGTGGCTCAGTCGGTTGAGTGCCCGCCTGATTTTGACTCCTGTTGTGATCTTGGGGTCCTGGGTCAAGCCTTGGGCTCCGCACTCAGTGGGGTGTCTGCTTGTCCCTCTCTCTGTCCCGCCCCCACTTGCTGTGCAAACAAGGGCATGTGTGAGCTCTCTCTCAAATAAGTAAATAAAATCTTTTAAAAAGGAAAATATAGAGAAGCTAGTTTATCAAGAGAGAGGTGGCTTACCATTTTCATCTCTTTTTAAATGGCAAATTTTTATTGCACTTCAAAAAAGGAGAAAATGGAGAGCAAGTCATTTAAAATGTAAGCTGTTGAAAGATGAAGGAAGTGATATTATTCTGGTGTCCAAATCACGTGATGCTTGCTTGTCCTAAATACTGCTGCACTCACCACTTCGAAGAGAAGACTAATCCTATTTGGAATATGCCATTATGTAATGTGTAACATTGTATGATTTCTTCTTTCTTTTTTTCTTTTTTAAGATTATTTATTTATTTATTTATTTGACAGAGATCACAAGCAGGCAGAGAGGCAGGCAGAGAAGGGCGGGTGTGTGTGTGGTGGGGAGCGGTCTCCCTGCTGAGCAGAGAGCCTGATGTGGGCTCGATCCCAGGACCCTGGGACCACAACCTGAGCTGAAGGCAGAGGCTTTAACCCACTGAGCCACCCAGGCACCCCACGTCGTACAATTTCTTAATTACAGGTGTCAGTAGATACTACAAACTCAGCTATTTAAATATTTGATTACTTTGAAAACCCCTATCTCTTCATCTATTAGACAAAACGGATTTATTTACAAGATCCTATTCATTTCATTAAATGAAAATAAAGATAAAATAAAGTGGAATGGACTGAAAAAATCACAGCATAGGGGCGCCTGGGTGGCTCAGTGGGTTAAAGCCTCTGCCTTTGGCTCAGGTCATGATCCCAGAGTCCTGGGATCGAGCCCCGCATCAGGCTCTCTGCTTGACAGGGCGCCTGCTTTCTCCTCTCTCTCTGCCTGCCTCTCTGCCTACTTGTGATCTCTGTCTGTCAAATAAATAAATAAAATCTTAAAAAAAAAAAATCACAGCATAAGTCAGCGAGTCATGTTTAAAGAGAATAAATATTGAATAAACATAGTGCAATGTGAGTGATTAAAAAATACCGTATAGAGTGATTTTTAAAAATCATGATGGAAATAAGGCAGCTTCCACTTAAAAGAAAAGCATCACTGATTTCCTAATCAACTGAGAACACCCACAGGAGTAATTACAGGCCACTCTTGTCATTAAACATGGTCTGCAAAATCCATCTAAATCAAGTAATCACCCTGTTGATTAAAAAACAAAAAAGCCAACTGCTAAAATAATCTGATACATTCCTTATAGAAGAAATGTGAGATGATCTGAGAGTATCATATGTGGTGGAAGAATTAATAATACATCCAAAATTCTCTTCTGAAAATCTTTGAGTGATATCCAAAATGGTAGAGCAATCTGATTTTCAATTTTATAAATTTGTGATTGCTTCTCACCTGGTGTTCTTCGTTATCTCTTTGGAGATATTTCTTGGCTTGGGGCACAGAGTGGTGCTGGATGCAAAGAAGAAAAAAAAAAAAGCCAGGAAGCCTGTGATCTATTTGGGAAGCAAGGCCAAAAATGAAAGGCAAAATAAAGATTTAGGTAATAGGACAAGTTGATGCGAGAAGAAATACCAGCAGATAGGATGTGAAGAATTTTGCAAATGGTCATTGCTGGAATTCAAGTAGAGGAAACGGCACTAGACTAGGGTGGTCCGAAAAGACATAAAGGACCAAATGGGATTTGACCCGGGCCTGAAGGATGAAATCTGGCTCAATGAAGAGGGCAAAGATGAAGTCTGATTGGCAAATTACCGTTGGGCTAAATCTGACCTCTAGAAAGTTTTTGTACACGTTCAGAACCAAGAATGGATTGTGCATTTTTAGATGTTGAGAGAAACAAAGAATGATATTTCATAACACTGAAAATTATATTAAACTTAAACATCAGCATCCATAAATAGATGTTATTGGCACAGAACCACTCTCTATTTGTTGATATGTTTGGCTGCTTTTGTGCTAGGATGGCAGAGTTGAGGAGTTAAAACAGACACCTAATGGCCCAAGCAGTCTGAAACTTTCACTATCTGGATCTTTCTGACAAAGTTTGCTGAATCCTAGGGTCAGAGACCACTGCCCTATTTCTTCTAGGGCAGTAATGATGGAAAGAGATGTTGGCTGGCCTATAATAGACCAAGATGTGGAGATAAAGAGGAACCACTGGAGGTTTTGCATGTAGGAGGAAGCCACACTGTTTCCTAAACACATCACCTGAGCTTGCAAATGTTTGTTAAATCAACAAAGGAACAAAATTTTTCAGATTCCTAAGTGCTCTGTTGCTTTCTACTTGTCGCTTTTTTTTTTTTTTAAGATTTTATTTATCCATTTGAGAGAGGGAGAGAGAGAGAGCATAAGAAGGGTGTGGAAGACTCCCCACTGAGCAGGGATCCTGATGCAGGGCTCCATCCCAGGTCTCCTGGGATCATGACCCGAGCTGAGCCCAAGACAGGTACACAAACAACTGAACGACCCAGGTGCCCTCTATTCGTTGCCCTTGAAAAGAATGACTTTCCCATATGGGATGTGGCCCTTGACTCTCTTGGATTGTCCATCCTAACTTCACAGTGGTGTACTGTGAGCAGCTGTCACAGATTTTTACACTGTTGGACCCAAAACAATACCTTGTGTTTGGGGGTTTCTCAAGAGCATATTTAGATGACTTCTCCTTGCACCATTCATCTTTGGATTACATGACTTTGCTCTTCTCCTTCCTACCATAGCCAGACATAGCTACAGAAAAAGTGAGTGTTTGTATTAACATAAGAAATTAGAGAAAAAAAAAAAATCCTAGCTCTTTCCAGAGGGCTTGTGAGAGCCAAATCATTAGAGAAAAATTGGCTCAGGCAAAACAAACTGCAGAAGGAGGCCAACTGTGAGACCCCCGTCCTGTGGGTCTTCCCATCAGATCCACCATGGATACATTTCAAATACTAGATTTCCACTCTAATATGTTGAGACAGTATGTCATCAAACCTCACTAAGTGGTGAAATCCAAGAAGAGTGTACAGAAACACACATGAGAAGAGCCTCACAATAAAAGGAAAACAAACTCTAAGAAACGTGGTTGAGATTTATCAGACTCAATTAATAATGGAGCTGTCAATGGCCTTAGAGAAATCCAATACAAACCAAATTCCAACTACCTGCCAGTGCTTCCAGCCATAGTTACTTTCAATTGATTATATTTTTAAAAGATCTTAGGGGAGAACTGTTTAAGAAAAACAAATCTGGTTAAAACCTAGAACATTAAAGAACATTAATTTCAGATTTTTCTCTTAATTAAAAACAGATTTTTTTTTCCCTTTTTGGTTCATTTGAGAAAAAAAATTGAGAAAAGATGAGAACTTCCAATAAGAAGAGTAGAGCTGAGAGGAAGTTGAGAGAGAACATTAAGGGAGAAGGAGAAAATATATAGAGTTTGAAAAATACAATTCTAAAGCATGCATAACTTGTTTTGGAGTTCATCCCAGATAAGTATGAGTATAGTCAGTATAACGATGAATTCTGTATTAGAACTGTGTGCAGTTTTGAAAAAGCAGTAAGCCCAAGTCTTGGGAATACAAAACGGATGACATTTTAGAATGATCTGCTATCCAAAATGGAGGGAAATAAAGCTTAATCCACATGTCAATATATTCTCATGTATATCTAAAAGGGCACATTCATAGACATACTTGGACACAGACATCCATATAGACATCCACAAGGACACTGACAGGGTAGGCATGTGTTTTAGGGTATGAAAAAGTTCCTAGGTCATTGCCCTGTAACAGTGCAATGGTTTCTAGAAAAAAAAAATCATTTCCTATTCTGGCTCAGAATATTAAAAAAAAAAATGATTTTCCCATAACATTGTATAATGGATCTTCCAGTCATGGTCTCCTATGGAAGCATAATTTATGTAGTGGATGACAAGAAGAGTTTTATGATATCTGGAATTCATTTAAAATCTTTAGATGGGAAAAATTGAGATCCAATTAAAGTCTTAATAAATGACTCTGTGTTGAATATAAATATATTAAATTAATATGTGTGCAAGATGAAATTGGAAAAGTTATGGAATTCTTCATTTTAATTCTATTTCTATCAGGAAACTGTGTAACTCTGAGAATTACTTGGTAATGGGGTTGTTTACAATGAAGCAAAACTGAATTTAAATAGGACATTTTAGCACATGACTGGTCATAACTCATGAGGTCTTGGCCTTAAGGCATATTGAGATCTTATTGATGAAAGGCCTGTGAGGCGAGGGAAGATGGACCAATTGGAGCCAAGAAGGGCCCTAGGGAGACCCAGGTAGGATAGGACCAGCCCCCAAGGATCTTTCCAGGAAGGGAAAAAGGGCAGTCATGTTGCTATATGGCAGATTCCATTTTGTAGGTAAGATACGGTAGTGAGGGTCTTTGGTGGGAGGTAGCTCTCGTGGGCAGAAGGTGGCAACAGCTTTGTTGTATGGGAGATCTGGATGGGATGGACAGTGTCTTTGTTAAAGGCCCCAGGTGCTGAGGGAGGATAGATACAAGGTGAGTGTACCTATCCTGAATAGGTACAGTCAGATAGTAACTATCTTCTACTTATTTACATAATTGCCCTAGGTTTTATATCCTAGTGTATTATCTTAGGGAAATATATACTTACCCTAGGTTTTCTGACTACTAAACTTAAGGCAAGAGACTAAAGCTGAATGGTGACCAATGACTGGCTCCTGACATACTGGGCAGCAGTTAAGATGGCAGACCCAGAAGTCAAATTACCTGAGTTCAAATCCCTGTTCTCCCACTGACCAGCTGGGGAATGACAATATCCATATCGATGTTGTAAGGATCACATGGGTTACTGTATATAATTGCAAGGTGCGGTTTGTTATCTTTGGAAGTAGGTTTTTGGTTTAAGTCATATAACTAGGGACTTGGAAAATTGGGCTATATCCATGGGATAGACTAAGCTATTCTTATAGTCCAGCAAGTTATAAAATAAAAAAAGATCCTGGCCATACCCTTCCCTGGCTGCACCTTCATGTCCTAGTAGGTTCAGAATCTGTTTTCATTTCCATCCAACTGCTTTTTCCCATCCAGTAGCTGTCCATCTGAGGCAGTGACTGTTGCTGTTTTGTAAAACTTCTGCCCAGATTTATAAAACTTCAGTGCAGATTTATTGTAGAATCTACTGAGTTTGTTTTTAGATTGTTATAAACATGCCTTTACTCCTGTCTGTACTTAGGCATAAATGTGGATGCTAATAAAAAATAACATTTGGGGGAGTGTGGGTATGGATGAGTGGAGAGTTTAATTCAGAGAGCCATACCCAGACTGTTGGAGCTGGCAAAGCCCTCATTATACCCTCAGTTGGCTATACCCAAGTCACAAGATGCTAAGTTTTTGCCTCATCAATGTTTATCTTTCTGAGACATTCGAGGTGAATGGCAATCATCTTATTCATCCTTTCCTACAAGCTATCTGTAGTTAACCACCCCCTCCCAACCCTTACCCTCCGATAAAGAGCTACCATTTTGAGAGTGTTCATAGTGCCAGGAATTGAAGTGAGTGGACTTACAAACATCATCTCATTTAATTCTCACAAGGATAAATACTACTATGTAAAGTAAAGGTTAAAGAGAGGTTAAGAAACGTGAACAAGGTCACCCAGTAAGGAAATGCTCAGCAAGTTTGCTTACTAGAGTCAGCTGGGTTGTTGCCCAGACTTTCTGGAGAGAGAATGATGTGCCCTGTCCACCCTTGCCCCTCTCACCTGCTAACATGCCAGATTCTGTCTCTCTTTCCTTAGAGCTTTGCTTCTACTTTGGTTAAGGACCTGATCATGTTATAATTTCATGTATCTCTTATCTTTCCCACTTGACTGAATCTGAGATGATGTTAGAGACCCCGAAAATCATTCATTCCTGATGGGTCCTGTACTACCTCACTAAGTTTTTTGTTTTTGTTTTTGTTATTAACTCCCCTCCAGTTAGTGGTAGCTCAAAAAGATTTATCTTCTAGTAACAGCTCAGTAAAGGTTTGTCGAATTCATAAACGAATAAAATACTGAGTTTTCCTGGCTTACTAAAGATCATGAGCTAAAGAGTGTTTTAAAATATACAGTTCTAAAAAAATTTACAGTCCTGATCAACCAAATAGAGGAAGCTCTTACTGAACTTACTGATCAAAGAGTTTTTACTGAAAATAGAGCAGATCTCTGAACCACACGGAGGGTCTGGAGGAAGGAGTAGGAGAGCAGGGAGTGTCCCTTAGGAAGAATGAAAAGAGGGACTTTCCCTGGGAGCAGGTAGTCTGTCCACTCTCAGTGTTTGCAACACTTTTCGTGTGGTGCCTCCTGCTTGCTCAGGATTCTGAATGTTCTCACCAAGAAAACGCCAAATCCCTTGAAAGTCTGGTTTCTGCCTTGTGGTTTGTGAGCCAATCTCATGACGTCACAGCCACCAGCAGCCCACAGTGCTTTTCCTGACTCTATGTAGGCAGACCAGACAGGGCTTCTAGCAAGTGAAAGCTCTTTTGGGTAAATATTTTGGGCCTGGTTTTAAGATTTCTCTGACAGACCAAGTGGCGGAAATCTGTGTCTATATACAGAATGCTCTCTCTCCCTTCTTCTGCTATGTGTGTGATGTCACTTTCTTCAGAGAAACAACTCTGTTTCTCTTAGCCAGTTCCTTGCTTGGGAATTGGGCTTTCCTTGTTGATTTTCACTCCAAAAGGACTGCTAAGGAGACCCAAAATATATCTTCTCCCAGGCTGTCTGCCTTTTAAAGCTGCTCTATCACCTTTTGTTTTATCATCAGAGACTTGCGTTACAGGAGACTTTAGAATTAACCTTGTTACTTAAGTTGCAACAAAGTTCATTCAAATTCTAAACTTGGGGGATGGGAGAACGAAGTCCTGTGCTTGTGGGCACAAACCCAATTTATAAACGTATAAAATCAACGTATATATATATGAGAATACATTTAATTTTCATATAAATATATACATTCTATTTACTGTATATTTATGTAAATACTTTTTTAAAAAATAAACGCACAAGCTCAAATCAAAAAGCAATTAATATATGTCTGTGTACGTGCACACTCACACAAAACATACAGCCTAAGTTTTCTGGCGTCTTTTATTGATAGGTATTTGTGCTCCCTTATTAGTGGCAAATTATTAATTTTAGATGAGCTCATCACAGCATTTTTAAGCAGAGGGAAGGCTCTATCGTTAAACAGCCCGGGGAGAATTTCGTCTGCTACTTTTGAAGAATCCTTTGATGCGCCCAGAGCCTGTAGAAGGGTGATTCCAAACCCACGTAACTTTTTAAAAACTGTGAAATGTCTGCAAGGGGTTCTCTGATCTGCTGGAGGAGACCGAATCGAGGAGAAGAAAAGGGCGCTTTCTCGCCACAGCAAGACCCAGATCCCCGCCTGCTGCTCAGCAGACTTTGCATACGTTGAACCACAGAACCTTTACTGAGGAGGGGGGCGGGGGGAGAAAAAGATGGGGAGAGAGAAAAGAAAAAGTAGCAAGCATCGAGGGGCTGCCGCGGGAGACCCGGACGGCACGTAATCCGTGGGCGGGGTCTCTGGGGCCGCCAGCCAGTGGATGGGCCCGGGGGCGGGGCCGCGGCGCGGGGGGCGGGGCCTGTGCCCGCGCAGCTCGCACCGCGGTCCCCTTATTTGGATCTGCGGGAATGTGGGCTGGAGCGGTCCTGCCGCGGTACCAGCCTCCAGCCTGTCGCCCGGACTGCCCCTGACCCAGGCGCGCCCGCTGCTCGGTGGCAGAAGGGCCGGCGGAGCGCCATGGCCTGCATCCTGAAGGTAACAACTGGGGTCTGTGGCTCGGACGCGTGGATGGCCGGTCTCTTGCTGCTAAGAAGCAAGGAGTCAGCCGCGGTCCCACCGCATCCTCATCTCAGTTGTCTTTTCCTGGCATTGATTTTCTTTTTGTTCCTTTGGCAAATGCATATGGAGGGAGCTTCTGAAACATGCAGCTGGCACGGCTTCTCTTCCCACCATTCCTGCCTGCTCGCGCCTGCACTGAAGGAGCTGCAGACTGTTGGCTCCAGGGGAGAGCAGGGCTCTGTGCCGAATAATGGGGATGGCAGGGAGGGGAGGGTTGCTCCCGCGGGTCCCGAGGCTCTGTTGCCTGAGGCCTTTCAGGGGCCAAGGAGAATGGAGAAGAGTCTGGGCATGGGTGACTGGTGGTAAAGGATATAGCACTTTGAATGGGGGTGAGAGTGAGCAGAGGGGTGTTCTGTTGAACATTTGATCTGAAGACAAACTTCTGAGTTTACAGGTAGTCCCTTAGGAATGAGTTTTCTGGCTTTATGTGCCATTAACTTTACTTCGGAAAAGTTCACAGAAGGATGTTTTTATTAGTAGAGAATTTCTGACCCTTAAGTGCATAAATTTGAACAGACCCCGTGATTTCACTACATATCAGAACCCGCTGAACCACCCCTTCTTTGCTGAGTTTTCTTTCCCCAGAAACTTGGTTCCCTCAGAACACTTGGTTCTGAGCCCAGACCAAGTGTCGTCCTGGGTTTATAGCTTTGTGGTGTCAGGTGGGAGGATGTGGATTCAGTGCCTCACTTGATAACTTTTCATTCCACAGGGAGAGGTGTTTTATTTGTTTTTTGTTTTCATTTTTCTCACGCCTGTCTCTCCTCATGCCTAACCTGACTCCTGACTGCCTGAATCTTAAACATTCACAGCCTGAAGGTTTCCTGGGCCTTGACTGGAGAATGTAAAGGCCTGTTTGTTCCAAGGTTGGGGGAGCTGTGTGTGATAGAGGAAAACACCACAAAAAGAGTTTTGTTGTTGTTTATTGTGAAATACGATTTGTTTCTCTGTACGATGATTTGAAGCCATCTACTGTTATACTGGTTGCTACCTGTGTCATCTTGTCATCTTATACCATGCCTTGGTGTTAATGATACAAATAAGAGACTAACCTAGGAAAGGTTTTCTTGTTCTTTTTTTTTTTCCTTAGCGTAAAGGAGGTCAGATATTTCCTGTGACTTTTCTGAACTTCCTCTCTTTGGATTTGGAACATTTTCTGGGACATAACAAATGGTAGCAAGATCAAGAGGAAATACGTAATACACTGGTATTACAATATGAGATTTTTAACTTGGGAGACCCAGCACAAGGACTGAAATAAGAGTATGAGTCATTCTTTACTATTTATTTTATTATTAGCTAAAAGGGAAATTGAGGAGCATGGTATTTATTGGCCATCTTCTTCTTTTGGTTTCTCCCTGCCTTATCTTGCACATGTTCCAAACATTTTTAACTAATACCCCAAGCTACACATGAATCTGATCCAGGCTTTCTTTTTAAGCACCTCACATTGACCTCGTACATTTGGGGGCACATCTGAGTTCTCCTTATCTTTCCTCCACTGAAACCCATCTGGGATGCAGACAGATAAACTTCAAAGAGGTTTGGATTCAAAAAGACCTTGGTCTGTTTGCAGGTTCTGCCTGTTGCCACCTGTGTGGCCTTGGACAAGTTACTTATATGTCTCTGAGTCAGAGTTTCCTCAATGTAAGATCAAAGGAATAGCACCTACTCCCCAGGGTTGTTGTGGGAACAAAGTAAGATAGGGGAAGAGAACTATGCTGTGGCATAGGCAATGGTATTTGCCACTTTTTTCTGACATGTAATGATAACTATAGATTAACGAATCTGTAATATGTCTTCTGTTTCTTTCATATACTATAACTCTCATTCTTACATCGAACGCTACAAGGTGAGTAACATTGTTTAAAACCCCATTTTAGGGGTGCCTGGGTGGCTCAGTGGGTTAAGCCTCTGCCTTCGGCTCAGCTCATGGTCCCAGGGTCCTGGGATCGAGCCCCGCATCGGGCTCTCTGCTCAGCAGGGAAGCAGGGAGAAGCCTGCTTCTCCCTCTCTCTGCCTGTCCCTCTGCTTACTTATGATCTCTCTCTCTCTCTCTCTGTGTCAAGTAAATGAATAAAATCTTAAAAAAAAAACCCATTTTACAGACGAGGAAACCGAGGCTCCTCAGTTTAAGAGATTTGCCAAAGGCAACAGGGTGAAGTTCAAAGTGAGCTTGGTTTAGACCCAGATTTGCCAGCCTTTCTTATACTTTCATGCTGTTCTCTGTACTTTCTCAGGTGACCACTTTCTAAAATATCCTGATACCATTCAGAATCCTTACCACATTTGAGAAACAACATACCTTTGTGCAGTGTTGGTCTCAATGGCCTATGGTAGGCCTTTTCCCCTTCTGGTTTTTGGAAGTTCATCCATGGCGGAGTGGAGAGTCCTGAGACCCGGATCCAGTGCAAGTCTGACCTCCTGTACATGATCTTAGGCAGTCACTGCATCTTGCTCATTTTAGAATGCAGATGTTTATGATAATTATCTGATAGGGTTTTATGAAGGTGAAATGATGGACTTCTTTTTTTCTTTCAACTAAACATTTTCTGCCACATGCCATCCTGTGGCATCACAGGGTGTATGAACCAATGACTTGACTTGGTTCTCAAGTTGTTTACGGTGTTGGAAAGGGAATGGAAAAGTAAGTGAACGTTTATGTTACAACGTGAAGAGTAACATAGATCTGTGGAAGGCATACAACGCAGAGGGGGAGAGCCGTGAACCCTCCTACTGACTCCTCAAGACAGGCTTTCCATGTCCTGCATTGGAGCTAGGTTTTGAACACTGCCTCAAATGTACTATCATGGAGCTTTTTTTTTGAAAGATAATTTTTGAGGCAATGGTAACTTTACTCTTTGGGTGAAAACTAATTTCTTAACAGATTTTTGAGGTCGATTTTATTATCCATTTTTATATATGAGAAAACTGAGATAGAGTTTGATTAAAATATCCTTATGGCCTACACAGTAGTGACCCTAAAAGTGGGGATCTCTGAGTAGCTCAGAGGAGAAGCCCATGCCGTGGCAGCCGGGAATGGTCCTATGTGGCCCTCAGAACGGTCCCCTCAAGGTACTGTGTATGGGGAAGGCCCATTCTGCCCCTGCACAGAGCTGGCTTTCCTAACAGAACGATGATTAGTACCTCAATAATCATTAAATTGTGAAATATATATTCACTCTACGTTGCCTGGGCTTTGAAGCTAGAACTATGTGGGTTTTAATTATGGCTACACCACTTATTAATTGTGTAACCACAAGCAAGTTTCTTGATTTCACTGCTCTGGTTTCTGAAATGGGGATAATCATGCATTCCTCAGCGGGTTATTCTAGGGGTTAAGTGAGAATAACTGCGCATTAGAAAGCATAGGCTAGTTATAGTTTAGTAAACACAAGTCCAAGTCTTAGGTTTCTTGCCATGCTCCTGGTCAGGCAGCCCTCCTGGGGAGTTGTGCTGTTGTGAACAATTAAGGGAAGGACTAGTCTTTTTCCAAGGAGTGTTTTTAAAGGTCTCGGAGATTTTGACAGACATGAAAGGTATCTCATTTGTATTTATTTGGATTACTAGTGAAGCAAAACTTTTACATTCATGTTAGTCATTTGTTCTTCTTCTGTACATTAGAGATTCTTAAAATTTTTCATGTAATAAAACTTGTTTCTGTTTCCTTTTATGATTTATACTTTTAGTCGACAGGTCTGCCTTGGGCCCAGTATCTGGTGCACTTTTAGTATTTACCAGTATTTGCTGAATTGTATTCCGTTGCCTTTGTATCTGGCGCTAAAGGGGTCACTGAGTGGATATGTAGACACAGGACACTTATGAGTCATTTCTGCGTTAGCGAAGATAACGGTTTCGCCAGACCTATGAGCACGAAGCAGTTAGACAATAACACGACAGGTGCTTGACTAAGCCACCGCTTTCTTCCCTCCCAGTCACCCATCCCCGTGTAACATTTACTCAGATGGATGAGAAATTCGGCGACTGGTGATACCAAGTTATGAACTTGGCGTCTTTTCATTTTCTTTTCCTCCCCCTGCCCCAGACCTCATTCTTCACCATATTGCATCAATTATATCTAGAAGAATCTCTCAGATCTGCCTGTTAACGCTCCATTCTTACTCTCCGCCTCATTCAGGGCCTAGTGTTTGCTCTGTCTTTTGAAGTAGGCTCCCTTTCTTCAGCCTCCCCCAAATCTGGCCCATCTTCCACATCACTGTCATGGTATTGTGCTAAAGGGCAGTGCTGATCAAGCCACTGCCAGGCCTGAAAGCTTGTTTTGGCTCCCCAGTCCCTGGGGGATGAAACTAACTATTTACCTCTAGCTCCGCATTCACTCACGTTCCTTCACCATCTTGCCTCTACACACATACCTGACCTCACCACCTGCTGCTGCAGGTGGTGCAGACACCCAGACACTTACCTACGCTCATCCCAGGTCTGTAGCTCTGGCACTTCCTCATGGCTCTGTGTCACTGTGGGACAGCATAGGGGTTAACAGCCTTGGCTTTGAGGTCAGAGCGACAACCTTGAGCAGTGAGATCCATCAGCCTCCGCTTCCTCAGCTGTGGAACTGGAACAGAAGCAGTGCTGACTTACTAGAGTTACGAGGAATAAATGAGCTAATTCTGTAGAACAGAACCTGACATATCAGTCCTGGGTAATCATTAGCAATCCGTTGCTGCTGGCATGCTGTTTTCTCTGCAGGAAATTCCCTCCGCTATCACTTTTCCTCCAGCGACAAAAGTCCTGCTCATCTTTCAGCTCCTAGGTCCATGTCCCATCTGCGGGGAAGCCTTCCTGTGCTTCGGCAGGCTTCCCCTGCCTCCCGTGGTCTCAGTTCTCATCTCTGTAGCAGCAGCGATTACCCTGTCCTGTCAGTTCGCTGTCTGCCTTCCTGACTTCTGTTTGGGAATTGTAAGTCAATCAGCTAGTGTTTGCTGAGGACGATGAGTGAATGGTGCTGTTGGTGCCGGAGTATATGGATGGAAGTATGGGCGGCTGCCCAAATGAGTCTTGGGGACATCTACAAGCAAAAGCCTTGTCTTAATGCAAGTTGGTATCCGTCAGACCCAGCCTGCCTCTCACTAAAATGTTACCTAAATGTTTGTTGAATGCATCAATGCATTAATGTATTCATTTTTTGTTTTTATTTTTATTTATTTATTTATTTGACGGAGAGAAATCACAACTAGTCAGAGAGGCAGGTAGAGAGAGAGGAGGAAGGAGGCTCCCTGCGGAGCAGAGAGCCTGATGTGGGGCTCGGTCCTGGGATCGAGGGGATCCTGGGATCATGACCTGAGCTGAAGGCAGAGGCTTTAACCCACTGAGCCACCCAGGTGCCCCCGTTTTTTGTTTTTTGAGATGCAATTTCTAGACATGGGCTAACCTGTCCTCTTTTGTAAACAGCTGAAGTTTTCATGGATATAGAATGGATTTTTTCATTCTAACATATAGCAAGTAGGTTAGAGCTTATCAGTTATTTTTCTCCTTAAATTCCTTCCTGTTTGCTTCTCGTACATCTGTTACTGTGTCTCCTATAAAATCTGGAGCTAATTTGAAATCTGGAGGGAAGCGGAAGGGAAACCCCGGACTGAAAGGAAGAGACAAGGAAGTGTGGGAATGGCTTATCTTTTGTTACGATCATTTTGGTTCTTCAGGTTAACAGAAACAAACAAAAAAGCAAAAGTAAAAACAAAACAAAACAAAACCCCCCAACACCCACAATCCCAATTTGTGGTTCTCATACTGAGGTCTCAGAGTGTTTGAAAACAGTCTGGCTTCGCTGAGCCTGGAAAGCCACAGAGACTTCATAGATACACGGATTATAAATCTGAAACTCTAAGATCACCCAGCAAGTGGAACAGGCGAGGCCCTTGGACTAATAAATCTGCTACGATGTTTCTGGGATGCTGAGGTCTGGGCAGCGGTCCTGGCTCATTTTCAGTCTTAAGGTGACTGAACAGAAGGCTTTGGCAACTTCCAGTTGCACACTTTGGGGAACGAGTGTCTTGTGGAGAAGCAGCGCTCTTTGGATGAATTGAGAACAACGGCAACAATACTAGCTGCTGTTTATTGAACACCTAGAGTGGTCAGGCTCGGTCCTGTGCTGAGTGCTTTAAAGGCCTCATCTCATGCAAACTGGGATTATAATGAAGACCCTGAAGTTCAAAGAAGCTAAGTAGCTTGTCCCAGGTCCCGTGGTTAGTCAGTGGTGAAGGTGGAATTCACCTGGCTCTGTGTGGTTATGTGGTGTGTCTTTTGCCTTCAGTGCCAATTTAAGTGAATGTTTGTGGGGACTTTGTGTTTATTTCACCATCTACTACCCAGGCGATACTCCGTCTAGACAGCTTCCTAACACCCGCCTGGTTGGGATCACTTTTAGCTGTGTTGTTTTTATCTGTTCCTTCTTCAGAGTTTCCTTTGTGACTGAGGAACTAGGGGAAATAGAGGGGCCACAGAGACTGGGGACGTTAGAAAGTTCTGGTTCTGCCTCCAACACTGAATAGCCCTTTGATCCTGCGTAAGTCACATGACCCTTCCCCCTAGCCTGAGCAGCCCACACGTCCCTTTGAGGGTGGGAGTGAAGGAGAGGGGTCGTACAGAGGTAGATTTCCCTTTGGGCCAAGATTCAGGGCCCCTCCAAAGTTCTGGGAAGAGGTCCTGGATTTTTGTATTTATAATTTTCTATTCATTTTCCTAAAGAGACCCACAAATCGTATAAACTTCAGGCTCCCCAACCTGGATCCCCTCTGGAGCAGCATTTTAGTCCAAAAGAGTTAATGCTTGCAAAGGCACTCTTCAAAGCAGAATGCGCCGCACACATATGGCAAAACCATTATTAGTATTATTAATAGTTAGATAACAGCTTGAGTCGAGGAGAGCTGTCTTGGGAACTGGTGGGCTTTAAAGAAGGGTTTAGATTTGAGGAAAGCAGAGGGAGCCTATTAAGCTTTCCAGTAGATGACTGGGGAAAATTATGAAATCTCCTCCCCAGGAGGAAAATTTCTATCTGTTTGTGAAAATTTAACACACACTTGTGCCTGAGGCCTGGGAGTTGGAGGAGTTCTTTTCTGTTTCCTGGCTTCTGGGAAAAGTGGAGGAAGGCATTTTTCTAATTGGAGAGAGTAGATTTACAAGTGCTACCAGGATCCCATTACAGAAAGCTGCAGTTAGCGCCTGGTTATTAAAAGGCTCATTATTCAGTTTATGGATTATCCAGATCCTGTCTGTCCCCGGCCGTTCTGATGTATACCTTTTATGCATTTTACTGCCAATTAGCACCTTCACCAGAGTCAGGGAAGGGAGAAGAGCGAAACCCCAAATTGTTTAATTCCTCTCTTTGTTAACAGCTGTGTCAAGGGTTGTTGCCAGGAAGGTGGTTATAGGAGATGGCCCAAGTGAGGTGAAGGGATTATCTGTGCTTTCGCTATTGTTTTCTTTCCCCCCCCTCAGCTCAAGGACTGAGAGTCCTGGCTCTGGTTCTGATTTTAAACTGATTTAAATTTGCCTCATCAGAGACCTTGGCCCAGGGTATCCAGAGATTCAATAAACAGGAGCCTCGGGGTAAGTAACGTTCTCAGAGAGGCCCTGTGCCCCAGACCCCATCATCTCCGGGCCTCCTCTCATTTCCCATGTGATGTGGAGGGAGGGGGCTCACAACATCTGGTGCTTGGGAGAGTGGGGGAAGTAACTCCAGAAGAGATGACTTGGGGGCCAGGAAAAAGGGGTCCTTGTACTTGAGTCATTCTAGTGTTTGTGTAAAAAAGAAACACATGTCTCTGCCTAGACGTAGTCAATGTAAATATGTAAATAAAAACACATACCCACATTCATTCAATCAGTTGTACCTTCCTATTAATTCAGATTTGAAAATTCTTACACAAAAATCCTTCTTGGAAGGCACTTCTCTCTAATTTCAGAGGCTATTTTGCTTGTTTGTGTTAGTGTATTTATTAGCTGTGCCTTTATCGGACACAAAAACAAAAACTTCTTTGGTTTGTTATGAAAACTGTATTTGCATCTTGCCCTGAGAAGGTCCTGATGGCGAGGGAGTGGGAAGTAAGATGTGTATGTCCTGCATTGACAATGAGTCACAATATGGGTTTAGAACGTGCACCTGGAGCTCATCTTAGGTTTCAAGGACTAGCACGAGCAAGGAAGTGCTCTGGGATCATCTCCCTCCTTGGGACAAGTAGGATACACCCTTGCAGAGAGCAGGGGCTGCCGTTCCTGGCACTGTTGTTTGCTGTTGCCAGCCCCACCAGTAGACTGACTCTAAAGAGGGGTGAAAGTCTCTCTGTGCAGGTCTTGCCTTATCAAGCAGGTAAAATGGCATCCGGGAAAGAAGGACTGTTCTCTAGGGTGCGAGGGGTAAGAAGATTTGGGGTGCAGAGGTCAGAGCTGAACCAGTGCCAAGTCTGATTCCTGCTTTGTGATGCATATGAGTCATGACAGTAGTACGTCTATTTACTGCAGTTTTGTCCCGTAGAAATCTCATGCAGCTCACTTACACAGTTTTACATTTTCTAAGAGCCACGTTAAAACATAGAAACAAAAAGAAACAGGCGGAATTTACGTGAATAACATATTCCATTTAACCCAGTATATCTCAAACGTTTTATTTCAACATGTAATCAATATAAAAATTAATGAGGTATTTATACATATCTTTTGTCAAGTCTTCAAAATTCAGTGTACCTTTGCCATTACAGCATATCTCAATTTAGACGCTAAATTTTCATCAGAAATTTAGATTTTATAAAATGTACAGTTAAAAAAGTAGGTTCCTATGTTCAAGTTGCTTCAGAGGTGCTCAAAAGTTTCCCAAGAGTTGAATCGAGTATTAGTTTTTAAATATAAATAAAATAAAATAAAATGAAATTAACAGTGTGGTTAAAAATGTGGTTCCTCAGTCACAGCAGCCGTATTTCAAAATCTCTGTGGGCGATTGTGGGTAGTGGTTACTGTCCTGGACGGTGTGTTTATCCAGGTCTTCATCCTCACCATCAGAAGGGACCACCAACCAGGGACAGAGGCAGTGAGAGCAGTGGAAGAAGGTGAGGGGAAGGAGGGCCTGCTGGCGGGGGGAGCAGAAGGGAAGGCACTCCTGTGGGTCACATCCTTGTAGCCACAGGGAGGCAAATGATGAGCGAGTCATTAATGCTGGACCCAGGGACACACTGAAGCCTTTCTTGAGTCCTTGGAATTTCACCTAAAATGGAGTCCTAGGTTTTTCCACATCCTGAGCCCGATTGGCCCCCAGATGTTGAACAGCTGTGAATTCTCTCAGGGGCGTGCGGTTTTGGGCTCAGTATGGTGGTGTGAACTCCTGTAGGCTTTGAGGTCAGAGACAGAGTGTATACGCTTTTATCTGAGCCATTGCTTTGCTCCAGCAGGGCAGTCCACACATGGCAGCAATTTGGAATCCGGAATAAACCCCGTGTCTTCTTTTAAGTCAAGAGAGTAGTGATTGGGGCGCCTGGGTGGCTCAGTGGGTTAAAGCCTCTGCCTTCGGCTCAGGTCATGATCCCAGAGTCCTGGGATCGACCCCCGCATCGGGCTCTCTGCTCCGCAGGGATCCTGCTTCCTCCTCTCTCTCTGCCTGCCTCTCTGCCTAGTTGTGATTTCTCTCTGTCAAATAAATAAAATAAAATTAAAAAAAAGAGAGAGTAGGTGATTGGCGTTCCTTTGTACAGCATGTTTATTTTTCACTGCTTGCTCGTGTGTGTATAAATACGCAAATAGCGTATATAGTACGCAAATAGCTGTGTGTCCAGGGGTGCTTAGTGCAAATCGGTTTGCAAACCCACAGCTCTGTTTTGTCTACACTCGTGGGTTGCGTACCTGCCCCGCTCCGCCTCATCTTCTTGGATCATGAGATGAACACTTCGTTATACTAATGGCAGTAGCTGCCATTGGCCGCGTGCCTTCTCTTGGCCAGACAGCCTTCCAGATATCTGTTACAGCTATCTATTATCTCACAAGATTTCAGGACGAGCGTTATTTACTTTAGTTGGACTGACCAGGAACTCTGGTTTGTAGAGCTGAACGGTTTTGCTAACACAAGAGTGCTAGGCCAGGAGCCTCCAGCTACAGCCCTTGGGCCAAATCCCCTGTGGCCTGTGTCCATCAAGCAAGCAAACTGTATGGCCCGTGGTTAAGGATGGGTTTTGCATTGTTGAGTGATTGAAAAAAATCAAAAGCATAATAAGATCTCATGATGTGTGAAATGTATGAGAATCAAATATCAGTGCCCATAAATAGTTTTCCCGGAACACAGCCGTGTTTATTTGTTACTTAGTGTCTATGTCTGCTTTCCTGGGGCAGTAGCAAAGTTGAGAAGCTGACACTTGAACAGCAAAGCCTTAAAAATTTGCTGTCCCTTTGCAGATAAATTGTGCCACCCTCTGTGCTTGGCTGTCAGATCCCTTCTGCAGACTGTGAGAGCTGGGGTCGGGCGGGCCCAGGGTCTCCCAGGGATCTTCAGCTCTCGCCCCGGGGCCCCACACTGCGGACGGCAGAGAGATTTACTGAGCGTGGAGCCAAGTGCTCCATGTGGAAGAGGAAACGAAAGCTTAGGGAGGAGATGTAATTCAGACTCCAGAGCCCCCCAAGTCTGTGGCTTCTGACAGATGTATTGACCGCAAGTGTTAATCAGCTGGAACTGAACCAGGAAACCTGAATGGCCTGTTTGACCAGAGGTTGCTAAACCCCAGAGTTTATGACTCTGTATGTCTGGGTTGGGGCTCAAGAAGTTGTGGCTCTGACAAGCCCCCAGGATGAGTGGCTGTCTCAGTTAAGCGTCTCCCTTCGGCTCAGGTCATGATCCCAGGGTCCTTGGATTGAGCCTGGCATTGGGGCTCCCTGCTCAGCGGGGAGTCTGCCCCTCCCTCTCCTTGTGTGCGTGCGTGTGCGCCCGTGTTCTCTCTCTGACAAATAAATAGATAAAATCTTTTAAAAAGAACAACAAATAGTTGTTGAGTTGTGGAAGGCTTCACACACATGTGATGCCCCATAGAAACTGACAAGAATTTAAGGCAGTTTAGAAATTTAAGTCAAGTCCATTCTAATAAGCTTTTTTGACATTGTGATTATTCTCATTAAACCCCAAGCTTTCTGATGCCATAGGGCTCAGCCCATCATGAATATTGAAACGCATGTGCTCTGCCTCCAACAATGAGGAGCTGGGGGGTGAAATGAACCCCTCACTGGTGGCATTCCTCCTCTGTTTCTGGAAACTTTAGTTTCTTTCAAAACAGTTTCAAAATCAGTTTATGTTGATTTATAAACCAGGACTTTGGTTTCTGCCGTGATTGTATATCAAACCATTTCTGGGCTCTGTTTCCGCCCATGCACCGCCCCCCCCCCCCCCCCTCCCCAGGTCTGTTTCTCTGCCCTGGGTGCAGGAAATAGCTTCTGTAGTCCCATTGTCCTGGCTTTGGTCATGAAAGGTAATGCATTAGTGCTAGAGTTCACGATCTTAATTATTGGCTCTACTTGGTCTCATGTTTAAAAAGTCATTACTTAAGGATTAGGAATGGGGAGAATGAACACTGGCGAAAGATGATAGTTTTTGGTTTTTTTTCATGTTGATGATTCACAGCCTTGTTTGGAATTTTAATAAGTAACACAAAGCATTGGAAACCACTGATTTAATCTCTTCTTATAGGCTCATATTGGTATAAAGAAAATAAATCTTGTAAGGTGTACCTTTTTACTTTTCCTGGCTCTCTGTTTCCATGCCTCCATTCTTTGTGCAGCTTATTTTTCTCATCCCCCCCCTCCTTTTCCCTCTGGCCTCTGAGCCCCTCCCTAGTACCCCTGTTACTGGGATCATTCCTTAGTATGTGTAAAGAACCATAATCTCAGCTCTGTAGAACGGAAGCCTTATAGAACTCTATTACCAAGGAGATGAAACCCTCTCACAGGGTCCCAGGTTATAAGGCATTCCATTAGGAATTCTTTGGGAAATGTGACTCATTTCTCTGCCTGGTATAAAACCACCAGCTGGTGTTCGTGACAGCTCCGGGATGTCATCCCCCACACCTTTGCCACGGCCTGGAGGCTGCTTTACAACTGCTGGTGTTTGCTCTTTTATTGCTGACCTTCTCGACCTTGTGGCCCTTTCTTTCTCCCTATTTCCAGGAGAAAATTCATTCCCCAGAAGCAGCAATTACCTGCCACCTTTCGCCTGCTGCCTTATTTATTCTTCTCTTGTTCTTTCAGTTGGGAGTAAGAGAACCTCTCTCTCCGACCCTGGTTTATGCCACTTAATGATTTGTTCCTTAACTGGCTTAATGTTTATTTAATTCTACCAGGCTGTTTAAGCCCAGAAGCCTGGTTGATGGCTTAAGCTGAGCCAAGATTTTTCTGCTCGTGACTTTTAACTTGTTGATAGAGTAAGGCTTGTTTTCCTTTCCTCCATGTTTGACCCTTGGTATTAAAACCAAAGATGTCAAAGAAATGACATCTGAACCATATACCACCCTAGATTTCTGTATTAGAAAAATTGAAGTTCGCTGTATGTTCTTGATTTGTGTAGGTGAAAGGGGTCTGTATCTGACCTGTGTTTCCCTTTTCCCTTCAGCAAGCAGAGACTTGTGAAGAGGAATTGTATCATCAAGCACTTCGGGAGAACCCAAGAACAGTGGGCAAAAGGAGGGCTGGGAGGCATGGAGATGAAAGAGAAGCTGAGGATTTATTTTTTTGCTTTTGTTTTAAACAATTTTACTTTGTTTATTTTTATATATATATGTTTTTGTTAAGAAATTCCACAGCAAACATGAAGCTTGAACTCATGACCCCGAGATCAGGAATTGCATGTTCTACTCACGGAGCTAGCTGAGGATTTAATTCCTTTCTAAGGGAAATTGAGTCTGCATGGGTGATAATACTATTTGTGACAACAGCTTACAGTTACCCAGTGCTTCCTCTTTTTATTGAGGGCTGTATATTTTTGCGTTATCTCCTTTAATCAAGCCGATAGGGTAGATATAAAGAGTTACAGATTGCCATTTAGATGAAGACATTGAGGCTTAGAGAGGTTAAGTAACCTTCCCAAGGTTGTACAAAGCTGGGTCAGGGTGTGGGTGGGCAGGATTTGAATCCCGGAGTCTGGCTGGAGTAGAATATATGTAATAGAATCTTTTCCTATAGTCATACATGGACAAGCCTATTTGTAACTTGTGCACAATAATAATAATAATAACGAACATTTACTGGGTGCTAACTTTGTGGTAGGCACTGTGAGGCATACATGTGATTTCATTTATTATTCAATAATCCTATTAGAAAAATACTATTATTATCAACTCTGTTTTACCTTCGAGGAACCCTGAGGCTTAGAAAAACTCTTCTGCTTTGCCCACCCCTGTGGCTAGTGAGAAGAGAATTTGAATTTGTGTGACCATATTATTTTTTATTAACTGTTTTACCATTATTTAAAAAAAATTTTCAAATTAAGTTTTTATTTTAGTTCTAGTATAGTTAACAGACAGTGCTATATTAGTTTTGAGTGTACAATAGAGTGATTCAACAATTCTAAACATCATGACTCAGTGCTCATCATGATAAGTGCACTCTTAGTTCCCATCATCTGTCCCAGCCATCCTCCACTCACCTCCCCTCTCATATGCTTTATTTTATTTCATTTTATTTTACGCAGGGCTTGAACTCATGATCTTGAGATTAAGACCTGAGATCAGGAGTTGGATGCTTAACTGACTGAGCCACCCAGGCACCCCTGATATGTTTTATTTTAAATGAGTACCCTCATTTAAAGTTTGTTTGTTTTTTTTTCCCAACAAGGACATTTTTTTTTTACTTGAAGCATACTTCAGATACACGGTTCTTAAAGATATATATAAAACATTCCATCCCAGAAAATTAGAATACGTGTTTTCTTCAAGGACACAGAAGAATCCACTGGTTAAATCACCTAAAAGGAGACATTACAAATATTATGAATTTAAGAAGACAAAAATCATACCAAAATATTTTTTAAAGTACAGTAGTACAAAACTAAAGATCAACAATAAAACCAAGTTGGAAATTCTACAGTGTAAATATTAAATATTTAATATGTAAATATTAAACAACACACTACTGCACAAATGATGGGCTAAATAAGAAACAGCAAATCAAAATATGTCTCAAAACAAAAGAAAAAGAAAACCAATATTCCAAAAGCTATGGGATGCAGCAAAAGCAGACATTAGAGTGAAATTTATGCTATGAATGCTTCTATTAAAAGAAAAAAGTTCACATAAGCAACTTAGCATTATACTATAAGGAACTATAAAAAGAAGAAACTTAGTTGAAATTTTTTAGTAGAGGCAGGAAAGAACAAACAAAAATCAGAAATAAATAAAATGGAGACCAGAATAAACAAAAACATGACATTGAAAGTAATGACCCATTTTTCTAAAAAATATTGTTACTAGCTAAGATTTATTGTGCTCTAAGGCCTGGCCCTTATTTTCAGCACTTCACACTTATTAACTCATTTAATCTCTATTTTCCAAGTAAGGAGATCAAGACACAAGTCACCAGACTATTTCTGGCTATGATGAAACCCAGACCCCTTGGCTATGATCTGTGTGTGTTACAAACACGCACATGGCCACACACCCTGTTTTTTTTTTTTTTTTTTTTAAAGATTTTATTTATTTATTTGACAGACAGAGATCACAAGTAGATAGAGAGGCAGGCAGAGAGAGGGAAGCAGGCTCCCTGCTGAGCAGAGAGCCCGATGCGGGACTCGATCCCAGGACCCTGAGATCATGACCCGAGCCGAAGGCAGCGGCTTAACCCACTGAGCCACCCAGGCGCCCCACACCCTGTTTTTAAATGTTGTTGTTTATTTATTTATTTTTTTTGTTTGTTTTCTGCCACTTTTATGGTTTACATCCTAGTGCAAAGAATCACTTAGGACTATTGAAATCCATTCCAGTATGAAATCAACCCACATCAAAGGCGGTTATGTATATAAAAAAGATTTCTTGATTTTTGACTTGAGAGAAACCAAATTTTAAAAAATTTGTGTTTGTTTTCCCTTTGAAGAATTTTGAATCAGATCACACTTAGGAAAGACCCATTTAGGTCATTGAATGTGGAATTAATTTCTTTGTGAAGATGGGATTTGTATTTGAACCTAAGGCCATCATTCTGACTGGGTGGAGAATGCCAGGTAATTTTCCCTCTTGACTTCTCTCCCTGTTCTCCCCTTCTTCGCTGTCCCCCTGGATAACTCCACTGGGCAGCTAGAGTGATCCTTTAAAAAGTAAATGAGATTATGGCAATTGCCTGTCTAAATCTTTCAGTGGCTTTCCATTCCACTTGAGACAAAATATAAATTCCTTCCCATGGCTCACTATGCTCATGGTCTTGCTTTTGCTTATTTGAGAAATCATCTCCTATACCTTATTCCCCTGATCATTTTCATTCCATCCAGTTCTTGGACCATGTCAAGCTCCCTTCTGCTTCAGAGCTTCTGGGCTGCTGTTCCTCTGTCATCTTTGCCCCCAGGTTCTTTGTGATGCTATCTTTTCCCCTCTTCTATGTCCAAATTATTTAATGCATTGCCTCAGGCAGGTCTTTTGCTGATTATGCCAATAAAAATAATTCATCCAGGGCACCTGGATGACTCAGTCAGATAACTGTCTGCTTTCGGCTCAAGTCATGATCCCAGGGTCCTGGGATGGAGTCTGAGTCAGGATCCCTGCTCAGCAGGAAGCCTGCTTCTCCCTCTCCCTGTCCCCAAACTCTGCTTGTGTTTGCGCGCGCTCTCTCTCCCTCTTTCTCTCTCGTGCATGAGCATGCTCTCTCAAATATATAAATCAGGTCTTTAAAAATATATCTGTATATATAAAATTCTTCCTGATATTTCCTATTATGCTCCCCTGTTAACTGTATGCATAGCACTTTTTAATATATGAATTTATGTGTATTTGTTTTACTTGTAAGTCAAAAGACTGAAAGGAAAGGGATCATGATTATTTTATTCATCACTGTTTACTAGCATCCAGCACAGTACATTCAGCAAACTAATGAATGGTTGAATGAATTAAATTTCAGGCAAAAAAAAAAAAGAAAGAAAGAAAAGACGTGCAGAGATACGGTGGCATGAGGCATGAAGCAACAGGACATTTTGGGGAGTAGTCAAAGTTGTGTGGGTGCCTGGGTGGCTCAGTTGGTTGAGTGTCTGACTCAGGTCACAGTCTCGGGCATGGGATAGAGCGCTGTTTGAGACTGCGCTCAGCAGGGGGTCTGCTTGGAATTTTCTCTCTCCCTCTCCTACTACACCCCCCCTTCCATCTTTCTCAGATAAATAAATCAATCTTTTAAAAAGGCTGTGGAAATGGCTGTCACTGGACTGGTTTTGGCAGCTAGAAGAGATGATATACATATATGGGGTTAGATCATGAAGGATTATGTGGGTCCTGCCAAGGAGTAGGAACTTTATCCTCTGGAAATGAGGAAACGCTGATGGGTTTTAAACAGATTATTAAATGCAGTTGAGGTATTGAGTCAGAGAGAACATTCTGTTGTCTCACTGTCTTTTAGAGTACTCAAGAGTCCTTAGAGTGACTCTCATTATTGTCCTTTGTATTTGGAAATTACATGTCCCAATTATGATTTTGTACAAGGATTGCACAGGCAGAATGTCAAACAGAATGCTGGAAATTAAAATATACCAAATATGTAAGTGTGCTTGTTTATGGCATAGGTTGGTGTTTTATCTCTCAAGTGTGGATGAGCCAATGATAAAATAAAACCAAACATTTTATACAAATAAGTTATTAGCTGTTCAGGTGATTCAGCTTTCCGTATAATGAAAAGAATCTTGAATTTGGACATAATCTCTTGAGTCATTTAGGTGATATGTGGCTGACTTTAGGCTCTGTTTGGTAAAGCAGACTTTTATATTCACTTGATAGTGTTGCTTTGAAAGTGGGTGCTGTATGGTTCTGCCCTGTGGATCAATTATATAGTGACTGTCTTGGGACCCTGCCCTAAAAGGACAATACTATTGTCTTTGCACAGCTCCTATTTATTGAGCATCTACTATGTGGCAGGCGCGGAACTAGTCATCTTACATTATAGGTGGACAAAACTTTATCGCATCTGTTTATGGTAGATGCATTCCCACTGTACAGATGGAGAAACAGGTTCTGGAAAACTTGGTAAAATGGTCTCCCCTTACCCATGGTGTTGCTTTGGATAGTTTCAGTTACATAGCCTGATGCTGCTTCACCATGCCTACATTGCTCGTTTCTCTTCAACTCATCACAGAGGCATTTTATCCTCTCATATCACAAGAAGTGTGAATACAGTACAATAAGATCTTTTGAGAAAGAGACTACATGCACATGACTTTTATTACGGTGTACTGTTATTAGCTATTATTGATGATCTCTTCCTGAGCCTAATTTATGAATTAAACTTTATCATATGTATGTGTAGGAAAAAAAAAATAGTATGGTTCAGTACTATCCATGGTTTCAGACATCCACTGAGGGTCTTGGAGTGTACCCCTGTGGATAAGGGGGACTAGTGTAATTCTCCCAAGTGAGAGCCAAGGGGCTTAAATTCAGATCTGACTCAAAATGCTTCACTTTTATTTTAACCCTCTGCTGGGCCTACCTCTGTAGAGGGGAGAATCATATAGGACGATTGAGATGAACTAAACATACCTGTACTTGGAAAGGCTCATAGAAATAATTGAAATCTGACTTAAACTGAATATTAAAAAAAGTAAAGAATTCTAAGAATTTTTTTTTAAGGGGGAAGGGAGAGAGGGAGAAAGAGAATCTGAAGCAGTCTCCATGCCCAGTGCATGAGCCTGAAGGGGAGAAGGGGGGAAGTGAGGAGGGGCTCGATCTCACAACCCTGAGATCATGACCTGAGCTGATATCAAGAGTCTGATGTTTAACCAACTGAGCCACCTGGGTGGCCCTAAGAACACTTCTTTAATTTGAAGAACTTTTAAACTAATTTACACTTAGGCAGACGTTTTATTCAACCTGTTCATTTCGATTCAGCGCTAGTAAGATTAGTTTCACTGATGAGAGCGGGTCCCTGAACAGAATCTTGATGGAGAAGCGTGAACATTGGAACAGCTGTGCTGCCTTCACCTACTGGTCTCCTTCTCTTTATTTGCCATTCTGGAATCACAGTAGCCAGAAGTAACTTTTTTAAAAAAATTTAATTTATTTATTTGACAGAGAAAGATCACAAGTAGGCAGAGAGGCAGGCAGAGAGAGAGAGAGGAGGAAGCAGGCTCCCCGCTGAGCAAAGAGCCCAATATGGGGCTCGATCCCAGAACCTTGAGATCATGACCCGAGCCAAAGGCAGCGGCTTAACCCACTAAGCCACCCAGGCACCCCCAGAAGGAACTTCTAAAATATAAGTTGATCTCCTTCCTTTGCCTAACTGGTCATATTTTGGGCAAAAAAAAAAAATTGCAAATAATTTGTAAATCATAAGGGGTTAATATCCAAATATGAAGAACTCCCACAATTCACTAGCAAAGAAAAACAATCAAATTAGAAAATGGGCAAAGGGGGCACCTGGGTGGTTCAGTCATTAACCATCTGCCTTCAGCTCAGGTCATGATCCCAGGACCTTGGAATTGAGCCCCACATTGGGTTCCCTGCTCAACAGGGAGCTTGCTTCTCTCTCTCCCACTCCTCCTGCTTGTGTTCCCTCTCTTGCTGTGTCTCGCTCTGTCAAATAAAAATAAAATCTTTAAAAAAAAAAAAAAGAAAAAATGGGCAAAGGCTCTGAGTAGACATTTTCCTAAAGAAGACATACACATGGCCAGTAGGTATGTAAAAAGCTACTCAACATCACTAATCATCAGAGAAATGTAAGTCAAAAGCACAGGGAGGTACCACCTCAGGCC
The DNA here is from genome assembly GCF_922984935.1 of Meles meles. NCBI lineage: Eukaryota > Metazoa > Chordata > Mammalia > Carnivora > Mustelidae > Meles > Meles meles. The sequence continues at coordinate 152,991,513 of NC_060066.1, read as the reverse complement.
TGTTAGAATGGGTATTATCAAGAAGATAAGAAAAAACAAGTGTTGGCAAGAATGTGGAGAAGAGGGAACCCATGTGAACTGTTGGCGAGAATGTAAATTAGTGTAACCACTGCAGAAAACAGTATGGAGGTTCCTCAAAAAATTGAAAATAGAACTACTGAATAATCAAATAATCCCACTTCTGGGTATTTATCTAAAGAAAATAAAAACACTAACTAGAAAAGAAATCTGCACTCTCATTTCACTGCAGCATTATTTATAATAGTCAAGACATGGAAATAACCTAAGTGTCCATCGATGGAGGAATGGATAAAGAAAATATGTGTATATATTTAGCGATGTGTATGTGTTTGTGTATGTGTGTACACGCGCATGCATGCACACACACACGGAGGAATATTACTCAACCATAAAAACAGAATCCCTGCCGTTTGCACTTGAGGGCATTATGCTAAATGAAATAAGTCAGAGAGAGAAAAACATATACTACATGGTCTCTCAATTTGATGTGGAATCTAAAACAAAACAAAACAAAACAAGACAAGAACTCATAGATACAAAGAGAACAGATGGCCTGAGGTGGAGGGTTGGAGGGTTAGATAGGCGAAGGGGATCAAAAGGTATAAACTTCCAGTTATGAAATGAGTGAGTCCTGGTGATGTAATGGGCAGCATGGTGACTGTAATTAGTAATACTGTATTGCATGTTTGAAAGTTGCTTAGAGAATAGGTCTTAAAAGTTGTCATCACAAGAAGAAAACTTGTAATTATGTGTGGTGATGGATTTTAGTTCATATCTATTTATTGTGATCGTTTTATTTGTTGTGATTGTTTATATGCAAATAACAAATCATTATGTTGTATACCTGAACCTAGTATAATGTTATATATTTATTATATCTCAATAAAAATGCATATGAGATGATCTTGTTCTAACTGGCCTAACTGGTCAGTGGTTTCCCTTTCATTTGCAAGAAATTTCAGTATTTTTATCATGATTCTACAGCCCTGCATGACCTATTCCTGCCTTCCTCTCCAGCCTTCAAGGCGCTGATCCTTTCTATCACTGCCTTGGCTACTCTGAGATTTTTTCAGGTCCTGGACCTGAAAGAGAACATTTGTGGAGATTGGTGGGTAGTACTATGTGGCTTGAGGTTAGGCTGGACTGAGGGAACTGGTGGGAGATTAGGTAGCTTAATCAGTTTGGACTTCACCTTGTCCAAAGAGCACCTTAGGACCGTTTTGGCTGATGACGGCTTTGAGACGTTTTCTGCAGAAGACTAAATGTGCTGGAGCCATTGATCAGGAGATAGACTATCCTATTGTCTTAATGACTTTTTAGAGTGTTGGGAGTCCTTGGACTGGGTCTGGTTATTGTTCTTTGTATTTAGAAATTACTTGTTCCAATTATGGCAGCCTTAATGACTACACAGGCAGAATTTTTATCAGAAAGCTCTAAGCTAAAACATGGCAGTGCCTTTTCTGTCCCTGTGTGTGGTACATTCAGTCACATTTAAGGAGCGTGTTCCTTGAAGTCAAAGAGCTGAGCTGGGGTCCTGAACTGGCCCGAGACCACAGTCCATGTGGCTGCTTTAGTGAGGTTGTTCTTTCTAAAATACCTAACATTTGGATGAGCAAATACATCAATCCATTTGAACGTACTAATAAAAGTAAAATATTCTTGGCAAATAAAGCTAATAATATAGGTGGTCAAATTTCATTTAATCAGGGCAATCCTAACTTTAGGAGTAGTCTTTTGAGCCCATAGGTCACTGATGAGACAGTTCAGGTTCCTTCTGACCTGCATAAACAGTTCATGTTTGTAATCTGAAACTGTAGTTTTGGGAGTGTGAGATACTTCTGGCCCACTGCCTATTAAGCACCTGCTGTTTCCCATCCTTGAGGTGGGGCGTGGCTCCATACTACTGTCCTGGGGCAACTGTTTCATGAACAAGACTAGGCTCCAGACCTCAAGTTAAGCACCACATGTATACGGCGGCTAAAATTTCTACCAGCCTGTGACTGTTTTGTAAGCCCCCTGTGAGTCTGCATTATTAATGAGGAAATGTAGATTTAGTAAATCCTTAGAAGTTAAGGGGTTAGAGAAGTTAATTCAAAGAGCTAGTGGACCTAGAGCTAGAGAGTCCAACTCTGTTCTTACTGACTCCCAAAATCCATGCTCTTAACCCCAGCCCTGTCTAGACACAAGGCTGCCCTATACATAGGTCAGAATAGTAGGTAGGAATGGAGAAAGAGATCTTTTTCCCTGTAGACCTTAAATAAAAAAACCCATTTTGTGGCCATTTTGTCTGAAGCCCATCTTTCTGTCTTGGGTTTATTTCTCTAATTAGAAATATATTTTGTTTTGCCTGATAGGTTTTAAAAAAAAGATTTTATTTATTTGAGAAGAGAGAGAGCACTCACACCCATGCAAGTGTGGGAGCGAACACAGAAGGGGGTTTTGAAGTGGCTGAGGGAGAAGGAGAAGCAGACCCCTCCGCTGAGCAGGGAGCTGGCCACAGGACTTGATTTCAGGACCCTGAGACCCTGACCTGAGCCTAAAGCAGACACTTAACTGACTGACCCAGGTGCCCCTCTAATAGATTTTTAAAAAATAATAAGTAGTATAGGCATCAGTCTTTTGTAAACTCAATCAGGATTAAGTAAGGAGACTTTCTAAAATAATAATGGTTCCAGGTGCTCTTATAAGGGTTTTTTAATGAGAGTTTCAAATCTGAGCCTCACAACAGTGCTGTGATATGGGTGCTATTATGGTGTCCATTTTACAGAGAAGGAAACGGAGATGCAGAAAGGCTAGATGAAGGGGTAGCGGCTTCATGGCGGGTGACATGTGTGACGGCAGGACTGACTGCATGCCCAGAGGATCTCATGCTTGATTTAATGTTCTGCACTTGCTGTTGAAAAGTTCTCCATAATTTTGAATAAGGGACCCTGCATTTTTATTGGCCCAGGGTTCCCCAAATTATGTAGCTGGTCCTGCCTTGGTGAGTTGCCTAACTTCACTTAGCGGTGAGCGGCAAAGTCGAGATTCAGATCAGACTGCCTGACCTTAAGCTTATACTCTTTCATTTATGTTCTCCAGCTCCCCATAGCCCATATTCTTAAAGCAAGCTCCCTCCACCTTCTTTTCCTTTGCACCCATCTTTAGAGACAGGTGGCTCAACTCATCTCTGTTGAATTCTTTGGATCTGAGTTTTGTTTCTTGGGCCCTCTATCTGATCCATACAGTTTCCAGTTTGGTTTGGAGGAGGGCAGTAGGGAAGATTTGAAGATGCAGCAAGAACTGTGTACCTTTGCCGTAACGAGAGAACCATAGCCTAAAAGTAAACGAGAATAAACTGGAAATACTGTAACGTACTTGCTTTGCAGCACTTTACTAGAAAAAATAGAAAAAGACAGCTCCAGTGCCTGTGGAAGGGAGGCAGTCCCTCAGCACCACCTGCCTGCATGCGGAGCACTGTGGATCGGCAGCACTTAATTACCACATACAGGTTTATGGACTGTTTTATGAGAAGCTGCTTTTTAGCCTTGCATGGATTGCTGTAAAGGGAAATATAGAAAGACAGGAGAGGATTTACATCATGCTGGCAAAAACCGTCCCTCCATGGTCTACGGTTACAACCGGAGACATCCCAGGATCCATCTCTCAGCATTTCCTGAGAACTTTCTGTGGACAGGCAGAGGCCAGCAAGACGCCAGAGCTCAGAGGTGGAAGGAGTAAGGACACAGGGCCCCCAGGGCCTTGACTGAGGCACCCATTTGCCACAGGAGCCCCACAAAAGCATCTGATGACATTAAGAGGAGTCCAGGAAGTTCAGGGGAATTCTCTAGTAAGAGAGGTGAGAAAGAGTGTCCAAGGTGGAGGGAACAGTGAGAACAAAAGCGAGGCGGCCAGGAAGGTTGTGGTCAAGGTGAACTGCAAGCACATGGTCCTGGCCAAAGTGTTGGACATGATACTGGAGAGGTGGGTGGGGACCGTGTACTGCTGAACTCGTGTGCTAACCTAGGGAGTGTAGGTGTATAACCCAAGGTATTGGGTGACGATGATGCTGATAGCTGGCGTTAATGAGGACTTCTCTGTAAGTTGTGAACATCCACGTGGTCCCTGGTCACACATATACCTGGTAGAGTGACGGGATGTGCACACTCAGTCATCATTGTTGGTGTCTGATATGACTGCGGACTTTAGGTCACCTGGGGTCCTCACACTGCCATTTACTGCAGGATCTGGGAACAAGCCGTGAAGCATTTTGAACCTTTGTTCCCTGTTTCTAAACTGTGCATAATAATCATATCTGCTCCACTCTTTGTTGTCAGGAACAATATGAAGAAAGACTATATACTCTGTAGAAATGGTATTTGTTTACATTGTCTTTACTGTAAGGAATTTTATCTACTACTTGCTCTCTCTTTTTTTGGGTATCATTTGTGGTAACTTTATACATCATTTCAAAGCTGGGGGAGTTCTCCTTGGACCCTGGTTAATTAGTTGCCTTTTAGGAAGACGGGTGAGTCATTGCCATCAGTTTTCTTCAGGATGTGGGTCAGACTTCTCAAGGAGCAGTGATCTTGGACACATCACTTAACCTGTCTAAGCCACTGTTTCATCCTGGAAAATGAAGACAAAGCTGACAAAGCTGCCATCATGCAGGGACTATTGTGAAGAAGATTTAATGAGCTATTTGATGGAAAGTGTTGGCACGTAGCAAGTGTTCAGTGAATATTTATTCCTGAAGAGGAATAACACTGCAGCGGTTGAGGAGTGGGGTGAAGAGCCTGAGAAGTGTTTTTATGCTTTCTCCCGTCTCCAGTCTTCTTCTCCCCTCCAGGCTGAATGAGATTGGGTATTTTGTAAATGTGGTGCCCTCTTCGCCATAGCACCTTCAGACATGCCCATGGGACACTCTGACCAATGAATCAAAACAACAGGTGAGGGTTGTTGGTTGAATTTGCTGACTTTTCATCCCCTCACGTGCAGGGATGGTGCCAACTCTGCCTAGCTTAGTCAGCCCAGGCGGAGATTGGAGGAGCCGGCCCGGCTGGTGGAGGGCTTGGTTACCTAGGCAACATTTACCGATGCTGACGACAAGGGACCTGTCACCACCGCCTCATGCATGCGTGAGTGTATCAAGTTATGGGGGAGATGGAAAGAAACAATTTTCTCTTGAAATGAGATAGATGCAGGTGTTAATTTCTTCTGAATGGCAGCTAATTTCCCACTTTCAAAGAGCAGGACAAGCTTAAACCTTCACTTGTGGCTGAAAATACTCAGTTTTTGATCCTGGCAAGCCCCTTAAGAAAGAAACGTCCTGAGGCTGGGCTGTTAGGCTTCCTGTCTTTTTGGAAGCTTATTGCATTTATTTTACTGCTTTGGGGGATTAGAAAATAGTCTCTGAAGGACATTTCTTTAATGACTTGGAATATTTACGTGGAAAACTTGCTTGTTGGACATTACAGTGAATGCTGTAGCTCTTGTCTCTAATTGGCTATTGGATCCTTCACTCTGAAGTTTTTTTTTTCTTTTTAATGTTTTCTTTGTTGTGAAAGCTAATGTATATTAAGAAAATACACAGAACAATGAAATAGTCCAATGATTTGTCATAGGTGAATATGTTTAAAACTGTTACCTCTACTGGGGTGAAGATAGAACATTGCAGGTGTCCCAGAAATGCTCCTCCTCCTCCTTCCCCATGCTTATGTTCTCTCACTCCCCACAAGGAGACCATTGTCTTGACTTAATAATGAATAGTGAGGAAGTTGGTACCAGAAGTTTTGTCACTAAAACATGTATTTCTGAACACTGGGGTTTAGCTTTGTACCTGTCTTGAATTTCATATAGATGGAATTGTACGGTATTGTTTTATGTTTGGCTTAGTTTTTTTCCAACATTTTCTTTTTCTGAGGTTCTTTTCTGTTGGGGTATGTAACTGTCTTTCATTCATTTTACATGCTGTACTTTATTATCTGAATATATCACAGTTTATCTACTTGACTGGTGATAGGTATTTGGGGGTGTTTCTAGTTTTTAGCTATTACAAATAATGATATTATACACATTTCTTTTTTCCTTTTTAATGTAGGCTCCATGCCCAGTGTGTAGCACAGCGCAGAACTTGAACTCACAACCCTGAGATCGAGACCTGAGCTAATATCAAGAATCAGATGTCTAATTGCCTGAGCTACCCAGGAACCCTGATGTTATAAACATTCTTGCACATGTCCTTTGGGATATAGAAGCATGCATTTCTGTTCGTTGTGTGCCTAGAAGTGGAATTGCTAGAGCATAAGATATATGTATCTACAGCCTTTGTGATATTAAACGATTTTTTTTAGTGAAATCGTTACTCTCATACAAATATAGAATGAACATGTGCAAAGATTTCATTTAACTCATTAATGAGGGAGTCGCTAAATGATTGTAACAGGCTGAAAAGAGAATTGAAAGAACCACATATATCTAGGCAATGGAGATACCGAAATGAGTTCACAAGTAAATGCAAAATGAGTCTATCCGTAAGGCAATGATCCATTGCGTTCTATCAGACAATTCATTAACATCTGTGTAGTTAGGAAGCATTTATATTTTTATCAGTTTCTAAATTTGGAGAAATAGTGCAAAGCAGCAAAAGGCAGGATAACGCAGAAAGGTACATTGGACTGGACACTTAATAAATAAATAAATAAAATTTATTAATAATAAAATTTATTTATTTTTATTTTATTGTATTCCCTGTATACTCTTTTTTCCCTTCCATATCCAAAATCTTGCACAATTTTTCCTGGCAGTCTGTGATACCAAACTGTTTTCCAAAGTCATTATCTCAAATTACTGTCCCACCAGAAAGGTACTAGAGTTCCAACTTGCTCCACATCCTTAACAGTTGGTGTTGTCAGGATTAACGTCTACCATTCTGGTAGGTTATCAGTGGTTATCTCTTTGTGGTTTTGCATCTCCCTGGTAAGAATGAGGTTGAGCTGCTTTTCAGATCTTATTGGCTATTTGAGTACCTGCTTGTGTAAACTGCTTGTTCTATTTTTTCTTCCCATTTAAAAAAATGGATTACTCCCCCCCAATTTTGGGTAGGGATTCTTTATAAGTGTTCTATATATTAATATATTATACATTTTCCTGTATCTGTTGTAGATATTATCTCCCACATTTTGCCTGGTTGCCTTTTCATTTTTTTTTTTTTACTGGTGTCTTTGATGAACAAAACAATTTTAATACAGCCTAGTTTATTATTCTTTTATTCTATAGTTGATGATTTTTAAAATCTCTCCTTAAGAAGGCTTTCATTACCCAGACTTCTTGAAAATATTTAAGTATATAATACTAACTCCTAGAAACGATATTATTTGGCCTTTCAAATCTAAATATAAAAACCATGTAGAATGTATTTTTCTGTAGAATGTGAAATCAACTATCAGTGCCCCCTCCCCTCCCCTATTATAGTATGCAGTTTTCCCAGCACCATTCATTTAAAAACTGTCCTCTACTCCTGCTTGGCAGGGACACCTTGGTCACATATCAAGTGTTCATATGTGTTTGGGTCTGTCTCTGGGCTTTTTGTTAAATTCCATTGATCTGTTTGACTGTTTTTTTGTAAAGATTTTTTTATTTATTTGAGAGAGAGAGAGGGCATGCATGGGGGGAAGGGCAGAGGGAGAGAATCTTAAAGCAGACTCTGCCCTGAGCCTGGTGCCTGGCATAAGGGTGGGGGGTATGGGAGGGGGGCTGGATCTGATGACCTGAGCTGAAACCAAGAGTCGGATGCTTAACGGACTGAGTCACCCAGACCCCCAAACATCAACATCACAGTGTAGTGTTTTTGTAATGTATTTTATAATGAGTTTTTATTTCTGGTAGAGCCAGCCCTTCCCCCTCTTGTTCTTCTTAAAGGCTATTTTATATTTCCTTTTGAATTTGAATCCTTTATATTTCCTTTTGAATTTTAAAATTAGTGTATCAATTTCCACAAAAACTGTGGAATTTTATTTGTGGGTTTTTTAAATTTTATTTTATTTTATTTATTTATTGGACAGAGAGAGATCACAAGTAGGCAGAGAGGCAGGCAGAGAGAGAGGAGGAAGCAGGCTCCCCACGGAGCAGAGAGCCTGATGCAGGACTCGATTCCAGGACTCTGAGATCATGACCTGAGCCGAAGGCAGCGGCTTAAACCACTGAGCCACCCAGGCGCCCCTATTTGTGGTTTTTTAAAACTGCATTGAATCCCCAGAAATTTCACTCCTAGGTATTTATCCAAGAGAAATGAAAGCATATGTTCACAAGAAGAGTTGTATATGAATGTTTATAGCACTTTATTCATAATTTCTCCAAACTAGAAAGAACCAATATGTTTGTTCATACAATGTAAACTACTAGGCAATGAAATGGAATGAACTACTGATATATCCAATAACATGCATGAATGTCAAAAACATTATGTTGAGCAAAAGAACCCAGGCACAAAGAATATATACTGTGGGACATCATTTATAAGAGGTTTTATAATACCCCCAGCTACTCTATAGTGGTAAATATCAAATCAGTGCTTGAATGGGGTAGCAGTGGAGGAGTTGTGGGAGGGGAAGGTGAACTGCACAGGGGCATTTGGGTGCTGATTGGGATGGTGATTACAGAGTTCATCAAACCACATATTAAAAATGTGGGTATTTGTCTATACTTATACTTAAAAGTGTGAGTTATTGTCTATAACTTAGAGTTTGGTAAGGTTGTTTTTTTTTTTTTTTTTTTTAAGACTCCATTAACTTTATACTTTCAATCTATGAACATGGCATATAGCTCCGAAGAGTATTGCCTTTAAATTCTCTGAATAGTATTCTGTTGTTTTCTAATAGAGATTTTTCGTATCTATTTAAGAATTAATCTAAGGTACTTATTTTTAGATATTCTTGAGTATTTTTTATGTTATTTTGGAATTTACTTTTTAAAATTTCATTTTGTTTATACCTAGTATATAACTAGGCAGTTCATGTTTATTTATCGGTTTTTATCCTGCAGTCTCGTTCAGCTCACTTATTGTCATTTAATCTAGATTTTTCTTTGGATTTCTATATCGACCATCATATCATCTGCTAAAAACAAACTCTTTTATTTTTTATTTTTTAAAATATTTTATTGGTTTATTTGACAGACAGAGATCACAAGTAGGCAGAGAGGCAGACAGAGAAAGAGGAAGGGAAGCAGGCTCCCTGCTGAGCAGAGAGCTGGATGGGGGGCTCTATCCCAGGACTCTGGGATCATGACCTGAGCCGAAGGCAGAGGCTTTAATCCACTGAGCCACCCAGGTGCCCCCCAAAACCCTTTTATTTCATGCATTCTAATTATCTTTTTATATATTTTTATTTTATTTATATATTTTTCTTACCTGATTATACTGGCTACAGCCTTTAAAAAGATACTGATTTCAGAAAGAAAACTTTCATTGTCTCAATATGTGTTAGGTTTGCAGTAGTCTTTTTTTTAAGATATATTTTAAAGGAATTTTCTTCCTATTTTGCTAGAAGTTTTTAATCATAATGGATACTGCTTTTATCAAAACTATCTTGCATATATAAAGATCATTGTATTTATTTCTCTTTAATTCTATTAATGTGGTAAATAACATTAAAAATATTAAACAATCGTGCTTATTACAAAAGTAATAAGCTTAATTAGATCAAGATGGATTAATCTTTTTATATATTGCAATATCTGGTTTGCTAATAATTTGGTTAGGCTTTGTACCTCTATGTTCATGGGTGTGGTAGACCTCAAATTTTCTTTCTTGCAAAGTCCATCTCAAGTTTTGGTTATCAAGGTTATGCTTAAAGTGAGTTAGTAAATATTTTCTTTTTCTATTCTCTAGAGATGTTTGAGCATGATCATTATTGTTTCTTTTGGTAGGATTAAATTTCTGGTAGGATTCCCTGGGGAAGCTGTCAGAATGTGGTGTTTTCTTTGTGGTAGGGTTTTAAATGATGCATTATAATTTTTTTTAATAGCTTAATATTTCAGATTTTTAGAATTCTATTTCGTTGGTGTCAGTTTTGGTGAAAGTAGTTTTCTAGAACTTTGACCCTTTCATTTGAATTTTCAAGGTTACTGGCATAAATTTGGTCAAAAAATCTTATAATTTGGTCATAAAATCTTCTTATATATTTACATAAAATCTTCTTATATATTTACAGATCTGTATGATCTGTAGAGATGTCCCCTTTTTAAAATTTCTGATACTGGTTTTTTTCTGTTCACTATTCCAAGGGTTTATCAGCTTTATTAATTTTTTCAACAACCCTCTGGTTGATCCTCTTTTTTTTTTTTTAAGATTTTATTTATTTATTTGACAGACAGAGATCACAAGTAGGCAGAAAGGCAGGCAGAGAGAGAAGGGGGGGGAAGCAGGCTCCCTGCTGAGAAGAGAGCCCAGTGCCAGGTTCAATCCCAGGGCCCTGGGATCATGACTTGAGCGGAAGGCAGAGGCTTTAACCCACTGAGCCACTCAGGCGCCCCTTATGTTTGTTTTTTCTTCACTATTTCTGCTCGTATTTTTTGCCCACTTCCTTTCTTCTACTTACTTTGTTTTAAATTTGCTGATTTAAAAAAATGATCTCTTAAAGTGGGATCCATAGTTTACTAGTTCTCAGCTTCAATTCTATTGTAATATAGGTATTTAAATAAAAAGTTCCCTTTAAGTACTGTTTTCATTGCATCCCATAATTTTATACAAAACCATTTGTTATCATTCAGTTAAGAGTATTTTCTAATTTCTCCTGGGGATTTTCTAGCTGTCATTTTGTTATTGATTTTTTTTAGTTTCCTTTCATTGTGAATAAAGAACACACTCTGATTTCAATACTTTAAAATATGTTAAGACTTGTTTGGTTCCATTGTATGTGGCCTACTTTTATACATGTTTGTTATGTGCTTGAAAATAATTTGTTTTCTCTAGTTGATCGATACAGAGTTCTGTATGTTTATGTAGTCACGTTTGCTGTTTCTGATCTTCAAATTTCCGATATGCATCCTGATTTCTTTATTCTTCTTTGTTCTATATATTTCTGAGAGAAGTGTGTTCATATTCCCTATAATTCCCTGCAAAAGAGATTTTTCTTTTTCTTTTTTACTTTTTTCAATGATGGCTTTACATAATTTGGAACTATGTTGGAGAAATTTGCTATTTGCAATTGGTATATCTTCCTGGTGAATTGAAACCTTTTTGACATTACAAATGTCACTTACATACACTTAATTAGTGTACACTTAATAAGAATTTTTGCCATAAGTGCTACTTTGACATTAATAAAACTACACCAACTTTCTTTTGGTTAGTATTTCCCCAGTATATCTTTTTTAAAAATCCTTTTAGTTTTTACATTTTTACATTCTTATGTTTTAGATGTGTCTCTTGTATATAGCATAGTGTTGGGTTTGACAACTTTTGTCTTTTAATTGGAACATTTTGTTCACTTTTTTAAAAAGATTTTATTTATTTGACAGACAGAGATCACAAGTAGGCAGAGAGGCAGGCAGAGAGGGAGAGTGTGAGAAGCAGGCTCCTACCTGAGCAGAGAGCCCGATGTGGGACTTGAGCCCAGGACCCTGGGGTCATAACCCGAGCCAAAAGCAGAGGCTTTAACCCACTGAGCCACCGAGGCGTCCCTCGTTCACTCACTTTTAATGTAATTATACACACAGCTGGGTTGAAATTTATTATCATATTATATGCTTCCTTTTAGACCTGAATGTTCCATGTTCCTATTTTTTTCTTTTTTTGAATTGAGTTTGTTTACTTACCCTTCCACTTTTTCTTTTAAGTTGGAAGTTTTACATTCTTTTATTATTACTTTGAGATTGCGTTAGAGATTTTATTTTTTTATTTTTTATTTCTATTTTTTAAAGATTTTATTTATTTATTTGGCAGAGAGAGAGAGATCACAAGTAGGCAGAGAGGCAGGCAGAGAGAGAGGGGGAAGCAGGCTCCCCGCTAAGAGCCCGACATGGGGCTTGATCCCAGGACTCTGGGATCATGACCCGAGCCAAAGGCAGAGGCTTTAATCCTTTGAGCCACCCAGGCACCCCGCTTTAGAGATTTTAATATGTGTCCTGATTTAGGTCTTAAAACACTTTAATGCCATTGATATCTCTCTTGACTTGTCTGTCACTGGTGCGTATTTTGCTTCAATACATTTCAGATGCCCAAGATAATATTATTGTTTTATATGATCATTATTTATTTTGATTTACTCATATATTTATCCTGTTCTTTTGCTCCTCATTTATTTTTGTATCATGGTTTTCCACGTAGGATCACTTTCTTTTCTGCCTGAAGAACAAATACCCTTTAGTAGTTCCTTTATTGTAGGTCTGCTGGTGACAAATTCTTTCAATTTTTGTCTGTCTGAAATGTATTTATTTCACTATCATTCTTAAGGGTATTTTCTCTGAGCATAGAATTCTAGGCTGTCACTCGTGTTCTTTCAACATTTTAAAGATGTTTACTTACTTCTGGCTTCTCTTGTTTCTATTAGTAAGTTAGATGAAAGTCTAGTTTTTGTTTTTTTGTCCCCCTTTGGCTGATTTTACATTTTTCTTTCAGTGGTTTTTAGCAGTTTTATAATAGTGTGCCCAGATGAAGTTTTCTTGTTATTAATCCTTCTTGAGGTTTCTAGGGCTTCTTGTCTTAACTTCTAAGGCCAGACATTATTCTACAGGTTCTGGAAAGTTTGCTGCTCTATGCTTGTCAAATATTGCTTTGCGTCACTCATTCTTCTCTCTTCCTTGGGCTATAATTACTTCTATTTACTTTTTTTTTTTAAAAGATTTTATTTATTTATTTGACAGACAGAGATCACAAGTAGGCAGAGAGGCAGGCAGAGAGGGAGAATGGGAGAAGCAGGCTCCTACCTGAGCAGAGAGCCCGATGTGGTACTTGAGCCCAGGACCCTGGGATCATGACCTGAGTCGAAGGCAGAGGTTTTAACCCACTGAGCCACCCAGGTGCCCCTACTTCTGTTTACTTTATTAACTATGTGGGCTTAATTACCTTCTCACTATATTCCATAATGTCTCTTTTCCTGTATTTTCCATTCTTTTGTCTTTCTGTGTTTCACTATTGTTTTACTCTAATCTATGCTTCAGCTGTATCTATTCTTCTAGAGCTAAATTCATTCATTATGTTATTAATTTTGGTTAATATACTTTTATGGCCCAATTTTCCATTTGAGCCTCTCTTTTTTGAGTTTCCCATTTATCTTAATTTCCTAGGGCTTTTATAGTAATTTCCTAATACTAAAAACTGGATGGTCTAAAACAACAGAAATTGATTTTGTCACAGTTTTGGAGTCTGTAAGCCTGGAATTGAGGTGTTGGCAGGGCCACACCCTCTGGAGGCTCTAGAGAAGATTCTGTTTCTTGTCTCTTCCTGCTGGTGGCTGTCAACATTCCTAACCTTGGGGCCACATCCCTCTCTGCTCTGTATTCACATTGCCCTCTCCTCTGTGCTTCTGCCTTGAAACTCCCAGGATGAGCTTCTCCTTTTAACACCCATAAGTTAGGTCTTTTACCATAAAGGAATACTCATTCCGCTGCCACATAAAGAAACTCTCACGGGTCGTAAGTATAAGGACACGGACATATCTTTTTGGTGGCTACCCTTTAGCAGCATTCTATGCTGAAATTCTCAACTTTCTAACTTTATCTTCTCACACATAGTAAAACTTTTAACTAAACATCTTTTTCACATAATTCCAAATCAGGAACCCTGTGGGTCCATTTCTATTTCTGTTGTTTCTGCTGGTTTTTAGATATATCTCATCTTTTCATGTGTTTATCATTTTTAATTGTGTGTGAGTCATTATTTTTGCTGAGTTGTTTACAGATATAATTTGAAGTTAACGTTATTTCAACTCTGCAAGGGCTTCACGTTTGCTTTTACAAATACTTGGGGCATTAGCAGTCTAGAAACACCTTATTTCACTTGCAGAGATTGTGATGGTTTGAAGATAAGCCATGGGTCCTCTGTAAGGGCCTGTTAGCTTCTGTTCTCCCTTTCTGCTAAGGTGCAGCTCTTCAGAGATCCCAACCCAAAACAAATGTTATGCTCAAGTCTATTCCTGCCATTCTCAGCAGACTGTGAACCCAGATCTCTATTCGTCTAATTTCTCAAGACATTTATAGAGGGAGAGCAGGTCCAAAATGCCTTCTGGTGCTCCCTTCGGCAGCACATATACAAAATGCCTTCTGGACTTCTTCCTTTCATCTTCACTTGATTTCTCCCTCCACCACGACCCCTCCCCCCTCCAATCTTGCTGGTTTTTGAATGGTTTTAAGCATTTAATAAATATTTTGCTTATTGTTCCTATTTATCCTTGATGAAAAACTTTATCTGGCACATGTGGGTTATTATTAGAGGCAGAGGTCTCCCTGAAGTTTGTCTGATCGCTCGTAATTTTTTTTAAAGATATTATTTATTTATTTGACCGAGAGAGACACAGCAAGAGAGGGAACACAAACACCAGGAAGGAGAGAGGGAGAAGCAGGCTTCCTGCTGAGCAGGGATCCCGATGCCGGGCTCGATCCCAAGACCCTGGGATCATGACCTGAGCCCAAGGCAGTTGTTTACCCAACTGAGCCACCGAGGCACCCCATCGTCTCTTAAATTTTTATGATTAAAAAAAAAATCTCAAACATCCCCGAAGTGGAAGAATAGTGCAAAGAACCACACCATTACCTACATTCAGTCATTATCAAGATTTGGTTACATTTGCTTGGACACCTCTTTGTGACATATCAGAAGAGAATATTGTAAAGCAGGGCAGTATTCCGACCTGCAGCCATCCATTCACCTCTGAAGTCCATTGTTAGAGAAGTTGTGGCTTAAGGACTGCCACATCTCCAGCCTCCGAGGCAAGGTGTACCTGGTGCACAGTTTGCTCTCTCTGAGCTGTTGTTGAATGAATGAAGTTCTCTGTAGAACAAGAGACTGGTGGGGCTGGAGAAGCTGGAAGAGTTCTCTACCTGCGGTAATGAACCTCAGTTTACAGATGGAGATGCCAGAATCCTGAGACACATAGAGGGATAATGATGGTCACACAGGTGCCCAGCAGAGTTAGGCCAGGGTCCTGGCTGAGGGCTCCTTCCACTCGTCTACACTTCCTTCTCACTTTGCTAGTTTGCTTAGCTGCCACTTTTTCTGTTCTTCTGGTAACATCGAAGTTTGGGAGCCTTTCATTACAAGTGTGATGATATAATGTAACATTAAGACACGACAAGACAAGTTTTATCAGCTATTACTACTTGCCTCAAGTGAGCGGCAAAGCCTTTGACCACCCGAGGCGTGTATTAATAGCCCCATAAAATACATCCAGGATTGCTAGTGCTATTATCATCTGGCTTTTACATTTCCTAAAATTATTGTATAAATACCACTTTAAATAATTTTCTTACTTTCTTTGTCTTTCTTTCTTTCTTTCAGCTGGGAAGATTAGCTTTCTTTTATGGAGACAATTCTTCACTGGCTAGAGAAAATGGAATTGTCAGGTAGCTTGGAGCACGGATGAGCTCAGGAGACAGACTGTTGTGTGTTCACATATGTGCTCTGCTACTTACTAGCTCTTTGGCATTAGGCTAGTTTCTTAACCTCTCTGAGAATTAGTTTTCTCTTCTGTCACATAACAAAATGCTTGCCTTTTAGAATTTATACTTATAAAACACCTAACATAGTGCCTTGTACATAGTAAGTAGTCAGTAAATCATAGAGTGTTGTTGTAATGGTGATAAATGCAAGCGGAGATTTTTTTCTTCTAATTTGTCAATTTATTTGTGAGACTAAAAGTGGCTCAGAGCACTAACATGAATAATTTAAATTCTTATTAATAGAGGCGCCTGGGTGGCTCAGTGGGTTAAGCCTCTGCCTTTGACTCAGGTCATGATCTCAGGGTCCTGGGATTGAGCCCCACATCGGGCTCTCTGCTCAGCAGAGAGCCTGCTTCTCTCTCTTCTCCCTGCCTGCCTCTCTGCCTACTTGTGATCTCTCTCTGCCAAATAAATAAATAAAATATTTTAATAAATAAACAAATAAATAAATTCTTATTAATAAAAGAGCTAATATGGGTTGAACATTAGTTGTGTTCCAGTCTGTGTTCCTAAGTGCTTTGTGTATACTCTTTCATTTAATCTTATTTTATGAGATAGACGTTATTTTTTTTTTTAAAGATTTTATTTGACAGAGATCACAAGTAGTCAGAGAGGCAGGCAGAGAGAGAGGAAGGGAAGCAGGCTCCCCACTGAGCAGAGAGCCGGACGCGGGGCTTGATCCCAGGACTCTGGGATCATGACCTGAGCCAGGCAGAGGCTTTAACCCACTGAGCCACCCAGGTGCCCCTATGAGATAGACATTATTATCCTTACTTACAGTTGAGGAAATTTAGAAGTCAAGTAATTTGTCAGGGATTTCTGGCAGATAAGAAACAGCTAATACTGAGCTCAGTCTTCCCTTTGCTTGTGGTCTTAACTATTCTGCTACATTGCTTCTCTCCAGTACATTTGGAGATCACAGTAATGCCAAGGAGTTCATTGAAACAGAAACATATCTGATGAAAATTGAAATTGAATGGGGAGAATTCAATCAGAAAAATGTTGCTAATGCAGATGGTTCTTGACCAGGCTGATGGAGGGCTTGGCCGAAAGTCTACACTACTGCTAATCTTGAAGGTGGCCATGTTTAAGAAAATGAATCATACTCCCAACAAAGGGAATATGAACATATTTAAGGAAGTAAATTTTTCCCAAGCTTCTCACCACCTCTCTACACATAGAATTAAATGCAAATGGTTTTAATGTGTTTGTGATTGCAGATTATTTCAAATGTTCTCTGCTGGTACACTTTTGGTTAGCAAAGTAATATAACACCCATGGCTAGACAATTGTTTGTTACTTCCTTGGCATCTACCTCCTCTTTTCCTAACAGAACCTAGAAAATCCTTTTGGGTGCCATCTTATACCTCATTTGAGAGCAGCCACTGAGTTTGATTGGCATGGAGCCATTTTCCCAATACCATGCTTTTTAAGGAAAGGTGGGCAGACCTCACTCAGGCATTATCCAGCGAGTTCATAGCATTTTTCCCTGTCTGCATTGATGTTTTCAGTGCTGTGCATTTGACCTAAGTTGGTCAAATAAGTGTGAAGTCCATGACTTTTGTTTGATGGCTGGACAAAGAGAAAATCATTCTTACTCAAAATGGTCTGGGCTGCCCACGTGAGTCCTGGAGCTGCTGCAGCTATTTTGCTCCCATGAGGGAGGGCAACTAAGGAATTAAGCAGACATAAGGGAGAGGGCAGAGGTGAAAGATTCACAAAGAGACTGAGCTGGAGCCCCGATCAACCCATCTCTAAAGTCTGTCTCACTGCAGGACTTTTTTATTACATGAACTAATAAATTTCTTTTATTGTCTGAGCCAGTTTAAATTGGGTTTTCTGTCTCATGCACTTGAGCTTATCCTGGTCTATATAATTACATTGTATACATTTTCTGTAGTTTGGGGGTTTTAGTAATAGAGCTAGAACTTTCCCATCATTAACTGCAGTAAGTAAAGTTTAACTATTAAGACCAAAGTAAAGTGAAAAAAGGCACTTTGTCCATGTCCTTGATGACCCTCTAGCCTCTTGTGATGCTATGGCAGGGTTTTAGGATTTCAGGCTTGGTTTGTAAACCTGTCCCCCAACTGGTCACTTTCTGGTTCACCCAGTTACGTGATACAGCTAACTTGCACTTTCCTCGTCTGTAAATTCAGGGTAATAATCACACCTACTTGATTTGGGGCTATTAGGGCTACCTGAGCTGATTTATGTGAAGTGTTTAGTGCAGGGTCCCTCATAGAGTGAATGTGAATGAGTTAATTGTTAATTATTACTCTTGTTGGGATTATTATTGTTGGTGTTACTAACAGGTCATTCTCTTCTAGAACAAATGTCTATTTCCTCTCTAGCCCTCATCCCTAAATAAATGAACTGAACAATGTTGATTAGGGCAAGAGGGGCAGACAGTGTAAGGTTTGCTAATGACCTTGGGAACCCTGCCATTTCCTTTGTATTCTAAGCTTCTTGGAAGTGGAGCTCTCCGAGCGAGTCTTGGTCTGCACTTTTCACCATAGTGGTGTTCCTTGTGCTTGGGATGACCGTGTCCCCCATGTAACTGCTGAAACAGTCGTGCTGCTGAAACAGTCGTGTCATCAAGTGGGGTGAGGCCGTGCTATAGCTATGAAACACTGTTGTTTTTTTTCTTTTTGAATCAAGTATACGGAAAAATCCATAATTCCAATATGAGGAATGTTGATTTTCAGATGGGAGACAGTGGACTTATTAGCAACAACAACAAAAGGCTGGGACGGAGAATAATGACTGAAATCAGTGTGCTGAAATATATAGATAAATAAAATCATGGTACTTCCTAGGTGACGTTCTTCCCCCACCCTGGGCTCGCTGCCTCTGTCATGGGATGCGTGTGCCAGGGAGCACTCACTCTGGCAAGCGGGAACACGACATATACGTCTGTGCCTGTGCCCACTCCCTTTGAACATTTTAAAGGCCTAAGGACAATTTCTTGTTATCTTCCTGAGAAGTTAACTTCTGTTTTTCCCTTCCTGTGAACCAAAAGAGGAATCATCACATGCTCCCTAGTTAGAAGTTTGGGGAAAGAAACACAGGCTTCATTCAGGGTCTGCACCAGCCACGTGGGGTTCCCTTGGTCATGGAGGGGATTTCTACGGCCTTTGAGCAGCTGTCATGCCCGGGCTGCCTCTGGGCCTCGTGCACTTGGTTCCTCCGTCCTGACTAACTTCTTCCCTGACTCACCCCATGGCTACACTGGCTCATGAGAATAAAAGTGGTTATTGCTGGTAATCAAATACATTATTCTTTTTTTTTTAAAGCTTTTATTTATTTATTTATTTGATAGACAAAACAGACAGAGATCACAAGTAGGCAGAGAGGCAGGCAGAGAGAGAGAGAGAGAAGCAGGCTCCCCACTGAGCAGAGAGCATGATGCGGGGCTCGATCCCAGGACCCTGAGATCATGACCTGAGCCGAAGGCAGAGGCTTAAACCACTGAGCCACCCAGGCGCCCCCAAACACATTATTCTTAAAATGCAGTCTACTTCTCTCTCACAATAATCAACGGTCCAGTGTTGTCTGTCCTATTTTTATCTTCGTTTCACTGAGGAGGAAATAAAATCTCTGAGGGCTCGGGAACCTACCCAGGTCACAGCTTCAGGAGGGACAGCCAGCTCTCAACCCCAGATTGGTTTGATACTAGAGAGTATGTTCTTTACCCCTATTGTATTCTCCAATGCCACGATTATCTCCTTGCCTTGTAAGTGTTCTTGTATGTGATGCTGTCCTTGTTTTTTTGTTTTGTTTTAAATTCTGTTATGCACAGGTTTCTTTTCTCTTGCTTTTGCTCCTAGTTCCTTCCGCATTAATCACTGTGCACCTTTTTGCGACTAAACTTCTCTTTCCTCCTGCCCCACTCCCTAGCTCACCTCATTTTTACACTGAGTCCTGCAGGTGGACCAGAGGAGGTGGTCCATATGCAGAGGCTCATGGAAGATGCAATGTGGAGAAGAAAGGAAGCTTCTAGGTTTTTTGGTCCACCTCCTTCCTTCTGTACCCCACCATACTGTCTTTGTCCTTTTGCTCCTGTCTGCCTTTCCATCATCCTTGGAGCTCACATTCTGGCATTTGGTCTGGAGACCTTTACAACTACTGCTGTCTTGGCTACAGATTCCTAATACTTGAAGTGATTTTAAAAAATGTGAAAAAAGAGCTATGATTTCAGTTGATTTGGGCTGAGTTGAGAATTATGAAGAGTAGAGGAATGTTTGTAACAGAGTTGGGGGACAGGATAACAACTTGGTCTAAGCCTGACTCTTAGGCTCTGTGACACCGGTTCGGTGTCTCCCATTTTCCTTTCCAGCATTATTTAAGGTGCTAATAAAGAAGAAT
This sequence comes from Meles meles, assembly GCF_922984935.1. Taxonomy (NCBI): domain Eukaryota; kingdom Metazoa; phylum Chordata; class Mammalia; order Carnivora; family Mustelidae; genus Meles; species Meles meles. The sequence continues at coordinate 152,971,491 of NC_060066.1, read as the reverse complement.
TTGATCATGGTAGGTCAGATCATGGGGGCTCTGGAGCTGTTCTCCCTGAGTTCATTTATTCATTTATTCAACACTTACTGCCCATGTTCCTCAAGGTTCCTAAATTTCATTGAATCAACCAACCCTTCTACTAAAAGCTAGGGACTCTTTTTACATGAAATCCACAGAATATATAACATAGATTTGCATTCAATTTGAGGGAGTACCTGGACCCTTTAAAGCCCATCTGAGGAGTCCTGGCTAAGAACCCAACTTTGGGATGCCCCACCTTTCTTGCTTAACCATATTCTAATCTCTAAATCAAGGCCTTTTCCACTATGAATAGAGGGAGGTATTCAACCTGGATTCTTGGATAAACTGTGTTCAGCCAAGTTCTGTTGGCTCATCCCTGAAGCATTACAAGACTAAAAATAGAAAGAAGGTAGCTGTGCAGAATTACTCATGATCAAAAAGGTGTCCTTCACAAAGGTGCCATCTTCGTCCAGGTGACCTAGGGTCACTAAATTAGTTTGTGAAGAATTTAAATCCATTGGTTGAAATAAAGATCTGAGGAGGGATGAAAAAGAGCTCAGTAATGGTTAGGTCTAGTGGGTTAGGTGTTTGCAAAAGGCTTGGTTACTTTGAGAAAAGAAATACCAGTACATTGAATTCTGAAGTCTGTAAACACATGTGTATGTATAATGCCTGAAGAAAGTGAAAATTTTCACATCTAAAGAAATGAGCATTTTCCTTTGAGGTTTTTCCACTCCGTGGCACTGTGACAGCTAATCAGAAAGCTGCCACACTCTGAGGGGTTTCATTGACTCTTTTTTCATATTATTTAATTAGATGATCTAGAGTTTCTCTGACAGGTCTGGTGCAGCCTTTGCATTCCTGGAAGGAATCATCTATAACTTGGAGCACTAGAATACAGGAGGAGAACGAGAGTCGCCTGGCCTCATTTGCTGTAATGGTTTATGTTGGTGACTTAGCTATGTCTGAATTCTGTTAACATAAACAGAAGTTGGCCAGTCACAGAGGAGTGAACCCAGTTTTGTGCTGACTTTCCTTCTGGTTGTACTCGCTGCCTCCTGCCCCATGAAGAGTAACTGGAGAATTCTCAAGCTAGAATGGCACTGTGTTGCAGCAAACCCAAGTCTCCTGTAATTTGAGCTGAGGTGGGAAGGGCATCAAGTCCAAGGGCTGGGCATTTGTCATTTGTTATTAAGAGCTGTGACATAATTGGACAGAGGGGCTCATCATCCCGAGCTTTGTATAGACCCATTCATTCTGGAATGTTTTACCCAAAGGGAAAGAAGCCAAGCTCTGTCTTCACCATCCTGAAGTCTTTGGTGACTCCTGTCCATTGGGCAGTATGCCCTGCTTGGGGCCTGGCTGTCTTGCTGTAGCATTTTAGAGGACCCACGTTTCTCTTTGGCCTGTCTGGATCCTGGTCGATCCCATCTCAGGCTGCGTGGCAAGAGGCTGAAGCTGCATTTGCATTGCCTGGTCCCGGGTGTAGCCTGCTTGCCAGGGCACCCTGTGGAGACTGGGCTTGCAGACACACTTCGGATGAAGTCATTCTTCCCTGAAAACTGAGATGTGAAATGCTTCCTGACATGTAGGAACTGACTAAGGAGGTTAAGCAAAGCCTAGCTGAGAAACAAGCTGGGAGTGTGTTCTTGCAAGCGTAAGTCTGAAAGGTGGATCACGTTGCTATTACTTCTATTGTTTCCTCCACTAACAAATTATTAAGGCCAGTTTCCACTAGGAGAAAAAAAATAGGCACTTGAAAGCATTTGAAAATGTACTGAATTACAGAGTCATTTAAAAAATTATAAGACAGACTAAGAGAAGATCAGGCAGTGAGCTGAGAATTAGCATTGAAATTTAATTTGTTTGCTTGCCTGTAGATATCTGGATGGAAACTAATAGGGCTGGCAATGCTCACTTCCTTTCTCCACCTTCGACCCAAAGGGCCTCATTCTAATTTCTTTTGATTCTTTTAGTACCCTTGTATTCTCCACATCCCCTCCTCCCTGCAGTCCTACTCTCAGAAAGAATCTGATCTTGGTTACCTTCCCCTTATACACCTTAATGTGAGTGCAAACCTGGATATTAATCCTCCCAGGGGATTCAGAATGCTGTTACTTATTTCGAATTAGAAGACTTTCCCTCCTTTATAAAAGAGGCAGTAGCAACTGATACCTAAGTACATTTGAAAACCAAACTTGAAGCTTTCATGTTTTGCCCTGTTTTTGAATTGCCTGGATTAACACTAGGACTGGAACACAGAAGTGTGTGTGAGTAAGCCTTCTCAACAGTACTGTCCAGGAGAGACGGAGACCTGACAGAATTCAGTCTTGCCACTAGTTCGCGCTGTGGATTTGGGAAAGGGAGCTCCCCCCACCCTCGTACAGAGAAATGGTTGTGTTAGATGATCTCCAAGGGCCCTTTGCGACCCGAGAGTCCTTGGAGTTGAAGCTGAGTCTTGAAGAAACAATCAGACAGACCACAGATCCCACCAGGGGATGGTCTTAGAATAATAAGTCAGCTTCATCATGATCTTTGGTTCCTACAAAACCAATGTGAAATGGAGAAAATGTTATAATCTTTAGAGCTGGTACCAGACTTTTCTTGGGGGAGGAAACTGTCTTTGTTTGGGGTGGAGGGGATACCATGATCAGTCGTTTAGAGTAGATGGTGAAACGTTGAAAACATGAGTCTCTAGTGAAAACATTAAGGTGCGGGAGCCCAAGCCACAGAAAGACGGCTCATCTTTTGAATATGAGAAAGTTGGAGTGCCCGGGTGGCTCAGTGGGTTGAGCATCCAGCTGTTGATTTCAGCTCAGGTCATGATCTCAGGGTCATAGGATCAAGCCCTGCATTGGGCTTGATGCTCAGTGGGGAGTCTGCTGGAGATTCTCTCTCCCTCAGCCCCTCCTCCCACTCTTGTGCATGCAATCTCTCTCTCAAATAAATAAATCTTGGAAAAAAAGAAGAATCTGAGAAAGTGAAAGGGATTTATGTTTTGTTCTGCCCTGGGCAGAGGGAGAGAAGAAAATAGAGGAGCAGAGACCAAATTTGGAGAATCTGGAGAGATGGCAGAAGACAGGGTGCTGTGTATTCTGGTCAATAAGTAAACCCTAGACGTGTTGGGAACCGTATGTCTAATGTGAGACTGTCATTTGCTTTTCAGTGTGCTATCTGTCCAATTTCTATAACCTACTAATCTTTTGCAACTCTAATTTTACTCTCAAATGGTTTTTAAGTGGATTACTTTGTAGACATTGAGGAAAGTATTGAGATTTTTTGTCTAGATTTTGGGGCATTGACATGGAGCTAGTAGGTAGGGAAATACAATCTTATAGGCAGAGTTTGACAATGAGAACACAGCCTCATCTAGAAATTTGCAGAAATCTTAGTAAGACATTTATATTTCCATATGGCATGGAGTTGAGGGGTCCCTAGTCAATTTTTAAGATCTAGCCAAATCTTGGGGCGCCTGGGTGGCTCAGTGGGTTAAGCCGCTGCCTTCGGCTCGGGTCATGATCTCGGGGTCCTGGGATCGAGTCCCACATAGGGCTCTCTGCTCAGCAGGGAGCCTGCTTCCCTCTCTCTCTCTCTGCCTACCTCTCTATCTACTTGTGATCTGTCTCTGTCAAATAAATGTTTAAAAAAAAAAAAAGATCTAGCCAAATCTTAAAGGGCATTTCAGGTGGAGGAGTTACCATTATTATGGGGTCTTATCTGAAAAATCTGTGATGCAGTAATGGTAGATGAGCAGTTAGGACAAGTTTCTAAGACCCTGGCAGGAAGAAGAAAAACCTGAATGTAGTTCTTGTACGTGTTTATTTATTTATTTGAGATTTTATTTATTTACTTATTTGACAGAGAGAGAGAGAGCACAAGCAAGGTGAGTGACAGGCAGAGGGAGAAGCAAGACCGAGGTCATGACCTGAGCTGAAGGCAGATGCTTACCCGACTGAGCCACCCAGGCACCCCTCTTATATGCTTTCAATTGTACCTTTGAGATGAGGTGATGAACCTCATCCAACTCTCAGCAAGGGTCCCCTTTTGACTAGAGGGTGACTGCTTCAGAAAGGTCTAGAAAACATCATTGCCTGGTTTCATCTGTGGCCATTTGTAACTCACGGATGGCTGTCATGTCTACTGTTGTCTCCTAGGGTTTCTGAAGGAAATTCTGAGACAAACAACTCCTTTGGCTGTGGAAATTGCTTTGGAAATGGCAAATGGAGTGTCTATCCTCAAACGGTGTGCACTATCCAATCCCAGGTTCATAAAATGTATGCATATTTAACAAGCACTCTGAAAAATGTAGGAAGCATGGGTCTCAAAATATTAACGAGAGTGAGGGGTCCCATCTTAGCTTTCATTGTATCTAACTTTATACTTTTTCTTTGTAACATTTATCAGAATTAAAATTCATTACCTCTGTGCTTTGTTATCGGTTCCTTTTCTAGGACAAGAGACTTTCTGTCTTGTGCCAGGTCCAGAGTCCTATAAACTAACCCTCTGAGCGTTGGAATGAGCACTGCTTGTTATCTTCTTCCTGACTTTCTCTAGTATTGTAGCTTCTACAAGAGCTGCTTTCCCCCCCGATTATAAAATATAAGGCTTACCAAAATGGAGCAAACATTGTCATGTATTCTATATTACTTTTAAGAAACAAATTCGTGCTACTGAAGTAGAGACCTACAAAGACAGGTTGAGAAGTATAGGTTAAGTGGTAGGTTTCCTTCCCTAGACCTAAGAACTTGATCAGTAGAGGAGAAGAATCCTAAAAAGAGTCCAAAGTGTGCTGAGGGCCAGAAGAGTCCATCCTCATGATAGTGGATCATTGACATGACAGCTTGTTCCTCATTTAAAATAATCACAATATGTTTTTTTTTCTCCACCCTTTAGAATTGTCAAGGAAAAAAATTTGTCAAGGAAAAAAAAAATTAATGAGGCTGCTACTATAGCTTTACTAATTAATGAGAATCACGGGTTCGATGTGTTATGTTTTGGGATGTATTTTTAGGCACTTCCTGGTGGAAAGTTGGCTTTGGGGGCTTAGGCTTGGTTTTCATTTTCTTTCTTTCTCCCTTCCTTTCCTCCTCCCTCTCTCCCTCCCTACCTCCTGTCCTCCCTCCCATTCTCTCTTCCTTCCTTTCCTTCCTTTTAAGATTTTTACATATTAATTTCAGAAAGAGAGCTCAGCTGGGGAGCAGCAGGCAGAGGGAGAGGAGAAGCAGACTCCCTGCTGAGCAGGGAGCCCAATGTGGGGCTTGATCCCAGGACCCTGAGATCAGGACCCAAGCCGAACGCAGATGCCCAACCAAATGAATGACTCAGGTGCCTCGATTTTCATATATTTTCTGTCTCTAAGTAAAACTGGATAGCTACATCTCCCCAATCCCCCATGGTTTGTGACAGATTTGGGGTAGCTGAGCTTTTCTTTTTAATGTCAGTGAGAAGGGAAAGAATTTAAATTAAGGACAGGCCAATTGTATTCCAAAGCCACATTTAGTATTAAAACCACAGAAGGAGTCATTTCCATTTGACAAGGACTGTGAGTCTTCAGCACTGATCTTTTGGCAATGCATCTTTTGATTTTAGGTTGAAAAGAACCTTGATGTTGAGGTTTCTGGTTTTCAGATGAGTGGCTATTAGCCTGTTTAGAGAAAGGCCTTGGGGACAGAATGAGTACTTGGCTTCCTGGAGTGCAGGACTTCTGCTTCTCAGTGGACCACAGTTTGACTTTGTTTTCAGGGTTGCCTTGGTGTAACAGAGTGTCTTTTATGCCTCTGGGGTTGCCCTTGCTAGCCATCACCTGCCAACTGGTGCCTGTCTATGTAAGTGTTCTGAGTCGGAAAATGAGGTGTGAGAAATACTTTATTTGATTCTAGGCCACTCCTACCTTTTGGATATCATTAAATTTGAACGTTTAGGATTTGGCCTGGTTTGCTTGCTCATTTTTTTTCACTCAAAAGTATGCATTGGGTATTCTTCTGAGTGTTTACTATCATAGGGCATTGTACTAGGCACTACAGAATTAGAATCAAGCAGGAGAGAAAGGTCTGCCTTTATTAGATTTGTAGTATGAGAGGAAAGAATAAAGAAGTCAACCCAAAAGCTGTAGGGCCTTTCTATTGCGGGTTTGAACAGTGCTCTAGGCTGGCCTGGGTGTTAGGACAGGGAAGTCTAGGGAGAAGATAGGCTCAGGGGAGGTGGCTGGGTGGGAGGGAGTGCAGGTAACCTCACAGGGAGACCTGGAAAGGAAGAGCAGTAGCTGTCATAGAGATGATAAATAAAGGCAGTGACCAGAGCTCCTATGGGAAGGTGTGTGCACTGGGGAAGGACTGAATGAAGGTCAGGGGCTAGATGCTGAGACTCCCAGGCCATGTCGAAGACTCTGGATTCTTTATAGGCTAGGAGCTCTCTACCCATCTAAGAAAGTTGTCTGACCTACGAAGTATGTGTAGCGGACACGGATCATCTTATTTACCTGAGCTTGACCACCCGTCCTTTAGTCCCCTCCCAGTTCTGGAAGTTGCTTGCAACTTCATTACTCTGTGGTTATCATGGAAGCAGCTTTGTTGTATTAGGCTACTCTGTGTCCCCACTACAGCTGACTGACCCAGGGGTTTTTCTCCTTTCTTTTTCTTCCTTTCCTTTTCTGTTCTTTTCTTTTTTCTTCTTTCTTTCTTTCAATTTATTTATTTATTTGAGAGAGAGACAGAGTGTGGGGAGGGGCAGAGGGAGAGGGAGAGACAAATGTCAGTGCAGGGTGGGTGGGCGGGGGTGCTGGTGGACAGGGGAGGGGGAGCTCAGTCCCCTGACCCTGAGATCAAGACCCTAGCTGAAACCACCACTGCAATCCCCAGGGCCCCCCCGGAGGTTTTTCTTGCTTGATTCCTTGGGGTATTAGAACAGCAGCTGAGAAAGTGAAGTTAGTTTTTCTCCTGGGGGCTGCAGTGGAGAACCTGCAAAGTGAAGGGCCATCTGGCTGTCCTGTCAGTGGGCCTGAGGCAGAGAGATGGAGGAATGAAGCAAATCTGTGGAGAGAATTTAAATTTCAGGTGAAATCAGCAAGGGACGACCTACCTTTTAGTTCTCCACCTGCTCCAGCCCTTGGTTTTGATCTTTCCAGCTTCTATCATAGCCTAGGATTCCACAATACAGTAGTGGTCCTCTAAAGACATCTCCTGCATTTTGTTTAAAATAGCCAGAGTTGGGTGCCTGGATGGCTCAGTGTGTTAAGCCTCTGCCTTTGACTCAGGTCATGATCCCAGGGTCCTGGGATCGAGTCCCGCATCTGGCTCTCTGCTCAGCGGGGGGATCTACTTCTCTCCCCGCCTACATTTCTCTGCCTCTTTGCCTACTTATGATCTCTCTGTCAAATAAATAAATAAAATCTTTTAAAATTAAAAAAAAAATAAAATAAACTAGCCAGAGTTAGTTTCTGTTACTGTGTGTGGATATTTATAGACATATAATTCTGCTTTAGGCCCATTTTCTAGTTATAAATGAGCCTCAAAGCTTGTTAATTCATGGAAAGTCAATTATCCTCCAGTTTTGTTTAAGATATAAAGGAACAGGGGAAGTTAAGTTCATCTAACATTTCTCAAGAATGGAAATGTGACCCAAGGAGACTCTGCTGCATAAGCAGAAATACCTTAGCAAGTTAACAACATAATTTATGGGTTTGATTGTAAAACCTTAATAAGAAATGAAATTTTACCTGTAACGTTCTCTCTCATCTGAGTCTTTACAGCCCACTCAGGTCTTATTTCTTTTTGAAGGTGATGCAAACAGCAATAGTATTAGCATATATTTAAAAAACGTGCTTTATTTATATGTGTGATCAGCTGCATTTTCTCAGTTCTGTCTTTGCTGTATCATCAGTTCTTGGGGAGAGCAGTTTGCTAATGGCAGGGTCACTCACGCCCATCTGGCCTCTGGGTCTGCTAATTTGAGTGAACAGTTTCTGCCAAGCAGTGGTGAGATTGGAGAAAGTGCTAGCCTGAAGAGTGGGCACATTAGAGACCGTTCTGCGCTGGGGTGTGATATCCAGTTAGTCTCGTTACCTAGTTACTGAGCTGGTTGGGAGACAGCGTGGCGCCGTGGGTAAGAACAGGACCTGTGGATTCAGACCTGTGTGGAAATCCTCCTTCTGCTGTTTGCTGGGTAACTCCGAGAAAGGTATCCGATCTTTCTAAATCTCAACTTTCTTATCAATAAAGTGGGGTAATAATAGGACCTTCTGCCTAGGAATATTATGACTCAGTAAAATAATATTTATAAAGCACATAGCAACTTTTAAAAAAAGATTTTATTTATTTGAGAGAGAGAGTGAGCACGAGTTGGGGTGGGGGAGGACAGAGAGAGAAGGGGAAGGAGTCTCCCCGCTGAGCAGGGAGCCTGATGCAGGGCTGGATCCCAGGACCCTGAGATCAGGACCTGAGCTGAAGGCAGAGGCTTAACTGACTGAGCCATCCAGGCGCTTCAAAGCACACAGTAGCTTTTTAGGTATTAGCAATTATAGGTATTATTATATAAAGCAGTTACCACAATGCCTAGAATTTGATAAATGCTATGGCTCTTTCACCACGAAAATGTATAGATTCATATCCTTAAGACTTCAGTAGATAAACCTCTCCCCTCATCTATCTGTCCTTGGATGGTAGGTTAACAGTACCTGACTTCATCCAACCTCTCATTCAGTAGGCAGGAAGACTGAGACCCAGAAGAGGGGTAGTTCCTCAAGGTCAGGCAGTGCCTGGCAGAGCTGGGTCTCAGGGTCCTGTCCCTTATATCAGTTCTGTACCCGCTGTGCTGTTTCATGTGCTGAAGACCTAGAGCTTTCCTAGCTACACTGATATGTATGCAGAGGATACATGACATTTAGAAAAGATACATTAGAGGCCACCACAAACCTCCAGACTTGTGAACATGGAAATGTTTCTCTGGATCCTTGTTTATCCCAAATCATATTTCTATCAGGATCATGTTTTCTGTGCAGAGCCTTTTATGTGAATACACTTCTAAAGCATCTTCTCTTGCTGGTTGTCAAGCTTTCACAAGCGCCTGAATTTGTGGTGATGTCATGGGCATTGGGACAAGGAGGGAAACTCCAAGTCTTATTTGTAGAAAGACGCTGGGCCCTTGGAACCTCAGTAACTCTTCTGAACACTAGGTGCCTCATCTGGAATATTCCAAATTTGTACTTCAGTGAAATTCCCCACTCGAACATGTCACAGATCTTTGGAATTGCTGCCCATGAGGGATTGAAACACTGGTAATTAAGTGCTTTAATGGTAAATATTTCTCTGTAACAGTTCCATTATATTTGACATTGGCTAGACCACTGTGTTCCACTGAGGACCGTATTTTAAGAGGGCTGTAGCCAAACATAATATACGTACGAACAGGCAGTGAGGTTGGGAACGAGTTCAGGGAGCTGGGTTCTGTGAGGGATGGTGAAGGAATTTGGTATATTTGCCCTAGAAGAAAGATGAAGAGGAGTGATAAAATCCGCCTTCAGATATTTTAGGGCTGTCTGGAGAAGGAGGGATTTTAGTTAGTCTGTCAGACTGGATATTTCAGGGAGACATATTTTAGGCTGTTTATGTAAAAAATGAGGTGATATTTGAACAATAATAACTGTAACAACTAAGGCGGCCAGTTAGTGGGTCCGTAATGAGTATCAAGTCCCATGCTAAATGCTTTCCAGGGATCACGATCCTTATTTTATACATGATGACATTAAGGTGCAGACAGGTTTGGGAATTGGCCCACGGGCACCCTGAGCGGTGGATCTGTAGGATTCCAGAGTCTCCTGAAGAGCATATGCCTCCCTCCCTCCCGGGGTGGATGAGAGGTTGTAGGAGGAATGGGTTCTGTGAGTACCGCCTTCCCCTTTTCCAGGCCACCCAGGACAGGACCTGGTTCTGCCAGTGCTCAGCAAACCATCATGCAGTGAAATGAATAAATGGATCTTGCATTGGGCGGGGTCTTGGATTTCTCTGGGCTCTAAGACTCTTTCAAACTCACTAATACGTTAGCAGGAAAGGGGATCCAACATCTCATCACTTGGCCATTGGACATGAGCTAGTTACGTTCAGGCTGGCAAGGCTGGATTTGGGGAGAGAGTAGCAGGCAGCGAGAGTGGGAAGGCTGGGATTTCCTTATAGCTCTATTAACTGGGAATGCCCCGGGCAATCTGATGTTTCCTTGAGAATTGTGGCCATTTTTTGCCCCGAGTACTGCTCACTGCTTCCTGTGGAGCTTGATGGGATTTGATGAGCTTTGAGGAGACCGAAGACTTTAGAAAGTCTCTGAAGAATGACTCCCATTGCCTTTGGATTAGAGGCTACTTTCTAGGAATGGTAAATGCCTTATGTTCGTGGCATACTTGGAGAACTTGGATCAAATGTCTCCTTTGATCCTAGAGATAAAGAAGATATAATTCCTCTTTTACTGAAGACACTGAAAGTGAGAGAAATTAAGGGACTCACTCAAGGTCACATGCAGTTCCAAGCTCCCTCGCAGCTGCAGGATCATCTACCTCCTTGGTGTCTCCACCTGGATAGGTAATGGGCACTTCAACTCCAGCATGTCCTAACAGAGCCCCCGATTCCTGCTGCTTCTCCAGGGCTCTCTGTCTTAGTAAAAGGCATCACAGTGAACTCAGACGTAATAGTTTCCTCTTGCTGCTGTAACAAATTACCACCAACTTAAATCAACATCAATTTTATTACTTCACAGTTCTGTAGGTCAGAAGTCTAAAACGGGTTGGCAGGGCTGCGTTCCTTCTGAAGGCTCTAGGGGAAAAATCCGTTCTCCCTTGCCTTTTCCAGCATTCAGAGGACACTCAGATTCCACGGACTCTTGCCCTGCATCACTCCAGCCTCTGTTTTGATCATCACGTCTCCTCCCCTGACCTGACCCTCCTGCCTCCATTGTTCTCTTATAAGGACCCTTGTAAGTATATTGGGTCCACCCAGATAATCCAGGATAATCTCTCCATGTATAATTTTATTGCACTTTTATTGCACTCTATATTTTAATTGCACTTGCAAGTCCCTTTTGCCATGGAAGATAGCATACTCACCGGTTTGGATATAATATGGATTATCTTTGGGGCCATTATTCTGCATACCACACCAAGTTCTAGGGCCCAAACCAAGGTCTTGCTTCTCTTCTTCCCTCCATTCCGTCAGCAAGTCCCGTTGGGGTCTCTGTCCTCGCCCCTTGCCCACACCCTGTCTCACCTGGACCATTGATGCCAATGCTGCCCAGCCACTCAGCCTGCACCCTCCTTGCCTCCCCACTCTCTCTTCTCTGCATAGCAGCTGGAGTGACTCTTTATTTTTTAAAGATTTTTAAAATTTATTTGAGATAAATTTGAGCGTGTGCAAGCAGGGGTAGTAGCAAGCAGAGGGAGAAGCAGGCTCGCCACTGAGAAGGGAGCTGGATGCAGACCTCGATCCCGGGACACCAGGATCATGACCTGAGCCGAAGGCAGACGCTTAACTGCCTGAGCTACTCAGGCATCCCCCAGGAGTGACTTTAAAGTCTGGGTTAGTTTACATCACTCCTCTTCCTGTGAGCCATCCAGGACGTTTTTATCTTACTCAGAAAAAGATAGCTAAATCTCTTTCTGTTGGTTATGGGCCCTACCGTCTGGCCCTCTTGTCTTTGCACGTCTCAACGTTCCTCCCTCTGCCTCACTCATTGAGCTCCAGCCACACCATATCTTGCTGTTGCTTAAACATGCCTGGAACATTCTTCGCTCAGAACTCTGCGTGGTTTACTCCCTCCCTTCTTTCATGTCTCTCCTGAGATTTTATCTGCTCAGAGCTGCTTTCCAGTGTCAGCCTGTCCACCCCACACTGTTCTTTTGTCCTGCTTTATTTTCCCACCCCAACACTTAGCATTCCTGACAGTAGTGTGTGTGTGTGTGTGTGTGTGTGTGTGTGTGAGTAAGTGTGCCATCTATCTTTCTCTGTGAGAGGATCGTTCATGAGGACAAAGAATTTTGCATTTTCTCAGAACCTGGTATGGTGCCTTGCATGTAGTAAAAATTTAATAAATACATAAATGAAAGCTGGGCTTTTTTTTTTTTTTTTAAAGAAAAGATTTATTTACATATTTTAGAGAGAGTGCTCACAAACAGGGGGTGGGGCAGAGGGAAAGAGAAAATCCTTGAAACAGACTCCCCACTCAGCACAGAGCCTGATGCAACATGGGCCTCCATCCCAGGACCCTGAAATCATGACCTGAGCTGAAATCAGGAGCCGGCTGCTTAACCGACTGAGCCACCCAGGTGCCCCAAAAGCTGGGCTTTAACTGCGGGTCTTCTGGTTCTGGATGGAAAATATTCTCCTGTACCCTAGGCTTCCTCGCAGTGGCAGTTTAGTTGTTAGTTAGAAACTCTCACCCCTAAGAGAGAAAACAGGGTGAAATGTTGACACCTAACCTAGGGAATGGAAGCACTATTAACCATAATTGTGGTTATTCAGTTAATGGACCAGGCTTTGGAGACAAATTCAAATCCCGCTGTGACATTTGCTAGCTGCGTGACCTTGAGCAGATGACTTGACCTCTGTAAGAATTCTCTTATCTGAAAAATGGGAAGAAGAGCCATGCCAACCTCACAGAGACTTATGAGGATTAAACCGAGTTCATGCATTAAACTAAGCTTTTTAGACTTTCAAATGAGTCGAGCGGGGCCTGGAACACACTAAGTGGTATATACGTGATTAACATTTTTCATTATACCCCAGGAGTGGCACAGTAAAGTTTCTAACTAACAACATTTGGGGTTATTCAAGAAAGAATGTTCTTGGTTGTAGGTACAGTGGTGAGGTCCAAAAGCTGGAAGAGTGAGGGCAGCAAAATTGAGCTGGGCTCCTGGCTGTGATTACTGGTGTGCAGGTGATCTGAGCTGGGTGATTTGACACTTCCCTGTCTGTCCTTCCTCCTTGGGGAGCCCACCTTGCTGCTGGTGAGGCGGAGAGAGAGAGAGAGCAGGAAAACCAAGTCCTGTTAGTGCCCCCATGACGAGGAAAGCACCCTTGCAAGGTGATGTGAAGATGTGACTAAAAGACTTCGAGAAGTTCCAGATAGAAATCTTGACAGGCCGGGGCCGGGGAGGGACCTCTCTCCACTGTGTCCCTAGATGGGGACAGGCAGCCCTCCACCTACCGAGTATTGGCTTACTCTTCATGGGGGACCGGCTCTGATCTCCTTTTCATGGCAGCCGCCTCCTGCTGCACTCTTCAGCAATGAGCATGAGGTCGGTCTGTCCCCAACGTCTTTTCCTTTTGTGACAGTGTTAAAGAAAAGGTTCCCCGATTTTCTCAATTCTTCCTCACGTGCATTTGATATCCTGCTTGCTTCCTAGAACTTGCAGAGAGCTCCTGTTGTCATATACTTTCTCAGGTTTTTTTTTACTTGTTTACATAAGATTTGAGGAAAGGTAAGTTGTTCGTACCATAAACCTGCGTTATCCAATATGATAGCCACCAGGTCCATGTGGCCTCTGAGCCCTTGGAAGGTGGTCAGTCTGAAAGAGATATGCTGTGAGGCCCAAGGTACCCACCAGATTTCAGAGACTTAATACAAAAAAAGAAAAGTAAAATGTCCCATTTATCACTTTTTAATATTGATTACCTAGTGAATGATAATATTTTGGATATATCAGGTTAGAATAACTTCTCTCCTATTTTTACTTTTCAGCGTAACTGCTTGAGATTTAAAATGACACATATGGCTTATGTTTGTGGCTTACCTTGTGTTTCTCTGGGTTGGTCCCTCAACCTGTTGGACCAGAGAGCAGCCAGTAAGGTTTCTGTCTGCTGTAATCCATTCTTAGAGCTGAACATCAAGTGAGTTTAATTTCCCCCCCAGGATTTCCTCTCCCTTCCTCACCCCTTGCCTTTGTCTGTGATCCTGGACGCACCAATCAGATCCTCTTCAGGTTTTAGGCATGGAGACTGTTGATCACGGAGAGCCTCCTGCTTGGTGCTTTGCCTCATCTGCTAGTCTTTCTCTAGGACTCCTCCTCAGGTGTCCCCAGCCAGGTAGCCCTAAATGTGAGTGCCCTCACAGTTCTGACTTCAGCCTCTTCCTGCCCTTCCCTCCACGTGCCTCCCCTCCTCTTCTCATTTCACATTGGCCTCGGGTGATCCCATCTATGATTATGGGCTTCACTTATCATTTTTAGACAGGTGACGCTCAAATTGGTGTCTCCTGCCCCCACTGCTCTCCTGATGTCATTAGCTCAGTCCCTGCCTGGATGACCACACTGGGGTGCCCCGTAGGTACCTCAGAACTTAGTATGTTCCCAGTGCGACCCAGACTCTTCCTCCTCCCACGTTTGTTTCGGCCTGTTTCGTCTTCAGATCTTAGGGAATGGTGCTCAGATCCACCCACTTTTCCAAGTCAGGTACTCCGACAATAATATCCTTGATGCTCTTGGTTCCCTACATCTAGTCAACGTGCTGGCTCTATCAGCTCGATGTCTAAATCCTTTGGAGTGTACCCTCTTCTCCACACTCTCTGCTGTGCCCTAGCTCAGGACGCCATCGCTCCCTCTATCTCTGCCTCAGCTGCGCTACTCCCTTCCTCCTTGCTTCTGGTGTTCCACTCCTCTTGGCAGTTCTCTTCAGCTGCTGTGATTGTTCTCAAACACGGAGTTTCACTCTTAGGATCCAGTCCTATTCCTTTATGTGACCTACAAGGACCTGTACTTTCTGGCTTCCTTTCAGCCTCCTCTGCTCCCCCATCAGCCCAGCTCCTTGCACACCAGCCAACTTGCATCTTCTTTATGCCTCACAAGTCCACCCGCCCTTGCTTTGTCTTGGCCAGTCTCCTCAGTTTAGGTTAGGGCCTCCTCTTGGGCCCCAGGCTTCCCGTCCGCTGCTGTTCTGACGAGGGCTGCTAGGCCGTGCTTGTTGATTTAGTTTGTTCTCCCTGCCCTTCCTTCTGTGAATCCAGAACACTGGAGAGCCTGTGCTTGTCCATCTGTATCTTGGGGATCCTGTGCCCTGTCCAACCTGTGCAGTGACCTCATTCAGTCTTTGTGGAGTCAATGAGTAACGATTTCGGCTATTAGAGGTAGTTATAACAGTAGATGGGAAGTGGAAGCAGGACTCTCAACCCTTGGCTCCTTGCCTGTGGGTGTGGTAAGAGCACAGCCATTCAGAGCAGTGCTGGCTGGCCATCTCCCCCTACCCCCCGACTGGGTTCTGCTCCCTCAGCGAGCTCTCCACTGGGTCCCGGGAAGGCCCAGGGTCCTAGTGACTGTTGACCACCCATCTGGGATGGTCTGATTGGCACATGCTGGTGAAAGATCTGATGAGCAAGAGGTCAAACTTAAGGACTCAAAATAATTGTTTTGTGTTTGTGTGTGACTAGGGCTTTCGTTTATCGACCAGCTTCTCCCTGTGTTCCTGAAGACCCAGCGTCGACTTTGGAACACTTGATAACTGAGATGTGCGTGAGACAAGATCTCTTTGAGAGCCTATGCCTTTCTGGCTGTGTGCAGCACATACCCGGAACCCCCAGAATGATGTGTTTAACCTCTAGACAGTTGCAAGCAATGACCGCCAAGTGCAAGACCGAGATAGTTACACTGACAACATGAAATGTGGAAAATGGGTTTTGTTTCTTGCTGGACAGTGTATTTCATGTCTCCTGGAGATGTGACTTAGGAGTGTGATGTAACAGTTACATAGCCACCTGGTGTCGGGTCCGGCGCTGCTTCCTGGCCTCGGAGCCTTCCCCTCTGCTGGAGGACACGGGTAGCATCTCACTGTCCTTCTGAGCTGTTTTTGCACTGACTTTGCCCTGCATCCCACCCACTTAGTCATGACTTTGGTAGGGTCTGAGGATCTGAAATCGTTTAGGTATAGATACAACAGGATGATGAAACACTGTCAGCTTGTGATTAGAATATGAATGGTTGCTTGGGTCTCAGATTCACATTGAACGTCTTCCAGTTCACGCTGCAAGATTCTGTGGTCCATCTGGAAAGGGCCATAAAGCATCTTTGTCATCTTCTTTTAGTACCTGGAATACACTCAGAAGATCAGAAGCAGGTTTCTCTGTACAAAGAGGCATGTGTTTCCCATCAACAAACAGCAGTCTCTTCTGTAGCTGGGTTCAAAATCTTTGTTGTGGACTCCTTCTGGCATCTTCTCCCCTTTGGTGGATCTGTGGGATGATACCTTTGGGTTTGTCTGCTTTCTCTTTAACACCAAGATCTGCTTCATCCCAGTATATTTTTAAATACCAACTGTGAGGGGGTGCCTGGGTGGCTTAGTGGGTTGAGCCTCTGCCTTTGGCTCGGGTCATGATCTTGGGGTCCTGGGATCGAGCCCCACGTTGGGCTCTCTGCTCAGCAGGGAGC
Organism: Meles meles; assembly: GCF_922984935.1. NCBI lineage: Eukaryota > Metazoa > Chordata > Mammalia > Carnivora > Mustelidae > Meles > Meles meles. The sequence continues at coordinate 152,955,089 of NC_060066.1, read as the reverse complement.
CTGCTCCCCGGCTTTCTGTCTGCCTGCCTCTGACTATTTGTGATCTGTCAAATAAATAAAATCTTTAAAAAAATAAAAATAAATACCAATTGGGATATGCAACTTGTGTCCATGCGGAAGTGTCCACTGACATCCACCAGACCAGTCTCCTACTTTTAGTCCTAGTTTCTGGGATAGAACCCTGTTTAGACAGACGAAGCCACCTGAGCGGGCCCTGCTGAAAAGCCATTTTCAGTTAGTGTAAGTCTTCCTGCTGGTGTTGGAGAGAGCAAGGTCTCCTGGGATTCCATCTGGAAATCTTACTGGATTTGCAAGGCATAAGTTAATATAGAACCCCCTCCCCCAAATAGTGTAGGGTAGTGTAGGGATTAATTTCTTTGCCTTGAAAGACATTTTCAGAGGTCCATCTCAAGAGTCTTGCTGATAAGGAAGTTATTTCTAATATTTCAAGGGAAACAGAACACAAAAATACTTTTATTTTCTCAATACTTTTTCTATCCATGCCCTTCCATCTCTGCAGTGCCTTCTTAATGCCTCTCCCCTACATTCCTTCTCCTCTTTCACTCACTCATTAACCTTAGGTCCCTGCTTCAAATGGCATTAATTACTAACCATGAAACTTAGTAAGTGATGCCCACAAGGGAAAAGTCTTTCATTTTTCCCCCGCTTTGGGGAAGAATGAATGTCCCTTATAGACCTAAGTGAATCCATTTCACGATGAAAAAATTTATATTTTTTCCTAAATCAAGTGAGCATCTCCTTGCTCCCATAAAGGATATGGTTCCCTGACGACTGTTGTTCTGGGAAGCAGCATCTGACAGAAGAGAGAGTGTGGGCCTTGGAATCAGAGCCAAGGGTTTGAGACCCAGCTTGGCTGTTATTCTGAGCAAATGATGTCACTACTCTGTATTTCCATTAACTTGTCTGTTACATGGAGTGAATAATATGTACTTTGCCACGCTGTGTTAAGAATTAAAAAAGAATGAATACGTGCTTAGCCCCTAGTGGACATTGGAATGGGAGTTCTAAACAACTCCCTCCAGGATCTTCGAAAAACACCTTATCTTGGCCTTCTTGAATCCAGCAAAGATGTCGTCTCCATGCTTTCTTGAAACTCGATTGTGTTCTCTCAAAACCTCATGAGGCATGGAAGAGACTGATTACAACAAAATTCAAAGTTTCTCTGTTCTTCACTGATGCTTTTAAAAGGGAAGTTTTGAGGTATGAAATAGGTTTCTGGAATCCTCTTTAAGATTTTTGTATTCTCCTTTTGGTGGGCTATGTGAAATGCATGGCCTCAAAAATGTGGGCTGGTGTATAAATGAGGATCTGCTGTTCCAGGAGCCCAGGAATGCTGGAGACGCCCAAAGAGCTTCTTCGGGGAAGAAGTGACTGTCCCTGGGGCCTGGGCTTTTAATCAATGTTGAAAGCCATCATGAGGGCTCCAGGGCATTAGTAATATTTTTATGGGCAGCAGAGTGATACTGTATCTGCTTTGGCAGAAAAATATGAACTTCCTACTCTCTTGTTAACAGAGGACAGTCAAGGGGCAACTTTCGGACTGCATGTTTGTGCATGTTTGTGTCCCTGCCCCCACAAATTCGTATATTGACCCTAATCCCCGTGATGGTATTTGGAGATGGGGCCTAGATCACAAGGGTGGAGACCTTATGCTGGGATTGGTATCCTTATCACAAGAGACACGCAAGAGCTTGCTTTCCTTCTGTCTCTTTCTATCTTCTTTTCTTTTTTTTTCTTTGTCTCTCTTTTTCTCTCTCTATCTTTGTCTTGTCTCTCTGTCTTGACCATGTGAGGATACATCCTGAAGGTGGCTCTCTCCAAGTCAGACGACGGATCTGCAAGTGCCTTGATGGTGGACTTCCCAACCTCCGGAAATATGAGAAATAAATGCTTGTTTAAATCACCCAGTCTGTGGTATTTTTGTTACAGCAGCCTGAGCTAAGACAGTAACTAAAGGATTATGGCAAGAACTATGTTACTCAGAGTGTAGATTTTATCGCAAATCTGAAATGGAAATAAAGTCAAGGCTCTGTCTTTATTTACTACAATAAACTTTGTGTGTTAAGTGGGCTTTTCTATTCTTATATTTTATTGTGCGGTGAAATAATAAACATTTATTACATGATTATGACATGCACTCTTTTCAACATTTTGCATGGATTTTCTCATTTATTCCTCACCATGATGTTGAGGAAGGAATTTCTATTTCCAGTAGCACAAAAGGTTGGAGTAAAGATTCCGCAAAGGCACCCGATAACATTGGTCAGTGGTGTCCATCGTCTGATGATGGACTAGTTGACTGCTCATTAGGGAGGCAGCCTCCCATGGGTGCTAGGAACCCTGGAGGGTGTGCCTGAAGACTGTCCATGCAAGGTAGGTGACTGTGTGCACACCTCGCCCCCCGACTGTACTCAGCACATTAGAGCACATCTAACGATTTGACGTCATCTTAAAGGCTCTACATGACTCAGCTTCCTCTTCTGTTATTCTGCCCATGTCTCTCTTTTTCGTACCCTGCATTCTGTGTCTATGAAGCAGTTATGGCTACCTGACATGATGTTATGTGTACGCAGGAAGATCTGGTTAACAGTCCGGGGCCAGGATTCCCACCGCATGAAGGGTGGTCAAGAGCGTAACAGTGCCAACTTGTGGGCTCCAGGTCAACACACAGTGCTCACTGGAAGAGCTCTTTACCCAGAAAGGAGAAGGAGCAGCAAGATCAGAGTCTGTGGTGTGGGCTGGTCTCCCATGGCCCATGTCCCTCCTGATGGCCAGCACTGGGGCCTGGACTGCACCTGTCATTCTGTTGGCAAAGCCCCATTCGCTCCCTGAGGAGAAGGCAGGGGTGTGGGGGGCCAGCTATACTAGTGGATCTGGCCAGGTGCCATATAACACACATTTAATGCAATACAAGGACATTTGCTGCCTATCCAGAAGAGGGAACAAATCCTCCTAAAAAGGAAGAAGAATCTGGAGCCAAGTGACAGCTCAGCACCTCGCCTTCATCTAAGGGGATGGTCTAGGCTCAGAGCACCCAGGGGTTGTCCTGGGATGCTTCCTTAGTCATCCACCCTCCACTCTCACTGATGCCAAGAGAAATGAACAAACAAGCAAAGCATGTTACATTGGGTAGGACCAGTGGCTACCCTGAATATGGAGATGGAGGGCTATCCTGCGTGGTCTGGGTGTGATCCGAGCCTCCCCAGCCAGCTGAGACAGCATGTGGTCATGGCCACTAACAGCCCCTTCTAAGGAGGAGGACTAGACCTCAGACCTCTCTGGCCTATGCCTGTGAGCCAGGAGCCCCAGGTATCAGGGTGTAGCCAGCTGAAAAGGTCAAAGAATGAGTGTTAATGGGGACTGTCAGTTTGCTGATTATAGTGTGTGGATTTTCTCAGTTCTGTCTTGACCTTCCCCAAATTGTGGATGTTCACACAGCAAGAGTTCTTGGCCATGATAGGTTCTCTCCTGATCGCTGGAAGGTCACGGAGGAGGGTCCGGTTACCCATCACCAGCCTGTGTAGCTTGTGTATTATCTTTTCTGCAGCCCATATGCTGTTCTGGTAGTCAAACTTGGGCAGTCAAATGGAACCAGTCGTTGGTCTGCCCTTTCGGAAGGGTGTCACCTGCTGCCCTGGGACGAGCCAGTAGGGTGGCGACATTTCAACCCTCCATGCAGTTATCGATGTGGACGGTGGATCCTTGGACCCTGAGGCAGCAAGACTCTTCTCTAGGGGAAAGGCGTTCCCTCACCTATTAAGGTCCACAGGGAAATGTATTCTAGAGGAGAATAAGTGACCTCCATCAGGATGTGGTTGTTGTAGCATTGACTAATCCAGTTAACGCTTGTCTCTGCTGGTTGTTGTCATCTTGTGGCTTAAAGAGAAAAATGTACCATCACATTATAGGTGACATTAAAGCAGAGGACATTGGAATGATCTTGCACCTTAACTTGTATCGGTGGGGTCACTCGATGGGTGGGTCCCTTGATGGCCCTGAGGAAATCCTGCGTCTTTATGGATTAGCTGGGCTACCAAGATGGGAGTCTGAGGTAAAAGGGATCTCAGCTTTGGGTGCCAGATCCAGTTTTGTTTCTGGTCATCTCCCTTTGCTATAGCAGTGCTGATTTTGGTGAGGGTGTTATCAGTCCAGACATCACTATGGGTCTAGGGAGGGGAGAGAGAGATCAGTGTCCCCTCTCCTCACTTACCCCCTTACATCCTGAGGCAGGAGATATTCCTGTGTCACTTGAGGTGTAGAGTATCCAAGGATGGCCATCTAGTCCCTCTTTCCTAAGCCTGGGGTCAGTGCCTCCTCAGGAAACCATTGTTTTAGCTGTCTCACCCAGGACTTTTCAGCCCCATCATTCAATCCAGACAAAGAGGTTATATCCTGTACAAACTTTGCATGTCCTATAACATCACCCACCAGTGCAGGGGACTTGGAAGTTCCTAACACTCCCAGGAGAATTCCGGTATTGTGCCTTTCTATGACTCCCTTACCTGATGGAAGGCCAGTATGGCACCTGAGCATGTGGCAGTAATTTTTCTCTGGTGTGACTAGGGTGGTGGTGACATGTGTGTGCCATATGAGGATGGCAGTTCCGTATCCAGAATAGGGTCAATGGCTGTGAGTCACCAGAGGAATCCACAGCTGGGTATTAGAGGCCCAGTGTGATTAACCTGCCGGACCCTTGCCTACAGGAGGCCCTGCATACATGTGCTGATTCTCTTCGTGGTACTGCTTGGCAGGAATCACAAGATTGCGCTGCATCTTGACTTTTGCATCTTTAAGGATGACTTTCATGGATCTGGCTCATATCTGCATTTCAGGTGGGCTGCCATGACTGGTTTGCTTATGCACCCAGCAGGCTACCATTGTAGCTTGTTAGCTCAGGAATTCCAGTCATGTTCTCGTTTGAAAGGTCCTTTGCTATGGGCATCCACACGAGTGACAAAGATTTAGTCATTCCATGTGGCAGGCTGTTGCTGTTGTCCTTGTCCCCAGACAGAAGATACCCTAATAATCTTTAGTTGCCAGTCTCCTACCCAAATGGCTAGACCAGTTGTCACAGCCCAGGCATCAGGGAAGATTTAGTGAGGTGTGTGGAGTGGGGGTGGTTTGCCCAGCCATCACCACTGCCTGCAGTCCGTTGGGTAAAGCATCCTCTTCAGGTTTCCAAAAAATGGGGGCCATCCGTGTGGTGGACAGCCATGGCAGCCCAGTGGACTACTCCAGCTTTTAGTTTTGTGGAACCACTGGTAAAGGCTTTCAATCAGAACCTCTTCAAGCGGCAGTCTGCCGGTGGCTGGGAGACCTCTACAGGATGCTCTGCTCCCTCTGGCAGGTTTACCATCTGCTCATGGAGTCCACTGCTCCCCTGGGGTCCTGGCCTGGCTCGGTCTTGTATGTACCATTTCCATGTAACGATGGGCTTGTCCAGTTTTATGAGCGGCATTTGTGAGAACCCAGGTAAGGATGGTCCCCTGAGGCCTCCAGACCCCATAAAGTGCTTTGGTGGTGAGACAGTCTGTCTTTACCAGAGCCCAACAGGAGCGAGAAGCAACGGTGCATATCGGGCAGTGGCTTCAGGCAGCTCGTGTGTCCAGAATCTGAGAGACCGGCCCCTGGGTGTAGTCCCCTGCTGCCACAGCCTCACTCAGCACGTGTGCGTGTTGTGGTCGTGTGCAGTTCCACACACCTAAGAAGCTCCAGAGGTCCCAAGGCCAGTGCCTGGGCTGCAGTTTGCTGAATGGCTTCCAGTACTTGTGTTGAGAAGAGCCCTGTTCTAAGGTGGCTCCAGAAGGCTGTGCAGAGGATATGGATTGTCAGTATGCCGGGAGGCCCGCTAGCTGCGGTGCTTCCGATTAGTGCGTGCACCCAGAGACTCTGAGTCCCGTTCAGCCTCCCCAGAGTATCCCTTGACTCCTGTTTGTGTCCCCTGGGAGGCGTGGTGACTGGACGCTTGCTGTGGGCCCGGCGCTCACCGGCTGCTCAGAGAATGTGCTAGTTTGTTTCCATGTCGTAGAAAGCACCCATCTTCAGACAAGCTGTCTCTTTCCGAAACGGTTTAAACCTTTTACAAAAACTATAAAATGTTGCTATTAGAAAAGCAATATTTTCTTCCTAAAAGAATTTGGAAAAGAGAAAAAAAAACTCCACAGAAAAGTAGGTTGGCAAAGATTCTCATATGTTTTCTTTTACTCTGTTTTGTGTGTTTGTCTGTTCAGTCACACAAAGCTGTGGATTTTGCATGTTGTCCCACGGCTTGTTTTAAGAATGAATGAAATATCGAGTATCTACCAACAGGACAGAAATGAACTGGGTCTTTCTACATCAGAGCTCCTTTCCTACAGCACTGTGGTGAGGTGGACAGTACTCTCCCTTTTTCTGCAGTTGGGGGAATGAAAGCTCTGAAAGTTTTTGTCACTTGCCCAGATCATAGAGCTAAGGAGAGCCAGAGTCAAAATTCATTCAGCGTGGGGCTGACTTCAAAAACCTATGTTCTTTCGACTTTGCATTTTACTGGCCATCAAATATCCCTTCTCATTATAGCGTGATGTGAACGGACTGCCAGGTGAGAACATCCTGGGTAGGGACATCTGCCAACTGAGGCAGAATCTGCCTTTCCAGGGGTTTCTGCCTCCCAGCCCCAACGCGGCACACAGCCATGAGGTGAAGCATTCTGCTTGCCTTCCCTGTGTAGCTTCTTATGCGTGGGGCCTCTGCTGTAATATTGGGCGCACATGATTGATTCCGGGTGTCACATGTCCCAAGCTGGGTTGTGGCAGAGGGGCCCCACAGCAGTGCTCTTGAACGGCTTGGCTCTGTCCAAATTGTACCTCTGACTCTGTGATTTGATTGCACACTCCAGGCTTGTCTGCCCTGGCTCTGTTAAAGACCTTGGCTCAGGATGGGGGCCCTTTTGAGGTCAGGCCTTTGTGCTTGCTCACGTGCAATCTTCTGGAATTCATTGCACAGGGCTGAGAAGCAGCCCAGCCTGCCCCTACCAGTCTACCAGGCTCATGGTAGAATTCTTAACCCAGGTGCTCTATTTTAGAAGTTTATATCCTTTATTGTAAATAGCTAATAAAAAGAGACAGCTATAGGCCATTTATAAATGCAGTTCTCGAATCCAAATTCAGAAGGTTTACTAAATGCCGGGAGCCTGGTCAATAGCCGTTTTAAATGCATTTATTTCTGTTGGGAGGCCAACTTTCTCCCAAATAGCTTTGCTGTCAATAGACTCTTTGTTCCTTGATGTACAGTTTACAAATAAATGAATTTATAGGACTTGCTAATGTGCAAGGGCTTTGAAATTAGTGCTAAATCTGCAGTCTATAGTGTATTATCTAGTCATCTTTGACAAACTCAATTATAATCTTCTTATGCAGTACCTTCTGTGATTATGTGTAGAGATTCCTAAGCTACTTTTATCCTACTTGGTTTTTTACAGGGGAAAAAAAAATCTTCTAGGGGGCTTTTCACCAAAGTGTGTGTGTGTGTGTGTGTGCGTGCGCGCGCGCGTGTGTGTTCATCTTTTAGATGAAGAGGACCCAGAAGATGGGGGGTAAAGAATAGCTTTCACAGTTGGTTAAGTGTTGGTTAAGTATCAGAGCTGGGAAGGCATTTGACTCCAAAATCCTGCGACATCTTTTGGGCCTACCAATTCTGGGAACTTTTTTATTGGTGTTTAGAAAAGGTTTGACATATTTGGGAGGGTATGTCTTTTCACTCCCTTGATTTGGAATTGCAGAATCTCACTAACCCTTTGGTGAGATGTTTTTCCCCCCAACTGTGCTGACTCTTTAGGCCTGAGAAATGGCAGTTCTCATCCACATGCTCGGAATCACCCCAGCCATCATTTATCCAGTGTCAGAGTCAGCTCTGGGGGCTTGAACAACAGCACCCCCCACTCTTTACAATAGTTCATGAGGTTAATATTTTTAGCTTACATTTTTTTTCATGAGCAAACCAAAACTCAGACTGGTCTGGTACCTTGGCCGAGATGGTACAACTGAGAAGACAGAGGAAGGGCTGCCGTGAGGTTTGCCTGCCGGGGAGCCTGTCCCCTCTGCCTTCTGTGCTGCTAGCCTGCCTGTTCCTGCAGAGAGGAGATCATTGCCAGGTCACTTGACTACCTGGCGGAAAACTGCAGAGTAGGTCCTTTCTATCAGGTGATGTCTGTCTGGAAGCTGGAGTGTTTGCGGAGATTCCTATTCCCTTTTTAGGTACCTGCGGTCGTTTGCTGCTTTACAGACCTGAGGTCTGGGAGAGTTCTCGGGGTCCAGTGGCCAGTTGCATGTGCATGAGAAGACTTTCTTTAACTTGCTCTAACTAAACATGCTCCCCAGCTGACGTAGGTTGGTAGAAACACATTTCTAGGAGGCAGGTGATTCACATATTGATGGTCAAAAAGCATGAAATGGATTCAGGTAGAATCCAAACAATTGCAGTGAAAGTTCAGGACATTTTATTTAAAGTAGAAACTTCCAGTAAAGCAGAATCCCTTCCACCCCCACACTTCCATGAGCTCAGAAGATTTTGATTTAATAATCCTTTATGGGTAATATTCAGTATTTGAGCCAAAGGCATTACAGGCTACCTCTCTCATGAAGTGGAGGCCATGGCCAGGCCAAGAGAAAATGTGGGTTGCCATGGGTTTCAAGGTGGTGATTCTCTAGGTTGGAGATTCTTCTAAGGGATTTAGTCCTGTAACCAAAGCCAAATGCTTGTCTGGTTCAGCAGGAAATGTCTATTTGAATATGCTCTTCTTGCTTTCAGCTGCTTGTGACTCTGAATTCACTGATGTCCCGAGGATGTCTTCCCAGACCCTCCTTGTGAAATTATTGGCACGGAACTCAGTGTACTGGCCTATAGCTAAGTGACTTAGGAGAGCTACGTGCTGTTGCATCATTTTAAGAACAAATCTTCGGGGGCGCCTGGGTGGCTCAGTGGGTTAAAGCCTCTGCCTTCGGCTCAGGTCGTGATCCCAGAGTCCTGGGATCGAGCCCCACATCGGGCTCCCTGCTCAATGGGGAGCCTGCTTCCTCCTCTCTCTCTCTCTCTCTCTCTCTGCCTGCCTCTCCACCTACCTGAGATTTCTGTCTATCAAATAAATAAATAAAATCTTAAAAAAAAAACAAAAACAAACAAATCTTCGTTCTTCTGTGGTCAAAGTTCGGTCCCTATGCTCCTCAGACATATGTTAGGGAGTATCCCCATTCACTTAAATGTGTGCCATGCACCGTGTCAGGTCTTAGGGATATGGAGGAAAAAAAAATGCATGGTCCTTGCTCTCAAAGATCTTACAGTCTAATGAAGAAGGTCACAGTCTCAGAATGTCAAAAAAAGCTAGCTGAAAAAATGCCACCCTTTTTTTTTAAACGTAAGAAAAGGTAACATCATTTTCAGAAGGTATTGCAAGGGGAAGGTGTCTGGCCCTTAGGAAGACCTGCACATTGAATCCGTTAGTGCATTAGCGGGGTGGGACAGCAATGATGTGTCCTTGCGATGATGTATCCGTGCGATGATGTGTCCTGCAAGTTTCTTCCCAATGCGTGATTCCAGGCCAGTGTTTAAAGGAGGCAGGCTTAGCCACACCAGAGTTGATGCCTGGATCCTTGTTATTCTAATGCTCTTCTAAACTCCTCCCCAGGTGGTCATTGTACAAACAGCTGTCATTACATGCAGATACAAACAGCCTTCCAAATAGAATTTCAGTGCTCACCTCAACAAGTATTTGTATGATTTCTGTCTGATATGGAGAGAAGGGAAGTCTCCTGAGCATTTTTTGACTTGTTGTGCTATAGCTTCTTGTATGTGTTTTTTAGGCTTCTGTTTACTCTTTAGAACTGTAGTACAGTGACTTTTTCTGTCCACCGAACATTAAAAAGGGCTGCCAGGCTAGGGAACCCCCTGTAACTCGCTAGGGAGCACATGCATAGCTTTGTAAAGGCAGTTAAAAGCCATTTTTAGAGATTCTACTATTCTCTTCCTTCCCCCCACCCCATAAATACAAGGTAGAATTTAAAAATGTGTAAATATATACCCACGTATACACATAATCACAGCCACAAAAACATATACACATGTATGTGATACTACTCGAGACTGGATGTTTGTGCCCCTCCCCAAATCCATGTTAAATCCTCACACCCCGTGTGAGGGAAGGTGGGAGGGGGAACGTTGGAAGTTGGTTAGAGCATGAGCATGGAGCCCTCACGAAGGGCATTATGCTCTTACGGAAGAGCTCTCTAGCCTCTCCCACCATGTGGGGCACAGCAACAAGCCAGCTGCCTACGAACCGGTTCTCACCAGACATAGAATCTGCTGGCAACCTTGATCTTGGACTTCCCAGCCTCCAGAATGGTGAAATATAAATTTCTGTTGTTTATAAGCTACCCAGTCTGTGGTATTCTGTTACAGCAGCCATAATGGACAAAGACATGTATGCAAATCCACAAACAGGACCTTCACAAACATGTACACACATATTCACAGCTCTCAGACACACATATGTACGTATGCACCACTCATACTTGGACACACACATACATGTCAAAACATGCAGAGACACATGTAAGCACATACCCTCACATGCACATATACTGTGTACTTGGGCAAAACCCTCTTCTGATGACAGTGACTTCTTTTTCTCTTTTTGCACATTTGTGCCTTGGCCGTCTTCCCTGTAGCAAGCCAGGCTGAAAACTTTAAACAGCTACAGATTTTGCCCTGATAGCTATGTTTGCTGACATAGATTCTCAGAAAGAGAGGAATATTGAAGGAAAAAGGTCTCTAAGCAAATCATAATCTTCCCCAAATAAGCACTTGTCTAGCACAGGTTCTAGGCTCACCAGGGATTAGTGGGACAAGCCCTCAGCTGAGTTCAGGACTCGAGTTCTGATTCTGATTTCGTCACTAACCAGCAGGACAAGGCACAAAATGAGCAACTAGCTAGATGATCTCTCAGATTTTAGCTCTGAAATTCCATGCATGTTTTTTCCCAGTGACAGAGGAAGTTCAAAGCAGAATAGGATGGGAGTAGCATGTGAATAAGATCTGAGTCCCCACCTGGAATAAAAGCAAAAGCTGTTCCCGAACAAGAGAACCTCTTTACCTCCTCACCGCTTTGCTCAGTGCTTGTGTTAGATCTATCTATCAATCATTGGTTTATTCATATGGTGCCTCTCACCATGAAATCTAGGCTCTTGAACAATATAATCGGTCTAATTTTGGTTTCCTGACTGCAGAAACGGATGCTTCCCCCGCGTGTCTCTTGTCTCAGCTCTTATTGATTTTGATGGTGAAAGGGATTAATCTGATGCGCCGTGGAAGCAGACATCAAGATCTCTTGAGCAGAGAGAAGTTTCGCATTCTGTCCATTTGGCATTTACAGGGTATTTCATTAACGCCACGGGCGATTCGTGCACCTTGTACTTTTGGCTGCCCTGCCAGTGCTTCTGAAAAAGGAAAGCCTTTCTTTTGCTAGGTAAGAGGCGGAAAAAGCGGTGGCTCAGCACCTCCCTGGAGTCCGATGGGCATTCCGTTCATCCCTGCTGCCCCTGGGAAACAGGTGTTCCCCTGCTGACCATTCTGTGCTACTCCCCAAATTCTTACACTTCTTAGCCTAATGTTTCTGAGATTATATTGAAATGACCCGTTAACTTCTGCCTTTTGTAGAATTTTAAAACCTCAAGTCTTTGTCTTATTTCTTAGCGTATCCTCTGCGATGTACCTGCAGTAGGTATTCAATAAATACTTCTTGAAATAATTACTGTCTTGAGTTGATCTGGATGCAAGTAGGGATGCAGAGAGGACACTTTTTGTAACCTTTCCCCATGCTGTGACATCCCTGGCAGCTCTGTCTACTGAAGTGGCACCAGGGACATGCCAGTCTCCTTTGTGGCCGGCTGAAAGCACGTGTTTACTGGCCAGTGTGGTCTATTTTGTAATCCTGAATTGAGACACCGCAATTGGCCAGGGTTTCTGCAGTGGGTCAAGGCATGTTCTAAGAGCTGGGCCATTCCCAGATTGAAGAGAGTTTGTCTTGTCTGTGACCTGGGGAAGAAATGAGGTTGGTGTCCGCCTACCTTGTCTGTCTGGGGATGGGTTGAGAGGTGGTCCAATCACTGGCATGCCAAACGGAGAGAATCTCATATTCCTTACAGCCAATCCCTGAAACAAACCACAGCTCGTAGGTACCCCCCATGGCTCCTGGAGGGCTTGTGTTCAAGTCACTTGAACTCCTAGAGAATCCAGGTCCGAGGAGGGGAGTCAAGATCTAACAAAAGATAACATTTTTTTCCCTTAAAGATTTGTTTATTTGAGTGAGACAGAGGGCATGAGCAGGACGGGCAGAGGGAGAGAGAGAATCTCAAGCCAAATCCATAGAGGACAGAGCCCGACCCAGAGCTCTCATCTCACAACCCTGATATCACGATCTGAGCTGTAACCGAGAGTTGGGTGCTTAACTGACTGAGCCACCCAGGCGCCCCGATAACATGTTTGTTTTTTTTTTTAAAGATTTATTTATTTGACAGAGAGAGAGAGATCACAAGTAGGCAGAGAAGCAGGCAGAGAGAGAGGAGGAAGCAGGCTCCCCGCTGAGCAGAGAGCCTAATGCGAGGCTCAATCCCAGGACCCTGAGATTATGACCTGAGCCAAAGGCAGAGGCTTTAACCCACTGAGCCACCCAGGTGCCCCAGCATGTGTTTGTTTTTGTTTTTGTTTTTAAAAGCATGAAGGACAGAAGCTTGCCTTCTGTGCATATGGTCAGCATCGTATTTGCTTGTATCAAAAAAAGCCTTTAAAAAAAAATCACTTGGGTATTTTGTGATTAAAGTATTTATTAAAATCCCTGGTAGATGTCCTGTTCTATAACATAGAAATAAAGGGGGGGAAATAAAGAACATGGATAGCTCCTCCTGTTCGGAAATGAAAGGAATGAGCAAAATTGTTTGAGTATCTTCATTGTGCTAGGTATTTGAGCCTGTGCTTTGTCTCTTCATGACAACTACGGTTTAAGAATATATTCCTTCAAGTCTTCATGAGGGGGCAATGCAGCATCTTAGACTTTCTTGGTATGCTGCTTTGCCCCTCCCTTGAAGGCATGAAGGAATATACTCACGAGACAGAGTTCTTTCCAGCGAGCCGAAGTTTCAGATTAAAAGGGCAACAGAATTTCTTTCTTCTTTTTTTTTAAATTAACATGTATTGTATTATTTGCCTCAGGGGTACAGGTCTGTGAACCGTCAGTCTTTCACAATTCACAATGCTCACCATAGCACATACTCTCCCCAATGTCCATCACCCAGCAACCTCGTCCCTCCCCCGCATCCCCCAGCAACCCTCAGTTTGTTTCCTGAGATTAAGAGTCTCCTATGGTTTGTTTCCCTCCTGATCCTATCTTGTTTCATTTTTTCCCTCCCTGCCCCCCACGACCCCCCCGCCCTGCCCCTCAAATTCCTCCTATCAGAGAGATCATATGATAATTGTCTTGCTCTGATTGACTTATTTCGTTCAGCATAATACCCTCTAGTTCCATCCACATCGGGGCAACAGAATTTCTGAGGAACAGGGATCATGTTAACGCCTGGACCTTAGAGAGTGAACACATTTAGTCTGGAAGAGGACACCCCATAATGGGCAGGTACCCCAAAAGACACAGACATGCAGATGGGAGGGGATGTGGAGAAGTGTTGGCAGATTCCATCTTTATTGGGGCAGGAATTCGGGATAGTGAATTTGTTATGTAAGAAACTAAACTATTATAACAAAGAGATTTAAACAAACAAACAAACAGTGGCAGTTACATCATGTTTCTCTTTCACCTGCCAGTCTAGATGTAGCTGGGTATTTAGAAAGGATAGTTGGCTGTGCTCCCAAGATGTCTTCCTGGGACACCCATCTCTTTTGTCCTGGGGCTCCATCATCTCCTGGGGTGGTCACAGTTGGCGTGCCACTACTGCCACTGGCCGGGGGAAATGGAAGGAAGGCAGCTTCCTTTTCCTCAGGTGTGGTTGCCCGTGGCCCTCCCCCCGAGTTCGGATGTACGGCCACCCTCCGCTGCAAGGAGGGGCAATGACGTAGCTTCTGACTGGGGGCGTGCGGGACCTGCTGCTGAGGGAACAATGGGGGGGGGCAGTCAGTGATCTCTGCCATCAGGAGATCAGGAGAATGGGAATGAAAACCGTGAAGGACCTTAAATACCTTTTATCAGAGAACTCATAGTCCTTCTAAAGTCAGGGAGAAGCCTGTTTCGGACCTCTTCAGCCAGTGAGGGGTGCAGTGGGCAGAACCAGCTGGGAAAGGACACACTTCACTGTCTGATACACCTGACACTTCTTATTTGAAATCCTGCATCTGCTTCAGGACCACATCGCCGTGAGCTACATCGGGTCCGTTCATGGGAGGATTAGATCTGGGTGCGCTGTGTCTTTCGGTTCCTTGGTTTGATTCTGTTTGAAATGTTGGCTGGCAACCAGAGCAGGGAAAGGGAGAAAAAGGGATTACTTTCTTATCACGAGGAAATGAGATGTCTAAGCTAGAGTGTCGTGATATTTTTTTAAACAAATTTTGAGGGAAATTCAGCTTATCCTGTTTACCCTTATGGTAGGCTTTCTGGGCCATGAGAAGGAACCTATTTTTGCACTTAATGAAATGGATCTTGGCAGGAAAGGGGTAAAACTAACTTTAGATTTATTTAAAAAGTAATGTCTGTACCACTGACTTATCTTCTGTCCTTAAAAAGAGGAGCATTTTTCCAGTGCTTGTAGAAAGACTAAGCAATTCTTCTCTAGTTGCTGGATGGTCCCATTAGCAAGCTCATTTGTCAAAGTCTTGTTAGGTGATCACAGAGGTCCTTGCCCAGGACCCAATCTGGACTTCTCACCAAGCCCTCTGTGTGTGTGTATCTCTGTGTGGGTTTGAAATCAGTATTCAGACATGTCAGTATAAAAGAGAGACTCACAGCACCCATTTTTCCTCTGATAAAATGCTATATCCAAGAAGAGGACTTAAAACATATAAAAAACAAATAAATTGGGCCATTCCATTGAAATATAATATCAGACATTGTGTGTGTGTGTGTGTGTGTGTGTGTTTTTTTTTTTTCTTGCCTCTGTATGTTGGAGAATCCATAAACGCTTTTCTCTCAATTCAGTAAATTACACTGTGGCATTCTCAGGTTGAGGTAAGAACTTGGGAGGACAGTTATCTAATAACAGTATCCAGCTTTTGTTTGAAATGAAATAGAGGCTGTCTTCCCTACGGAAGCAGGTGGGATTATTACCAGACAGTCTGAGGTGCCAAACACATGCCTGAGACAAAGTCTGTGACTGGTGCATCCTGAGGACTGTGGGGTCCTTGAGGTCATCACCGGGAGAGGCGCGGAGCTATGGCTGGAAGAGTGGCCTCTAGAGGCAGACTGCCCGGGTTTAAAGTCGCTTGGCCACTTCCTCACTGGCTGACCTTGGGCAAGTCAGGAGCCTTTCTGGCCTCAGTCCCTTCATCTACAGAACTGTGTCCTGCCATCTCACACGGTTGCTGTGAGAACCAAGTGATGGATGCCGTAATGTCTCACAGCAGTGTCCGTCACATGGATGTGCTCAGTAAACGAACAACTTCATTTGATACCCTGTGTTTTTGCCACTTCATTTGATACCTCACTAAGAAATGGGGGCAGAGTGGGTTATGTACCAGCAGCATGGACATGGCCAGGGAGCAGGTGAGAAACGTGGGATCGCAGGCCTCCCCTCAGACCTCCCGAATCAGAATCTGCAGGTTGGGTCATCCTCCACCGTACTGTTCAACAGCATCTGTCTCCTGAGTGCCTCTGCACCAAAATACTATTCAGGTGTGTTGTTCTTTTAAAATAATGATAGTATTAGTGACTTGAAACTCACTTCGATTCAGGACCACAAGGCTGTTTAAACAGATACATCTGCCTCAGTGCTGTCCTGACCTCACAGAATTGATGCCATTTTTGAGCCAGCAAGTAAATTGTATGTATGTTGAACAATGAGATAAATTTCACAGGACGGTTTAATAGGGGATTTGAAATTCTAACATGCGTAAGTCATCTTGCTTTCTCAATGCACTGTCCTGAGTAGTGGAATCAGAAAAGAAGTTTATGTTGGGTCTAAGTTTTTGTGTGTGTGTTTTCCCACTGTGGACTTAGAAGTGATTAATTTACAAATGAGCTCTCTTGAGTAAGGAGGTGACGTTGTTGGCCGGGCCGAGCGGGTCGGCGGTCTAAGCCAACTTGCGCAATAAATGTAAAGAGCGTCCTAGGTCTTTGTTTGTGAAGAATTTATGGCCATCTAAGGGCTGGAAGGCAGTTTAGTAAATACAGACAAACTGCCCAACAGCCGGAGGGAAGAGATGCTTGAATCATACACGTCTGTGGGAGTGGACGAGGTGGGCATTCAAGACTAATGATATAAGATGTTCTTTCCATTCCTAGCCTGATTGAATGAGGCTTAATTCGAAACCACACTTTCTCCTTTTCTTGCTGCTTCAAAATTCGCCATCCTTTCCCATCCTCTCTGGATTGATCGTGGGGCTGATCCAGCGTGCTGCCTGTCTACAGCCGTAACTTCTTTCTCTTTTTATAAATGGAAGATTATCCCTTTCTTAATTCCTTGTTTTTATTGCTGTCAGATGGGAGGCTTCCAGAGAAGTGACTTAGCATTCATTGTACCTTCCCAGAAGGTGATTTGCCTCTTGATGGAGATGTTCTTGAGGATTCTGATAGTGGCATCTTGGCGTCCTGTCCTCTCTGACTCTCACAGCTCCTCCCTTGTCCCCTCCCCCAACACCCCTCCATTTCCAGTCAAGTGGTCGCTCTGGCCTATCGCCCTGGCCTGTCCATCTCTTTTGGAAATCTATCCTCTGCTTCCAAGGTACAGGGTTTTATTACTTTCCCTCTTGATCAGCATTTCACAAAGTTTATCCTGCCAGGTTTTCCTAGGTATTCTGCCTCCCCTCGGCCCCTAAAAAGGGAATTGGTCAGGAAAACAATGCAATATGCCGATTTAGACAGAACTAAATATGATTCTCTTTGTTGGTTTAACCACAGGACAGCCCAGAACATTTAATACGCTGCCAGGTGGGTTTGGGCTGTTGTATGCCTCATTCCCAAATTTCTTTCCCGGTAGGACCCTCTTGGGAAGCATCTAGTGAGATCAGCGTGCAGGGAAATGCACCTTCCAGTCTCTTCCTTGGTACCTCTGCTGTGTGCTTCTCTACTTCCCCTGTTATGTTCGATGACCCCATGTGCTGCTGTGAATTCTGTATCCCAACTTCACCCTGGATTAACTGCTGCCACCAGTAGCCAACTTCCACTGACCACTGACTTTTACCCCCAGCCTTCTACAAGCGTTTTCTCGGAAAAGCTCCCTCGCTTCTTCAGTGCGTGGCAAATCAAGTTCAAACACCTCACCTCTTATTCAAGACTGTCTGTGTTCTTAGACCAACCAGTTGCAACCACCCTTCGGCCTTCCTGAACACTCCATGTCCTCCCCCGTGCTTGGTTTTTCTTTGTAGCCCTTACACTTCTTAGTTTACTTATTTCTTCTGTCCCTTGTCCATCTTCCCTCAGCTAGAACGTAAGCTCCACGAGACCTGGATGTTTGTTTTGTCCGTGGTGCTGTATCCCAAGCATGTGTGGCAGTGTCTAGCCCCCTAGGAGGTACTGGGTTCAAGTTCCAAATCTACTTGAATGAATGACTGAGAATTTTTTGTTTCATCGCCCGCCTGGGCTCCGCGTTGACTCTCTGCTCTTTCTTAGTGTGCATCCACTCTCTCGAAGCCCCTTGTCTTGATCTGTCATTACTTCTCTGTGCCCTTCGGAGTCTAACGTCCTAAGTACCGTGTCTCCCAAAAAGTCTTGGAGCTGTTTCCCCATTGGAATGTTCCCGCATTTGGAACATTGTTGTTTGTACCTGTCTTATTGGTAAGTACATTCTGCCCGGTAGTCCAGTGCCTTGTAAGCTGAACAAGGAGCGGGGGGAATTGGTGTTTGCCTCTTTCTTCACGGTGGAATATGCTCAGTAAATGTATAAATGAATAGAGCAAATCCAACATCGGGTTTCTGGTACAGCAAGCCGCATTTGTGTCTCTGGCTGCCGAGTGGGCTGTGGCGTTGTGCTCTGTACATCTGTGTCCTTATCGAGGCCCTTGAGGCGAACGCTTGGTGTCCTCGAGAGGCTGTGAATGGGAATGTTTCCCCAACATTTCTTTTCTCCTGAAAGGCATTTCTTCGGTATGTAACAAAGCTTGGGTTGCAGAAATGTCAACTGCTCATCCTGGGAGGAGAGAATGGTCTAAGAATTCAGATGGGAGGGTTGTGAGGGGCTCGAGGACTTTCTCTTTCCAGGTTTCTTTTTTGCATTTCACCCCCCCCCCTTTTGGGTAAATAGGTTTCTGCTTTCAGGCAAGTATGCCTATTTTTTCCCCCAATATATTTTTTAAAATTTCTTTCTCTTTGTTATTGGTTCCCCCCCCACCCCCCACCACCTTCCCTCAGAGAGAATCCAGACACTCCCACAATGTATAAACAAATGCTGGGAAATTGCAGTGCTCTTTTTCACAGAGTACGTTTTCGTGGGCGACACTGGGCCCCATGTTTGTTTTAAGGCTGCTGACGCTGGCTTTCCACCAAGCCGCAGGAAAGTATGTCATTCTTTCTCTTCCACAGCATGTCTCCTGTCCCCAGGGGGCTCAGTGGCAGCCAAGCCATAACTTGTCCTCTGTCTCATAAACCCTCCCTAATCCCCCAAGCCTTTTCTAATACAGCTTTTCTATTTTTCCTTATATCACCACCTTAAGTGTGTTCTGCTCTAAGGTGGGGATTACCTAAATGAATAAAAATACGTATTTATTTGGGAGGTAGGATAGCAAAGGCTTGAAACCAGGCAGACTTTTATCCCCAGATTCTCCCATTGGCTAGTTGTGTCACCCTGACTGATGGTCTTTTCTAAGCCTCAGTTTCTTCATCTGTGAAATGGGGACAGCAGTGCCTGCCTTGTAGTGTCACAGCAAGAATCCGATCAGATAATTCATGTGAAATTTGAAGCACGGTGTGTGGCGTTTGGTTATCACTCACTAAATGGCCAAGATAAAACAGGTTATACTCTCTGGTTTTCCAGTATATGGGGTCCTAGGACCTGAATCTTTTTCATCCTATGTGTACCTGACCCATAATAATAATTTTGGTTTCAAAGACAAACATGCAGCGTTTTGCTTTCACACGCCATTCAGCTAAGTCAAGTGAGGAGCACAGCATTGCTGGTCTCTGCCTTCTGTGTCCAGACATGTAAAAGAAAAAGCTCAAACGTGAAGGTGACTCCATGATGCAGTAGAAAGCAGTATATTCCCTGGGAGTCTGGCATTCCCTATGAGTTTATAAGCAGATCTGTAGGCAAAGGAGGACTTTTAGGAGGTGTTTGGTATGCTGGGTGACATTTCCTGGATGATGTGGTGACATTCTTTTTTTTTTTATGTTTTATTTATTTATTTGGGAGAGTGCAGAGAGGGGTCGGAGCAGTGGCAGGACCTTAAGGACATCTAGGACTGAAGTTCACATTCTTCATCCACATTTAAGGGCGCTTTATGTTGCCTGTAAGGACAACTTCGCCAGTCACCACACTGTTGGGCTGACTCTGACACGTAGTGTTTTGGTGCAAAGGGCACAATTCTTTTAAGTTGACGTCATTCACTCCTTGTTCCCACCTCTGTTCTAGCTGGACGGTGACAATTACAGGCCCTCAGACTGGGCACAAAGATCCCTCCAGGGATGCTCTCAGGGTAGCCCGGATGTGCAATGGGCGAGGACCCAGAGGTGGCTCCCTCCATAGGTCTTGGCCTGTCTCTGCCAAGCTACAGGTGGGCTGGTTCTCTGAAGAGCTAGGTCTTTCTACACCTCTGTTTTATGCCTGGCTGTGGCCTTGGTATTTCAGCCACTCTGGACTCTGAAAGGGAGGGGCTGGGCCTCGAAGCTTCAGGCACAACTCCCATTCAGCCTGCTTCTCAACCTGATGTTGCTGGCCTTCGAGCCCCTTTCTGAGCCAGCAGTAACACACTGGTAAACCCTACCCTAGGGGATGTGTGATGGTGGCCCTCCATTCTGCCGCAGAGAGGGGAGATGCCTGTAGATCGCTGCCTCTGCCTTCGCTGGAGAGTCTAGACTAAGGAGGAGCCTGCAGGAACTGCCTTGAGATATTAGCAGGGAGATAGGGACACCAAGCTGTGTTACTTTCAAAAGTTTACACTCCAGTCAGCCTACTGGAGAAAATTGCCTATTTCCTACATCACAAGGAAGGATTAACCACATAAAGACAGGCCGTTTAAAAAGCCTAAGCCCCGATAGAAAGGCGTATAACTCCCTGTCCTAGTTTGAGTTCCCACAGAAGCGGAAGCTGAGACAAGGATTCCAGGGCAATCCTTGTGGCAATTGGACCTCAATCCCAGGGGGAAATTCTGGAATGTCCTGGAGCACAAACACCTCCAAGTTACCCTGAGAGGTGAAGGGTCTTCTGGCAAGGAGATGGGGCGGGCTGTGCGAGGTCAGGTCCATGTGCTCAGAAATAGTAAAGGCTGAGGGAATGTGAAGGAGTGCCAGCTCTGTTCCATCTATTATCCCATATTCACCTTCCAAAAGTTCCCAGACTTTTTTTTTTTTTTTTTTTTAAACAGAGAATGAATTCAAAACTCAGAAAGGCAACTGAACCCCAAGGTCACAGAGCCAGTTTTTGAGATGCAAGTTCACAAGGATCTAGGTTTCCTGACTCCCACTTCAGTGCTCCTTCCACTTGGTTACTCAAGGCAGAAATTTAGATTTGTCATGATTTATGGAACAATATTTCCCTTACCAACGTGGGTTTGTTAGTCTTTTTCTGAGTGAAAAATTGTCAAAGGGATTAAATCCCCTTTGAGAGCCAGAGAAAGAGCGAAAAATGGCTGAGTGTGTAAATAAAGTCTCCCAGGAAGATCATATTTTTGAAGGCATTTATTATTCATGTCTTTTTGTCATTGTCATGTCTTTAGTGTTTACTTGGTCTTCTAGCTTTTTGCTTTTCCAAGGGCACGGCTGATCCATCCTAGAAGAGCCCGACAGCCATTGCCTTAACAATGGCTCGTTACTGTCCAGGTTATTTAAGACATGGTGCAAATATTTATCACAGTAAAGCAGCTTCTAAGCATGTCTTACCAGGTGTGATGAGGCGTGTGACTTTTGCACATCGCACGTTTGGGGAGCTCCTCCGGACGGAAGGGTCAGGCTTGTTTATAAAGCACTGCACTAGGCGAGAGTGGGCTCTCTTAGATTCTGAAATGCCTCCCAAGCCTTCGAGAATGCCAAGAGTGGAGAATGCCAAGAGTGAAGCGTCTGTGGGATTCTCCAGGCTGAGCCTGAGACTTCGACCAGCCTGTGCCCAGGGGAACACATCCCCTGAGGGTGTTGACTGTGGTCTCTGGCAGAAACAAAAGGCCCCAGCAGACCAGAAACATTTACATTGGAAACAAAATGCTTGTGTGGGATTCCAACTCCTGAAACTAGCTAGAAGCATGACAAATTATTCTGAGCTCTGCGCAGAGGCTTCCAATCATGGATTAGCCAAAGATCATGTCCACTGGACAAGTGAGAAAAAGATCCAGAGCTTTCATCATGTTCCCCAATTCCTGGATGCATTTTGGCATTGATTTCTGTCCTTTCATTTGCTTATTTCTCAGAAGCACAAAGTTTAAGTCCTATTATGCAATCATTCATAAACTTTTGAGAAAAAGAGCTTCATGTTGGAAAAGCTTGCCCGTCTTTCTTTAGAATTCCCAGAAGGGAATTGCTGGGTGTTAAGGGGAGCATTTTTTTAAGGGGATGCTTCTGGTTTCCAGAAATGGTAAAAACATTTTTACTCTCCATTGTAGTGGTTCCTGGTGTTTCTTTCCTTAGGTCTTCTTCAGTAATGGACATGTCATTCTTTTCCACCTGGCCAATCCAATAGGCTGAAGATGATGCAGCATCTCCCCTTTAATTTGCATCCCTTTGAGTACAGCTGTGGATTTT
Organism: Meles meles; assembly: GCF_922984935.1. Taxonomy (NCBI): domain Eukaryota; kingdom Metazoa; phylum Chordata; class Mammalia; order Carnivora; family Mustelidae; genus Meles; species Meles meles. The sequence goes on along the minus strand of NC_060066.1, from coordinate 152,933,002 downwards.
TTTCTTGTGGGTATTGCCTATTTGCATGCCATGCATTTGCGTGTACTTGAAGGACACCGTTAATGCTCTTCTCTTGTCCTTCCCTTTTTGCTGCCAGAATGACTTCAACTACACCAGGCCCATTCCTGCTTCCCCAGGGCTCCAAGTACATACGAGCCGGTTAGAGAGTGCCTGTGAGGCCCTGGGAGACAGATCAGCCCCTAGGGTTGCTCCCCACTCAGGGCCTCACCTGCCTGTGTGTGCATATGAGACCAAATGGCTGTCTCTGGCCAACAGACTGTTTGTGGGAGGGGATTCCAATCAGGCATATTCCTCATTCTTTTCAATAAAGCACGGAATGAGTCCCGGGATGGTGGTCCATTCCTACTTTTTCAAGTCAGACTCTTTTGTGTGTGTGTTTTTTTTTTAAAGATTTTATTTATTTATTTGACAGACAGAGATTACAAGTAGTCAGAGGCAGGCAGGAAGAGAGGAGGAAGCAAGCTCCCCGCTGAGCGGAGAGCCCGATGTAGGGCTCTATCCCAGGACCCTGATTCCATGACCTGAACTGAAGGCAGAGGCTTTAACCCACTGAGCCACCCAGGCGCCCCTCTTTTGTGTTTTATTGTTGGTATAGCTTGTTCTGTGTTGCTAACTTTTAAATTAAAAAACAAAACAAAACTGTATTTTGTTTGAAACAATAAACACAGCTTTCTTTGAGTGACTTTATTTTGCCTTCTAATGAGGTGACCCGGGTGGGGACAGTCATATTCTGTATCAGGCCATTGACTCCGAGCCCCTTTGCTTCTTTTTTTCCTAGGTCTGAGAGAAAGGGCTGTTGAAATCAGGAAATCTTCCCCTTTCTGGTGTTTATCCAAAGCTGGGCCCCTTGGAAATGGGCCATTTTTTCCCAGTCACATGTGTTCTTTACCACTTTTCCTACTAGCTTAGTGAGTTGGCTTGATCTTTGTTAGTGGAGAGATGTCGGCTCTGGGATCTGCAGTGAGAGTGGCGTTTTCAGGGTGGAGAACGAGCTACAAATCCAGGCGGACACGAGTCGGAAGAGAGGTAAAGCTGAACCCGGTCCAGTCCCTCTGAAAATGGATCTGTTCATTTCCCCTAGGAATTTTCTTGTGCCTGGTGGATGGATGATTCTCTTGGAACACCACTAGGATTACGAAAAGGAGAAAACAGGAAGCAGGAACCAAGTACACTATGTGACCTGAGCAGGACCTGGGGCGATGGGCGCGGGTTTCCACCCTGCATGCAGGGTCCTTTCTCCGCCACTAGAGGGCACTGTCGCCACTCTTAAAGCAATAGTACACGGGAAACACTGGTGGTTTTCTTGGAGTCCCCAGAAGCCGGCTGCGTTTAAGGTGCTACTTGGTGTCCCAGCCTCCACTCTCAGGGTGTGTTATGAATAGAACAACACTCTCCTGCCCAGTCAGGCAGGGGGAAGATCAGTGTCTGGAAACTCCTGTTGTAAATGAAGCGCAGTCCCTGCTCGTTTGTGTTTCATTAATGAAATGTGATTGTAACCTTGGGGCTTTTTCACACTTCCCAGGGCAAGTGCTGTACATCCAGTCTGCTCTTGTCCTTTGCGCAGGTACTTGGTTCAAATGTGGCTGCAGCACGGTTGTGTTGAGGTTGGGAGGGGAGGACTTAACTAACTCTCTCTGTCGATTCTGTTTATTTGGGGAAGAGCTGAAGAGTGCCCATGGTTGGTATGGATCAACCTGACGGAAGATTTTCCATTTAGAGAGGATTTAAGACTTTAAGCAAGAGAAATACAAGCCATATTTCACTCTCAATACATCAGGGAGTTCTACCATTTAACAAAACCACTGTTCTGACTTCTGGGGTTTTTAGGTCATCTGGCAGCTGCTGTGTGGGGTCAGTTCCTTGGCCTTTGGTCAGAACTGCCTTCCAATTACGAAGCATCTCTTTATTGAAATATTTACGTTTCCACCAATCTTTTATCTATTTTTTTTCTTGTCAGCCTTGGAGGATGGATGAGGTGACCTGTCCTTTAACTGTGGGATTGGAGGAGCTTCTCCCTAGAAGGTCACCAATGTTAATCCAGAGAGCTATGGGCAGTGCTGTTCCTGGTTTGCTGTACATGGTTTGGAAGTGGTTGTTGCTTGGCGACTAGTACAGTGACAGCTTATTTTCTGGGCCTTTGAACCTGAATTTGTACAGGAAGAACATAAAGGACTCACTGAGGAAATCTTCCCCCTTGGCTCTACCCCAGATCTATGGAGTTCCACTATCATTATAGCTAATAATTATATAGCATTACCATGTTCCAGGTATGGCTTATTTCTAATTGTTTGTTTTCATGAACTTTATATTTTAGCACAGTTTTAGATTTACAGAAAAACTGTGAAGATAGTACAGAGAGTTCCTATATACCACACATCCGGTTTCCTCTATTATTAGCATCTTACACTGGAATGGCACGTCTGTTAAAATTACTGAACTGATAGGGACACGTTGTTATTAACTCAAGTCTAGGCTTTATACAGATTTTTTTTTTAGTTTTGACCTAATGTCCTTTTTCTGTTCCAGCATCCATCCAAAGAACCACGCACACTACATTAGTTGTCAAGTCTCCTTAAGGGCCTCTGTTTCTCAGACTTCCAGTCTGTTTCTCAGACTTTCCTTGTTTTTGATGACCTTGGCAATTTTAAGGAGCCCTGGTCAGGTATTTTGCAGAATGTCACTCCATTGGAATTTGTCTGGGGCTTTCTCATGATTAGAATGGGGCTGTGGAATTTTGAGAGGAAGACCACAGAAATAAAGTGTAGTTCTCATCACATCAGATCAAGGGCATATACTGAGTTATCAATGGTTGGTGCTGACCTTTACCCCCTAGCTGAAGTAGTGTTTGGCAGGTTTCCTCCCTGTGAAGTTACTACCCCCACGCCCATATCCATAACGTGCCATTGGAAGAAAGTCATTATGTGCCTTCCACACCTAAACAGTGGGGAGATATGCTTCACCTACTTGATGGCCGAGTAGCTACACACACTTTTTTTCTTTTTCACAATTATGCACAGGAAATTTGTCTCTTCTTGCCCATGCATTTATTTATTCAATTATTTTTTTATCAGTATGGATTCATGGAGATTTATTTTACACTCTGGGTTATAATAAAATACTGTTTAATTTTGTTTGCTCCAGTTTTTCCAGATTTGGTCACTGGGCCCTCATTCAGTTGGCTCTTGGGCCCCTTTGACCTACCTCCATCACTGTGAGTTTCATTCTTGTTGCTGTTGTCTTTGAGTATTTACTTATTTTCTGGCACTACAAGATATTCTAGACTCATCTGGTTCATCTCCTGACCCATTCCTAGAATCAGTCACTTCTCCAAGGATCCCTGGTTTCTTTTATTGGAAGATACTATTAGAGACCAAGATCTGGGCTCTAGGTATGTTTGTTGCTACAAGGGTACTATTGTCTATGGGTTCTCTCAGCTGTCAGAGGAGGGAAATATACGTGTGTACCCTAATCTATAACTGCATTTACATGTAGCCATCTGTATCTGTATTAAGCTAAGGGTTCATACTAATATCTCCAACTCTGATCAGTTGCCGCATGGATCTTTCCAGTCTCTCCCCTGGCTTATCTATACTCTCCTGCTCCAACAGTGATGAACTTCACTCCTTCTGCCAGCATTTACTTAATTGTTCAGTCCGCTACACATGTATACCACTATCCGAGGTGTTAACTCATGTCCGTATGGAAATAGTTTTATCAACTAGAGTAGAGCACTTATGTACAGTCTCTTCACTTCCAAAGTCACTTAGGTCGCACCATTTTTCTTCACTATTTATTAAGGTTGTTTCATACATTTTTAATACAGTTAGATTGTTCTGTCACATTCTGTATTTCATCCTAAGATTCCCCTGAGCTTCTAAATGATTAAGTTTACATATATTAAACATTATACTAAAAATTCATTGTTTCACCTGCTCATCTATTTAATCCTCCCCTAATTCTTAGAAACTATTTGTTTTTGTTTTTTTTTTTTAAGTAGGTTCCATGCCTAGCATGAAGACCAATGCAGGGTTTGAACTCAACGACCCTGAGATCAAGAGTCAGTTGCTTAACTGACTGAGCCACCCAGGTGCCCCCAAACCATTGACTTTTTAACTGTCTCTATAGTTTTGCCTTTTCAAGAATGTCATGTCATTGTAATAATGCAGTATGTAGCCTTTTCAGATTGACTTCTTTTACTTAGCAATACACATTTAAGACTTACTGGTATCCTTCCATGGTTTGATAGCCCATTTCCATTTATTATTAAATCATATTGCAATGTATAAATTTATTCCAGTCTGTTTATTCATTCACCCATTTAAGGACATCTCGGTTGCTTCCAATTTTTTAGCACTTATGAATAAGATGGTTACAACTATTGCATGCAGGTTTTGGTGTGGACATAGTTCTGAAATCAGGTGGGTAAATACCTTTGGAGTGAGATTGCTGGATTGTATGCTAAAACTATATTTACCTTAGTAAGAAACTGTCAGTCTGTCTTCCAAATTGGCTGTGACATTTGCATTCCTACCAGTGAAGAATGAGGGTTCTTATTGCTCCATCTCCTCTCCAGCAGCTGGCGTTGTCAAATTTTTAAAGATTTTATTTATTTATTTGACAGACAGAGATCACAAGTAGACAGAGAGGCAGGCAGAGAGAGGAAGGGAAGCAGACTCCCCGCTGAGCAGAGAGCCCGATGCGGGGCTCGATCCCAGGACCCTGGGATCATGACCTGAGCCGAAGGCAGAGGCCTTAACCCACTGAGCCACCCAGGTGCCCCGCGTTGTCAAATTTTTTACTTATTTTAGCCATTCTAAATATGCAGTGGTATCTCATTTTTGTTTTATTTTGTAATTCCCTAATAACAAACGATGTTAAATATTTTCATATTCTTATTTCCTATCAATATATATTTTTTTTGGTGAAATCTCTGTTCGGATCTTTCATCCATTCTTATTGTTTTTTGCCTTTTTTTTTTTAAGATTTATTTCTTTATTTTAGAGAGAGAGAGAGAGCAAAAGAGAGTGCTTGCATGAACGGGGGAAAAAGCAGAGGGTGAGGGAGAGGGAGAGAATCTCAAGCAGACTCCTGCTGAGCATGGAACCCGAGGTGGGGCTTGATCTCATGGCTTTGAGATCATGACCTGCCCTGAAATCAAGAGTTGGATATTCAACTGACTGAGCCACCCAGTCATCCCCCATCCATTTTGTAAAAGACCTTATTTAGGGGTGCCTGGGCGGCTCAGTGGGTTAAGCCTCTGCCTTTGGCTCAGGTCATGGTCTCCGGGTCCTGGTATCAAGCCCCGCATGGGGTTCTCTGTTCAGCAGGGAGCTTGCTTCCTCCTCTCTCTCTGCCTCTCTGCCTACTTGTGATCTCTCTCTCTCTGTCAAATAAATAAATAAAATCTTAAAAAAAAAAAAAAGACCTTATTTACTTTTGGAGAGAGAGATTGAAAGAGAGAGAGAGAGAGAGAGAGAGAGAGAGCGCGCGCATAAGCAGGGGAGGAGGGGAGCCTGATGCGGGGCTTGATCCCAGGACCCTGAGATCATGACCTGAGCCGAAGGCAGATGTTTAACTGACTGAGCCACCCAGCCCCTACCCCCCAAATCCATTTTTAACTGGGCTTTCTTGTCAAGTTTTATGAATTCTGTGGATACAAGCCCTTTGTCAGATACGTGTTTATAAATATCTACAACCTTCTGTGGCTTATCTTTTCGTTCTTTTAACAGTTATCTTTTGCAGAAGCAAATGTTTTTGATCTTAATAAAGTCTAACTTAGGTTGTGCTTTTGGGGTTGTCTTTAAATACTCATTTCCAAATCCAGGGTAACCTAAATGTCCTCCTTTGTTCTTTCCTAAAAGTTTTATCATTTTGCATTTTACATTTAGGTCTATGATCCATTCTGAGTTAATTTTTGTGAGCAAGGTAAGGTTTGTGTTTAGCTGCTGCTGCTGCTGCTTCTTTTTTTGCATTTGATACAATTATTCCAGCACCATTTGTTGAAAAGACTGTCCTTTCTCCATTGAATTCTATGTTCCTTTGTCAAAGATCACTTGAGTTAATCTGTGTGGCTCTGTTTCTGGACTCTATTCTGTTCCATTGATCTAATGTCTATTCTTTCATCAATATTGTGCTGTTTTAGTTACTGTAGCTTATTGTACATTTTGAAATCAGTTAGTAGGATTCCTCTAACTTGTGGTTCTTTAGTACTGTGTCTTCTCTTCTAGATCTTTTGCTTACCCATGGTTTTAAAGGCTTTACATATATTACTTCACTTAATCCTCATCGTGGCCCACAAAGAGGCCCCAAGAAGTTGAGCAACCTGTTCCGAGTCACACAGCTAACACATGGAGGAGGCAGGATTGAAGGCTTGGTGGGGTGGCTCCACCCAGCAGATGGTCACTGAAGGTAATAGAGAAGGAATCCTTATTTATTTTTGACAACTTAGTGAAAATATTCATGAAATTATTTCCTGGATCCATTTGGTTGGAAAATAGGCCATGGGGAGTCTCAGAGTTCTTGCTTTGAAATCAGAGACTTGGTTGGACTCCTGGCTCCATCAGTTACAAGCCACAGGACCTTGGGCAAACCTGAGTTCTAAACCCAGAGTCTTCACTTACGAGACAGGAACACAGTAGATCCCTGTAGTAATGTCTTGCTGGCTGACTCAATAACTCCCCGCTCTCCCTAATGGTGTGCTATCTGTGCAGCGTGATTCTGCTCCCCGGCCATGATGACTGGTTGAGTCAGGCCAGTTAGCTTCTCTAGGCTAGAACTTTGAAATGCAGAGGGAGGGGCCCTCGGTGTTGAGGCACCATTGTGACTACAGTTTGGAGAGCAGGTGGTACATCAGCTTTGGCTGCTGCGATTTCTGGGGTTGCCCCTCGTCCTCACCCAGCCTGGCCTGGATGCTTAGGGATTGATTAGTTCTTTGAAGGACTCCAGTATCTTAAAAAAACAAAAACAAAAAACAGCCCATTCCCCACTTCTTCTTCTCTGTCTTCTCCTTATTAAAACAAAACAAAACAACAACTTAAACCAGGCAGAACTAGCCCTTCTTGCTTACCTTAATTAGTGCTGGAATAATAGTAGCTACGGCATTGTTTGAAGGATTAAATAAGACAACGTACAAAGCACTTAGCACAGCGCCTGTCAGTAAGTAAGTACCTGGTAATTAGTAGCTTTTATTATTATCTAGAAAGAGCTCTTGATACTTACCTAGTACTTCATATTATAAACTATACACCCTTCTGTTACCTGCTTATTCTCCTTAACGACTGGGTGGAAACTGTGTCCGCACTTTCGGGATGAGGAAATTGGGCGATGTTTATGACTTTGCCCAAGATCACGCAGCTGTTGAGTGGCTGAGTCGGGAACCTGCTGAGGCCCTTTGCTGGCAAGCCCAGAGGTCCTGCCCCTGTTTCAGGCTCCTGCCTGGTCTGAGCAGAGATGAGTGATCACAGAGAGGGGAGACAGTTTCTTTTTCCAGTTTTCAGGGAACGAGTGTGGCGATAGGAAAGTACACTTTCCAGAGGCCGGAGAGCAGAATAGTCCAAGTTGAAAGTGGTGTCTCTTTCTGTAGTTAGGGTGAGTTAGGTTGGGGAATTTAGGCCTGGCGTTCTTTTCTGAACTGCCTTCTGAGGCATGAGCAGTGCCTGGAGTCAGGCACTGTTTCTGGCAGTTTCTGGCTTCCCCCATCTATAGCTTTCCACATGTATTGAACACCCCATTTTGATTAGTGCCTTCAATGTGCCAGACATCGTGCTATGGACAGAGATGAAGGGATACATGAAACCCATGAAATGTCTATATTCTCAGAGCTTATAATATGTCAGAGAAAACCCAGACAGGGTAACTGAGGCACAGCAATGTGAAGTCACTTGCCCGAGGTTATACAGACAGGAGGAGTCAGGTTCCAGAGCCTGTCCTGTTCATCATGGCACTAAACAGCTTCCCAAGGAGGGTCTGAGTATGGAGTTCCTTCTGGGAACTTCTGGGACTTCTAGAGCAGGTGTTCTTCGAATTGGCTGTTAAAGGATGAATAGGAATTTATAGGTGGATAGAAGGGAAAGAGTATTCCGAGTAAAGGAAACAACATGAGTGTAAAGCACAGACGGACGAGAGTATATAAGAGCTCCTATTACGTGTTAGTCCCGGAGGCAGAGCTGTGTTTTGGGAATGACGAATAATCCCAGGGATTAGGGGTGGCAAAGAATGGCTAGTGATTAAACTCAAAAGGTTAATCCTATTCTAGTAGGCAATGGAGACCTCGCAGAGATTCTGAGCTGAGGAGTGGCTATTCAGCTCTGTCTTGAAAAGATTCCTCTAGTAGCCGGGTGAGGCTGTTTGGGTGTGTGTCAGAATGACTTGAAGCCAGGGGATCCGGGAAGGCTCTCCAGTGGTCTGGAGAGGCATCAGCCTCTGAATGACACAATGGATGTGCCTGCTCTTGGCAGTTTTGGGAAGTTGTGCCTCGTGGTATGAAGAAAGAGCTGTCATTAGAGGTCCATTCGAGTCCCATGGGGAAACGCCCACCCAATTGCTCTTCAGCACTTCTCCACAACTCAGCCAGTCTGTGAGCTGTTTATTACCCTTTGGGCCAAGATGAGGGGCTGCATCGTAGTGTGAACTGATACGCTGCTTCCTTCATTGAGAAAGTCTCGGTGGACGCAGAAGCGTACATGAGGTCAACCGGAGCAAGCAACGTGCTGTGTATGTCTAGTGTGAGCTCCCAACTCCTTGCAGCCTCATAACAATGTGTGGACCTTCACCAGTTCACAACCACAGATAGAGCAGCATTGCTCTATGATCGATTTTCTTTGTTATAGGTAGGCTCTTCACCTTCCATATCTTTTTTCTCTATGGCCAAACCTTGTGTGCAGACAACGTGTCTTCAGCATTTTAAGTGGCAAGCCACTGGTATCCAGGACTCCTCTGTTCCTTTGTATTTTGGAACTCACATGACTACTTCACCTTGACCAATTAATTGATCACTTTACATAAGGATGGTCTAGTGACCTCTTCCTATTCTTCTGTATTGTTAAGAGTTAGTTGTTTTTCAGACTTCAGGCTGTCTTCAACTTCCAATGCTCAGGTCACAGTGGCTTCTCCAAGGTTCTCAGAAGTTATAGAGCTCTAGAGAGGTGATGGAAGTAGATCCCCTGGCTGCAAGTTATTCTTCAGTGTACAGCATAAACTGAATCAAAACTTAGCGATGATGTCATGAAAGGCATTCAAATACTGGGAACGCGTCTGAGCTAACACACCTTTTATAGTCTTTGCAACCCTGAATTTTTTTTTTTTTTTCGTTTTATTTGACCACAATCACACAGCTAGGAGCAGCAGAGTGTGGCCAGCACCTAGGTCTCCTGACCCTCTAGTACACTGTTGACTTACTAGCTTTCCAGACACCCCCCCTCGCTCCTTCCCCAAGAGCTGCTGTACAAATGACAGGCTCCCCAGGGGCTCAAACAGATGCTGTGGGTCTTCATTTAATGGCGGGACCTTTGGAGGTTTTTTTCTCTGCTAATGACCACAGCAGAAAAAGGCTTTACATAGTGTATTGAGATCTAAATTTATATAGCAGATGGGCTGACACTGATGTTCTAAAGTGCATGTTGGGGAAGATAACTCCTAGTCTCCTGAGGAAAGAGGTGTCAAATTCAATTTTACTGAGGAGCTGATCCGTAATTTGGCTCTTCCAGCTCTGGCTTGCCCTAGAAATGAGCCACATAATTTGCCTTGAAGGGCCACCCCTTGATTTGGACACTGTCTGTACAGATGCCGATTTAACATGGTGCCTAATGCTGAGTCTGTGAATTTCTGTTGGTTTGCCTTTGCTAAGTGCTGTTTCATTATGACAGTGTCCATTAGTGTTTCGGTTACATTTTCAGCCTTTTGTCAAAACCCCCTAAATAAAGATCAGAGTTGGTCAGAAGAAGTTATTGGAAATTGGCATTTATAAATGTCAATCAGCCAAAGACAGTTGGCACTGAGCTCAGAGAACAGGGTCAGGAAATTTTTCCCCCCCAAATCCTTTAAATTTACCCTTGTGGGTACGTTGTTGTCTAAACTTCCAGCTCACAGCATTGGCTTTTCTGCTTGCCAGGTGTGTGGGTGGGCACGTTACTTAACCTGTCCGAGTCCGTTTTTCCATTGTAAAAATAATAAATCCAAACCTATCGGGCAATTGTGAGTCTAAATAAGATAACCCCTGTCCAAGGGGCCTAGCTCACTGCTTGGCATATGGCAGGTCCTCAATGCATGTTTAGTTTCAATCTATTTTGTATGCGTCGTGCATTGTAGCAAATAATCCTCTCTGCCCCATGCAATGCCATTGTGTTCCTGCGTCCATGCCTTTGCTTTCGAGCAGAAGGAGGGTATGGCCTAATGGTTAACAACATGCCTTTGGGGTCGGGCACATCTGGCTGGAGTTTGATCTCTGTTGTGAGACATAGGTTAAGTTAATTGATCTCTGCAAGCCTCACCATCTCCTTTAGGTAACATGGGAGAAATTACAGTCTCTAACTTACAGTGTAGCAGTGGGGCTTAAATGAGATAATGCTGGTGAGTGCTCCGTCAAGATCACGATGAGTCGGTATGGAGCTCCTATTACATGTTAGCCCCGGAGGCAGAGCAGTAAGCAACCTCCAAGTCCCTGCTGCCACAGAATGATCAGGTCTAATGGATGTTTAACTATACACTTACAACTAACTTTTTTTTTTTTTTTTTAAGATTTTATTTATTTATTTGACAGAGAGAGACAGCAAGAGAGGGATCAGAAGCAGGGGGAGTGGGAGAGGAGAAGCAGGCTTCCTGCTGAGCAGCGAACCTGATGCAGGGCTTGAACCTAGGACCCCGGGATGATGACCTGAGCTGAAGGCAGATGCTTAACAACTGAGGCACCCAGGCGCCCCACAAGTTTTTGATTTGAAGCAAATAATTACAGGGATGCAAAGCATTTAAGCGGGGGAGTGCTGTAGGAACACTCAGCCAGGGAACCCAGCGGGGTCTAAAGATCGCTTAATATTTCACAACAGGATGTGGCACCCAAGGTCAGTGTGATGGACAAAGACAAGATCACCAGGTCCAGAGCAGGGAAAGGCAGGTCCAGAGCAGGGAAAGGCGGGTCCAGGCAGGTGGAGCAGCATGTGTTTAACCTCAAAGGCAGGAGAGCAGGTGGCATGTTTTGAAGAGCTGAGAGAAGTGCTGCATGGAAATGGAGGTTGTTATTCTAGATTCCCTCTCAGGTGATGGGATCCAAACTCAAAATTGGGGTCTCATTTCCCCTCTTCCTTCTTGGTTTCTTTTACCACCTCTGAACTGTTTCCATGCTGAAGACATACAGCATTTTAGTTGGTGTCGCAATATTTTGACATTTTAAGATATGTTTTTAAGAAACCACTCCTGGGGCACCTGGGTGGCTCAGTCGGTTAAGCCTCTGCCTTCGGCTCAGGTCATGATCTCAGGGTCCTGGGATCGAGCCTGGCATCGGGCTCTCTGGTCAGTGGGGAGCCTGCTTCCCTTCCCCTCTCTCTGCCTCTCTGCTTACTTGTGATCTCTTGTCTGTCAAATAAATAAACAAATAATCTTAAAAAAAGAACAGAAAAGAAACCACTCCTAAAGTTAATGTATCTTTCCGAATCATCAAAAGAGATGATTGAAGATTCCAAGAGGGAAGAGCCCTGATTTCACATTATCTGGGTCTCCTGAGGGCTGAGCAAAATGCCGAGTCTGTAGTAATCAACAAATATGTAATGCTGAATGTTGGAAATCAATCATCTAGCTAAAAATTATCAGGTACCCCAGGCTATGTGTTAGAGTTGGGAGAATGTGCATTGTGGACCAAATGGGGGTCGACCCCTGACTTTGCCATTTCCTATGTGTGTGATCATACAAAGACAATGCACTCTTCTTGAGCCTCAGTTTCCTTGAATAAATAATGAAATTACTGCTGTAGTTGATTGACGTAAGATTCCTTGATTTTTCTTAACATTTTAACATTTCCAAAACTTGGATGTTTCTTACAATGAACATGTGACAGTTCAATTGGCAGTGTTGTTTTTTTTTCCCCTTTGTTTCTTTTGATTACATAAAATAGTGGTGTGTCTTACATTCAATAGCATTTTAAGATTTGCTGAAATACAGTAGCTTTTGCTTTTTAGGATTGTTGTGAAAATTCGGGATAATGTACACAATTCATCTGGTGTTTACCCAATGTTGCCATAACAGCTAAAAGGTAGCTGCACACTATAATTCTAGTCCCGTGACCCAGTACCAGCTTTGCAAGCTGCCACAGTTAAAAATGGTTACGGCCTGTGCTTAGTAAGGCACAGTGAAGTTCAAAGCCATGCACCTTTAGCCTTAATTCCTCCAAATGTATTTTGCCCATTTTGACATTTTTAAGTTTCATGGCAGAACACTCAAGATGATGAGGACTTTGAGAAACCCTCCTTCCTCTCCATGTAGCCACACTCACTCTCCTACCCAGGTTCTGAACGAATTGAGAAATTAGATGAAAGAACCAGTAGAGGGAGAACCAAAATGTCACTAGCTCTAGGTTGGAGTGTGGGACTTACATATATGCATGAACGGGCCCCCTCATACTGTGCCCGGAATTAACTACAGCAGTCCCATGTGCGCCTGTAGGGGAAGGTGTGGAAGAGCATCAGAGGCCTAGTGCTCTGGGGGGCAGTTCATGCCAAGGAAAGAGGGGAGGAGGAAGGAGCTGGAGCACATAGGAGGCTCACCGATCAGGTCATCTACGCCAGGAGAGGAACTCCAGCAATGCCCCACTAAACCAAAGGAAAGTTTCAGAGTGGGGCAACACCTTGCATAGAGTAGGTCTTTATTTTTATTTGTTTTTAAGATTTTATTTATTTATTTGATGGAGCGAGAGAGCGAGCATAAATAGGGGGAGAGGAAGAGGGAAAGGGAGAAGGAGGTTCCCCGATCAGCAGGGAGCCCGATGTGGGACTCGATCCCAGGACCCTGGGATCATGACCTGAGCCAACCGCAGCCATTTAATGACTGAACCACCCAGGCATCCCTGCATAGAGTAAGTTTTTAAAAGATGGTAACTGTTAAAGAAAAGCATGACAGCTTAACAGACATTGGCGTGATCCCAAAGTTTGAAAATATTCCATTATTTGTTATACATACCCCTTAAGTAGACATTTGAAAGCATTTTTATGTTTACCTAGGATGTCTAAGCATTGGTTCCAGTTAGATTTTCTTAGTCCAGCCATCACTTAACTTGGCCAGTTATGCAATTCAGAAATTGGATGGATTTAAAAGAATTAATATGTCAGCAATTTTTACATGCCATATTCAAATTGTATAGTTACCTCAAGTCCATAATAAAAGTATGGCACATTTAGGAATTGCTGTCATAATCTTCAAGAATAGGGATAAATAAACAAATAAGGAGGGAGAAAGGATGCTCTTAATTAATGCTGAGGCCGAATCATAATGTGAGGACTATGTGTGGTTGAAAAATGTGGGCATCTATCTCCAAGCTTTTTTTTTTTTTTTTTTTTTTTTTTTTTTTTTTTTTTCATTTAATGCAGATAGTACTAATAAACTGTGCTGCTTGAGAGAGGAGACAAAAATGTTTATGAAGACATTATTTCCAAGGTCTGCATAAACCCAGGATTCTGCAGAGCCTGGTTCATTGCTGGCCTGTTTATCTCACTGGTTAGGGATCTGGCTTGGGAAGAGAGATCCATCCGTGGTGCTGAGAAAATGCCACGAGTGTGGTTTGCACTGTACACGGTTTAGCTTTGTTTGTGTATCATACAAGCTAGTTTAGTTTACAAATGGAGCTTCGATACACTCAGGACTGCGAATAAGTGTTGGGGGTGGTCTAGTAAAAGGCAGACAAACCACAGTAGTTCATTTCCTTTTATTGATCCCAGCACAAAGCATTGCTGTTACATCTTAGAAATTAAAATGCTAGATTCACAGAATAGGCTGGCGCAATCTGGAAAGATGTTATCATGGTCTCTCAGGAGTAAATAATATGAATTTTTAAACATTCCTCAGGAATAATTTACATGATTTCAAGTGTTCTAAAGCATCAGGATATACAGTATTTCTTACAGTAGAGGGAAAAATTATTTTGGGAAACGTATAAAGGTAGAATTGCTTATTGGTAGGAATGATTTTTTTTAAGGATTAAATATTTATTTTATTTGTTCTTTACCCAACAGGTGTTCACTGAGGTTAGTGTATGTGTGCATTTTGGGGAGAGTGTTATCCCAAATATTAATATCACATAGAGACAGTCTATAATCTCCCACTTACAGACTCTCCATACTTAAAACCAGCAACTTCTTTCTCCCACCCCCTTTTGTCATTTTTCTACTGGAACTATTGATCTTGTTGCTTTCAGTGTTCTGCATTAAATTAAAAAAATAATCTTTCCTCAGGACACCTGGGTGGCTCAGTCGGTTAAGCATCTGATTCTTTGTTTTGACTCAGCTCATGAACTCAGGGTCCAGGGATTGAGCCCTGTGTTCAGCAGGGAATCTGCTTGAGATTCTTTCCTTCTGCTACTTCCCCAACTCATCTCACTCTCTCTTTCTCAATTAAATAAATAAATTTTAAAATAAAATGAAATAAAATAAAATAAACAACCTTTCCTAACTAATTATAGAATGTTCTACTTAATTTTATGGTTAATACAAAAATCCTAAAAATTGTAGGAGTGCCTGGGTGGCTCGATTATTAAGCATCTGCCTTTGGCTGGGGTCATGGTCCCAGCGTCCTGGGATCGAGCCCTGCATCAGGCTCCCCTGCTCAGCAGGAAGCCTGCTTCTCCCTCTTCCACTCCCCCTGCTTCTGTTCCTTCTCTCACTGTATTTCTCTCTGTCAAATAAATAAATAAAATTTAAAAAAAAAAAAGAGAGAAATCCTAAAAATCGTAGATGAGCACAAAGGAAAAGAAAAGTTACCACTGTTTGCATTTTAGTGAATGTCCTTCTACTATTTTGCTTATTTTGTATATGTATACATCTATAATAAAATTATATATAAATTATCTAAATGGAAATATAAATTATAAAATAGTACATGTAGTATAATAAATATGTGTGTTTTCTAGTCTATCCCTTCCTTTCACTTAGCATGAGGATTTTCCCCTATAGCAATAAATATGTTTCTATGATGAGCTACTTGATGGTATCCATGTATTACAGTGTATGGGAGTCCCATTATTTACGTAAAAATCTGCTCTGGTCAGACATTCACATTAATCAGTAAATTATGGATTTTTTGCTATTTTAAAAAGTGACATCTTAAACATCTTTGTACACATTCATCTTCTTGCACATCTTTGATTACTTCTTTTGTACAGTTCTCAGCGGTGTTTTCATTGGGTCAATGTTATACTTTTTTTTTTAAGACCTGTATGTGTGTAGGCAAAGTGCCCTCTGGAGAGGCTGTACTCAGTTTACACTGCCTTGGGGTTTTGGGGGAGTTATTATTCTCTCATACCTTTTCATACTGGATAACTTCATTTTTTTTTTTAAACATTTTTAGCTCATCAGATGAGAATATGTTTTCTGTGGAGTTTCTTTGACTTTTTTTGAGTCACATATTGCAAAACTGTTGTTTTAGAGTAAAATGGAAAATAAGAAGGTTTATTTCATCCGTACACTGGTGTGATACATTTGCTTTGAATCCCTTGCGGTCAGCTGCCCTGAGAGATAGGACATTAGGGTTGCCCTGGCCAGGATGGGGACCCAGTTGGGAGACAAGTGAAATTAAGGTAGTTTGAGAATATCATGGTTCTTGTAAGAGAAGTGCCAGAAGATGGGAAGGAGGTACAGAAAAAAAGAAACAAAGATATTAAGGACTGTTTTTTTTTTCTTTAAAAATATTCCTCCAGTGGAGAGGCACCTGGATGGCGCAGTCAGTTACGCCACGGACTCTTGATTTTGGCTCAAATTGTGACCTCAGGATTGTGAGACTGAGTGTCACGTTGGGCTCTGTGCTTAGCGCAGAGTCTGTTGTCTCCCTTCTCCCACTGACCCTTCCTCTTGCGGTTTCCCTCTCTCTCTCTCAAGTAAATAAATCAATCTTTAAAAATATTCCTCCAGGTCTATACTTTGCCATGAAACGAAGGAAGAAAATTTCTTTTTCCCCTGCAATGCTGTATTACCCCTTGGCCACTTTTCCAGAACTCAGGGCAGACTGTCCTATACTTAGGCTACAGGTGGGTGCAATCATTTTTGGGTGCTTTTTTTAAGAACAAAAACCCCAATCACGATTCTAGTATCACTTCTCCAGAAAAAAATATTTTCTAGGTTACTAACTATGGGAACATAAGCTACTGGTCATTTGAAGAACTACTTATCCTTTTAGTTTTCCAATTTAAACATTAACCAAGGCAGTCTGAGCTTTGCCTTTTCTCTCTTGGGTAGCTTGATTCCCCAATTATAAATAATGATTATTTAATGTCTGTTAATTCTGTCACAGTTTAGGGTGAATTCTAATTAGCCATCTCCCTAAGATATGTGGTTTGTGGCTTGAAAGCTTGTCTAATGTCTTTCTACCCTGGAACTAATGACTCAGAAACAAGAAGGACTGACACAGAGCTTTATCTTATGCTGGGGCTGCAAGGTTCCACAGAGCGTCCATGCCCTCTTGGGTGTGCTGAATGGTGACAAGTGCCTACCGCCCAGCTGGTCTCTGTATTGTACCTGCTCCATGTAGCACTGGAAAGGCTTTTTTTTTTCTTTTTTTAAAGATTTTATTTATTTATTTGTCAGAGTGAGCACAGGCAGACAGAGTGGCAGGCAGAGGCAGAGGGAGAAGCAGGCTCCCGCTGAGCAAGGAGCCTGGTGTTGGACTTGATCCCAGGACGCTGACCTGAGCTGAGGGCAGCGGCTTAACCAACAGAGCCACCCAGGCGTCCCACTGGAAAGGCTTTTGTTTGGACTTCCCAAGATGCTCATTTCCAAGAACTGTTTTGTTTTGTTTTTTTTCAGTGAGGTCCTAGGTAGTCATTTTTCCTAGTGCTTTAAAGAAATTAGGATGTGGTTTTATGGGTAGTCATTTTCCAGATTCTTGTGAAAAGAGCTCTGATCCTAATGAATGATGTAAATGGATTCAGAGAGAGTAAAGGAAGAGGTCTGTGACTTTCAGTTCAGGTTAGGCTAACAGCATTGTCCTAGACCATCTGGGCTGCTAGAACAATGTACCAGGGATGGGATGGCTTATAGACAACCAGAATTTATTTCTCAATTCTGGAGGTGGGAAGTTCGAGATCAGGTTCGATCGCAAGATCGGCTCAGGTTCTGGTGAGACTCCTCTTCCAATTTACAGCTTGCTGTTTCCTCACCAGCTAGAAAGAAGGTGAGTTATCTTTTTTTTTTTAAAGATTTTATTTATTTATTTGACAGACAGAGATCACAAGTAGGCAGAGAGGCAGGCAGAGAGAGAGGAGGAAGCAGGCTCCCCGCTGAGCAGAGAGCCCGATGTGGGGCTCCATCCCAGGACCCTGGGATCATGACCTGAGCCGAAGGCAGAGGCTTTAACCCACTGAGCCACCCAGGCACCCCTGAGTTATCTCTTTGACAGCTTCTTAGAAGGCCATTAATCCAATCCAAGGGCTCTACCATCACAGTAGGGATTAGATGAGATTTCCACACATGAATTTTTGGAGGACACAAACATTCAGTCCATAACACCCATCAGCACTGGCATATGGATACTCGATGACTAAACATGACTTCCTGGAACAAAATGGCAGCTCTTTCCTGCGCATAATGTATAAACTGGGCTTAAGTGTGATTTAAATCATGAAGAAAGAGAGTTCTAGTTTTACCCTATGTTAGAATGAAACCTCAGATGATGTTTAAAGAATGGGAAGTTCTGTTTAGAAAATTCCGCTTACAATTTTCTGATTAAGAGGTGAATACAGGGGGAATGGGAGTTGTTTAATGGGTACAGATTATCAGGTTTGCCAGATGAAAAGAATTCTGGAAGTGGGTGGTGGTGATGTTTGCATAATGTGAATGTATTTAACACTGAACTGTACACTTAAAAATAAGATGGTAAATTTTATGTTAGGTGTATATTATCACAATGAAAATCAGAATTAAATGGGATTCTCTTTTAGAGAGCTCTTGATCCACATTTTGACTTCGTAAATATAGGAGATTAAATATAATTGTATGTATCGTGACTGTTTGAGAGTCATTATTCTGCACGCAGTTCTCATTTACAGAACTAGAGAAGGCAGAATGTGTTTTGGACTCAGGACATGTTTGAGAAGGAGCTGATTTCTTTATATGGCTGTGCCTTCCTGTGATTTGCATTCTGCCCCTAAATGTGCAGGGAGAAAAATAATTGGGATCCCAATTAATTGGGTTCTAATTTATCTGTGTCAGGTTCTATATTAAAAGATCAGCTACATGAGGTCGTGTTTAATGGTAACGGATTTTTGTCTGTAAATGTGCAGGAGGAAACGAGAATATGGGAAGAATTTCTTCCCGTTACAGCCTCTCCTCGACCATCCTGCTTTGTGTTCTTGAGACTCTGTAAATTTTTTTGAAGGTCAGCTATGGTGCAGAGGAGAATTAATATTGAAATGCATTTAATAAATAAGCTGTCAGATGATTCCCTAAGATACCGTAGCAGCTGAAAGTCTTCTTTCCTTTTTCTTTTAGATTGCTGCGTGCAGAGGGAATGATGTTAATATAGAGTCTCTGTTGGCGTCTCCTAACAGGACTTCAGTAATCATTTCTATCCCAGAGTTGCTCCACCGATTTCATCACTCGTGAGTGATGGAGCAGTGTGCTCACAGAATAGGGCCCCTCCCTGGGAAGGAGGGAACAGGAATAGTCATCTACCTGTGTAACAGTAAGAGAATAAAATGAAAATGACAGATTCATCTGACAAGGCTTGCACATGCTGACCCTGGATTCCTGGCAGTTGGAGTGAGATTTTGGTCTTTGTTTGAATTGTCGTGATTATTGAACGTTAAACCTGGGGCATGTCATGAGGCCATGATTTTGAACTCTGCCCTTCCTAGGCTCTGCCTCAGGGCACAATTGCAGGAAGATTAAACAGTAATTAAAAGTATCCGGAGCAACCACACAGGAGAATACAGCGTGTAAAGAAGCAGAAAAATATCTGGCTCTCTCACTAGGGAAAGTCATTTTGGAAAGAAAGGTCTCATATTGAACTTTGGAGATGGAGGTAATAGGGCTTCACTAGACCCAAGAGCATGGGCAAGTATTCTGGCTTTGATTCCTTGAAAAGAAATTAGAAAGACTCACCAGATGTGGGGCAGACTCAGGGCCCCTAATGGTGAGAGAGAAAGTACACAAGACTGTGATCAAGTTAGAAGTTGTAACTGTCTTTGATGTTTATTGAGAAACCATGGGTCACTGAGGGCAGGGCTGGTTCCAAAGCTCACTGTATGCCTCTCTTCGTTGTAGATTCCAATTCAGCATACCAGATGTGGGCCTCAGAAGCTGTGTTTCTAAAAGATTTCCTGGTGGACAGCCTGGTTTGAAAACTAGTGGTCAAGGTCAATAGTTTTAATTAAGATGAGAGACAGGGTGGGATAGAGGGAAACTGACAAGAAAAAGCGAGGATGTTTTGGAATCCTTTGTTGAAATATCTGAGCGAGAGGAGTATGCAAATTCATTCAAAGCAGAACTGCGCTGGCTGAATTGGAGGCAGCCTGGTTTTAGGTTCCCAGGGCCATACCAGGGAAGACCAGACTGAGCACTGCAAACCCCCACTCATTGGTTTTGTGCGGATGTCATAGCCCTCTTCCCTGTCGGCCATTGCCACCTTCAGCCTCTCTGGGCTGTTTCATCCCTATGTGCCATCTTTTCGAGCTCTGATTTTGCCCTTTCAGCTATCTCTTCTGGTTCTGCTGTCCCTTTTCTGCCTTGGCTCAGTGGCTTTGCAGGTTTGCCTTCAGCATGACACCTGTCTGCTTCGCCATGGTACTAGAACCTCCACTTTCCATGCCTGCTGAACAGGACTGGACACCCGGGTGAGTCTGAATGGAATTCCAAACTCACTTGGTTAATGGCGATTTCAAGAGACCATGGGCTTTAACATCTGACAGATTTTCTGTAGGCTTCTTCTCAGTGAATATCCCCTTGTCCTTCCATTTGCTAGGGTCAAAATTCTTGGAGTCATTCTTAACTCCTTTCTGTCTTTTTCATTCCCCATTTAAATAGTGAAACTTTTCAAATGTACTCAGAAGCCATCTCTTCTCACCATCCCTATGGTTCGCATCTGGTCTGAGCCACCACCACCTGTTGCCTGGATTATTACCACAGTCTCCTAACTGGTCTCCTAGCTTTTCCCCTTGTTCCCTGAGTCTTCTAACACAAAAATATAACTCAAGTCCCTTCCTTCTTTGCTCAGATTTTTCTTTCGGAGTCAAAGCCAAACACAGCAAAGCCCTCCAAGATGTGTTTTCCGCCTTTCATCTCTCTGACCTCGCCTCCTCTCAGAGTCATTTGCCCCGTGATTACTTCCCCTCTGGCCATAATTTCCTCCTTGCTGTCTCTCATTTGGTCAAACACGCTCCTGCCCCTGGGCAACTGTCCTTGTTTCCCTCGCCGGAAGCATTTTTTTAAAAAAATTTTATTTATTTATTTTAGAGATCTCCCGAGTGCGTGGGCGGGTTTGCGCGTGCGCATGCGTGTGCCCGGGGTTGGGGCGGGGCCGTCGGGAAGGGAAAGAAGCTGATTCCCCGCTCGCCGTGATCCCGCAACCCTGAGACCGCGACCTGAGCCGAAATCAAGAGCCCACCACTCAACCCGCAGAGCCCCCCGGCCGCCAGCCCCGCCAAACGTATTTTTTATGAGGTATGTGTATGGTTCCCTCACTTTTCTTCAAGTCTGACCGATTTTTGAGAGAACCTTATATTTTATATTATTTTCTTATTAGAGAGTGTATTCTGGACCAATGTGTATAAAAACGGAGCCCCTGGGGCGCCTGGGTGGCTCAGTGGGTTAAGCCGCTGCCTTCGGCTCAGGTCATGATCTCAGGGTCCTGGGATCGAGTCCCGCATCGGGCTCTCTGCTCGGCGGCGAGCCTGCTTCCCTCTCTCTCTGCCTGCCTCTCTGTCTACTTGTGATCTCTCTCTGTCAAATAAATAAATAAAAATCTAAAATAAAAAAAAAAAAAAAAAAAAACGGAGCCCCTTCATTCATTTTAGAGTGTTTTACTCTTATTCCAGCTTTATTTTTCGTCATAGCACGTTTTATCACCTGGCATTCTGTTTATCTTGTTTATTGTTTTTCAAGCGGTAATACCTACCCTGATGCAGGCTCTGTGAGGGCAGCGCCCACGTGATGTCCACTGAGATCCCTGGTAGCTACAACAGTGTCCAGTAGGTAGTGGGTATTCAGATAGTATTTATTGCATGAATGTATTGGTGGTCCTCATGTATGATTAGTAGGGCAGGATTTTCAGCTTAGCTTTGTCGGTTACTTGTTGGTGACATTCAGCTTGTTACTTCTCGGGGTCCAAGTTTTGTCATTTAAAAAAATGCAACTTTTAATTGCATCCTATTTCATTGGATTCTTTTGCAGAACAGAGTGAATGCTTGTTTCTCAAGGAAAGTGTTAGATCCAATTAGCACTAGAAATATAATAGCTGTTATTACTATTGTTAATGTTTTTTAAAGATTCTGTTTCATTATTTGAGAGAGAGACAGAGACAGGCATGAGCCAGGGTAGAGGGAGAAGGAGGTAGAGGGAGAAGAAGAAGCAGACCAGAAAGCCCGATGTGGGGCTCATCCCAGGACTCTGACATCATGCCCTAAGCGGAAGGCAGCCGGTTAACCTACTGAGCCACCTGGGTGCTCCTGTTATTAGTATTGATTGAGCTTTGATTTAAGATAATTTATTCAGGTATGGGTTGGATTTCAGTAGCAGAAGAATCCATGTCAGGAGACATCCAGATAGGATGTCTCTCATCCTGTATGACTTTTCTAGAAAGGAAGTTTTGGTGGTTTCTCTTCTCCTAAAAGAGTATGGGCTACCTGCTGATGGCTTCTCGATTTTTGCTTAAATGACCTTTGCATAAGTAAGGACTTCCACAGTGTAAATTTTCCCCACATGAAATCAACTACAAAAGGGAGAGTGTTCTATTTTTTCAATTACATAGGGTTTGTGACGATTCATTCCTTGTCTTCTTATACTTAATCAACATGCAATATTTTATGTGACTTTATCATCCACCTGTTAAGGAGGTAATATCCATGGGAGACAGCTTTTTAAAATTTTTTTAAACATTAACCAAAAAAGAATGTGGTTAGTGCTCAATTCTGTGAAGAACACTCATGTAGATAGTTTGCGTATTAACCAGGTTTGGTGTCATCCACATAGTTATAATGTTAATAATTGCTAGCTATTAATATTGTAAATTTAGTTCAAATATTATAAATGTCTGTTCTTCCAAGACTGAATGTTAAGATTAGAATTTAGATTTTAGTACAAGTATGTATAAATCATTTCAAACAGAAAAAAAATGAATGCAAATCAGAGACCAGCTGGAGGCAGATTTGCATGATTATTTTAATGCTATGACAGGACACGAACACTTAGAAATTCGAACCAGCTTGTTTCTCATACCTGCAAGAGTTGCTGAATCTCTCTTACGATGTGGTCAAGTATCATCGTGCGTTATCAGCAAATCCTACTGATACAAATTTCAGAGTCCGGTATCAAACTCACCGTATTTGTTTTCTCTGAATACTGGGTTTGAAGATTGAAATGGAATAAGCATTTTCACTATGGTGAGCAATGCTTAGCACTCAAATTATTGGTGTTCCTTAGAATTGCTCCACGGTTTTCCAAAGATAAATCATGCCATCTGATTATTGGCAATCATTTGTCCAATCAACACCCAAATACAGACTGCCCTCTGTGTACTGAGCAGCCGCTTTTAAGAGAGAATAAAAGAGTAACAACTGCCATTTTCAAGAACAAGTCTAGACATAATCTTTTCTTGCAGCATGAAACTGGGATCTGGCTGATTGAATCCTGTTGCAGGATCATTTCTCATACATGTGCTAATGCCTTTAGTGCTATTCATAAAACTGTTCATAATGATGACTTCATAGGGGTTTCTTTCCTTTCTAGGGACATGATTATCTGCTTTTAGTTTTACTCTGTTGCACTTGGAGTGTGTGTGTGTGTGTGTGTGTGTGTGTGTGGGCATGCGTGCATGTGTGTGTCTGTACCTATGTATATAATGCCCTCTGGCCTTTTTGGCAATTATTTTCATTTTAGTTACTCAAATGAATTGCTGGTTAAACATAAGCTTTACTGGTTATGTAGAATGGGAGATGATTCTGATTTTAAAGGATAACTAGGCAAGTATTTCTGAAAATTAATAAATAAGGTTATCACTCCACATAAACGAAGTCATTTTTTAGGGACAGAATACTTGATATATTGCTTGATGTGTCAGTCGGATGGCATTTGAAGAGCATAAAGTTATAACATAGATTTTCATTGTAATGGGAGAGTTGTAATACCCTCGTAATTTTTTTTTTAACTTCCCATTAGTTTTTACAACCTATGAATTACCTAAAACAACTTCAGTCATTTGAATTTTGACTTGCCACTTATTTTCCTATGAGCAAAATTGTCGTTTGAGAAATGGAGTCTGTATTTATGGGATTGGTGTCTAAGGCTCGACGTGCGGACTATTACAGAGTTTGCAGATGCTGCCATGTGTGATGTAGCTCTCCTGCCATCTATCTGGGGCTCTGTTCAATATATGATTATGGAGAAGAATAGAAAGGAATGACAATGAAGTAGTAGTTACTGTCAATCTTGTGGTAATATAATGAGAATTTAGGGGACTTTTCTGTACACTGGTTTAGCACTGCTGTTTTAGACTTGTCTGGGGAACATTTTGTACAATTTGTTTTAAACTTATTTTTCCAGTTTGTTCCTTGGTATATTATTACATTATTATTTACTTAAAAAATGGTCAGCATCATAAGGCTTCCTGGCTTTAATGTCTTTTCTGTTTTTGTTGATTTCTATACTAAATTTCAGAAATGCTTTTTTGGGGAGTAGGTAGAAACAAACTATTTGTGTACATATATGTAATCGTATATATGTATTCTGTATATGGTTTGGGTGGGTGGAGATAAGTAATGACTATATGTACATATGCATGTTACTGAAACCTCAGTTCATTGTAAAATACATACATATACATCAACGTATGGTCATATGTATGCATTCATAGAAAGTTACACATACAGGTGTGTATGTCTCCTCTTTTTCCTAGCCAGTTTTCCTCCCCATCTCCACTCATTTTGTGTGTATATTTATATGTTTATATATTTTTATTTATATACATTTTATGTATATATTTTATATTTTTGTTTTATCCATCTCCATTTCTATATATACATGTGTGTATGTATATGTACATACATATATATATATATATTTCCTTCAGCTCATTTCCAGTTATTAACTGTGTTATGTGATCATCTCTTATATAAGCTAAAAGTATCTCTACAGGAGTTTTTCTCTGAGAGAGTTGTCTCTGCTTCATGATAGATAAGTTAGCTTATCCAAGTCACCAAAACTGAGATAGGAAATATATGGCCAGCCCAGGGGCTCCTAGTTCTTCCAAGTTGGCCCAGAACTACAAGTGTGAGGTTGAGTGTTGACCCCTTGAGAATGATCACTAGGAACAAAGCAACTCATGAGGGCCATCAGTGGGAGCTGGGGCTGTTTGGAAGTTGCGTGGAAATCAGGGCTCACTACAGGGAGGTCTATGTGGCTGATTAGGGAATGCTTTGTCACACAAAATAAATTGTGTTGGCCTGGGTAGGAGTCTCCTTTAGACATGGTTATCAGCGAGGGAGGGTTCTTAAGTACCAAACTGTCTGATCGTGATGAAAAGTTTTGCAGGTGTGGTTTTGCTCCATTGTTCTGTTCATGTTCTCCAGCTGATCATGGCCCACCTCCTGTCCCTGATGAGGAGTAACAGTGATCATGATCATGATCTGAGAGCAGTGGGTTCCATTTCCTGACCATTGAGTGGCCTCCTCTGTACTATGAAGGCAGCTCGTCTTCTGGCCCTCAGCATAGCCCCATGAGCTGCATACTATCAATATCTGCACTTTACAGGGTCAGAGAGGTAAAGGAACTGGTTACAGGCTAGTTAGTGGTAGAGCCGGGACTCAAATCTAGGACTGCATTGCTTCCTAACGCAAACCAGTATTCTGTGCTTCTGCTTCTCTTGATGCCTGACTTTGAGTGCAGTTCGAAACTACCTTCTTTCTGTGATCTCACAGGCACTGTGGCTGGCATTGAGGAGTCAGAGATGACTAAGACATGGGCCTTCCATGAGAGAAACTCACACCAAAATGAAGGAGAAAGACACATAAACCATTTTACAGTAGCTTCCCGCCTCCCCACCCTCCCAAGCCATGGTTTTGTTTTCCATGGTTCAGTGACCCACCGTCAGCCAAGCAACTGGTCTTCCTTCTGACATAACCTTAGAAGGTCAAAAGAAGCCTTAAACTAGGTCACAGTGCCTCCTCATTTACGTCACTGCATCTCATCACTGTCACAAGAAGGGTGAGTACAGTACAGTAAAATATATTGAGGAGAGAAAAACCACATTCACATAACTTTTATTACAGTGTCTTGTCATAACGTTTCTGTTATTATTGCTAATCTCTTATTGTGCCTAATTTATAGCTTCAGCTTTATCATAGGTGTGTACATACAGGAAAAACATACATATTTAATTTTTGCTATAATCTACAGTTTCAGGCATCTAGTGGGTGTCTTGGAATGGACTCCCTGTGGATAAGGGGGGGGCGACTATACTGTAACACAGCTGAGAGTCTCTGGAATGTAAGCTCCAGGAGAGGAGGGCTTTTGTCATTTTTGCTTTGAAGCATGTAAAACAAGTGACGCAACCATGGTAGGGACTCAATAAATATTTGTTAAATGTGTGTATGAACATGTCATGGAAGGAAGCGTTTTTTGCCTTGTCCATGGTTTTCATTTGTACTTTCTTTTTTTTTTTTTTAAAGATTTTATTTATTTATTTGACACAGAGAGATCACAAGTAGACAGAGAGGCAGGCAGAGAGAGAGAGAGGGAAGCAGGCCCCCTGCGGAGCAGAGAGCCCGATGCCGGACTCGATCCCAGGACCCTGAGATCATGACCTGAGCCGAAGGCAGCGGCTTAACCCACTGAGCCACCCAGGCGCCCCTTCATTTGTACTTTCAATTCAGATTCTACTCCTGGCTCCTGATCCCTAGGTAGCTTTGCCCACAAGCTCCTGGAACGCCTTGCTGCCATTTGCACTCATTCCCCAAATGCTTTCTGGGATATATACTATGTTCCAGGTATTGCATTAACATTAGGGACATAAAGGTGGACAGACCGGGCATCGTCCCTGTCCTCATGGAGGAATACTCTTCTACTCAGACAACCTGGAGTCAGTTCAGCTCCTCATCCACACACGATCTGTAGCCATATGCCATCCTTATGTCCTTAGCAGGTTTGATTCTTTAAGTATCTGAATGATAGAGAAGGCCTGCATACCCCAACTATGACATAACCAGATGCCACCCCTATGAGTTTCTCTGTAAAGACCTCCTGCTATATATTCTCATCCAAAATCTACTTTGTTCCTCTGGGATTGTCTGTGGTAGAGAGAAGCAGACACGTCTCAGAGTAAACTCATTAACATTGGGAAGAGAAAGGTCATTCACACGTATGCTCCTGCCACTATGTGCCAGGCAATATATTCGGTGTGTGTGGGGGGTGTGGTTTCTTTCTTTATTTAGTTTGCTTAATAACCCTGAGAAGAAAGTGGTATTTTCTTTGTTTTGCAGAGGAGACCCACTGAGATTAGTGGGGTGTTCAAGTTCAGGTAACAAGGGAGCAGTAGAGCTGGAAATGAGGCTTGGTCTCCCTGTGAACTTGTTTGTCTGGGATTGGGGTATATTCGCAAGAACATGAATAAGGGTCGCAGAGAGCCGGAGAGTGACTTGCCCGGTGGCGCCTATTTATATCAGTGCCCTGGAAATTGTACCTGGATGTCATTAGCGTGGTCGTCTGCTCTCTGTCACCTTGCGGCGGGGGCTTCCTCGTGTTCCTCTGTAGATTTATGAGCTTATACGTAGCACCTCCACTCTGGCAGTCTTTAGAGTTCCCCAAGGATGCTCGCAGAGATCACAATTATTTAGGTTCTAAATTACCCTTGTCCAGTTTTAAGCAGATGAGCCGTATTTGTGCCCTCTAAACAATGATTCCTGAGTCTTATTGCTGCAATAATATTACATTTAGTTTCCACGGAAACTGCTTATCCATTCCTTCCCTCCGTTCCTCCCATTTCCTCAAGCCCGAGTTTGTTTGTTTGTTTTAACTCAAAATATGCCATTTTAATCTCCGGCTATTGTTAAATTTTTAGCTCCAGCACCAATTCCTGAGAAATTAGTTTCCTTCTGATGTTCTTATGTTTAGGATTTTTTTTTTCAGAATAGCTGTGTATTCTGAAACAAATCAGTGCCTTCGTTTTAACACGAAACAGATGAGTGTATCACACTTCAGCGTCATAGCTTCTTTAGCCAAACTATGCTGCTTGTTTTACATCCTGTGGTTGTATAATTGCTTACTTGATATTCCATTGTGAGGTCTGGGAGTAAAGTAAAGGTTAGGTGAAGATACATAGGTGTATCTCATGCTCAGTATGGGTGTGCATTCCAGTTAACTGATTGGCTAGATTCAAAAAATTTGCAACCTCGAGATAAATTATTGGATTTAAGCATTACTGTTCTATAGATTGTGATACTGGTGACTAAAAACATCCTTGGAGATTGTATAAACCACTGAATTTAGGCAGCCATGTTTGCCACGAAAGACAGTGAGTGTGTATTTCCTCCAAAGTGTCCTGGAGTCCTTGTTATCCTGCGGGAAGGTGTTGTGGGGAGGGTAACTGCACAGTGTTACAGGATGTCCTATGCAGACACGCTGTTGATGCATTCGAGGTGTTGATTGAAGACCATCTCTCCAGATTCTTCATTTCTCTGTCCCCACCTACACACACACACACACACACACACACGCACTCTCTCTCTCTCTCTCTCTCTCTCTCTCTGCTCCCCTAAGGAGAGAGTGGCGAGCAATGCTGTGTTTACAGAGACATGCTCCTGGCAGTGCCTACAGGTTTAGAGCAGCTCACTTTCCATCACTGGGTCCATCCCAGGCGTTGCCTCAAGCCTCTGTGCCTCCCCGTATCCTCTGACCTTTTGACAGAGAAACCTATCTACGCCTTAGGGTTTTTTGTTTTTTTTCCCTTGAAAACACTGTGAGACTGAGCTCTTGGAGCCTGTGGGACTTGGAATCTGATTTGTGCTCAGAAATGAGTCAACTTAGGACTAGATACCAGTCGATCGGAAATAATCTTTATGTATTTGTAGGTAAAGGCAAAAGTATTATGGTATATTTGGGAGTAGGAAGGAATTCGCTTATGTAGGAATAGGATTGTGAGGCCCACTAAGGGATTGTTGTATGAGGGAAATTGATCTGCCATTTACTTAGTCTTTTAAGCTCTCAGACTGCCTGGGGTCTAATCAGGTACAAGCTCCTTGGTAGGCAGCAGGTCCAGAGCCAGTCTTTCCAGAAGAGTTGGATGGACACAGGAGAGTATAATCCCAGCCCTTTCTTGCCCTGCCAAGCTGTATGCTTCTTTCTATAGGGCAATTTGTTCCTGCACTGGGAGAATATGTTTTGTGTGCCCACCTTCATGGGGGTAGGAATTTCAGTTATTTTCCTACAGTAAAGTGAATTTGTATCCTTTACCTCTAGCACCACCATCCCTGTGATAAGTCCACAGCTTCCAGGACCCAGAGACGAGCCATGAGCACACAGGGCCTGTCTCTTTTGTATCCATTTCTATTTGCAGTTACCCTGGGCTTCTTGAGTCCCCCCTTTGATCTGGGCTGATGCCAGCAGGCCAGAAGACAGTGGAATGAAATATGAATGGATTAGGTGCACTTTGGTCATTGTGATTAGTGAATCTGGAATTGTTTAATCTGAGAATAAGGACCTAATGATGAATAGTGAGTAGAATGATGCATCAGAGATTGGAAGCCTGCAAAGAGTAAATCCAGTGCTACAGATAGTCTAAAGTTTGACATTCCTTCGTCTTGACTGGGAATGCTAGTTTAATTTGCAGTAGATTTGTCCTGCTGGCCCACATTCAGGTGGGCAAGGAAAGGGCCCTCGGGAGAGGTACAGCTCGTGGCAAGTGGACTGCACTGCAGAGACCCATGGGGGCTGGGTCCAGCTGCCGACCATGAAGGGCCTTGTAGTCCACATTAAGGAGTTTGAGCATCATCTTGGAGGCTTGAAGGGACCCTTGAAGGCTATCATGTGGAGACTGACATGGTGAGAACCTGACCCTGAGTATGGCTGGAGGCATGAATTTCTAGTCATTGAATCACAGTAGAATGTGAATTCTGAGAGCTTTGTTGTGGCTGACAAGGAAAGTCCATCTGATTGATGGATGCTCTTTTCCTTATAAGAACCTTCTGACTTTTGGGGTAGAGTCTTAACAATCCTCATTAGAAGACGACTTATTGTATCTAGTTGTTAATTAATACAACAAAATTAATGTAGTACATGACACGACATTTCGCCAGTCTAGTAATTGATGGTAATTTGTTCAGGAGTATTCTGTGATATTGGTAGGACTTAAAGACAGTATGCTCTGCCATCTTTTTGAATAGATTGGAGGGTAGAGTGGGATGAGGGTCAGGCTCAGAGATGGGAAGGAAAGATTTCACAGAACAGTGCAAAATTGTTAGAAAAGTACACAGGACACCAAGCTTTCAGCCCAGTGACTTCTTGCTGTTTTGAAATGGTTGTTAGTTCCTTCTTGGCAAGCTTTGAGACATATGCCCAGCAGTTGGAAGGATTTAGCTTACATCATATTGAAAAATAAAACAAGGCATACAAAGCAGACAAAACAACATGAAAAACCCACACAAACAAACACAAATTAAATTATTTAGTGAGGCAATTTCTTATAAATTTCAGCTAGAATGTGAAGAAAAGATTCTTGTCGTGGTTCACAAGGACTTCAGGAATTTGACCTATCCTTACTGATCAGAGTGTAAAATAATGTTTTCATCATTTGTTGAAAAACTCAATTTGCTATTCAGCATTTTTTTTTTAAACATAGAGAGGTCTCCTTTTCTTTAGATAAAGCTGATTAGTTATCCAGTACAAACCGTGGGACTGATACGCTATTTGCCATTGTTCTTATATAAAAAGAATAAATAAGAGTGTGCTATATTTACTTGAGGCCCCCAGGAGAAAGGTGCTCTGACTCAAAGGACATATATAAATGGAATCAAGCAGTTTCTCATCCTTGGCAGCTCATTTAAATATGGATGTTGATTCTAGTAGCAAAAATAGAAGTGAAATTAGAGTATAGAAACTTCTTTCTTAAAATTTGGCCTACAGACCAGCACCATCACCATCACCTAGGAATTGTTAGAAATTCAGAGTCTCTGGCCCTCCACCAGTCTTAGTAAATTAGAATCTCCATTTTCCTGGGCTCATCAGTTGATCTGTTTGCACATTAAAGTTTGAGATGCCCTTTCAAAGCTTGGCCACATGCAACATGGAACGGATGTGGAGAAAGCCCTTCCCAGAGACGGAGCATGGGTTCATGGCACTTTTTTTTTTTTTTAAGTTTTTGTTTTTTTAAAGTAATCTCTTTGTGAGGCTCAAACTTGGAACAGCAAGCAAGATCAAGAGTCACATGCTCCACTGACTGAGCCAGCCAGGTGCCCCTGTTTTTTTTTGTTTTTTGTTTTTTTTTTAAACTTGGACATGCCTTGAACATATATGTATTTTAGAGAAGGAGACATTTGGGAATAAGAGATTAAAAAGAAGAGAAGTGACCAAGGTTCCTAGGGAGGAGGAGGGACTGAGGTACAGATACTGGGTGAGTGACCCTTGTTCTTTTGAGATGGGAGGGAGGAAAGAATGGAAGTCACATAAATTCTCCTGAATGTTGGGAAGGGTTAAGTAGTGAAGTTGGAAAGTTGAGTATAGTCAGATACGATGGCTTGTTCTCACTGACAATGGAGGTGAGAGTAAAGGTAAGTGTTGGTCATAGGATTAAGGAAGGTGCAGGGAAATACTCTGGAGGGTGGGGTGGGGAGAAACAATAGTTTGTGATAGCTTGTTTTGGCCACTCTCTTAGTCAATTAAAAATACCTTCTATAGCTCTATAATGGAAGAGTTACTCTAGATCTATGTATACTGAATTTCAGTGCTAAGCATTGTATAGTTAAAGAAACCAATGCTGGCCTAAAATGTGGGACTGCATTGACTAATTTTTTAAAAAATTTAATTCTGGGGGCACCTGGGTGGCTCAGTAGGTTAAAGCCTCTGCCTTTGGTTCAGGTCATGATCCCAGGGTCCTGGAATCGAGCCCACATCTGGCTTCTGCTCCGCGGAGAACCTGCTTCCTCCTCTCTCTGCCTGCCTCCCTGCCTACCTGTGATCTCTCTCTCTGTCAAATAAATAAATAAAATCTTTAAATTAAAAAAAAATTAATTCTGGTCTGGTTAACATACAGTGTTATATTAGTTTCAGATGTACAATATAGCGATTCAACAATTCTGTGCATGACTGTCAGTGCTCATCATAGTGAGTGTGCTCTTAATCCCCTTTACCTCTTTCACCATCTTCCCACCCAAAGGGGTAACCACTAGTTTGTTCTCTATAGTGAAGACTCTGTGTTTGG
Organism: Meles meles; assembly: GCF_922984935.1. Classification (NCBI taxonomy): domain Eukaryota; kingdom Metazoa; phylum Chordata; class Mammalia; order Carnivora; family Mustelidae; genus Meles; species Meles meles. Next base: position 152,901,178 of record NC_060066.1, on the reverse strand, counting down.
TTTGTCTCTTTTTTTTCTTTGTTTTTGTTTTGTTTTGTTTTTTAAATTCCACATATGAGCGGAATCATGTATTATCTATCTTTCTCTGACTGACTTACTGCACTTAGCGTAATACTCTCTAGTTCCATCCATGTTGTTTCGAATGGCCAGATTTCATTCTTTTTTTGTGGCTGAGTAATATTCCTGTGTGTGTGTGTGTGTGTGTGTGTGTGTGTGTGTGTGTGTGTGTGTCTATGCCATTTCTTTCTTTCTTTTTTTAAGATTTTATTTACTTATTTGACAGAGACGCAGAGAAAGAGGGAGCACAAGCAGGGGGAGTGGAGAGGAAAAAAGAGGCTTCCCGCCGAGTAGGGAGCCTGATGCTGGGCTCGATCCCAGGACTCTGGAATCATGACCTGAGCTGAAAGCAGACACTTAATGACTGGGCCACCCAGGTGCCCCTGACTTCTTCTTTATCCACTCATGTATTGATAGACGCTTGGGCCACTTTCATAATTTGGCTATTATAAATCTATAATAAACATAGGAGAGCATGTGTCTTTTTGAATTAGTATTTTCACATTCTTTGGGTAAATACCCAGTAGTGGAATTACTGAATCATGTGGTAATTCTATTTTAATTTTTTTGAGGAACCTCCATACTGTTTTCCTCAGTGACTGTACCAGTTTGCATTCCCAACAACAGGGCACAAGGGTTCCTTTTTCTCCACATCCTGGCCAGCACTTGTTTCTTCTGATTTTGATTTTAGCCATTCTGACAGTTGTGAGGTGATACCTCATTGTGTGTGTGTGCGTGTGCGTGTGTGTGCGTGTGTGTCTTTTTTTAAGATTTTACTTTTTATGCAATTTCTGTACCTAACATGGGGCTCAAACTCACAACCCTGAGATCAAGAGTTGGATGCTCTTATAAAATGAACCAGCCATGGACCCCTCTCATTGTAGTTTTGATTTGCATTTCCCTGATGATGAATGATGTTGAGCATCTTTCTGTGAGTAATGTTCAGCATCTTGCATGACTTAATACTTTCGTATTTCTAAACAGTCAGAGCATCTTTGTACATGAACAACATTTCTTCAAAATCCGTCATTGGAGTGTGAGAGATGGAGAATCTTGGGCCCAATATGTGATAAATGTTGCCCATTGTCGTGAACTGAGGTTAGGTACCAGGCTCTGCTAACTTCCTGTGGGAAGTCCGTTCCACTAGACGATTTACATTTCATGATTTGTCAAGAGCCTGCCTGCACTCTACTTGACTTGGGAAAGGAATTTTTGAGGAGTCTTGCTCTCACAGAACATCTGTGGGAAAGCCGAAGGACAAGTTAAAGAGAGAGACGCTTTAATATTTTAGTATCTTGACATACAGCCTCAGAGCCCCTTCCACTGTCCCTGCCAACAGGAAGTCATAGCTGCTTTTCATCCTTCTGGTGGCTCCTTGTTGCGGGGGCCTTTGTTTTGGTAAGAGGATGTTTTGTTTCGAGGCTGGGTGGTTAAAATATTCTGCCTTAACTGGAATATTCACGGAAATATACTTCTCAGCGCTCTATCATTTTTCAAAGCTTTTCAGTGCTTTTGCTCTTTGATCAGGAAAAATCACTTAACAGTGAGACTGGAATCCACTTTCATAGACTCCCATGTGTCCTTGTTCTCACCTCCTGGTCTTTACTTCTCTGAAGAGTCTGACCTTATGAATTAAATTCTTTTTGATTGTAACATTAGTCAGGCGAATTTGGAAACTGGGGACTTTTGTTTATTGATCCTTTTATCGTCTGCTTTTTTGCCTGTAAAGGTCATTTTTCAATTTCCCCAGAAGGTAATTCTACTTCTTTTAGTAATTCTCAATAAACACTAAGCTTAAAACATCCATATAAAAGCCAGAATAAACATTACGTTTAGGAGTGTCATATAAAAACTAGAAACCTTTATGCTTCTGAATGTTGCTTAAATTAGATGGAAAAAAAAAATAGCCAGTAATGAAAGTAGCAGATTCTTCCACCGTGTGCAAGGTCCACAAAAGAAAGATGCGGCCCCTTCTCTTTAGGAATCCAGACTTGGAAGACTTCTCTTCATCCTTTGTGAAAGCATCAGTGCCACTTTCTCAAAGACGCCTTCTTTACTGTCTGCTTCCCTTTCTGTCCACATTATGTGTCCCTTTTGTATTTTCTCTTGGCTTTTTTTTTTTTTTTTTTAAGATTTTATTTATTTATTTGACAGAGGGAGAGAGTACAAGTAGCCTCCCAGCTGAGCAGGGAGCCTGATGCAGGGCTTGATCCCAGGACCCCAGGATCATGACCTGAGCTGAAATCGGACACTTAACCAACTGAGCCACCCAGGCACCCCTTCTCTTAGCATTCTTGTCTTCCTCCACAACATTTAAAACAACTGTAGTTATGTATTTCTTTGAATAATTATTTGTTTAAAATTAACCACCCCTCCCCAGACTATAAGCTCCATGGCAGCAGAAGCCTTGGTGTAACTCTAGTAGCTATGAAATTAATATTTGGTGAATAAATAATGATAATAATAGAATACTTATTGTGCTTACTGTATACCAGGAGCTGTGCTAAATGTTTTACCTATCTTACCAGTCCTTTGTCCTAGTCTGCTCGGGCTGCTCTAATAATGTGCCATGGGTTGGGTGGCTTAAACAAGAGAAATTTATTTTCTCACCATTCTGAGGTTAGAAGTTCATGATAAGGTCTCGCTGACTTGGTTTCTAGTTAGCATTCTTTCCCTGGCTTATAGACAACCACTTTCTCAGGTACCCTCGCATGGCAAAAAGAGAGACAACAGACTCCTACTTCTTGTGAGGAGTCTGATCCCAGTAGACCAGGGCCCCACCTTCATGATCTCCTTTCACTTTAATTACTTCCTGACTCCAAACATATCCTCATGGAGGTTTAAGTCTTCAGTATCTGTATTTTAGGGGGACACATATGCCTCCCAACAACCCTAATGAAGGTAGGCATATGCTTATCTGTGTCTTATAGATGAGGAAACTGAGGCTTAGAGTTAGCACCTTCCCAGAACTGCACTAGTTAACCAGTGGGAGATACTGCTTATTGCTTGTGTACTCAAACTGGGCCTAGAGGTGTAAAAGTATGTACAGTGAGGGACTACAGACTAAAGAAGTGATTAGAGTTGGTTGGGTATAAACCAGGGAGGACTTCTGGAAGAGAAGTACTCTGAGATACTGAGTAGGATCTCATGGAACTATACAAAAGGAAGAAGTTTTAGAGACTAGAACAATACTGCTTAAACCTGTGTCTTAGAACCCCATTATACTCTTAAGAAGTACTGGGAATCTTAAAAAGCTTATATTTATGTGATTTATATCTATTGATATCATAGTATTAGAAATTAAAACTTAGAAGATTTAAAAATATTTACTAATCCATTTAAAAGTAATAATGGGGCACCTGGGTGGCTCAGTGGGTTAAGCCTCTGCCTTCAGCTCAGGTCATGATCTCAGGGTCCTGGGATCAAGCCCCACATCGGGCTCTCTGCTCAGCGGGGAGCCTGCTTCTTCCTCTCTCTCTGCCTGCCTCTCTGCTTATTCGTGATCTCTCTCTGTCAAATAAATAAATCTTAAAAAAAAAAAAAAGTAATAATAATAGGGGCACCTGGGTGGCTCAGTGGTTTAAGCCTCTGCCTTCGGCTCAGGTCATGATCTCAGGGTCCTGGGATCGAGCCCCGCATCGGGCTCTCTGCTCAGTGGGGAGCCTGTTTCTCCTTCTCTCTCTGCCTGCCTCTCTGCCTACTTGTGACCTCTCTCTGTTAAATAAATAAAATATTTTTAAAAAAGTAATAATAATAAAATTCTTACATGGGGACACAAATAATATATATTTAAGAGAAGTAATATTTTCCAAAATAAAAAAGAAATTTAGTGAGACTATTAACAGAATTTTTTTTTTTTTTTTGAAATCTCTCTGCTGTCTGCCTTAATAGAAGACAGCTAGATTTTCATATCTGCTTCTCCATTCAATCTATTGCGTTGTGCTGGTTGAAGTAGATCTAGAAAATTTGGACTTAAAGCAGTTATGTAGTTGGAAAGAGAGGTGCCTTGAAATAGCCTTTTCAGATAATTGTGGACATTCTGCTTTGTTATTACAGCAGAACTCCAAGTGGTAGTTTTGTAAAGGTTAGTTGCAATATGAAATCTGAAACTGAATCAATGAACTTTTCATATTCTGTTATGTTAAAATCCACTGTTGTAGCTTGCATGTGGAATGGATTTTTTACCCATGTATGATTTTGTAGCATCTTGCATTGGTCATTTGAGAATATCGGTTCACTGAATTAATTCAGATCTTTCAAATGTTGACACATTTCATTACACAATAGCCCAAAATTGCATTCCTTAATATCACCACTCAAATATCTCATCAGAAATGTCTTTAAGTACTAGGAAGCTGTCACGCTCATGGTGGCAGACACAGGTCATATAAAATCCTAATTTTCATTTAAAACTAGATTTTTATCACTGGTATCAGGTACTGTTATTTTTTCTTGAAGTGGTAGGATTACTGCATTCCTTTTCAAGCAAATGCTGGCATCTAAATAATCATACCTTGTTAGTTTTTCATTCAAGTAAGACTTGTCCTACTGGAGTTGAACTCATAACTCCATACGGCTGCACAAGTGCTTTTCCTTGTGACAGCCATTGTGTTCACATGTGGAGGGGCTTTTGCATTTTCCCATTTCGTAGACTATGAAAAGGATGTGTATTCAGGGTTTAATAAAATTAATAATTCTTACTGCTCCATTAAGAACTCTTTTTTTTTTTTTTAAGATTTTAGTTATTTATTTGTGAGAGAGAGAGCGAGCGCGCGAGCACATGTGCATCAGCTGTAGGAGGAGCAGAGGGAGAGGGAGAAGCGAACTTCCTGCTGAGTTCATGACCTGAGTCACCCAGGCACCCCAAGAACACTCTTAATTGGAACTGCTATTTATTTTACTGCGAGTGGCGGGCTTCGGGGAACACAGTGATTACAGGTGGTTTGGTGCCAGTGCCTTAATTCATGCTGGGCCCTAGCACTTTTACCTACTGTTGCTTTTGTGTTTTTGGTACTCATGTCAACAAAGTGAAAAAGGCAAATACACCTTTGTATTATTTAACCAAAAAATAATAATAATAATAATAGGGGCGCCTAGGTGGCTCAGTGGGTTAAAGCCTCTGCCTTCAGCTCAGGTCATGATCTCAGAGTCCTGGGATCGAGTCCCGTGTTGGGCTCTCTGCTCAGCAGGGAGCCTGCTTCCTCCTCTCTCTCTCTCTCTCTCTCTCTGCCTGCATCTCTGCCTACTTGTGATCTCTGTCTGTCAAATAAATAAATAAAATCTTTAAAAAAAATGATAAAATAAATAAAGTTTTGGCCGTATAGCCCCCTAATGGGGGTCTCATGGACTCCTCCTTCCTCTGCTCCAAGATCTGTGGACTGCACTTCGAGAACTCTTGGGCTAGAAGAATTATGTCATGGGATGTGTTCCATGAAAGAAGCCAGGAATAGGTCTGCATTTGGTTTGAGTATAAAGTTCATGGATTAGTAACTCTGAAATGAGTGTGGGGTGGGGACAGATAACCCTTGAATGAGATTGGTAAAAGAAAGGTTTAGCAAAGAGTCCTAAACCTCAGAAGCACAGATTCTGGGGTAATTTGTCCTCAAGGAAAATCAGGATTTCCCAAAATTTGTTGGGACAGAATGATACTGTCCATGTGTTTTCCTTATCTGTAGAATGGGAGTATAATACTATTAGTATTTTTTGAATTAATGTCTAAACAGCTTAGAACAGGGCCTAGTACATAGTACGACCTGTCTAAATGCTGCTATTGTAAAGATGGAATTTTGCTGTAGTTATGGGATGAATTAGGGGACAGTTCACAAACTTCAGCAGATGCAGAATGCCCTGGAGGGTTTGTTAAACAAAGGTTGCTAGGCCGGACCCCTGGAGTTTCTGGTTAAGAAGGTCTGAGATGGGCACATGAATTTGTATTTCTGTTAAGTTCCTGGGTGATAGTGATGCTATTATTCTAGGTAACCCATTTCTTGAAACTCTGAATCAGAGGGATTCACTCTGTGTCCTTTTCATTCCCAGTTAACCAGCTAGCCCATTCCTGTTATTTGATAGGCTTAGATAGAAAACGATGTCTACCTATTTTTCCCGTTTAGTTGGATTTGTTTCATTTAATTTTTCCTAAGAATTGAAATTTTCCTGCATGTTTGTGTGTTTTTTCTCTGACCAATAACCTGAAGCAGTAATTACCTTTGAAAACATGCTCTGTTTTGCTGCACTTAATTGCTATTTAAAGCTAGTGACTGGGTTCCAAAAATTCACCTGACTGTCTGTGGTTTTATTCACCAGCATAATTTTCAGTAGCTCTGTGCACCCTGACTAATGTCACAGGGCATCTTTGTAATTTTCTGAACCTGCCATAGCTTACTTTCTTCCAGGATGCAGAAATACAGATAAAGCTGCTGATTTTAAAGCTGTTGAAGAGTGTTGGCAGTTTGATGATTACCACTGATGTTGATATTAAATTGTACATTCGTTTAATGAATATGTGAGTGCAAGACTTTGTGCTAGATGCTGAGAACCAAACTAAAGCCAAGACGGGCATCAAACAGTCTGGGTCACTGGTCAGTCAATAGGCAGTTATAAAATAGGGAAGAACAGGGAGCTGGTTAGGCTGAGCTTGGGGGGACACCTAATTCATGAGGGGCAAGGGTGTTTTCCCAGAGCTCCAGGGTAAGTGTATTAGAGCTGAAGCCTGAGTGACTTTGAATTACTCAGGTAGAGAAAACATGGAAACTGTGGGAATAATTTCCAGCCTAAACACATAGTTTGTAGGGAGACCTGGAAGAGAGTGAAAGCATGGTTTTTGAGAAGAAGTTTAATTCTGTTTTTGAGAAGAAGTTTAATTTGGCTGGCTCATTAAGGTTGGGTCAAAAGGGGCATTGTAAGAGGTGGGAAATCACAAGAAGATAGAAAGGTTAGGCAGTGTCCCCATGTCTTTTGGGTTTCTCAATTTTGACTCTATTGACACTCGGGGCCAGAGAATTCTTCATTGGGGTGGGAGTGGGGGCTGTCCTAAGCATTATAAGATGTTTAGCAGCATTCCTGTTCTCTGTCCTAGATATCAAAAATGTCTCTAGGCATTGCCAAATGTTCCTTGTGAGTGGGGGGTAAAATTGCTCCTGTTCTGAACCACTGTTACCAAGTTTTCCCTTATATTAAGAGCAGTGGATGAAAGTTGTAATGCTTTATTGAGGTGAGTGACATGAACAGATTTATATTTTTGGACAACCACTATGGTAGCAGTATGGAGAATGATTGGGGGTTGGCAAGACAGGAGGCATGAAATGTGTTAGAGTGCTTTTGCAGCAGGTGGAAAATACCAGCCATCTGATCTCAGGGAGTGGCTGTAGGGATGGAGAGAAATATCTAGACTTGAGATCTATTTAGGTGATAGAATTGACAAATGTTGGTGACTAATTATATGCAAATAGTGAGGAAAAGAGAGGAATCACGGCTGACTCAAAGTTTCTGGCTTGGACCTTGAAGAAGATGGTGGTGTTATTCGCGGATGAAGGAGCACAGGAGAAGGAACAGATTTATTTCGGAGGATCAGGAGAGAATATCTTAGATTTTAGATGTCAAATTTGAAGTTCCTTGTGAGAGCTAAGTGGAGATTTTCATCTGTAAGTGCAGTTTTGGTTTTGGAACTTAGGTGATATATTGAGCCATCAGTAACTAGATGGAAGTTGAAAGTCTGGGTGAGGCTGAGCCAGAATGCATTGAGGGTGAAGAGCAGAGACCTAAGTTCAGGTCCCAGCAAGAGGAGGAGGGGCTGATAAAGGGGGGAATGTGGAGGAAGAAAACCAGGACGTGTCAGTGCCAGGGAAGTTTAGAAGAGCTCAGCTCTGTGAAGAGGAGCAAACTTTGTGGCTCAGAGTCCTTTCTTTCCTTTGGTGGATTTAAGTTTCACTTGGTCCTAGATATTCATTAGGGTCATTTTGCAGTTACTGCAACCTCCATGAAACAGAAGGGTATGATTACTTACGGAGATCACCACATTCAACTCCGATACCACCCAAGTAGAAGCTCTTGAGTCATAACATCCAGAGCTGAAGACAGATGCTATGCTTCCGCAGGATTGATATGGCCCAGGATGCTGAATTATATAGTAGGCTTAGTAATAGAGACAGATTTCTTCATCCAGAGATCACTTGCCACTTCCTTAAAAAAATTTTCTTTGGAGTTGATAAGTAGTAGAAGTGTGTTTCTGTTTTATAAAAGCTACTTTTGATGAAAAAGTAATAACTTTAATTTAGAGATCATGTAGCTATCACCAAAGGGTTATGATGTCATATAACCAAGTCTCTAAGATCAGCTTTGTACAATATTATGATTTTTTTTTTTCCTGAGTGGTGTGTGCTCCAGATACCTAACCTTTGAAAGCAGTAATGTATTATTTACATGAAACTAAGATCCAGTGCATTCTAAGTGGTTGTGATTTATCATGGCTATTTCAGAATTGGGTCCTGTGGCCATATGCTAATTTGACTCTAAGGAAATTGTGTGCCGTGTACTTTGGATTTCATGCTTTAAAATTTCAGCAATAGTTTCAATGCTCTATTAATTAAAGTAAGATGCTTCATAACTTTTCCTACATAATACGGAATGCGCTCAGTAGTTCATATTTGAATTAAAACCCTTAGATGCCTTACATTTTCTGGTCTAGCAATCTTCATTTTTTCTAATTTATGTGTCCCATTTGTCCTGAAGGAGTTGGGAAGTTGAGATTTATAGCCATCCCAACTAGAAAACGTAAGACTCTTGATTAAATGAGAGTTTGTTTGTGTATTCAAATAGAAAACTATAGCTGAGCAAAATAAAATTTGTATTAAATTTGTAGTGGATTATCTCCCAAATTTAGTACCACATCCTTTTTCCTGGTAGTTCCACCTGTTCAACTGTCAACATGGTGACTATGGGAGAAGCCATTTTTATATAATACAACTTTTCAGCAGTGACTGATTGAACTAGGATTAGACCTCTATACCAAACTTTACTAGTCACCCCCTGCATCTGGAACTTTGTAATTGGTTCTACCACATTGCCAGTATGTTTTGGATGTGGCCATTTTCTGCTCTATCAGTGGGGAATATGAGAAAGCAGGTTTATAGAAATAGAAGAATAAGGGGGAAGAAACAGAGACTAGTAACAGGGAGAAGGGACTCCCAGGCTTCCCTGGAGCGTCTCAGTCCCCAGTTCCAGTGAGTTTCCAAGACCCAACTCGTCCATGCTTTTAAGGTTTCCTGTAGTCAAAGAGTCCTATATCCTTCTAATAAAGGGGGTTTGCAATACTCCTGTTTCGTCTAGTAAATCACCCTGTGTGCTTGAACTATAGCAGATGGTTTTGCTCATGGGAGCAGTGAAATCGGCTACATTGCCTAGAGTTTTATTTCTTGATTGGATGATAGTATTCATATTCTGTTTATATTCATAAAACCAGATCTTTTATAAGTTGACTATTACTTGATGGCTTTAGGTTGAACTAGTCTTTGGTTTAAATGTTACTGTTATTTTTCTGAAAACCTACGACAATAAGGATGAGAAATGTAACAATATACACGAGATTCTTAAAACAAAGGAAGAGATGTGTGTGTGTGCATAAGCAACGATTGGCTCCAGGTCTAGTAATCTAAGCCTTTTAAAGTTTGATGTGCAGACAAGGAGAAGAGATTACAGTCTCTCAGTGGTAGTTATGAGGCAGTAGGATTTGGTAACTATAAGTGCCTTTGGGATGAAACGTCTCTTCCTGCCCTTCTCCCAAGAGACTTTGTTTCTTATTTTCTGCTCCTATTCCTCTTTTTTCCTTGAAATAAGTGCTTTGGGATCCCAACCTAAACAGGGCCCTCTGATTACCTAATGTTTTAACCATTGGGAAGAAGACAGCTCTTGCATCTTTGACATTTGAAGATTATTAATAAATATCCTCACAAAGTTCCTGTGTCCATAGGATAGCAATGCAAAGCCAAAATGTATCCCAATGTATCTAGTGTTCCTTTTTGATTATTCAGAAACTGTGACTTTATGTCTAAATATAAATACATATTTGTATGTAGACACATGTATTCGTATGTGGAAATGGAGATGTGTCTGTATGTTTACAAAGATATTGTGATAGCCCCCAAATGTTAAAAGTGTTACTTCTGAGAAAATGGAATTGATAGAGCAAGGGAGGAAATTTTCAATTTGTATCTTAAAAAATTTTAAATAAGTGACATTAGAATTACATTTATATGAATTTTTTACTACTGTAAAAATAGAAATGCAAAGTTACTCTTTTGTGGCTTGAAATTATTATAATGAGAGATGAAAGATCAATACTTGCACTTAACCAAAAAATAAGTGCTTACCTAAGTATGATTGCCTACCAAATAGGTTGTTAGAGTAGTGCATGCACACGTGTGCATGAAAAGGTATAAAGAAAATTGATAATTGATGTCTAACTATAATGAACTGGGGAACTTGATATGTGTCACATATAAATGTTTTAGTTAAGTGAAAATTGTGATTATCTACTTTTGTTATCATGTCATTTCCAATTATTTATTGACATCATATTCATCTTTATGCATCTTGTTATTATTTTCTAAATGTCAGTTATGTTCATTTAGTTAAAATCTTGTAAAAAAAAAGAAAAAAAAATAAAATCTTGTAAGTGACTTTTGCAATCTCAATTCGTATCATCCTGGTTATGGCCTTTAGCATCCCAAGGAAAGAAAGGTTCTTAGAAACTTTTAGGTGCCCTTACTGTGTTCTCATAACTAACATCCTGTATGTGTCTATAGAAACATCTGTATGCCTTTAGCATCCCAAGGAAAGAAAGGTTCTTAGAAACTTTTAGGTACCCTTACTGTGTTCTCATAACTAACATCCTGTATGTGTCTATAGAAACATCTGTATGCCTTTAGCATCCCAAGGAAAGAAAGGTTCTTAGAAACTCTTAGGTGCTCTTACTGTGTTCTCATAACTAACATCCTGTATGTGTCTATAGAAATGAGGGTATATGGAAAAACAGAGCAGAGGAAGGGAAATCCAAGGAGCTAGTCCAGCTATTAATCAGTGGAAATGAGCAATATTTCTTAGTTTTTTTTCTTGGAAAAGAAAAATGGTTGCAAAATTGGTGATAAAAAGGCATACTTCTTGATTTTGTTACTTGCTGGATCTTTGATTTTGGACAAGTAATTTAACCTTTCAGAGTCTTAGGTTTTTCATCATTCATTCATTCATCAAATAGTGTGGAATACCGTGATGATCCAAAAAATCCCTCTTGGCACTTACAGTCTCCATTGTTTCATCATCAGCAACTGCAGAGCTTGTTAACACAGATTCTGCACTCCGCCTCCAATTTCTGATTTAGGAGCTCTGGTGTGGGGGCCCAGAATTTGTGATTCTAGCAAGTTCCTGGATGAAGTTGCTATTGCTGATCCCAGAACAGCACTTTGAGGGCCACCTTCCCAGAGCTTGCAGGCGTGAATCAAAGTTGTCAGACTCCAGTCGTGTTAAGTGCTGAAGAGGAGAGGGTCTTGGTGCTACAAAAGAGCATATGAATGTGGAGACGTCAGGCAGGGCCTCCCTGAATAAGTGACGCTTGAACTGAACTGTTGGGAATAAGTGGGTAAAGGAGGAATGAGACTGGGAAGCAGTGGCTTTTCAGACAGAAGCTTTGAGGAGGGAGCATGGAGCGTGCCGGGAAGAGACTGGCTGTGGTACTGACAGCTAGAGAGATGGGGGGAAGTTACGAGGTGGAGCTGGAGGCTAGATAGGGACCAGTGCAGAGTCATATTAGGGATTTTGTCCTTTTCTCAAAGGGCAGTTGGAAAGCATTCATATTTCCAAAGAGGGAGACAGGGAGAAGGAAGGAAAGTGGACTGGAAAGCAATGATATGATCTATTCAGTGTTTTAGACAAATCACTTTATCATTTGGCTGCCATGTTGAGAACATGAATGTGAGGAGACAAGGAAGGAGATGATGCTGGTGAAAATTGGCAGCACCTTTTAAAATGGGGTTAATTAGGGGCGCCTGGGTGGCTCAGTGGGTTAAAGCCTCTGCCTTCGACTCAGGTCATGATCCCAGGGTCCTGGGATCGAGCCCCATATCGGGCTCTCTGCTCCGCAGGGAGCCTGCTTCCTCCTCTCTCTCTGCCTGCCTCTTTGCCTAGTTGTGATTTCTCTCTGTCAAATAAATAAAATATTAAAAAAAAACCATTTAAAATGGGGTTAATTATATACAAGTTTGTTGGGGTAGAGAAACATGTGAAATGCTCCATGCTGGTACATAGTAAGGGCTCAGACAATGGTAGCTATTATTATAATTAATAAAAACAAATATTTTTGAGACCCAGAAGTTATTAGGGCCATAGGAAATACCAAAAAAATATCATCTGTACCTGAATTTTTAGGCTTCTCCTACTCTACCCCAGCTAGAGTAGCCTTTGAAAATGCGGCAGTGTATTAAAAAAAAGGAAAAAACAAACCCAGATTACTAAATCCGTGTGTTGAGACAGATAGCCTGAAAGCAAAAGAGAATTCATCACTGAGATGGAAACTGAATTTTAGATAGTTGTGTGGCTAGTTGGCACTGATGACAATTATTTGTAGTTCTCTTGTGTATAGAAACAAATAGTGGTTTCTCTGCTCTGGAATCTAGGACGTACATTGTAGGGAGAAAATAGCTGTTCAAAAAAGGAGGGCCAGAAAGAATAAACTGTATTTCAGTGGAGCTACTGAATTAAAAGAGTAAGAGGGAAAAGAAAGGTAAAAAGAGGAGGAAATCAGAGGCTTCAGAAGAAAGGTAGTAGAGTGCCTTTGAGCAGTATCATTTGGAATTCTAACAGGAAGACATGCAAAATGGCAAGAATTTGTCCTTGGATGCAGAGTGGCAATTTCCAGTTTATAATTACTAATAACCTCCATGTACACAGCATTCAGCATGTGCAAAATATATTGGCAAATGCATTAGTAAATTTAACTATCCCAAAGCTCTGGGAGCATTGACTTGGTAAAATAACGGAATCCCCATTAAAGCAAAGGTAATTAACTGACTCAGCACTCCTTCTGGGTAAAGTGACTCGATGTCAGAGATAACTGTGAAGGACACAGAGGCAAATCAGGAATTTGCTGCCTACAATAGAAGGAAGACACACAGAGAGACAAAGCCATGCATATACAGTTGACTTTGAATTTAACTAAAAGGCAATGTTCTTTACCTAGAGAGCAGGGGAAAACCATTGGTGTTTCTTTTTTTTTTTTTTTTTTTAAAGATTTTTTATTTATTTGACAGAGAGAGATCACAAGCAGGCAGAGAGAGAGGGAAGCAGGCTCCCGCTGAGCGGAGAGCCCGATGCGGGGCTCGATCCCAGGACCCTGGGATCATGACCTGAGCCGAAGGCAGCGGCTTAACCCACTGAGCCACCCAGGCGCCCCACCATTGGTGTTTCTAAGAGAGTCCTTTAAGGTGGTGTGGATGTATTAAGTGTATTGTGTGTGTGTGTGTGTGTGTGTGTGTGTGTGTGTGTGTGTGCATGTATATATGGGCAGAGCCCCAGGCCTTGCTTTTAGAAAGCTGAGCATCAAATGAGAGGGAAGAGCACCTCCTCCTATCTTCCAAGTCCTTCTCCCTTAACCTCCCCCAGTCATGACTTTCATGAAACTCTGTAGGCAGAACTGAGGAATGTGTATGGTGAGTTGTTGGGAAGAGAAGTAGAGGTGGTATTATACAGCATCAGATGAGAGGAGCGAAGTGTGCAGTATCTGCAATCAGAGACTGCCTCTTTTATGCTGATGAAACCAGTCAGCCTTGGATGTTGAGATCAGTGTTTTCAGTGAAAAATCTGCCCAAAGTCTTAAAAAATGTAGGCCTCAGTGCATTGCATTTTTAAAGTCCTGATTTATTAGTTGTATATTGATGTGACCTTTGGGCCATTGGTGTTAAATATGGAGATTGGAATACTCTTTAGTTCATCTTAATTGTGAAGAAATTGCCTGTCAAGGAAGGAAATACTTCCCGAGATAATCAGGTTGCTGTTTTATAGGGATCCAAGTACAGTAACTTTTAACATGTAATTAAACTTTATGGGTCCTGATTAATTTGTGGGAAGTTGTAGAATCAGAGTTTAGAATATTTTAAAGGAAACTGTTATTATATATTGAAAAAAAAAAAACCCTTTATGACTGTCAGCCATATGCAAGCGCTGGACTAGGTCTTAGGGTGTATGCCAAAGACATAATAAGGTTGCTCTCAGTGTGGCTTCCAAGTAGCTACCTGGAGCACGTTAGAAAAATCTTGAGACTCAAGCTACAACTCAGATCAATGAAAGCTTTACTCAGATCAATGGAGGCAGCACTCAGATAAATGAATGATCCACTCAGATCAATGAAGGACACACTTAGATCAATGAAGGCAGCACTCAAGTCAATGAACGGGGCACCTAGATCAATGAAGGACACATTCACATCAATGAAGGACACATTCAGATCAATGAAGGACACACTCAGATCAATTAAATCATGATCTCTGGAGAGGGTCCTATGCATCACTGGTGGGTAAATCTCCCCAAATGATTCCACCTGTGAGAACTAGATCAAAGCTCTGGAGAGCTCCAGGAATGACCCTGTATGAAAGAACTAACACCTCTGCAGATCGGGCTGGGGTTGGTAAGTTTTATAGCCTCCGTAAGTGATTCTGATGTGCGTGGAGGGTTTAGTACCTGTGGTAGAGTCATTGTCCTCCCGAGGATTACAGTCAAATAAGGGTGCAAGGTGATTCAATGTGTGAAACTGTTGAGGAAAAGTACAAGAAAGTCTATGTTTGAATGCCAAAAAAACGAATAAGGGCAAGTAGTGATAAAATATAAGTAGTAAATATTTAATGAATAAATAAAAATGATTTGTATTTAACATGCTGATTCAGATGGAGGTGTTTGCAAGTGTAGGAATTCTTAGAAATTCTTTTTTCTAGCATACGTTTTCACCACTTAGTCTGCCTTATAGATTAAAACTTGATCCTCTTACCTGCCAGAATTACCTTACATTCTTTTTTTAAAAAAGATTTTATTTGTTTAATTGACAGAGAGGGAGAGAGATCACAAGTACTCAGAGCAGCAGGCGGGGGTGGGGGGTGGACAGGCTCCCTGCTGAGCAGAGAGCCTGATCAGGGGCTCGATCCCAAGACCCTGAGATCATGACCCAAGCTGAAGGCACAGCCTTAACCCACTGAGCCACCCAGGCGCGCCTTTCCTTACATTCTTGAGTGGAAGAAATGGCATTGAGAACTGCTCCATTAATCTGGTCTCTAAGCATGCTTAGTTTCTGTTTGTAGAGATAGTAGGGTAGGCTGGCAGAGCTGTGATGATGATATTATGATGATGATGATATGCTTGTATGATAAAAGGCAGTCCTTTTTATCATACCTTGGAGGTGGGATCAAGGGTGTGTGTGGGAAGGGTCATTGGCCTGGATACCCAGGATCATGTTTCCCAAATGTGCACTACTCAGAAAATTTTTTATTGTGGGACGCCTGGGTGGCTCAGTCAGTTAAGCATCTGACCTGACTCTTGATTTTGGTTCAGGTCATGATCTCAGGATTGTGATATCAAGCCCCATGTTGGGCTCCACCCTAGGCATGGAGCTTGCTTGGGATTCTCTCTCCCTTGCCCTCTGCCCCTCGTCTCCCTGCTCATGCTCACTCTCCCTCTCTCTCTTTAAAAAAAAAAAAAAAAAGAGAAAGAAATTTCCATATTACAGGGTGTGCGTCTCAATGCTGAAATCAAGCAGTAGCAGTTTCTTTGTATGGGGTGTGGGGATATTTACTTGATACAACTTTAAGAAAACTGAGAGATGAGAGATGGCATGAGAGAGTTCTTTGGCTTTCCATAGTACTCTGTCAGAGTACCAATAACCTTGGAATCTTACATAATAATAGTATCTTAACTCATAGGGTTCTTCTGCCCACTTGGATGAAGTGGCATATGTAAATGCACTTTGGACAATACTGGGCACAGAGTGGGAATTCAGTAAATGTTAGCAGTTCCAGAACTTCCCCACTACTGATATTATTCCCAACTTTTGTTTCCTGGATGGTAAGGCCCTTTAGGGCAGGCAAGTTCTCGTTCTTATCTTTATATTACTGATACCTTAGTACAATGCTTGGCATGGAATCAGCACTCACTAGATGTGTGCTGAGTGAAGGTGTGGCCGGTTTAAATCTGATTTGGGCCCATAGCCCTTATGTAATTTTTAAAAGTATCTTATATCAGTATTTCAGTGGTCTGCTACATGAGCAAAGAGCTCCATGTCTTCCATATGGTCTGCCATGTCAACACTGCAGAGAATGACTGCTTTAGAAGAAAGGGCCCCAGGTGTACTTGGTGATCTGTGGTCTTCTCTTTTGCCTTCCTAATGGTGGGCGGGCCACACCCCCCTCCCCATCTGCCTCCCTCCTTGCTCAGTGTTCCTCAAAGTGCAGGTTAGTTCCTGCCTCCTGTTCTACAGAAGACTAATCTCAGGGCCCAAAGGGTAGTGGGTATGAGAGCAGGGACGAGGAGGTGATAAGAGCCTGGCGATGTGCCCGCCAGACGCCTGAGCCCCTTTTCCAGGGAGCATCCTGTTCGCCCTACCTGGCATCCTCTGGGGGGAAGTTAGTGTGCATTTATGAATGGGACCCTTGCTGCTACTTTCATGTTGTCAAAGAGGAGGGAAATCTACAATGGGAGTGAGAAATAATGAAAGTGTATGTATTTTTTTCTCCCAAAGAAACCAAAAGCATTTCCACAGCTATATTATCTGATGCTGCTGATTTTATGCTTCAAAGAATTGAGAATGAATACCTGGCAGTAAGTACTAAATCTGTGTGTGGTGACTGACAGATTAAGCACTGGGGACGTTAAAGGAGATTAGACCATGGATCCCCAAACAGTGAATATCAGGATTATTTTCCATCTTGGAATCGAATGAAGTTGCCTTTATGTTTCTCACCCTAGCCGTCATCATTACATTCTCCCAATTTTGTTTTACATTACTTCTCTCCCAGGACATCATTCATTTATTCATATGGCATTTCTTGAGCTCCTTTCATGTTATGGCTTGGTGCTAGCTCCTGAGAAGGGTATAACAAAGTGTGAGACATGGTCTTTGGACTCTAGAAGCTTATATATCAAGAAACAGAAAAATGAGACCATAAAACAATCCTATGAGGTCTTATATGATGCAGTTCCATGAGGCCACGGTGAGGAAGGGAGCAGCACAGAAAATAATAACACCTTTCGGGATGAGTGTAAGCATGCCTTGTCTGTTGTCAGCCTGAGCCAGCTGAGGGCTGGTGGCTTTTAATTCTCCTGTAGACTTTGGAATGGGGGTGGAAGCAGGAGTATGGCCATTGGAATTATTTCTGGATTTGAATCCCACCCTTGCCACTTTACAGTTGCATAGCTTTAGGCAGAGGACTTAATATTTCTGAGCAAACCTAAGCATATCCATACCTTCCAGAGATGTGTAAGGCATAGCGCTAATGCTCACAGTTAGCAAAGTGTTGGCATTTAGAAAGCACTCGATAGGTGCTGATGGTTATTAACAACAATTGTAACAGTAAAGGTATTTCTATTGGGCCACTAAACTCATACTTAAATGGTTACTTCCAGCAAAATGACTCCATTCACCTTGCTCAGGTTAACCTGTCTTTCTTTATATGACAGATTTAATACTTTTCATTCCCCTAAATTAGCAGCATTACACAATATATCATGGAGCAGTGCTTGTTCCCCTTGAGGAAGCAATATGTTGTTTTATTTTTTATCCCGTTGACATTTTTCAAGAATTCCCAAAGAAGGAAGCCTCAGGTGGCTTCTGCCACATATTAGGAGGGTGTTGCCAATCCATTATTTTCGGCTTCTGTTTCCTCTTTCTGTCATTCTGGTAACTAGCAATAACAGCTTATATTTATTGAGTCACTATTCAGATCATTTGACACAATTAATCTCATTTAATTCCCCAGTTCTGTAAGGTAGATGTTAACCTTATTTTATAAATTAGGAACTCAAATGGTGTAGCTGGCCAGTGAGCAATAGGGTGGTAGGCTGGCAGTTGATTCTGAGCCTCTCCCTGTGGTGCCCAGCTCACCTGCTCTCCCACCCAGTTCACCTGGGCTGTATCACCTCACTTAACGCTCCCTCTGCTCCTGTGCATGGAGTTTTAGCAGCATTTGGGAGACTCTACAGTAAGGTTGCTTACCTGCCCCCCCACCTTTCTGACTGATGCTAAAAAATGGAAGTTAAATTTATCTTCTTTCCGGTGTTGATTCCCCACAGCCCATAACCATTAAAATTTCACCTTAAATGCGCCAATGAGCCTAACATATAAAATGACCTTGGGACTTGCTTTATAAAGAAGCTGTACGATCGTTAGACGTGGGCACAGGGAACCTGGCCCCCAGCCTGCCCCTGTGCTGCAGCGGGACTCTCTTCAGTGTTTGGTCCCATCTCCTCCCCACCATGAGTGAGAAGTCCACAGGGCCTGGGGGATGGCTCTCTTGGAAACCACGGGGACCCAGGACCCTGGAATTCTCCACTCAGGTAGCACTTTTCCTCATCTCAGGGTCTGCTGAGAACTTTTCTCCAGGTTTGTCTTCCTGAGGGCTGATCTTGGCTTCCTAGAGGGAGCACCACTAGGCCTGAGGGATGTGGGCAGCTATTGGCAGGTGGTCCTGATGACTGTAAAGACAACGATTTTTATATCAGAATGCTTTGCAAATGATAGCATGTTGTTTTAATCCCATTGAGCTGCTATAACAAAATCCCACAGACTGGGTAGCTTGTAAACAGTAGAACCTTATTTCTCATAGTTCCGGAAGCTGATGTCTAAGATCAGGGTGCCAGTATGGTTGGATGAGGGCCCTCTTCTGGTTTGCAGACTTCACACAATACCCTCACATGGCAGAAGGGGAAAGACTCTCTTTGGAGCTTCTTTTAAAAGTCACTACTGGTTCATGAGGGTTCCACACTCATGACATTAGCCCCTCCCAAAAGCCCCACCTCCTAATGTCATGATCTTTGAGGGTTAGGATTTCAACATATGAATTCTGGTAGGGGCACAAACATGCAGACTGTAGCAGGTATCATAGAAATTTAGCCACTGTTAAATCATGCTTGCTTGAGCAACAAATGTTCCAAACAAGATATTTAGCTGGAGAATCAGTCTATAAAGGATGAGGGTCTAGTAGGTCAGAATCTGCCGGAAGTGGAACCAGAGACTCAAGCCATGCACCTCTGCCTTCCAGGGTCTGACTGCTGCCCTGGATGAAATACAAGGACTTTCAGTCTAACTTTCTGAGGGAGGCATTCAGGTGACTTTTTATGTCAAGCCATTGAATCCAACCTCAAAAGACAGAGAGCTGGTCCAAGTAGAAGGTCCCATCATCGTGGGCTGAGAAAGATCATTGTACCTGTTTCTGATTCTCGTTCTCAACTGGGATCTGAGTGCCTGTGTTGCATGTAGCAGGATTCTTTTTCTGTTAGGATGATGGGGGATTTAAAGGCATTGTTGGTTTACTTCCTTTTTTAAAAAATATCTGCTTCCACCATTTTCCAGTCACATTATACTTGGAGTAATATACATCATAAATGTTCTTCACATTAAATCTGTTCTTCAAGTGGATTAACTGTATTGTATAGACATCTTCTACTTCTCTGGGGACAATTAGTGCTGATAAGGATTTTATGGAGTTTGTCTTTCTCACCTACGCATGCTCTCTCTCTCTCCCTCCCTCCCTCCCTCTCTCTCTCTCTCTCTAGTGTTTTCCTGATTCTTCTTGGCCCAGTTTTGAGTTTCTTTGGTCTCAGAAACCTCCGGTGCTTCATGTTTAGAGATGAATTTATCTTTTGTACTTCTCAAAGCTTTAGTGTTTAGTGGCTCACTTTGCTTACGTGCAAGGGCTTTCTTAGGCATTTTATTATTTAATTCTTCTAGTTTCAAAGATTTCTTAGAATCTGCTAAGCTGATAGTCTAATGTTCACATGGCACATGCGAAGTTGCATTGTCTTGAGAGTACCTTTGTGATGTTTGGCCCATTCTAATGGTGGCTTCTACCCCCATCCATTGTGCGGAATGTTTATCATGGCCACTGAGCCTGTGCTGTGAATAAAAGCATGGACTTTTTACTGTAGTGAGCACAGTAGCTCATGAGGCTTCACAAACTCCTTTACATTAGAGCATCTCATATGGTTGTGTGGATCGCATCCTGCGCAAGCATGCTGGACCAGGGGGCCAAGTGGGGGCTGACTGCCAGCCTGGGCTTCCCTAGCCAAATCTTGTACCTGGTAACAAGGCTGCATCCCCAGGGGAGGGGCTTCATCCTGATATGCACAAAGGTGTCATATGGGCCAGCAGCTGGGCTGCTTTAATTTGGCTAGGTATCTTGAGAGGAGAAGGTGGAAAAAGAGGGGGTGGTATTTTTTGTGGGGGACTAAGATATGCTCACCCACCTGGAATCTTGCAGTTCTCCAAGATGAAGGATTAGAGGCCAAAAGAAATTGTTTAAAAGTTGTTAAAGAACCACTTGGCACTTGCTAGCATTTTACATGCCCAGGATGATTTATTATGTTCCCTCAGTTATTCTTTACTGAGTAGGGGACTTGCAGTCAGAGCTACCAATCTGATTTGAGCCTGTGGAGCTCCGGAAGTACCCTTGCCTGCCGAGTTCCACTCTCCCTAGACAATTGCTGCCCCCAAGTTATATTCAGGCAGCCTAGCTCTATTAAGATAACCTTGTCCCCAGGGGCTCTGACAAGTCAGCCTCCATTTTCTACCCAGTTTGGTCAGTGCCCCAGGCAGCCCCACTTGGAGTCGGGACTGCATTTTCTGGAAGTCAACAGTTTGATGACTTGGCAGCCTTCTTTGCCATACTGTTGTTGTATCTGAGAGCTGCAGGTACCTTAGGTTTTTTATTGTTTTCCTCTTGTGAACCATAAATACCCGTCCTCTGTCTAGTATGCTGAAGGGCTAGTACAATTCCATTTAGCAAACATTTCTTGATGTTGCCCTTGGTTCAGAGATCTATGGCTTGGACCTTATCTACATTGAACTGAATTTATCTGTTCTCCTGGGCACCTGTACTAATGTGGCCTAAAGCTTTCTGTACTCATTTTTGTATTAGTCCCCCAGGGATGCCATAATAAAACACCACAGACTGGATGGGCTTAAACAACAGAGGCTTATTTCTCACAAATCTGGAGACTGGAAGTCTCAGATCACAGGATTGGTTTCTGGTGAGGCCTCTCTCCTTCGCCTAGAGATGGCTGTCTTCTCTCTGCATCCTCACCTGGCTTTTTCCTCTGTGTGTTTGTTCCTGGAATCTCTTCCTTTTCTTGCAAGGACACCAGCTGGATTAGGGCCTCATCTTTCTGACCTCATTTAACTTTACTTAGAGGCCCCATCTCCAAATACAGTCACCTTTGGGGTTAAGACTTCAACCTGTGAATTTTGGGAAGACACAATTCACTCCATAGTAACCCACACTTACTAGACTTTCTGAACAAATCCAGTGGATAATAAAGCAAAAACATTTTAGTGATATCTTTCCCATCCGTTTGGGCTGATGCAGCCATGTTAAAGACTTCATTTCCACCCTTAGAGAAACACTCCATTTAGCAGTAATTACACTTTGGACCCTGCCCCTTAGATGGCGTCCTAATTGTTATATCCAAAAATCTAAGCCTCATCTTCGGAAACTGCTCCCCTATGTTAAATATAGTGAAATGCTTCCAGGCAATCTCATTTTGTTAAAATTAAATTGGTGTTTTCTGGACCGCATTTGTCCCATAAGTAGCATTCTCGAAGGGCTTGGCAGGCTTGCCCCCCAGCCTGTGCTTGCAGTAATCATGTTGATTTTTAATCAAGAGACTTATTTTGGCAGCTTCTCTTTTTTGATCATTTGAAAAATACTTCTTGATGTTCTGGAGTTCAGATTCCTGAGATCTGGATCATGAAGAGGAGTTAGAGGCCTTAGTTACCTGGGAAAAAAAGCACCCACCTTGTGTATAACATTAATGAACAATTTTGGTAATGATGATAATGAAGAGGAGGATTTGATTACCCACCTTGAATCTCCCAGTATTTAGGGATTGTCAGGACTTGTTTTCACATCTACCATGTGATAGTGAACAAATTCAACACTTAGGTTTTGGGGCAGTGGGGGCGGTAAAAGTGATTTCCATGAGAAGAGAGTATTTTTTCCAGACTATCTTGAAATGCAGGTGCATGATAAAAAAATGCAAATTCTTTGGGGATTAATCATGAAATGTTTCAGGGTTGTTATAAGGAAGCTTATCAGTATAATGAAATAAGGGCCATTTTCTTGGTCATGAATTTTTTATTTGCACTATTTGATCAGTTACTTGCTGGGCTAGATAGATAGTATCAGTGGGTCTCAGTGGTGGGTCTAAGACACAGGATGGGAGGAGGCTTATTTTCCAAAGTCTGACCAGTTCTGGGCTGGAAACATTTGGCAAATAGCTAAAATCTACTGCTTATGCTCGAAATGAATAACTGAATCAGTAAATGAATGACTTCATTAATTCAGGCTGGACTACTTCCCAATAATCCAAATTAGTGCTAATGGCAAAGACAGTGCTGTGTGTTCACTAAACTCCTGTTCTTTTTTCTCCTGGGCACATAGCTGGAATTGGGTATTATATTCTTTGATGTTGGTTAGAGCCACGGGATTGAATTCTGATCATTGGGGTTTGGTAGGAATAACATATGGCACCTTATTTTTAAAAAGATATTATTTATTTATTTGTCAGAGAGAGAGAGAGCATAAACAGGGGGAGCAGCAGGCAGAGGGAGAAGCAGACTCCCCACTGAGCAGGGAGACTGATGGGGGACTTGACCCCAGGACCCTGGGATCATGACCTGATCCAAAGGCACATGCTGAACCAACTGAGCCCCCCAGGCATCCTGCCATACGGCACTTTAAATCCTGGCTCCTAGAAGTCCTCCCGCATGACCTTCACATTTTCCCTCTTCCCTTATTCAATGACTGGTTACAAGAGATACATGGGAAAGCCAGGGGATGGTGGAGACATAGATGGAAAGGTGCCAGGTCTTGGAAACACTGTGTGGAACAGAGCCCCTCATCAACCCATATGGGAGTGTAATGTGATTTGGTCAAGAAATAAATCTATATTGTGTTTTAAGCCACCCAAATTTGATGTAGAGATTGTTATATTACCCTGTAATAATTAACAATAAAATTGCAGCTTGGTTTTGTTTCCCAGTGCTATTATGCTGAAAATCTTTGACCCAAAAACACTTGAATGCTCACCAGTGCTGTATCTATGCCGGTTTCTGCCCCTTTGAGAATATCCTCCTTTTGCTCTACCTGTGTCTAGTGGAGTCACAGAGATGTGCTAACTTACAGGCCAGTTGAGCATTTGTCAGAGACCTTGTTAAAGTCAGGTGCACATTAAAGCAACAAAGACATGCACAATGTTTTAGGAGGTGAATAGTGCCAGGTGTTTATTCTGCCTCTGAAATCTTTAGAAGTCTGCATTCTCTGATCACAGCCCAGTAGGTGAGAGCATCTACCTCCGGTGGCCAGCGCCCTCTGATTAAGGGAAGACAGGAACCAATTTTGGCGCATGTTCTTAACTGTGAAAAATCCCATGGAGGAGATGTGTTTGCACAGTCAAAAGCTCCTGAGTTCCACGTATGGCCATTATGTAATTTGTTTTAGGTCTTAAGTGAATGCTTACTTTTTAGGAATGTATTAGTGAACCACTTGTCTCTTGGGATTGTTTTAAAAGACAGCCAAGAAAAAGCAATTGCCAAAGGCCATAAAGAGTGAGTTTATAAGTTTTTTGGGTGGCTTCGTCAGTTAAATGTCTGACTCCTGATTTCGTCTCAGGTTGTGATCTCGTGGTGGTGATTGAGCCCTGGGTCGAGCTCGGTGCTCAGTGTGCAGTCTGCTTCAGGTTCTCCCTCCCTTTCTCTCCTCCTCTGTCCCTCTCCCGGTTTATGCATGCTCTCTCTCTCAAAATAAATAAATAAAATCTTTTAAAAAAAGATTTTTTTTTTTTTTTTTTGCCTTCCATCTCCCTTTGAGAGACAGTCATTTTATCACCTAGGTTCCCTTAGAGCTGTGTAGTCTCTTAGGATAGCCTTAAATCATATGTGACTGGGGCGCCTGGGTGGCTCAGTGGGTTAAGCCTCTGCCTTCGGCAGGTCATGATCTCAGGGTTCTGGGATCGAGCCCCACATTGGGCTCTCTGCTCATCAGGGAGCTTGCTTCTCCCTCTCTCTCTGTCTGCCTCTCTGCCTGCCTACTTGTGATAGCTGTCAAATAAATAAATAAAATCTTTAAAAAAAAATCATATGTGACCACTTAAATTACTTACAATTAAATAAAATGAAGAATTTATTTCCTTAGTCACATTAGCTACATTTCATGCATGCAATGGGCACATGAGCGTAGTGGCCACCATGCTGGACAGCAGAGACAAAGAACATTTTTGTCATTGCTGAAAGTTCTATTAAATAGCAGTGGTACAGAGAGCTGGCTTTGATATTTTCATCTTTTCATGATGCATCCAGATTTTTAGATTTTCTCACTACTCATATATTTAAAAGCACTGTTGGAAAACCTGACAACAGGCCCAAATGGAGTCACTTATGCTAAACCGACATCTTCAAACCAAAACTTAATTACAGTCTCAGCTCTCTCAGAAATGTAACCTTAAATCAGTCAATCAGGAATCATTTGATCAGCATTAGTTAAATAATCTGCCTGATAAACATCCACCATCCCCTAAAGGAAAGGAACTTTGCAATAACTAATTGCCTTTTTTTGCCCACTACAACTCTCCTGTTTCTGCTCCCCTCTACTTGTAAAATCTCTTGCCTTGTATAGTTAGGTCTTCGGAGTTCCTTTCTGTCTATTAGCTTGGATGTTGCCCAATTCAAAAATTGCTTAATAAAGCCAGTAAGATCTTAAGGTTTACGTAGTTGATTTTTCTTTCTTTCTTTCTTTCTTTTTTTTTTTTTTTTTTACCAACACTGTGCTGTTTTGTTGTTGTTGTGTTGCTTGTGTTTTACTTTATTTATTTATTTTTTTTAAAGAACATGAGGTATTCTTAAGATTGTTGTAATTTAAATTCTAGGAAAGGCTCCGCAGCAAATAATAAAAGGACAATTTCTGAGTACATGTAAAGGGAAATTATGATAGTTAGGCACTATCAAGGATTCACTAAGTTAGGTTATGACAGATTCATTTCATTTTCTTCTATGACTGGCATAACAATCTAAACTTCATGAAGTGAAGAATTTTTGATCTTTTTTTTCATTGCTGAGTTCTCAATATTTTCAATATGCTTGCAGCATAGAAGGTGTTCAGAGAAATAAGGTTGATGCAGTTCATTTCAGTTTTATTAAAAGAGGAAGGTTCTCATGCTATCTTTTCTTTATTTTTTTTAAGGTTTATTTATTTGAGAGAGAGAGAGAGAATGAGATAGAAAGCATGAGCAGGGGAGAGGGGCAAAGGGAGAGGAGGAAGCAGACTCCCTGCTGAGCAGATGCTTGATAGACTGAGACCCCCAGGTGCTCCCCATGCTATTTTTGAAGCAATGGTTGCTGGGTAATAAGACAGTTGGGTGAGTTTTGAAGTAGTTAAATAACCATGATAAGCAGTTAATGAAGAGAACAGAGACTTGGAATCAAATATAGACCCACTTCCAATTCTAGTTTCATTCATTCAACCTGTGTGATCCCAGGCAGTCCTTTCACTTTTCTGAATCATCATTCCCTCATCTTCATAATACCTATATTGTAGGGTTGTCCTGAGTATCAAATTTGGCAACATAAAAGGCTGGCATAAAAATAGTCTTGAAGAAGGTACCTAGGAAGATGTTATCACTGAGTCTCCATTCCGACTTAGCCAATGTTTCTCTCGTCTTCAACAACAAGAATATATGCTTTGATTTGTGGATGGCATAATCTGGTGTAAGAATCAGATTCAGAGGGACCTTAGTAAACTCAAAAGATAGTCTAAATCTAATCCTTTAAGGTTTAGTAAGGAGAAATATGATGATTTATATTGATTAATTCAAAGACAAACTGCGATGGTGGTAGACAGAGGACATGCGGCTTAACCTCTGTATGCAAACTTGGGGACTTAAGAAATGGTTCGTGTCACGTACCATGTGTTGTGACTGCCAGAGTTCACTTGAGCAGTAGGAATAAGGCACCCAGCGTTGCACATGGGTGCTCCTGAGAAATTCAAAGTGCTAATGATGGGGGCATTAGCCAGAGATTCTGATTTAACTGGTGTGGGATACAGCTTTGGCATCAGGATTTTTAACTTCTCCCACCCCACCCCCTAGTGGTCCTGATGTGCAGCCATGTTTGGGAACCCCTGGTCTAGGTTGAGGGAGATCCTTGTTACTTCTGTTCGCTCCGGATTTGCACAGTCCATAAATGTAACTGGCATGGGGAAAATGCGTGCTGCATGAACTTGTGAATGCCCCACATATGTTTGGAGTGTATTCAGGGAATTGTGTTGGGACGGTGAGCACACTGGCAATTGTATCATTTACGGGGGAGGCTTGTTTTCTTAGAGAACAATGGGAAGAGGTAACAGTCTTGGACATTGCTTGCTTGATTTGTCTTTAGGAAGCTGGATTTAGTTCTCTCCCCAGCATTCCAGAGGGTAGACAGGGACGCACAGAGTAGAAGCTTTTGGAGATAGACGTAGATTAGAGCTTGCTGACAATGGTGCTTTCTAGAGATGGCAGGATTGCCAGATCCTGGAGATTGGCAGAGACCTCATAGATTTTATTGTGGATTTAAAGGCTGATTGGTTAGTTCAACTACCAGCACATTTTCTTTCACCCTTTACCTCACCCCCTACTCTCTCTCTTCCATCCTCTGCCTCAGTCATGCTGTTCTCATCACAATTCTTAGATGTCTCCCCACTCCTTCCCCAACGTGTTCTCCATCTCAGGATGGAGATGCCCTTCCTTCTTCCTGAAACACCTGTTCTCTACATGTCAGTACGATGTACTCTCACTCAGGTTTTTGTTCAAATCACAATCCCTACCTTGACTCTTTATCCCCCTTTCTTTTTTGTTTTTCTCTCTCACTGTCTGAGCACACATATTCTCTCTCTCTCTCTCTCTCTCTCACACACACACATATGCACATGTACATGTATATATTTGTATGCCTTTCTCTAATAGACTGTGAGCCTCACACAGTCTAGGACTGCTGTCTGAAGTGTGCACTGATGTATCCCCAGTACCAGAATTGTGCTGGGCTTTCAGAGGTGCTCAAGAAATACTTGTTAAATAAATCTTCAGGATCATCTACTTCTGTAGGATCTCACCGATTGTATCTTGAATTTTCTGTTCTGGCCTAGACCACCTAACTGGCATCTTTGAAGGATAAATTTAGTAACATATGGGTAGAATGACCATTTTCAAGCTGAGTTTTTTTTTTTTCTTTCTTTTCTCCCCCCGCCTCAAGTGGGAATAGCATCTTCTAAAGACAAAACATGATTCACTTATTAGCAGTTTATGCGCAACCATTGAATGAAATCCAGTGTGGAAAGGAAATAACAAAACCTTACTTCAGTATAATTTGTTTCTTCTGAACCACTGTAGATACAGTAAAGGTCACTAATGCACAGGAAAGTTAGGTTTGATTTCTTTGATGTATAAAAATTAGTGCTTTGTCATCAATTACAGATGCAGGAGGACAAATCACTGGGACATTAAGTTGTTCCTGCTACACAAATTACAAATCTTGTTACAAAAAAAGTATTAGCGTCATCCCTTGTTATTTTAAAAATGCCAACTCTGATAAACAGTCAGCCTTGGGCATATATTAAAATGCTTGAATTGTACAACAATAAATTCAGCCTTTTAAGATAACACCTCATTTTAATTTCATACATGATTAAATCTATCAATTCAAAGGTCTTTTAACATATAAGTTTTGAAATCATAATAGTACCCTTTAACTCCCTGTGGAAAGACTTAAACCTCTTTCTCCTTTAATAACTTCCCTTTATTGACAGAAAATTTTAAGAAATCCCCCATTACTTTGTTTTGTGTTCTTGTGTGTTTTTCTCGAGGAGAAGAGGAAATTAAATTGCAATCCTGAATTCCTTTCATTTTTAGAAGTAGATTTTTTCCTTTAGTCTTTAGTCCAGAAGGAGGTTGAGAAAGCTTTGTGAATCAAATATTTTATCTCTATCATGATGAGATAGTCTAAATTGTTGTCCTATATCCAGCAAAATCTTTATTCCTACATTCAGTAGAACAACTGAATTTTTTGTTCCTTATATAAATGGTGCCTCCTCATTGCCATCCAGGGCGATCGCTTCTCAACTCCCTTGTGACTTGAAGACCTCACTTTGCAACTATGAATTCGAAGAGACCTAAGGTCAGGGCTGGCTGTGGTTCTCATGGCCCACCTAGCCTGGGGACCTCGCCCGGCTGGTCTTCTGTAAGCAGAGCGGCACTGTAGCCTTCCCAGGAGGGCAGCCTTTGCAGCCTTCTGTCCAGTTCACAGACCTTGGAGGCTTGAACAGCTGGATGTCTGTTCTCATTGAAATCTCCTTTGAGGGGAAACTGTCAACAGATATTTATTGAGTACCTTCTGCATCTCAGATTCTGTGCTTAGGGCTGGAGGTACGGTGGTGAGGAAAATGGTTTGTTCTAGAAAATACCTGACTTAAAGAACTAATGCAACATGTGCCTGTTACCTCTTTGAAATGAAGAAAAACTGATCATTATCTCCTACAGAAAAAATATTATATTCATGTATATGAATATATATATATCAGTGTTTATCAAATGTTTACTTTTTCTTACCACCTCCTTTCTCCTCTCTCCTCTTCTTCCCTGCCCATTATCCATTCATTCGTGCATCTTGATTCTAGCTAAGTGCTGTATTGCAGGTGTAAGAATTAGGAGCAAAGTCTTTAGAATCAGAAGAATCTGTATTTGAATCCTAACCGCCATTTCCTAGTAATACTGGTTATCGCCACTACCATCATTACTGCTGTTCTTGTTTTTGCTATAGGTAGCAGTTACTTCTACTGCTTATATTTATTAGTCATTTCCCATGTCAGGCACTGAGGGATCTGTGCATTTTGTATTGAATCCTTACAACCATCCTATGATGTAGATAATACTATTGTCTCCTTCTTAGGGCTGTGGAAAGTGTGCCTTGAGATTTTATATAATATGTTGCCCAAGGTCACATGGTAAGTAGAGGAACTGGGGCAAGCTTTGATTCAAACTTTCCAGGACTTGGTTTCTTCTTTGTAAAAGGTTGTACTAATTCCTGCTGAGGAAGCTGCTTGGGATGATTCAGTGAGGTGAACTGCTTCATGTTTGCAGCTGGGTCCTTGGCACATGGGAACATGATAAGTGCCCACTCTGTGTCTGGTGGATTCTGCCCCCTCCCCGCCCCTGGTAGCTGTCTGATGTCTTTTTTTTTTTTTTTTTTTTTAAGATTTTTATTTATTTATTTGACAGAAAGAGAGAACGAGAGAGTGCACAAGCAGGGGGAGTGGCAGGCAGAGTGAGGAGAAGCAGGCTCCTCACTGAGCAGAGAGCCCAACATAGGGCTCCATCTCAGGACCCTGAGATCATGACCTGAGCTGAAAGCAGACGCTTAACCTACTGAGCCACCCAGGGGCCCCTAGCTATCTGTTTTTAAGACTGAATAATCTGCTTCCTTTCTCCTGTCTTCTTAGCTATTTCCTCACCCCCTCCTTAAGTTTGGAGCTTTGTTCTTTTCCTCATCCTAGAAAACCCAGTGGAGCCTGAAGGATGGAGAACTCAGGAAATGTTTCTGAGTGACCCTGGGGTAGATGCAGCATGGGAACGGCTGCAAATCTCTGGGTTTGTAGATGTGAGACCTCTGCCTGGTGCTTTTTCCTAAGCTCTCTCTGCAGCTGAGCAGGTGCTGGGGGCCATGTGGGTCTTATAGGGCAGTTCCCTGCCATGCACAGGAATACACTCTCTAGAAGCACCACCTGGGGCTTTTCCTGGTGATAAGGGGCTCTGAACAGTGACAGGGAGGTTGGGCTTTGACCACATGTTGCTAAGAGTGTCTCGTAAGTGGCCCAAGGCAGCTACAGGATTGGATCTGGAGACTGTGTCATAGGACTTGGCATTATTTGTTAATTTGCAGGTGGTTTTTTTTTTTTTTCCTGTAACTGAATATAACTCCATCATAACAAATGACCCACTTGACACGTAGACTTAGCCTCCCATAAACCAGGTAGAATTGTCATTTTAAGAATGTTGGGATTGGAAGTTTGGATTTCTAGAGACCTGGAGAGTGATTCTGGATCTTGCTTTGGAATCCTGAGTGGGCGTATGTCCCAGCCCTGAACCATTGCTCTGATTCATGAAGGCTGATATAGAGAAAGCATCTCTCAGTGAATGAAGAGAAAGCTTATTACTGTTATTAGCAAACACCATTTTTCCTTGAAATTCTATACTGGCAAACTCTGCTAGAGTAGAAACTTTTATTTGCCCAATTAATTCTTTTTACTACAGTTTTCTCTTCATTTTTGAGTGTTCTTTGGTTCACACTTCATAAAAACTTGTTTAATCTGGTAAATGTTGTCAGAAGTTTGAGGACAGGGTAAGACTTTTCAAATTTTTGCCCTGAAACTCAGTGGTATGATTATAGATAATTTCTTTCTTTCTTTCTTTCAAGATTTTTATTTATTTATTTGACAGAGAGATAGCGAGAGAAGGAATGGGGGAGTGGAAGAGGGGAAAGCAAGCTCCCCATTGAGCAGGGAGCCCCATGCAAGGCTCGATCCCAGGACCCTGGGATCATGACCTAAGCGGAAGGCAGACACTTAATAAATGGGCCACCTAGGTGCCCCTATAGATAATTTCTTGAAGATCGATCCTAACTTTATATTTTTGGGGAGATGTTAGAGACAGAAAAGAATGAGTGTTGAGGTTATACATATGACATAAGTAAATTTTCATTATTTATATCTGTTCTTTAAATCCATGCGTTTTACCCAGAGTAGAAATATTTTAGAAGTTTGGTTCATGTGTAAGGTATCTCATGCCTTAATTGAGTCATTCATTCCATTTAGTTAATATTTGCATCTTATTATATGCTAGGGCTACTGAGGCCTTTGTAGATCTTATAATCTTTTGGCATAATATAAACAATTAATCAGATCATTATAATATAGGGCCAAGCACTATGGGAACACACAAGGCAGACACCTAAATGACTTGGTGAAGGGGTTGGGAAGGACTGCCTTCTGGATAAAGTCGGATGTAACCCAGATCCTGGGGGAGCAGTGAGTGTTAACCTGGTGAAGCTGTTGGAGTGGGGTGGAGTAGGGGGATCGAACCAGGGAACTAGCTCGTCAGGTGCCAGGACCTGGGAATAAGCCATAGTGTTGTTGGGATCTTCTTCTTCTCAGACATATTTGCAAGAGCAAGAAATTCAGATTGTTCTTGACTGTGACATTTGTGGTTTGAAAAATCTTGCAAAAGCTGCCTGGCGAACACCATCCCAGTCTTGATAGGTGTATTCTCTGATAGGTCCAAAGGTAGCACTTGTCATACAGGCAGTCCTCTGCCCTTAGTTGAGGCCCAGACATGTTGAGCTGTTGCTTCCCACCCAAGCCAGGTTGGCGTTGGAGTGATGGGTACAGGTTGGTAAAGCCTGGGATGGGGATGCTCCTGGCGATGACGTGGGAAGCCCTTGTAAATCAAAGTTGCCTGGACTGCTTCTGGGGGGAGAGGGGGAGAAAGAAGTAATTATGAGAGGCAGAAGTAAATGTCAAGAATCTCTTGAGTTCTGGAACCCTCAGTGAAAAGAACTGTTAGAGGCACATGGATCATAGTCGTGGACATATTTTGATTCATTTCCCAAGAAACCTTCAAAGTACAAAGTCATATTATATCATAAAATTGTGTTCCATGGTGCAAAGAGCCCAGACTTAGGACAACTCAAAGGGGTGGGTTCTAGTTCCAACCACGTATTCTAGATCAAGGATTTACTAACCTGTAGTGAAGCTGTTATTGCCATGTGTTACCACCCTGACATGGATTTGGCTGTAGTGAGGGCAGCCGTTGACTACTGGGTACCTTCCAATACAATAGAAGCAATTCTGGCTCTTACCCATCTTCAGCTTCTTGCTGGGCTTCACAGCTTCCCGCTTCCAGGGCTCCCTGGGAATATGTTTTGTCAAAAGTCATTCAGATTGCCTTCCATCCATCATTCCGAGTCATAGTTCCTTGCCTAAGTGATTCAGCAACAAGGATCTGTGACCCTGTTTTTGCTTGCCCTCCCTCTTTTGTTTCATTTCATGTGCTCAGCAGTTCAAAACAGAGGAGGAAGAAAGTGTCATATGCATTTCTAGTCAGACTTAAATGCAAACTTTGGAAAGAAAGGCTTTGTTTCTGTTTGTTCCCTATAATGAATGGTAGAATTTTTTCCACTTAATTTAACTTAGGGTTAGAAATTATTTGTATAAGTTATTAATATAAAAATCTTCCAGCTCAAGAAATATCACTGCTGTTTCACACTCCCTGCAAATTTTATTATTCAGCTCCTGGTGTAAGCTTTGTGTTGAAAGAATGAACTTGTGTTTTTGGCTCTTCCCCCCCCCCCCCCATGGTTGGTTTTGGCCAAACTTTTTATTTAGTATTCTGTAGTTGCTTAACACACACTTAAATGGTCTTATTGGGGGGAGGGGAAAGGGGAGGTTCTTGTAGATTCCCAAGGAAATGTCAGAAAGGCAAAATATGGCCAACATTATCCATTTGGTTTTTTGGGTTTACTGGGTGAATAGCACTTTCCTTATATAAGCATCTGATCTCAGGTTTTTCATACTGAGAACATTGAGCTTTCAGTTTGAAGACCCTCTGAAATCCTACGAATAGCATACCCTGACCACCCTCTAACAGCTAGCTTGTTTGTATAGGCAGAAGGATTCACCTCTCCATTTTAGATGGCTAGATGTTTGTGCAAGGTCTTAGAATTGCTTTGCGTCACTTACTGGGAAAAATCAGATATAGGAAGTGGCCTTTAGGGACACTTTTAACTTGAAAAATTACAACACTAGTACGCAAGTCAAGTCTTAACACATTTAACATTTGCTTATTGAAAGCAATGTCATAAAGTCAAATAAGATTAAACAGGTTTTACTTTTTTCCCTCACAAGAACATAAAAATTATGGAAGGGGAACTTAAACAGGAAATTTAAAAAAAGGTAACACAATTTTTCCTTTTAGTAGTCCTTGGGTAGTTACGACAGAAAAGGTTCCATTTTTTGTTTGTTTCTTTGAACAGGGATTTTGGTCCAAAGTTTTGTTTGTTTTTAATATCTGCTTCTGCCTCCCCCTCTATCAGATCGGCTTCCTCCACGGCCACCACCTCTTGGTGCTCCGCGGCTTGAACTGCTGTAGGAATCACGTGGAGGAGGGTACCCCCTTTCCATAGAAGGGGGAAGCCCTCTTTCTTATCTGCCAACCCAATCACGACCACTTGAGTAGAGATCACTTCGGCTGCTTGAGTAACTGTCTCGACTTCCACCATATCCGTCACGTGAGCTGCTGTAATCATCATAGCAACTGCTTCCACCATAAGATGGCGGGGGCCCTCGTGTAGGTGGAGCACTACGTGAGTTACCATAACTCTCATATGAATCTCTGTAGGAGCCTCCCCTTGGATGATCTGAATAGTCATGATCACGACCATAGTCATCTCTATCACTATAGCCTCTTGACGGGTAGTCATCACGTGAACTGGAATGACCATAATCACAGTAAGTATAATCTCTTGGCGGTGGTGCATAATCTCTTGTATCATGAGAACTTGGGTAATCTCTGCTTGAATAGCTGTCTTTAATGGAGTATCCATCATCTCTCGGGGACAAATAAACATCTCTGTGAGAGGGCAGGGGTTCCCTTCGAGGTGGGCCTCCATAGCTATCTCTTCTGCATGACACAGGAGCTCTTCCTCCCATTCCACTGCTGCTGCGAACTGGTCCTGAAGGGGCAGATCTTTTAGGTGGAGGCCCACCACTTCGTGGCGGTGGTCCTCTTTACCGGAAGTGATCCCCTGGAAGAACTCATGTTAAAATTCATGGAATAGCCACCATCATCCATGTGCCCTCCACGTGAGGGAGGTCCCCTGGTTCCTCCACTTCCTCCTCTTCTGCCTCTAAGACCTCTTGGAGGGCCTCTGCTTCTTGGAGGTGGTGGTGGTCCACGTCTACCACCTCCTCAAATGATGGTTTAGTGGCCTGTTCTACTTTGATGGCTTTTCCATCTAAGGACTCTCCGTTCATGTCTCTGGCTGCATCCTTAGCATCTGCTGGGCTCTCAAAGGTGTCAAAAGCAGATCCTCTTGATTTGTTGGTTTCACGATCTTTCATCAATAGAACTTCCACTATTCGTCCATATTTGCCAAATACTGCTTCAAGGGTTTTTTCATTTGTTTCTGTATTGAGGCCACCAATGAAAAGCTTTCCTGGGCGATCTGCTTCAACCATTTTTCCCCCTGATGAGAGTCGGAGGGGTGACAATGGTTCCAAGCTCCTACGAGCTCGCCGGCAGGGGCTTCGTAGCAGCTCAGCACGAGGGAGTGCCGCTGGATCCGAGAACGGAAGAGGGAAGCCGCTAGCGATACTGCGCAACGAGCATGTTTTTGGCTCTTTGATGTGAGTGATGGAGAGGGGAATGAGTGCACTGTTGCTGGGTGGCCACCCTCTTGAAGAGGAGGGTTCTGAAATTTTTTTAAAAAATTTTTTCCCCCCTCATTTCTGGCCTCATTGAAAGCCCTTTCTCTAAGTGTTACAAATTAGATACTTGGAATGTCCCTTTGGAAGTATCCAGGCTAGCACAGAACTTATATAAACCTGTGTTATTGTCTTGCCGTTGATCAATACAGTTAGGAACCTATGCCCTGTTATAATTTGGAACATTGCAGCAGCCTCTGTTGTCCTGACGCTACTAATTCACATTTCCAGTCTGTCCTAATTATTGATGTGAGGATGCTTTTGTTTCTTCAAAACAATTTGGTTATGTAAACTTTCTGCCTCCTATCTCTCTAGCTTTCAGAATTCTTAAAACTGGGTCCACAAATTACAGTCAGGAAACTGATGAATTCTGAATCCGTATGCAAGATTTTATGTGTAGAAAATCCAGAGTTTTGGACGGAGTCCAAGGTATCTTTGATCTAGAATGACATCTAGACATCTAGAATATCTTAACTCTTTAATGAGGAGCACACCTGCCCCACTTTACATGCAGCCTCCAGCCATATGACGCTTCCTTCCATCGAACTAGTCAACATTTTCTGACTACTGTTTTCTCCCATACCTCCCTGCTTTTGATTCTGATAGTCATTCTGCTTGTGAGGTTGCTTTCCTCTTCGTTGGCTTTGCCTGACGAACTTCTCTTTTACTCTCAAGATTTTACTCCAGGGCCACCTGCTTTGGAGAGATCGTATTTCCTTTGCCAGGAACAAAGGGTGGTTCTCTCATCTCTTTGCCTCCTTCTTAACACTCATTCTGTTTCCCCACTACATTTGAGGACAAGAAATGTATTCTTTTCATCCATATATTGTCAGCAGACAGTGGTGGCCTGAGGTAAATTCTCACTGAATATTTGTTGAACAAATAGGAAGACATAGTTTGTCTTTGGGTGGAATTAAGATAGACTGACAAAACCTCAGTGCTGGGAACAGCTTTGCCTTCCTGCAGGTGAATGGCTTATGTAATGGGAACATCAAGTTTCCTGTCCCCTGGATATGTAATCTTGGTCTCCTATATTAAATAACATATACTGATTCTCTGTTCATCACAAACAGGTTTTAATGGATTCTTTTACGTTTTATGAAACAAAAGATTTCTGGTGGTAGAGATTGACTTTGATACTTACAAACTTCTCACTGAATCTCTAAGGGGAACAAAGGGGCCTAGGTGGGTGGAAAGATTTCTTCTAAATCAGCCTGCTAAAAAGTTCTACATGATGTGATTGCCTTTATCTCATCTTAAAGTACACTGTTGCTCACCCAGTGACTCTTGATGGTGTGTATGTGAATCCCTTGTGTGAAAAGAGAGATCTGGTCTGGTGCTATGGTCCCCTGGAGATTCATACTCTGGGCATCTGACAACAGCAGAGAATCCAGGAGGTCAGCATGCTTCTCTTCAGACTGCAAAGATGTCTACCTGGCATTATATCCAGGAGCTGCCTTGACAGAGGGTGGCTTTCTGATTTGTGCATGAGGAACCTGGACTGAGCTGTAGCTACTAGAGGGATTCTTGTGATGCTCTTCAGAAGCCTTCTTTTATTTTGCATCTACTGAGAAACAGAGTGCTGACTTGCTAACCCAAGAGGCAAAGACTTTCTTATTTCACAATATATTTAATGCAATCCAAGTCTGTTCTGCCCAAGGAATTTAAAGGACTTCCAAGTTCGCTGAAATGGGATTTAATCTGATATTTGAATCATATCCCTTCATTCCAAACAACAGTCCCACCCCCCACCACCCCAGTCCCTGTGCCTGTACACGGATGCCAGAAATTTCCCGATTAGAAACTCATTGCTTTAACTTAAGGCTTGGTCCCTTGAGAAGAAAGCATTATGTTTTTAAGTGATCTGTGTTGAGTCTGAATGAATCTATCAGAGGTTCCTTTCCTGAGATGAGCCACTGATGGAGGCAAAAGAGCTGGTACAGACATCAGGGGAAAAACAGGCCCATTAAAGAAGGAAAAGAATACCTGCACACACACACACACACACACACACACACCCACCCACCCACCCACCCCCAATAGCATTTAAGGCCGCCAAAGATAGTACTGCTTAGGTCATTCTTCTTCTTCTTCTTCTTTTTTTTTTTAATAAGTATTTTATTTATCTGAGAGAGAAAGAAAAAGAGAAAGCGCAACCTGCAGGGAGGGCACAGGGGGAGGGTAAAGGGAGAGGAAGAAGCAGACTTCTAGTTTAGCAGGGAGCCTGATATGGGATTTCATCTCAGGGCCTTGCCATCACTACCTGAGCTGAAGGTAGACACTCAACTGACTGAGCCACCCAGGTGCCCTGCCTGTGTCACTATTCTGAGGACAGTTTCTAATCCGCGATATGCTGCTTCACTAGATTTAGAGAACTTAGTTAATGTACTCTCATTTGGTGAGGATAGAATATTCCTTGGATAATAGCTTGTGGAAAAGTGGGGTAAATAGTTCGCTAATAAGTTTCATGTATCCATGAATTGTACAAGGGAGGGAAATTGATGACGGACTGGGATGAGAGGGGAATGAGTGTTGTATGGGAACCAAAGATTTAAGATTTGAAAGGAGCTGTTCTGTGTTAAGAGGCACTTTCTCTTGCCCTGTGCATCTTGCTCACTTGCCTCATCCTATCCCGCTCTGCCCACCCACACACCAGTCACCCAAAATACTCACGAGTGTTTTCCTTGAACATTATTTTTGTATTTAATCCTCATGAAGGTTAATAAAGTCTTCTCTCTGTATGTGGTGTGAAAGCATAACCAATGACTATATTGGTGCAAATATATTATGGCTGCTTTGACATTTATGTTTTCAGCCCTGATAGATGAATGATTCCAATGAAAGTAAATCAATTGCACCCAGACTGTGGGTATAAAACACAGCGCTCTGGGTTTTCTTTTGTCTGGCAGATAGTGGAGGGTGAGAAATATTGAAATTTGACTTAATACTCTGTGTTTCTTCTGAAAAAGAGAATTTACTTTGTTTTGTTTGCTAAAGTATATCTTTGATCAATGTTTGGCCTGGCTCTTAGGGATAACCCAGGGCCAATTTACTTTCAAGGGAACCTAGGTGGTTTTTCTTGGTCTAGTTGGAGTGACTTCTTTTTTCTTCTAGAGGGTTGCCTTCAATTAGAAGTAATTACAAATATGGTTATGAAGCATCTCATTAGCATCAACAAATGGAATTTTACTGGAATCCCAATAATTGGAAATACCAGAGAATAATCCCAGTTCCTGGACTGGGCTTAACTGACTTTTGTGATAAAAAAGAGAACTATTTCTTCATCATGTAGAAATATAGGTGTTTGTGCTTGTTTTCCAAAAGTGATTTGAGTTTACAGTGAAATCAAAACCCAGTGCAACTGGAAATATCAGTTGGAAACTGGAAATGACAGGTAAATTCAGGAAGTGTATCCCTGTTTTCTTTTAAGTCTGCACCCTGGAATGCCCTTCATTACTTTGCCTCCTTCCTCAACAATCAATCAAAAACAGATGCTGGTTGTAAACTTCCAGTATGGTTCTGGTGCCCAGGCTGACTGTCAGCCTTCCCAGGTCCTTCCTGGAAGCAGTAATTGCCTTCTCAATTGGGATGCCTAAGAACTTCAAGATCAATCTCTCCTGTGGCATTTATCACATAGTATTAAAACTGTTTGTCTCTTTGTTTGTCCAGCTTAATTTCTTACCAGACAGTGAAGTCCTTGAGGGCAGGGTCTGTATTTACCCATCTTTGTATTTTTTTTTTTTTAAGATTTTATTTATTTTTTTGAAACAGAGAGAGAGAGCAGGCAGAAGAGAGAGAACACAAGCAGGGGGAGCGCAGAGGGAGAGGGAGAGGCAGAGCAGGGAGCCCAACTCTGGGCTCCATTTCAGGACCCTGGGATCATGACTTGAGCCCAGGTGAACGCCCAAGCAACTGAGCCACCCAGGGGCCCCTACCCATCTTTATATCTTTATCACCAACTTGGGTATCTAGCATAGAGATAGTAAATATTTGCCAAATGATTTAAAATTTTAAAGGATATTTGTATTTTTTATTCTAAATAAATGCAAATTTGTCATCGTGTCATGAAGGTACCAGTATTTAAATCACACTCACTGGAATGTAGTTTAGCATCAATTTAGTGTGTTTGCTTCATATTGACTGGGTGAGTTTCTGACTGATATTTTAAAAATCTCTAGGGAAGAACATTTCAAAACTTCCCTGTTACTCTATTTTCAAAGTTCAATTACAGTACCAATCAGCATCTACAAAGGGTAGGGTAAATACCCGAATAACTTAGGCTATCTGTAGTGTTATTTGCTCTCCTGTGACCCGATAGTGTATATCCAAAGTGTGACGACAGATCTGCAGCCAGGATTCTATGGAAACCTTGGAAAATCTTGTGCTGAACTCCTTTGTAAGGGCTGTGGTTTCTAGAACCTGTGTTCAGGGGGAAAATATCTAAAACCTGCAAGTACTCATTTGTGGAACATTTAATTTCATTACTTCGTTAACAAAGTGTATATCTGGAGGTAAGCACCAATCAGCCACAATTATGCTTCAGGCCCAAGAGAATTGAGGTTAGGATGTCAAGGCAAAAAGATGCCTATTGTAGCAAAATGCATTTGCTCTCGATGAGATTTTTTTTTTTCCCCCTGTTGAAACGTTGGAAATAGACCATGGCACAGAGGTTTGCCTACCACTTAAGAATTTTTAAGGACATTAGAGTTCGGGAATACCAAATTTTAAGTAAAATCTTGTGGTTTTAGTAATCCTATGAATCAAATCGTGACTGCTGCAGGAACAGGCTCTCTGATTAAAGTAGAGCTTCCTCTCAGACACTTATTCTCAGTTCTCATTCTTCTCTGTCTTGCATTAACCAGGGATGTTTACCGCCCAAATCCGATTGTTTTCCTTAAACATTTGTATTAACCACGTTAGTTCATAGGTGACCCCAGAAGGAAAGGTCAGTTTTGAGCGAATGCAAATGAAGCCTCCTTTCCAATTCATTTCTGCTCTACTTCGGTTGGAATGAATCCACCCCATTTCCTTGTCTCTTCTCTGCTCTGGGTCAGATTGTGGCAGCCTTTTAAAACTCTGCAGGAAGCAGGTCTCAGAACTCTAGAGGAACAATTATGTCAGTCTTGCAAATTATTTTTTAATTATCCATTCCTCAGACATCCCACTTGGTTTACTTCCAGGAAAAATGTTATCTCTGTAATTGAGATGTGCCTTCTATTGTAAGAAAACATAAAATGTGTAACTCCTTTTGTTTTATCCGCGAGTACATTTAGATTCATATTGTTTGCTGTATATTCATTTGTAAGTTTGAAATGAAGCAAAATAAACAAGGGGATCTGCCTGGAGAAGCTCACGCCGGAGCTTCTCCAGAGAGAGAGAGAGAGAGAGAGAGCCCTGTATGCTGATGATCATTCTCAGATGATAAATGTTGAATAGACATCTGAACAGTTAATAAGGCAGCCTGCGGAAGGGAGCTGCCTTCAAAGAGGCTTTATCAGATTTAAATTAGACTCACCAGGATAATGTTTAATGTGCTTGCTCTGGTTTCATTTAGGGCCGAGAGACTGAATATACAAACAGTGTGCCAGACCATATATAAAAGTGGAACTCTGACCAATGACCCGCAGGAGTCTGCCTAGGAAGTTAACCCCATCTATAATAAATAGCCCAGGTAGCCACCTGCTATAAATTAGACTTTTGGAAGTCAGACTCCTATGTCTAGTAACAATCCAGGGTGCTGAACCACAACTTCTATAATAATCGGCCTCAAACAGCCGGGGCTTGATTAATGATTGACAGTTTCCCAATCTCTTTTTCTACTTCCAACTTCCAACTAGGACCAACCAGAGGAAGCCAAATATGTTCTCCTAGACTGTTGCATAGGATACCTCATCTCAGCTCTAGTTCATCTACCTCCAGTTTTCCCCATACCCAAAGCCTTGCCTTTTTCCCCTAAGAAGTTTTTCCACTTCTCTGCTTGCCTTTGATTCTCTACCAAAATATAAGCAACAGTGGTTGACTCCCTTGCTGTAGTAAGCTCTGAATAACTAGCCTAGGCTTATTCTCATTTGGTTGGTTTTTGCTTATTTCCCCTGGGCCTTGTTGGGCAAGGAATGATATTCTCCAGGAGCACTTTTTAATCTTTGCAGATGGGTGATTCCATGTGACTGTTGCTCCTTTGGTGTATTAGAATTTCCTAGCTCTGAGGGGGCTGGGGCTGGCCTGAGAGAGATGCGTCATGGCCCCCAGTTGCCATTCCATGTGGTAGAAAAGCACATTACTAGATGTCAACGCATGCATTACCTTCTGGTGGTGCACCCCAGTCTCATGGCACCAAGTAGGGAGGAGCAGAGGGCTTCTTTGTCACAGAGATCAATGGCCAATGGCTTTTTTTTTTTTTTTTTTTAAATCTTAGAATATAAAGGAAAGCCTTTTCAAATATTATCCTCAAAAGACTTGGGAATAGGAAATCTGACCTTTGCAAGTCACCAAAGGGCTAATAGTTGCTTATAGATGAGTTGGCTTAGAAGCTTCAACTTCCTCATCCTCTTGTTTGTACTGATAATAGGACCCAATATAACAAGACCAAGAAACAAAAGCAAGTTTTTTTTTTCCTAATGAAAATTCAATGACATTTCAGCAATGTCAATGTCCCCTCAAGCCTTAAGTAGCTCGTGTGAGGACTAAGATGAGAAACTGGAAAATTGCCTAAGAACGGTTTGACATCATATCACACCTTCTTTTATGATGACATTTGGTTTCTTCTGCATTGAGTTCATTATCTGTGTTTACTCTGTTTTTCCTGTATTTAAAAATTGCAGTTATGGAGCTTTCATAAAATGAAGCAAAAGAAAGATGCAAAAATATTTAAGCATTGTTCATGGTGAAAGATCTACATTATCTAAAAATTATCTTTTATTTTTATTAGTTGAGCTTTTAGTAGGAACTTATGGCAATATACTAGAGTCCGAGCATTTTTCAAAATAATTCAATTTTATGCAATTATGATTGGGTAAACCTAATGAATTAGATCAGTTTATTAAAAAGCTTGAGATGAGCATTATTAAATATATTTTAATTTTTGGTTTGCCTTCTTTTTCTGTGTTATAGCATGTGTCATGATTTCTTTCCTTTATAGCGCTGAATAATATTCCATTGTATGTATGTGCTATTTTTTATTTGTCCATTTATCTGTCAAGTGTTTGGGCTTTCAGCTTTTGGCTATTGTGAATAATGCTGCAATGAATGTGAATGTGCAAATATCCTTTCAAGACCCTGCTTTCAATTCTTTTAGATATATACGCATAAGTGATATTGCTGAATTATACAGTAATTCTGTTTTTAAAGTGGTTGTGGTTTTAAGTCATTAATGACTAGATGGTTTGTTATG
Source organism: Meles meles (assembly GCF_922984935.1). Classification (NCBI taxonomy): domain Eukaryota; kingdom Metazoa; phylum Chordata; class Mammalia; order Carnivora; family Mustelidae; genus Meles; species Meles meles. Next base: position 152,858,932 of record NC_060066.1, on the reverse strand, counting down.
TAATGACAGCAGAAACAACTGATTAAATTTTGGCAACAACACTTAAAGGTAGGTACTATCATCATTCTCATTTCATAAGAGAGAAACTAGCTTATCCAAGGTTATATGGTTTGTACAGAACAGGACCAGGCTTTGATCTCTGGAGGTCTGGCATCAGAATCCATCTTTTTAGCACAATATAGTACTTTACAAAAAAGTATGTTCAGAATTGTTTTATTTATAGTGGTCTACATTGGACACAGAGAAGCATTGGTAACCAGCAACATTGAAAAGATGGCTATCTATGACTAATGTAGTTCAAGGAAGTGTGCTTTCCCAAAGGTGACAGTGTTTATCCATCATACGGTAGGATCTTAGTCTGTTAGGGCTGCTATAACAAAATAAGACAGTTGGGGTGGCTTATAAACAACAATTTATTTCTTACAATTCTGGGGACTGAGAAGTCCAGGATCAAAGTGCTAGCATGGTGTTTGGGTGAAGCTTTCCTGGCTCACAGCAGATGCTTTCTTACTATGTCTTTGCATGGTGGGAAGGGGTAAGGAATCTCTCTGAAATCTCTTTTCTAAGGGCAATCATCCCATTCAGGAGGGCTTTGTTCTTAGGACCTAATTACTTCCCAAAGGCTCCACCTTCTAATATCATCATATTGGACACTAGGATTTCAACCCGAATTTTGAGGGGGACACAAACATTGATAACATAGCACATGGCCTCTGGGCTCGTTTCTGTGTTGTTGGCAGGGCTTAACCTAGTGGTGGTGGGAATAGTACTGGGACCAACAGAGACCATTCATTTTATTTTATGGCTCTTGGGTACAGCCGAGCAAGTTGGGCCAGGACCAAGGGACTTGTCTGAAAGGGGCATGAATGCTCTCTGAATTCTAGGCCACATTCCACTCAGGTGGAACGAAACCTGTGCCTTGGCCATCTTGGCCAAAGGAAGAAGGGCCCTTTATCCAACTGGCCCTCCCAGAGGGGGATATTTGGAACAGTTCATCTGATCAGAAGGTCTTCTTTTTCTAAGATCCTCTGTCCTGCTTCAAATCCCTCTTACCTAGGATAGTAGGGCTCTAGCTGAAATATGAATAACTTGCTCCCAGTTCCCTCTCTCTCGAACATCAAGTCCCTGCCTCCCGGTACAGGATGACTGTTGTATCTCTTCCACTGGGGCAGTCTGTGTCTTAGAAGAAGCAGCTAGATAAGGCTATGGTTGAGTAATGATGAACTCTTGTCTTGAGTATTTTTGTCGTGCCCGTGTGGTTTACAGGAACTAGCCAAGTAGGGATAGACCTAGATGAACATTTTGTCGGTATGAAATCCAGAAGGATATCTCCACTTTGGAACTTAAAGCCTTGGGCTTTGGAACCAGAGCAGTTTCTGGTTTTACCACTTAGGAACCGTATAATTTTGGGCAGTGCACTTAGCCTTGCCAAGACTCTGAGACACAGGCACATGAAAAAGGGCTTATCTCATAGGACAGTTGGATGATCAGAACAGAGTCTCTAAATGGACGGGAATAGTGCCAACTTTATAGTAGATACTCAGTTCCTGTTTACTGCTGCAACACTGTACCCATTCTTCCTTATTCGTTCCTTCCTTGACTTCCTCAAATCCCTTTCCAATAATAATATCGATATTAGAACTATTAGAACTAAAACCACTACTAGTACCAGTAATTCATAGGATGTTGGCATTGGAAGAGTCCAGTTTACTTAGATTTGGTGGTAATACGATTAAAATTAAGAGAGTTATGAATAAAGACCGACTTTTGATTCCAAAAATTTACCTGCATGGGTATAGGATGCATGAGACATGGATTAGCAACAACATTACAAAAAAGATTTAAGCATTTTAGTTGAGAATAATCTAACTTCCATTGGCCAAAGGAAGCACACAGGCCAGCCCCAAAGTGAGGACTGATGAAGGGCATCCAACAAATGTAAGCCAAGGCAAGGTATGGATGTGTATGTCTTTGTAAGAGAGTAAAGAATTGTGACCTCTGATTTAATCTACCGCAAGTCACATGAACTGGTATGGAGGAACAGTGGTTTGGGACATTTATCTGTTCTAAATGGGCAGTGGCCATACTGGATGTGTTAGTGCCAGTGTGGAGCCTATTATTAAAGATTTTGAGTATCTCTCCTTGCTTCCAAGCATTGTGGTAAGGGCTTCATCTTCAGTATATCATTTATTCTTCAACAAGGTCCCTATATGGCATGCATTTATCAGTGGGGGGCGTGATTTAGTTATGGCTACTACAACAAATTACCATAGACTGAGTAGGTTATATAACAAACATTTATTTCTCTCATTTTTTGGAGCCTGAGAAGTCCAATGTCAGGGTGGGGATCTTCCAGTCCAAGTCTCGGATCTGGTGTCTGGTGAAACCATTTTCCTCCACTTGGTGGAGAGAGCCCTGAGGGTTAAGAGCTCCTCCCTTCCTCTTCTTGTAAGAACACTAATCCCATCATTAGGCATCCCTCCTCACACCCTGATTATCTCCCCCAGGGCCCCACCTCCAAATACCACTATACAGGGTTTCAACATCGAAATTTTTGGGGGGATGCATTTATTCCAAGCAGTGCAGTATCTCCACCAAGGGCAAAAAGGAACAAATAATCTTACTTCGTTTATGTGTAAAGCACAGATGTACATAGCGATCTATAGACAGATATGCAGTATATCTGTGGTATTATAGTCAATGGGAGGCAAGAAGAAAAGATAAAAGGCTTCTTGGGGGTGGCAATAATTTTTTTAAAAGCCTAAGTACTGCCATCTGGTGTTATTTTTTTTATTAAATCAATGTTTAAGTGTCGGTTGAGAGGTTAAATAATTTGCCTAAGAACATGAAATGAGTAGGGGTAAGGCCCTGACTCATACTCTCTGTGATGCAAAACCATGCCTGATTTATTCAATACAATGCCCTGCCTGCTAGCTGCGGGTTCTCTGGGTGGGAAAACAGCTCTCTAACCTTCTACCTGCTCTGAGTGCTTCTTGCTTCCTTTCCTCCCCAGTTCTTTCATATCCTCTCCTTGTGGTGGTGGCCTGGACCCTCTTTCCTCCCCTGGGTTCTGAGCCCAAGAGCCCTCCTCTCCCTTCCCCACCCCTGCGCATCACTGAGGTTTAATCGTTAGCTGAGGAATGCTTCAGGGGAAATTTAGGTTCCTGGGTTGGAGGAGTGGGTATTTGCATTTTGATGCATGTGCCCAGGAATTGCCCAGAGGACTGGCTATTTCCCAGTGGGGGGTCAGGGTCTCTCCCAGGCTAATGGGAAGCAACTCAGAACCCTGTGCTTTGTGGAACCATGCAGCAGATTGTAGCAGGAAGGATGATGTCTAGCTCTAACGGAAGCCCTTCATGCTCTGCATCTCCATTTGACCCTCTTGAATCGACTCTGGCTGTTACACTGTGAACTGGGCTCTGCGCCTGAGTTTCTCTGTGTAGCAACTCCAAGAGCATTCAATCTTAAAGCACAGTTTATAGTACACAGTGGCAACCACGACAAACACTTTGTTGTTGCTTTGAAAGGTGTTGCTTTGCAAGAATTGGATAGACAGTCTTGGCTTTTTAACCAGGGTATCTAGGATCAATTTATCAGGAATGAGTGGATCCCTTTCTCTTCTTCCCAAAGGGCCCATGGAAGATGAGGAATATAAGCAATAATAGCCAATCAGTCAAATTTACATTTAAACGCTTCCTTCACAAGAGCACTCTGGAGGGCCCTACTTAATGCTAACACCGCCTCATGACTCTGCCCCAACCAAGAAGAGTGGGCTTTAGCTTCTTGCAGAGACGCTGGTGGTTACACCCCAGAGTGCAGGGGCCTGACACTTGGACACTGTCTGCAGAGGGCACCAAAGTCAACCACTCAGCTGATGGTCTCCAGCTTTCAAGAGAAAAGTGAGAACTATTTGGAGCTACTTCTCAAAAGAGAAAAAAAAAAAACTTACTCCCCACATTTTCAGTGCCCAAACTCACCCATTTGAGTGTAAAATTCTAAAACTTAGACCTGTTCTGGATGCTTGTGAAAGCCAGGGTTATTTTCTTAGAACAAGAAGTAAATAGGTGCCTCTCACTTGATAGGACAGATAAATCCCTATGCCTCAGTTTCTCTGTCCTTAAAATGGAATCAGGAAGAATATTCGCCTGTACTAGTTTGCTGGGACTGCTGTAACAAAATACCACAAATGAGGTGGCTTCAGCAACAGAAATTTATTGTGTCACAGTTCTGGAGGCTATATGTTCTGGAGACTAGAAGTTGTAGATCAAGGTGTCAGCAAAGCTGGTTCCTTCCTAGGGCTTTTGGTGGCTTGCTGACAGTCTTTGGTCTTCTTGATCTTTGTCTTCATCTTCACATATTATTATCCTGGTGTGTGTGTCTGTATCCAAATCCCCCCCCTTTTTATTAATAACATATACCAATCATAGTGGATCAGGAACCCATTCTATTCCAATATGACCTCATCTTAATGTAGCTAATATATCTGCAGTGACCCTGTTTCCAAATTAAGGTGATATTTTTAGGTCCTGGGGTTTAAAATTTCAAAATATGAATTTGGGGAGGGGCACAATTCAACCCATAACACCTCATAGAGTATTGTGTGGATTAAATGAGTATATCAAAGTGCTATTTGAGCATTTGCTCTAATTATTATTGGTAAGCAGACATCCTAAAGAGTAACAATGTACGTAATTATAATTACTATTTGAGGACCTACTATGTGCCAGGACTATATTATAATATTTCTTAGTAATTCTCATAGAAACTTTCAAAGTAGGTTCTTTATCTCCTGTATCCCCAGTTTATAATTGGGTAAACTGAGGCTAGAGAAGTGATATCATTTTCATGTGGTTGAAACTTCACAAGTTGTTTATGATTGTAAAGAAGATTATAAATTCAACTTGACTGTGAAAGACTTTGAGTCATGGAAGAAGATTTCAAAAATGTATAACGCCTTTCTTACTTTTGTATGTAAATGCAATTTTCCATGTAGTGTATGGACTTTGTGTAATCAAGGATCTGCCATGTTTTTAGACAGGAAGCTCAGCTGTTGCATGAAAACTATTAACTAAACAGATACAAAAATAGTCATTTTGATCTTTTCAATAATGTCTTTAAAATAATGGTGGGTTTCTGATTTAGTTAACATTCAGTGGACAGTCCCTGATATAGTGTAAGGAATCTCTAGACCAATAAAATGGGGTTCCTGCCTTCTGAGAGCTCATGGTTGGATTCAGGAATGTGCTGAAGGGCTTGGCCACTGGCCAGACTTGGAATCATTTGGATGAGTGCAGTAGGGCTGGAGCCCAGTGAAGAAGGGGTCAGATTGATGATTAGTGGGGAAGGTGCAGAGAGAACGACCTGGAGTCAGTGAGTCATTTCGTCATTTCAGACATTCTTAACTCTGAAGAGAATCTTCTCTTCATTGCAAGTGCAGGGAGGTGGGGACCCACTTTAGCTGTGCCTTTGGGTCAGTCAACAAAGTTGAAAGGTTCAAGATATACTTATCTGTATCAATCCATGCCTGATTTTCCAGAAATGTTGTGGACGTTGAATGAGTATCATAGGCTTAGAATTTTTGGGTAGTCACTGCCAATGGAAGAATGAAAAGCAGTTGTTTTCTTGTAAGGCCATCTTCTCTCAGAACTCAGAATATGATGGAAGGTATTTGCTTAAGAGTTGTTTAACAGCTAGTCATCCACTGGGACTCTGACAAAATGAATATTTTCTGGAGATGGAAATGCTGGGCTTGGTGCCATGTGCAAAAGTGAATGTAGTAGGGTTCTTGCTTTAGAAAGAGCATGTAATCTTAAGGGAAGACAGATCCTCCAAACTTTTCTCCTCACTTGCCTGAATATGAAACACTTCCTGCTCTCAAATGAATTATGCTGATGTTGATTAATGATAATGGAATAATATTACTTGGCATTTACAGGATGCTTTTAACTTTCCAAAGTGCTTTCCCATATGATTTTCTTCTGCCAGCCTGTCAAACGAGCATGGGTATAGATGAGGGCTGGGCTGTGACCAGAAATAGCATAAGACTTTTCTGGAGCCTGGTCTGGCTTCTGCTTTTCTGAGAGCAGTGACTATCTCTGGTCATTCCTTCCTAGTGTGTGGCTTCAGCCCTTCCCCTCCATTATTTTCTACGCTGTGCTTCTGTTGTTCTGGTCTTTTTTGCTGTTGCCCTGGAGTTCTCCACATCCCACACTGTGCTCTTTGGAGCAAAGCTATTACAGAAATCTAATAAATAATAAATTTCAGTGCTCAGACAGATCAATAAAATGCATGATAAGAAGAGGCCATTATGGTGAATGAAAAAAGCACAAGAGGATGCCCCCAGCATGCATCAACCTTCATCCAGGAGAAGCCAGCCTCCTAAAACACCAAAGACCAAGCAGACCATCTCAGGGGATTTTGAAGCCTTCATTTCTTAGTTCATCCATAGACATTTGTTGAAGGTCGGTCCCCTGCTGTGCCCGGTGCTGGACACCGGCATGCAGAGAGACCTTCTGCATTCTGGAGCTCGACAGTTTAGCCAGGGAAATGGATGAAGCAGCCATAGCTAATAGTAATGCAATGTTAGTGCCTCTGCAGACAATACACAAAAATCTCTGAGAGCTCAGAGGGGAAGGGGCCAGCTGCGGAGAAGAGAGAGGAAAGGCGTCCATTAAAGCGATGGCCCTGGACTTCAACTATAAAGGATGGATAGGATGTTTTTGGGTGGAAGAATTGAAAGAACTGTGAGACAGAATGTTTTCCAAGGGCAGAAAAGAGCAAGTACAGAAGTGCCTGATTATACATGTACTGACATGACTGGGGATTTTTAGTCCATACTTTTCATCAAAGCATTTAAGGTCTTTTAAAATCTGGAGCAATCTAGATAACCAGTCTTATCTTCCCACTCAGCCTGCTCCCATATTTTGGATTCTTACTGTTTAAGAAAGTATTAGGCCCAGTAAGCAAGCAGTGAGCACAAGGAAGGGCAAGGAGACTTGGGCCCAAGAGTCTGGCAGAGCGGATTCCTAGGGATCTCAGGGGGATTCCTGGGGATCTCAGGTTGGCCCTGTAGGAGGAAGAATCTGAGGGGAGTGGTCCAGGCTTCTTATCTCCCTGGTCACATGGAGAGAACACACAGAAGAAGGGACATTCTACCTCATAATGCTTTTCCTTCTAACTTCCCAGTTTCCGAATATATGGCCCAAATCAGCATCCCTGAACTTGACTTGGCAATAACAATACTCTTCTTCTCCTGGGGAGAGTGGGAGGATATGGAGACAGGAGCCTGAATTCTCCTAGAAGGAAACTTCAACTTCCAACCACAACTTTGTTACAAAATCTGATGCAGGACTGAGGTAAGAGGCAAAGAAGGCCCTGTGCTAAAGAAATGTCCTCTATCAGCTCCTGGCTGTTTTTCTTCTGGACTTGCCTTATTTATTTATTTACCCACTCTTTCTTTCTACCTCCCAGGTACAAGGTTTCATCCTTTGCCTCATTTTTGCCTTTCCCTATGAAGGTGTCCATTGATAAATTAATTCTGGGGAAAGAGTCTATACACTTGACGTTGGAGGTGGGTTCAAATCTAGAACTATTACTAGTTTAGCTATGTGCCATTGGGAAAATTACTTAACCTCTCCGGGTCTTAGTTTCCTTAAATGTAAACAGGAAATAAATTTGCGTCTTTAGATTTGCTGGGAAGATGAAATAAGATAACATGTGATGCATCATGTAGTCCCTTGTAACGCCAGACAGTCCATAAATGGCAGCTCTGCCTCTTGTGCTGATAGTTCTTTATTAGTAGTATGCTCTACCAGAACGAGCTTTAGGTGGTGACAGCATTCTCCAACAGTTACTAGCTTTTTGTCCTTGGGCAACTTACTTCACTTTGACAAGGCTTAGTTTTTTTTCTTTAGAAAATTGAAAAAACACTATACCCACCTCCTTGAATTTTTGTGTGGATTAGTTGGGGGAACCTATATAAAGTACTTAGTATGGTGTTTTACATGAAAGGTGCTTAAAAATGCCAGCCCCTTCTCCTGCAGGCTCATACAGAGTTTCTAACTTGTTTCACTCTTTGCTGGCATTCTGTCTCCTCTTCTGGCTAGCGTTCTGCCAAGTTAGCCATGTTAACTGCTGGCTGTCCACCCAAATCCATTCTCCTAGTTTTCTTTCCTTTGGCCATTTTCCCTCCATGTCCAGCCTTCTTTATCATGAAGTGTAACCACTTGACTAAGTGTTTCGTAGCAGAATGTGAAGGGAAGTGATGTGTTCCACTTCCAGGCTTGGCCATTAATTTCCCGCAAGCCCCCCGTGCGTGCTTCTCCCCCTTCCAAATGACTGGGATGGGGCTGCCTGGAGTGACCTTGGAAGCCATTCAGCTGAGCTGCCGTCAGCCTGAGTCCCTCAACTGTTGAGCAAAGTAAGTCGTCAACATTTACCACAACACTGTTAAACACACACACACACAAACACACTCACACTGAACTGGAACCTCTGGAAGTAAACTATCGTCTTCGAACCATTTAATTTTGTGTCTTTTGGTTCTGGCTATTTAGCCTACCTGAATACTCATTGTTTTCCTCCTTCTGTCTCTGAGTGTGACTGAGATCGCTGGGAGATGCCAACTGTAGAGCACTTTACAAAGAGCACTGAATCTATCAGCAGAACTGGGTTTGAGACATGGCTTTGTACCCAAAAGCTATGTGAATGTTTTATTTACTTATTCAACCCTTTTCCTTCTTATTAAAAAAAAAAATGGTGATTATCTGTGTGACTTTGTTGGATCATTTAACTTCTTGGGTTTCAAGTTATTTACCTGCATGTTTTATCACAGAATTATTGTAAAGATTAATTAGTATAATGCATGTCATAATTTTTAATCTGTACAGTCCTATGGAACTTTACTATCTGAAATGGTAGCCCCTAGCCATATATTGCTATTGAGTACTTGAATCGAATTGAGATATTCTATAGGTGTAAAATACACACCGGATTCCATAGGCTTTGTACAAAAATTTAAAGAAAGAGTATCAAATTACTCAAGAATTTTAGTGTTGATTACATGTTGATGTGATCATATTTTGGATATGTTAGTTTAAATATATTATTGAAATGAATTCCTTTTTTTATTTTTTAATGTGGCTGCCTGAAAGTTTAGGGTCACATACATGGGTCATACTACATTTCTGTTGGACCGTGCTGCTCTGGATGTTAAAATATTATTATTTAATATCAGCAGACATCCTCTAATACCTCCAGATGTGGGACATGGGTAGTGGGAATTGGGAAGAAAGGTTATTTTTAGATGGAGATGATGGTTTATTCAGGGCTGTTACTGGGATTAACATTTCTTTTTGTATAGAGTGCATAGGTGGCATAGTCCGTTGAGTGTTAGACTCTTGGTTTCAGCTCAGGCCCTGATCTTGGGGTCGTTAGATGGAGCCCCGTGTCGGACTCCGTGCTCCTTGTGGAGCTGGCTTGAGTTTCTCTCTCCCTCTTCCCCTCCCACTTATACTCTCTCTAAAATAAATAAATCTTTAAAAAATTTATATGTATGATCTGTGGTTTATAGAAGTTCAACAGGGGTAGATATTGTTATTCTCCCACCTTTTCTTTTAATTCAAGAACAGCTTCCACAGTCAGTGGCTACTGGCTTTGACTTTTCTCATTAAGGAAAACATTCTTTTGTTTCCTATTTTAAAAACCCTTCTAAAATGTATTTGCAATATCAAAGTTGAGGCTGTTTTTGTTCTCCTTTACAGCCTTTTTAATGTCACCATCTCCCTAAGTGTGTAGTTATAACAGCTAACCTCTCTGAATCTAATCTAAGGAAACTGAGAGCAATTAGCTTCATTGGAATTAGGGGAATAGGTTTCAAGTCTAGTAATCCCTATTTTTAAAGCCCCTTGCTTACTTAATGCTTTTCTTTAATCAAATCACTGCCCCTTAATTTTAAAGAAAGAGGGGGTGGAACTAAATGGCTATTAGCCTAAGCCCAGAAATGTTTTTTCTTTGTTTTTGGTTGAAGATCCATAATTTGAATTGTCTATGTGAAGCATGTTATTTCCAGAACTGCTCTCTTAGAAGCAAATTCCTGTTTCCTTACTTCTCTTGTCTTCTCTTCCTAACTCCTCTCTTCCTCACCACTATTTACCTTTTTCTTCTTTCCTTCCTTCCCTTCTCTCTTTCTCTCCCCCATCCCCTCCTTTCCCGTTTTCTCTTCCCTCTCCATTTTCTCTTCCCTCTTCCTCCTTGGTTCATAAAAACAAAGATGGAAAGAGGATGACCCAGGAAGACTGAGAAACTCCCATTTGTGGCCACCTGCAAACCAGAAGTCACTAAGATCAGGCACTAATACATTTCTTCCCCAGGCACGTATGTATTTTGTATTAACATGGCTCTCTAGACACTCTCGGGGCCAGTGTACCCCCCTCTTACTTCCTAGATGGAAGCTGTTTATGTTCTCAGTTGAGGGGGTAACCCTGGGAGAAGTGTTAGGTTTCTTTTTTCTAAATTGCTTTATCGAGATATAATACACTTGCCGTAAACTTCACTCTTTTAACATATGCAATTCAGTAGTTTTTAGTGTACTCAAAGAGTTGTACCACCGACTGCACTACCGGATTTCTTCATTTCTTCCACCCTTCCAAACAAGTATACATTTGCACTTCGTTCTTGTGCCCTCTTCTCCCAGCCCCTGGTAATGTCCATCTACTTTTTGTCTCTACTGATTTGCCTATGCTGGACCTTTTCTATAAATGAAATCATGCAGTATCTGGCCTTTTGTGACTGGCTTTCACTTAGCATCACGTTTTTGAATTTTGTCCATATTGTAGCTTGTGTCAATGTTTCATTCTTTTTCTTGCTGAAGATATTTCATCCCAGGAGTTTGCCATCTTTTGTTTATCCATCCATCCATCTGTTGTACTCAGTTTTTGGCTCTTATAAACAATGTTGCTCTGAATATTTGTATACAGATTTTTTTTTGCGTGGAGGTTTTCAATTCTTGGGAGTACATACCTAGGAGTGGAAGTGACGATCAAATGGTAACTGTTATATTTTATCACCAAACTGTTTTCACAAGTAGCTGCATCATTCTGTAATCCTGCCCGTCCTTGCCAACACTTGTTATTGCCCATCTTTTTTATTTTAGCTATCTTAGTGAGTTTGAAGTACTATCTCATGGGTTCGTTTTGCATTTCTTTGGTGATTAATAATGTTGAGCACTTTTTCATATGTGTATGAACCCCTTGTACATCCTCTCCTGAGAAAGTCCTATCCAAATTTTTCGCCTCTCCAAATATTTTTTTCAACTGAGTTGTTTTTCTATTGTTGAGTTGTAAGTGTGCTTCGTAGTGCTTTATGTATTCTGTATACAGGTCTCTTTTTCGTATATAATTTGCACACATTTTCTTTATCTGTGGATTGCTTTTTCGCCTTTTAGATGGACTCTTTTGAAGCCCCCAACTTTTAATTTTGTTGAAGCCTACTTTATCTGTCGTTCCTTGTGTCACTTGTGCTTTGAGTGTCACAGCTGAGAAAGAATGGCCTAAGTCACAGAAGTTTCTTTCAGGCCTTTGCAAACAGAGATATTTACAAGAGGGTGCTTTATGATTTCTAGCCTGCCTTTGTCAGGTCTCAGTGGCTTCCAGGCAAAGTTCTGGCCAGGCCATCAAAGAATTGTTTGAATCTTATTTTCCTAGCAGGCTGTTGGTGTGAGGAGGGCACAGCTGCTAGGCATTTGGACACTGCCGCAATTGCTTTAATTGGACATTCCTCACCTCTCTGATCTGACTTGTTAATGGCTTTTTAAGTGAGACACACCAGCCAAGTGAATTAGACTACTTGGCAAGTCAATCCTAGCTCACTCGGAAGCGTTAATCCATGGAAAATAAGCAGAGGCCATCAGCCAGGAAGAAACCTGAATCTCATTTGCAGAGGTGAAAGAGAAAGAGCTGTTGTCTGCCATCCCAGGAGCTTCCAAGTACACTTCCAAGACTGTCTTATCTAACCGCTCTCTCAACCACGCTTCTTCAACTCAGCAAATGTTTGTTAGTGCCAGCAGAATGGCTATGAGACCCACAAGGGAGGTCTGTTATGGTACCTGCCCTGAGGAGCTTCTTCTCGTTGGAAGGAATAGAAAATACACAAATGAAATTTTTAGAAATCTTTCACTGATACTGTCAGATACTTTCCATCCATTCCTCTGCTTCATATATTCTGGCTTCAGTTGACTGCTCTACATTCATTTTTCGCTCAGAGAAGGACGAATGTCACCAATAACCAACTAATTGCCAGATACGATGGACTTCCAAATCTGGGTTTACAGCCTTGATCTTTCTCCGGGGCTCCGCCCTGACTTCCCTCCTGCGGTCCACAGAGATTCGTCTTGGCAGTGCAAGTTCCACAGATTGCAAACGGAACTTCTTCCTTTCTTCTTTCTCACCTCTTTCAGTCTCACCGATCTGTGCTACTCCTTTGGTCATAGCACAACCACCTTCCCCAGTTACCTAAGTCTCCTCTTTTCACCCCCACATCACCCGTTCTAGTCCATTATGTTCCTTCCTTTCCTACCCACTGCTTTTGTTCTGATTTTGACTGTGTCTTTCCTGAATATCACTGTTTAAAGCTACTCTACCTATAACCATTTCTCCTCTAATTCCTGGTCTACATTTCTGCCCAAATTATTTTTCAAAACCTGTTACTTCATCTGGCCAGTGCTTTGTTGAGACACTTGCAGTGACTCTCCACTGCCTGGAGAATAGTCTAAATTCTCTATAAGCATATGTAGACCTGTTCATATTACCTCCACCTCCCTTTCTAGCCTTGCCTCTCACAGCTCTAGATTCCTCTCTGTTCTCTGATCACATCATGGTCTTCTGCGCATCCATACCATTGACCATTTTCTTTCCTCTGCCTAGAGTGTCCTGTCTCTTTCTTCTCTGCTTGGTGAACTCTTACTCACTCTTTAAGTTTGCAGACCCACATTGAATTCTACAAAATCACCCCTGAGACCCACAGGACCTTGCATAGACCTTTGTTATGGTTCTTATCATACTTCTGTGATTGCTCACAAGTTTTTCTCCTGCCAGTCTCTCATTCTTTGTCCCTCCAGTGCATCCTCCAATCTCTTTCTCCCTCTTTCAGTCTCTCTCTGTGCACAAACTCCACGTACACACCTGTCAAGTGCTAGATAAGCAGCTAGTGTCTCACCTCAGAACCCAGCATAGTGCTTCACTCAGAAAAGATGTTAGTTAAAATGAATGAATTTGCTGCCCCAAATATGATTAAAAAACTACAGGCAAACCTGTCCAAATTTCAAATTTAAGTTTCAAGTTTAATTTCAAGTTTAAGTGCTTTTCATGTGCTAATTGTTTGATTGGATGGTGGGGAGAGTTACACCAGGGCAACAAAACCCAGAAAAACCAAATGGGGGGTGGAGTTAAATGATGCTAAATTGGCCATGGAGGGCCAGGAGCCAAGCCTGGAGTGGCTCATCTGGTTCTATACAGGGAACAGTTGCTTCTGTCGTTACTGCACATAGGCCCGTGGAGATGGCTCATGGGATGGGTGACAACACTGAGTTTAGAGGAACACTGGCTTTAGAGGCAGAAGGGATTTGGATCCAAGCTTGTCAGTCTTATTGGAGGTCATCTGCTTAACTTCTCTAAATCTCAGTAGCTACCACTGAGGTAGGAAACAAACACTCCCCTCAAGGGTTCTGTAGGAATGATGAGGATAGTATGTGTGTGCTGGAAGCCAAACTTCCACATGGCTGTCACATGGGAGCTATTTCATGTGCATGTTTAAAGGGATACGTATGCACGGTCTATGGAAACAAATATAGGTGATATTTCTAACACTCTGACCCAGTTCCCTTGAGTGTGGTCCCTTTTCTTAATGTCTTGGACCAGGGACCAGATCCTCATTCCTGAATGCTACTGATGCTCAGAGAGATGTGCAGTTCAAGCCAGTGAACTGAAATTGTGCGAAGCGAAATTATTCCTAAAATTTATATCCTTGGGGATATTTAAATAGCAATGTCCAAGGCTGTAAACACAGCTGAGAAATGCTGTTATTGCATTTAAGAATCTCTTTTCTGTAATATTAAGACATTGTGATTTAATTGGTAAGCTGCTCTGTGATAGCATTCAATTTAAATGAGGTTTGTAGAAGGGAGGATCATAAGGCAATCTTCCATGGATCAAAGATTGCTGATGAAGTCTCCCTTATTGCCAGGTGTCAGAAATTAAATCACTGTCTACTGTCATGAACTGATCGATCAGATTCTCTTTTTGATGGTAGTATACCAGTGGGAGGAGGTGGAGAAAATGAGGATATAAAATAGAATTTTACCCCTCCTGCCCTGTGCAGCCTCTTTCCGGTATCGGGAGTGCTCTGGCTCCCAGTACTGGAATATTCCCAGTCAGTATTTTCATATGAAACATATGCACGTATACTCACTCCAAGACTGGAAATCTGAGGAAATGTAATACAGAGAAAAGTATAATTTTGTCTTAAAGAAAGTCCCAGGAGCCTTGGGTTCTATGGTTAGGATTATTTCCACCTTAAACTTTGTTCTGCATTGTTGTCCATCAGTAAATTGGTAACAAACAACATGCCCTATTCTCTTTCTGAAGAAGGAAGTAGAAAGGAGTATTTGCTGAGTTTCCTAAAGTTCTGGGCAAAAATACTGTCATTGATGTCTCTTGGCTTACACGAAGACGGAGGAGCTCATTTAAGATATGAGGCCTTCCACTATTAAAGCTTCATGTGAACCTGAACAGACACAGAATCAAAGCTTTTTTGAGACCATGACAGAACGAGATTGATTAAGTCAACACATCAGGTCCTGAAAAGGTTGTAAAGTGTCTGACTTAGTATATTCCATGACACTGCTAGGCTGCATCTCAAATTTGGTCAAAAAGAATTCTTTTACTATTCCTTATTTAAGATGGGCTTAATTGGAGCATAGCCTCCCATGGAAAATTACTGATGCAATTACATGAACAGGATCACCATGGTGACATGCAACTCTGAGCTTGACTGAAAACACGGAAAGGCAAGCAGACCAGGCGTCATTTACTCTTTTAGCACAGGAGGCCCCTCTCTTTGCAGAGCATTCTGACTTCCTTAGTTGCCAGTATTCTAGCAGACGGCATGGGCTGTTGGGGTACAATCTGTTCCCCATACACTGATGCATCTTCCTGGGGAATTCTGTGGAAGGATGGCATGTGCTGCACATACCTTGGGATCCTTGAAAGGTTTCTCAGTGGCCAATCAACATTTGAAGGGAAAAGGTAGTAAATGAGGTAGAAGGCTTCCGTGAATGAAGTAATGGTCTGGAAGGGGTGAAGGTTGGAGTCTCATTCCGTTCATTTTCTCTGTGACCTTGGCAAATGACTTTATTTCTGTGCTTTTGCAGATGGAAGGAATCATGCAGATGGTCATACGAAACCTTGAAACCGTGAAATGCTGTAGAGTTCTAAATATATGTGTCTAGGATGTGATTTTCCTCTGTTCTCAGGACAGTTACTATTTCTGGCTATAAGTGGATCAGAGGAGAATAGTAGTCTAATGCTCTAAGAAGAAAACGAGTGTTAAGCTGGATATTGGTGTGCTTAGCTGCAATTAAGGAAACTGCTGTAGAATTCGTGACTCACCCCTGTATCAGGATGGCAGAGCTGTCTTATGCCGAGTTTTTGACTCTTCTCCCCTGTTCAGTGTGTTGGAAATCTTTTTTGTGATAGGAGAAAATGACAATTATCCTCCGCTTGTGTTGGTTTCCATTTTTGGTAAACAGTGGGCAGAGTTTACATAGGATGCAATTTCAAAGGCTGTTTTTGTGACAAATCATACTCTCCTGACAATGGCAACATGGTAAGGTGGGGGACTGTAGTTGGCTTTTATTTTACCAGGTTTAACCATCTGCAAAGGCTAAACTCAGTGACTAAATTCAGTGCTCCATAGACATTGGGAATCTAGTTATTGTCACAAGCTGCCTGGGTATTTCTAGTCTTAAAACCATCCTGGGTTTTACAATAAGCTGTTTGGCCCTGTGTGTTGACAACACCCCTGTGTGGTTTTATCACCCTCCTCCTCCCTTGTACCCCCCTGGGTTATTTGGCTTGGGAGGAAGACAAACTATTTTTAATGCAGGGTTAGCTTGAACTAAATTATTGCTAAGTGATAAATTTTGTAGAAAAAGCAGTGCACTCTGAGGCCATCTGTATGCAGATTTTGAATTATCTGCTCTTTTGTTTTATCTATTCTATAGCACTTTTCCATTGGTGCAAATAAGAAAGAGTCAATTGAACTTCCTGTCTGGAGAGATAAACCGAGATTGGGAATGAAATCTTGCAGAGGTTGCAAACTGGCCCTGGAAGGCTGAGTTCGGCTTTTGTATATATTCGATTTGGTTGTTGCAAATTTAAATTCAACCGTATTTAAATGGCTTTCCAGTGTGGTTTGCTACAGTCCCCATTGCTCCCTGCCTGTTTCACTGCTTTATTGCCTCCTGCTCCCTGAATGAACATGAATTTTCAACCTCTGGTTGAAAGACTTGTTCCTACTAAGAAGCTGTGTGTTTTTATGCTAAGGACTTGATCTTTTCCTTGTATATCCCAGGAAAGGAGAGCTACACCAGAACAATAGTTGAAAACCGAAAAGGTAGAGAGGAAAGAAGGACAAAGGCAAATGGTCATAGTAGGGAGGGGGAAAATGGGGCAGTACTGTTCAATGGGTGTGATGTTTCAGTTAAGCAAGATGATTAAGTTCATGATTAAGTTCTGCTGCACAACGTTGTGCCTATAGTTAACAATAGTGTATTGTATGCCTGAAACGTTGAGAGGCTAGATCTCATGTTAAGTGATCTTACTAAAATATTTTTTTAAAAAATCAAAAGTTAATATGTAAAAGTCAGGGGGCGCCTGGGTGGCTCAGTGGGTTAAAGCCTCTGCCTTCAGCTCAGGTCATGGTCCCAGGGTCCTGGGATCGAGCCCTGCATGGGGCTCTCTGCTTGGCAGGGAGCCTGCTTCCTCCTCTCTCTCTGCCTGCCTCTCTGCCTAGTTGTGATTTCTCTCTGTCAAAGAAATAAAAAAAAAAAATTAAAAAAAAAAAAGAGTCTCTTTTAAAAAAAAATATGTAAAAGTCAGGAAAATAATGATGTAAGGAAATACAATAGAAGTCAAATACATTTACTTCTATGAGAATTTCTATAAAGGAAAAGGAAAAATGAAGCATAATGATACAGGGCAAAGATAGAATTAATGAATTAAAGAAAAACTCTCAATGGTTAAAACACACACACACACACACACACACACACACACACACACAAAGTATAATTAGGATATGCTATAAAGGGTTCCCAAGTCTAAGTTATTTAACTAAGTCAGGAAAAAATATAGGTACTTGTAATATCAAACTTAGCAAAATTGAATCCAGTGTTTTAGAGGTAAAAATTAAGGTACTTTAAAATAGTTTAAAACTATACGTCTACTTTGTGTACATTTGACTTGTTCTAACAAGAATTAAATTACCTTTGTAATTTAAAAAAGCAGAGAAAAAGGTAATGGTCTTCCCTCCCTCTTTCTGATTCTATTTCTTTGGAATAGCCATTGTTGAACTGATTGCAAATCCATTCACTTTTTAAAATTGTAGTAATTTTTGAGGGTAATCTTCATGTATGAGTGGTCCAACTATTTGTAATATTCTTTAATCATAGCAAAAGAACACTAAACTCAGGCAGCAAGAGATCCACATTATAAGTGCAAAGAATAGCAATGGGAAGAAGGGAACATTCCTGAGCCAGCTGCTTCACAACAGGATAGGTGTAAGTTAAAGTGGTATCATCAGTGGCATCCCAGTGCTTCCATGATTTTAAATTTTGTTGACCGCCCCCCCCAAAAGTAAGTCAATTAAAAAATTGATTTGGAGGATCCATATGGGTACATTAGCGTTTTTGGTTTTGTTTTGTTTTGTCTTAATAAGATTCAAATGTGTCTCCTCTTCTGGTATTTCTTACGGGTTCGCAGGATGGCTGCAGATATCCCCAGTGGGAGTAAGTAATTGGGAGTACCTCATGAAGTTCTGAAAACATAAAATTACTTGGGATTTTTTTTTTTAATCTGTAGGAGACTTGAGGAGACAAGCACTGTGTAAGATATAAACAGGACACACTGAACAGTGATTTCACAGGAGTGGGGGAAAAAAAACCCAGTCACAAAAGTTAGAATCGGAGTAATCTGAGGCATTCACAATACTTTGAATATCCTGTCCGTATTCAGGGCTAGTGATTATATTTCTAAAGAAACTTACAAAACCAGATGTCTGGTTGGCAATTCATTCTGATGAATCTCCAAATGTTAAGCAATGAGAAAAATCTGACAGTTGTCAAAAGCAGCTAGTTATTATGAGGGAGACAGGGAATTTTTTTCACTGTTGCAAGTATAGAACTGTTACAGGGAAGCATTGCATCGTGATGTCATGTTTATAAAGAAGGTTTCAGAGCATATGGTGAAGCCCCCAATTTTTAAAAGTGACAGTTAATTTTCCTGGATGTTGGAAGGTGTTTTAATACCTCTATTACACGTATATGGTTTTATTATCACCCATCAAAATGTCTTGATATTTCTTAATTTAAAAAAATTGATTTTATGAGAATTACATTGTCAAGAATTTACATTGCCAAGAATGACAGTGATATGGCTTGTAATAGCGGTTCTGAAGTCTGTGTGCATCAGAATAATTTGGAGAAACTTGTTAAATACATAGTTGCTTGGTTCCCTCCCCACTTCTAGAGATTCTGCTTTAGGAATCTGGGGTGGAGTTCAGGCATCTATATTTTCAACAAGGGCCATTCTGAGCCAAAGTCAGGTCTGGAAAGCACTGGTTTGGGTAGCCCCTGATTTAGCTCAGAGAATTTTCTAGTGCCTTTCTTTAGTTGTGCTCTTCACCACTAGTAGGTCCTTGTACCGCCACACACACTCCAGGAAATGTCTCCTTTATTTGCTCTGTCCTTGCCCCTCTTGAGTCTCTGCTTCTGTTGTGTCCCTCTCTTTTTGGCCTAGACGCACTGTTTACCAACAGAAGCTGGGAGTTTCTAAAATGGACTGAGATTCACAGTTGATATAAACTGAGAAAAAATGACAGGCTATTCTGCTGAATGATATTGGGAAAAAAGGGTGTGATAGAAGCCAGATGATATTATTTTATTTTCTGTCCAGTATCTTTGCACTTCTGAGTGCTTTTCCTTTCATTAAATTGAATCTTATGCAGAATCACACCCCATAAAGCCAATGGATGTGAAGTGGCTCTGGCTGGTAGCCCTGCCCATTTGGCCTACCTCTGACTCAGACACTGTGCGTAGGCCCCTCTCATGAACCTGAAAACTGCTGTGACCTTTAAGCTTAAATGTCCCATCTAAAAGCAATACGCACATTGTGGTGGCTTTTTCATGTTTAAATTGTCTCATGTAACTGATATGTTCTCAAAGCAGAATTGGCCTTTAATTAAAATGATTCACGTGTCATCTAAAGTGTTTTTCACCATAAACCTATCTCCAGTTTTTATAGTGAAATTCAATTGCAAAGTAAGATGAGGTGTTAAGTTTCATTTTGGGGGAGAAGAAGATACTCATTCGATATTTATTAAGCACTTTCTAGATATGATATGATTCAGTTTTAAAAGTAGAGTGTACCCCCTTATAAAATTGCATCATCTGTAAATTAGAAGGCCAGATAGTCTCATCAAATATTGCTTCTTCAGAACTTTACTTCCTTAGCTTTTTAAAGAACTGGGTACCTTTAACATGGATGGGTTCATATTCAGATAATAATTTCAGAGCCATCAGGGTTTCATTGCTGGGGAAAGAAGTCAATTTTAGGGGCGCCTGGGTGGCTCAGTGGGTTAAGCCGCTGCCTTCGGCTCAGGTCATGATCCCAGGGTCCTGGGATCGAGCCCCGCATCGGGCTCTCCGCTCAGCGGGAGCCTGCTTCCCTCTCTCTCTGCCTGCTTGTGATCTCTCTCTGTCAAATAAATAAAAAATCTTTAAAAAAAAAAAAAAAAAAAAAAAAAAAAAAAAGAAGTCAATTTTATTGTCATTTGAAGGCTCCCCTGGGAGGGAGCAATAGTGGAGGAAGTAATACAGTCTAGAGTGTGGACTCTTCAGCAAGTTGCAATTTGCTTAAAAAAATAAATTATCTTTGATTAATGCAGTTTCTTTTGAGCGCCTGCTCTATGTAAGGTATTGTGGGAGGGCTGGGTGTGCGTGGTATTGGAAGATGTGGCTTCAGCTCGCAAGGAGCTTGTAGTCTAGTTGGAAATCAAGATCTGGCAATAAGAAAACACAATGAGCTCAAACAAAAGGGGCAGAGCCTACCTACTACAGGATGCATAATATGGCTGAAGAAGTAGAAATCACCAGGTTACCTAGTGGACCTGGAAAAACCAGCAAGGTTGTTTTGGACATATTTGCGGACCCTCGAAATTTACTTCCTCCAAAATTTTCTAGTGAATGGAGGAACATCAGAGAACTCTAAACTCAATCAAATGTGAGAGGAGTATCTTGTTTCTATGAGAAGATTTATATTCTCCCTGCCTTTTCAATCCTGTTTTCGTATCTTAGATGCTATAAGCAGAGCCTCATTCAGGAACGTAAAAGACGGATTGCATGTTCTGAAAGGATATAGAATTATGATGCATAGCTGAAATGGCCATGATTTCTTTTAGGAGATGGAAAAATTAAATATGTAGGTGGGAAGCATTAGAGTGAAATGCTCTAGGTTACCATTTGCTTACAAAAAAATCAGAAGCCGCTGCGGCAGTCGACACTTCTAATGGTAGATGAAATTGAATGCTCCATACAGTGAGGGATTGAGGACTTCCTGGGGTTGTAAAAGGAAAGTGGTGAAGAGCTCTTCATGGCAAGAGCCTGGGCTCCGAGGAGAGACCACATGGGTCTAAATCCTGCTCATTGCTGCCCGGGAATGGGGACTTCACCTCTTCCTGCTTCATGTAGTACCTATCACAGGCATTGTTGGGCAAAGCTCTCGGCATGGTGCTCCTCGGCCCATCAGTGGTCAATCAGTGCTAGCTATTTTCACCACCACCGGCACCCTTCTCTAATAAAACTTAAGCCCCACTGTCTTGGATAAGCCCATACTTGAATACCAAAGGCCTCTTTAAACAGTTTAAAGGAGACCAGTGCTCCCATCGATTGCATCGAGGAGATTGCAGGTACAGGTGCCGTGATCTGTATGGTTTTGACTGTATCTCTGTTAGTATCTACATGTTGGTGCTGAGTATACACACTCTGCAGCTGAATTTCATTCAGTTTGGGCAGTAGCATTTTCATTGTTGAGAAGCTTGTATTTATTTGCTCTGGATAACAAAGCAGCTAGGATTGTCCAAAAATCTAGGAATCTCCCAAATTAAAAGTATTCTCCTTCATTCTTATATGGTTGCTGTGGAACTACAGTGACCCTCCCAAGAATGAGCAGAGCCTGGTCCTTTTTCACTCTTGCTCTCATTTTGCTTCTCTCTTCCTTTCTCCGGCTAAAACACGGAATAACTGGGTTGTGTTCATTGAGCTAATTACCTCACCTGCTTCAGGGCCTTAGAACCCAAAGACCTGTGGGTGATCTGTGATCATGGCAAGCAGGAAGCTTTGGGGACCATTGCTCACATCTGAAATAGTCCCAGTTTGAAAATGTGGGAGGAAAGCCGAGCAACTAGAGAGTACCATGTGGCTGCCTAATCAGAAAATGTTGAAATGGAAAGATGTTGGAATAGAAAATCAAATGTCATTTATTCATAGGCCTACGCTTTCACAAGTACCTTCCTGGAAGCCTAAGCATATTCTTTGTGGTGGTGGCCTTTTAAATACCAATCTGCAGAAGGATTTCTGTTTTTAGCAAAGGCTGATCGCTAAGGCAATTAGAAAATAGTTAAAGTAATAATAATTACTTAGTGAACAGTTGCTATGTGCCAGATACTGTGCTTAACACTTTCATTGCATGAGGTCATTCAGTCAGGACATCTCCGTGAGGTGGGATCTTACCGTCCTTTTGTAATTGAGGCAACTGGGGTTTAGAGATAAGTAAGTTGTCCAAGGTCACATGTAATAAGTTGCAGAGAATAGGATATGATCCTGGATCTGTCTGACTGCAAACCTTGTGCTCTTAGCCACTTTTCTATGCTTTTTCATGTATGTTTCATGGGGTAAAGTTTATACTGAAAAGATATTTTACCTTGTTGATAAATCAGATGTAGCCTAGAGAAAATTAGGTATAGACTCAGATTAAATTCAAATTCAATGCATCAGTGTCCCTTATTCCCTAATTTTTTCATTTAACAATCTTACTTTTTTTGAGGGAGGGGGAAGAGACTTTTTTTTTTTTTTTGAAACTTAACAATATACCAGGAACACCCGACCAGACCAATACATTTGTGTTTGTCTTTTAATGGTTGCATAACATGGTTTGGATACATCATGATTTATTCTATCATTCTTTTGTTGGATTGGATACACTGTAGCTTATTCAGTTGCCTTTTTATTGATGGGCATTCATGTTTTCCATGGTTGTGGGCTTTTTTCCCCCCCAGTTAGGTACATTTTTCATTTGAAAGTTGCTATTCTTTGCATTGCAACTGCTGTGTGATAACAATTGGGTAGTGGTGATGTTTGGACAATCAAGAGACATGGCCCAGTGATGAGCCCCTAAGTGGTAGAGTCGGTCAGACACTGGTCCAAGTCTTGACCTTACCACCTACCTGCTGTGTGACCTTGCAAAAGCCATCCAACCTCTCTATTTCAATTGCTTCCTGTGAAAAATGGAAGAAATAGTGTTGCTCTCAAGGAATAACCCAGAGAACTAACAGAATACTGTGTGCAGTGGGCTTAGCACAGAGCTAGGCATGGAACAGGGGCTCTACAACATCAGCAACCCTATTGGAGGGACCCAGCAAAAACATCCTCTGATTAGAACTAGGACATGAGTTCTCTGAGGCCAGGACCATGTCACTTATCTTTGGGGCTGGTTTGTAATAGAAACTCAATAAATATTTGTCAATCAAAGAGGTTTGAAAATGTACTACTGTTCTGGGCAATATTCGCCTGTTCTTTCCTATATTTTTATTCTAACAAATTCCTGGATGATATTCAAGAGTGTCTGGGATGGAGAAACTCTAGGGGTTTAAATAACTTTGCCAAAGAAATGTTTTTCACATGGAAGGAAGATTGGGTGAAATTTATAGAGATCTTGCCTCATAATTTTCATTTGCCCAAACCATGTGTTTATGACTCCAGTGTCTGGACTCACAAGCACTAAGCCATATTGCTGTAATGATGATGATATGATGATAGTGAACATTTACTGAGGACTTATTTATATGCCAGAAAAATGTGCCCAGCACCCTTTACCAGCTATCCCCTAATCATCATAGCAATCCCATGAGGAACATACCCTCATTATCCCTATCTTATACTTGGGGAAACTGGGACTCTTTGATATACCAGATTTATTTGTGTTGCTGGGACCAAGACTCTAATCCAGCTCTGCCCATGCTAATTACATGCCATACTGTTATAATTATGTATTATTGGGCCCAATTTTTATGGAAATTTATATTTGTAAAAATATGGGAACCTTTACTGTAAGACTTATAAGAGTGAAGGAGGCATACACAGAAGGCAAAAAGAAGAGAGTATAGCTCAAAACTACTCATTAATTTTGGAGCGCCTGGGTGGCTCAGTTGGCAGGTCATGGTCCTGGAGTCCTGGGATCGAGTCCCACATCAGACTCCCTGCTCCATGGGGAGTCTGCTTCTCCCTCTGACCTTCTCCCCTCTCATGCTCTCTCTCACTCTCTGTCTCTCAAATAAATAAATAAAAATCTTTAAAAAAAGCTACATTAGTTTTAATGCCTCTTCTTTAATGTTGATATTTGGATGATTTAATTCAGTATATGATGAAAAACAATATTTAAGAGATGGCTCTGGCTACTTTGTTTAGACCAAAGCTGAGATGGTAAAGGCTACAAGGAAAACAGCTGTTGTCTTTAGGCATGTCTGGGATGAGAGGGGTGGCTGTGGTAATAGAAACAAATCAGCAAATGTGATAAACAGTGTGGCAGAACATAGAATGGGTAGTAGTTAGGCCTTTCTCCAGGAGTGGATTGTGGAGAGTGGGGAGCATGGCTCATCATCATTCAGAATGTCATCTTTCCCTGGAGATTGAAAAGATAACTTCAGACATTCCCTAGTTCCCTTTCCAAAGCTTTAGGGAACATTCATGAGTGGTAGTTCCCAGCCTCTGGATTTGTGATGTCCTAGCTGGGGAAGCTCTTTCTTATTTGAGTCTTATTGGGTCCATGGTTATGTGGTGATCCAAAGACCATATCTATGAGGAGATGGCCAGAGAGTACCTCAGACAGGGGTTCTCAGGAGCAGTATCTTAGCTGAGTCATCACGTTTCAGTTCTGATCTTTAGTTCTGTGAGTATTTTCAGGTGATCCAGTTCAGTCTCTGCCTCAGGAAAACTAAACCAGAAGAACAATATAGAGGTTGTGGTTCTAACCCTTTGCCACTCTTAACTGCGTGGCCTTGGGTAACCTACTTCATCTATCTCAGCTTCAGTTTCCCCAGATTAGCATGGGATTTTCCTTGTAAGATACCATGCTGATTAAATATGTATAAAGCACTTGAGTAGGTGCTGGGACCATAGCAAGTAATCAATTATAAAATAATTATAATTATATAAAACAAATTATAATATAAATATAAATATAAAAACAATTATAAATAAATATTATAAGCTGATATTATCATGATTGATCTATAGATCAGAATTAACTTCTCTGTATCCTTTTTGTAGGGATGTCAAATCTCAAGTCCCTATATCAAGGGC
This sequence comes from Meles meles, assembly GCF_922984935.1. Taxonomy (NCBI): domain Eukaryota; kingdom Metazoa; phylum Chordata; class Mammalia; order Carnivora; family Mustelidae; genus Meles; species Meles meles. Next base: position 152,834,025 of record NC_060066.1, on the reverse strand, counting down.
TCTCTGTGCTCCCCTTGTCCCCTCTTCCCTCTCCCTCCCATCCCCATTCTCTTAATGGAGTTACTGGGAAATTGAACTGCTCATCAAAAGGTAGCTTAGTGAGCTAAACATAGGAGGTTATTTAGGCATGTAATCCTGAAGCTCTAGGAAAGTGACAAAACAGTCATGCCTCACAATGGCAGTTACCTTTCTGGTAACAGAAACCATTTAGTCCCTCAGCTCTAGCATCGCATTCCCTTAGAGACTGCTGGATCTCCTGTCACCCACCTGCATAAGCCAAGGTCACACATTTTGCCCCTCTGAACACCATGTTTCTCTAATGCTCATCTCTGGCAGTTGACATATTCTTTCTGTTAATGTATTAGAATCACTCATTAAACCAAAGTTAGCATTGCCCTTCCCATGGCCTGGGAAGTGCTCTTTTTCTACCTTCTATCTTTTGTTTCCAAGTGGTATACCATTGCAATACAATTGTTATTTTGTACAGCATACAAAAACCTTGGACCTGGAAGGAGCCAGAAAGATTTCCTCTGTCCCTCATTTTACAGATGAGGAAACTTATTTAAGTAATAGTCTGAATTCTAATACAACAAGCAAAGGATGTGTCAGGAGGGAGCTGGGCTTGCTCTAGGCAGCTATATCAGCATAATAGTAGTAACTTCAATTTTTCTTCATACTGTGCTGAATTCATTTGTTATAATGAACCTATCTATCTCTATATATTATAGTCATCAAATTATCTTCAGTAACTAGGTAGGTGTTATTAGTTTAAACCTTTAAGATCCATGAAAATACTTTGGTTCCCCAAGCACGTCTGCCATATGCACTTAAGGACATTCTTTGCTGAATGGTAATTGTAGTAACTGCTGCCCTACTCTTGTAATATCTTCTATAAAAATAATAATTTGTGCTTCAAATGTCTCTTTCTGTGAGTTGCTCAAAGTACTTTGCAGGAATCACTTACTTAAATCCATCCTTCACGATGGTATATGGAATAGCTTAGAGTGGAGTGGCTCAGTAGGAGGTGAGGAGAGGTGCCAGGAGCTCGGAGAATCCAAACCTAAAGCTGGTCTTGTTCAGATGTGATCCTTATTCATGCGATTAGAACATCAACTTGTGTGTTCAAAGCTATTTCGTAGTTATTGAATTAATAGATCTTCATTAAACTCTTCTGAAATAATAATGGGAGATATTGTGACATTAAAACAAGATGGAGATGTCTTTTTCGGCTTTAAAAACACCAAACTGGTTATTGATGAAACTATACCCCATGACTATTGGCTGTAACTTCAGTGCTTTTCCTACTAGATTGTATTACCTAGAGATGTGTTTTCCTTGATAACGTAGTGATACTTTTAGGGAGTGACCTTTATCCTTCTGGATTACAAAAGATAAATTACCTATTCCTATGCCTTATAGGAAGCCTGGTGGCTCTTTCAGGAACATCAAGAAAGCATTTACAGCATCCAAAATCTAAAACTCAGTGCCATTTTGCTCCAGGAATAATTATACAGGTGATATTTGACTTTGAGAACTGCTGTGAAGAAAAAAAAATCATTTTGGCTAGGGTAAACAATTAAAATTTGATATGGCAGCTTTCAGTTAATCGTGGGTTTTTTTGCACAGTTCAAGTTTTTGAGACCACTTGTGACTGCATTGGCCTTCCAGGGTTATCAGTGGGCAAGTCATTGTGGTTATGCAGGGTTGTGATATTGATACAATGTCATGCTCTGAGCATGTTATAATAAGCCAGCATTACTAATCATTTTAAATCAAGACTATTAAATTCAATTGTAACATTTCATTTTAGTGGACAAACATTTTATTGTCCATCCACGTTGCTCTTTTCCATCCTCCTTATGTTCTTTCTGCCCCTACCGCTCTTCACAGTGATAGGCTGTGAAAATATAAATACCCACAAATGCAACTGTATTTCTCAGTTCTGTACTACAAGGCATATATTTTCATCAAAATTGAAGTAAAATAAGACTGAAAATAACATCCAGAGCATTCTATTTATCATTGGTTCTGTGGCTGGCATTCATTGAACTAATTCTAGTGTGTAGGGTTGGAATTTTGGATTTAGGCAAACCTGGGACGGGTCCTGGGTCCTGGCTCAGCTACTTACTGGTGGCATGACTTGTTCAAATCAGTTTCCTTATCTATAAAATAAGGAGGATAATACTGCCTCATAAAATAATTATAAGAACTAAAAGAAAGTACATATTAAATCTCAAACTTGGGCCTACTATAGAGTGTTTTTCAATAAATGTAAATCTTAGTGTTTCTCAAATTATTGTATATATAATTATAACTAGCAGTGCTTATAAAAGCTTCAGATTCTTGTGTTTTCTCCATTCCCCTGCCGAGGATTTTGATGCAGTGGATCTGATTAGGGACCAGGAATCTGGAGTTTCACAGGTAGATGGTCTGAGAATCATATTTAGAAAAATCATGCTTGAGGTTCTAGGCAAATGGCCTATATAATGAGTTCTTCCAACTTTTCTGGGCTATGGTCAACTTCCCTCAATTTTTCAGAGAAAGAAGTTATGACTTTCAGGGGTCACTTCACCACCTGCAAATAGCTAGTAATGGAAAATTGGATGTAGTAGAATTCATTTATTCATTCACCATGTGTTATCAGGCACATTCAAACCAGCAAGAACCTCTCCTTGCTGCAGGGACTACAGTGGCAGACAAGGCAGCATGGAGGCAGAACACTAGGTCAGCACTTCTCTCTCCTTAGAGCCTGGAGCTCTATTTCCCAGGACATTTCTTCCTCAGTATCGAGAAGACTCTATCAAGTAGGGCTATAGATCCTTTCAGGTCCCCGCTGCCAGGATTCTTGCCTTTGCTCCAGAAAGATGTTGGGTCTTGGAGGAAGTTGTCTCAGAGGAAGTAGAGCCTGAAGTTTCTGCTTTGTTGGGATCAGACCCTAAATTCCTGGCTAAGATCAAATTTATTGTTCTTATCAGATGAGGAGCACAGTCTCCTGGATCGCAGAAGTGGCCTCCCACCTATAAAGACAAGGCACTCTGATGCCTAGAGGAGGAGAGTTGATTGCTCGTAGGGCCACTAGCTAGTTGATGTCATCTCCAGTTCTCATTTCCCTGCTCTGTCTAGATATTAGTCACCCATCTGAACTTCCTGCTGCCATTCTCCCTGGGAGTGTTCCAACCACTAACTCAGGTCCCTTCTGTACCTCTGTGGGCAGAAACAATCTGAAATGTTGAGAAAATCTGACCTCTCCAGCCATGTGTTAGATTCTGTGGCCACCTATTATCTTAGGCTCAGCTGCTCTGTAAGATCAGTCACAAATGGCCCAGGGAAGCAATGTCTTTGGGTTATATTCCATGGAGAGCCATGCTCAAGTCCTATGAAGGACAACATGGTGAATGGTGAGAGAACTGGGCTGACAGCCAGCAATGGAAGCCAAAGCACTTCTGCTCCAGCAAGCTCCCCAACCTTGGCCAAGGACCACATCTTTCTAGAGAATTCCAGATCTCCTTCCAGCCCAGAATGCCTGTGGGGCTACGCAGTTGCACCTCAGCAGACTCTAAGCCAAGAGTGCATGATGGTCTGGTGAGTCCAAAGAAAAGACCAGAGACAGCAACAGAAATAGCTTTACTGGGGGAATTTACATACAGATAATCTAGGAGCAGCTGAATGGACAAAGCATCTGCTGCTGGGATCTATGTGCAGCAAGCTTTTACAGTGTGGCAACTTAGCCTAACAACAGTCTGTAGCCTCTCCCCTCCTTACACAGCCCGGTTCGAAGGAGACCAAGACCTGCCATCTTGGCATTCTTCAAAGGACGTGTTCTGTATTGGCCATTCCTGGAGCCCCTGACGGAACAACACATTCTTCTACATGATCTGTTTGATGAGAGTATGGAGGGAGGATGGTACCTGTACATTCTCATGATAGTAGCTAACAGGCATTCAGGGTATGCTGCACAAACTAGCTATCCCGTCCATACCATACAGGGGCAGCGGCAGAAAAGAATCTGTGTTAAGATCTCTTTCCTGTATCCTGACCTCTTTGACTTAGGTCCCTGCCCGCTCTGTCCCCAGTTACCTTCTCCAGATTATGGATCCTCAAGGCCTGACCACTTAGTCATGCACCTTGCTTGATGGACCTGTGGAACTATCCATCTTCTCTTTCCAGGTCATAGTGATCTCTCTGGACTTGGTCATTTGTCTTCAGTTAGGATCTTGCTAAGTCACCTGCTCTGTTCCCTGCCTTCTCATCCTGTCTGAGCTCTGTCCTGCTGCTGTTCAGTGTCGGATGAGGCAGAACTGCATTCCTCACCGTATCTTCCTCTCTTCTTCCCTCTTTCCTTCTCCACCAGAGAAGAGCAGCTGCATTCCCCTTACTGTACTTTTACCACTTTCCTTCAGGGCCCGACTGAAAATAAGATTAAATTTCTGAAAGGAAAATATGTCTGTACCGAGGCTGAGTATGAATCTGATCTTCATGATTCTCAGATTTAAAAAACCACACATATTTTCTGAAGTAGACTGTTACCTTAATTGTCACCCCTGTAAAACTGCTGTGGTCAGAGCCCCAAGAAATGGCTTTGTTCTGATTCTGTGTGATATGCAAATGAAATGAATTCATGGCAACGGAGACCCTGGCTTTAAAATCAACTCTTTGTGAATCGAAAGCAGCCAATATTCTGTAAATCCTCCCTAGATAGAGTTTCTTACAGAAATACTGGCAGTCTCTGTAATGACTCTGACTGCTTTGATATGAGGATGTAGTCGATATCTCATGAAAAAAGATTTCAACTTTCTACCTTCTGCAGTACAGAATGGAGAGGAAGAAGTACGCGATGTTCTTATGTCCATCTGATTCAGAGCCACCAAAATGCTTTATAATTTTTTAATTGATTTGTCTGGAGGGTCCATTCCCTGGAGAGCTCACAGATCTTCATTTCTGTAGAGAAGAAAACTGTATAGTCCTGTCCCCACAACGGCTTGAAATTCCATTATTGATGTGTTAAGCCCTTTGTTCCTCATTTTGATACAGATAAGATATTGACCTGAAGAAAATGCACGAAATATATCTTTCTCCACTAATAAACCGAGAAGTGGTGGTGGTGCTGTTTGTTCATTCAAGATTTGTTTTGCTTTGCCAGATGGATTTGCTGCTAACTTCACTCTGGCCACATAAAGCTCTACGTCAGTGACGCACAGAAATGGAGGTGGGATTTTCAAGGAGTGGCCAGTATTTGTCTTGATGGTGCTTACTGCAGATTTAAGAGAGAAAGCAAAAGCCATACAGCACTGGGGCTCCAGGGCCAGGAAGGACAGTGACTGTTGCTCTGAGCACGGCCCAAGGCAGCCAGCCCTTCCCCTCCCACACCCAAAAGTCAGTTATGCACAAGTTATCATGATTTGAAGAGAAAAAGAAATTGGGTCCCTAAGTCTCCAAGCTGAGGTACTTATGCACTAAACTCTAAGAGGCATTTTGTTTTTAACTACCTTTGCATTTCCCGTAGTTTGACAACAATCCAAATCAAGAAAACACTTCAGGAAGAAAAGTAGAGCTGTTGGAAATTAAGGGCAGTGCCTAACAGCTGAACGAATCCAGCCTTCTCTCCTCTTGTCTTGATGCTTTTGTTTTCCTTTATTCAGCTCAAGGTGGTGTGCCCATCTTCCCAGGCCCAACTGAGGGCTCCTTTTTCATACCCTTGTGCCTTAAGGGGCCACCCAGGTTACTCTGTCACCAATACCACACATATTTGGGCACTTGATGGTGCTGTGTAGTGCTGTCTCGTGTTTAATTGCTTCATGGGATTTTCTGGTATTGTTATAGAAAGAGTGTATTTCACTAAAGGGAGGAAATTTTACTTTGTTTGGGTCTCGGGCTCTAAGCTGTGGTCAGCTGTGGAGAAGTTGGGAGTGAAATTTGCAGCCCATCTCCCGCTAAGGCTAGACCTCTGTGGTGGACACTGTGAGTCATGACCCCATTCCTGGCTTTATTGCCTTGTGCTTTTCCTCCCTCCGCTTTCTTCTTGTTGCCTGTCTCTTCTAAGCCTCTTTCAATCCTTGTAGGGATTAGGCAGTGTAAATAACCTTCTATATGTGAAGCCAAGGGTCATCAACACAGAAGCTTGCAGCCTCCAGGCAGGTAATGAAATGACTCAGCCCAGGGAAGAGAGCATGACCTGTCTCTGCACACCTCCAGGCACTGGTGGCCGCACTAGAATGAGAGCCCATGGTTGCCAAATTTTTAGATTTTTTTTTAAGACAAGTCGAATCCGGTCTTAAGTAAATACTATAATTTTTAAACATAGTCAGCAAGTGTGTGTGTGTGTGTGTGTGTGTGTGTGTGTGTGTACACATGTATATATATTCCCTCGTACCTCCTCATCCCCACACTCACCCCTAAATATTTGGTTGCCATATACAGCCTGTGCACCACTGGTTTGCACTGTCTGCTTTAAAGTTTTATTTGGTAGCTGCCCAGTTATAATGGGATTGACTGTCTAACCGTGGCTCTCTTAGTATAAGGCCATGCATATTTGGTCACTTGCCAAGTGCTGTTTGCTGATTAGCAAAAGCAGTTGAGGGCTTCGGAAAGGAATAGGAAGAAGGAAAGCTAGTTGCTTAGTTCTGTATAGATCTGGGTAGTGTCGTATCCACTATGAATACACCGTTTAAAATCCAGGACCTTACTAATGAGTTCTGTCTTCTCTCCCAGATTAATTGCTTCAGAGCCTTGTGATTTAGTGGGGAATCTAAATGTATGTGTGCCTGAAACCCAGGAAGGCCCAGTTCTTTTCTTTGTCCTTATAAAGGCATCCAGTTGAAAGTCAGAGCCCTGCTCCCAATGTCAGGCTGACTCTGAGGTTTTATCTCCAGATGAGGGATTCAGGAGCATTTACATTGGTGCTCCCCAAATGATGGTTCCTGAGAAAAATTTCTCTGACCTACATCTCACGCTGTGAGAGAAAAACAAGTATTTCATCAAGGTGAAATTATTCTAAACTTATTTTGTGATTATGTACCTAGTGTTTCCTGGGCGTTTGTCAGAATATCCAGCAGAAGAGGTCTTTTTAGGAAGAGTCCATTTGCTTGATAAAATAAAAAGTAGGCAGCCTTATAATGGTTCCTCCCATCTCTCTATATTAATTCTTTATTTCTAGATTTTATCAGTCTGGTCTGTGAAGTCGAAGTCTGTGAGGAGACTTGAGCCATACCCTCAGCTGATGAAAGGTGTGGGAAGGGAGAGAAGTATGGGAATGACAGAGATCCCCAGGGGCTGGAGGTGGAGGAGTGATATTGGTCACCTTTGTAAGAGGCGCATGTCCTCATTCAGTCCACACTTGAAAGAGATTTATCTAAAAGCTGTTGCAAGCAGCTCAGGGTTTGGGGTTTTTTTGGGGGGGGGGGTGGGGGGTGTAGTTTGAGAGGTGGATTTGACCTTTTCTAGTCTTTGAAAGAGGATGTATTACTCTTGAGAAACAAAAGATCTTACTGTCAGCATGCCTGGAATTTAGCAAACAGACCTGGAGATGGCCCCGAGGGATGATGGGCTCAAAGAACATGGATGATATCATGGAACTTTGACCTATTTCATATGAGCATCGCGGAGCCTGCTTTTTGGGACCGGCAGCCTTGTTTGTTTTATAAATTAATCCTCCTATCGATTCCCTCCTTGATGGCTGTGGAAAAGAAGTCTCCCTCCTGTTTGAACTCCTGTCTTTGTAGGCTACTGTTAATAAAGGACCAGCCTGCTTATCACATGAAAGCCTTCCTAACCCTCATTGATTTGGCAAGTGACTTGCTTGCCGAGAATTTTCCAGGCTGCAGAGTAGGTGTAAAGTGCTTTGCTGTAACAGTAAAGTTTAGAAGACAGAAAACTAGCTCCATTTTGAAATGACACTTAACTGACGTTACTTCTTGCAACTAGAAGAACTTATGCTAGGAGATAGAGAAATTTTTCTTGGCATCCTAATTATTCACAATTATTTACTGAGTACCCCTGTGTGCCTTGCTCTATTTCAGGCACTGGGGCTATAACAACCACTAAACAAAGCAGATAAAATGCCTGTCTTCCGTGCTGTTACACTCTAGTTGGACAAGCCAAACCCACAGTATAGAAGTACATTACATAGTATGTGAGAAGGGGACGCGTCTGTGTGGAAAATGAAGGGTGATGAGGAGCATGGGGAAAGGGATTGTTGTTTCAAACAGGATAGTCAGAGTAGGTATCCCTGATTGATTAGGTGACATTTGAGTGATGACTTTATTTATATTTTAAAAAGATGATTCTGGCTGTTTCTATTGGGAAATGACCACGGAGGAGCTGGGCTGGATGCCTGGGGATCCATTAGAAAGCCATGACAATAATCCTGGTGAAAGAAGCTGGTAGCTTGGAGCAAGGTGGAAGCTGTGCAGGTGGTAAGAAGTGGTCAGATTCCAGGGTGTTTTGCAGGCACAGTTAACATGGGTTTCTGATAGATTTATAAACTTATAACATTGGAAGGGACTTTAAGGATTATCTAACTCCCTTCCAAGGCCAGATAGGGAAATAAGTAAGTGAAACCAGCTGCATGACGATAGGGGCTTTTAGGAACAGAATGTTATGCTCCATTGCGTTAAAAGAAATTAAAACATTATGTGAGCCAAACTAAATACATTTGCACAATTGGCCCGTGAACTTCCAAACTGCATCCTCCAATAGTCAAGCCCTTCATTTTACAGATGAGAGATTCAAGGTCATGGGAAGTTCATTGACTTGTCCAAGGTCCTTAGAGGCAGAATCAGGATCAGAGCTTCAGGTTTCCCTGTTTGTAGTCTGGTGTTCTTTCATTACATTTGTACTTGAACCATGAATCACTTTTCAATTTAATGTCACTCTGAGTGAGCACCAGCAGAATTAGAATGCTCTTCTTAATTTCGTTCCAAGGAGGCAACTTGAGGTATTCATTTTACTGTTTCCGTCATCTCTCTCGTCAAGTGTCCACTTCTTAAACTTCAAGTCTTTCCTGCCGCAGCCACCCCACAGAACACCCTTGGGACTGATTGACCCAGTCAGTGTGTGTGCCATAGGAATTGTGAACTTCAAGAGGATAAGGAGTAGCACATTGCCCTCACTAGCTTGGTGGGTACTGCAGTGAAGTGATGGGTAACAGACAGCCTACATAAAACGGGAATAGGAGTCTGTACTTTGCTTTGGGCTACTTGATGGATGGATCAATGTTTACATAACAGATAAAAGGGGAAGGCGTGAGGAGAAGAGACCCATTTGAAAAAGTGTTCAGAGGGTTCAGTTATGGTCCTTTCAGTGACAAGATATTCATTACATTTATAAACCTAAAAAAAAATAACTTTTTTTCTATTATAAGAGAAATACATCTTGGTATATAGAATAATTTAATATATTTGATAAAGAGAGTATTGCCAGGAAAAGAATGTTGAGAAAATTAGATATCTGGGGAAACATCAAGTTCTATTTTCATCTCATATCATAGACAGAAATAAAAATCTCAATGGATTAGAATTTAAATGAAAAAAATCGTAAAAAACTCTGAGGAAATTTAGTGAATATTTATTTGATCACTGAATAGAGTAGGACTTTAAAGGTTTAAAAGCAAAGAAAAAATAGGGGGAAAAACCATAATGTTTATCACAAAAAAATTAAAACACAACCAGAAAAACACATATTTGACAAAAGGTGAATAAACTTAAGGTAAAAAAGCTTATATACGGGGCGCCTGGGTGGCTGGGTGGATTAAGCCGCTGCCTTCAGCTCAGGTCATGATCTCAGGGTCCTGGGATCGAGCCCCGCATCGGGCTCTCTGCTTAGCTGGGAGCCTGCTTCCTCCTCTCTCTCTGCCTGCTTGTGATCTCTGCCTGTCAGGTAAATAAATAAAATCTTTAAAAAAAAAAAAAAAAGCTTATATACATCTTGAGGGGAAAAAACCCAAAACATTAATGGATAATGAAGTTGAGAGGAAGCAGTCACAATTCATAAAAGAGGAAACAGAAATGGCAAATAAACTTACAGGAAAAGGTATAACCTTCTAGTAATCAAAGAAAAAGAACTAGACGGAGACACCATTTTCTATTTGTCAAATTGACAAAGGTTAAATAAAATCTTCAATACTTAAGGGGCGCCTGGGTGGCGAGCCCTACATCAGGCTCTCTGCTCCGCGGGGGGCCTGCTTCCTCCTCTCTCTCTCTCTCTGCCTGCCTCTCTGCCTCTACTTGTGATCTCTGTCTGTCAAATAAATAAATAAAAATCTTTAAAAAAAAAATACTTAAAGCTAACAAGACAGACCCACTTGTACATTCTTGGTAGAAACATTTCCTGATATAGTAATCTGGAAAGCAACATACAATATGCATTGAAATTTTTAGGATATTAATAATCATCTATTAATCTTAATTTTGAGACTTTATTCAAAAAAGAAAAAGCTAAAATTTGAGCCAAGATTTACATCACAGCCTGATTTACAAATAAGGAACAATTGGAAACTATCTAAATATCCATTCAAGAGGTGTCAATAAATTTTGTTATACTCACTCTTGTGCTTTATATACTGTGGAGGTCTGTTGGAAAAAAAATCTCTTTGGCTGTTTCCAAAGCCAGTGGCACCTCCCTGCTTTGTTCAGTGGGAACACATTTTATGGCTCAGAAGTGAGAGTCCCATTTATCACAGAAACTTTGGAGCGTACATAAAACTAAAAATGAGAAAAAGACCAGCCATAATTACAACATCTAAGCCAGACATAGTTAATATTGTAGTATTTTTCCTTTTTAATCTCTGTAAAAGATATTGACAGAGAGAATTTTACTTAGTTGTTGTCTCTCAGAAAAACTCTGCTTCGATTATGTATGTGTGCAGTTGTGGGTACATACATATGTATTATTTAAGCAACTTTTATCCTAATTCTCCAACTCAGTACTAGGCTCTGAACCTATTCCAACTCATATTCAATTTTTAAAGTTTTTATAAAAATTCTAATTTACTGAGAGCCTTCTAAAAACACACCTGCGATGCAAAGTGAGGTTGGAGGATCCAGCTGTGAAATCTGTCTCTGTAACTCTTAACAGCACAGCATGCTGGAGCAAACATGAGCAGTCTTCACAAGTTTGCCCCCAGCCTCTCCCAGCCTCCAGGAATTTGGACATTTCACTTTGTTCAACCTTATCTCCATCAGCCTCTTCTCCCATTACTCATCATTCCACATCAGGAATCCACTAGTAAGCAGTGCAAAAACCTTGAGTGGAACAGGAGTTAAAGCTATTTCTGTGACCCAAACTTATTCAATCAATAAAAGAATGTCAGCAGTTCTATAGTCAGAACCTATTAAATTCTAATATTATTCTGATATGATTTTTAAGGTGCTAGCCCCAGTCCTCTCTGTCTGATTTCTAATCTCTGAAGGAAAGAGTAAATGGAAACATAGGCATTTTAAAGGTCTGGGGGTCAAAAGGGGATGCTTTTCCAGAGGGCTCTCTTACTGTTTTCTTGACAAATTCATATGATTTAATGGTTATTGGTGGAGACTTTCACCAACAGTTTGTTACTATGACAGCAGAAGCATTCAAAATTGGGGAATGTCAAACTTGATCTTGTGGTGAATGCAAACCTGGCGGAAGGCCATTGCTTCACTAGGAAATGGAACATTGTCACTCTCTGAGGGGGGCAATAAATGGAGCCTAGAGTTCTGCTTTGTACACGGAGTGAAAGGATGACAATATGGTGTCCCTGTAGACAGAGAGGCCAGCTGCCTTTGCTCTATGGAGACTGTTTTCTAAAATGTGTTTAGCAATTACAGTTTCTCAGCTAGTGATAGATGTTCCTTTAGAAAAGTTCATCGCTTAAATGCATTTAGGGAAAGATTCATTGTGGGCTTTAATATTCTAAGGTGCATTATGAATCAATAGGAACAGGTTGTAGCATACATTTCCTAAACCTGCATAACTATGAAACCTTTCTTCATGAGAGAGTAGGGCTTTTTAAAGCTTACTTTAAGAAATTCTGTGTTGGAGCTTTGCCAATGTAGCTGATTTGAATCTTGTTCTACAAACTCAAATATGCAAGAAATACATTTTATTTTTCAACTACAAACTCAAATATGCAAGAACATTTTATTTTTCAAAATGTTAAATTCTGATTTTAAAGCCCCATCCCTCTTGGGTGGTGGGAGTTCTAACATTGACCTTTGTTGGTGCTGTGCCAAAGTTAGTGCTATGCCAAAGTTCTGGTCATTGCTCATTTGTCTCAATTGTCTCTGGTCCCAGACGGTACCTAGGAACCATCCTTGGGTCTTTCCTGGGTAATACTGGAGTCTCTACTGCTGGAGATGTGGGTATAGATCTTTTCTTTTTGCTTGATGGTTTCCTTAGTATTTGAGAAAATTACCTCCTCCAGTATATTTTTTTCTCTTAAAGGTTTTTAATTTTTTGAGAGAGAGCGAGAGCGCATGAGCAGGGGGAGGGGAAGAGTGGCAGGGAGAGGGACGGAGAGAGAGAATCTCAACAGACTCTGTGCTGAACGTGGAGCTCAACTTGGGGCTTGATCTCATGGTCCCGATATCATGACCTGAGTCAAAACCGAGAGTCAGACACTTAACCAACTGAGCCACCAAGGTGCCCCAGTATTTATGTTTTTTTAGACAAGGGGATTTACTGACTTCTGCATCTAGCTTATCCACTGTTAGTGAAGCTTTCGGATTGGTTTCAGTAGTTTACCAGTGTCACTGTGGTACTGGTTTAATTCTTCTGTGTTGTGTTGACTAATGAGGTTGATCCTAAGAGCTGTTCCTTTTTGGAGGGTGGGGGGATTTTAGCTAAAGCAATTCCAGGCTTTTTATTTGTGTACCACATCTTCCAGAAGGAGAGACAACCATTTGGCTTGGGGTACCTTCTCAGAATTTTAAGAATTCCTCTCCTATCAAATTCCTATTAACTTGTTATTGGCCTTCCTTGGATCTCACAAGTTCATTAAAATTATTTTGAAATATTTTATACATGTAAAACTGTATGTAACATATAAGATATTTGAAGAATAATATATGTAATACAAACCCATAGAGCTACCACCCAGCTTAAGAGCTCAAGTACTACCAGTTCCATTGGAGGCCACTTCTAGTCTTCACTTGCGGTACCTCCCACATTCACTGCCTGAGATAAGGTTTCTTTGTGTTTATTAATGTCTTGCTTTTCTATACAATCTCAAACAGTACATTAGCATTATATGATTTTGAATTTTATAGAAAAGATAACATCTATGCATATCCTTCTACACCTTGGTTTTTTCATTCCACGTCGTTTATGGCATTCATCCATGTCAATTGATGTTTTCATTGTGTTATAGCATTTCATTGTGTCATTAAACCACAATTCGTTCATCTGTCTGCTCTTGTTGGACTGTTAATTGGTTCCAGTTTGAGACTATATGAGTAATGCTGCCAGACATCTCTTGAGCATCCTGGTGCCTACATGGAAGGAGTTCCCACAAGTACATAAATATTTGAGAATGACATTGCTAACTGAAATCGTGCACTTTTTTTTTTTTTTTTAATTTAAAGACAGAGAAATAGAGCATGGAGGGTGGGTGGGGCAGAGAGAGAGAGGGAGAGAGAGTCTTAAGCAGGCTCTGTGCCCAGTGCTGAGCCTGGACATGGGGCTCAATCTCAAAACATTGAGATCATACCCTGAGCCAAAATCAAGAGTCGGATGCTTAACTGACTGAACCACCCAGGTGCCCCGATCATGCACTGTTTTTAATATTACTAGATAATGCAAAGTTATTTTCCAAAATAGGATGAAATTCTTTTCAATACAAGCAGAGTATAAGATATGCTGTTGTTTCACCTCTTTCCCAATATTTGATTTTGTCAGGAGTTTAAATAATTGCCAGATTGGTCTGTGTAAACTGTGATTCAGTTTACTTTCTTAACACATTAATTAGATTGAAAAGATTTTATTTATTTATTTGTATATATTTATATTTACATATATTATATATTTATATATTATATATTTATATAGTATTTATATAGTATTTCTTTCTTCTTTTACAAACTATCCGTTCGTGTCTTTTACCCATTTTGCTTTTGGGTTGTTTTTCTTTAAGTTGACTTACAGAAGTTCTTATATATTGTGCTTACTAATCCAGTGTTGGTTATTTATGTTACAGTATCTTCTCCCAGTTATTTTTCACTTAAAAAAATAATGTATTTTAATTAGTTAAAAAAGTTTAGATGAGGGGCGCCTGGGTGGCTCAGTGGGTTAAGCCGCTGCCTTCGGCTCAGGTCATGATCTCAGGGTCCTGGGATCGAGCCCCGCATCGGGCTCTCTGCTCAGCGGGAAGCCTGCTTCCTCCTCTCTCTCTCTCTGCCTGCCTCTCTGCCTACTTGTGATCTCTCTCTGTGTGTCAAATAAATAAATAAAATCTTTAAAAAAAAAAAAAAGTTTTAGATGATTAAATCCATCAAACTATTCCATCTGGTTTATAGTTTGATGCCTTATAAAAATTGTTTCATATGCCAACTGCATTTTACACACACACACACACACACACACACACACACACACACACACACATCTTTAATTGACCTGGCATGAAAGAGAGATCCTATTCCATATATTTTTTGAATATGGCTATTTATTGTCTTAGCACCATTTTTCTTTTCCCAGTGATCTGCAAGGGCATCTCTGTCACCTGTCAAGTTTCCATATATGTGTGGACCCCTTTCTGGGCTCTTTATTGTGTGCCATTGTCTGTTTGTCTGTCTTTTTGGCAGCAGCACACTGTCACTAGCTTTAAATCTAATCAGGCAGGTCTTTCCCACCTCCCGACCCCTGTACCTTGTTCTTCCGTAGTGTCTTGGCCATTCTTGGCCCTTTGTTCTTTTGCATAAACTTTATAATGGGCTTGAAAGTTTCCAATATTGTTATTGAGATTATAGATTATAATTATAGATTTGGGGGAGAAATGATATTTTCATGATAGAACATTGAATTTTTCTATAGCTTTATCTATTCATATCTTTACTAATTTAGGTCTTTCTGTCTTTAGTTGCTATTATAAATGGTATCTTTCAACATCACATGTTCAAAATATTGCTGGGCTTTTTTTCCCCCAGTGGCCTTTAGTGTTTATATAAGAAGGGCCTTTGATACCTGTTCACCTGCTACTTTTTGATTAGCTCAAGTCCTGAGGCAAGGGATGAGAGTTTGCTTAGTTGCTTGAAAGGAGAAGGAACAAAGAACTAAAGAAAGAACAATGCAATTGAAAAGTAATTTTGGTAAATTTGCCTGCCACATCTACATGATCTTACTAAACCCCACCTTTCAAGGTAGGTGTTGGTTCTCCTGTTTCAGTGACAAGAAAACCAAGGTTTAGAGTTCAAAATCCATTAACGTGTTTATGGCAAAGCCAGGATTTAAAATGAGGAGAGTTTCACTCCAAAATGGTTTTATTCATCATACATTTTATTCATCATTCCCTCAGGCAAAAAGGATGTTTAGAGTTTTCTAAGCGTTGAGTAGAATGACCAGAATGGATAATCCCTTCTGTAGCCCAATTATGTGACTCTGCCCACCTGGACCCGTTACCACCCCCTTCAAGTCAGCAGAGGTTGGATAGCACTTTATCCTACTCCTTGTCCCTGATGCTCACTGAGGAGGCCAACTGGCCCCCGGGAAGAATTTTTGCACACAAGAGGAAGCAGATAGCAGGCATTACCAGCATGCTTCCCCTGGACTGCCAGTACACGTAGCCAGGCTGGGGAACTGAAATTGTAAAGCAGAAGTCTGTGTGGAGCTTCTTAATATTTTCTTAAACAGCCAGTGATGGAAAACTCCGATAACAACTCAAGTAAAGGCTTATGGCTGTAAAACGTCTCCTCTGTGGATTCGTCTGGAAAGGATTCTCTGCTGAATACGGCCTGGATGCCTGAGCCCAGTGTTCTTCAGTGAGAAAATTACCGCAAGTCATCTCGCCATCTGGGATCCTCATGGGTGGAATCTTCTGCTGGAAGACACAGTTGTTATCAATCAACCTGCACTATCCAACAGGCCTCCAGAGCTTCGGGGGATGTTGTTCCAGAAGAAATGGGAAGGAGGACTCTTTTGTGGGGAAGAGATGATTAGTGTTGTTGATGGCTTGTCAGAGGCAGGGAGTGGCAGTAATCCAGTGAGTACAGCACTTGAGGGTGCCAGAATAGTGCCTACCAGCTGCTGTCCAACGTGCAGAAACAGAGTCCTCTGCACCCATGGCCTCAGGAGCATCCCTGTCCCCCTCTTCTCCCTGTGCCCGGTCCCCTTTGTTCGAGCCTGAGCCTCACTGTCACTCCAGAGGCATGGTGACCTTGGGTGCCTCACCTGGGTCTCTCCAGAAGCCAAAGATGAAGTCTCAGTAGAGATCCTCTTCATAGATGCAATTTCAGAAACAGGGTGGAGATAAGGGTTTTTTCAACCAGAGGAGCTCTAAATACTTTCCAACATGACAGCTTTTTGAGACAGTGGGTGCTCAGTAAACACTTTTT
Source organism: Meles meles (assembly GCF_922984935.1). Taxonomy (NCBI): domain Eukaryota; kingdom Metazoa; phylum Chordata; class Mammalia; order Carnivora; family Mustelidae; genus Meles; species Meles meles. The sequence continues at coordinate 152,817,508 of NC_060066.1, read as the reverse complement.
CTGTCTCCCCTCCTCTTTTTTACCTCACCCCTGCCCCATCTCTTCTCCTTTCATCTGTCATTCTCTCTTCTGTTCCTCTACTCACCAGCCACCTCCACTTCTCTTCCTCTTTCTTTCTCTTGCCTGTCTCCTGCTCCATCCATTTCTCCCTTTTTACTGTCTCTCTCTTTCACCATGCTGCCATTTGAGACAGTGATGCCAAAGCAGAAAGTTGGAAAAAATGTCAGAACTCCTATTTATATTTATTTCAACCCTTGTAAAGCTCTACCTTTTGTGTGAGTATGTTGCTAACAGAGTAAGGAAAGACTAGAAGCTACTGCTTTCATCTACGAACTAAGTGCATCCTTTCCAGTTGGAGTGCATGGATTATGTTTCTTCTATGGTCTTTTCAGCATTTGTTATTTTTGATGAATGAATACCTAGTGTGCCATTTGGGGAGTAATTCTGTAACAGTTTGAGTCCGGGCGAGGACTATGATCTTATGTCAGCTTTTCCCTTGCGGCTGCCACCGGAGACAGAAGATTGAGTTGGGCGCACTTTGGGCATGTCCCGGCTGGTTCTGTGTACTGTACTAAGCATTCTTGTAAGAATTAAGGGAAATACTAGGCTTGGAATTAAGAAGGAAATAACTGCTGTTAGCATCATTGTTAATATTATGCACATGCTGTGGTACAAAAATTTGGGTTCGATTTACCTCTGTTCAAATCCCAGCTCAATCCCTTGCAGATTTGGCTAAGTCTCTTTGTTCTATTTGAGCCTCTGTTTTCTTTTCTTTACAATGGGATCAGTGATACCCCTTTGGTCATAGAGATGAAATTACCTAACAAAGAGTAGGTACTCCTGATTACTGCCTTCCTCTCCCCACCCACGTCTATTCCTTCCGCCCAGTAGTGCGTACACATGTTGTATGTGTAATGTATGTGTGTGTCAATGGATCAAATACTTATCTAATGTTTACTTCATGCCAGGCGCTGTTCTAAGTGTGTTATAAACTTGACTCTTTAATATCATAATAGCTCTTGAAGTAGTTACCATTATTACAGACTTTACAGATAAGGAAGCTAAAGCACAGAGAGGTTTAATAACTTGCCCAAAGCCACTAACTGATATTTGTGAGACGACACCTGAGTGCAAGTTTTTTATTCTTTTAATTGAACATATTATTACCCTGAAATGTTGCCTGGAAGTCAACACAGATTTTTCTCTTGAGTCTGCAAATTTTCTTAGAGACCTTAGGAAAGAAAACAAAACAATGCAACAACATGAACAAAGAGCACACTTAATTATGAGTTTATTTTCTGTGTTAATGTAGTAAAGGGGTGAGGATTTCGCAAAGCATGCCCTCATTCGTTCGGGTCCAGTCTGCAGAACTGTCCGGCTGCGGTGCCGGCTGCCTCCGCAGCCCTGAGGCCAGCCCGAAAGAGCCCCCGGAGAGCTCGCACCAGCTGCTCCCTCACCGAGCCCGCGCATCCTCAGCACAGAGCACACTCAGTGTTCAGAGGCGCACAGATGAGAATTCAAGTGGGGCCAAGACCACTGGAAAAAGTGTTGGAAAGGGAAACCTGGCCAACAGACAGCCCCTTCTGTTTAGCCGCAGCTCTGGAACCGGGGCCAGAGAGTAATGACTACAAACTGGCTGTGGTTTGGGTTGATTCAGCATCTTGTTCTCATTTTCAAATGTTTGGTCCTGGGGAAGACCCCAAACCTCACTTTGCTACCGAGTGGTATGGCTTATTTGGGAGTTTTCAAGAAAGTGTTCATTCACGTGGCCTAGATTTCTTATTAGTTAAGATGACTCACACATGTTTAGGCGCAATTGACAGTAAGGGAAGGGAAGAAGGGACCAAAGACTGCGGACATACCAGGTGCCGGGAGCTGTGCTGGGTGCTTCTACCTGGATTAGCTCTGCTAATAATGGCAGAGAGGTAGAAATGCCTTCAGACAGTGTTGGCAAAGGTAGGAAAATGTTAATGGAGAAGGTAGGTTGCGTGGAGACTGGAAATGGGAAAGGGAGGACATCTCTAAGTCTTTTTGATTCCAGAATCCATGCCCTCAAGTTACCTGAAGTGATTAGCGACAATATATAATCGCCTTGTGTGGGGAGACAAAAATGATGTTATATGTGTTTCTCATCTTTTCTCTCCTTCTGCTGAAGGAGTCTTGGCTTCATTTATTCAGTTCCTTTCCTTCTTTTGTCCTGCCCTGAGAGACTGGATATATAAGCTTTTGTGACGGATTTTAGGAAGGAGGGAGAGGAGAAGGGGGCAAGAGGCTTATGGACACATAAATATATTCCTATGTGTAAGTGGATTTATGTATTTTTGTATATATATAACTTTGTAGGTGATAAATACATGAACATTGTAAAATGAGGTTTTACCATACTTAAGCTTCTGTTATGATTTAAACCCTTTAAGTTTATCATGAGTATTTTTCCTTGTCAAAATGTTTAAAACTGCAATATCATTTTTAATATTGCATAAAACTCTATAAAGTATATGCCAGTGGTTGATTTTTAGATATTTAGCTCATTTCCAGTTTTTAGCATTATGCTGCAATGACACCTGGAAAAATTATTTTTAAATGGCACAAATTTCTTTTTCTCAGGGAAAAGCTTTGTTATGATTTTTCTTAAGTCAGAGGAATTTTCTGTGTTTTCAAACTAATTTTTTAAAAATATTTTATTTATTTATTTGACAGAGATCACAAGTAGAGAGGCAGAGAGAGAAGAGGGAGCAGGATCCCTGTGGAGCAGAGAGCCCAATGCCGGGCTGGATCCCAGGACCCTGGGATCATGACCTGAGCGAAAGGCAGAGGCTTTAACCCACTGAGCCACCCAGGCGCCCCTCAAACTAATTTTTTATTTTTTAATTAATTAATTAATTAATTTTTTAAAAGATTTTATTTATTTATTTGACAGACAGAGATCACAAATAGGCAGAGAAGCAAGCAGAGAGAGGGGAGGAAGCAGGCTCCCCGCTGAGCAGAGAGCCTCATGCGGTTGATCCCAGGACCCTGGGATCATGACCCGAGCTGAAGGAAGAGGCTTAAACCCACTGAGCCACCTAGGCACCCCCAAACTAATTTTTTAAAGCACTGGAATCATTCTTTCAACAGTAGCTTATGGAGGACACATGGTGTGAAACTCAACAGAAGAGGCTCTTCCTTCTGTGGATTTGCCTCTTGTGCCCACAGTGACCCTTGAGCTTCCACAGTACCCTAGAGAACCCAGGACATGCCAGCTAGGTACTAGCTTTGTTTTCTGTTTGTTTGTTTGTTTGTTTGTTTGTTTTTAAGATTCATTTGTTGATTTGAGAGAGAGAGCGCTTATATGCATGCGTGAGAATGGGGGAGGGGCAGAGAGCTAGAGGGAGAGAGAAGCTCAAGTTGAGCACAGAACCCTAGGTGGGGCTGGATCTCATGACCCTGATATCAGACCTGAGCCAAAACCAAGAGTCCACGCTTAACTGACTGTGCCATCCAGGTGCCCCTCCCTGTCTTTTTTTCTATGATATAATTATTTGCTGATATTACATAGTACTGAAAATCTGTTTTCTCCTTTAAAAGAAGAGACAACATTTTCTCTTTCTAACTTTCTTTGAATTTTGATGGGCTACCTTGCCAGCCGAATGAATAATAATTTTATTTTAATTTTTAAAATATATTTATGTATGTTATAATAGAGCCTTGATACTTAAACTCAAACACATTCAGGCAGTCTGGGGTAGACTCAGTGAAGTGTTAATATACGTAGGCCTGTGTAGTGACGTGAGGTCCATTCTGTGTCCATTGTCCCATTAACGTAGGGGAAGGCACAAGGACTTGGGACCTGCCATATCTCCTGAAATAAAACAGAAGCAAATCTGGCCTGGTCAGTACTACTGTGCTTCTGCCTGAGAAAGGGAGAAACAGCCCCTTTTGCTGTTCTACTGGAAGCGGGGATTAACCTGGCGTATCTTGCCATCACTTTCAACAGTAAGATTCTTTTCCTATGCAATGAAGCTCTGGTTTTCCTATGATTTCTGAGTTTCTTTCAGGGTGCTGAGGTGGGGAGGAGTCAGGAAACAGAAACGCAGGCATCCACCTTTGTGTTTTAACTGCCATTCTTTTGTTTGTGCCCTCCAAGGTAAACCTCTCTGAAATTGTGTGCCTAGCTGCTAACAAGGAAATCGGTGGCATTTTTTCCTTCCAATACTGGGATTCAAATTGTCTGGAAATTTCACATGTTGGGCCTAACTTATAGATAGACTGCATGTGACCATGCAAAAGGGAACCTTCATGAATATGTTATTAGGAACTTGATCCCTTTGTCATTCATCCTTTCTGTGTCCTTGCTTGTTGGAGGAAGAGAATTTTGTGATTGGTTCAAACCAATGGAAATGCCAGAGAACTGAGTTAAATATGCAGAGGATATTGAAAGGACAGAAATTTATGCTTTCAAGTATTACCATTATTAGATTTATAATTTTAATTTTTCCTCTAGTCTTAGATAAGGTGAATTGTTGACAGGTTTCTGAGACCAGAAGGAAACTAGAAGATAAATGCCTGTAGGTAACACAAAGGATCAGAGAGTGAAATCTATTAACAAATAAAAAAGCATCTAGGAAGAGGGCATCATTGTAAACAAAACTTGACAAAAAGAAATGTTTGGGACCAGAAATGGTCAAATAATTCTTCCAAAAGGGAGAAATCTTTTTAAAAACACATTGGACCATTTTATATTATACTGGGGCCAAAAGAAATAGAAAAGTATGATTGAAACAGGTGGGATTTAGTTGTTTTTTTAAAACTTTAATAAGCAAAAAAGGCTTTTTTTTTGGTCCAATTAGTAGCATTAAGATAAATTTAATGTGTTGGCTTCCTGGGATTTGTGCCTTCAATTTATAAGCTTTGCTGATAAAGAAGAAAATCAATTTCATTTTATTCTATTTCCCAGGGAGATAGCAAAAAGCTTAGGGATTTTGTGGGGGACTTTTTAATTAGGACTATTATAGAAACAAGTTGAAGAACCAAATATCAAACCTGTAAACTATGTCTTGGGGATAGAGTGTGAATGATGGTTAGGTTTGGAAGCAAATGATTATTAAAGTTTCTCAGATAAGGTTTCTCAGTCTTCATAGGTCAAGATGATCAAATCCAGTTGCTCCTGCCCCTCACCATGTGTCATTGTTTTGTTAGTCCTCCAAGCAGGTAATTGTGGTGTGAGATGCCAAGGCATGCAGAGAGATGATGGTGGGTATGAGTCGTGTCACGACCGGGACTAGGACAAGGGAGCTACTGACTGCACATCCTGCTGCCTCCACCCAGGCCACTCTCCTGCTAAGAGAGGCAGGAAACAAGGCAAAGAAAGGAGCATCCGAGTCCTGCCCAAGGCTTCAGCTGCATCCCGAAGGCCGGTGTCTAGAGGACCAGACCTAGCTGCATGGGGAGCTTCTGGAGCCTCACCTAGAGTTAGGGTGGGCAGGAGCACACACCTGTTTTATTTCTATCTTTCTTTTGGTCTTAATCTTCTGGTACAAGGACAAGACCAGTGCTATTACCCTAACCTATGAGAAGTAAAAGATTGTACAGGAACAAGATAGCCGCAAAGCTTAGAGCAGAAGGACACTATATGATCTAACTTATACTTTTCTAGGTTGGGAAGGCAAGGCCAGTTCCCTAGCTGGAAGAGTGTGAGAGTGTGTGTGTATGTGTGTGTGTGTGGACGCGTGTAGGGACAGGGAGACACTGACTGCAGGGCAGAGTGCCCGAGGCCCACAATCATTGTTTAAGTTATTTTTTTGAATCAGGAGAAAAACTGAATATAATAATAATTAATATACAATAGTGGGTCCATCGTGGATTATATTTGCCTCTTTACTAATGCAGCCTAAAATATGTTTTTGTATTTATATATAAAATGAAGGGAGGAGCCCATGAAGCTGAAGTGAGGAGACCTCATGGAAGTTATAATGCATTCCTGGCTGAGCAGCCACGAGAGAGGCAGACAGGCTAGCAGAGACTCACCAAGGCAGACAGAGTTGGAACAGAGAGAGAAAGAAAGGAAGACCCATGCAGAGTGAAGCAGAAAGACAAAGAGAGGAGGATGAAGAAGGATACCTACCCAGAGGGAGAGACAGGCAGACAGGCAGGCAGGCAGACAGACAGACAGACAGACACACACACACACGCACACGCACACACACACACACACACCCAATAGATATGAAAAGGCAAGGAGAATGCGATTGGTGGAGAGCCAAGAGACACAGACAAAGACAGACTAGAGGGGCACCTGGGTGGCTCAGTGGGTTAAAGCCTCTGCCTTCAGCTCCCGTCATGATCCCAGGGTCCTGGGATCGAGCCCCACATCGGGCTCTCTGCTCAGTAGGGAGCCTCCTTCCTCCTCTCTCTCTATGCCTGCCCCTCTGCCTGCTTGTAATCTCTATCTGTCAAATAAATAAATAAAATCTTAAAAAAAAAAAAAAAAGACAGACTAGACACAGACCAGACAGATAGACACAGACAAAGATGTCACAGGGAACACTCTGCTAGAAGGGGCAGTCAGCACCTTAGTCTGATTTTTTTCAGCCACCCAGGAATAAATGTGTCTGGAGAGTTACAGGCCTCTCAACCACTGCCTTTGTACCCAGCCACGGAGAATCAAGGGAGAGGGAGGAGAGGGCCTGCCCACTTCCTTTCTACCCCATCCTAGGTACATGAGAGTCTTGGAAAGGAAGTTTGTGTCCATCCCTGGTCTTGACCTTGGGCCCACATTCCTCTTTGCAGGTGAATTGAAATACGGTGGTCTTTCTCTTCCCCCAGAAAGTACCTAGGTCCACGTTACAAAGCCTCAGACCTCATGGCCATGCTTCACCCATAGCAGGTGGGAATTGCACAATCAAGATTGGGGTTGGGGCAAGAAGTGTTCCTTCCAGCCTGAGCTTTAGGTCTTGGTTAGGAACGGGTATAGAGGTTGAGGGCAGGGTGGCATTATTTTGGTCACTCTGAAAGCAGAAATTGGACAAGCTGGAACAATTGGAACATGAAGACTTTGCCACCTAATTGAAAGTCACACAATTCCTTTTCAGTTGTATTGTCTCTGGGAAATAGGAATAGAGATCGTTTGTAAGAGACCCAGTAAGAAAAATACCATTTAAAATGCCTTACCAGAAAGAAAGCCCAGTGAAATCAAATAATTTACAGTAAAAAGTGTATATACTTCAATCTGTTCTGAATTCTGGTTTTCTAATCTTGCCAGAGATGGTTGTAGGAAGAAATCAATAAGAAAAAAAGGGGAGGGTGAGAGAAATTATTAAACCGCAAAGGAGCTCAGCCTTTCCCACATTTCAGGGCCAGAAAGGGGCAGTAGGCAGGAGGTACTCCTTAAGACAGTGCCAGCCTTGAGGGGAAAATGCTCACATGTCCTTGGTTGTGGAAAGTGTTTTTAGGTGAAGTAATTTCTTATTTTGCACAAATGATCCCAGCATGTGTCTATTTGTAAGTTCAGTCATAGCCTCCGTCCAACATCATTATAGAGATCCTTTTCTCAGTTCAGAGAATAAGGTCAGTTGAAGTTATTTATAAGTTTGTTTTTTGTCAGTTGTGGGTTATTTTTTTGCTGTTTGTTGACAGTATCAGGGTGTGGGATGGTGCATAAATCCCATCCAAAATGGAGTTTTGTGGTCACATTAAGCTGAAGCCTCCCCCCTTCCCCCAAGCTAACTGCAATTACTTTGGATTCACTTTAGGAGGTGTGAGAAGCTCATCTGTTTAAAAGATGTATAGTTTATTTAGGATCATCTTGTAGCAGCAGGTTAATTAAAGAGTGACTCCATCATCTCTAGTCAAAATCACAGGCATTATCAAAGCAAGCCTGCTTTATGACTGTTGTGTGAGAAATGTACACAATGATGCCCAGAGAGTTGAAGCATTATTAAAAGTTATCCATTGGGTGAATTTGTTCTTCTTCCACATTATACAGATATAAACAGCCTCTGCTAGTTTCTTCTTCCCTGATTATATGCACCTTTTATAATATAATAAAAAAGTGATTGCTCTTTTGCAAACAGTAGCATAGCTCACAACCCTCTTCCTCGTGGGCCACATTTAATTGTTACCACAACCTTTTAGTAGGAATGCTGTTATTTGTTAACCCCACTTTATACATGAAGAAACCAAAAGCACCGAGTTGTTGAGTAATTTACCCGAGGCCACACAGCTTGTGAGCAGCAGAGCTCAGATTAGCAGCCAGCCTGCCTTGGGAGCTGCCATCTTCTTGGCTACCTCCATTGCCCTCCTCAGAAGTCACATAGGAAATGACATCTCCAGCTCACCGTTGGGAGAATATTGATCCATTATTCGACCGATGGGGCAAGCTCTTCTGCTCACCAGGATTTTTAGCTGCTGCGTTTTTAGCCTAGGGGCCTAAGCTATGACTGTTACCTAAAAGCTCCAGGGGGAAGGGATAGTATAAAATTGTGGTGGGAACTCAGAGCTGAAATGTGAATTATTTTATTTTCATCAACTTTGTATCCAATAATAATGTTTTTTAAAGTCCAGTGGTCCAACTTTTGCTTTCAGAGTGACCAAAACAATGCCACCCTGCCCCAGGCCTTTATATAGATGTTTGAATAGGCACATTCTACCAGCAAACCACATCAGACACTAGTCACCCTAACATGCCAACCCATCAGCAACCCACTATTTGCTGGGCCCTGGAGAAAGCACCTAGAAGTGTAAGTCCTAGCCAGTCCTTCTCACCAAGGAATCCAGATCTTTCAGAGAGAGTGACACACTGAAATTTCAAGTTCACCCTTACCATCAAGAGCCTCAGCTGAGTGGTGTACTCACTGAATCCTAGGAAGCTCAGGTGAGGGAGAAATCCTCTCTGGCTGGGTGGGTGGGGTCTCCAAGGTCGTGGCAGAGGGTGGGCTTGTCTGAGGATGGGGGCAGGGATTGGATTTGAGGTAGACCCTCAAAAATGGGTTGGACTTGTATGACTGGAGAGAAAGACATTCCGTGTGTGGAGGTGTGTAAGCGAGCCTCTGGCAATGGCCAGAGCCAGGGAGAAGAGCACTGCTTTTGGAGTTCTGGGTGATGAGGTTAGAATGATACCAACTGACCTGGTTTCCCTACAGGGAACAGGAAAAAGAACATGTTGTACTTTGCTCATTGGTGTATGAAGGTATGGAGCTCAAAAATCTGAGCTTTGTATGTGGCCTGTGGAATCAGCCTTCACCCTCCAGAGTTTCGTCTTGTGCTGTTATATGTTCTCATCTTGTCCAAGAAGCTATGTTTTTAAATGCCATGAACTCTGATAAAAACAGGTTTGGTTTTTTTCTCCCACTTGTGTTCTTGAAACCTATGTTTACAGGACCTTATGTTACTTACACTCTGGGTGTTACCTTTAATCTCAGCCTCTATTTGCTACAAATATAGGGAAAGGTGACAGTTTCATTCAGGATAAACTCCACTGAACTCTGTGAGGCAAAATATTTTTCTTGAGCTTTTTGGGGGCACATTTTCTCAAAGAGGCAGATGGATCTGACTGTCTGGGTTAAGATCCCAGCTCTGACACTTAACTGCTGTGGAACCTTAGAGACATGCTTAACCTCTCTGTGCCTCAGATTTTTCATCCAGTTCAGGGATGATGCTCTAAACAGTACCTGGGACACAATAAAGAATTGTTAGCTTCAGTCACCATGAAGAGGGTGAAAATTCAATGAATGGCATGATTAGGAAAAATATTGTCCTTTTGGGAGCATGTTTGGGCACCTGAGAAGTGTTCGGGGAAACACTAACTTAAATCAACTCTACTAAATCAGACCTAATGAAGCCCTTTCAGAAAGAATCCAAAAGGAGGGTTAGAACTTTGGTGCATAATAATCAACAGAGCATTCAATGAGCAGGCATTTACCAAGCCCCATTGGAGGCCCAGTCTTAGGTCACTTTTTGGTCATATGCAGAGTGAGGTAACCAAAGGGAGAAAACTCTGTTCCTTCCTGGGTCTTTTCTTGAAGCTTGTGGTGGTAGGAGCACAGAGCTGAGGAGGGAATGAGCTGCTTTGCCCACTTTGGCGGAGGGGCCAGTGATCTGGGTGTGTGTGGTCTGGACAGAGTAAATGGTAAGAGCTCACATCTGCCAGGTTTTGTTTTTTCAAAGTAGTTTCACAAACATTATCTCACAAGCACTGTTTTCCTTTAAAAATAACTTTAAATTACACATTTAAGAAAGAAATACATTCTTTTAAAGAAAATGGACATATTACGGGTAAGTATAAAAATTCCCTTTGGTCTCATTCCCTGCTCCCCTCCACAGGGTTAACCACCATTAACTGTGTGTTTTTACACTTTTTCCCTCTTCACTTACACACAGTTAAACCTATTTTTAGAGGTACATAATATTTTGTATTTTTTACATTAATGATAATATACTATATATAATTTCTACTGCCAGCCCCCTTTTTTTTTTTTTTTTTTGGTAACTCGAGACATGTCTTGGAGATCATTCTCTAATAAAACATGCTGATCTCATTCTGTTAAACTGCTGCATGCCCATGGGAGGAATATTACCTTTACTTACTCACCCATTTCTCCTTCTGGTAGATACTTGTGGGTATTTCTATAGCTGCTCTTTGGAGCAGATATTATCTTACAGCAGAGGAAACTGAGGCCCAGAGGGGTGACATAGTCAGTAAGTAGCAGGTCTAGATCAGAACTCAGAACTCAGGTCTTTTTTTTTTTTTTTTTTCTGTAGATTTTATTTATTTATTTTTCAGAGAGAGAGAGAGCACACAAACAGGGAGAGCAGCAGAGGAAAAGGGAAAAACAGCCTCTCCACTGAGCGAGGAGCAGGTTGGGGGACTCGATCTGAGCAGAAGGCAGATGCTTAACTGACTGAGCCACCCAGGTGTTCCAAATTCAAGTGTGATGAGTTTTCTTCCCCTCCCATCGCGCAGCTACCTCCCTCCCCTTCGCCGGGACTGGAGCATGTGCTTTGGGCGACCTGTTTGCTTATGGTAGCATTGGAGGGGCTGCCCAAAACGTTGCTGCTTCGTTACTCACTTGCACTGATAGATCAACTACCTCGTGTTTCCTGCAGGAAGGAAGGGCGCTTTTTCGAGGTGGACAGCTATGTGGGATTAAAATGGGGGTGGAGGAGATTGCATAGAATGGCCAGCCCTATCTGTTTACCAAGTCACTGTGCCAAAACAGGCACAGCTTTCTCCATCCATGGCTGAAATTTGAAAGCTTCAACTGAGAAATGTCAGGATGAAGTAACACAAATTACAAAGGAAGAAGGTGCTAAAGAGGGCGGGGAATAATAACCCATGGAGCCTGGCTTGTTTTGAGCAGGAAAAGAAGACATGGGTGTTCTAATTGGCCATCATACCCTAAAATAAAAAGGGTTCCTGGGGCCTATGAAAAGCTTAAATTTCAGAGAATCCTGAGCGTCTTTCTGATGAGGCTTCTTTGGTATTTCACAACAGCATATTGAAAGGATTTTTAATTAAAATCCCCCAGTACGTTGTTAGGGCTGCACATCAGCGTGGTTGCACCAGCCCTTTCTTCCCCAGCTAATCAAGACTGTGATGCCAGGGGCTAGACTGCTCACATCCATCAGCTGCCCCAGACCAGGGGGCGCTCCGGCAGCCGTGCGGGTTGGGATTCCAGCCAGAGGACATCCTGTCAGAGAGCAGGGAGCCCAGCAAGTTCGTCATGGCCTTGCTGCCCCAATCCATCCAGACACTCCCCTGGACCCAATTAGCAGATTGGAAATAGCATCCAAGTGTGTTGCAACCACTAAGTTAGAGAAGAATAACACACATGAAAGAATCAAGTGGGAAAAGAGCATTTTGGATCCTGAAGGAGCAGGTTGCTTGTCAGAGATGTAACAAACCGAAACAAAATAAGTTGCTGCTCTTAAGCCTTTTTCTAACCCTGCTGGGGTTCATTAGCTTGGGGAAAAGCACCGAAATTGCTAAACAACAACAACGACAACAACAAAACAGAAAAGCAATGCTTATTGTTCCCATGTTCAATTTCTTATTTAATATAACTTAAAAAGGGAGATTTAATAGAAAAGGGAGGATATCATTAATTTTAGAGTCTGCAAGAAATGAAAATGAAAAATGATCCGCTGATTAGTGATATGCAATTTGTTCCCTGAACGTCTTCAATAATGTGTGAATGTCACATTATATAACACTTACAATGATTAAACCAGAAGATGAAATAAGATAGGATAGATCTTGTGTTCTTCCCTTGACTAGTGGACAACTTATCTCATTAATCTCTCTAGGCTTGCAGCCTTAAATTGAATAAGCAGTGTTATTGGGTGAGATTTATAGCCACAAGACTTAGAAGCCTCACTGAGGAAATCTTACAGTACTATTTTGAGAAGCCCCCAAGATAATTCTTAGGATTTGTATTCATTGTAGCCTGTCATAAAACATTGCCAGAACTGGTAATGAGTAGTGAACCTTCTCGGGAACTTAATATTCTGACAGCAACATTGCAAATGGGCAGTTGTTGGTGCCTCATCTCATGGGAAGTTAAAGCATTCTTGATCCCAATTTAAAATTATTTTGTTAGAAAGGTTGACTTCAGCATAGTAGGAGATTATGTACTGAGAGACCTGGGTCCTGAGGAAGGCTCACGAAAAATTAGTGAGCTTTTGGACATTACAAAGGCAGGTCTGAAGCGACTTCTATGAAGTATTTGTTGAAAGAATGAATGAACTGGTAACCATGAATCCTCCCTCTTTTCATTTAAATACTCCTTATGACTGGAGTTCTGACACGTGGTGGATGAGTACAATTAAGATGGGCTCATATAAGGCAATTTTTAAAGGAAATGCCCTGCCACCCCTTGGACCAGTAGCTCAGAATTCAAGTTGGAAAAAAAGTGTTGTTCTCCACATGGCTTTATTGAGAAACTGACAAGTTAAAGTGTATACACGTATACACTTAAACTGTACAGTGTGATGATTTAATACATATAAACATTGTAAGATGATTACCACAGTCAGGTTCATTAACACATCAATCACCTTATGTGGTTACTACCGTGTGTGTGAGTGTGTGTGTGTGTGTGTGTGGAGAATGTTTAAGATCTATTAGCAAATTTCAAGTATAAAATACAGTATTACAGGGCGCCTGGGTGGCTCAGTGGGTTAAAGCTCCTGACTTCGGCTCGGGTCATGATCCCAGGGTCCTGGGATCGAGTCCCACATCGGGCTCTCTGCTCCCTGGGGAACCTGCTTCCTCTTCTCTTTCTCTCTGCCTACTTGTGATCTCTGTCTGTCAAATAAATAAATAAAATCATAAAGATAGATGGAGGAAGGTTGCATCCTGGCTGTCACTTAAAAAAAAAAAATATATATATATAGTAGTATTAAATAGTCACTATGCTGTATGTTAGATCCCCAGAACTTACTCATCCTGTAACTGATGGCGTGTACCCTTTGACCAGCATCTCCCCATTTCATCCACCCGTAGCCCCTGGTAACCACTATTCTACTCCCTGTTTGTGAGTTTGACTTCATTCTTCTTTTTTAGGTTCCACATAAAAACGAAATCATACAGTATTTGTCTTTCTCTGTATGGCTTATTTTATTTAGCATAATGTCTTTTAGATTCATCTTTGTTGTTGCAAATGGCAGGATTTCCTTCTTTCTTGTGGCTGAATAGTATTCCAGTGTGTGTGTGTGTGTGTGTGTGTGTGTGTGTGCACTTATGTACATGCATACATATTTGATCTCTTTTATCCATTCATGCATTGATGGACACTTAAGAAAAAGAGGTTTAACTTGATAAATCACCCAGGACAAGGTGCCCCTTTAAAAATCATCAGTAAGCCCTTGCATGCCTTCTTCCTATGGAATGTTCACTTTCTCTCAAAGCCTGTTACTGGACTATGAGCCCCTTGAGCATGAAGCTCTGCCTTTTTCTGAGCTCCGCATCTTGAATATGCTTGTGACATATTAAATACCCCCAAAAAGCTTTTTCATAAATGAAACAAAAGTTATTATTATTTATATGAAATCAAGATTTACCTTTCTAAGCTTCTACTTGGCAGACTTAGTTCTGTCTTTTGCTCAGAAAACAGCAAAGTGACTTTTTCCCCATGTATTTTGATTCTCAATCACTTTGTCGGTTTTCTCTGCTCCAGATTAATCCCAAGTTTCCTCAATTAATTATTTTCTTTAGTAGCTCTGCCCATCATTTTGAACTTCCTGGTCATCAAAAACCTTAGATCCTTTTGCCTTTAAGTAATGTCAAGGAAATGTTCCTTCCCATCTTTTATTGGAGCAGAGGCTTTTTTTTCCTAACTGAATTTATAACCTCTATCATTTATCATTGTAAAATTTAATCATACTGATTTTACCCATTTTTCTACCTTCCTGAGAGTTTTTCATTGCTGTTTTTTTCCAATAGTGTTGTTGCCACAATGTTATATCTTTGCAGATTTGACCACCAAAACTGGTAACAGAAAACCGTGGATGCTTTGGTAATTACCACTGGGGTCCTCTTTTCCTCCTGGAGTGACAGTGGGCTATCATTTAGCCCTCTTGTGTGATCATTAGGCCTACACAAATTTCCACATGGTGCTGAAAGTGACTTTAGAAAATGTTAAATCTATTCATGCTCTCTACCGATTTCACATATAAGGAAACCAAATCAATCCAAAAGAGCCCAGAGCTACACAGCTGGTTAGTAGAAAACACCCAGACTAGAATCAAGGCCAAATGATACTGAAGGGAGTTGTCCTTTTTCCTTTATGACACTTTTTTTTTTTTTTAAATAATTTTTTTTAGAGCACTTTGAAGCTCATAGCAAAATTGATCTGAAGGTACAGAGATGTTCCGTGTACTCTGGCCTCACACGTGCACAACCTCCTCCACTATGGACATCTTTCACCCAAATGGTACATTTGTTACAAAGGATGAACCTACATTGACACATCATTATCAAGGCGAGTCCAAGGTTTACATTAGGCTTCACTCAGCGTTGTACATTCTATGGGTTTGGACATTTATAATGACACGTATCCACCATTACAGTAACATATGGAGTAATTTCACTGCTCTGAAAACCCTCTGTTCTTCACCTATTCATCCCCTTCTTCCCTTAGCTCCTGGCAACTGCCGAATTTTTTACTGTCTTCATAGTTTTTCCTTTTTCAGAATGTCATACAGTTGTAATCAGTAAGTAGCCTTTGCAGACTAGCTTCTTTCACTTAGTAATATGTATTTAAGTTTCCTCCATGTCTCCTTAAGGTTCGATAGCTCATTTCCTTTCAGTGCTGAATATTCCATTCTCTGGATGGACCACAGTTCTTTTATCTGTTCACCTAGTGAAGGGCATCATGGTTGCTTACACGTTTTGGCAATTCTAAATAAAGCTGCTGTAAATATCTGTGTGCAGGTTTTTTTTTTTTTTTAAGATTTTTATTTATTTATTTGACAGACAGAGATCACAAGTAGGCAGAGAAACAGTCAGAGAGGGAGAGGAGGAAGCAGGCTCCTTGCCAAGCAGAGAGCCAGATGCGGGACTCGATCCCAGGACCCTGAGATCATGACCTGAGCCGAAGGCAGAGGCTTAACCCACTGAGCCACCCAGGCGCCCTATGTGCAGGTTTTGAGTGGACATTAGTTCTCAGATCCTTAGGGTAAACACCAAGGAGTGTGACTGCTAGATCATGTGGTAGGGGTGTGTTTCATTTTGTAAGAAACCTCTAAGCTGTCTTCCACAGCTGCCACTCTTCATCTCATTCTCAAGTTTAGTACAGAAACATTACACGTCTTATTGAAATCCCAACATGTTCTGGAAGGTTTCCGAGATATTTTTTTAATCAACTTTTTTATTTAAGTAGAGTCGACATACAATGGTGCATTAGTTTCAGGTGTAAAATGAACATACTGATGAGTTTTCCTAGTCTTTATAAGAAGGTGAGATCACATACTGACGTTAATTTGAAGATAAAGCAAAATGATGGTCTCTCCTCTTTCTTCTTCTGAGACCATCAGTACAACTCTTCTTATTTCTAATTGTAAAACTCTAAAACATGTGACAGTGGCATTCACTAAGAACTGGTTCACCTCAGAGAGAAGTAAGTGTGTGTGTATAGGTAGTTGGGTGTTCCATATCAGGATTTATACCATAATTAAGGAGTCGGAGAAATAGAATGATTTCCTGGTCAGTGGAAACTTTTCACATAAAGGCAGACTGGTCCTTTATGCACATCCATCGGGGGGCCATGGAGCCTTGCTTTGTGCTCCCTAAGGGAGCTCTATTTTTGATGAGGGATTATACCTTTGTTCAATGGAAAGAAAATAGCTCTTTGTACCTTGCTGGCCAAATTGCTAACTGTTCTTCAACCACAAGTCTCATTGTTCCCATTATTCAGTATTTAAATAGACATAATGTAATGTAATGTCTTTACTACTGTTAGTATTTTCAAAGAGCTTTTTTTCATAAATCTCTGAAACCCAGAACCAAAGAACACTTTCCTCTTAGGTATACTTTATTATTGGTTAGAAGAAAACCAATCCATAAATTTTTAGAGTCAAAAAACACTGAGTAAAAGTTTTCCTTAAAATCTCCTTAGAATTTACCTTCATAGGAGACTGTGTTCTAAAAAACCATCTTTAAAATCTGTTGTTTCATCAGAATCGTTTGTGTAAACCTCAGTATTGTCTAACTCTGGCCCAACAGAGGACTATCATATTGCACTTCTAATCAAAAAGTAAATTGAACATAGTGGTAGGCTTACAGAAAGAGAGGGAATTAGATTTGATTAGATTAGCTCTAACCTGCCTGGAATAAAATGTCTGCATTTCCTGTTATTTGTCAGTGTTTATAGCTGGGTTCGTCTACAAAGCTTTCACTATTATTTCCAGGCGGTAAAAGGCAGTCAAGCAGAAAAGACACTCATAAATGTCAGAAAAAAGTAAGGTTTTTTTTTTTACATTTCAAGGGCTTTGAAGGTCAGGTTCAACACACTTAGGGGAAGCAGAGTGCTGGGTTTGTGGTAGTGTGTTGTTATTTGGTGTATTTAGGCATATACTTTATGGAAACTTAATGCATTTGCCTATTACTCTAAGCGGGTGAAATATCCCGGGAAGATTCTATTTATTTTATGGATTTTGTTCACCTGTTGGAAGGTAAGATAAATCAAATTTTTGTAATTTGTGATGAGGAAGGGAAGATATTCAACTTGTCAAAACCTGATCAGGTTATGGAGCACTGTGATTCTTTCCTTGCTCCTCCTATTGTAAATCTGTTCTACCTGGCAGCCTCCCCACTCCATACTATGAGAAGGAAGAACTCTATTAAGAATTTTGCAAACTAGTGCGAGATTTTTCCTCGAGCTTTTATTGAGATGTTTTCTTTTTCTTTATGAGAACTCCCCCGCCTCCCCAGCAGAGAACCTTAGCAATGATAGTTTAAAGCTATTGAAAATAAGTATGTTCTTTGATATCAAAGAGCTTCTGGAGCTTCTTGTAGATTTTCAAACTAAAGAGACCCAAAGGTGATATTTCAGGGTGCTACCAGAATGGGCCTTTGTAGTTAGAAATTCGCAGAATGTTCTACCAAGTGTATTATTCTTTGGAGATGTTGGACTAAAGTACTATTGCATTTGGTACAAGGTAAGGTGTTTTGAGTGAGTGTGTGCCTATGTGTGTTCTTGCCTCTGCTGCACTGAATCGCAGGGGTTACAAGTGTTGCTCTCATGAGGTAGGATGAATAGACAGAGGGTAGGGAGCAGAAGTGGAATGGACATTTAGGAGCACTCACTATGTGTCAGATACACAATGTATTATTTCTTTTTTTAGAGCTCACTGTTAGAATGCGAAGCACACTAGGTTACTATTTTCCAACTTGGAGGGTCAGGGAGGTAAAGTTTACTTGTCTAGGAGCCAACCCAGGTTTCCTTAATGTTTGCAGTGAGCTCACTAGGGTAGTCTCCAGAGAGGTGGAATTAGAGGACAGAGACTAAAACCTGGGCACCAGAGCTAATTTCTTGAGGAGAATTATGCATGTGTTAGGCGCGGAGGGAGAAAATACAAATTCATGCAACAAAATGCTTTGAAAATTGTAATATTACTAGATGGTTGAAGTTCAGTGATTATCTTTTCTTTACGAAGAAATGTTTTTTGGTCACCCCACATAGGCCCTGGCTTGCTCCTCCTTTCCTGGGCTGCTTTTCATTTGTTATCCTTTTCTTCCTCTCCTGCTAGAAGATTTCCAAATTTTCCATCTGAAAATTCCTTTTCTTGGGGCACCTGGCTGGCTCAGTTGGTTAAGCATCCGACACTTGATTTCAGCTCAGGTCACAATCTCAGTGTCACGGGATCAAGTCCCACGTTGTGCTCGATGCTCAGCAGGGAGTCTGCTGGAAGATTCTCATTCTCTCTGTCCCCTTCCCTGCCCCCACACTCTCGCTCAAATAAATCAATCTTAAAAAAAAAAAAAAAAATTCCTGTTGCTTTTTATTTATTTTTTTTAAAGATTTTATTTATTTATTTGATAGAGATCACAAGTAGACAGAGAGGCAGGCAGGGGTGGGAAGGAAGCAGGCTCCCTGCTGAGCAGAGAGCCTGATGTGGGGTTCCATCCTGGGACCCTGGGATCATGACCTGAGCCGAAGGCAGAGGCTTAACCCACTGAGCCACCCAGGTGCCCCTCTGTTGCTTTTTATATAGAAAATTCATTTCTCTCTGTACTTCTACCCTCCATTTCCAGACCCTGCCTTATCTTACAAACCTTTGTCCATGATGGTATTTTGCTAAACAGTGAACCCTGAGTGTATAAGCAACAAATGTTCATTGATCACCACCTGTATACCAAATATTATACTAGGATGATGTATCGGTAACAAAAACAGACACAGTTCTTACCCTTGTACAATTTTAACCTTAATAAGAAAAACATCAAGTTATTTTATAATGAATACATACTAGTTTTCTCCTTCATGTTTTCAAGTTTCTTATTTTAGAGCAGACTGAACTTAGGCCCCATACAAGCTTGGTGTTGACACTCAGGAAGTGTGTATTGATTTGTAGAGAATATTAAATCTCTTTAGCCCTCATTTTTCTTGTTACACAAATAATGTTTTATTTATTTATTTTTTTAAAAAATATTTTATTTATTTATTTGACAGAGAGAGAGGTCACAAGTAGGCAGAGAGGCAGGCAGAGAGAGAGGGAGAAACAGGCTCCCCACCGAGCAGAGAGCCCGATGCGGGGCTCGATCCCAGGACCCTGAGATCATGACCTGAGCCGAAGGCAGAGACTTAAACCACTGAGCCACCCAGGCGCCCCCACAAATAATGTTTTAAAACAAATATTCTGGGGCGCCTGGGTGGCTCAGTGGGTTGAGACCTCTGCCTTCGGCTCAGGTCATGATCCCGGAGTTCTGGGATCGAGCCCCGCATCGGGCTTTCTGCTCTGCGGACAGCCTGCTTCTTCCTCTCTCTCTCTGCCTGCCTCTCTGCCTGCCTGTGATCTCTGTCTGTCAAATAAATAAATAAAATCTTAAAAAAAAAACAAAAACAAAAACAAATATTCTTTAAGAAAATCATCCTTTATAGTTGATAATCAGCATTAGTCAACATTTGTATGGAACTTTGGTGTTTATGAAGGTAGGGCTTTTTATAAGCTTTATCAGAGTTAAACACTATAAATTGGTGAAAAAGGGGCTCTTATAATTTCTGTTTTAAAGTTTAGAAATCTGTAGATAGGCACTAATATATTCAGTGTGGAGCTGAGATTAGACCATAGTCTCTCTATCTCCAAATCATCTTTTCCTTTGACTACCATTGCCTCTTGAAAATGATTAAAAACAAAACATCAAGAGATACATAAGCATCTTGATTTCCACTTATAATAAATATTTTTCACCTGAAAAGCACAGAGACAAATTATTATATCCACTTAATTTATTGATTCACCAACATTTCCTAGCACCTAATATGTGCCAAACAATGAGTTTCCAGGACAAGGGGTCCAAGATGTAGTTCTTTTGTCCAAGGCATTATGATTTGTTGGAGTAGACAGGCATATAAGTAAATAAATATAGGACTTTGAGGTAAGATATTCTTGAGGCATAATGCAAAGATCACTAGCTTTTTGGACAGTCTGGTTTGTGTCTTGACATTAATTACTACTTATTAGCTATTATCCTGGGCACATCATTTATCCTCTTTGACCAAAGTTTCCTCATCTATGAAACAGGGGATAAAAATATTAACCTGCATTGCAGTTGTAAATATTAGAGAAAGTGTGTACAAAGGGCCCAGTATAATTCCATGGGCTAGTGGTGCTGAATTAATGGTACTACAGTTGTAACATGACTGAGTCATTATAAATTCTGTGTATATAAAATTGTGTTTTGTATTTATCTCTTTTCTATCTATCTGTCCATCCTTCTATGTATCCATCCATCTACCTACTCTCTGACTGTGGGCTCCCCAAGAATCTAGAGACTAATTTCCTGATAAGATAATAGAAAGGCTAGGGGAAATATCTGAGAGGAGGTGATGTTTTTTGGTGTCTGAAGACAGATCTTTTGGTTTTGTTTTTTTTTTTTTTCTGAACTGAAATTCTATTTTTTTAAAGATTTTATTTATTTATTTAAGAGAGAGAGAGCTTAAAGAGGGAGAGTGTGAGGGAGAAGCAGGCTCTCCACTGAGCAGGGAGCTTGATACGGGACTGGGTCCCAGGACTCTGAGATCATGACTTGAGCTGAAGGCAGACGTTTAACTGACTAAGCCACCCAGGCGCCCCAATGAACTGAAATTTTAGGTAGAAGGAACTGTACCAGGTATGAAACCATCAAAAGTGATGGAATCTTCCAGGAACCATGAGATGCTCACTATAGCTGAAGTATGAAGTATGAACTTGGGGAGGCTGAGGGCTCAGCGGGACAAATAGTCAGAGGTCAGATCATAAAGGTGCTTTTATCTCATGCTGAGCCACTTGGACTTTATTTTCCCTACATACAGATTTCTCTCACCTAAATAGAAAATAACAAGCTTGGAACAAAAGTGATGGAAACAACTTGTTTTGGTTTTTGGAGCAGCTCTTGATTGCATGGAAAATAGAGGAATCTACCAAAAATGTATCTTCAAAAATAAGAAATGGTATATCTTGAACAAGAATCTTTCTGATGAATGGAGATTTCTAGTGAAAAATACTATCAGGAGGCATCTTAAGGCAAATTTCAGAAGGAACGTGCCCAAATGTTATAGGTCAGAGCTCCCTGGGGCAAATTTTGTCCATTACGTGGCAAGTTCTAAAGCTGCAGGGACAGGACTGAGAGTCTGAGAGGACTGAGACCTGAACCCCAAATAGAACACTTACCATTTTCCCTGAAAGTCAGCATAAATATTTGATAATGTCTCCCTTCCTGTGAAGGGGCCCTCGCTCAGTGGGAGTGGTATCTAGTATCCCTTAGCAGAACAGAATTATTTGTTTTCTTAAGCTCTTCTTTATGTCCTGGAGGTGGATTCTAAAAGCTCCTAAAGTATTTTGATTTTGAATTCTCACAAAAGTATTTTTTCTTTCACAGTAATTCAATATAAAAGGCAATAAAAGTGATATATTCAGAAGTATTCAGGACCTGCTATCAGTGCCACACGGGAATAAACTATCTTGCCACTTGCACATCCCACGGGAGAAGAGAATCACAATTCACATATAGGAAATATTTAATGTATTTGCCTCCGTTTTGCTCATATTGTCTGCTCTGCTGAAAGGCAGATTTTTTTGCAGATAAAAGCTGCCCTATCTTGCTGAACTGCTCATCTGTTTTACTCAGGAAGAAAAGCCTTTGTTAAAATCAGAAGCAAACCTGATTTTCAAAATATTGCCTAAAAATAACAAAATGCAAGGAGATATCAAAATGTGCTGAGATTATGGGCCCACCTTGTGCTTTGGAAATTACCAAATTTGGCAAATATTTTTTTTTACGTGAACGAGCCATGTATATTTCCTAAGCATTGCCTTACAAACTGGTGGTTAGGGGCTCCAGAATAAGCTAAACTCGCGGGGTGGTCTTGCCCTTGTGGCTAGGCAGGCAGATAGACACTTGGTTGAAGGCGGTGAATCATGTCGCCCTCAGGACTGCTCACAGATTACTCCTGTGTCTTTGAGGTCTGTGTCCACAAGACGTGGGGCTTGGCTGCCTTTGCCAATGGGGAAGCACTGGGGGGCAAGACATATAGAGCTACTACTTTTCAAGAGCTCACGGTCTAGGAGGGAAAGAGATACTAAGCCCCCCTTCGTAACAGTGCCCGGAGATACGCAAGGGAGGTTCAGTCTACCGTGGGCCAAGCCCTTTAGTGGTTGCGAAATCTCAGTCTTTGGGCCCCAATTTGCGAAAGAATACCCACCTGGGCTGGGTCCTGGGCACTGGAGCTGAGATTTTTAGTTAAAATATTATGATCTAGCACAGATTCACTTCTGTCAACTAAATGTTTCTGCATTTTCAGAAATGGCCTTTGTTTCTTTACATCTATTTACTGGTAAGTCTCCCCCTGGGACCACCTTTGTGAATATTTTTTATGATAATGTTTACTGAGCAAATCTGAACGTTTGCCTTGTAGAACCAACAAATAATCTCCAGAGAAATCTTCATCTTTATGCAGCCACGTATAAGATACAAAAACAGGTATTTTCTTATTTTAAGAAATATGCACAGAAATGAACATTTTCATACTCTCCTTGCTTTGATTTCAGATTTTCAACAAACTAAATTCTCAGTTTTAAAACTCCTATTGGGAGTGCCGGGGCTTCGTGGGGGTGGTGTGACCAGGTGTGTTAACCCATCTGTCTGTATATGTATGAGAGACTGAACCCGATTCTGTACCACACAACCTGGTGCAGAAATATGGAAGCTTCTTTTCAGATAAGGGCTAAGAAGGAAATAATCTCTTTTGCTGCAAACTTTTTCTCAGCAGGTACAAAATAGCTGCAATCAGGTAGGCTTTGGTAAGTGGCAGCTGCTATCTACCAAGTTGAAAGATCACAGATTCTCACCCTATTCCTATTTCAATTACATAGACACTGGGTTCTATTTGCACATCTCTGAAGGCATGCCTGACTCTGTGATAAGAAATAGGCCTTGACAAAGGGTGGGTTCATGTGCACAGCCGGCTGCAAGCCTAACTTGTGACACCAGCTCTGGCCAGTCAGGGTCCCTGGGTCATCATTACAGTGTCATTAGACATGAGAACCATCTAGGATCCTGAAGACATTCCTTCGTACAGAAGAAGAAATCAAGGCCATGAGAGGGTAACACCCTTACCTGTGGTCATGGACTTACCAAAGCAGCTCTGGCCTCAAACTGCTACTTGTCTTGTGCTACAGAGATAAATACACCAGGTTGAATTGGTGAACACCATTACTGCCTGAAACATTGTGCTGATGGGATTCGGAAGTTGCATCCTGACTCCGGAAAATGGTGCTGGGGTTGATTAGCAATGTCTGTCTGCAGAGAATGTGGGGGGCGTGTGTTTTTCTGAATTCCGTTGAGTGATGGAAGAGGATGGGTAATCAGATAATTACCATATGATCTGAAGTGTGCTAAAGAACAAAATGCTCTAAAATCTTCCTGGAGGGTCAGGACCATTTTGTAGGAGATGACGTTTGATTTGGTCTTGAAGAATAATTAGCAGTATTCCTCACAGAGAAAGGAAGGAAGAAGACATGCCATAAAGGTAGACTAGCTTGGGTGGGGACCTAATATGTGAAAAAACAAAGGAAATTAATGCTTATTGATTGTTTGCTTCATGCTGGGCACTAAGCTAGGTCCTTTATGTATTATTTCATTATTTAATTTTCATAATGACGCGAAGATTTTACAGATGAGGAACATGGACAAAGAAAATTAAGATGTAAGATGCTCAAAGTCATATAGCTAAATAGGGTGAGATTTTAGTTATGGGGGCTCCAAAGGAACTTTAGTGGGAGCTTTTTAAAGGAACAGGGTAGATGAGGAAGAGTGGATTGGGGAGGGAGGATATCATCAGTTTGGATTTGGACTATTAAATTTGAGTTGCCTCTGGGACATCTAAATAGAGAAGGCTTGTATGCTGTTGGAAATATGGCATTGACTGATCTGTTTGTGATAAAAATAATGGATCAAAGACTCACTGATAACAGACTTTGTGCTTACATTTCCAGGCTTCTGCTTAACAGTGGAGATCTTTCTGCCTTTGCTATCCTAGCACAGGAGACTATAAGTAATAAACTAATATGCTTTATGTTGCATGAGCGATTCAAATTACTGCCAATGCAATATTAAACCTAGAATTGATAGGAAAACTGTCTTACTTAGAAATTCAAGTGTTCTTGGCACAGTACAATTTATTATCACCATGAGACCTGTGCTCTGGCAAAACTCTACTTGTGTTCAGCAAAGACTTTTGAATATGTGTGTTCCTTTACCAGGGTTCAACTTTGACCTGTAAGAGGACAATGTCTAGTCCTTAGAGAGACACCAAGAGGTGCCATAGTTAACAGGGCATGGAGATGGGGCATGACTTGCGTACTCGCCCAGGGTCATCAAACCATGTTCAAAAAAAGAAGCCTTTAAAAAAATATGGTTTTTAACTTGTGCAATTTCAAAAACAAGAAAAAAGAAATTGGTGAATTCCAATGTCCTGGACAACTCAGTGCTCTTTGTTATTCTCTTTGTGGACTTGTGATTAAGGCTCCTTTGGAGTACAGGGTAAGGGGATAAGTGTTTAGAATAATCCAGGTCCCATTCCTGATTCTCTTTGTTCTCTAGGATGAGGACAAGGTTGATCATAGTGATGACAATGACTTTGATACTACCATACCGCATTGATTTTAAAACATTTTTTCCCACACAATGGGGAGTGGGGTGCATTGTATTCCCAATACTACCTTACAGTCACTACAAGCCTGCAACGAAGTTAAATTCCTCCTGATGGATTTGCATTGTTTCAAATGGTCACCTGGGGATGCTGCCAACCTGAGACCACTTTAAATTGAGTTATTTACTGAGATTTTTCTTGAATCACACCGGTAGTGTGCACGTGTATCAAAAACCTTCATGAGTACCTGCTTGTGGTTCGAATTCTCAGAGGAGATTATTTTTTCCTTTCTCTTCTCTTGCTGTGCCTTTCTGAATGGCAGCTTTATTTCTGGGATATTCTAACTTTAAGGAAATAGCATTTTGGTGTCTTAGCTTTTTGCAGAGGTCTATTATTAGACTCCCCATCTTGCTTTTCTTTCTTACCATATTTTGAGTAACCGTGTATCTAACAATAACAATTGATGGTATCTCAGAGTTGATGAAATACTGTTAACAGTAAGAGCTAACATTTGCTGAGCGCTTTCTCTTTGCCTGGCAGTGCTTTTAGGGTTCTTCTTATGTAGTAAATCATTTAAACTGTTAGCAATCATAGAAGGCAGGTACTATTGCTTCTCCAATTTCAGGTAAGAAAACAGAAGCACAAAAATTATGAACAACATGCTCAATGTTACATACATTGACTTCTTTAGTGTTACTTGACC
This sequence comes from Meles meles, assembly GCF_922984935.1. Classification (NCBI taxonomy): domain Eukaryota; kingdom Metazoa; phylum Chordata; class Mammalia; order Carnivora; family Mustelidae; genus Meles; species Meles meles. The sequence goes on along the minus strand of NC_060066.1, from coordinate 152,791,978 downwards.
ACCCTGAGTCGGCGGATAGGCTGCTGGAGAGAATCTGTTTCATTCCTGTAAAGTTCTTGCTGAACACACAACTAACTTGTGAGCCCCTTCCCTCAGAAAATGTGCCATTGTCCTTAGTACTAGGACAGGGTGTCCTCTTGTTATCCACTTCTCATTCTAGATGGGGGATTCATGTTTTAAGTGTTATCCTCAGACAAGAGTTGGTTTTCTAAAAAAACGTGAATACACTAAATATTCTCATTAGGTACCATGGAAAAGATGTTGTTCTAAGCAGATGTACTACCATTCAGATCTGCAAATTGTACCAGGAACCTTGAAATAATTCTCAGAATATGCACATTCTTCTTACTTCACTTTATAGTCCCCCATCCTAACCCTTTTCCCCCACCTCCTCATACCCACATCATATCTACATAGCATACCCACATCAAATCTACACAGAAATGTCCAGGTGAGGTGAATTAGAAGGAAAAAAGAAAAGAATGATTTAATGTGTAGAAAATGTATTTCCCCTAATGATTCAATCTAAAACTTCTCAGATAATTTACCATTTGAATTTCGAAGAGAATAATTTTTAATTCTCCTTATCTCCTTCATTCTTTAATTTCTTCCACACATATTTGCTGAATATCTTCCAAATTCAAGATGCTGTGCTTAATGTTGCTTGAGCTGTTTCTCAGACTTTGTTCATGTTCTCAAAAAGTTCTTTCTTTCCTTTTTTTTTTTTTTTAGAGAGAGAGAGAATGAGAGCTAGCGGGATAGGGAGGGACAGAGGAAGAGAGAGAATCCTAAGCAGGTTCCATACAGAGCATGGAGCCCAGCATGGGACTTGATCTCATAATTCTGAGATCATGGCCTGAGCCAAAATCAAGAGTCAGACACATAAGTGACTCAGCCACCCAGGCATCCCTCAAGGAATTATTACAATCAAAATTATAGGGGAAATTTCCCTCCCTGCCCCTCTTCTCCCTCCCTCCTCCTCCTTTCCTCTTTCTTTCGTCTTTCTTCTCCATCCACTCCATCTCACCTTTCATTCACCACCTGGAAGGCAGGAAGGGATACAGGTTTTAAGGAAGAAACACCATTTGAATTGAGCTGTATTTGCCCCTGTAGAGATGAGGCTGGTAGAAAATAGCAGGGTACCAGTGAGGAGCAGTCGGGGCAAAGCCACAGAAACTGGGTAGCAAAGGGGCTTTGGAGAATGTTGAGATGCTATCCTCAAAAAGGGAGGGATGAAACAACAGATGGGACATGAAACCTCCAAGCATTCATACTTCTCTACCTACTTCACTGGTTACAGGAAGAATCAGGTGGGCTGACAGGTCTGAAAGTGTTTTTAAGATATATGCTGTACAATATCAATGTTATGTAGATTCACAGAAAAATAGAGGGTCCCATCATCATCTTCATGGTTGTCATTCTCGTCATTAGCATGATGCCTCTGGGGATGACTCCCTCCCTAATGACACCAGGTCACCAGAATTTATCCTTATGTTCCATTTCTGTGGCATGAACACCTTGAAAGTAAGAATTGGATGCACTCTGTAAGAGTGAAAGATGCCAAGCAGATGTCTGAAGGAACCATAAAAAGGGGCTGGTGTTCTGTAAGGTGATGGAGAATAAAACAAAACCACCCAGATTGGTTACCTAAGAATCTTCATCGTCTTTGGTTAGTTAGCACCTCTCTTCCTTCTACAGAATGCCAGGGGTAGAGAGAGACAACAACAGGCAGATTGGAAGATATTTGTTCCCCTAAGTTTAAGAATTTAATGGGGAAAAAAGAGAGGTAACTTCAGGGCTATCTGTCCTCATGTCTAATGTTCTTATCATGAGAACTGGTCCTTTCTGATAAATTTCTCTGTGTCTAACTGCACAGCCACACTGTGAGAGACTTTGCTTTCTGGACCCCTTCATTCTACATACTCAGTACCAATCTTCAGCTTTATCTTGTGTTTCTGAAGAATTTTGATTCCTTTCTGCCATGTGAAAGGACTTATGCTGAAGCAGTATGATAAAGATGAAAGGCAAAATGAGATAAACTGGTTTTATATAATTTTTCAAAATGAAACAAACTCAGTCAATGTAGCCATGATTGTTTTCATTTAATATTGTAGCAGTCTGAAAATCAAATCAGGACAGGAAAACCTAACTCCCCTCCTCAAATAGAATAAGAAAGATGTGTAAGCATACAAAATATCCATTGACAGTTTTCATTGTGGTTTTAATACAGGTGTTAGAAAGTTAGGTGTGACCTCTTATTGTGTCATCTACAGACTCATAGTGTTCATGTGAACTTGAACTTCTCTGTAGTGTTTATAACTATATGCAGTCTCCTTTGGGGGAAAAAAAAAAATCCCTGAAGAAATTTTGCTTACCTATAATTTCTCTCTGGGACTTTGCCCAGGATAAGGTATGACGGCGGTGCTCCTGAAAACTCTGTTGCTTTGGTTTTTGTTTGTTGGATCTGTAGTTCTTACTAGACTGTACCTGTGTCTGACGGTGACATGTTGACATGGGTTCCAGATTCTTAAAGCAGGTCACCATATTGAAGGTTGTCTGCTACTTAAGTTTGTTTGTTTGTTTTAATGAAACTATCAGCATTATGTTGTTTAGCTTCATCTTCATTAAATAGAATGACTGTAGAATTGTGGATCTAAGAAAGGAAGACATGTCCATTTGATCATGTTGGTTCCTGCAAACTGCTGGTAATAGGACTCCATACTATTGATTGACAAAGGGCACCGAATATTCTCTAGCAGAAGTGAAAGAATAGGGGCGCCTGGGTGGCTCAGCGGGTTGAAGCCTCTGCCTTCAGCTCAGGTCATGATCCCAGGGTCCTGGGATCGAGCCCCGCATCGGGCTCTCTGCTTGGCTGGGAGCCTGCTTCCTCCTTGCTTCCTCCTCTCTCTCTCTCTGCCTGCCTCTCTGCCTACTTGTAATCTCTATCTGTCAAATAAATAAATCTTTAAAAAAAAAAAAAAAAAGTGAAAGAATAATTGCTTTATTTTCCCTGAGTGCTAACCAATGGTACTCTGAAGTGGGTAGACTGGGAATAAAGCCAGGATTAAATTTGCCCAGAAATTACTGATTTTGAGGTAAATATAATTATCATGCTTCAGATCAGCCACTTAATTTTCCATAAGAATTATTTTATTGACAAAATGTGTTACGGAATCTACTCAGGGTTAGCACCAGTTCTTAAAATTTCTGGACCAGTCTTAGAGTGTTCCCTTTGGTATGGGTAAAAATTAACAACTTAGTTAATTCATACACTAGATCATGGGCTTTGAAGTCAGAATATCTGAGTTAAATACCTGTGTTTATTACTTTCTTGCTCTGTGACCTTGGGTAAGTCACTCAGCCTCTCTACATCTCTATTTCTTTGTCTGGAAAATGAGGATTACAGAAGCATTTCTCCAACTAATAACACCCACTAAATATTACCCTTTATTAAGACCATGATGATTGTTCATACATATACACTGTATCTGCACTCTATCCTAGTGCCCCCACTAGGAGAAGAAAAGCCAACCACTAAAAGTAACAATTGCAGTTTTCATATTGAGAATTATATGTCAATTAGTGATAATGGATCACTGATGAAGTCGTGCATTTGCTCTTGTCATTGTCTTTCCCAAAAGGGTCTTTCCCACCTCTTTATCCATTGACCATACCATGTCCAGATGAGTTCCCCCAAAATAAAATCTGATCCTGTCTTTCTCACACTTAGACCTCTTCTTTGGATTCTATGGTATAAGTCCAGACTCCTTGGTGTGATATACAAGACCTTCCTTCCATAGGCAGATCCCTTTCTGTCTTTCTAGCTCCATTCCTTCTGCCCTCCTCAAAGCCTATTCCTGAAATATATTTCTTTTAGGTCATCACATTTTCTTCAGGAGCTTTGTGGCTTCTGAAATGCTGCTTATTCTTTTATGTTGACCTTGTTTGACATTCACTACTCTCTTCTTGATGACCTCAATGATTCTATCACCAGTTATGCTACCTAAGTATGGACTCTACTGATTTAGGTCTGGCCCCCTCTTATTACTTCCCTTTCCTCACCCCCCTCCCAACAAATGGATGATGTTTTCCCCAGAGTTCACTATAGTTTAATAAGCAGGCTCCAGTTTGTTGATTCAATAGATAAATAAAACAAATGAAGATTTTATCTGTATACTCTGAGCTTTGCTAATTTATCCTTATACAAATGAGAAGAAGCTTTATTGTATTTTGGGAGAACCACACTTGGAGCTTGGCCAATGACACAAGGTAGAATTAAACTGGTGACACAATTTTCTATATGGGAGAAGAGTTTGTATTTAGTAAGGTCACAAACATGTAATGGGTAGACTTGTCAATGTGTGAAGTATTTGAGCACTGATATAAATAAACAGCACAAATATTTATTATTGGATAGATGATAGCATATGGACAAAATTATATACAGTTTTTTCCTGGAAAACAACTTACTTTGGTAATTAAATAATGCTGTTTAAATGGAAAAAATGCAGCTTTAGACTATTGTTAATCATTTATGAAAAAGAAACAAAAAATTTAGCGACTGACTAAATTAAAAGGTAAAGGCTTTATCCTGAGGTTAAAGACTAATTCTGTGGTAGAAAGAATAAAAACATACAAACATTAAGACAGCTTGCAAATTTGCTAGGTACAAATATTTGCAATTGTTTTCTCCCTAAATCATAAATTCTCTGTGGATTTTATTTTGAGATAGGTATCTCTGCTATAAGTCTGATAAATGATATTCCAACTCTAAAGAGCAAGCAACTGGAATGCCACATTTTTGATGCATATTTTTGCAGCACAGAGGGGATTAAATTCTAAATGTCTCAGCTGTTAAAGGCCCCTTCAGACTTGCGCAAAATGAAGAACAAAGAAGGAGAAAGCGTTCCCTAAAGCAATTCATCAGATCTATTTGGGCACAGTGACATTCTCTCAGAGCTTGTGTGGATAAGTTTCACTGAATAGTTCAAGGGTGTGCAGCTGCCTGGAATATTGAGAAAAGATTATCTCCAAGTTTTTGCATGCATTCACATGGGCTGGCCAATTCTTACCAACTGGCTAATGGCCAACAAGGCTCTGACAATTAGTAGTTATAATGATAATATCTCCCATTTTGAGTACTCACTGTGTGCCAGAATGGTGCATTTTTCCACCTGTTGTATTGTTTTAAGTTTGTACTTCCTCTTTTTTTTTTTTTTAAAGTAGGCTTCATGCCAAACTCATGACTCTGAGATTGAGAGTCACAGGCTCTACTGACTGAGCCAGCCAGATGCCCCGAAAGTGCATACTTCTAATCTTAGAGGAAAGACCTATTAAATGTACTGCCTATTTTTTCAGTATAAAAAGTTTGTCAGACTGAGTCTTCTCCATTATAAATTTGATGAGTATTTAATTGTTGCTTTTTCTTACCTAGTTGCTGGTTGTTGGATCTAGGAGATGCCCTGATTACTTCATTAAAGGCAGCAGCGATCGCTTCCATAAGCAGATTGTTAGACACAGAGCAGAAAAATAAGTAGAGTCTTCTAATTTGTTGAGTGTTGCTGGACTCAAAACAATTACTTGAACAAGTCACTGATGGAATAAACTTCAGTAACTAGAAATAAGGCGTTGTGGTGTGTTAGATGGCAGTATCAAATACGATGATGTGGTTGATACATTTACACTTGATTGGAAAGTACAGCAAGTTTTAGAACTATAAAGCATAACACTTTTATGCATTTATCTTTTCATTATCCTAATGTAAGATGGATGGGACAGATAATTGCATCTGACTGAATGTATTTGGCTTATTATTTTTTGTGTTTGGATTTGAACCCTGTCTAGTTCCCTACCATCATCTCCCACCATATACAGTATATGTACTCATTATACCAAATTGTTTGCAGGTTGCTAACCAATTTAAGGCCTTGGTCTATGCCGTTCCCTCTACCTGGGATGCCCTTCCGATCTTCATTTGTCTAACTCCACCTCATTCTTAAGGACCCCTTTTGAATACTGCCTCCCCAAATAAGCATTCCCTGTCCCACGCACAACCCTTCCCACTCCCTCTGGACTGGCACAACGCCCTATGCGTAACCTCTATTACTTCATTTGACATGTGACGGGGCTACCCTTCTGTTTACTTACCCTTCTGTTTACTTGCCAGGGGCACTAAGGTGTGACTCTGGAGGCATCGTTTTATGACTTTTAGGGATTTATTTCTGCTTTTCAGCCCCTCACCAAGTCTGTACAGAGCACTGGCTCAATGAGTGACTGTGACTTGGAGGAGTAAATGCATTCATATATATATACATGTTAGTATTTTGTTACTTCCCCAACTCCCACATCCCTCCCACAAGCACACATACACATTCTCACTGCATTCTGGGATGGTAGACTTCCCAAAGCCTCATCCACGGGCTTTATTGTCATTGCTAAAGCTCAAGGTCATGATTTGCCAGGAATGCCTGTTAGAAGGATGCATGTCAGTGTGCCGTCCTGTTGCCCTTGCTGTCTGAAGTACAGAATGTGCTTGAAATTATACCTCTGCTAGTGGAATTTCAGCACTTTTATATCAGCACTCTGAGAATACTTTCATGTTAAAGAAGAATATTGCAGGTAAAGAAAGAATCTGGTCCAGGCAAAGCCCTGTTCTATGAAAAGAACACTCTGCCCACTGCAGAATAAGATTCCAGGTCAAGCACAGATGAGTCTGCCTGGCATCTACTCTCCATTTGCTCCCCTCATCCTTTCTGTGCTCATTACTTGGTTCCCTTTGATAAAACATGGGAGGCAGACATGGATTACCAGGGAGCAGACTCTTACAACTGTGATTTCATTCCATTTTGAAGTTTCTCCCGAAAAGTTGACTTATTTTCCTCTCAGTACGCATTATGTATGTGTGGCTACGCGGGATCAGCGAATTCAGAAAGGCCCTCTGTGCCTTTGTCCCCAAACCCCCAGCCATGCAATGCAATGCAGCAAGCAGGAGAACCAGAGAGCCGCGCTGAGCTCTGGAATAGACAAAGGCACAAATCCCATCTGGGTCTCCTTCAAAGAAAACTGCTGTTTTGCAACAAGCTACCTGATGGTGATAAAAAAGGTTCTTACCTGTTTACTTAATGGGTGACTGGTCTCTTTGCTTTTATTTAGCCATCTGTTCTGGTCTGTGTCCCTTTAAACTTGTAAGATCCATCACCTCATTTAAGCTGTTACCTTGACACATTGCAATGTTGTGGACATAATGATTCCACAGAGGAGCAAATTAAAACAGTTTTTCATGATTAGAAGGTTAAATGAGGTAAGGCAGTGGTAGTTAGTGGTGAGATAAGGGTTTTGAGGAGGCAGAACTCAAGGGACTTTCAGGTGATTGGGAAATTAGGCTGACTAGACAGAGGGATGGGGCTTTTATTAATTATGGGAGCTGAGGAAGAGCAAAGACTTCCTTTGGGGTCTCTGGCTTCTGGGGACTTACTCCACTGTCCTTGCAGAGACTGTGACCATGGCCCAGGGAGGAACAAGGACTGGCTTTGGGTTTCTTTTCTTCTTGGGGTGTTCTGTGAAGAGCAAAAAGAAACTTAAGCTGGAAACACAACAACACATATCTAGTCATTCCTGGAGAGTTATTTGGTATTCCTTAAGTTTGAAGAAGAATCAAGGGCTGAGCCCAGCTTCAAGGGGGAGAATATCTAGTTGTGTCTTTTTTTTTTTTTAAGATTTTTTTTTTTTTTTACTTATTTATTTGTGAGAGAGAGAGAAAGAGCAAGCAAGCGCGCGTGCGCATGCAAGCACCCAAGCAGGCAGAGAGAGAAGCAGGCTCCCTGCCGCGCAAGGAGCCCAATGCGGGACTCCATCCCAGGACCCTGGAATCATGACCTGAGCCGAAGGCAGAGGCTTAACCGACTGAGCCACCCAGGCGTCCCTATCTGGTTGTGTCTTCACCATGGACTTCAAGGCAGAGTTATTCCTGACATCTGCCCTCAGCTCTGTTCTCCTTGCTCTAGACTTGACCTTCCATTCAGATGACCTGCCATCTGGAGAAAACCAGGACTTTGAAAGCCCAGGGCTTTATCCTATTACTCTTTTAAATAAGTTCTTGCTCTGACCACTCTGGTGTCTCTTGATATGACCAGGATTCTTGTAGTTACCTAAATTTGAACTCTCAGGCCTCTCTGAATTTTCCATCTGCACCTCTGTCCAATCAGGAGTCACAGTTTCTGCCTATCACCTACATTGAGTTTCTCGTATCTTTTTCCACCCCTGTATTCCCCTTGCCACTGTTCTGGTTCCTATCCCTCATCTGAACCATTTGGAATAGGCTCCTAACAAGTTGCTGCCTAGCTTTAGTGTCTCCCTGCTCTAAAACATCTTAAGCACATATGTTTGATTATATCTTACAACAGTCACCTTTGAAAAATCAAGCAAGCAAACAAATAAAACTTCCTTCAGTCTTCTGTCACCTAGCAAACTCAGTGGACTTCCTAGCTTGGGGTTTCAGGCAGTCCGTCAAGTTACCATTTGTTTTTCCAGCTTTTTCTCTTCCTCTGTGCTCCCGGAAGACAGTATGCTATGGAGCTATGAATAACCCGTTTTCTTTCCTCCTTGCCCTCTACCTGGAAAGCTTCACTCACACATCTCTACTGAACAAAATTCATGCGTTTTATCTTGCGCAGTCTCAGCCACAGCTCTGCTGTCTCCCACCCCAGTCAGTTGCCCTTTCTCCTGCTCTTACTCCATAGCAACACAGTTACACAGATGTTCTTATGCTGCTGGGCATGGATTTTGTCCTACTCGTATTCTTAGCTTTTTGAGTCTTACTTTTGTGCAAAGTTTCCTGCCTGTTGTGGGTGCTAAATAATCGAGAAACAGAGTCATTGTTAATAAAGTGTCTACAAGCATGCGAAAAATCCATTCATTCGTTCATTCATTCATTCACTCAAATGTTTCTTAGACACCTCTGGTATGTAAGGTACTGTGTCAAGGACCTGGGATCCAGAGGTCAGTATGACAGTACATTCTTGTTCTCCGGATATCACAGTTAGATGGAGGAAAAGTCATTTAAATAATTATACAAAGAATCACATGCAACAGTAAAAGTTACCTTCAAGGTATGGGAGTGGCAGGACTGCTTATTTCTATTAGGGTAGATAGGTTGGGGTGAAGGGTTGATGATGGGAGGGGACCTGAGCAGTTAGGAAGGGCTTCCTGTAGTTGAGAATGTCTGATTTGTGTTTTGAAAATTGAATAGAAGTTGTTGAGGGATATAGGGAAGTAAGGAAGGGTAGGAATGAAGGGAAAGATAATCTAAGAAAGTTGCTCTGCTTGCTCTCAGAGGCTTATGAAAGCAACCTGGTCACCAAATGATTATGTTCTGTCTTCAAGTGAAATATCCCAAATGGAATCATCCTTTGACCCCTCTGAAAGAAAAAGTGAGAGAAACAAAGGAACCTCCCTCTGTGACTACTTTTGGTTGAAAGTCATTCGTTCATTCATTCACTCTTTTTTTTTTTAATATTTTGTAGAGAAAGTCTGTGATCGCAGTGAGCTTCATAGCAGCGTTCCTCTTCCTGTTGGTTGTCCGCCTGGTAAATGAAGTGAATTTCCCACTGCTGCTAAACTGCTTCAGACAGCCTGGCACAAAATGGATCCCATTCTCCTACACATATATGCGGCCCCTTCGAACTCACTATGGATACATAAATGTGAGGACACAAGAGGTAAGGCCTAATGGTTTCCTAGGATTCATGGGTATCCAAGGTAACAGGTTCCCAATCACTGAACTTACTCTTTCTGCCCCTACAAGCTTCTTTGGGTCCCTGGCATTTTCTCATTTCTCATTCTCAAACATTTACTGACACATGTGTGAAGTCTGCTGGCCCCCTCTACATCGAATCTTTGGATTCACTAGCTTCATGTGGAGCAGAGGAGGCAATTACTTGTTTTCCTGGTGGTTTGTGGCATAACATACATATCTTTCTATTTCAAAACTCTCTGATCAGCAGTTACCAGCTGGAGAACAGGCTGGCTTTATTTCCTGGAGGTCAACTAGTTGGGGACAGCTCTTTGTAGAACTGCAGAGAAGCATTTATATTCTTTAAAACTCTGTAATCCTTAGACCTGGAGCTAGAAAGGCCAAGCTGATTTTAAAATTCTCCGTGGCTGCAGAGATAATGGGATTTAAAGAGTTTCCAAATTTAAAGGGGTTAAAAGCATTTAAGTCCTATAATCACTGAACCTCTAAATCTTTGTAGCCATTTGGTCATACAGGAGGTACATGGACAACTAGAAAGTATGCTACGCTGTGCTAGCACCACTTTTATAAGCAAGAATTTATATCTTGGAGGGAGGTAAAGAATAATGAACCTTCCAAAATGTGTGAAGTATATAGAAGTGATTAATACAATTGTTTTCACTATTTGTTTCTATAAAGTAGGATATATGTGAGGTTAATATTCGTCGATGCAAAGTCCAAGCCTGTTTGACACTGTTGGCAAGAAGGGTACAAGTTGCCAGAGTGTCTACATCATTGGGAAGAGTTTGGCTCAGATCCCATTGACAGGTCATTGCCCAGAGATACTAGAGAGGAGACTTAACATGCAGAAAGCTAGCTGTTCCTGTCCCGAGAGCTATTCTTAGCATCCAGGGAGGGATACTGAAAGCTCTATTGGTCCATCCCCTTTTGTAGGCAATATCATACTCGAGTCACTGCTTCTGGTTAATTCGATTCTTTGAAAATTGTTTCTGTAGCTGTAGGATTTATAGGCTTTTTATTAGACATTTATAGTGAAAAGACAAAATGCCATTAATAACATGTAAATTCGTAGGAGTCTTGCTTGATGTTTATCTTTTCACTGGTTTTAAATTCTTTTTTTAAAAAGTGTCCATTTCTTGCGTTTGTTGAGTGTCCTAGTAAATTGATAGCCTGTATAAAAATGTATCTCTTAGAGAATAGGTTGTGTCACTCTCATCTTCTGTTTCTTTCATTTTTGGTTGTCACTGAATATCCTGTAACTGCTGGATTGTGTTATCATCTCACAAGTGCCTGTCACAGGTAGAAAATGAAACACGTGACTAAAGTGTCTTGTGAACTAATCTCTTGAGGGAAATCCCAGCAAATGTTAAAGACCCTTTCATTTATCTAAATATTAATGGATTGGATCTTGGAGCAGTACCAGAAAACTGACCTGAAATGCACTTATTTAATTAGTTACATCAACAAGCTACCTTTAAAATTCTGTTGGTATGGTTTCTATTTCTATTTCTATTTTTTATTTTTTTTGAACCTTGGTATAGTTTTTAATGCAATAGCTTTACCAGGTGATATTGATCATTATTTTGCTCCCACGGAGGGTCCAACTTGGGAGGAAGCATGATTCCTGGAAAGAGTTTTTAAGTTTTGAGGGACACAGGCATGGTTTACATGTCAGTTCTGTAAAAACAACACCAATGTTATTAAAATACCAGGTGGCTGGAGGCAGAGGGGGAGAGACAGGCTCTATGCTCAGCTCAGAGTCCAACCGACTTGGGGCTTGATCACATGACCCCGAGATCATGACCTAAGCTGAGATCAAGCGTCCAACCCTCAACTGACTGAGCCATCCAGCACCCCTAGAACAACAGGAGTTCTTAGACACTAGGATGGGCAGTATAAATTGGAACAAGCCTTTTGGGAAAAACAGCTTTCTGTTGCCGAGTGAAGTTGAAGATCTGCATATACCATGCTCCAGCGTGTCCAGTCATTGATGTACTCACTAGAGGTACTCAGGAGCACACACACCAGGAGCAGCATGATTCACAACAGCTATAACCTGGCAGCAACCCAACTGACTGCCAGAAGGAGAATGGATTCAGATAGTGCTCCACACACCAGAATACGCTACAGCCATGAAAATGAAGAAGCTACGTGTGTTAGCTTAGACACACGTCTAGAGTGTGCTCTGTGTGACACTGTGGGTGAATGATTTTGAGCCAAAGATGCAAGAATAATAAAATACAGAGTGTGGTTCTGTTTACAGGTCACAGGAAAAGACAAAACTAAACGATGTTGCTTAGAGACATAGATAGGAGGTAAAACTACAAAGAAAAAAAAGAAGAAAATCATCGTCATAGAATTGGGAAGAGAGAATTGTGCTGTTTGTGATCAGAGTGGGTCTCTGGGATATTTGCGGTGTCCTATCTTTTGATCCAGTTGGAAGTTACAGGATGTTCACATTCTATTTGTTAAGTACACATTAACGATGCTTCACTTTTGTACTTGTCTATTTCATAATAAAAAATTAAAAATATATTCTGAGCCCAGGGAGGGTATTTACTGACCAAGAATCATAAAAAGCATTTCACCTAAGTTAACAGCAGGAAGTAACTAAAAAGAAGCAATGGGGCATTAAGCTTTCTAAAACAAACTAGAAATATTTGCAATAGGCAACTTCATCTTATGCAGAGACTAACAGATAGGTAACTTATTACTCTAGTCTATGCGTGACAGAAGGAGAGGTCCATGCTGTAATATGAGCATAGGTGATGAGCAGAAAATTTTGCATGGAAGTTGAAAAATAACAAAATAACATCCAAAAGGAAGGAGAGATTTTCCTCAGACAATTTTAGGCCAACAGTTTTCGGCTAAATTGGGTGGAAAGCTAAATTCGGTGGCTCTCTACCTCCTTTTTCACTGATTTCCTCTTTCCTTCTCACAGTTCCACCCCACCCCTGTGTCCGCTTCACTCTTCCTCCCAAATGCTCTGTGTGCCGGTCTTCACCAGATGTCATCCTCCCCAGAGATGGTTGCATTTAAATATGGCTTGCATTAAATAAAGGAAGAAAATGTCTTCAAGAACCAAAGTCATATAGCTTAAATGATAGGTGGTAGACTTGATCTACCAAGAGGCATGGTCATGAGGCAGATCTACCAAGAGGCTCATGTCACCATGAGGCAGACAGCTTCCATAGTGACCCTCAAACCTTACCTCAAAGTTAGCCACCCACTCTTATTGATGAGGGAGCAGGAGGCTGGCTGAGGATAAAGCAAAAGCTGGCACCTTGCACCCCCTCTCCATCTGCTCCCCTCGGTAATATGTGTAGCATTCCTCAGGCACCCCTGACCTCCATAAAGGAGAAACAAATAGTTCCCCTTGGTTTACAGTGTCCTAGAGATCTACAAACAAAGAAGTTACCTTGTGCTACTGATAATTTCCAGAGGCAAATAACTCAGTTCCTCAAGCCTTAAGGTCGTCCTCCCCTCCATACGCAAAACTGAAGGAGGCTGAGGTAGAAGGAAATGTAAATGGCTTGCCAAAAGACAACATTGATTAAGACGGAAGTCTTCCGGGTATCCCCCCCCCAAGACCTCAGGGATACTACCAGCACCTTGTAGGCCCTCTTTAGCATATGAAAACTCCTTTGAAACCTCCCTTCCCCTCACCTTCCCCCAACTGCAGTGTACATATCCTGCCATCCCTCACAACCCAGGGCAGCAGCTCTTTCTGCCCACGGGTCCTGTCCCTGTGCTTTAATAAACCACCATTTTGCACCAAAGATGTCTCAAGAATTCTTTCTTGGTCATCGGCTCCGGACCTCAGCCCACCGAACTTCACCTAGGTTCTAGAACTTCATCACTATGTTCCTATTCACTCTATTTTAACCTAGAGACGGGGCAATAGGTAGGGCTTAACTGAGTCAAGTGGTCACCAAGCTGATGTGTTTATTTTAATATCTTGGTCCTTGAGGTTTTTTCTCAGAAGTTTCTCAGAAGAAAGCTCAAACTTTTTAGAAACCAACAGACTTCCCAGAATTTTTTGAGCATGTAAACATGCCAGCAATGGTTTCTAGACCTAGAACATCTACAAACATGATCATTGCTGATGATGGCTTTATTGCCTAATGCTGTAGCTGGACCAGATGCTAAACAAGGTTTTTATGAACAAAAGTGTTTACAAGAAAGAGTATCTCTCCACTGTTGTCTAACGCAAAGTGGGTGTGGGGGTGGCAGAATTAGGTCGAAGATGAGTGGATGTTGGGAGAACTGGATTTCTTGGAAACAAAAAACGGATTCTCCGGTTATCTTTATTTTTAAAAAGATTTTATTTATTTATTTATTTGAGAGAGACAAGCAGAGGGAGCAACAGGCAGAGGGAGAAATGGGTTCTCTGCTAATCAAGGAGCCGGATGCGGGACTCGATCTTAGGACTCCGGGATCATGACCTGAGCTGAAGGCAGACGCTTAGCTGTGGTAATCTTTAAAAATATGAGCTCTGGTCCCCTGGGCTTGGCACAGGTGGAAGTATAGGCAGTCTGTTCTGAAGGCCTCATGGATAGTAAATTATACTCTGTTCAAGCTTGGGTTAATTTTATAAATCACCTAGTTCCTGAGAGACCTATTTTCAAGGGAAGTGCAAGAAGTAAAAAGTATAAGGAATATGAGAAAGACAAACAAGTGGACTTGCTTTTATTTTAAATTGTTGGAGGATTTTTTCCTGGTTCAGGTCTATGAAAAGGAGTATGTTTTGAAAACTATGAATACTATTCTAGAGGAGTTAAATTGAAATGATTAGAATACCCTTCCCACTAAAACAGTGACAATCTAAATACAATGCAGTTGGTGATTGGCTCCCATTCTTTGCCCTTTGACCCTTCTCTTTCTTAATCAATACAGTCTAAATTTCTTATCTTTGGGGGAGGAGCAGTCTTGAGAGGCAGGGCAGTAAAATGCCTTCCTACTAGGGAGGTGCGAGCTGAAATGCTACAAGTCTCTGCTGGCCACAGAACCCAGAATTCCAGGCCAGTACTTGTGTTTGATCTGCCATCAGCCATGGTGTACTACCGAACTGAAGCTGGGACTCAGTGAGATTTAGGTTTTGCAGTAGGCCCTGTATTCCTCCTGTGCTCCACCCCACTTTAATTTCTGACCCACTGGGTGCTCAGATGTGCCCTCCAATGTCATTACTGTGTTAATGCAACTCTGCGTTTTAATAGGACTGCTTGCGGGGGACCCTACCTATATAGCGTTATGGCAGAGTTACTGTACTGTCATTTGACCTTGGACACGGTAAAAAGCATATGACACTTAGTGTGTTTCCAAAAAATCCATATCAGTTCTTGGCAGTAACCTATGCACTCTGCTTTCTCCTTGATGCAGGTGTTAATGATTTGTTTTAAATTTAGTTACTGCGGCAGTTAGAGAAGGTGTATAAAAGGCCAAGCTACTGTAGGGCTTGGTTGAGGTAGCCATTGTTTCTCCCTGTTTGAAATCATGACAGATTTTGAAAAGAGAAGGAAATGAACTTTAGGCTAGATTCTGTTTGGTTTCTAGACCATGGAATCAGTCGTTGTGTTGTCTTTGTTGTTGGGTGACCTGGTGTGAAGACATTGCTCAGAGCAAGGAACCAGCAACTTATTTGCATTAACTATTAGATAAGAGATTCAAGCTCTGGCAATCAATAGGAAGCCCTGCCAGATCTTCCTGGTGATCAGTGGGGGTGACAGATGTCTCCCTCACATCTGATAAGAGAGTGTAACATGATAGCGCTGCAGAGGATTCTGGTATTGTTGGAAGAGTGCCCTTTCTGCTGGTACCTAAAGATGAGCTAAGAGAAGAAACACAGGATTTCTGAAACATAGCAATCAAGTTGTAGGGCTGCATATTGATTTGCCTAACAATTTAATGAGGCCGAAATATGCCTCTTTTAAAAATGAGACCATTTTAAAGCCTCGAGTAGACTAAATAAGAATACTTAGGATCAGTTGCTGTGACAGACAGGCCATACTAGCCTAATTAAAGATGTGCATAACATATTGATGTTGCAATAGAATTTCCTGAATTGTGGTTATAGCAACAATTAAGGAACAGAACTGACTTTCTTGGCAATAAACGCACACACTCCACAAATTCAAATAAATGTACACATGTAACTAAAGCTGACATGAATACGTTTTTTATATTTGGGAATATAGGCTTTGGGTTTTTCATAAGTATAGTGAGAGCAATTATATGCAAATGAATGTTCCAAAAGTTTAAATCTCATCGATTTAATTGTTAATTAAATTAAAAAAATTAAATTGTAAATTAAATTACATTTGTGTAATCGTAAAGTAAGAGAAATTTCAACTATTAAATTGTTATAGAAAAGGAAACAACTAAATTAACATACCATAAAGATTACTTATTTGGCATGTGCATATTAAATTCATCATTTTTAAGATAATTTATATTTTTCCTAAGTATAAGGGCATATATTTATTGAGTGGAGAAGATATGATGTTTCTCAGTGTGGTCATGAGGTATAAACTCCCCAGCAGTGGCTGCATGTCAAGGCAGTCTCTGCTCCAGAGCCTCATGGGAGGGACAGACATAACTATGGGCTAGAATAGCTCCATGAAGCTTTCATGGGAGAAGTGAGACTTGTGTGTAGGAGAAGAATTTGGATGGCATGGAGAGAAGAGAGAAAGTTGAGTTAGGGAAAAGAGCAAGAGCCAAAGTTCTGATTAGACCCTGTCCATTTTCCTTCAGTTCCTACTCATTACCACTGCCAGTAGGCCAAGTACACTAACCGGAAAGTTAACGTGAACGCCTACTGTTGGTGTTGGACATCACCCCTGCCTCACACTCACCTGATCCATTTCTTACCTCTTTCTGGTTCTGTCAGCCTTGTTGCTAATCTCTTGCCTCTGAATTTTGTTGGGCTATTGACTGCAAGTCTTGGAGCGCTCATGCTTTGGTCCTGCTGTACCGAAACCTACATATGGGGTCACTTCTAATAATGCTTCCCTCTATGTACCCCCAAAATAGACATGGCATCCTATGCCCAAGGAACCCCTGAGGAACGCCAGAGGCCTGCATGATCCTCTGACTTTCCAGAGAAGGAAATCAGACACACGTGGGGTCAATAAGTAGGCCCATTTGCCTGGAACGCAACTTACTCTAGGGAATAGAAGATAAACAATGCATTCATTGGGGAATGATGATGTAGTTTGGGAATGGAATCTCTGAAAAGGGAAAAACCACATGCTTACTTGGCAAAACAGTAGTATATACATACATACATACACATTCATGAACCAATATAAACAAATAATACGGAAAAGAGAAATACATATATATACACACCTATATGCATGTGATCTATACATACACACATGCTTACAGAACAACTTATACTTTCTTAAATACACATAGACTGTATGTATATATACTATATTACATAATTAAATGCTTAAAATATAGGATTAGTCAGTTAGGTATATGTGGTATCTTTTATACTTGTCTCCTCTTCACTGCCTCTTTATTACAGAAATAATCCCTCCCTTCTGATGACAGGGGTGAGCAGAAAATTCAGGCTAGTAATGGGCCAATCAAGTGATTGGCCAAGAGATGGACACATGGCTCAAGATAAGCCATTTTGAACTCTTCCCAGACTTTATTATTTTCCTGGGTAATGCTGTGCTCTTTTCTTTAGTTGTAGAGCTGTTGAGATGGGATTTTCTGGGTGGCAGTGGCTGCGTTCCCTGGAGGGGACAAGACCAAGACACAAAGAGAAGCAAAAATCAGTTGCAGAGCTAAAGCTAGGGCCTGAACAAACGCTCTGGTGCTGAGACCAGTCAATCTACCCTCCTCTGTGGTTTGGGCATATAACCTAATAAATCCCTCCTTTTTATGTGTGCTGCCTTGAACTATGTTTTGGTCACTTGCAACCAGAGTCCTAGCTGATACATACATTATACGTTAAAAGTATTTTATAAGAACAATAACCAAACATTCTGAAACTTGTCTTTAAACAAGGTGCTGCCTGCAGGATGTGAGGAGCTACCTTTCCAAACCCATACTTCATAACCGCTGGGAGGCTTTGCACGAGGAGACACTTCTGTCACTCCATCAGTCCGCTCAGGTGTCCACAGAGATGCGCGCTGTCTTCCTCATCAGGGACATATGTCTAGGAAACTAGCTTGTTCTTTTGAGAGGGACGTAAAGGTCATGATTTCCCAAGGTCATCAAACCAGAAAAGGGCCAGACAAGACTGATTACTTACTGACTTTCTAGTCTTACTCAACTGATAAATCATATAGTTTTATTATAATTATTCAGTTGAAATCTTCCCTATTGCTATGAGGCATCATCAGTCAAAATAGATTGATTTTCACTTTACAAATCACATTTGTTATTGATGAAAGATCCATTATTTTCATAGTTTTCAACGTAGTAATTTGTTCCCCAGGAAGATACAGGGAATTTTATTCATTACAGAACCTTAAGTAGATAAATGCCCATTTGCCAACTGCCATGTTAACACACTTGAAAGGGGCCTATGAAAAATTGAAATTCATTTGTGACAAGCAAAGAAAGACAAAACAGAGCACCCACAAAAAAGCATCCTGATAGAACTAGGGCCCCAGTGGTAAGAGTTTTGCTTCAGCTTTTCTCAAGTTCCAGCCTGACAGAATGACTAACACAAAAACCATTTATCAAGTGGCAGTTAGTAGTAACCATGAATAATAGTCAATCCCAAATATTTAATAAGTGCTTGCTCAGTTCTAGATCTTAGCTGTGCTAAGGATCAGCAAGAAACCCCAGTTTTCAAAAAAACTAAAATTGGGGTTCACCAAGGAAGAGAATGAGAAAGACCCAGTTACAAGTGTCCTGGAACAATACCATCTAAAGGGCTTTGACATTTCATCACAACAGATTTATTCCACTGCTGTTAAGGATAGAGAACACTCAAGTAATTTTCATTAAACAATTGTACTCAGTGTGTGGGGGATAATTTGTCACTAAGTAGATAGCATCGAGCTGTGATTTCTCCAGCCTAGTGATTTTCCAGAGTAGGCTTACAAAGGTTTACGTACAAAAGAAAAATATTTATTAAAGAATTTTCATTTCAAATGTAACTCTACATCTCCTATATCAAATAGTATCCTACAAGACTTAGGAAATGGTATATCTGGTTCACTGAGCAATCTGGCTAATGGAAGAATTTTAAGTAGTTAATAAATAGATGATTGATTTAAAAGGAAAAGGAAATGAAGAGTTCTGGTCTGGCAATATGGTGGTCTCTGAGAACATGACAGCTCTCTTGCTGTCATGCTGGATAAATAGGTTGCCTTATTTAATGCCCAGCTGACACTGCCAGAAAAAAAATAAATCTTTAGGCACCAGGAACTCCAAAGGAATGGAGATAGATGTAAGCATGAACGTGGATGTTGTGGTTTCCTGGAGTTTTATTATTATCAGCCATGGAGGGGGTACATAATATCGACCCCCCAGAACAGAAGGCAGGGCCTTCGTTCACTAACGAACACAGAGAGTGAGAACCATCTCCGCCCCACTCCTTGTCCATACACAGCCCTAAAGCTGGGCGCTTAACAGCTCTGCCCTAGTGAAAGGGGAGGCTGGGGAAGAAACCTGAAACCTGGCACAGAGCGCCAATGAGGAGGCTTATTTATATCTTTGGTTTTTGGATAACAAAAAATCATCCCTGGAAATTCAAAATGCTAGACCTCTATCCTAGTGGTCTTTCAGTTTGAATTTTACTACTTAAATTTCTAGGCAATCAGCAAGATGAGAAATCAACCCCAAATTTGGTCTCCAGCTAGTGATAAACTGGGGTTAAATTGACTAGAACTCCCCAGGAAGGTGTTCCCACAACTCGGACACAAGTGCACCATTAAAAATGATAAGACGGAAGGAAACAGTGTGTTACTGTGAGGATTTGCATGCTTTGCTATAGAAGATATCTCTGTTGCTTACAGTGTGTTCCCCTGTCCTTAGTTGTGGTCTTCCATCATATGCTGTGCATTTGCTCTCTCGTCCTCCTCAGTGGGAGAATTCTCAGTTCCCAAATGTACCTGGTTCAAGGCATTTGGCTGGGAAAAGGGATCATGGACCCGTGTACTTAAGCATTTCACATGCCATCATTTCTTTTAGTCCTTACAGACTACATATTATTTTACTGATTTAATTTATTTTGCAAGGCCCCAAATTGGTGATTCTGTGCCAGTGACTTTAGTCGTCCTGTGAGGGCAAAGGCAGAGCCCGAGATTACATTAGTCAGCAAATTTCATTAAATGGTTTCACGAGGGTTGGTCAGTTCATCAAGTCAGAAAGGTCACTGGCTCATAATTGCTGAATGCACTACATCCTGAGCCCCGTGGTAGGTTTTGGAATTGTAAAGATAAAACACTTTCATATGTTGAATGGTAATAAGTGAGGTAGAGGATTATTTTAGCTCTTGAAGTGTAGGCCTAGAAAGATAGTTTGGAGACAGTAGCTCCAAATATTCAGTATAATGGTCTCTGTCAGGATGGTAAATCTAGGTGACATTTCGCTTAATCACGTTTTCCATTTTTTCTATGATGAGCAAGTATTGTATTTGTTATTAGGAAAAATTAGTAGAATTAAGTCCTTTATTTATTTTTTTTTTTAAAGATTTTATTTATTTATTTGACAGATAGAGATCACAAGTAGGGAGAGAGGCAGGCAGAGAGAGAGAGAGAGGAGGAAGCAGGCTCCCTGCCAAGCAGAGAGCCCGATGTGGGACTCGATCCCAGGACCCTGAGATCATGACCTGAGCTGAAGGCAGCAGCTTAAACCACTGAGCCACCCAGGCGCCCCTAAGCCCTTTATTTTTAAAGCAATATCTATCTGTGAAATATTTTAGAGCTGTTTTCATCATTTAAAAAAATGGAATTTAAGATATCTAGATAAATATATTGGAGTATTTTAAAAGTGAGTACTCCCATTCCTTAAGTGTGGGTTGCTTATAGTGACTTCCTTCTGAAGAGTACAATATTGAAAGGGAAAAAAAATAGTAATTTTATAGTGGAGAAACTACCTCGGCCAGGTGAACAAGGTCATTATCAATAGTGATAAATCATGTGGGTAGTATATACCCTTGGTGTAAGGCCATGAAATGACACTTTGCCTCTACACTCTTCTTTTCTCAAACCCATAACTCCTGTGTAATCATGAGAAAAACCCTAGACAAATGTAAATGGAGGACCATTCTGACCAGTACTACTCAAAACTGCCAGGGTCATAAAAACAAGGGAAATTTGAGAAACTCCCAAAGCCAGGAGGATCCTGAGGAGACATGACTGCTACCTGTTATGTGGTATCCTGGATGAGTTCTTGGAACAGAATAAGAGTATTAGGTCAAAACTAAGAAAATCTCCATAAAGTATGGACCTTGGTTACTAATTTACCAATATTGGTTCATTAATTATAGCAAATGTATCATACCAGTACAAGATTTTGATAATAGGGGAAACTGGAGGTGTAGTATTTGGGAACCCTCTGTATTGTCCTCTCAATTTTTATGTGAATCTAAAACTGTCCTAAAATAAGAAGTTAATTTTTTAAAAAATGGCAGTAGGTTTTCGATCTTTGTATCTGGAAGGTTGGAATTGCCATTAACTGAGATGAGGAAGACCACAGAAAGAGGTGGTTCAAAATAATTTGAAATTTATAATAGTCCAGCACCACAGCAAGGGATGTATAAGACAGGTGCACTGTGAATATACCATTGTCTTAATTTTCTATACTGAATACAATAGATACTTTTGGGGAAAAGTGAATATCCTAGAAATAATTCCTGTAGTCTTCAAAAAACTTAAAAAATTCAAGTTCTTCAAAGATTCCTCCAAAAACACATTGGAAACCAATCTGAGCTTTATCCTCGTGCACTTAATCAGTTTTCTCTATTGTTAATGCGGCCCACTTTTTGGCATTGCAAATGATTTGTAGAATGCCTAGAAGGAAAGATTCAAGTAAATAATTTCTTGGTTCTGTATGGTATTATATTTTGCCAATAACTAACTTTTTTCCCCATCTTTTTAAAAAGATTTTATTTATTTATTATTGATTTTAGAGAGAGTGTGTGCAACCTGGGAGGAAGAGGAAGAGGGAGGGAGAAGGAATCTCAAGCAGACTCCCCACTGAGCATGGAGTCCCATTCGGGGCTCAGTGTCACGTCCCTGAGATCATGACCTGAGCTGAAACCAAGAGTCAGAGGCTTAACTGACTGAGCTGTTCAGGCACCCCTTGCCAATAACTTTCTTTTTTTTTTTTTTTTTTTTAAAGATTTTATTTACTTATTTGACAGAGAGAGATCACAAGTAGGCAGAGAGGCAGGCAGAGAGAGTGAGAGGGAAGCAGGCTCCCCGCCGAGCAGAGACCCCGATGCAGGACTCGATCCCAGGACCCTGAGATCATGACCCGAGCCGAAGGCAGCGGCCTAAACCACTGAGCCACCCAGGCGCCGCTGCCAATAACTTTCTAATAAGGCTCAATAATGTTTATTGGATGGAGGACACTTAGATATCTTTCAGTTATCTTTCCCAGAGCTCACAAGATGAGGTTTTCCAAAGCGTGTCCCCAGAAGGTGTCAACAATTACGTAACAGGAGTAATAATAACAATGATAATAATAAGCCAACACATACAGTGCTTGCTATGTGCCAGACACCATTCTAAATACTTTACATATTCTTATCTATTTAAACCTCGTAATTCTAATAATTAGGTATTATTATCGTCCCATTTTGCAAATGAGGAAACAGAGGCTCAGAAGAGATACCTTGTGGAGGGTTGCATGGCCTTTGAGTGGAGTTGCTGAAATTGGTACCCTGACTCCAGAGCCTCTCCTCTTCACTACCACATGTACTGCCTCTTAGAATAAGAGCTCACATGTAAATAGAGCAGGGACATCTCTGCTCCCGGAAAGATGGAAAACTTGAGGATGAGCCGAGGGACTACTTTCTTCCTCAAAAAATGCCTCTTTCACGTTTCTTATATATGCCAGAAATAAGGTAAATGCCACTGAAGTATTGTGGCAACTTCAAATGTCCTGTATAGGTAATGTCCCCCTAGGTTTAGTATGCGGAAGTACTGTGCACCTAGGTTATATTTTTTCTGGTCTTTATTGTTTCTCCCAAAACTCTTGAGACAGAAGTAGTTTCATTTAAATATCCTATTGCCTTACTTTCCTATTTAGTCTTTCTCTATATGCAGACAGGGTTATGAAGTTATAATTGTGGTATATAGAGAAGGTTGTGTATATTTTTTACATAGCTAACCATTTATCACTACATTCATTATTCTATAATCCCTTTTCCCTTTGTTTTAGGAAGCCCATTATATGGTTGTGCGTTTGTTTGTTATACTGCACTCTTTTGTGAGGTCCAGTTAAGTTTTAGAAGTTTCCTTTAGATTGTTTCTATGTGCAATCTCAGTGTTTATATATATATATATATTTTTTTTAAAGATTTTTATTTATTTATTTGTGACAGAGATCACAAGTAGGCAGAGAGGCAGGCAGAGAGAGAGGTAGGGAAGCAGGCTACCTGCTGAGCAGAGAGCCCGATCCGGGGCTCGATCCCGGGACCCTGGGATCATGACCTGAGCCGAAGGCAGAGGATTTAACCCACTGAGCCACCCAGGCGCCCCACAATCTCAGTGTTTTTAAATGATCCTTTTCAAAATTTTATGGTATTAACTAGTTAAGCTTATCATACAATTGTAAACAATAGCTTCTAAAGAGATTTTTAAAAAGAGTGCTTCTAATGTTTGATCACTCAGAATAAAATTGACCTGACTTGAATTTCTTTGCCATATTAGGGAAGAATCCTATTGCTTTTAAAATCATTTTTCTAAAATCATATTTGTATGTGTTAAATTTTGTCAGGTGACTTTTTGGGCATCTATTGAAATGACTGTATGGTTTTTCTCTTGAAACTTATCAAGATGGTACTTTGTTTTGAATCACCTTTACCAACTGATTTCCTTTTTTTCTTAGTGTAAGCATTAGTCAGAATTTTTCAGAGAAACAGAACCAACAGAAGGTGTGTATTTATAGAGATTTGTTTTAAGAAATCGGCTCATGTGATTGTAGAGGCCTGGTGAGTCCAAAATATGATTGGGGTAGTCTAGCGTTCTTGAGTTGCAGTTTGGTCCAAGGACAGTCTGTTTTTAAAGAATTCCTTTTCTCTGGGTGAGGTCAGCCTTTGTTCTAGTAGGACTTCAAATGATTGGATAAGGCCCACCCACATTATGGAGGGTACTTGGCTATACTCAAAGTACAATTTAAGTGTTAATCTCTTGGGGTGCCTTGGTGACTCAGTTGTTAAATGTCTGCCTTTGATGCAGGTCATGGTCCCAGGATCCTGGGATCCAGCTCCGTATCGGGTTCCCTGCTCAGTGAGGCGTCTACTTCTCCCTCCCCGACTCCCCCTGCTTGTGTTCTGTTTCTTTCTATCTCTCTCTCTGTCAAATAAATAAATAAAATCTTTTTTAAAAATTAAAAAATAGGTGTTAATCTCATCCAAAAAACAATTTCACAGACATATCCAGAATAACATTTCACCAAACATCTAGCCATCATAGCTCAGTAAGTTAACATGTAAAATTAATTATAACAGTATATAAGGCTTTTAATGAATCAATGAATTTAAAAATATCTCACAGTATGAGTTATGTAACATTATTCTCCCATATTGTGGATGAGGAAGTTGAGACTAAGAAAGGTTATACAACTTGTTCCAAGTCACACTTGCTTCTGGTGGCAGGGCTGAGTCTTGAACTCTGGACTCCACAACTCTAGGGTTAGTCATATGATCAAGACCATCCAGTGTGTTAACGTGTTATTCTCCATACTGGTCCCCTACTTCCTTTGGTCGGTGTTCAGCTGCCTATGTCTCTCATATGTCACTTGGTCTTGTCTGCTTTTGTGGGTTGGATGATGAGTAATAAGAGTTGAGATTATACTTACTGCTGTGAGCTGATGTAAGTTGATCACCTTGCTGCAGTCTGCATCTGGGCTGAGTACAAAACTGAAGCTCTCTTCCTGACTTTTTACTCTGTTGTACTGGTAGACATAATAACCAAAGCACCACCATTCTTGCTATCTTGCTGATGAGTTGACCTCATACTTCTCTCCTTATATTTTTCAAAAGACACAGGATGTTTTGCAAGTTATTTAAGCCCTGTTTCGAAAGCAGTATGGTTGATGACTGTGTTTCATCCCTGGCTGTACTGAGCCTTTTAACCCTGTATCCTTGAAATAATATGAGCTTTCTGGCAGGATGTGTTCAGGACAGCCTTTCAGAGCAAAAATGTTGATGTTCCCAAATTAAAGAGCTCATGGTCTATGGTAATATATTCTCTTGATTTAAAATAAGGTGGAAATTGGTGTAGTTTTTCAGAAATCCACAGAGGATGAAAATGAGGCACAGTTTTGGGTGCTCAGCTATAAGCCAAATAGCCCTTGTGTTTCTTTCTTGAACATCTACTTCAAAGAGGCAGATTTGCTTTTGATATCCATGGGAGCATGCATATGAACTGATTCCGGTGCCCTCATCATCTCCAGAATTATTTGTTTGTTTGCTTACTTACTTATTTATTTATTTTGTGCACAGGTCTGTGGCCAATTTGCTTCTTTGTTTCTTGAAACCAGCACGATCATTATAATTCTCCTTTTCATTAAATAACTCACTCTCAGCCCGTTGTTGTTATTCTCCACTTAGAGATTGGGAATGGAGTCACCTAACATGAGGTCATTCATCTCTTCAGCGAGTGCTGTGCCTGTGTTGCAAATTCTTATGCTGACAAAAACACAGGAAGCATGGCAACAGAATCATATTCACCACCTGAGCCGCCTTGACATTTTCCTGCTAGTAGGAAGCTTTCTTTTTTCTCTTTTGCTTTAAACTCAGAAGAATGCATCCTAAATTCTGTAGGCTACCTAATCATGCCCATGAGCTTTCTCTTTTCAGTGCAACCTGCCCCTGTAACTGTTTTTTTTTTTTTTTCTTTCTGTAAGCGATGCTAAATATGTAGAAAGCCAATTAGGATGTTTCACTTAGGATTCCTTTGCTTAACTGTTTCTCAGAGCTTATGTGGCATAACTGCTAGAATAAGGTGTTAGAAGAAGAATAACATGTTCTCTATTGGTCTTTCGAGATCTCACCTTCATGCCTTAGCTCAGACTGGAAGGCTCCTACCTGTCATCTCTTGATGTAGAAAATCTACCCACCCCTCAACGCCCTGTCCAAACGCTATTTCCTCCATGGTGGTTTGCCTGATTCTCCATAGAAGTCACGGTTCCTTCCTGTGAACCCCTCAGCACTTTCTATTGTCACTACGATTGATAAACACTTGCATAATTCTTCTTGCCTTACAAAGTTTATAAACATATTATCCCATGTAATAAATGATCTTATGAACCTGATATCATCTCCGTTTGAATTAGACACATTAAATAAATGAAGCACAGAGAGACTAATTTGTTAAAATGCTGCACACTGTCCGCTATCTTCTGACATTTAGTCTCTTTACCAGCTATATCCTTTTGGTCTTAAACTATTGTCATCATCTTAGCTAACCCTTACGGTGCACCTCTTTTTGCCAGACATCCTTCTAGGTGGTTATATGCAGCAGAAATAATACCTAACACCAAATTGCAGAAATAATACCTAAGCTTCTTGCCAGATACTTAGTCTTCAAAGCAACCCTATGCAGTAGATATCATTATCATCCCACTGTTTGCTGGTGATGACTCCAAGAGACAGAGAGCTGAAGTAATTTACTCAAGAGCAGATAGCTGCAGGAAGTTACTGGGAGCATCATAGTCTTTCCACCTCACGAATATGGTGTCTAGTCAGTGAAAATGCTGTGGAAACTCAGAATTATCAGAGGCCACACTTCAGCCACCAAAGAAAGATTATCCATCTCCTCTGCATTTCAGATCTTCCAGTAATGCATTCTATAGGCAGAATATAAATGCCATCGAGGACCATAGTGATCAGGAAGTCTGTTCGTTTTTCAGCCTTTGCTCTGCAAGATAGGGGAAGAGCACAGAAGAAGGTAAAAATAGCGTGCGCTAATAGGTGATACCTAGCATAGCTGTGATGCTGATGTGAGGCTCTTGGCGGTTCCTTCTGAGTAAGACCCTGCTAAGATGGTTGTCGGATGTTGTCACTCAGATCTGTAGTGGTTTCACCTGACCAGTGCAGGGGAGATGAACCACCATATAATTTGATGTAGAAAAAGGTTGCTTGTTAAGGAATAGTGGAATACAGGACTGAGGAAGGAGTGGATGTTTTCTCAGCTTATGAGCAGGCACCCATTCCATCTTTAACAGAAAATTAATCGGGCAAACAAATGCCCAAGGACTATATCCAGATGTGTTCCTAATGCAGTCACTCAATGGATATGCCACCATCCAAGTAATCCTAAGTAATGATTGAGTAGAACCTTTGTTCCCCCTTTCCTGCTCAAATGCTGCTTCATTAACATTCTTGTTCGGAACCATCATCTCCTAAGTGTTCTGCAACTTACCCCTCTAATTGCTGGATGGATTGCTCTCAATTCTTCATCTAACCCAGTTGCTGGCAGGTTCCTTCTCCAGTAACAGTCTTGGCATGAAAATGTCGCATCACAGAAATTCCCCACTACCGCCAACTGATTAGGGCGGACTTTGAGCTGATGAGTATGTGTCTCGGGGGGGGCCTTTGTTTGAAAAAGTGTCAGAGACTCTGTTTATGGGGAAACGAGTGTAAATGTAAATGTAGACATTTGTTTACCAAAAAGAGTGGTAACTGAAGAATTACTAGCTAATAATCACCCCACTTGTCAGTGTACTGTGTCTTTTCCAATTAGTCCTCTCTTTATGAAGAAACCTGC
Organism: Meles meles; assembly: GCF_922984935.1. Taxonomy (NCBI): domain Eukaryota; kingdom Metazoa; phylum Chordata; class Mammalia; order Carnivora; family Mustelidae; genus Meles; species Meles meles. The sequence continues at coordinate 152,764,318 of NC_060066.1, read as the reverse complement.
CTAGAATATCTCACGGATTTTTCTCCCACAAGTGTGCTTTTGGGAAGTTTCCTGGAAGATTGATCGGAACACAAGGATTTCAGTTCATGGCGTCCTGTTAATCAGCTCAGATTTGTTAACGTCATTAGTGCTATAAATTTCCTTGTACTCACAGTTTTCCTTACCTGGAGTTAATTCTGTGTCAGCGCATTAGTGTGGGCAGAGTACCTTCCACCAACTCAGTGTTTTTAATGGAGCTTACTTGGTTTAATAACAACGGAGATCCCCAAAGGGAAAGCAAGCTGTTTGGTTCAGATGTCTTGTGGGAGCTGAACCCACCAGTTGCTCTGCTGGGGAACTCATCACTAACCTGCCAACACTGGTTTCTGTATCCCATCAATTCCTTTTCACAGAAGCCGTGAAGTGAGGTGCACTTTCTTTATCTAGTCATTTCTTTTTTCTTGCTTTTAATGCATGAAAGAGACACAGTACCATTTGGGAAAGTTGGGACTTGGCAAATTGTAAGATTGATTTTCCTTTGTTGGTCCCCATAGTAGTCAGATCGAGATAAGATACTTAACTTCACTGGGCTTTGAGTTGCCTTCTATAGAACAGAGTAGACACCAGTTCTTGGAAAGAAATAAGGCCGTGATGAGTCAGGTTTCCACCATGCGTCGGCTCTGCTAGGGGTTAAGGGCTAATGGCATTCCTTGAGGGAGTGGAGAAGGTGGTTACAAGGTTAGAGCTTGTGTTGTGAATCCATGTAGAGTCCTTATGACTGTTTGATCTACAGACTCTGACATGTGCCCGTCTCTCACTGCACCCCTCCTTCACAGAGCTTGGTGCTTTGGCTGTGCTGAATCACTTTGAGTTCCAGAATGCACAGTATATTTTACACCTTTCTGAATTTTCACGTGCTTGCCCCTCCCCTCATTTACCTGGTGAACTACTCAGCTTCCAGGCCTTTTCTGATAACCTCCTCTTTCTGGGTGTGCTTGTGTTCTTACGTGGCCTCAACATATATCTATCAGAGCCTCTTTAACTGTATATGCCAGTACTTGGTGCAGAGCTGACTTCTGCTCCATAACCATGTGGCACTTACAGGTAGGATCCTCTTTATATCTCAAGCCCTTTCATTTTCTTTCTGCCAAGATTAGTGCCTCCACTCAGAGAGAAGCGCATCCAAAAATATTTTATAATGTGTGAATTTCAGTGTAGTGTTTATTTCCGACCTAACAGAAAAACAGATTGATTTTATCCAGAGATGTGCCTCTCCTCACACATAGTATATTCAATGGGTAGAAATGCTCAGTAAGATTTGTATTTTAAAATCACAGGAAGGAGGATAAGCGATCAGAAAATATGAAGGCAAAAAAAAAAAAAAAAGAAAATATGAAGGCAGAGTTGAGTTCAATATAAGTAATAACTTTCTGGGCATCCAAACTGTTCAAAGTTGGAATGTGCTATCTTGTCACATAATGGGGTCTCATGACTGGAAGTGTTCATACCAAGACTCACAGGGATGCTGTCAAATATATAGTCTTATATTGTTTTGGAAATAAGTGCTTGCCAAGATCCTTTCTAATCTTAAGGGTCTATTTTTATCTCTGTAATTCAGTTCAAATATTTTTAAGTTCTCATAATTTCCAATTATGGAGTTGATATCCATCAATTTATCTCAACCTTCATTAAAATTTTTTTATTAATCCAAGTCAGTGAAACAATTATCTTCTGCCTCACTCCCCAAAGAATCTCGCTGTCCTTGTTTATCCATGTTTTGTTTCTCTCCTTGTCTATAAATACATGGCAAAATTCCTAAGACTTTTAAAAGACCTATCAATTTAAGTTGACCAATACTTGAATAATGGGCCAGGTGCAATAGGACATAGTGAAGATATTAAAATGATTATGGTAGCTGACATTTGTCAAGTGCTTCCTGACATTTTACATATATCAACACATTTGTTATTTACAACAATGCTATGTGGCAGGTAAGTAGTTTCCCATTTTATACATTAGAATTCTGGGACTCGGGAAAGTTAAGTGATTTGCCCAAGACCATAGAGCTACTAGGTAGAAGAAACCCAGGAATCTGAACCTGTAACTTTGAACATTGCTGACTTTTGATGAATAAATTTAATAAGATACTATCTCTTACCTTCAAAGATGATTTCACCTGGTAGAATTACATGTGTTTATTATACACCAGACAAGGTGGTGCTTGCTTTTACTTATTCTGAAGATTTCTGCCTTTGTGCTTCTCTTTGCTTTAATTGCTTCCTAGCATTCTGGCAATGGCATCCATGCTCCTTTGATCTACAGCATTTATGATTTTCTAAACTTGCTATCTAACTTTAGCAAGTTTGAACTGAGTCTGAACTCAGAGGAGTGGAATTCTGTCTCCATGATTATGTTAATTATCCTGTCCTGAAAGTCTCCCTTTATATTTTGCTTTTGTGGGAACCACAGTAGTGTGCCATGATCCACAGACAGACGGATTTCTTCTATGAGCACACCTTAGACCTTGTAAAGTATAATTGAGAGAAGCCATTTTCAAATTTTAACATTCACCTGAAGGATTAGGCAAAACACCAGTTGCTGGGCCCCAGCCCCAGGGTCTCAGATTCAGTTGTTCTGGGATCAGTTTCAAAAGTTTAAATTTGGAATGTGTTCTCAGGTAGTGCTGATGTTGCTGGTACTGGGACCGTGATTGGAGAGGTTGGGCTTTCTACAGGTTAGACCGGGTCACAGATGGCAGAGGTGTGTTTAGAAAGCTTCACAGGTGATGCTAATGCACACTCAGGAGTTACACATTTTCACAGTATTATTCTAACTTTCAAAAAGCTTGAGTCAGTGCCATTCAATCATCTACTGACTTTGTTAGTTTGCTCTGAGCACTCTCTACATTTGTCACTCCTTGGTAACATGCCTACACCTACTTGGTTCAAAAGATCATTTGGGAGCAGAACTCAGGCTGATGTCTATCTCAGTAAAGACCAAGCAAGTAATTAATTGAAGATTTAATATACCTCCTTTTCCCAGTAATGTTTTCCAGTTACCACACATGGCACAGCACGTGGTAGGTGCTCAAGGAACGTGTGTGGGATGAATGGCTATCTCTTACAATAACACCCTTATTCCACTAGGCTAGGCTGACTGACCATATTATCTCTAGCATGCTAGAATGATAACCTACTTCTGATAAGATTACTGATTCTATTAATCCAAAAGAGCCATGCAAAATTGTTTTCCTCTTTTTACTTGCTATTTTCAGTTTTCCCAACTTGGGCTCAGCCCGCAGTGCCATAGCTGGACGGGCTACATTGATTTTAATAAGGACTCCTATTTCGGTGAAGAATGATAAACAGGTCTGGAGGGCAGGGTCAAACTCCCCAAGTCTGCCTGACACGAGGCAAGGACGAAAATGCTAGAGCAGGCTGAGCAGGCTGGAGGGAAGATGCACTTCCTCACTGTGGATTTCCTTGGAGTGCCATTAGCTTACTGGGAAGAACACAGGGTAGATTGCATTTACATGAGGGAGGCGAGGCTGAGCTCAGTTATCTTAAATTTTTTTGGCATCGTTTCAATTATTTGTTGGAATAATGGAACTTTGATCTAAAACATGTTACTTAGTATCGTATTTCTTAGTATGGCAAGGCACAGACTGTTTACTGTTTTCCATAATGATGGTCGTGGAGTGCCCTTAAATTTGCTGCATAAGTGAATCCCAAGACAGTAGTGTAGAAAGCTCGATTCTAAACAGTAATGTGTCTTTGTGGTATAAACAAGGCTCTTGTATCCCATTTGCCATCGATGATGTAATCTCAGCACGTTGGGCGGTTTACAACAGTCATGTTTTTATTTGATCTCCATTAGAAAGTCGTGAGATAATCATTGGGCTCTTAACCTCATTATACAGGTGAGGAAACTAAGTCACTCCAGGTTTAACTGATTTGTTCCAAATGAAACAGCTGTGAGTGGTGAAGTCCATGAGGACATCTCAGGTTTTCCCACCCTCCCCCTACTCCGCTCAGTGCCTAATGTGGGACACTGGACTGCCCAGCACCTCTGTGAAGAGGAGCTCTTTTTATTCTCATTTGTCTGATTAGAGAAAATATGAGGCAAGAGAAAGGTTGGTGACTTGGTCCCAGTCAGAGGGCAAGGCTGATTCAGTGGCGCAGGCAAGGGTGAGAGTGGCGGGAATCTCATGTCCTGAATTTAAACAGAAATGCACCACCTCTCCCGCCTTCCTCCCAGCCATACCAGAAGGATTCTTTAGTTATTCCCCCTCCTGTCCGCTTTTGGTCTGGTCTGCGCCGTGTTTGTGCACAGCAGCTGCATTATCAAGTAGCCAGGGCTTCCTCCAGATGAGCTAATGCGCCGCCGGAGTGGGAACTCACAGGGCTCACTTCACAGGCCAAAGAAGGCATCTGCATTTGCCTCACAGCCCCAATTATTCAAATCTGCCCGCAGCTGGAGAAGTGACGTCCTGGGCAGAGGCCAGCCTCTGATCCCCGGGCTCTGCTTTCACCCAGATCGGTCCCCTCCTGTTGCTTAAGGGGAGGCCAGGCTGGGCCCCCTTGGACACCGTGCACAGTCATTCTGCAGTCCCCAAGCACCCTCTGGCTGCTGTGTCAGCAACTGGATGCTCGCCCAGGATCTGCAGGACTCTGGAGTCTGGAGCCTGCCGGCCTGCAGGCAAGAGAGCTGCCAGATGTGCGTGCTAATAAATGGCAAGAGCTACTGTGCAATTATCGTGGTACAGAAATAAGTCGTGAAATTATCTCTCCCACTGGGTTTGGAATCCAGAGTAACCGAGGCCACAAACTTCTCTTTGTGTGTGAAGTAGGACTAGTTACCAGTGGCTTCCATTCAGTGGTGTGCTCCTCTTGGAATGAAGCCTTTCTCAGCAGTCTAAATGGTGAGGGGCTTAAGAGCAGGTGGTCTAGCATTTGATACCGAACGTGTGGCCTGCAGACCACTATCACTTGGGTGCAGGTTAGAAACGTGAAATCAGGGGCACCTGGGGGAGCTTAGTCTGTTGTGTCTGACTCTTGATTTCAGTTCAGGTCATAATTTCATGGCCGTGGGGTCGAGCTCCTCTTGGGGCTCCATACTTAGTCGGGAGGCTGCTGGAAATTCTGTCCCTTTCCCTCTGCCCCTCCCCACCGCTCACACGTGCTCTCTCTCTATAAAAGAAATAAATACATCTTCCAAAGAAAAAAGAAAGAAATGTGGAATCAGAGCTTGTCCCAGACCTACAGAATCAAAATCTGAATTTTATGAAGATCTCCAGAGCATTTACTTGCATGTTTGAGAAACTCTGACCTCAATACGAGAACCCAAGGGGCTTGTGAGACCCGTGGGGGCTGTGCCCCTTCCTCCGTGGTTCTGTAGCATTCCTTGGTCACACCAAATGGGTTGTTCCCTGCAGTACTGAGAGTGCAGGGATATTAACCTTGCTCTGGGCCATAGTGACATTTCCGGAGGGCTGTGTGAAGTGGTATATGTCCAGACAAGGACTTACCGTTGCATGAACTTTCTCCCAGAAGTCCTTGAGCTGCATGGCCTCCACAGACCAGCCTCTTTCTGTCTCGCACCTTATCTTCAGAAAAGCCCCAGCTGTGCTGTGTGGGGGAGCCGCAGAGCTAATGGAGGAGCAGCACACTGAAAATGATGTTGTGGCTATTAACATTTTTATGGGTGGACTGCTTTGCAAAGCTGAGGGAAAGTATTATTCTTCCAGGATTAATATATTTAACAAAAAGTCTGCCAGGAGAGGAGGCTTTTGCTGATAAATATAATTCTGCTGTTGATTTATCTAGTAATGGAGACTTGAAATTACAGGAATCAATGTGTATGTGAAAGCCATTGTCATTTGGTTAATTATGTTTTGCCAGCAGTATGGGGAAGCACTTTATACTCGGTGCAGCCAAATGTATTTCAGCCAGAATCCTGCATTATAAGTGATGGGCCTAAGTGTGGATGAAGACAAAGACATCTCTAATTCCAGACTCCTGGACATGTGATGCATCTCTCCCCCCTCACACTGTGGCATTTAGGTCTGTTTCCTCTAGGGAAGTGATTCTCAAGTGAGGTGATTTTTTTTTTTTAACTCCCTCCCCCACCCATGGAACATTTATAAATCTCTGGAGACATTTTGGTTGTCATAACTAGGAGAGAGGTGATGTGGGGAGAGGCCAGGATGATACCTAGGAAGAATGTCCCACTGTGTATAGACCATTGTTCACTCTCATCCCCAGCAAAGAATGATCTGACCTGAACTATCGGTAGTGCAGAGGTTGAGAAACTCTGCTCCAGAGCACCCCTGTCTCTGAACGTGACCCAAAGAATTGGGAGCGACTCCATATCCTGTTTGTCAAGAGATAAATTAAGTCTACAGGTATCACAGTCATCTAGGATTATCTGCCAGGGTATCCACCTGGGATGGAATCAGGAGGAGCATCCAGTGAGAGAGACTGGAATGGTTCCCAGCTGTCTGTCATTGGTAGTCATGCTGTTATCAGGGACTTTCTCAGGGTTCCTTTTCCTTCTTTTTGATGAGTCAGCTACTGGTTTCAGAAAGTTAGCCTACACTATAGTCTCAGCATTGATATTTACTACTGAGTGACCTTGAGTGTAGTAGGCAGAGTCATGGGCCCCAAAGATGGCCCCATTCTAATTCCTGTAACTATGTTAGCTTCTGGCAAAGAGGACTTGCAGATGTGATGAAGTTAAGGATCTTGAGATGAGGAGATTTATCCTGGATGACCTGAGTGGGCCAAGTGTGGTCACCAGGGTCCTTACAGGTGAAAGACCGAGACAAGAGAGTTAGTCAGAGATGAAAGGTTCTGTGCTGCTGTTTTGAAGATGAAGTGAAATTCGAAGAAAGGACGTGAGGCAAGGAAGGCAGACCACCCACAGAAGCTGGAAAAGCAAGGAAAGGGATTCTCTCCTAGAGCCTCCAGAAGGCTCTAGGATACTAGTATTCAGTGGATACTTTGATTTGAGCCCAGAAAGGCCCAGATTTGGAATTCTGACTTCCATGACTGAGAGATAATGAATTTGTGTTGTTTTAAGCCACTAAATTTGTGGTAATCTGTTATAGCGGTATTAGCATACTAGTATGTTGAGTCAGATATTTTCCTCTTGCTATCCCGCTGTAAGATGGGGCTTGCTCCACTGTAAAATGGGCCTCATACTTCAGCGGTTACTTACTGATTACGTGTTGTGTGTCAGGCACAATTCTAAGCACTTGGGGCGGGGGGGGAGCAGTGAACAACACAGACCAACCGCTGCTCCAGCCTAGTGACAGGAGACCAGTAAACAACAAGAAATGTGTGGATGTGTACGGTTATGTGAATGGTAAGTGCTGTGAAGGAAAGTTGAAGCAGATAAGGAATGGCTTATCTTCCTTCCATGGCTGTTCTTAGAAGACATTCAGGGAAGATGACATTATGTGGTAAGATGTGGTAAGATGACATTCAGCAGAAACCTCAAGGAAGTGAGGGAGAAAGCCATGCAGGTATCTGAAGGAAGACTGTTCTCAGCAGGGGAAAAGGCAAGAACACGTGCCCTGAACACATGCTCCTAACTTGCTTCAGGGATTCAAAGGACAGGGAAGGAGCCAGTGTGGATAATGATAATAATTGCCTCACAGGGCTATTGTGAGAATTCCTGGCAAAATATATGAAACCCCTTGGTGAACTTCAAAGCACTTGGCAAATATTAGTTATCATTGCTACGGCCCCTCAGAATGGATTTGTGGGGCTGCCAGGTGACTCAGAGGGTGACCTTCATTTTCTCTCTGAACAAGAGTGAGGAGGAAACAGCCAATGGCCCCAGGCTCTGGGAATTATGCACAGAGGTCCAGAAAGAGAAGCAGTTTCCCAGCATGGAAATGCTGGTGAGTGAATGTGTGCCATTTAGATTGGCGAACCTTTGGGGGTTGGTGAGGACAGGGTAGGATGGATGGGAGATCATGGCCACTGTGGCCAGTCTCAGCTGTTACACCTCTCAGTCAGGAGGGTGCTCCCCGTAAGCCAGCTGGGGCTTAGAAGTGTACCTGTCCCTCATGAAGGCTCACAGCCACTCTTGGAAAGAAATCACTGAGGAATTTAGGGACCTTGAACCCTACCTGGCCAGGGACCAGTGAGAAGCACTTAGGATATCTTTTGACAGCCCAGCCTTGCTGGCAACTAATCCCCCAGGAGGAGTTAAGCTCTGCCAAAGGATGAAATTAAAATATTTGAAATATAATCCACACACTTCTTTTTCTAAGGCAGGTGGTGAAATTGTCTAGTTTTTATAAAAGCCCGAGAACATTAAAATACTGACATGCTGTGCAAGGCTTTGTGTTTGGAAGTAAGATTTTCCTCCACAACTATGGGGGATTGGAGGCGGCTCAGGGCGTGAAGCACCCAGAAGGTTTACAGAGTCTAGAGCTGACCTGTCTGCCTACCTGTTAACATCCTAGGTTTAAGGGACTTTTTCAGTACATTTTGTGTCTCTAATCTCATAATGACCATGGCAAGGTCATAGACGATGTGTGTGTATTTCATCCTTCTTTATGCTGAATAATCCACTTGTAGCTGAAAGGCATTTCAGTCATCATTTGATTATCCTGTTAGATTTTTTCTTTCCCTAAATGAGTTTCTCTAAGCTGTCTTTCTCTACTTTTTGATAGATAAATGGAATATCTTCAGAATTGAAAGATTAATGTGAGTGCTTTATCATCTGAGTAGGAAAGCTTTCTCTTTTGAGACACATAGTAACAAAAGTAAAATGGACATCTTCAGCCTTACCACTCTTTCTGTGAAAGAGCCTCACTATAAAACTTGGGCTTTGATACCAGTTTGCTCTGCAGTCTGGAGGAACTGTAAGAGGAAGGGTAAAGGAAGGCTAAGCAAGATGACCAAGTCCATGGGGCGCCTGGGTGGCTCAGTGGGTTAAAGCCTCTGCCTTTGGCTTGGGTCATGGTCCCAGGGTCCTGGGATCGAGCCCCAAGTCGGGCTCTCTGCTCGGCAGGGAGCCTGCTTTGCTTCCTTTCTCTCTGCCTGCTTCTCTGCCTAATGGTGATCTCTGTCTGTCAAATAAATAAATAAAAAATCTTAAAAAAAAAAAAAAAAAGATGAGCAAGTCTAAATCAGGAGAAACGAAAATAAAAAGAGGGGGAGATCTGTGTGTGCTCCGAATTCTGTGGGAGCTGAATCCGGATCCTAGAATGCCTGGGAAGATAGTCCAAACCAGACAGAAAGCAGGCATGCAGCCAGGATGAACAGCGAGAGCAGCTCTGAGGAACCGGAGGCTGTCTACTGCCGGCATGTAGGCAGCTTCCCTGGTCCTCAAGGTCACAACAAATACCTCTCTTCCTTCCCCTTTCTTCTCTTCAACATCTGAAGCAAAACCCTGTGGAGTACAGAGAAGTGAGGACCAAACACGTCCCTTTCGCTTTGAAGTGCTTTGATATTCTTCGCCTTTTATTTTTTTAAAACCTCAATAGCGTGTTAATGCCATGAAATAGCATGATTCCCTTGCATTCCAGGATAAGTGTGTTAGTGGAAAGTAATTGCAAGGCAAATTTTTACAGACGAATTAAGGCAGTCTGAGCATTGCCTCAAGTAGCATATTCGTTTATTTACATGTCAAAGGGCCGTGATACCTTCTAGATGATAGGTACAGAGCTAATAAGCACTGGTCATGGGATGGGTGTGGGGCAAGACCTTATCCTGGGGCTCCTGGAACTCGGAATGTAAATGGCTGTGGAGACAACACGCAATGAACAAATCGGCAACTGAATTCTAGTTTGTTGAAGTGGTGTGAAAAGACAGATATTATGCTAGAAGGGAGGAACTGCAGGTAGAGGATGAGGGAAGCAACTTCCAGCAGCCAGGGATGGCCTTCTTGAGATGGAATCTGAGAAGAAGCCAAGTACACTGTTAGAGACCAGGAATGGAAACTGTTCACTCTGGCTACTCTGGGAAGACGGCAAAGCCTGTGTTTACAAAAAGGGCTTTTCATACCATAAGATTTCAGGTGCGGAATTAAAGAGACAAAAACAAATGAACAACAGTAAAAGAGACAACAAAAAACCAGATTTAACTATAGAGAACAAACTGGTGATTGCCAGAGGGGAGGTGGGGGTGGGCCTGGGTGAAATAAGTGATGCAGAGTAAGGGTACACTTACCATGATGGGCACTGAGTCATGTATAGAATGGCTGCATTACTAATTGTACTCTTGAAACTAATATAACACCATATGTTAATCACACTTGAATTAAAAATATGTATTTTTTTAAAAGAGGACTTTGATTTATAGTCACATGGTCTAAAAGGGGTCTTTTCACCATATGCTTCTAAGGAGACTACTGGGTCCCCCCTTCCAAGCCACCCTAACTTTTTTTTTTATAATTAACATATAATGTATTATTTGCCCCAGGGGTACAGGTCTGTGGATCATCAGCCCACACATTTCACAGCACTCGCCATAGCACATACCCTCCCAAGGTCCATAACCCAGCCATCCTATCTCTACCCCCCAACCCCCAGAAACCCTCAGTTTGTTTCATGAGATTAAGAGTCTCTTATGGTTTGTCTCCCATCCGATCCCATCTTGTTTCATTTTTTCCCTCCCTACTGCCATGACCCCCCCACCCTGTCTCTCAAATTCCTCATATTAGAGAGATGATATGATAATTGTCTTTCTCTAATTGACGTATTTCGCTTAGCATAATACCCTCTAGTTCCATCCATACCTTTGCAAATGGCAAGATTTCCTTTTTTGATGGCTGCATGGTATTCCTGTGTGTGTGTGTGTGTGTGTGTGTGTGTGTGTGTGTGTGTGTATACACACCACATCTTCTTTATCCATTCATCTGTTGATGGACATCTAGGTTCTTTCCATAGTTTGGTTATTGTGGACATTGCTGCTATAAACATTCGGGTGCACGTGCCCCTTCGGATCACTACGTTTGTATCTTTAGGGTAAATACCCAGGAGTGCAATTGCTGGGTCATAGGGTAGCTCTATTTTCAACTTTTGGAGGAAGCTCCATGCTGTTTTCCAGAGCAGCTGCACCAGCTTGTCCTCCCACCCACAGTGTAGGAGGGTTCCCCTTTCTCTGCGTACTCACCAACATCTATCATTTCCTGACTTGTTAATTTGAGCCATTCTGACTGGTGTGAGGTGATATCTCATTGTGTTTTTTATTTGTATTTCCCTGATGCTGAGTGATGTGGAGCACTTTTTCATGTGTCTGTTGGCCATCTAGATGTCTTCTTTGCAGAAATGTCTGTTCATGTCCTCTGCTCATTTCTTTTTTTTTTTTTTTAAGATTTTATTTATTTGACAGAGAGGTGACAAGTGGCAGAGAAGCAGGCAGAGTGAGAGGGGTGAAGCAGGCTTGGTGCCGAGCAGAGAGCCCGATGTGGGGCTTGATCCCGGAACCCCGGGATCATGACCTGAGCCGAAGACAGAGGCTTTAACCCACTGAGCCACCCAGGCGCCCCTCTCTGCTCATTTCTTGATTGGATTATTTGTTCTTTGGATGTTGAGTTTGATAAGTTCTTTATAGATTTTGTATACCAGCCCTTTGTCTGATATGTCATTTGCAAATATCTTCTCCCATTCTATCAGTTGCCTTTTGGTTTTGTTGACTATTTCCTTTGCTGCGCAAAAGCTTTTGATTCTTGATGAAGTCCTAATAGTTCATTTTGCCCTTGCTTCCCTTGCCTTTGGTGATGTTTCTAGGAAGAAGTTGCTACGGCTGAGGTCAAAGAGGTTATTGCCTGTAAACCACCCTAACCTCTGCTCTCTTTTCCCTTCCTACTTTCTTTCCCAGCATTATTTTTTTTCTCCCTAGCTATTACTAATATCTGACATACTTTCTAATTTACTTACCTGGTTTATTGTCTCTCTTCCCCACTAGAATGTGAGCTCTATAAGGACCCACATTTTGTCTGTGTTATTCATGACGACTGTGTCTCCAGTGCCTAGAAGAATAACTAGGTATTCAAAGCATACCATTTCCATGACACTGAGCTATTTCCTTTTGCCCCTAGAGAGGAGTAGGGCATAGAAGAAAGATCAACAATTTTGAGAACTGCCAGATCTGGAATAATATGCTATACTTCACAGGGTTGTTAGGACATTTGCATGAGAGCATGTACATAAAGAATGAGTGCCATGCTGGTGTGGACGGGCTGAACAAATGTTGTTCTCTCGTGGTTCCCCATTTCTCTTTCTTTCAGCATACTCACAGAGGGCAAGAGCTACAAACCTGATGAAGTAGGAGAAGATGATACTTAGTGTTTTTCTACTCCCTTGCTGGGGTCCTCCTAGGCTCTTCCGGCCTTCCTCCAGCCTTCCTCTCTCACACATTGCTCCCAGCTCTAGCCTTCCATCATGTCCCATCCAGCCCAACCTGTCTGTCATGCTAGGTCCTTAGAATCCTTGGTTCTGGTGTACAAGAACAGATGATTACTCACAGCCAATGCATGTTGAACCCCTAATGACTGCCACTGTGCCAGGAGCAGACCAGCCTGCCTTCCCATGGATGGGTTAGAGCAGGCGACACCAGCAGACGCCATCGCCCTGCATGTGGGCTCAGCCTCTCTCTTCTGGGCAGTGAGGAACAGACGGTGACACTGTTGGCCTCTACCTATCCCATTTCCACGCTCACTAACCAACCTTGAGAAAAGGCTTCTTGAATCCGTTTTCCTCAGGAAAAGCAGGAGGATGAAATAGTACTGAAGAAGGGAGACAGCAAGGCAGGAGAGCAGAGGCATAGAAAGAGGACAGAGTGTAAAGACAAAAGGGGCAAGGGAGAAGAAAGGGGATAAGAGAATGAATGAAAGAGGAAAGGAGAAAAGAGGCAGGTAACTAAGCCTGTTAGATGCTGCCATATCTCACAACCACAGAAAAGATGTTAACAGCAAAGTCTGTGAAAATTCTAGTAGTATCTCTACCTTGGAATATGATTGATAATGATAAAAGTAATAACAAAATAACATTTATTAAACACAATGCTAAGAGTTTACATACATTATCTCCTCTGTATGGTCCTTTCAACTGAAGGCAGATCCTGCCCTTCCTTTGTTCAGAATTCTTCAGTCACGTCCCATCATACCTACAGTAAAACCAATATCTTATAGGACCACTCCTCAAGCCCACCTCTTTGTAGGATCCACTTTCAGTCTCCATCTCTGAAAATACTTCCTCTCACTCTCTCCCTTGCTCTCTCCATTCTATCCACATTGGTTCCTTGCTATTCTCCCTCAAACTAATTATCCTGCCTCAGGGTCTTTGCACTGGTTCTTATTTTGCCAAGAGCAGTCTTCCCCCAGATAACCGCATGACTTTATCCCTTGCATCCTTTGGAGCTCTTCTTCCTTTACTTGCTAAGCATATTTTCCCCTGACAGCTCTATTGCCGTAACTTTCTTCTGCTCCACATTCTCCTCATCTTGCTTTTTCTCTATGCTACTTATCCTCACCTGGCATATAATAGTATTTTATGTTAATTGTTTATTTTTTGACTCTAGACTATGAGTACAGTATGTCAACCTTCTTGACTCATAGTAGATTCATGATTACTATGTTCTCACAGTAACCTTAGAAGGTGGTTTTTCACCTTCATACTGCAAAATAGAAGAATTAAGCTTACATCAAGTAAATAAGTTTTCCAGCATCATAAATTGAAGGTGGTAAAGCCAGGCTTCAGATAGCCATCTGCCAAGGTGTAGGGCCAGTACTCTTAATGGCTATGCTAGCTGGTTCTCCAGGGTCTTCCCACACTGTAAGGACTCCTCTCTCAGAGGGTTGGTTAGCATACTACCTGGCTCATGGTAAGAGTTCAGTAAGCATTAAAGATATTAGCATAATCATCATAGAGTTAACTCACTGTATATATGCAGAGAAAGCTTTGGTTGAAATGTTATCTATTCATACATTATTATTTTTTAAGAAAGAGCATCTAAAATTTGGAAACAAGGCAAAAAGATGACTGCATATCCTTTCACTGTCATACCAGAGCATTATCTAACATGTTTTCCTAAAGGTTGTCTGACTTCATTGGACCATATCATTTTGTCTTATTAATTACCATTGATTACAGTCCAGACTCTATAAAGTTGATGCTAATGTATATAAAACTACTAAGATGCAAATCATTACTGTCCAGTAGAAAAACAAATGACTTCTAAACAGTAGAGATGTTCAGGTTTTATTGCTTTCAAAACCATTTTTATTGCTTTCAAAACCATTAGACAGTTTTGGTTATATATCTTAGAAATGTTATTCCAGCAATCTTTTCCACCACCAATCCCTCCATCTGTCTGTCTGCCAGCCTACCTACCTACCTACCTGTCTACCCATTTACTTACCTCTCAGTTTCTTGTATTCTCTTTCAAATTAGCTTTGTTGTCTTGCTGGTTCCTTCATTAATGATTTTAATATATGTTTTACACATGCTTTTAATTTTGTCATATGTATTACAGTAAAATAGCTAGAATAGAATAGAGTGATGATATGATATGATATGATCTCCTAATAAGGAACTGGTGTACCTAAGATACTGAAATCCTGGTGTACCCTAGTAACTATCTACTTCCTATACTGATCCTATACTGTTCCTACCCCTGATGAAATTAACTACTTACCATAGAGTTTACCTCTTTGGCTTACTGGATGTGAGAAGGATATATCATAGTGGTTAGGAACCAGGACTCTGAAGTCAGACTACCTGGGTTCAAGTTCTTGCTCTGCCACTTATTAGCTCTGTGATTTTTATGGTTAATTTTATGTCAGCTTGATTGGACCATGGGATGTACAGATGTTTGGTTAAATATTATTTCTTGTGGGTCTGTAGGATGTTTCTGGATGAGATTAACATTGAATCAATATAGTGAGTAAAGCAAATTGCCCTCCCTAGTGTGAGTGGGCTTTATGCAATCTGTTGAAGGCCTGAATAGAATAAAAGCTTGAGTAAGGAAGAATTTTTCTTCTCTCTGTCTTGACTGTCTTCAAGCTAGAACACTGGTCTTCTTCTGCCTTTGGACTTGGTCTTGGACTGGAATTTCTACCACCAGCTCTCTGGGGTCTCCAGTTATTAAATGTAGATTTTGGACTTCTCAATCTCTATAATCATGTGAACCAATTCCTTATAAAAAAATCTATGTCTCCCTATATATCTATATATACAACCCAACTGAAACTATTATCTCTCTACCCATCCATCCATCCATCCTCCATCTTCTGATTCTCTAGAAAACCCAGACTAAAACAATGATCTTGGACAAGTTGCTTAGCCATATCAACAAAATGGAGCCATAAGAGTGGATCTTATCTCAGAAGATACTTTTAGAAGTAAATGTAGTAGTGGATGTCAAGTGCTTAGCTTGGTGTGTGGTAGTTGGTGTTTAACAAATATTAGTTACTATGACTTCTGTTTTGTTTTTCATTTTAGGAACTTATAAAAAGAAAATGAAACTTTACAAATCTATTGACAGATTTTAATTGTAATACTCTCTCTGCAAACTACAGCAATATTTGTATAATAAGACAACTTTTTTCCTGTTCTTCCTAGAAGACCACTAACTAGAAGCTCTGAAAACAAGTGTTTACCATTAAAGATATTGTATTCTTAACGAGCTGTACAAATTAAAATAGCCCATGCTGGATGTGTTTGAAAAATGGCCTCTGTTATTTATTTTCTAACTTTCTACATTGTGTTACAGACAGAGATAACTTATTATTTAGCACTGTCCGGTCTGTAGTTTTATTGTCTTGTGCACTTTCTGACCTTATTGATTTACCCTGAAAGCCTAATTTAGTGTGAGAGACCACTTGTGATTTTGGTGCAATTCAGAATGTGGAAGTATCGTTCCCAGCAACCTGTACATTCTGATTTCCTTTGCACTTGAGAGTTGATGTGGAAAAGGCAGCAGAGCAGAGGTTGGCAACCTTTCAGAAGTGTTACGCCAAGTGTCCATTTATTCACTCCAACTTCAGGGTTTCCATGCCAGGAAGACTCTTCTCCAAACCACTGGAGACTGAGAACTTCCAAGGCAGAATGAGGCTACGGAAATTGAAATGATCAATTCAAGATAGATTTTCCCATTTTTTCCCTCTCCCCCCCAAAAAAAGAACTTTGAAAAAGTGGATGCCAATTTTTTTTTTTTTTTTTTTTTTTGACAGAGAGAAATCACAACTAGGCAGAGAGGCAGGCAGAGAGAGAGGAGGAAGCAGGCTCCCCGCGGAGCAGAGAGCCCGATGTGGGGCTCCATCCCAGGACCCTGGGATCATGACCTGAGCCAAAGGCAGAGGCTTTAACCCGCTGAGCCACCCAGGCGCCCCAAGTGGATGCCAATTTTATGCAACCCAGGCAGAAGCCATCCTAAGTATGATGAAGTGGTTGGCACTTGATGAAGTGGCAAGACTGGAGTTCTGAAATTGTTTGAAGCTTTTCATGCCGTAATTGTTCGTGTGTGCAAGCACCATGATAGACATGCACTGTGCATTCATTTGGTAATTCATTCATTAAATCCATAATGAGTCCCTAACTTTACATATACAATACTTAATTTTTTTATAAATAAGTAAATAAATAAATAAGAATAAATATATAAAGACTAAATAAAAAATAAATAAATAAAAGAAGGTATTTAAAGTACTCAACACGGTGCCTGCCTCATAGTAGGTATTTAGTAATGAAAACCACTAGTTTTAATCTTCTCTTTAAATATTTTGCACAAGTAATGTACAGGGTAAAAAATCAAATAGAGTAAAACTGCTGACATATAAAGCAGCAATTCCTCACACTGCTTCTGTTCTTTTCCAGTCATAGTCTCCGGAGCCTTGATTTTTAAAACAATTTTTTCTGATAGTTGCCTGTAGAGCATTAAATAATCCCGGTGCCCAGGGTGATGCATCCTCCATGTACTCTCACAGGGACAGCCCCTGCGGGGTCAGTCTAGATTTGCCTTCATCAGGGCAAATTTCTCTCTTACCCTGTTTCAGGTGGAGGTCTTACAAGTGTCCCCAGTTGTTGGATGCCAGACCTGTCATCCAGGGGGATGAATTAGAGTGGGGGAGTCCACGGTTGGGGAGTTTATCTTCAGATTCCCTTGTGCGCTGCTGACCAGACCTTGACGGGAGTGGCTTCTCTTTCCTTTCCACCATGATGCATTCCTTTCCCTTTTACTGGATTGGCCCTTTTCTTCTCTCACACTTTCTCCAAATCCAATCTCATTCACTCTCTGCAAGAGGAAAAACTCTGCTGACCTCTTAGTCTGTCTCTTTGAATCTCTGTTTTCCCCTGTGGTATAGCCTAGGGGTAAGTATGGAAGGAGGAAGTAGCTCTTTGGGGTTGGAAGAAGGCAACTAATTGGAGGAATGCACAGAGATCAACTAGATTAACATTTTGAGATATAACCAAACTGCCTTATTCTGTTATTTTACTGTTTCTTGATTTATCAACTTGAGACATGATTTATTTTTCTGATCTATGAAGAGGGAGAATTTAGTTCATCTGTTATCCCTTTTTTTTCCCTCTTTCCCCTCCCAAATTACGTTACGTTACGTTAGATTTTGCTTCTTCTGTTTTCTTTTTTATTTTAAATACTACATGATTTTTGTCACATCATCTTCAGGCAGTCTCTATTGTCTAGCCACCAAGGTAAGCATGCGTGCACTTTTCTTCCCTCCTCTATTACATTGTCAAGGCCACTCATGTTCTGTTCTAGAACCACATTTAAAGTTTCCAGGTTTTATAGTTTGATTATAAAAGTTGAAAACCAATAAATAGGATTTATATTCTAGTGTTGATTAGCATAATTTGTAAATGGACTGTATATTGGAAAATATTGCTTCCCTATGAAATTTCCTCAATTTGGTAATTCTATTTTGCTTACATAGACTATCATTATACTTAAAATATACATGCTGAGGGACAACAGCATGCTCCCATTGAGGTCTGCACAGCAGCACACGGGATTTGGAAGACCCCGAGGTCTGCAATGTATTTGCAAATAATTTAACAAAAAATAGGTATATCTAGAAATAGAGAAAGAGAAATGGATGGAGAGAGAAAAAAGGTAAATGTGGCAGGATATTAACAACTGGTTGTTCTAAATGCAGGGGATATGCGTGTTTCAGCCCCATCCTTTTTTTCTTAACCTATAATGTATTATTTGTCTCAGGCATACAGGTCTGTGATTCATCAGTCTTACACAATTCACAGCACTCACCGTATCACATACCCTTCCCAGTCTCCATACCCAGCCACCTTATCCTTTCCAGCCCCTCTCCTCTAGCAACCCTCGGTTTGTTTTTTGAGATTAAGAGTCTCTTATGGTTTGTCTTCCTCTCTGGTTCCATCTTGTTTCATTTATCCCTCCCTTCCCCTATGATCTTCTGTCTTCTTTATCAAACTCCTCATATTAATGAGATCATATGATAATTCTTTCTCTGATTGACTTATTTCACTTAGCGTAATACCCTCTGGTTCCATCCAGACCGTTGCAAATGGCAAGTTTTCATTTTTGATGGCTACATAATATTCCATTTTACACACTTACACACACACACACACACACCTACCTTACATCTTCTTTATCCATTCATCTGTTGATGGACATCTAAGCTCTTTCCATAATATGGCTATTGTGGACATTGCTTCTATAAACATTGGGGTGCAGGTGCCCCTTCAGATACATTTGTATCTTTGCAGATACCTTTGTATTATCTGGTCTGTAATACCCAGTAGTGTGATTACTGGGTCATCGGGTAGCTCTATTTTCAAATTTTTGAGGAACCTCCATACTGTTTTCCAGAGTGGTTGTACCAGCTTGCATCCTCATGAACACTGTAGGAGGGTTCCCCTTTCTCTGCATTCTCACCAACATCTGTTGTTTCCTCACTTGTTAATTTTAGCCAGTCTGACTGGTGTAAGGTGGTATCTCTTTGTGGTTTTGATTTGTATTTCCCTGATGCTTTTTCATGTGTCTGTTGGCGATTTGGTTGTCTTCTTTGCAAAAATGTCTGTTCATGCCTTTTGCTGATTTCTTCATTGGATTATTTATTCTTTGGGTGTGAGTTTGATAAGTTCTTTATAGATTTTAGATACTTCCCCTTTATCTGCTATGTCATTTTGCTATGCAAAAGCTTTTGATCTTGATGAAGTCTCAGTAGCTCATTTTTGCCCTTGTTTCCCTTGCCTTTGGTGATGTGTCTAGGAGGAAGCTGCTGCAGCTGAGGTCAGAGATGTTGCTGCCTGTGTTCTCAAGGATTTTGATGGATTCCTGTCTCACACTGAATTCTTTCACCCATTTTGAGTCTGTTTCTGTGTGTGGTATAAGGAAATGGTCAAGTTTCATTCTTCTGCATATGGCTATCCAATTTTCCCAATACCATTTGTTGCAGAAACTTTTCTATTGGACATTCTTTCCTGCTTTGTCAAAATTATTTGACCATGGAGTTGAGGGTCCATTTCTGGGCTCTTTATTCTGTTCCATTAATCTATGTGCCTGTTTTTTGTGCCAGTACAATACTGTCTTGATGATTGCTTTGTAGTAGAGATTCAAGTCTGGAATTGTGATGCTACCAGCTTTGGTTTTATTTTTCAATGTTCCTCTGGCTATTCAGGGTCTTTTCTGGTCCCATACAAATTTTAGGATATTTTGTTCCGGATCGGTGAAAAAAGTTGGTGGTATTTTGATAGGGATTGCATTAAATGTATAGATTACTCTAGGTAGCATAGACAGTTTTACAGTATTTGTTCTTCTAATCCATGAGCATGTCACATTTTTCCATTTCTTTATGTCTTTTTCAACTTCTTTCATGAGTATTCTGTAGTTTTCTGAGAACAGATTCTTTGCCTCTTTGGTTAGATTTATTCCTAGGTATCTTATAGCTTGGGGTGCGATTGTAAACGGGATTGACTCCTTAGTTTCTCTTTCTTCTGTCTCATTGTTGGTGTATAGATATGCAATTTATTTCTGTGCATTGGTTTTATGTCCTGACACTTTACTGAATTCCTGTATGACTTCTAGCAGTCTTGGAGTGGAGTCTTTTGGGTTTTCCACAAAAACATATCATATCATCTACAAAGAGCAAGAGTTTGTCTTCTTCGCCGATTCTGATGCCTTTTATTTCTTTTTGTTGTCTGATTGCTGAGGCTAGGACTTCTAGTACTATGTTGAATGGCAGTGGTGATAGTGGACATCCCTGCCATGTTCCTGACCTTAGGGGAAAAGCTCTCAGTTTTTCCCTATTGAAGATGATATTTGCTGTGGGTTTTTTTTTTTAATATTTTATTTATTTGACAGAGAGAAATCACAACTAGGCAGAGAGGCAGGCAGAGAGAGAGAGAGAGAGGGAGAGAGAGAGAGAGAGGAGGAAGCAGGCTCCTGCTGAGCAGAGAGCCAGATGTGGGGCTCGATCCCAGGACCTTGGGATCATGACCTGAGCTGAAGGCAGAGGCTTTAACCCACTGAGCCACCCAGGTGCCCCTGCTGTGGGTTTTTCATAGATGGCTTTGATGATATTGAGGTATGTACCCTCTATCCCTACACTTTGAAGAGTTTTGATCAAGAAAGGATGCTGTACTTTGTCAAGTGCTTTTTCTGCATCTAATGAGAATATAATATGGTTCTTGTTCTTCTTTTATTAATGTATTGTATCACATTGATTGATTTGTGGATGTTACACCAACCTTGAAGCCCAGGAATAAATCCCACTTGGTCGTGGTGAATAATCCTTTTAAAGTACTGTTGGATCCTTTTGGCTAGTATTTTGATGAGAATTTTTCCATCCATGTTCATCAGGGATATTGGTCTGTAATTCTCCTTTTTGATGGGATCTTTGTCTGGTTTGGGAATCAAGGTAATGCTGGCCTCATAAAATGAGTTTGGAAGCTTTCCTTCTTTTGGGGGGGGGGGACAGTTTCAGGAGAAAAGGAATTAATTATTCTGTAAATGCTTGGTGGAATTCCTCTCGGAAACCATCTGGCCCTGGGCTCTCGTTTGTTGGGAGATTTTTGATGACTGCTTCAATGTCCTTACTGGTCATGGGTCTGTTTAGGTTTTCTATTTCTTCCTCGTTCAGTTTTGGTAATATATTTGTCTCTAGGGTTGCATCCATTTCTTCCGGATTGTCTAACTTGCTGGCATATAGTTCCTCATAATATGTTCTTACAATTGTTTGTATTTCTTTGGTGTTGGTTGTGATCTCTGTTTTATTCATGATTTTTTTTTTTCATTCATGATTTTATTAATCTGGGTCCTTTCTCTTTTCTTTTTGACAAGTCTGGCCAGGGGTTTATCCATCTTATTAATTCTTTCAGAGAACCAGCTCCTAGTTTTGTTGATCTGCCCTGGTATTCTTTTGGTTTCTATTTTATTGATTTCTGCTCTGCTCTTCTCCTGCTGGGTTCAGGCTTTCTTTGCTGTTCTTTCTCCAGCTTCTTTAGGTGTAGGGTTAGGTTGTGTATTTGAGACCTTTCTTGTTTCTTGAGAAAGACTTGTATTGCTATATACTTTCCTCTGAGGACCGTCTTTGCTGCATCCTGAAGATTTTGGACTATTGTGTTTTCACTTTCATTTGTTTTCATGAATTTTTTTAAATTCTTTAATTTTAAATTCTTTAATTAAATTCTTTAATTCTTTAATTTCCTGGTTGACCAGTTCATTCTTTAGTATGATGCTCTTTGGTCTCCACATATTTGAGTTCTTTCCAACTTTCCTTTTGTCATTGAGTTCTAGTTTCAAAGCATTATGGTCCAAAAATATGCAGGGAGTGATCCCAGTCTTTTAGTACTGGTTGAGATCTGATTTGTGACCCAGGATGTGATCTATTCTGGAGAATGTTCTATGTGCATTAGAGAAGCGTGTGTATTCTGTTGCTTTTGGATGGAATGTTCTGAATATTATCTGTGAAGTCTATCTGATCGAGACTATCATTCAAAGCCCTTATTTCCTTTTTGATCTTTTGCTTAGATGATCTGTCCATTTCAGTGGGGGGTGGGGGTGTTAAAGCCCCTTACTATTATTGTATTATTGTCAATGTGTTTCTTTGATTTTGTTACTAATTGGTTTAGATAATTGACTGCTCCCATGTTAGGGGCATAGTAATATTTAAAACTGTTGGATCTTCTTATCAGATAGACCACTTAAGTATGATAGTGTCCATCCTCATCTCTTATTATAGTCTTTGGCTTAAATTCGAATTTTCCTGATATAAGGATTGCCATCCCAGCTTTCTTTTGATGTCCATTAGCATGGTAAATTGTTTTCCACCTTCTCACTTTAAATCTGGAGATGTCTTTGGGCCTAAAATGAAGTCTCTTGCAGACACTATGTGGATGGTGCTTGTTTGTTTGTTTGTTTTTAAAGATTTTATTTATTTACTTAGAGAGAGAGGGCTCAAGAGCTAGAGAGAAAGCGCATGAGTCAGGGGAGGGGCAGAGAAGCAGACAGCTGGCTGAGCAGGGAGCCCAATGCGGAACTCAATCCCAGGACTCTGGGATCATGACCTGAGCTGAAGGCAGACACTTAACTCCCTGAGCCATCCAGGAACCTGGGTCTTGTTTTTTTAATCCAATCTCATACCCTGTGTCTTTTGGTTGGGGCATTTAGGTCATTTATACTCAGGGTAACTATTGAAAGATAAGAATTTAGTGCTGCTGTATTGCCTTAAGGTGACTTACTGTATATTATCACTGTTCCTTTCTGGCCTATGTTACTTTTAGACTCTCTCTCTGCTTAGAGGACCCCTTTCAATATTTCCTGTAGGGCTGGTTTGGTATTTGCAAATTCTTTAAGTTTTTGTTTGTCGTGGAAGCTTTTTATCCCTCCTTCTATTTTCAATTGCAGCCTAGCTGGATATAGTATTCTTGGCTGCATATTTTTCTCATTTAATGATCTGAATATATCATGCCAGACCTTTCTGGACTGCCAAGTGTTTGTGGATAGGTCTGCTGCGAATCTAATGTTTCTATTGTTGTAGGTTACAGAGCTCTTGTCCTGAGCTGCTTTCAGGATTTTCCCTTTGTCTCTGAGACTTGTAAGGTTTACTATTAGATGATGGGGTATGGACCGTTTTTATTGATTTTGAGGAGAATTCTCTGTGCTTCTTGGATTTTGATGACTGTGTCCTTCCCCAAATTGGGGAAGTTCTCCACTATAATTTGCTCCAATATACCTTCTGTGCCTCTCTCTTCTTCTTCTGGTTTCCCATTATTCTAATATTGTTTCATCTTCTAATATTGTTTCGTCTTCTAATATGGTTTCGTCTTATGGTATCACTTATGTCTCGAATTCTCCCGTCATGATCCAGCAGTTGTTTATATCTCTTTTTCTCAGCTTCTTTATTCTTCATCATTTGCTCTTCTATATCACTAATTTTCTCTTCTCATTTATGCTATCCATTAGAGCCTCCATTTTTATTTCACTGCATTAATAGCCTTTTTCATTTTGACTTGGTTAGATTATAGTTATTTTATTGGTCCACAAAGGGATTCTCTAGTATCTCTATGCTTTTTGCAAGCCTAGCTAGTATCTTTATAATTGTTATTCTGAACTCTAGTTCCGATGTCTTATTAATGTCTGTATCGATTAGGTCCCTGGCAGTCAGTACTGCCTCTTGTTTGTTTGTTCTTTTTTTTTTTTTTTTTGAGGTGACTTCCTGTTTTGTCATTTTGTCCAGAGAAGAACAGATGAATGAGAGAACAAAATGCTAAAAGGGTAACAGTGACCCCAGAAAAAATACACACTAAACAAATTAGGGGAGCCCCAAAACTGGGGAAAAAGAAAGGGAAAAAAAAAAGAATATGATTAGGCTGTTGAATAGAACAAAGCCAGACACTGGAGTCTGGCTGTATTTTGGTGTATTAGAGGAAACTGCCTTCCAAAATTTTAAAGAAAGAAAAGCAGGTATATACAAAAATAAGGATAAATCCAATGAAGGAGTAGAATATGAGTGTAAAGATGAATATTAAGAGATGTTAGATTTTATTTATTTATTTGACAGACAGAGATCACAAGTGGGCAGAGAGGCATGCAGAGAGAGAGGGGGAAGCAGGCTCCCTGCTGAGCAGAGAGCTCGAAGTGGGGCTCAATCCCAGGACTCTGGGATCATGACCTGAGTCGAAGGCAGAGGCTTTAACCCACTGAGCCACCCAGGCACCCCCCAACATTAAGAGATTTTTAAAAAGGAATTGATAAGGTTGTAATAAGAAAGAAAATAAATTTTAAAAAAAGAAAAAAGGAGAGCATGTGATCAGGGGGAGACTAGAACAAAGCCATACACTAGATTTAGGGTATATTTTGGTCTATTAGAAGAAAATGTATCCCAAAATTTTAAAGAAAGAAAAACATATATACATATATATAAAATAAGGTTAAATACAGTGAAGGGATAGAATTTGAATGTAAAAATGAAAATTAAAAACTTTGAAAAAGGGATTGGTAAGATATTGGTTGAAAAAGGAAAGAAGAAATTTTTTTTTAAAAATAGAAAATATAAAAAAAAGAAAATTAAAATTGAAAGACTAAAGAATCATGGATGAAAAGCCATGAATTCTATGTGCTGTATTCCCCTAGAGCTATAGTTTTGCAGTTCTCCTTGATTGGCAATCTTGGTCCTTCTTGGATGTTCTTGCTGATCTTCTGCCCATTGCAGTGATTCTTAAATATCTTTGCCCAAGGCAGAATTGCACCACCCTTGCTAGGGGCCAGGCTAAGTATTCTGGTCAGGTTTGCTCTCAGTAGCTTTTGTTCCCAGAAAGCTTTCTGTATAGTTCTGGAGGACAAGAATGAAAATGGCAGCTTCCCATTCTCTGGCTCTAGAGAAGAGCTCAGAGGCTCTCCTCTTCAATGAGCCTTCAGAGAAAAAGAGGTCAATCACTCCTGTCTCCCTAGTCCTCAGGCACACTCCATTCTCACCAGGCCTGTGACTGAACATTTCTGTCTCCGGTGCATGGCCCCGTTTAGAGTCTCTAAACCCAGTAGATTCTTGCAGTGTACTCCCGTGCCACTCCTACCCGTGGAGGAAGTGTGGGGAGTCCCCAGGTCTCCCTGTATCTGCCACTTGAGGGGTCCCTGCTCGACGAGCAGTGGCATGACTGTACCGCAGATTATCGTTTATGGCAACCAGAGCTGAGAGCCCCCTCCTTGGCTCCACTTCTGCAGCTGGCTTCCCTGCACTGACACTTGGGAGCTCTGCCACACTAAGGCACCCCCAGTCTTTCTGTGACCCGAGTGTCCTGCACCTGCACTGTCCCAGTGAGGATTCTACTCCCCTGCTTAGCCTCCAGAACGATGTCCCTCACTGGAGCAGACTTCTGAAAGTTCTCATTTTGTGCTCTGCTGCTTTCTCACTTGCTGGTAGCTGGCTGAAAGAGGCTCCCTCCCCATCCTGGTCTATCTTCCTCTGTCACCTCAGATTTACTATTCCACATGTCCTCACTTCCAGAAAGTGGCCAGATTTCTGTTCATAGAATTGTTGCTGTTCTTTTCTTCAGTCTCCTGTGGATTTTGTAGGTGTTCAGAATGGATTGATAACTATCTAGCGGAATTCCTGGGACCTGGTAAAATTTAGGTCTCCTACTTCTCCGCCATCTTGCTCCTCCTCCCATGTTTCAGCCCCTTAGTCATGTAACTTTTCTGTTGGTTTAAATGTTTTCAAAAGTCCATTTCAAAGTCCAGAATTTTCAACATGTTTAAAGTAGATGAATGTAATCATGCTTTTATCTCCCTCCAAGATTTACCAATGACTGAATTCAAACAGGAGTATTTAAACTTTAGTTAATATAAGGTATAACTACCTAGAGTTATTAATTTTAAGAAAAAAATGAAAATGTCCATTGAGTGATACATTTTAGAAGCATTGATTTGAGTCAGATTTCTTCAGCTCCCATGCAATTAATAGTCTAGATAAAGAATCATCAGTAGATGGTAACCATGTGAATCATGTCTTAGATTTTTAAACTAAGACAGGTTGAAAATAAACATATTTTCCAGCTTCTTAGATAAGCCTTCTATTATACCAGCTCTGTGACATGGATTAAAATTATAATAATGGATTAAAAGTATTGTTTTATCTCCTCAAAAGCACAAAATATTAGTGTCATTAAGTCTTTTAGTGCTTGCATTAATATAGGGCTGGCAGTTGTGAAGCAAACCCTAAGCTACTAGGGCTTTCCAAGGCATTATTATTCTGATATATGATCATACTATTTTAAACACCACATCTCAATTTTCTGACAAATTTTTCACTTTTATAGTTATAAGGATTTGTAGCATCCCATTCTTCTCTAACTCCTTGTTTGTGTGAGTAAGAAAAGTGTTAAATTAAGTATGAAAGTTCAGAGTGTAATGTAGTGTTGAGAAGTAAGGTCAATTTTTTCCTGAATCATGCATACTAATCAGCTTGTGATAATAGATTAATTTGCTATAATTTCTTTTGCATGTGCATGGCCTTATTCATATGAGATTAGGCTATAGTTTTCTTTTTTGTGCATTAATTTTGTCAAGTTTTCATCATTAGGTTTATGTTAACTTTATAAAGTGAATTGGATAACTTTCTTTTTGTTCTGCTTGAGAACAGATTATGTAGCATATTCTTATATGTTTTCTGAAGACTTCGAATAATTCTTCCTAAAGAAATGTATATCCTAAGTTTCTTTCTAGACATATTTCATTGTTAATATTTTCAGTTTCTTTCTTGATTATCTATAACTGTTGTTTTAAAGTTTTTATTTTAATTCCAGTTAGTTAACATACAGTGTAATGTTAGTTTCATGTACAATATAGTGATTTAGTGTAACACCCAGTTATATTAACTCAGTATTATTTAGGTAACACCCAGTGCTTATCACAAGTGCCCTCCGTAACCCTCATCACCTATTTCACCCAACCCCCTCCCACCACCATGAACCTCCCCACTGATAACCATCAGATTGTTCGCTATAGTTAAGTGTCTCTTTCTTGGTTTGTCTCTCTTTCTCTTGTTTTTTCCCTTTTCTCATTTGTTTGGTTTCTTAAATTCCATGTATGAGTGAAATCATATGGTATTTGTCTTTCTCTGTGTAACTTATTTTGCTTAGCATAATACTCCCTAACTCCATCCGTGTCATTACAAATGGCAAGATTTCATTCTTTTTGAAGGCTGAGTGATATTCCACATATATGTGCACATATATCACATCTTCTTTATCCATTTATCAATTGATGGACACTTGGTCTGTTTCTATAATTTGGCTATTGTAGATAATGCTGTTATAAACATCAGCATGCATGTATCCCTTTGGATTAGTGTTTTTGAATTCTTGGGGTAAATACCCAACAGTGTGATCATCGGATCAGAGAGTAGTTCTTTTTTTAACTTTTTGAGTTAAAAAATTTTGAAACTCCCTGCCCTTTTCCACAGTGGCTGCACCAGTTTGGATTCCTACCAACCAACAGTGCAAAAATGTTCCTTTTTGTCCACATCCTTGCCAATAGATTTTTAGCCATTCTGACAGATGTGAGGTGATATCTCATTGTAATTTTGATTTGCATTTCTCTGATGGTAAGTGATGACGAGACACTTTTCATGTGTCTGTTGGCCATCTAGATGCCCTCTTTGGAGAAATATCTGTTTACGTTTTCTGCCCGGTTTTAAATTGTTGGGGTGTGTGTGTGTGTGTGTGTGTGTGTGTGTGTGTGGTATTAGGGTTGTAAGTTCTTTATATATTTTGGATACTAGCCCTTCATTGGTTACATCATTTGCAAATATCTTCCCCATTCCATAGGTTGCCTTTCTGTTTTGTTGATTATTTCCTTTGCTGTGAAGAAGCTTTTTATTTTGATGTAGTCCTAATAGAAAACCCAGAAATAAACCAACAACTATATTGTCAATTAATCTTTGACAAAGCAGGAAAGAATATCCAATGGGAAAAAGACAGTCTTTTCAACAAAAGGTGTTGAGAAAACTGGATAGCTACAAACAAAAGAAAGAAACTGGACAGCTTTCTTATACTATATACAAAAATAAATTCAAAATGGATTGAAGACCTAAATATGAGACCTGAAACCATAAAAATCCTAGAAAGAGAGCACAGACACTAACCTCTTTGACATAAGCTGGAGCAACTTTTTTCTAGATATGCCTCCTGAGGCAGGGGAAACAAAACCAGAAATACAACTGTTTTTAAATCCTCAGTCCATTTAAAAAATGTATACTCTCCCAGAAAATTCTCTTTTTACCTAGATTTTAAAAATTTTTAGTATGAAATATATACAGTGTTCTGTGATACATTTTACATAATTATATCTATGTGTTTATATTGTTTTATAACTTCTGATTTGCTTTGTGTTTTCTCATTTTCCTGGATTTTCTATGTTTGACCTTTTCCATCATTTTTCTGACAAACCAGCTCTTAGGTTTATTTATTTGCCCATTTTAGAGTTAAGTTGTTGCCAAGTTTATCTTTATAATGTTTTTCGTAGTTTTATAATGAGTAGATGGGTCACATATTGTAGTTTGCCTGGGATATTTTGGTGTATGCCAACTGTCCTAATATAATTACCAATAGCACCCTCTTTCCTCTCAAAAATATATCGGTTGGATAATAAATAACAATGATAAATCACTGTGAATGAATTATACAATTTTCCCTAAATGCAACTTTAACTGTAGTCTATAATCATAATTGATTCAAGAGTGGGGCACAAGTTCTTTGATTTTTTTTTTTTTTTAAGATTTCATTTATTTATTTGACAAAGAGACACAGTGAGAGAGGGAACACAAGCAGGGGGAGTGGGAGAGGGAGAAGCAGGCTTCCTACTAACCAGAGAGCCCAATATGGGCTGGATCTTGACCTGAGCAGTAGGCAGACCTTAATGACTGAGCCACCCAGGTGCCCCATTTTTTGATATTTTAATGGTTTGTTGCCATTTAAAGGGTTACACTATGTAAGTAGATATACAGTCTCTCTGGGGTGTTAAAATTTCATAGGTGTGGCAGTGCGATTAGGAAACAAGGCTCCTTGAAGGGGCAATAATGAAATAAAGGTGGAGAAACACTGTTGTAATGCTATTTGAACGCTGCCATTCATTATTTTGTTACTTTTTTTTTTTTTTTTTTTTTTTTGCTTAGTAGTTATTCAGGTGTTTTATAATTTGAAAATAACTGTAGTTCTGTTTAAATGATAGGTTAGTGTTTCCACACAGAAATGCCATTGTTGACATTTGTGGTATCACTGTTGTTAGTACGGTTGTCTCATTCATGTCCTTGGCTGACTTCCCCTCTCAAGCACTTCTGACCCTGTTGACAACTTTCTTCTTACAAAGTGAATATTACCAGCTGCAGAGGAGTCAGTGAACTGACAGTGACTTGCTCAGAATGAGTGTGTCTCTTGGTTTCCCCTCTACCTCCCTGGTCATTTTCAGACTTGTTTGATTGTTTTGTTACCTCTGGCTGACTTCTAATTGCTGGAGTGGAAAGACTTTGAGCCTGGGTCCTCATATCCAACCCTATTGCTTTAAATCCTCTTCTATAAACTTTTGTCTCCAACCTGGACAACTCCCATAAGTTTCTAACTTAAATAACCCATTGCTTGTTTGACACTTCCGTGTGGTTGTGTAAGAGTTATCCCAGTTGCATACATGTTCAAAATAGAGTCTTCTCTTCACACTTATTCTTTATTCCTCCTCATCTCAGTAAGTGACAATGACATCCACTCAGTTTCTCAAGCCAAAAACCTAAGAGGCGTCCTAGAGATTTAACTGCCTACCTTCCTCCACATCCCATCCATCAGTAGTTATATCTCCAAACCTGTCCACTTAAATTCCCCTGTTACACCAAGACACCACTGACTGTCCCCTAGAATGGTCTCCTGCTTCCACTCTCCTCTTCCAGCCTCCACCCACCCACCCATTCTCCAGAACTGCCAAAGGGACCTTTTAAAAATATAAGCCAGACTGGTTGGCTCCTCTCCTTAAAATTGTTATTGGCCTTTCATTGCAGTCAGAATAGATGCCAAACTCCTTTTCCTGGCCAATAAGAAACCTTGCCCACATATACCCCCTAGCCACACTGGCCTCCCTCTGATCCCAGAAATCATCTCACAGGTTTCAGCCATGGAATTGCTTGCTGTTTCCTCGACCTGGCCGCTCTTTAGTCTCTGGTCTTCATGAGCTGGTCAGTGTTTTCTGAAAAGTCTCAGCTCACTTACCACTTTTTCAGAGAGGCCTTCCCTTCTGGCCCTGTAATTCATGCTGGCCCCTCTCCAGTGACTATGAAGTTATTGTGTCCAGTTTTTTTGTTTTGTTTGTTTATGTTTTGAGCCAGACTGAGTATTGCAGAAATTTGGTCATGGTTCCAGCGGGATGGCCCCATCTGATTTTGAGCTGGGGTTTCCTGCCCAGACTGCGCAGGTGAGGCAGTGAAGGGTCAAAGGAGGGCTTCCGAGTGTAGGTTTCAGAGCTGTGCGATGATGGGGGAGGCCAGTGTTGAAGGTGAAGCCTGTCTCTTCAAGCTCTGCATTCAGGAACTTCACCACACCTTCATCCATTACCATGGAGAAACTCTTAAGCCAAGCAATTCCAAAGAATGGCAAACAAGGAATCAAATGGTAATAAATTTGTCCCCTCCCTGAAGGCCCCACAATGGTCAGTGAGGAGCTGAACTTTGCCTTCCATACTGAGGGCTCATACCCACCCGCCAGTCACAATGATATTGATGCTCAATGGCTTGGACCCCTTTGGACATCACAGCCCCAATCTACTGCACAAACCCTAGTAGGTGGGTCTTGGGACAGCCCAAGGTTGAGGCACCCATCTTGCCCTTGCACAGGTCTTCCAGGTTCATCTTTCCTTACATAGCATCCACACCAGATGGAATCTCCCATCCTGATAGGGGTGATGACTGCAAAGGCACTGCTGAAACTGCTCTACCCTTCTCCTTCTTACAGTAGCCACTCTGCTTCCACTGCTGCCACCACCACAGACTTGCAGTAGCTGCCCTAGTGATTACCATCCCATCCCAGGCTGCTCAGTTTTGTCACCCCCTGGGCCTCCATTACCTGGTTCTGAGGCTTTGCCTGACCCACCTTCCCTCTGGGCCATCACCTGCCCTACACAGGAGTCCTAGAGTTAATCTTAATTTGGCGTATGGCTCTTTTTTTCTTGTTGGCCCTCTCTTGTTGGCCCTCCACTGCTGTCTTGTCAGCTCCAGGAAAGAAGGGATCTTGTTGCTCTATTTATAATGCACCCTCAATAGCTGGAACCATAAGCTGTCCTCCAGTAGGTATTTATGCGTGTATCTTACATAATGGACTTTTGGCTGAATTTTTATAGCTCCAAATGATGACTCTTAAATCATTGAATGCGGAGGATATATTGTATTCAGAAGTCTTTGTTGATTGGTTGGTTGGTTTTAAAATCAAATCAGGCTTTATGTTTTGAAAATGTTATGAGGGGCACCTGGGTGGCTCAATTGGTTAAGCATCCAGCTCCTGGTTTCAGCTCAGTCATGATCTCTGGATCGAGGCCAGATGTGGGGTTCTTCCCTCAGAGTAGAATCTGCTTCAGATTCTCTTTCCTCCTCCTCTGCCCCTCCCCAAAGCACGTGCATGTGTGCATGTACACGCTCTGTCTCTCAAATAAATAATAAATAAAATGGTCTAAAAATTAAAAAAAAGAAAAAGAAAATGTTATAGAATATGATAAGGTATGTGCCTGTGCAAATGAGTATATAGGGAAGAGGTTTCTATTTTATTTCCTTTCAAATGACTAGTTATGCTTTGCCACTATTGCTCCGGAAAGTCTGTGAATATTGGTTTGGGGACTGTAACCAGTATTGAGAATTTTACATTTATCTGTATTTGGCTATCAAATTGGTTATTTTACCCCTTGCATTCTGCTATTTTTTTTTCTATTATGGTCCTTTAAAACAAGTAAAGAAAAACAAAACAGAATTGTTTTGGTAGGCTCTTACTGAGACAGGAAGGGAAATTTTTTTTTTTAATATTTTATTTATTTATTTGACAGAGAGAGGTTACAGTAGGCAGAGAGGCAGGCAGAGAGAGAGGGAGAAACAGGCTGCCCACCGAGCAGAGAGCCCGATGTGGGGGTTGATCCCAGGACCCCGAGATCATGACCTGAGCCGAAGGCAGAGGCCTAAACCGCTGAGCCACCCAGGTGCCCCGGAAGGGAAATTTTAAGAGGTAGAAATTACTGATTTTTTGGAAATAATTTTTGGGTACCAGGGTTGACTTTATTGATTAAAACAGAATTTAAGTGTCTATGAATTCAATTTAATTTAATATACTTAGCATCTCATCAAAGTGATTAGAATTACCCATGCTTTTGTTGTTTCTTTTTTTTTCTTAAATGCAAAATGATTTGGATTGATATAAAATCTCCCCCCGTTAATTTATTCTCTCAGTAGAGATGCCATACTGCCAGAATTTCTTTTAAAAAATGACCGATGAGCTTATTGCCAAGCAGCTTGAAACAGTGATAATTTTTTTAAAGAAAACTTTTATTTATTTTCTCTAGTTGGAGAATAATATACATGGCAAAGAAATAAAATAGAAATTAAATATATTCCAAAGAAAATTGCCATTTTAGTATATTTCCTTTCAGTCCTTTTTCTGATATATAATCTTTTTCTTTTCTACTTTGAGATATGCGTTGTGATCTCCCTTTGTGATAAAGAGGATAAATCTGCTGGCTCATTTCCCTTTATAGACTGCCACCTTCTCCACAAACCAAGAAAAAGCGTATCCTGGATTTCGCTTGGTTTGCAGCAATTTATGCTAGAAGAATTATAAAATGTAGAATCTGTAATCTGAATTTGGCCCACTCTCTATCAGAAAAAATAACTTCCAGCACAGCCAGACAGGAACTTTACGTATCACTCAGAGAGCCAATGCTTTTGATACATATTTTATGATCACAGCTGAGGCTTTTCCAAGCTCAGAGTGCCATATCATTCATTCACTCTTTAAAACTACAAGATTATTTTTGGCTCTTTGTGTTGGCACGTAAGACTTCCCATTACTGATCTGCATGAACCATTTATCAAGTCAAGGGTTTAATCTATCAAAGTCAGAATTCCTTTGTTCTGCTCCTCTCTGTCTCGCCTTCCCATATGGTATTATCTTGTATGTGTATACCATCGGCTTAGAGAATGTTATTTGAATGCAAGGATTTATCACATTTCTCTGCTTTTTCAAAATAATATATTATAAAATAATATAGCACAAAGTGATGTTTTATAGGGAATTATAATTACACTGTTAATCAGTTTTTTGAACATTAATGTCCAAACCTGTTCCCTCACTTGTATTCTTGGTTCTGTCCTTGCCAGTGACTCCTCCTTTTCCTACTTACTCAGCCTGAAAATCTGAATTATCTTTGATTTCTTTCTCTCCTCTTTTTCAAGCATTTATGGAATTGTCAAAGCCTTTAGATTCTACCTCCCTGATTTTTCTTGAGTCTACTCTTCATCATCTTTGTTTACTGGACTCTTGATGCTGTCTTTTGTCTTCTAAGAAGCAAGACAATTTGTTTAGAATGCTTTTGATAGGATCCAAATATAAAGACCAAAATAAAGTAATTCGTTCAGTAACACTGCCTGCCTGCCATGTGCCAAACCCTGTTTATAGCTCTAGAGATACAGCAGCGAATAAAAGAGGAAGTAAGGCTTTTTGGCCTCATGGAGCTTACATTCTAGTGGTGGAATGGAAAAGTCACCAATAAATAAGTAAATAAGTAAAGTAATAACATAAGTAAAATAGCATAAGCGTGTTGTCTGTTATTAAGTGCTATGAAGCAAAGTAAAGCAATGAAGGGACATAGGGAGAGCTGAGGTGGACAGGGAAGGTATAGAAAGTTAATTAAATGAAAGTTAATTAAAACTTAAGCAGGTCTGAACAAAAGGAATGCAGCAAAAGGCATCCTAATTCTATAAACTGTTAATTTCAATCTCCTGATACTGATGCCAAATCATAGTGATCATCTATGCTGAAGCCTAATGCAACGAGAACTATTATAATAGCTGCTAAGCTACCCTGAACTATCGCTGTCCTAGGTCAGTACTTTCAGTGAAATCTTATGGAGATCTAAATATAATTGTATTGAAGGTAGGAAGGCAGGCAGGCAGTACGGAAGGAAGTGGAGAGGAAAGGAAAGAAGGAAGGGAGGAAAGAAGGAAAGAAGGAATTGTGCTTAGAGAAAAGACTAAGGTCAATCCAAAGAGTCATGCTCAAGTGGGTAGATCACGGTACATAAGATGGGACTTCCAGGAGCCAGAATGAGACATAAGTAGGAAATACGAATATTTAGCAAGTTCATACTGCCAAAAGGAAAAAAGTCTAAAATCTTCAGTGTAATATTCATGGCCCTCCACCATCTAGTTTTCTAACATCTTTCCTTCACACACCCCAGTACCAATCTTCTAATTTCTTTCCTTGTTGCCTTTATTTTATTTTATTTTATCTTAATTTCTAGTTGGAAGGTTTTTCGCTGCCATCTCTTTGATTCCTAAATCCTGTCCACTCTACTGGACTCAGCTCAAATGTTTCCTTTTCTAGAAAAACTTAATGGAAATAATCACTTCCTCTGAATAATAAACTCTTTTTGGCAATTTGCACTGTATTTATGAGTGTACCTCTACATTTCTGTTCCAGTTAAAGCTCTTTGAGAATAAGCTTCTGGGGAGAAGGACAGTTCCAAGTGCTAAAACATAAGAGAAACCAGGGGACAGATTATAAAAAGTTTAGTAAACCATGTTAAGACATTTTAGCCTTTGTCCTGGGGGCAGTACAGAGCCATTAGATAATTTGAAAAGGAAATAACAGGATCATATTTGCATTTTATAAGCATTATGGGTTGAATTACATCCCCCCATTCATACATGGAAATCCTAACCCCAGTACTTTAGAATGACACCTTATTTGGATATAGGGTCATTGTAATTAGTTATGATGAGGTCATATTGGAGTAGGATGGGCCCCTACTTCAATATGACTAGTGTCTTTATTCTAAAAAATGTCAAGTAAAGAGATGAACATGCTCACAGAGAGAATGTCACGTGAAGATGGAGTTATGTTGTCAGAAGCCAGAGGGAGTGAGGCTTGATACCACCCTGAGATCAACACCTTGATCTCACACTTCTAGGCTCCAGAACTGTAAGACAGTACATTTCTGTCATTTAAATTACTCAGTGTGTAGTGCTTTGTTCTAGCAGACCATGCAAATTCATGTAGTAAGGTCAAGTCTGTCTGCAGCATGGAGAATGGTTTGGAAATGCACAAAACTGGGCAGAGAAAGACAATTTGGGGCTTTTAAAATAAGAGAGGATAGTGACCGTGGGAAAGAGGAGAGAGCTGAACTGACAGTAGAATCAACAAGGATGGGTGGATGGTTAGATCTGGAGAGTTGCGGGAAGAAAGAAGAAGGGCCTGAGAAACGATGAAGGGTTTCGAGTCCCGTTCATTGGCTGGTGAGTCCCAGATATACATCTTTAGCTGGAATTTCTCTCTAGCCTTCCAGAGTCTCCTATCCAAGTGCCAAGTCAGCTCCTCTAGGATTTTCCACACCCATTTGATGAATGTTTAAATAAATGAATTAATTACTAATAATTAATAAGAGTTGCCATGTAGATGCAAGAGGAGAGAATGTGTTAGTCCTCCAGATAAGTGTATGCTGAAAGAGACAGACTTTCATTTCACTGAAGAAAGAAGTTTTAGTCAACCAGAACTCCCCAAAATGGAATGTACATGGGAGGTAGATTTTTTTCTCATGTCATTAAGCAGAGTCTAAATGACCCTAAGACTGCAGCTTTAGTCTAATTTTTCCTCTCTTTTGTATTCCTACAGCACCACCAGCCCCCCTTTTTATAGCTCTTAAATTCTCTTTCCATTCTAATTTTATAAAGGTCTAGCTATCTTCCTCATTTTGTGGTAAGATCTCTAGAGCAAACACTATGCTTTCTTCATTCTCCCAGTACCCGGAGTCAACACTAAGCTATATAACTTAATAACTAGTGCTCTGTTGAGAATGAACAGCTTTGGGCCCTGATTTCAAATATTCTCTACTCCAGCTATTTCTTTCAATAGTTTAGTAATAAATAAACCTCTCTATTTCCTTGCTTAATAATGAAAGTACAGAATGTTGGGGTGAAATATTTCTGGTGACTAATCAATGCTCCTGTTATCAATTACCCATGCCAGAGTATATTATGCATTAATTTCATTGCATGCTCCGTGGTATATGGCATGTGGCTTGTGCAAAGGCATAATTGCTTGTGTTCATACATAATAAGTAGGTTGGGGAATTGGACTGATGGTATATCTTAGTTATTAATAGTGATTGTCAAGTGTACATTTCAAGTTTAGAACCTCATTGGCCTTCTGGGAGTCAGCATCTCAATTTCAAGGAAAATTTAAACCTTTCCTTTCATGTACTCCTGTTCATTTAATCCTGTCAAAATAGGAGATTTTGTGTCTAAGAAAAAGAGCTGGAGGCTAATTAAAGGACTCATGGCAAGGGTTTCATGGCCCTCTGATTTCTCTGCAAATGAGCAATGGATTAAATGTAAATGAGTCAGAAACATAACTTTTTAAATTATGGTAAAAAATGTATAACATAACATTTACTATTTTAACCATTTTTGAGTGTACAGTTCGGTATTATTAAGTACATTCATGTTACTGGGCAGCAAATCTGCAGAACTTTTTTATCTTGCAAAACTGAAACTCTCTACCTATTAAACAACTCCCCATTCTCCCCTTCCCCTGGTGGCCACCATTCTAACTTTCTGTCTCTATGAATTTGACTACTTTTAGATACTACTTAGATAGTTCATATAGGTGGAATCCTAGAGAATGTGCTTTTGTAACTGACTTATTTGACTTAACATAGTGTTCTCAACATTCATGCACATTGTTAGCATGTGACAGGATGTACTTCCTTTTTAAGGTTGAATAATATCCCAGTGTATGTATATACAGCAGTTTGTTTATCCTTTCATCTGTCAGCGGATACTTAGGTTGCTTCCACTTCTTGGTGCTTATGATTTTATTTTTATTTATTTTTATTTTGGGGTTTTTAAAAAAAATTAAATGTATTTGTAAATACAAAGTTCTTAGATTAGATCTGTCTTTAATTTCCTCCTATAAAGTGAAGGAAGCATATTTTAATATGCTTAAAGATTCCCAAAACTCTTTGTCACTTAAGCCTTATTCTAGGTTGTTATTCAGTAATTGTACCAAATACTTCTTTAGGCAGAGTAGTGTGGTGAAACTCAGCACGAGGAACATTTAAAACTCGAAAAATGGGTATTGGATGTTTGGGCAGTCTGGTGCATAAACTATGGAAATGAGTGACTTTTGACCTGAAAGATCAAGGACACTTTGGACAGAATTATTAAGACAAATCCATCTTTTTACAAAACTCTTTAAAATTTAGATTCCTTTCCATACTTCCTAAAGTTGAAGCTATTATTTTTGCTTTAACACCAGAGTGAGTCGACTTTTTTGGTGATATCTTAAATAATTCCAGGACCTAGGAGTCTCAGAGGTCTGTGCCAGTGAAAACTCAATGTGTCATCCATATAATTAAGATCTTTTCAAGAAAGAATTCACAAGAGCTTTGAGTAGTATGTATGTAAAAATAGGTCCTAGAATTCTTTTAAAATAATGACAAGCATAGTCTTTCCATTTGTCTGCATTCTGAAAATTGATAAACTAACAGAGCCATTTTCACTCTCTTTAACAAAGATCAAGTTCATTAGTCTAACTCATGGTTATCATTCTTGTGTCAGTGGCATAGATGTATATATATATGTAAATGTAATCTTTTACTTTTCCTCACTTTCTCTCTCTTCTTTACTCTCTCCCTCAAGTCCTTATCTTATCCACAATCCCTGACAAAACATATGTGGTAGGTGTGAAATTAAGAGAACTGCCAACGTCAGAAAAAGCCATTGCCTTACTACCTCAGACTGAGTCCCTCCCTTTTCACATTGGAAGCTTTCCTTATTTTCGGAATTAAATTCTTGAATTCATTTTCTCTAAGCTGATTCATAATTCGTTTCAGAATTCCTTTCCCCATGCCACGTTTTCCCTTTAAGTCAATCTGTGCATGAAATTAGTTTTTAACCCAGCTTGATTGTGTCCAGTGCCCCTTTTCTGGCTTTCAAAGCAGACCAAAAATGTGTGAATTCAAGTCCCTGATCTTTTAAAACCTAATCTGATTGACCCCCTCCAAAATTCTTTTCCTTTGATTTTTAATTTAGCTTCTAAAATGGAGTGCCTACTATTTATATTTTTAGACATTTGACAATAGACCCTAAGTGCAAAAAAATGTGCGTGGTCAATTCTATTCGATTCATGTGTTTGTTGAAATATCACCTACGAGGTTTTTTCCACATGGATTATCTACTTATCAAAATAATTAAGTGATAAGAATAAGAATAAATACAAGGATTCAAGGTTGTGACATGACTGCCCATGTACCATGATCTCTCTCCCATTTTGGACACTTAACTGTGTTGAGAAGGTTTAGGTCTTGCCCTGTTTAGTTTGATTTCTTCTACATAGTCGTGAGTATAAAATAATTAAATGGAAAGTTCCCATCGAACAAGTGTCAAGGTGCCCCTGATGTCACCATTTGAAATCAATCAAGAAATCACCATTTCTGGTGCCTGGCTGGCTCAGTCAGCTAAGCGTCTGCCTTTGGCTCAGGTCATGATCCCAGCCTCCTGGGATCAAGTCCCACTTTGGGCTCCCTGCTCCGTGGGGAGCCTGCTTCTCCCTATGCTTCTTTTTTTCTGTCTCTCATGAATAAAAAAAAATAAAAATCTTTAAAATAAAAAAAAAAAGAAAAGAAAAAAGAAACCACCATTTCTTCTGGATAAAATCTCCCTCCCTTCTCTCTGGTCTGGAAAAAAATGCAAGTGCTGAAAACAGAAAACTATTGCAGTAAGACCATGGCTAGGCATAAAATTTGGAAGCCAGCACTTTGCAGGGAAAATTAGAATAAACAAAACTCCACAGAAATACAGCTAGTTACGTCTCTTTTTATAGAAGAGAGATTGAGAAGTATTTACAGTAAGTATTAACAATTCTGATGTAAGGAAGACCTTTCTAGCAGGTCCGTATTCGAAAATGACAGGGTGTGTCTGAGGCAGAGAATCAGGGGGCTTGCATAACCTGGACCCAGAAACCAGAACAAGACATAAACTACACCAGAAAAGAGAAAGTTCTCTGAGTGACCCCTGGCTAATTCTTTAGTGTGAAGAAAATGGGGGGTGAAAACAGAAACATAGGGTTCATTAATCATGTAATTATGCTTGTGAACTGAAGAGTAAACCATATGTAAAACTTTCATCCCATAGTATTAATTTCATCATTTTTAGTTTTTCCTTTTCATTTATCTCTTAAGTAACTATATACTGAGACCGACAAGTATTTCAGGCACTGGCCTAAAATGGTAAAAAGGACACAGCTTTGCCTTCAAGGATCTGACAGGAATGGGGCAGATGGCAGGCAAGAAACACTGGTACGCACAGTGTATTATGGGAACAGGACGTGGGGATATTTATCTGAATCCTTGTGGCCAAGGAAATAAATTTAACTAAGAACAAAGGAAGAGTCGGATGAAAAGGGGAGGGGAGAGGCATCCAAAAGAAGGAGGTACTAAATTTTGAATAGTTCAAAATTCAGTGAAGCGTTTGTTATTATAAAACCCCAAGTAAAAGTCCTTTGCTTATATAGGCAGCAAAGCTTCTCCAAACTGGATGCCAAGAACTGACAGTGTGGCCATGCTGGGTGTGACGTCCACCATGTCGTCTCAAGAGGGTTTGTCATGGGACTTGTCAGGCTGTGTTTATTCTTCATGTTGCTGCAAGTTTGAGGCCATAATCTGGAAGGTTTTTTGGTCTCAGCAGTGTGCAGTGAGCCTTCCAGATACTTGGATAAAAATCTCTTATTAAAAAGGTTTCATGAGGGCCTCCTCGGTGGTTCAGTCGGTTAAGCATCATCTGCCTTTTGCTGGTGTCATGATCCCAGGGTCCCAGAATGGAGCCCCTTTGTTGGGCTTCCTGCTCAGAGGAGAGTCTGCTTCTCCCTCTGCCTGCCGCCCCCGCTGTTTGCATGCTCTCTTTCTCACACACACATTAGTAAATAAAATATTTCTTTTAAAAAAAAGGTTCTAGGAAGCAGAAATGTAAAAACATGCCACAGAGGCACATTTCATGGTGCCCCGGAGGCTGTTGCTGTGAATTTGACTTGTAAATCATGCAGAGGAGTATAGCTGTCCTCTTATTCCATCTGCTTATACAACTGTCCTGTCCCAAAGCAGGATCGTACTGGAGGAAGTTTCCTGGGAGAATGCTGCCCACTTTTGCCACTTGCCCTCTCTGATCTAGTCCATGGCTCAGCAGATTTGTGTGTAAAGGTCCAGATAGGAGCTATTTTAAGCTTTGCCAAGTAGAAGTAAGTAGTGCATTGCAGCATGAGACCAGACAAAGACAGTATGCAAACATAGTCATGGTGGTGGTCCGACAAAAATGGATTTGCAAAAGCAGGCAGTGGCCCGAGGCTACCATTTGCTGACCCCTGCTGACAGAAGTTCTCTAAGTTGAGCACCTGGACCCTTGCACATACAGTTGCCATAGCTCGAAATGTTCCTCCTCCCTCTCTCTGCCTGGCTATGTTTTAGTTGTTCTTCAGCTCTCAGTGTAGAGGTCACCCGTCAGGGAAGAAGCCCTCCCAGTACCCCAAATTCAGGCAATATGTCTCTCACGGTACTCCCACGGGTACTGTGTACCTTCCCCTCCAGAGCAGGGACTGCTTTCCAGTAGCCTGGGGACTTGTGTCTCTCACCCCTCCAGATGGTCAGCTCTGCCAGGGCGGAAACCTGCTTGCTTTTTCTCTCCTTCACGTCTCTCGCACCTAACACACAGTGCCTGGGACACAGGAGGGACTTAGGAAGTATTTGCTTAATGCTTAGTGAATGAAATTATTTACCCTTTCCCTGACTTTTTAGGATTTTAAGCTTAGGGGGGGAAATTTATTTAGGGCTTTGTAGTTTATGAGTCACGTTGCCATCACCATATTGTAACAAAGCAGAAGTTTCACTATTATCTTGGTTCCAGCAGCATTCAGAGGGCTATGCTAATCCGTAGTTTTAGCCATTCTTTAGCAAAATGCCATTTGGGCTGTCTTTGACCTCTGAGAGGTTGGTGTCTGCCCCTCCTCCCTATGGCCCTGTTCTCTATCCCCCACTACTTTTCTGCTGAAGTGGAGGATAGTGCCTCTGTTCCCATCAGTGTCTTACACTCTTTTTTTTCAGAGACAGTTGCAGAACCATGTTGTCTGTTCTCCAGAGTTTTACAGAATTTTTTAGTAACTGTCTCTTTCCCTTTTAATATACCTCATTACCTCCCTAGAACCAAATAGGTTTATTTGACTTATGAGACTAGTCTAGAGTCAGATCAGATATAATCAGAATAACTCTTTCCTCCACTAAGATTATAAGGCTTTGTTGCTGGGTCCAAATTGTGGGGCTCAGCATTTGGGAGGAATTATTTCCCAGGAAGCCCCTCTATCCCTTATAGGAACGCACTTCGAGAGGCCTGCCTCCTGATCTATCAACGTGCGTAGACATTGCTTTGAATCCTAGCCAGAGAAAGCTGGGACCGTGGCCACAGAAGAATCTCTTTTTTACCTCTTCTATGTGTAGGAAGAATGACTAATAACAAATACATGGAGCTCACCATGCACCAGACATTTACTCTCTGTAAGCTATTTATAGATAGTAACTTACTGAACCTTCATGGCAACTTTATTGCACTATCTTTATTTTACCAAAGAAAAAACAGTGGCACAGAGGAACTGAGCTACTTTGCCCAAAGTCACACAGATAGCAATTGTGGACCTAGGAGAGGAACTTGGACACAATCTGATTCTGAGTTGTTCCATTAAAACATTTCACTCATACTGTGATCACTGACCTCCCCCTCCCTGTTCTGTAACACTCTTTCCACTTCTCTCTTAAGATCTCAGAAAATAGGAATGAAGAGGGAAGGGAAACAAGTGAGAGTGCCTGGCCAACTGTGGAGACTGAAACTGGAGGGAAATGTTCAGAGGCCACATTAGACAGTAAGCAACCCTATCTACAAAAGGCAGAAAATGCCCAACCCAGAGTATTGGGAGCCTTGAAAGTCATGATGGAAATGAAAATGCCCTTGAATGGCTGTGGTGCTTTCTCTTTTCAGAGAGCTAGCTTGGAACACTGAAAAGATGTTCTTACTCACTGAGTGCTTTTACACTGAGTCTGAAGTAGACTTTCAGCCATAAAGACATATTTTCCCCAAGATTGGAATCAATTTGTGAAATAATGTAGAGAATGTGATGCCTGTTGCTATTTTTCCAGTGACAGTGCAACAGAGACCAATGAGAAATGTGGTCATCCTTTTGGACTAGATACTCATTCGTCTCTAGAATGGTGGCACACGAAATGATTCTCATATTCCATGTTGCAAATAAAAACTAGTAAATTAGTAATAATAAACCTAATGAACTCCTTGTGATATAGGAACTGGCCACTGTGGGTCTGAAGATATGAAATCCCAAATGCTTTGTGAAAACTAAACCTAGAATAAAGATTTGATTAAATTAGCATAAACAGATAACACATCCATGTTTCAGTGTAGAAAATCTTCCTTCTCGTATTTCCATCTTCAATGGTTAATTCTTATTTGAAAAGATCCTTCTTTTTAGGGGCACCTGGATGGCTCAGTGGGTTAAAGCCTCTGCCTTTGGCTCAGGTCATGATCCCAGGGTCCGGGATCGAGCCCCGCATTAGCCTCTTTGCTCGGCAGGGAACCTGCTTCCTCCTCTCTCTCTCTGCCTGCCCTCTCTGCCTACCTGTGATCTCTGTTTATCAAATAAATAAATAAAATCTTTTAAAAAAATCCTTCTTTTTATGGGAGTATTGCCAGATAAAAACATGCTTTTTTTCAGACCCAACGAAACTGTTTCTTCAGAAAGTCATAGGCATTATTTTTTTTCCCCCCAAGGTTACCAAAAGGGACTTGTTCAGGGGCACCTGAAGTCAATATAGCAATAAATTGAGAAA
Organism: Meles meles; assembly: GCF_922984935.1. Taxonomy (NCBI): domain Eukaryota; kingdom Metazoa; phylum Chordata; class Mammalia; order Carnivora; family Mustelidae; genus Meles; species Meles meles. Next base: position 152,721,209 of record NC_060066.1, on the reverse strand, counting down.
TCAGATTCTCTGTCCTCTATTTTTGTAAAATTATTGTGGATGAAATGAGCATTACTTTTTTGGCTCCAGAAGCTGATTTATATAGAGAATAGACAGAGTTTGGCGCAAATTTTTCCCCCTACAGGTAAAGTCAGTTTTTTAAATGTGTAATGACTCCATTCACCTAGGCATCCATCCAATCCAACCATCCAACCAGGCAATCTAAAATTTCAACTATCCTGACCTATTTTATTTTCCTTCTCTGCATTATTTTTCCTCGTTGAACTTGTAATCTTTGCTGTTCTACATAGCTTACTTAATTTTTTTATTGTTTGTCCTAAACTTTAGAATGTATATTCTATTCGGTCAGAAAGGCTAGTCAACGTTGCTCTAGCGTATCCCCAGCTCTTAAAATAGTACCTGGCAAGAAGTGTTAATATGAGGACTGTTGAGTGAATTTTTATTAGACAAATTTTTGTTTAGCATCTACTGCTCTCCAAAGTACTGGACTGAGAGCCAAAAGGATCTAAGATGAAACAGATGTGGATCTGACTCTCAAGGAGATTCCAGCTAATAAAGTCATTACCAAAATATGTCCTTTAAACAGCATCATTATACAGGGAAAATTACTTGTTTCCATACGAGAAATGAGTCAGAGGTGCTATTTATACTTCTCCCTGAGAGAAAGGCTTCCCTGAGGAAGTGACATATGAAATAGAAATTGAACAAGGGAAAGGATTTGGAAATGGGGCATTGGAGTGGAAGACATTCCAGTAAAAAGAGTGGTACTTGTAATTCAGGAGTGAAGGTGGGAAATACGAGATCTGTGGGAGACAGAAAGGCAAGTAGTTCAGGTTAGAGGAAACTTGGAGACCAAAAAGGGAGTACTGGAGCATCTATCTGGGAAGAATGATTGGACCAAATTACAGAGAATTTTGATGACGCTTGCTGGCGGTGGAAGTTCAAAACAATTCTCTTTCTCTGATACTTGAACTCTTCCATCTTCCCTACCTTATAACTTCTGAGAGACAACATGTTGTGCTTTATGTTTTGGGTTTCAAATCAGCAATTGGCCAACTTCATTTCTAGAGCCTGGAAGGAATCTTGTGTAAAATGCAGATTTGGTCTTTGATCTACATTTTGTAGGTCAACAAGCTCAGTGACTTGACAGGAATCACAGGGCTCACTGGGATGGTGTTCTTGAAAAAATTATCTATTAGATTAGCCACAGACAAGCTTTCACTACTGAACATCTCAATATCCCTGTTCCTGTTTTTCAGCAGGGAGCCATGAATTGTCCCCAGCTCCAAGAGATTTCTACGAAGCTGATAAGGAGTATAGATTTCCACCTTCGCAAGTGTTTCAGCCCTAGAGTGGTGTAATAACAGATAGTATTTTCTACTCCTCGTATCATTTAGGGAGGACACCAAGAAGTGTTTTTGTCTTGGCATGGGAGACTGCCTAGTGTGTTCTTGTTCCGTAAGAGTGCTTTGGCACGGGGAAGCAGAGACAGCAGCTTTCAAGTGATAGGAGAAGCAGGCTGATTAAGAGCTCTGCATGGGCAGACGGTACAAAGCTGCTTGCATAGTCCTTGCCTAACAGTTGGGGGTTTTAATGGAAAATTTTCCAGTTTTGGATCTTTTGGTAGATTCTGTTATTTCCCCTGTCCCCAATTCCTTTTCTTTAAGTCCTTTCTCTCTCAGATTAATCTCACTACTGTCATATCTTCCCAGGTACTCAGATGTGAAACTTCAGTGCCCTTGGGAAAAACTGGTAATAGCACAATTTATTTTTTTAAGTAAGTTTAGGCAATTTATTTATCTTTAAAAATTAAAGAAAAAGGGGCGCCTGAGTGGGTCAGTGAGTTAAAGTCTCTGCCTTTGGCTCGGGTCATGATCCCAGGGTCCTGGGATTGAGCCCAGCATTGGGCTCTCTGCTCAGCATGGAGTCTGCTTCCCCCTTTCTCTCTCTGCCTGTCTCTCTGCCTACTTGTGATCTCTTTCTCTGTCAAATAAATAAATAAAATCTTTTTAAAAAATTAAAGAGGGGCACCTGGGTGGCTCAGTGGGTTAAACCTCTGCCTTCAGCTCAGGTCACGATCTCAGGGTCCTGGGATCGAGCCCACAGGGGCTCTCTGCTCAGCAGGGAGTCTGCTTCCCCCTGTCTCTGCCTGCCTCTCTGCCTACTTGTGATCTCTCTCTCTCTGTTAAAAAAATAAAATATTTTAAAAAATTAAAAACAATTTATTTAAATTAGCAGTAAAGTACTGAGCTCATTTCTACCACACGGGTACTTGTTCTTTCCATTCATTTCCATTATTTTTGTCTTCTCTCTCTTGAATAAATTCTGAAATGGGAGTAGTAGCAAATGTGAATCCACGAGTTGGTGATCTGAGTGTGCCAGTCCTCACACTGTGCCGAATGTAGCAAGCTGTCTCCTCACAAAGTGATCAAAGTCATTTTCCCGAAGACTTCTCTGATCATACCAGCCAGAATGCTCCTTGACTCCGCCACCTTTCCAAAATAATACAAAATTGTAGCAGGAGTGACACCATACTTATTTTTTACCACACTTGTGGCTCTAATGATGATGACATTGAAGTGTTATTGTTTGTTGAAGGAGCTCAGTTTTGTGGCCAGGAAATCCTAGGTTCAAATTATGACTCCACTACCTACTTGATAGCCTGGGGCATGTCATTTGAACTGCCTGGCCTGCTTGCTCCCTTGTAAGATGGAGATAATAATAACAAATACCTTTCTGGGTTGTTGTGGGAAATAAATAATAACTGTAGGGCACAAAGCATGAGACCTAGAAATAGGTCCTAATGGAAGTTACTGTATTTTGTGTTTTTTTTTTTTTAATTTTTTTGAAGATTTATTTATTTGTTTATTTGGAGGGGGTGGGGAGAGAAAGACAGACAGAGAGCAAGCAGGTGAAGGGACGGAGGGAGAATGAGAGGAGAGAACCCCCAAGCAGACTCTCCACTAAGCCTGGAGCCCAATGCAGGGCTTAATCTCACAACCCTGAGATCATGACCTGAGCTGAAATCAAGAGTCGGACGCTTAACTGACTGAGCCACTCAGACATCGCTGTTGTTGTTTTATTAATAGTAAAATATAAAATTCTCCAGGACAGAAGCTGCATCTTCTACATCCTTGAAGAGTAGTGTTTTGATAAGCAACGATGTGCGTAGGGTGGGGGTAAGGTGTGAGCACTGAGCTGCAGAGGCCTTCTTTGCCTTCTCCCATCATTTTAGTAGATTTTCTTTAGTATCCTGCCTCTTGGTAATGAGGAAGGGGTGAAGGCAGCTTGTACATTTATGTTTCATGAAAATCATTTTTCATCTCTAGGGCACGGGTATCTATTTGCAAGGATGCAATCTGTGATAGCTCAACATTTGCTTTGTTTTCCAAAATCAAGCCAAGAGAAACAAATGTAAGTTTGATGTGCGAAGAGCTCTTACAAGAAAGAGGTTCCTATTTTCCATTCCCCCCAAAGCATTCTAGAGCCCGAAAATGTGTTTCCTTGCCCAGCATTTTTTTCTCCTGGTGCCTGGCAAAGATTACATTAAGACACGAAGGAACACTCCAGGGTGCCCAAGCGCCTGCGTTCAGGGGCCACAGCTGAATTTCTGAGTTCTTTCTCCTGTGATTCATGCAGCCTGTGGTTTGACTAGCGCTAGTTAGAGAGAAGGAAAGCTCACACATTTTGCAGTGAGCCAAGGTAAAAGAGAACTCTTTTGTCAAGGTAATAATAACACTTAGCACTTATATAGGGCTTTTTATCTTCAAAGGGCTTTTCAAACATTAGCTAATTAAGAAATCTGTGCCATGTGCAGCAGCTGTTGAAAAAATAAATGTGATGCTTGGGTGTATTAAAAAAGGGAGCAAAAACATGAGGACATCCTATATCAAGCAGCTGTGGTGCTCTGTCTAAATTGTTTGCTTCACCTGGTGGAATAGATCAGACGTTAAAATAGTCTGGCTGCGCAGAGTAATAATGGTTAGGGAGAGGTCAGATCTTGCACGTGATAGAATACTGCAAGGGCTACAGAATATTTGCCTGAAAAGGGAAAGCCAAAGAAAAGCTTCATCACCTAACTTGTATTAAAATTCCATAATCACAGGCAATGCAACACTGATAAAACAGACATCTGACGTGTAGACACAGATGATCTAAGAAAAACCATTGACGAGAGCAGGCATTCTCATTGCTTCATCCACGTTTACTCAACGGATATATAGAGAACACTTACTAAATATTAGGGCCATACGTTTTAAAATTACATGGAATAACTTAAAAATGATTACATATGTGTCATGGTATGTCATTTATGTATAATACCTTAATTTTACACCACTCCTCACACACACACACACACACACACACACACACACACACACACATTCAGTTCACGCAGAACATTTTTGCTGTTGTTGTTGACTTGCTGGCAGAAATGAGCTAACATAGCAGTGTATGAGCTGAGTTGTGACTGGTTATGGAAACAAAGTAACCAAAAACAGTCTTTTGTTGTGGCTTTCTGCGCTAGGCATTGGGAAGTGGCCAGCTTTTCTTTTTCTCTTTATTTTTTTAATAGCAAAATTCTTTAATTTATACCTGCCATTCTCTCTGAAGTGCCTCTTTGGGAGTTGGCAAATTGCACAGAGATGAGGGGGGGTGATCCATGAAGAAAAAAGGGGGAGGGAGCATACAGTGTTCAAATATGGGTGCCTGCCCCCCATTATTGTAAACACCACATCATTTATACATGCTTATACACCTGCAAGGCATATTAGAACACCTTACTTCCATTGTACTCAAGGAGAAAGGGTAATTTGTAGCTTTGAGCTGTTTGTCAAAATGGGGTGGGAAGAAAAATTATTTCATTTATTCAAGGAGGACAAGTCATGGCAAAGATGGTAGGGAGGTAAATAAGAGAAGAGGGTGTTCTAGGTAATTGGGAGAGAACTGGGAGGGAACATCCTCATTAAGTGGAGGAAAATATCTTCAAAAAACTAAGAACAGGTGGACTTTTGCTAAAGAAAAGTTATAAGCTTAAAAATAGAGTAAACCAAAAATGAGAAGCTGAGTGATGCAAAGCCAGGGACATGGGCATGGAGATAAATAAGCCTCTGGTCAGCATCTCCTGAGTTCAGAACCCAGCACACTATGATGTGACTGGAGGGTCTAGGCCTGGTTCCCAGAAGCCCAGGACCAAGGGTGGTTTTTTGAGAGTATATGTATGGTATCTGGTTAGATATGGTTAGAAAAAACCCAAGTCAGTGCTCAGTGGCCCACCCTGGAGCATTGTCTATTATAGGCTCTATTTGGAAATAAACTACATGTCTGTTTTTTGTTGGATTATGTTTTTCTGTGAAGAAAAGATTGATTAAGTAAACCAGGATTCATTCATGAGTTGGAATACTGTGGAGCTATTAGAACGAGGAGTTCTATCTCTGTTGATAAACAAAGAGCAAAAAATAAAATTTGGATATAGATTCAGATGTTCTTACCCTTGGAAGATGAGAGAAAGATGTCAGAACTGTTAGCATTGCTCCTAGCAGGAAGATACATGATCAGTCTTTTCTAGCTTTCATGCATCCTTGTTGACAGATCTTGGGATAGAAATGCATACCCTGCTTGATGTTTACTTACTTTATATAGGACCCAGAATATATGTATATGACTCTTATAGTTGCTTTTTTAGTGCTTTTTGTAGTACAAGAAATCATCCAGGTCTGTTGGATGGCACTTCACACAATCAGAATGGTCATTTAGGCTATTCTAACCACACAGAGAACATTTTCTTGGAATGGTCTTTCATTTTATTTCTTTTGTTCTTTACTTGATACATAACTTTCATGTATCATGAAATACCTGGCTCTATTTTCAGACCAGCAGATAGATTATCATCAGACCTAAGAATATTTTCCTCTCCTTGTCCCTCATCCCTGATCCTTTGTTTAAACAATTCCAAATTCACTTGACTGTCCATACATTTTCTTTCAGGGCTTTTTTCCCATGCATCTTGCCAATATCCCTAACCTCATCTCACCCTTCACCAGACCCTACTAAATCTCCCCCCATAAATTTTATTCCCAGATTAGAAGTTTGACCCCATCTCCCATTCTGTTGAGCAAACTGCAAAGAGATTAAGACTAAGGGCAGTTTAGAGTCAACAAGAGCTCAAAATCCTTGCAGCTGGTGGTACCATCTGTGCCTGTCAAACTGTGGCCAAGTAGTCTTCCATGGTGGGGAAGGACAGAGAATCTGATAATGGCTTTGGTTTGAGGTTACTGAGACATGAGTCGGCCCTAGAGGAAGATTAGGAGAGCTGGTAGGCTTGTACTCTCTGTAATGTGTGGCTCATCTCCCAGAGAAACAGGCTTCTTCCAGGAAAGGGTCAAATTTGACATCCAAGGCTTTAGAGTGACCTCCTGGGTGGGTCCTTTCTTTCCTAGCTCATTTTCAGAATTCATTCTGTGCCAAGTGGCCAACATGGCATAAGGGAGTAGAAGAGTCATGAGAGGGAATTAGAAAAACTCACAGAACTTAGAAAAGACTTCTATGTGAAAGAGATGTTTCACAAGATTTTGGTGATGCAGAAACAGGAAGATGGTAGAGACTAGCAGCAGGGGAGGAAGGGAGAGGATTCCTGCTGGCTGCATCCTAGACTCTCCTTGGTTAGGGAGAATCTGAGTATTAGAAGAAGCAAAGAGATAAGAAAAAAATTATGGCAGCTAGGCCACATCCATCTGGGTTTAAAAAAAAAAAAATGGATGAGAGTAGGCGAGGGGCAAGGAGTATGCCAAATTAGCCACATGGACTGTGATGAAGGAGAGGCTCCTGAGAGAAGAGGAGAAGGGAAGAAGGAGACTTTCAAGAAGTGTTCTTAAATGGGCACTTCTTGAACAAGCACTTCACAAAAAAGCGTCGTGAAATGACAATAAATAAGTGAAAGAATGCTTAACCACCTTACTAATCAGGGTAATGCAAATTAAAACGGCAATGAGATAAAAATATTACCAGAATGGCTAACCCAAAAATGACAACAAAACCAAGTGTTGGCAAGGATAGGCAGGGGGTGGATCTCTTTTATGCTGCTGATATGAGCACAATTAGTACAACCTCCATGATAAACTATTACTATCTATTAAAACTGAACATGTGCGTATCCTGTAACCTGGCTATTCTACTTCTAGGTATATGCTCAAATAAAATGAGTATATGTGATCACTGAACTTCATGCTCTTGTATGTTTTTATTCATATAAGAACAAAAAAAAGCTTTATTCATAATAGCCCTATGTGGAAATAATAAAAATGTCCATCAATATGGAATGGATAAACAAATTGTTTATTTATATAGTGGAGCACTATATAGCACTGAAGAAGAATGAGGTGTGGACAAGTCTCACAAAATAACAAAAGATAACAGATATTAAAAGCTACATACTGGGGCACCTGGATGGCTCAGTGGGTTAAAGCCTCTGCCTTCAGCTCAGGTCATGATCCCAGGGTCCTGGGATCGGGCCCCTCATCGGGCTCTCTGCTTAGCTGGGAGCCTGCTTCCTTCTCTCTCTCTCTGCCTGCCTCTCTGCCTACTTGTAATCTCTATCTGTCAAATAAATAAATCTTAAAAAAAAAAAAGCTGCATACTGTGGGATTTCATTTATATGAAATTCAGAAACAGAACAGGTTAATCTGTATTTGGGGTAGTGTTTACCTTTTGGGCACAGAGAGAGAGAGTAGTACTAAGAGAGGACATGAGGGATTTCTGAGGTCTCTGTAACATTCTATTTCATGACTTTGGGTGGTGGTTACACACTCATGATCAACTTGAAATAATCCATTAAGTTGTAAATTTATTATTTCTACATTTTTGAATTGTATACTTCAATTTAAAAGTTGATTAAAAAGAGGGAAGAGAATTGGATTATGAATTAGATATCTATCCATCTATCTATCATCTATTTTTTGATAAACCAAAGTAAGATTGGAATTTTTTTTTCAGTGTTCCAAAATTCATTGTATATGCACCACACCCAGTGCTCCATGCAATATGTGCCTTCCATAATACCCCACCACCAGGCTCACCCATCCCCCCACCCCATCCCTCCAAAACCCTGTTTGTTTCTTAGAGTCCACAGTCTCTCATGGTTTGTCTCCCCCTCCAATTTCCCCCAACTCACTTCTCCTCTCCATCTCCCAATTGTATTCAACTCAGTTCCTTTTAATGTGACATTGTGCCTATATAAATGGTAGCACATGGGACCCAGGAGGTTTATCTTTCTATACAGTGTTTAGTTGTTTGTCTTTTCTCTTTCCTTCTTCCTTCCTCATCCTCTGTAGCTCTCTTCTAGCAACAAGTAATCTAAGATTGACATTTAGACTATCCTGAGTCAGACATTTCTTTGATTGTCTGATGCTTCATCTGAAGCTTGTTTATTTTGGATGATAAACAGTCCTGGTACGTCAGCTCTGATGTATATTTCTTGTTATGGAGGGAATATAATGCTAATTTGGATTCTGGTGAGCACAAAAGAGTGAAGTGATGTGTGAACATCACTAGAAATTAGGGTTGAGCCATTCCAAACTTTTCTCTAGTGGAACCTAAAGGAGGTAAAATACTGGACAATTTTTTCCATATTATGGTATTAATGTTTAAGTATTCTTTTGTTCTAAGAGATTCAGTGTCCAGAAATTATCCCTATGGTAATAGTTTTTAAGTTGGATTCCTCAGAGCTTTTGGACTCCAAGACATATTACTCAGGAGTATCTATCTATCTATCCATCCATCTGTCTACCTGGAGGGTTGAGATAATAGTGGGTAAAATAAGTAGCTTTGGATACATTTACTTGGGATCTACATAAGATTTGGTTTGAAAATAGTTTGGGTTGTTAAAAAGACAATCACTTCTTTAGAGGACTGTTAATATGGTGATAACAGATTACCAGACACAGGGAAATGTCTGGTGCATAAGACCATGTAACCTAAAGGCAATATCTGTGTACTTATAATGCCAGGGGCAAATATGAGAATAAAAAGCAGTTGGAATTGGGAGTTTGGAGTAAGACTCTGAGGAACATTACACTAAAAGATGCCCCTGAACTTAAAGTTAGCTCAGATGTAGGAATAATAATGTTAGTAAATATTTGTTGGATATTTATTATTATTTAGTAATGCTAGCTATTTTTATACATTATTTAATCCTCACAAGAGCACACTGCTTGCAGACATAATGGAGTGGCTGCTATCAGACTAACTGTCCCACTAAGAAGCTGGATAAATTACTGCTTGAAGGCATCAGAAAGCAGCTAAAGAGACTAGAATTTGAAGAATTAAGACAGCTGAGAAAAGGTGAGCATGACCCTCTCTGTAGCCTTTTCTCTTTGATACATTTGCAATGCAAAAAAAGAGCATAGAGGCCAAACAGAAAGTAGTGGCCTAGATCTTACAGGAATTTCTGTGGAATTAGAAGACAAAAATTCTTGCAATACTAAGAGAGCCATGATATGAAAGACCAAGATCCCAGAAAAAAAAAGAGCCGGCATTCTGCATGCAACAGTGCCTGAGGAATCTATGGAGTTTACACTGTGCACAAGAGAAGCCAAGAAGAATCCAAAGTCAAGAGGCCAAAAGTCTAAGCAGGGATTTAAGCAATCCCATATAACTGAAGAAGCAGAAACTGTGGTTCAGAGGCTCCTGAAGAAGAAGAGTCTTGATAAAAATGACAAACACTCAATTGAGACTCAGCTAGACTGTAACAGTAAGGGCAAACTGGAGATAGACCATTCCCTACTGGATCAAGATGATGAGTCTGTGCTCTGTCTTTCAGAAGAAAACAATATCCTCCATGTAGGAAGAACTTAAATAATTATTTCACCTAAAATGTAGAAATAATAGTAAATTACCAGGCATATTAGGAAACAAGACCAAAGATCTGAATTTCAAGAGAAAATACAAATAGATGAATAGGTAATTGATATACTGAGATCATCAGACAGAATTTTAAATAACTATAATTAATATGTTTAAGAAAATAGATTACAAATTTATTATTTTCCCACAGGAATCTATAAATAAGGATCAAATAGAAATCCTAGAACTGAAAAACATAAATTAAGAATGTAAGAGATGGGGCACCCAGGAGACTCAAGTCAGTGAAGTGTCTGCCTTCAGCTCAGGTCATGACCCCAGAGTCCTGGGATTGAGTCCCAGGTCAGGCTCCCTGCTCCACAGGGAATCTGCTTCTCCCGCTGCCCCTCCCCCTACTAGTTCTCTCTGTCTTCCTCTCCACCTATTACACTTGGTAGAAAAGAAGATTAGTAAACCCGAGAATGTTAGTAAAGCATAACAGATTGAAGCATAGAGAATAAAAGGATGAAAGACCCCCCCCGCAAAAAAAACACATAACAGATATATGAGACCAGTGAAAAAAATCTAACATGGTGCTTCTCAAAGTATGATTCTGAGACCGCTTCTCATACTGGTCTCTGATAAGATAAATAAAGAAAGATAGAGTATTTATAAATATTTATAGCAACAGATTTAGCCACAAAACCTTTAATGTATTTTATGACAGAATTGGTCTGCAAGGAATTATAAATAAAAGTAGAACATATTCATTATAAATAGTTGGAGAAATACTGGTATGACATATGTACACTTGGAATTCCAGAAGTCAGGGAGAGAAAGAATGTGGCAGAAGTAACATTTGAAACTGTATTGACTGAGGATTTTTAAAAACCGGTAAAGACCTCAAGGAACAACTTCATGAAGCTCCATGAACCCTAAGCATCGTAAATACAAATAAAACCATACCTAAGGACATCAGAGTGAAGCTACTGAGCCTAAGATAAAATTAAAAATCTCGAAGTCTATCAGGAAAGAAAACCTTCAAAGGAGCAATAGCAAGACTGAAAATGCCTTTTCCACAGAATTGGTGGATTCAGAAGTCAGTGGAATGGCATCTTCAAGGTGTTGAAAACAAATAATAATAATCAGGCTGTAAACCTAGTTTCTTCAAAGCTTAGATAAATAGATATTTGTGGACAAACAAGAACTGAGAATTTGGTGATAGCTGGCTCACACTAAATATTAGAGGGAACTGTTTAGGTAAAAGGAAATGATCTTATATGGAAGTACAGAAATGAAAGAAGGAATGAAGAGCAAGAAAAAAGTTTAAAGTGAAGGTAAATATAGGTGAACCCTGGGCAAAAAAAAAATGTCTAGGGAAATTAAAATACATGGCAATAATAGTCAAAATGTAGAAGCAGGGTAAAGTATTAAAGTGTTGTAAGAGCCTTGCAATGTCTGGGAACTGGTGAAAATACTAAATTATATTGTACTTTAATAAGTCAAGGAACAAATAATGTAATTTATAGGATAATAACTAAAGAAGAATAGTGCAAGAATGTAGAAGTAACAGACTACTACAGAAAAAATGGAAAAATAATAATTCTTGATTAATTTTTAAAAAGACAAAATATATAGGGACGCCTGGGTGGCTCAGTTGGTTGAGCGGCTGCCTTCGGCTCAGGTCATGATCCTAGCATCCTGGGATCGAGTCCCATATCGGGCTCCTTGCTCGGCAGGGAGCCTGCTTCTCCCTCTGCCTCTGCCTACCTCTCTGCCTACTTGTGATCTTTCTCTCTCTGTCTCTCTCTCTCTGACAAATAAATAAATAAAATCTTAAAAAAAAAAGACAAAATATATAAAAACAAAGAACAAATTGAAATGAGAAATGTACAAGAATGTGGTGGATTTAAATCCAGATATATCCATAATTATATTAAATATAAAGGGTCTAAATATCCCCATTAAAAGACATACTATATAAAAGTACTATTTCACAGACCTGTATCCCTGGTGCTAATAATACATTATCTGTTAATTTAAAAAAAAAACACTATTATGCTACCTGAATATATACACTCTTAAATAACAGAACAAAAAAGTTGAAAAAGAAAAGAATGGAAAAAAGATATACCTTGCAGACACGAATCAAAAGGAAGCTGATATAGTTATACTGGTATTAGACATTTTAGATATTAAGGAAAGAAGTCATGCTAAAAATGAAAAAGTTAGGTCAATAGTAACTAAATGGACAGTTTGACACTGATGTCCAGTAATTTTTTTTGTAAGATTTTATTTATTTGACAGAGAGAGAGTACAAGTAGGCGGAGCGGCAGGCAGGAAGAGAGGGAAAAGCAGTTTCCTTGCTGAGCAGCTAGCCCAATGTGGTGCTCCATCCCAGGACCCTAGGATTACGACCAGAGCTGAAGGCAGATGTGTAACTGACTGAGCCACACAGGTGCCCCGTGATATCCAATAATCTAAAAAGGTATACACTTAAAACAATTAAAGCAAAAACCGGCAAAACTAAGAAGAACAATGGACAATCCGACAATCATAGTTGGAGATCCCAATAGCTATCTGTCTCTTTAATTGTTAGCATTAGCAGACCAAAATATGAGTAAGGATAGGGTAGATTTAAACATCATAGTTAAAAAACTGGACTTAAATGAGATGTATATACAGCTCTGCATCCAAAAGCTGCAGAATACACATTCTTTTCAAATAAACATGAAACACTTAACAAAATTGATTGCATACTAGTCACTAAAGTAAGCCTTTAAAAAATTCAAGTGGATTAAAATCACATGTAGTATTTCTTCTGATCACAATGGAATTAGGCTACATATCAATAACAAAAAGATAGTTGGACCATACACTTATGCTATGACCCAGTAATTCTGTTCTTGGAAACCTAACACTAGGGGGTACATCTGACAGGAAAGGAAATATACAATAATGATCATAAAATTGAAAATATAATCTTTTGTTCATCTATAATAGACTGGAAAAGTTATGTTATATATTCATAATGAAATAATTAATGAACTACTGCTACACACAACAACATGAATGAATCTTGCAGGATAATGTGGGCAAACAAAGACAGACACAAAGAATGTATACATATTACATAATTCCCTTTATAAATTTCAAAACAGGTAATATTAAGCTGTAATGATACAGGTCAGAAAAGTGTTTTGTTTTCTTATTATATACATGTTATACCTCATTAAAAATACATTTTTAAAAAAATAGCAAAACCCAAAAAAACCTCAAGATGAAATGTAGAAGTGCTTTTTGGGTTACGAAAGGTGGGCAAACATTACAAACAGGGAAATTTCTTGGTTTCAAGTTTTATAATCTCCATGAACTTTCTTTCACTGTGTAAAGTTACTTTAAAACTCCATTAGCATTCTCATCGATTATTTATTATGGAAATAAATATGCCAGCTAATTGTATATTTAATTCTCAGATCTGTTTTCTCCCCCATCATGAGGGGCATATAGGGCAGTGTGATATAAAACAGCCCTGGAGGCAGATTACTAGATTTAAATCCCAGTCTAACATTTGGACAAGTCATTTAAACTCTCTGTGCCTTGGTTTCTTCACTGTAATGAGAGGCAATGGCAATACCTAGGTCATCGTGTTGTTTTGAGAATTCATTGAGTCGATAATTATCTAAAACAATATCTGGTACAAAAGTGAGCTGTCCATAAATGTTTGTGATTATGACTTTAACTATCTTGGGGGGTTGGGCCACTCCTTCTATTTGTTTTAATTTTGTCTAATACCTGGAACTATACTGAGCAATCAAGAAGATGGGATTTCTGGAAAGCTGGAGGCAAAGATATTTTGAGAACTGACTCTGTTTTCTCTCCATGGTTGAGGATGAGCTTACACTGATGACAATTTTGGCTCCCGACCCAGAAGCTTAAATAGAGATGCATAAATTAGTATGTTAAGAATAAGATGGGAACAAAATTGTTTTCTCAACACTGGCAGCACCCTACCACCCTGGTGTCAAGAGCAGCTTAGTACTCTGCTAGGGAACCAAGTGATAAGTGCCAAGACATGTGAACTCAGTCCCTTCCCTGTGCAATCACCTTGCTTCCACTGCAGTCTTCATTCATGGCTCAGTAGGCTGGGAACTGCTAGCAATGCTATGTGTGTGTCCATTTTTGGCAAATGTGTAAATGATCTGAAGTCTGAAAGCCTATATGTTAAGTCCTCCTACTGCCAATAATGTTTGTGGGTTCAATTGAATCAGATTCTACTGATTTGAAATGAAATGACCCTTGAGAGATGACTAAGAACCAGAATAGCTTAGTTGTTTAACTCAATAGCTTTGGAGTCAGATGGGTTTGAGTTCCATTTGCCAGATGTGTGTATTTTCATAAGACATTTAACTTCTCGGGGTCTCAGTTTTTTCGTTTGTAATACGTGGTCAATTATAAGAATTTCATAGGATTGACATAAAGAGTAAATGAGGTATATGTGTCTGATACATATGTTAAGTCTTTAATAAATCATAGCAGTTACTGTTCTTATAGATGTTATTTATATTTAAAATTTTTTCTCAGCCAAGAGGCTCAACCTGGTAGAATGGAATTGTGAAAACTAGGCATAAGCTTTTTAAATGTGTCCCTTCCTTACTTTTAAAAATCCATTTTGTTTTTATTCTCCTGGTGACCCTGAGAGTTTGGACAGTGTAGACGCTATTATTTGCAACTGGCCTATGAGAGAATAGTGTTAAAAGACAGAGTTGTTGGTCTAACAATCTCATGACTATCGATGTTAGAGAAGAACCTAGAACCCAGGCTTCCTCAATGCTAGCCTTGAGGGGTTTTTTTGTTTTTGTTTTTGTTTCGTTTTTAAATTTTTTATTTATTTCTTATTTTTTTTTATAAACATATAATGTATTTTTATCCCCAGGGGTACAGGTCTGTGAATCGCCAGGTTTACACACTTCACAGCACTCACCATAGCACATACTCTCCCTAATGTCCATAACTCCCTCCCCCTCTCCCAACTCCCCTTCCCCCCCTCAGTTTGTTTTGTGAAATTAAGAGTCACTTATGGTTTGTCTCCCTCCCAATCCCATCTTGTTTCATTTATTCTTCTCCTATCCCCCTAACCCCCCATGTTGCATCTCCACATCCTCATATCAGGGAGATCATATGATAGTTGTCTTTCTCTGATTGACTTATTTCACTAAGCATGATACCCTCTAGTTCCATCCACGTTGTCGCAAATGGCAAGATTTCATTTCTTTTGATGGTTGCATAGTATCCTATTGTGTATATATACCACATCTTCTTTATCTATTCATCTGTTGATGGACATCTAGGTTCTTTCCATAGTTTGGCTATTGTAGACATTGCTGCTATGAACATTCGGGTGCACGTGCCCCTTTGGATCACTACGTTTGTATCTTTAGGGTAAATACCCAGTAGTGCAATTGCTGGGTCATAGGGTAGTTCTATTTTCAACTTTTTGAAGAACCTCCATACTGTTTTCCAGAGTGTTTGCACCAGCTTGCATTCCCACCAACAGTGTAGGAGGGTTCCCCTTTCTCCACATCCTCGCCAGCATCTGTCATTTCCTGACTTGTTAATTTTAGCCATTCTGACTGGTGTGAGGTGGTATCTCATTGTGGTTTTGATTTGTATTTCCCTGATGCCGAGTGATGTGGAGCACTTTTTCATGTGTCTGTTTAGCCTTGAGGTTTTTATTCCTTCCTGCTCAGTCTGCATTCTTACCTCTGATAACCAGTGAGAGTATTCATCACCCCCCCCCCCGCCCCGCCCAGAGGATTCTTAAAAGAGAGTTTTTATCCTAAATTGCTAGTGCAACACTCATCTTTTCAGATGTGGTAGTAAGATGGTTGACACTGGTCAGTAGAGATTTTTAAGAGGTCTAAGAGGTTTGATGTTGGAAGTTCATGTAAGGATGCTCCCTCTTTCTGAACCCAGTATTTTACTTTCCTATCCTAGAGCTCAGTTTAGCCTCTCTGCAACATAGCCTTTCATCTTGCCGCATTCTCCTTGTTCTGA
Organism: Meles meles; assembly: GCF_922984935.1. Lineage (NCBI taxonomy): Eukaryota > Metazoa > Chordata > Mammalia > Carnivora > Mustelidae > Meles > Meles meles. The sequence continues at coordinate 152,705,315 of NC_060066.1, read as the reverse complement.
GGTGGCTTATTTCTGCCTACCAGCCTGGACATGGTTATCTTACCCATGGCTCCTGAATTTGTTGCTCCTCGTTTCAAGCCACCAACAGAGATTCGATACTGTATTTACACTCGAAATTAAGTTTCCTTGAGGAACCAATAGATCAACAGCCATACCATTTGATTTTCTTCAAGGGTGACTCTAGGACTGGAGGAGGTGATCTCCTTGCCCTCTCAGCACTACAGTGAGTTTCATGAAGCGCTGGGGTCATGGAACAGGGCAGATGCTCATTACGTATTTGCTGAGTGAAAGAATGATGTGGTCACTCGGAAACCACTCATATTTTAATTAATGACCTACCTTTTTACATGATACATTTCTTGACTTACATTAAGTTATATTAGATTCAGTTTAAATTTTTTGGGTTTTGGTTACCAAGAAGGCCAGAGAATTACTTTGTGTTACCAGCTGGATTTTAAACTTCCTGGCTCCTTAGAGTAGTGTCCTCTGCCCATACCCTTGTCCAGGTGTTTATGACCACAAATTTACCTGCTTTTGAAGGTTGATTTTAGAGTAAGTCAATTAAAAATAGCTTCTCTCTTAATTAAATTTCAGCACTAAGTTACCTAAGAAATTTTAGATGTAAGGTTTTCTGCTGATTAAGTTCATAGGATATTCATAAAACTGTCTTTTTCTGATCTTAAGTGTGGCCGCCCACTCTCAATGCCAGATCAAACAGCATTTACTCTGATTAGTCAGATTTGATCTTCTGTAATAGGACATTCAGCAGCCTCTTCTGACTCCTCCCCCAAAAAACCCAGCCAACCAACCAAACAACCAACCAAAAACCATAACAGACCAATTCAACAACAACAAAGTGTAAGCCAGCCTGCACTGGGTATAGAGGTGAGTCTCTGGGAGACCCTTGAGTGGAAAGAGTGAACTCCTTCAGACCCCTGGGCTTCCGTGATGCTGTGTAGGGAGCAGGGGAAGGTTTTCTTCTACTTCCCTTCTGTGCCAGGGCAGCTGGAAAAGTTTTTCATCTACTCTATTTCAGATGGTTGCAAGCAAAGAAAAAATATCATGGGAATATCCAGACTTGGACAGGTAACAGCCCTACTCTTTATATCCCACCTATTAATTCATAAGAAGCAGGGGTAGAAACAGTCTTTGGACGGTCAGCTATCCATGCATGGTAGTGTGATGCTGAGCCCTTTTCACATGTACTCAGAATAAAAATGAAACCCTACTACTTGTTTTGCCCATTAGATAGCATTATCTCCATGGAACGCCAATTCATATCTCTTTGTGCTGTGTGTGGTTCTCACATATGGGATTTTAATAACCTCCATGCTGTGCTATGAATTTATAAGCAGGGCCAATAGAGGAAAAGCACCACAGGACTTTATTTTTTCATTATTACTCTTTTGAAAAACAGGGTCTGCCTCATTTCTGTAGGGTTCTTCTGGCAGCACTAGTGGTTGCAGCTAGTGGTATAGTTGTTACTGTGGAACAGAATAAGCTCTTTATTTTTTATCTATCTTTTCTGGACTCCCTTTCCCACCCCCCATCGTGCCTTTAGCCTCCTCCATAATATCCTATGGCATTGCACTTGCAGCTTCTAGCGAGCTGATATACAGAAACAGGCCCTGTTCTTCAGCCCTGTAGTTATCTTACATTCTGATTTTTTTTTTTCCCTGCACTCCCTTTTAAATGTGCCTGTGTTTGTCCTCCGTACCATTCTGCATGTCCCAGAAGCCTGGTTAGTATGGTGGCTAGGAGAGCAGGCTCTGCAGCCAGCTTGTCCTGATTGCGGATGCTGGCTTTTCCTTCTGATCCTGGAGAAGTTATTAGGACTTTGTTAACTCATTGATAAAATGGTAATGATAAGCCTTCCTCCTAAGACTGTTGTGATGGTTATTGGTGTTTATCTGTGAATTGTTTTGGACAGTATTTGACAGCATTAATAGAACTTGCCGTTATGGTTATTATTCATTTGACAAATATTTGCTGATGGCCTCTAGATGTCAGATCAGTTATGGATGCTGGAGTTATACTAGGAACCAAACAAATTCCTTGCTTTTATAAAACTTACATCTAATTATTAACTAAACATTAAAATTGCAGTTGAATGTTATGCTTTGTACCCTTTTCCAATGACCCTTAAAATCTGCCTTTTTCTTTTCTCAAACTTAAGAGTTAAACATGATTTTATACTCTTGTTCATAGATGAATATCCTACTGTAATTTTATCCTTTCCTTGTTTTCTAACATATCTCCATTTTCATGTTGTGCCCATTTGGACGGGCCTGCTTAAACAAGAAACGTCCTGTGATCCTGGCTTCTCCAGCAATCATAATGTTTTCATTACAAATTTAAGTCTCTTTTAGATTCTGTTCCTCTAACTCAGTGTGATACTTTATCTGAAATTTCATACTGGACCTCATGGATATTAAAGTAAAATGTGGGTGAAGAAAGCAGTCTTTTGAAAAAGTTCAGGAGAAGAAAAGAATCAGGGACTAAACCCTGACATGTCTATTTCAGGACAGTCTGTCTGGCAGGGTCCCTGACTAGGAATCTGCTTATAAGTGAGTTTGGACACATGCACACATTTATATGGTGTAGACAGTGACTATACTGAGTGTACTTTTCAGTTTGTTTGTTCAATAGGAGATGGATAAACCGTGTGTCCCAGTGGTACCAGAGGTCTCTCTATTCTTGGAGATTCCTCCAAGTTCATTGAACTTAACAAAATTTAAAATTTATGCACTGAAAATATGAGAAGCTTTGTGAATAAAGTAGTATCCTACTTAACACTGGTGTTGGGTAATGGTGCTGAAACCACTTTATCAGTAAACATCATGGCTAAGTCTTTTAACCCGTGTGGTATTTAAGTGCATCTAAAACTACTTTTATGTTTTTAAAAATATTGATTAACATCTGCTTTGGGCCAGGCAACTTGTTAGTGTTGTTGATACAGTGGCAAACGGAATGTCCTCTTTCTTCAAGAAACTTCAGGGCTTATAGGGAAGACTGACAGTAAATGAGTGAATGGTTTAGAAGTACACAGTTATAATGATGAGGAGGGTCTCTGAAGGTACACCACCGTGTGCTATTTAAGGGCCTAAGGATTTACTTTGAGCTTGAACGAGCGGTCAGAAAGAGACTTCTTTGAGAAGCTGACATTTCAGCTAGGTCCTACATGATGAGAAGGAACTTGTGAAAATGGCAGGAGTGGAAGATAAAGTGTTCCAGAAAAAACGAGACAGTGTTCCAAGTCCTGAGACTGTGGCAAGAGCATGACATGGTCAAGAACAAATCAAGTTTGCTGGCTGGCTGAGATTGAGAGGGCCAGAGTCCAGGGCACCTGAAGCCACATGAAGGGTTTGGAGTTTATTCTGCATACAGTAAGAACCTTGCAGATTTGGGGTTAACAGAAGTAACAAAGCAGTCTTCCTAAGGGTTCTTCTAGCAAGGAGTGCCAGAGGGCAGCATCTTATTTTGTGTAGTTAGTGTTTTGATTCAGTTACTTTTATGGACCCACAGCTTTGTTAGAGTATGAGATGTGAATTCCAGAGTAAACAGTCTCCATGTTTATTTTGAATGCTAATTACCCCAAATATGTTTTTAATTGGTAGCTGTGTATCTTAGACACACTTCATTACATTTAACCTTTGAGATCAGTTTTAATTCACCCTCTTAAAAAAAGTTTTCTATTAAGACAGTATGGCACACATCAACATTTTAATTACTTTCTTCTGGAAGCTTTTTGTATTGGACAGAATTTGTCTGTCAAGGGGGAAATGAAAAAATGATCGTACTTTGAGAAAATAATGCAAAATAAGATCAAGTGCCAAACATCCCATTGTGTTTGTTTTCTAGATGATTTAGTATTCTGCTTTTACAGAACACTGTTTGTACCCTCAGCCTAGCTTTTTCATACCATTTATTAAGAATGGATATAGTTTGGGGCACCTGGGTGGCTCAGTCAGTTAAGCGTCTGTCTTCAGCTCAGGTCATGATCCTGGAGTCCTGGGACCGAGCCCTGCATTGGGCTCCCTGCTCGCTCCCTGCTCAGCAGGGAAGCTGCTTTTCTCTCTCTTGCTCCCTTACTTGTTCTCTCTCTCTCTGTGAAATTAAAAATATATATATATATAATTTAATTTTTCATAATAACCAACAATTTAAAGCAGCTGGATATTTGTTTCCTCCCCTTTGAATGATCTGCTACCACTTCCCATCATTGTATCGTACTGACCTTTCATTCAGCCTCTACACCCAAACTCAGTTTTATGTATGATTCTTGTTTTAATGGATTTTGATAGATTTCTCTGCTCATTTATTTATAGAATGATTTATTATTTATGTTGGTTTCATGGTGCTTTTACTTCTGTGTTTTGTTGTGTTTTGGTGGAGCACCTTGTATTCCAGCAAATATTTCATCATGGGGTATACGTGAACTTTAGGTAAGATGTTGCAGATAAACAAATGTTCATGATTATTTCTGCACACTATCTGCCTCTATTATTTTCTTTAATTTCCAAGGTTTTTTGATTTGGTTTGTTTGTTTTACTTATGAAAAGAACTTATGAATTAAATGAATCTGAGCCAGTGAGAGGGACTTTGGTGTTAACTAAAGAGAGAGTTTTAGAGATGGTTGGCTCTCTCTGGCATCTACAGTATTGATACTCTGTTCACTACTAAACTTCTAGAACACTAGTATCCTTCCAGTTCTAAAACTTTGCTAAGATTTATTAAGGATACTGCTACTGATAATCAACCTTTTAGCTAATGGAGCATATATTGATTTTTTTGCACAGAGGATGTTTCCCTCCCAAGGGCTTTTGGCTCCAAAGACTCAGTGTTGCTTTGTGGATTTGGCAGGCCTCAGAGGAGCCTGGCTGCTGGGAACTGAACTGCTCAGAGCTTGCCAACCCCAAACCACTGTGTTTCTCACAGCTCTCCAGTGCCAAAAGTTGGTGTGCCAAGGAAACAGAAACCTGTCTAGAAAATAAACTGTTTTCTCTTGACTTTTCCTCTAGGAAGACTGGAAGTTAACCTGTAAGTTGTTTTGTGGTTAAAAATGATTTAGGACATTGCGTGGGAAGTTTAATGCTACAATTTTACAAAGAAAACAAATTGATGCATGAATTATGCTCCCTGAATCACTTTGCTCCCAGTTATCAAAATGTCTAATTTTTTTTTTAGTTTAGTTTAGTTTTAATGTTTTTTGTTTGTTTGTTTGTTTGTTTGTTTTTTTATTCATTTGAGAGAGAGACACACACAGAGAAAGTACAAGCAGGGGGAGAGGCAGAGGGAGAGGAAGAAGTAGGCTCCCCGTCCAGCAGGGAGCCGACTTGGGGCTCAATCCCAGGACCTGAAGACCAGGATCTGAGCCAAAGGCAGATGCTTAACCATCTGAGCCATTTAGGCACCCCCGTCTAATTTTTTTTAAAGTGATCAGTGTAATTGTTGCAGTGGTGATGGTGGTTGTGAGCTAAGGCAGCCCCTGTGTGTGACAGGCTTCAGGTGTGAATGTGTGTTGTGAGTGTGGGACATGGGATGGAACTTATCCCAGCTTGTTGGTTGTATACGAATGAACTCAAGTTCTGTGGGCAGGTAGTGCTGATGAGATTGGGAGAAGAGGAGTTTACTCCCTAACAGAACTTTTTGCAGGATTGCATATTCTTTAGAAACAAGTGGCAAAGCTATTAGGAGCATATATATATTTCATAGCACTAATGTAACCAAATTTCATTAGAGCCATTGCCTGATTGTTTATTAGAATTCTTTCATTTCTTTTAGATCTGAGTTTCACAACCTCAGCACTATGGACAGTTTAGGCTGATGAATTCTTTGGAGAGAGTGTGGCTTTGCTGTTCATTGTAGGATGTTTAGCAGCATTCGCGGCTTCTACCCACCAGATGCCAGCCAGTACCACCCCAGAACCCCCAATTATGTCTCCAGACATTGTCAAATATCCCCTAGGGAACAAAATTCATCCTAGCTGAGAATCACTATTTTAGACTCAGGTTCTTGGGAAAATGATCATATAAATCAGTACATTAATGTAGGTTGGTTTTTTTTTTTTTTTAAGACTGGATTTCCCCATCTTATCTCATTATTTTCAATAACATTCAAATTCAAAAGCTGTTGCCCAAAGTCTGAATAGATAGAAAGTAAACATCTTCCTTTTTATCAGATAAGATGTCCAGTAATGAAAATCCCTGGATTTAAAGAGCTTGTTAAGATGTATTATGTCAGATGAAAAGTGCTATTTTAATAACTCATTGTTATTCCTAGCATGGACCTTTTATTTTAGAAAAATGGATAATTAGCATTTTGGCTTATCACTTTCTCTCCATAAATACAAATAATTTGATAGACAGACAGCCAAGAGAGACTTCATTAAATAATGGGTCTAATCAGCCTGGGACTAGAGTAAATTAGGGGTTTGACTTCCAGCTTGAGAGTTGGAACTCAGGGTTTGGTGGTCATGTCTGCTCATTCATCCAGGATATTTTTGTTGACCGACTTACTGTTGCAGTCAAAAACCAGAGCACAGGTCAGTTGGTTAGAAATGAGTCAAAACTCAACTTGGGAAGCCACAGTTTACCCTGCATTTAACTTGGCAGCTGGAGAACTGCAAGAACACATCCAAAGCATAACTACCAGTCCTGTGGAGTTTGGACTCACCAGCTTCAATTCAAGATAATGGCCCATTATTAATGGGGAAGTATTAGAAAGTTTTCCAGGGGAAAAAATATCAGCTTGGAACTGTTCCCCTGTGCATACATTATACGCTTCACTGCCATCTGTGGGGAGCCATACTCTGCATAAAGCCTTCTAGTTTTCCAAAAAGGATTACAAATAATTTTTTTTTTTTTTTTTTTTTTTTTTTTGAGAATAGTCTTCCTAACCCCCAGCCAGGAAATCTATTTTGAAATTAATTTTCTTTCTAAAATTTTTAGTTTAATCTATCCTTTTGTTTCTAAGAGACAAAGCCCAAGCCCAATGCCGTGTTTGATTTGGAATGGCCTCTCACTGTCAATCGGAGGAGACAGATCACCATTAGAGGAATTTTCCCGGCCTTGGTTGTCTTTTGAAGCTTGCAGTGCGGTCTTAAGAAAGGATCACGATTGTTACTTATGTTTCCTCTGTGGGGCAGAGGGAGAACTTCGATCTGAGGAATTTTTCTCATCATGAGATAGAGGAATGATTTTCTTCACAGTGCGTGCTCTCCAGTCACAATCCAGCCCACACAGAAGCCTTCATTCTGATGTTTTCTTAGTAGCACCTATGTACCGAGCAGACTTGTGGGGGGAGCAAAATGAAGGAAGCAATTGTCTGAGGCTTCTGAAACATACTTAACTTTATTACTAACATCTTCTAAGCAAAACAACAAAGAGCTAAGTCAAATCAGAAAGATTTTACTAGTCCTAAAGGGAATCCTCCTCACATGATATAATGCAAGAAATAACAAGGCCTCATTTCCTCTTGTAAAATGTGTGTATGCATGACTTTATCAACCACACGATCTGTTATTGATATATCTCTATAACCCCCGAGAGCAGGGTCAATCCTGGTAACTAGAGAGTCTATAGGGGGCCTAGTGAGTGATAGTCGTGTGGATATGAGCTTGGAAGCACCAGGAGAAATATACTGCTTTGTGAAGAAATGCAGAAGAATAGAGTCAGTAGGAAGGAATTAAGATCCCAGAGGGGAGAGCCCTCTTTTGTACCTCCTGGGTGTCTTCAGCTAGATTTATCTTGCCCATGAATGACTTGGTGGGGGGATGAATGGTAATGTTGGATTTTATTCAAGGTCGCCATGTGGGCAAATACAGTTGTTGTTCATGGATGACTAATCAATGAATGGGAAAAGTTATAAAACAGAGTCACAAATTTGAGAGACGGACAAGAAAGTGCCCAGCTAGAAAGTGACAGAGATGGATTTGAACACAGGTATGATGGCAAAGTCAGTGCATATCTGTGTTCTATTATCCTGCTTGAAGCTGGTTGAGAGAGAAAGAGAGCACAAGCAAGGGGAGTGGCAGAAGGAGAGGGAGAAGCATAGGGCTTGTTCCCAAGACCCCGAGATTATAACCTGAGCAAAGGTGCATGCTTGACCAATTGAGTCACCCAGACACCCCAACAAGTCCCAGTTTTATTTGAAGCATTTCCTATTCTTTGCAAAAAATTAATACTTCCTTGTTTATAGCAGTTAGACACACACACACACACACACACAGAGGCAGACCATTTTCATAAAAATCAGAACTAGAAAAATTATTTGGCTTTTTACTTCTCCACTTTGCAAACGGAATTCTGTAGAACAGGGTTATTTATTTATTTTTATGGTCAGGCCTGTGTGTTCAATAATATATTCATACATAATTCACTAACTTGTTAATTAGGCCCCATGTTTCAGTATGGAATGACAGACAGACAGGAGCCCAGGCGTGAGGCAGGGGAACCATGAGAAGGGCATGTGGCATGACTGCAGCACACGGCCACACCTTTTAGCAGTCAGATTTCCTTCTTGGAAGGAGATAAAGGACACCCATTCTTTTCATAGCCTGTCGGTAAGCCTATTCTGTAAATGAAACAAAAATAAAAATTTGTTTACATTTTGGATTGCCTATGCCTTCTCATTTTATGGCAATTGATCAGTTTTAACTCCGGGGCCTTATTTCTTTTCAGCTTCAAAATATGTAAAGTTGCTACAATATTCAGTGCTTGAGATGTTCAAACTGCCCTTTATCAAAATGATCCCATGGAGAGTTCTAAAATTCAGTTACATAGGTTTTGGAGAAGACTCTAAGACAGGCTGAAATCTGCTCTTAAAACTAGCCACAAGGCACTGTCATTTTCGATAAAGCTCGTTGGTTTGTTCATCCTGTGAATAATTATTTATTGTTGTCTCTTGATCTTCTGAAGCCTAAGTAAGGTCTCTAGTTTGTCTGGTTTCTGCAATCTTGGGTACTAGAAGGGTGGTAATTTTTAGTTTTAGCTAATTGCTGTGCTTTACATGGTCACGGGGAGTGAGCATTTTAGAAAGCCTCTTCATTAAAGCATTAAAATACTGTGGGCTCAGTAATTTCATTTACTGGGTCAATAACCCATGATATCTAGAAGAAGATTTAAAATAGTTTAAAAATAATTATTCAAACAAGAAAGGAATTTTAAGCTATAATTACCACAGTAATAAAGGAAAGAGAGACTCCAAAGCAAGAATAAACATTATATTTAAATCCTAATATCGGATTCCTATAACTCAAAAGGTTTATTTAGCTTGTTCGATAGTGGATCACCAGATTTCAGAACTGAATTAAACTTTAGCAGCATCTAGTCAGGTTGTAGACACTCAAGTATTTTTTTCCCCTTAAAAAACCCTTATAATTCCATATCTGGACTGGAGGCCTACATGTTCATTTTTCTTAGAGCATTCACAAATTTCTTATTCAGTTTTTACCCCTGGGTATTTTGCATTTTGGTGATATTATACATTAAATATTTTTCTATTGTAGTTCTGTTTTTCGCTGATGTACTATGAATGGTAATTTTGTATATCCGTGTTGTAACTGACTACCACTTTAAATTTTTCCTGTTCTAATACTTTTCTCTGGTTTGTTGTGTTTGCAAGGAACACTAGCATATCATCTGCAAATAATGCTGATTTTCCCCCTCTGTTCCAGTATGAATACTTCCTCCAACCCTGCCTCTGGGCTTCAGTTATTATATTGAGTAGAACTTCCAGAACAATGTAAAATAATTGTGGAATCAGTGAGCATTCACATCTTCTTTCCAGCCCTGAAAAGACCATATCTAGTACAGACTTTCCAAACCATCTTCCAGACCATTACTCCGTAAGATGTTAATCAGTCTCCTAACAATAACAACAACAACGAAAAGAAAGAAAGAAAGGAAGGAAGGAAGAAAGGAAAGGGTGGGTAAGGTTTCCATATAATTTTCTGGGACTCCAAATTAAACAAAATGAGACAGATTTCTTTAGCCTTAGTGTATTTTTTAATATTATAGCTTTTAGGTTTTGTTTGTTTGTTTTTAAAGATTTTATTTATTTATTTGACAGAGAGAGACAGACAGACAGAAAGAGCACAAGCAGGGGGAGCAACAGACAAAGGGAGAGGGAGATGCAGGCACCCTGCTCAGCAAGGAGCGGGATGCGGGGCTCCATGTCAGGACCCTGAGATCATGACCTGGGCCAAAGGGAGACGTTTCACTGACCGAACCACCAGGTGCCCCAGGTGTGGTGTGGTTTTTTGTTGTTGTTGTTGTTGTTTTAAGTTTTATTTATTTAAGTAACCTCTACACCCGGTGTGGGGCTCGAACTCATGACCCTGAGATCAAGAGTTGCATGCTCTTTTGACTGAGCCAGCCAGGTGTCCCAGCCTTTAGTATTTAACATGCATTGGCCATCTCCAGGAGGTGGAGAATGTATGTAACATTTGCTGACATATTTGTTCTCAGCACACCATTTCTGAAGAACAGTTAACTACCATCTTACCATCAGAGCCCCTCTAGCAGGACATTGTTCCCTGTGATGTTGGTTATGATTTCAGAATTATATTCCTTATCATGTTAAGAAAATATCCTACTCATAGCTTACTAAGAAGGTCGTATAAGTAGGATCTTCTACTGTATGTCCCTTTGTGTCTGGCTTTTGCTTGACATTATGTTTTAAGATTCATACATGTTCGTTTTTTTTCAATGCTGGATAGTATTCTCTTGCACAAGAGTGTTGATAAATGTTTGTGTTATTTGCAATTTGAAGGTGTTAAAACCAATGCAGCTCTGAATATTCTTGTACATGAATCCTGGTATATAAAGAAATGCATTTGTATAAGCTATATAGCAGGGAGTAGAATTCTTGGGTCTTAGGGTTTATATCTATATATATATACTCAAGGATACAGGAGAATGCTTTCGTTTTCCAAAATGTTTATGAAAAGCTCACACTCTTACCAGTTATTGTTTGAGAATTCCAGTTCCTATACATTCTTTTTAACATTTGATATTGTCAGACATTTTAATTTCCAGGCAACCTGGTAGAGGTGCAATAGCATCTCATTGTTTTAATTTGCATTTTTCTGATTACTAATGGCAAGCACCTTTTCTGATGCTTATTTTCCATTTGAATTTCCTCTTTTATATAATGACTGAATCTTTTGCCCATCTTTCTGTTGCTTTGACTGTCTGCTATGCTATCATTAATTATTGATTTGTAAGGATTTGTTATATATCTATATATTGACCCTTCTTAGGATATGCATATGTATATATATGCACATATACGTTACACATACACACACATCACAGGGTGGCAGAGAGACAGAGTAGATAGACACACACACACACACACCCCTACCTGTAGCCTGCATGTTTGCTCTCTTAATATTGTCTTTTGGTGGGGCACCTAGGTGGCTCAGAGGGTTTTATAAAGCCTCTGCCTTCCGCTCAGGTCATGACCCCAGGGTCCTGGGATCAAACCCTGCATCAGGCTCTCACCTTGGTGGGGAGCCTGCTTCCTCCTCTCTCTCTCTGCCTGCCTCTCTGCCTACTTGTGATCTCTCTCTGTCGGGAAAAAAAAAAAAAATCTTTAAAAAGAAATATTGTCTTTTGGTGAAAGACAGCCATTTTTAAATTTAATATAGTTTATTTTGTCAACATTTTCCTTTATTGTTAGTGCTTTTGTATCTTGTTTAAGAAAAAGTTGTCCTGCTATAATGTTATAAAACTTTTCTCCTACATTTTTTTTCTAATAGAGTTGTACTGTCTTTCAGATACAAGTTTCCAATTCTCCTCCATATAAATAAGGGTCTAGACTTACTTTTTAAAAGATTCAATTCTTCCAACTCCCCTTTCTTCAAAGCCTGATTTTTTTTTTTCCTCCACTGCTCTGCTTGGTGCTTTGATCCCATATTATTTGGAAGGCAGCTATGCTCACCACTATACCACCAACGCCCGCTGATCCTATATTATTTGGGTATTTTTGTGTGTGTGTTCCATTGGTCTGTTTGTCCATCCTTATGCCTGTTAACATCTTGTTTTTCATCCAAGGGTATCCTAGCTTTTATGGCCCTTTTCATTTCATATGCATGAAAAATTTGACAAAAGAAATCCTGTGGTATTTAGAATTTTGACTGAGATTACTTTGAATCTGTAGCTCAATCTCAGGACAGGTTACATCTTTAGATCATTAAGTTTTCTATTCTATGTACATGTTATATCTCATCATTTATATAGAGTTATTCTTAAAAGTGTTTATCATTTAAGATCTGTTATTTTCTCCACAGAGGTCTTGCACATCTTTTACTAGATTTATTGCTAGGTGTTCTTTATTGTGATACAGTTATAAATGATATACTTTCCCTGTTGCTGATTTGCTTGAAATACAATTGATTTGTATCGAGCAATCCTACTAAGTCTAATAAAAATGATAACAAATTATATGTGCATTCTTTTATATTGTCATATCATCTGTGAGTAATTATATTTTTGTTTCTTCTTTTCCATTTCTTATACTTTCACTTTTTTTTTCCTGCCTTGATGCACTGGTTAGGACCTCAGTATAATATTGCATAACAATGGTGGTAGTAGAAATCATTGTTTTATTCCCAGTTTTCAACATTTTATGATTAAACGTGCAGTACAATGTTGACTGTAGAAGTTTTATTTTGTTTTTGTTTGTGAATGTTGTTAATGTTGTAAATTACATTGATATATCTTTCTTCCCAACCTTTTTATTCTGAAAATTTTGTGTGAGTTGCAAGTTTCATTGAATACCATTTTTTACTTAAAATAACAGCCCACAGACACATTATGAATATTGAGATTTAGGTATCTGGCAGACATCATCTTAAAAATGAGTGAAGTGAACCTGTCACTTCAAGAAAATAACAGACAGCATATTTTACTAATGACAAGAATTGAGCTTTCAAGTCAAAATTAGCATTTTGGAAAACTTGTATTTGTCACCGTCAGCTTTCTGGTTTTTCAGAACTTAAAGGCTTTTCTGATGAGGTCAGTGATAATATGAATGAATATGTTTAAAATATACATTTGAAAATTTCAACACATTAAATATCAGCATAACTCATTACACTAATATTTTTCAAAGACCAGTATGTGATGTTATAAAATCATATATCACAGTATTAAAGATCGATGAAAAGTATAAGATAGACCAATGGATTCTAATGCAATAGGAGAAAATTTTATTGATATGGCTTCAGGTTCCATATTGCAAATAAAATTTAAGATATCACCATTTGTCAAATTTTGTTGTATAGTAAAAGAAAAATATCTACAATTACCTCCCTTTCCCTACTATATATCTTTGTGAAGCTGGATTTTTTTTCTTCTGCTTCAACCAAAAACGTACATTGCAGTGTATTGAAAGCTGAAACAGATACGCGAATCCAGCTATTTTTCAATTAAGCTAGACACTAAAGAATTTGCAAAAATTTAATATAAATAATGCTACTCTTTTCACTATTTCTGTGAAAAATATAGTAGTTTTCAGAAAAAACATGTTATGTTAACATGTTTGGGTATATTATTATTTTTAAATGAATTGATATTTTAAAATTTTCTCATTTTCAATTTTGAATATGATAAATATAGATAACATGTTCAACTCATGTAAACAAACTATCTTTGGAATCCTCAATAATTTTAAGAGTATAAATCATACCTGAGACCAGAATGTTTGAGAACTACTGCCCTAGAAATAGCACCAGACACCCTAAGCTTATGAAAGTATAATTTTATTTGGCACATTTACCCTCTTCCCATGACAATCGAAGAACCTCAAAATATTTTAAGTCCATTTACCCCTTCCCAAATTATATGCTCTTTTATGGTAATTTTAATTCTAGAATTTCCTCTTTGCTTTTGTGTTTATGAAGCTTCATTGTGCTATGTTTAGATATAGATTTTTATTTATTTTCCCTATGAGTCATTAGCTTAACCTTTCGAATGTGCGGGTTCTAATAAATTGTGTAACATTCTCAGCCATTATCCTCTGTTCTCTTTCTCCTATCCTCTGGTATTTCAAAGAAATATATGTTAGGTCTTTTTAAGTGTATTCTTTGTGTCTGTTATCCATTTTTTAAAATCTCATGTTTTATTCTGAACATTTGCTTTTATCTTTTTAAAAATTTTTTAAAAAAGATTTTATTTACTTATTTGAGAGAGAGAGAGAGCGAGCATGATCGGGGGGAAGGAGAAAGGGAAAAGAAGACTCCCCACTGAGCAGGGAGCCCAGACACAGGGCTTAATCCCAGGACCATGATATCATGACCTGAGTCCAAGGCAGACTCTTAACCAACTGAGCCACCCAGCCGTTCTTCTATCTTCTATTTCACTAATTCTCTTCAAGCTTTGTCTAATTTGCTATTAAAAACATTCATTGAGTTCTTCTTTCATGTATTATATATCAGTTCTAGATTTATTTATTTATTTTTTTTTAGGATTTTACTTATTTATTTCAGACAGAGAGAGAGAGAGAGAGAGTAGGAGTGGGGGTAAGGGCCAGAGGGAGAAGCAGACTCCCCACTGAGCAGGGAGCCTCACATGGGGCTCAATCCCAGGGTCCTGGGATCATGACCTGAGCTGAAGGCATATGCTTAACCAGTTGAGTCACCCAGGTACTGCAGTTCTAGAACTTCTAAGTGGTTCTTTTTTACATACAGTCCATCACTTTTTATAGTTTTCATTTTCCTGTCAACATTTCACTTGGCTTTTATCTCCTTGAATGTAGTGAGCATAGATTGTTTCAGTCTATACCCTGTAATTCTATATGTAGAGCTCCTATGGGACTCTTTCTTTTTTCTTTTTCTTATTTTTTAAAAAGATTTTATTTGTTTATTTGACAGAGAGGAAGAGGGAGAGAAAGAGTACAAGCAAGGGGAGCAGCAGAGGGAGAAGGAGAAGCAGGCTACCCACTGAAAAGAAAGCTTAATTTGAGGCTTGATCCCAGGATTCTGGGATCATGACCTGAGCCGAAGGCAGATCCTGAACCGACTGAGCCTCCCAGGCAATCCGGGATTCTTTCTTTTGGTTTTCTCTATTGATGCTTTCTCTTTTAACATGTCTGGGTTTTAAGATTGTGTGTTGGGCTTCGTGTTTGAAATTTTATTTGTAATGATAATTTGAGGCCTAGTATACTATTACCTTCCTCCAGAAAAGGTTTCTTGTTGTTTTATTTTTTTGGGGTGTTTTGTTTTGTTTTTTGCTTTTTCCAGGAGTCTGTGGTTATTAGAAGTTCAGGACTATATAATGCAGTTTCTGAAATTGAAGTTTTCAGAGCTAGTCCATCAGCATGAAAGAAGATGAAAGATTTTGGTAGACCGGTTTATTTCAAACTTACACTGTTACTGTTATCTTAGGAGTCCCAGTCCAGAGTAGATGTTGATTTATCCTTTTTGGGCTTTGGATTCTGATTTCTGCAGAAGCAGAACTCAGCTATTTATTTCAGAGCCACAAATGCCTTGAGGACAAAGCAGCCTTTAGTGTTGGTCTATCTCCCAAGTTCCGGCTTCTCCAGGCTGGCAATTCCTCACTGTCCTATTAAGTCTTGGATGATCTCAAACAGATTATTTCTATATTTTTTTTCCAGCTCTTCTAGTTATCTGCCATGGAAAGTTTGTCTGAACTTTGTAAGTTAATTTGTTGAATCAGATCTTCTTAAGCCGGTACTTTTTAAAAATAATGAATTTGAATGTCCTTTGTCCTTTGGTTTTGCATTTCCAAACTAAAGTTTATTTCCTGAAGCCTGAGCCAGTTGAAAGCCTACAGAAACCACATTTTCTCCTTATTCCTAAAATAAGCATATTCTTAGGACTTACAGCACACACATATCTCTCCCTGTCTCCAGTGAATGAACCTAACCCCACTGAGACATTCATGTTTCCTTATCTCCTCCATTTGCTCATTTTGCCACCATTTCCTCCCACTTTTGCTGGGAATCCATGTTACTAGTGCTCACAATAATTTCTCAACTATGAACTTTCAGTAGATCACTTGCCTCAGTATCCAGCCCTGGATCAAGCTGGTTAGCTTCTTCCTGCCTCTGTGCTCCTGAATAGCACTAGAAAGAATGTATAATCGTGCAGCACACTCATCAAAAATCTATAATTTCTAAATTCTGGCTGTGGCACTACTGGCAATCCTTTTGATTCTTGCTCAAAATATTCTCTTTCTCAAAATTCCATCCCTCTTCTGAAGTTGGTTAACCTTACTTCTAAGTATCCCATCACTCAGTAATTAACACTTACTTGCTTTTTAGAAATGCAAAAGAATCCTGAGCGAACTCCAATTGCAGTCCTCTCTTGTAAGGTTTCTCCTCTCATTCTTAATTCCTTTTTCTTATCTCAGAGGAAGAAGTGTCTCTGTCTTTTCAAAGGATAACCATTCAGCTATACTCTTAGATTATTGACTCCTGTCTTCCTGGGATTCTCATTCCATTCATTGGCTCTTCTCTTTCATTTGCAATCACTCCATCTTCACCAGCTCCTTCCTCTCAAAGTATCCTTTAGCCTAGAAAATGAAACAAGGTGGGAAAAAAATTAGATTGAACAAACGTTCAGTTTATCACTAGACTTAAATGCTGGCAGGAGTTCCACGTGACAATTAAGAAAATTCATAAGGTAACATGATTTTCTTCCTTACTTCCAAGGCAAATGTTAACCAGAACATACAGAGGACATCTAATGCTATGTAATTAACATAACTTTGTGGGAAATAAAAGCTCCCATGCTTGGTACTACATGCATACTTCCAATATCTTCTTCATTTGCTCTTCATAGCCTCTGACTTCTTGGATTGATTTCAGTTGTAAGTGCTGCTCACCAATCTAGTAGTATTCAAGGTTCTAATTGGCAAGATTTACTACCCTAGGATCTTTTCCACATAGTACCCCAGGAATTGACCTTTATCATTTTGTTTTTCATCTCTGTAATCAGTCATTATGGTTCCTCTAGGAACCATATCATTACTATCATATCTATCATTACTAATTCCTCTAGGACATTTCTCAAAGCTAGATATCTATTGGAATCATCTGCAGAACTTGGAAAAAAAAAAACCTTATGTGTGGGTGCCATCCTCAAGAGTGGTCGGGGTAGAGTATCGCCATTATACATTTTTTAAAGCTTTCCTGGTCATTGTTGAATTAAGTTGAGAACCATGTCCCTAATTGAGTGACGTTTTAAGATACCAATATTAAAGCATGAATCAGTATTCTTTCTTACTTTCTGATATGACATGGAGGGGTAGAATGTTAGCACTGTGTCCCTGAGTACATCATCCTGAGAGGAAAATAATCCAGAGGTAAGTTGGCTACAAAATTAGTCTAATTTTGTGACCTTCCAGTGATAGTGAAGTATGATTTCCCATGATTCCAGCCCGTAGGAGAAAACTCTTAGTTTAAGAAGACTTGTTTTTTTGCCTTCTACTCCAGAGAATGCAAGCTGTTTTCCTTTGGCATGCTTACGTGATTATACAGATTCATTTCCCTCAAGGAACTTCCAAATAAAAAGAACACATCATCTGTGGCAACTGAGAAACATAGCTTTATGTTGCCTGTTTTAGAATTATTTCTTGACATTAACATTTTTATGTACCCCCATATTAAGTTTTATGCTTAGATGTAATGCCACAGGTAGACATCAAGGTAAATGCCATATCCCAAATCCACAGAGAATCAGAGCCAAACCATGGGTTATCAAATCTGTCTTTTTATGTGCTGTTACTCGTAGTGTGTGATTTATATACACTCCTTTTGAAAGCTGCATTAACTGAAAGATGCTGGTTTGTAAAGGGGCAAGGTAGTACATTTACAGGCTGGCTTGGTTGAACTGTGCTGCTTTCTCTCTAGAACAGTCTTTACAATTCTTTGCTCACAGTTAGAGGTCTACTGAAAGTGACTCAGTGAGATGAAAACAGCTTGCTTAATCATTCCTGAAACACGGGAAAAATTAAAATACATTTTTTTCTTTGTCAAGCAATAAAAACAATGCCAGATTGTTAATGCCTCTTTTGTACCTTTCACTTGAAAGACCTCAAAAGAACATCAAGGAGAATAAAGGCAAAATCTATTCCCCAATGACATCATTATACATGTTGAAGCCTCTAAAAACCAAAACTCTAAAGACATTCATGAAGAGTAGAGGAATAAATGACAGCAAACTGAAGAGTGCATCTCTGGAGCTTTGTTCAACTTGCTCTGTTCAAACTCACTCAAATTGGATGATGAAAAGCGAAGTTCTCATTTGTTTCAATATTAAAGTAGTAAATTAGTGAGTGGTGAGTGGCTAATTGTCCTGTAAAGCATTTAGGGTGCCAGGAGTGCCCCGTGGCCAATATTTTAAATTGCATTCTTATGATTGAAATGAAAGCAACCATTAGAGGAGTGTAAAACAATGTTTTTAATAATTTAAGCTAGTTCGATTCAAACATGATTTTTATTCTGAAATATTTATCAAAGCTCCTGTTTTTATTTGAGATGAGCAAGTTTCATTTTAGACTTCAAGGCGTCAAATAGAAATTCATGTTCAGTATGGGGCTAGTGTGGGGAGACAGATTAGCCCTCTCCAGTGTAGTGTTTCATCCGTGACTGTGTCTGCTTGCTTCTGGGTGCCGAAGTAGCAGGTTTGGTTAAATTTTACTTGAGTTTTTGGTGACCTTTTCTAATCCTGACTGTTTCATAATTTAATGTCTTGACCTTCGTTTTCCATAGAGCCACCTTAGTGATAAATGCAGAGATTTAATAACTAGAACTGGTTGACAGGTGACCTTTCGTACATGGCCATTTCTCTTTGCTGGGGAAACCACACTGTTTTGCAAGTTTTAATTCTCAGATTTTAATTATCTATTCTATAAGCTCTAATTATCTTGTCTATAAGCTTATTCACAGAGAAAAAGAGGAAAGGTTAAATATTTCATTCTTCTTGCTGATTAAAATGTAAAGTGCTTGGCAGTTGTCCCAATATATCATTCAAAAAAGACAGGGCAATTTGTCAGGTTCTTACCCAAAGAAGAGAAAAGGGGAATTTTCCAGAGTGATTGGTAAGGAGCGGGATGAAAAAAGTGGCTGCGAGAGCGAGCGGACTCCTTAGCTGCATGAGGATAACTGTGCCCACGTGTGTGCAGACATGTATGTGTCCGTGTGTGTGTGTGTAAACTTGGAGCAGAGAAACAGAAGAGTTCTTTAACTAGATGTGTACTAATCTGAAGAGAAAAGTGACTGCAAAGTAACAAAAGGATAAACTTGCCAATCAGGGTGGGTGACATGTTAGTTTTGCTAATTTTTCCTTTTTAAATTTTTTTTTTAAACAGGGAAAGGATCAGTTGGGCATGTCATGGTAAGCTGGTTTCTAGGGTCCATGTAAATTCTATTTTAACACAGGAATTTAAAGCTCATTATTAAAATGTCACAGATTCTTAAAAAGAGGTAAAGAAGAGCGAAACTTCTTCCCACCCTCCCCCATAGGATCAGATAATATAGGAACTTCTTGATTTCCCTGGGCTTCATTCTTCAGCATTTTTACAAAGTTCATTTTTGTGCCAAATACTCATGCTCCTCATAAAACAAAAATAAAATTTGGCGTGGCTATAAGAGGACCTATTGTAAGGACCTAATCTCCCTATCAGCTAGTATTCTGGAATCTTCGTAAGTACAGAGGGAAAAATAACTCATGAGTTAGAGAAAGGCTTGGCAGTCTTGAGCTAACTTTGATTCCCAAGTAGTTGAAAGCAGCCATGTGGGCTTCTAAACTGAATTTATCTCAAGGAGGTTTTCATGCATGGGGAGATATTCCCTTTAGCCATGGAGAGCAGCTTCTAAAAACATCACCATGTCCTTTTTTCCCTCAGACATGGATCATAATCACTTAATGCTTCAGAAAGAAATATAACTCACTGCTGTTATGAAAAAGTTTTAAAAAACAAATTAAGTGAAGATGTGGAGAACCATTTGAGACTACTAGAGTTGATCATGATTAGTTTATCTTTGACTGAAGTTTCAGCCAGATTTCAAATAAAAAATAAGAAAAATTTTTCTACATAATTTCTTATGCCATGCTAATACCATTACCGGAGAGGAGAGGTTAATTCTGCTTACATGCAAACCTTAATATCCCTGAGGAGCTTCTCATCAGTTGAGAAACATTGTCCTCTTTTGGTGAAATTCTTGGCCACCAAGATGTTTAAAATCATTAATTTATAATTTAATATCAATAATTTTAGTATAATAGTGGGTGAGATTTGAGATATTTGCCTAAGTGTATATTAGAAATAATGCAAATTAATAATAAATATTTCTTTAATATCTTTCCCTTAGTGCTACGAGTGCCTTTTGTGAAAGATAACATATGCTGCTCTTTTTAACCTGAAAGATGTTTAATACCCACTGGATATCATGTTCATCTCAATTTCCTCAACTCTATAATGGGAAATTAAAACAATCCAACTTATGAAGAATTTATTATGAGAATGAATGGAATAATGTAATAAAGTGCTGGGCAGGATGAATGGTCCTTAATAGATGTTCAATCCTGTTTCTATCAATAAGTTTAATACACTATGCTTAGATGTCTTTCTCACTCTGTTTCTTCCCTTCCTCCCTCTCTCATCCTTTCCCTGTGCCTGAGATGGGAATCAAGTCCTTTTTTCTTATAAGGAGGCGAATGTCTCCTTATAAGAGTATATTGAATAAAATGATTCATTTTAGCAGAGAAAGGACTTGTTTTTTAAGGCAATCCCTAAGGCCTTTAAAATAGTGAATGAATTGACCCTAGTTAATCATGGAACTCTGCTATGCCTCAGAGCTGTGTACTGAGATTAAAAGCTCACACTGATTAGATTTCTAAAATTATTTTATCCTTCATGGTGCCTTCACAGAATAAGTACTAAGTAAAAATTACTTGGTTGTTTAATAGATTTTGCCAAATTCTTAACTTTCTCCAAGCTAAGTGCTCATAACCAGATTTGCAGGTACAGAGTTTGTATCCTTTTGCAAGGGAGAAATACCCAAATCAAATACAGTGATCTTACCATTAAAATTTTTTTTTCATCATTTTGGACTTTAAGTAAACAGCTGTTTGGAGGCACCTGGGAGGCTCATTTAAGCGTCTGCCTTTGTCTCAGTGATGTGACGATCCCAGGGTCTTGGGATCGAGCCCCAAGTCAGGCTCTCTGCTCAATGAAGAGCCTGCTTCTCCTTCTTCCTCTGCCTCCCACTTGATGTTTGTGGGCTTTCTTTTAACAGGGACACCGTTGCCCAGACACAGTTCGCTGAATATTTGTGGCAATCTCAGTTTATAGACACAGCACAAACCCAACCAAAGCATTTGTCTTGATGATGCTTTGAGTGGACAAGAGAAAAAGATGAAGAGGTCAAGTTTGTTTTTAATGAAAAGCAAAAAAATAAGGACAAGTCAACTAAAAAGGAGAATTCAAAATTAAGATAGGACTTGATACAGTGGAGCTGGCTAAATCTTTCCAAAGATCTCAGAAAATCCAGGGCCTCGATCTGGAAAGAAACTGCTTACTGAGGCAGAACTGAGCGAGTGGAGACATATGGAGTACATTTTTGAGCAAGGGCCCCAAGTCAAATAATATAAATGAGTTCAAGAAACAGCAGTACATTTTAACAAAGAAAGCTGAGATCACAAGATGCAGGGATAAAGCTAATAAAAGAAACTGAGATAACCAGATAA
Source organism: Meles meles (assembly GCF_922984935.1). NCBI lineage: Eukaryota > Metazoa > Chordata > Mammalia > Carnivora > Mustelidae > Meles > Meles meles. Next base: position 152,683,594 of record NC_060066.1, on the reverse strand, counting down.
GAGCAACTCTTGGGTCAAACCGTCTGTTCATGCCTAGGTATTTCTTTCTTTTTTATCATAGCTTACCATAGTTTGAAGTGTCTTCAAATGTATAAATGAGTCCCTTGGGCCTTAGCAAGCTCTTGGTGCTACCTGAAGCTTCTGATTATGATTAGGACTGTTGCATTCATCTAGTCTGACTCTCCCAACGGTATTGCAAAATGGTCCCTGCCACCAAGTGGCAAATAGAGCATCACCATATGCAGCCATGTCTCCTTGTACATCATTTAGGACGCCAGGCAGCCAGGCAGGCCTGTGGCGAAGCAGGATAGGTACACGGAAGGCTCTTGCAACTCTGGCTATGGTCACAATATATAAAGGAAAGGGACGATTTCAGGATCACCACCTATCCTCCAAGCCATTACATTCCCAGTCCTCTGCCCAATTCCATATTTGTTACATAAACAAGAGGCAGTGGTTGCCAATGTTTGCCCTCAAGTTGTTAGTCAGCTGCTGACCTCATAATCCGCACAGCTGCAGCCTCCCGATATGTTGTCATGAAACAGATTGTGATGTCTTAATTGATGACTTTCAGAGGTTACAATTGTCAAGTGAAACCAGGATGCTGATTCTTATTAGCTAAATTAAGGCTTGTTACAGCACGACCAGCTAATTCACTCAACGACTAGGAAATCTGATGCGAATCTGTAGATTAGAACACATCTGAGGCTCTTTCTATCTTTTTTCTTTCTGATTTTTTTTTTTTTTACATTTGTGGAGGCCATACCCAAAAACGCTTTTATTATGCAGTCAAGCAACTTCTTGGAACAGAAAATGGAATGTAACCTCCCTGCGCCATATGCATCTTGGTGATAAGTTGGAGTGTGCCATATGACACGCACAGTTTAAATCAGGCATTGATTTGCATGACTGTAAGTGGGTTTGGAGGACTCAGCTAAGTGTAATGTATGTTAGGCCCTGCTGCAAATCGTTTGGCAGGAGAATATTGTGTTCTTCCTCATTGCCCTGAAAAACTGTGACTCCTAGATGCATGAAGGTCTTAGATCACAGTCCCATCCCAAGAGGCATTCTCTTATGCCCCCATCTGGCCATCAGTGAGGTCTTCGCTGTGGTACCACCCACAGAACCTCATTTCCAATGCCCTAATATACTCACCCACCTTGAGAGAACTATTCTAACGTGCTGTTCAGAAATCTTACTGTAGCAGGAGTGATGGACAGTCCCTTTGATAGCCAAGTTTTAAGACACTTCATAAATGGCGAGACCCCAGCGGCATGTCCAGTCCATGCCTGAGCCTGTGTTGTTTCATGCCCAGCCCTGTTCAAACCCTACATGATTCTAACAGTTCAGTGAATCTCTTTATACAGGAAAAAAGAAACTTCATAAGCAGAACTTTGTGGATGTAACCAGTCAAGTTTTTTCAAAATCCTTCATTTTGACATGAAACAAATGGAAACATTTGTCCATCTAGCGTATTTCACAGGTGAACAATAAAAACTAAAAGAAGTAAAGTTAAATTAACGTAATAACTGCTAACATCCAAAATACAGTGGGAAACACAAGGATATTAATCAAAGCAATTATACAAAGGAAAAAAATCAGATAATACCCAAATGCCCGACAGTAGGCAAATAGGTACATTATGGTATGTCCACATAAGAGAATATTGTATCAGCATTAAAAATATCTCTAAGGAGGGGTGCCTGGGTGTCTCAGTTGGTTAAGCCTCCTACTCTTGGTTTCAGCTCTGGTCATGATCCTAGGATTGAGCCTCTGGTCATGGGTCCTAGGATTGAGCCTGGCCTTTGTGCTTCGCGCTCAGTGGGAGTCTGCTTAAAGATTTTCTCCCTCTGTCCCTACCCCCCAAAACAAATAAATCTTTAAAAAAATACATCTCTAATGACTATTTACTGGCATGGGAGAGTTTAATGATGGGAAATTAGTTGAAAAACCATGGTTGCCAAATTTTATAAATACTGTTTTTCAATCTGTCTAATATATCTAAGAGGAGGAAAGTAACACGAAAGATTGTAGCAGTTGTAAAAGGGTGGAAATATGGAGTTTTTATTCTTTTTTTTTTTTAAGTTTTTACAGTGAGCCCATATTACTTCAATAATTAGGGGGAAAACGTGTTTTAAAGGAGTTTGAGTAGTTCTGTTATAACACTAGCTGTGGGGAGTCTGTGTTCAAAGCATCTCTAATCTAACAGGTCTAGAAATGAGCTTATTCTCCTCAGCTGATCCTGCTCCTCCTAAAGCCTTTGCCTGCTCATTTAAAGCCAGCTCTAGTCTTCTAGTTGTTTAAGCTAAAAGCTGAAGTTATCCTTGATTCTTCCCCATCTCTCAGATTCCACATTTCCTCTTACTGGTCAACCCAATAGGCTTTACCTTCAGACTATGTTCAGCGTGTGGCCAGCATCTTGCTACTTCTTCTGCTACCCTACCTAGTCCAGGCGACTATCCTCTCTTGCCATGATTGTGACAGTAGTCTATTCTCTGAGTTTCTACCCTTTTCCTCTTTGTCAGTTTTTTAACACTGCAGCTAGTGCTTTTAAAATATAATGCAGATCAGCCCTTCCCCTATCCAGAGCCTTCCAAAGGCTCCTGAGTAAAAGTGCCTATGTGGTGTCTCCCTGGTCATCTCTCTGATCCCAGTACCTTCTGACTCTCCTCAATGCCCTGTCAGGCCACATTGCTCTCCTTGTGTTCCTCTCCTACCATGGGGTGTTTGTGGTGGCTTTTGGTTTCGCTTTGCGGAATACTACCCACTCTCACCCTCGCACATACACACAAATCCCCATAGCCAGCCCTCTTACTTTCTTCGTCTTTCCTCAGATACCTCAAATACCATTGTCTACCCAACCCCAGGCAGACCTTTTCTGATCATTCCACTAACACACACAAACACACAACACAACACACACATGCATCCTAATCCCCTTTCCTTACTTTAATTTCCTCTATTTAGCACCTGTCTTCACCTAACATATGCTGATTTATTAATTGCCTTTCTCCTCCCAGTGGAGGAGAAGTTGTATGTAAGCTCTATGAGGTCAGGGGTTTTGGTTAAAATTTTCACAGCTGAATCATCCCCAAACCTCTAGAACATGGCATATCTTAGTTGCTCAATAACTACTTTGGATTCCTACCATTGATAGAAAAGACATCTTGTGACAGTTGTGTGGTAATTTTACTGATGACTTTTCTGAGGTACTTTGTCTCTCAATTTACCTACCTAGAGTGAACCTGTTTGTGTATTGATAGGTTTCTTCTGGATTGTGTTTCTCTTTCATCTAAATCAACAATTCTCAATGAATTTGGTAAAGTCCCTTTCTTCCCTAATACTGAGTTCAGTGTTCAGGCTCCTAATAAATTACTCTGATTCAGTTGTTCTCACTTCCTGACTTAACCACTATACTGGGTCCTATAGTAATCCCAGAACTTCTCAGGAGTGCGATTAAAATGAAAAGGACAGACCCTTACAGAGTTTACTGTACAGTGGACAGACATGATTAAACAATAAAATACAACATAACTAATAAAATAAGGGCAGTACTCAATGTGAGCAGAACTAGACCAATAGGCACAATAAAAACACAGAATCAAATGTTAGATACAAAATGTGGAATCTCATAATAGGAAGATGAGAAAGATATATATCAACAGAGTGCATTGCTCCTTTAACACTGTTTTAAAAGATAGAGTGACTTGGGGCGCGTGGGTGGCTCAGTGGGTTAAGCCTCTGCCTTTGGCTCAGGTCATGATCTCAGGGTCCTGGGTTTGAGCCCCATATAGGGCTCTCTGCTCAGCAGGGAACCTGCTTCTCTCTCTCTCTGCCTGCCTCTCTGCTTACTTGTGATCTCTCCCTGTGTCAAATAAATAAATAAATAATAGAGTGACTTTTCCTCACATAGGAGGAAAGTGGCAAAAGGAATTTATTTGGTTTGCCTGGGAGGAAGAAATGTAGGGAATGATGGAAAGAGCAATGGGTTTAGAGCTAGAAGATCTAGATTTGAATCTGCAGCTATCACTCGAATCTAGCATCTGCAAGTTCTGGAAGCCAGTGCTTTACCCTCTATGAGTCTCTGTTACCTCATTGGTTTAAAACAAGGAGGGTGGTGTGGTGGTTAGACCAGCACTAGAGATTATTATCTCTGTACAACCCTTTCCCAAGTTTTTAAAAGAAGGCTTTCATTATCCATCTAAAATAAGTGAGAACACAAAGGCCAGTTAACATGGTGATATAGGGAAATTTTTAAGGGTTTTTAATCAAATGTTTGCCCACCTGAGACTTGTCTTCAATAGTTGTTGGTTCTGAACATCTTTTTCAGAACTTCGTCATTTGCTGAATTTTTCATATTTTCATCAACTGCTACCTAACTTCATACATACAAGTAAAATACAGAATTGAGGCCTAGATATATTCCCTTTGCATTTCTTTTTTTTTAGCCACTGTCCGTATTAAAGAGATCAAATCTTCTCCTATTGCCTTATTTCATTTGAAATTACGGTTTTGAATGAAAAGTCATTATTTAGCATGGAAAACAAATGACTGTTTTTCCATTTAATTTTAAACAGATACAAGGGGATAGAAATTAAAATTATTTCTTAGCAGTCTGTATTCACTTTTTAAATGGAAGCATGTCCCTACCTTGATAACCTGTGGTAGCTGCCATAGGATTGGTCCGAATATTTCAGAAAATCCCACACTCGGGGACTATACACAACATCTGAATTTCATTTTCTCAGAGGAACTTATTTGGATAGCTAGAACTTACTAATTTACATGTATCTCCCCTGTCTCATTTCTCTGTTTTTCAGCCTTTGCAACTGGACTGTGACCTTTGCGCCATAGTGTCAAACTCAGGTCAGATGGTTGGCCAGAAGGTGGGGAATGAGATAGATCAGTCATCCTGCATTTGGAGAATGAACAACGCCCCCACCAAGGGCTATGAAGAAGATGTGGGCCGCATGACAATGATTCGGGTTGTGTCCCATACCAGCGTTCCTCTTTTGCTGAAAAACCCTGATTATTTTTTCAAGGAAGCAAATGCTACTATTTATGTTATTTGGGGCCCTTTCCGCAATATGAGGAAAGACGGCAATGGCATCGTTTACAACATGCTGAAAAAGACTGTTGACATCTACCCGAATGCCCAAATTTATGTGACCACTGAGAAGCGCATGAGTTACTGCGATGGCATTTTTAAGAAAGAGACTGGGAAAGACAGGTGAGTTCTCTGAGAGGCAGCCTCATTGTCTTTTATGCTAGCCCCTTGCTGAGTTCTTTTGCCAGCTATCAAATGAACAGAGTTATTTTTCAAATTGATTGTTATATGTTTTTTGACTATTACGATTACTTGATGAGCCAGCAACTAGGCCGCATTTATTCCACCTACACTACCTTCTGTTCTCTCCATTTTGATTGGCTTGAGGATCCAAAAAATACTGGATGCTTCCCCAAGATATCTTTAGATTTGTTCTTATTTAGCTCAATTTGCTATCGGTTAAATTGGATGTTAGCCGAAAGGAAGTATACACATTTCTGTTTCAAAACAGAAATGTTAAGGAACTTTAGGACCTAAACTCCTTTGGAAGTTGTGATAAAAATTTACCTGAGACAACAAAACACAGCAGGCTATTTATTCTCTAATAAGGTTGCATCGCTTCTTGCATGCAAATAGACCGTATGATCGTGAACACCATACCTGATATCTAGCAGATATGTTGGTACGTTCAGCAGAATACCATATTGAAATGAGGCATTACTGAAAGTCATTGACAGTGGTTTCTTGACGAGAAATGAGGTATAAATACCATTCACTCAATTATCCCACAAACCACTTTGCATTTTTCATTACATCTGTTTTTAGTTTTGTTTTTTGTTTTTTTTTTCCCGTAGCCTTCTGTAAACCACCTTCCCATTTCCTTTTCTGGAGGCCTGCTCACCTTATTTTTCTCCTACTCCTTACATCTCCTGTTTTCTCTCTCTGCTCCCTCTAACCAAACCCCCCATTCTCCCATCTGACTCCACTGGCTACCATTTTTTCTTTCTTTTTAGAAAGATAACCAGTATATGGAAGATAGGTACAATTATTAGTTTGTATTTCTAGTTCTAATAAAGAATTGTAGAAGGAAAATATTGAAGCCAATTGCAAAAGTTTTAAGCTATGTGTGAATTGTACTTACTCATGTCATACCATGGATAAATTGAGCATTGGCTGTAATTCCAATATTAACAATCTGATTTCCATAAAATGTATGTCTTTCACTCTTCAATATTATCAGATCTGAATTTTTAACTACATTAGGGTATGTGCTTGTGGGGGGGGGGAAGTTTCTGATATCTCTGGGTATAATTTGTATGCTGTTAATTATTTTAAAATCTTATCTGTCCTGATTGTCCTATTGATAATGCAGGCTGAACGTAGCATTTTCTACTTCTGAGCACCCAAAATGCACAGCTTCTAATGTAATGCAAGACAGGAATTGCGGTAATGCTGGCCTTTTCCACTGTTAGAGTTCACAAGAAGAATCCCAGTGGTTAGATTTGAATCAGTGTAGCAGAAGCTGTCCAAAGAGATAGGCACGAGAGATAAAGGAGTGGGTATGTAGCACAATTCTATATAAATATTTTGGCCATCTCAAGGGGTTTGGAAATTTCTGGTCTCTCATTAGCCCAAAGCAATGCAATTAATTAGATATATTTGGTATTTCATTAGTCATAGTCAGCCTTCAGGGTGTCCCCCAGTCATAACTATATGCCCTAGAATCATTTGAGGCATCAGAGAAGAGCTCAGTGTGTCGTATGGTTCTATGTATTTATATCATGTTGGCTTTTGCTGTGAGCTTTCAGTGAGACAGTACACTGTCACATATGTGTGGATTGTATAGCAAGAATCGGGAGAGAATAGCTTTGGAAGACTCATTTTCTTACTGGTTGTGATGAGGAAAGCTGTTTGTTTAATGGGAAAAATCTTGCTTGATAAAATTAATTTGCAGATATCATTCAATTGGTAAGGTTACCAAAATAAAAGAGGGGAAGGCAAATTGGTTTTTTAATGCTTCCTTCTGTTTTCCTCACTATGTGTATTCATGTCTATTCAACATGGAGTATTGCAACCAAATTGAAAAAGACAACTGTGCTAGTGTTTTAGAAATGAACAGAATGGGTGGTTTTGGTGAAATCTGGTTGGATGACAAAAGGTTGACCAAATGGCCTCAATGACCTGTTATCAGCTCTGTGATTTAAATCTGTATCCTAATGTTAGCAATATGAATTTTATTGTTTAAGGATTTCCCATGGTGATCTGTTGTTCTTGGCTAAACTTCATTTAAGAATGTTTCTTAACTTTTTATGAAGGAAAATGTCAAAATTATAAACTAGAGAGACTAATGGTGTAATGAACCTCTGTATACTCACTGCTCAGGTTGAATAATTATTAACTCATGGCCAATATTGTTTCATCTATATCCCTACACTTTCTTTCTCCCCAAGAATTATTTTGAAGCAAGTGCCAGACATCATATTATTTCATTCATTAACATTTCAGCATGTATCTGTAGAAGATAGAGAAATACAATGTCATTGTCCTACATAAAGACCAGCAATATTTCTTTAATAACATTATATAGTTTTTCAAATTTTTTAAAATATTTTTAAAATTTAACTTGAATTAGGATTAGCATTAAGATACATACATTGCTCAAAGCAGGATTAGCCTAAGGTCTGTACATTACAATTAATTGACATGTCTTCTGTATTTCTCTGAATCTATATCATTCCTCTGCTGTCTATTATTGAAAAAAAAAAAAACAACAGTCATTTGTCCAAAAGAGTATTCTACAATCTGATTTTTGCTACTTGTCCCCCCATGATGTTTTTTTGTTCATTGGTATTTCTATATTGAGCCTTTCTTTATTGGATTCAGATCATATTGCTTCTTACCAAGACCAATAGATGGTACTTCTATCAGCAGGAATACTGTCTAGTTTTCTCTTTTTATGTTGGCAGTCATTAATGATCATTGTCTAAATCCAGTAATTCATTAGATATTGCAAAATGATGATATTTCATCATTTTTTTCACTTATATTAGTTGATGCTTTATAAAGAGAAACTTGTCCTCATTAGCCATCTTTTTAAACAGAGATAGAAGATAGTACCAATCCTTTTTCTTTACCGGTTCTAAGCTATCAGTCCCCTAGCATCTTCCAAAAGTGACCAGTAAGTTTATTATTATTAATATTTATATATTAACATATTTAGTCCATGAGACTTATGTCTCTGTGCTCAAACTGTCCTATTTTGTGCTATTGGACCCTCTTCAAATTAGTTTTGGAGTCCTTTTATAAGCCACTAGTAATTTTGGATAGCTTCTTTGATTCCTGGTATTATAGGATGATTCAGGCTCTTCTTGTATGTATTGTGATGCAAACCTAGATCCAGACATTTCTCCAAAGAATTTTGGTCCTTTTAGTATTTAAGAGAGCATAATCTTGGGCTCATTGCTATGAAGCTTGTCTTTGTTTCTTGGTGTTTTCATTGGACATAGCTAGCATAGAAACAATATATGCTGTATATATTGTTTAAAGATAAAATCATTATGCCTCTAAACTGAAATTTCCAATTCAGATTCAGGGCTACTGGGAGCATTTTAATTTTACCTCGTGTATCTTATGTGTGTTTCTCCTTTTGCCATATTGGAAATCACAGGTCCTAGAGACACCAAAGTAATTCCTCATCTATTTTATCCCAAAGTGTGCACACAACAATCTTAGAGTAAGAACACATCACATTATTACTGTCAGCATTTTAAGCCTGTTTTACGCCAAAGAAGATGTTTTAATGGCAAGTATTTGTGTGGGTCCATGTTCACAAAGTGTGTATTGGTTTTATCATAACAAAAGTTTTAAATATTTTTCTCCAGGGGCACCTGGGTGGCTCAGTTTGTTAAATGACTGACTCTTCATTTCAGCTCAGATCATGATTTCAGGGTCATGAGATCTCCGAGTGGGGCTCTGTGCTCAGTGAGGAGTCTGCTTTGGATTCTCTCTCTCCTTCTCCTAATTCTCTCTGCCTCTCCCCCTGCAAATGTGCTCTCTCTCAAATAAATAAATATATCTTAAAGTAAATACATACACACACACACACACAGACACACATACACATTTTTTTTCCTCCTAAGTAAATAAGAGTATGTGTAGTGGATATACCATTGCTGACATGAAGGAGTAAGGAAAAAGGGACGTCCATTTAACTGGACTTTTGTTGTGAAACTACTTTGGTTGATATTCCTGAACTTACTGGAAATTTTTAGTAAGTGTTCATTTTTATCATTAGGTTTTTTGTTGTTTTTTTTTTAAAGATTTTATTTATTTATTTGACAGAGAGAGATCACAAGTAGACAGGCAGGCAGAGAGAGAGAGAGGGAAGCAGGCTCGCTGCTGAGCAGAGAGCCCGATGCGGGACTTGATCCCAGGACCCTGAGATCATGACCTGAGCCGAAGGCAGCGGCTTAACCCACTGAGCCACCCAGGCGCCCATATCATTAGGTTTTTAATAGAGAGGTTATGTCACCATTATGTATAATTTATAGAATTAAAAAAATTATGTCCCTAATAGTTAAAATGAATCATGATAGGAAAATGACTACATGGAGTTTCTCAAAGAAAAAATTGGCTCTCAACTTGTGTCTTCAAACTGTTAAAATCCTTTTAAAGAAATATAAATCCTTTCCTCATTTAAGGTGTGCACCTTTTCATTGTTTCCAGTGCTTTTTATTTTTGTCTTAAGATATTCTTCACTGAGGAAACACAAAGTAGTAGAAGAAATATATGTAGTGTTAAATTTCCTAGAATGAGTTTAGATCAATTCATAAACATATTGGAACGCTTTTCAAACCAAATGAAATTTAATTGGCTTTCTTATGAGCTACCAACTAAAATTATTTGGCTTGTCAATTAGAAATAGTGACCTTGTGGGAAAGGCTGAGAGAACAGAAAGAGAAGGCATCTTGTCCTTTCTCTCTTCATCCTCTGGGGCCTAGTTTTCTCCAGAATTCTAGGTTGTTGGGGTGGCGGTCACCTTTATAGTTTCACTTAATCAAATATTTTTTCTGGAAAACAACCTTCAACAAACCAGAAATCTTTGGAATTAAAGGTCTTATACTCAAAAGAATCTAGATCAAAATAGATCTTTTTTCCCCCTTTGAATGACTGGTATGCATAAATAATATGAGCCCCTTGACATTTACACATTTACATTAATACATCTTAAGACCGAAATACCCTAGAGGTGATGGAGGGCTGACAGTGGCACGTGTCGCCACACTCAACATCTGAGGAATGTGATTAGGTGCCTGGCCATGTACCAACGCAAAAGGAATGTGAACAGTGCTCCTAGAGAAGCAACGGGGACCCAGCGTGAGACATTCTTCTCACCTATAGGCAGGTGGGCTTGCCTCCCACTTTAGAAATACACTGGCAAATGCAAGCACATTATTTAATTAAGTAATAATTGAGAAAGCTACAGTCCCCATTAAAAACGCAAAGCTAATTTAGGGCTGATAAAGGGCCCTGAGCTGCCCTAAATAGGTCTTAATTAGCTGGCACCAATGTGACTCCGCCTTCAGGGATGGGTGAAATTAATGAAAGTTAGCAGCAAATAGATCAATGTTTCAAGATGTTACTGCCTCAGGTGCAGAGGACGGGAAGGGAGGGAGTTTCTTTTAAGGATTGTTTAGGAAATAGGGTGCACAAAAGTCACTTCTGGAAAACACAGTCAACATGGCAGGCTGATTCATAAATATCAAGATGGCTGTTTAATATTTGCCGGCACGCTCCATCCATTCCTCCTCCGTCTTAAGGAGAGAAAAAGAAATCAGTGAGGCGTCATTTCTCACTGCCTTCTGTTGGAGACAGGTTTGTCATCTGGCATGTTTAAGTACAGCCTGGGTTTTGCTATTTCAGCTTGGCCATTTTCAAAGTTTCTTACGCTGCCATGTGATCAGCTTTAAGGATTAAGTTGGCTCTTATCCCTTCGGTCTGCAAACCCTTCATGGTTTCTAGAGTGGGAAGAAGTTTCAAGCCTCCTCACCCCGAGAATTTGGGAACTCTCTGAGAGTCCCTTGGGTTGGGTTACAAGGCAGGTAAGCTGCCTCAACAAAAGGAGGGCAGCAAGGCGCAAGGATGAAAACAAAACCAAAATAGAACAAAACACTGCACGAGCCTGAGAGTCAGCCACAAGGCACTGAAATGTGCCTAATTCACCTAAATTAGCACTATTATTTTACCTGGACTCTGAAAACAAACACTAGTTATTTAGAACTCAGAATAAATAGGTGTAACTCCAGGAAATCCTAGACCAACAGGAAATGGGCAAAGTGGAAAAATTCTTGGATGGAAAGGCAGGACACATTATTAAAAATGGTATTTTTTTTTCCTTTTTGAAGGTGGTCTTTGCAAATATGGCATCTCAGCATTTTTTCAAGAGCAATGTTGACACACCTCTGTGAAAATGAATTAATGTTCCCATCCCAGCTGATATATTTGGCAGGAACAATAAGTTCACATAGCAGTCATGGGCAGACCCATAGGGCTCCTGAGTCAAAAAGTATAATAAGGCACCCAGGGCTCTGTTTTCATACTAACAAGCATTGGGAAACAAGGGACTTCATTTTTCCCATTCACGGTGGCATCCAATGACCTATATTAGGCCTTCTCTATAGTACACATGGGCTGGAAATTAAAAATTCACTAAAAAAGAGGGAAGAATCTCTTTTAATAATGGGAGAAGGGAAGATGTTTGTAATTTATCAAGCTATCAGTACCAACCTGCCTTGTGCTTTAAAATGCGTACACTGGGTACCCGTACACACACTGAGTGAAAACTATGATGTACTTGACAAGACAGCTTGGTTGAGGATTAATAGAAGAGAAGCAGCTAAGATTCAGTGACCATATTTTTCAAAGGAAGGCTGTACCAACTATTGGTAGTTGTAGAAATCAAGACTCGCAACCAGTCTATTTGGGGAAATAAGTTCTCCTGGGCGTTAGGATATGACTTGACAGAACAGCATAGCCAGATTATACAGTAGAGAAAGAAAGTCACGACAGATGCTTAACGCTGAACATTCCCTCAATATGAAGGCTTTGAACACTGTAAAGGGTGTGAAGCTCAAAGACAAATAGGCCTGAAATAAGAAGCCTCTTAGAATATATCTACACTTCTAAACTTTATAAGGGCTTTAAAGATTTTTTAACTTCTTCCCTTGTTGATTTGTCTGTTTATTTAAAGTCAGGGATGTGTCTGTTAAACTGGTTTACTTCCCTCCTATAGTTTGGATTTCTGCTCTCCTTTGATTTTTAATCTCAACCATCTCTGTCTCTCTTCAAGCTGAGGGTAAAATCAAGAAAATTATGAAAGTTTTACACTCGTCCATAAAAAACTTATGAACCAGGAGCAGTATCCTTCCTTTTTCCTCAATTGTTACCTGCCTTGACTCTTAAGACAAAGTTGGTTGTTTCGAGACTTTTCATACTATACGATATCCATCTGGATTATTAGATTTTTAATTGCTTAGACAATCATTTCAAAGTAAAAATCCTGTCTTAGATATTGTAGGGGCTTTACAAGTGTCTGCTGAATTGAGTTTTTTGCTTCTCTGAAAACAAAAATATGAGAGTTCTTATCAGGTGTGGTATTATTGACCTTCTAAATGGACTTCCCTCCTTGGCTCTTTTTCTCACTAAAGAATGGGTTCTCTAGATCAATACAATACTTATCTCTTTTTAACACAGTACTTCTTGAACTCTCATGTGCATATAGTGACCTGCTGATGCAGGTGATTTAGAGTGGAGCCTGAGAATTTTCATTTTGAACAAGTTTCCAGGCCACACCAGTGTTGTTAATCTGCAAATGATACTTCGAATTGTGCTATTTTAGATGGCTTTGAGTGAAGGGACAGACAACATCTCATTTTTCCTTGAGCCAGAGGAATGCATAAGTGAAGAATAACTGTTTTCCAAATAGCTTGGTTATCTGCTTGTGGTTGAATCCCAGTTTTGTGACTGCTTTGTTTCTGACCTATTAAGCATGGGGCCCATCTTAAGTTGCATCTTAAGTCTTAAGAATGGGTGACTGAGTTGGTTGAGTGTCTGCCTTCAGCTCAGGTCAGGGTCTGCCTGTCAGCTTCAGCCCAGGGTCCTGGGGTACAGTCCCAGGAATTACAGTTCCAAGAATTATTTATCTGACCTCACTGTGTTTATTGGTCCTTCTCTCATTGACAACGCACTTCTTAAGGACAGGGACAATGCCCATCTCCATTTTATTTTCCAACTTACCATAGTGGTGGTTTGCCACCAAAATACCAACTGTGTTGTTTTCACTACTTCTTTCAGCTAAATGGCCCACAGATGTTTCAGGTTTCCTTGAAATGACCTCAGGTCATTTTCTTTCTTTTGTCATCACCACTACCCCTGGGCCAGGTTAGGCCTTCTTTGCCTCTCACATGGTGACTCCTAACACAGCCTTGACTCTGTGGCTTTGCAGAGACTGTTCCCTCTGCCTAAATCGTACTTCCTCCCCATCACCATGCACACAAGTACATCCTTTATGAGCAAATCAGATGTCACCTCTTCCATGAAGCCTTTTATAGTGTCTCTAATTAGAACTCCTATTTCCTCCTCTGAAAATCCATGGCGTTTGGACTTTTTTAAAATGGAAATCATCACTCTCTACCATGAATTTTTGCCATTGATGTCTGATCTCTTCAGGTAGTCTATAAACTCGTTGAAGGAATATCAGTTCTTATGTATTTGTTTCCCTAGTAGACATTTGATGGATGAATAAATAAATAGAAGAGCAAATGAGCAAAAAAATTAGTACATGATAGTTTTTTTTTATTATAAGTTTACAAGTCCCTTTGCCACTTGTTGAAATACTTGTGAATTTCCAAACACTTTTCTTCAATATATAGAGGTTACTGTGATACGAACGAGGCAAGTTCTGGGATTGTGTTTTGATAGAAAATTTTCCACAGTTCTATTCAGACAGACCACCCCTTGCTCTACTTTACCCAGAGGTTGGCAAATCTATTACCTTCTCTAGGGACCTTGTGACTGGGTGCTGGGTTTTTAATAAGTCACTGACAGAGCCATTCCTCAAATACAGGTTTCCATTTTAGTTTCACATCCACAGCAAAGCAGGTTCTGAAACTTCACTCTCAATTCTGTTAGCTGTCAGTTGCCTAGTGAAAAAACGGTTGCTAGCACCCAAACCCCAGGTTATACTCTCAGGCTCTAGGAAGCAAATACAACAACCATCCCAGAAGGCAGAGAAGAAAAGACCCAAGTAACGGAGAACTGATCACTACCCAACTTTATCTTCTAATTATCTCCCCCAGAACATTTTCTTCTTTGATAACAAAGAAAGTGAATTGCCTTAGTGAAAATTCTTTCTAAAAACTTCATGATGAACATAAAAGAAAAAAAAAGATGGTAGCAGTATCTTCCAACCCACTGCATAAATGGTTAGTGAATTTGTACATGGATTTAGAGGAGAAATAGTGAAAGTGTTTTGACATAATTCAGAGCTTGTCACTGTCCCACTTGAAACCCTGATATAGCCTCCTGTTTTTACACAAGTTTTTACAGTGATTTACCATTACTTTCAGGATGGTCTGGCTCCTTGTTGCCTCACTAACCTTCATTGATTAAACTTCCTTCATGCTCACTTCTCTGGTCCCGCAGACTTCTTAGCTGCACCTCAGACATAGTAGGCATCCTCCCTCCTTCAGCCTCTACTTTAACCTTCTGCTGGACCACCCTTTCTCCCCACTGATTGCATGATTCAATTCATCATCTCCTTCAAGCCTTGGCTCACTTGTCACCTACTCAGTAAGTCTAACATAATGTCACTTGGGATTGAAATCCCACTTCCCATAAACAGCATTCCCACTTATCCTTACCTTATTCTGCCTTTCTTTTTTCCACGTAGCAGTATTTTACTTCTAACATTCTATATAATATGGTTTTTTTAATTGTTTATTGTTTGTCTGACTCCCCCACTAGGATAAAAGTTTCTTAACCCAGAGATCATGATCTATTTTTGTCACTCATAAATCCCAACCACCTAGAATTGTGTGTGGCATAGAATACACATTTAATATTTGCTGAATGAATGACCAAGAGAATGGAAAAACAATTAAATAAATAAAGGATTGAGGCAAACCTGGAAAACTTGTCTCAGGGGGTCAACCAAAGTAGCTTAAAAAAGAAAATACATATGTTCAAAAACTATGCAATGAAGGTAGGAGTAAGGCAGTTTGCTGTTCTGCAAAAGGTTAGTAGGATGACGACTCTATTCTAGGAGATGATCATGTCACAGGAATAGTCTGACTGATTTTTTATTCTTCAGCATATGGACCGGTTGTTTAAACTGAATTGACCAAATTAGCTAGTTTCTTACTACATAGCAGAAAGAACAACAATCTTTTGACTCTTACTTGGTTTGGTAGAAAGGTGGGTCCTAAACGAAGGCTGCCATCCCAATCACCAGGAGGGCTGGTTAAAACAGATTGCCAGGCCCATCCTGAGAGTTTCTGAGTTGTTGGATCAGGGGCAAGGCCGTAGAGTTTGTGTTTCTAACAAATTCCCAGGTCCTGCTGTTGCTGTTCTCCTAGGACTACCCTTGAGAACTACTAAGATACCAGGAATTATACTCAATTATTTGGAAAACATTTAGTCCTATAATCTTTATACTGTTGGTGTAGTGTTATGCAAACACCTAAAGTTATTTTTATTATGATATTTTTAACAGTACGAATTTTTTAACCTCCTGCAAAAATCCAACTACAGCTCTGTCGTTGTATTTTTCACTTTCTTAAGATCTTGCTCGTCTGTAATTGTGCCAGATGGTGCTGCTCATTAGCTTATGAGGAAGGGATGCTTTATCATTCTAGACAGAGAGACAAATCATTCTATTCTCTGACTTTGAGTCAAGAATCAACATTTGGGTGTATGCTCAGCCTACTATTTGCTTTACAATTTGCTCATTAGGTATTTATTACCCTGACAATATATGAGCTACTCATTAACCCTCTGTCAAGGATTTCTTTCAAATTATATTAAAGTTCATATCGGCACTATTTGACAACTGCCATCATCATGGCTTTACCTCCACTAATATGTCATTTCTCTTTTGCCTAAATTATCTGGGTAACGTGGTTATCTAGGAAGTATAGCCATAAAATTAAGATCCTGGATAATATTCCATTCTATGACTTAACCATGTGCCAAGTAGGTAAGGGAGGCAATTGCTATTGCTAATTTGTGAAAAACAATAAAAATTGAGGAGAAAAAAAAAAAGTAACATGACCCAAATCATTGCATTCTTTTCATTCATTGTATGTTTTTCTTATGAAGAGAGCAGAGTGAGGAAGGCATATGATTTAAAGAAAAATACTAAAAAACAAAACAAAACTTCAGATAGATACTTAGTGAGATACTGGTAAGGTAAACAGGGACCCTCTTACCCTGGGAGGTGGAGAACTAGTTAGAATTCAAGATCTAAAAAAAATAATAATAATATACCTGAGACATTAAATTATTAGAGGAGAAAACATTTATAATTTTCACTAAAAGGATAATTAAAATTATTATTAGAGAATTCTTGTGAAGACACTGTGACAGGCATATATGTAACAATCTCCTGGTATGAACAGTTTATTATCCCCAAGAATGCTTCCCTCTACCATGGTAATACTGAACATGTCAAATTTTCCTGAGCTGTTGAGAGGAGAGTGGGAAAAAGAGAAGATGATATAGTCAAAGATTTTTGGGAGGGGTTGCCAATCTGTCTTCATTCTTCCAGTTGACTGTAGATATTTGACTTTTATGTCTTTTTTAACTAAGATGGTAATATCCTTGTGATGAAATGAATATCCACAGCCTATGTCTATCATTGTGGAGGGGCAAGAGCTCTGAATGTAAATGCAAAACAGGAAAGGGTTGCTGTTTCAAGGTGACTTGTTCACGGCCTATTCTGTATTTTTAATGTGTTATGCAGTCCTTAACAAATACCGTTGTGTTTACTTAGGAGTGCATTATATTTTTTCCCAACAATGGAGCAAATTTCATTTATGTTTTTATACAGTTATAATTAATTGGCCCTTTCTCTCCTCTTTTACCTTGACTTCAATTCATAACGCATCGGATAGTTTACCATTCCCCTTTGATCAGAAGAGAAGAGGTTTCCAAAGACTGAACCGTTGGCAACTTTGTCACCTGGAAAAAAATTACATAAAATATGTTAAAACCAGAAATGACTGTGTAACTGGTTCATCATATTTTCCTTAGCAGGTGGATTCTTGGTAGGCAGAGAGTGTGTTTCTGGTGTTCTTGCTGCCAAGCACATTGAGGGTTCTCAGTAAATATTAAATAATAAGAAGAATTTCCTAATTAAGATGAACATTTTTCTATATTAAGCAGATGGTGCTCAATAGGAGTAGCCCATTATTTACAAGTATGACACAAGGTGCTGGCAATTGTCTAGGAAGCGTGGCTCTTGCATCAGATGCTGATTATATGTTAAAGCAAACTTTTGTGACAGTTTGATCAATAATAGGTAATGTTTGTGAAAAAAACTGTGAGTAGGCGTGGACTTTGCGTGTATATGTCTGTAATTCTGCTGTTTTGATTATGAATATTGACTTCAACTATAAGAGTATTTTTTGCTATTTGCTGTAAAGTTTTGGCAAATCAGTGGATATATGATTTTCTCCCGTAGGCTCACCATTTGACTTGAATCCTTGTTACCGCCTGATTTCTTAAGAAATTTTTCTTTCAAGTCCTTTGAATATCTCTTTATGATTTCTAAAACTAGATGTGAACACCTCCATGGTATCTGCAGTGTGCTTATATTAGTAGCTGAAACCTCAGTGGAACTAAGGAGAGTTAATTAGGCATTCCCAAAATACACATCATTTTATGATTTTGCAGATCACCCCGATGGAAATAACAGTCTAATTTCGTCAAGTCATGTAAATTACAGTGAGAGGGATGATGAGAGTAGGCAATTCTCAGTTCTTTGGAGAAGTTAATTTTGTTGTCAGCACACACACATCTCCAAAAATCACAAACCACGGGCAGAACTTTCTAGCTCAAGTGAGATTTGGTGATCATATACTATTTCCATTTCTAACGTCTGCCTTCTATAAAGGGTCTATGCAAATAGGGCTTTCAAGGATGTAAAACTGGCAGCTTCCTCTACTAGGAGCTTAGGGAGCAGCTGCCATGCTTTCTCATACAGGATTGAAAACATCCTGTTTACTAACATACACCCACACGCCCTCACCCACTATGCTCACACCAAGCTATTCTATCCAGGCAGAGCTTTTGTTTTGGTTTGAGATAGGCAGCACAGACATGCTCAAGTCTTTTACAAACATTTCATTCCTTCTTTGAGCACATATTCCCTGGGTGCTAACTAAGTGTCAGACGTTGCCTAGACATGGGGAGTACACTGATATTTGAAACATATTCTCTAGTTTTATTGGGAACTCATCAGAGGTTCTGGCATGTGTTGGCAGGTTCTTTGCATCCGGTCTCACCTCCTTATTTTTAATATTTATAAATCATGCTCATCAGGCTGTCAGTAGGTAGGAAATGAAAGTCGCCAAGAAACGCTGCCAAGACAGAAAAAATCCCAGAGTGAACTAAAAATACGTTGACCACAAGGATGTGCGGCAAACCAAGATGTGCTCTTGAAGCGGCAAAAATCACGGTGGTGCCAAAGTCCAAGCTTTACCTCATTGTCAGATCATCAGTGGGCTAGAGATTTCACCTGTGCCCTCCCCAAGCCCTGGTAAGAAATAATGACCATGTGCTTTCTACAAGCCTGGAGTCTGCCCAGAACATGAGCTCATAAATATGTGAGCTAAAGCAAGGTTTATGATAATATAGAAGATGAATCATCTTCCCCTTTTGAAAAGCATGTATTCAGTAACTCAGTACATCTTGGAGTCCTCCCAGAGACCTCTGCGATTTTTATCCCTCATTGTCTTTAGGTCTTGTTTCAAATGTTGCCTTATCAGAGAGCCCTTCTTTGACAGCACCTTCAGTGTGCCCCCCTCCCCACAACCTGCTCGCCTAACTTTATTGTCCTTTCTGTCACTTATCATGTCCTGACACATAATGGGTTTGTTCTTGTCCATCTTCCCCTGCCATCTGACTGTAGGCCGGGGGAGAGTAGGATGGCATGTGACCCAGTGCTGTATCTCTGCCCCATCACGTAGCACCTGGCCCATAGGTGACGCTTACTCCCCCAGTTGCTGGATGGATGGATGGCATGAGTCTGTTTGGAATTGTTCATTTCTTAATTTAAGAAGAGACATTGGTCAAGAACTTTTAGGGTTGGACTGGGACTAGAAATCTCTATCCTGCTCAGTCCCAACATTTTCATACCAATACTCCTTTGCGTAGTTTTACCCCTGCGGGCTTTATGCTTTGAAAAATGGGATCCAGGAAAGAACTACATTTTTTCCGTCTACGTAAATCTGAAATAAATGTAAACTGTCATCAGGAATTCTGGTAACCAGAGGTGATAGAGTTCCAGCCAGAAACCAGAAAAGTGGATGTGTCAAAAAGACTTTGAATTGGATATCTAAATGATTCCTGTTTGACATTTCAGAATTTTATACATGGCCCAAAAATCTCTGTTGCCAACTTCACAGTCCCCTTGTACAGAGATCACAGTAAGAAAATCCACAATGAGCCCAACATGCATCTCATGGGTGGGAAACTTAAGACTGCCTAGATCTAAGGGCTTTCTCCAGGTCATTCCTGTTGTTGTAGTGGAGCTTCAACCACAAGGGTCTTCTGAATCCTATACTAGTGACATGTTTACTAGTCCATGTGTCTTCCCTACCATTGCATTGAGCACCAGCTACAGCAGTGTTTCTCGATCATATTCTGTGGACCACCTGTTTCAGAATCTTCTGGGATGTCTTGATAAAAACAGCTCCTCATCCCTGTAGCTTAATAATCTCTGGGTTCTGCCTTTTAGTTAGTTCCTCAGGTGTGTCTTACATATTACCAATGTTTGAGGATAAGTCACCTATCATGTGCCAAGATCCTTGAGTCTCCTCCATTGAATGGAAAGACAAAATATTCAGATCTTATCACTGAATGATCTGAATACATATTTGTTGAACACTTTGACCAACAGTTTTTCTCAGGGAGGTATACTGGGCCATGTTCAAATCTGTTCTGTTTCACCATCAAGTTGTATAATAAGCTGTGAACTGCTTCAAAATTTTGGGTTTCAGTCTAACTAGTTTATTAATTTCTTCCATGAACCCTGTAGACTGCAAGGTGCCCAGGATTCAGTCATAAAGGGGCAACTTAAAGCTGTGAGGGGGAGACACAGAGGGCTACAGGGAAGCCCTGAGGGGCTTGTGATAAGGCCTCAGGACCAAGGAACAAAACCAGCTAACCAGGTGTTTTCTATGCTACATTTCTAAATCTCTTTTCATACTCCTGGATACCTTTCCATGTCCACCGAATAATGTCAGACTTCACCAAAAGAGTGTCAAGGGGCTCTGCGATCTCTCTGCGATTGGTAGTTAAAAATGAAAACTTTGTTAGATGTTACAATCATTGTTGCTGCTGTTTTTAGTTTGCAGGACTCAAAATCACTGTTGTCATAACCGTTGTCCATTTGCATCACCCTTTGCTTTGTTCTAAGAAATATCTCCCACTCTTCATCATCTTTGAGGATGAATCATACAGTTCATCAGCATTTTACTGCTTGACACACAACCTTGAGACTAAGCAATTCAAAAAATTTCCCAGAAATGGCTTTGTGGGCTGTTAATTTAATTCTCTGAATGGTGAAAACTGCATAAGACATTTTTCAAAGGTTAGGCTATTGAATATTTCATACCCTGGAAACTGACTTAAGAAAGATCAGATACTTAAGACCACAAAAAATGAGGGGGAAATAGACTTGAGAAAACCTTATAAACTAGAGCTTCTCATAAGAATATTAATATATTATTTTTCTTCATCTCGAAATATCCTCAGGCATGTGTTGAATGAGCTGACTTCATGGTTGTAGTTTTGTTGTTCTTTCCATGTTGCTTTGCAGTTCTGCCTGTGGCCATCATATTGATTTGAACACTGTGGTCATCATTCTAGGAAAATGAAGGCATTAATAACTGAGTCTCTATGGATAGATTGTAATAGAAAACCTTATAAATAATTGCCCACTAATGGGAAAAGTGAAAATATGTGCTGTATTATAATGGTCATAATGTAATCATTAAAATTATAATTATGTGACAATGAAAGAACTCATTATGCATTAGTTTATCTTTACATAATGTTAATAGCTAATGAAAGTGTGACAATTACATCTAATTAAGTTTAACAACATTTCTGCACTTCTTGTAAATGGACTATATTTTGCTTGAAACAGTGTATGTGGAGACATTAGTGAAGCCGAGGTCCATCACTATTGTGAGTTTTGAAATATAACTATCAGTCCTACTAGAAACCGGAACTTGGTGCCTTTTTGTTAAATCAACTGGACATGGGAGTTCTTACCAAGGGTAGCTTTATAAAAAGGTTTCTTGGGTTGTATCATTCATGTAGTTAAAATATCGAAGAGCCTTTCTCCTCCCACAAACTTGTGTGTGTCTGTGCTTGATTAATTTATGTTTTGTCTGTAACAAATGAGTTATACTAAAATTGCAAGTCAGAATACATTCACCCATATTGGGGTGATAACGCTGGGTGGGCTCGGGTGTGTTAATGCCTTGCTGTAGATTATCCTGTGTTCTATTTGTGTGTTCCACGGCAATGCTATGTGCTTCACTTCTCTTGTGTGTAAAGGTAAGGTGAAAGTGGGGCGCCTGGGTGACTCATTCGGTTAAGCACCTGCCTTCAGCTAAGGTCGTGATCCCGGGGTCCTGGGTTCGAGCCCCACGTTGGACTCCCGGCTCAGTGGGGAGTCTACTTCTCCCTCTGCCTCTGCTCCCGGCCCCCCACTGCCTGTGCTTGCTATCGCTCTCTCAAATAAATAAAACCTTTTAAAAAAAAAAAAGGATGAAAGTAATACTATCTGCCTTCTGCACTTTTGTCGGAATTAACATTTATTTACACATTTAATTTATAAATTTATAACATTTAACATTTAGCCAGGGCCTGGCACATGGTAAGCATTAGTAAATAACAGTGATTATGCTTTATTTTACAGCCATAGTACAATATCAAGAGAACAATTCCAAGCTCAGTATCAATTTTCCTTCACTGACATTTTATTATGTATTTGGGTAATCATTGAGACTTTTAATCTTCCCTTCTTTAAAAAAAAGTTCTTATACATGTCATATTGAAAACAGCATGGGACCCTGAGTAAGTGATCAGCATGTTCTACTGAATGGATTTTTGAGATAGGAGGCATTGGCTGAGTCCCCAGAGCTTCCCACTGTTCCGGTTTTACTTTCAGAATGCTGGGCTGTGGGTTCCTTCCTGACCCTTGGCCACTGTCATCAGTCTTGGATCATTAGGAGGCCTAGACTATGGAAGGAAGTTGAGGTAAAAGTTGGCAGACCAGTCTGTTGCTATGGTAGTCCCAAGAAGCTACAAAGCTGGCCTTTCTTTTTTCTTTCTCTGTTCCCTTTGTATGTTAAGCACAGAGGAAGTGTTCATTCCAGAGGACTCATTCAGCTGCCTAGTGTCAGCCATCATTGTTACATGTTATCTCAATCTCTGATATCACTTCTAACCATTGTTCTATCAAGCTAGATTAGCTATTAGGTATTTTCTTCCTGAAATGTAGTCCAGGTCTTAAAACTTGGCTCATTTTTCCAAACCAAATTCTGATTGTGGTAATAAATCCTTGGCTTCTTGCATCATAGTATTGATTGTATGATTGTATGCTTTATTTTTATTTTAAGACTCTCATCATCTCCTGTCTAGACTATTAAAATTTTCTCCATCTATTCTATTTCCCATCTTTTCCCTTTTAATCCACATATTGTACTTCCAGCAAAGTAATCGTACTGAATCATGTTGGTATTTCCTTCCCTTACCCACGAATCTTTGATGGCTCCTCATTGCCTATAGCGTCTTTCATCTGGCATGTTTGTCCTGAGGACTTTGTCCTACGCTCTCTCCAACTTTGTCACCAGCTTGTTTTTACAGATACTCCCTAGCTCAACCAGATGATCGCCATTATCCCGCAATACACTCTGATCTTCACATCTTTGCTGGCCCTCTCTCCCCAGCTGAAATGCCCCTGCTTTTGTATTGTCATATACATCTGTTTAGGCACAGCTCAAGAGTCAGCTCTTTTGTGCACCTGTGTCTAACAGCCCTAGTTGTCTCTCTTCCCTGTGAATTCCTCAGGTATTTATTTTGCCAGCCCTGGATCATGCACTCTGGACAGGCTGCTTTGGCTATTTCTTATCCTTTATGTATGGTTCTGGCTGCCCAGTAGGATCGGCGAGTTTGGAAGCCTCTCAAGGCTGTCTTACATTTCTCTGTGCAGAGTACTAGGTGTATATAAGGTCCTCAACAAATATATGTTAATGAGAATGTCAATTTTGTAAGCACATGGAGATGATACTCAAAAACCTTCTTGCAGGTACGGGAATCAGCCTGGAGCTAGCTTCATACTTAGAACTAATGTTTTCTGAGCCTCCTTATAGGAGTCTTGTCAGATCTCCTGGTAGAATTAAGCACAATCCCCTCTGCCCTGAGTTCAAAGCCCTTCTCCTTGAGGAAGTATCCTTCTGGCTGAGAGTTTACGAGAGAAGTCAGACGGGCAGGGATTAGCATCTGAGTCCTAGCAGCTCTCTCAATCTCCCATTTTAGAAGAGTCCCTAACTTACCTTGTGCCAGGTCCTCTGTAGCAAATGACACTTAGCAAACCCCAGGTGTAAGAGCAGTGAACAAGGAGTATGCTTGCCTCAACTTTGTTGCTGGCAAACTAGGTAACCTTGGTCAGGTCACTTTCCACAATCTCCAGGCTTTGTTTCCTGCACTCTAAAATGGATGAACATTAAGATTATATGATTTTTGTAGTTTTAATCAGCAGCTAGATCAAGCCAAAGAAAATGAACATTGTTATTTTGGTGAAAAAATAAAATTCAAGACAAATCTACCTAATCTCTTTGTCACTCTCCAACTCAGAGTGGCCAATACATTACAGATTCTCCCCTTTCCCTCTGTCCGTGTCCGTATCTGTGTCTGTGATTCTCTGTGTCTCTCTGTCATTCTTTGTCTCTCTCCTTCTCTCCCTGTCTCCCTCTCTCTATCACACACACACAGACACATACACTTCTCTATCAGAACAGTTTTTTTCCCAGAAAGC
The DNA here is from genome assembly GCF_922984935.1 of Meles meles. Lineage (NCBI taxonomy): Eukaryota > Metazoa > Chordata > Mammalia > Carnivora > Mustelidae > Meles > Meles meles. Next base: position 152,659,217 of record NC_060066.1, on the reverse strand, counting down.
TCTTGCATGCTGGGCTCTCCTCCCCACAGAAAGAGCCGCCAATAAAATAAGACATGGGACTAGGATAAGAAGCTGACTTCCTTTTAGAGTGGCTCATTTTATATGCTGAAAAAATTCTGGCTGTAATAACGTAGCTAAGTTGCCTTCATTAATTTTTTTTTAATCTTTTATAATGCTGAGTGGTTTCCCTTTTTTTTTTTGAGTTAGGGATTTAACTATAACTAGAAGTCTTTCCTTTCATCTGTATCACCTTAAACTATTCTGATTGTTTAACAAAAATAAAACAAAGAAATAGAGCAGTCCACAGATTTACAGAGGTGGTCTTCCAGGGTAAAATTAAGGGGTAGGGGGCATCTTCGTTCTTATGTTGCTTTTCTTCCTGTGACCATTCCTGCTGCCTTCTCCCTCTTTGCTTGTTCTTTTCTCTCTCCTCCTGGTACCTGCTCACTCTGTTCTCTCTGCACCTCTTTGTTCTGCCAGAGAGCTCTTGCTTCTGCCACTGATGCTTTTCAGTGCCATGGTTTTTTGAGACAGGCTGGTTTGATCACTATCTTTTCTTCTTCCTTTTGAAAGCTTTCTCTGTCCTGCGTATCTTCTGGATGGCTGCTAATGCTTGTTAGGTTTTGGTCTTGTTTTGATTTGATTTTTCGTGAAATTCTTTTTTCTTTCACTGTATGAGAGAGAGAGTTTATCCTCACCCTAATTCCAGGTTTTCCTTTCTGTCATGTTTTATAATGTGGATGTGAAATGTGTTTTAAAGACCAAAAGGAAAGATAGCAGAGTGGGTGGTGGGGTTGCGTGTGATTTCTGTTTTCTTCATTACAGCATTCTATATTTTCTGAAATTGTTTCATGGCACATATGTGCAAATATTTATAGTAAGAAAGAAAAAGAAATAAAACCATTTCCATTTGGCAAAGAAAAATATCTTAATGAGTGCTCGGCTTCGGGTCTTGCTTCTAGCTCTCCATCAAACCTCCTTTTCCTTGTCTGTCTTCACCACCAAGCGTGACAAAAAATGGCTGGCTGATCTGGAGATGGACAGTAGTCCATGGGGATTGTAGAAAGGAGCCGATGGTTAGCAGCCGCCTATAAGATCACAAGTCATGGGTCACTTCTGTTGAATCCCCAAGGCCAGACTCTCGCTGCCAGTTGTTCCTAAGTGTAAGAAATGCAGGGAAATAGCACTGACTGCCTTATGAAATCCAGGAACCTTTGTCCAATATGGCAATTATTTTTGAAAAGGTACTGATGATACCTGATAATGGTGAAATGTGATGAGACTTGTTCATTCAACAATGTCATGCAGTGATTCAGAAGTTTTTAAAAAAATTTTTTTATCTATTTATTCATTCACTTATTTAGTTTAACATTCTTTTTTATTGCTCTTATTGATGACTGGGTGCTCATTTAAGTTGCATGGCAAGTGTTGCTATTTGCTCACTCCTCAGAGATAACGATCTCAAAGAGCAAACCATGGCAGGTCACCCAGACAAGGTGGTAGGAGTCTGAGATGGAGGTAATGAACTTTGGCCAGAGAGCAGAGCCCTTTGTACTGCCAGTAAAACTGTTGTCACTCATTGTATATGTGTGAACGTAGGCATGGGATTTCAGGACTATGAAGTGTCCTATTCTAAACACTTTGCTCTATTTGGCTGTCCGCTAAATGCAGATTTCTCTCCTAAGGAATCAACTCACATAGTATGACAAATCAGCATTTCATTTATTTTTTCACCAAGTGTTTATTGAACATCTACTATACCCACTATGTGCTAAAAGCTCTGCAACAATGAGTAACAGAATTTCTCTGAAAGTACTTCTTCTGGTGAGGATGTGGCCATGTTCACAAATAAGTGCAAAGCAAGATTATAAAAAAGAATTTTAGATGAGGTAGCTATTTACAGGATACAGTACAAAGAGACATTAAAGTTCTATTAAACCATTTTTTATTGTCAAATGAACAGAATTGTCTTTATATTGAATTGACTACAATGAACTGATATATGGGTATAGTTGCATATTATGAGCTGTCACTGGAAGATAACTTTTCATTGCTATTTTATATTTCAGTATTTCATATTCAGTACTCTTAGCCACTTAGTTTTTCAATATCTCATTCTCCTTATCTCTAAAGTTGAGTTAATAATTCATGTATTCAATATTCAAAAAGTATATAGGTTAAGGATATTAAAAATATGCACCAGGGGTGCCTGGGTGGCTCAGTGGGTTAAGCCTCTGCCTTTGGCTCAGGTCATGATCTCAGGGTCCTGGGATCGAGCCCCACATCAGGCTCTCTGCTCAGTGACGAGCCTGCTTCCCCCCTCTTACTCTGACTGCCTTTCTGCCTACTTGTGATCTCTCTCTGTCAAATGAATAAATAAAATCTTTAAAAAAATATATGCGCCAAAAAGTTGGTTGAAAATATCAAGAAGACGAATCTAAAGGCAATTTGAGAATATATCTAAAATTAAAGGTATTATAAACGTTATCATTATTAACTTATATGTGGGGAAAACAAGTGATTAAATATATACATATTATAGAGGACAAATTTTTAAAATATATGCATATAGCAAATGGAGAGAAAAATCTAGTATCTCCTCTTTCAGAAATAAGGAGCATTCTTATTCAGTTGCTAGAGCAAAGCTTAAAGAAAGTTAGAGATTTGACATTCTCATGTTTGAATGATAGATCGTAGATAGGATTGTCCTCAATGCTGGGTAAATAATTTAATAAATCTAAAAATGTGAACTGCATTGTGCTGTATGATACTCTCCTTGGATACTATTGTCCGGTTGAATCTAAAAAGACTTAACTATAATTCTCCTAAAATTAATGTTCTTTTTTCCTTCCTGCAAAAGTAGTTTCCATAGGATTCAGGTCAGTATTCCAGTGTAATTTCAAGATGATATTAATTTTGATGGATTCATGGTTTGTATTGGTAAATTATTTTTGGTTGATGATGAAATATCTACAAATCATAGAGAAAATCAATAGAAAATAGACCTATTGCCTTCTGCTCATCCTCTTCTAAAGCTCCTCACGTGGAGTGAAAACCAAAATCACTATGTTCATTTTAAAAATGCCTTTGAATGAAATCTGTAACCCAGTGCCTTTGCATTAGAGTGTTCTGCTGCGAGATGCATGCATCTTCTGTGTCAATATGCAATTTTCTAAACTCACTTAAGCTCCGACTACTAATAATCAAATGAGACTGATTTCTAACCTAGATTAAAGGATAACTGATTGAGTATGGCAGTAATTCCTGAAGGATCAGGAAGTCCATCAGAATATCACATTTGGGAAACGGTTGGTCATTAAGGCTATGGGTTGTGAATTTAAGTCTAGAGGGATGTTGTTTAGAATGAATTAGCCAGTCTTAGTATTGAAGTATCCTGCTACAATGTTTTCATTTACTGACAACTGTGTAACTCCTACGAAATCAGGGTCAACATTTCTTTTACCTGATTGTGGTATATCAGCCATTATTTAATACATTAAATATTGGAAATAAACTCTTAACCAAAAATATAGAGGGTATATAAATGTGAGGACTTCTTATTCTTCTTTTTTAAAAAAATAATTTAACAAATCCTTGGTTTTTACCCGACCCCATGCCAACTCTTTTCTTCTTTTTTTTTAAATTTAAATTCAATTAGCCAACATATAATATATCAGTAGTAGCAATTATTTTCCTTACATGATTTCATTTAATCCTTACAATAATTTCATGAAGAAAAATATTACTCTCTCCGCCACACACACAGAGATAAGGGGATTGAGACAGAGATGTTACATGCAGTCAAAATTTATTTCTGTCTAAGATGATATGTAACATATGGAGGATTTCTTTTTTAATTTTAAAAACTGTCCCCATTTTAAAAATGGAAACAACTATTGATTATGGTATCATCATTTTTTGGAACTGAACCATTACATATTCTAGAGATTTTTATCTCCAATCCTCAATCCAGATGGGATGAGGGAAGTAGATCCTCATTCTGACCAGAAAAGTTGCTGTGCATCTGGTCGACCTAATCTTACTCTTGTCACATGGGATTCTTACAGCTCCTTTTTACCCATAATCCCCTGTAACTTCATGCACTCATACCAATAGAAGGTGCAATACCACAAAATGAGCAGAAGCTTTTTCTTGATCCCTTTTTTTCCTTAAGTTTTCACATCCTCAAAGCATATTTTATAAAATCAGTGTGAATGAGAAAGCAAAAGCCCCACCTAAGAGGAGAGAGGACCTGCCCGTGGGGGTTGATTTTTGGGGGGAGTCTAGCTTCCTTGGGTCTCTCAAGATGCTGACTCATAACCCTTTCTCTGAAGTGTAGGATTCCCCATTTGAGTAGCTCTGTTAGGTTTGACATCATTGTCTTCCAACAACCCTGTTCAGTAAGATTTTCTTTTGTCTGATTGTTCTCACAATCAGATGTGCTTTTCTGCTTTCTAAGGTGAATTTGTTCTCTAGTCAGTATTTCCTTGGTTTACTCTTAGTGTCCAGTTAAGCTTCTTTTTAAACTTACTGAATTACTTATTTCAAAAAAATACATAAAATTTCACAGGAATAATAAGATTGATTATTTAGTTTCATTTGGAATTTTTTTCATTTTTGTGTTTTCTTAATCTCTTAAAATCAGTTCTAAGAATTTACTTAATAAATAATAGGTTCTCAATAAACATTTATTTTGAAAAAAACAAAAAACAAAACAAACCTAGTGTTAACAGAAAATGAACCTGAATATTTGAGGTGTGATAAAGGCCTTATCTAAACTTCTTTGGCCCAAAGTATTTTATCTTCTAAATTTCTGAACCAACCCTTGATCTTAATTTTTCAAATACTGATAACTTGTGGTCCAGTTAGGAAGGCCATATGATTTTCCTTAAGTAGTCCCGACTTCATTAAATGCAGTGCTTTCAAACAACATATTCTGACTTCTAATAAGTTATTTAATTGCATTTAATTCCTATAGATTTCTGATTTTCTCCTTTGGTTTTGTTTTTTTTTTTTTTTTTGCATGAGATTCATTTGCCTTCCCTCTCTGCAGTAGGACAGAACCTTTTTATGCTCACTTCCTCTTTCTCTCCTCCTTTTATTTCATTAAACACCCCATGCTCTAACAATACAATATTTTAAGCTTCTTTTGTTGCCTTTTTGCTCATTATTGCATTTTATTGTATCTATAATTTCAGTTTCCACCTTACCTCCTCCATACCTGTCTACCAGGCTAAAGCTGGTGCTTCCTTGAGGCACAAAATTGGGACCTCCTCCACCAATCCTCCCTGCTATGCCCATGTCTACACAGGGTGGTTCCTTCTTTCCTCTGGGCTCTCAAACTTACGGCCAGATTATAGAATGGAGTAGTTCTTTGAGTAAATGTCTTCCTGACCACCTAGAATGTGAGCTTTCTTGAGAGCAATGGGCAATTTTACTATCTTTTTTTGTCTATAATACCATGCTCAATGACTTTTAACTTGGAAATCAGAAAAGTAGTGGTATAAGGAGCTGAATGTCCACAGTTTACTTTTTCTTCTTTGAAATAAGGACCCAGTTGTTCCTTGTCATATACCTTTCTTGAAGGCTGAAGTGGATACCAAGATCTTGGCTTTGGAAACATTTGAAGGTTTTACATAGTGACATAGTAACTCTGCTGTAGGAATCCTCCCCTGGTAACTCTTCACCTAAACTATTGGTCCAGGTAAGTGATGTCCAAGGAAGAGCATGAGATGTCATCTATCATTGGTTTTCCTGTAACAGTTAAGGGGAAAAGTGAGTCCTGGAGAAATGGTGTAATAAAGAGTCCTTGCGGAAGAGTTACTATCAGAACCAAACTATGCTGTTTCAAGAGACTCTTAACTCTCCCTAATATGTATAGCTGAAAATAAAATCTAATGTTTAGAAATGAAAAAAGGAAGTTTGTTTAAAGAGGTTTGGAGCTTTGAAAAGCTATGCTTTATGTTTTCAATTTCTCCTTCTATGCTTCAGTAACTCTTCAGAATTTAGGAGTGTGTAAGGCATTTGGTGATTGCTGTAGGTTGAAGCATGTACTTTTACAAAAGTATACCATCTCTGCAACTCTTTATGTTCTCTTGTCTGCCCACTTTTATTTTCTATTCAGTTGACGCTAAACCTATTTTTGCAACCAAATAAAGACACAGTAGCATACATGATGTTAGGAAAATCTATACAGAATGTAGCTGTATTTTCCTTCTCAGGATTCATGCAGTTAGTAACCTTCCATTAAGTGCTAATTAAATGTAAAGTATAGGGACTGACTATTCAAAGGTAAATAAGAAAAGGAGCTTATAACACACCAAACTCCAGCAAGCGCTGAAATGGCCATATAAACAAAATCCTGCAATAGAAGAGGACAGAATTAATTCTGATTGATCAGAAGTAGCATCTGCTTACCAGCAATATGACTCTGGAAACAATACTTAACTTCTGTGTGCCTCACTTTTCTCTTCTGTAGTGATGATAATAATACCCCCTCATAGGACTCAGTGGATGCGGAACTATTGTAATTACTTACAACTATCCTTGGCACCAAGTGTATACTCAGTAGAATCTATATAAGATTTGTTTTACAGAGGATATTCTGGATTTTTAGGAACAAAGATGAAAAGATTTCCCCTACAGAGGTAACAGCCCAAGTAAAAACCACAAAGGCATTGAAATTAAGAGGTGTGCTAGAGGAATTCAGTGTTGGTGGAACTTTCTTTTAATGGAAAATGTTGAGAAGTCCTGGAAATGTGGTTAAGCACCAGATTAGAGAAAGCATAGTATATCAGATCAAGAAATTTGGACCTTGATGTTTATATTTTCAAAAAGTGAGCTTTGTGACCAAAAAATGATGTCTTGTAAAAAAGGTGTAGCCAAAGAGCCCAGTTAAGAGTTATTAACTGGTTTTTTGCTGCAGACCAAGTTAGAGATGTTGGGGGCTGGGCTGGGGACATGCCATCCATGGGAAGGCTGTGGGAATCAGAATTTGAAAGCAGAGACCCGACCAAGGGCAGAATACCCACTACAGGTATATCCTTTCTCTTCTCTAGAAAATAGAATTGTACTTGATAAAATCTTATTGTTCTTCATCAAATTCTGTTTGAGATTTTTACCTTCAAACCACCTAGGAACATGATAGCCTCATATATTATAATTAATTAATTTAATGACTCACTATTTAAAGTAAATGGAATTTTTAAGCTTGTTTTTTATCATGAGAATGTCTGTCTGGCAGTAACTAGGCAGAGAAAATAAGATAAAAGATGTACTTTTTTTCAGGAGCCACTGAGTAGGAAAAGAAAGAAAAAACAACGTGGAGGGCGCCTGGGTGGCTCAGTGGGTTAAGCCTCTGCCTTCCGCTCAGGTCATGATCTCAGGGTCCTGGGACCGAGCCCCACATCGGGCTCTCTGCTTGGCAGGGAGCCTGCTTCCTCCCCTCTCTCTGCCTGCCTCTCTGCCTACTTGTGATCTCTCTCTGTCAAATAAATAAATAAAATCTTTAAAAAAAAAAAAAAGGTGAATACCAAACCTTAAGGAAATATGAGAGAATGTGGATTTGTTCAACTTAAAAGATTGAAAAAATGTGTATGTCCCTATAATTATTATTTTAATACTAATAAATATGATTTCTTAAACCTTTATTTTATGCCATCCCTGGCCCATGTATTATCTGTATTTTCTCATGTGATCGTCTAAGTAACCCTATGAGGCAGTTACAATTATTATCTTTGTCTTACACGTAAGAAAAGTGAACCTCATAAAGATTATGTTCATTTTAGCCTAAGCTAGAGAGCAAGCAGCTATAAGCAGTGTGGGGGGAGAAGGGCTCAAAGCATAATCCAAACCCAGAATTTATTCTAGAGCCCATATACTTGGCTGTTCTATACTGAGAGCATCCAAAAAATATTAGCAGGGAACACTGTGTAGAAAGCTAAAAATTGGGGCGCCTGGGTAGCTTAGTCATTAAGCGTCTGCCTTTGGCTTAGGTCAGGATCACAGGCCCCCACTCAGAGGCCTCCTTCTCCCTCTCCCACTCCCCCTGATTGTGTTCCCTCTCTTGCTTTCTCTGTCTTTCTCTCTCTCTCTGTCAAATAAATAAATAATTTTTTTTAAGATTTTATTTATTTATTTGACAGAGAGATCACAAGTAGGCAGAGAGGGGGAAGCAGGCTCCCCATTGAGCAGAGAACCCGATGCAGGACTCGATCCCAGGACCTTGAGACCATGACCTGAGCCGAAGGTAGAGGCTTAACCCACTGAGCCACGCAGGTGCCCCATAAATAATCTTAAAAAAAAAAAGAGAGGGGCGCCTGGGTGGCTCAGTGGATTAAGCCGCTGCCTTCGGCTCAGGTCATGATCTCAGGGTCCTGGGATCGAGCCCCGTGTCGGGCTCTCTGCTCTGCAGGGAGCCTGCTTCCTCCTCTCTCTCTGCCTGCCTCTCTGCCTACTTGTGATCTCTCTCTCTGTCAAATAAATAAATGAAATCTTTAAAAAAAAAAAGAGAGAAAAAAGAAAAGAAAAACTAAAAATATTCATATTGAGACATTGTTCTTCATTAAGTATGGTTCTTTCTCTAGCCAAGGACATACCTTAGAAAAGTAGGCTTCTCTTGATGTCAATCTCAATCATAATCAAAGCATAATTTCTCTAAATAACCCTTTGATGTTCTCTCACCAATTTGTTAGCATCTTTTGTCACCCCATTTGTGTCCTTCCAGTCCACTCGGGATAAGTACTAATATCCGGATAGGTAGAACAAATAGTGTGACCAAGTGGGAGGAACCTTTGAGTCAGAGCCAAGGGACTGGGGCCTCTACCTCTCTGTCCTGGGTTAGGTGAAGTAATATCAATTGTAGTTTTCCCTTCCAGAAAATGAATTGATGTCCTTTATGATCTAATGATTAATTAGCTCTAAATTTGCCACCTGAAATCTGTCTGCAAAAATTCTGCATTCCAAGCTGATTTATTTCTCCTACCCCACTTGTCACCTCCACCAGATGTGTGTACTAGAGACACCATACTATTTTTCTCAGCTTCATAAGCAAAACAAAAATACAAAGATAAACCTGATACTTCACAAATAGTATGGTATATTCTATAACCAAAAATAAGTGATTTTGTGATTTTGCTTTGTTTTGGAATATCTGCATCACTGATTGTTTTCATTAGCATGACATGGTTCAGAGTTGACTAGATTGGTTTTACTCCATACACTACTCAGAAGCAGTCTACGTGTGTTGTGATAGAATTCATCTCAGGCTTTAGTGAACCATGGTGTGGACTGGGGGAAAAGGTATCTGCTTTTTGCCCAATCAACTAAGAACACACTTCTTGTTTTTCTGCCTGTTCTCAGCAACAGATCTGTCACCTGATGAGAACACCTGACTTGTGCCCTGCTTGGCATTCTCATGCCACCGAGCAGGGATCCTGACTCAGTGGACATCTTGATCCACTGCTTCTTTTAGGACCCCTCTTTTGACTTCCGCCAACAGAATGTGACTGCCAATGCAAATACGTATTTCTTTAATGAAAGTAAGACTCAAAAATTTGAGTGGAAACAACTAGGCAATTCATCTTTCTTCGGACTCCTAGGGAAATTCAGCCCTCATTTTTTCCCCACATAGGACTGATAAGGAAGAACAAAATGGGCTCCTGCTGTGTTTTTTTTTTTTTTTTTTAAGATTTTGTTTATTTTATTTATTTGACAGAGAGAAATCACAAGAGAGGCAGGCAGAGAGAGAGGAAGGGAAGCAGGCTCTCCGCTGAGCAGAGAGCCCGATGCGGGACTCGATCCCAGGACCCTGAGATCATGACCTGAGCTGAAGGCAGCGGCTTAACCCACTGAGCCACCCAGGCGCCCTCCTGCTGTGTTTTAAGATCTTTTCTTTTTCCTTAACTTCCTTCTGTGATCTCTAACATCTCTAGTATCACAATTATGATTAGTCAAGATCTCTCCTCCTTAAAGTCTCCATTTCTGAAGTCTTAAGAGTACCAATTTGGTTTTATTCCAACACATTTACTGATGTATACCTTTTAATTATAAGATCCAAGAGTCTTGGCCAAACCAAAGCCAAAGGCAGACCTGTCATTGTTAATTCAAACACTTCCTTGGACATGTTAAGGCATTGTGCTCCAACTTGGCCTTGAAGAGTGATGACTCTATCTGTTCATTCAGCCTCAAATTGGAAGGGCTCTGCCTTCAGTCTGCGAGATTCTGTTGCAGAGTACAAGGCAGGACTTCTTAGCCTTGCTAACCAGGCCGGAGAACTAACTCTTGGCCCTTTGTAGTTCCTAAACACCTTTCTCCTATCCCGCCCCACACGCACCAAGAATTCCTATACCAAAAAGAATCTTCTTTTTCTGTTTTGAGTATCTTTGGCCAAAGTGTGAGGGAGATTGTAGTTTAACTTTTTTGGGCCTTGCCAAGATTTTAAAGCACAGTCTGATGCTCTGTAAAAATTATTCTATGAATTTTAAAACAAAATGATTTGAAAATGAAGATAATATGATAGAAAGTAGCCTTCTGATCTTGCCTTATGCATTGCGAAGAGGTCAGGCTTCTACCCCAGAGAGATGGCAAGAGAACATATTTCACATAAATGTTGTTTACTCTCCCTCTCTAGGGAACTCCATAATAGGTATAATTTGGCATATTAAAAATTATGCAAGTATAGAAAATAGTGTTTCCAATTATTTCTCAGCAAAAATTTCATTAAAGTAGTTTTTTTAGAGTACTTGAGCCCAATGCTTCAGGTAAATGGAATTGACTTTTTTTTTTTTTTTTTTAACAGAATCAGAAGCAAAGAAGTTGGCACCCTTCTAGAGGGGGAAGTTTAGCTTTTAATTTATGATAGGTTTGGCCAACTGCAGACTTCATTGTATCCACACTCAAGAGTTTTCTACTACCAGTAAGTCAACTGACAGCTAGTAGCATGGCAACCCTCTTTAGTATTCATCTCTATAAAAACAGATCCGATTATAGAGTGTTAGAGTTAGATAAAGGGGTATTTAGATTATTTCTCTATTTTTCTGGGGATGAGGAAGGAAAACCTCCTGCATGCTTGAAACTTGTTCCCTAATTCTCCCAGACAGCTTATACAACATTTGTTTACCCTTTATTTAACAATTTCTGTTCAGTACCAATTCTGGGACACTTACTGTGTTGAGAGACAGTTAGAGACTGTCCAGTTAGAGACAGGCAAGTTCATGAAACATCAAAATGGAACTGGAGAAGCTTTCAAGAACCAGCTCATGAACAGCCTTTGATGCCATTCTAATCTTGAAAATCCCTGGCAGATAACAGTGGCAATAATGTTACCATACATTTGTACAGACCCTTTATTTTCCAAAGTATCTTTTTGGTTTTGATGTCATTGGATTTCTACGTCCACCCTGTGATGTAAAGAGCGACAGCCTTTCTGTCTGTTGATGATGGATAAAGAAAAGGCTTGGTCAAGGCCACCCAGCTAGTGAGTGACAGAACAGCCATAAGAAGCCAGGCTAAGGATTCGCAAGTCAAAAACATGTCATCGTTCAGCCTCTGCTTATAAACTTTGAGTGCAGGTGGTGATATTCCCACTAATCACCTACTTGCTCATGGGCAAGTGCTTATGCTTTGGAAGATGACAGGCTCATCTGTCTGTCCTAGGTAGTGCTCCACACAATGCCTTCAATTGATCAGTGCTCAGTGGATGACTTTCTATATAATGTTATCTTACACTGTTTGGATTTTATATTGCAAGTCTCCTTTATTTTTGTCCTTTGGGTGGGAAGGGGAACAAATGTGAAAAAAATCAATGAGGAAAAACTAGATGGCCAATGTGAAAGCAGGTTAGTTTTTCTGATGAGTCCTTACCATCCTACCCACTTAGGGATACCCCTACCTTTGCAGGGCCTTATCAAGGGCATGGGATAGTGCCTGGGCTCTGGTAGGGAGTCCTAATGCTAGTCCTTCTCCATTTTCCACCACTCTTCTCTGGAGAAACGAACAGAGAAACAGCATCAATAGTGAGCAGAGTCTCAGCTGGAAGCAATTGTCGCTGACTGAACAGGCCAAGGCAAACCTTATGTCCTCTACTTATTAGACTAAATCAAAACCCCTTTCCTTTCATTATCAAGGATCCCAAACTTATATCAGCCTCTCCCAGTCATCCCTAGCTCAGAAAATCTTGGTCATCAAACCACAATTTTTAAGCAGCCATTTTTTTCATTTCTTCATGTTGTCAATCAAAGGCATATGAAAATGCCAAGCAGAGATGCTGAGTTATCTGAAATCACCAATACTGACTAGAGAATTCCAAATCAAAGCAAGGAAATGTGTTGTTTCTACTTAGTATATATAATCTTATCATTGGTAAATCCAGAATTTCCATTAAGCTCTTATTAGCATTTGAAAATGGTTTTCCACCTTCGTCAGAACTTGAGAGACTACTGAGAACCATTTAGGATGTAACGGGGACATCTCCTTCAGAATGGTTTCCCCCTGATGCCCTTGCTGGGCCAAGTGTGTCAGAGAACTCTGCTTACAACAATCTTACAACAGTCTCCAGTGTAGTCCCACATAAGCAACATCAACATGTCCCAGGAACATGTTAGAAATAAAAATTCTTGCCTCCCTTCCAGACCGCTAATCAGGTCTGGCATTGGCCCTGCACCCTTCATTGAAACAGGCTATCTCTCCATGCGATTCTGATGCATGCTCAAGTTTGAGGGCCCCTGCATCTTACTGACAGACACATCATATAAAATGATCAGCTTATATGTGTGCCTCTATACTGGACTGGAAGTTGTTTGCAGGTAAAGACCATTTATTTTGTACCGTGTGTGTGTGTTATAAAAATAGGATCATACAGCAAATACTACTGTGACCTGCTCTTATCCCCCCTCCCCCCCAACAATATAGCAAGAACATTCTTTCTTTTGGGTACAGATATTTTATGATACGGTATTTGTTGACTGTGTAACATTTGATTATATCAAAATTTCTTTAATTCTCTAGTATTGGACAGAATGGAGTTGTTTTTTAAATTAATTTTTATGAAAATAATCCAAGAATATACTTTAAAATCTGCTAAGAAATAGCAGCCCATCCACCCTTCCCCACTCCTCAGTCTTACCTGTAGAAGCAAACTCTTCATATGCCTTTAGATAATGCTCTTTATATCCATATTTCTAAATAACATACATAAACTTCTCTGATGTCTCAAGTTTAGACATTTGCTATGAAATTCCTGGGCTAACAGTTGAGAATTTATCTCCCTCATGTCGCTAAATATATTTTTTACCCGTTCTTCCAATACAGCTTTATAATAATTTTTAGTTAATATAAAAATCCGATATTTAAAACTGTATGACTGTTATTCATTGCAAAGCCAAGAAATAGGCCATGGTTCTATTTCTTTTCTTGAAAAACTTTTTTTTTTAATGACTTGTTCCCCAGCATTTTTACTTACACAGTTTTCTAAATAATCTGTCAACATTTCCACATGCACGGGAGTTCCCCCTCCTTCAAGCCTAGTGCCACATCTTCCAGGCTCTCTGGTTGTCCCCGCATTACATTTGTTGCTGGACTTCTGATTCCTGGATCCCTTTCTTCCTTTCTCAGTTAATGCCCTCATTTTGTTAGATTACATCTTCCAGAAACTTCCTAAGAAACGGTGGATTAAAAGGATAAGTTTACTTTGCATTTTTGTCTGGAACAGTCCTCATTCTACCCTTACACTGGATTAGTAGTTTGATCACATATAGAATTTAGATGGGAAGTCCTTTCCTTAAGAATTTTTTTTTTTAAGATTTTATTTATTTATTTGACAGAGAGATCACAAGTAGACAGAGAGGCAGGCAGAGAGAGAGAGAGGGAAGCAGGCTCGCTGCTGAGCAGAGAGCCCGATGCGGAACTCGATCCCAGGACCCTGAGATCATGACCTGAGCCGAAGGCAGCGGCTTAACCCACTGAGCCACCCAGACGCCCCTCCTTAAGAATTTTGAAGAAATTGGGGTGCCTGCGTGGCTCAGTGGGTTAAGGCCTCTGCCTTTGGCTCAGGTCATGATCTCAGGGTCCTGGGATCGAGGCGCACATCAGGCTCTCTGCTCAATGGGGAACCTGCTAACCCCCTCTCTCTCTGCCTGCCTCTCTGCCTACTTGTGATTTCTCTCTGTCAAATAAATAAATAAAATCTTAAAAAAGAAAAAGAATTTTGAAGAAATTGTTCCATCATTTTCTAGTTGGGAGATACGATACTATTTTGATTTTTCACTTCTTTGTGCCTGACCTATTTTTTTTCCCCCTCATTAGAAACTGTTAAAATTTGTATTCATCTCTGGAGTTATGACATGTTAATGTGATATGCTTACATTTGGGTCTTTTTAAGTAAATTGTACTAGACTTCAAGCAGTTTGAACATGGAGACTCTAGTTTGTTGTTCTGCTCTGGGAAATGTTCTTGAATTTTTTTTTTTTATAATTTCATACTAACCATTTTTTAAAAGTTCTCTTTCTGGAACTTCTGTTAAGCTTGTACTAGATATGGATTTGTTCTCTAGATTTCTTTTTAGTTTTCATCTCTGTTCTTTTATTCTGTTTTCTGGAAAATTTACTTAAATGTACATTTGAATTAAGATTTAAATATTCAGCTACTGAAGTTTTCATTTTCAACAGTTCTTTTGCATTCTCAATTGTTTCTGTTTCATAACAACCTGTTCTTATTTAATGGATGCAATTTTTTTAAATTTACATTGTGTCATTACATTTTTTTCTGTTTCTGCACATATTATGTATGCATATTATTTTTTTATTTCCTTTTTTCTTTTCATTTTAATTTTTGGATTTTATTTTGTAAGCTTTCCTTAATTTATGGCAACCTCTGCTGCTGATTTAGATTTAAGAATAGTGCAAAGAATAAGGCTAATTGAAAAGTGTATGCTACATGGAGCGTTTTGTGTTCACTGTAGCTTGGTCTTGCTGAGCCAGGTTTTTGGGAAGACTCCGAATTTTGTATATGCAGGTTTTACTTTAGGGAGATACTTAATGTCTCCAGGAAACACCCCAATCTCCCGGGATACTGAGGCTGTTCCCATTCAGGGCAGATTCAGCGTTTTCAGCTGCAAGGTTTCATCCCCATTTTGCATTGTGGCCACTGTTCTCTTTATTTCAGTTACACTAGAGAACTCTTTGCTCCCTCTCTGGGGGAGGAGCACAGTTGCATGAGGGTTCTCTGAGTACAGACTTGGAATCGATATCACATCTCTCAGCACGGCATCTCTCTCTTAGCTCGGCGTTTTCCTTTGCCTTTTAGAGTATCTTGGATTCTTGGTCTGACTGTGACTAACCCTATATACATTGCTTCAGTTTTCAGAGCCACCTTACCTTTCTCTAGAAAATATAACTTCACAGGGTCACCAAAAGGACTGATCAGTTATATATGTAAAAGCACTGGGTAAACTCACTATAAAGCACAATACAATTCTGCAACAGGATTGTGACTCCTCAGTGGGATATTAGGGGGAGCCCTCTTACTTTTCCCCTGGCCCGCCCAGTGCTCCATTGTTGCCAGTTGGTGTGGTCTGCCACAGTTTACAAAATGCTTTTACATATTCCTAAAGGGGGGCAGGGCAATGAACTTGCCCCTTTAGAGGCTGGAAGTTAGTGAGCAATTTCTTTTAAGTCTTGTATAATCTTAAAAAATACGTGTGGCTCTTGCATCTTTCTCCATAATATATCTGTTTTAATATAAAAGTAATGTTCTTAGATCCCTTATCATGGAGTGAAACTGACAATCCAGGAAGATGTACTGTATTCTTTCTGGGATTTATATACCTCCAAACATGTTGGTAAATATCCCTGGGAGTGCACATACCAATGCTTAAGTTATACAGAAACAACCTGTAAGCCATCAGCTCTGAGGAATTTGGTTCCTTCCATTTGCTAGTTTTGAAACTTTAATTCAAGATGGGCTGACAAATTAAAATAGTGTCCTTAGACAATAAGGCATCACTGTCTAGTAGAGAAATGTGGGGATAGAATGGAATTGATTGTGGGCTTCTGAGGGGAGTAGCTTATTACATTTATGTAAACATGCTTACTCCCTGTTGCTACTCAAAACAATAAAAAATAGCAGGGGATTGGAGAAGAAAATTAGCAGTGTTTCTGTATTACAGGGGAGAAGAGTGGTGACACTGGGAGCAGAAATGATATGCTGTGTTCATTTAAATAAATATAGATAACAGAATGTGAACTTTGCTGAGTTCTTTTGTGTGTGTGCACTACAAATAGTATCACGTACTGATTACTTTAAAATGGAAAAACTAGGTACTTCTGTAAGATTTTTAAAATGCGTGCTGGTATGGGGTGGTTCCCATAAGTTTTCCCCCTCTCTTGATCTTGATCAGTCTCTCACTCTTAGCCATCCTAAGTAAATACCCAATGTAAAGGAAATCCATATTCATGCTTAGCAAACACAGTTTTGATGCAAAGCTTCTAGAGCCCTTTCAAACATGTTGCTGTCCCTAAGCACTTCCCTCAATTCTATATAAAACTTCTGGAATTGCCAGGAGATGTGTGTGTGTGTGTGTGTGCACGTGCACACACATGTTTGTGTGTTAAAATACACATTGCATAAAATTTACCAATGTAGCCATTTTAAAGTGTACAATCCCCTGCTACTGAGGATATATATTTACAATGTTGTGCAACCATCACTACTCTCTAGTTTGAGAACATTGCATTACCCCCAACGAAAAGCCATTCCCATTAATGGTTACTCCCTATTCTCCCTCCCCCAGCCCCTGGCAATCACTTACTCTCTGTTTTCTATTTCTGTAAATTTGCTTATTCTGAATATTTCACATAAATAGAATCATGTGATGTGTGGCATTTTGTATCTGGCTTTCTTTTCATTTAGCATGCTGTGTTCAAGGTTCATCCATGTTTTAGCATGTGTCCATGCTTTATTCTTTTTTATGGCTGAAGAATATACCGTATTTTGTGCATCCCTTCATCAGTTGATGGACATTTGAATTGTTTTCAGCTTTTGACTATGATGAGTAGTGCTTCTATGGACATTTTTTTTTAAAAGATTTCTTTACTTGAACACCGTTTTCAATTCTTTGGAGTATATACCTAGAAGTAGAATTGCTAGGTCATACAATGATTCTATGTTTAACTTACTGAAGAACTGCCACATTGTTTTCTACAGTGACTGCAGTATTCTACATTCCTACTAGCAATGTATGAGGGTTCCAATTTCTCTATATGCTTGCCAACACTTGTTATTTTTCTTTACTTTTTTTTTTTTTTTTTTTTTTTGAATAGCCATCCTAATCTATGTGAGGTGGCATCACTCTGTAGTTTGGGTTTGCATGTCCTAAATGACTAATTGAGACTGAACATCTTTTCATGTGCTCATTGGCCATTTGTGTATCTTCTTTGGAGACATGTCACGTCTTTTGCCCATTTTTTAATTGGGTTGTGGGTCTTCGTGCCATGATGTTCTAAGCATAAAACTTGAGACAAATGGAAGCTGCTGATCGGTCATTTTATTAGAAATCACACAACTTGAAAAATTCTCAATGAAACATTTTGCTAAGTTTTTTGTCCACAATTCACTAAGAAGTCCCTTTCTCATTAATTTCCCTTTGATCATTGGTCCTCTGACTCCATCTGTCAAGAAAAAGCCAGTCTTTGATTTCAGTGAGTAAATGAGACACTGCAGAACCAAGTCTCACTATTGCATCTGAAGTTTGATCACTGAGGGTTTCTAGGAGTCGGCATTGCTGTCAAAGACAATTGCTAAATGGGCTTGACTTCGTTATTTTTCATTTGCATTAGCAATTGCTCTAAGCAGTAACAAGATTATAACCCTAACCAGCATCCTGTTATCTTTTATTTATTTGATTTAATATAGAAATGGAGTCTTTTAAAGAGCATTTACTTCTTCTTTCTTTCGTTGAGAATGAAATCATTCTCATTGGAAACAGCCTGATAATGTGGATGAATTTTTTTTTTCTTTTAGATCCAGTCAGTCAGTGAGAGACTCAGGGTTTCTGATTTTGTTTAAGCTCCCTGGGTCAATGGTTAGGAGAAGGAATGGTAGCGGATTTTGCAGTGGCTGGGTTAGGCTTCTGTGGGCTTTGAGTAGGATGAGTAGAAGTAATATTTGTGATCGTTTTATCTGAATGTCTTATCTATTGAAGTAAGATCATAGCACAAAAAGATCTAACGTAGGAAAACTGGAAGTGGAAATTGAATCTTGACAGTCAAGATGGGTCATTGTCTTATTTAATCTGGTCCTGCTTTTTTTCTTCTCACCTATAAAACTGTTCTTTATGAGGCTCTGTATCAGCTGGTAGTTCATACCCATCATAGAATTCTCTAACTATGCAAAACACATAGTGATGAGTGATCAGTCATCATTTGAATCTTAGTACAACTTTAATAAGCTATGTTTTATATTTAAGTAGTTTCTCCCCTGGTGGTTGCCCATGACAGACTTCGGAGTTTGATAGCTCTGTACTCCGTATTTTCTCTTTCACCTCTAAGTAATTATATCTTGTTCCCTTAAGCATCAAAAACATCAAAATATTTTAAATTACACAATTAAACACTTCAGACAACAGTACTAAAACTCAGAAAAAGAACTCCAGAGCAAAAGTGCATCATACTGAAGCCTTTATTCCACTTCCTTCTTCTCTAAGAACTTCAGGCTATGGTCGCTATCCCAGCCTGAGCATCTGCCATGCTTGTTAGAAGTTCAGGGGACCCAGCCTCAAAGTCTAATTATTCAAGATACCATTTTGCAAGGAAGTTCTTACTACCACTTTTGAGAAGAAGAAAAAATGATGATCTTGATGGTGACAATGATATTGATAATAGCCGTGAGTGTGTGTTGGACTCTTGGTGCTGTGCTAGGCACCTTATTGGACATTATCCTGCTTAATCCTTACCATATTCCTCCTAGGTGTGTGTTAGTACCTTTTCATTTTGCAGGTGGGAAGACTGGAGCTCAGAAGGTTGTTCAAAGTCACCAAGATAATAAAAGGCAGAATAAAGATTCAGAGCTGGGTTACCCTCTCAGCAGCCCTGAAAATGCAAGCGGGGCAGATTCTTGAAGGTACCTAACGTGTCTTCAGCATGGCCTCCTCTGGGCAGTGTACCTGACTTTCCTGGTTGGGCTGATACCATGACCTCCTGTTTCCTGGGCACCCTGTATGTCTAGAGCAACTATTGTCAACCATAGAGTAATTATCTCCATACCTGTCTCCATCTTCCCAGATCGTGAACTTCTGGAAAGTATAGGCACTTGCGTCTTTTATCACTATACAACATAGAGCAGGAACTCAAAGTTTATGGAATGAATGATTGAATTAATGGAGAAAAAATTAATGTATGTAATTGAATTAATAAATTGTTTACTGCTCTGTCTCACAACTGTTAATATAAAATGAGCTCAACCATCTCCATAGGCTGTGGATAAATTACTGCTTGTTTTTTTCCTTAGTTTTTTCAGTCCCCATCATCTCCTTTTTTAGGCAGGCTTGTGTTTTCTTATTTTCCACGGCACTTATGTATGAGCTAAACCAAATCAGGCCTTTTAAAACTGTAGGCCTCTACCCATTAGTGGGTCTTGAAATTAATTTACTAGGTGGCAGTCAGCACTTTTTTTAAAAAGCAAAAATCAGACTGCAAAAGAATACAGCTTATCAGTATGCATGACATACAGACACAGTATTTGTTCTAGATGGATGGGTAAATAGAGAATACATATATATCAAAGTACTGATTAACTATCATATATTAAGCCATGTTTTAAGCAGGGCAAATGCCATGCTTAAGATGGTGCATTTAAGATGGTGCATTTCAAAATGTTTTCCTATTCTCTACACTAAGAAAAACATTTTACATTGTGACCCAGGTTATATCTGAATGTGTACAAGAGTACCATATGAAATATATCCCAATGTTTGACTTGTGGTCAAACATAACTTGTCTCACTTAAACAGTTCTTGAAGGGGCTCAATTGGTAGAGCATATGATGCCTGATCTCAAGGTTATAAGTCTGAGCCCCACGTTGGGTGCAGACATTAATTAAAAATGAAATCTTAAAAAAAGAGTTTCTGAAATTTTCTTTTTAGTCTGTTTTTATAAAAATATGGCCAATGTTACAACAAAAACACAAAAATAGATACATAGATCAATGGAATAGAATAGAAAACTCAGAAATGGATCCACAACGACATGGTCAGCTAATCTTCAACAAAGCAAGAAAGAATATGCAATGGAAAAATGGATGTCTTTTTAACAAATGGTGTTGGGAAAACTGGACAGCAACACTGAAAGGAATAAAACTGGACTACTTCTTATACCACACACAAAAATAAATTCAAAATGGATTAAAGACCCAAATGTGAGACCTGAGATCACAAAAATCCTAGAAGAGAACACAGGCAGTAACTTCCTTGACATAGGCTAAAGCAGCTTCTTTCTGGATCTTTGTCCTGAGGCAAGGGAAACAAAATCAGAAAATAAACTATTGGGGCAACATCAAAATAAAAAGCTTCTGCACAGCAAAAGGAAACAGTCAACAAAACTGAAAGGCAACCTACAGAATGGGAGAAGATATTTCCAAATGACATATCTGATAAATGGTTAGTGTCCAACAAACCTAAGGAACTTACAAAACTCAACACACCCAATAAACAAATACTCCAATTAAAAATAGGCAGAAGACATGAACAGACATTTTTCCAAAGAAGACATATAGATGGCTAACAGACACATGAAAAGATGCTCAATATCACTCATCATCAGGGAAATGCAAATCAAAACTACAATGAGATACCACATCACAGCCTGTCAGAATGGCTAAAATAAAAAACACAGGAAACAACAGATGCTGGTGAGGGTGCAGAGAAAGGGGAACCCTCTTGCATTATTGATGGGAATGCAAACTGGTTCAGCTACTTCTGGAGGACAATATGGAGGTTGCTCAAAAAGTTAAAAATAGAACTACCCTATGATCCAGCAATCGCACTACTAAGTATTTACCCAAAGAAGAAAAAAATACTGATTCAGAGGATGCATGCACCCCTGTGTTTATAACAGCATTATCTACAATAGGCAAATTATGGCAGCCTCCTAAGTGTCTGTGAACTGATGAATGGATAAAGAAGGTATGGTATATATAGATATAAATAAAGATAAAGGAATATCACTCAGCTATCAAAAAGAATGAAATCTTGCCAATTGCAATGAAGTAGATGGAATTAGAGAGTATTATGTTAAGGAGTAAGTCAGTCATAGAAAGACAAATACCATCCAATTTAACTCATATGTGGTATTTAATAAACATAACAAATGAGCAAAGGGAGAGAAAAGAGAAAGAGAGACAAACCAAGAAACAGACTCCTAGCTATAGAGAACAAACTGGTGGTTACCAGAAGTGAGGTAGATGGGGGAGATGGGCTAAATAGGTGATGGGGATTAAAGAGGGCACTTGTGATGAGCACTGGGTGTTGTATGGAAGCCTTGAATCACTAAATTGTACACCTGAAGTGTTAATTAGCTAGAATTTAAATAAAAACTTAAAAAAATAACCAACATGGCCAAGGTTTAGGAAGTTTAATCGTAATACATCTATTTTAACATCATCTGATCAAAAGTAAAAATATTACAGATAATTTTAATAGGAAAATGCATAGAAGGTTTTTAAACTTTTTTATAGTAGAAGCTTACCTTTAAATTTGCAGACTTATTCCATTTTGTACTCTTATTTAAGTTTGCTCCTCCAAATGTTTATCTGAAAGCTCTGCTGCTTTAGGTAAATTGTGGGGGCTCCGTTTGTATCAGTCAATAGTATTAATATAGGATTTAAACTTGAACTTGTTGTGAAGGAGCCAAACTTTGCTGTGGAATGCATTCATGTGCGGAGCTGCCTTGCACAGCTCATTGGAGATAAGACAGTTTTGACTTCACATGCCAAACTTTTGTCACTTCGTCTATTTTCATATTTCTCTACGACTCTGCAGAGACAAGCTTTTGATCGTTTTAGTAGCAAATTGAAAATGTTCTTCTTAAAAAAAACCTAATATTGAAGCGAATACCCAAGCAATACCTCTTCCTAAAACAAATATTTGTGGAGTGCTTATTCTGAGCTAGGCGATTATCAGACAGTAGGGTTACAAAAGTGAGCAAGACACAATCCCTGTTCTAAAGGACTGTCTGGTCTAGGTGTCTTTCTATTTTAGGACTTGGTTTCATTTTGCCTAGGTCTATGGGTAGGCTGAAGATCCTCCATTTGCCCTCCCAAAGCCACTCTATACCCTTTCCCTTGCTCTCTGTCCTGGAGGTTGACCCATAAGGTCTCTTGTTGTCTGGATTTTGGTTGGGTTTAACCAGTGGAAGTATTAGCAGAAGACCAGCAGGAAGAAAGAGAGTGAGGTTGGAGTATTTTTTCTCTCAGCATCCTCCTTGCTAGTTCACTCTAGGCTGGGTTTATTGCTCTAGCCAAAATTGCACCTCCTTTCAGATGCCTTCTCCATACAGTTGTTTCTCTCTCTGTTCCAGTGACCCCCTCCTCCAGCACCCCCCCCCCAACTGTTACCCAGCTGGGGGTACAGCACTATCCATCATGGCTTCACTACACCCACACTTCCTAAATTATCTTTTCAGCACTGTGTACCTTGACTGAACACTACTTTAATTCTAAACATCTTCTTTAAGATCTTTTAGTTCTTCTGACTTAATGGCTTGCTAATTTTATGACATACGTAGCTGAAACAATTTCAAGAGATTTATTTATTTTTCTATATATTTCCAGGAAGTCATCATATTAATCAGTATAGAAAGGTATTTAAAAACCACAACCTCTGGTTCCTACAAATATTTTATCTCTATCCAGTTGATACCTTTGAAAAGCTCAATAAATATTTGTCATTGTGGGTGACACTGATCATGACCCATGTAGCAGTCATGCCCGTCATTGTTAATTACCTTGTTCACTAGGCTTTGTGGTACGTTTCCTGGGAAGAAGAGTCCTACAAGAGAGCAAGACAACTCACCATCTTGCTAACAAATTTGCCGTAGTCCCCACTATGTGAGTCCTAGTTGAATGTTGTTATCTACTCTCAGGGAAGATGGAAAAAGGATGAGGTAATTATATAAGCCCCTGGCAATGCAATAGCAGAATCAGTGGCCATTTATTCATTGCCTGCTGTCTGCCAAGCATTGTACTGTACAGCATCATACTAGAATCTTTCAATATCATCTTATTTAATCATTGCAATTACTCTGTGAGGTATCTCTTAATTCCATTTTGTAGATGGAGAAGCTAAGAGTTAAAGAGGGTAAGTGACTTGTCCAGGGTTGCACAGCTAGGTTTGGAACAAAGATTTGAACTCAGTCCCATGTGATTCAGAAGTGTTCTTTCCACCATTTCATCTCTCAAAAGCCTCTTTGTGCCATTAACTTTGGCGAAAGTCACGTTTGCCATTTTTCCATCATGTTTGATCATTTCAAAGCTTTAAATATTTTTTTTTAAATCAGGCGTTGATTCATCGCCTTCCCTTCCAGTGGCACAAGAGTAGAGAGCATGAAATTTGATGGAGAAGAAGAAAGGATAAATGAACTATATATTAACAAAAGGCTTGGGGAACTCTCAAGTGAATAATAATCAAACATTTTCTTTTCTGCATTTTATTTTATTTTTTTTTTAAGATTTTATTTATTTATTTGACAGAGAGATCACAAGTAGGCAGAGAGGCAGGCAGAGACAGACAGGAGGAAGCAGGCTCCCTGCCAAGCAGAGAGCCCGATGTGGGGCTCGATCCCAGGACCCTGAGATCATGACCTGAGCCGAAGGCAGAGGCTTAACCTACTGAGCCACCCAGGCGCCCCTCTTTTCTGCATTTTAAATGTTGAGTTACTTGCCCTATGACCTGATGAGACTTTCTCCTGATTTCAGATTTTGAACTTGTATCCTTGGAGAATAAAGGCTTTACCATTGACTGGCTGAGTCCCTTTGTGGTTTTAAGAGTCCTACCCTATACTTTATTCCCTTGGAAGCAAGCATTTCCCAGATTTTCTGCATTGGGATGAGGGACTGGGACTAAAAGAAAAGAGAAAGCCAACAAGTCTATCCGAAAACTGTCAGTATCATCTTGATGGGGAGTTATGATGTTTTGACTTCAATAAAAAGGCAAAAGAAAGCAAGCCAGCCAGTTATAAATTTAATTTATGAAAATAATACCACAGGCCTAAAGCATCCAACAGTACAGCCATTGATTCTTCTTTCTTGTTCCTTGGGGAGCCGTTGCTCTGTTTGATATGGTGAACTTCAAATTGTCTTACTTTATCATTTAAATGTCATATCAGCCCTACACTGAAAGCAGCTGAGGAGCTGTGCACTTCCTGGGGAAAGACAGCACAGTGTTTTTTACTTCTTTTAGGAAAAAATATTACTTGGTTGACAGATTTTCTCTGTTGGTGAGGATTGCTGTTGCTCCTTCCTAATTTTTTTTTTTTCCTTTTCCTCTGTTATCACCACATTGTACTTCCTCAGTTCTGAGTGAGGCCCCGAGAAAGGGTAAATGGTGATGATCTGGGTGTATGGTCTTTGCTAACCTCTGGGATTATTTTCTTTAACACAGTCGTTGGAAAGTCGGCTGTTACCTGCCAGAAAATAAAACAACCAATTTTTCATCACAAGTTAAATAAACATTGAAAAATCAGCATTCTACAAGGACCATTAGCTTATGCATCACTGTAAAATGCTTTATGACTCTTGGTATAAAGGATGCTCATATAAAAATAAATTGTGTCGTAACAAACATTTCTCCCTGTCATGGTTTATAATAGCCCTAATATCAAATAAATCTAGGTTGAATATTTTTAGTCTCCTGAAAAACCGACCTTCAGTTTCAGATAGTTGGGTTAAATCACTACGGTGATGATACGGTCTTAGAGAGGAGATACAAACTGATATCAACTCCCTAGATCATCTTTTATTTAGAAGAGATGTCTCAATGAGCTGAAATTGCTCTGGAGTGACCCATTTTATTTATGTATCTGTTTATTCTGACTACTACTTCACACACGGTACCAAGGTCCATCCTACACATAGTTCCCGGGGGTTCTTGAGAAAGCAACCCATGGAAATACATAGATTAAAAACCATAAGCAGTTACCATTTTACATCTGTCAAATCAGAAATCATTTTTTCAAGTGTAGCAGTCACTGCTGGTAAGATATTGGTGAAGCTGCTGAACTCATCTCCTGTTGGTAGCAATGTAAATGCTTTGGAAAGCATTTTAGCACACAGAAAATTGTCCATATCCTTTGATACTGTATTTTACTTCTGGGAATTTAGCCTAAGGAAATCATGTAGAAGAAGAGAAACAAAAGCTAGGATGTTCATTGCAGAACTTCTTATATTAATGAACAATTAGAAACAACCCAGGTACTCAACAATTGAGAATATTCTGGTCAGGTTTTTTTTGTTTTTTTTTTTTTTAATCTGTCAGGCTGATATACATGAAGTCTAGTTGGTAACATGTAAAATGTTATGATATGCGGCTCAGAAAAAAAATCTGACTATGAGGATATAAAATTATTATGCCTATGAAGGGATGGAATTCGGTAAAATCCATCCAGATTTAGATTTTAAAATTTTGTTTTAGTGTTACAATGTTGTTTTGCCTGCAACAGTAATCAGAATCTAAAAATTACTTGAGTAGGAAGATTAATATCAATGGAAAGTTTTGTTTGCTTTTTTGTTTTAAATTAGAACTTTGCTAAGAATATTATAGTTGTTAAATGTTAACCTTTGAGGACTCAAAGTATCAAGGAGTTGGAAGACTGTCACTTAAGTAATCAAATTTGAACAAAAGAGAAACCAAGCAGGTAAACAAAAGAGACATCTTTCCATAATAATACTACCTCCTATCCTTACTCTTTTTTGAATTTTTTAATATCAGTGCCTGGAGTAAGAAAATCTCATCAGATCATTTAGACAGAAGTCATTTCCTTTAAATGTTGCAACAGTGTAGCTTGTGGCCATGAACGAAGAAATCTTTAGATGAGTAGGGTAAATAGGTTTTGTGGGAGAGACTCTATCCGGAAGAACCACAGGACAAAAAAGGAAGTGTAAAAACATCCCTGCCAGACTTGAATCAGGCCTCAAAACATACATAGCAAAGGCTTGTTAGGAATAACCGAAATAGGGGCACCTGGGTGGTTCAGTGGGTTAAAGCCTCTGCCTTCGGCTCAGGTCATGATCCCAGGGTCCTGGGATTGAGCCCCGCATCGGACTCTCTGCTCAGCGGGGAGTCTGCTTCACCCTCTCTCTCTCTGCTTGCCTCTCTGCCTACTTGTGAATTCTGTCTGTCAAATAAATAAGTAAAAAATCTTCAAAAAAAAAAAAAAGAAAGAAAAAGAGAAATAACCGAAATACCCAACAATAGAGAATTGGTTAAGTAAAGCATACTGGAGTCATAAGGTGGACTATTGAACAGGCATTGAAAGTAAAGTAGAAAAATACATATTAATCTGAGTATATGTAGTAAAGGTATATGAGAAAAAGTGAGATATAAAATTATGCTAGAGCATTACTCCAAATTGTACACTCTTACTCATAAGAAGAAAGAAATTTAAAAGATGTAAACTTGTCAGTAGTGGTCATCTGGATAGTGGGATAGTGGGCAATTAACTCTTCATTCATGTCCAGAATTTTTAATTTTTTTTCCCTCCCCCATTTAGGAAAAAGTCATTTGTAAAGCTGTTTTTTAAGTTGAATTTATTATGTAGTGATTGAACTGATGCCTGAAATAATTTTAGAGAGAGGTAACATATGAATTAAGATAAAATGCATTTTGATTGCAGCAATTGGCTGAAAGTTTATAGTGGTGTCCAGGTAAGGTCATTTGCTTTTTATGTAAATCCACCAGTGAGTAGCTTCCATTGAAATGCCAAATATTGGTATTTATGTATATGCAAGCTCTTGCTGACACTCTCATATTTTCTATTTTCTTTCTGAAAAAAAAATTTTTTTCTAAATTTCTAAAAAAAATTCTCACCAGAATCAGTCAATTCTTTCTTCCTCCCTCCCTCCCTCCCTGGCTCCTTTCCTTACTTGCATCCTTCCATTCAGTTCTACAGCAGTAAGTGGAGAGATTAAGGATGGGTTTAGCTCAGTTTGCCCATTTGTCAAAATTCCTTGATTTATACAGTCTTGAAAATATGAAAGTAACAGTCCTTGAGACCCTTAACTTAAGTACTAGTTATCAACTACCTAAAGCTTTTATCCCCAAATGCTTTAATGCCTATGACTTAAATAGCTACTTCTGGGGCACAATGAGGAGCCTGACGTTAGCCTTCTGAATTCATACACTAAGAAACAAAAATTCCTTAAGCTCAGAATCCTCCTAAATAGAACACCCTGCAAAAGGACAGTGTTGTATTTGTGTGTGTGTGAGAGATTGAGGGAGATTTGCCCCTGAATCTGCCAGCTTTCTCATCACTGAACAGACCAGCCCTGCAGTTAATGAAATGATGTAAATTCTCAAGGCTACTCCCTTCACCCATCCCTGTAAAAGTACTGATAAATGGGGAGTTTCCTTATAGTTCTGTTCCCCTTCTTTACTCATATTTTCACCAAAAAATTTATCTTTGCTTGTAATACTTGAGGATCTAGACTCCTTTCACTGAGGTCAAGGGACTGTGGGATTTTAGGTCCAGACTGTGATGATTCAGAGTAATTAAGCATCAGAAAGGATTTCTAATTGATGTAATTTGGTAATTGCAAAAACTGTGGAAATTTCTCCTTATCTTTTTATTGGTTTTGGGTAAATATTTATAAAATGGAGGAAGGAAGGAAGGGAGGGAGGGAGGGAGGAAAATGCTGTGGCATCACACATGAAAATATTACAGTCTTTCCTTGACCACCATTTCTACTGATGGAGCATGACTTGCTTTTTCTACCTTAGTGGTGTAAATGAAAAAACCTCACAAAAGGGTAACCTATTCATTATTACAATCATATTAGCTAGGTTGTAAAAGCATGTTATTTATGCAGGAGATAATTATTGCGTCTGTTTCTTTTAAATTCCTCTGGTTATGTGTTGCAGTGGTTTTGCCTGGGGCTTAACCAAAAGTGTTTTTTCTCCTAATAAAAAAGACTATTGTTGAAAGACTTCTTTTTCCCTATTTATTTCTACCCTAACACAACACACCCCCTTCTATTTCCTTTTCATGTCCTCATCATTTACATTTTTGTTGCTTTCTTATGGATTCAAGGAATGATATCTTGGAGTATAAAACATCAGATTGCCCCAGGTCCTTGCACGGTATCTTACATGGTGTAGGCATTCAGTAAATATTGAATGAACTCAATTTAGAACCCTGGGGAAGAGAGTCACAAATTTATCAAATAATTCACAAAGAGACATATCCCTGGCAGCTAATCCAGTTAACTGTATTAAGGTAAGCTGAATCCAGAACATGTTTCAAATCATTTCTCTCCTTATAAAAGTTTTGTTTAGTGGCTGGAACACTTGTTTCTCAGTATGCTGATCAAATGTGACTTGAGCAAGAGAGAGTCACAATAAATAACACCAGGAGGCTTATGAATGATGTATAAAGCCCACCAATTTAACAATAGGTAAGGCAAGAGGAGAGCAGTTATTTTATTTCAGAACAGCCAAAGTCTTGGCAGTGTAATGCCACTATGGGAATATTGAATGGCTGTGACTAGTTGGGAGGAAGCTAGAATGGGAAAAGTTTGAAATGTTCTGACCGATATTTGATTTTTTTTTTTTTTTAATTAATGGAGCCATTGCTTTAGGTGAGCACATATGGACATGAATCCCTTTGCTTCTCTAGCATTTGCCCAGAGGAGGTTATTTGGTCCAGCTGAATGATATTTCAAGTAGGAATCACTTTTGACTTGAAGTGAAACTATACTTTTTGTGGGGGAACAGAGTCTTTCATGATTTGTTTTCTCTCTGAGGCCTAGATTCCTTTGGATTTATTGCATTGGCACTGTGTGCCTAGTAGTGTGATTCTCTGTAACTGACTCAGTAGAAACATAGATCATGAGATTGTTGGGTAGAAAAAAATCAGAGCTCATGGGTGAAAGGGATTCCAAGTGAAACTAATTTCTGGCTTCTAGGGACGGGAAATGATATGGTAGATTGGTTAAACAGAGACTGGTGTCCTTTCCCACTAGATCTGTTTCTTCATATTAAAAAAAAATCACTCATTCTTATTTTGATTCATTAAATAAAGCTCTTACTGTATCACTTAGGATTCTTCCCATTTGCAAGTCAGGAGAAACTTCCAACTGAAAATGTTTTAAGCAACTAAGGATGTTATTATGAAATATGAAATACATGTTCTCCTGTGTTGTCTATATTTTCAAACAGGCTTTTCCCTCATGCTTCCAAAGTCCAATAGAAAAATAAAAGATCTGGGGGTAGGGGGTTAGGGAGAGGGTGGTTGGGTTATGGGCATTGGGGAAGGTATGTACTATGGTGAGTGCTGTGAAGTGTGCAAACCTGGCAATTCACAGACCTGTACCCCTGGGGCTAATAATACATTATATGTTAATAAAAAATAAAAATTTTTTTAAAAAGAAAAATAAAAGATCGAGGGCTTTTCTTCCCTAAGGGCTTATACAAAAATTCTGGGCCTGATTTCTTTAGTTCCAAGTGGGTCACATTTCCATCACTGAGGCCAAGATAGTGCCTGGGGTGCCTGTTCTCTTCTGGAGCTTAAGTTCAGCTCCACAAAAACAGCTGAGCATGGAGCAGGGATGATTTTGCTCATGCACCAGATGCTGAAAGCAGAGGACAAATGTCCCCTCTATTTACTGATGGCCAGACCTTGTGTAGGTTTTTGATACAAAGACAAACATGACTTAACCTCTATCCCTCCCTGAATCTCATGTTAATACCTCATCAGTGCACCTCCTGTAGTCAGCGTTCTAATACTGTCCTACTCTTCCCCAGTAATGTTGCTGGTTCTTACCTGTTGCTGGTTCTTACCTTACCTTCTTTCCTTGGTTAAACTTACTTCTTGCTCACCTCCCAGTCCTGGCAAAAGCAACTGGTCACATATCTTCTAGATGTTCCCACCTCCATGGCTTTGCCCTGAAATGCTTTTCTCCATTCCTATCAATGCTACTGTGTCTTTTCCAGGTTCAGTTCAGATACTATCTTCATGATACACACTGACTTTATTTTTCTAATATTCGCAACACTTCAAGTGAACCTATGTTATAGCACTTACTATTATTTAACAAATGTTATAGAATCTTACTGTTTATGACTGTTCTAAATGTGTAAAAATATTTTTTTTCCAATTTGTATTATTGTGCATGGTGTTCTCCCCTAATAATCTCTGAGATCCTTGAAAGTGGGATCCTTAAAGGGCAGTGACTTACCTACACATCATGGGCAATTGACATGTGCCCCATGAATGAATAAATGTTCATCCAGTTTGCACACTTATTGGACACTAGCATTTAAAGCCAAAGAGAGTAGGGTCCTGGTTTCTCTCAGGTCACTCTCTCTACATAATACAGCAACATGCCTGTGCTTGACATTCCAATAAACATTTGTTGACCATCTTAAATGAGATAGAAATGAAAAATATTCAAATATCTAAGAATGAACTATTTCCCCTTTATTTTATATTCTTTAGTCTTTTGGCATCATTTTTGAGACTTTTTGTTGTTACCGTATTTTTCCAAACAGTTTTCTGTTCTGGTTTTCTAACTTGAGTAGGATTAAGGTCATTTTTTTAAACACGGGGATTTTTTTCAATAACTGCACGTGTCAATGCTATTGACCCACTGTGGAAAGACTGAGCCTTATAAAACGCTTCTAACAGCAAAGGACTTTGCAGGCCCGTGTTCTGTGCAGGTGTTAGTGAGTGAGAGTGTTCAGTGGTCCTGGCAAAATTGGTGTTTAGCAAGGTAAACACTAGATTTGTGGGGTTACTTACAGGTATAACTAAGCCCTTGCCTCTAGTTACGAGTTTGTGATTTGAACTAACCCTGCAGATATTTCCATGTAGAAATTTGGTCTAAAATTCATAAGGCATAGGTGGGTGGGAGGCATGATTCCTTTTCTTGGTTTCAGCTGGACAAGGGCAGATTTTCCCATGCTGTGCCTTCCCACCTAAACAATGGATGGGAATTCTCTGCTCTTTCTTTTTTTGTCAGTTTCCCTCTTCATTCCTCTTCATGAATAATTTGGCAGCCATCTTAGATGAGTGCCACCAGGTGTCAGTTGAAATTAGCAACTAGCCTGCCCTTGGTGGCCTGTGTGGGAGCAGTTTCACACATGGTGAAGGCAGAAGCCACAATTCAGCGAACTGAATAGTGTGAATGGTTGAGTCAGTAGCTTCTGGGGAATGAGTTCATGGGCTCTGGATCTGGAACACCCAACTTCAAACCCAGACTCTGCCACTCATTAGCTGTTGACTGTGAGCAGTTCACTAACTCTCTCTCTCTCTCTCTAAGTCCCCTCGTTTACAAAGTAGAAATGAAAATAGTATTTCTCCATGTTGTTATGAGGAGTAAATGGGTTCAAGTGGGTGAAGTGCTTAGAACAGTGCTAGTTTCCTTACAAGTTCTTAGTCAATACTAGCTGTGGTTTTTGATGAGTATGCAAAGGCATGTTGCGACTACTTTCAAGGCTTGGCTATGAAAACTGGAAAGCAATTGAGATTCATAGTGAGATCTTGGACAGAGATTAGGAAGTTTATTCCAGATAGGTGAAAAAGTTTATTCCAGATATTTTCTATGCTGGAGGAGAAATGGCTCTCCAGGGGTGACAGGTTGAAGATATAGAAAAAAGAGGGATCAATTGATGGAATAGTATTACTGAGAAGATGAGGGAGGTTGGAACTCAGAGAAGAGGTAGATGGATGGATGAACCTTGGAGAGGAGGGACTTCTTGTTTTCTTGTCTCCTTCTTATAATAAGGAGGGGCAAAGCTAGAGATGCATATCTTTGTGGGTGAGGAGCAGAAAGTTGAAGGCGTTTGAGACAGATGAAGCCAGTTGTCTTTCTGAAATAGGAACAAGCTCATCTGGTAGGAGAAAAGAGGTGGCAGAAGTGAGGAATGGCAAAGGACTAATAAATGAAGGAGTTACAAAGCAGCATCTCCTGGAGACAATATGACACTGGCCAGAATGTAGAGTCTGACAAGTGAGAATTCTGATCTGATAAGAAATAGGGCTCATAAAAGAAAAGATTGGTGTTCACTTCCATAGACGGAACATTTCTAAGTGATGACAAGTCCAAGGTGAGCCATTTGAAAATTGTTTTGGTCTACAGTGTAAAGTTAGAATTTAAAATGATTCTTTATTTAAAAAAAAAAAAGATTCTTCACCACAAATCAATGGTTGATTTTATTCATACTCAACTTGATTTTTTTCAATCACCTTTCTTTTCCGGTTTATAAGTATGCAGTGTTGCTGGAGAGGTAGACTCTTAGAGTTGGATTAGATCCTATCTCTATACCACCAAACCGGTCCTTGAATATACTTATAAATGGAAAACTTACTTTTTTTTTAATTTAATTTTTTATTTTATTTTTTTTTCTATAAACATATAATGTATTTTTATCCCCAGGGGTACAGGTCTGTGAATCACCAGGTTTACACACTTCATAGCACTCACCATAGCACATACCCTCCCCAATGTCCATAACCCCAGGGAAACTTACTTTTTTTTTTTTTTTTTTAAGATTTTATTTATTTGACAGACAGAGATCACAAGTAGGCAGAGAGGGGAAACTTACTTTTAATAGAGCTGATCATTCTATTTTTGGGTAGACTGAATATCCACTAATATTGAAACTTAAGTGCTAGAATATGGATTTTACCTTGTTGTAATGGTCACACAAAAAGCTCTCCCATCCTACATGCCCAACCACAATGTTATTTTGTGACTTTTCCCATCAAGAGGTAGAGTGAATCCCTTTCCCTTGAACTGAGCTTGACCTGTGAATTGCTTTGACCAGGATGAGGCAAAAGGGACCCACCATGACTTTCATACCTGTGCCTTAAAGAGACACTGCAGTTTCTGTATTTGCTTTCCTGGAATCCTAAGCTACCAAGTAAGTACAAAAGCCCAGTCAGGGGACTGGCGGGGGTGGGGGCATTTTCAGGTGGACAGAGGCCCCCAGGGTTTGCAAAAGCACAAGAGAAAGAGGCTCAGGAAGCCCCATGTGATTTCAGCAATCCAGCAGAATCACCGGACACGTCAGTAGCACTTGATGCCTGCAGCCCCTGGTCAAGTTACTCCCGCCATTACACACCAAGCAGAGACAAACCATTGCTGCCAAACCCTCCCACATGGCAGAATTATGAGCCGATAAATAGTGGCTGTTGCTTTAAGCCTCTGAGTTTTGAGAGCTTTATTATGCTGCAGTAGAATGTGAAGAGGAAGAGTCTCTAGGCAAGGAGACAAATGGGAAGACCTTGAACCGAATCCAGGTGTCAGGTGATGAGCTGACAAGTACAGAAAGAGAGACAGGGTAAGACACAGGAGATGAGTGGGTGGCAGGGTTCCGTGTGACCCAGTGACTGGATAGAGGGCAAAGGAGAAAGGGAAAGAAAAGATTTTATGAAGCTCCTTCTGGGATATAATATTTACGGACAGCAGTATGTCTAGATAAAGAGCTGGAGTCTTGCGGAAGAAAAGTCCAGTTTACAGTTGTTATTTTTTGATGTGACAGCACAACTCCGTGTAAAAATGCTCCCTTAGCAGCTCAGGACACAGGCCCGAACGTGAGGGCTGCTTCAAGCCAGAGCTGCTAGAGGTTTCAAACAAACAGATACAACCAGCTCTCCTACCCTTTTGATCCAGCCAAAAGGCTACTCTCAGCTCCTTTCTCCCTTAGAAGCCAGAGACATTAAACAGAGGTGGAGGGCAGAAGGAAAAGGAGAGGGAGAGGGGACTCGCATGAGAGAAAAAGGCCCCGTGCAGTCCTATGGGGTTGCACCTTGTTTTAGTTATGTTTCTTGAAAGGCTGCATTACTTCAGTAAAAATAAGGAATGCAACATACACACTCAATTAACATTACCACCATTCAAAGGTTCTTCCTTTAAATAGCCCCAAACGAAAATGCAAAACCCTAACCTCAGCTTTTTAAATCACAAT
The DNA here is from genome assembly GCF_922984935.1 of Meles meles. NCBI lineage: Eukaryota > Metazoa > Chordata > Mammalia > Carnivora > Mustelidae > Meles > Meles meles. The sequence goes on along the minus strand of NC_060066.1, from coordinate 152,625,049 downwards.
GAAAGGACAAGAGATGCTTTCCTTTTATGGGTTCATAAACCTTCCGAAAGGGTCCTTTGGCTTCCTGAGCAGCATGCCGGTGTCTGTGTGCAGAGGCGGCCAGCCCAGAACGCTGAGGTGAGGAGGTTTCCTTCAGCAGGCGGTACTGTGACTTCCCACTCGCCATGTTGGGCAATATTTATTTTCTTTAAAAAGTGAAGACAACAACTGACACGGTCGCTCTTCTAAGAGGGGACAGGATTGGGGAGTGACCTTCGAGGATCCTGTCAAGAAAACATGCTCATGCTGTGCAGTCAGCCAGAAATGAGTTCAAATCCTTGTCCCATCACTGACTATCCTGGGGGCCTCGGACATGCTGTTGGCCCCTGAGCCTCAGTCACTTCAGCTGTAGAATGGGAAGAACACTGTCTCCCTCATGGCATAATTCTGAAGTGTCTTTGAATGAGATACTGTACACAAAGCACTCGATCTAGGAAAGGCACAATAGGTGGTGGCTGTAGTCACCGGAACTTAGGGTAATTCAGGGCTTTCCTACATCGGGTCAGCCATTGAGACAGCTTCTCAAGAATATTTACACTATAAGAAAATGGGTCTGACTGCATTTTAGTCAATGCTTTAAATGTAATAAATGTTTAACTTAATATTATATCACAGCAGGTCATTTTATAAGTGACATGAAGATTTCCTTCCTGGGGATAAATTTGGTTATTTCACAGAATCTTTGTGAATCTTCAGGCAAACCAAAACTAACATGCTGGTTCCTTCTTATTTCATTATTCATAATTGTAAGTATAAGAAAATAAACAATGTTCAAATGCAGGATTTTAGCAAGCTTTTTCTACAAAGGACTAGAGAGTAAATATTTTGGCCTTGCAGGTCACAGTGATATGTCACATATTCTTCTTTGTTGACTTTTTACAACCCTTTAAAAATATTCGAGTCAGGGATGCCTGGGTGGCTGGGTCAGTTAAGTGTCTGCCTTTGACTCAGGTCAGATCCTGGGATCTGGGATCAAGTCCTGGGATCCTGGGATCAAGTCCCACATCAGCAGGGATCCTGCTTCTCCCTCTGTCTGCCTCTCTCTCTCTCTCTCTCTGACAAATAAGTAAAATACTTTTTAAAATGTTCAAACCATTCTTAGCTCATATGAAAATAGGCCATTGCTTGAATGCGACCCACAGGCTGTACTCAGCAGACCTTTCCTCTAGTTTAAATTTGTATTTTTTATTACTAGGGTACTTCTGCCAATAAGTATTGGAATAAAGAGAATGAGAAAATACATTAAGTAAATAACATATAAGTGATTCTGATTCTGATTTGGACATATGTTGGGTTCAAGTAAGACCATTGATAGCTTCCCTTTATGGCATAGGAGCATTTTCACTAAGACATTAAGTAGTTAGTATGGTTTTGAGGACTGGGGACCATTCAGCACATTAGCTTTGACCAACATCCATGTGCTTTTCTTTCTCTTTCTCAGAGGAGCAGTTTGGATACAGGCTTTATAACATCAGATGCAAGCTGTCATTAACACCCTAAACTGAAAATTGTGTTGCCCTTTATGAAAATGAACAGCTGGTCAGCCCCAGACCACTGGCCACCTCAGATCTATTTGTGTTGTGTATCAGTTGCTATAGTATCCTTTTCACAATAAGGGTTTTTAAGGCCTTTGTCAGTCATCGATCAGGAGGGAAATCCTTGCCACAGATAGCAATCTCTTTCAAGGCCAGCCCTGCCTTGGCTTCTGTCTTTCTGTGGACCTGGGAGAGAAATATTCTCCTGGACGACATGATCTAGGATTGTCTTGATCTTTTCTTTTCTGACCTGGGTCTCAAAAAGCTTCCTTGGAGATTTCTGTAGAGTGTCTTTTTTCTTTTCTCCTCCATTTTCCTGACTTTCCCTTTATTTTTCCATGACTACAGACATAAAGAAAATGGATAAATAATTTAAAAACATACAGGTTCCCCAAATATTTATCCCTGCACATGCTTAGAGCAAACTACATTCTTTTCATATAGTCTGGCATGTTTTTTGTTGAATCTTGTATTTTATGTTTAAAGAGGCAGATGGAATCGTGACCCAAGAGCTGAGTCTTCCAATCCTGCCCTCAGCCATTTCCCTGCCTCCCTGAGAACATGAGGTCAGGCATAGGAACACTCTGGCTGAGGTTCTGGCCTCATGCCTTACTGCGATCATCTGTGAGCTGGGCTAGACCAGGCAAATTCCTTTTGGTAGGGTCGATCTTAGTATCTAACACACAGTCCGGATCAAATTAAAGCAACCAACTTCCTTTGTACCTTTCACCCTAAGCCTCCATTGGAGTCTGGCCTTTGGTGCCTCACCCATCCAGGCAGGGAGAGAAGGCTAGCTCGAGAAGAACACACTCGTCGGGGAAGAAAAGCAGCTCAAGGCCAAGAGGGCCCTAGCACATTTGTCCCAGTTCCTAGGTCCGAGCTTGCCTGGTCTGCCTCTCCCAGCCTTCTTGGAGCCCTAGGCTCCAGGCGCTCTCAGGACAAGAGCTGCACCAAGGGAGAAAGCACCCTTCAGTCTCCATTCATGGGGCTTATTCAATCATTCATCCAACCAACGCAGATGTACTGAGTAGCTATCATGTGCCAGATGCTCTTCTAACTACTGGAGACAAAGCCGTGAGTGTGAGGGACAAAGTCTCTGATCATTTTACTCCATACCTTGTTTGGAAGATACCTTCTTTTCATGGACTCTTTCCTTGATCACTTGAGTTTGGTAGAGTGAGAACTGACTTGTGACCAAGGAAAATGTCTTTGAACCAGTCTAATCCCTAGTGCGGGCCTTTCTGAAAGGATAAGGAGGGAGGAGTATTGAACTACAATACTGCCTACAGGCCCTGTGTCTTCATAGGGATAACAGTCTCTCCTTCCTACCTCCTTCCTGATATAAAAAAGATGTGTAATCCTGTTTCATCTCCTAACCTCATCTCATTCTGTTCTGTTTGTCTGGTCTTGGTCTCACTTCCCTGCAGCCTACATGAGGATCTTTAAGTCTCAGCTTACTTAGCCCCAGGCCTGTCACATGCACATTGCAGGCACCATCTTTATGATGTCATGCAGTCAAAGAGTCTTATGTGTCGGGCAGGGAAGTTCCTTTGCGGACGTAGACCACCTGTCTTGACTTCTTGCAAAGATATCCTTTTCTGTTTTCTGTAGTCCCTTCTGGTTTATTTTCTGAGGAAACTCCCAGGCTGAAGCAATGCTTGTCCTATGTTTGATGTATCCAGGTTTTTCCTTTCTGAACGATCTACTGTAGGTAGTTTCTAAGGGGATTTCATTCCTCACTGAAATCAGTTTCTTTGTTGTACTGTCAAGCCCATTACCTCTAACTCCCATTCAGACAGAGAATGGACTTTTTTTTACCCATAAGACAAAAATGACATGTTACTCCTGTTCTAAAATCAATATACTACCAGTACCCCTTATCTTTTCCAGTCCTGTGCCTCTGATTGATTTCTCTGGTTGATCTTCTTCTTCCCATGGTCAGACTTGGGCTCCAGCCCTTCCTGCAGAATACCCCTCAGTGCAATATAAACAGGCTAAAGATGGTTTTCTGGAGACATACAGAAAAACTGAAATGCTATCCACTCCATGTATATCTCTACATCCCTAGAAGAGATTACTCTAGGAAGTAAGTTTAAGGGGCAGGACGGTCATTGAAATGTAGAAATAAACAAAATCAACGTTCTTGCTTTTCCCCAGACCTCACATAGCTTCATATAGTCCAACAAGAGTCCGACTACTCTTCATTGGTTTCCTCTTGGCCTGTAAAGACTCCCCTAGGTATCTTTGTGTCAACCTCTTTGTGTCAAATTTATCACTTTACTGGTCAACCCACTTTTTAAAATTCACATTTTTAAAATATGACATACTGACCTAAAAGTAGGAAAGTTGTCTGTAGTTCCTGGTTAATAAAAACAACAAAATTGACAGTTTCCATGTCTGTAATTAAATTTGTGAAACTGACAAATAGATATAATATGAAAGATTTTCTTTACTGGTCATGTTGTGACACCAGTTTGTATTAAATAATGAGAGTGAGAACTTACAGGATTTGCTTTTCATTGTGGGGAAAATTAACATAAAATTACTGATCTGCAATAGATTTGCATAAGAGTTACTACTATCAGTAATCATTTCGAATTCATTTTACTCAGATAAATTGGAGTCTCCAGGGATAACAAACAGAACTTATCTTCTTCATTCCTGAAGAAAAATTAAAGTAATATTAAAATAATTTAATAAGATTAAAGATTAAAATATTAAATAATAAAGATTAACATAATAGCTGTTTAATATAACTGGATCTTGGGACTGGACACACCTTATACATGTGGCTTTTTATATCTGCTCTTAAGTTTTAAGTATAAGCATGAATTAATGCTACATGAAACTAAGAAAGTAAGATGAAGTACAATGAGGATGATGGCTAGGCTAAAGTCAGGAAATCACAGATTTGAAAGGCACCAAAATGTCACCCAGTCCATTCCTCTGCAGAAGATACATAGTACCTCCAGCTGCTGTCATACTTAATGATCTCTGAGAAAGAAAAAAAGAAAAAGATCCTTCAGTAATCAGTTTTAGGAATATCTTTACCCTTTCCCAAATACTAGCCTCTCAAACTCTCTTTATAACACTCAGTTCTTATCTATGTATATAGTTTAAAATAAGATAATTTGTTAGAGAGGATAGAGGTGAGGACAACAGGTAATCACTATCCCCCCCCCTTTTTTTAAAGATTTTATTTATTTATTTGATAGAGAGTTCACAAGTAGGCAGAGAGGCAGGCAGAGAGAGAGGGAGAAACAGGCTCCCCACTGAGCAGAGAGCCTGATGTGGATCCCAGATCCCAGGACCCTGAGATCACCACCTGAGCCGAAGGCAGAGGCTTAACCCACTGAGCCACACAGGCACTCCAGTATCCCTTTTTATTACCCTGCAAATATGGTATGTAACAATTATATCAACCATAATCAAAACACCATACATTAAATGGTTTTTTAAAAAAGATTTTATTTATTTATTTATTTGAGAGAGAGAGAGAGAGAGAGAGAGACAGTACATGCTCAGGTGAGCAGGGTGGGGGGACAAAGCAGGGCGGGGAGAAATCCTTAAGCAGACTCCCCACTAAGTATGCAGCTCCAAACCGGGCTCATTCCAGGACCCCAAGATTGCTACCTCAGTTGAAATCAAGAGTCAGTTGTTTAACCGACTGAGCCACCCAGGTGCCCCCATATATTGAATGTTCCAATAGACTAGACATTCTTCTGAGTCCTTTAAAAAAAAAAAAAAGTATTATTCTTTTGGTACCCATTGTTATTATCCATAAATAAATACAGACTTAGAGGAGATAAGTAGTTTGCCCAGTTTCACAATTTGTAAGGGACAGAATGAGAATTCAGACCATTTATTCCAAAACTTCACTCATACACTTCCTGATTCTGCATCATCATACAATGAACTACTGTGAATCTATTCATGTGCTATAAATCTATTTAAAAAAAGTACTCGTTAGGTCCCCTGTGAGTTTTCTTATCTCTGCATTTATTTCCAATTTCTAACGTTTTGCTGCAGTGTCATATTCTAACATTAGTCACTAACAGAGGTGCAGGGCAGACTGTTATTTTAAATCCGCATGCATCAAGAAAATAGGCCTATTGGAGGAAATTAAGGTGGTTGCAATTTCCTGATGATTAAGCACAAAAATTTGTTACTAGAGGAAGTTGTAGAATTTTCCGTTCTGAAAATCTGAAAGAAAAACACAAATAAGGTTTGAACAAACTCTAATTTGAACACCCATTTTCTGATTTTATAAAATGAATGGTTTAGAGTTGATGATCTCCCTTGGGCCTGCCCCAGCCCTCACATCCCACAAGTCTGTAACTTTCTGTAGAGATTGGATGTTCCAACCTTTCAAGGTCTTTTTAGGCTTCTATTTTTATGCTTGAATGATTCTTGACTCTCTTTCGTTCAGCTTCATATTCTTTCAAATGGAGATCTTATAAGAGCTATTATTTAACAGTATCCCAAATGCACGATGTACAGAATTAAATACAACCGTGCATTTAGGACTTCAAAATCATAGTTCATTATTACTGCGTGTTTGTTCTCCTATTTGATTAAGGTTAAACAACAGGACCATATTTCCTATTGGGTAGCATTTTAAAGTGTATTACGTATGTGACAGATGGGATCTTATAAATGCATTAAGCGTGCTTATTTTAATATCTAAGCATATGCAAAAGTTCTAGAAATATTTTACATGCAAATGTCTGGGACTCTGCAAGGGCCTATAATAGAAATCCATACTCTGTGACTTCAAAGCTTTAGTCTCGACAACTAATCACTTGGCTATTTCCAAATCAAATTTCTTCAAACAAATCAAAGGCATTTGTCCTACCCAAGAACCAAGTTCTGTGGCAAGTTTGACATTTGAAAATCAAGCTGCTTATTGAGATATTCATGCACTGAAAAAGGCACCCAGAATTTCTTTCAAGGGCTGAGAAATACCTTTTTACATGCTCCAGTGACTCAGAAATTTGTCAAAGAGAATTTTATCAAATTTCCTTCACACACCCACACAAAACTCACCTTTGCAGTAAGAGCCAGCTTCAGAATTTCAGCCCAAGAAGTCCTTCATTTTCTGAAAGGTTATGAGCCCCGGAGATTTCCCTTCTATCGGAGTCATAATCGCTGTGTTGCTTCTGAGTTGTTAACAATAACACTGATTAAGAGGAGAGAAAAGGAAGAGACATTCCCCATACCAATATTAAATGACTTCACGGAGTAGGAATATTTTAAATACCACAGCATCTGTGGTAAGTATAATAAAGTGCTCAATTTCCCAGGGAGCAAGCAGAAAAGAAAAGAAGAGAATGATAAATAACTAACCTTTCTTCAGGGCTTCCTACATGCAAGGAACTGTGAGAGTTCCTTCACATGCATTGTTTCATTTAATCTACCCAACCACTTCCCAAGGAGTAAAAACTATAGTAAAAACTCTTAACATTTTTTACCCATGAGGAACGTGAGGTTCAGAGAAGTGAAATAACTCGATTGGAATCACCTGGACAAAATCCAGGCAGGGTACACTTCAATTTCAAGCCTCTGCTCGTAGCTGCTCAACTGCACTCCTGCCTTCTCTTCCAGAGGAGAAGAAGGAAAGGCCCTGACAAGAAGAGGTAACTAAGGGAAAGGAAGAGCAGGCTGGGCTTCCAATGGACCGTGCTTTAAGCCCATATCCCCCCTCGGGTTATAGGGGCTGGCTCAGAGCCAGCGTTCATAATTGTTTGCTGAGTGAATGACTGTATGAATGAATGCAAGACAATGGAAGACAGCTTACAAGACATTCTGGCCCTGCGACGCCCTCCTCCCCTACCCTACTAATCGCACATTCTAGCCCATTCTTGCATCTGTCACTTGTCGGTGATTCTGCAATCCAAACCCTGGCTTCCTCTTCCAGAACCAGTGATGAGCATATTTGGGAAAGGAACAAAATGCCTCTTTGGCAGCCTCTGCCTTTTCTCCTTCCCTCCTGGTACGGCTGTTTCCGAAGACCATGCTGTCCTTGACGCTGGCTGCCGGCTGCCCAAAACTCAACAATCCCAGGGCAAAACCCCCAGGTGAATTTTTGTGATCTACTTACTTCTACTTTCTCCTCCTCTGCTGTCAACATTTCAGGCTCTCTGCAAGCAATTGTTTGTTTGCTTGTCCGTCTTCTCCTTTGAATGGTAAAATCTGTGAAGATGGGAGATGTGTCCACCCTCTACCTCCAGTTGCCCAGCCATGGTCCCTGGAACAAAGTAGTGGTTTAGTCAACATTTGATATCTAAATTGGTGAAGGAGTGGATGAATGTTTTCCACTGTAAACCTTACTTACCAAGATTTGAAGGTAATTGGATACTGCTACCACTAATAATTTTTGTAGTAATATACTTATTTAGAAGTATTACTACAGGAAGATTTTCCAGGGTTGCACATGTGTGTGAAACCAGCATGTTATTAATTTATTCAATAAATATTTACTATGTACTTACTTATTGTGTTGTTTTAGGTATTAGGATATATAATCACTAACCATTGTGCAATCAAAATACAATTCTATCATCGCTTTACTTTTTTTTTTTTTTTTTGAAAGAGATTCTCTTTTTCTGCTCCTGGATGAAAATTCTAGTAGGCTGTATCATTTCTCAACTCACTCATGGGTAAAACAGCCCTAAAATGCCTTGAAGTCACAAATGCAGTCTCAACTCAGTAATTGTAATGTCCAGTTCCATGGAATAATCAAACCTCTGAACTTGAGTTAACATTAAGCCTTCTCCCCTCCCCGGTAGAGCTGTGTGGTCAGAGAGGGCATCATGGGTCTGGGCTTTCTCACCTCTTTCCTCACCTTTCAGCTGCTATTTCAGAGCCCTTCAACTCAGAGTTGAGCATGAGATGGGAGGAAAGTTGCGGGAATAATACCTTACTCGCAATAATTCTTACTTGACTCTTGGTTCTTCAGGCCCGACAAGTGGTCCAAACTGATCCACCTGGATGAGGGAGCTTTCGTGGACCCTTCAGACATTCCCAGTTGGCTCTTTTCTCTGGGGAGGCTTATACTAAGCATGTGTTTCTATTCCAATCTATATGATCTCTTGTGGTCCTTCTCTCAGCCTTTAGGACCTGGAGAGCATATATCCTCAGTGGGAGCCTTCTGAGCCTTAAGGGTGATGTAAGAAAATCCCACACTTGTTCTCCGTCCTATGACTCACATCGCTCTGTGGGAAGCATTCACATCCCTACCCTGCCTGACTCTGGGATGATACGCTGGTTCCTCAGGGGTTAGGCACAAGTTTTCTGTCTCCTGACCAAGAGACACAGCTCACAGGTCTCACAGAGATCTTTGTGAAGATATCTTCACCACACTTTGCAGTAGAGATGGTAATGTGGAGTTTCAGCAAAGCAAGAACTTGCTGATGCAACTCCTTCACTCAGCTCTCCCTTGCACCACACTCTAGACCTCTTTGGATTCTCAGAGTGGGGATTAAATTATAAGATACAAGGGGCACCTGGGTGGCTCAGTGGGTTAAGCCTCTGCCTTCAGCTCAGGTCATGATCTCAGGGTCCTGGATCAAGCCCACATCAGGCTCAGCAGGGAGCCTGCTTCCGTGACCCCCACCTCTCTCTGCCTGCCTCTCTGCCTACTTGTGATCTCTCTCTCTCTCTCTGTCAAATAAATAAATAAAATCTTAAAAAAAAATTATAAGATACAAGAACTTTTTTTTTTTTTAATCTGCACATGATGTGTTCACCTTGGAAATTCCCATCTATTTTATATTGTAGTGTCTGTAGGCACTTAAGGTCTTCACGTAACATTATATAATGTGGGTATTTGGTGTGTGTGTGTGTGTGTGTGTGTGTGTGTGTGTGGGTGTGTGTGTGCGTGCACGCACATGTGCGCACGTGATGTAATGTAACGATAAAATTACATTTGTTACCTCTCTCTAAAATATATTTTTCCTCTCTCCCTAGATGAAAACTCAACTTAGGTATTTCCATGGTTTTTCTGATACTTCTTAAGTAATACAAATACTCTGGTCACTTTAAGTAACAAAACACTGTCACAGTTTGGTACTTGAAATGTTTGGTCCCATGTAGTGGTCAAATCTTCCAACTTCATCCAAAATTATGGTGACTCTTTCTCCTCCCAGTAGACCCACAACCTAAAAATGTGAGCACTTGATTTATTTTCCTTTCTTATTCCTCTCTGCACTAGCTAGCTGCTATTTATAGATCATGTGGAGGTAGAGCAAGAGGTAAGGAGGAGAGGCAAGCTCTTATATGGCCAGTTCTTAGTAAGGTGACCTCATGACCACTGGGCCTGGCCTATATTAAAACCTTTTCTCTCATGGAACCCTTTCCTGGGTTCTTTGGACTCCCCTTACCATCCTCAGTGCCAGGAACCTCCCAACTGCACAGTTGTCATGATATGGTGATGAAGCATTTTGCTCCAATTTGTTTCTTATTCCTTCCAAAATCCTGAGGAATGGGTGGGAAGCCCACCCCAGCTTCTATTTTAGGACTTTTCCCATTTCAAAGGTGCTATTAAACAGAAGGGATTTAAAAGAACCTGCATCTGGTTCCCTTGTTTGCATGGCCTGTGTTTAATGTAAGGCACATGCTCATTCAACTTTTGTACCAAGAAACTCAAGGAGACACTTCTTGAGCCATTGTTGGTGCTGGAACTTGTATGTCAGTTTATTATATCTCCCTGGCTATAGGGGACAGATACCAAATTTCCAAGTGACAAGTCAGTCTTTTACTTGATTGTATTTGAAGGGACAAGCATCCCTTTGGGGGAGGGACTTTACAACTTAGCTCTTGCTAAAGAAATTCCATCCGGAATTCTTTCCTCTCTCAGACCTCTTATATTCTGTGCGGTTGACTTGCTTTGGGTTTTAATTGCCTCCATTGCAATTCCTGCAGGCTGGTCTGTATCATAAATCACATGGTATCTGATATCTGTGAGAGCTGAGTATTCAGTCAAAACTTCCAATTTAGCATCCTGTTAAAAACATACGGTTTGATGTGCACAACTGTCACATGGCATGTGCAGCCTATATTATTATTCCTATTTGCCATGTAAGTAAACTAAGGTTCAGACAAGTTAAGTAACCTGCACTATGACTTGTTAGGTTTTCTCACTCCATGGTCTTTGCTCATTTCTTGCCGTTGAGTTAACTCATTGTACTTCTAACAAATTGATATCAACAAACGTATTGGGAGGAATCTCCACAGTCTGTAAGTGTTGCATGTGTATAGGGCCATTTCCTTAAGGATATGAGCAGGTTCATGTGGATGTTCCAAAACTGCAGGACTGTCCCCTGTTCACATCAGAGCTCCTTTGTTATCTCTGCTCAGACCTGTAGTAGAGTTCTGCTGTTTCCATAGCTCTAAATCTCTGAAACTCTTTGAAGTTGTTCAAATAGTAGAATATCTTTTAGGATATCTTGGTGTTTTAGCAAAACCTTGACTCATTCTTGGCAACAGGATTTCTGAACACATCTCCGATGCCATTTTCCTAATACATTTTATATCCATTTTGAGGGCTAAATGATATCTTGACCACATCCTATGCTTTCTGGAATCTGTACCATCTTAAATATCTAGCATTCTCATTTCTGACATTCTACTGAGAGAATCCTGTTTTAGGTCAAATTGCTTTTATTTCTTAGAAAATCTTGGTTCTTATAAGTCACTTATGCCTCCTGAGTTAAGTTTTCTGGTCCATTTGTTAAGTTACAAACATGCAAGTTATATACTTCTATAGAATGCAAGTGTGTATTAGAGTTCTCCAGAGAAACAGAAAGAATAGGAGGTGCGTGTGTTTATTTATATATATAGGAATTGGCTCATGTGACTATGGAGGCTAATAAGTCCCAAGACCTGTAGGTGTCCAAGTGGAGACCCAAGAGCTGATGGTCTAGTTTTTGTCCAAACCAAAGGCTTGTAGACTTCAGACCCAAGAAGAGTGGATATTGAATCCAGTAGTGGGAAAAAAAGAGTCCCAGCTTAAAGCCACCTGGCAGGAAGAGTGCCCTCATGGAGAGATGACTCTTTTTTTTCTTCTTTTTCCTAGTCAAACTTCAGCTGACTGCATGGGGCCCACTCAAATTAAGGAGGGTAATCTGCTTTACTCAGTCTGTTGATCCAGATGCTAATCTCTTCCAGAAACCCTCACAGACACAGAATAATGTTTGACCAAATGTCTAGGTACCTTGTGTCCTACTCAGGTTGACCTAAAATTAACCATCCAGAGTACATACTATGGTACTTATTTAACAGAACTTTTTACTATTATTAAATAATAAAATAATGGAGAGTTGATTTACTATTATTAGGGAAGATTACTGAACATAACAGTATACTTGTCATAATATTGTTGCATTTGGGTAGTCAGATGCTTAAGGGAAACTTTTCTTGTTATGGTTGAAAGGTCAGCATTGGCTACCTTTGTAATCCCAAACACTGGCTTGACAAGGTTCTTGTGTTAGTCAGAGAAAGTATTGCTAAGTACTATAATAATTAGTCCCTAAATTTTAATGGCTTAATTAAAAAAAAGTTATTTCCCATTTACCTCACAGTCTGAGAAAGGTCAGGAGGCTCTCCTAGGTATCTCTTCCAAGTTATAATATCCACTTGTAGAACACTTCTATATGTTTAAATATAGATTCTAAAATCAATATGTATGTTGCTTTACTTTGAAAATGAAAGAGATACAAAATCAACTCCAAAATAAATATTTAATTGATTACTGGCTCCTATAAATTAGAAGCTGCATAACCTTGGCAAAATCATTTTTCTTCATTGATGATGTTCTGTGGAGCCCAGGGGGGAAACAGCAAATTAAATTTTCAAATGTTTTGTTATGAGGGAGTCTTTCTTACCAGAGAGCTTTGGAAATGTGGGCTTGTTAGGCCAATATAGCAGAGGGAAACTTCTGACTAGTTTTAGATTCAAGCACCAGTTGTCCTCATCAAGCTGGGTAACCTCAGAAAACCAGTTAACTGCTCTGGGCCTTTGTTTACCTAATTTGAAACTTGGGGTGTTGGCCACATCATTGATTGAGATTGCTTCCAAATCAAATTTACTGCAGTAACTCCAATTGGACAATCATCTCTTTAGATTTGGTTTACAAAGAAGATCTGCTTGGAGGTGAGGGAAGAAAGTGAAGCCATGTGAAGGGATTCCTCTGTGATCTTGTAAAACAACCCACCTGAACTGTAGGCAGGCACTCTTCAAAACTGTGGGTCCACTGGACACTGACCATGGCCCAAAGAGAGCTCACTGCGCACCATGTGAAGTTCCCAGGTCTCATTTACAGAATGTAAGAGCTGCTTGTTCATCATTGTGTGCCAGAGACTTCACTGGCAAAGCAGAGGGAGAAGGTGGTTTTGGATCTCTGTCACTATCACAGAGGGGCACAGGCGTTCTGGCTCCTGGTTTGGTTTCAGTTCTGGATTAGACATTGTCATTTTAATCTTTACTCGTTGTTTCAGTGTGTTAGTATTGTTACCTATCTGAGCTCCACATGGAATGCTGATTGGCTCTAATGAATTCCCAAGAACTTGTAGTAGGAGCACTTAGAACCATCCTGGAGAGACCCTTGCTATGCCATACACATGCACAGTGTTCTCAGGGAGTCATGCAGATGCTGCCTCTGAGCCTCCTTTCCCACCACCATTTTGCTACAACCCCAAGAGAAGCCACCCATCTTGACAGGTTTCCTTTCCTGTGGAGCAAGAGGTATAATTAAATTGTGTCCCAGCAGTGAAGGTTCCTTAATGATGATGAGCCAAAACTAATTGCATTGATTTGTTTATTATTGGCTTAGGAGGCCCATCAAACAAATGGACTGAGACTATTTCCATATTCTTATCTGTTGGGTAAATGAGAAACAAATGACCTCTCCATATGTCTGCATCCCGAAGTCACAGCCCTCTAAGGCTGACTGCTCTGGGGCCACGGGTGGGAGCTTTGTCCAGTGCTGAAGCCATTCTGCTGTTTGCTGTGAAGACACTGAAAAGTCTGGGATTCATTCGTTTAATTTTATTTAGGGGGATTCATTTTTAACAATTATAATTTGGAACTTTGCCAATGTGCCAGCTGGTCTGTTTCCTTCGAGGGACCTAGTCATGAGTATTAATAACTCTAATTTAGGATCCTCTGAGGCAGGGGGAGGTCCAGGGTCTGGAATGGCAGGAACTGAGGAGTCACTGACACCACATGAGTTCCTGGCCAGGAGAGTGGTGTAACTGGGGCAGCTGTGGGGGAGCCAGGGGAAGATAGTCAATTGTACCTTTGCCTGTTGGATCTTCTCAGTGTGGGGAGTGGACCCCTTTCCCAGTCTGTTGTGCCACAGAGGAAGAGCCATGAAGAGGATTAGAGGAGGGTTTCTGAAGAGATCGATGATATGGTCCAGGGCTGGAAACTGGGCACATGTGGAAGAGGATCAAAAACATGGTATTGTTTAGTTTCGAAAGCATGAAGCCTAACTGCGCGTGGATGGAAGGCTGACAGAACTGTTCGCTTTCACTGAGGTGAAAGAGCAAAAATGAGTGTGGTCCTTTAGAAAGGTTTAGGAGGACATGGAAAGAAAACCAACATCCCTTGAGTTCACATCCTGCTCCAATTACTCTACTAATTGCCTTACATATACTGTCTCTTTAATTCTCTCGCATACCCTGGCAGGTAGGTATTCACATCCCATTTTAGAGAGAGGGCAACTAGGGCTCAGATAGTTTATGTAATTTGCCTAAGGATGCCCAGTTAGCATTGGTAGATTCAAAGCCAAGGGAGTCTGCATCAAAGCTATAAATTAGGAGACAAATACACACCTATTTCTCTCCATTATATGCTTCCAATAGAGAACAGGGAGTTCCCTTCAGCACCCTTGCATTTGCAGTATTGAAGAGAATGCCACTTCCTTGCTCTCTCTCAATCACCTCAATCTTCCCAAGGGAGGGCCTCATCTAAAAGAGAATATAGAGAGCCTGAGCATCTTTGACCATGTTGGTCAAGGGCAGGACCACAACACAAACCCACTCAGGCCATCCTATGGCTGAGCTCTCTCTCTCTTGTTACTGGTATCCCAGTCTGTCCTGCTCTGAGGGCCTTGGCCCTGTGACTCTTCATCTCTGTATTTCTGTTTGCGCCTGGTGCCAGTCAAAAGCATGTGATCCCAACAAGATAGTAGGAGGTCCTTCCACATTAGCCATTGATTTCTTTCCATCAGTAAAGCTGATGCTCTATTATGTTGGCTCGTTCTTTCTGTCTTCAATTGTCTAGAACGCCTAGAGAGGATGAGTAATTAGGGTTTCATTTTTATTTTGTTTTTCTACCACTAGTCTCTACTTCTGACAATGCACATGGAAGAACTTTCTGAATGTGAGGTTATTAAGACAACATGATAGTTTACAGTGTCTGGGGATGTTTAGGGGGAATCTTGACCAATAGAAGAAAGAGATGAAGCTCTTTCTTAGCCTTTTTTGAAGGCTTGCTTGAAGTTTAAAGTTGGTCTGACAAATTTGCATTACTTTTTACTAAATCAAGGTTTTATTTTTGAGAAATCCAACTTCTAAACATACTTCACATTTTATCCCACATTTGCAGATATAAACTACTCTACCATTTGTGTAGACCGGGTAGGGTCAAGAGCCTTTGATAAGCATAGCTTCATTCAATTATCAAGACAGCAGAGAAAAATTGAGGAAGGCAGAAGATACAGTCTCCTCTCTGTAGAGGAGAAAACGTACTGAAGTGACTTGTCAAGGTCACTTGGCTGGTAAGTGGCTAGATTGAAACTCTGACTGCTTTTCTGTGTTCAGACACGTTAATCAACTGGCCTTAAAAATGACAACACTGCACAACAGAAGACATAAGAAAAGCAAGTGATAAATTTGATTACATAAAAATACAAATCTTCCATATAGCAATATTAATTAATCAAACAACACAAGAAGATAAATAATAAGTGGAGGAGTAATTTGCCCTGCTTGACAAAAGGTTATTTTCTTTAATAAACAGTAAATCCTTACATATCAGTAAGAAAACTATAAACAATAAAAAAATAGGCAGGGAAGATAAGTAATTGGTCAATGACTACAAAAAGATGCTTTAATTTATATGTAATTAGAGAAATACCACTGAGATCATTTTTGACTGACAATTTAAAAGTTTGATGACATGAAACATCGTTATAGGATATGGGGAAAACTCTTGGTGGGAGTATAATTTGAAACAGCTTTTCTGAAGGGCAATTTGACAATGTTTATTTAACCTCTTAGCAATGCTCATAATATCTGGTGGGGTGTGAAAATAGAATCCCATTACCAGAAATAAAGTATATGGAGAGCCCAGAAGATGTGTTTGATCTACCCATTGGGTCACTTATTAGACTATAGGGTCCAGCTTAGAAAAATATCGGGAAACCTCTGCTCTGAGTTCCTTTGCTATGACCTCTCTCACCTCCTCTTCTCATGGTTCTTTTCCTTCCCAGATGGTCTTTTTATCTTTCTAGTTTTCCCCCAGATTTGCAGCCTCTAGATTCTCGATTCTATTAGTCCTCCTTTGGTGGGGTCCTCTTGTGTCCTGGGCGTCAGCAGAGGGCAAGGGGCCTTATGGACTTCAGAGTGAAAATATATAAGATAATATAACATCCCCCTTGCTTATTTTGACCATCACTTATAGTTCAACTCAGTAGAAACTCCCTCTTAGCAAACAAGGGAGAACATAAAGAAGGAATAGCAAATTCTATTGAGCTATAATATAAATTCACCCAGAAATTACACTTGGCGGAATTTATTCCGTAGACATACTTGCAAGAGTGCATGAAGATATGTTTGAAGAAATAATTAATCTGAGGCAACATTGTTTGTAATTGCAGAACATAAAGTATAAATGGCTGTCAGTAGTAGCAGAGTAAACCATGGTGCCTCTCTGTTGTGGAGTACTAGATAGCCCTTAACACTAGATCTTCCATCACACTTTCAAGAAGTCTTCTAGACTACAAGGCATTCTGTATTCTCCAGTGTGAAGATTTTAGTTTTTAAACACTGGCCAACTTAAATGTACATGTTTGTAGAATTACAAATGAAATCATTAAGTGTCTACTGACATTTATTAATCTAGCTGCACATTCACATTGAAGATCATATAACATATTACTTTGGAAATATTGCTACTTTCTGCACTTCTCGAATCAGTATTATTCCAGTATTTCACATGCATCTTTAACAAATGGGAGCTCTTTTCTGAGTCATCTAACACATATTTTTTCAGTGTACATTTGACTTATTTCCATCTGTTACTTGAGAAGCAGCATTTGTTGGCCCACAGATGATGTTCCAGTAGAAATCTTATCCCAAACCACAAGTCCCAGTCATAGAACGTGAGGAGAATTGTTTTGTATCACTCATCCTGTAGGGGGTATATGTAGGTTTTCACAAAACAGTTGCTTATTCTGTTGCTTATTAAATGATCTCTGAATGGCCCATTTAGAATCTCAAGCTTGAAATTTTGAGTTCTTACCCCCAGTAATGAAGACTAATCTGTGATAAATTTCTTTGCCCTCTTTAAATGGATCCCGATAGATAACGTCAGTAAGCATCTGGAAGGGCTGGTTAACTGTTTCAGGCTCACGCATCTTTTCCAAACAACAATCTTCTGTTCAAGTTAAGCAATAAGGAAAACCTCTCATCATTTGAGAGACTTTGCAAGAACCCACAGATAATTATCCTTTTTTTTTTCCCGGAAGGATAATTTGGGGACAATAACTGCAGCTTTTACTCAAGCATTTGTGGAATATATATATACAAAGATGTGAGAAAATATCCAAGATACATTTTGAAGTAAAAGAATGGTTGCAGAGTCGTATTTACAGTGAACCCAGGTGCACAAAAGGAAAAGGCGACACCAGTAAACATATATGTAATCGTATATGACCACATATTTGTACACGTTTTCTGTAGTAATACATAGTGATTACTCCTAGGGTGTTGGGAGAAGTCCCCAAGAGGAGGAGGAAGACACATATTTTCCTCTTTTACTGTTGTTCCAGTGTTGGCAGTAACATGTTAAGTGAAAATTAATTTAAAATGCATTCCTTTCCTTTTCCTCTCTCCCTTCTGCCTCCTCCTTCAAGCTGTTTCTTATTTGGAGTTTTGCTTGCTATTACCTTGAGCCAGATTTAATCACTGACCTCCTGGTGGAAAAGGCCAGAGGCCTGTTCAATGACTCTAGCCTGTTTCCCATCCATCCTCCACCGTAGGCACTTGCCACGTTACAAGTTACATCTATATGTAACTTGTAAATCCCCAAACACATGCACGATGCTCTGCAAGGCAAATGATTCATTCAAAAGGCATGGTCCTTATCCCAGGAGATTAGACTCCAAGTCACACAAAAACCATTCTGAGTTTTTTCGGGTGCTGAAACAGCAGGAAAGGAGGTCAGTTTGGGGGAAAATTGACTGGAGGAAGCAAATTTTATGAGATGAGTAAAGGAAATGAAAAGAACAAAACATGCTTGATGAACAAGCTAAATGCAGTTTTTTTCAAATTAATGAAACCAAAGATAGAGAAGCGGGATATCAAGACAGCCTAAACAAGTAAGCTTCAACAGGAAGACAGGAAAAAAGTTACAGAAGCTTCGACATGAGAGCGAAAAGAAAAGGCCATCAGTGTTTAATGAGTGCATGCTAGGAGATGGGAGCCTTATTGGTTTGGTTCTATATGAGAACCAAAAGCTAAGAGTGCCTAAACAGTACAAATTTCTTTTTCTCGTATAACAAGCAGTCTAGATATTGGCAGTCACTGGAATTGATTCAGCCAATCAGTGAAATCAGAACTTCTGATCTGTTCAGCATCTCCATGATGCTTTTGCTTCCTCAAGGTTCCCACAGTCTGAGCCAGCTGTGGCAGGGTCAAGCATCACATCATCCCACAACCCACTTCCAGACCTTGAGCCAAAGTGGGACACGGTGCGATGTTTCTCCACCTGTGGCTCTTTTTTTTTAGGGAAAGATACCTTGCTCAGAACCCCTAGCAGTCTCCCATCACATCCCATTGGCCATAGCTGTGTCACAGGGTCATCCTACCCCAAGGACTGCATCTACATATTTGAGAGCAAGGGATCTCTCCCTGACAACCTAAGGAAAAATCAGAGCTCTATTATAGGAGAGCTCTTATTATAGGAGAATAACCATGGTCTTCAGGAAATGACCAACAATGTCTGCACATTGTTGTCCTCTCAAAACACATTAAACACATTGTTTAATCCTCTCAAAATAACTGATTGAGGTTAAGTATTATTTTTTAAAGATTTTATTTATTTATTTATTTGAGAGAGAGAGTAAGAGAGAAGAGCAGAGGAAGGGGCAGGGGGTAGAGAAAAGCAGACTCACTGCTATGCAGAGCCTGACCCAGGGATTATGACCTAAACCGAAGACAGACACCTAACCGACTGAGTCACCCAGGCATCCCTTCAGCATATGAATTTTAGGAGGGCACAGTTTAGCCCATAACATCATTGGGCAGAAGAAACTGAGGAGAGGGGTGATTAGAGAACTTGCCTAAGACCACAAGGTCTCCAAGTTAGTTTTATGACAAACTTGTGTTCTTCCCACCATAACACAAGAAAACAAAAGTTAATATATGAAAACTAAGGTGAGTAAACAATATCATAATATTCTTGTATGACTGAATATATAGGGATATGTGAAAAATACACATGCAACTAAAACATTTGAAATAGTGTCTCAGTGTAGATACAGTTTAAATTATAATTGTAGATCCAATAACGCGTAACAGAACGTAAAAGCTAAGTATGCTTTAATCTCTATACACTAAAATAAAGAAAGCCGGTGAAAGAATTCAAGGAGGGCGGCGGAAAGAATCAGAGGCCCACCAAAACAGTATCACAAAGCAGGATTTTTCAAGGGTAAAGCCATCCAGTGGTGCTTTAATTACATCTGCAAAGACCCTTATTTCATAAGGTCCCATTCTGAGGTTCCAGGTGGGCATATTTTAGGGGGCCACAATTCAACCTGCTACAGTATTGAATAAATATCTCGAGTAATGAATGAATATTCAATGTGGCTTCACCATATTTAGTATGAATAGTTATGCATTCATAACTACATGAAAGTAAGCTATATTTAAAAGCGTACTGAAATGTAAATGCAATAGGTCATAAAATAAAGATTCTGATCTTATCAAGAAAAAAGAAAGAAATGTAAATGCAGATGAAACATTCACAGAGCATAGAAAACACAATAATGGATGCTGGAAGAACATTTAGATGCATATGATAGAGGGTATTTTGCCCTTTCACTGTCTGGAGTCTTAGATTGGAAAGAACCTAACATAATTTGTGGTTCATTGGCATAGCAGATTATGTTACTCTGAGATTTTACGATTCCTGGAGTTATATTATTTGCTCTTTGATCTTCTCTAAGGTATTAAGTCATACTACCTATTAGTATTGATACAAAGTATTCAGGGATTTTAAAAAGACTTGGACTATAAAAAGATGTTCTGATGTGGGAAGCATTTTTAGTAGGATCACACCCACTTCTGTTCTTCTCTAGCTTACTTTATAGTGGCCCTTCTTCAAGAACAGAGGGCTTAGAAGCCTCTCGTCCTTCCCTCCCATCCTGTAATCTGCATAGGAAACTCAGCACAGCCAGTGAGGAAGCGTGTGTCTTCATAGCACAGTTGTACGAAACAGAAAAGAATTCTCTATCCCAAAATGTGGCCGAGTATTTCCTGGTACCTAGTAGGAGCATTATTTTTCAGTAGTGTTGTGCTACTGAGCATATAGTCAAAAAATGGGCAGCTGAAACTTCATTGAAAAACTGAGGGTAATAGGTCAGATAACATTTGGACATGTAATCAAACTAGCGCTTGTCCCTTCCTCATCAATGGTTGACACCACGGGCAGTGGTTGTTCTTCACTTTATTAATAGATCCCAACTCTGACAGCTAGACTGAGCCCCAAATCAGTGAGACTCAGTCTCAGACTCAGACTCAGAATCGTATTTCCAAAGAGGCAAGGATTTCCTTAAATTTAGGTGGAAAATCACCTGCATGTCTCTGGGGAAGCCGGGCTAACCCCCCTGGCTGGGCATTGCTTGGAATACAGAATCAGATGTTAAAATCACTGAAAGGAGAGCTCAGGATGGAGGGCCCTAGGCTTCGCTGTCATGAATCTTGCACCTGTGCTAATCTTAACCATCAGAAATAATTTTAAGATGGACATGGGGCACTGCGTGTGCCAGGGAGGAAGCCGCGCCACTTAATTTCAGTGCCAGGCACAGTGTTGATTTGACTGTTTGTACTTGTCAGTTGCTGCTGAGGGCAACCTCCTTATTTAACAGCAGAGGGAAAAATGAAATATGTTCGGCTCCTACCTTGAGACATAATCATTATTTAATAATGCGCTGTGTATGAAACATGGGTTTTATTTGACACATCATATGCTAATAAACTCCAGAGTGTTGCGGAGTCCTTGGAAACGGAGCCGCGAGAGCAGGCCCTGCTTACATTAGGAAGCACCCTGCACCTGGTTGAGTCTCGGGGCTCTTGCAAATCTTTATTAGCTGGTGTAAACCCAAGGGGGAGAGGACAGCGACTTCTGCCACTGAAATATGACAGAAGTTCAACAGTAGTAGATTAACATCGCATTAAGAGGGAATGAAGAATGGAGACTCTTGTCACAGTAAGAAGGAATCTGGGTCCATCCCGGCAAGATTGTGAATGAAGTGAAAGATTCCTTACACTAAAACCTCATCTTTCCTTTAATGGTCCCTTTCTTTCTTTCAGTAACACATGTAAACAGAGATTCATTGCCCAGTGCTGAGGTTACCAGTATAGCAAAACCCTCCCTGATTGTGTCAGTCCCATAGACCTTCCCAGCTCATTCTTTAAGAACATTATTGAGCAACTATTGTGTCTGATGACATTGAGGACATATGTGGGATTATACTAAAATGTTTTTCTTTCCAAGGAACACTTATAATTCAAGGAGAACTGCAGTGTCCTATTCCAAAAGAAAGACTAATCATGGGGGTTTTAGGTCCAAGGCAGGTGGCTTAGCTGGTGAAAAAGAGGAGGCTGCAGACAATTTGGCTAAGGAGATTTGGACTAGGGGACAACAGTCGGATTGTGTCATAAAGGCAGTTGGCTGCTGAGGGCAGGTCCTGGACAAGTGACTACAAGTCAGGAGAAGTAAGTATATACGAATGCTAACACAGAAGAGTGGCACCTTGCAGCATGCGTGGAAGAGAACAGAAACAAAGATTTAAGGTGAATGTTCTTTTGGAACTACTGAAAAATGACATGCTGTTGGGTCCTAGCAGGATGTTTCAGGAAGACGCAGGCAGGAGGAAGCAAATTGCCTTTGCGATTCATTATTTGACAAATAAAACAAAACTTCAAATTCCGGGCAGTCCAGGGCTGTGTCCTTCAGGGGCAGCTGCTGGTGTTGATCCTGCCAATTCCAAGTAAAGAGGAGGTGGGGCCGGAGGGAGAGAGAGGTGGCTGGAAGAGAGGGTATGTGGGTTCCCCAACCCGTGACACAGCTCAGGAAATACCTTGGTGGGAAATACTCATTCATTCCAGTTCTTTCTGTTTATTAAACAGCTTCATTAAGATACAACTCACATGCCAGGTAATTTGCTCACTTACGTGTACAGGTCAGTGGCTTTAGCGTATTCGGAGTTGTACAATCATCACCATAATCAATTTTAGCATATTTTCATCATCCCCAAATGAAGCCCCACACCCCTTAGCTTCAGTCCCCTAGCCCCCACTAGTCCTAGGAAACCATTAATGCACCTTCTGCCTGTATGGATTTACTTACTTTGGGTATTCCATATACATGGAATCATACAATTTGAGGTTCTTTGTGACTGGCTTCTTTTATTTAACGTAATGTTTTCAGTGTTCATCCATGTTACAGCAAGTATCATTCCTCTTTGTGGCTGGGTGTGTGCACGTATCACATTTTACTCATGCATTCATCGCTCAGTAAACATTTGGGGCATCTCTGCTTTTGGTTATTATGAATAACGCTGCTGTGAACATCCATATACAAATTTTTGTGTCAACATGAGTTTTCATTTCTCCTGGGTCCTTGCCTAAGAGTGGAATTGTTGGGTCATATAGGAACTCTATGTATAAACTTTTGAGGAAGCCTTAGGACCATTTATCAAAGCAGCTGTATCAATTTTACTTTCCAGCCAACTTTCCAATTTCTCCTCGTCCTTACCAATACTTGCTACTATCTGTCATTTTTAGTGTAGCCATCCCCTTGTTAGGGAGTAGTATCTCATTGTGGTTTTGATTTGGATCTTCCTCATGGCTAATGATGTTGAGCATCTTCTCATGTGCTTATTAACTCCTTTCACTTCTTTATCTTGACTAGCAAACTCGTCTCAAGGAGATTTGGCCCGGGCAATGGAGATGTGATGGCAGAATGGTTTCAACACTAAAGTCTGTGAATAGAACAGTCCCTAGATTCTCTGCAGAAAGACCTAGGAAGGCTGCATCATGTTTGCAGTTTGTCACTTGGGCCCTAGTATTGCTGAAATGTGACATCCAGAAGTCTCCCACCAGAGCTTGTGCTGCTGAGAAAGCCACCCAGAAGAGACCCTAGAAAGGAGAGTGAGGGAGGGAGAAGGATTCCACAGCAGGGACCAGCCGGGGGCTGAGCTGGACCCCAGATTTCTAGGATAGTATCAAGTAGCAATATCCCCTGGTGTCCTTTCATTCTCCCTATTTTATGCTCTAAAATTTTATAGATTTTGGGATACAGTATCATCTTTACTTTAATGAAAAGTTGAAAATCTTCAGATGATGTCTGAGACATCTCATTTAAGAACCAGTTAGAGGGCGCCTGGGTGGCTCAGTGGGTTAAGCCGCTGCCTTCGGCTCAGGTCATGATCTCAGGGTCCTGGGATCGAGTCCCACATCGGGCTCTCTGCTCAGCAGCGAGCCTGCTTCCCTCTCTCTCTCTCTCTCTCTCTGCCTGCCTCTCTGTCTACTTGTGATCTCTCTCTGTCAAATAAATAAATATAATCTTTAAAAAAAAAAAAGAACCAGTTAGAAAGTGTTTTGGTCATATAAAAATGTACTGAAATTGGCAGGATAAGCCAGATGGTGAGCATGGAACATCAGCTTAGTAAGGACAATGTGCATTAAGAATAAATACTTTACCAAGTAGGACAGAATTTTCGAGGTCTGTGTTCCTGCTAATGTAAGAGTCTAAGATTTGAACAGCTTGTCATTTTTAAGCTCATTAAGAAATGGGAATGTCATTATTTATTCTGGAAAGACCAACAGAGTTATTCTTCAGTCGTTGATATAGCATGAAATTATTTGAATGCTGGGGCCTAAGAAACTGTCTTTCATCACTGAGTGCAGCCTAAGGCGGGGAAAAAAACAAACAAACAGGCAAACGAAATAGTAAACACAAAAGAGAAGATGAAGAAAAGAGGTGGGGAGTGATGAGAATAGTTGCTATCCAATATGTGCTCAACAAATAGTTCTAAAAATATTGCAGGAATTCAGAGAGCTGGCTTTATATTAAGAATAGATGGAAATTTATAATATTGGGGTTGTTTGGGATGGTACTACAGTAATATTTTGGTTAGAATCATTTTTTAAAAAATGAGGATCCATCCTTACTCTGACACTTTAAAATGTAAGGGCAGTCCTTGAGGTACTGGAGCTACATCAAAGGGAACAAATAAACTGGAAATTGTTTGTACCGATGAGATTTGAGTAAAGGGAATGTATGTTTCCCATTGCTGATGTAAGAAATTACCACAGACTTAGTGGCTTAAAACAACACTAATTTATTTTCTTGCAGTTTTGGAGTTACAAGTCAATTCCTAACTCTCTTGTCTCCATTTTTTTCTTTTATAAAGATCCTCGTAATTGCATTGGGACTGAATAATCCAGGATAATCTCTCCATCTCAAGATCCTTAATTTAATTACAATTGCAAAGTCCCTTTTGCCATGTAAGGTAACATATTCACAGGTTTTGGGGCTTAGGTTGTAGACATCTTTTTTTTTTTTAAGATATTATTTATTTATCCGACAGAATCACAAGTAGGCAGAGAGGCAGGCAGAGAGAAAGAGGAGGAAGCAGGCTCCCTGCTGAGCAGAGAGCCTGCCACAGGGCCCGATCCCAGGACCCTGGGATCATGACCTGAGCCGAAGGCAGAGGCTTTAACCCACTGAGCCACCCAGGCGCCCCAGTTGTAGACATTTTTAAGGCCGTTTTTCTACCTATTACAATGAAGAAAGGATTTTCTCAACCTTTTGAATATCAGCCTGAAAATGGTGGAGAGTGTATTTCTCTTGTGAGAGAGAAAAGCCTGACTCTCCAGAGCACAGTTAAAAATATGGTGGACGGTCCTGATATGTCATCTGCAGCTGATGAAATCATAGGCCTGGATAGCATAGATTTTCCCATATCAGAGTAAGAGTCACAGCATAACTATGTAAGACATGATTTAACCCATAGCATGCAGAAGCTCTGGACAGAAACTTTAGGATGGGTGTTCACACTAAGTTTAATTTATTTACATTTGGAGGTATGATCTTGAGCCAAAAATAGTCTGTGTAAGGTATTGTGGGTTTGGGTTCCTACCCTTCACCAAGAATACCTTGAGGACTATGTGCAGGGTAGTATGCTGCGTGCTAGGGACATTAACATAAATGAGACCCAGACCTTACAATCTAGTTGCCAGGGAGAGCACATATAATCTCAGAATATGTCGTGATCAAAATAGTAGAAAGCCATGGGACAGAGAGAGGGGCACTGAAGAGAGGATGATCCAAGAAGTGGGAGCAGAAAGTGTGAAGGGGTACTGAGAAACTGGGAGGATCCGGCAATAATAATACCAAATAGTTTGTGTGGTGTTGACTATATGTCATTCGCTGGGCTAAAACCTTTGTTTATATGAACTCATTTAATCCTCATAACTTAAGTCTGGTAAGTAGACTTTCCAGACAGAGTTTCTCAAACAAATCTCCACTTCCCCTACCTATTGCTACCACTCTAGTTCAGGACATAGGGTCTTTCTGGGAATTGGTGTCTTTGCCCTCTTCTCTTATCCTACACAGAGTGACCCATTTGCAAAATAAATCTAACTCTGCAACTTAAAGCCCTTCAAATCCTGCCCGGAATAAAATACATTTCTTAACTCTCCATTTCAAAGCCCTATGGAGTCTGACCTCTTCAGCCTCTCCTCTGCCCTCTCTTTCCCTATTCCCTCTTATCATCGACAATGCAGAAAGAGTGGATTCTAGCCAATGCAGACAGTTGTGCTGTTACATGTCATGGACCCATCTCCATACCTCCTCCCCACCACGTAAATTCTGCTGTTGTTCAAGTCTCACCATAAAGGCCTGCTCCTCAGGACTTCTTTGCCAGTCCCCGCCATCCCCACCTGTGTGCAGCTCCCCTGCTCTTGTCTCCCATGTACCCTGAACATAGCTCCAGTGTTCATGCCTCTGATCTCCCCAGTAGATTTGAAGGTTCTTTAGAGCAAGGACATAGAATTCTCATCTTCCCTTCTTCAGCCCTTGGCCAATACTTGGCGTATAAGTGCCGTTTGGCCAATGTTTGTCAAATTCCACTAAACTGAGCAGGAAGCCATCTCTCCCCTTCATGTGGCTCTGCCTTTTTGACATTCAGAGAGTGGCACTACAATCGTGGGTGATTCAAGGACACTTAAAAATGGAAAGGGCTCCACATCGAAGGCCTCTTGAATGTAGTGAAAATGAATATCAAAATCAATATGCCGTTCAGTTTAGGGATATGAATAAATGATTTCAGTTGAATTGAATTTTCCTCTCTACATTAAGTGGTGGAACAAAATGAATTATTAGATAACATATTCGAAGTAATAGCTCTCTTCTGACTTCTCCTACAATTTGTTTTTACTTCTCCTACAGACCTGCGTGCTATGTGTCATGGCAGCCGGAGTACTGTTTATCTCCCTTAACCTCCTAAAGGGCAGAGGTTGCCTCAGGTTCCAAATTTGGAATGATTTCCTGGTGTTGGTCTCTTCTTTCCTCTATGCTAACATAACATCATTTCTTTTTCTTTAAATGACTGTTTTTACACAGAAACCTCACAGTTGAATATTATGACTTTTGAAGGGGAAGAGTTGAATAATAACGGAAAACAGAATTTTTTTTAAATATTTTATTTATTTGACAGAGAGAAATCACAACTAGGCAGAGAGGCAGGCAGAGAGAGAGGAGGAAGCAGGCTCTCTGCGGAGCAGAGAGCCCGATGGCGGGGCTCGATCCCAGGACCCTGGGATCATGACCTGAGCTGAAGGCAGAGGCTTTAACCCACTGAGCCACCCAGGCACCCCGGAAAACAGAATTTAAAAAAGTGAAGGATTGGGGCGCCTGGGTGGCTCAGTGGATTAAGCCGCTGCCTTCGGCTCAGGTCATGATCTCAGGGTCCTGGGATCGAGCCCCGCATCGGGCTCTCTGCTCTGCAGGGAGCCTGCTTCCTCCTCTCTCTCTGCCTGCCTCTCTGCCTACTTGTGATCTCTCTCTCTCTGTCAAATAAATAAATAAAATCTTTAAAAAAAAAAATGTGAAGGATTGCCTCCATTTCTCCTTCAAACCCACACTGCTTCCCACAGGTAACCTCTAGTAAGGGTCTAGCCACTTACCTATACACATATATACACAGGCATACACCCTGACTTTCCTAGTGTTTGTTCTTTCTGCTGCTGCTTCTTAGATGGAATTATTCTGTAAGCATTATTCTGTCACTTGAGTTATTTTTAAAATAGTATCTAACAATATGTTTTGAAATAATCTGTATATAGATACACATATATACATACACCTATAAATATGTATATACATGTACACACATATATGCACCCTCTTCTTTCTCTTATTGTTTGTTTTAATGGATTTATGGTTTTTCCTTTTTCATTTTGTTTGTTGCTTAAACTATCTAAGTTGGGTTTCAATAACTGGCAGTTTTCAAAAGCCTCTTTTTTTTTCTATCACTGAATATGTGTGACTTTTGTGTAAATAAATGCAAGATTTCTGTTAGGAGAGATTCCTAGAAATGAGGTTGCTAGGTCATGGAGTATGTGCATTTTATATTTTGATAGATACACATGGAGAGATTGCTTCCAAAAGGGCTGAGACTGCATAGTATCTGAGGTTGCTCTTTTCACCACATTTTCAAAAATACTAGTAATGTTTTTCACATTTGTAATCGAATGGGCAAAATACACTGTCTTATTTTAATTTTTATTCTCATACTAGTGAGACCGATGAATTTTGCATAAGTTTCTTAGCCACATGCATCTCTTTTCTTGTAAATTGTCCTTTGTTCAAACTTCTGTTGGCTTATTCGTCTTTATTTTTTTTTTGAAAGAAATCTGTGTAAAATGAATAGTAAACAATTGTTTATTATACATGTTATAGGTATCTCCTCTTAGTTATCTTTTAATTTTGCTCCTCATAGCCTTTTCAGTACAGAAGCTTAAAATGTTTATGTAATAAAATTAGCCTTTTTCCTTGTTTTTTTCTAAGTCCTTTTATCTTTTTTTATTTGCTATTTGCTGAGACAGATCTCAATTAATTATGGCTTGATTTCAAAGATTTCTTTGAGATTCTTGAACATTTTATTGTTCTGTATAAACTAACAAGCCATCGCTTTTTCTTTACCCTTCAACCCTTTGTCATTTGTGCTGTTTTGTAGGAGAATCCCTTATTTTGATCTTTGAGTTCATTATTCAATTTTCAACTATTCTGATTTATTAAGTTTATGGTAATTCTGTTTTTAATTTCCAAGAATTATGCTCATTTATTTTTCATAGAAGCCAGTTGCTTTAATCATAGATAATATATTTTTAAAATATTTATGAGATTTTAAAAAATGTATATATACATCTTTATATATATTATAATATATATAATATAATACATATTATATATAATTAATACAGTTAATTAATATATATTATATATACTTTATATATCTATGTATATATACATTTATGTACATATCTACATATATGTATATATATCTACATATATATATATACATTTTCTTCCTGTTTCTTCTGTTAACTTGTTTCCTTAGTGATTACTTTTGTTTGTTGAGTCAGTGACACATTTTTCATGCTGCAGTTTCCTTCAAATGGTGAGTGTTCCATACATGTTTGCTCATATTTGTATCTGAGGATCTTGACTGAAAAATATTGATAGTGACATCTTAATTTACTTAGCGCAAATGAGAATTCCTGTTGACCTAGCAGCAGATACAAGCTCTAATAATAGAAGGAACTGGACAAGGAAAGAGAGACCTATAACTTGATGGGCTTCTCACTAAAGATAGTGCATAGACTCTTGTCTTGGCACAGAAGACCATAAGTTACCCAGGTACTTCTGAAATTCCCACTTTATAAAGCTATACATAAAGCTTAATCCTGAAGCAAACATTGACATTGACTGCTCCAAGAGCAGATTGGCATAAAAGACACACACACGCACACAGGGATAAAAATTTCCTGACCAATTACCCATAGTCGACTTCTTCCAGCCTTGGTTACTACTTCTCATTTGTGGTTAGTTGGGTTTCTTTTGGAAAAAAATCACTGATTTTTGAGACTTTTTATGTGTATGACTTATAGCAGAAACCTGCTAATTTTTTTTTGTTTTGGATGCATTCAGATTTATGTCTTCATTGTAGGCTAATTTATGATATGACCTTGTTTATCTCTAGTAATCCTTTTCTCCTTAAGGTTATTTTGGCTGGTATCAGTATAGATATACCAGTTTTCTTTGATTAATGGCTAAATGGCACCTCGTTGGCAAGCACATAAAACTTTTTAAGACCTAGTCTGAAAATATTCATCTTTTACCTGGACTATTTTTTCCATCTTATAGTTAATGTACTTGTATATTTGGGTTTATATCCATCATTTTATTATATGTTTACTATTTGGCCCATTTGCTCTTTTTTTTTTACTCCATTTGTGGGTTTTTTGCCTTCTCTTGGATTTTTGCCATTCAGTTTTTTCTATTATTTTATCAGTTTTACATTTTTAAACAAATGTTTAATGATTAAGAGGTCAAAATAGTCTTCATGATTTATTACAGCCTAATACAAATGACAATTTTTACCTTTTCCATAACAATGATAGAACTTTTGTACCACCTAAATTCAGTTATATTTGCCCACATATTTATTTTTGTATTGCTACTAATTTTTCTTTCTTCATTTTGATATCTTCTTCTATGATCATACTCCTTTTGCTTAAAGAGCTTTCTTTAATATCCACTTTAGTACAATCCTACTGTCAATGAATTGTCTCAATTTTTGTTTTTTTAGAAATGTTTTTATTTCCTCTTTTTTTTTCTTTTTATTTTTGAGATACTTTTTTTTTTTTTTTTAAAGATTTTACTTATTTATTTGAGAGAGAGAGAGAGCATGGGAGGAGAGAGGTCAGCAGGAGAAGCAGATTCCCTGTCAAGCAGGGAGCCCGATGTGGGACTCGATCCCGGGACTCCAGGATCATGACCTGAGCCGAAGGCAGTTGCCCAACCCACTGAGCCACCCAGGCGCCCCTTGAGATACATTTTTGAGATGTATTTTCACTGTACATTTACACTGTATTCACTGTAGGGTGCTAAATTGACAGTTATTTTTAGCACTTTTAGGGTATTATTTCATTGTCTTCTGGTTTACATCATTTCTATTGAGAAGTCACCCATTTTCTAATTGGTGTTCCTTTGAAGATTGTGTCTTTTTCTCCTATGGTTGCTTTTAACATTTATTTGTCTTTTTTAAAGTCCATGTGTCTATCATGTGCCTTAATGATTTTTTTTTTAAGATTTTTATTTATTTATTTGACAAAGAGAGATACAAGTAGGCAGAGAGGCAGGCAGAGAGAGTGAGAGGGAAGCAGGCTCCCCGCCGAGCAGAGAGCCCGATGCGGGACTCGATCCCAGGACCCTGAGATCATGACCTGAGCCGAAGGCAGCGGCCCAAACCACTGAGCCACCCAGGCGCGTAGTTTGCTGAGTATTTTCAACTTGTGAATTACTGTTTTTCTTCAGTTTGGAGGGGTTTTTTTGGTCACTGTCTCTTCAAATATTGTTTCTTTCCAGCTCTTTCCTCTCTTTCTGATGTACCCATTGCATATATGTTATACTATTTCTCTTTTGCTCTATTCTTGCCTCCTACACATTTTTTTTTACTCTGTGCTTTTGGATCTTTTCAGTTGTCTTCAAGTTTACTAATTTTGTGCACAACTCTGTCCAGTGTTGTGTTATATGCATTAATTTTACTTTAAGATAGAACACTTTTTATTTCTGGAATCCCCATCTAATTCTTTGTATAGATTTTTTTGGTGGCCTTGTATTATGTCAGTTAAGCTAGGCTAAGCTACATTTCAAGAGTGCTCTTCCTTACATGTTTTAAGTTCAAGTGACCCACAAAAGACTTTATATATGAGTTTTGGAAGGAAGAATTAAAGCAGTAGTTATATTGATTCATACCTGGAAGGTCATGAAGTAAAAGCAGATGCCGTTGCTTCTCATACACGTTTTCACTGATCTGTTGGCCCATCTCATTGATGTTGGGCAGCGGCTAGGTCTTCAGTGTCTCTTCCTAGTTCAGCTTCTCGAATCCTCAGTCAGCTGTGTGATGAAGGGTAAGAACTTCTTGTGCATGAATATTGCCATAAAAATTAAAGGCAGTGAAAGATTGGTGTGGGTTTTAGGCCATCTTCATGTGTTCCACTCAATCTTTTGGATTCTAGTTTGTTTTCACTGTCCTGAACTTTACATATATATCTTTTCCCCAAAATGCTTAACATTTTAAACATGAAGCTCCAGTACAAAATACCAAGACATCCACCATACAGTTAATTTTTAACCAGCTGTCACAGTTGTGTAAGGACAAATCCCTATAATGAATCATATATCTATATATATATAGGTATATATAGATAGATAGATATACACACACACACATATATAGAGCAATGTTTATATGTGTATAAAGTGTAAACATTACTGACTCAGATTCTTATTACCTGATAAAAACTCCCAACATTTCCTCTTTCATTTTTCTTTCCTTGTTCATATTAATCAGTTTTTTAGAGTTTTTATCTTACAAAACTAATGTCTGTATCACATATAAATCTCTTTATGTTGCCTATTTTTTTCCTCTTGGTTTTCCGACACTTGGCCCTTCCCTTACCATGCCTAGAATGTTTTTAATAAGTGAAAAACACTGAATATATAAGTATGGAAGAAACCCCAGATATTGTGATCGTGCACCAGAAAAGGATTATCCTTTCCTCTGCTAGGTAGATTGAGTGAGGGCCTATCTTAAATCATTTAGGAAGGGGCCAGGTTTAGGCTGGATTAAAATTTTTATTAAATTAAACTAAAACTCAGTCTATGTCTCATTTTCCCTATCTCTAGTCCAGAGGTTTTCGTCACTTCCAATTAAGAGCTTGCTGTATTCACTAAGCCCATTTACCCTAGAAGGTTTTGTCATCTTAGCTCCAGAAGATGCAGAATTTTCCACTTGACTTCTCAGAGTTTGTAGCTTAGTTCTTAAGCCTCCTATTTTGTACACCTTCAGAATTTGGTACATATTTTAAGGGAGAGAGGATCAGTTCTCTCTTGAAGCTCCTCAAGTATCCAATTTTTTAACTCCATCTCACCTAACCTCCAAAGTATCTGTTGGTTTCTCTGTCCTCAACAGTGACCCTCTGCCCAGTCAAAACCCACTTCCCCAGTCTACCCATGCAAGAATCAGCACAAGCTTCCAGTGGAGGTGCAGCTGATGATCATTATTGTACCTTTCTAGGAGTCTCCCCTTTCCATGCTTTTCACTTCAGATTTCATTATTTCTGCAGCTGTGTATATCTTTAAACAGAGGATTTTTATGTTTATTTTGCTTTTGGAAAATTGTTCTTCTCAGCAGATGACTTGGTCTACCAAAAACTACTTTAAGCTACATGGAACAGAAATGCCTATCA
Source organism: Meles meles (assembly GCF_922984935.1). Taxonomy (NCBI): domain Eukaryota; kingdom Metazoa; phylum Chordata; class Mammalia; order Carnivora; family Mustelidae; genus Meles; species Meles meles. The sequence goes on along the minus strand of NC_060066.1, from coordinate 152,592,423 downwards.
GTCTATTCTTACCTTACTTAGGTCTTCCCAAATTCCTATCAGTATACTGCTCTGCTGTTGGGATGTCTGATTTTCCTGTCTTATGGCTTTTATAATGGTTTGTTTATAAGGTTATATCACTAGTATATTTGAGAGGGAAAGACAAGTTTACATAAACCATCAGTAAGCCATCTTGAACTGGAAATCCCATAATATTTTGAACCTTCTGACCTATATTTTTTTATGTCCAATTAGCCAACATGTAATACATGATTACTTTTTGATATAGACCAGAAATTAACAGACACATTCTATAGAGGCAACACGATGGCACTAAATTCGTATCTGTCAGTAGTTACCCTCAATGTGAATGGGCTGAATGCTCCCATGAAAAGGCACAGGGTTTCAGATTGGATTAAAAAACAAAACAAAACAAAACAAAACAGGACCCATCCATATACTGTCTACAAGAGACTCTTTTTGAACCTACAGACACCTCCAGATTGAAAGTGAGGGGATGGAGAACCATTTATCATGCCAACGGTCCTCCAAAGAAAGCTGGGGTAGCAATTCTCATATCAGACAAATTAGATTTTATATGCAACTAATGAATCCTTCTGACCTATATTATAGTTCTCTGATTATAGTTCTCTGTCTCTATTAATGTATTATAAATTTCTTAAAGGTAAAGACATATGTTATTCATGTTCATGCTTGCCATAATAACCTGTGTAACCACGTATAATAGGTACTCCTCATTTAACTTCTTAAATAAGCTATAAAATAAATGAATAAATGACTGCATGTTGTTCATGGTCATTGGCTTTATTGGCATCTTTTACATTATAAACTGTATTGCTTTTAAAAACAAAAACAATTGTATATAATATTAGAGGCAAATATTTTGTTTCTTTATAGAACCTGGTATATTCTACGCCCTTAAATGAAACTTAAGCGATAATAAAAACAATTTTTCTCCAGCTTCTGGGATTTCTCAAAGAGAATTCTTTAAAAATGAAGGACTTTAATCACCTGGTCCCTTTAGATTTTAGAGTAGTTTAAGAAATATCTTCTAAATTCCTGATATATATGTCAGTTCTCTCCTAACACTTATTTCCCTTTAGAAAAGAAGAAAAAAAAATTGCATGAAAAGGAAAATTGAAGAGAAATGTTACCTAACACATAAAAAGTCACACTTTTCAAAGATTATATTTCCATTTCTACATAATGTGCTCTCATTATGAAATCATCAGTGTTTTTGAGTCATAAACAAGACACTGAAAAGAAAATGAATAACAATGAAAGTGGCTTTCTGGACAGTGACATCTATTCCAATCTCAGGGGGAAAAAAATGAACCTTCTGAAATATTAATTGATCATAATGAAGAGGCCAAACTTTAGATAAACAAGGAGCCAGGGAGTATTTCCCATAGGCCTGCAGCTTGTTGTAAAGGTACCTATGAACACTGGCTTTGAATTTAAATTTAAAAGTAAATAAAAATAGATCAGGCTATCAGACTGTCAACTTAAAAACTTCAACTGGGAATCCCATGCTTCTGTTCCTTTTCAGTTGAAACACAGAGTAGGAAAAGACATAATTATACTAGAAAATAAAATTGCCATGATTCCTGGCCATTAGAAAGGCATTTCAAAAATATCAGCCTCTGTTTTCTTCCCAAACTTAGAAATGAATTACAGATGTAGGTCATCCCAGGAGTCAATGAACAAATGCCCAGTTATTTTGGCAGTTTCCCAATTCTGTCAAGAGACCCTTAATCGAATGTCTTTTTCATAACTGGTATAGGAGACGGTGCCACAATCTACAAAGGTCCAGTTCTGTTTCGTTTTCATATTCTTTACGTCTCCTTTGGGTTTGCACCTGAGTATTTCCTTTTCCATGAGACTACCATTTATGTAACTTGTTTGCAAGAAACAAACCAACTTATCCAGCATAGTTCCTTCAAACACCAAACGTTTATTACCAGAGGCTTCAAATGGACACCTCTCTGGAATGGGCCTCATCCGAGTGGAGTTAAACAGGGAAGAAGACGGTCAAGTTCCCAGCTCAAGAGTAAATGCCAAAAACAGTGACAGATTCAGTAGCTATGCAGTGTGTTGGAGTATTCAGAAAGACAGGCCTAACCTTTCTTCATCTTTACATTGTGTTCTCAAGTTGTCCCCACTATATTTGGAAGAGCATAAACTTAGAGCAGTGAAGGCTCATCTTAGCCCTTCCTTTGCGTGTCTTTCCATAATGGTAGGGCTTCCCTTTTTCTCCAGCATTTCTCCAGCATCTCCTGTGGTGCACAACATTCCCCACTTTTCTCCGTGGATCGTGGGCACACAGCTTCCATTACCAACACTGTGTATCAAGCAGTGAGGCAAAATTACTTAGAATCTGGTCTTAGAAACTTAAATACCTGTGGATACAACTTCGGGTAGTTTCATGCCTAAAGAGCGAACAAGAGCCCTTTCCAGATATTCATGCATGAAGCTCATTAACATTTTCTTCTCTCAGTAGCTGAAGATAAGTCCTTTAATTTGAAGTGGCCTTAACACTAATGAGTCCTGTCATTACTCTGAAATCCTTTAAGTTGTTGGGTTTTCTTTCATTGTCTTAGTGAGGTAGAAATTAAGGACAGCTCCCATTAGCTCTCTATATTTCCTGAAGCATCTGCTCATAGTTACAAATTGATCCATCCTAAATATTTATTTGTCTGTAAATGTCATGGAGTCAACACTGCACTTTAGACATTTTCCCCCAAACACAAAGTTTTTTTTTAAAGTTCTGTCGATAACAGCATTTGCAATTTAAATACTTTAAAAATATGATCCTTCCTGCTGTGTTTTTGAATACTTCCTTCATATTTAATTGCTATAGACACTTTAGTTCCTAATTAAACTTTATTGTTTATGATGTTGCAGTCATTAATAGACATGATGGGGGGAAATTGGCTGGTTCTAGTAAATTCTCTTGCTGCTAATTCTAGTCTGAATCTTAATACCTTCCATAGCTATAATGAACTCATGGGGCTGAGAGAAGGATGGGTAAAAAGTGAGACACAAAGCAAGTACATAGTTCATGTTTTTGAGGATTTACTAGACATTCTGGAAGGCAAGCTTGAATTGGACTTGAATTGAATTGGACTCATTGATTTGTAGGGGAGATTAGCTTAGAAATAGCATCTCAAACACTTGCAAGATGAATATCCTCGTTTTTCAAGGCTCCTTTCTCTAGCACATCCCCAGGTTTTGCATTGGTGACAGAGAGAGCGTATATTGCACACACAAAGCTTGCCTCATCCTCGGAGCCCTAAATGACTTTTATTGTGAGAGAATGGAGACACTTGATGAATCTGATGAGGTTTGGTCATGGAAAGATTTGCTATGAACCATTGCACCAAGGTTGAAATGCCCAAGAGGCTGACAAGCTTATTGCCCATTTCGGAGATTAAATAGTTTTGGAAAAATTTTCTCCCCTGGCAGTTGTAATTGTGTCTGTGAAATAAGTGTTCATTCTGCTCGAGCACCGTGGTTTGAATGCTTCCTTCTATATTTTCCCCCAGTGGATTGATTCTAAAAAGGTCTGCTCTGATTTCCCCGTACCAGTGCAAATTAACCCATGAACTTGATAACACACCTCCCAACCCCCCCCCCCCACATCCTTGCCATGTCCCATGCTAATGGGTAATCAGAGACACTGCCAAGTCCCTTTATCATGGATTATCTTTGTAGCTGTTTGAAGGCAGGGAAAGGAGCTGAAAAATCTTCCAGGTTAATGATGTGGTTATAAGAAATGGGCAAAAGCTACTATCAGTAACCTTGGGAGTCTTGAGCTGCCAGAGGAGCCCCATGAATAGATAAAGTGGTCTTTATTTGTTGGGACTTCCAAAGCATGCGGGAGGGCCTCAATTGCCCCGAAGTAAAATAAAGTAAGGGTAGTATCTCAAGAAGAGGGAAGAGGGTACACACATAAAAAACATAGGTTCATAACAGACAGATTACCTCTCTATTCCCTGACTTTGCCCAGGGTCAACATTGCATATTAGTCTGCTAACTGTTGGAAAACATCTGACCTTTCGGGTGATTTGGAATGTTCCTGTTTCTAGCTAGAGTGGATAAAGATCATTATGTTTTAACACAGACTACACCATATTCCCCTTTCTCAACCAACACCTAGAATTCTTGGATTTACCATTACAAGGAAGCCTTAGTATCATACCTCAAAATTGAGTGTGAGAATATCAAAGAGACCTGGAGATAGTTAGTATTTATTTCTGAGTATTCACTATATCCCTAAGACTGTGCTGAGTCTGTGAGTGATTATTGTACTTAATCCTATAACAAGTCTATAAAGTAGGTTGTGGTATTATCCTGTGGAAGCTGATAGAGAGATTAAGCAACTAGGCTGAGGTCACACGGTTAGTAATTTGTTCAATCAATTTGAACCCAGGTATTCCTGATCCTAGAATGTAAACTCAAATTATAATCCTCTACCTTCCTTCCCTTTAATCCTTGGTACCTCGAGGAAGGAGGATGAGCTGATGTCAGAAATAATATGATTCTCTACTAACTAGAAATATATTCTATATGGGAACCTGGATTGGGTGGGTCTGATCTTTATGCCATTGTATTAATTGTGATGACATCTCACTAATTTTGGAAATGTTTTTTGGTGGTCCAAAGCATCCTAGGATGGTGTTTTTAGCCCTATTACCTTGTTCAGGTACCCTTCTCTCTTTGCTTTCATGAACTGTCAGTGCTGATCAGCATCCAAGCCTGAGGAGAAGCAGGTGCAGTCCCAGGATATGAGTGAAATGTTCAGATGATTGGTGGAATTAGCTCAGCATCACATCCAAACCTAGGGCCAACTGTTAGCCGAATGACAAGAGAACGTGAAGGAATCTAGGCTGAATGTGGCCCAAGTCACACTGGATGTTAACTTTAGGCAGATCGTTTTTGAGAAAAGCAGAAATTAGAATGGGCCACAGAACTTGGAATGTAAGTATAAAAAGATCATGAAAATTTATAGTTAGAAGCATGTCTTTATCAGAGGAAATGACCACAGATGAGGTCAAGTGATTGGTGTATAAGCTTTTGAGTTGAAGATGGCAGGTTGATTGCTATTTTCTTACATTTTAACCAGTTGGAATTGAGTAATTATTATTATATGGATTTTTGTGTGTTGTAAGTTTGTATCAAGGGCAAACCTCTCCAGAGTCAGAAGATATTCCTTTCACATTCACTGCCTACTAGTTTCCTTCATTCTTGGCTGCATGTGTTTCCTTGCTTGGTTTATCCAATTCTGTTCTTCTTTCCCTGGTCCACCAAGTACTTGCATACCGGAAGGAAGGGGGGATCAGGGGCAGGTGCAGAGACCTTCCCTGTCTCACATAGATCTTGTAGGGATTAATGAACTAACATATTCTAAAGTGATTTTAAAAGGTGAAGTGCTATATAAGTGTCAAGCATGATTAACTAGCAGCCAAGTTATTAGGCACCTGAATATTATGCATCTTTTCTGAATTTTAGGAAAATGGATGTGCATATTCATTTTCAAAAAGCACTATTATTTAAATGATATTCAGGCACTCAAAAAAAGTCTAGCCTAGCTCTAATTATCTCTACTTTGCTCATACCAGTCATGTAGACCTTAAGAGTGGCGTACTTATGCAACTGTGAGTAAGACAGATCCAATCACCAATCTTGCGGCATTTGCAGTGCATTGGGGGAAGAACACACAGCGTAATACAAAATATTAGTTGCCTTTCAGACTTCACCTCATCCTTCTAGCACAGGAGTTGTTGATGCCTGGTGGTTGGGAGTGTGAACACTGGCCCAGACTCTATTCCCAGTCCAAACCCTCACTCTACAGCTAGCTAAGTGACTTGAGGAAGTTGTGTTACCTCCCTTTGCATTAGTTTGTTGATATAAAAACTGGGAACGATAATAGTTCCAGTTTTATCCTTCATACAGATAGGATGCTCAGAAAAGCAGTTCCAAACATGTGGCAATTGCTTGTCATTAATTATAACTTGTCATTAACAGGAACCAAAGCAGGTTCTGCCCGTGGATAGAGAAATGATAAATAGAGGTGGTGGTGATTTTGCTAGCACTCCTATGACATTTGGCAGCTTACAGAGCCATTGACTTACGATATTAACCGTGGTTTTGTAGCAGTAGCTGTTTGCCTAGATTCCCCACAACTTGGTGAGTTAGCTTAGCAGAGTGGTAGCTTTTATTTTTGTCTCATTTGCTCAGCAGGGGTGGAGCCCCCTCCTGGTAATTCCTTCTAGCCACTACCTTTTACCCTAGGTACAAAACGGACACAGCCTCATGCCTGGTCAGTCACAGACTTCTCATCCTGTGGTAAGCATGTGAGCCAGCATACCAATCGGAGACTTCTCCTGGGTTACTAAAGAAGGATTTGATTTGAGCTTGGAAGAAAAAACAGCTTTGCTTCTGGGTCCGTGATTGTAGAAGAATGTAAAATTAGGGTTAAGAGTGGCCGGGTTCATTCAAGTGAAGAAGATATGGTTGCTATAGGAGAGAATGAAGCCAGAGCAGAATAGGGCTGAGCTGTGAGATGGAGGAGGAAGGAGTTCTGGTGGTTTTGAGTCTTGATTGTAGCACTCAAAGCCCAGGTCCCCATCCTTTGATTTGGTCAGAGAGCCTAATATCCCTCCCGGCCATATAAGCTAATGAATTTATTCTTGGTGTTCTCTTAAAATACTTTGAATTGGTTTGTCTTTTGTAACTTAAAGAATCCTTACACAACAAGCAGGATAATGCACCCATTTTATGGACAAGGGAATTGAGGCTCAGAGAGGTTAAGTGATATGCTCATGAAAACCACAACACCAGTGGTTTTCAGAGCCAGAACTTCATGTCCTGGTGAATGACCCCAAATGCTATATTCCAGAAAAGACAGCAAGGCTGAGGAACTTGGAGAAGGAGCTGATAACAAATGAAAGGGACAGAGAAGTTTTAGGGCATCATCAGGTCATGGCTCTCCACAGAGCTAATTCATTCACTGGTTCATCAAATATTTGTTCAGTCACGGAACAACAATCTAAGGCAAGCTGTTTAGGGAGAGGAAGCGAGTCATCTGCAGGTACCCCTGGCTCTCTTGGGTGCTCCTATCCACTCTCAACTACTGCTGGCCCAGCAAGGGGTGAGAAATCGCTGAGCCAGTCTCCCCGTGCTTTCCACGTTGCTCCTCCGGTGAAATGCAAGTCATGCCGTACATGTCAAACACTTGGGCCTCTCAGAAAATCGATTACAGATCTTGCCCCTTCCTTAAAAAGCAAGCTTTTGTTTTTATTAGCATGTGTAAGTATGGAATAACTTTTGAATGCAAATATGGATGCCATTTTATTTTTCTGACATGTTTGGAAGCAGCCCTGGGCAGGGTGGCAGTGAATCAGTAAACATCATGGGTACACGACGCTAGGAATTCATCAACTGTGCACACGCCTAATAGGCTTCCACCATATGTTCCATAATAGCATGTTTGCTGACATGGGACTGGGCTGCCCGATAGTATGACAAAGCTGCCACGTCAGTTTCCTGATGTATAGAAACAGGCTCTGCTAGCCAGATGTAGAAACCCAGCAAGGTCATTGTAGGAGTAATTTCCATTTTGTGTGCTTCTTTTCCCCCTCATTGACTGTAAGAGAATGTGATGTGCCTCATTACAGTGTGATTCCAGGTGCATAACACAATAATGACCTTTATGCCAAAGACTGAAGTTCACGTAATTGATAAGATAGACTCCCATTTTGTGATGTTGGAAACCATTAGCTGGAGGCAGAAACCGTGTTAACTTCTTGACATAGGAGGTCACAGGGTCAAGGTCAAGGCCCAGGCTGCAGCCATTTCTGGGCTTAGAAGAAAGAGGGAAACAGTGCTGCCTGGCAGCCTGAGCGCTTGCAGCCTTTCCTGTGAGAGCTGGGATATGTCCTGGCGCCTGTGGAAAGTTAAGGGAAGACCTGGGGATCCAGATGGGAAGTGAAGGAGGAGCAGCAGGTCTGCAAGGAGATGGGCCTGAGTGCTGGGCTTCTCCACGCAGCACTGCCGTCCTAACCGTCGCCTCCCTTTCTCTTTTCAGGTCCTTACGATTTCCTCTGCTTTGCATCAAACCCAAAATTATACTCTTTCCAGAGGCATTCCTTCGTTTTCTCTCCTAGATCTTAAATTGTTGGTGCTCACATGGGAAATCAGGGATTGGTTGTGGTGTCTTTTCAACGACCTGGAAAAGTTGAGGATTCCATTTTCACCCACCCAGGGAATAAGTTCCTGGCAAAGCCATGTGTGGCTTCTGTCCTTGAGTAAAAACGGCCAAACAAATCAAGTCCTTCTCTTTATACACAATTATGGCCAGGGTGTTGACCGTCCTTTTATTAAACACCCATTTACAAATGGCATTTGAATACCTGAAGCTATGCCAGACCTCAGGAGCCTTCCTAATGGTGCGGCAGCGTTCTTGCAGTCGCTCGTAACCAGCTCTTGCTATTCTTGCTCGTTTTTCTGGTTTTTCTCTGCGGACACGGTGTCTTGTATCTCCTATAAACTACAGGAACCCAAACCTAATGTAAAAAATCGGCAATGAACAGGGAAAGTAAAAAGTCGTACGTTATCTGAAATCTGAAGCTTGTAACTAAAGAAAGAAGCAAAAGAAGAACCAGAATGAGAATGCATTCGGTCAGAGGGAAAGAGAAGTGGGGATTGGGGATGTTAAGCAAAAGACACAGAATACCTAAAATGATAAATAAAGTGGCTTATTGGTTTGTTTACATCCCTGGAGTTCTAAGCATCTCGGCCTGACCACGGGTTAACAGTTTTTTAGGAAGGGCCTGTCGTGTGTGTTTACTGACATTTGATTTCCAGAGCTTCTAGCTCAATCAGGGACAAAGGCTCTATGTTTCACTAATACTCATAGATGAATAATGCCTTTTTAAAATATTGCCAACTCTGCTGTCATTTCAGGACCCCCCGAGACTCTCCTTATTAGGATGGCAGGCAAGCGAAGAAATGAGTTGGGCAGGGAGGTGGCAGGGGTTAATTTCATATTTGTCACGAGATCTTGCATGATTTCCCTAAAAGATATTTAATTTCCACTGGGCATAATAACTTGCAGCTGCCGAAATGTGCTGTATACTAGTGGCGAGTTCTTGTCTTTGGAGATTTATGCAAGTCGTTATTTAAAAATAGAGATCCGGGAGTTACAGCTGGCTAATTCGTCTACCACTAAGGAAAGCTCAGCAAGTGACCCACTTAACTGTTTCCAGGAACCACAGCCACGCTGAAGCGAACTTTCAATAAAGTCCTACCCAAAGAACCAAACAAATACATCCCTGTGACATTTCGTGATCTCCTCATAGTGTGGCCGTCACTTCTTCATGACCCTTCCTTTCCCACAAACACCACTCACTCAGGCCCTCATCCCTACACAGCTTGAATTCCTAGATGGAGGACCTGTATCCTCCATCCCAAGGACGGATGTTGGACGCTGCGGGACTCTCCTTCCTCAGTCTCCTCTCTCTCTCTATATCACTCACCTGCTCAGCCAACGCCCTCAGGGCATGGTCCTGCCACATCAGCTCCTCGACTCAAGCGATTTCCCACTGGAGCACCAACAATCTAATCTGCCTGAATTTAGAGGGCTCCTGTAAGACACCGAAGCCATATATAATCACCCATAGTTCCTCTGGTTTCTCCACATGCACCTTCCTCTCCCGGCATAACGGTCTCTCCCTTCTCATACTGTCCCTTCGCCCAGATCGCCTTTCCATTCCTCTCTCAGCACGAAGATTGTCGATAGGTCCTGCAAAGGTCCGCAGTGCTTACCGCAGGCCATGGCGAGTTTTCTCCTTGGACATGACAAAAAAGAGTTGACATAATCAGGTCTTGACACATTTTTATCATGGGTCTGTGAGGGCCCTGAACTTATTTATAAATCAACCAATTAATTAATATATTATATTTATTCCTCTGTTCTTCCCCCTCTGTCTAGGCAGGCATTCTGTTATGTTTTATGTGCATTTTTTGATGGCATACATCTTTGCCAAATAATTACCATTGTTATGTGTGCATGTACTTGAATTTACACAGATGATGTATATTACATTTCATCTGTTCCTTACTTTACTCAGTGCATGTCTTTCAGTCTGGCTACTGCGTACCCCATGGTAGGCAACCATCATCTTTGCCTCTCCACAGGAGGAACCTGTGGGAGGCACAGGTTCCTCCCACCCTCTGCATCTTTCCTTCTCTGAAATTCTTTGGTAGTCATTTGCCCTATAGCTTAATTATATGCTAATGTTTGTTTGTTTGTTTTTTTTCATTTTCCTGTGAGTTTTTTGTTTTCTCTTTGTCTTTTGTGTAACTCCTTGGAGATCAGGGACCATGTCTTGTACTCTTCTCTCCCCTACTCTACCCATCCCCATCTCTGTGACCTTCTTTGGAGCTTGGTGCATAACTGGCACTCAGTAAATCCTTGTTTATTCAGTGAATTCAATAGCATGACTCCATGAGGGTGTTTTCTCTTCCTCTTTATACCCTCAGTATCTAAAATGGTGCCCAGCAGGTTGCAGATGATCAGGGGATTTGTTTGAAGCAAATGGGTAGCTTATCTTTCGCATGAGAAAAGGAATTTGGAATAGTAGGATATACAGAGGTCAGGATACTATGTTGTTGTTTCTAATCAGCCGCTGAATAGGTATGCAACACCTGGCATGTCAGAGAGCTTCTGTAGGTCCTGGTTAAACTGAATGATTTCACAGATCCTTGTTCACTCTAACTTGCTAAGCTTCTGTGACTTCCCTAACAATTTTTCACCATGAAGCAAGAGAGTCTTCAATATGAAATCACCTGCGTGGAATACAGAACAGTCATACTCAGGGCACTAGAGCATGGGGGAGGGGTAGAGATGAGAGCATATCCTATGGGTTCTTTTTTTTTTTTTTTTAAAGATTTTTATTTATTTATTTGACAGAGAGAGAGATCACAAGTAGGCAGAGAGGAAGGCAGAGAGAGAGAGAGGAGGAAGCAGGCTCCCTGCGGAGCAGAGAGCCCGATGCGGGGCTCGATCCCAGGACCCTGAGATCATGACCTGAGCCGAAGGCAGCGGCTTAATCCACTGAGCCACCCAGGCGCCCCTATCCTATGGGTTCTGATCTTAGGCTCCCAGAATGATTAGGAGGACAAAATTCTTGCCACCTGTAACAGGCTTAGAAGAGTGCCTGACATAAAATCAATGGTATATAAATCTTTACTATTATTTTTATAAATTTAAGAAAATCTACTAGCCTGGACGACAGCCTCTTGTATGGCATTTGGAAGTCTGGTCTTCATGTTTGTGCAAACAAAGCCAAGAAATTCTAGTATCCTTGCTGAAATTAATAGTTCTATTTTATAGGACAATAATCACCAGAGAGCAGCCTGATTTCTTTTGGGCCCAAACTGTTGTCTTTTTGGTAATGGGCAAGCTCTAATTTTCATAGCTTTTGTAAGATGAAGCAAAGGAATATTATCTTTGAAGATCATGTAGCAGCCAATAAAGACATTAGAACAAGAATCCTGAGTTTTGTGTTTACTATCTATCAAAAAAACAACTGTTTTTCTGTAAAGCAATCTGTAAAGTCTATAGTTTGACTTAGAATCGCATAGGAATGTGTTAATATCTTTGCCGATGATATTTTTTCCCTTTAGCAGGGAAGAAGTAACTAAATAATCTAATTTGCTTTCTCTTATCTTTAGGGAAGTGAATTGAAATATTGGACAAACCATTATTAAAATTCTAACAGCATTTAATGCATGAGCTTGTTTTTTTGCCATAAGTTCCTTTTTCTCTAGGTCAAGACGTAAAGCTATTTGTCTAAAAGAAAAAACATTAAGTGCATTGGTGATGGGTTACAGGTTTTATAACAACTGTATTTGCTTCATGAACAAAAATAGCATTTAATAACTATTTTATTCTATTCAACTGGGCAATAGAAATCTTAAACCATTTCACTTTAATATTTTTACATACAAAAATCCAATTTGTGAATTAGTCTGTTATCTAAAAGTTAAGAAAAAAAATCAGGTAAAAATACAAAATGGGAACTGGGAAATCCAGATGAACTGGCAATTTTTGGACCAAGGAAAGATTACAACTTCTACTCAAAAAGTTGGAGAAATAGATATGTAAAATGTTCCATTAACAACAACAGCACAGGAAAATAACTATGTATCATTGGTTTTAGAGCTCAGAAACAGGAGTAAACTACAACTTACATGTTGAATGGGGAATTTTAAAACACATCTTGTGTTTTTGCTTTCGTTTCTGGGTATTGGTGGCGGTAGTGGTGGTTTGGGGTATTTCTAGACTCATTAACTTAATTCAGGAAAGTACTATAGATTTATATTAAAATAAAGATGAGCTGTTTTCTAACAATGTCTTTCTGTGTTGTGTTTCTCTGGTAGTCTCAGCTAAAGCTGCCAGTTATTTCCATATGGTATAAACTGAAATAAAATATACATTTTTTTTTAAGATTTTATTTATTTATTTGACAGAGAGAGAGAGAGATCACAAGTAGGCAGAGGGGCAGGCAGAGAGAGAGGAGGAAGCAGCCTCCCCGCGGAGCAGAGAGCCCGATGCGGGGCTCGATCCCAGGACCCTGAGATCATGACCCGAGCCGAAGGCAGCGGCTCAATCCACTGAGCCACCCAGGCGCCCCGAAATAAAATATACATTTTTAATCGCCAGGGAGGATTGGCATGAAAATTAAACGAGCTGTATGGGAAAGACAATCTAAAAAATCTGAAGTCCTATACACATATTTGTTTCTGTTATTGTTGTACTTAGTAAAAATCAGAGCAGTGTCTGCCATGTATCAGGACCTGCTTCAGGCACTGAGGAGTCAGAGAAATAATTATACTCATCTTTACTTTCAAGGATTTATCATTACATTAGGCAAACAGAGAAGTCATGGTAAATGCAGTGGTAAGTGCAGTGATAGAGATATGTAGGGTGCTTAGGAGAATAGAATGGGATCCCTAAGTTTTTAGAGTCAGGGATGTCACAGAAAGTTAGGGAGAGGAGAAGAAGGGAGTCCCAGGAAGAGGAGATGGCATGAGTGCAGCCTTGAGGTGAAAAATAGCACAGTGTATTCTGAGTTAGTAAAAGGATCAGTATGACTAGAGCTTAAAATATCGAGCAGAGAATAGCAAAAGATGAGTCTCAAGAGAGCAGCTTATAGAAGGCCTGCATATTTTGTGAAAAGTTCAGGTTTTATCCTGTTGGTGATGGAAACCCAGTGAGGCAAGGCCTAACATAGGCACTTGGAGAATACGGGAGGTACATTCGAGCGCCTGAGGACGATATTGCTGTAGTCCAGGTGACAGATGGTGAGAGCAGAAACTTAAGCAGGGAGAACTGGATAGAACAGAGAGGGCAAATCTGAAAAAGAGAAAAGAATAGCAATGTATGGTGATAAATTTTGTGAGCATTGGTGAGGATGACCCTCAAGCTTATAGTCTGACTGATTAGGTGATTTGTAATACAGTTTATATCCAAAATACTAAAGGAGACACAGGAAGAGGGGATAATATAGATGTTCATTTTTAGGCCATGTTTATCTCAAGATTTCTATAAGACATTTGATTGAAGGTGTTCTGGAGGCAATTGGATATATGACCCTGAATTGTGAACAAGGTATCTGGGTAAGAAGTTCAGATTTGTAAGTCAGCAGCATAAAAGTAGTAGTTAAAACCCTCAGAGGAAAGAGGTAAGGTAAAAGGTAAGAGGTAAGGTAAAGACGCCTAAGAATGCCAACTTTTAGAAGTTGGGCCAATGAGAAAGCCAAGAAAGACACCGGGCGGGGACGGTGAAATGGGGTCTGAAGGAACCCAGTAGTGTGTCATGTCACAGAGATCAGAAGAGTAGAGGTTCAGGAAAGTGCTAACATCCAAAGTGAAACCAAAGCAATGAAATCCAGTATAAGGACTTATATCCTATAAATTTAGAAAGCCGTGACTTTAGAGGACTTTTTCAGAGCAGTCTTTGCAGAGAATTTTGGATGGGAGGAAGTAGAGGGATAAGATGGCAGCTAGAGGAAATGTATTATCAGGAGTGGGTTATTTTAAGACTAGAGTGGTTGAAGTAAGGTTAGAGGCTGAAGAGAATGAACCAATAGTGGGGAAAGGTAGGACTCTAATAAAACAAACAAACAAAAATTCATGTAGCACATTCCCGAAGGAAGTGGCAGGAGCAGAGGGGGAGATCCCTAGGAAAGGTTGATGTTAAGCAGGAAGGGCATAAACTCTTGAGCCTCTGAGACCGGTAGGACAGCTGGGAGGAAGAGAGAGGGCGACTGGGGGGAGAAGGAGAGGTAGGTCATGTTTCATGGCTTTAGGACAAATATCACAGTATTTACTTATTTCCCCAAGGACCATATACAATGACGTAGCAGATGAAATCTTCAAAAGTCCCTCATTATCCTTTTCAGGGTTACTCTCCCACCAGCCATTAAAACATTCCCTCTGTACCCTTGGTTCTCGTGCTGCTCCTCTCCTACCTCCGTGTGTGGGCTTTTCTCCAGCAGTGCTGGATTCCCCAACACTTGGGATATTCCCTTAGAATATCCACTCATTGTCCTCATTCAAGTAAATTATAAATGACTGCATTCCAAGATATAAATAACTGATATCCAGCTAGCAAGGCCCACTGTCCCAGGAGCACTTGCCCTTTAGATGGATATCTGGTTCTCGGGGGCCTTGCCTTCTTAGTCCTCACCCCCCTATTCAGCCTTTCTTCCCACATTGCATCCAGTGCACACTCTGCTCTAGTCACACTCTAGTCTTCACTGTTTCAAAAAGTGAAGCACCTGCTATGGAAATCAGAGTTGGAATAACATTTAAACAGGGAAGATTTTCTGAGTCATCCCCATTGTCACGCCTGACAGAGGAACTCCAGAGGCAGCTCTGTACAAAAGGGTGCTTTGGTTTCTGATACAGCATATTCATATATAAATATATATATATATATATATATATATATATATATATAGCCTCTGTCCAGTAGAAGATTTAAGCTATAGATTAGGAATACTATTTACCCCTTCTGTCCTAATAGAGGCTTAGGAAAATTTAAATCAACATTGCTTTTTTAAAATGAGGTTTTAATGCTATTCACTGGTTAGTGTTATGGTCACAAAAGCAAAGACAAAGCTCTTTCCTCTTAAAAAATAAAAATAAAAATAGTGATTTTCATTATGTCCAAACAATCTCCAAATGAATAAAGGGGGAAAAAATGCCCATAGGAGTTTCTTGGGTTCAACATCATACCTAGATGCCTGGCTCTGCCCAGGTACAAGCTCTGCCCAGGCTAGTAGTAAACTACCCCAGAGTTTCTCTGGTCTCTACTGAGTCTGGATCTAGAATGGACAACTTCATGATTAGGGCGTTCTGATTTTAGAGTCAAACTGATTTGCTTCCTGTTTACCACTTACAAATCATGAGACATATCTCAGAAGGTTGTCGTGAGGATTAAGTATGATCATGAATTTAAAGGGCTTAGCTTTCTTGCTAGTACATAGTAAGTTCTCAATAAATGGAGGCTTCTATTGAATTATTACGATTAATAATTCATGCCCTGATTTAAGAAACTGCTTAACTGGCCTCAGGCAGAGGCTGGGATTGCTTTCTCTTCCAGCTTCAGCTAGATGGCTATGAAATGATGAGTTTCCTTTTCAGATACAGGCACATCCTTGCCTCTCTCTCACCACTGATGCCTACTGTCTGTAGTCAATTAACGACTGGCCACTTAAGATAATCGTTTCCCTCAGAATCAAACGTGCTTACACTTGGTGGCACCCACTGTAGTGCAATTAATTTGGTCCAATAATATGCAGCTTGTAGATAGGCCCCGTATAACTGAGAGCCATAATGATAAGCTACCTCCTGTTTGTTCATTTCGAAGAGACTCATTAGGGACAGTGGTCCTCAGTGTTAATGAAATGATACTGTCTAATTATAGAATTCCAGTTGCACATACGAGTGCTAGAATTAGAGCACTTGCCACCTAACAGGTAATGTCATTGTCTACAGCTTGCTGTTGTCCCCCTTTCGGATGCTTCCATCTTGGTCCAGATCTCATCCTGTCCTTGGGCCTCTTTTGGAATTCAGCCACCTTCTGAATCCTGGTAAAAGCCTAAGCTATAAACAGCTTGCTTTTTGGTGGAACAACTCATGCCTGAAAAGTTGATAATGATTTCGGAATTTCTTTTAATTGAGTTTTTAATTACAACACAGCAAATATCCCATTCATATGTAATTTTGACAAAGATGACAAGCAATTTCATATTCTTTGGAGATCATTTGACAAGTGTGGGAGCCTATAGTTAAATACCAACTGCCTTGTTTTTGGACAGGAATACCTGACAACCACTTACTCGGGGAAGATCGGGAGCTAGAGCATCTGGATCTCAATAAATTATTTGACAGAACAATCCAAGTGCTATAACATAAGCTGCCACTGGGAATGTAAATCTGATTGGCTGGCTTAGAATTTCACTTTTCTGATTTATAGTCCACATATTATGAATTGGGATACTGTATAGCCAATGGGTGTATGGGCAGGTTTTACCATAAATAATTTTTTTAGACTATCAACATGACAGATAAAATATACAAATAAATTCTTCTAAAATGCAAAGCTTTAACTTGAGATGGGTACCATGATTCTTTATTCTTTTTCTCCTTTGGCATTTACTTAAGAGTTGTAAGAGCCCATGCTCAGAGTTAACAGAGCTCCAGAAGTACAATTAGACCAAAGCACCTGCTGCATCCCAAAGAGCGGAGAACTAGTCCAACAATTAGCTGGTATCTACCAGCACCTCCCGTGGGCTTTCAAAGGCCGTTTGCACAGGCCATTACAATATCTGCAGGTCCCAGATGAGACCATGGGGCAGTAATTCTAAGACTTTGGATTTCGGAGACCAGGAAAAAAAATTCTTACTTGGAGTTCTACTAAGTATAGTCACCTTTTTATTTTACCTAGTAATGATGTGCAATTTTTTTTCCTTTACTAGTTTGTTAATTTGTGAAAATTAAGTGTATAGTGTCTGCATCTACTAAAGTATGCCCTGGGAATGCAATGAGAAACAAAGCTAGATAGAATCCATGCCCTCATGCTTTATCATCTTGGTGGGGGAGAGAGTTATTAATCAATTATACTAATAGTTATAAAATTCACATTGAGATAAAGACTATGAAGGTTTTCTGAGAGCACATAACACATTAATTTTATATGGACAGAGAAGGGCAGGGAACTGTTCTTTAAAATTGTGCTTGGGGTTTTGGAGGCATCTTTGAGCTCACCAAGTAGATACCGTGAGCAAAGCTTACCCTCCTGAGTTGAAAGTATTCATTGACAAGGAATTATCACTGAAATTAAATGGTGGTGGATATGTCCAAGGAATATTGCAGAGGTTTGATCCCTGTATGAGTCTTGTGATAGAGGAATGTGTGGAGATGGCGACTATGGGCACCAGAACTGTGGGATGGTGGTAATATGAGGAAATAGTGTCATCATATTAGAAACCTTGGTATGAGAATAAATTATGAGTGTGTTCACTGGAAGAAATCAACTGCTTCTGAATATCCTCTCTCTATAGCACCTGCTTTACTACGATATAAAATTTGGGTCATGTGCATTTTCACATTGAACTTCTTTTGTTAAATAAATTTTTGTAATAGTAAAAAAAATGAAGTAAAAGAAAATTGTGCTTGGAATCAGCCCCTGGTAAGAACTTTTAACTTTATGCTGAGAGTTACCTGATGTCACTGGACAAGAGAGAAGGAGGAGAGAAGGAGGAGTGGCAGGAGTGATATCAGATGGAACGGAATGTCATTGCTGTCAATATGATTAGTGTGACGGCCATGTGATGGTGAGTAGTTGGATTTGAAAAATATTTTGGAACTAGAATTGCTGAGGCTCATTGATAGATGAGGGGATGAGGGAAGGAAGAGAGAGGTATTAAGGATGACTTCATATTCCTGCCTTGAGCAACTTGCCATTTCATATACCATTTACTAAGATAAAGGACCAAGAGAAGGACAGGCTGAGGCAGGAAGGGACAATCAAGGTTCCCTTTGGGGGCTTGTTAAATTTAAGGTGCCTGTGAGACATCCAGTGCAGGCAAATACATGAATCAGAAGTTTAGAGGAGTATTTTGCTACTAGATACACATTTAGAAGTTATCAGCATATTGATGATGTTATGTCATGGGGTAGATAAGATTTCACAGAAATAAGCATTCTGGAACTTAGAACATTTTGAGGCTTGATACAGAAGGGGAAATCTTCAGAGCATTTTTCTGTGAAAACAATGACGTTTTAACACCCAAAATAGGAAGAACATAATATCCGTTCTTTAAATTAAGGACATTTCATCACATGAAATACTCTCTCCATTGGCCTTACCATTCCTGTTTTGCTGCAGAATATTGAGAACTTTGTCATGGAGCACCAGTCGCAAACCACTACCCTAGTGTCAGAGCTTTGGGCAGAAAGGACCTCCTTTTGGTAGCAAGAGTTCTTATCCATCCCAGCTTCATTTGACCTCTGAGACTTCACACTTAAGAACCCATCTGGGGTTTCTAAATTAAAGTAGCACAAAGAGTGAATAAGATCGTGTAGTAGGACATCAGTTCCCTCTTCTCCTGAAATGCAATCAGTTCATTACCTCCTACACACTCGGTGATATTCCTAAGTCAGAGGGCTACATTGGCAATTGGAGTGTGGTTATATGAGTGCTCAGGGTCTGTCAACACTTAGAAAGCTATCTCCTCCTCCTGTCCATCAGAGCATCGGCCTCCATCACCGTATTCTTTGCTAGTGGACCTAGTAAATCTTTCTGAATTATCTCATCACAATGTTCCAGACAGCTGTGGTCAATCAGATTGAATGTGGAAGTTACTGTGATACTACTACTAACAATAATAACCATTGTATCTTCATACAACTGTTATTGAGAATGACATTGTTAACCCTTTGTGTCATGCACCCTGTCATGTCCATACCTCATCTTATGTAAGCCCTAACTACAGTTTAGAAGGTTGGCTCCATTTTACAGATGAAGATACTAAGACTGGAAGATTGACTTCCCAGGTGTCCGTGTCGTTATTGTTATACTGTATTGTAATCATATGCTGTGCCATTATCCGCTATGGTGGAAACTTGCTGGGACTCTATACTGTTTTCCTGTTTGAAACCTAGCACCTAACAGTGCTTGGCACATTTAAGGGGCTGGTTAAATATTGAAGATCGTATATACTCCTTAGTGACAGAAGCCTTTCAAAGGGCGATGATTGTGTCTTTCATGATTTAGAGTCTCACAGGCTCTAGGACAATTCTCCATAAATATCTGGAAGGTTGAATATGTGGGTTTTAAGTTGGCCAAAAAACTGGAAAGGAAGAACGTTCGGAGGGAGCTGCTGGAGGGGGGATGACCATGGAGGGAGGATTAAGAAGACGCGCTGCCTAATGAGCTGTTGCTGCAACCGGGGGTCTGATTCTTATTTAAGCATTCTTGTTCATGACCTGGGTGGAGGAAAAGAAGAAGCTTCGCGTTTTTGAAATTCACTAATAATTCCAATTTAGAAAGTATCGTGAGCAGCTCAGGCAACAGAAATAAAATGCAAACGACCTTTGAGACTTGAGGTATGTAGGCTGGGAATAATAACTTTGTGAGCATTTGAAAAAGGCAAGGCAGTGCATACACCTGGGGGAGGAGAGTCCAAACGCAGAGCTGATCTCTGGGAAGCAGATGCCAAAGCGCAGTGATGCCAAAGTAGGCCCAGGGGGCATAGTGGTCTGCAAATTAAATTCAGGCCAGCCAGGCAGTCTGGCAGGATGAAAGGGAAGGCCAGGTAGAGGCTGCCTGTGCAGAAGAGCACGGGAAGAACAGTTCCTCTGTGGACACTTGGAGCCGAGCAGCCCCTGGCACCACGCGCTCTGTCCCCACCACCTCATTACTGGGACAGCTCGGGCAGTTTGGAAGAAGTGCAGAGAATAGCAACAAGAATGAATGAATTCAGGGAAGGACGTGGGTGAAAGATTAAAAGAATTAGATGGGCTACAGTTTAGTTACAGAAAGCTAAAGGGAAGAGGAGGGAGAGGGCGGAAAATGAATAATAAATAACCAAGTCTATTCTAAAATAACCAAGTGGAAACTTGCAGAATACCCATCAAATTGAGACTTTTCAGAGGAAAATGGACATTTTCTTCCAAGCCATGGGCTTCTTGCCTCAACTGGCACTCTGCCTACCCAGGTGCTCAGTAAATACTGTCTTGTAAAATAACCTTCGTTTGCCAAGAGTGTAGGATTCAGGAAATAGACCAATAGGAAGCACATTAGAAAGTCAGCCAACCCTTCCTTGCCTTAGTGCCCAGTGAGGACAGGATTAAAGGAGCTAGATTTCTGTTGTGTTATTCAAGTCAGACTCTTTTCAACAATGACATTGCCTCTTCCCATTCAGATAAATACAGAACAAAATAGAAACCTCTGTAGCACAGGGGATGCCTAAGACACGGTTGGCTACCCTTTGGTTAAATCCTATCATTGCAGTTTCCTTTATGTCAAGGGGACTAGAGAGATGCTAATTTTTTTTCCCTTCCAGCTGGTGGAGGAGGTAGGTGGGGAGAGCTGTACCTCTGGACTACAGGCGGACTTCACTTCTGAAGGATCAAACACACAAAAATCCAAGTAGATGGGTTAGGGGTTAATTCTTCGTGTTATAAAAAGAAGTCCCTGAAAACAGCAACTAGCCGGTGCTACGGAGTCTGTCTATTGTTTTCAGATCATTAACTCCACAGTTCTTAACCTGAGATAGTCAGACACCAGATTCCCAGCCAGTTGCAAAGCAGTCCCACACCCATTATTAAGCTCTAGCCTCAGTGGGCTCTGTGCGCTCCTCAAGCAAGCCAGCCCTCTGAAACATGCTATTTCCCTCTCTGTGGGGCTCATCTACCCGCCCACTTCCCTGCCCCATTCTTGCTCTCTGCGAGGTTGGCTCCCTCTCCTCTCAATTTAAATGTTGCCTCTTCTAGAAGCTGTCTGTTCAGAATGATTTTGCCTCCAAATAAGAAGAAATCTCCTTAATAATGTGCTGAAAAGAAGTTCAGTGTGAACAGTCCAACCCAACCATGGTTCAGCCATGTTGTCAGGGACCCAGGAGTCCAACCCTGTGCTCTACCCCCACAGCATATGGCCTCCATCTTCATCATTTCAAGATGTCTGTTCCACCCCAGGATCACATCCTGCTGCAGACAGAATAGCGTGGAGAGAGTTAAGGGGGGGAGGGGGGAGGATGGAGGATTTGGAGGTTTTTTTCTAGTGAGGCTTTGCCTTTTTATTCAGAAAGGGCAACTCTCCCCAGAGACTCCTAACTATGTCTAATGGGTTAGGACTGTGCCACATGCAAGAGAATCTGGAAAATGAAGATTAGCTTCTCAACCTCTATAGCAGAAGGTGGCAAGGGGGAAGGGTGGATGTGGGTAATTTTCAGGTAGTCAGATCTCAGTGTCTGTCATCGTATCTGCCCCTTGCCCTGCCCAGTTATTCCATGCCATACTTCCCTACTTCTCTTCATGGCATTTATCGTGGTTTGTAGAAGTACATTTGTAATCCCACAGGAGTGTGATATATATTCATTCCATGTCTGGTTCTTTTACCACTATATCACTAGAACCTAGCTTTGTGCCTGACAAATGGCAGGAACTTAATAAATATCGCTTAATTCATGGGCTAGTTGGCTGCTAGAAGAGAAGAGAAGCTACCTCTGAAATCATCATAAAATCACAACCTCCCAGGAGAATAGGCTTCTGGTTATCAACATCTGATTTACGTATAGCTCCTTTTTTAGTATTTATTAAAAATATTTCAAATATAAGGAGATATATGTGTATGTGTGTATGATATATTCATACATATGTGAAATAAAATAATGAACATTCCAATACCTACCACCCAGCACTATCAAATTCACAGATTTTGCCAGAGGCCTTTGAAGTCTGTTAATACCATTGTTGAATTTCAAAACAAAACATCTCAAATATAGTTGAATCCCTGTGTCCCTTTCCCTGTTTCCATGCTCCTGCTACTGCCTCTCTCTACCTGGAAACAACCATTGCCCTGAGTTTGGGTTTACCAGTCTAGTATGTGTTGTTATACTATGACTGTCTATACACATCCTTAAGCAATATAAAACAATAGGGTATTGTGTTGCATGTTTTCAAGCTGCATATAAATACTGTATTTTGTATGAACACTATACACATTCTATAAATCCTAAAGTGTTGTTCTCCAGTCTTTTTGATCTATCTTATTATTAGCATTAATTTAATTAATTAATTTAACCATATTTTTGCATGTAGCTATGCAGTTTCATTGTGTGAATATACCACAATTCAGTTATCCATTTTTCTCTTGACAGAGATTTGGATTTATCATTTACAGTGTTTACCTCTTACAAATAATGATACCTACAAGTAACATTCTTCAACATATGTCCTTGTCAGCATGTGAGGGTTTCTTAGTGTAAGGTACATACCTAGAAGTGAAATTACAGGGTTAAAGAGGTATATTTCTTCAATTTTCTTTGATTTTGCTGAAGTGTACTACAAAATGTTGTACCAGTTGATATTCTCACAAGCAGTAGATGAGAGAAACTGTTTCTGTACTTAACACTTGGTATCAGATTCTGATTTTTGTCAGTCTATTGATACAAAATGATATCACATTGTTTTAATTTGTATTTCCCTGACAATGAGGAAGGTTGAGGGTCTTTCAATATGTGTGTTGGACAATCAGGTTTCCTTTTATTAAAATTGCCTAATTGTATCCATAGCCCTTTTTAGAAGAATGGGAATTGTGGTTTTTTATCTTATTGATTTGCAAAATTATTTACATATTATAGATAGAAATCCTTCCTTGTTGGGGCACCTGGGTGGCTCAGTTGGTTAACCCTCTGTCTTCAGCTCAGGTCATGATTCCAGGGTCCTGGGATAGAGCCCCGTGTAGGCTCCCTGCTCAGTGGGGAGCCTGCTTCTCCCTCTCCTTCTGCCCTTGCCCCCACTCATGCTCACTCTCATACTCTCTCTCTTATCTATCTGAAATAAATAAATAAAATCTTAAAAATAAAAAAAAAGAAATCCTTCCTCGTTAACATACTTTGAAAATGTCTTTGCCCAGACTGTTGTTTGACTACTTATATTGCTTATAATATTGCTTTGTGAATAGGAGAGTTAAATTTTAATAGAGTAAAATTTATCAGCCTATTATTGGGTTGTTTGGGCTTTTTATGTCTTATATAAGGAACTTTTGCTGCCTCCAAAATCTTAAAGATATCCTTTCACATTTTCTTATAAAAACTCTTTGGCTTTCCACAATTAGTCCAGCTGGAATTATTTTCATATAATATAAAAGGATCTAGCTTCATTTTATTTATTCCACAGGAATAACTAGTAATCCAGCAACATATTGCGTGTTAAATTTTTTGGGTCACTTACTGAGTTTCCGTATCGGAATGGTCACTTTCTGAGTTCTGTAGTATGTTTCAGTGCTCTATTTTTCTATTCCTGTGTCAGTATGGAAGCCATACTGCTTGGGTTTGAATCCTAACTCTGCTACTGCGTAGCCATGGCACCTTGAGAGAGATTCTTAGTCTCTTTGTACCCCAGTTTCCTTTTTATCTGTAAAATGGTAGCAATAATCTTATTAAACCGAATAGATGAAAGGCTTTCCCCTGGCATATCAATGCTCAATAAAAGCAGCTATTGTTTTAATTTGTAGTATCACTATTATTACTACTAATTAGGATATTTGATAGAGCGGCCACCTCTACCCTTTTCTTCTTCCTCAAAATGCTCTTAGTTATTGTTGACCTTTTGCTCTTTTAAAGGAATTTCAAGATTGGTTTATAATGTCTCATAAAAAAGCCTGTTGAAAAGGCAGATGACATTGCATTGCTACATGGATTAATTTGAATCTTCTTATCCATAAACTTGGTATACCTATTTGTTTAGTTCTTTTGTGTCAATCAGAAAGTAATTTTGTAATTTATTTCATAGAGATCAACATATATGAGTTAGATTTATTCTTAGTGGTATTTTAGTTTGGTATTATTTTGAATGGGGTACTTTTTAATATTATTAATCTTGAATGGCTTATTACTGCTGCATAGAAATCTTCTCATTTTTATATTGATTCTGTATTAGCCACCTTGCTGAACAATTACTAATTCTAATGGTCTATACATTCTCGTGGATTATTATGCAAACCAGCTGACCATTTATACAGAAATACAGTGTTGTTTCTGTCTTTCCAATATGTACTCATTTAATTTTTCTTCTTTTATTGTGTTGACTGAGAACTTCTATCAGCATTAAAGAAGAGTAGTGACAGCAGGCTTCCTTGTCTAATTCTCACTGTGATGGTGACATTGTTAAATTTTATTGTTAAGTTTGATCCTGCTGTAGATTTTTGATAAATAATAATTATCAAGTGTAGAAAGTTCCCACGTTCTTCTAATTTACTAAGAGTTTAAACTTAAGTAAATGTTAAATTTCACTCAGTCTTTTTTGGCATCTATTGAACTTATCAAGGATTGTTTGTTCTTTAATTTGTTAATTATTAGTATTGTGTAATGCATTCATAGATTTTCTAATACTGAAACATCTTTCATTCCTAAGATAATATGCATTGGTTATCTGGACTGTTCTAAGGAAGCACCTGGGTCTTTTACTAAAGGACAAGAGACCTTAAAGGTTTTTGAGCAATTACTATTTTATTTTGACTTCACATCAGTTTTTTTGTTAGATCTTTCTTTGTTTGGCTCATAATTTCTTTATTTCTTTGAATTTTTTTGGAATTTCTACATCTTAAAAAATGAGACATGTAAAAGTTGTATAATAGTAGCAAAATAGATGCACAGTGAGAGAGGAGGGTGGAAGTGTTAGCTCTGGTTATTTTGGACCATGAAATGAAGGGATAGAAGAACTTCCTATCAGCAGAATTTCTTGGGTAACTTGGTCCAGTGCCATAATTACTTATTTACTTAGTAGGTGAATCATGCTGGCCATTTGTCTAGAAACCGTTATCTAGTCATTCAGGAAACAAACCCTTAATTGCTCTGGGTAGCTGGGTACTGTTTGTGAAGTAGGAAGGCTTGTCTCCCTAAAGGCTTCCAAAATGCTATCCTGGTGACTGATGACTGATGACAGCTGGTGATGGAGGAAGAATCTGTTCTCATTCTCTTAGAACCACCTTTGTTTTTTCCCTGTTTTTATACATCTTTGGTAATTGTGTTGTTTTTGAGACTTATATACATGTAAAACCTTTTGCAGTTCGAATACTCAGCAAAGAAACCATGCTCTACTCAATAATTAGAGCGTTCACACTAAAAAATTATTTCAGTGTAATTGCTTTTGGTGGTAGAATGCCAAGTCACTGTATAAATATGGTTTTGATGGTTGTTGAGCAGTCCTGTTTCGGAATATCTGTCCTAATTACATGCACATATTCATACAATTACTGTCTTACCAAAAGTAGTATGTACAAATAGTAATGATAATGTGATGTCCCAGTCTGTTGGCTTTAAAAAGGATTTCAGAAATTGATTAAAACATTTAATGTTGGTTTCTAACTCAAGGACTTGTGAAGCAAATACCTTATTCCAGCTGGAAATGTGTTACAGAGGGAATATTCTTTTCTCCTTCCCTTTTCATTCTATAGAACATAGGAAGAACGATACCAAACTCCTGGGAGTTATCTCCTTGATTAACTGTGAAGTAATAAACATAGCAAAGCAGCAACAATTCATGCTGTTGGGTACTAAATCTCCACCTTTATGGCCTGCATTTGGCAACTGTCTCCATTTTTGACAGATAAAGTACATCTGTGAATTTTAAGCTTCTCAGGTTACAGTTAAGATATGTAATTAGATTTCAAGATATACATCTTACCCAAAACTTCTGCTACAGGGGGAAAAGCCAATTAAGCCAGGTTTACTCAGCTTTAAAAAAAACTTCAACTTGAAAATGGATGGGAGAACTCCACTAATGAGAACGCTCCACATGGGACATGTTACCGTTTAATGGAGATGGTGTGTGCTGGGACACAGGCTTTTCTTTTTCTGAAGGCTGGAGTCAGGAAGTTTACTTAGTTAAAAAAGTCAGTTCCTTTAAACATGTAGTTTGATGGATAGATGAATGGAAATTAGTGTTTTGAACAATTTGTTACATATAGTTCTCTGAGCATTTGCACTCGGATGAAAGCTGAGAAACCGTATTAACTCAAACAGGCTGATGAAGAGGTACTTCAATGCTTGAAGCAAAAATATATTTCAACTATGTAAGAGTGGGCTGCTAAGGACTAATTCTAGGCTAGAAATACTTGTGATAATCATAAGGACTACAATTATGAAAGTAATATTTCTTGAGCAGATACATATGTAAGCACTTCTTAGACATAAAGCATCAACTTATTTGTAGTCATGAAAACCATACAGAATAGGTATTCTATTATTTTATAGTTAGAAAGGGAAGTTCAGAAAAGTTGAGTGATTTGCCCAAGGTTATGTAAGTGTCTCCCTTGACAGGTTAAATTCTCTCTCTTTGAAATGAAAACAGACTACTTGATTGTTGCCTTTTATAAAATAGCCTTAATACCCTAAAAAATAAAACTTCCTTGAATCATAAAAGAAGAGATTTCCCGAAGACACCAGAAATATTGGCTCATTAGGGTGAGCGTATATTTTATTGTTAACAGACTTGAGAAATTCATGTGGGATGAAGTTACTATGTATCTTCAAGAAGATAGTAATCTTTTTTTAAATTTTTTTTTAAAGAAGATAGTAATCTAATCAGGCAGATAAAACAAATACATGAGGAATTACTTGAAATAATTAAAAAACAAAATGTCAACAAATGCAAGGTAGGCAGGTACTTAGAATTGAACTCTACTTCCTCTGGACTTCATTTGTATCAGCGGTAAAAAGATGGGGGTGGGGTGGCAACTACTTCCCTTCAAGGTTTCTTCCTGCTCCCAGACAAATGTTGGAGAGCCCAGTGAGTACATATGAACCAATCAGTTTGGAGCACACAGCAAGTAGCAACTATCAAAGCAAAGTGGGAGCCAATCATTCAAGGTCTTCTGGCAATAAGATTTGAACCAGATCCAAAGAGGGTGAGACATTGATTAGTTCAGAGGGGCTGGGGGATGTTCAGATTTGGGGATAAAGTAGAGTGAGGATATTGATCAGCTGGAGAGTGAGAAAATAGCAGGTGTAAAAAAGGGCGCAGGAGTGACAAACTGAATAAATTTTTCTAAAGTAGATCAGGAAAATTAAAGAAAAGGTTGATAATGCACATTAGGATGACCAGAGATCACTTTTTTTTTAAAGCCCTGTGTGCCAGAGCAACCGAATCTGAAAATCTGGGAATAGGACACTGTTTTTATAAACAGTTTTATTGAGATATGTAATTCAAATACCGCATATTTCACTCATTTAAAGTTTACAGTTCAGTGCTTTTTAGTACAGAGTTGTGCAGTCATTACCACAATCAATTTTTGAACAATTTTTATCACCCCTCCAAAATTTACCCACTAATAGTCACTTCCTAATATCCATAATCTACCTCCCAGCTCTAGGCATCCACTAATCTATTTTCTGTCCGTATAGATTTGCCTATTCTGAATATTTCATATAAATGGAATCATATAATGGGTGACCTTTTTGACTGGCTTATTTTGCTAGCATAGTGTTTTGGGGGTTCATCAGTAATCTAGAATGTATCAGCACTTCATTATTTTTTATAATGGAAAAATACTCCATTATATGAATATATGACTATACAATTTATTTATTCCTTTACCAATTAATGAACATTTATATTGTTTCCACCTTTTGGTTATTATGAATAATTATGCTGTGAACACTCATGTGCAAATTTTGGGCGACGGTACATCTTCATTTCTCTTGGATATATACCTAGAAGTGGAATTGGTGGGTCACATGCTAACTCTATGTTTAACACTTTGAGGAAAGACCAGATTGTCTTTCAGAGCAGCTATGCCATTTTATATCTCTAGCAGTGACATATGAGAGTCTCAGTTTCTCCATTTTTGTCAACACTTGTTATTGTCTTATCTTTTTGGTATTTGTCATCCTAGTGGATATGAAGTGGAATCTCATTTGGGTTTGATTTGCAGTCCTCTGATACTTAATGATGTTGAACATCTTTTCATGTGCTTATTTCCAGTTGTCAGTCTTCTTGGGAAAAACTCTATTCAAATCTTTTGCCATTTTTTAATTGGTTGTCTTTTTGTTATTGAGTTTGATAATTCTTTATACACTCTAGAAACAAGTCCCTTATTAGATATATAATTTGCAAATATTTTCTCTCATTTTTCTATGGGTTTCCTTTTCACTTTCTTGACAGTTTTCTTTGAAGCACGAAAGGTTTTAATTTTGATGAAGTCCAATTTACACATTATTTCTTTTGTCATTTGAGATTTTGATGTCATAGCTAAGAAGAATTTGCCTAAGCCAAAGACAGGAATGTTTACTCCTTTATTTTCTTTTAAGAGTTTTATAGTTTTAACTCTTGTACTTTGATCTGTAATCCATTTTAGCTAATTTCTGTGTGTGGTGTGAAGAGGGTAAAACTTAATTATTTTTCACATAGATATACCATGGTCCAGCACTATTTTTGGTAAAAAACTATTTCTCTCCTCTACAAATTGTCTTGGTCCTATTGTCAAAAATCAATTGATTATAGATGCATGGAGCAAATTTTGAAATCAAAAAATGTGAGCCCTCCAATTTTTTTTCCTCCTTTTTAAGACTGTTTGGGCTACTTTGGATCCCTTGAATTGCCATATAAATTTTGTGATTAACTTGTAAACAGGATGTAGGCTTTTCCAAACTACCCAGGTGATTCTAATGTATAGTCAGGGTTGCAAACCACTGATATATGTCTGAGAACCACAGATAATATTTACTGATCTACTACTACGCATCTAGCTCTCCACTGGGTGACTTACATTTTTTTCTTGAGTCATTTGATCCCTGCAGTAACCTTATGGGACAGACACTGTTATCTCTATTTACAGGCAATAAATTGGAGCCTAAGAAAGGTTAAAATCTTTTTTTTTAAGATTTTAAAAAATTTATTTATTTGAGATAGAATGAGAACGAGAGAGAGAGCATGAGTGGTGGGAGGCAGGGGGAGAGGGAAAAGGAGAAGCAGGCTCCCCACTGAGCAAGGAGTCTGACACAGGACTTGATCCCAGGACCATGACCTGAGCCGAAGGTAAATGCTTGACTAACTGAGCCACCCATGTGCCCCTGAGAAAGGTAAAATCTTGTCCATAGATAGTTGGTAGTGATGTTGAGATTTAAACTTAGTTTTTGCATTAATTATTCTAATTCTTACCCAAGAAATATAGATCAGATAGGCTGGAAACAACATTTAAACACCTATGGCATTTGTACACTCTCATAACATTCGTATTAGAAACACAGTAAATCAAGTTTATTTGATGTACCTGAATCATGAAGGTATACAGGAGGAACATGAAAAAAGATGAAGTTTCTTAGGTAGGAGGAGCCATACATGGTGTTTGCCAAATGGCAGATAGTGATAAATATTTCGTGTTCCACAACAACATTTAAAAGAGGGGCAGTCTGCCTAGTTTTTAATAAAGTTAAATTTACTTAAAATACTTGGCTTCTGAGATTATTTTCTTTACTGACATGTGCATCTATGTAAAACATATTCTTGTTAAATTATGTAGATAGTATAAAAATTATTTGTTTTACCTTTTGCTCTCTTGAATAATAATAGAAAGTTTGAAACCCTACATAAGTCTCCCAAAATTGTTTATTTAATTTTGCTGGTTGAGAAAGCCCAAGTCTGGAAACCACCACCACATGCAATAGTGAGCTACTGAGGAATTTTGAGTGAAGTGAAATGAAACCCTTAGACTAACATGTAGGTAAGAGCACCCTACCAACAAATGGTGTTAGGGCAGCTGCATATCCACGTACAAAAAAATGTTAGACTCCTACCTCACACACTATACAAAAATTAACAAAATGGATCACAGACTTAAAGGTAGGAAATAAAACTTTAAAACCCCTGGAAGAAAACACAGGAGTGAATTTTCATGATCTTGGATTAGACAATGGTTTCTTACATTCAACACTAGAAGCATAAGCAACAACAAAATAGAGAAACTGGGCTTCACGAAAATTAAAACCTTTTTTACTTGAAACTATCAAGAAAGTGAAAAAAGATAACCCACAGAAAATAGGAGAAAATATTTGCAAATCATATACCTGATAAGAGATTTGTATCTAGAACATATAAAGAATTATTATTACAACTCAACAACAAGAAGACAAAATCCCAATTAAAAATGATTTTAATAGACAAAGATTTGAATAGATATTTCTCCAAAAATATGCAACTAGCTACTAAGCACATGAAAAGACATTCAACATCATTAGGTATCAGAGAAATGCAAATCAAAACCACATTGAGAGTCCACTCCATGAGCACTAGGATGGATGTTATCTAAAAGATAGACAATAATGAGTATTGACAAAGATGGAGAAACTGATGGGGGCTGACAAAAACAGTCTAGAAAAGTGGATTGTGATAATGATACACAGCTCAGTGGATATACTAAACAACACTGAACTCTATACTTTAAAGGAATGAATAATATGGTTTGTGAGTTACTACAAAATGATTAAAAAGGAGGAAAAGATCATCATGTGTCAATGTGGAAGACGGGATGTTAGACTGACACTGTAGATAAGGAAGTGAGCCAAGAAAGTGTTGATATAATCCAAGGAAGTGATAAGCTGGGCTTGAATTAACAAAGGAAATGGGGATAATTCTGTGGCGGCAAGTGTTAGATCAGGAGGTACCTAGGCAAACCAACTCAACATCATCCTTAGTGGGTGATAACCACCAATTTATTTAAAAACACCCAGGGATGCCTGGGTGGCTTAACTGGTTAAGCATCTGACACTTAATTTCGGCTTACATCTCAGGGTTGTGAGATCAAGCCCTGGGTCAGGCTCCATGCCGGGTGTGGAGCCTGCTTAAGATTCTCTGTCTCTCCAAATCATAAGAGACTCTTAATCTCACAAAACAAACTAAGGGGGGCCGGGGGTAGAGGGGTAGGGAGGGGAGGTGGGGTTATGGACATTGGGGAGGGTATGTGCTATGGTGAGTGCTGTGAAGTGTATAAACCTGGCGATTCACAGACCTGTACCCCTGGGGCTAATAATACATTATATGCTTACAAAAAAATTTAAAAATTATTTTAAAAAATTAAAAAAAAATAATAAAGATTCTCTGTCTCTCTCTCTCCCCCTTCCTCCTTCCCTCTAAAAAAATAAATAAAAATAAAATATAAATAAAAAAAAAAGACACCCAGAACTGAGGCCTCTGTCCAGCAGTTCCTATCCTCCAACTGGCATAGCTGGAAAATAATTTTAATTAATTTTATTGTCTAGTGGCAAAATGTGCTTGTCTGTAGCGCCCTTTGAGGTCTGCCTTGTAAAAATTGGCACGTTGCCTTAACTCTTGAAAATTTTGTTTGTTTAGTAAATGATTAGGATCTGTTGTGGATTCTAGAATATATAAATGTCTGTACAAGAAAGGTCAGAGAGGCTAATTCTCAAATTAGAAATCTATAGTCGAAAGACTAAGCTGTTAAGCAGATGTGCAGAGGAAGGGCTCAAACTCCCCATGTGGCGTTGGACCAGCTCTCGCACCAGGAGTCCATCTGGGCTGTACAGAAAAAGCACAGCAGCACCAGCACGACATGGAGACTTCCTGAGGGCATCTCTTTGGAATACTGAGAAGGTCCTATCGATACTCCTGACATTCAGCTTAATCAAGATCGCACTCTTTTCGGCCACCTGACAATGTGTTTACATTACACAGACAGAATTTTTCTCTTAAGATTCCATTAAATATTTAGCACCACTAAAGAAAAATACAACCAGCCACATGGCTGTATCAGAATGGGAAATCAATCAGTTTTCAATCTTGTTTGGCAACCGTCTCACTAAACCAGGCGGGCAGGAATCCCATGGAAAGGGAGGAAGGGATATTAGGCCTTCAGCCAGAGATGAAATTAAATCTTTGTTGGTCCATCTACTTTAAAACCTGCAGCCCTTTCTGTATGCTGGCAAAGGGACACACTTGGAGAGGCAGAAGCCTGGCATCACTTTTGCCTGGAGAATCAGAGGTATCTCAGAAGTCATGCTGATTGTTTCCAGCACCTTCTTTAAAATGTTGCACTTTTCACCCATACATAGTTTTCTCCGGTATTCCCCAAAGGAAGATAGTGCTTGGGGTTTCGGAGTCTCGACAACAACCTGATGACAAAGTCAGGCATATTTAGTAACCAATTTAACTTTCATACGCCCGAGCAGTAGAAGTAATAGCAATAATAACAATAATAAAAATATTTTGCATTTATTTAGCATGGTACAGTTACAAAGCACTTCACATATATTATCTTATCTAATTTACCCAGTGGAGAAAACTGTGCTATTTAACTGTTCAATATATGTTTAATTTGGTTTTATTATGAAAAAATATGAAGCAAGAAGTTTTTCTCCATAGGAAAATAAAGGCCATAGAAGAGTTCCTAGCATAGCTTCTGTGGGAATGCTCAGCAGTGTTCTTTCTCCCTCCTGTCCCTCCAAAGATACTTTGGCTAGTAGTAAATGTTCCTAATACCTTCACCAGGAGCAGAGAGTAGCAACGATCTCTCCCATTTTGTCAGGAAGGATCCATTGAGCATCCCAAGTCCACAGAGGGGTAGACAAGAGCATATGATGAACTTGACCACATTTCTCTGATAAAGAGAGTCATAGCAAAGAAGTACGTTATCTACTTCTCGTCTGCTGGTTTGCCTCTCACTAGACCATAGACTTAATCTTGCAGTATAGGTTCTTACAGAAAACAGGACAATCTACCAGGATGAACCAGAGATTTAACACAAAGCTAATGAAGCCTGATCACCAGGGCCCTTGACATGCATGGGCTCCTTTTGGAGGTAAAGAGATCACAGAAGGAGGAACTGAATCTTCAGGTCTCCAATAACTTGTGATTTACCATTTCCTTCTAAAAATTTATTTTCTTACCTAATTTGTATTTGTAATTTTATTTTTTCTTAAAGACCCTCACTCCTCCCAATCATGTAGGCTTTAGGCCTCATGCCATTTGGATCCACCCTTGAAAGGACTTGATTCAAAATAATACCATAGCAGGGGTGCCTGTCTGGCTCATTCAGTAGAGCATGCAGCTCCTGATCTCAGGATTGTAAGTTCAAGCCCCACGTTGGGTGTAGAGATTACTTAAAAATAAAATCTTTAAAATTAATATTACTACTACTAATACCACAGCAAATGGCTTCAACCATCATAGCAAGGCCAGATTTGGATTAAATGCCAAACTATTGGTAGGTTCACTAGTGATTCAAAACTGATGAGATCAAACAGTAACACACCAAATTCAAATATGCAAAGTAAAAGGCGAATCTTTTTTTTTTTAATCCTGCATTTTTATTTTTCTGAAACTGATCTACTCTTCAGCTCCTCATCTTCCCCCTGGGTAGTAGGGAAAATTCAATTTGGTAGTTGTTGTGTTTTTTTCTCCTTTTTTTTTTCCACTCAAAATACTCATTTCCGGGTAAAAGCTTGAACTTTTTAGGATTTTCCACCTCCCCATTCTTTTCCCCAAAATGGTGTCTGGGTATAGGGAGTAGGGGTGGGAGGTATCCCTTGGTGTTTGTATCTAAGAGCAGAGGGCCCCTCTGATCTCATTCATGATGCCTGTGGTTTTTGTTTTTGTTTTTTTTTTCTGGCTCTCACTGGGTAAACTTTATGGGGATTTGCCGTGCTGGGAACAAAATGACTTCAACTGGGGGCATGCCCCCTTTTAGAGCTTAACACGCATGCCATCCTCCTCCCGCTGTCTTCCAGAATGCAGGAGGAAGCTGGAGTTGAGTAAGATTCTGGATAGCTAAACACAGGCCATTTCCCTCTGTAGGGCCACCCCCGAAGTGACCTCCCAGAGCACAAGCACACCACCTCCTCCATAGCAAGAGACATCAGGACACATATCTTCCCGTTGGCTTCCCCTCCCTCTCTCCCTGTTTCTTCCCACAAGGGAAGTTCTCAGAGAAAGAGGAAACTCCCCCACCACCCATGTCCCATTTTTCTCTTCCTTTCTTGAATGGGCTGCTTCTAAGTCATCTCCTTCCTCCTGGAACAGTAACCTTACAGCTCAACTACAGTAATGGAAAAAATGTCCTCTCTGTGTTATAGAAAAAGCATAACTATGCCTGATTTGTGCTTCGGGCCTGGTTCTTGATGTGTTAATTGAAGCTAACAGATTTTAGAAAATCCTTTTCATTTTCAGCTGATCCAGTTGTTCAAAATGATTGTCTTGCTGCCTGTGCCAAAGATCTGGATATCCAAAGCCATGTATCAACTCTCCCTTTACCTTTGCAATCCTATCCTAATAATCCTAATCCTCCCTGGGGCAAATGGATGCCTCTGGAACACTATGGGGATGTGCATGAAAGACTGCAGAAAGAAAAAGCATGTTAACATAATTCAAAATTATTACTTCTACCACAAGACTATTAAGAGGTCTTTTTTCAGATTTTCTTTGTAAGTATTTCTATTTTGAGCAGTGCTGTATTTTTGTTTTATTTCAGTTACTGGTCTAAGTGACCGTTTGCTACTCTGATATACTTAGAAACTAGTCAGGTAAGGGCATATTTATATTTGGTTAACAAATACCACTACTCAAATTCTTTGAGTAGTAGATATTAGGTAATAGTGAAATGGCAGGTGCCATCTGGAACCTTGGAGGTCAAATTCCAACCAGCAAGGTTCTCCCAGATTCCACTCCCAAGTAGTGACCTACTATATACACGTGGCTGTCCAGCTATATATACCTCAGATGTGGCTTGATATATACAGTATCTTTCTTTTTTTTTTTTTAAGATTTTATTTATTTATTTATTTGACAGACAGAGATCACAGGTAAGCAGAGAGGCAGGCAGAGAGAGAGGAAGGAAAGCAGGCTCCCCGCAGAGCAGAGAGCCTGATGTGGGCCTCGATCCCAGGACCCTGGGATCATGACCTGAGCCGAAGGCAGAGGCTTCAACCCACTGAGCCACCCAGGCGCCCCTATACAGTATCTTTCAAAGTGGCCTGGGTAACAACTAGAAGGTAAAGAGCAATTCATACTTAAGACATCCCAATAACAGAAGGACTATGGCAAGAACTCCGAACTAGTCTTCCTACATCTACCCTCTCTCCCTGTATCTTCTTTTCTACACAAAACCCAGAACATTTCTTATAAACCTAAATCACCCTCCAGTGGTTTCTCATTACTGAGAGCAAAAGTTCATGTTCTTTGCAACATCGCAGCAGGTCCTCCATGTCCTACCTCCTGCCTCCTCTTGCCCCATTCCAGCCACACTGGCCTCCCTGCTGTGCCTCCAACCCTTAGGCACACTCCTGCTTCAGGACCTTTCCAATTACTGGAACATTCTTCCCTGGGATACCCTGTGGTTCGTCCCCTCATTTCCTTCACACCCTGCTGAAAAGTCACCCCATCCCAAAAGTTCTGTTGGACCCCGCTCAATGAAGTCCTCTCCTTGCCTTACACATCACTATCTGCCTCTTTCCCTGTTTGGTTTTTCTTCCTAGCACCTACTCTGGTTGTCATAATTCATTTTCCATCTCTCCATTGGAAAGTATACTACATGAGATGGAATCAGCTTTATTTCTTGCTGAAATCCTAGTACCTAGAGGAGTCCCAGGCACAAAGTAGACTCTCAATTACAGTGACCAACTTATCCCAGGTCACTTAAAAACTTCTCAGTTTTAGCAGAAATTTTCACATCCTTGGAACCCACTCTGCCCCAGGAAATCTGACTGTTGGCAACCCCACTCTCAATAAATAGTTGGTGGTGAAAGAAAGGGGAAAAAAAAAATAAAAACAGGGAAGGTGTGTGGGAAGGGCTAGTGAAGAAAGGAGGGAGGGAGAGGGAGAGAGAGAGAGGGAAAGGATCTGAATATTTCCCTATTATATATGTGGAAAGCAAAAGAGATATTTTTGTACTGATTTCAGGGGATGCCTGGATCAAATTAAATATGTTTTTTAAAGCAGTGAGACCCTCTTATTCTTGGTTTTGATGTTTCACAGTACCATAACACATCTAATTGGAATTTCAATTTCAGGTTTAATATACTATGCAAGCTGGTGTAGGCTCTATAATTATGCATATTCATGGGAGCAATCATGCCCTTACTTTTGATATGACTGGCAAAGTAAGGTACTAACAAGAGAACAATAATCAAAAAACAGGGGGAGTACCGATTGTTGTTTACTTCCAACATTTTACTAGAAAAAAATGAAGCAAAATGAAAGACTGTTTCCAGTGATGTACTAAAACTAACAAAACAGTGTTACAAAATGTCATTTTTTCCCTTTCCCTTTACACAATAAAACATTGTAAAGCTGCACCATTGGGCAGTCTCTCCAACAGATGCAATGATATCCAAATGTGAAGGTACTTAATAATATTGCAGTTTTAATTTTTAATTCCTTTGATATTTCAAAGAATGTCCTTCGAACCACCCAGATCAAATCCAACTGGTGCTGTTTCTTGTGGATCCTTACATCACGGTCCCAAGGACCTACTGTTCTCTTCTGGGTGCATTTCAGTTATTTACCTGGATACTTCAGTATGTCTGGGCTGGGCGTGTCCATTTGTAACCAGTTGTGGAATGTAATAAAGGAAGATCTGACTTCCTAAGCTTGTAATTGTCAGTTATGTATCAGGACCAAAGACTCACTGTTGAGTATCTGTTTCATTTGATCTAATAAGCAAATAATTACATACCTCGGTGGTTGTATCGAAATAAGGTTATTGCTGCCTTGTAGTCTTATGGCAATGGGAGAAGAAGCTTCAGAAATCAAGGCAAGGAAGAAAACACTTTAAACTCAAGATGTACTATTCTATATCCTCAGGGCGTGGCAGAACGCCCAACTCACTTACTGCAGGCCTTGGGAGGTTGATTATCTATTATGTCATTCCATCCTGTAAGCCACCCTGTGAAGCAGGTGTTATCACACCTTGCCTGTAAAGCGCGGAGAGGTTCAGCAGCTTGCGTGAGATCAGATGACAGGTACACAGGAGAGGCATGCTTCGAACCTTGCCCTTCCAACCGTAGTCTGGTCATCATTCCAGGACTCCTGTGCATTTCCTCCAGTAATTGAACTGATTTATGCGAACCATTTCCTGTTGTTTTACTGTACCAAAGCCTATCTACAGAAACGTATGGAAGGTTTGTGCCCAAGCCCACTTCTGTATTGTGTGTGTACTTTCTTCCTGACACTCTCTTTGCAGACCATCTCTAACCCAGCATGAGAGTTGTCCATAAACCCTGTGCAGTCGCTTTGTAATTTGGAATCTCTACAGGAGCTGACTGCATTGAAACAGTGCATGGATTAACACCTACTTCAATACACACAACCATTCCCCACCGACTCCAGCAGTTTTTACCCAACCAAACAATAGCAGACTGAGCTCCTACACCATGGAGAGGAGGCGATGGAAAGGCGTAGTAGAAATACTGACACACCGTACATTACTTAGCGTGCAGGTGCATTAATGAGCCCTCGCCTCAAATCCCAGGTTTGCCAGGAGTGTCTGCGCTCGTGTATCACAGCGAAGCCAGCTCGGGTGTGAGGGGAAATGCAAGTAATGTTCATGCCTGTGCTAAGCATTTCCTGGAACCCATCACAAAAGATGCATTTTTCCAAATGGATTTTGTTAATTTAGTTTATTTTGCTCCTCTGGTAGCTAGAAACCTAGGGGGAAATTGAGAAGAATAAATGGGTGAAAATGCTCCAGGGGATGGCTTGTCTTTGGAAGCACCCCGGCATTCTGAGAGAACCTTGGTGAGTATTGCTGTCAAAGGCTCTGCTATGCATTTTGCAGAATAAAATAACCCCTTCTTCAGCTGCTGATAAGCCATTCTCTAGGGAAATGAATGAAGAGCCATATACTACTGTCTCTGCTGCTCAAATGTACACTTGTTTGAAGTGAAAGCAACCAAAACAATATAAAAAAATAATAGTTTAAAAAATATGATGTTTTCCTTCCAACACATATTTTGTCTTATTGATACAAAACAAGTTCAGTACAGGCAAGAAGGAAGAAGTATTCCAGACTGAAAATGGATTTCAGCTTGGCAAAAATGAATTAGTAGGAACACGGTAAGTCACTTATTTCACCCAGTACAAGGCCTGCCAGATTAACCTTGCGTGAGCTAAGACAACTAAAGAAAATTCTGTGTTTCTTCTGCTGCAAAATTAGCCAGGCAAATCAAAACAAGACTCCTAGGCAAATCAAAATGACATGTTCAAAATAAAATCATGTTAATATGGGTTGCAAATGCAACTTTATTAGCAAGTCAACTTTAGGAGAAGTGCAGTCTGGATGTGAAAACCTGATTGCTTGAAAAATGACTCCCAAATAATTACTCTCTTAATAGGACCACAATTAAAATCACGCAGGGTAGAATGTGGAGAGCCTCCTCCCACTTCGCACCCTGTGTATTATTTATGGCTGCAGGTTAGGTGATAGCCCCAAATATCATATTTCTTACCAGAAACAGCACTAAGTAATTGGGTGCTGCAGGGCTTACTGTTCAGTACTGAGTCATTTTGATTAGACCCATATTTTATCACTCTGAGCATCAGAGATTTTTTTTAAGCCATAGAACTTCTGTGTTCTTGCATTTGATGTTCATAAAATTGAGGAAACCAGTGTTTCCATCTACTTTTCTCTTCAAGAATCAAGTGACTTAGTGTCTCATCTAGGTTCAGGTGGTGTGAATCACCAATCACTTTCCATCTGATGCTAGATGTGAACGCCATCCGTTTTCCATAACTGAGCGGCAAAGTTAAAGGGCTGGGCCGTGCTCTAAACTGTGCAAGTGTTGGATCTAATGTAGTGAGTTAATTCAGCCATTTCTCAGTAGTGTACACTCATGTTAGTTGAGCTAATAATGTCCATCTGAAATCAACACGAATTTTATGGAATATCTTAATAAATTTATTCCAACTTTATGGAATATGTTAATAAAATATCTTTATAAGATATATAAGACCTTTATGAAATATCATTAAAGTGTATGTATAGGGGCACCTGGGCTGCTCAGTCGGTTAGGCCTCTGACTTTAGCTCTGGTCATGATCCCAGGTGCCTATTTCTCCCTCTGCCCCTCCCCCTGCTTATGCGCTCTCACTCTCTCTGTGTCACATAAATAAATTAAAAATATATATGTATAGTAATGGGCAATTCTTTACCTATGCTTTGGATCCTCTGCCCTCAGTCCAAGGGTCCTCGTTTTGCTTTCCTCCCAATCTCCCTGCTTCCTTCCCTCCTTACCCCCTCCATTCTTTCTTTCCTTCCTTCCATCTGCCTTCCCTTCCTTCCTTCCTTGCTTTTTCGCTTCTTTCCTTTCATACATTCAATGAGTTCTCTGTACTGTTGATTTTTCTCCATGCAACCTATGAAAATGCTTAATTCCATTTATGCTTAATTCCATTTTTCTTACTTTTTATTTTTTCAATCCCATACTCTCCTGTCTTTAATATGATAAACTCTTCTATCCTTAAATAACTACTTCAAAGTGGTGCGTACGTCTTTCTCCCTAAATTTTCATCGTCTTCTCTAATTCATACAGCTCGGTTCTCACACTACCATACCAATAAACTTGCCAATGGTGTACAGTGTTGTGAAACTGCATGGATATTTTCTTTGTTTTTATTTCTCTTTCTGGGGCATCTGACCCATTTCCCTTTATCAAAATTCTCTCTTCTATTCCCTTGGGGGCCCTCACTCTGTATGTTCCTCTTTCATCTCCTTCTTTGGATTTTCTTTTTCTTAATCCAGAAATATCGTTCTCCCCAGGATCTTTTTCTTGGTTCTTTCCCTTTTGTTCTATATATAATTCTTTAGGTGACTTCATCCATGTCCATGGACTCAGCACTTCTATGTTCATATTCTCAGCCTGTGAGATCCAGAATCAAGAATCAGTTATCTATAAGATGTCTGTACTTCAGTGTCTTTGTAGGCAACTAAAACTCAAACTGCCTGAAACTGAGCACATTTTCTTTTCTCCCAAAACTTCTCTTTGGTTTATTTTCCCTAAGATGGGCAAAAATGATATCCTTAGTGATGGACAAGTCTTCTCATCTTCCACATTCAATTTTGCATCGAATTTTATCTGTTCTATGTCATATCTGTACTTCTCCCATTTCCACTGCCTTTTTTTTTTCCTTTTTAAGTATTGTTGCTGAAATTAATTACATACAATATCCTGTTATTGTCAGGTGCACATCATAATGATTCGATATTTTTATACATTACAAAGCGATCCCCATAATAAGTCCAGTTATCACCTGCTGCATTTTAATTGGAATCTTTCTACTGAATTATTAAAATTTCTTTTGAAATATTATCTGTACTTCTGGTATGACCTCCTCCAAAAAACAAATCCAATCATATCACACCCCTGATTAAAATCTATCTATGGTTTCCTACTGTATTAGTCAGGGTTCTAGAGAAATAGACCTGATTGGTCATAAGATACTGGACCCCACAATTATGGAGACTGAAAATCCATCTGGAAGCTGAAGGAAAGCTGGTGGTACAGTTCGAAGTCCTAAGAACCAGGAGCTCTGAAGAAAGGAGATTGATGTCCCAATTCAAATAGTCAGGCAGAGAGGGAATTCAAACTTCATCTGCCTTTTTGTTCTACTCAAGCTCTCAATGGATTGGATAGTGCCCTCCCACGTTGAGTAGGGTCATCTAGCTTACTCAGTCCACCAACTGAAATGCTAACCCTTCCAGAAACACTCTCAGAGACACACCCCAAAATAGTATTTAACCAGCTAAGTAGACATTCCTTAGCCCTTTCAAGTTAACACATAAAATTAATCATTATATCCACTATTTATATTGTGTCCCTTCTACAGTATTTTCTTTATGTTTAGCATGGGCTTACATAAAATATTTATGGTTATAACAATCTATTTTAAGTTGATAATAACTTCACTTGTATCCAAAAACCCTACACCTTTACCTGTACACATTATACATTACTGATATCACATTTGACATGTTTATATTATGTATCCATAAATATAATTTTATTTAGTTATTTTTAATACTTTTGTCTTTTATCTTTTACAGTAGAATTAAAAGTGATTTCCTTTAACTATAGTGAACAAACTGATGGCCACCAGAGGGGAGGCAAAGTGGGGTGGATGGGTAAAATAGGTGAAGGGGATTAAGAGTACATGTACTGTGAGCACTGAGTCATAGAGGATTGTGGAATTGCTGTATTACACAACCGAAACTAATATAGCACTGTATGCTAACTCTAATGGAATTAAACTTTAAAGAAATGTGGGAAATGAAAAATTAGATGTATGACTGGACACTAGATTAAAAATGTTGAGTTAAATACAAACCAGAAAGGAAAGTGA
Source organism: Meles meles (assembly GCF_922984935.1). Classification (NCBI taxonomy): domain Eukaryota; kingdom Metazoa; phylum Chordata; class Mammalia; order Carnivora; family Mustelidae; genus Meles; species Meles meles. The sequence continues at coordinate 152,550,778 of NC_060066.1, read as the reverse complement.
TTTATCCAACTATAGTAATATGGTATTTTGTATTTATTTATTTATTTATATACATACCTTTACCAATGAGTTCCATATTTTCTTATACTATCATATTGCCGTCTAACCTCCTTTTGTTTCAACTTGAAGAACTCCCTTCCACATTTCTTGTCAGGCAGGTCTAATAAGTGATGAATTCCCTCAGCCTTTTGTCTAAGAAAGTCTTTATCTCTCATTTATTTTTGAAGGACAGTTTTGCCAGGAATAGTATTCTTGGTCAAAATACTAATTCCAGCACTTTGACTATATTATCCTGAACCTTCTAGCATGCAAGGTTTCACTGAAAAGTCTGCTGATAATCTCATGGGCGTTCCCTTGAGACAAGTCACTTTTCTCTTCCTGTTTTCAAAGATAGATTTATTTATTTATTTATTTATTTATTTATTTATTTACTTATTTATTTGACAGAAGGAGATCACAAGTAGATAGAGAGGCAGGCAGAGAGAGAGAGAGGGAAGCAGGCTCCCCGCTGAGCAGAGAGCCCGATGTAGGACTCGATCCCAGGACCCCGAGATCATAACCTGAGCCGAAGGCAGCGGCTTAACCCACTGAGCCACCCAGGCACCCCTCTCTTCCTGTTTTCAAAAGTATTTCTTTGTCTTTGACTGTTGACAATTTGATTATAATGTGTCTTGGTGTAGATTTCTTTGGGTTCATCTTTTTTGGGATCCTTTGAGATTTCTGAATCTGGATGTCTGTTTACTTGCCCAGATTTGGGGAGTTTTCAGCCATTATTTCTTTGAATAATCTTTTTGCCCGTTCTCTCTCTCTTCTCCTAAATAATATACACAATAGGGTCTCATAATATGTCTATTGGTTTACATACGGTGCCACATAAGCCCTTAAGCTATCTTCACTCTTTCTCACCCTTTTTTCTTATTGTACACCCACTGTTTCTAGACCCTAGTTTAGCAGATGAGATTTTTCCTGAACTCATCCTGAACCTATCTCCTACCTCCTTGTGTTCTTCCCATCTCTACAGTTAGACCAAACTACTTTATTTTCATAGTACATTATGGATTACTTTATGTTTGTTGTTGTTTGTTTGTTTTTACAACTTTTTGTCTCCACTTCCCCCTGTGATAACTTTCTATATCCCAACCCCCTTCTTGTAGCATCCTCTACTTTGTCTTTAAACCTTAGATCTGTCATCCCATCTACTGGGAAATTTGGTGTAGACCCCCCTCTCAAGTTTACATGCCCTTCTCTTAGCACTTATTAACTTTACTGTGTTAATGATAATGTTCTATTTGTCTTCATTTGCTTTGAGCTTATCAAGATATGTAGTTTTTATTAGATGTTCAGTAAATGTTTATGGACTAAATGAACAAATTAATGAAAGCAAATGAATGACTGAGCCCCTCTTGGTCCCCTTGAATCAAAAAATGTGGGCTGCCCCTGTATCCCTCTTATTTTTAAAAGAGGTAACTTCCACATTTATTCAGGCCAATCATCCTTATACCATTTGAAGAATATTCAAAGTTGAAGAATTATTCAAAGAACATTCAAAATGTATTCTTTTTATTGAATATAATATGTTCAATATAAATAGTCAGTATCAGAGGTTGTAGATGTACCAGGTCTTCTTTCTTTTAGAAAATCATATTTTTTGTATGGAACTGTGTTGAATTCCTCACCTCCATTAACTTGGATTTTAAACCTTCAGAGGGCTAGAGTATTTACTATCTTATAAATGCAAACACTCCTTTTTCCTAGATAAATAGAAAAGGATAGCTAGAATTATAAATAAGACTGAAAGGTCTGTTTTGCCTGAGTGACTTCTCTTTATTTACCACATGTAAAGAGTGACTGAATTCATTGTCACCCTATTATGTAAGTGTTAATTCAAAACCATTGTGGCACTCACTGTACCTTGTACTATTTGGTTCTGATGGTTTGTAAGGGAATGATTTTTGCAACAGCCACATGGCTTTTCTTACTCTTACAAAGAGAAAAGAGGGGAAAGTTTCTATATTCTCTTGTAGTAACTCTTTTAGTAGAAATTATTGTCTTTAAATCAAAATAAAAATACAGAATAACATCACTTGGTATCCTCTGTTTTTCTCATATGTTAGGCGTTTTTGTTAAATAAGTTATCTTTCACATGGGAAAATCACCCTTAAGTCAACAAAAACATTAGCCAGAATTGTTGCTGTAGTTCTTTTCTTTTTCTTCTTTTTGGTTGGTTGACTTTACAACTCTTTATATGAACTATTTTTCTTTACTATTCCAGTAATATCTCAGCATTTCATTTACTTTTTAAAAAGGTTATGATATTTTCCTAACCATGTAACATACCTTTTCCTCTTTTTATAACAAAAGAGATTAGGTGACTTTGATTGACTGAAACAGTGCCTGACACACAGAAAGTGTTATTAAGTGCTCAGAAAATGTGTTATGTATGAATGAATGAACACAACTTCAGGTAAACATAAGAATAAAGAAAAAAATTAAAGTGAGGCTATAATTAGTAGTGTTTTTGTTTGTTCTCCTATGCATTATCTCTTGGTGGTTTCCCAAGAAGAGTTAATTGTCTCTGTGACAAGGACTTTATATCCTTATGTCACTGGCCTCCATTCCTTTCCGCCATCAGTTTTTCAAATTATTTTACCAGATCACCAGATGCACACCATTAGCTACTGAAGAATCTCTTGTCTGTCTCTTTAGCTTCTCCATAAATACACACATTTCTTCATTTGTTTTTAAGGCAATGCTGTATGTGTAATCATGTGTGAATCTTTATTGAACACTTATGGAATGAGCCACCTGTTCTTACAAATTAGCTGAGTCCTCAAGAAGGCCCAAATTAGTGAATTAGTTGATGAAGGAAATTTGTTGCAGAAACAGCAGGCAGCTAAGAAATTTTTCAGCTTGTCAAAAGTATTGTTAGGCTTATGGCTTGGCAAAGAGACAAGAAGATACCATTCTAGGTAGTGACTTAGTACCTTAAATTCACTAGAGAAGAAAATGAAATTGCTTGTCTTATCAGTTAAGGGAAGCTGTGCTGAACTCAGACTGTAGCCCAGAAAGTTAACTAAGTTTTATAGAAATGGATAATCTTTGCTCAGTGATCAATGCAGCTCGATTAGAAATGTGTTGCTTGAGGAGTTGTGGGAAAATAGGCTTCATTGTTTTAGTTGTACCTCGCGCTCAAGGCAATGCTGAGCAAACCTGAGAAGTCACTTGGCCAACTCTCATTCAGGGAGCATGCCAGGCTCCCGATGATTCTCACAGGCACTTTTTAAAGTGATTACCAGTCTTTGTGAATGAAACTGTCTTTTGGCTCCTCTCAAAAGCGTCTAGTTCCTTGTTGAAAAGTCAAAGGCAATATGAACCCTCTGACAGGTCATTATGTCACCTGCCTCCTCCTTCCACTTTACAAATCCTGTAGTTGATTGGCATGCAGTTAGCATCATAATCACATATATCTTAAACACCCAGAGGCAGTGTTCTTGAATTCAAGGAAACAGTGCTTTCTATGCGACTTTTTTTATATTCAACTCTGTTTATTGCAGCATTATTTTTTATTTAATTTTATTTTTTTCAGTGTTCCAAGATTTATTGTTTATGCACCACACCCAGTGTTCCATGCAATACGTGCCCTCCTTAATACCCGCCACCAGGTTCACCCATCCCCCCTCCTCCCCTCCAACATTCTCAGTTTGTTTCTCAGAGTCCACAGTCTCTCATGGTTCATCTCCCCCTCCGATATCCCCCCCTTCACTTTTCCTCTCCTTCTCCTAATGTCCTCCGTGTTAATTCTTGTGTTCTACAAGTAAGTGAAACCATATGATAATTGACTTTCTCTGCTTCACTTATTTCACTCAGCATAATCTCCTCCAGTCCCATCCATGTTGATGCAAAAGCTGGGTATTCATCCTTTCTGATGGCTGTGTAATATTCATTCCATTGTATATATGGACCATATCTTCTTTATCCATTTGTCTGTTGAAGGACATCTTGGCTCTTTCCACAGTTTGGCAATTGTGGACATTGCTGCTATGAACATAGGCCTTTCTTTTCACTAAATCTGTATCTGGGGTAAATATCCAGTAGTGCAATTGCAGGGTCATAGTGTAGCTCTTCTTTTAATTTTTTTGAGGAATCTCTGTGTGAATTACACAGTAGGGAACAACTCAAGATTGGACCCTGCCCTGATCCAGGGATCCTAAGTGTTCAATTTATTCTCTACCCAGATCTTGTGAGACTGCGTGGCCTAGGTCACATTTCCTGTGCTTCATCTACATGGAGGAAAAGAAAAAACAATCTCTTGACTTCGTGTTTTTAGACATGTTGGCCAGATTTGTATGCAGGTATGGCCGAGGTAACATCGTATTCCTTTTGATGAAGTTCTAGAACTTAGGTGAGGTTCGGTGGGCTGAGGTCTGGAGCCGATGACCAAGAAAGAATTCTTGAGACATCTTTGGTGCAAAATGGTGGTATATTAAAGCACGGGGACAGGACCCGTGGGCAGAAAGAGCTGCTGCCCCGCGGTTGTGAGGGATGGCAGGTTACGTACCCTGCAGTTGGGGGAAGGTGAGGGGAAGGGAGGTTTCAAAGGAGTTTTCATATGCTAAAGAGGGCCTACAAGGTGCTGGGAGTATCCCGGAGGTCTTAGTGGGGATACCCGGAGGCTTGATCAATGTTGTCTTTTGGCAAGCTATTAACATCAAGATAGTTGGGAGATTCCTGGTGGGATGTCACAATCCTGCTATCTTTGTTAGTGAGATTTAGGTTCAGAAGAGATTTAACTTTATTTACATTTCCTTCTACCTCAGCCTCCTTCAGTTTTGTGTATGGAGGGGAGGGCAACCTTAGGGCTTGAGGAACTGAGTTATTTGCCTCTGGAAATTATCAATAGCACAAGGTAACTTCTTTGTTTGTAGATCTCTAGGACATTGTAAACCAAGGGGAACTATTTGTTTCTCCTTTATGGCGGTCAGGCGTGCCTGAGGAATGCTACACATATTACCGAGGGGAGCAGATGGAGAGGGGGTGCAAGGTGCCAGCTTTTGCTTTGTCCTCAGCCAGCCTCCTGCTCCCTCATCACTTTTCTCTCTCCTTTTATTTTTGTATCCTATAAAAGTAATAAAAATTCATTTTAGAAAAATCATGAGAAATGAAAAAGCATAAAGAAAAAAATAAGCACATTTAATAAATCATCTATTGAGATATAATTACTGTTAACATTTTGTGTTTATCATCTGGTCTTACAGCTGTAGAAAATAATGGGTGGTCTCATTGTGTTCTTTGAGTACTTAGAGCTATTCTGGGTAGGTTTGGGTGGTGGCAGGGGCAGTAGAAAAGTAGTCAAGGAAAATATTCATGCTAGAAAAATACCTTTATCTTTTTTGTCCATTCTTGTGGGTAAGAAAATATTCAACATTCAAAAAGTATTACTTGAACACCTACTATGCACCGATTGCTATTTTAGGTACTAAAAATACTGTAATTAATAATCCAACAATGTCTTTGTAAGGGACATAATAATGGAAACAGGAAAGGAAAGGGTAGAAATACCCAGTGTAAAACTTTAAAATCCAATAAAAAATTTGTAGCCAAACCATTCTAAATAAGCATTTATAGGACTTGGTATCTGGTACAGTTTTGAGTGATGATGTGTTAAATTCATGATCAGAAATTTTTATCTAATCTATGTGTCTAAAATAGTGGATTACATAAAAATGAGAAAGTCTTATTAGTCTTTTTTCTAGATGATATTTTACAGTCTTTTGACAATTATTTAAGTCTGCACATGGATAGAATTTATCATCAGTTGAGTCAAATCTATTAGGCTCATAGACTCTCAGAGATAGAAGAGACTTGAATATTACATGGTCTGCCCTCTCTGTTCTACCTACTCTATACTCCTGTTCCCCATGGCTGAATTCTCTCCCTAGCATATGAATCATTAATTATCCGCCTCTTTTTAAAACCTCCAGGCACGGGAATCTCTATTCTTCTTCAGGCAGCCCGTTCTACCAGGCGGTAGCTCCAGTTTTTAAAATGTTCTTCCTTTACGACCTGTGGTTTCTTCTGTTGGAAGTAACGTGCAAGTCTCAGAAAATGTCTCAGGTAAAGGAATTGAGGCATGAGCATATTACTTTCTCAAGCCTCCAAGGTCAACCAGCCAGAGACACCCCGAAACTGTCTAAGGTACTAAACTCTCTTTCATTAAACCAACGAAGAATAGAATGGATAAGGAAACTCCAGTGGTGTATGGAAGGACTCTATCACTCCTTTGTCAGCAGGGTTGATTTCGTCTGACTTAGCTAGTTGGAAGGGTGACCCCTTCCTCCCTCCCTGATCCTTGTGTGGCCTGCCTCAAGCTAAGGCAAAGAATTTGGTCTTGTAAACTCTATCTGGGCTCTTCTTTGGTCAAGAGGAGCTGAAGAGCTGAGACATGTTAATGGAAACTCTGCACTTGGAATGGCAACTTGAAGCAGCCTAAATACCTATTTTTGTAGCTGAAATGAGACGCTGACATGCAGACTAAGCTGTCATGTAAAGTAGTAGAGTGTTGGATGGGTTGGAGTGGACTGGCTTAGAAGATACTGAGGAGGGAGGTTTGAAGGCAACTAATATGGGAGTGCATAAGGCATCCAGAGTAACTCTCGGGTTCTGATTTGGGGAGTTAGGGGATGGTGGTGCCCCCACAAACTTAGGTAAAGAATCATGAAGGAAGAGCACATGATGAAAATCTACCAGAAAGAGGACATGAGCAATGGTGTGTTCACTGGTGATGGCATTCAGGCACCCAGGCCTGGGAACTTTTCTTCAGGCATGTAGGCCCAGCCTTAGAGGTATGGAGGACTACTGGGTCAGTAATGCATCTTTTCTTTGGAATGTTAGCTTTCTTGTTTAAGATAAGAGCTCCTGGTTAAAAGCTGTATGTCAGTCCCTGTATGGGGGGTGCTCCAAGATCTAATTTTATTTAAGGACTCCAAGGCACAGAGGCTAGCCAAGATTCTGAGAAGATACCAAATAAAAATCTTGGAACCAATGGAAAGCAATTTTCATAATTAGGAGGAACATAGCACCCCATATATCATCGTTAGTCTGAGACAGGGAACAGAAGGTTGGGGTGGAGGAGGATGGTTTCTCTAAACAGGGAACAGGTGGCCAGTGTAGTCAGGACCAGCTAGGGAAACCTTAGGCAACTCTGCTCAAAGAATGTCTCCCCTAGAGACTGTTAGATGCAATGGAGAACAGGATTTTTAGTTATTTGGCAACGAATGTTGCTCTTCATGATGGTGCACTTGTTCTTAAAGCAACACGGGGAAAGGCCAAGGGATAAAATGTAATGCAATCCATAGACACTACGGAAAATGAAGTGTTTTTGTATCTCCTAATAAACCAAAGTTTTGATACCATAGAATGTCCAAAAAGAAATCTGGCTCTCATTTGAATTGCTTCCTGTACCAAATGAGGTACAGTTGAATTGTTTGCTCCCAATCCATAATGATGATAGCTTTTCCCTTGCTGCAGTTAGACCAGGAATGTCGGCGGTCAGGTGCTGTGGAAGCCGGACACAAACAGGTAATAACACCGCATGAAGGGCTAAATTTTAGTCTCCTGAGACACAGGCCGTGCAAATTTCTGTGGCTTACAAAAGAGGCATCTGTCACACCTTAGAGCTTGTCTTGTAGACTTAGTTTCATAAAAGTTGTCTAATAACTCTGGAATATACAGATGACATGTTAGAATAAATGCCAGAGGGATGAGCTTGAAGGATCGTGATGAATCATTTCCACAGTAGTCTCAAGGAACAAGAGCGTTCCCATAGCTGAAGGAGTACATTTGCATGTGTAACTAATTCCCTTCAGTCTCTCTCTCTTTCTGTATATGTATAAAATAATATGTATATGTATGTATATGTAAAATATCTTTACATATGCAATATATATTCCTCTGAAACAATCATACACACTCATTATCTGGAGGCTAGAAGCTCCAGTACTGATCCAGTAGGCTCTGTTGCCTGGGAGGAGTGTCCCCTCTCCCCATAGGTATCAATATTCTGGCCTTTTCCCATCCCATTCAAATCGTAACTCTCCGTCTGTTCTTCATGGAGCTTTTTCCTCATCACTATAGCTGTCCTTAGCTTCCCTTCTCCCTGAACTATTTAGAGTCTGTGACATATATCACACAATCGTCCACTTTGACAGATTGTTCTGCGATGGTTCCTTTCCCCTCCCTACCTGGCCTCTGAGACCAAAGCCAGCCTCGCCATTCCTGCTCTTCCCCGCTCTCCCTGCTCTTTCCCGCTGCCGCAGCATCTGGTCCAGAAGTGCCCTTGCAGCCACTGCCCCCGTCCCCCCACCCCCAAGAAAGGAACAAAGGAAAAAAAAAAGCAAAACAAAACAGATTTCTACTTCTGTGGTTCAAAGATTAAAATTGTGGTTTTGTGCAAAGTTCTTTTCCTTTGTTCACTTGATGCATAATTATTCAGATGGGATAGCAATGGCAAATTCCCCCCCCCCCCCCCAAAAAGGAAGGGAAATTTTGCTATGTAAATGTTTTTGAAGGTTTTCTCTCTCTTCTGGTCTGTTTTGTTTCACTTAATTTATCCTCATGGAATCTTATTCAAGCCAAACTTGTTCATCTTCCTATTATTCTGATTTTGATTATAAGGTTGTGGAATGGAGTGCTTCGTGGTTCCTCCAAAGGAACTGGTTTGTAGAAAAGGCCGTGCTAGGCTCCATCACCACTGTGACCTTCTGCTGAGAAGGTAACCTTTAGTAAGAGCTATGGCCTCTTAATCTTTGAGTGGAAATTGCTCTTGTGAAAATAGGGCCTGATAGTATCTTGGCTCACTAATTCATGCCATGTGAGCCAAAATTAAAGCATTAAAATTTCATAGATATAATATCATGTATAAATCATGTCATAAAAACATTCATTTCCTATAGACCTTGAACACTGGGTATGTCTTCCTCCAGCTGTTGTTTCAAGTTCATTACAAGCACAAGCGTGTCTGTCAAAAATAAAGCTGAGGTAAAGTGGGGAATATTTAGGGCCAACACAAATATTTAGAGCCAAAGCCTCAAGATGCCATCCTCTCATCCCCATGCACACATTGCTGCCATTAGTAGGAATGACAACCTCAAGCATACCTCAATGCAATGATAAAGCTCCACAGAATTGTATCCAGCAGGCAGTTCTGGGAAGGCATCTCTGCTGACCTTATTCTGTTTAGATGGGGAGAGACTATTTACCACTTTCCCCAAGTTTCTCTTCATTAAATTTCAATATGTTCAGTGAGTGAGCACAGTAGACTAATTAAGTAGATGGTCAACATTTGCCATGTTTCAAAAAATGACAGACCTTTCCTTCTGCCATTTATCCTTAGAAAGCAGATGGGAAGATGATAATTGTTTAAGTTACAGAAATAATTTGCCCTAGTTTACTACTCTGTCTTTTTAAAATCATCTTGGGCTACGCCTGGATAAAAATCCTTTTGTTCTTTCGAAGTGGTGGAAATTAGAATCTCCACATCGAGGTGTTTCCGGGAGGTACGTGGCACATGTTTGTTTGATTTGCAGATGCTAATGGATATATAATCACATTTGCCAACCATAAAACCCCTGTTGGTAAAACGCTTTCATCTGCTATAATCCACTACTTTCTTGAAACATGCTAATTTGCTCTAATAATGCAGGGGCCCTTAAGGGTTTCTGTGTTTGTAAACAACTAGTTGTGGTAAGCAATCAGACACAAGAGGCCATTATATAATAATCTGAACTCTAGTACTTTTCAGGAGTTTGGGAGCTTTTTGTTTGCTTGGGTTATTTTGTTTTCATTTCCTTGTGCTAGCATTTGACAGTGTGGTATTAAGATGGATGCTTTGACCTTTGATATGAAAAGTAGGTGAAGCATCTTTTTATCGCCTGATTTGTTGGAATGGAGAAGATTCTATATGGATTGAGTTCTTAAGATTAGCCTTGGGAAACTTGCAGCCCCTCTGAAGTATGAATTCCTAGGTCTAGTGCATTTTCTCCAGGCTAAAATCGAGGTGGACACAGACATTTGGTGGTGTAGGATTCTCTTCCTCTTCAAGGCATGTCTGCGTGCTCATTCACAAAGGACACACTTGATATCTACCCCTTAGCCATGCGACCAAGGTCATTTTTCTGGTACATAATCTCAAACGTGTTTTTGTACTAATTGAAATATTGGTGTATTTGTTTTCAGTCGGATCTTAACCTTCTCCGACAAGGCTATAAGCAGTGTCAAGCAGAATATCAAAAAAGATGCCTCTGAGGAGGCTGCATCGAGGCACGCACATATTTGTGTGGATGTAGTCATACATGTATTCTATTCAAGTGGACCGAGAGACTTTCTGGTTTTTTCTATCATATCTACATGTATTCACATCCTTCCATGTGGAGATAGCTTTGGACCTGGGGAAACCAAACCATTTGTTGTATAGTAACTTGACTGGAAAATCTGAAACAGCATAAAATAGTCTTGCTGGGCTCTTGGGATACAAGTTTATATATCTGGTAATTTTTTTCTTGGTTTTTATTGTGGAGAATTTAAAAATACAGAAATACAAACAAGGTAGTATAATGAACCTCCACGCTTACCTATCACCAGTCCCAACAAACATCCACTCATTGGTCTACCCTGCCCCTTCTCCACTATTAGACACACTCCCCACCCCATCCTCTGTATTATTTTGAGGCAAATCCAAAATCATTTTACTTCTATTATTTCCTTTTCTAAATACTTCAGTACATCTAAAAATTTTTTTAAAGGTCAGTTTTTAAATATGGCCAGAATGCCAATATCACATTTAAAAGTTAACCATACTTCTTCGTGTCATCAAATATCTGGATAGTGTTTACATCTCCATTTGTCTCATGTGTCATTAATGCTTCTATTTAAAACAAAAAAACCAAGATTTAAATGAAGTCCATATATTGCAATTGATAGATATGTCTGTAATGCTTTAAAAACTGTGTAGGTACTCAGGGGCACCGGGGTGGCTCCGTTTGTTGGGCGGCAGACTCTTGATTTTAGCTCAGGTCACAAACCTCAGGGTCCTGGGATCAAGTCCTATGTCAGATTCTGTGCCCAGTGGGGAACCTGCTTGAGGATGCTCTCTCTTCCTCTCTTTCTACCCCTCCCCCACTAAAATAAATAAATCTTTAAGAAATATATACATAGGTACTCCCTTCCTCTCCTTTTCCTTGCAGTTCACTTGTTGAAGATACTTGACTGCTTGTCCCATAGCTTGTCATTGTCTACCTTTTGCTGATTGCATCCTCATAGTATAGTTTAATGTGTTCTTCGGCCTTCTTATTTCCAGTAGTTAGTAGTTGGATCTACAGATTTGATCACATTCATTTTTTTTTGATAAGACGACTGCATATCTGATATCATCTACTTAGTAGATAGCACATATCTGGTTTCTGTTTTAAAGAGATGTTGGTGTTCAATTCTTAGTTCCACTAATTCATTAGAGATTATAAAACCATAATATTTTTATGTTCTCACACATTCTACGTTTATTAAATGTAATATTTCCGTGATTTAAACATTCGCATCATTTACTCTCTCATAATGGTTCCTTTCGTGTAGAAAAGGAAGAGTAAATTCTTTGTTCTTTTATTTCTGGTTTCCAAAATAACAAGTTATTTCCCTGGCATTCTTCATAAATTCTCAGTAATTTTCTTAATATCATGAAGAACCCAGGAATTAAAAATTTATTGAAGTATTTCAATCTGTTATTGTCATTATCTTTATGGATACTCAAAAATCATTTAATCTTTGGCTAGCAGGAGCCTCTTAAAGCTGGCTAATTTTTCTCTTAAAGATTTAATTATTTATTTTAGAGTTTGAGAGAGAGCAGGAGCAGGGGAAGGGGAAGGGACAAAGAGAAACTCAAGCAGACTCCTCGCTGAGCACGGAGCCCGATGCAGGGTTCCATCTCACAACCCTGTGATCATGACTTGAGCCAAAATCGGGTGAGACACTCAACTGACTGAGCCATCCAGGCGCCCCAGTTAAGTTCTTTTGATAGTTCGTGTCTACTCTTAACTCTGTTTGCAGTATTGTTTTTCTGAGACTTTGGAAATGGACTGCTCCCTTTTACTTAGAGCTAACCTTTCCGTCTCTTGCATATTCCAAGCGGTCTGTCGCAGGGTTTTAACCGGGATAGCTTCTCAAGGAGCTAGTCTTTAAATGATAATCACGAGATACACAAAAGTGCCAGAGCACATTAGTTTTCAACATCATGTCTCATTCTTCTCACATTTTTATGTTGTCTTAGGGAGCCAAATTCGCCTGGTATTTGGAATTCCAATTTTTGGGTGGTTTTTCAGCCCTGGACTGCAAATTGCTGTGTTCTTCTGCTTCTTCTCCATCACTGCCTGGCGTGTAGTAGTCCCTGGAATATTTGTTGAATGAATCGGTGAATGAATGAGCAAATGAAAAAAAAAAGAAAAAATCTACTTTATCCTTTTACTTTCAGCATAAGTCCAGTTGTTGATACTGTGATGTGAAACAGCACATTATAGCTGATAAGAGAGAGTTGATCCTACACGAACAGGATGAGAGTGGGTTTCCTGAGCCACTGGGGAGGAGGGCTTCAACAGGAAGCTGTCCCTGTGTGAAAAAGCATTCCCTGTGCAGTCTTTCAGACACTAATTTTGACAAGCACCAAAGCAAGACACATGCTTTGGCGTGTTACGGGATTTTGTGCCAAGAGGTTGAAATAATTTAGTGAATCTGAAGGGGGCGGAGGTAGCATAGAATTATGGTTGTTTTATCCATTTCTTCTGATCTTTTTAGGTGATTTATCTATTCTGATTTCCCTGAATTGTTTAGTGCTGAGATTTCATGGAAATAGGTGTTCTAAAAGCCACTAAATATTGTTTTTTAATTACATCACGGCCTCAAAGGAACAAGTAATCCTCATCTTCTTTTTATTGGCACTAAAATTCTCTATAACCACCAGCTCCCATAAAGATCATTCTTTTTAAAGCCTTGTTTCTTCCTAAGGAATGTTGATTTTCTAGATAGATCACTGCTGAATGGAGTCAGGCAAAGAATCATCATTGTCATTCAAGTCAGTGCTTCACAATATATCCGGGTGCTAAGAGCCACTCTAATTGGAAAGAGTCCGTGTGTTATAATAAAATTATTTATCCCCCAGACAAAAGAAAGCAATAACTTTGTAACATGTCACATGTCAATGCTCACACGCACAAGAGATAAATACAGTTGGAGAGCAATAGGAAACAGTTTCCTGTGCACTTACCAAGCCGGTGCTTGCCTCATGTCTTATCCTTTAAATCAGGAGTCTATAAATAGTTTTTTATTACATTCACTCAAAGATAAGTCATTTTTGAGCATTTGACCTCAATAAATTAGGTTGAATCACATGAAATTGACATTTTGTGGGTCAAAAATACTTAAAACATTTGTAATTTCATATTTTCAACCATGGATTTGTATTTACTGTTTGCAAATATGCATACAAGGCACAACTCTTAAGGTGAGGGTCAGCAACATAGTGGATATGAATCTATTTCATAGTCTCCTGAATAATTTCTAAGTTGTTTAGTTAATTCTCATCAGACTGTCATAGTTTGCATTTTGGCACTGTGGCTGGCTAGAAACTTGACCTGGCAGCAAGGAAGTTATCAACTGACCATTTCTTGTTGTGTGCATGTGTTTGCATTGTATTTTTTGTCAGTCTGTGGTTTCTTTGCAGGAATCTCTTTAAGCCTCTTGTCCTTTCTAAGAGGGTTAATTAATAAGTCAAAACTAAGTAATATAATACATATATTAACCAATTTGACTAGGCTCCCTAAATCAGAATATGTCACAAGATGCTAAAGAGAATATTTAATATGTTGAGTCTGGCATGTGGTTGAGTGATGGTGCCATTGTCAAATAGAATATTACCATTTAACTGAACTTAATTTATTTCTAATTTTCATATGATATAATAGAAATGAAAGCTTAACTTTAATTGGAATTACATGGCTTTCTACATGGCTTGGATTTTTCAGGAATGGTGACTGGGTTCTGAATGGGGGCATCTCAAAAGTGAGCATTCAAAGAACACAAGCAGACGTTGCCTAGATTTTTATGACCCAGCTTTGGAAGTCATATAGTGTTACTTCTACCATCTTTAACTAATTAAAGCAATTATGAGCCAACCCAGATTCAAGGAGAGGGGACAAAGACTCTCCCTCTCTGTGGAAGAAATATCTATTTGTCAAACTTCAATTTGTGGATAGTATTTAAAAACCACCACACTACCCAAAGCATGAATCCCACATAGTGTCCCTAACAAATGGTCATCCAAGTTTATTGCCTCTAGTGATGAGGGCCTCATTATCACAGAACACAAACTGTTCCCTTTTTGAACAGTATTAAATAAATTGAGAAAATCTTTTCTCAAGCTGGACAAATATACACTTTCTTATAATTTCTAGTCTTTCGTCCTTCTTCTGCCCCTGGAAACCAAACAGGGCAAGTCAGCTTCCCTTTTTTGCTTGAAAGTAGCTTTCAAGTAAACCATATTTTCTGTTGGATGCTCACATTCCTAGTTGTTCTAGGAACGATGTGTTCCATATCCCTCATTACCTGATTACCTTCTAAGCAAAGTTTATCCCTATCCCTCTATGGTGTCGCTAAATTTGAATACGTGTTCCACTTAATATTGTCCTTTGCTGGCTGGGTCATTACAGTACTATTTGTCTATGAAATCGTTTCCCCAAAACAAAATATATGCATTTATAGAACAAGCCATTAGAGCACAGATCCTTGAAGTGATGGCATACTCTGAGCCAGTAAGAGCTGGTGTGGTAGACTGTTCTATATACGTTCAGGCAGCAGACATTTGGGCCCCATATGGCAAATATTCTCAGCCAGTGAACAGTCCGCTGCACCACACTGAGTGGAAAGTGTTCAGCAATGTGTGTTACACACCGCTCAGGAGCCTCTGTTTTTGGCATATATTTCTGTGTTCTGGTGAACTGCTTCAAACCATAATGGCAGACAAAATGTATGCAAGGGGTAGTGCTGAGATTGAGACAAAGAAACACAGGAAGAGTATCATACCGGGTGTTAACATGCAGGGCTTCCAGCAGCTTAAGGAGCCTTTGATGAAAAGGTCAAGGTAACAGATGGTAAAGATCAGCAGGAAATTAGGGATTGGTGTAAGTCCTTCTGACATTCTGAAGGGCATTATAAAGCATCTCTGTGGGATTGACCAACAGTTGTCTGAAAAATTCCTAGAAGAAACTAAAACTAGAGCATGTCATGACTTCTAGTGACTTAACAAAAAGGAAAGTGCTTGCCAGCATAGAATGCCAAGAACTCATCTTTATAGGGACTGTGTTCTTAGGACCCCGTGTGATGCAGAAAGAGCTCGTATTCCATTTTTGGAAATGTATGCCCCAAACCAAAAAGCGTATTTCTGTATTTTAGGTGAATTTTGATCAGGGGACACTGAAATAGAATTAATTTTGCTACAATACAACATGTTTCATCTATTACTCAGGTTGAATTTAGATTTTAACAGCTACATTACAGGGTTGGCCCACAGTAAGCTTCTTCAGATGAAATTCTAGAAAGCCAGATTCTCTTCCTCCACCCCTTCTAGCATTCAGTCTGGTCATGGTCATGATGAGGCACATGACTAACTTTTACTGGGCACTTGCTATGCTCCAGGAACAATTAAGTGCTTTTCACCGTCTCGGGAAATCTTTGTAACAAATCTGTGAGGTAGTTACTTATGTTCTCCCCATCTTAGTATGGAGAGATTATAGAATCTAGGTGGGCCTTATATTCAGTAAATGATAGAGCTGGGATCAGTGTAGCAGTTGGGATTGTATCAGAGATGGTGACTATGCTATTTTTGATGTCAGGTATCCCTCCCATGTTGGTGTGTTTGTAAACTATGCAAGAACAGAACTTGATATGACACAGTGCTTGCTTGGTTCACAGTAGATGCTGAGCAAGTGGATGAATGAATACGTTGGGAATCAGTCAATCTGTGAATCCACTACTAAGCATCTGTGATCCAAAGTCCAATTCCTCTTGGTGCAAATCAGGTCTGTCACTCTTAATGTGTACCAAAAATATTTTTAAAGCTATAATTTCATAATTATGGAATCCCATAAAAACATCCTCCTGCGAGAGTCAGCAGCACTGAGGCAGAGCAGTCCTTTTGTTCAGGACATGTTCGGTATCTCTGCTTTCCAAATATCTTAAAAGCCAGCAGCAGCCTCAGGCATGAAATTATTTCATGGGCAATCCTAATAGGAAGAACAAGCTCTAAAAGAGGAACATGCAAGAAATTCTCCTTCTGTCTTTTAGTGGAAATTGCCATGGGTCATAGCAACTCCAGAAAAATATGATATCCACCATTGAAATTATGTGACCAAAAAAATAAATAAATAAAGCAAGATCATTGAGCTTTTTCAATGGCTGGGGATGTATGTAGGGGTAGTTGGTCAGCTTTAACAATTAACTAGTTGTAGTAGGTTATCAGAAATATTGCCACTCCCTTAATGGGCCTCTCCTTATGGGGTACATCCCTGTGGAAAGATGATATATCCCTCCCTTCTTTGATATCAAACTTGGATAGTTACTTTCTCAGGCCAGCGGCTTGTGAGCGGCAGTGGTGTGTGTCACTTCCAGCAGAAGATTTTCAGAACCCTTGTGAAGTATACTACCATGTGGTCTTTTTTTCTGTTACAAGGCCAGCCGTTTTCTAAATATGAGAGTTCCATTAGCCTGGGTCCCAGAGTGAAGAAGACATCTAGCCAACCCATTATGATAATATAATACCGGCAAGAAATAAGTACTTACAAGTCACTGAGGACTTGGGGCCATTTGTTACCACAGCATACTAAACTTAAGCTGCCTGATTAACTAGTGAGTATACTTGAGGGAATATGAGCTAGTGGTAGAAAAGCATGTTAGGCATAAAAGGAAGAGCAGCACCTTGCAGTCCCATCCACTTTCAGCAAAGGACGAGCCCAAACTCAGACGCCATCTCTGAGGGCAGAACTGGACAAACTGAGGATAGACGTTTACACGGAATGGGTACAGACCCATGTCAGGACCAGGGCCGTGGTCAAGGGCTTGGGAATAATATGAAAAAAGATGGTATCTTCCTGGAGAATGGCAGAAAGAAAATAGCATTCCTTTTCCTAATCTTATTGCTCCTTCCCTATCATAATCAATCACTTCCGTAAGCCCTACCTTTGAAATACATAGCTTTCCACCATTGTTCAGTACCTTTTTTTTTTAAGATTTTATTTATTTATTTGAGAGACAGGGATCATAATTAGGCAGAGAGGCAGGCTCCCCGCTGAGCAGAGAGTCTGATGCGGTCCTCGATCCCAGGACCCTGGGATCATGACCTGAGCCAAAGGCAGAGGCTTTAACCCACTGAGCCACCCAGGCGCCCCATCGTTTCATACCTTAAAATCACTGCCATACCTTAAAACCAATCAGACCCCAAGTGGATTTTTATTTTACTTATTTATGGGCTAAATAATGGTTTTAGGTTGCACGTCTCAGAGTCTGCTGTGGCACTGAGCAGTCAGGGGTCTGAACAGGCTCCCCCTCCCCCCCACCCCCATAAATCAACTGACCTACTCCAATCTATTTCAAATATTTGTCTTCTAATTAGATTTCATTTGTACAAAGGTTTGCAGCCAAATATGTTTAGAAAACCACTGCCTCAGATAAGGCCCCAAGATCATTTCAACTATTTGAAATGATTATCATCAAATTCTGTGGACTCTGTTCTGGTCTGTCCTAATCTCAACCCTTCTTTTCTGGGCCTGTGGCAGAAGAATGAGCACTACCAAGCTAAATATTCATGTGCGTTGCATTTTGCTCACAGGCACTGTATAAACTATATTTAGAACTCTGAATGTTGAGTTGTACTGTGTCAACACTGAAATTTAATTACTGTGATGGACTCTAAATCCACATACCTTCTTGCACTGTGGAGTGAATATTACCTCTCATGTTTGCTCATTCTCCTTCACACTCCTATAGCAGAGGGTTGCAATCTGTTTAGCGAGAGCGCCCACCTGCCCTTCTCTTCCAAGCGAATGAAATGCACTCTCAATTTTATGACTGTTTTATCTTCGTATTGTGAAAAAGAAGTATTGTCTTGCTAAACTCTTTGGACATTTCCCAATATGCGATATCTCCCTGCTCCTCCTATTATTACTCATTCCAGTAATAAATGATAATGTTCATTGCTAGGATTTGTAAAGCTCTGTCAGGTTAGCCCATTATTTTAAGCTCAGGTTAAGGGAAGGAATTTAGATTTATATAAGCCTGGTGCAGTTTCATTAAGAACCAAAGGCGTTTTAATTTTTCTCTCTCTTTATGCAAGGGACTTTACCTTTCTTAATGTTACATTAATCAGTGTTTTAATATTTCTTCAAAATGTCCCTATTCTCTGTGTGTTATTTACTGTCGTTGTCAAAGTCAATGAACATGAATAAACAGTATCTACTTGGTAATACAGAAACTACTGCCTTCTTGGCCCTTGTGTAATAGGTAAGTGGATGCTTTTAAAAATGAATCTATCCATGGTACTTTTCCTATTCCTGTATGGGATTTTTATTTTTTTATTTTTTTTAATGAATGGCATAAACCCCAGGTCTGAAAACTAATAGAATTTCTGCATTTAGCTGCTGATCCATAACCTTAGGTTAGAATGTCCATCAGTTGGTTGGATGAAGCAATGCTTTAAAACTGAAATGAAAAGATTTCTGTTATACTCCAGTTTGGGTGGGTTATTATTAGAATGATTTTATATTAGTCTTGATAAGTGGTACAAAATAAGTATTAGGAAGTAGATACAGCCCCCTAAATGAGAATAGACCAGGAAATAAATGTGTTTGATTACCTGATACCAGCTCAGTCTATGAGAGGGAAAGCTCAGTAGAGGTCCAGGGGTTGGGAGAGCGAGGATGTTGCCTTGGTCAGCACTCTGTGTGTGCGTACACCGTCACTGACCAGTGGGGGTCTGAAGCATGACTCTCCACCGGGGGTGCCCCTTAGCTCCTGTGTGTGTGCAGAACTGTAGCTGTGGCTTTAAGATACCGTTTAAAGGACAGTGTTTCCGAGGGGTGCCTGGGCGGCTCAGTGAGTTGAGCGTCAGCGTCTGACTGTTGATTACAGCTCAGGTCAGGATCTCCAGGTCATGAGATCAAGCCCCCTGTTGGGTTCGATGCTCAGCACGGGAGTCTACTTGTCCTTCTCTCTCCTCCTCTGCTCCTCCCCCTGCTCCTTCTCTTTCTCTCTCTCTCTCTAATAAATAAATAATACTTTTTTTTTTTTTTAAAGGGGGTACATTTCTCTAGATGTTGATAGTCTGGTATAAACGAGGAGTAGCCTGTAGCATGGCTGCCCTGTCTGGCCCTGGGCTGTCTGAAGCAGTAACTAAAGTATATGCTCGAGCCCAGAAGCTGGTTCAAATCCCACTTCTATGACTTACTGGTTGGGTGACACTGGGAAAATTACTTAATCTGTAAATTTGTGTTTTCATCTATAAACTGGGAGATGCCATGAGGATTAAATGAAATAATCTGGGCAAAGTGTCAAGTCCAATTCCAGACACATAATGGTCTCCTGATAAATGGAAGTTATGAAGACAGAGTTGCCCTCGGGCAGTGAGACGCAGGTCTAATGAGTTCTAATGGGACAAGAGAAGTGGCATGTGGGCAGCAAAGCCCAGAGTCTGGGATTGGCAAGAGGTGCAGACAAATCCCACTGCTGATTGTAGCAGCATAAAACACTGGTTTCTGCTGATGAGGCCCCACCCATGCCTCCAGGAACATGAGGAGGGTCTGGGGGCACTGTGCTCCCGCAAGCCTAGGGTATGCCAAGAGGGGACAGAGAGAGGAAGCAGGGATGATGCATATATAGAATTACACATTGCTCCTTTTCCCTTTTTTACCAAGAGCCACTCTGCTCTTTAATAGTACAGATCTCAGCTGAGAGCCCATTTCTCTTTGTACTGTGTGCCCCTGAACCCTCCTAAAAATGAATGATGGACCCAGTAACAGCTCAATGGTCCTGAATACTTCTTTTAAATATAGCGTTTACCAAAAGAAAAATTCCACTGAGATATTTTTTAATGAAGCCATATCCAAATAAAGTATGCAATGCCTTGCTCACCTCTCTCCACCCTTGGCCCCACCCCATCTTGATCTCTGCTTATGACCACAGCAAACTCCTGCACCTCAGTGTTACAGAGGACACAGGGGAGAAGTCAATAAAAGTCACTAAGACATATAAGGAGAAGAAAAAAAAAGTTAACTAAATTGCAAACTTATAACACAAAAGGACTGTACTCGGTATCTGCCATGGGTGGAATGCTGGGGGGCCATTTGCCTGTTTGTCCTTCAGACCATGTCCGCCTTTCCTGCTCTACTGTCTACCACAGGAAACACCATTTTTCAGACTCTCTTAAAATCAGCTTCTGGCTAGCTCTGGCCAGCCAGGGTGCTGGGAGAAGACTGGAGGGTAGGAGGAAGAAGAAACTAAGTATTTCTTTTTTTTTTTTTTTAAAGATTTTATTCATTTATTTGACAGACAGATATCACAAGTACGCAGAGAAACAGGCAGAGAGAGAGAGGAGGAAGCAGGCTCCCTGCTGAGCAGAGAGCCCGATGCAGGGCTCGATCCCAGGACCTTGGGATCATGACCTGAGCTGAAGGCAGAGGCTTAACCTGCTGAGCCACCCAGGTGCCCCGAAACTAAGTATTTCTTGTCAAATCAAGGTATTTCTCCCTCTGACATTGGGGGGCGGGGAGGCGGGCATCTCCAAGCAGAAAGTGTGTCTCCATTGGCTCCATTCCCAATGGACACCTCTTCCCTCAATGGCCCATGTTTCTGCAGCAGCACAGTAGTACTTGTTCCAGACTGATAGTGCCAGCTTCTGGAAATACCGCCGCCCAGGGGTAGTTGCTTCTTGCTGCTGCCTGTCTTTGATATGCCTCATCTTCCCCTGATTGGCCTTTTAGCTCTTCCATCATCCAGGTCACCATTCCAGTATTAATTTTCCTCTGTTTGAAGAACGTAGAGTGGTTTCTGTTTCTTGTCTAGACTCTGATTGATAACGCTACACATGGTGATATGAACCTACTTCTGCCAATGACTCAGAATAAGAAAGTTAATGTATTTAAGCAGATATATGTCTACACAGCTCTGAATAAAAACAAAAATGCATGAATAATGCACCAAGACATTCCATCACAGCAAAGCACTGTGTTGGGCTCTAATATTTCATGCCATTTGCAAATATCTCCCTGTTTGTTATTCTTGGGATTTTTTCATTAGAGCTAAACTATTTCACATGACAGTCGAATACTTCTACAATAGTGCGCAAGAATTCTGCACTTTTCCAGGTGAGAAAAACAGCTCTGAACTAAATTTTCCCCTTGCCCTGTGCTTTCTAACTTGTAGTCCATTTCTACACACCAGAAGGCCTGCCCAAGGCCCTGATATAAAGGAATTTGCATGGTCCATAGGACAAACGTTCCCTGACCTGCTTTTCCCTATCTCCTGAATAAGAACCCTGGAAAGAAATTTTATTAGGTGGTTAGAGAATAAAATTTACTAATTTTCTGTAGGAATTCAGACAGTAGTTTGTAAAATGGGCCATGAAAATAATTCATTCCTAAAATCTAGCATTACTGTGATGCAACGTGCCAGGTGGGGAGCTGACCCCTCAGAGCACTAGTCCCAACTACCCGGCTGCGTGAGTAACACTGAGAACCCATCTGAAAGAAGGGAAAGAGAAAAACTGGCTTGTTTTTAAGGATGGCTGCAATTAGCTTTGAAAACAGTAAGATCCCACTAAAGAGGCAGATACACTGGGCATTTAGATACTTAATGAGTCAGAGACCAATTCTTCCTCAATGACCAGCCCACGCATAGAGCTTTTTGTCCACACCAAGTCTGGGAAGGAAAGGACAACCAAAGTCCCGATTTTCTCTGTGAGGGGCAGAAGGTGGGTTCCAGGTCTGTTCTTACAATCCATTGTGTATTCCTTGCCGCCTGCCCTCTCCCTGGATGCAGTACTCTGCAAACTGGGAATGTATTTTAGTCATCTCCAGCTGAGTCCAAAGGCAGCTAAGAGCAGGATCAGCAAGTGGCCTTGGAAAATGTGTTCAGAGCGGCTAAGTTGTACCCACGTGGTACATCTGTACTCAAGATGTACTTCTTTCTCCTCCCGGTTTCCTAGGGTTTGTAGGATTCTGTAATCAAGACCCATACTTTTCTGAGGGCCTGAGCGACTGCTTAATGTGGCCACGTTTCATCTGCCATTACTTTCGGGGTCTTTTAATGGGAAAGAATATATCCCTTCTGTCAAGGAAATAGGATTAGGATTCTAGAAAGGCTATAAAATAATGCAACAATAAATTCTTCAATACCCAGTTGTCAGATATGTTTCACTAAATTGCAAATATCAGATTACTTTTTTAATTATTTCAGACCCACACTGGGAATTATTCAAGAACCATATATTAGAGGAGAAAATAGGCTTACCTTTCCTATTGTCAGACTCCAGGCATCCACACGGATCTTCACGGGCAGATTTCAGCAGCCCTGTTAACTGACTTATTTCCAATCAGAGCTGAGAGATCAAAAAAGACAAACCCTCTGTGGATCCCCTCACATTTTTTTAACTCATGTTTAAAATTAACAATTTTCTTAGTCATTCAACAGTGAATAATAAAGCTGGGCTCACTTATTTAAAGTTTTAAAATAGCTCCAGATTAGTTCTCTGTGATACAGGAAGCTGGTATGCAGAAATCCAGTCACTGCCCCAGGGTTTCAGCCCTGACTGTGTGACCTTGGGCAGGTTCTTTAATTGTACTCAGTGTACTCTTTTCTCTGGAAAAGGCAGACGATAATGGTGTTTACCTTGGATAATTATTATAGGGATTAAACTAGATCATTTGTTTGTTCATTATTCAATAAATGTTTTGAGCATCTCCTACGTAACAGACATAGAGCCTGTCCTTGTTGAATTTATGGTTTGGAAGGGGAAATAGAAATTAATCAAGTAATTACACAAATAAATATAATTACATGTAGATGAGAGCTACAGAGAGAAGATATTTGATGCTATGAGAATATATGACAGGAGGACTTCTCTTAATCTGGGGAGAGGGGAGAATCAAGGAAGGTTTTCTGAAGAAATGCCAATGAGTTTGAGGTGGGTAGGATTCTTACAAGTGAACTAGGCAACATACGGGGAGAGGGGTGAGAGTGGGGGTAGACATTTCAGGCAGCGAGAACATGTACTTAGGTTCTCTCCAGAAGCCCATCACACTGAGACAACCATTGTCAACCTTCCTTTGGTTATGTTTATGTTGTTTTTCAACCAAACAAGCTTCATTTTGATGCAGAAATTTGGGGAATTCCTTTGACAGTAGGTATGTATGTGGGTCCTTTGGTGACATGCATATATTTTGCAGGCTGTAGGGCTAGTGTGCATGAAGTACATTTCTCCTGGACACATATGATGGGCACAAGTTGTCATTCATTCAAAAAACATTTACCAGCTGTCAATTCCATGCCAGTCCTACCCTAAAGGCTAAGGATACAGAGATGAATGAGGCACAGCCTCTGACTTCGAAGACTTCAATCCCAGAGTTCAGTAAGGGAAAGAGATACCAAAGCACATATTTAAAATATGCCATATCAGAGTTGTGTGTGTTTGGTCAATAAATTCTGATGGCAAGCAAATGGCCTGGCTGCCTCCGCCTGGATGAGTCAGTGACATCTCCACAGAGGGGGTGATGCATGAGCAGAATTTTCAAGGAAACCCAGGACGGGCGTTCCAGAAAGCATGTGTAAAGACACCACATCTATATCCCCAGGACCTAGAAAAGCACTCGGAATCTAGTATCTAAACAATCAATAAATTTAGTTTACAAATGGAGCAATAAGGAGTTCTACGAGTTATTCTGAATGGTTCAAATACACTAGGCAAGTAGATAGTCAACTTCAGATACACGGCCAAAAATGTAAACAGAGGTAAAATAGTGAAGGCTTTTTAAGGTGAGATGAAGAATCCTAGATTTCATTCACTGGCCTAGATGGTGGGAAGCAACGGAAGTATTTTTAGCCAGGAGAATGACATAATCATCTTTGCTTTATAGGGAACTCACCGTGGCAGCAGTTTAGGAGATGGGTGAGTGGCAGAAAAGACTGAAGGCTGAAAGACCTAGGACAGAGACGATGAGGTCCCAAGTGAATGAAGATGAAGCGGGTCGAGAATTTGAGACATTATGAAGTAAAATCTAGCAATCACATGTGGACTTAAGGGAGAACAAAGTGACAGGGATGAAGGGAAATGGTTCTGGTCTACATGGCTGCTGACACCATTAATTGAGGTGGGGATAGAGAAATGGGAAATGGGGTGAGAAAACGTACAGAGGTTGGTTTGGGGCATGTTGTGGAAGAGGATCCTCATACGCACTCAGGGGAAATTTCCAGATGTAAAGAGCCATGGGCTTCCTGGATAGTTTTGTAGATCATGAACTTATTTATTCACTCGTTCCTACACTCACTTAGGGGAACACTTGGCTGGCTCAGTTGGTAGAGCATGCCACTCTTGATCTCAAGGTCTTGAGTTCAAGCCCCACATCGGGTGTAGAGCTTGTTTAAAAAAACAAAAGCAAACAAAAATCTCACCCACTTAGGGAAGAAGGTGTCAAAGAGAACACTGGGGTTGCCTGACTCTTGCACTGTCCACCCTCCACGCATCTTCATCTCAGACCTTCTGGGCACTCCTTCCTCGTCACTGAAGACTGTGTGAACTAGCACACCTCCCCCCTCTGCCGCAGTTCCTGCTATTGCTCAGCTGTTGTCCTTGCGCATGATAGCTGTCTTGTGCTGACCTTCTCAGGACAGGAAAACTGGGATGAATGCTAAGTGACATCTTGTCCTGCTGGACACCCATCTAGAGATACAGAAGAAAGTGACACCCTACCTGACACAGAATGTTGGGGATTGAAGAATCTTACAGAGAAGAAAAGAACATTTTATAGAATAAATCTACTTTAAAAGAACCATTTATTTCCTCACACAAAGAATAGAAAATACTTTTGTGTGTATTTTGTCCTCCTCTCTCTTTTTTTTTAATGGGTATCCACTCACATTTGCTAAGCTGCTACGATTTAAAACTGTCAACATGATTTCTTCTAAATAACTCCTTGGGAAAGCACTTAAAGCCTCCGTTTATTATCCAAATGTAACTTAAGGACAAGAATGGAAGAATTATTTCTGAAAGAAAATAATCAATGAATCATTTATCAGTTTTCCTGCCCTTTGTATAACAAATTGTAATTAGTATGATGTCTTTGTTGGCAAGTGCTTATCAGACAAAATGCAGTATAGAAGCAAAGGAAAATTCTGTAAAGAATTGTGTTTTGCTAATTGCGATGCTATCACTGGAATTTTATGTGATTGCATTGTTAATTTTTAATTTGGTATCCTTAGTAGCAACAAGGTTATTAGCACCTACGTAGAGTTCTTGGTGTCCATATTAACAAAATCTTGGTATGGTGAGTATTGGAAATAAACGTCCATCAAGTTAGAAAAGAGACCCAGAAGGCTCTGGTAGCTTTATACAGGGCACATTTTAAAAAAGATTTTATTTATTTGTTTGTTTGTTTCTTAATTAGAGAGAGAGAAAGCGGTGGGGATGGAGAGGACAGAGAGAGAGAAAGAGAGAATCTCAAACTCTGTGCTGAGCTAGAAGCCCAACACAGGGCTCGATCTTACAACTACGAGATCATGACCTGAGCCAAAATCAAGAGTCAGATGCTTAACCAACTGAGCCATCCAGGCACCCCAAATAGGGCACAATTTTAAGAAACTGAATGTGGCAGAATAAAAAAATACTTTATCAACCATCTTTCTAAACTACTTTTATATTTTCTTTTTTGGGTAAAGAATGTACCAGACTCTGTCCAGAGTTCTAGAATCATGGCTCAGACTCTTTGTTGAGACTCTTTGCCCCAAGTTTGTTTTCATTCCAATAATTAATCACTGAATGCCTACTAGTTTCGATACTTTTGGGGGAATCAAAGATAAATGGGACCCAGTCTCTTCTCTCAAGGTATTCACACTAGAGTCTAGTGGGAAGCACAGGCCTGTAGACAAATGGTTTTATTACAACATAATAAGCATGCTAATGTAGTAGGTCGTACTTCACAGTGATGACACAGGAGAGACCACTTACTCACGTGGAATAAGGCACCCGCTCACTTGTGGAAATCTCTAAAAAGTTATCCAGATTCACACACAGTCCATCACAATTAGCACAACAGAGAACCTAGGGTGGAAGGAACTTTCCAGCTGCCTCCTCCCACATTTCATCCACAAGGAGCTCCGGGATTGGCTTTGGACACGGCTCTGAACATGGGTTGGGGGATAACTTTCAGTAGCTACTGAAATCCAGTTACTTGGCCACATGATTTTAATTGTGGCTCCTGCAAATACATATATATTTTTCTGACAAATGTACAGGATGAAAAAATACTAACATAAAAATGAAGCTATTAAAAAAAAATGAAGCTATTTCTACACATCCAGAACTAATTTTGTTTTTAATTAGAGAGCTAGCAGTCTTCATCAGTCAGTATTACAAATATGATATCCCACAATTTCCATTTGCAATACTATTCATGGATAAACAAAAAAGAACACACCACATCTACCTAACTCTTTGAAGGTTTTTCTCTCTCCTCTTAGAAAGAAACATACTATCCCTTAATATCTTTCTTGACTTTTAAGACCTTCAAAATTATCAGACATTTCTAATACTCTCACTACTTCCAGCTTTTCTGAAAACCTGTTATCACTTTATACTTTATAATATTTTTAACTCTATGCTGATGTCCTCTCATAAAGGAAGTCCTCAATTATAATAGATGAATAAATAGAAAGGTAAGTAGATCGATGATAGATAAAAGATAGAGAGATTATAGATAGATACATACATACATACATACATAGATAATAGATAGATATGGGTGCTCCTTTGGGCCATTTACCTCCCTTCTTTGATCATCTTTAAATTAACTACGATTCCATGGAATTGGCATAAATAAGCACACATACTAGTACTGTTCCTTGAATTGATCTGTGTGACTATTCAATAGATGCATGTATGTTTGTCTGGATATATGAAAAATATTCATCTGTCTACGGTTTCTCCAAGGACGTAATGGTACGGGTCATCAATATTCATCAGGCAGTGTTCCTCTAACAGACTCATAGGTCTCTTATAGTCCACACTTGGCAATATGGAGACTCAGAACTAACTCTAGGACAACAAATACACCCTACCAGTGGGGCAGTATCAGATTGTCTTCTCTGGGGACACCTTGCAGAATCCATACTGTCCTGAAGCTATTCTCTTGGCATCCGGGTTGACAGCAGAAGTATAAGGAAAATAGCCTCATGCCAGGCAAGTGTGAGATGTACCATGGTTTAAAAGCCTCATCCCGGGGTGCCTGGGTGGCTCAGGGGCTTAAGCCTCTGCCTTCAGCTCAGGTCACGATCTCAGCGTCCTGGGATCGAGCCCCACATCGGGCTCTCTGCTCGGCGGGGAGCCTGCTTCCCCGTCTCTCTCTGCCTACTTCTGATCTCTCTATCTCTGTCAAATAAATAAAATCTTAAAAAAAAAAAAAGCCTCATCCTGACAGGAACCAGTGTCTCCTATAACAATACCATTGGCATAGTTTCCAAGACCCCCACAAAAGTCATGTCAATTAGAAGGAGTCCCCACACTAAAGTAATCTTAATGCTGTGGCTTCCTATCCGATGTTTATAGTTCTCCCAGATCGATGCAATTTATCAACCAGGTGTCATTTTTATCATAAGCAATTTGGCCTAGTAACATAGTTGAATATTCTGTCTTATTAGGTTACAGAGGAAGAGAGCTAGAAAGTTAACTGAAGATCAGATTCTCATGTGGAAGGAGAAAGATAGCATCTAATGTATCTTAGCTTTAAAAACAAAAAGGAGATACTTTTAAAAAAGAAACATTTAAAATTTTGCAGTTTTAGATTTACAATCTATATTGTCAAGAATGTAGTACAGAGTTCCCATATACCCTACACAGAATTTCCCTTATCATTAGCGTCTCACGTTAGTATTTTTCATTTATCATAAATGATGAACCAAGATACATATGTTATTCAGATTACCTAATTTTTAAAAAGGGGGGACAACTTTTCATTGGTGATATATTCTATACTTAATCCATTGCATACTTAAAATGTTCAGAAACCACTCGGGGTTGTTTGACTGAGACAGGAATCATTTCAGGTACAGTACTTATAACCCCAGAGTGTTGAGTATGTAAAAGTCTTTAGGTCCACATACTGATTTGTAATTCTCAAGAGCCAGTAACTATCAATAAACATCATTTATATGTAGTAGGCCACTCTGGATTTGATTTTTCACATTGATTAGTCTTACAAAAGTGAGCTACAGATTTTAAACCTTTGTGTTTCTCTTTTTGGGGGGTATTAGTTTCAGGTGTACAATATAATGATTCAGCAATTCTATATATTACTCATCATGATAAGGGACTCTTAATCCTCTTCATGCCATTTCATTCCCATATTTCACCCATTCCCCCATCCAGCTCTCCTATGGCAACCACCAATTTGTTCTCTATATTTAAGAGTCTGGTTTTTTCGTTTGTCTTTTTTTCTGTGTTCATTTGTTTTATTTCTTAAATTCCATATAGAGTAAAATCATCTAGTATTTGTCTTTCTCTAACTGACTTATTTCAGTTGGCATTATACCTTCTAGATCCATCCATGTTGTTACCAATGGTAAGATTTCATTCTTTTTTATGGCTGAGTAATATTCTGTTGTATACATATACCACATCTTCTTTATCCATTTTTTTGATGGACACTTGTATTGCTTTTATATCTTGTCTACTGTATATAATTCTGCCATAAACATAGGCATAAACATATCTCTTTTTGAATTAGTGTTTTTGTTTTCTTTTGGTAAATACCCAATAGTGGAATTACTGGATCACATGGTAATTCTATTCTGAATTTTTTGAGGAATCTCCATACTGTTTTCCACAGTGGCTGCCACAGTTTGCATTCCCACCAACAGTGCACAATGGTCACTGTTTTTCCACATCCCTGTGCCAACACTTGTTAATTTTAGCCATTCTGACAGGTGTGAGTGTTATCTCATTGTTGTTTTGATTTGCATTTCCTTGAGGATAAGTGATGCTTTTCATGTGTCTATTGGCCATCTGTATATCTTTTTTGGAGAAACATCTGTTCATGTTCATGTCTTCTCCCCATTTTCTATCAGATTACTTGTTTTTCATGTGCGTTGAATTATGTGAGTTCTTTATATATTTTGGATATTAACTCCTTATCAGATATTGTAAAATCTGTTTCCATTCAGTAGATCATCTTTTTTGTGTTGATGGTTTCCTTCACTGTGCAAAAGCGTTTCATTTTGGTGTAGTCCCAATAGTTTAATTTTGCTTTTGTTTCCCTTGCCTCAGGAGACCTATCTAGAAAAATGTTTCTACAGCCAGTGTCAAAGAAAAATTGCCTAAGTTTTCCTCTAGGGATTTTATGGTTTCAGGTTTCATATTTAGGTCTTTGATCCATTCTGAGTTTATTTTTGTTTATGGCATAAGAAAGTGGTTCTGTTTCATTCTTTGACATTTAGCTGTCCACTTTTGCCAACATCACTTGTTGAAGACTGTCTCTTTCCTATTGTATATTCTTGCCTCCTTTGAGAGGTAAGGTGGGGGACTTGGGGAGTAGGGAAGGAAAGAATGAAGCAAGATGGAATCAGGAGGGAGACAAACCATGAGACTCTTAATCTCAGGAAACAAACTGAGGGTTGCTGGGAGGAGGGAGGGTATGGAGAAGGTGTTTGGGTTATGGACATTGGGGAGAGTATGTGCTATGGTGAGTGCTGTGAAATGTGTAAGCCTGATGATTCACAGACCTGTACCCTTGGGGCAAATGATACATTATATGTTAATAAAAATAATAAAAAATGCTATAAAAACAATTTAGCTTAGTATCTCATTTTAGAAAATGAAGCAATCTGTAGTGAAATATAGGGATTGTTAACGAGTGAATGACTAGTTCCGTTGAGCCACAATAAAATTGAAATAACATCAGTCCAGGACTTCCCCCCTGTATTTCACATGTCAGAATATTTGTGATGACTGTTGCTATCAATGGATGGTACACTTGGCCAGCCACAGTCTGGGGCTCCACACCCAGAGATGTGTGAGGTGCTGTCAGTCTCTTTAGACCTAAATTCAATTTTGATTGAACATGTTTATACTTGTGAGCTTATAATTATTCTTGTGTTTAAGAGATGGCTTAAAAGGTTTCTTTCTTTCTTTTTTTTTTTTTCTTACTGCTGTGTTTTCAGAGAAACTCACTGGCCTAAAAGATTCTAATAAAAGCAAAGAAAACATTAATAAAAGCAAAGAAAATCCATAGTTCAGTTTGAGTCTGAAAGTACAAAGTAAAGAGATACTGGGCAGTTTTCTATTGATTCATTTTCTCATTTGATCAGTGTAGGAGGCCTGCCAATGACACTCCTCCCTAGAATATTTGGGGGATAAGAAGCAGCTCTAATGAAGAAGCAGAGAATCTAGGTATTCCCATTCACTTCAGGTCATCTTACATTCCTTTACTCAATAAATATAAGTTGTTTGCTTACCATGTGCCGAGTCCTGGTGAGAGCAGCAGTGAGTTTCCTTCCCTCTCTAGTGGAAAGCTATAGCTACACCCAGGCCAAACACAGGTTTTCATGTGCACACTTGCACACACACACACACACACACACACACACACACATACACGACTTTGGCCATACAAAACTGAATGGGAGCTGAAAATAGAGTTTAAGAAATTTATGTCTTTATATATCTGATTTTGTGTCCTGAGATTCAAACTAAGTTAACTCAGGAGTGGCCAGGCATGGTTTGAGAAGCATGGGAAAATAGCTACTGGTAAAATTATTCTCCTGTGTGCTGTGGATGGTCTGTAAGTTTGTAGACTGTTCAACTCTGCATCACATGAGGAAGTGGGCTAGGCATTGAGTGCAGATCCTGAAGTCGGGCGTGCAGATGCTGGAGTTGGCAGTGCTCCCTCTGACCATTGTGGGCATCCTTGGTGTTGGGAAGGCATGGGGGAGGTTGATTACCTTCCTCTTCAGATTTTCACTGAGCAAAAGGATTCTGTTTTGAGAAAAGGTATCCCCATAATAATGTATACCCACTAGAAAGAGAGAAAATATTCTTGGCTTTAAATTTTGAAGGATCAGCGTAGACTACTATTTTGAAAGAAATTCAAAAAGTGGATCCTTTGGACTTAAGCAAATGGACCTCTGAACAGCTTCTAAAAACAACTATTAGTAAACAGAGGGCCTCTGCACATTTATTGTTGTTTTATAAAGAAGAAACAGAGACTTAAACAGACTTGAGTAATGGACCCAAATTCACACTGCTAGTAGGTATCACAGCTGGGACTGAAGCCCCAGGGGCCTGTGCTCTTTCTGCTGAGCCCTTCCGAAAAGAATGCATTTGCTTATGCTCTCTGCTCTGTGTGGCATGCTTCCTTTCCTCCAGGCCCTGATTTTTGTCATCCAGACTTAATTTAAGTGCACGCTGTCAACCAAGATGGCAGACACTCCATGAGCAGGGTGTCGGTCAGACTCCGGGAGCTCAGGGATCCCATGCACTCCTGCGCTTCTGCCCACTCCACAGCATCCAGGCTTTCAGGAGAAGCTGCCCCAGGGTACCAAAGGAATGACTGGAGTCAAGCTGACAAGTAGAAATGTTTTATAAAATGTTGCTTACAGATTCAGAATTTAAACTGATGGTGAGGCCTTGGGATAGAAATACGAATTCTAATCCTATTTCGATCTTTCTTAGATCAAAAAAAAATTTTTTTTAAAGATTTTATTTATTTATTTGACACAGAGAGATCACAAGTAGGCAGAGCGGCAGGCAGAGAGAGTGAGAGGGAAGCAGGCTCCCTGCCAAGCAGAGAGCCCGATGCGGGACTCGATCCCAGGACCCTGACCCTGGGATGACCTGAGCCGGAGGCAGCGGCTTAACCCACTGAGCCACCCAAGCGCCCCGAAATAAGATTTTTTTTTAGATTTTATTTATTTATTTGAGAGAAAGAGTGAGAGAGAGAGCATGAGCAGAGGGAGTGGGAGAGGGAGAAGTGGGCCCCCCACTGAGCAAGGAACCTGACATGGGACTTGATCCTAGACCCTGGGATCATGACCTAAGCTAAAGGCAGGCACTTAACTGACTGAGCCACCCAGGCACCCCCTCAAAAATATTTGTGTGCCTACTCCATTGTACTCAATGATGGGAAAAAGTAAAATACTTTTTTACACCTCCACTTATCCTTCTACTGATCGTGTCTATACTTATGACTCATATGTGCTTTATAGACAAGGATGGAGCCTCCCTGTGAATTCCTACCATTAATACTTCACAAAATAAAAAATAAATGGAAGCCTCTGTTAAACCAAAAGGAAAGGATTCTTTTTACTAAGTGCCTAAGTGAGAATTGACTAGGGCATTTCTTCAATAATACTAATGCCTACCACATACTCCTTCCTATACCTATGTAAAAAGTAAATTTCTGACAAAAATATGTGAAATCTAAGTGTACCTAATTCTCACTGCATTTCTGTGCTTTTAATGGAAAGTAAAAACACTGGGTGAAACTTATGTATATTGAATTTTATTTTTGAAGAGTAAGCTACCTTTTTAGTACTATTCTTTTTTTCAAGACTGTAGGTTTCTTGCATTGCTTTTTCTTCTTACAGATATTTTTAGGATTGTGATTTCCATAAATTTTGTAGAAAAATATCATTAATGCTTCTCATTAATTTTTCATTAGCTGTTCACATTAAAATAAGTTGTCCTTTATCATTCTGTTATGCACAAAATAATTGAAATGTTTATGTAAGTTTTGTAGGGGGTTTTGTAGCTTTAGAGTAGGAACTTGTTTAAAAGGAACTGTAGTAGAATCAACATTTTATGGTGAAAAGGAACTGAATGCTGTGTCCACATATGAAAAATCAAGTCTAATTCAATTCAAAAGCATAGATTACCTGGAATATCCAAGAAATTATGATAAAATGTGTTGTTCGCTTATTTTATTGCTCTCTTTATTATTTAGCCCCGTGTTTGTGTGTGTGTGTGTGTGTGCGTGCGCGCACACGTGATGACAAGAGTGTTGCTCAGAAAACATAGAAAAGTACTTCATTTTCTATCATATTTTATTATTTGGAGTGATGCACATCAATGAGATTATGATCATTAATACTCAATTTTCAGAACACACAATTTGATATCCATTGTGTTATGTTTATTCTCTGTAGCTAGAAAACTAGTCTAGGTGGAAGAGAAAAACTGGTAAGAATTAAAAACCGTTTTTAGAGCAAAGATTATTTTAAAGTACACTAATCTGGAAATGGGATCGCCTTCACCTCTCTCAAATGACGTTATATTTCAACCCTACTCTCATTATTCAGTCCAGACTTCTGTGAGTACCCACTTTGAGTACATACATTCTGCTGGAGGCAGGCATGTAAGGACTTATAAGACATTACCCCTGCTCATTTTTCCCTCCAAAAAGTCCTGGGTCTGAGTGTATACCAGTCACTACATCATCCTGTATATAAATCTGTTCCTCCTCTGTGGCCATCTCCCTTGTGCTGAAAGTGCACTGAGCTATCTCTGATAGATGGCCGTCTGATACATGTTAAAACGTCAAGGTTATTATAAAATAGATGCATCAAAGAAATTTTTTTGCCAGCTTCCAACTTATGAATATGGATTGGCTTTAATAATTAGATTAGAACACTACTTCAGAAACCATTTATCTAATCTATTTTTCCAAATCCCATTTCAGTGAAAAGTTTCCAGGAAATGGTCATCTTCAAAATGGGCCAGATGTTCTGAGGTCAAGATGCCACCTAAAAAGTCTTCTGTTTCAGGAAAACAGCATATTAAAGTTCACTAATTTTAGTCCTCTTTGCCTTTTACTTTCTAGTGTTCACTAAAATGTAACTGGATAAATAGTAAGAATAAAATGAAATGAGTAATTTGAGGAAAATGTATAGTTATTTTAAATAAATAACAGAATTAGGACGTTGGGTCTTAGTTAAAAGAGATAATTATAGGGTAAAACATTTCAACCATTAGCTCAAGAAGCTATAGGAATTTATTTTTCCAAAGTTGAAAAAAGAGATTAAAGAAGACGCAATGAAACTAAAAGTTAAAGAGAATTTACACATAGAGAACTCCCAGTCATGGCTGGCTGAAGCTCGGTTTCAAACACTGTTTTACTTAATCCTCACAACAACCTCGTGAGGTAGGAAAAATTATTCCCATTGACAAGGGCACTGTGGCTGAAATTCCTCATGTTTCTTCCAAACCTTGGAACAACCAGTCAGTGGCCAAGTCAGGATTCAAACCTAGATCTCCCAAGAAAAACCACTTGGAGTCCATCACCTGTGGGAGTGGACGAAGCCAATCTACCCTGGCATGAGGAAGTAATGCAGTGGGAATAGGGAGATTAGCACAGGCAATGCTGACAGGGACCAGCTGAGGGAAAGATGAGAATAGTATCACTCGCAAAGGAGGAAAAAGAGAAAGGTAGAGCAGTAAGAAGTCTAACTAGCAATTGGCGTGGCCATGATCCAAATAGGGTTCCAGGTGGAGAGGGAGATATCCTTCTTCAATCCAAATGAATGAGAACACATAATAAACGCAGAGGAGTTTAAGGAACCGAACAGGGAAGATGGGGAGGGAGAAATCTGAGACTTCTTAAATTTTTTTTAAGTTTTCTATTTATTCATTAGAGAGAGCATGCAAGATCACAAGCAAGGGGGAGGGGAGGGGAGGGTCAGAAGCAGACTCCCTGCTGAGCAGGGAGCCCTAGGGGGCTCAATTCCAGGACCCCAGGATCATGACCTGAGCTGAAGGCAGATGCTAAATTGACTGAGTCACTCAGGCACCCCCAGAGACTTAAATAGTTTGTAATTTCTTTGCCAAGTAAGAGATGAGGTCATCCTGTGAGAAAGGTAGGATGTTAATAGGGCTTCTAGAAAGAGAAAAAAGCTGTCCCATGTATACTCGACTGCTGGAAAAACAAACAAACAAAAAAACCAACCACACAACATGGGAATAATAGTGGGTCAAACTTTTAAAAATAATGTTTTGCCATGGGAGTTGTCATGAGGCTGTGTCGAAGTGACTTAACTCTGTGGGATATTGAGTATGCATTGGAATGGATTTGTTCAGCATTTGCATTAATGAGTATTTAAATGCAGCAGATATGATTTCAAGGGCCTTGACATGAATGAATAAAAGTCAATGCTATTGTATTTTTAGAAGAAAGAAAGAGGAAAAAGAATTGGAGAAAATTAAAGACAGCCCTAACTACAGACAGCTTGGTTAAAGATTGTGTGAAGCAAGCACATGGGAACAAGCTTCGGTGTGAAAATCTGATGCTGTCAGTTCACCCAAGTTCTCACTGGGGACTGCTTTCGTGGGGAGGCAGAGCTGGAGATGAGCATGGGGAAAGAAAAGGAAGGATGGGCAGGTGCGTGCGCGTGCATCCTCAAGGAGGAGATTATGAGTGAATGTTGTAGAGTCCAGGAAAGCCAATAACAGGAGGAAAGACATGAAATTACACTTGAGACCTCCTAAATCATTTTGTTTGTAAGTTCTTAATATAATGATAGATTTGTAATGTTTAAGTTGTAAGGCAAACAAAGGAAATGTGCTTTTTTTTTTAAGATTTTATTTATTTATTTGACAGGCAGAGATCACAAGTAGGCAGAGAGGCAGGCAGATAGAGAGAGGTGGAAGCAGGCTCCCTGCTGAGCAGAGAGTCTGATGTGGGGCTGGATGTGGGACTCCATCCCAGGACCCTGGGATCATGACCTGAGCTGAAAGCAAAGGCTTTAACCCACTGAGCCACCCAGGCGCCCCAGGAAATGTGCTTTTTAAAGAACCTTTAATTTGATATCCAATTGGGGATAAATTTCTTAAAAACAGCCCCCAAAACACAAACTGTAAAGAAAAAGGTTGATACATTTGTTCACTCTTATTAACTTTACTAATTAATAAATTGGTGTAGTGATCTATATTTTTAAAAATTTCATCAGCTTAACTAATGGAATAATTTTAAGTTAAAAAGATTTAAGGAATAAAAGTAAAAAGATATACCACAGTGAGAGAAGATACTTACAACACACACATATGGGAGTAGCATCAAGGATTCCTAAAAACCCTAAAGAAAAAGAAAAATAATTCATTGGAAAAAACGAAAACAAAAACAAAACTAAGCAATAACCTCAACAGGCATTTCGCTAAAAAAGAAACATGAAGCCGATAAACATGTGAAAATATTCTCAACCTCATTAGTAATCAGGGCAATACAAATTTACATCAAATTAATTATATACCATTGGCAAAAATTTTCAGGTCTGAAACTATGTAGTATTACTGAGGATAAAGAATAGCTAGAACTTGTCTATGCTAGTGATAGGTGTATAAATTGGTCCCAGCCCCTTGGAAAACAATTTGGAATTATCTTGTAGTTGAACATTTGCTTATCTTTCTACCTAGCAATTCTACTCATAGATATTTCCCCGGAGAAACACTAGTGCAGGTGTGTGAATATTCATATTGGTAACATTTGCAAGAGCAAAAAAAAAACTGGAAACATTTCAAACATCCATTGACAAAAGAATGGATAAGTAAATTGTTATGTACCCATAAATGTATTTTACTATGGTAGTAAAAAAAAAAAAATGAGTGAACTGCAGCCACAAGCACTAACACAGATGAATCTCACGAAATACTGAATGAAAAAGAAAAGTCACAGAGGAACAAATATACAGTATACAAAATAATACCGTTTACATAAAACCAAAAAAACCTCACAAAACCAAATAACATCTTGTTCATGGATACATACATGTGTAGTAAAACTATACTGAAAAAAAAAATGGAGTGATAAATCCAAAAACTAAAATAACAATCACTCCTGCTAGGGAGACAGGATTGGAATTCAAGGATCTGGATTGATAATACTCTATTTCTTAAGCTTAGTAGTTTATTATTGTATGGATGATGCATATATTACCTCTAGTCCTTCATATGTATGAAATATTTCATAATAATAATGTAGGTGAATCTGGGCAAAAGTTAAATGAGAAATAAAAAGTCAAGCATATAGAAGAAAACTTGGTGTTAGTCTATAAACATACATGTTTGGTTCAAATGCATAAATCTTTGTAACTCTCATTCTGCACTACATAAAAAATTGGCTGGGCCTTGCAAAGTCACAGTTTTTTAAAAGAATGGCTGAATATTTGAATTATGAGAACAGATGAATTCAGTGTTTCATTTTTAATAGGTAAGAAGTACTTTATTATAATGAATCTGTCAATTTAGCCTCTGTACATAACACAAGATTAAAAGTATGTAGTGTAATATTTTCCAGAATATGTTCTACAAAACATCAGATGTTAAGGGTTCTGTAATCAGATGTGTTCAGGAAATGCTGGATACTACACCCACTCTTAGAAATTCATAAGTAAGCACCTAATCTGCCTGCTAGAATAGTTTTTTATTAAAAAAAATTAATGAAAAGAACAGTATGCATAATTTAAATATTCTCCATGAGAGATGAAAAGAGAATATAAATGTAATCTCTAGCAATGTCTAAGAGAACCTGCATCAGATTACATCCCTAACAGTGTCATCTCCATCTCCTGCTTTGACCCCTTGCCCTCTGTTGACACACCATTTGTTGGAGTTCCTTCAACACTCATTCTTGTTCCTCTCCTCTCCATGAACCCTGTTCCTCCCCTACAACTGATAATTTTATTATTTCAAGATCTCTCCTTACCAAAACTCATATTCTATATTTATCTTGGAACTCCACAAACTGAAATTCCACAGCATCTCAAATTTAGCATATCCAAACTAGACTCTGTTATCGTACACCCTAAAATAACATGACCTCTGGATTCTCCATTTCCATTATAGTGTCATCATCCCAGCTAGTTTTCAAATTAGAAGTAACTTTAATTTGATTCTTTGCTGCATCTACTTGCATCCATCTTGCTATTCTTCTAGAATGTTCCTTAGCTCTGGATTCTCCATTTCCATTATAGTGTCATCATCCCAGCTAGTTTTCAAATTAGAAGTAACTTTAATTTGATTCTTTGCTGCATCTACTTGCATCCATCTTGCTATTCTTCTAGAATGTCCCTTAGCTCTGGATTCTCCATTTCCATTATAGTGTCATCATCCCAGCTAGTTTTCAAATTAGAAAAAACTTTAATTTGATTCTTTGCTGCATCTACTTGCATCCATCTTGCTATTCTTCTAGAATGTTCCTTAGCTCTGTTCTCTCTTCTCTCTAGTCTCTTGTGACATTGTAGTCTCTAACTCCATTATGGCTTAACTGGGTTTCCTATTTTGTCATTCTATCACCAGATGCACCTCATAACCCACATTCTATTCCCAGATGCACCTCATAACCCACATAGGCTTATTATCATAAAATCTAACCATATTGTTTCCTAATAAACATCTGCTAGCCCTCTATAACTTAAAAGGTACAACCCAAATACACACATGTAGCAAAGAAGGCCCTTTCACAGTCCAACATTACAAAATCTACCTCTTTAGCCTTATTACCTGCCATTCCATCACAGACACTCTATGGTGTGGTGACATTAAACTCATCATCCCTTGAATGTGCCATAGTTTAATTTCTCTGACTTTCATTATATGCTGATACTTCTGCCCAGAATGTTCTTTCTTCATCTAATAAGTAAACTCCTATTCATACCTTAATACACAGAAATAGCCTCCTATAAAGACCTTCTCCGACATCTATAATAAAAGCCAGTCACTTTATTTTCTATACTACCAAGAATCTGTTTGGACCCTCACTGGAGCTCCTGACACATTGTACTGTCTCTTCACGTAAACTTCGTCCTCCTTGCATTTTCCATAACCTATGGGCACTTGGAAGAATCTAACTAAATATATGGATTAATGAATAAAAGGCCAGATAGTACTTATATCCTTAAACCTTTCTCGTTATCAATCTTACTGAACTTAATTTTTGGTGTAAACTTATTCGGTCTTTTTTAAGGTCATGTTTCCAGGATTATTCTCACTTTAGTCTTTTTATTTTAAAAATTGTTTTTCATTAAGCTTATTGAAATTAATTAAAATAAAGCATTTTGCTCCCCTTACTGCTACTACTAGTGGCTCTTCCCAGGAGCTTACTTTTTCCCTTCACTGACAGCAAATGTTCTAGCTGTAGAATCTCTGATCATTTCCAATTTTCTCTGCCTTCTGAACTCATGGTTCAATTACTAAGGCAAGTCTCCATTATGATCAGGCCCAATGCTACCGTATTCTTAACCTTTGTTCTAATAGAAAAAGATGACCCTACCAGGTGAGGGGTTACCGAAAGGCATTCCTTTCTCTGGGCTGATGCAGCCAGAACCATGGCAAACAGAATATGGACTGGTTTTAGGTCCCAGGTGCACCCTTGTGCCCTGGTCAAGCTATACAGCCATGACCTACCTCTCTGATTCTGACTCAGCAGCCCTGTACCTTATGGTCCCATGATGACCCCAGCCAAGCATATCACTTCCCTAATTATCCTTGGCAGCCAGCCTGCTGTGGGGTGACAATTCCTTTTAAACTACTTCCTTTATAAGAAATCTTCTGATACATTGAAATGAGCTAATAAGTCAACACAAATGGGAATTTTCATGGGCCGATGACAGATTCCGATTAAAATGTGGTTTTTACTCAAAGTTTTAGTGCCCTACTTCATGTGAAGTACAATGTCATTACAAAATAGCAAGTCCATCCTAAGCCAATGAGGTAGCCCTAAGCACATGAACCGAAGTCAGGGACATGCTGATATGAATTAAAAAGTCAGGCACACGGGGAATAAGTGAGTCCAGTGTCCAATGAATTTAGGAAATACTTAAATAAATAGAGGAAATTAAATGGTATTTGGTCCTTTAATCAACAAATATTTATTGAGTCCCTGCTATATGACAAATATTATCTAGATCCTGGGAAAACAGAGATTAACCAAATAAATGACACTCATGTAATTTATAATGGAGTGGGAGGAGAAGGACAGTAAATAAACACATCTCTACTCTGTCAGGTGGTATTAAGTAGAGCAGAATGAAGCTGGGTGAGAGGGTGGGGGATGGGTGGGGGGCATCAGATGCTGACACAGGGTGGGCAGAAGAAAGCTCACCAGGACGAGCATTCATCAGAGCCTACAGTCACTAAGCTGAACCTGTGTGAGCATATGCACCAGTGTCTATTTTCTTCTGTGTTTGACTTCTCCCAGTGACTTTTCTTGAGAGAGTTTTTTTAAAGGTTTTATTTATTTATTTATTTGACAGAGAGAGAACACAAGCAAGCAGAGCAGCAGGCAGAGGGAGAGGGAAAAACGGGCTCTCGGCTGAGCAGAGAGCCTGCTTCTCCCTCTCCCTGTGTCTCTCTCCTGCTTGTGCGTGTGCTTTCTCTCTCTCTGTTGAATAAATAAATAAAATCTTTAAAATAAATAAATAAAAATTATTAAATAAATAAAACATCAACTCTTTGCATTCTATATGTGTTACCAATGTTTCTTCCCCTACTTTGTCAATATATTTTACCTTTGTGACTATTTTTGCACCACTGGAATTTTTATCAGAATTGGATCCAAACTTATTAATTTAGGGAGAATGGATACATATTTTCCAGTCAATGAAATTGGTAGTCCAGTCCTGAAAGTCCCACAGATTTTTATGATTATTCTTTAATATTTTTTTTAAGATTTTCTTTCTTTCTTTCTTTCTTTCTTTGACAGAGAGAGCGTGTGAGATCACAAGTAGGCAGAGAGGCAGGCAGAGAGAGAGGGAGAAGCAGACTCCCTGCTGAGCAGAGAGCCCGATGCAGGACTTGATCCTAGGACTCCGAGATCATGACCTGAGCTGAAGGCAGAGGCTTAACCTGCTGAGCCACCCAGGCGTCCCTATTCTTCAGTATTTTAAAAAATACTTTTGCTCTTATGAATTTTAGGATTATTTCAGCATATTATATTTTGTACCCATTGGTTCTGGTTATTAAAGAAAACTATTCATTTTTAAATATATGTATTTTGTACTTGACCATTTTATCAAATTCTCTAATCCTAACTGCTTTTAGCTTCTTTCTGTCATTCTTTAAAATATTTTATTTATTGAAAGAGAGATCAAGTGCACACGTGTGAGCAGGGCAAGGGGCAGAGGGAAAGGCAGAGAGAGAATCTCAAAGCAGACTCTTCACTGAGCAGAGAATGGAACACGGGGCTCAATCTCATGACCCTGAGATCATGACCTTAGCAGAACCAGACACTCAACCAACTGAGCCACCCAGGTGCCCCTTCTTTCTACAGTTTTTAAACAATCTTTCATGTAGGTATAAGATCTCTGTGTCTTTTCATCATTAACATTTCATGTTTTATTCCATTCATTAAAATTTTCAGAACAATGTTAAAAGAAAAAAGATAACAGCATCCACTTGTTTTTTGTTCTTGATTTTAATGACACATATTCTCTAGCAGTTCAGCATTACTTATGATGCTCACCTTTAGTTTAAGAGGTGTTCTTTATTATGTTAAAGAGATATCCCGTTGGTCATAGATTAAAATAATTTTATTTGGATTGAATATTGAATTTTATCTGTCTTTCTGGCATCTGTTGAAGAAATGATATAGTGTTTCCCTGAGGGACTGATGCAATGAATTAAATTAATACAGGATCCACCAAAAACATTCTCCCAGAGAATACTTTTTCCACAGGCCAGTCCATGAAAAAAACTGAGTGGGGAGGAAATTGTCATCTGGTCAAATAACTTGGGGAAATGTTGCATAGCACAGTCTTTTCATAGAGATTTATTAGCTCATTATCATGTGAAAGATGCTGACAAGTCTGAATTTGGCAGTCAAGAAATTCTGTTAAAAAATTATACACACACACACACACCCCATATTACTGTATGGTATATCTATAAGCTGCTAAGAGGATAGATCCTCAAAGTTCCTATCAAGAGAAAAAGAAACATTTTTGTGTGTATCTATATGATATGAAGAATGTTAACTAAACTTACTGTGATAATCACTTCGTGATATATCTTGTCAAGTCATTAATGATCTACACCTTAAACTTATATAGTGCTGTATATCAATTATATCTCAATACAATGAAAATAGTCCAGTTAACTTCGTTAAAACCACCATTTCTAAACATTTCCTGTCCCCCTTCCTTTATAGAATACTTACTAGTATCCCATGGACTTAGGGTTCAGTCTAACACACTTGAGGAGTGCCATATTGATAGCTTTCCCTATATTCAGTTATCCTTGCACTCTTGGAATAGAACCTGCTTGGCCATAGGGGTATGACTGTTTAATTTGGTGCTAAGATCACTTGGTTGGGTTTTAATTGAGGATTTTTTTTTTCTGGAGTATTTCAATTTTAATTCATAAATTTTCCTGAATTATCAAATTTTATAATATGAGATTTATTAGCTCTTTTTTGTTGTTGTTTTTTTGTTTATTTACAGCATAACAGTGTTCATTGTTGTGGCATCACACCCAGTGCTCCATGCAGTACGTGCCCTCCCTATTACCCACCACCTGGTTCCTCAACCTCCCACCCCCCAACCCCTTCAAAACCCTCTGGTTGTTTTTCAGAGTCCATAGTCTCTCATGGTTCATCTCCTCTTCCAGTTTCCCTCAACTCCCTCTCTAATTGAGGATTTTTGAGCCTGTAATTATAAGAGTAATTGTACTGTCATTTTTCATCCCTACCCCCTCTTGGCTCCTTCCAGGTTTCAGTATCACTGTGATGCTGGATTGGTAATATGAATTGGGACATGTTCCATATTTTTCTGGGCTCTGGAACAATTTATGCAGCATGGGAATTATCATAGGATTTTATTTTCTTAATTTGAAATATTTTCTATAAAATAGCCCAAAGAGAGATGAACCCAAACATAGTGCTAACTGGTTGTCAGTGGACTTATAATTGAATCCCCTTATTAGCTCAATTTTCTTTACTGACGAGGCTTCAAGTGTCTCCATTTTTCCTCACTCTGAGTAAACATGATTGCTCTCTGCTTGGAAGCAGTAACCCCTTGCTCTGTCACTCCAGTGCGCCACAGAACGGGAGGCATCAGAGTCAGGTCAGGGAAGAAGATGATAGAAGCCCAGAAAGGAGAATCACACTTCTCCATGAGCGTGTTGTCCCTGATGCCTGGCACAACGTGAGGTGAACAGAGCGAAGGTCTGAAGGAAGACACAGAGCTGGGTGAATTGATGGTCTAGAATCCCAAGAAGAGGGTTAAAGAGTATCGATTGGGTTTTTAAAACACTTTGAAGCAGTGTTGGGATGATGTTGAACATTTTATGGTCTGTAAGGGGAGAAATGGGGTGTTAAGGCCACTTTTGAGACAAATTCCTCCCCCAGGCACAGAACGCTTTCTTTGGAGAGATGCCACATTATTACAGACAGAATACGTCATGGATCTTCTACGGGCTTGGGCATAAAAGCACACAAAAATGTTTACATGGTTTCCTTTCTAATACAAGGATCACTCAACATTAAAAGGCAAAATTCCTTATCTGTGCAGGGCCCGGCTCATAGCAGGCCACTTGATATGTTTAGTGTTTGTTGAATAACTGCATATTGTTTGTTAAATAAAT
This sequence comes from Meles meles, assembly GCF_922984935.1. Classification (NCBI taxonomy): domain Eukaryota; kingdom Metazoa; phylum Chordata; class Mammalia; order Carnivora; family Mustelidae; genus Meles; species Meles meles. Next base: position 152,506,869 of record NC_060066.1, on the reverse strand, counting down.
GCCCATGTGTTGACTTCCCCTGGTTTTATGCAACTGATGTGTCCCTAAAATGTTTAATTCATAAATTAAATGAATCTTTTTTTTCCAGGTTTCTATAGAACAACTCCTTAGGTGCTAAATATATATGGGTTTTTGTTTTTTTTTTTTGAATCCTTCATTAGTTGGTGCATTTTTTCTCCCTGGAACATTTAATTTCAGTACTTTCAAGGTGCAGTAATGGCCTCAAATATTTCAGTATACTTGAGGGAATTTAATACTCAAAATGATTTTTTTCTAAATAAGCTAATAAGTTGCCAGTTATTTCTGTTTGTCTTTTGACATGCTGAGTAGGATAAACATAAAAATGACATACCTTTGCCTAAAACACAAATCACAGAAGATATAATTCTTTAACCACATGCAGCTTGTATTTCTTTCAAGACAAAAAGAAACTGCTAAGTTACATGTCTCTGAGTTATCCTCTAGAATGTGATGAGTGCCGAAAAAGGAAACACGTATGTTAGAGGAAAATAATAGCTATCTATAGAAAAGTGCTTCCCTCTGCTCCACGCACCACTCTTCTCTTCAAAGAAGCACATTGTGCAAAGGTGAGTTATCGGGAGAGACTAACTCATCCGTTCATCTGGTCAAAGATCCTTCCACTGAATAGCCATCGGTGGAAGCTAGGCCAGTGTTTAACATGCTTATTAAATGCTACTGCTTATGTAGTTGGACGCAGAGGGAAGAGAATCAAACGATTTTGGTGTTATATAGCCATATGAACTCAAGATTTGAATGGCTAACCAACACTGAGTTCTTTGAAGCTCCTTGATGATCAGTCACAAAGCTAAAAATCACTCCTTACCCCTGATTAGAGGAAAATCTGATTTTCCTGTTGCATTGCCTTCTTGAAAGAGATGATGGGGGAAAGTGCCACAGTGAAGAGCAGAGACTGAATCAAAGAATATTGATTTTGTGTCTAACCCGGCTTTCTCAGTTCCAGCACCTTACCAGGAAATACATAGAGGCTGTTTCCACAATAAAGTCCCATATGACTACAGAAAATTATTGAGCATGGAGATAGAAAAACATATTTTTCTCCTTTGCCCTGCTTGCGTGTTGTCATAATATGTATTTTTTCTTTTTTTTTTCTTATCCCCCTTCACTGGGTCCAATTTTTGTGATTTTAAAGAAAACACCATGATTGTAAAGGGACACCTTGTGTGTTGGTGGCTTTCTGCGACTGGAGCGCACGAAGATTTCAGAGATATACCACAGTAGGTGGACGTACTCATCTGAGGTCCACCTCAAAGCTGCTTTGTTACTCAGGGTCTTAGAGGAGCAATGCGATGTGAAGTAGGAAACAGATGTGAGAGACAGCATGAAGGAAGGGCTGACATGACTCAGTAACTAATGGGGCACGAAGGATGCGGAAGAGGGCAAAGTCAAGGGTGACGCAGGTAGCCTGGAGAACGATGGTGCTGCCATCCAAATAAAAATAAAAATAAAATAAAATAATTCAGGAGCCATCTACTATCTGACATAAGCCCTTGGTTGCATGAATATAATCATGATTCCTGAACCATGAGTGAGCGGAAGGAAACAGTATTCACAGCACCACAGTCGTGAGCACTTAGTTTTTCTTCTCTTACAATGTGCAAATCAGCAGTTGCAAGCCTGGGTTTTAGAAAGCTGCCTCGGTCAGTCAGGGCACCATCCAGTCAGGGCACCATCCCGAATACATTAGTCGTATTAACTGCATGCTGGTCATGGGGGAGCCCTACAAGCCCAGTCCAAGGTGAATGGCAAGTGCTCTTTTCGTCAGGGTCACTCAGAGAAGTGGCAGGTCCGAAGCCATTTAAAAACTGGAAAATGGCCTTCTGATAAATAAAATGGCACTTCTGAGGCTGAACATAATTGGAAGAGCTTTGTGCTGACAGAAGACTAAGGAAGCTTTCCTATGGGAGGCTGGTATGCAAATGTCACTTTCTGGGTTTTGTTGACTGTGAAACTGGAGACAGCAACTGTAGGAGGGGTGCCTGGTGACAGCCAAAAGCAGGGAGGCAAGAGTCTTGCCTGTGTCTGTATGATGACCTAAGACATTAATTGCCACGAGATTCCATTAAGCATGTGCTTTACCAAATCAGGAAGGTATAAATGACACTCTCAATTTTCAGAGTTTGTTTTGCAGTGAAAATTCAAGAGACTGAAATTAATTTAGTTAAATTGATATTTTACCTCATGATTTCAGGGATTTAATAGTGAATATGCCTCTTGATCTTGATGTATCTACTGTGGGTTCATTTACTCTTTTCTTTGGCACACCGCTTGTAGCTGGCCCTTTGCTATGGTTTGTGATTTATAAAATGTACAGAGCGTAGTTCAATCCTGATAGATGAAATCAGAATTCTGGCTGAGCTGTAGGTCAGCTGACTAGAAAAGGGAATTTAAAACCTGATTCTTTGTCCGCTATAAGATAAATAAGATCTAGGGATTTAATGCACAGCATGGGGACTACAATTAATATTGTATATATATACTGTATTATATACTTGAAACTTTATTCTTTTTTTAAAGATTTATTTATTTGAGAGGGAGAGAAAGAGAGAGAGAGGACAAGCAGGGGATGGGAGAGCAGAGGGAAAGGGAGAAGAAGATTCCCTACTGAGCGCAGAGTCTGTCGTGGGCCTCAATGGCATTACCTGAACCGAAGGTAGATGCTTAACCTACTGAGCCACCCAGGAGCCCTATACTTAAAAACTTTTTTTTTTTTTTTTAAAGATTTTATTTATTTATTTGACAGAGAGAGGTCACAAGTAGGCAGAGAGGCAGGCAGAGAGAGAGGAGGAAGCAGGCTCCCTGCAGAGCAGAGAGCCCGATGCGGGGCTCGATCCCAGGACCCTGAGATCATGACCTGAGCTGAAGGCAGCGGCTTAATCCACTGAGCCACCCAGGCGCCCCTAAAAACTTTTTTAAAAAAGATTTTATTTTATACTTAAAAACTTTTAATAGAGTAGATCTTCAATGTCACTGCATGCGCGCGCGAGCACACACACACACACACACACACACACACACTCTCTCAATGTGATAATATGAGGCATGGGGGTGTTAACTGACATTATTGTGGGAATCACTTCTCACAATATATACATGTATCTAATCGTCACGATGCACACCTTAATCTTTTATGTAATATGTTATTAACATCTCAGTAAAGCTGGGGAGTGGGGGACCTGATTCTGGAGGTAAGTGGCTACAAGGGGTGTGTGCATGTGAGGCTTAACCTAATTTTAAGTGGTGATTTAGGCCCCATCTCGGACATGTGGTATATCCTTCGACATATCAGTAAGCCTTTCTTTTACATCATCAATGAGAATACATTGGCAAAGTGTTAAACTTCCTTGAGGGGAAAGATGTTGTCAGTTTCCTACTTAGGCTCAACCTGCATTCCAAAAACAATTCGATTAAGATGGACATATTGGGCGCCTACTGTGTACCAGACATAGTTATCTAAGATGGGACATTTTTGCTGACCAGCATCCCTTCACTGGCAAGTTTCCAGTCAGTTTGCAAGTCAGCTGTTTATAAATTGGGACACATTTTGCTAAAGAAACAAATTTTAAAATAGTGGTTAGATTCTCAAGCCAATCTTCAAAAGCTAATTTAATTTATAATAAAGTGGAACTCAACTTCTAATTGAATCCTCAAACCTAACTACCATTTGTAGCGGTGATTTTCAACCCTGGCTGCACACATCCCACTATAATCACCTAGGAAGGCTTTTTTGGTATTTATTTTTAAAAATAAGTACAAAGACTCAGACCTTACCCCCAGAACAATAAAATCAGAAGCCATTATGAGAGCAGTGGTGGGAAATGGGGCCTGGGAGAGGGTGGAAAGGACTGGAAACAAGGCCTCTAGGGAGAGTGGCATCAGGCCTGTCACTAGGAATTGGAGGTCGGGGCTTCAGAGGGTAGATGGTGGGGCCCAGGTGTAATGGCATGGATGGATAAAATAAGAAGGAAGAATGCCCCTGGGAGAAGGAATAGACTGTAGACTCACAGCCTTTGGGAGATTTTGTTCTCTGGTGACAGTAAAGGGTTTTTCAGGAATGAGGACATGGTAAAGGGGTCTGGAAACTTCCATTTCAGGAGCACAGGATTGGTGTGGCGATGATGCAGAGGGAGCAGGCAAGAACCCAGTTGGTCAGCATCACTCACCAGTTTTTTTTGTCCAATTCATGAGGGAGGAAGACAGCTCTACCTTTAAACCACTTTCTTATTTTGGGATAAGGCTTTCACAGAATTTCATGCCTCATATTTCCTTTCTACAAAGGGCAAATGTTTAGATCTCTTCATCCTTTTGGCATCATTATGAACTCTCAAGACTAAGCAGAGGTAAGGGGAATGGAAGAGGAATGGATGAAATCCAATAAACAGGCTCCGATAATAAAAGTAGGCTGGTGATTCTGGCCATCTGCTGTCACTACCCAACAGCTTCCAGAATTCTGGAGCTCTTATTTCCAGTCACTCCCTTGCAAATGAGTCAGAATGTCAGGGGTCAGAAACATGGGCATAAAGTCTTTTCAATAGCTGGTGAAAACAAATATGCCAGGTGAAGGATCTCAACTGTCTTCCTGCGTCCTTCTCATTTTTTATAGTTTGGGTGCTGAGATTTCTTTTTCCGACATTCTGCGACTGTTGCAATGCAGGGAAATCTGTTGAGATAGCATTCTCACATTTCAGTCCGACACTCTCAAGTTCTAAGTTGTACTCTATATTTCTTTCTGGCACTTTCTATAATATATTGCTTCTGCTCTGTGTTCTAGTTCTCTCTTTAGGGCATTTTGTCTGCCCTAAAGAAAGAAAATAATGGAATCAAAGAAAATACTGGGCGAGAAGAATTCTGGAGACACATGAAAGTTTTCTCTTCTGAATGGAGGAAAGGAATTGTCATTATCTTCCCCCTTCTTTGCATTTTTGGATATTCCTGATTTTTTTTCCTGATATGGGTAGGATACTATTGTGAAAAGAGATGAAGATGCCCTTTTTCTACAAGTTTCTGGAGGTACTAGTATGGAAGCGTTTCTGGTATGGAGAGGGTGCCCACAGAAAGGCTTCTTTCCATGTGTGAACTTACTGTAAGCAACAAACACATGGGTCCCTTCCCCATAGATCGCTGGCCAAGCTGTGTAGCAACACTGTGGGGGGAAACACCACCTCCTTGAAAGAAATTCTTCACTTCACTAAGCAGGAAGTGTAGCTCAGTTGGAAAATATGGATTAGATTTCAAAGGAAGACTGTTCTCCTCTCAAACCAGATCCCATCTCAAGAATAGAGAGAAATTTTATTTATTTATTTATTTATTTTTTGAGGACTGAAACTGCTGGACAAAATTAAATGGGGATAACTTTCAACCTTAGTGGGCAAAGGGCTAGGTTAACAGGTGAGACTCCATTAGCTCCGACTGTTTCAAGGAAGATTCCATCACCACGTCACTTGACTTCAGATGTTCTGCTAGAGCAGACAGACTCCCTTTTAAGGAATTTGCTAGAGGTAGACTAGAAGAACAAGATCCTGCTTTGATACACTGATGATGGCCTATCATTTGCAAAGACGTTGTATGTAAGGTAGTCAGTGAATGTCAACTTACTGGAAAACTGACAAAGGAATTCTCCTCTTAACTGAGGAAACTTCCTCAGTGCCTGAAGATTCATATGTCAGTTGTTGCTTCTGACCTTTTCTAATTGAATTATCCTTCTTTAGTGAGCCAGATAAAAACGATTTTAATAGATGGGGGAAATGAGGGTACTGCTTAGTTTTTCCTATTAAAAATAAATCTACCCCTCAAAATCATTCACTTCAGGACTTTTTGAGTCAGGTAACTCAGTCAAAAAGGCGATAATAGCTTCAGCGAGGCAGCAAAACTAGTCTTTCTTAATCAGAAGAATGTGAGAGTTACTTCAGGTTTTTCAAATTGCACAGTTATGTGTAGCCCCAATTGCTCGGGCTCGGGCTGAGGCTGGTTTAGTGATGATCCCGGTGGTACTGGAGGCTTTAGCGAGAAGCTTGGATCCCCAGTCTCCTTCAATGGGGTGGTAAGACCTCAAATCTTTGTCTTCAATCCTTTTTAAAACTTTTGATAGTTTAAAAGTTCTCTTTAAACATAAATTTTCATTTTGAGAGAAAAACAAGGGCTTGGAAAGCATTTGTGTCAGAAGCAAGTTTGAGTCTGATTCTGTGCTAGGATTATTCCTAAAGGAAAATCTTGGTTTAACTCAAGTTCCAGTTAAATCAAAAAGCTAAGGGAAAGTGAGTCATTTCATTTCTTTGCTAAAAAAGGAAAAGTGGCAGGGAAAAGGCTTTTATCTACTTAGATATACTCCTACCTGATCATAATCTTTCCTTTTCTTTTCCTTCAGTCTTAAGGAAAGTATATGCAGAAAGAATGGATGATAAGAGAGCTAGAAGAGAAAGCCAAAACCTTCCATTAATTACCTTTATCAGGTTAGCAGTGGAATAGGTACCTATGCCTTAGGTAGAGAAAGGTGATTAGCATTCAGAATACTGAAGCCCACATCAATTTAGGAAGGGCATGATTTCAAGATAAGTTGAAGGGTAGGTTAGAAAGAAGCAATTTTTAAAGCCTAAGTATAAAACCAGGATCAAATCAAATAGCGATTATTAATAAGAGTTAAAGACTAGTTAGAAGTGAAGTCCCTAATTATACCTGGAGTTTTTATTAGACTCATTTTCTTGGAAAAGGTCCTAGAGGTCAATCAATCCAACTTCATATCTCTGGTTGCAAAGAACAGACACCTCCTCCAGCAGACACAAGCCAAAGAGAAGAATTTATTGAAAGATTACAGAACCTAATGGCTGGAAGGAAGCCATGCCTGGGGAAAGAAGTGGATCTAGGAACTTGATCATTAGGTCACGACTTGTCCCTTTATTTATTTATTTATTTTTTTTAAGTTGATGCACATCTCCACACCAGTGGCATGAAGCTGTTGTTTGGACATGACCATGGTTGAAATTCTAAAAGCTGTTTTCAATCCTGAAGTCATAAATACAAATCTGTAAAGTGATAGTATCTCTGTACTAAAATATACAGCTGTACCCTCCAGCATGGGCTCTGTTACTGTAACTGCAGTTCTGAACCCTTAGTGACAAAAGACCCTAACCCTAACCTATGCCAGTCTCCTTATTCTGCCACCAAAAACAATCAAACAAAAATCATGGACCAAGAAGAAGTGGCAGGTTCAAGATTTCCTAGAGAGCTATTGAAAGAATCTGAAGACTTGAGGTTCTTTGATGACTGCCCTGTCAGACATGTGGTGTCTTGGATGATTCCGAGACCAATGACTGAGAAAGAACTTAGTTAAGAACCTGAGTTTTCTGGTGTTAGCTGTCTTTGAGCAAGCAGTTTATATCTTCCCAAACCTTCATTTGTATAATGGGGGCATTAATACTCCCTACAGGTCAAGGTTGTTGTGAGGATTAAATGACATGACCCATGCACATCTCTTGGAACAATGTCTACTACACATAAATGCCCCATAAATGATAGCAATTATTATTACTAATTTAAAAAATTTAGTCAGCTCTTTGCTATGTAACAAATAACCCTGAAACTCAATAGCTTAAAGAGCATTTATTTCCTGTTCACAGGTTTGTGATCAGCTATAAGTCCGCTAAGCTTAGCTGAACTTGGCTCCAGTTTTGAGTTCATGTCTGGGGCATGGGTGTCCTCATCCCAGGAACCAGGCTAAAGAAGCACCCCCTACTGGGTGGCGTCATCTTCTTATGATGGAGGGGAGATGTGTAAAAAAATGGGAACCATGTGATGCTTTTTAAATTCTATTCTGGGAACTGTCACTGCTAATTCTGTTCCATTGGTTAAAACAAGTCATTTGACCAAGCCCAAAGTCAAGGAGGCAGGGAAGTTACTGAACTCACAAGCAAGCCATGTTTGGGGAGAGAATGAACAGTACAATCTAGCACTGGAAAGTTGAAAGAAAGTCTATGATCATTGAGATAAGGGCCTCTAGAGTAGCCTGAATAGTCTGAAACCAGAACCGACATAGGCTGTCCCTAATTTCTCATGTCATCAGAATTATGGGCCATTTAGGTAAACCAGAGATTCAGGGCAAAGAGAGTTTAGAAATAGAGATTAGGTATAAAAAGACACTGTAGCAACTGTAGCATCTCTTCCTGTAGAAGAGGTTGCTTTAGAATTAGGTCAGCATTTCTAGAGCCAAAAGGTATTTTAAAGGGCTCACATCCTTAAAGCAGCATTAATGGTATTTGTTTTCATTTCCATTTGTCAAAAAAAAAAAATCAGTAAATTTGATACTTATGTAAAAACTGTTTCCCTTTTAAACGGAGAAGGTCGAGAGCCTCTAGGTGTGTATTGAGGGAGGCTGCTTGGTGGTAAGTGAAGATCAGAGAAGTTGGCGCATGACTTGTAACTTGGTTTATAACACAGACGAACACTACTGGGTACGTCCGTTGTCGTCACACATTTTAATTGTTTTTATTCTTAGTCACATATTGTTTACATTTGTTCACAGTTCTGAATTAATGAGGAATTTAATGAGGAAGAAAAAAACATAATTCTGCCAATTTTTCCCTAGATGCTTTTCTCCAGATCCATAAATTTCCATCATCTGAAAAGACTGGCTATATAGAACATCAAGATATCTCTAATATTTCAAAGTGTAATGTAAGGAAGAAAAATAAATCAGTGTTATATATGCATCCTGTCTCTAACCAATAATCTATTATGGAAATAAACACTGATGCTGTTTTGAGGTCCAGTCCAGATAAGAGGATGGCTGAGAACTATTCAGTATTCCCTTTATTCTCATGCCTCAGTGCAACTGCAAAGGCCATCCCCTCTGTTTGAAAGGCTCTCTTCCTTCCCCTTTTTCTGCCTGGTATTATTTAGCTTTAATCCACAGATCAGTTCTTGCTCCCAATTGGGAAAGGAATGCTCTTCACCACTTGCAGGGAATTACCTCCTTGATAGCCCTATTTCTTTCTTTCTTTCTTTTTTTTTTTAAGATTTTATTTATTTATTTGACAGAGAGAGAGCACAAGTAGACAGAGAGGTAGGCAGAGAGAGAGAGGAAAGCAGGCTTGCTGCTGAGCAGAGAGCCTGATGCAGGACTCGATCCCAGGACCCCGAGATCATGACCTGAGCCGAAGGCAGCGGCTTAACCCACTGAGCCACCCAGGCGCCCGATAGCCCTATTTCTAAACATGGTCATTGAGTCTGTCTCCCCAGCTTGTCCCTGGTATTTCCCGGGCATAGTGCCCTGTCTCACCCCTACAGTGTGAATGGATGAGAGGAAGCAGAATAAACTTAATAAGATTAGAAACAGAAGAGGATGTGGGGGAGAGCATTTCAGGAAGAAAGAAGGTATACATCAGCAAAATGAGAAAAGAGAAACGGGCATATACAAGATGTGTTTAAGGAGCAAAAAATGGACACACATAACTAAACGAGAGAGTTTATAAGAAGTCTTAGAAAAGATAGTGAGGAGTTTATGTTTGTGGGAGAGATACCCATTGTCTTAGCCTGCTTGGGCTGCCATCATAAAATACCCTAGAGTGAACACAACAGAAACTGATTTTTCTCATAGTTCTGAGCCTGGAAGTCTCCAGAGTGCCAGCATGGACAGTTTCTGGTGAGAATCTCTTCCTGACTCGCAGATTTCTCACTGTGTTCTCACATGATGGGAAAAAAGAGAGCTCTGGTATCTCTTCTACTTGGAAGGTCACTAATCCCATCACAAGGGCTCCATCCTCATGACCTCATAAAAAGCTAATTACCTCCCCAAAGCAACATCTCCAAATGCCAACACATTGGGCATTAGGGTTTCAATGTAAGAATTTGGAGGGAATACCTTTCAGTCAATACCGTATGGTTAAGGAACCAGACCTGCCTTAATGAAGTGGGCCCGTGAGCTCTCCACCATGCCGCCCTGCCATTCCTGAGGTTCCACTGTTCGTTTAAGAAAGTGAAAGAAATCCCAGAAATCAAGATTTCCAACTGAAGGGGCTTTAAAGCCAAAGGGCAAAAGCAAAATAACCTTTTAATTTCTGAGATGAATGAACAAAGTAATTTTTGTGAGTGGTATCTTCTATTTCTACAGCAGCCATAAATCATACCTTTGGGAGCTGTACCATTTTACTTTTAAATGTACATTTTGAAAAGAACACAGTCGTTTCTTATTATGCTCCTTTTGTACAATTTCGTTGCATTCATCACGAGTCAGAGAGTCCTGTTGATTCTATAGCAGGAAAACTATTTGTTACATTCACAGTCCAAGTGCCTACTGATTAGCATGGGCATTTCACATGAGCTGATTGGGAGGGTACAGCAGTCTTCCTCTAAGATTTACTGCTTTCTCCATTTACTCACGGTCCATTTTTCATTGTATTTCAGGTCTAGATTCCTTCATTTGGTGCATTCTCTTAAGAATCACCATCCACAGTATGATATTTTTATTCATTTGAGAAGTTTATGTCCATTTGCAAATGATTCAAGCCAAGATCGAGAATTCTGCTGCCTGATTTGCAGAAAGTTGTTGCTGCCTAAAGATTTGCTGGGCATGTCCCATTGATAGATAGTACAAATATACAGTGTTAATATAATGGGAAAACTCCAGAGTATTTCCATAGCCCCTGACTATCGAATAATATACAAAAATATATGACTTGGGGACAGCTGAAATTGTTTCCACACTTTGAGCTCTGCCTCCATTAGACTGGTTCACAATATTAGATTGAATCCCAAGGTGCTACTGATAATCATCAGCTGTTTTTCTTGCCCAGTCTTTTTGTTTAAATATATCCTTTCATTATCCACAGGCTTTTGAAAAAAAATGGGGGAAAGAATGTTTTTAATTGAATAATCTGTATTCTGTCAGGCATTCCTTCTCCCTAGGAAGGTATGTGGAAACTTACTTTGCTATTTTTATTTATCCTGCCAGTGTAGTATATTGATGAGAGAACGGAGATCCAATAGTGTTAAAACAAGACATGAAATATTGATTAATTCTTTTCTTAAATTCCCTTTCTACTCCTGAGTGTAGCAGATTTCCTACACTGCTGCCAATATTGTGCTCTCCAACAAACCTCCATTATTGGGAGGGTCTTGGTCCCCTTTGGGCTTTGATAAATGATAATTATGCTTTTAAAATGTTAGCTTGCAGTGCCCCAGGCCTTGTTTTCATCAGTTCATCGAAGAAATGAGTAAGAAATAGTAAAATTTAGGCTGCAGAGTTTGAGCCAAAGGCCCCCCAAGGAGCCATTCCGTGAAGAGGAAGCAGCCAGAGACTGAAGCAACTGAACTCCTCATCCTTGTTCCTTTTCCCATTGTACACTCCCCAGTGCAGGTCAGGACTTGCCCTTTGGGTCTAGACCAAGTGATTGTGCTGATTCCTAGGGTTATATTAAAAGGTAAGATAATAATGATTTAGTATTCACCAAACCTGAATGGCTTCGGATAGGCTTGTAGAGAAAGAGAAAGAAGTGAAATATTTGGCTGGTTGAAGAAAAGCAGTGGGACAGTGAGTAGAGTGGGCAGAATAGGAACTGTAGATAGAGAGAACCTGGATTTTTAGGATCAGGGACATCCTCAAGGCAAGCCACTCAAGTCAAGAGTAGGCACGGGGAAGTCAAGAAATCTATTGCCCTTTTAGGGCACAGATGATCTGGGAACAGAGAGGAATCTGGTGAGCTATGAAAAAGAACTTACTGCTCAGAGCAGCATCCCCCCCCCAACAAAGAATTGTCTCATCTAAAATATCAATAGTGCCGAGATTGAGAAACCCTGATATAGAGAAAGTGCTATTATTTCATCCATCAGAGTCCAGTTTCTTGAGTTCAGAACCCAAGTCACTGAGTTAATGGTGTTCAATAATTAGCAAAGCATCCTGTGAATAAATAGTAGATTCGGTGTAATCCCATTTTCTTCTGAAGAATATCCATTTCAGTTTCTTCAGTTCCTCCCCTGAAATTCCCCAGAAGGGAAATCTCGCTCATTAGAAAGTTCGAGCTTACCAGGTAACAGGAAGAAAGTGCTTCACAATATGTTTCCAGAAATGAGAAGATGAGAGAGCATGCTCAGAAGCAAAAGTACAGGTGAATGAAGCATGCTGACAGCCAAAAAGATTGGGGCTGGTAAAAATAAGGAGAGCTTGACAGACAACGAATCCCTGTGGGCATGTGATGACCTTTAGACATCAAGCAACAGTAAGTAAACATCAAGGAGCAAGGTAGCTTATATTTTATTGGTAATAAACTAGATGAAAGATCATATTTTAAATGATATGCCTTCAAGCATGTGCTATATCAAGGTGTTGACAGCATCATTTTTCCAAGAGATGAGCAAGTAAATTTAAGTAGTTTCCAAGTAGTAAGTACCTTGATTACCAAGGAGCAGTGGGATGCAAAGCTTGGCCAGTGGAAACAAATGATTGATAGCTTCCTCTTAACACTCCTGCCTTTATTTTCCTCTGCACGGCTCATTATTCTGCCACATTAATTTAAGCTTTCTTATTGTATTGAATTAGGGCTTTAAATTCTCTTATCATCCCTATGGGAATCTTGATTGTTTATTTGTAGATGACAGTAATTATTTTTATCGATCTCCAAATGTAGAAGGTATAAAAAGTGCTATGGCTGATGGCCAGCTGGTACATAGTTAGCGCCGCGTGCATGACTGACAAATTACGAGACAATATTTGGCCCCAGAGGAGACCCTTGAAGAATTTTTAAAAGCATCTGATAGTTAGCCCTAGATCCCTTCTAGCTGAAAAGCATAAACAATTTCACATACATCGGCTCAAGTCTTTTTGTTACTTTTATTGAACCTCCAGAGGTCTACTTGGGTGTGATTTATACATCCTCATCTCTAGCACCCCCACCCAGCAGGAGTTTGGAATGATGTAGCTACAAGAATTTCCAGAGCCAGTGCCATCCAGGTCAGTGCATTCCGTTAGGGAGTCGGATCACCTGAGCAATTCTTCAGAAGAGTTTCTGGATTACTCTAGCAGTTGCCATTATGCCACTATAAGTATTCTGTAGATGACATTAGCTCCAAGTATTCTGAGGAGAAACCACTTTGCTATCCCCAGCATGTACCATGGGAAGAAACCTCACATGATTTCACATCCCAAATTTATCAGAGGCACCAGAGAGAGAAAATGCAACTGTCTCATTAAAGTGCTGTTTTTAGGACGGGGCACTTAAGCAGTATGAGTCCCCGCAGTCAGAACCGAATGCAACGCAGCTTACATGAAGATTTTCAGCCTATTATGATCTGTCTATCCAGAAACAAAATAAGGTTTTGCTTACAAGTAATAGGTTAGGTTTAAAAGTCATCAAGTATCAGAGACATGGTAAAATTTCCTTATCATTTGATAAGATGATAGTTGACAGATGCCGAATTTTGAAATCAATGACCTTCTTTTCCTGTGGTGAAGAGAAGACAGATAGGAAGAGGAACCACTTTGATGACTGTACCCTATTTATCCTTTGCTGCTGTCCTGAAAGTTTGCTGTTGACCACTCAGAGTGACTATCGGGATTGGACCAGAATGAGCCAGGAGAACTTGTTTTGCAGAGTAGAGATCCACACATCACACAAATGATCTCCCCTCCCCCGACCACACTTTAGTCTGGAGCTATAATGTTATCTTGGTCCTTGACAGCCTCTCTGGGGACAAACTGACTCCTAGAAAACCACATAAAAAGAAAAAAATTTGCCCTAATTTCGGTTTCCTTTTTCTCTCACTCAAATTAAGCTTTACTCTCAATACTGTGATTTCATTGTGTTCTTGGTCTTGGACAGCCATTCCAGCAGGTTCCATGAGCAGTAATGTGAAAGAGGGAAAAGTTTAGTGACTATAGCCACCACCACTGTGAGGTAAAACTTTTTACACCCTCTTTATATATGCCTCAGACATTTAGTGGCATGCCTACCACACAAGTGGGCATTAAATGTTATCTGACTGATTAACTCATTTGTTAGTTTCACATTCAGCATGTGTGGAGCATATGACTGTAGAATGGGTAAAGCTTAAAACAGATGGACAGTTGAGGGTGATGATCACAGAAGCATTTGGTTTTAAAATTGGAACAGGGGTGCCTGGGTGGCTCAGTGGGTTAAGCCGCTGCCTTCGGCTCAGGTCATGATCTCAGGGTCCTGGGATCGAGTCCTGCATCGGGCTCTCTGCTCAGCGGGGAGCTTTCTTCCCTCTCTCTCTCTCTGCCTGCCTCTCTGTCTACTTGTGATCTCTCTCTGTCAAATAAATAAATAAAATCTAAAAAAATAAAAAATAAAAAATAAATAAAATTGGAACAAACCTTAGATATGACTTCGTTCTACTATCTCACTTTGGAGTCAAGGAAACTAAGATGACTCACAGAGGTTAAATGCCTTGTCCAAGGCTTGGCCGCAGCAGAGCTGGAATACGAAACTAGGTATCCACACTCTCAGTTCCGTACCGCACTCTGTATTGACTCTGAAACACCTGGGCTTGTGCTTTGTTACATATATTGTGATTGTCTTGACAGGTGTGCTACCCCCACTAGACCATGTATTCTTCAAGAGAATATTCATCACAGGGCACCTGGGTGGCTTAGTGGGTTCGGCCTCTGACTCTTGAGCTCTCAGCTCAGGTCTTGACCTCAGGGTGGTGAGTTCAAGCCCTGCACTGGGTTCCACGTGCATTTAAAATATATATAAATTATTTCATCACTAACTTCTGGCATAGGAGTGAAATAAATTTCTGTTAAAAAAAAAAACAAATAAATGAGACCTATTTTTCTTATCACGTACAAATAAATGTTGTAATTTTTAAGGATTTCTGCTAGTGCATGGCCAGCCTAGTAATGAAAAAGGATAGAGACTATAGAAAGGTTTAAAAAAGTAGAATGAGAAGGCAAAAAGAGGTAAAAAGGAGCTAAAGTTCAAGTAGAAGTATAACTGGAAAAAAATCAGTATGCAGACAAAACTTCTAGATTCGGTTTGGGAGCTTTTAATCAAGACTCTGGCCTCTTCTGATCTCTCCCAGTTTTCAAATAAGCACTTTTAAGCAGATGTCATCATTGCTGCCCCTCCCCCAGACTCCAGAAGACGGGATGGACAGCGAGTTAAATTGTACAATAAGCAGAGTTGTTCTTGAGTGTATTCTACCTCTTCTCTGGTACATCTTCCCACCCACTTGGCACTCATTCCTAACCCATGCTGCTGCTACTATTCTTATCCTGGAGGAAAGTGCATGTAACTCTATGTGATCCTGTTTCTGGAATATTTTCCATTTAGAAGACACACCAGGAAATACAAAGGAAAATGACTTAAACAGTGGCATTTCAGACTCAGTGGCAAGTGAGCAGAGCGGATGGATGTATATGGACTGGGTTTGTCTCTCCTTACAGATCATCCAAAGTCAATTAAAATAGAAGTGAGAAAACCCAGTTATCATACCCCTCTGTGAGCTAGTGTTTCTCCTGAAATGCTTGCATGTTGCCAGTCAATTGATACTAAACAATGCCTGTTTAAAAAGAAAAAAAAAAAAAAAAAGAATCAAAGGATCCAGAGTTCTAATTATAGCACATTGATGGCTTGGTACTGGAGAATTACATCAACAATATAGGACATCAGTGGAAAGCGATTACTGGCTGGAGGGCTGTACCCAGAGAGCAGTTATCAGGGCTAAGTGTCCATTTCTAGAAGAGCTGGCTATGCTCCCGTATGCCAGGAAGTCTAGGTGGAAGGTATGAAATGTAGTCGTTTTAGAAGTGGTGCTGCACAGTTGCCAGATAGCCTGGGGAGACCCAAATGCTCCTATGGGAAGAGATTAAGGAGATAGACAGTTACCCATTTTGGATGGATTGGGTCCCCTTGGCTAAAGCCAAGTATGGAGATCCAGCTTTTCATCCAGTATTCCCTTGAGCCATTGAAATTTGGCAGACCCTTCCCATCAGCCTGACACCTAACTACATCAGCCACTCTCTTCCTTCGTTTGGTTACTGTGATTCCCATCTTTTCCGTAAACATACCAAGCACACTTCCATCTTTGTGATTTTACCCTTTCCATTTCCTCTTCCTGGAATACTTTACTCTCATATGGTCTGCTGAGCAAGTGACATCTGTCTGCTGTTACCAGAGGTAGAAGTCCAAGCACCTCTTCTCACTGTGTCTTATTTGAATTGCCAAGAAAAACACAACACAGTCAAACACAGGGTGGAGCAGTGCTTTACTCACGTAGAAAAGAGACAGATCAAGATCAGCTCTAAAAGTGAGCCTTGGTCCTTATGGCCTTTGGGTCCTTCCTGGCTGCTGATTCAGGGCCCTCCGCTGACAGGCAACCAAAGGACCCTGTCTGCTCTTGGCAGGGGACAGACAGAGTCTGCGGTTGACCAGAGGTCATGTAGCACACATACCGAAGCAGAACAAAGGAGTAGGAGCAGCAGGAAGAGGGAGAAGCAGGCTTTCGCTGAGCAGAGAGCCCAACATGGGCTTGATCCCAAGACCCTGGAATCATAACCTGTCAAAGCCCATTCTTAATACAGCCGAGATGAGAGTCAAAAGACTGCACACGTAAGACCGTCTTTTCCAGTATGTTCCACATGGCTTCTTACTGTTCCCACCCCACTACCAACAACAACCACCTTCTCCCCACCCCAAACCAGATCTTTATTCCCATTTTCAAAGAGGCTTTCTAAGCATAGCCACCTCCAAATCTATGAAGAGAAAATCTTTGGTTGTTTTGATAATTGCAGTATCGCCAACATCTACAACAGTGATTGCACATAGTAGGTGTTCAGTAAAAGATGTGTTGAAGAGATTGGTAGCATAGGTCATACAAAGGAAAAGTCTTGTTTCATGATGCCTAGAAATCAGTGAAGGAAAACTTTTCAGACGCTTTCATAGAGCAAGTCATTCACCTACACTGTATGCAATTTACACTCAGAAACACTACGAATCTTAAAGAAAGTGATGTGTCCAGGTAAGCAAGATAACACCATTACCATTCAGTTCCCATCAGGGCTCCAAGCAACTTTAGAAAACCTGTCCTCTGATATACAACACTAATTTGTGTCTTACGGAAAATCAAATGAATTATTTTCTTACCCAAAGGGAGCAGGATTATTTGACTTCAGATATTTGCCATATGGCTTCTCTTCCATACAGCATAGCTTCTAGGCTTAAGGTAGTAAGAGTGAGAGCATGCCTATAAATTATTCAGAGATAATTCAAAATAAGTGTGTATCTTTGACAGATTGTCAAGTTTCTTAATGCTTTTTCCTGATAACAAGTGCTATGTGTTTGATAGAAGGTTACTCGTTTCTCACCACACTTTATTGTTGTTCTGTGTATGTTTTTTGTTTGTTTTGTTTTGTTCCTTGTTGCTGTTTGTCCTTGTTCTCCCTACAGAATCCAGTCTGGCTCTTATCTCAGCACGGGATGGTTTACCTTCATTCTGGCCATGGACGCCTGTTATGGCATTCACGTCTACGGGATGATAAATGACACCTACTGCAAGTAAGATCACAGGAAATTATTTTTATGCATCTCCAATTCTGATATCTTGTCAAAATATCACAATTCATTTCAATACCATAAATCGGAGAAACAGATAAAGCAACAATTATTTCCCGGTGCTCTTTGCTGACATGACATTTTATTGTCAGTGCATCAAGTTGCGACTTCTAGGGGTGATAAAAAGAAAAATATTTTCCACCACCTAATGTCAAATGTCAGAAGGAACAGTTTCCCCTTAATCAGTGGTATAGCAGGGATTTGTGGCTTGGAAATACAGAACAAGTTTAGTGGTTATTTAATTTGCAAAGCAAGTTTGTCATTTCTGCTGCTCTAATGGCTTGATGGATAATAGCTACTCAATGGTTATATTTGATATTGAGGGACAAAATGTCCTGAAGCCTAAAGAAGCTAACAGCTTAACAAAAATTCCTGGAAATTATAGTTTACTAATAAGTAATCTGCCAGATCCAGATTTAAAATACATGTGTTCATCCACAGTATATCCTGATAGAGGGATCATTTCTAATTATTTAATAAAATGAACCCTCCTTGTTTCATCCAGGTAATGAAATTTATTTCCCCACTAACAACTGGTATCATATAACTCAGCATTTTAATCATATTGTCAAAATGGTAACTAAGCCACAGTCTTCATCATCAAATATTTCTACCCTAACTGTAAGTAAACTGGAGCACAGATGTATGAAATATCTTACCCTAAAAAATCACAAGTCTTCTTCAAGCTCTGCAAGGGCATTGGCTATCTGAAATTTGCCTCCATTATACACCATTTTCTCCTTCCAAGATAGGTATATGTTTGAATGCAATTGGTGTGATATATAAATTTTATATGATTTATTAAGGCACTAAGGATCTGGTACATCTTCCTAAAAGCTTTTATACATAATAGCTTTTAACTGAGTTCATGGACAAGAATCATGCATAGGTTGGCAAGTAAATGCATTTACTGGGCACATAATGGCTTCTTGCGAATGAATGCTTCATTCTTCATCTCAATTCTTCTCTGATTTTCTTTTTTTCTTTTTTTAGGACAGAAGGATATAGAAAAGTCCCTTATCATTACTATGAACAAGGAAGAGATGAGTGTGATGAATATTTTCTTCACGAACATGCTCCATATGGGGGGCATAGGTTTATCACTGAAAAGAAAGTGTTTGCTAAATGGGCCAAGAGTCACAGGATAATATTCACACACCCAAACTGGACAGTGTCTTGATGTTAGTTTTTTCTGATCTTGCCGCAACAGTTGACACGATCATAATACCACAACTGTGATGCTGACGATGCTGATGATGGTGATGGGAAAGACAACAGTGATGATCGAGTTTCTGTACATTCTCCGAAATAGTTGGCAACTCTGCCAGTAATTTGAACTTGGGATTTCATGGAGGGTGGATGTGTTCTTTACATTCTTTCTGAAGGTTCAACATTACATACTGCACTTTATAATTTAACTGGAATTGAAATGAAGGCCAGTAACAAGACAGCAGTGACCTAAGAAATGGGAAGATTATCCTTCAAGATAGCTGCTCAGAATTCTTAAACAGTGACTAACTTTCAGAAGCCATGGGATTTGGCCTTGTGGGGCAAGGTTGACTCTCCAGTCTCTTGAACTTGAGCAGCTCTACCATCTTGAAGAATGGTTGATTGTCAAACACTGATCCAAGCAATGCTATCTGGGTACAAGTACTGTACCACAGTTACTTGTTAGCCCAGAGGCGGGGAAGGAATCTCTTCCTGACAGAACATGGTCCTAGAGTACCTCCCTCAGCTAAAGCCTCAGGCCATTTCCTAATGAACAAAGAAGATATCATGGACGCTTTACCCATCAGGATCCTTCAACAGTTCAAACACTTAATTCAAAATGGGCCAACTAGAAAATCTTGATGAATTTTCAGTCTCACCACTCCATTCTCACTACCCCAAACAATATAACTAAACATGTCACTAGAGTGATCTCTATTATTGCTTAGTTATTTTTGGTTGAGTCCTAAATATTTTAGAAAGCTATTTAACATGTAAGATACCAACACTGTAATAACATATACTGTGAAAGTGTTCTTAAAACATAACCAAAAGGGTTTGCTAACTCTGCTTCAACATCCAACAACACAAAAATATATGCTTTTTAAAATCATGAAACAAGGAAAGCAAAGCATATTTTTACATCAATTTGTATCCTACCATACTTCATAATATATATTTATATAGTCAAATTTCTACTTTATAGGCTCAGATGCATCTCTCCATCCATTACATTATCGTTGCCAAGTGCCAACTGTGAGACGTGGAGAGGAAATGATTCCTGGTATTAAATCTGACCAGAGCTTTTGCCTTCTTGGGGTTCTTTTCCCCCACAGTGTTACCAGTTGTTATACCATAATAACAACACTAATAATGACCTTAATGTCCAAAGTGCTTTGTAATTTAAAGTCCTTATACATATGCTGTCCTATGTAATGCCACCCCCCCTGGGCTGTTCCCTGCACATTCTGACATCTCCTGAGCAGATGATCTGTAATTTGTTCATTGCTTTGATATACTCCAGATCTTTGCCTCTGCTAATATTTGTATAGAATAGCATTTATGTAGACTAGTAACCAATTGATTTCAGTGCCAAATACAATATATTATATGAGGATTATGCAGAAAATATCACAAGGATCGTCCTGGCCTTAGACGAGGACTCCTGTGAGCATAAGTACTTTTGATTTTTTTTTTCTTTTAGAATGACTCTTTTTAGGTAGAGAAAAGATAAGGAAGCAGGGCAACAGGAGGGAATGAACGCAGAGAAATACAGTTTCCTGTCCCCATCTTGAGATGACATTGTTCTCCATACACTCATTGCTCATTAGATACGAGACGGTCGATTCGCTGACAGAAGCCGAGAGACCAAAAATATCCTTGCAAGTGATTCAAAAGACACAGCCGAGCTTAACTGACAGAATGATTTGGAGAATGAAAGTGATGACGCATTTCACGTCGGCAGCTCTCTGCAGGTCCTTACCAGTGCTGGGTCCCATGATAAGTTCTCAAATGGGGCCATCCTGGGCAAAAGTCTCTTTGCTGCTCTCTGCTGCCCTTTGCATAACACCAATACCAGAGCCAAGAAAATGGCCAAAGACCATTTCCATCAATACTTCTGTTGCTTCCTCGTGTGCTTTTCAGTTGTATGTATGCCAGGTTTTGTTGAGCGAATGATGGATAGAAATGCCCACTCAAAGAAAAAGAGACAGATGCGAATGTTAAAATTGTAATACAAATGGTTTCCCCCCCTGTTGTGATACTGAAGTTCCACTTTTAAATAAAAAGGAACACTTGAATATCAGAATGCTTCAGGGAATGACATAATTTATTTAGTATTCTGGTAAACAGAGGGTTAAATTGATTTGTTTTAGTCCTTACTAATAAGAAACTTTGCCCCCTTCCTGGCTCCCCTGCCTCTCCATGAAGGAGACTTTGCCATGCCACAGTTGCGCTGAGGCAGGAGGTGTGTAGAAAAGTCAGTGTTTCCTCCGTGGGGATGAGGGGACCCTCCCCCCACCTTCCTTCCTTTCTCTTCCCCTTCTTTTTTCCTTAACTTAGCCCCAACCCCACTTTCTATTATTGTTGTCTCTTGCCTCCTTTTTCTAAAAGTGGGAAACAAGAAAACTGTATTCTCAATTTGGAAACCTAATTGGATGATTTCCAGTGTAATCAGCATCTTGGTAGAATCACATAACTTATTTTTCTCTACAGTCTTAATGTTCTCTGCTTCCATTTCCTGTTCTTCCCTACCTTCAGCTTCCTAAATCTAGTGGAAATACAAAATGTAATTTCTCCCATATTGAGAAATTTGTCATCTAAGATTTATGGATACAGAAGAGAATGACAAAGGAGAAATTCAAACTTGTCACACAAATTTCTGGCCAATTTCACTGGTTCTAGCCAACTCAAAGTTTTCATCCAGCAGCTAAACATTGAAGAATTCGACTGAACTCACTTATCACTGATGTATATGTATTCCAGAAGTCAATTAATATCTGCAAAAAACAAAGGCATTTCAATTCCATCCAAGGGTCTAGGCAAATGGACTATTGAAAATGGCCACAATGTACTGAAATCAGCGTTAAAAACATGAAAGCTAGACATAATAGAGTAAATACTATTTCTGATTCTGTGGAACTTTAGAAAAAAGCAAGGAAATTTAAAAAGAGTTTTAAAATGGATGTTTGAGTCCTTTCTAAGTTAGCCTAGTGATTGAGTAGTAATGATTTATGTTGTTATGATGGCAATGTGAATTAGAAAACTTCTAGACTATATCTTACCTTGCTATGAAACCTATTAAGGAAAAACCAATCTGGAAAGATGTTTGTATATATGCACAGAGTCAGTGTGGGGGTGTGTGGGGGTGTGTGTGTGTCTAAAAGCATACCTGTAATCCTATATTTTTCAGGGATGTGTGTGAATCACAGAAAACCTGTTTTAGACTTCAGTGAAATTTGTTGGTTTACATTTTGAATCCCGATGAAAAAATAAAGCAAAAATCCAAATTAAACATACCGATTGTAAAGAGTATGTAAGATAATACTTAATGGCTGGCCCATAGAATAAATCTGGAGAAGCCACTGTCTCTAGAACTGAGAACACAAATGCCACAGTTGTCACAGGTCAGACCTAGAAGGAGAGCAGTCTGTATGTAGGCTCTGACGATCTCAGTTCAGCTAAAGTCACATTGAAAAACACTCCATCAAGCTGCATTCACACTGAAGTGAATGAATATTGGTCCCTTTATTCAAATAAGCCTGTCTTTGGCATAAGCAAAACTCAGATTTGCATGATTTTTATTATATGGTTAGAGAACTGTAGCCATTGTGGAAAGAGAAAAGTAGATAAAGAGATTACTCTTTGAGGATTTGAAATGAATCAGCCATTGTGGGAGCAACATTCTGAGATGGGGACTTTGCTGACCTTTCCAGAGGTATAAAGCCATCAGAAGAAAATCTCTTGTTACTTCCTTAGAAAAAAGGCAACATTGAATTCTTCACCTGGTTATGTTAATTAGATGCTAATTGTAAGCTCGGTTTTCATTTTAATAAGCAAGATAACATAATCAGAAGGTTTACTTTTTTTTTTAACAGCATACCCATTTAGCGTTTAATGTGGCATGTCAAATGCATGGAGCAAAACTCTATTGCCCCACGTCAGGCGATGGCAAACCTTATCACAATGAATGATTTACAATCCCAGAGCCATAAGGGGAAAAATGCTTTCCCTCCACTGCATTGTAAAAAAGGCAAGACCTCATCATTCTAACAGGTCTTCATAGACCCAGTGCTAGCTTTGTAAGTATTCTAGACTTTTAGAGCTGCAGGGGTTTTAGAGACCAGCCAATCCAACCCCTCCATGTCGGAGTTGAAGAAACAGACCTAGAGAAGTGCCCATGGCTATAACACAGACTAAGGGCAGTTCTGAGCCTCAAATTCTTATCTCATGTCTCCTCTATCATTTCCATGACTTTTTTTTTTTTAAGCACAAAATGGTAGCTAAAAAAAAAATGCATGAATAAGGTAACCTGGAATCCAAGGGCTTTCAATTAGTAGTGTTGATTCTACTCATGATCAGAGAAACCACACTGAAGTGCAGAAACCACATAATTGAAGGAACACATCCCTGTAATTGTCCGTATTTTCTGTTATCGATGTTTATTGCTAAGACTGCACCACATTCTGTTATCATGAAATTGTAGGACTAATTTAAGGAATGTAAAAGTGAGTGTCTTACTTCCTTGTTGTTGAGGATGATCAAGCCACTGATACTCTAAGAACCGTTGAGTACGGAGGGCGCTTGGTGTAACTGGCATGTCCTGTTGTCCAATTAGCTCCAGAAACCAAGTGTCCTAATTCTCAGATCAATTCGACTGCCCGTTAGTGAAATAACCTACCTGCACTGGCTGGTGAAATTCTACCCTTTGTTTCCACACCCGTCTCTGTACCACACGCAATCTTTGAGGGCAGATACCGTTCTGGAAGGCAAGTCACAGCCCCCCGCGCCCCACAGGACTTAATCATAATTTGAGATTGAGAGAGTTTTTTCTTCACTCCACTCATAAGATATTGTTGGAAGAGGAGAATTTTAAAGCTATATTCACTAGGCTCTGAAAATGGTTTCTTTGACTCAGAGATAGCATATTGTTTGTTGCTTGTTTTTGCAGAAACTTAGAGAAGCCACTAGAGTAAAATTCCATGTAAATTGCTAAAGCATCAAATCAGAACTGTCCTTGGGCATTGTAACTTTGCAGAAAACCTTATTTAGTTTTTTTTAAGTCCTCTACTTCCCCCCCCCCCCCTTTTCAGAATAGTCACAATTTGTTTATGGAGTAGAAAAGCTTTCTTTCTCCACAGATATATTTCCCTTTGTTCATGCCTTGGAGACTTCAGAAAAATAGAAGCTCACTTTCAAAAAAGTGAAGAACATCTTGACGAATAAATAGCCAACTTCATATATTCATATTTTTGCCTAGATAGTGAGCAGTGTCTCCCGAGAAACTCCAAAGGGACACAAACCAGGGCATTTCATGGTTCCTTGTTACCAAATCTTCAAAGTACTAATTTTCTTGTGTTTAACTTTGTTGTCATTGCTACTGAGTAAATACCCATTTCTATTACATACAGTATATTTTATGCTTCACTCATTTTTCTGAGTTCACACAGTTTTGGCTGTAGTCTCATTCACTTTAAAAACCTGTAATCTTCATCTATTTATAGTAGAGACTGTAAACGCACGGTTTGTGCACTTGGTGAGCTTTTTTTCTAGCATCGTATTGTTTTATTTATAGGCACCATGTCTTAGAATAAAGCTTACTAAATGGCAAAGGGCTACTGGTATATTTCAGTTTGGTTTGCTTTTATAAGATAAGTGAGGAGTTGTGAATAAAACCAGAGAGTATTTGTCATTGAGAGAAAAAAAGGAAGGCAGGAGTTCGGGTGCGAGGCGGGGGAGATACTTAGGATATCAGTACCCAGGGCAGAAAGGCGTCCAGCATACTACTGCAGAAAATGAGAGAAAATGTCAGTCAGTCTCCAGACCATGTTTTGGCCACATTAACTATCTAATGCTGGGGTATATTTCCTTTCTTGCTGAATAGCAAGTTGGGTCAGTACATAACGCTGCTTAAAGTACAGACGTCTTCCCTCCTTCCCTCCTTCATTACCACCCTCCTTTTCTTCCCCCCAACTCCTCTTTTGCTCCCTAATTTTCTTTCTAGAAAACTCAGCACTCTTGAAGTTAAACCTTATATGTGGGCAGTTTCTCATTTATAAATCAAATTCTAGTACTCTACCAAACTCTATAGGTGACACTTTTTTGGATATAATCTTAAAATGAGAGTCTTCTTTGGGAATAAAATGATAATAACTTACATGCCATGTTTATAATAGGGCTGTATACCTCATTCAATCCCCTCAAGCACTCCGTGAGGTGTGTTACTATCACCGTGTCACATATAAAGAAACAGAAACACAGAGAGGTTAAGTTGCTTGACCAAGGAGGCACAGCTATTGATGAAATGAGGTTTTTGAACCCAGGCAGTTCGACCCAAAGTTCATAGCAAGTTGGAGCAGGCTATAGGTATAATCAATGATCCCAACATTTCAGTGACTTAACAGAATAAGGTTTGTTTAGATGCTCCTCTCCAAGGATGACTCAAAGACACAGGTTCCTCCCATCATGTAGCTTTGCCCTCCTCTGTACTCTTGGGAGCCTCTCTGTTTGGCCTGCTAATGCGGAAAGAGAACAGAGGATTCTGCATTGGAGGGTTTTATGTGTAAGTCTAGAAGCAGTGTGCAGCACCCCCTCCACATTTCATCCAGGCTCGGTCACGTGGCCTGGTAGAGGTGGGCAATATTGTTCCGTGTGCCCAGGAGGAAAAGTACCAGGGTTTGATAAACATGTAGCAATCATAATTTTCTTAGCCATGGTAACATATAACTTAAAAAAATTATTTAGTTTTGTGCAACTTTATGAAGTATGTTGATAATCCTTTTTTTAAAAAAGATTTTATTTATTAATTTGACAGAGAGAGACAGATCACAAGTAGGCAGAGGCAGGGAGAGAGATGGGGGGAAGCAGGCTCCCTGCTGAGCAGAGAGCCTGATGCAGGGCTCAATCCCAGGACCCTGAGATCATGACCTGAGCTGAAGGCAGAGGCTTAACCCACTGAGCCATCCAGGCGTCCCAATAATCCTTCTTAAGAATACTTAAGAAAAACGCCTCTTCACATGGATGTCAGTACCCACACCCAAACAAAATAAGCTAGGGAACAAAATATTGTTCTAGGTCCCATAATGCCAAAGATAGGAAATTATTTCCCTTACCCAAAGAAATAAAGACAGAAATTGGTAGGCTAGCCACACTTTCCACTGAGTTAATTCTACCAACAATAGAAGTAACGTGACTTTTAATGTCTTAATGGTCTTTGGTTAACATAAGACAGATCCCTCCTTGCCTCTGATCAACCAGTTTTGTGCATATGCCTCTTTGTAAAATGTCACAAAGATCAACTTCCCTTTTCAACTTCCCTTTGGTCTTCAGGTCTATGCAATGCTGTGATCATTTTTTTTTTTAAGTAAAAAATGAAACATAGTTCTCATATCTGAAAATAACAAATATCTCTCATGTACACCCCTCCGTTTCTCTATGCACACCCCTCCGTTTCTCTATGCACATTGGCAATATGAGGTTCAGAAAAGGATCCTAAAATGTCCATATTTCCCTCGTCCAGCACACAGTGTGTTCCCATGGAGAGAGGCCCTTCAGAATTTTTCTCTTCGGCTCCCAACATTTTTCCTCCTTTTTCAATACTTCCTATTTTTGCACCTTATTTTCTTTAAGCTATCTAGAAATCCTTTTCCCTTAATGCTAACAGAATTCTACATCCTGAAGTTCTTTCTCACCTAATAGGAAACTATTTGCTGCCTTGGGAAAAATGCTTTGTATGTTAGCATATAAATTTTCTTGGTTTGTCCATTGAGAGAGATTAGTTGAAACTCTAAAAACAAAATAATTAGAGAAGAGAAGCTGCCAGTGTTTACCTTCTTCCAAATCAATGTGGAATTCCTTTTAAGGACAAGATACTACCGCACCTACTTGGTAAATCACATCGGTTTGAGTTTCTGTGTAAGATTTGTAACAGGTCATGATATCTGAAGGTGCTTTAGAGGATTAAATGAAGGTTCTCACTAGCCCATGGCTAAAGCCACTGAGTAACACAAATACACAGTGTCTACACACACCGGCAGCATCTGACACCGTGCATTGTTGAGAATTCCTGCATCTATCATGGGTAACATTTTGCAAATATACTATTTTTTATGCTTAGGAAGTCACTTAAAAGTCTATGTAATCTTCGAGAAGAATTTTCCTCCACATGCGCAAATCTCTGCAGAAGTGTAACAGATACAACGCAATTCACTTAGAATGGTTTTCCATCTTTAGTGGCAGTTTAACCTCAACTTAAAATGATTTGTCCAACACAGCTTTGGGGGAAGCTGATTATAATGGGTTTCATCCCCCCCCCCAAAAAGGGTTATACTCTATAATCTTTGGTAGATAAAAGGACATTAATGTTGAATGAGGACATTAGTGTCATGCAAATGCATCTGTGGATCGTGCAGAGCTGTGAGTGGCTGTTCAATATGGAACAATATAAAAAGGGGGAAAAGCATTCAACAACACAAACATATGGATTCAATAAAACCAAATGAAATTTGACAGGAACAAATGTAAAGCAGAGCACTTAGGTTTGAAAAAGACAAGAGTATGACTTAACAGCAGTACTCTTGAAAAATCTTTGGAGGTTTTAGAACACTCTACTGCGATACATAACAATTTCAAAGGTCGCTGTGACCTAAGATGCAGAGAAGAGTCTAAGGCAAGATAGTACGGTTCAGAATGGATTAGACCACTTCTGGAACTATTTTTAAAACTTGTTTTTTCTCCTTAATAAGAAAATGCAAACATTTTCTCAATGTCATTAAGTTGTCATAAAAACATTTTTAATAACTATGTTGTGCCATAAGGTATTTAACAATTCCTCCGTCATTTTTCACTATGAGAGGAATAGGCTTGTTCGTGAGTCTTTGAACACTTCTCTGTATTTTTTTCTCTTTTATTGTACCAACGTGCAGAGATTCCTGCTTCCCGGCACCCTTGCCAAAAATTGGTGTTATTTTTTCCATCTTTGCCAATCTTACATATGCTAAAAATGTTATCTTGCTTTCATTAGCATCTAGCCGATTACTATGGAAATTAAACACTTTTGCATATTTCTTAGAAATTTACATTTCTTCTCTCCTGGATTAGTTCTTCCAGTATTTTGCCCATTTTTTATTGCTGTGGAAGTCACAATACCTTAATGATACAGACAAATGAGAATTCATTCAAAAGAAAGGGAACAAGTAAAGGGCAATCAAGATCATGAGAGAACCGGAAGTCCTGTTGCACCAGAGATTAGAAACATTTAGCTAATTTGATAGAAGGTGTTAGGAAGAACTAAATTCAAACATTTGAAAGGCATTAATGCAGGTACAAAATGAGTTTCAAATTCTGTGGCTCCACTGGACAGAACCATAGCCAATGGGTGAAATTTCAGATTTTAGGAAAAATCCAAAATTAGAGTGTAGGTTTTTAGAATGAGTAGATTTGTGGGATTTGTGGGATCTCAGACAGATCAGACTACCTACTTGTTTGTAGCATTTCACATGACTACATAGAAAGTTGGATTCCTTTGTCGCCAAGGTCCCGTCCAAAGTACATGTTCTGTGAAATGGGATGCAACTCCCTCTGGGAAAGCAAGATTTGACATGGAAACTGACAAAATTAGCCTAAAAAGTTTGAGTTTGGGCGCTCCTTGCCTTAGCAGCAACATATTCAGATACCATCTCTTAAAACAAGTTATTTCTAATGAGAGCAAATTTCACCAAATTCATGTTCAGAGTTGGTTCCCAAATGCTGGGAGTACGTTCCACAGCTGGTCAGTGCACACATGTACACGCCACAACCACCAACCCCAACTACTACTGCTGATCACTGACTTCATCCTTGAAATGCTTCGCAAGGAGCTGTGTCTTCGTTCGCTTCCCAGTGGGGGAAATTTGTTCACATTTCACACATTCATATTTTTATAGACTTGCTATTGTGCTATGTCTTTGAAATGTAATGACTCAAGAAAATTACTTTTGATATCATAGCATTCCTCATGTTGGTAATTTATGATAATAGATGTCACTGTAGATTTAAGAGTCATTTATATTGTCCACCTTTTCCTATTTCTGCGAGATTAAATAAATTCTTCATATCGAGTTTTGCTGCATTTTTCAGGTTTCTCGTCTGTATCACTCACTTTCAGTATATTTATAATCCTTTTATCTGGTCTTTGTAGTTTCAAAAATGGTGCCTTGGATATTTTACGTTTTGTGCAATCAGTGCCCTTTTCAAATTGCCCTCTTAAGGTTTTTGTAAAATAATATTCTCTATAATACAACTTTAAATTACCTGTCTTTTCCCTTACTAGACTTAATCCAAGAAGACTAATTGAACATTAAGCATTTTAATCATCCCACACTGTCAAACCTGTCTTCTCATTACTGAGAATTGGATAGGCCATGAGCTTAATTGTGTTCCTGGCAATGTAAGTAGACTGGAAGCTTGCTAATATGATTAGTACATAACTATAGAATTAGTCCTGGTATTTATTAATATCTATATAAAAATATTATTTTAACAAAAACACATGGACTATAACCAATTCACAGTACTTCATAGTGCTTTGGAGAGTACAGAGATGAGTAGGCTGTGGTACTTGTCTTTATGGCATTTACAAAAAGAAAAAATTAGAAAACTAAATCAACCTTCCAAATAACCACAAGATAACCCAGAACAAATTAATGGCCACAATAATGATGCAAACGAAAATGTTGCAAAAGATACAGAAGTTAAAAAATTCTAAGGAAAGGATTCAAATATAAAAATTGTCATTACATTATATGTGCAAGTAATGTTCAAATATACTTATAGGGTGATTTACACTCTCAGGATGACACAGCACATGGTGGACCTCAGGAAGTACATCTTGAATTTCTATTAACAATGCCTTATAGAAATTATTAATACAGGAGACAGCCACGAAGACATAAAGACGCTTTCATCTAACACAAGATGAGGCTTTCTGACAGCAGTATCTTGTAGAAGAAGAGCAATGTTTGTTTGAAAATGTAGGAGTTATTTTTGAAAAGTGAAATGAAAACGTCCATGGTAAAGTAAAATGCTCAAAACTCTTCTCCTGTCTGCTCTGAAATCTGCTAGGGGACCTCAGGGTTCAGTCAAGTCTCTGGTACTATTTTTAAATGTATTCATTGAACAAACAGTACCTTTCAAAGACATTTCAAAGTAAGCTGTGAATTCAAATAGCATAGGATGTGGAACCAATGTAGGTGTAAATATGGATCCGTTTTATCCCTTTTATCCACATAGATCAATTAGTCTTGTATTATTATTCTTGATATGCATTCACTCTCAGCTTTAGGAGTTACCATGAATGTGAATTACCCTAATTATGCTCTTTCTTATGATGGTTTCATCTATACTTATCTACTGAGCTTAAATGAAACTTTTCTAATGTAATGATCGCTATACGCATCTAACTGGAGACTTAGGCAGGGCTAAGAAACAGACTGGGAAAGTAAAAATCACTATATGTACCTCTTCCGCCTTTCATTTGTTGTCTACAACTTCCAAAGAAAATCTAATAGAGGAGTCACACTTCTGTGATTAAATGGCTTTCATGACCTGAATAACTTACTTACGTCTTTGTGGAAGTGACCTAGTCCAGGAAAAAGTACTCTCCTATGTTGTAAGTGAGTTATTGTAGGTGGAGAATGAGAAAAGGGAGAGGAGATAGCTAGTTGTAAGATTCTGTGTTTCTTCTCAAGCATTGCTAAAATCTTGTGCTCTTTCCAAAAGGCTCATCTCCATTATCTGCTCAGCTGGAAGGGCTACCCAGGTGATCTCATGAACTGTGTTACTGAGTCCAGAAAGAGATCCACATATACTTGGTCCGTTGATTTTTATAAAAATGCTGAAGTTATTCAATGGAAAAAGAAAAGTGTCTTCAGCCTATGGTGCTGAAACAACCAGATATCTATATGAAAAAAAAAAAGAAAAAGAAAAAGAAGAAAGATTCTCAACTCTTACCTCACACCACATAGAAAAATTAACCTGAGATGTGTGATTGATCTAAGCATAAAAGAACAATAAAAATTCTAGAAGGAAACAAAGTATAAAATCTTCCTAATTTCAGATTAGACAAAAATTTCCTGAGATACAAAAAACAAAAATCATAAAAGAAAAATATTAACAATGGAGATTTAACCAAATTAAAAATGTTCTGAAAGACACTGTTAAGAATGTGAAAGTGTAAGTCACAGACAAGAGAATATATTTGCAATATACAGAGCTGACAAAGAATTTGTACCCTGAATAAACAAACTGAGGGTTTTAGAGGACAGGGGAATGGGGGAGTTGGGTTAGCCAGGTGATGGGTGTTAAGGAGGGCACAGATTGCATGGAGTACTGGGTATTATAAGCAAACAATGAATCTTGGAACACTACATCAAAAACTAATGATGTACTCTATGGTGACTTACATAACATAAGAAAAATTAATTAATTTTTAAAAAGAACTTTTACAACTCAACAATGAAAAGATAAACATCTCAATTTAAAATGGACAACCAATGTGAACATATGCTTCACAAGGGAAGATATACAAATGGACAATAAACACATGGAAAGATGCTGAACACCACAATGAACAGGAAATACAAATTAAAATGGAACACTCTACTAGGCATAAGGGACTTACTGGGTGAAAAATCTCAACACAGTTCCTGCCTTATGAAAATGTATGGTGTAATGAGAAACACGGAGAAGTGAATAGGCATTCACAAACAATGTCATAGTGTTAGGAAAGGAAACATACAGGTGCTTTGGAGGTGATGACAGAGGAAATCCTAACACAGACAAGAGGTAGAAAGGGGTTTATCAAGGTAGACTTCCTGGTGAAAATGAATTTAAGCTCAGGTCAGAAAAATGAGGGGAAGCAAATTGAGCAAAGGAGATATGAAGAAGATAATCATGGATATGGAACAGTATAATACAGAAAAAGATGAAAAGAGCATGAAAAGTTCAAAAATCTAGGTTTACATGCTATGGCTATCTTGAGGAAGATCATAGGAGTAAGAAGTGGAAAGAGGTAGTTAGAGATAAATAAGTAATTTAATAAGTCTTATAGGCTGTCAGTAGGGATTTTAGCTTTATTATAAGAGCAATACATGGAAAGCATAAAAAGGTTTTAAACAAAGACATATATCTGACTAGCTTTTTAAAAGGATCACAGAGAAAAGAGAGATCAAGTTTTTAGCTTGAACAATTGGGCATATATTGATATTACTGTTTATGATATGAAATGTAATAGAACAAGCAATTAAAGATTAATTGAGTTCTAGACATGGTCAGTTTGAGGTATATGTAGGACATTGAAATGAAGTTTTACATATAAGGTTCAAGAGAAAGGTCTAGTCTAGAGATATAAATTTGGCAGTTATCAATGTAATAGAGAATAAGTGCTATGGTAAAAATATGTACAGAATATCGTAAAAGATAAAGAACACCTATATTCCTTAAGAGCAAGATGGTAGAGGAGTAGGAGACCTAAATATTATGAGGCCCCAGGAATTCAGCTAGATAGTTACCATGCCATTCTGAACAGCTACAAACTCAACAGGAGAGAGAAGAGAAGAAGAGCAGCAATACTAGGAACAGAAAATTGACCACTTTCCAGAAGGTAGGATGAGCAGAGAAGTGAATCTGAGGCAACATTCAGGAAGATAGACCGTGGGAGGAGGTGCCAGCTCCCAGCAAGTGAGAGAGCAGTGGGGCACAAAATTGGAACTTTTAGAAGTCTGCTGCACTGAGGGACATTGCTGCAGAGGCTAACTGGTGGGCAAAGCCCTCATGGGACAGTGTTGTCTAGAAGCCATGGGACCACGGAAAGACCTGGGGTATCTGCAAGTGGCAGAGCTCCCAGGTATCAGAACAGAGAAGCCAGCTACAGAGACAGGAGCCAAGGAGTGCACTCTCAGCTCGGGGTTACCCTAAACCATGATCCGAAGTGTAGTTGGACCACGGCTCTTCAGGCAGGGACCCAACAAGCAGCAGATCTGGGGAGACTCACCTCCCTCCTCCAGGAGGAGTGGCATGGGAATATGTGGCAAGAATTGGCTGGGTTTGGAGACTCCAAACAGGGCCATGTGCCAGCAATACAAATGCTCAGTCACAGGCCAGGTGAGCACAAAGTACAGCCGGACACCAGGGAGATGGGAGGGTTTGACTGCTTTTCTGAGGGAGCTTTGAGGAGTATAAGGAGTGTGTATGCACACACACACGCACACACACACACACACATATGTATATATACACATATATGTATGTATATACATATATATTTTGTTTGTTTGTTTTCTTTTCTTTCCTTTTTTCCCCCTTTTTTCTCCCCCTGGTTTTGGGTCTCTTCTGATTTGGATGGTGTAAAGTTTTCTGGGGTCGTTGCTACCCTTTTAGTACTTTGTTCTCTCATTTGTCTACTCTTATCTGAATAAAATGTCGAAACAGAAAAACTCAACACAAAAAGTAAGTAAGTAAGTAAGTAAATAAATAAATAAATAAATAAAAAATATTGGCAGTACTTATGGCTAGGCACCTAATGAATATGGACATTGGGAATATGTCAGAACTAGAGTTCAGAAAGATGATTATCAAGGTGCTGGCTGGGCTTGAAGAAAGCATGGAAGATACTAGAGTATCCCTTTCTGGAGAAAGAAAATCTTTTTCTGGAGAAATGAAAGAACTAAAATCTAACCAAGTTGAAATAAAAAAAGCTATTAATGAGGTGCAACAAAAAATGGAGGCTCTTACTGTTAGGACAAATGAGGCAGAAGACAGAATTAATGATATAGAAGACCAAATGATGGAGAATAAGGAAGCTGAGCCAAAGAGAGACACACAATTACTGGACCACGAAGGAAGAATTTGAGAGATAAGTGATACCATAAGATGAAACAATATTAGAATAATTGGAATCCCAGAGGAAGAAGAAAGAGAGAGGAGGGCAGAAAGTACATTGGAGCAAACTATAGCAGAGAATTCCCTAATTTGGCAAAGGGAACAAGCATCAAAATCCAGGAGGCACAGAGAAACTCCCTCTAAATCAACAAAAATAGGTCCACACCCCGTAATCTAATGGTAGAACTTACAAGTCTCAGTGACAAAGAGAAAATCCTGAGAGCAGCTTGGGACAAGAGGTCTATAAGTTACAACAGGAGAAATATTAGATTGGCATCAAACCTATCCACAGAGACCTGGCAGGCCAGAAAGAACTGGCATGATATATTCAGAGCACTAAACGAGAAAAATATGCAACCAAAAATACTATATCCATCTAAGCTGTCATTGAAAATAGAAGGAGAGATAAGAAGCTTCCAGGACAAACAAAAACTAAAAGAATTTGCAAACCAACCCTACAGGAAATATTGAAAGAGGTCCTCTAACCAAAGAGAGAGCCTAAAAGTAGTACACCAGAAAGGAACACAGACAATATACAGTAACAGTCACCTTACAGATAAAACAATGGCACTAAATTCATATCTTTCAAGAGTTACCCTGAATGTAAATGGGCTAAATGTCCCAATCAAAAAACACAGGGTATCAGAATGGATAAAAAACAAGATTCATCGATATGCTGTCTACAAGAAACTCATTTTAGACCCAAAGACACCTCCAGATTTAAAGTGAGGATGTGGAAAACAATTGACCATGCTAATGGACATCAAAAGGAAGCTGGGATCCTTATATCAGATAAATTAGATTTTAAGCCAAAGACCATAATAAGAGATGAGGAAGGACACTATATCATACTTAAAGGGTTTGTCCAACAAGAACTTCTAACAATTTTTTAAAGAATTTCTAACAATTTTATTTTATTTTGTTTTATTTTTATTTATTTATTTATTTATTTTATTTATTTATTTTATATTTATATATATTTATATTATTTTTATATTTTATATTTTATTTATTTATTTATTTATTTATTTAATTTATTTAATTTATTTATTGTTTTTGCACCACACCCAGTGCTCCATGCAGTACGTGCCCTCCCTATTACCCACTACCTGGTTCTCCCAACCTCCCACCCCCTGCCCCTTCAAAACCCTCTGGTGGTTTTCAAAGTCCATAGTCTCTCATGGTTCATCTCCCCTTCCAGTTTCCCTCAACTCCCTTCTCCTCTCCATCTCCCCATGTCCTCCATGTTCTTTGTTATGCTCCACAAATAAGTGAGACCATATGATACTTGACTCTCTCTGCTTGACTTATTTCTCTCAGCATAATCTCTTCCAGTCCCATCCATGTTGCTATAAAAGTTGGATATTCATCCTTTCTGATGGAGGCATAATACTCCATCGTGTATATGGATCACATCTTCCTTATCCATTCGTCCGTTGAAGGGCATCTTGGTTCTTTCCACAGTTTGGCGACCGTGGCCATTGCTGCAATAAACATTGGGGTACAGATGGCTCTTCTTTTCACTCCATCTGTATCTTTGGGGTAAATACCCAGAAGTGCAATTGCAGGGTCAGAGGGAAGCTCTATTTTTAATTTCTTGAGGAATCTCCACAGTGTTCTCCAAAGTGGCTGCACCAACTTGCATTCCCACCAACAGTGTAAGAGGGTTCCCCTTTTTCCACATCCTCTCCAACACACGTTGTTTCCTGTCTTGCTAATTTTGGCCATTCTAACTGGAAAACCCCAAAGATTCCACCCCCAAACTACTAGAACTCATACAGCAATTCGGTAACGTGGCAGGATACAAAGTCAATGTACAGAAATCAGTGGCTTTCTTATACACTAACAATGAAAATACAGAAAGGGAAATGAGAGAATCGATTCCATTTACTATAGCACCAAGAACCATAAGATACCTGGGATTAAACCTAACCAAAGAGGTAAAGGACCTATACTCGAGGAACTACAGAACACTCATGAAATTGAAGAAGACACAAAAAGATGGAAGACCGTTCCATGCTCTTGGATTGTAAGAATAAACATTGTTAAAATGTCTATACTGCCTAGAGCAATCTATACTTTTAATGCCATTCCGATCAAAATTCCACCAGTATTTTTCAAAGAGCTGGAGCAAATAATCCTAAAATTTGTATGGAATCAGAAGAGACCCCGAATTGCTAAGGGAATGTTGAAAAACAAAAACAAAACTGGCGGCATCACGTTACCTGATTTCAAGCTTTACTACAAAGCTGTGATCACCAAGACAGCGTGGTACTGGCATAAAAACAGACACCTAGACCAGTAGAACAGAGTAGAGAGCCCAGATATGGACCCTCAACTCTATGGTCAAATAATCTTCGACAAAACAGGAAAAAATATACAATGGAATTTCTAACAATTTTAAATATCTATGCCCCTAACTTGGGAGCAGCCAATTATCTAAACTGGTTAATAAAAAAAAAAATCAAAGAAACATATCCACAATAATAAATAATAGTAGGGGACTTTAACAACCCTCTCACTGAAATGGACAGATCATCTAAGCAAAAGATCAACAAAGAAATAAAGGTTTTAAATGACACACTGGATCAGATGGACATCACAGATATATTTAGAACATTTCATCCCCAAACAACAGAATACACATTCTTCTCTAGTGAACATGGAACATTCTCCAGAATAGATCACATCCTGGGTCACAAATCAGGTCTCTAACTGGTACCAAAAGATTGGGATCATTCCCTGCATATTTTCAGACCACAATGCTCTCAAGCTAGAACTCGATCACAAGAAGAAAGTTGGAAAGAGCCCAAATACACAGAGGCTAAAGAGCATCCTACTAAAGAATGAATAGGTCAACCAGGAAATTAAAGCAGAATTGAAAAAAATCATGGAAACAAATGAAAATGGAAACACAACTGTTCAAAATTTTTGGAACGCACCAAACGCTGTCCTGAGAGGAAAATATACACCAATACAAGCCTTTCTCAAGAAACAAGAAAGGTCTCAAGTACACAACCTAACCCTACACCTAAAGGAGCTGGAGAAAGAACAGCAAAGAAATCCTGAACCCAGCAGGAGAAGAGAAATAATAAAGATCAGAGCTGAAATCAATGAAATAGAAATCAAAAAAATAGTAGAAAAAATCAACAAAACTAGGAGCTGGTTCTTTGAAAAAATTATTAAGATGGATAAACCCCTACCCAGACTTATCAAAAAGAAAAGAGAAAGGACCCAAATTAATAAAATCATGAATGAAAGAGAAGAGATCACACCAACACCAAAGAAATACAAACAATTATAAGGACATATTATGAGCAACTATACACCAGCAAATTTGACAATCTGGAAAAAATGGATGCATTCCTAGAGACATAAAAACTACCAAAACTGAACCAGGAAGAAATAGAAAACCTGAACAGACCCAAAACAGTAATGGGATTGAAGTAGTCCTCAAAAATCTCCCAATAAACAAGAGCTCAGGGCCAGTCGGCTTCCCAGGGGAATTCTACCAGACATTTAAAAAAGAATGAATATTTATCCTCCTGAAACTGTTTCAAAAAATAGAAATGGAAGGAAAACTTCCAAACTCATTTTTACATTGATCCCAAAACCAGACAAAGACCCCATCAAAAAAGGAGAATTACAGACCAATATCCTTGATGAACACAGATGCAAAAATTCTCGCCAAAATACTAGCCAATAGGATCCAACAGTACATTGAAAGGATTATTTATCACAACCAAGTGGGATTTATTCCTGGGCTGCAAGATTGGCTCACAATCTGCAAATCAATCAATGTATACAATACATTAATAAATAAAGAACAAGAACCATATGATACTCTCTAAGATGCTTAAAAACTATTTGACAAAGTACAGCATCCTTTCTTGATCAAAACTCTTCAAAGTGTAGGGATAGAGGGTACACACCTTAATATCATCAAAGCCACCTATTAAAAACCCAGAGTGAATATCATCCTCAATAGGGAAAAACTGAGAGCTTTTCCTTAAAAGGTCAGGAACACGGCAGGACTATCCACTATCACAACTGCTATTCAACATAGTACTAGAAGTCCTAGCCTCAGAAATCAGACAACAAAAAGAAATAAAATGCATCTGAATCAGCAAAGAAGAAGTCAAACTCTCACTCTGCAGATGATATGATACCTTATGTGGAAAACCCAAAAGACTCCACTCCAAAACTGCTAGAACTCATACAGGAATTCAGTCAACTGTCAAGATATAAAATCAATGCACAGAGATCAGTTGCGTTTTTACACAACAACAACAAGATAAAAGAAAGAGAAATTAAGGAGTTGATCCCATTTACAACCCAAAACCATAAACTACCTAGGAATAAATCTAACCAAAGAGGCAAAGAATCTGTACTCAGAAAACTATAGGGTACTCATGAAAGAATTTAGGAAGACACAAAGAAATGGAAAAATGTTCCATGCTCATGGATTGGAAGAACAAATATTGTGAAAATGAATATGCTACCTAGAGTAATCTACACATTTAATGCAATCCCTATCAAAATACCATCCTTTTTTTCCCAAAGAAATGGAACAAATAATCCTAAAATTTATATGGAACCAGAAAAGACCTCGAATAGCCAAAGGAATATTGAAAAAGTAAGCCAAAGTTGGTGGCATCACAATTCCGGACTTCAAGCTCTATTACAAAGCTGTCATCATCAAGACAGCATGGTACTGGCACAAAAACAGACACATAGATCAATGGAACAGAATAGAGACCCCATAAATGGA
Source organism: Meles meles (assembly GCF_922984935.1). NCBI lineage: Eukaryota > Metazoa > Chordata > Mammalia > Carnivora > Mustelidae > Meles > Meles meles. Next base: position 152,468,376 of record NC_060066.1, on the reverse strand, counting down.
CTCTCAACGCTATGGTCAACTATCTTCAACGAAGCAGGAAAGAATGTCCAGTGGAAAAAAGATAGTCTCTTCAACAAATGGTATTGCAAAAATTGGGCAGCCATATACAGAAGAATGAAACTGGACCATTTCCTGACACACACAAAATATAGACACAAAAAATAGACTCAAAATGGATGAAAGACCTTAATGTGAGACAGAAATTCATCAAAATCCTTGAAGAGAACATGGGCACCAACCTCTCTGACATGAGCCGCAACAACTTCTTCCTAGAAATATCACCAAAAGCAAGGGAATCGAGGGCAAAAATGAAACTATTGGGACTTCATCAGGATAAAAAGCTTTTGTGCAGCAAAGGAAACAGTCAACAAAACCAAAAGACAATAGACAGAATGGAAGAAGATATTCACAAATGACATATCAGATAAAGTGCTTGTATCCAAAATCTATAAAGAACTTATCAAACTCAACACCCAAAGAACAAATAATCCAATCAAGAAATGGGCAGAAGATATGAACAGACATTTCTGCAAAGAAGACATCCAAATGGCCAACAGATACATGAAAAAGTGCTCCACATCACTCAGCATCAGGAAATTACAAATCAAAACCACGGTGAGATACCACCTCACACCAGTCAGAATGGCTAAAATTAACAAGTCAGGAAACGACAGATATTGGCGAGGATGCAGAGAGGTAAGTTGAAAATAGAGGTACCCTACAACCCAGCAATTGCACTACTGGATATTTACCTTAAAAATACAAATGTAGTGATCTGAAGGGGTGTGTGCACCCGAATCTTTATAGAAGCAATGTCCAAATAGCCAAACTATGGAAAGAACCCAGATGTCCATCAACAGATGAATGGATAAAGAAGATGTGGTATATATATAAAATGGAATACTATGCAGCCATCAAAACCCCAAAAACTTGCCATTTGCAACAATGTGGATGGAACTAGGGGGTATTATGCTAAGCAAAATATCAATCAGAGAAAGACAATTATCATATGATCTCTCTGATATGAGAAATTTCAGAGGCAGGGTGGAGGGTTGTGGTGGGTATGGAGGCAAAAAATGAAACAAGATGGGATCGGGAGGGAGACAAACTATATGAGACTCTTAATCTCACAAAACAAACTGAGGGTTGCTGGGGGGAGGGTGGGGAGGGATAGGGTGGCTGGGTTATGGACATTGGGGAGGGTATGTGCTATGGTGAGCGCTGTGAGGTGTGTAAGCCTGATGATTCACAGACCTGTACCCCTGGAGCAAATAATACATTATATGTTAATATAAATAAATAAATAAATTTAATTGGCATTAAAAAAGAACGTCTATATGAATTATCTATTTCTGTGTAACAAAATACCACAAACTTAGTCACTTCAAACAACACGCATTTGTTTTATCACAATTTCTGTGAGTCAGGAGTGCAGGCATGACTTATCTGGGACCTCTTCTGTAGAGTTTTTCACAAAGTTGCAATAAAGGTGTTGACCAGGACTGACACCCCATCAAAGTTCAGCTGGGGAAGGATCCACTTCGAAGTTCATGTGGTTGTTGCCTTGATTCAGTTCCTTGATGGCTATAAGCTGAAGGCTATTCTTAATACCTTGCCATGTGGGCCTCTCCATAGGGCAGCTCATCAACATGGTAGCTTGCTTTATCAAAGTCACCAAAAAAACAGTCTGTTAGCAAAATAAAAGTAATAAGCTCCTGTAATTTAATCATGGACATAACATAACCTCAATGTTGAGGTATTGTATTGGATAGAAGCAAGTTCCTATTGAGGAGGGGATTACATAAAGCCATGAATACCAAAAGTCAGGATCATTACAGAGTACCTACAAGCTATCTATCTCTCTACCTCTACCTAGTAGGGGTAAGAAAGCTTCCACATGAAAGTGACGCTTGAATATGAGGGAAAAATGTGTGAATTCTAAATAGTCAAAAGGAAAGGGCAGATTGGTGATGTTTCAGTTTCTTATCTTGATATTGATTGGTAAAATTTCCATACTTTTCTATGTCAGTATTGAACATGGATCAAATCGACCAACATACACGAAGTTGTCATAAATCTAGTATATAACTTGAAAGAATGAATACAACTAAAAATAGTCTCATGGACTAAAAAAATCAAGAAAAAAAGGGGGGATGATTTTAATAAGTTATCATGTTTACAAATGTACAAATGAATAGAGACATATTTAGAGTGGAGTTCTGCTAGTAAAAATAAGCATAGCGGGATGCATAGGTATTAATGAAGGAGTATGAATTCAGTTATTATCAAAAATCAAGAGAGTAAATCTGTTTCTAAATATGCTTTGTATGTTATTTGGCTTCCCAAACAAGAACAAACACATCGGGAATTGAGAGTCGCAGACATATTGGCACCAGATAGGCTCTGAGATGATGGAAAGAGGACAGGAACAGTGAGAAATTCAGTCAAGTTTTTAGAACTGACATGATGGTAGGAATACTGTTTCCAGAAATGCATGAGCCATAGGCTAGAAGAAAGAAAAAAGAGCTAAAATCACATTTTTAATTAGGATAAAACATGCATCATAAATGTTAAGTGTATATAGGGGAAATTGCAAGATCCCCCCAAAAACCACAAAAGTATCTTTTGATATTCTCAGTGAGCAATATTTATCAGATTATTCATTTATAATTAATTCATTTAATAAATATTTACTAAGTGATCATTGAAAGTTTAAGTAAAACAGTTTGGAACTTTAAGTAAAAAACTATAATATTTCAAATTAACACTCAGTCCTGGTGCTAAGTTATCTGTATCACAGCTGGAATGTGGCAAAAGAATGGAGAAAAAGAGTTTTCATATCTACACCACCTATGGCTAAGATGAAGTTGATATTTCCTCTCTGGCTCTAATGACAGAATATATTCCTGACTAGGGGATACAAAGTGACAATTCAGAATTCTTGACAGAAAAAGAAAATTAAATGTAGAATACATTTTTTAAAAATATTTATTTATTTGGCAGAAAGAGAGAGAGAGCGAGAGAGGGAACATAAGCAAAGGGAGTGGGAGAGGGAGAAGCAGGTTTTGCCACTGCGCAGGGAGTCCAACATGGGGCTCCATCCCAGGACCCTGGGATCATGACCTGATGGGCTTATGGATCATGACCCTGATGGGCGCCACACAGGCGCCCCTAGAATACATTCTAAGTAATAATTTCAGGGGTGCCTGGGTGGCACAGTCATTAAGTAATAATTTCAGAGACGTTTTTGATTGTGATCTTTCTCAATGGAAAAACTTAGTGGATGATATAGCTCTGCAGTTGAGAAAAAAAAAAAATGAGACCCAACTAAAGACAAACAAATAATCTTAGGTGTCCTATTTGGTGGTCTTATTGTACTCTATATTAATGCTTGGTAGCTGTTATTTTTCTCTTCCCAACACAGATTGTTTTCTTTTTCCTCTTTCTTTATCTAGTCATCTAGTAACAAACCATGATCTTCATGATGAGTCTATAATCCATGATGGGCCAAATTTTGGACCTTATTATCTTGCCCATGGTGATTGGTTTGGAATGGGTATCTATCCCATTCCTGTGATTGAAATACAGATTCTGGAAGAAAGGAATGGACTCTTCCCAGTGACATTGCTATAAAGATATACTATTAACCTATTGGGCCAATAGCGATCTTCCCTTCAATTGGAAAAATGCCCATGCTGCACAGAAGCGAAAAGACAAAAAAGCTAGCCGGCAATACTTTGAATCTTCAAAAAAATAATGAATAAAGCTTACTTTGTATGTTTTTCTCAATTATATGAGCCAATAAATGCCCCTTTTCTTTTTTGTTTCATAAAAACTATCTAGGAACTGAATTGGATGTTTACTATTTGCTGTCAAAAGAATCTAGACTAAATAAAATGTACCAACATGTTTTAAAAGATATTGTCTACTATATTGCACTTATTAAGTAAAAAGAAATTTGTTTTATATTTTTAATAACTGAGAAACTTTCTAAATTTCTAATCAGGATAAGAAAACTAGAATTACTAATTGAGTTGACAGAACCAAAGGAAAAGAAATGTAGTGCTTTGTTAACTTTTGGAAACTAATCAAAGGTAAACGTAAAACTTCCATGAAATTTTGCAAAAGATGACAAAATCTTGGGACCTATGTGACTATCACCAGACTGCCCTAGATTCCAAAGGCTTCAGTCAGTGTGGAAACTATGCTCTTGAGGACAAATGTCTCTTAAAACACCTACAACATAATAATGTAACTCATGGCTTGCATACCTTTCTCCCCTATTAGACACTGAGATTTTTGAAGGTAAGAATAGTGGTGTAGAAACTATTAGATGTTCCCTAAAATCTATTTTTCCATTCTTTTTGGTGGCAAAGCCTCTAACTTTTGTCTGGGAATTTGGTCATGCAACTTTGCAGGTGAGTATGGTCATATTATTAAGTTCTGGTCAATGAGATGTACGCCTGCATGTTGTGTAAGCTTGAGGCAGCAAATTTCTTACAAAATGGCTGATAGTTTTCTAATTCCATTTAAGGAGTGAGCACCCTATCTCTCACTCTCTGAACACTAAATAATAGCAGTCAGACTGGAGATAGAAACAAAAATGTGAAGAATATCCCATATGGCAGTGAATTCCTTCTTTGCTTGTGTTTCCTCTCATATTTCCTGGATTACATTTTAGGTATCCCAAATCCTAGAACAGTGCAATTATGCATGAACAGAAAAATCTCCCAGGGTTTCCTGGATGATTCAGTTGGTTAAGTGTCCAACTCTTGATTTCAGCTCAGGTCATGTTCTCAGGGTCCTAAAATCAAGATTCACGATGGCATGGAGCTTACTTAAGATACTCTCTCACTCTCCCTCTCTTTTTGCCCCTTCCCCCAACTCCCAACTTGCACACACACATTCTCTTGAAAGAAAGAGAGAAAGAAAGAAAGAAAGAAAAGAATCCCCCCTCCCCCAATTCTCTCTCTCTCCAACAAGAGGGCCAGAAAGAATCTCCTATAGGATGGAGCCTCAGTAATGAAGCTACATCCCTCCAGCAGTGGTGGTAAGAACAGAAGTGGGATTTAAGTCTCTTTTCTCTGAATTCTCCACTCCAAGGCAGACCCAACATGGGGAAGTGCTGGGCAAACAGGAAGGCTAAAGGACTAGAGTTATGGACAAAGCATTAGAAAAGGGTGCTTCTGAGAACCAGAGTTATGGGGGAAATCACATAGAGGAAGTAGGTAAGGAAAGGATTCCTTTAAATCTGTGTATGAAAATTACCTGGAAATCAGCAACATTCTAGCCCAGTCCTGCTAGGGCTATTATTTGAAGGTTTTCTATTAGTAGCAAACTGTCCTGAATAATAATCAGTATCATTTATTTATGATTCCCCAAGAATCTAGTAACATGTACATATTCAATAAATAACTTCTAGACAAAGAGAGATTAACAAACTGTTACCTCTTAATAATCAAAATACTGTATTCCTCAGTTTGGCCAGTTATAAACTTGTTAGAATCATCTCATTGAGGAGTTGAAAGAGAAGTGTTTATCATGATCATGTTTCTTTGGTACAGGAAGAAGTTGGTTGAGCCCATCTTGGATAAATCAGTCATTGTATCTGTGGATCCACTACACCAAACTGTTTTAAGACCATTCAATTTAAAAAAAAAAAAAAAAAAAAAAAAAGACCATTCAATTTAAAGCAGTCTGACTCTCTCCTCGTGGAGGTTCCAGGACCCTGCCTGGTCAGCTGTGAGTTGACATGTAGAGAGAACTCCCTTCTGAACCTGATCCTAGTCTCATATCCCCATAGAGACTTCCCCTGCCCAAATCTTCCTGGACAGTATGACTTAAATGAAAACTCCAGTTTTACGATCTGAGAGATCCCAAAGACTCCTATTTGTTGGAATCTTAGAATTCCTTTTTACACTTAGAAAACTAGGCAAAAATTCGGAGATGCTTTTATTTTTGAAATATCCAAATCCTGTGAACCTAACTTACCATCTTCCTGTGACTAAAGTTATAAACACCTCAGATCTAAACAAGTTCTTTTGCAATCAGAACCTACCTTTCAAAAATTTCCTTGAAATCCATTTGTTCATTCAGTAAACATGTTTTCCACTGTAAGGCTTCAATCTGGAATTTGAAAACTATCTCTAGTTTCATTCTGTCTAGGCTATCTCCTCTCTTCATCATATATATCAACACACACACACACACACACACACCCCTTTTCCCCCATTTGGAGGTCAAGTATTCTACTTGATACTTTTATACATCTGTCTGAATCTACCCAGCCCTAGTATTTACATGGTATTTCTCATGGTAGACACTAAATATATTTCTTAAATAAATAACAATAATAAAAACTATAATTCAGGGGCACCTGGGTGGCTCAGTGAGTTAAAACCTCCTCTGCCTTTGGCTCAGGTCATGATCTCAGGGTCCTGAGATCAAGCCCCGCATCATCGGGCTCTCTGCTCAGCAGGGAGCTTGCTTCCCCTTCTCTCTGCCTGCCTCACTGCCTACTTGTGATCTCTGTCAAACAAGTGAATAAAATCTTTAAAAAAAAAAAAACACCCTATAATTCAAAAAGCTACAAAAAAAAGAAATAAATATGGTTATGGCAAGTAATCAAAGAAAGGGAAGAGGGAAGTGGACTAACAGTTTTAGCAACACATTTATCAGTTGTTTGCTCCTTGCTGGGCCTTTGGTCTATGCATTTACGGCTCCTCTGTGCCATAGCTGCCACTGGACTCTAGAGATTAAATCTCTTGTCTGCAATGGATCAAACCTGATTATGGTTTTGGATCAAAATCAGAGGAGCACTTTGAAGTCTTAAGGCTTCTGAACTCTGACAACATGAGGATGTCAGATCAAAGTGTCACCAGCCAAACACTTATTTCGTGTAAAATGAATAAATCCTGGAGAGTTAAAAGTTTTCAGAATTTCTGTGTCTGACTTTTCTGACATTATTCTGAAACTTTGATGTACTTTATCTGGCTCACTTTTCTGAGTCTATATTCATTTACCACAATGACTCCTCAATAGCATCTTTATGGAAAATTTCAACTCCTGAAGAAAAGGATTTTAACATTATTTTTTAAATTGGGAGATTCCCAATAAAAAAATGTGTTAATTCATTTAGTCAGAAAATATGAGCACATACTATATATAGGGCAAGGTGTTACAAATAAAAAATGGGGCTTTCATCTAAGAGTTTACCACCTAGTAATAAAGATAAAATATTTACATCAAATATTACACCTTCAAAAGCATGATAAAATGTTCTGATTCCAGTGATGGCATATTAACTCATGTAAGACCAATATTCACTGCCAAGAACTGGGAAGGCTGGATAAAATATGAACCCCCTCAAAAAAATCTGTTGGAAAACCCTGGGGAGCTATCAAGAATGCAAGAAACCAAGATCCTTGGAGAATAGAAATAAAAAGATACGCCAGATATCTGTCTCTACTGTTCCCTTCCAAGTACCTGCTGATTTGTAGGCAGACTCTGAGACACTAAAAAACTAAGCAAAGTTTTCAACAGTCTATGGAGCTTGGGAGTAAAAAATTCAAGTCCTATCAAAGAGAAGGAGCTATGACAAACACCTAAGACTTTCAGTTGAGACCCTTAAAGGACTTCTCACTAGAAAAAAGGTTAACAAGAAACAGACCAGCCCACATGAAACTGGAGTCTAATCATGTTAATCTAAATTGAATTAAAGTGATTTACCCCCAGCCTGTCTGTCAAGAAAACAAATAAAACAAACCAAACCAAACCAACAAACAAAAACCCTTCTTTCAAGGAAACCAATAGGACCCAGAATAAAATTATTTCTATGTTTTCTCATATGCAAAATCTAAATATTAAAAAAATAAAAATCTTTTTAGAAATTAGTGGAAGGGATCAACAAGGAAAATAATAGACAATGGAAATGAACTTATGGGAAATAAAATATTAGAGGTATCATACATGAAGTAAAAATAACCATGTCTAATCTGTTTTTTAAAATATATGGCAAGATGAATAATTCAGCAGACAACCAAAATACCAAATAAAAGTTCTACCACAGTAAACTTCAAAAACAAAACAAGAACTCAAGAGATGAGTTCAAATGTAGACTAGATAATAGCTAAAAAGAGGACTAAACTGGAAGATAGGTCAGTAGTAAATATCCAGGCTGAAGCACAGGAAAAAGAGTAATACACATATAACTGAAGTCTAAGAAAGAGAAGAAGGTTAGAAATTTGAAAATATATGACCAGGAAATTTTCTAAGCAAAAAAGACATCAAGCCACAGATTCAAAAAGTACTTTAAACTCCAAGAAGGACCAATACAAAGAAAGCAACACATGAACATTCCATAATATAACTGAAAAAAAGTGGGGGTGGGTGGGTCTTAAAAGCAGCCAAAGGAAAAAAGAACATATTAATTTCAAAAGAGCAAAAATAATACTGACAGGTGGCTTCTCAATAGAAATAGTGACACCAGAGGATAATCCAATGCCATCTGCAAAACTGCCAACCTTAAATTTTATAACCAGGGGTAATACCCTATAAGAATGGAACAAAAAACAGATATTTTCACATAAATGAATTTGTCACCAGTATATCTGGGCTGAAATAAATAAGAAAGTATTTTTTTAAGGTGGAAAATAGCAATCTATCAGAAATGGAAACACAGAAATGCAAGAAGTAATAAAGAACAATAGAGAGGTGCCTGACTGGCTCAGTTGGTAGAGCATGCAACTCTTGATCTCGGGTTGTGAGTTCAAACCCCGTGTTATGTGTAGAGATTACTTAGAAATAAAATTTAAAAAAAAAGCAATAGAGGGGATAAATACGTAAGTAATATATATTGGTGGCATAAAATAATAATAATAATCAAGTTTGTGGAGTTAGAAATATTTTAAAATAGAAGCACATGACATAATTACTAATAAACACAAGAAGAATAAAGTTCCTTGTGTCCAGGAAATAGTAAAAGTACACCCTTAAATTAATTATGCATTCTGGGATTACAGCGCTATTCTGAAATGCAACCTAGTTATAAACTCCTCCCAGGGCAGTTCCCTGGAGCTGCTTTCAGGAAATGTCCACATTCTTTGGACAGAGTCACCTGTGGTACAACTCAGAAATCCACCAGACACTGAGAACTGGTGCTGCCAGAACGCTCCATCACCAGGTCCTGAGTTCTCCTGATGCAACTTCTTAGGAAGGGACAAGTCCCCAAGATCAGAGCCCAGTTAGCTTGGGCTGCTGACTTCCCTAGAAAAGGCTCTCTATTTGCTCAGTTTTTCTCATCCTTTTTGCATTTCTCCCTCAGTCCTTTCTCCCCACTCTTTCCTCATGGGAGTTCCTGGCAGACAACAAGTGCCATGACTTCCCTTCAGAAACCGGAAGGAAATCTGTATGGAGAGGAGGAAGTGATTCTTCAGTTAGGGCAAGGGAGTGATGGAGGCTCTCTGAGAAAGGGTGATGAATATAGGGGATTCTGGAGCACAAAGTCTGAGTTTTTTTGACCTGGAAGGAGCTATACTGTTACCCATTGTTCAATTTATTAAATATACCCTTAGAGTTCCTGGACTTTTTTGTATGTCTATCATATTTGACAATAAAATACATGTTTTAAAAAGAGTGTAGAGGAGGGTTTTTTTAAAAATAATATTCTTGAAGTGTTAAAAAGGAAGATTTAGAGGAAGAAGATAGCAGAACTAAGAGATGGGAAAGATAGGTGATGGGGCTGGAAGAAGAGAGGGACAATTAACAAGTAATATTAAACGGAGCAAGAATTGAAGACTGTTATTTGAAGCATAAAAATTATGGAGTTCTCTCCTTTCATCTTCACTCAGCTCTGTGAGGTAAGTGCTATTATTTCCCCCTTTACAGATGAGGAAGGTAAGGTTCAGAGAACTTAAGTAAATGGCTCAAGATCAGACTGCTAATCAGCAACTGAGCAGAATTTTATTCCATGCCTGACTGTTCGTGAAGGCTGAAGTCTTTTCAGTTTCTTCCAGGGAGCATAAGATCTAGAGGGAGAAGTGAGGAAGCACCTGGAGAGGCAGAGAAGAATCAAACTAGAACTTTGTGCAAAGTTGTTTTAAGAGCCCAGTGCCCCAAAGTTCGGACTCCAGGGCGTCCCTAGGGCTTCTGATCACTTCAAGTGGTGGTGCTTCTGCTTCAAAGGCTTAGTGTTGCCAGAGTCTAGGAACTCTTACCATCATGTGACCACAAGGACATTGCAATAGGTAAGAGATAGGTGAAGCTTCAAAGGGGATAGGAACTGCAGTCAGCTGAGAATAATGCTCAACAGGTAAGCAAAGTGAAAGGGGGGCGGGGGAGATATTGGGAAGCCAAGAAAAACTAAAATATGTGCTAAAAAATACAGGGATTAGTAGGTCAATCAGGTACATGGAAAGAAACTCTCACATAATTCCTCAAGTAGCAACCATCATCAACCATTATCAGCTTTTGTGTGCACTTGGATGAGCTGGTTCTTATAAAAGACCAGAGGGGGAGCACAACCCACTACTGTTCTCGTTACCACCTCTGTATTCCCCCACCTCATCCATCACCACCACTACTGATCTCTTGGTTTAATGCTTTGTTTTTTTAAGGATTATATTTCCTTTATGCTCCTTGAACCCACCAGGAAGCTTTGAGGAACCCCATCCTTGCATGGTCACAAGGCAATGACCTTACTGTCACATCTCTCTTCTTGGTCTTCCTAATCATACTAGCTATTCATTGAGCTGACCAGTTGGTAGTCATGGTAAACTACTGCTGCATCTGGCTAGTCCATGTTTCCAATTTGACTGATAACCACAAGAATTTCCGGTGGCGTCCTATCAATTCCTCTTTGGTTGCTAAGTCATCTACTGGTCTGCTTTTAGAACACTATCTTATCTCAAGTTTTGAGTAAGCAGGAAGAACTTCCAGAGAACTTTTCATGATGAGCTAGCTCCTCTGGAAACCATGGATCCTCTCTTTTATGATTCCATCTTGCATTTTTCTTGTCAACTTTCCTGTTTGTCAGATCCACCTGCCAGTAATTGAAGTTATGCCTCTAATTACCCCAAAGCCTGTGGGAAATAGATTAAAAACAGTCAGAAGAGCAGTTAGAAAGCTTAGGATCTGGAACCAGAAGAAGAGGTTTCTAAAGCCTGGCTCTAACTTACTAAGTGTGTGACCTTGAACAAAACACCAATGATAATGAAGGTGGTACTTACCTATCATGTACTGGGTACTTACTTTGTGTCAGGCATTGTAGCTAAGAACACTTCACCCGTATTTTGCTTAACACTAACGACAACTCAGGGGAATCCAATAAGCATGCATACTGTTAGATGAGGTATCTGAAGCTTTTCAGATTTCACTACACATAAAGTATATGACTTTGAGCAAGTTATTTAATCTCTTCAAGCCTCACATACAAAGCTAAAATATCTAATTTCTGTAGCTATTGACATGATTAAATGAATTGATACATATAAAGAACTTGGCCTATGGTGAATCCAATACGTATCCTGCTAATACTATCATTATTACCCTCCACACTGTCATATGTGAATCATTTATATATGGTATGAAGAAACCAAAAGATTTACCTGGTCAATTATATCCAAGAGATAGAACCAAATTGAATTGTTCACAGTAAAGTATTCATTTTGGTGAGACTTTACAGTTTGTGTTATGAAAGCAGAATTGAATATATAAACATATGGGATGAGGCCCATGGTTAAAGATAAGCAAAAAACCTAGGATCGCTTCTTAAATACCAGAAATGTCCCTGGATCACCAGTGATACTTAGGCAGACAGAAGTGCCTTCCCACCTGTTTCCCCACCTTTATCTCCACACCCAACTATGTGAGGAAATTCTAGGTGCCATACCCCTCATCTTACTTTATAGCCTTATCATGTTATACCAAGCAAATCATGCTCAGCTTTCCCACTGAAGACCATACAAATGTAGCCTTGCTTAGTGATGCCTTTGTTGATTACTTTCGGCATCTATGGTCTCACAACTCCAGAGTGAAGAATCACTGTAGTTACTGTTCATTTCCATTGATCATGATATCTCAAAGAGATGTCCTTCACAATGACACCATCCTATTCTAATGCTTTACACAGTGTATTCTTTTGTCTTATTAATCATTTGACTGATGATGATAAAAGATGTCCTGAAATTTAGCTTGCATGTCTGCAGTCCTGCATTCTGGTAATTCCAGTTATACCCATGTTTTTCTGCCCTTTCCACCTCCAAACACTCATAAGGGAAAACCAAAGCATTCTTTATTTTATCTTTTGCTGTTGATGGTGTGTTATTTACAGAAAAGATGATTAGTTCCAGATTTTCTTGTGGTTTCTGGTTCCAAATTCCCAAATTTATCATAAAAAAACTGAATAGTATTGACCAATACACATGCCAAAAATGGCTTTCCCCACCTATAAATGACAAAAATAAATTAAAGTTCTCTGACCTTTCTTGTGAGATATATATATATATATAACATATATATAAATATATAATTTTAATAATAAAATTTAAAAATAATTAAAGACTTCTTCTGACCAGGATAGGAAAGGCTGGATTCACCTTTCAGCCTGAAACTACCAAGGAAATAAAATATGCAAAACATGGGTTTTCAAGATACTGAACACCAGGGAACAAAGAACAGTAATTTCTGAGAAATGGGAAACAAATGAGGTAATCTTTATCATTGTCCCAGCTTACTACTTGCAAGAGTTTCCAGGCTATTTCTCAGGAAGAGGGAACCCAAACAAATTCTGGTGGTTACCCTGAGTAAAGAAGAAGAAGTTGGGATTCTAGAAAGACCAAGGTGATAAGAGTTGGCAAGACAGAGTCCCAGACAGGAGAAAAGTATACAGATGGAGAATTTTGTTGATTTGCAGAAGATCCCCTAGAGTCTCCAGTCAGCACGAACTTTCGAGACATAGGAGCTCGCTACCTAAACGGATTAGAAGGAACAATTGCCAGGGTTCACACAGGGCCAAGAATAGTGGCCATTTTTATCAGCAAGACTGGGAAACCTCATCATCTATGGAGTGCTGAGTACAGTTTTCAGAAAGTTCTTGACTGAAGAATAATTAGTCCTACCCTTAATATTGCTTTGGTCCCACCTAACAAGTTTTAAGAACAAGTTGAAGGGATTAAACTGCTACTAAGTAACTGTGTTCCAAAAGAAAGGTAAAGACTATTTATAAATATACAAAGATATCCAGTACCCAACAAAGTAAAATTTACAACCATCAGGCATTCTATAAAAAAATGACTAGGAACGCAAAGAAGCAGGAAAATATGAAGAAAAATCAATCAAATAAAAATCAATATAGAATTGATGCAAGTATTGGCATTAGCTGGCAAAGATATTGAAACAATTCTTATAACTGAATATGCTCAAAAAAGTCAAGTAAAGACATGTAATATATGTAAAAGACTCATTAAATTTCTAGACATGAAAATTACAATATATGAGATTAAAAAGATACTAGATGAAATTTACAGCAGATAATTGAGAAAGAAAAGAACTAGTAAACTTGAAGACATAGAATCTATACAAGTTGAGTCTGAAGCAATAAAATCTATCCAAAGTGAAAGACAGAGAGAAAACCTAAGTAAAAGGATGGTCAGGATAGGTCTCATTGAGAAGATGACTTTTAAGCAAAAATTTGAAGAAGGACACTGCCACGTGGATATCTATAGGAAGACTACTCCAGGGACTACTGGAAATCATGGGTCTTGAGAGTGACTGTAAAATAGTTAACACGGTATTTAGCAATCAATAAGCACTCAAAAAATGAAAATTATCATTGCTGCTGCTGTTGTCCTTGTTAAACATTGACAGTCTGGGGCAGCGGAAGGAGAAGAGATCTCTCTATATAAGGGCTTCCTTTTGCCATGTGCTCCTTTAGGCATATATATATATTTTTTTCTCATATTTTATATATATATATATATATATATATATATATATATATATAATTTCATATAATCCTCACAATAACCCTGTAATGTGGGTAATTCTATTTTATAAATAACAAAGCAGAGCCTTTGAAGAGTTGAGATTATTTTTGCAAGGTCACCAAGATACCAAGACAGAAACATGATTTGACCTCAGAATCCTCGGACTTTAAATCTTAGATACTTTCCACTACTTTGCATTGCCCACTGCCACACATGGCATGTGGAGACTTGGGAAAGTTAAATGTCCCAAGCTCCCACATATCTGTTTTTCCCAGGAGTCACAAATTCAAATGAAGCTGCCATGATAAGTGATGTGGGAAATGGTGGGAAAATAAAATGGTCTGGAACCTGCGAAAAACAATATAACAGTATGAAACTCCTCAAAAAAATTGATTGTTGGATTATGGTATGATCCAGCAATTCTGCCTCTGGGTATACACTCAAAAGAAGAGAAAGGGACTCAAATAGAGGTAGTTCAGCCATGTTCATAACAGCATTAGTCACAATAACCAAAAGGTAAAAGCAACTCAAGTGTCCATTGATGAATGGGTAAATAAAATGTGGTATACACATGCAGTGGAATATTATTCAGCCTTAAAAAGGAATGGAATTGACACAAACTACAACATGGATGAACCCTGAAGACATGCTAAATGAAATCAGCCAGCCACAAAAGAACAAAAATTATATGATTCCTCTTATATGAGATTCCTGGAATAATCAAATTCAAAGAAAGACATAGTAAAATGGTAGTTGCTAGGGGCTGGTGGAAGGAAGAAAGGGGAATAAGTGTTTAATGGATCAAGAGCTGCAGAAGGGGAACATGAAAAAGTCCTGGAGATAGGTCGTGGTGATGGTTGACCAACAATATGAATGTACTTAATGACACAGTATTGTACATTTAAAAATGGTTACAATAGGGGCACCTGAGTGGCTCAGTCATTAAACATCTGACTTTGGCTCAGGTCATGATCCCAGGGTCCTGGGATCAAGCCCTACATTGGGCTCCCTGCTCAGTGGGAAGCTTGCTTCTCCCTCTCCCACTCCCCCTGCTTGTGTTCCCTCTCTTGCTGTCTCTCTCTGCCAAATAAATAAATAAATAAATAAATAAATTAAATGTTTATAAATAAATAATGAAAATGGTTAAAATGGTGAATTTTATGTTGTGTATACTTACCAGAATAAACACATACATATTCCAAAACCTAGTAGCCTGTTGTAACATTTGTGTTCGCCTTCACTGATCTGCAGGTATGCTAGGGTTTGTATGGAATTCGACTGGTCTTGGCCCAGCCTAAGAGAGATCCATTTTTCCTTTCATACTTTTTAGACTAGCAGCTCCTTGGGACATGTTTTCCTTGTGGTGAATAACAAAAGCATAAGGAAATGAGAGTACAAGTACATGATGCCTCTTAAAGCCTTGGCTTTAAGCTGGCCCACTTTCACTTCTGCCAACATTTCATTGGATAAAACAAATTATATGGCTAAGTCCCACATCAATGGAGCAGAAAAATCTGCTTTGGCTACTCTTGGAGAATATACTGCAAAAATCAGATGCCAAAGGCTAGGGTTTATAAGTATAATATATGAAGGGTAAGGAATTGAGAACAAGAATTCAATCCATAAACAGACATAAAAATATAGTTTTACATAAAAGACATCATGCACAACTAGTTCATTACTGATAAGTCACAGAATTGGAAAAACCTGCTTTCTAACTTTAAAATTTCCAAACACTATAAAGTTTATTAATAAACTTGGATATAAAAGGAGGAATAAAACTTATAGCTTTTTTGACTTTTGGTAAAAATCTGGATTTTTTTTCATTTGTTATTTTGTACGTATGAGTTCCCCAGAGACCAACATTACTCATGAATCAAAATAAACAGTAACACAAGTAACTTAGAAGTAAGTAAGAAATACTATGAGTGGGTGGTTTTTAACTTCCCGGAACTCAAAAAGATACATTAGCCATTTTGGGAGAGAAATGATTTTTAAACTGCATATGGCCCTAGATGAGATGGGCCATGTAGAAAAAATGGGCCATATTTTCAAAAGATTGTAAAACTACAGTGCTCCATCACAAATGAAAGGACTAATCTGAAAGAAAGGAAGAAGAACGAAAGAAAGAGAAAAAGGAAGAATAGGACAGGAGGTAGAAACATGACATTTTTTGTTTAATCAGGGGACTTTTATAAAATGCTTCCATTTGCCTAAGGTCAGAAACAAAGAGAATCTCAGATCTAGTATATTCAAACCAAGCAAGATCTTCTTCAGGCCTGAAATATTTATTTTCCACTTAGATTATCAGATACAGGAGTTGGAAAAAATAAATCTGTGTCATCAGATGACCATGTCCCTATTAAAATACAACATACTCTATTGATAAAATGAAGTTACAGATTGGGATCTGCTAGAAGCCTAACCTTTACCCTAAGGGGCATTTTGGGGAGTGATATAATTTTATAACAGTGGTGGTGCAACCCTTTAAGCTCTCAATGCTTTGGACACAAAGACCATGGGATTAATTATATACTGTGAGCAACAATTCATGAATATTTAACACACTCATCTATACTTAATGAATAAATTTGCATTTTGACACTATTATTTAATGTGCTTTAAGGAAATACTGCTCATTACCTTTCAATTTTGTAGATTAGTTGAATGTAATCAGAATGATAAGGCAGGAAAGATATAGTATTATTTAAATAACATTGTTTTTTATGACTGCTTCTGCTTCCAGGAGTCCCCCCCACCACCACCCTTTTCTTTCAAGTGAGTAGGTTTATTTTATTCTATTCTGGTTGTTCTGTCTTAATCATTTTGCATCCACTCTCCTTCCAGAAGGGAGTTTCTTTAGATTCATGGAAAAACAATGCAAATTAAATAATCAGTGTTTTGCTTCCCTCTGTGTGTTTTGTTACAGGGTATTCTCTCCCACAGAATATCCCAGTGCAATTGGCAGTAATTGTGTCCTGGGTGGGGAGGCTCAGCAAGGTTGCCACAACCCACACAGTAAGCAGAGGGAGCTGCATCACCTGTGGCAATGAGCAGAGGTCTGCAACTTACCCAGGGAAAGTAAAACCCCAAGGAATCAGGGCTGGGAAAAACTGGCCAGCTGGAGAGGATGCTGTCAGAGATAAGCAATCCTATTTGTTTGCTGGTTTTTAATCTTTGGCTCATGGTGAAGGGCTTTATCTCATAAGAAATGCATCTTCTGTTTGCAAGGTGGTCACCTAATCTACATATCTGCTTGAGGGAGTTTGGGCATGAGAACATACTTCTAGCAATCCCATCTGCACGAATGTCCCATGCCAAAGGGACATTCCAAAAGCAAGGGGACTTTAAGGCCAACAGTCAGGCTCTTGGGAACCAGAATAAAGACCGCCCAACTACAACGAAGGAGAAAGTGGACAAGAGCAAGAGGAACAGAAAAGAAAATCCAGATGCCAGACACTGAGCTAAATGCTTACATACTAATCACTTTTAGTCCTTACCTTGTGAGATCGCTGTCATTGTCCCACCAGCACCACTACCATCGTCATCATCTTCACCACTCTAAGCAAATGAAATTGAAAATTAGTTGGCTTAACACAGATAGTTAAAAAAAAAAAAGGTAAGAAAGAAAACCAAAAAACAACAACAAAACCCCCTAGGATTTGAATCCCGGTCTGCTGGAACTTAAATTCATGACTTTAACTGTTCTCAACTCATTAGGGTTTTTTTTTTGTTTTTGTTTTGTTTTGTTTTTAAGATTTTATTTATTTATTTGACAGACAGAGATCACAAGTAGGCAGAGACGCAGGCAGAGAGAGAGGAGGAAGCAGGCTCCCTGCGGAGCAGAGAGCCCGATGTGGGGCTCGATGTGGGGCTCGATCCCAGGACCCTGAGATCATGACCTGAGCCGAAGGCAGCGGCTTAATCCACTGAGCCACCCAGGCGCCCCTCAACTCATTAGGGTTTTAAAAGGCTTTGCTATCAAACAAATCAAATTCAGGGTTAAGTTGAAATATGGTTTCCTCAAGGAAACCTTCCTTGCTCTCCAAGCCTTGTTGGGTTCTCTATTAGCTACAGTGTATGGTTATATATGTATGGTATATAAATATGGAATTATATTATATATGTGGTTATACATATATGGTATTTATATTCCTCCCCTGGCCTCCACACATCTGACCGTAACTTCAAGAAGGCAAGGACAGTAGCACAGTACCCAGCACAAGGTAGCCATTCCCTATTTGTGTGTGTTGTGTGTGTGTGTGTGTGTGTGCACATGTGCATGTGTGTTTTCTCTTTTTTCTTTTCTCTGTTTTCTCTCTTTTTCTATAAAAATGTGATGAGAAATACTTATGGTGAGCATTAAATGAGATAATTTATATAAAGTGACTATTACAGGGGCGCCTGGGTGGCTCAGTGGGTTAAAGCCTCTGCCTTTGGCTCAGGTGGTGATCCCAGGGTCCTGGGAGCTGGAGGACTGAGCTCTCTGCTCAGCAGGGAGCCTGCTTCCACCTCTCTCTCTCTCTCTCTGCCTTCCTCTCTTGCCTACTTGTGATCTCTGCCTGTCAAATAAATAAATAAATAAAGTCTTTAAAAAAATAAATAAAGTGACAATTACAGAGCTTGAAATATATATATATATATATATATATATTTTTTTTTTTTTTTGCTGCTGAATTATGTTTTTTTTAGGTAAGACACTAGGATGAAACTGGGTCATGTGAAACCCTGGAATTTCTCTGGATATCACTTAAAAATTAAGTTTCACTAATAATCTATTTCACTAATAGTCCCAGGGACACCTGGGTGTCTCAGTCGCAGGCTCTTCTCCCTCTCCCTCTTTCTGATGCTCCCCCTGTTTGTGCTCTCTCTCTCTCTGACCAATAAATAAATAAATCTTTAAAAAAAATAGGCAAATGCATTACAAATCCCCTCCCAAGTTCATGACATCACAGCCTGAGCTAGGGAGATGACTACCACTGGAGGCCTACATTCCTGGCAGAATCAGCCTCCTGGGGTGTGGCATTTGCACCCTCCCTGGTGCACCCTGTGAATCAGACCGGGCTCAAGGAGTGGGGAAAATCCTCTTAACGTGCATCTGTAAGGGTTCGAGTGGGTTATTCCTTAATATACCTCCCCCTTTCTCTCCCAATTTCAGAACCAAAAAAGAGACCAAGTTTAGAATCAATTAAGAGAGAGGTCCAAAAGTCAGAGGGATTATTGATAAGAACTGATATTGGAGACTGGTGATCGAGATCTACTGATAGCAGGCCTGGTAGTACTTTGCTCTGATGCAAGGGACTTGCCCACCCACAATCAGTGGATGTGCGGAACAACCACAAGCTTGCCCTGGAGGCAAAGAGCAAAGCAGAACACAATTTATACTTCTGTCGACTGCTCTCTCCAAAGACCCCAGGGAGAGGAAGAAACTGAACTTTGTGAACTCAGTGTCCCCAAAAGCATCAATTAATTGAGGTTTTCATATGGAAGCATGAAGCTAGAAAACTGAACTTCTCCCCAGATATTCCCTAACCTAAAGGTTTGATCAGGGGCTTGATTAGTCTTGAAGGAAGAAACCACCCTTTACTCAGCACTGGCAGACAATTTAGATCTTGGCCCCAGAAGGCTCTGAAGTCAATCAGAATGTTACAGGACAGTACTATACAAGGTCATTCTAGACTCAAGGCTGAAAATTCGCTCCGCCACTCAATTCCCCTACCTAAACCATGTCCATTCACAGTGTCTGATTTGTCCATTAGTGGTTCTGCAATGAAATTGCATGATAACCTGAAGACTCTCCAGTAACAAAAAGACTGAACATGTTTGAACTTGAGTCATCTTCCCTTATGAAATTTCCCAAGAAGAAATTGCAGCTCAAAGATTAAAGTCCAAATATTGTGGGCCATACTGAACACTAAAGATGCCTCTCAACCAGGCCCCTGAAAACTATGAACACTTAGGCACAGAGCAGATCATGTACTGAGTGTTGCCAGCTCCCACAGAGAGAGGGTGGGGGGGGAAGCACTGAATCATACCTGCCTTGTTCCCTCTCCCTGGCTCACCAACCAGTGATACTCTAGTGGATAGTGGAGGACGCCAAGGAAGGCAGCTCAGGAAATTCCTCCTCCCAACCCCGTCCACATACACACTTTCCAGCAGTGTTGCAGCGAGACTTATTTTGCAAATAGACAAGCGAGAAGACAAGTTCATGAGCCACAGGAAATTTTGCATGTATCCCCCTTCCACTTCTTGCTGGGATTCCGAAACTTCAAGCCCACTTAGAGTCACCCACTTAGAGTCACCCTACCAAAGGTCAGCTCCCCTCTCCTGATTTCCTTGTATCCAGGAGTTCTCCACTAGGGCTATCTCTGCATCCTTGTTTTCAGACAGGATCTGGATGCCAATTCATCAGCCTCTCCTAATTGCTTGGTCTCAACACTTCACTACCAGATCTCAACTTCTATAAGATGTCTACAAATATGCTCTTACAACTAGACACTGGGAAGTACGCTAAATGTAGTTCCTAAAATTTTATCCAAACCCCCAAATCTTTCAGTGATGGGAGGAAATGTCAAAATCTGCTTTGACACAAAGTACAATCAACCCTTGAACAATGTGGGGGTCAGGGACACTGACCCTCTCTGCAGCCGAAAATCCGTGTATACTATTTGACTCCCCCAAAACTTAACTCCTAATACCTACTGTTGACTGGAAGCCTTCCTGAGAGCATAAACTGTCAATTAACACATATTTTGCATGTTATAAGTATTATATACTGTATTCATATAATAAGTAAGCTAGAGAAAAGAAATTGTTACTAAGAAATGATAAGGAGGAGAAAATACATTTATAGTACTCTACTATATTTATTTTTAAAAATCTGCGTATAAATAGACCCATGCAGTTCAAACTTGTGGTGTTCAAGGCTCAAGCTTACTACTTTAAGTAGTACCTTACTACCTTACTACAACCATTTCCTACTTTAAAATCATTTCTAATGTGCTCTACAGACATTTCTGTGGGGCACCTGAGGGCCTCTGTTGGTTGGGTGTCTGCCTTGAGCTCAGATCATGATTCCAGGGTGCTGGGATGGAGCCCCGCATCGGGCTCTCCCTGCTTCTCCCTCTCCTCCCTCTGCCGCTCCCACTGCTTGTGCTCTCTCGCTCTCACTCTTTTTCTCAAATAAATAAATAAAATCTTTTAAAAAATTATTTTTTTTCTCTCTGAACTTCCCTCCTTTCTGAAAGAAAAAAATAAACAAAAGATTTTTTTTTTTTTTTTACCAGTGCCAAAGGGCACCTTCCTGCTGGTGCTGTCCCTCACTCTCTCTGCCTCACCTCCTCTAGCAAGCCTTTCCTGGCTCGGCCAAATGAGATGCCTGTTGCTGTGTTCCCACAGTACCCAGTGTACTCCTCAATTACTGCTCTTAGCACTTAGCCTTGAAATGATCTGTTGATGTATCTAGCGGGCATACTGTTTATGGGACTTTTGGAATGAGGAGTTCTTTAAGGGCAAGAACTACCTCTGCTTTCCCAGCACCAGCATGATGTCTCGACACATAACCAATGAATATATTTGAGTTCATTAGGTAACGCAACTGCAATTCTTTGAAAATCTTCCTACATAGAGCGTTCTGTGGTATAAGGCACTTTATGTATCTCGAAAGAATGATAAAAATAATCATAACAAGACCTTCCATATGGATAGGTCTCAGTTGTTCTTGCGAAATACTTTTTCAATGTCTTTTCAATGTCCTTTAAGAAAATTGGGGAGAATGGATACTTTCAAGCCCATCTGACACTTGAGGAAAATGTGGCCATTTTCACCCTGCTAGAAAGTGGCAGAGCGTGTTCCGAGCCTCCAGCGTAGAACCTCTTCCTCGGAAACTGCAAGGCTCATTCCAGAGTTTGCTGAGCTCTGACTGGGGTGCCCTAATCTCCACACTTGACCCCAGAAGAAACTTCTCTCTGAAGTCGCGAGTTCTTCTCTGTTTGCACAGACCCGGGTCCTCGTCTTAAATTCATTACTATGGAAATGTTATTTTTCATCACCATCTATAAGTTTGTAATCAAAAAAAAATTAAGAAGTGATGAGATCTCTTTCTAATTTTCAATTTCCATTCTTCACAAACTTCAGAGTTCAGTGAATAGCCCTAGACAATCTATCTCTATTTTGATCCTACTCAAAAAAGAAAGAAAATGGCATCAGGGAATGCAAGACCTTTGATTCAGCCTAAATTACCTTTTCCCCCCATGAGACTACTTTGTGGGGCAAAGGGCCATGTTATCCAAGTTGATTCCACCAAGTTGGAAAGCAAAGGCTCCCAAGATAAGAGCAAACTGAGCTTAGGTGAAAGTGAGACAGATCGCCTTTCGCTTCTGTTGGCAAGCAAGGCTGTACAATGTGAGACAATTCTATAGGTATTATCCAGAGACCGTTTTCCAATTTTATAAGGACTGCAAGGCAATTGCCTTGGATGCGGCTGGGGCAGAAGCAGCACCAACTGCAGTGATTTCCGGTTCCAGAACCCTGGACCACTGGACATGCAAAGGTGTGTTCTTGAATTCTTAGCTCCAGTGATGGTTTCAGATGGTAACTCTCTTAGGGGTCAGTGAAGTCATTGAGAGATTTCTCATGCCATCTTCATATCCACTCCACCAGTCCTTCTAAGAATAGAAGCAACCAACTCCCCGTCTTAAATCCCTTCTTGCTTTAAGTATTTAGAGTGGGTCTGTCTCCTTTCTCATTAGCCTTAGCTTGAAGACCACATAGTTGTTAACTCTCTAGGTGGCTGATTCAGCCACTCGTTCTTCTCTTGGATCTCAGCTCTCATCTATTTTTTGACTTAATGCTGAGCACTGTTTATCATCCAGGTTCATTCAGGGCAATAATGTTACACCGATAACCCTCGGTTTACCTTGGTGGAACCAGAACAAGTTCAGAAGTGACTCTGTTGACTCGGTACTCAAAGCAAGAATAGTGGTGCCCACCATACTACGCTGCTAGGATGGAACTGGAAATTCCTTTCCCTAATAAAGATATTTTAAAATTGTTCCTTAAAGAATTAACCTTGCAGGGAAGGACTATTCTTCAACAAATGGCTATTGTAAATTTTAAAAGACTAGTTAAATGGAGTGTTATTCACAAGAGCCAAGGGGTGGAAACAACCCAAGTGATCATTATAGATGAATGGATAAACAAAATGTGGTATACACATTCAATGGAATATTATTCAACCATAAAAAGAATGAGGTTCTGATACATGTTATCGTATAGATGACCTTGAAAACATTATGGCACATGAAATAAGCCAGACATAAAAGGACAGATATTGTATAATCTTACTTATGTGAAATATCTAGAGAGACAAATTCATGCAGACCAGAAGTAGATTAAAGATTACCAGGGAATTACTGGGGCAGGAGGGAGGATGGTGATTCATTACTTAATGGTTACAGAAATTCTGTTTAGGATAATACAATGTTTTGGAAATAGTGGTGTTGGTTATAAGATATTTTTAACATAATTAATGTCATTGAATTGAATTATACTTTAAGAATGATTAAAATGTCAAATTTTATATTAGATATATTTTACCACCACCAAAACCACAAAAGATTAAGTAAATGACAATTATGTAAAAGCAGTGTTTAATTCCATAAAGGTTTCTGCTAACAGTTCTGGGGAGTAATGATGAAGTAATGCATTCTTCTCCAAACACATGGCCTGAACATCTGGAGACAATCTCTGAAAGAAGAATTTTGTTCTTTTCTCCCATTTGCATGACCAATGTTCCACTTTCTTGATCCTCAAGCCAATCTCTGCTTAATTTTGTTTTCCATTGTCTCCCTGGGTCTACACTTTCTCTTCTGGTCTCCTTTACCCTGCCGGGCATTCACATCTCTCCTTGGAAATGACCCTGAACACCTCTAATCTTCTTTCTGATTTCCTTAGTCTGATGTTGAGGACCTAAGAAGAGCTAGCATGAGAGACAAAAGGTATCTTCAAAGGACCTGGGGAAATTGAAAAGAGAATTTCATGTGGGTAGGAGATGCTTTGCCTGTTTTTATGTTCATTTATAGGAGGGAGAAGATGAGGAGAAATAAGCATCTAGAGATATTAACAGCCTAAAACTCCAAGCTGTCATTGCAAGCTCCAACTGCAGCCTCAACGAAGTCATTTCCAGCTTTAATACCTTATTTGATAGTCTCCATACTATGCAAGAGCTCTCCCGACACTGGCTTCAAATGTGAGTTTAAACTGGAATGGCCATGCTGAACAAGGCCAGAGAACCACTGGCTCCCAGCTGCGGGTGGCCCGCCTTCCTGTGTTTCCAAGACAAGGCTTTATTTTCGAAGTTTCTAAAGCCTAAGCTGAAAGGCTACACGTGTGTCTCACAAGCAAAAAGCAAAGGGAAAAAGAAGTTGATTGCAGAAGTCAGTGTTACCAAGTAGAACTCACGC
Organism: Meles meles; assembly: GCF_922984935.1. Taxonomy (NCBI): domain Eukaryota; kingdom Metazoa; phylum Chordata; class Mammalia; order Carnivora; family Mustelidae; genus Meles; species Meles meles. The sequence goes on along the minus strand of NC_060066.1, from coordinate 152,443,931 downwards.
CACTAAAAAGTTTTCCTAAACTTATAATCTGCACTCCAGAATAGTCTTAAAAGTGTAGGAGGACAATTCATTCAAACAAAAGGGACTTCAAAAAATACTTTGCCTTAGAAAATGTCTTTCAATCTTTTTCAAATAAAAACACAAAACCTGATTTTCTTAGCCACCTACATATTTTCTTTCAATCTTAATATCAGAATTAACATCATCATCATTATCATCATAATATAGGGGTGGCTGGGGGGCTCAGTCAGTTAAGCATCTGTCTTCAGCTCAGCTCGTGATCCTGGGGTCCTGGGATTGAGTTCTGAGTCTGGCTCCTTGCTCAGGAGGGAGTCTGTTTCTCCCTCTGCCCCCTCCCCCACCCTGCACTTGTACTCTCCTTCTCTCTCAAATAAATAAAATCTTAAAAAAGAAATACCTTTAAAATAATAATGATAATGATAGTAATAATAATAATAATAATAACATAATAGCCTGCACATAAATCTCTCTCTGACAAAGCAGATTTATAATTATATACGCCAATGCTGGACCACACCAATACTCCTACAGTATCAGTATCTCAAGGTTAAATAGGGTGTTAGTCATCAAATTCTAAAACAAAGAGTACTTCTTGAAATTCATCATGTTTTCATACAACTGCAGGTAATTTTCTCCAGATGTGTAAGGTTTTCTAGATCAGTGTTCTATTCACTGAACTTAAAGCCCCACAGGTGATCACTGGGCTGCAGAATTTGTTGTTTGAGCTGCTCAGTTGGCTTTAACCAATGTGGGACATGGTTGGAAACACATCACCCGCAAGCTTGGTATTTTGGGGTTACTGGGGCTGCTCATGTCTGTTTTCACCCAGCCAAGTTCACTTACAAAGGCTACCTGAAGGTGGCTATTATAGAATCATCATTTTGGAGTCTAAATTTTATAAACTCACTAAGCTGCTAAGTGATAATCTTATGAAATGAGTCCTTCCTGAGAAATACTTCTTTTCTGCTTAAACTAAAATAAGTTTTCACAACACTTCTGATCCTTTATCTTCCTTCACCCTATTCACAGCCCCTAAACTAATTAAGGAATTATTTTGCAGTCTGTTCCTCTCAGGGAACAGAGTGCTTTATGACAGAGACACCATTCAAATGTGGTATATGTTAAATTTTATTCCATTTTAAATTGCTTCAACTTGGGGGGCAGGTAAGGAAACTCTTAAGGCAATAAATATATACCAAGGGAAAAATCAGAGGTTATGTGCTGGTGAAGGGCACTAGGTGAACATAATTGAAATCATACTTGAGGTTCAGTAAGTTTGTGCAGAGCTAGAAAGACTTTGAAGATCAGTTAACATTTTCAGTGAGCAATTTCTCCACTTTGAAGAAGAGAGATGGTGGCGCCAAGAAGTTGAAATTCTCATTCTAGTCTAGGCCAGACCACTGGGTCTCTGTGAGGAGTCCTTTCATTGACACGAGCATGCTCTGGATGGGGTACATCACTTGCTTCTGCCCCCACCCCCCGCCATGCTGCCTACTGTTGGTTATGTGATCCTATACCAAAAGGAAGATGCAATAATACAGAAGTGGAACAGGAGTGAGCCTTTCCCTCACCCTCAAGGATAAACAGGTCGCCTTGGAGGTGCAATGGCCTTTTGCATACCTACATGGTTTAATAAATCCGTTCTGGCCAGGGATACAGAAACGTAGGTTCCAGCCATGTTTTGGGCACCCTTTGCCCTGGCTCTGCCATATTCCTTCTGCCAATTTTCCCCACCTCGGTTCCCAACATCCACAGATAGGCCAGGAGACAAGTAGGCAGCAAAGCATTTGCTTGTACTCATGAGAAAAGTAATTAAAATTTACCCTGTTTTTGCGTGAGACCAACTGATGAGAAGAGAGATCACTGCTAGAGCAAAATTGGGGATAGGGACAGTTATTTTATAGGGTTTAAACTGGGCTTAATGGCTCCATTTTTTGCACCAAGAACTACATTACAGAGTGTTTTACTAACACAGTTAAAGTGGGTAAGAAATTCGGTGGAGTTTACAAATTTCACTGATCCTGGGATTTTAAGAAAGAAAAGAAGAGGGGGAAGAAGATGAAGGGGTCAGGGAGAGAGGAAGAGAGAGAGAAAATTTCTCAGATTTTTAAATCTAAGAGACACCTTATTAAGCCTTTTCTCACCTGTTGAATACTAAGTGGAGTGCTCATTGAGCACTGTCTCTACCCATACTCTGGGTATGCCTTACTAAGGGAGACGCCCTTTTATGCTACTTGATTAGCATAATATCCTTGGATAGGTTATTTAACTGTATGCTGAGTTCTAAACTATGACAGGTTGCATTACAGTGATATTCCACAGTGGTCATTTTTAACTGGCCTTTAAAACATGAAACAGTCCTGAAACAGCTTACCTGATGAATCTCAGGAATGGTCCCACTCAGGTCAGAGTCGTCGTGTATCGCCATCCAATCCGCTGCTCTCCTCAGCGGGGGAGACTGACACCTTGGTCTGCCTATCATATTCACGGCAACACAATCATCTCAAGTGGGATTCTTTCCTTCCAATATTCATTGACACTAATTTTAGACTCATTTGGTATTCCACTGTCAAACACAAAGGAAATTCCAGGCCCACAAGGGGGATGGTCAGAATGACTGAGTTTCTACTATCTTCATAGTAGCATTGCTCTGATATGATTCTTTACTATTGAAACATGATGTCTCTGTTGCAGAGATAACAAGTAAAATTAAGAATGTCTTTTTTCCTCAGGGCTAATTAGTGAAAGACATCGAAGATGGAAGCAGACCGTCCAAATGGAAACTGTAGTGCCTTTGGAATAGAAAGTTGAATTTGGACTCTGTGTCTCATTCATTCAATAACTATCTACTGATAACCTATTGTTTTTCAGGCACTGTGCTAGGAGTTTTGTCCCTTACCAGCCCTATGACCTTGGCATGTATTTAATATTCCCACGCTCTATTTAAGCCAGGACCCTTCTGCGGTGCCAAACTGCCCAACTGTACGTGGTTGTGTGATTTCAGAACCCCCAAAGCCATCCTTCTTGCAAAGATATATGGCTTCTTTGGTAAGTATCTCATTTGCAGCCTAAATACAGGCACAAGTGAGCCCTCTAAGGCAATTCCTGCATCGAATCTCTCTTCCAAACCCCCCAGTGCATACTATAGACAAATAGAGAGTGGTTCAAGATGCAAAGAGAGGTGGAATCCTTTTAGTCCTTGAATATCTAGAGTCTAAGTCAATATTCTCCATTTTAAAAGTCAGAAAGAAACCTGGGCTGGAAAATTGAGAGTGAGTCATCTATGCCCATGTAAAATTTTCAAACACCTGCATGTTTTTCCTTAATGGTCATGGAAACCTCTCTAAAATTGGGGCCATTTACTATATATGTGACTCTAGTCAAGTCACTTAACACTCCCAGATATCTATAGGGCTTATTGATGTTATCATCATCATTAACATCATCATCATTCTCACCTTCATTTGGACTTCCTGGTCAGAAAGGTCATTATTTAAAGACTCTACTTTCAGGCTTTCTAAGACACACTTTAGGGGAAGTTAAACCGCCAGGGCAAGGTGTAAAACTCCATCTTTCATTGGTGGCTGTCTCAACCATAAAGAGGCTATGTCCCAGCAAGAAGTCTATCTGTGTGAATGCCTCCCTTAACCAGTGCAGAAATCTAGGAATGAATGGGAGTTACAACAACCTTACACAATCAGCCCCATGACCTGAGCAGAGCCAAGGCTCCTCATTCTTTTTTTCTTTTTTTTTTTAAATAAGTGGCAACTGGGCTGGTTACAGGGCATGACGAAGGAATCTCTAGAAGCCCCCTCTTCAAGAAAATCCCCAAAGACAATTCTCTGGCTGTTAATGGTATGTGGAAGTGTTGGGGCATTAGAGCTTCACTGTACTTCAGATTCTGGGATGTGGAGTTCCCAGCTCCACATCTTGAGAAAATTTCTCATGAGGCCACATAATTTTCCAAGCCCTGGGCCAGATGCACACTCAGGCAGTGCTGGTAGCTAAGAGCCAAGAGGAGAGCATTTCCAGCTTCCATCTCTATGACAATGACACAAAAATTCATTTTTATAGAAGGATGGTATCAGGGGCATTGATGGTCAGAGCAGAGAGTCCTGATCTCCTCCATCTGTCCAAGGCAGCCTCTATTTTCAGTCTGGCAGGTGGAAGTGTTACAGCATTTCCCCGGTTGTATTGTTTGCCAAATAGTGGTCGTCTACAGAGTCAAAAGCAAATTCCTGGGAACAGGAGGTCATAGTGTGATGTCCATCTCTCACTGCTAGGACCTCTTGGAGAAGTGAATCAGAGTTGGGTGGGTGGGCATCAGAGGAAGGGTACAGCATGGTAGGATCCCCAGTTTTACTGCACAGTGTGGACAGCCCAAGCCACATATGAGAAAAGTGTGTGTAGTCAAACAGCTCTTACAACTTAATGGGACTTAATGTCCAGGCCCTTTTCTGGCACATTAGAAACCAGTTTGTTAGCCTTGAAAATTAATAAGCCTGACATAAAATATTTTAGACTGATAGACAAGAAGAAAGATTTCAAGTAGATTTGGTAACCTATTGAATCTGTCTCTTTGAGTTAGCAGCTTTCTGCTTTTTGAATAAACATAGGTTCTAGAAGAGACTGTGGGGGCAACCCACACACATAGGCCCTCACCTAAACAAGGTATCACTTAAAATGTCTGGGCCACCTAATCATTTCTCAGGGCATCCGTCCAAGCCCGCAGTCCCTGCCAATGTGCAGAGCTGCGTTCTACACCGCCTGACACAGCTCTAGTCCGGGATGAGCACCCTTCTCAAGGGCAGTCCAAAATAAAGACAGCAGGGACCCAAGATTTATGTGGCCAGACTCAAAGTGTTTAGGTGAGCTGGGCCAAAAAGAGTTGTCTAGAAATATTTGGACCTGGGAAACTAAGAGGCTGTTTTAGTTTTCTGGGCCACGGCACATGGAATGGTCCAGGTTCAGGGTGACCCCAGTGGATCAGGCACAGACCACAAGTAAGTTGCGGAAGGTGACGGTGAAGAGGGAACAGGAGCAGGTAAGAAGAGTAGGAGGAAATGCTGCCGTGGGGAGGCAGAGGGAACAGCCAGGAGAGCCCTGAGCTATGCCCCCTCCCCCGCCAGTCCTGGCTTTCACATCCCTTCAGGCAGCTCCTGTTTTCTTGCAACTATGCTGTACACAGATGCCGCATTTCAAATACCACCTCTGGTCACTCCAGGGACGGGCTGGCATTTGCCAGGCAGTGCATCCAGAGGTCTGTGGAGGCAGGTTTCTCTTCCAGCTTCCAGCTAGATGCGGGTGTCTAGTCTCTCATGCCACAAGATTTTATTCTCCGTTCTTTAGCAGCAGAAACTGCTTATGCTGGCACACTCCTGACATTAAGTATACGGTACAGGCTTCCAGGTCAGTTGGTGGAAAGTAGTGGCCTTTACCCCAGAAACTGATTGTTTGATCACAGACTTATTAGAGTTGGAAAATATCACTTTTGGAATGATTCTTTACTGCAGTCTCAACAACAGTCTCATTTTTCTTCCTGAGGGACACATTTTAAAGTGCCAGATGGTGCATATGCCGCAGCAGAACTCTGCCTTCTCCCCGCCACCCTGCCTAGATTCACTTCAAACACTTTCTTTTCATCCCGAGAAAATATTTATGTGCATTTGTTTAGCACTATCCCAAATATCTCATTTGGCCCTCCAGCAAGGAGGTGAGGGAAGTGCAGGAGGTATTATTTCTCACAAATTTAAATTTAGGGATCAAAGACACAGAGAGATACAGTGACTTGCAGAAAGCACACAGCACAGGCACATAGAGTGCAGACTTGAATCCAGCCCTTGTGATGCATATCCGGTGTCCTCTCCACTACAACAGAGGACACCTCTGGTTTTATTTTCTACCAAACTTTTCCCATTACATTAAAATCCTAAACAGTACAATTAGGTTGAACCACATCCTTTGCCTATCTTCAAGGCACATGCCTATGTATGCTGGAAGGAAGGGTATACCCTAGAGCTCCTCTCTGCTCATCTGCCAAGGCCAACAGAACTCCAACCCATGACCCTTAATGTCAATATGTTAAAAATCATTGAAGTGTTCGTAGTATCAATAGTAGTATTTTTTTTTTCAATTACTCATGTACATAACATACTTATTAAGCACCTGCTACATGCCAGACATCATTGCACTGGCTGGGGATAAAGATGTGAATGAAATGAGACAACATCTCTGTCTACACGGAACTTACATGTTTGAGGGAAGACAAACAGTAATAAGGAATTACATGAAGTCAGGTAGTGATTAGCACTATGAAAAATCCAATAGCACTGTAACAGCTTGTGATAGGGAGACCATATGTGTCAGGGCGAAGCAGTGTTTGGGTGGAGACCTGAGTGAGATGTGGAAGTGAGACCTGTGAAAATATGGGGCCGAGAGTTCCAGGTAGAAGGAACAGCAAGTGCAGAGCCTGAGCTGGGAGAATGCTTTGCATGTTGGAGGGAGAAACAGGCCAGCATGGCTGGACCTGCATATTTGAGGGGACAAGGGGTAAGAAATGAAGGGGCAGAGTTAGGCAGGCAAGATCTTACAGGTCATGGTCGAGATGGCATTTCATTTGAAGTGTGATGGGAAGGGATTATGACATTATTTACTTGATGATTTAAGAGGATCACGTTAGGGGTATTTGGAGAGAAGACTGTAGGATGCAAGAGTGTATGTAAGCAAACAGTGAGAAGACCACCACAGTGGTCAAGGCAGGAGAACGATGCTGTGCCTCGTTCCTTCCAGTGCTAGCAGTTTCTTCCAGTGCTCTAACCCTATATCCCCCACCAGCGACTGCTTGCCTTCTCTTTGTAGCAAATCGCCCCCCTGTAGAGCTATCTGTATTCACTGTCCCCAATGCCTCTGTTCTCATTCTCTCTTAAACTCTTAACATTGATGTTTTTGTGACCGCCACTCCTCCAAAATTCCTCCTGCCAAGGACATTTGTGGCATCCATGTTGCTAAATTCAGTGACTAATTTTTGGTCCTTATCTTTCCCATCAGCAGTGAGGGTTAATATGATGGTTATGCAGCTTGTGCCTGCACAAGGCTCCTGGAAAAGGGGACGGATGGATGTGAGTTTAGTCCACCTTGTACTTGCTGAACTGCGGCTCTGTAAGAGCACTTCTCCATGTAGAGGGTGCCATTTCCTATCTCACACAAAGATCTTGACCAGTACCAGTGATCCCATTAGCAACAGTTGACATCATCATACCTTCCTCCTTGATGCACCTTCTTTATGGCTTCCAGGACCCACACACTTGATTTTCCTCCCCACTCACTGGGGGCTCCCATTAAGTCTTTTTCACTAGGTCTTCATCTTCCCATGGTGGACATGGCAATGTTGGAATGCCTCGGCACTTTGGATTCTCTTTTGTCCCACACTTACACATACGTGATCTTACCAGTTGCTTGACTTCAAAGCTAATTTTATGTCCATGACCCCCCAAATTTGTCTCTAGCCAGACTCTTGTTTCTTGGACTCCCCCTGAATTCCAGGCTCTTAAATCCAACTATATCCTCAACATCCCCACTTGGGTGTTTAATAAACATCTCAAATTTAACATGCCCCCAACTGAATCCTGATCTCTGCCTCCTGAAATCTGCTCCGCCTATAGTCTTCCCATCTTCATACAAAGCAACTCTACCCTTTCCAGCTGCTCAGCCAGATGACTTGACTTACTTTCCATGCTTCTCTTTCTCTTGCACACGACATCCTACCCATCAATATATGCCATTAGCACTACCTTCAAAATCCATCTGGAAGTAAACTTCTTACCACCTTCACAGTCCTATTCTGGTTTGAGCCATCACCACTGTTGCTTGCTTCACTGCAGTAGCCTCTCACACATTTTCCCGTACATTCTATTCTTGACACAGCATTCAGGCAGATCCTATAAAAATAGAAGGCACACTGTGTCATTTCTCTGCTCAAAACACTGCAGGGGCTCCCAGTTTCCCTTAGAGAAGAAGCCAAAACTCTTGTTCTTTCCTCTGTTCTTCTCCAACCATGTCCTCTACTCTTTCTACTGATCCTGCTCCAACCACCTCACTTATCCTTGAGCATGTCAGTTACATTCCAACTGTATGGCCTTTGCGTTGGCTGTTTCCTCTGCCAGAAGCACTTTCCTTAAAATATTCCTGTGACCAAATCCTTTTCCTTCTTCAAGACTTTACTTAAATTTCACCTTTTAAAATTACTACTCTTAAAAAAAATTACTACTCTTCCACTACTTTCCAGATATTCTCTAACCAATTTATCCAGCTTTATCCTCTTCCATGGCTCTTACCATCTTCAAACATTTAGTTATTACTCTCAATTTGATGGCCCGTCTTCCTCAACTACAGTTTAAGTTCCTTGAAGGCAAGAGTTTTATCTGTTCCCTGTTGTATTCACATGTCTAGACTAGAGGCACTACATAGGAAGTGCTCAAAAAATTATTTATTGAATGGATGAAAGAATGAGAATATGTTATTAAATGTTAACTAATTTTTACCCCAAATCTTTCCCAAAATGTAATACTAACCAGTCGTTTAAACTGCTAGAATATTTAATGACTTGGAAAACTACATAGGATCTAATGCTAAAATTTTTACAATTAAGTTTCAGAAAAGTAAGTACGATATGATCCAATTTTTATTTAAACAGTGTATACATTTGCATTTTAAAGGACTAGAAGGAAATATTTATTTAAGAAGTATTTCTGAAGCACTTACTATGTACCAGGCATTGTGCCAATTAACTCTTCCTGGGGTGAAATTATAAATTGTTCTTATTTCTTCTTTTTGCTTATCTGTGTTTTCTATATTTCAACACTAGTGATCTATTAATTTTACATTAGAAATTATTAAGCCAAGTGCTTTTATTTGCTTAGATACTTTTGACTGATGTGATTTTGGGCAGCACATTTTCAGGATAAATGCCTGATGTGTGCATACTGATTTATTACTACAGTATTAATAGAAGAGGCTACAAATGAAGTTCTCCCTTAAATTCCACTAACTAGGGAGAACCCCAGATCTCATCGCCTGTTTAAACAATTGCAAGGACAGCTGTGACATCCACAATCAACATTCCTCAGCAACCAAGGAGCTATTCTAGGCAATTTGCAAGCTACCAGGATAAGAGTAGACATTTTACCATTGCCCACCATCCCTGGTCTCTCAGCATTTTAATTGCTTGTTAGTAAGACACTTTGGAAAGCCTTGAGCATGAAAGAGACAATACACAGTAAATTCTGGTATAATTTCCTTGTATTCATTAAATCACTGCCAACTTGAACATGATTTCCTTTGTACAGATACACTATCATTTCTAAGAACAGTAAATTCTATGTGCAGGTTTGAAGAGCAAATTTTACCTGGAGTTTATTCCCTGGAGGTATTTCTATAACATGCTATTTGAAGATTCTTCTATTTCAATTTTTAAAAATCTCCATCTGCAGATGCTGTCCTAGGCTGTGACATTCTCAGCATTAGAGTGGGACAGATGTTTCCCAATGCTGATTTTTTTCACTGCCACTTTGTGGTTCATTATACCAGTCAGATAATGAAATGCTTAATTAGCTCTTCCCTTTTGCCACAAGATCATTTTATTAAAAAAGGTAAATTGAGAGCTTTGAGGATGAAATATCTCCATTTGGCTTGCAGGTATCTAAAGCATCTTTGAATGAGTGAAATACTCATGCAAGCATGCTTCTGGTTAGACATGACGCACGAGACTTCTCTATAGGCATTGGATGCTGGGGATGGTGGCCACATCATCTCCACTTCCCCAGCAGCCCAAGTATCACTTGTTTTAGCTGTAAGTAACCAAATGGGGCAAATCAGCAACAGTGGTCCTGGTTTCTAGGAAAATACTGGTTTCTAGCAAGAGTGGTCCTGGTTTCTGGGAAATTCACCCTAGGCTACTCAGAAGCTCTGCCTGTCAGGTGCCATCAGCTGTGAAAGTCTTCCCCCATCCTGATCCATGCCATGATGAGCAACCCAGCAGGATTGTCAATTGCCCTTTTCCAGATGGTTCTTCTGCCCCAAATGCAATTCACATGTCAGGTGTAACCTATTCCCTCTAATGTTAAAAAGAAGAAGTTCCTTTTCTTCTCTCCATTCCATCCACCTTGCACGCCCATGGCTCCAACCCTTTCATTTTGCTCATTATGTAGGTGATGAGCTCACCCAGCCACCTGTTCATGCTTCCTTTCCTGTCTAGCCTCTTTGGCCCGAGGAGTGAACAGGGGTTTTTCTGAACAGGAGGGTATTCTATCTGTGGCCAGAGTGGGATTTATTGTGTGTGCTCCTCCACATCCCCTGCCCCCCACCCCCGGTTTGGCTGGCTGATATTTGCTCAGGGAAAAGCTAGCAGGCAAGTCAGCTGACATATCGCCTGAGGTGACCAGTTGAAAAATAAGACCTTCTGAGGAGCTGCTGCAACTACTATTTTTGTCTAGAAGAGACATTCTGCTAGTAAAGACGGCAATTTGGTTGGGTTAGGAGGCGCCACAGGAAACAAGAGCTCAATGCTGATCACTGTTATACAGACCTGGGATGATGGTGCATGCGTGATCAGCTGATTACATTACTGTATTGGTGCATTCGTTTAATATAGTCAAGGTCAAGGAGGTCTGCTTCTCGGTGGTGCTCGACAGGAAACTCAAAATATTATGTATGCCAGCAACTAGTGCCATGATTGATTTTTGTTATGGAATTAATCTGTCAAGAGTTGCAGTTTCAGGTTTGCTACCGTGAGTTATATCTCCGGTTCAGCTGGAAGACACAGTGCCAGAGAAAAGGGCTAAGCTGTCTTTGGCCATTTGCCTCAATCAGAGCTCTGTTAAGTGCTTGCTGCTGCTGCTGCTGGGGCACCTGGCTGGTTGAGAGGAAAGGTAGATGTGAAGGCTGCCGAACATTATTCCACTTAAAATGCAATGAAAAAAAGACGCTTCTGTCATGGCAGCCAGTCCGAATGGGGATACAGAGTTGGGTTGAGTTGCTTTACCTCGGGATCCAGCTGCGGAGACTCTGATTTTAATACCTCTGTGGGGAGCTCAGGAAACTGCATGTAAACAAACCTCATGCATGGGAAACAGCTGGAACTTTGCTATGGTTGATGATGAGTCATGAGACCAGGAATTCGCAAGTCATACTGTGGCTGGATGGAAAGCCCCTGTGAGGTGTGAGGCAGGGGTGAATTAGCGTTTTAGAAGGAACACTGAGACAGGAGCACACGATGGACGGGGGACAGGGAGACTGAGGTAGGGGAGAACAGTGAAGAAGCTGTTTGCAATAGGGAATCGGTGCATTCCCTCAAGGTGTGGACGCCCGTAGCGCTGCCCTCCCCCCCATCCCCACTGAAGCTTACCCTTCACAGCAAGGGAACGTATTCTTCACGACCCCAAACAATCAGCTTTCATTTTGTACATCACACTCTAAAATCACTTACAGACTGGTTTCTTCTGTAAGGAATTTAATTTTGATTCCCATCCCCCACTCCTTTCTGCCTATCTGTGCGGCTCCTAGGTGCTCCAGGGCTGGTTTGAGGGGACCTATTTTCTTTTGGGAGTTATAAAATAATTATATGAATAGTTGTTCACACAGGCTATTCATTGTTATCTTCAAAAGGATGATGAAGGGGCACCTGGCTGGCTCAGTGGGTTAAAGCCTCTGCCTTCAGCTCGGGTCATGATCCCAGGGTCCAGGGATCAAGTCCCACATCGGGCTCTCTGCTTAGCAGGAAGCCTGCTTCCTCCTCTCTCTCTCTCTCTCTCTCTCTCTGCCTGCCTCTCTGCCTACTTGTGATCTCTGTCTGTCAAATAAATAAATAAAATCTTAAAAAAAAAAAAAAAGGATGATGAAGATCTTTTTAAGAGAAACATGCTCTAGTTTTGTTTTGTTTTCCAAAGATGCTTCAGCTCATGCTCAGTTGATCAGCAATTTCAATCCCTGGACGTCGGGGAATATAGAAACATTGGATCTCAGAAGAGGCAGATCCCTCTTTGATTACCTCACCCAACCCAACCAAGGCATGAGTTCCTCTACAATAATCCCTTCAAGAAATACTATCATTAATGGTGTCTAAAGCTTACATAGCACTAATGTGTTTTACATGTGTTAATTATTTAATCTGCATAACACCTATATGGGGCAGACATTGCTTTTATATTCATTTTACACTGAGGCACAAAAAGACACAGCCTGTAAAAGAGGCGGACCTGGGATTTCAACCCAGGCAATCTGTCTCCAGGATGTGTGATTACCCATTACATTATCCAACCTTCAGTTGAGTTTTCGCTTGAATACAGGCATGAGAGTTCACTAGCCTCAGAAAAGGCTTATTTCATCCTTGTCTGTTCTGCTGGTTAGACATGCCTGCCAGTGACCTAAAGTCTTCTTCTCTAATAGTTCTGCCTATATAGCCCTCTGGAGTAATAAGAACGTTTAATCTGTCAGTTGCCAAAAGTCTTTTTCCTGGGAATTTAAATTTGTCCTCCAAGACTTAACTCATATGTCATTTCTGTGTAAAGTTTTGGTTTTTTGTTTTTTTTTAAGATTTTATTTATTTGACAGAGAGATCACAAGTAGGCAGAGAGGCAAGCAGAGAGAGAGAGAGAGGAGGAAGCAGGCTCCCTGCTCAGCCGAGAGCCCGATGCGGGACTCGATCCCAGGAGCCTGAGATCATGACCTGAGCTGAAAGCAGAGGCTTAACCCACTGAGCCACCCAAGTGCCCCCTGTGTAAAGTTTTTGTGTGTGATAGTTGAAAGCTGGTGTATCTTTTTTTCTTTTACAAGTTCTGTTGGTCCCACTCTGGTTATGTGTGTGTGCGTAATTACTACTGTATTTGTGAGTTTGGTGATAGGGTCATTTTTTTAAGTCATAAGAGTAGAATTTTCTGTTTCCTTATTAAATTTCTTCCAAGATTCACCCTGTTTGCTGCAACCTCATAAAGTCTACTGCTATACTAAATACTGCTCATTAGTCCTAGTTTCGTGAGATAATTTAATAAAACATGAAGAAATGAAGACTCAGAGAACTTTAGTTGCCCAAGGTTTTAGTGAGTGGAATTTGCCCCCAGTTCTCTCTTAAAAAACATATCCAAGTGCTCGCGTTAGCCGCACATATACTAAAATTGGAACAATACAGAGAAGATCAGCATGCCCCACCCCCGCGTGAGGATGACATTCGAACTCGTGAAGCATTCTATATTTTTGAGTGCCCTTGTCATGGTGAACACATTGTGGTATGTGGAAGTGTTGAACCACAATATTGTACACCTGAAACTAATATTACACTGAGTGCGAACTAACTAGAAATAAAATAAAAGTTTAAGAAGCAAAAACAAAACAAAAGAATAGGAAGCTATTGAAAAGTTTGGTATATCATAATTGTAGCGTATGCGTGTGTATTTACTTCACTAGACAACAGAAGGAGAATAAGAGGAGTGTATATAAAGATGATGATTTTGGACTATTTTTTGAACCACCAAAAGTAAACCGTTTGAAAAAAAAAAAAAGTGCATGCAAATCCAATTGCTTGCTCTTGCTACCAGATCTACTTTTTACTCCCTCTGTTTCTGGCTTGCCTCCTGCTCCGGCCCCGCCCTCCCGTCCCCCATGCAAATGGGGGTATGACTATAGATCTCCACTCTCCGCAGCCACCTCACTCTCTATTCTTCATTTTTATTTGACTTGAATTGTGAAAAAAGGTGTTGTCCTGATATATTGCCTAATCATAGTGTAGCTTTTTGGCTTGATACTGACTCTTTTTAGCCATCTTAACTGTATTATCTGTGATTATGGTTTTTAAAAAAAATCTTAATTAAAGTTGTGATGAAACTAATTCACTGCTGTGCTAATGTTCAGGAAAAAAGTATTCCAGAGACCAAGGTGAATTAATAGAAGGGGTTTGAAAGCTCCGTTATTGGTCTAGGGGATGATACAAAGTGAAAACTGCTAGCATTATTTTTTTCAAGATTTGGAATGATGCTTTGGAAGGTGTTTGCAAGTTGTATCTACTAGAGAGAAATATGCAATATGTCAAGCAATATGAGAGCCTGCACTATGAGGAAAGGGTGCAGTGACAGTGGGGAATCTCCTCAAAGATCACTGTGAATCCTGAAAATAAGGACAGTGATAGGGAAGGAAAAAATAGAAATGAAATTCTCACTGTAGGATCTGGGGATAATTTCTAATCTTCTCCAATTTTTTCTCTCCTTCCCTCTCCCCCTTACCAAAACACATGTGTGGACATGAGGCATTCTTTACTATCATTTTAGAAGTACCTATCTTCACTTTTATCCTAAATCATTTTCTTCCCATTTTTTTTCCTCTAATGAACTTAACGAGGTATTACGGGGAACCAACTGCGATCTCACAACTACGCTAGTTACTCCAAAAGATTCATAGAAAGATAACTACAGTATCCTTTTTAGAATTTTAAATCAGTTGGTAAGAAAAACTGTACAGAGGGGAAACAGCCCTCCTGCTGATATATTCAGTATATCATCCAGGACTAAACCCGTCATGCTAGATATGTATGCTATAAGGCTCGGGGAATTTATTCATTTATCCCAAAGACACTCGGTGAATGCCTTGCATGTGTGGGATTCTGGCGGAGGCCTAGAGAAACAAGGATGAATCAGATATTCTCCCTGACCTCAGGGGCTCAAACGCTACTGGGAGCCACAGGAGCGTAAAGGGATGATTAGAAATCACCGTGGTTGGGCTTTGTGCGAGGACTGGAAAGACAAGTGGAGTTTTACTATATACAGAGCAAAGGGAGCTGGTAAGATGGCACAGTTCAGCTCAGTAAGAGGACAAGAGAAATACAAGAGGGTGGGAAGGTGCACAGCCTCGAGAGGGAAGAGACTTTTAATTGGGAGGAGAATTGTAGAGAGATGGGGAACCCAGTGTGATGGGGATTTGGCAGTTAGGGTGTTGCTTGGAGGTTGTGTTGGGAAGGGCTGCAGCAAGGTGCTGTGTCATACTAAAAGGGACACCTAAAGCATTTTTCATGACTTATTTTACAGTACACGTGTTATTTTATGACATAACTTTTTACCCACACCAACCTTAATAGGTTCTACTTCCTACATTCTGTCCTTAGCATCCATAGGACCCACAGCAAGATATACAGTATATTTAAATATTTGTAACTTATAAATCAATCTAACCAAATATTAAATGAAGACCGTTCTACATTTCTGCCCTGACCAATATATCTTCCTAACAAGCTGGAAGGTAAGTTTTGAGTTTAAGAGTTCCTGGAATCTTCCAAGTTTCAAGCTGAAATCTGGTGGTTTGAGGAAATCCACTGCCACTCTTCCCACACCTGATTACATCCCCCACTGTAGGATGTTCAAATATATCTGGAAATGTCTGTCCACTTGCTGAGCTATGTTACAGCCCCGCCTCCCCACAACCACACATTAGCTCACCCAGGGCCTACAAGGATGTCATCTGAGGTGTGGTCCACTCCCAGGAGGACAGATTCCAGGAATAATTCTCCATATGCCTTAGTGATGGACTTGAGCCATGAATCATTGGTACCAAGGATGTGGCCTACAAGTTGGAATGGGGAAAGGTGCAGGTTCCTAGTGGACCTGTTACTTTGCCCCTGGCACTCTACCCCAGTCAGGGAGCATGGACCAAGAAGGGCCAGAGTTAAGTGTCTGTCAAAGTGCAGGATACAGGGAAGGGGCCTCTCTGACCCAGGTCTCAGAGCAGTATTTCCCTTGTCCCCCCTTGTTCTGATTGAGTTATCTGAAGTCCTTTACCCTTCTAGGGACAGTCCTGATGGTTAGAACTAAGGGCTTGTTATGATGATGTTCCCAAAGCTTCCAATAAGACGGCTCCTTCATTTAACCATTAATTTTAATCTCCCCGTGAAGGACTATCTACGGCAGCCATCTTCTTCCAGACCAGAAACAACCTGTGTGTGCATGTGTGTGTGTGTGTGTGTGTGTGTGTGTGTGTGTGTGTGTAGAGGGAAGAGTAAGATAGGAAATTCACATTTCTTATAGGCCAAACATGATGGATTATTAATTATGAAACATTAAATACTTTGCAAACGTCTTCATCTCCTAGTTCACCATGTTTCTCTGCCACTATAGAGAATACCTTTTTTTTTTTTTCAGTCACTCTGTCTATTCCCCACACCCCTGCCCCCATCTCCACAGCCTGTAAACACTTGAGTGCCCCATGGCCCAAACTTCAGACTTCTAATCTTCTTTCTCATTTCCGTTCTTTGTGTGATCTCATCTATTCTCTTCCCGGAAAGATTACCTCCATGCAAAATACCTAGATTTGCATTTCCACCTTGGACTTCTCTGAACTCCAGACTCATATATGCATCTGCTTACTCAGGGGTTTATCTGAAAATCTATCATTATCCTAAAACTGGATATTAACAACCCACTATCAAAATGGGGGTATTTAACATAGGTACTCAATAATTGATAGAATAAGCAGCCAAAATTGAGTGAGGATAGATGAAATTTAAACAGCACAATGAATTATTTAGGACTAGCAGGAACATTATATCCCAAAACTCCAGAACACACATTCTTCTCCAGTACATGTGGCATATTCATAAAAATTAATGATGTGCAAGGCCATAAAGAGAACCTCAATACATTTCAAAGGATTAGTGTCAAGCACAATGCATATAGTTAGAGACTAATAACAAAAGAACTTAAAAACTCTAAGTGTTTGGAAATTTAAAATCAGTCAGGAACTCCTGGTTTCTTTTGGAAAAAGAAACAATGGAAATTGGGAAATATTTGTAACAGAACAGTAGTTGAAAGAGTATTTATCAAAACTTGTGGTATGCAGCTAATGTGTTACTTAGAGGAGAATTTATAGCCTGAAATGCTTCCATTAGTAAGAACAGCTGATGGGACACCTGGGTGGCTCAGTTGGTTAAGCAGCCAACTCTTGATTTCAGGTCAGGTCATGATCTCAGGGTGGTGAGATTGAGCCCCACATCAGGCTCCGCACTGAGCATGAAGCCTGCTTAAGGTTCTTCCTCTCTCAAAGTCAATTATCATATGGTTTCACTTACTTGTCGAACATAAGAAATAGCACGGAGGGCATGAGGAAAATGAAGGGGAGTGGGAATCAGAGGGGGAGATGAACCATGAGAGACTGTGGACTCTGAGAAACAAACTGAGTGGGAGGATGGGTCTGCCCAGTGATGGGTATTAAGGAGGGCACAGACTGCATGGAGCACTTGGTGTTAAACGTAAACAATGAATCATGGAACACTACATCAAAAACTAATGACATTATTGTATGGTGACTAACATAACATAATAAAAATAATTTAAAAAACAAAGGATTCTCCCTCTCTCTTTCCCTCAGTCCCGCCCCCTAAAATAATAAATAAGTCTTTTTAAAAAGGTAAGAAAGCCGAAAATTAGTGAATTAAGTATTCAACATATTTAGTTAGACACAGAATACAAGAAAACCTTAAAATATTGGACAGAGAGAAACAACAGTGATAAAAGGAGAAATCAATGATGTGGAGAAGGAAAAAGCTACTATAAAGAGTAGAGCAAATCAAATGTCAGTTCTTTAAGAAAGATAAGTTACTTCAAACAGGCAAAACGATGGGAAGAATAATCAGAGAACAAAGATTACAAATGAGTGATTCTAAGAAGGAAGCAGGTGGCAGTTACTACACATTGAGTGGAAATGAAGAAATAAAAAGTCTGTATTAAGATCAACTTCATACCAGAAAAAACTTGGAAACTGAGACGAGATAGGCAAATTCCTAAACAACTCTAACCTCTCAGAGTTGATTCACAAATACATAAGAAAACTGAAGAGTCACATAACCCATGAAACCAAACCAGAATTTATTTATTTTTGTTGGTTTTACTGACATTCTATCAAATATTCAGGAGATAAATTATTCTAATCTTACACAAACTATTCTCAGAGTAGAGAAAGAAAGACATTCCCTTTTGCATTTGTTGAGGCCGACACAATGTGGATATGAGATCCTTCCCAACAGAGAAGGGAAAATTTATAGCTCAGTGTCTCTTATGAACATAAAGGAAGAAGTGCTATTCAGCCAACCAAATGCAGACATAGTTAGAGAACATTTTCATGACCAAATTGTATTTAGCCCAGAAATTCAGGATTGGCTTAACATTGGAAAGCCAATAAATGTAATTCATTACATTAACAGATAAGAGAAAACATTATATGATCATCTCAATACTATAGTAAAAGCATTTGATGAATTTCAACAAAGTAGGAGACAAAATTGTCATTATTTGACAACTGTATTTTACAATGTATATAGATGTTTAAAAAGTCCTGAGTTACTGTGTTTACCATTTCTACATAGCAGCAAGTATAATTAGAAATATAACATTAAATGTACTTTCATAATATCAAAAAATATATAAACTATTCAGTAATAAAGATGCAAAAGACTTTTGAGGATAAAATTACAAACTCTTATTGAAAGGTATTAAAATATGTAAATAAATGAAAACCGCACCATGATCATGGATGAAAGAAATCAATATCATAAAGTTTCCTGTTTTCCACAAGGGAAATTAGGGAATGTTTCCCTACAAGGTAGTAAAAAAAAAAAAAAATTATAAAGCTATAGCAATTATCAGTTTTGTATTGTCTTAGGGGTAAATAGCCCAAGAGAACAGCAAGAGTCTAGAAATAAATCTATTTAATGCGGAAACATGATATATAAGAAAATTGGCATTGCAGATTAGTTTAGGGCAGGGGCAATGACAGATTATTTAATAAAAGGCATTAGAACAATTGATTCATCACTGAACAAAAAATGAAATTGGACCCTTACACACACAAAAATCAATTCCATAGAGCTTAAATATTTACCTGTGAAAGAAAAATTATTAAACTTTTAAAACAGAATACAGAAGAATTCCTTTATGACCTTCGGATAGTTTAATATTCCTTAAATAAGACATAAGACATCCATTTATAAAACACAATACATTTAATTACGTGGAACTTTTAAAACTTCTGTTCACTACAGGGCACCTGGGTGGCTCAGTCTGTTAAGCAACAGACTCTTGATTTCGGCTCAGGTCATGATCTCAGGGTTGTGAGACTGAGCCCCGCATCGACCTCTGTGTTCAGAAGCGTCTACTTCTCTCCCTCTCCCTCTGCCCCTTCCCCCACTCATGCTCTCTCACTCTCTCTCTCTCTCTCTCAAATAAGTAAATAAATCTTAAAAAAAAAAAAAAAAAAACCCTCCTGTTCACTAAAAGACACAATGAAGAGAGGCATAAGAACCCAAAAGCTGGCAAAAGATGTTTACTACATTTATCCCACCATTGATTAGTGTCCAAAGAAACAGCAGGAAAATATCAAGCATTGGGCATTGGTTTTCATATGGAACAATGAGAATTGTTGTATATGGCTAGTAGGACTACACATCGCCACAGCCTCTTTGGAAAACTGGTTGGCATTTTATAATGATTTTGAACATGTCCATTACCTATACTAGTATCTCCACTCCTAGATAGAGCCAAGGAAATTTTGTAAATGTGTATGAGGAGACATATACAAGAATTTTCACAGTGGCAAAACCTCTCTAACAACCCTAGAATGGGTAAACTGACATAACCAAACTATGGTGTCATATACAGCCGCTGAGTGTGTGGGTATGTTAAGTGAGATAAGTCAGACAGGGAAAGGCCAATACTGTAGTTCTGTTATATGTGGAATCTAAAAAACAAACAAACAAGCAAAAACACCAAACTCGTAAAAGCAGAGTAAAATGGTTGTTACCAGGGGCTGGGGGCAGGGTAAATGGGAGAGATGTGGTTTAAGGATGTGTGTTTGCAATGAGTGGATAAGCGAGTCCTGGAGACCTAACACGCAGTATAGTGATTATAGACAACACAACTGTACTATAAGCATTAAATCTACTAAGAGACTCGATCTTGACTGTTTCCGACACTAGAAGGAATGATAACTAGGTGACACGATAGAGGTGACAGCTAGCACTACCACGGCGATCACATTGCAGTATAAATGTGTGAAATCAATATGTTGTACACCTTAACCATACACAATGTTATATGTCGACTGTATCTCAATTTAAAGAACGCATGAACTATGGAAATATACATCAACATGGATGGTTTTCAAAAGAATTAACTTTGATTAAAAAAGAAGTCAGTTATTGGTATTCTGTATATTACATGCTACATGCATCTAAAATATAAAAAATGGCGAATCAGACACCATGTATTTCCAAGAGTATTTACACATCTAGCAAAACTATGTGAGAAGCAAAGGAAATGGTTAAAATTCAAGATAGGGTTTGCCTCAGAAGGAAAGGAAGAGTGAGTAGTGTGTCAGGGAGGGGAACACAGTAGGGCTCCAAGTGCACAATAATGGTCAATTTCTAAAGATGAGTAGTAGATCTATTTCTTTTAACTATAGATACATGTTTTGATTTGTTTGATGTGTTTCCCCGTAAGAAAAATAAATAAATATGAATGTCTTGGAAAATCTTGGTAAGTCTATGTCAATTTAAAAAATGATGATCAAGTCAGATATGGGAGAGACAACTGAAAAAACAGAGGGAGTTGGAAATTTGCTCCTTTTTAAGAAAACTGAAACTGAGAATTACAGAAAACACATAGCAGTGGTAGTTTACGTAAGAAAGTTAAGGTGTGCTTTACCCAATACATCCCCACACAGATGAAAGTCTGCATTTATATTATGACCTAGGCTAGACAATGCGCATTTATATGTTTTAAGCAAACATCCTAAGTGTGTTTATGAATCTCTTTTTATGATTTGCTCCCTTACTAAGCTTTCTTCAAGTAACCAACAAAATACTGATAATAAGAACACGAGATAAGAAGCCTTCGGTGGTAGTGTAGCATGGGATTAAGCTAAAATCTAGTGTCTTTTCTTTTTCCATTACCCCGTGGATGGCAGTTTGTGAAAAAGAGTGACTAGCTAATAGATAAAATATATGTCTGTGTGTCGTCGGAGTCAAATTTGTAAGTCCTGTTAACATAAGTATCTCGTGTTTCCTGGGAATTCATATCTAACTTATGAACATTGTGTCTGTTTAATCTGTGCTGACTATTGTGACAGAGACTGCCTGTTTTTCTCCCTCAGAATGATAACTTAGAGACATCTCCCAGTCCCCTTTCGTCATAGGTCATAGGGCTGAGTTTCAGTCTGTGGGATACAGGTGCCAGTCATGAGCAAGACTTACAGGTCTATTCAACAACAACAACAACAACAACAACAACAAAAAACCAAACCTGCAGAGGGGGAGTGGGGGTTATGGACATTGGGGAGGGTATGTGCTATGGTGAGTGCTGTGAAGTGTGTAAACTTGGCGATTCACAGACCTGTACCCCTGGGGATAAAAATACATTATATGTTTATAAAAAAATAAAAAATTAAAGGAAAAAAAAAAAACCAAACCTGCCATAAAAACCTTCCAGGTACGATCTGCGATGAATTCTCCTTGGAGCTAATTTGAATGGAGAAGACCCTCCAGCAAAACCTGAGAGACGGAAGGGGTGAGCGGTGGATCCTCAAAATGGAAGTAGCCTTAGTCATCAGAACATAACTTGCAAGAGAGCCTTCCTGACCAGGAGCACGCACACTGAGTAAGGAATAAATTTCAGTGGGGCTTATCTATAACAGCCATTAGAATTTACCATACACTCGATCAGAAAACCTAATATTTAAGGGGAAAAGAAAAAGGAAAAGGAAAGCTACAACTGTACGTCTTCTTCTCCTCCCTAGAGAAGAGGTCCAGAGCAGTTCCACGTTCACCAGCTGGCTGGGCAGAGCCAAAGAAGAAAGAGGGCAACTCTGTTCATTTGCTGCCTGATGGTCTTTGTAAACTGTGGCTAAGGAGTTTGTAACCAGAGTTTTATTTACTAGTGGCCTCATTAGCCAGCCAGTGATGGGATGTAAGGCCATTAAAAGCTTGAGTGGAGTTGATAAGCATTCATGGATCCAACAAATATTTATTGAGCAACTGTTATACGTCAGAAACTGTCAGCACAAACAATGAATTTTGGAACACACACACACAAAAATTAAATTAAATTTAATTTAAAAAAAAGAAAAAAAGAAACTGTCAATGTTTCTGAGTATACAGTATTGTAAAAGTATTTTCCAAAGTGGAAATACCAGAATTATTAATGCTAGAATTACTGATGATATTGAGTGTCTAGATTTTCTTTATCCAAAAAGCCCTCTATGCTCTTGGCAGAAATGACAATTTCTTTGTTTTGTTTAGCTACACCTTGAATTTTGCTTTTCCCCCTTCCCAATAGATATAATCATGTATTTTTTAAAGATATGATGGAGACTGCTGGTACTCACAAAATAACCATTGTATTTCTCTGCCCTCATATAACTAGGTGGGGCCATGTGACCAATTCTTGCTGGCATAAAATTAAAGGAAATCTGCATACTTTCTAATCTGAGGCAGATAAGAGGTTAGGTCTTCTACACACACACACACACACACACACACACACACACACACACAGTCTTCCATCCAGTAGGCTAAAAGCAAGGGATTCTGGGATTCCTGACTTGCAAGTTGGAAATATTGTGGTCCCCAAGACATAGCTTGGCTAAGAGCCATATAGGATTGCTACACTGACTGCATTAATCCAACTAGATTTAAGGATTTATTTAATGAGCAGTCTCCTTATAAACACCAAAGCCTGTGTTATATATCAAAACAAAGGAAAACAGTAAAAGAGAAACATGATTCATTAAATGTTAGAGAAGAACAAGGGAAAAGATACAATCCCAGCCCCCCTGGTGTATTACTGAAGCAGCTTCTTGTTGAAATTGGCAAATGAAGGTGCAAATCCCCGCCCCCCTTTCAAACGCCTCACCAGCTTGCTCTTCCAATGCCACATGTAGAAGCTGAAATGAAAGGGTTTGAATTATCACATGCAAAGGCCTTGTTTATTTACCACATCTCTGTGGAAGTCTGAAAATTCAACATGAAAATAATTGGAAAATTTTGTGAGTCAATGTGGAATTACTGATGATTTCTTTTTCACTCAAGGGAATTGATTTAATTGGGAAAGAGAATTAAAATGCTTTATTAATGTTGCTAACATAATTATCATTAAATATTATTAATACACCAGCAGTGATATATGCAGTGATATGCTATAGGGAGAGTAAATGAGAAAAAAAAAAGGCCTTGCATCAATTTGTTAGATTTGAGAGGGAAGAGCTATTCCTAGAGCAGGAATTTTTGTATGGTATTTGTAAAAGCAATCGGATCTTTCCTCAAAGTCTGCTAAAGATGAAGACAGCCAAGAAAGGGTACTTCGGATGTAAACAGTTACTTTCTTCACAATGAACATTAACGCCAGCAAAGAAAATATTGAAAAGATGATGTTGCATGTCCTCAAAGCAGGTTACGGTGCTGCTCTTTTCTGTAAAATGCAATTTACCTAGATTGGCATGGGTTGGAACGGTTTCTTCTGAATATATCCCCTTACTGTTTTTTTTTTTTTTAGCTTTTCTGTCAATAATCAACCAAGCTTCCCTACTCTGTAAGAAAGAGCTATGTTTATTCTTTAAGCAATATATGCATTCTCTAAGAATTATGCTACTCTTGCTCTGTTGATAGCTGCATTTACGAGCCAATTCAAAATTCAAAATATTTGCCTCAGATATTAGCTACGGGGAGTACACATTCATAAAGATATGTTGCTGCTGCATAATTTCCTCTTTCTTATTAATCACCTTTCTGAGCTCCGTGTTTGCCAGACTCCAGCTTTATTTCTGTATTTTCTAATCAGCTAAACGCATGTCCTAAAGCAAACAGGTTGTGTTACCACGGCGTGACTGAAAATTCTAGTGCAAGGAAGCACAGTTTGTTGGTGCGTTCAACCAGCTCCCACTGAGATATGATAAAATGTGTCTAAACATGTAATCATAATCTCCAGAGGTAGGCTAGGGCTGGCGTCAGACTTTTTAAAAATCTCATCATGGCAATCTACGAAGGGACCGTGTTCCGTTGAGAAATTTGCATAAGTTCCCGAGTAATCACAAGCCTTACTTCTTCAATTGTCCCTCAGACCAAGTTCCTATTATCTCTGCATTGACATGCCAAGTGAAAATAAGCTGTTGGTGTATTCAGAAAAACAAGGGCTCCAGTTGTATGCATGGATAGAAATATTAATTTGTTTTAGAAATACCGATCTAGTGTACGCAGACAACAAAATACCTAGGATTGAGTTTTTGTGCCGTAGTGCATTAACAGCATCATAGTGCACAATAAAAATCACAGAACCACAAGCATTCAGGTCTGGAAAACATCTCCCATGCTGTCATAAGTCAATGCCTTTATTTTCAGAGAAGGAAACGAGGCTCAGAAGGCTCCAGTGGCTGGCTGAAAATCACACAGCTAGTTGAAGGTAGAATTGGGTCTTTGAAATAGTCAAATTCAGGTCTTTGAAATAGTCAAACATTTCTCTTGTGTATACAATGTAAACGGTTGACTAGATAAGTCATGAGTGACTTATTCAGTATCCACACAATTCATGGGAATATCAGTAAATGGAGCTATTAATTGATTAGCTGTGGATATTTGGAGAGGAACTTGAAAATGCACCAAAACTCACTCACTTTGAATTTATTATAACCAGCGTTTATGGTGACACTACCATGTGAAATCACAGAACTGGGGAATTTTGGCACTTCGTATTTTAACATCTAACAAACCCTCTAGGATATTCTCAAGGAAGCCACACCTTGCCCTCTGCATATTTTAATTTGCATAGTTTCATCAGTACACAATCAGGCAATAGGGAGCACCAGGGAAGGGAACATTTCCATTTTCATGGTGAGAGATAAAGGATAACAGAGGGATTATGAGAAAAGGCAGACTCAATCTCTGTACAGACTAAAACCCTGTACTTTCTCTTTTTTTCTTTTTCCTCATTTTTCTTTCTCTCTCCTTTTATTCTCTTTCCTTTCCCCAGGGCTATCAGAAATAGATAGAAGAGTGGGATATTTCAGAAATAGATAGGGGTCTGGGATATTTACTCTGTTTTTAATTTTTTTTGAGACTCCAACTATATAAAAATTAAAAAAAAACAGATCAGGATTACAGATTAAATGTTTTCATTTAATAAATTAACAATTTTAATACACATGAAGAGATATAATTGCATAATTCATACTAAAATATTTTTAAAGAATTATTTCATTGCAAAAAATATGCACTGTGATCTGAAATGGTGCACAAGCCTAAAATTGTAAAAAGGATGCCCTCTTGGGGTGCCTGGGTGGCTCAGTCAGTTAAATGTCCAACTCGTGATTTTGGCTAGGTCAGGATCCCAGGGTCCTGGGCTCGAGTTGGCATCGGGCTCCACGCTTAGCATACAGTCTGTTTGAGAGTCTCTCTCTCCCTTTCCCCCATCCCTTGCCCTGCATCCCTCCCCCTCTCAAATAAATAAAAACTCTTTTTTTTTTTTTTTTTTTTAAAGGTGCCCTCTTTCTAACCTATCTGTGGGATTGGAGTAGAGAAGCCAGAATTTTCAAGTTGAGGAAATTTTGGGCACAGATGCCAACCAAGTACCCACACCTTCTACCTCACACCCCACCTTAATAATCAGTCATTCCTTTTCTTCCCTAGCATGTACTCATTGATAGCAGAGCGGTTTCAAGAAGCACAAGATCCAGACCATTCTCCAACCCTCTCTATGGGGTTCAGAGTCTGGGAGGTCGAGATTAGTTGGGCAGCTGCTTATCAAAAACGGGAGCTCACTCAAGGAAACACTAACAACTGTCTCAAGGGAACAAAAATCCAAGTAAACCAAGTAAGAAAGTAAACAGGGTAAGAGTGATTTTGATTTTGAGACCAGACCCAAAGTCCAAGGAGAAACCAGAATGAAGAGCCAAATGATATGCACAGATGAGGGCAGCTACTGAACTGAGCAGAGCAGGTGAGGACTGAAAGTCATTACAGAAACTCTACAAAGGGCTGGACCTTTTAAGCCCATTTTTATTGGCCCCTATGGAGAAAGGGGGTCTTATTCTTTCCATCATCTTGAACTTGGATGAGGAGAAGTTTGGTTCAGAGGTGAGGACAGAGTTGATGGGAGGATAGGGGCAAAACCGTCTTCTAATCTTCCATCTCTTTCTTCTCTCAAAGCTGACAATTAATGTTCATTACTCAGGAACTGGCCATCTAAAATCCTCTAGTCCATACTCTAGATGTCTGTTCTCTATCACTCCTCTACCAGAGTGAACATGGGAAGGAAAGGAAGGTGAAATCCAAACCAGTTAGAATCTGACTTGGTAAGAAAGCTGAGAAAACCACTTAGCTATAACCATTTTTTAAAATTACATGGACTTGAGCGCCTGGGTGGCTCAGTGGGTTAAAACCTGTGCCTTCGGCTCTGGTCATGATCCCACAGTCTGGGATTGAGCCCCGCATAGGGCT
Source organism: Meles meles (assembly GCF_922984935.1). Lineage (NCBI taxonomy): Eukaryota > Metazoa > Chordata > Mammalia > Carnivora > Mustelidae > Meles > Meles meles. The sequence goes on along the minus strand of NC_060066.1, from coordinate 152,417,404 downwards.
CTCTGCTCAGTGGGGAGCCTGCTTCCTTCTCTCTCTCTTCCTGCCTCTCTACCTACTTGTGATCTATCTGTCGGATAAATAAATAACAAATATTTAAAAAAATAATAATAAAATTACATGGACTTAATTTCACCACTGTCACTGGCCTCGTTAAATCTAACGTTTGAGAACTAGCAGTTGCATAAAGCTTTATCTGAGGAGGTTGATAATGGCCACTTTTTTTCTTTTTTAATGCTGTAAATTTCCCACTAGGTTTTTAGCCTTGAAATTCTGTGCAAAACTAGTATGCATATTCATTTTTCTGGAGTGATTGTCTACAGATTCCATTAGATCCTAAAAACAGGTTAGTGACCCTGGAACTGTAAAAAAAAAAATCTTGTTCTTTAGCTTTACATTCATTCCCTGACCTAAGCAACTTCCTTCCGGGTCAAAAGATAACTTACTTTGTTCTTTTTACATGTGTCAGACATCAAAATGGCCCTAGAGCAGACACAACACACCATTAGAAACATTAGCATGTTATGTAAGGCATACTGAGCACAACTGACTTGTGCTCCAACGGTGTGACCAGATTGTGGCCAAGTGCAGACTGAAGTGGGTGGGGCATCTGTGCACCACAGTTTGCCAGGGATGCTGAGGTTCAAGACCTGGTCACCTTGCTTTAATCCTGTCCTATACAATTACGGAGAGTAATAAGAAAAGGGATCTGAGCTTGAATTTCACGCAGACTTTCCCCACAGAGAGGAAAGTAGGCAATTGTTCTCATTATCATAAACAACAAGTTAGTCTTCCTCAGTGAAAGACAAAATGGAAGCTTCTCTGTCTGTGTTAGATGGCTTAAATATGGCCCTGCCATCTAACTGACGGATAGATCAGAGGACTTCCTCCAAAGATCTCTGAATATCCAGCATTTTATAAAGTTGAGACTTCTGTCTTGTATTCCTCCAATATACCTTGAAAACGGCCATAAATGACACCTTGTTACAAGAATGTATCTTCTTCAAAACCGTCTACGGCAGGTGTCTAGATCTTGAAGGCACTGAGCCCTCTCTCAGTTCTGTCAAATGCACTTAGGTAGGATGTTTTTTCCTACACTTCAACTGCACTTCAGTGCCTGACCCTTTGTCTAGATTATTGTTTTCAGCCAGCCTGCAGCTTGGCTGAGTCCCAGGGTTCTGATAACGATGTTTGGAAGGGTCTATCTGAAAATGGAGAGGGCCATATAAATTGTACTTAGAAGTGTATACATTTGAAAATTTAATGGGACCCATCCATCACTCCTGGAGACCAAAATGATGATTTCATAGATCATGTAATTGTTCCTAACACCTTCTCTCGACAACCCTCATCTTTGAACTTGTACTTGTTTCATTTATTGCAGCTATTTGGATCATTTAAAATTTAGCCCACTTTTCTCCAGGTGATTTATTTAGTGTTTATAAGTCCATTTTGACATCTTCTTCCATTTCTTCCACCAAAAAACTCTCACCCTTATGATCTTAGTAGAGGCATCATTTATAGCCAGAGAGGCATATCTGAAAATGCATTACCTTTAAATAGTAGGATTCATCATATCTGAGTTCATATGTCTGATCGCCAAAAAGCCCCATTTCATTTCAAAAGAAAAATTGCTTCTGTCAGTGTAAACAGAATGCATTATCCTCTTTTAATAACCATTCTTAAGTATGCTGCTGTATTACTTTTTCACAGCTGTATTCCAATAAGCTGTAGAGTAATTGCCAGTTCTCCTGTCTAATAGGTTCATTATTCTTTTGCCATAATTGCAGCCATTAAATGTTCAATTGTTAAATTTCCACTCCTACGTTTACTTAGTGTTACATTTTATAATGGGGCATGTCATTACAGCACCCCAGTGGCCATGGCTGTTGTTCAAAGTATTTCTAAAAGTCAATGAGATCTCTGTGAAATAGGTCTTCATTTTTTTATTTGTTCAGATATCCCCCTCCCCAACCTTCCTTTCCCTTTTTTAGATCTCCTAAATAGGCTCTTGAAAATTGGTAGATTTTACTAGAAGTTTGAGGACCTGACCTGGGCTGGGAGACATAAAGCTGAGCCCTCAATGTCTGTGAGCAGTCCTTTCACACTTTAATGCCATGATTCATATATAACAAGGTGATCGAGAGTGAAGATTTCACTAAGGAAATTAACACTTAAGACTTAATGGTTTTTTCAAGAGCTCTCTGATTTATCTTTTATCATGTTAAATTTATAGGGCTTTTTCATCAAATGAAAGATACCTTGATCAGAGGTTATGGGATTGTTAACCCCGTCTGCAACGCTTGTGGTAATAAAGCAAATGCCTTCCCTTTACTGCTTGACATTTCTGGATATGTCACATCCTTGGGTCTGAGCTTACCTATTCTGTCTGATGCAGTGAATTGTGTTACTTTGGGAAGTTATATTGGTGCAGATGGACAGGGAAATGGTAAGAGATTTTAACTTGCTGTATTGTAGTTGAGTATCTCCTGATTTGTTTGGCTTTGTTTCTTTGCTTGCTTTGGGGTTCCAGTGTTAGATTGAAATTTCTTTTGTAAGACATCCAGTATTTCTTAAGTACTCAAATATTAGCCCAAAGCTTTGATCTAGGTCACGTTTTATTTTTAAAGAGTTTTCTAATCATCTATTCATCAGTTAATCATCATCACTTTCAAGGTTATTTTATTTCATTTCCATTCATTGCATTAACTTTTATTTCCTTCTGAAGCTGAAAGTGATTTTTACAGTCAATGGGTTAGCAGTGTAATTTTGTCCAAGTCATACCAGCTCTATGTTCTTTTGGGAATCTTCTACGATTTAGAGTAACTTTTATTTTTTGATAAGAACTATAGAAGCCCTTTTAGTAATATGGTTCATGGTACCAGGTGTGGTATTGATCAAGTTATATCCCTTACATCCTAACCACTATGACGCACACAACCACTTCCTCTGCTCATTTGCCCTGCTGTTAGTAACAATAGTAAGCTAGCATTTGTTGAATGTCTTCTCTCATTCCATCTCTGTACTACATGGTTACATACATTTTCTCATTTAATCCCTAGGAGGTAAATACACATACTATTCCCACTTTACAGATAAGGAAACTGAGACTCAGAGAGGTAAGTAACTTGTACAAAGTTAATAACCAAGAACTGAGCTCAGAGTTCACATTCTTAATATCTACTTGACATTATAGTAGAGGGAGTCCTGCTATAAATAGTGAGAAGAACTTGGATATATATATATATATTTTTTTTTTAAGATTTTATTTATTTATTTGACAGACAGAGATCACAAATAGGCAGAGAGGCAGACAGAGAGAGAGGAGGAGGAAACAGGCTCCCTGCCAAGCAGAGAGCCCGATGTGGGGCTCAATCCCGAAACCCTGAGACCATGACCTGAGCCGAAGGCAGAGGCTTTAACCCACTGAGCCACCCAGGTTCCCCCAGAGCTCACATTCTTAATATCTACTTGGCATTATAGTAGAGGGAGTCCTGCTATAAATAGTGAGAAGAACTTGGATATCTTTATGAAGCAACCAATGTTAAATAACTTGAGAATTCTGCCACTTTCTTAGGCAGACAGTTCAGGAAACAACTTGCTAAGGGATACAGGGCAAAATAGATACCCAGGACAGAATTATTCCACTGTCAGTTCTCCTCCACAATAAGCCTGCTCACAAAATAGACCAAAGGAAATAACTTTAAAATTGACTTGAGAGTGGTTTATAGTTTATTAGTCCCAGTAACTTTCCTATAAAGACAAAAATAGATTTAATATATTTAACACGGTTGTGTCCATCCCCAAAACTCTATCAAAGTGTTCAGGTGTTTTTCATAGATCAGTAAGATAAATTTTGCAGTAAGACTTTAGATATAATTTGATTGCTGACAACGAAAACCGAATGACATTTCTTTTTCTCCTCCCTGGTTATATTGGCTTTGCAACATTCCCAAAAGTGAACATTTGTTGTTGTCAATAAAGCAGTCAGCTGTGTCACTTGGGGAAGAGATATATGGAGTAGAATGGTATTATTTTGACAATCACTTTCTTCCAAAACAATACAATAAGTGTATCTTATTTTGCTCGTTGACTCACAACACAATGGTCAAGATGGAAAAAGAAAGAGCACAGCGTAGGTAAGGTTGATAAGAAAGCCATATTGTGTGATTAACAAAAAGAAGCACATTGCCTGATGAAGTCAAAGGTGTCACCCAGGGAGGATGACTACAATGGCTGCAGAAATAATTGGAAAGAGAGTGAAAAAATAAGCATCCGCATGTCTGCAAATAGCTTCCTTGCCTGTCTCATTAAGCAGGTGATCTTTTGGTGGTGCCGTAGTTTAGAAAATAATCAACTACCAAAAACAGAAGTTGTCAAAGATTTGCCAACCATAAAGTGGTTACCTATGTAGTGCAAGATAAAATTATCTACTTAGTACATGATGAAACTGGCTGATCAACTCATGAGAGTTTGCTGAAAAGATTGGGTATAAAGTAAAGGAATGTGTGTCTTTCCTGCTCAAATTCTCTTTAGATTTGAGATGTCACCAAGAATTTATACAACTGAAGAAAATATCTACAAGATCCAACACTCTAACTACTGAGTACATTCAAAACCTTTTATCAGAACTTTGAGAGTTCCAATAACAAACTCTGTGCTCATTTATTCGAGTTAACTATTCTAAATGACAGGGTTTGACTAAAAGTACTTATTTTGATATATACATATGAAGATTCAAATGGCAAGACAGAGAAAGGGATCATATGGTGAGTTTTTCCTTGTTCTGTAGAAACATTGAATGACATAAACCCTTCTCATACCCTTGTTTCTTAAAAGAAACAAAAATGCACACATTAAATATGAGAGATTCAAAAAGCTTTAGAAAAGTCTAAACTGGATTTTAGATGGAAAACTTATCCAGATGTGATTCCGTTATTCAAGTCCAATCCTGGAGAGGTCCAGAATCCAAAAGATTCACAATGCCAGAAGGTTACAAACGCAATGCAGGAAACCTCTGGAGAAATGGAAGGTAGTTGGCTCCCAGTATGTATGCTGGGTGGGAAGGAGGCAGGGAAGAACCTAGGGTAGAAGAGGAGCAGGGAGGTGGGGAGAAGTTTTCTCATAGTGCTCTTTCTTCCATCTTATACTACCTTAAATAGGGCAACAGCTCAGCAGCTCCAACCCAACTAATTAGGTGTTCTGTCTATTGCTGGTAAAGAAGTGCAATCTTTCTTCTATACTGAGCTTGTATCCTGAAAACCTGCTAAACTGTCTTATATTTAAGCAAATCCAAAGTACATCTTTTCATACATTTTAACACCTCTGAAATTGAAAGGAATCTTATAATCTAATTTATAATCACTGTTTTTTAGGCAGTAGTCACCATTGTCTGTGCATGAGTGAACTTGGTCATAGCTGATGTTATTAGTTCAGTTGAATTGTGCATGTAGTTAGTAATCCATGTGCTGAATGTGTCAGTTAAAACATCTTTAAAACAATTACACTATTATTAAGTTTTGGAAAGAAAAGTTATTGAATGCACAAAAGGCACAGAAATAGAGCAACAGCACATAAACCAGATAATAATGTAGTAAATATTCATTATGGGAGGAATAATCAAAATATATTTACTTACAAAACAATAACCAAGAGCTATTAGGAAAGAAAAGAAAGAAAAATTCCCATAAGTAGATAAAGGTATGTGACAGGTTGTTACCACCACAAGTACAAAATAATTATCTACCTTACATCAAGCAATAAAACTGAGGGAAGATCTTCCTTAAATCCTGGAAAGACTGGAGAAAGTGACCAAACCCTCAGTATAAATACAGATTAATTCATGCAGTATGCAGGACTATTGTTAAGGTAGTGTCAGATTTTATTTGGCATCATTTCTTTTTCTTTCTTAGTAGAAAATGAGGAGTTTTAACAACTGATAAAAATTACAGACTCAATGTAAAATAATATGAATTCTAATAATGCTCATTATCCCAATTGAAAAATGGTAACCAATTCTTTATAATCTTTTAATTTCTTTTTCCTGCCTTATTGTGTTGGTTGGGATCTCCAACAAATACTAAAAGAAGGAATGATGAGAACCTGTTTTCTTTCACTGATTTCAAAGGTAAAGACTTCAACATTTCACTTTGAACATGAGGTTTAATAAAAACTGTTGTAAATACCTTTATGGGTTAAGAAACTTTTCTAGTTTGTCTAGAGTTTTAATTATAAATAGATGTTGTTTTGTCAAAGAATTTTTCTGCATCTATGGAGATTTTTCCTTTTCATCTGTTTGATGTGATAAATGACATTCATTAATTTTTCTAATATTTAACTAATCTTTAATTCTTAGATTAAACCCCAAATGGCCATAATGTATTATGATGCTCCATATATTACTCCTGGATTCATTCTAACATTTTGTTTAGAGTTATTGCTTCTATTTTTATATGCAACCTCTTTCCTTTCTTGAATAATCTTTTCTAATTCTTAGTATCAAGATTAAGTTTGTCTCATAAGGTCAGTTTGGGAACATTCCTTCCTTCTCACACCTCTTGAATCATTTGTTGAAGATTAGAAGTCACTTTTGTCTTAAATTCTTGGTAAAATTTGCCAGTGAGGCCATCTGGTCCTTGAGTTGCCATGCAGGAAGAATTTTGCCTACTAATACAATTTCTTTAATGTTTATTGCTCTATCAGATTTCCTACTTCTTTTTGAGTTGCAGTGGTGAATATAGCCTGTTACAGAACACAGTCTATTTATTTTTTATACTGTACCTTGTATTTTAACAAAATATAACCTACTTAACCTATATTTTATTTCCACGAAACTGCCTATAAATTAATATTTTATTACATTTTAATGTCTTAGCTTCTATACTTTTACATTCTTTGTATAGTTTGTGCTATTTCTTTTTTGCTTTTTCACTCTCGTGCACAGGTTTCTTAATTAAACTAGTCTTTTTTTTTTAAGATTTTATTTTTAAGTGATCTCTATACCCACAATGAGGCTTGAACTTAAAACCCCAAGATCAAGAGTCATATGCTCTTCTGACTGAGCCAGCTGGGAACCCCAATTAGTCTCTTTTAAAAAGTTTGTCTTTTTAGTTCTTCATATTTAAAGTTTTAATTGCATTCATTAATTACTACTCTTACATTTACTTTTCTTCTTTTGTTCTTTGGGTTTATTTCCCTGTTGTTTTCTAAATCGAATTTGGATAATTACTTTATTGATTTTTTTAAAGTTTTTTTTCTTTTTAAATGCCAGCATTTTTATGCTATAGGCTACACTTTTCCCTCTAGGTTTTGTTGAATCCCCCCATATTTGATAGGTGCCATTATCATTTTTGTCAGTTCAAATGTTTTCTAATTTCCCATGTGATTTCTTTTTTGATCCACTGGTTTACTAAAATTAAAGAATGTATTTTTTAGAATTTCCAAATATATAATTTTTAAATTATTGACTGATTCCTAGGTTAAATGCATTGTGGTCGGAGGATGTGTCTGTATGACTCCAGTTCTTGAATACTTGCTGAGATTTGTTTTATGACTCAGATAATGTTCAAATTTTGCATATGTTTTAAACAGAATGTATTCCTGGGGCTCCTGGGTGGCTAAGTGGTTTAAAGCCTCTGCCTTTGGCTCAGGTCATGATCTCAGGGTCCTGGGGTCAAGCCCTGCATCGGGATCTCCGCTCAGCAGTGAGGCTGTTTCCCTTCCTCTCTCTCTGTCTGCCTACTTGTGATCTCTGTCTGTCAAATAAATAATAAATAAAATCTTTTAAAAATTAAAAAAAAAATAAACAGAATGTATTCCTGACAGTTGTTGGATGCAATATTCTATATATGTCCATTGCATGAATTTTGCTACTCATATGGCTGAGTTCCAGGAAAAATCAATGAACATAAGCGTGGTGCAATTGTCATTAATGATGAAACCATATGGCAAGATTATGAATGGTTCAGAAATCATATACCTATGACATTTTGTTCATACCCTCCAGTGATGTATTCCATTTTCAACATAATGTTACAGAATTGATGATCACAGATAAATTGTTGTTGGGCCACCTTCACTATTCTCTTCCCACGAAAGCCGACCTAATTACATACAAGAGATTTTGGAACATCTTTGTATTATACTTACACAAAATGTTAAAAAAAAAAAACTAGAGAAACAACTACTATGTGTTAATAAAAGAAACAACAAAAACTTTAGTACTATATATTGCAGTGAACAATATCAATAAAGTAGGGTCTGTTAGCACACAATGAAATGATTTATTTGCTGTAAGCTGCTGAAGAAGCAATCAAACTCATTTGCCTTGAAAATTCAAGTATACCTAATACCTGCTGAAAAAATTCTCCCATCATTCTACTTAAAAGAACAATCTGAAATTATTGTGCATTCAGTGAAAGCTGAGATGGAGATGGAGATTTTCATATGACTTGTTTTTTTTTAACTTGAAAGTTTACCATATTGTTGTACTGCCCCATTTATAAATCCAATACTTAAGTTTTTTTCTCAATTTGATGGTTGTAGGAAATATTAAAAGCAAAACTATCAGGGGTGCTTGGGTGGCTCAGTGGGTTAAGCCTCTGCGTTTGGCTCAGGTCATGACCTCAGGGTCCTGGGATCAAGCCTGCATCAGGCTCTCTGCTCAGCAAGGATCCTGTTTCCTCCTCTCTACCTGACTCTCAGCCTACTTGTGATCTCTCTCTTTGTCAAATTAAAAAAAAAAAAAAATCTTAAAAAAAAAAAAAGCAAAACTATCAGAAATTTAAAAACCTATGTGTGGACATTAGCCTTAAGTTTACTTCAGAAAATAGTCAGATGTGGTTTTCTTTAAACAATAGCCAAAACTTCAGTTTGCTTCAGTAAAATTGCATCATCACCATAGACCAAATTCTCAGGTTCTTGAGTTGAAGCGAAGTTGTGTTTTTGATAGCCCATTTCCATTAGAAAGAAGGAATGCATAATAACTGGTGCCAGCACTTCCATCAAAAAGCTCTATACTAAGCTGAGTGGGAGAAATGATACCTGTTTCTCACCTGACCCTAATTCAAAGTGTCTGCTATAAAAATGCAATATGGTAGTCACAGTGTCACCAACAGAACTGATACTGGTCAACAGTACTGAGGAAATCAGTGTGCCACTCTAAAGGTTTAAAACTCAGTCACTAAAAATTTTAATATTTAAATTATGATAATTACGATTTGGTACAAAATTCCAAATTTTATGCTTATAGAATAGAGTTTATTCTATTAGGATGGCATTTATGCTTGACTTCCGTTTTGGTGGACTACTGATTTCAGTACCCTACTGAAATGTACCTTGGATGAACCTCCGGAATATAACCTAGAGAAAGTCTCCTATGTGTGCATCGAGAGACTTGTTCAAAATTGTTCACAGCAGCACTGTTTATAATTTTAAGCATTGGAAGCACAAATGCCTGTCAACCTTAAATTGAAACGTAAATTGTGATATACACATACAATCAAATGCTACTTAAAGGTGAGAAAAACAAACTTGAGGTAGACACATCAACAGAGATGAATCTTAGAGACATAATTGTAGTGAAAGAATCACGTCACTGAAGAATACATGTGGTATAATTCCATTCATGTAAATTCAGAGCCAGACAAAATTAAACACAGATTGTCTGAAGACACATCTGCAGGTGTTAAAACTATTTCTAAAAAGAGCAAGGGAAGAATAACACAAAATTCAGGATCCTGGGTACCTCTGAGAAGGAGGCAATGGAATGGGATAGTTGAAGAGCACTTAGGAAGCTGTAAGTTAGTGATAATGTCCTAGTTCTTGGATTAGGTGATGGATTCATATGCTCCATCATGATATTATGAAGGAGAATGAAAATAGCAGTCTATGCATAGGCCAATCGTAACAGTGTGCCATGAACCAAGAATTAGGACTATTACAATCTGTGCACCTGAGACCCGTAGAAAAAGCAAGCAAAACCAAGGGGTGATTATTCCCCACCCCCCAAATCAGGGTAGTGCTTCCTGACTATGACTACCTCTGGTGGGTGACAGAAGAAGCATGACTGGGAGCTTCTAAGGTAGCGGTAACACTGTTGTCCACATTCTGCAGTCAAATGCTCTTCCACTGAGCTATACCCCCATTCTGGATGGTTGTTGTGGAAGGGTTCTCTTTGTAACTATCTAGTACACTTAATGGGTTTCACACATTTTTCTTTATGTACAAAGTCATCCATAATTTTTAAAAGGAAAAGCAAATAAATAACCACATACAGATTCAAAGATGTACACATTGCACATTCACTTGTATCTACTAAACGCATGGGGCTACGTTGTGGCGGGAGTGGACAAGACCGTAGTTATCGGGGATGCAGAATACGGAGTCAGCAAATCTGTTTCCAGTAAGTCAGTGCTTTGGTCAGTTCTGCTTACACTCTGTGTCTGTAACTGATTATCATGGAAAGAAAACTATACACTTAATGCCAAGGCTTAGAACAGCTCCTTTGGAGCAACAAGATTTCCACAATCATCAGACAGCATTGCTTTCTATATCTTCTTTGCCAGCATTCCATTACTTAATCTTTTTATCCTCCTTGGCCAGTTTTTATTAAAATACATTGATCCTTTATTAAACATGATTTTGAAACAGAAAATAAATCATAATTCCACCAAAATAACATAACCATATTGTTTTGCACACTTTCTTTCCATTCACTTACATATTTTTAAACAGATGCAATAGTGATGTAAATAGTGCTTTAATTTCACTTTTTCCTCTTAACATCATATTAACAACTTCTGGTTACTCATGGCCTTCATAATTACAATTTTAATGGTAGAGTAATATTCCATAAGCTTAATGTTCCATAATTTACTAAACAAATTCACAACTGTTCTATACATATATTGTTTCTCAGAGACATTTTTGCAGCTGTTATTATAAAGCTGCTACAATGAATATTTCCTTGCATGTAGATGTTTTGCTTCTGTGGAATTATGGCCTGAGGACACATTCCCCTGGGTCAGATTCCTGGGTTAAGGGCTATGACTGTCTCTCCAGCTCTTGCTTCGTCTTGCCATATTGCTTTCAAGAGAATCACACTCGTTTGCAATTGTCACCGGCAATGTACCAAAATGCCAATTGGAATGTAACTATCTGGCATTTGTGGGATTAATCATTTCTGCTATTCTAAATTCTTTCTCCCAAGATAGAAATTCTTGACTCTTTGCTTTTCTCCCTTTTTGAAAAATTAAAACATCCCTGGTTTTTGCTTGTCCAAAGTTTCTTTGCCAACTAGACTGGATTGCCACAATTTGGATTTGTTAGCCATGGCCTTGCAGCCTCTCCTTCTCCACCACCTGCTGTTTCTTTTGTGACAGGAGCTCATAATGGCTATACCCCGGTATTTGTTATAAGGAGTCCATGTTGCACAGGATTTTTGCCCTGCCCAAGCATATCTCCATATTTTTAAGATCTTTATTTCCAAGCAGACTTTCTATATTGAATAACGTGCTTGTTTTTCTGTCTAAATCTTAGACCTTAACCTTCTCCCTATACTACCTTCGCATGTCGTGTTTCTGTTTTATCTTTTACTTTTTAAAGCATTTCTTTTCAGAAAAGTGCTCTTTTTCTGCCAGTCTTTCGATGCAGGGAAGGGCTGTTTGAAATGGACATCCAGCCATTGTCACTTTCTGCTGTCTGCGTTTGGAAGCACAGAAACATTAAAGGCTAGAGCACAGGAGCCCCATTACAATGTCCTGGGGGACATGACCTGGTGACATGCCCAGCTATTCCTAGGAACCCCGAAGAAACAGAACTCCTAGTAAACTAATTTCGGCCATGAAGACACATACTAGGCACTGAGAATAGTTTGCATTGCAACCATAGAGAACACCAACAAATACGGTTGACTGAAGTATTTAAAGGAATGCTTCCTTGTACGTGTGTTAAAATGCCAAGAGGAGGGAACTTACCTTCTTCTTACCTTCCATGTATCTATAAAACTTCAGTCAGAATATGCTATAGCAGAAGGGTATTTAAACTTGCATTCAGAAACCACATTTTTACACAAAGCATCTACCCTAGTTTATATCTTTTCTTTTTTTTAAAATTAATTAATTAATTTGAGGGTGGGAGAGAATGAGGGTGCATGCACGTGCATGGGCGGGAGGGGGATGGAGGGACAGAGGGAGAGGGAAACTCATAAGCAGACTCCCTGCTTGAGCACAGAGCCTGACATGGGGCTTGATGTCATGATCCTGAGATCATGACCTGAGCCGAAACCAAGAGTCAGGCACTTAGCAGATTGTGCCACCCAGACATCCCCAGATCTTCTTCCCCCCACTCTTTTTTGCTGAATGTTTGGGAAGGAAATAGCCCTTTCTTATGCTGTTTGATAGCAGGCATTCTAGGTTTAAAACACACACACAAAGGCATAGCTGTTTCACCCACTTTTATTCCATAGCTGTGGTCTTCCATAGGCTGGCTTCAATTTTGATGGCATTACATAATTTAAGAAAGATTCATGAAATGAAAATGGGCATGCGATGTTCCCTTTAACACGTTATCACCTCTAATATCATTTTTTTTAAAGATTTTATTTGTTTATTTGACAGAGAGAGATCACAAGTAGATGGAGAGGCAGGCAGAGAGAGAGAGAGAGAGAGAGAGAGAGAGGGAAGCAGGCTCCCCGCTGAGCAGAGAGCCCGATGCGGGACCCGATCCCAGGACCCCGAGATCATGACCCGAGCCAAAGGCAGTGGCTTAACCCGCTGAGCCACCCAGGCGCCCCTCTAATATCATTTTTTGCCTATTTAAACCTCAAATTAATTTTCATAGGCAATACCATTTACCAGTAAGTATATGTGATCCTCAGATCAGAACTTGGGGTTCAAGCTGAAGCATTTTTCTTTTAGATCTAGCTGCAAAGTTGTTATACTTCGTTTCCAAACATTTGTATACGGAGCTGAAAAAAATCTATAAGGTAAAGCGGATAAATCTCTGAGCTTTGATTTTTTTTTTTATAAGGGGAATAAAACTTTCAGACTTGTTTCTATGTAAAGCAAAAATGACTGTCAGCTGAACAAATAGCACAAGCCTGGTCCTCAGGACTCAAAATAGCCTATAAAAGGCAAGACCCGTTGACAGACGGGGTGAGGAATTTCAAAGTAAGAAGGAGGACACAGACAGGAATACTGGGGACAAAGGCAGGCCTGAGGCATCAGACAGGCGTCACTCCTACATGTGAGTAGGAGCTCATAAAGCTCTGTGGGGGGAAACCCATTTTTCACAGTTCTTTTTCCCAGAAGTCTAGATTTTTAAAATAGCTTCCTATATCTTCCTCCCACCAAAGCAACTGAGTTTTGGAGCAAAGCTGAGTTCCAAAGAACACAGAAAATCCTAAATTCTCCTTAAGAGATGAAAACGAACTATCAATGATTTGATATTAGAAGTCTTATACGAAACAGTAGATTCTGGAAAACAATAAAGCAATGTCTTTAAGTTCTATCTATTTTGTTTGCCTAGCCAACACATAAAGAAATATAGTTTAGACACACAAGAAGGCATAACCAAGAATCCCTTCTGCCAGAATATACTTCAGCAAAGACTGGAATATTTTCGGTTCCAGGCGTTTAATTAAATCTCTATCCAGTCATTATTGATTACTAAGCTAATGGAACAGTGAGTTCAGGGGGCAGGCACAAAGTGAGAACATTAATATTACTTGGCTCTAAGACTTAGTATGAAACTATAATAAACGAGATGGTGTAGTATCAGAGGGAAACCAGATAAACTGGTCCCTGGAACAGAATAAAAGTACAGAATTGGGGGCCCCTGGGTGGCTCAGTGTGTTAAGCCTCTGCCTTCAGCTCAGGTCATGATCTCAGGGTCCTGGGATCGAGCCCCGCATGGGGCTCTCTGCTCAACAGGGAGCCTACTTCCTCCTGTCTCTCTACCTGCCTCTCTGCCTACTTGTGATCTCTTTCTATCTCTCTGTCAAATAAATAAATAAAATCTTTTTAAAAAAAAGTACAGAATTGATGCATGCATAAATGATCATCTGGTTTCTGATAAGGTTACCACAGGGAGCTGGAGGTTTAGTGGTGAAAACTGACTGTAAGACATTTCTAGGAAAATTTCAGATGTGATGGAAATGTTCTATGTCTTGATTTTGGTTGTGGTTAAACAATTACATTTGTCAAAACAATTAATTTTACTACATTGGTGAAGTTTATTTGTGAACTATACCTCGATAAAATCAATTAAAGATACAAAAAGAAAAATTACATCAAAATAGCAAATTTCCCAATCATACGCATTCGAACTTTGAGCAGTGTACCTATGTCTACAAAATTTTTGGTCTACATTTATCAATTTTTCCTTAATATTGCATATGAATGTATGGTGAAAATTCAGATAAATTGGAAGACTCAGTTTCTAAGAAGAATATGGGCTTGTGAGGACAAATAACTATCTAGAACCAAAATCTCAAGCTATTTCAATAAAACACAGGAGAAGATAAGGGCATTATGAAAGCATGTCCCATGTCTTGGTTAGAGTAGGAAGGTGTAAAGAGATTAAATACGTTGAAAAAATATAACAAAGCCATAGAGCAGAAGGAGAGCGTAGAAGGAAAGACACAAGAAGCATGATTTCAAAACTCCTGAGCAAAAAAGCAAATGGAACAAAGAAAAGCAACGTAGGTAAAGGTAAAGAGTTATAATAAATCCAAATGCACCATATTTTCCTAAAAAAAGATATTGAAACTACTGGAATGTGCTGTTTATAAGAGCTGTTCATAAGAGGTATCGCAAATAAAATAGCATAGAAAACTGAAAACAAAGAGAGCAAAATTCTGTCAGGCAAACACCAGCAAGAAGAAAGCAGGAGTAGCACGATCCACGTCCACCAAAACAATTCCATTTAAAGAACTATAAAAGATAATGCGTAATTATGATGTAAAAGATTGACCCTGGCCAGAAGAAAATAGAAATGGTCGATATATAACTGAGAGCAGTTCCTATAAGACTGAGTCCTTGAAATAGATCAGCTATGGGGTGACTGATGGACAGAAAAGAATCTGGAAATTTCTGAGGAAGGAACCAAATAAGGAAAATGTGATGGACTGCAAATATGGTTGCACAGTTCTGAAGCTCTTTCTACCAAGAAGTAGACTCTCTTCCTCGCCCCGTGAATACTACTTGTAGTTGACTTTAAGGCTTGTTTGCATGAATAGAATGTATCAGAAATGACATTGTGCAAGTTTTCAGTTTCGGCCTCCCGGGGCCTTGCAGGCTATGCTCTCGTGCAGGGAGCCTTTCGCCTCCCCGTACACAATTATCTTGAGCTGGCATTTGGACAACAAGAGGTGACATTTTGGAGAACAGGTCCCCGAGCTTCCAGACTTCCCAGCTGAGACCCCGGATATTTGAAACAGCAAACAAGAAATAAGCAAGTGTTGCTCAGCCCGGAAGACCACCCAGCTGAGAGCCCTGTCCAAATCCGCAAGAGGACTGTGAGCTAAAGAAGATCATCTATTTCCCTATGTTTGGGGATTGGATGACCAATTTAGGAAGGTATGTCTTTCGAGACGTTGTAAGATGAGGTGACTCTCCCTAAGCCGCGGGAAAAGCTCTGGGGTTGGGGATGTATTAAGTATGTCTCACACGTGCACTGGGGATCGTGCCTCCTTTAAGGCATAAGCGCAGGTCTAGGGGACCATTTATACCAGTTGGATAGGGGTCCTGCGTTGTACCTCTCAGTCTCAGTCTGATGCTCACCAGACTACTCTATCCCACAGCTGTGTTCACCTTCTAAACTACCGAGCTGGCGGGGGTACCAAAGGCAAAGGAGAGTCATCTGGCTCTTAGGGGGTCCTTCAGAGGTTTTATTTAAATGTGACTTCAAGGCTCACAGAGCACCTTTCAAACTGAAGTTCTGGAAACGATGCAGGCCTGTGACTGAGAGACAAGTGAAGCAATGCGGGACAACAACAATGACCTTTATAAGTCAGATTCAGTTCGAGTCACAGCTCTGACACATAACAGGTGTGTGTCCTAAGTTCACTGCTCTCAGCGATCGTTTGCTCATCAAGGAAGAACATTAAATTATCTACCTGGCCAGGCCCTGGGAGAAGGAAATGTGGTTGAGACTACTGGATCTGGAGTCAGACTGCCTGACAGGCTGGGTATAATCTCCCTATACCTTAGTTTTCTCATCTGTTAAAAAGGAAAGAATAGTAGTACCTGCGTAACTTTCTAAGGACACAGCCTGGCACATAATATGTGTTCAATAAAATGTTGTTTCATGTTCTCGTTTTCCTTCCTTTATTCCTTTCTATATTCATAAGAGAACAACCAAGAAAAGTGCACTAAGCTCCTACTTTATAGACATATTTGGAGAATTGAAAGGAGGGTAAGCACATTGTACAATTCCTAACACGTGGTAAGTAATTGGGAAATGGTACAAAAGAGGAGGTGAGATGAATAACCATCAGCCATGGGTCAGGGAGACAGAGTACGGCTGTGGGCTGGCCAAGCAAGACGTAGGAAGCAAGGTCGTGGATTCTCTTAGAAAGAGTTTAAACGCTGAGTCTTGACAGATTTGGATCCAACAGGTCTTGGGCACACTACTTAAAATGTGAATCAGAAACTGAAGATAATTGTTTGTACCTTTCGGGTGCGTTAAAGAAATAGGCAGAATGCATATAACATACCTGAAACATAATATATTCTTAATAAAGTCTAGGGTTATTTGTCCTCTGAGGTTGGGAAGGCAGTATTATCACCTTTTTAACGAAACACCAGAGAGCATAAGGGGCTTTCCTGTAGGCACACAGCAAGCGTGACGGCAGTCTAGCCCAGATCTCCCGAATCTCAGGCTAGTGGGCTTCGACCCTGAGTCTACACCAGGTGACACAGCGTTGTGGCTAACGGCACAGATTTTAGACATGGGCTGCCTAGATTCCAGTTCCATGTAACCTTGGAAAAGCTATTTAATTATTTGGTCATTGATTCACTCATCTGTAAGATGGGGAAACCAAGACTACCTACGTCACGGTTGCTGAGAGGACTGATGTATGTAAAATGCTTGGCACATGGTAAGTGCTCAGGAAATGTTAGCTATTACGTTACACTGCTTCATCCAATTAACCTGCATAGATCCCTTCGTGGGGTATTTTATGGACAACCTACTTCTTGCAACTGTGGAACAGGCTAAGAATCATTTCACTGAAGTCAGGTTATGCCAGGAAGAAACAAGGACACACGTAGAACCAAGACCACAAGTCCGATCTTCTCCTCTGGTTGTGTGATTTTCTGGGCACATGGTGCATGAATTCAGCTCCAAATGCCAATCAAACTGGCTTTTGTCAGCCTAGTGCTGAAGCCAAGCCATGTTCTCCTGACTCCACTGCTGGGCAATTCTGAACCTGACTGAGTCGGCAACAGCTTTTCGCATTGCTGATGATCCAGTGTTTAAGCATAATTAAAAGTGCACCTACCTTCTCTTCGAACCATCAGGAAGAGGGGTGGAATTTTGAACAAGTCTGTCCTTTACCAAGACATCTCGGCACAGTTCTTGGTGCTAATGCAGCTCTTGGTGTGTACTTACCCTGTCACCTAAAGGAGCTATTACTTTCCTTCTTCCTTAAAGGACAAACAGGAGACACAGAAGCATCCATCAAGATGAAGGATTAAAAATATTTGAAGAGATGTCATTATTTACATACTACATGGCCCATAACCAAGCTGACAGATCCAGACTGTGGCCCAACGAGCTGACAGCTTGAAATAGCAAAGCTTCATCCACTGAAAGTGGCAGCAGGATTTAGTAGACAGGAAGACAGGTGACAACAGACAGAGAGCCAACGAAGTGCTTTGGTCTAAGCATAGGTAGAAATAGGCTCCAGGGAGGGAGTACTGGACTGCATAAATGGCCCAACGGAAAGAAAGCAGTGAAGAGAAGAAAATGACGCTGGGTGTAAAGCATTTTTCACATCGATCATAGCTATTCTTCCTCACGCTCTGCAGGAGAGGTGATTTGGCCTCCATTGTGCAGATGACAAAACCAAGGCCACCAGAGAGCTCACCTACATTGACAAAGTCACAGAACAATGTCAGAACCAGTATTCAAATCAGGATGCCCCTGGCACCAAAGTGCCTGCTTTTTCTGCAACTTCTGTTCTTCCTTACATGAAACAATCATTCTAGGATATAGGACGTCTCCAGTTACTGCCCAGATATTTCAGGCAAAATAAGATTTCCACACAGTTCCCACTTAGAAGACATTTGTCTGTGTGAAGAGGCAGTCACTTAGATTCTAAATATGTCATTCTCCTCTCTCTCTCTCTCTCTTCTTCTGTTCATCTCTCTCTCCCTGTCATACACCATGGAGAGGGATACTAGCAACATGAGAACAAATAAAGGGAGTCATTAGAAGAAAGGGTGTGAAAATACACTACTGGAAACCAGGGAAGTCAGGTCAGGTCCTCAACTTATAATTGGCTTCTCCTGGGAATTAAGTACATAAAAGAGAACACAGACCAAGTCCTTTATGTGTAATTATCAAGGAAGTGATTTTGAGATGACATCATGTTGCTCTGCATATCTATTCCTGTCTGAGATCCTGTACTGCTTATTTCCAGATTTTAATAAGTTTCCACCACAGTTCAGACAATAGAATACTTAAAGTTGTGATCAACCCACTGGATTCCACCCTTCTTTGCAAGTTCCTAACAATTACCTAATTTTACCAATGACTCAATGCTGGAGGAGGTAAATGATTTGGTACAAAGGTGCCAATGAGTAGAAATTTGTAATAGCATTACCACTCACGACCACTTGACATCTGTTTTTATAATTTCTCCTCTTGGCATGCTCCTTTCTTTCTCTTCATTGTTTTCTGCTGACATTGTCTTTTTCATCTCTCTTCTCTTTCCAGTGTCAACCCTATCAATGGCCCTCAATGCTCAAGAGTTTTCTTGTCTCTGATTAAAACATCCAAAGATTTGCATGGGTTTTCTTCTTCCCAAGAACATACTGCTAGATTCTGCCCATACCTTAGTTACCTTTAGAATAAATTAATACCCCCTAGATAGTATACATAAACCTTCTAGGGTAATGACTTGAACTCCCTGGGGCAGCCGCTGTCATCTTTCTCCAGAACTACTTTAATGACCTCTTTAGTGACATCCCTAGATACACTTTTCCCCCTGCAATCCATCCCCACACAGAAGCTAGAGTTTTGTTTCATTTTGTTTGTTTCTTTGTTTTTTAAATACAAATCCATTCATGGTATTGCCCCATTTTAAAACCCTCCAGTGATTTTGATCACACACAGAAGAAAACTGCAGACAGGAGCTGCTCCCTGCCTCCCTCTCCCCACTCATCTCATACTGGTCTTCCCTCCTTCACCTACTTCACCCACAAGGACCTTCTCTTCCTTCCTACAATCTGCCCAACCGGGTCTGTCCTTGAGCCCTTGCACTAGCTGGTCTTTCTACGCTCTTCCTGAAATCTTCCCATGGCCAGTTCCTTTTGTCGTGGGAGTGACTGTTTAATGTTATTTTCTGAAGGAAGCCTCCTCTGCCCATCCAAACAAAAGCATCCCTCAAGCTCCTGTGAACATTTTCATCATATTTTCTTGTTTGTTTCTTTAATTTTCATTTTCTTGCCACCCCCAGTAAATGAGTCCTAGAATCTGCTTCTTTTGTTCACAAACCTCCATGCCCAGGACAGTGCCTGCACATAATGGGCACTCTATTTTTAAAAATGGAGAAGAAGGGGTGCCTGGGTGGCTCAGTGGATTAAAGCCTCTGCCTTTGGCTCAGGTCATGATCCCAGGGATCCCATGATCCCTGGGATCAAGCCCCGCATTGGGCTCTGCTCAGCAGCGAGCCTGCTTCCCCCACTCTCACTCTGCCTGCCTCTCTGCCTACTTGTGATCTCTCTCTGTCAAATAAATAAATAAAATATTTAAATTAAAAAAAATGGGGAAGAAAAGAATCCACATTCACAGTATTTTCTTAATGGAAAAAAAAAAATTGTCTCCACAATAGCACAGCTCCATTTTCCGTAAGAGTGAGTGTATGTGTATGTGTCTATGTGTGTGTACAAAGTAAATATTAAAGTAGCAAAAATAACAAGAGTGATCATCTCTAGGTGATTGTCAACAGTTTTTATCCTTTTTTTTTCTTTTAGTAATAATTTCTAAGTATTCTTCAACTACTGTGCATTTGCACAGGAGGACCAGGCAAGCTCTTACCTCCCGGTACTGTCACTGAGTCTGCCAAGCTGTGTAAAGTGGGGCGAGCCCAGCTCCACTGAGCCCAGTGACACCTCCCCGCTTCCGGGTCATGGCACCTGGAATCGCAGCTGTGAAGTCCCACCCCTCGGTCTGTGGTTTGTTTGAGAGCGTAGAAGACACAATAACACACCATGACAGCCACGGAATGGAGCGGAAATCGAGCTGACAGAGAAATGCTTACCCCAGGAAACAACCCTGTGGCACTTTCAAAAACAAACAGAAACAAGGTGCATACAAATCACACACACCTGTAGACCCCAGCCGAGGGCTCCGGACGTGTGGCTACTCCCTGAGCTGCTATCGAACAGAATGGAAGATTACAGTGTGTATTGTCCACAAGAAAAGAAGAGGCAGAACACACAGCTTGATGCTCCCATCTGGAAACAGCTCTGAGATTCTGGCCCTTGGCAAGATGACCTCATCAACCTGTAGACTTTGTGGTTTGAAGAGGATGGAAGTTAGGGAAGGAAAGGAAAGCTAGCCGCGGCCCTAGTATCACTTTTAAGATAGCCTCTTCTCACATCACCATGAGGTGCTAGCAAAACAGCTCATCTGGAAAGAAGCATTAGATGCTTTTTGAGTTTTTGCCTTCCTAAACTGTTCTTGAGGGGTACATGGCATTTGGCGGCAACTACGGTCACTTTCCTTTTTGCAGCAGGGACAACCAAATCAGCTTTGGTTATGTGGTGATGCCAAATCAATCGTTCAGTACCTTAATTATCAGCTCTTCTGAAGAAATTGGATTTATCGATGGGCGTCCGCAAGCCCGAAGCATGTGATATATCGGGGAGAAAAGCATAAGTTAGCTAACTGTTCAGTGAACACATTTGGGCCTCTGCAATTTTCATTATGACAAATTGTTGACCCAAGATAGATTTTCTGACCTGTCTGCTATCATATCGTTCTGCTCGGGCAATTCCACTGCAGGCGAGGTGAAGCCTAAAGTGGGAAAATGAAGCTAAATATTACCAGGCTAAGGCTTAGCATGTTTTCAGATCAATAATCAACATTTGTGCAAGTAAGTTTGGAATATATAGCAGGAGTCTCTCTGATGTGTTTTTATTAAGGTGAAGTGGGTGGGTTTTTTTGTTTTTTGTTGTTAGGTGAAGGGGGTTTTATCGCAGCTGTTATGATCAATTAAGGGCGAAAAAGGAGAGAGAAATCTGCACAGAGGCGAGAAGGGGCTCCTCCCAAGGGAAACTGGAAGTTCTCCATGTCTGCCTCATTGCGCCCAACGCACTGTGTGTGATCCCGTTCATTCTTCCCCAAAAGTGTTTCCATCTGGACACCGGCAAAGAAAACAGTGCGTGTTTTGTGAGCTTCACGATTGCTGAAATTTCCCTGTAGTTTCTCGTTCCCATAATGTTACTTAAAAGTGTTGTGTGTGATAACAAAATGAATATTCTTACGGCTGAAGTTGGAATCATAATCATGTTTTCGACTCAAGTTCAGTATCATCACGCACAACTCTGCCTTGGGGGAAAGGGGGTGGGATTTGTAAACAAAAGATCCAGATTCATGAAGTAAATTGAAAACCAGATGGGAAATGTATGATTCTCTGTACAAACATGTCAATGAGGTACCAGCAAGCCATGTGACTCAGATTTTCTCTCCTTCGACATTTGTGCTAGGTCAGCTTGTTTGCGGAGGGAGTAAGTGATCGTGACAGCCACAGCTTTGTGCTGTGAGGCCTCATTAAGTCCATCGTCACTTACTTGGTTTTCCGAGTCTGGTGGCACATCGTTTTGACATTCTCTTCCCATCTTGCTCTCTGGCACTGCCCTGTCACTGTTGATGTTGTACCCCCCACCCTGAAAATGAGCCCCGCCCACATCCCCCTACTGACTGTGGGCCCCACTGCTCCCATCCGCCTCCAGGAGGCTCTCCCGGGGCTGTTCAGTCAGTCCTTCTCTCCGACACCCCTGTCCTCACACTGCTCTTTGTCCTTGCTCCTCGCCAGTATTTACTCCGGGTTCTGCCCTGCTCCTCGCAAGTCATGTGAACCCAAGGTCCGACTTAACCTCTCAGCACTTCAGTAATACGGAAATCATAGTAGTATTGTTCTCACCAAGCTCCTTGACCATTAAGTGAGATGAAGCATGTAAAACACTTAGCACTACGCCTTACGAAGAGTACACATTCAAAAAACACTTCTTACTATCTTTTAAAATCATAACCACGTATCTTCACTTTATTTTAGGAAACCAGTTTCCTCCACTTTTGGTGTACGTGGGTCAGATGGAGCTGAGGGAGAACTCCATGCATCCCCTCCTTTTCCAGAAGGGACCACATGAGATAAGGTCAAATCAGAGCATCTGTCCCACCAGCCACCAGGATCAGTACCTGGATTGGTACGCTGCCCCAGTTTATGAGGAACTACTAGGAAAGAAAAGATTTCTTTTCACTGGGTTTTCTGAGTGGTTAGATGTAAGCTTGGGGCTGCTGACTGCCAATGCACAGGCATAAAGGGAGAGCCCTTCTGGAAATGAAACCAATATACCTGTAGACTTAGAGAGACCAAGAGATGGAGATGGAGATCGTCTGGATCTATGCACCTTCCTAAGTGAGAGAAGTATGGAGCTGTCTGGTGACCCCAACCATGAAGCTTTCACTGATCACTGCCCTCCCATGGACAGCAAAGACTAATCCAAAAGAGCTCACGTCTCTGGTTTCTTCAGGCACCATCAGAGAGCAAAGCTGATCATTTTAACTTATTATCATATCCTGTCTCTTCTCCCAAAGCTTCCATGTCATCCTCTGGGCTTCCATCTGTTGTCGGTGGTCTCCCCATAGCCTCAACCTCTTCTCTGAAACTGTGCTTTGCTCTCTGCCTCTAACTCAGTGGTGCTCACAGTGTGGTCTGTGGACCAGCAGCACCAGCCTCACCTGGGAGCTTGTTATAAATGTAGACTCTTGGGCCATGCCCCAGAACGACAGAAACACGAACTCTGGGGATGGCACCCAGAAGTCTCTGTTTTAAAAAGTTCCCCCAGAGGAGTCTGATGCTGTGACTGAAAATAGGATTTCCCTTGAAGATACTGCTTTCCTATCAACACTCCCCAAGTTGATTTTCCAACCCTGCCAATCTCCCTGTGACCTATATATCAGGTGTATGGGTAGGGTGTGTCCCGCTTACTCCACTCTATTGCTCCCAAACCCATTAACTTCCCTTCTGCCAGACCTTTTAACATGTAAGTCATCAAAATTTGGTGCCCACCATCCTTGGTTACTGCCATCTGTCAACATTCAAGGTCACTGCTCCTCAATTATGGCAGCTATAGTATCTGCTCCTCTGACTTTATCTCCACCTCTATTCTTGTAGTCATTCTAAGTGACTTTGACATCCCCAGGGAGGACCAACCACTATTCCCTGACATATTATCCTCTGCCCTCTACCTGAACATCTCCCTCCCATGGTCTTAATTTAGGCATCATTTTCACCAATAACTAACATAACCACTCAATTCATCCTACCTTCTGTATACTTCTACCCTTCCGGCTCTCTTATTCAGGATTTTCCTGCCTAACTCTCTTCTGACCCTACAGGAATGATGGGTCTACTAGTCCCCCACCTTCACTCTCCCCATTATTTCTCAATCTGCATCTTCAGTCCTGACCCTTCTATGAGCTATAGACATACATTTATGACTACCTATGTGACGTCTCTATTTAGATGTCTAAAAAACTACCTCTAAACTTAATGTGTCTTTAATCTCTTGATTTTTATCTCCCAAACTTCTCCCAGTGTTTCCCAACTCGTAAATGGCACCACCATCCAGGGAGTTTTTCAAACTAAAACTCCAAAATTGCCATCTCTAATTTTTCTCTTTCCAACATATTCTTCTTTCAGCCCTTCAGCAAGTACTGCAGACCTGACTGTCAATGTAAATCCCAACCCAACCACTCATCATCATTTCCAAAGTCAAAAGCTTCCGTTAGTCTTATGCAGACTAATGCATCACCTCCCACTTGTTTCCCTCCTTCCCTTTTGTCCCCCCAGATTGCATGCTCCACATTGCAGGCATGGTGATCTCAACACTTACAGTAAATCACATCACCCACTTCTGCCTTTCCATGGTAAAGCATTAGGGAAGGCTTTATCTCCTGCTGACCTCATCTCCTCCTCCCTCTCTCATTTAATATATTCTAGCCACACAGACTTTCTTTCTATTCCTTGAACACATCATTCTCAATCATGTCTCAAGGTCTTTGCACATGCTCTCCCCTTTGCCTGGAGTCCTCTTCCTCCCACATATTAGTTTGACTGTCTTCCTGTCATCATGAGATCTTAGATCAAAAACAAACTCAGAGATATGTTCCCCAATACTCTATCAAAAGTAGCTCCTACTCCCCTAGGTACTCTCTATTTCAATTCCCTACTTGGTGTGTTTGTAAGAGCTACTGATATAAAAATGTGCTGTTACAATAAATTCTCTGTCTCACCATCTGCACACAACAGAATGAATGAAAGCTCCATGAGATCAGGGACTTGGGTCATACAGTTCATGCTGTATCTCTTCACACCTAGGAGACTGCTGAAGGGTAAAGCAGATTCTCAATTAGTATTTGTTGAAAATGAAATCAACAAAATTAAATGGAAAATGGGCAGCAATTTAATTTTTCACTAATAGAGATGAAAGTGGTATACTTCCAGAACAATGGACCGTATAAAAACAAGATTTCGAAGAGGATTCTGGCTATGTCCTAGGATAGAGCTTTTTTATTTTTTTATTATTTTTTTTTTTAGGATATTTTAGGATAGAGCTTTTAAACACACTTTGGAAGCACCTACTTTCACATAAACTTTGTGATCACCTAAATGCTTATTCTGATACTTAGATTCAATAATTATAAGTAAATTTTTATCTCTGTGTTAGGGCAGGACAGCTGTCCAACAACACGTTGGCTGAAATAATTCTGACATCACAGAGTGATGTCTGTAATTATTTTAAAGGATCCCACAGTTCAGACATTTTTACTAAATATTCCAAACTGGAACCATTTTATTAGACATGATCTTTGCACTGAATGCCAGTGTGACAAGGTTTATTTTAAGTCACCAACACTGGGATTGTTCAAAGAACATTTCAGGGATGCACATCTCACCGAGCTGGCCAAGGAGAGCATGCCAAACATTAGTTAGCAGCCACCACAGTTTTAATCTCTGTCATTTTTCAAACATGTGTCTATAGAGACATTTAAAAATGACTGATGAATTGTTAAGAATCACTAGCTAACAACTGACAGAGCTCGACTGAAGCTACACACGGACTGGAATTGTACTATCTCCCTAATCACTGTTCAAATTTTCTCTGTACCAAGTGGGTTAGGGTAGTACTAGGACATGTATGACAGTCCTCATTTTGTTTGGAACCTGAAAAAAAATGTGAAAACATTGGGCAGAAAGGCAATTGCCATTTGCAGATGGAAAGATTAGTTCTTATTAAAAAATCCCATCATAACAAAATAGGTTAAGGCTCCCACGGTAGCTTTCTCCTATTCCTCTCTGATTCCCTAATTCTTAATACTATTCACCATCATCAGGTCAGCTAGGCTAAAATCTTGATCAGAACTTATCGTTCTCCCTCTTGTTGCCCCTTAAGCTCAGATTTCTTCTACTCCATTGGTTCCTACCTGTGGTTTTTTCCTAGCGTTGCAGAAATCACCTAATTAAATTACCCCCCTGCCTGCTGTACCCAATTATCTCTGTTCCCAGCACTGAGGATTGAGGAGTGGAAGGTAGTGTGTTGCGCAGAGACTGGCCTAAATCCCCAAAGGCACGCATGGGAATTACCCAGCCTCTTTAAAACGTGAGGTTAAAGGACGCGGTGAAGAAATCTCTTACTCATGATTGCATAATTAGATCATGCATGTCAAGTTATCCCCACTGAAGAAAAACTTCAAGAAACAAAACAGAAGCCTTTACTGACCGGCCATTCCCACTGTTAGGGGACATTAGGTACCACCCCTCCACGTTCCCTTAGCACCTGGGCACAGCTCCATCAGGACTCACCTGCTTCACTGATGGAACTTTGACTCACCCCCCCAGGGTCAGATCCTTACTTTATCATCATTTGACCCTCGGGACACGTTGCAATGTCTAACACACAGTGGGAACACAGACAAGCATATGTCGTGTAATGGGTGTACAATAAGTCTGGTCAACCAATTAATAATTATTGTGTGATTGATTAATTAGCCAGGTTGTTCATGGGGCTGGAGAAGATGGTCTCAGGGACTTAAAATCTACTTTTTCTAGTACACAGACAATGTGGCATCAAAAGTTCCAAATAGAATTGTGGCAGCTGATAATCTCAGTGCTATATTGTGGGAGAAGAACATTAATGTTTTCAAAGCCTTCATTTTTATACATCAGGAAATACATGCCACCTAAAGTAAGAGCTTCATTCTCGGTGCTCATTCTATGCTTCTTCAGAGCCTTGAATTTTACTTTATGCCTGGATTTTTATTCAAAGCAAGTGACCTTGAAAATCCAATCTTCCTTAATGAAGAAAGATAATACTTTCTTTATAATCTCACCACATCCACCCATGGCTCTTTTCTGAAACTTTTATTGAGCACATACTGTACGCCAGACACCATAGTCCTCCCTGTGGATGCGTCCTGGCCCTGTATCATCATAACATTCCTGTGAAGAGGGTTTTATTATCATTCAGATTTTACAGACAAGGAAACTGAGGTCTGGGAAGGTTGAGGAATTTGCCCAAGATTTTACAGACAAGGAAACTGAGGTCACAAAGGTAGTACGTGCAGAGCAGCAGTACGAAACCAGTTCTGTCTAAGTCCTAAGCCATGTCTTAAGCACGGAGACACTCTTGTTCTGGATCTAAGCCCAGGTAAGCACTGAAAAGAGAGGGGGAACAAGCAGTTGTCTCCAGAGAGATACTTTCAGCGGTGCCAGCATCATCAGAAGGGCTAGAGTTAACTTTGGTGTTACCTACAGAGAACAGCACAAATCCCTACAATGGGTTGGTGAACAGGGAGTCAAATGTGTCACCTGTATATGCCTCGACCCTGTGTGTAGGTGCTGCAGGGAACAAAATCAGTAAGACTTGGGACCTATTCTGGCCAGCTCCTTAATGTGCAAGTGAGATAAATATATGTTTAGAATTTTTAGGAAATACAATCTGGAGCTGGAAAGATTCCCTGGAGAAGCCAATACCTAGAACTTAGGCATCAGAAGAAATGTAAGAAAGGTTTTCCAGGCTAAAGCACAAAAACCTGAGGATTGAAATCATATTGTGAGTATAAAACCCTGAAAATACTTGAGTATCACTCAAGGTATGAAGTGGAAATTAGGGAATGAGCAGAGGAATAGAGTGACGGTAGGCCCAGATTTTCTTGAGATGGTATAATTTTATACCTGGAGTTCCAACTAAGTTAAGTGTGAATATCACTTCACACTCAAAAGCATCCTGGTTTGGGTGATAAATTATATGGCCACCTTACAATAACCCTACATGTGAAAGGCTACAAAGTGAAATAGAGGCCAAATCACAAAAAGTCATTTATTTCATATCAAGAAGCTTCCAAAAACAGATTAAGTTTACCACTGGTATTATGAGATGCTTTTAGGTAATACACAAACTTCTAAAATTTTATTTTACAGGTTCTATCTGCATTTTAATGCATATTGGGAGAAAGCATAGCTGTCATATCAAACTCGTGACTTTATGGATATTATTGCCTTCGATGTACTGAAATAGTTATTGTTCTGGTGAGCCAACCTACCTAGACCCAGTGAATTCAGGCCCAGTGTTCTAGCAGGAATGTTGCAGAGCTTGACCAACCAAAACTTCCCTCATAACTCTATGGAAGGTTGGAAAGAGCATATAGTGTGGGTTAGTCATATGGCCACTGCTTTATTGAATATTATGGGTAGCAATGTATTCTTTTCAACAGTACGTTGAATATCAGTTTCAGTGGTTAAGACTACGGCAATGGTATGAAGGGCTATGAAAATGGTAAAATCTAGGAAGCACTGCAGTAGGAAATGGGGAGCTTTTGAAGGGCTCTCGGCCAGGGATTTCCATGGGAATCTCCCCACCTTACTCTCCTATATAAGGCTCTTCACCCTGGCCCAGGTTGGAGTTAAGGAAGCAATGCTTGAAAGGAGAAAAATCTAAGAAGAAAAATGTTTTCATAATTCAGATAAATGGTGTTGAAGAGTTAGAACTAAAAAGGCACTGGGTGGGGTGGGGAAAAGGTCAGTTTTGAGATATGTTTAGGAGCTAAAATCGACAGGACTTGATTGAACAGAAGTGTTAGAGAAAAAAAGTAAATAGTCTATTTCCAGTCTTGAGTCTCTGACCCAGGCAACTGGTTCCATCAACCAAGATGAGGACTGTAAAAGGAGCCAGGACTGAAGCAGAAGTCAGTGAATTCATCAGTTCTCCAGCCACACTATTACCGTATGGAGAGGAGAGGTAGATGAGATGTTCACAAAAGAGCATCACAGATAGAGCAAGAAGAAATTGGTTCAAATTTCAGTTTTGTTACTTCCTTCTGGAAAACGTGCATAATATATTAGAAGGTTGTTGTGAGAATTAAATGAGAGGCTATGTGTGAAAGCATTTTGTAAATTGCAAAGTGTCAGTTGTTATTTTGAAGTAAATAAGCAGAAGTGATAATGAATTCTAAGAGTGTAGAGATTAGAAGGCTCAAAGGCACACTTAAGAAGGCAGACCACATGGTCTGTTCTGAGTGTTTTGCACTTAAACTACCTCCCACAGCTAAGAATCTCTCTTATTTTTAAAAAACCGTTAGAGAAATTAACTTTATTAACCCATTTTAGAGTTTTAAACTCCTTGATATTTAACAATACTTAGCCCAATTTTATTGAGCTTCGTTCAACTCCTTTTGTTCTATATCCTTAGGTCCCTTATATTCTGGAAACTCTTCGTGAGGGCTCTCAGTCTTTTCCTCAGTAGGCTAGCTGATACCTTATGTACTGAGCTATCTGTAAGCTAGTGAATGTATGTGTTTCTCAGAGTAACCAAATTAAATCCTATTTTGGAAAAAACCAGGTTGTGAATAAGAAAGGCTTATTGAACACTGTTTTTTTTTCAAACCCCAAAACATCAACCTTTACCTCTTCTAATTTATTTAGGCTTAGACAAATTACAAGCCATCCTAGCCTTAGTTTCTTAATCTATTAAAAGTGGATTAACAATCCACTAAATCTATTAAATAATATCTATTATTATTAATAATAATGATATAATAATAGATATTAATAATATCTATTATTATTAATATATTAAATAATAATCTATTAAAAGTGGATCCATTACGTGTGGATGAGTGGTGCCTGCTGTCACTCTACCACAGGCCCGGGGTGGGTCTGGGCAATGAAAAAAAGTAGGAGAGACAATGGAACTGAAGGCACCTTGTGGATTCTAGACACCTACATTGCTTAAGCAATATTTGTTACGTGTTATCTTATTTGACCTTCTCCCCAGCCCCATGAGGCACATTTGCCCATGTGACATCTCCTATCAGAGACGGGGGAAAGCAGACATGGATAGGTCAAGTGATGTGCTCAAGAGCTGATAGACCATTGGTGATGGTGCCAGATTCTGGATCTACTGACTCTTCTTCATGCATTCATTCATCATTAAACTTGCTTTTCTAAGCATTTAATATATGTGATGCACTAGATGCTTGGGGGGGGTGGGAATAGTGAAGAAGAAAAGCATACACTCTGAGCTCCTGCACTCTGCTCCCCCACTCACCAGGGCTGACAGCTTATTAAGGAAGAAAAGTGAGTAAGGTCCTTGAGATCTAGGTCTAATTGCCACACCATCACTGCCCCAACAAAAGTTTGTTGGAATCTGGTCATCTATATGCTTCATGTATTAGAAGCTCGGAGCAACCTCTCATGAATCATTTCAAGTATCAACAAATTCTAACAAATGTGGAAAAAACTGTATTCCAGAGGCATCTGGGTAGCTCAGTCAGCTAAGCATTTGCCTTCAGCTCAGGTCATGATCCCAGTGTCCTGGGATCAAGCCCCGCATTGGGCTCCCTGCTCTGCAGGAAACCAGCTTCTCCCTTGCCCTCTGCCTGCTGCTCCCCCGGCTTGCGCTCTCTCTCTCTCAATCTCTGTCAAATAAATAAATACATAAATAATCTTTTAAAAAACTGTATTCTACATGTTATAGTTTGAGGCAAACACAAGTTGTCCATCCAATATCCTTACCAATTAATTCTTCCCTGTATTTCTTACCAATAGGACTTTGAATTTGTTTAGAACAGAAAAAAATACAAGTTTTCCCATTCCCCTTGCTGCTAAGGTGGCTATTTGGTCCTGTTCTGACCAAATATATGGAGGTAGAAATCTACTCAGTTAAGATTTGAGGAAAATTATTATTTTCCTGATGAAAAGGGGCAGAATCATCTAACGTATCTATTTTGCCTTTTACCTGCCCTCCTTTATCCCACCTTACCCCCTGTTCTTTCCTGGAGTGGGATGTGATGTCCAGAGGGAAAAAGGCAACTTGTGGGCAAAAGAGTAAAAGCTAACAACAGAATGTCAGAGTCGCAAAGTAGGTGAGACTTGGGTCCTTGATGACATCATGGAGTTACCCTACAACACTTGGGTATCCACCTCTAAACTTCAGTACTTTACAGAAATTAAAACCGTATTCCATTAAACCACTGAGGTTAAATTTCTATTACATGCAGGCAGATACAATTACCAATATATACACAGCCCAGGTTTTATTAGCAATGAGGGACACCACCAGTTTTCTTTGCCATAAGAGAACATTAGCAAATGTCACAGAGCAGCTTGGGCTTTGGTTTTCTTTCTGTACTGTGTTAGCAACAAATAAGAATAATTGATGACAATAAGTGTTTTTAACTGGCTTCCTTAGAATTTCTATTGCTATGGGTGCTAGGTCACAGTTTTAGGAATAGCATAGAGATCCCTAGGGTGGTGTCTGGTCAGAACTGTTCCTTGTGTGCCTTTGCTCTATTTGTATCATGCTCGACAGCTATGACACAGAGAGTTTGTATACTTATGTGTAGGTGTATGTGAGATAGCAGAAACAGAGAATCTCAGAACAGATGCCTATGTAGTCTGATGATGGGGATGCAAAACAGATTCTTTTCCAGATTAGTCTATTTACATGGAGTTACAGATTCACACCATCTGGAGACAAACTCGAGCAAGCTTTAATGTCTTGGTCCTGCTGAGATCCAGTGGAAAAGAGAATGCAGAATCCCTGCCAGTGAAGAAATTAAGGCTTCCAAGTGTCTTGCCGCTCCAGGCAGGGTGTGCAGTGACCTGCCGATGGGTGTTGTTCTGATGGCCACCGAGTCTCTGAGATCTGGATCACATCCTCAAGTGGGTCCTAACTGGTAGGAGAGCAGCAGTGTAGGCTGGTTGAGTGTCCTGCTGCCCCAGGCTGTCCCGAGAATTGGCCATCATACCCTCCTGGGATTGGGCCAGGTGAGAGTAGCCCTGACCCCTCAGAATTAGCAGAGCATACCAAGATCGGGCTTCCAGCTCCATCGGTGATCAGCAGGTGTGTGCATGTTTTACGGACACATGGTAAAAGCAGCCAGACATTCAAGAGCTGGAAACCCCAGATGAATGCAACTCATTCTCCAGTCTCTTAAAAACATATACCTAAAAGCCAATCACATATTGCTTTTCAAAAATAGCATTGGTACCTGAGTTCAAATGGATGTATTATTAAGCTCTGGTTGCAGCAGCTGGGTTTATGACCTAAATTTTCTTCCAGGGGTTGGTCTATGAAAAAAGAAGGAAGAGTTTCTCTGTGCCTTTGTACCAAGACAGCGCCTAATAAAAAGTAAACAGCACTAAATAAGCCATTTGAAGATTTCCAATGAACTAAGGAATCATTGCTTCAAAATCAGAGAAAAATTATTTCCATTTATTCAACACATATTTAAAAACAAGGCTGATTTTAGTTGGCTTGGCGCTTTTGATTATATCAGTTGATTACGTGGTTTGTTCCTCACTGTGCCCCTAGGGGTTTTGTGCCACGTAGGTTCACATGGCAAATCTCTGCACCAGCCTGAACTTCTCAGCTCGCCAGGCTGCTTCCTACGCCTTCCTTTTCTTCTACTCTCCTTCCATCCGATTCACTTGCTGCCAAACAACTTTCCATACAGACAGAAGACAAACTAATTTAACTATTAGCTTAAGCAAAGCAAATAAGATGTAAATCCTTTGCCAAAAAGTCAGACAGTGCATTCCAAAGCCAGGTTTATATGCAATTTTAAAATGATCTACTGTTTGGCATGATTCATGACACTGTTCTCTTTCTATTAACTCAGAGTTAATTATGTGACCTCTTCCTTTCCCCACCTGCAATTCTCAAATTGAATCCAGCATTCGAAGAGGCCTTGTTTCTCTTTGGTCGACAGTCACCACTGCTGTATTGAAATACACAGAAGTCAGCTCAGATCATGGGCTTCACCCCCCACGCCCACCCCCAAACTTACCAGCAGCTGCTTGGTGCTTACATGTGACCTATGAGGCTAACTAGAGCCCCAAGATACAGGCAACTTCCTGGACCATTGAGTCCATGTATCAGCACAAAATTGCAAGAAAACTTTAGGAGGGAAAAGACAGTAAAGCAGCTCTGAAAATAAAATTGCAGGGGCCGAAATTAATCTCTAGCGGTAGAACATTTCATGACCCCAAGCTCCTGCTGGAGAATTCTTTTAATCTGTGTAAGCTTCACTGCCTCTCATTGAGATGTACCTGTTTGGTTGTCTGGAATTCATTTTCCCAGGCATTTGTTTTCACAAATCTTTTCCTGTTATTTCTCTCTCTCTCTCTCTCTCTCTCTCTCTCTCTCTCTTTCTTTTTATTCTTCTTCTGATCTCTAATTTCTTTAAATCTCATGGCTTTCTTTGCCTCAAATGACATTTGCTAGTATTCTCAATTTAAGTCCAAAAGTAAACTTAATTTCCTGGTTGCTAACGGTTAGCACACAAAACTGCCAAAGTGTTTCTCTAACATGTAAATCTGGGCATCTTACTCTGTTGCAAAATTCTTTGACTGCCCTTATTATGCACTCAGAATAAAACTAAATTTCCTCATCAGGGACTGGATTTCATCATTCAATCAAACAAATGTGTTTTTATGGAGGGACCTATATGTCCCACACAGTTCTAGTACACAGAGATACAATATTAAAGAAAATATCATATACCCTTATGGAATTTACATTCTAGTGTGAGAGACCAAGACAATAAAAAAATAAGGAAGTCAGGGCACCTCGCAGCTCAATGGGTTAAGCATCCAGCTCTTGATTTCAGCTCAGGTCTTATTCTCAGGATTGTGAGTTCAAGTTCCACACTGGGCTCCATGCTGGACGTGGAGCAGACTTTAAAAAAAAAATGTGAGTCATATAATTTCTGATATAAACTATGAAGAAAATAAAGAAGGATAAAGGAGAGAGTAGCTAGGGGAGGGGTTCTTTAGCTAGAATGATGAGGGAAGACTTCTCTATAGAGCTGACATTTGACCTGAGACCTGAATGACAAGATTAATCAACACCTAAGTGTTTATAATAATTATATATTATTAACTGAATTTCATAGGTAACACTTTGAGATTTATAATAATTATATATTATTATAAACTCTTAATTCAAAGTGCTTGTTACCTATGAAATTCAGTTTTCTGTGCTCATTTATTCCCATATACATGAATTTTATTTTATAAGAATTATTTTGAATAACAGTCTAACATTGTCTGTTTCATCATACTGTTTCCTTGCAGACTAGATTTTTGTCCCTGGGTATGTCCTCTATATGAACAGAATCTTACAATCAGAGAAAAGCAAACTCTTTTCCAGTTAGCCCTCCTGCTACTTAAAATACCTGCCATCTTGGGCTTGAAATCTTCAAGTATTGTGAGACCTTGTACAATGGTGTTTCCTTCTTAGGTAGAAAATGAGAACGTTCAACATCAAAGACCTCTCCCAAGTCTAAAATGTCATGAGTCCATTTTGAGTCATATGTTTATGATCTACAGAAAACTAACACCTAAGTTGACAAAACCTATTAGTTTATGAGCTAATGTTTTAATGGCATGGGAGGTGATGAAAATAATTGATGAATTTATG
This sequence comes from Meles meles, assembly GCF_922984935.1. Classification (NCBI taxonomy): domain Eukaryota; kingdom Metazoa; phylum Chordata; class Mammalia; order Carnivora; family Mustelidae; genus Meles; species Meles meles. The sequence goes on along the minus strand of NC_060066.1, from coordinate 152,382,968 downwards.
CATTTTAAAAGTAATGTATGACAATTGGAGAAAGACAACTATCATATGATCTCCCTGATATGAGAACGTGGAGAGGCAACATGGGGGTTAGGGGGATAGGAGAAGAATAAATGAAAGAAGATGGGATTGGGAGGGAGACAAACCATAAGTGACTCTTAATCTCACAAAACAACTGAGGGTTGCTGGGGGAAGATGGGGTTGGGAGAGGGGGCTGGGATTATGGACATTGGGGAGGGTGTGTGCTATGGTGAGTGCTGTGAAGTGTGTAAACCTGGCGATTCACAGACCTGTACCCCTGGGGATAAAAATACATTATATGTCTATAAAAGAATAAGAAATAAATAAAAAATTTTTTAAAAAAGTAATGTATGACATAACTTTTCCTAGATCTATTATATGCTCAGATGCTTAATGGTTCAATGTTAGTGTTTTGATTCCTTTTAAATTCCAATGGATATATTTTTAGAAGACCCAAAGAATAGCCTTATCTTTGTAGTTTTTTTTTTTTAAAGATTTTATTTATTTATTGAGAGAGAGAGAGAAAGGGAGGGAGAGAGTGTGAACAGAGGAAGATTCAGAGGGATAGGGAGAAGCAAGCTCCCCTCTGAGCAGGGAGCCCTACATGGGGCTTGATCCCAGGAGCCTGAGATCATGATCTAAGCTGAAAGCAGACACTTAACTGACTGAGCCACGTAGGTGCCCCTCTTTGCAATTTTAAATGATATAAATAAAAGGAGAATGAAATAACAGTAGCGCACGTTTAAGGAGGTGTTATTAGGAACCATGCTCTAAGTCTCTACATATTAAAATTAACTCTCACAACAACACTGAGATAGGTTACTAGATTCTTTTACAAATGAGGAATCAAGATGTTATTATTTTAGTAGTCCAAAACCAGTAAGTGGAAGAGCTGGGATTTGGTTCCCAGCAGTCTAATATTAGAGGCTATACTTTTAATTACTGCGCTATACCATATTCTTAAGCCCTGTACTGAAGACCCTATCTGGAAAATGGCAAATTCACACTTAACAATTGGGCTATGAGAGAGAGGAACTAGAATAGTTTTTTGGGTTTTGTTTTGTCTTTTAAGATTTTATTTACTTATTGGAGGGAGAGAGAGCACACGTAAGAGAGGACAAGCAGTGGAGAGGGAGAAGCAGGCTGCCCATCAGCAGGGAGACAGGGAGACCGATGAGGGGATTGATCCTGGGATTGATCCCAGGACCCTGCGATCATGACCTGAGCAGAAGGCAGATGCTTAACCGACTGAGCCACCCAGGCACCCCTAGAATAGTTTTTACAGTTTGTTTTTTTTTTACATAAACGTGAATGTGGGGCTTAGAAGTTATTCTAAGAATCCCTTGAAAGACTTCTCTCTATCAAAAGAAATGATATTTCCAAGTGTTTATCAGTAGGTGAATGGATAAAGAAGATGTGATCATGCACACAGGTAAACACACAGTAGACTACTACTGAGCCATGAAAACAATGAGTTCTTGCCATTTGTGACAACATGGATGGACCTAGAGGGTATTATGCTAAGTGAAATAAGTCTGAAAAGCACAAATACTATAGGATTTCACATGTATGCAGAATCCAAAACAAACCAACAAACAATCAAAAAGCTGAAATGGATTCATAAATACAAAGAACAAACTGATGGTTGCTGAAGGGGAAATATGGGGGGGATGGACAGAATGGGTGAAGGAGAGTGGGAGGTACAGATTTCCAGTTATGGAATTACTGCATCACAGGGGTGAAACACACAGCACAGAGAATGTAGTCAGTGGTTCTGTAATAATGGCAGCCACACTTGTGGTGAGCAGAGCACAATGTATAGACTTGTAGAATCACTTTGTTGTGCACCCAAAACTAATGTAACATTGTGTGTCAACTATACTTCAATAAAAACAAACAGAAAGCTTTAAAAATGTGTATTAAGTGATTTTGCTGCCTTAGGAACAAAACAGAAAAGGTATTTACTTATTTTCTTTTGTTTAAAGGGAAAGTATGTTGTATGATAGTCTTGGTAAGTCGCACTATACAGTACAGGTAAGAGGAGGGGGAGGAAAGGAATTCTCATGCCTCTGTAAGTCCATTCCATAAGGAAGAAATCAATATCAAACTGAAATTACAAACAAATATGTAATAGCAGCAATAATGAGCTTCAAAAAAGTGGGGTAAAAGGGAAAGGAGTTCAATTCGTGTCCACGCTCAGATAAGCTAGATCTATGATCAATTTCAGGTGTGATGAGCCCAACTTAGCAGAATTTTGTATACTAGACTCATTCCAAATAGTAGCAAAATGTGACTTCAAGTTCCATATTATGCAAGTGTCCAACAAAGTTTATGAAAATATTAGGCTGGTAGCTGTGTGTGTAGGAGAAATAAATGCAAAATTCATATAGTATTTTCTTTTGTATCCATAGAACAAAAGTGAGATCCTGAGAAATAAAGACAACAATCTAGAGCACATGCTGCTGATTCTACAGACTTTTTTTTTTTTTTTTTTTTTTTTTGCCTCTAACAGGGATAGGAGCTTCTATCCACTCTGTTGAAAAGAAGAATAGCATTAGGTCCACTGCAATAACTCACCAGAAGACCCAGTAGGCTTTGAGACACAGACTATTACTGCTCAGTGAGTAGACTCTGATGGAAATACTTAGAGAAGGGATTACTGCCATTATTCTGGCTATTACCGACCAGTGGCCTGAGCCTATTAACAGGCAAAGCTTCAGAGGGGGCCTCTCACCGCCTAAATCTTGACTATGAGAGGACACCCTTGAACCATTCTCACCAGTATTTCCCAGTGTTCCACACTCCATTCTTACATGTGGGCTGAGCTCATGTTATCTCCTTGCAGCCATAAAGGTCTGGTTTATTTACAGCTACTTTAGTCAATTTTATAATCTTCACTAGGAGCAAGGCATTTGGGATGGGGCAGTAACAGAAGAATACACAGGTAATAAGACACAATCTCTACTCTCAAAAATCTGATTTCTTAAAAGAAAAAAAAATAAATAACCCAAGTAACTATGATGCAAGGCAAAGTGAAATTCATTTTCAAGACATTCCATAGGAGAAGCTGTAGGAGGACAAGTGTTAGGAATTCTTAAAATTCAGTATATCATATGGAATGGGGAGGCATCAATCAGTTGCAAGCAACAGACAACAGCCCTGGCTAATGTGAGCAAAAAGTAGATTTAATGAAGGGATAATGGGTAGCTGATGAAATCTCTAGGAGAGCCAGACATGGAAGCTTTGCAGATAAAAGCAATGTCCAAAATCACATACCACAGAGCTCACTGATGAAGGCACCGCTGCCACGGGAGCCAGACACAGATACCACAACATGTACTACTAACCATGGACAGTGGGTACAGCCTTCTGGCCCCAGAACCACACTCTGCAGTCTCTGAAACCTGGATGTTGCTGCTACCCCTCCCCTCAGAGTGGAGTCTGTGAAGTCCCTGCTCTTCCTCGTGTCTTCAGCGTCCAGCTGCAAGCCTCAAGTGATTATCGCTCATTGCCAGCATCTGGGGCACGGGCCCACATGGGAAATTCAAGGGTCTAGAAGAAGAGTCAAGAAGTTTTCACTTTCTTTAGTAGGAATTAGCTCTTTATAATTTGATGGGGTGGGGGCGACATCCACAAACACAAAATTCATTGCGGTATCTACTACATCAAGCAAGCTATACTGGGCACCCATTTTAAGAAGAGGAGGTCCCATTTTGGCTTACATGTCCTCTTTCTTTTGTCCAATAAGATAATGCTTTTTATCACTTAAGACCATCCTGTATTCCCTTTTATCTTAGAGCATTTTTTTCTCCTTGGTGAGATGTCTGCACAGGGACTCCTAGGATTTATTTAATCATGGTATTTTCATTTGTGTCCAGCATTATAAACGAGGCTATACTGAAGGACCAAATGCTTAGTTCAAGGGAAAAATAGAATTTGTTCAAATTAGATGATGGTGTCGAAGAAAAATAGATGTCACTGTAACATGTATTTCCAAAAAGACAGTGGTGATAACTCATAGAGGTGAATGGTTCACCTGACAACCAAGATAAGTTTCAAACTGTAGAAATAGAGGGTGACACAATCAGCTATTTGTGTCCTGACAATGAGCAATATTTGATACCATAAATTTAAGGATGCAGAAGGATGTTAGACCGTGGAGAAATGCAGAAAAGGGAAAAATCTCACCCAAGCATTTAACAGAATAATATGGAAAAGGTTTCCCTAAGAGGTTCTGAGTCACTAATAGATACTCCCTTGATTTCCTCTGACCAGTAAGTGAAAAACTTTCGGTAACTGAGAAGAACTTGCAATGGAATGATCATCTAACACAAATGATACAAAAGATTCAAGGTATTCTTTCTGAATTTCAGACTCATATCCACAAATGTCTACCAGACGCTGAGCTTAAATCTTCCCAAGGACATAATACTCATCACCCCTAGTTGAACTTACTCTCTTCTCACCAGTTCAGGTTTTCCACCTAACATGCCCCCCTCAGTGAATGATGCCCAGGCAACCAACCAAGACCTTGAATGTTACCAGCAAGTCTTTCCGCTCCTAACCTCCTACATCTAATCTATCGCAATTGTCACAGTCACCCTGGCTCAATTCCTAGGCCCCTGTCCCAGGAATCACAGTCGTGTGCTTACACTTGCCTCTTCAGCCTACCCTGTTGCCCAGAGCCACGCACCATGAAGCAGTCAGAAAGGTCTGCTAAACAGGAATCTCATCATGGCTCCTCCATACATGGATTTTGGGGTTCAAATGAATCTGGTTTGAAATTTTAACTTCTCCATTTAGTAGTAAGATGGTCTTGGGCAAGTCACTCAGCCCCTCTTAGCCTCAGTACATCCACCTTTAAATGGAAAATAATGCTTTTTCGCATGGAGAGTCCTCTCAGGGTTAAGTGAGAACATGTGTTAAAAGTGTGCTGCATAGTAGCCAGCATAAAGTAAATCCCTCAGTGGAATTTTCCATCATCATTATCAAGAAGTAAAGTCTTTTTGGTGTGGATTTGCAATTAGAGAATTCTAATGCAAAGCTAGTTCATTTTTTTTGAATAAAGAAACAGAAAGGACACTGGATAAAGGATTATTTGCATGCCATAAGGAGTGCCATGTAACAAATGACACTCTTGGAATCCCCCAAGGGGAAAAGGGATTGTTTACTTCTTAGTGGGAGCAGTGTGCAAAAAGAAAAAAGAAAAAAGAAAAATCCACCAAGATGCATGAGGAGTGACAACAGCAACAGCTGCAGCACCATTAAATGTTTTGCAGGTATTCATTCATTTATGTATTCATCAAACATTTATTAAGCACCTACCATGTGCTCTGTTCTTCTTGTTGGGAATATCAAGAATAAAATTCAAAGCATGCTCTTAAAGAAGCTCACAGTTCAGTGAGAAAACCATACTTGAATGTGTTTTATATGGTCATAGAATATATCTCCCATCCTTTGATACCTTCAAGATCTCCATCAAGAGGGGAAGGAACCAAAGGAAGTGATAAGAGCAGGACAAGGGTTGGGGGGAAATGAAGGTCATTCAAGACAGAAAGAGCAGCATATGGACAGACGCTTCTCCCAGATATCCTGATTGTTGGGTCAACAGTGAGCGTTTTAATGTATTTGAAGCATGTGCATCTTCTTATGGCAGGCCCTTGAACAGCATCCTGAGACAACAATTAGTATGGTACTGTTGACTCTAGAATCTGGGAACATCCAAGGTGTCTCTTTGATCACTGCCTCTCTCTAGTATCCAAGTTTAATTGATTCAAAAAACCAATTCTCAGGGCGCCTGGGTGGTTCAGTGGGTTAAGCCTCTGCTTTAGGCTCAGGTCATGATCCCAGGGTTCTGGGATCAAGCCCCGCATCAGGCTCTCTGCTCAGTGGGGAACCTGCTTCCCCCTCTCTCTCTGCCTGCCTCTCTGCCTACTTGTGATTTCTCTCTCTGTTAAATATATAAATAAAATCTTAAAAAAAACAAACAAACCCTAATTCTTCTCAGTCCCTTCTCTTTCGAAATGCACCAAGGGGATTAAATCTGCCCTTCTTCTATACTCTAGCCACCCACTTCCACCTGACCAAACACTCTGAAAGATGCAGTGGCCTCTGGCTTGTTGCAGGGATAGCAGAAGCCAGGACTGGAGAAATGTAAGGCCACGTTTTAGTTAACTGAATCATATCTTAGTGCCAAACAAGGATTTTTCAGGCTCTGTGTGTCTCACAGGGAGGGAGTCCACAAAGCACTCTCAGTCATCTGTCTCTATCTCTGTCTCAGTCTCTTTCCTTTCTCCCTGCCTCCCGCCTCCTCCCACCCTTTAGTCTCTCTACCACCTTCATATCTCTGTTCAGCCATCCAAACTATTGTTCAAGAAAACTAAACTCTTTCCCATAAAATTTCTTCCTGTACTTTCCTGCCATCATTACTCATGGCATTCTCTTCAGCCCAGTCACTGAGAGTCCTAGAGAAGGAAAGAGGGACTATGGCTCCCTCAATTCCAATTTCAACTCCTTCTCAATAAGCTCTATAGTTCCCCCCTGACCTCTTAACTAATATTAAAGTTATGTTACCTAAATTTGAATCCCTGTTCCACCTCTATCTATAAGAACTTTGGAGAGTTACTTAAAAACCTCTCTGTATCTCAGTTTCTTCATTTGCATAATGGGGAAAATGATAGTATCTACCTAATATTTTATGATAAAATTAGTTAAAATACATAGTTAGAATAATGCTAGTATGTAGTAAATGGTAAATATTGCCACTGGTATCTATGAAGAAAGCACACTTCACAAAGATATTCACTGATCCTACTCAGGAAAAGTTACACATCTTTGAAGGAAAGGACATTTAGGCAGTTGGCATTGCATCAATACACTTCCTGGGTTAGCTATTCCACCCTCTCCCCATCTCACCGTGAGAAGTTCTTGGTCTTCTTACCTTAGCATAGCTCACCAACTACATGGGGAGTCTGGGTCTTGATCTCAGAACTGATTCAAAGTATCTTAGGCCCAAACATGAGAGTCTGGGGGTCACACAAGGGAGTGTGGGTTTCAATTCCAAAGCAATAGGTGTCCACTAAGATTCCCACAGGAGGAAATGATGATTAGATTTTAATTGTATTGTTTTTAAAATATTTTATTTATTTATTTGTTGGAGAGAGAGAGAGCAAACACAAGCAGCAGACAGAGGGGGAAACATGGAGCCTCATGTGAGACTTGATCCCAGGACCTTGGGATCATGACCTGAGCTGAAGGCAGGCACTTAGTTGACTGAACCACCTAGGCATCCCCAAATGTTCATTTTAGAAGGAGAATTCTGGCAACAGTTTATGTAGATATACTGGGTTGGAGGTAGAAATGGCTGGAGTCAGGGAAACCATATAATGCACTATTGGAATAGTCCAGGCAAAAAATGATGGGGACCTGGGCTTAAGCGTGGCAGAAGAAATGGAAATGGACATCTTCTGAAGTAGACGCACAAGGACTTGGGCATGAAAGGGGAAGACAGAAAGTTTTTAGCTTGGGCCACTGGCTAGGTGGCCATTAGTTGAGACAGAGAATAAGAAATATGGAGGAAACTTGAAGGGAGAATAATGAGCCCTTCCTTTGAGCATATTAAGTTTGAGTATTTCTGAGTAGAGGCATATAGTAAGCTATTGGAAAGATGGATCTGCCTCTGGGTAGAAATGTCCAAGAGAAAAGACCTAGGAGACATCAACACATAAGTGAGGGCCAAGTCATCAAAACTGATAAGATCACCCAAGAGGAAGATACAGATCGGGAGGAAAAGGATCAGGAACAAAACCCTAACATCCAAGTGTAAGTGAGAGAGGGCACAGTCAGGAGACAATGGGAGAACCAGAAAGTGCAGAGTCACAGAAGCTAAGAGGTGAGCAACATTCAAGTTTGTTCATCTGACTCAACATTGATAGAACACCTATGTGCCAGGCCCTACAACAGGTGCTGCAACTACATCTGCAAAAAGCAAAAGAAAAAAGAATTGTCTCTGGCCTCCCAAAATTATCTTCCGAGGGACACAAAGAAGGAACAGGTAGGTGGTAATACGATGTTATCAAAAAATCTAAAATAGGCAAGGGGATTGAGAGTGATGGGAGAAGAGATGGGTGCCATTTTATTTATTTATTTTATTATTATGTTCAGTTAGCCAGCATATAGCACACCAATAGTTTTTGATGTAGTGTTCAACGATTCATTAGTTGCATGTAACACCCAGTGCTCATCACCACATGCACCTCCCTTAATACCTGTCACCCGGCTACCCCACTGCCCCACCCCCTCCCTTCTGCAACCCTTAGTTTGTTTCCCTGCATCCAGAGTCTCTCAGAGTTTGTCTCCCTCTCCGATTTCTTCCCATTCAGTTTTCCCTCCCTTCCCCTGTGCTCTTCTGTGCTATTCCTTATGTTCTACATAGGAGTGAAACCATATGATAATTGTCTTTCTCTGCTTGACTTACTTCACTTAGCTTGATCCCCTCTGGTTCCACTCATGTCGATGCAAATGGTGGGTATTCATCCTTTCTGATGGGTGCCATTTTAGATAACTGGGTCATGGAGTCCTTGTTTAAGAAGTGACATACACAGAGACCCAGATGAAGAGAAAGAGAGCCATGAAAATTTCTGGGAGAATAATGTTCTAGAGGCAAAGGCACCAGCACATACAAAGGCCATGAAACAGCACTGTTAGCTTGTTTGTGGAACAGTGGGTAGGGCAGTGTAGCTGTGGTCTGGTAAGTAAGGGGGATGTAATAGAAAAATGAGGCAAGAGAGTTGGCCCTGGGCCAGACCATGCAGGGTCTGGCTGAGAGGTCAAGTGTGATGACTGAGAAGATGCTATTCGATTCAACAATTAACAGACCATTGATGACCATCGTGAGAGCAATTCAGTCAAGTGTTGTGGAAAGAAGCCAAAGACACTGCAGGAGTTGAGAACTGGATTGCACAAGAGAAAGGAGAGAAAGCAAGTACAACTCTCTTTCAAGATGTGTGTGAACAAAGGAAAGGAGAAAGGGCAGGAGGCTGACCTCATTGCAGGGCTGAGACAGGATTTGTTTTAAGATGGGGAAAACTTGACAAAAAGGAAGATGTAGGAGAGAAAGAGGGAGAATCATGGACAAAGCAAGACCCCGTGGACAAAACAGTAAGACCAGAAGCACAAGGGCAACAAAGCTCCAGAGAGGAGGGAGAATCTCTAGTTGCATGGAGCTGTGCGCATGCAGAAATGGTGGCAGGGAGGCGGGCTTGGGAGTTCACGTGCACTGGCCTCGGTCCTTTCTGAGAACAAAGAGGCAAAGTCCTGTGTTGACAGGGGAGGGGACTTGATAGGAGTGGGAGCCTGGCAAGGGGAGGAAAGGCTATCTGGAGAGGAAGTGGCCAGGAATCAGGGGAGATGTTGGGAGAGTGGCAGCCCACACTGAAAACATTAACAAAGGCAGAGAGCCCAGGAGAGCGTTTGAGAACTCCTGCATCTAGTGACAGCCAGGACAGAACCTTGAGGGGTGGGGAGGGAGTCAGGCCAGAAGGGACCCTGGCGGGTAAATGGGAAGAGACAGGAGAAGAATAGGAGCCATCTGGGAAGCTGATGCGTACACACTAGTGCCAACTGCTAGTGTGAAAAAAGTGGTGGTTAACAAGAAAATCCACCCTGTACAATTTCTATGAATTTAGCAATGCATATGCACAACTAATTAAATTCATATACAATCTGTCCAGATCCAACTATTTCCTTTGTTTCTAAAGTTCTGGGAAAGCAAATCTTTCAATTATGGTGACCTGATAAGTACTTAAAAAGTATTTCAACTTTCCTTATCAGGACATTACAGAACAGTGATTCAGAACACGGTCTCTGGCGCAAGGATGCCTGGGTTTGGATTCCTCCTTTGACCCTTATCAGCTCTGTGACCTTATTAGCCCCAGACCCTTATCAGCTCTGTGACCTTGTCAAGTTACTCTCTATATCTCATTTTTCTTAACTGTAAAATGAAAAGAACGGTAATATCTACCCTCATCATTATTATAAATGGAAGTTATTTAGAACAGGATCTGGCAATATGAACACTGTATATATACCTGTTTGACAATTAGAATTCTCTTTCGGTCAGTAATAACGCAAAGCATTGGACACGAATTAGCCTAATCCTCATTTGAAACCTGTAAGATAAGGTTTTATTGTTCCCATTTCACAAATGAAATAGACTCATTTTCCAAGGCCATTCAGCAAGGTAGAAGAAGTGTCGGGATTTGAACCCCTGTATATCTGCTCCCAAAGCAGTACTCTTTTCACTAAATCACTATATACCAGGAAGGTTTTTGCTTGAAAAGGCTACACCTGTGTGTAATTTCCAAGTACAGAAGATCAGGGATGTACTTGATGCTGTTCCTTTTTGAGTCGCTTATGTGGTCTGTTTCCACATGCATCTCAGCTATGGAATCCAAATCATATCACACACTCCCACACAAACATACACACACACACACACACACACACACCCCTACACCAAACCCGGGACTGAATCAAAGCCCAGATTTTGAGGTTAAATTTAAAGAATGTTAGTTTTGGCTTGGTCATTTGAAACCTTTAATAACATTTGATACATTGACTTTCAGCCACCCTGAAGTCTTTTCAAAATGTCAACAGAGAGGATTGATTTGTAGTCACTTTTATATAGCTGCTCAAGCCCTTCCACGCTACGTAGATGACTGATGAAAATGAAATGAGCCATTTCCACTGTCTACCTTCGGAATTCCCTCCACAAACGGCACCAGCCATTTCTATTCTCGTCCCTTGCTGGCACCAAGCCTTCAGCTGCAGCCCGGCTTCTCAAACGCTGGTCCAGGCTGCTCTGTGATGATGTTGTCACAGGTCTGCAGCAAAATGGAGAAAAATAGAATAAAAACATCCACACGTGCTCAGTGTACTGAGGTTCCTCTTTTGGAAAGGACCATCTTGTCAGAGATTCAGAATCACAGGATGTTCAAGATCATAGCATCGCACACTCCAGAGCCAGATCTGTGACGTCAACTCGCAGCCTCACTACCTACCCTGGTACCTCAGTTTCCCCTCTTTTAAATGAAAAACGTTACAAGTTTCTGGTGAAGATTGAGTTCATGTGTATAAAACATTTAAGAATGTGCCCTGCACATAGCACTCAAAACACATAACTCACTGGCATCATCATGGCATCTTACTCTTTTGATCTTCTTAGTTTAAGAAATTGTCTTCACTTTTATAAGCAGGGTCACGAGTACATGGTTGTTGCAGATGTTGATTTGGGGTGGTTTTTTTTGGGTATATTTAGTTGGTTCTTGTTTTAATATTCTTGCTTGACAAAATAAAAAGTGTAAATGATGTCATTGGCACATGGTGTTTGTTGATTCTTGTTCATTTTGTCCTTTGGTGTTGTTTTAATATTCTTGGTGGCCAAAAGAAAAAGTTGACAAACGAGGTCAGTCTCCAAATTAATTTCTAATTTTTTCCCATCCATGAAACCCCCCAACTTGGGCCCCCCTAGTCAACCTTAGGAATTCTCTCTTAGCTCCACCCCCAGCCCCGTACTGCCCCGGATTGTAGCGCATCCCATTTTCATTCAAGTCAGTGGGATAAAGGAATACAATAAAAACAGCTAGTGTAACTCCTGGGACACTTTTGCCAACCCATCTAATTAAAGACTGCAGCAGTTATTCGGGCAAAGCAGAAAGATTACCATCGGCTTAAGTAATGAAACTAGTTTTATAATTCGAGCATTTGGGGCACTAAGAGGGCAGCGTGTCCATTTGCTTTACAAAAATATCTCATGTGGTTGAGCCAAGATTTTTCTTTTAAATGTGAAATAACATCAATTTAATCAGAATTAACTCGACCCACAAATATATAGAAAGTCTTAGATTGAGACTTACTCTTCTAAAAACCTTAAACTTCTGCAAATATTTTCATAGACGGCTATAATTGCTATTCTGGGAAGTCTGTTAAGCAGCAGTTCTCAAAGTAAGTGATTCAAAACAGTATTCCCCTGAATACTATGTTAGTTTCCTGGCGCTGTCGAAACACCATACCAACAAACTGAGTGGTTTAAGCAACAGATATTTATTCTCTCACAATTCTGGAGGCTAGAAGTCTGTGATCAAGTTGTCCTTAGAGGCCACCTGCCCTCCAAAGGCACTATGGGAGGCTGTGTCACAGACTCCCGTCCTAGCTTCTGGTGGTTCCTTGGCCAGTGGAGTTCTGCCTAGGTGTGTGTCTGTCTTCATGTTCAAATCTGCCCCTTTTATAAGGACGGCAGTCACATTGGATTAGGGGCCCAGACTATTCCATTATGTCCTCATTTTAAACATTTGTAATGACCTTGGTTCCAAATAAGGTCATATTCTGAGCTACTGAGAATCGGAGCTTGCTAGAGACTGAATGCTTCTACTCTCCCAGCTTCAAATGTTGAAACCCTATCTCCAATGTGATGGTATCTGGAGGTGAGGGTTTGGGGAGGTGATTAGGTCAGGAGGGCAGAATCTTCATGAATGGAATTAATGCCCTTATAGAAGAGACCCCAGGGAGCTCCCTTGCCTCTTCTACCATGTGAGGACACAGCGAGAAGATGGCCATATATACACCAGGAAGGTGCTCACACTGACATTGAATTGGCCAGTGACTTAATCATGGATTTCCAACCTCTGGAACTGTGAGAAATAAATCTTGTTTAAGCCACCCACTCTATAGCTTTTTTGTTATAGCAGCTGAACTGACAAGACAAGATTCCAATATGGGAATTTGTGGGGGAAGAGGAATGACACAATTCAACCCATAATAAATACTCTTCCAAAAGAGAGTTCTAATACCAAAGATATTGGGAATTTTTGCCAACTCCACACTATCCACATTCATAAAGCACATCACATCTTAAAAATATCAAGGCTCCCTAAAATAAAGAAACTTTGTACAACAAGAAGACTTTGTAAAACCCAGTTTTCTCAAAATTAGATGACTTGGAAAGCTATTTTCTTAAATGACACTTATTTACATCCCACCCCCATAACCCATAGAGTACCCCTCAGAAAATGTAATTGAATTTCAAGCAGGAGAGCAGCCCAAAGCTGAAATCATGGCCATTTTCTATAATAACTGAGAAAACAAATTCTAGGCATGGCAGCAAGCCTATGATGGTCTGCAACCCTCTGGTCTCTTCTTGTCTCTTTGGGAGGAGAGGAGGAGGGTTACAAATCCCGGACACAGAAGCTCTTTGTGACAATTATGACAGACTCAGAATCAAGTGGCCAAAAGGGACACCATCATTAAAGGCGGAGGGAAAAACACGATGCTGACATTCTGCCAAAGCTCTTTAAATGAGGTCATGCACTTAAGTGCAGAGACGATTGCTGATAACCAGCAATGCAGGCAGAATTGGTGGGAAACAACAGACATGGTGGTGGCTGTTTTATGAGTGGGAAGGGAAAGGAGGGGGATGAGCCCCAGAGCTGTCCTAACCTCCGCCTCTGATCATCTGAGCCACAGCTGGCTGCCTTGGGCAGGTGCTTAGCGGCTCTCTGAGCCCCAGGTGCTCCTGGGCCTGAGCTCAGCTGCCACCCTGGGAGCCTGGGAACTGTGGTTCCTCGCCCTGCTAATCCCACTCTACACGCCCCCCTGCTTGACAGGAGCAGGAGAGAAGTCACTGTGCTGGGGCTGATGTGCTTTTCTTCTCAAGCAGATGCTGCTTTATTGGACGCCTGACTTTGCGATTAACTTTGGCTTATTTTTTGCCATATGCCTTTTCCAAAGCTGCTTTAGCTCTGGGTGCAAGCCGAGTCGGTGCGATTTCGTTAATCCAGGACTGCCTCTGCTCTCTGCATCTGGCTCACTGCTGGGGCTGCAGACAGTACTTTGCTCTCCTCCTTTGGCCTGGCTAGAACAATCGCGGGTCTATGGGTCTCGACAGGCTCATTATCGATTTAGCCCACAGACTCCTATCAGACCCTGCAGAACCACTATCTTCATTCTGAGCTGTGAGAAAAAAATATGCTAAATATGATAACACCTGTGGAGTCTTTTTCAGGCCTGATATGGAAAAGAAGAAATGAACAATCGTAGTGCAAGAGGAGAAGGACAGCCAATCAGAAGCACTGAATTGGAAGGCAAGCTCGCCTCAGGTATGTGAAGATGTGGAAAGTGATACCCGAATTTTGATGAGAAACAAATATTGAATAAAACATTTGAAAACAGATGGGGGAAGAACACGATGTCTGCTTTTTAAAGAAAACCCACTCAACTGGATTCACATAAAGGCAGTGCGATCGAGTCGTAAAAGGCAGTTGGCATCTTCTGGTTAAAAATGAGGCTTTGAAAGCAAATTTCCAGGGCTTTCAATTATAGCCTCTAAATTCCACACGGAGGCCCTTATCCACATGAAACAACCGCTTGCCAGGTGAAATGATTGGCTGAACAGATCAGAAATGGAGATGCTGGAGCAATGTTAGTGTCATGAAACCCAAGCAAACACCGTCTGAATGATAAGCCCAGACTCCCATTTGGCTTTTATTTGAAGCCATAGAAGATCCATTTTGTTTACTATTGTCACACTGCAGAGGACTCAGTACACACACACGTAAACACACACACACACGTGCACACAAACATGAAATTTTCTGCTTCCCCATTTAGAAAAAGGAAGAAAAACATCTGTCCTGCGGCCCGCTTGCCAAGGGCACACATGCTTCCCTGAGCTCCCCTCTCCATTCCATTTTAGGGAGGCCATGAAACAAAATAAAGATGAACCCATTGGGGGAGACCATGGGAAAATAGTACTCGGTTCTCCTGGTGAGAAATTGAAACCCAACAAGACTGTTGGATAAAATGCAATTGTTCTTCAGTCAGCAACATATCGTAAATTCCACCTTAGAAACCAAACCAAAGGATTGCAAAAAGCTTGGAGATCGGGAAGGAAAACAAAACACAGGAGGGTGGTTAGTGATTCCCCACAAGTGGTCTGGGGTGTTCTTTAAAACTGCATCATGATGACGGGCTCCCTGCAGGGCTTTTTCTAAGCAATTCCTTCTAAATGCCCCCAGAGTGGGAACATGTTGCAAGTTCAAGGAAGAATGAATTTCTGAGAGGGAATACACAACCTCTTTGGGATCTACGAACCAGAAGGTGGTGCAGGAGGGCATTCTGGAGCTAGCAATTACAATTGCCACAAGAGATAAAATATGATGGGAATCTAACCTCTTCTGGCAAAGTTTGTAATATTTTGCCAAGTTTTCACGAGCAAAGAAAAAAAAAGCATTTCATTTCTAATAGTGCATCTCTCTTTCCCATTCCAATGCCACCCGTTTTTGTTTTGTTTTGTTTTGTTTCCACTAATAAATCATCTTAACAGCCATGTGGAAGTCCTGAGATGAATTTCTACTCAAATACGCTCTATTTTATCATTGAGATGAACTGTAAGACAGGTGTGCCGTGGCCCTCCAAAGCCTTCCAGAAGGCTGTATCCTCTAACACAATGTTCTCTATCTTGGTGGAACCTGGGTATATCATCTGGGAAGGGTTTTATTTTTATTTTTTATTTTTTTAAAATGTTGATGCCTAGATCCTCCTCCCCAGAGATGCTGATTTATAATTGGTCTGTGTTGCAGACCAATTGTATAATTGGTCTGTGGGGGCTTATTGTCCTTTCAGAATTATTTCTCTAACATCCTGTTGCTTTCTTGACCTTCCAGGATTCCCCACAGGCATCTCTCCTGAATCATCAATGGTACTTTAAGTCTGAGGTGCAGCCCAGTGAATGGGCCTGGTATCCTTTTCTTCAAGAGCCTAATAAACAAAGTAGACTCCCTTCTCCCTGCTATCTGACCTCTCAGTCTCCCCACATCCAATATACCAGATGCACCTCACACAGAAAGGAAACTTAATGGAAGGATGGGGGCAATTTTGGGAAGGAGCTATGAGTCTAGAAATGTACAGGAGGGGGGCACCTGGGTGGTTCAGTGGGTTAAGGCCTCTGCCTTCAGATCAGGTCATGATCTCAAGGTCCTGGGATCAAGCCCCGCATCGGGCTCTCTGCTCAATAGGGAGCCTGCTTCTCTTCCTCTCTCTCTGCCTGCCTCTCTGTCTACTTGTGATCTCTGTCTGTCAAATAAATAAATAAAATCTTCAAAAAAATGTACAGGAGGTTCTACTGAATTGGACTTTCCTGAGCCGGAAAGGGAGGGTATCCCTCATGGGTAGTTCCCCCACTATTTACCAGGGTTCCCTGCCAGCATGGTAGCTAGCTCGTCTACCAAAATTCCTTTCTAAAGTCTCTCAGTAGAAATCTCTATCTTCTCGGGGAAAATGCAACCCTCTTCACTCCCAGACCAGTCCCCCATACGCCATATTCCACAGATTTCTGCAGTCTTGAGAAGTGGCCATTTGTGAAAACCAGGTGGGCTGTGTTACTGTCAGCCTTCCAAGCTCCTCAACTTGCCAGAGGAGTAATGGAGTCCAGTCCCAGGGGCCAAAGTGGTCCTAGATCCTCCAGTTGAGCTTTCTTGGTGGTAGCTTACCACCAGAGTTGTAGTCCTACCAGTTACTTCAACTAGAGCATCTACAATTAGGCAACCTATGTCCAGAGGGTGTAATTTGTCCCTTCCCACTCCTTACTCATATCACTACAGTCTTAGTTTGGGGTCTCAAACTTAAACTTAACTTCAGAGACCAGGAAGATAAGGGGGTATAAGACAGTAAGGAATGTTGGTAACTTAATTCATTTAATGCTATTCAACACTGTCTTAGTGTATTAGGGTCTCCATAGGACCCTGAATTAGTTAGTTAGAGAAAGAGAACCAGTAAGATATGAATATATATATACATATTTTTTTCTCCATATGAAATTTTGTGTATATACAGAATGTAAATTTATTATGAGGAATTGGCTCACGCATTTTTGGAGGCTGAGAAGTTCCGCAATCTGTCCTCTGCAGGCTAGAAGCCCAGGAGAGCCGATGGTATAAATTTAGTCCAAGTCCCAAGACCTGAGCATGGGGGTTGCCAATGGTTTAAATCCCAGTACAAAGGCTGAAGGGGATGAGATGTGATGGCTCAACTCACACAGGAAGGCAGGAAGCAAAGCAGGGACAGTTCTCCCTTCCTCCTCCTTTTATTCTCTTCAGATCCTCAACAGACTAGATGATGCCCACCCACAAGGAGGAAGGCAATCTTCTTTATTTCGTCTGATTCAAATGCTAATCTCATCCAGAAGCACCCTTACAGACACACTCAGAAATAATGTTTACTCTGTACACACCATGGTCAGTCAAGTTGACATATAAAATTAGGTATCCCAAACACTAAAGGCATTAAATGTAAAAATTATGAAAAAATTATAAAAAATTATTGTGACATACAAACAAAATACATTTGAGAATCTAAGTCAGCCCACTGCTTCCAGCTTTTGAACTCTGATCCGAATCTATATTGAGAAAAGAACACCTCTTCATCCAGCCTTCAAGACATATGTCCCAGCCTTGGCATTCAACAGGTGTTACGATTGAGTTCAAAAAGATGTTTTGGGGGCACCTGGGTGGCTCAGTGGGTTAAAGCCTCTGCCTTCGGCTCAGGTCATGATCCCAGGGTCCTCCGGCTCGGCAGGGAGCCTGCTTCCTCCTCTCTCTCTGCCTGCCTCTCTGCCTACTTGAAATCTCTGTCTGTCAAATAAATAAATAAAATCTTAAAAAAAAAATGTTTTGACCATTGCTTCCCCTCCAGGAAGAGGACTTACCTTAATCATCATCTAGGGTCTATACTAACATTAGTGGCTATGCTCTCTGTCCTCCTGCTCAACAATGCTGTAATTATGTTCGCTTTTACACTCTTGATAAAGCTGCTGTCTTTACCCCCACTCCCACCAGCTGGCTGATACCCATTTCCATCTCAAGTCTCAGCTGGTATGGTACCACCTCAAGAGAGCCTTCTCTACCATACCACCACAATTTCGACCTGTCGTGCATCCCCATAGGACCCTGTATTGACCTGCTCATAAAACCCTCCATAGTTTTAAATATCTGCTCTATGCATATTGACTAACTGGAAACAATTTGTAAGTCAGATGACATTGTATATTAGTGAGGTTGTGTATCAACAGGAACAACATAAACTTAATACCACTGGCCAGAGTGAAAATTTGCACAATACATAACAGCACAGAAATTCAACTCCTAAGTATAAACCCCAGGGAAACTATTTCAATGCATTCAGGGACATATTGATGAGAATGTACATACAGTATTATCTGTCACGTACATCATCAGGAAAATGGATAAACTGTCTTAACTAAAGAATATTCATAAAATGGATCACTACGCAACAATAAAAATAAAGAAATTAAAGCTCTACATACCAGTAGATAAATGTCATAAGCATAATTCTAAGAGAAAAATTTGAGTTATACAAGACTACCTGCAGCATGGTGTAGTTTATGTCAAGTTTAAAAATACCTCCACACAATTATAACTTGTTTGGGGAACACATAGATGGAGTAAGTTGTATTAGTTTGCTCAGGCTGCTGTAACAATACCATGCTGTAAGAATACATTGTTACACACTGTTACATACAATATGCAACAATACTATACCAGTACCGCAACCTGGATGGCTGAAACAATAGAAAAGTGTCTTAGGGTTCTGGAGGCTATCAATGTCTTATGGTCTGGAGATCTCAATCTGAGATCAAGGGGTCAGCAGGGTTAGCATCTGAAGGCTGTAAGAGAATCTGTGCCATCCATGTAGACTAGCTTCTAGCAGTTCGCTGGCAACCTGTAGTGTTTCTTGACTCATCGATGTGTCATTCTAATCTCTGCCTGCCTCTGCCCATGGCTTCTCCCCACGTGTGTCTATCTCTGTGTCCTGCCCATGGCTTCTCCCAGTGTGTGTATATCTCTGTGTCTTAATTTCCCCCTTTTTATAAGGACACAGTTATAGTAGATTAGGGCCTACCCTCATAATCGTTTCTTTCTGAAAGAGAGGAGGCAGGGCAGAGGGAGAGAGAGAGACAGAATTTTTTTTTAAGATTTTATTTATTTATTTGACAGACAGAGATCACAAGCAGGCAGAGAGGTAGGCAGAGAGATTAGAGAAAGTAGTCTCCCCGCCGAGCAAAGAGCCTGATGAGGGACTTGATCCCAGGACCCTGGGATCATGACCTGAGCTGAAGGCAGAGGCTTTAACCCACTGAGTCACCCAGGCACCCGAGAGAGAAAATCTTAAGGAGACTTCACGCTGAGCATGGACTTTGAGATCATGACTTGAGCCGAAATCAAGAGTCAGACGCTCAACCAACTGAGCCACACAGGCGCCCCTCTAATAATCTTTCTTTAACCTGACAATTTGTAAATGCCTTATTTCCAAATAGAGTCACATGCACATGTACTAGGGGTTAGGACTTAAACATATTTGGGGGGATACAATTCAATCTATAACATAAATGTGTAAAGAAATGCATGGTAATGATAAATGCTGAATTAAGTGAAGTGGTTTCTTCAAAGGAAAAGGAGGGACGTGTTTGTGAACTTCAACAGCCATGAGAATATTTTATGTCTAAAGTAGATCATGCATATACAAATATTCACTCTATTATTCTTTATAGTTCCTTTAATGTCTAAAATACTTTGTAATAATTATAAAATATGTATTTTATGATAATTAAAATATTTTTTCTTCAAATTATACTGTAAAATCTGTGAGAGCAGAGCCTTTGTATCACCAACCCAGGACAATGTCTGGCTTGTAATAGGTATCTAGCAAGTCCCTGAATTAATTAATGAAGCAGACATCATTGTACTATGTGGAGATGAGGAAAATGATGTTATGATCACATTATTCTACAGATGATCAGCAGAGTCAGGACTCTAACTCAAGTGCCCTTACTTTCCAAATATCACTATTGCCCTTTCTTGATGAGTAGGAGGAGAAGTGAGGGCCCAGAAATCCAAGGAGCTGTTGCTCCTTTATTGTTATCACTGGATATTCAATAGTTAATTGAGCAGAGACACTCACAGCCTCTTGAATAACAAACCAACTACTTGAGAACTTAGATATCAAGATGTTAATATGTGGAGATCTACAGCCACTGGAATTTTAATGCCTGCCACTGTATGAATCTGGTTGAATACAGGTGGGTAGCCCTGAAGAATTACAATGATTATATCTTCCTGTGGCAAAGGTATATAAACAAAGTACTAGAGGGATCTAGAGTGGGGAAAGGCATATGTTATAGCACATCTCTAGGGATAATTTTATCTAGTAAATCTTCCATTATTCTCAATTATCTTCCCTTATTTAGGGATTGTCTCTGGTCCACAGAAGTTCATCTTTCCAGCAAGTTCATACTATATGTCCCCACACCTCTCCTCTTGGTTGATTCAACCAGGGATAAGCACCAGATCAATATTAACAATTGGTGGATGTGGAACTGGGATGTGGAACTGGGACTGAGAAGTATTGGTCAGTCTTTGCATCTGATTGGAACCGTAACATCTGAATTTGGATGCTCTCAGGTGGCCATATTTCACATGTTGGACAAGAAACCTAGAAACCTAGAAACCTAGATGTGGAACTGGGACTGAGAAGTATTGGTCAGTCTTTGCATCTGAATGGAACCGTAACATCTGAATTTGGATGCTCTCAGGTGGCCATATTTCACATGTTGGACAAGAAACCTAGAAAGAGAATCTATAGACAAAACCAGAAATGGGGATAGAAAAAGAGAGAGAAAGCCAGTGAATCATGAGAAATAAAGATAAGGGATAAAAAAGGGAGAGAGCCAGACTTTCCAGGTGCTCAAAATCCCTCCTGAGGTCCACCTTTTCTTGGGTCCTGTAAAAGATCCCTATGTCCTCAAAATAAACATCCATTTCACTTAAATGAGGTCAACTTAGTTTTTGTAACTTACTTGTAACCGAAGAGACCTGACTCACATAGGTTGGCAGATGGTGGAGACAAAACACAAAAGATAAAGGAATGAATTTCTCAGTCTAACAGGTGGCAGGAATGAGGCACCCAGTCCCATTCTTCCAGCCTCACCCACCTGCTACCTTTCCATCCCACTCAGCAAATTTCTATTTAAAAAATCCAGAACGGGAAACAAATAAAACAAAACCTTCTAAATTATTAGCACAAGCCAAATGGAGCTGGACAGCCTCCAGCTACCCACCAACCACCCTCAAGCAGCTGTCTCTAAGAGCTAAATGGGAACAACCAAGACAATAGGAATTCGGCTTTGGGAACACACAGGAGTCTGACCCAGTGCCAGGCAGGTAGTCATGGGAGTGGAAAAGGGTTTCAGAGCTGAGAAGTTTGAGTGATGAAGGTAAGAACTGGCAAAAAGAGAAGCCGGGATAGGCGGAACCACCAAAGACCTTCTTTACCCTCTTTTAAAGGGCCACATTAGTCACTTTTGAATAGGTTAAGTAGTACTTTGCAGCCAAGGAAAAAAAAAAGCCAGACTCATTTACTGAAATGTTTTCATGTCTACCACAGTGACAACAAGAATGTATTAATGAACAGCATGATCTTTAAGGTTACACAGAACTAAGCTCTCTCCAGACCATGAATGCAAGTAATCATGTCTGATTCAATTTTGTATCACCAGGAAGTAGCATGGTGCCTGATTTAGAATTGGCACTCAATACATTCTTGGTGCAATTGATTGAATTGAATTGAATGTGCTCTCAACCAGAGATGAATGGCTAATACATGGAGCCATATTTCTGCCCAAAAGGAAAAAAAATCAGAAAGTTAGCTTTCCTTAAAAAAAAAAAAAAATCAAAACAGTATTTCCTACATTGTAGCAAAACTGGGAAGACAAAACATAGATGGGAGGGCCTAAAGCATCCAAATTATAAAAACACAGACCTTCGGCTCTAAGCAAAGTAAGATTGTGAATTATTCTCTGTATCACTGGAGTGGGTTTCTCTACTATGCAATGCATCCATGTTCCCCTACACACTACCCACATGCCTGTCAACATCAGACATTTTCATCACCTAATTAAGGAGGTTAT
This sequence comes from Meles meles, assembly GCF_922984935.1. Taxonomy (NCBI): domain Eukaryota; kingdom Metazoa; phylum Chordata; class Mammalia; order Carnivora; family Mustelidae; genus Meles; species Meles meles. Next base: position 152,360,914 of record NC_060066.1, on the reverse strand, counting down.
GAGTGTCCCAGAGGAGTTAAAAAATGGAGGAATGTCTAGTTGGGACAGTTCACGTGGGTGGTGGGGCTTAGCAAAGCCTCACTTCTCCTGGTGAACAACCCAATAATGAGTGTGCTAGAAGCCACTACTAAAAGGGTCCCACCAGGCATCAGGGACAACATGAAGGGTCAATGTGGATTCCTGGCTAGATGTTGGGCAGTACCTCCTGGAATGTTGAGATATGGTCTGCAGGGTTGGTCTGGTTTCCACAGGGCCCCACTGCATTGGAGGAGAGTGATCTTTTGTTGCTGCCTCCTTTCCCTTCCCTATGGTTCTCTTATATGGGGTTCCTTTCTCAGCTCCTTCTCTAAGCCCATGCCCTATTCCACTTTTTATTCCCTCCAGGTCTCAATGATCATTTCAAGTCCCTGGAGGCAAGATCATGTGAATCTTTTTGTTTCCCTTCCCAGTATGATATTCTGGCAGAATCTTTATGTCCTGTATGCTTGAGGGCTGTCCTCGTGATTTTTCAGAACCTATCTTCTCTTGATGAATCTTCTCTAACTCAAAACTTTTGCCTTTCAAAATTTCTTTCTGCTGTGGGCTCCAATAGTCTATAACAGAAGTCAAAAACCCCTCCACCTGGCTCTTTTTCCTCTTTGCATTTCTGCTGCAATAATTCTCATTCTTTTCAAGATTGTGGATGCCTCCAAGAGTCTAAGGAACATGTCAATCACCTTCAAGGAAATGCTGAAGACAAAAGGGCACATTTCTCAGCATTATTTTCATGTACCATCTTAATAAGAATCAAGTGGCCAAGGTTCTGCAAAGTCTTCTGCAAGAAGAAAACTTGGTAATATTATTTCTAAAGATTACACCTAAAGGGAATTAAGAACGTGGCTGTAACTAGGGACTTTTCAAATCTGATAGCCCTTTCTAAACTTTCATAGCAAAGAACTGAAGTCCCTGGATCCTGGCCCCCAGCTAAGCTTCTAATAAATAGAGAGGTCCAACAGAGAGCTTAGAAAAATGCAAAATCCTTGTAACCAGCTAGGCTTTTGCTCCAATTTTTTTTCGGGTCTTTTATACCAGTGAACTGAGCTGGTATGTGTGAGACCAGCAAGAATCATTTATCCTTTCAGGCTAAGATCAAGTCTAGGGGCTGACCTCCTATCACCTTCACTTTGGGGCCCACCTTTGACTCCTCAAAAGATGAAAAAGTTGATAAACCAGGGATCCCCTCAAGTCAATGCTATATGAGATGGAAGGGAAAAGATAAAAAGAGAGAAGAAGAGAAGCAAGATGAAGAGGGGGAGAAGATAACCTTTAAACCCTCTTTTCTCCTCTAACTGGGCTATGTTCCTATCAGAGAGATCCCCTTGCATGTGACTCAAAGATTCTTTGCTGTTCTTATTCAATCAAAGCTCCTTTTTCTAGACATGCACTGTCCAATATGTTAGCTATTAGCCACATGTGGCAATTTAAATTTAAATTTCAACTAATAAAGAGGATATAAAATGAAAAATTCGATTCCTCAGTCACACTAACCACATTTCGAGAGATCAAGAGCCATGTGTGACTAATGGTTACTCTTTGGACAATGCAGATATAGAACATTTCCATTGTTGCAGAAAATTCTAAGAACAAACACTAAATTTAGACAATGGAGAGAAAGGGGAAGGGATTAGAGCTCCTTAGTATTTAGTGAATGTGGCCAATAAAGATGAAATGACATCAACTCAATAGTGGTAGTAGTAGTAATAGACCAGCACTGATTAAGTACCAGCCTGAGTAGTAGGGGATTATCTTCATTTTACAGAAAGGAATGAAGGTTATGGAACGTGCTCAGGCTTACACAGCTATGAATGGTGGTATCAGTTTTGTATACAGACAGGCAGGTGTCAAGAGCCCATTCTCTCAACCACCATGCAGACTATGGAAAAGGATCCACAGAACCTGCAAAAGAATTAGCCATACCAGACAGGTAGAGCCTAAGCCAGTGATGTCTGAAAAATGAAAAAGACCATGCTTTTGTAAACACCACTACAGCTTTTTTTTTTCCCTAATCTATTCAGACAGCGGGACTTGGACATCAACGTCACAATTCAATGGCACGTCCTTTGTGTGTACACCTGCAGGTGTTGGTGTGTGATAAAACATGTATTCATTAGGATCTCATAATCTCTGACAATCTTATAGCTGTCATCCTAGTCTTTCTAAGTTACAAACTCCCTGAAGGTAGGGATCATATCTGTCATTCCCATGGCTGCATCACCGATATTGACCAATAGTATTTGACATAGTGCAGCTTGTAGTGGGCTCTCAATATGAGTTCCTGCGTGAATCATGAAGGAATAAATAAAAATAATCTCTCCAAGTTTTGTCGTCCATAGATATATGGACTGATGGTATCTACCCGATTATTAAAATCAGGATTTTGGTGTGCACAAATACTTTGGTGGTATAGATATTACATTTTCAGAAGATCTCTTTTGTGCAATAAAGATTTGTTGAATTTGCAACTCAGCTGGTGTTTTCCCTTACTGCTGATCAGCACCCCAATTTCTATCTGGGGAGTGACTTTCCTACTATGTGCAGTCTTGGGGTACTATCAGTCAAGGAGATCTGCCCTCTTCTAACCACATGGCAAACCACAGTGGAAGAATCGAAATACCCCTCCAGACTGAGGCTGCTGAGTGGACCTGCACAGGCAGAGACAACCAGCTGGAAGAGATTCACTCTAACCACAATACCCACAGGACTGACCTCTGCTTCCCACAGCTGCATCTCTGAACTTTCCTGATTTCTGCTTTTTCTGAGCCTGTTGTCTCAGGTGTTTCTTCAGTTCTGTCGAGTACTTTGTGTCCTTCCCAGACAAAATAAAAATATTTTGATAGAGTTAGCTAAGGTGGTTTTTCTTTCTTTAAACTGAAAAAAAAAATCAATGACTGCATCTAAGGAAGCTTCTCCCTATTTGTGTGTGCTTGGCATCCCCCCACCGTCAGATCACCCGAGGCTACTGTATCACTTGGGAGCCCAGTGCAAGATGAAATCGTGGGACTTCTTATACAGAACAGGGGAGAATGTCACTGAAGATACTAACATACAAAATTTCTCCTTTATTATGTGATCTGTCTCTTGGTTCATCATGGAGTTTTTTTTTTTTTATTTAATGTGGTTTCAAGTAAAAAAATTAAAATTTGACATTATGATGATGAATTTTACTATTTATAGTGATATTGGGCAATGCCTGTTTTAAATGCAAGTATCAGAGCATTTAACTGATACAGAGAACCACCAAAATTACACCATTCATATTGCATGGTGTATCCATATATGTATTTTGTTCTTCCCAAAGCTGCGAGAACAGTGCATAAAACTAACACAACTGGGTTTGTTTGGTTTTTTTTTAAAAGATTTTATTTATTTATTTGACAGAGATCACAAGTAGGCAGAGAGGTAGGTAGGGGCGGGGGGAGGGAAGCAGGCTCCCTGCTGAGCAGAGAACCCGATGCGGGGCTCAATCCGATCCCACAACCCTGAGATTCATAACCCGAGCTGAAAGCAGAGGCTTAACCCATTGAGCCACCCAGGTGCCCCCAAAACAACTGTTTTTATTTCACTCCTTAGTATATGCACATTTCATCTTTGACTTGGTGATGAGTAAGGAAGAACTGAACGGGAGTGGGAATCATGAGAACCCTCCCTTTATGTCATCATTTTTAGCTTAAGTTTAGAGAAGTAACACAAGTGAGAAAGGACTTGAGAAGGTTCCTTGGCCATTCATGTGTTTTAGAAACTATTGCCTTCTTGTAGCACTCAAAGCAGGTTCTGACTTGAATAGAAAGCATGGCCTCTTGGGGCTCAGCCGCCCATTTACTCAGTCGTAGATGTACCCCAGTTATCTGGTACTGGCTTTGGGTCTCCCGGATGCCCACACATCGTGTATCCCCCAGAATTCGGTGCTGGCAGGGCATGTAAAGGCTCTGTGCCAGTGAGGTGATAAGCCCAGCCATGAACACACATACTTTCCACACCTCCTCTACTCACATACCAATGCCATTATCCACGAAACTCTACTTATCAAATATAAGTGGAAGATAAAATTATGAAGACTTTCAGGGTAGTGATGGTGGACAAACCACTTCTACACCTAGGTCCTTGTACGAGTGTGTGTGTCAGACACGTGACACTCACCCTGAACCGACATGTCTTGCCAGTGGAGCTACCGGCTCCTAACAGCCAGCCTTCCACCCACTGCACCCTGCAGTCCGCGGGGACTCCTCCTGACCGGAAGTGTCCCTGGATGCAGATGACCCAAGTGTCTTTTCTTAGCATTCATGGAGAATGAGAGAAGATGAAGTTTTGAATATAGGTGGGATGCTTTTCCTCTGTTGGTGCATTTCAGAGAGGCCCTTATAACCCCACTTAATGAAAGGACAGGGAGAGAAATTCCTGAATGTTCTACTGCCTCCTAAAACTGAAAATGGAGAGAGATTTCACATGGCAGGGAGTATCCAAAAGTGACCCTCTGGTAGAAAAGATGAGAACATTGTTTGAAATATCTTCAGAGAGATGCCTGGACAGTGACCCTCCTCATTCCTGAAGCCTCAGCCCTGCCTTCCTGTTGTTTCAGTTTATCTGTGATAGCATGTGACTCATGGAATCAGAACAATTTTGAATTGCAAGGAACCTAGGAGATCATCAGATCTAACTCACCCTGAAGATGCGATTAGATGACTTTGTTGAAATTACAGTGCTACTTAGTAGTGGTACCTGGCAAGCGCCTTGATTTTTAACTTCTAGCCCTTCCCTGACTGCAGCTTTCTTTCTCCTAAAGATTAAAATAATGAATATCCTGTATGAATCTAGTTACACAATGTTCCTAAAGTTGCAACATTATGGAAATGGAAAATGCATTAGTGATCGTCAGGGGTTAAAGATAAAGGAGGGTGGAGGAAGTGGGTGTGTGGGACCCTTGCCATGGACCTGCGTCTTGACTGTATCGATATCAACATCTTGCTTATGAGAGTGTGCTACAGTTTTCAAAGATGCTCTTAGCAGAAACTGGGTAGAGGACGCAGCATGGGATGCCTCTGTATTATTTTTTTTACCACTGCATGTGAGTCTACAATTATTTCAAAATAAAAAATTTAACTCATAAAAATCAATAAAAGACACACTCAAAGCTTAACTTCAGTCATGTGAGACAAATAAAAAAGGAAGCCAAATACGAAACTGAAAATAATTGACACTGAAATGAACCATGTTGTCTTCCCTGAGCAATGGGAGGTTGTGCCTGGGCCCTCACACTGCAGGCTAGTCCTGATTTTTCATCATTCTTAGGCCTTACTCTTCAGAGTGATTCCTGTCCTAGGCTATTAGACCACACTCTTTCAAAACAGCAAGAAGTCATGGTCCCGAAATACACGCCACGGAGGTGACATTGGTGTCACTGGTCACTAAGAATGTTTACGTTGTTTGGAACTCAGATTGATTACGAACACCAGGCAGCACCCCTAAGCAACCTCGTCCCATCTCTTCAAGATGTCTCAGTGCAGGAAAAGAGACGCTCTTAAAAGAACGGCCATCAAATACAAAAGCACCCAACAACAAGTACTCAGGCTCTCTGGGGCTGTAAGAGCCCAGCCTGAAATACTAGAATGTTCCACATTCATTAGCCTCCTCTCAGAGTATAGGATTCGTTAAATGATGGTGTCACATCATGAGTAAACAGTGGTCTCCATCAGCCTGCACTGCCACCAGAGAGAAATTATTCATTCCCTGATTGGCTATAACCTCCACAACAGATGTTTTGGAATATAACTTTAAGGAAAGAAGGAAAAAGAAAAAAAGATAAGGACATTAAAATTCACAGAAAGAATAATGAATTGGCTTCCAATGTAGCTCTAAACAGGGGAGCTCTTTGTTCTACAGGATTCCCAGTGGGAAAACATTGATCCCATTTGGAAGTTAAGCTAAAGCATGTTCACTAAGAGCTAGAATATATTCAAGGGTTGGCTGTCAATTGCCTTTTCACAGACATAATTGCCCTGTAAACAATTATGAAACAGAAGTTACATATATTATTAGAATCATTAGGAGTATGGATACCTGAACAAAACGTATCAGTGTACCACATTGGGCATTTGTCTCTTTTTTATTTATTTTTTTTCATTTATTTATTTGACAGAGTGAGAGATCACAAGTAGGCAGAGAGGCAGACAGAGAGAGAGAGAGAGGAGGGGAGCAGGCTCCCTGTCGAGCAGAGAGCTTGATGCGGGGCTCGATCCCAGGACCCTGAGATCATGACCTGAGCCCAAGGGAGAGGCTTAACCCACTGAACCATGCAGACGCCCCAGGCATTTGTCTTGATTTTGACTTTATATCAGCATGTGGAACAAAATTAAGGTAGTCTGGCAAATTCGGGATTCCTAATCACTTAAGAAGAAAACGATTTCCTTCCAAGAGGAAAAAGAAATAAAATTTTTGTTTCACTTACTTATCCATTCATTAAAAAAAAAAAAATCCACTATTTTGCAGGAACAACACCATACTAGCTAGGCACTGGGTATATAGCTATAAAGAATAATTATAGCAGCAAAAGTGTATCTGGTTTATATAGGTACCAGCCACTATTATAACAAATATTAAATCATGTTGTTTTTCTGCACAATCACTCCTGTAATGTGGCTGAGAAAACGGAACTTTCCCAAGGCTACAAAGCTAACAGTTAGTGGGGCTGGGATGTGAACAACAGTAATCCTAGCTCCATAAGCAGATTTTTAAACCCTACTACTGTGTCTTCCACGAGGATTAATTGATAGAGCCCCAAAATCATGGAGCTTCTCTGTTTATTCAGGAAGACAGACATTAAGTAAAAAATGTTAATGAGTATCAAGAACTGAAAGCACAGACTACAGAGGGGGTAAACCAAGGGTAAGCAGTCCTTTCTTATTCTCTCTCCCTGAACGCGGCACCCTTTCTCTTCTCTGGTACAAGACCTCTTGCTTTCATGCTGCTTCTCATTGATTCAAGCAGGAATGGAGCAGGCACTTGCCTCGCACTAGATCTTGCTATCTTCAGCCTGATGCATCTGGAAACTTGCAAATTCTCTGTAAGAAAAATCATCTCTGATCTGTGGTAAAGAGCAAAGCTGTAAAACATGTCTGGCAATCGGGTGTCAATTTCCTAGCTGCTTCTTGTGGGCATTTTAAAAATGCTTGCTGTTAGTATTTTATATTTCTTGCTGCTGATATTTCCACTAAAAATGATTTTATTAATGCAAGGATTCAAAAGGACAGTGTGAAAGGAAAATTAAATATTTTTTTGTGCTACCAAAAAAAAAAAAAAATCCATGTGGGAACTGATGGTTAGAGCTCAATCTTCTTTGCTCATTTGGAGCCCACAAGCCTAATTAACACTGGCTTGCAATCAAGGCTATTATTCTAGTGGCTACTTCCTCCACGGACCTGCCACCATAGCACTTCTGACCTTACTTCTTGTTTTCAAGTTCACACAATAGATCTTTTCTAAAATGTCTCTTTTTTCTCTTATGAGAATGAAACTAGTGGTATTAGCTATCTCCCCCACTGCTTTTCTTTACGGATTCCTTTTTTCTTATTCCTAGGGTTCTTTCTGGAATGAAAGCACTTTTTCTATTTTGCAAAGGCCTCCTTTCACACTGGAAAAATTGGAGCTGGTACTAAGTAAAGTGGAGGCCCTCTGACAGTAAAATGATTAGAAAGCACTTTGTTCAGAATTCTAATCCCCTGCCCCACTGTGAGCACAGGATTACTCCCCATAACACGTATAAGGGCCCCTACCCGGGAAGTGGAAGGACACAGGTCTCAGAGTTAGGTGGATTTAATTTTAAATTCCAAATGCCTCAATCTAGCTGTGTGATCTTGGGCAAGTTAGCCATACCCCCAAAGCCTCAGTGTCCTCATCTGGAGAATAGGGATAACACCTACTTTGCAGAGTTGTTGTCAAGACTGGGTAAGTACTAAACAGTGCAGAGCAAGTCTTTTTTCTTTGTTTCTCTTTCCCTCTCTCTCTCTCTGTCTTTCTCTTTCTATCCCCACTCTGTCTCTGTCTCTCAATCTCCATCTCTCTCTCTCTGCCCACCACCCCCCTTCCCCTTCCTCTGTTCCTTCCTCTCTTGCTTCCTTTTCTGACTCACATTTATTTTTCTCCACTTAGACAACTACCTCTGCTTTCCCTTTTTCCACTCAGAGTGTTTTAAACTGTTTCCCATTTTCCCTCCTTAGTTTCAGATACCATTTTTATTGCATTTGCAATCCGTATGCTGACACAACACCGTTGCCCTTCCTCCATTTTCCCATTTATATCAAACACTGTGCAGAAAATTCATCCTGCTCAGTGTCAAATGCCAGATTCACTTTGGATATGCATTATTTTTGTTCAAGGTAGGTTTTATTCCCACTGTCTTTCCTATAACCCTCACAACATGGGCACACACACACACATGCACACACACTTCCCCATTATTTCCTGACCAGTAAATCAAGAAACTGTCTACTCTTTATACCCTTTAGAGATGGGTGGAAATATTAGATGGTGAAAGCTGGATCAGTTCAGAGTGAATTAGTGCCCAAAAGCTAGAAAGCATGGAAGCTTATCTGATCAGATTTCTTCCTTTTTTTTTTTCTTCCCTGAAACTTATCCCAGCTTTTGAATTTGTAAAAGTGAACGAATAATTTGGTGAGAAACAGATTTCTCAAAAGATTTGCATAGTCTCCAGCTTCTCTTTAGGGCCGAATTTTCAACTAAGAACACTCTTTCCTTCCGGCAGTTGGAGAAATCAGGTCCAGAGAAATAGAACGGACTCACAGCTAAAGGGCACACATGTGCTCTTCGAAATATTGAGTCTATAGTCAGCATTGTTTGAGTTCAATTTAAGCCTAATACAGAAATCAGTGTTTGCTCTGGTGCTGAATTTCAGTGGACTGAAGATCTAACATGAAAGTTATGACCAAAACTATTGAAGAAACCCATCTGCAGAAATATCCCCACACTCTGACCCCAAAGAAGAAATTCTTTGGGGACACCAATAGCGAAGTGCTTTGGGATGTAATCATTATGTTCCTGTGTCTGTCTACACCTGCTGCCGTCTCTTAGATAGAAGTTTGTGTGTGTCTTACCCATATTCCTGACCCCTGAACCCCCAGCGCAGAGCACATGGCATGCCCTCAGGAAAGAATTTTTGGGGCAAGTGAAACTGAGCGGATCTGAGCTAAGCCACGCTTCATGAGTAAAGCACAAGATTAATAGATGAAAGTGTCAAGCTACAACAACAAACATGTTATCACATTCCACGATGTAGCCCCAGTCAGATCCAACGCAGATCCAGGCTCCATTGAAAGGCAGAGACAGTGGCCAGCGAAAGATTGCCTTTCTTCCAGGCTTTTGTCCTTTCTGTTCTTTGAAAGTGCTACACATGTTCCATTTATTTGGTGTGTTGTTCCAGTGGATGATGCGTGCCATGCAGTATCTCCAGGCTGAGATGTGACAGTCAGTGTACGTGCACCCAGAGAGATTCTGGGAAGCAGTCATGTGGCACTGAAACAGTTTTGTCCTGACAGGAGGCCATTACCAATGAGCTCCATCGCTCCCTGGAAGACTTGCCTTTCTAATGCCACAAGGCAGTTATTCGCTGGAACATCGTTTCTCCTAGAACCCTGGAGTGGGAATCAGGAATCCTGATTCTTCTCACACTTGGCTTTAGGACCTTGGACAGGTCACGACACCTCTCAAGCTAGAGCCGTCAAATGGCACCTTGAATTTGTGTTTTTATGTGGGTTGTCTCATTTTTCTCTTAATACGTTTCTTTAGGTTAGATGTTGCTACAGATTCTTTCAACGGCAAATATTTACTGAGCTTCAGCTTTGTGCCTTGCACTGTACTACGTGCTGGAGATGACCAAATTCATGGCTCAGGGATGTTTTATAGTGAGATTTCTTCTAATGATGGCAATCTAAGTGATTTTAATTAACCCTCTTGCTGCAGATAACAAAAAGAAAGTATGAATTATAAAAGTATCTTCTTAAAAGCACGTAAGAGCTAACAAGACCATAAGAATGACTTGGTCACGGTCTAGGAGTTGCTCAGGATCCAAAAAAGGAAGCCCAGCATCCAAAATTGCCGTTGCCCCAAGCACACTTGCCTATTTGGAATAAACGGCCGCAGAACCTAGTTGTAGTTCTGGGAGCCTTGAAGGGAGAGAGTGAAAAAATAAAACCTAAGGACCAGCCCCATCTGGGGAGTCAAACAATCTTTCTGCATTAAAGTGGGACCCTAAAGGGTTTGTCTCAAGAGTGATCCAGAAATAAGCCAACCTTGCTGGACTTGTGGCCTAGGTTTATGGCCACTAGGTCCAGGGAACCTCCAAGCTTAAATTCTGATGAATGTTTTCCAAGATTAGTATTGCCTCAAGGTCCTAGCAAAGGCCAATAAAAATCCTCTTTGAAGAAAAGTATTATTCTATGCCTCCCATTTTTGAAAGTACAATGTCAAGTACAGAAATGCAAACAAACCAAGCAATTGATTTGGCAGGAATATAGAGTGTATGATAAGAGAGGAGGGAAGGTCTGTTGAACACCTAAGATGGCACTAAAATGGAATAAACACTCAATTAAGAAATTTGATTTTATCCTCTAGGCCAGTATTTCTCAGAGGAGTCTATATCTTTAAGGTGGAAGAAATGAGGGCACACTCTTCAGATGCAAACTTTCTCCCAGAAAAGCTTTTTCTTTTCCATTTGGATGAGAATCTAAACAAAGCAAAGAAAAAGAAAAAACACACAAAAGCCCTAATATGAATACAGATATATTCTGGGTCATCTTGATGACCACTGTAGTTGTTGCCCATGGTTACACTGTCACCTTACATCCACTGTGGGAGCTGAATACTCAGTAGAGTCCATTTTGCAGATAAATGATCACAGTGGCTACAAAACACTCAAGAGTGGTAGAGCCTGTGACATATTAGCTCACATGCCCCATTTATTTTTTTACTTTTACTTAATGCAATTGAACATAAGGGTACAAGTCACAGTCTTTTCAAAAACTTGTATTTTGTTTTGTTCTTGTTTTTTGCAGTTTTATGCCTTTATTTGACAATAAGTAGTTAGTTCTTCACCATATTAACTGTCTGTAGATTTTTGACAGTGGTGACACTTACCCACATAACCAACCAATATATAGAGCTCTTTTGGTAAATCTTCATCCTCCTTACATGTTCTGAGCAACTGCTCTCCGATACGGTATGGAACATTCCTTTTTCTTTTCGCCCAGACAGCTTTGTTGAGCCTGGTGTCGGTGTGTCCATCTGGAGTCCCCATCTCACTCCATGGCAGATTTCTGGATCTCCTTGAGTGCCTACGGGTCACACTTCTTGAAACCCACTCCATGGATGCGCTTGTGAATGTTGATGGTGTATTCTCTGATCGCTACCTTGTTGATGGCAGAATAGCCCTTCTTCTGCCACCATTCTGCTGGGCCGAGATCACTGGTTGACTATAGAACGGCATAGCACACGAAGAGCCAGATAGAAGCCACGCACAGGGTGAGGTTTGGAAAGGACACCCAGCTTCCATGCCCACTACGGTGTCACTCTCCCAGCACCTCTACGTGTCCACCAGTCTGGAGGTCCCAGTAATGAGTAAATGAGTAAATGAGGCAAGTAATCAGGACTGATTACTTGCCTCATTTTAAAAAGTGCTTAAGTCTGATTGTAAAAAATAATTCTGTGCAGGCCGAACAAAACACTGTCCCACCAGTTCGCAACCCTGACCTGAGGTGACCGTTTTCAGCTTCTGATGTGTTAGTGATTTGATTTGCTTGTGTGGGGTTACAGCCACAGCCTGATGGCAAAATGGCAATTGTCCCACCCTGAATTCACTGTGATTCTGTTGAATTATTTTTATTACTTATTATGAAAAAATGTTTCTCTCTCATTGATAATTGAAATAAAACACACCCTAGAATACGACTTTTATTTGAGTTAAACAGTAAGTAGGCTTTAATGTGAGATCATAAAAACAACATTGCATGGGAGGAATGATGTGCCTTTTGGTGTTTCTGGTTTATAACAAGTTATCTGAGACAGATTAATTAAATAAAATGTTTTATTTATGCCAAATAAAGACCATACAATATCGTGGGGGCACTGTACAAAGGTGCTTTTGTTTAGATTGAATAGACTTCTAAATTTAAGAAAAAATGGAAACAATGATAGAAACTTTGATTTATGATCGAGTCATTTCAAAATGGTTTGAATGAGTCATTTCTAGTCTTTACTGACATCTTTCCACTGGTTCTGTGCTGTGGCCATGAACATTTCTCAACAACTATAAGAAACAAAAAATAACCTCAAATATTACTTTCCCGTCCACAAGTCTAATAATAATTGGATTAAGTAATCATTTAGAACAGATTTAGATATGGCATAATTATCACCTTACTTTTAAGTTACTAATTTAGCCTCAGAGGATGAAGGGACCATTCATTAAAGTTGGCATTTGATGATTATTGCACAGGGTAGAATTAGAATAGATAGTTTGTCTGAATATCCTAAAACAGTAAGCAATACTGTGATGTTACTTAATACCATTATTGACAGCATACTTGAATAAACAAAGCTGTCCTCCTTAGTATGTTTAAATTTAAGATACAGAAACAGATTAAAGAAAGAACATAGAAATGTAGAAAGATTTAGCTTTACATTTTTACTATTAATCTTTCACATTAAGTTAATGCTATTAATTAGAATTGTATTGTCTGTATAGTTTTATTTATATTCAATTGTATATTTATTTTTGGATTTAGAATTCTATATTTTCTATGAGAAAAAGAAATTGTTATACTACACTAGGCCTATTTATCTATAGGTCCTGTTAATATTATAATAAATAATTTAAGTCAACACTGGGAGTCTAAAAGCATTTTTTTCCTTTGAAAGAAAAACACTATTATAGGCCCTATGTTGCGACTAAAAGATTTAAAAGGGGGAGTAGGTGATCCGATTTTCATTTTAAATTTACCCTGAGACCTGATGTGAAGGTTAGAATGAAAAGGGGCAAGACCTGAGGCAGGAGGTCAGTGAGCAGGCAGTATTCCAGTGGAGAGGTAATGAGGATTTAACAAAAGATACTGCTTTAGGGTGGAGAGGCACTGTGACAGGCCACCTGGGTCCCTTGTGGCTTCTTTCCTGTTCTTTACAATGGTTTGGGATATATTTTATAAGGATACATGGCAAGGGTTTAGCAACAGACTTCACTGAGGAAGAGGATAACTTACAAGCTAGATCAAGAAGGCAAGAAAGGATGAAGATCTCTGGATCTTTTTTTTTTCCATTTTATTTATTTTTTCAGCGTAACAGTATTCATTCTAGGTCTCTGGGTCTTAACATGATTCCACAGAAGGGCATTCTGGGATTTATTCTCAGCTAGACAGGCATTTTGGATCTATGTTCCAGTGGAAAGATGCCCCCTACTCAGCCATGGGTCTCTGTCTTTCTAGGACAAGCTCGAGAAAAACAGCCTTGCTTTTGCAGGCTGCCCAGTATGAGACCAAATTTGAGGTGCTTACAGTTAGGAACTGACCAGAAAGTCTAGCTCTTCAAAACCTAGAGAGCTCGGGACCATGAGATGATGCAGTTGGCCTTGCTAGAAGGAGAAAATCTCTTGATCCGGAGGAGTGGGGTTTGGGTGTAGTCCCTCTTTCTGAAAGAAGAATCTCTAGTTCCAGCTAGCATATTGTCCAAACAATGAGCTTTCAGTGTCATTTTTGAACAATTCTGATCATTACAACCACAAGATGAAAGTTATTCTACAGACAAAATTAATCAGATTTGGTGATTAACTGGATTGGGGGGCGTGTATGAAACAGCAAAAGAGGAGCAGAGAATGATTCTGAGGTTTACACCTTGGCTGATTGAGTATACAATGATTTCATTATCTGAGATAAAGGATACAGAAGAGAAGGCTTTATGGGGACGAGGGACATGAGGTATTCACATCAGGATATATGGGTTTGAGGTATCTATGAAACATTCACTTGAAAGAAGCAGAGACTAGGGAATATTGATGTAAAAGTTAGATGTACTGGTTATACTGGAAGCTTGAGAGGCGAATGACAATGACAATGTTCTGTGTAGACCGAGAAGAGAAAAGAATGGAATTTTAACGTTTAAAGAGCAGTTCGGCACAGTACATCATTTAATGAGTGGTGACAAGGCTGGGGCAGGAAGAGAAAACACACATTTTAGAAGCCCAAAAGCTATCAACAGAATGAACAACTCAATGTGAGACTTTTTAGGCAACTAGTGAAAGCACCGTTTGCCCTTTTTGAGAAGCAGCTGAGTTTAAAAAGCAGATGAGTTTTTTTCGAGAAGTTTGCTGATGAAGAGGGAAAAAGTGGGGGTTTAGACTGGGCATCAGAGGGGAACAACAGGACAGGCAGTTTTCTTATAAAAAAATCACAATAAGGAACGACTTGTGAGGACTCATGTTGACATTCTATACGATGTATGACACAAGCTGGGTCATGTGTGCCCACCTCAGTTTTTTTTAATGAAAATTATTTTTAATGTAGTCACCAGAAGAGATTTTACCTTAAGCATAAAGTGGATATGAAAAACAGTTTCTCATCTCAATATCCTTCTGTTAGTCACCGTGCCTTCACTTTCAGCCCCTCTGGAACAGACCTGCCCGCAATTCCTCAGACTACGGTAATCTATCAAAAACAAAGTTCCAGCCACATAACTCACCTGCTCCTGCTTTTCACAATCTGGTCCTTGCCCAAACTCGAATATCCATTTAGCACAGATTTCTTTGTGCAGTCTTGTGTGGGAAACAGAGAAGCAAATGAGTGATCATAATACAGTGTGGTACATTCTATCATGGGGAAAGACCTGACAAACCAAGTCAAGAGGGTTCTTTAGTGTGGTTCTCTAGTGATGGCTGAGCTTAGTCCCAGGGGAAAGTTGGGAGTTGACGGCGTCTTCCCTAAGTGTTCCATTTTGCTCTGGTTTTACTGTTTCAATTTCCACGTCTTTGTATATGCTGTTCTTCTGGCCAAAATGTCCATCGTCATATCCAGCAGCCTGTAGAATGATTATTTATAAATATTTCAAGACATCACACACAAGTCATCTTTTCCTTGAAGTCTTCTCTTATACTCCTCGGCTGGGTTAGGTGCCCCAGTTTTGTGGTTCCAGAGGATTCTACACCTACTTCTGCAGAAACACCTTCTCCACATCTATGTACTCTTTTGGGGAAAGGTATGTCTTTTATCTCTAATACCTCTCTCTAGCAAAGTGCCTGGCACATAGCAAAAGCTCAATAAATGTTTGTTAAAATGACTATATGAATAAAAGTTGCTTGACAAGTTAGTTATCTAATCCTAGAATTTTTTAAAGAATTTGAGGAAGGGGGTGTCATGACCTTTGAAAAACTCATTTAATCTCTCTGATCATTTCCAGCTTTGTATTTGGCTATTGATAACTAAGGTCCTTTATCACAATAAAATCTCATTAACTCTATTTGACTCTCAGCGGTAATGAACATGCACAAGATTGAACTGCTCAAACATGTCTGCTGTTGGCAGAGTCTGATAGATTAATTCATTTAGCATTCAACCAATATTTATTAAACATTTATTGTGTATAAGGATCTGTACTCAGTAGTAAGTACCAACCATGTAGATAAAGGCCTTGTCCTCGTGGAGTCAAGATCAAATGAACAACATATAGTAAAGAAATAAGCTTGTATGTAGATAGAATCAGAGATAAGAACCATGGAAGGAAAATAACATGGCACAGCAAGAGAGATTAACAGGGGGGGGCTTATTTTAAATTATGGGGTCAGAATAGACCTATATGTTGAAGGGATATTTATTTATTTATTTTTTTTAAAGATTTTATTTATTTATTTGACAGAGAGAGAGATCACAAGTAGGCAGAGAGGCAGGCAGAGAGAGAGGAGGAAGCAGGCTCCCTGCGGAGCAGAGAGCCTGATGTGGGGCTCGATCCCAGGACCCTGAGATCATGACCTGAGCCGAAGGCAGCGGCTTAACCCACTGAGCCACCCAGGCGCCCCTTGAAGGGATATTTAAAGCTATGATCTAATAAGTATATTGGTTGCTTGTATTAGAATACCCCCAGAGACAATGGCTTATAAAAAGCTGGGAGCTGACTTTCCTCTCGTGTGACAGTAAGCCTGGAAGGGAAACCCAGAGTCGGGGCAAAGGCATTTCGTGTATCAGGACTGAATCTACTGTGTTTATCTGGGCTTCTCTCTTATGGGGGATGGCCACAAGATGGCCACTAAAGCAACTGTCAGCACATACCACATTTCAGGCAGGAAGGAAAAGGAAGCACTAAGGCAAAAATGGAACATGTCATTATCTGTGCCCACCCCTTTAAAAAAAAAAAAACAACACTTTCCCAGAATTCTACACAGCAACTTCTACCTGCATTTCACTACTCAGAACTATGTCACATGGCCAATCCTATGTGCAAGAGAGCCTGAGAAATGTTTATTGGTGTTTGTTTGTTTGTTTGTTTTTTAGCCAAGTCTATTACCAGCCCAGACAAAATCAGGCCTAGAAAGGAAAAAGTAAACAATGGATATTTCACAGGCAAAAAGCTGCCTCTGCCCCATCATCCCTTTCCATCTCTTGAAGGGAGGGTGAACATGGTTTGCTTATGTGAGGGATGGCTATGCTATGTTAGGCAGAAACTTGTTTGTAAGTTTAATGATGGGAAGAGAAATGTGTTTGAATGGAAAAGGGCCCAAAAGGTGGTCTGAAAGATAGTGTAGGTTGGCTCATTCAAAACCCATCCAGCCTTCTTATAACTTGCTTTCCTGAACCAGAGTCCAATCAGATTCCTTTGCGGTGATGATGCTGGCATATGATCTCATTTACACCCATCATACAAAGTCTCCCACGTTTTGGATGCAGAAGTGAGCCCAAGTGAGCAATGGGCTCACTTCTGCATCCAAATCCCAACACTCCTTGGGATTTCGGTTTTTCTGACAAGCAGTTGACAAAATACCTATTCTCCTGGTGCTGCCTGGGTTCTGGGGTCCCATTCTTAATAGGTACTGAATAGTCCAGAGGTGTTTTGGGGAATTTGTCCTGAATGTGTCACCTGCAGGTTTTGTTGTTCATCACTATGTAGTATCCAAGGCTAATCCTTTGGATGTCTTACAGATTTTTTTCTTAGTTAACCAGGTTTCTTTAATAAATACTGTTCAGCTACAAGCAGCTAGAGCGCATTCAGTTGTCCACAACTAAGGACCCTGTCCAGTGTAGGAAATAGTGACCTATGGGACAGGGTATAGAGAGTTTTTGTGTTATTGTGACTGTAACATGTTTATAGAACATGATTAATAATACATGCCATTTTCAAAAGTTGACTGTGTCCAACTTCCTACTTAACTCTCCTTTAGGATACCAGAAGGTACCCCAGATGCAACATGTCCAAATAGAAAACTCCCAATATTAGCCATTCATCCTTGTTTTTTTTTTTTTTTTTTTTCCCTTTTTATTAATTTTTTCAGCGTAACAGTATTCATTCTTTTTGCACAACACCCAGTGCTCCATGCAAAACGTGCCCTCCCCATCACCCACCACCTGTTCCCCCAACCTCCCACCCCTGACCCTTCAAAACCCTCAGGTTGTTTTTCAGAGTCCATAGTCTCTTATGGTTCGCCTCCCCTCCCCAATGTCCATAGCCCGCTCCCCCTCTCCCAATCCCACCTCCCCCCAGCAACCCCCAGTTTGTTTTGTGAGATTAAGAGTCATTTATGGTTTGTCTCCCTCCCAATCCCATCTTGTTTCATTTATTCTTCTCCTATCCCCCTACCCCCCCATGTTGCTTCTCCATGTCCTCATATCAGGGAGATCATATGATAGTTGTCTTTCTCCGATTGACTTATTTCACTAAGCATGATACGCTCTAGTTCCATCCATGTCGTCGCAAATGGCAAGATTTCATTTCTTTTGATGGCTGCATAGTATTCCATTGTGTATATATACCACATCTTCTTGATCCATTCATCTGTTGATGGACATCTAGGTTCTTTCCATAGTCTGGCTATTGTAGACATTGCTGCTATAAACATTCGGGTACACGTGCCCCTTCGGATCACTATGTTTGTATCTTTAGGGTAAATACCCAGTAGTGCAATTGCTGGGTCATAGGGTAGTTCTATTTTCAACATTTTGAGGAACCTCCATGCTGTTTTCCAGAGTGGTTGGACCAGCTTGCATTCCCACCAACAGTGGAGGAGGGTTCCCCTTTCTCCACATCCTCTCCAGCATCTGTCATTTCCTGACTTGTTAATTTTAGCCATTCTGACTGGTGTGAGGTGATATCTCATTGTGGTTTTGATTTGTATTTCCCTGATGCCGAGTGACGTGGAGCACTTTTTCATGTGTCTGTTGGCCATCTGGATGTCTTCTTTGCAGAAATGTCTGTTCATGTCCTCTGCCCATTTCTTGATTGGATTGTTTGTTCTTTGGGTGTTGAGTTTGCTAAGTTCCTTATAGATTTTGGATGCTAGCCCTTTATCTGATATGTCGTTTGCAAATATCTTCTCCCATTCTGTCAGCTGTCTTTTGGTTTTGTTAACTGTTTCCTTTGCTGTGCAAAAGCTTTTGATCTTGATGAAATCCCAATAGTTCATTTTCACCCTTGCTTCCCTTGCCTTTGCCATTGTTCCTAGGAAGATGTTGCTGCGGCTGAGGTCGAAGAGGTTGCTGCCTGCGTTCTCCTCAAGGATTTTGATGGATTCCTTTCTCACATTGAGGTCCTTCATCCATTTGGAGTCTATTTTCGTGTGTGGTGTAAGGAAGTGGTCCAATTTCATTTTTCTGCATGTGGCTGTCCAATTTTCCCAGCACCATTTATTGAAGAGGCTGTCTTTTTTCCATTGGACATTCTTTCCTGCTTTGTCGAAGATTAGTTGACCATAGAGTTGAGGGTCGATTTCTGGGCTCTCTATTCTGTTCCACTGGTCTATGTGTCTGTTTTTGTGCCAGTACCATGCTGTCTTGATGATGACAGCTTTGTAATAGAGCTTGAAGTCCGGAATTGTGATGCCACCAACTTTGGCTTTGTTCTTCAATATTCCTTTGGCTATTCGAGGTCTTTTCTGGTTCCATATAAATTTTAGGATTATTTGTTCCATTTCTTTGAAAAAAATGGATGGTATTTTGATAGGGATTGCATTAAATGTGTAGATTGCTTTAGGTAGCATAGACATTTTCACAATATTTATTCTTCCAATCCAGGAGCATGGAACATTTTTCCATTTTTTTGTGTCTTCCTCAATTTCTTTCATGAGTACTTTATAATTTTCTGTGTATAGATTCTTAGTCTCTTTGGTTAGGTTTATTCCTAGGTATCTTATAGTTTTGGGTACAATTGTGAATGGGATTGACTCCTTAATTTCTCTTTCTTCAGTCTTGTTGTTGGTGTACAGAAATGCAACTGATTTCTGTGCATTGATTTTATATCCTGACACTTTACTGAATTCCTGTACAAGTTCTAGCAGTTTTGGAGTGGAGTCTTTTGGGTTTTCCACATATAGTATCATATCATCTGCGAAGAGTGATAGTTTGACTTCTTCTTTACCAATTTGGATGCCTTTAATTTCATTTTGTTGTCTGATTGCTGAGGCTAGGACTTCTAATACTATGTTGAATAGCAGTGGTGATAATGGACATCCCTGCCGTGTTCCTGACCTTAATGGAAAAGCTTTCAGTTTTTCTCCATTGAGAATGATATTTGCGGTGGGTTTTTCATAGATGGCTTTGATAATATTGAGGTATGTGCCCTCTATCCCTACACTTTGAAGAGTTTTGATCAGGAAGGGATGCTGTACTTTGTCAAATGCTTTTTCAGCATCTATTGAGAGTATCATATGGTTCTTGTTCTTTCTTTTATTAATGTGTTCTATCACATTGATTGATTTGCGGATGTTGAACCAACCCTGCAGCCCTGGAATAAATCCCACTTGATCGTGGTGAATAATCCTTTTAATGTACTGTTGAATCCTATTGGCTAGTATTTTGGCGAGAATTTTTGCGTCTGTGTTCATCAAGGATATTGGTCTGTAGTTCTCTTTTTTGGTGGGATCCTTGTCTGGTTTTGGGATCAAGGTGATGCTGGCCTCATAGAATGAGTTTGGAAGCTTTCCTTCCATTTCTATTTTTTGGAGCAGTTTCAGGAGAATAGGAATGAGTTCTTCTTTAAATGTTTGGTAGAATTCCCCTGGGAAGCCGTCTGGCCCTGGGCTTTTGTTTGTTTGGAGATTTTTGATGACTGTTTCAATCTCCTTACTGGTTATGGGCCTGTTCAGGTTTTCTATTTCTTCCTGGTTCAGTTGTGGTAGTTTATATGTCTCTAGGAATGCATCCATTTCTTCCAGATTGGCCAATTTGTTGGCGTAGAGTTGCTCATAGTATGTTCTTATAATTGTCTGTATTTCTTTGGTGTTAGTTGTGATCTCTCCTCTTTCATTCATGATTTTATTGATTTGGGTCCTTTCTCTTTTCTTTTTGATGAGTCTGGCCAGGGGTTTATCAATCTTATTGATTCTTTCAAAGAACCAGCTCCTAGGGGCACCTGGGTGGCTCAGTGGTTAAAGCTGCTGCCTTCGGCTCAGGTCATGATCTCAGGGTCCTGGGATCGAGTCCCGCATCAGGCTCTCTGCTCAGCAGCAAGCCTGCTTCCCTCTCTCTCTGCCTGCCTCTCTGCCTACTTGTGATCTCTCTCTGTCAAATAAGTAAATAAAAAATCTTTAAAAAAAAAAAAAAAAAAAAAGAACCAGCTCCTAGTTTCATTGATTTGTTCTATTGTTTTTTTGTTTTCTATTTCATTGATTTCTGCTCTGATCTTTATGATTTCTCTTCTCCTGCTGGGTTTAGGGTTTCTTTCTTGTTCTTTCTCCAGCTCCTTTACGTGTAGGGTTAGGTTGTGTACTTGAGACCTTTCTTGTTTCTTGAGAAAGGCTTGTACTGCTATATATTTTCCTCTCAGGACTGCCTTTGCTGTGTCCCACAGATTTTGAACTGTTGTGTTTTCATTATCATTTGTTTCCATGAATTTTTTCAATTCTTCTTTAATTTCCTGGTTAACCCATTCATT
Source organism: Meles meles (assembly GCF_922984935.1). Lineage (NCBI taxonomy): Eukaryota > Metazoa > Chordata > Mammalia > Carnivora > Mustelidae > Meles > Meles meles. The sequence continues at coordinate 152,339,755 of NC_060066.1, read as the reverse complement.
CTTTAGAAGGATGTTGTTTAGTCTCCATGTATTTGGGTTCTTTCCAGCTTTCCTCTTGTGATTGAGTTCTAGCTTCAGAGCATTGTGGTCTGAAAATATGCAGGGAATAATCCTAATCTTTTGATACCGGTTGAGACCTGATTTGTGACCCAGGATGTGATCTATTCTGGAGAAGGTTCCATGTGCACTAGAGAAGAATGTGTATTCTGTTGCTTTGGGATGAAATGTTCTGAATATATCTGTGATGTCCATCTGGTCCAGTGTGTCATTTAAGGCCTTTATTTCCTTGTTGATCTTTTGCTTGGATGATCTGTCCATTTCAGTGAGGGGAGTGTTAAAGTCCCCTACTATTATTGTATTATTATTGATGTGTTCTTTGATTTTGTTATTAATTGGTTGATATAGTTGGCTGCTCCCACGTTAGGGGCATAGATATTTAAAATGGTTAGATCTTCTTGTTGGACAGACCCTTTGAGTAGGATATAGTGTCCTTCCTCATCTCTTATTATAGTCTTTGGCTTAAAATCTAATTGATCTGATATAAGGATTGCCACCCCAGCTTTCTTCTGATGCCCATTAGCATGGTAAATTGTTTCCCCCCCCCTCACTTTAAATCTGGAGGTGTCTTCGCGTCTAAAATGAGTTTCTTGTAGGCAACATACTGATGGGTTTTGTTTTTTTATCCATTCTGATACCCCGTGTCTTTTGATTGGGGCATTTAGCCCATTAACATTCAGGGTAACTATTGAGAGATATGAATTTAGTGCCATTATTAGCCTGTAAGATGACTGTTACTGTATATTGTCTCTGTACCTTTCTGATCTACTACTTTTAGGCTCTCTCTTTGCTTAGAGGACCCCTTTCAATATTTCCTGTAGAGCTGGTTTGGTGTTTGCAAATTCTTTCAGTTTTTGTGTGTCCTGGAAGCTTTTGATCTCTCCTTCTATTTTCAATGATAGCCTAGCTGGATAGAGTATTCTTGGCTGCATGTTTTTCTCGTTGAGGCTCTGAATACATCATGCCAGCTCTTTCTGGCCTGCCAGGTCTCTGTGGATAAGTCTGCCGCCAATCTAATATTTTTACCATTGTATGTTACAGACTTCTTTTCTTGGGCTGCTTTCAGGATTTTCTCTTTGTCACTAAGACTTGTAAATTTTACTATTAGGTGACGGGGTGTGGACCTATTCTTGGTGACTTTGAGGGGGGTTCTCTGCATCTCCTGGATTTTGATGCTTGTTCCCTTTGCCATATTAGGGAAATTCTCTCCAATGATTCTCTCCGATAGACCTTCTGCTCCCCTCTCTGTTTCTTCTTCTTCTGGAATCCCAATTATTCTAATGTTGTTTCGTCTTATGGTGTCACTTATCTCTCGAATTCTCCCCTCATGGTCCAGTAGCTGTTTGTCCCTCTTTTGCTCGGCTTCCTTATTCTCTGTCATTTGGTCTTCTATATCACTAATTCTTTCTTCTGCCTCATTGATCCTAGCAGTGAGAGCCTCCATTTTTGATTGCACCTCATTAATAGCTTTTTTGATTTCAACTTGGTTAGATTTTAGTTCTTTAATTTCTCCAGAAAGGGCTTTAATATCTCCAGAGAGGGTTTCTCTAATATCTTCCATGCCTTTTTCGAGCCCGGCTAGAATGTTCAGAATCGTCATTCTGAACTCTTGATCTGACATATTACCCATGTCTGTGTTGATTAGGTCCCTAGCCTTCGGTACTGTCTCTTGTTCTTTTGTTTGTGGTGATTTTTTCCGCCTTGTCATTTTGTCCAGATAAGAGAATATGAAGGAGCAAATAAACTACTAAAAGGGTGGCAAAGACCCCGGAAAAATGCGCTGTAACCAAATCAGAAGAGACCCCAAATTGTGGGGGGGAGAAAGGGGATAAAAACAGCTTCTGAAAAAAAAAGAAAAAAAAAAAAGAAAGAAAGAAAAAAATTTAAAAAATAAAACAAATAAAAAATATAAAAAAGAAAGAAAAAATATATATATTTAGATGAACTAGTCAAAAAATGTTAAAAAAGAAAAGGGTAAAAGTTTAAAAAAAAATTTAGCAGAAGAAGAAAAAAGAAAAAAGAAAAAAAAATTGAAAAAAGAAAAAAAAATTGAAGTAGCCACAAGACTAAAGAATCATGGGAAGAAAGCCATGAGTTCCGTGCTTTGCTTTCTCCTCCTCTGGAATTGCTCTGCTGTCTTAGGAATTGAATCTGCTTTCTCCTTGATAGATGAACTTCGTCCTGGCTGGATATTTTGTTGATCTTCTGGGGGAGGGGCCTGTTGTAGTGACTCTCAAGTGTCTTTGCCCGAGGCGGGATTGCACCGCCCTTACCGGCGGCTGGACTAAGTAATCGGCTCGGGTTCGCTTTTGGGAGCTTCTGTTCCCTGAACGCTTTCCGTAGAGTTCCGGAGGAGGGGAATGAAAATGGTGGCCTCCCAGTCTCCAGCCCGGAGGAGCCGAGAGCCTGGGGCCCCACTCCTCAGTGCGCCCCCAGAGGACAGCACCCAATCACTCCCGTATCCCCAGCCTCTAGCCGCGCTCCGAGCTCACCCAGCCCGCGACCAGTTCAAGGTAACCCCGAGCTGAGAGTTTAGTCCTTGGCTCTGTCTCTCCAGCCGGCTTCTCCGTTCTAATACCTGCAAGCTCTCCGACACTCCGACACCCCCGATCCTTCTGTGAACCTGTGGGGCCTGGGGTCACGCTGGCCCCGCGTGGGCTTCACCCCGGTTTAGCCCCTGGAGCAATGTCCCTCAGTGGAACAGACTTTTAAAAGTCCTGATTTTGTGCTCCGTTGCTCCGCCGCTTGCCGGGAGCCGGCCCCTCCCCCCGCGGTCTATCTTCCCGTCGTTTTAGATTCACTTCTCCGCCAGTCCTACCTTTCAGAAAGTGGTTGATTTTCTGTTTCTAGAGTTGCTGTTCTTCTTCTCTTCGCTCTCCCGTTGGATTTGTAGGTGTTTGCAATGTTTAGATAAGCTATCGAGCTGATCTCCTGCTACCTGATGTAGTCTCAGGCTGCTACTTCTCCGCCATCTTGACTCCTCCTCAAACCGTATGTTTTTAACAGGATGCTAAATTGGAAGTTTTGACTGAATACTCAGCTCTCACAGATATCAGATACAATGTGATTTATGATACAGACCAGCCTGCAGGAATTGCAATGGAGGCAATTAAAACCCAAAGCAAGTCAACCGCACAGAATATAAGAGGTCTGAAGAGAGGAAAGAATTCCGGATGGAATTTCTTTAGCAAGAGCTAAGTTGTAAAGTCCCTCCCCCAAAGGGATGCTTGTCCCTTCAAATACAATCAAGTAAAAGACTCTGACTTGTCACTTGGAAATTTGGTATCTGTCCCCTATAGCCAGGGAGATATAATAAACTGACATACAAGTTCCAGCACCAACAATGGCTCAAGAAGTGTCTCCTTGAGTTTCTTCGTACAAAAGTTGAATGAGCATGTGCCTTACATTAAACACAGGCCATGCAAACAAGGGAACCAGATGCAGGTTCTTTTAAATCCCTTCTGTTTAATAGCACCTTTGAAATGGGAAAAGTCCTAAAATAGAAGCTGGGGTGGGCTTCCCACCCATTCCTCAGGATTTTGGAAGGAATAAGAAACAAATTGGAGCAAAATGCTTCATCACCATATCATGACAACTGTGCAGTTGGGAGGTTCCTGGCACTGAGGATGGTAAGGGGAGTCCAAAGAACCCAGGAAAGGGTTCCATGAGAGAAAAGGTTTTAATATAGGCCAGGCCCAGTGGTCATGAGGTCACCTTACCAAGAACTGGCCATATAAGAGCTTGCCTCTCCTCCTTACCTCTTGCTCTACCTCCACATGATCTATAAATAGCAGCTAGCTAGTGCAGAGAGGAATAAGAAAGGAAAATAAATCAAGTGCTCACATTTCTAGGTTGTGGGTCTACTGGGAGGAGAAAGAGTCACCATAATTTTGGATGAAGTTGGAAGATTTGACCACTACATGGGACCAAACATTTAAAGTACCAAACTGTGACAGTGTTTTGTTACTTAAAGTGACCAGAGTATTTGTATTACTTAAGAAGTATCAGAAAAACCATGGAAATACCTAAGTTGAGTTTTCATCTAGGGAGAGAGGAAAAATATATTTTAGAGAGAGGTAACAAATGTAATTTTATTGTTACATTACATCACGTGCGCACATGTGCGTGCACGCACACACACACCCACACACACACACACACACACACACACACACACACACCAAATACCCACATTATATAATGTTACGTGAAGACCTTAAGTGCCTACAGACACTACAATATAAAATAGATGGGAATTTCCAAGGTGAACACATCATGTGCAGATTAAAAAAAAAAAAAGTTCTTGTATCTTATAATTTTTTTTTAAGATTTTATTTATTTATTTGACAGAGAGAGAGAGAGAGATCACAAGTAGGCAGAGAGGCAGGCAGAGAGAGGTGGGGGTCACAGAAGCAGGCTCCCTGCTGAGCCTGATGTGGGCTTGATCCAGGACCCTGAGATCATGACCTGAGCTGAAGGCAGAGGCTTAACCCACTGAGCCACCCAGGTGCCCCTTGTATCTTATAATTTAATCCCCACTCTGAGAATCCAAAGAGGTCTAGAGTGTGGTGCAAGGGAGAGCTGAGTGAAGGAGTTGCATCAGCAAGTTCTTGCTTTGCTGAAACTCCACATTACCATCTCTACTGCAAAGTGTGGTGAAGATATCTTCACAAAGATCTCTGTGAGACCTGTGAGCTGTGTCTCTTGGTCAGGAGACAGAAAACTTGTGCCTAACCCCTGAGGAACCAGCGTATCATCCCAGAGTCAGGCAGGGTAGGGATGTGAATGCTTCCCACAGAGCGATGTGAGTCATAGGACGGAGAACAAGTGTGGGATTTTCTTACATCACCCTTAAGGCTCAGAAGGCTCCCACTGAGGATATATGCTCTCCAGGTCCTAAAGGCTGAGAGAAGGACCACAAGAGATCATATAGATTGGAATAGAAACACATGCTTAGTATAAGCCTCCCCAGAGAAAAGAGCCAACTGGGAATGTCTGAAGGGTCCACGAAAGCTCCCTCATCCAGGTGGATCAGTTTGGACCACTTGTCGGGCCTGAAGAACCAAGAGTCAAGTAAGAATTATTGCGAGTAAGGTATTATTCCCGCAACTTTCCTCCCATCTCATGCTCAACTCTGAGTTGAAGGGCTCTGAAATAGCAGCTGAAAGGTGAGGAAAGAGGTGAGAAAGCCCAGACCCATGATGCCCTCTCTGACCACACAGCTCTACCGGGGAGGGGAGAAGGCTTAATGTTAACTCAAGTTCAGAGGTTTGATTATTCCATGGAACTGGACATTACAATTACTGAGTTGAGACTGCATTTGTGACTTCAAGGCATTTTAGGGCTGTTTTACCCATGAGTGAGTTGAGAAATGATACAGCCTACTAGAATTTTCATCCAGGAGCAGAAAAAGAGAATCTCTTTCAAAAAAAAAAAAAAAAAGTAAAGCGATGATAGAATTGTATTTTGATTGCACAATGGTTAGTGATTATATATCCTAATACCTAAAACAACACAATAAGTAAGTACATAGTAAATATTTATTGAATAAATTAATAACATGCTGGTTTCACACACATGTGCAACCCTGGAAAATCTTCCTGTAGTAATACTTCTAAATAAGTATATTACTACAAAAATTATTAGTGGTAGCAGTATCCAATTACCTTCAAATCTTGGTAAGTAAGGTTTACAGTGGAAAACATTCATCCACTCCTTCACCAATTTAGATATCAAATGTTGACTAAACCACTACTTTGTTCCAGGGACCATGGCTGGGCAACTGGAGGTAGAGGGTGGACACATCTCCCATCTTCACAGATTTTACCATTCAAAGGAGAAGACGGACAAGCAAACAAACAATTGCTTGCAGAGAGCCTGAAATGTTGACAGCAGAGGAGGAGAAAGTAGAAGTAAGTAGATCACAAAAATTCACCTGGGGGTTTTGCCCTGGGATTGTTGAGTTTTGGGCAGCCGGCAGCCAGCGTCAAGGACAGCATGGTCTTCGGAAACAGCCGTACCAGGAGGGAAGGAGAAAAGGCAGAGGCTGCCAAAGAGGCATTTTGTTCCTTTCACAAATATGCTCATCACTGGTTCTGGAAGAGGAAGCCAGGGTTTGGATTGCAGAATCACCGACAAGTGACAGATGCAAGAATGGGCTAGAATGTGCGATTAGTAGGGTAGGGGAGGAGGGCGTCGCAGGGCCAGAATGTCTTGTAAGCTGTCTTCCATTGTCTTGCATTCATTCATACAGTCATTCACTCAGCAAACAATTATGAACGCTGGCTCTGAGCCAGCCCCTATAACCCGAGGGGGGATATGGGCTTAAAGCACCGTCCATTGGAAGCCCAGCCTGCTCTTCCTTTCCCTTAGTTACCTCTTCTTGTCAGGGCCTTTCCTTCTTCTCCTCTGGAAGAGAAGGCAGGAGTGCAGTTGAGCAGCTACGAGCAGAGGCTTGAAATTGAAGTGTACCCTGCCTGGATTTTGTCCAGGTGATTCCAATCGAGTTATTTCACTTCTCTGAACCTCACGTTCCTCATGGGTAAAAAATGTTAAGAGTTTTTACTATAGTTTTTACTCCTTGGGAAGTGGTTGGGTAGATTAAATGAAACAATGCACGTGAAGGAACTCTCACAGTTCCTTGCATGTAGGAAGCCCTGAAGAAAGGTTAGTTATTTATCATTCTCTTCTTTTCTTTTCTGCTTGCTCCCTGGGAAATTGAGCACTTTATTATACTTACCACAGATGCTGTGGTATTTAAAATATTCCTACTCCGTGAAGTCATTTAATATTGGTATGGGGAATGTCTCTTCCTTTTCTCTCCTCTTAATCAGTGTTATTGTTAACAACTCAGAAGCAACACAGCGATTATGACTCCGAAAGAAGGGAAATCTCAGGGGCTCATAATCTTTCAGAAAATGAAGGACTTCTTGGGCTGAAATTCTGAAGCTGGCTCTTACTGCAAAGGTGAGTTTTGTGTGGGTGTGTGAAGGAAATTTGATAAAATTCTCTTTGACAAATTTCTGAGTCACTGGAGCATGTAAAAAGGTATTTCTCAGCCCTTGAAAGAAATTCTGGGTGCCTTTTTCAGTGCATGAATATCTCAATAAGCAGCTTGATTTTCAAATGTCAAACTTGCCACAGAACTTGGTTCTTGGGTAGGACAAATGCCTTTGATTTGTTTGAAGAAATTTGATTTGGAAATAGCCAAGTGATTAGTTGTCGAGACTAAAGCTTTGAAGTCACAGAGTATGGATTTCTATTATAGGCCCTTGCAGAGTCCCAGACATTTGCATGTAAAATATTTCTAGAACTTTTGCATATGCTTAGATATTAAAATAAGCACGCTTAATGCATTTATAAGATCCCATCTGTCACATACGTAATACACTTTAAAATGCTACCCAATAGGAAATATGGTCCTGTTGTTTAACCTTAATCAAATAGGAGAACAAACACGCAGTAATAATGAACTATGATTTTGAAGTCCTAAATGCACGGTTGTATTTAATTCTGTACATCGTGCATTTGGGATACTGTTAAATAATAGCTCTTATGAGATCTCCATTTGAAAGAATATGAAGCTGAACGAAAGAGAGTCAAGAATCATTCAAGCATAAAAATAGAAGCCTAAAAAGACCTTGAAAGGTTGGAACATCCAATCTCTACAGAAAGTTACAGACTTGTGGGATGTGAGGGCTGGGGCAGGCCCAAGGGAGATCATCAACTCTAAACCATTCATTTTATAAAATCAGAAAATGGGTGTTCAAATTAGAGTTTGTTCAAACCTTATTTGTGTTTTTCTTTCAGATTTTCAGAACGGAAAATTCTACAACTTCCTCTAGTAACAAATTTTTGTGCTTAATCATCAGGAAATTGCAACCACCTTAATTTCCTCCAATAGGCCTATTTTCTTGATGCATGCGGATTTAAAATAACAGTCTGCCCTGCACCTCTGTTAGTGACTAATGTTAGAATATGACACTGCAGCAAAACGTTAGAAATTGGAAATAAATGCAGAGATAAGAAAACTCACAGGGGACCTAACGAGTACTTTTTTTTAAATAGATTTATAGCACATGAATAGATTCACAGTAGTTCATTGTATGATGATGCAGAATCAGGAAGTGTATGAGTGAAGTTTTGGAATAAATGGTCTGAATTCTCATTCTGTCCCTTACAAATTGTGAAACTGGGCAAACTACTTATCTCCTCTAAGTCTGTATTTATTTATGGATAATAACAATGGGTACCAAAAGAATAATACTTTTTTTTTTTTTTAAAGGACTCAGAAGAATGTCTAGTCTATTGGAACATTCAATATATGGGGGCACCTGGGTGGCTCAGTCGGTTAAACAACTGACTCTTGATTTCAACTGAGGTAGCAATCTTGGGGTCCTGGAATGAGCCCGGTTTGGAGCTGCATACTTAGTGGGGAGTCTGCTTAAGGATTTCTCCCCGCCCTGCTTTGTCCCCCCACCCTGCTCACCTGAGCACGTACTGTCTCTCTCTCTCTCAAATAAATAAATAAATAAATAAATAAAATCTTTTTTAAAAAACCATTTAATGTATGGTGTTTTGATTATGGTTGATATAATTGTTACATACCATATTTGCAGGGTAATAAAAAGGGATACTGGGGTGCCTGTGTGGCTCAGTGGGTTAAGCCTCTGCCTTCGGCTCAGGTGGTGATCTCAGGGTCCTGGGATCTGGGATCCACATCAGGCTCTCTGCTCAGTGGGGAGCCTGTTTCTCCCTCTCTCTCTGCCTGCCTCTCTGCCTACTTGTGAACTCTCTATCAAATAAATAAATAAAATCTTTAAAAAAAGGGGGGGGGATAGTGATTACCTGTTGTCCTCACCTCTATCCTCTCTAACAAATTATCTTATTTTAAACTATATACATAGATAAGAACTGAGTGTTATAAAGAGAGTTTGAGAGGCTAGTATTTGGGAAAGGGTAAAGATATTCCTAAAACTGATTACTGAAGGATCTTTTTCTTTTTTTCTTTCTCAGAGATCATTAAGTATGACAGCAGCTGGAGGTACTATGTATCTTCTGCAGAGGAATGGACTGGGTGACATTTTGGTGCCTTTCAAATCTGTGATTTCCTGACTTTAGCCTAGCCATCATCCTCATTGTACTTCATCTTACTTAGTTTCATGTAGCATTAATTCATGCTTATACTTAAAACTTAAGAGCAGATATAAAAAGCCACATGTATAAGGTGTGTCCAGTCCCAAGATCCAGTTATATTAAACAGCTATTATGTTAATCTTTATTATTTAATATTTTAATCTTTAATCTTATTAAATTATTTTAATATTACTTTAATTTTTCTTCAGGAATGAAGAAGATAAGTTCTGTTTGTTATCCCTGGAGACTCCAATTTATCTGAGTAAAATGAATTCGAAATGATTACTGATAGTAGTAACTCTTATGCAAATCTATTGCAGATCAGTAATTTTATGTTAATTTTCCCCACAATGAAAAGCAAATCCTGTAAGTTCTCACTCTCATTATTTAATACAAACTGGTGTCACAACATGACCAGTAAAGAAAATCTTTCATATTATATCTATTTGTCAGTTTCACAAATTTAATTACAGACATGGAAACTGTCAATTTTGTTGTTTTTATTAACCAGGAACTACAGACAACTTTCCTACTTTTAGGTCAGTATGTCATATTTTAAAAATGTGAATTTTAAAAAGTGGGTTGACCAGTAAAGTGATAAATTTGACACAAAGAGGTTGACACAAAGATACCTAGGGGAGTCTTTACAGGCCAAGAGGAAACCAATGAAGAGTAGTCGGACTCTTGTTGGACTATATGAAGCTATGTGAGGTCTGGGGAAAAGCAAGAACGTTGATTTTGTTTATTTCTACATTTCAATGACCGTCCTGCCCCTTAAACTTACTTCCTAGAGTAATCTCTTCTAGGGATGTAGAGATATACATGGAGTGGATAGCATTTCAGTTTTTCTGTATGTCTCCAGAAAACCATCTTTAGCCTGTTTATATTGCACTGAGGGGTATTCTGCAGGAAGGGCTGGAGCCCAAGTCTGACCATGGGAAGAAGAAGATCAACCAGAGAAATCAATCAGAGGCACAGGACTGGAAAAGATAAGGGGTACTGGTAGTATATTGATTTTAGAACAGGAGTAACATGTCATTTTTGTCTTATGGGTAAAAAAAAGTCCATTCTCTGTCTGAATGGGAGTTAGAGGTAGTGGGCTTGACAGTACAACAAAGAAACTGATTTCAGTGAGGAATGAAATCCCCTTAGAAACTACCTACAGTAGATCGTTCAGAAAGGAAAAACCTGGATACATTAAACATAGGACAAGCATTGCTTCAGCCTGGGAGTTTCCTCAGAAAATAAACCAGAAGGGACTACAGAAAACAGAAAAGGATATCTTTGCAAGAAGTCAAGACAGGTGGTCTACGTCCGCAAAGGAACTTCCCTGCCCGACACATAAGACTCTTTGACTGCATGACATCATAAAGATGGTGCCTGCAATGTGCATGTGACAGGCCTGGGGCTAAGTAAGCTGAGACTTAAAGATCCTCTGTAGGCTGCAGGGAAGTGAGACCAAGACCAGACAAACAGAACAGAATGAGATGAGGTTAGGAGATGAAACAGGATTACACATCTTTTTTATATCAGGAAGAAGGTAGGAAGGAGAGACTGTTATCCCTATGAAGACACAGGGCCTGTAGGCAGTATTGTAGTTCAATACTCCTCCCTCCTTATCCTTTCAGAAAGGCCCGCACTAGGGATTAGACTGGTTCAAAGAAATTTTCCTTGGTCACAAGTCAGTTCTCACTCTACCAAACTCAAGTGATCAAGGAAAGAGTCCATGAAAAGAAGGTATCTTCCAAACAAGGTATGGAGTAAAATGATCAGAGACTTTGTCCCTCACACTCACGGCTTTGTCTCCAGTAGTTAGAAGAGCATCTGGCACATGATAGCTACTCAGTACATCTGCGTTGGTTGGATGAATGATTGAATAAGCCCCATGAATGGAGACTGAAGGGTGCTTTCTCCCTTGGTGCAGCTCTTGTCCTGAGAGCGCCTGGAGCCTAGGGCTCCAAGAAGGCTGGGAGAGGCAGACCAGGCAAGCTCGGACCTAGGAACTGGGACAAATGTGCTAGGGCCCTCTTGGCCTTGAGCTGCTTCTCTTCCCCGACGAGTGTGTTCTTCTCGAGCTAGCCTTCTCTCCCTGCCTGGATGGGTGAGGCACCAAAGGCCAGACTCCAATGGAGGCTTAGGGTGAAAGGTACAAAGGAAGTTGGTTGCTTTAATTTGATCCGGACTGTGTGTTAGATACTAAGATCGACCCTACCAAAAGGAATTTGCCTGGTCTAGCCCAGCTCACAGATGATCGCAGTAAGGCATGAGGCCAGAACCTCAGCCAGAGTGTTCCTATGCCTGACCTCATGTTCTCAGGGAGGCAGGGAAATGGCTGAGGGCAGGATTGGAAGACTCAGCTCTTGGGTCACGATTCCATCTGCCTCTTTAAACATAAAATACAAGATTCAACAAAAAACATGCCAGACTATATGAAAAGAATGTAGTTTGCTCTAAGCATGTGCAGGGATAAATATTTGGGGAACCTGTATGTTTTTAAATTATTTATCCATTTTCTTTATGTCTGTAGTCATGGAAAAATAAAGGGAAAGTCAGGAAAATGGAGGAGAAAAGAAAAAAGACACTCCACAGAAATCTCCAAGGAAGCTTTTTGAGACCCAGGTCAGAAAAGAAAAGATCAAGACAATCCTAGATCATGTCGTCCAGGAGAATATTTCTCTCCCAGGTCCACAGAAAGACAGAAGCCAAGGCAGGGCTGGCCTTGAAAGAGATTGCTATCTGTGGCAAGGATTTCCCTCCTGATCGATGACTGACAAAGGCCTTAAAAACCCTTATTGTGAAAGGATACTATAGCAACTGATACACAACACAAATAGATCTGAGGTGGCCAGTGGTCTGGGGCTGACCAGCTGTTCATTTTCATAAAGGGCAACACAATTTTCAGTTTAGGGTGTTAATGACAGCTTGCATCTGATGTTATAAAGCCTGTATCCAAACTGCTCCTCTGAGAAAGAGAAAGAAAAGCACATGGATGTTGGTCAAAGCTAATGTGCTGAATGGTCCCCAGTCCTCAAAACCATACTAACTACTTAATGTCTTAGTGAAAATGCTCCTATGCCATAAAGGGAAGCTATCAATGGTCTTACTTGAACCCAGCATATGTCCAAATCAGAATCAGAATCACTTATATGTTATTTACTTAATGTATTTTCTCATTCTCTTTATTCCAATACTTATTGGCAGAAGTACCCTAGTAATAAAAAATACAAATTTAAACTAGAGGAAAGGTCTGCTGAGTACAGCCTGTGGGTCGCATTCAAGCAATGGCCTATTTTCATATGAGCTAAGAATGGTTTGAACATTTTAAAAAGTATTTTACTTATTTGTCAGAGAGAGAGAGAGAGAGAGAGGCAGACAGAGGGAGAAGCAGGATCCCTGCTGATGTGGGACTTGATCCCAGGATCCCAGGACTTGATCCCAGATCCCAGGATCTGACCTGAGTCAAAGGCAGACACTTAACTGACTCAGCCACCCAGGCATCCCTGACTCGAATATTTTTAAAGGGTTGTAAAAAGTCAACAAAGAAGAATATGTGACATATCACTGTGACCTGCAAGGCCAAAATATTTACTCTCTAGTCCTTTGTAGAAAAAGCTTGCTAAAATCCTGCATTTGAACATTGTTTATTTTCTTATACTTACAATTATGAATAATGAAATAAGAAGGAACCAGCATGTTAGTTTTGGTTTGCCTGAAGATTCACAAAGATTCTGTTTATCAATCCTATTGATTCTTTCAAAGAACCAGCTCCTAGTTTCATTGATTTTTTCTATTGTTTTTTTGGTTTCTATTTCATTGATTTCTGCTCTGATCTTTATGATTTCTCTTCTCCTGCTGGGTTTAGGGTTTCTTTCTTGTTCTTTCTCCAGCTCCTTTACGCGTAGGGTTAGGTTGTGTACTTGAGACCTTTCTTGTTTCTTGAGAAAGGCTTGTACCGCTATATATTTTCCTCTCAGGACTGCCTTTGCTGTGTCCCACAGATTTTGAACTGTTGTGTTTTCATTATCATTTGTTTCCATGAATTTTTTCAATTCTTCTTTAATTTCCTGGTTGACCCATTCATTCTTTAGAAGGATGCTGTTTAGTCTCCATGTATTTGGGTTCTTTCCAGCTTTCGTCTTGTGATTGAGTTCTAGCTTCAGAGCACTGTGGTCTGAAAATATGCAGGGAATAATCCTAATCTTTTGATACCGGTTGAGACCTGATTTGTGACCCAGGATGTGATCTATTCTGGAGAAGGTTCCATGTGCACTAGAGAAGAATGTGTATTCTGTTGCTTTGGGATGAAATGTTCTGAATATATCTGTGATGTCCATCTGGTCCAGTGTGTCATTTAAGGCCTTTATTTCCTTGTTGATCTTTTGCTTGGATGATCTGTCCATTTCAGTGAGGGGAGTGTTAAAGTCCCCTACTATTATTGTATTATTATTGATGTGTTTCTTTGATTTTGTTATTAATTGGTTGATATAGTTGGCTGCTCCCACGTTAGGGGCATAGATATTTAAAATTGTTAGATCTTCTTGTTGGACAGACCCTTTGAGTAGGATATAGTGTCCTTCCTCATCTCTTATTATAGTCTTTGGCTTAAAATCTAATTGATCTGATATAAGGATTGCCACCCCAGCTTTCTTCTGATGCCCATTAGCATGGTAAATTGTTTTCCACCCCCTCACTTTAAATCTGGAGGTGTCTTCGCGTCTAAAATGAGTTTCTTGTAGGCAACATACTGATGGGTTTTGTTTTTTTATCCATTCTGATACCCTGTGTCTTTTGATTGGGGCATTTAGCCCATTAACATTCAGGGTAACTATTGAGAGATATGAATTTAGTGCCATTATTAGCCTGTAAGGTGACTGTTACTGTATATTGTCTCTGTACCTTTCTGATCTACTACTTTTAGGCTCTCTCTTTGCTTAGAGGACCCCTTTCAAGATTTCCTGTAGAGCTGGTTTGGTGTTTGCAAATTCTTTCAGTTTTTGTTTGTCCTGGAAGCTTTTGATCTCTCCTTCTATTTTCAATGATAGCCTAGCTGGATAGAGTATTCTTGGCTGCATGTTTTTCTCGTTGAGTGCTCTGAATATATCATGCCAGCTCTTTCTGGCCTGCCAGGTCTCTGTGGATAAGTCTGCCGCCAATCTAATATTTTTACCATTGTATGTTACTGATTTCTTTTCTCGGGCTGCTTTCAGGATTTTCTCTTTGTCACTAAGACTTGTAAATTTTACTATTAGGTGACGGGGTGTGGACCTATTCTTGTTGACTTTGAGGGGGGTTCTCTGCATCTCCTGGATTTTAATGCTTGTTCCCTTTGCCATATTAGGGAAATTCTCTCCAATGATTCTCTCCAATAGACCCTCTGCTCCCCTCTCTGTTTCTTCTTCTTCTGGAATCCCAATTATTCTAATGTTATTTCGTCTTATGGTGTCACTTATCTCTCGAATTCTCCCCTCATGGTCCAGTAGCTGTTTGTCCCTCTTTTGCTCGGCTTCCTTATTCTCTGTCATTTGGTCTTCTATATCACTAATTCTTTCTTCTGCCTCATTGATCCTAGCAGTGAGAGCCTCCATTTTTGATTGCACCTCATTAATAGCTTTTTTTATTTCAACTTGGTTAGACTTTAGTTCTTTAATTTCTCCAGAAAGGGCTTTAATATCTCCAGAGAGGGTTTCTCTAATATCTTCCATGCCTTTTTCGAGTCTGGCTAGAATGTTCAGAATCGTCATTCTGAACTCTTGATCTGACATAGTACCAATGTCTGTGTTGATTAGGTCCCTAGCCTTCGGTACTGTCTCTTGTTCTTTTGTTTGTGGTGATTTTTTCCGCCTTGTCATTTTGTCCAGATAAGAGGATATGAGGAGCAAATAAACTACTAATAGGGTGGCAAAGACCCCGGAAAAATGCGCTGTAACCAAATCAGAAGAGACCCCAAATTGTGGGGGGGGGGAAGGGGATAAAAAACAGGTTCTGAAAAAAAAAGAAAAAAAAAAAGAAAAAAATTTAAGAAATAAAAGAAATAAAAAAATATAAAAAAGAAAGAAAAAATATATATATTTAGATGAACTAGTCAAAAAACGTTAAAAAAGAAAAGGGTAAAAGTTTTTAAAAAAATTTAGCAGAAGAAGAAAAAAGAAAAAAGAAAAAAAAATTGAAAAAAGAAAAAAAAATACAAAATTGAAAAAAGAAAAAAAAATTGAAGTAGCCGCAAGACTAAAGAATCATGGGGAGAAAGCCATGAGTTCCGTGCTTTGCTTTCTCCTCCTCTGGAATTGCTCTGCTGTCTTAGGAATTGAATCTGCTTTCTCCTTGATAGATGAACTTCGTCCTGGCTGGATATTTTGTTGATCTTCTGGGGGAGGGGCCTGTTGTAGTGACTCTCAAGTGTCTTTGCCCGAGGCGGGATTGCACCGCCCTTACTGGCGGCCGGACTAAGTAATCGGCTCGGGTTCGCTTTTGGGAGCTTCTGTTCCCTGAACGCTTTCCGTAGAGTTCCGGAGGACGGGAATGAAAATTGCGGCCTCCCAGTCTCCAGCCCGGAGGAGCCGAGAGCCTGGGGCCCCACTCCTCAGTGCGCCCCCAGAGGACAGCACCCAATCACTCCCGTATCCCCAGCCTCTAGCCGCGCTCCGAGCTCACCCAGCCCGCGACCAGTTCAAGGTAACCCCGAGCTGAGAGTTCAGTCCTCGGCTCTGTCTTTGCAGCCGGTTTCTCCGTTCTAATACCTGCGAGCTCTCCGACACTCTGACACCCCCGATCCTTCTGTGACCCTGCGGGGCCTGGGGCCACGCTGGCCCCGCGTGGGCTTCACCCCGGTTTAGCCCCTGGAGCAATGTCCCTCAGTGGAACAGACTTTTAAAAGTCCTGATTTTGTGCTCCGTTCCTCCGCCGCTTGCCGGGAGCCGGCCCCTCCCCCCGCGGTCTATCTTCCCGTCGTTTTAGATTCACTTCTCCGCCAGTCCTACCTTTCAGAAAGTGGTTGATTTTCTGTTTCTAGAGTTGCTGTTCTTCTTCTCTTCGCTCTCCCGTTGGATTTGTAGGTGTTTGCTATGTTTAGATAAGCTATCGAGCTGATCTCCTGTTACCTGATGTAGTCTCAGGCTGCTACTTCTCCGCCATCTTGACTCCTCCCCTCATCCTTGTTTTTATGGCTTTGGGTTATGCAATCCAGAAATTTAGTAGGCTTTGCGTGTTTTTTGTAGATTTTATCTATTTGTTCATTTTAGAAAGATTGAGAGAGAGAGAGAGCAAACAGGGTAATGGAGAGGGTTAAGCAGACTCTATGCTGACCATGAAACTTGGCATAGGGCTCAATCCCACGACCCCAGCCAAAATCAAGAGTCAGCTGCCCAACTGACTGAGCCAGCCGGAGCTCCTGGAGATTTAATAGGCTTTGTAGATATTCCTCTCAATGCACACACTCATTCCATAACCAAGTTCTATTCTGCCTCTTAAATGTCTCTGGATTTCATCCACATTTTTCTTTTTCCACCATCGCAATTCTAGTTGAAGCTACTATGATCTCTCTTCTGAGCTACTAATTAGTCTTTTGACTAATATAACTGCATGTTCTCTGGGTTCTTTCTAGTTTGGTTTTTATGATTATGTCACAGTTTTCAACATGAAATATTGTGGATTAAGATAAACTCATGAACTCATCCAAAAGTTCCTGCAGAGCCTAGCGGTTGCCCATCCTTCTAGGCACACCTGTCACCCTGTCCTTTGTTCTCTGTCCTGCTCACTTGCTATACTCCCCAGTCACTGCCCATGCCAACTTCTCTTCTAGAATGCTTGTCTCTCCCCTCTTTGCCTAGGGAACTCTTCCACATTCTTCACATCTCAGCCTAAGCACAACTTTCTACTTGAACAGGATCATGAAACTATCCTGTCTAGTGTTTATCACAATGACAACTAATCTATTTGTTCTCATTTGATTAATGTGTATCTAAACTCACTAGACTATAAGTTTTATGTAAAGAGGAACAATGCCTGATTTGGTTCCCTATATATTGCATAGTGTTTATATTTCTTCAATCACTGAAACTGAACATGCATCGTGCCTTCTTTTTAGTGAATAAAACAATGAACAAACCAGGTAGTTACATATGTGATTGATAATTTTCATATCAAAACTGCAAAGTAGGTAGTATTTCCAAATTTCATGAGCAGTAAGTGGCAGAGAAGGGATTGAAGTCCAGGGCAGTTTGAATACAAAGCCTGAATTCTTCCCACTTCACCATACTGATTTCCTCTCTTAAATGAGACAGTGTATGGGACAGCATTTTGTAAAAAATGTTACTCGGTGTTGGAGTTTTTAAAAAATAATTATCATCTAGGTTGGAAGAACGCACAAAGAGCAGTTTGCTGCTCACCATCGATATAAAATATGAAATGATGAAGGGAAATATTCACACACTCAGTTTGCACAACACCACACTGTCAGCATGCCTGCATTTTGGTTTGGTTTTGGGTTGGCAGTCTCGGGAATTCAGTGTTTTGTTAGGTGTCTTGTGAGAACAAACACTCAAAAACACACTTCATCTTGATTATTAATGTCTCTTAAATATTTCCATAATAAATATAATGTTCTGATCTGAACCAGATAAAACAAAGCCTTTCTTCAACTCTCTCCATCTCAGAAATCCATAAGTCATCAAGGGTGTAATGTTAGAGACAAAGAACGAAGGCGTAGGAAGATGAGCGCAGACAGAACCAACTCATCATTTTCTTATCTCTGAGAAATGTGCCCTCCACTATTTCTGACCAACTCCAGCCAATTACTTTGATTTGTAGCTGGGAGTTGGTAGCCTCTACATAAAAACATGGTCTATCCCTCCTACTTCCTCAGGGTGCGCAGAGGGGTGCGGGTGCCTACTTCCTCAGGGTCTCAAAGGGACCCCAGTCCTGAGGGCGATAACAAAGGCAGACTGGATTTGGGGACCATTTCAAGAGCAGGTGGAGCAGGACTATAAATGTCATAGCTTGTTGATGACCAGTTACTCCAGTTCCTCATCTCAAATAAGGACGGAAAGGAAACAAAATCAAGACAGTTTTTCCACGGTATTCAACATGACCAAAATAACTTGTAAGTGGTGATAAAGAGTATGGATAAGGCTCTGGCATATTGTTTTATTTAAAAAAAACATTTATTGTTTTGCTGTTGAGGATTTGAAAGAAAGGCTAATGTAAGAAGTAGAAAGACATAATCAAAATCTGCAAATAATCATGCCACTCAGAAATAACCTCTTTTGATTTATTTTTATTTTTTTATAATTTTTTAAATTTTTTAATAAACATATATTATTAGCCCCAGGGGTACTGGTCTGTGAATTGCCAGGTTTACACATGTCACAGCACTCACCATAGCACATACCGTCCCCAATGTCCATAACCCAACCACCCTCTCCATACCCCCTGCCCCCCAGCAACCCTCAGTTCGTTTTGTGAGATTAAGAGTCTCTTATGGTTTGTCTCCCTCCCAATCCCATCTTGTTTCATTTATTCTTTTCCTACTCCTCAAACCGCCCCCCCATTGCATCTCCACTTCCTCATATCAGGGAGATGATATGATAGTTGTCTTTCTCCGATTGACTTATTTTGCTAAGCATAATACCCTCTAATTCCATCCACATCATCGCAAATGGCAAGATTTCATTTCTTTTGATGGCCACGTAGTATTCCATTGTATATATATATGTATATATATATATCACATCTTCTTTATCCATTCATCTGTTGATGGACGACATCTAGGTTCTTTCCATAATTTGGCTATTTGGACATTGCTGCTATAATCATTTCAGTACACCTGCCCCTTCGGATCACTACATTTGTATCTTTAGGGTAAATACCCAGTAGTGAGATTGCTGGGTCATAGGGTAGCTCTATTTTCAACTTTTGAAGAACCTCCATACTGTTTTCCAGAGTGGTGGCACCAGCTTGCCTTCCCACCAACAGTGTAGGAGGGTTCCCCTTTATCTGCATCCTTGCCAGCATCTGTCATTTCCTGACTTGTTAATTTTAGCCATTCTGACTGGTGTGAGGTGATATCTCATTGTGGTTTTGATTTGTATTTCCCTGATGCCGAGTGATATGGAGCACTTTTTCATGTGTCTGTTGGCCATCTGGATGTCTTCTTTGCAGAAATGTCTGCTCATGTCCTCTGCCCATTTCTTGATTGGATTATTTGTTCTTTGGGTGTTGACCTCTTTTAATTTTTGATCAGACATTTACTTTCAGTATTTTATATTAATATAGTATTTCATTATAAAAAATACGTATTTTCCTTAACACTAGTTCTAATTGAAGCTATTTTCCTTTTATTATACAATGCTATAATAAAATTTTGCTGCTAAATTTTTGTCTGTATATGCCATTATTTTCTTAAATAAGATTTTGGGGGATGGATTTTTGCATCAAAGTATATGAAGAGTAAGGTTACGTATTTCCAAATGCTTTCCACTGCCAGCCCGAGTTCATCTCATCATAGTCATCAGCTTTAAGTATTAGCAAATTTTAAAATCTTTAATAATCCAAAAAGTAATTATAGTCATTTCAATTTATATTTCTTTGATTACTAATGGAAGTCAATTAAAATATTATATTTGTTGTGTATATATCTTCTTTTATAAAATATGTTTATATACCCATTTTTCTATTAGGTAGTGCTCTTTCTTAAAGATTTATGTGGTTCCCTCACATATTAAGGATGTATGCAACTCAGGTCTATGTGTAGCAGTTTTTTCCAAAATCAATAGTTTGGCAATTCAGTTGGCTCCAAATCATTTAAGTTATTACTAATATTTTAGAAGATGGTCGAAGAGATCATGAAGATTGAGAAGACTAACAAGCAAGCTTATATTTTTTATCTATAACCACCAATCTTTATATAACCATAGTTATATAAAGCAGGCATTTTTAGGAGGAGAGAATAACTCCAAATGCTCTAACGGTTTCAAGGAAATGACAGTATTTGCCTTCAAGGTAAGAATTCTACTTGACTGTCTATATAGGTGGTGACCAATTATCGATTTTGAAAAAGCAATCAAATCAAATTAAGCAGATATTTAAATTAAGATGAAAAGACTAAAATGATGAAAAGACTTACAGAATGCCATCTATGTTGCCGTATGTTGTAGGAAAGATGTGATCCTGGGCAAGATAAATAATCTAGGAGTTGAGTAATCAAAAAAAATTACTCTTAAACAATATTTGAATATTTTAAAAGTATTACAAATGTAGAGAAAGAAACAAAAATCCCACCTTAATAATAACCTGGAAGGTAGGAATTGAAGTGTTCTTCATTTTTATCCCTAGCTTTATGAAAATTTTTTTTTTCAATAACTAGGTACTACTATGGCCAGATAAAACAATAAAGCTTTCCAAAAAATGACCTGGGCTATTGGCAAATTCAACAAATCTAACAAAATTTAAGTAAAAGGAAAATAATACCACTAGAGATGTAATAAATATATAAGACTGTTTATGGAGTGAAAATTTGGAAGCAGCATTCTTATTAAGATCAAATAAGGGAGACATGTATTAAATGAGGAGATAAATTCTCTTACAGTTGCTGAAGGGCCAGCTAAGAGTTTGTGATTTGGAGTAACACAGACCTAGACAGCCACCACTTCTTAGCGGAGCGATCTTAGAAAAGTCTCTTAATCTTTGAGCTTCAGCCTCCTCATCTACAGGGGACAATAATACCCATTTGCAGGATAACTGATAATTAGTGACAAGATATATCACCCATTTAGTATAGGTTGGCACAAAGTAGGTACTTAGTAAGTGGATAAACTTTATTTTGATTATTATCATTGTAACATAAAAATGACTTTTTATTTCCACTCTTCAGATAAAGACACTGGTGCTCAGAGATTAAGTAACTTGCCCCAGAGTTGGTAAGTGGTGGAGTGGAATTGGATCAATATATGTTTGACTTCACAGCTATGCTCAGAACCACTAAGATGTTCAATATATGATATTTGACTAAAGGAAGAGATACTGAAGATAACCTGATCCTGAAAGCCAATGATGCGATCAAAAGAAACTTGGAGTTTATCCCTGGAGAGTTTAAAGTTCTAGGAAATAGAACTTGGGGGGGGGTCTACATAGCATTTTAAATCCTTTTTTCTGGTTAAAAAAAATATTCTGACTGAGAGGATCACATCAAGTCACATAGTTCCACATCGGGTGTTAGATGAACAAGATTTAGCTGCTGGATGCAATTTCTGGCAAGAGATGAAATATATACCACAAAAACTGGAAAGAATATGTTTGGAAGAAGACTCAGTAACCTGAACAAGAGCATTTTAAACTGAGATGCGGTGGGGAGTTAGGGGGAGGGGGGCTGGGTGGCTCAGGCAGTTGAACAGCTGACTTCCACTCAGGTCAGGCTGACTTTGGGCTCGGGGCTCAGCGAGGAGTCTGCTGCTCCCTCTCCTACTGCCCCTCCCCCTTCTCATGCTCCCCCTTTCTCAAAGTCTTTTTAAAAAATTCTTTAAATAAAAATAAATAAACTGAGATGTAGGCAGGAGAAAAGTAATAGATGAAACCACCAACCCACATTTTACAGAAGATAGTAAGTGTGACAAAGGAAGAAGCCATCATGAGGATCCAGCTGACTATTCTCAAGGAAAGGCTGTGAGGAAGTGAATCGATCACAATCCGCACAGCGCCAGGTGTGTTACTATGCTCCAGGGGAGGTGATGGGGTATTCCAGAAAAACAACTCTAAGTCAAACAGAGGCAGGTGAGCACATGGCTCCGTAAAGGAGCTACAAGCGATTCAATATGGCTGAAAGGAGGAAAGTATGCAGAGAATTATGGGAGGGAGCCCAGAGACCTGGCAAGAGCTAAGGTAGGAATATCTAGTACTCCATGCCAGGAAACAAGTTTTCTCCTGAAGAAGAGGAACCCCAGTCAGATTTTAAGAAAGGCAATGATATGATCAAATTTGTGCCTTTTTATGGAGGCTGGATAGGAGAGACCACGACAATGGCATGCAGTGTCTAGAATGCATATGAAGTAATTAGGGGAAAAAAAAAAACGTGATGTCCCAAATGCAAGAGCATTCAGGGAAACTGGAAAGAAGGAGGTTAGTTTATGAACTCTTTAGGAAATAAAAGCCACAGAGTGAAGCACTACATATGACTCATCAAACTTGAAACATCTGCCCTTGCTTCTTTTCTCTCTCTTGATGTTTCAGTTAAAATGTCATTTCTTCAAAGAAGTCGTTCCAACGACTTTATTAAAAATAAAGCCGTTCCTCACTTTCTATCACATCACCCTACTGTTTTTCATAGTAGCAGCCTCAATGCGGAATTATTTTGCCTATTTACCAGCTTGTGCCTGTCTCTCTCACTAGGTTGTAAACTCGAAGATGTTTGTCTTATTCATCAGCACCGGGCCAGACACATACAAGGTGCATAGTGAACACTAACTGAGTTTCTGTCTCTAACCTGGGCAACTGAGAGTTGCAGTGCCTGTGGCAGAGTTAGAAAATACAGAAGGAATAACAGACTTCTGTGGAGATGGAGGAGGAAGATGAGGAATACTGCCTTGAAAAATTTTAAGTTTTAAATATGTCAGTTTTAAGTTTTTGGAGAAATTGCCAACAGGGATATCTAGTGACCTACTGATTAAACACATATAAACTCAAGCCATGGCTATGGGCTGGAGATTGGGATTTAAGAGCCATCTGTATTTGACAGCGGCACTTGAAGCCATTTATATGACTAAGTGCTGTGCATATTGGTGCTGATCCAAGAGGGGATGTGGGGGGCTGAAATCCAGCCTGAGTTTGGCTTGACAGTCTTTGTATCCTGGAGCAGATCTGAGGTGCCTAGAGAAAAGGATGCGCGATTCTTCACCAAAAGGTGCTCTTGCTGGGCAACCCGTGTGCCCAAGGAACGGTGATACCCACCAAAGTTACAGGGAGTTACTTTTTCTAATTTGCACAAATGCATGGTATAGACAAACAGCATTCCTGAGTGTGAACAAAGAACACCTAGAAATGAGGGCGGAAGGCAACAAAAGACCTACCACCATCTTCATTCTGGCTATGAAGAATGGCTTATGGCTGGGCTACATTTTGATGTGTGGATGTCTTTAGCTCAGAATGTGTGGGTTCCTTGGTGTGAGTGACTAAGTTCAATTCTTGTTCCTTTGCTTACTAGCTGTCACCTCAGAAAATTCCCTTAACCTCTACAGGCCTCAGTTTTCTCATTTTTATTTTTATTTTTTTTAAAGATTTTATTTATTTATTTGACAGAGAGAGATCACAAGTAGGCAGAGGAGCGGGGGGTGGGTGGTCCCTGCTGAGCAGAGAGCCTGATGCAGGGCTCGATCCCAGGACCCTGGGATCATGACTTGAGCCTAAGGCAGAGGCTTTAACCCACTGAGCCACCCAGGCACCTGTTTTCTCACTTTTAAAATGGGGGAACTAATGGTACTTATTCCATAGGATTGTTGAGAAGATTAGATGAAATAATGTCCTTAACGCATACAGCGCTGTGCTTGGACAGACCAAGCCCTAGGGTAGACTGACTGTTATTTATGATGACTGTAGTTTGATGTTGAAATGCCACCATCCACATTCCTCTTCAGGAAGAATAGAGCAGAGAGTGCTTGCAATAGAAATCTCTTAAGGGTCGACTTCAACAGGAATAGCCTTGATTGCAGAGATCCACCTTGTCCTAAATCACAGACATTTCTTGAGGCATCAAGCATCCAACGAGTGACCCACATGGGAGACAAAGCCCCATCTCACTCACCCCAAGCCACGACAACTTGAAGGCTTATCCCAGCTTTGGAACTCCCCTTAGGATCAGCTCAGCCTCCACTGAGACTGTATCTCCAGGTCAACCACTTTCTCTGCCCAACTGGGCATCCTTCTATAGTTAAAAACACTCCCCAGTAAATACTGGCATATTAATCACCATTCTCCCAAAGTGACCTGTTGCCATTTCCTTGAGTAGATGTACACTGAAGAAAGGAGATTACCCAAACAGTGACAGGACTCTCAGACACAGAGTATGAATTGACATTAACACTTGAAGTTGGCATCATGGTCCACCATTAGCATGAGGATATGGAAGGCCCAGGTCAAAAATGTAGCCCTGGACTAATAGTCTGACTATACCTAGTAGTTAGCATGACTGACATAGAGAGTGCTTGGCCTGTGGGGCAAGAGCCATCATAGTGGGGAAGGCCAGGCAGAAGGTTGTGAAACTGCTCCCCACTCCAAGCTAAAAAAAGAAATGAAAAATAATGTTACCTTTAGAGCGGAGGGCAGAAATCAGTGCCACTCTTATACCTAAAGAATGAAGGGTTTGGTGACTCTCATCAGAATAGCATTTGATTCTTAAGTCTGGCCCCTATAAAGAAACAGATGGATACCGGAGGATGACAGTATGCTCCTGCAAACTCAAAAAGTAGAAGTCCCAATGGCAAATGCTATGTTAGATGTGTCATCTATGCTAAAGCAGAACATGCCAGGCAGATACTGATCTGGCAAATGAATTCTTTTCCATCCCTATCAGAAAAGAGGATCAGAAATAGTTGCACTGACTTGAACAGACAACAATATCTATTTGTTGTCTTGCCCTAGGGCTTTGGGGAAAAGACAGACCATGGGGCATCGAATGTCCATGCTGGTATAACTGTTCACCATGACCTGAGCTCTGGGAGACTCAAGAAGTCATAACATTGGATGGGCCCAACAGAAGTTCATTTTAAATCAGAAGTGGTACAGCCAGGATTGAGCACAAATAATTGTGGAGTGCATGAACGAGCTGCAAGAGGAGGTAGGACCCATGTCATCCACCACTGTTTCTGCGTCCGCACTTCTCCCTCCCTGCACTGCAACAGGTAGGGCCATCTGGGAGATTCCTCAAGACCCATTAATGGACGAGAAGTCCCCAAAGCTTGGTTCACTCAGTTTGGTATGGGACTGAAAGGCGAAAAAGAATGGTGGCAACAATACCACCTCTTCAGAAGTGTCCTTGATAGACAATGATGACTGGAAATCCTCCCAATGGGCAGAGCTTTGAGAAGGCCAATCCCAGAGTTTACAGGGTCACCAAGTTTATGTCAAAAGAAAAGTGACCCAAGGTAATAATATCATGGACTTACGGGCAGTGATAAGAACGTAGCTGATTAGCCAAGGGCCTGAAAAAGGAAGGACAGGAAACTCAGGATCACAGAGTTCCAGAAAAGAAGGATTACTTCTTCTCTAAAAGCACAAAATGATTATAATCTACTGAGATTATAGTGTAGCTCACTCTCTGCCTGTCCAATCCTTCTTCCTGCCCAATCCTTCTTCCTGCCCTCCCTCCCCCACGTGTTGAAGCCAAGAACACAACTTAATAAATCTCCAGCTTACAGTTTGGAGTCTCCTTGGGGAGAAAACATTACCTAAAACACTGAAGTCCTAACTTTGTTCTCAGCTGTATCCCCAGTGCCTGCTTCTGCTGACACATATTAGGTTCTTTTTTTTTTTTTTAAGATTTTATTTATTTATCTGACAGACTAGAGATCACAAGTAGGCAGAGAGGCAGGCAGAGAGAGAGGAGGAAGCAGACTCCCTGCTAAGCAGAGAGCCCGATGCGGGGCTCGATCCCAGGACCCTGAGATCATGACCTGAGCCAAAGGCAGAGGCTTTAACCCACTGAGCCACCCAGGTGCCCCACATATTAGGTTCTAAATAAATACTTGTTAAATAAATGATGGAACCCCAAGAGATTGATTTGACAAGGGCCATAACAGAACTAGTCCTGAGTTCCGTACCCTCATGTAAATTCTTGCCTTCTCGTCTCTTAATGCTGGTCTCAGTAGCCCGAGGAACACCCAAATGGTGAGGGTAAGAGGATCACTCTTGCTATGCTTTGTCAGTCCCAATTTTTTTGACTACAAACATGCACACACACACACACACACACACATATACACTCACACACACCCTAACTCAAATAGACCTACCAAAACATACACACACACTTTTGTCTGCATTTTGAACAGCTAGACTGCATATTAATAATTTTTAAAATCATCAGTAACACAAAACTACCATTACTAAAGAGAAGTTACTGGACTTCCATTCTCAGTACATCATCTTAGAAAAAAATAGCATTTTTAAAAAAAGATTTTATTTATTTATTGGACAGAGATCACAAGTAGGCAGAGAGGCAGGCAGAGAGAGAGAAGGGGAAGCAGGCTCCCTGCCAAGCAGAGAGCCCGATGTGGGGCTTGATCCAAGGACCCTGAAATCATGACTCAAGCCGAAGGCAGAGGCTTAGACCACTAAGCCACCAAGGTGCCCCCCCAAATAGCATTTCTTAAAGAATTAGATTTTTTTCTCACACAGAAAATATGTTACATGTTGTCATTCGGTACTCCTGGCTTAAAATTTTCATGGATGCTCAAACATAACACATCAGTAAAGTTAGAAATGTAGTTCGTATTGTAAAAACAATTTTTTTCATACATCAAAAAATAGAAGTATAAATATTGTTCAAATATAAGTAGTGTTGCTTACAAAATCATACACCAAAGAGAAAACCAGAAGGGAGCTTGAATAATACTCTTGGTGAAATTAGATGTCATGCATAACAACATCCTTCCTAAATGTGAGGAATTAACTACTTGCTTTTTGTCCAACTCTCTTCCTAACTTGCTCTTGTGTTCCATTCGCCTGAAAAGAGAAAGAACTGAAAGTTCTGCCTGCACCATTTGTAGAATATTGAAAATTCTAATTTTTATCAAAATAATTTCCTATGAGGATGGGCCAAAACAACTGGATTGAAGAAAACAACTTGATAGAACTATGTTAACCCAATCTGGGTTCAGGAAAGTACGAGTGTCTTCCAAAGTCCCCAAAACCTGTGGTGGCAGCAGCAGCAGCCTGATTTGGTATTCTCATGTACAACCTAGTCATCTGGGACACTGAGGTGACAGCATTTTAATAGTCCACACTAGATGGTGTATAGTAATTCATATGTTACAGTATTTGTGGTCTGAATCAATGCTAAATTTTAAGGTAATCTCTATTGTTGGTTCATCTTTCATTTGCCTGTGTAATTGTTAAAGTATTTGATCACATTTACTAGGTTATAAAACAAATACATATGGGAAAAAATGTTAAGGTAGAAAGTTATAGTTGTTCTCCTTCCTTTTCAGTTTCAATTCATACGTCATCATTTTGAATAGGCAATGTGGGCGGGTGGAGGTGTATAAATATTTTTATATGCATTGATTCTTATATAAATGAGATCATAAAGTCATCCCTAATAGTCCCTAATTAGGCATGACAGATGGATATCCCTGAGACCACCATTTGGTAATTGCAAGACAGATATCATAAAAATACATAAAGAGAAAGAAAACTGCCTGATAGCAGCCAGATTCTGCTTGCTCCTCTACCTGGCAGTTTCATTAGATTTGAGGAATTCTCTAAGGTCAAAAAGAAATTAGATGTGTGAACAAGAAATGTGACATTTTATTTCTAAACAATCCATCTGCAGAATCTGAATCTGATGTGAAATCCTGCTCAATTAAAGAACGAGTTAAATATAGTATTTTGCAAATAACAAACAGGTGTTGGTGAATATACTGTATGCTGGTTCTGTTAAAAATGCAAACAGAAACAAAATATATGCTTAACTGCTTTAACTCTTTTAATTTTGTTTCCTGAAGCCATACATCATCTGGCTAGGTGATTGATGATATCATTTAAATTCAATTCCCCCCCCTCCAAAATAGTCCATTAGGTTGCAAATAAAATTGTCATATTTTCCACTTACAAAAAGAAAAGGTAAGAGAAGAATAAATTAGTAGGCTAACATCTCCCCTCAGGGGATCTTGCATTAAGTCTTTTTAAAATAATGAGCAGTGTGGTGGAATCAACAGTGGCATCATTGCTGGGGGGGAACCTGGGGGAAACTGCTCAACCTCCTTGAGCTTCATTCTCCTCATCTAGAAATTGGGGGTTAAAAAAAAAAAAAAACAAGAAAGTCCCCCCCCCACCAAGACCCCCAAACCAAAATAAACTCAAAGGTTGTTTTAAAGACCAGAATAAGGGAGCAGCCATGAAATGACATTGCAAAACAAAATGGCGTCGTTCATAATGGTTAATAATAAAATCCTGGCATCCCTCTTTGTTTTTATTTCATTTCCTCAGGAACCCCAAATCTAGAATATTTTAATTTTTCTTCTTTTTCTTAATTTGTAGGGGAAAGTATGAGTTTTGAGAAACTCCTCTAGATCAAATTCCTCTAGATGTTACCTGCAAATGTAAGGTATAAGCATCCATCTAATCAAATCAACACCTCTTCACTGAGGCTCTCATGTGTACCTTGTGTTGCACCAAGTATTGGAAGGAGAGAAGAAATGCATAGCCATGTTACTTTGCAGACCTTTATGAAAAAGAATCATGTTAAGAAAAACCTGCCTTTAGCATAGACTGAAGGTACTGAACATTTGGGTCATTCATTTAAACGATCTGAAGGTTCTTTTTCTCTATCCACGGGTGTTGCTTCTGTAGGTCTATCACCCTGCCTGGCCATCCTGGAGTCAGACCTATCTGGCTACATCCAGTGGGCTCCTTTGCCCTGGTCGAATGCAGACTAGCAGAGCCTTGCAGGCAAATGAAGGTGGAAGGGAGGGGGAAGCTGAGATATTTTCGCAGCCCCCACCTGTGGGCTGGCTCTATGCCTCAGCTGAAGGTCACAGCTTCTTCTCTGTTTCTGTTCTGGGAATTACTCGTATCTCCGTTTCTCCACCCTTGCTGACCCAAGAGTGTTAACAGTTATCTGGGCCCTGTTTTTCACTTTATGCATTTCCTGGCTCCTAAGCTCTGTTGGAAATACTCTTTTCAGTAGACTCTCCTCAAATTACTCAATTTAAATGCCTTTCTGTTCACTGCCAAAACCCTGACCCATACACCCTCCTACCCCCCAACCTCCCATCCACCTCTACTTTCAACCTGCCCATTCCCAATTCCAGGTAATACTTGGTTTGAGTGACATAGGAACTTGCAGACCTCTTAAAATACATGTATAACTTCTCAAGAGTTCCTGGATACCAGTGTGAAAAGCACTGGTTTAGTCAGTATTTTACCCCCAGCCCCTCAAATAAGAACCCAATGCATTAACCCTTTCTTCATTTAAAGGAATGTGATCTCCTTAGAAAGAAGTTAAAATGACAATTATATGTTATCTTTTGTTTCTGTAATTTGTTATGTATTACAAAATTAAAATGGTCTACAAGGCTTAAGGGTTTTGACTGAAAAACAAAACAAAACAGAGTCAAACCCAGTGCGCTCATTTAATAAATGAATGAACCAAAATTTAGAGAACTTAAGTGATTTACTCCAGGACATACAACTTTCATTGGCCAAAGCTACAATCTGCTTCCGGAGTCCTAATCCAATGTTATTTTTCTGCCAAACACCTTACCCAGCTTACACTATCTTATATAGAAAATAATGAGAAATAAAATGTCATGTGCCTGAATAGAAAGACTTTTCTAAGAATTTGTTCCTAAAGGCAGGAAAGAAATTATAGACTTTTGAGATATTAGAGCTAGAAGATACTTTCAGACTCTCCCTGAGTTGATAGGCAGAGAATCAAAGCCCCAGGAAAGATCAGTATCTTGTGCTCCCCATGTTCTCTCAAGTGTTTCCCCCACTGCTCTCAGGATCTCAAAGGAAACTCTGAATAATTTCATAGCCAGAGTATCTCTACAAATCTGTTATTATTCATGATGATAGGATTTTAAGACTCAAAGAGGTAGTAAGATATAGAATAACGAAAAAGCAAAATGTGCCATCTGATAGAGAATAATCTCAAGAGCTAACCTAAAAATTGAAATATGAGTTAGTTAGCAGCTTCTTTTATACTGGCTTCATGGCAACTGACAAAGGCTCTCTGAAGGAGGACATCCTTGACCGGTGAGCCTGCAAAGTCAAGGTTCCAGCAGCAATGCACTGTTCCACCAACATGCACCCTGGAGCAAAGATTTGTTTGCATGGGATGCCATTCCCCCATGTGAGACATTCAAGATAAAGTTTTCAATCTCTGTCCAAGGAAGAAGCGACTGCCATTCAATCCATGGGAATACTTTCTCAGTGTCAAAAGATGCTATTAACACTGAGCTGGCATCATTTTTCATCTTAAAGAGGATATTAAATAAGCACAGTAAATTCATACAGTTGAGCCTACATGTACTAGCCATAAAATAGCACATTGTTTGGGTTGAATTCTTTTATTAATACTTCTTCTGTGAGTCAACTGGCCAATAACTTTGCCAAATTGTTGATATCTATATTGAGGAAGGCCATGAAATTGAGGTCCACGGCCCCCACTATGATAAAATCAGCTCCAATTTTCTTCTTCTGCATTATCAGTGGGTACACTGGAATTTGGACAGAGACCCTTGAGTTTTGTCCTTAGATATCCCTTTCAAACAACCCCAGGCTACTCGTCCCTTGTAGCTGGTCATTACCCTTTATTCACCTCTACAATAGAAAGACCTCTTTGAGCACAGGCATTTGTTCAGTCAGGTTAGAACTTTTCTAAAAAAACAAGAGGTGGGAGGAGAATGAAAAGATGAGGTGTCTCCAAATCAGAGACCCTATTGAGGAAATTCACAGATTAGGGTGGTGATTGGACTGGATGATCCCCAAGTTCCCTTCAAACCTTCTAATCTTCTGGTTTAGTACCGTAACATATGTCTCTGTCATGGTCTGCAGATTGATGACAGCTGAATGTAATCCACAGAGGTTTGCTGCAGAATAATCGACGCTTTTGAGTCTCTCTGCAAAACATTCCTGCCCCTCCTACCTCATTCTACCCTCCATCCGGAATGGCAGTGCTCGGACTTTCTGAGACTTCTATAGCCAAGGGAAGGTTGGCAGGGGATGGCAGAAGATTTCTCAGACCTATTTGAGACCCTCCAAACTTCTCTTTCCGTTTGAAACCCCCAAAACTGCCTGCAAATCTAAAGAGAGTCCAGGAGTACAGCCCATGGATCCTGATGGAGTGTTTTCCCCAGGTTAGTGTAGAGTGGAGGCCATGAATTTATAGTCCTGGGTCTGCCTTCTGGCATAACCTTAGCCAACTGACTAACCTTTCTGAGAGTCAGTGCTTTCATTGGGGAAATGGAATACAGATATTTACCCTGCGGGGTGAATTAAGAGTTAAGAGAGATAATGCATGAGGCTTGCACTGAAATTCAGTCTTAGCCCTCGGGTTTAGCCAATATCTGGCACTCAAGTTCAACACTGGCCTTGATCTTTAGAAGGTATCATAGACAATTTACCTGCTTCATCATCATTTCTGGCGTCCCCACCTTGAGAGTGATCAATGATGGTGTGTTCTCATCAGTTACACAAGATCAATATGACACACAACGAGACTGGTAATAAGAGGAGGAAGTTCTATTCAGACTCATCATTAATGTATGAATATTCACCTTCTAGTACAGGTAAATTATTCCTGACTCTGCTTTATTTTTCTACCTAGTCCTTATGACTACCTGTCTGAATAATATAAAAAACATTTATTTGTCTTTTATAAATTGTCCATCTCCCTAACCATAAGTAAGCTATACCAGAGCAGAAATTTCATTTGTTTTGTTCACTGCTGTGTCCCAAATGCCTAGTACAGTGCCAATCCCTTCATAGGTAGGCAGTAAATTATTGTTGACCGAATGAATATGCAGCAGGTTCTAATCTCTATTCTCATACTCAGGTCTGCAAGAACAATCACTTTCTTTGTTTTTCTATAATTGAACTGAGCTGCTTTTTTTTAACCAGATTAGCAATGTGGGACTCAACTCCATTTTTCTTTTTTTTTTCTTTTCTTTCTTTCTTTTGTTCTTTAATTCTTTCTTTCCTCTTTACTTTGAAAGAGAGAGTGAGTACAAGCCAGTGGGAGAGGAAAGGAGCAGAGGGAGAGGGAGAGTAAGAATCTTAAGCAGATTCCACACTCAGCATGGAGCCTGATGCGGGGCTTGGTCTCACGACCCAAGATCATAACCTGGGCTGAAATTGGAAGTTGGATGCTTAACCAACTGAGCTACCCAGGCACCCCTCAGCTCCATTTTTTGAAGATGGGGTCATCCATCACCCTTATGGTATTGGACCTTACATAGTATCAAGTTGTTGGAGGGTGGGTGCCACATCCTCACAGCCATCTTTGCATAGTAAGACCCAGAGAAATACGCCCTTTGGTCGCCTCTGAGTTATTCCTCCTATTCCCCCAGACACCTATGGATCTAGAGGTGCTCTCTCTGCTACTTCTGGCCACTCCTGGATACATAGGAATCATTTTGCAACTCCCATGCCATATTAGAATTTAGGAGAACGCTGAGTATCTAAGGTTCATTCTGCCTGGACATAATACAGTCACTTCTCTTCTGGAGCCTTGTTAACTACCCAGGACTCTACCCAAGGTCTAACAGACCTTCTGTTTTCAAATCCCACAAAGCTAGCATTTTCCAGTGAGCCCACTCCCTTGACCTGAGGCTGGGCTCAGACAGCAGGGCGTACAGAACCTCGTAGGGATTCACTGGTGTTTCTTGTCTATCTCCTATCTCCAGTAACAAAATTTTTGTCTTCTTTGGACAGTCTGAGAGTCTTCTCAGAGCCTGTATTTTTGAAGTTCAAAAGTCAGCAAAACAATTCCCTTTTTTCTGCTCTGTGTAGCTACTTTCATCTTCTGAGGCAGTGAACACAAACCAATTTAGTTGGTCAAAACATGGGAGAAAGGTCATGGAATAAGAGGAAACATGAGGAGGAAGCAATTATTAGCATTTCCAAACCATCATAACATGCTCACACATGCGCACTCACACATGCACACACACACACAGAATAAATAAAAAAATAACAGTTCAGTTGTTTTAGCCTCTCAGTGAAAATTTCCACAATTCTTTTATTTAGGAAATGGTAGATCAGTTTACATAAGAACTCTCAAACACTTTTTAAAATAAACCAGTCTAGGTAATGCCAACAATATATATAAATAGACAAAGAACCAAACTCTTAATGTCTGGGCACCATATCAAGTGGCAGGCCCCCTGCTCATCCTCCCCAACCTGCTAACCATCACCTCCTCTAAGAAACCTTTCCTGGTCCTCCCCACAACACGCCCGAGAAAAATGTCTCCAGTCCCTTCTTAGTGTCCCTCACTGTGTCCTATCACATTAAGTCAATTAAGTGAGGCTGCAAGTTATGGCAAACTCAAAAGAAGAGAGGCTTAAACAAAAGATATATCAAAAGATATATTCAACTCTTCTCTCATGTAAATGAAATTAGAAGGCAAGACGCCAAAAGCTGGAAGCTGGCCTCACTATTACCAAGGTGTGGCAGTGCTTTGCTGCCACACTGTTCTGTCCTTACATGACTTCCATCCACCTCAGGTCCAAGCTGGCCATTCCAGCTCCAGCTCCCACATACCAGATAGCAGAAAAAGAAAAGGAGGCAATAAATAAATGTCCCTCTACCTCCAGGAAACTTTCCAGACATCACACACAGAACTTATTATCTCCCATCGGCTGTGACTTAATTGCAAGAGCACACTGACCAGTAAATGGAGTTTGTGAAAGAGTATTTTAGTTGAAGGGCAATGTCCCCATCAAAGACTTGAGGTTCTTTTTTTTTTTTTTTTTTAATTGTAAGAAGGAGGAACAGCTATCTAGCAGTTTCTTCCACTCCTTCTTGTGAAACAGTTACCACACTGGTTCACCTGTCTTCTCAAGCAGATAGCGAGTTCCTTAAAGAAAATAAATAAATAAAATACTGTTCGTTCATCTTTCTTTCTCACATTCTTGCCCAGGGTCTGACCAGAGTTACACTCAATACATGTTTATTAGTAAAGAGAATTCAAAGGACCTGCAATGTACCAGGCATTTGATAGATGTAGTCTCTAGTTCTTAATTAAAATACAAAGCAAAACCCAATAGAAGTATGCTTAAGAAGAACCTGTTTCCATTGCATTTTATAAAAAAAATAAGAAACACACTCAGAAATATTAAGTAACTTATACAAGAACTCAGATCCTGTGAGTGGCAGAGGTTGGACTTAATTCACTGCCTGACTCCAAAGTTGCACACTTTCTAATATGTGGGCTCCCCTATCTGCTGCTTCTAGGGTTCCCTCTGTCCCTATCACTAATGTTTAGTTTAGTGACATATCCATCACCTTAGTGACAACATCACCTCAGTTTAGTGACATATATCAGAGTCACTCCAATGGGCAAAATGACTAGAAGAGCAAAGTGTCCTGGGCTCTGGGGTGGGGGGATGGTGGTGCATCTCTTTTATGCACCATGAATACCCCTCCCTGTTTGATCCTGCATGTTACCAATACTTCAGCCATTCCTTCACACCAAGTCCTACGCCAACGTCCTGCTTATGAGACCAAGTTCTGCCCTGCCTTGATGCCTGTTTACTTCCTTTGCATGGAGTTTTGCTCATCCTGGTATCTTGAGATGAGGAGGTACTTGGTACCTGGACCACCAAGACTGATGCTTAGAGTCCATTCTTAGCCAAGATTTCTGCCCCACTTAGAGAGACTGATTGCTGTCCTTGTTTCTCAACATTGCTATGGTTGCAAAACATAGATCCTTCCAGCCTCCTACTCTCCATCCTGAGAGTGCTTTAAAATAGCTCACTATCTAAAAATCTATTCTTTCAGGGATGCCTGGGTGGCTCAGTTGGTTAAGCCGCTGCCTTCGGCTCAGGTCCTGATCCCAGGCTTCTGGGATCGAGTCCTGCATTGGGCTCCTTGCTCAGCGGGAGCCTGCTTCTCTCTCTGCCTCTGCCTACTTGTGTTCTCCCTCTCTCTCTGACAAATAAATAAATAAAATCTTTAAAAAAAAAAAATCTATTCCTTCAAATCCACTGATTTAGTATATTCTAGTTCTAATACTATAACACAAATTATCTCCAAGTATACGTAACCACATAATTATATCTTTATAAACCCTCTAACCAAATACATTTTATATGCTTATTAATTAAACTAATAAAATTCCCAATAAAATTTCATACTAATCTATATTATGTATCACATCATTTTTTTGCCTTACTAACGGAGAAATTCTTGGATATATTTAGCATATGACTATACAACTAGAATTCGTCACAGATCAAGATCAGGATGTAAGATCTTTGAAGGAATGGACTCACCGAATGTCTTCAATGTCTATATCCTCTGGCCCTCTCCTTGCCATGCATCCTATTAGCTATTGCTCATGCCTCAGATCCATGTGGAACAGCAGTCTAGCTTCAGTGAATCAGGCCCCAGCTCTGAAGGTTCACTGGATGACATTCAGCAGTAAATTACAATATTATAAATATAAATAATACTATAGTGTTATGATCAATAATGCAAAGTGCTTTTCCTTCTGAAAAACAATTTGACTTAGGAAAAGAAGGTTTAGTTCATGTGTGGGTCCTACGTTTTCTGACCAAGCCAGTAGTAATAAATGACAGTTTAAGGACATTTTTCTTACCAGAATAGTGAACTGCCCACCCAAGGGTGGACAATTCTCATTTTCCTCAGGTTGTGTTCACGAGAGCCCTGCCATCTTCTCACTGAAACTTTGATTAAAGCCAGCAAGGGACAAATCCAAATAATACTGGCAGTTCCCTGGGCACGGAGTTGAGAAACAAATCTCGGGACCTTTCAAGGACCTGGAATCTGGAATAGGTCTGGAAATCCTAAATTTTAAAAGAAGAATTTGAAACCATAAAAACAATTCCATTTTACCTGAGTTCAAGAAATAGGTATTGAGTGCCTACTACACACTCAAAACAATACTAGGTACTAGAGATACATAGATGAGAAGACAGACTTCATACCCTCAGTGGGTTTACAGACTACAGAGGGAGAAGCAGCTACTCATAATTAGCATTAATGCATGTCCATCCTGTGCCACGCATTCCAATAAAGGCATAAGAACAATAATGAGAACAAGAATAAAAATATAAATACAAATACAAACATAAACACAAAAATGGCTAATATTTGCTGAGTGCTTACTGTGAGCTCTAAATGCATTTTCTCGTTTATTCCTCATGGCAACCTATAAGGTGGGAGTCAGGACTCTCCATTTTACAAACAAGGAAATGCTATTGAGACGAACAGAACAACAAACTCTGCCTTCAGGCACTGAGAAAGGCTTCACGGAGGAAGTAACATTTGTTGGGATCATCAAATCTGGTTCCTGGTATAGCCCCCAGCAGGCAGCAATGGAACTTCATAATAAAGTCACTAATAGAAATTACATACTGGGGGATTTCCAATGCAATTGCTAATGGGGAAACTGCCTCTACTAGATGACTAAATATGTTGTTCTGGGTCATTAAAATTGTATTATGCATATGCTGAGGTTGGGATTAGCTAAAACGTTATAGAAGGCTGCTAATCTGATCACTAGACCATGTTCAGTAAATTTGTTCAGGGATGAGCCAAAGTTAAAAGTATAAAATCCAGCTGTAAATAAGGAAATAATTGGACTGCCTACATCAGTTGATGGGAGTCTGTGGCCAGCTGGAAGCTTTTTAAAAATTTATTTTTCATGAAATATTTCATACATTCAAAAAGTATGTCTAGTGAATAGCTAAGGTATAAAGAATGATTAAGTGAGCATCCATATGCCCAAGCCAGCCTAAGAAATAGCAAATTACTAATTCTGGCAAAGCCCCTGATATCTTTCCCCATTAGTTTTTCTTATTTCCTCCTTCCCCACCAACAATTACAGCTTTTTTTTTTTTAAAGATTTTATTTTTTTATTTGACAGTAGAGATCACAGGTAGGCAGAGAGGCAAGCAGAGAGAGAGAGAGAAAGAGAGAGAGAGGAAGAAGCAGGCTCCCCGAGGAGCAGAAAGCCGGATGCGGAACTCGATCCCAGGACCCTGAGATCATGACCTGAGTCGAAGGCAGAGGCTTTAACCCACTGAGCCACCCAGGTGCCCCAACAATTACAGCTTTTTAAAATAGTTTTATTCTGTATGCAGGTAACCCAAAAGCATATGCTACTCCCTTCTGTATGTCTGAAATTTACTAAGTAGAATCCCACTCTGGGTGTCCTTTTGTGATTTACTTTCTTTACTCCATATAATGATTTTGGTTCTCATCATGTTGAAGCATGAAGCTGCATTCAATCACCTTCACTTCTACCTGGTGTACAAATTATTGATCCTTTCTCGTGTCCATGGACATTTGAACATACATTTGTGTAAACACAGTACAAATATTTTTATACCTTATGCACATGAGCAAGCCTTTCTCTACATATGTATACCCCTAAGAATAAAACTGCTAGTTAATGAGATATATTTTGTTCAAGTTTTAAAAAGAATGTCAAATAATATTCCAAAGTGGTTGTACTGATTACACTCTCACATTCTCATCAGGTCTAATACAGACCAACTTTGTCAGTCTAATGGGTGTAAGACACAAATTTGGTGTCGTTTTAATTGGGTTTTCTCTGGCTACTAATCAGGTGAAATATTTTCATATATTTACTAGCATCAAGCGTACTTGTTCCTGTAGAATGTCATTTTTATGTCTTTTGCCCATTATCTTTTAGGTTTTCTTTTTATCTGTCTGTCTACTGATATATATAAAATATTGTGTTAATATAACCAAATTTATTTCCTTTCCTTTATAGCTTCTATCTTGTGTGGACTGTTTATACATACTTCCCTGAGGTAAAGATTTTACCCTATATTCTCTTGTAGAAGCTTTAAACTTTTTTTCACTTTTAAACTTTAAATTCACCCGAACTAGATTTGTTTGGAATATGCAGCAGAGACCCAATCGGACTCGTTTCCATAGGGATAAGGAATTGTCCCAACACTGTTCATCTGCACACTCCCGTCTTCCCCACTGGGTCTGTGACGTGAGCTCTGTAAAGTCAGGGTTCTACATGGGAAGGCTCTGTTCCAGGCTCTTCATTCTGTTTAGGTGATCTTTGTGTAGCCATCCACTGAACTAACAGAAAGCTTGGTAACAAATCCTTACAGCTGGTAGGTCAAGTTCCCCTACATTTTTCTTTTTTCAAGCTGTTCTTGGCTGTTTGTTTGCCCTTTCCTCTTTCATATACACTTAGATGCTATCTGTCAAGTTTCATCAAGAATTCAATTGCTATTTTAACAGATCAGTTATGGAAAACCTGATCAACTTATCTAGAAACATGTCATGTCTCCATTTATTTAGGTTTTCTTTAATGTGTGTTTTTCCACATAACCGTGTTTTTCCACATAAAAGGCTGATGTCTTTTATTACGTTTCTTCCCTGATATCATATTTTAGATGTTATTTTATAGAAATTAAACAACACTTTATAACTATTGGTTGCTACCACATGGCTATACAGTTGATCTTATATCTCACAATCTTGTTGAACTCTCAGGATGTGTGTGTATGTGTGCACACGCGTACTCTACTTGGACAATTTCCACGTCATCTCTGAATAATTAGTTTTGCGTATTTCTTTCTAATCGTGGCAACTTTTATTTCTTTTTCTTACCTTACTTCAATGGCTAGAGCCTCCGTTACAATGTTGAATAAAAGTTATAACACTTGGCTTCAAAAAAATGGGATGCATCAATCACCTTCTTGCACAGGAGCCATGCTCACCTTCTTGGACTCACTCCATTGTTAGTGTCTGAGCCGCCACAGTGCGACACAGCTAAGCTCTGCTCCACGCAGGAGAGGCGGCTGGCCCCTCCTGCGTGGACATGCAGGGACCCCAGAAGATGATAGCGAGGGTCGGCTCTGCTTTCCGAGGAGGTACTCTTTCCAAGGCAATGAGTTCCAGTCTCTGGACTAGAATTAGCTCTTGGACCATATCTCCCTCTAGACCCCCTCCTTGAATAAAATCTTCATCTTATAAGCAGCCATACCATTTGCCTGTATTTTCTCACTTCAACTATGTTGAGAAGGGAGGCATCATTTCTGCCACAAGGTGAACAGTAGGAGATCCCAGGCGAACAGCCCGTCGAGCCTCCAGAGGACCAAATTTGCATTAGGTACTAATACATTTGATTATCTTGCTAGCCCCAGATGTGTCACCTTTATTACCTAAGTAACCAAGTGAATGCACTTGGGCCTTTCAGCATGCAGTCTCTTGCCTTTCCTTCTAAATCCCTATTAGACAAATGGGAATTTCAGCAGCCAGGGACAGATTTGGGTCCACGCTACTTTTTCCTGGTTTATTAGAGTGAAATTGAGCATTGCAGTTTAAACTCCAGTCGGTATATAATTTATTGCATAAACGGGGACGCTGAGAGTGAAGAGGGTTCTAAGTAGAGAAGATGCCTGAATACAGGTATAAACCACGCTCTCCTGAAAAGCCCAGACTAGCCTCCCACCACGGCTCTCCTCCTTTCATACACACCATTCCATTCCCCAGCTCCTCTCCGCAGTGACGGGTCCTCCTGCCAGGTCTTGTCCTTCATTCACAGGTCTCTGGGGTCTGCCTGGTGAGGGATCTACCCAGCCACCTTCCAACCTGCCAGGCCACAGCAGGCTTAAGTAGCTCATGAAAGTGATTTGAAAGAAACTCCAACTGACCTCGAATACTGTGCTCCAATCCTTTGTAGTGTTGCAGATAAGGCTCTAATCTTCTCATCCTTACTTCTCTTTCCAAATTACATTACCGAAATATCCTGTTCCAGTGGATGGCATACATTACTTAACACATACACACACGCATATAACATAAATGATGCATTTGTCCTTCATCGGGGAAATGTGATGTAAACAGCATCACATCAGGTTGCTCTCAGGGATGTGTTGTGCTTTGTTGGTGACACTCAGAGGAAAGTATTTCAGTTGTTTTTCAAAGAGCATTTAAATGGGTTTCCAGCTTATTCTGCCAGTCTGACAGGACTGCTGGGCAGCTGTCTCCAAACCACCTCTGCCACAAGCCAACATCATTCTACACCAGAGTTATCACTTATTAGTTGCATTTTAATTGGTTTCAGCTATTACCGGCTAACAGAAAGAGACAACCATCAAGTGCAGTAGGTATGAACTTGAAAGAGAATGGAGCAGGATCTACTCCAGTCAAAGAACTGGCTCATCTGAAACATAATATAAGCCCACAAACTACATTTCCTGATACTTCTAATAGTCTCCTCATGATCTTCAGCCTTATACTTGCATAAGCAATTTACAAATGTATCCATCAAGAAAGATGGATCTAAAGATCTGGATTCAAGACTACCAAGTCTAGCCTTGCAGGTACATGGAGGAGGAGAAACTCATCAAATAGCAAATGACAAGAATAATGAACATTTATTGGATTCCTACTATATGCCAAGTTCTTACCCTCTCAAGAGCTAAACAGTCACTGCCTCATTTAATCTTTGTGCCTCTGCGATGAAGGTATAATTGTCATCTCCATTTTACAGATGAGAAAACTTGCTTAAGATCATACATACAGTGACAGAACTGGTTTTTTTTTGTTGCTGTTAAGATTTTATTTATTTCTTTGACAGAGACACAGCGAGAGAGGGAACATGAGGAGGGAGAGTGGGAGAGGGAGAAGCCGGCTTCCTGCGGGGCTCGAGACGAGGCTCGATCCCAGGACCCTGGGATCATGACCTGAGCTGAAGGCAGATGCTTAACGACTGAGTCACCCAGGTGCCCCCGGAGTTGGGATTTGATTCCAGAGCAGTGTCCTTATACACCAGTATATAGTATGTCTTGCTGTACGTACGTGTTAAGTGCCAGACTTCCAAAGCTGGCCTCAGAATCTCTTGCCACCTTTCCCTGCAGACTTCCTCGGCATGCCTAAGACACAATTTTACCCATGCGCCAGGACTATAGTAACATACAAACTTATTTACTCATCTACACATCGACTCATCCACCAAAAATATATGCTGCTATAGCTATTCAAAGAAGGGAGTCTCACTTTCAGACTGTGATGATAAAGGAGATTTCACAGGTGAGGCTACAGTTGACCTATTTCTTCTAAAAGTGAGAACAGTAATCTTTCCAAGTTAGAAGACATGGAATGTGACAAGAGGCAAGGTTTGGAAAGCATAAGGATTGCTTAGGAAATATGGTGGTTCAATGTCGACACAGCAAAACACACTGTGATAGGAAATTCATTTGGGAAGGTGGGCTGGGCCAGTTCATGGAAGTTATCAGAGGAATCCAGGCAGCCACACACATCCCAGAAAGAGTGATAGTTCCAGGGGCTCCTAGGTGGCTCAGTGGGTTAAAGCCTCTGCCTTTGGGTCAGATCACAGTCTCAGGGTCCTGGGATCAAGCCACACTGGGTTCTCTGCTCAGCAGGGAGCCTGCTTCCCTCCTCTCTCTCTCTGCCTGCCTCTCTGCCTACTTGTGATCTCTGTCTGTCAAATAAATTAATAAAATCTTAAAAAAAAAAAAAAAGAGTGATAGTTCCACGAAGTTAGGAACCATGACATTCATCTTAGTGACGCCCCTCTCCCATACAGGGCATTGCATGGTATCTAATTCATTATAGACACTTATAAATATGCTAAACCTATAAAGGACTGAAATGTCAGATTTCCCAAAGCAATATGCCTTTTTAAAAAACATAGATCAAAACCTTAAATGAAAGAAAGTGCATTCAAGTGGTGTAGTGAGGCTCACAAAGAAGATAGAAAAGAATTCAGGGAGATAGCAGCATCTCGCCAGAATTCCTAAAATTGCACGAACTAATAATAACTAACATTTTTTGTGCTTATGCCATGTGCCAGCCAGTGTGCTCATTGTTACATTTAGCATTTCATTCAACAACCACAAACCTTATGAATATATACAACTAATATACTCAGTGTCCTTTTGGGATACTAGGGGCCATTAGTAATTTCTGTCACATTAAACTAAAATTAGTGTGTAACCAGAAATTATAGAAGCTTCTAATTTAGGATTCTCTAAGTCTGACCACTCTTCGAGGGTTGGCAACATAGGAAACCTCCTGCATGGGCATACACGTGGTTAACATCTGCACCCTTTAGGGGAACAAAGAGAATACCATTAGCGTTGTCTAAAATTATCAGGGTTTTCAACAAATGCTATGCTTTTGAATTACTATTATTTTATTATTTTTACTTCATTTTTGTGAGTTAATAACTTTTTGAGGGGCCTATAATTTTTTCGTGGAAAAGTTTGAGTTTAGTGTTCATTATTCTGCTCTTCTCCAATTTTTTTCTGTACCATAGAGTATTTTTTTTACACTAGAAAGTGTAAAATAAATGAATGAAGGAAACTTTTGCTCCACCTAAGCAGCTATTGAAAAACAAAAAACAAAAAACGGACCTAAAAGAAGAAAGACAAGTAAATATGATCCACCATTCAACTCTCAGAGTTGAAATCTCTACTCATTTACAGCACTCTTTCCCACTGAGCTAAGATGCAGCTTCAGAATCCTTCTTAACCTGGTATTCCAGAAAGCATGTGGGCAAAGGAATCAAATACTATTTGCAAGCTAGAGCTATCCTTTAATCTTTGATTGGAAAAGAATCTGCAACATAATTACTTGTCGAAGTTATTGTTTTTGGCAGGCACATTTAGGACTTCCAGGACAATCAACATCTTCACTCACATAGCCATGTTTAGGCATCATGTTAAGGCTTGAGACGCTGTCTCCTTTAGTTCTCACAAAAACCAAAAGAGGCAAAGACAACTAATCCCTACTTTGTGATAGTTTCAAGTCTCAGAAGTGAATCATATTTCTAAGGTACTGACTTGATAGTGCCCAGATCCTAACAGCTAATGGAATCTCAGTCCTTGGACAGAGGAAGGAGTCCCTAGAAGAATATTCTAGAAAATTTTCCAATAGCAAATATATAAGTGATCCAGAAGAAACGTGAATGCATGTGCAATGAACAAAATATACTCATAAAGAATAAGGAGGCTGAGTAGTGGAAGTTTTTCAAGACAGACAAGGTTAGAGCTGAAATTAAGCTTCTAGATATATTATAGATAAAGAACAGAAATATTCTGCAGGGGTGTGATTATCCAGGGGTCTGGATAGTCAGAGAACAGGACTTAATTGCCACTACTGGGAGGTGAGTATTATTAGCCCCTTCTACAAAGAAGAAAAATAATAATCAACAAAATTAAGTTACCTTTCAAAAGTGTCACCACTAGGGATTCGAAAAAAACCACGTCGCCTGAATCCAAAGCCCACATTAGAACTGGCCAAGGTCTATGACAGACTCAGCAACCTGATGTAAGCAACGTTTGGAGTTAAGTATTGAGGAAGAAGACAGAGTTATCCACACATTGAACACTGTCTTATCCAATAGCTTTTTATTTTAAGCAAACATGTTTTCTCTCTAGTAGGGCAAAGTCTTTTCCTTCTTCACCCAAAGTACAGGTGCCATTTACTGCATTGTATTGTCACCCGACAAATCACACTAGGGATTATTTCTGCTCAAGACTTGCCAAGGGAAAATGCAGCAGGAAATGTCACCTTTCCATTTCTCATCTTGAAGACAACGACTTTAAATAAGAACCGAAATTCATGCAGGTAAACCTGTCTGTGCTGAGCACAAAAGTACACAGTCTTCAGGCTGAATTATGTCAGCATTTAAGCTTTTTGAGTCAGATGGCCAGCTTTGCCAAATTATTAATGTGTTGGGTATTTTTATTTTCCCTTAGAAAGAGACAATTTGAGAAGGAAGTTCTCACTCTTGCCTCCTTAGAGTCTAACATTTAAATATAGGGTTTCTCAATGGCTCAGATTTTCCTGGCATTTTGAAAACAGTCTGAGGTTAGAGATTGTACCCTTTTGCTTCGTGTGCTTCATTAAAAACATACTTCCCTATTAATCCGCAAATCACTGGGCAGCTCCCAAAATCAACGAGGCTTTCTTATCTTCCCCATCCCCCTAGGATAGGAACACTGGCTAAACATCATTGAAACCTTACTTTGTTGATGTTTACAGACATTGCAAGGGAGGGTCAAGATTGGGAATCTGTTCATTTTCTGATGGCTCACTTGCCCAAAGGAAACTGAGGACAGATATCTTTCTCATCATAAAATATTTCTCTAAATGGAGTACAACTTATACTCCAAGAAAATGTTTGTATATTCCTCCCTTAGTAAGCAAATGAAAAAATATAATTAATTTTATATTATTTAAAGACTATATTGCTGGATTTTAATTTTAGTTTTATAGTTAAAATAATGAAGACCAGTCTTTTCAGAATTATTTGTCAAGCCTTCCATTTTATGCCATGTATAGTAAGGCTTAAAATTAGGAGCTTAAATATAAAAACTAGGCTCAAACATAATTACCCAGCTTCTTATCCCCTAAATAAATACATTAGTTAATTTTTTTTCTTGTCACAAGGAATAATACAAGCTTTTTGGAAAAGTTTTGCTAAAAA
Organism: Meles meles; assembly: GCF_922984935.1. Classification (NCBI taxonomy): domain Eukaryota; kingdom Metazoa; phylum Chordata; class Mammalia; order Carnivora; family Mustelidae; genus Meles; species Meles meles. The sequence continues at coordinate 152,295,162 of NC_060066.1, read as the reverse complement.
CAAAGTAAAAAATAAAATTCACCCATAGTCTACCATCCAGAGTTAAGCTCTGCTAATATTTTAATGTAGATGTTGCTGTCTTTCATCTCTTCATTTGAATTAAAATATAATATATTCATTGGATGTGGGCAAAAGAAATCTAATTAAAGAAATTAATGCAAAAGGAGAAGATTTACAATAAGGATAGTAGGATGTCTCTCCGAATTCACAAGAAGGTCTTAGAAACAGACTAAAACTGCAAGGAATTAAGAAAATCTGTTCTCTCCATCTTTCATCTCTGTTTCCTCATGCTATGGCAGAAAATGGCAAGGACCAACATTTTGTGATATGTAAATCTTCTCTATTCGAGTGAGCAGCCAGACTGAGATTGGACATTCTGGAATATAATCCCAAATCTCCCCAGGGAAGGGAATAAAGATTCTTCAAAGAACCCACTCTGGGGCGCCTAGGTGGCTCAGTGGGTTAAGCCTCTGCCTTCAGCTCAGGTCATGATCCCATAGTCCTGGAATCGAGTCCCGCATCTGGCTTTCTCTTCATCGGGGAGCCTGCTTCTCCCTCTCTCTCTGCCTGCCTCTCTGCCTACTTGTGATCTCTCTCTCTCTCTCTGTCAAATAAATAAATAAATAAATAAATAAATAAATAAATAAAAGAACGCACTCTGATCCAATCAGTCATGAATGGGACATGCTTACATTCCATAAACATGGCTGCCTTCATCCTATCAGGATGTTTGAGTTGAAGAGGGGCGGTAACCAGAAGAAGAATCACAATAAGCTGGCAAGACAGCCACAGATTTCCGCTAAGAGTAGTTTTAATATTTTTATTTTGCAAAAGTGCAAATAAACCATACATACCTTTTTATAACTACTCCTCCTCACTTGATACCTGTTGGCTAACTTTCAAATGGGTTTCCTTTATTCCCTGTTTTGGTTACAAATTAAACTTTCTCTGCATGTTTATTTTCCTAATACTGTGCTTCCCAACCTCTCACATTATGGCATACACACACGGAAAATAATGCCTTTGCTGCAGTCAGTAAACTGGGAGAAATATAAGGGCATCTACAGGACTTGGTGCAAAATATATTTTCTTTATATTATGAAATTACGATTAAAAAGTAAAAAAGTAAAACCGAGAAAAACAATGAATATTGGGTATGTGTAAAGCCTCCAAATAAAATACTCTCAAGGTGTTTAACAAAAACCTGAACGTGCATCCACTCTTTTATTTATATCAGATTTCATGCTTGAAATAACTACACAAAATTCCTGATAAAGAATCTGTCGTGATATTTTCAAGTTCTTCATAGGTCTAAATCAATGAGAAACTTTCTTTGCCCAAGGTGATTATTAAAAAAAAAAAAAAATTAAGGCGTATTTACAATTCTACAAAAACATTTAAATTATGTTTAAAGAAACTAATAGCTCTTCCTTTTTCTTTTATGTGCTAATGTAATATTCAAATATATTGTGATGATATGAATGGTTTTTTAATCCATTGCATTTTTTTCATATTAAGTATTTCAAAATAGTATATATATCATGGATGTATAGATGACAATGCTCTAATTTTCAGGATGAGCAGATATTCTTGGAGAGGCAATCCTGAAGCCAGCTAAGTTGCCACTAGAAAGGCACTCTGCCACAAATGGACAGAAGCTTCAGATATGTGTGAAAACAGGCAGCCAGGGAGCCTGGAGTTACCACAGTAACCCCCCAACATTAACTTGTTAACCCCAGCTGCCAAAAGGGATATCCAGGTACGACAAGTACCTCCTTGCCCTTGCTCTACACGGTGTAGTAAGCAGAATGCAAATGAGAGATGACACCCTGCCAGCCTGTGGGGCTCCGGAGCACACCATCTGACCATGTCACTCTTCAAGAAGCCCTGGATGAGGCAGCTGCAAGTCCAACCTTAGCCCCAGGCCCACCCAGCCAAGCACAGTCAGAGATCATTATCTTGTGGCTCGCCTGTAACCCATCCCAACCCTAGCACCTTGGCGAAAGCTGTGATGTGTTATTCACCTTATTCTGCTAGTGCTGTGGTTTTCCAGTTCTGTTCTGTGAGCATGGCCTCAGGCCCTCCTGTGGGTGGAAGTGCAGCCCCGGGCTTAGAGCTCTGGGGTTCTGGCTCTGCCTCCACTGCGGTAGTCTTCACCTCTGTCATATGCAGGTGCATGGGTAGGGGTGTGGGAGACGGGAGGATTTCAACTGCTAAAAACAGACTTTTACCTACTATTCCGGTGTCCATCTTTAAAAGGTTGAAAAACATATATAAAGATTATTTCTATCAACATCACGCAGGTAACAGTATAAAATGCAATTTCTCATAAAATGTGCAATTCTGCTCCGCTCTTTGCCATTGGTCTTTGTTAAAATAATCCGGGGTTTTAGATCTCAATCTTCTTAATACACTTTGACATTACAGTTCTTCTCTTTCCCTTTATTTTTGACATTTGCGGTAACTTTCCTAACTATATTAGCAACAGTAATCTAAATTTAATGCTATTTCATTGGTTCCATCTTCCACTACATTTTCTTTTATAAATCTTTCTGATTTCTAAATGTTTTATTGTGATTAATTTCTTGGTTCACTGGAGCACTTATTCGATATTTTTTCCAGGAAAAGTACAGTTAGAATATGCTTTCTGAAGTCTTGCACTGGGAGATTGTTTTCCTCTATCTTTCCATATGAAGACAAATGCGGCTGTGGCTAGAATTCTGGAAACACAATATTTTGCCCCTCGAAATTATGTGGGCAATGTCCATTGTCCTTTGTTTTCTGCCAGCGTCCATTTTAAGAGAATTCTGGTGTCGAATTACTTTCCTTTATAAATAAGTGTTTCATTGCATTGAGAAATCATGACACTAAAAAAAACTTTGCCCTGATATATCCAGTCATTTTAGTTATTTCAACTCTGAGATTCAGGGTTTTTTCTTCACTTAAAATTTTTTTGACTATTTCTTTGATTGTTACTTCCTTCCACTGATTGTATCCTCTCCTAAAAGTATTTCAATTATACAAAACCAGCTCACCTAGATCATGTCGTGTGTGTCTTCTCTCACCTTTTTTATTCCTTTATCCCTTTCTGTTAGTGTCTTGGGCCAATTTATTAAGTTTACTACTCATTCATTAATCCCGTTCTCTCCTGTGATCAATTCGCTGTTTCCTCCACTGCGTGAATTCAGAGTTGATATTTTTCACCTCCACGAAATAGTTTTTTTACTTTCAGACTCTTCCCTTTTCAGGACTGCCTGCTTTTTCATCACAAAGGATTCTTCCTCCTGTAAGTCAAAGGGCAGCATTTGCCCTGGTTCATTAGCACGCCCACTGTCTCCGAGCTGGTGTTCCTTCTTCTCACACATCCAGCAAGTTTTCTCTGTTTGTCCAGCCTTGAGAGGTGGAGCAGATTCTGCCACAGAGAATATGGTCCCTCACCAACTATTTCAGGCTCAAATAGAAAAGGAGAGCCTTTAGATTTACTGCAGTTCTCCTTGGCGAGATGAGGAACCTGGCTGGGCCCTGGGGAAACTGGAGGAAGCTGCAGTCCCAGGTTCGGCACGTCCGGGAGCCTCGGCCCTTTGCTGGTGGATCTCTTCCATGCGCTTCATGGCAGCCAGGATGTCAGCTGGGGCTCTGGCACCCGGTCTCTAATTGGCACAATGACCTTTATTGGTGCCTGCATGACGTATCATCTGATCCAGTTACAAACTGAGTGAGTACTGTGAGGGCACTGGTTTCCTCATCTCTAGGCAGAGAGGCTGATACTCACCTCCTGGCCATTTTGTAAGGGTTGGATGTAGATCTCTCTCTTTCTCTGTTTCTCTCTCTCTCGCTCTCTCTCTCTCTCTCTCTCTCTCTCACACACACACACACACACACACACACACACACACACACTCACCTGTCCTGTCACATACCCCTGCTGGGGAAGTCAGGGATTGCTGTAGACTTCCACTTCATCTCCTCCTCTCTATCCACACGTGGGATCTTCCTCCCCACCCAGCCATTTCAAAGCTGGACAGCCTTTCTCTTAGTCTGGACTCACCATCTTTTCCAATTATGTTAATTTGCTCTTTTCAGTGGGAATTTGGAAGCAGGAGTAAGTTTTTACCCCAATTCAAAAGCACCTGGCACAGTGTCAGTTCTTAATTTAGGTTTGTTGAATAAAAAGCTATCCGAAGCATCAACTCTCCTCTCAGTTCTAAAACTTTGCTGTTTGTAAGTGTGAGGAAGTGACCTAATGTCACCTCTAGAATGTCAAGGCCTACTGAAAACAGTTTTATCACAGCTGGCAGAAGCTGACACCAATCAAAGTCCAATTAGTCAATGAGAATGTCAGAGAATGATTTTAGACTCCTTTAGGGCTGGGAGTTGGAAAGGCAATCGGTCAGTTGTATTAGACAAGAGGCTGGGAAATTTACTGAAGAGTTTTTAAAAGAGTGGGAACACCTAAATGAACATATCCTAATCAAAGTTAGACTGAGCAGCTAAAATCTGTTCAAAGGCTTTTAGAGCTTCAGCACTGAGTAATTTTAATCACCATCTTTAGATAAGAGAGAAAGAAACTGGTCACTTTGGTGCATTTAGAAATTCTACGTGAGGTTTGAGACTGAGGGTCAGAGGTAGACTACTGAGTCTAAAGCTTTCCCCCTCCCACCAAGATTGTAGAGGCCCAAATAGCTCTCTACATTGTGACGCCAGCAGCCTTTTGCAGTTTCTGGAATAAATTCAAAAGAATATTGAATTTGGAAAATAGAATGGAATTCATTTTGGAGCAACCAAATTAATCCTTCTTTAATGAATAAAAACATCGTACTTCCAAGATAAAAACAAATCTCAAAATGGCAAGAGTCGAACGATATAAACAAGCTAAGAGGATTTGAAGTACAAGAAAATAAAAATAAAAATTCAGACCAGTATGAGGCTCCATCCCAGTAGATTTGGTTATGGTGGTACAAAGAGAAATTGGTCAGATAAGTTCAAAGCCATGGTTGCCCATGACAATTTGCCAAGTGATGCCTGAGTAGAGGCTGCGTCCTAAAGAAAATGAAGCTACCCCACCCCACCCAAAATGAGAGCATTAAACTCTTTTATGGTAAGTCACTAAGATTTGGGGATTTATTTATTACTGTATTATAGCCTAGCTATAAACAGTTAGCTTTCACGAAGTTATGCTGTGAAAACAACCTCAAAATACCAACGGCTTAGAACACTACCTAATCATGTTCTGACATAAGATGTGGTTGTAGAAGGGTTGTGTCTCTGATTTGTGAGTCTTCTTCACTCAAGGTGAAGAAGCAGCCCTGATCTAGAGCGCTGTTGTTCTCACAGCAGAGCAAGAAAGTTGGTGGAACCACATGATGGCTTTTACACTTCCCGTTCAGAAGCAGCACACAAAATTTCTGTCCCCATTTCATTGCTCACAGCAAGTCACATGGATAAGACTTACTACAGTGAAGCAGAGAACTATAATCTCTTCACAGGGAGGGCTCGCAAATAATTGGGGACAAAAATACAATCTATTACCATACCCTGACTAATATACAGATTGGGAACAAAAGCAATGAGCTGTCACCAAATAAAGTAAAAACAAACCAAAAAACCCATAACATATGGCATTGAGGTGTTGAGAAAAGTGCTATCTGAAGTCAAGGAGATGGAGATCTATGTCATGTATTTGGGAAAACCATCTTCTGAGGTAACATGGTGGGGGAGGGGCAGATTATGTGTCTACTGAGCAGGCATCTTTAGAAGGAGGAGTAGGAAAACTGCAATTTAATTCTATGTTTGTTATTATTGGCTGTGTTTGGCGATACTGTTAAGACAGTATTTTGGGGAAAAAATGGGCAATTTCAAGCAGAAAGAAAGTAGAGAGTCTTGAAATTATGGGATCTTGCAAGACTAAAAAAACTGACTGCTTCCAGACCCCACATGGTGAAAGATGAGATGGAAAAAACAAACTCAAGAGACAAATGAGCTGAACAGGAATGTGGGTCTTTGGAGCAGAAGTGTCTACACACTCTGGCCCATCTATTCATCCAACTCTGGCCTGTTAGAGGAAAGATAAACTTCTACCTCATTTGTGCTCATATGTTTTGGGATCTCTCTGCTCTTGCAGCTCAGCTTCTACCCTAACACACAACTGTAAAGTCACTGAGTACCACTCCTTCCAAGTCCGAGCTGTAGAGTTGATGCCCAGGAGACCAGAACAATTGTCCAGACTTGTTTGACAATTGCATAACTTCTAACCTAAACCTTGAGTGACTTCTTGTTCACTTAGTCCTTATAATTACCAAAAGACGGGATCCAACCTAACTTGCTTCCCTACTATTATGAAGTGTTACTGTTGGGAAAATATGAAAGAATTCAAAGACCTTCAGGCAATTATCTGGCGTAGAATTTATGCTGAATTTAAAGACAAATGAAAATGCAATGTCAAATTTAGGTACCAACATTCTTCCCAATTTAGTTCAGTCCCTTAAACATTTACTGCAAATCAGAGAGATTGAGAGATGCCCAATTTTCACCCTCAAGAAAGTTACAATTGATTAAGAGAAATGTGTCAATGTGCACGAAGTTGGGAGATAGTGCAATAAATCGTATTGCAGACAGAAAGTAAGCAGGGTGCTGCGGGAGCACAGATGTGAGATGCCTGGCTTGGCTAGACACAAGGGCTCAGGAGAAGTTTTGCAGAAAAGGAGATGCCTTAGCAGAGCGTTCAAGTGAAGGAATTATCCTTGCACAGGGGCAGGAAATAGTGGTCCAACCAGAGAAAGCTTAGGTTGCCCACAGCTATGTGCTTGCTAAAAGTTGGTGGGGTTGAGTTGGGGGGGGGGCTCTATAACCACAGCAAAGAGAGGAAAAAACACCGGAAGGTAGGTAGTCATCTCTTTCACAGACTGAAAATTCAATAATACATTGTTCTGCGCATCCTTGCAAAAAATCCAGTTATTGGGGCACCTGGGTGGCTCAGTGGATTAAGCCTCTGCCTTCAGCTCAGGTCATGAGCTCAGGGTCCTAGGATCGAGCCCCGCATGAGACTCTCTGCTCAGCGGGGACCCTGTTCCCCCCCCTCCCCAGCCTGCCTCTCTGCCTACTTGTGATCTCTCTCTCTCTCTCTATCAAATAAATAAATAATAGTAATAAAATAAAAAAGAAATGAATTAAACTTAAAAAAAAATCCAGTTATCCAAGGTAATCTGGATGAGTCAGTTTCCTTAAAAGCCCAATAAATACATGTGTAGGCACTTAGCATGTCTCCTTAATTAAACTGGTGGGCCAAAGGAGTGCTTCCTCTGTATGCATGCAGTGACTACAGAGCACCTGTGAGGGTCCATGGGGGATGTGGCGGGAGGTCTAGGGTTGGTGTCCACATAAAAATGAAAATTTCTTATGTCCTAGGTGGACTGGACTTACTCAGCAGAGAGAAGTCAAAATCACTCACACTGAAGAGTAACAGACATTCCTTTCCCACCACATTAGTACAGATTGAAGGCCAGTAATGGTGGAGATGATGGGAAAGGTGGGGTTTATCCTCCCTTTGGCTCTGCATGAACCTACTGGGGGAGGTGGGGGGCGTGGAACACTATGAGAACAGGAAAAGGGGAGGACAATGTTTCTTCTAGGTGCAGGTTGTTTTCAGAAAAATAAGAGAAGCAATTCACAAATCAATCAATGTGATAGAACAAATCAATAAGAGAAGAGAGAAGAACCACATGGTCCTCTCAATTGATGCAGAAAAAGCATTTGACAAAATCCAGCATCCGTTCCTGATGAAAACGCTTCAAAGTATAGGGATAGAGGGAACATTCCTGAACTTCATAAAATCTATCTATGAAAGACCCATAGCAAATATCATCCTCAATGGGAAAAAGCTTGCAGGCTTCCCACTGAGATCAGGAACATGACAAGGATGCCCACTCTCACCACTCTTGTTCAACATAGTATTAGAAGTTCTAGCAACGGCAATCAGACAACAAAGAGAAATAAAAGGTATCCAAATTGGCAAGGAAGAAGTCAAACTCTCTCTCTTCGCAGATGACATGATTCTTTATAAGGAAAACCCCAAAGACTCCACCCCCAAACTACTAGAACTCATACAGCAATTCAGTAACGTGGCAGGATACAAAGTCAATGTACAGATATCAGTGGCTTTCTTATACACTAACAATGAAAATACAGAAAGGGAAATTAGAGAATCGATTCCATTTACTATAGCAGCAAGAACCATAAGATACCTGGGAATAAACCTAACCAAAGAGGTAAAGGACCTATACTCGAGGAACTACAGAACACTCATGAAATTGAAGAAGACACAAAAAGATGGAAGACTGTTCCATGCTCTTGGATTGGAAGAATAAACATTGTTAAAATGTCTATACTGCCTAGAACAATCTATACTTTTAATGCCATTCCGATCAAAATTTCACCGGTATTTTTCAAAGAGCTGGAGCAAATAATCCTAAAATTTGTATGGAATCAGAAGAGACCCCGAATTGTTAAGGAAATGTTGAAAAACAAAAACAAAACTGGCGGCATCACATTACCCGATTTCAAGCTTTACTACAAAGCTGTGATCACCAAAACAGCGTGGTACTGGCATAAAAACAGACACATAGACCAGTGGAACAGAGTGGAGAGCCCAGATATGCACCCTCAACTCTATGGTGAAATAATCTTCGACAAAACAGGAAAAAATATTCAATGGAAAAAAGACAGTCTCTTCAATAAATGGTGCTGGGAAAACTGGACAGCGATATGTAGAAGAATGAAACTCGACCATTCTCTTACACCGTACACAAAGATAAACTCGAAATGGATAAAAGACCTCAACGTGAGACAGGAATCTATCAGAATCCTAGAGGAGAACATAGGCAGTAACCTCTTCGATATCAGCCACAGCAACTTCTCTCAAGATATGTCTCCAAAGGCCAAGGAAACAAAAGCAAAAATGAACTTTTGGGACTTCATCAAGATCAAAAGCTTCTGCACAGCAAAGGAAACAGTCAACAAAACAAAAAGGCAATCTACGGAATGGGAGAAGATATTTGCAAATGACAGTACAGACAAAAGGTTGATATCCAGGATCTATAAAGAACTCAAACTCAACGCACACAAAATAGATAATCATATCAAAAAATGGGCAGAAGATATGAACAGACACTTCTCCAATGAAGACATACAAATGGCTATCAGACACATGAAAAAATGTTCATCATCACTAGCCATCAGGGAGATTCAAATTAAAACCAAATTGAGATACCACCTGACACCAGTTAGAATGGCCAAAATTAGCAAGACAGGAAACAACGTGTGTTGGAGAGGATGTGGAGAAAGGGGAACCCTCTTACACTGTTGGTGGGAATGCAAGTTAGTGCAGCCACTTTGGAGAACAGTGTGAAGATTCCTGAAGAAATTAAGAATAGAGCTTCCCTATGACCCTGCAATTGCACTGCTGGGTATTTACCCCAAAGATACAGATGGAGTGAAAAGAAGGGCCATCTGTACCCCAATGTTTATGGCAGCAATGGCTATGGTCGCCAAACTGTGGAAGGAACCAAGATGCCCTTCAACGGATGAATGGATAAGGAAGATGTGGTCCATATACACAATGGAGTATTATGCCTCCATCAGAAAGGATGAATACCCAACTTTTGTAGCAACATGGACGGGACTGGAAGAAATTATGCTGAGCGAAATAAGTCAAGCAGAGAGAGTCAAGTATCATATGGTCTCACTTATTTGTGGAGCATAACAAAGAACACGGAGGACATGGGGAGATGGAGAGGAGAGGGAGTTGAGGGAAACTGGAAGGGGAGATGAACCATGAGAGACTATGGACTCTGAAAAACAACCAGAGGGTTTTGAAGGGGCGGGGGGGGGGGGGGTGGTGGGAGGTTGAGGAACCAGGTGGTGGGGAATAGGGAGGGCACGTACTGCATGGAGCACTGGGTGTGATGCCAAAACAATGAACACTGTTATGCTGTAAATAAGCAAATAAAAAAAAAAAATAAGAGAAGCAATGTCCAGTGAAGGCTGGTCTGTTTACGTAGTGGGTTATCTAAATAATTCAGCAGCATAGTTGCTTGCTTGATGCAGGGGATTCAGTTTAAAAAAGGTGCCAACCAGGATTTTATGCAATATTTGTAAGAATTTAGAAATGAGGGGCACCTGGGTGGCTCAGTGGGTTAGGCCTCCATCTTCGGCTCAGGTCATGGTCTCAGGGTCCTGGGATCGAGCCCCGAATGGGACTCTCTGCTCAGCGGGGAACCTGCTTCCCCCTCTCTCTGCCTACCTCTCTGCCTACTTGTGATCTCTCTCTCTTGCTCTCTGTCAAATAAATAAATAATAAATCTGAAGAATTTGGAAATGAATTACTAAATTGGTTTGGATCTCAAGAGAGATTCAAATAAAAGTTAAAAAAAAAAAAACCCAACCCACAAGCCTTTCATCAGTATTCCCTCACGTTAAGTGAAAACACACACAAGCAAATGAAAACTAAGTTGGGAACTTAGTGTCATCAGTACCCCACCTTAACATCTCAGATCCCAAGGAAAAGATGTTTGTAACAGCTTAACCCTTCCATAGGCATCACGCGGGCCCCTAGAGTCTACAACAAGCTACACTGGCAGGGTCATTTTACTCACACTGTTCTGTTGACTGTTTTCCCTCTGTGCCCTAAAGTCTACAAAGGCCCTCCTCCCTGCACCCTCTGTATGCCACACACCCCTTGGCTATATGTTTCTCTTTCCTCTGGATCCTGCACAGTGTGACCAGAATAATCCCTCCAAAACACAAATCTCATCATGTCATTCCTCTACTTAGCTCCCTTCAGTGACTCCTCACAGCCCAGAGCAGTGGCTTTTGGTGGCTTTCCACTGCAACACACAGGACAAACATCATTCAGAGGCAAGAACCCACCCATTGCTGACCAACTCTCCTCCCCACATTTTGTAGAGAAGCAAAGCAAATACCATCACAAATATTTGTCAAGGAGACCTTGTGTTATTAGCTAGATATCTCATTTCATTAGAAAAAAATAGCTCAAGACTGCCTTTCTTTCTTTTTTTCCTTCCTTTCTTTTTCTTTTCTTTCTTTCTTTCTTTCTTTCTTTCTTTCTTTCTTTCTTTCTTTCATTCTTTCTTTCTTTCTTTCTTTCTTTCGGTTGTTGTTACCAATCTTTAAGGAGAGTTTTTCATTCTTCCAGAAGAACCCCAATGTTCTTCGTACTTGAGGGTCTTTGGATCATCCCAGATATTTCCGTGGTTTGCTCTCACTTTTTCCAACTTCTGCTCTGTTACTTCCCCTCATGGAGAAATCTGATGACCCCCAGTCAATGCTATTTATCCTTTCCCACTCTTCATTGCATTTTTTTCATTTCTTCTTCAATGCACTTATCACTTCCTATGACTTTATAATGTATTTATTTGTTTCTTTATTTTTCTCTCTTCCTTTATTTTTCTCTCATCACTAGGGTAATACAAGGTTTCTGAGGGCAATATCTTTCTTGTTTACTGCTAACTTCCCAGTAACTACAAGAATGAATTACATACCCGTTGAATGAATGAACATCAATGCCTTACTCAGTACCTCTTAAGGTGGAATTATTTTTTAAAATAAATGTCTTTCAATTTTTTTTTTTTGAGAGAGAGAGTAAAAGTGGGAGTGGGGGAGGGGGAGAGGGAGAGAAAATCTTAAGCAGGTTCTATACCCACTGTGGAACCCAACGTGGGGCTTGATCTCAAGACCATGAGATCATGACCTGACCTGAAACAAAGAGTAGGATGTTTAATCAACTGAGCTACCCAGGAGCCGCGAGGTAGAATTACTTCTATACTCAGCTTTTTTTGTTAAAGAACAACATACAGGGCACCGTGAGAGCGAGACCTGCATCTGAGTGATCTGCACTCAGCATGGAGTCTGCTTAAAACTCTTTCTCCCTCTCCCTCTGCCCCTCCCAGTTCTCTCTCTCACTGTCTCTCTCTCTAAAATAAATAAATAAATATTTAAAGTACAATATATGTTCATTCATGAGAGTACACTTACATATCCTAAATATACAACACATAAAGTTTCATAAACAGAACACGTTTGTGTAACCAGCACCCAGATCCAAAACCATTAACCAACGCCTTCAAAGCCAAATCGTGCTTCCTTCCAGTCACTAAACCCTACCCAAAGTCATTATTATCTTGGCTTCAACAGCATAACTTAGTTTTGTCTGATTTTGAACATTATTTAAATGGAATCCTATGTGTTCTCTTTCATCTGACTTCTTTTACACAGGGTGATTCTTTGTGAGATTCACACGTATTGTTGAGTGTGGCTGTAGCCTGTTCACTCTCACTGCCCCATGGTTTTCTATGGTATTAATATGCCATAATCTCTTTACCATCCTAGTGTGCTGTTGACAGCGTGTGAGCAGTTTCCAGGTAGGGGCTATGGACATTCCAGGACATGTCTGTGCTGCACGTAAACTCACACTTGCACTGAGTTTGTACTCTGAGTACCAGGTCAAAGTGTTTGCTAGACATTTGTGCTTAATAGACACAACCCATTTTCCCAAGTATTTGTACCAATCCACACTCTCACCAGTAGTGTAAGAGAGTTCTGGATTCTTTTGAGCTATTTGTAATTTCATCGATTCTATATTTTTTCCTAAACACTTCCGGTTAGTTTTGAACCTTGTTTTTTGCCTTTTTTTTTTCCCTTTCATTTCTTTCATTCTTTACACATAGGTATGTTCTGTTCTATAACAGATAATCCAAATCTCTGCAGCTTCCTGAGCCCAAATCTCTGATTGGTTATTTCTGCTGATTTTTAAACATGTGGCTCGTTTTCCTTTGGTAAGTTTTACTTTTTTTTTTTGTTGTTTTGTTTTTTAATTGTGAACTTATATTTGCCTGAACTTAATCTTGGGGAATTTAAGGAGCCTAAGTTTAAGATGGCTTTCTCTGTCTTCAAATTTGCAAACGCTTCAGATGCCAGAACCAGTTTAATTTAATGTCTTGGCTTGATATTTGCCTGGCCACAGAGGTAGTATAAATTTAAACCCTAGACACTACACAGGAGTAGATCTATGGTAGCAATTTCTCAGGAGATACTTTTGTTTTCTGCTTGGCAGAGATAGGCCAGTTTCACTGTCAATTTTTAGCCCCACTTTTCAGTGAGGGTGTGGCACCTTTCCGTGTCCCAGATGCATGTGAGATTGACCTGTTCTCTGCCCACACTGCACAGGCCAGGAGGCCTAGTATTCCTCATCTCTGCATGTGACACCAATCTTCAAAGCTCTGTTTTATTGGGAACTGCATTTCTCTCCCTTCCGGACCCCAGGCCAGCCCAGCTTCCTGTGGTTTTATCCCTCTGGTTTCAGTTCCACATGACTGTGATTCTTACTTTTTATTTTATTTATTATTTTGGGGGGAGTTATTGGCTTTTGAAAATTTCTCTTACTTTCTTGCATATTTAATAATGTATTTAAAGCTTTTCTTTGGTGTTTGATTTTAATTTATCAACCACCTAGGTGTTTATCAGTGGGAGAGCTTTTCAAAACATGTAATCTGCCATTATCACAAAAGCCTAAGTCTATGCTTGATTTCTTAACTTAAAAAAAAGAAACATTTCTTCTTCATATTCCCCCTCCTTTCCTTCTTTACCTTTCCCTCGGAGAAGCAGCATGAAGCAGATTACAAAGGCTTGGGGCTGAAAAGCAGCAGGGTCAAGGACGTGACTGCAGGTTGGGGAACCGAGGAGGCAGTGGTACGGAGGAGATGACAGTGGGACCAAGAAGGCAGAAACAAGGACAAGGTGGCAGCAGTGAGGGTCAGGACCAAAGAGACAGCATGATCTAAATAATGGTAACCTGCAGCAGGACTGAATAAACCCATACATTCAAAATAATGGAAACCACATTCCTCAATGTCAGAAAAGGGATTAAAAATATAGCAGAGGAAAAAAAATACAGAAGAGGGAAAGAGTAGAAAGATCTCTATGATGCTCGATTGGAATTGTAGGTATCAGTGTGAACTCATGTTTTTTTAATAGGTATATAAATATCATGTACATGTAGATATACATATATAATTTATAAGAGATATGTTCATATCTTAGTTCTGTCCACTGACCCAGTATAAATAAGCACAACACATACAAGAATCTTGGTCTCTAAATACCATTCTACATTAGAAGGAACCAAGTTTCTTTGACAAAGTAACTAATTCCAAGGGTGAATCAGGGAAAATATGAGCCAAACCTGGAATACCTTATTTGGCTAAAATTTATGGAATGCTCAAAAAAATGACAAAGGTATGTCAAGGCAACAGAGATGCCAACTAGAAGAGACATCTACTGGTTAAATCTCAGACATTATAAGTATCAAAATAAATACTCATGAAAATCTGTTATTGGATAAAATAAAAATCCCTGAGACCACACCAATATATATGAACCAATGGAGAAGAAAAATAAGCTCTCTTTTATAATAGAAATCCAACTAATAAAGATAGATGAATGATGGAAATAGAAAACACCTGCTGGCAATCAATATATTGGCAATTGACTTAGGCAGAGTTGTCTTGAAAGTAAGGTCAGTGGATGATGGTTTGATGAGGAATAAGATAAATGCTTACCAATTGCCAAAGGAAAAAGGGTAGCTTTGTAGTAGAGAAACCTAGAAGTCACCATCATGACAAAATGGCTAAGGTTGACATCAACAGTAATGAGTCAGTTCAACAACGTGTGTTTCTGACGTGATAAGCCACCAAAAGCACAGCTTTATTCCTGCAAAGAGTGCATGTTGGAGCCTGGCCATGAGGAAACTAAATGGACCTAGACCATGGGGCATGTTAACACTGCACTGTCCAGTATGATAGCCACTTGGCCATATGTGGCTACTGAGCCCTCAGAATGTGAGTGGTTCTAATTGAGATATGTTGTACATACCCTGGATTGCAAAATCTTTGTATGAAAAAAGAATGTAAATATATAATTTTTATACTGATTACATTTTTAAGTGATAACATTTTGAATACAATGGATTAAATAAGTATATTTTACTATTAATTTCACCTGATTATTTTCACTTTTTCTTATGTGGCTACTAGGAAAGTATAAATACAGGCATGGTTCAGGGACACCTGGCTGGCTCAGTTTGTAGAGCATGTGTCTCTTCTTCCCCCACCCCCAAGATTTTGTTTGTTTGTTTATTTATTTATTTAGAGAGAGCATGAGTAAGCAGGGGGAGGAGCAGAGGGAGAGGGAAAGAGAGGATATCAAGGGAACTCCATGCTGAGTGAGAAGCCCAATGCGGGTCTCAAACCCATGACCCTGAGATCATGACTGGAGCCGAAACCAAGAGTCAGAAACTTAATTGACTGAGCCACGCAGGTGCCCTGAGCATGCATCTCTTGATATCGGGATTGTGAGTTTTGCACCACATTGGGCACAGAGTTTACTTAAAAATACATACAGATAGATACATATATACATATATATACACTGTGTATATACATATATATATATACACACACACATATATATATATATGGTTCATGTATTGAGCAACGCTGTCCTATAGCATGAAAGCCCTGAACTGTTTAAAATTACCGTGGATAAAGAACTATTCCAAATTGAAGGAGACTAAAGAGACAGGACAAATAATTACATAGTCTGGATCTATCCAGTTTCCTTAAGACCAGACCCCAAGCATGCATTCTTTTTAAGAATACCACAGAAATAAATAAATAAATAAATAAATATATGGAGATAGAGAAAATGTGGTAAAATATTAATATTTGGGAAGTCTAAGTGGAGAAAATATAGGAATTTTTTTGTTCTCTTCTATTAACTTTTGTGTTAATTTTGAATGTTTTAGAAATAAATAATAAATGTGCTCATGGGTAGAATGAAGAAGTAATGATAGAATTAGAAGTCCCCAACATCACAGCCATGCATCACTTCTGTAGTCATCAATGTCACATCAGGACCGTGGCTCATGATTCTCTGTGACTGAGACAATCCATGATGATTTGTATACAATTCTTGAGCAGCAGTGAAAATTCCACTACGTTCTCTCCCACTCAAGAAAACAAATGAGAATGCAAGTAGACAAGATGGATTACACAAAGTACAGCTTTAAATCTACTCTAACTTATAAAAGAAGCAATGTACTTATAAATCTTGACATTTTAACTGATATCAGTATCAAACTGCACATGATAGGTGAGTGTGTTAACCAGTCTACAAGTGAGAACTATTGGCTTAGACCCGTTATTTCCCACCAGGTCAATGTTAAGACCTGTCGTATTTTAAATTTTTTCACAGAGTATCATAATAGTAATTCCATCAATGTTCATTTAATCTACAGTTGAGGTTTGGTTACATATGAATTATTACTGACTGAGTTTTAGATTATACATATCCTAGAGATCCACGGTCCACATATTGGGAATCACCAGGTAAAGATAAAAGCTGCTTTAGGATTAATTTTGTACTAACTATTCTGAGCTATTTGAGGTTATCCAGACTCATCACGCTATTGGAGACCACCATTACTTTGCTCACATCTTCCTTATGTCAGGAGTAATCTTTCCCCTTCCTACCTTCTTTACAAGCTTTCCCATTCTGGCTTGGGTTATTAGATTCCAAGTGTCTAACTAACACAAGAAAAAATGAATTTGTTGGAAGAATTAAGGATGGTGCACAAGATGGGAGGAATGTGAAAAGAATCAGATATAGAAGGGGCGAGAACCAAGATGGCTCCAGAGATCTGGGGGAAGGAACCATATAATACTCCTACCATGGGGATGAGTCCACTTCAATCAAATTTGTTTCCATCTTTGCATCACTCTGCTCAAGCTCTCATGTCCTGGAAGGGAAACTCCTATTGGCTAAGGACTTGTGTACCTGGTCATGAACTCACTTACTGGCAAAGAAGGGTAGGGGCCCTTGAGTAAGAGTGCCATTTAATGACATGAATGAAAGAGAGGTAATTTCCCCATAAAAACAAAACAAAACAAACAAAAAACCCTGAGGAAAATGGATTATGGGCAGCAACAAAACTAACAGAACTTACCTCTATAATCTTGAAGACTTAATTCAAGCAATACGTTTATCAGGTAAAATAATGAAACCATATCAAACCAAATATATATTCATACCTTCCTCCCCCCCCCCCCCGAAAAGAAGACAATGGCAATGCAATGTAACGTGATTGTATTGAGTCCTGTCCTCCACTCAGCTCTTATTCCAAACTTGGGCTGGGCTAAAATTCTTGTCTTCTCGAGAGGGGCTAGTAAAAAGTTTAGGTTAGAGAGCAACTGCCTTACAATCATTTGGAACTTTCTTATCTTGGTGTATAGGACATATTCTGTTTGTAATAGTTGCACTATTTCCCGCACAACTAATAACTGAACATTTTCCTTTCCTTTTACATGGTGACTGGAAGACCAACTCTAGATACTGCTTTTCACCAACCTCAAATAAACAGTTTTTATAAGTTTTAGGCTCCAACTTTTATGTAAAAGTGAGATTTTACTATGTATACACATACATGTACATATATATATGTATGCATGCATATATGTATGTATATGTGTGCATATGTACATATGTATGTGTGTATTCATTGATCTATCTATGTATCCATGCATACATACATACATACATTCAAACATCTATCTGTCATCTCTATAGAGTAGCAAGGAAGGAAATACATCTCAAAGGTACATATTCTGCATTCCTTTTCCTTCAACCACCAACTTGTATATTGGCGTTCTTTTCCAAGCTCATTGACACAGGCTTTCTTCTTGAGAGATTTGAGTGCTTAGCACACCTGCTTATATGGGGTTGTGACAGTCTTCCATTAAGATTCCATGGGGCAAGGGTGCATGGATGGTTCAGTTGGTTAAGCATCTGCTGTCAGCTCAGGTCATGATCCCAGGGCCCTGGGATCAAGCCCGGACCAGGCTCCCTGCTTGGCGGAGGGCCTGTTTCTCTCTCTCCCCACTCATGCTCTCTCTCTCTTTTGCTATCTCTTTCTCTCTCAAATAAGTAAACTCTTAAAAAAAAATAAGATACACATATCTTACTCCTCCCTACTCTATGTAGGAACCCCCCTTTGCCTTGCTGTCCTGGGTCAACCAGTCCAACTGAAATACAATACCATTTGGGGTAGTTGCCTCAAGGCATGAAAAATCTGAAAAGGCAAGGCAGTACTGGCAGTTTCCATTTCATGGGAACAATTGTATCTCCTGGTTAGAAATAGAACCCAGAATCATAAGGGCAGGAAGCATAAATGTGGCTAGGAGGCATGAGATGTAACCGTATAAGGCCTGACTCCACACTAGCTGCTGGTTGTGAAATGTCTGTATCTTGGTCACTGTAAGTAGTAGGAGGAAAACAGCCCATATATTGATCTCTGACTTAATGCAACCTATAGGATAGCACACTAACTTTTTAGGATTTGGCTTCAACCAAGAACAGTAGTCTTCAATATTCCACTCCTTCACCATATGAGAGTTGCTACTTCTGAGGACTGAGGAATATGACAGTACCAGTAATTTCCACAAGTGTCATCCCATTGCCCTTTATTCTGTTGTGGTGTGCACCCATTCATCCAACGTTGCATAGACCGTCATAACCCTACATAAGGCATTGGTTTGCTGGCAGAGTCATGATTGGTGAGGAAACCAAAGCTTTTCAATCCTATGATATAAGTATTCTTATTTTTTCCCATTTTACATATAAGAAAACCGAAGCTTAAGTTAATGTGCTCAAGGTCACATAATAAAGAGACAGGATTCACATCCACACACTGTCTGGATGATCTTTTTTTTTTTTTTTTTTTTAAATATTTTATTTATTTATTTGGGAGAGAGAGAGAGAGAGAGAGACAGCATGAGAGGGGAATGTTCAGAGGGAGAAGCAGAGTCCCCACTGAGTAGGGAGCCTGATGTGGGACTTGATCCTGGGACTCCAGGATCATGACCTGAGCCAAAGGCAGTTGCTTAACCAACTGAGCCACTCAGGTGCACTTATATCCACTGTCTGGTTGATCTTTTTTTTTTTTTTTTTTTAGATTTTATTTATTTGACAGAGAGAGAGAGAAATCACAAGTAGGCAGAGGCAGGCAGAGAGAGGAAGAAGCAGGCTCCCGGCTGAGCAGAGAGCCCGATGCGGGGCTCGATCCCAGGACCCTGAGATCATGACCTGAGCCGAAGGCAGAGGCTTTAACCCACCGAGCCACCCAGGCGCCCCTGTCTGGTTGATCTTAACCACTAGGCCTCTCTTTAGAGATGTAAGGTGAGTCAACCAATGAACTAACCAAGACACTGCTCCCTCAATTACTGCCTTATCATTCTACACTCTCTGCTGTAGTACCTGCCTGCTTGGAAGGTGCTGGAAAGAGAAGACCAAGCAGTTAGAATCCATAGGAAAGAAAGAATAAACATTCTTTACATCACCACTGAAAGTACTAAACATATCATGCTGTTTCTCTTACAAAGATGAGATGTGAAAACTCGTTAATTTTTAAGTAGCACAAATTTAGTAGCATAGATCTTTACCAAACAGAAATAAACTGAAATTACTGCCCCCTCCTACATAAAACCTGTCAGTAATTCCTCACTACTTAAAAAAAAAAAAATCCAAATTCAATATCCAGGCAAACTTCATGAACTGGCTCCCACCTACATCATCCCCCAACCCCACTGCTCACATTGCGTCCTCACTCGGACTCCAAACATTCTGAACTAAAAACATCCTAACCATGTCCCTGGGAATTTGCATAAGCTGAACCTTCTGCCCAGAAAGTTCTTCTCCTCTTAGTTTAGGCCTGTTTTCCTAGCTGCCCCGGCCCCTGGTGTTATCCAAGTTTTTTCTTTATGTTCTGATGCTTTGACATCTGAGGACTTGCTTACCTTCCCTATAAGGATTAGCTAATTCCTAGATAGTGAACAACTAGCCTGGGAGCATGCCTTTTGAAAGTAAAAGGCAATCCAGAGTCCATACCCGCACTGCCTTCTTTATTAGCAACCATCTATCTGCCCGAATCACCCCAGCATCAGGTACCAGATAACAAGGGAGAGCCCTTCTGCCCCAGAGTCCATTGAACTTGCTCAACTAGCCAATACTAAACTTGTGTGCTCTGCCTTGCTCAACCCTTGCCAGCAAAGGCTCTCACCCACATTCCCACCTCTCCCCACCTTCTGAACAACTCTAGTTCTTTCCTTGAGGCTTTCTGTGATATAGCATATCCTCTTCTTTGGGATCTCGGAGTATAACAAAGTATCCTGCAATGGCCATCATTTCCTGATTGGTTGGCCTCATTACACCTAAATAATATTAAAACCCACATTTTAAAACTTGGTAAGATGGTTGTTCCTCCTTCTTTGCTACTGCAATTCCACAGACATGCTGCTATTATGGCGCTTTCCATCCACCACACTGCAATCCTTTATTGAAGTGTTTCTACTGGCAGCCTATGAACTTCCTGAGAAATTTCCATCTTCGTATTATCAGTATCTAGCATGCTGCGTGTCACAGTGTAGGTTCTCAATACATGCTTGATAAGTGAAGCAGTTAATTAATTAATTAGTCCTAGAAGCTGCTGCATATCCAGTCAGTTAGATTCCAATCTTACCACTTTTCAATTAGCTTTTCCACTTATGGCATATATAAATCCAGGCACCAAATTTTATATATGGAATATTAAGACTCAGCTCACTGGTACATAAGACCAGTTAATGCAAGCATGAAACAATGCCAACCACAGTAGCAAATGTCCAAGTTGGAAAAAAAAAGTTTTACAACTGTGAAATATTATTATTAGGTACAAAAATGTGTGTGAAAGTAGTTCTGAGCAAAAGTGCAGAATGGAGCTTTATTGCCTCAATTTTATACCATTCGTCCCAACCCCATGAATCTGAGGGCTCATAAATTCTATTTGATGATAACTTACAACAGAAAGAAGTGATCTCCATATATTTAAGCACTGATGTATAACAATGCATAAATTGTAAATGATCTCACGGTATGTAATTCCAGCTACCGTGTTTTTAAAAGAGGAAGGGAAATCATACGTCCCTGATGGCCTTCTATGTGCCGGGGCCTGTGCCAGTTGTCAAATGCGTTACAAAGGTTAAGTCTCGTAATGATCTTGCAAGTTAGGCACTGTGGTAGCCCAGTCCCTTCGGTGACATCGTGTGGGAAGGAAATATCAGCCTTCTATCGGACTTGAAAAGGGAAATAAATTCACATGAGGAATTAGCCCTTGTTGATAGGGGATGGAAGGGAGGTTCTGAAAACAGAGACTCAAACAACACGTGTCTCCACAGAGAACCAGGATAGAAGCATTCCAGAACATACGTGGGAATGTGGGAACAGACACCAGTGTCTGGACTGATATGGAGCAACAAAGAAGTGGTCATGCCTGTACACAGGGAATGGATGGACAGGGGGCTCCTACAGGAGCCAAGTGAAATGACTGAGGAGGAAGAGGAGGAGGAAGAATCATGGATAACCGGCTTTCTACTTCAGAACCTTCAGCCCAACAAGCAAGTCCTAAAGACCAGAGCCACGTCCAATGCATACTTTGTACTCTGTCAGTATTTGCCGAATTGAGTATTTTTTCAAAGAATTTAGGTTGTTGGGGCCCCTGGGTGGCTCAGTCTGTTAAGCATCTGCCTTCACCTCAGATCACCAACCCAGGGTCCTGGGATTGAGCCTCGCATCTGGTTCTCTGCTCAGCAGGGAGCCTGCTCCTTCCTCTCCCTGTGCCTGCCGCTCCCTCTGCTTGTGCGCTCGCTCTCGTGCTCGCTCTCTCGCTCTCTCTCTGTCAAATAAATAAATAATAAAATCTTTTTAAAACCTTAGGTTGTCATTTAAGTGCAAATTTCAATGCAAAATTATCTGGTTGTGCCACTGACATACCCTCGTTAGGATTTCATAAAAGCAGGCCAAAAAAACCTTTTGTCCCAGCCCTCGTCTGTCACCGTAGGAAGAGCAGCGGTTTATTATTTGAGAAACAACAGGAGTGGTAGTTACTTCTGAAATATCCAATGGGGCCATATAAGGCAAGACAAACAGAACATGTGTAGGTATCCGTCAGCTTGTCTTCATTTTTATTCATGTTTGTTTTTCTCTACCAGCATTAGGAAAGCCAGCGGCTTCCTAGTTAGGCTCGTTTTCTGAGGAGGTGCCTCCATGGCCGCCTCAGGGAGGCAGAGATCTGGGTTCCCCACCTTCATGTCAACCGGGACAGCTCCAGTTTTAATTCATACAGTGAGACTCCAGGTAGGAGATTATTTTAACAACAACGATGAACAACAGAGCTGGGTTTTTTAAAAATTTCATTGTATGTGAGGGTTCAAATATTGATACTGCCCCTGGGGAACTGGATCTTAGGCAAGATGTTGTGTCTATTCCATGTCTCAGTAAAAGGACATAACAAGAGTATGTAACCGAAGATCGTTAGGAGGATTAAGGAGACAGAAAATGCTGGGTGAATGTTAGGTTCTGTCATCATTACCTCATTTAAACCCTCAAAATTGGGACACCTGGGTGGCTCAGGTGGTTAAGCATTGGCCTTCAGCTCCGGTCATGATCCCAGAGTCCCGGGATGGACCCACATCAGGTTCCCTGCTCAGCGGGGGGTCTGCTTCTCCCTCTCCCGCTGCCTGCTGCTCCCCCTGCTTGTACTCACTCTCTCTCTGTCTCTCTCTTTCTCTGACAAATAAATAAATAAAATCCTTAAAAAAATTATAAATCCATGAAATGGCCCCTCTGAGGAAGGCAGTATTACTGTCCCCTTGTGTGGATGAGACAAGTGGGGCTTACAGAGATTCTGTGTCTTGCTCAAAGCCCTAGTCCATAAAGGGCAGAGCTATGATTCAAACATGAATCTAGGTCACAGCAGAGCCGCTACCCTTAATTTTACACAGGGTGAAGTGTAGGTGAAGTCCACAGATAACCTGAAAATCACAAATTTAGCTTTCAGCGAGGATATGGAGGTTCAAGTTGACTTTTTTTTTTATGATGTTGACTTTTTAAAAGTTTAACATTCCAAAGCTGCTTACATAAAATCAGCTATTTTAAATGGCATATGCTTCATTTCCAAACAAAGGGAAGAAGACACAGAACGATATAAATTAGCGTGGGAAGAGAAGCAGAAAGATGCATCTAGATCAATCATGCCTTTTGCATTAGCAGAAATATTGCAAGGACCCTCAAGAACGCACTTATAAATTCATTTTGAAAACTTCTTAACTGGTTTCCCCTCTGGCAGCTGCTACCCTTTATGTTGTGTGCTGCATTAAAAGAATAAAAAATACCTGCCTTCCAAGTAGGCCCAGCGTCACCCTTGACCTCCCTGATTAGCCGGGAGCATGGGGAGCTTTGCAGCACACATCCCCCCTGGGCTCTTGGATTGCAACCTCAGGACCTGCAGGGATAGTGCTTTATCCTTTATATGTGGAGAAAAAGATGTGTTTCCTTTTATGGGGTCACAGTGTTGGCCTCTATTTATCTTTCCCCATTTTACTTTGAGATATTATAAATAATAAAACAAAAATCACCTCCTAACATGATCTCAGGGTGCTGGGATCGAGTCCCGCGTCGGGCTCTCTGCTCAGCAGGGAGCCTGCTTCCCTCTCTCTCTCTGCCTGCCTCTCTGTCTACTTGTGATCTCTCTCTGTCAAATAAATAAATAAAATCTTTAAAAAAAAAAAAAAACCTCCCTCTTACTGAAGTTTTTGGTCTTTCTTCACGATTGTTGGCCTAAACTGAAATACTCCAAACTTCATGGGTCAGCGGGGTTTACGAATCCCCAACAAAGTTTCACCACGTCCACACTCACTGAGCCAGGGGGTGACGGTAAGATTTTTCCAGAGCTGAGTGGAAGAGCTGAGTTCAAGTCCCGCCTCTACCAAATGGCTGAGTGACTTTGGGTAAGTTGCCTTCGTTCTCTCTGTCCCAATTTAGCAAAGTTCAAATGGTGATGAGAATAATCATTCATCCATCCACCCAGTCACTTTTACCAAGCATAAGCTTAGATACTGTTTCTCAGTATCTGGGAAAAATGAAAGTGAACCATACAAAATTTCTTTCTTTTTCTTTTTTTCCATACAAAACTTCTTAATTCAACTGCTCAACATCTCCATCAGGAGACAGACATCTAAACAGATCAGAAGCGAAGAAAAAAGGAGGGACCCTGACAAGAGATGTTTCTATGTGAAATAGCCTCTGGGGAGGCAGGAGGAATTTACCATGAATACGAGATTCCCAGCCTTAGTTGGAAACTACGCATTTGTCTACCTCACAAGGTTATTGGGAGGTTCAAGTGACATAAAGAATTTGAATCCTTTGAAAACTCTGAAGAGCAATTTCTACGTGAGGCAGATGCTTGTGGCTCGCCTGCCCATATCCCCTGCCTTTGCCACTTGGGTGCAAACTGGGGACATAAAGCTCCAGCACCTGCATGTCTCTGCCTGAGGGGTGGTGCCTCCAGAGCCTGCATCCCTTGCCACCTGTGGGGCAGGCAGCCTGGACCAACGCATCCATACACCCCACTCTGTGACCATTGAGGCCCTCAATCAAACAAACAGCACCACTGCCTTGGCCCTCAGGTGGAAAAACCAACGCCTGAATTCTCTACTAACTGCCAGAATTTCCCCAGCAGGCCTGAGCCCCAGTGGTGTACAGTATTTACTTGTTTAATGATGGGCCACGTATTGGCTGCCTTCCCTTCCTGTGCCACTTCCCTACTCCCCACTTCTGTCCCCACCCCATGGGGTTTTCTTCACCTGCCAAAGAAATACTTACATATGGGTCCTGATCCCAGGGTACGCTTCTGAGAGAACCCAAACTAAGACAAGATGTAAGCCATCTTGTATTATTATGCTAGTACATTTTGAAATGTGGCCAGAATCCTACACAATATTTTGCATGGAAAAAGCACAGCTTTGTATTTATAAATCCTCTTCTGCGTAGATAGGATGTGATCCACTTTAGCCATTATAACATAATACCTCCTAAGAATTTCTTGAATCCATCCAACCCACCCTGCTCTGGCTGAAGTTTTTATCTCTCACCCGGATTTCCACATTATCTTGGCTGCCCTCTCTGGCTCTAGTCTTTCCCTCCAACAAATCCACCCTTCTCACCATCTGCAGAGACAGCCACTGGAAAGTAATTCTGACCAGACCCCTCTCAGCCCAAATAGCACTATTGTGTAAATTTTAAAAGGCTTCTGTTACTTACCACACTCTTGTTCTAATGGAAAATTGTAATACTCTCGTGTCTGTAGAGCAAGATGCTCAATGGTCATTTTCAAGGAAATTGACAAAATAATATACAAATCTGCAGTGTCCACGATGTGTGATGCCCACTGAAATGTGCATCCTTTTGCACTGCACAACCTCTACAACTGTACAGAATCACCGAGGTTCTGAAAACTCCCTGCCTCCATAAACACCTTGCTGGTTCCTAGTATACAGCATCCCCAGTTTGCAACAAAGTGGCAGATGACCCATCCTTTTCTGGCCATATGACCTTGGGCAAGTGATCTCACATCTCTATATCTCAGTTTCCTTGCTGGTAAAATGGAGATGACATCATTACAGATTAGATAAGCCAATGCCTATAATTAATAATGCTTGATGGCAGGTACACAATACATCTTAATTATTATTTTTATTATAATGTCAATAAACATTTGAGAATGGAGGTCCCTCTGTTTATACCAAACAGGCAGTCCTCTATGAAAAACATACTTTTTGCTTCATCCAACTATATAATCAGAATGGTGATGAACACTATGTATGTTAGTACATCTTTGTCCACACAACCACTCTCTGTGCAAGAAAGGTTCTACTCTTGGCCTACTACAAATGACGAGACTGAGAAGAATGACTATGGCTTGCTTTTGGTCACAGGTAAGTTAAGAGTCAGAGGCTGGACCAAATCTGGCCTGTGTGGTTCCAAGCTTGTGCTTTTAACTGAGCTAAAGGAGGAGCTTCACAGTCCCACTGCAGGCTCAGATAGTGGGGGCTGTTGGCAGACAGGGCACAGGCAGAGATGTGAATAGGGAACCCAACATAGAGCAGCTTGTTCAAAGGCTCAGCTCACTGACCATAAATATCGTAAATTCAAGGAACAGGTTTTTTTGGTTAGTTTGAAGTGTTCTTGTGTAGAAAGTCGGGAGATGAGATTAAAAGGGAATAGTGGACACAGAGTAAGGAAGGATCCTGGGTGCTACGCAAGGATTTCTTTATCTCCAAAACTCTCCGAAAGCAAAGGGACAGATCACACCAGGTGCTGACAAACGGGTGTTGATGTCGAACAAACAGAGCTCTCATTCACTGCTTGTGAAAATACAAAGTGGTACAACCACTGTGGAAACAGTCCGACAATTTCTCCTAATGTTAATCATCGGCCTATCACATGACCCAACCATCATGTACCCCAGTATTCACGCAAGAAAAATGAAACTATGTATCTGTAAGAAGACAAGAATGTTCTTAGTATCTTCCTTCCTAATAGCCCCAAACTGGAAACAAACCAAATGTTCATTAATAGAAGAATGGATAAAAACAACTGTGCTGTTTTCACACCATAAGATCGTACTCAGTAATAAAATGGAATGGACTAAGAAGGCCCTCAACAACATGGATAAACCTTAAAATATTATGCTAAGTGCCAGAGGTCAGACTAAAAGGCATATGCTGGGGGCGCCTGGGTGGCTCAGTGGGTTAAAGCCTCTGCCTTCGGCTTAGGTCATGATCCCAGGGTCCTGGGATCAAGCCCCGAATCAGGCTCTCTGCTCAGCGGGGATCCTGCTTACCCCCCTCTCTCTGCCTGCTTGTGATCTGTGTCAAGTAAATAAATAAAATGTTTAAAAATAAAAATATAAATAAACAAATAAATAAAAGGTATATATGCGGTTTGTTTTCCTTTATATTAAGTTTTAAAATAGGCGAAGTTCATCCATAGTGATAAAAATCAGAATAAGGCTTGCCTGTTTGCTAATGGGGTGGGGTTAGTATGACTGAAAGGAGGCATGAGGGTATTCTCTGAAATGATGGAAATGATCTATATCTAATGGTGGTGGTGGTTAACACGGCAAAATTTTGTCAAAACTCATCAAACTATGCACTCAGATTTAGTGTATTATAATGTATGTAAAATAGATCTTGGGAAAAATAAAAGTAGCCAAAAAATAGATCACAAAACAAGGAACTGCCTTTGGTTAAGTTACCTACAGATTAGGTGTAAACTATATTCTTACAAATCATACAAATTTAGAGTTCAGTAGAAGAACTTGGTTATGGAAGTCTTACAAAGCTTCTCTTCCTTCATTCTTTAACAAATATTATTTGTTTTAACAAATATATATTTAGCTCAATGCTACCACTCAGGATCTGGGTGATTTGGCACAAATGACTCTCAGGGTCTCGGTTCACTCATCTGTGAAATGGGGATGGTAATAGTACCTATCCCGTGGGGTTGTTGTGGGGACTGAAGGCGTGAATATATGCAAAATTCTTAGACTTAGTACTTGCATATGGTAAGGGTTAAATAAATGCTAGTGACTCATATTATTACCCTCAGTTATGTGCCAGGCTCATAGTATATAAACAGCAATAGGACATAGTTCCAGTTCTAGAAAATTTATGATGTCAAAGAAAGGATAAACAATAAACATGTAAATGAATATGCTTGATATGATCGCAAAATTTGAAAAGTGCTCTGAGTACATAAACGACTGTCTTGGAATGGAATAGCCATTCAAAATGAAAATAATCAGCCACCTAAATCAAATCAAGTTCAGATAGTCATTTATTTTTCTTCAGTATTATTATTGTAATGATGCCTCTCTTCCTGGCGTCTGAAATTTGGAGCTCCCAGGGCTCAGGCCTCTGACCTTTACTCTTCTGTGTCCTAGCTCAGTCCTAGGTGACCTCACTCTTTCATGAGCTGTGATGCTGAGTTCTTGCCTCTGAATCCAGTATCATGCCTGAACTCCCACGTATATAAGGACATCTAAATCCAAATTCTCCATCCTCAGCCACCCCAAAATGCCTTTTCCTCAGTGCTCCCCATCTTGGAAAGAGTAGCTCCATTCTCCCGCTGCCTTGTCTTGGCCTGCTTCCTTTCCTTTTCTCATATTTCATACCCACTAGTTGGCAAATCCTAAAATCAGTCATTCCTAAGAGCACAATGATAGCTTTCCATCTAGAAATCGACAAGAGCTTCCTAAGGGATCATAGGGCTTCCAGTCTTGTGCCCCCAGAACTAGTCTCAGCACACCAGCCAGGTGACCTTTCCAAAACATTCAGGATCCACGGCCTTCCTCTGCTTTAAACCCTCCAGTGGGTTTCCCTCACCCTGTCCTTTTCACAGCCTATGAAGCCCAAGATAATCTGCCCTGGACTACCTCTCTGTCCTCCTCTCCTACCACTCTCTCTCTCTTGCTCCCTTCTCCAGCCACACCAACCTCCTTGCTGTCTCTTCAATATACCAGTCAAGTTCCTACTTCACGGCCTTTGTACATGCTGTTCCCTCTGCCTGGCCTATTCTTCCTCCAGATAGTCTCATGGGTCCTTCCCTGACTTTATTCAAATCTCTGCTCAAATGCGAGCATCCTAACTAAAACATCACATACACTCCCACCCCAGTCTCTAACTGCTTTTCTCTGATTGCCCCCCCCTAGTGCCTGGCATTCTGTTGTATTGGTTTATTGCCCTAGCTTGAATATAAGCCTGGTGGGGCAGAGAGAGTCCTTGCATCTTTCGGTCACAACCCCAAGGACGAGAATGGTGCCTGACACACAGTAGATGCTCAGTTGATAAATGATGGATGAATGAATAACTATTATCTTAACTGATGCAGAGTTTCTCAGTTTACAGAGTAGCGACATATATAGTGTCTTCACAAGCCTTCGAACAGTTTGTGGCATAGGCTCTGTTATCTGCAGCTCTTGGTCACATAGGTCAAACCCTGGTCTTTTGCCTTCAAACCCAGTTTAATAATCATAATCATAAAGTATTATGAACAATATTTAACTGTCTATGAGTACTCCTCTTGACGTTTGTAGTATTTCATTTAGCAATGCTTTGAGGTAGGTACTCTTTTGATTGCCATTTTACAGAGGAAGAAACTAAGTAACTTACCCAAGGTCACAGAGCTGCTAAGTGGCACAGTCAGAATCTGGGTCTTGGGTACTTGACTCCAAGGACTTGTTCTCCAACCAACTAGCCCACTAGGCGCAGCCTGTGAAGTGAACAGAACTAAGTAAACTGTGGAACTCAAATGGACAAATACCAAATTTGTTCTAGGACTTTCTGCCATTCTTAAGCTCTTTGCTTTTGCAGAATTTAACAGAACTTTTCTCTCTCTAGCACCATGAAGTGGAGAGTTGTATCTCAAATGCAATTTACATTATTTTGTTTTCTGCTATTCGTCCACCTTTGAAATGTTTGAAATAGTTGTTTCTGAACTGAGAGGTCACTTAGGATTTACGGGCAGGGCTCGTGACGTTTCCAGTAGTTTGTCCTTCTGCCTCCTCCGGTAGCTTCGTGGTGCTTTCATGGCCAAGTGCACAGGCTGCTGTTCCCTCTGAGCTTCAGATTCTACTCCTCCTCCTCACCCCATGACATGTCTTGTTTCATAAATTCTCGCCTTCAGTGTATTACATAACTTACATTGTGGAACATTCCATTTCTATTCCTTTCCTTTCTTTTCTTTTTTTTCAAAAAGTAGGAATCTATTTGATTGGATGTGATGGCACCAGAGGCAGAAATGTGGCAAAATTTTAAGTGGTGAGAAATCTGTC
This sequence comes from Meles meles, assembly GCF_922984935.1. Classification (NCBI taxonomy): domain Eukaryota; kingdom Metazoa; phylum Chordata; class Mammalia; order Carnivora; family Mustelidae; genus Meles; species Meles meles. Next base: position 152,265,332 of record NC_060066.1, on the reverse strand, counting down.
TCAGCTACCTGAATTTTGAGAAGCAAATTGTGATTCCCTAACTCACTTTGTATTGAACTGGACAAGTTAGATGAACTAAAATAGCTTTATTGGCTTGTCTTCTTGTCTCCAGGTCAAGCAAGTGTCTGCAAGGGCTGTCTATTTTCTTCTCTTTCTGGATATTCAAATATTAACTTGAAAAGTATGCATGAAGTTGCACAAACACAGCTGGGTAACTTTAAAATATCAAACCCCTTGGATCTTAAATAAGTAAGCACTCAGATGTTGAAAAACAAATCAAGTATTTTAATTGTTTCTTAGTTAGTTCTTTATAACATAAAGGTTCTTAGCATTTATCTGGGAATAGACTGGGTTCCTTCAGGGCAGCACAGAATCTGTTCATCCAGGTATCCCCAACATCAGGCACATAGTAGGTCTGTTCACCCAGGTTTCCCCAACATCTGGCACATAGTAGGTGATCACAACAGTAGGTGATTAACATGGTAAGCGCTTGACAAATATATGTTGAAGCTCTAGTACCATCTTTTATTGCCTACTTGCAGACTTGTGTCACACACTTTCCATGCACAAGTGTGTGTGCACACACACATGCACACTAGGTTGTGAGCTCCCAGAGGAGAGGATCTGTGTCTTGTTCATCTCTGCACTCCCTAATACAGAACCACCAGATAGCAGGTGATAATTAAATGATCACTGAATGGAACAGCACAAGGATTTTAACTTCTGTTACGCGATTCATATGCCCTTTCCCCACTCTACCTTGTCCATTTGGCTCTCAGGCCAGACTGCCTAAGACCATCACATCAATCTCATCAAGTATTTGAAAGCCAGAGACCTTGAAGTTATTTAAATCAAGTTCAGAATTACATTTTTAAATTTACTCCAGCCATCTCATAAGTAGATTTAACAACTAGCTGTTATCCCAAGAGGGAAAAAAAACCCAAAACAACAGCATAAGCCTAATGAATGTGGTCAGACATACCATGTAACAGATGTCCAACGTACTGCCATGAGCTTAAATCATAAATATGATGGCTCTGTTTGGCATAGCAAAATATATTAGAAGTGTTTCATCGGTCACTGGGCAACTTGCTAGATGGGAGGGGAACGATCCTGAAAAATGTAGGAGCTCTGACTAGGAGCATCTCACAAGGAGCCCTGGAGAAACACAGATAATCTGTTTGCAATGATTCATCAAGTTGGTCCTTTGTTTCCCTAATTTGAGTGTCAAGTGCAACCATACAATAAAGAATTGCCAAGACCCGATAAGATTCTCTTCTGGCTGCTGCTTTTCCTGCCCTAACAACTGATACTATTCATGCCTAGAGCACAAATTGAATAAATAGCTTCAAGGCTGGCAATATTGGATCGTGTTTTGAATTTTTTGTTTTCCCTTAAAAGGCAAAATCCTATGTGTGTCTTGCCTTCCCCCAAACACACTGCATGGATAGTCACCGTGGTACCAATAATTTAAACTTTCTTAATACTAAGTATGGAAGGATGCCTCATAAGTTAAAAATGGTTCCTGTTGTATCATCAGTGGAGCAATGGATTACTGAAGATTAAAAAATGATTGTAATGCCTTTTTTTGGCCTTGAGAAAGCTCTTATTGTGCCTATGGTTCAGTTGGCCTGCTGATCATTTCCATCTTAATGTAATCTTTAACATTATGCTGCTACAGGTGAGGTGTTAAGTAAAACAGTAAGACAACTATTCTCGCTGAGCAATTTCACAAGAAATATGTTTTTTTGACTAAATTAGACATTTAACAAATGCCATTTGTAATTCAACCCAAGGAGGGTTAAAACAAGCTATTGATGTGAATTTCCCAACATAAGACAATAATTTTTAAAAATTTTTATCTACATTCTAAGTGTGCAATTATGTACTGTCAGTGCAGTAGACCAATACAAGGAGAACACCAAAGTCCTTGGGAGTCTTAAAAAATAAACAATAAGCAGTTTTATCTCCAGCAGTCAGAAATCTTTGCTCACAATTAGGAAGAATCTACAGGTCCAGTTAATCATGTGGCTATGATGTGCTGAATGTTTCTAACACTTAAAATCATTTAGATGACGGCTAGAAACCTCAAAGTTCTGTGAGAAATATAAATTGTAATATTTAAAATAAGGAAATGAATTAAATAATTTAGGTGAAAATTTAGATATAAAGGTTGCATGACAGTAGCTGGATTTAAAAAGTAAAATACAGGGGGATGTCTACAGCCTACAATCAGACAACCGAAATAATAAATAATTTTTTGGAAAAATTATTCCTGTCAGATTCCCCCATGCCAGGAGCATAAATGCAAAAACTATAAATAGAGCAAGTGACATTTGGACAGTTGACTTGTTTTTATCAAAATTACAAAACAGAATTTAGTTTGAAAATTTTCAAATAGCTATCATGTTCTGAATCCAAGTGGGTTCTCCTTCCTTTTTACTTGATGACTTCATAAAAGATAAATAAGCCCTCGGACCAATAGGTGGGTACACTAGCACGGTTAACTCTCTCGCCCCAGAAATTCCAGTAGGCTGAAAAGATTATTATTTGGGGGCGGGAAGGGGGGATGCAGAGGTCTTTAGGACCCAGCAGGCGGCGGCAGGCGGCAGTTGTGTAGATCACTGAGAGACTACGAGGGTCCGGTTCAGTTTTAATTCTGTCTCTAATCTCTGCAATAGCCGCGCTTCCTGGGTCCCGCGGCTCTCCTACCCACTCAGCCGCCGCCGGCGGCCGGCGAAAATCAGAGCCGCCGCCCGCCCCCCCCCCCCCATCACCCACCATGGAAACCCTCCAAGAAAAAGTGGCTCCGGACGCGTGTGCCTGAGGATTCCTCACAAAAGAGGTGCCCAAAATGAAGACCCTGATGGTGAGTCATTTGTGGCAACTCCTCTGAGCAGAGGCGGGGACCCCCGGACGCGGCATCCTCAGGGCGCACGGGAGAGCTCCAGGGGCGCCTAACCGTGCACCGCGAGGTCGCTTGTTAGAAAAGGACAACTTTCCACCTGCTCAGTGTCCCCTTCCGGTTCTCCGGTTCTGCCTGGCTCGGAATCCCAGAGCCGAGGTGGGAACTCGGTTTGCCTCGGCTTCTGGATCTCAGGCGAGAGGTCTAGGGACCCACGGAGAACTGGAGAAGCGGTGGAGAGGTGGGCGCGTGGCTCGGGGGAAGGGGGATGCCCAAAAGCAACAGCCTGGCAAAAACTAAGAGGGGCGGGAAGGGGGGGACCTTCGCAGACTTTGTTGGTTTTCTTGTCGGATTTCAAACTTGCAAGAATCGCGGAGGTAGAGCCGCGCGGGTCCAGAAAGGACCGGGTGCAAGGGTTAGAGGTTCCAGCCGCCGAGTTGGGGGAGGAAGGTCCCTCCTCGAAGTCCGAGCCCACCTCTGCCCCGGCAGCCGGCGCGCTTTCCCTCCCCTAGCCGGGCGCCGCGCACCACCTGCCCTCTGCCGAGAGATCTGGGAGGTAGCGTCGGCCGAGAGCAGCAACGCTCGGGAGCATCCCCTGCCGTACGCGCGGGGACGGTGCTTCCCCTGCCCCGGCTGCGCGCGGGGGACTAAGAGCCGGGCCACCTCCCTCCAGCCTCGGACCTCCCCCGCGCGTCTGACCGTCTCGCGCGTGTCCCCGCCGGCGCGCTCCTCCGGGGCTGCCTCTCAGCGGCTCTCCTCTGCTCTCTCCCGCCCGCCCGCAGCGCCATGGTCTGGCTGTGTGTTTAGCGCTCACCACCATGTGCACCAGCTTGTTGCTCGTGTACAGCAGCCTCGGCGGCCAGAAGGAGCGGCCCCCGCAGCAGCAGCAGCAGGCGGCGGCAACCGGCAGCGCGCAGCCGTCGGCGGAGAGCAGCCCCCCCTCGAGGCCCCGGGCCCCCGCGGGACCGCAGCCGCTGGACGGATACCTCGGCGTGAGGGACCACAAGGTGACAGCTCGCTCGCCGGCGCGCACGCCACCCAGCCTGGGGATCCCGCACACCTGAGCCTGCCCCCTTTCCCGGGGCTGGGAGGCGCCGTGAGTAGGTGCCATTCGGAAGATGAAAGGGGGAGCGGACCCGCTGGGGTGGGGTGGGATAGTTCCTTTTCGGTATGAATTCCTGTTTGGAGTCGGAGGTAAAGTTTTTCAGGGACTAGGGGTGAGACGAGTGGACCCAAAGCCCAATTTCCTTACAGGAACTGGCCTGGAAGTAGAACCTTCTGGTCCCCAGAACTGCAACCGCGGGTGGGTGCCGGGTGCCTGAAGCGTCGGGTTTGGCCGCCGAGTCGCGCCGGGGAGGGAGGAGAGCGGGATCGCGCGCGTAACGCCGGAGCGTGGCCCGCGGGGAACTGGAGCGTCAGTGGCATCCAGTCCGCGGCGGCTGCTCTGAGATTCCTCTCTGATCTCGGCGCTCCGGATTGCTCTAAGCAGAATTACCACCGCCTTGGGGAGCGGTCCCAGACAGGCGCGGAAGACTGGAGGCACAAACTCAGCCTCCATTGGCTTGAAAACTCATCGTTGAGGGCCTGTTTTTCTCTGCCTTCCGGGAAGCCGTAGCATGGCTTGGCTAATAATTAATAAGATGATTTTTTTTTAATTGAGCCCCCCCCCCCAAGTGATAAATCTCTGGTTTTAGTGCGCGAAGCCTCTGGGAGAATTCTAATCAAGTTTCCTGATTCTGAAAAGATATTTTAATATAGTTTAAATATATATTCTCCATTATTTGAAGCTGCTAATATGTTTTTATTAAAACAAGTCCACTCCGTATCTGCTCTATAAAGGCTAGAGGATTTCTTGAAACCATCCAGCTCTTCCGCTTTTTATATTACTAGATTTTATATTTGTGAACCAAAGTATTATTTAGCAGGTGGTCCTTTTCCGTGAAAAGATTGGTCTTAACTTTTTTTTAAGTGACAGTCAAAATATTTCCACTCATTTGTGCAATGCATATTGCAAAAAGGATTTTGGAGTGTAAACATTCAAGGCAGCTGCTAGGGATCTTTGAATGCTTTTGGGAAAAAAACAACATACCATGAAATGTGGATGGATGGATGGATGGATGGATGGATGGATGGATGGATGGATAGACCAATAGATATAATGTATAAGAAATGCTAGGTATAAAATAATACTGTTGGGGTACAGAAATGAGAAACATCACTGCCCAGGAGGGTTTAAGGAAATTCTCTCTGAAAAGGTAGACTTTGCCCTGGGGAGAATTTGGGGAAGCAGAAAAGAGGAAGGGATTTCTTTAGGAAGTGATTTGGGGACTGGGGAGGGGGCTGGTAATAAAATCTTGAAATCAAAAGTAGAGAGGGTCTTCAGTTTTTCAATAACAGCTTCACTTTTCTCTTTAAGGTGTTGATCGATTACACTCTTTGTATGTGCAAACAACCTATAAGGGCTGGAGTTCTAGAAAACTTTAGACATTGGCTTCTGACTGGATGGATGTGGTGTTTATGTGTAACTGGTATAGTTTAGTGGAAATGGCTGTATAGCACTTGTGAAGCTTTGCTTAATGGGGTGTCAAAAGGTAAATTTTCTGAAAGGGTTGATCTGCCTTTGGGATGGTATTCCTAATACTTTTCTTCCTGTGTTCTGCTGGATGGACAGCAGCTAAGAATATTGATAGCATAAGGCAAAATATGATGCCCTCATGTTCGTTTTCAAAAATAGTGTTTATTCATGTAAATATATTGGATTCCATTTTCAATGTATTAGAGTATTTTCATTAAAATGAAAAACAGCCCTTTTTTGAAAGGAATGTTGAAACTCTTTATGAGAAATTGGGATAATCTATAGTAAAGGGTTTTATAAACTGTGACGTGTTATATGGATGATAAATGTGTGAAAGTTCTTAAAATTCTTAACAGAGAATTATAAATGTGACCAGAAAGGTCTTTGCATCTAATGAATACCAGTGGAATTCTTTCATAGAAAACCAACAGGGTCATGAAATTCCATACTCCAAGGATTCAAGATTTTACCCCACCCCAAGCAAAAGAACAAATGCAAATCTTTTTTTTTTTTTAAACAAATACAAATCTTAAAATCTATGCCTTCTCTCTAGGCATTATTCCAGTTGTCCCACTGAACCTCATGAAAACTTCTCAAAATGTCGTCACTTGACTGCTGGCTGGAAATTGGATGAAGTTTTATTTCTGAGGGCTATAGGGAGGTTCATATAGTGTCAAGTTGTTATTTACTTCGGTTTATTTAATATCTTCCAATAGTCTTGCTTAAGCAGAGGTAGAAATTTGTTAGAATATTGCTAGGATTTTTTTTTTCCAGATTAACACAGGGGAGGTTAAGAAATCAGGATTTTCTATTATTATGTTGCCAGATGATACCCTGATTGCTTTTTTTTTTCCACTCTCATATCAGACCTTAGAAAAATTATAGGATGTGCTGAATGTGATGACCACCAAGCCATATGCTGCTGCATACTGAATCAGAATTCCAACAGACTTTATGTGCCATTGATTTACAGAATCTGGAGAGAGTTACAGATACCATTGAGGAAAATATTCACATCTCCATGGCTGGTGGTCCCAAAGTCTGATAAATATGTAGTGTTTATGTTCAGTTACATGGTGGTATTAACATTATAACTCTGAGATTAAATTCAACAGGTGGTCCTAATCCCCAACACCTGAATTTCTCAAATTACATCTTGTCGGCAATGATAGTCTTGTCTCATACGGCTGCAGACTAAATTACTGTTGAGATTAAATCACTGTGTGCTTTTGTTGAAAGACATGCTGCAAGTCAAGCCGGTGATGAGCAATGTGTGTTGAAGCTTAAAATATCACTTTCCATGGTCATATTCTCTCCTTCCTCGTTCACAAACGATGTGAACTGAAATTGTAATTCCAGTGTGACTAAGTGAAGGCTACTTGGAGTTTCTTGTGATAATGAAGACATTTCATTTTCTGTTAGAGAGATTCTTTCTCTTCATTTCCAACCCTTTTCCCCAGACCTCTTCCCACCAACGTTTCACCAACTCATTTCTATCTTGTTCGCGTCTGTCACTGCCGGTACTGTATCTGTAAAAGCCATTACTGTACTGGTCCTCAGTTTTGGAGCCACTGATTTCTAACCAGATCAGCCAGACAACAAGCAAAGCCAATTTTCATGGCTTTAGAAACCTTCTGTATTTAGAACTATAGCATAATGTATAACCAAACTAAAGCATGCGGGGGTGCGTGCACACGCACATACGCATATAGACAGACACGCACACACACACACTAAATCAAGCAACCTTCAGAGAAAAGCTTCAGTTCTCCCAGCAGAGTGGAAGGGAGCATGGAGTGTATTCTGTTTCCAGCCTGGATCTGGTCTGAATAGATAAAGTCATTTGCCGTCTGGTGGACCCTGTGAAATGAAACTATGAGCGGATTCCCATTTCCAGTGGACAGGAGCCCTTATCACGGGAGGCCCACTTGTCACCTGGGCTGCCCTTTTCTAAGATGGCTTATGAAGGAGCAGTGATCAATGGGGTCTGAAGCTGAGCTGCTATCTCCTTGCTTCAGTAGTAGCTCCCAGGAATGGATTTTACACATACTAATAATATGCTTGTCCTTGGTTCTTTCTTTCCTTAAGCACTCAGTTATTCAGACAAAACGGAACCGCTTGGAGGTAACAGTATGTTTGCTATTAATTCACAGATGTCCAGCTGGAGTGATAGGACAAGTCAATGTAAGAATTGAAAAATCATTCAAAACCAGAAAAAAGGCACATGATGTATAACTTCTTTTGGAATTATTCTTTCTTTTAAAAAGTATATAAATGCTCAAATATAAGTTTGCACCATTTATTAGACCCTGTTTTATAATATTTGAGGCATCCAATCAACGATTGATAATTTGGGTCTCAAAATCAAAGTGAGCTCAAGTACTAAAATCTAGTAATTACTAAAATGTAATCTGCCAATAGTGATGAAGCCCTGTTAACACAAATCGTCAACCAAAAAGAATGATAAAATGAACTATTTTTCATGGGGGAGGAGTTGTAATAATGTGATTGCTTTTAACAGGAGAAGTGTTCATGTAATATTTGTTATAATATATAACCTTCCTTAATTCCAAGAGCCAGGAGTATTTCTTCAGGTTCCCAAGGAGTAATGCCAAGATATCCCCATGCCAAAGTCCAGACCACACCTGGAAAATAGGTCAGACCTGGCTCCCTTTCCATTTCTGGGCATTCTGACCTCCATGCTGGTCCTTGAAAACACATTGTGCCTCAGGACCTTTGCACTTCTGTCCCCTCTCCCTGGAAAGCTCTTGCCCAAGATTTTGTACATGATTGGTTCCTTCTGGTCATTCAGTCCTCAAATTACATGTCATCTTCTAGATCATACTCTTTAAATAGCTCTCTCCTTAACAGTCATTCTCTATTATATCAGCCTGTTTTATTTTCCCATTACTAGTTTAATAATATCTGAGCGAATCTTAAAATTGTCTTTGGTATTGTCCCCCCCCCCCCCAGGTAGAATCTAAGTGCAATGATAGCAAAGTATTTGTACATCTTGTTGACCAGTTTCACTCCAGGCTCTAGAATAATACTTGACACTTAATGAGCACATAGCAGGTATTTATTGAAGGAAAGAAGAAAGCCGAGTATATGGGGAGAGGTTGTGGAGAGAGACAAAGCTAACTCACCCTATGTAAACTCCCTTCGTTATAAAAAACATCAGTGCAGTCTCAAGGCTCTGGTATGTCTCATCTTTCCTAATTTGGTTAACTGCTACTACACTACTAGTAATAATAATGGAAGGAAGATGAAGAAATGATTTAAAACAAGACTCTGAGAATGAGATTTAGGAGTTTACATTTTAGCAGACTTCCCTTACAACTCTTATGCACATTAAAGTTTGAGAATCATCATTTGAAATGTTTTTAATCATCATAATGTGTAGTTCCATAGTTAATTTGTTTCTGGGTTTTTGAACTACTCATAGCCCAAAGTAAATATTCACTGAAGGCCTAATAGTTGTAAAATTGGGTATTCTGGAGGAAGATATCAAAGTTATCTTTGATCTAATTGGAGACAGAAGACAAAGAAGCAAGAAAGAAAGGTTAAATAATAAAGCAAGTGCTGAATAATAATATGAAACCAGGAAACAATTAATCAAGGCATTGACATTAAAAAGGAGCCAATTTCTGTGATCTTTCTCATCTATAAAATAAGTTAAATACTATTATTAATTTAGAAGTTATAAAACTTTCCAACTAAAATTGCAATTTTTAGCCCTTTTTTATTGCGCATATATGTGTGTGTGTGTTTATATGTATGACATGAAATGAATACTTAATAAAAACGTGGATGTCAAAGCAACTTCAAAGTGGATAGTTGCGTTAAATTAAAAATACTCAGTCTCTTTATGATTTTCCTTTAGGGTGGCATAGGGTCTTCTTGAATCTTGAAGGGAGCTAACCCTATTGCCCTGTTCAACTCTTTCTGTCACATGGTGACTATGTCTTCCAAACCCAATCTCATAACTCATGGTTTGATAAATTTGTGTTGGTCACAAGAAAAAACATTTGCCATCATATCTGTCATAGAAACATGACATCTGTTAGAGAGGAGACTTTCCATAGTCTGTAGGGTCAAGTAGCAACTCACTCTAATTCCCATCCTGTGAATGCTGAGATGAAGCAAGATTGGAGATGAGAAAACACTGAAAATTAAAACCCATCACTAAACAACAAATCATTGAAACCTGCTGTACATCTACTATATACTCCTTGAGTAGCTGTGAAGAATCTTAAGTATACAAAGACCAGGAATTATTATTTCTTAAATAATGGAATTATCCATACCCTGTGAACCTGACTCAAGAGAAGAATTCCATTAGGAGTGAGTTTAGGATCGAATGACTGATAAAAACTTGAAGGTGGGTTATTTATGAGATGCACTCTGATTCTTCTTCATGAGCTCTGTAGTCCTAAACTCTTAGTCTAGGCCTGGGACAAATAAACATGTTTATTGGGTGCCCTATTCAGTATGGTTTCCCAAATAAAAGTCACAGGCATGCATATTCTTTCAGTTTAGACAACATATCCACAGGGAAGCCCTCCCTGACTTATAGCCTGGGTTAGATCTAAGCTATATGTTTTGTGTTCATAGCCAGGATCCCATGGTAATACTTACTCCAGCTTATTGTTGTTTCTTGTCTCAACTTGCCTGTCTTCCCTGCTCTACAGTCAGCTCTTGGAGGCCGAGACTTTTTTTTTTCTCATTTTTGTCATTGTATTCTCAACCTTTAATATAATGTCTGATATAGAATGGGTCTTCAGTAAGTATTTGTTGAATGAATGAGTATAAATGAGAAATTGTAATTTCTTCTAAACTAACTCCACCTAAAAAATTTCTATTTGGCACTATGACATATATACCATTTCCCCTGCCACCAATTGTAGTTCTGTAACTATTGCATTTCTATGTACTTGTCCTAATCCGATCTCTTAAAACATATTCAGAGTTTTGAGCTGGAAGAAAAACTTGAAAATTCCCAAAAGGAGTTCACAAGTGCTTGTGTGATTTGCCTAGAGTCTCCAGTGAGAGGCAGAGCTGGGGCTGCAGTGTGGGTCTCTGACATGAATGTCATTACCATAGGGAAGTTTCAGTGCCAATATATTCTAAGCAGTGACTCAACATTATTTGAACAGAATTTATTAAAATGAAGAGCCTAGGCCTACCCAGTTATTGGAAAGAAATAAATATTTAAATATCTTACTATTCTGAAACAAATATGAGAATATGCCTCTGGGTATTCAAAAGAGCTTCCACCAACCACTGGCTTAGCAAGTGGGTACTTGAAAGTTTTCACAAAATGCATGGTACCCGTGTAATTAGAACAATTTGCAAATAAGACAGGATTTTGCCTTTAAAAAGTAGACCAAGCCACAAGAACTGCCATGTTACTGCGGAAAAATGTCATGAACAGATCACTCATTTAGCTGAATTACCTTCTCCACATGAAAACATCATCAGGAGACTCAGTTAAGCAAGTGTTTGAAATACTGCCATTCTGCCAGTAACCATTGATTCCTCCTAAGTTCTGAGATGTAATACCTAGTCTGAGGTAGAATTACTTTAGGCAGATAAGAAACCATTTTACCCATAGTAGGGAAAATTAACCTTGATCATTGTTGAAGCTCATTATGAAAATAGAACTTTTTATTATATTCTCTTTTAATGGCTAAGAAGGTGTCCATAGTGTTCCTGGGAAGCTCACAGAGTCTGAGAACACTCGGGAAGACTGAAATGCAGAGTTAAACCATTTTTTAAATAAGAAAGCATATTCCAGAAATTAATTGCACATATGGGGCTTCTCCACTGACTGAACTGCATTATTGCGTTTGTAATTTACAGATCTGCTCATGTTCCTTGCTTGCCTCCAATGGCTTCCCATTGCCTAGAGGTTCAAGTTCAGACTCCACAGCCAGGCTCACAAGGCCCAATAGGGTCTGTCTGGCCTAGTTCTCCAACCTCACTTCCCTTCTCCCCAAGCTCCACACACCCAGGGAATACATCTTGCTGTCTCATGCTTCCCTGCTTTTCCTCCATCATGGAATGCCCTTTCTCTTTTTATCTGCCAGGTAGAGAACTAATCATTCATTAAGATCCAACTCAAGCATCTCCTTTGCAGAGTCCTCCCACATATAACCTCTGTGCAGAGTAGATCCCACATTCCTTTTTTTTTTTTTAAGATTTTATTTATTTATTTGACAGACACAGATCTTAAGTAGATACACAGACACACATCTTAAGTAGGCAGAGAGGCAGGCAGAGAGAAGGGAGGAAGCAGGTTCCCTGCTGAGCAGGGAGCCCGATGCGAGCCTTGATCCCAGGACTCTGGGATCATGACCTGAGCCGAAGGCAGAGGCTTTAACCCACTGAGCCACCCAGCCGCCCCTAGACTGTACCTTTTTTAAGCCAAAGAATATAACTGAATCCATCATGGTATCTCCAGAACCTAAAACTGTATCTCATACACATCAAAACTCAATAAATTTTTGTTGAATGTCAAGATGATAAGTGTCCTGTTGTAACTGTATATAATAGGAAGAGGTTTGAACAAGTGTGGCTAATAGACTTACTAACCATAGGAATGGGCAGAAGTGATAAGTAGGGGCAAAAGGACTTCACATATGTGACATTCATATCTTTAATTTTTGGTTCCCCTTTAAATACAGAGCAGCATCTGCTGCCCCTTCAGAGTGGTAGACCAGGTGCTGAGATGTGGGAATGCCCATGTCTGAGGACAGTATGGTATCACGGGAGGCAGGGGACATATCCAAGTTTTTTACTTGTTGTGAGCTCTTTGGCAAGTCACTATGATGTCTAGGCCTGAGCTAGCCTGTGGAGGAGGAAAAGTTAAATTCATTAATTACTTTATTTATCAAGTAATATTGTGTATCCATATACCTGACATTGTGTTCAAGACCCAGGAGGCAACACTGAAAAGGTGTGATTCCCTGACTCCACAAAACTTATGCCTATTGAAAGACAGATAAACAGACATGAAATTACAGTGCCGATTTGGGTATCTAACAGGTTAGATTTTATCCTAAAAATTTTGAGGAAGTCTTTAAGGGATAAATTGTGGGAGTGACTCCAATCAAATGTATCTTTGAATGGATTAACATGGCTTCAGCGAGGCACAGGTCAGAACAGTTCTGGATGAATAGAAGAGTTAGCAGTTAGCAGACCGTTGCTGTGATCTCAGTGAATAATGCTGGTGGCCAGAGGAGGAAGAGACCCTAAGATTCTGCCCACCTTATGTTTGTGTGGTTGCCCACCCCACCACATCAGTGTAGACCGTCTGGATGTGGCTCTCAATCAGCAGCTTAGTGGTTCAAGACTGCCTCTCAGGAGTTAGCAATGAGAGTTGGAGGGTGATCCCAGATGGCACTCCAACGTTGTCTAATTTTGAATCTCACTGTGTATCTTAACACCACACATTGGAGCAAAACGATGGTGTTAACGGTTAAGGCCAAAGCAAGCCATTCCTGGAGATTCTATAATGCATACTGGCCTCCCAGAAATTAAAGTTTCCATCCGCAATACAGCCAGTGGGGTGTGGAATGAGTGCCAGAGACTTATGTAACAGTTCTCCTCAGGAGAGACTTGCTTCTAGAATAACCTTGTCAAGTTGTTGCATGATAGATCTTATAGATCGTTGGAAGTATGGGGTAGAGAGTGATTTCCTCCTTCCTTTCCCACAGACTTAAAGAAAGAACAATTGTCTTTCTTCTAAATCACTTCGTTGTTAACAACTTCTAGGAAGAGGCAAGTTTCTATTTCACTTGCATCAGAAGGAAATGGGCCATAAATTAATGGAAAATTTGTCAAGAGGGAGTCTGAGTCCTGATTCATTAAAAAAAATTGATTGGGAGTTAAAAAAAAAAAGTAGATATTGGAACAAACTCTGTTTTTATGGGGCCCATATGGAGTGACTTTGTCATGTTACACCTGCCAGGCTGCTGTCCGGGATTTCCAGTTGTCTCTCATTACCCATTACCCATAGTGTTTCCACTCTGTACTGCAAATTATAAAGCTGGTTCATTTCATTTTTACTTCTCTTGTTTCAAGTGGTGAACAAAGTGCAGGAAGTGATGACATTTGGCTAGAACATGGAAAAGGGAAAGAGGATTGTAGGAATTTGTATGTGTTCACTTCCAATGCCCCAGCCAGACTGATGAGCAAAAGCTTTACTCTGATGCTCGAGCCATCACAAATCTCTTGAAGAATATGCCCGTTATTTTTATTTTTAATTAATTAATTTACTAATTGAACATCTTAATTTTATTTTGTTTTTTTTTTCAGTGTTCCAAGATTCATTGTTTATGCACCACACCCAGTGCTCCATGCAATATGTGCCCTCCTGAATACCCACCGACAGGCTCACATAACCCCTCATCCCCCTCCCCTCCAAATCCTTCAGTTTGTTTCTCAGAGTCCATACTCTTTCATGCTTCATCTCCCCCTCCGATTTCCTCCAATTCACTTTTCCTTTCCTTCTCCTAATGCCCTCCATGTTATTCCTTATGCTCCATAAGTAAGTCAAACTGTAGGATAATTGACTCTCTCTGCTTGACTTATTTCACTCAACTTAATCTCCTCTAGACCTGTCCATGTTGATACAAAAGTTGGGTATTCATCCTTTCTGATGGAGGCATAATACTCCATTGTATATATGGACCATATCTTCTTCTTCTTCTTTTTTTTTTTTTAATAAACATATAATGTATTTTTATCCCCAGGGGTACAGGTCTGTGAATCACTAGGTTTACACACTTCACAGCACTCACAATAGCACATACCCTCCCCAATGTCCATAACCCCCTTGGACCATATCTTCTTTATTCATTTGTTTGTTGAAAGGCATCTTGGCTCTTTCCACAGTTTGGCAATTGTGGACATTGCTGCTATAAACATTGGGGTACAGGTGACCTTTCTTTTCACTACATCTGTATCTTTGGGGTAAATACCCAGTAGTGCAACTGCAGGGTCATAGATTAGCTCTATTTTTAATTTCTTTTTTTTTTTTTAAGATTTTATTTATTTATTTGACAGATCACAAGTAGGCAGAGAGGCAGGCAGAGAGAGAGAGGAGGAAGCAGGCTCCCTGCCGAGCAGAGAGCCTGATGCAGGGCTTGGTCCCAGGACCCTGGGATCATGACCTGAGCGGAAGGCAGAGGCTTTAACCCACTGAGCCACCCAGGTGTCCCTCTATTTTTAATTTCTTAAGGAATCTCCACACTGTTTCCCAAAGTGGCTGCACCAACTTGCATTCCCACCAACCGGGTAAGAGGGTTCCCTTTTCTCCACAGCTTCTCCAACATATGTTGTTTCCTGTTCTGCTGATTTGGTGTAAGGTGGTAACTCAGTGTGGTTTCGATTTGAATTTCCCTGATGGCTAGTGATGATGAACATTTTTTCACGTATCTGTTGGCCATTTGTATGTCTTCTTTGGAGAAGTGTCTGTTCATGTCTTCTGACCATTTTTTGATGTAATCATCTGTTTTGTGTGTGTTGTTTGAGGAGTTCTATATAGATCTTTATAGATACAGATATCAGCCCTTTGTAGTGTCGTTTGTGAATATCTTCTCCCATTCCGTGGGTTGCCTCTTAGTTTTGCCGTATAGAGGCTTATTATTTTTATTAACAATTCTGTGTGGTTTGGGCTCAGTTTGAAATGTGATAAGTCTTATCTCAAAAGTTCAGGATTTTCGGGGCGCCTGGGTGGCTCAGTGGGTTAAGCTGCTGCCTTCGGCTCAGGTCATGATCTCAGGTTCCTGGGATCGAGTCCCGCATCGGGCTCTCTGCTCGGCAGGGAGCCTGCTTCCCTCTCTCTCTCTCTCTGCCTGCCTCTCTGCCTACTTATGATCTCTCTCTGTCAAATAAACAAATAAAATCTTTAAAAAAAAAAAAAAAAAAAAAAAAAAAAGTTCAGGATTTTCAGGACTGGGTGGCTCAGTTGTTTAAGTTGTTGCCTGCGGCTCAGGTCATGATCCCAGAGTCCTGGGATGAGTCCCACATCCGACTCCTTGCTCAGCGGGGAGGCTACTGCTTCCTCTGTCTGCCTCTCCCCTTCTTGTGCTCTCTCTGTCTCTCTCTGACAAATAAATAAAATTTTTTTTTTAAAAAACCTCACTATTTCAGAAATTTAAAGTTAAGAGAGAGCTGTCCTAAAGAACATGGTATCCTGACTGAATGGGCTGCAGTAATGAAGTATAAAGATAAAATAACAGGACCCAGGACCAAGAGTAAGGACCAGAACAAGAAATAACACCAGTTGTTTCTTCACTGTTAGCAGAGGGCCCTCCTTCTGCCCATACAGACCCGAAATGCTGACTGGGTTCTAGTAACAGAGGCTTGTCATGGGCTCTGTAGAATCCACGATGAGATCACAGTTAACTTGATATTATTATATTTGAATGTAATTTGATGTGCTGTTTGGTAACAGAACAGAACATCAGAAGGCAAAGGAATCACTTTGTCAAAATAAGTTCCTGTAACCAGGATGGACAAGAGTTGGGGAGATTAACAACCAGACTTTTTTCTGAACTAACCACCATAGGATCTCTCTAAGATGAGTAAGCTCATGTCCTCGAGAGAGTTATGAATCTCAATACTTGCTAGTCTGCCAAGTGAAGAGTTCTTCTTACTGGACCCACAGAGCATCCTGAAAGTGTCTCACTCACTAGAAGATGTGAAGGATGGAAAGGGACCAGATCTTAATTTATGTATCTTTCAGGGTGTCCTGCCAATCTGTGAACACCAAAACTCAGTAGCAATTCATTCAAATTGTGCCCGTAGACTATATTTGAGTACATGGGAAGCCTTCGATCTGGGAAAACCTTCCTCTGCTTCATCCCCACTGTAGCATGTTGAAAAAGAAGTAAGGAAGAAGAGAGCCAGGGTCTTCTTCTGAAAAGCAAACTTAACCCCCTGCCCGGTTGTAAATGCATGTGTATTAATTTTCTTCTCAAAATGGCAAGAAGTAAAAAGAAAACAGCAATTATTTATAAACCTACCACCAAGACACAACTACTGTTGGTAATTTTTTGTATTTCCTTACAGAATTTTTCATACACATCATATGTGTGTAGATGTGATGTTTTAATGTAATTCCTTCCCATTTTTTTTATTCCTTTATGTAGGTTATGTGGGGTCTCTGTATTGTTTTGTCAATATGATGTCATCAGTGGTATAAAGGAGGGCATGAACTATCTGTTAGATCCTTACCTTGTTTGATAGCTTAAAACCAAAGCATATTCCAATTATAATTAGAATATTCAGGAAATATGTCTTGATAATTGTGCTAAATTCACCACTTATTAATCTTAAAGGTGTATACATCCCTCTACTAGCTTAACATCCCTGTTCTTTCCCTGCTGTTTACAGCCCTAAAGTACTTTTAAATTGTGGCTATGCCTCCTTCCCTACCTTTGATCTCCTGCCTGTTTGCTCAGCTACGAATGTGTTCCAGAATTTTTTAAGTTCTATGAATCATTCCCAGTAGCCCCTTAATCCTTCTCGTCACTTTTCTGTAAGTTCCTTCCAACCTATCAATAGCTATTTCAGGGGAATAGCCTGTGGCAAACTCCTTTAGGCTTCCAGGACAGGGTTAGAGATGATGGTTGTCTTCATGGTCACTGGGTGGTTCCTGTCCAGATACGTATCTCAAGTTTGCCTTTATTTTCTGGGCTTCACTCTGTGGTTTGGTTCTCTGTCCATGTCTAGTACAAATCTAATCCTTGTCCGTATACAGTACAGGTTTACTTGGACATAACTGTCTCTCTTAAAAAGAAATTTTATAGCAGAAATAATTGTAATTATCACCTTCTTAATTAGCAAGTTTTTCTGTATTTTTCATCTTTGTCTTATTAAACATCTTAATTCCTTTATCTTATTTTAACCAACTTATTGAATTCTATGCCAGTCAGGAATTCTTCCTGACTGTTTTTTGTTTGTTTGTTTGTTTGTTTGTTTTGTACTCGAAGATGTCTTTGAGCTACTCTTTATTTCTTACATTTTTCAAATATGTGCTAGCTGTTATTTCTTCATTTTGGCATAATCTCCAGTCTCCTGTTACTCTTCTAGTCCACAAGTAGAATAATTCTGTCATTAGAGACATCAGGACCTGCCTCTACTCTGATGGCTAACTGGCAGGAGATATATTTCATATATCTTGGTTGGTGGCTTCTCAAGTCTGAGAACATGAGGTCTTTGCCAGCCAGCTCTTTATCAAACCAGTGCTTGGTTTTTTGCCCAAGTGTCTCTTTTATCCTCTAGATTGAGGCATCACTGAATCCTTCCCATCCATTTTTAAAAATATTTTTTATTGTGGTGACATATATATATATATATAACATAAAATTTAACATTTTAACCATTTATAAGTGTATGATTTAGTGGCATTAACTACATTCATGGCATAGCCAGCCAACAACACTACCTATTTCCAAAATTCTTCCTCACCCCAAACAGATTCAGTAACTGTTAAGCAATAACTCCCCATTTTCCCTCCCTCCAGACCCTGGTAATATCTATTCTAGTTTCTGTCTTTAAGAATTTAGGCAAACTCTAGAAATTTCATGGAAGTGGAGTAATTCAGTATTTGTCATTTTATGTCTGACTTACTTCATTTAGAATAATGTTTTACAGTTCACCCAAATCATTGAATGTATCAGAACTTTGTTCCTTTTAATACAAATCAAAACCACAATGAGATACCACCTCACACCTGTCAGAATAGCTAAAATAAACAACACATAAAACAACACTTGTTGGTGAGGCTGCAGAGAAAGGGAAACCCTCTTACACTGTTGGTGGGCATGCAAACTGGGACAGCTGTATTGCAGTTCCTCAAAAAGTTAAAAATAGAACTAGCTGAGAAGCTAGCAATTGCATTCAGGTATTTATCCAAAGGATACAAAAATACTGATTCAAAGGGAGCACATGCATGTCAATGTTTATAGCAGCATTATTAGCAATAGTCAAATTATAAGGAGGCCTGGCTGGTTCAGTTGAGAGCATGTAATACTTGATCTAGGGATTATACATTCAAGCCCCACGTTGGGTGTAGAGATTACTTAAAAATAAAAATCTTTAAAAAATAGCTTAATTATGGAAAGAACCCAAAAGTCCATCAACTGAGGAATGGATAAAGAAAATGTGTGTGTGTGTGTGTGTGTGTGTGTGTGTGTGTGTGTATACCCACACATGGAATATTACTCAACCATAAAAAGAACGAAATCTTGCCATTTGCAATGGTGTGGCTGGAGTTAGAGTGTATTTTAGTAAGTGAAACAAGTCAGAGAAAGAAAAATACCGTATGATTTTACTCATATGTAGAATTTAAGAAACAAAACAGATGAATTTAGGGGAAGGAAGAAAAAAAAAAAAAAACAGAGGGAGGGACACCTGGGTGGCTCTGTCGGTTAAGTGTCTACTTTTGGTTCAGGTCACTATCCTGGGTTCCTGGGATTGAATCCCACATCAGGCTTCCTGCTCAGCAGGGAGCCTGCTTCTCCCTCTGCTGTGCTCTCTCTCTCTCTCAAATAAATAAATAAATCTTTAACACACACACACACACACACACACACACACAGGAGACAAACCATAACAGACTAAGCAGCCCTTAGTTTGCTGGAGTGAAGGGACATGAGGGGATGGGTTAAATAGGTGATAGGTATTAAGAGGGGCACTGTGATGAGCACTGGGTGTTTTATGTAAGTGATGAATCACTAAATTCTGCTCTTGAAACCAATATTACACTATATGTTAACTAACTAGAACTTGAAAAAAACTTGAAAGAACAAAAAAGAACTTTGTTCCTTCTTATGGTTGAATAATATTCTGTTGTATGGATATAGCACAATATGTTTATCCACTTATCTTTTTTTTTTTACTATATGTGCTGCCGAAGCGAGCACTATCCGCTTATCTTTTGATGGACACTTGCATTATTTTCATCTATTGGCCATTGGGAATAAAGCTGCAATGAACACTGGCATTCTCATTCATTTTTTGAAGTACTTCCTTCTTTTTTCTTTCTTTTTTCATCCCTGTGGAAATTCCTGAGCCTCCAGTTCCCATTACTGCATGCTTGTGCAGACCACCTTAGTTCTAGCTGTTGCCACCCCTATATAAATAAACAGATAAATAAAAATAGGAAAATACGTTAATTGCATTGATCATATTTCTTTATGTAAAAATGTAAACATTTTGAAAAATAGAAGGAAAGTGGAAATGTTTCCATCTTCCTAACACTTTGTGTAAGTAATGATACAATTTTTGTTTATGTCTGCCAGTTTTTTGCATTGCATTCTCCGTTTTCTTTAAACCTAAATGTGAGCCTCTATGTGGTTTTTTTAAAAAGTGCATGTGATTTTTTTTGTGTTTTGTTTCCATTTGCTGATATTAAAATAGCCATTATGATTTATTTTGTTAGCATTTGCCTTTTATATCTTTTCCCATTCTAAAATTTTCAATGTCTCTGTGTTCTTACATTTTTTGTATATTCATACCTGCCCACAATATTTTCAGAGCCTGAGACAAGAGTGCAAATGGAGATCCACAGACACCCTAATTGCTTTCCTCGTAATTATGTCTTCATTTAGGAAAGATTTTCAAGTTGAAAAGTTTATTTGACCTGTTGGAGTTAAGGATTTGATCAGAACCATTCTCTTGGTCATGTTATTGTTTGATCAAAATTAAATATTCATTAGATAAAATGTGCATAGTATCATGCCTCAGAATTTTATGTGAGTAATGTTCAGTAGAATTCTACTCACTCACATTATCTCCAATTTTTAAAAAATGTAAGCAGACTATCTTCTTGAAGATTTTCTATTTATTTTTCAGTTTCTCCCCTCCCCATGAAGTTTCTGTTCATATGTTCTATTTTATCAGAATCTCAAATGCTTATTTTACTCTCTTTCCCCCATATACAAGCTGAAGCAGTGACAAGTTCCATTTTAGCAGTAGTACAACCCACAAATGGCATTTGAAAATAGTGGCCTTTTGTTTCAAAGACAGGGTAAGAAATGAGGCAAAGCATTTTTTCTGGGACCTCAATGGTATTAGGTACAGACTGGATATTTATGACTATGGATAATGCTATGACAGAATGAAAGAGGTGCCCAAATAGGCTTTAATATAATTTGTGCATTGTTTGTGATATGCTGTGTCCTTTCAGCAGTGCATCTCAAACAATGTGCATAGGAATCAGCTGAGGGTCTTATTAAAATTTAGATTCTGAATCTTTAGGTCTGACTTGGGAGCTGAGAACCTGCATTTCTAACAGTCACCCTGTGATGCTGCTACCGTTGTTCCAGGAACCACATTTTGAGTAGCAATACTCTAAAGCACTGGGCCCAGTTCAGGGGCCACATTCAACTGATATTAAGAATAATACTATGTATGTCCTATATGAATAGCATATAGCTGGAATTTATTTTTTAACCTAAATTTACAATCACTGTCTTTTAAGAGTTAAGTTTAGTTCATTTACATTTACTGTGATTTTTGCTATGTATTATTGATATATATGTGTGTGTGTGTGTAAATATATATATATGTAAATATATATATATATATTTAACCTTAACATTGGCTTTGTATTTGTCTATTTTTCAATGCTTTATTTTCACTCTTTTTTTTCCCCTTCCTCTGCATTGGTGGAGTTGGGGGTAAGAAGGGGATTGTCCCTGTCCCCACCTTATTTCCTTATTCCATTTTTTAGCCTATACTCATTTGGAAATTATATTCTTGATATTTATTTTCTTAATGTCATTCTTGAAATTTTAACATGCATACTTACCAAAGTCTTAATTAATATCTTTATCCTCTTTTCAGACAATTCTAAGACCTTGGAATATTTGAACCTTGGTTAACCTGAACACTAAACTCACATACCATTTTATTGAAGTAGTTTAGTTTTCTCTTTTTAAAGTCTAACAAATTGGATATTAACATTATTATTGTTTTTCAAGATTTATTCATTTATTTGAGAGAGAGAGCACAAACAGGAGGGGCAGGGAGAGAGTAAAGCAGAGTCTGCACTGAGCACAGAACCCAACCTGGGGCTTGATCTCATGACCCTGAGATCATAACCTGAGCTGAAACCAAGAGTTGGATGCTCAAATGACTGAGCCACCCAGGCACCCACCCCCGCATTACTATTGTTTTTGTTTTAGTCAATGTTTATACAGATTTACCTGCATATTACAGATTTCTTTGCATCATTTCTTCTTGCAACTTAGATTTCCATTATCCTTTTTGCAATAATTTTTTTAGAAGTTTGACTGATGAAGATCTGCTGGCAGTAAATACAGTTTTAGTTAATCTAAACATATCTTTATTTTGTCCACATTCTCGAAAGACAATGCAATTCCACATCATCAATTATTTTTGCTTGCAATATTTTGAAGACCTAATTCCTCTAGTTTCTTTCCCTCTCAGAGTTGATATTGGCTCTTTGTCATCAGGTTAATTGTCATTGCATTTTAAGCAATCTAGACCATTATTTCTTTAAATACATTGTCTCCTCTTTATTCTATCTCTTCATTATATGTTATTTACTTGTCTCACTGTAGTGCATTCTGTATAATTTCTTCTGATCTTTCAATTTGTTAATTCTGTATTCTTCTATGTCTAATCCGTTATTTAATGCATCCACCAAGAATTTTTTTCCAAGTCATTTTTATATTTTCCCCCTACATCATCCTTTTTTTCATAGTGTATTCTTTCTTACATTCATCTTCTGTATTTGATAATTCCAATGTCTTAAATCATTAGGGGGTCTAAGGAATTTTTGTTCTGATATTATTTAAAGAACTTTATTTATTTAGTTTGTTTGTTTGTGTTTATGTAGGTATATATGTTTATCATGACTCCATGTTCATCTGGACTGTGTCTGCAGAAATCCTTAGTGACTTATGTTGAAAATGTATTCCTCTAAAGAAAGCTTGCATTTGCTTCTGCCAAACTCCTAGGGGCCCTACCAACTAAGAGCTACCACCTTAAAATAAGCCTGACCTTCTGCATACATGTTGATAGAATGAATATAAACTACAAATTTACAAGATTTTTATGAATAGTTGAGGAAGATTTTTTTACCACCTTCATCCAGGGCCAAGGATAGAATAAACAGGTACCTCCCCTATACTACAAAATTTTCCTTTTCAAGTTCACTCTTTCCTTGAGCTATATTGGCCTTCCAGTATCTCCCTTTGTTTTTCAGGCTCAGGGCTGTGCCTCCTGTTCCTCTACAGGGTTGTTGAAATCCAGGGCTCTAGGTGAAAGGATCAGCAGTTATCCCTGGAGCAGCAGCTGTCTTCAGTGCCCACTCACCATGCTAGATTTGTACTCTGGCTTCATTTTCAACCTCTGTGTATTTCCCTTACTTTATTATAACTTCACTAAATAAAAAGATTTTAAATTGTTTTATTCAACTTTTCAAGGAATTTCATCTGAGTGCTTGTATCAGTGGCAAGTATAAAAATATAGTTCTTTAACTGATATTAGATTGTTATGGTTAATTTAGAAATAGAGTAAATCAAAAGAATAAAATTAAAATTTCCAGAAATTTTATAAACTAAAGACAACATTACCATTGTAAAAATTTTGATATTCTTGGGATACCTAGGTGGCTCAGTCAATAAGCATCTGTCTTTGGCTCAGGTCATGAACCCAGGGTCCTGGGATAGAACCCCCTCATCAGGATCCCTGGTCAGCACTCTCTCTGCCTCTCCTTTTGCCTACTGCTCCCCCTGCTTGTGCACTCTCCCTCTCTCTCTCTCTGTCAAATAAATAAATAAAATCCTAAATAAATAAATAAAAGCATATAAGAAAACATTCAGATTCTTCTTCTTGTCAGGGTCTTATAAATTTGTCATAACTGCTCATCTGCTGCAACTGCATCACAGATTTTCAGGTAAGACCCACATCCAGGTTCCTGCACACCAAGGAATCTATTCCTCTCTCTCTCTCTCTCTCTGCCCCTTCCCACCTTGTGTTCTCTCTCTCTCACTCTCTCTCTCAAATAAAAAGATAAAAAGAAATTTTTTTAAAAGTCTCTCCTTTCCTTGTTCTCAAACAGTTTGGCCCTTATCTTTAAAAAAGTTTTTTTTTAATATCCTTTCTTACAGGCTATTTTCTATGTACATTATTTTTACATAGATGAAATTATATTGTATGTATCAATTTAAACATAGTTAAAAGATACTAACAAATGGAAAAGTGGAGGATAATATAAAAAGATTGGCAGCAAATAATATCAAGTCTTTCTGTAGCAAAATCTAAATTCTCATGCCATCCAATCTAAGTTTTAAAAATATAATATTTATTTATTTTTTATATATATATATATAAAATATATATATTTTAAACAATAAAACTCTCCACTATGCAGACTTCTTTTTGTGGAAAACAAAAATATTTTGTTCAGTAATTCTTTTAGCAGCATGTCTCAACCAAAAAACTTTTTAAAGATTTTATTTGAGAGAGAGAAGGTGCAAGTGGTGGGGGGGAGGGTGGGGAGCAGAGGGAGAAATAGACTCCCTGCTGAGCAGAGAGCCTAATGTAGGGCTGGATCCCAGGACCCTGAAATCATGACCTGAGCCATAGGCAGATGTTTAAATGACTGAGCTACTCAGGCACCTCTGAAACCTTTTTTTTTTTTTTAATAGCCATTTTTAGCAAGTGTTGTAACAGAACAGTATCAATAATTGATTTAAATGATCATCAAACACAACAAGACATTTCATCTAAAGCCTAGAATTTAAAGAAAAAATAGGATCTAGTTCTTTGAGTGGAGTGAAAATCTTAAATGGAACAACTGAAGAACGTTAAGGCCAATCTTACCCTCAAACCAAAATACCCACAGAAAATATAATCCATGATAGGATTTCTAACTTTGGATTTAAATCAGATAAGAAAAGAACTTCCTGTCATTTTTGGCCCAAACAAATCATTGTATTAATTTTCCTTTGTCTCATTTGGGTGGAAAATACATTTAAATCACTTTCTCAGTAGCAATAGATGGGTAGATGAAATTTCTGGTTTCTTGCCTAGCTGACATTCTTAAATACTTTCAGTTTGGCTGTCAAAAAATTCTTGTGTGACAAAATTTTATCTTCTGGACTCTCATCTAGGCACATTGGGGGATGCATTAGAACTCTAACTTGGAGCTCCTGATATATTTTTTAAAAGCAGGCACTTAAGCAGATGCTCAATAAATTTTTAGATTAGATTTTTAGTAACAGGTTTATTCATATATAATTCACCCTTTTAAAGTACATAATTCAATGGTTGTTAGCCTATTGGGACTTGTGCAGTCTTTACCGTAATCTAATTTTAGAATATATCATCACTCCTGAAAGAAACTCCATGCTCATTAGCAGTCACTCCTCATTCTCTGCCTCTAGTCCCAGGGCAACCACTAATCTACACTCTAACTCTACGATTACCTATTCTGGACATTTCATATAAATTAAGTCATTCAATATTTGGTCCTTTGTGAGTGGCTTCTTTCACTTAACACACAGTTGTTAAAACTTCATTCATGTATTAGAACTTCTTCCTACTTTATTGTTGAATAATATTCCCTTATGGGGGCATACCACATTTTATTTATCCATTCATCAGTTTGACATTGGGTTTTTCCACTTTGGGGCCATTAAAAATAACTAATAATGAATATTCAAGTACAGATTTTTGTGTGAACACATGCTTGCATTTTTTTCCAGGGAATATACCCAAGAAGGAAAATTGCCAGATCATATGATAATCCAGGGTTTACCTTTTGAGGAACTGCCAGACTGTTTCCCAAAGAGGCTGCACAGCTTTACAATCTCAACCAGCAACATATGAGGGTTCAAATGTGTCCACAACAGAGGAGGATTTAAATGTGTTCACATCCTTGCCAATGTTTTGTCATTGTTTTTTTCATTTTATGCTAGCGGGTGGGAAGTATTGTCTCCTTGTCTCATTGTGGTTTTTGTTTACATCAACCTAATGAGACATAGTTTTTAATTTTAATGTCACTAGTTTATCTATTGTTTTCTCTTACCATGTGTATTTTTGGTGCCATATTTAAAAAACCATAGCATAATCCAAAATCTTGAAGATTTGTTCCTCTGTTTTCTTCTAAGAGTTTTATAGTGTTAGCTCTTCTATTTATGTTTATGATTCAGTTTGAATTATTTGTGTATGTGATGTGACATAGGGGTCCAAATTAATTAATTTATCTCTTGCATATTATCCAGTTTTCTCAGCATCATTTTGAAAAGATTATTCTTTCTTCCATCCAATTGCCTTTTCACCTTTGTCAAACATAATTTGAAAACAAATGTAAGAGTTTATTTGTGGACTCTCAACTCTATTGCATCAATAATTGTAGGTATATTGTCCCTAGCTCTTACATGCTTAAGACTGACATGGACAGTGATTATCAATGGTCAGAGAAAACACTCATGGTCTATTATTTCTGAAAGTCCTGTCAAAATGCCTATGCAACTGAGAGTTTATTTGGTTTATATGGACCAAGAATAGTTCTGCTTTGTACACTGTTGAGCAAGTAGTTAAAAGGTTGTAAAATTTCTCAGGTCTCTCAAAGCTCACATTTGCAGGAAGCTTGATTTCACAACTTGTACATGACAGTCTCAAATGAAAATACTCCCATAAGAGTGTTACTATGGTCTAGGATGGAGAAAAAGACTGTGTCTCATTTATTGCTACTATTGTTATTGAGGGCTTTTTTGTTTGTTTCTGTTGTTTCAAAAGATTGCATTTTGCATTATGCAGCAAAACCATAAGGTAGATCTTAAATAGGGAGAGTCATGTTTAGGACTTTGGTTTTCTTTATTCACAGTGATTTTCTATTTTCCCTGGAAGGGAGTCACCATCACTTTTAAACAGTGAAGACAAATGTGGTTTCTGATACAAATCTTTATGAATAGAGCCAAAGCAGTGTCTCAGATTTTCCCTTCAATTCTAGAAGCATCTGAATGTGTATTAAATATTCCATCCAAATTAATCTTATTCTTTAATAAAACAATGAATTTCTCAGGTGGGAGGACAGAACACCCGTAAGCAAAATCACACAATCGCATATTTTTTGAAGTAGAAGGGTCATTTGTAGCTGATACAGAGGAAATTTATGAACAAAGAAAAAAGTCCGCTTTCCCATACCTGGAGTCCTTAAAGCAACAAACAAATGGATCAGCATGAAGTGCACATGATAACCCCAACACACATAATTAAACCTCTAATTTAAACTTTTGCACCTCTCATTTTAAGTTGTGCAGACAAGGAGGAGGATCATATATTCAAGGGAGTAATGGGTGTCTCTAGTTGTTAAATAGACTTTCCTGAAAATGAATCAACACATGTCTGTCGTCCACCATAACTTTTTTTTACTCTCAGCAGCAGTTATCATTTGCTAGGGCATCCAGATTCGTTGTTGCAGCCCCAAGTACATGAGGTTACTAGATAGCGGGATTTGTTCTAAATATCGTTCGTGTCGTCCCTGCTTAATTTATATCCGTAGCCATGGCAAGCAGAAGGAATAGCACAATGCAAAAAAAAAAAAAGAAAAAGAAAAAAATGTAGGTCCTGCCCTTGAGAATTGCCTGAGCTTTGAAGACGTAGCTCTCAGAGAATAGCTTGGCAAAGAGTGTTTAGTAGAAGTTGGTTGATGAAGAAGGAAAGAAGAAGGAAAATAGGAAGGGGTGGACAGAGACACAGATGGATGGACAAACTTGGATTCCATCCCTCATACCAGAGAAAGATGGAATCACGTGATGACACACTGAGGCAAAGTGGTAAAAGGAGAGAAGAGGTGAGTTAAGGAAGGCAGAAAAGGAAAATTATAGCATAATGCTTAAGGGTACCATCTTTGGAGACAGAGACCAGATTTCAATCCTAGATCTGCTGTTCATTAGTTTTGATTTGGGGTAATCAATTATTTTTGAGGCTCAATTCCCTCCAGAATGTGTAAGGAGTAACAGTATCTACCTCATGGGTTATTGGAAGGATTTAATAAGATAATAAATGTTACTCTTTTAGTACAATACCTGGAACACAAGAAGCACTCAGGAAATGTTAGCCATTAACATGGAAGATGCTAGTTATATTCAGATTTTCTTTAACCCTGAAATGTGGCCGTGGCATACAAATGTAAACATTTTCAAATCAGTCATAGGTGGGAGGCTTTTAAATTTTTCTTTACCTTTGAAAGAGGTTCAAGACAATGCTATCATGGAAAGCATTTGTATCAGAAACTGTAATTTTGTTGTACCTTTTGGCTTTCTAAAATCTGTGAAATCCCCAAAGTTTCCCGCATGACCTTCCTGGAAGCCGAAACAAACTGAATCATCATAAAACTTTTAAAAGTTTGCTTTGAATCTACTTTGGAGCTACATCGATGAGGTCTCTTGGTAACTGACCTTCTGTCAAGCTGAACAGCCCATTCCAGGGCACAGAGTATACCCCCTGCCTGGCCAGTGCCCCTGTGGCAGCAGTATTCAGGATGCTAAGGAGTTTTATGTTCAGAGTCATGACAAAAATTAACCAACTGTAGTTAACGATACCATGTGACAAAGATGTTTGGAGCAGATGAGAGGCAGGGGAGAAATTTAAGCAGGGAAACTTTGTCTCCAGCTGTGTCCAATAGTCTTCCCTGTGGACTTTATAGGAACCCCATTGTGACTTGTCACTTGGTGATTGAGGCCACACTTAAGATGAAAAAAAAAAAACCTCTTACCTTCCACAGTGTTATCTCTCAGTATTGCCACTTCATGAGTGAAGGTGGTGATATCTCCACAGTTAATGCAAACTCTTTAAAATGTTAGAACTTACCAATAAATTAAGTAAAGTTGTGTGATATAAAATCAACATACAGAAATCAGTTGTGTTTCTACACACTAACAACAAAACATCCAAAAAAGAAACAAAACAATCCCATTCACAACAGTATCAACAATAAAATAGGCAGTAATAAATTTAACCGAGGAAGTGAAAGATCCATACAATGAAAACTAACAAGACTTTGATGAAAGAAATTGAAGAAGACATAAACAAATAGAAACATATTCTGTACTCATAGGTCAGAATTAATAGTGTCCAAGATGTCCATACTACCCAGAGCCATCTAGAGATTCAGTACAGTCCCTATCAAAATTCCAATGGCATTTTTCACAGAAATAGAAAAAAAAATCCTAAATTTGGAACTACAAATGAGTCTGAATAGCCAAAACAAGCCTAAGAAAGGAGAAAATCAGAGACATCACACTTCCTGATTTCAAACTATACTACAAAGCTCTAGTAATCAAAATGGTATGGTACCAGCATAAAAAGAGACACAGAGACCAATGGAACAGAATAGAGAGACCAGAGATAGCCCCCCACACATATACAGTCAGCTAATATTTGATGAGGGTACCCGGAATATCCAGTGGGGAAAGGACAGTGCCCTCAATACATGGTTTTGGGGAAACTGCATAACTACATGCAGAAAAATGAAATTGGACCTCCATCTTATACCACTCAGAAAGAAATAACTCAGAATGGATTAAAGACTTCAACAACACCATAAATCTCCAAAGAAAACATAGAGAAAAAGCTTCTTGGCATTCATCTTGGCAACAAGTTCTTGAAGCACACACAACAAAAGCAACAATCAAGTGGGACTTTATCACACTAAAAACTTCTGCACTGCAAGAGAAACAATCAACAAAATGTAAAGGCAACCTGCGGAATGGGAGATAATATTTTCAAACCATGTATCTGATAAGGGATTACTATCTAAAATATATATACAACAAAAAACATATATAATATACATAAAACATATATAATATACAAAAAACATAATAAATATACAACAAAAAACAGCAGTCCAATTAAAAAATGGGCAGAGAAACTGCATAAACATTTTTCCAAAGAAGACATCCAAATGGCCAACAGGCGCATGAGAAGATGCTCAACATCACTAATCATCAGGGAATTCCTAATCAAAACCATAGTGAAATATCACCTGGCATCTGTTATAATGGCTGTTATCAAAAGATAAGTAATAACAAGTGTTGGTAGGGATGTGGAGGAAAGGGAACACTTGAGCACTGTCCTAAAATAGAAAAAATAGGGGCACCTGAATGATTCAGTTGGTTAAGCGTCTGCCTTTGGTACAGGTCATGATCCCAGAGTCCTGGAGCCCTGCATCAGCTTCTTGCTCAGTAAGGAACCTACTTCTATTTTTCCCTCTGCCTACTGTTCCCCTTGTTTATGTGCACCCTGTCTGTCAAATAAATAAATAAAATCTTTAAAAAATGAAATTACCACATGATCCAGCAATCCCATTTATATATGGATATATAAATCCTTATATACAAAGGAAAAAACAATAGGATATAAAAAAGTATTTGTGTTTCCATATTCATTGCAACATTATTCAAGATATGAATAACCAAGATATGGAAACAACCTAAGTATCTGTCAATGGATGAATGGATAAAGAAGATGTTGTATGTCTATGTGTGTGTGGTGTGTGTATAGAACATACACACAAAAATGGAATCTAAGTCATGAGAGAGAGGGAAATCCTGATAATTTGTGACAATATGGATGGACCTTGAGGTATTATGCTAAGTGAGACAAGGCGGGCAGAGAAAGTTCTGTATGATAGCACTTAGATAAAGAATCTTAAAAAAGCCAAACTTTTAGAAACAGAGTAGAATTGTGGTTATCAGGGGCTGGGGGGTGGGGTGAAGAAATTGGGGAGAAGTTGATCAAAGGGTATGAACTTGCAGTTAGAAGAGAATAAATTCTGAAGATCTAGTGCACAAAACTTGGATTATAGTCAACAATGCTATATTATATACTTCAAAGTTGCTAAGAGAGTAGATATAAAATTCTCACCACAAAAAAGAAATGATAACTATATGACATGGAAGTGTTAAATATATATATTTATATATATTGCAATAGGATTATACTATAGGAGTGTTATATATTATATTATATTAGCAGTATTTATATTATATATGCTGTATTATATATTATATATGCAGTGTATTATATATATGTAATTGCAGGATATATATCAAATCAAGGAGGTATATCAAATCAACAGATGGTATACCTTAAAATTACACAGTATTATATATCAATTATAAGTCTCACTTATATATCAATTATATAAATTATTACATATGTATTATATCCAATTTATCTCAATGTAAAAAAAAAACTTCAGTCATCCAAAAAAGTTAAAGATAAATAAATGATAAAATGTTACTAAGCTACTAAGTAGTAGATGTATAATAACAGTGTGTTGGGATGGGGGTAAGTATTGAAATTTTTTTGAGATGTGAAGTTACACAATTATATCTTAGGGTTTCCCTCACAATAAGTGATATGCAACATCTTGTATTTCTAACTTCAATTATTAAAGGTTATATAGATTATAGTATAGTAGAAATATTCCATACTTGAAGAAATGTTTCATGTTAGCCCAAAATTAAAGCATACTTTTGCAAAAGAAAATGTTTATCAAGTCTGCTATAAGGTGGAGCCAAATATTTGTATTTTTACCTGGTCAAAGCAGCTGATCATGCTGTCAAACAAAATGGAAGTAAGAAAATGGTCACCTTAGTTTCCAAACTGAACAAATTGATAAAAGTAATCATTTCAAATATTTCATTTTTATGCCTTATAAATAGGAATAATTTTTCTTAAACATGTTTCTTATTTCCTCAGTGATTTAAAAAAGTCACATATAGATGCATCTGTTGTTAATGTCTTCTGTAGCATAATAATACTGGCTTGTTGAGAATTATCAGAATAAATAATTAATTCAGATAATGAATTGTGAACAGATTTATGGATTAGTATTGGTCCAGAACATCAGTGTTTTAGGGAAGAACATGATAATGTTTACAGTCAGCGCATTATTAACTTCATTAGATGTCAGTGTGGTTTTCAAGTAAGCATTTTCTGAAATTCCTCAGTAGTCTTGAGTGAGATGTTTTGCGTTAGAATATGGAGGTTGAGGAATTGGAATAGTTGCAATAAGTGCTTGTGGTTCATTAATTCCAACATTTTCTTCTGATGAAATAAATAATTGGTGTTTTTATGCATATCTATCAAAAGCAGAGCTACACAGTATTTCAAGGACACAAAGAATTATGTATTCATTTGCTATATTGTACTTCCTTAGTCCTTAAAGTCCTTTTGGTGGACTAAAGGTCGTACTGGCCATCGTTTGGGACCTTCCTTGCACTTAGGGTTGAAAGGAGCCTTGTTGTTCTGGCTGCTAAGGCATGCCCATGTCCTTTCTCAGCACCTGCTGTGAGCCAGCAGCGCTGAGATGGCCTCAGCCCAGGGTTGGGTTTACCTCTATACAGTCGGGCAGTATTCACCACTGTGAGTATGGTTAAAACCTAGGTTTTTATGTGGAAGAACTCAGACCAGCCTGTGGTGATATATATTCTCCTAGTCTACTATAGTATCATTTTAATGCTTTTATTACCAGTCATCAAACACTGTATCTGGGAAACATGAGGATAAATTATGGTACATTCAGAAACTGCTGAGAAATAACAAGTAACAAGAGAACAGGGTACTTTGGGAATATAAGATCTACTGAATGAGAAATGTTTTGTTCTGGCTATGGATTTGCTACTTGGAGAGAAACTCCATTGCATTGGTTTTCTGAACTGGATAACATTTTCCTGACCTTTTGCCTGGTGCAGCAAATAAAATCTTATTATTTTTTTCTTTTTTCCTCAGTGTCTTTATTAATTTGAATTTTACTTTCTTACCTTATTATATTGTTGATTTTTAATTTCTCTTCAATATGTTTATTAGGTGGCCATTTAAAATAGAATAATCTATTTCTAATTGCAAGATGTTACATTTGATTTCCCCCTCAGCCCTATTTTACAGTAAATTGAGAAAACAGGGTAATACATCACTTCTCCTTTTAATTCCTTTATAGATTTTCTTTCAGGGTCAGACGGTGTTATTCTCTCATCTCCAA
This sequence comes from Meles meles, assembly GCF_922984935.1. NCBI lineage: Eukaryota > Metazoa > Chordata > Mammalia > Carnivora > Mustelidae > Meles > Meles meles. The sequence goes on along the minus strand of NC_060066.1, from coordinate 152,232,806 downwards.
AAAATTGTTAGAAGATGATACACTGAAATTAACTGGTTCCCTCTTTATTGTGATTCTTTCTTTCTTTCTTTTTTCTTTCTTTCTTTCTTTCTTTTTAAGGACTCATGATCTCTAATGTAAAAAAAATCCTAGGGAATACACTAAAAACTGTTAGAACTAATAAATGAGTTCAGCAAGGTTGCAAGATACAAGATCAATATACAAAATCAATTCTATTTCTATATACTTGGCAATGAACAATACAAAAATGAAATGAAGGAAACAGTTCCATTTATAATAGCATTAAAAAAATACTTAGGAATAGAGGAGCCGGGGTGGCTCAGTGTGTTGAGCATCTGATTCTTGACATTGGCTCAGGTCATGATCTCAGGGTGGTGAGACTGACCCTGTGTCCCACTCTGCACTCAGCAAGGAATCTGCTTGATATTCTCTCTCTCTTCCTCTCCTTCCACCCCATCCCCACTCACATTCTCTCTCTAAATGAGCAAATAAATATAATCTTTAGACAAATACTTAGGAATAAGTTTAACAAAAGAAATGCAAAACTTGGGGCGCCTGGGTGGCTCAGTGGGTTAAAGCCTCTGCCTTCGGCTCCAGTCATGATCCCAGGGTCCTGGGATCAAGCCCCATCTTGGGCTCTCTGCTCAGCAGGGAGCCTGCTTCCTCCTCTCTCTGCCTGCCTCTCTGCTTACTTGTGATCTCTATCTGTCAAATAAATAAATAAAATCTTAAAAAAAAAAAAAGAAAAAAGAAATGCAAAACTTACATTCTGAGAAAGATACAACATTTTTGAAAGAAGTTAAAGAAGACCTAAATAAGTGGAAAACATGTTTATGGATCAAAACACTTTATATTGTTAAGATGAACATACTCTCCAAATTAATCTTCCAATTCAACTCAGTACCTATTGGAATCCCAGCTGGTGTCTCCATACAAACTGACACAATGATTCTAAAATTCATGTAATTACAAGGGACCCAGAAAGCCAAAAACAATTTTGAAAAAGAAGAAAAAGTTAAAGGCTTTCATATTCTAAAATTTTTCTATTTCAAAACTTACCATAAAGTAAGAGTAATCAAGACAGTGAGTTACTGGCATTTGGATAGACCTATGTATTAGTGAAATATGATTGAGAGTACAAAATTAAACCCATATGTCAATGGCCAACTGGTTTTAACAAGGATGTCAACACCATTCAGTGGAAAAAAGAATATTCTTTTCAACGAAAAGTGCTGGGATGACTGGATGGATATTTACATGTTAAAGGAATGAAATTGTACACTAACCTCACACCACATAAGAAAATTAACTCAAAATGGATCAAAGACCTAAATGTAAAATGCCTGTAAATATAAGTCTATAAAACTCTTAGAAGAAAACAGTAATCTGCATGACCTTGGATTTGACAATGAATTTTTAGGCATGACACCAAAAGTACAAGCAACAAAAGAAAAAAATAAGTTGTTCTTCATTCAAGTTAAAATTTTGTATGCTTCTGAAAACATTATCAAGAAAGTAGAACAACATCCCATGAAATAGGAGGAGATATTTGCAATTCATATTTCTGATAAGAGACTTCTATCCAAAATATGTAAAGAACACTTACATCTCAATAAAAAGGAAAAATACTCCAAATAAAAATAGGGAAATGACACGTCTCCAAAGAAGATATACAAGTGGACAACACGCTCACGAAAAGATTCCCAACCTCATTAGTCATCAGCAAAATGTAAGTCAAAACCACCACGAGATAGCATTTCACACCCACTGGGATACCTATACTCTAAAAGACAGAAAATAAACGTTGGCAAGAATATAAAGAAATTAGAACCCTCACACACTGCTGGTAGGAATGTAAAAGAGTGCTACCATTTTGAAAAATTGGCAGCTCCTCAAATCATTACATACAGAGTTGCCATATGTCCCCACAGTTCCACTCTAAGGTATTTACCAATATAAATGATAATGTCTAGCTACCAAAACACTTGTGCACAAATGTTTATGGCAGTATTATTCATAACAGCCAAAAGATGGAAACAATCTAAATGTCAATCGGCTGATGAATGGATAAACGACATGTGGCATATTCATACAAGTGAATATTATTCACCCATAAAAAGAATGAAGTACTGATTCCTGCCTCAATATGGCTGAACTGTGAAACCTTGAAACCATTATGCTAAGATAAAGAAGCCAGTCACCAGGGACCACATATTCTAGAATCCCACTTCTATGAAGTGTCCAGAATAGGAAAATCCATAGAAACTGGGTAGATTCGTGATATCTTAGTTTTGGGGATTAGGAGGGAGGAATTGGTAGACAGGAGAGTGCCAGCTAAACGGCACTCTTTCTGAGGTGATAAATATGTTTTAAAATTGACTGTGATGATGGTTTTGCATATCTCTGAAAAGTACACGGAATGTGCACTTTAGACCAGTGAATTGTACGGTATACGAATTAAATATATGAATGTTATCTCCAAAAAGGTGTTATAAAAATAAAACAGGAATGTGACTCTCTATTGGCTTAGAGCCAGGCCACACGCTCTTTGCCTGTTTGAGGGGAGAAGTTCTATCTGAATACATGAGTCGTAATTTTCCCAGAACAAGAGTAAAAAATGCCAGATGGCAAAAAGAGCAAAAGTCTACCATACCTGTCTTTGAGGTCCTAAAGAAATCTGGTCTTTTCAGGAGCGGGAATGGAGGACTATATTAGACTCAGTGGGAAAAGCAAAGGGAGGGGATTTAAATTTACAATTATTGAGTCATGTGACAGGCATCAATGCATTCATTAAAACACATGTACAAGAATGTTTTAGCAAAACTAGTTATAGTAGCCCCAAATATCCATCTTTAACTGAACAGATAAATTGTGGTATATTCAAACTGGAATGCCATAGGGTGGCAAGAATGAACCAACTACAACTGCACAAAATGTTGTTGAATCTCACAAACCTAATGGTGAAGGGATAGAGTCAATCACAAAGATATAAACTATATGATCTCTTTAAATAAAGTTCAAAAATAGACTCAGTGGATCTATGTTGTGAGAAGACAGATTATTGTTTGGGTGGGAGCTGTGAATGAAAGCAGAGGAAGAAGGGCTGTTGAGGGGCTGACTATGTTCTGTTTCTTGGTCTGGGTGCTGTCGACATGGGTATGTTTACTTTGTGAAAATTCATTGAGCCATAATATCTTTCTTTATGCAAGTTATACTTTGCTAAAAGTGAAAAAAAAAAAAGCTTTGAAAAGCTCTGTTTATTTTCTGTAGAGTTAAGCTGTAAATCACGTTTCTCTCTCATGCAGAGGTAGAGAATTTGCCCAAGGATGAGGTGGAGGGATATCACTTATAGGAATCAGAGTTACGGGGCATTTCTTGAGCATGCAAAAAACCAGACCCTTTCATCTTAGCCATTTCATTTTTATTATCTTGGAACCAAACTGTCCAGCCATTCTCCTAAATGTCAGGTTAACGGTGGTAATGCCCATCCTCTCCCACATTGGGAAGGCTGCTCAGGCATCCTCCCATCCCAACTAGATTTAAATGGAGATAGGAGATGTAGATGGGAGGGCACGTGGAGTAGAGGACAGTGTATTTCGCCACAGTGTAATTATATCCAAATCAGGAATCATGCTTAATCTTTCAATAAGAAATGTAATTAGTAACTGTCAGGTCATGGTTCTTCAAACTGTGAATTGGGGAGGGGATCTCACTTTGAGTTCAGTGAAAAACTAAAAATTCTGTGCTTTGATAATGAATAAAAATAATTTTTCCAGTTATAAAAACAAAACTACTATTCTGTATTGAAACGTTATTTTCATTAAATAGAACCTAACTTTCTTAAATCGGTCTTTTGCAGATTGAAGTTCATGTATGGGTTATCAAGAAAAATCTTCCCAATAAATGTGCTTGGGCACGCTTCAGTTAGTGTGACGTATCAGGGAGCTTTGGTGAGAGTGAGTGATACATTCATCTCTTTCATTTGCCGCAATCCTTTTTTAGAGCCCAGTGATTTTTAGCTGGTGTTGATTGAGAAAGGTACCTTCTCTAGTGTGGCAGAACTACCATTTTCATAAGCATACAGAAAATTAGCATGACTTAACTGCTTGAAAAGAAGCAGAATGCTCTGGTCTTAAATGTATTCATCATTTTGTGGGAGGAAAAGCCACAATGAGTTCTTTCTTTCTCTTTTTCTTAACTGAACAGCAGCAAATGATATTTAAACTACTATCTAGCAACAAAAAAATTCAAAGCCAATGTGAAAAAAAAATTGCCTGCCAAAATTCCTTTCTATGGCACAGTGATATAGCTGAGTTAAAAGCCCTTTTGAGATGTAGAATATGACAAGAAAAGTCACACACACACACACGCACCCACACCAAAGTGGGCCTTCCAAGAGCTTCTAGAATAAAGCCACTCTCATTAAGGTTTCTCACACTGGTTTTTGTTGGCAGCACTTTTCAGGAATCATTTCCTCCTTGAAGGAAATAAAGTGCAGCGTTGTTCATGACAGTTGCAAAGGTGAAGGAAGAATTTAAATGGAGAAAAGCAGTTAAAATAATATCTGAACTTTTGAACTTCCTCATCAGATAATTATTCTTAAAAGTCTTTAGAAGATGGGAAGGGAGAATTAATGCCACTTAAAGTGTTGAATTTTAGAGGAATACTATCATTAAATGTAGTATTTCTCCCATAATTTTTTGATTGTTGAGTACAGGCATGACAAGAATTTTATGAAGACAGTTCTGATTGATAAGATGGAGTATAAACAGAAAGTGCTCTTAAGTAGTAAGATGTGTCTGTTTAGAACTTGAACTTGTCTCCTTTTGCTTAGAAATGTGCATAACTAATGCAAAACACCTGTGTCTTCACCCCAGGTCTCTCTCCTAAGTGGCAGGTCTGAATATCCAACTACTTTACTAGGCATATCCCCTTGAATGTCCCACAGGTACCCTAATTCAACATGTTCAAAATAGAACTCATCATCTCGGTCTTCTCCTGTCCCTCAAAATTGGGCCTTTACTATTTCTACTTTTTATTAATCCTTGCTAAACCAGTTTCCAAAATCCTATGTCTAGGTATCATACTTGCATTTTGCCATCTACCATGCCAGTGGGACTTTCCAGCCAGTCCCCTCCCATGTACCTCCTGAAACCACCCACTTCCTGCATCTCCAACACTTGCCTATTTAGAGGAGGCCACCATCATTCCTCCATTGACCCCTTCAACATTTTCCTAACTAGCTTTCCTATAGCCATCCATTCTTTTGCCCTCTTCAATCCGTTACCACCAGAAGCATCTTTCTAAAACTCAACTCTCGTGTCATTTGTCTACCTAGTTGCTGGATTTCTGTTGTTCTTAAGCTAAAATCCTTACTATGGCTTGGATTCAATTAGCATTACTTATGAACTTACTACTTTAGTCTCTGTGATGCCCCCTGTTCCTGTTGTCTCTGAAGATGCCCAGCTATCTTTGGTGGCAGCCAAAGACAGAACAATTGAGGCAGCCGTCTATCAGATTTGCTAAGGCCCAAACCAACCCACAAAATTGCCAAGTTTAAGACAAGTGTCCTTTCTGTGGGATGATGATAACAAGACATTTAGTTGGTTTTCACTAGCTGCTACTACACTGGTGAGAGAAAGTCCATCTACACAATTTCTTACATCGCCAGACTCTGGGCGGCCCCTTCCATGTACCACCTAAGTGCTTCCTCACATGATCTCTCACTTTGTCCTGAACTCAAAGTCTTCTGACTCCCCCCTGCGGATCTACCCCACATTACCCTATTCGTGATTACTGTGTGCTTCATTTACATCAGGTTTTGCTCCTTATTCAGCATGGGAAGAGAGATCTCATAATTGGGACAAACAGAACAGATGTTTGAACTTAGCCTTTGGCTCCGCTTCACTTAGTGGATTCCAGCTAAGTGGATATCCTTAGGTCCCCTTAGTTTTAATCCTAAAATGGTCCTGATCTCCCTCCTATTTTATTATTATTTTCAATTATCTTGTTAACACTAAAAACATTAATTTAGTGCATTATATTCTTATAAGGGTAACACAAGATATTTCCAGCATGTGAGGCCACCTGCAGAGTCTATGAAAAGGGTTCATTTCCCATATGCACCATTAGCCTAAAATCCGATTTTAATGCAATAAATTTCCTTTCCGATGATACTACCTATTCTCATCATTTTCTCTTCCTACCATGGCTCTAAGCAGATAATTTTCTCTCAGATTCCCTTTTTGCCATGCTCTCTTTCTTCTGAAGGCTTTTACACTAGTAGACCGGATTGCCCCCAGACCACTGGGATCTTACCCCTCCTCTTTGCTTGGCTACTCTGTAACCTTAGTTTAGACTTCATTTCCTCTGGAATATCTGGGTTAGAGCTTTTCCTATGTACTTCCACTTGCCCTCCCCCTTCCCTTCATGTGGCATCTGACACACTTTGTCAGTGGGTTGAGGTAGGTTCCTATCTGGTTCTTCCTTGCATCCTCAAGGCCTATTGCAGTATCTGGCCCAGAGCAAGCCCTTAATGATCATTTCTTAATGAAAGAATAAAGATATCACTCCACTCATCACTTAATCAGTGATTCAATTCATTTACAATTCTATGCAAGTCTCTGATGTTCTCAGACATGGAAGTTTTATTTTCTGAAATTATATATTCGTTTCATTTCTTAAAGAATCTGATGTATCCCTACTTTAAATTGTACTACCATGTTTATTAAAGCCATTGCTGCTACACAGTAAGATACAAGAGGCATCTAATACTGCCTTAAGAAACGTGTTTCATAGTAAAAACTCTCCATGCAATCTCTCCGCACTTTCCATTGTATATTGAAATTGGTCGTGTTTGTGTCTGTGTAACCTGCAAGACATTAAGGGCCTCAAGGGCGGTGACCATGTCGTATTCATCTTTGTACCCTCACAACCTCATATCTGGTACAATGTCAGCAGTCAGCAAGTGTTTATATAAATGCTGAAGATAAGCCCAGAATTCAAGTCTTGGCTGAACTATTTTCTATCTCTGACATCTATCTCCATACTTAAGCTCTCAATGCCTCAGTTTGTTCATCTGTAAAATGAGGATATGACTCATAGAAAAGATCATCTTGTGGGGTTTTTTGGAAATATTACATAAAATACAGTATGAGTGTGTGGAACATAAGGAAATTATGAATAAGCTCCTTTGTAGAGAATTCTGTTATGTTAGAATATGGATTTTTCTTTGTCATAGGCTGGCAAGACATGGTCTCAGATCTACTAAAATCTTTGCAAGAGAAACAAAAGAGGCAAACTTCCCAATTTTTATATTAGGGATAATTGTCTGAAATAGAAAACAAGAGGAGATGTTGGGAGGCAAATAAAAAGCACTATAGGACAATTTGTAAAGTGCTCAAATGTATCAGTTGCATTATTTGTCTTACAAATATTCTTTTCAAAAAGGAGAATGAAACTGGACAAACAATATTCTCAGACCATAAATTCCTTGAAAATGAGATGCACACTTGGAGATGGCTTATAGAGAAAAGGACAAGAAAATCATAGCAGGACTTGCTTTTCCTACCTAAATTCCACACAGTTGTCTATAGTGTGTTCATGTTTTATTGTTTTAGTAATGATTCTTCCTCTTTTCTTTGAAATGACAAAAAAATCACAAAGAAAAAAAAGGTCCTCTAGTCATAATGTATTTAGGAAAGTCAAGATAGTAAACATTCACATTATAGGAATGGGAAGCAAATTTAAAGGAAAAAGAGCTTGGCTTTTAAACCAACAGCCTCAAATTTCCCAGCATAGCATGTTTCCGTTTGCTTAGACTGAGGTGTTTGCTGGATTGTTTGGCCCTGTATTGTTTTATTCATCTTAAAACTGTTTCTTTCCTTTTATTGGTTTGTCTAATGATTTTCATATCATGTTAGTGTTATTTTAGTGGGAATTTGTAATTTTTTTCAATTGTTGCCTATTCCTCTGTAATTATTGTAATTGTATCTTATTATATAATTTGTTTAAATACATGCAATCATGGAATTAGAACATGTGGGTGGTGATATGCAATGTCACAATTGCAGTGGTTAAAAATGTATAATTTTTTTAATCTTTGTGGGGGGGGGGATAAGTAAATATAGTAATTTCAGGAGAGAGCATTTTAGTTGTCTGAATTGATTGTCCAAAGAAGTTAACCAAACATTTTTATTTAGATGTGGATCAGAGGTTTAGCTTTTGCCTGTATTGACAGCTAAGAGATTTGGACATCTTGGTTTTAAATAATCAGTTTGATCGCTGGTGAAACACTTTAAAGAAAGTTTCAGTATTAACTTTAAAACATAAAACACTGAGGTGCCTGGGTGGCTCAGTCATTAAGCACCTGCCTTCAGCTCAGGTCATGATTGCAGGGTCCTGGGATCAGGACCCACATTGGGATCCCTGCTCTGCGGGAAGCCTGCTTCTCCCTCTCCTACTCCCCCTGCTTGTGTTCCCTCTTTGTCTCTCTCTCTCTGTCAAATAAATAAGTAAAACACAAAACACTGAGGATCATATGCTTTTAAAGACAATTTTTGATAACATAGATTGTTATCAATGCAAGTTTGAAGACATATTTATTCCTTGAACTGGATGTTTGTTATCAATATTGACATTTCTATCTATAAAAATAATAAAGTTAATCTGTAAAATTTGTGTTGACATAAAGTTACAGGTGGTGATTTACATGCCTTTCAGAATCTCTATGACTATAGAATTTGTTCTTCTGATTATGCATTAGGTAAATAAGCACATTTAGAAAGTAGTCAAGGCCGGGGCGCCTGGGTGGCTCAGTGGATTAAGCCACTGCCTTCGGCTCAGGTCATGATCTCAGGGTTCTGGGATCGAGTCCCGCATCGGGCTCTCTGCTCTGCAGGGAGCCTGCTTCCTCCTCTCTCTCTGCCTGCCTCTCTGCCTACTTGTGATCTCTCTCTCTGTCAAACAAATAAATAAAATCTTTAAAAAAAAAAAAAAAAGAAAGTAGTCAAGGCCAAAAAAATAGCCTAATTCTAATTCAGCACCAACTGGAACCCTAGATGATTAAAACCAGGCTTTAATAAAGCTAACCCCATTAGCTCTAGGATTCCCTTTGCACAAAGAGAACATCTACTGAGTTACATTCATCTTTAATTAAAGAACCACACTTGATTTTGGAAGATGATCGAAGCACATAGGCTCAGTCAAGGAAGGCTTGCAACTGTATAGATCTTTGTTAGGATATTAACATGTTTATAAAAATACCTTGGTGGTAATAATGATCATTTGTGTTTTGAGAATTTTGAAGGTGAAGAGAAAAAGTGCTTTCTATTAAAAGACAAGATTGCTCTAGTTATCAGCATTAAAAAAAATTCTCTGAAGCATTCATGGAGAATTTATCTCCTGTGGAATGACTGCATTCATAGTTTTTAGAAGGAAAACTATCTTTTGCCTTTGAACCAAGAAAAGAATCCAAATTTTGGATTTGAAAACAAAATTTCCAATACCTGTGCTCTGCAGAAGTGTTTCTGAAACAGAAGTTGCAGGTGGGAGGTTGGGACACATGACATGTCAAGGAGAGAAGTGACTCAGCCACCTCACACAGTTGCTTTGCACAATCTCTAGCAACCCATCCCTTGTTCAGCATCCTAAGAATGGTGGTGTGTTGCCAGAGAGACTTTCAATCTTTTTGTTTTCACTTTAGTTCCTTTCAAAAGGGAAAAAACAAAAAACACCTCTTTGTTCCCTATTCAGATATCATACATTGATCTTAGAGTTTGGAACTAGTAGAAACTTCGTGATCCAGAAATTTTGTCTTCCTCTTGTGATCTCGGTCTAAGTTTTCTTTTTCAGGGGAAGAGTAAAGCTTCTTTAAACATCAAGATTTAGGTATCCTCCGGAAAATACATAAAGTTATTACAGGATGGGATTTTGAAACAATCTTCAGTGCTCAGTAAGGAGAAACCACAAAGCTTGAATAAACTTTAAACTAGTTAAAATGTAGCTGGTGTGTCATTGGCTTTGTAAAAAAATAGAATTATGTTTGTCAATGCAAAATTTGAGACTTTTCCTTTCTTTTTAGGTATTGTTCTTGTAATTAGTATGTATCTTAATGTTACTTTGGCCGCAGCTTTATGATCCAAACAAGTTTTTCCTTATGTTTTGTTAAATGAAAATGTTGTCATGGTTTCCCTATAAATTAAGCTTTGTAGTGTTAGATGCTATTAAAGTTTTACTATAGAAATTAACAGAGGGGGGGAGTCAAGATGGCGGGGAAGTAGGAGGAGGCGCTGTTTCAACCTGTACCCTAAAGTGAGCTAATTACCAAAGAACTCCGACCACCCATGAAATCAGTCTGAGATCAGAATTATACACGTCTGGATCTCTACAGGAGCAGAAGACGCCAAAGGCAGAGGTGCTCATAGGCGTTAGCCTGGAGCTCTGGCATCCGGAAAAACCAGACATTCCCAGCCCGGGACAGCGGGAAAATCTCAGTGTGCGATCTCGGCTTGGAACCTCTCTGGTGATCTGGAGCTGCCTAGAGAGCCACCGCTGCCCTGGTATTGGGTACAACGAGGAGCTCCTGCATCCCCAGACACCGTGACTCAGAACCGACTCTGCCAGCAGCTCTGCAGAGCATTCTGAGGCTTCTCTCTGAGAGGGAGGTCGGGGTGCAGTTTGCTCTCCTCTAAAACTCCAAAAACCATCAAAAGCTGTCAAGGCAAGAGAAAACAGATGAAAGAACATAAAAACCCCCAGAGAACAAAAGCCTGAAAAAAAGTTTCCTCAGAGCCCACCCCCTTGAGGGGAGCGGGAGGACCTAACTCAGGGAACATCATTGTCTGAAAACCCACGTGGCAGGCCCCTCCCCCAGAAAACCAACCAGGAAGGAAGGAAAAAAAAAAAAAAAGAAGAAGAAGACTACAAGAGAATAACCACCACTCCTTCATAAATACAACTTTTATTTTTAACTCTTTACCAATATTCTGGTTCTTTTTTTAAAAAAAATACATACAGATAATTTTTTAACCTATTTACCATCACACTGAGATGTCCAGTACATCAAATTCCTTAATAACCTTCTAACCTGAACTTTTTGATACATACACCCATGTTTTTCTTTTGCTTTTCTATTTTTTTAAATTTTAACTTAGTTTAGTCTAGTTTATTCTTTTTTAATTTTTATTTTCTACTATACATATAGAGTTAAACTTCAAGGTAATCCCCTTTCACCAATCAATGCTACCCCTATAGGCAAACCAGTTTCTAATCCCCCTGTAACTTAGGAAAGTTGAGTTCCTTAACAAAAACATCAAGATACATCCAGGAAGAATCAAAATAACATTCCTCGCCCACACTGAGAATTTATAACCACTCTCCCAATTTTTCCTTCTGCCAGTGTTTCTGTGAATTTGTGTTTGTCCTGATAATATATAAATCTTATACTTGGGGTTCTTTCTGATGAGGTTCTTCCCTTTTTTGCTTATATATATATATATATATTTTTTTTTTCTCTCGTCATATACTTTTATCAGTCTTTTTGTTTGTCTGTTTTTGTTTGTATACTTCATAAATCTTACCTTGGGGCCCATTTGGGCTGAGGCTTCTCTTTTATCTTCCCTTGTTTTCCTGTGTCTCTCTCTCTCTCTCTTTTTTTCCCTTTTTTTTTCTTTCTTCTTCTCTATTTCTTTTTCTTTTCTTTTTTCTCTCATTTGGGTGGGGAACCCTGATTGCACAGAAGCGTTCCAGGGTGCACCTTGACTGCACCACAATCAATAAATCCAGCTGCATCTGTTCAGTCATCTCCTACCAAAATGACTAGGAGGAGGAATACCCAACAGAAGAAAAATACAGAGGATGGACCTTCTGCAACAGAGCTAATGGCTATCGACATAGACAATATGTTGGTAAAGGAATTCAGACTAAAAATTATCCAGGCAATAGCTAGGTTGGAGAAAGCCATGGATGACCAGACAGAATTGATTAGGGCAGAACTGAAAGCCACCAGGGATGATGTTCACAATGTTAGGGCAGAACTGAAAGCCACCAGGGATGATGTTCAAAATGCTCTCAGTGAGTTCCAATCTAATCTAAATTCTCTAAAAGCTAGGGTAACTGAGACAGAAGATAGAATTAGTGAGCTGGAGGACAAACAGATAGAGAGAAAGGATCAGGAGGAAGCCTGGAACAAACAGCTCAGAAGCCATGAAAACAGAATCAGGGAAATAAATGATGCCATGAAACGTTCCAACGTCAGAATTATTGGAATCCCTGAAGGGGAGGAAAAAGAAAGAAGTCTAGAAGATATAGTGGAAGAAGTTGTCTATGAAAATTTTCCCAATCTCACGAATGGAAACAACATTCATGTACTAGAGGCAGAGAGATTTCCCCCCAAGATTTTAGATTCTCGAAAGTCCTCACGACACCTTACAGTTAAAATGAGGAATTATGTTTCAAGAAAGACCCTCTTAAAAGCAGCTAGGACAAAGAAGCTCCTTACATACAGAGGAAAGCCCATTAGAATAACATCAGACCTGTCCACAGAGACCTGGCAAGCCAGGAAGGGCTGGCAAAATATATTCAGAGTACTAAATGAGAAGAACATGCAACCAAGAATACTCTATCCAGCAAGACTGACATTTAAAATGGATGGAGAGATAAAGAGTTTCCAAGACTGGCAAGGCTTAAAAGACTATGCAACCACCAAGCCAACAGTGCAGGAAATATTAAGGGGGGGTCCTATAAAAGAGAAAAAATCCTAAGAATATCATTGAACAGAAATATAGAAACAATCTACAGACAGAAAGACTTCAAAGGTAACACGATGTCAATAAAAACCTATCTCTCAATAATCACTCTCAATGTGAATGGCCTAAATGTGCCCATAAAACGACACAGGGTTGCAGATTGGATAAAATGACAGGATCCATCCATATGTTGTCTACAAGAGACCCGTTTTGAACCTAAGGATACACCCAGACTGAAAGTGAAGGGATGGAGAAGCATCTTTCATGCCAATGGGCCTCAAAAGAAGGCCGGGGGTAGCGATTCTCATATCAGATAAATTAGATTTTAAACTAAAGACTGTAGTCAGAGATACAGAAGGACACTACATAATTTTTAAAGGGACTATCCACCAAGATGATCTAACAATTATAAATATCTACACCCTCAATATGGGAGCACCCAATTACATAAGAAAACTACTAATCAAGATAAAGAGTCATATTGATATGAATACAATAATAGTAGGAGATCTTAATATGCCTCTCTCAGAAATAGACAGATCATCGAAGCAGAAAATTAATAAAGAAATAAGAGCATTGAATGAAACATTGGACCAGATGGACCTCATAGACATATACAGAACATTCCACCCTAAAACAATAGAATACTCATTCTTCTCAAGTGCACATGGAACCTTCTCCAGAATAGACCACATACTGGGTCACAAAGCAGGACTCAACTGATACCAAAAGACTGACATTATTCCCTGCATATTCTCAGATCACACTGCTTTGAAACTGGAACTCAATCACAAAGAGAAGTTCAGAAGAAACTTGAACACCTGGAAGCTAAAGACCACCTTGCTTAAGAATGCTTGGATCAACCAGGAGATCAAAGATGAACTTAAACAATTCATGGAAACCAATGAGAATGAAGACACCTCGGTCCAAAACCTATGGGATACAGCAAAGGCGGTTCTAAGGGGGAAATACATAGCCATCCAAGCCTCCCTTAAAAAAATTGAAAAATCCAGAATACAACAGCTCTCTCTACACCTTAAAGAACTGGAGAATCAACAACAAATCAAACCAACTCCACATGCAAGAAGGGAAATAATCAAGATTAGAGCAGAGATCAATGAGGTAGAAACCAGAGATAGAGTAGAACTTATCAATGAAACTAGAAGCTGGTTTTTTGAAAGAATAAGATCGATAAACCATTGGCCACACTAATCCAAAAGAAAAGAAAGAAAGCCCAAATTAATAAAATTATGAATGAAAAGGGAGAGATCACAACTAACACCAGGAAATAGAAACAATCATCAGAAATTATTACCAACAGTTATATTCCAATAAGCTAAGCAACCTAGATGAAATGGATGCATTCCTGGAAAACTATAAACTCCCAAAATTGAACCAGGAAGAAATTGACAAGCTAAATAGACCGATATCTAGTAATGAGATTGAAGCAGTGATCATAAACCTCCCAAAAAACAAGAGCCCAGGACCTGACGGATTCCCTGGGGAATTCTACCAAACTTTCAAAGAAGAAATAACACCAATTCTCCTGAAGCTGTTCCAAAAAATTGAAGCAGAAGGAAAACTTCCAGACTCTTTTTATGAAGCCAGCATTACCCTGATCCCCAAACTAGGCAAAGACCCTATCAAAAAAGGAGAATTTAAGACCAATATCACTGATGAATATGGATGCTAAGATTCTCAACAAGATCCTAGCAAACAGGATCCAGCAGCACATTAAAAAGATTATCCACCATGACCAGGTGGGATTCATCCCTGCGTTACAAGGTTGGTTCAACATTCGCAAATCAATCAATGTGATAGAACAAATCAATAAGAGAAGAGAGAAGAACCACATGGTCCTCTCAATTGATGCAGAAAAAGCATTTGACAAAATCCAGCATCCGTTCCTGATGAAAACGCTTCAAAGTATAGGGATGGAGCGAACATTCCTGAACTTCATAAAATCTATCTATGAATGACCCACAGCAAATATCATCCTCAATGGGAAAAAGCTTGCAGCCTTCCTGTTGAGATCAGGAACACGACAAGGATGCCCACTCTCACCACTCTTGTTCAACATAGTATTAGAAGTTCTAGCAACGGCAATCAGACAACAAAGAGAAATAAAAGGTATCCAAATTGGCAAGGAAGAAGTCAAACTCTCTCTCTTCGCAGATGACATGATTCTTTATATGGAAAACCCCAAAGACCCCACGCCCAAACTACTAGAACTCATACAGCAATTCAGTAAGGTGGCAGGATATAAAGTCAATGTACAGAAATCAGTGGCTTTCTTATACACTAACAATGAAAATACAGAAAGGGAAATTAGAGAATCGATTCCATTTACTGTAGCACCGAGAACCATAAGATACTTGGGAATAAACCTAACCAAAGAGGTAAAGGACCTGTACTCAAGGAACTACAGAACACTCATGAAAGAAATTGAAGAAGACACAAAAAGATGGAAGACCATTCCATGCTCTTGGATTGGAAGAATAAACATTGTTAAAATGTCTATACTGCCTAGAGCAATCTATACTTTTAATGCCATTCTGATCAAAATTCCACTGGTATTTTTCAAAGAGCTGGAGCAAACAATCCTAAAATTTGTATGGAATCAGAAGAGTCCCCGAATTGCTAAGGAAATGTTGAAAAACAAAAACAAAACTGGCGGCATCACGTTACCCGATTTCAAGCTTTACTACAAAGCTGTGATCACCAAGACAGCGTGGTACTGGCATAAAAACAGACACATAGGCCAGTGGAACAGAGTGGAGAGCCCAGATATGGACCCTCAACTTATGGTCAAATAATCTTCGACAAAACAGGAAAAAATATACAATGAAAAAAAGACAGTCTCTTCAATAAATGGTGCTGGGAAAACTGGACAGCGATATGTAGAAGAATGAAACTCGACCATTCTCTTACACCGTACACAAAGATAAACTCGAAATGGATAAAAGACCTCAACGTGAGACAGGAATCCATCAGAATCCTAGAGGAGAACATAGGCAGTAACCTCTTCGATATCAGCCACAGCAACTTCTTTCAAGATATGTCTCCAAAGGCCAAGGAAACAAAAGCAAAAATGAATTTTTGGGACTTCATCAAGATCAAAAGCTTCTGCACAGCAAAGGAAACAGTCAACAAAACAAAAAGGCAACCCACAGAATGGGAGAAGATATTTGCAAATGACAGTACGGACAAAAGGTTGATATCCAGGATCTATAAAGAACTCCTCAAACTCAACACACACAAAACAGGTAATCATATAAAAAAATGGGCAGAAGATATGAACAGACACTTCTCCAATGAAGACATACAAATGGCTATCAGACACATGAAAAAATGTTCATCATCACTAGCCATCAGGGAGATTCAAATTAAAACTACATTGAGATACCACCTGACACCAGTTAGAATGGCCAAAATTAGCAAGACAGGAAATGTGTGTTGGAGAGGATGTGGAGAAAGGGGAACCCTCTTACACTGTTGGTGGGAATGCAAGTTAGTGCAGCCACTTTGGAGAACAATGTGGAGATTCCTGAAGAAATTAAAAATAGAGCTTCCCTATGACCCTGCAATTGCACTGCTGGGTATTTACCCCAAAGACACAGATGTAGTGAAAAGAAGGGCCATCTGTACCCCAATGTTTATTGCAGCAATGGCCACAGTCGCCAAACCGTGGAAAGAACCAAGATGCCTTTCAGCGGATGAATGGATAAAGAAGATGTGGTCCGTATACACTATGGAGTATTATGCCTCCATCGGAAGGGATGAATACCCAACTTTTGTAGCAACATGGACGGGACTGGAAGAAATTATGCTGAGCGAAATAAGTCAAGCAGAGAGAGTCAAGTATCATATGGTCTCACTTATTTGTGGAGCATAACAAAGAACCCGGAGGACATGGGGAGATGGAGAGGAGAGAGAGTTGAGGGAAACTGGAAGGGGAGATGAACCATGAGAGATTATGGACTCTGAAAAACAACCAGAGGGTTTTGAAGGGGCGGGGGTGGGGGGTGGGTGGGAGGTTGAGGAACCTGGTGGTGGGTAATAGGGAGGGCACGTACTGCATGGAGCACTGGGTGTGGTGCAAAAACAAGGAACACTGTTATGCTGAAAATATTTTATTTGTTTATTTTCAGCATATATATATACATTATATATATACATATAATATTATATAATATTATATAATATATAATATTATATATAATATACATTATGCAATATTTTATAATATATAATAATAAATATGTATTTATTATATATTATATTACATAATGTATATTATATATAATATTATATGTTATACATAACATATATTATATATTATATAATTTATAAATATATATAACTATATTATTATATATTATATTATTATATATTATTTATATGTTATATATATTATTTATATATGTCATATATTATATATAATATATTATATATTATAAATATATAAATACATATTTATTATATATTATATAAAAATTATATAGATATATAAATATATAATAAATATATAATAAATATAATGAACAAACTGAAAAAACATACAAATCCTGAGTAGAATCTCAGATACACTTCATCACAATTAATTCCTCCTAGATTAATTATTGAATCTCCCCAGGACTCCCTTCAGGGTGAGTGGAAAGTCGGTTGGACAAGGAACTGAGCCCTACCTTATTCAACTATACAAGTTTTGATTTAGAAAAGGAAATTTTGACTTCATTATTTGACCCTACCTGAAGCCAAGAACTTATGTATCTGTTTTACTATTTTTCTTTGCATATATACAAAAGCAAAGAGGAGTTTTTCCCTTCAGTTTATAATGAAAGTACTGGCGTAAATAGCCAACACAAAATAAAGTCAAAAGAAATTAAAAAACAAAGTAAAATTTGTGATGGACAAAAACTGACTGAACATTGCTAAAAAGCAAGCTAGGAAAAATTAGACTAACTATAGACAGCAGAGTCAAAATATCCTGTGTTTATTCCTGATCTGTTATCGAGCTAGGATCACTAACAAATATATACAGTGTGATTAAATTATTTGGAAAAATTAAACCGTCAATCTACACACACACACACACACACACACACTCCTGTTGCGTCTGCTTAATGCAGTTATAAATAATTTAAACTTTTCCTTTCTTATTTTTAGTATAAGTGATTTATTATTTAAGTAACATACTAAAAGTTATTATTTTTAAAGAAATTAAGAAATTGTCTTTTTTCTAAAAGACACCCAAGGGCAAGTTGATCACGTGCTGAAAACTTGTTCTCTGGCTTCTAACACAGTTTGAAAATGAGGAAAAGAAGAGAACATAATAAAACGTTTCTAAATACAGGGGTCACTTTCACCATCACATCAGTATTGGAAAACCAGAAAAATGAGTTCCCATGCTGAGCACTGGACACTCCTGTCGTTCTCGCTGCTTGAGCATTTGTGAGGTTTTGGTACTTTACACCCTAATGAACAGTCTCTTTAGCTGGACAGCAATACAAATGGCTATTAAGTGGACTGTTATCTGTTATGTACACACATATACACACTCAGAGATTTAAAATGAGTTTTACTGATGTAAAGTGGCCTCCCTCGTAACTGAAGAATCATATGGATTCCATTCTGCCCACTTCTTGTTTTCATCTCCATATTTTTTATATTTATAGATTGGGTTTACTAGAGCATCACTTAAGATCCTGAAAATGACATTAAAATGTTATTTTTTTAACTTCCTCAGGGAAGCACCTCTCCGCTCCTTTTACTAATGTCTTAGTTCTCAGACCTCCATTATCTTTCTCTTTAATCACAAGTACAGAACGTTCTGAACTGGTTTGCTTGCCTTTGATTTTACCCCTTCAAATTCATCTTTGCAACTGAGTGATCCTTCTAAAGAACAAATGTGACCCCAACACTCCCAGCTTAAATGGCTTCTGAGCTTCCTTGGCGCCCTGAGGATTGAGTGAAAATTCCTAAGCTTGGACAACTTATCCCATTTGCCATGCTTGCCTCTCAGTTCCTCTCTTCCAGGCAGCCATGTTATTCCGGGGCACTAATCAGCTTTTAGTTTTTCACATACCAATTGTTCATACAATTCCCGCTCCTGCATTGCCTCCACACCTCACAAATCCCTTGCCTTCTTCCCTCAAGGAGTTTCTATTCATTTTGTAAGGCATGGTTCAGCCATCTTCTTGTCTGAAAAGTTTTTTCTAACACCCTTGCTCTGTCTCAGAAAGACAAGGTACCTTTCTCCTGTTATCCACAGGAAATTTACCAGTGGTCGCACTGGGTGTAAATGAACCTTATATCCAACTGTCTCCTCTGCTAGGCTGTAAGGTCTTTGATTTTAGAACTTGTATTAACTCATTTTAACATCTCCAGTGTCTAACACTGTAAGTGCTGAGTAAATGTAGGTTGAATCTAAGCTGAATTCCCAGAGATGAAGTCAAGAGTTCTTAGTTTCTTTTAAAAAAATAAAATAAAATAAACTTCTGACCTTTTTCATTATAATCTTGGCAAATTCAGAATATCTTTACCCTAAAATAACTTTGTAATCAGGGAGTTGAAGCTTGAGTGAGAATGAGAACTGTAGTACTAAAAAATGAATTTTTTAGCAGTGTGTAAGAAATAATAGAAAAGAGCTGTAACCAGTTTCACCAAAGACTGCTAATAAAAATCAGAGAAAATGCCGTAAATATGGCGTTAAATAAGGTGGAAAGTTGTGCTGAAGCTTGAAGATGGAAATATTTGTGGAAAAATAAGTGGTGAGAAATAATGCCCTGCACCTTGTCTTGACATGCTGTATTCATTTTTCTGGTGATGACTATATTTCACAGTAAATTAGAAAAAAAAAGGAGAAAAAGGAAAGTATATGCATGTCATGTCTGGGAAAGGAGAGTCAACTATCTTAGAATAGCTTCTCTAGTCAGCTCTCTATATATTCTGGTCTTTTGAAGTACTGGTGAATTTTTAAATCTTACCTTCTACAAAGAAATAACAAAACTTAGAAATTTAAAAATCTAAGCTATTGTAAATTCAGTGACTTTCTGTGAGTTAATCTTATTATTTTTTAACATCGGTTGACCTTAAAACAAAAACAAAAACACCAACCATTTTACCAAAAAAAAAAAAAATGAGTTTATTCAAGAACAGAGAAATACAATTTGGGGCAATCAAAATATGGCAAAACATATCCAAGTCCAGAGAACAGAGGAGAGAGTCTTGCTTTTATGGAGGAAGAAAGAAGTTGGGCAGGACTATTTTAAAGAGTTCTGGTTGGTGACGGTTTCTCATTGGCTGAGTGTGGCAGTTTCTCCTGGGCAGAGCTGTTGCTGGGCAAGGAGAGATTCTTCCTTTCTCCTGCTGTAGTATGTAAGTAAACTTCCTCCTGTTTGAGGTCTTAGCACTGGGGTCTGAGAGCTCTCCTTTCAGGGTGTTCCAACTGCATTTTTAATGAGGAATCCTTTATTTTTACACATCTGAAAGGGAAAGAGCCATATGACTGATCATGATGAAATTCAAAATCATGTGCCATAGAAACTATAAAGAAATTTAAACTAAAACATTGATATTTAGGTCTGTTTTTAATAACCTGCCAGTTTGGATATAATGTCTATCATTGAATAGTCTACTGATCTCCTTTACTAAAAATGGCCAAAACTTAAAAAATAACACCATAAGTATACATAATCTGGAATTTTAAAACATAGTTTACTCTGAGTGCTTCCTAGACCCTGCTCCCAACCTCCTCTGGAAAGCTTTTTATGCATAATAACCATGCTTTGTACACACTCTACCCTGCTGTGCTAGGCACAGCTTGTTGGATCAGAGAACAGGGGCAGCCCCAAGTCAACTATGGGCTAATCTTACAAAATGAAGGTGACCAATCCAGCAGTTTGTACTAGAGAGTGACTGGCCAACTAGTCAGATACTCTCTTGAAGAGTTTGAATGCAGAAACACAAATAGTAGATTGACATCAAAACCCACAGTCACATAGGTAACAGATAGTAGGCAGAGGCCACAAGAAAACAGAAGACATAAGACAGAGAAGAGAATAGAGGGTCAGAATTGGGCAGAGCAGGGGAAACCATCATTTATCAAGAGGTTAGTGTCAGGAAAAGTAGGAGCCAACAAGCAGAATCAGAAGTAAACTGAGACATGATTAGGGTAAAGTCACAGAATAGGGGACAGCCAGAATGAATAGAACATGAAGTGCTAGTGGCAATGAATGTAACTACCGACTTAAGAAGTTTGATGATGAAGGGAAGCAATAGTTTAGTGTCAGTTATGCTTGAGGGACTTTATTTAGGATGAAATGGAGGTAGGAATAAACTTATGGGCCAAGGAGAAGCTGGACTATAAAAAAGCAAAGTTACCAAATTTGGCATGACCACAGAGAAAGAAACTGAAACAAAATTTATGATAAATGGCTTAGCTTTTGAAAAGTGGAAGAAGGATCCTTTTTCTTGGACACAAAAAGAATGAAGAACAGATAGAGGAAGATAACAAGAACCTGAAAAAAAATGAGAGAGTAAAAGAGCTCTTCTTTTCCTGTCTTGTTGATTTTAAGTATAAAAAAGAAGAAGAAATTGTAAACAGGGAAAATCGGCAAAACAAAAAGCTGGTTCTTCAGGAAAAAAAAATCAATAAAATTGATAAACCTCTAGCAAGACTGATAAAAGTACAAAGAGAGAAGACGAAAATCATCAATACCAGGATAAAGCAGAGATATCACTACAAATTCTGCATTTGTTAAAATGATCACAGTGGAATACTATGAGCAATTTTACACTTATAAATTTGACAACCTAGAAGAAATGCAGCAATCCTTTGAAAACCACAAGCTACCAAGCCTCAACCTCAACAGTCCATAACCATTAATGAAATTGAATTTGTCATTTAAAAGTATCAGAAAAGGAAACCAGGATATGTAAAACTAATTCACCATTTAAAAAGCAATCAATATAATCTGCCTTATCAGTAGGCTAAAGGAGAAAAACATACGATCATATCAACTGACATAGAAAACCATTTGACAAAACCCTACACCCATTCACAATCAAAATTCTCAGCAAAACTAAGATTGCAGAGGAACTTACTCAAGTTGATAAAGAATATCTACAAAAAAAAAAAAACAGCTAATATCTTATATAACAGTGAAAAATTGAATGCTTTCCCTCTAAGATAGGGAACAAGAAAAGTATATTTGTCCCCACTCTTCTTAACCATAGTGCTGGCAGTTGCAGCCACTGAAACAAGGAAAGAAAAAGAAATTTTAAAAGCATATGTATTGAAAAGGAAGAGAAAACAGTTTAAAAACTTTCTCTGCAAATGACATGATTATCCGCAGAGGAAATTTCAAAGACTCTATCAAAAAAAAAAAAAAAAAAAGGTCCTAGAACCAGTAAGTAATTGCACTATCATCACAGGATAAAAAGATCTACATGCACAAATCAGTAGCATTTCTGTATATTCACAATGAACACTTGGAACTAAAAATTAAAAACCCAAAGCCATTTACAGTCACTCCAAAATAAATGAAATACTTAATATTGACTTAATAAAAACATGTACGGAATCTGTATACCAAAACCCACAAACTATTGACAAAAGAAATCAAAAAAGACCTAAATAAATGGAAAGACATACTGTGTTCATGGATTGGAAGACTTTACGCAGTTAAGATGTCAGTTTTCCCCAAACTGATCTATAGTTTAAATGCAATTCTTGTCAAAATCCAAGCAGGGTTTTTCTGTAACCATAGATGAGCTTATTCTAAAATTTGTATGGAAAGGCACAGGCCCTAGAATAGCTGAAATGATAGTTATCACTCTACCTGATATTGCCACTAATTAGATAGTTATAGTAATCAAGATATTGTAGTATTGCTGGGAGAATCAGCACATATTTCATCAGAATAGAGTAGAGAACCCAGAAATGGACCGACACAAATATGCCTAGCTGATGTTCTGCAAAGGTGTGAAAGCTATTTAATAGAGGAAGGATAGCATTTTGAACAAATCGTGCTGGAGCAATAGGACATTCATAGGCAAAAGAAGGGAACTTTGACTTAACTTCACACCTTATAAATCAATAACCCAAAATGCATTGTGGAATTTAAGGAAAAATGCAAAAAATAAAAAATTTTAGAAGAGACATTAGGAGGAAATCTTCAGGATCTGGGACTGGGCAGAGTTTTTAGACTTGACAGTGAAAGCAGAATCCATAAAAGGAAAAACTGATAAACTGCATTTCGTCAAAATTTAAAAGTGTTCCACAGCAAAAACCCCATTAAGAGAAAGGAAAAATAAGATACAATTTGGTAGAAAATATTTGCAAACCATGTTTCCAACAAAGGATTATTATGTGGAATATGCAAAGAACTCTCAAAACTCAGGACTAAAGAAACAAAAACTATTCACTTAGGAAATGGGCAAAGATACGAACAGACATTTCACTGAAGAAGACATACATATGGCAAATAAGCACATGAAAATATGTTCAATGTTATCAGTCATTAAGTAAATGCAAATGAAAACCACAATGGGGTATTATTGCACACCTACCAGAATGGCTTGATAAACATTACTGACAGAACCAAATGCTGTCCAGGATGCAGAGGAGCAATCACTCACACATTGCTGGTAGGAGTATGAAAAGAGCCATTTTGCTCATTTGCCATTAACATTTGCCCATAAAACTGGTGATTCCATCGGTAACATTCTTGGTAGTTTTTCTTAGAGAAATGAAAACTTAGGTTCACACAAAAAACCTGTACAGAAATGTTCTTCATAATAGCCAAGTATTGGAAACAAACCAGGTGTCCTTCAATGAGCAAATTGTTAAACTGTGGTAACCCATGTCATGGAATTATATTGAGCAATAAAGGAAACAAATTGTTGATACAACTTGTATGTATCTATAGAGAATTATGCTTAGTGGGAAAAAAAAGTCAGTCTTCAAAGGTTAGTATCATTTATATACAACTTTTAAAACTACCAAATTAGGGGCATCTGGGTAGCTCAGTGGGTTAAGCCTCTGCCTTCCGCTCAGGTCATGATCTCAGGGTCCTAGGATCGAGCCCCACATCGGGCTCTCTGCTCAGCAGGGAGCCTGCTTCCCCTCTCTACCTGCCTCTCTGCCTACTTGTGATTTCTCTGTCAAATAAATAAATAAAATCTTTTTAAAAAATAAATAAAAAATAAAACTATGAAGTTAGAACAGATTAGTGGCTTCCAGGAAGTTGCGGGGGAGGGAAGGGTGGTCAATTTGGATATAAAAGATACTTGTTTGCCAACAAAGGGATCACCCAGTTCCATTATGAGCTCCGGTGAGGTTAGATTTCATAGATTTACCACAGAAAAATTGACGTAATGAAGTGTACTTAGAAAAATGTGATCCCAACCTATGACCAGCCCAGATCCTAGTTAGTAAACACTATACAGATATTCACAGAAGCTGTAATGCATCAGCTCAACACTTCACATATTCGCGTTCCATTCCAATGAAAAGGTACTGCATACTGTACTCCTGGGCTTTTGAAAATGTACCAAATGACATCCTGGTGAAAACATGGTCAAATAAACACAGCATGATGGTACTAAAATGAGCATGAGAGCCAGTTAGGGGGAAAATTAGCACGTCTGTGATGCCAAAGAGTGAGAAAGACAGATTTCTGCTGTTTTTTTGTTTGTTTTTTTTTTTAAGATTTTATTTATTTATTTG
This sequence comes from Meles meles, assembly GCF_922984935.1. Taxonomy (NCBI): domain Eukaryota; kingdom Metazoa; phylum Chordata; class Mammalia; order Carnivora; family Mustelidae; genus Meles; species Meles meles. Next base: position 152,208,326 of record NC_060066.1, on the reverse strand, counting down.
AGAAAGAGCAAATGAGAGAGAGAGAGAGCACAAGCAGAGGGAGAAGCAGACTCCCCACTGAGCAGGGAGCCAGATGCAGAGCTCAATCCCAGGACCCTGGGATCATGACCTGAACCAAAGGCAGGCACTTAACCGACTGAGCCACCCAGGGGCCTGTCTGCCGGGTTGTCTTAAACTCTGCATTTGTGTGCGTGTGCAGGTGTGCAGTGTGGGTGAGTTGGATTAAAGGCTATTTTTTTTTTCCAGATAAAAGAAATACTATTTATATCTTCAAAGCCCACAAATGAGAGTCTGCTCAGGGGCATTGCTTTTGCATTCCACTCCAATTCCAGCTGTGAGAAATGAAATGCAGACATTGAAGAGGTGCTCTACTACCTCAGTATCTAGAGACAATGTTTCTATTTGGGAAGGTTCATTCAAATCACATTTCTTGATGGCAGGTCCATCTCATACATCTTAATATCCCAAACAGTTACTTTTATGGAGGGACACAAATATTTGTTGAGCAGTTGGATGAATCCACGCATATAACTAAAATCAAACTTTATGATACCAAAATATTTAATACACTGTCCTTTCCCTAAAATGTTGGTAACCAGAATTTTAACATGTCCCCTTTTATCCACAATGTCATCTTTGCTGGAAAACTAGTTTAAACATATTTCTTTAGTGAGAAACTTATATGCTGTCACATACATACTAAAGTACCTCTCCACCCTACCGCTGGACTGGAACACCAGCAGTCCAATTAGCTTAAATATCCAGGGTTTCAGACCAAGGACACGTTCAACTAATGGTATCAAGAGGTTCCAAGAGACTCTAAAGGTTATGAAATATGTAGCCTTTTGTGTCTAAACATTCCTAACCACTATGGACCCATGAGCAATAATTAGATTTTTTGTTTGTTTGTTTTTTAAACTAAAAAGAGTTATTATAGCTGGCCCGGTTTCCTTAAAGCTTCCAGCAATCTATTTGAATTTGCCAATTCAAAGCCAAAGACTTATTTATCTTTGCCATCAGAGTAACTTATACTAGAAGATCACAGGGTGAACAGACCACAGCAGAGTCCATTTTTCTGCCTTCAGTCAATACTGTACTCAAATTAATTCAGAATAAGAACGGTCTGTCCTTTGCTTTAAAATTTCAAATAGCAGTCTTTCAGGAAAATGCGTTCAGGAGCTGTAAGCCCCATCATCACTGGGAGTGCACCCAAATCAAATACCCAATACCTAGAAGAAAGCAGTAGTGAGTTCTGTGTGTCCTGCGTGTTACAGTCCATCATTACTTATGTGTTCTGAAAACAAATCTATAAGTAAAAACCTAGATTGTCATTTTTTCCCCAAGAGTTCCATTAATGAATGTAAACCTTTCTTCCACACCATAAACCTGTGGAAGATACAGATCGCCATTTCAACAACTGAGCTTGTTTTGCTTTTGTCAACTTTAAAGGGACAGGATTTTAAGAGATAACTTGTGGCAGAACTGTCTGAAAGAGATGGTTGGGACCTGGACTGACACATTTTAATCCAGCAACACTATAACCAGGACTTTCAACCCATGGGTGGCTTTCATGGCTCCCTGGTTACTGACCTGACCTGTGAAAGGAACAGTTACGTCCATACCTCCCATGCCCCTGGTACCTTGGTGGGAAAACTGAGCAAATCGATCTTTCTGGTAGGATCGAGGTAGTGAGCACCAACAATTTCATGACTTTTCTTTTTTCGTTCTTATTATTTTATTTTTTTTCTTGTTACAGAACTAAAGCAAAGTAATAGTAAAAAACAAAATACCAAAAGTGCTAAAAGAGAAACAAATTGCATGATTTTGCTATTAAGTGATAATCACAGCAAATAAATATTTTTCTAAAATTAAAACAGCATGCTGATTTAGAAAATGCAAGCATAGAGAAAACAAATCCAAATCCATCACCCAGTCTATTTCTCTATTCACACCTACACATAATTATGACTGTAATTTATATAAGGGTCATTCGCTCTATCGTACCCTGCGTCTGGAATTTTTATTCAATTGAGCTTTTGAGAGATCTTCCTATATCAGGAAATATTTTTAAAAATCAATTTAATGGATGCAGATTATTCTTTTAAGTGGATGGATGGATGTTTTAGAAATTGTGCAACCCGTCCCTTATTTATGAGGAGGAAGGTTGCTTCTAGCTTTCTGTTCTCTGAAATAATGCTTCACTGAAGCTCTTTGTACATGTATCTTATACTTAATAGCGCTAGAAAAATTTCTAGAAGAGGAATTACTGGGTGAATTTTTATATCTATTTCGAGACTGCTGGAAAAAAAAAAAAAAGACTAAGCACTTATGCTTTCACTAGTAAGGAGTAAGAAAAGGGGATTCCTCATGCCCTTATCGGTATTACTAATATTTTCCCAACTTACTAGGGAAAAAATAAAATAGTTACCCCACTCATTAGGTAGAAACTATAGATCATTTGTACTAGTAGCTTTTTTATGAATGGTGCAGTCAAACAGCTTTTCACGGATTTATTGGCCATTTTATTCTGCCCATTTCCAAATTAGGATTTTTTGTCTTGTCTAAAATTGCTTTCAAAAGATAAATCTTTAATCTTATCTTATAAATACATACTTTGTGTCTATCATGTATTGCAAATATTTTCCCAATTTGTCATTTGTCTTTTGACTTGTTTGGGATGTTTTTGAACTATGTATTAATTTTAATACCTTCACATAACACCTGATACATAATTTTACATCCAGCTTTTATCTTTTTAACATTGTATTGTTTTTACTTTCCCTCATTAAAAATTTCAAGTAAAATATTTTAATGATTATATAAAATGTGTTTTAGGAATGCACCATTATTTAATCTTACTGTAATGTAGTTTCCTAGTGATTTTTTTCCCTACTGCTGGTTATATTGATATTGTATGTTTCTTACCATTATAAACAATGCTGGATTAGAGGATAGCGGGGTGATGAGCAGACAGAAAAACTAAAGTAGCTGGTCTCTTCAAAATTTTAGAAACAGGAGAGACTCAAAATGATGTGAGAATCTTTTTTTATCACCCTTGATAAAGGTACAAAGACTTAACAAAGGCACAATTGTAAAATCTTTAAAAAAAAAATGATGGGATGCATATTAAGAAAAAATAGCCCTGGGGCACCTGGATGGCTCAGTAGGTTAAGCATCTGCTCTTGGTTTTAGCTGAGGTCATGATCTCATGGGTCCTGAGATCAAGCCCCATGTGGGACTCCATGCACAGCGGGAAGTCTGCTTTAAGATTCTCTCCCTTTGCTCCTCCACCTGTGTGCCTGTGTGTGTTTTCGCTTGCTCTCTCTCTCCCTCTGTCACACGCACACGCACTCTCTCTCTCTCTCTCTCTCTCTTAAATAAATAAATCTTTAAAGAAAAAATAGCCCTGGGGGAAGATGAATAAATAATCAGGACAATAATACACTCAATGTGTGTGTTTTAGTAATTTATGGTTTCAAACAAACCTTTGAGATTATTTTTTCTTTTGTATTTGTCCCATTTGTTTTAATGCTATGTAAGGTCTTCCATTCCTTAGCTGTGGAGTCCCTTCGTGATCTCTATCACATTTTGTTACCCCTGGCAACAATCAAATGTATCCAATCTCTTTAAGTTTGTCTGATAAGTGGCATTATTGCATCATTCAAGCATTTAAATTTGATTGATGAGTTTATCCATAAAGGTTGTTTGCAAATCTGTTAAAGTCATTTATTCCTGATTCTGGTATAATTGTGCACGCCAATATTAATGCTGCTTTCCAGAAGATTAACCATATGTTGTAGGGCCTAATTTGGGGTTCAAAGTAGAAAGTGGTGATCTTTTCAACATGTGATTTATTGGAGGAAAACGAATCATGATGGAGACAATCTGGGAACAGACATTTGGGAGGGAGCCCCCACACAGACCTTGTATTACTTTGCTGTTATTCAGCAGTTTATAATGTCAGACTTTTGGTACCAACCAGAGTGAAATATAGCCTCATATTTTACTACCAACTCTGTTGTTTCTGTCACTCTCTCTTCTAACACGAAGACCAGAGAATAGAACATAAAGGTCGACAACTTTATCCTAATCGGACTTGTTTTGAATATTGTACTTGTATTTCCATCCTTCATTGATTTTTAACATGATGTGATGTATTATAGCCATATTCATTATTGTGTGCGGCACCAAAATTATGCTTTTGAAGTGTGACTTTTAATAAAAGGAAATGCTTGTGATCATTTGTGCCATATCAACTGTGTCCCATCAAGTCCTTAATATACTGTAATTCCTTAGAGGCGTTTTCCCCGATTTCATAGCAATAAATGCAGCACATTGGTTCCGTTGCCTTACCTAGGTTTTAGAGTTGTTTTCCACAATGGGTTTTGCTTGTAGTTTCCGTGGCATTCACTGAAATCAGTTGGGTGAGTCTACCCCAGCTAGTAAGGGTCAGGTGCATAATTGGATAGATGTAAGTGAAAAGGTGCCTTATTTTGGAAATGTGCAGCTCTACTCTTGCCTAGCCTCAGTATTTGTCATCTTTGCTCTTCGGGATATGGCCTTTTGCCATCCCTGCTCCCTACCCTAACCCCTGTCCAGGACCAGTTAATCACTCCCAAGCCTTCAGGCGCTGTTCTTGTCCATACCCACACTACATTTTTAAAGTACCCATCTCCATGTGTGCGTCTTAAGGGCAGAATTCAGGCCTGTCTTCTATATATCCTCAGGGCTTGGTGCCTACTGTGCGCTCTTGCACAGGGTGATAATTGGATGACTCCAACTGAGTGAACCCAGTCTTGCCATCTTAACGTATTGAATGAGTAACACATGCAACTGATGGATGAAAGAGTCTGGCTTCCTTCAAGCCTTCCTTTCTCCCTTTCGAAATATCTGCTGAGTGCTTGTTTAATCCTGAACATTGTTCTTGGCTCAGAGACTACAGTGGTGAAAATGAGAGGGAAAAAAACCCGCCTTCAGGGAGTAAAAATCTAATGAAATAACTCAATTGTCTTTTTTGTCCAGTTCATGTGTTTTTCAATTTCAACTTGGATAAACAAATCAAGTATCCCCTCATATTAAACAAGTAAATTAAAAAACTGCATCTGGGACTTCGTTACTGGCAGCGCAGAATAGCAGAGAAACACAAAGGCCTGTGTAGTCCACTAGAGTGGCCACTTGCCACATGTGGCTGTGAGCTCATGCAGTGTGCTAGTGTGAATTCAGAGGGAGGAAAACTATAAAATACATGCCAGATTTTGACGATGGGGTATGGGAAAAGGACTGTAAAATATCTCATTATTAATTTCATATTGATTATGTGTTGAAATAATTTTTTAATATTTTGGGGTAATAAAATTATTAAAATTAATTTCACCTCATTTAAAAAAATGTATGTGACTACTAGGCAATTTAAATTTACTGATGCCGTTTGTATCTCTGACTTGGATTATATTGCTATCGAATATTGTGAGTGGAGAGTCGGACAGCATGGGCTGGAGAATGCTCCACTATCGATCTGGATCATGTCCCCTTACTGGCTTTGTGGCCGTTGGCAACTTACTAAATCTGTCTTTAATTCTTTTGTCTTATCATCTTGTAAAATCAAGATATCAGTACTACCTAACTCATGCCGTTGCTATGAGAATAGATGCATACAGACAGTATCTGGCATGTAATGTACACTCTTTATGTATTTGTTAAGTAAGTAAACAAATCTACTGGTCACTACCACGTCTACCCCAGTGAGTAGAATTATCAAAGGGGTAATGTTTTTAAATAGCAGTGTTGTACAAGAAACAACAGTTGCCGACGAGGATGCAGAGAAAAGAGAACCCTCTTGCCCTGTTGGTGGGAATGCAAATTGGTGCAGCCACTCTGGAGAACAGTATGAAGGCCCTCAAAAAAGTTAAAAATAGAACTACTCTACAATCCAACAATTGCACTACTAGTTATTTACAAAAAGTATCCAAAAATACAGGTTCAAAGGGGTACATGCACTCCAATGTTTATAGTAGCATTATCAACAATAGCCAAACTATGGAGAGAACCCTGAATGTCCATCAACTGATGAATAGATAAAGAAAATGTGATATATATACATCATGGAATATTACTCAGCCATCAAAAAGAATGAACTCTTGTCATTTGCAACAGCGTGGAGAAGCTAGAGTGTCTTATGCTAAGTGAAGTAAGTTAGTCAGAGAAAGACAAATACTATATGATCTCACTTGTGTGGAATTTAATACAGAAGACAGATGAACATAAGGCAAAGGGGGAAGAAAAAGAGAAGGAAACAAGTCATAAAAAGACACTTGGTGTGCCTGGGTGGCTCAGTGGGTTAAGCCTCTGCTTTCAGCTCAGGTCATGGTCCCAGGGTCCTGGGATGGAGCCCTGCATTGGGCTCTCTGCTCAGCAGGGAGCCTGCTTCCCTCTCTCTCTCTCTGCCTGCCTCTCTGCCTACTTGCAATCTCTCTCTGTCAAATTAAAAAAAAGAAAAAAAAAAGACTTACAGATGGAGAACAAACTGAGGGTTGCTGAAGGAGAAATGGGTGGGGGATGGGCTAGATGGGTGTTGGGTATTAAGAGGGCCCTTGTGATGAGCACTGGGGGTTCTATGTAAGTGATGAATCCCTGAATTCTACTCCTGAAGCCAATATTGCACTGTATGTCAACTAACAAAATTTAAAGGAGCAGTGATTGTAGACTGACCTGGGGAACATTGTGATGGTTTATTAACTCAATTCCCTTCTTCCCACCCTCCTCTTCGTCCAGAACAGATGGAGGGGAACGAGTAAAATTCAAAAGGAATTAATTACTTTTCTCTCCAGCAAGCTATTTGGGAAAGAGATGCCGAAGTGAATGGCAAATCTACAAGATTTTTCTTTTCACATAATTGCAGGCCCCTTTTACTTTGTGTGGGTTCTTAGAAAGAAGTCTAAAGTATGAAAATTCGAGCTTCTAAGTTGAGTATAGATTCTTTGCCAAACAGACCCGCTAAAGAGCATTGTTGGCAGTCACTCTTTAATCTCTGTGTGCTTGTTAACTAACTGCGGAGGAGACACTGGGAAGTCAGTCAAAAATTAAGGTATTTATGACACCTGTGTATAGAGGAAAAAATATATATGGGTTGTAGCAGAGAATCTGCCTAGATTCTAGAGCAGCCCACATGTTTCCTGCCTGTGACTTGTTTCTAACCAGGCTAACAAGGCGAAAGTGATGGAATGCTTATGACTTTATGTGTGTGATAATATGACATAAGATAGTGTCTCCCATCTTCCTGAAGTTTCTCTTTCCCTTGATGGCTTTGAGGAAGTAAATGTTCCTGCTGAGGGATTCCACATAGAAAGAAACCGCTGAAAGCTTCTAGAAGCTGAGAGCAGCTTCTGCTAACAACTACCAAGAAACTACAAAGAACTAAATTCTGCCAACAGCCAGATTGAATTTAAAACTGCATCCCCTCCCAGTCAAGCCTCGAAAGAAACCATGACCCCTGCCAACACCTTGACTGCTGCGTTGTGACCCTAAGCAGAGGACCCCGCAAAGTCATGCCCAGACTCCTGACCCCTGAAAACTGGGCAAGAAATATGTGTTTTGTTAATCTGCTAATTTGTAGTAATATTGTTATTCAGCAATAGGTAGCTAACACACTGGTACTTTGACTTATCCAAATTGTAACCATTAAGCATATTTTAAGTAAAGACATGTGCACTGAAATTCTTTGTTCCTGTTCTTGGATTCAGTAGACTCTGCCATCTTCTCAAGCCTGGCTGAGGGATTTAGGTGTATATTTCATAATAAGTCAGTTATATTTATAATATTTTATAGCATTTTAAAGTTTACATGTAATAGACTTTTGGTTGGTAAATGATAATTTGGTTTCCCATAGTTTGGTTTGACATGATTCAGAAAATACCAGACACATATGTCTAGAGCTCCAATGAGAGATATGGACCAGATAGGTTTTTTGGGTTTTATTTTTATTTATTTTTATATTTTATCTACTTATTTTGAGAGAGAGAAAGAAAGGGAGAGAGCAAGAGCGAGGTGGGGGAGGCAGAGGGAGAAGGAGAAGCAGACTCCCTGCTGAGCACAGAGCCCATTGAGGGGCTCATCCCAGGACCCTGGTCATGAACTGAGAGCAAGGCAGACACTTAACCGACTGAGCCACACAGGTACCTGTGTACCAGATATTTCTTTCAAATCCTTAGCATCTTCCAGATGGTAATAAGAGCTATTAAAATGGATTAAGTCACTGATCATCTGTAGAAGTTAAGACTATGGACAAGGCTCAGGAGAGAAACAACATCTAAGGGCCATACAGAAGAATCGGCAAAAGGGAAACCAAGTCAGGAAGGTAAAAAGAGATTTAAGAGAGAGTGATGTTAGGGATGCCTAGAGTTTCAAGATAAAAAGAGTACCAAAAAAAGGAAAAGGAAACCTGAATTAATTGGATTTAGGAATTAGGAAGCGATTTGATTTTAGTAAGATGGGATGGAAGTTGGATTTCAATGAGTCACTAAATAGCTTAGGAATGGGAAGTAGAGGTAAATATTTACTTAGGTAATAGCTAAAGGGGAAACGTCGAATCAAAGAAAGAGTTTTCTTAAGACAGAAGAGCCTTTCATGTTTGTTGCTGTGAAGAGTTACTAGAAGAGAGGTTGTCAGTGTGAAAAAGGAAGGGGGTTACTGTACAAGTGAGGGCCAGGATTTGGTGAGAGGTAATTGGTGGTATGGACAGCATGAAGAAGAATCAGCCTCAGATTGGGGGAGAACAACTCTTTTCAGATTAGGAGGAAAGAAGTGCTCCTACATGTGGAAGTAAATACACTCATAGGTGTGCACATGAGTAATTAGGCAATTTTTAGGACTTTTGTTTTTCCACTTGCCTTGAGGAAGTGGGGCAGGGAGTAGGGGCTAAATGGATACAACCACTGATGGGAATTAGAAGGGAAGCTGCTTAGGCACAAATGAGAGTCTTGTTGAGTAGAGTTTCTAAGAGGCGTTAAGACTTACCAAAGCCAAAATCTGTCCCACTATGAAATCTCCCTTGGAGTTGAAAGTGAATGGATTTTGGTTTTTCCATTCACAGGAGAAACCCGAACTTGGGAAGCAACTCCCAGCCCAGCTTGCACCTCATAGCCCAGCTTCGGAGGCTGTTACCAAAGCCATCCCTCTTGCACTCAGATGAACTATTCTCCCACATCTTGACTGACAAATCAGGCTTCTGTTTTGATTTGTTTTTAATTTAGCATAACAAAAAAAATGTAGGTCTTCAGATTGAAAGCAAGGAATTCTATTTGTAGGGCATAGTCCTTACAGTGGGTGACATGCACACCTTCCTAACTAGAAAGGGTGATACTTGTTCTTTTTCCTGTTGGCACTATTTTCAGTCCCCATCTCTTGCTTCATCTGATTTGAGTGAAATGAGGTCAGAATCATCCTTCATTTTTCTCTCTGGCTGGTTCTTCTGGGAACAGTGCATGCATGCATGACAACTCTTCCGAGGTAACTTGTGTTTTCTTCAGAAGAATCTAACATCATAAAGCTGGAATTGTTTTCCATTTCATTTCTTAAATGGAACCCTACATTTTTGCTCCTGGAGAAATGGTCTATAAAGAAAGCATCCTCTGTAGCTACATCACCAAGAATGGAACTCTGGCAGGAGCTACTGCCAGAGTGAACATTCAGATCATCTGAAAATATTGTTGCAGTTTATCCTTTCATTTAACAAATGAGTATGTACTACTATGGGTCTGGAGCTGTTCTAGGCTCCAAAGAAGGACCCGTGCTTTCAGGAAGCTAGCGTTTTTATGTGCATGTGATGGGGGAGAAGAGGGAGAGTGAAGCTGAAAATAAACAATTCAACAAATATGTTTAAAAAAGATCTAGCAGATAGTGGTGAGTGGTGAGTATGAGCAAAATAACAGAGATGTGGTATCTGTTATGTATTATAGGTATGATAATGACTGGGAAGAGGCTGGCTTTAGACATCTAGAATATGCAGAATTTAGAAGATTATCAGATTGCAACCAGACAGCTAAACAGTCTGCAATTACCTTGGCCAGAATGGAAGTGGCATAAGAACTGCCGTATATATATTTTTGGAAAGCTTAATCTAAATAAGGAGAAAGGAACCCAGAGACCCATTTCTGACATCAGCTGTCCATCCTTTCTTCAGCCAAATTAAAAAAAAAAAAAAAAAATTCCCTGACAACCAGAAAAGCCTTACTTAAAGATGAGAAAAATTATTTTTTAGATATGCAGTCTTTTGTAAATAAATGGTCCTGTTAGTATATTGGTTTTGAGGCTCTCACCTGTTAATACTCCTTTGTCTTACATTTTTAAACAGTTGATTGCAATAATGCTAATGATACACACATTGCCTCCTTCTCTGTCCCTGATCTTCACCAGGATGGCCTCAGACCTCTATCTTTCTTTCCTTTTGTTTAGTCTTTGGGTTCTGAACTTACTTTAACTACATTCAGACTCTGGAAAATGGAGGTTTCTGAGGTTACGTTTGAAAGATCTTTGACTGACAGGCTCCCTTCGGCCACACAGAACTGCAAGAGTGGAATAAAAAATGTGGATTTAGCTCAAACTCCGGCAGCTTTTTTTCCACGTGAGAAATGGAATCTGGCTGTAGCTAGCCCCAGGGAATGTAAATAGAACCTTACCTGTAATTAACCCAGGGCTTCTCTTGTTCTCCATGCAAATGGAGTTATAATTGTATTTCCTTTAGCAGAATAGAAACCCCGTGTTTCCGAGGAGAGCTGGCAGTTGAATAGAGGACAAAATATCTGTCTAACTATGACAGCTCCCTCCTATCTCCTTCTAGAAAACCTGAATGATAATAAAACTGGAGTTGCATTTGATGTAAGACATATGGTAATCACTATAATAATATTATCACCCGGGTTCTGCAATGGTTTTGTCAGTGAGGTGCAATTTCGCATATTGTCTGCGATAAAATCCCCGTTTTTGGTTATTGATAGCAATGCCTTTCTAAAACGGTATAGGTGTTTTGTGACAGCTGCGAAGTTCCTGCTTCATATCCAGGTAATTGGGTTGAGAATAAGGCCTGCATGCTAAAACCTGGCGATGTGAGAAGTGGAGAAGACCCAGGGAATACTGTGAATATTTTGGTAGTTATTAACAGGCTAAAAGGGAAGCCTTTGCTAGTCAGTTCTTCTGAAGGAATGATGGCAACAAAAAAAGAAAAGAAAGAAAGCAAGAAAGACAGCCCCCTTTAGAAAGCCTCCGTGGAGTCTTCAGTCAAAATTCGGAAATTTTGAGCTAATCAATTGTTTCATGAATCTGTACTTTAGTATTTTTAAGGCTGTATACAGTATTCACAAATTAAACTATAATTACTTTCATTTCATGCAGCTATTGATTCGTAAGTCAGATTTTACTTTGCTTAATTGCTGATTTAATAGAAATTACTTCAGTATAATAAGTATGTACATATATAATAAATGTTTTATTTATCGGTCATAGGAAAAATTGGTTCTATAGGATTTTATGCTGAGGAAGCTGTATATATTCAATTTTATAGCTGTTTCCAGGGAGCCAAATATCGAAGACACTAACAGCATGTTAATAAAATGGACTACTCTAAATCCTTTTTTTGGAAAGATGTCGGAAATAAATAACAAATAACAGTAAGTCAAAGTGACTTTATTGTTTATATTAATAAAAGGAAACTAATACAATGACCGGATGGGGGAAAAATCAGATTATGGGTTTTTCTTTTTTTAACATCCTCTCTTGGGCAGAATTTGTTTTTTAAAAATCCCACCAAAGACCCATAAAACAGTGAGCTCTATTCCGAAGTATTATTTAGGCATAAATCATTACTAGTGGCAATATATTCAGTGAGTGCGGCATTGTATACTTGTGTTGAATTGAGTAAGTACATGTATATATAAAGGTGTAGGTTGGTAAGTTAATTATGTTGTGAAGTGCTAAGTAACTAGAAGTAATGGAAATAATTAGGGAATAAAATTGGTGTTCTCTTAGTTGGTTATTATGATTGAAATTCCTTAGTTAACTCTTTTTTTTTTTTTTTTTTTTTTTTGGAAAAGTGGAAGTGGTCCAGATGTCAAAAAAATTGAATTGTAAAGTTAGCACAAAACCAAAGACCTTTGGCCCTAGTATTTTATAGCAAAACATTAGGGATTTGTATAAAAGACCTATAACGAGGTGGCAGTTCAAATCATTCAAATCATTTTGATGCAATTTAATTCAAGAATTATTATTATTATTAAGTACCTGAAAAGTTCAGACCATAGGAAGATAGCCCTGAACAAAATTAAGTACTACTCTCATGAGCTTTCTAGATCCTAGGAATACAGCTGTGAACAAAATTAAGTTCTACTCTCATGAGCTTATACTTACTAGATATAGATTCTGTGTTAGAGCCCGTAGAACATCTAAGGTATAATTGAAGTTAACTCGTTGAAGTTCTGTACCAATTTCTCACCAGACCTCGTTGAGACTCTGGTCATTTGTTGGTACAGGAAACTTAACAGGACCAGTGGGACTCCTCTCCTTGGTGAGTTACCGTTAGAGATTACACTAGGTGAGTTCCGGCACAAAGTAATCTTTAATTGCAGCAAATAAGGGGATCATGGGGAGTAATTTCCAAAGCCGTGACTTCCTGAGTAGGGTGAGCAAGTTCTTTTTATTTGGGGTTTAGGAAGAATGTTTAGAAAGGGGAGCTTTGTTAACAAAGGTAAAGGCGGGCGTGTAGTTGTGCCTATACAGGCTTGGTATGTTATGTTAATGAAGCTTGTGCTCTTCCTATGATGGAGACTTTAACATTATAATGAGGCAGAGGTAACTGTTGAACATTTTTTGGCTCATCTGCATAGGCATTGATTTGGTGGCCCAGCTCAAGCTGGTTTTTTTGTTTTGTTTTTTTTTTTTTTTTTGGTTTTTTGTTTCTTAAGATTTTATTCATGTATTTGACAAAGAGAGAAAGAGAGCACAAGCAAGGGGAGGGGCAGAAGCAGAGGGAGAAGCAGGCTCCCCCGCGGAGCAGGAAGCCCAGCCCCTGGGACTGGATCCCAGAACGCTGATCATGACCTTATCCAGAGGCAGACGCTGAAAGAACTGAACCACCCAGGCATCTGCTCAAGCTGGTTTAAACTGGCTTAGGCTGGCTAGTTCTTGGTTGGCCAATAGGTAGTCCAGGGTTATTCTACGGTCTAAGACCATTCAGGCTAAGGAATGCAGGGCCTTGCTTGTTCATAGGCTGGAACCCTATCAGTTGACTCTGAGTCTAAGCTTTTGCAGAAACAGCTAGTGCATTTGTTAGTGGAATCTGAAAAGAAGTGATAGGTGATTAAGGAGAAACAGTTCTCTGAAAAACAAGCTTTAAATGTTCTGCTGGTCTTAACTTCATTAACCCTATGGGGCATGGTTTCAGAAAGAAGAAGGAATTGTTTCCTCCTGTCTGACTTTCCAGCCAAGCACACAGAACTTTTCTCTAGTGTAATAGATAATCCTCTGTGAAGATAAAAATTCTTAATTTTTCAAAAGAAAAATAAGAGGCAACCCACCTCTAGTTGGGTTGAAAAATTTTTACATATTTATTTGCTCATTGTATTACTTTTTTTAAATAAGTTCTTCTTTGATTACTTTCCTAGGGTCCTAGTATTTTTACATTTGAAGCTCATTATAGAATTAAGATATTATGTCTTTGTCATATGTACTATAGTGTCCCCATCTATCAGTTTATTTTGTTGGTACACAGCTCTTTAAAGCAAATGTCTGATTTATTGTGTTTTATTTGAAGCAACAGATATTTTCTTAAAGAACCAAACTTGCAGTTTCTTTGGTTGTTCATAGCTTAAAACACAGTAAGGAAAAGATATACCCCAAAAATAATGGCATTTTTCATCTTGTAAATGAGCCTTTCCCCTTGGAGAAAAGTTCACTGACAAATTTCATTTAGATATTTTGTGCAAGTATTACCGGAATTTGAGAGGAAGGAAATTTTCTATGGACTAGTTCCCTTTGTGGGGTTAAACCTTAAATTAGGGACCATTATTATATAGTAATTACATAGTATTTGTAAATAAACGTAAAGTATTTATAAAGCTGGGAGATTTATTTTCAGTCTTATAATCACTTAGCTTTTGAAATTGTATTAATTTTTACACTACTGATAATGAATTATAGATACTAAAGATTTTTCTCAGGCCCATAACAGAGGTTATTTGGTTATGTAGAGGAAAAAACATTGGATTTTGTACAAGAAAATGTAGGTTTTCATCTGTAAATGGGGACATGGACTAGATGATTCCAAGATCCTTTTAGGAATGTCTGATTCTAGGACCATTGGAAAAGTCTCCCCCCTTTTAATAGAGGTTATTTTCCTTTTTTTTCTTCTCCTCCTTTCTAGGTATAGGGAAGCTCAAGAATTCAATTGTACATGTTGAGTCTTAGATATCCGAGTTGGCTCTTAGCTGTATGGATTTGAAATCCAAATGAAAAATATAAAATGAAGATGCACATTTGGAAGTTGTTAAGCAAGCAAATACTATTAAAAGCCATGGAAATAGACAACATAAGAAACACATGAAACCAGAAGAATTCTGGATGAAACTGGAAAGATCTAATCTAATGATTCTGTAGTAGAGGAACTGGCAAACGAGACAGGGAACCATGTCCGAGAATTAAAGATGCCATTTGGTTGTCCTCTTATTTTTTTTTTTTTAAGATTTTATTTATTTATTTGACAGACAGAGATCACAAGTAGGCAGAGAGGCAGGCAGAGAGAGAGAGAGGAGGAAGCAGGTTCCCCGCAGAACAGAGAACCCGATGCGGGGCTTGATCCCAGGACCCTGAGATCATGACCCGAGCTGAAGGCAGAGGCCTTAACCCACTGAGCCACCCAGCCGCCCCTGGTTGTCCTCTTAGATGCAGAATTAAGACATGGTTAGTAGCAAGAAATTAGCACAGATAAAATAATAAAGAAGTATGGCCTAACATGACAGAATAAATGAGGTATTGGAAGCTCCATGTAGTATACATTATTGATACAATTACTGTTTGACTTCCTATATAATTTAGGATTTTGAAGAAAAAAGCCTCTTATCCAGTTGTAAAAGGAAGGAGGGGGAAAGAAAATAAAGGAGATCAGAAAGGTCTTCGTGAAAGAGGAAATAATTAATCTGGGCTAAGAAGGATAATAGGAGAAGTCAAAGGTGAAGACATTCTAGATTGCGAAAAAAAAAAAAAAAAAAACAAAAACTAAGCCAAAGTAGGAAAAAAGCATAAATTGGGTACTTTCAGAAAGCAGCATAGGGCAAAGCAGGCTATAGCCAGTCTTACACAAGTGAATTGAAGGCTGAAAAGGGACACGTAGGCAGGGCCCTATTATGAAGAACCTTACATGCTATTTGAGTAACTAATTCATAACCAGTTGGCTGATTAGAAGTTAGCGAATGAATTTAAAATAGAGAAGCGGATTCTAGATAACCATTTAAAAGGGAGATTTAAAAATCAGAGAAGTAGAAGAGTATAAATAAATAAATAATTTTGAACTTTTTATTAAGCATGATGAACTAATAACACTTGAACACATGCAGAGAGCTTTCTTTGATTAGAAGCAGAGGTATAAGTAGAAGACAAGAGACAAGACTAGACAGACCTTGTTTCCAAGGTCATTCCCATGTGCCACCATCGGTTCCCTGATATCCCCAAGAAAAAGGAAATCCCTCAAATTCAATCCAATGTGTATTCTTCCAGGAAGGAGAATATGCATCCTCTGACTGAACATCAACTAGCTTCTCCTTTCTCTTTATTGATGGAAGGATTTTAAGACAGAATGCAAAATCTAAGCGGCATAGGAGAAGGGCAGGCAACTCTCAGATTCCTAAGACCGCAGCCAGTGTTCCAACTTTCATTCAACAAATACCTCTCAACCACCTTCTCAGTGCCAGTTACTCAGAAAATCAGTCTCATCCCTTGTTGACAACCAACAGATGGAACAAATTTAAATGGTTCTCAGGATCGTCAGGTTTTTTTTTTCTCCACTGATTTACCTGAACTGTAACACTTATCCACATAACTCATCCCCTTCAAGTAAGGCCTATGAAGAGCTAAGGCTGATTCTGACCAGAATGGAAAGTTAACAGCCTATTTCGACTCTCATCAGTTTCCTTTACTGTCTATCCCTCCGTTTGTCTGAAATGTCAGTGTGCAAAGAAGGGATGGAGTCAGAGAAACAATTCAACATTGGTGGATTCCTTCAGGCAAAAGATGAGGTCCTCAAAGAGGAAGCGACAGCAGAATTAGATACAGAACAGTCAGATGTAAAGCTATTTCAGAGTGAGAATCAATAGGACTTTGCTACCCACTGGAGATAGAAGGTGAGAGAGAATAAAGACTCAAAATGGACCCAGAGGTCACAATCCAAATTAGGACAGGAAGAGGAAAGCAGAGCCTGTGACGGGGTTTGGGGGGGGGGGGGTGCGGAGGACGGGGAACATGTTGGTAAGATAGAAAGGAGAGCTATAAAATAAAAAGCTTATTTTGGATACATTCATTGAAGAGGCCATGTTGAGATTTTTGGCAGATAATTGAATATCCCCTACTTCTTCAGAGAATGGTCTGGGCTGGAGAATATAAGTCTCCATAGGAGCGGTTAATCAAAGCCAAAATGAATGATGAGATCACAGCAGAGGTCTTAATCTGGACTTGAAGGTGGTTTTTATAAATCAAACACTAAAAAATAATGGGACTTATGGGGGAAATAATGATAAGACAGAGAACTCACAACCCAATTTATAACCAGAACATTAATAAAAACAACAATAAGCTCAGAAATTACCAGCAGAGTTAAAAATCATGTTAAATTTACAGTTGTGTGTGTCGGGGGAGGAAAACATTTAAGTTCTACTCTCTTAGCAATTTTCAGATATATAATAGGATGTTATTAACTATAGTCACTATATTTTGCATTATTGTAAACCTTACTGATCTTACAGATGAAAGTTTATACCCTTTTACGAACCTCTCCCTATCTTCTGCAACCCTCCCCCACTCTGGGGCAACCACTTTTTGACCTCTGTTTCTTTCTTTTTTTTTTTTTAAAGACTCTATATATTAGTGAAACCATGCAATATTTATGTTTCTCTGGTTTCTCTCACTTAATAATGCCTTCAAGGTCCCCATTGTCACAAATAGCAGAATTTCCTTCTTTTTCATCTGTTGATGAACACTTGAATTAAATAACTTGGCTATTGTGAATAATGCTACATTGAACATGGGAATACAGATAACTCTTTGATATCCTGTTTTTATTTCTTTTGGCAATATACTCAAAAGTAAGATTACTGGGTCATATGGTAGTTTTGTTTTTAATTTTTTGAGGGATCTCTATACTGATTTCCAGTTTGCATTCTCAGCAACAGTACACAAAGGATAGCCTTTCCTCCACATCTTTACCAACCCTTGTTACGTCTTGTCTTTTTGATGGAAGCCATTCCAAATGGTGTGAGGCGGGGCACTATCTTGTAGTTTTGATTTGCATTTCCCTGATGATTAGTGATGTTGAGCACCTTTTCATGTAGCTGTTGGTCATCTGTATGTCTTCTTTGGAAAAATGTTTATTCAGTTCCTCTGCTCCATTTTTAATTGGATGGTTTGGTTTTTGTTGTTGTTGTTGTATTGTATCGTATCAGTTCCTTATATATTGGATATTAATCCCTGCTCAGCTATATGATGTGCAAACATTTTCTATTCATGGCTTAAAACCATGTTAAATTCCCAATAATTTTTTTAAAAAGGAAATGATTGATAGTTTGATACCAGATAGTGTAAGGAAGAGTTGAGGCTGCAGAGTTATAGAGGAAAGAGCAAATGCACTAATTAAGGCAAACACCCAATAGGTATTTCTAAGACAGAGTGCAGGCAAACTTAAGGAAGAACAGGGAATGATTGTATTTAGCTAATAAGTGTACATTGTGCTTAGCTACTGTTATTGGTAAGATAATGAGAAAGACAAAAGCACCATGAACTGGTGCCTGATACCAATGTCAGCCCCCATTACCAGAGGAGCACATAAAAGAAGTAGGCTTTCGTTTTCCTCTGACCCTATATGACCAATAATATTTATGTGTATAATTCATTGCTCTCAGGCCCCAGAAGAGATCAAAACTGACTGTATTCCAATTTGAATGCCTTTAGGACTAAGATATTCAACATCAGTTTGCCATAGGCTCCACCACTCCCTATTGCCTGGTATTCCTTCATTTCCCATCCATTTCATGCATTTATATTTCCTGCCTTGTCTCTGCTGCATTTTTAAAAAGATTTATGTATTCATTTGAGAGAGAGAAGAGAGAAAGAGAGCATAAGTTGGGGGAGGGGCAGAGGCAGAGAGAATCCCCAAGCAGATTTTCCACTGAGTGTGGAGTCCTCCACTCAATCCCAGGACCTAAGATCATGACCAAAGCCAAAGTCAAGAGTTGGCTGCTCAATGGACCGAGCCACTCAGGCACCCTTCTGCTGCATTTTTATTTCCAGGCCATTTGTGGAGGAAAAAAAGAACTTAGGGGTAAAGCTCCCATTAAAGGGCAGGCCAGGAACTGAAAGAGGTAGATGGAACATTAGGAGAAAACGTTAGATCTCAAACCAGAGGAAGAGAGAATTTCAGAAAAGTAGTCACGTAAGATACTGTGAGGAGGTCCTAAGAGATCCTTGGATATATAGAGAAGAAAACGTTGGTAACTGATAAGAGCAGGGTTTGCCTGGTGTGGTGGGGGCAGAGTCAGGCTGCCATACCAAGGAGAGGGGGCTGCCAAGAGGGAGGGAGGAGGGAGTGTGCTTGCTCTCTCAAAAGGTCTGATAAGGAAAGAAACTCAAGAGAGGGGCACTATGTTTACTGGAGGACGTGTTGAGAGAATTCTCTTGGTATGAATAGGAACTTCTGACCATATCATTTTTTCCTTTATTTTTTTTAACATCTTAATTTTATTTTATTTTTTCCAGTGTTCCAAGATTCATTGTTTATGCACCACACTCAGTGCTCCATGCAATATGTGCCTTCCTTAATACCCACCACCAGGCTCACCCATCCCCCCAGTCCCTTCCTTTCCAAAACCCTCAGTTTGTTTCTCGGAGTCCACAGTCTCTCATGGTTCATCTCTCCCTCACCCTCAGATTTCCCCCAATTCACTTTTCCTTTCCTTCTCCTAACATCCTCCATGTTATTCCTTATGCTCCACAAGTAAGTGAAACCATAGGATAATTGTTACAGAACACTCATGAAAGAAAGTAAAGACACGAAAAGTTGGAAAACCATTCCATGCTCATGGATCGGAAGAATAAACATTGTTAAAATGTCTATACTGCCCAGAGCCATCTATACGTTCAATGCTATCTCGATCAAAATTCCACCGGCATTCTTTGAAGTGCTGGAGTAAACAGTCCTAAAATTTGTGTGGAACCAGAAAAGACCCTGAATTGCTAAGGACATGTTCAAAAAGAAAAACAAAGCTGGGGGCATCGTGTTGCCTGATTTCAAGCTTGACTCTATCATTTTTAGACTGAGGAGAAGTAGATGCTGGGAAGGAAAGGGGAAATATTTGAAGATGAGAGAGCAAGAGCAAGACTCAGGGGAGCCGCTCTCCAGACGTGGTTCTCTGACGTGGTTCACTAGACAAGCCCGGACTCGTCTTGGTTTCGTTTCCAGCTCCTTCTACTGGACATATGATTTCTGGCAACGTATTTACAGATCCCCGCGCCCCACCGCATCACCATCGCCCCCCCATAACTGCTCTATGTAGCTCCTTTGTAAAGAAACCTGTGCCGTGGTGGCGTCTAGCAGAGAAGACATCTGCTGACAGTGGAACGACGAGGACTGGACGCAGGTCACATCCGCTGTGACACAGCCCTGAAGGTGCTTAGCAGGTGTTCAGGAGGAGTGGACCCCCTGTATTGCTGAAATATCACCTATCTCATTATGCTTAACATTTCAAACATTATTAATTTTTAAATATTTACATTTAATTATCTGCTTTACTTAAGCATCCAAATTCCACCGCTAATGTTCTCGATGAAATATTTACTAAACAATCAACCCTCTTGGATTCCGCAGAGCTGAATGTTTTTAATTTGCAGTAAACCTTTCCAGGAGGCCTCCTTTGCACCCCCGTGTTCTGGAGGTGGCTGCACTCCGGGCGCTTATGGCTTCCACTGCGGGATCTGTGCTGTCTCAGGGACACTCTGTCAAGTCTAATGGGATGGATGGCCCTGCTCCGTGTTAATATTAGCAGGTTGAGTGCCACGGGGACACTCACGCCATCTCCCTTCTCATTTCTCTTCTGTTAGGGCTGGAAACACAATAACAAGGAGCCAGTTCTGGTGATAGAAAAGCGAAACAAATTTATTGGTGGTCAAAAGGTAGAGGTGTGATGAACACGAATCATAGCTGTCACAAGAGGAGGTCACTCACACGAACGGATTGGCCAGGCCGTTTTTCCATGGTGCAATCGGGACCCGCTGTCAGTGGGAATGTCATTTTCAGAACAAAGGCCAAGGGAAAAACAGCCTTATCCGTCTTAGCATCCCTGACACAAATACCCCCATAACTCCATCATCCTTTGTGCAGAAGGTCGACAAAACGTGCACTGGCTTCAGTTGGTTTTCCAGGACTGAGGATAGAAGGAATGATGCTAATCTATTTATGGGCACCAGTGGGGTCTCCCTTGTTACCACTTACTCGATCAGAGGGAGGGTTGATTATGTGATATATACAACATAGTGGTTAAGAGAGAGGGATATGAATTAAACATTCATCCCACAGGTATTTACTGATCACCTGCTCTGTGCCAGGCACAGGCACCAGAGAGATAAGCAGACAAGACAGATACGATGCATACCTTCATGGAACTTATAGTGAATTGAAGACTCCAGGATTTGAGTCATGACTGCCACCCACTAGCTGAATGACCTTGGATAAGTTAATTAACCTTTCCAGGCCTTAATATCCTACCTGGAAGATGAGAATAATCAGAGTATCTCCCTCATAGTGTAGCTGTGATGAGTCTTTAATTATTTACATGCAAATGCGTGTGAAACTCAGACATATTAAGACCAACACCTAGGCTGGCTTCACTGGGTTGTTGTAGCTTAGTTATGCATGTATAGTTTCACTAAAGACCTGCATCTGAGGCATTTAACAAAATTAGCATTTTAATTATGAGTATTAAATTAAAACTATCATTCCTGGACACAGTTCTAGTTTAAGTAGCAGTTGGAGACAAGATACAGAGGATGTGGTTACAGTGACCAGATGTTAGAGATGACAGACTTCTGAGTTTGGGTAATCGGTCAGCCACATACCTGGCCTGAAATAAATGCTCAGTAAATGCTAGTTGTTCTTAGTGTTGCTATGATTATTGGGCCCTGGAGCCTTCATAAGTAAATAAGACTGACTTAATGGAGCACAAGTGTGGTACTTCTACATTATCCAAAAATTAGCAAATGTTAACTCACCCCAACCCATGAACACACACATTAGTTTCCATCTTTATGGCAAACCTATTCCAAGCATGTATGAAATGGAAAGGACCTTAGGAATGAGGGAGAAATTATGGAGTATGACTTCCTTGGGATGATGGAACGTGGGGTCTGGAGAAGTAAAATAACTTGCCCAAATATCATAGTGAATAGTAAATTGGGAACTAAAATCTGCTCTTTTGCCCCATCTGGAAATGGTCTGCAGTACCCCACACTGCCTCTTCTCACCGCTTCATCTCCGATCCAATGTTGAGGATAAGTGACACTCACCCCACAGGGCAGACGGCAAACCCCTTGCCCTTGGATGCCAAACTTAGTTATAAGCCTGGAGAACAGTGATTTGCCTTTTCCTGGGTCCTCACCTGTCTGCCAGTTGTGTGGGTTCATAACGAAAATAAAAACCTAACCCAACAATTCTAAGACTGACAGTCATCGCTGGTCTCACTGGATGGCTGTGGCTTAGTTGTGCTTGTATGGAATCAGTGAGAACTTCTGTTTGGAGCTTCACAAAAATTAGCATTTTAATTGTGGGGATTAAATAAACATTGGGTTTACTGTATACCACTCCCATTAAATAGCGGTTGGAGACAAAATATGGAGGATGTGGCTGTAGTGACCAAATGTCAGGAACGACAACTCTGTGGGTCAGACATTTTGTTATCACACGGACCTCTTCAGTACTACTTTTGTTCCTTCTTAAATAGCCAGCGCTGTGTGCTTGGCTATTTAACACGGAACTTGCAACACTCAGGCACGTTACTAGGCAGCTTCTTCTAAAATGGACCTGGATTTATCTTTGTAGCACATAATTTCCCGGGCTGAGGAGTTCACATTAGTGCCACGTAATAGGCGCTGTCACCGTTGACTTTTCCTGTGAGGGGATGTACCCAGTTCTGCTTGAACCCCACACATTGAATTAGGAGAACTGGTTGCTGTCCTCACTCCCTGTAGCCGACAAAACAGCGGCTCCCAAAAAGACATGTCCACTTCCTAATCCCTGGAATCTGTCAATGTGACTTTATTTGGGAAAGGGCTCCTTGCAGATGTAACTAGGAATCTTGAGATGAGATCATTCTGGGTGATGTGGGTGAGCCCCAAATCCAATTCCAGGCGTCCTTCTAAGAGACAGAAGAGGAGGCCACGTGAAGACAGGCAGTGACTGGAGTGATGCACCCCCACGCCAGGAGTTCTAGAGTCCCCCAAAGATGCAAGAAGCAAGACATGATCTGCCCCTCAGAGTCTTTGGAGGAAGTGCGGCCCTGCCTACAACCTGATTTCGGGCTTGCAGTCTCCAGAACTATGAGAGAAAAAATTTTAAGCTACTGAGTTTGCAGTGATTTATTACAGAGGCCCCAGGAAAGGAATACAGTTGCCAACTGCAAGTCCAGGGCTCCCTGAATGGGAGGTGCTGGCTGGAGCAGAGGATTCAGAGTCATTTCTGGAGAATGCTAGTCTGTGGGGGGAGAGATGGGCTGGCCTGGGAGATAGAAGGGGCCCCACCTGCCTGAGCAAGATGGACGTACAGAGAGGCCTGGCCAAGCTTCTGGAAGAACAGTTCACATAGCCTCTGACCGCGTACTTGACTTCCAAAAGGACTGCTCATTTGCTTGTTTTCTCACATACACTTCCAGTCTTCCCCTCTCCATATGTATGAAGTGAAGGGATGCCCAAAATTTACCTTTTCTTCTAACCTGTATGATAAGAACAATTTGAACCTCTGAGGCCACCACGTTAGCAAACAGTATTTCTTATATTGTGGTTTTTTTTTTAAGATTTTATTTATTTATTTGACAGGCAGAGATTACAAGTGGGCAGAAAGGCAGGCAGAGAGAGAGAGGAGGAAGCAGGCTCCCTGCTGAGCAGAGAGCCCGATGCAGGGGTTCTATCCCAGGACTCTGGGATCATGACCTGAGCCGAAGCCAGAGGCTTTAATCCACTGAGCCACCCAGGTGCCCCTTATATTGTTTTTTTATTTTAATACTTTCTATTGTTGACTTCACTCAGCATTCATTTTCCCTTTACCATTCACTCTCATGTATCAGTCACATGACAGGCCAGTGTTCTCTCATGACTGGTTTAAGTTCATCTATGATAGATAAATCAGTCTAGCTGCACCCAACAGAATACTTTCCAAAATGATTGGAACAGTTGGTACTTCCAGTACCACAGATGGGGGCATCTGGAGAAATGACTGATGTGCGCACATCTGTGCATTCCTTCCTTTGGCCTGTGGAGACATCTGTGTGTGCCAGGCACTGTGCTGGGCACGGAGTGCTCAGGAGCCCGGAACAGGCCCGGTCCTGTCCTTCTGGAGCTCTGGGCACAGGAGCACATCTGGATGGTGACAGACCAAGCTTGGTGCGATGTGAGATCCTTTTGGGATCTAACTTCCTTTTTTTTTTTTTTTTTTTTTTTAAGATTTCATTTATTTATCTGACAGAGAGAGAGAGAAATCCCAAGGAGGCAGAATGCCAGGCAGAGGGAAAGAGAGAAACAGGCTCATCACTGAACAGGGAGCCCAACTCAGGGCTCGATCCCAGGAGCCCAGGATCACAACCTGAGCCGAAGGTGGCCACTTAACAGACTGAGCCACCCAGGCGCCCCAGTTTTCTCTTGAACACTTCCCTCTCCCAGCCCGAGTCAAAGCAACCTGGATTCCTGAAAGAGTTCTGATACTGATGAGGGCATCCGCAGAGCTTCTGGGAATGTCCCCTCCCCACCCACCCTCCACCCGCACAGACCTCCAGAGAACTTCTCCCCAACCCAACGAAGAAAGAACCTGACACAAAATCCACAAACAGCTGATTTGTGCTGGATTTGTCACCGGTATGCAGCAGTCTGAAGAGCTACCCCTCTCAAAGGCTAACATGAGCCATCATAAGTCCCATAAAGAACAACTCACTTGTTTTTGCCCTTAAGGGATAACAACGTTAAGAGTGGGAACCGTCGTTGGGGCGCCTGGGTGGCTCAGTGGGTTAAAGCCTCTGCCTTCGGCTCAGGTCATGATCCCAGGGTCCTGGGATCGAGCCCCGCATCGGGCTCTCTGCTCCGCAGGGAGCCTGCTTCCTCCTCTCTCTCTCTGCCTGCTTCTCTGCCTAGTTGTGATTTCTCTCTGTCAAATAAATAAAATATTCAAAAAAAAAAAAAAAAGAGTGGGAACCGTCGCTTAAGGAGAGCTTCACTAGCCAGTTCCATTGTTTCTCACGAATTCTCTCTCTCTGCCCCTTCCTTCCCTCTAGCCACCATGTCGGTTTATGGAGACACTGATCTGCCCTGCACTGGTCTAAGCATGTTTAGAAGTAGTAACTCATTTGCTCCTCTTAAAGACCAGAGATAGGTGCCTTTATTCCCATTTTCCAAATGGAGAAACTGAGGTAAAGAGAGGTGAAGTTACTCCCCAATTTGTAAAGTGACAGAAGGGGTTCTGTAGTCTGGCTTCCAAGCCCACAGTCCTAGGCGTTAGGCTCGGCTGCCATCACAGGGCCCGGGCACCAGGCCTTGGGAACCTGTCTGTGGCTGATGTCGGTTCTTTGACGACACATACCCGTCTGTCTGCTCTGGGACATATACAGAAAGAATCGTAGAGAAGAGAGAGATTGAAAATGAAAGGGCAAGGCAACGCACTGAAGCCTCCTTTCTCACTGACGTGAGGCAGTTCCCGGTCGCCAGCACCCTTCTGCAGAGCACCCTTCTGCAGGATGAGAGCCCGCTGTGCTGCCTTTGGCCTGAGAGTGTGCAGACTGGAAGCATTTCCAGACACAGCTCACGCCCCCTCAGCTCTCTCTGACAGTGTGAGGAGGTCCCCTCGGTCCATCTATCCACAGAAACCCAAGTAACAGGGGACTTTAACTGGAATCTTTTCTCTCCAGGGTCTCGGTGTAAAAATCATGCTTCTAATTCATTATTGTAACAAGATATCGCATCTAATTCTAAAATGTGACGGTAAGTTAGGAACCAAAATTTGGTCAGTACACATACGAAATCATGTGAGATTTCTTTGGAGGGCACGATCCTGAGCTCCTGCACTCTAAGAAAAGTAAGGTGTGATTTGCACAGCGAGGGTGCGGGAAAGTTGTGGGGGCCCAGCAGGTGATTTATTTAGCAGTCATGGGCTGAGCAGCACAAAGGTCCAAGTGTAGACAGATCAAAAGAGAGGAGCCCTGTGAGCGGGGGGCTATTTCTCTTACCCCAAGGCTGCCCGAGGCAATAGTTTTCATCCCAGTAGGACACAGAAGTGCTTCCCCTGATGTACGGTGCCGGAAATCCAGAGGTAAACGTGTCCTGGTTCTGTCTAGAACACGGGTAAAAATTCCCGTGGAATTGCTTTCATGTTTTACAAGAGAAAATAGAGGACTATTGTGTCCCTTCCACAGCCCACAGTTTATAGGTCAAGATGATCCGGAGCTAAGAAATGTAATATTCATTATAACACAGCATGAGGAAGAGTTTTGTTTGGGAGAGAATTTTCTCATGTAATCACAGGCCCAGGAGGGATTAAATAGAAAGAGCTCTCTAGTGGAAGGAAAATTCAGTTGCCCCCTCTCTGTCTCCCTTTCTTATCTTCCTAATTATTTATTCTGCACACCCTGCCCACCTCCCAAGAACATAAGCCACATGAAGGCACGGATTTTTGTCTGTTTGCTCATCATGGCACCCCTGGTGCCTGGCACAGAGCCTGGTACATAGTCCCTATTCAATATATATTCATTGGTGGGGTGCCTGGGTGGCTCGGTCGTTAAGTATCTGCCTCTGGCTCTGGTCACGATCCCAGGATCCTAGGATCGCCCCGCAGTGGGCTCCCTGCTCAGCAGGAAGCCTGCTTCTCCCTCTCCCACCACTCTCCCCACCCACCGCCCGCCACTGCTTGTGTTCCCTCTTTCTCTGTGTCTCTCTCTGTCAAATAAACAAATAAAATCTAAAAAAAAGAAAAAACCAACTTAAAAAATACATATATGCAAATGAATGAGTGAGTGAATCGCGGTTTGAAGAACAATCCTTCCAAAAGGATGCATTTGTTAAAATAAGCTTGTGCGTTATCTCTAAAGCAGCCTCCCCCATTAAGGGCTGGCTTTGAGGTTAAGACGCAGTGGCGTTTGTGATCCCAGCCTCCAGCCCGATGACATTGCTTTAACACAGAATCTGCTCTCGGCTCCCCTCCACCAGTTTTCCTTCCCTGCATTTGTTTTGGATCTGCGGTTTCAGCTTTTTCAGCCCAGAATTCACTTGAGGAGAGACTTCTCTTACATGTGAAGCTTAGCAAATTGAGTAAAAGCAACGTAGGCGAACAGGCGACCATCGTTTGAAACGTCAGGGGCCCGAAGCTCGGTGCGGCTGCTGCTGCTTTTGGAGGGATGCTTGGCAGCTTGGGCCCAGCTCAGCACCGCTTTCTTGGGAAATCAGGGCTGACTCTGGATTCCGTCCTGGCTCTGTGAAATTGCAGGGCCGTGCCTGAGGGTCTGGGGAAATGGCTCTGCGGTGAACAGGACCTGGTGGAGGACTGGGAGACCCTCCTTGCTGTCTCATGCCCCAACTGGCATCCTAAACATTCTAGGACTCATCTAAACCTGATAAAAGGTGTCCAGAGGGCCCAGGGTTAACGCTGAGTTGTTCTTTAAGTACAAGATTATGGTTTCCAATAAAATGGATTTGTGATGCCTGAGGTGATTTTGTGGGAGAAAAAAAGGAAGATTAAAAAGGCTGTGTCAAAACAGTGTTTTGATTAGACCAGAAGCGTAATTTTAGAAAATGGAAAGTAGTAGAAATGTAGCAGAAAATGAGCCTGGGGCCTGCCCTCCCGGGATGAACTGAGGTCATAAATCAGGCCCTCTGTCCCCCATTTTTCAAGTGTGAGGTTTTTTTCTACATGCTGTAGACTTAAATTTTCTACTTTGTGAAAAACTAGCTAATACACGATCTTACATTTGAGCTCACACTATTACATTTGCCATCTTTTTAATTTTTTGGAAGATCCTCCACTTACTCTTTTCAGGAACACATATGATCCTGTGCTTTGCTTTCTCGTGCAGGAGGGAGAGTAAAACAATCAGCCCCGTGGGTTAGGAGGAACTAATTACTAAATTTCCCTCCAGTTCCCCAGGCTTGTGGCAACTAACTTCCTTCTTGACAACTGAACTTTGCCTCCTGACCTCCATTCGTCCTAATAGAAGCCCTACACTCTCTCCCTCTCGCTGTGATCTAAGAATAATTTTTCCTCTGAGTGGAATGATGGTTGTGAAGTCATTTAGGTATTCACAGAAAAGAATAGCCTTTTACTAATGTTGGTTTTTTTTATTGATTCCAGGAATGAGGCTAAGAGTAACCCTGCTCCATCTTACCGTAAATACTATTAATCAAGAGACGAGTTCTTGGTGCAGAGAAATGATTGATTTGAATTTAAATGAGTTAATATTCAGCATTTCCATCTAGACGCAGGTAAAAACAACAAAATTATCCAGTGACTGTGGCTAAATTGTAGAGTTTCTGCTCAGATTGCCTGAACAAAAGCTTGTGTTTTCAGGGCACCGGCTATGAAAGAAGAGAGTAAAAGCTCCACTCCCCATCCTGTGGTACCTGAGAGCCCTCCACCATTATGGATTTGTTCATTCCTGACCTCATTCCCAAAGCAGTTCACCCATTGCTTTCACCCTTCCAGGACCCATGTCTTATTTCAAGTGAGAATTTTTCACTCTGGAAAAATGGGTTGACGTTCGATGTTGACAAAGCAAACACTCGAGTGCTGGTGCTGTTTGAAGAGCGAATTGGGGAGGCCTGGTTCCCAACCGACATAATAACTCAACAGAATTTCAGGCTGTCTTTAGCACTTTGCATTAGAAGCAAGTAATTACCTCCAACTAGAATGAAATGAGGGTCAAGAATGGTTTCAAGCAATCAAGTGGAAGTGTTACTTGCTTTATTGAACATGCTAATACAAAGCTGAATTTGGAAGAGTCAAAGGAGAAAAATGCCTCCAACCCAAATTGCCTTATGAGCTTTTTTTTGCAAGAGCAGGCCCGAACGGTTGGTAGCTGATAAAAAGTTGCTGTTGTTTATTTTTAACACTTTAAGTGACTTCACCTAGGAATTTTAATGATTTGGGATTTATGCTTTTGGATCTAATTTTAATGATGCATTCTCTGTACCTAAGGATAAGCACACATCCGTTCTTTGTGCGTCTAATTTAACTTCTAGTTCATATGGGTGCATCTATTTCAATTGGATAGGTTGGCGTCTTACCAGGTGACAAAATTAATTTCAGTACATAGGGATCATACAATTTTAGTAGGAGTCAGTTCCCTCTTGTGAAATACTAGGTTTATAAAACACTTATCCAAACTCAAACACATTTTTTATTTACTTAGGCATCCATGATTCTAATCAGCACGGGCAACCATTCAAATTCACCACAAGAATTCATTTATTAGCAACAATTTAACTTTGAGAACAGACCAGGTCCAGAATGAATGAATTTGCTTTTTTTTTTAATTAGATATTAACCGAAGTTTAGGATGCATATTTTATAATATCTAGGTTGATCATAATATAAATAATTCTGGCCTAAGAGCTATGTCTTGTAGCTTTTTAAAAATTGTTCTCTACCACAGAGCAGGAAATAAGTGAACATGAAATTCAGTTAAAATGATTAAAGAAGACAATTTCAGTGATGCAAATTATTTAACTATTTCAGGAAGTGAACAGTGTCCATTTTCAAGGGTCCAGAGAACTACAAAATGGGGTGGAAGGCAGGAAGTTTCTGTAGGGTAAAGAATATGGAACAGGAAGAGAAAAAAATGGAAGTGGATTGGGAAAAAGGAAATAAACAAAGTGCCCAGGGTTAGCTTGGTGATTGGGATTAGCTGACTGGATATACCATGTTTTTGGTCATTGCAGCAACTACAGGGTCATGAAACCTATCAAGGTTCCCGTTTGCTGGCGTGGCACCAGTCGGCAGAAGCAGCTCCATCTTGGGCCTAGAAATTCATTCGGATAGTTCTTTAAACTAAATAAGTAACGTTTTTAAGTGATGGACTGCTTAAGTTTAAATTAGATCACATTTATTTAAAAAGATACAAAAATATTGAAAGTTTATTGTTCAAAAACAATATTGAAAGTTAAACTCACCTTTAGGTTTTATCTCAAAAGCTTTTTCTAGTACACATCAAAATGAAAAAAAGGAACAGTTAGGGAAAAGTAAGACTTTGGGGAAAGTATTTAAAGCAGAAGAGAACATTTGTGTGTGTGTGTGTGTGTGTGTGTGTGTGTGTGTGTGTGTGAATTCCACTCAAATCCCTCTCTCCTGGACTGATACAGTCATGTTGTGAAGGGGTAGGAGAGGTTCTCTCTCCTGAATTAACAAATGCAAAATTGTTAATTCAGCAGAGGTTCTACTTTCTTGGCCCCCTTTACATCTTCAGATGAGATGGGTTGATAGATCCGAGGAAAATTCAGGAAAAGGTAGGCTATACTTCGGCAACAAATAAACCCTAAAGAGGAAACTGTTTAACACACTAAGGGCTTATCTGCACTCAGTCAATGTCCAAAATGAATGAGATGTTTCTCCTCCATCTTATAACCTCCAAGGTTTCTGTGTCAAGGAAAGAGAGAGCTAACAGTTTGCTCCAAGTGTTTGTAAGGGCCAGGTTTGGAAGTGCCTCGTATACTTCCTCCCACATTTCGCTGACCGTAATCAGCCACGTTATCCCAAGCCAGTGCAAGGGATGTGGAGCTGTGTGGGGCCAGGAAGAAGATACAACATGGGACTTGGGGTCTCTGCCACAGGAGATTTGCCAACTCCCTGAAAGTCATCTCATCTTAGCAGTCAGCTCCCTGTTTTCTCTCCTCTGAGCTAATGTCCCTCCAAAGAAAGAAAACTTCCCAGTGAGAGAGAAAGGAAGAGAGATCGAATGAGAGTACTATCCTTTCGACCAAGCCCAAGAGCATAAAATCCCAGCATGGCGCCCTATTTCAATCAGGTGGCCTGACTCCAGGTTGTCCTGCACATCATTTCTTAAAGAGTAAGAAGAGAGAGAGAGAAAGAATGCTACTGAAATGAGAATATATGCTTACACTACTGAAATAAAAAAGAATATGAATAAGAATATACTTCTTACTCTATTTCCCTTCCTCCCGTGTAATTACTCCCGTTGTAGTGAGGATGATGAAGTTCATGTCTGATTTCCTTATTCCAAAAACACATCAAGAACCTTAAGCTTCCTTGATCTGAAGCCACCCGGTTATTAACCTTATCTTCATTTCTTAAAGGGTAGCTACTCCTGAGCCATTTCATATTCTCCTGAATATTCAATGACATTGTGGTCCTCAGCGTGAGTGACACTTTCTGGACTCATCCCGCCAACATTTTGAATGTCTTCCAAGTGCCAGGCCTTGCGCCAGCTTGTTCCTGGGGCCGCGCTCCTCTCCAGGAGCTCATGGTCTAGCAGCTGCCGTGGAGTCTGGACGGATACGCTGTGGGAACCATAATCACTGTTTCATGTAACCCACGCCCCGAGGTGTGCTCCTGTGCTTTTTATGTGCTAAGCCATAAAAAGAAGGCCCTCTGACGTACCCATTGCCTACTTGCTGCTCCCAAATAATCATATCCAGGATGGGATGGCACATACATCAAAGACAAAATATTTGTTATTCTCAAAGATGTCAAGAATTACGATTAGTTTTTCCCCAAGCAAACTACAGCTCTCCCCAAATGTCTGTCAGACTTTATCTGGTAACGGGGTAGGGCAGAGGACCATGTTCTGAACACTGCCTGTTGGTGTCTGTGTGGGGCTCATGATACTGGCCCGCAGTGGTGGACCTGGAGTGGGACAGGAGCTGAGACCCACCTCTTCCACTAATTAGCGCTGCGACCTTGGTGGAGTCCTTTGGCCCTCTGAGCTCCAGTTTCCTCGTGTGTAAAATCGAATGTTTGGACACGACAGGGCTCTCCCAGCTGTGAAACCCTGCTGTTGTGGGCTTCTGCATTCCTGCCTCTGTAATTGAGGTCAGCAGCCCTGGGTCACACAGGGTCTGCAGGGAGGATGGATTGGAGCAGTGTCACTGGGCTGACCACCTCAAAAGGAATCCACTCCACAGTGACTTGCCAAGAGAAAAACCATTAGACACATCACCTCTAAAACTCTTGGGCATTGGGGTTTTTTCTCTTACAACTTCCAGATGCTCACTGTGGTCACAGACTGAAGAAGGAAATAAATAATCCTCCAGCCAGGAAAGTCAGCAAGTGGAATGGCTGGGTCTCTTTGTACCCACCAATACATCCCTAAGACAGCCTTGCCGAAGGATACTTGGCCCATGGCTGGGGGAGAGTTCGTGAGTTTATAGAGAGAAAGTTATTGAAGGCTGAGAGCTGCCTGTCACTGGGAGCACAGATCAGCCTAAGGGGGCTTACCACACAACATTGGGAAGTTTCAGACCTCAGAGTTTCAGAGGCTCAGCCTCCTTCCCACATTTACGCACATCTTGCCGACAAGAGAACTGAAGCCAAGAGAGGTTGACTAACTCAAGATGAGTAGTAACGGCAGCGCCTGGGTGGCTCAGTGGGTTAGGCCTCTGCCTTCGGCTCGGGTCATGATCTCGGGGTCCTGGGATCGAGCCCCGCGTCGGGCTTTCTGCTCAGCGGGAAGCCTGCTTCCTCCTCTCTCTCTGTCTGCCTCTCTGCCTACTTGTGCTCTCTCTCTGTCAAATAAATAAATAAAATCTTTACCAAAAAAAAAAAAAAAAAAGATGAGTAGTAACGGACAGAACTGACACAAAGTTTGTATCTTCAGACTCCTGACTCAGAGGCCCATGCTTTTATTCTGTCCTGTGCTAGAGAATTCATAGACACACTCCCTGAAACCTGAATCTGGTACCAAGAATAGTAATATGGTGACAGTGCCAATAATGGTAATTATGGACACGATATGTTTATACTTTATGCATATCATACATGCTACACATACACACTCACACACAGACAACATTAATTGAGTAGCCACCATTAGCCAGGAACTGTGCTAGTCATTTTGTGTACTTAGCTCTGTATTGTACAAGAACTCCATAAGATATAATCCCTTTATTATTGTTCCCAATTTATAGATAAGAAGACTAAGGCTTAGAGAGATGAACTGACTCATTCATTTGGTGACATATAGTCACTCATTCCATTGAACATTTTTTTTTAAAGTCCTTGCTATGTACAGGTATTAAACTAGTCATTGTGGTGGAATTTAGAAATAAA
This sequence comes from Meles meles, assembly GCF_922984935.1. Taxonomy (NCBI): domain Eukaryota; kingdom Metazoa; phylum Chordata; class Mammalia; order Carnivora; family Mustelidae; genus Meles; species Meles meles. Next base: position 152,175,562 of record NC_060066.1, on the reverse strand, counting down.
CTAGAAAGGACGTCTGCCTTCAAAGAAATAATAGTAACGTCTGACATGTAACAGCAATATAAAGGAGAAATAGAACTCATGTCAGAAGAAAGATCTGGCTACATTCCAGGGGAACTCAGAGAAAGGGGTGTATTTTGGTTTTCGTATTGAATGGATTAAGGAAGGAAAGATAAGGGTCAGGACGTAGCTGAACTGAACCTCAAAAGAAGGGTAGGTCCTCGGCACTGGAACTGGAGTAGAAAGCCTTCCAGAATAAACAGAGGCAAGGAACCTGAAAATCTAACTACGCCAGGACCCAAGTGGCAAATCAGTTGGAAAGTCTGATCTCTGGCCAGTACATGGCTACAACAAAGGGACCGGGAGTATAAAACCTTTAGTAAATAAAAAAACAAATATGACTAATCTCATGAACCACTTGCTATAAAGACATCTTGCTTTCTGACTTTGTTTTACCAAAAGAAATGGGAAAGCCATTAGAAAACTTGTAAACTTTGTGTCTAAACTAAAAGCAAAGTAGAACCGACCCCACACTGAGCATCTCTTCATGGGTATAACTGGAACATTTTCCTGTAGAGTCCACGGGATTTACAATTGTAATAGGTCATTGATTCTGGATGCAGAAATCAACATACAGTGCCTCAGATCAGCTTCCCAGAAACAGAGTATCTGCAAAAGAGAAAAGCCTGATGCAACATTATTAATCTACATCACCACTTTAAAGAGGAGTGGTGATTTCTCCCAATGGAAGTAAGAACAAAAAGAGAAGGTTGGATTGAAACCAATGTTGTGCTGGGAAACCTTTAAACACTAGTTCTTTTTTAAAAGTGTGAGTATGGGGGAATCTGGGTGGCTCAGTGGGTTAAAGCCTCTGCCTTCAGCTCAGGTCATGGTCCTGGGGTCCTGGGATCGAGCCCCGCATCAGGCTCTCTGCTCAGCGGGGAGCCTGCTTCCTCCTCTCTTCTCTCTCTGCCAGCCTCTCTGTCTACTTGTAATCTCTGTCTGTCAAATAAAATAAATAAAATCTTAAAAAAAATAAATATAAAAGTGTGAGTATGTACATGCTTAAATTTATTATGAATTTTATTAATATAAAGACAGTGCACAACTTACAAGTAAAGATAAAATATACAATACTCTTTGCTGTAAATTCTGTATGGCCAATCAGTTCTCACAGAATGCTTCCATGGATTTTTACCAAATTCTTGTGTCTGTAGCCAACTTAGAGGTTTGCAATTAGTTGAATGAGTGTAGCTCCAACATGAATGGGGTTGGTATTTTTGGTTACTTAATGAGTAAGATAAAAACGAAACAAAAAATACCTCCTCAATAGCACATATGACTTCTCGGCTGATTCAAACCTTCGTTTTCAAATAATAGACAACCCATTTTTATGCTATTCATGATATAATGGCTACAAAGCACACTTTTAAAATTTTGTCTATAACATTAATATTTTCTCCATCACTTTCTTAACAATCAACAGTATAATAAACCAAGTTCCAGCTTGTCATGTTTGCTTATTTCTGTGATATAAATCCTCCCACATGGCCGGTTTCCAGCTACCAATGAGATATCACTGAGTGCAGAGTAAGGAAGAGAGGCATAATAGCAACCTTATATGATACATGGTCTACCTAAAAGAACTTTGTCAGATACGTGGTTTGCAAGTTTTTCTTCACAGTCTGTAACTTGTCTTTTCATTCTCTTAAAAGGGTCTTTTACAGCACAAAAATATCAAATTTTGATGAAACCCAGTTTATCAATATTTTCTTTTATAGATCATGCCTTTAGTATCGTGTCTGAGAACCCACATAGGTTGAGATTCTGAAGATTTTCTCCTATGTTCTTTTAGAAAAGTTTTAAAGCTTTACATTTTATATTTAAATCCATGATCCATTTTGAATTAATTGTATATGGTATGAGGCCGTAAGTCAGGGTTCCTTTTTTTTTTTTTTTGCCTATGGATGCCCAACTGTTCCAGCAGCATTTGCTTAAAAGATTATCCTTTCTCCATTGAAATTTCCTTTGTTCTACATATAATTTATCCTCTTGTAAGTTTATTTGTAACGATGTCTGTGATTTGACATCCAGCTCACAAACTCCCTGACAATTTGACTGTGCGTTCGGGCTTCAGCACACTATTGATTTAAATTGTGGTGCGTGGTTTTGATTTGGGGGAAGGAAGATGAGATGCAGTCATAGAGATGATTAGGGATGGTGAGCGTGTGCAAACATTGCAACATATACCACAAGACATTATAAAAGTGTCAAGGCCCAGTGGTGACATTAGTACCATCTTGCAGAAAATTAAAACTCAGGCTTGAAACTCACACGTTATTAGCTTTGGGGAGAGGGAGCAGGAATTGAATGTAATTCGTACTATTAATTTAAAATTGCTTAATTAATGGGTTTCCTTCATACTAATTTCATAGCCTGGAAGCTTGGTAATACAATCGTGGCCTCTGTGGTCAAACAAAGCTGGGTCTGAATCTTGGCTCTGACATTTCCCAGCCTTGAGGAAACGCCTTGTTGACCTTTATTCTCCCGTAGTGTTAAAATGGAAAGAAGAATCAAAAGCTGTGTTCGTTAATTTATTGAATACTTGATGAGCTTTAGGCTATGTAGAAGGGATTAAAGATATAGCAGTGAGCAAAATCATTGTGATTTTTGCCCTCAAAGAACTTACAGTCCAATGGGAAGGTGGACAATGGAAAGTGAGCACACTAGTAAATAAAATGGTATTACAATTGTGTTAAGTGTCCTAAAGGAAAAAAAAAAAAGCAAGTGCTGTGATTCAAACAATCAACAACAACAACAAAAAACCCAACACACTTCCAGCAACAGGAACTAGCTAAGGAACTAGGAAATAGCTAAATGTTAGCTATTTTTTATTATAGATTTGGGTAAGTTTCAGAGCAGCACAGCAGACTTTTGGAGACCTCATCTGAAGGCCTAACTACTGTCCTTTTTTTCCTGAGTATTGTAATGCTTACTTTGCATATAAAGCTGAATTAGAGGTTCTTAAAGGGCTCTCTCCTACTTTATGAGTCAGTGAACAGCTTATGTGTTAAGAGAAGAGATTGTTTCATTCGTTTACCTTAAAGACATAGATAAATGCACTCAATATGGTAGTCATTAGGTCCGATGCTATATTTATTTATTTATTTATTTGACAGACGGAGTAGGCACACAAGTAGGCAGAGAAGCAGGCAGAGAGAGAGGAGGAAGCAGGCTCCCCGCTGAGCAGAGAGCCCGATGCGGGGCTCGATCCCAGGATCCTGGGATCATGACCTGAGCCGAAGGCAGAGGCTTTAACCCACTGAGCCACCCAGGTGCCCCTTGTATTTATATTTTTAATAATATTTTTCTAGCATACTCCGTAGTCACTGTGCCCTTTCAAAAATGGACTAAATTATGAAAAAGTACTGGGGAGCTAGACTCTGGAACCCTGCGACAAAGAAATGACTGCTAAAGTGTTTATCAAATTTATTTTCAACTCTTACAAACATTGGATTTTGTTCAAAAATACATTGTTAAGCAATGGGTTTTCGTAATGAAGTAAACATGCAAACTGGTTGACATCCTTTGGCTTTCCTGCTTGCATTTGTGTGCTTTCTTCAGAATTGGAGTCTTTTCTGTTTTTTTGGTTTACCTGGTTTTCCACGAAGCCTCCCCTGTCTCCGTGAGCAGCCAGCCCCCTCAGTAGCTGCCTGGGTAGGGGCTGTGGAGACATCCGAGGGCTTCTGCTTCTTGGCTTGTGCTGTTATCCTTTGGGACAAAAGGATTCATCTTTCCACTCTACTACTAGGTCTATTATCTCCATTTTCCAGTGGGAAGATGGAAAACTAAGGAGGACATAGTTATTTTTTGTTTCCATTCTCTAATGTTTTCTGATTGACAAATTAGCACGACGTTAATGTAGAAAGTTTGGAAAATAACAAAAACTACAACGGACAAAAGAAAAATGATCAGTGGTTCTACTGTTAGCAGAATTCTTCCCCCAGACCCTGAAATACCGGGCATGTTAATTCCAAAATTTCAGAGTTCGACTCTGTCAAAATCACTGCTGCAGTGTCTACCACAGTCTGAGACTAATGGACGGAGCGATGTACCTAACATGGGCCCTGATCCAGGAAACAGGTACCGCTTAAAAACAGGAGATGCCATGGCGCAGGAATGATTCGAAGCATTTTGCAGATTCCTTGCTTACAAAAACCCTGTAAGAGATCTACTACAACCCCCATTTTTCTAGAGACGCAAAGGCAGTCAGACGCATAACCTCAATTCTGACTCAGGAAGACCAGTTCCAAGTCCACGAGCTAACTGACTTTCTTGGATTATAGAAAGTGGACTTATTCCCTCCTCCCCAACACATCCCCTTCTTTGTTTCTTTGTCTCAATCTAAGCCCACTATTGACTTTGTTCATATTTTGCCCTGTTATGAGATATTGTCTATCACTCCTATGAATGGAGATTCTGCTTTGTATCTTTATCTTCTTTGAACCTTCTTTTCACTCATTTCTATTGAAGGCCAAAGGCACTTCCATCATGTAGAATGTAACTTCGAACTCCCTCCCCAGTTCCGAGCATCTGGCCATTTCACCTAACAACCAAAGTCACATGCAGAATTGAGCATACGTTTGGGGAGGGGAGCAGTGCTTACGTGTACCTGTTAACATGGAGGTGGGAAGGGTTTCTGAGGTCATGGGGGCCGGCAACCCCTTATAACTCTTAGGAAGATAGCTATTTGATTTTTTTTTTCTGTGCATATAATTTTTAAAATTTGTTTTTATTTTTTTTCCCAATCTAAGATTTTGAAATATTTCAAACCTATGGGGAAACTGAAAGTATTTTCATTATATTTTTTTAAGATTTTTTTTTTAAGTAATCTCTGCACCTAAAGTGGGACTCAAACTTACTACCCCAAGATAAAGAGTTGTATGCTCTACTCAGTAAGCCAACCAGGAGCCCCTCTTTAAACAATTTGTGCGTTTACCTTGACCTATGTGGTTTCCCAGGACTGCCATAACAATTACTACAAGTTGAATGCAACAGAAATGCATTCTTTCATAGAACTGGAGGCTAGGACTCTGAAATCAAGGGGTCAGAGGAGCTCTGCTCCCTCTGAAGGCTCCAGGGAAGATTCTTTGTTGTCTCTTCCTACCTTCTGGTGATTGTTGGAGCCCTTGGGATTCCTTGGTTTGTATCACTCTGTCTCCATTGTCAGAGCCTTCTTCCTGTGGGTGTCTCTGTGTCTCCTCCTCCTCTTACAAGGTCAGCGGTCATATTGGATTTAAGGTCCACATGGTATCATCCCAGTGTGAGTGTCTGTATCCAAATTTCTCCTTTTGATATGGACACCAATTATATAGGATTAGGTGCCCATCCTAGTCCAATATGGCCTCATTTTAATTTAGCTGATGATACCTGCAAAGATCCTATTTCCAAATAAGGTCACATTCTTGGCTTCTGGATAGACATGAATTTCAGAGAGCTATTTCACCTAGTACATGTACATTCATTAATTATTAACATTTTAAAGCATTTATCTGAAATTCAATCCATGCATGCATGCATGCCTCCAACCCCACACACAGATGTTGTTGGTCCATTTGAAAGTTAACACTAGACAGGTCATTTCACCCCTACATACTTCAGCCAGTTGGTATCTGATAAGACAAAAAGACATTGTCCTGTATATCACAATATTGTTATGAACAACATAATAAATTCAACGTCTGTTACCATAATTTGTCTGAGATACAGACAATATTTAAATTTCCCATTATTTCAAAAATATTCTGTATATCTAATGTCTACTTTAAAAAGATTTTATTTATTTATTTAACCTAGAGAGAGAGAGCACAAGCAGGGGGAACAGCAGGCAGAGCAGGCAGAGGGAGAAGCAGGCTCCCTGCTGAGCAGAGAACCCAATGCAGGACTCAGTATCGCAGGACCCTAGGATCATGACCTGAGCCAAAGGCAGCCACTTAACTGACTGAGTCACCCAGGCGTCCCTGTCTTTTTTTTTTCTTTCTAAATCTGGATTGAATAAAGGACCCGACATTGCATTTATTTATTATGTCTCCTTAGTCTCCTTTTATAGGAAAAACACACACCCCTTTTTTTCATGTCACTAACATTTTTGAAAAGTCCAAATTAGTTACCTTTGAAAACGTCTTATATTCTAGATTTGTCAGATTATTTCTTCATGATTAGGCTCAGGCTAAATATTTTTGGAAAGAAGATTACATAGGCAACATCGTATGTCCCTATTACATCACATCCAGGAGGCTTGAGATCTCCCATTTGCTCCATCACTGATGATGCTAAATACAATCGCTTGACTGCAGTGCTGAGAGCCACTTCTCTCCATTGTATCGGGGTTCTCGATGATTCCCCGTTCACTTAATTCTTGTTTCATGTTGTCTTTGAAAATTTGGGGTGCTTGGCTCTCTCAGTTGCTTAAGTGTCAGGCTCTTGATTTCAGCTCAGGTCATGAACTCAGGGTGGTGAGATCAAGCCCCATACCAGGCTCCACACTGGGCATGGAGCCTGCTTAAGCATCTCTCTCCCTTCCCCTCTGGCTCTCCCAAACCCTTTATCCCCACTCTCACTCTCATGAATGAATGAATGAATGAATGAATGAATGAATGGATAAATTTTTCTATTTCTGTTCTGAACATTTGAATTTCTTTTTTTTTAAGATTTTATTTATTTATTTGACAGACAGGGATCACAAGTAGGCAGAGAGGCAGGCAGAGAGAGAGGTGGAAGCAGGCTCCTTGCTGAGCAGAGAGCCTGATGCACGACTCAGTCCCAGTACCCTGAGATCATGACCTGAGCGGAAAGCAGAGACTTAACCCACTGAGCCACCCAGGCGCCCATGAACTTTTGAATTTCTGATTAGAGGTGTGAATTTTTTTGTTTTGTTTTGGGATTTTTTTTTGTTTTTGTTTTTTTAAGAGAGAGAGAGAAAAGGGTGGGGAGGGGAAGAGGGAGAGAGAGAATCCTAATCAGGCTCCATGCCCAGTCCAGACCCTACCTGGGGCTCAATCTAACGACCCTGAGATCATGACCTGTGATGAAATCAGAAGTCTGACACTTAAATGACTGTTGATTAGAGGTTTTAAAAATATACATAAGTGCTGTTTTACAGACATTTAATTCAGTTTGAGGGTCGTGCTACAGTTCTCTGCTGCTTTGTAGTTTTGCAGGGAAGAATTTTCGCCCACTGAAAGATTTTTGATTCTCATTTTCCAAGGTCTTACAGTGACAGGGGGATGTTGTCTGCTGTTTTAATTTTGAATTGTCTCCTATTTTCCTGGACCAGCAATAGCACGTAATTCTATGTATATAGTGGTAAGGTTTGGGCGAAGCTCACTTGGTTTCTTAGTTCAAGAGGGCTGGGTTCTGTTGATGTAGCTAAGTGTACTTTCTTTAAAACAGATCATGGGGCCCCTGGGTGGTTCAGTCAGGTAAGCTTCCAAGTCTTGTTTTTGGTTCAGGTCATCATCTCAGGGTGGTGAGATCGAGCCCCGTATTGGGTTCCACAGCAGGAAGTCTGCTTTAGGTTCTCTCCCTCTCTCTCCATCTGCCCCTCTCCCCACTTGTGCATGCATGCACATGATATCTCTCCGCCCCCTCAAATAAATAAATCTTAGAATAGATTGCACCTTTTGTTGGGGGAGTGGGGGATGCCTTCTTTTCTGATCTCAAACACTTGCTTCCTTCTTTGACTCCACCACCTAGGCTGCAAGGACACCTCCCGTCTCCCAAGAAGGTGCCTTTCCAAGGCTGCCACCTCTGGTCTTGTGCAGTAGTAGGCTCTCCTTTCATGTCCCCAGTAGCAGGGCCTTGATCCGGCAGGTTATAAACCTTTATCAGCGTTTATCCTCTCAGAGCGTGACATTTTCCTACCTTGAAGGATTTTATCTGTGCTCCACGTGGTCTCTCCTCTGTCCCAAGCATTCTCCAGCTGACTCAGCTCCAGCAACGTTGCCCTATTGGCTCCGCAGACTCCAGATTTTTCTTTCCCTATAAATTGAGATTTGTAACACTCTCTGTTTCTTCCTGATGCTGTAGACGGGTTATAGGTTGATCTCTTTAGGTGTTGGAGGACAGGTGTAGAGAACTCCATAGTTAGTTAATGTAGAAACTCAAAGTCTGCATATATTTATTCTTATTTTCTTGGTATTTTAATGTAAATACAATTGTCTACTTTGTATTTTTTTAAAGCTGTCATGATGGCATAATTATATCTATATTTTTCTTTTTTTTACATTGGACTCTAACTCTTCTGGAAGTAGTCCTTGCTTTTGCTTCTCTCCTGCCCTATGGGCATAGTAGAACATAAGGAAACTTGGCCTAATTTGCTTAGAAATGGAAGATGTTTAGAGATACAACATGTAAACTAGGGCCTTGCCCAAATGTGGGTGATGCATTTTGAAGCACCAAGTGGACAGGGGCTTGATTGTAAGTTTCTTAGAAAAGTCAAGTGCCAGCCTCTCAGCACTTGAGGCTCTCATTTCTGCTGAGTTTTTGGAGGATGGACCGCCCTTCAAAGTTGGCTGCTCATCAGACTTCTCAGAATAGCTTTATGGATGGTCACATTCTTCGTAACTCTCTTATGTCCCAAATTCTCCATTCAGGTACATCTTTTCAAAAGCAACTGCAACTTTCTTCTCTCCCAGGGCACTCAGAAGGAGTCCTGCACAAAGTGGGTGCTAAGGGACTATTCTGACACCTTTGAAAGCCTGCCTCTACCTTGAGATCCTAAGTGGTGTTCCATCAAAAGCAGTTTATCTTCCTTTAGAGACTGATAAGAAAAGAAAGACACCCGAGTCGAAATGAGTATAGAAGCACCTGGGTGCTGTGCAGCCTTTCAGAGGTCAGCTCTGCAATAGGCTATGTAAGACCTCTTCATTCTGCTCAAGGAGTGGTGAGAAAGCAAGGTTATCTATGTCCCCCTTTTATGCCCATGTATCTATCTCATGTTGTATCTGTACAACAACTATCCAAGTAGCTGCCTGAGCTTTGCAGCTTTGCCTGAAAGCCTTTTTTTTTTAATTATTATAAAAGTGTGCTTTATTATAAGGTAAATTTAAATATAACCAACAATACTGAAAATAATGTAACTGGCATTTACAGCCTTGGTCAGAGTTCTTTATTAAACAGGCATTTGTTTGCTATTCCATGAATAGTTAACAATCAGCTGATGCAACAAGGTATCTTGAAAAAGTGGATAAAGAGTACAGAATGATGAACTAGGAATCTGGGGGTTCTTTGTGGTTTTTCCTTGTTTAACAGACCTGGCTTTTAAAATAAAATCTGAAATAGAAAACAAGTCATCTTCATGTCGTAAGCTCCCTTCCTACAAGAAAGTTTGCAAAATTGTTAAACGGTGCTCTAAAATGTGGTTAAGTTATACTTTACATACTTTTTATATGTACATTATTTGATGAACACATGAATTCAATTAAGATCATGAATTCAATTAAGAATCTGCATTGTGGGGCACCTGGGTGGTTCAGTCACTTAAGTGTCTGACTCTAGGTTTCAGCTCCGGTCATGCTCTCAAGGGCATGAAATTGAGCCCTGCATCGGGCTACATGCTCAGTTTTGAGTCTGCTTGAGGGCTCTCCCTCCCTCTCCCTCTACCCTTCCCCCATGCTCGCTCACTTTCTCTGTCTCAAATAAATAAATCTTTTTAAAAAAAACATCTGAATTGGGGGCACCTGGGTGGCTCAGTGGGTGAAGCCTCTGCCTTTGGCTCAGGTCATGATCTCAAGGTCCTGGGATCGAGCCCCACATCGGGCTCTCTGCTCAGCGGGGAGCTTGCTTCTGCCTCTCTCTCTGCCTGCCTCTCTGCCTACTTATGATCTCTCTCTCTGTCAAATAAAATAAATAAAATCTTTTTTAAAATCTGCATTGTATTGCAAATTCAAAAGGTCTTTAGACCTTTTTGAAGTTCTGTGAGTTATCCTGTTTATGGTTTAACACACACATGTCCCTAGGATATAAATAAGTAAAAACAGGGGGACACTAAAATTGAATGATGTCACCCTCCCTCGGAAAAGCCCTTTGTTTGGGGATAAGAAAAATTCTTAAAGCCTCTACAGTCGTCCATTGTCTGCCCCATGCCTACTTCTCCAGCATCATCTGCCATCCTAAAGTCCTTGCTTTCTGGCCTCATTTTAGTTTCCCCAACATTCTATGCCATTTGCCACCAGAGGATGTTTGCATATGTTGTTCCCACTCTCTGTTCCTACCTTCAAGGTACCTATACTATCTCTTCCCTTAGTAGTACTTGTATATCTTTCAGATCTCATGTCAAATATCACTTCTTCAGAGAAGTCCTCCTTGAATGTCCCATCTTACATTCCCACGGTAATTTGTACTTTCAAGGAGTTTCTTGTAGTTATAATTTTAGATTTTTGCAGGGTCATTTCACTAACAATGTGCTCCTCATCCACCAGAACAAAAGCTCAGCAAATGTAGGAACAGAGTTTATTCTTGCCAACCATTGACTCTCTGTGTTTAGAAGAAAGTTTGGTCCTCAGAAAGTGCTGGGTAAAATTTTTGTTGGATGCATGAATTAATTAATCCATGGAAAGGAACTAACTGTCCAAAATGAAACAAATAGTGAACAACCATTTAATCAGATAGAGAGTAGGCTGATTTGTTTAAAAATCTTTATTTGGTGCTCTCTGAGAGTCTGAAACAGCTGAGCACATGTAGCCTGAGAGACAGATGGAAGAACTAAGAGAAAATTGAGGAAGAAGGTTGAAGAAAACATGATAAAAAATTCAGAGATACTTACTGGTTGTGTCTGAAAGCACAGTGTTCATTTCTAGTCACATCACTGCTGCAAGGAGTTTAAAGAGAGAGTGAAGAGAAGAGCTTGGGATGGGCAGCCCAGTGATCCCAGATCAAATGTCAAGCAGCTCACAGAAAGTTTAGAGACTTACAGTGGAAAGTCAAGAGGACTTGAAAGAGATGTAATTATAGATCCAAAGCTCAGTTGCTGTGTGTGATCATGTTGCCTGCTTTCATTTTAACAAAGACCTATTTAGGTAATGCAGATCCTAGAGTAGAGGTCTGGAAAATTCAAGGCAAATTTATGAAGTATTTTTTATCATCAATAACAACTACAGAATCTAAGGGCATAGGAGAGTGTGGAGTATTGAAATTGATAGCTAGGGTAAAGCATTCTTGTATCTGCGAAAGAATTCTCTCTCTCTCTCTCTCTCACACACACACACATGCACATACATGTTTATTTTAAGAAAGTATAAAAAATAAAGAGTATAACACAGAGATGGTGTTAATTTGATCTTTTAAAGCAAAATACTATATATTCATCTTGCATTTTAATTGGCTTCTTTTTTTTAGTCTAAAAGAAACAGAAATATGACTGTTTCTACTCATTAGTGGATTCCACTGATTCGAAAGTGAAGAGAGATTTATAATTCCTTAATGTTTACCAAGGAGTTTGAAGGAAATAGCTTTAAGGGAACAATAGGACTGTGATAGGAGAGAGATATTGCCCACTGTACTCTCTATGTGGCTAAAGGCTCAAATAGCTCTACATTTTTTTCCCAGCTAGAAAATAAATCAAATTTAATGTGAGCATCCAATGCTTAATTGATAATAGGCTAAGATCACACAGTGAGTGCTCTGGCCAATCGGAATGCTGTGCATTTACAACCATTCCTATTAGAACAGATACAATTCTGCCTATAAAAACCCCATGGAATTGTGCATAACCGAAGACTTTAGGTGGTTGAAATGTCTTTGACCTTGAGAAGAGCTAATGACTGGGACTAAGCAAGGTGGAAATAAGCAACAAATTCAGGACAGGTCTGAACTGAAGAGTGGGATGTCTTAATTAAAGGATGGCCTGATTTAGGTCATCATCATACAGAGAGTAGGTTGGGAGTCTAATTCAGTAGGTAGAGGTTACCAGAGTCATCAAGACTGCCTCTCAAAGGCAGATGATTACGTTGAGTATGTCCTTTTCTCTCCATTTCCCTCCATCTACTTCTGTGATAGGCAGGATAAAAACCCACAATGATGTTCCAGTAAAACAAAGATGTCCTAATAGGTCCTAATAAATATCCTACTCCCCAGAACCTGTGAATGTATTATTTTAGAATTCCTTACCTTACCTTACCAAAGGGGTCATTGCAGATGTGATCAAGGCTGTGGACCTTGAGATGGGAGATGATTTTTACATTGTCCAGGTGAACCCAACTTAATCCTATGAATTCTTAAAAGGGAAGAACATTTTCCAGCTGAAGTCAGAGTCAAAGGGAGATGTGACTATGAAAGAATGATAAGAGAGATGCCACAGGGCCTTCTTTTTTTTTAAGGTTTTATTTATTTATTTGATAGTGAGAGATCACAAGTAGGCAGAGAGGCAGGCAGAGAGAGAGGAGGAAGCAGGCTCCCTGCCAAGCAGAGAGCCCGATACGGGACTCAATCCCAGGACCCTGAGATCATGATCTGAGCCCGAAGGCAGAGGCTTAACCCACTGAGCCACCCAGGCGCCCCCAACAGGGCGTTTTTTGAAAGTGGAAGTTGGAAGCCAGGAGCCAAAGAATGGATGTAGTCTCTAGAAGCTGGAAAGGATGAGGAATGGATTCTTTTTAGAGCATCCAGGCGGGAACACAGCCCTGCCACCACCTTGATGTTATCCCATGAACCCTGCATTGAACTTCTGCCATACAGAAGGTAAAATAATAAAATGTGTTGTTTAAGCCTCTATGTTTATGGTAACTTGTTTCAGCAGCAATAGGAGACTAATACAGTCCCCTAATCTGAGCCACTGACATCACTCGCCTGAGCTACAACAGTACCCCACCGCAACTGGTTTCCCTGCTTCCGATTCTGTCCTTCTACAACCCACAATTGTCCAGAGTTGTCCTCTTCAAAAATACGAGGGCAATGGCATTTTCTAGCTCAAAACTGTTCATTGAGTTGAATGCCCTTAGAATAAAACCCAGAAGTCTGAATGGCCGCTCTTGAACCTTAAATCATACTGCTAACAGCAACCCCCCCCCTTAGACACAGAAGCTCCCTCTCAAGGGTAACTCTACTGAGTTTACTGACTTTTATAATAATTGCTTCCTTAATCTTACTCATAATTTAGTCATCTATATGTATGCCACGTATAATTCAGTTGTGTCAGTTTCTTGAACATTATATAACATCATATAAATGGAATAATACAGTCACCATTCCATTGAGTGGCTTTCACTCACTGCTATCTTTGAGAATCAGGTGTGTGTAGCTGGAGTTTGTTCATTTCATTTTAATAATCCATCTCTGAATTCTTTTGGATTTGTTATGTAAACAACCAAATGATCTATAAACAAAGACAATTTTATTTCCTTCCAAGTCACTTTCATTTCATATTCTTTCTTTATTGCACTGTTTAAGACCTCTGGTAGAGTGGGGTTTCCTGGCTCGCTCAGTCCATAGAGCACATAATTCTTGATCTCTGAGTTGTGAGTTCAAGTACCACATTGGGTGTGGAGCCTACTTAAAAAAAGAAAAGAAAAGAAAAACCTCTGGTACAATGTCAAATTAAAATAGCAACAGCTATTCTCATTTTTCCTTTCAAAAAAAGCTTAGCAAGGTTACCTCATAGGAGGTATGAAGTTTGTTGAAAGTTGTTTTGTTTTTGGAGATAGCATCTATCAGATTAAAGAAGTTCTTCTCTTATATCTCATTTGCTAAATGTTTTAGACAAGGGTGAATGTTGATCTACTGAAGTGATCATGTCAATGATTTTTCTCTTAAACTGTTAATAAATAAATTATATTAATTAATTTTTAAAATATTAAACCAATTTTGTATTTCTGAATTAAATTCCATCTGATCATGGTGTGTGTGTGTGTGTGTGTGTGTGTGTGTGTGAGAGAGAGAGTGTGTGTGTGCTGCTGGATTCGGTTTGCTATTTTATTCAGAATTTTTACAACTATGGTCACAAGTGAGATTGTCCATTAATCTTCTCCACGGTGTTATGTGCTGATGGGATTTATTCATTTATTCTTGTGCACTTGCTTTAATTACTAAAGACTTACTGAATATTTAAATTTCTATTAAAACTAGTTCTCTTTCCTTGTTTTCTTGAAAATTCTAGTTGAAAAATCAGCTTATCTGGTTATAGGAAAAAATAATCTTGGTGTTTTTATTAGATTTGAATTAAAATTGTTAGTTAGCAAAGATTGACACCATTATGATTTTGAATCTTTATATCAAAACATGTAGTATGCCTTTTCATTTGTTCCTTTATATTCTTTATGCCTGCTTTAGAGGTTTTTTTCCCTCTTAATAAAAGCCTGCAAGTTTTCTTGGTAAATTTATTCATAGGTGTTTTACTATTTTTGTTGCTGTTGTAAATGGAGTTTTGTATGAAAGCTATTGATATCTATGTGTTAGTTTTATAAGCTGATACATTACTACATTTTTTATTGCTAGTATAGGTTTTTAGATATAAAATCTTATCATTCCTTCTCCTTTCCAGTTTTTATACCTCTCTTTTTTTCTCATGATAATTTTATGAGATTGTAAATCTGGAAAATCATTAAATGGTAATGTTAGTACTTGGTATCCTGTACCTATGAAAATACTTCCAGTGTTTCTTTATTAACAATGACACTGATGGGGCACCTTGGTGGCTCAGTCTGTTAAGTGCCTGACTCTTGATTTTGGCTCAAGTCATGGTCTCAGGGTACTAAGATCGAGCCCCACATGTCCTTGGGCGTGGAGCCTGCTTAACATTCTCTCTCTCCCTCTCCCACTGTCCCTATCACGCTAGCTCTCTCACTCGCTCTTTCTCAAAAAAAAAAAAAAAAAGAACGATACTAGCTTTGGGTTTGGGACAGAGGTAACTACATTATCTCCTAAGCAGTTAACCACTGATTACTGTTTTATTGAGTGTTTATCGAGAATGGATGTGGATCTTTCAAATATTTTTATATCTGGAGATTTTCATATTTTCCCTTTTGACACATTAAAATGATAATTACATCTATATAGTTGCCAACATTGAACCATCTTTGCATTCCTGGGATAAATCCCACCTGGTCATAATGATTTTCTATTCTGCAGGGCAAGAATATTTAGAGCAGCATTATTTATAACATTCAAAAACTGGAAATAATCTTCAAGTTCGTCAACAGAATAATAGACAATTTGGGGTACTTTCATACACAAACTATTTAATGGAAATCAAAACATCACAAACATTTGCACTAAGGCAGGCAAATCCCACAAACAAAACTTTGAGTTCTTCACTCCTCAAAAAAGCCAGGTGTGAAAGAATATATACTGCATGACTTCATATATATGAAGTTCAAAAGGGGGCAAAACCAAACTACAGTGTTTAGGAATGCATACATAGGTGATAAACACATAAAGAAAACAGTTATCATGAAAGTTAGGATCATGGTTATGTTTAAATGAGAAAGGTGATTGGGCACAGTTACTAGTGAGGTTTCTAAGGAGCTGGTGGTGTTTGATTTCTTGATCTAGGTAGTATTTGCATAGGCTTGTGTTTTATAATAATTTATGGAGCTTTGCCTTTATATTTAATGCAGTTTTTCCATTGTGTATATGGCAAAATGAAAAGGTTTTAAAATTACTTGGTAATAATTTATTCACAATTTTTGCATCACTATTCAGAAGTGAAATGTTTTCCCTTGCTTTTGTTTTTTTTTTTCAAGATATACAATGAAATATTACTTAACCTTAAAGAAAAAAGAAGGAAGTGTTGTCATTTGCAAAGACATTGGTGAACCTGGAGGATATTGTGCTAAGTGAAATAAACGAAACACAAGACAAATACTGCATGGTATCATTAGATGTAGAATAAAAAAAAAAAAAAATCAGACCCACAGAAGCAGAGAGTAGAATTATGGTTACCAAGGGTGCGGGAGTAAGGAAAATGGGGGGATATTGGTCAAAGGGTACAAAGTTGTAGTTACAGAGGATAAGTGTAAAGATCTAATATGAAACACCATGACCGTAGTTAATAATACTATGTTGAATACTGAAAACATGCGAAGAGAGTAAGGTTTTAGGTGCTCTCTTCAAACATAAAATGGTAACTATGTGAGATGATTTGTTAATTAGCTTGATGATAATCATTTCACTGTGTATATGTGGTATACATCCAGTTTTTACTGAAAAAATAAAATATTTTTTAAAGAAAAAATTATATGTAGATCTCTGTGGTAATAGCTAATGGGAGCAGAGCTTCACTGTGGGGTCATGAAAATGTTTTAGAATTGATTGTGGTGATGGATGCACAACTCTTGTCAATATACTAAAAGCTATTGAGTCGTACACTGTCAGTGGGTGAAAAGTATGTTATGCCAATTTTCTCTCAATATAGCTGCTTAAAAACTGAAGTCCCCTCTCCTACAGTTTTTCTGCTCATTTCTCTTTGTAAATATCCCTGTTAGGTTTTACTCTGCTGATCTCCTTTTTTGGTGCCTGTGCAGTTTGTAACTTAAATGCCACGCCATGAATCATATCATATTTTTTTTTCTCATTTAATGCATCTTTGCCTGGATAAACAGGAAATATTGTCCCCGAGATCACAAATCCTAGATTGGCTTAGGTATAAATTCTGACTTTCACCCTTACTAGCTTTGTGCCCCAGTTTCTTCATCTACAACATGGACATAATGATGGTAACTACCTCATTGCTTTTGGAGGGAGGATTGCATATGTTAATAAATGTACAACACTTAAAACAATACTTGCCATTGGGGCGCCTGGGTGGCTCAGTCGTTAAGCGTCTGCCTTCAGCTCAGGTCATGATCTCAGGGTCCTGGGATCAAGCCCAGCATCCAGCTTCCTATGCAGCAGGGAGTCTGCTTCTCTCTCTCTCTCTCTCTGCCCTTCCCCCGCTCATGCTCATGCTCTCTCTCTCCCTCTCTCTCTCTCAAATAAGTAAACAAAATAAAAAAAAAAATACCTGGCATATGGTAAGTGCTGTATAAATGTTGAGTTAAACATTCTGTGCTATTAAGCTCTGCTAAGATGATGACTCCTGCTTCTTTCTTTTAGTTTGGATTTGCCTGATAGACTTCTGTCTGTTCTTTTCTCTCTTTTTTTTTTTTTTTTTTACTTTTCTGAATCACTTAATTTTAAATGTGTGTCTTGTGTGCTGCAACACATCTGAAATCCATTTTCATTTAGCAGGTAATTTTGCCAAAGTTAGATATATTTTGTATTAATTCTATCACTTTATCTTATATAATGTAGTCTTGTTAAATTTTTAAAAGTATTTACAGGGGTACCTGGCTGGCTCAGTCAGAAGAGTATATGACTCTTGATCTCAGGGTCATGAGTTCTAGCCCCACATTGAGTGTAGAGATTACTTAAATAAATAAAACTTTAAAAATTAATTAGTTAAAATGTGCACTCTGTGATCAGTTTTCTTCATTTCATTTATCTGGTGAAGTTATTTGGTGTGCTCTTCTTGGAAAGTTTATGGTTTTTCTATAGTTATCTTTAATTATGAATTCCTCTTTGTCCTCTGTTTAGTGATTGTCTATTCTTCTAACTGTGAAGAGTTAAACAATTAGAGCATTTCCTCCTCTTCTCCCCCTCATCTCTCCTCCACAAAATTGATTTTAGTCAATATTATTTTTCTTGGTACTTGCCTTCATATAGTCAAGTATGTTTAGGTTTTTATTTCTTGATTTCTCAACTTTATTTTTTTTAAAAAATGTATTTATTTATTTGAGAGAGAGAGCACGAGTGGGGGAGTGAGGACAGAAGAAATTGGAGAAGCAGGCTCCCTTCAAACCCCACACAGGCCTCAATCCCAGGACCCTGGGATTATGACCTGAGCTGAAGGCAGATGCTTAATCAATTGAGCCACCCAAGTGTCCTTTGAGTTGTCAACTTCATTTTTTTTTAAAGATTCTATTTATTTATTTATTTAACAGAGAGAGAGAGAGAGAGAGAGAGAGAGATCACAAGCAGGCAGAGAGAGAGGGGGATGCAGACTTCCTGCTGAGCAGAGAGCCCGATGCGGGGCTCGATCCCAGGACCCCGAGATCATGGCCTGAGCCGAAGGCAGAGGCTTAACCCCCTAAGCCACCCAGGTGCCCCTGATTTGTCAACTTCAAATGAAATTCTTTGACATCCAGTTCTTGCACAAGACAACAAACACATTTATTCTTCCTTCTGATGGCTTTCCCTCATTCCTTCCCAATCTTTTAGTTCTACAATACTGTATCAGCCCTCTAACCCATATTTCTTCGAGTTTTAGTGGTATTGCTAAGTATATTCCGGTTCCTCCAGTCTCTTCCCCAAACTTCTTGATTGAATGAATTTTTTCCTTTATTCACTTCCACAAAAAGGGATCAGCAAAATAATATTTCTCCAGTTTTTGCATCTTAAAATTATGGCATATAGCTTTTGTACTTAATGAAGAGGTTGCAAGTAGATAAAGTGCTTCCCTCAAACTTTCTTTTCTTGAGACTCTTGGTAGGTATTTTATCTGGTATTTGGCTGCTTTGTAGAAAATCATGAACTAGCTTGAGGTTTTTTTACCCTCCTTATTAAACTGGCTTGATTTTTCACCTGTGTGCACAAAAGATTTGTTTATCTTCTAAGCCTGGTAACTTTTTACTGGGCTCTGTCTCATCTATCATTCTGGGTCTTTCTTTATTTCTGTTTCATTGGCAGTAAGGATCTCATTTCTATTTTCTGTGAATGTACTGTGTTTTCCATGGTATCTGTTCACTCTCTGGCTCCTTTTTGCTGTCATTTCCTAAATTCTAGTTTTTCCCCAGGATGCCTGGGTGGCTCAGTCCATTAAGTGACTGCCTTTGGCTGAGGTTATGATTCCAGGGCCCTGGAGTCCAGTCCCGCACTGAGCTCCCTGCTCAGTAGGGAGTCTGCTTCTCACTCTCCCTCTGCTGCTCCCCCTGCTTGTCCTCTTTCTCGCTCTGTCTTTTTTAAAAATTCTGTTTTTCCCCTTACACACTTTTCCTAAATTCTGTCAGTCTATACCTTATTTCCTCCTGTTCTCCCACCCTATATTCCTTGAATTCGTCCATTTCTACCTTGTTATCTATCGTCTTTCATCCAGGTGACCCTTTTATTTTGAAGGGTTTTTCCCCTCCAAATTCATGACAAAATATTGTTCACAATTTTCATCTGTCCTGTGGAAATAAATTGCAAAAAAGAAGTGCAAAAGGATGTTCAAAGATTTTGCTCCTTGTCTTTTGTCTTTCAGTACCTATATATAGATGATGTGATCATTTTCTTATTGTTTTATTTTTTATTTTATGCATCACTGAATGATTTTCCTTCTCCTAGACCAGGCATTCATTAAGTGTTTTCCAGAGTCCGGTTGGCCTTCCTTTCTAGCACAGCTCCACAGGGTCAAGGTTCTTCTCTTCCCAGGGCTTCTACCACAATAGAGTGCTTCCTAAAGTGTGTCTTATCCATCCAAGTCTTCATTCGGCCTTGCTTTCTCCTTTTCATTGAACTCACTGTGGTTCTCTTGTGGGTAGAAAGTGAACTTTGGTTTCCACACACACTTTCTCCAGGAAAAGTTCCGACTTCTGCCTCTTAAGGCGCATCCCTCACTTTCAAGAAGTGAATTTTTTGTGGCATTTCCTGAGATCTGTCAACCCTGGGCTCCAACCACTGAGATCTTAAGATCTCTCTTCAGCCTCTCTCCACTTCCTCGTGAGAGGACTCAGTTCCTTTAGAAAATACTTAAAATATGTTTGAATCGCTCTTGAAGTTTTATTCAAAATGGCATTTTTGTCTTGCCTTTCCATTTCTCATTTGCTTTGGGGTGGTTTCTGGAGAGAGAAGGTATAAAGCGACATGACACAGCCACGGGTATATGCTGACTTTCTACCCCATCCCCAGCTTCCGCCCAAAGAATATTCTTTTATATTTTTGAAGATTCTTTCTCCTACCACCTGAGTTTCTTGAACAGTAGCCAGAAATACTTTTAGAACATCTTCTTTGCAACGGCAGCCATTGCTCATTGTATGGCAACCTGATTTATGAGACTTCTCTACCACAGAATGGATGGTGCTGAGCATAAACTCAAACAGCAGTTACCTGAACACCCAGACACCTGAGGTTTCATCCTCCAATCTGTCAGTTCTGTCAGGGTGAAATGTGGACCTTCTCAGCCTTCTGCTGTCCCTGTTGCTTCTTTCAGAATGGTTGCATAGAGGAATAATCGGGAGGCTGGCTTTCCGGCTCTATACAGACAGCCAGACTCTAAAAGAAGGCAACCTGTGCCTTTCCAGATTCCTTCCTGACCCCTCTCCCACCGAACCTTCTTGCACACATCCCCATTTACTCCAGGAAAGGGTCACTGGCAATTGACAAATTGTTTATGAACCAATCTCTCCCGGCATATGGAACCAGAGAGCACACTCAGGTTTGAGGATTTGATGAAGGGATTATTACTTAACCCCCTCAGATTGTGAACTGTCCACTAGAGTCTGGGGAAAGCAGTCAAGGGATAGCACAGTATCCTGAAGAGTGCGCATGTTATGGGAGCCATAGAAGGGATTATCTGGAGTGGGCTTCCTGGAGGGAACGGTGGCCTTCGGTAGAGGGAGGCAGACCACGTAAGGAGGGAAGCAGGGGGAAGAATCCCAGTCTCTCTCCTCTCACTCTCCCAGCTCCTGCATTGCTCTCATTGGCCAAACTCAATTTAAAGCCAGATGGCAAATAGAGCCCATCGATCGGTCTGTAAAGATCAGCCTCCCACGGCAGAGGGGAGGAGAGTGGACGGTGGGTCTGGAGGGGCCGACAGAAGACAAACAGCTCTCCACGGATCCACCAATTGATTAAGCAATATTTGAAAGGGACTTTATTCTGTAGCCAACATGTTGCAAAGATTGTTGACTTGCAGAAAGCAAATACAAGATTGTTCTAAAGAAAATATAAATCTGAGGCCAGGTGTCAATTAAAAGATAAATTTTAGGGTTCAACGCAATTATGTCTCATCATGAGCAAAGGAACAAATCTCTGGATTTAAAAGCTAAGGCAGAGAAATGTTCAATCACACGCCCACTGAGCATTCTCTGAAAATCATCAACTTTTTATCACCATTTTATCCTGAATCTTCCAACCACTTATGCATTCTCCATAAACAGTCTGCCTCTTCCCTCCCTCGTTTTCATGCCTACTCTTTCTCCTAGGCGGGCTTTTCCAGTTCTTTGATGTCAGTTTCTGTATCTTCTCTAATGAGACTCCGAACTAGTTCTCCAGCTCGGCTGTCTAGGTACACAGAAGCCCACAGATCTAGGTACCTAGGGGACAGTTTCACTTGGATGCCTTACAGACATTTTTAATGTATATACTGAAAACCTAACTCATTATCTTAAGCCCTCCCAATACGCCTCCGTTCAACACACAGTCTTGTGCCTCTGTCGGCATTCTCAAACTTAGTAACATGGCGTGGTCTCCATAATTTTTGTTTCCTCACGAAAATAGACAAATATATGGAAGGGATTTCTTTTGTAGCAGAGAAATAGGTAAATTTACAAAATTTTCCATTGGTGTTTGCTAGAATGAGGCAGAAATCAGAAATTTCTAGAGCCTATATAGGAGTCAGTTTCCCAAAAGCACATCCCAGACGTAGTCCTCAACACCCTCTCCTCCATTTCCCACACCCGGGTGGTCATAAGTCTCTCCACTTCCGTTCCTGCTGCTCCCATCCTGACACAGAGCCTCATCATCTTTCTCCTGGAGCACTGACAAGCCTTCCCGTGTTCTTCCTGCCTCTCAGTAGTACCCCTGCCAATACTTTCTCTTCACAGCAACCAATTACCTTCCTGAAATGTAATTCTAGTCCCACTATCCTCCTTTTTAAAGAATAAAACAAAATAAATAGCTATCTCTTCCTTGTTTGCTGGGCACACAAATGGTTCCTTTGTGTGTGTGAGTCTGTGTGCGCACACGCACCCACCTGACAACATACCTTACATTTGAATTCATGGTCTTTTTAGACAAGGCATGTCCTCTTTAGTTACTCACTGGCATGTAAGCTACCTTCTAGGTCACGTCCTCTTATCTCTAGAATAAAGACCCAAGTCCTTAGCATGGAAATCAACTTACCTTTCCAGCCTCATCTCCCTCCCCAACCCACTGCCTTACAACAACCCATCAACCTTTCACAGTTCCCTAAAATGTTTTCTGGGTGCCATGCACATTTTTCTCTCCCCAAGGAGTTCCAAATCCTCCTCAAATTGCCTCAAATATCACCTCCACCATGACACCTTCAAGAACTCTGGCATTGTTTACTCCTATCTCTGTGACTTTGTGGCGCCCCGTCTATCTCTGAGCTTCACAGTAAATAACATCTTTAAATTTCTGTTTATTCAGCTACTTTACGAGCATCAAAGGCCTGGACTGTATTGTAGTTTTTCTTTGTCATTCCTTCTCTGAATACAAAACTTGGAAGATAGCAAGGGCTCCATCAAAGTTTATTAAGTAAATGAACACTCTATTAACCTAATTTATTGAGCAGTCTTAATGCCATCTCTCTTATGTCTCAATGTTATATTTCACTGAAGCTTTCTCTAATGAATTTTGTGAGAAATATGGACTATTGTTACAGTATCCTTTGATCATATAGGAGTTTAATTCCTGTTTATACTTTTCTTGTATTACTAGAAATAATGACTTACCCTACAGTGGCAAATCTCCGAGATTTATGTTTAAGGAAATTGTTACGGTTAGAGAAATTTGCCAAGCCTGACTCTGCCAGGCTCTATGCCATGTATCTGAGCAATTAATTCTCTACTGTGTTATGTTTAGCTTTTAGCTCTAGAAAATGCTCATTATTAATCTCCTTTGTGCAGATTTATCCAACTGTCTCCTCTTTCTTTCATTAAACTCTCTCAGTAAAGCCATATTCCTTCTGTTTTCAATTGTGAATTTCTCTTCTCTAGAGTTTCCTGACATAGAATCTATTTGAGGAAACTTTGGTTGAAAAGAGAAAGAGGAAAATAACTTTTTTTTTTTTTAAGATTCCCTCTTTTCACCTAATTGGAAGAAATTTCTTTTAAGGGTAAACAAACGTGTCATAAAATAACATACACCTTGAAATACACATGCAACCACAATGTTGTTATAAATAGATTTTCTTATCAGAGAAGGCAACAGGCACATCAGCCACCTTGGCAAGGTCATATTTCATAGAGACAGCTGAATTCACCCACTGTTGAATTATGTCGTGAAGCTAGTCATTTAACATTGTCATCTACTTTGATTGACACCAAAAGGCTTCCGGGACAGTAAACGTGAAGACATTAGAAAAAAATCACTTACAAAATAGCTTGATAGCTGCTGTTAATGAGTTTTAAATGTGGTACAACAACTTAATCAAATCAGACAGCTCCATAAAAGAATTAATTTGGTCATTGGCTGTCTTTACAAAATGACTTTGTTTTACTCAGTAAGGTGAAAATTTTTCTGTAACTAAAACCTTCACAACTAAATTCAGAATGGCATGGCCCGCGGTAGGAAACAGATTTTCCAAAGTTTCCCAGAGCTATTTGTTTTGTGGCCTCCTGTCGAATGAGCTGTACACCTTTTCTTAAATTTCATTTCAATGAAAGAGAAAAAGAATGAAGATGACAGGTATTAAAAACCACGAGCCCACACTTAGAACCTCTATTTTTGGTAATATGTACATGAAATTTCAGGAACTGGAATGACTCAGAGGTGCTATTTTTTTTTTTAAGATTTTATTTATTTATTCGACAGAGAGAGAGATCACAAGTAGGCAGAGAGGCAGGCAGAGAGAGAGGAGGAAGCAGGCTCCCCGCAGAGCAGAGAGCCCGATGCGGGACTCGATCCCAGAACCCTGAGATCATGACCTGAGCCGAAGGCAGCGGCTTAATCCACTGAGCCACCCAGGCGCCCCGAAGAGGTGCTATTTATAGGCTACCAATGGGAGAGAATTGGGAAGTGTCCCCATGCCGTCCCAGGCCACACCAGTCATGTCTTACAATGTCAAGAGAAAAACATACATGGGACAATAATCTGCCAAAGGCAGGAAAGTCCTGTTTTATTTTTTGCTACACTTTGGGCTCAAGCTCCAGAAGAGATTATTAGAAAGGTGGGCTGGGTCCCTGTAGAACTGTGGGCTTTTGCCCAGAGTAGAAACCTACGAAGACTCCTTTCCTATCTATCCCAGCGGAGCCCCCAAACCTTTTAGTGTACCTCAAAATGGAAGTTGATTCTAAATTCAACTTTAAGGAGAAAATCTCTTGTGGTCAGAATTAACCCACCAATTGGTAAATCCCCCACCACTGGTATGGATCAGTGCCTCTTTGATTGATCACCAGATTAGTCAGCTTGCGTTTGGGCCTGTTAATGAAATTTCGTATCTTTAAATATCAGGAATCCCCTTCAACATGGCACCGAGAGGCAGGATAACTGGGACAGAACAGGGAAAGAGCAGATTCATAGAACCTACCTCACACTTACATGGGCTCCATTCTTACCAACAACCAAGGTACCTGTGCTTTTCAAATTACGATTTCTCCTCTGTTCTCCCCTTCTTCTCTTTCGTAAAGCCCTGTATGTAGTGCTTGCCGCTATTTGACGTTTATATTTGTGTTTACTAAACATATTTCTGTATCATCTATGAGCTTGTCCCATGAGGCAGGGGACCATGCCTTGTTTCATCTCAGCAACTAGAACAGAGCCCAGGAAGAGCAGAATATGCATGTATTAAATGAATGGATAAATACAAGAGAGAGATCACTAGATTTCACTGTCCTTAAAAGTTCTCCTCTTAGCAAATGTGGCTCGATCATGTTGCATTGCCGCAAGCGCCTTTATCTTTCACAAAGAGCTTTCACAAACATGTCCTTATTACCAAGATGACAAGCAGGATTACCCCTTCCCCACCTACAGAAGAGATCTGGAGATCAGTGAGGCTAAGCAGTTTGCAGGAAGTTGCCCACCTGATTCATGGCAGAACCAGGCTCTGAACCCGTCTCCTAAGGCTAAGCCGGGCCACTCTAGAGTGCACGAAGTTTTCAGCTGGCGCCCGTGAATGAGATTTTGTCCTTGCCCTCAAAAATACTCACCATCTCACACTAGCCTAGTTTTTTGAACATGTAAATTTTCAAGTTACGTTGTTGAATCTTGTTGTGTGGTTGGAATCCTACCCTGCCCGCAGATTCAATAATACGCAGGTTAAATGGGAGGAAAAGCAAGGTTTGGTGGCTTGCACGTACATTAACAACTATTGCTTTGGGTTTGAAACAAGATTTTAACCATTCTGCACATATGTTCGGCATCCTCACGGTAGTACTTATTTGCAGAGCTGAGGCCAGAAGGCTTAAATTTATGAAATGACTGTGGAACTTCTTCAGCATGTACAGTGAGAGCCGGGATGGGATCGTCAGGGAATTAGTTGTGTCGGAAAATATTAGCAGCCAGTGCATTTTGTCTTTTCCCCTTACTCCAGTGTTAGCGTTCCATAGAATTCCAAGTGAGAAAAGAACCTGCAGAGGTGTGAGGTGGAAATCATATTACCACATTCGAGCTGGTGAGATCTGAGGTGATGGGGAAGAAAATGGCACCTGAGTCTAAGAGAGTAATCTTCCAGGATTTGTACCAGGATGTGTTATATTTTAACAAGAAGAGTTACCAGAAGGGTCCGTTTCGGGAATGTCACATGAGCCCCTGGAAAAGATAGAGGGTTGCTTGGCTGTCACACTCGCAGAAGCCCCGCAGGGACGGGTGGGGTCCCACCAAATAACAATTTACAAAATAAACCCATTGTCTTGTTTGTCTCACGATAGATGACTTCAAAACAAAAAGAGAAAAACAACCCTGTAAGTGAATAGAAATTCGGGAAATAAAGTAAGTGATAAAGGATTTGTTTTCCCATGGAAGGGGCACATAGTGTGTATGGTTTGTGGAGGCAGTGATTCCTGGCTTCAAGATAGGGGAGAAGAATACTCAGGGAGAGACGATTAAAAACGATGGTGCAGAGGCAGAAGGCATCTGTCAAAGTTGCAAGAGGTCTTGAGGGAGTGGTTTTGTATGAGGCATGGACCGTGGCGGCAACAGATGAGGTCAGCTTTGGCTCCAAATGACCTGAAAAATTTTTTTTTTTTTAAGATTTTATTTATTTATTTGACAGGGAGAGATCACAAGTAGACAGAGAGGCAGGCAGAGAGAGGAGGACTCAGGCTCCCTGCTAAGCAGAGAGCCCAATGTGGGGCTCGATCCCAGGACCCTAAGATCATGACCTGAGCTGAAGGCAGAGGCTTAACCCACCGAGCCACCCAGGCGCCCCAACCTGGAGATCTTCTGCACAAAGTTCCCAGTCAAGCAGTGCCAGGTCATAGAAACCATTGCCGTATGGATTGAAACCTTGTCAGGATTTTTGTTAGTCATCCCTCTTACACAGGATCCAGGCAACTAAATTACCACTCACCGAATACTAGAATGAATATCATGTCAAGATTCAATCTTTTCTTTCATTTTGCACGAAAGATATAAAACCAGATAGCGGTAATATAGGTTACATTTGAAACGGACAATTTTGGATTGTACCTAGTCTAGAGACATTCTCTAAATGACATTTTAAAGGAAAAAAAATGTTGAGGACAATTACATGGTGTAATTGGACAAAGTGTATTTTTATTTCCGATCCAATGACCATCTGCAAGGACTATGGGCAAGGAGATGAATTATACCCTGTGCTGAGCAGACTGAAGGGCATTATTCACAAGAAAAGAAAATCTAGCTTCCTTTACATACCAATACCACTTGCCTACTGGTTGTTTTTTTTTTTTCCTCATGGTGAGAACTTAAATTTTTAAGTTAGAGTTTTAAAAATTCTCCAGAGACTTTGAGCCATCATTGAGTAATCCATCAAAAATCCAGAGGCATTAAAAGTTCTGTGACTAATATGTGTGAAATGTTTGAAGATGAAACTCTCTTTTGTAATTATACACTGCAGAATATGGAACGGTTTCTGTCTTGTGAATTACCTACCTGAGGATACTATTCGAAAGTTCTATCTTGCGTAAATAACAGTCAGCCTCTTCTAAAAGAGTAGTGCTGTTTTCATACCTGGAATAGAAATTATTTTAGAATCATTTCCATGCAACATTTTTTCATTATTATTTAGTTCTACTGACTATGGAAGGGAAGTAAACTCACACAGCTGGCTCTTTTCAGACCGAGTGAGTCAATTTATTTTTGTTCCAATATTGTAGGAAGAGAAAAAGGTTAGAATTACCTTTTGGAGTTGATGTGGTATTTCCCCTTGATGCCTAAACAAATGGAAGAAAGCAGCTTGGCCAGCCTTAGGCTCCAGGATAGGAAGGGATTTCCCTTGTAGTATGTTTTGTCTGAAATCTGGTGCTTTTTCATAATGATGAGGGATTTAGATACTGAACTTAATCCTTCAAACAAACCCAATGCTTTGTGACTTTTTTCAGATATTGCCCTGGTTCATAAAGAGGGAGAGACTTAAATTTTAATTCTGATCTAGTGTGAGTATGCTGTTTTGAATTATACACTAAAATAATTTGAGAGATGGGGTGATCTCGCACAAACCTATTCCTTCCCCAGTGATATGGTGCCTGGTAGGTGCAAGGTGGGCTTCAGGAATACACAGGGTTTCTCTCCCTTTATTTTGGTAAGATTTATGTAACATAAAATTTACCTTTTTAACCATTTTTTAGTGTAGAATTCAGTGGCATTAAGTACATTCACATTGTTGCACAACCAACACTACTATCCCTATCCAGAACTCCATCATCATCCCAAATTGGAAGTCTGGACCTATTAGACCATAGTTCCCCATTTCTCCTTTCCCCAACCCTACTTTCTATCTCTATGAATTTGACTATTCCGGGTACCTAATATGAGTGAACTCATATTATCATACAGTATTTGTCCTTTTGTATCTGGATTATTCCACATAGCATGTTCTCAAGGCTCATTCATGTTTTAGCATGACAGAATTTCCTTCCTCTTTAAGGCTGAATATAATCCATTGTATGTACAGACCACACTTTGTTTATACATTCATCTATCAATAGACATTTGGGTTTTTCCACCTTTCGGCTATTAAGAATAATGCTGCCCAATGGCCATAGTTGCCAAACTGTGGAAAGAACCAAGATGCCTTTCAATAGACAAATGGTTAAAGAAGATATGGTCCGTATATACAATGGAGTATTATGCCTCCATCAGAAAGGATGAATACCCAACTTTTGTATCAACATGGAGGGAACTGGAGATTATGCTGAGTGAAAATAAGTCAAGCAGAGAGAGTCAATTATCATATGGTTTTGCTTATTTGTGTCATGAGGAATAACATGGAGGACATTGGGAGATGGAGAGGAGAAGTGAATTGGGGGAAATCGGAAGAGGAGATAAACCATGAGAGACTGTGGACTCTGAGAAACAAACTGAGGGTTTTGGAAGGGAGGGGGTGGGAGTTTGGGGGAGCCTGGTGGTGGGTATTAAGGAGGACACGTATTGCATGGAGCACTGGGTGTGGTACATAATCAATGAATCCTGGAACACTGAAAAAATAAAACTAAATTAAAAAAAAGAATAATGCTGCCATTGACATTGGAATATGGATCAACAGATATCTGTTCAAGTCTCTGCTTTCCGTTCTTTTGGTATATATCTGGCCATGGAATTGCTGGCTTATATGTTAATTCTATGTTTAATTTTTTTGAGGAACCACCACAATGTAGGAATGTACAGGTTTTTTTTTCTTTGTTTGTTTTTTAGATTTTTATTTATTTGAGTGAGTGAGAGCATGAGAGGGAGGAAGGTCAGAGGGAGAAGCAGACTCCCCATGGAGCTGGGACTCCAATGTGGGACTCAATCCCAGGACTCAAGGATCAAGACCTGAGTCAAAGGCAGTCAGTTGCCCAACCAACTGAGCCATTCAGGCACCCAGGAATGTACAGTTTTTAACCAACACTCCAGGGGGTCCTGTGATCAGGTAATTTGGGAAGCACTTGTTTTTTCAGTGACATATTGCTGAAAACCAACCTCCCCCAAATTCATAGCTTAAAATAATATTCATGCATTAAGCTCACAATTCGGCTGGTTGGCTCTTCTGAGCTGGGAAAGACTTATCTGACCTCTTTCAGTTTAGCTCAAGCTTTCATGGTCGCATGGCTGGTCGGCTGGGTGTCACCTGGTCCCAATTTGCCTTATAGTGGTTGTTCAGCTGTTTGGTGGGAGCAATGAGGTGACTGGGCCTAGGATCTCTCATTGTCCAGCAGGCTAGTCCAGGCTTGTTCACTTGGTGGCAAGGTTCCCAGCCCCAATGCACAAGCACTTTTCAAGTATTTTCTTGCATGACTTTCCCTGTCCCACTGGCCAAAGCTCGTCACCTGGCCACACCCAGAGGCAGTATGGAGGACACTACCAAAGCGTGCGGATCTGGCAAGGCAGAGAAAGAGCTGAGACCATTACTATTATCCTTCCACCACAACTTACCTGATGGATTCAATAGTCTGACAAACTCTGAGTTATCCGAAAACATCCTCTTGCAGTTGGAGAGCAGTAAGTGGAACATAATGCCTCTGACGTTGCATGCAGGCCTCAAAACTACATGTCCCTACTGCTCTGAAGTGCTCTCCATGTGTGTGTTCATTCATTCATTTAATAACCATTATTGTGGGGACACCTGGCTGGCTCAGTTGTAGAACATGTGACTCTTAATCTCTGGATCATGAGTTCGAGCCCCACATTGAGGACAAAGTTTAATTAAAAAATAATACATACATATTTATTGTGCATCTGCCTGTGTCTGGGACTCTTCTAAGCCTTGGGTACACAGCCGTCAGCAAATAGTCCAGTTCCTGTTCTGTCAGGACTTGCATTCTACTGCAGGTGGAAAGTTTCAGGAGTGAGAATAAATGTGTTTGGATCTCCCACACATATCCAGGATGGTGTTTAAAAAAAAGAGAGAGAAAAAGAAAAAGAGGAAGCCTGGGGAGTACGCTTTATTTCCCATTCTCCACCCTTTGTGCTTTCATGAATATTTGAATATAGGAAAATAATTTGGTTGATTCATAGTTCCAAATATTTGAATGCCAGGAAGCAGATGTAAAGCTCTGTAGGACATAAGAACTTCCAACTTGTAATCTTGATAAAAGACACATGGATTTGTCTCTCACCTCTTTCACATTTTCTGCAAGGTTTTGTGGCTAAAACTTTTGGCCCCCTTGCTGCCCAAAGGAGAGCCCCAGATCTTCACAGTTCAGAGGGCACTGAAGGGTCATATACAGCTGAATAGTGATGGATGTCTAGGATAGACATTTTCTTTGGACACTTCTTTCTTTTTTGCTATTGTGTGTATTTGGTCCTGTGGGAGTAGAATGGATCTCAGTATTTTCAGAGTAGCACTAGTTTGTTGGAAAGGTTGATTTTTATAGACTAAAAGTGACATCAGCTTAATGTCCAGCCAATGGTTCATAGGTGCTGGGACACTTGGTTTTAAGTAATGTTGCCAAAGAAAACTCACAGTATACACAAGAACTTCCTCTGGGTAGCAGCCAAGCTTCATGTTTCTGTGTACTGAGACATCACAGGGGAAGGGAAGCAGACGATTACCCGTGGAAGGGTTCAAAGCATGCACTTCAGAGTCAGACAGATGTATCTGTTATTAGCATTGACCTTGGGCAAAAGATTTAACCTCTTTGAGTCTCAGTTTGTTTGTCTATAAGACGGGATAATGATACTATCTACCCCGTGAAATTTGGAAATGTTAAAGATTGCATATGGACTCCTCAGCACCGTAGATGTAGTAGGCACTTGGTAAGAATACTAGCTAAAGGCTGTTATCTTAATAAATGCTGTTATGATCTATACTTCCATCGCTACAAAAAGTGCCTTTGACCACCATGGCTGTCGGTGCCAGAAATTAAGCTCCAGGGGAGGTGGTCTTTGAACCACCCTAGCACCATTTCAAGTGAAGACAAAGACCTTTATGGAACTGAAGCTTGTGTTTATTCGTAGCCAGTCAGAGATTCCTTTTTGGGCTGTTGCCCATTATTTGAGCAATTTTTCAGTGGCTTGGAGTCCCCATAGAAGCAATCCCAAATCAATCTTTTCTCAACAACAACAACAACCAGCACTTCAAATGCTAGCACCTTGCCTGGAATGATATTAGGGTTGCTAGAGAAACCCCCCAAAGCATCTCCTGGGTAGTTTTCCACAGACTTTCTGAAAGAGCACACTATGAAAATGTGAATTTATTCAATCTCATGTTTTCCGTTTTGGGCTGAGATGAAAGTAGCAGCTGGACCCAGTGAGAGTTTGGTTGGGAGTCGACTTTGATGGATGGGAATGGAGTTTTCTCTAGTAAGGGAAGGGACAAATAATTTTGGATCATAGGTAGAGGAACAATGCAATCTGTATTTTCTGGAACAATGTGACTTCGTCATAAATATGAGATACCAGGGAGATGGTCAGATGCTACCTCTGGGTAGCTGGGGTGGGGATTGCAGGGAGTTTGTGCTGGGGAGAAAGCAGGGGAATAAAGAAGTCGGGGGTAGGAAAGGGATCCAGAGGGGAAATGAATGAGGGTAAAAGACCAATTTTTAGACTGAGTTCTGTGAGCAACATTAACTGTAATGCATTGGGAGAAATACCATCTTCTCAGCCTCCCCCATGTGACAGGAAGCTGATTTGCCTGCCTAGATTTATTTCCTTCTAGGGCTATATTTCTCTCCTCACTTTTGTCTCACCTCCTCCCTTGTTCTAGGTGATCTTTTTCCCCCTGAGAAAATAATAATTCTATCACTGTGGAAATTGAGGTGCCTTCCAGTTTCTTACTAGTCTTAGAGTATTTTGTTAGGACAAATTGCCAATTTCCTCTTTTATGGAAAATACTAAAATCACTTTTTTTTTAATAGGATGACCTCGATCCTTTCCCATTTGCTATCCTTCTAATTTCTAGACGAGCTAGAAAAAATTGAATTGAAGGGGTTGTCAGCCTGCGGCAATAGCCGCATCGAGAGCTCAAAATGTTTGCTCTGAGAGTCCTTGAAGCAGAGTCCTTGGGCATTTCTACCAGTGACCATCCATGAAGTGACAGTACTATAGACAACAAAGCTTCATTATATCTGTTTTATCTAAGCACAAGCATAGGGCTTGGTCTACAATCAGTGCTCAATAGATATGTATCATTGATTAGAGAGATTATCTATGATGTAAACAATAACCATGCAAGATACAACTGGAACCACTGGGATTAATGCTTCCCAACCAGTGGACCTATGCAGCTCTGCTCCAGGTGACATTTCCCTCCTTCCCTGGAGCGCTCTCCTGCAGCCTGAGTCACTGCACTGAAAACGTGTGGCCCATGGTCTCCACCCTAGGAAGCCAGGATACTCCATGCATGTCAGTCATCTGAACCATGGTTCCAGGACACCTGGGCATTCTGGACCGAACACCTGGCCCATTTCTCCCTAAATATGTCAAAGAGAATACTCTAATTAGTTTGGAGATGGAAATTCTCAGACTATTTCTGAAAGCAACTACCACCAGGAGACGAGTTGATTTAGTTCACCAGTTCTCCTAAAAATGATGTTTGAAGGGCAAGTTGAGATGCCTCTATGTTGCCCCAAGAAATCTGCATGTCGTTCAGCTGTTGAGGACCCTCAACAGGCAGAAAGTTCTTCATCCCCTGATGGTTTAGTGCAGATAAGAAACTTTGATCATTTTCCTTGAATTCTGAAGTGACTGCTGTTTGCCTCTTTGAAGCAGGGAATAGAATGCCCTAGCACTTTCTGGCTGGTAAGGGACTCCTGCTGGGAATAAGCTCTGGCTTTTTGTTTTGTTTTGTTTTTTAATATATATATTTTATTTTTAAGCAATCTCTCACCCACCATGTGGCTCTAACTCACAACCCCGAGATCAACAGTCACAGGCTCCACTGACTGAGCCAGCCAGGCACCCCAGCTCTGGCCTTTTTTTAAGGGTGAGACATGGCCGGAGTGGAACATTATGAGAAGCCCTCACTGGTGCAGCAGCGTTTAGAGCAATGAGAGCTTTTCTGGGGGGAGCCACTGACTCCCCAAGCAGAACTAAGGGGTGGAGAAACATTTTTGTTTTATTGTCTTGGTTTCTCTCTTCTTTACAAGGTCACCCAAACATCCAAACAGGAGTGGAGTCTTAGGGACACGAAAGTGTCATTATAGAGGCAGCCCCTGGAGTCACAGGACACAGTTTCACTGTCGGGGGATAGAAAAGACATGAGAAGTATTCTCCGGGGATACAGCCCAGGTATTTTTGTTTTTTAGCAGATACCCCAAATGATTCTAAAGCCCAACAGGTTTGGGAATAACTGTTTCTGAGAGCAGCCTCCCACGTGTAGTTTACATAGTTGGATCTCAGATGACTTATACCTGCTTTCTTTTTATTTCCTATATAAGCGTCTTCTATTTTCACCTTTTATATTGTGCATATGTAGTATACCATACAATATAATTCTTTTGTATATAGTTACTTTATACTGTATTATCATTTTGTAATATACTGGGAATGGTGACATAGTAACTGTATAAGGACGGCTTATCATATACAAGATATTGTTCCAAGAGTTTTAAATACATTATCACCATTAATTCTCACAATTATTATTTGAAAGAGGTGGTATTATCATCACCATTTTATTTCTTTAATAACATCTTTATTGAGATACAATTCACATACCACACAGTTGGCCCAATTAAAGTATGTGATTCAATTTTTTTTTTTTTTTTTTTTTTTAAGTAAGCTCTAGGCCAAATGTGGGGCTTGAACTCACAGCCTTGAGAGTGAGAGATGCACGTTCCACCACCTAAGCCGCCCGGTGCCCCGTCACTATTTTATAGATCAGAAAAGAGAGACACAAAAGCTAAGAGACTTGCCACAGATACAGCTTGAAGTGGTGGGCTGGGATTTACCTCTGACCTGGTGATTCTGGTGCCCGAGACTTTTTGTTTTTTTAGTACAGTTGACACACAATTACATTCTTTGCAGATGTACAGCTTAGTGATTTGACAACTTTTAATGACCACACTGTGCTAATCAAAGTGACCAAGAGCTTTTGGAAATTTGGAGAGAATTGCATCATCCCTAGGCAGCAGAAGTATAAGACTCTAGAAGAGAGAGAAAGGCCTTCTCTCTCTTGATGTGGAAGTGATGGTTGGGAGTTTCTTGGGCCTTAGATACACATAGACCATCTGTCTATGGCCAGGAGCATACTTCATTGATTGACACCTATGGACTTTGCAGAACCCCAGCAACCTGACTGCGATGGGTGTGGAAGTCGCAGGAAACCCAGATGAGCTCTGCTCTGTGAGTGAGAAAGGAACAGCATCAGTATAAAGCCGCTTTTGCTCTCCAGCCAGCTGGGACCTTCTCTTCATTGGGGAGCCCGTGAACACTGTGAGCAACTGGAAGGGCTTTTATAATAGTCTAGCCTAGGGCCTTTCAACTCAGGTTCCAGAAGACCATGGGTTGACTGGAAGAGTTTTTTTAATTTTTTTTTCAAATAATTTTATTTATTTATTTATTTGACAGACAGAGATCACAAGGAGGCAGAGAGGCAGGCAGGGGAGTAGAGGGAAGCAGGATCCCTGCTGATCAGACAGTCCGATGTGGGACTTGATCCCAGGATCCTGAGATCATGACCCTGAGCCGAAGGCAGAGGCTTAACCCACTGCCACCCAGGCGCCCTGATTGGAAGAATTTTTAATAAAGGTATCTAATGAGGAGGATGGAAAAATGAAGAAAAAATGGTCCCTTTCGCAAGAATTTCGCAGTTTGAGGGGTGGACACTAACAGGAAACCAGCACCATTTCATGTGATGTTTCCATAGACATACTGGAGAGCTGGCCTGGTATCAATGAGGCCAGGGCCCTTCAAACCTTTTAGAGATGGGAAAGTCAAGTCCAAGAAAATCCCCTAAAGGGACCTTGTATTACCATTCATTGTCATGAAAGAGTGGCAGTTGTCCTGGTTGATGTGGAGTGTATCCCAGGCAAAGTGAGCAGTGTGTAACAGGACATAAGGTGAAGGTAGCCCCACATCCCTTAGGTGCCTCATGAACAACCAGAACTAGCCAGCAGGTTGCCAAACTCTTACGTACTCTTTGATGGAGTGCTCAGACCTGGATCTAGAGCCTTCCAAACCCCAAGCCTGGGTCCATGTGTCAGCACGAAGTCCGAGTCCCTGTTTCTTAGGCTCCTGTGATTCTGTATGTAATTTCATACTTATATCCCCTGGAAGGTGGATGATAGTAAAAACCATTCAGTCCCTTTTGCAATACTAGAATTGCCAAGGAGGAAAGAAGCTAATATTTCTCGAGCAGTGACTACTACGCAAAGTGCCTTTTGGGCGGTTAGGATTTTCGCGGGGGGGGGGGGGGGCAAGGACTGGTATTTGCTGCCTTTACCAGCAACTTGTTCATCAAGCTGTAGCAGCTTGCCTTAATTGTCACTGAGAAGCCTCCTCTTTTAACCAGAGAAGTATCACAACTTGTCTTCCCGAGTTCTATTTACATTTGGAAGCATCTCCTTCCTCTAGGAGAAGCATCACTAAATCCTAATGCTACAGCACATTTCCCAGCTGCCACTCATCCCTTAGGGGCTATTAACATTTATTTACATCGACATGGTGGCTCACCACCTTAAGTGAAAGGATAAACAATTAATGTCCCAGCTTGTGGCAGCAGGCTGGCCTTTCTGGGACACCATTAGGACTTGTCCTAGAAAGGGCTGTGCAACATGGCTGCTCGGCCCCAACCTTAACTAATTACTCAATCAACGATTTGGCAGGTCAGTCAATGGGAAACGATGTACAGTCGGCTGAAATTGATCACACTTCATTTCCCATCAATTGTCAAGCCAAATTGTGGATAAAGTCGTAAGTAAAGGATCATTGCCTGTCATTCCTGGGCCCGAAGTGTTTCCCTATCCCTTCCACTTCCTTAGGCCCCAGGCTGATCAATAAAAGCAAGTATTCTGCTCTTACAGAAGGACCCAGGATAGAATGTTTCCCACCTTCTGAGATGCATGGGGAGGGGAGAGTGTTTGCTATTTCACAATTGATGCGGCTGTGCCATATAATCCGCTAACCTTGTCAGGCAGCTCGGCTGTGGAGGCTGGATTTTAAATCCCATGATCCATTATGCATCACTTACTTCCACATCTATTACTGTTCCATCGGCCGAATGACAGGATTCCCCATCAGGGCCTCTGATTGTGTGGGGCCCTTCAACGCTATGCATATGGGAAGGCCTGTGGAACTTCACACATGGGTGATTTACAGGCAATTAGCAGGAGGCAGTGGCAGATTTAGTGTAGCTTTCCCGAAAGTTAGGAATAAAGGATATAAGCAGGCAGACTACCACCCTCCTAAAAGGCATGATCCAAGCAATGAATTCTGTGACTCTAGCCACTGCCCTCTCAGAAGGTGTTGTAAAAATGGGATGTGCTCTTGACTTAGGTGATGGGCTGCTTCCAGAAGCCGCCACTGGCCCACCTGGGTGGACACCCACTGGGTGGGCCACGGAGAGAGCAGGGCCACACACTCAGATTCACGTGTGCCCCTGCCGCTGCCCCCAAACCGCCGACCTCCGTCCTTGCGCTCTGGGGAATGATGGATCCTCAGACAGAGACGGCCTCTGGGACCTGCATGTCAGCCACCAGAAAACAACCAGGATGGAATTTTCTGAGAAACATGGCCATGTGCAGAAATTATCACATGTTCCTCACAATGCTTTGTGAAGTGGAAATTGTGGAGTTTTTCAGTCTTGATTTCACGGCTTAGAAAACTAAGGTTTAGAAATTTGAGCGACCCTCCTTCACGTGTGGCTACTTAATAACAGCTGGGTTTAGACTCCAGGTCTCTAGGGTAAGATACCTCTTTCTCTACAGATTATTTTCTCAGTCAGTAGATTTCAATGTACTAATGTTCTCACACATCTATGCACAAGAACAATTCTCTTGTTCACCCAGCAAATACGTGTGGAGAGCTCACCATGTACCCTCAAGGAGCTCACAGTCTAAGGAGAGAGAGGGCAGCAAGCATCAAAATGACGCAGAATGGACCGTACTGAAGTGGTTGAAGAGTGGGTGTTTGGGAAGGACAGAAGGGTGCTTATTTCAGTCTTAGGTGTGGTCTAACAGAGTTTCTTCTGAGGGAATTGTGTAAAGCCTCAAGGACAGGAAATGGTGTAAGGCTTCAAAGAACCAAGCTGAAAGGACTTTGTAGAAAGAGGGAACAGCATATGCAAAGCTCCAGAGGCAACAGCTTATGCAAAGCTCCAGCGACAAGATAGAACTTAACAGGCAGATGGTTGGAACTTCGAAAATGGTTTGGGAAAGGGGAAAGGTGGGCTGGAGAGGCTTCCATCCTATTCACAGAGGAACTCGTAAGCTTGTAACTGGCTGTTTCCACAGAGCCAGGCTTCTGAGACCAGCATCCCTGAAGGCAGGGGTTCAGATTCAACCGCAGCCAAGTCCTTGTCCTCCTCCTTCTCTCCAGGAGGAAAGATGATTGACTTTTAGTCATCACCAAGCATTTCTGGAATGGCTATAGCAGAGGTAATGCCTCTGTCTCAAAGTACACAGTGGTGACTCCTCACTCAAACATCCCCGCCCCCCGCCTCCACGGAAAAGGCTCTGTAGGCTAAGTGATTTTTCTGAAGGTCAGTTGCTCCTAGTTGAGGAAGAGGCTGAGATTGCCACCAGCCTTCTGGTCCCATCTGCGTTCCATTGTTACTTAAACATTCCCTTTGGCTCCCTTGTATGTCAGCCTTTCCACTCAAACTCATTGGGATGCACCCTCTTTTAATTATACTATTTTCTTTTTCAAATAGTTTCATATTGGAGAAGACAACGCCATTCCCAAGCCTTTGAAGTGCCCTCCGTGCACAGAAGGGGGTGGAATATTGCACTGAAATTGGGAGTTTCAGCAACTGCTTCCATGTTTCCTTTTTTTTAATTTTTTTTCAGTGTTTTAAGATTCATTGTTTATGCACCACACCCTTTTTAATTGAATGTAAGTAATAAGCTCAGAATTGTTTCAGAAACAACGTGAGTCATCATGGAGACTCCTTATTTCTGACTTACATGAGCAACTGTAAAGAAGGAAAATTGGCAATGACATGAATGGGACATTATGGACTACGAGTCTGGGTACAGCATCCAAAAAAAAAAAAAAAAAAAGAGGCTGGGCCTTCTTGTAAGTCGGAGAGCATACAGGGAACCCGCAGGCCTGGTCCTAGCTTGTATGTTGCAGACTGTACCCAGGAACAGGCAGAAAGCAAGCAGAGCAGAGACCTCTGCGCTCCCACCCAAGCAGTACCCGGGGCGGCGCTCGTCCGGAGGGCTGCTCTCGACGTGCATGACGTCAGTTTCTATTTCCTTCAGCATTACAATGTCAATGAAGTAGAACAGCGGATGTTTCCACAAGATATCAAGTGACAGAGAGTCTTATTCTCTCTTGACTGGCCAACAGAGCTAGTAGCTATCGTCGTCCGGGTTTAGGGGGTACAAATAGAGACGTCTCAAGGAGCCAGGCAGGAGCTATAAATAGGAGACTGGCCTCGTGACTGCCAAGGGCACATGGGCAGATGGATGCCTCCCCACACCACAGGGCGGCTGCTCCGCTCCCCTTGACTGGGATCGTAAGGGAACGGGGACCTGGTGACCCGGATCTTCTACATTTTCGAGGAAAGTTAAAATTCTGGGTTTTGCGTGTTTCTTTTATATTTTTAAATTGGAAAGCTCCTGATGTTGAATTGCTGCAACCCTTGTCTCGTATCCGTAGCTAGTAGGAGGAAAAATGATCGTTCACTGCTTACTACTGGAAGTTCCTCCACAGGACTTTACAGTATTTGTAAATCTCAATAGTATGAAAAGAGGTAAATGTGAGATAAGAATTTGGTATTAAATACTAAAAACAAGGCTTGGTCAAAATGTGGGAACTATATTGAGGAGCTAATATGGCGAGAGAAGTAGAGCGGAAAGGGGGCAGAGCAAAAGAGCACGGGGTGTGGAATACGAATTTCTGAATCTCAGTGCGTCCACGGACAAGGGCTTTGGTTGATTCTGCCTCAGTTTCCTCAGCTGTAAAGCCAAAGATTTGATTCGGTTTCTATCTGAGCACTCTTCTAACTATAACCTGGTGACCCACCTCCCCACCCCTTTCCAGTGAAATCCATATGGCATCCCTCCAAGGATCCCCTTTCAGCACTGGGCAGTTTTTGTTTCATTCTGAGTTAGTGTTCTCGCCGCGATGTAGTGATGGAAGAAGAAGGAGAAGAGTCTGTCACACCAGGGCTGCGGAGAATATTAGAAACACCACAGAGGGCAGAAGGAGAGTTCCAGAAAGAGCCACTCTCATTCTCTTGCCTCAGTATCTCATCTGTTCTGTCCTGCCAGGTCTAGTTATTTAACGGATGATCATCAGACATCTTATCCCTGGTGAAGAATCCTAACGACGGTTAAGGATTCAGAATCCTAGCAGCGGCGACGGTCTGCGGGCTACTGAGCCCACGGAGTGCAGGGAAGCAGCTACAAACGGTTGTATTCCTCCCAACGACCCCAAGCAATAGGTTTCTAGAGAACTGTTACTGTGTTCACTCCACAGATGGGGGAATGGCGGCTTCCAGAGGAAAAACCATTTGTGCAGAACATGGTGAGGAGGAAACAGTCCAGCAGGGACTCCGCCTCCAAAGCCCCAGACCTGAATCACGCCCAAGAGGCCAAGTCCTGGGCTGCAGCTTTCGGGCTTCTGGAATCAGGCTTCGGCTCAGATCCAGCTCTGCCACTGGCTGAGCGGCTGTGGGAAAGTAATTTAATTCCTCTCAAGCCTCACTTTTCTGATGTGTGATGAGGAAGAATTAAAGGACCTGCCCCACGTTTTGAGGATCAAGTGAGCTAGATAAGACACATCAGGTACTTGTGAGCATTCTATAAACGGTAGTGATTCTTGTGATTGGTCCATGATTACGCTCTGCTGTCTTCTTTCTCACTGAGCAGGCAGAATAGGCTGCAAACTTGACCCATTGCATCAGATTGAAAACAAGCATGGAAATAACAGAACAGATGAGCGTGACGTTTCCCAAGGAGCTAGAAAAGAACTCAAAGGGCCCCCACACAGCCCCTTGGCTCTGCCCGCTGGAGCTTTTGGTTCCTTGAAGCCCTGGGGAAGCAGTGAAACCTCACAAATTCCCTTGAGCTTCTGGAAAGGAAAACAATGCTCTCTCTGCTCACACTGTTCCATTGTCAAGCAATCACACTC
Source organism: Meles meles (assembly GCF_922984935.1). Taxonomy (NCBI): domain Eukaryota; kingdom Metazoa; phylum Chordata; class Mammalia; order Carnivora; family Mustelidae; genus Meles; species Meles meles. The sequence continues at coordinate 152,135,233 of NC_060066.1, read as the reverse complement.
TTTGAAGACTGGGCCACAGGAGAATATGCCTGGATCTTCCCAAATGCAATTTGTTCCGGGCAGAAGTATTAAATGTTCCCCACGGCTCAGTGGCGTGGAACATTGAAAGACATGTCCCTTCTTTAGATAAAATTCGAGGAGGGAGAAAGAGGCCATCCTCCAAGCAGTAGGGGCAAGCTGCTTTGTTGTCACTGCAGAAGTGCCTTGGTTCCCAGCTGACCCTGGAACCAGCCCAACGACGTTTGCTTTACTCACCATACTGTGGTGTGGGTTTTCAAAGCCCTGTGAGTTCTCCCTGAGGGCCTGCACCTTCAGAGCCAAGGGGTGGAGAGAACGGAGAGCACACTGCGCAGAGCCCCAACTCTGTTCCCACTTCATGTTAATTCCAGCTTCTGCCAGACTTCATAAATAGATCGGCATGCTGGAGAAGGCACACCTGGGTCCTTTGTTTACAACAATCTGAGGTTCCTGAAAGTTCTTGCCCATTCACAACTGCAGTGCTATAGGAAGCTAACTCCTTCTGCTAGAAAGACCCACTTGGATGTGTCTGCAGTCCTGGGAAGTGATTAAAAACACGTCTCCGTTACATGGAGAAACTGACATTTTGCCCACAGTTCCGGAATGTAGGAGTGGCTTATGTGTCCTTTCCCGTCTTTTACTTTAAACTGGCCTGAAAACGAAAAGGTTTCAGACCGCAGACCTCAGACTGTGTTTCCACACAACACTGTAGCAAAAAGGCACAGGCAATATTCTACATGGAAATCCCTCAGATTGCGTGATATGGTCCAAACGATGCAAAGAATGGAGCTAAGAATCCATATTATTTTGATGGTGAGGAAAATTTTAATTGTACTAATCACATGGAGCAATGGCTTTTGAAGTCTGAACTATAAATCTGGGATGCTTTTTCAACAGCGGATTCTCCTCATGAGCCATTTGAAGTTGACCGGCGTGTTTTAGAGGGGATCCTTCTGTTGAATGGATACCGTGTGTCTCAAATGTGGTTCTGAGAGGGAGCCCAGGCTGTGGTCTGGCGCTCATGAGGCAGTTCCCCTGTATTTGCAGCTTCCTCCTCATTCCTTCCTCCTTCCTTCCTCTTTTAGCTTGGGGGGCAGCAGGCAATGCTGTTGACGCCATGCCTCTTAGGAAACCTATCTGTAACAACCTACTCGAAAGTTGGTGTAAAACCCCAAGAATCACTTATTTGTATTATCTCTCAGTCCTGAGGTTTGACTAGATCAAGCAGGGTTGGTCTCCCCCAAGGTCGCTTACATGACTCATAGGGTTGCAGTCAGAGAGAGGCTGGGGCTGGGATCCCAGCTGTTGGCTGCGCCTTCACACGGAGCTTTTGGCCAGAGCACCAACAAATGGCCCCTTTCTGTGGCCTGAGCTTTTGTGTTCCAGCGTTAAGCATCCCAAGACAGAGCCAGGCCAAAGGCATTTCACCATTTCTAATCCAGCTTCCCGAGTCCCACAGTGACACTTTCCAGTGCATTCCATTCACGGAAGATGAGGCACTCGGTCAGCCCACAGGTCAGGCTGATTAAAGAGAATTAGATTGTGCCTCTTGATAAGAGGAGTGTCAGCAAATTCCAGGATAAGAAAAAATTCCCAACAGTCTTTTTTTTTAAAGTTGTCAAACCAGCCTCCCTTTTCAAAAGTAGTCACACTTGTCCTCCATCCCCCACTCATCCACTCATGTCTGGAGGAGAAGCAGCTCAAAGAAGTCCACAGAATCCAACAACCCATTTGGCGGGACATGGAGAACGCTGCTTTGCTCTTTTCCAAGAGCCCTTTCAGAAGCCTCTGAAATAAGCCAATGACTCTCAAGTAGGACACGGAAGACTCCCGTGTGGTAATGATTTCATTCCCTTTCGGTGCTACCATGCCCAGAGTCCGGCTGTTGGGTGTGCTCTGGAAATCTCCTCCTGCTCTCTCCAAGCTCAGCTTTCAGCGATATCCATTCTCTGAGAATCCGTATTGCTCACATGAGCCTTTGTCCTGGACAACAGCCCCTGTTCATCAATATGATACATTGCCCCTGATTTTCTCCTTCTGTCTTTCTTTCGGGATATTCCTTTCTCCTCTCTGATTGCTTTTTCTTCTTAGACCATTACTCTACTTGATAGTGCCAGGTTATCATTGGATCCCATCTCCCTCTCCAATAAGCCTGTGATTGATACTAATCTTCCTCCTGGGACACATTTTATAGGATGCACAGTGGAAACCACTCTCTAAATCTTAGCTTTATATGTGCTGACAATTTACAAGGTTGCACCTCACACTCATCTCCGGAGGCTTAAGGGGAAATTTGAGAACTGTGTAATCAGACCTCCTAATAAGAACAGAAATGCCTTTCATATACAGACATGGTCATGCCAGTCAGTAGCAAGTGCTACGCCCCTCTTTGTCTATTTAATTTTTTTTTTCTCTCTAGCCAACAAGATGCTCATGTAGTGCCATCTGGGACATGTCCAGTTCCTAGAAACCCAGCATGCGTTCTTCCGAGGAGAGTGGTATTTTAATTACTCTAATAAAAGCTTTCCCTTCCATCAGTTCCATAAAAACAGAAAATTAGGGTGGTTGCAAACACCTCACTGAAGAGAAGCTTTGCTACATAATGGAACTGTACCTCTCCCAGGAAGAGAGATTTAGAGACACAGCATGGGGCCCTCTCCCACAGACACAGGCTTGAGCTAGAACTTTATTCTTGCAGACCCGAGAAAGTGTTCTGTAGAAAGTGTTGACTCCTCCTGTGGACTTTGTACCCCTGAAGCCTGCAGGCCAAGGAAGCTGGTGTAAGGCCGTATTTACTTGCAACACTGTTAGAGTCCTCATGTTCTTCAAATGACTGCTAGCACCCAGAAAACAGAGCTACCTCGGGACTCAGAGCTTTTGAGCAACCCCAGCTGGCTTCGTGATTTGTTCATTAGTTTACATGAAACTCAGGAAAGGATGCTTCTGTCTCTTTAACTTCAGTGTGGTCACACTGGGGACCAGTAAAAGGAATCGTGATGAAAACTGGGTTTGTTTTCTATTGCAGCTTAAAGAGTCAGACTCCGGGGGTTGCCTGGGTCCCCCAGTCAGTGCAGCATCCAACTGTTAGTTTCAGCTCAGGTCATGATCTCAGGGTCTGGGGATGGAGCTCCACATCGGGGCTCCCTGCTCAGTGGGGAGTCGGCTTGAGATTCTCTCTCCCGCTGCCCCTCCCCCTGCTCCAGCACACGCACACATGTGTGTGCACACGTGCGTGCACACGCGCACCCTCACTCTCTCTCTATCCCTCTCTCAAATAAACAAATCTAAAAAAAAAAATGTAAAAGAAAAAGGAGAAAATAAAGGTACGAAAACTTCCAAGTAGTTGGATTTTACTGCCTATCTTGTTCTCGTATCTGCAATGCCAATCCTCTGGATTACCCCATTTAGAAGAGAGGGTATCTCACAGCCTTTCTGGTTTCCTTCCTCCTACATCTGTGCTCTTTCTGAATCAATATTTCTGGGCACATTGAGTGTTCTGGGCCGACCCGCCCCAAATCTGTATGTTGAAGTCTTTACCCCCAGGACCTCAGAAGGACTATCTGGAGATAGGGCCTTTAAAGAGGTAATTACGTTAGAATGATGTCTTCAGGGTGGGCCCTAAATCAATCCACCTATGTTCTTAGAAGGAGAGGAGATTAGGACCCCGACGGAACAAGAGACAACCACGTGAGGAAACAGTGAGAAGGAGACCATCTGCAAGCAAAGGTGAGAGGCCTCAGAAGAAACCAAACCTGCAGACACGTTGATCTTAGACCTCCTGCCTCCAAAATGATGAGGACATGAACTACAGCTGTGGCAGCCCCCCTGTCTGTGGCATCTCACTTACGGCAGTCCCAGCCAATGGGTACTGGGGGAGCTTCTCCTGTGTGTAGCTGGAACTCACTTTTCTGGGTGATTAACTAGAAGCGCCTTGCATTGTGTGGGTACAGCTCCATGCAAGGTGACAGCGGCCCAGTCCCCTGATTTAGCGAGAGTTAAGGCTGTGACAATCCTTACTTTCAGGGTGCCAAGATAAAGCTGGAGAAGGAAACAACAGAGATAGTGTCCAACATGAGCTGAACCCAGCTTCGATACGTATAGAGATGACCGGGCTTGTAAAAGGCAGCCTGAGGGCTCCGGGATGGCTGTGCGTGGGGGTCGGTATAAGCAGGGAAGTAGAAAACTGCAAAAATCAGAAGAGGGAACTAGCCCGTGTGAAATCCACTTGGGCATGTTAACTGGCACTAGAAGAGGTTAGGCTCCCACCTCCCACAGCGACTGGGAGATAGGGGTCTTCAAAGGTTGGCTGGAGCAAACAGCAAATTCTCTTGGCAGCCTTGAGATCTCTCAGGCACTTGGAGGGGAACCCGGGCCATGTCAGGGATGCAGGCTTGAGCTGTTAGAAACTGTGTTTGTTCATTTTTATAGGCCAAGGTTGACAGGCCTGGTGGAGAAAGAGGCTCAGAGGAGGCTAGCTAACGTCTGATCCAGGAGAGAATCTTCGACAAGAGCCACTAGAGTCAGGCTGGCACGTGCTGTTTAAGCCCGCCCAGCACAGGCTCCTGGGGAGATGCATGAAAAGTAACCTGAGGCCCTTGCGGACATAGCAACGTTCAGTATTGGAGCACAGGGCCCGTTCTGAATTGTGGGGTGACACCAGGCTAGGGGGCTGCTCCACGAAAGCAGACCTGAAATCCGGGACAGGCTCAGAACTCATGGCAGTGAAGGAGATGGGAGCCTTCAAGGTTAGAATTTGGGGTTGGTGTTCTTTCTGTACTTGCTCTACTTCATTACGCCGTGTTCGCACAGCACAGGCAGAGAAGCGAGAGGCCGAGCAGAGGGTATGGCTGAATTGAGACATGGCAGAGACAACCAGAAAAGCGTGAGCTATGAAGCAGGTGGGACGTTTTTTAAAGATGGGAGTCATCTGGGTCCCCTAGGCAGGCGTCCTGTGTTAGCACTGACTGAACTATAGCCCATTTGTGTAAAGGGGTCGCCGTCCGGGGTTCCAGGTCTAGGAGATCCCAGGCATCCAGCTGCAGCCCGACCCAAGGCAGAGAGGAAGGGACAGTTTGGTTCCGGTGGGCCTGGCAGCTTGGGAGCTTCCTGAAATCGGGGACCACATCATGATGCTGACACCCCAAGCCCGGCCTGGATCGGTGTCCCCAGAAAATATTCTCATAACAGCCTGTGCTTTTCTTTCATAGCATTTATTTCGGTTATAATTATGTATTTGTGCAATTATCTGACCCCTGTTTTCCCCGCTAAACCATATGTTTTATGAAGGCAGAAACGATGGCTATTTCACTTTCCATTGACTTCACGGCGCCTGATGTGGTCCTAATGTACAAGGGTCGGAGCTCAAGAAATACTTGTTCAGTGAATGAATGAACTCATGCGTGTTGATGCCCCCAGGCTGTCAGAGTCTCACTTCTGGTATGGAACTCTGTGGGTCCATGGAAGGTCCAGAGCAGGATGTAGCATCCTCCCCGGGGTAAGCTGAGAAGCCTGTGCCCTCTGCTAGCCTCGGGGCGTGAGATGACAGGTGCCCCAGTGTGGATGGGGAGAGTGTGTCCTTCTGGAAGGCCAAGGAAAATGTCAGTGGCGGAGTCGGATTTGGGGGATTTCAGAAAAGCCTTTGACATGGGAGACCCCAAAACTCTGCACCGGCATGTCATCTCCCAGGCCCCTCTGCCCTTTCTGCTTCTGACTCCTTCCTCCGGCCCCAGCTCCTCGTGGATTCTGTTGGTCCTTGGCATCAACATCATAAGCACTGAACATTTACTGAAAAGGATTTTGAAATCTCCCCCCACCAACACACAAATCCCCCTCCAAGGATGCTAAAGTGCCTGACTGTCCAGCACACTCACTCTTTTGCCTTAAGGAATTAAAGAGATTACAACTGAACTTTTGTACTCCCGGACATAATTTACTTTGTGAGAATCAGCTTTCTCTGGGCACCTGGAATAGTCTTGAGGAAAACAGGTCATGGACTAGATGGATTCTGACCAGGAAATGTGGTTAGGAAGATCTGGAACAAGGGGTCCTTCTGCAGCCACAGTGACATCCTTGGGTGGCCAGGAGGGAGATGGCTTGAGTGTGCTGGTTATGTGCTAGGGTGAGGAAAGTGGGGGGGCGGTCGCAGGACGTGATGCAAGCAATGTAAGCGATAGGAAAAGCCCAAAGACAGAGAGGTCAGCCAGTTCCCAGTTCCGTGCACTGCGTAAGATCACTGGCCCCTCTTCATGCCAGTCTCGTGACTCAAGGAAGGGGTCTCCTCTCTGACTACAGAGCCCCTGCTGCCTTACTGGCTTCAGGGGATGGTAAATAGTAAACATGTAAATACAGGTAGACAGGCTTGTCTCCTATCACAAGCTCATTTCCAGAGGGAGGCGGGCACCTGTCCAAACTATTTTCAGGAAAGAATATTATTCCCTAAGATTTTCTCTTAATAGACGGCGTTGCATAATGGAAAGGAAACTGGGCTGGAAGTTTTAACGGGATTTCTCTTCCCTGCATTGACACTGACTCACTGTGCGACCTTGGTCAAATTCCTTCACCTCCTGGAGAGACTCTTTCTTTCATGTAAATGTCATGCCACCTTTGACTTGTTTGCTGCCAGTTTTGCAGGAAAAAGCACCCTGGGAAATGTGATGAAGGAGAGGCTCCCGGCCTCTTAACCAGCGGAGGGGACTTTCATGCTCAGACGGGCGAGCACTTTGGATCAGCTCCTCTCGCGTTAATTTCCTCCTCCTTCTCACCCACCCTGTCGTGTCCGGATGAGGGCACAGCATGGCAGATTGCATGTAAAACTGTTTTCTGAAAGGCACACCCATGCATCCTGGCCGGGATGCCTTTGTGTCGAGCTGGGACTAATTCCAGTGTTGGCACTGGCTTGCAGAGGTGTCGTTAGGAGGATTTGGGCTAACATTAGTGCTCTCCAGGGTGGGGCACATACAGCCCTGGTTCCAGGTGTCAAGGAGCCGCCTACTGTCCAGGGCTCTCCAAAGTCAGCAGAAAGGGCACAGCGCAGCAGGTGTTCACCCCTGGGCCTATTCGACTTATTTATCAGTTTGATGTCTGCCTCCCCAGCTTGTAGGTAGCCGCCGTGATGGCAGAGACATGTCCAGTTAGCTCACTCTCGTATCCTTAGCATCGAACGGCACTGGAACATAGTACGCTACTAAGAAATATATTTTGAGGGGCCACTGGGTGGCTCAGTCGGTTAAGTGTCTGCCTTCCACTCAGGTCATGATCCCAGGGTCCTGGGATGGAGCTCTGCATCGGACTCTCTGCTCAGCGGGGAGCCTGCTTGTTTCTCTCCCTCTGCCCTCCACACCTGCTTGTGCTTTTTCTTCCTCTAATAAATAAATAAAATCCTTTAACATTATATACATATATATATTTTTTTGTTTTGTTTTTTTTGTTTTTTGAATGAACGAATGAATGAATGGGAATGTGTTTGGTACAAGGCTGTGCCGCAGAACATACTGTTGGAGTCTGGCTCTTGCCCCACAGGCTTCTCCTAAACTGATCGAGAACAAGGCAGGCAGAGGTCCCAGGCAGCAGTGCAGTGGTTCCGGTAACGGCTGGCTCCAATGTCAATGTTCCCCCAGGGGATGGAGGGGGTAGAGGAAGGAGGGGTGCTGACGAAGAGTCCCTTCACCTCCATTCCAAAACAGAAACTAATAAACGTTCATGATATGGAGAAGAATGAGAAAGTGCCAGCTCCCACCGCACAGTGGCTAAGGGTCTTTTCACGGTTCTATAATGTAACTAATCCCAAAAGATATATTCCCTGACCTCCAATCACTGGCAACAAAAATTAGTGTTGTCTTTTATACTGAAGATGGATTGAAATGTGCTCAGTTTCCTTTATACTTGGGTGTGGCACTTTGACCCTCTCTTGGAGGACCTGCGCTTGGGGACAGAAGTGAAGGTCTACTTCGATTTCCCTTGGCCTCTTCCGAAGGTTGGAAGCATAAGCTTGAAATGAGTGACCATTTATTGAGCATCTACTGTGTGTTGGATACTGGAGTAAGCTCTGTGGGTAAGACAACATCCCAAGGAGTCTGTGGGCTAGCAAGGGGCCCTGGCATATAAAGCTGGTTGTAATAAGGTTGCCGGAATTCAGGTGAGAGACGGCGGAGGGCTGAACAGGGGCATTCCCAGTAGGAATGGAGAGAAGTGACAGAGTTACGAGAACTTGAGGCTAAGGATAACAGGACTTAATGAGTAATGATTGGTTAAGGTGGAGAAAGAGAGGGAGGGTGTGACTCTCAGGCTTGGGGTTTGGGCAGTGGGGTAGGGCTGGGATCCTCATCACAGCACAGGAAAGGTGGCAGCTTTGGGGAGATGGAAGAGTTTAGCTGTAGATGGTTTGAGGGCGAAGCTCCTATGTGCTATCCAGCGGGAAAAGTCCATCAGGAATTAACGCCAGATATCATTTACTGAGTGGGAGAGTTTCACTGTTTTAATATTTTTAAACACCAATATTGTTCTAAAGAACCCTCTCCTCCTTGTTTGGAAACTGATTTATAGTCCTGGCTTCCCTCCAGAGTCTTATCTTTGAAGCAAACATCACATCAGCCCTGAGTGCAAGTGAAAATGAGCCGAGCCAGAGCAGTGGGGAATACGGTCTGTCTGGCTCTGTATTTACCAGTGCCTTTCTTCAGCGACCCCGGCTCCGGCCCCCTGTGCTGTCAGCTCCCAGGGATATTTATCCTTCCAGCCTCAAATCATTTAACCCTTCTGTGGCCTTTCAAGACAAATCCTGGACATCTCAGACATCTTGGACACGTCCAGGAAGAAACACAGAAGGTGAAATTATCTGTCTCTGCTCAACCCAGCCAGAGCGTATCTCTCCGTCTCATGCCTTGAAAGGCAAGACAAAGCTTCCTAGTAAACAGGTCCTCATGATCAGGTGGTGGGTCAGAATATTTCATGGGAGGTCAGAAAAATGATCAGAGCCTCTCAGAACCTCAGGGTACAGATGGTCCCCAACTTATGAAGGTTCATCTAATAATTTTTTGACTTTATAGTGGTGTGAGAGCAATATGCGTTCAGTAGAAACCTCACTTCAATCTTCAAATTTTGATCATCTCCGAAGCCGGCCATATGTGGTACGATGTTCTCTGGGGGTGCTGGGCAGTGGCAGCTCCCAGCCTCCCCCCATGATTGCAAGAAGACAACCATTCTATACCCAGACAACCACTGTTTTTCACCGTCAGCATAGGATTCAATAAATAAGATGAGATATTCAACATTTCATTATAAAACAGGCCTGGTATGAGATGATTTTGCCCAACTGCAGGCTAATGGAAGTGTTAAGGTAGGTTAGACCAAGTCACAGTGTTTGATAGGTTAGGTGTATTAAATGCATTTTTGAAAAAAAATGCATTTTTGGCTTATGGTATTTTCAACTTACAGGGTGTTTATCATTAGGTAACCCCTTCCTAAGTCAAGGAAGATCTGTGTTTAAAAAAAAAAAAAAAACAATACAGATTGCCATTCTCTGAGTAGAATTCAAGCTGGAGGAAAACATTGTAGTCTTCTGAGCAGATCATGAGTAAATAGAAAACATGACACCCAATTCTTGCTGCTTTAGAAACTTACACATCCATTCATTCAGCCAACATTTATTAGGCATCTTCTATATTTAATTAAGCCACTTTGCAGGACAGTATGGGACACAAGGATGGAAAGTTCCTCTGCCTCCCAAAGAGGCGACACGTGACTGACTGGTCACGACTGATGAGGAAGTAATTTGCAGTCATCAATGGCATCCCTGGCAAAGAGCAGCCAAGCACCCTCTGCAGACTAGCTCACTGAGCCCTCACAACTTTCTGCAGTAGTTTCTATTAGTACCATTGTTTTATAGATGAGGAAACTAAGGTACAAGGAAGTTGAGAAATTTGCCAAAGTCAGCAATTGGTAAGTGATGGGATTTGAACTCAAGCAGTTGGAATGAAGGACACTTTGTGGGTCACATGGGACCATGAGTGGTAAGTTAGCTTTCAGTGACTGGAGTCATTTCCGAAGGACGCTACTCTGTGGGCAAAGACAAAGAGATGACGCTTTTGGAGAAATGAGTGGTGGTCCCGATTGGGGGAGTTCTTGAAATGGGTCAGTAAAAAATAAGATATGAAGGGTCACTTTTAGAAATGCAGACCTCTCTACAGGTAATAGGGAGTTGTGGAAGATCTTTGAGCTGGAGTGATAGGATCAGAGCTGTACTGTGGTTCCTGCGCTCTAGCCACTTAGTAAAATAAGTAGACAAAAAAAAAAAAGGAAAAAGAGAAAGAAAGGGAGGAAGAAAAGAGAGAAAGGGAGGAAGGAAGGAAGAAGGAGAAGGGAAAGGAAGGAAAAGAAAATTTCCTGGCTGTCTGATAGAATAATTATAGTTATGCTGCCCACTTTATAAAATGTATAGTTTTCTTTATTCTTGCTCACATAGTCAAGAAAGTGGGAGTTTCTGAAATTTCTGATTTAAGCAATGATTCAAGGACTTGATCTCCTTTCACTCCTTTGCCCTCTTTGACCAGGGACTTCCAGGTTCACTGTGCTGTGTATATCAAGACATCGGAAAGAGAGAGTGGGGAAGGCAACTGCTTCTTAAGTTCTCCAGTGACCTTCCACTCTGGTATCATTGGGAGGCCTGTCCTCCCACCGCCAGAGGCGTGGGGACAAGGAATGCGGTCCCTGACTGGGCGGGCTTCCATCTATGACTGCCCCTGGAGAAGGAAACATGACTCGTGTCGGAAAGTCTATCACACGTGAATGCAGAAAGAAAAGCCTATTTTCCCGCCAGCGATAACTTCAGAATAGTCTAGCACCTCATTTTGAAGTCTGGTTGAGGAATGAGTCTTATGAACAAATGAGGCTTAAAATAAAATAATATAAGTATAGTCCCTTTTAGCACCAAATCGTATTTGTCTAAATTATTCTTGAAGGTTCCAAATTGATTTTATACTTTCCTACGTAAGTGAACAAAGCTTAACTTAACTTAAGCTCTTCTTGATGACTTAGGGTCCCCATTATGAATGTCACTTATTATAATGCAGTGTGTTGTGTACGGATGGCTTTTGAGTGCTAGAAATATTTGTTCTGCACTGAATGCCTCCAGAATTCTAGGCTGTTCTACTAAATTTTCTCTTTAGTCTTTCTGTCACCCTAAGAAGTTTTACAGTCACTGTATCATCTCAGCACCTCTAATGTCGGTTTTCCAATGCTTTCTACATTCTTCTGCCATTCTTGTTATCTACTAGTTCCTCTCCTCTGTAGATTTTTTTCCTCCTCTTGAGACTCTTCAATTTTCTTTTCTTTGACAGTCTTCCACTCAACTCTGTCTTGCCTGTTATGGTGGCCAGATCACCCACACACTTAGGAGTAAGATTGACCCAGGTGCTGATACAAGCTGTGCCTTAGAAACACTATGACCTGGGGCTCCTGGGTGGCTCAGTCGGTTAAACAGCTGCCTTCAGCTCAGGTCATGATCCCAGCATCCTGGGATCAAGCTCCGCATCCAGCTCTCTGCTCAGCAAGGAGCCTGCTTCCTCCCACTCCCCTCTGCCTGCCTCTCTGCCCACTTTTGAGCTCTGTCTGTCAAATCAACAAATAAAAATCTTAAAAAAAAAGTCTAAGACCAGATGGCTTCACAGATGAATTCTACCACACATGTAAAGAGGAGTTAATATCTATTATTTATAAACTATTCCCAAAAAATAGAAGAGGAAGGAAAATTTCCAAATTCATTCTATGAGACCAGCATTACCTTAATACCAAAATCAGATAAAACCACCACAAGGGGCGCCTGGTGGGTCAGTGGGTTAAGCTGCTGCCAGGGTCCTGGGATCAAGCCCCACATCGGGCTCCCTGCTCAGTGGAGGGCCTGCTTCTCCCTCTCCCTCTGCCTGCTGCTCTGCCTACCTGCTCTCTCTCTATGTCTCTGTCAAGTAAAAAAAATAAATAAAAATCTTTAAAAAAAGAAAAAAGAAGAAAAGAAACACTATGACCTTGAGCAATTCAACTTTGAACCTCTCTTTCCTCAAATTTAAACCAAGGTGGTAACATGTACCTTGCCGGTTCACTTTAGAATTAACTGAGATTAATATAATATTAATAATAATAATAATATTAAAACTTGCTTCATAACCATTGGTAGCCATCACTGTTGTTATTATGGCATTTCCGGGACCTGATGAGGAAGAGCTGGAACAGAGGGTACATCTCCAGTGCGCAGAGGGCTGAAGCCATGAGTCAGGATCCTGAGTCCCCAGGGAGTCACAGATCTGCTGATATGCTGGAGTGTACTCTAGAGAGAGATCTAATATATATGGATCTAATAATAATACATGGAGACACGATGAGGACTGCATAAATATCTTCCCTGGTTCCGTCTGGTGTTGCTTTGTTTTTAACCAAAAAACACCTCTCTCAAAAAAAAGAATTGAAACTCTCTTAAGCTATCAATGCTATCTGACTTCATCCACTCCAGGTTTCTTGACAAAGCTGGGGGGGGGGGGGGGGGCTTTGTCTCTCTCGCCGGGAACAGCTTCCCTGCCTTTCACAGCCCCTGCGCACCGAGCCATAGCCAGAGGAGCAACAGCAGTTGTGTCCCGGGCAGCCTGCCCAAGAGCTTCCATTACACAGGGAGTAGGTACTGAATAACTATACAGCGAGCAAGCGAAAAGAAGAAAAGGCGATCTTTCACTAATACAAAGTAAGTAATTCTGTGGCCCAGAGGATGCATGATGTTCAGCAAATGAAAGCAGGTGGCAAAGTAGCTCCCTAGTGTGTCCATCACAGCTAATGTCCATCAGTGGTCAGCAAATGAGTATCCTGTGCCAGCATCAATAACCCTCTTCTTAGCCTTGTGCTGTGTTTATTTAACTAATGGCTGCCTTACTGGTAACGCATCATGATGGTGTTTACTGAGCTTGGCAAAGTTAGAAATTATGATTCTGTTTACTCTTGTGTTTCCAGCCGGGGTGCCGAGTTGTTTTTCAGGCTGCTGATGACCATCCTTCCACTCTCAGAGCCCCTAAAGTAGGCAGTTCCATAAACAAACCATCAGCTCGAGAACCAAAGTGTCAACACTGACACAATCTGGTTATTTGCTACTTGGCAGTAGTCAGCTTCCAAAGCCTCAAATAAGGACTCATTTTGGAAACTCCCTTATGCTTAGATAATAAAGTGGATAGAAGTAAGGTTACAGTGTAATCAGTTTGGTTGGTACTACTCCGTCTTCTATGAGAAGATGAGGCATTTGCACCAAGTTAAATATGTGATTTGGGATGATTTTGTCTCTTGATCTACACTTGGGTATACCAAACGGAAAGGAAAACCAGAGAGAAAGCCTGGGGGAGGGCTGTGGTTCTAGAATGTTCTCCTCACCTGCATGAACTAAATTTAGCTACTTGTGCAGCAAATACTTAGAGAGCAACCACTATATATTCGGTCCCGGGGATGTTACAGTGAGCTAAACCCCACGGAGGCATGAACCCAGTTTCTAAGAACCTTGCCATTCTGTGAGGGAAGAGAGACCCTGACTCAAAGATTGCCGACATGGTGAGAACTAGAAAAGGAGAAACAGGGTGGAGTTTAGGGAAGGTTCTCTGAGGGTGTGATGCTTTGAGTGAATGATGAAGGAGTTACAGAAGTCAGGAGAGAGGAGGCAGGGGAGGGAGGCTTTGAATGTTGTGATTATTTCACTTAAGCCACAGAATCCCACTGCGAGGTAGACATTATGTTCCAGTTTTTATAATTGAGCCAGCTTGGCTTCCAGAGAAAGCATGTGCAAAGGCCCCAAGGCAAAGCCTTTGAATAGTGCCACTTGGAGCTACAAAGTCAAAGTCAATGCAAGTGGAGTATGGGGAGCTACGAGAGGGTGGGGGATACAGAAGGACTTGGGGGGGCAATATGAGGGTCTCATAAGCCACTGGAAGGACTTTGTCCTCAAAGCAACAGGAGGATCCTAAAGGATTTTAGGGTGTAGGGATACTAAGCACAAGCAGGTTCTAATGAGATATGCTTTTCAGAAAGGCCTCCCAGACATATATGGACAGTAGAAGTGTATGTGGGAGGCCTGGCGGTGATCCAGGGAAGACAGTGGGTTGAAGCAGGGGTGGGGGTGGGGGAGCAAGATGCCGATGGGTAGAAAAGATCAGACTCAGCAGATACGGCAGGTGGAGTGTGCAGGTTCGGGAGTGACGGGACGGAAGGAGAGGAGGGTAGCGGCTTATTCAGGAGGGCCATTTTTGTGTTGGTGACAATTAATCCGTGATAGTTGTACTAGTTACACCTTCCTGAGTGCCTGTCGTGTCATTTTGCAGATGAGAACATCGAAGCTGACTAGGGAAGTACCTATCAATAAATGACTTAACTGGGACTTGAACCCAAGTCTGACTCTTTCTACTTCAACTCTAACAGATTTAACGTTCTGTCCTGTTAGATTGTTTTCTCATCTGGTCAGCTGAAACCATAGCTTTTTTCTCCTCCGCTCGATTCAGCTATATGTGGTACCCCTGCATTCTCCTAATTCTCTTGTCTTTTTGACCATCCGTTATCAGTTATCAGATTTGGGCCATGCTGTGTTTACGTGAAAGCCCTTTCAAATGTAGCAGGGGCCAAAGAAGCCAGCTTTGTGGAATCTGGTTTGTCTGACAGCATTAAATGTCGCCTTCCCCTCATAAAAATGCAGCTTTTTGTTTGTTTTAATGAGCACAGGTGGCCCTTAGACCTGCTTGCCTCCTAGAGGAAGGAATTGTGTAGGAGTGACCTTAAGGGGACTCCCAGCAGGGGGCTATTTGAAAGGCTGTGAGGTGAGCCATCCTGTACCCTCAGCCTTCGTCCTGGCACATCAGAGAAGAAGGAGGCTCTGGAAACGGGCCTGTGGCTCTGGCGACTCATCCACACCTTTTTTGGACAGAGAGAAATCCTCTGCTGCTTGTGGAGAAAGTAAGGCGCTCAAGTATTTCTTTAACAATCAGCTGAGGACCTGCTGTGCGCCAGACGTGCATCGTGATCTCTGTTCTCCTGGCAATCTTGCTGTAGTGGCAAGGACAGACCATAAAGAAATTAAAAATGTAAATCACTAGAGACTGTGGTAGGTGTCAGAGGAAATAAACAGGATCGTGCATGAGAGGATCCTGATAAACTTGTAGCTCAACTTCCTCGCCTGATAAAAATGAGAACTGTGGTAGAACTTGCCTTTCAAGGCTGTTTTCAGGATTAACTCAGGCGTTAGATTAACGTCTTGTGTTGAGAACCATGCCTGGCATATCAGCCGAACGTTTTGTCAGTGTTATTAGCAGTTAATATCTTTGTTATATAATAAGTCGGGGAGACTGCCAATTAAGGCAGTCAGGGAGGACCTCCTGGAGGAGATGACTTTCAAGCTGAGACCTGAGAGCCAAGCCCAGCTCTTCCCGAAAGCTCTAAGGCAGAATCCTACCTTGTACCTTATACCTGCCTCAGCATCCGGGACCGGTCCGTGCCTCGCTGCGACCTCTGCCTCCTTCTTCACGGGTGTTCTCCCTGGGTGTCACCGTGCCTCTGAGTCCTTTCTTCTAAGTACACAAGGACTGCTCTAACCCAGTGCGACCCCTCTTGACTTACCTTCTTAATTACTCAGGCAAAAATGCTTTTTCCAAATAAGGTCATGTCCGCAGGTGGGATTTCAATGTCACTTTGTGGGTGTATGGGGAGGGGCTGTTGGATGAATACAGTTCAATCCACAGCAGGTCTCTGAGTCTGGCCACGCCTTTGGGGGGCTGCGCTGGCTGGAAAGAACTCCCTTGTCCCACCTTCCAGGGCGAGAGCTGCCGCCAGCCCTGTGCGTGCCTTCTCCCTGTCAGGCAGGGCTCACTGGCTCTGTGGCTCTTCCTGGCTGCTTCTTCCAGGCAGGCAGCAGGTGGTGCAGGGGCGGGCAGCGTTGCTAAAGAATGATCCTCCTTTCTCGTCTGTCTCCACAAAACCACTTCCAGATGCTGGGTCCTGTTTCAGGGCACCACAAACTTGTGACTCTTTTTCAGTGGGTGCCCAGCGACTTTGACCAGGCTATGGATATAGGTGGCTTTTCTTAGATGTGTAGGACTGAGAAGACGTGGGGTTCATCTCAGGTGCTTCTTGTAGGGTGTGACCTCGAGCAAATCATTGAACCTCTTGACTTTCGGCTCCTTCCTCTGTAAAATGAGGATTCTGGAGTGGTCCAGAGGCTCTCAACCTTGAGGATGCATCAGAAAGCACTTGGAGGACTTGTGAAAACAGGTAGCTGGGCCCCACCTCAGAGCATCTGAGTCCATAGGTCTAGGATGGGGTCTGAGAATTTGCATTTCTAGAAAGTTCCTAGACTTGGTTGTCACGTGGTGTCACCATGTCACGGTGGGTCTGGGAACCACACCTTGAAAATTATCAGCCTAGACAATCTATGAGATTTCTGCCAGCAATGCTACTGGGTGAGAAGGGATAGGTTTAGGATACGTGGAAGGGGATAGATCCAATAAGGCTGGAAGACTTGTAGCAGGTGGAGAGAGAGAGGTATCAAGAATGAGCTTTGAATTTTGTCTTGAGAAACTGGGTGGAAGATATGCCTTTAATTGAGATGGCAAGCCTTCCCTTTGAGATTGGTGTTACCATATTCATATTACAGATGAAAAAAACAGGGGACACAGAAAAACTAAGCCACCTCGCCCAAAATTATCCACCTAAGGAGAGGAAGAAGCCAGTTCAAGCCTGTGACTCCAAAGGCCATAATTTAAACACTGCTCAGTACTGCCCCTTGCCTGTGGAGCTCTCATCTTCTGGCAGTCAGTAGATGGAAATCATGGAAAATGAGTTGGGGGGCGGGGAGGAGGACTTCTTGGCAGTGAAGGCTGGTGGGTGGGCTTGTCACTGAGAGAGAAGAGCAGCTTGAAAGAGTAACATTTTTCTAGGGAATCACATTAAATAATCAGAGTGGCTTATACCCATGTCAGGCTGAACCGAGATTGACAGCTAATAAAAGCCCAGTAATTACAGGAAAACATCAGATTGAAAAGTGCAGAGATTCTTGAAACACCTGAAGCCATTTAATATATCTTATGTTTGCTCCAGACCAACAAGCAGCTCCCAGAGCAAGACTGGTCTCATTACTGAGCTAATGGACATTATGCTCTGAGGTACCTTTCCCTCTGCCAAATAAATCAGAATTTTAAAAAGTGAAGCCTGAGATTGCCATGCTGCAAATGTTTGCAAGGACATCACTGAGCGTTTTAGGTGTCAAGTTTAATTTGACTTGGCCTGGTCTATTCTCTTAAGAAAGGCTCAGGAGACATCAGCTGGGTCACAGGGAGAATTCCTTCTGCTCCTGCTCTCTGGGCTGTGACAGAAATCAGACCTTGATTCCCTGAGCGTGCCTCCTCAAGCAAGGGTTGCTCCTGTCGCCTGAGCCCAAAGGAGTAAGTTGTGATGCAAGTTGTCATGCCCGCTGTTCTCTGATGGAGGGGGGAGTAGGTGGAAGGAGAGAGACTCACTCACACCTTCTAAAATATGCTAAAACCTTCCTGAGCCCCTACTAAGTTGCAGACACTGCCCTAGGTACTGGGATGATGACAAATGCTTACATATTAGCCAAGAGCAAAAGTGAGGGCAAAAATAAAATGGTAAGCTCTGTGCGTGTGTCCGTCCACCCCGTGCACGCTCCCCACAGAGAGTCAGGCTGTCCATCTCCCACGGGCCCCTTTCCTGCACACACTGGGGGCCTGACGAGGCTGCAACTCTGAGCACCAGTGGCCTCCATGCATTGTAGATTTTCCTGGGCATTTTTTTTTTTTACTTCACAACAGCTCTAATGACCTTGGCATCAAGCTCTTACTGGGGATTAATAACTGGCTGGGCTTAATGGCCCTCACCGTGTCCTGGGCCATTTTCCTAGCCAGCCATTAATTCCAAGCAGTGCCCTCAGCTCTGGTCATTATGGCTCCCTGGACGGGGAGACTGTCCTGAGGCAAAGGGCCACAGCCGCCTTCTCTGCAGGCAAAGGCTTTCACATTATATGCCATGCCTTTTTCTCCCCATGGCATCTAGCACACAGGGCTAGGGTCTTTAGGCAAACACCTGGTTAGGGCACCACATCGTGTCTTCTCTTTATGTCTCAAGAGAGTGGCTTTCTCAGAGAACAGACAAGGCAGGCCGTTGGATCTTATTCACTCATTTACCAATCTATCCATCTATTATTCAGTGTTAATTGAGTGCCTCTTACGGGGTCAGGAAGCAAGAGAGATGATGAAGATCTAATATGGGCGTCTGTGTGTCTTACCAAAGGATGGGATACCTCACTAAATGGGCCTTTAAGGAAAATGTCCCAGAATCAAGGGATGGAGCACTGTGAGGAGGAAGTCAGAGGGAAGGCCTGGCTAGCCAGTGGGTTCCCCGGGAGCTACCTGCGCTCCTGCATTCTCCATGGAACTTTAGTTCCTAGACCCGCTAACAGAGCTGCAAGTTCACTTTCCCGTCCTCTGCTCGGTGATTCATGAACCCAGCATCTGCGTGCTTAATGGAGGAACATGTGAATACGGCATCAGGAATCCTAACTCACCAAGGCATGTGTATCTCCACCCTTATCATTAAGACACCAAGGATTAGAATCATCCTGGGAAACAGGGTCATGGAGTTTGTATAATTTCTAGTCATCCTTCCTCCCCAGACATCATCTCTCCTTCCGAAGGCAGAAAACAGACTTCATTTCCTCCTTGGGAAGTGATTCAGCCTTTGGTACGCGCTCTTCTCAGCTGTGGGAAATGTAACATTCTGTTTAGAACCGCTATTGTCATTTTATGGGCACCACTTACCAAAAGACACTTAAGGCATAATTCAGACTTCACTCTTTTGCTCATTGTTTGGTATCTGCACAAGGCAAAGAGTGGTGTTGTCGCCCGAGGTAATCAATCCCTCGGAGTCCAGGCAGATGGGCAGGAATCATGAGGGAGGGACTTCTGGACTGGGCGGACCCAGCATGTGTGGGTGGCGGCTAGTGACCACAGAGGATCAGTAGGGTACAGTCAGGAACCTTGGCCTTCCTGGAAGGGTCTTCTGCTCCCCTCACATGCACAGAGGCGGGAGAAAGAAGGCACTGGAATTTCCATAGGTGACACGGGGTTCACCTGTCAACCAGCCTATGCTCTGAGAATCACAGCAGAATAATTAATTATGGGGAAGAGAGATGCGGAGACTTCTCTTCAGAATGTTTTCTCCAGTAAAAATAAGCACAATGTCTTGTAATTGTCAGTCACGCTAGAAAATTCAAGATGATAATTCAGGGTGAGTCTGATGAGAAAAAGCAGGTTCCAATGGCCTGGGGGTCCAATGAAATGAAATCCTACGAAGTGACCTTATTAAACAAATGTACTGAGTTACATGGCACCTCACCGGTGTACTGAGTGCTCAGCAAGTGTCTTTTAAATGAATGAACAAATGAATGTCAAGCGACCACAAGTATCTAGTTGATCTCCTCTTTGTTTTACAAGTTAGAATGCTAAGGACCTGACATAACATTCAGACCCTGGGTCTCCTGACCCTAATCATCGCAGAGGAACATGATATTTGCAGATACCCTTGTCAATCTTGTAGGACATTTTTTAGTGGGTTTCCCAAGTAGAGATTTCCTAGGATGCAGACTTTCCAATATGTCCCAAACAACCCCTAACAAATTGGGAGTTTTGGTCACCCTGAGTGTCCGAGGTTGCCCTGCAGATCCTCCTGCTCTGCCATTTACCCTCCACCAGCCCTCACCGCCAAGCTCCCACCTCCACCTCCACTTCCCTCCCGGCCAACCGGGCTCAGGCTCTGCCCCTTTGGTTCAACTGAGAGTCTTGTGGCCAACGCCACCCAGGCATCCCAGGAAGATTTGGTCTTAAGTACCTGTTACTCTCCTTTACTTAAGGCTCTAGATGGATGGGGTCTACTGTTATCGGGGCCCCAAGGATTGGACGTATTGGATATAAGACCTTTGTCACTTTACCGCATCCAGCCGGCCCCATGCCCTAAAAGCAATAACACTACTGGTTAAGAAACAGCATCACTGAGCTTCTGGGGTTGAGAGAGGAAGGAAAGAAGGCAATGACTTAAGAAGACATCTCATGGCACATGTTCGATTTATTCTACTGCACCGTGGTGCCGTGATGGTTAATCCTACGGGCTCTGCAGTCTGATTTCCTGGGTTTGAATTCCAGCTCTACCACTTCCTAACTGTATGGCCTTGAGCAAGCTCCTTACTTTCCCTATCCCTGAAAATTCTCATTAGTAAAATAAGGGTGATAATATAATGCCCTTCTTATGGGATTATTTGAAGGATTGATGCAATTATATAAAAAGCTCAGAACAGTGTCTGGCCCATAGAGACATCTCATCGCTATTAGCAAAAGGGTCTCTCTCTCCATTGCCCCCCTCCCCCCGCCTTGCTGTGCTCTAAACAGCCCCCTTGACTAAGACTTTGGCACAGGCCTCATCCTCTCACACTTTATTGCATGTTTTGACTGACCTACTGTCCCTCACTTAAGTGTAAACTTCGAAGGGTTTCTGTTTTTGCCTTCCATTTGCATTCTCACTGCCCATAATAGTGCTTGTCACCTAAGAGTAATTGGGTGTCAAATGAATGATGAGATTTGCAACGGTAGAATCTCCACTTCATAAGCTTCTATGTCAATTATCAACCCGAAGTGATCGGCACCGACTTAGTGAGTGTCTGCAATCACTCCACTCCAACAGGTAATCCCAAGAAGGGTCTCATTACCCAATGATCACGGCGCCGGCTCCTATGTAAAGACTGGGCTCACCCCCACTCCCCTGCAACTGCTATTTTTCAAATACTGGCAATTTCAAATGGCCTGGTCTAATACTATGTGCATTTTCATTCAACCAAGATAGAATGGGGCATTCATTATCCTCATTTGGAGATGAGAAACCCAAGATTCTCACAGGTCAGTGGCTTGCCAAGGTCCCACAGTTAATAGGTAATGGAGACAAGGCTGGACCGGTTGTATAACCCCCCAGAGCTGGTGCCCTTGACGACCATGCAGTGTGGGAAGGTGGCTGTCCTCAGGTACCCTTGTCTCGTTCTGAAGGCAGAGCTATGGCTCAGGAAACTCCCAGGGTAAATAGAAGCACTAAGCAGGATGCGACTTCCCGAAACCAGGCAGGGAGCCAGCGCGTCCTGTTCAGCGCTCACAGAGAAGAAGGGCCGAGGCTCTGGGGCACGTGTAACAATGCAGCTCTCCTTCAGACCATTCTTGATTGTCATTTTCTTGTGCACTTGCCGGCCTTGGCCTCCGGCCCTAATTACATTATCTGCAAACAGCAACTAAGAGATATTTCTCATTAAACATGAACAGGGGAATGTTTAATGTGTGGGAACTTAGGCGTTCAGAAAGCAAATCATTGGTTCAAGGTGTTGAAATGAACCTTGTCATTGGAGTTGTCCCTGGTGGGTGCCACAGGGCACGTGTTCACCGGCTGAGGTCGGTGCTCTGAGCTTGGGGATTTTGTTTTGTTTTTACATTTTTGAAGATGGACCAACTCAGTCTTGCTCCCTGTCCTTTTAAAACAGAGAAACTATCCTAGTTGTCCTTTCAAAATTATGGCATCTGAGGGATTACAACATGCATGTCTTCCTCCCTCCCCCTGCCATGTGATTCTTAGGCGATGTTTATTCAGGATAAACATGTTTGTACAGCAGCCAAGAATATTGATACGCGCTTAACTTTCAATAAGGTGACTTAAGAACTTCCAGGCTCATGTCAGAGCAAATGGTAGTGTAGTCTTTACTTCATTTTGGGGGTAACTTTGGATTCAGGAAGACCTGGGTTTGAAGGCGTGACTTCAGTACTTGCTAGTTATGCGTCCTTGGGCGGATTTCTTTACATCGCCCCTCTGTAAAATGGCAGTGACAGCGACCTTGCAGGGTTGATATGGGGATTTGGTTATTTAATACCAGGGTTTGACAGGTCAGTGCAAGCCTTCTTACGGTCTTGTCATCTGCTTTGGGAGAGAATGAAAGGAAGGGCTGATGAGACCCCAGCAGCAGGGATAGATGCTGACATGGGAGGGGTAGAGGGGGACCCGGCATCCTTCAGCGGCAGCAAAATGACCCGCTGATGCCAAGTGAGGGTGGCCTGCTGATGACGTCCTTCCCCTTCTGCTTTCTAGCCCCTGAAAATGCACTGCGGGGACTGTGCCCTGGTGACCAGCTCGGGGCACCTGCTGCGCAGCCGGCAAGGCCCCCAGATAGACCAGACAGAGTGTGTCATCCGCATGAATGACGCCCCGACGCGCGGCTACGGGCGCGACGTGGGCAGCCGCACCAGCCTGCGGGTCATCGCACATTCCAGCATCCAGAGGATACTCCGCAATCGCCACGACCTGCTCAACGTAAGCCAGGGCACCGTGTTCATCTTCTGGGGCCCCAGCAGCTACATGCGGAGGGACGGCAAGGGCCAGGTCTACAACAACCTGCAGCTCCTGAGCCAGGTGCTGCCGCGGCTGAAGGCCTTCATGACCACGCGCCACAAGATGCTGCAGTTCGACGAGCTCTTCAAGCGGGAGACCGGCAAAGACAGGTAGGGGGCCTGGCGGGGAGGGGCGGGGCCGCATCTGCGCCCCTGGCCGCGCTGCTGGTGGAGTCACCCAAAGCAAAACTTCGGCTGAGGCTTTTTGTGGGGGCCCCGCTGCTCATGCCATTGATAGCGCTCGCCTCCAGGGGGCCCTGGTTGCCCAGCTGCTCAAACCGAACTCATTAAGACCAAGTTAGCCAAGCTCTGAGACTCTACATGGGTAATTCAAGGCCAAGTCTTTA
The DNA here is from genome assembly GCF_922984935.1 of Meles meles. Lineage (NCBI taxonomy): Eukaryota > Metazoa > Chordata > Mammalia > Carnivora > Mustelidae > Meles > Meles meles. The sequence goes on along the minus strand of NC_060066.1, from coordinate 152,112,387 downwards.
TTTGGGAGGAGCAGGCTACACAGTTGCTCGCTTACCCTGTAGTCAGTGCAAGATAATAGTTTTATTGCATTTCCTTTTACTCGTGTGAATGCCGACCTCAGGGAGGGTATGGGTTTATTCTTCCCTTTCGAAGCAAACATGCATTCAGTGCATCGATTTTTTTTTTAATATTTTATTTATTTATTTGACAGACAGAGATCACAAGTAGTCAGAGAGGCAGGCAGAGAGAGAGGGGCGAGCAGGCTCCCTGTGGGGCTCAATCCCAGGACCCCCGAGATCATGACCTGAGCTGAAGGCAGAGGCTTAACCCCCTGAGCCACCCAGGTGCCCCCAGTGCATCGATTTTTGATGAGTATCTACCCCTCCACTGTAGCAGGCACTGGGGATACAGTCGAAAACAAGAGAGATCTAGGCCCTCCCTTCCCGGAATATAAAGTTTCGCCAGGTGTGCAAGCATTCGCCAAGCAGTGGCCCACGTGCTAAGCGTCAAGCAAAGGAAAGAAAATAGTGCTGTGACATGCAGGATGGGGAGACCTGCCATGGTCCAGGGCCAGGTTTTGCAAACTATCCATTACTGCTCAGTAATGGGACTCGAAATCAATGTGGTGAGTCACGGCAAGATTTTTTTTTTAATGCAGTGGGATAGAATGGCATGGAATGAGATGGACTAGAACAAACAATATCCGCAGTCATCCCACATAAAAATACATATATAAGGTTTTCTGAGGTAATGAGAATGTTCTGGAATTAGATAGTGGTGATGATTGCACAACCCTGTGAATACACAAAAAAGAAACCACTGAATTACACACTTCATGTTTTTTAAGATTTTATTCATTTATTTATTTGAGAGAGAGGACAGGTATGTGCATAGGGGACAGAGGGACCGGAGTGGGGGCTGGAGAGGGGAGAATCTCAAGCAGTCTCCCTGCTGAGCATGGAGCCCGACCCGGGGCTTGTTCTCAGGACCCTGACATCATGACCTGAGCAGAAACCAAGAGTCAGTCGCTCAATCCACTGAGCCACCCAGGTGCTCCTGTTCACTTTTTTCAAGTTTTATTTATTTAAGTCATCTCTGCATTCCATGTGGGGCTCGAATACACAATCCCAAGATCAAAAATCACATGCTCTTCCAACTTAGCTGGCCAGATGTCCCTGAATTAACACATTTTAAAAAATAAAATGAAATGAAAACCATCACACGCACATATGTGTATAATCTCAGTTGTGATGTGAAGTGTTATTTCTTGTTATAGGTCAAAATATTTTGAAAAGCACTGGCCTAGGAGCTGAGGGAATGAGGAAAAGTCTTTCTCCAAAGGATATATATAGTTAAGCTGAGACCTGGGCCAATAAGTATTTATCCAGGTAAAGAAGAAGCTGGGAAGGGGAGGGAAGCCTCCCTGTGGGTACAGGGCTCGGAGGTGAGAGAACGCACAAGGGGTTGGAGAAAAGTCCTTTAAGGCTCCAATCCGGAGGGCTACTGGCGGGGGTCGGGGAGTGGCCCTTGAGGAGGCCGAGATGAAGGGCCACCAGCTGGCCCAAGCTAGGTGAAAAAGAAAGGACAGCTAGGTATCAAAAGGCATGGTGCAGTGTTGTAGAAATACACAACTCGAGGCTGGAATTCTGACTCTATCTTTCACTGGTTACATGACCCTGGACAAGTTATCTAACTTGCAGTGACCTCAGATGAGAAAAGGGCATAGCGACTAGGCTCATAGGACTGGTCTAAAGATTAAATTTGTTTCCTTAATTCTAAAACATGTAATTTTATAATTAATATATATTTAATGATATAATTTACCCCCTTCCCTTACAAAAACTGTTGCCAGGTTGATTTCTTAAAACTAAAAAGACACGATAAACGAAATGAAGAACATAAAGTATGAAATCCATGGTTAGGCTAGGTTGGGGAACTTACTATCAGAGAGCAGGGTCTTAGAGAAAGACCAAAGCTTTGCCCCAACTTCTTTGTAAGGAGGACCATTCTTTTTAAATTCTGGAAACCTTGGGACCCTTTAAGAGCAGGTCCAGGCCAGGGTGAGCATGGCATGTGATGAACAAAAGAGGGGGGAGCTGGCTGCTGGCCCAGCGGCCTCTGTGGTTAGCCCAGCCTGCAGATCACATAGGGGATCCTGGTCATCACGACATCCAATTTTACTGCCCTGTAAAAACCACAAATCAGAGGAGGGACTGTCACACATTTGAATGAGTTATTTAACTAGCAGAGCATTTTATAAGGGAAGAAGAATGAGAGGAGTTATTTACAGTTTCATTTTTGCTCTCTGGAAAATTTGAAATAAGTAGTAACGCTCCTCAATAGAAAACACTTTCCCTCTTTGTAGTTTAATGGTTGTTTGCTAAATTTAAGAATTCCTGAAACGTGGCTGCAGTCTAAGCTATTTAAGGTAACTACACTTTGTCCTGCGTCTTCTTAAGGGATTATTTTAAGTTGGTAACTTGGAGACTAATCACTCCACCCTTTGGTCACTTAGATCTTCAGGAAACACGCTCACATGGAGATATATCTTTTTCACTAAGCTTATTAAATTCTGACCAGCGAAAACTTTGTTCTGTGGGTCGGTCTCTCTGGTGAACCCAACTGGTAGAGGGAACCAAGTCTTTGTGTACGGGCTACTGGGCCTTTCACGTGCAGACATCCATCTACAAGGTTCCATACAGTTCTTTTTCAGGGGACTCACACTTATGGATGTTGTAGGGTGCCAAACGACATTGTTGCTTCTGGAATCTCTGTGCCTCTTACCTTTAGGAACCTGTCTTAAAGGGGCTAATATTGTATTGACTCAGTATTCTCATGTGCCCATATTCTTAACGTGGATACTCCAAGCTAAGAGAACCAAGGTAGAAATAGCCCCTCAGAACAAATGTGTTTCTGAACATTAAAACACAAAACATGTGGGGGGAGGGTCCAAGAATGTTTCTTCTCTGTATGTTTTCCTTGAAACCCAGCCAAATAGGTACCCAAAATGCGGAATGTCTAATTTTGTACATCTCATGATCAGAACATTCATTCAGGCCGTTATTTGGGAGGGAAAAAAAACAATAGATTTTGATTTATAGAAGTTTCACTCTACTTAAAAGTGGAGGGGAAAATATGGCCCAGGAAGAATCTGCAATTAAGAAGTGTGACAAATGACGGAGATGGCCAAGTGGTATTCTTGGATATCAGAAAGTAACTGTACGTGAAAATAACTTTCTAATTGAATAAGGGTATATTAGGAAAATATGATTCAGAACCAATATTATCGTAATTAGATAAAGGAAGCATAAATGAAATAACTGCAGGAAGAGTATTTCCATAGAGATTATAAATGAGATTCTGGTGGAGCAGAAAGGCCTTTAATTGTAATTTAGTGTGCACTGTAGAATTATCAGCTCTGTGTGTTACTTCATCATATAAAAGAATATCTGATCATTTTCCCTAATAAGCACATGACAGCTCTTCACATTCCTTCATTATAGCTGATTAAGTGTAAAAACAGTAGATATTCCTTTGCTGGAAAAAGAGTTCAGATCTTTTCCGAACGACAGCACAAGGCAGTTGCAGCTGGATAGCACGCGATCCCAGAAGACGACTCTTTCTGGGGTCTGGGGAATTCTAAGTGGCATCTGAAAGAGCTCTTCACGGGGGCTTCTTTTGTCCTTCGCTGCGCATTCTCCCCCATTGCTACCCACGAAACCTCTTTCTGTAGAGCCACACTCTCTAGTATTTCTGGCCGTGCCTGACAGTCTCTACTATATCTCGCAAAAGAAAGCCAAGAGAACGGGGAGTTTCTGCCACGGGGAGAACACTCTTGGCGCTGCCGACAACCCTGAAAGCACAGGGACACGGTCTCTTCCCTGGGCCTCCCAACCCTTCGGTTGTTCACTGACCCAGTGTGAGTCTAGAACACCTGGCCGTTGCACCACACAGCCCTGCGGGTGAAGACAGATTCTAACTTGAGGCAAGAGACCTTCCCCTTTCCCTTCCTCAGTCAGCTAACTCTGCTCTGCCTCACCTTCTTCAGTCCCATAGTGGTTGGTTGGTTGGTTGGTTTTTTAAGAGAGAGGGGTGGGAAGGGAGAGGGAGAGAGAGAATTCCAAGTGTCTCACGGGCAACAGAGAGCCCATCGCGGGGCTTGATCTCACGGCCCTAAGATCACAACCTTGAGCTAAAATCAAGAGTCAGATGGTCAACTGACTGAGCCACCAGGCTGCCTTATGAATATACAGCCTTGGGGGAAAGAAGAGGATCGTTAATAGCTCTGTAGGCTGGAGGCTCCAGAATTTCGTCCTTCCTGCCCTGATGATTGATGGTGGATCCCACACCAGAGCCAGCAGCGGAGTTGGAAGGATAGCAGTTTCTTCAGGGATGCTAAAAAAACAAAACAAAACAAAACCACACACTGAAAGTAATGGCTGAATTATTTGCTTCTTTGCTCCAATCTGGCAACAAAGAGAGGAGGAAGGAGTCTTGATGTATCAACACACCATACTAGACTCTTTTTATGGTGTTCTCTCACTTAGTGCCCGGAGTAGCTCAGGAAGCCCAGGCCTGTGTTACAGATGGACAGTCCGGGCTCATGAGCGATGAGCGATAACCCACCTCAGGTCATTCCACTGGCCTGTGGTAGAACAGCCAACGTACAAACCCATGATGTTCTCCTCCTTAGGGGCTTTTAAAATGTACTTCCTGGAGCGCCTGGGTGGCTCAGTCATTAAGCATCTGCCTTTGGCTCAGGTCATGATCCCAGGATCCTCAGCAGGAAGACTGCTTCTCCTTCTCCCACTTCCCCTGCTTGTGTTCCCCTCTCTCACTGTCTCTCTCTCTCTCTGTCAAATAAATAAATAAAATCTTTACAAAAATAAAAAATAAATTTAAAAAAATGTACTCCTGGGGCTAGTACTGGGTCAGGGGACAACGTTATGGAAAGCTAAAATGAATAAAGGGATTAAGAACTACAAAGTGGAAACCACGAACTCATCATGACTGCATCACCCAATCCTGTCAGGTATTTGACAAGATAAAAGACTCCTTATTATGCTTCTTTGCTTTTATGGTTTTTTTTGTGGGATTGGGGGGCCCATATGTGAAATGGAAATAATGCAAAATGATTTCGCAAAAAGCCTTCTTCCTTCTCAAAGAGGGGTGCTACACAGTGCAAGCAGAAAAGCTTTTCAGTAACTCTGGTATTCACATCACATATGGTGCTATGGCCGGGCAAAGTCAGACAGTCTGACCTTGGGGATAAGGTGTTTGAAACCGGCTAATGAGGCATACCATAAGCACTGGGAAAAAAAGCAAAAGCCGCAACCCCCTAAGAATTGAAATTAATATCCACAGCAGCAAAGCATGGTAGACCGAGTCATTCTCAGAGGGTCAAATTAGACCTTGATGTTACATCTCCACAGTTATCCTTAGGCGTGGCACGTGGCTGGAGTTCAGCACAGGTGTTTGAATGGGCAAACGAGTGAATTTAGGAACACACACATTCACTCCTTAAATTTTGTCAATTCAGTCTTCTAATAAAAAAAAAAAGTTTTAGAGGGCTCTGGATGTTCTGAGGTAAAATAAAGCAAATGCTCAATTAAGCATAAGCATTCCTGTGGTCCTTTTCCTCTAGTAATTAGCCCTTTCCCAAATGAATGCACTCTTCCTAAAAGGAAAGACATTCAATCAAGATGTCAATGTTAATTAGTCTAATTGAAGGCAAGCTTTTACCCCAAGATTGTTTGATCGATCAATAGATATCAGTCAATACCTAGTCACATCTGTGTGTTTATACATATTTAATAACCTCTTCATTATTCAGCCTGCTTGAGGAACAAGGAATATTTCTAATTAGTCAAGTATTCTAGTTAATAAAGGGTTGAACGTGGGGATTGTCACCTTAAAAAGCTTGGGTTGTGGTCCTACACACTTAGACCCTGAAACACTCTCATCTTCGCTAAAGATGATGAAGTCATCATCTTTATAGATGTAGAAGTCGCTTGAGCACCCTTTCCTGTCATAACCCACCATGGCAGAAAACGGATGTCATTTATCACTCACTGCGGAATACGATGCTATTGGTGAGCGATTTCTACCTGGTAAAGTTTCAGCTGTTTACCAGATGGATAGAGAGAGAGACTCGGCCTTGCTCCCCAAAGGATTTAAGATGGTCATGGTTGTAATGAGGACTTCAGCAGCCTGTGGACTTCTTTGTTGTTCCTTCCAGGAAGATCTCCAACACTTGGCTCAGCACTGGCTGGTTCACGATGACGATCGCGCTGGAGCTCTGTGACAGGATCAATGTGTATGGCATGGTGCCCCCGGACTTCTGCAGGTAGGGTTATTCTGCAAGTGTGATTCATCAGCGGTTGTGCAGGGCTTACAAGGGTCTGATTCCAGATATCAGCCATGAAACATGTCTAACTGTCTTCTCGAAGCAATTAATTAACACGTCCCAAGTTCTGGTGCTAGAAACAACAAACAGCATTTAATTATGTGATATAAAATATTGAAAGTTTTTGTTTGTACTGCTGGAGAATTAATCCATCTTGTGGGCTTCATTTATCCTCTGAATATTTATCAACCACAAGGAATGAAATAATTGGCATAATATTAATGATGAGCAAGCATTAAGGAATATTAGTTTTATTCTCATTTGAAAGGAATGCAGTAATTTTTAATGAATTAAAGAGGGCAATTTCTTTGACGGTAAGGCCTATTTGCTAAAATTAAAATATTGCTCTGAGCCTCTTTTCCTCTCTACGTCAGTAGCCTTGGTTTGTACTTCTAAGGCCAAAAGCACAGACATAATGATTTTGATGTACCACTTTAAAGGGAACAGACACATGTCTCCCCTGCTACCTTAAGTCCACTCCCCCGGTACAGGCCTGGCCAGCACTGGGTGCGTACGCTCAGCCGTACTGGGAAAACCTCAGGGCCTGGTTTGCGGAAACTGGTTTGAAAATCCACCTGTGATTGAGAGTAGCGATGCCGGTACGTTCAGAAAGTGCCCTACTTTTCGGGAATGTCTGATGACCTGCTCATGGCCTCCATCCTGATCTTCAAATGGCAAAACCTGGGATGGGGGGCATTTTGAACTTGCTCATTAAAATATATGCCTGCTCATACCTGTGTGTGTTTGAAACCTAATGACTTCTTGAAGGCCACGGCCTTTTACACGGAATCTGAAGTTGGGAGTTTGGATGCAAGTACGAGAGGACTTAATCATGCTCATTTACCACTTTGCCACGTTTCTCCCACTCTCTTTAACCCAGAGACCCGACACAGCGGCCGTACCAGTTTGTCTGTGAGAGTCAGGGCACAGAGGAGAAAGCTGGGCAGAAGAGGCCTTTGATAGATGCCTAGACTCCCTGGTCCCCAGGAGGGACGTGGTGTGAGGAAGGCTGTGTGTTCTGGGGTCAGCTCCAGTCGGTTCTGCCTGGCCACTTCCTAACTGAGTGTGATCTTGAGCTAGTTGTTCGGTCTCTCAGGAGCTCAGCTTCCTCCTCCTTAGAAGTGGAGGTAGTGATCCTGGAGACTCGGCCATGAGGTCATCAGTGGATGAAATAAGTTCGTAGATGTAAAGTGCTCAGAACAGCACCTTATACATGGCAAGAGTTAGCTTGGATCCCCACCCAGTCCCTCGTCACTTAACTCACTGGCCTTGCTTCCCTAGTTAGCAATCCATATGCAGAAAGAAGGTAGGATAGTGTAAAAGAAAAAAAAAACAAAACAAAACAGCCAACTGCCTCCTCAAGCCAACAGGCTAACAAGGGCAGTGGGAGCAGGTGCTTATGGGCACACAAAGGGCCGTCAAAGTTGATAGCTATACGGCAGGTGTAATTATGTAATATTGCCATCAGGATGCCGGAGAGAAAGAGCATGAATAAATTGAAATGTTAATGACTTCTAGTGTTCAAGGAAATATTCCATTTATTATGGAAAACAAATGAAAAGCAAGTCAACCTGTCATTCCTCTTACTCCGGGTTAGTTCATCACGACTGTCCCTAGGAGGGAAGCAGCTTTCAGGATGGCCCTAAGAAGGCGGTCAAGAGACTGTTGGTGAGCCTTATGGGGTCACCGGTTCAGGCATTCTTTTCCCCAGTTCCCCTCCCGAAGGTTCGATGGGTGCTCTCACAACACCCTTTCTCCAAGAGCTCTTTGGAAGGACCCCTGTACTCTGTGTCCTGGCGGAGCAAGTGGAGAAGAGTGCCGGGTGTCGGGCAGCAGACACGGTGAGGCTGCAGGGAGTGCCCTGTTCAGTCGCAATTTCTGCTCAGGGAGGCCGAGAAGGGAAGAACCAGGAGCGGCACACGCTGCCTCCCAAGTTCCTGTAACCTTTGTCTCCGTGACAGGTTAGCTGAACCACCCAGTTAGCAACCCCATGACCTTGAGTCTTGCTTCCCTTATGTACAGGATGGTAATAAGAAAACAGCCAAAAAAGCCAGCAGGTCGTGGTGAAGCTTGAATGAGATCATGGACTGTAGAATGTCTGACTCAGTGTCCTGCACACAGCTTGTGCTCAGGAAAGACGATTGGTGCTATGAATAGTACTAATACGTTAATATGATATTGTAAGATATATAAAATAATTATTAATGTTTTCCTAAGTACTTGAGAGTTGCCCCCAAAAGTTACTAAGAACTTCGGCGGGTTCAAAGACTAGGGCACAGCTCTTGCCTTCTAGAAACTCACCATAAGCCTTATCTGCACGAAGACATAATGAACACAGCACAGCCACTTGGAGTCAAAGGACCCTCGCAGACAGTATCGACCACTGGAGAATGAAAAAGCAACTTGGAAGTCAGTCCTGCTGCTCATCTAGCCGTTCCCCCTTTTGTTTTTATTTTGGAAGAAGTCGAGAACTCTAAGGGCCAAGTAGGGTTCATGTGTCCTGGGCTCTAGGACTTAAGGAGGTAAGCTCTCACCAGGACCCAGGAATGGTATGGAAGTTTCTGGGAGATAGCAGAGCTCAGGCTGTTTGAGCCCACTGGAACTTAAATTCTCCAAGGGCCCTGAACTTCTTCCAAAAAAAGAAGAGAAAATAACCACTTCTGCTGCTCAGAAGCTATGTGACTTGGAGAAAGTTACTTGACTTTACTGACCTTAGTGATCTTGGGCAAGTTACATACTATCTCACGTACTGACTATCTCTGTAGTATAGTGACTTAGCTTCCGTATCCCTAAAATGGTGGCAACAACAGTACTTACTGTGACGGTTTCTATGATTATCTCATAAGATACTAGATGAGGAAGGCTTGGCGTATATTAAGCATGGTGTATATTAGACACGCACAAATTTATCAGGTGAAGGGACGCACTAATATGCAAGTGTGGGTGCCCATTACCACATTTTAAGGAGATGTCCAGCAAGTGGTATCACATGATTCCCAGGGGGTGAGGAGAGCCCGGCTTCTAGAGAGGGAAGGACCTGTGTGGCCTCTTGTATGAACAGGATGCCACTTTTCTGTCCCACGGGGACTGGGCTGCACGTAGCCTCCAGATCCCACAGGCCATCATCTCATGGGGTGGCTCGAGTGAACCTGCCCATTCTGTGGCTTCCCAGTGTCTCGCTAGACTGAAGAGTTAGGCACGGGGGCCAGACTTCAGCAAGCAAAAAGAGAGCCAACTGCTGATTGTGGGTAAATCGACTATTTCTGACTTTAAGACGCAACTAGTATCCTCAAAAGGAGTTATTTGCTAAATTAACCACAGAGACGTCATTCTCTCAACCGACTCATGTTGGGTACTGAGCACATAATCAGGGATGAATAAGACAGAGTCTCTGCCTTCAGTCCCCTTAGGGTCACTTGGACACAATTGGGTCAAAAGGGCCAGAAGGCTCACGAGGTGCCTGTGGGAGAAAATCCACACTGTCTGCCCGTCAGTAGCATCTGACCCGCAGCTTTCCTCAAACATCCGCCTCTGACTTTCTGCCAGACTCGGAGGGGTCCTTGTATGCATTCCTCTGACCCTACCGGGTGGAACAGGGACAAGAGAGAAGGACGACCGGGCCCACCCATCCCCCTCCGTCAAGAGCAGACCCACTTCTATCTGTTTTACATCCAGGCTCTTCTCGGTCAAAGGTTGCCTGTCAAATAAGAGCTCTGACAGCCTCCGGTGTGAGCTACAGTCCTGCTGCTCTCCGGTCACACGCCTTTCAGGAGAATCTAATCATTGCCTTCTTATTGCTGGGGAAACCGAGGCACAGAGAGACCGAACACTGGGCTACTTCTGTGGTCGTCTCTGTCAGCCTAAGGTGGCAGTGACCCAAAGGGAACGTCAGCCACCATATGCATAGCATGAGGGAGGGAACAGAAGATGAGAGGGAGTAGGGGACTAAATTATTCCCCGGGGGAGCAACCAGCAGAGCAATCCCTGAGGGACCGGTTTCCAGGATAAGGGTGGACAAGCTCGCCCCTGCAAGCCGAGAGCTCCCCGTTTCCATCCAGCTCTCCCAGAGGTCTGGCCTCCCTACCCCTCTACCCAAAGGCCCTGAGTTGCTTCCAGGAGTCATTCTTTGGCAAGAAAACTTCTCGTAGTCCCTAAACTACTAAGCACATGGACTCCTCATAGTCCCACATTCATATTTAAAACCACAGATGGGAGCAGTGGACCTATAAATGGACGGACGCATTCCTCAAAACCTGGCTCAATCTAACAGGGTGAAGGTCGTCTGACGAGCACGTAACCCTTCCCTCTGTCGCTTGGTGCTGAAGTAGCTCCTGACTGCTGTCCCCAAGTCTGCTCTCTCTCCTTCCTCTCCAGACATCACTGTGCTGTTGGAGAGACTACATCTGACTCAGTTCAACCCCTCAGTAGTTCCCCAAAGCTTTTATTTTATTAAAGATTATTAAAGATTTTATCCAGAGAAATACAGAAAGAACATAGGTAGGCAGAGCAGCAGGCAGAGGGAGAGGGAGAAGCAGGCTCTCCGCTGAGCAGGGAGCCCGATGTGAGGCTCGAACCCACGACCCTGGGATCATGACCTGAGCCAATGGCAGATGCTTAATGGATTGAGCCAACTAGGCGCCCTCCCTAAAGCTTTTATTTTTTATTTTTTTTAAAGATTTTATTTATTTATTTGACAGAGATCACAAGTAGGCAGAGAGGCAGGCAGAGAGAGGGGAAGGGAAGCAGGCTCCCTGCAGAGCAGAGAGCCGGATGCGGGGCTCGATCCCAGAACCCTGAGATCATGACCTGAGCCGAAGGCAGAGGCTTTAACCCACTGATCCACCCAGGCGCCACCTCCCTAAAGCTTTTAGAACAGAATCCCTACCTCCTGGCTTAGCACACAGCCCTCCAGAGCCTGGCTTCATCTGCTCTATTCTCCCCCTCTTCTTCCCACACAGACTTCTTTTTGCTGTAGGGAAAACTTAGAAAGGAGCTCTCCCTGCAGACCTCTGGCCTTTGGCCCTCAGCTTGGAATTTCCAGTCCTTCCTTCTTCTTTTGGCCCATCACTGCTGGTTCTTTACGATAGTATTAATGGCTATTTTTCTGCACATACCACACGCTGGTCCTGTGCTTAGTATGAACACATGTGCCATTTCGTGGAAGTCTTGTGGTAATGCCATGAGATAAACATTACTCTCGTCATTTCACATGTCAAGCTTGAAGACCTAAAACAGCTGTCCAGGGTCACGGGGCAGGGAAGTGACAGAGCTAGGGTCTCCGGGACCTCCCTCCACAGTCTCAGTGCAGCAGGCCCTCCTCCTGCAACTTTTCCTCAGTCCTGTCAGACCCTGCCTGAGCCCCCACTGGGCCCTCTGCCAACCCCCCCCTCCCGCCGCCCCAGTTTGTCGGGATCCTTTATTTGCTTGTGGTCTCATCAAAAGGAGGGGTCAGTGCTCTGTCCAGACTTGCGTCTTCAGGACTTGTTCTTGTGTCTGGCACATAGTATGTACTCAGTATTGATTGACTCAGTGAATAAAGAAAACCTTCGTTAACTTGGCAGTGTGTAAGAAACTGATTCTATTGTTATCCCAAGACCAGAAGTGTCCAGTGAATGAAAAATATAATTAGCAAATGACCAATTCAAATCCGAAGGGTCCTAGGACATCAGTGGCAGCCACCTGTTTCGTCGTACTCAGCTGGAGTGAGCGCTAGGTCTTCACAGACGGGCTCAGCCATCAGGCAATTAGTCTCCATCCTGTCCCTAGCCCTGGGCTCCAGGCTCATCGGTATTCTGAAAGCTGGGGAAAATTAATGCCACGTTGTACCAGACAGTCTCAAAATATATTCTTGTGTGGACAGTAGACCCTTAAGTCATGCCATCTCATACGGAAAGCCAAATCCATTCTATCCAGATGGTCTATAAATTGCAATGAAAAAAAAATGTGTTATCATTGCCTTCCAAACTAAATTATGGTATTTTTAATCTCATTTTCCACTGTAAATTATTTGTGATAATAATGGGCCAAGCGTTTAAATTCTACCTAATAATCTTATTTCTGGTCATACTTAACACATTACCAAGTTTACAACTCTCTGTCACCCGTCGTTTCTTGAGTATTAATTAGCAGAGTAATGACTCAGAGTGATCACTGTCATGGAACTAAATTAATATCTCATCCATAATGTGAAGGACATCTCAAAGGTATCGTGAATATCAGAGTTGATTCTACTAGAATTATTAGCTAGCGAACATTAATAAAGCTGCCAGTGTAACAGGGAAAGTTCTAGTTGGCGACAGTCCACTGTGTAGAATCAGATGCTTACAGAGACAGGTAGGGAATGGTAATGCACCCAGGAGGTTCACATTTTATGAAGTAGACTTCAGATACAGTGTTGTGTTTTTTTCCCAGACAGTTCTCATTGCCATCATTTCCTTCTTCTGTCTTTGCGCTGATTTGACCCACTCTTGGCAGTCCCGGGGTGTTTCTATCACCTTCCTCCCTGTGGGTACCATGGATCTACGAAGAGATGTTGTAACACCACCGGAGGTGCTGGAGTCGTGGAGGGTGAGTGGGAGTCCGGACGACTCACTCCGGCTCTTTGCCCCAGAAAGGGTGGACAGCGGCAGGCTCTCGCTGCTCTGTCTGCCCCAGAGTCACCAGACTTAGTCCACTGGCTTCCAAGGGGTATAGATGTTTTCCTTCCAAAAGAAGCTGTAAGAGACAGCAGCGTAAAGGGGACTCAGCAGGTCCCACCGGGCTGAAGCAGATGTGTGGGAAGGCCTGCTCTAGGAGCATTTCCTTCGGGATGCTACATAGTATCCCTAACGCCCGCGATGCAAGCTAATTTCAGAACACTCTAGACACTTGACAGCTGTCCAGTCAGCTCTATTCTACAAGCGTTTCCTGACTACCTACTGGATGCCCCGTACTGTACCAGCATAGAAGCATGTTTAGAGACTGAGAGCTCTAGAGAGAGGCAAAGCCACCATTCCCTTCCTGGCACCTTTGTAGCCTTGTGGATAGTTGAGCCCCAACTAACGGATCCAGGTCCACCCAGATCACACCTGGAACTGGAAGGATTCTCGCAGGCGTGTTGACATTAGGACGCTTCTGCCGGTTGTACAGCTTAGCTGTCGGAGATTCACAGATGGAACATGACAAACTCCCGTCACCATTAATATTCGCGAGTATAACATTCAGGGAGCACGAGGGCTCTGCTGCTCTCGCTGACGGGCTGCGGGGTGTCCACGGAGCATGGGGCGCCTCTGTCCGCAGGTGCTCGGGAGAACGCAGCGAGGACAGAGTCGTTCCAAATCAGGTTCCAGCAGGTGCCATTGGTACAGAAATCCACCTGGTAGAGCAGGTTTTCCAAGATACAGAGCCTCGCTCTTAGGAGTTCCACTTTGGTCCAGATCTGAGCCCTGAAACGTCTTCAATTTTTCCATGCATGAGTTTTGTCATCTCTGAAATTGGGGTCAGAACGGTACCTCTGGCATAGGGGTGTTGTGAGGATTCAGTCGTGTCAAATGCCGAGCGCTCTGTTTGGTGCTGAAAAGGTAACTAAAGTCCGGCACCCAGGATGGTCCATGAGTGATGATGGTCCATGATGGCCCTAGACCCCACCTGCCCGCCGGCTGCTCAGCCCTCAGACAGAGCAATGACACTGACCTTAGGCTCCCTCCCTGAGCTTAGCAAGAACCTCACTAAATCAGCCGTCCTCAACCTGGCTGTCTATTTAGAATCTCATAAGGCACTTTTCTTTTCTTTTTTTTTTTTTTTTTTAAGATTTTATTTACTTATTTGACAGACAGAGATCACAAGTAGGCAGAGAGGCAGGCAGGCAGACAGAGAGGAGGAAGAAGGCTCCCTGCTGAGCAGAGAGCCCGATGCGGGGCTCGATCCCAGGACCCTAGGATGATGACCTGAGCTGAAGGCAGAGGCTTAACCCACTGAGCCACCCAGGTGCCCCTCATAAGGCACTTTTCAACATTAACAGTCGTTTTTTTAATTTTTTGTTTTGAAAAGGTTTTACACTTACCAAAAGTTGCATAAGTAGCACAGAGAGTTCCTCTATACCCTTCACCCCACTTCCCCTAATGTTAACATTTTGCATCATTATGGTCCAATGATCAAAACTAAGAAATTAACACCAGAGCAAAACTCTTACCTAAATGACAGACTTTATCCAGATTTCACCAGTTTTCCTGCTGAGGTCTCTGATCTCCAGGACCTACTCCAGGACCCCTTCGCACTTACATATCCTGGCTCTCAGTCTTCTGTCCATGGCATCCTTCAGCCTCTCCTTCTCTTTCACGACATTGAAGAAATCTGGTCATTGTTGTGGGAGGTCCATCACTTTGGATTCGCGTGATGTTTTCTCGTGATCGGGTTGAGGCTGTGCATTCCTGGGGAGGGTACCACAGGAGCAGGAAGCCCTTCCCAGCATCCCACGTGTCAACAGACATACGATGTCAGATGTCTCAGTGTGGCAGTGTTAACCTCGATTGCCTCGCTAAGGTGGTGTTTGCTGGGTTTACTCACCTCGAAGTTATTATTTTTCCCTTTGTCATTATAAATATCTTGGGGGAGATACTTCATGTAAATAACCTATTTCTCTTCATCATTTTCCCCCACTAATGTTTCATTCATCGGCGCACCTTGCTTGCAACAGTTGCAAGGCTGTTTTAGTGGTGATTTCTCTATTCCCTCATTCTCTCTGGATTTAGTAATTGGAATTCTTCTATATGGAAATGCCGTTTCTTCCTCCCTGTTTATTTATAGATTCAGCTATTTACTGATATCATCATGGACTCGTGGGTATTTCTTTTATTATATGGGGTTTATAATCCAGTACTACCATTATTTACTCTGATACTCAAACTTCACGCACTTTTCAAATTGCCATGCCTGGGACCCCCTCCAAATCAATTAAGCCCGAATCTGTGGAGGTGGGACACAGGCAGCGGTATTTCTTTAAAGCTCCCTGTGTGCACTGAATGTTCGTTCTCTCATGACTCCCCTCACCCCACCCTGCTTCCTCCCTAAAGAAACAAAAACCCTCTGCTGCACTGTTTTTTGCAGGATTTATTCCTGAGGTGACCCTTAGAGTGCTGATGACAGGCTGTGGCTCCTTGGGAAACTGGCTCTGAGATGATCTCCGCCCTCACACCTCCACGTCCTCTGCTTCTCCTGGCCCCCCACAAACAGGAACTGGGGTGCCAGACCCACCTTTACAACTGCCTTCTGGTGCGCAAATTCTGCTGATGTATATTGCTGCTGGGTCAGGAGGAAGGAGAAAAAGCTACTGCAGTCTTTAAAGTCAGGTTTGAGGAAAGACCTAAGGAATGAGGACCTTATTCTGGGAAGGACGCAGCGGTGGATTACAGCGGGTGGCAGGCTTTCCAGCGGGAGGGCTGTTCCCACACGCTCTTCGGCTCTGCCCTCAAGGCCCACAAAGCACTCCTCGGCCATTTGGGCAGAGTCTTAAAGTGTGGAAACAATCCCACTTATTTGGATACCTTGGAAATCATAACAATTAAATGTGTAAATTTAATTCTCCTTTTAAGGGATCAATAGGGAGCCAGATAAATTTTCATTCCAAGAGATGGTCTTCCTGAATAAGGAAACTGATCTTCTAGCATCCATTAGCTGGTTTCCAATTTCTCTGTATTCCTAGGTGCCAGTTCAATCTCACGGTATTTTTAGAAGCTTAATTGTTTCTTTAATCAGATTGATTCCAGTAATATGTTCAAAGTGCAGATAAATCAGATTTAAAACCGGATTTATATTGGAATAAAAGCTTAACTCCAAGTGTACCATGCCACGGTGAATTTGGCACTGTTCCCCAAATTGTGCCATATGAATCTGGGGACATTTGTCTCACAAATTTCTATCTTTTCTTGTTTATTCTTTTCTCCATGGTGGTCAGTTCCAGCTTGAATTCTTCCTAGAATGCATTTTCTGTGTGGAAATTAGCCTCTGTTAAAACTTCAAGGGGATTCCAATGTCTGGAGTAAGTAAAGACGTGAAATCTGTATTAGCTAGACAGGGTTGGATCTGATGTGTCACTGCGGAACACAGAGATACTTCTGAGACAAGCCTGATGCAGATGCAAAGTATTAATTCAGCATAGCATCCAACCCAGGAGGAGGAACGTTTAAATGCTGCATGACAAAAATAAATCTTTCTTCCTGGAAGAACTTTAACCTCAGAGGAGAGGCAGCTCAAAAGGTTTATTGTTGTCAGAGCCACAAACTTGACACCCTCTTGATAAAAGACTTCGATCCCTGACCTCGGTAAAGTTGCCACTCCAGGAGCTATTTGTGTATTGATCTTGTCTGAAGAAAACAAATAGGTGTCTAGCAGGATGAACATCTCTGGGAAACAAAGGTACTGTACTTAGAGTAGAGCCCGAGTGACCCAAGTGGGGGGCCCCAGGGCACCGGGCATGGAAAGGTGATTTGCCTGCGCCTTTTAAGAGAAGCACTGAAGCTCTATGTCAGAACCA
Source organism: Meles meles (assembly GCF_922984935.1). NCBI lineage: Eukaryota > Metazoa > Chordata > Mammalia > Carnivora > Mustelidae > Meles > Meles meles. The sequence goes on along the minus strand of NC_060066.1, from coordinate 152,095,491 downwards.
GTTGGTGAGCGTAGCTCAAGGCGGGAAGGTTTGCCTGTTGGGATACCTTGACTAATTCCATCATAGACTTCAACATGGAAGAGGTGGTGTGGATTGGACTAGAATGGAAACCAGTGTGAGACCAGGGCTCTTTGGGAGTTAGATATTTTAGTAACATAGGGCACCCAACTGCCTCAACATGTTAATCCTTTGCACACTGACCTGAAGAAATAAGCCAGGATTTCTCATTTGAGGTGAAATAGGGATAGAGAAATGGAAAAACTGTTGGGGCTATAGGGCTTAAGTGCAAGGATTTGAGGATTTGGAATTTCTGGATTTAGAGACTCTGGATGTGGGTCCATTGTCTACCTAGAGCAACAAGAAGGAAATGGTGGCATCGTGCTTACTAGGATCATCAGCTTTCCATGTTGGAAGAGAAATTGTCTTTAGAGGTTTTATTGTTTAGTTTTCAACGCCATACAAATTTCTGTCAACAACAGAAATTTAAAAATTATTTGTTGAGCACCTACTAAGAACAAGACAAAGGCCTGCCCTCATGAACATATAAAGAGTAAACAGCAGCAATTCTGGAGAGGGATTAATGCTGTAAGAAAAATAAACCCGAGAGAGAGAGAGAGAGCGAGCACACACAAAGGGAGCACAAAGGTGTGAGGTAAATCCTCTCTGAAGAGGACATGTTGAAGTCAGTACCCAGCAGTAAGAAGGGATGAACTGGTTAGAAACGTGTTACAACCAGGTGACTGTCTTCACGTGCCAAGGCCTAAAGGTCAAGTTTGGCAGAGCTGATGACCAGAAAGGCCAGCGTGGCTGGAGCATGTTTGGCAAGCCGGGGTTAGAAGAAAGCTCTGGAGAGAACCACCTCATGTAACACCCTATAAGCCACACTTTTATTATAATTAGAAGCTTCTGGAGGATTTGGTGGAGCGGGGGGATGGGAGGGAAATGTGGTGTGTTTTTGTTTTGTAAACATCTTTGTAGCTGCTTATGCTGAGCTGACTACAAGGGCTAGAGTGGAGGAACTACAGTGGGGGTCTTAGCAACGTGGGCTTTCTAAGTCCCAAACCCCTGCACGTCCCGTAGTATACTTTTAATCTCTCTCTTTGATAGTGATGCTCAAACATTTATTTCACAACCTCAAAACCTTTCCACTTGCTTCTTGTGCACACATCAGGAAAACCCTCTGTTGCAATTGACTTGACTTGGAAATACGTGTTGTGCTCATCAGCTTCATCAGTCACAGGAGGTTTTTCCCTCTTTACTCAGTCATCTCATCTTCCTCCTACAGGGATCCCAATCACCCATCAGTACCTTACCACTATTACGAACCATTTGGACCTGACGAATGCACCATGTACCTCTCCCACGAGCGAGGACGGAAGGGCAGTCATCACCGCTTCATCACAGAGAAACGGGTCTTTAAGAACTGGGCACGGACATTCAACATTCACTTTTTTCAGCCAGACTGGAAACCAGAATCACTTGCTCTAAAGCCTCCGGAGAATAAACCCGTGTTCTGAGCAGTGAGGGTGCCAGACCAAAACCTCAAGTACCTACTGCATCAGACGCCAGGGCGCTGAACTTCCAGAGCCAGCAGACACACGAGAGGGACGGGATCGGGAGCAGGAAACTCCTCCATGAGCAACATGTACAGATGGTTCAGAAGCAGGACCACCAAGCACTGCGGTTGGTGTGTAAGGAGAAAATTCCAGAATTACTATGTCCGCAGGAGTGTCATCCCTTGCAAAAGGGGTTACCTGAGGAGTTAAACACCCATGTCAGTGATGCTGCCGTGGTCTAAAGAACATTCTGGATCTCTTTAAGTATCGCCTTCAAAACCGAAGCATGAGCAGCTCAACAATGTTAGTTGTGTTCCTTTGTAGAAATGCCACAGTGAAAGACCTTTTTCTATCGAGTTGTATCCTAACCTGATCTATAATCTTTGTCATCTGTTGGGCTCTGTATGTGTGATTTGTAAAAAGCAGTCTGAAAGTATGGACATGATTTCTGAAGAGCACATCTTCACTGACTTTCATAAAGCAAATGCCCGATATTTATTTATTAAAAGTTTTTTAGTGTACTCTAGGCCAGTATTTTTATAGATTATGATTATGTGATAATTTATCCTTCTTAACTCTTTAACCCTGAATGATGGTTGGAAGACACCTAGAATGGGGCTGGTGAGTGACTGCGTTCACGACACTCGTTGTTAGCAGTTGATTGGCTTGGAAATGTCGAGTTGGCATTTTTTGAACCTTCAAGAAGAGCTATGACATTTTCTAACGTAAAGAAATGCTCCAAATGACAAAATCGAAAACCAAAAACTGTGTTGTTACAACAAAAAGATACTAACAAAAGAAACTTAAAGATAGTTGTCTTTAGTAATAGTTGGTGTAGGTTACTTGGCATAAACCCTAGTTTCCTCGTGTGAGAATGATGTCCCTGTACCAGATGACAGTATAAGTTTCCTTCCAAATCTAAAATTCTGTAAGCCTCTTCTTGACCCACTTGAGGACCTTGCACGTGGATTGATGGGGTTTCCTCAGTAGCAAAAGCCTGACTTTAGGGGGTCTTCCCCCCCGCCACTATCTCCCTCTGTGGTTAAAAACATAACTTCCTCACTGGTCCCCATTGACTACAGTCTGCCCCCCGCTTTTCTGGTGTTTCTTGAACCCCAAAAAGGGGGAGGGCAAAAAACTAAGAGAGAGAGAACGTCTGTGGTGTTCCCTGGCTATAGGAGCAAGGAACTGTCCTTCTCTGAGTCTGTGAGAAGAGAAGGAGCTTCCCTATCAGATGACTCATTTATCCTGTGAACTATTCAGATTCACTCATTGCAAGTCTCACATGATAGTCACAGCCATTCCCTGGTCTGGAGGAGTATGAAGGACGTATTTTATCCAGAGCCAAGAGAGTAGTATGAAGGACCATCATTTAAGCAAGTGATATATACCAGTGTTTTTTTTCCACATGACTTAGAAGGCATGTGCTTTTCCAATGCCAAATTAAAAGGCGCCAGCAAGTATTACGTGTGGAGACCGACATTGTTTCACAGAACCTGACCTGACCTGTGACTAAAGAAGGTTTTTTTTTTTTCACATTGCCACTTCCTTTTGCTTTCCTTACTTAGTACTAAGATTCCATTCCCTTGCACTAACTATTACTACTAATCATATGGGGTACTGTGGTTGGGGTGTAAACACAGTCCAGATATTTATAGGACAGAAACAAAACAAAATTGATATTATTGTGGTGTAGCTTGAGCTGCTAAAAGCCAGTACAATGGAAACGTATGTGTTCTTCAGACTTTCTCGTAGTTTTTTAAAGAGACTGTAGAACATCATTCCAGCCCAATCTCTTTTGCGGCATGGACTCCGGACACACGATCCTTTGTGAACATAAGAAAAAGAGTATGAATTTCATGTGATGGATTTATAGGCCATCTTTACCATTACTTGAAGACATTATGTTGTTCACATGTAAGTAGCTCCTTTAACAACTTTTATTTTTATGGAAATTTGGAAAGGCATATTTGGGACCTGCAAAAATGTAGCTGTATTACCTAATCTGTAATATCTCAAATGCCTGTGCTATCTTTAGGTTTTAGGATTTGGTTTGGTTTTTGTTTGTTTGTTTTTGTTTTTGTTTTTGTTTTAAGACCGTATGATAACTGCATCTTTTTTGTAACTTCTTCCTTCTTCCCAAATACTCAGAAGAGTGTAAAGCAAACAAATTCTGTAAACCCCTGGCTTCACTGGGAAATAGCTTACATCTAAATGTAGCTAAGATACGGGAGTATGGGAATTCATATTTTTTTCAAATATGGTATAAATAGGTGTAAGACTGATCACTTGGGCAGTGGTTTTTATTATAGCATTTCAAGAATATGCCTGGAATTCTGATAGATTGTGCCGACGGAGCTGGCCATGGGCAATTGAATTCTTATCTTGCTACTATCATTTCCTGACTCTCGGTCTCAACACCATTCAAAACCACTAAACATCAACCCTGATATAAAAGATGATGACAGAACCATGTTTACAGACCTCAGTGATTTCAATATCCAATTGTGTTGGGAGCCTGAGTCATACTCGTTATGTTATACACCTTTGTCTTCTTTCCCAGCTGTGTCATCCGCTACCTCCTCGCTTTTAAGACCCCAGTAATACAAAGCCACAGCTGGCCGATCCATGGCGTCTGTTATTTCAATGCAAGAACATTTGGCAGAGGCCATTACAATAGATAGCCATTATGGGCAAAGATACAGGAATTCACAAACAAAATCAATCACTTCAAATGGCCCATAAAAATAGGAATCTTACATTTAATATTCTACAGTAAATATTCACCCAAGAAAGCGTACATTAAAAGAACATTAGGAGGTAAATATTCAGTGTGCTGCATGGGGACTTTGCTGCGTGATTTCCATTATGGTTAATGGGTGTTTGGTAACTAAGTCCCTGTGCTTCACTAACCCTGGGATGTGCTCCTAAGGGCTAGACATAAAACCAGAGTGATTCAGGAACTTCCAAGGTCCTAAGATTTCAGAGTGAGAGCTCATCTTGAAAAAAAAATAAAGGAAAGCAAAACACAAAATACTGTACCTGAAAGAGAAATTTGCGGTTCTCTCCGAACCCTGACCCATTGCTGGTATGTGCCTCAGAGGCCAAACACCACCTCTCTGGACAGACTCCCTTTGTCTCCTGAAGTATTCTCCATTAGTGACCTATTTTAATCACATTAAAACTGAGGGATATCATCTCACTTTGAAGTAAAAACTCACCTCAAAAGTTAGAATTATTGATTGGGAAGCTAAGTGAATGTTAAGTAAAAGTGGAAGGAACAAACAAGAATTTTGTCAGGATCCATGCAGTCTTATGTGAACATATCTGTACCTGTTTAATACCCACCCAAATAGTTGTCCTTATGTAGAGGTGACCGCATTTCGGAAATACACCCTGATTTCCACTGGGGTGATGACTCAGACTGTTAGTTCAGACTTACTCTGAGATTTCTCTTCTCTCTGTCGTGTTAGGAGGTGAGGGTAACACTCCTGCATATTTCGTCCCTGAGCCAATCCTTCCTTCCATCCTCCCTGCTTCTCTCTGGGACCTCAGTCCCATCCTTCGGCCATCATTCTCTCCTCATTGTTTGTCTACACTGGGCTCTTCAACCAGTGGTCTTTGGAGGCTGTTAAGGTCTTCCTTGTAGGTTTTTCAACTAGAGACCTACCTGGGGAACAGGTTTGGGGTGGGTCCTGCCAGGCAATGAGCACAGTAGGTGGGAGGAAGACATCTGGCTCCAGGACTAGGTTGTTCAGAAGCACCATCCTGGTTCCCCTCAGGCTGGTGGGGGCGGGGAGGAGCTTCAGGACAGATCTTCAGTGCTAAAACAGAGGACAAGCCCCGGGCAAACTGGGACAGTGGGTCACCCTATCAAAAGGCCACCTCAGAGAGAACTATATAATACTAAGTCACGGGGGGGGGGGTGTAAATCCACTGCCTGGGTTCTAGCACATGCCAGAAGATGCTTCAGAGTGGAGAGAGGTGAGAGAGTGTCTACAGGTTTGAAAACGAATACGAGCAAACCGTCTACTCCAGCTCACGAATCCCCCACCTACTCAGGGTATTGAGCCGCCATAGAAAAGCAAAAAAAGTCTGTGATCCTGTTTGTTTTTACTCAGTGCCCTAATATTCTATGCTACCTTGTATTATTGTTCCTGTCTCTTTCTGTGTGTGTCCTATTAGTCTAATTAGATTGTAAGCTCTTTGAGAGCAGGGACTGTTTCTCCTTTGTCTTTGTAGCCCCATGCCTAGTACAGTGCCTTGCACACAATAGGCGCTCAATAAATGTCTGTTGTTGATGATGACCTCTTAATGGTGGCCCATTGGATTGGTAACCGGTACATATTCTTCCATTTGAGAAGTGCAGGAGACAGAAAAGGTGATGAAGTAGTTAAATTTTAAGTGGGTTTTTACAGGGTCAGTCCTCAAACCTAGAACATTTTTAATCAACAGAACTGACCTAGATTTGGATAGGATAATGTAGCTGAATTCATTAGGTTTGTTAATGTTGGCTGTACTGAACACACAAAGTGAAGTTCGGCAAGCTTTGTGTTCTCGCTGTTAGCAAGCTGCTCTTAGCACAAATTAAATTTAATATTGACAAATGCTATAACATATGTAGAAGCAGGCCGGGCTCTGACTTCTCTGGTTCAATTACAAAAGGGAGGCTAAAATGAGATGAGTTCTAGCCTGCCTTAAACTTGACAGCTTCCCAAATCTGCTGCAAATTCCAACTGGTGATTTCTGAGGGTCTATAACAATGAAGTATACATTTATCTTAAAATCAAAATGAAACAAACAAAAAAAAATCCACTCCCTTTTGTTTCCATGAAGCAGATCCCCAGTGCTTTTATCCCTACCAGAACGTGAGGGGAAAGGAGAACTCTTGGGAGAGGTTGCCCTCAGGTGGAGCCTCCCAGTCACCATCTAGGGTCCCCACCTGGCCCGCATCTGGTATCCGATTACCTCCTGGTTACAAGAGAGAACAAGATGGAATCAAGTCAGTAAAGGTGAGTCAGCGGCTGGTGGGGGACTCCACAAGGACCATAATCACTACCTTCTTGAAGGTGTGGGCACTCTGGAACCTGTTTCTTTCATTGCCTGTTCTTCCGCATATCCATTTGTAGGATTTCAGTTTCATTTTGAAAAGCATGAAAAAAGGGCTAGGACACTACACGAAACTGAGAGAATGCTTCCTTCTGAATGGACAGGATTATAGCTCTTCCCACATTTTCAAAATTTTTATTGTAATCACAAAATGTTATTTCATAAAATATTAGGAAAGAGTTTACAGTAAGACTTCAAACAGAATCCCAACTGGGATGTTGGGAGAAATCTGGTAAATGCCACATCTAACTACACTGAAAAGAAACTACATTTCCAGCTATGTACATAAATCATCTCAAATGTTAGCATCTTAACCTCTTTACCATGAGACTGGTTCTTTAATTTTAAAACCAAAAGTAGGTTTTGTTTTCCATGAGAGTGAATCAAACTCTTTAAAATCATATTTTATCACTAAAGATCTACTGGATGGTCTGCACAATGTCATGCGCTCTCTGTATATTATTTCACAATAATCTTATTATCCCATTGTGCAGAAAAGTAAACAGAGCAAGAGCAGTGCATCTGGCCCTCAGGGCGATGAAGATGAGAGTTGACACATGGCTTGCCATGTCCCAGGCAACCTCTAAAAGGTTTACATGTATAACTGCAATTATTTCTCCCAATAACCCTAATAAATGGGTTCTTTTAGCATTCCCCCTCTACAGATGTGAAAACCGAGGTACAGGGCACATGAGTAACTTTCTCAAGGTAATGGAGCTAGTCAGTGGGAAAGTTAGATTAGGAGCCGCCAGGTCTGGTGCTGGAGTCTCCGCCTTCAGTCACCATTGTACATTCTGGCAGAAATTTATATGTAGCAATTTCTGTTAGAATATTCAAATACTCTATTACATCATAGTCACAATGTATGTAATATTTGATACATATTAAATAAGTGATGAATATGTAAATTATGAAGTGAACATAAGTAATAAGAATATTACCATTATCTGTGAAGCCCACTGAGTGTTCCTTCTATTATCTTGGATTTTCAATTCACCATTCTCTTATTTTCTAAATATTCGTTTTATTACATGCAGATATATGTATTGATACATATATCAATAAGCAATATATTGCTTAGTTTTACATAGTAATAAACGTAAAACTTACAACATTGTAAAGTCTTCCAAAAATCGGTTTTTCTTCCCAAGATGTATCCATTTTCTCTGCATATAACTCTAGTTTATTTTCATGATTGTGTAATGCCAGCGTGTGACTATACCATAACTTATTTTTATCCATTCTTTCAGTGAACATTAGGGTTATCAGCTGGTTGCTAATATGTACAATGTTTTTATGATCATTCCTGGGAAAGTTTTTTGGTACATGTGTGCAAGAAGTTCTATGCAGGAAATATACCTGGGGATAAAATTGCTAAACTATTGAGTACAATTATACCGATGTGCACGATACTGCCAGGTTGTTTTCCAAAGTGGTTGGACACTTTATATCCCTAATTGTCCACATCTAGTTTATACTCCATTGTCCAATTCCTAGTTGTCCACATCTTTGCTAACTCTTGACTTGGTATTTTCAGACTGTAAAATGTCCTTCTGGTACATGTGAATTGTATCTCATTGCAATCTTGACTTGTATGTCCTTAATTTCATACCAGATTTAGCATGTTTTCTCTTCAGGTAGTATTATCTTGTCTGTAAAATGTCTATCCATTTTTGTCTACTTTCCTGCTGCTGGGTTAGCTCACTTTTCCTTTTTCTCTTAAGGAATTCTCAATATATTCTATATGGTATTTATTAATGTCTGTATGTTTGCAAATATCTTCTTCCAATTTGTGGCATGTCTTTCCTTTTTCTCTATGGTGATATCAATGAACAGAAGCTTTTAATTTCAGTGTAGTCATGTTTTCTAGCTTCTTATATGATTAGAGCTTCACATCCTCTTTAATAAATCTTCCACCGCTCCTGATCAATAATTACATCCTTATATGTTACTCTTAAAAATTTCAAAGTTTTTGTCTCTCATGTGGCTGTAAAGGATTTATATATATATTTATATTTTGCATAAAGTAAGGTAGAAAGCACATCTGTTTTGTCTTAGCACCATTTACTGAGATTCATTCTTCTCCGGTGATCAGCAATCAGATTTCCGGGTATGTGAGGATTTATTTCTGTCCCCTATATTGTTTCATTTTAACCAAATTGTCTATCTTTGTACTAATATCACACAGTCTTAATTATTATAGCTTTATAATAAGTTTGGGTATCTTCTAGGGCAATTTTCCCCTCACCTTATTGGATGTTGAAGAATGTCTTGCTGATTGTTTTTTTTTAAATGACTAATTTTTGTCAAGGTATTTTTTCTAATAATGTACACAGACCTTATGTATACAGACTGATGATGTTTTATATAACTGTACACCCATGTCACCACTATTAGGATGACAACAGAGTACATTTCCAGCACCCCAGAAGTCTCATTCATACTCCCTTGCAGTCAATCTCCCTGTCAAGGGTGAGCACTTTCTTACTTCCACCAATGTAGATTTTATTTTGCCTATTTTTAAATTCCATATAAATAGAATTACTTGTTATGTACTTTTTTGGTCTGGCTTCTTTTAGTCAAAATTATGTTTGTAAGATTCACCTCTGTTGATACATATAGCAGTGGTTCTTTTCCGTGACTATATAATATCATTCTGCATCAGAATTGGCAATTTAATATGGGTGGTTTTGGGGTTGGTTCCAGTTTAGGGCTACTATGAAAACAGTTGTCATGATCATTCTTGTATGCGCATTTTGATGGACAGAGAGCTTGTTTCGATTGGGTATGTAGCAAGGAGTGGAATTGCTGAGTCAAGGGTACACCTGTGCTAGGCCTTACTAGATATTGCCAGTTTTCCAAATTAGTTGCACCATTTTACATTCTCATCAGCAGGAACTGAGTGCCCCATTTACTCCACACATTTACCAATGCTTGATATTAGCAATCCCTATAAATGTGTCCCTTTTGTTGGCTATGCAGTGGTAAATCACCGTGGTTTTAGATTTGCCTTTCCCTGATGAATGAGGAAGTTGAGCTTCTTTTCTTATGCTTGTTGACTATCTGCATATCCCCTTTTGTGACCTGCCTAGTCTGAGCTTTTTACCATCCTTTTAGTTGGGTTGTCATGCTTTTTCTTCTTTACAGGAATTCTTTTTTTTTTTTTTTGAAGATTTTATTTTATTTATTTGACAAACAGATCACAAGTAGGCAGAGAGGCAGGCAGAAAGAGAGAGGGGGGAAGCAGGCTCCCTGATGAGCAGAGAGACCGATGCGGAGCTTGATCCCAGGACCCTGGGATCATGACCTGAGCCAAAGCCAGAGGCTTTAACCCATTGAGCCACCCAGGTGCCCCTTTACAGGAATTCTTTATATAATCTAGTTTCAACTCCTTTGTTATATATATTGCAGTGTATGGCTTGTCTTTTCACTGTCTTTTTTTTTTAAGATTTTATTTATTTATTTGACAGATAGAGATCATAAGTAGGCAGAGATGCAGGCAGAGAGAGAGAGGAAGGGAAGCAGGCTCCCTGCTGAGCAGAGAGCCTGATGTGGGGCTCAATCCCAGAACCCTGAGATCATGACCTGAGCCGAAGGCAGAGGCTTAACCTGCTGAGCCACCTAGGTGCCCTTCACTGTCTTAATGGTATATTTGAATGACTGAAAGTTCTTAATTTTAATAATTTTAATTTATCTGAATTTCATGTATAATATAATTTGTGTCCTATTAAGAATTCTTACCTAGGGCACCTGGGTGGCTCAGTGGGTTAAAGCCTCTGCCTTCTGCTCAGGTCATGATCTCAGGGTCCTGGGATTGAGCCCCACATCAGGCTCTCTGCTCCACAGGGAGCCTGCTTCCTCCTCTCTCTCTGCCTGCGTCTCTGCCTAGTTGTGATTTCTCTGTCAAATAAATAAAATATTAAAAAAAAAAAAAAGAATTCTTACCTAGCCTGTGGCCATCTCTTATCTTTTTTTCCAAGAAAAGCTTTGTATTTTTTTCCTTTTGTATTTGTATTTGATCCATCCCAAATTAATTTGGGGACATGTTGTGATGTAGGGGTCAAGGTTTGTCCCCCCCTTTAAGGGGATCCAGTGATACAGCACCATATATTGTAAATACCACCCTTTCTACATTGAATTCAAGTGTTCTTTTCACGATAAATAAGCTGCCATATGTATATGCATTGTCTCTTAACTTTGAATTCTGTATCATTTTTATCTCTTGCACCATTACCAAATTACCTTATTATAATTTCATAAATCTCAATATCTAGAAGTAGAAAGTATCTAGTTTATTCACCTTCAGTATTGCTTTAACTATTTTTGGCATTTTGTATTTCCACATGGACATAGAATTTTAGAATCAGAATGTCATTTTCCATATTTAATAAAACCTGCTAGGATTTCTATTGTGGTTGCATTGATTCTATGGATCAGTTTGAGGAGAACTGACATTTTAACAATATCAAGTATTTCAATTCATGAATACAATTCAAAGTTTTCCGTATAGAGATCTTCCACATCTTATATCCATTCCTGGGAGTTTGATAGGTTTGGTGCTATTGTAAATGGTTTTTTTTTTTTCATTTAATTTTCTAAACTGTTCGTGTTAGTATATACAAAAATACAATTGATTTTGTATATTGATCTTATATTCAGCATTAGAGCTAAATGAACTCAACAATTGTCATGTTTAATGAAGACCATGTAGTCCCATTAAAGTGATGTATTTTTTTAAGTGCATAGTATCAGGAGGTACAAGATGTCAATATATCTCATTAACAGTGATGCTAAATTTGATCATTATATTAAGGTAGTGTCATGGTTAATTTCATGTGTCATTGTGGCTAGGCTGTGGTGCCTAGTTGTCTGGAAAAGCACCAGTCTAGCTATTGCTATGAAGAAAATATTTTCGATTTGATAACACTTTACTCAAACACTTTACTCAAAGCAGACTTTGAGTAAAGCAGATTACCCTCCATCGTGGGGTAATCTGGGGGTGTGGGTTATTCATCCAGTTACTTGAAGGCCATAAGAGCAAAAACTGACATTTCCTGAAAAAACAATCAAGATTCCCCCCCAAGACTGCACCATAGAAACCCTGCCTGAGTTTCCCATTGCTAACCTGTCCTGCAGATTTGATTCAGGGCTATAACATCAACTCCTGTCTGAATTGCTAGCCTGCCAGCTTGCCCAAGATTTCAGACTTGCTAGGCTCCACAATCACATGAGCCAAGTCTTTAAAATTAACCGCTCTATAGGTAGATATAGAAATATAGAGATAGATGTAGCCTATTGGCTTTGTTTCTCTGGAAAACCCTCACTCATGCAAGTGATATCTCAGGTTTCTCCACTATAAAGCTACTATTTCCCCCTTTATAATTATTAGGAATTTTGCATGAAGATGTTTTCAAATATGTAAATTTCCTGTTTCTCAACACAGGCACTAATTTTAGTATCCATAGATGATTCCTGCTGCAATAGTTGTTACTGTAGTACTTGACAAATGCTAGAGGTTTTTTCTATTTTCATCATTTATTCTATGTTTATTTTGCCTGAGATTAGAAATTATACTGTAAGAAAACCCCATCCATTCTTCCCATTTATTCGTATTTTTTAAATTGAGAAAATAATCCCATTTATAATTGTGTCAGAAAGAATAAAGTACCTAGAATAAATTTAACAAAGGAAGTAAAATACCTGTACTCTGAAAACTATAAAACATTAATAAAAGAAGTTAAAGACAACACAAATAAATGGAAAGACATAACATGATTATGGAGTGGAAGAATTAATATTGTTAAAATGTCCATACTACCCAAAGCAGTCCACATATTCAATGCAATCCCTACCAAACACCGAGGCATTTTTCACAGAACTAGAACAAATAATCATAAAACTTGTATGAACCAAAGAGACTCTGATTAGCCAAAGTAATCTTGAGAAAGAGGAACAAGGCTGGGATCACATTCCCAGATTTCAAACTATATTGTAAAACTATAGCAATCAAGACAGAATGGCACGGCACAAAAACAGACACAAGGAACAACAGAACAGAATAGAGCCTGAAAGCAACCACACTCATAAAATTAATCTATGACAAAGGAGGCAAGAATATCCAATGGAAAAAAGACAGTCCCTTTAATAAATGGTGCTGGTAAAACAGGACAACTACATGCAAAAGAGTGAACTGGATCACTTTCTTACACTCTATACAAAAAAAAAAAAAAAAAAGACTTAAAATGATTAAAGACTTAAATGTCAGAACTAAAACCATAAAACTTCTTGAAGAAAACATAGGCAGTAAGCTCTTTCACACTGGTTTCAATGATAACAACAAAAGCAAGAAAAAACAAATGGGAATACAGCACATGGAAAAAGTTCTGCAGAACAAAGGAAATCGTCAATAAAATGGAAAGGGAACTTACTGAATGGGAGAATGTGTTTGCAAATGAGCTATCCAATAAGGGGTCAACACCAAAATATACAAAGACCTCTCGCAACTCAGCACCGAAAGAACATACAATCATTAAAAAAACAGGCAGAAGACCTGAATAGACATTTTTCCAAAGAAGACATACAGATAGACAACAGACACGAGAAAAGGTGCTTAACAACACTCATCATCAGGGAAATGCAAATCAAAATGACAATGAGACATCACTTCACACGTGTCAGAATGGCCATTATTAAAAAGACAAGAAATGACAAGTGTTGATGACGATGTGGAGGAAAGGGGAACTGCCATGCACTGTTGGTGGGGATGTAAACGGGTGCGGCCATCATGGAAAGCAATAAGGAGATTCCTTTAAAAATTAAAAATAGAACTATCATATGATCTAGCAATTCCACTTCTATTTATCAAAGAAAACAAAAACAAGAACTGAGAAATACATATGCATTGCAGCACTATTTACAAAGCCCAAGATACGGAAAGAAGTTTAGCATCCTTGGGTAAAGAAGATGTGGCATATATCTACAAAGGAATATAACTCAGCCATAAAAAGAATGAAATCTTGCCATTTGTGACAACATGGATATAGAGGTTATCATGATAAGTGAAATAAGTCAGAGAAAACAGATGCCATATGATGTCACTTATATGTGGAATCTAAAAAGTGAAACAAGTGAACAAACAAAACAGAGACTCAGACCCAGAGAACAAACTGGTAGTTGCCAGAGGGGAGAGATGCGGAGGGATGGATGAAATAGGGGAAGGGGAGTAAGAGCTATAATCTTCCAGTTACACACACGACTTGGGGATATACAACATGGGGACTATAGTCAATAATACTGTAAAAACTTTTTTTTGTATGGTGATAGATGGTAACTAGACTTACCATGGTGATCATTTTGTAATGTATATAAATATTAAATCACAATGTTGTACCCCTGAAACTAATACAATATCATATGTCGATTATACTTCAGTTTTAAAAGTTTAAGGTGGACACACCTCCTTTGTGTTCAAAGCAAAATAAAACAAAACAATATAAAATAGTAAAGTAAAATAAAATGAATAAAATTTTTTTAAAAAATTTTTTGAGTTCCAAATACAGAAGGCTTTACTAATTTTTGTGTGGTGATATCTAACTTAATTGTTATAGTTAGAGAATGTGGTCATTATGCTAATTCTTTGAAAGATTCAACATTTGTTTTATATACTACTTTTGCCAAGTTGTGTGTTTCCTGAGTACTTGAGAAGAATGTGTATTTTTAAAATTTTGGTGGTCTAGATTTCTATATTTGTCCATTAAATCAAGCTTAGCAATTGGGTTGCTCAAATTTTTTCTATTGTCACTAATTTTAGTCTGCTCAAATAATAATAGAGAAGTGTTCTGAAGTCCTTCAGTATGACATTGAGTTTTCTTCCAGCAGTCTACAAACACTTTGTGTTAGCTATAGTGAGATGCAGGCAAGTTTGTAATTATTTTATCTTCCTGGTTAAATTACTTGTTACTGTTTGCTATTAACCAGTGTCATCCCTACCATAGCGTTTTCCCTTAAGTCTGTATTTTTCTGCCATTAAAATAGCTACCTCAGTGTCCTTTTGGTTTATTATTGTTGCCGACCTTGAATTCCAAGATGAAGACATGCACTTGGTGATGTTAGCCGTGTATCACTAACCTTGTTAAGCATGGAAGTCATAGGAATTAAGCAATGTTTCATGGATTTCTAGGAATGCTAAAAGCTTTTCTTCTGCTAAGAATTATTTTTTAAAGAAAAACATAAAAATAACTAAGTGTCAGTGTTTCAGTTTCTAAAAGATTATTTCTTGTTCTCCATTTAATTGTAAGTGGTTCTTATGGTGAGAGAAAAAAAATCTCATTTGGCTTATTTTAGTAATAATAAACTTGTATCCTTAAAACCAGATGTCTTTCACCATAGATTAACCATCACTATTGCCAAATGTGTGTGTGTGCATTTGTGTGTGTGTGTGTGTGTGTGTGCTGTTCATTCTGTCTATAGTGAGCTTCTTCTTTTTTTATTTTCTATTTTTATTTTTATTTATTTTTAAAGATTTAATTTATTAGAGAGAGAGATCACAAGGAGGCCGAGAGTCAGGCAGAGCGTGAGAGGGAGCAGAGAGCCCGATGAGGGGCTCCATTCCAGGACCCTGAGATCATGACCTGAGCTGAAAGCAGAGGCTTAACCCACTGAGCCACTCAGGCACTCTTATAATGAGCTTCTTCTTTAAGCAGGTATCAAAACTGTCAATCTGTTTCTGGCAAATAAAATGAAGGAATGAGGGCAGAAAAGTGAGCCCTCCTTGTCTAATCTGATTCAGATACAAAGGGACGTCATTGCTCACAGAGTTCATGGTGGTCACTGGGTGCTCCAGTGAAGCAAAAGCCTATAAGCCAGCCAGTGTCAGAAGCCTGGGCTCCCCTCCCTTCCCAACTGGGTGCCTCTCAACCACTTTGCTAGACCTCTACTTTCTGTAAAACTGGGGTCCCTCCAATTGTTACCATTGTACAGTGTTGTGGTAAGAATTAAGTAAGAATATATGGAGGGCTCATGTCCATGATGACTCAGTCCCAGCATGGGCGGAGGGGTCCTCCAGAAGTGCCTAAAAGAAATGGCTGTATAGATCTGTAGACACCTGTGAGGTCAAAGTCATGTTAAACATCTGCCTACCACGGGGTGCCTGGGTGGCTCAGTCTGTTAGGCATCTACCTTCGGCTCCGGTCGTGATCCCAGGGTCCTGGGATTGAGGCCCATGTCGGGCTCCCTGCTAGACGGGGAGCCTGTTTCTCCCTCTTCCTCTGACTGCTGCTCTCCTTGCTTGTATTCTCTCTCTCTCTCTGTCAAAAACATAAATAAAATCTTAAAAAAACAAAACGAAAATCTGCCTTCCTGAAAAGTGCTTCCCACTCAATGCCCTTCCTTTCTCCTGTCCACCTTCTCGGGCCACTAGCCTTAAGTCTCATATTCTGAGTCGTCTCTGGTTGCTTCTGATGAAGCACTTCCTGATCTCACCACGTGGAGCTGACCCTTCCTCCCATTCTATTCTGATAGATGTCTCTCCCAGTGTTCATTAAATGTCTCACTTCCCACACTAGAACTCACCCCGAAACCAAAGAGGTTGAGTTTAGGTCCAGCTGGGATTCACTTCTGTGTCTCCAGTTCCTGTCGTGATGCCTTGACCCAAGTAGAGGTGCTCGGGAAAGGGAGGGAGAAAGGAAGAGAATAATTGTTTCAGTCAACAGGAAGAGGTTTCTGTCCTCCCCCTCATAATTTAGTGGGGAATAAAAATGCACACATGGAATGTTAATAAGAAGACTCTGTAGGAGCTCTGTTGAACCCAAGGCTCTGTGGGATAGGGAGGAGATGAGTCCTGTCTGGTGAGTCTAGAAATGTCTTTATTCCATCTCATTTATTGCAAAGCAATTTAACTCTTAAATGGGATAGACTTGTATGACGAGTTACATCACAATGCGCTTCCCTGCCCCCCACCCTCAACAGGTAGCTTCTTCCCTTTCGAAAAGTAAAGCTTTCGGGAATTATTTGATCTTGGTTTGAAGTCAATTAAATATTCAAGGATCTCTCCCTCCTTTGAATGAGCCAACCGAATTGAAAGTTCATATCACGGGGTTCTGAGAAAAGGAGCACAGAGCTTCAATTCGCACCCTCCCTTCCCACTCACAGGTAGTGCTCCCCTGTTCCATGCTCATTTAACTAACTCTTGTCTGCACGACCATGGCCTTCCAGGATTGCCTTTCTTCAACTCATTTTCATTTCCCAAGGCAGAATGAGTCTCATATAGTACAAATTTCACTGGGAACCTTTCTCTGAATTCTGACTAGCTGCTCGATTTTGTTTCATGCCGTAGCCTGGATTCAGAACCCATTGCCTCCCTTATGAACTTTGGTCTCATCTGTCCCAGCTCCTCCATGTACGCCCAGAAGGCCCAACTACACCAGGCAATTCCAGGTGGCTCCAGGTTTGCTCAGGCTGGTCCTGCACCTTGAGTGCTCCCCCTCCCCTGTATTCTCGTCTACTGACAACCCTTCCCCACACAACCCAGCTTCGGGCTGCACACTGTCGTTGACAGCCCAGCTTCCATGTTCCCACCCTTCAGGCCATAGGTCCCCATATTTTCTTTGGAAAATCAATCTCTCCACTCTTCACTATGTAGTTAATGAGAGATTAACTCTAGATAGAGCTCCAGGGATAGGCCCTGATTGGTTTAAACTTACTGGCATATCCGGTCTTCTAGACCCAATAATTGGTTCATGGATGGGAACATGGCCCTCTGCAGGGTTACAGACTCTTCCCCCAGCTCATGGTGCTTTAGGGTTTGAGACTCTGACGTCAGTCATATTTGCTACCACAAGAGGAATCACCTTGTGAATGGAGCCATCCCTAGAGAAGTGGATATGGAGCTTAGAATGTCATTAGTGCTGGAATGAGCTGAGTCTGAAAACAGACCTCTCCCGGGCATTCAGTGAGGTAAATCAATACTTGAAAAAACACATGGAATGTTAAGCATATTCGTGTTGAGGTTTCTGTCACTTTCCAAAAAATTGTGTCCAACCATTACTGTCAATTCAGTGACACCTTCTGGAACCTCTCCCGGAACTCTCTTCACCAGTGTTCTGGTTCCCCTACTATAAGTGCCTTGGAGACGGAGACAGTGCCATTCACAACGTCGGTGTTCATACTCGGCAAACGTGGAGGAATAAGAACACAAGGTAAGGAAGGACACAGAGCGGCTCCAGGGAGTGGTGAAGTGCCTTCGCAGTACAAAGATGTGTGTAATAATTCACCACCCTGTTGGGTATTATTCTTGGCTGTGGTTTTCCAGGCTTTCATTATGTCTTCTTG
This sequence comes from Meles meles, assembly GCF_922984935.1. Classification (NCBI taxonomy): domain Eukaryota; kingdom Metazoa; phylum Chordata; class Mammalia; order Carnivora; family Mustelidae; genus Meles; species Meles meles. The sequence continues at coordinate 152,077,498 of NC_060066.1, read as the reverse complement.
GTAGGAAGTCTGCTGAGGCAAGTATAGCTAGACATTACTGGGAAGCCATCAATAAAACTATAATATAATAGGATAGAAAATTAAAAGGCCCATTTTAGGAAGAATGTCTGTACCATCTGTAAAACTTCTAATTATGCAGATACACACACACACACGTGTATTAGGCCACAGTGTAAAATGTATTTCTTACTGCAGATGGAAGCCCAATATTTTGAAAAGCATTGATCTGGCTCCCACCCGAGATAATTTTATAATATAGAATATAAAAGGATTGAAAAGAACAGAGTGGAGGATGTTAGAGAGGGTACTTATTTTGTCTAACTTCTTTTTTGGTTGTATAGATATATGTAGATATATATGTAGTGATATGGGAAACAAAGGCAAGAGAAAAAACAAATTTCCATACTACTTACAGCCCATTGACAAGTCCTTGAAACAGGCAGATGACTTTCCTCTAGGAACTCAGCTGCTTCAATGTTAACGCTTTGCTAAGGGTAAAAGGCAATCTTGGACCAACCCCCAGGATCCTGTAACTCTACTTTAAAATATAAATATTCCTTTGGAAATTTCCTTTATCTCTGTCCCTCAAGATAAATGTTGGCAATCATCTCCCAAGTATATGACCCACTGATACATATCTGAAGGGTCTCATAACTGAGTCTGTATTAAACAGTAATAAATGACCTTTTCTTTACAAGAGCTAGCCCCTGCAAGGTCCTGGAAACCTTACTTCCAAATTCCTTTTGGACTCTATCCCTAACCTTCCCCACCTCCTCCAACTTGAAAGTATATAATGGGCCACTCTTCCTGACCTCAGTACAGGTCTTTCTGCCTATAGGTCCTGTGCCCAAGCAGGACCTTTCATAAAACCTGCTTGCACCAAAGACATCTCAAGAATTTTCTTGGCCGTCAGCTCCAGACCCCAACATCTTTCCTACATCATGGAGGAGTCACAATGGGAGACATATTTCTTACTGTGCGTGGTAGCCAAAAAGTTTGAAAACCACTCATCAGCTTCTTCCCCAAGACCAGAAATATTACAAAAGCGTATGATTGAGCTGCGGCCACAATGAGAAGAAAAGCAAAGAGGCTTCATAATCATCTCCACCCCGCGAGCTGTATAGGCAGGCAGTGTGTTTGGAGAAGGACTGCTGGCCTTCTGGACAGTGAGTGGAGGGCATGTGCATGCCGCTGCTTGTAGAGCTGAGGCTGACCACAGGGCTGGCCCTGACGGCACTGGTAGTTTTCCTGCCTATTTCCACACCCAACCCTTCAAGGTACCGAGTTAAAAGCCATGTAGACACAGGAGCCAGGAGCTGTTGGGGAAGGAGGCTGAACATGTTGAACTTTTGGTGACCTTTGGCTTTCTGCCTAAAGGAGCCCCAAGGGTATATTCTGTAAAACACCTGACCTTGGGGATTAAAGTTACAATCTGCGAGAACTAGAGGATGCTTAAGTATCTGGAGAATAAAAGTAACAAAAGCCAGGTGTCTCTTAAAAAGCAGGCAATTTGCTTGTTTAAAAAAAAAAAAGTTACTCTTCTCACGTTTTAAATTATTCATCCTTTGTTTTCTATATTTATTTTTAGTTTGTTTCATTTTCTAAATGTTTAGCACTTAAAGGATGTTAGACTCCTTTGACTAGTTTTGGTTTTATTTTTATCTTCCTTTAAAATAGTCTCAGCTACCTCGCTTACTCTTTATATTCCACTTAAATTTCCCCTCCATTCTTGCCACTTTAGAACATTTTCGTTTCCTCTTCCTACTTTTGCTTTATTCAGAAGCACATCCTTCAAATTCTAAGCTTCTGATTCTAACGTCTAAAATTCCAATTCTTTTGTCTCATTTTCCCCAGTTATACTTTGTAACTGATCTTCTGGTTTTATTGTTTTTATTCTTTTTATTTAGTTTCTCTTATTTCAGCCTCAATTTCTCTCCCCCACCTTCAGTTTTATTGGCTTATAAGTGTATTTTCTTATTTGTAATTTTAATTATTCTTTTCCTTATATAATGTGCATTTGTCAGACTGACAAGCTACAGAAATGCAAAACTCAGGCTCTTAACCACTATACTCTTCAGCTTTCTTACTCTGTAAGCACTTTCCTCACTAAGCGAACGAGAGTATTTCTTCCACCAGTGTGCCTCTAACGTATTTTTTCCCCTTTGATCCATCTTCAATCTTGGCAGGGTTACAAGAAATCTTGTTGCCTGAATCTTTTCATTTCCATGTACTCATTACAAAGAGCAAGAAGCTGCCTAGAGCCAAAAGAATCAGAGTTCCTAAAACAGAGTCGACGAGACCTTATTGGATGGTTTCCACACGTATGATAAGTCTGCGCCTCGCCTGGGCTGGCTCCAGCCGCCAGACGGTGTTGGAAGGAAGTACTTCTTCCATCTCTTAACCCTTCGTGGAAATTTCCCAGGGAAGCCTTCCCAATTAGGCAGAGGTGGTAAGAGGGGTCTCCAATCCGTTGTCCAGCTCTCTGAGAGGGCTTTCCCTTGAATCCAGCCAGAGGCATAATTTGAACAATTTAAATGACTGTGGCCAAGAAATCTCACCATTTAATGCCATCAGGTTCCTGTGAGGAGGCATGTCGGTCAAAGTTCAACGAGAAGACAAAAATTCCATAGCAATTTGGACAAGGAATTAGAGGAAGGGGGACTTGACTAGTGAGAGAGAAAGAGAACTCAACAGACTAGAAGAACAGCAGGCATCAGAGGCAGCCCTCGGACAGCAGCCCTCTCACCATCCCTCCGACTGAGATAGGGGACCCAAGGAACAAGCCGCCCCTCAGGGGGCCAAGGTCTCGATATTGTTGGAGAGGGTGCAGTGGGGCTCATTGGATGACAAAAAGGTTCACAGAGAGGTCATCTCGGTGGAACTTGCTGGAAAGCTGCTCTCTGGAGTGCTAGGCAAAGCTATCCTCTGAAAGAAGCCACACCCAAGAACTCCTGAAAAAAATCAGCCACCTGAAAGGTGTGGAGCAAGTTGTCCAGGAGAAGCCCCGCCAGCAGCACTCTGAGACGGAGATGCCCACAGACATGCGCTGTGGAAGGTGCCCCCATGTGTATTCTGCTGCAAGGCTGCTGGGGCCCAGTTGCCTGGGGGTAGCTCAGCCACTCAGGAACTCAGGACTGGGTGCTTTGCCAGCAACCCTGCACTAGGAAGCTGCCCACAGGAAGGTGCCCTGTGGGGCAGCCACGAGGTGCTGCAGAAAACACGCGCACACGCACTCGTGCAGAGATGCACAGGGCAGGGGACGTGGGAGGGGCATACCAGAAATGGGAGGAGAGGCTCCTTCTTCCTGCCGCACTCCCCAGCACCTTCTATTGACAAAGCCTAACATCATGTTCACTACAAAAGAAATTCTTAAGGCTTCATTCAGCAACATTATCACCAATGATAATGAGTGGATTTGGAGCTAAGAGACAATGAATTGATAATTGGACCAGTATACCCCTTTGGCTACTTAGCTTCTGTATTCACTTTTCTACGCACACTTGAGACCTGTACAACAATGATGCAACTCTATATTTCCATCTAACAAGATGCTGTTCCTTGTCCGAGGGAAGACATTCTCACCCTTCACCAAAATAAGGAGATGCACAGCCAGAAATGGTACTGTATGCACTATTGGCTTTATTAATTACCCCCCTAAATTCCCTCAGCCCCACAGAATATGTTCTTACCTAAGTAAATATAAGGTTAAGCACCACCAACTTGCATAAAATAAAAATGGGGAAAGAGAGAGAAACAGCATGCACACATGAACATATAACAGGCAAAGAGGAGATCCATAAAGCTATTACAAAATCCTCCTTTCAATAGTTGGCCAGGGGCTACTGCTGATATCTACGGCTTCCTATGTTCTTCTACCTATTTATTTCCCTTGTTCTCAGCCAGAAGCTGAATCAGTCGGTTCTTTACCTGGTGGAGGGGTCCACACCTTCATTCAGACACCTGAGTCCTCAATCCTCCTGCCTTCTTTTTGTTGTTGTTGTTGTTTTGGATTATCATAGTTTTCCATTAATGTTTGCTATTGGTTATGGAATTAGTAAGGAGCACCCCGGAAGAGATCCGTTTGCCACATAGACTCCCTTGTCCTCAGTGTGTAGCCGCTACTCCATTTCCCTTTGGTAATTGGCCTCCCTCACTCCAGCAAGTATAGAAACCCTTTATTTTTGGCATGTTCAGTGATATCAGGGCCCGGAATGGCCCGGTGGCAGTCTTCTCTTCAAAATTAATGGAACCACGGTGGTGTCCCCTGGGTGAAAGCATTCCTCCCTTCAGGGATAAAAGCTCCATAGTAGCAAGGCTCAAAGTTGGCAGGACAGGAAGCAGAAATTCCGTGCATGGATTATTAGGTGTAAGAGTGAGAAGAGCTGCTCCCCTTTCCACTCCTTGTTCCCAGAGCTGTGTATTCTGGCCATGGGTGAAATAATGGCATGTCGTGGTCTCTGATTCAAAGCCTATATTGCACTCTGTCAAACAGAAGCCCCTTCTTTTGAAAGTGCTGTCTCCGGGTGGGGATAACCAGCCGCTCTCAGGTTATGGGCTATGTGGTAAATTCGGTTAATCCCGTGGTCGTATGTCCACGGATGCACTTCTTTGCTGTGAGATGAGTTCCTTGCTCAGACCCAGTACTGTGCAGAATGATACGATGATGCTAGATAACGATCTCTGTGACTCTATTGATGGTACTGCTGGCAGAAGCTTTAAGAGCAGAGAATGCAAATCCATACTCAATATATGTGTCTGTTTCAGTATGGATGAATCTCTGCCCACTCTGTGGTGGTCAATGTGATCAGCTGTCACCTGGGGAATGGAAGCGCCAATTAGTGTCTGGGTTTAATGTACGTCTCTGCTATTGGTAGACTAGACACAATTCCGTTGAGCCCATGGTCTCCCTCCTGGCCACCATAACCACTCCCCCACCCCCACCCTGGCCACCATGGGCCCGCTGAGCAAGCACTGGGAAAAAAGGCTAACTGACATCCACAGAAAATGTCATTTTGCCCACCTGATTACTAAGAGCCATCGCCGCGGTACATGCTTCCGTGAGCACTTACATGGGACACAGATATCCTTATAACCTGCCCCTATTCCGAGAGGATTCCAAATCCACACTGAGAGAAAGACATGGAGAAGAGCCGTGCAGTGAGGTGATCATGCTGGATTATAAACTCAGTGTGGGTTAGACTGAGTTTGAGATTCCTGTGGGCATTTCCGGTACAAAAGGGCATTTCTGGAACTCAAGGGAGACGCCGAGGTGGAGAAATTTGGCTGCTAGTGACGTGGAGGTAAGAGCGGAAACTACAGATGGGGAAGAAAGTATGCAGGGACAGTGTTGAATCTGATGAGTGTGAGGGCAGAACTCTGCAGAAGGGCTGTTGTGGGATGTCAAAGACCGAAAAGGAGCGGCGGAGTGAAGAAGGGGGTGCCAGGAGGAGCAGTACCGTGGAGGCAGAGGAGGAAATGTTTTTAAAAGTGGAAGTAATCAACAACTGCTACATAATAAGGAGAGAAAAGAAAGGTACAGGCAGAAAAATTCCACCAGATTTGGCAAATTGAGAGATCATTGATATCAGTAAAGAAGAGTTTCGGGGCAGTGGTGGAAGCAGAAGCTAGGTTCATGGAAAGGTTCACAAACAAATACAGGGCAGGGAAGTCAAGTCGGTGAATGCCACCCATTCACTCAAAATAACAGGCTATGAAATGAAGTAGAAAAGAACTCTATACTACATAGCATTTCTATATTTGCATTTAAAAGAAAACACAGGATTTCGCGTTTTTAAGATGAGAAAGCTTGAATATCTTATAAAACATGAGGTAAATCACATGCGTGCAAAGGAAGACTGACTGCAGGGTAAGGAGAGGTGCGTTTGTTAGTAAAGCACTATCCCAGGAGACTCAGTCTCGACGACTGTCTCCAAGCCCAAAGAGCAGGCGGAATGGGATGGGATGGGGGGAAACAGAGGTCCATTTGCAGGCAGCAGAGAAGGAATTTAAGCTGGTCACCTTCCCTCAATTTCCTTTTCAGAGTACAAATCAAAATATTCCAGTGACCGGAAAGTCTGAGTAAGTGGGACAGGATTGAAGAAAATCTATAGTTTTGAAAGAGCTGTAGTGGGCAATGGAGGGGGAAAAAATAGAGAAATCTGTTTTGTCAGATTTCACTTCTATCTTGAAGTCTTCTCTGCCCATTCTCCTGGAAGTAAACAATATACATAACGTATGTATCAATTACAAATGGAAGTTTTTCTTAAACGTCCACTCTATACCTCTTAAAGGGCACTTGTCATCTGCTATGTAGTTACTTCATCTCTTCATGTGAATCTTTCAAGAATTAATTTGTAACTCTTAAAAAAAGACACTTTGCACCCCTCAAAGTGTCTGCCAGAGTGGGTAACACATTAACACAGTGTTTCAGTGACAATCCCTGTACAACAAACCACACTAAACGTGGAACAAAATAGTTTTTTCCCCAAATTATCTCACAGTTCTGATGATCAACTAGGTGGTTCTCACTTGGGGGTCAGTCTTTCCAGCGGTTGCAGTCAGGAAGCCTCTGCAGATTGTGTCCCCCGTATCCTCAGAGCCTCCTGCTGGCCGCTAGCTGGGACCCAATCAGGGCTGTTGGCCCAATACACATGCATGGCCTCTCCTTCTGGCCTGGGCTTCTGCAGGTGATGGTGGCTGGGTTCCAACAGGGAGAGCTCTGAGAAAAAGAGTCAGGCAGATGCTAGATCACCTTTTATGATTTGGCTTTGTAAGTCATTCGCTATCGTTCTGCCACATTCTGTTAATTAGAGTTAAGTCACTAAGGCCAGCCCATATTCAGGAGAGGGGCTTTTGGCCCAACATACAGTAAATGCTCATTAGATGCCTGTTCAACCATTAAAGATTTTGGAAAAGGCTCACAAGAAAAACAGAGAGAATGAGAGTAGTGCTGTCTTAAAAGGTTTGACTAAAATCAATGATAATGCTGAGAAGTCGACCCATAAAATATGTTCCCCATGCCTGTTTGTTTTACAAGCATTTGCTATCTTTTACAGTCTCCTTTTAGGATGAAGTTGGGTTGTTTAGTCTATGAACATAAAGTCGATCAGTGCTTCTCCTTCTTTCATGTGCATGAGAATTTCCTTGGGGACCTTGTTAAAATGCAGATTCCGGTTCAGTGGGTCTGCAGTGGGGCCTGACGTTCTGCATTTCCAAGCGAGCTCCATGGACCATGCATGAAGAGCAAGCTATTGAGAGGAGTGGTAGGGGTGACTACCCGGCTCCTGAGCTCTCTCCCTCCTCTGGGAGAGGCCCTAACAGATGGGGGTATGACACCACACGTCCTGATGTGCTTCCAGGACCAAGTGAACCCTTGATGCCTGCAGGGTTAGTCTGTTCTGCCACAAGCCTTTTAAATAGAAATAAAGGAAGAGAGTAATATTCCTCTCTCTTGCGGTGAAGCGCAGGTCATAAGGCTCTGGTGTTTCCAGCCATGTGAGAAAGCCAGTCTCCGGGAGGGAGGAAGAAATGCAGACAATAAAATCCAGGTGCCATTCCAGTCCCTGGTGAAGCCCAGGCCAGACCCCCTCAATGTGATATTCTAAGGTCCTTCCATCAAATTCCCTTCTCCGTGTAAATTTGTTCTTGTTGGGTTTCTATCATTTGAAACTTAAAATTTCCTAACTAACATGGGGTGGAGGAGGGGGGTAGAGGAGGATGTCTCCTGGAAATGCAGTACCCACTGGGATGGAGGAACATCAGAAAACTTTGGACTGGATTATTATCCAGACATCCGGAGCCTAGGGTGTCCATTCAAGTCCATTCAATCATGTCCACTCAATCATGTTAAAGGTGTATTTCTAACAAAGTGGACAGACCACAGAGGGAGTTAAACACACGAAACACTAAGGCTCAGGGAAGAGAAGGGACTAGGAGAGTCTGGGAGCACCATGGCTAGTGTTTTTTAGAATGAGTGACCCTTGGGCCTGAGTGGAGGTTAAAAACAAGGGCTAGGTAGAAAGTCCTGGCCAGCAAAGAACAGAAGGGTAAAATTTCCCTGTGTTAGGCACTGTATGAGGTACTTTTCATTTATGACCTGATTTAATGACCCCTAGGAAAGTGCTCCACATTCGTCCTGCCAGCTGTCGCTGAAACTCTAGCACAGTCAGCGGCTGACACTTCCGCAGTCAGAAAAGGTCAGATCATAGGAACATGAGTCCCATCACATGAGCCTCACCCGGCAGACCCTGTGACTGGGTATTTCACGGGCAAACCTGGAAGTCCTCTGAGGTCTCTGAGGCAGCAAGCAGCCCACATCAAACAGTAAGCCCCATTTTACGACCTTGCTCTGTTTGAAGTAAGTGAATTTTTAATAACTGGTGTCTTGGTCACAACTTCAACTACATCAATCCCATGGGTCTCCACAGTTACAAGAAACCAAACATTTTACAGCACATTCCCAAAACAGAAACATGTTTGCACTGAGCAAAAAAAGACTAGGTATTACCACAGTGCATTGTCCATGAATGGAAAGACTTTCGTTTTTACACGGCAAGGACATGAGCAGATAGGGCAGGCAGCAGCAGAACAGCGATCCTGGAGAACTTTCTTCATGGTAAATGCCCTCGGGTAAAAGATGCCACAACAAAGTAATGAGGCTGATTTCATAAGCCAAAATGGATGCTGATCTCATTATTTTATAGCCATACCTTGTGGTATGTTTATAAAATATTTCTTTCACAAGTTAAAATGGAAACTGCTACAGATGGATTTAATTTTGGTAAAAATCAATGGAAAAAGTTCTATGTTAATGCAACATTTGTTGTAAAGATTCCAGAACCACGCGAGTCAAAATTTCAAATTATGATTCCCACAGTAACTGTAACTCTGCTATACAACATACATAATGGAAGAAATGCTATCAACATATACCATAGTAGAAAATACTCAGTAAGCAGAAACAAGCTGAGTTATGCTTGTTGTGGGAATCATCATTTTCAACTAGCTGAGGATATATAAAAATTGAAACCATAAATGCATGCATTATTTTATGTACTTAATTCCAATTTTTCTTGATCCAATTTAATCAGCTTTGCATCCAAAGTGCATTTCCCTTTCATAAACTGCAAATGAATGCCTTTCATAATCCACATCGTTTGGTTTCTTTTTTCTCTTGCAGGCTGCCTTTGCCGAATGGTATCATTATATCCCGTCCCTCCCCTAAAAGGTCAGGCCCGGTCTGCCAGGACCCATTTATCTATATTCCTTGTCTCCCCAAAGGACACCATGGCGGGGGATAGAAAAAGAACACCAGAGAACAACCAGCAAGCTAAGTAGCTTACACAGTTAAGTGCGTGCAGCAGAACAAGGGACAGCGGCATCATTAAACTGCCCTGTTGATATCTTCCTAATCCAAAATAAGGAAAATAGCATCACCACATATTTACAATTTCCGAAGTGTTTAGTCATAACATTATCTCATCTGATCCTCACAACAACACTGTGAAAAAGGCAAAAAGAAAACCCCTTTCTGTCGTTCAGCTCCTTGTGACTCTAGAATATATTTAAGGATGCGCTTTTATGGTATAATTTAAAGTCTGGACTATTTAATTGCACTTACAATATTACCCACTTACCACATGCAGAGGATTTACTTATTATTGAAAGCAGAGTATACTTTATGTAAAAAGATTATGGTTATGAGCTGAACATTTAACATAGTTTAAGCTTTCTGCTTTAACTATATTCTGAAAATTCAATAATGAAACAGAAAGAGAAATAACTGCCCTTTGAAACTCTGCCTGGGCAAAATTAATCCTGTATATTATACCCAGTATTACTTTTCCCAGTTTGGTTTTGACTAAGAAGGGCACCTTCTATAGCCTCTGAAGCGGAAGCCTTTTACTTTCCAGCGGTTCTTGCCATCCGGGTATGTTTCATTATATTCAGACTAAATTACTTCAGCTCAAGATCAATCATATTTCCTTTCGATGCTAAGTAGCTCCGCCTCACCCTAGTGTTCATGACCTTGTGTAAGTGTCTGCAGGGTGCTATGGTCAACCTTTTCTGTCTCTTAGTACTACTATGATCTGGTGAGTCAATAGTAAGTTTGTTTTTCCCTCTGTACAAAAGAATCCCTCTCCATTCATTCAGATAAAATATCCGAATTTATCTAGTACACCAATAAAAAGATCAATTCAAATGAAGATTCAAAGCTGGCAAAAAGCCTTAATATCATTTGTTCCAACCTGACAGTTAACAGTTAATCCTTTGCCTACGAAAAGTATGACCATTTTGCATGTAATTAAAGGGTAATATTTTAAGTGTTAAAAGGAAAACAAATCCTATGGAATATTAATTTTAGGAGGTTTTATTGTGGAGGAAGAATTGTCTTCTTAATGTTACCTATAATTATAAATCAGAACTTTGTAATGAATAAAGATTAACAAATAAATTCTTAGAAAAAACAAAATATGAAAAGGTAAAAAAAATACAAAAAGGCATCTTGTGGGACGTGAATACTTAACTTTCATGGTTTTTTTCACTCTTATATGCAAAAAAAAAAACCGCAACAACAAAAACACACACACACACACAAAAAACACCAAAAAAAAAAAAAACCAGTATCTGGGGCTGATGGCGAAACACGATCACAATACGACTGCCAGTTATGAGAAAGATAGGAAGATGGCTAATTAGCTTAAAAAAAAATCAGTGATGTCAGAGAGCAGAAAGGTCTTTTCTGCCTTAAGTGATGCATCAAACATGAAGGTAGGGCCCTACGTATGAACTTTACAGACAGTCATACACTCTATGGGATTATCTCAGAAAAAGTATAGACCCAGCCAGTGCACAAGGCTTACCTTAAACAGAATGAAACAATGTCTCTTTCAATATGGAAACTGTAGAGGAGGTAATCAACTCTTGAGGATCACAGAATGCTTAGAAATTAAAAATGATGGGATCTGTTTCTCTTGTGTAGTCAATAATATGAAATTCTCAAAGGTCTTATATTTTCCAGAAAACTAAAAGCAAATAAGGTTCTGAAGACTTCAGTTAAGGAGCTCATTTTTTTAATGTTTACATATAATTAAAGCTGCAGAATTCTATGAGTGGCTCAGAGTAAAATACTAACACATTGAAGAATGAACCAAAGAAGATTCTGAGAACAAGGTAAGTAGTTCCAACAACAGAAGAGTATTAAACAACTTACTGTACATTCATAAAATGCATACTGTGCAACTACTCACAATGTGTTCTGAAAAATGTCCAAGGAAAGGGGAAGGGTTGATAACATATTGTAAAATGAAAAGTAAAATTACAGAATGAAATATTCTATACGATCTCTATTTAGGAAAAAAATATGTGCATAGAAAAAAGAGACTAAGAGAACACACACAAAAATCCTGACAGAAATTACCTCTGCTAATGAGAATTGAAATGTCTGCACATTTTCTTCTTTTCCAAATGAAAAGGGTGTAAGATTAGGGAAAATTTTTATTTTCAAAAACAGCCATTAAACATACTCTGATCTTTGTCCAATCTTTTTAATAACATTCACAACAAAAACAAGTATAATTAGTGCCACTAAACACCTGTATTAACAGTTGTTTTTCTTTAAGTTATAAAATAGTTCATTCAAATTTAGTTTCCCTATACTTTTTGCCCAATTCACACAAGAACAATGTATTCTTTAAAAAGCATAATGACATAAAATCTTATCCAAGGTTGCAGTCTTCTATGCCGTCTTCTTCACACATCTAGAAAATGAACTTCATATGCTTGATTCCATATGTTTTGAAGAAAACCATTATAATAAGTGCCCATAATCCCAGAATAAAACCCCCAGGAGGATGCCAATCTTTCAGCTTTGGTTTCTGCAAAACAAAGAGGACACGGTGAACTTAACAATATTGGGTCAAACAAATACTGATGGAAAACAGAAATTTCACAGGCTGTGTTTGAAGGGGGAGTAATTTAACCAAATTAAATGTATTAGAACAGCAACAACAACAAAAGCTTCTAACTGGGTAAACAGTTCAACGTGGTTCTTACAAAGGTCAGTTTCAGATGCTATTTTGTTTCTTCAAAGAGACTTCCTTGACTACCCAGCCAAACATCTCTCTTCACCCAAGGTCTTCCATAGCCTACTAGTCCTTTGCACTTTGAATTTATATATTCATTAGTTTGTTGGTTTTGTCTGTCTCTCCCACTAGACTATAGCTCTGAGGGCCATCTTGCTTGTATTCCCAGCAGGTGCCTGGCACACAGGAGACATACATATACTATACTCATTAAGTCAGTGGAAAAACAAACGTTATCCAATTCATTTGTTCTGCTATTCAACAAATACTTGTTTGGGGGCCCATACCTTTGGTCATGTTAAGCCCTTGACACGGAATGTTCCTTACTCCACTCTGCCTACCTGAAACTCACCAACTGAAATGCCAACTCCTTCAGATTTTCACACCTGATATATTCTTTTCTTTGAATGTGTAGCTCCTTCTACTCTTTTATCTAGTAATATAATTATGTTTATCAGTTATCTCCCTGCAAACCTCCAGGGGGAAAAGTTTGGCTGAGTCCATTTTATATTCCCTTGTCTATTCCCTACCTCTCAACACCCAGCCAAGCGTCTTGTATATTTCTTTGTCCAGCAAGGAAAGGCAGACCAGTCCTCTCCATTTAGTTGTCACTGCAACAGCTACATTATGTCCCTGAAATTGGGAGGTCTATAACTATCATCTTTTTATGAGGTTTACTTCCTAAACTACTGGCCAAGATTGTAAGGACAGTTATGCTCTGAGAATCATATATATTTTTAAAGATATATTTATTTGAGAAAGAGAGTGTGTGATATTGGTGGGGGGAGGTAGAGGGAGAAAGAGAAACCTAAGCAGACTCCATGGTGCTGAGCATGGAGCCCTTTAAGAAAGGGCTCAATCCCACAACCTGAGATCGTGACCCAAGCTGAACCCGAGTCGGTCGCTTAACTGACTGCACCACCTAGGTGTCCCTAGAATCATGTTTTAGAATAGAACTGAGTGAAGAGAAACTGTAACCTAAAATTTTCTTTAGTCACCATGTAAACTAGCCAGGGAAGGTTCATAAATCTCTTAGAGGCATCTGCATGTTATAGTTTGGTTTCCCAATCTAATGTTCTTTATTCAATCCTAAATTCATCACATTACAAGAGGAAAGGAGGCAGGCAGGAAGGAAGGAAGGAAGAGAGGGAAGGAAAGAAGGCAGGCAGGCAAGCTTAAATATAAAACAAATCAAGTCAAATCAACCAGAATTCATCAGTAAGGGCCATGCTAGTAATATCCTGCCACATTCTATAGTTATTTATATTATCTATGCCTTAAAATAGCTGATAGTTGTCTAAAGTATACAACATTATATATAAACCCACTAAAAGAATTCAAAAGAATATTTTGATACAATGAAACTATTTTTCTTTTAATTTTATAAATGGAGAAGTTATCTATGGAAATGCCTGGCTTTCAATTAAGTTATCTTTCTGCAACTTCTTCCTTCTTTTGAAATTCTCCTCTCTTGGCTTCAGTGGTACTCTCTCCAGATTTTTCCTCTATTTCTCTAACCATTCGTTTTCAGTCTTCTTTGCTCCTTAAATGCTAGTGGTAGCTAGAGCTCTGCCCTCAGCCATTTATTCTCTCCCTTTATTTAACTCCCAGGGTGACAATTGTACCCTGGTTTTGACCTCTGTCAGCAAGCTTATGATTCCCAAATTTATATCACTAACATGGAGCTATATGCTAAAATCCTAGGTTTATGTACAGTTAACAGACATCTTTCCTGTTTTCCATCACTGCATCCATATCAGTGGCATCTTGCCAAAGTGATAAAGCTGGAAGTCATTCCTAGCTCCCCCAACTCTCAGACCTTCCCACTTCCATGAGTTCCCAATTCTTGCACGTTTTCTAATTATTATGTCTGTCCTTTCTAAGTTTTCTATTGCCACTGTCACTATCTTAGTTCTAGTTCTTAACATTTCTTGTCAGGGTCACTGAAATAGTGTCCTAACTAGCTTCTCTTCCTCCAAGACGCCCTCTCTTTTCCATCTATCAATCAAATTGCTGCTAGACACACTGTTCTAAAATACAAATATATATTTGTATAATATGTATACATATTTATATATTAATAAAAGCTCATATGTATCCACATAGGAATTGTTTGTTTCAAGCACACATTACTTTTGTAATTTAAAATTAAATAAATAATTTAAAAACAAGGGTTCAATGTGGTGTGGTTCAAAGAACATGGGATTTAGAATCAACTGCTTTGGTTTCAAAGTTTAGTTTTAACACTCAAAGCCCGTGTTACCTGTCAGGCCACTTTGCCACTCTTAATTTCGGAATCTATAAAATGGGCATAGTAACACAGACCTCCTAGGAATGAATGAATGCACAATTACATCAATGATGTGTTTTCTGAAAATGTAGTATATAACTACCTGTTCCTACCTAGAAAAGTGATGATTTGAAACTCAAAATACTTTTTAGATAACTTTCTTTTGTATTTGTTATGAGGAGCAATATCTGTAACAATCTGATTTCTGTATAAATTTTAATTCAAAATTAACTTGTCAAACTAATAGAGAAATCCACCTTACTATTTCCATATCATAATCAGTTTTTAATCAACCACATAATATAAATACAACTGACAATATTGTTTACAGTGGTTATGTGCCACCCTAACTCTAAGTCTATTCTCACTCCTTCCAGAAAACTCCCCAAACACCAAAAATATCATAATGCAATTCTTCCTCATATTATTTTCTGTGCAAAACTCTGAAATGGCTCTGATCACATGTGAAATGACATGTTGACAGAGGTTCTTTCCTTCTAGTATCTTATAAGATGGTAAGTCCAGTGGCATTTCAGATGGAAAAGATCAGTGACACACTATGAAAAATCTTAATTTAATTCCAGTAGAAAATATAGATTAATATAAAGATTATAGATTAATATAAAGATTATAATATATAGACTACTATAAAGCACAGTTATATTAAAGATAGGGAAGGCAGATATCACAAGCATGTGACAATGAAAAACAAGTGAGTGAACTAAACATTAGTTACCACTGCCTGGTTTTTGTTATGTTTATTTTCTATTATTCAGACAATTTGTAACCAATGTCAAAGGGATGAAAAAGCTAAATCAAAAATTATTTTTCCATAAACGGGGAAAAGATTGTCATTATTAGTTATTGATAGAAGCATATCTTTACACAATAGTTTGAAGATGTTCCCTGGAAATTCAGTTTAAGAGTATTGACCTACTGTATATTTTTTCCTGCTTTGTCGAAGATTATTTGACCATAGAGTTGAGGGTCCATATCTGGGCTCTCCACTCTGTTCCACTGGTCTATGTGTCTGTTCTTATGCCAGTACCACGCTGTCTTGGTGATCATAGCTTTGTAGTAAACTTGACATCAGGCAACGTGATGCCACTAGTTTTGTTTTTCTTTTTCAACATTTCCTTAGCAATTCAAGGTCTCTTCTGATTCCATACAAATTTTAGGATTGGTTGCTCCAGCTCTTTGAAAAATACTGGTGGAATTTTGATCAGAATGGCATTAAAAGTGTAGATTGCTCTAGGCAGTACAGACATTTAAACAATGTTTATTCTTCCGATCCATAAGCATGGAATGGTCTTCCATCTTTTTGTGTCTTCTTTGACAGTCTCTTCAATAAATGGTGCTGGGGAAATTGGACAGCTATATGTAGAAGAATGAAATTCGACCATTCTCTTACACCGTACACAAAGATAAACTTGAAATGGATAAAAGACCTCAACATGAGACAGAAATCCATCAGAATCATAGAGGAGAACATAGGCAGTAACCTCTTCGATACCAGCCACAGCAACTTGTTTCAAGATATGTCTCCAAATGCAAAGGAAACAAAAGCAAAAATGAATTTTTGGGACTTCATCAAGATCAAAAGCTTCTGCACAGCAAAGGAAACAGTCAACAAAACAAAGAGGCAACCCACAGAATGGGAGAAGATATTTGCAAATGACAATACAGACAAAGGGCTGATATCCAGGATCTATAAAGAACTTCTCAAACTCAACACACACAAAACAGATAATCATGTCAAAAAATGGGCAGAAGATATGAACAGACACTTCTCCAATGAAGACATACAAATATCTATCAGACACATGAAAAAAATGTTCATTATCACTAGCCATCAGGGAGATTCAAATCAAAACCACATTGAGATACTACCTTACACCAGTTAGAATGGCCAAAATTAACAAGACAAGAAACAACATGTGTTGGAGAGGATGTGGAGAAAAGGGAACCCTCTTACACTGGTGGTGGGAATGCAAGCTGGTGCAGCCACTTTGGAGAACAGTGTGGAGATTCCTTAAGAAATTAAAAACAGAGCTTCCCTATGACCCTGCAATTGCACTACTGGGTATTTACCCCAAAGATACAGATGGAGTGAAAAGAAGGGCCATCTGAGAACCAAGATACCCTTCAACGGATGAATGGATAAGGAAGATATGGTCCATATACACTATGGAGTATCATGCCTCCATCAGAAAGGACGAATACCCAACTTCTGTTATCAACTGGAAGAGATTATGCTGAGTGAAATAAGTCAAGCAGAGAGAGTCAATTATCATATGGTTTCACTTATTTGTGGAGCATAACAAATAACATGGAGGACCTGGGGAAATGGAGAGGAGAAGGAAGTTGAGGGAAATTGGAGGGGGAGATGAACCATGAGAGACTATGGACTCTGAGAAAAAAACTGAGGGTTTTGAAGGGGCGGGGGGTGGGAAGTTGGATGAGCCTGGTGGTGGGTATTATGGAGGGCACGTATTGCACGGAGCACTGGGTGTGGTGCATAAACAATGAATTCTGATACACTGAAAAGAAATTAAAAAAATAAAAAACTTAAAAAAAAAGAGTATTGACCTAATGGGGGGAAACAAAATTCACATTTTCCCCAATAACCGGGAATCTCTGATTTAGATGGTATTTGAAAGCACACACACACAGGTTAATGCTTAAAAATTTTAAATAAATATTATCAAAATACGGCATTAAACTCTTACCTATAGAAGAGTAGGCTATAATATATAATACAATCAATTATTCCATAAACCAATTTAATGAATTTCAGTGCTAAAACAGCTCAGGCAATATGAACTTTTAAGAGTTTGAAAATACTATGCTTTCATGGAGCGCCTGGGTGGCTCAGTGGGTTAAAGCCGCTGCCTTCAGCTCAGGTCATGATCCCAGAGTCCTGGGATCGAGCCCCGCATCGGGCTCTCTGCTCTGTGGAGAGCCTGCTTCCTCCTCTCTCTCTGCCTGCCTCTCTGCCTACTTGTGATCTCTGTCTGTCAAATAAAAAAAAAACAAAAAAAAAAAAACTATACTTTCAGATAGTATTTAAACCAACCCATGCTTTAAAAAAGTGAACATCATTTAAATTCTATGATTCATTAGAGATTACTGAAATAATAATCATGTAGTTAATAGCAATCTTAATTCTGCAGCTGTAGAAACTCTGGTTATTTCCAATGAGATGGATTCCCTGACGTCACAGTTGTACCATTAGATCTTAAACTTAGTCAGAAACAGTTGCCAGGAAGAAGGCAACTACAGCTTCTTTGGAAGTCACTATCATTTCTCCCAAGACTAGTCCTGGCAGCTATTTTGATCTATTATTCCAAAGACTGGCTCAGAGAATTTTGGAGGCATCGTCTCCTCGTCCTTCAACAAAATGCTAGACCTTTAAATGTAATAATGGAGGACTATGAAATGTATGTGATCACTCCAAAATTATAATGGAATTTATACCTATTTATAGCCATACAGGCTAACAAAAGCAGCAAAATTCAGCTTTCAAAATGGCTATTTGCAGCTGCTATATTTTTTTATTATGTAGTCATTAGATTTTTTGATTAACAAAAAATGGCAAATTATTAGATTAACATGGCATCTAAGTAGAATCCTCCAGTGTAGCCTTTCCCATCCTCTCCAGAAAATACATACAAAGGCACAGAAAGACAAGAGCACATCCTCCTAACTAAAGTGAATTTAACTTCTGATGAGAAACCTCAGATCATTTTACTATCTGAAAGTCCTAGAAACCAGGTTTACAAACAAATTAATAGTGGCCCAGTTTTCTGATTAGTGGACACAATGCAAAGGACGGCTTTGCTCTGTGAAACACAGTAATTCTGTCAACTGAGAAAGGGACGTTAGCTCTCCCCTTTTTTCTGCCTGCTGTTCAAGAGAAATAGTGTTTACAAAGTAGAAGGTGGCTTTATGAGGCAGCCAGAGTAGTGTAACTCATTCCTATCCCCCCAATGGCAAACCTCTTTATCCCTCTGAGTACAATTCCCAGTAAAGAACGAGTCAGAGGGGAACTGACAATTGTTCACTGTATCTAAGAAGTTTCAATATCCACATGAGAAGCTCTGAAGAGAAGGGAAAATACAGGAAAAATCCTTTTAGTAGCACATGTTAAGAAACAGGTTTTCCATACACTTGATCCTTTTAAAGTGCCCCCAAACCAGGCATAGGGAGCATGGGAGCAGAGGATTCTGGTCTTTGATCAAACTACCTTTGATGACTGCCTGCCAATCACAGGAAATGTGTAACAAATTATTCTTCAGATGCAGGCCTGAGAAGGCATTCAAACAGAAGTAGAGAGGGAGAAGCATCCACACCCTCTGTTGGCACATACCAACAGCGTTCTAAGAAAAAGGAAAAAACATGGAGAGGTCTCTGAGTAAAAATACTCCCACACACGAGAAAGAAATATCCTGAAGATGCAGAGAACATATCTCAGAATAAGATGTAATACAGAACCAAAAGATAATTTTGGAAATATTTTACTTGGCTTGACTTGAAAAAAGATGCCCAAGAAATCAAAAATTTTAAAAAATGGTACGAAGAGAAAAACTATACAAGATACAATGGCAACAGGCTGAGATGAAAAGGGAGCAAAATTAAAATCCACATTGACAAGGAAAATAGTGTCCTAAGCACATCTTTGAGTCTGTCATTCACATAATTGTGGCAGATTGGTGGCAAAAAGTGGCCCAATTCTCCGTACTTCCCTTGTATCCAAGCCCTTTGCAATATGTGCCATTATAGCAACTCTCACCAAGAAATGAAATTTATATCCTTGCTTCTTGAATCAGTTGGCCTTGTGACATCTTTTGGTCGACAAAACGCAACACAAGCAACAGTGTCCTAATTCCAAGGCTTTGCTTGCTTCGGCTTTATCAGAAATCTGCTACTACGATGAGAAAAAAATCTAGGCAAGGCTTCTGTAGGAAAAGACATCATGTAGAAAAGAACTCAGGTTCCCCAGACAAGAACCAGCCAAATCCCAGAAGCAGACCAGCTAACCAACCCAGGACTGACAACAAACTCACAAGGGAACTCAGCCAAGAACAGAACTACCCAGTTAAACTTGGCCTAACCTGTCAACCTGAAGAATTACAAGCTAAGAAAATGGTTGATACTATAAGCCACTATGTTTTAGATTTTTTTTTTTAAATATTTTATTTATTTATTTGAGAGAGACAGTGAGAGAGAGCATGAGCGACGAGAAGGTCAGAGAAAGAAGCAGACTCCCTGTGGAGCTGGGAGCCCGATGCGGGACTCAATCCCGGGACTCTGGGATCATGACCTGAGCCGAAGGCAGTCGTCCAACCAACTGAGCCACCCAGGCGTCCCTAGATTTTTTTTTTAAAGATTTTATTTATTTGAGATAGAGTGAGAGAGCACAAATGGTGGGGGGGCAGAGGAAGAGAGAGAGGCAGGCTCTCCACTGAGTGGGAAGCCTGATGTTGGGCTCGATCCCAGGACCCTGAGATTATGACCTGAGCCACAGGCAGACCCTTAACTGAATGAGCTACCCAGACGCTCCTAGAGTGGTTTATTATGCATCAAGAGCTACAGAATACAACCATTGATGTGATTAATGTAGAAGGAAACACCCTGAACCTTTATTATCATAAGAAAATAAAGTTCCCATCTACATACATGTGGCTTCAGATTTCTGCAGGAATGGTATAAATAAGAACAGCATAAAGGCAACTAATCAACCTCTTGTCCACCATGAACTTTGCAGAGGTAGGGGAGATCTGACAAAATCACCTCCTCTGACCCTGCTCAAATAAGAATTCCAGCCCCCTTAACTCATCTAACTTTCACAAAGGACTTCAACTAGCATCTGTCACACCTGAACAGTTATCCAGAGCCAGATTCTCATGAAGCCATCCAGGAAAAATACCTGCTATCGGTTTTCTAGAGGTACAGTTCATGAATGTTCTTAGCACAACTTCCCCAGTAAAGGAGCTATATTGATGCTCTTCAAGCTCTCTCTTATAGTCTGTCTGGAAAGAGACTGACTCTACTTGGCACTATGCCAGGAATCGCTTGCTCTCCAGGAAATGAAGTAGGGGAACTCAGAGACCAATTCACCTAGTTTCCTCTAGCCTTCCTTCTCCCAATCACAATCTAGAGCGGAAGTCTAGCTCCTTTCCTTTTTAGTTAGTAATTGGTGTTACCCAGCGGTTGCCTCCTGCTGGGGAAATGAATATCTCCCAGGATTTTGATGCACCGCACTCATGGTAAATTTGCAAAGCAATTAATCTAATCCAGGATAATTAAAGGTGCTTTATTTTTTACTATAACTTGTTAAATATAAAATTGAACACAGTTTTTCCTTATCTATGATTTTAGTTTTCCTGTGACAAGAACATCCACTGTTAACATTATTACTTAATATTGCTCTGGAATTTCCAGCCAATCTAGACATAACTACTAGTAAGAAGTAAATTTTAATTTGCAAATATTATGATTAGATATCAACAAACTCTACAAAATCAATCCACAATTATGAAGAATAAAGAGCTCGTATTTGAGATAAATATAAAAAAGTCTTTCAATACGTTACCAAAAATGAGTCAAAAAATGGAACAGAAAAATAATCCATTCACAAGAGCAATAAAAAAACATAAAATAACAGAAATAGCCATAACATGAGATGTAAGGTAAACAATCCAAATTACTCTATAAAAACGAGTACACAGTCCTGAATATTAAAAAAAAATATGATAAAGCTAATCTATAATGTTGTTCTCATGCAAAATAGAAAGATCAATGCAACAGAATAGAAAGCAGCAATCAAGCCCAATAGCCAAGAATTTAGTACAGGATAAAAGAGCTATCACAGATCAGTGGGCAAGAAAATATTCTTACGGGTGCTCTGGAATGACAATCTAGAATGACAATGCTCTGGAAAAAAACAGTTTTGTTTCTAGCCCAACATTATAAAACAAAATACACTTTACATGGTTAAGAATTAGATGTAAAAATATTAGATGTAGAATCTTTTAAAAAATCTTCTTTGTAAAGTGGCACCTAGGGACACATCCTGTTGGTAGCTATGTTAAAAGTACCAGTGGAGAGAGGCACCTGGGTGGCTCAGTCAGTTAAGTGTCTGCCTTTGGCTCAGATCATGATCCCAGAGTCCTGGGATCAAGTCCTATATCTGGCTTCTTGCTCAGCGGGAAGCCTGCTTCTCCCTCTGCCTGCTGCTCCCCCTGCTTGTTCTCTCTCCCCCTCTCTCTCTCATTCTCTGACAAAGAAATAAAATCTTTTATTTATTTTTTTAAAAGATTTTATTTATTTATTTGACAGAGGGAAAGAGATCACAAGTAGGCAGAGCAGCAGGCAGAGAGAGAGAGGGGGAAGCAGGCTCCCTGCTGAGCAGAGAGCCCGATGCGGGGCTTGATCCCAGGACCCTGGGATCACGACCCGAGCCGAAGGCAGAGGCTTAACCCACTGAGCCACCCAGGCGCCCCAAATAAAATCTTTTTTAAAAAAGTACCAGTGGAAAGCAGTGGCAATGGAAACTCATTGTGAGGAGCAGAACACATGAGTCAAAGGGTCTGCGAGCTGAATCAGAACGGACCTCTTAGGAGAACTGGCCCTTGAAAAACGTGTAATATTTCGGTTGGTGGAGAGCAGAGCAAAGTCAGGTGCCAGACACTGCTGAAGGCAGAAGGAAGGTGATGGAAGATCCACAATGGTGGAGATTTACAATCTGTTAGTTTGCTGCTAACCCCCAAGGACCGTAGCAACTGGGAAACACTGTTGAAAGAATGGATGCCCTTTGGGCATAGCAAGTATCAAGGGCTAGAAAGATTCATCCTGTAAAGGCCCAGTTGTGAGTTGGGATTTGAGATAAGAAGCTTCTACTAGCTTGAGTCAGTGCCCACCCACAGGTGAATGGAGCAAAAACAGATAAAATGTAGGAGAATTTGCACACTAAAGGGATTTATAAATCTAAAAGCAATAAACGAAAATCAAA
The DNA here is from genome assembly GCF_922984935.1 of Meles meles. Lineage (NCBI taxonomy): Eukaryota > Metazoa > Chordata > Mammalia > Carnivora > Mustelidae > Meles > Meles meles. The sequence continues at coordinate 152,055,111 of NC_060066.1, read as the reverse complement.
AAGAAAAGGTGAAGATACTCTTAAAAGAACTTTTCTGAAAGCTCTGTATTTTGCAAAGTGTACAAATCAAAAGGTGAATAAATGGGAAAATATGACAGAAAGGGGTAAGTTTAGTACATGAAGATCTCTTCCAAATCAGTAAGACACAAAGATTTATTAATAAATGGAATAAGGAAATGAAAACTTTCACAAAATAATTACAAATGGCTAATTAACATAGAAAAAACTCAATCTTCTTGATTATAAAAACAAATTAAAAATAATATATTAACTATTTCTTCACCTTTTAAAAATTAAACTAGTAAATGTTAATGAGGATGGGCAACTTTTCAGAAAAATAATTAACAGATTTAGAGGTCTTTAAAATGTTTGTATCTTTTCATTCAGAGGAACTGTTACACTCTGAGCTAGGATCTAAATTAAGAAACTCAAAACTGCTGACAAAGGTTTTACACAGATTTTCTTCTCAGTGTTATTTACATAATAAAAAACAGAAAACAATCCATATAAATAATAATACAGGAAATATGGTACACCTACATAAATAGTAACCAAAAATGTTTTCATTTTTGAAATCAAATCAAAAAAATTTTAATGATTTGGAAACATGCTTATGCTATAATAATAAAGTAAAAGCAAGATTCAAATTATGTATTAAATGTGATCTATAACAATATTCAAAGAAAAGGAATATATTAAGGCCTTAATAATGTTTCTCTGGAAGAAACAGAATTAGGTAGTCTTAATCTTTTCTCTAAACTTGTAAATACTTTTGAAAATACGTTTTCTACAATGGATATGTATTTCTTTAATAATTCTGTGTGTGTGCAGGGGAAGGAATATATAGGAAAAACTTCTATTGAAAGAATCCACTTTAGGGCCGCCTGGGTGGCTCAGTCAGTTAAGCATCTGCTTTCGGCTCAGGTCATGATCCCAGGGTCCTGGGATCAAGCTGGAGCCCCACATCAGGTTTCCCTGTTCTGCAGGGAGTCGGCTTATCCCTCTCCTGCCTGCCACTCCCCCTGCTTGTGCACTCTCTCTCTCTCTCACTGTCAAATAAATAAAATCTTAAAAAAAAAAAAGAACGAAAAGAATCCACTTTGAAGAATCTTCATATACTCATCTTTTCCAAATTAGATGCACTACAATAATACTGTTCAGTAGTTGATATCCTAACTTTAAGAAAAAGTAACATGAATAGCATGACAACATAATAAAGTGATTTTTCAGTATGTATTTAACGATACCCCTGGAGTATAACAAGATTGCTATTTTTAAAACAACTATAGGTAATATATTAGGCATTGTACAATGATTTTTCTTGCAATCAAAGGACAGATTGGTATAATTACTGCATTTGGTAGTAAAGCTGCATTTGAGGTAAGTTCATATTAAAATATAGCTTATAATTTCATTTGTGTCCATATTAGAACTTCTCATAAAATGACTGATTTTATGTAGTTAAAGTACTTTACTGACTGCTATTAAATACAGTCCTATTTTTTTTTAACCTTTCACAATAACAGCTATAATACAAAGGTGAAAAGCACACATAAAACACTGCAATGTGTCATGAGCAGACACTTAAGAGCTTAAGGGCTATCTATTATTGAAATGCCTAATATTTCAAATTAAAAAGATAGTAACTAAGCAACACTGCATTGCCAATTGTGCACAATATTCAGCCTCCCCTTTCCTGTTGCTAGGAGAAAATTACCATAGAACCGCAAAATAGTTAACAGAGCAGAGATCTTAGCACTAAAGTTATGTACAAAGAAGAAACTGAAGATTTTCAAAATTATATGTGTTTACTGGGAAGAAAGAGAAAATTTCCAAAGTTTTGATGAAATTCTTTTCTTAAAATATAATGATCACATCAGTTCAGTTAAATTATATTTTAAAGAAAAAAATAGAGTATACTGAAGCTGCAATTCTGATAATTTTAGAAAATAGCTGTTTGTTTTCAACTGTTTGATCTGTGGTGGTTTATCAGTATTTCCAGTCTCTCTATATCTTCTTTATAAAACATAATTTGTACTTTTCAAATTATATTAATAGTATAAATCAAACTGTTGTCAGCAGAATTTTAAGTCAGCCCCCAGATTCCCTCTCCCTGGTATACATTCCCTGTGTAAATCCCTTCCCACTGAGTGTGGACAGAACTTGTAAAGTTGATGGGCTATCTCTCCTATGATTAGGTTACATTATGTATCAAAGATGAAGGGATTCTGAAGATATTATTAGGGTCCCTAATCAGTTGATATTCAGGTAATCAAAAACAGATTATCCTGGGGGGAGGGGCTGACCTAATAAGGTGAGCCCTTTATTATTACTGTTTTTTTAAAGATTTGATTTATTTATGACCGAGAGAGATAGCAAGAGAGGGAACACAACCTGTTGCTAGGAGAAAATTACCATAGAACCACATATATATAGGAATATATATATTCCTATATATATGTAGGGAGCTGGAGAGAGAGAAGCCGGCTCCCCACTGAGCAGGGAGCCCAACATGGGGCCCAATCCCAGGACGCCGCGATCATGACCTGAGCTGAAGGCAGACGCTTAATGACTGAGCCACCCAAGCGCCCCAAGCGAGGTGAGCCCTTTAAAAGAGTCTATATATCAGAGACAGAAGTCAAGGAGATCAATATATTAGACGCTGCCGAGATGCTCTCCCGCTGCTCATGAAGAATCAAACAGCCATGTCCTGGCATGAAGGACCGGCAGGGAAAGCAAGCAGCCTCTGGGAGCCCAAAGGCCTCAGTCAGCCCTACAACCGGGGGAAACCTGAATTCTGCCAATAACGAGTAAACTTGAAAGAGGACCCTGAGCCTCAGATGACATTGCCATCCTGGTTCACACCTTAACCAAAGAACTGTTAGACTGTGAGCACAGGACTAAGTTAAGCTCCGCCCAGACTCAGAAAGTGTGGAAACTGAGATAATAAATGCTTTTAAATCACTAAATTTGTTTGTTACATGGCAAGAGAAAACTAATTAACAATGAAGACTTAAAATGAAACTATTCGTTATGCTTGGTAACTGTTCCGTGGGTGAATAACTGATTAAGATATTAACTTTCTATGTTTTAAAAAAAAAGAAGTGAAGAGAATTAAATATTCTAGTCTAATTCCTCCTACTCTTCCATATCTATTCATTCTCTAAAACTCTGCTCAAATCTCACCTCCAGCTAAAGCCTGTTCTCATATCCCAGTAAGAATTAATTTCTTTTTCTTTAGGCACCGATGGTAATTGGCTCCTATCTTACACAATAGTCAGTTTATGGGTGTTAGTCTACCACACTGTGATCTGTTAGTGATATCCATTTCTGAACCTTATCAAGGTTTCATAGGCCTTGAATAAAATAGAGCAATCAATTTGTCTTAGTTACATATTATTTTCTTCTTGAAAATAAGAAACACAAATATTCAAATACTACTAATTTGCTAGTTTATACTCTTGGTTTTATGACTTAAGCAAAAAATTAAGAATTGTATTAATCAAATAACAATATAATCTATTTTAAGAATCCCTAGTGAGAAATTAAAAACATTATTTAGTAAATGTGAAAACAACTTGAAAGTCTGAAATACATGAATCTGTTTTTTTAGTTCTTAGCTCTTAAGAAAGAACCCACTGTTCCCACAAATAAATAATAAAAATACATTTATCAACAGTTATTTATCTCTCTCTGTTAAGAGGTAATCAGAGTTCTGCTTCTGCCAATGTCAGGTTAAATGCTACAGGAACTACCAGCCCATTCCGAACAAACAGAAAGTCATACAGAAGGTAGGAAACAATGGTTTTCAGGTATTGGACAATTTGCAGTAGTTTTCTGACTCCTGGTAGGATGGAAACAAATAAGACGAGTCTCTTGAGTGCCCAAGCCTATTACCTGAAGAAAGCTTCCAAGCTGCAGCACAAGGAGGGGAACCCAAACAGAACCTGGCAGTCTTGCTGAGTTAAGGAGACACACAGGGAGGTTTGGGCAGCTAGAATTTGCAGAGCAGACAACTGAAGAGGAGGGAGCAGCACAGAGACAGAGCTCCAGAGATTTGCAAAGCGTCTTCTGGAGTCTTCTGTACAGTGCTCATTTCTGCATGCATAACAAGAAGCTGACAGAGGAAAACAACACAAACACCAAAACCAACAGGCCAAACACTCCTAAAATTCATAATATGCAGAGCACCAGTCACAGCTCATATTGGGTCTAAGGCAGAATAAATCAGAAATAGTGGGGCTTTCTCCCCATCCACCTTCCAGAGAAGGATCTGCTCTGGTTCTGCCTCTAACAACTGAAAAGCAATCCTTAAAGGGATCAAACTGATCCCAGAACAAAATCTAACACTGCTACATGAATGAAACAAAAATCAAAATCCAACAGCAACAACAAAACTTCAAATATCTAGCATCCGATTAAAAAAAAGGCATGGAAAGGAGAAAAATATGACCCATAGTCAGGAGAAAAATCCATCAATTAAAACAGACTCATACCTGAGAATGACAGATTTAGTAGACAGGCCTTTCTTTTCAGATAGCTATTATAAACTGGATATAAAGAAAAATATGAGGAGAGAAAGAGAATACATCAATAAGGCCCACACAGGATTTCCAGAGATGAAAAATATGATACATGAAATGAGAAAATACGGAATGGAATTAACAGGTTAGACACTATAGAAGAATTAGCAGGAAACTATTAAGAACAAAAAAACTATTCAAAATGAAGCACAGAAAGAAAAAGAGCCGCAAAAAGAATAAACAGAGCATGGCCTGTGGCACCATCTCAAGCCGGATCACATCTGTGCAGCTGGAGTCCCAAGTGGGGAGGGAGAAAACGATCTAAAGCAAATAATGACTGAAATGTTTCCAAATTTCATAAAAACTATAAACCACCAAACCCACAAAGCTCAACACCAAGCATAACAGACATGGACCACGCAAAAGGACACTCACAATCAAAATGCCAAAAAACAATGATAAACAGAACATCTTAAAAGCAATCAGATGAAAAGAGATTTGTTCTTAGAGAGCAGGGTTCAGCAAACCACAGCACATGGACCAGTCATATGATTTTGATAAAGTTTTACTGGAATACAACCATACTCATTCACTTTTTCATATTACCTATTGCTGCTTTTTTTTTTTTTAGATTTTTTAATTTATTCATTTGACAAAGAAGACACAGTGAGAGAGGGAACACAAGCAGGGGGAGTGGGAAAGGGAGAAGCAGGCTTCCTGCCTAGCAGGGAGTCCAACGCCGGGCTCAATCCCAAGACCCCGGGACCAGGACCAGGACCAGGCAGCCTCTTAACCAACTGACCCATCCAGGCACCCCTCTACTGCTGCTTTTATGCTACATCAAAGTTGAGTAGTTGCAACAAAGGCCAGATAACCTTCAACCCTAAAATATCTACTACCTGGCCCTATAAGAAAAAACTAGAGGAATGAAGAATGATTGAAGGAGGCCAGATAGTAGAAAGACATCTTAAAGCACTAAAAGAAAAGAGCTGTTAACCTAGAATTCTAGGGAAAATGTACCAAGTGAAAAAAATCTTTCAAAGTAGAAGGTGAAATAAGGCATTTTTTAGTAAAATGAAAGCTTTGAGAATTCAACAGACTTATACTATAAGGTAGTATATATCGAATACCTACACTCTGTAAGGTATACCTATCATAGATTCAGACTAGGAGGAATGTTAAAAGTTCTTCAGGCAGAAGGAAAATTATATCAGAAATGCAATCTTACACAAGTGAATGAAGAGAGATAGAAGTGGTAAAGAGGTAAATAAATATAAAAAATATTTTTCCTCTTTTTCATGTTTCTTTAAAAGGTAACTGACTAAACTAATAATGACAATAATGTAGTATAGGGATCGTACCATGTAGAATCAAAACATACAAAAACAGCAGCACAAAGTATAGGAGGGAGGGATTAAGAATATACCTTTAAAGTTCTTATACATAAAATAGTATAATATTACTTAAAGGAACTGTAATAAAGATGTATATATTATATATCCTAGAGCAACACTGGCAACAAAGTAGATTCACTAACAAACCAAAAATAGAAATAAAATGGAGTCATACAAAATACTCAATCCAAAAGAAGGCAGGAAGAGCAGGAAAAAGGAACTAAAAACAGATGGAGCAAACGGAAAACAAACAGCAATATGGTAGATTTAAACCGAACCAGAGTTAAATGCAATTAAAATACTGATAATTACATTAAGTGGAAGGATCTTAATACTCCAATTAAAAGGAAAAGATTACAGATTGACTATATAAAACTCAATGATATTCTGTCTACAAGAAATTTACTTTAAATTTAAGACACAGATAGATTAAAAGTAAACAAATGAAAAAGACATACCATGGAAAAGAAAGCTGGGCAGGCTATATTAACATTAGAACAGAGTAGACTTTAGAACAAGGGATATTATAGGGATTAAAAATGTTCTTCTCACACTGATAAATAGATAAATCAAACTGACACATGAATTCCAAATCTGTATGTTCTTCAACAGAACTTCAAATACATAAAGCAAAAACTGACAGAAAAGGAAAAAATTATAATTATACATTTCAGCACACTCTCAGAATTAGCAAGTATTTATTGATTGATGGGACTGATTGGCAGAGGGAGTGGGACAGAGATTCCTAACCAGGCTCCATGCCCAGTGTGGAGCCTGACATGGGGCTCCATCTCACAGCTCTGAGATCATGACCTGAGCTGAAACCAAGAGTCGGAGCCTACCAGGTGTCCCAGAACTAATAAGTTTAAGAAATCAGTAAGAATATAGAAAACTTGGAGTGCTTGGGTGGCTCAGGATCCTGGGATCAAGCCCCACATGGGGCTTCTTGCTTTGCGGGAGGCCTGCTTCTCCCTCTCCCACTCACCCTGCTTCTGTTTCCTCTCTCACTGTGTCTTTCTCTCTGTCAAATAAATAAATAAAATCTTTTAAAAATATATATAGAAAACTTGAATATTATCAACAAATCTGATAGAGTTGATATTATTTCACTCCACCCAATAATAATAGGATACAAAGTCTTTATACGTACACATGGAACATTCTCCATTACAGACCAAACTGGGATCTCTAACACAAGTCTGAATAAATTTTAAAGGACTAAAATCATACAAAGTATTCTACATGGTGGAATTAAACTAGAAATCATTAACAAAAAATATATTTGGAAAATCCCCCAAATACTTGGAAATTAAATACATTTCTACCTAATCCAAAAATAAATCACAAGGGAAATTATTTTGACTGCATGAAAATGAAAATACATTTCAAAATGTGTGGGAGGCACATAAAGCATGCTTACAGAGATATGTGTAGCTTTAAATATTTGTATTAAAAAAAAAGAAATTTCTTCACTCAGTACTCTAAGATTCTACCCAAAGAAACTAGAAAAAGAAGAGCAAATGAAACCCATGGTAAGCAGAAAAAAGAAAAAAAATTGAGTTCAATAAAAATGAAACAAAGAAATACAGAAAAACATCAATACCAAAAAGTGCTTCTTTCAAAGTTAGTAATATTGATAAAACTTCTGGCAAAACCAACTAAAAGAAAAAAAGAGAAGAATCAAAGAGGGGACATGATTATAGATTATGCAGATATTCAAAAGACAGATGACACAAAAATAACTTTATGGCAATAAATTTGACAGTGTGTGCCCTGAAAGATACAAACTGCCATCTTATCTAGTTTTAAGGCAGAGAGTAAAAAAGACATGTATTTCTGTAAAGTGTACACAGATTTCCATATTCTTAATGCATATAGAAAGGAAGAGAGCCTCCGTCTAGAATGAAGAAGGGAATTTTCAATCAGAGTGCAAAACAAAAGGGATCTGTACCATTTAGAATGCCTAGGGAAGAACCCAAGAGAGTCAAGTAGAAATTGCAGGTACTAAAGCCTAACACTTTTTAAATGTTTATCATATGCCATGCATTATTTTAAGAATTTTAAAAGCATAGCCTTTAAGATAAGTAATATTATTACCCGGCTTTACAGATGAAGAAAAGGTTTTGGAGCGGGGCTCTTCCTTTCTCTGCAAAGGGCCAGATAGTAAATATTTTAGGCTTGTCCAGCCATATAATCTGTTGCAAGTACTCAACTTTCCCTCATAGTACAAAATTAGCTGTAGACAATAGTAAGCAAATGGATTTAGGTATGTTCCAATAAAACTTCATTTACAAAAACAGGTGGCAGGCTAGATTTGATCTGTGGGCCACAGTTTGCCAACCCATGCTCTAGAGAATTGTTATTAATGAGTTCGGAACAGACCACCCCAGATCAGCCACTCTGGCATACTGATTATTTTTAACTGAAAGCACTTGGGAAACAGCAATGCATGATTTTCCTAATGATCTACCTAAAAGCCAATCAAAAAATTTCCCATGAAAAGGTGCTTTCTCTGTTCCGGGAAGAAAACAATCTTATCACTGGATACTGGCAGTCAACACCAAAATCAATCTATACAAACTAACCTGCTGGGGCGCCTGGGTGGCTCAGTGGGTTAAGCCGCTGCCTTCAGCTCAGGTCATGATCTCAGGTCCTGGGATCGAGTCCCGCATCGGGCTCTCTGCTCAGCAGGGAGCCTGCTTCCCTCTCTCTCTCTCTGCCTGCCTCTCTTCTACCTGTGATCTCTCTCTGTCAAATAAATAAATAAAATCTTTAAAAAAAAAAACAAACTAACCTACTAAAATAACCCTTACCTTCCATTAGTTTCCATCTGATATTTCCTAGTCATTTTCCTACAATGTACGGCCCCTATTCCAAGCTTCTCTGTCTCATCACTTCTCCACAAAAGCATTGTTTCTTTATTAAAATATATAAATCCTCACTGCTTCTTTGGGTATTCCTTTTCCTTATGAATACCTCACATGCACATAAAAATACTAAATAAAATTTGTATGTTTTTCTCCTGTTTATCTGTCTTATTCCTGTTTAATTCTCAGGCCCAGCCACAGAACTTAAGAGAGTAAAAGAAAGATTTCCCTTCCCTAAAGTTGTATAGCTATTTATTAGATTTGTCTGATTTTGTCCTTTGTCTTTTGGAGGATTGTCATCTACGAAATATAAGTATTGGATGGAATTTAAAAAGTCTAGATTCTACGAAAAGCAGTAGGAAATCAGTATCCTTACATTATTTTATGATTTCAAACCACTAGGAAAATTTTCTCTGATGTGAAAATTATCATTGGGATTAATTATTACGACTTACTTCATCTGAAAATCCAAAAAGTACATTTAATTACATTTTATGTTGTACCAAAAAAAAACCCCCAAATACAATAACAAAAGCCCCACTAATACACCAATAATGAATAATGCTTGCCTTCAGTTGTACAACTATTCTAAATGGGTAAATGGTTAAGAAAAAATTACTATAATAGACTTTGTGATTTTACTGTTTAAGAAAAAATTAAATTCCAAATCTTTGTTTTTAGGCATAATTTTCGTAACTTCTTCAATGTGAGTCACCCAAGAGAATCATCAAAATGCTTTTAAGTGTTTCAAGCTCTATTACAAAGCTGTCATCATCACGACAGCATGGTACTGGCACAAAAACAGACACATAGATCAATGGAACAGAATAGAGAGCCCAGAAATAGACCCTCAACTCTATGGTCAACTAATCTTCAACAAAGCAGGAAGAATGTCCAATGGAAAAAAGACAGCCTCTTCAATAAATGGTGCTGGGAAAATTGGACAGCCACATGCAGAAAAATGAAATTGGACCACTTCCTTACACCACACATGAAAATAGACTCAAAATGGATGAAGGACCTCCTTGTGAGAAAGGAATCCATCAAAATCCTTGAGGAGAACGCAGGCAGCAACCTTTCAACCTCAGCCGCAGCAACATCTTCCTAGGAACATTGCCAAAGCAACGGAAGCAAGGGCAAAAATGAACTATCGGGATTTCATCAAAATCAAAAGCTTTTGCACAGCAAAGGAAACAGTTAACAAAACCAAAAGACAACTGACAGAATGGGAGAAGATATTTGCAAACGACATATCAGATAAAGGGCTAGTGTCCAAAATCTATAAGGAACCTAGCAAACTCAACACCCAAAGAACAAACAGTCCAATCAAGAAGTGAGCAGAGGACATGAACAGACATTTCTGCAAAGAAGGCATCCAGATGGCCAACAGACCCATGAAAAGCTCACATCACTCGGCATCAGGGAAATACAAATCAAAACCACAATGAGATATCACCTCACACCAGTCATAATGGCTAAAATTAACAAGTCGCTGGCGAGGATGTGGAGAAAGGGGAACCCTTCTACACTGTTGGTGGGAATGCAAGCTGGTGCAACCACTCTGGAAAACAGCATGGAGGTTCCTCAAAATGTTGAAAATAGAACTACCCTATGACTCAGCAATTGCACTACTGGGTATTTACCCTAAAGATACAAACATAGTGATCCAAAGGGGCACATGCACCCAAATGTTTATAGCAGCAATGTCTACAATAGCCAAACTATGGAAAGAACCTAGATGTCCATCAACAGATGAATAGATAAAGAAGATGTGGTATATATACACAATGGGATACTATGCAGCCATCAAAAGAAACGAAATCCTGCCATTTGCGACGACGTGGATGGAACTAGAGGGTATCATGCTTAGTGAAATAAGTCAATCGCAGAAAGACAACTATCATATGATCTCCCTGATATGAGGACGTAGAGATGCAACATGGGGGTTTAGGGGGGTAGGAGAAGAATAAATAAAACAAGATGGGATTGGGAGGGAGACAAACCATAAGTGACTCTTAATCTCACAAAACAAACTGAGGGTTGCTGGGGGCGGGGGGTGGGGTGGGGTGGGGGAGGGGGAGGGGGGTTATGGACATTGGGGCGGGTATGTGCTATGGTGAGTGCTGTGAAGTGTGTAAACCTGGCAATTCACAGACCTGTACCCCTGGGGATAAAAATACATTATATGTTTATAAAAAATAAAAAATAAATAAAAAATTTTAAAAATGCTTTTACGTGTTAAACTGGCAACTTCTCTTTTGAAATATATAGTCTAAAGAACAAATCAGGAAGCCTCTTTGTGCTTAAGTGAAGTCATTCTCCCGAGACAAAAATTAATTTCAGTTAATTTCTCACAATATCATTTGCTTGGTCCTAAAAAGATTATAAACTAAATTTCTTTTAAAATAAATTATCTAGGGCACCTGGGTGGTTCAGTTGGTTAAGTGACTGCCTTCAGCTCAGGTCATGATGCTGGAGTCCTGCGATCAAGTCCCACATTGGGCTCCCAGCTCCATGGGGAGTCTGCTTCTCTCTCCCTTCTCATGCTCTCTCACTCTGGCTCTCTCTCTCTCTCTCAAATAAATAAATAAATAAATAAATAAAATCTTTAAAAAAAATTTTTTTTTAATTATCTAAAGTTTGAGAAAGTATTTTAACAAAAAGTAGTCACTTTTAGTCATGGTAGTTATTATAAAATTGTTTAACATATTTGCACAACAAAAACAAATCTTAAAATTCTTTTTCCCATACTCTACTAGTAATGATCTTGCCTGGGAAAAGGCTTTGTGTATGGTTTAATCAATGACAAAACTCTCAAACAGCCCTCTTCTACTTCTAGACTAGTTGAAAACAGCAGGCTAAGGCTTATAGTCTATTAACAATTACTAATTTATTTTATTTTTGGCAGAAACACAGCCAACTGAGATGTGCCAAGCAAACAAGTAAAACAGGAGGCTGAAAACTCTTAAAAATGAGTTGTTAACATGTCAGTTAAATCTTCTTTATCACAGACTAACAGTTTTAGATATAGTAAACAGTTATTTACTAGAATAGAAGTTTTAATTGGTGCCTAACAAATTCATTTATAATTATTACATCTCTCTAGCAATGTTATAGAATTAATAATACTACCTAAAAGTAAACATGTATATTCCACAAGATTAAGATGTCTATTGGTACATTTTAAACTAAAAATCTCTCAATCAAAATTAGGTAACATGGATATTATTTTCACAAAGTATTAATAACCTTGGAAATAGAACTGGTGAAAAAAAAAGATACACAAGCAAAATCAAACAGTTAAATACCTTGATCAGGTACTGATAACAAATATATCTGAATGCAGATCAAAGTAAAAAAATCTTTCAAAGAAATCTGTGCTTATCTAAAAGTTATCAGAAATTATAATTGAAATATACTACATAAATTACCCACCAAACTTGGCTGGTACAACGAAATGAAGGTTAATCCTGAATGTAAAAATCTGTAACTAAAGATATTGATTCCTTTAATATAAAAAATGACATTTCTGACATGCATATACCAGTTTTAAAGTGAATAATCTAAACTCCTATTGGGAAGCACATTAAGGTGATTTCAGGTCAATTTGGATGACAGATTAAATAACTCCTACTTAAACTATTTTGATCCATTGCTAGTCAGTATCTAACTACTACTGCCAAGTACGTAGCATAAAGCTGAAGGGTACTTTATCTCAGCATGTCTATACCCAAACCGCCAGTTTCTGGATCTATATGGGAAGGGATTCTTTTGGGTTTTTTAATCCCATGTTATCCCATGTTATTTTATCCCATGTTATTTTTATCCCATGTTATTTCTGCTTTTTGTGGATCCTTGGGTTTAACTGCTGTCGAGTTCATTATGATAGGTATATAACAAAGACAGCCAACTGATACAAGCAACAATGTATTTTCCTCACTTTTCTAAAGATTAAAATGTTAATTTACCTTATTACACTGTAAATTAAAACCTTCCTATTAGAAGCACAGGATGCACAGGGCATGAGTTATCTGGTTCTACTTTTCTCATTGTATATCTTTTCTCCCTTGTACAGATTCTCTTAAAATTTGGTACAAATACATAGCTAGGGAACTAGCCAAGGAGGACATGACTTTTCCATTTCCTGAAGCTGGAAAAGGGTACATCTCCTCACTTCTAGTACTTTTTGCCTTAATCCCCATAAAGTCGGCATTTACTCATTCACCAACAATCCTCCACCAAAGCAAACTTAATGCCCCTAATTATGGATTACACTTAAAACTTAAGACAAATAGAAAAATCTAAGAGGACATCAGAAGCTATGTGATACATTTTGATATAATGGAATATAGAAAATGAAAATATCCTTTCTAAAAAAAAAAAAAAAAGAAAATATCCTTTCTATTTGGCATATTTACAAAATTAAAATGAATTTTAAAAGACAAAAACTCAATTTAGAACCACCATTCCAATTATATCACAGTATCCTAATAAAATGAAAATTCATTATAAGATATATATATATTTTTTAAAGATTTTATTTATTTATTTGACAGTGAGAGAGAGAGATCACAAGTAGGCAGAGAGGCAGACAGAGAGAGAGAGAGAGAGAGGGAAGCAGGCTCCCTGCCGAGCAGAGAGCCCGATGTGGGACTCGATCCCAGGACCCTGAGATCATGACCTGAGCCGAAGGCAGCGGCTTAACCCACTGAGCCACCCAGGCGCCCTATAAGATATATTTTAACAAGTCTTCACTATGTATACAAAATATTTTAAAAGAAGAATTAAAATTTTGTATTTTCTAGGGAGAGACACCAAAAGCTTTCTGAAAGCTTTTTGTCTTAGTAACTAAGATGATGAAGCTGTACTGCAAAGGGAATAAAGTTAATTATTATCAAATTCTTAATATTTAAAGTAATACAAAGGGTCAAGTGCCTAATATTCATTAAGGATATTTGTTTTCTAAATGTGACAAACTCTAAATTACTTCAATTTACGAAAGAAATGTGTATTTGTTTTTAATCACTGATTGTTTACTTTAGTTGTGTATAGAAAATTCTCAAGTACTCAAGGTCCAGTCATAAAAGTTGGAGATCATCAAGGCCCTGTGACACTCATCTTTCTTACACCTTTGGACAAACCACTATCTGTTAGACCTCTCTGGTGGGGAGGCTAACAGTAAATGAATTATATTCCAAATGTCCTTTTTATCATCAGTTTTATGGAAACTAGAAAAGATGTTTTTAAAAATCCTGTTATAAATGGATGTTAGATGATCAAGACAGGTCACAGAAGGCTATCAAACTCTGAACGTTGTTCATCTATCAGAACTAAACATGGACCCTCAGATCAGGTGGCTACATAGGAGAAACTTTTCTCAATTCAAGCAAGTCAACCATAGGTAAATTTTTTTTTTTTTTAACCATAGGTAAATTTTAAATTAAGCTACTGTTAGCACCTTCTCCTATCACTTCTTGTACCCACATCCTTTCACATTTCGTTTCAAGCCCTCACCAGCGAGCCAAGAACAACTGGGGTGGAGAAGGAAATCAGAATGGAACTGTAAAGAAGGTAACATTTTTTTTTAATATCCATTTTTTCCTAAAAAAAAAATGGCTATACATATACTGAATATAGAACTGTTGGTATTTACATCTTCCAAAATATGGTTTCAATGAACCATAATATGCATTACATCTGTTGACACCTCATTCATCACATTTCCTGGGACAATGTTCCTTTGTAAGAACTTCGCAATGTTCACAGGCGGTACTACAGCATAGTAGTTAAGAGGAAGGATTTGAAGTCAAACAGACCTACACCCAAATTCTGGCTCTGTCACTTACAAGATGGAAGACCTTAGGCAAATTACTTAAACTATTCTGTACCTCAGTTCATCCATGCACAAAATGGGAGTGATAACTTTTTCAATGGTTACTAATTACTTTCTGATAATTATGATTAACCAAAAAATGTGTTTTGCCCCTACTTGCATATGCACAACAAATATGAAAAGAAGCAGACGAATTTAAGAGACATTTAAGGGACAGAGTAAATAGGAGTTAAAAACCAATATATATGAATATTGTGAGAGGGAGAAGAGATTAGCGGAGAGAGAGGATGGAGGGAGCGAGAAAGTGAGGGAGGGGAGGAGAGACAGAGGAAAAAAAAAAAAAAAGCCCAAGATTCTAAAGCAACATTACTGAGAATACAGTGGCATTGAGATGCCAAACATACCAAACATCCACCCTTCAGGAAAGGGGTGAATTCTGGTAGACAATGTGTTCGATATCTACGTGGAGCTATCATACAGAAAATAAAATATTGCTCTGCAGCTCAAGAAGGAGATGGGGATGTACGGTGAATTACTGGCATATAAATGATATTTGAAAACCATTATGGTAGGTTAAACAGTAGGAAGTACATGTCCAGTAGGAATTAGTAAAAGGGATAGAATCCTAGAGATAGGTCTAGGAAGAGGTCTGCACAAGATTTTTGAAGAATGTGATCAGACATTGGAGGAAAACCAGTATACAGTGATGGTTCAAGAGGAAAGAGAAAAGATTTCAGAAAGATTAATTAACAGAAGCAAATACCACAAAGAAGTCAAAGATTAGGATGATGTGAAAATTAAGGAATTGTAGTAAATTTGGAAGAACAGTTACAGAGCAGCTGCTGAAGTATAAGCTTGAATAAACTGAAAAAGAACTAAGAATGAAGAAATGAAGAGAGCTAGTTTTTTTTTTAATTGTGGTAAACTATATATAACATAAAGTTTATCAATTTATCCATTTCTAGGTGAACAGTTCAGTGGCAGTAAGTGCATTCACACTGTTGTACAACCATCACAACCATCCATCTCCAGAACTTTTCATCTTCTCAAACTGAAACTCTCTACCAGTTAAACAATAACTTCCATCCTTCCTCCCTCAGCATCTAGCAATCAGCATTCTATCTTCTTTATCTGAATTTGACTATTTTAGGTACTTCACATAAATGGAATCATACCACATTTCTACTTTTGTGTCTGGTTTTTTCTCCTTAGCATAACATGTTCGAAGTTCAAGCATGTGTCAGAATTTACTTCCTTTTTAAGGTTAAACAGTATTCCAGTGTATGTATATGCCACATTTTGTTTCTCTGTTATTCACAGATGGACATTTGGGGGGGTTCCAACCTTTTGGCTATTATGAGTAATGCTACTATAAAGCTTGGGATTCAAATATCTGTTTATTTCCTGCTTTTAATTCTTTTCTTTTTAATTTTATTTATTTGACAGAGAGAGAGATCACAAATAGGCGGTGGTGGGGGGGGAGCAGGCTCCCTGCAGAGCAGAGAGCCCCAAGTGGGGCTTGATCCAGGGACCTGAGATCATGACCTGGGCCAAAGGTAGAGTATTAACCCACTGAACCACCCAGGCGCCCCTCCTGCTTTTAATTCTTTTGGTTATGTACTCAGAAGTAGAAATGCTGGCTCACGTGGTAATTCTGTTTAAATTTTTTGAGGAACCACCATACTGTTTTCCACAGTGGCTGCACCATTTTACCTTTCCACCAGCAGTTCACAAGCGTTCCAATTTCTCCACACCCTCACCAATGCTTGTTAGTTTCTGTAATTTACTTTATTTTACTTCATAACAGCCATCCTAGTGGGTATGAAGAGGTATCTCAATGTGGTTCTGATTTGTATTTTCCCACTGATTAGCATTGTTGAGCACCTTTTCATGTGGATATTGGCCATCTGTATATCTTCTTTGGAGGAATGCCTATTGAAGGCCTTTGTTTATTCTTTAACTGGATCAATTGTTTTTCTGTTGTAAAGAGCTAGATTATTTTTAAAACATCAACAAGAAAGAAAAGAGAAAAAAGTCAAGCCTTAATGGAAAGCAGAACTGAGGAAGACTGTTTCAAAGACTAAAGACACTAAGTCAACAGTGGAGAGTGTAAAGACAAGAGGAAGAGGCATTAACTGATGGAACAAGGTCCTTAATTGTGTATGCAAGGTATTCCTGATACAATTCACACACTTCTTCCTTTGAGATGGACAGAAAAGACAAGACTCATAAAGAGAGTCTGAAGATACAGGAAAGTATAATGACAATGTTTTTGCCTAATGACCTCGATTTTCTTCAGACTTAGGAGACTAAGTCATAAGCTGAGCATTAAAGTGAAGTCAAGGCATACAGACTGCAGCAAATATTTGTAACACAGGCTATGGAAAATTGGACAGAGACCTAACCAGATATATTCAGCAGCATTTTATCCAGATGAAGCAGTCTACTGCCTTGTCATCATCAAGACATTGTCAAGACATTACAGTTCTCACTGTCATCATTATTATATTTTCAAAGGATGACCTGCAAAAGAATAATTAAAAGAGGGTGCCCAGGTGGCTCAGTAGACTAAGCGTCTGCCTTCGGCTCAGGCCATCATCCCAGGGTCCTGGGATGGAATCCCACACAGGGCTCCCTGCGCAGTGGGGAGCCTGCTTCTCTCTCTTCCTCTGCCATTCTCCCTGCTTGTGCTTTGTAGCTCTATGTCTCTGTCAAATAAATAAATAAAATCTTTGGAAAAAAGAGAGAGAGAGAATGATTAAAAGACTTGCTCAAGGGGTATCTCAGTGGCTCAGCTGTTTAAGTGTCTGACTCTTGATTTCAACTCAGGTCATGATCTCAGAGTCATGAGATCCAGCCCCTTGTCAGGCTCCATGCTCTGCATGGAGAAGCTTAAGCTTCTCTCCGGTCCTCTTACCGCTCTCCCCAACTTCCATGTGCTCACACGTACTGAGAAAGAGACTTGCCCAAGATGGGACAGTTATTAAATGGTGAAACTTGGATTCAGTTCCAGTTAACTTTATTACATTACATTGTTTCCTAAGAAATGCTATAACAAACTGTTAACAGTTTTAAACTTAAATCTTCCTGTCCTAATCTAATTCCTTCTTCTGGAATAAAATTGTAAAAATTATTATTTACAAATACACACTCACTAACAAACAGTTTTCAGAAAGGCTGTTTTAACTTAGTCCCATCAGCAATTTATGAGCATACGTCCTTTTTAAAGAAAGACGGTGGGAGGGAGGGACAAAGGATGACTCCCCTGGGCAATGTTTTTCTCCCTGGAAAATACATGAACACACATATAGTATGTGTTGTTCAAATAATTAACCTGATTTTCCTTTTTGCTGAGAGTAACTCATAAGAAGAGAATATTCTCATAGCACCTAACAGAGTGCTGGAGACAAGCCAGCATGCTCTGTAGTTCCCAATGGTCGAAGCTACGCTTTGCCTTTTTATCTCTATTTTATAAGGAATCAGAAAACAAAGAGATAAAGGCCAAATTAGTCTCCTCGGTAAGACTCTAGTCAGACGTGACTTACGGCCAACACTAACTTTAAATGAGAGGAAATCAGAATGGGAGCTTGGCTCCTTCCTTTACACCAGCAGCCTGACCAAGCCCTGCTTAACAACGTGCTGCATCTGGCCTAGGAAGACAAGAACCAAGTTGTCTCCCAAGGTCTTCTAGCAGTGAGGTGAAAACAGGAAGTTGTAGGAAAGACTTTTTCTTTAAAATTTTTATTAGAGGGCGACTCGGTGGCTCAGTGGGTTAAAGCCTCTGCCTTCAGCTCAGGTCATGATCCCAGCGTCCTGGAATCGAGCCCCGTATCGGGCTCTCTGCTCAGCAGGGAGCCTGCCTCCTCCTCTCTCTCTGCCTGTCTCTCTGTCTACTTGTGATCTCTGTCTGTCAAATAAATAAATAAAATCTTTTAAAAAAAATAAATAAATAAAAATAAAAATATTTGTTTATGTAATCATTGTACCCAATGTGGGGCTTGAACTCATGACCCTGAGATCAAGAGTTGCATGCTCCTCCAACCGAGCCAACCAGGCACCTGTCACGTTTTTCATTTCTAATACAGAAATTTAATATATCAGAAACTATGGTGACAAATTTATAGACGAACCAAATTTTTTGAACTTACATAAAGTTGATGAAATATCAGTATTGAAATATTGATCACTATTTTCAAACAGCTTTACCATTTTGTTTCTCCCTTGAAAAGTGACATTTTGGAAGTGACTCTTATAAGTTATAATATGAAAGCAGAGGTTAATTTATATAAATTTAAAATCATATCCCAGTTGATATTAAAAAATAGCACATGACCTTCAAGTAGTTTAATTTTTATTACTTGCCTTATAATTTGAATGAAAATAAATGAACAGTGTATTATTTTCCATTAGACTTCCATTTTAAATTTGCAATCATTAGGGAAGGCTCTATGAAAGCAATCTTAGTCAGTCCCTAGGCAGGGAGAGTGATATGGATTCAGCAACCTTTTGATGAGTTTCCAGATATCGATAATTCAATAGGCACATTTCTAAAAAGGTGTCAGATTTTCTACTTGATAGACATTTCAGTCAACCTTTGGTAAAGTTTAGCTATAATGAGGTAGGTATTACTAGAATAGGAAATAGCTACAGTAAAACAAGATGAAGACTTAACATACACAAGGACAGAACAGAAAAATGATCCAAATCCATTTCCTATAGTGATAGTAGTTAGAATTATAGAGTCTAAGATAACATCTCAGAATTTAGAAAAGTGAGCAGAAATTCTAATTATACATATATTTAAATGTCATAATTATAAGGTTAAGAGACTAGATTAGACAAATAAAATGATCTATGGGCATATATTGCAAATCATTACCTAGAGTGGTCCTCAAGCTGAGGTCTTGCCCTTCTGGAGGGAAGGAGTTCAGAAAAGGTGAGAGCGTTGTTTGGTATCATAATGACTGAGAAGTGCTAATGGCACCAGGAATGCCAAATGCTCTGTAATGCCCAGATCAGTCCTGCACTGTGAAAGAACTGTTCACTCAGATGCCAAGAGTACCCCCAAAGAAAAACAATGGACATACCAGGGCACTATACAGACTGGTTATAATGGAGAAAACTTATCTAGAATTAAAAAGGAATTAAGAAAGTACAGATGAAACAACATTTGCAAGATAACCTGGTTTTAAACCAGGGCCTGACAGGCCACTCTCCAGTACCTCTCTCTAGTAAGCATACATCTTTAATGGATACAGGGTTCTATAGTAATTTTTTTGAGCAGCTTGTCTGAATGAAAGAGAACAGGAAGGTTAAACTGCATCATCATCATGTACTCTGTGCAGAGATGCATTAAAAGACAGAGATCTTGTAATCCACTAATCTTAAAAAATATTAAAGGACTGTAAGGAGCTTTATAATGGAAATGGAGGATTCAAAGAAAGCTTGGAATACAGATAAGAACACGGTGGGGGGATAGTGGATAATATCTCTGATAAAGCAAGTATTTCTGTTATATCATGTATAACATTTGAAGTTTTTTTAAAGCATACATGGGTTTGTGCCTTTGTTTACACAGAGCCTTTGCCTTAGTGGAGGGTCTGGAATTAATGAAGATAAAAATGTTTCATGCTGTTGAATCCCAGAATTGAACTTCTCCCATATCTTAAATCCCAGGAAAGCATCTAATGAAAGGTCTCTAATCAAAATGTTTAAATATGCTTGTCTAATACAGAAACAGGCTGAGATAGTAAGATAAATTTAATTTCACAAATGGGGACAGTAATCATCAGGACCAAGAACAGACAGACTCACTGGAGGTTTAAATTCAGTCAGCATTTACTGAATTCACAGCATACCTTTGTTGCTTTCATAGCACAATGTAGTCAAGTGTATAAGAATACAAACTTTGGTGCTAGAATGTCCATGTTCAACTCTTGGCTTTACCACAGACTAGCTGTGTGATCTTATACAAGTTGTCTCTTGTTCTTATGCTAATACTTTTTGTGTCTATGTTCATAAGGGATATTGATCTGTGGTTTTCTTCTCTTCTGATGTCTTTAATATCAGGGTATTGTGACCTCATAAAATAAGTTGGGAAGCATTCCCTCCTCCTCAACTTCCTGAGACTGTGTATTATTTTTTACTTAAATATTTGATAGAATTCACCACTGATGCCATCACTGTCTAGACTTTTCTCTGTGCTAAGATTTTAATTTACAAATTCATTGCTGACTTGATAAAGGTCTATTTAGCTTTTCTGTTTCTTTTTGTCACTTTAAGTATTTGTATTTTTCTAGGAATTTGTCCACTTTACCTAAGTCATTTAATTTGTTGGGATACAGATCTTCACAAAATTTTCTTAAAATCCTTTTGGTTTCTAAAAGGATTGTAGTGATGTTCCCTCTTAATTCTTGATTTTGGTAGTTTTTTTCTATTTTCAGGCTGGCTAAGTGTGTTATCAATTTTATCTTTTCAAAGAAACAACAAAGGGTTTTTCTTTATCGTTTTTCATTAAATTTTTATTTTAAGCAAATTTTTATATTTAGTAAAGTATTGCCTGAACATTGTTTTAGAAGCTAACTAGTAACATGAACTTCATAACAAAAAATAATAGTTCCATTACTACTTCATTTCCAATTCTCCTGCCTGAATTAACCATCTCAGTTATCTGTTTCTTCTGGTATTTAACTCCAATATTTCTAGATTATAGGCTTATACCATTATTTGACTTATTTTGCAATCTTAGACACTATCTACTGATTTCTGATGCACGATAAATTTATTCCTTGACATCGTCATGCTCCCTATTCCTCCCTTCCCCCAACCAGTTCTCCTTTTCCTATCTTCTCTACGTATTTATGTTAAGATTTTTGGTAAAACAATCAACTGTTTCATTATTGTAACCATATAACTATTGTTTGAGTTGAGCCATAAAATACACTCTGATTTTACATCTTTTCTTACATAACTTTCTTTTTCCCTGAAATTAATAGTTACCTCAACTTCCTGTTGGCTTTTCTATGTAGCTATTACTAAATCTACTCTTAAGATATTACTAAACCTTCTCTTAGTGTGGTTAAGCACATCAGATAATGTCATAACTCCACCGGTCCCTTGGAGCACTCCATGATCCTGCTCCAGTTCATACTCTTCCCCCTCCCCCCAAGTTTTACTGACATATAATTGAATAGTCTGTATTTAAAGAATACAGCTTCTATTCTATATGGCTGTCACCTGAAACTTCCTTCACCATCAATCTGGGAGTTTCACTGGCATCTCATGGTGATGGATCAATCTCTTGTGTCTTGTATCTATGTTTTCAGGTTTTTTGGTTTACTTGTTCATTGAATAAATCACACAGTAACTTCTTGAGAAAGGAGGAAAAAAATTGTTTAGAAACTATGAATATCTTTCTATATCATATTTGAAGTATAACTGAGCAATGAATAGAATCTTAAATTGGAAATATTTTCTCACATAATTTGAAGACATCATTCCACTGCTTTCTTGTTTTAAGTGTTGCTATTGGGAAGTGTGATGACACTGATTCTTGTTTTGTTTTTGTTTTCTTTTTAATTGTGGCCATTTTTTCCTTTTGTCTCTCCCTTTCTGGAAGTTTTCAGAGTATCCTTTTTACTTTTTATTGTTTTAAAATTTCAAAATGATGTTCCTTGGTATGAGGTCTATTTGTTTCATAGTACTCAGTAAGCCACTGAGTTCTGGAACAGTTTTCTTGATTATTTCTTAAATTATATCCTCCCCTCCATTTTTTCTGTCCCCTTTTTCTAGTACTTGTATTAGTCAGATGTTGGACTTCACTAGTTATTGTCTCAAACTGTAAAAGGTATGAAACTTTACCCTGCTCTAGGGTAAGGGGTTAGCCTGGAATGTTTCATGGATACAGGCAGAAGACATGAGACTCCTGGGTCAGAGACAAGGGACTTTATTAGTCAAGGCAGCATGAGCTTCTTCATGTTTCTGCCAGTTCTCTTTGCCTCCCAAGTCCCATGGGGAAAATGCAGTGGCAGGCCTAGGCAGATGCTATCTGTGCACGTAACAAATTTATGTAACAGAATAGGAAATCCCCAGATCAGAAAATCCTAAGCTTTTTTATAAGATGATGCAACAAATCTGTACAATCTTTACCCTAGAGGGAAATACTATCTTTATCATACTACATAGCAAACAAATCTGTCCTTTGCTCCTGAGAGAGTGACTCTTTTTCCAAGTATGTTCACTATACAAACACCTTTGACAAGAGAATACAGAACAAAAGCCTATCAGTGTCTCTGCTCACAAGATGTATAGAAATGTGAGACTCATTTAGAACTATCTACCAAGAGCTATTCCTCCAACTTTCTTACACTTTCTCCAATTTCCCTTTTGCCTTTTTCTTACCTTTTGAGAGGTTTCCTCAATTTTGCCCTCAAAACTTTCTAGTGAAATTATTTTTATTCTCATAGTTTTAATTTCCAAGAGCTCTTCCTCATTTTCTGAGTAAGCATCCTGTTTCATAAATAAAACAGCTTTTCATTTCCTTCTAAGGTGGTGTGATAGTGTTATTAAATTTTCTTCTGTCCCATTTGCTTATTTTGATCTTTGCCTTTCAAAATAAGGACATTCTTCAACAATCCGCTGATTCTTAGTTGTATATTCAAAGTTAGAATGAAAAGATAAAACATCGATCTTGCATTAGCGGCACTTATCAACCACTGGGCCTACCAGTGAGATAAACCAGTGGACTTGGGTATTAAACTGGGGTCCTGCAAATGTTAAAATGTACGTTGTTTTTCTACTAGACAAATATATTCAGGAAGGAATTCTCCAACCTTCTACCTGATAGCATATAAGCCTAGATGTTAGTGTTCTGAGAACTAAATAGGAAGAGGTCATTGGGAGTTCCTCTTTGCACCCAATCTCGTGCCTGTCTTTCCAGGGTTCTCCAGTCAAACTGGCTTGCTTTTACAGGTCTCCCCCATGACGGAAGTTAGGACTCAGCTTTTTCACTCTGCTAAGTTGGTTATCATTTATTCAACTACATTTCTTCTTCCAATTTTTACTGCCTCTCATCTGCTCTTCTCTCTCTAACATTTTCTTTATCTTTTGGAGTTTATATATATTTTATGACTTTACTGTCACTTTAGTAGAGTTTTTCAGGAAGGAGAATAAACATGTATATTCAACTGGCCATGTTATATAAACACAGCTCATAAATATATTTACAAATGCTCGTACTAATTACTATGTTGTCCTTGATTTGTGCCAATGTACACTCCTCTACAGTAGTGTGAGTGCTTTGTCATTACTGAGTATTACTACTATACACGTCTTTGCTAAGCTAAGAGATTTTTTAAAGTAGTACTTATGGTTGAAATGAACAATTCTTAGATTATTAATGAATATTAACATGTTTTCATCAGTTTACTAGCCATTTTTATTTCAACTTCTGAGGTATATCTGTATAAGTTCTTTGCTCCTTTCCTATTGGAGTGTTAGTTTTTTTTTTCATTATCATTTTGTAAAAGTGATATTTAAAGATGTTAATTCTCTAAGGAAAGTATTTTTCCACCTTGATATCTGCCTTTTCATTTTAATGTACATTACTTTTACAGTTTAGAAAGTCAAATACGTCAATTTTCCTTCATAGTTTTTCCATGCCTAGAAAGTCCTTATCTACAAATATTTATCAATATACTTTCTCATTAATTTGATATTTTCCATTTTTATTGATCTATAATCCAATTAGAATTTACTTTTTCCATGTGTTATAAAGAGTTCTGTGTATATTTTAGATATTAACTAATTAACTACTGTCTTCTTTGTAAATATTTTGTCTTGATTTCAATTAAACATTAGTGTTTTAATGTTGTGGTATCTTTTGTATAAAATATTCTATTTTTTGGAAGTGAACATATCTTCTGGGTTTTTGTGTTTATTAAAAAGTTCTATCTTACGTCCAGATTATAAATGCAGCTACCTAAATTTTCTTCTAAAATTTTTATTTAAGTCTTTACAGAAAATCTGTATCATATACAGAATGAAATAGAAACTTAACCATTTTTCTACTGAAATGATTTAGCACCTTATTCATATATTAAGTGATCAAATATAATGAATTTTTTCTCTGGATTCTCTATTCTAGTGTTTTTCAAGCCCAGGTCAGTACTACTTGTTGCTTTTAAAATCAATTTAGTAGGCTTTATGTGGCATTTTAAAAAATATAAAATAAAGGGAAAAACAGTATGTATCATATATAACAAGGGTAAGTGTTTCATGAAACTTTTCTTTTCAAGATTTCATTTATTTATTATTCTCACATGTGGTGAGATGGCCTGAGGGAGGGAGTGAGGGAAAGAATCTCAAGTAGACTCCATGCAGAGTACAGAACCCAACATGGGGTGATCTCATGACCCTGAGATCATGACCTGAGCCAAACCAAAAGTTGGACACTCAACCAACTGAGCCACTGAGGTGCCCCTTGATTTCTGTTTTGTAACACAAACATATAAACACATAGATCAAGGGTCATAATGCATGTAAAATGTAAGTCTTATTGTGAATTATAAGAAATAAAATCTGAAATCCACTCTTCCATTATATTCCATTAATCCATTTGTCCATTCCTTTGTGCCAACAGACAAATGTGTCTGTTCCTTTGTTCATATGTATCTAATTCTAGTGGTGTGTTCTGATGCATGGTAAAGCAGGTGTATCTCCCTTTTTAGCTACTACTGGATATTTCTTCTTCCATATGAATTATGTGGTCAATTTTTTCCTACCATTAACAAGACTTTTTTTGCTTCCACTCTAATTAGAATTGCTGATTTGGAAGAAATTATACTTTTATTATACTCAGTTCTCTGCAGCCCATCAAGTATTTGGTATGTCTATGTATGAGACATGGTATGTTTCTGTAATTCTTATTACAAAGGTCCTATGGTTTACTTGTTAAATTTACTCCTAAGTATTTCATAGTTCTTGTCATTGTTGTGAAAGAAAAACTTTCCCATTTCCATCTGTGTGCTTATTGCAAATACAGAGAAGCTTTCAGTTTTATTTATATCTAGCTATCTTACCAGATTCTTTTATTAATTCTATTGTTTATAACTTGAGTCTCTCCTGTTACCTAATCGTATTGCGAGGACCCCTAAAAATGGCAAATAATTTGGCAGTATAAAATGGCAACACTGAGAATCTTGCTTAGCTCCTGACTGTAAAATGCCATTTAAGTAACATATACAAGAAATTACTGAGACCCATTCTTCTCTCTTCCATTTCTCAAGTTATTCCTCATGTTACAGTTCCTGCTCCTCCTCTCCCGCAGCTTCTAAACTGTGCTACTAGTGAGAGGGTCTGGTTTCTGATGTCTGGGTAGTAGGGAAAAGAGGTGCTGCTGACTCTCAGTGTACCATTAAAAATACATATCCATGCATTCACGTATATGCATATGTGGCACAAGGTAAGGTGCTGAAAGGAATAGCAAGAAATCAAGAATGTCCAGAAAGACAATCAAACAAGAGATGAAAGACATATGAATAAATAATGTTATTTCAAACAGAAATGATACATGCTCCAAAGTCAGCATGAATCAAGAGTAGAGGAAAATAGTTACTTACAGTATAGAAATGGCAACAGGTAGAGATTACACATATATGACAATTATGCTATAATTTGGATACAGTATAGATTAAAAACTTTTTGAAGGATTGGCTGAACCTAATTAGCACATGTACTACTATTTTCTTAGAGGAAAAGACTGCTTTCAAATGAGTCACTTAAAAGTGAACTTCTAGCAACTTAACTCCTATATTTCTTAGAGACTATTTGGACAGATGATGATGACATTCTCCAAGTTGTAGTACTGTCAGTAAAAGGAATTAACAAGAAGAATAAATAAGAGCCTGGTTTACAATTCCCTTTCCTGATTACCCCTCAAAAAGAGAATTAATTTTATTCAATAAAAATAAAAGGAAATAAATCCTTATCCCACAAATTTCTTAAAAATAGAAATTTTATAATTTCACATAATATATAATTTTTATTATAATGTTATAATTCACTGTTAAAGTTAATATGGTTTCTTATATTGCCAAAAATATCATAATATAAATTTTTACCAGGGTCAAAAATTTTCATCTTTGAATTCACACAGTGTATAATAGCAAAATGCAGCTGTTAAATAAAGCATAGTTTACTGGTTCATTCATGCTATAAAAATATGACTGACATTTCATCTGGTCAACCATCCTAAAGGTTAATTCTTGTTTCCTGTTTCAGGTTTTATTCCAGGTGAACTGCTCCGGGCAGATTCTATTTACCTATTCCGAACAAACCACAAACTGTTTCATTGCTCACTCTTACTGTTAAGAACATATTGACTTGCTGCCTGCTCTGCTGTTTAATTCATTTATGCTGAGAGTCAGGCATGAAGACAGAATTTTAAATGTGACATTTGCAGGCTGTTAGGTCATTTAAGCTCTGACAACGCTAGGGAATTCCTGACATATAAACTGGACCTGATTATCAAACACAGATAGGCTTCCCAAAGCAGCAAATTTCTGATCATATTTTTTTTTGTAATTTCTCACAGAATTTAATATTAAATTTCAATGTCAATGAAAAGATCTATATAGCCAACATTTTAAAGTAAAAACCTGTTTCTCAAACCAGAACTTCTTCTAACCAAATCCGCTAAATGAAAATCTTTTTCATTGACAAAGACATTGGAAAGAGTCATGATAATAATTAACAGTCACCTAAAATTCTGACATATTCTGATATTTAAGGGTTTTCAATATTTTCTATAATCTATAAATTCTGAAAAATCTGATAGTTCTGAAGGCCATGACTCTTGTCAATAGAGCATTTAAAATTCTCAGATTCGAGGAGTGGCTGGCATTGTTGGGTGTGGGTGTCTTGGCGTCTGAGTGACTCAACGTCATTGCGTTCACTGGCCTTCCACTCCCTAACAGGTCAAAATGCAGATCTTCGTGAAGACCCTGACCGGCAAGACCATCATCACCCTGAGGTGGAGCCCAGTGACACCATCGAAAATGTGAAGGCCAAGATCCAAGATAAGGAGGGCATCCCCCCGACCAGCAGAGGCTTATCTTCGCTGGCAAGCAGCTGGAAGATGGCCGCACTCTTTCTGACTACAACATCCAGAAAGAGTCCACTCTGCACCTGGTCCTGCGCCTGAGAGGTGGCATGCAGATCTTTGTGACGACCCTGACTGGCAAGACCATCACCTTGGAGGTGGAGCCCAGTGATACCATCGAAAATGTGAAGGCCAAGATCCAAGACAAAGAAGGCATCCCCCCTGACCAGCAGAGGCTTATCTTTGCTGGCAAGCAGCTGGAAGATGGCCGCACTCTTTCTGACTACAACATCCAGAAAGAGTCCACTCTGCACCTGGTCCTGCGCCTGAGAGGTGGCATGCAGATCTTCGTGAAGACCCTGACCGGCAAGACCATCACCTTGGAGGTGGAGCCTAGTGACACCATCGAAAACGTGAAGGCCAAGATCCAAGATAAGGAGGGCATCATCCCCCCTCCCCCCCCCCCCACCAGCAGAGGCTTATCTTTGCCGGCAAGCAGCTGGAAGATGGCCGCACTCTCTCTGATTACAACATCCAGAAAGATGGTTCTCCGTCTGAGGGGTGGCTGTTAATTCTTCAGTTTTGAATTCATAGTGCCCAATGATGGCATTGTTCTGCACTATAGCCATTTTGCCCCAATTTAAGTTTAGAAATTACCAGTTTCAGTAATAACTGAGTCACTGGTTTTCTCAACAGCTGTTCAAAATGTTAATAAAAGTTTTGTTGCATGGTAAAAAAAAATAAAATAAAATAAAATAAAATTCTCAGATTCTGGCCAGGGCAGAGCCAGAATTTATATGCTTATATATATATAAAATTTATATAAAATCTTAGTTTAAGACTTAGTTTAAATATCTACCACACTGCCTTCTCTAAAATTATAGTTATGCAGAACGGATGATAGAGTCATTATAATTGGAAATGAAAAAAAAACCCTGCCCACATGACATTTAGAATTACACTTTACAAGAGTTGATAATGGGGTAGGGTGAAGGAAGTAAGGAAAGATTGTTTTCTTATTTTAGCTACTCAAAAAAATTACACAAAATGACAATTTTTCAGCTCTTTTTCCTTGTCACTAACAAGTGCTACAGTGGTTCAAATGAAAGTTTTCTGAAATTAAGTCTTGTTGTTAAGTAATGAACAAAAGATAATTCTGATCTTACCCTGTATTTTATATAAGTAAAAATTCCATGATGCACAGCAAGTAGCCTTTTAATAGGAGTCTAAAAAGGCATGGATAGCCTGGAATGCCTTTCAGCTATACCACATTGATTTTGAAAAACCTAACAAAGGCAATTACTTTTCAAAGATTAAAACTCTTGTTTCTTTCAAAAGAATAAAATGGGGGAAGCAAACCTGGTGTATTATCTGAGCTACAGGAAGTTGTTCAGCATATTTCAGTGGTTCCACTAGTTCCTCATTCATCCATTCCTTCTTATATCTGGAAAAAAAAAAAGAATTTAAAAACACGCGGCTCAGGTAAATAGTATTTTTAAATATGGCAAATATTTAAATATGACAAATATGAAAACTATTAAAAATCCTATACTTAATGTTTCTGAAATAATCAGTATTTATCAAAATCTATGAAAACCCACCTATTGATAATTTTCAATGACATATCTCTAAGTACATTCAGAATGCCTCTAATTACTATGGAATAAGATTAGCCAATATTATCTAATATTATCAGATCCTGTCTTTTACTCTGGACCTTAAAATATTTAAGAATTCCCTGCTCATAGGGTGTACTTTTTAATACAGTATTTAAAGGTCTTCAAAACCCGGCTCCAACCACGTTCAACCTCCATCTCTAGCAACTCCTTCTCTATGTACCAGTCTATTGCTTCAGCCACATCCAACTACTGGCTGCCTGCCAGTGGGCCTTAAAGCTCCTTGCCTCTCTGATGTTCCCCATTCTGTTTCCTGTTGGGACCAACCACCAATTCCTTCTTTATTTACTCCTATTTCAAATATAATTATTTAAGCCTGTCTAGATAAATTTTTCACCTCCCTGAAGACAGAAATCATGTCTTATTCTTTCTTGTATAACCAATGTTTACTATATAATACTCAATAAATGTTTGCTGAATGGATATATGAAAATGAAGACAACAATAACTATCTGAGAGATGTTATATGAAAAATATTTTCTTTAATATCTACATTTACAATGAGATGCAGCATTGACATAATATAGAAAATACAGTACACAGTAAGTACACAGTAAGAGTACACAGTACACAGTAAGAATAAAATCTCCCCAAATGAAAAGGATTAGAAAAAAATGTTTTTAAAAAATTATTGACCCTTTTTTGAAAACGGAAATAACCATTAGATTTTAAAACAATATACCTAAACATATTTAAGCCTCTTTTACCCATTTTTTTCTGTAAATTACACAGGAACTTATCGATTTAAAAGTCAAATTTTAAAAATAGAAGCCTTAATTTGTCTTGAAAACTAACCAAACAAGACTGGCCTACGTCTCTAGGGCTGCAGTTAGGGAATGGGATGATGAGCAATGTGGAAACTCTCCAGAAAAAAGGCAGATAAACAAGGACAGTGGCTCCTGGGTGGCTCAGTGGGTTAAAGCCTCTGCCTTCAGCTCAGGTCATGATCTCTGGGTCCTGGGATCGAGCCCCACATCGGGCTCTCTGCTCAAGCAGGGAGCCTGCTTCCCCTCTCTCCCTGCCTGCCTCTCTGCCTACTTGTGATCTCTGTCTGTCAAATAAATAAAATCTTAAAAAAAAAAAAAAAAAGGACAAAATTTTGCCGATGATTTAAAAGCTTAAAGAACCTCTTAACTAGGTAAAAGCCTGTGTATGCCTTACAGAATTAGTATAAAAATAATTAATTTGGGGGAAGTTTGAAGACTCACTCATGATGAAAAAAAAAGGTCTTAAAATATTGGTTTATAGGGGGCACCTGGGTGGCTCAGTGGGTTAAGCCGCTGCCTTCGGCTCAGGTCATGATCTCAGGGTCCTGGGATCGAGTCCCGCATCGGGCTCTCTGCTCAGCAGGGAGCCTGCTTCCCTCTCTCTCTCTCTCTGCCTGCCTCTCCATCTACTTGTGATCTCTCTCTGTCAAATAAATAAATAAAATCTTTAAAAAAAAAAAATACTGGTTTATAGGGATAGAAAGTGGAATGGTTGTTGCCAGAGGTAAAGGTGGGGAGAACAGAGGGTTACTGTTTCAGTAGTTTCAGTATTAAAAGATACTTTTAATAGTTTCAGTTTTCAGTATTAAACTGAATACTGTTTCAGTTTCAGTAGTTTCAGTATTAA
This sequence comes from Meles meles, assembly GCF_922984935.1. NCBI lineage: Eukaryota > Metazoa > Chordata > Mammalia > Carnivora > Mustelidae > Meles > Meles meles. The sequence continues at coordinate 152,024,105 of NC_060066.1, read as the reverse complement.
AAGATGAAAAAAGGTCTGGAATAGACACTGATAATAGTTCATAATAATTGAACTGGATATTAAAAATGGTTAAAATGGTAAATTTTATGTTACATAAACGTTATGGGTTGAACTGTGTCCCCTCCACAAATCATATGTTGAGAGAGTACCTCAGAATATGAGTTAGAATAGGGTCTGTAAAGAGGTGATTAAGTTTAAGTGAGGTCACTGGCATAGGCCTTAATCCCATGTGATAATGTCCTTATAAGAAGAGAAGACCAGGGCATAGAGGAAGACTGAATAACCACCAAATGAAGACACTGAGGGAAGACATGGCCATCAATAAGTCAAGGAGAAAGGCCTTAGAAGAAACCAATTCTGCTAACCCCTTGATCTTGCCCTTCTAGCCTCTAGAACTGTGAGAAAGTAAATTTCTGTGGTTTAAGCCACCCAGTTTGTAGTACTCCATTATGTCAGCCCTAGCAGACTAATAAACTGCATTTTTAAAAAAGATTTTATTTCTTTATTTGACAGAGAGAGAGAACACAAGTAGACAGAGCAGCAGAGGGAGAGGGAGAAGCAGGCTCTCCGCTGAGCAGGGAGCCTGGGATGATGACCCGAGCCGAAGGCAGCCGCTCAACCAACTGAGCCACCCAGGTGTCCCAATAAATTGCATTTTACCATGATTAAAAATAAAATAAAATGTCTATTACCAAAAAACCCCCATTATTTTAAAATGTACAATTTCACAATGTACACTTAAGAAATTTAGGTATATAAAACACATACCAAACAACAAAAAAAAAAGACAGCTATATTGAATATCATCAAAATTTAAAACTTCTGGGGTGTCTGTGTGGCTCAGTCAATTGGGTGTCCAACTGAAGATTCTCTTTATCCAACTGCACTTCCCCCCTCTCGCACCCACTCTCTTTCCCTGAAATAAATACATAAATCTTTAAAAAAATGTTTAAAACTTCTGTGCTTAAAAGACACTATCAAGAAAGTGAAAAAGCAACCTACAGAATGGAAAAAAATTTTTTGCAAATCATGTATCTGAAAAAGGATTTGTATCAAGGGTATATAACAACTATCACAATTCAATCATTAAAAAAAATCATTCAACAAAAAATTTTTTCTTCATCATCAAAGAGATACCTAAGTGAAACTGGTATATATTTGTGTTTGTTTCTTTTTTACTGTGTGTCTGTGGAGGGGAAGAACACAATGACTACTCAATACAGTTCAGTGCCACTGACTGGAGTCCTGTTAGGGTAATAGCCATTTCAATAAACATCTGTTGAAACAAATGAATAAAGATTAAATCACTGCAGTAATTCTAAGAGTATAAAGAAATATGAAAAAGATACTTTTTCCTTGTTTATTCCAAAAATGTAAAGCAACAATGCATAAGATGGAATACATTTAATTTGCAAAATGTTTCTCAATAACTATAAAAGATACAAAAATATTGGAAATCTAGCAATTTCTTTTGAGGGACTTTTTTTTCTTTTTTTTTTAAGTAAGCTCCCTGCCTAGTGTGGAGCCAGATGTGGGGCTTGATCTCATGACCCACATTAAGACGTGACCTTAATTCTTAACTGACTAAGACACCCAAGGTGCCCCTTGAGTGACTTTTTAAAAATGCCAAATGGTTAGCATGAAAAATTCCAGACACACTGCTATATTTTCTTTTTGTTTTATTTTTTTTCTGAAACATGTGAAAGTAAGTTGCAGATATCATGACAGTTACATCTAAACATGTTAGCATGCATCAACCAAGAGTAGGTCTGAAAATTTTCTTAATAACTACAGGACATTTTTAGAAAGTCACTCTAAGTACAATTCACAAGTAATCTTTGAACCACCACTACGAACTTAGGTTTTTTGGCTCATGTAGTGTTTTCATAATAAATTACAATTATTTCTCATTTTGAATTTCTTAAAAATGCCTATCATTTTCTTACTTTATATGTGCTAGAAGTGTGGTATCAAAACTGATTTTCTTTCCATTTTAATTATTTTCACTTTTAGTATATTTTAAAATTTTAAACTTATTTTCATGTTTCAGCTTGGAGGCCTGCGTGCCCTTTTAACCTTTTAACTTCTAATACTCAGACATAGGATATAGCTAAGCCAGTTGTTCTAGATCAATTGTCCCAGGCACACAGGACCCTTTTCAAACTGGAGACGAAGATCCCCTCTTATTTCAGAAAAGTTTATTATTTTAAATGTTATGTTTGTTCATTTTCCATTTATTTTTCTAGTTTCAGTTCTTCAGCTAAATATACTGAATTTTCTCTATCATTCTCTCTTTGATCCTTTCAGCTTTCTTATTTCAGTTTCATTTTCTTGACTCTTTTTCATTTCTCTTCTTTACGTCTCTTACTGAACTTTTGGTAATATCTATCTTCCCTTGGGTACTTTGCAATTTAGTTTTCATTTCTGAAATGATTTTTGTCTTTTTCTGTCGATTTCCTTCCAGAGTTCAATCAGCTCCTGTTTCATACATCTGTTGTCTGTCCATTTCAATTGTGAGTTTTGGAACTCCAATTCATAGTGTCTTTCATAATCCAATTGCTTGTTTAATATAGGTTATGCATGTTCGAGTGTTGTGTTTCAAGTTTCTCACTTTATGGCTTTTCTTTTCTGTTTATTTTTCCTTTCATACTCTCTCTCTCCTTAACCCTGTGTGTGTGTGTGTGTGTGTGTGTGTTTAGAAGGTGTTATTTAAATTTTGTTTTCTTAGAGCAATTTTGTGCAGATCCTGGCTTCTTTTTCTGTTGAAGATTATTTATATTGGTTTTCTCCAGAATCAGCAATAGCAAGTTACCTTGTGATAAGAACAGAGGTAAGGTGGCTTATTAGGTTTCTCAGTTCAAGAGCACCCTCCTCTGTGGCTACAGTGAAGTGTAGATTCTTTAAAAAATGGTATTTTTTGTGGTGGTTGTGGTGGTGGGAATAATTTGTCTTTTTAAAAAATTTATCTTGGGGCGCTTGGGTGGCTCAGTGGGTTAAAGCCTCTGCCTTCGGCTCAGGTCATGATCCCAGGGTCCTGGGATCGAGCCCCGCATCGGGCTCTCTGCTCCGAGGGGAGCCTGCTTCCTCCTCTCTCTCTGCCTGCCTCTCTGCCTAGTTGTGATTTCTCTCTGTCAAATAAATAAAAAATATTTAAAAAAAAATTTATCTTATTTCTGGGACACCTGGGTGGCTCAGTGGGTTAAGCCTCTGCCTCCAGCTCAGGTCATGATTTCAAGGTCCTGGGATTGAGCTCTCTGCTCAGCAGGGAGCCTGCTTCTCCAGCCAACCCCCTCACCCCCGCCCCCGCCCTGTGCCTGCCTCTCTGCCTACTTGTGGTCTCTGTCTGTCAAATAAATAAATAAATAAATCTTTTAAAAAATTATCTTATTTCCTTTGGATCCTTATCTTCAGCTGCTTCTTTCTTTCCTTTTACCACCAAGCCTCCAAAGGAACCCCCATTCCCACCCCTTGTAAGATATCTTCCATTCTCTCAGAATGAGTGCTTTCCTCAAATTGTCACCTAAGGTCAGCCACACTTTCTAAGCCCCAGGCCTCTGTTCAAGTAGTTCATGCTTACAGTAATTCAGAAAGGGAGAAAACTACAAATGTCAATTTCAATGTATATATGGCTGCCATCCTAAGGAAACTGGGAATTTTTCTCTTGCAATATGGCAAGGTTCTCTCTCTTAAAGCCATCCTAGAATTCCTTTTATTTAATATTTTGAGTACCTCCTAATAGGATGTAATTTTTCTATTATCTTTTCCCAAGACATTTCACTAAGATCTATCTAAATAACTTCTATGTGGAAAATCTGTGCATTCCTTTTTTTACTTGACTGTTTTTTTTTAAACTGTTTTTGTAGAAAACCACAGTAAGTGGAATTTATTTATACTGTAAAAGGGTTTTGGATCCAATATAGTGATGCTACCATCTCAAACCAAATATTATCCAAGTTCTCTGCATAACTAAATAAAATACTCCTGGCAAAATTCTGACACCTATTAAGTTGGTCTTTACAACTCCTCATCTCTTGTGTTCTTTAATTCTGTCACTGTGCCCTCAAAAATCTTTCTGTGCTATCCAAGCACTCCTGAAATACACTGTAAAATTACTTACTGTGTCCATACATCTTTGATTCAGAAACAGGCAAGATTTTTATTCTTTATTGCTATATTGAAATTAGATTATTTGTATATAAAATGACAAAGCTAACTGTGAGCAGAACACCAAGGCACCTTTTCAAACATAGGAAATACGCCTGACAAAAAAGAAGAAAGCAGAGACACTGTGTTGTGCCAAGGACAAACTAAAAATTTAGAAGATTAATAATTCAAGACACATCACCTACAGTAATGCAAAATCACTAAGAAGAAATTCTCAAAACATATCAAAAACAGGAAGCTAGCCAAAGTTTGTGTAGTCTCTTGAACCTGATAACTCGAAGTCATTACTTGAAACTAGAAGTGTATAAAGAAACAAAATCAACTTCTTAATACAATCCTGTTTTTCAAAAAAAGATGGAAAAATTTCCACTCCAAAACTGCATTTTAAAACATGCCCAAGCATTTATACAATTGACAACATAATATTGTTATACAAATACACTTGACAAACCTTGGCCCTACGACATTCCTAAAAGTTTAAAGAAATGAGAAAAGAAACTCAAATGTATTGGTTAATAGAGACAAACACAAAATGCTATTACAACTCCAGAAAGTTCCCAAGAGTCACTGAAGATTATTTTTGTGAATACTGTTATGAGATAACAATCTAATGCATCATCTTCCTTGAAATGAGATTCCTCTCCCAAACTTGCAGCATCATCATTCTTCTAACTATCAAACTAAAAACTTGTGTAAGAAGATAATAAAACAAAATCTTGACTATTACTTACTTTGAAGAAGCACAAGGAAGAAGATGAGCTGGGGGAAAGATACATAATTTGAGGTACAAAAAACAGAGAGTTAATTCCCAAAAGAACTAAGCTACATTAACTTATGGTCCAACTGTTGAAATGCATCTTAGTTTCTCTCAGCTTGCAGGATGGTATAAAAAGGCACACACCAGTTAAAAAAGCGTATCTCCTGAGCAACTCCATCAAGCAGTTTTAACAAAATCCCTGAAAACCAAGCTCTAGTTTTCACTGAGGGACTTCAGGAGTAGCCTCTTGGCTGGTAGAAGCTGCAGGCAGGCTTTCCAAAAGTTCACAAAACCAGCTAACTTGTATACACATAAGCAATTACCTTTGTAGAAGTCAAAAGTAATTATAAAATAGCAGCATGAGGATGGTCAGAGGGAACCTGTCAAAATTACTGAGCACTTACCCTGCAGTAGGCACTCCGTTAGGTACAAATAACTACAGTTTTATGTGTACTATTCTAGCCATTTTATTTTGCTATTACATACATATCTGTGATGCATGGAAAGTATGTAGAATATCTACAGTTTCATTAATAAACTGTATTCTATGTAAAACTGTGCCACTAGCTCTTTTCATTTAATATTGTTTTTGAAATCCAAGCACGTCAATGTGATGATCAACCTAGTTTTTTCCTGTTGATAGGTATATGGCATAATATGAAAACGCTCCATTTTACTTAGATATTCCAATATTAATGGACATTTGCTTTCAATTATATATTATTAGAAATAATGTTGCAATAAATATCCTTCCAGGCTTTGTCTACATGTGCAAGAGATGTTCTACAACACGTGAAAATTACAGTCCACGGGCCAAATTTGGGATGTCACCTGTTTCTGTATGTCCTATAACCTAAGAACAGTTTGTACATATTTTAATGGTTGAAAAAATAAGTTAAAAAAGAAAACTATTTCAGGACAATGAAACATATAAAAGTTGGTCATTAGCATCTATAGTTATTCGAACCAGACATTCATCTGTAACTATATTATCTGTGACTGCTTTTGCACTGTAACAGCAGAGCATTTGCAACCGAGACTGTATGACCTACAAAAGTTAAGATATTTAATACCTGGTCCTTTACAGGAAAAGTTTGCCAATGCCTATTCTGGAGTAATAATTTATAAGATGGATTTGCTAAGTCATAACTACACACATTTTAAATTTTGCTAGAAACAACTAGATTGCTATCCAAAGGAACTGGATCAATTTATGCTGGCCCCAGAAATGTGTACATTCCCATTTCCCTCCATCATTACCTCTGAATTTTCTACAATAATATCTCATTGTTTTAATTTATACTTACTTTTTAAAAACATATCTAAATATTCACTGAAAAAGAGTCTTCCCTCTTTTCCAAACATATTTCTTTTGGTCATTTTTCTATTGGCCTTTTTTTTTAAAAATCATTGCGCAGATTTATTTATGTAATTTGGACAGAATTCTTTGACATACATGTTGCAAATAATTCCACTCACACTTTCTCTTAACTTTGTTTACTTTTTTTTTTACTATATATATTTTAATTTTGTTGCAATAGACTTTATCAATCTTTTAAAATTTGCTATGCTTTGGGTAGCATGACATCTTTCCCTATTCCTATTTCTCTACTCTTACTAAGTTTAATAATTATGAAATGGTAGATTCTCTTAGATTTTCTATTATATGTTCTGTTAAAAAAACAGGGAAATTTTGTCTCTTCCTAATACTTATATCTCCTAACTTTTCCCTTGTCCCCCTGTCTTCTTTGCATTAGTTGGGACTTCTTGTACAGTGATGAATTGATGAAATTATAGCATGCATCCGTATCTTGTCTGAATTGCACTGAGATGCTTCTAAAGATTCAGTCTTGGGCTACCACCTAGGTAGCTCAGTTGGTTAAGTGTCTGCCTTCTGCTCAGGTCATGGTCCCAGAGTCCTGGGACTGAGCACTGTGTCAGGCTCCCTGCTCAGCCAGGAGTCTCCTTCCCCCTCTCACTCGCTCTCTCTCTCAAAATAAAATAAAATCTTTTAAAAAATAATAAATAAATAAAGATTAATCTTAAGTATAATATTTGTTGTTGGCTTTAGATACATGGCCATTATAAAGTCAAGGCAGCTCCCTTTTATTTCTAAGGCATGTTGCCTTTTTTCATCATTATTGATTGATTAATTTCAGTCCAATGTTTTCTCTGTATCTACTGAAACAATTACAAAATAATTCTCATTTAGTGTAATGATAATCCTAAGCCATCACTGTGATTTTAAGAACTTCTATTTGGTCAGGAAGTATTTTTATTTATAATTTACTGGATTTGAATTTTATTAAAGATTTATACATTTGTGATCATAAGTGAGACTGGCTCTATACTTTTTTCATACTCTTCTTATCTAGTTTTGGTTTTAAAATTAACTAGTTCCACTGAATGAGTTAGGTAGCATGCTTTTTTTTTTTTATTCTGTTCATAAATGTCAATTCAACATGTGTTTGGTAGATGTTAGAAGGATAAAACATTTAAGCCTACTGTTTGTTGGCAGTTTGTTGGGAGAGGGTATTTTTTTGTTTCTTTTTTTTACTTGAAGGGTTAACTCATTTCTTTTACTTTTTTCCTAAATCCCCTGTAATAATACTTTAGCCACATTCCAAGTGACTTTTGTGACCTTCTATTGGAAATTTCTCATATTGGGGTTTTGTTTTTAATTTATTATGACCACCTATTCTTTCAAATGAGGTATTTGGTCTAATTATATTTAATTTCTTAACTGATATAGCTGGATTTATAACTAATATCTATTTTCTATTTCCCATCTATTTGATGTTCTTTTCTTTCCTTTCTTCTCTCGAATTAACCAAATATCTTATTAGTCCTTTTTTTCCTCTTTTAACGTGGTAATGATACATATATTTATCATTTTAGCAGTTACCTTGTACATCAGAACACCTAACTTCGACTTTTTAGTCTAATCAAACTGTTTACATTTACCATTTCTCCAGTAAGAATAGTATTTTACACTTCCACTTGTCTATCTGTTTTGTATTATTGTTATATATTTTAATTCTACAAATTTTTTTAACTCAACAAAATCTTTTTATTTTGTCTCATCAATATGTGATTATTATAAATGATACACCTACCTATTCTATTTCTCTTCACTTCTTACGGAGTTTCTGTGTTTCCCTTTACAATCATTTCATTTCTGGCTGAAGAACTCCATTTATTTTTATTTTAGTTCAGGTGCACTGGCAATAAATCCCATTTTATCTTTCTGAAAGCACCTTATTTCATCTTCATTTTTGGAAGATATTTTTGTTGTGTATGGAATTATAGATTAGAAGTTTTCTTCCTTTTAGCACTTTAAACATGTTATTCTATTGTTTTTGGTTTCCACTGTTTATGTCAGTATTAAAGGTAACAAGTTTTTCTTCTCTGGTGGACCTTAAAGATTTTTCTCTATGATTTTTCAGCATTCTATGATGTGCCAAGTTGTGATTCATCTAGCTTAGGGTTAGCAGAGTTAGCTGAATGTGTTTTGATGTATTTCATTAGTTTTGTTCATTGTCTCTAACTATTGAATCGTCTCTATTTTCAATCTGTCCTCTAGTTTAAGACACTATACATATTATATTATACTGAATTTACTGCTTCTGACTATCTTTTCTGTTTGCTTCTTTCTCTGCTTCAGTATGGATATTTTCTGTTGAATTGTCTTCAGGCACACTAATCCTATTTTCTGATGCATCCAATTTGACATTAAGCCATTCATTGAGTTCTTTAGTTCAGACACTACCTTTTTCACTTCTAGAATATTCGCTGCATTATTTTAGATATATTCATATTCTCTGGTGTTTCCCTAACTTTTCATCTGTTTTTCAGAATTCTTCCCTTTTTTCTTGAAATATTAAAAACATGGTTTATTTAATATGAACTTACAAGATTCTTATCTACTAACTCCAAGTTCTGGATCACTTCTTGGTCCACTTCTTTTTTTTTTTTTTTTCCATTTTTAAAAATTTTTATTTATTTATTTTTTCAGCGTAACAGTATTCATTGTTTTTGGTCCACTTCTATATCATGTTTTATTTTTGTTTTACTCTTGGCAACTGGTTATAGTATCCTGTCTTACATGTACCCAGCAATTTCTGGTTGACTGCACATAGGAAACTATATATTGATAAATAAAAATTTAAAAACCTACTGGCAATGCTATTTCCCATCTGTAAAGATCCACACTTTCCTCTGCTAGGCAGCTGGAGTGAGGGTCTGATCACTTCCATTCAACCAGAGAGACAGAACTGAATTACGACTGCCTTACAATTTTAATAAGACTCATTTACCTTTAATTTGCCCCCATTCTTACGATAAGGACCTTCAAGGTTCAAACTGAAGCCTGGCAGGTCTTTGTCACCTCAATACAGATGGATTGCAGAAAATGCCACTATGCTTTTCAAAGGTTTCTGGTTTAGATTTTTTGCCCTGTTGTCCTGCAAAGCTTCAGAATTAGGCACACTAGGCCCACCAAACTGCCAAAAGTCCTACTGGCCACTCTGTCCCCATTAGCAACCCTTATCAGAGACCAAACCCAGATTCCTCTAGTGTAGAGGTGAACAAATTTTTTCTGTAAAGGGCCAGAGAGTATTCTAGGCTTTGGGGCCATACAATCTCTGCCACAACTACCCAACTTTGCCATTTAAAGCATAAAGCAGCTATAGACAATATCTAAATGAATGAAGGAACAAATATGGCTATTTTCTGATAAAACTTTATTTACAAAAATAGGCAGTAGGCCAGGTAAGGCAAATGGGCTGTAGTTTGCCAATTTCTGTTCTTGTTGCATCTAGAATCAGTAAGTATATCCAACAGGAAAAGTAACTATAAATTGTGTGTAAAGGCACTGTCCCCGTAACTGTCAACCCTCAGCTGGTATGTTCTTAAGGAATTCTCACCCTGAAGACCTTTATTTCCTCCGAATTACAAGACTAGTAAATTCAGCCCCGGTTTTCAGAGGTTTCCTGCTGAACAACAGCTTTCCTTCAGTTTCAAAATTTGGCAAATATTTTAAAAGGGAAACTGGTCATGTGACTGAGGCAAAGATCTTGAAAGGGAAACTGGTTTTGTGATTGAAAGACAACTGTGTTACTCTAGCCTCACACAATTACCAAAAATTACGCTGATTTCTCTATCCACAAGCGATGACCCAACTTTCTGGACCAACTCAGATTCTCAATTTTTGGCCTATTCCCAAAATCAGTAAATTAACCTAGTGGAAAGTAGCTACAAATTTTCAGGTTACCTCTGAGACGTTTTCCCAAATCTGGATTTTAAGCTTCTTGGTCCTCAGTACTTCTGTACTTCTCTGATGTCTTTAAAAATGTTATTTTGGGGGGCACCTGGGTGGCTCAGTTGTTAAGCGTCTGCCTTTGGCTCAGGTCATGATCCTAGCATGCATCCTGGGATCAAGCCCCACATCGGGCTCCCGGCTTGGCGGGAAGCCTGCTTCTCCCTTTCCTGCTTCCCAGCTTGTATTCCCTCTCTCACTGTCTCACTTTGTCAAATTAATAAATAAAATCTTTTAAAAAAATGTTATTTTGTCTATCTTTTCTAGTTGTTCTCGGTGGGATCACATAAGCCTGTTGCAAATTACTTCATCCTATCCAGAATCAGAAACTCTATCCTACTACTTTTGATGTTTAGTATTTTCATTATTACTCATTTCTAAGAGTTTTTAAAATTTCCATTGACATTTTATTTATTCTAAAAATTACTCAAAATGTGTTTTAGAACTTCCACAGATATATATTTTAAACAATTCTTTTTTTGCTATTGATTGTAACAATGATGTGGAGATCAGAAAAAAAAGTTCCATAAGATTCGAACACTTTATAGTTTTTAAGACATGCTTGTTTGACAAACTATGGGTCAATTTTTTTTTTTTTAAGATTTTATTTATTTATTTGACAAAGAGACACAGTGAGAGAGGGAACACACGCAGGGGGTAGTGGAAGAGGGAGAAGCAGGCTTCCCGCCAAGCAGGGAGCCAGACGCGGGGCTCCATCCCAGAAATCTGGGATCAAGACCAGAGCCGAAGGTAGACACTTAACGACTGAGCCACCCAGGCGCCCCCATGGGTCAATTTTTAAAAATATTACATTTGGGCTTGAGAAGAATGTTTACTCTCTAACTGTTGAATCTATCAGATCAAGCTTATTAATCATGTTGTTCATATTCTAAGTTAAAAACATTTGGGGAAATTTTTTATCAATTTCTGAAAAAAGGTTTCTGCTAATGTGATACTGAAAATCTTTTATAATGGTGAATTTATCAAACTCTTAAGTATGTAAATTAAAAAAATATTATAATTCTGTTATTAGGTAATTGCAGTTAACATGTTCTCCCTAATGAGTTAAACTTTTAACCATTAGTTACCCTCTTTATGCTTGCAAATGCCTTTTCCTTAAGTCTATTTTTCTGATATTTATATAACCATGTAAGTTTTTTTTTTGTTTGCAGTTGCCCAGTAATTCTTTTATTTTCAGATACTTAATGTCATTATGTTTTCTGCCTGTAGTTAGAGTTTTTTTTTATCCTATTATGATCTGTTTTTAACTAAAACTCATTTATTTAAATGTATTCTTATAAGCAACATAATTGTAATTATTTGTTTTCTTACTTTGTAATTTCTATTTTTCCGGTCTTTTCCTGTTTCACCTTCTACTCCTTTGCAGCCTCATTGATTTTTTAATTCCATTTTTCTTCTGTACTCTATCTTATTTCCTCTATTTCTATTAATTTAGTGGTCATTCTCAAAGTAAAATGCATATGTACCTTACTATCTAAAGCTATTAAAACTTACTACTCTTCTCCCCCTTGGAAAAAATCTCAGAATACTTTAAAACCCATCACTTTCTCCTCTCCTTCTTATGTATTATTATTATTAAATACATTAGTGCTTTGATTTATCTTATTTACCCAATTGTCATCATTATTGTCATCATAATGATAAAACACTCAATTTTTGTTAAATTTCCTACCATTTTTACTAATCAATAAGCTCAGCATTCTTCCTCCACTCAGACTTTTCCAGCTCCTTGGCCTTCTTCAAGAAGCACATCTTCTTTAGATGTTGTTTAAGTGTATTGATTCAAAATACTCTCAGTTTCTATATGTTTGAAAATGTTCTTATTCTTTGATCATTCTTTAACCATAGTTTAGCTGGGAAATCAATTTTAAGCTGAGTTATTTTCTTGAGCCTAACTACCCACAAATAGACCCACCACTTGTTGTCCTTACTCTCACAGACAGCCATTCTAATTCAAAACTTTAGATTTCTTTTTTTTTTCAAGATTTTATTTATTTGACAGAGAGAGAGATCACAAGTAGGCAGAGAGGCAGGCAGAGAGAAAGGGGGAAGCAGGCTCCCCGCCAAGCAGAGAGCCCGATGCGGGGCTCGATCCCAGGACCCTGAGACCATGACCTGAGCTGAAGGCAGAGGCTTTAACCCACTGAGCCACCCAGGTGCCCCCAAAACTTTAGATTTCTATATCAGGAATTATCATTTAGGGGAGCCTCAGCTTCCACATTTACTTACCCCTTGGATTTTAGCTTCTTATATGTACTCCTCAACAGATTTTCCTATCGCTGAGGAAAGTGGAGCTGCCTACTGGGAGCCACTATTCAGCAATGGGCTTTTATATACTTTCTGCCTCAGAGATAAAAGGGCCTGCAGCAAGATAAAGCGTGGTTCCTTTAAAGGCATGCATGGATTAAGGTGTACCTGGACACATCACTGGTTGGCTTTAGGAGAAGGATTCAACTCACTGATACTTTTTATCGTAAGTCTAAGTAGGCCTAGAAGAAAAAGGGAAAAAAGAATCTGAGCTTGTTGCCAAATTCCTAGGGAAGCTGCATTTTTGGATTTCTCAACTGCTACTACCTAGAAACAGTATATACAAAACTGAACCTGTGCAGCATCTCCACTGAATAAGGATATACCACTAGTTCTAGTTCAATCTGGAAAAAGCCAGAATGTCATCCATCAAACTGTATTGTTTCCATGCAACTACTTTCTTTGTAGTCTTGTAGCTTTCCTATGTATTTAAAAGTGTGTTTTTGTAGTTTTGTAGGGTTTTTTGTAATTGCCTGAGCATCTCAGTATTTTATAACATCAGTTTTTTCAGAAAAATGCAGTCAGCAACAATTCTGAAACTGAAGTCAATTGATTGTTCTTTATTATTAACTTCAAACCACCTTTCTAACTCATTTATATTCATTTCTTATTCTGAGGAAAGTGAAATGTATCTAATTCTGAATATTATAGGGTATTCTTTTATTGAGAAATGTTTCCTTCGGATGAAATTTCAAACTATGAATGCCAAAGGCCATTAAAGTCAAGTTGTGTTTTTACATCTAAGGCAAAAATGGGATTTCTCATTTTCAAAGCCAACTCTGGCACCTTTCATGTACTCTTTATTACTAGAAGTTACCTAATTTCTGGATATTCAAGGTTTTATTATGCCTAATTTTCAACAAATTAGAAAGAAAAAAAAACCACCCATAACACTGAAGTCATACAAGATATATTTTAATCCTTTTCTATGACTGAGAAGACATATTACAGTGTTTTAGCATACTAAAAAGAAATCACTATGAAAAATTTTTAAAACATAGAGTTCTCCCAATTATTTGATACAAAATTTAAATGTCTACGTCATGTTTATGCAAAGCAATTAAAACAGTCAACAACTCCTTGTATTGGAAGCAACAGAAACTGAGGGAGTATTTCTAGGCCACAGATTGCTAATACTCATAATTGTCTCACCATAAAGCTCATTAGTACCTATCTTAGTACCTTATAGCAAAAGTGCAAAAGACTATCCTACAGCATGCAGTCCTTACGTCACCTAACAGAAAGGTAAAATACTATGTTCTTACCCCATCTCTCAACATACACACACTTAATATTCATATATTTGGTATAAGAATAAACATTTAGAGGTGCCTGGGTGGCTCAGTGGGTTAAAGTCTCTGCCTTCCACTCAGGTCATGATCCCAGGGTCCTGGAATCGAGCCCTGCATCGGGCTCTCTGCTCAGCAGGAAGCCTGCTTCCTCCTCTCTCTCTGTCAGTTTCTCTGACTACTTGTGATCTCTGTCAAATAAATAAATAAAATCTTAAAAAAAAAAGAATAAACATTTTTAAAAATCAGATATACTAATTTTAATACAACTCAGCTTAAACTGCTTACCAAGTATCTGACTCTCTGACAATTATTCATACCCATTAAACTAGGTCCACTACTACCCAGTGTGAAGCAAAGTAATTCTCAGTCAGCATCCACCCTTAGGATCATGTGACAAATTCACATATTCTGAGATCATATCCTTTGAACTATTCTATTTCATTAATTTTCATTTGTTTTTCACTTTTGAGAAATCATACTAGAAAACAATTAACATTAGAAGCTGATCCCATGAGAAGAAGAACAAAGAAAGACTCTTAATATCGAAGTTAAAATGAGGTTGATCAATCTTACTGAAAAAAAATTCCATAACAATGTGTGCTTTCTTTGGCATAAGTGCTTTCAGAATAATATGTGACAATTTCTATAGACAAAAAAAGGACAAAGTCCAGACTATCACTGAGTATGACAAGAAGCTTATATATCTGAATCTCAAACAAAAATGGAGAAATAACAGAACTAGTCAATGTTAGATAGATTAATGTCTGCAGCTCAAATGAAAATTATTAATGTTTGTTTCATGAAGAAACATAATACATTCCCTTTCTCACATAAATATTTAATTACTATTTATACTACCAAGACAAAATCAAATGTTTTCCGTTTCCTATTTTTTATTTTTATGAGAAATTAATTTCAAAATCAGCATTTTTGGGGCGCCTGGGTGGCTCAGTGGTTTAAGCCTCTGCCTTCGGCTCAGGTCATGATCTCAGGGTCCTGGGATCAAGCCCCGCATCGGGCTCTCTGCTCAGTGGGGAGCCTGTTTCTCCCACTCTCTCTGCCTACTTGTGACCTCTCTCTCTGTCAAATAAAAAATTAAATATATATTTTTTTTAAATCAGCATTTTTTATTACCTGCTACCTTACAGGAATTTATTTACTACATATATAGAAAATGCATACATATATGCATACATACATACATATATACAAACACACACACAAATAGTTTAGGGGTGCCTGGGTGGCTTAATCAGTTAAGTGCCCACTCAGGTCACGATTTCAGGGTTGTGAGACAGAGTCCCATGTCAGGCTCTACACTGGGCATGGAGCCTGCTTAAGATTCTCTCTTTCCCTTTCCCTCTATCCAACCCCTCTAAAAAATGAAAAAAGAAAAATATACTTTAAATAATATTTATTATATTAGTTTAATAAAAACATAAATGATCTTACTTACAGTTTTTAGGTACATTTTTGGCTTTATTTTAAAAAATCATTATGAACTCTCTAATTACCAATTAATTACCCCTAAGAAAATAATAATATTCTAATAAATTTAACAGCCATGCCCCCAAATTGCTATCAGTTATGAAGAATATTGCTGGCAAAGAACTCACAGCCCTGGTTCCTTACCACGTTCACTTTCCCCACACAGTAAAATTTGTACAGTTTAACACTAACATTATCATATCAGAATGAGTGTTCTAAAAGACTGATAGGCTACAACAATGAGCTAATATTTACAAGGTAATTATTGTTAAGATAAAAACACAATGAAATAAGCATAAAGTACTAAAATAGAGTTTAAAAAAAAAAAATCAATTACAGGGGTAGCTGGGTGGCTCAGTCAGTTAAGTGTCTGCCTTTAACTGGGGTCATGATCCCAGGTCCTAGGATCCAGCCCCGTATCAGGCTCCTTGTTCGGTGGGGAACCTGCTTCTCCCTCTCCCTCTGCGTGCTCTCCCCCTGCTTGTGCTCCCTCGCCCTCTCTCTCTCTCTCTGTGTCAAATAAATAAATAAAATATTTTAAAAAAATCAGTTACATGAATATGGGAAGACCAAGCAAAAAATAAGTCCCGCCAATGAGCAATATGTAGCATGTCTGATAAAAATATAAACCAAGCCATACAAACAGTGCTCTATAGTACACCAAATAAAGATGATAACACTCCTACTTTACCCTCTGCACTGGAAGAGAGACATCAGTATGGCTGCCCTGAGTTTTACATGCTATACTCTTGAAAAAGGCACTGACAAAGTATGCTCGTTTTTATATACATTATCCCCAATTCTCACAATAACTCTGGGGGGAGAGAGTAGATCACCTTTTCAGAGATAAAATACCTGAGTTTCACAGAGATTAAATAATGTGCCTGAAGGCAAAAGCAGAGAACTAAACCAGAATTTGAATGTAAGTCCATTCACCTCCATACTCTTTCTACTACATCAGTTTGCCTTAAAGGTTCCTTCTAGCATTAGAAGGTACAATTGGCAATACTTCACCTGTAGAATACTTGAAGACCAGGAAACAAGGCATACCATGATTTCAATAAAAATGGCAATTTCTGAAACGGGGATCACAGATTTATATTACTAATATAAGTGTCTTCTGCTTCTTGCTTTTACCTAATAGCCACAACCCTAAAGTGTTATATATAAAACAATTTTTAAAATATTGAATCCAGTTTTCCCCACTGATCAATTATAAATGAAAACTGCTCTATCTCTATTACTAATTAATCATAACTGATCTTCAAACACACCTTAAGATTTTTTATGACCCTTCAATTTCTTAAAGAATTTCTTGATAAAGTATTTAATCATACACTAGAAATATGCCAGAAGAGTAGCAATTCAAAAAGATCTTTTATTTACCTATTTTTTTAAAAATTCAATGTTATTAAAGTAAGACAACTTACATATAAAAATTTTTATCATCCTTTTTTTAACCTGAAATTCACTATCAAGTCTTTTTCTCCTGTTCACTGGTATGAAGAAACAATATCATAATTTATTTGAAGATAAAAACTACCCCAATCTTAAGCATTAAAGAAATATAACTGTTCTATATGTACACACATGTAATTCTACTGCCATCTTCTGGTAAAAAACAAATTCCCAATTCTCCATAGTACTCCAAATAAGAAACCCACAGTTATAAAATAAGTACTTTCTAGTACTAGATTAATAAAAGTAGAATAGATAATTTTTGCAAATGGCCAAAAATACATTAAAAATAGAATTCTAGCAATAATTCTTATCAATATTTGTGATATATTCTCTCACTAATATGTAACACTTATTAAGCACTTTACTATATTTGAGCATAGAACTAAGAACTTTATAAGAAAAATAAAAATTAACTCTCTTAATAACCTTATAAAGTGGAGTTATTATTCCCATTAACAGATAAGGAAATTGAGAATCAAAGAATTCATGTGGTCTGTCCACAGTACACATAGGACAAATGTTCTAAATTCAGGAGCTGACTGATTCCAATGAATTGACTGGAATTTGGTTATTATGCTATAATATCCTCTATTCAGACAATAGACATTAAGTTGGTTTAACTCATTTAAGACTCTAAAGCTTAATTTAGTGGAACAGAGCAATAATATTACAATTCTTAAGGAGACCAAGAGAGTCACAGAACATAGAATCAAAGAGTTAAACCTTTAAGGTCCCACAATCTACTTTCCCAAAGTAATTCATAACCTTATATCCTAGCCAGCCCGACAGATTAAGTTCTAATGTTCTATTTTATTTTATCTTATTTTTATTTTTTAGATTATTTATTTATTTATCTATTTGAGAGTGAAAGAAAGAGAGCACAGCATGAGTAGAGAACACGAGTATAGGGAGAAGCAGGCTTCCCACTGAGCAGAGAGCCCTTTGCAGGGCTCAATCCCAGGACCCTGAAATCATGACTGAAGCCTAAGGCAGACACTTAACTGAATGAGCCACCCAGAAGCCCCTAATGTTCTATTTTATAAATGACACCATATCATTTTAAAATTTTTTCAATTTACATTTTTTAGGTCCTATATGTTTAGTGTTTAAATTAAAATTAACTTTGTTTTGGGGCGCCTGGGTGGCTCAGCGGGTTAAAGCCTCTGCCTTCGGCTCAGGTCATGATCCCAGGGTCCTGGGATCGAGCCCCGCATCGGGCTCTCTGCTTGGCTGGGAGCCTGCTTCCTCCTCTCTCTCTCTCTGCCCGCCTCTCTGCCTGCCTCTCTGCCTACTTGCCTACTTGTAATCTCTATCTGTCAAATAAACAAATCTTTAAAAAAAAAAAATTAACTTTGTTTTGATCAGTTTTAAACATTAATAAACATTAGTTGGAAATTAGTATCCCTAGGAAACATAATATTTACTAATTTCTATTCAGAGAAGTTTTACTTACACAAAGGGATACAATACTATATTATATTCTGCCATATTATACCTATACACGATTTCTTAAAAGTCATAAACCAACTCAATGGATGTTTTTGTTTAATTGTAGGTAGTCAAATAAATTGCTTAAAAAAAACCTGTCCAAAAAAAAAAAAAAAAAAAACTGTCCATGAAATGATCAACATATTGGTTTTTTTAAAAGATTTTATTTATTTATTTGATAGACAGAGATCACAAGTAGGCAGAGAGGCAGGCAGAGAGAGAGGAAGGGAAGCATGCTCCCTGCCGAGCAGAGAACCCGATACAGGGCTTGATCCCAGGACTCTGGGATCATGACCTGAGCTGAAGGCAGAGGCTTTAACCCACTGAGCCACCCAGGTGCCCCGATCAACATATTATTTAAAACTATAACAATAGGGGCACCTGGGTGGCCCAGTGGGTTAAGCCTCTGCCTTCGGCTCAGGTCATGATCTCGGGGTCCTGGGATCAAGCCCCGCGTTGGGCTCCCTGCTCAGCGGGGAGCCTGCTTCCCTCCCCCGTGCCTGCCTCTCTGCCTACTTGTGATCTCTGTCTGTCAAATAAATAAATAAAATCTTTAAAATAAAATAAAATAAAATAAAACTATAACAATAAAAACTTTAATGTATACAAACTGACAAGAAGGATAATTAAATTATCAGTTTTGTCTTTATAAATCAAATAATCACATCTAATTTATGCTCTCAAATTCTAATTTAATGAGTTCCTGAATGACTGTAGTGACTAACAACTATAAATAACAATATAAAATAAATGGGCAAATAAGATGCTTACAATAATATAGAATCATATTAATGACTAAGTTAATCACTTTGAAAAAATATACTGGTATGCAGAATGGTGGAAAGAAATCCTGTCAACTGCTGCTTGAACCATTTTGATAAACCTATGGTTCATAAAGTTTCAAAATCATCTTATAATTTCTATGAGCAATATTCAGTGAATTGTTTGATCACAAAGTTTCACATTCTTCAGTCTATTTTGCCCAGCTCCAAAACAGATGACTCTACTAAATATGTATATTTAAATTTTCATTTTGATTTCCTAGTAAACACAATAGAGACTAGAATTCATGTAATATAAGAAATACTAAAATAGGCCCTTTATATTTCCATATAAATTTTGAAATCATTTTGTCAATCTCTACAAAAAAGCCTGCTCGAATTTTGACTGGGTTTGATTTATCAACACCCAAATTCAATGAGATTCCAGAATACAGTCAATATTAAAATTAATTAGGGCACCTGGGTAGCCCAGTTGGTTAAGCGTTTACCTTTGGATCAGGTTGGGATTGATCGCACATCAGGCTCCCTACTCAGCTGGGAATCTGCTTTTCCCTCTGCCCCTATCCCATGCTTGTGTTTTCCCTCTCTCTCAAAAATAAACAAACAAATAAATACATTTTTTAAATATAAAAAATTGTACTTCTGTAGTTAAGCAACAAATGAAAAGTAAATTTTTTAAATTTCACTTCAAACAGCATCAGAAACAGACAGCTAGGAATAAATTTAATGAAAGGGGTAGGAAACATCTACACAGAAACTGTTAAACAATACAGACAGAAACTATAGGAATTCTAAATAATGCAGAGGTATGTTTAGGGATCAGAGGATTCAATATTGTTAAGGTATCCACACTCATCAAATTAATATAGAGTCAATCCAATCCCAAACAAAATCTTAGCAGTTTATTTCTTTTTTTTTTAAGAAACTGACAAACCTGGGTGGCTCAGTAGGTTAAACATTCAACTCTTGGGCGCCTGGGTGGCTCAGTGGGTTAAGCCTCTGCCTTTGGCTTAGGTCATGATCTCAGGGTCCTGGGATCAAGGCCCACATCCAGCTCTCTGCTCAACAGGGAGCCTGCTAACCCCCCCGCCCCCCGCTTTGCCTGCCTCTCTGCCTACTTGCAGTTTCTCTCTCTCTATGTCAAATAAATAAATAAAATATTTTTTTAAAAAGCCAACTCTTGACCTCGGCTCAGGTCAAGATTGAGCCCTGCATTGGGCTCTGCTCTGGGCATGGCCCACTTAAGATTCTTACTCTCCCTCTCCTTCTGTCCTTACCCCACTCCCTTAAAGATAAGAAAAGAAATTGACAAACTGATTCTAAAATTTACATGGAAACACAAAGGATCTAGAATAGTCAAAAGAACCTTGAAAAACTGGTTGTATGGTGTATATAAACTGATGTCAAAACTTAGTGTAAAGATATGTAGTTCAATACAACAGAATAGAGCCTAGAAATAGACTCACATATATGGTGACCAGGTGACTTTTTACAAAGGTGCCAATATAATCCAATAAGGAATTCAATCTTTTCAATACACGGTGCTGGAATAACTGGATATACATATGGAAAAAATGAACTCAACTCCTGCTTAACACTCGACTCGAAACTTAAAAGTAAAGCATAGCCTAAACATAAAAGCTAATACTATAAAACTTCTAGAAGACAATAAAATAAAAGTCTTTGTGACCTTGAATTAGATTAAGAATCCTTGCATGAAGGACATTAAGCATAAAAGAAAATATGGATAAATGAACTTCATCAACATTAAATCTCTTGTTCTTCTAAAGATATTAAGGATAGAAAAGGAAAGACAAAGACTAAGAAAAACATTTGCAATTCATATATCTGACAAAAAAAACTTGTATCCAAAATGTACAAAGAAATCTTATAATTAGGAAGAAAGCAAATAACCCAATTTTTCAAGACTGAGCAGTCTTGAATAGACACTTCGTGAAAAAATGAATTACTAATAAGCACATGGAATGATGCTCAACATCTTCAGTCATTAGGAACATGCAAATTAAAATCATAATGATATTTCTACATACCTACTAGAAGAGTTAAAATTAAACAGACAATCCCATGTATAATTAAGAATGTTGAACACTGGGGCGCCTGGGTGGCTCAGTGGGTTAAGCCGCTGCCTTCGGCTCAGGTCATGATCTCAGGGTCCTGGGATCGAGTCCCGCATCAGGCTCTCTGCTCAGCAGGGGCCTGCTTCCCTCTCTCTCTCTGCCTGCCTCTCTATCTACTTGTGATCTCTCTCTGTCAAATAAATAAATAAAAAATATTTAAAAAAAAAAAAAAAAAGAATGTTGAACACTATTTGTGGGAATGCAAAATGGTACAGAGACTAATGGAAAATAGTTTGAAAATTTCTTAGAAAGTTAAGCATGTGCTACCATATGACCCAGCAAACCTACTGGGTATTTCATTCAAGTAAAATGAAAACTTATGTTTGTATGTAATTGTTTATAGTGGCTTTATTTATAATTGCCAAAAACTGGTGGGCGAAAAAAAATGTCAATTTGTTTCAATTGGTGAATGGCTAACCTGAATCCCATCTATCTGCAGTCTGTGTCCCTCTTTATTGCTGAAGAGCACATAGCAATAAAGAGGAAAATAAACTACTGATACATGTGACAACAGGGATGAACCTGAAATCCATTATGCTAATACAAGAAGCCAGACTCAAAGGGGTACAGAATATGATTCCATCTATATGACAGTTTGGAAAAGGTAAAACAATGGGAATAGAAAAGAGATCAGTGGTTTCCAGGGATATGAGTAAGGGCAGAAAGGGGCATAAGGAAATTTCTTGTG
This sequence comes from Meles meles, assembly GCF_922984935.1. NCBI lineage: Eukaryota > Metazoa > Chordata > Mammalia > Carnivora > Mustelidae > Meles > Meles meles. The sequence continues at coordinate 152,002,202 of NC_060066.1, read as the reverse complement.
GTGATGGATGAGCAAGGCGATTATCTAGCTGTATACATTTGCCAAAACTCAGAACTATATACTAAAAAGGGTGATTTTACTGTAAATAAATTATACCTCAATTTTTAAAAATTCAAAACAGTTGTTTTCAACAATTGAACAAACTACAACTGCACACAATATAAATGAATTCCAAAAACATAGTATTAGGACAAGAATCAAAACATAATGTTTAGGGATACACACTTAGGTGATATAAAATGAAAAGCAAGAAAGTAAATTCCATAAAAGTTAGGACAGTGGTTAACTTTGATAGGGAGTGAGAGGACAGAGATTGGGAAGGGTACAGAGGTTTGGGAGCTTCCAGCATTATTCTATTTCTTTTTCTTGTGGTTACATGAGAAGTAGAGTCTTGTGAAAAATCATTGAGCTAGGGGTCCCTGGATGGCTCAGTGGGTTAAAGCCTCTGCCTTTGGCTCAGGTCATGATCCCAGGGTCCTGGGATTGAGCCCCACATCGGTTCTCTGCTCTGCAGGGAGCCTGTTTCCCTTCCTCTTTCTCTGCCTGCCTCTCTGCCTACTTGTGATCTCTTTCTGTCAAATAAAGGAATAAATAAATAATAAATAAAATCTTAAAAAAAATTCATCGAGCTATCATTTATATTTTATATGCTTTAAAAAGAAAGCAAGCCAAGTAGCTCAAGGTAAATTATAACAGAATAAAATAAGAATACGTAGTTCTTAGAAGTATGAGGCATTCCTAGATACATACCTTGGCTCCACCATTTGTTAGATGTGTGACTTTAGGCAGGCTTCCTAACCTTTCTCAGCCACAGTTTACTCATTTACAAAATGAGAAAATTATATCTGCCTCATAAAGTTATCATGTGAATTAAGATGAGATTAATATAAAGGATATCTGCCTAGCTCTCAAGACCCCTTCGGGGGACTTATACACATAAGGTGGGCTCTCCAGAAGCCCTGATTTTGTGTCATATGACCCCACTACTGCCCAGCTGGACCAAAAGTGGATACCTGACCCAAGCTGGCTAATGATGATGCCTCCAGGAAGCCTGGAATCCGGAATGAGCAAGTGCATTGTCTATCTACGCTTTATCATCAACAGAAGAGATATAAATCTCTAGAGCAGTGGTATGTACACATTCTGCCCCACAAACGGCCAGAGCAGCAGAGAAAGAAAAGACTTAAACAACAGGGAGATGGAGAAAGTGCTGCCTCTCCTTCTGACTGACATCTGGTTCCTATTTCCAGGCCCTTTTTGGGGTCAGTCCCTGGGATCCATAAAACACAGAATTATCTGTATAACAAATATCCTTAAGGAAATAACATAGCTCAGGCTGGATCCCATTATTTACAACTCAACAGTTCTAGCTAATGTGTCATATAAAGCATGAAACACATAGAAAGGGCTCAAAATATTATGACCGTGGCAGCAACTGTCTGATCTTTGATCTACCTGAGGTGGGGACTTGTTTAACAAGCCCTTGAAAGAGGCCTGTTCTGGTGTTCAAAACATAAACTGACCTTGAGGAGGCCATATTCTACCCCTCTGTTGGAGGTCTGTAAGAAATCTGTAAGAAAAAAGTCCAGTCTCAAATTTCCTGCTAGACTCAAAAAATTTCGATTGCTAAAGACTGCCTCAAAAGAGAAAGAAATTCTAGTATAACAATAAAATTACAGAACATGGACTTATCACTAGATTCTAAAAAGCCCAACTCACAGGCTATTGTCTACCTACTTATCAAAAGCCAATCTATGTAGACTCAAATGAAGCACTGTAGAATCAAGTTACATAAGCAAAACTTCCTGCAATCAATCCTTATTTTATGCCATCTGTTCTTGCAAACAAATTAATCACACAACTACAAAGACACCTGCAGAAACAAAGTGCTGTCATTAACTTCATGACTGTACCTTACTCAATACCTGTTTCAGAAGACACATAACAATATCATATCATAATGTCAATTTTATGTACTGTTTCCCCATCATATCTGAATTTAGTCTAGTATACTCTTATATGCAAAATATGAAATTTGAACAGTCTGAATGAACCAACTGCATTGTTTTCCTAACATGTAAATGGTAGTATTTTTAAAAGCATAACTGCCAATTTTAATAATAGTAACTGTATTAACATTTTTAACCTAAGATCTGAAAAATACATATATATTCTAACCCATAATTTTATTTCTTTCATTTTTTTTTTTTTTTTTGACAGAGAAAGAGATCACGAGCAGGCAGAGAAGAAGGCAGAGAGAGGGGAAAGCAGGCTCACTGCTGAGCAGAGAGCCTCATGTGGGACTCGATCCCAAGACCCTGAGATCAGGACCTGAGCCCAAGGCAGAGGCTTAAACCACTCAGCCACCCAGGCACCCCAAACCCATAATTTTCTTAATAAAATATTTTTGTGATATCTGGCCTCTCATGAATGTAATTTTCTCTAAACAAATATCCGATTGCCATTTTATTTGCATATAAATACCACCTACATACAACACTGATAGCATCCACTTAAAAATTCCTGAATCATGCTGGAAACTTAATTCTCTTAAATTAACTGGATAACTTATACCAGTGATCATGAAACCATCTGTACACAATATTCTAAATAAAATTTATTTACAAACACTAGAGGGTGCTATAATTCAACTGTGCCTGCTGTCTGGCTCCGATGCTCAAAATTTTCTCCTCGATTAAAGATAAATTAAGATAATTTTCAGCACCAACAGTTTCTGCTCTGGAACTAATACATGCAGATAATTTATGGGACAAAATTCCACTCTTCCAGAATATATAATGAAACCCATCAGATTCCACTGAAATCATTTTTTATGTATACTCACTGCGTATTTAATACTGTGTTAAAAGGAGAGAATAGAAAATAAGTCAGAAGAAGTATAAAGATGGTCCCAGCCTTTTAAAGTAAATTAATGCAATGTTTAGATGTTTAAGAGAAGGTGTATCTTACAATCTCATAAGCTTAAATTCAAGGAAAATTACAAAATAAAATTGGTAAAAGACATATTTCAATTTTAGTTGCTAAGTATTAAATTAGGTTTAGCTATTTTACAAGGGCAATCTGAAATTCAGTATTTAAAATAACAAATAAGGGGCACTTAGGTGGCTCAGTTGGTTAAGCACCTGTCTTCAGCTCAGGTCATGATCTCAGGGTCCTGGGATCAAGCTCAGTGGAGAGTCTGCTTCTCCCTCTCCCTTTGCCTCCTACCTCCTGTTCATGCTTTCTCTCTCTCAAATAAATAAATAAAATCTTAAGAAATAAAATAAATAAAACTGATATTGCTGTAGAATGTCATCTGATGTCTTAAAAAAAAATTCTGAAGCCAATAGCTACAGGAAATGGAAAAGAAAAGGTCCAAGGCTTTGAATATCCAGAATAGAATGATTAATAATAATATCAACTTTAAATCTTCCAAAAAAGATGTATTTTGTGCTAGTTTTTTATCTCTAAAACACTTATAAGCTCAATTACACAAGGCTTTGAAATTTTCAAAACTGAGAGTAATTTATGTTGCCAGTTACCAGTCCAGAAAAGTTCATAGGAGTATGAGTTTCCAATAGATAGCATTAGATAATCACAAATAACACAGTTTAATGCTAGTAAAATACATCATCTATTTCAAGAAAGAGGCTATAAAATGAGACACTATTGAAACCTAACAAAGTATTTTGCCTTTAAAAATGTTTACAGAACAATATAAATGAAACATTACACATATTTCTAAAATTCATATGCCCCAAATCTCTTAATTTTTCTCAATCTCCCTTTCTCCTGGTTTTGCACTCTCATACACATCTGTACACACATCTACATATGTGTGTATGCACGCACATTCACCACACACTCACACCATCTACTCCCAGGAGTATCTAGCGTGTACCTCCCATCCTTTCCCTAACGAATTACCAAGAGCCCCCAAATAAAGCAGAAACAGGTACCTGTTGATGAGAGGGTCACTCCAAATTTACAATAGCTCCAGATAAATTGTTCCAGATTAACAGAATATAAAACTAGAGAAAAGCCAGAGATACCTCTGACCCAGGCTCATAAACCACCCAGACTGTAGGAACCAAAATATATGGCAGTCAGAGAAGTAACCAGATTGCTGGAACCCACAGAAATTCTGAACATGGAAGCACTGTTTTATAGTCCGAAATATGTATTTGAAATATGACTTTTGGCACTCGCTTCCCTTTTTATGTTTATCTGCCTTACATCTGCCGGATTCCTAGGGCCCTTATTACACTCTAAATGCCCAGCTGCCAACTTCCCGATTCAATATCACTTCAGGTAACCCCTTCTACTGCAATAGGTCAAAGCATATACGCTCAATAGAGTATTAATGTTCGAAACATTCACATATCTGCCCTTTCATGAAGGTCTTCTGAACTATTATACATACCTCCACTAATGAAAAGTATGGCTCTCAGTCAGTTACAAAGAAAGTTTTAGGCTTTTTGAGCAAGCCTCAAATCACTACTATGAACATTGCATTTTGGAACTACAATATAATCCTAATCATGATCGTAGCTTCCCTCTAATATTTATAGCTTTTGCCCATAAACCTGAAAAGTGTAGGGCCTAACATAAAATGAAGATTGTGGGGGTATAGCTCAGGGGTAGAGCATTTGACTGCATAAAATGAAGATTGGGTAGAAATGTGTAGTTTTATTAAGAAACACCAACGTTCATCTCAATATTATGTAACATTATGCTACATAAAAATTTGTAAATCATGAGACTAGAATATTCTAAGAAAATAATAATTCAAGATAAATACCTGCTTTCCATGATTTCTAAATCTGGTTGCAAACTTATAGTCTCTGTTGTAATTTCCACTTTCCGTACACTTCCAAAAAAATCAGTTATCAGGACATTTTTAGGATCCCTCTGAAAAAGGTCAGTGCGATGTCCAGGGGTAGACACACAGAGACTTCTAGGACATACCTGAAACTGAAAAGCATATATATAACAATAATAAATACACACATATACATATAACTTTTATCAATTCAATAACACAGTATAGTAGACTGTAGTGTATTTTTTAATGATTTATTTATCTATGAGAGAGAGAGAGTGAGTGAGTGAGTAGGGGAAGGGGCAGAGGGAGAGGCAGAGAATCCTAAGCAGACTCCCCGCCAAGCATGGAGCCCAAGATGGTGCACAATCCCATGACCCCAAGATCCTGACCTAAGCCAAAACTAGGATCAGATGCTCAACTGACTAACCCACCCAGGCACCCTAGCTGTAGTATTTTTAAAGCTCTCCCAATCTAAAGAAGCTACTGATTTTAAAGATTAAAGTTTCCTTGCTACAGTAGTACTTGATATTCTAAAAAAGCTATACAGACATTAGAGCAGGTGACAAAAAGGGAAGCAGACCAGGGAGGGGAAAAAACATGCACTTTTTTGGATCATATGCTACAAAATATTTTGAACTTTTAAATTTACCAAGAATTTATATGTAACACTATGAAAAGAGTTGCTTTTTTTCCTGCATCTACATTCATCTCAGTGAGTGGCAAATTTCTTAGTTTAGCCATAATGAAAATAAATCCAAAGCACCTCCAGACACTCTAGTCCTCAAAGAATTATAGCTTGAAAAACCACAACTTCACACAGATCTCACACAGGACTCATGAAAATGTCTATGTTAATCATATCCCCGATATTCCACATCAGTGAATTACCAGGGATAAACATGTACTCATTCACTCAGCAAAGCAGATAAAACATCTACTACATATATTTCAACTGTTATCTTCCACAAAGGATACAAAAGTTGACAAAACATGGTCCTATCTTCAAGGCCTTAAGTCAAGTCAGAGATGAATAAACAGAGAGGTAGGGGAAAAAAGGTGACAAGTTCTACTTCAGAAAAGGATAAACTTCTCATAGTCTGAAGATAAGAAAAAGAAAGAGTGGGATTTAAGCTACATTCTGAAGGAAAAGGGAGATTACAGATGGGAAATAACATTCTTAAGGAGCAGCTGCAAAGATGTGTAAGGCAAATAACCTAGTTTGGCAAAAGCACAGGATACACGAAGAAAACCATGACAAGACTGCAGTAAGGGCCTACAGCCCACAGTACTTGCCCACCTATGGAGACAAGATGATATGCACAGATAATTACCAATATGATGGGAGATGGGTGGGGAAGGGCAGAACAGCTAGAATTTATGAAACTAGTGATCCAAGCATTGTGTGAAGCAATTCATAGATCTCTGATTTAAACTACTAATAACTGTGAGGTATATTAAGATTATTATCTCTACTTAAAACTAAAGTTCAAAAAGATTAAGTCACTGGCCTAACATCACAATACCTTCCTGATTTAGGAAAACAATAAAAGGAAATACAAAGAAGAGATCAGAATAAAAAGAAGCAGTGAAGGCAAAAAGGATGGGAAGAGAGTAAAATGCCAAACTTACTTTAGAAAGGGAAGTGCCAAACAGGAAGGACAATACAGATTGAAGGTTGAAGAAACACAGTAAAAGATAAAACAAAATACACAAAGATTGAAGTCCTATGTATACTGAAGGCATTCCTGTATGAGCCAGCATCTTGGTGGGCTTTCTTAAGTACCAGTAGGAAAAGCATAGGCAAATGAGCTTGGGAATAAGATAAAAAGTATTATCTTCTCTGCTGCTAAAATGAGTATACTTCCACTTTCTATGAAGTTATTCTTCCTTCAAGATATTTTATCCTATCAATATGATTTCCTTAGCCTCAGCAACATTAATTTCTAATAATCTCCTTTACTTACAGAATCCTCACACTCTAGCCAGATTATATGCTTACTACTGAAGACAAGGATTCTGACTTCCATGCCTCTGCACGTATTCCATTTTCCTAGAATATGCTCTATTTTGCTTCTTTCAAACCCAAAAATCTACCGCTCTCAAGAAAAATTGTAAACACCAAACCCATTATATTTAAAGGAACCATACAAATGTGCATGGTTGTCATGTCCTTTCATCCATTACAAATATTCACTGAGAACTATAAATACACCAGGTACTATAATTCAATTCTGCAGGTAGTGAGATGCAAAGACCATGGTCCATTTACTTCTTACTTAAGAACTTCCAAAGCCTCGAGGGAATGTCACAAATATAAACAATTACAGTACAATATTAAAAGCATCTTAAGGGTACATAGCAAAAGTTCCATGTTCACAAAAGAAAGAAAATTACCTGGAGGATCCAAAGACTTTATTTAATAGATGATACTCTATAAATGTGCTTTTCAGCTGTTACCAATGACACTATAAATTTTTAAGTGGCCAAGGACCATATCATCTAATTTTGCTGCCCACAAAGCTCCTAATATTGTACTCTGAATACAGCTGATACCCAACAAATTCTCTATACACACATAATCCAACAGAATAGGTATTATTCCACAACATCTTAAGATATATCAAATCACTAGAATATTTAACTTCAAAGAAGTAGATCATTCTTACTGAACAAGATTAAAATAACGATCATTCAATTAAAAAAACAGAAGTAGGTAATAAGATATTAGTGAGGAATGTTTATTAAAAACTGTATAGCAATTGTGGGAAAAAATAAACACATAAAAAAATAAAGTTTCTTCAGTCTTTCTTATATGATTTCAAAGGAAGAAGTTATTTTAAAAAAAAATCCATTAGACATTTGAAGTGTGAGGTGCATATATTGTAAACTTTTGAGACAGTATGTCACGTATTAAATAAAATGTACAATATATAATTAAAAATGGGAATTAATCTAAAAACTAAAGTAACTAGAATTTAGGTGACTATAGTTTTCTTACAAAGTAGTATTGTAACAAGTTCACATTAAGGTTTAACAGGTATCAACTATATAGTCTCTAAAATGTAGCAAGTTATTCTATGTTATCAAATATAACAGCTTATAACAGTGATTTTTTATAATTTTGCAGAACTTCTTTAATAAAAAAAATTATCTAAAACATTTCTGTATGATAAAAGAGATCAATGCAAAGCTGCTTGGCTGATACGTGAGTTCCAAGCCCAGTCTACTTGGCCTCCCTTTCATTCTGAAGCTCCATGAAGGCAGAGACAGTACCTGTCTCCTTCATTAGGATAGAGCCAGTGGCTGGCACTTAGCCCAAACTCAAAAAAGGTTTATGAATAAAAGAACAGTGTATAAATTAATGGAAAAAAAGAGGGTAAGTCATAGATGCTCGTAATTATCCAATCTAGAATTGCTATTTCAAGCTTTTTTATTATGCCTACTTTCAATAGCAACTTCAAAGTAGATTTATTTAAGGATACAAGAAGCACAGAAAAGCCAGGAAAAAAAGACTGAACTAAGTTCAAGAAACCGCATCAAAACACTGTACTAGGGCACCTGGGTGGCTCAGTCAGTAAAGCGTCTTCCTTCAGCTCAGATCATGATCCCAGGGTCCTGGGAAGCCTGGAATCAGGCTCCCTGCTCAGTTGGGAGCCTGCTTCTCCCTCTGCCTCTGCCCCTCCCTTTGCCTGTGTTTTCTCTCTTGCTCACTCTCTCAAGTAAATAAATAAAATCTTAAAAAACAAACAAACACTGTACTAGAAGTTGAAGGATGGACAAAAATAGGTAAAAGAAAGTCCTTTTCTTCCAAGAATGCCCTATTACTCACACTCAGTAAGTTCAAAAAAAGGCAGACTACAATACATAGTAGAAGAGAGAAATAAAGCTCTGAAAAACTTATTTATCTTACTTAAATTCCAACAGGGAAGAACTATGGGACTATGGGAGGTTGGATCTGATTTGACACCCAAAGAATAGGTAGAATTTCACTAGGTGAATCTAAAAAAGTACATTTCTGGTAGAGAAAAGAGCATAAACAAATGAATGAAAGTAACAAGTTAAACAGGCTAAACTTTAGGTCTCCTGTAGTAAAGAGAGAGAGATTACTATAGAGGGAGATTCAAAACAGTTAAAAGGCTACTGTTCAACATAAGAAACATTATCCTGGCAGTACAGGGAATAAAGGACTTCACTTATCAATTAAGCATACCTATGTGCTTTAATCAAATCAAGGAAATACTTACAAGGTCATTCATATTAGTTTGGCTAGCTGGATTAATTTCTTCCAAAAATTCCAAGACATAAAATGTGTATCTATCCATAAGGTGGACTCCAATTGCAGGATCAGGTTGATGCTATGAAAAAATAAAGCATATACAATGGCATATTATTCATCCAGAAAGAAGAGAAAAGAAAAGAAAAGAAAAGAAATTTTGCCATCTGTGGCAACATGGACGGATCTTGAAGTCACTATACTAAATGAAATAAGTCAGAGAAAGACAAATACCATATGATCTCCCCTATATGTGTAATCTAAAAACAATGATAAGAACAAAAACCAACCTTATAGATACAGAGAACAAACTGGTGGTTGCCAGGGATGAGAGGCAGAGGATAGACCAAATGGGTGAAGGGAGCCAAAGGGACAAACTCCAGTTATAAAATAAATAAGACATGGGATATAATATACAGCATGGTTACTATAGTTAATAACACAGTATTGCACATTTAAAAGTTACTAAGGAAGTACACCTTAAAAGTTCTCATCACAAGAAAGAAAAATTCTGTAACTATGTACGGTGGCTTTTTTTTTTTTTTGGTCTGATGATAAATGTTAACTAGACTTACTGTGATTATTTTGCAATATAAACAAATATTGAATCATTATGTTGTACAGCTGAAACTAACACAATATTATAGTCAATTATACTTTTTTATAATTATTTTATAATTGTAATTTTATAATTTTTTTAAAAGCAAAGCAGAAAAAAGAAGTATATGTCAAACAACATCATTATAAGAAAATGTTTTAAAAGCATCAAAATTTCCTTCTAAGGTATTAAAAAGTCTAAGAATAAAAAAAATATATGTATTCATAAAGCATATAAGTGATTTCCAAAATAGCTACATATTCCAAAGACAATGCAGTTTACAAATGGGAAATATGCACCTACCGAGAGTGAATCTTCTCCCACTTGGCTACTAGCTAAAGCCATTATGTTAGGAGAATAGAATCGTTCATACATGGATGCTCCTTGACAAGTATCAATAATAAACAGTAACTCGTTGTAGCTGAAATAAAAGAGGTACTATCTTTAACATGAACAATGCTGTTAATCAAACCTTAACTAATATTTTTATATTACTTGCATAATATAAGATGTTAAAGTCATATCTTGGTCATTTTATTAGTTAAAAATTTGCAAGTTTTCAGAATTCCCAACACAAATTTAATATTAGAAATATTAAAGCTACAATATTGTCCAAGGAAACGACCTCAACAGGTTGTACCACAAAGTGGCTGCCCCCAATTATTTCCCCTTCCCTTTTCTTGGCCACATGATTCAGAATCCAAATGAATATTCAATTTAAGAAACATTTATTTGGCACCCAGGCTGTCCTAGAAAATGAGCCAGATTCAGGAAAAAACATACAGGACTTAGTCACCATACTCAAAAAGATTAAAATCTAACTGGAAAAGAGACACATAAACATTTAACCAAATGGAATGTGGTAAGAATCACAAATAGTTACTAGAGCCTATAGTATGTATCCCCTAAGCTGGGGATACAGCAGTCCCTGTCTTCACAGAGCTTAGAGTCTAATAAAGTTACAGTGCTCTAAGAGCCCTGAGAAAAGAAGAGGGGCGACTGTAAAGAAAGGCAAGTCAGAGAAAGGTGATGCCTGGCCTGGGCAATGAAAGATGAGTTATTTTAACTAACAAAGAAAGGAATAGCACATTCCAACAAAGGAATAAGGTTCTACTAAGAGAACTAAGTTTGAAAAAGTATAATTGTTTTAGAAAAGGGGAATAGTACTATATAATTAGAATTTACTGTAAATTTGGGGAAATGGAGGAAATTAGTTTCAAAAAGGTAGGGTAGGGTCAATCTATGTAGTATCCCATATGAAGTATGGATCTCATCCGTGTTAAGTCTGAGGAAGCCAAACAGGGTTTTTTCCAAGAGAAAATAACATAATCAGCTCTGTATTTTAGAATGAGCTGCCTAGCTGGTGAAAGTAGGGAGCAGATACATTTCTCAAAGGTTTCTCTCAGACACCTGATCTAGGTAAACAGCTAACATTGCACCTAGAAAAGAAAGCAAGCAATCTGGCACCACAATATATAAGCAGATGATAAAAGGAAGAAGTCATATGATGTATTTATTCTGAGAAAAAAAATCTGTGGACGTCCCTAAGGGTCAGAAACATCTACAGTTATGAGGGGCAGTACAGTAAAATGGCTGGAGCACTTAGGAATGAGTCTTAGTGATGGACTTACTAGTTGTGCAAAATCTGGCAAGTTAATCTATTTATGTCTCAATTTACTCATGTGTAAAAATAGGAATAATAGTAGTATCTACCTCATGGGGTTGTTATTGATATTAAATAAGACAATATATATAAAACAGTGCCTAGCACCTCGTATATATCCAGTAAATGTAAACTATGAATAAGATAAAACCAGTACCTAGCAAAAGCTTCCCATCAACATTTCCATTTATTCTGCTTATGCATATAATTCAATATTTACATTTAATTGCAGCAGAGTTGTATACACATTTCTCTTTTCCACTAGATTTTAAACACTACAAAGGCAGAATACGCATCATACTCCTTTCTGCGCCATGTGTATTTAGAAGGTAACCTGTAAGTGGTTGCTGAAGATAACCAAGTTAAAAGCATTTCTGCTGCTTTATATTCACTTATGTTCATATGTGCTTACCATGGATCACTAGAGAGGTGCTTACCATGGATCACTAACAATATGTCATCCTTAATGTGAGTTAGGCTATAAATATTATATTAATCATTATTTCAGCATTTTTTCCAAAGAAGAAATAATGTATTGCTATCACGTGGAGAGTCAGAGAATGTACAAAAAGTAACAACAGGCTGACGCTGGAAAATAAATATAATGTTCACAATTCCCCTACATAAAGGGGAACTTGATTGGTAGGATTCTAATTTCCTCCAAAAACATTGCTAAATAACAGGGAGATGGTCTTAAGAGGTTAACTTATTTTTATGCTCTTTAATAACACTGAGGTTTCTTTTAAAACTAGTTCAGTAGAAATAACAAACATAAATCTAGTAGAGTAGAAGAAGTTATATTAAAATAAGTCAAAATCTCATAAAATAGAATCTACAAATCTACTAACCATGGAAAAACCAGGTACTAATTTATCTTACGAAAAGTAGTCATTTGATGGGACACTTGGGTGGCTCAGTCGTTAAGCATCTGCCTTCGGCTTGGTCATGATCCCAGGGTTCTGGGATCGAGTCCCACATAGGCTCCCTGATCAGCAGGAAAAGCCTGCTTCTCTCTCTCCCACTCCCCCTGCTTGTATTCCCTTTCTCATTGTCTCTCTCTCTCTCTCTGTCAAATAAATATAAAAAATCTTCAAAAAAAAAAAAAAAAGAAGAAGAAGAAAAGCAGTCATTTGCTAATTACCGTCTTTTTTGCCACATTTGCTCAAAAGCATCTGCAAGTTCTATGTTGGTAATTTCTTCAGAATCTTGAAATTTCAAGAAACCATTTCCACCATGTCCTTATAGGAAGAATTAAAAAGATCAAATACATGCATTTTTTAAATGCAAACTGCATATATCCAGATATAAACATTTACTTCATTCATGGCAATATTTTAGTATCACTTGTTGTTTTTATATTCTAAAATGAAAAGTACTATAAAAAATAATTTACTATTACAACCAATTAAAAATAGAATAATGATTGACTGTGCAAAAAATAGCAGATATAATACCTTCATAAATTCTTCTATCATTCCATTCTATAAAAGCACATTTATATTTTTGCACTGGCTCCATTATTATGTCAGAAGTGAGTTTCTATAGATAAATAATTTCTCAAAACCAGGCAAACATTTTGGTGAGAAAGGAGTTGCAAATACTAGCTTGGTCCCAATAGTATGCTAGTATTATTCAGAGTATACTTGGAATTCTATACTACTGAAATGTTGTTCTCACATTTAAATTAAAGTTTTTACTACTCTCAACAATTGTCCCATGAGAGCTGAGCAGAAGACTGTGACATTCAGAATGCCCGGATATAGCCAGTCTGTCTGGATTCAAATGCTAGCTTTGCCACTTAATGACTATGTTAACTTAGGCAAATAACTTTATCTTTCTATGCCTCAGTTTCCCTAGCTGTGAAATAAGAAATACATCAGCACTGTCATTAGCATGCATATAAAGTTCCTTTGTGTGAATTTTTTAAAAAGGTACTTCCCACAGGACATCAAAGTAGAAAAATCTTTTTCAGTGGCCCCTCTGAATATATCCAGTTCTGTGAACTCAAAAGTGATTAGTAATTATGTCTTTGTTGGGGAAATATGATACTTCTTTCTTCCATCAGAACAACTCTATGGCAGGGCACACATTTTACTATGTGCAAACATACACTAGATTGCAGCTCCCACTCAACCCCTAGCCAAACACTTATGTGCAGTGCACAACCCACGTAACTATATACAACAGCACCTAAATCTTTGGATTGCTTAAGGATGAAATGAATTCATACACACACTGATTTATATTGATTGCCTGAGGTACAGTAAGCCTCATTAATGGCTAGTGCCATTATCATTTTATTATAATTGTCAGCCCTCCTACTCTCTTACATGGGTTGGCAAATTTTCTGTAAATACAGGGCCAGGTAATAAATGTTTTAGACTTATGGGCCACATGGTCTCTGTTGCAACTACTGGAATCTTGCCACTGTAGTGTAAAAACAGCTACAGACAATATGTAAAACAAATGGATACAACTGGTTCTAATACAACCTTATTTCTAAAATAGACAACCTTCCATGGGCCATAGTTTATCAAATTCTGTCTTTGACTATTGGAGTTTCTTACACACCTGGACTTATCCTGAAAGAAGATCCATAGATTTAGAAAACAAATTGTGGCTGTAGTTTAGTACATCAGATAAAGCTAAACTATAAGACTGTACTTCATAATATTTGCCACAAAAGCTTGACATTTTCTTATAACTGTCAGATAAACTAAAGTGAAAATTTTCCTGACTTAGCTCTGCTAAGTTAATTTATAAAGTTTATAAATTCATTGAATCTGAAAAGCTGTAAGTAAATGCAACATGATAGACAAAGAAAAGTACATCACCAAATAGAAGTCGGTAACCATCCTGCTGTGTGACATCTAAAAACCATTCTGCAAATATTTTATCATCAGTTGATGGAATGCCATTCAAAAACATTTTTAAATACCATTTGGTCAACATTCATACTTACTGAATACTACCATAAAACACAGCACTGGAAATAAAGAGGTGAAAACCCCATTATCAATGACATCTTGGAGTTCAAAATATAATGAAGGCAATAAGTAGCCAAACAAGAAAGTAGTAAGTTAAATGCTCATATAGAAACTACAGATTAACATGGGAGTGAGAGGAGAGCCTACACCAACCAAGGAAATAAGCGGTGTCTCTCGGCAATTATAATATATATAGCAAGACACTTCTGAAGGAAAAAGGAGGCACTATTACATTAGGATAATAGGTGTAAACTATGACTGTCCCAGGCAACTGGAGATACAGATCACCCTAGACTTGCAGAGGAAAATCAACAAAGGAGGTGACTCCGGAGCTAAGACTAAAAAGATAAGGAATAATCAGGTAGGCAAAGTGAACTGAGAAGACATCAATAAACAAAGGCAATAGCTTAAGCAAATGTTTAGAGGACAGAAACAGTCCTAGAAGTAAATTAGAGAAAGTGCAAGAACTAAAATGAAATAAATAATATCACTAAATATAACATATATTATTATACATTATATATTACATATATAACCAAATAAATAATAAAACTAAACTAATATTATTAAGACTTTATCTCCAGTAGTCCTCAAAGTATAGACAAAAGACTATCACAGCTTATACGTGGGGAACATATTTAAAATGCAGTTTCATAAGCCCCACCCTGGACCAAACCTAAATCGGAATTTTAAAGACCTGAGTATCTGCATTCAAATAATCCTTATACATACTAAAATTTAAGACTCCATCAATAGGAAATCATTGTAAAGTTTTATGCAGAGGAAGGACAGATTTATAATTTTTACTAACTACTTTAGTAGGATGATTAACAGGAGACAAAACTGAAGGCAACAAGGCTATAGCAGGGTTTAAATAAGCTTTACCAGGGTAATAGTAAAAAAGAAAAATAAATAGAGCGAATACATCAAGGGACAGTATAAAATGATATGCTGTCTCCAAATATTTCAAGTTGTCATATGAGAAAAGAGAACTACAAAACAATTTTAACCAAAATTCATTTAAGGTGTTTAAATATCTTTCCATGAAGATGGATACATATTCTATTTCTAAATACCTAAATTCTCAAATTACCTGTCATATAAATAAGAATATTGCTCCTATCATCAGAAAGAAGACGTTTTGACCGAGGAGTACTAGGTGGAATCCTGCCAGTTAATACCCGTAAAAAATTCTCCACAGTTACCTGGGAAAAAAAGAAGAAATTGGGATGAAACAGAATCAGCGAAAACATGGTAATTTTTTTCCAAAAACATTCCTTCTTCTTTCTCTATATATTATTCAGCATAAACTGAAAATAAAGCATAAAGTGAAATATAACTCAATTAAAATATATTTATTTAAACATATGCCTCAAAGTTAACTTGCTTCTATTAAATACAACTGCTAATCAAACTACCCTGGGAAAAATCAGTTAATTAAATTTAAAACTTTAAATGCTATGTGAAGTATTGCCTAAAATTTAAAAATTATTAATGTCTTCATAGGTAATTCTTTGGGAAGATATAAAATAAAGAAACTCGTAAATAAATTCAGCAATATTATAACTATTGCAGTTGACTGGTACAACTACCTAGTGACTTCTAGATAAACCTTGAAAGATAGGTCCATAATGAATCATAAAAATAAAACCGTAAGGATAATTCCACAAGTAATCCCCAAATTGTGTATCTTTGATTTTTCAATGTATTTTATTACTTAAATTTTGTTAAGGGTATCTTCAACATGTAAAAAACTGATCACACTTTAAACCAGATTTCCCACCCTGGAATTTGTTGAACTTGTGGATTCTTTGAAAGCATATTTAAAATTATATTACACAGATCTAAATTTAAAAAGCAGAAAATTTATCTAGCTTTCTTGCTCAACTTTTCCCTAGATCATGAGTATAAATATATGTGCATTTGTATGTGTTTCTGTGCATGTGTACATAATATTTGGTTTAATTTTTTCCCAGAAAACAGTAAAATGCTAAGTGTTTTAATAGGACTTCTTTTTGGTTTATATTTTATGATGACTAAATCAACAAGTAGTCCAACATTCATCCACATTTAATTACTGAACAAACGATTTCTGAGTGCCTTCAAATGCTATAAGTACTTGGTAGGCATAAGATACATAAGACAGAGGCCATGTCCTCAAGATGCTTACAGGGGGAGGAGACAGATATGACTTTAAAATTGCTTCAAAACAGGTGTGGGTACACAGAAAACTCTTACTTTTGGTAGGCTTGGTAAAAGGCAAAGGATTATTGAGGAAGACTTCACCAAGGAAGATTTCAAATTTTAAACATCTTCACTATCTATTAAATTTAAAATGACGTTTCGGGGCTCCTGGGTGGCTCAGTGTGTTAAGCCGCTGCCTTCGGCTCAGGTCATGATCTCAGGGCCCTGGGATGGAGTCCCACATCAGGCTCTCTGCTCAGCAGGGAGCCTGCTTCCCTCTCTCTCTTTCTGCCTGCCTCTCTGCCTACTTGTGATCTCTCTCTGTCAAATAAATAAATAAAATCTTTAAAAAAAAAATGACGTTTCAAAAGGAAAAATATTTAATGCCATTTTTCAAATTTATACTTTAATTTTTAATCATATGCATAAAAACACTGGAAGCATATTAAAAGTGATTACCTCTAAGTGGAAATATGGATGAGTTTTTTGTTAATCGTTTTAACTTTTCCTCAATATATATACTAAATATACAAAATTTGCAATTTTAGGTCAAATTTGAAAGATGAACAATGCATTTACTGTAAAAAAAAAAGTTATGAAACCTCACTAAAATATTCTAACATAAGAGCCAAGATAAAGTTGTCCTATCCGAAATACATATATGAAATTCATGCTGTGTTAGTTTTACTCATGTATTGTTTCCTTAATATGAACTCCAGAGACAGAATTACATCAAGGCTTCAGTGACAATTATGCACAAAGTTTAAAGAAAATATTCTACCATTATTTTAGAGTTTAAAAGTAATGATAACTACATTTCAAAAATGTTGTTAAATCAAACAATGTTACCTCATAACTTCTATAATCCACTTCCACATCATCTCCATACACATTTAGTTCCATATTCTTGTGACTAAACACTGTAGCTGGTTTGGGATTTCTAGGGTTGCATGCCATATCGTCTGCAAGCATCAGAACAATGTGACTAGAAAAAAAAAATTTTCCAGTAAATATGCTACTTCAACCAGTAAGTTAAAAGCAGACACATTTTATTAATATCATGAGGCAATTATATTTCTTTTCATTAAAAATAAAATAATTATTGAGTATATATTTTAAAAGAGCTTTTTAATTGTTTTCATATTCTGATGTAGTATAAGCTTTAAAGCAAAGAAATTAGAGCAATCTGGCATCAATTTATCCACAGAACTTTAAGTTACTAACTTAAATTTTTTCCCAACATAGTGTATTTTATGCCATAGAGCAAAGGGAAGCTGAAGGAGCTACACTGTCTTCCCCAAACATTTTTTTTTTAATTTTAGTAGTATTTGGCATTCTTAAGACTTACAGAGTCCACATTAACCTATGATATTCCAAAGAAATTAATTTTCAGAATCCCAGGTATGAAAACATGCAAGTGCAAAGGGGGTGCTACAGGAACACACACCCAGCCCAATCGCTCTTCACTGGCTCCATTCCACCTCCCTAAGAGACTAGATACTGAAATATCTCCCTCCCTGGCTTCCTGCTTCCACTCCTGCCCTCTTACAGGTCATTTTCCTTATAACTACCAGAGTGATCTTTCTGAAATAAGTCACATCATTAAACTTTCTCACTTAAAATCCTCCAAAGACTCCCCATTATAATTAGACAAAAACTGAAACCCCTCTCATGGTCTAAAAGGCTTACTTAATGTGGCTTCTGTCTAACCTCTTCTGTCTAACCTCCCTAAGAGACTAGATACTGAAATATCTCCCTCCCTGGCTTCCTGCTTCCACTCCTGCCCTCTTACAGGTCATTTTCCTTATAACTACCAGAGTGATCTTTCTGAAATAAGTCACATCATTAAACTTTCTCACTTAAAATCCTCCAAAGACTCCCCATTATAATTAGACAAAAACTGAAACCCCTCTCATGGTCTAAAAGGCTTACTTAATGTGGCTTCTGTCTAACCTCTCTAACTGCAGCTCCTACCACCCATGTTCACCGTGCTCCTTCCATACTGGCCTTTCTGTTCCCAGAATATGCTAAGCCTTTCCCAGTTTAGGGGCTACTCACCCAAGAAATTTAGACTTCTCCCAAATCTTCCTATCATCCCAATCTCAGTTGAGCTACTCCATTCTCATTACATGTTTTATTTTCTACAGGTCATTTATGAATTTGAAATCCCCATCATCTCCCACCACCACCCCTACTGGAATATAAGCTCTCTGAGGACAAGGTCTTTCTCTATTCTCTTCACCACCGTATCACTTACACTCGGGCTTAGTAAAGGAGCCTGGCATATAGTTAAGTATTCAATAAATATCTGTCGAGTGAATGAAACATTTTCATTTTTGCATATATTTTCTTTTAGAGGAAATTATAAAATATATCTGAAATACTTCTCATCTTGATCTTACCATTAAAAGTGGTGAACATGAATCAGGCAATTCTACCATATATACTTGAGCTTCCCAAACATAAGGGAAAAATTAATGTGGTATACATAATTAGTTTGGCAGGAGATAGCAAGAAGAAAATGTTCTGCTGCATATGTTCCAAATACATTAAAGTTCAAAACTGAAACATTGTGATTTTTCTTGAAAATTGGCTAGATTTCTATTTTGAAAGGGTTCCAACCCTGTCGCATTCAAAGATCAGATCTTCAGCTGTTACTGATTCATGCTCATAGAATGGTGAAAGTTACTCCTCTTAAAATGGAAAACATATCTTCTCTTTTTTCATAACTTAAGATGACTAACTTACATTAAGTTATTACCAATCACCTTTTTTGTTATAAGCCACTATTAAATGAGACTGAACTATCTCTAAATCTCAATTATAAGGGTATTCCTTTAGGCCATTTATTTGATTAAGTTAGTTTTAATCTATGAAATTAAATGATCATTCAATATCTATACAATGTCAATGTTATAAAGAAGCATAATTTCAGCTTAAAATTCTAAATTCAGGGGTGCCTGGGTGGCTCAGTCGGTTAAGGATCTCTTGGTTTTGGCTCAGGTCATGATCTCAGGGTTGTGGGATCAAGTCCCATGTCATCCTGGCTCCTTCCTGCTCAGCGGGTAGTCTGCCTGGGATTCTTTCTTTCTTTCTCCTCCCCCGCTCCTCTCCCTGCTTTCTCTCTCTCTGTCTTTCTAAAATAAATAAATCAATCTCTAAAAAATCATAAATTCAAACATCTTTCCTGCAGATAATTTTGAGCTTCCATATAAGTACTATAAACCTCAGTTAACATAACATTTTAAAAAATCATTTTATTTGTGGATAATCGATTAGAAAAACAGGACTGGAAAAAAACAATTTCAAAGGTTTAGAAGTCCAACCACATATTCTAATCCACTGTTTTCTAAAACTTAAGAAATGTTCAGAACTCTTTCCTGGAGGGGAAAAAAAAAATTCTCACTTGGTCCGGGTGTTAAATTATTTGTGTAATGAAACTTACATATATAAATGAAAGTTAACTCCTTAGGCTTACGGTTCTTATAAAACTACACTAAATACAAAATTATAAATCACATTTTAACAAAACTACCAAACTAATAATACTCTAAACACATTAACTCCATTTGAAGGAGGATATTATTTTGCTAAAACTGACTGACCACTATTGTATTTAACAGGAGAAAGAGATAACATCAGGCCTAGTACTACACTTATATCTTTTCCCCTGTATTTTGATATCTACACTACAATATAACTCGATAATACAGAAAATGTTCACAAAAGTATGTTGTACAAAATGTACTTCAGAAATTCCTGTTACATTACTTGACTTCAGGGATCAGATTATATATATTTGAACATCAGTTATTATGAAATCTAACTTGTCGACTCCTTAAAGTGTCTTTTTCACTTGAATACCCAGTTAGCAACCCAGCAGTCACTTAAGTCTTTACCGAGTGGATATCAGATCAATCACTGCTGGAATCAAAACCAAAGAAAATTAAGTCTACATGAAGACATACTACTACATTCCTATAAATAACGACAGCAACTTGCTTTGTATCTTAGTAAAATTAAGTCGAAATTCCTCAAATATATCCAATGGATATAAGAATGATATTCTCACAGTCTGGCAATCCTATACTACCATGTGTGATGACTCAACTCTCCCACTCTATTCAAGGCCCTACATCACACGACAAAGCATATGGCAATATGGCCTTCTCTCAACACAAAACCAAAAGAAAAAGTGAGCACAGAAATTGTATAAAGTTCAAATTGGGTTTAAATCCAAACAATATGTCGGTTGTTTATATGAGCTTCCATATATTTTATTTTATTTTTATTTTTTAGAGAGAAAGCACAAGCCAGGGGGAGGGGCAGAGGGAGAGGTCAAATCTTAAGCAGGCTCTGCCCAGTGCTGAGCCGAAAGAGGCCGGGTTTGATCTCACTGCCCGTGAAATCACGACCTGAGCCAAATGCAAGAGTCAGACACTTAAGCAACTAATCCCCCAGGACCACTCCACATATTTTAAATCATGCATTCCTGTTAGTTAAAAAAATATGAGGACATATCTATGTATATCTCCTAATTTGTGTGTGATATGTATTTGCTACATTATACAAAATACCATTATTGTATATATTATATGTATATATTATTACACTATTAATGTATATACAATATACATTATATATATATATATACACAAATATATATAATGAGTATTAGTGAAGGATAACTTCTTTCCTCTTATAGATTAAGTATATTCTCTTCCCTTACTACTCTTTGGTATCAGGTTACATTATACAGGCTACATTATACAAAATACTATTATTGTATATATTAGTATATGTATATATTATTACACTATTAATGTATATACAATATACATTGTATATATATATACAAATATATATAATGAATATTAGTGAAGCATAACTTCTTTCCTCTTATAGATTAAGTATATTCTCTTCCCTTAATACTCTTTGGTATCAGGTTTAATACCTTGATCAAGAATACCCTTATTGTGCTTATATAGATTTTAAGTACAACTAAAATAAAAATGAAATTTTAAACCATCTCAAAAAAGAAGGCATGAAGCACAATTTGAGAAACATGTGGGGGGAAAATGGCCTAAAATAAATATATTCCATTATGTTTGCCAAACATTAAAGGAACAGATAAACCCTGCATCAAGGCTGCTAGGCCATTCTTTTACTCACCTCCCTAAAGTTCTTCCTTGACCCAATCAGGAACCAGCAACCAATGGGTTAAAAAAAAGCCCATTTTAAATAGATGAGTAATCTTTCACTTCCCTACACCATTAGAGTGTGACATTTCAAAAAGAATAACTCTTCATTTATTAATAGGCTGGTATTACCTTAATAAAAATTTTTCACTGAATTAAATTTAAATAAATTACTGCATTGGTAAAAATGTTTTTTTTTAAATGTTCACTTAAATCTGCTATCCACTCTATAGCCATGCTACCAATCAGATAATTCAACCTGAGAGCATCTTTAGCTCCTAGAACTAGGATCATCATCATCAGTAATATCAACATCCCAATGTAGAATAGTAGCTGAAATTAAGGCAGCAGAAGATCTGAGAATCACAGGGATCTTTGATGGTCTCTTAAATATCTGGGTTTCTGCTCATAGGTGTTGCTTCCCCCTACCCCCCGACATAAATTATTCAGGATACTCTGCAGATTATTGCTTCTTAGCAAAGCAGTGACTATAGGACCAAGAAAATTTAACAAATTTTGTTGTAAAATCATTAGCTTGACGCCAGAATAATTTACTTTGCTTTTCTCCTCCTTTCCTTCCATGTCTTGAGGAATTTCCAAGTTAATAAATCTTATCACCAATGTGCTGTGAAATTAATCATAACAAATCTGCTAGCCACAGGTTCTAGACCATTAGGATTTTCTGAATTACTTTCAATTTGCCAAATGTCAAACAAGTGGCATTACTAGACTACAGGATGCCAAGTATTTTATACTTACATTATTAGAAATAAAGCTCAAAAACTGCATTGCGGAGACAGGAAATCAACAGCAGCAGACATGTCACATGAGGGTAGATATAGCTAGTATAATTATCTCATACATTATTTCCAAGATGTGTATTATTATTTCCCTATTTTACAGGTTATGAAACTTAGGCACACAGAAGTTAAATAACATGTCTCAGGTCACAAAGCTAGTAGAGTTTGGATTCCAACCCACTTTGTTTGACATGATCATTTATTTGCTTTTAACAATCCTGTATTGGGGCACCTGGGTGGCTCAGTGGGTTAAAGCCTCTGCCTTCAGTTCAGGTCATGATCCCAGGGTCCTGGGATCAAACCCCGCATCAGGCTGTCTGCTTGGTAGGGAGCCTGCTTCCCCCCCCCCCCCCCCCGCCCCTGCCTGCCTCTCTGCCTACTTGTGATCTCTGTCAAATAAATAAATAGAATCTTAAAAAAAAAAAAAAAGAAAAAAGAAAGAAAGAAAAAGAAAAACAATCCTGTATTACCTTAAGTTATATGAACTAGGATTTAGAAGGATATAATCATGTGTTTTGTTTTATATTGATAATTTAATCAACTCAGGTGGTTAAGGTAAATGCATGAACTCATTATTACTGTTCAATATTTATAGCACATAACTGATATAAAATAGGCCCTTGAAATTCTAAATGGAACCATCTAGAGACCTTAGCAAATTTTCAATTAAAGAACAGCATTAGAGCATATAATTTCTCCTTTAAGTACAGTAAAGTATAACTCGAAATTTTAAGTACCCACTTGAATTCAAAAATTGGAGAACAGAACTTCGAAGAGGTACAGAGGTTCATATTCTACAGTCTCCAATCAATTCCCAAAAGCCCCTGACTCTTTCCTGCAAAAAGGCAATGGGGATTACATCCTGCTGCTGGCCCTTCCCTCACCAGGTCTTTTCAACCACTAAACCTGACATTTTCACTCTCAACCATCTGCACCTACACCTGTAGCCTATACCTAAGCTTTCACTGCTTCATCTCCGCTTCCAAACACTCCCCAATCTTAACCACTCTTCCTATAATGGGGGAGGAGGCAAGCAGCAGAGATGCCTCACCAACACCCTTCTCCTTTCCCATAGCAAGTTTTTTTTTTTTTTTTTTAATCTTTTCCCATTTTCCATTGCTCAACTTCCCACTAACTAGTTTACTGACTTACTCAAGCACACCAGCCTCAAGGCTTGGAATTCAAATCTGTACATTTTATTACCCAAATTACAAGTTTCTGTATTTCTCAACCATTATGGATGCCTCACAGAAATAGTCAATAGTCGGGGCACCTGGGTGGCTCAGTGCGTTAAGCCTCTGCCTTCTGCTCAGGTCATGATCTCAGGGTCCTGGGATCGAGCCGCACTTGGGCTCTCTGCTCAGTAGGGAGTCTGCTTCCCCCCCTCTCTCTCTGCCTGCCTCTCTGCCTACTTGTGATCTCTCTCTGTCAAATAAATAAACAAAATCTTTAATTAAAAAAAAAAAGAAATAGTCAATAGTCAAATAAAGAATGTTGCATTAATAAATGCCACTGATCAAGAATAATGTATTTTTGTCAAAAAAATGTATTTTGTCAAAATACATAGGATAAAATTTTTAAAATCTTAATATTTTGCATATACTCCATCATAACTGGAATCAATATGTACAGTCTTTCACATATTCTCATGTTTCTCATGTTTTGTTTTGTTTTTGAAGATTTTATTTATTTATTTGACAGAGATCACAAGTAGGCAGAGAGGCAGGCAGAGAGAGAGAGGAGGAAGCAGGCTCTCTGCTGAGCAGAAAGCCCAATGCGGGGCTCAATCCTAGGACCCTGAGATCATGACCTGAGCCGAAGGCAGAGGCTTTAACCCACTGAGCCACCCAGGCGCCCCCATATTCTCATGTCTAACAGAAATTTTACTTTTCTTATTTTTCTGTAATGATCTGCACTGATATAATCATGTCTCCCCAATTCAACCACTTCACATCAAGTACCTTGGAGTCTTGCTTAACACCAGTAGATTTTTAACAGTCTATATGTAAAATTTTTAGAATGCTATAAGCACTCTCCTAATACTTGACCACAACACCTGAATTGCATATTTTGGCTGAAAAATACATGTAAATATCCACAATATGTCTTCTCTGGTACACTTCCATTCTCAAACAAACAAACAAACAATCAAAAGGTCCTCTTAACTTTCTCTAGACATTAAGCAAAAGAGTCAAATATTCCTTTCATCAAGAGAACTTGGAGGCTGGGCGCCTGGGTGTCTCAGCTGGTTGAGCGACTGCCTTCAGCTCAGCTTATGATCCTGGAGTCCTAGGATGGAGTCCCACATCAGACTCCCTGCTCAGCAGGGGTTCTGCTTCTCCCTCTGACCTTCCTCCTCTCATGCTTGCTCTCTCTTATTCTCTCTCTTTCTCAAATAAATAAATAAAATCTTTATAAGAGAGAGAACTTGGAGGCTTATGCTTCTGAGGTATCGGTTTTATCATTTTTTTAAAAAATCTATTTGCCAAAAGATAAGATAGAGAGACCAAACACCAGTGAAGAATATTTTGCTACCACTTCGCTCTTCAATTTCATCATAAGAATCAACTAGGACAAAAATTAAAGAGGAAAAATGTAAAAAGAGTAGTTAACTGGAAGATAATAATAAATCTCAATTGAATATAATTCAACAATTTGTTTTCTTAAAAGCAATAAAATGGTGTTCATTGATATGCACTTGATTTAACATTCCATATTAAATTGTACAACCACTTACTACAGTATTTTATCCAAATTATAAAATATATTCACATTTTAATAAAATTATCAAAAAATTAGAGTATAAGTTATAGAAAAATGGAAATAAGGTAAGATTACAGAATGAACCACTGTACTTCATTTCTTAAAAGTAAAAAAGAAAACGGATTTAAATTCAGAAGAGCTATGTCAAGCAATATGGTAGAACTTCCAGAAACAAATTTGAACACGGATTTTTAGTAGACAAGCAAATTAAAACAAAAGGGGAAGGTAGAATTCTGAGTAAGGAACTTTTAAAATTTCTTCCAGTTCTAACACAGAAGTGATGATTACTAGTATTTAAAATGTAGTCACAATATGCTATGTGTAATGGGGTAGGGACAGGATGGTGGAAACAAGTATTTGCTGAGTTGACTGTAACAGGCACTGTGCCACAGTCCTATCAGATACTTCATCCTCACTAAATCACAACAATCCTGAAGATTACGATTGTCTTCATTCTAAAGATAAGAAAATCCACTGAGGGGGCGCCTGGGTGGCTCAGTGGGTTAAGCTGCTGCCTTCGGCTCAAGTCATGATCCTAGGGTCCTGGGATCGAGTCCCGCATCGGGCTCTCTGCTCAGCGGGGAGCCTGCTTCTACCCTGCTCCCTCTCTCTCTCTGCCTGCCTCTCTGCCTACTTGTGATCTCTGTCTGTCAAATAAATAATAAAAAATAAAAAATAAAAAAAGAAAGAAAATTCACTGAGGTCAAACTACTTGCCCAAAGTTACAAGGCTGGTAAGCAGAGGAGCTGAGATTTTATTTCCAAGCCCATACACTCTCCATCTATTGCTGCATTCTTTGGCACAATGGAATACCCTGGCTTTTACTCCACTCCCAAGTAATAAGCAAAGTCAAACAACAACAACAACAACAACAATAAACCTTTATAATTTCTATACTCACATCAACAAATATTAAAGGGACATCACTTTTCCTCCTAAGAATCACATCTTAGTATTTCTATTTTTCATGGCTCTATGACATTTATGTTCATTACAAACATTTTTAAAATTTTAAATGAATCATTTAATTACAGACCTATGGATTTTAAGTCTGTTTTCACCTTTAAAAACTGGGGGAAATCCACCCAAATCTTTTTAAAATTACAATAAATATGATTTAAAATGCCTGGGCACTGGAATGTTCTAATTTCAACTCTTTCTCAAAACCCAGTACCAGCCCAGTGCCCCAAGGAGACTTGAAAGGCCTCCCCTGACCTGGCCACCACAGACGCCCTGTCCTGCAGCAGTAGCCACTGCCATCTGTGTCACTGCCACCTCGGTATCCACTGTAGGATTAAGCTACAATCTTCAATGAGTAAGTATATTCTTTTCTATCATCACACATTTATGAAGTTTCCAAAGGACAGAAAAAATTACTGCAAGCCATGTGACTTTTATGAGGGCAAGAGAACTGTAGAAATTCATTAGCACTCTAAGAAGCCACAGAAGAGCAGTTAGCCTGACCACAGAAGTGTTGAATTGAAATCTGCAAAGCATTTTCCAGTTGTGACCTAGATGAGGTAAGCCTCAGTGTTCTTCCTTTCCATTGTTCAATATTAGTGGATTGAAGATTTCCTGCTTCTTGTTAGGAGGTTCATTTCACTTCCCATTACTCCAACTATACTCACAGCACTGAGAATTTCAAGTGGAGGTTTCAAGTTTCTTTACATCATTTCTATACACAATTTTTAAAATTAGTTCATAACTCTAATGAATATTTTAAAGTAAATGAACATGACTTAAATGAACTGTTCAACTCCCATGGCGGCTAGCCATATAATATATTTCTTATGATCTACAATCCAACCAGTAAGACGGTAAAGTTATTGAAAAACTTAAGAAGTATGGCATTACCACAATAGTAAGAGTATAGAAAGCAATGTATGACACCGGTATCCGTGTTCTTGAGTGGCCTTTTGATGAAGCTGTACCACCATCTAACCAGATTACTGATAACTGGTTAAGTCTTGCAAAAATCAAGTTTTGAGAAGAACCTGGTTGTTGTGCTGCTGTTCACTGTGTTGCAGGCCATGGGAAAGCTCCAATGCTTATGTGCTTAGGAATGAAACATAAAGATGCAGTACAGATCACAAGACAAAAGTAGCCATGGAGTTTTAACATCAAGCAACTTTTGTATTTAGAGAAGTATCACTATAGAATGTGTCTGTGCTGCAGAGTCATCAATGGCCAATAAAACTGGGGTGCCTGACGCTACTGTCTTGGAAGTGGAACTTCAGACGGAACCTAATTTGCTGTACATATTAGCCAAGAAGTTGGCTTGGTGAATAAGTCTAATGAAACTTCTATAGGAATACTGAAAAAGCAGTTTACAGCCATACCACCCTGAACGCACCCGATCTCGTCTGATCTCAGAAACTAAGCAGGGTCGGGCCTGGTTAGTACTTGGATGGGAGGAATACTGAAAAAGCAGTTTTATCAGGTTACATGCTGCACAGAACCTCTATGTTTGGGTTATAGCCAACCTTTCTGGACACTTAACAGTTCAGCAGTTAAAATTTCCTTATCATTTGTACCAGCTGACCTTTCCTGAAATCATGCAGTATAGAGTCTTAAGTCTTTAAATCTATTCCCATGCCAGAATCTTATCAATACGTAATACATATAGACAGATCAGGAACAAA
Organism: Meles meles; assembly: GCF_922984935.1. Taxonomy (NCBI): domain Eukaryota; kingdom Metazoa; phylum Chordata; class Mammalia; order Carnivora; family Mustelidae; genus Meles; species Meles meles. Next base: position 151,974,269 of record NC_060066.1, on the reverse strand, counting down.
AATGTCCAATATAAATAATGCTTGTGTATTTTTAGTATCATATAGAACTAAAACCCAGGAACTAGGAACATGCTAGATCTTTTTTTTTTTTTAAGATTTTATTTATTTATTTATTTGACAGATAGAGATCACAAGCAGGCAGAGAGGCAGGCAGAGAGGGAAGGAGGGGAAGCAGGCCCTCTGCTGAGCAGAGAGCCCGATGTGGGGATCGATCCCAGGACCCTGGGATCATGACCTGAGCTGAAGGCAGAGGCCTTAACCCACTGAGCCACCCAGGCGCCCCAGAACATGCTAGATCTTATATGGTTCATTCCTTCAGTCATTTCAAACACTGGAATCAAAGACTATATGGTTATTTGTTTGCTCACTTTATGTTTTTTATTTGTTTGCTCACTTTATGTTTACATTGCCCACAATCATATTAGTATATATCAGATTTACGTAACCACTGATTTTTGATCAAGTTGTACAGTGATTTATTTAACGTCTTTTTATAGATCTCACTTTGTACTGTTATGGAAAACCTCTATCTTAAAAATCTGCACTGCACAGAAGCACACCTTTAATGCCTCCAGGCAAAAAAGCCTTACAGTTACTTTAATGGTTGCAGTTTTGGGTGCAACTTAACAGAGAAAACCTAAAAAGGAATAAGAGAAGGTTATTTAATATTTCTAGTATGATACTATCTTTGTCTTATGCAGAATATGTAGAATATGTTCTTTAATTTAGTAAATATTTTTTAAAGGTAGAGATGCTTTATTATTGTAGCTATAATAATTCTTAATCACAAAATTCTTAATATTTTTCCATACCTATTTGAAACTTTACCAATTGTATTTTTATTAAAGTATGCCTTTTTTCCTTCTCTTCCTAATCTCCTTTGCAAAAAAAAAGAAGTGGGTTTTGGCTTGTGGAATTGAGCATTTAATTTTTATATGCCTTTTGAGCTGTGTAACTCAGTATTTAGATATTTGATAATTTTTTATGTAATTGATAAAACAGCGATGTGTATTAATGTTAGTTCAACCATATACTTACATTATCTTGTAATATGTAGTTACAGGTCCATGAGAGAACTTGTCAGGGTTCACGAGCTTGTAAAAACCCAGTGTGCAATCAGACAACAAAGAGGAATAAAAGATATCCAAATTGGCAAGGAAGAAGTCAAACTCTCTCTCTTCGCAGATGACATGATTCTTTATATGGAAAACCCCAAAGACTCCACCCCCAAACTACTAGAACTCATACAGCAATTCAGTAACGTGGCAGGATACAAAGTCAATGTACAGAAATCAGTGGCTTTCTTATACACTAACAATGAAAATACAGAAAGGGAAATGAGAGAATCGATTCCATTTACTATAGCACCAAGAACCATAAGATATCTGGGAATAAACCTAACCAAAGAGGTAAAGGACCTGTACTTGAGGAACTACAGAACACTCATGAAAGAAATTGAAGAGGACACAAAAAGATGGAAGACTGTTCCATGCTCTTGGATTGGAAGAATAAACATTGTTAAAATGTCTATACTGCCTAGAGCAATCTATACTTTTAATGCCATTCCGATCAAAATTCCACCGGTATTTTTCAAAGAGCTGGAGCAAATAATCCTAAAATTTGTATGGAATCAGAAGAGACCCCGAATTGCTAAGGAAATGTTGAAAAAAAAAAAAACAAAACTGGCGGCATCACATTACCCGATTTCAAGCTTTACTACAAAGCTGTGATCACCAAGACAGCATGGTACTGGTATAAAAACAGACACATTGACCAGTGGAACAGAGTGGAGAGCCCAGATATGCACCTTCAACTCTATGATCAAATAATCTTCGACAAAACAGGAAAAAATATACAATGGAAAAAAGACAGTCTCTTCAATAAATGGTGCTGGGAAAACTGGACAGCGATATGTAGAAGAATGAAACTCGACCATTCTCTTACACCGTACACAAAGATAAACTCGAAATGGATAAAAGACCTCAACGTGAGACAGGAATCCATCAAATACTATAGGAGAACATAGGCAGTAACCTCTTCGATATCAGCCACAGCAACTTCTTTCAAGATATGTCTCCAAAGGCCAAGGAAACAAAAGCGAAAATGAACTTTTGGGACTTCATCAAGATCAAAAGCTTCTGCACAGCAAAGGAAACAGTCAACAAAACAAAGAGGCAACCCACAGAATGGGAGAAGATATTTGCAAATGACAGTACAGACAAAAGGTTGATATCCAGGATCTATAAAGAACTCCTCAAACTCAACACACACAAAACAGATAATCATATCAAAAAAATGGGCAGAAGATATGAACAGACACTTCTCCAATGAAGACATACAAATGGCTATCAGACATATGAAAAAATGTTCATCATCACTAACCATCAGGGAGATTCAAATTAAAACTACATTGAGATACCACCTGACACCAGTTAGAATGGCCAAAATTAGCAAGATAGGAAACAACGTGTGTTGGAGAGGATGTGGAGAAAGGGGAACCCTCTTACACTGTTGGTGGGAATGCAAGTTAGTGCAGCCACTTTGGAGAACAGTGTGGAGATTCCTGAAGAAATTAAGAATAGAGCTTCCCTATGACCCTGCAATTGCACTGCTGGGTATTTACCCCAAAGATACAGATGTAGTGAAAAGAAGAGCCATCTGTACCCTAATGTTTATTGCAGCAATGGCCACGGTCACCAAACTGTGGAAAGAACCAAGATGCCCTTCAACGGATGAATGGATAAGGAAGATGTGGTACATATACACAATGGAGTATTATGCCTCCATCAGAAAGGATGAATACCCAACTTTTGTAGCAACATGGACGGGACTAGAAGAGATTATGCTGAGCGAAGTAAGTCAAGCAGAGAGAGTCAAGTATCATATGGTCTCACTTATTTGTGGAGCATAACAAAGAACACAGAGGACATGGGGAGATGGAGAGGAGAGGGAGTTGAGGGAAACTGGAAGGGGAGATGAACCATGAGAGACTATGGACTCTGAAAACAACCAGAGGGTTTTGAAGGGGCGGGGGAGGGGGGAGTGTAGGGTGGGAGGTTGAGGAACCAGGTGGTGGGTAATAGGGAGGGCACATACTGCATGTAGCACTGGGTGTGGTGCAAAAACAATGAACACTGTTACACTGAAAATAAACAACAACAACAACAACAAAACCCAGTGTGGAAGCTAAACATCTAAATAAATAGTGAAATGCAAAAAAAAAGACAATATCTAAACTACTTTCCCAAGCAAGAACAGTCTACTAAACAAAAAAAAAAAAAAAAAAAAAAAAAAATCTTATTTGTATACAAAAGTTAACATTTGAATATCTATTTTATCAAATATAACATTATAAATAGAATTCAATGAAATGCAGGAAATTAAGTTGGATTTTATCTGGCCAGGATAAAACCTAAAATATATTTGGTAGAACCAAATCCATATTAAGGTCTTATTTGACTGTCCTTTGCTTCTAATATGGTGGAGAAAAACTGACATTTTAGGTAAATTAAGTTCTACTTAATAAGGGTTTTACTTTCTAAAATCACATCTGAATTTCAAGATTGGAAGCCTTGGGCATGGACATAATGTTAAATAAAAGTTAATAGGTAGGCGTTAAGGATTTAATGTCAGGATACCTTTTACTGAATTGAGTAACCTCCTGCTTATGCTCAGGTCAAATCCTTAGAAACTAATATAAAAATATGTGAGATATCTTTGCTCCAAAGAAATCAAATTATGTCCACAAATGTTATTTTCACTTACCTTTTTAATACCTCAGAAAGAGTCAGGTATAACGTGACAGAGAATTACTTTTTTTTTTTTTCAGTTTAAATTTTTTTTTTTAAAGATTTTATTTATTTATTTGACAGAGAGAGATCACAAGTAGACAGAGAGGCAGGCAGAGAGAGAGAGAGAGGGAAGCAGGCTCGCTGCTGAGCAGAGAGCCCGATGGGGGACTCGATCCAGGACCCTGAGATCATGACCTGAGCCGAAGGCAGCGGCTTACTTAACCTACTGAGCCACCCAGGTGCCCCGAGAATTACATTTTTTAAATCAATTCTCCATTAGAATCCTCAGAACCTTCTTAGAAATACTTATTATGTATTCCCATGGTGAAATGTCAAGTTGAGTATGACTTATTTTGTGGTCACTCCCATTGCTACCACCCAAACACCTGTGTTTTTTCTTGGAGGCCACGGTTTACTCTTCTACACTTTTCTCTTCCTATATCCCCACTTCAGTTTAAATTACACAAACTGTCAGGTGTATTCTAAACATCACAGACTCTCAACATATATTTATTGGTTGGAAAAGGGGAAAAGGTAAGTAGGAGGAAAGAAGTAGATTAAATTAGTGCATATTCCACCCCAACACCCACCAGTTGCCTTCCTCCCCATTTCTCAGACCAACCTAGCACCAATCCTCAGTCATACAACCTCAAATGCATCAGGGATTTTATTGGTTCCCCCCAATTTTTCACCCTACTTTAGAAAACATCAGTGTAATAAATGGAAGGGTCAATAAAGATACATTAGAACCCCCAAATTAATTTTATTCCCTCTCTTCCAGTTTCTATGTTTCCCTTCTTTGGCATCTTCCCCTAAACTATGTAAATTCCTTCTGTCTCAAAATCAAAAATTTGTCTCAGTTCTAAGTCCCCTCAGTCTATGCTCCCTTCTCCTTCATTCTCAGTCAACATCCTCCAGTCACTTTTCCTACTTCCTTGCTTCCCATTAACTCTTCAAACTATTATAATCATAATTCTACTCACCTAACTCATTAGGAATTGAGTGCACCTCTTACATGGTGTTATTTTCTTGGCCAGCTCTTCTTGGGTTTCATGATTCCTCACTTTTCCAGTATTCCAAACACTCCTATCTATCACACCCACTTGTCTTCTTGATAAGATCCATTAGACATTCAAGATGACCACACTTGGCATCAAATTCAGTTAGAAGAAGAAAGAACAGGAAACGTTTGCCAGTAAAGCAGGTAGACTTAAAAGATGGTCATAAAAGATACCCATGTCCTAATCCCCGGAAACTGTGAATACATTACCTTTAAAGAGAAAAGCGACTTTGCAGATATGATTAAGTTAGGGATCTTGAGATGGGGAGGTTACCCTGAAGTATCTGGGTAAACCCATGTAATCACTGGGGTCCTTATAAGAGAGAGGCAAGAGAATCAGAGTCAGAGAAGGTAATGTGACAGCAGAAACTGACAACAGAACAGTCACCAAAGATGTTATGCTGATGACTTTCAAAATGGAGAACAGGGCCATGAGCCAAGGAAAACAAGCAACCTCTAGAAGCTGGAAAATATAAGGAAAAATTTTCCCCTAGAGCTTTCAGAAGGAACACAGATCTGATGACACATTTCGGACTTCTGATATCCAAAACTAGTGTGCATTATTTTAAGCCACTAAATTTGTGGCTAATTTTTACAGCAGCAAAATATAAAAACTGCTAGACATTCCTCTTCCATGAGAGTACATACCCTCACAACAATCTATGGTAATATATGTAACTGTCCAGGACTTTCTCTTTCAAGTCCAAGAGGCTGTAGCTAACAGCATGGCATAAGTGTATATGTATATGTGATCCTCCCAAGCTATTCTTTATGGTGCCTCAGATAGTAACTCAAGGATGAGGTAGTGAGACTTATACGGGTGGGTAGAATATCCACTTTGGCTTAGAAACCTCACGCCCAACTAGAATCAACATCTTATCCAATACCTCCATAGACATACTTTTCAGGGTCCTTCCAAGGAAAAAAACCCAGTTAGAAAACTCCTCCCACTCAGAAAAGCCCAAAGGTATGGCCTTCTCAAGTACTTATGATTGATTCATTGATTGATTGATTTATCCCGGTCCACTTACAGTTATCTAATCAATTTTACCAAAAGCAATGTTGCCTACCTTTATATATCCAAAAGAACAGAGTTACAAAGTAAACAGAAGTCAAATTTTTTTATATTAGAAAAGGGCTCTGTTATTAACCCTTTATCCACACCCTAATATGTACTCTAGTTAGGCTCTCTAATTTGTAACGAACTACTAAAACTAGTTCAAAGAAGGAAGATAAATTATTAGCATGGCATATAATTCAATGAAAATTCAAGAATAAAGCCTTACAGAGACCAGATAGTAGTTTGAGACTGCAATAATAAAAACCTGTGAAATGTTATAGATCCCAGTGTTTTGCCACTCATGTGACTCAGCTCTTCTGCAAGCATCTGCTTCTTTCTCCTTTTCTTACTAAGAGGCATATTACACCTGCCTGGTTTGTACAGGCAACTCGTAACTCAAAATGGCTTAACTTACAAACCTGTACCCTTTTATGACCTTTCTTATGATAATTAAGACCGTCACAGTAAAACTGGTATTCAGGATCACTAAATTAATGCCAAGTCAGTTGATGCTAGGCCAATGCAATAATCAGAAAAAATGACAGGCTGATTCATGAAATTGTGGAATGATGCAAGGGAGCTGGGAATTACTCCAACCACCAAAATTCACCCCATATAGGTTGTCTTCTTCCATCTCATAAAAAAGGGCACTAAGGCTGAGAGAGATTAAATAGTTTTTACACGATCAACAAACTAGCAGGGACTTTTACAGGCCCTTCCCAGGTTTGCGGAAGGCCCAATGATATAGTAGGAAATAAAACATGTAAACAGAAATTTCAGGCACAGCAAGAAATTGCCTAATGGGATAGTGGCAGAACTTCTGAATGACTGACAACATGGCCCTTCCACTGGTGACTGTTCTGGATTCCTCTGATCTGGCTGGTTTCTCACACTTTGCAGGCTGCACGAACTACCAAATTCAGGATCGCCATGGTAACACACAAGTAGAGGAAAGCTGTAGCCACTTACTCATATTCTTATCTCATATATACTTTGCATTGCTTCTTTGTTGGTCTGGTAGCTATCTGAAGCAAAAGCAACATAAGTCATCATTCCTGCCTACTTCTGAACTTAGATCAGACTTTGTAGTCTAGCCTGACTCTAGAGTTTGTACCTTTTTTTTTTTAACCTCACCATGCTGTGCATTACATTTCCAGTACTACCAGTTTTATAACTGTAGGTTTATACTTTTTTTTTAAGTAGGCTCCATGCTCAACGTGGAACCCAGTGCAGAGCCTGAACGACTCTGAGATCAAGACCTGAGCTGAGATCAAGAGTCAGATGGCTTAACTGACAAGCTAACTAGGTCCCCCTGGAAGTTGCACCTTTTGACCACTTTTACCCATTTTGCCAACCTACTACCCCTACCTCTGGCAACCACTGATTTGTTCCTTGTATCTATGAGCTCATTTTTTTTAAGATACCACATATAAGTGAGATCATACAGTATTTGTTTTCCTCTCATTTATGCCATGTAGTGTAATGCCTCCAGAGGTCCATCTATGTTGTCAGAAATAGAATTTCCTTCTTCTGTAGCTAAATAATACTCCATTGTGTATAATAATACTCCATTGAGTATAAATAATACTCCATTGTGTATACCACATCTTCTTTATCCATCCATTCATCCATAGATACTTAGGTTGTTTCTATGTCTCAGCTACTGTAAATAAAACTACAATGAACATGGAGGTGCAGATATCTTTTTGAGTTACTGTTTTCCTTTCCTTTGGATAAATACCCAGAAGTATAATTGCTGGATCATATGCTAGTACTACTTTTAACTTTCTGAGGAACTTTATCTTTTTCCATAGTGGAGGTACTAATTTACATTCCTACAAACAGTGAATGAGAGTTCTTTCTCCATATCCTTACCAACACTTGTTATTTCTTATCTTTTTGGTAATAGCCATTCTAACAGGTGGGAGGTGATAGCATAGTTTTGATTTGCATTTCCCTGATGACTAGTAATATTAAGTAGTAATACTAAGAACTTTTCATAGACTTATTTGCCATCAGCATGTCTTCTCTGGAAAATGTCTATTCAGATCCTCTGACCATTTTCCACTTGGATTATTTCTTTTTTTATTATTGAGTTATACAGGTTCTTTACATATTTATATATATAATCCCTTATGAGATATGTGATTCACAGATATCTTCTCCCATTTGATAGGTTGCATTTTCATTTTGTGATGGTTTCTTTTGATGTACAGAAGCTATTTAGTTTGATATAGTCCCACTTACTGATTTTTGCTTCTCTTATCAAATTTAAAAAATCATCACCAAGACTGATGTCAGAATTTACTGCCGATGTTTTCTTCTCAATGTTTTATGGTTTCAGGTCTTACCTTCAAGTCTTTAATCCATCTGGAGTTGATGACTGTGTACAATAAAAGTTGTGGTCCGGTTTTGTTCTTTTGCACGTTGCAGTTTCCCTAACATCACATATCGAAGAGACCTTCCTTTCACTATTTTATATTCTTCACTTCTTTGTTGTAAATTAACTGACCATATATGTACAGATTTATTCCAGTGCTCTCAATTTTGTTCCATTGGGCTGTATATATTCCCATGTCAATAACATAGCGTTTTTGAGTACTATAGTTTTGTACTATAGTTTGAAATCAGGATGTGTGATGACTCCACCATTTTTTTTCTTTCTCAGAATTGCTTTGTCTATTTGGGGTCTTTTGGGGTTCCATACAAATTTTAGGATTGCTTTTTCATCTGTGAAAAATGCCAGTGGAATTTTGATTCAGACTGCACTGAATTTGTATATTGCTTTGGGTAGTATGGTCCTTTTAACAATATCAATTCTTCCAATCCATTAGCACAGAATATCTTTCCATTTATTTGTGTTCCTCAGTTTTTTTCATTAATGCCTTATAGTTTTCAATGTAAGATCTTTCACCTCCTTGATTAATTCCCAGGTACTTTATTATTTTTTGATAAAACTGTAAACAGGAGTTTCTTAATTTCCCCTTTTGATAGTTTGTTATTAGTATACAGAAACAATAGACTTTTGTACACTGATTTTATATTCTACATCTTTACTGAATTTGTTTATTAGCTCTAACAGGGTTTTGTTGGAGTCTTTGGGATCTTCTGTATATACTATCATCTACAAAGAGTGTTTTACTAACAGCCTGTACTCTCAAATACTGTGCTAATTGCCTCCCACATAAATTATGATTTCCTTACATTTACGCAATCCTTGGAAGCACCTGAATTTAAACTGACTTATAACTGACTATAAAACAAACATCCAATAAGACTATTTTTTTAAAAATTTGTTTATTTATTTATTTTAGAGAAAGAGAGTGAGAGAGAGAACACATGAACAGGGGGAGGAACAGAAAGGGAAGGAGGGGGATGGAAAAACAACCTCGCACAGACTCCTGATGAACATGGAGCCTGACTCAAGGCTTGATCCCATGACCCTGAGGTCATGACCCCAGCCAAAATTAAGAGCCAGACATTTAACCAACTGAGCCACAAGGTGCTCTAAGACTATGTAACAAGGTAATCATAAATACCCAGGAAATCAAGTTATCACATGTTCTGATATAAATACTAGGTACAACACACCGGTAGGTTCACTTTATTGGAGGTACCAAAGTGAAAATAAAAATAACTTTCTAAGTTATCTTCAAACTGAAATAGATGAACAGCTCTAGAGAAAGCTTATTACAAGACAAAACTCTGAAGATCAGCTATTGTAATTTTGATCTCCCTCTGACCTTCTCCCCTCTCATGCTCTCTCTCACTGTCTCTCTCTCAAATAAATTAATAAATTCTTTAAAAATAAATAAATAGATAAGCACCTCTTGCTTCTTTGACACCCCAAAATCTTTCTATGTATTTACAAATCAATAAAGAAATTACCCCTTTGCTCCATAAAATCCTTCACAGTCTTCTTAGTCTGTCAAATGGTTTATAACTATTTAAAGATAAGAGCACGATGCCAGTGGCCTAAATGCTTCTTTTACCCTGGTCACTATTCTCCTCCTTAGAGCACATTTCAACTTAACTATTCTATTTGTTTTTATATTTTTTAAAGATTTTATTTATTTATTTGACAGACAGAGATCACAAGCAGGCAAAGAGGGAGGCAGAGAGAGAGAGAGGAGGAAGCAGGCTCCCTGCGGAGCAGAGAGCCCGATGCAGGGCTCAATCCCAGGACCCTGGAATCATGACCTGAGCCGAAGGCAGAGGCTTTAACCCACTGAGCCACCCAGGGGCCCCTCAACTTAACTATTCTAAATGTTCCTCTATTCAAGATATTATACACTTCACCCGAACATGCTATGGAGTGGCAGACAGATCAGCTGCCAAAGGTGAGAGTAAAATGACAGATTGTTAAGAATACGTAAGTATCTATATTCAAACACTATTATTTATATTTTTACAGAATATACAAGAAAAAAAGTTGGAAAGTGACAGGAGGCAAGAAGCAGAACAAAGTCATGAGTTAGTATTAAACCTTGACAATAACTACAATATATTGCAAATTATTTACAAAGCAGCTATTACTTATAGAATTATATTACTTATATACTTATAGAGTTACTATAGTTTCAGTCCTTTTGTACATAAAAATTAGACAAAATCATAGGATAAAAATAGTAAGAATAAAATTTTGAACATATACTTATTTATAAAATTGTATAAATTAATTGCAATGTGTGTGTTTTTTTTTAAGTACTCAGTGACCTCCCTGTACAGAGTACTCTACAATGTTCTACACAGTGACACAAAAGAAACAAAGCCATATGGGTAGGAAAGGAGGGCACAGAGGATTGAAAGTGTTTTAAGTGGAATAAATGCTCAAAAATATATATATAAATACATATAGAGAAAAATGAGAGTGACTAAATATTATGTAGTAGGTGCCATAATGAATCTACAAATGAACATAGTAAATTGGAATTAACAAAGCAGTAAGACTGAAGTCTGGATGAACATTTTGGATTTTTCAGAAAGGCAACAGAGAGTCACTGCAGGTTCTTGATCGTGGGAGTGAAAACATGAAAGCAGTGTCTGAGAAAGAATTCTAACAGCTGTGTGTAGGATGAGTTGGAGGGAAAAAGAGACTAGAGACAGGGAATAAACAGCTACAAAGCTGTTGAAGTACAGAAGCATGAATTATACCTACAAAGCACGACGATGTACAGAAGCACAAAGTACGTGACACATATAATAAAAACTAAGACAACATAGACACTGTGCAAAAAATGAGTAAATGAGAAAATACGAGGCATTCCTTATATTTATTAAATTACATACTTTTATAACACCTCAGTACTACATTCAACATGTAGACATAGGTCTTTTAATTTAATAAGGTATTAAATGATCAGTATGCATAATAATACCAACCTCTATAGGACTGGAATAAGAATAAAATTGTTATTATTAAAAGAATTCTCTAATTGTAAATGTTACATAAATATTAATTGCTGCAGTTTCTTAGGGAAGAGATAGTTGTGATATAATGGAAATGCTCCAGCCATAAAGTTGAAAGATGTGAATTCAAATTCTGGTTCTAATACATAATGGTAATTTTAGTGGACCTTAAGCAAGTCATTTAACCATTCTGAGTAACTATTTCTTGTCTCTTCTTTTTTATTCAGGTATAATTAACATACAGTGTTATATTAGTTTCAGTTACACAATATAGTGATTCCACAATCTATACATTACTTAGCGCTCATCACAATAAGTGTGCTGTTTAATCCCCTTCACCTATTTTACCCATTGCCCCCACCCGCCTCTCCTCTGGTAACCAGAGTCTGGGTTTTTGTCTGTTTTTTTATTTGTTCATTTGTTTCTTAAATTCCACATATGAGTGAAATCATATGGCATTTGTCTTTCTCTGACTCAATTCACTTAACATTGTATCTTCAAGATCTTTCCACGTTCTTGCAAACAGCATAATTTCATTCTTTTCTGATGGCTGAGTAATATTCCATTGCCTGTATTTATCTACCACTTTGTTATCCATTCATCTATAGATGGACACATGGGCTGCTGCTGTATCTTGGCTATTGTAAATAAGGCTGCAATGAACCTCAAGGTGCATATATCTTTTCGAAGTAGTGTTTTCACTTTCTTTGGGTAAATACCCAGTAGTGGAATTACTAGAGCATATGGTAGTTCTATTTTTAGTTTTTCAAGGAACCGCCGTACCATGTTCCATAGTGGCTGCACCAGGTTGCATTCCCACCAGTGGGTGCATGAAGCTTTTTTCCATGTCCTTCCCCACACTTGTTATTTCCCATTTTTTTATTTTAGCCACTGTTACAACTGTGAAGTGAGATCTCATTGTTGTTTTGATTTGCATTTCCTTGATGATTAGTGAATTTGAGTCTCTTTTCATGTGCCTGTTGGTTGTCTATATGTCTTCTTTGGGAAAAAGTCCATTCATGTCCTCTGCCCATTTTTAAATTGGATTGTTTGCGTGTGTTTATGTGTTGAGTTGTATGTTCTTTATATATTTTTTATATCAACCCCTTATCATTTGCAAATATCTTCTCCCATTCAGTAGGCTGCCTTGTGGTTTTGTTGATGGTTTCCCTCACTGTGCAAAAACTTTTTATTTTGGTGTAGTCTCAATAGTTTAATTTTGCTTTTGTTTTCCTTGCCAAAGGAAGTATAAATACAAAAATGTCCTATGGTTGATGTCAAAGAGATTACTGCCTATGTTTTCTTCTAGGAATTTTATGGTTTCAGGTCTAGGCCTCTAAACCATTTTGAGTTTATTTTTATGTATGGCATAAGAAAGTGGTCCAATTTCATTCCTTTTCATGTAGCTGTCCAGTTTTCCCAATACAATTTGTTGAATAGACTCTCTTATTCCCATTGCATATTCTTTTTTTTTTTCCATTTTATTTTTTCAGCGTAACAGTATTCATTCTTTTTGCACAACACCCAGTGCTCCATGCAAAACGTGCCCTCCCCATTACCCACCACCTGTTCCCCCAACCTCCCACCCCTGACCCTTCAAAACCCTCAGGTTGTTTTTCAGAGTCCATAGTCTCTTATGGTTTGCCTCCCCTCCCCAATTGCATATTCTTGCCACCTTTGCCACAGATTAGTTGATCATATAACTGTGGGTTTGGTTCTGGGCTGCCAATGCTGTTTCACTGATCTCTGTGACTATTTTTGTACCAGTACCATACTGTTTTCATTACTAAAACTTTGCAGTATATCTCAAAATCTGGAATTGTGACACCTCCAGTTTTGTTCTTTTTCAATATTGCTTTGGCTATTCAGAATCTTCTATTGTTCCATATAAATGTTGGGATTATTTTTTTATTTTTGTGAAAAATGCACCAACAGCATTTTGACAGAGGCTGCATTATCTGCAGATTGCTTTGGGTAGTATGGACATTTTAACAATATTGGTTCTCCCAATCTATGAGCATGGACTATCTATTTGTATCTCACCTTCAATTTCTTTCATAAATATTTTATAGTTTTCAGAGCACAGGTCTTTCTTTCACTTCCTTGTTTATTCCTAGGCATTTTATTCTTTTTGGTGCAATAGTAAATGGGATTCTTTTCTTAATTTCTCATTCTGCTACTTCATTATTAGTATAGAACTGCAAGATTTCTGTATATTGATTTTGTATCCTGCAATTTTACTAAATTTATTTACCAGTGTTAGCAGTTTTTTGTTGGAGTCTTTCAGGTTTGTATGTATAGTATCATGTCATCTGCAAATAGTTAAAGGTTTACTTCTTCCTTACCAATCTGGATGCCTTTGACTTCTTTTTCTTATCTGATTGCTATAGCTAGGTCTTCCTTCCAGTACTAGGTTGGATAAAAGTGCTGAAAGTGGACATATTTGTCTTGTTCCTGATCTTAGAGGAAAAGTTTGATTTTTCATCAATGAATATGATGTTAGACATTGGTTTTTCATATATGGCCTTTATTATGTTGAGGTATGTTCCCTCTAAACATGCTTTGTTGACAGTTTTTATCATAAATGGCTGTGGTACTTTGTCAAATGCTTTTCTGCATCTACTGAGATGACTATATGGTTTTTATCTTTTCTCCTGTTAATATGATGTATCACGTTGATTGATTTGTGAATATTTAACCACCCTTGCATCCCTAGAATAAATCCTACCTGATCATGGTGAATGATTTTTTTAACTTATTATTGAATTCAGTTTGCTGACATTTTGTTGAGAATTTTTGCATCTATGCTCATCAGAGATAGTGGCCTATGGTTTTCTTTTTTTGTAGTATCTTTATCTGGTTTTGGTATCAGGATAATGATGGTCTCATAGAATGAATTTGGCAGCTTTCCTTTCTCTTCTAATTTTTGGAAAAACTTGAGGAGAAAACATATTAACTCTTTATTTTTTCTAAAGTCTTCATTTTAAAGTAATATCTACACCCAACGTGAGGCTTGAACCCATAACCCCAATATCAAGAGTTGCACACTCCAACTGAGCCAGTCACGCGCCCCTTAACTCACCTTTAAATGTTTGGAAGAATTCACCTGTGCAGCCGTCTGGTCCTGGACTTTTGTTTCTTGGGAATTTTTTGATTATTGATTTAATATCATTGGTAGTAATCTGTCTGTTCAATATTTTTATTTCTTCCTGATTCAGTTTTGGAAGATACATACATCTAGGAATTTATCCATTTCTTCTAGGTTGTCCGATTTGTTGCCATATAACTTTTCATAATATTCTCTTATAATCCTTTGTATTTCTGTGATGTTAATTTTTTTTTAATTTTTTTAAGTACTCTCCACACCCAGTGTGGGGCTTGAACTCATAACCCTAAGATCAAGAGTCACATGACAGAGAGAGCAAGGCACCCTTCTAATGCTGGTTATTTTTCCTCCTTCACTTCTGATTTTATATGAGTACCCACAATCCTTTTTTTATGAGTCTGGCTAAATATTTATCAATTTTGTGAACTTTTCAAAAAACCAGCTCCTAATAAAATCTTAAAAAAAAAAAAAAAAATAACAGCTCCTGGCTTCATTTCTGTTCTATTGTTGTTTTGTTTTGTTTTTAGTCTCCATCATTTATTTCTGCTCTAATCTTTATTATTTTCTTCCTTCTACTGGTTTGGGGATTTGTTTCTTCTTTTTCTAGGTCCTTTAGGTGTAATGTTAGGTTGTTTGAGATTTTTCTTGTTTGTTGATGTAGGCCTATATTACTGCTAACTTTCCTCTTAGAACAGCTTTTGTAGCATCCTAAAGATTTTGAACTATTGTGTTTTCATTTTCATTTGTCTCTACATGTTTTTTAAATTTCATTTTTGATTTCTTGGTTGGCCCATTCCTTGTTAAGTAGCAAGTTATTTAGCCTCCATCCATTTGTCTTCTTTTTGTGATTCATTTCTGGTTATAAAACTAGAATATAAAACCACTGTGGATGGAAAAGATGCATGATATGATTTCTATCTTTTTTAATTTGCTGAGACTGTACTATGCCCTAATATATGATGTATTGTGGAGAATGCTTCATGCGCATGTGAAAAAAATGTGTATTCTAATGTTTTGGGATGAAATGTGCTGAACGTATGTTAGATCCATGTGGCCCAATTTGTCACTCAAAGCCACTGTTCCCTTGTTGGTTTTCCGTCTGGGTGATCTATCCACTGATGTAAGTAGGGTGTTAAGGTCCCCTATTATTATTGGACTACTATCGATATCTTCCATTACCTCTGTTAATAGTCGCCTTCTGTATTTTGGTGCTCCTATGTTGTGTCCATAAATACTTAAAATTGTTATATCTTGTGGAATTGTTCCCTTTATCATGAGGTAGTGTCCTTCTTTGTCCCTTGTTACAGTCTTTGTTTTAAAGTCTATTTTTTCCAATAGAAGTACTGCTACCCAGCTTTCTGTTCACTTCCATTTGCACAATAAATGTTTCTCTATCCTATCACTTTCAATCTGCATGTGTCTTTAGGTCTGAAGTATGTTACCTGTAGACAGTACATAAATGGGTCTTGTTTTTTATCCAGTCACCCTATGTCTTTTGATTGGAGCATTTAATCCATTTACATTAAAAATAATTATTGATAAGTATATCCTTACTGGCATTTTGTTCCTTGTTTTATGGCTGTTTTTGTAATTCTTCTCTGTTCCTTCCTTCTCTTTCTCTCTTCCCCTATGGTTTGATAGCTTTCTTTAGTGATATTCTTTTTTTTTTTAATATTTTATTTATCTGACAGAGAGAAATCGAAATCATAACTAGGCAGAGAGGCAGGCAGAGAGAGAGGAGGAAGCGGGCTCTCTGCTCTGTGGGGCTCAATCCCAGGACCTTGAGATCATGACCTGAGCCGAAGGCAGAGGCTTTAATCCACTGAGCCACCCAGGTGCCCCTCTTTAGTGATATTCTTGAATTCCTTTCTTTATTTTTTGTATGTCTATTACAGGTTCTTGATTTGTGATTACCATTAGGTTTTTAAATAACATCCTATGCCTATAGCAGTTTATATTAAGTTGATAGTTGCTTAAGTTTGAACCCATCCTAAAAGCACTAAATTTTTACTTCCTCTCCCCTCATTTTATATATGTGAGCCCATACTTTACATCCTTTCATTTTGTGAATCCCTTGACTGATTTTTATAGATAGATTTTATTGCTTTTGTGCTTTAACCCTGTACATGTTTTATAAGTGATTTATCTATTTTTATTACTTGCAATTACCTGTAATATTTTTTCCTTTCCTAATTTTTTTTACTGAGTAACTATTTTTAATATGTAATACAAAAAACAATCTCTCATAAAGGCCTCAAGGAGTAATGAAATAAGCCATTAGAAAATCCCGACAGGGCTCCCTGCTCAGTGGGGAGCCTGTTTCCTCCTCTCTCTCTGCCTGCCTCTCTGCCTACTTGTGATCTCTGTCTGTCAAATAAATAAAATAAAATCTTAAAAAAAAAAAAAAAGACAATCCCGACATAGTATCTGAATTATTGTGAACGGTGAATGTGTTGTAAGGAGTGTGAAGAAGGAAGCCAGAAATAGGAGCCCATTTTGTCTGACCTTACTAGAGAGAAAACCACAAGTATTTTCAAAGAACCATAAAAACCATCCCCTTCTCCATATTATTTTAATAAGTACAAAAAAATTCCCTGAAATATCTTATTAATGCTCCATTTTAGAAAATGCCCTCTGATGTATAAGATCTAATTCACAGCAGCTTAAAAAGGAATGGTCAAAAGTTATACTGCCAACAGGACTTTGAAACCAACAATAAGAGGCAATCCATGATTTTTTTCCTTAGGTTACAGATACAAGTATTCACATTTCTAATTCTAGTATTTATTATTTTAAAAAGAAGTAAAAAGGGACACGGGACCCCCCCCCCCAAAAAAAAAGCCCAGCCCAAGGGAACTTAAATAGTGGAAAGGTAGGGAATAAATAAAGTTGAAGTTTATTTATCTTAAGCAAGACTTTTATAGATTATGATAGAAATTAATGAATTTAAAGTTCCTTGGTGAGATCACCCCACCAATGGATTCCTAAAGTATGAGTTAGGGAATAGTTTATAAAATTAACTGCAGAGCACTTTCAGCTCAATGAAGTTTGAGAAATAACATTTAAAGGAGATAAAAGGGGCACCAGGCTGGCTCAGTCAGTAGTGTGCAACCCTTGATCTTGGAGTTGTGAGCTCAAGCCTCACGTTGGGTATAGAGATTACTTAAAAAAAATTAAAAAAAAAAAACTTAAAAAAATAAAAATAAATAAAGGGAATATAAATAAACAGTATTTATAAAAATTTCCTGTCTAGCCTAGACCGATCAGGTTCTACTTGGCTAGTAGTTTTCAGCAAACTATTCATTCATTCATTCATTCAACTCTGTACAATATACTAAAGAAAGTACTGTGAGGATTACAAACATAGTATGAGAACCAGCATCGAAGAAATAAGATCAGTACATACAAAAAAAGTCGCATGACAAAAGTATAAATAAAATATTTGTGCAAGGACCAAGAAAGCTCTAGGGAGTGTATAAATTGAATCTGGGCATAGGAAAACTAGAAAGAGGGAGGAAGAAAGGAGCTATAGGTGGAATGACCAGTGTAACGTAATGACAGAGGCCAAAAGAGGAATTTACAAGAAGGAAGTGGCTAGAGCATAGGGATTGAAATTAAATTATCAGAATGTCAGATCTGGAACCAGACTGCATACTGGCATAGAGGACTTGAACTTTATTTGCATAAACTAAGAGTTTATGAATAAGGGGAGATGAAGAAAAAGGTTTAAAATAGGAATATTAATCTTACATAATGATTAAAATATAGAGTAAGGAGGAAAAATGGAGTCAGAAAAGCTGCTGTTAGGTTTAACTGTAGAAATAGTTTATCAAACAGGATCATAACAAAAACTCACATCCACCCAACTTGTAGTACAGCTAAATCATAGTTTAAGAAAAATTATGTACACATTTAACTCCATAAAGTTAATCTTAACGCACTCAGTGGGGGTCAGATCTCACCCACCCCAAAATCCAATGCATTTATTCTCCAAAGTAAACAGGAGATGGGAACTATGATTCTATATCCTCTCAGTCAGTACCAATCCCTGTATGCCTCTTACAGCATGAGCATCTAATTCTACTCTGGAGGAGATGTACTTTCACATAACATATTACCTAGTCCTAAGCAAACCACTTCATCAAGCACTCCACCAAAGAAAAAGAAAACAGTAATCTGCTCTAGCACTAGAGGAAACGTCAGGCTTAATGGAAAACAATACTACATTGTATTTTATGTGCTATTTGAGAAACTCTCAAGAAAGATTTTGGCTCAGGGCGCAGGGTGGCTCAGAGGGTTTTAGGCCTCTGCCTTTGGCTCAGGTCATGATCTCAGGGTCCTGGAATTCAGCCCTTCGTCTGGCTCTCTGTTCAGCATGGAACCTGCTTCTCCCCCTCTCTCTCTGCATGCTTCTCTGCCTACTTGTGATCTCTCTGGCAAATAAATAAGTAAAATCTTAAAAAAAAAAAAAAAAGAATAATTTTGGCTCAATTTTTGTTTCACATACCAATTTTGGGGCCAAACCTCTGCTTAATGCCTTTTGTTTCCCTCATCTTTGGCATTTTAAGCATATTGGAGATAGCAAAACAGGGATTTACTTCAAAAGAATTATTTGAGGGCAGAAAAATTCCTGGAAAAGTGAAATGTTTTAAGAATTAAAACCAGGCAATAAAATCTCTAAAAAAAAAAACAAAAAGAATTAAAACCAGGCAAATTTTTAAAAAGTACCTGAGGGTGGGTAAGGTTACAGAAAGCATGGGCAAAGTATGAAACACCTGTCCTCCATGGAACTTAGGTATAAAAACAATAATAATATGTCTCTTTATTTCCCCCATAACCAACTAAAATCCCTTCCCCGAGTCAACATTTTCAAATACTATATAAAGTCCTGACAAACTATTTATTAATAGTCTTTTATACCATATGAACATTTACTAAAAACTAACACAATTTAGGAAAGAAAAGTGTTTTTATTTTTATTTTTTTTAAAGATTTTATTTATTTATTTGAGAGAGGAGTATAAGCTACGTACAGAAGCAGAGGGAAAGGGAGAAGCAGTCTCCCCACTGAGCAGGGAGCCAATGTGGGGCTCGATCCCAAAACCCTGAGATCATGACATGAGTGGAAAGCAGACACTTAACAAAATGAGTCACCCAGGCAACCCAAGTGTTTTTATTTTTAAAGAACAAACTTGTGTTTGCTTTGCCTACCTGACAAAGTATTTCCAAGTCACTTATTTATCCAATGCCTATTGAGAAACTACTATATGTAGGTGCTAGATGCTAAGTACAAAATGAAATAAAATATAATCCACTCCTTTCAAAGAGTTTAATAATCTAATGAGGGAGACATACTATAATTCATATAATCATGTTATAACCAGAGTATATGCAGGATACCACAGAAGCAAAGAAAGGGGTCTGGAAAGGCGTTTTTTAAGAAGTATTAAGTAAATTTGGAAGGTCAGGTATAAATTAAAGCTGTGCTTCCTAAACTTGATTGTGCATCAGAACCACATCTAGAGGTAATGTCTAGGCGTTGCTTAAGAGTTAAAATCTTAAATCACCAGAGGTGGAGCCAAGAAATCTGTATTTTTAACCACAAGAGATTTGGAATCACAGCCAGGTTTTGGTAGAAGTGAGCCAGAAATACAGACAAACCATTCCAGGCACAAAGAATGGCTCAGTATGGTCAGAATGTGTGAAATACAGACAGAAGATCAGAGAGAAATCAGAACAAGAGTAGTGACATTTCAAACAGGACCTATGTAATTGATGTGAACTTCCAAAATAAAAGGCAGTCATTTGTGTCATGTACTTCAACAAATGATTTGTGACATGAACTCATTTCTTACCAAGTATATGGGAAAATTAAATGCAAGTCCTTGCATCTCAAGACAAAGGTAAAATGCTCCCTTGAAAAACAAGCAAATTAAAAAATAAAAACAAAACAGAGCTCTACTCATCATTTTTATTAAATGTAACAATCATTTCTCTCAGCATACATAACTAGAATATAAACAAAAGTTGTACTATTTTTTAACTTAAAAATGTTCCATAATATATAAAAATAAATTCAAACTGTATTTTGAAATTCAGTCTTTAAAACTAAAAATTGTTCTTAATGATTTTAAGTTTCCAAACTCTTATTTTATAATAATTTGTTACTTCCTAGGAATTTAGTTAGAGATATCTTTATACTTAATTCCAGGAAGGAGTAAAGTAAAATAAGTCACCAATAAAAGGAATATTCACCATAAACAGGCTAAAAGCCAAATTGAATCTTGTATATTGATCTCTGCTCATAAAAAAAAGATGGCTTTAAATCCCCAATTCATTCCCCCAAAAAGACGTCATAAACAGAGAGGTAGACAGGCAATCATGTGAAACAGGAGTAAGTTGTGTTTTTTTTTTTTAAAGATTTTATTTATTTATTTGACAGACAGAGATCACAAGTAGGCAGAGAGGCAGGCAGAGAGAGAGGAGGAAGCAGGCTCCCTGCTGAGCAGAGAGCCCGATGCGGGGCTCTATCCCAGGACCTTGAGATCATGACCTGAGCCGAAGGCAGAGGCTTTAACCTGCTGAGCCACCCAGGTACCCCCAGGAATAAGTTTTTTTTTTTTTTTAAGATTTTATGACAGACAGAGATCACAAGTAGGCAGAGAGGCAGGCAGAGAGAGAGAGGAGGAAGCAGGCTCCCTGCAGAGCAGAGAGCCGGATGTGGGACTCGATCCCAGGACCCTGAGATCATGACCTGAGCCAAAGGCAGAGGCTTAACCCACTGAGCCACCCAGGCGCCCCCAGGAATAAGTTTTTAAAGAACATTCTTCAGAACCTAGGGGCAAACCTATCAATTATAATATATAAAATATATCCTATGGTTATATTCTATTTTTTAAAAGTTCCTCTAAATCTTACTTAGACCGTTTAAACATATCATAATAACCTATAGACCCAACAAAGATTTACTTACTAAAGTGAAAACTATTGCCAAATTATGCAGAGTAAGTCCCTGGAGGAACACATAGGGTACAGAAGCAACGGCAGTTAAAAGCCAAAGGACTAACCACATAGCCCTATTAGAGGAGAACCAAATGACAAATTATAATAATTGGCTAATTACAAGAATAATACCTGTAAACTTGATATAGCAAACCATTCTTTCTCAGACTTAATTTAATATACTTTTTAAAATGGTAATATTATCAAGTTGCCTTAATTTCCAGATGAAATCCAGGAATTAAATTAGAGTTCTGTCAGCTTCTCAGGCTAAAATGATCTATTTACATAGAATGTAATATATCTTTGTTTTCTGCGTCATTCACTGCTTTCTTTCTGCTCCTGCAGCACATTACACATATCTCTACTTGCTTTCTATTGCAAGGATCTGAATCCTGCAAAGAGGGTACTATTATGACCACATAACAGCCAAGGAAACGGGCTTAGCATGATGAAATCACCACTAACCCAGGTTTCAAACTCAGATCTGGTTGCAAAGCTCTTTCCGCTCTGCCTCAAAGGAGGAGAGGAGCACAGAACTAAATAAATCAAACCTAAGTAACTGAATTGAGTGCAGCTTCTTCTATAACTATGTTGGTAGTTGCAAAAACAGCTCTATCATATCTGACAAACCAAATGTGGAGAACATGTATCTGGCTGGAGACGTGGGGATTTTTTGCCTAGTACCTGAACTCCCTCGTGTAATTAGGAAATATCCCATTTTACGAGTCTTCATAGACGGCAGAAACCACCCCCATTTATAGAAGCTAAAAATGCCATAGTCATTCTTCCTGTCACCCTTTCAGCATGAACATAGGCACTTTAATCTATGCTCTGCCAATACGACATTTCCACCAAGGACTCTAAATTAAGAGCTAGAGACAGTAAGAACCTGGGCCAGCAAAGGCTGGATTTTGGCAGCAGGCAGCAGCAGCAACATTAAGTTTCCCAAGATAATGGTAGCAGCTATGCAGTAACAGAGTCTAGCCAGCAACATGTGGCAGCATTATTGTCACTGGGTGATTTTATGCCATGATTTCCAGATGTCTTTCTTGCTACCTAGTCTAACATGTTCCTGGCTACATATACCCTTCCCAGCAATATGGAGAGCTAATCAATATGCTTTCAATAAATTACTTTTCTACTTGAATCAGTCAAAATTGCCCACAATTAAAAACCCAGACTAAAGCATTTAATAATTAAATGACACTAAACAATTATACTTTATCAAATCTTTTTACTTATAAGGTATTGACTGTTGTTTTATATAATTTTATATAATTTGCCATCATGGTCTTAAGTAACAGCTACTTTATACATGATGGTATGTGTTAACAACAATAAAAAACCCTTCAAATAAGGCTTCTTCAACTCTTCCATAGCAACGAAAATGCAAAAATAACAATTGTCTAAGGGTCATTTTCACTGAAGTTCAGAGTTAAGCTTTATTAAGAATTCTTACCTGTCAGGAATACCTAGCCTCTTGACACTTCTGTAAACAGAGAGAGTATTTGCAACATGTCGATAATTAAACCAGAACCGGGATGTACATACCTAAAGTATTAAAACAAATATATTATTGTTATGAATCAAAATAAGCCACCAAGTTATAGAGTTATCTCTCGTGAAGTAGGATTTAGAGATGCCTTAAAAAAAGAGTACATCATAATATAGGCTTACAAACAGGAAAGCATATAAAGAACTGTCAATAAAACCAAGCTCTCTAGAAAGAGGTCTTTCATAACTGCTATTAAATAAAAAGATCATCAGCTTAAGAGAAACCAGCTCTTTGGGGAATTTAATCAAATACTGAACCAACTTAGTTACTCTCAATTTATGTGATTCTATAATGTTCCTAAGTCTAAAAGATTAAATTCTTTAAAATCAAAGGCAATGCTCATAATCTCTTCACAGAATAGAAAATTAACTATATTGGGTTATATAATATTCCTTTCACTCTGGACTGCTTCCTAATTCCAGTTATGAAAAATGCTAGATAGACAGATTAACATACAAAGCACTTTTACATGCACATAAGAGAATATATTGTAAATAAGCTGTTGAACCAAATAGAAAACTAGAAACAATCCAAAAAAGTTTTACATTTAAAAAAACAACAACAAACTGATTCCTAAAAATGATAACAAAGGTATTAGGCAAATCTAACGCTATGCCTCAAAAAATCATCCCTATGGGAAATCCATTCTAAAAAGTATACCTACCCGCACCCCCCAGCACCCTCTCAGACTCCTATCACATGCCTCTGCTGGTCATGGGTATAATGACAGCTTTGAGAATCATAAATGTTCCTGCCCCTGCAAATGGAAAGGAACTATAAGATATTTTTATTAAAATGAATTTTCAACCTGGAATCCAATAAGGAAAAGACTATAATTTTTTACTACATTGAAATGTAAAATTCCATGTGTCAAAAAATCACAAAGTCCTAAATGAAATAAAAAAAAACTTGAAATAATTGTAACTCAATTAAAAAAAAAAAGGAACCACCCAATTTTCAAAAATAGGAAAAGGATGAGACCAACCATTTCATAATAAAGGTATTCAAAATGGACAATAAGCTCTTAAATATGGTCAAGTTTTACCATAATTTAAAAAACACAAATTGAATTTGATGAATATTTAAAAGTCCATGACAATTCATAGTATTGACAATTGTGTGTGGAAATAAATAACTCATATCATGCTGTTGGGAATGTAAACTAATACAAACCTTCTAAAGGGGTAATTTGCAAGATATATCAAGTTTGAATATATATTTATCTTTTGATTTATCTTATATAAGTACACAAAAATATGTAATCAAGAATTTTCATTATAACATTGCCTGTACTAGCAAAAATTGAAATCAAAAAGCTAGAAATCTACAAATTCCATAACTTGAGCAGAACCAGTTTAATTTCTATCTGAATTAATCATAACAAAAACCAGTATATTCAGTGCAATTTACCACACCCAAAAGGCTTTTCTTGCTATTATAGTATTTCAGCATAAAC
The DNA here is from genome assembly GCF_922984935.1 of Meles meles. Classification (NCBI taxonomy): domain Eukaryota; kingdom Metazoa; phylum Chordata; class Mammalia; order Carnivora; family Mustelidae; genus Meles; species Meles meles. The sequence continues at coordinate 151,949,831 of NC_060066.1, read as the reverse complement.
CTAAGAAAACTGCCTGCCTTTTAACCAGCAATTTACTGAACATGAAATGAAGGGGGCAAAAGAGTAGGGACCAAGAAAAAACAACTTAATATAAATTATTCATATTCTCAAAATGAAATTTAAAAAAAAAAGCCAGTAGTAAGACAGCTTGTGATATGATCCATTAGTCTTTTTAAAAGGAGAGAGGGATAGATACAAATGTAATTATATGCATTGGAAATTTCTCTTTTTTTTTTTTTTTTTAAAGATTTTATTTATTCATTTGACAGAGAGAGAGATCACAAGTAGGCAGAGAGGCAGGCAGAGAGAGGGAGGAAGAGAGAGGGAGGAAGCAGGCTCCCTGCGGAGCAGAGAGCCCGATGCGGGGCTCGATCCCAGGACCCTGAGATCATGACCTGAGCCGAAGGCAGTGGCCTAATCCACTGAGCCACCCAGGCGCCCCTGCATTGGAAATTTCTGAAAGGATGCACAAGAAAATAATAAGTGATCATAGAGAATAAAAATGGGAATCAAAGAAGGGTACAGGGATTTTTCAGTTCATACCCCTACTCACTGTACTTCTTTTAAACCATAAGTAAGGGTTATCATTATAACTTTTTTTTATTAAACAGGAGCAAAAATGATTTACTCAAAGCAGATCTTGAAACTAAAAAGGGAATCCAATTTTCCTTCTATCTCCCTCTGGCGGCGAAAGTTTCTCAGTCACAGTACAATGGCAAAGGGGAATTCCATTTACCTCTGATCATTTAGTCACGACAAAGTAATTCAAACTGGTAGAGAAACATATATTTTTAAAATCTGAATTACATAACATTGAAAAAAAATGCATGTTTAGTACTTTCAACTTGGCCCTGGTCAAATTTCAAGATTTTCCATTTTAGAAAGCACAATTCACTAAAGTCTCACTTTACGAAGTCTGAGTTAATGTGTAAAATATTGCACACAATACAAAACTGCAGTTGTTGTGAAATGCTCAGTAATAATTCTTTTTCATCCTCATTTCATTTCTCATCTGAGACACAAGTTACTGAGGCTGAAGAGGGGCTCAGTTAGAGCTTTCCCAAACAAGGAATGCTTCATGTGTGTGCAATGTAAGCTAAAAGGCTCTTATTCTAAAGGATGAGCCCTTTGGCAATTAGTTGTCTGAACATGGGCATTTACTCCCTTTCTTAAGAATTCCCATAGAGAGGGGGCACCTGGGTGGCTCAGTGGGTTAAAGCCTCTGCCTTCGGCTCGGGTCATGATCCCAGGGTCCTGGGATCGAGCCCCACATCGGGCTCTCTGCTCCGCAGGGAGCCTGCTTCCTCCTCTCTCTCTGCCTGCCTCTCTGCCTAGTTGTGATTTCTCTCTGTCAAATAAATAAAATATTGAAAAAAAAAAAAAGAATTCCCATAGAGAGACTAGTCATTGAAGAGCCCCTAGTTTCTGAAGAGCAAGTTATCCTCCAAAATTGCTGGATCATGGCCTGTCTCCTGATTAAGTTTCCGTCTCTTTTAACTGGTCACCAAAAACCTATCTCCTTATCTTGAGCAGCTTTTGTTCGATTCCTTCATAAAATCTCTTTTGAAGGGTAACATATAGGTTTTCTTTGTGGAAGAACAACAAAATGACCCATGAGGCCCCTTCCTTTTTCACAAAAATTTGCTTCCTTTCCTGACTCATTTCCTCATTCTTTCTTCCAGTCAACCCTTTTCTACAATTTTTTCATGAAGTCAAATTTATTATCTCTTCTAATCATGTAATAAATGTCATTAAATAAATCCTCAGCAGTGAAACTATTATCCAAATACTTTCCAAGTGCAGGGGAAAAAAAACTGATGATGTGTATTCTATTAAGGAAATTAAAAATACAAATTTATAAATCCAGATAAATTAAGATGGTAATTTATGCCAAGAAAAAAAAAAGGCAGAAGGAAAAAACTGGCCAATAAGCAAACCTTACTAAAAATCAAAACAGTTCAAATTAAAACAAAATTTAATTTGTTACCCAGCAGTTAAAAAGAAATGGCAAAGGTTACTAATACACAGTTGTTTTGCAATTAGAAAAGAGGTATAGCATTTCTAGAGAGCAGTTATGCTCCATAACTTCCCAGCCTTATAGCTTAGGAATCCATCCTAAAGAGATAATCAGTCAAGTTCACAAAGGTATATTTTTACGGCTGTCCAACACAGCTTTGTTTAAAACAAAAAGTTTAGAATCTAAATGCCCATGAACTAGAGATTATGGTACATTCATAAAATACAAAATAATAAAGACTTTGGAAATGATTATGCATCTCCTTATTGACAGGGGAAGATCTCCAAGATATACTGCTAAGGGAATGCAAAATAACAGGTATAAGATGACCCTCATTACATAAAATCATTTATCTTTAGGCCTGTATATGAAGACAAAGGCCAGAAGAATCAAAATGTGAATTCTGGCATGTGTGGGACTTGAAGATATTTTCTCTTTCTTTTTCTTTTAAACTGAGGTGACAGTCAAGTCATCTAATATAAAATTAATCTGTCCCCTCCTAAACTTTTCTATATAATTTGATTTTCTATGATGATCATTTATTTTTGTGGGCAGAAAAAAAAAATTTTTAATACCGTAAATAGAGATTATCTACAAACTAATATTATAGATGAGAAATACAATTACTAATTTCATCATTAAAATAATTGTACATTTTATAAGATGCTTCTTTTAACAATAGCATCCCTAATATATTCTTATATTTATTTACATATCACCACTTGACAATACACTGAAACCCTAGAATATTAGTTGATACAGTCAATTTAAAATGTAGCCAATTCAAATTTAGGAATTTCTTATAAGATACGAGAAAACAATTTTTTAAAAAATTTGATTGACATAAAATTTCTCAGAAACGTAACTAATGTGAACAGCAACATATACCTTATCAAACATACTTCCTAGGGCACCTGGGTGACTCAGTTGTTAAGCAACTGCCTTAGGCTCAGGTCATGATCCCAGGGTCCTGGGATTGAGCCCCACTTCAGGCTCCCTGCTTGGCAGGAAGCCTGCTTCTCCCTCCGCCACTCCCCCTGCTTATGTGCTCTCTCTCTCTCTCTTTGTCAAATAAATAAATAAAATCTTTAAAACAACAACAACAACAACAAAACATACTTACCAAAACAGCCCAGTTGTTTGTATGGCCACTTCTAAAGAACTGTTCTGCTTGATCCTACAAGGCAAATAATATCAAAAACATTAGAAAAGCCACGTTTCTGAGAATAAAGACTGAATGAAGAACAGTTAAGATTCATGGAGTCTTTAGTTAAAATGACAGTAAGTTATCATTATGCAAATTTATAAAGGTTCTAGTATTTGATCTCATAAAGGACAAATGTTTTAATTTTGTTGGGGGACATGGAGGAGGGCTGCTTGTTTTTAAACAGTTTATCTCAAACACAACCAGCTCTTCCTCATATGCTTCTAGTTTTCCATTCAGTCTTCAAATTGTGAACAACTGACTTACTTTCATGCCCTGATTCTACACATAACAATTAATACTCTTCTTATTGAAGTCTCATTCACTACTTCCTACTCTGTGCTGGATGCTTCCAGTAACTTTATTTGAACACAGCAATATATTTGATTGAGCACATTCTCTAGCATGCCTCCATGTACCATTTCCCTAATCTGTTAAAGTCTGAACCATATCTGCCATTGTAACATCCAATAATATCAACACCTAATGAATATATTTATTATACATTAAAATTACAGTGAATATAAACCTTAGTGGCCCCAGATCTGCTACCAAACAGTATTAATTATGAGAGGAGTCATACTGCCTGGATTCAAATCTGGACCCTACTATATACTAGCTGTAAAAGCTTAGGAAAGCTTCTCTTATGCCTCCATTTCTCCATCTATAAAATAGTAATATATTACCTGATACACACAAGGTACAAATGGTGACTGGAACACAGTAATTGCATAACAAATGTTAGCTGTTTTAATTTTCAGATGGCAAGAAAATTTTAAGGAGAATAAAACAAAAAATTCCCTCAAATACATATATATGTATTTTTTAACCTTTCTCAACAGCTGTCTAGACGCAAAAGAAAACAGTGTGCTATGGTGGATAAAGCATTAGTTTAAAAATTTGAAGATTTGGGCTTTAGCCCAAATCCTATCCCACACATAGCTCTGAGACTGGGATAAGTCACTTAGCTTGTTAGACTTGAAAGTAAGATCTGACCCAATAATCTCAAGTATCCTGTCTAGCTGAAAATTCTTACATCATTAAGACTTCAGTGAAAAATTTGATATGACAAAATTCTTCTGTGATTTATTTTTTTGTTTTTTATTTAGACAATACAGGCACTGCAAAGTTACTTATTCATTCTACATATAATGAATGGAGCACCTATTATGTGCCAGTTACATGTACTGTACAGTGCTACAAAAATTATGCTGCTTTATCTGAAGAACGCCACAGTTCAATAAAGAAGCATGCAAACATGTTACACTGCAATGTAACATTAATTCATTCATCACATTCATTGGGTGCCATGTGCCAGCCATTGTCCTGAGTGAAGAGAACACAATGAAGGGCAAAAATAGTCATAGTACTTGCCTCCAAAGAGGATTTTATCCCCTTGATAGACACACATTAAGCAGATGAGAGCAAACTACAAATTCTATAGAGATAAGATACACAGTATCATGAAAGAGTACAATAGACTCCCAGATAGACCTGACCTGACCTGACTGTGGCTGTGGGAAGTGGGAAGGCATCAGTGAAGTCTTCCCTAGAGAAGTGACCTTTACTTAGTATTCAAAAGATGAAGAGAAGAGGGAAGATAATTCCAGACAGAAGGAACACCCTCCCTAAGGCAAAAAGGAGCTTTGAGAAACTAAAAGATTAGCACAACTAGAAGTCAAAGAAAGAGAAGAGTAGGGCCTTGTTCATGGGTCATAATGAAGATTCTGTTCGCTATCTTTAAGGAACCATAAGGTGTTTATGGGTGACAGGTTTATGGGTGACTGATTTGCATTTTTAAAAGTTACTCTGGCTGCAGCTTAGAAAACAGACTGGAAAGAAAAAAGTCTTGAGGCCAAACAGTTAGGGAGCTACTAGACTCTTAAGTGAAAGATGAAGGAATAACAGATACTACAAAGCAAATATGGATTATAGCAGAAGAATGCTACACTAGCTAAGTGTACAAATTACAAGAGTATAAGCAAAGCAAGGGATAAGGAAAGACTCTACAGAGGTTATGCTTTTATTGCATCTTAGTAAGAAGACAGAAGAAACAAAAAGTATTAAAAAATCATGGTTAATGTGAAAAAGCACAGAAACAACATAACAACAAAAAAAATGGTATCAAAATGAAATATACAAGATAATCCACTAAATTAAAGGAGAAAAACAACAAAACTTCTATTCATATTTGTATTTTATAAAAATATACCTTATAAATATTGACTACATAGATTACCAGCAATTCATGGATACAGCGAAAGGGTGCATGCACATCTTTTCTAACTGGAAGATATGTATTCAAAAAGTTTAGAACTCATTGGTCTAAACTCAAGATACTTAGGTGGTAAAAAAAAAAAAAAAGAAAAAAAAAAAAAGATACTTAGGTGGTACAAAGAACAGACTTCAATAAGAAGATCACAGAGTGGGCTGAAACCAGATTATGATGTTTAAATAAACTTTCCTCTGTATGCAATGGGAAAACACTGAAAGGATTAAATCAAGAATAACCTGACTGGGTTTGCATTTTCCGAAGACTAATCTAGCATTTAAGTGAGGGGCTTTGGAAACCTGGGGGAAACACGATAGTTCTTGCAACAGTCTAGGCAAGAGATGAGCAAAGCCCACATTAAGCAACTGAAAGGTGAAAGCAATTTTTAAAGTTCAGAACACAGAATGTAGTGATGATCAACACGCGGGATAAAAAGAGTTTATTAAAACAAACCGGTTTCTGACTTAGCAGCAGTCCCATAGAAGGTTGGCTAGGCAGAAGATGAAACTTCGGACATGGATTTGCAAATGTTTGCTAACCATCCCGGCCCCCTAGCCAAGAGGTTAGGAAGGCCTGAAAACAGATCTAGACTGCAGAACTGGCCTGAAGTACTATCAGAGTACTAGATAGAGTAAAAAAGCTTTATAAAGGCCAGAACGTCTTGTGACTCCAAAATGCAACACCGTACCCATATGACTCCTATCAAAGGGGAGCAGTGTAGTTTAGTAGTAGAAAAGTAGGTGCTTCACTCCTGTGCTCACATATCGACTTCTAGGTACTGCACACTCGTTCGGTCATGGATCAGGTTCTCCCCCGTCTCCTGAGATCTGATTCTTTAAATTCGTCGTTTTAAAACGGCGAAACAGGTCGACCGCGTCCTAACCCATTCCCGATGACACCCTTCCCACACACATCCCAGTCAGCCTTAGTAAGACGCTGATGGGAATCGGGTATCAGCTGGTGCGCTCACAGCCACCATAGAGCTGACCTCCCAGGACCCTGTCGCTCGGAGGGCCTGACTCCTACCTCGATCTGACTAGCGGCCAAGCTGCCGAAGGAGAAAAGCAACAACCCTGCCAGGGCAGTCAAACCCCTGCTGAGAAAACAGGAGGCCACCATGATTCCCGGCTTCAGCTTCCCGCACCTGCAGGGGCGGAGCGAGTGCCGTAAAGCAGCACGGCGGCTTTTTGCGTGGCTTTTTTTTTTTTTTTTTTTTTTTTTTGCGACGCTAGCCCCACCTCCTTGAGGTCCGCCCTTCGGCCGCCGTTAGTAAACAGCCCTAGCACAGAGTTGAATTTCCCCCGGTGGCTGGGGCAGGGCAGTGGAAAGACTTTCATCCTTTATCTTTAGCTGCATTTCCAGTTTTTGTATTGTAAAATAGATACAACGTTTAAAAAGTTGTTTGAAAGGTGAGGGAGAAAAACCTGTGATCCCGTAAACTTTAAAAAGGTATTTACTATTCTGCATAGCGCTGCCAATTCTTTGAATATGTGAAGCTGTGTGTGAAGAGAGATGGTGCGGGAAGTGCAAGCCTTCGGGCACAAAAAGATGATTGATTGGATTAAATGGAAAAATGAGTGGTTGCTGCAATTAACGGGGCTGTTCTGAAAAGCTTGAACATGGAGAAATTGTTTAAATTTTTGTTTCTTCTGTAATTATGGAACAAAATTTACTTCAAAAAGAATCTGAGGATTTGATAAGATCATGTGTATTTCCATTATGTTCATTATAAGCATTCAGTTTTGAATCATTTCTCTCTAGCATGACAAAAACATGTCTATGCTACTTCGCCATCTTCATAATTTTAAAATCGAATGGTAACTTCAAATTGGCCTCAGACAAAGTAATTACCCCTCCATTGGACAATACAAAGTTTCCAAGTTTTACCATAAAAATAATATTGTAAAGCATACCTTTGTGCATGTGGCCTTTTACATTTGTTGAATTATATTCTTTATATAACTTCCTAGAACATGAATCTTAAGTCAAAATGTACAAAAATGTTAGTGCCTATCAATAATACTGCTTTCCAAAGTATACACTCACAGCGCCATAAAAATACAACCTAACACCAAATTATACTGTTTTTTTCCTTTCTAAATTCCTTGCTATAAAATGTTACCTCAAGGTGGTTGTACTCCTAGTTCCTTGACTGCTCTCAAGATCTGATGTGTTTCCTTGTGTTTGTAAACTATCTTATGTACTCTGATGTAAATATTCTGCTCATAGCTTTGTTATCCATATGAATTTGAATACCGTTATGAATACTTTTATGAAGAAGTGGCATTAACCTTGCCATTTTTTAATGCTATTGTTTTTCCTGGTCTCTTGTGTCCCTTTCCATTTTGTTTCTTTTGCTATTGTATTTTGTGATTGTATTTAATGTTAGGTAGTCAAATTTCGGGTTTTCCCTTATAAAGACAAGAAAGCACACTATCAGAGTATCTTACACCTGAAATGTCACAAGTTCATGCAGGTCTCAGATCAAGTCTTATTTTCTTTGATTTTAAATTTAACTGTTCAATTATACAGAATATATACCATGAGATGTTATGTGAGTTATCTATTGCTGCATAACAGACCACCCAAAACTCTGTAGTGTGTCCATAGCTAGAGAAAACAAGGGTGTAGAAATGGAAACATGATTCTAGGGAGCTATTCCTGTAACAATCTATTGTTTTTATCAAAATTGGTATTCCATTATCCAACAGGATTTTCTACATAATGCTTACCTTACCCGTTGACTCATAATTGTTCTCTTACTAAACATCATCAGAAATAAAGTACTTCTGGACTTCCTGTTCTCTTCAGTTAAAATTTATGTCTATTTTGGGGCCAGCACCATGTTATTTAGTCACTGTTTGTTTGTTTTTTTTTAAGATTTTTATTTATTTATTTGACAGACAGAGATCAGAAGTAGGCAGAGAGGCAGCCAGAGAGAGAGGAAGGGAAGCAGGCTCCCCACTGAGCAGTAAGCCTGATGCAGGGCTCGATCCCAGGACCCTGAGATCATGACCTGAGCCGAAGGCAGAGGCTTTAACCTACTGAGCCACCCAGGCGCCCCAAGTCACTGTTGTTTTTAATATGTTTTAATATTTGGCCATTAGGGCTAACCATTTTAGTATACTTAATTTTTCACAAAAATTCTTTGATTTTTGTGATTTTGCCCAGTAATCTGCCAAATGAATTTTATAATAATTTTTCCAAGTTATAAGAAAACAATACTATTTGTATTTTTAATGAGATTGTACAGAATCTATTAATAAATTTGAAAAAGCCTGACATCTTTATCATATTTAGTCCTTCATCCTGGAATATGGAACTCTCTCACTTATTTGTGGTTCCTTTTTTAAATTTCTTAGTAAAACCGTAAGCCAGAGATATCTAAATTAATCTACTTCCTAAGCATCATTAACATTTGTGGGTTTTTTTGTGTTGTTAACATTTGTTCTAATTCTTAATAGATTTCTCTTTTTTTTGTTATATAGGAAATACATATATAAAATTATAAATAGGTAATATCTATAATATTATGTATGCTGTTCAGTTATTGCTGATAGGCAGATCATATTTTCTAAGTACTCTTTCATTATTTTAATAAGAAGTATTTAATTGTATTAATAATGAAAATTACTTAAAACTTTTGTTTGACAAACTGTTTTGGCTTTTCTAGTTTTTTAATAATGTTATCCTCAAATTACTTTTTTGTCTCTTCCTTTCCAATATTATTTCTGGTATTCCTTTTTCACAATTTATATTACAGCTGAATACTAACTAATAATGTTGATAGCAAGATTTTCTTGCTTCATTTTTGTTTTAAGAGGGATGGTTTTAGCATTTTTCCATTAAATATATCATTAGCTCTTAGATTAGAATAAGTACTCATTGTCATGTTAAAGAAGTAGATTTCTTTTTTTTTTTTTTTAAGATTTTACTTATTTATTTGTCAGAGAGAGAGCACAAGCAGAGTGGCAGGCAGACGAGAAGCAGGCTCCGTGATGGACAAGGAGCCCGATGCGGGACTTGATCCCAGGACCCCGAGATCATGACCCGAGCCCAAGGCAGCGGCCTAACCAACTGAGCCACCCAGGCGTCCCTAAAGAAGTAGATTTCTATTTCTCTTTCTTTTTGGTTGAACCACTGATTTTCAAGTATGGAAGACAGCTGGCTTTGTACCCAAATGTGGGACACATGAACAGTTTCAAACACCACTCAACTCGGGAAATAATTTTTTTTAATCTGTTAACATGTGAAATAACATTATTTAAAATTTGGTTAGAAATTGTTAACCATGAATACAGAGAACAGATTAGGGGTTGCCAGAGGCAGGGGGCACAGGTGGACAAAAGGAGCAAAGGCAGTTAGAAGGTATTAACTTCCACTTACTATATAAAATAAGTAGATTCTGGGAATGTGATATTCAGTATGCTCACTCTAGTTAATAATTCGGAGCCCCACCCCATCCCAGCCTGTAACTGGCCCAACCTTGGAGCACTCTGTGTGTCCCACTGTCCCTGGGGCAGACAACCACTTGAGTACCTGATGACCTGAGGGCCAGCCAGGGAGGGAGCACGACAGTCTTGGTGCTGCATGTGGTGCTGTTGCTCCCAGACAGGGACTTGGCAGTCTCTCTGGACTCTGAACTCTTGAGTTTGGCCAGCCTTCAGAATAAACACCAAACTGCGATCAGTACAAACTACCAGGATGCCCTAGAGACTTTAGCCCTGGGTGTGGAAAGGACATGTCCGCTTATCCCAAGCAGTGTACTCTGTGCATGAAAATCAGGGAAGATGGTCATGATATTAAAATAATCCAGAATGGACTGTGTTGATGGGGGAGTTTATAGAAGAGAAATTGGAGAAACCACCTTCAACATTGTGCTAGATGAATTCCATTTTTCCCTTTTTCTCTTTCCTATGTTTCTTTGCACAGGATTTGTTAGTCCACATTTTCTGCGAGGAAGTGTGAAAGAGAACAATGTACAGTGACTGATAATTAAAGAAAACACGAAAAATCCTTCTCTCTTGGCTTTTGCCCCTTGAGTGAACCTTACTGCCCAAGAGACTTGTGCATTGCTTTATTTAGCTGGACTAAAATCAGCATTGTATTAAAAAAAAAACACAATACTGTAGTGTACTATAGTGTAGTGGTATTTGAAAGTTGCTAAGAGAGTAGATCTTAAAAGTTTTCATCACAAGGAAAAAAACTGTACACCTAAAGCTATAACAATGTTATGTCAATTATATCTCAATTAAAAAAAAAAAAGAATTGTTAACCAGAGTCTGCGTTTAGACTAGAAGTCAATTCAGTTACTCATTTAGTGAATAATTGACTTAACTAACAGAGAAAACAAGCATTTGATTATCTGATCAAAATCACACACATCCGGGGCGCCTGGGTGGCTCAGTGGTTTAAGCTGCTGCCTTCAGCTCAGGTCATGATCTCGGGGTCCTGGGATCGAGTCCCGCATCGGGCTCTCTGCTTGGCGGGGAGCCTGCTTCCTCCTCTCTCTCTCTGCCTGCTTCTCTCCCTACTTGTGATCTCTATCTGTCAAATAAATAAATAAAATTAAAAAAAAAAAATCACACACATCCATGGCATCTCTAATAAAAATTTTTATGCATGACCCTCACAGGGAGTTCACCATAGTCTATCCATGCTGTTATTATTGTTCTCCAATGAAGTGATAACTCAGATTGATTCTGTTGTCTCTAGTGTTAGGTCACTGTTTATTCTTGCTCTCTTTTATTACCTATGCCCCTACCATTTCTTCTTCTGTGTCACCTTTTTCTCTCTTCTCCTGTCTGCTCCAAGAACACCACTGTGTTATTCATTCACTGAGTGAATATTTATTACGCACCAGTTACATACCAGGCACTGTGTTAGTCACAGACAATAATAGGAGAGAGAGCAAAAACTGAGCAGTTTGCTGTCTCATTGGAGCTTACAGTCTAGGGGAGACAGGTATTAACAGTAGAAGCACTTAAACAAATGTAAAAATTTAACAAGAGAATTCCTACTAGGGAGCCCAACCTTGTAAGAAAAACCAAAGTAGGCTTCCCTGAGGAAATGGACTGAACTGAAATTAATGAGTTAATGAGGCAAAGATGAAGAGAAGAGCTTTCAAGACAAGAAGCAGCTCTTACAAAGAATCTATGGAGGAAGGAAGCTTGGATTATTAGAGGAACTTTTTGAATGACCTTATGCATGTAGTTCAAAGAATGAAAGAGAGAGTGCTGCAAGATGAAACTGCATTGCTAAGCAGGTGCCACATCCCTTCAAAGCTTTGGGGATCAGGTCAAGGAAAGCCTCAGAATGGCAAAAATCATGCTGGCTTCAATGAGAATGGCTGCAGGTAGAGCCTTTGGGAGGCCATAGCTATAGTCCAGGGAATGGTAGCTTGGACCAGTGTGGTAAGGGTGGAGATGATGGAAGTGGAAGTGATGGAAATGGACATGATGGAAATTCAATTAGAATTTTTTTTTTAAGATTTTATTTATTTATTTGACAGACAGAGATCACAAGTAGGCAGAGAGGCAGGCAGAGAGAGAGAGGAGGAAGCAGGCTCCCCGGGGAGCAGAGAGCCCGATGTGGGGCTCGATCCCAGGAATCCGGGATCATGACCTGAGCCGAAGGCAGAGGCTTTAACCCACTGAGCCACCCAGGCACCCCAATTAGAATTTTAAGATCACAACCAACAGAACATGGTGATGGATTATATTTGGAAAACAAGAGAGAAGACAATTTCAAGGATGACTTTTGGATATCCAACTTGTACAACCAAATGTTTTATAATGCCCCACCCCCTTTTTTTACATAAGGATCACAGGAAGTCAACAAAGTTTAGGAATTCTAGACAAGTTAGATCTGGTTTATATATTTACCCAAAACAATTTGGAAGACAAACTTGCATAAACTTATTATCATACTTTTGTGGCTACTAAATAAATGTTGTTACAAAATAAAATGAGTGGAAAGGATACATTTAATCAGGATCAGAACATGGCTGGGCAGAGAGATTTTGCAATGTCGTTTTTACTATGTATAGTTTAATTGCTTCAGGCAAAACTGTTTGCACCACAAGGATCTGATGTATACAACATTTCATTCATATCTAACAGTCAAAACGTTTCTTTGGGTAAGACAAAATTCAAAAAGGAAATGAGATATTTAATAAAATACAAATAGAAAAAAAATCAATTAAAATAAACAAAAAGGTCTTTCTTTCCAGTGTATTTGTATCATTTCCTAGTACTAATTTTGATATTGGACCACTTTCAATTCCATTTCAGTTTGGCTTCGAATACTATTCCTCCCTCCTTCCAGTGAGCCATTTAATAATAGCTTGTTGTCCTGTTGTAATCAATTTCTATCTCATGACCTTCTCATTAGCTTCAGAGCTAACTCACAATAACATTGCTTCAATACAAGAGTAGAGCAATTGCCCTTCAAGTCGCATTTTTGGAAATCCTGTGATGTCATTGAAATGCCATAATGACCTGGTCAGAAAATCATGTTGCATGCTTTAGTGATGTAGAACTTGAGATCGCATTAGTAGTGTAATCAGTTCTTGTCAATCAAGAAGCCACTGGTCCTGTTGGCACAAAGCTAATTGATAGAGTTCAACTCTCCATGAGCTGAAAATTTCCTGTAAGTGCAATTGCTTTTGTTCAATTGATTTTTATTCAATTGTATATTGCTTCTATTCAATAAGCTCCTTGTGAATATCTCTGAAGTCCCAGGAAGATTTAATAAATATGTTTTAACTGTGCCCTGTTTAATAAAGTGTGGGACATCCTGGAAGGCCTCTCTTAAGAAAACGTAGGAGTGGTGTGGAGGGGAGGGAAGGTGTTGTGTGTTTACAGAAACTTGCTAAAAAGGTACTTTGGTAGGGCAGAATAATGACTCCCCAAAGATGTCCATAGCTTAATCTTTAAAACCTGTGAATATATTACCTAACAGGACAAAAGGGACTTTGCAAATGTGATTAAGTTCTTGAGTAAGGGAGATTATATTGAATTTTCTGGGTCGGCCCAATGTAATCACAGGGGGTACTTATAAGAGGAAGGCAGGAGTGTCAGGGAAGAAAAGATGTGGTGATGGAAGCAGGGGTCTGAGTGAAGAGCCACCAGCTAAGGATGTGAGCAGCTTCTAGGAGCTGGAAAAGGCAAGAAAATCAATTCTGCCCCACACCTCCAAAAGAAACTCAGCTCTACCAACCCATTTTGGGCTTCTGACTTCCATAACTAAAAGATGGTAAATTTGTTTGTTTTTAGCTGTTTAGTTTGTGGTAATTCATTACAGCTGCAAGAGAACTATGACCATTACTTAAGCTGTCAACACTAGTCATCCCCTGGAGATCTGAGAAGGAAGATTGGGGTCTTGGAGGGTTTTTACTCTCCATTCTTCAGTATTAGTTGAACTTCTCTGTTTTATCATGTATTTATACAGTATCTTAAAATAAACATTAAAAAAAAAAAAAAAAACTAGAGGGGTGCCTGGGTGGCTCAGTGTGTTCAGCCTCTGCCTTCGGTTCAGGTTGTGATCTCAGGGTGCTGGGATGGAGCCCCGCGTCTGGCTCTCAGCTTAGTGGGGAGCCTGCTTCCCCTTCTCTGCCTGCCTCTCTGTCTACTTGTGATCTCTGTCAAACTAAAAAAAAATAAAAAATAAAAAATAAAATAAAAAACTAGATAATATTAGGTGAAAAGAATGTAGAAAATTGTATATGGAATAATTTTTTTAATATTTTATTTATTTTTTATTTATTTATTTAATTTATTTATTTATATATTTATATATATATATTTATATATTTATTTATATAAATTTATTTATTTAATTTATTTATTTAATATTTTATTTATTTGACAGAGAGAAACCAGGCAGAGAAGCAGGCAGAGAGAGGAGAAAGCAGGCTCCCTGCAGAGCAGAGACCCTGATGCGGGGCTCAATCCCTGGACCCTGGGACCATGACCTGAGCCGAAGGCAGAGGCCTTAAACCACTGAGTCACCCAGGCGCCCCTGGAATAATTTCTTAACCATCTAAAAAAAAAAAGACAAAAATAAGAAGGAAGCTTACTAAAATGTTATCATTTTCTAGTCCTGGGTATTGAGATTGTGGATGTTCTATTTCTATTTATCTGTTCATTTACTCAATGGTTATTTATTGAGCATCCACTCTGTGCTGGGAAATATGCTAAGAACTGAGGACTCCGATGGGAATAAAATACACACAATCTCCAATCCCATAGAACTTAGACATATCAGGGAAGGCAGACATTAAACAGACAATCACACAAATCATTAATTAATTATATTGTGGTAAGTTCAACAAAGGAGAAGTACTGGTGACATCATCACACAGGAGGGTAGCCTCACCTGGTTGAGGGATGCTTTCTTGAGGAACTACAGCTTAGAACCCAAGGATAAATGGGAATTTGCCAGAAAGAAATGGGAAATACACTTTTCTTAATTTTCTATGAAGAGCAAATATCACTTATATTTTCATAAAAAATGAATACTTTTAGTGGTTTTTAAAGGAATAACTAACATCTCTCCCTCTCTTTATATCTGGTAACAACAGCTGCTCAGTGCTGGAAATGCTCTGCTCACTGATTGATTTAGCCAAATTTAGTTTAACGATCAGACATTTCTCTCTCTCTCAAATACTTCAGTCAAATAAAATATTTAAGTTAATAAATTAAAGCCACTAGACAAAAAAGTAAAATAAAACAATGATTAAAAAATTGGAATTTCAAATTTCTCAAAATTAGAATCTTCTGTTACAATTCCAAGATAAGTATTTCCCAAACTATAATTTGAGATAGCTTTGAAGGGAAGAGAGGAGAATACATCTCTATAATAAATATGCTGTGATGATGTTTGTTGTTAAGAATTAACATCTCTAGAAAAATCAAAAGGAAGAAAAATAGAGTCTATTAATAAATACCATACCACCATAATTGCTAAATACGTAAAGTGCTGTCAACTTTATTTAAGTGATCGTTTTTATTTGTTTGCTTGTTTGCTTCTCAGTACACTGAGATGTCTGTAACATTTTGAGTGGTAATGTCCTTTAAGGAGAATCAGCATAAAGGTAACTATTTTCAACAAAAAATACATCGTAGTGTAGAATGGACTTATAATAATGACATAATGAGAAATTACATATTTGCAACAGATTTATACCAGCTAAAAGGCAAACAAGAGAGACTGTAAATAAAGATATTCATGAAAATGTTATATAAATTGAAGATTTAGAGTTCAGATATTCCTGCTATCAATGAAATAAATAAAACATCTAGGATCTGTAGTGGGTTGAATAGTGTCCTCCCAAAATTTATGAATGCTTGGAACCTCAGAATGTGACCTTATTTGGAAAGAGGATCTTTGCAGATGTAATCAAGGTAAGGATCAAAATGATAGATCATAATGCATAATGTATAAAAAATCAAATAATTGTATCCTTACAAGAAGAGGCAGAGACTCACACAGAGAAGAGAGTCACATAAGATGGTGGATTAATGAAACAACCAACCCACATGACACCAAGGATTGCTAGGAGCTACCAAAAGCTGGAAAAGGCAAGGAAAGACTCATCCCAAGAGTCCAGGGAGAGCATAGCCCTGCGAACACTGATTTCAAATTTTCAGCTTCCAGGACCATGAGAGTCAATTTCTGTTGTTTAAGCCACCTAGTTTGTAGTAATCTGTTATGGCAGTCTTAAACAGGATCCAGTGTAGTTATTTTCATAGCTAATATTTTTTAGTGTTATGCTATCTGCACTCATTATTTCCTTTATTTCTTTACCATCTTTTTTTTTTTTTTTTAGAAAGAGAGACCAACAAAGAGCAATTTGTTTTCTGATGATTATCACAATCAACATTTATTCACTCAGTGAACATTTGAGCATTGCATCAGTAAGGATGATTTTGTTCAAAAGCAACAAAAAACATACTTCATGAGCTGGCCAGACAAGCAGTCCACTGAAAGGTAGTTTCAAGGTTGATTTGCAAACTCAATGATTTCTTTGAGGACTAAGTGTCCTCCTGATCCTCTGTCTTCAGGACTCTTCTTTGTTTCTTGTGGTAGTAGGATGGTTGCCGAAGCTCCAAATAGCATATCCTTGTATATCAGGAAGGCATTCTTAGTAGCTTCCTGGCAGGGTTTTCCTCAAGTAAATATTTCCAGACTTGGACACATGCCCATTTCCAGACCCAACAAAAAGATACAGGATTGGTAGGACCAGCAAAGATCAACTACTACTTGTCCCTAATGGCTGGTAACATTGCTTCCAGAGAAAGAGCTAAGATTCTGTGGGCAAAGAAGAAGGAGCAGAATCACTTGAACAAAGTATCTGCAGATTGAATTTGATGAAGTGGGGCCAGATTTCTCTCCAAAACAGATGTTCCATCTAAGATACCACCAGTAGGGGCGCCTGGGTGGCTCAGTGGGTTAAAGCCTCTGCCTTTCGCTCAGGTCATGATCCCAGGGTCCTGGGATCGAGGCCTGCATCGGGCTCTCTGCTTGGCAGGGAGCCTGCTTCCTCCTCTCTGTCTCTGCCTGCCTCTCTCCCTACTTGTGATTTCTATCTGTCAAATAAATAAATAAAATCTTTAAAAAAAAAATAAATAAAAAATAAAATACCACCAGTACTGCATGAGAATTCCTATACCCCTCATACCTGAATATATTTCCCATTCTTGGAGGGGGAAAGTGATAGCCTACTCTTAATATGCATTTCTCTGAGTACTAGTACTTTTGAACATGTCTTCATACACTTATTAGCCTTTTGGATTTCCTCTTTTGTAAACTGTCTACTTATGTTCTTTGCCCACTTTATGAGACTGACGCGCTACCTACTGCGCTAACGAGGCACCTTCTTTGCCCACTTTAAAGGTAGAGTTTCTGCCTTTTACTTGTTTGCAGGAGTTCCTTACAAAGTACAGGTATTTAATCCTTCATTGGTTTTAGACATTTCAGATATGCTCTCCCCCTCCTATAAATGGTCGTTCAACTTTGTCCATTTGTCCTTCATTGAACAGAAAGCCTTAATGAGATTAAAGTAGGCATACTTCACAGAGTCACTGTGAACTTTAAGTATGATAATGTATATGGGGCACCCAGGTGGCTCAGTTGATGAGCATCAGACTCTTGATTTTGGCTCAGGTCATGATCTCTGGGTCCTGAGATCCAACCCTGCTGTGGGCTCTGCGCTCAGCAGGAGGCTGCTTGGGATTCTCTTTCTCCCTTTCCCACTCACATGCTCATGAGCTCTCACTCATGCTCTCTCTCTCTCTCTTTCTCAGAAATAAATAAATAAATAAGACAACACAAATAAAACTCTTGGCTACAGTGTAAAAGCTTAATAAATAAATCTCAGATATTACTATTGTTTTGTTGTAGTTATTTATTTGACCCTCTATATTGCAGAAGACTCATAAATATATCTTTTGCTACCTTAACACCTTACATGTATCTCTGTGATAGCAATTGCTAGATTGTCTCTCATGGTGGACCAACTGTGCTCTCTGAGGCCAAAAACCATGCTTTATTCATCTTGTATTTCCATGACCTAGGACACGTTGAAAAGTGTTCAATAAATGTACTTTGAATAAATATATAAATAAATAAGATTTCAAAGACATTTAAATAATGAAGAATATTGGGAAACCTGAGTGGCTCAGTCGATTAAGTGTCTGCCTTTGGCTCATATCATGATGTCAGGGTCCTGGGATTGAGCCCCACAATTGGGGGGGGTCCCCTGCTCAGCAGGAAGTCTGCTTCTCCCTTTCCTTTTGCCCCTATTCCCCCTGCTCATGTTCTCTCTCTCTCCCAAATAAAAAAAAAATCTTTAAAAAAAAAAGTCATGAGATACCATTACATGTGTATTAGGATGGTCAAAATCCAAAAACTGACAACACCAAATGCTGACAAGGATGTGGAGCAACAGGAACTCTCATTCAATGCTGGTGGGAATGCAAAATTGTAGTTACATTGGAAAACAGTTTGTCAGTTTCTTACAAAATTAAATACATTCCTACCATACAACATAACAATTGATCTCCTTGTATTTACCAAATGGGTTGAGGGATTATATTCACACAAAAATATGTACATGAACATTTATAGCAGCTTTATTCATAACTGCCAAACCTTGTTAACAACTAAGATGTCCAGTAGGTGAATGGATAAATGCCAGACAATAAAATATTATTATTCAGTGCTAAAAATAAATGAGCTGTCAAAATGTGAAAAGACATAGAAGAATCTTACATATGTATTACTAGGTGAAAAAAAAAGTCAATATGAAAAGGCTATGTACAATCACTATATGATTCCTAGTATAAAACATTCTGGGGCACCTGGGTGGTTCAGTGGGTTAAGCCTCTGTTTTCAGCTCAGTCCATGATCTCAGGGTCCTGGGATCGAGTCCCACATTGGGCTCTCTGCTCAGCAGGGAGCCTGCTTCCTCCTCTCTCTCTGCCTGCCTCTCTGCCTACTTGTGATCTCTGTCAAACAAATAAATAAAAAATCTAAACAAACAAACAAACAAAACATTCTGAAAAAGACAGAACTACAGAGGCTGTAAAAATATCAGTAGTTACCAGGAATGAAGGAGAGAGAGGGATGAATAGACAGAACACAGAATTTTTAGGAGAGTAAAACTATTCTATATGATTCTGGTGGTAGCTACATATCATTATACATGTCAAAACCTGTACAATGCCCAACACCAAGAGTGACTCCTAATGTAAACTACGGTCTTGGGGTGAAAAGGATGTGCTAATATAGGTTCATCAGTTCTAACAAATGTACCGCTGTGGTGTGGAATGCCAGTAGGGAGGAAGGCTGTACATAAGGGGATGAGGGACAGAGGCTAGGAACTTCCTACTCAATTTTGCTTCTATTTTAAAAAAATAGAAGACATCAGTAAAAAGCACAGACCACATTATTGTTACAAAATGAGAAAAGATAAGTGGTGAAAGCCAAATTCAGTGAATTAATCCAGAAGAAAGTGACATGGTATGTCAAAGAAAGCAAACTTAGTCCATTATTTGTGAGAAAGAGTGGCTATTTTAAAAAATTATTCTATGCATGATATATACTTTTGATTAAGTGTTGTTTTAACTACTAGCAAATATTTTTAACCATAGCAGGTAACAAATAACAAGATGATAGATTTTATTTACAAATAAGGAGAGCAATTATATGGGGCAGTCGGCCAAAGAGAGAATGAGAAAAGTTAAGGAACATAGGTAATCTGTAAATGCAAAATCATTACCTAGACCTTTAATATATGAACACTGGACAGACTCATCAACAACTGATGGGTCTTTCAGACCCATCAAATATTTCACCAGCCTAAAAATTCTTCCCAGTAATGACTCTGAATCGGCCCAAGTGTTCTCATGGCCCTGCAGAGTTATAATCAGCATTTTGTATAGTTACCTTGAATGTATATGGATGAAAAAAATGTTCATCATTTAGGGTTTACATTTCAATTTGATAGATTTAGATAAGACATAAGAAAGAAATTCATGGCTATAATGCTTTTTTTGTTTTGTTTCTTATTATGTTCAATTAGCCAGCATGACCATAATGTTTTTTAAGGAGGCTGTGAACTACCTCCCCCAAGGATTTTTGAGAATATTGTAAAGACTTGATCTTTATAATGGTTTTGGCAGTAAGACCTCTTCAGTTGTCATAAAAATATTATGTGATTCTATATGTACACCTTACTCTTTCCAACCGTACATTTCATTTGCTTATTGTGTAAAGAAGGAGCATACTTCATGCGGAACCCTTGCAAGGTTCCCAAGACCAACAGGGATCAGTGTTGTCTAGAAATGCCTTTCTCAACTTTCTATTCGTTTAAATTCTTAGGTTGAACCTAACAACATTAAATGCGGAGGCTAACGCTGGGCATAGAACCTCTAGAGCCTACCTTTTGGCCTCTTGAGTCTATTATGGTAGTCGGTGCTGCTTGGGGTTTGGTCTCAGCTAGACATCATTAGCTGTATCTCCTTGGGTGAGTTACATAATTCTTATAAGCTTTGATTATCTCACATGTAAAGTGGAGGTAATAATAATGCCTACTTTATGAGATATTGCATATATGTGCATGGTAAAGCCCTTAGCTCAGTACCTGATACCTAATGAATACTCAACTAATGTTAGTTATCACCGTGTACTTCTTCCCCTCCCCTATGGCCAGCCCTATTCCCAGGATCCAGCAAGTTCTCAAGTTTCTTCTCTGTCAGCCCCAGTAAAAAATCAAATTGCAGGCCTGGCAGGGGGTAGGGGGGTAGCAGGGGAGAATTATTCCAGTAGTCTGGCTGGTAACTTCCCTGCAAACTTCTGGTGCTTTCCCGAGTTTCACTTAATTAGTAAGATAATTTATTTTCAGCGCTCTTGTTTTTTCTGTAACATCAAGAAAATCTTTGAAAAATTAAAACAAGTATTTCTAATGCTTCTATCCATGGGGAAAGTAAAATAAACAGAGTTAAGTTATAATCCACAGGGCCAGACATCTCTCTCTATTTAGTGGCATATTCTGGGGGAAAAAAAACTAAAATTTTCACATAAATAGATCTTTCACAGCATTTCTAATTTTATCTGTTAGTTCTGATGAAAAATCCTAATCTTTTCATATATGACTTCAAAAGCTTCTTTGTAAATAAAGCATAAATTGTTTCTGAAGAGAGAACCATTAGTGAAAGATATGTAGGGTTATTATGTCAGTAAATTTCTATAGTTGGATCCTACTCTTTAAAGACAAAAATTACTTTAGTTCTTAAGGGCATCATTAGGTAAAGAGGTTTCTAAACAAATTTAATCAAAATAAAAGTCATTTTTATTCCTTTGTGCTAGTACCACAAAATGAATATGAATGCTCTGTTTACATTTATTTCTTTTTATAGTTAGAATTTTTATCATTTGAAATCTAAGTTGATTTTCAAATAAACAAACAAATTTTAATGTCCCTATGTGGCTCTCCCTTTTTTTCTCCATCCCTTCTTTTAAAAGATTTATAATTATTTATCTCAGAAAAAGCAAAAGAGATAGGTTTAAGCCAGACCCAAGGATTCAAAAGAAATCTTAGAAATAGAGAAAATTGTCTAAAACGGATTTTAGACACCTTAGTGAAGAACAAAATTCTACCAAAAGAAAGTGCTTTCTGATTAACTACTATGGGCCAGGCACAAGAGTAAGCCCGGAGAATAAAAAGTTGAATAACACAGTTCTTAGGTATAAGGGGCTCATTCTGCAGGAAGGGAGGCAGAGAGCAGCCACTTGAATATATAATTGTGTGACAGGGTTCTGGAGCTATAATGGAGGTATATCTCATGTCTTACAGAGGGCACCCAGGTGGTTCAGTCTGTTGAGAGTCTGACTCATGGTGTCAGCTCAGGTTATGATCTCAGGGTCCTGCGATCAGGCCCTGCATTGGGCCCCATACTAGGTATGGAGTCAGCTTATCCCTCTCCTTCCCCCATCTTGTGCTATCTTTTTTTCTCTCATATAAATAAAGAAATAAAAATCTTCAAAGTCCCACTGGAGTACAGAGAAACTGTTAATTCTGCTACCTTTGTTAACCCTAGTTTTTCTATGTGTATATGGAGAATACATTAGCCCTGTGTTCTAGAGTCATTAAAAAAAAATTGAATGAGATAATAAATGTGAAGTGTTTAGCACTCTGTCTGGCATGTGGTAGGTATTCAACTTTGACTGCTGTCATCATTTCTGGTATTGCTACAATTATTATTAGGAAGAGCCAGAGAAGGTTATGGTTATAGCTGGCAACATTAGAACTGGGTGTTCAGAGATGGGAGGAAGGATAAGACTTTGGCTGTCTGGAAGGGGCAAGGGGCAGTCCAGGCAGAGTAAGGACATGAGCCAAGATGCAGAATAAGAGAAAGGCATGGTCTTAACTTTTGAGGAAAGATGAGTAGCCCAAGCAACTGAAACATAGGAGTTTGTTTCTGAGTGGTGGGAAATGGTGCTGTATCGTGAAGAAACCTGTACTCTGTGCTGAGTGCTAACTTCATCCTGTGATCAGTTTACAGCCATTAAAATTTTTCAAGTAGCAAAATCATATGATCAAATTTATGTTTTAGAAAGATAGCAGTAAAGATACTAGACACAGGAGGCTACAGTAACAGTTTATGAGAAAAGTAGTAATACTAACACATAACGCTTATTATGCACATATGCTAATTGCTTACCTATTTATATGTATTAATGATTCTAACAGTCTTATAAGGCAGATGCTATTAGTAACTTCGTTTTACAGATGTATACACTTAGGTATACAGTTGTTCAATAATTTGCTTAAATGTCCATGGCTTGTAAATATTGAGACTAGGACTCAAACCCATAAAGTCTTACTCTTGAATCTGCATCTTTAACCACTACCATTTTCTGCTTTTCAATAATAAAACCAAGCTAGAGAAAAAGCAGTAAGAATGGAAAGGGAAGTTGTAATCAAGAGGCATTTTGAAAGTAGCATCAACAGAGCTTGATGACCAATTTTAATTTAATAAAGATGGATGGAGTTCCTACCACATGATGCACCTGCAGCTACAGTAATGAAAAAAACAGACACAGCACACTGTTCTCATGAAGCTCTTTTGCCAGTGGAAGAGCACACAATATGTGGTTCATAGTAAAAACAAAGAAAGAACAAAATAGAATAACAGGTAGTAGAAAATAAATAGAAGGGAAGCTTCTTCAGTTGGGTCAATTTTGACTCCAAGAAGATAGCCTTTAAACGAAGATGTGAAGAATCCAAGCCAGCCAAGGTAAACAATCTAAGTGATTAGAGTTTGGCAAAAGGAGAAGATTGGCACGGGATGAGGCTGGGGAATTAGGGAGAGACCAGTTTGTGTAGGACCTTTAAGGTCATGGTGAAACTTGGCCAAAGGTAATGAGATGTAATAAGAGGAGTATGAGATGCTCCGCAGGGTTTCAAGGAAAGGAGAGAACTGGTGTTGATGGAAGAGGAGCAGAGGGATGTTAAGGATTTTTTCAGAATGGGCGACTGAGAAGATGATGCTATTTCTATCACAGATGGCAACTACAGAAGGAGGGTCAACCTGGGGCTTTGGGGGCTAAGGGTAAGTTCAATTTAGGATACTTAGAGTGAATTACTGACAGAACGGCCAAGCTAGAAAGATCTAAACTGCTTACTAGTAAAAGAGACAAGGATAGACTTCATTATGTACGAGTCATAAGCTGGTCCTTGAAATGAATAGTGCTGTCACCCGGGGAGCACCTTCAAATCAGGGTTTAGGCAGAGAAAGATGGAAAACCAGCCTGAAAAGGGGCAATCAGTGAGGAAGAAGAAGGATCAATAGGGAGGAAATGAGGGTCAGCATAGGAGATTGGGGAGAACAATGCAACAACCATCAAGAAGGAAGAGAAGTGGGAGGAAGGGCTAGATTTGGGATTCAGAGGTCATTTTAACCTTTGCTAGAGCAATTGAAAAATCATCTCTCATTTTCCACGGAAACCCATCCAGGGCCTGGCTAATCCAATTGCTGTAACAACAGGTGAAATTACTTGCATGCAGTTGTTATCTATGGATATCTTTCTATTTCATGTTTCTGCTTTTATGATTTCAATGATTCATTGTTTCAGTTTCTGTTACTGTTTTTGTTTCCACTGGGAGAGATACAGGAAGCTGGTAGGAAAGACTTGGGAAGGAATGTAAGCTAAAATTGGAAACAAGACTGTTTTATATAGGTGGAACGGAGGGGGGGAGATGCTCATGAGATATCTGAAAAGACAAACAAAATTGCAGATGTCTAAAAGCAAAATGTTGGAGAAATGACATTGGGCCAATTTTGTGGTGCTGACTAAGGATTCTTCTATGATAGTCATTAGTAATAAAGCTAGAAAGCTGGTTGGGACAGAATATGGAGGAGCTTAAATGCAAGATTCAGCATGTTTGTGTCTTTTCCTATAGGTAAGAAGAACCTCTAAGTACTAGGAAGAAAGGAAGGAAGGAAGGAAGGAAGAGCCAGGCTAGACAACCATTAATCTAAGGATGGCGTTTGACAGACTGCGGGCAACAAGGTGTGTTAATTTGAAACCCTGTTCCAGTTAGGGAGGGGTCAGGTGAGGACAAGGCTCATCAGTCAGACAGCATCTGCATCTGTCAGACATCTTCATCAGGCAGACAGCATGCAGGGATGGCACCAAACACTGAAGAACAAGTACTCAAAAGACACTCAGAATCAGAGCTCGCTAGAACTCCCCAAATCTAATCACCCACCTAGGAAGCAAGATCAATCGTAAGAGCCAAAGTACAGAGTCAAAACAGAGTAAGAGCCACCGAGACATCCAAAGTACATGGCAGGAAGAAGGGAGGCGAAGGAATCCTTAAGTCCTAACACAGGTACTGAGGTAGTCAGCTGCCATGGTCCAGTGGGGAGAAGAGTGAAAGGAGACTCTGGTGGGTCCTTGCAAGAGGTCTCTCTCCTGCCCCCTCTTGCAGCTGGTCTTGGGGAAAGGTGGCAGAAACAGACCAGCCAGGTAAAGTCTGAGGGGTTTCCATAGAGGAGACTCGTGCCTGCTTCACAGCAAAGCTCTGGAAGTGAAACACAAAGGATCCCAAAGAAGTGTCTTGGGCAGAAACAGGGTGAAGGCAGAAGCACAGAAAAGCCCAGTGACAGCTCCAGGTCATTCATCAGCACTGGAGAAGTGAGAGGCAATGGCCAAACATTTTCCTGGCTTCAGAGTATAAAGTATACAAAGCCAACAGCCAGAAGCTCAAAGGGTCTTACAGTTCTTAAAAGAGATCCCATCTGCAGACATTAGTGTAGACAGTGCAAACAGGGAACCAGACGTGGCCTAACGAATGTCAGCTGGAGCAATTAGCAGCTACCTTCGAGAAATCCAGAACAGAATTCTCTGCTTATTCAATGCCATAATACCATATATGACCTTCCACCACCTGCTCCCTCTCTCTCCAGGCTCAGATGAGATGCCATCCTAGGGAAGTGGAAGGGACAGTGTCTAAACTGAACTAGGTTTAAACCTAAATGGGAGTGCCTGGGTGGCTCAGTCAGTTAAGCATCCAACTCTTGATTTTGTCTCAGGTCATGACCTCAGAGTCATGAGCTCAAGCCCATGGTCAGGATCAGCGCTCAGCAAGAGGTCTTCTTGTTCCTCTCCCTCTGCTCCTTCCCCCAATCTCACTTGCATGCTCTCTCTCTCTCTGTCTCTCAAATAAATAAATAAATTTTAAAAAAAATCTAAATGACTGAGAAATAACTGTATTTGCCTGAGTTAACCTCAAATTACAAGAGAAAGCTTTCTGCCATCAGATAGAATCAAGATAGAATCTGCCATCAGATAGAAGTGGAAATTAAATTTAGTTATGGGAAAATAAAGTGAGTCGTCATCTCTTACACATTAGTTTGTTTCTGAAATTTGCACCTGCTGCACATACAGTCCTAACAACTATTTTGTTCCTTGAATAGTTATAATATTCTACTTTTGATACAGACCAAAAAGGATACAAAAATGCTAAAAATTAAAAATAAAGTTGTACTTAAGCAATAATGTAATAGTGCCACAAGAATCATATATGAAAATACGGGTATCAGAAAAAATAAAGTTTTTATTCTGTTGTATATAATTAAGTGACACATCCATTCAATTTTCATTATGACTTTCCTAATGACAGCTATAAACGATGCCAAATGTACCCTGTGCAGTTTAAGTATGTCAAATACCACTTAATTTCTATTCTAAGAATGCAGCAATAGAATCTTCCAGAAACAAGTCAATTAAATGCTTTTGAAATTACTTGGATAATAAAGATCAATTTTTACTCCAAAATTTTGTATCAGGGAAGAAAGTGCTTTTAAAAATCCATTACATCATTCCAGCTGAGGATAGTGAGTGAAGTGTAGTGATGATTTATTTCAATACAAAAAAAAAAAAAGGTTTATAAAGAAAATCTAACTCCATTAAAAAGAAAAGAGCACTGTGTTGCTTTAGTTTCAAGCATTTTTGATAAATTTAAGAGGTATGCAGTCCTGTCATTCTCAAGCACCCCAGCCAGACTGCAGAAATCAAGGGGGTTAGCATACAAAGACTAGGTAATGAATGTGGTCTTTGGCTCTGCCCTTTTTACCCAGCAGAATTGCTGAAATCTGTCAGTGTTGCACCACAAAAATATTCCAGGAACTTCAACTCTCTTTTACCTTTGTGTTAATTTCCTTACCAACCAGGGCACTTACTGAAGTGTTCAGGAAATCTCTGTTCCCTGATATTGCTTAATAGTCTTAGTCCTAGGGGGCTCATCAATCCAAATGGGTCCCTTCTCTATGCCTGATGAATCCCTTCAGGTGCCCATTACAGAAAATGTGCAGTGGGTATGCGGACCGCTTCAACATCTAGGACCTCTCGGGAGTAGACAGAGTGTTCATTCTACTTTTTTTTTTTTTTTAAAGATTTTATTTATTTATTTGACAGACAGAGATCACAAGTAGGCAGAGAGAGAGAGAGAGATGGGAGGAGGAGGAAGCAAGCTCCCTGCAGAGCAGAGAGCCCGATGCGGGGCTTGATCCCAGGACCTGGAATCATGACCTGGGCCGAAGGCAGAGGCTTTAACCCACTGAGCTACCCAGGCGCCCCAGAGTGTTCATTCTAAAATGCAAAAGGCATTTCTACTTTAAAAATCCACAATATTATCTATTCTGCTAATACAGATTCATGATTTGCCAAAGCCTAGCTTATGCCCACTGAAGGGGCTCCTGGAATAACACCAGCATGCTCCCAGCCTCTGCTTTTTCAGGGGCTAAGGAGGAGGGCCCTGTGCCTGCTGGAACTCACAGATCAGCAGCAGCAAACTCTCTTATTTTCCCAATCATTTCTCTCAACATTTCCTTCATGTTCTTGTAAACCCGGTTCTCTCCTGAGATCCTCTCATATGCTGTCTGTTTTTCTTCCATATTCCTGGAAATAATGGGCCTGCAGCTAAAATGGGATGTGAGACAGGTGTCCTCCGTGCTTCCCCTCCAGATGGTCTCTTTTCCTCCTCTCTGAAAGTCTCTGCCCTTTAATCTCCTATCACTTGACCATACCACCCAATATGTCTTTGTGTTGCAGTCATCCACCGGATTCTAATTCCTGGCTCACTGTCACTCTTTTCATTGCTACTACTGTCTTAATTCTTAGATACTTCAAAATCCAGGTAGATGACCTTTCCAATATTTTGGCATCTAAATTCCTTCACTTCCTCTCCTCCTTGCCCATCACCTCACATCCATCAGTGATTCATTCCTTGGCCGTTTCTTAGCCCTCATTATTACCAAAAATGTAACCCTTCCTTCATTGACATTTCCAGCACCAGTCTTCTACCTCCACCTAATTTCTAGGTCACTCTCTTAACACCCTGTCTCCAAAGATCTCTGACCATACCAAAACCAACGATTTGTGGATTCTATCCCCTTTTCACTTTCCTTCACCTCATCTCAGGTGCTCATAGCCCCCTTTATCCAACTTAACTTCCATATTCAATCATTACAATCAATTATCCTGTGTTCTTGTTCACGTCATCATACTCCAATGTACAGCGTATATGCCTGCCTGAAGCCTAACCCCTGTTAAATCCAACTCTCCATCGACAATATGCTCAAACCCCACCTCTAATCTATCAGCAAAACAGTCTTTAGAATATATCCTGAATACAAATGATGTATTTGTATTCGTGTATTACACGAATCTCCCTAGATTCGTGTAATAGCCTCCTGCCTATTTCTCTGCCCTTGCTCCCCAGACTCTATTCTCCATACAGTAAACCTGTTATCCAGTAAGTCAGATGATGTCACACGTCTGCTCACAAAATTCTAATCTCTTGCCAGAGTAAAAGCCAAAGTCCTACAATGACCTACCAAGGACTATCAACTAAATATTTGTACTAAGTAATTATTTGTTGCAGAAATGAATAAATGAATATTTATGAATAAAAAACTATCTAAAAATATATCCATAGTATCCAAAGATGCCCTCTCTATGCTCTCTTCCTTACAAAGTTAAGAGCTTCAGGCTCAAAGTGGAATATACCTGACATACTCTGAAGACTGCTGATGGAAACTTTTTTCTTAATTTGACTTGAACTCCATGAGGTCAAGGACAAAGTGTTGGTTATTTTGATAACTTATTACTTAATATGATGCCTGGGACAGAGTACACATTCGTACTTATTGTGTATACCACAAAATATCGTATGTGAGGGAGGAAAGGATCCATGTAGAATTGGTGAACCTGCCCAGGTGGCTTGAGAAATGTATTAACTGACATTAAATAAACAGATCCCTACTGCTACTTATCCTAAATGATATGGCAAAAAACTCTCACATGATAAAGTGCTTCTTCAGAAATCAATACCTGCAATTTGGAGTGCCTACTTCTGTGAATTTCCATTTGAGATCCATGTCTGAAACCCCAGTTTGGTTTATTTGTCCTTGAACTTTTAACCTATATGGCACTGCTTTCCCAGTTGGTAGCACACAAGCTTCCTGGACTTCAGTGCCAGTTGCTTTAGAGGATACTGCCTGGCTTCTTGGAATGACCCCGAGACTCTCCAAAGAGATTTTCATCCCTGTCATGAAGTCTGTATTTTAAGTCAAGCCATCCTGAATGAATTCCTCTCCAACACGTAGGAATCCCATCCAGGTGTTATTGCACACTGGAGTAACAAAGAGACAGAAACTTCACGTCATTTACGTAAAATAAAAATATATATGCTTTGATATTTACAGATACTTTCTGGAAGGAAAAACAAGACACTATTAATAGTAGTAATCTTTGGCAATGGCATAACATGTTGGCATAGGGAGCAGAAAAGCAGAATTTGTTTTTCATTTTTACACCTTTTGAGGTATTTAATCATTGACTCTATGAGTTTATGAGCTCTACATCGCCCCTCCTAACCAGGCTTAGTGGTCACTTCGGCTTCCTGGCCTGTATGTCCTTGCTATCTGAGCTCTTCTCTTTCTCCTTCCAGAAGCCTTGCCCAAATCTCTCTTCAATTTGGGGAGAAGGGTCCATTATTTTATATATTTGAAAATAGCTTAATTAAGGGCAAAACAGTATAAATCTTTGTAGACATTCTACAAGTGTACTTTGTTACTGTGTCCGCATGTCTAATAGTCTCATTCAAGCCGTTTCCTAATAGTAATGCTGGCTGGCATTTACTGAGCCTGATCCAACTGCTTTGCATGTATTAACTCATTGAATACCAACAAAAACTCTTTAAGGCAGTACTAACTCAATCCCTATTGTTTATACATGGAAATTAAGACCCTGAGAACTTGAGTAACTTGCCAAAGACTTTAAGTAACTTGCTGGAAAAATCAGAATCAGAATTCAAACCCCGGCATTCAGATTCCAGAACCACAGTCTTAACCAGTAAACTATGCTCCCTCTTCTCATGCAAAACTTTGAAATATGCTTCTGTGAATTAAAAATAAAGAAACGAATTGATGACTTTTACCTCGTTCGTTGTAAGTTTTTCAAAGTAAAATTGTGGCTAGTTAGTTTCTATTCCACATGTTAGTTTGTTATGAATTGCTTTCCCCTTTTTTTGCTTTATATTATGCTTGGGGGGGTATTTTTAGTTTTGGGAAGTGTGTATACAAATTACAGTCTGATAGGAACGGGGACTGCTGGCTGAGACAATAGTTCCCCGTTTTTAGGATTTCAAAAACTAGCTATCATACTATGAAGATATTACAGCAGTCCCTCCGTAAGTGGATATTCTCACTGTTCTTTTGAGATTACAGTAAGATTGTTGTAACCCAATATCATTTGAGGCTTTCTCTTTCCCTTGGGGATTCATGGAAACTTGGCTTGATGTCCTAATTTCCAGGTTTATGTGAGTACAGGCCCTCTCTATATCCTTCCTGTGTCTCCACTCAGATTTCTGCCCTGGGACCCAAAGTTCAAGCTTACCAATACTTTCCATGAAAACAAAATAAAGCAACACAAACAAGCAGTCATTTTTCTAAAGATTTGGTGTTGCGCAAGGGGCATCTGTTGCCTATCACGAGGAGAAGTCCGAACACTTCTGCCCAATGCATCTTGCTATCAGAGTCACCAAGGAAAACACAACATAGTCAAGCACTGGATGGAACAATGTTTTACTCGCATGGGGAAGAGACAGGCAAGATTATCTCCAGTAGTGAGTAGGGATCCCCCAAGGCCACAGAGTCCCTCTCAGTAGCCAGCACATGGCAATTGGCCTATATGCACCCCTCATGTGCTACAACAGAAGGACTTCTTTTCTTTCCCACAGGGGACAGACACAGTAGTAGGACTGGTCAGGTGCCAAAGACACACGTGCTTAAGAAGAATGAAGGAGTAGGCCTTGGGTCTGAAACAGGGAAAGAGATTCCTGCACAAGGTGATAAATCCAGGAAGAGCTTTGAGTGCTTCTTATCACTTGATAAGGAACTGTGATAAGGGCCATTCTCATGCAGCTGAGAGGGGATTGAAAGACTGTGTGCATAGACTGCCTTTCCAGTTAGAAATACCATGGGGAGGGGCACCTGGGTGGCTCAGTCGATTAAGCATTCAGTCCTGATTTTGGCTTAGGTGCTGATCTCAGAGTTGTGAGATGGAGCCCCAATTTGGGCTCAGGCGGTGGGTGAGGAGACTGCTTAATATTCTTTCTCTCCCTCTCCCTCTGCTCCTACTCCCCCCAGAAAGAACTATCACTGGGAAGTGATCTTAAGACATAAAGTACAATCCAATGCTGGGAGGCTGAGTGTGGGGTTGGGGTGGGGGTTAAAGCAGAAAGGCACGGGTAGGATGAAAGGGCAAGAGGATTCAGTGATAAAATGGGATATTAAGGTTAGAAATACTTACACTTTTTCCTACCATGACTTAAAATATCTTAAGGATAAATATAACATACATGGTTAATCATTTAAATGACTCAAATACTTCTTTTTTAATGTTGGAAATGCTAAGAAAAAGAACACTTTACCTAAAGGAAAGAAAATATGTCATCATTAGCTATATCTAAAAACACTGAGTTAGTAGCAAAATGTAGAGAAAAAAAATCTATTCTAAGGAAATTTCTAAATCAAAATGCAAAGATATTAACAGATAACATTATTACTTTCAAAATAATTACTGAGTTTATTATATTAAGAAAAAATTCAACCAACGTTTATAATGAAATAAAATGCCAACAGTTTTAGTCGAGGCTTTAGCTTCTTTTTCACTCAGCTTTATTGAGATGAGTAATTGTATAACTTTCATATAATGTGTGTTTAACATGTAGGTTGTGATGATTTGATACATGCATGTATTTGAAAGTGATTACCACAATAAGGCTTTAATGCATCCATCCTCTTACAGTATTACTTTTCATATGTGTGATAAGAGGATTTAAGATCTACTTTCTTAGCAACTTTTCAAGCAACTTGTAAATATACAACACAGTATTATTGTCAATTTAGTCACTGCTCTGTACATTAGATCCCAGAACTTACCCATCTTAGAACTCTAAGTTTGTACGCTTTGACCACTTTTACCCATTTATCTTGTCTTCCCGTGCCTGGAAACCACCAATCTACTCTGTTTCCATAATCTGGCTTTTTCAGATTCCATGTGCAAGTGAGATCGAATGGTATTTGCTTCTCTCTGTCTGACTTACGTCACTTAGCATAATGCCCATGTTGTCACACGTGGCAGGATTTCCTTCTTTGTTTTATGGCTGAATAATAGTCACCACATTTGCTTTATCCATTCATCTGTCGATGGACACTTAGGTTGAAGATTGTGAGTAATCCCACAGTGAACATGCAGATATTTCTTTAAGATCCCGATTTCATTTCCTTTAGATATATACTCAGAAGGGGGATTGCTGTATCATCTAGTAGCTCTATTTTTAATATTTTGGAGAACCTCCATAATGTTTTCCATAGTGACCATACCAATTTACATTCCTATGAACAATGCACAAGCATTCTCCACATCCTTGCCAACACTTGTTACCTCTTATCTTTGTAACGACAACCATTCTGACAGGTGTGATGTGCTATCTCATTGTGCTTTTGATTTGGATTTCCTTTTTTTTTTTAAGATTTTATTTATTTTATTTATTTGACAGACAGAGAGATCACAAGTAGACAGAAAGGCAGGCAGAGAGAGGGGAAGCAGGCTCCCTGCTGAACAGGGAGCCCGATGCGGGGCTCGATCCCAGGATCCTGGTATCATGACCTGAGCTGAAGGCAGAGGCTTAATCCACTGAGCCACCCAGGTGCCCCTGATTTGGATTTCCTTGATGATGAGTGATGTTGAACATCTTTTTATGTACCTGTTGGCCACTTGTATGTTTTTAACCTCCTTGGTTAAATTTATTATTAAGTATTTTATTGTTTTTGATGCTATTGTAAATGGGATTATTTTCTTAATTTCTCTTTCTTTTTTTCCCCCCAATATTTATTTATTTATTTATTTGAGCAGGGCACCTCGGTGGCTCAGTCAGTTAAGCATCTGCCTTCGGCTCAGGTCATGATCCAGGGTCCCAGGATGGAGTCCCACATCATGCTATCTGCTCAGCAGGGAGTCTGCTTCTCCCTCTGCCTGCTACTCCCCCTGCTTACGCTCACTCTCTCTCCCTCTCTGACAAATGAATAAAATTTTTTAAAAAATGACTGTCAGGAAAGGCATGATTAAGAAGAGGTTTAGGATGTTGGAGCAAAAGTATAAGGGAAATGAGGGAACAATCCAGATGGATATTTGAAGGAAGAGCTATCAGAAGAAACATAAATCAAAGCCCGTGAGAAAAGAATGCATGTGGCAGGATCTGGGAATCCTAAGGAGGCAGAATGAACAAGTAGAGGGGCGTGGGTAATGTAGGAGGAGGTCATGAAGTCAGAGGGAAGGGTTGGAGGTGGTGTGTGTGTGTGTGTGTGTAAAGGCAAATTGAGTAGAACAGTTGTAGCCACTATAAAATTTTGGGATTTTTTTTTTCTGAGTGTGATGGGAAGCCACTGGAACAAAGAATGACATGACTGGATTTAGTTTGTAACAGGATCACTTTAGCTACTGTGTTGAGAATAGAAGTGGGCTCCATGGCATGGAAATAGGAAGACCATCAGCAGCCTACTGCAATAATGAAGGTGAGAAATGATGCTCTTGGACCAGGGTGGTTGTCATGAAAGTAGAGAGATGTGGTTGGGTTCTTGATATGTTGTAAAACTATAACAGGATGTGGGAGATGAAAGAAAGAGTCAAGAAGGACCCAAGGTTTCTGGCCTGAGCAACTGGAAGGATTAAATGGCCATTAACTGAGGTTGAGAAGACTTTGAGAGGGCAGGCAGAGTGGAGATGACCAGAAAGTTGGTTTTAGAATATTAAATTTGAGGTGCCAGTTAGAATTTAGAGTGGAACCATTAAATAGGCAATTTCACAAAGTTTTATAGTTTGAGGAAAGATCTAGGCTGGGGATATCAATTTGGGAAAACCAACCTTACAGATGGCATATAAAACCACAAGTCTGGTTGAGATTATAAAGGGTCCATAGAGAGAAAAAGTGTTCCAGGGCTGAGTCCTTTCTACAGTCCTCTGTAGATTATACCCTCTATAGTCAAGAGTTAGGAAGAGAAAGAGGAACCAACAGAAATGACAAAAAAGGAGTAATTAATGCAGTAGGAGTTAAACTGGGATGTGTTGTTCTGCCGCCTCTGAGCTCAGGCTAATTTTACTATTAGACCTCCGTATGATTAATATGTGGATAATATGAATCAACAACTAATTCTGGACTCCATCTGATTGTTTTTCAATCTACTTTAAAGAGTTCATAAAATCCTCCTTCCCAAGATGAAGTGAGACAGAGCCCACTGGTAGGAGGTAGTTCGTGCTCATAGATCAAGTGAGGGTGAGGGACTAATGATGCAGAATATTTGACTTTGCAAGTGTCTTGGAACATCCAGGAATAGTACAACTGTTGTAGTTGCATCGTGCTAAAATGTAGTAGAAGGGAATTTTAATCACAGGGAGCTGAAACACTGGAACAAGATTGAAATTGTGGTTATTGGATTATTAGAAGGCTTAGAAATAACACATGCAGAGTTCAAACATGATTAATCATGAATCAATTATGATTAGTCAGAGATAAGAAGGAATTCGGCAAAAAGCAAAAACATCTGAAATGATGAAAGATACCTAGATCATGAAAATATCTGGATGCATTACATCTTTTTTGTTTTCATCTCAACAGTTACAGTCATGTTATTACACTTTGTGTCATTTTGAATTAGGAAGCTTGAGAGATGTTTTTGTTCCTGATTTGTTTTCAATGTATATTATTAAACATCTTTTCAGCATACAGAAATGTTATGAATAAAAAAAGAAAAACACACTACCAGAGACAGAAAAGCTCAGTATCTTTTGCTATTCAAGTATTTATAGAACAAGTAAACCATGCTGTTTTCTTCTTATCTATTATTATTCTCATAAAGAGTTTTTCTCCATGCCCCTTCCGTCACTGACAGGAGACAAGCTCTTTAGAGGCAATTAAAGTAATTTTTTGATGTTTCAGAACAAAATGGTTCCTATCAGCTTGGAAGAGGAAGAACTCAGTGCCAAAAACAACCTACATGGTTACCTTTAAAGACCAAATTAAAATGTCTCAGGTCTCCATTTCCATTGTCTAACAAACAAGTCTAAAGGGTTTCATTGACTTCTAAAGTTACTTTCCACATTTTGGACTCATTTTTTCCTGACTCATTAAGGAAGCTTATTTTAACTTAAAAGACCCTACAAAATAATGTCAACAACAAATAGATTTTTACTTCCAGTGTGGTTTTTGGTAAACACAGTCTGACTACAATAGGCAGTTGGAGAATTAGCTATGGTTAAGAGATTTACTAACCTTTATTCATCTGAAGCAAATACGAAGCAAAG
The DNA here is from genome assembly GCF_922984935.1 of Meles meles. Classification (NCBI taxonomy): domain Eukaryota; kingdom Metazoa; phylum Chordata; class Mammalia; order Carnivora; family Mustelidae; genus Meles; species Meles meles. The sequence goes on along the minus strand of NC_060066.1, from coordinate 151,914,398 downwards.
GCCAGTGATTCTGACTTCCCTGTTCTAAAAAAAATAAGAAGGTCTTAACATACTGTAATCAGACTAATGGTAATCTTCAATGTTTAGCATCACTTGTATGCCAAGGACTGTATTTGAACTCTACATGTGTTATTCCTAAACCTTATAATAATTCAACAAGATAGCTATTATTTTATGCTTTCTAAAGATGGAGAAACTGAGCCAGGGAGCTTAAGCAATGTGCCCAAGACCACACACCTAATAAATGGCAGAGCTGGGAAATGAAGTTGCTCTATTTTCATATCAAAATAGGTTTTAAAAAAAACCAGGTTTGGTTATAGCTGGTTTTTCTGTATTACATTACTTCTACAATACATTACTTTTATAAGAGAACCTAATTTTTTAGACTTCTGGTGATCCAATTACTTATTTAACTCAATAATAGTGTATAGGAGGGTCAGAAATCCAGACTTGAAAGTCAAGTGTACAAAGTGAGCATGAATTCTTTATTTTTATTACAGTTATTCTAGTTTTCCCTTGGCCCGCTCCTTCACCAGTAAGTAGGAACAAAAGTCCAACATACTTTAAAGCTTAGTATCACATAAACATTTTAAAAACCCATTTGGGACTGTGTTTTTTCCACTGTATGTTTTTTTCCTGCTTTGTCGAAGATTATTCAATAAATAGTGCTGGAAAAATTGGACAGCTATATGTAGAAGAATGAAGCTTGACCATTCTCTTATACCATACACAAAGATAAACTCGAAATGGATAAAAAACCTCAATGTGAGGCAAGAATCCATCAGAATCCTAGAGAAGAACATAGGCAGCAACCTCTTCAACATCAGCCACAGCAACTTCTTTCAAGATATGTCTCCAAAGGCAAAGGAAACAAAAGTGAAAATGAACTTTTGGGACTTCATCAAGATCAAAAGCTTCTGCACAGCAAAGGAAACAGTCAACAGAACCAAGAGGCAACCCACGGAATGGGAGAAGATATTTACAAATGACAGTACAGACAAAAGGCTGATATCCAAGATCTATAAAGAACTCCTCAAACTCAACACACACAAAACAGATAATCGTGTCAAAAAATGGGCAGAAGACATGAACAGACACTTCTCTAAAGAAGACATACAAATGGCTATCAGACACATGAAAAAATGCTCATCATCACTAGCCATCAGAGAGACTCAAATCAAAACTACATTGAGATACCACCTTACACCAGTTAGAATGGCCAAAATTAACAACACAGTAAACAACATGTGTTGGAGAGGTTGTGGAGAAAGGGGAACCCTCTTACACTGTTGGTGAGAATGCAAGTTGGTGCAGCCACTTTGGAAAACAGTGTGGAGATTCCTTAAGAAATTAAAAATAGAGCTACCCTATGACCCTGCAATTGCACTATTGGGTATTTACCCCAAAGATACAGATGGAGTGAAAAGAAGGGCCATCTGTACCCCAATGTTCCTAGCAGCAATGGCCACAGTTGCCAAACTGTGGAAAGAACCAATATGCCCTTCAATGGACAAATGGATAAAAAATATATGGTCCATATATATACTATGGAGTATATGACTCCATCAGAAAGGATGAATACCCAACTTCGTATCAACATGGACAGAACTGGAAGAGATTATGCTGAGTGAAATAAGTCAAGCAGAGAGAGTCAATTATCATATGGTTTCGCTCATTTGTGGAGCATAAGGAATAACATGGAGGACATTAGGAGAAGGAAAGGAAAAGTGAATTGGGAGAAATTGGAGGGAGAGATGAAGCATGAGAGACGGTAGACTCTGAGAAACAAACCGAGGGTTTTGGAAGGGGGGGATAGGTGAGCCTGATGTGGATATTAAGGAGGGCATGTACTGCATGGGGCACTGGGTGTGGTGCATAAACAATGAATTCTGGAACACTGAAAAGAAATAAAAATAAATAAATTAATTAAAAAAACAACAAAAAAAAACCCATTTGGGAAGTATTCAGTATCTTTTTTTTTTCTAAGATTTTATTTTTTAAGAAATCTCTACACTGAATGTGAGGCTTGAACTTAGAGCCCAGAGATCAAGGGTCCCATGTTCTACTGACTAACCAGTCAGAAGCCCCTTCAGTATCTCTCAGATGAACGTATATAGCATTTCAGAGAGTCTTCCCCTGCTTCTCTCCTAAAATGGTCTTCCTGTGATGAGGAGACGGTGTGGCCTCAGTAGGGAGGAGCCAAGGAAGGGTTGGAGTCTTCACTACCAGGTCCTCTGCTTCCTCTGGTCCCTGGGTGATAAGCTTTGTTCAGCTGCTGCTTGACTTTGAGCTGGTAGAAATCTGTTGACAGTATAATTCATGACCTGGAGCCTATTGGCTTGGTCAGATGTCAGCCCTTCTCCCTAAGCCTCCTCATCTCAGGCAAGAAAATGACACAAATGTGTCCTTCTTTGATGACCCAAATCTACTTGCTTGTTTTCCTTTTTCTCAGATGTAACCCTTACTTCCTTTCAGGAAGACTTCCACCTTGGTGGGGGCAGAGTCATCATCGTCCCCTTTCTGTGGTTATCACCGTTGATCTGACTTCCAATCTATTGTCTCAGTCTGGAGTGATTGGGGACCCAGCAGACCCCTTTGATGAAGGACTCAGATCCCTAAAAGCTCCCCGGGACCCTGGTGGCACCTTGTTCTCTGGAGGATTCCTATTTAGCATCAAGCCATATCCCTTCTGGGTGTGTGCCCCTCTGCCTGCTGCCGAGGCAGTCCCCAACTAGCTCTGCCCATTCCACAGATGCTCTGAGGCACAGGTGAGGCCACCTACTCACGGGCCTGCTGTAGCTCTTGGGAGTAGTGAACTCGCAGGGAAAGTTCCTGGTATGAGGCCACCTGGCTCACTGTAGTTACACCACCTCTTCCCCCTGATCTCCTTCTTTCAATAGTCCCAGGGCAGATCAGCAAGCCATGAATCAGTAGACGACCACCAGGCTTTGAGAGGTCAGTCTGTCTACTTACTAGCTATGCCACAAACTTTAGGGGGGATTCCCTTGAGCTTCCTTCGCTCAGCTTTGAGGAAAGAACTGAGCACTTCACTTCCTTCTTCTGTGGGGAGAGGAGGAGATAACTGCCCCACCTCCTCTTATCTGTCTCACTGGTAAACTTTCTCCCTTTCACAGGAAAACAAACCAGAAGTCTCCTGCCAAGAAACAGGCCTTTTTAAATGCAGCATTAGACAACTGAGTAACTTAATTCTCAAAAATATGTTATCTCTTCTGTAAATGCATGCACTATTTATAATCTTCTGGAGCCAGAAAAGATTTCTGTTCTGACTACACCGCCTTGTTACTCATTCAAAATGATGCCAAATATTCAGGATTCAAGACATTTCATTTATTTTACTCTAATTCTAAATCCGTGTTTTGTTTTGTGTGTTGTTGTTGTTGTTTAGCAGAATCCCCATTTTTTCTCTGTGTGGTAAGGTTCCCATTATAGTTACAGAGAATTTGAACACTTATCAAACTCCTGATAATCATTTATTATTATATAATGGGTAATTTTGATCAGCTGCTCTTTGTACGTAATATATTTCTTCTTCATTAAGCAAGCACAGAATCATAAAGTTCAGGCCTAAAAGGGATTTTAGACATTAACTCATATGAATCTCTTACAAATGAGAAAACTGGAACTGAGATTTTTAAAAATAATTTGGCCAGCGTCATATTGCTAGCTCATTAGCAGAGTTTGGTCAGGGCTCGCTAATCCCTTAGAGCACTTAAAAATATTGAAGTTGGAATTATCTGTGTAATTTTTCATGTATAGCCTGGCTTCCCTCACCCTCATCATACTAAATTAAGCTAGTTCAGGGAAGCAACTGTCTGCTTTATTCTCTGGCATTCCTATGCTTAGCATAGGCTAATGCACATAATAAGTACTTGACAAATATCTGCTAAATAAAGGAATGAATGGATGGATGGATTCAAAGATAAGTATACAGATTCTACTATGCTTGATTTGGAAACTACAAAGATGAATAAAACAAAATCCAGAAAAAAAGCAGACAGAAACCAAGGACTTCGGGAGCCTCCAAAGAATGATTCACTGTAGGAAATCATGTTTCTTCTTCTCTTGGATTGGGAAGGGAGCCCTGGGGAAGGTGGGCTGAGAGCCTCAGCCCTGGAGCCCTTCATCAGCTCCTATAGATCCAGGACATAGATCTGTACTCAAGAATTTACACAGCATTACTCTCCAGACAATTGCATATTGCATTTTTGTTCTGTTTCGTTCTAGAAGAGTGGCTCATCATATGTTAAAAATACACCAGTGTGTCCATAATTTCAGAGGAACAGGTGACTCACAGTTCAAATCACATGAAGGGAAATGACTACAAGTCAGCTATGAATTTATTGGTTCCAGAATAATTCAGGGCAGTAAACTGCCTAGTTTAGTGAAGACACTGGCAGAATCTTTTCCATATGTGGTTCAGAATCACGTGTAGAAATGATTTCCCAGGCTCTTTAGGATCTCTTGGTATTGCCATGTACTGTTATAATAGTAGAGAGGTTATGTAATTGTCAGGTTAAATTCTTTTTTTTCCAACAAGAAAAGTGTCATGGGAGAATGATGAGATTCCTTCTCCCTGTCCTCAGGTTTAAATTTTCAATCACGGGAAGTCAGAGACCATAAAAAAGAAAATGCACTTAGTTTACATAAATCACTCAACAAATTACTCACAGCATCTGTTCTCCTAACCACTAGTGAAAAAGTGGTAAGTGCCACTAAAGAAGGATGAACACTTCTGTCAGTGGCATTAATTGTACCCATCCAGCAGATCTACCTTCTGTCTTTTGAGAAGGAACCCAGGCTAGAAACTATACCGGAGGTGGAAGTAAGGATTCAGCTGCTAGATGTAAATATAACTGAAATATAAAACAAACATATAATTATATCTCTAGTCACTGACACTCTCATGGCTCAATTATTTCAAGATGAAATGCCTCATATAGATAGCAGTGGACAGTGGCCATCAGCAGACTATGCATTATCCACGGGTCAGTTGAATAATATAAGCCTTCCACAGAGATTAAGTTCAGAATTCTGGTTAAATAAAGAGATCAGATAAACAACAATAACAAAAAAAAAATAGTAAGTCAAATCCTAGCGAATGTGGAAGAGATGTAGCAGAGATATTCCACACAAAAATATTTGCTATTAACAGAAAGAAAAAAATTCTAGAGGACTTGGAAAGTAAGTCTGTGGCAGTCTCAGGAAAACAAAAAGAGGGAATATTTATGGTATGCAGTCAGCAGCGCACCTGACAGAGTCAGAGAAAGTGATCAAGATTTTGAAATTTAATGTATAGAGATGCTTGAAAGTTTCTAGCAACAACCAAGACAGAAACAGTATAAGCTCATTGGTTTCATTTTGTGGAGTGCAAAAGTATATCTATGAATTAGGATTAAAAGAGTAGAGTTGCTCCCAGAGTTCTTTGAAGTCATTTTTACATAGACCTACATTCGCCTTGTACTTCATAATTCATACATATTCATAGTAATGGGAAAGTGGAGAAGATGGCCATTCCTGGAAAAGAAGGTGCAATTGGCAGCATCAGTGGACATCTAAAACCACCCAGGGCTGTTCACTGGTTTGATTCCAGCGTCTTCTGGTCCTTGCCTTGCTGACAACTGCCATGAAAGTGTGATTAGTTCACCATCAATTCATGTTCACTTGTCAGAGAGCCTAGCAATTTGATAGAGAGTTATGAACTTTATTAATATTTGCACAAACACAGAAAATGAAGTAACTTTGTCAATGACTAATTCATTAGGTATTCCTAAACTTTAGAACAATGTGTACCAAACCACTGCTATGGAAAAATATTTCTTACTTATGAAGATTCAACATATTTCTTGGTTGAGTGGTCTAATGGCATATGAAGCAAATTAAATTACCAGTGAAGTCCATTCTTCCTTCAATAATTGAAACAGTTTGAAGCTTCAGAGATTCCCATCTTTGCAGGCATTCAAGACTTTTGAGAGCTGGTTCAAGGCAAAATTAGCCAACAAACCCATATTTGCTAAGAACCAGGATAACAACTAAACCTAAAAAATGCTCACAACTCAGTTATTCATAAGGATTTATATCAGCTGGTTTTTATATTTGGTTCACTATCACTATCTCTAATTTACTTTGAGATACAGAAACAGCTTCCTAAAGACAGTAAGGAGAAAGTGAAAGCAGTGAAATGGTCAGAGTAATGGCTAACTGAGGGTTGGATATGGGGAAAGGTGGGCATTCCTGCCTTTGTTTTGTTTTTTGTTTTTTGTTTGGATTTTTTGAGAGAAAGAGCTGCCCACATATGACGTGGGGGAGGGCAGTGGAAGAGGGACAGGGAGACTCTACCTTGAGTAGGGAACCTGATGTGAGCTGGATCCCAGGAGACCCTGAGGTCATGACCTGAACTGAAATCTCACACTTAACTGACTGAGCCATTCAGGCACCCCTGGGCATTCCTGTTCTAAAGTCTATTAGTTACTTTTCATTTCAGAGGTAAGATTGTTTGACCGGCTGTTCCACAAGCTGGAATGACAAACTATTGTCACAGTTACAACATTAAAGTGCACAGATATTAATTATCATTCTCACCCTAGTACTCGATGTGTCTTGCCTTATAAAAACATCATTTTAAAAAGTTTGAACAAAATGCTACCTGATTTTATGGGAAGCAGTTATTTCATGCTGCGGGAACCTAGGAAAGCTTCATGAAAGATATTGTATTTCCTCGAGACACCTCGAAGCAAGAAGGATTTAGACATGCAGAATTGGAGATATTCCAAGCAGAAAGCAGAGCAAAGGCAAGGAGGCATCAGGCATTAAAGGTATCCAAGAAACAGGAAGCAAATCAGTTTAATTTGCACTTACACTGTGGGAGAGAAAACAGTGGATAATTAGGATCAGGGTCTTAAATAATAGAATGAGGAATTCAGTAAGCAACAGACTAGAATTTGGAGGCAGAGAATTAGGGTGTTTCAATTCTGCATTTACCAGATCAATTAACCCTCACAATAACTCAATGAGGTGAAGGTCAATATTACCATTTTTATAAAAGAGAAAACTGAGGCTCAGACTGGTTAATAACTTGTGAATTTCACATACCGGAGTAAGAAGGATACAAGACTAGAAAGCAGGACTCTTTCCTCTCTACTATCTTGTCCCTTGCTGCACTGTCATCTTTGGTTTCGTAGTCTTTTCCTCTATGGAGACCATGAGCATTTTGCCACACCAGCTGAGTCTTTGTTTCCTAAAAACCTAGCGCAGTGCTTGACATATGGTACGTGATCAATAAATGTTAGCTGAATGAAGGAATGAACATCTAGCAACCCGTTTTAATGGCAGAAGTGGAGCACAGGAGAAAGCCCAAGGCTGGAGATACCTAGACGTAGAAAGGGACCCTGCTGAGGGATATTGGTGTAGCCGTTAAAGAGATGAGTGGAGGGGCGCCTGGGTGGCTCAGTGGATTAAGCCACTGCCTTCGGCTCAGGTCATGATCTCAGGGTCCTGGGATCGAGCCCCACATCGGGTTCTCCACTCAGTGGGGAGCCTGCTTCCCCCTCTCTCTCTGCCTGCCTCTCTGTCTACTTATGATCTCTCTCTCTCTCTGTCAAATAAATAAATAAAATCTTAAAAAAAAAAAAAAGAGATGAGTGGAAAGGTATTTACAATAAATTCAAAAAGCCTTTAATGAACACACCGACTTTACGGTGAACATAAGAAGACTTTCTCTTTCCACTCTTACTAAATAGTAGCTACTAAGCCACGTCCATAGATATCAGGATGACTGTCCCTATGGAACCGACCATGCCATGTTAAGAAACATCCTTTTTTGAAAGGGGATAGTCAGGATAACAGAGATATACAAAAACTTACTCTTCTCCTTTCACAAAGGCAGTTTCAATGTTGGACTTTCCAAAACTTCATTAGCATGAAATTTTCACAAATAACACCTGCCAATTTCTGAAACTTACAGATGAGAATGTTGTGGAAGACAAGAGAAACCTAATTCAGAATTTCCTTAAAAAGAATATGTTGTGGTCTTTTGCTGTATTTTCTGGAGATAAGAGAAGCAGTGACCTCTGGGAATCCATTTGGAGTTTATAATTTGAAAACAGATTAATTGATGTGACAGTTTGTTTTGTTTTAAATACGGAAGTGTAGCAATGACCAACAAGTTTTTAGAAAGGTATGAACAAGGTCATAACAACCTCTTTCTGTCCTGTTGATTGTGATTCTGCTAAACCAATGACCAGAGAGAGCTGAATAAAAAGACACCTAGCACCTAGCACCAATTATCAGGGATTAGAAGACACTCTCTTATTTGTTTGATTGATTTAAATTGCATCTTGTTTTCTAGCTACAGGCATGGGAGATAATAGCAACGGCAATTGAAATGCTCAAGCACCAAATTACAAGTCATGAAAGAGAACTCTGTAACTTGATTTAATTAGTTCCCTGCCCCCTCCCACCATTTAGGCTAGTCAGTGTCAATGGGTTTTGAAAATGATAATCCTAAAAAATAATAGAGCAAATAAATTTGCAAATTCAAAGCGCATCAAACAAGGGGCCTGCAAATGCTCACAAAACAGAAGGAACATGTAAATTTACTATTAATTACTCAAATCATCATTTTAGAATATTTATTATATACATGGCACAGTGTAAACTACACAGGCATACTATGAAGATACATTTTGGAGTCTGAAACAGATGATAGAAACAAATGAACATAAATAAGTTACAAAGTATGTTAGAGATACAAGAACACTTTAGAAAGCACAAAAGAAGAAATTACTTAAATCCATTAGGGCTGAATACAGATGGCTTTTGTGAAGAAGGTGCATTAAGCGAATCCTTATAGATAAGGGAATTCTTCACTAAGTGAAAAACAGAGAAAGCTAATTATAAGCAGAAGGAATCAAATAAGTAAAGGCTTAGAAATAAAAAAAATATAGGATGCATGAGTTACATATGATCAGTAGAGTGGAAAATATAACTAGTTAGGTAAAGTGCAATGAAATTAGCAAAGACATGGAATTCTATGCTAAAAAAAACCTAGCAGTTTATTCTCTATACCAGCACTTTCCCATAGTATTTCCTGTAATGATAGCTATCTTCTATATCTGCACACATGGCTATTTAGTACTTAAAATGTGACTAGTTCAACTGAGAAACCACAGTTTTAATTTCATTGTATTAAGGCTATTACTAAATAATTAATGTATCAAATGTAAATAGCCACACATGGCTAGTATACCATGCCAGACAGTGCAGACTATAGTAGCCACTAAAAGTTTTGTGCAAGAGAGTGGCATGATTGGAGGAGTACTGTAGTGTTAGTTTTCCTTCGCACAATGTAAAATTTGATTTACTTGGGGAAAGGACCTCTTTGAACTCATACTGCCCAGGTAATGTTTAGTTTTACAATTTCGTCTAATTAAAAAAACAATATGAGTGTTCATTAATTCTACTGCAGAAGAACAATTAATAAAGGAAACATGGGTAAATGGAATAGATTTTAAAAAACAGCAGATGGTAAATTCTGCTAAGTTTTAAAAATTTCTAGCACACCAACATGAATGCCTTGTGACTGTGGAGAAACAACACATTTCATTCCTTGGATGGAAAGATTATATCTTACTCATCCTAAGCTGATTAATGTATGTATTACTAATAGTTTGCTCATGAGCCATACTGTAGAAACACAAAAATAAGCAATATAGACATTCATAGGGCATACTGGTTCTGATACATATGTGTGATTAAGAAATTTTAGGACTCTAGGCTCACAGAATTGCCATTTGTCAATAATGAAAAAAGAATAATAAAAACTCAAATTTGTTATTTGCATTCTGTGAACATAAAAAAAAATAATTGATGTCATATGTTTCTTTTTCTCTAGGGATTCTGTGAAACTTAAAAAAGTTTTTTACTTCAGAGCCTATGTCAGAATACTTATTTAAATCAAAATGAAAATGCTTCTTTATATATTTTAGCTGTAGCTTTCTTTAAACAAAGATTTTATTTCTTTATTTATTTGACAGAGAGAGAGAGAGAGAGATCACAAGTAGGCAAAGAGAGAGGAGGAAGCAGGCTCCCTGTTGAGTAGAGAGCCTGATGCGGGGCTCCATCCCAGGACCCTGGGATCATGACATGAGCTGAAGGCAGAGGCTTTAACCCACTGAGCCACCCAGGTCCCCTAGCTATAGCTTTTTAAATTTAGAAAATTTAGGGATTAAATTTAGAAATTAAACTTTAAAAAATTTAGAAATTAAATTTAGAAAAATAAGTCTGACTTTGACAGATACCATATGATTTCATTCATAAGTAGAATCTTAAAAAAAAAAGCACCCAAAAAATGAATAAACAAACAAAAAAGCAGAATCAGAACTATAAATACAGAGAACAAACTGATGGTTGCCAGAGGGAAGAGGGAAGGGCAAAATGGGTGAAAGGGACTAGGGGATACAAACTTTCAGTCATGAAATAAATAAATCATGAGAATAAAAAGCATAGCATAAGGAATATAATCAGCAGCGACGTAAGAGAACTGAGGGTAGCTACACTTGTGGTGAAAATAACATAATGTATAAACCTGTTAAGTCACTAAGTTCTACACCTGAAACAAATATAACACATGTCTACTATACTAAAAAAAAGAATTTTTTTTTAGAGATTCCTTGGAGTTCAAGGAACACACATATATATATATATGTATATATATGTATATATATGTATATATATATATATATATATGATTTTATTTGTTTATTTGACAGAGAGAGAGATCGAGATCACAAGCAGGCAGGCAGAGAGAGGGGGAAGCAGGCTCCCTGCCAAGCAGAGAGCCCAATGCTGGGCTATCCCAGGACCCCAGGACCCTGGGGTCATGACCTGAGCTGAAGGCAGAGGCTTAACCCTCTGAGACACCCAGGCACCCCTATTTATATTTATTGTAGTCAGGTTATGTTGCTGATAAATACAAGATCTAATGGAATTACAGATTTCCCATTTAGAATTTGAAATTCTAAAACATTAAGTTCCAAGTATGTCCTTGAAATGACTGGAAATTCCTCTCTTCTACTTGCACAACAGGTTAACTTTGTGCAACACGTAAGTTAACCTAAGGTGTAGGTTTTCTTTGGAGTTAAGATGGCTGCCATAGGCCAAAGGTAGTGGATGAAAACAGACATGTGGTCAGTAAGTAGCCAGGAGAACTCACCATAATGCCACACTCCTTTCAGAGCAGGTCTGACTTCCCTTCTATGTATGTGCTTTTGAACGTTAGTAAGCTACTTGTGGCCAATTAGTTAATAGTCTCCTACTATCTTCAGGCCAGAAATCATGCAGTCATCCTTGATATTTTCTTTCTCTCACGCACCACAGCCAATCTGTCAAGAAATCCTGCTTGTTCTGTCTTCAAAATAGATCCAGAATCCAACCAGTCCTCATCGCTTTTACTGACTTCAGCTCTCATCTGAATCACATAGCCTCCCACTGTATGACCTGTTCTTACATTTACTCTTACCGCCTCCTTAGACACCACACAGATACTCCTTTTAAAATGTAAGTCAGGGGGGGCGCCTGTGTGGCTCAGTGGGTTAAAGCCTCTGCCTTCGGCTCAGGTCATGATCCCAAGGTCCTGGGATCGAGCCCCACATCAGGCTCTCTGCTCTGCAGGGAGCCTGCTTCCTCCTCTCTCTCTGCCTGCCTCTCTGCCTGCTTGTGATTTCTGTCTGTCAAATAAATTAAAAAAAAAAAAAAAAAAAAAAAAGAGATTCAGAAAGGAAAAAAAAAATTTTTAAATGTAAGTCAGGGGGTGCCTGGGTGGCTCAGTCAGGTAAGTGTCCAACTCTTGATTTTCGCTCAGGTCATGATCTCAGGGTCATGAGGCTGAGCCGCTCATTGGGGAGAGTCTGCTTGAGAAGTTTCTCTCCCTCTGCCCCTCCCCACGCACGTGCACACACACACACACTCTCTCTCTCAAATAAATAAATAAAATCTCCAAAAAAATAAAATAAAATATAAGTCAGATCACAGTAGTCTGAGCTCAAAACCTTTCACAAATTTCCAGCTTCATTCAGAGTAAATGTGTAAGAACTTAACACAGTTTACAGGGTCCCATGGGATTTGGCCTCATCCCTCCCTGTGCTTCTCCTCCATCACTCTGCTCCAGTCACACCGCCTTCTTGCTGTTGCAAACATGTCAGGCATCCTCCCTCCCTAGGACATTTGAACTGGCTGCTCCCCCAGAAATTGGCTGGGTTCATTCCCTCACTTTCTCAAATCTTTGCTGGAATGTCACTTTCTCCATGACACCTTTGTCACTCTTTATTTAAAATTATAATCAGCCCCTGGCTCTCCTTATTCTCCTCTATTTTTTTCTTTTCCCATAGCATTTATCACCTACTATTTTATTTATAACCTATGTTACTTATTGTTTCCCCTTCCCAGATGTATGTCCCATGCATTTGTTTTACCCATCTAAGTGCCTGGCAGCCCAGCAGGGTCAGCAATGCCTGCCATATAGTAGGTATGCAAGAAATAATTGACCGAATGAATTATCATAAAAGAATATTTTCATTGTAATGTGTGCAGCCTAATCGTATATTTATAAACCATTATATTTCTAGATATTACAAAGACATTACTTAGGATAGATTTTCTCTGCACTTAAAGATACTCCCACATGATAAATGAGGAATCCCTATGAGTGGCTTGAACTCCTTCAGGTCATCATGATGGAACTTTAAAAGGCTTCAACATGTTTGTTTAAAAAATATATATATACACACACACACATATATATACACACACAGGTATATGTGTGTATGTACATATGTACACATATATGTGTACGTATGTATATATGCATGTACACATATATGTACACATATATGTACATATATATGTACACACATATATATAGGTATATATACATATATATATATGAAAGTTTACTTTTTCCTCCAAGGGTGTCTTCTGAAAGTTCTTCAGCTGAGTCTTATGCATTCTATAGAGACGGATATAGATGGTTCATTCCTGCTTTCATATGTATCTATTTTAGGCCAGGCATTGTCCAAGGCACAGTGAAAGTGAAGATTTCTAGGCCACTGTCCCTGCTTATGAGAAGCCCAGAATTGCACAATGAGTGAGACTAGGCTACAAATTATCACTTACAAACAAAAGAGAGTTTATAGCAGCAACTGGACCCAAATGCAATCTTAAAAGCACAAGCAAAGGGCCAAGGATTGCAAATTTACTTTTGATCTGCTTGTCATGTGAAAAAATAGCAGGGAACATTTAGTAAGGCATGGAACTTAAGAATGAGATGATCTGGGATCTGAATCACATACTTCACCTTCTCGTACTTTTTAATAGATCTCTTTTCTGAAGGATAATATACATACACACAAGTGCATGTTTATTTATACAGGACAGACGAGCATACCCATTGAACCTGCTCCCAAATCAAGGAGCAGAACATGAGCGCTATCCCCCAGGCTGTCCTTGAACTCTCTCCCTATCACCTCACTCCCACATGGGGAACCACAGTCCTGACTTCTAATGCCTAGACTAGTTTTGCCTGTTTTTTAACTTTATAGAAATGAAACCAAATAGTTTGTACCTTTTGTGTCTGGTGCTTACTCAATATTATGTTTGTGAGACCTGTCCATATTGTTACATGTTGCTATAGACTGTTGATTCTCATTGCTCATTGTATTCCATTTTGTGACTGTAACATAATTTGTGTTCTACTGTTGGTGAACACGGGAGTAGTTTCCAGTTTGGGGCTATTAAGAATAACGTTTCTATGAAGATTCTAATACATAACTTTTGGGGAACACAAAAATACGTATGTTCAGCTCTAGTAGTTATTTTCAAACAATTTTCCAAACTGGTTGTACAAGTTTGTATCTCCCCAGGAGTGTGAGTTCTCATTACCTCACAGCCTCATTACCATTGGTATTTATTGTTTGTTTGTTTGTTTTTCAATTTAACCATTCTTGTCGGTATATAATGATATCACATTGTTCAATTTGCATATTTTTGATGACTAATGAAATCATTACTTTTCACATATTATTGATCATTTGACGTTGGATTTGGAGAGCCTCTTTTTGAAGTGTCTTCCCAAGTCTTTTGTCCATTTCTTTACTGGATTGTCTTTTTCTTATTGAGTTGTGAAAGTTCTTTATATATTTGAGTCCTTCATTGGATGTATATATTATAAATATATCTCCCCATTCAATAAAGTGCCTTTGTTTTCTTAATGGTGTCTTTGAGGAATAAACATTCTTACTCTTAATGTAGTATGATTTGTAATTCATTCTTTTAATATCATAAATTATCAACATAATTAACATAAGTTGCTATTTCAAAGCTCCTCAATGAACACTTATAAAGCCATTTTAAAAGATCACTATACAAAGTGTGAAAATGTATGTAATTACAGTTATTGCAAAGTTTCTGAAAATCTATGTATCCGAAAAAAATGGAAGAAAAAACAGCTGAAAAACATTTTTAAGGGTAGTGAAGAAATATCGAAAGAAAGTCTATTTTTAAAATCTTCTGAGTGCTTTTTACCATATACATATTTCTATGAGTCATGTGCCTTTGCGTACCCATCATAACAATCTTCCTCCACGTATCTACTATCATATTGCTAAAACAAATGTTTGTATTTATCTGTACTTAATTATCACAAGTTCATCTGTCTCTACCAGACCATGAACCTCTTGAGTCTTGCTCTTTATATTCCCAGCTCCAGTGACAAGTCTGGAACATAAAAGGTTATTTTTAAATTATTTAATGAGTGAATGCATTGCTTGATGAATAGATAAATAAATAGGATTTTTCCAAATCTTAGCTATTCTTTCTTTCTATATATTACATACTTGGAAATTTCCCTAATGCTTTCAGACATTATAGAAGAGTTTTTTTTTTTTTAAGATTTTATTTATTTATTTGACAGAGAGAGATCACAAGTAGGCAGAGAGGCAGGCAGAGAGAGTGAGAGGGAAGCAGGCTCCCTTCAGAGCAGAGAGCCGGACGTGGGACTTGATCCCAGGACCCTGAGATCATGACCTGAGCCGAAGGCAGCGGCTTAAACCACTGAGCCACCCAGGCGCCCCTATAGAAGAGTTTTTAATCTCTTACCTCTAAGTTCCTGTAATTTAGGAGTTCCTAGCCATCTTTAAGATCCAGAATCCAAACGTCTGGCTCAGTTACCAGCCAGGGTGGGCAGAAGAAATGAAGCATAGGGAAATTCTGCTTTGGCTAAAAAATTGTGTTACACACCATTATTTCAGCCTGCATTTACCCCAGATTTCACAGACCCGTGTGTATATTCCCATTTACAAAAATGTAAAAGCCTCAGGAAGACCTAAAGCAAATACATGTTAACAAGAGGCACATTTACTAGGACAATATACAGGGATATGGTAGGTCTTACACATTCAGGTTTTTTTTTTCCCCCCTGGGTAAATGAAATATTTACAAATGGCCCAAGATATACACATTGTATATGAGATATACAGAAGTTTCTTATTTTCCATCTGTACTTCATACAGACACTCTCCAGTTGAATGGAAGTTCTTTGACAGCAGCAATCATGTCTGTCTTATTCCCTGCTATATCTCAAAATCTAGCACACTCTCCCACTGTGGGAGCAGAAGACATTCTATCCGGTGACACCAGACATGCACTAATCATCTTAATTGGTTAGCGCTTGCAGGACAGCATCCCCAAGTCAACAAGGAGAAAGAGCCATAAACCTTTTATATGCCATCCTTAGAATTTCACATTGGGCAACGATATGAAAGCTTTCCCATGGCAAGCATGTATTTGTTCCTTGCCCTTTCTCTTTTCCCTCTTCCAAACCACCAGCCTGGATTTTAAGCATTGCCCTTCCCTCATACAGCCTTTCCCTACCTAGCCACAACTTCCTTTGCAAAAATAATTATGAATATCTTGCCTTTCATACATCTGGAATATGCCAAAAAGCACTGGTTGTCATGCATAAGGCTACCTGAAAATTTGACATACCTCCAGTTACAGGCGCACCTTGCTTTCTAGTGCTTTGCATATATTGTGCTTTTTAAAAATTGAATATTTGTGACAACCCGGTTGCTGAGCAAGTTTATTGGAGCCATTTTCCCACAGCATTTGCTCACTTTGTGTCTCTGTCATTTTTTGGCAATTCTTGCAATATTTCAAACTTTGCCATTATTAAATTTGTTATGGTGACCTGTGACTTGTGATTACAACTAACTGAAAGCTCAGAAGATGGTTAGTATTTTTAGCAACAAGGTATTTCTTAATTAAGATATGTAGGGTAGTTTTTAGACATAATGCTGTTGCACACTTCAATATGCATAAACATAAACTTTTACACGCACTAGGAAACCAAAAGAGTCATTTGACTTGCTTTATTGCAATACTCACTTTATTGTGTTGGCCTAGAACCAAACCTGCAATATCTCTGAGGTATGCCTGGACTAGATTTTTTTCAGACTCTCTAGACTATTTTGTGCAATGCAGGTTTTCTTACCCACTGTCCTTCGTATAAGGAAGTTGCCATTCTTGCCTGGCTATACTAACGTGCATTTAGAATTACATATCCACTTAGGTTACATTCCTCTCCAGGAGAGAAGATGTGAGCCGTGCTCTGTCAGATTTCTCTCTGTAAAGGGTGACCTTGAAAGGTCTTGCAGAAAGTGGCCTCTTAAATCCTGGACGTTTAACCTCAGCTGTGCTTGCTCACAAAGTAGGCTCCATGCCATGGATCCTGGTACTTCTCAAGTACTGCTGCAGAGAGATGCTTAACTACGGCCATAACTTGCTCTCAAATTAGGTAAAGAATGTCAGAAGCTGGGATTGTAAGTTATGTGGCATATTCTGAGGGGCAGAAATCAATTTCTGTGGAACTGGAATGGAACACCTGCCTCATTTAAGGCTACCATATGACGCATGGTTTCACAAGGGTTCAGAAAACTTCATTTACTTTACAAGACTCGATGAATTCTTGAGTTCCCTCCCTTGGGTAAAGCAAAATGGTAGCTATAGTTAAGGCTTCCATAGCAGTTGCTTGTGTCACAAGAAACAGAATCAGGAAAGATCTGCAAAGATGAACATGAAAGGGACATTCAGACATGGGTTTTGGGACACAGTTGCAGTGTTGCTTCTCTCCCTGGCAGGTGTCAGTAGCCATCAGGACCACCTTCTCTCTCACACACCCTCCCACAGTGTCAGGCCTCGCACACAGTTAGAGGTCATACTCTTCGGGTGGCCGGGACCATCTTTCAAACAGTGAAAAGACATCTTAATGGGGGAAATAAGTCATCTTGGGAGCTAGGCGGAGGATGGGTATACCTTGATAAGGGCGTGCTTAACAGGAAGATTCTTTATCTCATGACTGCCTTAGCGCACCATCCAGTCTCTGGGTTCTCTGACGGCCCACGGCCCACTGACTGCACACCCTTCCGATCCAATTAATGATGGCGCCCACGTCACCTACCAAGCACATTTTCAATTTAAGCGGTCTCCAGCTCTCCACCACGACCACCACCCACTTCTCTCCTCCCCCTTCCCATTCTTCTCTGTGGGGGTTAGTTAACTAGTTGCCTACTTACTAATCCTTCCATTAAACAAGATTTCAGCCTCCCTCTAAGGACTTACACTGAAATCTGGGAGGATTTGTGACTCTGACAGGGAAAAAATTAGAAAGCAGCTAGCAAAACTTTCCTGAAGGATAGACATACCCAAGATCTAAAAATTATCTTAAAAGGACGGATTCCACCCTATGAATCCCCTCTTCTTACCTCCCGCTCCCTTTGATGAAAGATCGGTAACCTTAGCCATAAATGACAAATTCTCTAACAATTAGGTTTCTTCCCGGGAGCTCCATGGGGATGCAGGAGTAACTCTGAGGTTGGGGGCGGGGTGCGGAGAGGAGGCTTGGGGGGCAGGTTCTTAGAGCCCCCGATTCTTCCTTTGACTACCTGGTCGCAGGTTGCCGCGTCCCCCGGCGGCGCGCGCAGGTCAGCGCCGCGCCCCGGCGGTGGTGTGACTCGGAGGGGTGTGACTGCGAGCCCCCCGCGCGCGCCCGTCCCCACCCCCGCACCCTGTGCCCGCCCGCGCAGCGTGACTGGCCGCCGCCGCAGACCCGGCTCCAGGAGGCGCAGAGCGCGGCGCGCTGAGTGGGAGAGGCGAGCGGACTGCTGCTTGGCGGCTGCCGCGCTACCCTCCCTCCTCCGCTCCCTCCGCCCTTCTCTGGCGGCCGCGCTGCCTGGGAGCCCGGGAAGCCGCCGCTGCTCCGAGCCCGCAGCTCCCGCGCGGGGACCAGCGGCGAGGCGGGGGCGGCGGGAGCGCGGAGACCACAGGCCCCGGGGACAGGCGGAGGGGGGCACTGGCCTGGGCGGGCAGAGCTGAGCGTGGGAGTGTTTGCGCGTGAGATCGAGGGCTGCTCCCGTGCTCCGCGCGGACCCCGCCAGCCCCAGCCCGGGTCGCCGCAGCCCAGGAACCTCCCGGCCCGTGCCCCAAAGCACGCGCGGCACAGCCATGAACGCCAACGATGCCAAGGAGTATCTGGCCCGGAGGGAGATCCCTCAGCTTTTCGAGGTAGGAGGCTAGGGCTAGTGGACGGCCGGGAGGATCCGGGGAAAGCGTCTCCGGGCCTGGGGAGGGGGAGGCGGCGCCCCGTCCCACCTTGCAGACACGGGGCACGGAAGTGAAGGGGCTTACAGAAGCTCGCTTTCCCGCTTGCTCGGGGTAGTCGCCTTTGCAGCGGGTGGCCGGGGTCGTTGTCCGATGGCTGGGCTCAGGAACCCGCACCTCGCAGATCAAGTTTCAGTCTTCCAGCAGGGCTCTGGAAGCAGGTTGCCCCCAGCGTACCCCTCGGATGTGCAGGGTGGGCTGCCGGCGGCGCTCGGCCCCGCTTTCTAGGGGCGAGGGCCAGGCCAGGTGGGTACGCTTGCGCTCAGCAGCGAGCAGGGACTCGAAACCGAGGGGTAGAGAGCCCTAGCCCCTCCGTGCGCGGAGGGTCAGGACCCCGCAGTGAAGGGGAAGTGTGGACGGACGTAGCCTTCTGCGGGGATAGCTTGGAGGAGAGGGATGAAGATGCAAAAAACATATCCAAACCCGTCGAGTGCAGCACTATCTCCCGGGTGGCAGGCACCCAGCGCTGCTATGCGCTTTCGGTGAATGAACTCCAGAGCACGTTTTCCGTTGCCTTGGAAGGGATCATTCTCCTTCCTCGCCTCTGGGCTGTAGCTTTCGCCTGCCTTCTCCATCCCACCTAGAGAAAGCAAGTCAGAGAGAGAGCCGCGAGGCGGGCGTGACTCCTGTTGCTCTGTCTTCGGACCACATCACAGCATTATCTTTACCGGGGTCCCAGGGGATAAGGAACACTTGGGAATGTGGGAGAGGATGCTTGAGGGATGAACTAAAGGAACCTTGTTAGTTCTAAACCGCAGCCTACGTCTCGGAGCCTTTTGCTTCCTTTCCTTCTCTCTATATTTGAATTTTGGAATATTCCTGAGTTCTTTGTGTTTTCGGTTAAAACCAAAAACAAACAAAAAATGGAAGCAAGCCAAGCTTCATAGATGGAGCTCTGACAGATGAATTCCATTCACTGCAACCCTCACTCCCCGCCTCCCCCCCCCCCCCCCCGCCATTTCTAAAAGATGATAGATAGACTGTAGACTGAGCCAGTAAACCAAGGGTCATGAGTTGTTGGAGGTTTGGTCTGCTGAAAGGAATTTTAAAACACCATTTGGGAAAAGAATCTGTTGCCTGTTTTTCCAAATTATCTTTAATATGGGTCACCATAATTGCAGATCTTCATTTTCTTCTCACCTCTGTAAGCCACTGGTTTCAGGTTGGTCTGAAGCCAAGATTTCCAGGTAAACCACACACTGAGCACAAGCCTGGTTTGTAAAACCCAAATCTAGCAAGTGTGTTACTCATGTTTGAAAAGAATGGGGAGGTGTTGCATAAGGATAGGTCTAGGGGGTGGGCAAGATTCTTCAAGAGTTTTCCTTTTTCGGAGCACCTGGGTGGCTCAGTGGATTAAGCCACTGCCTTCGGCTCAGGTCATGATCTCAGGGTCCTGGGATCGAGCCCCACGTCAGGCTCTCTGCTCCGCAGGGAGCCTGCTTCCTCCTCTCTCTCTGC
This sequence comes from Meles meles, assembly GCF_922984935.1. Classification (NCBI taxonomy): domain Eukaryota; kingdom Metazoa; phylum Chordata; class Mammalia; order Carnivora; family Mustelidae; genus Meles; species Meles meles. Next base: position 151,894,214 of record NC_060066.1, on the reverse strand, counting down.
CTGCCTCTCTGCCTAGTTGTGATTTCTCTCTGTTAAATAAATAAAATATTTAAAAAAAAAAAAAGAGTTTTCCTTTTTCTTTTTAATTTTCAAAAAATACATATGGAGCAGAAGAGTTAAAAACACTAGGAAGGTTTTGTCGTAAATATTAATTATGAGATAAATTTCATTTCTATACTTCTAAAAGAATAATTAGAAACATCTACAGGAATGCCACCTGATTGCAAATTGCTGTCTATTTTCTTTGTAAATGTAGGTACTGTTTTTCATCCTTGGTAACCACAGAGATTTTTGATAGTTTATTCATTAAAATCTACACTGTGTATACAGATAGGTGATAGCTGGCATTTTTGTTCAGGTATTATGTTTTGTTTTTCTGCATATGAGTGGGACATTTAAAAATAGTGTACACCCAGAAAGGGAAGTTACTCCCTTAGGTGAAATGCAGTAATACAATGTACTTAAATGCAATCCTGGACAACTGGAAGATGGAAAAGACTTCTGGTGACCTCCAAAGACTGTAGCCTACCAGTAAGAATCTATGCTTTATCCAGCACAAGACAAGTAAAACCTACCAGTTCTCCATGTAATAAACATAGACAGCAAAACCAAATACTTTGTTTCCAAACTGGATTTTCTCCATCAAACCATAATAATGGTATGTGAAGTTTCTAACTATACAGTTTATCAATTAGGTATCTATCAAACCAGAAACATTGCCTCAGCTGTAGACTTTAGACACCATTATAGATGAAGCAATTGATTATTAAATCTATATACTGTCAGACAACTAGATGTATTTAATTGACCTTTTCAGATTTTCTCCTGACTTGAAGTATCACATGTACTAAATAGGATATCTATGGTAGGTTCAAGTTTGAAATGTGCTTCCATTTTTAGAGTAAATGTTTAAAATAAAAAACACTTTCCCCTGATACTGTCATGATTTCTTAACCTTAGCTAACCTTAGGGTGTATGTATTGATCTTATATTACTGTACCTTAGAACAGAGATTTAGCAATTAATTTGAATTCTAGTGAAAGTCAAATTAGATTATTCAGGTTCTTAAAGGATTAACTCAGAATAATAATGTCTCTTGGTTATCTTGGATCCCCGATGGTGGCTGATTATTAGAGGGAAGGGTTAAAATTATCCATGAAGGAATGGAACTGTTTCCTTCTAAAATCAGTACCCTTTGGGGAATCGGATTTCTTTAGGGAGGCTGGAGATGTATATTTTCCAGTAAAAAGAAAAATTTTCATTAAGTATGTTCACTCATTTTTGGCAAGAATAGGGATTTTTAAAAAAGAGAGATACCATGAGTGGTTCATATTGTAGTTGGATTATGTATGGGACACAGATAATCTAGCATTTTCTTTTTATCCCATATCATATTTTTGCAAGACATAGAAAGAGGAATATGTAGATTTTGGAATCAGAAACACTGAATTGGAATCCTTGGATTCCTCTTACAAGGAAACTTACAAGTTTCCAGCTGGATAACCTTGATCAACTCATTAACATCTCGGAGCCATGGTTTCCTAATCTATAAAATGGGGATAATAATACCACATAGGGCTAAGAGTGCATTGGGTGAGCTAAGGCATACAAAGAAACAGAGGCAGCACAGCCACAGTTAACTATATTAACATAGAAATGTGAGGAGTTAAACACAATGTGTGTGTCCGTGTGTGTGTCAGCATGTGTCTGTGTATATATAACACAGGTCTGGACACACAAATGGAATGTGGATGCTCAGATTAGTTTTTTCCTCTCCCTCTGCAGTTGAACTCCTCTCAGCACTCTGACAATTTGGTATTTGAGGGAACAAATGTACCTGGAAAGAACTACATACCACTTTTGAGCAAATTGCACAAGAATAATTTGAAAATAAAATACTTTGTTTAGCAAAGACGTCAGTCTTACAAAGGATGTGTGTGTGTTGTACATTAATAATGTATATTGGTGATAATATTCCTCTATGCTTTTTCCATGAAATACTGTAAAGGAAAGTATTTTGCACATCAGTCCAGTTCCCGGGAGTCATCATTTCCAAATTTGTGGCATTTTTAGAAACCACTGCATGTGACATATTGGACACCAGGTTTTCCTCTGTAACCTCAATGGATATTGTGGTGATCTATTATATATCAAATAGCATTTTTTTAAGTGTCAGATTATGTTTTGAATAAATTTTTTTTCCCAATTAGAAAACAGTCCCATGTGCCCCTACCATGTGCCAGGGACAATGTCAGGGGCTAGAGATTGAAAAATAAAAAAGACCTACTCCATGTTGTTGAAGAGTTTATAGTTTAGAAAAGGAGATCAATACATGAATTGATGGTTTCAGTATAAATGGCAGGTAAAACTTTTTTTTCCTGGGTAATGTGGAATGCCAGGAAGAGGTCCACAAGCCAACCTCGGCGCTCAGAGGAAGCTTCCTGATCAAAATAATATTAAAACCACCAACATCTATTGAGTATTTACTATGCTTCAGGCCCTCAATATGCACTTTACTAATATTATATTTTGAATCCTTAAAAACTCTTGGAGGTAGGTAGAACTCCATTTCACAAATGAAGAAACTGAGGCTTGGAAGCTTTAAGAATGGGTAGGAATAAGACAAGTAATGACTGGAGCATTTTTACACACTGTACTTTATCTCACTGTGATAGGGTGCCTCCATTTTAAACAATGTTGTTGTCTGAATTGTGTAAAAGGCAGAGAATGCTGAGCTGAACACTAATGGTCAAGAATTTAGGGGTTATCTTGGGGCACCTGGATGGCTCAGTGGGTTCAGCCTCTGCCTTTGGATCAGGTCATGGTCCCAGAGTCCTGGGATCTAGCCCTGCATTGGGCTCTCTGCTCAGTGGGGAGCCTGCTTCCCCCTCCCCCTCTGCCTGCTTCTCTGCCTAATTGTGATCTCTCTCTCTCTCTCTGTCAAATAAATAAACAAGTAAATAAAATCTTTAAAAAAAAGAGAGAGAATTTAGGGGTTATCTTAATTACTCAGCAGATCATAATTCCACCTCTAATTGTTCGTTAAAAAAATAAATGCAAAGAACAAAAGCAACCCAGAGTTCAAAGATGAGTCATACAGCTATTTTAACAAAGGTGGTTTCAACACCTATTTCATATGGGCGTATTTTGTTGTATTCCAGAGCCTTCTGAATGGACTGATGTGTTCTAAGCCAGAAGACCCCATAGAGTACTTGGAAAGTTGTTTACAGAAAGTCAAGGAATTAGGCGGCTGTGACAAAGTGAAGTGGGATACATTTGTCAGCCAGGAAAAGAAAACCTTACCTCCTCTCAATGGAGGACAATCACGGAGATCCTTTCTAAGAAATGGTAATGTATATGTAGAATAATGGTTTATTATTATTATTATTATTATTATTACAGCAGTTCTTTTTATAAGACACACCATATAGACTGTAGGGGGTCATTTATTTTAATAGGTTTCCAAAAGCCTAGAGAGATATTTGGCCCTGGAACATGATTAATCTCTCTGCTCCAAATTCTGATCACCCTTGTGATGAGACAAAAGCCCATGCCACTGTCCAACATTTCCCGAAAGTCTTAATGAAGTTTTGTATTTCTGACTTCATTATTTTGCAAAATGAATAACATTAGCAAACTATGAATTTTTCTCAAAGTTGCAGAGTTTCCCAAATAAATGAATAGACAAAAGAGTTATTATGTAAAAATTCAACATTTCTTAATTAGCTGGGAAGAGCTTGGCATAATATGTTTCCAAACTCAGAGTTCGTATTAATGCATCTGCCTAAGTGCATATTAAGTTTATACTAATTAATCCAACAAGTATTTATTAAGCAGCTACTGAATGCATCATAATAGATTAGGCATTTGGATGCTATAAAAGAAGTAGAAGACATGAACTTGTCTAGCAATTTTAAGAATAGCTTGGAACTAAGAACTGAAGTTCACCAGAGGAAATTCGGGGTATATTCTGAGAACTTTCTGAACTACATGCTTATCAAAATTAATGATTCAACATTAGCCAACCACCTTTTAGGCTCTGGTTGAAATTGAGAAGTATAATCGTCTTTGCGGAACAGAATCAGAGGAAACCAAGTTTATTCTTTCCCAGTGGCCAAGCTGATTATATTTTCAAAATTTACACCACTTTCAAAAATTATACCATGAAATGTTTGCAGTATTTGTAATACAAGTATTACAAGCATTTGTAACAAATATAAGAGGGAAATAAACTCCAGTTTATTTACTTAGTGATGACCTGCTTAGATTTTATTTGAATCAGTGTGTGTGGGAGGTGGGGGGAAAGTTATAGTGTGTTAATTTTTAAGAAGCACAAACAGAAAGGGTAGGTGGAAACAACATTTTCTCAGAAGCATCTCCAGAGAGCAGGATACTTCCCTATCCATGTAGTAATCATCACTTGTCGGTAGAGGCCCGAAGGTGCATGTGACCATTGTCTCTTAGGCACATCACTCAGTAAATTTCCGCTTTGGTGAACAAATAATGTTTTCGTGGCCTTGAAAGTTTCATGTACCTTCCCAAAACAGCTAACTTACTTCCCTGGGTATTGTTATACTGTTAGAATCTGGCCCTTGTTTAATTCAATGAGAGAAGTATGGGGAACCATTTCTAAACCTTAAAGTACTAACAAACCTCAGGTATTACTGGATTTAGTCTAAAATATTTTTACATTTTTAAAATTTAAATTTAAGAGGTATGTCATCCCTTAGTCCAAAAGCTGCTCTTAGACTGGGTATGAAAAGTGACTGTTTTGCAACAAAATAAAATCCGAATGCTTCTATTTCATACCGTTACTTGGCTTGATTATACATAGAAGCCAGGTAGGCCAAGTGTGTAATAGAAAACAGTGGAGACTGTGGTCAAGTAAGTGAGAACAGTCATTGTCTAAAGACAGTCACGGACAAATTTTGGAAAACTGTTGACTGAACAAAACACATATACGGGGCTGTATTAGGCCCACAAATCACCAGTTTGGAACTCCTGTGTGAGCAGGATAAGCTAATACAGGAATGGAAAATATAGGTTTAACTTTCATTAGAATTACAATTGTGTATTAATTTTAAAATCTCCATATCTAGTAATACCTTACCAGAATTCTTTCTCTGAGATCTTTCAATCATCAAATAGAAGCTTTCAATGTACTATGATGACAAGAATGCCTTATTACATTCCTGTATCTAAGACACACGCTGAAAGACAGAAAATGGTTTCTAAATGGAATTTTCAGTAATAATAACATTTTATTTTATGAAATGCTTTGCATACTTGTGCTTTGTAAGTTTTAGCTATAATTTATGGAATATATTATTAAATTAAAGGAAACTGATAACTTCCTCATAACTTAAAGCATCATTATTTCTAGAAATAAAGTGATTCATGCACATTTTGCTGAAATATTGATATAGCTATGCTAATATATAATTATCATAAAAAATTATTCTATGAATTAAAACATTCTAATCATTTAGGCAAATTGCTTTCATACATAAAGGTATGATAAAAAGCAAAGATAAATTATTGACTGAAAGGATTTTATTATCAATGTAAGATAAGCATCCATTTTTTTCCCCCACCATATGTATTCAATTGAACAAATACTTAGTTGTGAATACGAGTTCTAATCCTGTAGCTCCAAATGACCAAAGAGCTTCTGTTCTGGAATGTCTCATTATCATCTTATACTCAACATGTTTAAAAGCAAGCATAGCATATTTGCTTCAAAACCAGCACATCCTTCTTTTCTTATTTCAGTGAAGTCAATCAGTGAGTCAGCTGAGCATCAAAATAACCATTTATTAGCACTACTGTTGTCAGACATTCTTTTAGGACTGAGGATGTAGCCACTGCGAAAGAACAAACATGGTACCTGCCTTCATGGAGTGACCTAGAGGGTAGAATGTTAAGTGAAATAAGTCAGTTAGAGAAAGACAAATACTACAGGATTTCCTCACATGTGGAATTTTTGTTTGTTTGTTTTTCACTCACATGTGGAATTTAAAACCAAACAAACAAACAAAACCAGAATCTTAAATACAGAGAATAAACTGTTGGTTGCCAGAAGGGAGGTAGTTGGAGATACAGGTGAAATAATGGGGATGAAGAGGACACTTCTCTTGATGAGCACTGAGAAATGTATAGAATTGTTGAGTCATTGCATTGTAAACCTAAACTAATAGAACACTATGTTAATTACACTTCAATTTTAAAAATAAAAAATAAAATAATAAAGTAAATTAAAAAGAAATGTTTTATAAATACTATAGGAGTATAGATAGTGAACACTCTATACAGGTATGATGTATGTGTATTATATACATATATAGTATATATAAACACTATGTATATATATCGTATGTATACAAATAATATACATACACACATATATACACATATATAAGTAATATGTATGTATACAAGTCATATACATATGTATATGGTATGTACATAAAAATTATATAGACTAATGTTATATAATGTTGTATATAGACTAATGTTAAGAATTTTTAGAAGAGATATTGATCAAGAATAATTGTTGAAATAATAATGAAGTCGGTGAAGCTTTGCGCAGTGGCAATATCGTGGCCAATGGGGTTTATCGGAGGCGCGATTATTGCTAATTGAAAACTTTTCCCAATAATGAAGTCGGTGATCATTTTGACTACGGAATAAAAAACATTGATGGTGAAAAAAATATACTTAAAATTAGAAGCAGAGTGGGTGATTTAGGAAATACCATATGCGATAGGATCAACCACATTAACAGGGGAATGGATCTAACCTAGGCTTGGGTTCAGGGTAATGCTTGGAGACAGAAAGCTGAGTGAGTGTTAGCTAGAGAAGGATGGGGGAGTTTGATTAGGTACCAGGGGATAGAGAACAGGAGTTCCTGACCTAGAAGAAGAGGCTATGATATAGACAGGAGTGAGAGAAGCCCACTATTTCTGGAGCAGAAGAGAGAAGGCAGAAAGATGCTATACAAAATGCAATGTGTTCCTTATTTATTTAGACTTGAAGCCTGGTAATTGTCTTTGTAATATCACCTCCTTTCATGTCACAGATCCCAATCTTAACCTTGTTCTTCATATCTAACCACTCATGTCCATTTCCCGTGCTACCCCTCTAAGTGAAGCCCTCATTTCTCACCTGTGCATTACTGTACCTGACTCCTAGCTGCTACTCTTTTTGCTCCGCATCTCCCTACTCAATCCCTTCTAACCATTACCAGATTAATCTTCCTAAAAAACATTTCTTATTAAATTATGTCACTGCTTTATCCCTCCCCCCAAAAAAACTCTCCGCTGCCTTTCTACCAGATTAAAGCAAAGGCTCTTTACCCCGTGGCCACACTCAGCCTACCCATCTTCTGGGTATTAGGACTTCTCTGTGCCCCCCAGAATCCTGACACACAGGGTGAGGAAGGAAGGAGCCATGAACTATAGGAACCACGGCTGAGGCTTGAACAACATGGGAGTTAGCAGCTGCATAAGGTTGTGAAAGTTGTGAGATTGTATACTACACAACTCTAGGGAGCACCATTTGCAGAGACCAGGATATATACAAACTACCAAACAGGACTAGGCACTACTCAGAAAGTTTCCTCCGAACAGGAGTTGGCAAACTATAACCCATAAGCTAAGTCTGTCTCAGTCTGTCTGTCAGCCTGTCTCAGACTAACCCGAGTCTGTTTTTATAAATAAGGTTTTATCGTAACACAAGTTCATCCATTTGTTTATATGTTGTCTATGACTTCTTTCCTGCTACTGTGGCCAAGTGGAGTATGAGACTGTTCAATGTTCAAAATATTGAATATCTGGCCCTTTAAGAAAAAGTTTGCAGATGGCTTACAGGATGGGGTCTTCTGCCAGCTGAAAAAAAATCAAACTCATTTAGTTTGAAAATTTTTCTCCACTCATGGGCTAAGTTCAAAAAATGTTTTATTATGCTTATTTTTTTCCCGTTTCAAAGTTCTCTTACTCTTTTGCAGTAATGCCTGAAAATTCAAACTTTCCATATCGGCGGTATGATCGGCTCCCTCCAATCCATCAATTCTCCATAGAAAGTGATACGGATCTCTCTGAGACTGCAGAGTTAATTGAGGAGTATGAGGTTTTTGATCCTACTAGACCTCGACCCAAAATCATTCTTGTCATAGGTATGAGGACGGAAAGCAAAATTCTTATACTACTGCTGTCTTTGCTTATATATTTACATTTCAAAAAATTATGTTAATTATGTGTATTTGCAAATAGTAAGTTGGGTAATGACATACGATAGAAACAAGAGCTCAAGAGAGAATAGATGGAAATATTTTTAGCATAATTTTCAATAAAACGGAATTATAATTATAGTATAATTATATGATCTTTTATAAATCTCATTACAATGTCCTAAAAATTCTCCATAACAAATTGAAAGTATTAATTTCCTCAAGATTTATTATCCTATGGTTTTATCTGTTTAACTTTTAACATAGATAACTGAATGCACTTAGAAGTTTTCTAAACATGATATGTTTTGATCTTTATCTTTATCTTTAACTCAATAAATTGAATTTTTCTTCACTGTTAACTTTAGAGGATACTACTACTACTACTACTAATAATAATATGTTGGTAAAAACTCATATAAATGAATCTTCCATATAGCAAACTGGCACCTAAAGAAAAATCTAAGTTTTGATGTTTCAGACAAGCAAGTCTAGTAGAATAGTGTTTTACACAGCACATAACATCTGAGTATTAATCAAAATAATAATAACAGTTACTTTTTAACATTGGTTACTATGAATGAGTATGAAAATACTAGTCTGATGTTATTTCACAAGGAACGAATGTTGAAAGTCTTTTGCAAAACGCATTTCTGACCATTCTCGCAAATTTTAACTTCCTCAAAATCTGTAAAAATCATGAGGAGGGGCACCTGGGTGGCTCAGTGGGTTAAAGCCTCTGCCTTCGGCTCAGGTCATGATCCCAGGGTCCTGGGATCGAGCCCCGCGTTGGGATCTCCGCTCCGCGGGGAGCCTGCTTCCTCCTCTCTCTCTGCCTGCCTCTCTGCCTAGTTGTGATTTCTCTCTGTCAAATAAATAAAATATTAAAAAAAAAAATCACGAGGAGACCTGTGAACCTGCAATATGTCATCATTGTCTCCTGTTCCAATTTGACTCATCTTCCAGAGAGATAACCAAAAGCGAAAATCAAGTGTGAATGTTCAAAGCTCTTCTTGTCAGTAATGTTAACAGAGGGCAAAATGAATACGGCCCCCATGCAAGGAAGTACTGTTTCCAGAAGATATAATTATGATGGCAACTAGGACAAAAGCATGCAAATAAACACACCATACTATAAGAAGAATTTAAGTTCACCATATTAGAAGGAGTGACATTGGTCCATCTCTCAGTGTAATGAAAATAAAATTGCAAATATATTTAACCCTAATTGTTTAAAACAGTAGTGTAGGAAGAAAGTATAGAAACTGGTTTTCTAAAAGTCATTATTCTTATGATGTATGGGAGGCACAACTATGCCATAAATCTCTTTCTGTTTTTGAAAATGAAATGTTGTCTGTGTGTGCTTAAAAGTTGGAGGTCCTTACCTAGAAGATGAGGAAATGCTTTATTAAAACAGAGCTACAGGGGGGCCTGGATGGCTCAGTGGGTTAAAGCCTCTGCCTTCAGCTTGGGTCATGGTCCCAGGGTCCTGGGATCGAGCCCCGCATCAGACTCTCTGCTTGGCAGGGAGCCTCCTTCCCTCCTCTCTCTGGCTGCCTCTCTGCCTACTTGTGATCTCTGTCTGCCAAATAAATAAATAAAATCTTAAAAAAAAAAACAACAACAGAGTTACAAAAACAAACAAATAAAACAGAGCTAGAGGTGAAGAATAATTGGAAATTATTTTGCCATTTTTTGATGAAATATTCTTTCAATCTTATTTTTCTTGTTGCTATTACTAAAATATTGGTAATTATTAATAGGACAAACAAATGGAGGCTTGACTGCCCATGAAAAAGGTGTAATACCAAAATGCTGTCATGTAAAACAACACATATATGAATTTTTTGTGCATTGTGAATTTTAAATGAAAATGACTAAAATATTTCAACAAACTAAGATCTCTGGAGAAAATATAAATGCTTCAAATCTCCTCTGCTTCAAAGAACTCCACAGTTCTTTTTTACTCAGTAAAATCAGCTGGCTTCCCAAGAGTGTGATTCTGGTTTTAGACTTACACACTATAAAGTTTTATGTATCCCAGGAATGATGCAGAACCAATGAGTGTAAATAACTTTTAGATTTTAGAGGACTGAGTTATGAGAAGAAAGGAAAAACCGAACCTTAGGTTATCCGAGAAAATTGGGGCAATTTTATGAATTGTGAGGAATTATAATTGTACTTGAACCTTATAAATTTGTATTGTACCAGCCTAATAAAGGAGTGGAGCAGGTACAGATACCCACGTGGTTTTACATTCAAATAAACAAAATTTCCTTTCTGGTGATGCAGAACCTTTTTTTAACGCTGGACTTCTTGGCACAGATATGAATCTCTCTTACATTAATTATAAAATCTAAGAGATAGATGAATCCTAACATTTATAAATATTAGCGATTAATAGAATAAAATTAAGCTCACTCTGGTTTCAGAGAGAATGTAAAATTAATTTGTTAGTTAAGCCCATCTAATAAATTAATGCTATTCTCTTCAATTGTGCAAATCATGGGGCGCCTGGGTGGCTCAGTGGGTTAAGCCGCTGCCTTTGGCTCAGGTCATGATCCCAGGGTCCTGGGATCAAGCCCCACGTCAGATTCTCTGCTCAGCGGGGAGCCTGCTTCCCTTCCTTTCTCTCTGCCTGCCTCTCTGCCTACTTGTGATCTCTGTCAAATAAATAAAATCTTAAAAAAAAAAAATTGTGCAAATCATATGTTTGTGTTGTCTGCTATTTGCTTCTGTTGACAAAATTTTTTTTCTTAGCATAACTTTCTTAGCATGCTTGATTTTTTTGAATTCAGTGTGATTTGTAATCTCTTAGTTTGATGCTTTATGGGATGAAGTGTGGAAATATAGTTTATGAAAGGTGACTTTCATTCTTCAAGGATCAGATCAGCTTAAAAATTTTTTTTAAGATTTTATTTATTTATTCGACAGACAGAGATCACAAGTAGGCAGAGAGGCAGGCAGAGAGAGAGGAGGAAGCAGGCTTCTTGCTGAGCAGAGAGCCCAATGAGGGGCTCGATCCCAGGACCTTGAGATCATGACCTGAGCCGAAGACAGGGGCTTAACCCACTGAGCCACCCAGGAGCCCCTCAAATCAGCTTAAATTTGATGGAGTTATTAATTTTTTATTTCAAGCCAATCCATGAACCACATCATAGGTTAATAGGCCTGAAATAGCTATTTAGAACCCACACTTACTTTTTATCTGCAAAGGAATTAATTTAATTTAGTAGTAGTTCATAATGTTAAATCTAATAGGTTAGGATTTAGAGTTTCTTAGAAAGAGAATGGTTAAAAATGCAAACAAATTCTTATCCTGAGTTTACTCAAGCAGTAAAAAAAGGTGAAAGCCACATGTCATCGGGTGTATTATTTGGTGTTGGAGTTGAGAAATGATTCACATTGATCTTAGAATTCTGCGCCTTAAAATTTTTATTTTGTTTTTTAATTTTTAAGCATTTATCTATTTATTGAGAGAGAGAGAGAGAGAGAGAGAGACAGAAAGAGCAAGGGCAGGAAAAGGGAGACTAGCAGACTCCTCTCTGAGCAAGGAGCCTGAGGCAGGGCTCCATCTCAGGACCCTGAGATAATGACCTGAGCCGAAACCAAGAGTCAGATACTTACCCAACCCAAGCCACCCAGGCACCCATGCACTTTAAAAATTTTAAAGAGGAAATAAACCCTGGCCAACTAAGTCTACTCATTCAGAACTCTCCTTAGAAAAAAAAACGAAGAAACACCTTTCTTTTTCACTTATTCCATTTGCAAAAAATAATTATGAAATAATTATATATAATATGACTTCTGCTCCCCCCACCAAAGCTTGATATATTGAATTAGTAGGGAGAACATCAACTTACTTTTCTATTGAATTTTTATTTTCAACATTGCTTAATAAATTATAATTATTTTCAGTGAATATTACCAAAACATTTAATTCCTTATTAGACACTGACCTTTAGAAATATTTTTCTACAGTCAATAATTTATGCTTAAATACTTGAAAATATTTCAGTTTGATAATTACTAAGAAGTAACAAGTCAGGGTGCCTGGGTGACTCAGATGGTTAAGCCTCTGACGTCAGTTGCGATCATGATCTCAGTGTCCTGAGATCTAGCCCGGAGTCACTGGGCTCCGTGCTCCGAGGGGAGTGTACTTTTCCCTCTCTTTCTCCTTCTGTCCCTCCTCCTCCCCCTGCTCACGTTCTCTCTCTCTCCCATATGAATAGAGTGTTTAAAGAAAAAAAAAGTGACAAATCAAAATCAGACTGGGCTGATTGCTATATGCTTTATTTAGATTGTTCAGACTTCAGATTCCAATTAGTCTAGGTTGTTTAGAAATATAAATTAATCCAATATGATTGGAAATAAAATCTGAGGCATATATTTTATAATTATTTCAGGACTTAAGCTTTTAAAGTGTAAATGGTAATTACCAATGATTAGTATTGAGTAAGGTCGCGAAATGCTGATTACTTCATTCTAATGTATCACAAAATCAAAATGATCATGAGCTCTAGGAAATTGTTCTGCTTTAAGAACCTATTCCGTTCACTCTGTATTCATTGCATAAACCTTCTTTGGAATTTAAAGCAGATGAGGCAAGGAGACCCATGCACAGTTAAAAAAAAAAAAAAAAGATTAAGATAAAGTGTCTCAATATTGATGTCTCTTTGGGTTTAAAAATAATTGTTACATTTCACCAAATTGCACATTAGCTCTTTGTTGGCATGGAGTACATTTCTGTTATTTTGATCATTGTCTCTTGTGTCCCATAGATTTTTCTTTGATTACAGAGGGAAGAAAAATTAAGTTTTACAAAGAACATGAAACTGTTTCTCACAACTGCATTGTTCAATTTTCTAAAGTAGTTATTTACTAAACTGGGTAGAGGAAAAAATGTCTCTTTCATCTAATAGAGTTGATCATAGTTCTGTCCTTTCCTTGGCGAAGCCTACACTTGCTTTGCCTTCAGAGTTAGCACCGAGAATGGTGAAGAGTGGAGTTGCCCACCCTACTACTCCTGATCTAGACTCTGCATCTCAAGACAGAGGTATTAGCTGTATAAAAAGGAGTTTCTTCTTGTATCAGAAGATCACAGTTCTCCCTGTTTTAAATGATAGGTGGTCCGGGAAGTGGAAAGGGTACTCAAAGTTTAAAAATCGCAGAACGTTATGGATTCCAATACATTTCGGTGGGAGAATTATTAAGAAAGAAGATCCACAGTACGAGCAGCAATAGGAAATGGAGTCTTATTGCCAAAATAATTACAACTGGAGAATTGGCCCCACAGGTACTGCTGTGTAATTTGCTTCTATTCTGCAAAGATTTTTATACCAGTGGTGAATATAAGCTTCACTGTGTTTTTTTAATCTTTCTTTTTTAATTTATAAAAGGAAACAACAATTACAGAGATAAAACAGAAATTGATGCAAATACCTGATGAAGAGGGCATTGTTATCGATGGCTTTCCAAGAGATGTTGCCCAGGCTCTGTCTTTTGAGGACCAAGTAAGAATGTCTCTATTTTAAATTATGTATTTTTGCTTAAAACTTTGAGATTTATTTAAAAAAAAGATTTCTTGGAAGACTTCCTGTTATTCTGAAAGAATTCTGGTCTGAAAACAGGAAAGTACATCAGTATGGGTTGACAGAAGGTCATTTCCTTGGCATACATGCCTAAAAATTGGAAACCGTCTCTGCCGAAAAAGAAAAAACAAAAACTAATAATAGAATTCGTGATTTTTATTTAAAAATTGCAAATCTCTATGAATTTTATTTCAAAAATACTTTACCTAAGATTATGTCTTTAATCTTTAATTACTTAAACCAAGCCTGTTCCATACCACCCAGCAGTATAAAACATCACACTGTACGTCTATGGTTACCAAATCAGGAAACCCTCTTAAGTGAGATGTAAAGTACTATAACAAACAAACATTGTTAAGCTGGTTATAGATCCTTCTACGCCATTTTCTGTGCATTAAACACACACACAGCCATGCCTGTGCATATGTGCATGCTCATAGACAAATGCATTTTTAATTTTCATAGCTATTTCCAGATGGTCCTCCCAAAAAAGACTTTTCCAAGTTATAGTCCCATCAATATTGAATGAAGTATATTTCTCCAGAAACTTTCCAACTGGATAGAATTCATATTTAAGATTTTTGCCAGCCTGATAAGTAAGAAACAGTATTTCATCTTTTAAATGTACATTTAAAAAAAGATAAATAAGTCTGTAGAAAAATAGGCAAAGCAAAGCAGGTAATACTTAATGTATTTTAATACATTTCTTGAATTACTACTAAGGATGCTCTCAAATACTTTTTTGATGATTTGTATTTCTTATGTGTATTACTGATGGTCTTACTTCACACCTAAGTGTCTTATAGGACAAAGAAGTGTATTTTTTCTGTTAGGAAATATAGTATCAATGTGAAGTCCGGACTGACTGGACAGCTTTTCTCTTTGAGGTCATTTGGCGAGCGTGGTTCCTTCCACACTGTTGTTCTGCCATTTCCTGGGATGCTCTCATCACCTGTAGGGTCGAAGCAGGGTTGCCACCACATATGGTTTCCAGCAGGCATGTAAGGGGAAGAGAACATAAATGTCTGAAGGTCTGAAGCCCGGATGTGGATAGTGGCGACTATCATTTCTGCTCACATAGTGATGTTAAGAATTTAGTCTTATTATGATTGTGAGGCAGGCTGGGAAGAATAATCCAGCTGGGTGGCCAGATGCCTGCCTACAGTTCTGTAATTATGGAAGGATCAGAGAACTAACTGGCAACTTTTACCACAGTTTGCCCCTTTGGCCATCCAGATGTTGGCACACTCCCTTCCTCCCAACATAGAATGTACTCACTCACTGCCAAGAAGAACACCCAGAGTCCCATCATCTAGATCAAAAGTGAAGAATTTCTACTTGAGGAGAGCCTGGGTGCCCCATCGGTTAAGTGTCTGCCTTTGGCTCATGTCATGATCCCAGAGTCCTGGGATGGGGCCCTGCTGTGGGCTCCCTGCTCAGCAGGAAGTCTCCTTTTCCCTCTATTCCTGGCTCTGCTTGTGCACTCCTGCTCTCTCTCTTTATTTCCCTCTCTCTCAATAAATAAAATCTTAAAAAAATTAAAAAAGAAATCTCTACTTGATGTACAGTTCTCTCCAGTAAGTCCAGATTAGACTCTTCAGCCACCTACAAACTGAACATCGCATTGTCTTCCCTCCCTGCCACCAATAAATATTGGAGGAGTAAGACCAGGAGAAGTGAAATAAAGGCTCCTGTTCAGAAAAGGAAATTCTGGCAATACATGTTGTCATCACTGAACCATAGCAAGTAACAAATCCTTTCCCTACCAGTAGAGTGATTTCAACTCCTTGTTCTCTATTGTCTTCTGAAGCCCTTGGCCTTCTGAAAAGTTCCTCTTGTCCATTATCCTACATGGCCACATCAAAATATTGTGTTGGAGATGATGCCTTCTTTGGGATCTATTGTTAATTTGAAAAATGAAAAACAAAAACAAGCTTCTTCTGGCTAGGCTTATGGTTTCTTTGGTAAAACCACTTCCTCAGGGGTGTCTGGGTGGCTCAGTCATTAAGCATCTGCCTTCAGCTCAGGTCATGACCCCAGGGTCCTGGGATCAGTCCCATATCCTGCTCCCTGCTCAGTGGGAAGCCTGGTTCTCCCTCCCCCATTCTTCCTGCTTGTGTTCTCTCTCTCCCTGCCTCTCTCTCTGTCAAATAAATAAATAAAAATCTTAAAAAAAAACAAAAACCATTTCCTCAAAAATTTGGTTAAGTATCTGCTCTCTTTGCTTCTAGTTAGTTCCATGTGCCGGTAACTATACCTAAAGTTCTTTTCTAGATTTAGGTATTAAGCCGTGTTGGGTTTTTGTTTTCTTATTTTGGTGGTAGTTACTTTGAGGCCATATAAAACAACAGGCAGCATCCTTCATCCGGGTTTTGCCTTGGGGCTGGATTCCTTTTTTTTTGAAAGCTGGGAGAGTGTTAACAGGAGTCCTTGGAGCGATAAGAGCCTTGTCTTCTGCTCTTTGGTGGTAAAGAAGCCATTGATTTTTTTTCAAACTCTTAAGTCTTAAGTTCCTGGACACTTTCTTTTCTCTTTATCTGTTTGCAAATTGGTCAATTCTCCCTCAGGTTTTTCTATCTCTTGTTCTGTGTTGCTAAATAAAATAGAGAACAGTCAACACATATGATCATTCTAGCCCTTTCTGGTCATTTCTTCTCTAGCGGTGGGCTCCATAGGAACGTTGTCTACCTTACAAGTTATCACAAGTAAGAGTTCTACCAAATATTTGCAATGGCATATCAAATGTCATTAGTCTTCCAGCCTAAAATTTCTTGCTCTTACTGCCCAAGCGAATCAATGCCATGTGGCATTGATCAAATACCTTAGTGTTTGATATAGTAGTGCCCCACTTACATGACTAGTCTCTGTATTATTTAGAGCAAATCCAGGATGCTGTAATAAAAAGACACAACGACACAGTGACATAACACAGAAACTTACTTCTCTTGTATGTAACAGCTACGCTGTGAATGAGGGCAGAGAACCATCAACCTGTATAGTCATTCGGAGATGTCAGTTGTTCCTCTAGCTCCTGGGGTAGTGGTTCTCAAACTTTTTGTCACAAGACCCTTTTACACTTTTAAATATTATTAAAGACCTCAAAAATCTTTCATTACATGGGCTACATCTATTGATATTTTTCATATGAGAAATTAAGGCAGAAATTTAAAAATATTTATTCAGTCATTTTAAAATAACAGTGAATCCATGCAGGTTAACACAACTAACACATTTTATGAGAAATAACCATATTTTCCAAAACAATACAAAACAAAAAAAGTGATAAGAGAAACATCACATTCTGCAAATCCTTTAATTTCTAATTTAATAAAAGACAGCTGGGTTCTTAGTCTGCTTTTGCATTCTGACTTCTGTGATGCCACACTTCATGTTGCCCCTGGAAAACTCCATTGTGCATTTGTGAGAGAATGAAGGTGAAAAAGGCATGGAATTTTTTAGTATAAAAATAGCTTTGATCTGCGGCCTCCCAGAAAGGGTCTCAGCAATCTCCAGGGGTCTTAAGAGCTCACTCGGAGAACCCTGGGACATGTTTGACATTTGCATGGTGAAAGCGACGTCAGCCATGCCGTGCCCCGTGGCCAGCTTCCAGCTGGTTGCAAGGGGACAAAGTCCAGAAGGCACATCCTCACCTTCTTAAGCCCCAGACCCCAGGGTGTGCACATTTGTCTTCACAGGCCGTTGATGAGACCTGAAGTCACATGACTACATCCTAACTTCAAGAACCATTGGACAATGGAGTCACGTGTTCAGGCATGGCCCTAGTTACAGAACTGTTATTATGGAAGAAGGGAAAACAGATTTTGAGAGACAACCACCAGTAGTTTCCACCACAAGCAGCATGCATTCTTTCCCACCCTTACTTCTCAGCCTAACAGCTGAGCTCTCCCAGCCCTTGGCTTGCCATTGCAGGGGGTGGGGAGGAGATGGAGAGGCTACTTACCACCAGACTTCATCCCTGTTCTCCTCTTTGCATTTGGTCATAGGTCCTTACTATCTGAAAAATTTCTTCTCACCTTCCACCTGACTGTTGAAAAGAAATAACAGATTAGTGAGGGGAGAGGAATCAAGATGAGTGAAAATGGGAAGTCTAAGATCTTTTTACCACCAACCACACATACAGCATAGCCAAGAATTTGCTAGATAGCCCAGAGTCCAAGGTGAAAACCTAAGCAAAGTGTTTTTTTGAAGATTGTAGAATTTCATAGTTCATAGGATGACAGGATGAACCTCTGTAGTAGATTTTTCTTTACTGAGGATTTATTATAAACAGTAAAGCTGAAACCAGTAAGAACTCAAAGGTGCTATTATTGAAAATGAAGGAAAGCCTACATTAAATCTATTCTCTTTTTAAATCTGACAGTAGTTAACAATATATTCAACTATCTAGCTCCAGCTAATTTTCCAATTTTATGTTTTTACCTTTGCATTCTGCATGCTGGGCTACTCCCTATTTCTCACAATGACCTGCTCCTGCTATTTCCTCAGTGCTATTTATATCATCCCTTAAGCTGTTTTTTTCACTGTGCATTCTGTTTTTGAGCTCTATTTATGTTGATACAAATAGCCTTAACTCATTTTTTTTTAAGATTTTATTTATTTATTTGACAGAGAGAGATCACAAGTAGGCAGAGAGGCAAGCAGAGAGAGTGAGAGGGAAGCAGGCTCCCTGCCGAGCAGAGAGCCTGATGCGGGACTCGATCCCAGGACCCTGAGATCATGACCTGAGCCGAAGGCAGTGGCCTAAACCACTGAGCCACCCAGGCGCCCCATTAACTCATTCTTTTAACTCATTTTTTTAACTCATTCTTTTAGCTGCTTCATAATCTTACTTTCTGTAAATGTATCATATTCACAGGCGATCAAGTTGCCTTACAATTTCTGTGGTTGCCAACAATGCTATGACCAACATCCTTGAACACATTTCTCTTTGCATATGTCAAGAAGATCTCTCCAGAATATTTCTAGAAATGGATTTTCTTTTCTTATTTTTTTAAAGATTTTTATTTATTTATTTGTCACAGAGAGAGAGAGATATACAGAGAGAATAAGCAGGAAGAGTGGCAGATTGAGGGGAAAATTGACTCCCCACTGAACAAGGAGCCTTAGGCAGTACTTGATGCCAGGACCCTAGGATTTGACCTGAGCTGAAGGCAGATGTTTAACAGACTGAGCCACACAGGCATCCCTAGAAATGAATTTTCTTTTCTTCTTTTTTTTTTTTTTTTTAAGATTTTATTTATTTATTTGACACACAGAGAAAGAGAGAGATCACAAGTAGGCAGAGAGGCTGGCAGAGAGAGAGGGGGAAGCAGGCTCCCTGCTGAGCAGAAAGCCCGATGTGGGGCTCGATCTCAGGACCCTGAGATCATGACCTGAGCCGAAGGCGGAGGCTTAACCCACTGAGCCACCCAGATGCCCCTAGAAATGGATTTTCTAATGTAGAAGGAATACGTGTGTGTATGTGTGTGCATGTAATTTTAAATCTATATTTTAGATTTT
Organism: Meles meles; assembly: GCF_922984935.1. Lineage (NCBI taxonomy): Eukaryota > Metazoa > Chordata > Mammalia > Carnivora > Mustelidae > Meles > Meles meles. The sequence continues at coordinate 151,874,876 of NC_060066.1, read as the reverse complement.
TAAACATATAATATTAAAAAGTGTTCCCATAAATTTATGATCCCTTTTTTTCCCATTTGTCCACACTTCACCAATACTTAATTTTGAATCTTTTTATTTTAGGTTATCTGATGGATTAACATGTAAATGTTTTGGTATTGCTATTTTATTTTGCGTTCTCTTAGTCCCTAATGAACTGAAATGATTTTTAATTATGTTCTTTGGCTAGTTGTATCTCCTTTTTTGATAATTGCCGAAATATAACCTTGGCACATTTTTTCTAATGGATTGTTGAGTTTTTGTTATTGATTTGGACATTCTAGATACTAATCTTTTGCTGTGTTTTTTGATTATATTTTTTCCATTTATATTTTTCCAAATAATGACAGAGAAACACACAGAATCATGTCCTATCTTTTGCCCTACAGAAGTTTTAAATTTTAATATGGTAAATTTATCAGCATTTTTTTTTACTTTTACATTTAGACCTTAAGAAAACATTCCCTGCAGTGTCATAAAAATATTCCGTATTTTTATATTTATTTTTAATTTTGCTTTGAAGGTTTAGGTATTTATTCTGTCTGCATTAATTGTTGTGCATAGTGTGAGGTAGAGATAGAATTTTATTGTACGTTTTAGGTGGAAATGAAAAATATATCCAGTGGTCCCACGATCACTTGTTGTCTAGTACATATTTTCTTCATTGAAATGACTTATTCCTGGATTGACATGGGTCTGCTTTGTCTCTTTATATTTTTTGACATCAATTATCATGGTTTCATCCGAAGAACTCTTGTTATATCCTAATGCCTGAAGGACAGTCTCTTCCCCTTCTTTTTTTTTAGTTCGCTTGGCCTGTAAATGTACTCTTCTTTATGAATTTTAGAATCAGTTTGTCAGACACCTAAAAAAAATTGTTGAGATTTTATGTTTTAATTTCAATATAGATCATATTATATGTAGGTTAATTTTCAGAGAACTGACATTTTCCCATCCATGAACATTGCCCTATCATTTCATTTACTCAGGTCTTGGTTTATGTTCTTCAGTAAGTAAAGTTTTATAGTGTTCTGTAAAAAAGACTTGTACACTTTTTGTTGGTTCTGTTCCTGGTTTGCTGCTGTTATAAATAAGCTACTTCTTTCCCAACCAATTCTCAACTGATCTTTGTGGAATTTTTGTGTTGTTGAGTGTATTTGTCTGTCTTTCCCCCTAGGTTGGCTCTTGTTTTGTCCTCAGGGCAGAGCTAACTCATTCATGCTATAAACTTCCTTCCATTCTTCTTATTTTCCCACCATTCCCACTCTCACGACCCACCCCCCACCTGCCCTGCTACCTTAACATATTTCTTTACACTGGGTTCTAGTAAGTGTATTTTTTTTTTTTCCTGAAGTGGAAAAAAGGTATTACGTGTCATGAATATCCAGAAAAGGAAGGACTGAGGTGACTGCTTCAAAAGTGATCTTGAGTTCAATCTCTCAGACCCTCGCTGGTATCAGTGGAGTTGATTATAATGCCAATGGAATACAGTGGGTTCTGACTCTCAGTTACTGTGTGCTTTTGACTGATTTACCAACTCTCTTGAGGCCTCAGTGTTTTTTCTTTGGAGAATGAAGACAATAAGAACACACAGGGTTATTGTAAAGATTAAATACAATCATGTAACTATAGTTCTTAGCACAATGTGTGGCTAATAGTGACCACTTAACAAAAGGATGTGGTTATTATGATTAGACATATTGAGGATAAGTTCTCCATAGATTTGTACAGCGGAAGAGCCCTCAGGGACTCTCCCTTCTTGTTTGTCAGAGCTTTGGAGAAAGGACCGTCAGGCTCCTTCTAGGGGAACTTTCACATTGATTGATGCAGCTCTCAGAGGCCCCCTGGAGGTGTTAAGGCAGCCTGTAACCACTCTGCTTTTATTTTATGTTCTGAGGTTCCTGACAAAACTCTGTTGAAAGAAATTCTTCTTGTGCTAAAAATGGCTAGAACCACTTCAGTAATCTGTCAGCTAGAGTCCAGGGACATTCTACACTGTGGGGCAGAAGCACTTGGAAGCCCACTGATTTAGTAGTGGTGTTCTCAGTACACATCTTGGCTTTCCATATTTCAGCAAAACCCACGTTCCTTCCCCAACCCCGTTCTGTGTACCCTGTTTTGATTTCACCCATTTTTCCTTTTGGTTTCTTCTTTCTTGGGAGTGGTCCCACAGAGACGCCTCCTTTCCTTTCCTAGTTAGGCTCGTGCATCCATATCTGTGGGATTTTCACATGAGTAGTGTTTTGGTGCCTCCGGCTGCTTTGTTGGGGACCTGTGCAGAATTTCTTCGATTATAATGCTGGTTGATTTCTTCCAAGTGTAATATGTATATATTGCTTCTGTGACCCAAATGTCCCAAAGACTCAGACATTTACTTTCTATTGTATTTATTGATTCCATTTGGTGTTCAGCCAGCCTGATTTTTCCATTGTTCCTGTATTTCTTATTTTGTTTTTGGTGCAAGCAATTATATTATTTCTAGAAACTTGCACTTGAATATACATATTTTATAATTGATTCGTATTGTGTTATCACTTTACTCCCCAACCTTAGCTGTTATTCCATGTTACAGGTAAGGACACTGAAGCTCTGATAACTCGCCTAGCAGGTAGAAAGAGCTGGGATTCCCAAGGACGAGATACAGATGTTCTAAACCACTAGCTTTCTGGAAACTTGAGGTCACAAACTCAGGCTGAATGTGGGCATCAGACAATTTTTTTTAATGTGTGCTAAATTCTAAAATTAAGAGATTTCACATTAAAAAGCAGATTTCTACCTTGTCTTGCAACGGTAGCAAAGTAGCGGCTCCCAGTTTACGCTGCTGTCATTAGACAGGGTAGGTGATGTCTCATTCATAGCCGTACCCCCCACTCCCACCCCAGCTGGTATCTCACTGTTTCAGCACCAGTCTGGCCTTACAAGGCACTGGAGTCCGTGTCCTACAGTGTCCCTTGTCCTTCCTTTGTCTCAGCTGGGTCTGATTTTAATTAATGGTTTATCACACACACAAAAAAACCCCAAAACCTCACAAAGCTACATATACCCTATTCTGTAGGTGAGGTAACTGTCTGACATAGTGGGAACCACACTGTCCATCTAAATATTAAATGTTTGTGAAGCTTTATCCCTCTTACTTGCCAAATTTAAAAAATTAAACAGAAGACCTAATATTTTTTCCTGCACTTCAGTTCATCATCTTGAGCCATCCTCCTGGAGGGCCCGCAGCCTATGAAAAGAATCATGGCTGGGGATGCCTGGGTGGCTCAGTTAGTTAAGCAGCTGTCTTCGGCTCAGGTCATGATCTCAGGGTCCCAGAATCGAGTCCCGCATCAGGCTCCTTGCTCCACAGGGAGCCTGCTTCTCCCTCTGTCTCTGCCTGCCACTCTGCCTACCTGTACTCTCTCTATCTCTCTGACAAATAAATAAATAAAATCTTAAAAAAAAAAGAATCATGGCCAAGGGGATGAAATATGACTTGATTTGTGACACTCAAGAGACCATCTGGGGAGTAACTTCAATAATTACATAACAGTTTAAATCAACAGTTCACCATGGTTTGTTTTCTGGGGTGTGTTAATTGTGGTTTTGAGTTGAGGTCCTGATACTTAGTAACAGCAGACACTAAGCATTCTTACTCGATTGTAGAGGAGTGGTGAAGCAGGGAAGGTAATGGAGAAGAGGACGTGACAGCCCCCGCAAGCCAAGATACCTTAGCTTTCACCAGCACTTGGGAGCCTTTGTTTTAAATAAAGCAATGGACCCAAGATGATTCCTGTAATCCTGCCACACTTACTCATGTGCATTCCTCCAGGCTTCTTGACTGAGGGATTTGTGCTTCTGAGGGTTGAGCCCTTGAGTGCACACAAACCTTATGAATTCCACCTGTCATGCACTGTGGGATCAGAGAGGGTGAAACTGGCTGGAGCAGATGTATATAACTACATGAAAAAAAATGTTTTCTCTAGCCGTGATTTCCTCTAGGATTTATAATTTAGCCTCAACTTTGCCATCTAAAAGGAACCTAAAAATAGAGTTAAATTCTGAGTTTGAGTGAAATTGGATATATAAAACATTCTCAACCAGATAAATAGAGTTTTTTAAAAAACCCCACAAACCAAATACTTAGAGATAAAAGAAAACCCATCCTCAAAGGGCTATCATCCTCCTTGCATAGTGAATTGATTTGACAAACATAATTTGATTTGCTGTTCCTAAGGGGGACAAATTTGATTTGCTCCTAAGGGGCAATGATTTAATTTTAATCACACAAATTTTTTCTAAGCATTAGCACTTTTGTGCAAAATACTAAAGAAAATGTGCTCATTTTCCCCTGGAACTAATGACCTAGGAGTTTGCTTCTGATTATTTAATAATTAGGTTTTGAAATTGAGAATACATTATTAGATGATTATTTTTTTGTTTATTTTTATTTTGATGAGCTGTGTCTACAAGACCAATCAAGGTAAAAAGGCTGCTGAGGTTTTTATAACTGCCTTGTATAAAGAGAAATGACAATTTCCGGGTTTCTTAGAAAGATAATATCAAAGTCCTCTTCGGCTTTGCCTTGTAAATTAGGTACTGTTACTACATAAGACATCATCCAAAGTTTATTTATTGGCTTAAAATAACATTCTTAAATTTCATATGTGGATCAGGAAATCAACCACTCAAGACCTCTCATGACATGGTGTTTAAATAGTGATCGGAGTTAGGCTTCTTTATTCACGCGTCCGATGGTTGGTTTGGGAAGACTCAGACAGCTGGGGCTGGAACAGCTGAGTTCCTCTGGCCTCTCTTCCTTTCTCACCATGTGGAGGTCCCAGGTTGGCTGGACTTCACAGCAGCTCAGGGCCCCAAAAGCACGTAACGCAAGACAGCCAGAAGGAAGCCTGATTGCCTTTTCTCACTCAGCTTCAAAAGCCATACATCCCTTCTGTGCAAAACAGAAAAGAGGAGAGGGGAATAAGAATCCACGAATTATTTTATTTAATTTTTAATTTTTATTTTTTATAATGTATTTATCCCCAGCGGTACAGGTCTGTGAATCGCCAGGTTTACACACTTCACAGCACTCACCATAGCCCATACCCTCCCCAATGCCCATAACCCCACCCCCCCGAAATTTTTTTTTTTTTAAACAGGGAGAGTGTCGTTAAAAAAAAAACAACTTGACATATTTTAAACCACCATACCATGACACTTGGTAAAGAAAGACTGGCTCATTCTTCACTTTGTTCATATCTGTCTCTTTTCATTTCCTCTCTTCCTAGCCTTTTCATGCCAGGTGCTCCCGCCCACCTGCTTGCACTTTTAGAGGCCTCACTCTTCCAACCTTTCTTGTCCTTATTGCCTCCACAACCAGTCTTCTTGCATCCTGTGGCCAGATTAACTTGTCCAAAAGATCACTGTCATTAATTCATTCTTTTGGTTGAAAGTTTTTAATGTCAATTACCGTCCATAAGCACGTCTCCCTAGAGGGTTTGTATCAGGATCAGGTACATGCCTTGTTTCAAAATGCGAATTGTTCTGGTCCCTTCCCAGAATTACTGAATTAAAATGTCTTGTACGTCAAACCCAAGGATGCTCAAGTTAAGAAGTTAAATACCTCTATCAAAGCTGATTCTTAAGCAAACTAAAGTGCAAACTTCAACTTGGTATTTAACTGCACACAGCAAAGGTTCTCGGTCATAGTGTGTTGCCATCGTTATGGAGCAAACGGGCTGTTGCTAACCTCAAAGTACTAACATTGGAACCCATGCAGTTACTCTGATGACGTCATCTTCACTCGTCTTCACCCTTACTTTCTCGAGTGACAGAGAAATTCCTCAGAATGGGAGCAGTTTTCACAGAAGAGGTTTCCTCATTATTAATGTCACAAGGTTCTTGTGTCCCTGTGCAGATTCCCTGTACAATCTCACCCGAGCCAGACTTGGTTTGTGTTCCCACCATCCCTTGAATACATTTTGCCCTTGTTCCCTTGCTATTTGTTTCTTGATAATAATTTTTTACTGCTTGTCAAATCTTACCTCCTTCTGGGCAATTTCCCTGAGGCTCTCCAAGCCTCAGAGATTTCTCTTTACTCTAAGCTGATTCAGCAAAATCGGTAACTGTCTTTAAGATTTATATGGCACTTATCATATAGTCCCTTAAATTGTTAACTGTTGGCTCATCAGCTTGCTGTGTTGGTCAGCTTCCAGCAAGAAAGAGGTACCGTGCTCAGATAGGCTACACTTAAGAGTGCTTGGTACAGGAACTACTGAACAGGCGTGCGTAGGACCTGGAGAAAGTACAAAGGATAGTTCAGTATCCTGATGTTAGTAAAAGTGGGATCTGTTACCCTCCCTAGGCCTGTAGATCCAAAAAGGAGGAGCAGTAGCTTGAATCCAGAAAAAGAAACAGACATATGAATAAAGCCTTCTCATCAGAGCCCTGACCATCATTCAGGAGAGGTAGCCAGCCTTTGATGACCCCCACAGGATGAGAGCCAAGGGAATAAATATCCAGACTTTCCCCTCCTCCCTTCATCTGATCTGCTGATGTTCACCAGTCAGAACCAACTGGAAGCTAGAGGGCAAGGGACCCCACTGAATTATTCCAGAAGAGCAATCATCCAGGACACAGAGTGGGGAGAGAGTGGTGGAAGGTGGAGCTACAGAGGCCTAAAGAAAATATACAGCACAAATACAAATGTGTTAAAGTGGGGAGTCTTGCAACTACTTTGGTCTTTCTCACAGCCCTGCAATGCACTAGGTACAGTAGTTGTGCAGTAACTGTAACTCATTCTTTTATGCCAACATGCATTGGTTTCATTTCCCTGGAGTGCTTGATAAGGATGAGTGACAAAAGGCTTTCCCAATGTTAACATTTTGCATTTTTTGCACAGTGATTCATTCAAACATAAACTACTCTATTTTCTTAATTTCCAGGCCCAGTTCCCTTAATGTCTTTAATAGAAAAGGCCAGTTCCTTGAGAAAATGCAGATACACTTATAATTTGAGTCTCCTCAGTAATTACCAAAATTATAAATTCAAATTAAGCTAGCTGTCATATATTTTGGAAGCCCAAGATACTATTCTCAGATCCTACCAATTTAGCCTCACTGACTATAAGCACATTACTTTCTGTGAAGAGTAAATATGTGCACAAGGGTGCCCTGTGTTATGTGAAAATAAAGTCAGAGATGCTGGGTTTCTAAAATGAATAAACAGGGTAATTATTTACACTGAAAAGGACTCCTACCTTTTCAGAAAGATTCAGCTATAATTTCCATTATTTGGGTAGAAATAAACATACTTTATTTTTATGAGAGATGCTTTCTAAAAATGATGACATAGCCAGGTTGGAAAGGACAGAAAAAGATATACAATGCAAATATGGAACATAAGAAAGCTGGAGTTGATTGTTATTAGATAAAGTAGACTTCAGGACAACAAGTATTACCAAAGACCAAGAAGAACATTTCCTAGTGATAAGAATGTCAGTTCATCAGAACAACATAAAAGTTTTAAATCTGGATATACCTAATAAATTTTCAAAATATGTGAATCAAACAATTGACAGAAATAAAGGGAGAAATAGACAAGCCTATACTTATAGTTGGAAGCCTTAACAATCCCTTCTCAATCTTTGAAATAAAAACTAGGCAAAATATCTGTTAAGGACCAACACCTGAGAAATAAATAAGCATATCAGAACACAGTATCCAACAACTGCACAGTACACATTGTTTTCAAGTGCACATGGGACTTTCACTAAGATAAACCATATATTGGGCCATAACACACGTCTTAATAAATTGTAAAAGCCTGAAATCCTATAGAGTTTGTTCTTTGGCAACAATGACAAAAAAAGCATTTGACAACTGTCAACATCAATTCATTAAAAAACTCAGCAAATTGAGAATATAGAGTGAATTCTTTTAATCTGATACGAAAGCCTATAGCCAATATCATTTTTAATTATATTAAGAATTAATTAATTAATTAAGCACTCTCACATTGAGTGCTTTCTGCCTAAGACTGGGAACTACAGAGATGTCCTTTCTTACCACTTCTATTGGACACTGTACTGGATGTTCTAATACAGTAAGATAAGAAAAATCAATAAAAGGCAAACATATGGAAAGGAAGAAGTAAAACCGTCCTTGTGGATAACATGATTGTTTGCCAAAAAAAATCCCAACTAATAAATCCAAACTAATAAATCTAGCATAGCCACAGAATGTAGGATCAATGTTCAAATCAAATTTAGTTCTATATATTAGCAACAAATTCCTATGTATTTTGTATTATGAAGATATAGGGTAAGCTACCTCTGGTTTGTTGTTTAATTTCACTCCACATGATAATTCCTAATTACAATATTAAAATATTGACTTAGAAGGGTAACATCTTTTTATATAGCATTCCTTGAGTACATAGTCATTAGTATTTGTCTATATATGAGGATGGGACAGAAGGTAAAATGCTTATGTTTACATCAGAAAAGTGGTACTGACTAATGTTCTAATGTGATAGGTACCTCTTGATTATTGCATTTAATCTGGTGTAGTCCTCATTTCTTTCTTTTTTTCCCCATGAGTCAAGGCCAGAAAATAGCTTCCCATTCATGCTTGAAATAATGTCCTCCATGAGGACGTAGATTCATAGAAGCACAAATTTTGGAGGGTACTTTCTCCTGAATATCATAACTGATGGTCTCTGCCTTTGGGGGTGGCTGAGTCATTACACAGACAAACAAAACCAGGCAAAATTAGCATTTTCTCACTCAACTGACAGCAAAAGTACAGCTTCAACTACATGAAAAATTTCTTGGGATTTGTTTTTAAAAACTACCTTTGAATCAAAGAAGTTTGGTAGCTACTGATCTCATTTTATAAATGAAAAAATTGAAGCCCAGAGAAGTTAAGTGAATGGCTAGATTTCACAAATCTAGTTAATGTGAGAGCAAGAGTAAGTAGCTCAAAGCCCTGAGCTAGAATAAGCAGGCCACACTTCTATGTCCAGTGCTCTTTCCACCCAACTGTATTGTCTTCCTGAACACTAAAAAAGGATGAGTCTAGTCCCAAAAGATTGGGATTGATCATCTAACCAAACCTTTCTGTAGTTAGAGCCGAAAGACATTTTTAACAGTAAATAGCATATAAAAATGAATTTTTATTTTCCCAAATGGTCTATTGAAATGAAACACATCCAGTTTTACAAGCTCTGTTATATTTACTTCAAAATCATTATCTTCATAGTCACCTCCTCATAACAGTTCTCCAAGCAAGTCTTAGAATTTTATAAATAGTATACTATTTTATTCTTCTCCACTGAGTAAATGTATTTGTACTTAAGAAAATAATTTTGGGGATGCCTGGGTGGCTCAGTTGGTTGAACGTCTGACTCTTGGGTTCAGCTCAGGTAGTGATCTCACGGTCATGAAATTGAGCCCCACATTGGGCTCCACACAACGAGTCTGCTTTTCCTCTCAATCTACACTTCTCCCTGCTGGTGCACTTGCCCTCTCACTCCCACTTTCTCTCCGTCTGGTAAATAAATAAATAAAATCTTGAAAAAAAGAGAAAGAAAATAATTTTGAATTATATATAAGGAAAATCTTCTTTAAAGTACCAATTGTTAAGCATTAGAACAAATTATTAGAGCCAACCATTGATTTTTTTATTGTTCAGAAATTTTTAGGAATTCTTTTCTTAAAAAGATTTTATTTATTTATTTGAGAGAGAAGGAGAGAGTGCATGAGTAGAGGGAGGGGGAGAGGGAGAAGCAGACTTCCTGCTGAGTGGGGAGCCTGATGCAGGGCTCCATCCCAGGACGCCAAGATCATGACCTAAGGTGAAGTTAGATGCTTAACTGAGTGAGCCACCCAGGCGCCCCAGGAATTCTTTAATACTGTTTTTGCGCACATTAAATACTCAGTATTTACCGAATGAACGAGTAAATGATGAATGAATAATAAAATAGATAATGTTTTAAAATCTCTGGTGGACCTTTCCATATCCATGATTCTTTGCTTTCTATTAAAATTTAATAATGAGCCTTCTGAAAATTCATTCAACTATGTTTTACTTGAACTACCAAATATTCTAATAAATATCTTTAGGCAGTGTGTATGTATGTATATACGTGTATGTATTTTAATATATACACAGTTAGAGATAGGAAAAAAGAAAGAAATACACACACACACACACACACACACAGGAAAGAAATATTTGGAAAGTTTTTCAGTTCAGATTTGTTTCTGCCCAAATCACTCATACATTTCAAAGCACTAAATTAATAACCTAAAAATATCCTGTTAGAATGATTATACTTCAGTGCTCTGGCTCCCTGTTCAAACAGAAAGGCCAAGGTGAAGGCAGCTGCTCTTGTGGCTCAAAGAGACTCAAAAGTCGGGCTTCAGCTCCGTGGCACCAGCACAATTTGAAAAGACCCAGTCTTACAATAGCTATGTCTTCTAGAGCCTTGGAAAATTACCCATTTACTAATTACCCATTTGCCATTTAAAACACTGAGTAGGGGACACCTGGGTGGCTCAGTGGGTTAAAGCCTCTGCCTTCGGCTCGGGTCATGGTCCCAGGATTCTGGGATCGAGCCCCGCATTGGGCTCTCTGCTTGGCGGGGAGCCTGCTCCCCCACTCTCTCTGCCTGCCTCTCTGCCTACTTGTGATCTCTGTCTGTCAAATAAATAAATAAAATCTTTAAAAAATAAAAATGATAAAAAATTAAAAAATAAAACACTGAGTGGAACATTAAAAGTGGACATCAATGATTTTGGGAAATAACTTCATTGATTTTAATAAAAAAAAAATACCTCTTCTGTCCACTGCTACTTAGCACTGAAAATCCATTTGCGTCTGCGTGTGTGTGTGTCTGTGTGTGTTATGGCTATCGAATGAAACTGACAATAAATTTTTCCCTATGGCTTATGGAGCCACCTTTGCTAATGTGTATAACCCAGTAGTGATGAAAAGACTTCAATGTGTGCACTACATTCAAAGATAATGGCTCCCTGGCCTACTACGTTGAGAAGGATTTTGGAGCTGAGTCCAGAGTGCTGTGATCTTTAGCAATAATGATTCTTTGCATATCCCAGATGGAAAGCCTCTCCAAGATGGGCCATATTTGTACTATACAGACTGAAGTTTTTAACAGTTTGACTTCCCATTCAAGATGTTCTAGAACCGGGGCACCTGGGTGGCTCAGTGGGTTAAAGCCTCTGCCTTCGGCTCGGGTCATGTTCCCAGGGTCCTGGGATCAAGCCCCGCATCGGGCTCTCTGCTCAGCAGGGAGCCTTCTTCCCCCTCTCTCTCTCTGCCTGCCTCTCTGCCTACTTGTGATCTCTCTCTCTGTCAAATAAATAAATAAAATCTTAAAAAAAAAAAAAAGATGTTCTAGAACCCTGAATCCGCATATTACATCTTTATAGGAAAAAAAAACACAAAACCTTTATCCTGGTCATAGAAGTGGAGTTATATTTAAAGGAGGATGGGGTGGGTGGAGGTGCCTGCGAGACTATTCCTGATTTTCAAAAAGAGTCCCAATTTCACATCTTCTGCTGGTCACTTCATTATGTTGTCTCTCAGCTTAGTTTGCTACTCTGGATGTGATGATAGCTATCAGACCATCAACTTCTAAAATGAACCTTGAGTTCATCCCATTGTTATATCAGAGCGGTTTGTAACTGGAGGCCAGATTGTGAGCTACTTTTTGAGACACAAGATGCAACTATTACACTTCTGATGCTTGGTAGCACTCAACTAAGTGAATGAGTGGGTAATGGAAGAATAATTTGATTATGTCAACAGCGTTTTTCATAGACCCATTTTTGCCTACCAAAACATAGACTTAGGTATAACTTCTTCATTCCTTCCTCTCCCTAAGTGCTTTTTCTAGTAAAATAAGAGCCCTGGAAAGTTTCTAGGGAAAGAAAACATCCCATGTATTCATGGAATATTCACATGGGCCACAAGTTTCCAGAACTTCAGGCCCTCTTCAGTGCCTCTGTTGTACCCTGCTGTGTGGCTGCCATTTTGGAACTTTATTCCAATACAGTGGAATTTCCATACATACACTTTCACTGCGTTGAAATAACATTTTATGTACGTGTTTCCACTTTAGATTGGGATATCCTTGTGGACAGGGAACGTGTCTTGTCCATTTTGCATTTCTTTAATGAGTGTGGCAGTTGGCTTAATTAATTAATGGTTAATTATGTATGTTAATGGTATGTTGAACTGAAGTAGGCACCTGTAATAACAGGTGTGTGGCAGTTGGCTTAATTAATTAATTAATGGTTAATTATGTATGTTAATGGTATGTTGAACTGAAGTAGGCACCTGTAATAACCCAGTATTGTTAGAACTCTATCAGAAAATTTTCAGAAAAGAAAGGAATGAAATGATAGTGATTTAGTTTAACCACTTGTAGGCATTATTAAAATAATAATATTTAATAATATTTATTAAATAAATATAATATATTTATATTTATAAATAAATAAATATAATATGTTTATTAAAATAATAAATACTTGTGAAAAGAATGAAAGGATCTTCCTTAGTTGTTCTCATACTTAGAATGTTCAAGAAAATCTTGAGAACAGGGTGTTCTACAGATATGTTCTCAAATCCTGGCTGGAATTTGTTTGGATCTTACTTAGTTTCTCAGATGTTGTCTGAGAATATGAGTTTATAGTATTTTTCTTCATTATCCCTGTGAATGACAAGAGTTATTCTGAGATAAGGTGGGCTTATATCTCTTCTGAGAGAGAGATAGTAATATCCAGTGAATAGAGTAGGATACCATCACTCCTTCTCCAGCCACTAATAACATAATAGTCTTTTCTGAATTTCCTCAGAGACAGTCCTTGTGTTTGAATGAATACTAAGCAATCGATGTAGGTAAGTGTGAAACAGAATTGTATCAGGCATGTGTCTTCTTTTGAGGTGTTAGCTTCTTTCAGCCACACAAATCAAAATAACTTACACCTAAGAAAATAATACCAGTTTTTCTTTTAGAATGACACTGAAGTTTTGAAAAAAGTATTTCCATCTAAACTTCAAATGGGAATCTCTAATAATGGCATTTCGTGGTGAGTTATCAGCCTATTTTCCATTCAGTAAGTTTGCGTGTGGAGTATTAATAGAACTATCACGTAATCTTACCTATTTTATATTCCCATATAGCAGTTAGCATTTAATATACCCTTGAATTTTATTTTCCTGCAGGAAATGCTTTAAAAAGATTTGTTAATGTGCTTCTTGCTATTAGAATTTATAAACCACTTTTCTAATACTTCTTTTGAATGGTGGCAGTGTCTCCAAGCATAAAATCCCGTTGTCTAAAATATGTAGGTCTGGGAGAAACTGCACTTTCTTGCTTTTTTTTTTTTTTAAGATTTTATTTATTTATTTGACACAGAGAGAGAGAGAGATCACAAGTAGGCAGAGAGGCAGGCAGAGAGAGATGCGGAATGTTCTTGCTTTTTTAAGTCATATTTTATCTTACTTGATGCAAATAGAAATATATCCTATATTTAGCTTCAGTAATGTTTTTTGGAAAACTGATTGCTAAGCAGCAGCTCAAATAAGGATTTGGACCACATGATATTTAGGAGTTCATTCCCATCTTCTTTGAATTTAGAACATAGTAGACAGTATGTCAGGTTTGCACCCATATATCAGTGCCAGGACTGCGTGGGTCATCAGTTACTCCCATTGTCGATATTGAGGATTTAAATGTTAACTGTTGGTAAAGAAGCAAGTTTGAGAGAGGGGACAGTTTAGAAGTTGGCTTAATCATAAACATTAGCAATATGCTGAGATTTAACACTTCTTCAAGGTCTGTCCCCATGATTTTCTTGTCTGGGTCTGGAAACATCACCTAACCATTTGCTTCTTAAGAGACACTGTTCTCTGTGGTCCCATCAGTCATGTGTCACATGCACTCATAATGCAGAGACCATAGACCGACCACTGTGAATCGGGCAGGCATGGCTCATCCCTCGCTCCTGTCCCATCTTGTTTTATTTCAGACTGTTTGCCTAATGCTGGCACTAATAGTTCCCCCATTTTCTAAATGGTCATTAAGACTGAGCACGTCTATAAAGAGAACATTAAGAATAATGATCATGTTCGAGGCGCCTGGTTGGCTCAGTCGGTTAAGCATCTGCCTTCGGCTCAGGTCATGATCCCGGGGTCCTGGGATCAAGCCCTGGGGTGGGCTCCCTGCTCAGTGGAAAGCCTGCTGTTCCCCCTGCTCTCTCTATCTCTGACAAATAAATAAATATAATCTTTAAAAAGAAAAAGAATAATGATCATGTTTTACACTGTATTTACTTGACCCCTTTATTTTTAAGGGACACTTCATGGTAGACAGTGCAGCTCCATTAGCTCTTGCTTGCCTCCAGTCTAAGATCTGCTTGCCCTCAGTCTGCCCTGCACTACCACTGGCATTCATTCTAAGGCATGAAATAAAATATAGTGCTCCCATGTTCATAAGATACAACCCCAACTGTTTAGCATAGAAGTCAATGCCAGCCCAGCTAGTCTCAGCCTACTTTTCCAGAACTTCAACTTTGCCTCGTGAAAGGCTCTGAATATATATTAGCAGAATGAATTAAACCAATGAAGAAGTAGATACCCACATAATAAATTCAGTGGTGGGGAGAAGACATCTTGGAAAAAATAGTGCTGTAAATTTACATTCATTTCCATATTGTCAACCTGGTAAATATTAAATAAAACCTTAATCTTTTCCTCTTGGCAGCCTAATGTATCCCAATTGCTTTATCAAAATGAAGATTTGTACCATAAAAACCAAACCACAGAGGGCACCTGGGTGGCTCAGTGGATTAAGCCGCTGCCTTCAGCTCAGGTCATGATCTCAGGGTCCTGGGATCGAGCCCCGCATCGGGCTCTCTGCTCCGCAGGGAGCCTGCTTCCTCCTCTCTCTCTCTGCCTGCCTCTCTGCCTACTTGTGATCTCTCTCTCTCTCTCTCTGTCAAATAAATAAATAAATAAATCTTTAAAAAAAAAAAAAAAACCAAACCACAGAAAGGTACTTTTCGTGAACTGTTGGTATTCTTAAACAATTCATGATATACTCTGTTCAGCAGGTGCGATTAATGTGGTTTGTGACAAGTTGTGGAAAAAAAGTTAGAGTAACCTAGATCACTACTTAATTAAGGTCATATAAATGAATGCATTTGTAAGAGATGAGCACAGAGTCCTAGAAAAGGGTAGAATATAGCTTTTCAACAATATAGCTCATCAACTGTAAAAATAACATTTCACGTACTAGTTGTCTCCCTACATTAGTTTCTTTCTTTTTTGACCTAATCATATTATCCACTCCAGATTTTTATTGACACTTTAAAGACCCTAGAACTTTAATAAACTCCCATTCGGAACACTCATTTCTTTTTTTTTTTTTTAACTTTTTAAAAATTAACATATAATGTATTATTTGTTTAGGGGTATAGGTGTGTGATTCATCACTCTTACACAATTCACAGCACTCAACATAGCACATACCCTCCCCAATATCGATCACCCCGCCACCCCATCTCTCCCACCCCCCTCACTTTCAGCATCCCTCAGTTTGTTTCCTGAGACCAAGAGTCTCAGATTTCATCTTGTTTCATTTTCCCTCCCTTCCTCTATGATCCTCTGTCTTGTTTCTCAAATTCCTCAAATCAATGAGATCATAGGATAATTGTCTCTCCCTGGCTGACTTATTTCGCATAGCATAACACCCTCTAGTTTCATCCACCTCATTGCAAATGGCAAGATTTCGGGGTTTTTTGATGGCTGCATAGTATTTCTATCTGTATCTATATCTCACATCTTCCTTATCCATTCATTTGCTGATGGGCATCTGGGCTTTCTCCCTAGTTTGGCTATTGTGGACATTGCTGCTATAAACATTCGGGTGCAGGTGCCCCTTTAGATCACTACATTTGTATCTTTGGGGTAAATACCCAGTACTACAATTGCTGGGCTGTAGAGTAGCTCTATTTTCAACTTTTTGAGGAACCTGCATACTATTTTCCAGAGTGGCTGCACCAGCTTGCATTCCCGAACCAACAGTGTTGGAGGCAAGCAAGAGCTAATGGAGCTGCAGGTTCCCCTTTCTCCTCGCCAACACCTCTCATTTCCTGACTTGTTAATTTTAGCCATTCTGACTGGTGTGAGGTGGTATCTCACCGTGGTTTTGATTTGTATTTCCCTGATGCCGAGTGATGTTGAGCATTTTTTCATGTGTCTGTTGGCCATTTGGATGTCTTCTTTGCAGAAATGTCTGTTCATGCCCTCTGCCCATTCCTTGATTGGATTATTTGTTCTTTGGGTGTTGGGTTTGATAAATTCTTTATAGATTTTCGATACTAGCCCTTTATCTGATATGTCATTTTGAGCACTCTTATCTATATAGGTTTCTTATAAAGCAGAGGTTAAACCACAGCTTCCGGGGCCTGCCTGCAGAGAACCTGATTCAGTAGAAGAGAGTAGAATGTGCTGATTTGCATTTCTCGCAAGCTTCTAGGAGATTGCCACACCAGGGCAGCCAGGGCAAATTTTGTTCTTTCAGTCCCAGGGCTGTAGAGTCTCCTTCACATCATTATCGCAGTTTGCCTCAGTGAAACACATTTCACTCAATTCATGTAATTTTATGTGGTTGTAATAGTGTTGGGAAAGGGGATGGCATTTGTCTTGGAGAAAAAAAGACTTAGGGAGAGTATGTTAACTAACATCAGGTATCATAAGAATTGTCCTCTGGTAGTGGTCCTCCTCTTTATTCTCATATTTGATTAAACATTGTGCCAATCATATTATGTTACAACTGTCTCTTTGCTCGACTATCAGACTATGAGCTCCTTAAGGTCAGGAAAAATGTCTTACTCCTTTTTCTAATCAGGCCTAATACTTACACTGATCATTGGATGCATGAGAGATGAAAATGTTATTTGGGGAACAACAGACTATCCTCAGTCTGTTAGTCCTCCAGCATGATCTCTAAATCAAAACATGCAGGGACAGCAATGGACAGCAAGAAAAAAATCTTTTATTATGAAATTTTGTCTCTAAACCCAGTGAGACTCAAGAGTACTTTCTGAACTCCATGGAGAATCCCTTTTATGTAGCCTAGTGCCTGGGACCAAAGCAGGCCAAGAGAACTCTTCCGACCCTAATCCCAAATCTCAGATCATCCTACCATTGTCACAAAAACACAAATCCAGAGAATGCCAATGGAGGAGAAGAGGACAGGAAGTAGAGACAGCAAAGCATAAGCTGGGCTGGTGCTTAGAGCAGCCCAATACAGGCCTTCTGATAATTAAGTCCAGCAAATCTCTCTAGCTGCTTAGAAAAAAGCAAGTTCAAAGAGAAAGGTGAACGGCAGAAAGAGAGATTGGTTTTACATCTCCAGCTTCTTGGAAATAAAAGGATCCTAGGTGAGAGAAACCACACCCCTACCTAATACTACAGTACTAGTACTATCTAGTACCTAGCACTGTGACTCAGTGAAAAGTCTTGATCTGATCAACTTTGGCCCTACTTTTTCTCTTCAAATGTGAAGAGAGAGGAATGGGGGAAAATGGAAGAGGAAACTTGAACTTGCCTTTTTTTTTTTTTTTTTTTTTTTTTTAGGGAAAAACATTTTCCAATTTTTTGTCCTTTTCTATAAACTCAAGGGTCTTAATGGCTCAGGTCATAGAGTTTATAACCATGCAGAGCCCATGCATATTAACTGGGAAAAGAGGGTGGACAAAGCATATGACAGAGCTCATCTGTTGCTAGGATCCCAGTTCATCTCCTCCAGTGTCTAGAATCTTCCACTTGTAAATGTCAGACTTAATTGGAGAATTCCCCATCAAGACATTGATTGCTTCCATCGTCCTGGGGAGGGAAAAATGCCTACCTGTTTAGATTATTTTCTGTGTGGGAGGATGATGTTCAAAAGATTCTCATCTTGTGGACTGCATACTTCACATAAAATTTTGGTGTTGCTTTCCTCTTAAGCCATGTGCCTGTCCTTCTCTGTAAATTTGTTTTCTTGGAAAGACCACTCTTCGCTTTCCGTCTTTCTCTAGTTATTCCTTCCTCATCTTCATGTCTCGGCTCAATTGTTATTTCCTCATAGGAGCCTTCCAAGACCTCCATGATAAGGTTGGATTTCCTTATTATATGTTCTCATAGTAATAACGGCTCCACTTCTATGTCGTGGTACTTACCACAGTTACAGTTCTTTATTTGTTCGTGAGTTTGTTTTTTATTACAGTTTGACTTTGCCAATTGGCCATAAGCTCCATCAGGGCAAGAACATACCTGATTGGCACTCATTGTTGATCCTTGGTGCATAGCATAGAATCTAGCATGTAGTAGATACACAGAATATGTGTGTACTATTCTATGAGTTATCACGAACTTGCTCCAGTTTTTGTATATTCTTGTTAATATTTGGTATTGTTGGTCTTTTGTATTTTAGCCATTCTGGTAGATGTGTTGTTTCAATTTGCATTCCCTGGATTATTAATGATGTGGGCTTCTTTTCAGTTCATTTGTCATTTGGATATCCTCTTTTGTAAAAATGATTTTTCAAGTCTTTTGCCCATTTTTCTATTGTTTTCTGTTTTTCTTCTTGATTTGTAAACTACTTTTTTAAAAAAGATTTGATTTATTTATTTCTGAAAGAGAGAGGGAGGGAGGGAGCATGAGTCATGGGAGGAGGGGCAGAGGGAAAAGCAGACTCCCCGTTGAGCAGGGGAGCTCAACGTTGAGAGCCCAGGGTGGGCTCCATCCCAGGACTCTGGGATCATGACCTGAGCTAAAAGCAGACACTTAACCAACTGAGTCACCCAAGCACCCTGATTTGTAAGAATACTTTTTGTATTTTCAAAACAAGCCCTTTCTTGATTGTATGTGTTGCAAATATCTTCTCCAACTGACATTTTCATTCTCTTAATAGTGTATTTAATAAATGTTTTTTTTATGTTAAAGCCATTCAATTATAAAACTCTTTTATGGTTAGGGAATTTTAGGTCCTATTTAAGAAATTCTTATCTACCCTAAGGACTAGAAGATATTTTCTTATATGTTATCTCTTAAAATATTTACCATTTTACTTTTTGCGTTTAGATCTGAACATCCATTTAGAATGAGTTTTCCATACTATACCATATAGAGAGCCAAGTATCATCATTTTCTATATGAACATCCAACTGTTCAAGTAGCATTCATTGAAAAGACTGTGTTTTCCCTACTGCATTGCAGAGCCACCTTTGTCATAAATCATATGCCCATATATTTGGACAGTGGATTTTTTTTTTAAATATTTTATTTATTTGACAGAGAGAGAGGTCACAAGTAGGCAGAGAGACAGGCAGAGAGAGAGGGAGAAACAGGCTCCCCGCTTGAGCAGAGAGCCCGACGCGGGGCCCGATCCCAGGACCCCGAGATCATGACCTGAGCCAAAGGCAGAGGCTTAAACCACTGAGCCACCCAGGCGCCCCTGGACAGTGGATCTTTTTCAGAGTTCTGTCTCTGTTTCAGTGGTTTACTTATCTTCGTTAAAACCCAGTACCTCGGGGCACCTGGGTGGCTCAGTGGGTTAAAGCCTCTGCCTTCGGCTCAGATCATGATCCCAGGGTCCTGGGATCGAGCCCCCTGCATCAGGCTCTCTGCTCTGCGGGGAGCCTGTTTCCTCCTCTCTCTCTGCCTGCCTCTCTGCCTACTTGTGATCTCTGTCTGTCAAATAAATAAATAAAAATCTTAAAAAAAAAAAACAAAACAAAACAAACCCAGTACCTCACTGTCTTAATTACTGTGGATTTTAATGGACATTATCTCACAATAAATTCTATCAGTTTAACCTTTTTCTTTAAGACTTTCTTGAAGATTTTCTTGGCTATTCTTGGCCCTCGGCATTTACAAATAAATTTGTCTATTTTTCAATTCCCATGACATACAAAAATTGAACAAAGCTGCTGACATTTAGAGATTATATTAAATCTATATTTCACTTGGGAAGCATTGACATACTTTATGATGTTAAGTGTTCCATTCATGAATATGGCATATACCTCATTTTATTTCTGCGAAGGTCTGTGTAGAATTCTTGTGTCATTTTTCATTAGATTTTTTTCCCCTGGGTGATTAAATGATTTTTGTGTGTGTGTTAAGGAGCATTTTAATTTTTTCAATGAGGTAACATTTCAGTTTTCACCATTTATATATAAACACAGATTAATAAAATACTACACAAAACAGTAAAATTTCATAGTTAATATTTATAGTTGCATAGTTTTGTGCTGACATGTTTGTAAGTATTGTATATATTAACAAATTTCACAACACATCATTATTCTTAGAAAGTGTCATTAAAAGACACCTAGACATCTTATAATGTATGATAGTAAATCACAACTTCTCAACAACAGCAACAAAAAATAGTAAAGATTTAGAAATAAGTGGCAGTCATTTCGGTGTTTTAGTTTAACATTTTAGATTTGAAACCACAGTATCCACACAGCACACAAGGACCCTGGTACCATATACTCACTAAAGTGAGAGGCAAGCCCTGAAACACTAAGTAGGGGCAGATACAGATATCGTCAGTCACTGCTGATGGAAGAGTTTAAAATACAATGTAAAAGAGTTGAGAAAATGTCATGACTGGGCATGTTGGAACCGAGTACTTGTATGGGATGGACTATCTGTCAGTAGGTCTCAAGAAACTGGGAGCAAAGTGTTTCTCTGGCTTCGGGTTCATAGTCTTGAGAACTTTCTCAGAAAACATCTCGTATGCCTCATTGTCCAGATGGTCAGGCACATCTTCTAGAATTCCTTCCTGTGGGCCTCCTTCTTCACTCAGGCTAATGTGAAGACATCAGCAGGCAGACATTTCTTTCTGGAGGTTTTAGAGTAGGAAGTATTTCCTTGCTGCTCCAGCTCCCTGAGCCTCCCCACAGTCTTTGGCAAATACACTTTGGGTTTTATGGATTTTCTTGGAAAGCCAGCAGTAGCTGGTCAAGTCTTTCTCAAGTAGCAACACACTAAAGCTCAATTAAGTAGCATTTTTAATCCATTTTTCAATTGCTTGTTCTTAGTATATAAGAATAAAATTGATTTTTGTATAACTGCTTTTATAGGCAGAGAGCATGCTAAATTTGCATATTTATTCTAATGGCTTTTAAATTCTTTTGGCTTTTTTACATGGACAATCACATTGTCTCAAGTGACTATTGTATTTCTTTCCTTCCAATCCTATCTTTTATTTCTTTTTCATGTTTTATTGTACTGTCAAAAATCTCCATTACAATGTTGACTAGAAATGCTTATAATAGACATCTTTACTTCAACATGGGGGAAGGTGTCAACATTTCTCAATTAAGTATGATGCTATAAATTTTATGTGTTTATTCTTTACCAAATTATGGATGTTCTGCTGAATTCCTAGTTTGATAAGAGTATTTATCGTGAATGAATGTTAAGTTTTACCAAATTTTCCCTCACATTTATTTATTTGTTAAGATGATCTTTTGACTTTTCTCTTCTATTCTGTTCATTTGATAAATTACAGTGCTTGATTTTTGAAAGGCAAACTAATTTTTCATGCATGGAATAAACCCATATTGGTCATGACAGACATAATCTTTTTATATCTTGATGGATTCATTTGCTGATATTTTCCTTAGAATTTTTGCATCTATGTTCATATATGAGATTGTCCTGTAATTTTTTTTTTAATGTCCTTATCGGGCTTTGGATTCAAGCTTATGCTGGCCTAATAGAATGAATTGAGAAGTATTCTATCCTTTCATATTTAGTAGAAGGGTTTCTGTTAGCTTGGTGTCTGGTACAATTCACTAGTAAAGCCATCAGGGTTTTGAGTTTTCTTTGTACAATGGTTTTGAATATGGATTTAGTATCTGATTTTATGTTTATTCTTCTATCAGTGTAGGTAAGTTGTGTTTTTCTGGAAATCTGTTCATTCCATATAAATTTTCCAAGTTGTTTTCATTAAGTTCTTAATATCCTTTATCATCTTAATCTCTGTAGGATATTTAAGAATTCATTCCCTCCCTCTTATTATCAATATTTATTTTTGCCTTCCCTCTTTTTGTTGATTAGTTTCACCTACGCCCTTAGTAATACTGTTTATTTTCTATTTTTTCCCGCTATTATCTTTATCTTTTCCTTCTTTCTACTTTTTAGTCAACCTAAAAAGGCCTCATTTTTTTTTAACCATTTTGAGATGAATGCTTAGATCCCTAATTTCAAGGTCTTTTCCCCTCAACATGTTCATTTAAGGCCATAAAATATTCCCATGACTATGCAGGTAGCTACATCCCATAAATTTTGAAATGTCATAATTTATTGTCATTTAATTAAAGATATTTTCTACTTCTACTGTGGTTTCTTTGAGCAAGGATTATGTTAAGGTGTATTGTTTAATTTCTACACACAGAATTTTTTAATTTCCATTTTTGTTATTTATGCAGAGCTTTCTTCTACTGTAGTCATTGATGGTAATCTGAGTGAGAGTTTCAGTCATTTGAAGTTTATTTAAATTTCCTTCATGACTCAGAATATGGTCAACTTTTATAAATTTTCTCTGTGTATTTTAAAAAACTTTATGTTCAACTTAGTGGTTGTATCTATCTATCTATAAAGTTAATTATGTTAGGATCTCATTTTCCCTAACTGATCTTTTTGTCATGGGTTCTATCAGTCACTTGGAAAGACATATTAAAATCTCCAACTGTGATTGTGGATTTGTGACTTTCTTTTAATTCTATTTAAGTTCAGCTTTGTGTGCTGAGAGACTATATTATTGGGTGATGCAAACTGAGGTTATTTCTTCCTGAATAATTAACAGTTTATTGTAATGAAATGATACCCTTCAGCTCCAGTAAGACTTCTCTCCTTAAAGTCTATACTTTGACATTTGTTCAGGTTTTTTATTTTCACTTTTATTGAGGTATAATTGACAAAAATTGTACAACTTGACGTTTTGATATATGTGAAACGATCACCACAGTCTAGCTAACATATCCACCACCTCACATAGTTACCATTTTCTTTGTTTTTCTTTTTTGTGGTGAGAACACTTAAAATCTATCCACTTAGCAAAGATTCAAGTATATAATACAGTACTGTTAACTGTAGGCACATTGCTATTCTCTAGATCTGTGGAACTTACTCATCTTGCATAACTGACACCTTGTATCCTTTGGCCAACATCTCCTCATTTCCCTCTCTCCCCAGCCTCTGACAACCACCATTCTACTCTGCTTTTGTGAGGCTGACTATTTTAGATTCCGCATGTAAGTGAGATCATGCAGTATTTGTCTTTCTGTATCTTGCCTATTACACTTAACATAATGTCCTCTAGATTCATCCATGTTGTTATAATGGCAGGATTTCCTACTTTTTTAAACACTAAATAATATCCCACTGTACATATATTCCACATATTCTCTTTCCATTCATCTGCTGACATTTAGGTTGTTTCCATATCTTGGCTATTGAGAACAGTGCTGCAAAGATTATGGGAGGGCAGATATCTCCCTGGGATATTTGTTTCCTTTTGCTATATACATAGAAGTGGTATTTGTGGTTTAAGATGTAGTCTATTTTTAACATTTTTGAGGACTATCTATACTGTATTTCATAGTGGCTGTACCGGTTTACGTTCCCACCACCAGGGCACAAGGGTTCCCTTTTTTCCACATCTTGCCAATACTTGATATCTTTTGTCTTTTTGATAATAGCCATTCTCACAGGTGTAAGGTGATATGTCTCTGTGGTTTTGATTTGCATTTCCCTGATGATTAGTGAGGCTAAACCCCTTTTTAGGTAATTATTGGCTATTTGTATATCTTCTTTTAAGAAATGTTTGTATGTTTTGCCCATTATTTTGGTAGAAAATGGATTATTAGGTACATTTTGCCCATTATTTTGGTAGACAATAGATTATTAGGAATTCATTTTTTAAAATTTTTCAAGTGAGATGTAATTGACATATGATTAGTTCATTTCAGGTGTACAGCACAACGATTCCATGTCTGTGTATGAAGAATGATCACAGTTATGTCCAGTTAATATCCATTGCCATACATAGTTTAAAAAAATGTTTTTTCTCAGGATGAGAACTTGCAATATCCACTCTCCTACCTATTTTCAGGTTTTTTTCCCCCTTTGCCCATCAAATATCAAATCAGTTTCGATATTTGTATATTTTTACCACCTTTCTATGGGTTAATGTTTCCGTGGTGTGTTTTTTCCATCCTTTTACCTTTAGCCTTTCTGTATATTTCTATTTTAAGTGTACAGTTATATCAAGCACCTCTGATGCCCTATCTTATACTTTCATAGCCCACCTTTTACTTGGTCTTTGCTCCTGTGGTCAGCCTCACGCCACTGCAGTGCGTGGCCACTCCCTGGGGACGTTCGACTTCCTGCCTGGGACTCATACATCCACAGTGTGAAAGTATGGGGAAGGTAATATGCCTGGGGGTAGCTCTTGACCAGTAGGAGACAGCGGCTAGTGGACAGAGGCTCCTCACATGTGTCTCTCAGAAGACCCAGTAGCATGGAGGACCCAGTCCCCGGTCACAGTGACTAACTGGATACTACACCTTCGCCTTGGCTTGCCCCCTCTTCTAAAGTCTCCCCAGTCCCCACCACCAGCTTTCCTGTTTATGGCTGCTGCCATGCTACAAGACCATATGGCCTGAAAAGCCTAAAATACTCATTATCAGGCCATTTATAGAAAAAATTTGCTAACTCCTGTTCTAGGGATCACAACGTGCATCATTAACTTAATGTCTCATAGAATTCAGTATTTCTGCCACTTCCTGAACAAGTTCTTAAAACAGTTGAACTTCATGTACCTACCTGCCTTGTGACTAATCTCTATTTTTAAAGACCACAAAATACTTGTAGTGTTCTTTTATATGGTCAATACTCATTTAGTTTTACCCACATATTTACCATTTTACTGCTATTCATTCATTCCTCTGGGCCAGTTTTCTATCTTGGCTTATTTTTCTTCCACCTAAAGAATATTTTTAAATGTTTCCATTAGTGTAGAGTTTCTGAGGACAGATACTCTCAGTTTGTGTTTGAGAATATCTGTATTTACTCTTAATTTTTGAAAGATCTTATTACTGCATACAGAAAAGTAGGTTGGCAGTTATTTTGTATTGGCCACTTTAAAGATAGCATTTTAAAAATAAAATAAAATTTGCATTTCTTTGAAAAAAAAAAAAGATACCGTTTCATTGGTTCTTGGCTTTCATTGTCACTTTTGTGAAAATGCAGCTGTTTATTGTTGCTGTTCTGAAGGTAATCTTTCATTTCTTTTCTTCTGGCAGCTTTAAAGATTTTTTTGTTTTGCTTTGCTTTGGTCTTTTTGTCTGTCTAAACTTGTAACAGTTTAACTATAATATGCTTGGATCTGAGGTTTTCTGTTTATTCTTTTTGGCTTTTATATTGCTTTTTGAATCTGAGACTTGGAATCATTTGTGAGTTTAGAAAATTCTTAGCTATTATATTGTTTAATACTGCTTCTTTATTTTCTCTTTTCTTTTAGAACTTTCTAAGCATTCTCTCTCATTTGTCTCTTTTGCTGTTTGATGAACTTTTCCTACCCCCGTCTCCCCCTTGTTTCATTCTGGATATTTTATTCTGCTCTTTTAGTTCACTAGTCTCTTTGGAGGTATGCCTAATTGGCTGTTAAATACATTTAATCACCTAATATAATGGGAATTTGGGGGTGACTCTAAATGGATTTAGTCCTGGGAGGCTGGTTCACACACACTCTGATGGTGCAGCCCTGTGGAGTCCAACCAAGAGGGGGCAGCAGTAGTAGTTTCTAGAGCTCCTTCTCCTGGGTGGGACCCATATTCTAGTTTTTTGTCACAAACAGCCTTGTAGTCTGTTTAAAGTTCTGCCCAGAAATTATTTCCATATTAAATGACAGTGAAGTCTAATTATCTATCCTTTTTTTCCCTTTTATGATCTATTCTAGCTTCTGTGAAAATGATGTGTGTTCGGTAAATGCTTAATGGATAAAAGAAATAATTTATTTTGTATTTTCACTGTGGGCAGAATAGGGAAGCAAATTTAAGCCTAATATTAGAAAGAACTTCCTAGTTATTAAAGTCTTCCAATAACAAAAGGGGCTGTCTCGTAAGTAGTAGGTACCCATCCCAAGAAATGCTCACAAAAACATTCAAGTTCAAATGTTCAACTTTAAAAATCATTTGTCAAGAGACTGTGGAGATAATTACAGCTTTGATATTAATTTGGGTCAGATAACCTCTCAAGTTTTTTCCAGTCTTCAGTTTCTGTGATTTCAGTTTTTGTTCCAATTTTTTCTTCTCTCTCTCTCTCTCTCTGTCTCTGTCTCTTTAGTACTTTGCTTCCTGATTTCTGACAGTGTCATCTGGATTATGAAATGTAGGCCTTCTGACACATCTTCATAAAGAATAGGCCAGTCAAAAGTCCTGACAGTTAGGAACAGGGAGTATTAAAACTAGCTCACTTGGCAGTCTGACACAGTGAGTATGTCTTTGCTTATCAAAGGCAGTTACAGGTTCATTTCAATGGAGTAATCATTCAGGTAAGGGACTTTAAGTCGATAGACAGAGGAAGATTGGCATGTCTATGTAATGACAGGGAAAAAAAGATTTAGTTGATTGATTAAGTAACATCAGCAGTTGAGAAGCTTACTTCCTTGCAGACAAAAGTGATATCTCAAACTTTCTTCTCGTTTATATATATATATATATATATATTCACTCATTCATTGAATCAGCAAAGGTATTTTGAGAACCTAGGGTAAGAAAAGGTTTGTCAAGGGTCCACTTTGCTCTGTGATACTTCTCAACACATCACAAGTGAATTTAATGAAAAATTTCTAGGGGCTTCACATCTTTTGGAATGCAGTGGTATCCGCTTCTATCTTGGGGGAAAAAACATAAATGATTCAAATATTTTTTCCTTTAAAATGAAGTACTGTTGGATATGATGAGGCCCTAATGACTGGGCATGTGTGGGGGTTACTAGGACTCAGATGAGCACACAAATGGCTGTGGGCGCTCTGCTGAGCTGTCAGCCTGTTAGCCCCAGCTGCCACAGTCCTCACTAGTTCTACATTTTAATTGTTTTTTTTTCTATTTCTAATTATATCTTGTGTCATTTATACCAAAGAAAGATAGCAAATTAATTGCAAGTGAATCCAGATTCACTTCAAAGTTACCTTTCTCAAACCTGAAGTTGCATTTCATTGATCAAAACTCTTAGATACTCCACATAAGTTTTCTGTAAACTTAAAGCTGCTTTAAAAAAAAAAAGATTTTATTTATTTATTTATTTGACAGACAGAGATCACAAGTAGGCAGTAGGCAGAGAGGCAGGAAGAGAGAGAGAGAGGGGGAAGGAGGCTGCCCGCTGAGCAGAGAGCCTGATGTGGGGCTCAATCCCAGGACCCCAAGATCATGACCTGAGCCAAAGACAGAGGCTTAACCTACTGAGCCACGTAGGTGCCCCATAAAGCTGCTTTTTTAAAAAGGCTTTTAATTTAAAAAATGCAATCTTACTCAAAGTCTGAAAAGTATTATGCAAATTTCAGTCTTATATAAATTTCTCCAAGATTTCAAAAGCCAACAGTAAAAAAAATATAGTCATGATGAGAGATATGTCTATCCATTACTTCATTGTGTTATGTAAGGAGAAGCACTTACATTGTAGCCTGAAGCAAAACACAAAATGTATTAAAGTAAACCATTTTATTTATTTAAATGCCCAATGGAAGAATTTCAAAAGTCAAAAAGTTTTTATCTGCATTTAATACTAACCTAGTAATTCAGGGTTTCCCCCCATATTTTGATATACATTGTAACTAAACCAAGAGTAATATAATATTTTATTTGTCAGAAATTGTCTTCTTCCTAATATTATGTATTTATTTAGGGAGAGAGTATGCAGGGACTGGGGGCAGGGGAAGGTAGGGCAGGGGGGAAAGAGAGAGAAAAAATCTCAAGCAGTCCCCATGCCCAGCACAGAGCCTGACATGGGGCTCGATCTCACAACCCTGATTTCATGACCTGACCTGAAGTCAATTTGGATGCTTAAACGACTGAGCCACCCAGGTGCCCCTCCAGTATAATTTGTTTTAAACAAATTTTGAAGAATGTAATTTGTTATATTGTGTAAGACTAAATATTGCCAAGGATTTTATTAAACATAACTTTTACAATATAATATTTGATAAAATAAAGGTTTTAACTTCAAATAATACCCTTATTATATATCACACAAAAATTACAAAGTGATTTTCTAAAGTATTAAAGCATTAAGCTTTTCAGCTTTTTGGAGAAAAAAAGCTATTTTTTTGAAAATAGCTTTTCAAAAGCTATTTAGAAACTTTGTTTTTGGTTTTAATTAGGAAATACTAGACTACAAAAATGGAGAGCTTTTCCTTTTTTTTTTTCATTATTAAAATGTAATGTATTATTTGTTTCAGGGGTACACGTCTGTGATTCATCAGTCTTACACAATTCACAGCACTTGCCATAGCACATACCCTCCCCAGTGTCCATCACCCAGCCACCCTGTCCCTTCCACCCCCATCCCCTCTAGCAACCCTCAGTTTGTTTCCTGAGATTAAGAGTCTCTTATGGTTTGTCCCTCTCTGTTTCCATCTTGTTTCATTTTTTCTTTCCCTTCCCCTATGATCCTCTGCCTTGTTTCTCAAATTCCTCATATCAGTGAGATCATGTAATTGTCTTTCTCTGACTGACTTATTTCATTCAGCATCATACCCTCTAGTTCCATCCGTGTCATTGCAAATGACAAGATTTTGTTCTTTTTGATGGCTTCATAATATTCCACTGTGTGTGTGTGTGTGTGTGTGTGTGTGTGTGTGTGTGTGTGTATAAAACACATCTTCTTCATCCATTCATCTGTTGAGGGACATTTAGGGAGAGCTTTTCCTCTTATTTTGAGAAAACCGAGGCTCAGAAAAAATGAACCATTTGTTCAAAGACCAAAAATTAATAGATGGCAGATTCTAGATTCAAATTCAAGATGATCTGATTCTAAAATTCATGCTCTTACTCACTAATGCTAATGTGCAGCTTAGTGGCAGTGGGAACTGGGGTCAGGAGGAGTCTGAGTGGCATTTCAAAGACAAAATCCATAGACAATGCTGATAGCTCAGAAAGATGAAAGATTTGATGACTGAATGTTCTCATCTAGCTGAGAGGTTTAGGAAAATAGTGTTGCTGCTATAAAATACCATAAAAGTAGAAATATTAATAAATAAGCAAGATAGGAATTTCATTTGGGGAAAAGGTGTTGAGATTGATTATGGCTTTGCTAAGTCACAAGGAACATTAAGAATTACAGGTAAAGCCGTCATATTAAGCATTTGAAAGTACAAGACTTAGATTTTGTTGAAAGTCAGTGCTGAAAATGTAGATTTAGGATCCATCAACTAAAGGCAGTGGTTGAAACCAGAAGAGGTAAAGAAGAATGAGAAGGGCATGAGAATCTGGAGACAAGACCTAAAAACAGTGACATGATCTAAGCCTCAAGGTAGGCCCCCACTTGTAGGCTAAAGGAGGAAAAAAAGGTGAGTCAAGAAAATAAACAAATAAATATTAAAAAATTAAGGAGGGCCAGGACAACTTAGAATCATGAAAACCAAGAAATAATAAACATGGTTAAAGATTTTTTTTAATATTTTATTTATTTATTTGACAGAGATCACAAGTAGGCAGAGAGGCAGGCAGAGAGAGAGAGGAGGAAGCAGGCTCCCCGCAGAGCAGAGAGCCCGATGTGGGGCTCAATCCCAGGACCCTGGGATCATGACCTGAGCCGAAGGCAGAGGCTTTAACCCACTGAGCCACCCAGGCGCCCCAACATGGTTAAAATTTATTGAGCACTTACTGTGGATCAAATTTATGCCATGAATTTCACATACATGATCTTATTTAATCTTTATAGTAACTCAGGGAAGCAGGTCTATATATCTCTATTGACAGATGAAGACATAGAGGCTTTGCAAAATTAAGCCAATATGCCTGTCACTCAGCTGGCAAATCCTAGGGCAAAAACTGGAATGTGTATTTCTAGCCTCTAGGGTCCATTTTCCAACCAGTGATCTCTAGAGTATGGGAAAGTGTGGGAAGAAAATGTTAAAATTGCTAAAATTGCAATTATTGTTTCTCTTCTTTTTTAAATTGCATTTTATGTATATTTTACAGCAAGCATCCTATATTAGTATGGTGCTATGTCCATGTTTTCTAAATTAATTAATAAGTATGTATTTGGGGTACCTGGGTGGCTCAGTGGGTTAAGCCTCTGCCTTTGGCTCAGGTCATGATCTCAGGGTCCTGGGATCGAGCCCCTCATCCGGATCTCTGCTCAGCAAGGAGCCTGCTTCCTCCCCTCTCTCTCTTCCTGCCTCTCTGCCTACTTGTGATCTCTGTCTGTCAAACAAATAAAATCTTTTTAAAAAGTATGTATTTATTGGGGTATATGCTCAAATAATTTGCTAATGTAAGGATGCAAAAAATATTGGAATCATTTCTTTATTATTATTTTTTGAATAATTTCTTTAAACTGTCATACAAAACTGCCTTTTTGTCTTGTCCCATCTTCATTAAGAAGCCACATTCACTTTCTATGGCCATGCAGTCTTTTAAATGCAATACTAGTTCTAATTGAGTTAAATGAGAACTGTTTATTTCATAGGTTCTTTTCAAATTATCCCTTGGTATTTTCAAAAATTTGTGAAAGTTTTTGGATTAA
Source organism: Meles meles (assembly GCF_922984935.1). Taxonomy (NCBI): domain Eukaryota; kingdom Metazoa; phylum Chordata; class Mammalia; order Carnivora; family Mustelidae; genus Meles; species Meles meles. Next base: position 151,844,028 of record NC_060066.1, on the reverse strand, counting down.
TTCGTTCTTTGTAATAGTAAAAGGAACACAGACCTTATACAAGACCAGTATCAGCTTTGACTTTTCTGACCATATGACCTCAGACAAAAACCTCATTTCTCAGAGCCAGGTTTGTTCATCCATAAACTGGAGATAATATGTACCTTGCAGGGTATTGCAAAGTTTAGCAATATCATACAAAAATAACTTAGCACTGGGCGTGGCACACAGTGGATACTTTAGATTCATTTTTATTTGTTTACTTATTTATTTATTGGGGCAGGGCGAGGATGGGCAAAGGGAGGGAGAAAGAGAAACGGGAGCAGACTCTGCACTGAGCCCAGAGCCCCATTCAGGGCTCACTCTCAAGACTCTGAGAATATGACCTGAGCTGAAATCAAGAATCAAATACTTAACCAACTGAGCCAGCCAGATGCCCCTACAAGTGATACCTTTAAGAAAACAGCAAATGTAATAATAGGAGCAGTACTAATTTACTATAGAGAATATCTATAGTTCAATCATGTCCCCTCTAAAATCTAGTCACATATACCTTTGGCAGATTTTTGCCTATACTGTCCTTCATTTAACCTGGGTACTGGTTTGGACATAGACAAGAAGTATTTTCCAGAAATACAGAGGCCACTGCATACAGCTGTGCAGGTTGGGAATGCCATTTATATGAGCTACAGGCATACCTTAGAGATATTGTGGGTTCAGGTGCAATAAAGCAGATATCACAATAAAGCAAGTCAGGTGAAAATTTTGGTTTCCCAGGGATGCCTGGGTGGCCTGGTGGGTTAAGTCACTGCCTTTGGCTCAGGTCATGATCTCAGGGTCCTGGGATCGAGTCCCGCATCGGGCTCTCTGCTCAGCGGGGAGCTTGCTTCCCTCTCTCTCTTTCTGCCTGCCTCTGCCTACTTGTGATCTCTCTCTGTCAAATAAATAATAAAAAAAAAAAACTTTAAAAAATTTTGGTTTCCCAGCATGTGCAAAATTTATGTCTACACTATATACTGTAGTCTATTAAGTGTGCGATGGCATTATGCCTTAAAATATCTTAATTTTAAAATATTTTATTGCAGGGCACCTGGGTGTCTCAGGCAGTTAACCAGCTGCCTTGGCTCAGGTCATGATCCTGGGGTCCTGAGAGCGAGCCCCGCATTGGGGTCCTGGTGTCCTGGGGTCTTGGGATTGAACCCTGCTTTGGTCCCCTCTGATGGATCTGGGCAAAATAAAATCAGTTGAAAACTTTTTGGGAAGGATTCGCCATTCTAGATGCTGTTAAGAACATTTCTGATTTGTGGAAAGAGGTCAAAATATCAACAATAACAGTAGTTTGGTAGATTCCAACCCTCATAAATGACTTTGAGGGATTCAAAATTTCCATGGAGGAAGTAGATACAGATGTGGTGGAAATCGCAAGAGAACTATAATTAGAAGTTGAGCCTGAATATATGACTGCATTTCTGCCCCTCATGATCAGACTTTAAGGAGCTGATTCCTATGGATGAACAAGACAAGTGGTTTCTTGAGATGGAATCCACTCCTGGAGGACAATTTGTTTGATAACACGTTACCCACAGTAGAACCTCTTTCCAAATTGGAGTCATCTTCTCAAACCGTGCCACTGCTTTACCAATTAAGTTAATGTAACAGTCTAGAGAATTTTTTTTTTAAATTTATTTGACAGAGAGAGAGCACAAGCAGGCAGAGAGGCAGGAGAAGAGGGAGAGGGGGAAGCAGGCTCCCCACCGAGCAGAGAGCCTGACGTGGGGCCTGTTCCAAGGACCCCGAAATCACAATCCAAGCTGAAGGCAGAGGCCCAACCCACTGAGCCACTCAGGCACCCCTCTAACAGTCAAATCTTCTGGTGTCATTTCTATAGTCTTCACAGCACCAATTGACTTTGCCCAGATCCATCAGAAGAATCACCACCTGTGGCAGCTATTGCCTTGCAAAATGTATTTCTTAACTAATAAGACTTGAAAGTTGAAATTCCTATGTGGCCCATGGGCTGCAGGATCAGTGTTGTGTTAGTAGGCAATGAAAGCAACATTACTATCACTGTACATTTCCATCAGAGCTCTTGGGTAATCAGGTGCATTGTTAATGAGCAATAATACTTCGAAAGGCATCTTTTTTCTGAGCAATAGGTCTCAAGAGTAGGCTTAAAATACTCAGTAAACCATGTTTTAAACTGATGTGCCAGGCTTTGTTGTTCCATTTTTAGAGCATAAGCAGAGCAGATTTAGTATAATTCTTAAGGGCCCTGGAATTTTCAGTATGGTCAATGAGGCTGGCTTCATCTTAAAGTCACCAGGTGCATTAGCTCCAAACAACGGAGTCAGCCTGTCTTTGACGCTTTGAAGCCAGGCATAGTCTTCTCTGTACCTGAGAAAGACCTAGATGTCATTCTCTTCCAGGATAAGACTGTTTCGTCTGTACTGAAAATCTGTTGTTTCATGTAAGCTCCCTGCATTAATTATCATAGCTAAATAATTTGCTGGATAACTTGCTGCAGCTTCTCCCTCGGCACTTGGAGCTTCAACTTGCACATCTAAGTTACGGAAAAGGCTTTTTTCCTTAAACCCCATGAACCCACCTCTGCTAGCTTCAGACTTTGTTCCACTGCTTTCTCATCTTTCAGCCTTCATAGAGTTGAAGAGAGTTCGTTAGGGCCTTGCTCTGGATTGGGTTTATGGCTTTGGCTTAAGAGAGTGTTGTAGCTGGTTTGATGTTCTGTCCATAACTTTCTCCATATAAGCAATAAACCCATTTCACTTTCACTTTCTAATCATTTATGGATTCACTGGAGTAGCACTTTCCATTTCCTTGAAGAACTTCAAAGTATGTCTTTATAAGAGCAGTAGCTCCTCTTATTCTTGTATAGAGCAGTAGCCCTAAAAATATATTGGCAAAGACATAGTGGGCCAAAGATGTGGCATCTCAACAGAATTAAAGGAGATGAATGCCACTGCCCACACTTACATTGGTTGGCATGTTAAATGCTTATCTACTTGTTTGATGCTCTTCGCAGATCTGTACTCCCGACTTGGTGGTGTTCTTGGCTTGTGCTAATCAGAGGCTCAAAGAAAGATTACTGAAGCGCGCAGAGCAACAGGGACGGCCTGATGACAATCTGAAAGCTACCCAAAGGAGACTAATGAACTTCAAGCAGAACGCTGCTCCGTTGGTCAAATACTTCCAGGAAAAGGGCCTCATCATGACAGTAAGTTAGCTCCACTTTTACATGTCTGGTATAAGAACAATCTTTCAGATTTTGAATTCACCTGTTCTCGTTTAGAAACCATCTTTACTTAAAAAAAAAAAAAGTGGCTTTTCTTGAGTTTTAGATCCAACGGAAAAAAAAATCAGTAATTTTTACCTGCTTTGCCTTGATTAATTCATTATGATGAAAATACTTTCACTTTAGTTTAACTTTATAAAAAAATGATAAATTTTGGGGCGCCTGGGTGGCTCAGTGGGTTAAAGCCTCTGCCTTCAGCTCGGGTCATGATCCCAGGGTCCTGGGATCGAGCCCCACATCGGGCTCTCTGCTCAGTAGGGAACCTGCTTTCTCCCCTCTCTGCCTGCCTCTCTGCCCACTTGTGATCTTTGTCAAATAAATAAATAAAATTTTAAAAAAAATGATAAATTTTAATCTTGGCTAGAATTCTATAGCCCCCAAAGATAAAAAGCATTTTTAAATAATTATTTGGGTCATTTTAAGTAGTACTTGCCCAATTTCTCAACTCTTCTGTCTATGGAAACCTAATAAAATTGATAGACTTAAAAACACATAGTTGACATAGTGTTCTATTAGATTTGCATTTGTAAGTTAGGTTTTATCACAGTGTACCATATAAGGAAATGAGATCCTAATAGCGCAAAAAAATCTCCTAAGTGTCTCACTTTCTTAAAGCAGTAATACTGTCTGAAAATGGAAGGCATTAATCATTCTGCTCTACTAACCCAATGCTAATATTAATGTTTTCATAATTAGTTTATTTTGTGGTTAATGATACTCAATGTACCAATAAAAGATGGGACTGAATCATTATTTAATACAGTTATGAGAATACAGGAAGTTAGAGGTGAAGAGGCAGCTAAATTATAATCCCATCACATAAGAAGTTCAAGTATTAAAACAGAGGAGACAAAGGTATTGGTCATCTGAAGAAAACTTTTTATGGGAGAACAGCTAACATCAGAGCAGCTCCATGATAACTGGATGGCAGCAGAGCTCAGCACGTCCTTCCCCCCAACCCTTGGGTTTTTCTCACCAGACCAGAGATTCTTGTCAGGTGAGGTTACAATGCCCAGTAGACAATCTGATGAAAATAATGCATGCCTTTCTTACTAAAATGCACGTAAGTATTTTTAAAACAAATTTTAGATAACTCTACTGAAGCTCATCCACACAGCCCCTTTGACCTAGCAATTACTGGGTAAAAAAATCTCTTCGTTAGACTAAGATGCCCTTAGATCTGAGACAGTCAGGACACTTGAATAATAATCTCTTTGCAGCCTTTTTAGCACTCTAAAGAAATATTTATTCGAATGTGCTGTTTGAGTCAAAGTTGTCATGTCAGAGAATTGTAAATCTGATCTGAAAATTGTTCACAGTGCCAGAGTTCATTTTATGGTCTAAAAGAGACATTAAAAATAGGAAAGATTCAAGAAAATCAGGGTGAATGTTTCTCTGGCTATTTTTGTTGGGTTTGTTCCCTGTTTCTCTTGCAAATTACCAATGCTGACTTCTGCATTGTGTCATGAGAAAAGAAATTTACCCTGCAGACCAAACCCCCAACTGCAAAGTGCAGAGCCAGAGTTTTAATTGATGTTTGCAAGGCTTAAATGTATTACCAGAGCGTCTCTGATTACTCCCTGCCTGTCACGTTCGTCATCACAAGCAGAGCAGATTTCCCAAATGAATGCAGAGTGGGGATTGTTAATTTACTAATATTTTGCATGGAGGTGAAATGCCATTGCCAGTAATTGAGGGAGTCAATAACAATGTGGATGACAGCCTGTAACCTCACTACTGAAACCAAATAAGCTTTAGTATAAACGCCTCTAATTACTGGGAGACTTGCCTTGGAAAGTCACCTTTTGAAAAGTGGTGAATGCAAACACAGGCTAGGCTCCGGGGAATAGGATTAGAAAACTTTGTCTGTCAAAGAAGCAAGTACTGCATCCTGAATCACACATCCTCCTTCTGAACGCGGATCATAGTTCGGTTTTGGAATTAAAATATATTTGGTAATATTTCTGCCTTAAAGATGAGTTAAATAACAAAAGCAATCATCCTTATTCATCACAAACATATTAAGATTTTAATTTTAAAACTGGGCATTAATAGATCAAACCCAAATATTTCCTTTTCTCTGTAGTTTTTTCTGTTGCCTCTACCTGCCCGTCTTCATTGATTCATTTATTCATTTAGTAAATATTTATTGAAAATCACTGGGTGCCAGGTGCTAGGGATGCAAAGCTAAATAAGCAAAAGGTAAGGATCTTTATTTTATTCCCTTACAGATTACAAATTCCTAGAACAGTACCTGCCTTGTACATAGTGTGCTCCCAGTAAATGAACAAAGCTTACAGTCTGTGGGGGAAAGAGATAGTAAACAATGAGTTATTCAATGTGATAACTGTTGCAAAGGAGAATGTACAAGGCATCCTCATATATATCACGCACCGTGTTAGGAATTGAGGGGAACAGACTCTTCCCACCCACAAGTAAGATTAATCATTCATGCTGGTCTGAGGTCCTTAAAGACCACAGAGACCACATCCCTCTTCATCTTGGTGCTTCTCTTCCCAAGGGCTTTGGAGTCTGAAACTCTCATTTGAAATCTTGTGCTCCAATGCCATTTAATAAATTCATGATGTTCTAGAACTTGGTCTCCGACTATAAATTGGAGATGACGTTACCTACTACATAATGTTGTATGGGTGAAATGAAAGAATGTGTGTACCACAGAAGACACTGGCAACGCAGAGGCTGTATTGAGGGTACACCATGCCGCCCCACTGCCTGGCTGATTCCAGCTGTGCCCCCTACCGACTCTGTGACCCCCTGCATGACCCCCTGCAGGCTACTTACTATCTCACCTGACCTGTGAAATGGGTATAAACATTCATCCTGCCTCAGTGTAATTATAAAGAGTAAATTGATATCAGGTGTTTAGAACAGTGCCTGAAACGTTGTAAGGGCAATTTAAGTGATTGATATTGTTTCATAACTTTTTGTGTTTCTTCCTCTCTCTTCCCTTCACCTTTCCTCCCATCTTTTGGAACCTACAATTACCACTAACAATTCTGTGCTCTCTGAGGGCTCTCTGTTGCCTTTTCTCCAATAGATAGATTATTGAGGAAACCCAAAATGCAGAATCAGGTTTTAAAAGCTTCATGCCAAATTCATTTTTTCATTTTTTCTTTAAAAGGGTCTGTTTCCAGTTTTTAAATTGTCCCAGTGTTTTTTAACTTCTATATTGTCCATCTAATCAAACCATGTAATGGCTGTGTCTGAATAGTGCGATTAGATTATAGGAAACATCAACTCATTTTTTTTCTTCTTTTTTTCTTCATCATTGACTCTACCTATTGGCAGATTTGACTCAAGAACAAACCCAGTGCGACTGAAGAGAAAGCCTAATCAAAATAGTCAGGAAAATATGCTGTTATCTGAATACTGTATCTTATTGACATGGTTCCCATCACATGGACCTTTTCATTTTTATTCTTTTATTATACTTACCCATATACAGCCATCTGTGCAAGAACTACATGCTATGAAATCACAAGGCTAGGATAGTAGGGACATCATAGAATCTTCTCAGACAACTTTATATGCTCTTTTAACTTACTATAGGGTCGGATGTAATTGCTCATCATATCTTTTACAGCTCTGTGCTCTTAATTAAGTTAGGTGCTATGAGTTCTCCAAGTTTCTCAAGACTTTTGTTTTGAAGTTTGTTTGAGTATTACCAGGAACAAGAAAGCTGCTTATTTAGTCTTAATGGGTAAGCTCTGTTTCATGACATTTTTAAGCACTGGGACCTGATGAAACTATAGAGTTCTTGAAACATAATTTCTTTTCTATAGGTTTTTCAAAAGTCTCAATAATTACATATATGTGTAATGATAATTTTTTATCTTTATTTTCAAAGTTAAAGAAACTCAGGTCTGTTTTAATCATCCTCACTAAGTTGAATGAAACTTACTGAAGACATAGCATTAATTACCACTAATGGTAACTTGGGTACCAACTTGGGTACCTGGGCAACTTGGCTTTAAGCGTCTGCCTTTGGCTCAGGTCATGATTCCAGGGTCCTGGGATGGAGCCCCACATCAGGCTCTCTGCTTTGCGAGAAGCCTGCTTCTCCCTCTCCCACTCCCCCTGCTTGTGTTCCCTCTCTCACTCTCTCTGTCTCTCTCTGTCAAATAAATAAATAAAATCTTAAAAAAAAAAAAAGACAAGTCAAGCTTAAGTAAGTTTGATGAACTATTTAAAAAATATACACAGTTTTATTCATTGAAGGCCTTCTAAAATGATAGAAAAATAATAGGGTAAGCTATAATGTTTATATTGTTATTTTCCAAAATGCACTGTGCTCTTGATCTAGCCAGAAAACCATGGCACTCACCAGGGAAATTGTTACACACTTGTATGCATTAAATAAATGCTACTTAATATAGATAATAATCATTACCACTGTTTGAAAAACATATTTTTAGCACACGCACATACACGCACACGCACACACGCACACAAAATTAGGGATGACATGCTTACCAATAAATTCTCTAGATAAATCTATTTGGCTTTAAGGAAAGCTCCCAACATTTGCCTTTTCTCATTTTGCGGTGGATTAGGAAATACTTCATTGCAGACTGACTTTGGTGCTGGGGAACCACTGGCAGAAAGAACACATCCTTGTCAAAACCACAGTATTGTTCATTCACCATATACTGTCCCTGACCAGGTCACCCCCCATATGCCCCATAGCATTTCCTTCAAATTTGAGAATACCCATATTACATATTTCAAATTCACCACTGAAACTATGTAGTTCCCATCCCACCAGACACTTGTAGCTAAAGGGAAAATAAACAGAAACCGTAGAAGTTAATTTACATAGAACTGAATAATTATTTGTCAATTAACTTAGTTTCCTTGGAATCGACACCACCATTTAAACCCAAGGACACTTATCTCTAAGCAGCCAGTGCATAGCCATGGGTTAATCGTCACCATCTCCACTAGCATTGCCGCCAGGAGTTGGGGGGTTGGGTAGGAAGGTCGGGGTTGGGGGTGGGTGGAAAAGAAATCTAAACAGCACATACCCTGGGCAAATTCAGTCACTCACCTAAACACAAGAAAGCCAGTGAAGATGCTTCCTAATAGTTTACCCAAACAAATCCATTCTCCTAAAATTACTCAGAGGAAGGTTCTGTCATTGCTTCTCAATACTTGAGGCTGATGAATTGGTAAATAGGTAACAGAGTAAAGCTGTGTTTCCTTTAAATATTATCACTTATTGTATCCTGTTTAAATATTCATTGTCATGTAATGAAAAGGCCCATTAATTCCTTTTGGGTAGGTTTAGTAACTAAGGCAGAATACAGTCAAAGAGCAGTTTTCAAAGGTTAATAAGAAAGGCTATTGGGTGACAGTGTATACGTGTGCTGAGTATACAGCCCTCTGAATTGTTTTAAATTCAATTAAAAAAAAAAAAAAGCTAAGTAGACAGTGCCCTCTGGCAAGAAACGTGGTACTATTAAAACCTCAGTAGGAAGATCCCAGAGGAAACATGGGAAATATCCATTTTGATTCGAATTCAAGACAGCTTATAAGGAGTCACACTGTCTGGGCAACAAGCTTTTATAGAATCCTACTGTGTGTAGAGGCAGCAAGACAGAGCTGTCCTAGAAAAACTATTGCTTCTTCTTTTAGGAGAGTGGCATCTTTGTGGATGTTTTTGGAATGGATATTTGGATTTTTAAAAAAATTAACATATAATGTATTATTGGTTTCAGAGGTACAGGTCTGTGATTCATCAATCTTATATAATATCCAGTGCTCAGTACATCATGTGCCCTCCTTAAGGTCCATCACCCTGTCCCCTCCAGCAACCCTCACTTTGCTTCCTGAGATTAAGAGTTTCTTATGGTTTGTCTCCCTCTCTTGTTTCACCTTATTTTTACTCTCTTCCCCTATGATCTTCTCATTTTTTTCTTAAATACCACATATCAGTGAGATCATATGGTAATTGTATTTCTCTGACTGACTTATTTCAGTATTAGTACAATACCCTCTTGTTCCATCCACGTCATTGCAAATGGCAAGATTTCATTTTTTGTTGGCTGCATAATATTCCAGTGTGTGTGGGTGTGTGTGTGTGTGTGTACATATATATACCACATATTCTTTATCCTTCCATCTGTCAATGGACATCAGGGCTCTTTCCATAGTTTGGCTATTGTAGACTTTGCTGCTATAAACTTTGGGGTTCAGGTGCCCCTTCCGACCACTACATTTGTATCTTTGTGGTAAAAACCCAGTAGTACAATTGCTGGATCATAGGGTAACCCTTCATGTATTTGAGTTCTTTCCAAATTTCCTCTTGTGTTTGCATTTTAGTTTCAAAGCACTGTGGTCTGAAGATAGGCAGGGAATGATCCCAGTCTTTTGGCACCAAGTGAGACCTGATTTGTGGCCCAGTATATGATCTACTCTGGAGAATATTCCATGCACACTTGAGAAGAATGTATATTCTGTTGTTTTGGGATGGAATGTTCTGAATATATCTGTGATGTCCATCCGGTCCAGTATGTCATTTAAAGCCTTTATTTCCTTATTGATCTCCTGCTTAGATGATCTGTCCATTGCAGTGAGGAGGGTATTAAAGTCCCCTGATATTACTGTCTTATTATTGATGTGTTTTTTTTAATTTTGTTATTAATTGGCTTATATAGTTTGTTGCTCCCTTGTTAGGGCCATAAATATTTCCAATTGTTAGATCTTCTTTTTGGATAGACTCTTTAATTATGATGTAGTATCTTTCCTCATCTCTTATTACAGTCTTTGGTTTAAAATCTAATTTGTCTAATATAAGGATTGCCACTCCTGCTTTCTTTTGATGTCCATTAACATGGTAAATGGTTTTCCACCCCCCACTTTAAATCTAGGGGTGTCTTGCAGTCTAAACTGTGTCCTTTGCTAACAGCTTATTGATGTGTCTTGCTTTTTTATCCAATCTGATAGTCTGCTTCTTTTGATTGGGTCATTTAGACAATTTACATTCAGAGTAATTACTGAAAGATATGAATTTAGTGTCATTGTATTATCTGTAAGGTGACTGTTATTTTCTATTGTCTCTGTTCCTTTCTGGTTTATGTTACTTTTGGCTCTTTTTGTTAGAGGATCCCTTTTAATATTTCTTGTAGGGCTGGCTTGGTGATCACACATTCTTTTAAGTTTCTGCTTGTCCTGGAAGCTTTTTATCACTCCTTCTATTTTGAATGACATCCTAGTTGGATAATAAAGTATTCTTGGCTGCATATTTTTCTCATTTTGTACCCTGAATATATCATGCCAGTCCTTTCTAGCCTGCCTGGTCTCTGTGGATAGGTCTGCTGCCAATCTAATGTTTCTACCCTTGTAGGTTACAGATCTCTTGTCCTGAGTTGTTTTCAGGATGTTCTCTTTGTTTCTGAGATTTGCAAGTTTCACTATTATATGTTGGGGTATTGACCTATTTTTATTGATTTTGAGGGGGAGTTTTCTGTGCCTCCTGGATTTTGATGCCTGATTTCTTCCCAAATTAGGGAAGTTCTCCACTATAATTTGCTCCAATATACTTCTGCCCCTCTCTCTCCTTCTTCTTCTTCTGGGATCCCAATTATTCTAATATTGTGTTGTTTATGGTGTCACTTATCTCTCAAATTCTCCCCTTGTGAACCAGTAGCTGTTATCTCTCTTTCTCTCAGCTGTTTTATTCTTCATCGTTTGGTTTTCTATATCACTAATTCTCTCTTCTGCCTCATTTATCCTAGCAGTTAGAGCCTCTATTTTTAAAAATTAATTATTTTTATTAACATATAATGTATTATTTGCCCCAGGGGTACAGGTTTGTGAATCATCAGACTTACACACTTAATAGCACTCACCATATCACATACCCTCCCCAATGTCCATAACCCACCCACCCTCTCTGCACGTCCCCTTCCCCCAGCAACCCTCAGTTTGTTTTGTGAGATTAAGAATCTCTTATGGTTTGTCTCCCTCCCGATCCCACCTTGTTTCCTTTTTCCCTTCCCTACCCCTCCATTCTGCCTCTCAAATTCCTCATATCAGGGAGATCATATGATAATTGACTTTCTCTGATTGACTTATTTCGCTTAGCATAATACCCTCTAGTTCCATCCACATCATTGCAAATGGCAAGATTTCCTTTCGTTTGATGGCTGCTTAGAATTCTACTGTATATATATATACCACATCTTCTTTATCCATTCATCTGTTGGTGGACATCTAGGTTCTTTCCATAATTTGGCTATTGTGGACATTGTAGAGCCTCCATTTTTTTATTGCATCTCACTGGTAGCCCTTTTTATTTCGACTTGATTAGATTTTAGTTCTTTTATTTCTCCAGAAAGGGATTCTCTTGTGTCTTCTATGCTTTTTTCAAACCTAACTAGTATTTTATAATCATTATTCTGAACTCTAGCTCTGACATCTTACTTATGTCCATGCTGATTAGGTCTCTGGCAGTAAGTCCTGCCTCTTGTTCTCTTTTTTGAAGATATTATTTGTTTATTTGACAGAGAGAGATCACAAGCAGGCAGAGAGGCAGGCAGAGAGAAAGGAGGGGAAGCAGGCTCCCAGCTGAGCAGAGAGCCTGATGCGGGGCTCGATCCCAGGACCCTGGGATCATGACCTGAACTGAAGGCAGAGGCTTTAACTCACTGAGCCACCCAGGTGCCCCTTGTTCTCTCTTTTGAAGCGAGTTTTTCCATCTCATCATTCTTGCAGAAAGCGGTCACTTTTCTATTTGCAGAGTTGCAGCTATTCTTTTATTAGATCTATGAATTGAGTTTGCTGGTGTTCAGAATGATTTGATAGCTATCTTGCTGAATTCCTGGGACCAGATGAAATTAGGGTCTCCTTCTCCTCTGCTATGTTAGACTCCTCTAGTAGCACATGTTTAATTTACTTATTAACATAGATCTTTGCAGTCCTGGTTTTAGAATAACCAGAGCTAAATTTAAAAATGAATCCAATTACTTTCATTTTTAAAAAAATATTTATTTATTCATTCGAGAGAGAGGAGGAGAAGCCTGCTCAAGCCGGGGGAGGGGCAGAGGGAGAGGGAGAATCCCAAGCCCACTCTGCTCTGACACGGGGCTCAATCCCACCACCCTGAGATCATGACCTGAGCTGAAATCAGGAGTCAGACACCCGGCCAACTGAGCCACCCAGATGCCCTCTGATTACTTTCATTACTGTGGGCTCTCAAAAGTAAAATACATGCTATGATACCAGTTTCCTTCTCTGATCTTTTGTATAGAAAGGAAAGTAAAAGCACTGAGAGATAAAGCTATTTGCTCACAAAGTGCAACCCACAGGTAACAAAGCATCGTCCACTGTTCTGGGAGCAAATTGGGTTGCTTCGTAATCAGCCTCATAACAATGTAAGGAAAAGGCAGGTACCGAATCCAAAGCAACTTCTGTCATTCCGTCTCCCTAACAAGCAAACATCAACTCACAACTTCTCCACACCCAAAGCTTGCTCAGTATTAGTGCTGTTCACACTCTGCAAACAGAATAAACCAAATGACTCAGTGAAAGCCTCTCCTTTCAAAGTGGGAAATTGATGCCAACTATATGACAAGTCCATTCTCAGCACCTGATGATAAGAGCACTCACACCAATAAAGGCAATATTCTCATTGTGATGTTTCAGGCAGGTGTTTAGAGGAAAAAATGAGGATGAACTTAAAGAATGACCATGCTTCCTTCCCCAAAAGAATGTAAAATATTTTTGTGTTGACTGTATCATTTCAGACATCCATGAAATAGAGTCCAAAGAGCCCCAACACATGACTTATACATCATCTTATGTAGGGCCTGACTTGATAACCATGAAGTAGTATTATCTCAATAAATCGAGATAATACTCAAGTGAACACATCCAAAAGATTCACATGAAGAAAATTCCAATTCTAGGAACTATGATAGATAAGTCTATCTAAGATTATTTTAGTTAAGGCTTGTGTTGTTTCTATGGGACTGGCTTTCATGACAGCTTGTTTTTATTTGTGATTTTTTTAAAGTAAAATGAAACTCAGAAACAGTTGATAGCTGAATGTCATGTCATACTAACTGTTTCCTATAAACTCTCATTTCAACCTTACATTCCTGACAGGAAAATGTACAATACACATATATATACATTTTCAGCTGGTCATGTTTCTAGGAGATGCTGTAGTCAGAAAAATACTTTTGACAATAGTGTCAGAGAATATTCCACACTTCTAGAATTAGGTCATAATTTACTTAAAATGTTATACTGAGACTTATTGGGACATTGAGTAAGAAAATCATATTTTTGGTAAAGTTCTTGGACTAAAATTTTTTTTTATTAAAGACCAAACTGGTTGGACTTCATCAATATCTTTAAAGAGAGATGGCAGTGTAATGAAATAAGTGACTAAAGAGCTTGAAGAAGAAGGAGAAGGGGGATGGGGGAAAAGGGACAATAAAAGAAAAGGAGGGACAGGCATGAGAAATTTTCCAGTCAGGAGAATACAAAATATATTTATATATATATATATATATATATATATATATATATATATACACACACACATAATGAATAGATGGGGTCTTAGAAACAATAGCTAATAATTTCTGAGTGCTAACTATGTGCTTCATAGTATTCAAAGTGTTTCACATGTTTTAGGTCATTGATCTTCACTAAGTGTCCATGAGGCAGGCAGAGGCCCGCCTCGTTTCACTGCGCTTCACAGATACTGAGCTTTCTACAACTGAAGGTTTGTGGCCACCCTGAATCAAGCAAATTGATCGGTGCCAGTTTTCCAATAGCATTTGCTTACTTTGTGTTTCTGCGTCACATTTTGGTGAATCTTGCAATATTGCAAATATTGTCGTTATTCTGTGTAATGGCAATCTGTGATCTTACAACTCACTGAAAGCTCAGATCATGGTTAACATTTTTTAGCAATGAAGTGTTTGTAATGAAGGTATGCAGATTGTTTTTTAGACATAATGCTATTGCCCCCTTAATGGACAGCTGTTAGTGTAAACATACACTAGCGCTGGGAAACCAAAAAATCCATTGGACTGACTTGATTTCAAGTTGATTATTATTGTGGTGGTCTGGAAGCAAACCTGCCGTATCCCCGAGGTGTGCTCTTGTTGTTGTCATGCCCGTTCTTAAGTGAGCACACTGAAGCACACGAAGGTGTAGCTGGCTCAGAATCCCACAAGAGTGGTGCAGCTTTAGCCCAGACCTCGGAGGGCCACCCCAGAGGAAGCATCTGTGGTTGCTGTATTGTCCTTTCATTCTAGATGGTGAAGAGGAAAGGCCAACTACTGTTTTCTCCAGGCATTCATCATTTGATAAAAACCTCTCTTCAGCTGTAATCTCTTCATTTCTGTTTCTCCAAAAAGAATATGTAAGAAAATTAACTCCGCTGGTGTATTCCATGGAGAGGCTGTAAAACAAAACAAAACAAAAAGTAATTTTACTAGGTAACAGATGTAAAATAGTTAAGGTAATTCATAAAAGTGATCCATCTGAGCACATATACAAGAAGGAAATTTTACCACAGAAGCCCAAACCTTGTATTTTTGTTTATCACCATTACACGTTATCTTCTTTGCTTGCTGAGTTTTACAAATCAAAGGTAAAGCCAAGGCTGCAGTTTAGCTACAGGCAAAACCCTATCCTTATCTACTTAGAGTCTTATCATTCACCTTATCCATTATGACCGTTCTTTTATAGTCATCCATTCAAACATTTTTATCCAAGGCCTATTGCGTGTCAGATGCAGCACTTTCCCAAGTACAAGGGCCCACATGCGGGACAGTAGGGAATCCAGAGATGATGTGGAGATAAATCTGCCTTCGTGGAGTTAGTGTGCAGGCAGTGAGGTAAACATAAATTGCCTGAGAACAGCACAGGAAGGGGTAAATGCTGCTCAGAGTGGTATAATAAGCCAGAAGGAGTCAGGGACAGGGGATTGCCTTCCTCCTGGAAAGATTAGGAAAAGCTTTAGTGGACATGTGGGTCCTTAAGGGGTGGGTGAGAGTTGGGACCCAGAAATGGGACAGAAATCTGTCCAGAAATGGGACAGAAGGGCATTTTAAGCGGACGTCAGCAGACGCAAGGCATGTAGGGTATATAAGGGAGTTGTGAGAATTAGAAGGGTGCGGGGACAATTGTGCTGGACCAAACTGAAGAAGGCAGTGCAGGCTAAGGAGGAAAGGGTATTCCATGGGCGGGGCTGGCTTCAAAGACTCAGCGAGGGAAGGACCTACGAAGAAATGTAAGCTGGTGGTTGTGTGTAAAACACAGAGTGGAAGAAGTGTCCGGAAGAGATCTGACAAGGGAAGACGCAGGGATGGTGATTGCATAAGACACAAGGTTTTACTTCTCCTTGGGGCAGGATTGACAACCATCTGGAGCTGACTACAAACATGGGAGTAACTGAAAACGTACTAGAAGAAGTTAGCCACCATCAGTCACTGACATATGAAACGTAGCATAAATCGTACCAATGTAACTATTTAGATTTCCCATTTGGATAGCGTTTGTGGCAGATTTGAAAGGAAATTGGACAGGAAACCAAAAGTTACATATCAAGGACTAGGATGAGCTGAAGTGCTATGAAACAACCTTAAAATTCAAGCAGAGAGGAAGCAGGGTCCGTTGAATCACCAATTAGTCTTTCCACAGATAGTTTCAACATAACTCACCAAGTGAGTAAGTTAATGAATTAAGTGGCAAAATTATGGATATATTTGGAATCATTTATTTTCATGGCACACAGCCCTACAGATCTTATAGATATGAAGACATGGTACCATTAAAACACTGCATGGTAACAGGTTATTATGAAAAATAAAAAGTTTAGGGGTGGGGATGCCTGGATGGCACAGTTGATTAAGCATCTGACTCTTGGTTTCCAGCTTGGGTCAGGGCCTCAGAGTTGTGAGTTCCAGCCCTGTGTTGGGCTCTTTGCTCAGTCTGCTTGACATTCTCTCTTCCTCTCCCTCTACCCCTCCCACTTATGCACTCTCTCTCTCTCTCTCAAATAAATAAGTCTTTAAAAGAAGTTTAAGGGTACCTGGGTGGCCGAGTCAGTTAAGCATCTCACTCTTGATTTTGGCTCAGATCATGACTTCAGGTTGATGAGATCAAGCTCCGCATGGGGCTCTGTACTCAGCGGGGAGTCTGCTTAAGATTCTCTCCCTCTGCTTTTGCCCCTCCCCCAACTCACATGCCCTTTACCTCCTATACACACACACACATTTTTAAAGTTTATATCTGTTAGGGATGTGTGTGACTACAAGAAATGGAGTGGCTGGATAGCTATGGCTTAAGCAAACAGGTTTATTTGATATGTGTAAAAATAAGTAGAGATGGCTGATCCAAGGCTAGTTCAATGACTTAATGGTGTCATCAAGGAACCATCCTTCTTCTATCTTTCTGTTCCACCCTCTGTAATGTATTTCCTCATTGTAATAAAATGGCTGCTGTTGCTCTAGTCACCAAATCCATATTCTCAATAGGACAAAGGGTTTAGTGCAAGGGCTGGGCAGCCTCATCTGTTATACTTTATTAGGAAAGAAAAGCTTTCCAGTAAACCTCTCTCCCTCCACTGACTTGTACTTAGGTGTCATGGCTCAGAATTGGGTCACATGCTTTCTGTTGCCTTCAAGAGAAGCTAAGAAATGAATTATTTAACTCCCAGGCTCTGATATAGAGGAAGGCAAAGGAAAAAGGAATTAAAACAAATACTGAGTAAGCCAACGTAACAATAACTGCTGCAAGGTAAAAAATAATAATAATAAATAATTCCATTTTCCCTGTTTAAAAAGATATGGGACAGAGAAGAGTCAGAGTGTCAAAGCACCAAATTAAAAAAAAAAAAATATGGGGAAATACATTTGCTAGTAATCTGTTCAAAATGATTAAAGTAGAAAGTGCGCTGAATATTAATGGCGGCTTTTCAGCAAGCTCTTTAAGCATCCCGGCTCTCCATTCACTTCATATCTAATTCTCACAACAGTCCTTAAAGTTTGATGGAGGAAACAGGCTAGAGACATTCGAGAACATACCATAAATGCTGGAGCCAGTAAATAAGGGACTTGAGGTTTGAAATAGATTCTGTCTCACAGAATCTACTCAGTCAGTAACAAGGGACGGAACCAGACCTGTATCTGAGCAAGGAGTTAACCACCCTCTCAAAACAGTCAGAAAACCTATTGAAAAGGCCATATGAATGTGAACCACAAGAGGCTCTTGACTGAGAAATTGAATTCTGAGAGAAATAAAGGAACTAACATAGCATATGAAATGCTATGCCAGCTGCTTTATAAATATTTACCTCTTTTAATCACTCAAGCCTGTCAGGTAAGTATTAAAATTATGGGGTGCCTTACGTGTGCCAGGAGTTTTACCTAAGTTATCTCCTTTCAGGTAAGGGCAGGAGTTTGCTGTCCTTTCACAGATAAATCCTCTACCACACAACCTGACTCTTGCCTCACCCATTCCGTACCTCATGGTGGACACTGCCCTTTCTTCTCCCATTTGTCCTGCTTCACCCCGGGACTCAGTGTGTGCTCTTGTGTGTTGTTTTCACTGTGACTGACGCCCTCATCTGTCATCCTGCCTGTCACTTCACCAGCCTCTGGATGACTCATATCCAGGCACAGCCCTGAGCATGGGACTGCATCTCATTTACCCAGCCCCAGCAGGTGGGGTGGAGACCAATACACAGACTTGCCCTTATTCTGAAGGAGCCCACATGGAGAGGGGAGGAGAGGAGATAGAAGAGTGACCTCAATGTACAAAGGGCTACAAGATGGAACAAATTCCCTCTGCCTTTTCCGTGGTAAATCTGTGGGGCTGAATGAACTTAAAACTCTCTGGGACACAATCTATGGAGGTTACTCCATGCATTCAAAAAAAGTAATCAAGCATTTGAGGTTACTGAAAGAAGTCATAATCATTCCCAACTTCAGGACTGGAAATTGGAATAAGTGGACAGAAAAGACTGAATCAGGAGGCTGACCAACCAGGAAAGGAGTGGAGAAATAAAAGGAATTTTATCGTAACCATCCTAATATCTTGCTGAGTCCCACCTCCTTGATTTAAGGATTTAACTGAGCACAGACTAAAAATAAACCTAAGAACACATTTTTAGGCAATTACTTTGAGATTTGTAGCTAATATGAGATACTTAATGAAGACATTGATTTTTGGCTTTCTAATCTCCAATAGGAGGTAATAAAACAACCCTAAACTTAAAAAGAATGTCTGTAGAGAAGAAATCTGGATGTGTATAAATTGCAGTGTGACTTAGACTATTTTCGGTAACCGGCTCAGTGGGGACTGTGTAGCCAGAATAGTCCCAGATACACAGAGAATACTTAAAAATATTTGTTTAATTAGTGGTGCTTGGGTGGCTCAGTCGGTTAAGCATCTGATTCTTGATGTCAGCTCAGGTCTTGATCTCAGGGTTTTGAGTTCAAGCTCAGTGTTGGGCTCCACATTGGGTGTGGAGCCTACTTGAAAACATATATATATATATATTTTCATATATATATATATTTATATATATATGTATTTCAAGTATATGTATATATATGCAATAGATTAAGGGTTGCCTCCGTAATTACATCCTATATATATATATAGGATATCATCCTTAATCACTGCAATTAATGCATTGATTAAGGAGTTAGACTGAATAAATTATTTTTAATAAGTTGAAAGTGAATAAGACATGGTTAAACTTCATTCATTTGGATTGGATAGGTACTTTCAAGTAGTGTTTTAGACTCAGGCTTTCAAAAACTCATGCCTTCCCCTGTGTCTGGCCTCGAACTGTTGCTGATTTGCAGGTTATTTGAAGGTGTCAGCAACCATGAGAGATTTCTCAGAAAATACCACAGAGTGCGCTTCAGTTTCTACAATTGCTGTCAAATAAGGAGCAAGGAAGAAAAAGCGAAACAATAGATTTTTTTCTTAAAGCAGCTTGTTTCTTTCCTGAAAATTTCATCTAAAAATATCAAGATGGTCATGCAATGTGAGATATGTTTTCTTCTCGATTCTGAAACTTTTGCTTAAAAATCTGAATACAGATGCCACCGTCACTTGATGTAGCCTCTCTATGTTTATTTTTAGCTCTTCTACCACGGCTTTAGAGTTCATATGTTCATGACAAACTAATTTTGACAGAAGTCCAAAAAGATGACTTGGTTCTTACAGTCGAATTCAGCAGTAATTCCAGTGAAACCGTGTCTGTCTCAAGATCTTAAAGCCTTGGGTGAAACCGTCTTGGCTGTGTTAGCAATGTTGGATGACTGCAGCTTACTTGTGGGTGCCTCTTCACCGCAATTCAGTCTGAATTCATAAAACGCTGGAATTTGGTACTAACAATATCAATGCATTAATTTCCTAGAATTGCATGCATAGGCAATTCCATCATGGCACTGCTCTTCTCTGGGTTCTATGAAATGACAGTTCTACTTTAAACTTGCAAGAGAAGAGAAGAAACACTGGAAACTTCAGTTGGCTCACATTGTCTTCTACTACATGTGTTGGTCACAGACAATATTCTGTTTGGGTAGGGGCTGTTGCCCAAGATCCACCCCCCAAATATAATTAATTTACAGTGTTATATTAGCTTCAAGTATACAATATAGTGATTCAGCAATTCTATACATGACTCAGTGCTCATCATGATGAGTGCACTCTTAATCCTCTTTTATCTATTTCACTCATCCTTCTACCCACCCACCCCTCCTATCACTGTCATTTGTTCTCTAGAGTTAAGAGTCTGGTTTGTTTGTCTCTTTTTTTCTTTGATCATTTTTAAAAATTTCATATGTGAGTGAAATTATATGGCATTTATCTCTTTGACTGACTTATTTCACTTACATTATACCTGCTAGATAGACCCTACCATGTTGTTGCAAATGGCAAGATTTCATTCTTTTTTATGGTTAAATAATATTCCATATGTATATACCACTTCTTCTTTATCTATTCATTTATTGATGGACACTTGGGCTGCTTCCATATCTTGGTTATTGTAAATAATGCTGCAATAAACATAGGGGTGCATGTATTTTTTCAAATTAGTGTTTTCATTTTCTTTGGGTAAATACCCAATAGTGGTATTACTAGATCATATGATAGTTCTATTTTTTAATTTTTTGAGAAACTCCATATTGTTTTCCACAGTGGCTGCACCAGTTTTCATTCCTACCAACAGTGCAAGGGGATTCCTTTTCTCCACATCATCACCAACTCTTGTTATATCTCGTATTTTTGATTCTAGCCATTCGTACAAGTGTGAGATAAGAGCTCATTGTTGTTTCGATTAGCACTTCCCTGATGAGTACTAATGTTGAGCATCTTTTCATGTGTCTGCTGGCCCTCTATATATTCTCTTCGGAAAAACCTCTTTTCACATTGTCTGTCCATTTTTAAATTGGATAATTTGTTTTTTTGGCATTGGGTTGTATAAGTTTTTGTATATTTTGGATATTAACCCCTATTGGATATATTATTTGTAAATATCTTCTTCTGTTCAGTAGGTTGCCTTTTTGTTTTGCTAACAATTTTCTTCATTATTAAAAGGATTTTTATTTTGGTGTAGTTCTAATAGTTTACTTTTGCTTTTGTTTCTCTTGCCTGAGGAAACTCACCTAGAAAACTGTTGCTATAGCTGTTGTGAAAATACAAAAAATTTTGTTGTCATATTTGTTGTAAAAAAAATTACTGCCTTTGTTTTCTTTTAGAAATTTTATATTTAGGTTTGATGTTTAGGTCATTAATATATTTTGAATTTATTTTTGTGTACAGCGTAGGAAAGTGGTCTGCTTTCATTCTTTGGCATGTAGCTGTCCTGGTTTCCCAATAGCATTTGTTGAAGACAAGTTTCCCATTGGATATTCTTACCTTCTTTGTCATGAATTAATTGACCTAATTACCGTGGGTTTATTTCTGGGCTCTCTATTCTGTTCCATTGCTCTATGTGTCTCTTTTTGTTCCAGTACCATACTGTTTTGATTAACTACAGCTGTGCAATATATCTTGAAATCTGGGATTGTAGTACCTCTAGTTTCATTCCTCTTTTTCAAGATTTCCTTGGCTATTTGGAGTCTTTTGTGGTTCCGTAGAATTTTAGAATTATATTTTCTAGTTCTGCTGTTGGTAGTTTGAAAGGGGCTGCATTAAATCTGTACATTGCTTTGGGTAGAATGGACATTTTAACTATATTGATTGCTCCAGCACATGAGCATGGAATAGCTTTCCATTTGTTTGTGTTGTCTTCAGTCTCTTTCATCAGTATTTTATAGTTTTCTAAGTATAAGTCTTTTACCTCCTTGGTTAAGTTTATCCCCAGGTATTTTATTCTTTTTGGTGCAATTGTAAATGTAATTGTTTTCTTTTTTTTAAATTTTTAAAAAATATTCTTTTTAAAGATTTTATTTATTTATTTGACAGACAGAGATCACAAGTAGGCAGAGAGGCAGGCAGAGAGAGAGGAGGAAGCAGGCTCCCTGCTGAGCAGAGAGCCCGATGCGGGACTCGATCCCAGGACCCTGAGATCATGAGCTGAGCCAAAGGCAGAGGCTTTAACCCACTGAGTCACCCAGGCGCGCCAAAATAGTTGTTTTCTTAATTTCTCTTTCTGCTACTTCATCATTAGTGTATAGAAATACCATGGATTTCTGTATGTTAATTTTGTATCCTGCATCTTTACTAAATTTATCAGTTCTCATAGATTTTTGGTAGAGTCTTTAGGATTTTCTATATATAGCATCATGTCATCTGCAAATAGTGAAAGTTTTCCTTTTCCTTACCAATGTGAATGCCTTTTACTTCTTTTCCTTGTCTGGTTGCTGCAGCTAGGATTTCTAGTACTATGTTGAGTAAAAGTGGACATCCTTGTCTCGTTTCTGATCTTAGAGGAAAAGCTCACTTTTTACCCCATTGAGGTTGATGTTAGTTGTGGGTTTTTCATATATGTTAAAGTATGTTCCTTCTAAACTTACTTTGTTGGGGATTTTTATCATGAATGGATGATATACTTTGTCAAATGCTTTTTCTGCATCTATTGAGATGATCATATCGTTTTTATCCTCTCTTGTTAATTTCATGTATCACACTGATTGATTTGTGAATACTGAACCACCCTTGCAACCCAGAAATAAATCCCACTTGATTGTGGTGAATGTTTTTTTAATGTATTATGGGATTAAGTTCTGTAATATTTTGTTGAGAATTTTTGCATCAATGTTCATCAGAGATAAAGGCCTATAGTTTTCTTTTTTCATAGTGTTTTTGTCTAGTTTTGGTATCAGGGTAATGCTGGCCTCATAAAATGAATTTGGAAGCTTTCCTTCTCTTCTATTTTTTGAAATAGTTTGAAAAGAATAGGTATTAACTCTTCATTAAATGTTTGGTAGAATTCACCTGTGAAGCCATCTGGTCCTCAATTTTTGTGTGATGAGAACTTTTTCACTGCTGCTAATTGGTCTGTTCAAATTTTCTGTTCCTTCCAGTTCAGTTTTGGAGATTATATGTTTCTAAGAATTTATCCATTTTGTCTAGATTTTCCAGTTTGTTGGCACATAGTTTTCATAATATTTTCTTATAATCTTTTGTATTTCCTTTTTGTCAGTTGTTATTTCTCCTCTTTCATTTTTTATTTTGTTCATTTGAGTCCTCTCCATCTTTTCTTTTTTTTTTTTTCTTAATGAGTCTGGCTAAATGTTTACCAATTTTATTCATCTTCTCAAAGAACCAGCTCCTGGTTTCAGTGATCTGTTCTATTGGGTGTTTGTTTTTGGGGGGTTGCTTTGTTTTGGGGTTTTTTTGTAGTTTCTGTTTCATTTATTTCTGTTCTACTCTTTATTATTTCCTTCCTTCTACTGGTTTTGGGTTTTGTTTATACTTTTTCTGGTTCCTTTAAGTGTAAGTTTAGGTTGTATCTTTGAGATTTTTCTTGACTTTTTTAAAAAATTTATTTTAATGTGGGCTCCATGCCCAATGTGGGGCTTGAACTCATGACCCTAAGATCAAGAGTAGCTCTCTCTATCAGCTGAGCCAGCCAGGCACCCCTTTTTCTTGCTTCTTGAATTAGACCTGTATTGCTATAAACTTAGAATAGCTTTTTCTGCATCCCAAAGATTTTGGACTGTTGTGTTTTCATTTTCATTTGTCTCCATGCATTTTTTATTTCTTCTTTACTTTCTGGGTTGACCCATTCATTGTTTAGTAGCATGTTATTTAACCTCCATGTATCTGTGTTCTTCCCATATTTTTTCTTGTGGTTGACTTCTGGTTTCATAGCATTGTGGTCAGAAAAGATGTATGAGATGACTTCCATCTTTTTTAATTTGTTGAAATGCTTTGGTTTCCTTTTAAGTGTTAGGTCTCTGTGTTTAAATTTTAAAACTTACATCGAACATCAGATTTTTGTTCTCTTTCCACATTCTCAGAAGGCAAATCAGTATTCTTCAAAGAACGCAAATTTCAGAAATAATGTGCATCTTACTGAAGTAAAAGCTCCACAAAAGAAAGTATTTTTACTGATATCTTTACCACTGTATCCCAAACTCTCAAAACATTGTCTGGTGCATAGTAGATGCTCAATAAATATTTACTGAATGAAACACAGACCTAAGCCAACACCCTAGTCATATCCTGGATCTGGAGACATAAAGAGAAAAAGTTATATGCCAGACACTTCTTATCAAAGGAGAAAAACAGAGCCATTATTTAAAAGCTAAGTGGTCAGAGGCAAACTGATCATGGTCCTAGGCCATTAATTAGCTCTGGACCTTGCACAAGTTATTGAAACTCTCAGGGCTGAGCTATGACATTTGAAAACTAAATCTCCTAATACTTACCTTCTAGGTAGGCTGTGGATATTGAATGAGAAAAGGTAGCTAAAACATTCAAAACAATATTCAGAACAGAGAACATACAACTCAGACTATTGTTACTATCATTTTGATGATGTTGCCCCTTGTGCTGACCAGAATTATTATTAGTCCTAATGCAACCACATATGCCACTCTACTTTCTCATCCTGATTCTTTCATTATATTGGATGTATGACAAGAGACAAACCCTTATCTTCCTGTGGCATGCTTAAAGTCTCAGGAATGTGGCTACAGCAGTTCTATGAAATGATGAACAGAAAATTGAACACAACTTAACAGTCTGAATGAAGCCTTGCCAAACCTCACCAGCTATAAAAGCCCTTCAGAAGCTATTTTATAGGCTCTTGGTGTTGATTTTTCTCTCTTCTTTTTTCTTCTTCCAATTTTGCTTTCACTGTCTTCATTGATTTCTACCCCCTTTCCACTCTCTGAGGGTAGTCTCTGTAGACACCAGGAACACTGGGTAGGGCTGCCACTTTCATAATGTTGTTCATGGCTGGGTCACTCAATCTCTAGTATATTCAAAGATACTCCATGCTAGGGAAAAGGTGCAAGGGGCTCAATGATAAATATGACATTAAGCAAAACATAGTGTTGTGGACTGGGTCAAAGGCTGGCTTTGAAGTCACAAAGACCAGGGTTTGAATCCTGGCAAATTTCTTAAGCTCTCTAAGCCAAAGTATCTTCATTTATAAAATGGTGATGGAGTTAACGGACTTGTAAGATTAATTAAAGATTGGAAATAATATGAATAAAGCCCTTCTATCGCATGGCTGGTTAAATAGTCATTAATGTAATCCATAGTCCATGTCCCAAATCACTTAGAAACAAATCTATTGAAAATATGTGCTAAGTAATAATAATGAGTCATAGCTTGTATTTCTTGAGCACTTCATTGTGCTGAACAACATCATGCAAGTATTTGGAAAATGATGTATGCCCAGTGATGAATTCTGTTATATCACATGCTCAATCGTGTCTAAGGTTCAAAGTGATGGATTCCATGGGAAAGCTAAAATCCACTTCTTGAAATCTACTCATTACTTTTCAAAATGACTAAACCAGGAGACAACACCAACAGCTACGTATCTTAATGGAGACATTTTTTTTTCCCCAGAAGAAATGTCAACCACAAATCTGTCTTGGCAGATGCATGCTATGTTATTTTCTAACATTTTACTTCTCAACGTTGGCAAGCAGAGCTGCCTGAAGGATGGGCCGCTTTTTAAGTTTCTATCAAGAGGAAGAGAAATGGAGTCTGTTTACTTCTGTTTTTAATTCTTTTTATGTAAAAATCTTATGCTGCCTTTTTCAAACAAGTAATATTTATGGAGAGTTTGTGTGTATGTATCTGTGTGTGTGTGTTTGCATGCACGCCTATGCGTGGGTGAGTGTTGGGGTTGAGGGATGCAAAAGACTACAAGAAAAAAATAAAAGTCATCCATTATTCTGCAACCCAGAAATAACCACTGTTAACATTTTTGGGTCTTTTCCATGCAGTGTATTTCTATGATATTTTGACAGCATGCTAGCTGAATTCATATTGTAGTCTACTTTAAAATTTTTTGTGACTCAAAATTATATCTTAAGCATGTTTGCAAGACATCTTTTGGGCAGTTTACCCTCTCAAAGCCTACCAGTAATGACCTAGTGTTTCTACTTCAGAGAATTGACATGAAGCTCAAATTAGAAAAGATGCGTGCATCTTTTGTTAATTCTGGAGCCCACAAATGAAATTATTATTTGTTACCTACACACTGAGTAGTCAAAAGGCCCATATTTGTTAAACATCTACAGAGCACCCTGTAGATCACCATGAAGATCCAGAAAAGACCCAAGACAACTCTGACCTCGGAGATTTTATATTCTGTTCCCAGAGAAGAAACAAAAACATGTTGAAAACCTTAGAGAAAAGCTGAGTGAAACTCTTCTTTTGACTACAAGTGGAACTTTGCCTTAAATATTTAAAAAACGTTCTCAGATCTTGAATTCCTTCTATCCTTGGCTCTTTCAATTTTAAAATGAGTCATGCTTCAGAGAATTATTTTTTCTTACCTCAGACATAATTATAATTTTACTCATAATAATGTAATTTGCCAGTTGAATAGTAAATTTCCAACCCCCCCTTAAAAAAAAGAGGGGATAAAAGCCTATTTTTATAAACTCAGATAATTTATAATGATTGGTTTAAATTAAAACCAGTATTTTTATGGAAGAAAAAATTCCCTGGACTCAAGGGGGGAAAAAGTTGGAAAAAAATTAAAAGAATCATAAAATCAGAGAACTCCTGTTAAAGGTTCTGTTAACTTATGGTATAGAAAAAATTCAAACTGTTTCTTTTGCCACAAACAGATAAGGAATATTTTTGTGTGATTATCATGTTGCCATGGAAAATTCATATGTGTTTGGTTATGTCTGAAAGGTAGAATTAAATGATTTTTTACTTTTTTCCTACAAATTTTCCTACTATAATGTATACTCTGTTGATAATCTAAAAAAAGAACAAAAATGATTAAAAACTGCATATGCTTGATGGTTAAACATAACAGTAAGTCAGCCAGTTCAAATAAATAAGAAGTGGGAGAATTCAGCTGAAATAAACACAACAGCAATGCGATACTGACAGGAAACTGATGAAATATTTTCCATAGGAAAAGTACATGCTAAGCTTACTTGAACTCAGTGTAAAACCCTCCCCAGATAATCCACTAGCTTTGCTTCACGTTATTTATTTGGTTTCATGGTATGTCAAACAACTGTCAAATATAGTGGCAGTGCTTTTTTCTCCCTCTGTGAAGTCTGCTGGGAATTAACAGATCAAAAGTTGTCCAAACTAAGTAACTTTCAGAACCAGGAATTGAATTAACAGACCAAGGGGTGGATCTTGGGTTAGCTAAGGTTCAGGGAGAAACTGGTAATGGGACCAAGTACAGAGTGTAGCAAGAGCTGGAGGAAGATGCAAGAATAGCATTGGAAAATGGTTAAGTGAAGCCATCAGCACAGGGAGAAAGAAGTGGATTTTCTTAAGGCTCAGCCCCTAGAAGGCACTAGGTTGTTTGTACTGACCAGAAGTATTATTAGAAACTATGTATTGTCACCAGTAAAGAGACTGTGATTGGATAATACTGCCTGAAGAACAATAGTCTTTTTTTAAAAAAGATTTCATTTATTTATTTGACGGAGAGATCACAAGTAGTCACAAGTAGTCAGAGAGGCAGGCATAGAGAGAAGGGGAAGCAGAGAGCCCAATGCGGGGCTCGGACCCAGGACCCTGAGATCATGACCTGAGCCGAAGGCAGAGGCTTTAACCCACTGAGCCACCCAGGCGCCCCATGAAGAACAATAGTCTTAAGTTAAAGCAAGATCTCAGGGCTGGTCGAAGAAGATGAGGCAAGGAGGGGGAAGACAAAGTGGCCAAAGATGTGGGTTAAAGGAGACTTGGTGGAGTATTATGCCTCCATCAGAAAGGATGAATACCCAACTTTTGTAGCAACATGGACGGGACTGGAAGAGATTATGCTGAGTGAAATAAGTCAAGCAAAGAGAGTCAAGTATCATATGGTCTCACTTATTTGTGGAGCATAACAAAGAACACAGTGGACATGGGGAGATGGAGAGGAGAGGGAGCTGAGGGAAACTGGAAGGGGAGATGAACCATGAGAGACTATGGACTCTGAAAAACAACCAGAGGGTTTTGAAGGGGCGGGGATGGGAGGTTGGGGGAACCAGGTGGTGGGTAATACGGAGGGCAGGTACTGCATGGAGCACTGGGTGTGGTGCAAAAACAATGAACACTGTTAGGCTGAAAATAAACAAATAAAAAAAAAAATTGAAAAAAAAAAAAAAAAAGGAGACTTGGGTGTCACAGGGGCTAAATTGATAGTGCTCTGGGGAGACAGGAGTCAAATGCCCAAAGTTGGTTCAGTGAGAAGTCAAGAAAGATGAGGACTGGAAAAAGCCTCTTTGTTTTAATAGTTGGAAGGTAGTGCATGAATGGTATCGTCTGCTGCTGGTTAGGTGGATTGAGAGAGAGACACCAGATTGGAGTAGGCAGAGGAGTTAGTGGGAGGTGAGAAAACGGAGCTGGGTGGGCAGGTGTCGACAACTCAAGACATTTGACTGTGAAGGAAAGAAAAAAAAGAAAAAAGAAAAAGTAGTAGGTGAGGAAAGAGTTTTTGGTTTGTTTGTGTGTTGCTTGCTTTTGGTTTTGTGTCACTGTTTTTGTTTCACGGAGGGGAGACAAACGTGCTTCGGTGCTGGTAGAAGGGACACAGCTGGAAGAAGACAGGCTCTGAATCTATGCATGTAAACAGCCTAATCAAAAAGTCTAGAATGGATCAAAACCAGCAATTCAACTAATTTCTACAAATAGATGTTAAACCCTTATAGGCCAGAGTTTAAAAATGAATACAAGCTAAATTTTCCTTCTTTTAGGAGCTACCTTTTGACAGAAACTCACTCATAGAAAGGGTATTCAGGGCAAGTTACAGGAGGCCATGTAATTAATATCTGTCAAAACAAAGTCCAGAAGAAAAACTAGCAGAAAAACAAGAAAGATCAATGCAAGCCCACAAGCCAAGACAAACCCTTCCCCCTCGGGCTCCTTAACGTTCCCCCAACGTGCCGTTCCAGCTCCCCCTCAAGCTTGTCTCCTCCTGCTGATTGCCCTTCCTCTTCCCTTCTCCCTCTCAGGTCCTCTCCTTTTGTCCCTCATTAGTTCACCACTTTTCCCAGACTTTCCCAGCCTGAATCAGTCTCTTCTGTTTCCGAATTCCCTTACTCCTGAAACTGAACACCGGTGCCACACATTTTCACTCTTAACTGTTTCCTGGGAGACAGTGCGGTTTTAGGGGAAGGAGCCAACTTTGGTTTCAAAGTGACCTGGGTCAAATCAAGCTTCTGTCAAATTCCTGTAGGACCTGAGCAAGTCCTATAGCTAGTTTGTCCCTCTCTAGTTGGGGAGCTCTATCTCTGAAGGTTACCATCAAAAGTAAATGAATTAGTCTGTATAAAGAAACTGAAGGAGAGTTCAGGCTGTTGATCCAGACCCCGTGTTCTGTGTCTCTGAGTTCTGCTGTAGCATCCGGGCAGATTTACTTAATCTATCTGTGGAGCAGTTTCCTCCTCCGTTGAAAGGAGTTCCTAAGTAGTACCTGCTTCTCAGGTAAAGTGTTAAAACAGCAACAGGCATGTAGTAAGTGCAGTGTAAATGTTTGCTGTCCCTGTTATTTCTTTGCTGCCGTGTATTGTTAGAGTAAAAGGTAGTTTGCCTACATGTGATGATTGCTACTCACCCTCTAGCAACTCAACAATATTTCTAGTTTTCAGATCATTCTACTTGAGCAAGCACAATGTTTTAATTTTTGAAAACATTTTTTTGTGTTGTTTTGCTTTTTTTCATTATGTGTTCTTAAAAATGGATCGTATCATGTATGTATTAAAGTAGTTTAATACTTAGAAATTCTAAAATGTTAAAAGCTCTGGATCCAATTCCAGCATGTGGGGGGTGGGACAGGAGTTTCCCCACAGCCAATAAACAATGCTCCAACACCAGCTGGGTATCCTATAATTCAACTCAATTCTGACACCATCTACGCAGAGATAGCATCAGGCTCCATAGATTAAGGGCTCAGCGCCACAAGGAAGATCTCTGGATCTTCCACTTGAGGTGCTAGTCCAAAACTCACCTGTGCTTCTGACCCACTGGCTCAAATTGGAGGTTTCAATGTCTCCACCTTCATTCTGATTAATTTGCTATAAAGGGTCACAGAACTCAGAGGAACAGTTACCCACTAGACTACTGGCTTATTATGAAAGGATGTAACTCAGGAACAGCAAGATGGAAGAAATTCAAGAACAAGTTATGGGCAAAAGATGCAGAGCCTCCATGCCTTCTCTGAGAGCACCAGTCTCCCCAAATCTCCGTGTACTCACCAAGCTAGAAGCTTTCTAACCCTCTCCCTTCGGATTTTGATGAAGGCTTCATAGGCTAGGCATAATTGATTAAATCCTTGGCCATTGATGATTAAACTTAATATCCAGCCCCTCTCCCTTCCCTGGAAGCTGAGGGTGGGATTGAAAGTTCCAGACTTCTGGTCATTTGGTTGGTTCCTCTGATGGTCAGCCCCTATCCTGAGGTCCAGGAGTCACCTCATTTACATAGCATATCCTTCTCATCACTTAGGAAAGCCCAAGAATTTCAGGAGCTCTGTCCCAGAGACGATGACAACCATATATATATATATATATATATATCTTCTTCTTCTTCTTCTTCTTCTCCTCCTCCTCCTCCTCCGCCTCTGCCTCCACCTCCACGCCTCCTTCTCCTCCTCTTCTTCCTCCTCCTCCTTCTCCTCTTCTCCTCCTTCTTCTTCAAGTAAGCTCCATGAGCTCTGTGTGGGGGTTGAACTCACATCCCTGAAATCAAGATCTGAGCTGAGATCAACCGTCAGATGCTTAACCAACTAAGACATCCAAGAGCCCCCACATAGGTACTTCTTATCATAAATTACAATATCACAGATGCCATTAATTGCCCCTGCTTATAAAATGGAATATCACAAGTCATGAGTTGCTGAAAAACCACTATGGCATCAACCTGATTCCTCTTCTTAGCTTGTACTTCCTTATCCTATACATTTAAAAAAAAAAGATGATAAATGATTAAAATAATAAAACTATAAATTGTGAAAATTACAAACTTTCTTAAAAGTACCCTAACAGAAAATTTGCTCTAGGCAGGACATTAATAGCCAATGCACAGGAAAAAATGGCAAGCAAACAAACACATTATAAAAGCTTTTTACTTCACTAGTCATCAGAAAAATCAAATCAATAATAAGACTCTATTTTTAGGTGCTGGATTAGAAGAGATTACTTAAAGTGTAATATTCAGTATTGGCTGGTACATAAATTGTTGCCACCTTGAAAAACAATTTGGCAGTATGTATTGAGAGCTTTGGCAATGTGTATGCTTTTTGACCCAATAATTTTACTCCTAGAAATCTGTCCTGGTGAAATGAGCATAGATAAGGATAAGGGCTTATGAATAAGAATATTCATCAAAGATATGTTCATTTTCTTGGTGATCTCATCCACCTTCGTGTCATAAATTCTCTCTACACTGCTTACTCCCAAATTTCTATCTCCAAATTCAACCTCTTCCTTGAACTCTGGTCTCCAATATCCAACTGTCCACTTGACATCTCCATTTGGGTGTCTGATAGACTCGATGTGTACAGCCTGAACTCCTGCTTCCTGATCCTCCTCCGTGAACATGTCCCCAGCCTTCCTCTACTTCAGCCTTTTACATTTCAGCTGATGCCACCTCTATCCTTCAATAGTAGTTCAAGTCAAAAAGTCCAGTCAAAAACTTGGTGATCTCTGACTCTTCTCGAGTCTTGTTCCACACATCCAGCCTGTCAACAAATCTTATTGGCTCTTCCTTCAAAATATATCAAAATCCCACTTCTTCTCAGAACTCTGCCACCCTAGTGTAAGCCACACCATGTCTCTGCTGAATGATCACAATAGCTTCCTACCTGGCCTCCCTGTTTCCAGACTTGTGCCTTGCAGAGAAGTCACACAGCAACACAATGAAACTTTTTTTTGTTTTTTGGAAAAAAGAGAGAGAGTTGGAGAGAGAGAGAGAGTGAGTGAGCAGGGGGAGGGGCAAAGGGAGAGAGAGAAGCAGACTTTCCGCTGAGAGTAGAGCCCTACCCTGGGTCTCGATCTCATGACCCAGAGATCATGACTTGAGCTTAAATCAAGAGTCTGAGCTTAACCAACTGAGCCACCCAGGCACCCGCAAGGAAACATTTTTAAAAGTTAATCAGATTATGTTGTTTCCTGTTCAAGCCCTTCAATAGTATCTCATCTCGGAGTAGAAACCAGAGTCACCTTGCTCCACAAGGCCCTGTGTCTGCTGTGGTGTCCTGTTATGTCTCTGCCTTTATTCTTCCTTTCCTCTTCCTTTCCTCTTTGTTTATTCCACTTCTAGCACTACCCTCCCTGCTGTCCTCAGAGATCTCCAGGCAAGCTCTGACCACAGGGCCTTGCTTTGGCCATTCCTGAGATGCCCCTCTGTGATATCCACATGCTTTGCTTCTTAACCCCTTCTGAGTCTTTGCTCAGATGTCACCTTCTCATTGAGATCTTACTTGACCCGCTATTCAGAATTGCAGCTCCCTTCCACCACACTCCCTACCCCTTTTATCTGCCTTAATTTTCTCCAGGACCTTTTACATGTATTACCTTTTCCTATAGCATTTAATTTATTTTATTTGTTGTCTATTTCTCCCATTAGATAGTAAGCTCCATGAAGGCAAGGATGGATTTTTTAAAAATTTTTATTTATTTATTTTTTCAGCACAACAGTATTTATTGTTTTTGCACAACACTCAGTGCTCCATGCAATACATGCCCTCCCTATTACCCACCACCTGGTTCCCCCAACCTCCCACTCCCCGCCCTTTCAAAACCCTCAGGTTCTTTTTCAGAGTCCATAGTCTCTCATGGTTCACCTCCCCTTCCAATTTCCCTCAACTTCCTTCTCCTCTCCATCTCCCAATGTCCTCCATGTCATTTGTTATGCTCCACAAATAAGTGAAACCCTATGATAATTGACTCTGTCTGCTTGACTTATTTCACTCAGCATAATCTCTTCCAGTCCCATCCATGTTGCTACAAAAGTTGGGTATTCATCCTTTCTGATGGAGGCATAATACTCCATCGTGTATATGGACCACATCTTCCTTATCCATTTGTCTGTTGAAGGGCATCTTGGTTCTTTCCACAGTTTGGCGACCATGGCCATTGCTGCTATGAACATTGGGGTACAGATGGCCCTTCTTTTCACTCCATCTGTATCTTTGGGGAAATACCCAGTAGTGCAATTGCAGGGTCATAGGGAAGCTCTATTCTTAATTTCTTGAGGAATCTCCACACTGTTCTCCAAAGTGGCTGCACCAACGTGCATTCCCACCAACAGTGTAAGAGGGTTCCGCTTTCTCCACATCCTCTCCAACACATGTTGTTTCCTGTCTTGCTAATTTTGGCCATTCTAACTGGTGTAAGGTGGTATCTCAATGTGGTTTTAATTTGAATCTCCCTGATGGCTAGTGATGATGAGCATTTTTTCATGTGTCTGATAGCCATTTGTATGTCTTCATTGGAGAAGTGTCTGTTCATATCTTCTGCCCATTTTTTGATATGATTATCTGTTTTGTGTGTGTTGAGTTTGAGGAGTTCTTTATAGATCTTGGATATCAACCTTTTGTCTGTACTGTCATTTGCAAATATCTTCTCCCATTCCGTTGGTTGCCTTTTTGTTTTGTTGACTGTTTTCTTTGCTGTGCAGAAGCTTTTGATCTTGATGAAGTCCCAAAAGTTCATTTTCACTTTTGTTTCCTTTGCCTTTGGAGACATATCTTGAAAGAAGTTGCTGTGGCTGATATCGAAGAGGTTACTGCCTATGTTCTCCTCTAGTATTCTGATGAATTCCTGTCTCACGTTGAGGTCTTTTATCCATTTTGAGTTTATCTTTGTGTACGGTGTAAGAGAATGGTTGAGTTTCATTCTTCTATGATAAGCACTTTGGAGCACCCAGAGGGGAACAGACTGAGGCTTCTCTCTGAGAGGGAGGTCTGGGTGCAGTTTGCTTTCCTCTAAACCTCTAAAAACCATCAAAAACTGTCAAGGTGAGAATAAACAAATGAACAAACAAACAAAAAAAACCTCCAGAGAACAAAAGCCTGAAAAACCTGTTTCCTCAGAGCCCACCCCCTCGAGGAGGACAGGAGGACTTAACTCAGGAAACACTGCCTGAAAACCCCAAGGATGGATTTTTTTTGGTCTTTTTTATTCACTGCTATATCTCAATGCCTAAAATTGTACATGGTACATGGTAAGTGTTCTGCAAATATTTGTTGAATGAATTAACCAATTCACAAGAGCAAAAAGAGGAAATAAAGTCCTACAATAGGAAAACTATTAACTATATCATGGTACTTTTAAACAGTGAAATGTTTATAAACATTGAGTTATATTTTAATAACTATACACATGTGCAAAATTAAAAACTATCATAACATTTGTTCAGTCTTGAAGGAAATAGAGCAAAATCTTTTTAAGATTTTATTATTTATTTATTTATTTATTTATTTATTTGAGAGAGACACACATACACAGACAGAGCAGGACAGAGGGAGAGGGAAAAGCGGACTCCCCGCTGAGCAGGAGCCCGACGTGGCCTGGGATCATGATCCAAGCCGGAGGCAGATGCTTAACCGACTGAGCCACGTAGGCACCCCAAAATATAGCAAAGTCTTAATTCTGGTTGTTTCTAAGTCATAATGTTATAAGATTTTCTTTTATCTTTTACATCACTCTCTTTTATTGCCAAATACTGGATATAAATGTTACTTTTATAAAATTTTTTCAAAAACCATATGATCATTATCATCAT
This sequence comes from Meles meles, assembly GCF_922984935.1. Lineage (NCBI taxonomy): Eukaryota > Metazoa > Chordata > Mammalia > Carnivora > Mustelidae > Meles > Meles meles. The sequence goes on along the minus strand of NC_060066.1, from coordinate 151,809,356 downwards.
AGTTACCATTTATCAAGAGAGTCAGAGTCTGTATGTACAGGTGCTGAGTCTTTTCTGTCTATTTGGAAGGAAACAACATACAGTCTTGGAGTCAGACAGGTTCAAATCCTACTTGTCTCTGTAAGCCTTCATTTCTTCCTCCATGAACTAGGCTAACATTACCTCCAAAGGACTTCTCTGCAGATGAAATCTATATAAAACATTTGGCCCAGTACCTTGCACAGTGTAAATCTTCAATAATTTGAAGATACTACTACTATTTTTATTTTGGTTGTCATTATCTCTCATCTGTTTAACAATCTCTAACTGTAATATGGATAAGATAATTTACATCAATAGAGTGTAGGAATTTGCTTAAGTTCACATAGCGAGTGACAGAGCCAAAATTCCCACTAGAAGGCCCAAGCTCTTTCTACCCCACCGTTCAACCTCTACCCTACAAAGGAAGATTACCAACTTTTATTTTTACTGTGAGTACCAAAAAGTATGGTTTCAAGTTATCTGTACTCAGCTGCTTTGTTTTGACACTCTGCTTTGAAAGAATGTGTGAACATAAACAATAGGTCTTAGAGTTAAATTATTAGGGAAGAATGTGTGGCTTTAACTTGTGGACAATTTTCAATTTACATCTCTCTACTATTCAATAAGGTCAAGTCATAATGACAAGGAACTGTCACTGGACTGAAAAGGTTGGTAAATTATTCAGTGATTTAAAATTGGCCTTTAGCTTATATATTCCCGAAGCAGAACATTTGGTGTTTTTAAACAATTTCTTGAAAAATTATAATGAATGCCTATTAACCTTTACCCATTATTGTTACATGTCAGTGATCTGTCTGTGAGTAGCATCTTTAGAAATGCCAAGATTCTGAGGTCACTTCCTATTAGTCTTTGGTTCCAAAATTAATTATTCTCAAGAGAGAAAATAGAGGTATAGTATAGAAGGTTCTTTTTTCTTCTGATTGAATTGCGATAATAGCTTAATTATTGTACATAGTTAAAGATAAATATCTGTAATCCTAATTTAACAGTTCAGCTCCATTTAATAATTAAAAGTGTCCTATGTGACTCCCTAAATCTACACTATTTCCGGTTCATACCAGGATACCAAATGTTTGTTTCTTTTTTTAAAGTAATCTCTACCCAACATGGGGCTTAAACTCACAACCCCAGGTAAAGAGTCACATACTCGGACTGAGCCAGCCAGGCACCCTTGTTTGCTTCATTGAAATGGTGCCAGTTTCCAACCTTATTCAAAGGCATGTTTGTTACAGATGAGAAAGATGAGGCTCAGAGAAGTTAAATAACCTTTCTAAAATCACGTCATACATGATAAAACCAGATTTCAAACCAAGATCTAGTTCCAAAAGTTGTTTGCTCTCTAACACACAGCCTCAGATTTATTCAAAAGAATATACATTTTGGCCAGATTTACTTTTTAAAAAGCAATCTAAATTTGGGAGGCAGGATTTTATTGGCAAATTGTTTTTTCCAATGAAAACAGATGCTACTTTTATTTTCTCTCATTTTCTTCGTCAAATAAGTAATACCTAAATCTCTCTTATGATGTTATAGGCTCTCCCAAATTATTCAAGTTAATGCAGTCTGCTGTTGTCATCCTAGTCTGTTACCACTCATATAATCGTTGCATCTCCTCTATCAATTAAACATGAGAATTATATTAATTTGTCCTCTTCCCTCTGTATCATCTGAGGACAAGATGGGACCATACTGCCTTTTTTATAATACGCATATATGAAAATAGTAAACAGGAATTGTTTAAAATAAGAATCTATCATATTAAAATACTCATTTTACAAGAAAATAGTATTTTAGTTCAGAAGTAATCATTACTTTTAAAAAGTACTTAACATTTAAGTTGCATTGAGGGTAAACTCATCATAAATTATTAAAGGAAAATACAAAAGTTTTGAAGTTCAGAGGACAGCCACGCTTTTCTAAAAACAAAAGTAAAAACGGCCTTTAGTGCTCCTGCCAGCTCATCCCATTTCTGTATGGGACTTACTATCGCTGTGAGATCACAGTTCTATCTGCTGAGAAGACCATATAATTTCCCCATACTACTTTTCTTCACAAAACAGCATCCCATGCTGTTGAGGGAAATTGTTCTCAGCAGCGTGTTTCGGTCCTCACAGACTGAGGCTGACATCCCGGGAGCAGGTCACAGTGAGTCTGGGACTGGATTCAGGCAGATGCCTTCTTCCGGGTTCTGGTCCCGCCCCGCTGGTTCTCACCTGCTCACGTCTGTCCCAAGCAACGGGTACACAGCTTTTGTTTCCACACTTCACCTCCAGTCCTGTGGAGAATTCCAGCAGTGAGCTTGGCTTCTTGATACTTTTTTCCCAGAAGTCATTGAGAGTGATGAAGCCCCAGATCTCAAAGCTGAAAGGAAACAAATTCTACCTTCCAGCCTCTAACAAATCATCCCCCACGTGGCTCTCACAAACTCTCAGGCAGCCTCACAGCCCTACAGGCTCTCTCAAAGTAAATTTTCATACCAAGCAGAAGAAATTGCAAACAGACCAGGGAGAATTTGGGTGACAATTTACTTTCCACCTTCACATCTGATAACCGTAAATAACCTAGTATGTCTTAGTGAATGGGATTTAGAAACTTGAAATATGGATCAAGATTGTCAGAAAGGACAATGGAATGGGATAAAAATACTGAATGGCATTTCTCCTCTTGGTTATTTTCCCACTAGTACAGTGTTGTATACAGATGCCATGGACTATGGACAGAAAGGAGTATTTGACCTCACCTGTGCAAGGTGTGAGATACAAGACCCCAGCTCTGGGCCTCTTCACGTTAGCATGGGGGGGCCAGCTGGGGCTCCAGGACCCCACCTCCCAGTTGGGCTTTGCTTCAGAGCAGCCTAGGGCCACCCTGACCACTAAAATTCTTCTGGGATCATTCTGGCTATCCATCACTATCCTGAAGTTAACAATGACTACTGTGCTTTGTTCTACAACTTTGTTCTACTGTCTTCCTTTACTGGTTCTGTTTTTTATTCTTTTTTTTTTTTTTCTTTTGATCACCCACAAGTGGCTGGAGGTCACTTTTCATTGCATGCTAATTTCCATCCCATGCTGAACAAGAGAGTGTGCGGGCACAGAGAGATTATAAACATCTGCACAGTCTTTCCGTTCACATGTTTTCACACAGTTGGGTGGCTTCTCTCTCTTGCCATCAGAATACTGCTTGGGCTCTGATTCATAGTAGTGCACTTTTATTTGTAACTATAGTTCTCATGAACCAGAGCCCTTCTTGGCAGTGTTTAGAACCTTCCAAGAACATATTTACATGAATGACTTTAATGGAGTGGTCCTGGCTTGACCAGGAGTTGGCTCTTTATTCTGTATAGATAGGCAAGATGGGGTAGGGGCCCAACCTTATAATAATCCCTGAACCTAGAGACCTCCAGATGAAAAGAATATTTTATAGCCCTGGAGTGGTGTTTGGAAAGGGGATTTCAAAGGAGGTCGCAAAAGCAGTAAATTTGAGAGTCAATTCAACAGCACTTTAAGGCCTTTTAGTAAGTCCCTTTCTGTCTGGGGTCCTCTGATCAGGGTTATTTTTATTCTCACTGTTGCCTATCCCTTAACCATTTAAGACTCTATTCTAAAGCTTGGTTGAAAAGAATAAGGGCTTCCACTGCAGGCAGTCCTGTGATGGTAGCTCTGTCCCACCCACATGACATTGGAGCAGCTTATCTTCCATTGGGGTCAGTTTGCTTCTCTATAAAATAGAGATAATAACTCCTCCACAGGCTTACAAAGAAGATTTTACTTTATTTTTAAGAAATTATTTTAAAGATTTTATTTATTTATTTGACAGAGAGAGAGAGATCACAAGTAGGCAGAGAGAGAAGGGAAAATAGGCTCCCTGCCAAGTAGAGAGCCCGATGTGGGGCTCGATCCCAGGATCCTGAGATCATGACCTCAGCTGAAAGCAGAGGCTTAACCCACAAAGCCACCCAGGTGCCCCTTATTAAGAATATTTTAAAAGATACGAAGTTTAAGGAACTGTGCATTTAATAAATGTTTGATACATGAAAATTCCCATGATTTCACTGCTCCATGGTTAGTGTACAAACTAGAGAGCGATGGAGGGAAAGGGGGCAAAATTTTTAGTTATCAGGTTCTGATACTTATTAACACTCGTTGGGGAGATTTGTCTTGGAAGAAGGAAGAGGAACCAAAGTGATAGAATTAGGTGATTGGATTAGTCATCCCCAGGCTGCTTGACCCTCTCAGAAAGGACCTAGAGAAGGCACACACAGACTACTCCAAGAAGGCATGCCCTTAGCTGGACCTTTGGATCTCTCACATCTGCTTTTGATTTCTTTTATTGTTCCTGTTCCTAATCCTTCCTGGTGCAGCATGCACTATTAGCATTTGCTTATGTTTGATAAATCACAAATAATAACCCACTCACTTCATACAGTTTTAGTAACTGACACTTACCAGATCTTGAATTCTGCCAGTAGATTGTTTAAAAATATGTTTTGTTCGAAATTGTGCAGTGAATTTTAGAAAAGTGTTTTCAAAGATTCTAAGAACAAAAATGGCACAACGCAGAGAGAAATGCATGCCATTTCCTCTTTCATAGTAATGGTGGTGAAAATTCAGGGACTTAGCCTGATCAATCATGATAATGTGTCTTTTAGGAGCACTTAAACCCCAAAATTTAACTGAAATTAAAATAAAAACTTAAAAATAAATTCCCAAATTTAGACATCAAAGGACTTTCTACACCTTTTCTCCCATCTTCTTTTTGGAAAAAAATTATAAAGAAATTTCAGTGCTCTGGGGAATAAAAACAAAAGAGAATCCTTCACAAAGTTGGGCTTGTGATAAAATCTCTACATTTAATATTCTAAAACACAAGTATGACATTTTTAATACATTTAACTTACTAATGTCAAAAGGCCAATGTTTTAGAATGAGTTTCTGAACCCCAGTCTCTTTTTGATTAAAAAAAAATCTACCAAGTCACTCTGGATATAAAAGGAATCAGATTTACTCATGCAAGAAGGGTAAAAGGAGATTTGGGAAGGCTCTTTGCCACAAGAATGCCCCTTACATAAAAATCTTTAGCCACAATTTTTAAGCATGTTTACATTATTTTTTGTAGGTAAAAAGTAAATAGTTAAATATGGTGTGTGTGTACCTACAACATGAAAGAAACTTGTATATGATTGCCCAATTTGGGGGCACATAAATACCATTTTTATTTATTTTTTATTATTTTCAGTTAGCCACTGTATATAATAATTATACATAATTGTATGTAATTAGTCCTTGATGCAGTGTTCAACAATTCATTAGTTAAGTATAACACCCAGTGCTCATCATAGCCCATGCCCTTCTCAATACCCATCACCCTGTTACCTCCTCCCTCCACTCCCCTCCCCTCTGAAACCCCCAGATTGTTTCTGGGTGTCCATAGTCTCTCATGATTCATCTCCCTCTCTGATTTCTCCCCCTTTGGATTTCCCTCCCTTCTCCTATGGTCCTCCATGCTATTGCTTATGTTCCACATATGAGTGAAACCATAGGATAATTGTCTTTCTCTGTGTGACTTACTTCACTTGGCATTTTAAGGTTGCCATGTATTCCACTACAGGGATCTATCTAATTTGCGGCCATTTTTAAAATTCTTTGATGTTTAGGTTTCTAAGTTTTTACCATTATAAAGATATAACAAGCTCTTTTGTTTATTCGTGTCCACACCTTTAATTATGCTTTCAGAATTGGTTCCAAGAAGTAAAATTTCTGGTTCTTCTTTGAGAAGACTTCTGTCTTATCGGTCAATTTGATATCAACCTAGCATGTAGTGACAAGTAATATTTGTTGAGTTGAAAAGTGAATAAATGAGTAAGCATATGATTGAATAGACATCCTTAGATCATTATTCAAGATTTGTGTACCCTCTGAAGTAAATTGTAAATGCTTTTGGTGAAACAAATATATTATTTTTTTAAAAAAAATTTATTTATTAAATTAATAAATTTATTAAATTAATAAATTTATTTATTTATTTGACAGAGAGAGAGAGAGATCACAAGCAGGCAGAGAGACAGGCAGAGAGAGGGGAGGAAGCAGGCTCCCTGCTGACCAGAGAGCCTGATGCAGGACTTGATCCCAGGACCCTGAGATCATGACCTGAGCCAAAGGCAGAGGCTCAACCTCAACCCACTGAGCCACCTAGGCCCTCCAAATATATTCTGTATTTTATTTTATTTTTTTTTTAAGATTTTATTTATTTGACACAGAGAGAGAGAGATCACAAGTAGGCAGAGAGGCAGGCAGAGAGAGAGGGGGAAGCAGGCTCCCCACTGAGATGAGAGCCTGATGTGGGGGTAGATCCCAGGACAATGAGATCATGACCTGAGCCAAAGACAGAGAGGCTCTAACCCACTGAGCCACCCAGGCGTCCCATATTCTTTATTTTAAAAGTAACTTCTAGGGCATCTGGATGACTCAGTTGTTGAGGGTAGTGAAGTCGAGTTCTGAGCTAGTCTCCGTGCTCATCATGGAATCTGTTTCAGATTCTCTCTCCCTCTCCATCTGCCCCTCCCACTTGTGATTGCACTCTGTCTCTCTCTCTCTCTCTCAAATAAATAAAATATTTTTTAAAGGTTGCCCAAGAAAAAGTATGTCTCAGTCCATAAAATACATATATTGAATAAATGTGTCTTTCCTGAGATTTCCATTGAGAACAGTCATTTTCCAACCGAATGAATTCTAACTTGGTGTCTGTAAACCCCTGAAATTCGCTTGGTATCTCAATTTCTGTACCAAAGCATGAACCTAAAATACGGAATTTATTTTTAGCCTGTTTGCCTACCATTCTCAGTACTGTTTCACAATAATTCAAAGTGAATACGCAAATCTCTTTTAAAACCAGGACGACTCCAGGAAAGCTGTGGGAGCTTTCCCCTGAACAGTTCCCAACTTTGTTTTCCTAGCAAAAATGGCTTTTAGCTTGCTTTTACTCTTTCTCGTCACTTTGCTTGATAATAAAGTGACCAATCAATTCTCCAAGTAGTTACCATGAAATCCTCCCTAATAAGAATTTCCTTTATTTTTAAGAACCGAGAGAAGGAAGCCAAAAGGTCAGTTTTAGCAATGCCCCCTCCATGTACACCTTATTCCTGAGACCCATTTTCTGTAATAGCAGGCTTGTTTTAAGGAGGTGATATATAACAGACACCTAAAGGTTGTCATTGAAAAGCAGTTAATACATTATGTTAATGTTCAGTAAATTTATCTGATTCCTCAATTTTATAATATTAGTAAGTGCATTCTTCTCAAACTCATAAAATTAATCCCTCTTCCTCTTGATATGGACCTTCTACGACATCAGTAACAAGGCCACTACTTACCCTGTGTTTATTGCGTACCAGGCAGTGAGCCAAGGGACTCATGTTTATTATCTCATTTAGTCCTCCCAATAACACTGTGCTTTGAGGTATTATTCGCCTCATTTTATAGATGAGGAAACCAAGGCTATAGAAACTTGAAAGCCCTTGGCTGAGGTCATGCAGCTAAATAGCAAGGGCCATGCGCTTCAAGCCAGGTCAGGCCATGTGTTCTTGCTGCAATGGAATACAGCAGGCGAGATCATTGTCCTCAAGTAGGAAGGCCCACATATTTCATCTGGCCTGTGAACCTTGATCAACCTACATGCTGTGCCAAGGCAGGACAGCAGTTTGAGCTCTACAAGGAAGAATGTTTGCTTTTTTTTTTTTTTTAAGATTTTATGTATTTGTGAGAGAGAGAGCAAGGAGAGGAGTAGAGGAAGAGGAGCAAGCAGATTCCACACCGAGCGCAGAGCCCAATGTGGGGCTCAATCTCAGGACCCCGAGATCATGACCTGAGCCGGAACCAGAAGTTGAACGCTTAACAGACTGAGCCACCCAGGCACCCCCAGAAAGAGTGTTTTGGTGGACTACTCATGTCTGTGTAAATGCCAGAAAAAGAGGTGACAGCTTGCGTGCTGGGAATCTGCCATGTGAGACCTAAAAGAAATAATCGTGGAAACAAGTGGAAATAGGAGCTAACAGTGTTAGAGCTGTCCTTCCCTAGAGCGTTGGTGCTGTGGGCCCCATCTACATTCTCCTCATGTTTTGTTCAATATGAGAAGAAATTATTTTTCCTACAATCCCTGTGGGTCCCTAGTATTTTCATAGACTGAATTTCAGCTCCTCTTCAGGGCTGTTTCCTAGGTTTCTATCTGGGGTATCGCACAGCAGATCAGCCGTAGGGCGGGGAAACTGGATCCCACTGAGCCGCCTTACTGCTGCACTTGCCGCTTTTTCCCTCTGTGCACACAACAGAATGCATCTGTTTAGAAAGGCCACAGTAATGGAACAGATCCAAAGTGTTGGTTCCATAAAGAGACAGAGTCATGGAAGAAAAGGACCATGGTTTGAAATTTGCAAGTCTGAGATTGACTCTCAGTCTGCCGCTCGCTATGTGTGTGACCTAATGACTTCGCTTCTGCACCGTGATTTCTCACCTTTGGAAATGGATAAATCATGTTAGTACCTGTTTCACTAGTTTGCTGTGATGCTCAAATGAGAGGATGTAGGCGCAAATGTATTGTAAGCGCCCAAGAGCTATGCGTTTTAGTTGCTGGAGACATGTGTAATAGCTAATGGTCTATTTTACTAAATGTTTCACAGTTTCTATAAAACAAACCAACCATCAGTAAAGGTCATGCTTCAGTGTTGACTATATTCACTGCAGCCTCAGACTTCTGCTGCCGCGTGGGAGCTCAAAGAGAGCACCCCTGGTTTATATCTCGAGCCACCAGTTACTGAACAATAATTAGGGAACATGACCATGATTTGATTTAGAGTCTACAGCCACACGGTTCAGGCTCCATCCTTCTCTCTTCATACTCAGCGCAAATCAAGAGGGAGGGCAAATAAATGTGTAGTTGGAGGCAGGCTTTGATGGGGCTCATTTACTAGCGACTGGGGACGGGAGACTACCATGGTTACAACTGAGGCAAAACCACGATAAAAGGTGGAAACTTCATTGCATTGAATGCCAGAAAAAAATCTTGTCTTTTTAAAAAAATTATTATTACTCACTTGATCAGTGGTTTCCTGTGGGTTTCTCTTTGAACTTTTTTTTCTCTTTGATTTTCCAAAAGAACCATTGACATTTTGGTGTTGCAGTTACTAGAAAGGTGATACAATGCCAACCAAAGTAAAAGGGATCCGGATAAAATGAGCAATACACAGAAATTTCACTTTCATTAAGTGACACATTAAATAGTGTTGCTCTGGAGTAAAGCTGAAATAAACAACTGCACCCCTCTACTTGAGTGTGCAGCGTAATGTGACCATCAATTGCTCCGAAAGTATGAAGGATGTTCTCTCCTCATCTTTAATGGGCTCAGTTCCTCCTCTCAGACTTTGTGTTGTCATTCTTGGCTTCTATCTTCATCCACCTCTCTTCTCATACTCTCTATGGGAGCTCAAAATCAATAAATCAGACTCTCTGAGAGTCGGATCCTTTCTGCTCGAGTGTCCCAAGGACAAAGGAACACAACCTGTCCAAGACTGAATTCGCAATTTCTGCCCTTTCCTAACCCTCACTAAAGATGCCTTACCTCACTAAATGTCCGCACCATCTCTAAGGAGCTCAGTGTCAAAAACCTTAGTCATTCTTGACCACCCTCTCTCGCATACCCCCAATCAGTGAGTCCAATCAGTGCTCAAGTCTTCCTAACTTTTAGAGATCTCCTCAGGTTGGCCTTTCCTGTCGCCACAATTTCATTTAACATAGCCTCCCCGCCATTTCATCTTGCTGGCATTGCTACAATAACTCACTGCTTTCCCTTTTTCCAGTCCAATTCCTTCCAGACAACACCTGCATCTTTCCTGGGTGATATGTGTAATCACGTCACTCAAATGCTTAAAGTCCTGCATTGCTTCTGTATTACCTCTTGAAAACATGAGAATTTCTTAGCATAAATATAGAGCTATTCTACCATATTTCTTTCTGACACTACCGAAATACTAATGGTTGTAAGTGAGGGACACATACACAGAGTGATTTCATACCTTTGTGCTTTTGTAAAAATGTTACTTTGCATACGTGTTACACTTGGAGAATTCCTTCTCAGGCTCTAAGACTTAACTTAAATGTCACAGTCTCTATGAAATCCTCCTCCTTTGCATTCCTGTAACAACTTGTAAATTCCTCTGTGATAGCACTCATCATGCTGTTTTATGATGCACTTTTTCTAAAAATCATGAAATAGTTTTATTCAATACAACCAAAGAAATAATCAGAGAATTTCTTTTCTTTTTTTTTTTTTAACTAACATGTAATGTATTATTTGTTTCAGGGTACAGGTCTGTAATTCATCAGTCGTACACAATTCATAGCACTCAACATAGCATAGACCCTCCCCAGTGTCCATCCCCAGCCACCGCAGCCTTCCCACCCACTTCCTCTCCAGCAACCCTCAGTTTGTTTCTTGAGATTTAGTTTCTCGTGGTTTGTCTCCCTCTCTGGTTTCATCTTGTTTCATTTCCCCCTCTCTTCACTTATGGTCCTCTGTATTGTTTCTCAAAGTCCTCATATCAGTGAGATCTTATGACACTTGTCCCTCTCTGATTGACTTATTTCACTTAGCATAATACCCTTCAGTTCCACCCATGTCATTGCAAATGGCAAGATTTGGGGTTTTTAATGACTGCATAGTACGAATCAGAGAATTCTAAGATAGGTCAATAGAAATCACCCAAACGGGGGCACCTGACTGACTCAGTCAGAAAAGCATATGACTCTTGATTTGGGGGTTGTGAATTTGAGCCTTAGATTGGGTGTAGAGATTGCTTATAAACAAATAAACTTTTAAAAAATTGCCCAAACTAAAACACGGCAAGGGACGGGGAGGGATAAAATAAAAACAAAAACCAAAACAAAACTGAGCATACTAAATGATCTAACATACATGTTATTTGAATCCTGGAATGGGAAGAGAGAGGAAATGGCAGAAGAATTTAAGTTTAATTTAAATTTAAGAAACAATTTTCCAAAAATTAATGATGGACACCGAACCTCAGATACAAGAAGCTCAGAAAATAGCAAAGGCTGAGTGCAAAAACAAACAAACACCTAAGCATATAATAACCAAGCTTTTACAAACAAGGGACAAAGAGAAAATCTTGAAGACAGAGGAAAAAAGACACATTATATACAGAGAAACAAAGACAAGGATCACAGCATACTTCTTGTCAGAAGACTTGCAAGCCAGAAGACAATAAAGTGCTGACATGAAGAGTCAACAAAGAATCCTGTTCCCAGAGAAAGTGCCTTTCAAAATGAAGAAATGAACACTTCCTCAGACAAATAAAAACCAAAGAATTCGTTGCCAGCAGACCTACAATTCAAGAAATGTCAAAGGAAAACTCATGTTTTCTTATTTGTAATTGCTCAAAAAGAAAATTAAGGCACAATCAACAGGCATGTGTGTTGTGTTTATAGCATATGTAGAAGTAAAATGTTTGACAATGTAAACTGTAAAATTAAAAACAAATACAACCCCTGAAACAACCCCTGAAACAACCCCTGAAACAAATAATCCATTATATGTTAATTTTTAAAATAAAATAAATAATAATAAATTGTTCAAAAATTTTAAAAAACACACACAAATGTACAATGCATGAGCACAAAACATGAGAGGTAGGATTTGGGAACATACTCCTGTAAGGTCCTTACTCCACGTGTGAAGTAGTGTAACTGACAATGGAACCTGATTAATTAAAGACGTATATTAAAGCAAGGCTAGGTTGATAAAGAAACTGGGAAGCAGTCCTCATTGAAACGGCAGAGAGGGTAGCGAAAAAGTCTACAAATCTGAGGAAGCTCTCCAGGGAAGACGGTGGAGCTGTAAAGGCATCAAGGACAAGGGTTGATACAATTGAAGTGTCAGAAATACTTAGAATCTCTAGGCTGAGGTGAGTTGAGATGCCTTAGGACAACAAACTGCCATAGATTTGAACAGAGAAGAGGTACAATAAACAGTGCTTGAGGTGCATTATTATTCTAGCTCTTCTGTGTAGAATGGACATACCTTCACAATCTTGTCTGGCCAAACACCACAGCACACATAGGAGAGAATATACCATGTTCCTATTTCGTAAAAACCACGTTGCTTCATTTTATTCCCCAGTCCCAGCCACCAGGTCACCATTACCCCCCACCCAGGCTTGTGGTCTGAACTTACCATATGCCCCTTGAACTTCGCGGGTCTAGGATGATCCAGTATGAGAAGGACTAGTGAGAAAATAGGAAGGCATAGGGTATTGCAGAGATTTCCCTAGCTCGGGGGAGCCCTGGCAGAAATCTTCAGATGGCTGTTTCCCTCACAGTTAAGGCCCCCCCTTGCAATGGAGGCAGTTGACATAATCAGCCCCCCTTCTGGACACTTGTACATTGCGGTTGCCGAGGGCATTCATCGTCATTAGTATCATAGGTCCCCCAATGCAGAGGCTCCAGGTTTCTTGCTTCCTTTCTCTGCTGACAATAGGTGACAGCAGAATTATTTGTCTTTTGTACTTAGGAGCCTTAAAGATTAGCATCAGAAACCTCAAGGGCTGGCACTCTGCATAGACTCAAAGGGCCCCCACCGCCAGCCCCAAGTGTACCATTTAGGTCCTTTATTCCTAAGGACCCAAATAATCTTTGTGGTGGCGGTAGGAGAACCTACAAACGTAGTATACTTGAGGGTGGAGGAGTGTGTTCTGTGTCATGAATTTACTGTTTCATTAGTTCCCTTTTAAATTCTGTAACTAGGATATTTGGGCTTAAGCAGGGCATATCCGTCTGAAAGTGCAAAGTGAATGGACAAGGTGTCCATGTTGAAATTTGAAAACAATAAATACAGTAGAAACAAGAAATACAGTCAAGTTTATTAATTCTGTTTGATCTCCCTGTCTCCATTGCATGGTGTTTCTCAGATTTAAATTGTACATGCCTTGAACCTAAAAAAACATAAATAACTGATCTTGGTCAGTGCTTAAAGAATGCATTTCACACAGGCCTTGAAAGCCAATGGAGTCTCAAACATACTTGACTATTCCCTGTGAGAAGACCGGGTTTTCTCTCTGTTTCTGTAGCATGTCAACAGCTTGCAGGGTTCCAAGGAGCTAACAATTATTGATGACAGCACCCTGAAGTTTCCTGCTGAGCTCACGGAGTAAAGAACGTTTGAGACTGCGGAAAAGGCACACATTGAACAAGCCAGCTGAAACGTGATGGCTGCAAGGGTACCGTGCCTCTTGGCACCCTCCCCCGCAGGGCTGGGATGGCCAAGGCCACTGCCCAGTACATCACACCACAGCCTTGAAGTGGGAAGGGGAGTTCGGAAAGGGACATGAACCAAGACTTGCACGCTCAGTGCTTCACTTAGTGATAATAAATAACTCACTTTTCAAAGCACTTGTGGGGCACGGATACCAGGCCAAGCACATTCTAGCCAGCTCTCCCAAGCCACCACGTCACTGTTGGCACTACGGCTATCCCTGTTTTTACAGACTAAAAAGGAGGTTTGGAGAAGGTGTGTTAACAACACAAGGTCACACAGCCAGTTAAGCAGTAGAGCCAGGGCTGGAGATCAGCGACTTGACTCTGGAGGCCACGTTTCCAACCCGTTGCACTCTGCCACCTCCCACATGTGCCTATCTGGAGGATGTTCCTCAGCTCTTCACGTCTTTACTATGTACAACACACGGTGGTAAGCCCTGGTGGAAAATTGTGAGCGTACTTCCTCACTTGAGGTGAGGAGCAGGCATTTACCAAGCACCTCCACTGTCCCAGGCATCATGCTTTAGTACTGGGGCACAAACACCTTTAACCAAAGATTTATTTCTTTATTTGACAGAGAGAGAGAGAGAGGCAGAGAGGCAGGCAGAGAGAGAGAGGGGGAAGCAGGCTCCCTGCAGAGCAGAGAGCCCGATGTGGGGCTCAATCCAGAACCCTGAGATCATGACCTGAGCTGAAGGCAGAGGCTTTAACTCACTGAGCCACCCAGGAGCCCCATGAACATGCTTAAGACCACCATCAAGGGATGCCTGGATGGCTCAGTCGGTTAAGCATCTGCCTTAGGCTCAGGTCAGGGTCCTGGGATCAAGCCCTGCATCAGGCTCCATGCTCAGCAGGGAGTCTGCTTCTTGCTCTCCCTCTGCTCCTCCTCCCACTCATGCTGTCTTTATCTCTCTCTCAAATCAATAAATAAAACCTTAGAAAAAATTTTAAAAGACCACCATCAAGAAAAGCAGCCACTCTTGGTGTGGATGGGCAGGTAACAGGACTGAGCACCACGTGCTGTCAAGGTAGAGGTGTGCTGCAGACACAAGCCCATCGAAAGTGGTCAGGGAATGTCTCCTGGAGGAGGTAGCCTTGAATCAAGTTATGAATGAAAAACAGGAAATAGCTGAGCGAGGCATGGAGACCAGGAATCCCTGGCCAGAGAGAGCATGAAGGTAAAAAGCAGGGCATGGCTAGGAAACTACAGATTTATTATGTCTGGAGTTTAGAAGGAGGAAGGGACGTGGAAGAGATGAGGCTTAACAACCCTAACTCCACTTTTCAACTTAATACTGTTAATACTTTAAAGTTCTCTTAGAACATGAATAAAGGAAGTTCTCTGTGTCTTAAGCAAGATTCAGTTTAGTCCAGATTCTAGTCATCCATTCATTCTTTTGATGATTATTTAACTCTGGCCAACTTTGGATAAGATGCTGTGGCTGGCACCAATGGCCGGCACCAAACCTTGCAAAGAGCAACCCACGGACTCTGCTTTCAGAGAAGTCACATATAGGAGGCTGAGACAGATCACACATAGTCTCTCTGGAGAAACTGATGGGCTCCATCTCTGACATCTGACAGGACTCTTGGCAAAATGGCCTCATTCCTAAATATGCCTGGTCGACAAAAAGACTTCTAAGAGAAGCTTTCGGCATGGAAGAGGGTACAATACAAACAACAGAAAACAATGAACCTGAAATAGACGGACATGAGAGAAAACATTAATGCCGTTATAGTTGTATCTCCTGGGAGATAGGAGAAAATCGTGTCCACATGGAACAGGAACAGGATGCACAAAAGAGCATTAATTATTTAACAGAAAATCATGGTATAATATTACTGGCAGATCGTAACAATAAGAGGTGGAAGGTGGTGTAAGTGATAAATTCTAAAATTGAGAACTCAAAAACTAGCAATATGTGTCATTTATAATCACAATAAGCTTATAAAATAAATCAATAAATTAATAATAAAATCAATCAATAAATATATTTATTAATATAAAAATAAATAAATTATAATCACAATAAATTTCTTTCCAGAAGAAACAGCTAACATAAAAATGTGTTCTGCCTGCAAGAGAAAGGAGACTGTTATTTCTTCTTCTTTTTTTTTTTTTTTAGAATGTTATTTCTCATTAAACATTTCAATAACATACTCTTTTTCTTTCCAACTCTGGGGATGTATTGCTTTGATTTAATTATTTTCAAATTTTAAAAAAGACTTGAAATAGTCATAACCTTGCTTAATGTAATAGCTGTGCTCCTAGCAATATGCTTAGATTAATTTTTATAAATCAATCAATATTAATTATCTCTGAGCCCTTTTAGTAAGCCCAATAATTCTTCTAAGCTCTGTGGAGGAATATAAAGAATTGCAGGACAGTCCATTCCTTCCATGAGTCTATTTAGGTTTATTTAGGAAAACAGTGTTATAAGGCAGCATATTCCAAATACTAATAAGAGTAACAACCTGGGATGTCTTAAGACTTCAGAGAGGAGATGATGTGATGTGGGCTCCAGTTCACAGAGAAGAGAGATAAAATTGCACCTTGAGAAGAAGTACTTGGTTAAGCGGAGGGGTGGAGGAGACTTTCCCACAGAGATAGCAGGAAGCACAAAGGAGCAAAGGTAAGCAGCTCAGACGTGATTAAAAGATGGCCAGTGTATTAATTTGCTAGGGCTGCCATAACAAAATACCAGAGACAGAGACAGAGCTTAAACACAAATGTATTTTCTCACAATTCTGGAGCCCAGAAGTCCAAGATGTCAGCAGATTTGGTTTCTCTTGGCTTACAGCTTGCCAACTTTTTGCTTTGCTCTCACATAGTCTTCCCTCTGTCTTGTCTGTGTTTTAACCTCCTTTCTTGTAAGGACATCCGTCAGTTTGGATGAGAGCCCACACTAATGACCTCATTTTTACTTAGCCACCTCCTTAAAGGCCCTGTCTCCCCCATACAGTCACATTCTAAGGTATTGGGGGTTAGGGCTTGAACAGATAATTGGGGGGACATAATTCAGCCCATACCAGGGAGTAAATCAGCTTGACAACAGCATAGGATTTATGTTGTAAAAAATGGGGGTGGAGTGGAAATCATTGTAAAAGAGCAGTCTGGAGAGGCTATGGCAGCATGGACTTTAGTTCATAAGAAATAATAAGTCCCTGAATATTTTTTTTCTCCAAAGATTTTATTTATTTATTTGACACAGAGAGAGAGATCACAAGTAGGCAGAGAGGCAGGCAGAGAGAGGAGGAAGCAGGCTCCCCGCTGAGCGGAGAGCCTGATGTGGGGCTCGATCCCAGGACCCTGAGATCATGACCTGAGCCGAAGGCAGAGTCTTAACCCACTGAGCCACCCAGGCGCCCAGTCCCTGAATATTTCTGACCAAGACGTAGACAAGATCAGCCTGATGGAAGGTAGTATGTGGGATGTTGTGATCAAGAGACCAGGCCAGGGAGTGGTGAAGAGTCAAGCTGCAGTATTCCAGCCAAGAGAGAATAATTCTAATGTAACAATGGCAATGGTGATGCAGACGAAGGGTACTAGAACATTACAGATGGGAAAACTTCGGATTCACGGTATTTTCACCACCGAGGAACTTAAAAAATTATTTTATCCTAATGGTCGTTGGAAATTTCTAGAAGGTCATTACAGCCAATCAGAAACTTTGGTTAGCACAAGCTAATTACTGTTACTTTATCGAGTTGACGAGGGCAAGCACTCAGGTTCTAGCTGGTTTTCAGAGCATTCTTGTGACTAAAAGTACAATTTCCATTAGACTTTCTGAAATACACAATGCTTTGAAGAGACTTACAGATGCTTATCACTGCTTTCTGAAACCCCAGGGAGACTCCCAAGTTGGAAACCACTAAGTGGACCCAGAAAGTCTCCATTTATAGGTGAGGAAACAAACAGATACAACCCAAATCACACTTGAAGTTATTAGCAGAAGGGAGCCAGAATGAGCTTCTTGCATCTTGTTCAAAATTAGTTATGTTCTGCTGAGAGCTAACAGGACCTGCTGTCTGACTAGTATCACTTTTAGGGGAAAATTAAGTCACTTAAAAAGCAAATAATGATCCCCTCATTTATCTTTTGCTTAAGACTGAATTTTCCATTATTAAAGGGTTGCTGAACGAAAAATAAGCCATTATTTCTGGGTTAAAATTGACTGGTTAAAAACACCACCTGGATACTTTTTCTAACATTGATTTCTCAGGTACTTAATGGCTTATTATCCTGCCATTTTAAACAAGAGCAAGCTTACTGTTTCTTGATAGAGTCTGACATAATGGCACATTAATAATCACATTGTTTAAAAGTTCCATTGTCATATACACAAATAAATGGTGTCTTAACCCGAGGTTTGAATTCTACTCATTGTACTCCATGACATTTTTTTCTTGCATAACTCTGCAAACAGAATATCACAAGTGTTGGGCATGTTAAGTGCTTATTCAGACCAACCTCAAAAGTCTCCGTAGTGACATCCATATTTTATGGTCTAAGTCAAGCTGCTAGATTCGCAGATGGTTGTCGTTAAAGGGAAAGAAAGTAAAACAGCAGGCACAGGTCTGCCCCTGTTGATGCTACATTTGGGGAGCGAATTAATCTTTGTATTCTCTTTTGAATTACCACTCCAGTCATGTGCGCTCTCTCTCTGTCGGCAGGCTGTTCCCAGCATTCAGGTAGAGTCTTTGCTGCCGAATCTTTAACATCTCAGTAATCCAAGATTTGTGTAAAATATTCTGGATCTTATCTTCCCTCTTTCACATTAAGCATTCCTCATGTATGGGAAACGAGGATAATTTAGAATGAAATGTGGGAGAAATACTTTAAAAATCTTGTCAGCTGCATAAAACCTGACACTCAAGAGAACTATTACGCACTACGGAAAACTAAGTGTGGGAAGGATGAGATCTATTTTTTAAAAAAAGAAGATTGATGACAACCTTGAACTTCCTGCACTTGGCCACATGGAGAATGTAAACTGGGGAGGTCTCTTTGGCAGGGCAGCTCTGAGAGCTGCTATTCCAGTGGGCTGGCTGAGTCACAAGCCACAGATTAAGGAAGCAAAGATGGGATGTCAGGGACTGTGGGGAAACGTAGAAGAGACCAGCTGGAAGGCTGGATGGAAGATGTGCTTGCTCACAGAATGAGAACGTCTGGAAGATAGGAGGCTTGGTAATAACCAAACAGCATAAACAAGGATCTATACAGCTTATTCCACTGATTATAGTAACTGACTTCTTTGACTAACCCAAAGCCTGAATCACAAAGGACTGTATTTGGGGGCCCTGAGATGTATTCAATCTAGATAGCCTAAGGCTGATTTTCTCATGTTTCCAGAGGGAGACTAAGGAATTTCTTTGATGAGAAACCCTGTTGGTGAAAGTCAAGACCACGTCTGCCTGAGAGAAGAAAATGTGGAGATGAGGAAGGAATAGTAGCATTCAGTTCTAAAACATGTAGAAAATTCTTTTTCGAAATGCTAGGAGAGAAAGCGGATGAATCTATGACTACCACAGAAAGTTTCTGGGCCTCACTGATGGGAAAGAAAAAAGGAGAAAAGTAGCATTATCCGAGGCGCAGAGGGTGCCTTGCACGGCACACAGCAGAAGTGCCGAAGTACCTAAGTACAGGAGAGTGTCAGCACCAGGTCCTGAGAAGGGAGAAGCCTGCAGGAAAAAAGGATCGACGAAATGAATACAGTTTTAGCTCTTTCAAGAAACTAAGTGTGTGATTACTAAGGGATTTGTAGAATTGGGGAGGTAAAATAACTGTGAGTTACTACTGTTTTAACAAATTGTTATGACTTCACAACCACAGTTTTCTAAAATTCTTTTTTAAAAGAGTGTGGCTTGCAAGGCAGGTGGACCTCAAACGTGGGTCTTTGTGAATTCAGGAGGGAGAAGACGGCCGCAGCTGGATACTTGAGGCCCGATTTAACCCTCTGATTCTGTGGTTTGGGAAGGGTCACCAGCAATGAAGGATAATTAGCCATTTGATGGGACATGCAGAATATCAATTTTATTCTGTTTTTGTCTGACTATCATACCCACTTACAGTTATGCGTAGTTTCCTTTAAAAAGCTACGTTGATGTAGCATGATCTCAAATACTGTGAGATGCCTATACCAACTGCTCATCTGTAATTATTCATAATTGCATTAGTTGCTAATGGTGTATAAAACACATACATGACGTTTTGCCCAGAACAGGTATTTCATTATATGAAAATTATATTTTGGAAAAAAAGAAAATTATATTTTGCCAGACTCCTGTCCCGGATGGGCTCCTCACCAGCATCAGGTAAAACTGTAATAGTGGACACTCCGGCGAGAGTGTAGAAATCCACTTCAGCTCAGTGTGTGAAGCCAACAACCTGGACTCCTACACAGAAAGACAAACCCGGACCCTGTGTAATGCACAAAGGGAAAAAAAAATCAATGAGAGGAAGCACAGAGCCAGGGAGATGATCAAAATCACCAATCCATCCAAAAAAGAAAGCTTGTATTTCAGTTTTGAAAGAACATAGGAAATAAATCTAAATCCAAAAAGGGCTTTTTAAAGTTCTTAAGATTTTTTTTCTCTTTACTTTACATCCATTATATAACATGATTTCCTAGCTTTAAAGGCGAGGAAGTTCTAAAGAAACTAAGATAATAAACTAATGAGTGAAATCTTAATAGGAATACTTTAAAAGTATGCATTCAATCACTATAGGCAAATAATAGACTATTTTTTATTTATGTATGTTAGAGAAGCTCTAGAAATTTGAGGTTAGTCATTATTGATATATTTACTTGAAAGCCACGTTATTAAAAACTTTTACCAGAATGATGCATGGGCACATTTTGTCTTGGGTTGGATCTGTAACAGCAGAGACTCTGAGCGGTCCCTGAGGGAGTGCTCTCCCAAGACCTCTGTCATCGAGTGAGGGGGACAGATGAGAGCAGGGAAAGAAAGCAGAAACAAGTAAATTGTTCCAAGAGCAGTCCAGCCCCAGCCTGACTTCATCAGCAGCCCTGGAGGGTGAATTGCATAAACACGGCCCAGGCGAACAGCTCTCACCAGACAGAACAGTCCTGAAGTGTCCTGTTAGCCCCCAACCCTCACACACTGGGGGGTGGGCATACCAACCCGGCAAATATGTATTTTTTCTTTCAGTCCCTTCCTCACGGGAAAACATCCTCAGGCTATTGACATTGCAGTGTCTGTGCATAGCAGGTGTTCAGTTAATAGCTGGTGGTTGAATAAACAAATGGAGAGATGCTACAGAGAAGATACTGAAGGGCATCTGGGTGGCTCAGTCTTTAAGCCTCTGCCTTTGGCTCAGGTCATGATCCCAGAGTCCTGGGATTGAGGCTGACATAAGGTTCCCTGCTCGGGTGGGAAGGCTGCTTCTCCCTCTCCCTCTCCGCCTGTTTGTGTTCCCTCTCTCTGTGTGTCTCTCTCTGTCAAATAAATAAAAGAAGCTGAAGAACGAGATCATAAGAAAACAATAATTATAATAATAACAACTAGCATTTATAAAACATTTGCCATGTGCAGACACTATGCGTGAATTTGTTTTGTCAGGTAGGAATTTTTATTACCCTGCTTCACACCTGCAGAAACAAAATGGCTGTGTTTTCCAGGGCCACATAGCTGGTGTAATAAGAGAGCCCACGTTCTTAACCTTATTCTTCCAAATGCTCAGAAATGAGGAAAGTGAGATAAATAAAATAAATACCAAAAACCACAGAGCCTGGGTCATCTGTAGTTTCCTAGAGTGTTTTTCCCCCTTTAAAAAAAAAATGAAATTAATAACTTCATCTCCTTCCTTCCAAAAGGCCAGGAATGTCAACTCCAAGATAATCCTTGAACAAAAATCAGAAATTCTAGAATTTTGGGTCATGCAGAGTGGTAGAAATATCTACATGATCCGCAGTCTTCTGGTCTCTGCTATATGATAGATTAACCCCTGAGTGTGCACATACATTATTATGCGTTTTAAATTGGTTGTTCATATGGAGACCTGGCTGTAGTTGAAAATTTGCTATGAATCTTATTGGAAGGCATGAGATTAAAATAGATGGTAATTGTTTTCCAGCATTCCTCCAGGGTGCAAGTTTTCTAACTCAAAATCTCACAAATCTTTTGGGGAAAAGTCTTTTTAATGCATTTGGGGCCTAATGAGTTGTTTTGCTCCTCAGTGTGATTACTGGTTTGCTCTGTGCCGTACATGAGATAAGGGACTTAAAGTTAAGACACATCCCTCTGTAATTCACTTGATATATTGGAGAAAAAACTGTACAACAACACATTTTAAATGAATACTAATATTATCTTAAAATGAGATAAGTCTCTGGCTACTTATAAATCTTTAAAAATTATGCCTCGAATTTTAAAGAGAGCCTGTATTGATTTGTCCTCCACGCTCACTCACGGGTTTAGGCTGAACCCCCTTGGCTGTCCCCCAGCCGCATTCGTTGTGACCGAGCATGTGCGGAACCAGAATCAACAGATTCATAACAGAGGTTCTGCCTCCCCTGACAAGACAGCTAAGTAGGTCATGATTTTATGCCAAAAGGAAATGGCCTTTTGGTGGCCAAAGGACTGTTTCTTCATACTCTGCGGAAACCTGTTATGGTGATCTAGGATTAGCGTCATCACTGTCGGCTTTCATACCAAGTTCATCACTCCGCCTGCCATCTCCTAACCTGCCCTTCAGCCACGAAACAGGGGTGGGATTTCTTCCCAAGTATTTTAAATTTCAGGAAGGCATTTTATGGTACTGTAGCTGTTAACAGCTTCCAGGGTAAACACAGAAATCTAGCCTACTTCTTAGGGCATGATTTTTGTAATACCTTAAACTTCTTTCTAAGGCAGAACCGTCGACATAACTCAGATCATTCATAGTGTTTATCCATTCAGTCATTTGTGGAGCACCTCCTCTAGGTGAGTGACTGCACTCTACAAAAGAGGTGGAGGGAAAGTCAGAGTGCAGCAAGATCGGGGTGATTCGTCGCTCTTGGGCTTTTATTTCTGTTCTATCGGTTTATGAGGGTATTTATAAAATAATTTAAACCGGGGGGGGGCGTGATTTAAAAAGCAGAAGCAACGGTAAGACCTACAAAGTTGTCAGGAAGATAGGTAAATCATTCTGGACTTAAAAGAATGTATCCCACTGTAAATGCTTCCAGAACATGTGATTCTGCCAGACAATCATTCGCCATGCCCCTATACAGTAAAAGCAGACGTTTTTTGGGATCTGTGTGCCAAGCTCTACAGCAATAATGGGTCGTCTTACTTAACCTTTTGGTGATCCAAAACCACAAGACAGAGAGAGGCATGATGGTTATCACCGTTTTTTGGATGAGGAAAGAGGGTTGGCTGGTCAGTAACTCCTCCAACATTACACAATGAATAATGGTAGTGCTAGAATGTGAATCCAGACGGTTAGCTCAAAAGTTTCACTCTGCACCTTATCACGTCCCTTGTTATCTGTGGTCAAAGTGAAATAATGAATTATTATTAATTATTTAGAAACTTAATTCTCTAACCAGACACCCCCCCCCCCAAAATAGTGTAGATCTGTGTGTTTTCTGGTTCATAAATTATTGTCAGATAAAGAAGAGTATCTTTATTAGATCTGATAGGGCAGCCATAAACCCAGACAAGAACATTTATGGGTCCTAAATATTTGGGGCTCAGGTGCCCTCTCTCCTATGACACTTTCTTTAATCCCTAATTTCACTCATGCTATATATCCTTCTTAATCTTCCTTCCCTCTCTGAGACCAATTAATTCTCCTTTCTCTTCTGATCTCCCAGTGCACATTTCTGTATAGGTTTGTGACAGCCCTTACTCTCTATGAATGTTAGGGTTCCAGTGAATGCCCCCTCACTGGATAGTGAACTCTTTAAGATCCCTATTTACTGAACACTGAAACTCCAGGGCATGGCAGATAGTAGGCGCACAGTGTTTTTTGTGTTTTTTTTTTACTGAATGAATTACAAAAATTACCACAAATTCAATAACGTCACTTTTTCACTTACCTTCAATGGAGAGGACATTCATAGGAGCTGAAAATGGAATCCTTTCTATTCTACTATATGATCTAAGGAGCTAAACGTCTTTGCATTCTATACCTACAGCAAACATTGGGTACTCAACAAATATTTGTTGAGTAAATGAAAACTAACCGTGAGAACTTTCCAGTGAGCTTGCAAGGGGCCCTGTGGGATTTGATAAATTTTCCAAATGTCCTACAAAGTCATACTGTCATTTTGTATAAGTTGACTTAACTGCTTTTGCTTTTGTGTAATCAAAACTGCCTCATTCTGTGAGCCTGGAAGTTGCATTTGAAATTGGTATTAACTGTGTTTTTCTTAGGCTCAGCTTTGTGTCCTGAGACTCCTAACAGATTCTCATTGGCTTTGGTCTCCATTGATATGTCCCACCTGTACCAAGTGGAAAGTTGTCTATAAAATTTTGAAGGAGCCCATTATGTTGCAATACTATGCACTTTTTATACCTTATGTAAGGTTACCAATTCCAACCCCCTTTAGGAGGAACCGCCTCATGTCTATGATGGTAGAGATAAAAATAAAAAGAGAAGTAGACTCCAGCTTGAGGCAGCATGGAAGCTGATTGGCTTTTCAGATGCTGTACTCACTTTGTCTTTGAATGAAGTCAACCTTTGTAGAACAGAATTTCTCATAGCCAGTATCTTTGGGAGGCTAAGAAGGGTTTCCTCTAGGGTCTCAAGCATGTTTGAAAATAAAATGGTAGAGGACTAATTAAACAAAAATAATCTCTAACAGACAAACAAACAAACAAACAACAACAACAAAAAAAAGAAAAACGGTGGAGAAGGTCGAGCTGGGATGGGATGAGATACAGCCATGTTCTACAGCTGTACCCTTGACTCGCTCATCTTCCTCCCGGTAGATTCCACATCAACTACTGCCTGAAGGATCTGCCAATGCCACACTACTCCACAGCATCCACCCAGCGCTACCCAGGAATCGAATTTGTTGAGTGCACAGTTGGTTGAGTGTTATGTGGTCGATAGAACTCTTTTTCTAGATGAATCCACTTCAAAATTAAAATCTAGATATTGTTATGGATGACATGTAACCTCTTTTTCTAAGATCGCTTCCATCAGACTTTAATCATTTTAGCAAAGAAACAAGAAAAGTAACTGTCCTTTTAGTTAAGTCAGATAAATGCACATAAGGTCTTAGCATCAGAAGCATTTATAGGGATGTTTTATCCATTGGCATATTAATTTCCCTCTTCTGTCCATGGACCTAATATAAATCTTATTACAAATCTGATTTCCATTCTCATAATTTTCTTTTTCTCTCTTGCCTCATTTTTTTTTTTTCCCTAAAACTTGGAGCAAAACTGTTGAATTATCCAAAGGGCCCAACGGCTATTAAGTTGTTAAACAATCCTCCATTTGTTTCCACTCTTTAATTACTTTTTACTATCAAGACTGTCACAGCCATCTTGCTAGTAAGTTAATTATTCTGAAACAAAGACCAGTTTGGTTTTTTGGGAACACGGTACACGTGGTACTATCACAAAGTACTAGATTTGGGGTTAGTGAGTAAAAGGAAAAATGCGAATGGTTGTTTAAATGGCTCTGAATATGGAAATGACCTTAAAGCTGAAAATAGAGAGGAAAAAAGAAATATGTGTGGGATAACCAAAAACATAGGGTTTGTGCTTCTCAGAGCCAAAATAGCTTAGTTATTAAGAGCACAGGCATTGTAGTTAGAGATCATACCTAAGCTCTGATCTTCACCAGTTGTATGACCATAAGCAAGTACTTACCTTTGCCAGCAAACTAGTGCCTGGGGAGAGTGATCCCTAAGGTTGTTCTGGGGGTTAATTGGGATGTTTGCAAAGTGCTTTGCCCGTTGCACCTACTCTATTGAGCATAGAGTAGGTGCTCAATAAATGCTGAGTACTGTCATGCACAAAAGCTCAGCTGTCACGTTCCTATGCACACAGTCCAGCACACACTTTCTACATGCACATGTCCAGGGATTTCTGGTAGGGGAAGCAGCTACCAGATCCAAAACCCCAAGAGGATCCCCAAATAACTTCAGGGAACAAGAAGGTACATCACCCAACCCTTCTCAGAAGGCATATCCCAAGACCTTAAGGCAGGTGTCACCCTGGTCTTCTTCAAAGAAATGATGCCTTTCATCCCTTTCCACTGCTCTCCCCTCTCCTTGGCATATCCTTCCCTTCCCATCTTCATTCTGCCTAGTCTCACTTGTTCACTTGACTCCTGGCTCAGGCTCCTCAACCCCCACACTGCCCACCACTCACCCAGCTCCATTTCCCAGGGCACCCCATGTTCGCCCCCCACACAGCCCCTCCCAACACAGAACTGTCATTGATTATTTCCTTATCATATTCTCAACATAGACCTTGATCACCATGAGGGCAGAAACTTTAATTATTTCCCCCAAATCACACCAACTTCATGTTCACTTCTCCAATAAGGGGAAACATTAACGTGATCCTTCTAAGAGCTATTTTATGATCCGCAATGACTGTTCACTATTCCCATAAAACGTGTCCATAAATGTTAAGTGCAGTCCCAAAGAAATCTGTAAAGAGAAAGACAGCCTCTCAGTACTGGTAACACAGCACGTGTGTATGAACTACAAAGGAATTTGATTTAAGATTTTAACTTCTTTCCCACTTGTAAGCGATATGTTTCATCATAATGTCCTGCCCTCATATCGCAAGATACATTTCCCTCCACTTCTCATTGTCTAAACTGACCTCTTCCATTCCACTTGGCCTCCGCCTGAGTCGCCCGCATAATTACGAACTGCTCGTATTTGGCCATGGTAGTTAAAGTCAACACCACTGGAGAGAAAATTTGAAAAAAAAATAAAAGAAAGAAGCATCTCAACTAAGAAGAAAGGAAATAGAGAAAAATAAGTAAATATAAGGAACCGGGATGATCTTTGCTGAGCCTAAATTAGCCCCAGTCGCACATCTGGTGCTCAGGCAGCACGGCGGTGTTTTTGGGTTCCCAGGGTACCACTTAGGGCTCGGCTGCAGGAGACACTTGAGCGCTACAGAGAATGGAGCCTGTAATTAGAAAAGGTACCAAGTGTCACACGCGGCTGAAATTTGACTTCTGAGAACTCCTAACCAGCTTCTTTCGTTCGGAAGCTTTCTTGGCAGAGGTTTAAATCTCTATCTCACCAACTTGTAGTTTGATAAAACCTCAGACGGCTGGAATGCCTCGAGGAAGAGAGATAGAAGAGCAAATAGGAAGGGGAAATGGGTATTTTAACTCATTGGATTTTCTGGGTAATTCAGTTTGACAAGTGTTCGCTGTCTAACTGCCGGGCTCAGAGCCTTGCGAGGTGCAGCAGAGAAAAACTAGCAGCTGTGCTGTGAGTCTTGTCTATGATGAGTGTGTCTTGTCTATTTTCCACTGTATTCTTTTCATCTTTTTTTTATTAAACATTTCTCAAAGTATTTTAGCCCTTACTGGTGCCTTAATAACTACAGCAAGGCTAACATGATCTATTCTCCCCTCCACGCGTCTTCAGTGCCCGGCACCTTCCTGGCACAGTGAGTCTTGACGGACTGAATTACATCACGTGTGCAGGATAAGAGATTGGACAGGATCCGTGTTCATTCCAAGACATGTCCTAAAACTCTGCTTATTTGACAAAAATCCATTCTAACAACCTATTTCCTGGGCTACTGATCTGTTCCTTAAGTTTTGAGGGAAAGACAATGTTTAATAGCATCATCTTAATAAAATACTAACTTATGTTGGCATGTACTAAATAGGGGTTTGTTTCTTCTAGTTCCGTGAAGTGTGTATACTTTTTCTGTGCTTTCCGCAGCAACTTAATTTTATTTCTTTCTTCTAGCTTGAGCTATCCTTGACATATAACATTGTATAAGTTTCAGGTGTCTAATGTGATGATTTGATACATGTATGTGTTATGACATGATTCCCACAGTAGGGTCAGTTAACACACCCATCATTTCACATAATGACAATGCGTGTATGTGTGTGTGATGAGTACCTTTAAGATCTACTCTCTTAGCAACTTTTACATATATAATACCGTATTGTTAACTGTGGTCACTGTGCTGAATATATTAGATCCCCAGAAGGTATTCATCTACTAACTGGAAGTTTGTACCTTTTCACTGACATTTCCCCATTTCCCTGCCCCTCAGCACCTGGCAACCATATTCTCCTTCTCTGTTTCTATGAGTTTGGCTCTTTTTTTTTTTCTTAGATGTCACATGCAGCAACCTAATTTTTAAAGTGTCCTATCACAGTGCCCACAGATCAATGAGCAGGATCTTGGCCATTTGTTATCCATTCATGATTTGGACATTGGTCCATCCGCTCTGGGTTCTATCTGAGCTTGCAAAATGTAATAACTAGTGAGTGCACCCACATGCCCTTCAGCTCAAAAATTGTTCCAGACCCAGTTCCCGCCACCGACTTGGATCCCTGATCCAAGGATCCTCCTCTTTGATCAGCAACCTCCTGCATGACCAAAGGCCTGGCCTCTCCTGTCTTATTATGGGGGATGTGGACTTGTCCACACCCCGATAAGACAGCCAGAGCAAGGAGATTTAGGAAAGTCATCTGGAAAGCTGCCTGTTGGTCAGAGGCAGAGCTGAAGCCCTGGCTGGGCCACAGAGGGGAGTGGCTGAGCTAGGCCAGTCCCTAGGCAAGGGTCGACGGGTCCCTGGAGCAGAAGCAGAGCCACTTCTCCGACACACCAGACCAGACACAGACCCATAGCAGAAATCTGCTCTCCGGTCCCAAAGAGGCTCTTAGAAGGAGGGAAGACTGAGTTGGGATGAAGAGAGACACAGAATCCACACTAGGTAACTTAGGGCAGAGCTATTTGCAGAAAGACATTTTAGAAGGCTTCTAGGGAGGTCACAGCTAGTGTCAAGAGTGGACAAGGAGGGCTGTGGAGCAGCAGCCAGTTTCCCTTTGAAATTGGTAGCTTGGAGCTAAAGGCCCCCGGGGAGAGCTTTTTTAGGAGCTAGCCTGTCATCTGCCTCTTGTGATCAACTTTGTTTCTCCTTGCTCCTTCCCGTGCTCCTGGCTAGCCTACAGAGAGGGAGGTCCTTCTGCCAACAGCTCCAGCCACCTGGTGGGGTACACCCATCATTCAGACAAATAAAGCCACCAAGTATGGTCTAAAAATAGGGAATAAGATCAAGAATGTTTGAGTATATTACCTCTAGACCTGGCTTGGCTTGGCTTCTGCTGATTCTTAGAGGTCTGTCCTAGGACTCTTTCTAAAAGCCTTGATTAGTTCTGCAAGTGCCCAGCTAGGATTAAGTCTGCCCGTGGAGCTGGGAGCTGATCCTCACAGCCTTGCTGTGTGGTGGCACTCACAGTTTGGTGTAGACAGATGTGGATTCAGATCCTGGCTCTACCACCTGCATGACCTTGGACAAGTTATATTTAATCTCTCTGGGACCCAGTTCTTGATTCTGGAGATAATGATACCCCTTTTAGGTAACTAGGTGGTGGACATCAAGGAGGGCACATGACGTAATGAGCACTAGGTATTATATGAGACTGATGAATCACTGATCTCTCCTTCTGAAAACTAATAATATACTAAGTGTTAATTAATTGAATTTAAATTTTAAAATGATATTCCTTTTATAATAATATTGTAGGGACTGAATGATAAACACGTATAAAAAAGTTCCAACAGTGAGTGACATATAGTAGGTGCTCAAAAACTTGTAACGGTGCCTGGTACTTTGTTGACTGGTTGTTGAGTGCTAATGCAGATTCTGAAAACATGATCTCTCAGCCAATGTAATAAGAATAATCAAAATTCTTAGCTTCCTTTTCCAAGTCTCTATAGCAGGATTAGTCCGTCATTATTACCTTAAGCTGTCAAGGTCAGGAAGAAACTTTTTCTTAAAACGCATCCTATATATTGCAATAGTTTTCTCTGGAACCTCTTTATTTTGTTAACTTACTCCCAGCAAAACTTTCCAGATGCTGTCTCTGATCTGAATATCCAGTGAAATAAGGATTGTATACAAAAAGCTGAGAAGAGTCTTTTACTTGGATATCCACAGCTTTCCCGTGTTCTGTACTCATCACTTTGCATACCAATCATGTCTGTTTTTAGATCTATCTTCTCACGTTTCCCCCTTATTTCATTCTGTTAAGAAATATGTTCTACACATCCCGGTTGAGCAGAGCCATACCACAGGGATTCTGCTCATCAAAATGGGATTGATTTGGCTTTCTCAGACAGAATCTTGTCCCTACCCACCCACCCCACTCCCACAAAATCCATGTAAGTGCTTTCCTTTCAGATTTTGTGATTAATTATGAAGCTTTAGCAACACGGTTCTGCAGAGTAATATAAACTGCCATTACTCCATCACTGATAACTACAGATTTCGCTCCAGTTACCACAGGTCTTTAAATTATTACTATTTTAATGCAATAGCCAATTTTTGTTGGAGAAAAACAAAATGACTGTGAAGAGGATGCCAGCCCATCAATCAGATAGAGGGAAGTCTCTAAACATCTAAAAGAGACCATCTGAAGGGCCAGGTATCTGCATGCTGAGGGATCTCCAGCAGCAAACGATAAAAGCCGTTGGTGGAGAGTGTGCTTAATTGAAGTCCTTTGCATGAAACCAAGGAGGGGTAAATAATTCAAGAAGCCAGCCTGATGCTCCAAGAATGACACAGGGTATACAAAACTGAGACAATATGAATAGCAGGACCCATTTATTTCCTCCCCAAACTTAAGCAGGGAAAAGTGGGAGATAGACCTACACTTCATGGAAAGTGCAATCTGGGAAGAGAAATTGAAACGGTATTCTCCCTTCGAGTCCATTTAGAGACATTTTGTAAACCTAACATTCCTACCTAGCAGAGCGAGGAATGCAGAAAGCCTTGTCTCCATGGAGAAGATTTGGACAGGCTGCTGCAGCCTGAAAAGCAGAGCCCAAAGGAAACAAAACCAAAGCCTCCCGACTGCCATTAAAATCCTCATGGGGCGCTGCCTCCCCTCCCCCTACTATAATTTCCTTTCCTAACACAGGTATATTTTGTATGGTTTTGAAAGTTGTTCCAACATTTGTTATTCAAATGGAAACATGCTTTGGGAGTGAACCGGGCAATTTGATAAGCATTTCATTTTGAAGCTGCCAGTTGACCTCCCCAAGCCTCTGACATTAAATGACCTGAAACAGATTATGCAGACCATGTCCTCAGTGAGCCTTTTCCCTCAGAATAAGAGTTTTGTTAAGATTGCCAGACAGAGGGCGCCTGGGTGGCTCAGTGGGTTAAGCCGCTGCCTTCAGCTCAGGTCATGATCTCGGGGTCCTGGGATCGAGTCCCACATCGGGCTCTCTGCTCAGCGGAGAGCCTGCTTCCCTTCCTCTCTCTCTGCCTGCCTCTCTTGTGATTTCTCTCTGTCAAATAAATAAATCTTTAAAAAAAAAAAAAAAAAAGATTGCCAGACAGAGGAGCGCCTGGATGGCTCAGTCGGTGAAGCATCTGCCTTGGGCTCAGGTCGTGATCTCGTGATCTCAGGGTCCAGGGATTGAACACTATGGTGGGGCTCACTACAGTGGGGAGCTTGCTTCCCCCTCTCCTTCTGCCCCTTCCCCCCTGCTTATGTGCACACATGCTCCCTCTCTCTCAAACAAATAAATAAAATCTTAAAAAAAAAAAAAAGATTGCCAGACAGGTAACAGTCACCGAACAGATCAAGTTGCTCATGTAATCACCGTCTGTCCCAGGAGGCTTGTCTCTGACCTGTGAGATGTAAATGAACTTTCATTCCCAGAGCTTCTGTCTCCCTCTGGCCACCGTGCCCCTGCGGCATCACCATTTCTGCTACGGGTTGCATTTTAAAGTTAACAGCCCAGGTACTAACAGTTCAAAACCTTTTTCCTTAAAAAGGAAGAAAGAAAGAAAGAAAGAAAGAAAGTCAGTCAGTCAGTCACAACCTGAGTGAGAAAGTGAAACTCACAAGCTGAGTTTCCAAAACACGACTTGAGTTTGGAGTTTGCAAACCCGAAAGCTGAGGATGCCTTGGTGAAGCTGAGGTTTCTCAGCCTTGGCACTCCTGACACTCAGACTGGATAGTTCTCTGGTGCGAGGGGGCTGAACTGTGCACCGTAGGATTTATTCCTTAGTCTTTCTGGCCAGCAATGTCTCCCCTGCCTGTTGCGACAACCAAAAATGTCTCCCAACATTGCCTAATGTTGGGGTGGGGGAGGAAGATGGGGACAGAATTTCTTCCGGTTGAGAACCATTGGTGTATATGATCTGTGCAAAAGCAAGAAAGTAAAATGATGATTTAAGAGTCAGTTCTCCTCTTACCATACACACAACCTCTCCAACACTGAATGTTACCATTTTGCAAAACTCTTAGCCAATGAAGTGGCAATCGTTCTGTTATTACGTAATCACAGGGCTCTCCAAGATGTGTGTGCCACATTATCTGCTAAGAGCATGGAGAGACCAGCCCCAGGCTAGTCCTGGAGTTGTACAAGTGGGATGTTGTCCGGGTTCTCTGCAGTGATCCTGGTGCAGAAGTAAACGGGCCTCAGCAGCATTCACTCAATCCAGGGCTAAGTTGGGTTATGTGGGTGTCGTTTTCCCTTCTAATAGGTCACGTTCATCATCTAAACGCTTTAGGAATTGAAATCTACCCAGCATGTAGTAGTTACTCAGTGTTGGGTCTGTTATCAAAGGAACGAGACTGAGGCAAAGTGAACGTTATGCGAAGCCTTATTCTATGCCAAGCATTGGAAGTCAGACTGACCGGCCAGGGTCGCCTCCGAAGAGAGCAACCCCCCCTTTGGTCTTACAGGCTAGTTTTATAGGGCACAACCACAGACCTTTACATATGTGGGTTTGGCTGATTGGATGTCTCCTACCTGTGTGTTTTAGTAACGGTTACCCGGAACCGATACAACAAAATGGCCTTATTTTAGGTATGTGTTTTAGCAACAGTTACCTGGAACTGATATCAGTAACTGCTGAGGCATTTATTAAACAACAAAATGTCCGTTTTCCTTTTTCCTTTGCCTTCTCTTTTTCCCTCACACTTACTGCCCTGGGATTACACACACACACACACACACACACACACACACACACACACCCTCCAGTAAAGTGTTAACCTATGTTTTGCCTTAGGTTCTGTTTTCTAGAGATCCCAAGCCAAAACATAAACTTATGCCCTTTTTTTTTTTTAATATTTTATTTTATTTTGACAGAGAGAAACCACAAGTAGGCAGAGAGGCAGGCAGAGAGAGAGGAGGAAGCAGGCTCCCTGTGGAGCAGAGAGCCCAATGTGGGGCTCGATCCCAGGACCCTGGGATCATGACCTGAGCCGAAGGCAGAGGCTTTAACCCACTGAGCCACCCAGGCGCCCCAACTTATGCCCTTTTATTTATAAAATAGCTGCCACTCATACCTCAAAAGTCCAAGAAAAAAATAAAGACAAAATCCCTCTTTAATACGTTACTCCTTACTGATGATAGCTAATAAATATTCTGAAAGGAAAAAAAAAACCAGCTATATGTATGGATATAAGGAACAGTGCATCAAGATGGCACTCAATGTGTCTTCATGGTCTCCTTATATCTGCCCTAACCACCAGCTGCTTTTATCTTGCTTTTAGATAAAAAGGACGTGCTAACACTCATTTGAGCAGAAGGCTATATTTGTCCTACTGTGATGGTATCTGTAGGATGGAAAGTGTCAGTCATCCTGAAATCAAGTCCTCGCTCTGCTTACTAGCTGTTTGACTTAAGAAAATCATAATATCTCTAACTAGATATTTCCTCAGAAATATCTAGAAGGAAAACCATCTGCGTCACCTTTCTCATGGGCTGGTATGACATGGTGAGAGCACTTTGAAACACCATTCAGACGTGTTTTAACTGTAAGAGGAGATAAGGAAATGACTTTCTAATTTAGGCTTCCAAAATTTCCCTTGCTAAGAATCATGACATGCTTCAGTAAGAAAATATAAAGGAATAAATCACTTAAATCTTCGTAAACATCTTCAAAGACAATAAGTAAGATTAAAAGCTAAAGAATTGAGACTTCTGACCAAGATGGAATAAAAGAGATTAGGTTTTGCCTCCCATGTGAAATAAATAAAAGAAAAAGAAAAAAATTTAAAAAAAAAACAATTTTCAAGATACCTTTTATCAAGCACTGAGGTGATTTCTTGAGAGAAAGGAAAGAAATGCAGTGAGCCTGAGGATTGCTGTTACTGCTGTTGAGTTTCCCAGGGACAGAGCAGGAAGAAGGAAACCTTGTGGAAACTGCGCAGAGCGGTGAGTCCAAGAGACCAAGGTGACTGGGGTCAGAGGACAGAGTACTAGAGATGTGAGCAACCCCGGAGAGAACTCCGGAGATCTGCTGAGGGTTCCCTTCCTGTATCCAGCCAAGTGCTAAGCAGTGCACGCCTATGAGCGAACTACCTGAAACTGAGAGAAAACCACCCAAAAGGATTAGCTGGTGCTACACCAGGCTTGGAATAGTGCCTTCTCCTGCCAACCGGACTGGAGAACCTCTTAATTCACAAGGTACTAGGAAGAGTACTTGGAAGAATCTTGCCTGCACAGTGGGGAATAATGGGCTGTGCACTAAATGCTGTTCTGGTCCTGCCCAGTAAATCTTTTTTTCCCCAAGTTTTTATTTAAATGCCAGTTAGTTAAAATACAATGCAACACTAGTTTCAGGTGTAGAATTTAGTGATCCATCACTCATATACTCTTCATAGTGCTCTTCATAGTGCTCTCCTTAATCTCCATCACCTGTTTCATCCCTCCCTCACACCACCCACCTCCACTCTGGTAACCTTCAGTTTGTTCTCTATAGTTAAGAGTCTGTTTCTTTGTTTACCTTCCTTTTTCCCCCTTCTATGTTCATTTGTTTTGTTTCTTAAATTCCACAGATGTGTGAAATAATATGGTACTTGTCTTCCTCTGACTGACTTATTCCACTTAGCATAATGCACTCTGGCCTCAGCCACATTGTTGCACATTGCAATATTTCATCCTTTTCTTGGCTGAGTAATATATACACACAGAGATATATTACATATACAACATATATATATCTCGCATCTTTTTTCTAAGATTTTATTTATTTGAGAGCACAAACAGGGAGAGGAGCAGAGACAGACTCCCCACTGAGCAGGGAGCCTAGGGCGGGGCTTGATCCCAACCCTGGGATGGTGACCTGAACAGAAGGCAGACTCTTGACTGAGCCCCCCAGGCACCCCAATACCACATCTTCCTTACCCATTCATCTGTTGATGGACTTTTGGGTCTTTCCATGATTTGGCTATTGTTGATAATGTGATAATGCTGCCATAAACACTGGAGTGCATGTACCCCTTCAAATCAGTATTTTCGTATCCTTCAGGTGAATACCTAGTAGTGCGATTGCTGGGTCGTAGGGTAGCTCTATTTTTAACTTTTTGAGGAATGCCCATACCATTCTCCAGAGTGGCTGTACCAGTTTGCATTCCTATGAACAGTATAAGAAGGTTCCCCTTTCTCCACATCCTCACCAATACCTGTTGTTTCCTGTGGTGTTAATTTTAGCCATCCTGACTGGTGTGAGATAATATCTCATTGTAGTTTTGATTTCTATTTCACTGATGATGAGTGATGATGAGCATATTTTCGTGTGCCTGTTAGCCATCTGGATGACTTTGGATAGTCTTTGGGAAAAAGTCTATTCATGTCTTCTGCCCATTTCTTAACTGGATTATTTGTTTTTTGGGTATTGAGTTTGATAAGTTCTTTATACATTTTGGGTACTAATCCTTTATCAGATATGTCATTTGCAAATATCTTCTATCATTCTGTAGGTTGCCTTTTAGTTTTGTTGATTGCTTCCTTTGCTGTGCAGAAGCTTTTTATTTGGATGAAGTCCCAATAGTTTAATTTGGCTTTTTTTTTTTCCTTTGCCTCCAGAGACCTATCTAGTGAGAAGTTGCTACAGTTGATGTCAAAGAGGACAACTGCCTGTGTTGTCCTCTAGTATTTTGATGGTTTCCTGTTTCACATTTATATCTTTAATCCATTTTGAATTTATTTTTGTATAAAAATAAATTTTGTATAAGAAAGTGGTCCAGTTTCATTCTTTTGCATGTCACTATCCAGTTTCCCAACACCATTTTTGAAGAGGCTGTTTTTGTTCCATTAGATATTCTTTCCTACTTCGCTGAAGATTAATTGCCCGTATAGGCGTGGGTTCACTTCTGGGTTTTCTATTCTGTTCCATTGATCTACGTGTCTGTTTTTGTGCCAGTACCATACTGTCTTGATCAGTACAGCTTTGTTATACAGCTTGGAGGCCAGAATTGTGATGCCTCCAGCATTGCTTTGTTTTTTTACGCTTGCTTTGGCTATCCAGGGTCTTTTGTGGTTCCATACAAATTTTAGGCTTGTTCTAGCTGTGAAAATGTTGATATTTTGATAGGCATTGCATTAAATGTGTAGATTGCTTTAGGTAATATGGACATTTTAACAATGTTTGTTCTTCCAATCCATGAGCATGGAATGTTTTTCCATTTCTTTGGGTCTTTAATTGCTTTCAGTTGTTTTATGGTTTTCAGAGTACAGATCTTTTACCTCTTTGGTTACGTTTATTCCTAGGTATCTTATGGCTCTTGATGCAATGGTAAATGGGATCAATTCCTTGATTCTCTTTCTGCTGCTTCATTATTGGTGTATACAAATGCAACAGATTTCTACACGTAGCTATTGTATCCTGCAACTTTACTGAATTTGTATATCAGCAATTTTTTGGTCAGCCCAACAAGTCTTAAAACCAAAATCTGAAAGGATCAAGTTGTTTCCAAGTAACTAAACTGCATTCCAGAACAAAGCTCAAGAATATTTATAGGAATACAAAAATATCTAACACCCAACACAGTCAAAATGATGATGCCTGGCATCCAATAAAAACTACCAAACATGCAAAGAAATACCAGATGTTAGAATTAGCCACAGATGTTAAAAGTTATAATTGTAGGGGCACCTGGGTGGCTCAGTGGGTTAAGCCCCTGCCTTTGGCTCAGGTCCTGATCTCAGGGTCCTGGGATGGAGCCCCACATTGGGCTCTCTGCTCAGCAGGGAGTCTGCTTCCCCCTCTCTCTGCCTGCCTCTCTGCCTACTTGTGATCTCTCTGTCAAATAAATAAATAAAATCTTTTTTAAAAAGTTATAATTGTATTTAAGATATTCAAAACCTTAGAGACATAGATTTTTTTAAAGATGCAAGCCAAACATCTAGAGATGAAAACTATA
This sequence comes from Meles meles, assembly GCF_922984935.1. Lineage (NCBI taxonomy): Eukaryota > Metazoa > Chordata > Mammalia > Carnivora > Mustelidae > Meles > Meles meles. The sequence goes on along the minus strand of NC_060066.1, from coordinate 151,772,639 downwards.
ATGTCCGAGCTGAAGATATCCAGGATGAGATTAACAGTGTATCCATATAGTAAAATACTATTCAGCAATGAAAAGGGACAAATGATGGATGTATATTGATGAATCTCAGAATAACTGGACTGAGTGAACGAATGCAGATAAAAAAGATAGCATGCTGTTTAAATCCTTTTACATGAAATTCTAGAGGATGCAAAATAATCTATAGTTAGAGAAATGTAGGATCAATGATTACCAGGTAGGGGGGGCAAGAGGAAGGAATTCATTTCCAAAGGGCACAAGGACACTTTTGAGGGTGATAGTTATGTTTGCTGTTTTTATTTTTATGGTGATTTCACAGGTATACAGACATAGATGTCAAAACTTACCAATTTGTACACTTTAAATATATGTGGCTTATTGTATGTTGATTTTAATTCAGCAAAGCTTTAGTTTTTAAAGACTGAAGAGATATGCATGTATTTAAAAAGACACTGCCCAACTTGGGACATAGAGGACTCATAAATAAAACCACATTTTTAAATATTTAAATTTTTGTAAAATTTAAAGAAATGGTAAGATGTTTACATCTGTAATTTTTATTACATCTAAGCCTATAGTGTCTACGGACTGCATCTATTGTATAGTATCTATAGCATCTAGAATCGTAACTAAAACTTGGTTTGAGGGCTCTTTCGTTTTTTAGCAGTACATGGAAGATGTCCCCCCATATTTTCCCCCATATTTTCATGGTTCTTTTCATTAAACCCTAAGAGCTAGGAAGCACAAGGTCAATCTCAATTATCATTTTTTCCAACACTTACTTTACATATTAAGAAAACTCTACACATTTTTCTTAAAGATTTTTTTTTTTTAATTTATTTGACAGAGAGAGATCACAAGTAGGCAGAGAGGCAGGCAGAGAGAGAGAGGAGGAAGCGGGCTCCCCACCAAGGAGAGAGCCCGATGCGGGGCTCGATCCCAGGACCCTGGGATCATGACCTGAGCCGAAGGCAGAGGCTTTAACCCTCTGAGTCACCCAGGTGCCCCTCTACACATTTTTCTTAAGCATAAGTGAGTGACTGTACCCTTACTCCCGATACCCTTCTCCGTCTGATATGTGGTCTCAGCTGAAAAACTCTCTCATGAAAAAGCTGAAAAACTCTGCTTATGACTCAAGGGCTTTAATTCAGTTCCTGTTGACCTGCTTCATTAGAGACACAGTGCTGTGATGCCTGCCCATTCTATTTGGGAATGAACTAATTTGTGTCTTCTCTTGTTCCCTGTCTGTCCCGACTGTGCCCAGTTTGACGCTGACCGAGACGAGGATGAGGTGTTCTATGACATCAGCATGGCAGTTGACAGCAAGTTATTTCCAAACAAAGAAGCTGCGGCAGGTAAGTCACTGTGTCCTTCGGGCCACCGTATGGCCTGACCACCTGCCAAGTGTCTGGAGCTTTGTAATATCGAAGCACAGCAATCTGCTGTAAGGCTTTAAGGATGACACTATCCTCAGAGCTTTATACTTTCTGGTTTAAAAATAAAGGTACAAAACAAAATAGAAAAGAAGGACTCTCCATCTGGCCCTTATAGTTAATGGTTTTTTTTTTTTTTTTTTTTTTTTTTTTGACAGACAGATATCACAAGTAGGCAGAGAGGCAGGCAGAGAGAGAGAGGAGGAAGCAGGCTCCCTGTTGAGCAGAGAGCCCAATGTGGGGCTCGATCCCAGGACTGAGCCACCCGGGCACCCCATAGTTAATGTTTTTCCTCCAGTCATTGCACATGTAAATTAGCAGGCAGTCCCAGTGTAACATAGGACGTCTGTTACTATAATTGAAAAAACCGAATCTAGCCCATTCTTTGTGCAACAATTAAAAGTTACAGTTCCTCCAGGACTCCTTAACTCTATTTGTCTCTGCCTCACCCCCTTGGGAAAAGCCTCCCCTTCTGTCAGAGAGCTACTCCTATCCCAACCCACAGCTCCCATGTTGGCTCTGTGCCTTCCCTTCCTAAGCGCACACACCTAGAAGTTGGACGTTGTGGCAGTGCGGGGCTATCACACTCCCTTCTGTAGGCAGTACTCACAGTTCTGTCCTTGACCCTTTTCTCACTCTCTTTGACTGTCTGACTCTGTTCAACTCATTGTTCCTCGTGATCTCAGCTATCAGCTGCATGCGGCTGACTCTCAAACCTTCATCCCAGTCCTGACCTTTCTTCTCAGTAATGGCGTCAGTGGGTAAAGACCAAAAGAGCTCTGGACTGTAAGGAAAAAGATTAAACACTTAAAATGTTCAACCATATTTGATTTGAAGCACCCTAAGAGTAGCTTCAAAGAAAGGCAGAATAAAAAGAAAGGCAAGGATGTAGTCTTTCTGGGCAGCCCCACCGTGAACAGATAATAATGTACACTCACCTGCCTGGTTGTCCAGTGATAGTTACAATAAGATGGCCTACAGCTGGGAAAGAAGGAATACTGAGAAGCTTGTGTGATCATATAAACCAGAGTCCTGCTGCTCCGGAAAATGCTATGACACCTGGGCGTTGTAGGTCAATCTTTTATTTAGAACATTTACTCAGACGTCTACCAACAAATATCTAATTGTTAGGTGTCCTCAGTTTGCCCACACAGTGGAGTAGAGGAGCTGATTTAAGCTCCCCCTTGTATTTTTTTCTAATTTTTAAAAAATGTTAATTCCAGTATAGTTAACATATACAGTGTGATATTAGTATCAGTGTACAATAAAGGGATTCAGTAATTCCATGCATGACTCAGTGCTCATCATGATAAGTGTATTCTTAATCCCCTTCATCTCTTTCACCCATCCCCCACCCACCTCCCGTCTGGTTACCTTCAGTTTGTTCTCTACGGTTAAGGGTCTGTTTCTTGGTTTGTCTCTCTTTTTTTCTTTTGTTCATTTGTTTTCTTTCTTAAATTCCACATGTGAGTGAAATCGTATGGTATTTGTCTTTCTCTAACCGACTCATTTCAGTCAGCATTATACCCTCCAGATCCATCCATGTTGTTGCAAATGGCAAGATTTCATTCCCTTTTTATGGCTGTATATATTCCATTGTACATATAAACCACATCTTTTTTTTTTTTAAACAGACTTTTTTTTTTAAACCTCCCATTCGTTTATTTGACAGAGAGAGAGACACAGCGAGAGAGCGAACACAAGCAGGGGGAGTGAGAGAGGGAGAAGCAGGCTTCCCAATGAGCAGGGAGCCGATGCGGGGCTCAATCCCAGGATCCTGGGATCATGACCTGAGTCGAAGGCTCAACGACTGAGCCACCCAGGCGCCCAGTGTTTTTGTATTCTTTGGGTAAATACTCAGTAGAGGAATTACTGGATGATATGGTAGTTCTATTTTCAATTCTTTGAGAAACCTCCATGCTGTTTTCCACAGTGACTGCGGCCGTTTCCATTCCCACCGACAGTGGGAGGGTTCCTTTTTCTCCATATCCTTAAAGCTGCCTTCTTTAGAACACTTGACCCTCTACTTCGTGGCTCCTTAATGGCATTTCTCCAAGGCGGCCTTATCCTGTAGCCACGCAGCAGCGCTAGCCTCCAAGCTCGTGGGCAAACTGCGTGTGGGCAGGTGCGGTATCCTCAGTGTGCTCAGCACCTGCCCCGTAGCGGAGGTTTCCGGGGAACTCGTCTTTCCTCTCTATATCTCCAGACTTTTGAAGAGCAGAGTCGGCTCACAATCTCAGCTCCCACAAGCTCCCCTCCACGCCTCAGAAGCCTGAAAGCGGAGTTCTGTCCCAGCCTTAAAATAAGCCTGGTCTATCTATAACAGCTCTTGGTTGAGGAAGTGAGAAGGGGGGACTATGGTAAACCAGAAACACGTGGTGCTGCCCCTACAGGAGGCAGCCCCTTGGAAGCCCCATGTTATGGTTGCCATTAAGGAACGGGCCAATGGTTGCTGGATCTTTCTCTGTTTCAACAGAAAATAGAGCCTGCATCTGTAGGTGAAATCCTCAGGCTTGTAAATGCTGCTCACTCACCCAGTCAAACAAGCCAGGTCCGTGGCCCCTGCTCTGTGAATTGCTAGCCCCCAGGTTTTGTCCCTCAACTTTTCCCTTCTATCTGGTCCCTCTCTGCAGAATCTCAGCCACCCTACAGCTCCCACATCACTTCATGGCTTTCCATTCTTCTTTCAAATTTTTTAAATAAAAATTGGTCATGGGGGCGCCTGAGTGGCTCAGTGGGTTAAGCCTCTGCCTTCGGCTCAGGTCATGATCTCAGGGTCCTGGGATCGAACCCCACACCGGGCTCTCTGCTCAGCAGGGAGCCTACTTCCTCCTCTCTCTCTGCCTGCCTCTCTGCCTACTTGTGATCTCTGTCAAATAAATAAATAATCTTTAAAAAAATTTGATCATGATGATCTGGCATGCATATACATAGCGAAATGACTACTAAAGTTAAGATAAGTAGTATATCTTCTCTTCATCCAGTCACCATTTTTCTGTATTTAACGAGAGCACCAGAAATATATTCTCTTAGCAAATTTCCGGTACTTTTTTTTTTTTTTTTAGATTTTATTTATTTATTTGACAGAGAAAGAGGGAATACAAGCATGGGTAGTGGGCAGAGGGAGACGCAGGCTTCCCGCCAAGCAGGAAGCCCAATGCGGGGCTTGATCCCAGGACCCTGGGATAATGACCTGAGCTGAAGGCCAATGCTTAACGACTGAGCCACCCAGGTGCCCCAAATTTCCAGTACTTAAGACAATGTTATTAACTATAGTCATCAGGCTGTACATTACATCCCTAGAATTGCTCATCCCACGTAATGCAACTTTGTATCCTTTGGCCAGCATCTTCCGGTTTCCCCCACCCCCATGCCTTGACAACCATTGCTCTCCTCTCTGCTTCAGTGAATTTGTTTTTAGACCCCACCCTATCAGTGAGGTCATGCAGTTTTTCTCTCTTAAGGGAGCCAGGCAAAAATGTCCCTATCCTCACGGCCCATGCCAATCATCATTCCTCTGGAACACCGTGGGAGTGCAGTCCCTGTTCTTTATCCCCACTGACTTGTCAGGGCTTTGTTATTCTTAGCCAGCCTTTGACCTCATCCCTGGTCTCTTACCTCATCCCTAGCCTCTCCCATCCATTCGGAATCCTGTTGCTGTCATGGGCTCCTCGTCCAAAGCAGCTCTGACTACCCTGCCTCCCCAACAAAACGAAACAAAGCAAAACCTTCAATGACTCCCTGCAGGCTGAGCCCCAGTGTCCTTACCATGACAGAAATACTCTTAGCTTTGCTGCAGTGGTCCTCCTCCTGCCCCGGCATTGCCTCCCCCTACTCCCAAAACCCCAACCAGCTTCCTCCAGCTCCAAGAACGTCCCAGGCACCTTCCTGCCTCTGGCCATTTGCACGAGTTACTTGGTATCCCTGCCCCCGTGTGCATCCTCTCTACTCTCTCACCCCCTAGACCCTCCTTCAGCCGGCAAGATCCTATTTCATATCTTAGTTTAAACGTGATTTTCCTCAGGAGGCATTCTCAGCCTCCCTCCCAGACTAGATTAGACTTCAGCACAGTTCCCTTATTTTTCCTTCAGGGTGTTTATCACACTTGTGATCATATAATCCGGTATAGGACTGTTTGTTAAAAATCTATTTCCGTTATTAGAGTGCAAGACTTTATGAAGATGGAAAATGTGTGTGTGTGTGTGTGCGCGCGTATGTGTATGTGTGTTTGATACGCAGTGTGAATCTCATTAGAGATACCACAGAAGCCCCCTTTCACCCAGCTGGTCACCTCAGCCGGGCCACTTGTCTGAGTATGTGGACTCATAGCCTCTCCTCCTCTCTTCTGGTCTCTTTGACCTCTCTCTTTTCCTTCCTCCCCCTCCCCTGTCATGGAGTAACTGGAAAATCACTCCTGCCGGCTTGCCCCAAACAGTTCCAACTCCAGATCCTTTGAGGAGCTCACCTTCTAGTCCCAAATACCTTCCAGATATTTTTTCAAAGAAATGCAGTGCTCTTCAAAGGAATTCTAATGCAAACTTCCGTAACAATTTCCATGCCTGTTGGAATAAGAGCTGGGCTCTCCGTGCCTGACGCCTGAGGCACGCAGAAGAATTTCAGGTTTGTGGAGTGAATGGAGAAGATCAAGAACTGCAAAAGCAAGATGTCTGTGTCCTTTTATTCTTTTTTCAGTCATCCAGCATGTATGTATGTATCAAATGCATAGAATTTCTAAGTTTTGTTCTTAAATTTAGAGATCTAAATTAAATTTAGATGAAATACAACGCCACCTAAAGCTGCTTACAGTGGAGCCGAAGAGACAGGACAAGAGAAAGCCTGCCTTGGGGACGGCGGGTGGGGGGCACCGATGATGTTAGAGGGGCTTTATCTATAGGTCCCCTTCACAGCCCAAGAAGCTCTGCCTTGCAGGAGTGCCCCTCGATTTGGGACTCAAGCGGGAGGAGCACCTTCCTTAAACTTCAGAGTAAAGATCCATGAGAAGGAGAAAAGTCTGTGACATTGTCCCAGAAGGCAATATGGTTAGCTTTCCAGTACCTCTTAGGCCAATTTGTATCATCTTCCCTCTTAAATTTAGGGAGACAACCTGAAAATAATCTTTCCGAAGATGATCCTACATCCGAAATGGGTGACGCTGTGTGCTCCCTGCGGGATTCTATTTCAGCTCTGTATCTACAGAAAGAATATTTTGAAATCTGAAAGAAGTCGAGAAATTCAAAATAGGGGGAAGTGAAAGCTATCACTTTCACAAAATGCCCTAATTTTGCTGTCCCTTTTGAATTATGAGATCATTGCAGGTGTTTTATGCATTAAATGGTTCAATGAAAGAAGGCAAAAATGTGTACATATATCTACATTTACCTCCTTCTTCTGTATGTCAAACATTAGACTATTATTAAAGGTCCCATTTTCAGCAAACCGAGCAACCAATGCTAAAAGAACATGAAAGCTATTCAGTCACTATCTGAGCCGATAATGACAGCCATTGTCTAGTGCTTCCTATGATTTATTAGTATTGTTGCCAGGAGCAACAATGTGTCAAGAAATTCCATCCCTTAATGATACAATAAAATTTCTGCTGAAAGCATTTTATTAGGAAAGCCAGTCTCTTCTTTGTAAGCACAAGTTTTTTTTTTAAAAGGTTTTTTTCCCCCTTAAACAAAGATCTCTTCATTCAACCATTGCTGGAGATAGTTTTCTAACACTCTTGTTCCAGTTTAAATATTAACATGTAATTATCTGTTAACCAGGTTGTTTAAGAGCTCTTCAAAATTTGTACTTTTTTAAAACAACTGAAAGAACAGTTTCTAATTAAATAAAATAAGTAGGACACAGGAAAAGAGGCTATATGTTTAATAGGCCTTTGTGTTCAGATCACATTGCTCATTTCACATGAATCACTCCAAATACAGTGGAGACGAGGGTATCGTTTGACTCCAAGTACCTATCACCACTCCTATGAGTCCGTGGTGGGTAATATCCATATTATGGAAACAATAAAAGCTTTTATTGATATAGACGGTGATGCTGTCTATATCAGCCACTCAGAAAGGAGCATCAGTTGTCCCAGAGTGGAGTGGAACTCCTTGATTGCAATTCTGGTTCTCCCATGTTCACAGCCACGTGGTGACTTGCCTCATCACCAGCCATCCACTGTTACTCATTTTCTGAGAATGTGGAAGAGACGGCAGACTCCACCAAGTCCCGTCCCATAGGGTACTGTGAGAGCGATCATATTCGTAAAGCTGTTTGGACCGCCCCTGCTGAAACTTCGGAGTAGGCAAGATATGTTGGGAGCTATGACTTCTGTCTTTGATCTCACTTTCTGTAGGACCTAGGCCAAGTTATTTGACTTCTGAAAAGCTCATCTTCTTCTTTTCTAAAATTGGGGGTGGGGGGGTGGTGGTATTCTATGAAATACTGATCCTAAAACTTCCCATGATTCTATAATGGAAAAATGCATGTTTACTTCTGACATCTTGACTGCCCCACAATACATAAGGGCAAACTGATCCAAAATGGGCTTCAAGACAATCAAATATTTTGGCTCTCAGATACACCTTATAAAATTTCTTATTTAAAATATAGCAAAAGCATAAAGATAGAAGAATTACATATAATGGCACTACTTTGTAGAATTAGACATAAAATTAGAGTTTCCATATGACCGCTCTAGTCTCACTTTGTTAATAGCATATGGTGCGTTGTCTTGCCCACTCCTTTCTGGCAACCACCTTATCAGCAATGGACTTGGCAAGGGCTGCTCTCACGATGTGATGGCATCACCCACACTGTGCTCTGACCGCCTCTGGCAACCCCACAGTTACTCACTTCTCCAAAATTCTTTGATGGGTCAAGTATCTTTTCTCTGAAAAATCTTTTCTTTTAAGATTTTATTTATTTATTTGAGAGAGAGTGAGAGAGAGCATGAGAAGAGAGAAAGTCAGAGGGAGGAGCAGACTCCCGGCAGAGGTGGGAGCCCGATGCAGGACTCAGTCCCGGGACTCCGGGACTTGACCCCCGGGACACCTGAGCAGAAGGCAGTGGCTTAACCAGCTGAGTCACCCAGGCGCCCCTCCACTCTGAAAAATCTTATTGTCCTTAAAAAAAAAGGGCAAAGATACACAAAAACAAGGTTGTGACTGCTTAGTACTTAGACAGTATGACAATGGGCAAGTCCTTAGTTGATTTGATAAACAGTGGGGGTAATCAGGAGCGGGAAAAAAAATAACAGGAGAAGAGATGAGAAAAGACTGTGTGAGGACAAACCTTGAAACTCTCTTTGGAAGAAAGGATGAAAGTGGCGTCTCTGGGAGAGCTCTCTATCTGAAAAGCCATGTGAGATGCTTGACGTTTCAAATGTTCATTAAACATGAGTCAGTGTGTCTTCTGACCAAGAATTATTTGCAAGGACAGGTCTACAGTGAAATGTGGAGTGGTTTGTTTCTTCACAAGGACATACAGCATTTTATGGGCAGCACTGAATTCTGTCTTTCTGGCTAGTTAGGGGATATGTATTTCCTGGGGGGAAAGAGTCATTAAAGAGGATGATAAATCAGTTGTGCTTCAGGAGCCCCATTATGAAAATTACCAGTTTAAGTTTGAGCCATGAGGATTAATGGGTAAGCAAATTAATGTAACCTGTAGTACCTAGGATGGGGGAAAACTCCCTATTAATAACTTCAGTTAACCTGACGTTTTTCATCATCAGAGACTAAGGTGACCCAAAGCCTGGAGGAAAAACTTGTCAGGTTTTCATGGAAGGAACAAACTCAGCCCCACTTATTTCTGGAACTTCCTTGCTCTTCTCCCACTCCACAATTTGCTCATGGTGTTCGCTCTATCTCCTTTACTGCTACACACCCCAAAACTGCTTCCCCTGCTGGACCATCCTTACTCACCCTCAAAATTCAGGCTCATAGATTTATTCCTTGTGATTAGTTCTTACTTCCATCATCACCTCCACTTCTAGTTGGAATTAGAAGCTCTATTTTTTTTTTTAAGATTTTGTTTAATTATTTGACAGAGTAGCCAGAGAGGCAGGCAGAGAGAGAGAGAGAGAGAGAGCAGGGAAGCAGGCTGTCCACTGAGCAGAGAGCCCAATGTGGGGCTCGATCCCAGGACCCTGAGATCATGACCTGTGCCAAAGGCAGAGGCTTTAACGCACTGAGCCACCCAGGTGCCCCAACTTAGAAGGTCTTCATTTTGGTTTCTGAACCTTGCTGTTGACAAATCAGTCTCCTCCACGGGACTGTCTTCTTCTTAAGCCAGGAAACAGTGTCTAGAATATCTATATTTTCTATCTAGGAGCCCAAACATGGTGCCCAGCAGAGGAGAAGAGTCTAAAAATGTTTGTGAATTTAATGTAACCATAAGAAGATACGGAAACCTAGTGGGAGATAGTTTTCTATAGAACTATGCACAGCCTTCATCAGGTCTTCTTTTCTTTCCTCTTAGGTTCGAGTGACCTTGATCCTTCAATGATGTTGGACACTGGAGAGACCATTGATACAGGCTCTGACTATGAAGATCAGGTAACTGAAGTCTAAAAATATCTCTCTATTGAGATGTTTTTAATTTTAAACTTTGTGTTTTATGAAAATTAGGATTATAAATCACTTTTGAGGTGTTTACAGGTAACAGCATATTCCATGATAAATCATACTAACCTACAACTTCAGCCCCCCTCCCCTTCCCCATAGTGTCAAAACAGCAATTAATTAAGGAAAGATTTGTGGTTTGAGTTACATGAGAAGGAAGTGAGGTTATGTGAGGTTCTCTCGTGCAAGAATTTGCCTGTCTCCTCGATCCCTTTCCAATCAGGAACTAACAGTATTTACTGAGTACTAGCTACAGGCTCTGGATTCTGCTTTTCTATTTCTAACCTTTGAAAAGGACTAATGACCAACAACAACACAGCCAAGAAGTCAAATATATTTTCTATTTTAATAAAACCAGAGAAATTTATCTGGGTCATTTTCCTCTCAGCGGAAGAACTCTCCCTCCTGCTGTATTTTAATAATCCAAAATAGTTGGAAAATGATCTAACTCTCTAATTAGGCTTTTTGTTTAAAAAGAGGGTAATGTCTGAAACTTCCTTCTACTGCTCATCAGTACTCCTCTTCGATGGCTGAAAGTCGAGTGAGCATGAGGGCTTTTCCCCCCATCTTCAACGTATATATGCCACGAATAAAGCAGATAGATCTAACGAGTGTCCAAATGTAATGGCTGGCTATGCATTTCATATTCATATTCAGAAGATATTTTCAAGGGACATCTTGGTGGCTCAGTTGGTTAAGCATCTGCCTTCAGCTCAGGTCATTCTATGGGGTCCTGCGATGGTCCCATGTAGGGCTATGCACTCAGTCTTCTTCTTCCTCTCCCTCTGCCCCTCTACCCCGCTGGTGCTCTCTCTCATGCATGCGCTCTCACTCTCTCTCGCTCTCTCAAATAAATAATAAAATCATTTAAAAAAACAAAGAATCCATTTTCATGAGCACTAGGTTCTTTCTTTTATATTAAATAGCAAAGAGAAAATATTGACAAGTGATATAATAGGTACTGTGTATTTATAATATTTTTAGCATTTATTAACACTTAATACATACCGAGCATTGTGCCAAGTTCCTTAGTTTTATTCTCTCACTAATCCCTTACAACAGCTCTAGGAAATAGGAATTATTATCTTTATTTTATAGATAAGAAAATAAAGACTCAAAGAGTAATTTGCCCACAGTTAAAAATAGTTTCACAGTGGGGAAGTGAACTTAGGGCACATTTCCTCACATCTGCGCCATACTGCCTCCTAACTCAGCCTCCAAGGATAGGCCACTCAGTGATAGATTTTAGGAGCCTTTTCAGTTGCTCATTCCCAAGACCCTAGGAGAGGCAAATTCCAAACATCACTACTGAAGGGGAGCTCATGATCCAAAATTACAGGCTGCATAAAGACATGGACCATTACCGGATAACCAGCTGATTCAAAAAATGGAAGGTTTCACACCCCAAGAACTAGAGCGAACAAGAAAGTCTGAAAGAAATTCCAATATAGAAATACTTAAAATATTCAAGAAGATAAAAGGAAGATAAACCATGAAACAAGTACAGAAAAGAATGGGAAGGAAGAGGCAAGAAGGAAAAGGAAAGAAATAGAAATTCTAGGCACAAAAAATACTGTCATTGAAATAAAAATTCCATTAACAGTTGGAATAGCAGACTAGACACAGCTGAAGAAACTAAATGACAGAACTGAGGAAATCGCCTTAGAATAAACCAGAAAGCTAAACAGTTGTCAAATGTAAGAAACAATTCAGGAGTCACTGAGGATAGATTGATTGGGCCAACATACTCGAAAAAGAGTTCCAGGAGGAAATAGAGAAGGGATGGAGCAGAGGCTCCCTTTTATTTATTCTTTGATTTGTTTTTTTATTTTAACAGATAATAGTTGAGAATTTTGCAGAGATGAGAAACAACACAAGTCCCCAGATTGAAGGAGCACATCCAGTTCTGAGCAGGATAAAAACAATGAAAACAAAACTCTTCCCTATTCTTTTTTTTCAATTAGTCATTTAACAAACACTAATTGAGCCCCTACTGTATGCCAGATACTGTGTAGGTACTTGAAATGTGTAATTGTAAAAAATGCGCAAGAAGTTTACATTCTAGTGGAGAAGACAGATACTAAATAATCAACGTGATAAATGAGTAAATTCTCTAGATGTCAGAAGTGGTGAGTCCTATGAGAAAAGGAAACGTAGAATAAGGTAAGAGGATTAGGAGTGCTGGGGTCAGGATAGTATTAAATAGGATGGCCTCATTAAAGAGGGACGACCTGGCAGGGACTTGGCATATAATGTGAAATTTAGAACACCGAAGACAAAATAAAATACCAAAAGTCAAAAGGCATTACCTATAAAGGAACAGCAATTTTGGTGACAGCAGAGTAAAAAAAGGCAAGAGCTTGCATTTCTCGAGCACCCGTTATAAGCCAAACACTGTGTGTTATGGTGTACGTGCATTACTGCTAATCCTTCCAAAAACTCAAGAAGGTAGCTCCATGTATCCCCAGTTTACAGCAGAGGACACAGAAGCTCATGGAAGTTAAGACGCCTCCCAAGACAACCCAGCTAGTGAGCTAGGGAGTCAGGAGACAGACTTTGATCGGCTTGGCACCAAAATCTAGTTTTTCCTTTTACCGTTCACAGTAAAGCCTCTGTCCGGGTCGCTGATGATCTATTGCCAATTCCACTTAGCACTTCTCAGTTATCTTTTTGGACCTCTGCTGCATTTTATTCCCCAGAACTGTACCATAAAGTGTTGTGTGGTAAATACCTTAGGCTGTGTGAGCCGTAGGCCTATGTAGGGATTGTTGAGCAAAGGCAGCCATAACCCTATGGAAACAGAGGCATACGGCTGGGTGCCAGTAACGCTTTATGTATTGATACTGAAACTTGAAACCCACATAGTTCTCATGGGATTTATCTCAACTATTTAAAAACATAAAACCCATTTTAAACCGAAAGGCTGTACCCAAACAGGCAGTGTGGTGGATTTGACCTGCAGGCTGTAGTTTGCTGACCCCAGTTGTAAACCATCCTCCCAGCCTCCCATTCTTGATATTCTCCTCTCCCTTAGACTCTCGCCTCTCTAAATTATTTATTCTGCTCTAAATACTGCACATTCATTACCTCATTTTATCCTCAATTATAGGAAATAGATATTATTATAATATTGTTATAGTTCATTAAAACATATTTTACTTAAAATTTATTTTGTAATTTATTCTATTATTATCATATCATTTTATTATATTATATTATATATAATTATTTTATTTATAATATAAATTTTATTGCTTTATACTATTATATTTGTGATATAAATTTTAATTATATATTTCATATAATATAAAATAAATTTTTTATATTTATACATGATTACTTTATAATTATATTATAATTATAAAGTAATCATACATATTATTATATATAATAATATATTATTGTTATAATCCTTTCCAATAAGGAAACTGAGATACAGAGAAATTAAGCAGTTCATTCAAAGTTACACAGCTGGCAAGAGGTAAAGACAGAATTCAGACACAGCCATCTGACTCCAGAGCCAGGACCAGCACAGACAGGTGGGGGTCTGCCGTAGTAACAAATAAAACTCCAAATCTGAGCACTTGCCTTCCAGAGGTTCCTCTATATGAACCTCCAAAAGGGGTCATGGATCTTTTGGAAGATGGACCTGCTCTTAATTGCGTGTTATATCCTTCCACATTTGGTAGGCAGCCACAGTCCCTGGCCCTCCCCACACACAGGGAGGCTGGCAAAAGGAGCTTGCTTAGACATCCAGGAATGCAGGGATGAATTTGGTGAGCACTGAGTCAGCCTCAGCCACATATTTCTTGCCCTACTCTGTGTTCACTCTCTCGGCACTCCTCCTACTTGTCAGTCCACTGGTTCTTGGTGTCCTTGCTAAGCTGCTCTCTGCTGGTCCCTTCTTTAAATGTGAATGTTTCCCGGCATCTGGGACCCCTTCAATCCTCACTGAACATGTTCTCCTTTAAAAAGCTCAACCACAGCCACGATCCACTCTGCTCAGGGCACCCAGGTGAGTTCCCATTGCGTATGTCTGCCTGCTAAACAGCACTGCTTGGATTTCCCATGTGCCTCTCAAACCCAACACGTCCAGAACCAAAATCCCCATCCTCCCCCACAAAATCTGCTTGTCCTTCTGTTTTCCCTATTTCTGTTAATGATACCTCCAGCCTGCCAGCTGCTCAAGCCAGAGACAAGATGTCTTCATAGTCTCCTTTCTTTCTCTCCCACCCTACATCAGTTTGGTCAAGAAGCCAGTCAGTTCTCCTGCACAGAAATCAATCCTTCCACTCTGGTGCCACTGCCACAGCCCTGGTTGGCACCCTTGGCCTTCCACCCTGGGATCACAGATCACCCGTCTCCCTGCCCCAGCCTCCTCACCCCTCATAATGGTCTGCTGAAAAGCAAAGCCAATCATGGGATCCTGCTTCTTAAACACTGTTTGTGCTCCAGCTACATTAAGACATCTTCAATTCTCCCAAGTGGCTTGTGATTTACACAGTCCATTTCCTCCATGTGGAAGCCTCCTCAACCATATCATGCCTATCCCAGATAACCACACTCATGCACCGTCAAGGCCATGCTTCTTCTCAAGGAAGCCTTTATCTTGTTACATGTTCAGTTCACCTTCTCGGGGGGCCCATGATACCCTATGTTGTAATATTCTCTGGCATTGCAGGGATTGTGTTCTGTTCTAGTGTCAATGCCTTCCACACAGCCTGACGTGCAGCATATCCCCAATAACAGTCCATTTTTAAAAGTCATAAAATAACTTCAGTTCTTCTTCTGAATATGTAATTTTTGATAACTTGTTAACTCACGCTAATAACTCTCCTGATCCTGGGTTTCCTCTTCTAGAAAATGGTGGTGATAACCTCACTTAGAAGTACTACTGGGAGAGGTACACAGGGTAGGGGACCTTGTATGGAACAAATGCTCCATAAATGTACACCCTTCTTTCCCCTCCCCCAAACCCAGGTTGGACTGAGCTTTTCAGACATCACTACCTTTCTGTGTCTGACAGACCCCCACGTCCTCAGCTAAGGGAATGCTAATTGAGCACTTCTGCTTTTCATTCTGGCATGTAGGAACATAATCGTAATCCGTGTTTCCTAACACATAAAAAGCTGAACAGACTGAAAATTCAACAGTTCTTAGATCTCTCAGAGACTCGTGAGGTCACAAGACAAACCATTGTACCAAAAATTGGAGAGACAGACAGGCAGAGTCAAAAAAAAATCAAAAGAGTAGAAACCCACAAGCAAGAACCTCACCAGGACCAATGCCAGGGTAGGAAAACCTAACTGTAATTGACAAATTATGGGAGGCTCAGTGTGGGCTGGTGTAAGAGTTAAAAACCCCAGGCGGAGCCAAACATAGGGGTCCCCACACTTTCGTGAGTTTTATCTCCAGGAGCTCTACCAGGTCCTCAGAGTCAATATCAGAGAAAAATCATTTAGTGCTTCTGGCAAGGGGGAAAGGAGGGAAAGGAACCATTTTAAAATACACCAGAGCCCTCTATTCTTAATAAGTCCTGCTCCCAGGAGAAACTATTTTATTAGAACCTAACTTGCTGGGATTTTATCAGAACCTACCCTACCTGGGAGAACAAAAATACCTAACTCTGGCCCCCACACCCTAACTATCCTGTCCCACCTAAAAGGGGGGGAAACCTAAGATACACTGGTGAAGTTCATAGTCCAGGGGCTCACCGAAAGACTGAGACCTGATCATAGGACTCTGTGTATTTCATAGAATGTTTCCTTTGCCCCCTCACCTTACCACTACATTACTAAAAGTTTATATATTTCAGTTTCTTTTATGTAGTACATCATGACCACCTTTCAACAAAAAATTACAAGGCATACTAGAAGACAGAAACACATTTGAAAAGCATGAGAACAAGAGTAATAAATGGCAGGTTACTGGACTTGTCAGAACAGGATTTTTTTCTAAAAAATATGATGAACATGCTGAGGGCTTAAGTGGAAAAAGCAGACAACATACAAGAATGGATAATATGCAAAGTAATGTAAGCAGAGAGATGGAAATCCTAAGAAATGCCAAAAAGAAATGCCAGAGATCAAAAACACTATAACAGAAATGAAAAATACCTTTGATAGGCTCATTAGTAAGCTGGACATAGCTGAGGAAGAAATATCTGAACTTGAGGATATCACAATAAAAACTTCCCAAACCGAAAGTTACAGAGATAGAAGACAGAAAACAAAACAAAAACAAACAAACAAAAACCCAGAACATTCAAGAACTATGAGATAATTACAAAAGATGAAATATACAAATATATTCAAACTGCAAAAAAAGATAAAAATCTTGAAAAAAGCATGAGAAAAAATATACCTTA
The DNA here is from genome assembly GCF_922984935.1 of Meles meles. NCBI lineage: Eukaryota > Metazoa > Chordata > Mammalia > Carnivora > Mustelidae > Meles > Meles meles. Next base: position 151,756,203 of record NC_060066.1, on the reverse strand, counting down.
CTTATAGAGAAGCAAAGATAAGAAAGGCATTCAACTTCTCAGAAAATATGCAAGAAAGAAAGAGAGTAGAGTGAAATACTTAGTGTGTGAAGGGAAAAATTGAGGGAGTTTGTTGCCAGTAGACCTGTCTTGCAAGAAATGTTAAAAGAAGTTCTCTACTATATATGAGTCATAAATTTTATGAGCCCTTAAAGTTTGTTAGCATTTGGTCTCTTATATAAATGCTAAAAAATTACTCTTACTTGTAAGAGTAAACTCATCATGGAGGAGAAAAACTGAAATTAAGGTAACTATTTGTTGCTAAATAGATGCAAAAGAAGGAAAACTTCTTAAGTGATGGATTTACAGTTCCCTTAGTTTAAAATTTATTTATTGACCTCTTATTTTGAGAAGGGCTGTTTTTCCCCCACAAGGCAATTTGTCATAAATTACCCTCTGTGCACTTCAAAATAGCTTAGAGCTATCCTTTAATCATAGATTTTTGAGAGAAAAGAAGAAAATAAATTATAATATGAAAATAAATATATAACATTCTTACCATGTACAAATAATACAGTAGTCTCATTTGATCAAATTAGAATTACAGAACTTAACTTCTTAAACAGATTCTTGGTCTTTATCTTCCACATAGTACTACATACACACCAAAAAGAATTTTTTAAATTATTTTAGCTGATAGGGGTAGAGTGCTAATTTAAACAACTTTTTCTTAACGTCTAAGTGCATTTGTTCCTAACTTGTATATTGCCAGTCCTTTCTGTTTTCTAAAAGCTATTTTGTTGTGGTGCTTAAATTTTCTTCTTATTAATTAAATCCCATATCCAGAAATCTTGCCTGTGAGTTTAGAAAGGGCTTCGATTATTGATTTTCACTTTTTGCTCTTGAAAATAATCCAGTCCTACAGAAGCTTTCAGTTTAGCTGAATGTCTGAAGAATTATATAAGGTGTCAAAACATAGCATATATAATCTTCATGTTGAAAGATATTTTAATTTGGGGTCATAGTAAATATTTGAATCATTCAGATAATTAACGTTCAAAAAATGGAGCCCTTTTGTCCTTACGTAAGGTACACATCTTTTCAAGATCTTATTCTACATGAGTACTGGTGCTTTGCACAAAGTGATTTCTAAAAAATGGTTCCCTTTAAGAGAATGACTTCATAAAACCATAGTTTCATGGTACTTGTCACAAATAACCTTATTTCAGATTGAAACTGGAATCTTATTTCTCGTTTTAGCTATTTCTTTATTGGAAGCACCATAACTATAGTTAAATACAACATGAGCTACTTTAGTACTGTTCGTTTAAAATTCATATTGTCTGTGTATCATGATTTATTGACCTGTTGATGCATGTGAATTGAGTGCATTTTGTTGCCACTGTATGTTAAATGGTGACCAATGTTTTTACAAAGGAATTGAAAAAAAATATCTTTTAAGAAAAAAAAAAAAAGAAGTTCTCTAAAGGGAAGGGAAGTGATTTAGATTAGGAATTAGCATCTACATAATAAAGAAAGGAAAACTATTAGAGAATGAATAAATGAAGGTGAAATGAAAACTTATTTTTCTTATTCTCAGTTGATCTAACAGATAATAGTTTGTTCAAAATAATAATAGCAATGATGTATTCAATTATGCATGCTTATGTGTAAGTGAAATGAATGACAGCAATGATACAAGGCATGGCAGGAAGAATTAAGAATATTTTGTTATTATAAGCCATTCTCACTGTCCACTTATTTGAAAGTGGACTTGGGATCTTTTAAATGTATATTGCAAACTCTAGGGCAGCCACTAAAAAGTTTAAAAAGAAGTATAATTGATATTCTAAGAAAGGAGAGAAAATAGAATCATTTAAAACCTCAATTAAATGATTTAAAGCTCAGTTAAAGCCATGAAGGCAGAAAAGGATTGGAAGCCAAAAATAGAAACAAAGAAAATGGGTGATAAATAGAAAACAGTAACAAATGTGGAGATATTAATCCAACTATATCAACAAACACTTTAAATGTCAGTGATCACGGGACGCCTGGTTGTCTCAGTCAGAAAAACATGCAACTCTTTATCTTGGGATCAGGAGCTCAAGCCCCACATTGGGTGTAAAGATTACTAAAAAAAAATAAAAGAACAAATAAACAGAAAGGTCAGCAATCTAAAAATACCAAGTAAAAGACAGGGATTTTCAGAGTGGTTCAAAAAATGAGACCCAAATACATGTTGTCTACAAGAAACCTACTTAACTATAAAGACAATTGTAAAGTCATATAAACAGATGGAGAAAAATATACCATGCTACCCCTAACCAAAACAAAACAAGAGAAGCTATATTAATTTCAGACAGAGCAAACTTAAGACCAAAGAAATTTATCAGGGATAAAGAAGAGCATTATATAACAAGAGAGGCATCAGGATTCAAGAAGACGTAACAATCCTTAATGGATATGCACTGAACAACCGAGTGGGTCCAGGCTCACTGTCTACCCAAGTGCTTGATCCCACCCCTTCCACCTCTCTAGGACCTTGGTCCATTAACGGGTATGGCTCCATCTTTCTCAAGGCTCTCATCCTCAAAGTATCTTTCTTTTTCTCTGTCTAACAACCCAACATCTCTACTTTAAAGAAAGGAGCGGTCAAAAACACCAAGTGTCATGGGAAGTCCAAGTGGGAGACTGTCTTTTTTCTCCACTTTCCTTCAAAACCAAACTGGGTAAAAGCAGTCAGTTCCTCTGCTCCATGACTTTACCTCCCAATTTACCCTGGAAACCAGCTTCTGCCTACCCTGTTTCTCTAAGAGACTATCAAAAATCATCTCATTACTTCCAAGTCAGTAGGTCATTTACAATGTATGGAGTCCAACACACTGATGACACTTTCTGCTTTCTTAAAATTTTTGGATCCCTTGGCTTATGCCATGTCTCTGGCCTCATTTTTTTTTGTCTCCCCCCCTCATTATGGTCTGTGATATGAGAGGAGCCTGGAGAGTGGTCTTTGTAGAGCAGTTACGTGTTTTGACTTGATTCTAAGACCCATGGGAAGCCTTGAAGAGTTGTTTTGTTTATGGCAGGACTATATGGGGGAGCAGGACTTAACATAATTACATTTCTGGTTTGTTGGTTTTTTTTTTAATTGCTCTTGGGGTGCCTGGGTGGCTCAGTTGGTGAAGGGTCTGCTTTTGGCTTGGGTCATGATCTCAGGTAATGGCATCAAGCCCTGCATCGGGCTCCCTGCTCAGTGGGGAGCCTGCTTCTCCCTCTGCCTGTCACTCCCCCTACTTGTATGCTCTCTCTCTCTCTCTCTCTGTAAAATAAATAAATAAATAATCTTTTAAAAAAATTAAAAAAGATTGCTCTTGCTGCAATGTGAAGAACACATTGAAAGAAGGCAAGCTTGGGTCTAGGGAGGATTCAGTGGTGCTGAAAAGAGAGGACAGGTAGTACCTTGCACTGGAGTGGTGGAAGAAACGGACAGAAAGGGATTTATTTGAGAGGTACTTGTGAGGCAAAATCAACAGAGCTTCATACTAAAATGGATATGGAAGCCAACAGGGAGTGAACTTTGGAAAAAATGCTTGGGTTTCTAACTTGTACAGCTGGGTAGATGGTAGTGGCATTCGCTGAGAAAGAACACTAAGAAAACACCAGTTCTGAAAGGAAAGAGCATGAGTGTAATTTTAGACATGTGAGTTCAAAATGCCTTAATGTATCCAAGTAGGGAATTCAAGTGAACAATTGAATATACAAATCTGGTGCTCAGAGGAAAGATCTGGGCTGGAAATAGATTATTTGTGAGCTTCTGAATATAGGTAGAATGTGAAGCTGCATATGGAAAGGATACTTACAGAGAACAGACTGGAGAAGAGGGTGTACCACTGAGCAATGAGGACATTTAAGGACCAGGTAGAGAAGAAGATGGGGGGCAGGAAAAAGACGTCAAAGGAGCTGTTAGAGAGATGGGAGGAAAATCAGCAGAATGCAGTGTTCCAAAAACGAAACAAAACAGTACTTCAAGAAGCAGAGAGGGTCAAATGTTGATGAGACGATCAAGAGGGAGAATGGAAAATGGCCATTGTATATAGAAACGTGGAGGAAACTGTTGACCTTACAAAGCACTGTTGGGGAAGTTGTTCTTTGTTAGTTTGTAATGGAAGTCAACTGAGCATATTTAAAAGCTCACAGGAAGGATCCACTCGTTAGGGAGAAGGAAAATATACAAGACAGAAGATTCCTCTGAATGCAGGAGGACTGGGTTCTGAGGTCAGGTGTGTAATGTGGGAAGTTAATATGTTCCTGTCAGACGTCTTGCAGAGGCAGAGCCATCTGTTGAGCGATGCTGAGATTTGAAGCAAGTAGAGGGTTGCCTTGTAGGTTACCAGTGGAGAGAGAACTAAGGAAACAACAGCGGGACTGGCAAGCAGTCAGGAGGTCCATCTGATGTTAGTGCCTAGAAATTTATCTTGACCGATCTATCCTTCTCCCCTTTTTTTCTTTCCATTCATTAAGCAAATGTTTATTGGGTACCACATTGGTGCTAGACACTCTTCTAGACGCTAATGATACAGAGTGCTGTGGAACTCCTATGGGGCACAGAGAGTTGGAGTTGCACCCAATATGTACTGCAAACAGAGAGAGCACAGCATCAGCCCTGGGGGGCCCAGGACAAGAAGGAAAGTGGGCAGAGGACAGTCAGGGGGCAAAGTCCAGAAGAACTGGCAGTACCTTTGACTTCTTTAAAAATATAACACTATGTCACAAATATGAGCTAACTCTTTTATTAAAAAGAATATTTTATCCAGCAATCCTGGCAATCCTGCAAGGATTTCAAATCCTCCTCTTCCTTCCTTGAGCTCTTCACTAATAATAAAAGTAAACATTCATTTCTTGCCTGTCCCACTGAACAGCAGGAGCACTTGAGGCTTATACCCCTCCGTCTTAGTACTTGATTATATTTAATCTTGTATTTCATTATAGACTGTCTCCTGTCAGTCCTTGATGGTCTCCTATGTGCAAGCGTTATGAAAAAAACATAGACTGTGGAGGCAGACAGACCTGGTTTAGAGCCAATGTCGCACGTATAGAGGTCCAAGTTATTTAATCTCTTCAAGTCTGAGTTTCTTCACCTATAAAAATGGACGTAATTCCTTACAGGCTATTTATATTAAACAAGGGGCACCTGGGTGGCTTAGTTGGTTAAAGGTTCAACTCTTGATTTCCACTCAGGTCATGATCTCTGGGTCATGGGATCGAGCCCTGGCTTCATTTTCTGTTTGAGATTCTTTCCCTTTCCCTCTACCTCCCCTTCTACTCCTCTCCCCACTCACTCTCTCTCTCTAAAATAATAAATAAAATCTTTAAAAGAATGGATTAAATGAGAATCTATGGAAAGATGCCTGGCACAGTAAACCATCCTTTTCTTTCTTTCCTTCTCAGAAAGGAGGACCCTATGAAGTAATTGTTCTGTGCCTACTCTCCTGTGATAGGGACACCGTCAGAATCAAAATAGACTTAATGAGTAAAATCATAATGCCATATTCCCCAGCCAGAACAGATTAACAGAGGTGTGTGTGTGTGTGTGTGTGTGTGTGTGTAACTGAATTTCCATAGTGATATTTACCTTCTAAATCAAGAACAACTACATTGAGCCAAAGCATGTGTTGGTTTGTATTTGTAAGGCTGATTCAAACACTGGCATTCCCAAACCAGTATAGTTGAGAAACAAGGCCGTTTTCATAATTTGGGCTCTTATTAACTTGTAGCCGCCATGCTGAGTCCTGTTCTAATGCTCAGATCAGCCTTTTGTGGCAAGTCCTGCAAGGCCCAGCTGAAGCTGGAAAAAAAGAATGGCCAGTTTTCCTTCTCAGCTCTGCAGTAAGTACTTGTTCTTGGTAGCAAAAACTATTGGTGGCCACTGAAATAATAAAAGCAGAGACATTGGAGAGGGACCAAGGTCAGAAAGTTGTAAGTCTAGCTTTTCCCAAGCACCGACACAGAAATACCTGCTGTGGGTTGAGGCCGCCGGTTCTCCCTGGCTGTCTTCATGGGCCATGGGGAGTTGGAGCTAATTGATTCTGGAAGAAGAAAGACTAGTCCCATTTGTAAATGTCATAAGTTAATCAGAATATATTTCCACTATTCTTGACCCTTGACAGAGTCGAGGATGTCCTTCATATTTTCAGTGTAGACATTAAATATTCAACAGCAATATTATATCGTGTAGGTTGCCAATTTGGGCCGGAGTTCAATGGATTTCCACACTCGGAAGATGTAAAGTAAATGCCTCATCACTATGCACATCTAGCATGCCCTGTCACAGGACTATGGGACAAATCTTTGCAGAAGGTAATGAGAACTGAGAGAATTCCTCATTTTAAGGCAGTAGAATATGCTCCCGAGGTAAAAACATATGAAAGGCTGATCGGTAGAGACCGATTGCTTTCCTCTTTTCAAAAACCCTATTATTCTTGTCAGACAGGTTTGGTCATTAATCTCACAAGCTCCTGTGACATCCTATTAGCTGGAGTAATCTTGAATACCTTATCGTTTTGAAGGCACAATGAAAATATTTGTGCTAACACAATAGTATCCCTGCCTGATAAAGGGATGGAAATAAGAACTGTGTATGACCTGTCACCTGATGTGCCTCGGAGCCTCAAAAACAGGAAACTGTCATTAATGGGAAACCAAATAAGCTTCTCAGGATTACGGCGTATTTACAGAAGTAGGGGTGGGGAGAGAGTGCAAAACGCTGAGAACCCGACCTGAAAGCAGAGGCTTACACAGACTTCAATGCAAGTGGCAGGGAGTGAGCGATGGGATGAGGGTGCCCTTTGGTCTTTGGAGTTGGTTACCAAGCAGCAGTATTACCATCACCCACTTACTGATGATCTCCCTCTTTCTATAGGGTGTTGGGTCACAGTGTATATCCGTATATATCAGTTTTCCTAGGGAATCCCTCTTTTTATTTGGGATGACGGCTGTGGCTCCAGCACGTCAAGACCCCAAGCTTGGAGTCCTGAATGTGTCTGAGTTCTGGTTCTGCCACTTCGTGGCTTGGTGATGTTGGCACCTCGGCTTACTATTCTGAGCCTCAGTCTGCAAATCTATAAAACGAAGACAATCATGCGAAGACAAAACAGCTCATTTCTATCAAGACATTCTATCAAATGGAAAACCCTGTAGATGCAGTTTTGCAGACATGATTATTAACTGTACATTTCTCATGTCCTCTTTTGAATGTAGAGAGAAAACACATTAAGGAAAAATATTACCACTTAGTTTTTAAAGGACCCCAAGAAAAGACTAAAATAGTAAAAACAAAGAATGTGTTTGGGATTCCAATAACATTCTAGAAGTTTGGGGCAGACTACCCTAACTTTGAACAGCACTTGCTGCTATTCAGTATAACTCTTGTCACATGGATTATGGCTTTCTGTGTACGTGTCTTTCTCCTCTAGTAGATGAAACCTCGGACACAGACAATGTCTACTTTATTATAATTCAGTTCTTTGCATAATGCTTGACACAATATAAGAGGGTAATCAGACATACTTTCTCCATAAATAGAATGAAGACTTCATAGGGCAGTACAAGGAGGAAATCTTACGTTCCTACACGGTGACCAAAGACCGGGGAATAAAACAAATGTACGTGAGGATGATGATGAAAACATTGTTTCAATCTGTTTTTGAAGGAGGGTACCCAGGATGCTGAGAGGTCCAAAAGCAATCATGCAAGAAGTGGTGGAAGGATCTGGAAATATCTAAGCGGAGAAGTGCATTCTCCTAAAAGCATGATGACTGAACCAGCTCTAGCTGGTCTGTTCAGTCTGTGGTGGGCAGTGCTTGTGGTCTTGTGCCCATCTCTCTTCCTGATGCCTTGCCTAGCACCTGAGTGATACTTAGTAGTGAACTGTTCAGTGAAGGAATTCCATTACTCTTAAGGGACTATGTCATTTTAGAAGAGGGAGATAGATTTTTCCCTGCAAGAGAGGATTGAGCCCTAGAAATAGTAATGACAAAGAGGTGGGATTCAGATCAGTATATAAAGAATTTTCTAACTAGTGTTGGGGTCCAGCTGAATATCTCACTGAGAATATTCAAATTCAGGAACCATTCCTCATGGATGCTTTTCAAAACTGATCTGTACTGGCGTGGCGTAGGGGGAGATTAAATGCCTCCTAAGGTCCTTCCTACCTCTGAGTCTCTTTGTGTACGCATAGGCCAAGGGGTGTGAGAGTGTGTGTGTGTGTGTGTGTGTGTGTAAAAACATCAACTCCCCCTACCATCATCCCAGAAATATGTAAATATTGTCCCTACTAGCCTTCTCCAGGGCCTGAGGTCCCATCACCAGGGAGCTGAAGGGGGAGGGGAAACTTGATGCTGTGTCACTAAAAGGTCTCACTACATTTTCCATCATGAACTCATTTAATCAAATGTAACCAACCACAGATGAATAAAATTATCATCATTTTAGTACATTGTTAATTGTGTAGTCCTTTTCAGCTTTAAATTCAGACCAGTAAAAGTCGTGATATTATTCAATATCAAAAACCATAGGAGTGTTCTTTAAAAACGTAACCCCGTTAGGAGTGGAAACGTATTAAGTTCCCGTCAGTCACGGACCCTGAAGTGCGAAGGAATGCCTCATCGTCAGCCAGAGGGGGTGCTGTCCAGCGTTACAACCAGTGGTGCACAGTAGTTAAAACCATAGGCTGAGGAGTCGGACTGCCTGGGTTGGAGTTCTATTTCTGCTAGTTACTCATCGTGCGGCCTTGAATTTGTGTTAGAGTTTCCTCGCTTGCAAAATAGCAGTTTGGAGAGGGCTAGAGGAGATAAAATAACAGTGCACTCAGAACAATAACGATACCTAAAACTAGCAAGTTCCTGCTCCAAATCCGACATAATGCTAAGCATTATTCAGGTATCCTAACAACCCCACCTCCGGCCCCAAGTTCCAGTTGAGACAGAGGTATTAAGTGACTTGGCCCAGGTCACCCAGCTAGAGAGTGGCAGAGCTGTCACACCTAGCTCCACCGAGGCCACTGCCGAAACCCTTGCTCCTGACTCCTCAGCCTCCTTGCTGAGAATGTTGTTTGCCAGCCTTGCATCTGTGTGGGATTTTCAGGTAGGAACCTAGAGGAGGAGGAGGAGGAGTAATAATAATATAATAATAATAGCGACAGTTTCTGGAGTGCTTTCCATGTTTCAGGCACTATTCAAAGCACTTCACATGCATTAAGCCTCACCAGAGACTTACAAAGTTTTGTTATTATTCCCATTTTACAGGTATAGAACTGAAGCCCAAAGAGGTTAAGTAACATGTCAAAAATTCAACCAGGCTGTCAGACATCACTGAGACTAAGTCTTAACCACCACTCTATGGTTCTACTTTAGAACAGCCCTTGGTGGGACAGGAGAATTTGGGAAACCAGGAAACCATATCACTTCCAAAGGAAGACAGGGTGTTGAGGTGAAAAAGAGACAAAAACAGTTGAGACATAATTACCTTTTTGATGATTTTGCTAGAACTTCCTCCAACACTGGCAGTGGGAATGGGCCCAGAGACGGAGAGATGAGATGGACTTTTGAGGCACACGCCATGTGCTAGTAGGTATGGGGCCTTTCGTTTGCTTGTCTTGTCTTTGATTTTAGGAGCTTGATGACTCAGGAAGATCCACATTTGATTCTAAGCAGTAAATGCAACAACACCCCTTTTAATCACTTTGCTCTTAAAATAATCGTGTTTGGGGACACCAGCAGAGAACCCAATCTAAAACTTCCAGTTTTTTTTTTTTTTTTTACTATATATTCATAACCTTGAAGAAAATTCAGAGTCAACAGCTTTTATTAAGTGGCCGCCCTGTGCCAAGAGCTCTCATGATTGGTTTAATCCTTGCCTCAACCCTGGGAGGAAAGTGTCATTATCCCCAAGGTCACAAAACTAATAATGTCTTCATTCCAAGTTCATCTCTTCCCAGTAACCACACTGCTGCCTCAGAATCTATAAGAATGACGCCAGCAACCATCTCCCTGCAAAAAACAAACAAAAAACTAGCTTGTATTTTATCCCAATATTTGCAATCATAGGAGTCAGTCTCTTCACAGGCTTATAAAATGAGCACACCATATAAGCAGATGTCTGAGCTTGTAAGAAATGTCAAGTCTGTGATTGCTTCTCTTTCATTTCCTTGTCATTTACTTAAATTTAATAACTTCTTATTTATAAAAGCAAAACTAAATGCTCTGGAAATTTTAGAAAATTCCAATAAGTATAAAGAAGAAAGTTAACATTAACATTTGATTAATATATATGCAGATATATAATAAAGTCCATAATCAATTTTTTTCATTTAATAATAGAGTATTTCCCATGTCATCAAATAATTTTTGTAAACATTTCCTTAATGAAGGTATGAAATATAATTTTATAGGCATACTATGCTTATTTTCATCATTCCCTTACTCCAGGGTATTTATTTTTCTCTTTTCACTGTTAGAAATAATGTTGCCCTGGCATGTCATTGCACATAGACCTTGCCCCTATCTCTGATTATCACCTAGGAAAGATTCCTAGTAATGAGATTATTAGCCCACAGGGTATAAAAGGTAGAATTACGATATTTCTACTTCCTTCTAATCAGATATACTTCAGTGATAAAGCAAGAATTCTTGAAGAGACAAAAGGATTCTAAAAAGGAAGATTTTTAGATACGGCTGTTCGTCTAAGTTATTTGAAATAAGAGCTGTCAAATTGGGTCCAATTTAGTTCTACATGACTCCGGATACAGAACATACATTAGATGCTAAAAACATCTGCAGTCCATTGATCAATAAGGTCTCTAATGCCAGTCACCCCAGGGGCCAGACTAGTTTAAGGCTCTAGGATGTGCAGCAGAATCCCTTGTCGTTCTTTTCCTTGGAAACAAGTTAAATCCACAGTCAGTCCTTTATTTCAGCAAGCAGTTACGGACTCTCCTTGGGCCCAGCTGTGTGTTGGTGCTTCTACGCTTTCTTCCTTTCTCTAGAAACAGTATCATTCAAAACATCCCATAGTTCTTGCTGTTTCCCAAACGTTCAGGCTCCCTTAAATACTTACACCTGGTTCCCAGAACCTCTCCATTAATTTCCTTATGTTTCATTTGACCTCCCCATTATCTGTAGAGGAAAATGTGTTTTTACAGGAACAAAAAGAAATTTGTAGAAGCATAACTAGGAAAGAAAAGTAAATTGATTCTTCTGTATCAGAAGGACTAGAAGCCATAGAGAATGATACAACAAACACCATTTATCTGCTTCCCAGTTTAAGAAATAAAATGTTGCGGGGCGCCTGGGTGGCTCAGTGGTTTAGGCCACTGCCTTCGGCTCAGGTCATGATCTCAGGGTCCTGGGATCGAGTCCCGCATCGGGCTCTCTGCTCGGCGGGGAGCCTGCTTCCCTCTCACTCTCTCTGCTTGCCTCTCTGCCTACTTGTGATCTCTCTCTGTCAAATAAATAAATAAAATCTTAAAAAAAAAAAAAGAAAGAAATAAAATGTTGCAAATAATTGAAGCCCTCTGTGCACCGCCTCTCCAATCCCCTGGCCCTCCCCAGAGATTACCTCTGTTCTGCATTCAGTGTTTATCAGGCCAGCGTCTTTATATCTCTACTCCATGTGCAGCTATGTGCCTAGAATGTAGGTTCTGGGAAAGCAGGTGCTTTGTTCTCCACCAGACCTAGAACAGCATCTGGTTCATGGTAGGTAGTCAATGAGTATATGCAATATAGATGATGCATTCCTAAGCAATGTAGGAGTTTTTCATGTTTTTAACCCTTAATAAATTGTCCGATATTGTACATATCCTTCTTAGTCCATGCTGATAATGCAGCCCAGCTTCATTCATGTTTATTGCCATACAGCAGTCCGATAGAAGACTATAACGCAATTTCATAATCTGTTCTTCTAAGAATCAACATTTAGGTTCCTTCCGATCTTTCACATTGTAAATTTGGTACGCTGAACATCTGGGAACTACCTCCTTTTCCATTATGTAGGGCTTCTCTATAACAAATAACGGAGAAAGTGGACAGGGTCTGGCCCTTGGCTCTGTTAAATCTCTTCGTCTTCTAAATCTCTACTAGGGTGAATGGGAAGTCGAGAAACCAGTTCAGCCCTCTGGCCCTCAGCTTCTTCACAAGTGAATTGAAGCCAGCCGGTCAGCCACTCTTTCAGGGGGTTTGGGCGTCTTCAACTTAATTACACATTTCCAAATTATTCTCACTGAACTGATCCTAAATATTTAAATGTAATCATTATCTACCAAAAGTAATTGGATGTATGCAGTTTTATCACTTCATGCAATTCTATCAGTAAAAACATGTATAAGTACACTCATACTATATTTGAAATATGTGCCAACTCTAAATGAGAAACATTCGGAACACTTTTAGCAATAACGGTACAGTAGTTAGGTAGGGACTATGGACCGCCTCCATGTTAACACTTCGGTATTTTTCTAAATCAGTTTGCTTCCACTGCCCTATCCTTGTAGGCAGTGGAAGTTCCATACTCAGTTATAGTATCGGGAGCCCCTTCTTCCCCTCCTCTGGAGTCTTATTAAAATCTGGGAAGCTTTACTCAGTCCAAAAAGTTTGAGGAAGAGGTTTTTTGTCTTCAGTTATTTATGGTCCCCATGAGGTTCGTATAGTTTGAGCCTTTGTGACCCACTCAAAAGTGGGCTGCTGCACTCACAGCATCCTTGTTGCTGGGACTAGCTGGACCACAGGGCCAGTTGAGAACCCAGCCATCCACCGACCAAACTCTCCCACAGGCTTTGGCATTTCCTAGTACTAATGGCATAAGAGTGGGGCTCGGGTCTCATCCTTCCACACACTATCAACCCCCTCTTTGTGCTGGGGTAGTCTCACTTCCTGGTTGGGAAGGCAGTATTGGTCTACTCTCTTCTCTTCAGATCTCACCCTAATCACATCGTCTCTTGGGCAACATTCCTCCATCTGTCCACACACACATTCTGTGTGTGTGTGTGTAAAATGAACCAACAGCACAAAATAAGATGTAGTTACTTTTTCATTACATATCTGGCTAGCTTTATTTCTAAATATTTTAATCATTTTTATTTTTATCAGCTTTTATTTACTCTGAAAATGATTGCCTTCAAATAATGTATTTAAATTCTGAAGACCAGACAGTAGCTATCTTGTTGACTTTGTTTTCCAAGGGGACTTAATAAATTTGCTAAAACCAGAAATTAATATTTATTACCAAAAAATATATACATAGAGTCAGGCAAAGTCAAGTTGAATGGGTAGCAGCTGTACCTGCAGCTCTTCACTGGGGCAGGTTTTAACTGATTCAGCCTGGCACACAAGTAATTGGACAACATTAATTTTACACATTTGCTTGAGTATGTAGGCTACTGTTTAAATAGAGATGTTCTTTCTCAAGTTTTTGTTTGTTTGTTTTCTTTTGTGGAGTTTAATTTACAGACTACAATCTTTACCAAGAGTCAAGATCTCAAGTTTCATCTTCTCTCTGAATAAAGATCTTGAACAAGTTAGTTAATCATGTCCTTTCTTTGGCTGTATGGTAAAAAGCTTTTCCCATGGCCCAAGCACAGATGACCAGCTCCCTCTTGCTAAGCGCTCAGTATGAGTCAGGCATTCAGTTAATTCCTTCACATACTGTATCCATACCAAAGCCCCATCTGGTCGGGATTATTAAGCCCATTTCATAGATAAGGAAACTGAGACTGGGCGTTGCATGACTTGGCCAAGATAAAACACCTAGTGTGTTGCTGAAGCAGGACTTGAACCCAGTCTCTTTGATCCAAAACCAGGGTTCTAAATCTGGAAGCCGTTGCCCTTGCTGGGTGTTAGAATCACCTGGTGAGTTGGTAAACCTGCCCCACCCCCCAAGGTTCTGATTTTTTTGGTCTGGGAGAGAAACGTGGGCAAAACTATATTTTAAAAACTCTCCCGGTGATTCTGATGTGCAGCTGGCCTGAGGGCCACTGCCCCCTGCTACAAAGCCTGGAAGGGATCAGGCCCAAAACTGGGAGAGCAGATCAAAGGCACCAGCAGCAGTGGTTTCCAAGATGTAAGAAAATAGGATCCTTTCAGGTTCCTTTAAATGTGAAGATATGCCAATTCATGAAGGTAACCGGAAGTCAGAGTGAGTATAATGGACGTGCCTGGGATTTTGCCAGTTCCAGACGGTTATTCAGCTCAGACTTTGCCCACGGTGGCAGGATTTTTCTGGTGGAGAAATGCTCCCAGGAGGACCCTAACGCAACAAATAATTTGTCAGCAGTTGAGGAAGGAAGTGTGAGATTCCACAGTTTTTAGAGAACAGTAAAGAGAAGATTCTCGCCTCTGATCTTGCAGGCAACTGGGAGTCAGCCCCATCCACCTCCAGCAGTCCCCTCTGAGCAGGGAGAGGTCTCATTCAGTATCTGCTCCATCTCCAGACTTGAGCTAGGGCTTAGAGAGGGAGGCGCAACTGGCTGAGCAGGGAGTGTGTGTCAGAAACGGAGAACACAGACAAAGACACACACGTGAAGGAGCACGGGCAGAGACCACAGTTCCAAGTGAGAGGACCAACTGTCCTGGCTTGCCTGCAACTGTTCTGATTTTAAAGCCCAAAGACCCACATGCTGGGAAGCCCCTTGGCTCTGGGCAAACAGGGATGGATGCTTGGAAACTCTAGTCCTAAAAAACCACAAGGAATGGGGAAGGAGAGGCATACAGTGCATCAGTGAAGCAGAAAGCCTGGTTTTCTGCCTGCCCTGGGCAGCATTTTCTGAAGACCCTCTGTGTGCGCTTGTTTGAGCCTCTTTCCAGTGTCTCGGGTCCAATGTCTTCCTCTCTGTGCATTCCTTTCTTTTTCTGGAGCACATCCTGGAGTAACTTCCTAAAAACGAATTGGCAGAAAGTAAATTTTTTTAAGTCTCCCATTACCAGTTTTATTCTTTCCTCATTTTCTGATAGGTTACCCAAGTGTTTACCTGAGAGAGCAATCAATTTTCCTCAAAATGTGGAAGGCATTGGTCTAGAGCATATTGTCTTCTACTTAGCCATATTGTAGTCCACTGTTATTCTGATTTTCCATCCTCTATTATTATGACATGCGTCCTCCCCTCAACTGTCACCTTCTTGGAAATTTTTTAAGATCCTCTATTTATACCTCATTTTCTGAAGTTTCCCTGTGACGTACCTTGGTGGGAATCTTGGTTTTCTTCCCTGGGCTGGGCATTTGGTGTGACCTTCCAATATGGAGACTCTGGCCCTTCAACTGTGGGACATTTCCTAGGTTGTTGTTTTTTTTTTCTTTGCTCATTTTGTACTCTCTGCTATTTCTATTCCTGACTTTTAGATTCAGCTGTTAGACTTCCTAAATTGATCTTTTCGTTCTTTTCTCCCATTTTCTGCCTCTTAGCTTTTCTGTTTTCTGCTTTCTGGGAAATTCCTTGACTTTACCTTCCAACTGTTCTACTGATTGATTTCGGCTATCATGTTTCTAATTTTCAAGAGCCTTTTCTTTTTCTCTAACTGTTCATTTCTCACACCATAAATTTTTTTTTACTTTTATGGTTGTAATATCATCTCAGACCATTCTATAACATTTAGATTGGTTTCTAAATTTTCTTTGTTTCTTACATTATTTCTATTTCCTTCAGGTGTATTTGTTTGTACCTCTTTCTTTCATATTTAAAGGTTTCTGCCCAAGTTTTGAGATCCATGACCATCTATTTCTATTAAAAATAAGGCAGGCTGGGGCGCCTGGGTGGCTCAGTGGGTTAAGGCCTCTGCCTTCGGTTCAGGTCATGATCCCAGGGTCCTGGGATCGAGCCCCACATCAGGCTCTCTGCTCAGCAGGGAGCCTGCTTCCCTTTCTCTCTCTCTGTCTGCCTCTTTGCCTATCTGTGATCTCTGTCTGTCAAATAAATAAATAAAATCTTAAAAAAAAAAAAAAAAAGAATGAGGCAGGCTGAGACGTCCAGGTGGCTCAGTCGTTTGAGCATCTGACTTTTGATTTTGGCTCAGGTCATGATCTCAGGGTCATGTGACTAAGCCCAGTGTGTAACTCTGTGCTGGGCAGGGGGGGGGGGGTACTCGAGATTCTCTCTCCCCCTCTGTCCTTTCCCTGTCCCAGCATGAGCACTCTCTCTCTCTAAAATAAAGAAATCAATTAAAAAAAAAAAAAAAAGATCGAGGCAAGCCAGCATGATTAGGCAGTGTATTCATTTCCAGTTGCTGCTCTACAAAATTACTACAAACATATGACTTAAAACAGCACAAACTTATCATCTTACAGTTCTGAAGGTTTGAAGTCCTAAAGTCAAGGTATCAGCAGAGATGCCTTCCTTCTAGAGGCTGTAGGGAGAATCTCTTTCCTTGCCTTTTCTAGCTTCTAGAAGCTGCCCACATTCCTTAGCTTGTGAACCCTTCATCTGTCTTCAAGGCCTGCAGCTAGCCTCTTCCAGCCAATCCATTCCCCTGTGTCCTCCCTCTCCCTGATGACTGCTTGTTTTTCATGCCACCCATTCTGACTCTGACCTCCTAACTCTTTAAAAATCCTTACAATTACATCGCCCCACTGGATCATCACGAAAATCTGCCCATCCTCAGACCTCTAATGTAATCGGCTCTGCAAAATTCCTCTTGCCATAGGTAACATGCTCGCAGGTTCTGAGGACTAGGATGTGGATTTATTTGGGGCAGGGGTTTGGAGCATCATTCAGCCTATTATAGGCAGGGACTGAGCATTTCCTTGTCTACTATGTTCTGCTCCAATGCCAAAATATAGAAATTTTGCTATTGTTTTCCAAACAAGTAACTTCTGGTGTCTTGCCAGGAAATACGATCGTGGCTGTTAGTTACTCACTGAGAGTGGACTTAGTAGTCCATGTTCTGTCTCATTTTCAGCCTCTGGCCTCCTTTCTAGGCCCCAGGACTCAGGTCCTTTGTCTAGAACATGTGTTCTATCTCCTTTCTCGAAAGAACCCAAATAGTCTTATTAAAATGACTCTGATTTTATTACTCTCCTTAAAAACCTCTTAATGCTTCTCACTGTTCTCAAGATTAATTTCAAACTCTTTTCATGGATTACAAGCCCATACATGGTTAGGCTTCTGCTTGCTTCTCTAGCCTGTAAAATTTCTCCAAGTAACCCGTACTCACCTATCCTGGCAAGACTGGAAGTCGGCCGTTGCCTGTTGACTTCACTGAGTGCCCCACCAGCAGCCCAGTATCCTGGAAAAGCCACAAAGACAGACACTGAAAGTGTCTCCATTCATTGATTTGACCCAATGGTTCTCAAACTTTAAGGAAAATGAGAATCATCTAGAGCATCAATTAAAACACAGTTCTCATGCCCCACTCCTACAGTTCGCCATTTAGTGGGTCTGAGGTGAAGTCTGAGAATTGGCATTTCGTACAAATGTCCAGGCGATCTGATGCTTCTGGTCCAGGGACCACATCTCCAGAATTACAGATTTAAAGACTACCTATGGGGCATCGTCTTGTTCACCTCTGCATCCCCACAAGCTAGCACTGTCCTTGGCATATGGCAGGGCCTTAGTAAATGGTTACTATCATTATTCCCTTTATTGGTGTAAGCAGTTGGAAAAGGAAATTTATCTTGAGTTTCTTGAACTAGGGAATAATTAATTAAATATCCGTGCCTTCTGAACCATGAAAATACATTTTATACTCTTTTAAAGAAATAGAACTTACAATCTTTCATCTGGTACACTGCAGGTACCAAGGGAAACACTGACGTTCAGAGAAATCTGCAAAGGCTCTAAATCTTACATTCTTTCAATAAGCAGAGTGATCACTTTAGGCATAAGGTACATCTCATACCCCAGAAATATGACAGAGTTCTAGACCTTGCCCAAGGATACAATTTCATTAGTAAAAGAGTCATTAAGACAAAAATAGAGAACATTTTCAAATATAGTGACTGTGTCCAATGCATGCTAATAAACTGATTAACACCTTATAGGATAAAAAAAGAAAAGACTTTATAAAATGAGTCACTATACACACAAAATAAGCAAAGATGTAGAGAACAGATTATGTCATTGTTAACTACCTTGCAAAAGAAGAATCCATTGCAAAAGAGGAGCTTTCAAAATAATAGTAAATGTCACAAGAAATAGACAAAGCAAGTGGAAGGAAGAATGGATATTTACATATATGGACCCACTCAGCACTTCAACAGGGATTGGTTGCCAAACTCGGAGTAAGATTAGAATTTGTTTGTTCACATGCATTGGCCCCAGTAAAAAGGAAAGAAACATAACATTCAATGTTATTTGGAAATTAAATTACCCATCTTAATAAAATTGCTCTGCATTTCAGCTTGGTTTAAAATGATCCAGAGAGGCCATCAAAATGTTCTAGAAACATTATTTGGAGAACAGAAAGTTTTCTTTATAGGAGGACAAACAGTAGTCTTTAGAAAAGCGTTTCTTACTCTCTACTTTCTAAGAACATTTTCGGTCTTTCCAAGGCCCACAAGATCTTACATTGTTCATAAGGACAAGAGAGCAGATGGTCTGTATTATCCACATCATAAACTTTACTATTACAGCTTTTGCACAAGAAAACGAACAAGCCAAGGAACCCTTTCACTGCCTTGGTGTGGCCCATTATAGGTGCTTATTAAATATTTATTGAATAACTGGATGGGTGCATGGACAGACAGACAGTCAAATGAATGGATGAGTTACATATGAGTCCTGAATTTTCTGTTTAAAAAAAATTTTTACTTGAGCAATACATGTTTATTTTAAAGAAGTTATAAAATATAGATATTTAGGGCGCCTGGGTGGCTCAGTGGGTTAAGCCGCTGCCTTCGGCTCAGGTCATGATCTCAGGGTCCTGGGATCGAGTCCCACATCGGGCTCTCTGCTCAGCGGCGAGCCTGCTTCCCTCTCTCTCTCTCTGCCTGCCTCTCTGTCTGCTTGTGATCTCTCTCTGTCAAATAAATAAATAAAATCTTTAAAAATATATATATATAGATATTTAAAAAGAAGAGGACCTATAACCATACATCCAAATTTAAGCTATTTAACATGTTAATAATTTAATTTTTATTATGAATGTTTGTATATACACATATCCATTTTTATAAAAATAGGGACCACAGTATGCTTACTATTTAGTTACCTGTTAACATAATAATGTGCTTTGAATTTCTTTCAATATTAATAAATATGCTGCACTCCCTCACCATTTTTAAATAGCTGCAGAAAAAAAGCACAATGATTTGGGAATTTTCTAGGTTTGGTTAGTCTCATTTCAAAATCATATTCAATAAATACAGTGGCATTTTTCTCTATGCCTTAAAATAATGAAACTGGGTTTGTTGAAAATATTCTTCAGATAGGCTAGGAAGATGATTATTGATTAACTTGAACTCTGTTTTAATGGAGAAAATTAATTTGTATCAATTCTGGGCAAACTAGAAGCTCTGCAATGCTTAAAAGTTATCTTAATATTTATTCTCTTGACTAGTTTAATCATGCCCCTGCTGTCTTATTTGAAATTTAGTAGCAAATCTTTTTTTTATGGTATACAAACAATTCCAATTTTAATGGGATTATGATAAATACAGATTTGTGGGGTGTGTATTAGTGAAACATTTCTAATACGTTATAGGAGAATATGGAAGGGAGGAACCTTCACTCCTGATGTTCGAGGGGGGCTCAATAATTAGCACCCTCCTTTCTATCTGACTTCTAAATAATTGAGAAGTCCCCAAACAATCCCTTTTCTCCTCTGGAGAGCAAGGGAACAGAGCTCAACTCAGTGAGTCTGATAATAATAAATGAGGCTCACATTTGTTAAGTGCTTTTGGAGTTGGACCCGTCATCCCATCTGAGGCAGGAAAATGTCAATATGTCAATTCAACAAGTACATATTGAACATCTGCGTACTGAATGTCAGGCGTGATGCCAGATTCTGGGGTGACAGAACTCAACTAGGATTCACTTAGTGCTGGCCTTCAACGACCTCAGTCTTTTGGGAAAGGCAAACATGTTACTAAAACATATCCTCACTAAGTGCCTTAGTGAAGATACTTGTGGTTGCAAGTCAGAGACCTGTTGAAGCTAGCTTCCACAAAAAGGGAAATTTAGTATTAAATTTTGGGGACTTCTCACATATCCAAGGAAGAATGTACCTGGCCATTAGGAAAAATGCAGGACTAGGTGCTGAAAGACCATTAAGAATTTCCCTTCATTCTACGTCTCTACCCCTCTACACATCTTCTACTGGCCTCATTTACATGGTGGTAAGGGGTTCACCGACTGGTCCAGCCAAAAGAAAGGCCGGTATCTCTCGTGTAAATTCCCAGGAAAGGGTGTTAATTGTCCAAGCTTGGTGTAGGTGCACTCCTGATCCAGTCACCTTTGGCCATGCTTATAGTTTAGGGGTAGGATGGGTGCTGGGTAGTGAATCTAATGGATGCTTACTATGTTGAGAAATGATAGGAGTGTTGTGGCTTAATGAGGAGGGAGGCACCTGCTCTGTCTTGTGTGTGTAAAGCGCTGTGGAAGATGAAAAGATGATTGAAATATACAACCACCTCAGAAGTTAAGGCATAACAGATTCCCCACTGAGCAAGGAGCCTGACTCAGGGCTTGATCCCAGGACCCTGAGATTATGACCTGAGCTGAAGGCAGACGCTTAACCGATTGAGTCACCCAGGTGCCCCTCCACCTCTACCATAGGACAGAGTATGGTATGGTGTGCATTATCATAGAGATTCAGTATGATCTATGAGCACGTTGCTAAGGGAGATCCATTCTAGCAGAAAGAAAAAGAAGGACTCTTGAGTCCAACCTTAAAATGGATCTTTTAGTAAGAGGAGTTTAGGTAGCTAAGCAGGTCGCTCTAAGGAAGGATTATAGGCTGAATATAGAGGTTGGAAAAGGCAGTGCACATGAGGGACAGCATGGGGGGCTTTTAAAGAGAGTAACACTGAAGCAGCAGGCTGGCCCTGGTCAGGAAGGGCTTTTTCAGCACTTCTGTGATGGAAATTCCTTGTCATCCTTGGAGCAGGAAGACACCATCAGGTATTCTAGAAATATTCTGTGGACTGAGTGGAAATATGGACTACATGGGGAGACTGTTTGCAGGGAGGCTCTTAGGAGGATATTTTAATAATTCAGGCAGAGAGATGATGGAGTGGGGTCAGAGCAGAAGCAAAGGGAATGAGAGGTCGAGGGAGGGTGGATCTGCAGGACCTTTCATCCAATTCCAGGACTCAGTTCTGAAGCCTGAGTCTCAGAGCTCTTGGCCAAGGAGTGGGGTTACTCCTGGAAAGGGGAAGCTGCCTCTCCATTCGCTCCCCTGCCCCTCACTGTGCCTGCCCGCCTGCCCTACACACTGTGATTGATGTTTGAATGTTGACCGGCTGGCAAGTCTGAATTCTGATGCAATGTCTAAATCCTCCCTCCCTGTGACATATTTTTCTCATTCATGAAAGCCGAGTGCTGCCACACCAGGGTCCTGTGGAGAGAGAATACTGATAACGGGCCAGGAAAAAAAGCAGCAGCTCTAGATTACCTTTCTTAAAAGCTCACTGCAACTTCAGGAGATGAAAAATGTGTATCTGCAATTCATTGAAGGCAATGAGTAGTCGGTTCTTGAGTTGCCGTGGCAACTGCTCAATTAAGTGAAAAAAAATGAAAAAATAAATGTACTGTAGTTGCTCTTGAGCTTAACATTCTTTGAAGAAAAAAAAAAGAAAGTAATATGTTTGGTGAGTTATTCTCCCCAAGGCTTTCCTAAGACTGTATTTTCTGCTTTGCCTTTCCAGCAGCACGCCTGGTCTGCCCCTCCATGCCATGCTAAATGCTAAGCGTGCTGTCATCCGTGGTTAGCCATACAGGCCCTCAGCTTTCACCTCGGAAGGTTCTGTGTGAACATTCGCTTACATCTGGCTTCCACCAAAGGCCCCTTGGTTAAATTTCTGTTTTTAAGGTGGTAGAGTAGAGCCTATATTGGGAGAGTAGGTGGGAACAGTGGGTGGGTTCCAACCCCAACCTTATCTTATAACCTTAAATAAGAGATGTGACTTTTCTGAAAACATGAAGAATTGCCCCTGCCTTGATAGACTAAGAAACAAAGGGTATACTAATTATAACACCTTACACTTGTACATTGATAACGCTGTTAAGGAAATACTTTCAGTGGTCTCGTTTTCTCTTGGCCACCACTCTCTGGGGTGGCCTTTGTTCTTCCCACTTCGGACAGAGTGACCTTTACAAAAACCACTAAGCTGATCTTGTCACTTTCCATCTTACAGCTCTCTATGCCTTTCCTCCCATTGCTCTTGGGATAAAATCCCAACTCTCGCTAGAGCTCCCCGGGACCTCGCAAGGTGTCTCAGTGTGCCATCCCCCTGCTGTCTTCACCCAGCCTCGCTCTTCTGCCTTTAGCTGTTCCTCCCCTGAGTCTCTGCATCAGCTGAGGGCTCTTCCTGAGACAGCCATCTCTCTCCCACCTCCATTCCCATCTCTTGCCCAGTTGGCCAACCATGATCCACATCAGAGCTCCTATTTTTTTTATAATTTTTTAAAGATTTTATTTATTTATTTGACAGATGGAGATCACAAGTAGGCAGAGAGGCAGACAGAGAGAGGAAGGGAAGCAGGTTCCCTGCTGAGCAGAGAGCCTGATCCCGCTGAGCCACCCAGGTGCCCCCCCATCAGAGCTCCTATTAAATTTTCCTAGAATCTTGTATTTTATATACATCCATATTTAATATACATTTACTTATATGATCGTCTAATTAATATCAATCTCTCTAAATAAAAACAAATCTCCTTAGCCCAGGGACTATGTCTAATTCTTTAGTTTTAGTACATATGCAGGAAAGACATGAAGAGCCATTGGAGAGAAAGGTTTATTCCAGCGTTTAGAACATTCCCATTGTCCTTTAAAGTTTTATGTCTTGCAACTTCGGGGAAAGAGACCACTGTGAGCTCAAAAGATGTGTCTGAGGAGACCGGTCCTGCCCCTCTCCCCAGGTCAAGTGGCTTCATATCAAAAAGCACAGCCTGTATTCACACCCTGCCCTTTCTCTTCAGACCTCATCCACTCCTCAAAGCAGTTGCATCGTGAAGTAGAATGGCAGTGGTGGGTCCTGTAATAAGAAACAGGGAAGGAACAGAGAGGAAGTGCTTGCATGATGGGGTTGTGTCAGAGTGGGGCTAGAAGACCAGGCCAAGGCCAAGAGGGCATAGCAAGTGCCAGGCTTAGAAGAAGAGCACATGTGTTGGGGTGCCTGGGTGGCTCAGTGGGTTAAGCCTCTGCCTTCAGCTCAGGTCATGAACCCGGGGTCCTGGGATCGAGCCCCACAGCCTGCTTCCTCCTCTCCCTCTGCCTGCCTCTCTGCCTACTTGTGATCTCTCTGTCAAATAAATAAATAAATCTTTAAAAAAAAAAAAGAAGAAGAAGAAGAAGGGCACATGTGGACTTGGAGGAGAGCTTGGGTAGGGGGTGAGGGAACTCCAACTGATACCATGCAAGTGGCATTTGCAAGAACCGTAAAACTCTCATTTGCTCTCTCCCCCATAACTCTCGCTCTCTCTCTTTTTTTTTTTTTCCTATTCTGAATATTTAATGGAGAAAAAAAAAATGACCTAGCTTCCCCTCAAGGCAGGCTACTACTAGCCCATGGAGGGCCTTTGTGCAAATTAGAAAAAGAGCCACCTCTAGGCACCCACATCCCTAGGGACACACAGGTTACTGGTGAGTAGGTTCAGTTCCTACTCAGCTCCCCAGCCAAGACACAACGGTGCACAACTGCGGACCTGTACATGGAAGCCAAGCCTCAGAGGCAGGCTGCCTCCAGATTCCAGCAACAGGGAGAGGGCTGCCTTCTCTCAGCAGCAGGAGTCCAGCCCTCCATTTTGAGTGTCCCAGCTTTGAAGAGTTAACTTCTCATCTAGGTTCATCTTTCCTGAGCTGCTTTTATTTCTGCTTTGGCAGGCATTTCTTTCTTCTGCGTGGCATTTTGTACGAGAGACTTTGGGAAGTAGAAAAGAGCAGGCTGGTTTCCTTGGTTTCTGCATCTGTGTGTTTTCTGGTAGTGGGTTGAATGTGTGATTTCCCAATATGATGTCATAGTGCCTTTTAAATTCTCCCAAGGTACTCTTTGCCAAAGGCTCTTCAAAAGGTAGTAAAGTATGTCTCTTTTACCTCCTGTGGAACTTCATACGAAGATTTTAAAACGGAGAGGAGATGAAAAGGCTGGCCTTCGAGTCCACATATTGCAGGAGGCACATAGCGAGGTCGCTCTAGAAAACAACCCGTCGGCTGTCTCCTGCATTGTCTTGGCAAAATTATAGCAGACAGCCAACAGAAAGGGCAAAGTCACTGGAGGAAAAGGATTTTCAAATATCGTTTCAAAATAAGAGGTGCTGTGTATCAGTGAACCATTGCTGTGAAACGGCCGTGGACTTAGTGGCTTAAACCCACATCCATTTATTATTTCTCTTGAGACAATGGGGCTGGCTAAGCAGGTCCACTGATGGAAGCTGGGCTCACTCACACACCCACAGTGTAACATCCCTTTTATGCATCACCTTGGCTAGGCTCTGGTCCCAGTTACTTAACCAAACCAATCTAGATGTCGCTGTGAAGGTATATTGTAGATAAGGTTAACATCTACAAGTTGTCCTCCATAAAAGAGATTATCTTTTTTTAATTGAGATATAGTTGACACATAACACTACATTCATTTTACGTGTATAATATAGTGATTTGATATATGTATATATTGCAGAATGATGACCACAATAAGCCTAGTTAATATCCATCACCACACACCATTACAAATTTTGTGTGTATGTGAAAACTCATAAAATCTCCTCTCTTAAGCATTTGGCAAAGATACAGGTCAGTATTGTTGACTGTGGTTGTACATCACGTCCCTAGCACTTGTTTTTCTTAGAACCTTTGCCAGCAACACTTGAGCACCTACTGCATACAAGAGAAAAGAAGGCAACATGCACTTGAGGGCAGAGGACT
This sequence comes from Meles meles, assembly GCF_922984935.1. Classification (NCBI taxonomy): domain Eukaryota; kingdom Metazoa; phylum Chordata; class Mammalia; order Carnivora; family Mustelidae; genus Meles; species Meles meles. Next base: position 151,731,163 of record NC_060066.1, on the reverse strand, counting down.
GGAAATTTAATTTAACTGTTTTTGTAGGGGCCATATACATAGGCAAAAATATTCTCAATACAAAATAATTACTTAACAAATATCTTAATCTCTATTTGGTAATTCAAAAACCATTTTTGAATTTGCAGGGGAGGAAAAACACCTTATGGACACAAACACAATCCAATCCCCAAAACTCTTCATGATTTTGAATTTTCTTATTTAATGGCACATTTAAGTTGATGCCCAGGTTTTGGAATCAGACAGACCTGAATTCGAATCCCAGCTCACACATTTTTTTTATCCCCAACACTCAGGCAGATTTCCATAATCCCTAAAACAGAGCTTCAAATACGTATAAGGAGGATGAAAGCAGCTCCTTCACTAGGCTGCTAGTGAACAAATTAAATGAGATCGTACCCAATAAATGCAGTTGTTATTACTATAACCAATGTAATAAAATGATAGAAATATTATTTCAGGGTTTAGAAGGCACCGAAATGCCTTTTTTTTTTTTTTAATTGTCTCAACTTCCTGCTTACTTCGCCTATTCGCACTTTTCCCTGAAAAAAAGCAACTGTGACAGTGCTGAGCCTTATCGCACCAACATGCTGGGGTGTGGAGAGAATTCCCTTCTGCAACTGGATGAGTCCAAAGGCTCATCTGTGAACTGTCAGACTTGCACACCTTACAGTCCGTCCCCGGAGACTGTCAGTGCAAATAAGGATCACCACACGGGCTAACATTAAGCAAACAACCACAACCAATTAAATCAGTAATAATGACGATAAAGTGATCATAATTTATAATGAAAAACAAGAACAGCAGCAAGAAAGTAAGTCTCTTCCCTCAAAGCCATTAAGATGGCCAGTTTTAGCACGTGCCACCCTCTATGGGAACACTGAACATTTCTGGGCCTTGTACAGTAGCCAGATTCTTGGGATATGAATTGGAGTCCTCCAAGAGCTCTAAAAACACACTGATTTTAGGTTTGTATTCCAAATACTCTTAACCTTTAACAACTCATTTATTGGAATACTGGTAAGTGCCTTCAAGTATGGACAAAAAATAAAATTCTATACACTTGAGCCATTTTTTACCCAAGAAAGGATTTTGTAATCCTGGATAAGTTCAACAGGATTCGATGAGGTTGCTTGCACCTGCTAGTAACCTAACTAAAATTGGTTTAAACAATGTCAAAGGTTGCTTTCCCCCTTAACCACATTCTAGAGGTAGGTGGTTCCAGAGTCGGACCAGCAGTAGTCACACAGGGCCAGACTGTTCCCCCGTTCCCATCTACCCCCCTCAGTATGTGAGCACTGCCTCCCTTCAAGCTCACCAGGTGGCAAGGGCAGCTCCAAACATCTCATCCTTACGTGACCATTTGCAAAAATAGAATGGATGAGTGAGCCTGATCCCCACGTTTGTTCCTGTCTCTTTCTAATTGGGAGGAAAACTGTCCACTGAAGCCCAGAGGCTTGCCTTTCACATCCTGTTGGCCCATTTCAGGTCACAGTCATAGGCCCATAAGGCAGAGAAAAGCAAGGATCTGGCATCTTCAGTGTCCAGGGAGGGAGGTGGTTCTGCCTGCAAGAAAGTGGGCTGTTGAGTAGGCATCTAAGAGTGTCTGCCAAGGGGGGTGGGGGGGCGAGGGCGGGAGGGTGGGTCTGGCCCTGGAAGTGTCTGGAACCACCTATTCCACCTCCACCAACAGGAGCTCTGTTCTTCCCGTTTTAGATATTGGGCTTCCGTATGAGATTCTGTTTGAATTAAAGCTTCCGTGGATAACAATCATTGACAACCTTTTGTTTCAGCACATGCTCAAATACCTAATAGACTCGGTGAGTCGAAACTGTCGGCTCACCATTACCTTCCCAGGATCTCGAACAATTCTTAGCATACAGGATGAGTTGTGTTAATTTCCTATTGCTGCTCTGACACATTACCAGAAACTTGATGGGTAAAGAGAACACATGTTGATTATTTTACAATTCTAGAGGTCAGAAACCCGAAGTGGATTTCACTCAGTGTCCCAACAAGATCTCATTCCCCATCAACTCAGGTCCGCACATTGTTTCTAGTGGGAAGAACATCTTTTTTTGACCTTCCTCTTTGGTCCAGTCAGGATGTCGTTGTTAGTTCCTCCTTGCTGTATGTCCCCACAGCCACCATCTAACCCTGTTTCACTCCCCATGTGGCCTTACCCTCTAGAACCTCAGGGAGATGGATGTGGACATTCAAGTTGGAGAATCAGGAAAGTGAGAGACGTAGGACAAGGTTGGAGATGGACTCTGGATTTTGGGAAGCTGTTTGTTGCATCTGTCCATAGTGATAATCAGGAAGTGCTTCAGACTGCAGAGAAGGCATTGTGGGTGCTCGCATGATGAGTGAAGAACTCAGAGGGCAGAGGGATGGGGGGGGTCAGAGTGTCCTTTCAGTCCTCTACTTGCTCACTTCACCCCACCTGCTACCCCCAATCTTATGTCCTTTTTAAAGAAAGATGGTGGGAGAGAGGGACAAAGGATGACTCCCCTAGGCAAATTTTCTCCTGGAAAACACATGAACACACATATAGTATGTGTTATTCTAATAATTAACCTGATTTTCCTTTTTTGCTGAGAGTAACTCATAAGAAGAGAACATTCTCATAGCACCTAAGAGACTGTTGGAGACAAGCCAGTGCGCTCTGTAGTTCCCAATGGTCGAAGCTACACTTTGCCTTTTTATCTCCATTTTATAAGGAATCAGAAAACAGAGATAAAGGCCAAATCAGTCTCCTAGGTAAGACTCTAGTCAGACGTGACTTACAGCCAACATTAACTTTAAATGAGAGGAAATCAGAATGGGAGCTTGGCTCCTTCCAGCCTGACCAAGCCCTGCTTAACAACGTGCTGCATCTGGCCTAGGAAGACAAGATCCAAGTTGTCTCCCAAGGTCTTCTAGCAGTGAGGTGAAAACAGGAAGTTGTAGGAAAGACTTTTTCTTTAAAATTTTTATTAGAGACACCAACATTTCAATTTATACATTAAAGAAGAAAGACGCCATTCCTCCTAGAGAACAGGATCTGTTAACCACTATTTAAAGTAGTTCATGTAGAGAACCTGCAATTTAATAAGACTGGGAAAAGGTTAGCCCAGCATCCCCTATATTTTTTTTATCCCTGTTTACTCAATTATACAAGTACTTCCACAGCAAGCAGACCTCTAATTGTGTATACTTGAGTGAAAGAGAAATGAGACTTGCCGTGAAATAAATTCTTAGGTATAACTAAATTACACACCACTTCCCATACTTTTTTTTTCCCCAAATTGCACATTACTTTAAATGAAAACATGCTTTCGAAAAGAACTGTAAACACTGCAAACGTTTCTAAAGGGCCAGTCTCCCTTCTTCTCGCTGATAAGATGCAGTTATATTTCTATTCGCCGATATCCCCCTGTGGAAGACACGAGGAATTTCAAAACTTCTTTCACAGCTTCCCAGTGAACTTGACAGTTTCACTTTCAAATCCCTTGGTAAGCACCTTCCAGCTTCAGCTCTTCTTTTCCCAAATGACTCCCACGTCCTTCCTACTCATGTGACACCAGGAGCGTTCACTACCCCCACGCGTCTCGGAGCCCCTCTTTAGACTCTGCTCCTGTGCTGGGTACACAGACGGGTCATTGCAGTCCTTCCCGGCAGCAGGAGAAGCATCAGAACCCAGGCTTGGGAACCAGGAACAACCCCCCCGCCTCGCTGGGGCATCCTTCGCGGTCACACAAGCTTGCGGAGCCTGAATTTCCTCATGGGAACAATGGGAAATACCAAACTTGCCCACCTCCTAGTGTTTTTAGGATCGAATGAGAGTATGCACGTGAAAAACACTCTAAATACTAGCAAATAGCAAGTCCAGTAACTGTTTTTAAAATCGTTCACACGAGGGGTTCACTATTTTTGGTTTTAACAGGAAAGATTCCAAAATTTTCATTTTCAGGTTACCAAGTGGGGAAATAGCCTGAGAATGTTTGGGTTGTTCCTTTTTGGATTATTATTTCTTCCTGTTAAGATTCTGCTTCTCAATAAAGATGACCCCTTCTGAGAACTGCAGAACATTTCCTGCCTCACACCCATCCCCACCTTCCTGCTGTTGCTTCCTAGAACCAGTGAAGGAGGCATTAGATCAGTTCAAAAAGAGACCTAGGAAAATCCTTGTATGCTAGCGTTTCATTGTCCGTGATTCTTCCAGAATTTGGGTCATCTGCTTAGTACTAGTTGAGGTAAGAAAAAATTAGAAAAGACTGCTCCTCACATTTGTTTCAGAAACAAAAGAACCTTTTTGAGATCCATTTTTTTGAATCTTGAAGTTCATATCTGTGCTCAGTGTCAGAGAAAGAAAATAGTCTTTTCTTTGCAGTGTTTGTGAATTTTAGGGCAAGAAATTCATCTTAGCTGTGACATTCTGTTGTTAAATAAAGCCTCTTTCTCACAATCCCATTTGAAGCTCTATACATTTTTATACCATGAGACACACACACACTGTTTAATACAAACATGAACTAGGAGGACACCCCAAAATGACCTCCTACTTCTCCCTCCTTCCCAGGGGAGCTTTCATTTCATGGTCCCCAAAAGGATTTTCTTTAAAGATTTTATTTATTTGAGAGAGAGAGAGAGAAAGAGAAAGCTCACCCATCAATGAAGCGGGGGGGTGGGGGAAGGCAGGGGAGGCAAAGGGAAAAGCAGACTCCCGCTGCACGGGGATCCCAATGCAGGGCTCAAACCCAGAACCCAAAGACCATGACCCCAAACTGAAGTCAGATGCTTAACTTATTGAGGCACCCAGGCGCCACCCCCCACCCAAGGATTTTTAAACATCAACGCTGTCTACCTAAGGACGGACTGTAGGAATATCTGACCTCACCTCTGAGACCAGTGAGAGGATGCTGAGGAGGAAACACCGGTTGGTGTCAGGGCCCAGAGGGCTGCAAGGGGTTGCTCAGGCATACCCATCCCACGGCCCACAGAACTGCAGTTACGCCATTCCTCAGGCACAGGGTCGCAGCGAGGATCCAGTGAGCTTCTATCCGCAGAAACAATTCCAGATCTGGAAGCCACTAGGTCAATGTCCACTTCGTGCTGTAACCTGATCTGCTTGTGACAATGCCACACTAAACTGGTCCAGCAACCAGGAGCACACCCCGTGCTGTGGCCAGTGCAAGCTGCAGGATGTCCTTTCTTAGGACTGAGGAACCCATCTGGGAGGCAATGGTGCCCTATTTTGATGTCTCCCCCCAAATTTCAATAACTCAAGGAACTGAATTTTATTGAATTGAATTTATTATTGAGTGACGGACATCCATACCGCAAGATGATGATGACAGGTGCACTGACCGGATGGGGAAACACATGCACACGCCCGCTAGCTGCTCTTCCTGCCGATCATACCAGAACCTAGTCTTGCAAAGTTCCCTGCCTACACGTGCGCAGAGGCAAATAAAGTTGAATGCAACCCGCTTTTACTTTCCTTATGGCTCTTGTTTGACTGGAGAATGAGACATCTAGACCAAAAAAAATCCATAGCCCAAACCCAGTTTCCCATGAAACCACGAATCCTGTCCTGAGGTTCTGGCCGTGACACTTCAACAGGATTCTTGATTTCTTCTCCTTAGTTTCCAATGTGCTCGCATAAATATAGCACAAGGAGGGGTGGAGACCTGAACTTGATTTTGTGTGTTGGTGGTTTGGTTGCAGCATTTCCCATCTTTGCCAGCATTTATCACGTCATTTTAAGGCTGTGTCTTGGCTCCATATGTGTGAGTCATAATGGGCAGTTACATGAAATCTGGCCAATATTAGTACTATTTCTATCAGTTGGTTCCAACTTGGTATCCTGCGTTTTGCCCCTAGTTTAAATTAAACCTAGTTTAATACAGTGGACAGCACCTCTGTCTCCTGGCACCCACAAAGCCCAACCTCACCATTCAGACTTAAAGGCCAACAGAAGGCCGGCTAGATGGAGGACAACGCGGTGAAAGGCTGTGTGTGACCCGAGGATGCACCCACGGTCAACTCAGGGTGGAGCCTGGGAGTTCATGGGCTGTGCTTTCTCAAGGGGTGCCTCACTGAAGAGGCAGCTCCCAGCTCCCTGCTCAGAAACACCTTATCAGGTATCTCTCACATAAGCTTGTAGAGCATTTTGCTCCTTACAGAATTGACGTTCTGAATGAATGCCTTTCACGCAGAACACACTTAGACTAGGAAAGAAAAAGACGACACATAGGGCCTTCAGACTCTGTATGGCTTCCTCTTCACCAAAAGAGAACCAGAAGAGCAGGCCTTTCATTAGTTGGTGTGTGTGTGTGTGTGTGTGTGTGTGTGTGTGTGTGTACACGCACCTGTTTAAGATGCCAGACTGAGTTTATTTACAAAAGATTCACATAGGAATCATGAGGTTTATAGAGCATCATGTGAAAATAACACCCTCCAATCAAACAGCCCATTTACCTGGGCTTTCATGACCGTGAATGCCGTGTGCATGGAAATAAAGCTGGGGCTCATTTGAAGCGTTTGGGCAAACAGATTAGAAGGCTATGAAAAAGAGCAATGGATTAAAAACGGGTCAGACACAGGAAGCCGAACAGAGGTGAGACAGGCCCCATTATAACACAGTGCACTGTTTTATGAATCAGATGAAACTTTATCAGTCTCCTAAAACATGACAGCTAGGTGGAAGAAAGATCTGAGGCCATTTAACGTGTAAGATGAGTGAAAGTCTGATCATTTAACAATGATATTAAAAATCGAGGGGGAGGACTCCCTCACATGACCTGGATATGTTTGATAGCTCTTTGACAAGCAACAAGCAGAGTTTGATCTAACAATTCTTTTCCAGCAGAGGCTACTGAGCCACTTTCTCCATAGGTGCATCTTAGGCAAACATCAAACTGCTTTGAACAGGTCCCTGTCTCAGGTGGAATTCCCTAGAAGCAAAACCTGAAATGAGGGTTCTTTAAGAGTAAGTTATTAGGGAGTGCTCTTCAGAGAGGGAGAGAGACGCTGGATAGGGCAGGGGCAGAAGCTGAGCAAGGATGGGATTAGCTTCGGCCTGATCTTCAGGGAACCTTATATGGGAGTCACCTCAGGCTGAGGGCGGGGCCGGACTCTGTGAGCCCTTAGCAACACCTGAGGGATTGGTGCACTAGCCAGTTTGTAACAAGACACTAAGAGATTCACAGTGGTAGCTAAGCTGATGGGACTAAATCTTTAGGAGCCATGCTGTGTGGTACGTGATGTGGTTCTCATCGAAACCCTGGCTTCACTATAGACATGCTGCAGGGGTGCCTGGGTGGCTCAGTTGTTAAGCGTCAGCCTTCGGCTCAGGTCATGGTGCCAGGGTCCTGGGATTGAACCCTGCATTGGGCTCCCTGCTCAGCAGGAAGCCTGCTTCTTCCTCTCCCACTCCCCCTGCCTGTGTTCCCTCTTTCACTGTCTCTCTCTGTCAAATATATAAAATTTTTATTTAAAAAAAAAAAAAAAGACATGCTGCTATGGCCATGGGCCCCTCGCACGACCGACCTCTGTAACCATCAATTTACTCATCTGTACAATGGGAGAGGAGATGGCAGGGTTGGGTCAGATGATCTCCATAACTCCCAACTCCAAAATGCAATTATTTCAACAACAGAAGTGGGGGTAGGCTCACTGAGGAATAATTGACATTTTCCCTATTCATGGAAGGAAGCTAATGAATGTAAATGTGTCCCTGAATGACCACTCCATTAAAAACACTTCGCTCACCTGGAATCACTCTGGATACACAGGCAAATCTAAGAAGACAAGCAGTAAAGTTGCCCTGAAGGCATATGTTCTAAAAAGGGCTGGCATGGCTCCATTTGCAAACAAGTACTCTCAGAGCGGTTACCTCAAGGGAGCATTAATGCAACCAGGCAACCTCATTTCACTGATTCCCACAACAAAGCAAATTAGAAGCAAGAGGCTGGAGTGAAGCGTGAGCCACAGGCTGTCCCCGCAAAATGGCACCACCTCTATGAAGAGCAGTTGGGCAAAATCTATCAGTTATAAATACATTTACTCTTTGACCACACAGCCCCTTCTCTGGGAATTTATCCAGCAGGCATATGTGTATGAAATGACCTTTACATGAGCTTACTCGCTGTGCTACTTTTTCCGAAATAATCCAAGATCGGAAACTACTTGGTGGTCCATCAATAAAGGACGAGTTAAAAACAACAACTGTGGTAGCTTCCATACCATAGAACACTGTACGACCAAGAATATTCTGGATGGACATGGAATGTTCTCCTGGGTACATCGATAAGTGAAAAAGCAAGGGGAAGAACAATATCAGTCTAGATCAGTATGTATATTATGAACATCTATGCAATGTGTAATAGAAGTTCACTCTTTTCTGTGTACGAAATGGAGGTCACAAGATGATATAATTTTTTTTTTTAGATCTTGTTTATTTGTCTGACCGAGAGAGAGATCATAAATAGGCAGAGAGGCAGGCAGAGGAGGAGGGGAAGCAGGCTCCCTGCTGAGCAGAGAAGCTGACTCGGGGCTTGATCCCAGGACCCTGAGATCATGACCTGAGCAGAAGCTCAACCCACTGAGCCACCCAGGTGCCCCAAGATGTTATAATTATATTCAAATGCATCCATAGGTATCTGGAAGTTGTTTTTTGTGTATCTGGAAAAAGATGGAAATAAAAAACTTCTATGAGTGGTTACCTATATAGAATTAGGGAGTGGGAAATGGGATGGATGGAGACATAAGTAAAAATCGGAATTCTTATCAAATTTTTATTTTTATCTTATCAAACTTTTTATAAGTTTTCATCCTACATTTTTTCCCCAACTACCACAGGTTCTTCTGTAAGGAAAATGCAGCTGCTGCTTGGTTAAAAAATAAAATAAAATAATTTAAAAGCAGGCATCAATCAAAGCTGGTCCTTCCAATTTCCCTTATTTCATGCTTCAGTTTTCAGGGATTGGTCAGTGGTTAACCGTATGACTCACAATGCTGGAAAACACTTCCTATCTGGCACTCCACAGAAAGCGTGCCACGTCCAATGTTATACCACGGAGTTGTTTGTAAAACCACCATGACTACACCCACCAGTGAGCTTTGGGTACTGAAGAGTGTTCTCTTCTTCAAATCAGCTTTTCTGATCACAGATATGTCATGCACCAAGAAAATGAGGTGTGACACTATACTGAGCAGTACAAGGACAGCATGAACTCAGGGTTCGGTCTGGGCTTTGTCCTTCATTGCTATGTGATCGTGGGCAACTTACTTCTCAAACTCTCAATTTCTTCATCTATAAAAGGCAGATAGTAATAGTGTGTCCTTCATAGAGTTGTTTGGAGGGTTAGGTATGTTAACGCATGTTGGCAAGAAATTTAACATAATACCTATTACTACTGTCATCTAATATTTTGATTTCTTTTTTTTATGTACAGGGTGATGACCAGTTAAATGTATATGGAGAGGACACCATGGGAGGTGAGTTTCCTTTACTGATCAGACCAGAGTTGTGTTTTAGTAGTTTTGAGCATATCTTCTTTATTAAACACCAACCGAGAGATAATAAACTACAAACAGCATGTGGTTTTCCTTAGCCAGACTCCATGATTCAGACTGGAACTCTTTGGATCTTTCCTCCCTTGGTCCATGCAAAGAAACCAATGGGGACCCCTTACTTAGAGATGCATGTCCTGACTACCCAGAGAACATGACCCTCAATGTGCTCAGCGAAAATAGAATGTTCTGGTAAAAGATGTCTGGGAAACACTGAATGTTCAATCCCCTTTGGAAGAGGCACACATAATAGCATAGCAAGACTCCCACAAGTCCTGCCATAAAGACAGCTGGCTAACTTTCATTTGACATTCTTTAGATTTATTGGAATTCAAAAGTCTTTTTCCTGCATAGTAGTTATTAATCTGCAGTGTGCCGTTGGGATGCAACCTAAGAAACACCCAAATTATCTTGCTTTGTAACAGTTCTCGTGTCAAAAGTCTTGCAACAACTAAAAAGTCCAGCCTTAACTAGTGACACATAGAACTGAAAATAGATAAAATTATGTGAATTTGAGATTGTCCCAAAGAGAAAATTTTCCCGATTGCGCTAGGTCATGTACCTTCTAACATTTCTACTCGGTTATAAATGTTGCTGTAATTATGGCTCATGAAAAAATGTTTGTATTGACTGTGAGCACATACAAGTAAGAGATCTGGCTTTCCAAATAACCCCAGCTCTAATTCTATGCTGATCCATGAGCATGAGGGGGTAGATAAAGTGCCCTTTGATGATAATAGCTATAACAATATGTGAAAATCTCAGTTATCAGATGACGTCATGGTGATTCATGGGGAAAGGCACATACACGTGAGCCAAGTGCAAATAATCAACCTAGTCCCAACTGGATAGGGACTGACAAATTGCCGACCAGAGCTTCCCTTTTTCCTGGTTATAAGATTAACATGCATTCATTGCGGAAATTTTTTTAAGGTAGAAAATAAGAGCTGTCTAAAATCTTATGACCTCTAAATAATCATGGTTAACATTCTATATATTTTATTCCAGTATGTTTGTTATATAGTTATTTTTACATAGTTGAGAATACATGTGTATATGCAAATGCCATTCTTTTTGTGTATATCATAAGCATATTCTCATGTCATTACAAACTATAATGTTACCTTGTGATGACTACATTGTATAAATGGTTCATCATAGGTACAACTATACCTAATAATAACCACAGACACTTTCCTAGATTGCAAATAGATGAAAAGTTGCTCCCCTTTATATAGAATTGTTGAATCACTATATTGTACACCTGAAACTAATATAACCCTGTACGTTAACTATATGGGAATTAAAAAAAAAACAACTCATTGCTCAGCTTCAAAAAAGGAAGCTGGAAGTCTAGAGAACATGAGATGACCATCTGGTCCACTAGTTAAAAGCACCAATGTATGTGCCTTTAATAGAAAGCTCCAGATAACATAGGATTTTTCCAGTCGCTGTAGGCTATTCTGTAAAGAGACTGCAGTATCTCTTTGATTAGAAAGAACAAAATTTTCATCCCTCAGTCTGAAAACCAAATGTTTCCAAAAACTCCAAATTCACATCTTTCCTCTGATTTTAGCTTCCCTGTTCCTTTCCCCTCTTACTCCCAATCCAATTCTTCTTGTCCCATTCTGTCTCTGGAATTGGGTCTTTCCCTCAGCTAATAGTGGATTCCAGCAAAAAGGTAGCATTGTGTATATAAATGAAGTATCCCAATTCTACCAAAAAGCAAGTTTGATAACTGTCAGAGGAGCGATCTAGCTTTCAAAAGTACTTATCATCTACATAAAACGTGAAGTGGAAGTCACAGTCCTATCCTATTACACTTCATTGTAAGTGTAAAAATTGCAGTTTTGTCACCAAGATGGGAAATAAAAACCTTGTACTATCTCTCCGTCATTTCATCCATCAGTTTAGTCGACTTACCCCCATAGGATGAGCAAAAACAGCTGCTTCCAGAACAGGAAAAGAGCTCCACCTACACTGGGAACTCAGGGCTGGCTTCACCCAGCCCGGCCCCTCCCTGCAGGGTCTCCCCACCAAGGGGACTGCTCCAGGAACTTCCACAGCCCAAGGTCTGAAATGCACAGCTCAGGGGCCTGGGGCTCCAACAAAAGCACCAAATACCTTTGAACTTCAGAATCTTTACTTTAAGACTTCATGTATATTTTCCATGAAGTGAAAAATCACAATATCCTACATCCTAATATATTACTGTCTACTCAGCGCATATTATAGTTTGCAAAGCATCTCCCTTAGCATAGGGGGTAAAAAGAACCATAAAGTCTTCAAAATTGTCTTCAATTCCTCCATCTGCAGTCACATCTGTCCACTGAGGGAAGCATCTGGTCTCAGATCTAGTTTGTTCAGCATGGTGCTCGAAAAACTTGACTCTAGAGGTCAGCTCTTGTCAGCCACAGTTCACAACACTCCATGCCCACTCACCTCGCTGGTTTAGAATCTTTGCGGGGCCTTCGCCTAAGCACATCAAAGAAACTCTTCTCAAGTTCTTTGTGGAATCGGCTGGCCACCCCCAATCCCACTCCTGCGGGTATGAAACTAAGCAGCTCAGACACGAGCCAGTCCCAGGATCAACTTGAACGTGGTGACATCCCCTGAGTCCGCTAGAGCCGCCCTTTGGCTTTTCACCATCATTTGCTCACGATGGCCTCTAGGTTGGCGCTGCACTTCCCTTAGTGGCTTGTGTGGACTTCTTCTATGAACTTCAGTGCAGCGTAAACTAACCTCCTTCTTCTGTGCTGTTGGCCTGCCCCCAAAGTCTCTGACCCTGTCCTGGCACAGCTGAGTAGGCAGCCCGATCGCCATACCTAAAGCTCGCAGCCTTACAGTCGGGGAGAGTTCAAGTGCTCACTAAACTTTTTTTTTTTTTGAGGTTTGAGGATCCCCTGCTTCCAAACTTAAACAGTTGACCCTTTCACAGAGCCATTCCCAATTCAAGTTTTCAAGTAACCTCACTCTTACCCAAGGTCTCTTAGAATTTGGGTTTACTTTAGGTATCTTAAACATGCAGGGCGCCTGGATGACTCAGTCAGTTAAACGTCTGACTCTTGATTTGGCGCAGGTCATGATGTCAGGGTCGTGAGATGGAGCCCGGTGCTGGGCTCTGTGCTGGATATGGAGCCTGCTTGAGATTCTCTCTCTCCCTCTGCCCCTCCCCCTTCTCAAAAAAAAAAAAAAAAAACAAAAAACCTCTCTTTTAAACACGCAACAATAAATTTGCATCATAAATTTGGCCGAGAGAGAAATAGGACTGTTTCCTGCTGTGGTCCATTCATTTACGGGAACCACAAAATCATAGGTATTTGAACCGAAAGAGACGTTAGAGATCACTACTTTATTTACAACACCTTTACTTTATGAGTGGAGAAACTGAAGTCCAAGGAGAGGAAGTCACTAGACTAAAAGGCTGGTCAGTTGAGAACCGAAGCAAATGTACAGCTATTATCTACCCACCCTTCCTGGCAAGCTACTACACCACATGAGAGCTGGAACTCTTTTAGGGACCTACACACTCTGGAGGATATTGCACTTTGCCAAAAATTCCTAACCAGCCCCTGCTTTGAAGTAGTAGTCCCCCTCTTACACTGTTGGTGGGAATGCAAACTGGTGCAGCCACTCTGGAAAATGGCATGGAGCTTCCTCGAAAAGTTAAAAATAGAACTACCTGATGATCCAGCAATTGCATTAGTAGGTATTTACCCAAAGGATACAAAAATATATATTCAAAAGGTGTACATGTGCCCTGATGTTTCTAGCAGCATGATCAACAATAGCCAAATTATGGAAAGAACCCAAATGTCGAGCAACTGATGAATGAATGGGGGTTAAATATATATATACATATAATGGACTATGACTCAGCCATAAAAAAAATGAAATCTTGCCATTTGCAATGACATAGATGGAGCTAGAGAGTGTAATGCTAAGTGAAATGTGACTTCACTCATATGTGGAATTTAAAAAAATAATTAAAAATTTTTTTAATTAAAAATTTTTTAAAAATTTAAAAAACAGAACAAACAAACGTAGGGAGGATAAAATAGAGAGGCAAACCCAAAAACAGACTCTTGACTATAGAGAACAAACTGATGGCTACCAGAGGGGAAATGGGTGGGGGATGGGTGAAATGGGTGACGGGGATTAAGGAGGGCACTTGTAATGAGCACTGGGTGTTGTATGAAAGTGATGAATCACTAATTTCTACACTTGAAATGAATATTACGCCGTATGCTATCTAACTGGAATTTAAATAAAAACTTGAAAAAAATAAATAAAGTAGTGGTTCCCAAAACTCAGTCCTCACTCTCATCATCTTTGTGATTTTTGCTTCATCTCTATATGTATATGACTTACACTAGGTATTATTCACTTAATATTTTTCTCTAAATTGGCTCACAGTTATTATTTAAATATACTTATTTTAGAAGAAATTTTATATCACTACCTTAAATGGAAAATAGAATTATTTTCTGTAAATAGGAACTATAGTTAAAATATTGTCTTCCAGATGGCCATTTGTGCTTTAACCCTTCTTTATTAAAAGAGATCAGCACATATTAAGAAAAGTATATAAAATAATGTAAAACTGAGATATTTGAGAATATTTTAAATAATTTTAAAAATTACCTTTCTTTGTAATTCATGCTATTTAATGGCCTATCAGTTTTGCCACCTAAAACTGATAGTTTGTGTTAAAATGAAATAGGTTACCTGGGTCTGGGAATAAAGCTGAAATGGTCACTGGTGCCTATTAACTATGACCTATTAACACATTTACTCAACTTGGGCTTCTTACCAAATAAATCTACAAGAGTTTGGTTTTTACACAACATGAGGAATACCAGGGTTTCAAAACAGTTTTTCTTGCCAATAACTCAAATTATTCTTACTTTAAAGGTTTCATGGAAGATTTGAGAAACCGTAAAATTATTTTCATGATCGGTGAGTAACCGCCCTCAAGTTTTCTAATGCAACTGCTACTAATACACAACTTGGTAGGGAAAAAAGACTGTTCTTTTCTCACTGTGCTTTGAAGTCTTGCTCCTTTTTTGGTTAGGATAATACCCCCGAGGCTGCTGGGTTGTCGCTTTCATTTATGCAGTTTTATATTGGTTTTGGCTTTGTATCTTTAGACAAAGTAGGACTCGAAGGAATGTGAGACTCCTGAGTTTAGCTCTGCAATAATAAAATACATTATAATCCCATGGGTATGAAGATGTCCTACATTAAAATATAACACACACCTTTTCTGTTTGAACAATGAGCCAATGCTCCCCAAACCTCACTGCTAAAACTATCAGCAACCACATATTCAAATATATTTCAGTAACCATACCCTGCATTCCTTTTAGCTAATGGTAAAAACAATCTCACTTATCTTATGTCTCGTAAAATGGAAGTCGCTGGTAAGTTAAATGGTGGGACAAAATTCACTTGGGGTTCACCTGCTTTTTCTAAGCGTCTACTGTGTTCCAGGTCATCTCATTTAATCTTTCTGCAGTCCTATAGATTGGTGGTTTATCTTTATGACGTATCTGTTAACACAGGTAAGGAAACCGAGACTCAGGAATAAGGTAAAGGAGCCAGTCCGAGGTCACATAGCTAATGAGCGTGAGAGCCGGATGTCCAGTTTTCCCCATGGAAATCAATGGGGCTATTTGAGCACCAGTTATAATTACACAGAAAAGAACAAACTATTATCAGAGCACCTCCCAAAACTTGGTACTTTTCCCTCTAATGATTCAAGTCTGTAGAAAAGTTAGCACACCTACCTTTGCACTTTTCAAAAAAACGTCTATTCATATTCAGAAATAATGAAAAGGTCCACACCTCCTCAGTGAGTGGGAAAAAGAATGGTTATCAGCACCCAAGAAATAAAATTGGATAAACTTAGAATCTTGCACTCTAAAGTCGGGATGTTGCCTTGGAAATCTCTCACTAAATTTCCCTCCTTGTTAGATGAAGAAACTGAGTCCCAGAGAATTTAAGAGGTTTGATGAAGGTCATTCCACAACTGGTGACAGAGGGGAGACCAGGGCTGTAGCCCCCCATTCCCGACCTCTCCCCACTCCACTACTCAGTTGTTGGGTTGTTTCCCTAGACCGTCTCCTACATTGAGTGCCCCACCCCATACTTACTGAGTATTGGACCTGCGCTGGGCAATGAGCAGGAATCACAGTTTCCTTTCTAGATGGAAAGGGGAACTCATGGAATTATTACCACATAGGAAGGAAACAAAGAGCTGAAGTAGAACAACCTTGGTTGAGTATCTGGGGTAGATGCGGATAATCAGAGTGATCAGGCAAATGTTTCCCCACAGAGGTGACGTTTAGGCAGGAAACTAAAGGAGGAGATGGAGCAATGGGAGGGACTCACAGAGGTGAGAGGAGGAAGAATTCCAGCCAAAGAGAATGGCGTGTCTTGAGCAGTGAGAGTTCTGGAGCCCAACCTGGGTACTATACCCTGACCTGCTTGCCTCTCATTGACCTTAACCGTGGAAACTGGAGGAACTCTTGCCACATGTTTTATATCATTTCTACTCCTTAACTGAAGAGAAACAGCAAAGAAAATTCCCCTTTCCACATAAAATTTAATCACTCATCTTGGCACGAAGGCCGCACGCAATGACTTATACATTTTGTTAGCTTTTATCTTAGGGGCCAAATTAGGAAAAGGAGACACTCTTTAAACCTGACATTCAGTATCTAAGGAATGAGATTTTATTATCACATCGAGATCTGTGTTTTTAATTATGTGGACCAAAACAAAGCTTCTAAAAATAGTACAGCATATTTTGTGGTTATTATTTTCTCCAGAAATAATATCATTTCAGATTTACCCAGTTTAGCACTCACGATTAAATTCTGAAATGTATTTTCAAGCATCACTTCCATCTGTTCACATGTAACTAAAGACCTTGGCTCACCTGTTACTAAGACCTGTGCCCTTCACAGAGTCAAACATCACAATATAAAATCTTTGACATCAGACACAGCTTGAGACCCCCCAGGGGTCCACAGACTACACTCCAAGAACTGTTGTTCTGAATAAAGGTTTTTCTTATATTAACCAAACTCTCCTGTATTTTAACTTACTGGCCAGTTACTATTCTTGTAAAGATTTCTGCCTACTGTTTGGGCAGGAAAAGGTACAAACCTACTGTGATATGAGGAAAAATGATTGTTGTTGTATTTATTGGACTCTGCTTGAAAATTAAGGCCTTAGTGCTTTATAGTGCCTTGACAGATGGCAGCATGTATTTTGGGACTGTATTGCAGGTCAATTGGAAGCTCGTAAAAATACTCGGGATGTCATAGACACACCCATAGCAGTTTTGGTGAGCCCTAAGATACAAGAGTCCATCGATTTCAGTGCAACAGGTGTGGTGTTGCCTATATGAGAAGGTGGTTGAACTTTTAACATTTCAAACTACTGTCTGGACATCTACCAAGACACATGGCATTTTAGTATTAGCCAGAAACTAGGTTGCCATCCTCGCTGTTAGTCTGAAGATAATCAATATTTCTAGAGCACTGTCCCCCTACTTTAAAGACCTTCAAAGCCTTCTCCCCACTAGCCTCTAGGTGCCTTCCCATTTCCCACTCCAACCCCCATGAGTCTGTGGCTCCAATCACACCTGCCTTATCTTTATCTCTTGAACTTCCCTCGCTTTTGCCAGTCCTGTCACTTGAAATATCTCCTCCCCTTGCTGACGATACCCCAAGGTCAGGTTTAGGTTCTAGCTCCCTGTGACATCTTCTCTAATGGCCAGCCTTCTGCCTATGTGCTCTGCCATTGCTCATTTAGATACCCCATAATGACTTAGAAAACAAGTATTTGTTGGCATAATGAATTCTTTAGGAGGCAGTGTGGTCAGTTTCCATAACAACCAAAGTAGCAATTGGAATTCTTAGACTGGAACTGACAGGCAGGTTGATGCTGCTAATAGCTGTTGCTGGCAGGGCAGTTCTCAGGTTAATTATGAGCCTAATCAGACACTCCTGACTCCATTGTAGCTGCTCCCCTCTCCCTGAGAACAGCAATACCAGCTTACCATTCTCCCCAAAGCTGGTGCATTTCTTGCTCATTTGCAAAGTAGTTTGAGTCACGGTTAATAGCACTGACCACCATCTGAGTGAAAAACATGTTCAGGGAAGGTGTACTGTCTGGACCAAAAGGAAAGGAAGCAAAGATTCATCTAGGTAGCCCTTTGAAAGTCGTGTGAATATTACCTCTTTGTTCATGAAGAAGGCAGCTCTGTCACTCTTTCTAGAGAAATACTTTCCACAGGACAGGTATGGGATCTCATGGGATCAGGCCAGTGATCAAAAGGATTGAAAAGGGTTCTCTGAACTTGGATGGTTCACACATAAGACATAAGAACTGTGCTGATGTACAAGGCTGGGGCTCAGTCGTGGCTGAAAATGGAAAAGTATTTGGATAGTGTAAAAATGTCCTTTAAAGGACCTCATTATGTCCCACTAACAGGCTCCTACAGTTTTCACAACCTCTTCTGGTACATTTCTTTCCTTTCTCTCTCTCTATTTTTTTAATCTCTTGATCATTATCTTGCTCTTATCCAATCTATTTTGGCTTCTTTTTCTCTTCTGTGCTTTTTGTAGCCTGCCTGTGCCCAAAGTGTGACATACCCTGAATTTCCATTAATTCCTTTCCAAAGCTTTGGTAGAAGTTCTTCAATTTGGAAAATCATCTGACTTTACAGGTGAGGTATGATACTAATGGCGTTATGGTCAAGACATCATTCTGGGCCTGTAGCATTCAGGATGTCAGGGCCACAGATGGCTTTGTGTACCTTAGCAGGAGTACTGATAAACGACTTCTAAGTGGTAAGCTTTAGGAGGCACTTTTACAATATTTTATGTTATTCTGTGTATTTTTAACCCAGTGTAAACTAGTCCTATTTATTTACTTAGGGAAAACTGTAGAAATGAGAATTCTTACTTAAAACTCAATATTTTTTTAAAGATTTTATTTATTTGAGAGAGGAAGAGAGATAGCACAAGCAGGGGAAGCAGCAGAGGAGAGGGAGAAGCAGACTCCCTGCTGAGCAGAGAGCCTGATTTGTGGCTCAACACCAGGCCCCCAGGGTCATGACCTGAGCCCAAGGCAGACATTTAACTGACTGAACCACCCAGGCACCCCTAAAACTCAATATTTTCATGACTGCCGTTATTTCACTGTAGCCCTAATGTCATTTTATTGTTGCCCTTTTGTCAAAGAACTAGGAATTAATCTAATCTTCAGGGAATATTTACTTGGGGCCCAGATTAAAATTTTTCATGACATCGATGCACATATTTGGTTAAATAAAAAACAAAAGGCAAAGCTGTTTGTTTTAATTTGAGGTAGCGGTATTAGAAGCCAACATCCACTGAGCACTTAAAACACACTAGACATTGTATAATGTTATCTTATTTAATGCTTGATTCCACCCTATGGAGTAGGTACCATCCCCAGCCTGACTTTTCAGGTAAGATGTTAGAGAGTTAAATAATTTGCTAGGTGGCACCTGGGTGGCTCAGTGGGTTAAGCATCTGCCTTTGGCTCAGGTCATGATCCCAGGGTCCTGTCATGAAGCGCCGAATTGGGCTCTCTGCTCAGCGGGAAGCCTGCTTCTCCCTCTCCCACCCCCACTGCTTGGGTTCCCTCTCTCGCTGTCTCTCCCTCTGTCAAATAAATAAAGTCTTTTTTAAGATTTTTTTTTTTAATTTATTTAGTTGACAGAGAGAGATCACAAGCAGCAGAGAAGCAGGCAGAGAGAGAGAGAGAGGGAAGCAGGCTCCCCGCTGAGCAGAGAGCCCGATGTGGGACTCGATCCCAGGACCCTGAGATCATGACCTGAGCCGAAGGCAGCGGCTTAACCCACTGAGCCACTCAGGCGCCCCCAAATAAAGTCTTTTTTTAAAAAAATCTTTAAAAATAAGTAAATAAATAACTTGCTGATAAGTGACGGATCTGGGGCTGGAAAGCTTGGATTTTATCACTGGCAACAGATGCTGCCAATTATTGTCCTTGAAGCGACAGGCTTCCTTTATTTCTTTTCAAGAAAATGTCTGCTAGATACTCAAGTCTAAAAATCCATAGTTTATCTGTTAGTCCATCTGTGAGAAGGTAAAAATGGTGTTCAGTTAGGAAAAGCAACTAGTTAAGCAACTCAAACAATCACATAGTGTTTTTCCTCAAGAAAACCATTAACCTAGATGTGCTAAAGCACTTTGTGCATACTTCACATGAAATACTAAAATGACATATACTTAAGGGCTGAGACTGAATAAAATTAATCTTTTATACTGCTTCATCAAGGCCATTCTTAACACTGGCATTTTCTTTTTGTTTTACTGAGAGTTCACTAGATGAATACATCTAGTACAATTGGAGGCAGCTGTCTTGATTCACGCTGTGGTTTTATAACAATTGCTTCTGTACTATAGTAAGAGGCAATAGCCTCTAAGTATTGTAATGAAAATAGGGGACCTCCCCCCAAATACAAAAACACAGGGCACCTGGGTGGCACAGTCCGTTGAGTTATTCCACTCTTGGTTTCAGCTCAGGTTGTGATCTCAGAGTCATGAGATTGAACCCTACGTTGGGGCTGCTTGAGATTCTCTCTCTCCCTCTCCCACCGCTCCTCCCCTCATTTTCCCTCTCTCTCTCTCTCTCTCAAATAAATAAAAATTTTTAAAAAATACAAAATCACTGGGGCGCCTCAGTGGCACAGTGCATTAAGCCTCTGCCTTCAGCTCAAGTCATGATCTCGGGGTCCTGAGATCGAGACCCGCATCAGGCTCTCCGCTCAGCGGGGAGCCTGCTTCCTCCTCTCTCTCTGCCTGCCTCTCTGCTTACTTGTGATCTCTCTCTCTCTGCCAAACAAATAAATAAAATCTCTAAAAAAAAAAAAAAACACAGAAACACTAATTCAAAGGTATATGTGCACTCCTGTGGTTATTGCAGCAGTATGTACAGTAGCCAGATCATGGAAGCAGCCCAAGTGTCCGTCGGTAGATGAATGGATAAAGATGTGGTACACACACACACCATAGAGTATGACTCAGCCATAACAAAGAATGAAATCTTGCCATTTGTCATGACATGGATGGAGCTAGGGAGAATAATGCTAAGCAAAATAAGTCAGTCAGAGAAAGACAAATACCATACGGTTTCACTCTTATGTGGAATTTAAGAAACAAAAGAATCATAGGGGGAAAAAAGAGAGAGGCAAGCCAAGAAACAGACTTTTTTTTTTAATATTTTATTTATTTGACAGAGAGAGATCACAACTAGGCAGAGACGCAGGCAGAGAGAGAGGAGGAAGCAGGCTCCCCGCGGAGCAGAGAGCCCGATGCGGGGCTCGATCCCAGGACCCTGGGATCACGACCTGAGCCGAAGGCAGAGGTTTTAACCCACTGAGCCACCCAGGCGCCCCCAAGAAACAGACTTTTAACCACGGAGAACAAACTGACGGTTCGCAGAGGGGAGGTGGGTGGGAGATGGGAGAAACAGGTGATGGAGATTCAAGAGGGCACTTGTGTGAGGAGCACGGGGTGTTGTATGGAAGTGTTCAATCACTGTATCGCAAACCCGAAACTAATATAATGCTTTATGGTAACTACTGGGATTAAATTTGAAAGAAAAAATAGAGCACCCCACCCTGCCCTCAGCATCTGTGACCACACTTTGAGAACCAATTATGATCAATTAAGGTATGGGGTCTGTCAAGCAGGTGTATGAAACCCTGTACTTGGCATTTGGGAAATCTTGGAGGATAAAGTAGTCCCTTGTGCTTTCTTTTCACTTGTCCTTCCAAAAACAAATAACCTCACAAATGTGAGCAAGGGGTCAGGGGTAGAGCGGTGCATCTACTGAAAGCCCCTTTCCCTGGGCTGCTGTGGGCCTGGAAAAGTTCTGAATGTTCCTGTGTAGCCAGTGGTGTGAGGGATGCCTGAAAGGAAAGCCTGGGTGCTAGTCAGAGGTGGGCCAAGACGAATGCTTCAGGAGGACCCGCAGGAGACTCCAAAGCAGGGGCCAGCTGCAGGTGGCGGGGACGGGTCTCGGGGATCAGTAGCACTGGAAGAACCAGGACTGGAGGAAGGGTGTAGAGAACCCTTTAGGTGAGAGAACAGCCCTGACATGGAGACTGACCTTTGAGCTTGAATTAGTCCCATCAGGCTGCTGTAACAAACTACCACAGCCTGAGTGGCTTGTAAACAACAGAAACTCATTTCTCACAGCCCTGGAGGCTGGGAAGTTTAAGATCAAGACACTGACAGATTTGGCGTCCAGTGAAGGCCGACATCCTGATTCGTAGACAGCTTCTTTTCCCTGTAACCTCACATGGTGGAGGCGGTAGAGGGAGCACTTTAAGGCCTCTTTTTAAAAGGCACAATCCTATTCATAGGGCACTCCAGCCTCCTGCCCTGATCACCTTCCAAAGCCCCAATCCAGATACCATGACACTGGGCTTCAGGATTTAACATATGGGTTTGAAGGGGACCAGCATTCAGTCATAGCCAGAAATGGACTATCACGGTTATCAGAAATTATTGGATGAGACTATGAAAACTCAGACTAGACTTCATTGAGTTTCTACTATAAAATGAAAACAAGTAGCCCATCAGCTAGACTGGGTTCCCAGAAAGAAGTATGTTTCCATGTAACTGTCAAACCTGTGGTCTGCCCTAACTGAACATCATCTCTGTCCCGGATATAGATGCATGATTGCCACAGACCTTTCTCCATGAAGGCACGCGGTTATTAAGGGCCCTTTTGGCACTCTTCTGGCCCGACGTCTGTATTTTGCAACTCCAGCCTTTCAGGATGGGAGAGTAAAGGAAGAGAGACTTTGGGCCCTTTCCAAGAGAGCCTCAAATGCACTTAAACCAATGGGATGGCTTTCTAACGTTGGAGAAATGCAGGCCTTGTGTACTGACAACCAACCTACTTAATTACACAAAACTTTTTCCTGCAGAAAGGCTCTAAGTAATGTTGAATAGAACAAAACACTTTCTTCATTTAATCAGCCCAAATTAATAAACCTTTATCCAGGCTTAGTATGCTTAGAGAACTATGAGGTTCATTCAATACGACACAGAACAGTCCTTGGAACACTGCATGACATGGCAGAAGTACAGGGTTTTTTCCCTTTTTTTAAAAAATTATTTCCTCAAGAAAGGAATGTTGCTGAGTCAATTGAGTCATCCAGAAGGGCAAATTATTGCTAAAAAGAAAAGCACACAGGTGAATGACTTTTGCCAAGTGAAGGGTTTGGGGAGCTCACACCATCATACTCATTGTCCCCCTACCCATTTCTTGAAATCTTTTTGGAAACACCATTAACTTACCAACAGAATCACCTGGTGAAGAGTTAGTTACTCAACCTGTTCGCTCACCCAAGGCCACATCTCCAGGCCTGACTCACTGAAAGCTTCTTTTGCTTGTTCTGAGACCCACTAAGAATGATCAATGCCACAGACTCTAGAAGGACCCAGCACTGGATGTGAGAGAACACCCCAAATCTTATGTTTATATCTAACCTCTCTGTGCCCTTGGGCCAATCCCTTAGCCTCTCTTAATTTCTTTTAAAATGGCAAAATAAGGGTGCTTGGGTGGTTCAGGCATTAAGCCTCTGCCTTTGGCTCAGGTCATGGTCCCAGGGTCCTGGGATAGAGCCCTACATCAGGCTCCCTGCTTGGCGGGAAGCCTGCTTCTCCCTCTCCAACTCCCCCTGCTTAAGTTCCCTCTCTTCCTGCGTGTCTCTCTGTCAAGTAAATAAATAAAGTCTTTAAATATAATAATATTAATAAAATTAAAATAAAATGGCAAAATAATATTTGTTTTCTGTCTACCCCAAATGTGAGCCACCAATGAATTGACACATTGCTAACTGTTCTCTCAACTGGAAGCATGTACAACAGAGATGTCGCCCCAAGGAAGTAAAATGTGAAAGCTATTGAATAACTCCAAGTCCTCATCTTCTACCTTTAAATATTTATTTTAATTACCTAATAATAATATTAAAACTAACATATACTGGTGACTTACTACATTCTAGATACTGTGCTGCCTTTTTACATACTCTCACATTTACTTCTCACACCAGTCATCAGTACTCATGTTCTTTCCCATTTTACAGATGAAGAAGTAGAGACTCAGAAGGTTAGGGAAATTTCCCAAAGCTACACTGTTTAATAAGTGATTTAATAAATGTTTAATAAGTGTTTAATAAGTTGGAACTCATACCCCAAGTTCCCAGACTTCAATGCCCATGCTCTAACACTGTTACAGATATGTAGTAAGAAGAGCTTATGGGAGTAGAGTAGGTGGGGGAGGAGTTTGCTATAATTATGTGAATAAATGTCCCAATTTTCTGTTTGACTTTGTTCCTATATAGCTAACTATTGATGTCGGAAAGCAAAGACAAAATAATAAGACATCAAACGAATATCAGTGAAACAGATCTCTGAGTGCCTCAGCCATGTTCTGCCAATTATTTGCAATTCCATAATAACTTCAAAACAGGGAACAATTTGAAGCCGTAAAAGTACCTGAACTGTTCTGAACACCGCCTCCCCCCCCCCAAAGCACATTGATTTTGGGATACACGCTGCATCTTTTTACTAAGAAGGCATATCGCGGGTATCTTTTTTGTGAGCATTACCAAAAGTATTTCAAAGAGCCAGGGGCAACAATGAGCAAGTGTTTGAGAATGTGGTTCTGGGTACATCTGAAGGAACCTGGTGCTTCTGAGATTTTCTTTGTGGGTTGAATAGAGCACCTTGACCACATACTGATTTCAAACAATGGCTTAGTTTAGAGGTGGAGGGAAAAAATAGCCTTGGCCAGGGGATATACAGACTTTACATGGGCTGTGTAACTCTCTAATGATAAAAA
The DNA here is from genome assembly GCF_922984935.1 of Meles meles. Lineage (NCBI taxonomy): Eukaryota > Metazoa > Chordata > Mammalia > Carnivora > Mustelidae > Meles > Meles meles. Next base: position 151,706,680 of record NC_060066.1, on the reverse strand, counting down.
TATTTTCTCACTGCTATATTAAATTCTCCCATTAACTGTATATTCCTTTGTGTGACCTTCATTAATTCATTTGATACTTTTATTGAGTGTTTGCCATATAACAGCTAAGTGACAGACTTAATCATACGAAGATGAGAGATCTGAAGGAGCTCATATTGTAGGGAGGGAGTCAACAACCCCCTCACCGCGGCACGTGTCATGGCAGCGGCACAAGGGATGGGAGAAAGACTGAAGCGAGTTGTGGGTGTGGAGAGGGAAGTCAGCTGAGTCCCGAGAAAGAAAAGGAATTGGCCAAGGGCTAAGCGGGAAGAAAGCTGGCGTGAGTCCATGGCAAGGAGAGGGAGCACGTGCACGAGAGAATCAGAGATGAGGGGGTGGGAAGTGGTGAGAGCCCGGCGGGAGACAGATCCAGGGCAGGAAAGGCTGAGAACACTGGGCTAACAAATACAGACTTCAGCCTGTAGCCACAGGGAGCTGCCACAGCGAGCTGCCAAGGCTTTCACTCCGTCACACGCCACCAGATCTGGATTTCAGAAAGCGCATTCTGGAAGCAGTAAGAGGGAGCCTAGGCTGCAGCAGGGGGCCCAGCTGCAAGATCAGATGAGGGTCCTGCAGGGGGAGGAACAAGGAGGCTGTGGAAGTGGAAGAGAGGAAACCGATCCAAAAGATTTCGGGAAGTAGAATCCATAGGACATAAAGACCCATTGTGTTCGGGTGAATGAGAGGACTGAGCATAACTCAGAAGTGGCTAGTTTAGATGACCAGATAAACAGAGGTGTCATTCAAGGAGATAAGACATGTGGAGAAGAAATGACTTTTGAGAGAGAGAGATGAAGAGTTTAGTTATAAACATTTTAAAGTCGAGATGCTGGGCACCTGGGTGGCTCAGTTGGTTAAGCGTCTGCCTTCAGCTCAGGTCATGATCCTGGCGTCCAGGGATCGAGTCCCACATCCGGCTCCCTGCTCAGCAGGGAATCTGCTTCTCCCTCTGACCCTTACCCCTCTCATGCTCTCTCCCTTTCTCTCTCTCTCCAATAAATAAATAAATAAATATTTTCAAAAGATTGAGATGCTTATGCTAACAGGTCCATTAGACAGAGGTCTTTTCTTTTTTTTAATCTAGTACCCAAAATAACAAGTCCTGGCTGTAGTCACAGATGTGGAATTCACCAGGATACAACGGCAGTGAAACCACGCATGTGCAAGGGATCACCCCAGGTTGCTTAAGGGCCGTGAGGCTGCAGGGAAGTTGAGACCTGAAGTTGAGGAAAACCCATGCCAGAGCCCAGGGAGGAGAAGACAGAGAGGAAAGCAGAATATCAAGAGCAAATGGCTGCTGAGTCTGGCCACCGCAGAATTACTGTGCCTTTGGTGAGAGCAGTTTCGGTGGAAGAGAGAGGAGTAAAGCCAGCTGGTTGAGGGGTTCTTGGGAGTAAGGAAATGAGGATGTATATAGACTAACTTGCAAGAGATTTGACTCTGAGAGAAAGGAGGTCAAATGTGGATGTGAGAGAATTGAGCATATTTATATAAAAAGAGAGGTAGTGCTGGAGGGTCTGGATGGCTCAGTCAGTTAATCGTCTGATTCTTGATTTTGGCTCAAGTTGTGATGTCAGGGTTGTGTGCTCAAGTCCCGTATTGGGCTCCCTGCTCTGTGGGAAGCCTGCTTCTCCCTCCCTCCTCCTCTCTCTCTCTCCATCAAATAAATAAAATCTTTAAAAATAATAATAATAGATGGGTGCCTGGGTGGCTCAGTTGGTTAAGCAACTGCCTTCGGCTCAGGTCATGATCCTGGAGTCCTGGGATCAAGTCCCACATTGGGCTTCCTGCTCGGGAGTCTGCTTCTCCTGCTGACCTCTCTCCTCTCATGCTCTCTCTCTCTCTCTCTCAAATAAATAAATAAAATCATTTCAAAAATTTAAAAAATAATAATAATAGAGAGAGAGGGAGAGGAGGTACAGAATCTAGTTAAGAGCACAACCTACTTGAGTTCACATGCTAGCTCCCCTCTGTCCTAGCCAGCTGACCTTGGGCAACATCCTTACATGCACTCTTCCTCAGTTTTCTCACCTGCAAAGTGAAAGTAATCATTTTATCTGGGTCATAGTGTTGATGTGAAGATGACATGAGTTAACACATGTCACAGTACTCCCAGTAAGTGTTCAACAAGTATTAGCTATCATTACAACTATCATATGGTGAATGAGGGGAGACAGCCAATGAGAAAGAGGATCCTAAGAAAGGGGAGGCTAGGATGGGATCGGAAGTGAATTAGACAGGGGTCCTTACACCTTACACCTACAGGATGGGGGAGCCATGACAATTTAAGAGGTTGGGTAAGTTCATCTGTTTCTAGTGTCATTTGTTAAAAGTAAGCACTCCCTAAGGGACTGACCTGTTAAGTGGTGTTTTACCTGGAGCATCTGGGGTTGGCTGGGATCAGGGAAGTGGAAGTGAGAAAGCATCTCTTGGGCTCTGGGCTTATACCTGCCCTTTGACGGCATTTCCTCTTGTGGACACGTTACTGCAGTTGTTCACAACACAACACAGATGTTACTGTAGGAGGCCGTGTTGAGCCTTGAGGAATAAAACAGAATAACAAACCAGAGATTAAGGCGAGGGTAACTGTTTTGTCCTTCCCAAAAGCAACATTCCCAAAGTATTTCCCTTTTGTTTTGCTCTAGACTCTAGAACTAAAAGTCTCAGAGCATTTTTTTAGTCGTAAATGAACCATATTTCAACCAACCATCAGATGGTCAAGGCCGTGAAAGACTTTCTCCTCTTGTAACTGAGTGCAGCTGTTTTCTGTTAGTAGGACATAGTCCTGTGACCCAGTTGATTTATTTTTTTCATATTGTCTGGGGCACTGACTCTGAAGGCAGTGTTCCTCGCAGCTCCACTATGCTTTGAGGAATGGCCTCCACCAGAAAGTGGATCACCATGTCAGAGCCATGCAACTTCCCATCCACACCAGCCAAATGATCCCAGTTTAAAGTGGAGCAAACTCATTTGGTCCAATTACATATTATCCTGCGTGGACCAACTCCTATAGTAAATGTGTGCGAAGGTGGCATGGACAGAGCAGCAAGCAGAACAGTCTTCTTTTTCTTGGAAATCCTCAACTTGGTCTGGGTGGAGCTGTTGAGGCAGGCTCTGAGATGGTCCCTCATTCCAACATTTGTTGAGAAAGGGAGAGAATGTTAAGCAGTGAGAAAATTGGCTGAACCCAAACGCCAGTCTCCTAGAATCTACTCCTGGAGACTCCTTGGTCCACTGACTGCTTGCTTGAAGGCAGTGATGGCCGTTGATTGGAGAATGGTTTTTACTAAATCTCCTAGAAGACAAAGACTATGCCCTTTCTTTTTCTTTTTCCCCCTACATATCTTTAGAAAGAATGAATGAATCAATTAAAATGGAATGGAAACTATAAAGACTTCATTGTCAGAAGTAAATATTTTAAGTTGTCTTCTACCAATAACCTTCTCAGAGACATAATGACAGGAGCAGACATTATAAGTAAAACTACAGGGCTTGGCCTTTTTTTTTTTTTAAGATTTTATTTATTTATTTATGCATCTGACAGAATGAAAAAGAGAGAGCACAAGCAGGGGGAGTGGCGGGCAGAGGGGGAGGGAGAAGCAGGCTCCCTGATGAGCAAGGAACACAGTGTGGGGCTCCATCCTAGGACTCTGGGATCATGACCTGTGCCAAAGGTAGACACTTAACCAAATGAGCCACCCAGGTACCCCATGGGGCTCGGCTATTTTTTTTTTTTTTTTTTTTAGGCAGAGAGGCAGAGAGAGAGAGAGGGAAGCAGGCTCCCTGCTGAGCAGAGAGCCCGATGCGGGACTCGATCCCAGGACCCTGAGATCATGACCTGAGCCGAAGGCAGCGGCTTAACCCACTGAGCCACCCAGGCGCCCCAAGGGGGCTCGGCTATTTTTAAGAACCAACCATAACTAAGAAACTCTTCCTCTGGGTGGGTCCTGGGAGATCAATGTGGAGTGTTTATAAAGTCTTTCTGGTCCCTTCCCACAGAAACAAAATTCAAAAATTCATGCCTTTGATAAATTTTGCCAAGTAAAGCAGCATGTGGCTCCTCTATCAGAATCAAGTTCAAGTCCAGCACCATGAACTGGCCTAGAGGCCAGGAAGCAAAACACAACACAAATAGCAAATCATTGACTTCGACCGTACTGATTCCGAGTACTACCGTCATTCCAAGAAGGGAATGTAGACTAGAGTTGATTTAATGTTAAACTGTCCTTGAAGATAGGAAAATAAGAAAAGGAGGAGTTGTTGTTGTTTTTTAATGTTCCCATCCCTCAAGGAGCTAATAATGTATTTGATGAGGTAAGAGTTGATGTTTATGAAAACTTTAGACCTAATATAGGACAGTGTAGAGTTAACTGACAAAGGAATTTTTAGTGAGTTTTAGCAGGGATGGGAGGACAAAGAAAGTGCAATGATTCAATGATTGGGAGCCCCTTCCTGGGGAGGCTGAGCACCAGGAATGGATGGGATCCCCTAAGCTTGAGAGGGAGCTGAGGAGAGGGGGGCTTCCAAGAAGGGAGATTTTTAAGTAGGGAACAAATTACAGTAGTAGGAATATGCCCTTCATGGACCAGGAACAAGAAGATGGACCAAATTGTAGAAGCACTGGATACTGAGAAATAATGTGATGTTGACCAAGGATGAGTCCAGGGCTGGTGAATAGGTAAGGAAGTGGCTAAGGGAAAAACTACCCTTCAGGAATTTGCTCTACTTTTATTATTTCCCACTCCCTCGATTCTCTTTGGACTTGTGCAGCCAAAATCTCTCCTAAAACAGATTGCCAGATATTTTTTTTTTTTAAGTTTAAAAACTTCTTCTCTTTTTATAAAAATAATACATCTCCAGGGCAAGTGGGTGGCTCAATCGGTTAAGAGTCTGCCTTCAGCTCAGGTCACTGTCTTAGAATGGAGCCCCATGTCCTGCTCCTTGCTCAGCAGGAAGTCGGCTTCTCCCTCTTCCTCTGCTCCTCCCCTGCCTTGTGCTCTCTCTCTCTCTCTCTTTCTCTCACTCACTCTCTCTCAAAATAAGTAAATAAAATCTTTAAAGTGGGGCGCCTGGGTGGCTCAGTGGGTTAAAGCCTCTGCCTTCGGCTCAGGTCATGATCCCAGGGTCCTGGGATCGAGCCCCCGCACTGGGGAAAAAAAAATCTCTGCTCAGTAGGGGGCCTGCTTCCCCCTCTCTCTCTGCCTGCCTGTCTGCCGACTTGTGTTCTCTGTCAAATCAATAAATAAAATCTTAAAAAAAAAAAGATATCTTCATCCTAGAAAACATGTATCAATCACAACAAATCACCCAAAATCCCAAAGCTTAGAGATGAATACTTAAGATTTTGATTTATAGCCCTCTTCATTTTTTCTATGTATATATTTTTAAATTTACATTTTTCATCAAAATGAGATTATGCAACCTTAAATCCCACTTTTTATACCTAACAAAATATCTTATGGGCCTTTCCAAGAACCTGAATATATTATGTCATGTCTTGAGACTTTATTGCAATTGAACTGAAACAGAAAAACAAAATCATTCAAATCATGAGTGTTTAGCCTGATAAATTTTCCTAAGTGTCACTTTCAACTTACCAACATGCAGATCAAGATATTGAACACGACCAACATTCCAGAAGGTTCCTTGTGCCCCCCTCCTATTCACTGTCTTTTGCAAGAAATACCATACGTACTTCTAACTTTATATAAATGGAATCATACTGTATGTGTGTTTGTATCTGTCTTCGTTCAATACATCACTTCAGTGACCACACATTATTTCTTTGAATTGCTGTAATTTATTCAGTTTATTCTTATTGTCATGAGTTTTTCACCAAATGTTTGCTTTCATTAAAAATTCTTTAATGAATATCTATGTACAAAACAGTGATTTTTTTCCTTACAATAAATCCACTGACTAAAAAAATTTAAGACTTTTGACTTATATACCAGATTGCCCTTCTGAAAGATTGTACCAATTTTATATTCCCATCATAGCATATAAGACTTCCAATTTCCGTGGTGTGGCCCAAAATTGAACACAAAACCCCAGATGTAATCCAACTACCATCCACCACAAATGTCTCTACCGGTCTTAAATATCCTCACTTCCTTTTACAGCACATAAATAGACTGCAAGTACAAATATCCTCTACGTTCTCTGACAAAGACAAAAATACAGAATGCTGGAAATGACCTTGGAATTTATCTAGTCCAACAAGCTTATTTTCAGATGAGAATACAGAAGCCCAAAGAGGAGAAATGTCAGTGCAGACAGATTCCCAGTTGAAACCAAACCAGAAGACCATGTATAGGAAAAAAGCTGCAAAGAAATAAAACAGGGGTGCCTGGGTGGCTCAGATGGTTAAGCGTCTGCCTTCGGCTCAGGTCACATTCCCAGAGGCCTGGAATCGAGCCCCATGTCGAGCTCAGCTCATGGAGAGTCTGCTTCTTCCTCCCCGCTCTGCCTGCTTCTCCTTCTGCTCGTGCTCTCTCTCTCTCTCTAATAAATATGAAATCTTGAATGAAAGAAAGATGGAAAGAAAGAAAACAAAATGTATTTCTGGCAGTGACCTTTGGGAAGTAGGATTGCGGGAGATTTTTCTTTTTACTTTTCTGAATTATTTAAATCTTCAATAAGGAGCATATATTTCTTCGACAGTAGAGAAAAACTATTTTCTTTCTTTCTTTTTTTAAAAGATGTTATTTATTTATTTATTTCACAGAGAGAGAGCACAAGCAGAGTGAGCAGCAGGCAGTGGGAGAGAGGGAGAAGCAGACTTCCCGCCCAGCAGGGAGTCTGACGCCAGGCTCAATCCCAGGACCCTGGGATCACAACCTGAGACAAAGGCAGACACCCAGGCAACTGAGCCGCCCAGGCACCACTGGAGTATTTTCTTTAAGAGAAGGAAAACATTGGGGCACCTGGGTGGCTCAGTGGGTTAAAGCCTCTGCCTTCGGCTCGGGTCATGATCCCAGAGTCCTGGGATCGAGCCCTGCATCGGGCTTTCTGCTCAGTAGGGAGTCTGCTTCCTCCTCTCTCTCTCTGCCGGCCTCTCTGCCTCCTTGTGATCTCTGTCTGTCAAATAAAATCTTTAAAAAAAAAAAAAGGAAAACATAGAAAAGACAGGCTAAGTTTCTAAATTGCCTACTATATTCGTTTAATGCATGCCTAAGATCATAGTGTAATGGGCTACAAAATAGGAAAAGGTGGCTTGATAACTTTAAGATGAATTTGGAAGAGTCAGAATACTCTAGAATAATAAATTCTCAGAATTTAGAGACCTAAATAGGAAGAGCCTGACTGAGGGTGCCTGGGTAGCTCAGTCAGTTAAATGTTCATCCCTTGATTTCAGCTCAGGTCATGATCTCAGGGCAGTGAGATCAGGCAGACAAGCCTGCTTAAGATTCTCTCCCTCGCCCTCTACCCTCCCCCCCCTCAAAAAAGTGGTGGGGGGGCTGACTGAAGCAACTTTTGCAAGGCTCTGGTCTGTAAACTTGATGAGTCGGGTCTGGAACGGACCCTGGAGACCTCTGGGTGAAGAAGAAGAAGACAGGTTTTTTAGTAGTATTTATACTGCAATTTGGAAATCGTGCCTCCGTCTCTGTTTAGAGATAGAGTTAGGATGGGGATGGGCTAAGATGGAGGTGGGATGGGAGAGAGATGGGGTGAGATGGAGTTGGGATGGGATGGAGATGGCGTAGAATGAAGGTGCAATGGAATGGAGATGGGATTAGAATAAGAATGGGGATGGGGATGGGATGGATTTGGGTTTGGTTTGGAGATGGATATGGGACGGAGATGGGTTTAGATGGGGATGTGGTTGGGATGGAGATGGGATTAGAATGGAAATGCATTTAGGATGGAGAGTGTTTTGTACTAAGAGCTGTAGTAGTTCACAGCATCATGTGGTGGAAATGTTTAGGAATCCCTGCCTTGGTGCGTGCCGTTTCCTCTCACCCAGGACCTGAACCTTCCTTGTCTTGTCTCTACCTAAGAGCTAAAGTCATGGAACCAATTCCAGCATCTTGTCTTAATGAGGCATTTCACACATCTTTCTGCATGTATGATAGATTCTGTGAATAGCAGAATCATTGACTATTTACAACAGAGATAAAATCATGTCCCTAAAGTCTCCAGGTTAGTTGGGGGGCGGGTGGATGCTGATTGGGTTACTAGTTTTAACAAATACAAATACAAGACAGCTAGTTAAATTCGAATTTTAGATAAACAGTGATGGGGTGTAGTGTAAGCATGTCTGATACAATAATTCACTGGATGACAGCTGGCAACCCTATGGGGCCATCATGAAAGCCTGGGTCTTGCTTGACTGAAGGATGTGCAGGTCTACCTCATTTCCAGAATGGCCATACATGTGAGAGGCTGTAGAGGCTGTGCCAAGGCACAGGTGCGGCCTCGGACACAGATTTTTCACTTAACACTTCAGGACGCCTGGGTGGCTCAGTCAGTTAAGCGTCTGCCTTTGGCTCAGGTCACAATCCCAGGGTCCTGGGATTGAGTCTCACATCGGGCTCCCTGCTTGGCGGGGAGCCTGCTTCTCCCTCTGCCTGCCACTCCCCCCTGCTTGTGCACGCTTTCTCTCTCTGATAGATAAATAAATAAACCTTTAACAACAACAAACAAACAAACAAAAAACAGTTCAAATAATTATTGTAAGGATTAAATGACTCTAAGAGTCATAAACTTAGAGTAATAAACACACACATAAACATAAACACACATATAAACACAGAGAGAGAGAAAAAACCACTAATTTAATCCAGACTCTTCAATTCACAGACAAGGAAGCCAGCCAGCATCCAAAGAGGCAAGCTCTCCCAAGGTCTCCCATGGTCACGCAGCTAGTTCAATGCAGGAATGGCCTAGGACCAAAGTCGGCTAACTCCCAATGTCATGTACAGGGCTACCTCCCACTCCCTGAAGCCCTCAGATTGTTTACCATCCATTTATTCATTCACTCACTGATCTAACAACTACTGAGTGCCCACTATACACCAGACACTGATACATGAGATGTAGCACCTGCCATCAAGAAGTTCATGGTCACGTGTGAAGTTTTTCCATATACCCTGCAGCTGACCTTGTCACTGGCATATTTTATCCTATTCACCAAATAACCTGAAGCAGCAGTGCATTTCAGAACTCATAGAGATGTTGTCTTTGAGGATAAAGATCTATTTTTCTTAGTTGTTTCCGGTCAGACAGAGTCAGTTCTCAGCAACAGCCTGCTGAAACTCAGCGTGGTGACACAGCTCATCCCAGATGCAGAAAGTTGAAAGTGACTCATAGCCCTGCAGTGGCTGGGGATCATTCCTAGGGCACAGTCAGTTCATGATCCGATGGAATAATAGTTTTTCTCTGAAAGGAATCATTCGGTCACAAAAATCTAAACCTAACCTTGGAACACATTTTCATTTAGGAAGAAAGAAGTATTTCAAGAGGTAGGAATCGTATAGATCTTTAAACCGCTCTGATGACTATATAAAAACAAGATAGTTTGCTATGCAAAAGATATTTGATACCTTCACAAGCTGTAACTGTGAAGACGATCCATCTCCAAAGATGTTAAAATAGTATCACAGTATAAAAGTGCTGTTCCCTAATTTGTAATTACAGAGGTTGACGCTCAAAGAGGATATGTGACTTGATCAGTGTCCTCTAACTGGATACAGATATGAGATATAAACCCAGAACTTGAGTCATTTGGTCCAATATTCCTTTGACATGGAAGGAAAGAGAGTTGTCACTTTCGTGGGGCCACAGGACTCCTGGACACTGGCCTTACGGAACAATCCCCTGTGACAGCATGCCAGGTCCTGTGGGGATACCAACAAAACCAAAGCGGTCTGCACTCTTTGTGAGCTTCAGCCTAGCAAAGAAAGCAAGAGAATGTGGGCAAAATACATGTCCTGGAAGCCAGCGGAAGAGAAAATTCCAAGATGTTTCTCAATGGTATTAAGTGCTACTAAAGGGACAAAAACAGTAAAGACAAAAGAAGGTCATTAAATTATATGACAGTTACACAATCACTCTTGAACTCTAAAAGATCAACTTCGGAGAGTGATGAGAGCAGGATGTGGCTTGCAAGAGGACAGGGAGTCAACAAAAAAGAGGGAAGTATAACCGAAAAAGAAAATGAAAATAACAAGAGGATGCAGACAATGGTAGAAATATTTTCCTTTGGATTGGAAAGAAACCAGCCTCTTGTTACACTGAAGAGAGATAAGATGGTGTCGACTGAGAGGAGTCCATTTCATGTGGACAAGAAAGAGGAGCAAGTTTTTGGAGCAGGAAGAAGGAGAGGATCCTTTCATCATCAAATAATTTGTTATTGGGGAAGATGGGTGAAATAGGTCATGGGGACCAAGGAGTGCACTTGCCATGACGAGCACTGGGTGATGTGTGGAAGTGTTGAGTCACTATAGTGTACACCTGAAACTAACATAACCCTGTATGTTAACTATCCTGAAATTAAAACAATAAAATAAAATAAAAATAATTCATTCTTTCAGCCATGATTATGAGGTGTCTCTTCAGACACTGTGTTTGGGCACCCAAGTGAGCAAAGCATACCCATAGCCTGTGCTTGTGAACCACCGAGTCCAATATGGAAGACAGACCTTAAGTAGTTGGTAGACTGATAGAAGGAGGGATTCCTGCTGGGGCGAGGAGTCCCTCCCAGTGTTTAAGGACCCGGCTGCTAGGTTTAGCTCATTGCTGTGATGCTGGATTCAGTGTCCACAGGGGACATTGTAATCTGCTTTATGCCATTCCTATTTGAAATATTGAAACATAAAAGTGGAATAGAAACCTGTATACTTGCCTTTGTTTGAATTTAGGGTTCAGCTAATTCTTCTCCTGACATGATTTGTTTGGTCTTTTCTCTCTGCGCCCAGAACATGCTACCCCACCCCCTGAGGTTTGCCATCCCACCCTGGCGCCAAGCAACGTGCAAGAGCTGCTTTGGAGCAGGCGCTCTCTTGTGGGGCCGGCCAGTGAGGCCAGGAGTTGGTTCCTAAGAGGGGCTTGACTGATGGATCCAGGAGCTGCCTCCTGGGAGGGGAGGGCTCCTGGAAATAAAGAGCACACTGCGGAAGGGGCCCAGACGGGCACGTGGAGGGGATGCAGCTTCATTTCAGCTCCACCTCAAAGAACGCGGACCCCTGGGTTGACAGCTCTCCTTCTGCAGGCCTCTTCCTGTGTAGCACTGTTGGAACCTGGGGGGGCAGAGGGTGGGGGGAGATACTACTGAGCCGTGACCTGAGAGCTCCCAGTACTTCTGGTTGCACCATAGCGTATGTCAGTCTTTCCATGGAAAAAAATATAAACTATATTGGAGATTGAGAAGAAAAGTTTCTCGAAGTTTTTTTTTTTTTCTTTTGACGTGTTGACGACCCCTTCAAAACAGGATCTCATATCGCAGACACTGTGTGAATGACACCGGGCGGTATTGCGTCTAGGGTCGCTCAGGGCTTTGAGCCTTGAGCAATGATCCACCAGAAGTCAGTGAGATGACAGGAAGTGTGACAGCCCCTCATCTGCTCTCTGTCGTCTTGTCACCAGAGAGCACAGCCCACTCGTTCTGACACATGGCACCTCAGAAGATTTTTTTCCGTTGTAACTAATTATCCTGGAGGGATATCAAGGCCCCATTGTTTTTTATTTAAAAAGTCGTAAGGGGTGTGCCTGGGTGGCTCAGTGGGTTAAAGCCTCTGCCTTCAGCTCAGGTCATGATCTCAGGGTCCTGGGATCAAGCCCCGCATCGGGCTCTCTGCTCAACAGGGAGCCTGCTTCCCCCTCTCTCTCTGCCTGCCTCTTTGCCTACTTGTGATCTCTGTCTGTCAAATAAATAAATAAAATATTTTAAAAATAAAAATAAAATAATAAAAATTAAAATTCGTAAGGCCTCAAAGACATGCAAGTGACATTATATGAAAATCCATATTTCTACTTGCAGTTTTTGTGCCTTCACCGCAGTGATAAAAATCACTTTATTCTCCAGTTTGGAGCCATGGGAAGAATCAAGGCATTGTGTAGATTACTTAAAATTCCACTGTGCCTGCACCATTTGGCCAAAGAATGCTGAGAATTTGCAGCTGTTGCTCCACAAAAGGTTCCTAACTGGGGCAGGGGCTGCCGTTGAACACACAGCTGTTGTTAATTTGAGCTGAAGATTTTTAATTGCCTTTGTGTCAAAATTTATTAAATAACATTTCAGAGGAACAAAAACTGTAATAGTCGCATTAGTGGAGTGCTGAAAGAAGAAAGTCATTGGAACGCGGCATTTTTGCCTTGTAAGCCAAGTCTGAAAATACCTTTTCCACATGACTGGCTTCCAACCATCCCAAGAAAAGGGTTTCTAGGTAAATCTGGCCACAGAAGCCCTAGAGGCTTCTGCAGGGGCTCAGCCCACCCTTGTCCTTACTCTCTTATCTGGAAGCACTTCTTGCCTGAGTGGCCTTCTGTTGTTCCCGTACTGTCGCTCCGTTTCTATTATTGTGGGAGATGAGTCCTAGGGCTCAGGGCAAGTGTGACACTGGCTGGGGACCGGCTGCTCCTCCTGAGTGTTCTGCGTCCTTCTTGGGAGCCTCTGTAATTGCCGTTGTCCTGTTATCTCTAGCCCATCCATGACAATCCTGTGAGGCTACCGAGCCCTCCCCACTTAGCTGACAGCAGCTGTGTGGGTGAGCGGTAGAAAAACAGGCAGCTTTCCTTCATTTTTTGCCAAGGCAAAGGAGAGAGAAGGAGAGGCCCTTCTACTAATGAGGAACAAGGCTAAGTTTCCCTCAGAAGGGAAGCTGCTAACTGTCCTGAGAAGGAGGTTTTGAATATGAAGAGACGCGAATCAGAGAAATGGCGGAATAAGTCATAAATCCTCACTACCATGTTAACGTCCCTGCCATGTTTTCAGTTTAATGTTCAGAATTCCCTCTAACAGGGAAAACTTCAGTTCATCAGGCACTTACGAAACACCTACTGTGTGCAAGGTGCGATACTACGGAGGGACCTGGAGTTCAAGTGGCAGACAGGCTGAGGGCACCGACCTGCTGCTGAAACCACTCACTCTCACAGAGGGGGACTTCCTGGTGGAAGGGGCAGGCGTTTGATGGAGGCCAAAGAGATAATGAGGATCTCAATAGTTAGAGGAGGAAGGAATCTGGGAGAGCAAAAGCATGGTGGCCTGGAAAAGTTACATCTTGTTGCAAGGACAGGACGTAGCTGGACATGACAGCGTTGGGAGAGGATAAGACACACACACAAAAAGAAGGGTTGGAGAGGTTAAACTAGATTCTGGAAGGTTGAAATGCCCCTCTGAGGAGTCTGGATCTCATCCTGTGGGGACTGGAAAGTCACTGAATGCTCTGGAGCTGGGAAGCGTCAATTTCTTTTCAGGCAAATCATCCTGCGAGCAGGTCTGCTGGACTCCAGAGTCTTACCCACTCCTCCGTACCCACTCTTGAGGACGTGCTCACCGTACAGACCAGCCTGGCTAGCAGGGAAGAGAAGAGGAAATGCCTCTGAGAGCCAGAGTCCAGGCTTCAGGTCCTTGACTTGCTACCTACTAGCCAGGCAGCTATGGCGGCTGAGTTAATTCTCTGTGCCTCTGCTTCCCCAGCTATAAAAAGGGGGAAATAGCACCTGACTCAAAATTATTTTAAATTAATACATAAAATGCTTAGAACAATGAGTGCTACAGTAAGCTCCTGATAAAGGTTAGCTATTATTTTCAGGTGTAAAATCCTACAACTTAGCACTGGTTGAACTTGGGGCAGGGGAAGGCAAGAGAGTCAAGGGTGTAATGGCTCATCCAAGGAATATGGCTCATACTCAGAAGTAATAATAATATTCACAAAACAGCAGGGAAAAAATCATATTGAGGGACATTCTACAAAATAAATAAAATCTTTGAAAGGGTGGAGGACACATGAAGAAATTCGTTCTATGTGGAAGGAGACCAGAAGGACCTGACAACTAAAAGCAATGCGTGATTCTGAACTTGACCCATTGGCTTCAAAGGACATGGCTGGGATAAATCCATGGAAATCTGAACGGATTCTGAAGCGGTAGTTACGTAGCAGCTCGTGCTTGGCTCCTGGTCTGGAGGCAATAAAACTGAAGTGTTCTGTAGTGATGAGGCATCAGGTTGGCCACTTACTCTCAAATATTCCAGAAAGTTCTTTATTCTCTACTGATAATTCTGCTCTGTGCTTGGGATTGTTTAATAATGAAAACAATGTATTTTAAAAATTAAGAGCTAGCCTTTGTTGGGCACTCACTGGGTACTCAGCACCGCGGTCAGTGCTTTAAACATGAGTATATTCGGTTCCCCAGGAAACTTCTCTTTCTTCTCTACCCAAAGGGTCCCGTGTCCCTCCCCAGTGCCCAGGAACAGAGTGAACTCTGCCCACTACAGTAGTTACCTACTAACTGCTTGTTGGGGTGTATAACGCTTGCCCAGCCCCCACCCTGGACAGCCCACTCTTCGGGAGCAGGGAATGTACCCCATTCTCCACGGTATCCACACCTCCCAACACACCTCCCTGTAAAGCATAAATACCCGATACGAGCTTGGTGGATAAAGTCCGTAGGCTTGTTCACCTTGGTGACTTAGGATGGGCGTCTGATACAGGACTCCTTTTCTAGGTGGCCCAGGCTCTGGCAAAGGCACACAGTGTGAAAAGCTGGTGGAAAAATATGGATTTACACATCTCTCGACTGGTGACCTCCTGCGTAATGAGCTGTCGTCAGAATCTGAAAGAAGCAAACTGATCAGAGACTTCATGGAACGCGGCGACCTGGTGCCCTCAGTAAGCAACAGCTGCCTTCCCTGGCAGGGGGTCTGGGGGTGAGGGGATATTTTGGAGTGTTGCAGTTAGTCTAAGCCCCCAAAGACCATAGCTACATTTTATTTCCCTCTGATGTGGAAGTCCAGAGGCAGGTGGAGGGTCCACAGCAGAGACCCGTCTGCCAGACCTTGTCCCGGCCCAGGTTCCTTCCACTCTGTTGCTCTACCAGACCCTTGAGTGTTAGTCTATCTCATATTCTCCCGGGGAACTGGTCCTCACGTAGTGTTAAAACCTTCAAAGCACAGGTGAGCATTCTGCAACAGAGCCTATAATTAGAGTCCTCTGGAAAATAGAAAATAACATTTTGGTCTTGTCTGGAAAGTATGATAGCATTATCTTGCAATCTGGTATCTTCCGTAGACAGTTTAAGTAGCGAATATCCCTTTTATGCCTCTTTTTTCCTTTCAAGTCACCATCTACCTCTGAGCCGCTGGATGCCATGGGTAGCAAAAAGTATTCATCCCTGCCCTATGAGGCTCTGTAATTAGGGCTTGTACAGTGCAGGCCATATTAGCTACTGAAGCCTTATGCTTCCTCTTCAAATAGCTATAGTCCCTAGCAATTCTCTCAAGTCAGTGGATATCAAATTTTATAAAATATTTGCTGGAAAAAATCAACAGAGAAGCACATTTTATACCATGTTTTGCCTAGTTTTAAACTGCCATTATGCCTAATTTATGGAGTGTTACCATAAGAAATACAGCCACTATATTTCATCTATTCTAAGATGTTATTTTAAGACATCCCAGTAAAATATAACTATTAAACTATTCCATATATAACTATACCAGCATGAAAAAAAAAACGCTATTAAACTGTGACTGATTGTAAGATATGTACTAACTTCATAGACAATAAAATGTGGGGGGAAAGTGAAACTAAGGATGAATGAAATATGATCTATTTCTGTTGGCTGTTAATCTTACATGAACCTTTCTCCCTGTCAAAATGGGATGACTAGTGGAGATGGGTGGTAATGCTAGTGTTGTTCTGTGGAAGAGCTCAGATCCTGACCAGTGTCTCTGCTCCAGGGCATCATTCTGGAGCTCCTGAAGGAGGCCATGTTGGCCAGTCTCAGCGACACCAAGGGCTTCCTGATTGACGGCTATCCCCAAGAAGTGAAGCAAGGGGAAGAGTTCGGACGCAGGGTGAGCTGTTGTTATGGGGATCTTTCCAGAAGGAAAATAAAGGACATCATTGAGGTTGGGGGATAAACTCAAAAGTCTATCTCTCTCCTAATTAAATTAACCGAACTTTCAGTTGCAAATGCAAAAACTCAACACAAACTGACCAAAAAGAGGGGAGTGGGGTAGGTGATGGTAGTGGATTTATTGGCTCAAATAACTAAAATGTCCAGAAGTGGTTCACACTTGGTTGGACCCATGTATTCAAATTTGTTCATCCATTATGTTGTGCCTTTCTCCATCTCTTGGATTCCAGGCTTATATTTCACCATCCAAGTGATCTCAGAGAGAGTGTTTTTCTTTTCCAATGGGAGTAGCTGATGACCCAAGGTTGTGTTTCATTATCCTGGGTTAGGTCATGAGCCCATCACTGTGGCCAAGGGGAAGATGGGAGGGCATATAATGGAATATCTAGGACCCTGATTCATTTGGGAAGACCAGGCCGGGGATGAGAAAGGGAGAAGGGAGCACCATACCTGGAGCATGCAGACTGAGGAAGGGAAGGGAAATTACCCAAGAAAGAATAGGGATGCCCTTAGAAGCCATCAAGGGAAATGATGCTAGACAGGCCAAGTGTATGCACTGCTCCAACTTCCCACCATCCAGCCTCCCAAGTCCCTCATCTCCTAGTGAGGCAGGTGGGGCAGGACCACTCACAGGGGAACAGTAGTAAGTAAAAACCATCATAACTATCCTTTATTGAACCTCCTCTGGCCTCACTCTGGTGCTGCTACACACTGGACATCCATTTACCTCTAAAATCCAAGCAAGCAGGAAACGTTTGTCCCCAGTTCTTAGACAAAGATTCCAGAGCTCACAAGTATTAATATTTATCTAGATAGCTCTTTAGACTAGTTTTAGACATTTTCATATTTCATTTATATATTTTTAATAACTTTTTTTAGATAGATGAACTACTTTCTTCATGTTAAAGGTGATGAATTCAGCCCAAAGAGACTTGCCCACAGTCATAGGGCCAGTAAGTGACAACTGCTGGTAGGGTAAAGAATCGGGGTCCCGTCTCCATCCATCTCTAACACTACAGTGTGGATAACAGTGCATCATGCTTGTGTGTCTCCTGGAGATTAGTCTGAACTTCTGAGCCCATTTGATTGAACTTCCTTAGATAGTATCTGAATATTTAAAGGCCAGTTGCTCACCTTCCCCTACATTTCTTGCTAGCAACCAGAGTCAAAGAAAAAATGCCTAGTTGGTAAGAGTGGGATGAGTCCACCAGCACTGGCCCTCAGCTGGGGAGCCTCTGGCAAGGAGGAGCGAGTAGCAGAGCCTGTGACTGGTGGTTCCAGGCAGTTCCCAGTGGGGGGCGCTCACATCCACTATTCCACTGAGCTTCCCCCGACAAAACAAACCACTTGAAGAATTCCAACTTCAACATACATCAACTACTTTTTTTCAAAAAGTATTCGAAATTTTTGTTATTCGAAAAGATTGTTATCCTTTCTTTAAAAAATATTTTATTTGGGGCGCCTGGGTGGCTCAGTCGTTAAGCGTCTGCCTTCAGCTCAGGTCAGGTCCCAGGGTCCTGGGATCCAGCCCCACGTCCGGCTGCTTGCTCCGCGGGAAGCCTGCTTCTCCCTCTCTCACTCCCCCTGCTTGTGTTCCCTCTCGCGCTGTGCCTGTCTCTCTGACAAATAAATAAATAAAATCTTTAAAAATAATAAAAAAGACTTTATTTATCTGACAGAGAGAGACACAGCGAGAGAGGGAACACAAGCAGGGGGAGTGGGAGAGGGAGAAGCAAACTCCCCACCAAGCAGGGAGCCGGATGTGGTCTGGATCCCAGGCCACTGGGATCATGACCCGAGCCGAAGGCAGACACTTAACGACTGAGCCACCCAGGGTGCCCTATGTTATTCTTTCTTTAAATATCATGCTAAAATACACATAACAGAAAAGTTAACATTTTAACCACTTTTAAGTGTAGAGTTCAATAGTGTTACGTGTATTTGCATTGTTGTGCAACCACTCTCAAGAAGTCTTGGAAAACAGGAATTCTACACCCATTAAACAACAACTCCCTGTCTCTCTCCCCTCAGCCCCTGAAGCCACCATTCTACTTTCCGTCTCTAAGAATCTGACTATTTTAGGGACCTCTCCTAGGTGGAATCAGCCTAATTTGTTCTTTTGTGGCTGGCCTATTTCACTTAGCATCATGTCCTCAAGGCTCATCCAAGTTGTAGCACATGTTACAATTTCCTTCCTTTTTACAGTTGAACAATATTTTGGTTATCCATTCACTCATGAACAGTGACTTGGGTTGGCTGTTGTAAATAAGGCTATGAACATGGACCTACAAATCTCTTCTTCAGGACTCTGCTTTCAACTCCTTTGGGTATATATACAGAAGTGTAATCACTGGAGCGTCTGGTATTTCTATCACACACCACCTACCTCAGCCGCTACGCTATTTTACATTCCTACCAGCAGAGCACGGGGGTTCCAGCTTCTCTACAACCTCACAAACCCCTGTTATTTTCTGGGGGGTTGGCTAGTCCCTACCTTAACGGGCATGAGGTGATTTCTTTTTTTTTTTTTTTTTTTTTTTTTTTTTTTTTAACAGTGGGGAGGGGTAGAGGGAGACAAAGAGAGAATCTTTTTTTTTTCTTTAAGATTTTATTTATTTATTTGACAGACAGAGATCACAAGTAGGCAGAGAGGCAGGCAGAGAGAGAGAGGAGGAAGCAGGCTCCCTGCAGAGCAGAGAGCCAGATGTGGGACTAGATCCCAGGACCCTGAGATCATGACCTGAGCCGAAGGCAGAGGCTTAACCCACTGAGCCACCCAGGCGCCCCATGAGGTGATTTCTTATTGTGGTTTTTTGCATCTTCTTTTTTTTTTTTTTTAAGATTTTATTTATTTATTTGACAGAGAACACAAGTAGGCAGAGAGGCAGGCAGAGAAAGAGGAGGAAGCAGGCTCCCTGCTGAGCAGAGAGCCCAATGCGGGGCTCGATCCCAGGACGCTGGGATCATGACTTGAGCCGAAGGCAGAGACTTTAACCCACTGAGCCATCCAGGTGCCCCTGGGTTTGCATCTTCTTAAAGATGAATTATGTTGACCATCTGTTCATGTTCTTGTTGGCCATCCATGTATCTTCTTCAGAGAAATCTAGTCACATTCCTTGCCCATTTTTTAATCAGGTTGTTTGGTTTCTTGTTATTGGGTTGTAGGAGTTATTTATATATTCTGGATATGAACCCCTTATCAGATATATGATTTGTTAACATTTTCTCCTTCTCCCATTCTGTATGTTTCCTTTTGTTCTACTGATTGTGTCCTTTGTTGCACAGGGATTTTTTTAAGCTATTATTTTTTTGGTAATCTCCACACCCACAGTGGGGCTCAAACTCACAACCCCAAGATCGAGAGTCATGTGTTCCACTGACTGAGCCTGACAGGCACCCTAATACACAGAGGTTTTTTATTTCAATATAGTCTAATTTATCTGTTTTTGCTGTTATTCCCTGTGTTTTAATGACATGTTCAAGAAACCACAGCCCCAAATCCAATGTCGTGAAGCTTTTCTCCTGTTTTCTTTAAGAATTTTATAGCTTTAGTTACCTTTAGGTCATTAATTCATTTTGACCAATTTTTGTATATGGTGCACAGTAAAGGTCCAATTTCATTATTTTGTATGTGGCTATCTGGTCTTCCCAAAGCTATTTGTTGGAAAGACTGTTTTTTCCCCAGCTGAATGGTCTTGACATCTTTGTCAAAAATCATTTGACCAAGGGGCGCCTGGGTGGCTCAGTGGATTAAGCCGCTGCCTTCGGCTCAGGTCATGATCTCAGGGTCCTGGGATCGAGCCCCACATCGGGCTCTCTGCTCCGCAGGGAGCCTGCTTCCTCCTCTCTCTCTGCCTGCCTCTCTGCCTACTTATGATCTCTCTCTCACTGTCAAATAAATAAAATAAAATCTTTAAAAAAAAAAAAAAAAAAAAAAAAAAAAATCATTTGACCATCTATGTAAGAGTTTATTTCTGGGCCGTCTATTGTATTCCATTAGTCTATATGTCTGTCTTTATGCCAGTCTCACACTGTTCATATCACTGTGACTTTGTAGTAAGTTTTTGTTTTTGTTTTTTTAAAGATTTTATTTATTTATTTGATAGAGAGAGAGAGCACAAGTAGGGAGACAGGCAGGCAGAGAGAGAGGGGGAAGCAGGCTCCCTGCTGCGCAGAGAGGACTTGATCCCAGGACCCTGAGACCATGACCTGAGCGGAAGGCAGCAGCTGAACCCACTGAGCCACCCAGGCACCCTGTAATAAGTTTTTAAATCAGGAAGTGTGAGACCTCTAACTTTGTTCTTTTTCCAAGATTGTTTTGCCTATTCAGGAAACCTTGAGATTCCATATGAATTTTAGGATGGGTATTTCTACTTCTGTAAAAAACAAAAACAACAACAGCAAAAACAAAAACAAAACAAACAAACAAACAAAAAAACGCCAGTACCATTGAGACTTTGATAAGGATAGTTTTAAATCTGTAGATCGCATTGGGTGGTATTGACATCTTCACCATACTGAGTCTTCTGTAGATTGTTTTACATTGTAGCTTCTCCTAGTCTTTCAGTCAAACTGTAGATAAGGCTCCTGAGGATTCAGGCTGAATGGAGGAACAGGGCAATTTTTTCTACATGACTTCAGAAGCAGGGCCTTGGCAAGGCTGGAGGGCAAAGAGAAGATAGAAAGGAGTTGTTGGGTCAGGCCTTGACCCCACAGAGTTTGGCGGTTGTAGAAACACATCATTCAAATACAGTGGGAGACACCCTGTAACTGCCACAGGCCATGGTGTTCACTGAGGTTCAGGCTTCACGGTGGCAGCACAACTCTTGGTGATTTCACACTTATTTTGTCTGTGAACTTAAGGTCCAAAGAGCCCCGGAAGGGCCTCCAAGAGAGTCAGGATGGTCACGCACTTGCTTGGAGTGCTAGGGGGAGAATGTCTTTGAAAAGTCCACTTTGCTAAATTGTTCTTTTGAAGCCCTCAAATGGTCCACTGTGGTAAGGAAGATGCATGGTAAAGATGGGCATCCCCTTTTTTTGTCAACAACGGTGTGCAAACAATAACAGAGTTAGAATCCGTATTCTCCCTTGAGGGTTTTTAGAACTAGATCTGCAGGCAAGTCCCCGATTTTAGGCCTGTGGGTTCCAAACTGTTTTGAGCAGTGGCATTCACATACAGCCCCTTTAAAGCTCATGTCACTCATGTGGTCCAGAATCCAAAAAACTGAATCTTGTCCCTGTCGTATATTAGTGTGATGCTGGGCAAATCCCTCAACTTCAGGCTCCTCCTCTATAAATCGGAGGTAATAATACACCTGCCAAAACCTAATTTGAGGATTTTGTGAACCCTGAATGACAGAACATACATAAATGTGTTTTGTAAACTTTATAAGGCTATAAAATATTATCTAAATTAGGGTCACTTTTTTTTTTTTTTTTTTTTTTTTTGAGAGAGAGAGAGAGCACTCACATGCTGGGGATGGGGGAGAGGGAGGGGAAAGAGAGAATCAGAAGTAGACTCCAGGCTCAGCACAGAGCATGGCACGGGGCTTGATCCCATGACCCTGAAATCATGACCTGAGTGGAAATCAAGAGTCAGACTTAACCAACTGAGCCACCCAGGTGCCCCAGAGTCATACCTCACACAAATCTGTAAATCCCTACTCCGTCAAACCTTTCCCCTTTGCCTGTAACCCAGGTAGCATGAGGTAAATGTTTTACATGGCCAGTGGTTTGTCCCTGCTGTTTGGTATGTATGAATTCACAAACCTATATGATCTCCCCACAACTAAAGCAGAACCCCCCACCCCCCACCGTGGGCCCCATTCAGACAGGCATTAGAATTGGCCGAGGGGTGCCGGCGTGGTTCAGTTGGTTAAGTCTGGGCTCGGGTCATGGTCTCTGTGTCCTGGGATGGAGCCCTGCTCCCAGCTCAGTGGGGAGCCTGCTTCTCCCTCTCCCTCTGCCCCTCCCCTGCTTGTGCTCGCTCTCTTTCTTTCAAATAAATAAATTAAATCTTTAAAAAAAAAAATGTGGCAGAGAAGAAACCTAACTGGAACTCAGAGTGAGGAAGAGTCATTAGTGTGGTGAGCAGGCAGTTCCAACCAAAGCTAAAAATCACGATGTCATCTCAAAAAATACGGGAGTGCCCAGTTTCATTAATGAATTGATGACCTACAGGGAGAGGTCTACAAAAACAGTCTTTTACACACTGCTGGGAGGAGTTTGCAGAGGTCAAGCATGGCATTGACTTGCCCTTGGGTACAGTGACCTTGGAAAATGCTAATGTCCATTACTTTGGCTGCATGCAAGCGAATACACCTGACCTTCCAAAGCTGCTACTTGCTTGAAGCCTGACCAGAAGGACAAAGATGCTACAAATACACAGAATGAGCCGCTCTCTGGTCATTTATGCCTCTGCCGGGACCACATCATTTGTAGAGTCCCATTCAAATTACAGGCAGGAAATTAATTCGAAATTTGGCAAAGACAAATACAGACCTCTCATTTTCTCCGGAGCTTTAGAGCAATCAGCCAGGCTGGGAGCAGAGTGAGTGTTTCTCATACGCTAATCAGACCCACAACTGTTTGAAGCCCATGCATGCCTGGGAACGGTTTTAACCAGCCTTGCTCTGTTGCAGAGTCTGATAAGCCTGATGCGTGGGACCATCTGTTGCCCCAAATCCCCAGTTCGGTCAGGCTGACGTCCTTGCACACCTGTAGTTGAGTCCTCAGATGCAGCATCGGTAAGGATTTGCCTGCCTGCTGTATCTGACATCAGAAAACCAAACCCAAGCTGGTGCCCACCGCCCCAGGGTATGCCTGTGTGCGATTTCTCTATTACCATCCTATCTTCTATTCCCAGCACTGGTTCTGGCTCCATTGAATTCATGATCTGTGCCTTCAATATCCAACATGGTATATGGGGAGGGGGCTCAGTGTGACAGTATGTACGTTTGTGTGTGTGTGAGAGAGAGAGAGAGAGCACAGGTGTGTCAACATGTGGGTGACTGGGGGAGAAGGAATACGAAGTCGGAGCTGGGGTTTCTGACCATCATCTCCCATCTCTTAGTCCAGCTGAGAACCACTAGGCACAGTGACTGGGTCTTAACAGGCCCATATTCAAAGCTCTGCTGTACAACTCACTGGCAAGTCATTTAACTGTACATATCTCAGTTTCCTCTTCTGTAAAATGTAAATCAACAATGGCTACAGCCATGCCTCTTCGGAAGATTGGCTGAGGTCCTTGAAGAGACCTTAACACATTTATAAGCCTACATAGGGTCCATAAATTGTTAAGTCTTTTCCAAAATTATAGATTTTTTTCTGGCTACAGAAAGAAAAACTATGGCTATGAGACAGTACAGAAGAGTACAAAACAAAGACGCACTAATCACCCAGAGGCAACACCTGTTAACATTGTTTTGTCTGAGTTCTACCCATTTGTATACGCATAGTAGCATACGGAATGTGTAACTAACAGAGGAATAGCTGTTACTTTTTTTGAGCACTCAAGATATTCCTGGAACTGAACTAGATGCTTTACATATGTCAATTTATTAATCTTTATAACCCAATTCAGCAGCTACTATTGTTTCCACTTTGTAGAGTTATTAGCTTCTGGAGGAGGGGTGAAGTGCTCTCCTGCATTAACCCGTCCTTGTGCTCAACAACAGCCAAACTAAACAGATATTAACAGAAATAAAATGTGTGTACTTGCTCTTGGCTTTTCCCTCCCAGGAGCCTCTTAGCTGAAATTGTGTCCTTAGCGTGAATGTGCAGATCATTTTCCTGGGCGTGTGAATGAGGACATTAGTACCCCTCTCTCTGACTACTCTTAACTACCTCATAATACTTCCATGCTCAGAATTAATGATTCTCACTTTCAGAATGAGCTCTTAGCAAAAAAAAAAAAAAAAGAAAGAAAAAGAAAAGAAAAGAAAAGAAAAGAAAGAAAGAAAAGAAAAGGAAAGGAAATAACGGGGTGGGGGGGTATGAATCTGGCCAAAGGACTTTCCAATTGGTGTGTTCTAATTGCTTGGAATGTGAGGCACCTTGGGGACCACCCTGGGAATCCCCACATGCAATTTTCTGCCCTCTTCATCTGACTTCCAGTTCACTGTAGAACTTTGAGCTGTGTAATGACAGTAAGGTGGCAGTGGGGTGATATTATTATTATTAGGGTTGTGTGTTTGAGAATGCTAGAATGACCCAGATACCCCTCCTCTAGGGAGCTCCCCCAAGGGGAGGGACCTCTGAGGTGAGAGCAAATGGGAAATAGGCCTGCCACTTTATTTTTAACCAGTGGCCCTTACCTCTCAGTGGAGCAAAACCAGGAAATATGCTGGGGTGTGGGATTAAGGCAAAAAGCATGGGTAGGGCCTCTGACTCTTTCTAAACCCAAATCTGACCAACGGGGGCTTTTATAATTCAAAGGGATGAATATATCGCTAGGCTCACGTTTATGTAGTGCTTAAAATGGGCCAGGCACTTGACATCTATTAATTCATTTCATCCCGGCAATTCTCCTACTGAGGTGGAAACTATTATTATCCTCATTTTAAAGCGAGGAAAATGAGGCACGCAGAGAGAACAAGACAGCTGTTTTTCTCAACAAAAGAGAGCTTCTGGGTGGCCTGCCCCTGCCCACTGATAAATATGGCCTAAACCAATGTCCCGACTTAATCAGAAGAAAACGAGAGCTGGGGGTCAGAGGAGAGCAGGGTAAACCCTCCTCCTGCTCCACCTGCTGGAATCACTAAGGCAAAGCCATCATCATAAGGCTGCTGAAGCTGACATTCTCATCCTGGTGGCAGCTCTCAGCTGGGATGGGTGTTCATGCCAGCTTGATCCCAAGAGGCAGTTAGAGCCAGCTTCCGCAAAATGAAATGGTCTCTGACACCACCCACTTCCTTTCCCGCTGTCTTGCCCTCCTCTCCTGGCCCCGTGTGGCCCACCAGGCATCTGGCCTGAGCCCCATTCTGAAGGACAAGTCCACGAGGGTGTGTGGCTTTGGACAAGTTAACCTCCCTGAGGAGATGATTTCCTCTTACCTGGAGAAGAGATAATACTTCCCAGCAGGGGCTCCAAGGGTTAAAAGGATGGCTGGAGGTAAAGGCCTTAGCTACGGCAATGTTGTTTACTTGCAGGATGCCACCCGCCCCTCAAGGACACATGTGCTGTAATAGGGATCCCCGAATACCCAAGGCTGTGAAGACCCCCTTCTGCTGAGGCAGCATTCCAGGGGTACCAGCAGGGTGATGCTGAGAGCAGGGAGTTGTCCCCAAGTGTCCGTGATTCATTCAGAAAAGGGCAGAGTGCCCTTCCGGCCACATGATGTTAAAGGCAAACCACAGGCTAGTGAAAAAGAGGCAGAGATGGGGACACAGAGAGCTACTCCGGAGCACTTTCTAAAGATAGTGTAGATCCAAGTGCTTTGGAAAATGATTAAATGATTAAATAGTATTTCATTCAACCATGCAGACAATTTTAGGTACTGACACCATTAGTGGTACAGGACACTTCCAAATGGATTGACTGCTCCGTAGCGTTTTATGTAGGAAGGGAGCCTGCAAGGAAGGTTGAGTCAAACCCGTTGGTCTTGGAAGTGGCTTTTCAAACTATTATTTTGTGGAGAATTGGCCTGGAGATTTTCTTAAAGTGCAGGACTGATTCAGCAGGTCAGGGAGGGTGCCCGAAACTGCCTTTCTCACTCGCTTCCAAATGACGGCTGTGTCTGCTCCGTGGACCATCCTCGCAGCATCCTGCGGAAGACGAAACTCTCTCAGTTCTGTATTCACCTTGATGCAGAAATGCCAGCTCCTGCTCAGATACCCATTATCTCTGTTTGCACCTACATGTGTCCCTGAATTATCTTTCCTGCCTTCAAGAGTGGCCTCGAAACTCCCGCAATTAGAAAAATCACCTCGTCTTCTCATGCAGACCCAACCAGAAACTGTTCCAGGGAGCCCAAGGCGAACTGAACCCTGGGCTGTCGCCCAAGCCCGCCCTCTGGTGGTGACACGAGTTACTGTCTTCTAAACCCAGCTTTTCCTGCTGTTCAAATGCTCATTTTTGTTTTCCCATTAATACAGGCAGAAAAGTTGCATGACATTTTCCAGAGGTTTATTTCACTCTTCTAGATTTGGAGAATTTTCCCGCCCTGTTCCTTCAAGTACATCCTGTCGAGGGAGTAGATAAATGTTCAGCCAACACTTACTAGCCCCTTACTGTTCTGAGGTGCCTAAAAGTTCTCCTCCCTCCCACCCCGATTTTGTTCCCATCCCTCCCAGGTACTTTCCACAGTGGGGTGGCAAGCCTTCCTTTACTCACAGCCTGACCACTGCAAGATGACGAGAGGGAGCAAGGTTCTTGGTGGTTGTGGTAGGGGAGGAAATACAGACACACAGACATCAGGAGCCAAAGAATGTTTCAGGGAAGGACAGGGAGATTGGGAGACTCGTGCTGCTGATCAGAGCGTCATCATTCATTCACTGAAACATTTCTTAATCACCTACCTACTACCTATAAGACTTGGGATCAGGTAGGAGTTAAGCACTCCTAACCCTGCAAAGAGACTGTAGCCTAATAGGAGAAATAAGCCTAATAGTTAACATTTATTGAGTTATCATATGCCAAACAGCATTCTTACACGATTTTATTTAATTTTACTTTATCTTTACAGCAGTCTGTGATCATCCTCATTGTACAAATGAGAAAACGAGGGGCACCTGACTGTCAGTCAGTAGAGCATGCGACTCAATCTCAGGGTCATGAGTTCAAGCCCCACGTTGGGCATGAAGCCTGAATTTAGAAAGAAAGAAAAAGAAAGAGAGAGAGAGGAAGGAAGGAAGAGATGAAGGGAGGAAGGGAGGAAGGAAGGAAGGACAAGAAAATTGGGGTGCAGAGAAGTTGAGTGATACTTTCAGTTAATGATGGAGTCAGATAGCTTAAAGTTACAATTTGCTATTTTCTCTAATAGGGTTCTGGGGTTTGATGGGCCTGGCTGACTGTTTCTCATTTGAGGTCCTTTCTACAGTTGACTTTATACAGTTAGATGGTGGCTAAGGCTGGTGCACATATCTGGAGCCAGGATTGGGATGTCAAAAACGGTTAGGAGCTGGCCAGGCACCTCTGTTTGCAAGGCCTCCCTAAGTGGCTAGCTTGGGCTTCCTCATATCTTAGCAGTCAGAGTAGTTGACATCTTAGATGACAGCTGACCAGGCCCAAACTGCAAAATTTCTCATGATCTTGCTTCTAAGAGCCTACAGCATATTTCCCTTATACTCTGTTGTTCCAAGCGGTTACAGGTCAGCTCAGACTCCAGGAGGTAGAGCTCTGGGCTCTTGTTTCAGCGGGGGAAGAGCTTCGAGTACACCAAGGCAAGGAATTGATGAAGACCACCTTAGAGAAAGTCACCACATCTTAAGCAGCCTGACTCCAACCTTTGTACATTCAGTCTTTATGTTCCACGGACCCCACATCAGACAGACACAGGCACACGGTGCTCCTGGTGGGGCAAAGAAGGAAGTGATTGGCTCTGCCTCAGTGGGTCTGGGAAATCTTCCCGGAGGAAACGCCCATACTCATACACACACACACATATGTCCCCTTAGAATGGAGGACAGATTGTGACTGCCTTGGGTAGCATACTGCATCTCTATGTGTTGAGGTGACAATGGCCGCGGGCCAGAGGCAGCTCTGAGGCAGCACGTGGAAAGCCACCAATTCAGGGAATGGGAGCCATGAAGTCCCGGCTCAACTCTGCCACAGTGTAGTTCGGGGACCTTGAGAGGAACCAGAAGGCCAGGAGAAGAAATAGCTAGAGGTCTTTCCAGAACATCACCGAGTGGAATTTCTGACCATGTTGTGCTCCCCCACCCCCAGATCGGAGACCCGCACTTGGTGATCTGTATGGACTGCTCGGCAGACACCATGACCAACCGCCTTCTCCAGAGCAGCCAGAGCAGCCCTTGCGCGGAAGACACCAGCACCATCGCCAAGCGCCTTGAAGCCTACTACCGAGCGTCCATCCCTGTGATCGCCTACTATGAGACGAAGACACAGCTACACAAGGTGAAACATTTCACTTCCCTTCCTCAAAATGAGCCAATAATCTTTTCTTTCTTTCTTTCTTTTTAAGAGAAAAGGGAAAAAACACGGAAATTTCCGTCCAGGGATCTAGGAATTAGAGCTGCAAACAGCTGCAAAGTTTCACCTTTGAATACATCAAAATTAAAGAGTTGTCATCACACAAACCATAAAAAATTGGTCATAGAGTTTTCACAGATGCCCTTATAGTTGCTGAACACAACTCCTTTTTCCAAAATAGAGAGAGGGAAGGCGGGTGGAAGGGCGGGGATGAGGCCTAGGTTCTGCCTTCTAGACCGCAGCTGAATAGGGTGACCCAAAAGGTCTCTTCTAGGTTTAAAATTCAATGACTTGGAATTTCTAGATTTTTACGCAGTTCATAACTGGCACTGGGATTTCTTACAGTAACTGTTATTGAGAAAAGCAGCCTATGGGGCCAGGAGAGCAGGGAGTTTGGTGCAACAGTGAAGACACTGGGGGGAAACGGGTCACGCCAACCTAACAATCGGAAGGGGTAATTCCTGGTGAATTACCATTCATTTCACCCCCTCCATCCACCCATCTGATAAACATGTATGAAGCTCCTCCTGTCGGCCATCCATTGCCCTACTGGTTTAGATACAGATCATGGATGCAGTTCCTGCCTCCTTGAGCTTCAAGTTTCAGTAGGAGACATAGACAAGCCTCTGATCACGTTATGGGGTCAGAGTGAGCATAGAGTGAGTTCCAGTGGCCCTTTAACCAGTCTAGGGGGAAAGGAAAATCATCAAGGAAGGTCATTGGTGGACAACTAAGCTGAGCCTCAAAGAGGGAGTGATGGGAGGGGAGCAGGGCACCCCACACAGAAGGAGCCGCAAGGGAAGAAGCTCAGGAGGAAGGAGGAACTCAGCTTGTCTAGGACATAGAGTGCCAAGAAAAAGAGAAAGAAGAGATGTGACTGCAGAGGGAGAATGGACCAGATCGAGATGAACCTGAGTCAGAGGCAAGTAACTGTCCTGTGGTGGGTGGGAAACGGCAGACACAGACAGGAGGCAAGACAGAATGCTCAGTCCATCAAGCTAGCAGAGAATGGATCTGAGAAGATAAGGCTGAGAGATGACTTCCGGGGAGGCAGAGTGCCAAAGCACAGTAGAGAGCACGAACCCCTATTTTCTATAAGTCACAGGAAGTCAGAGGAGGCCTCCATCAATAATTAACCAACTTGTCTCTGAGGCAGCTACATCATCCATTCTTTGGCAGAAACCAATGGTATTGAGTTCTCATCTTCTACACCTGTTAATGGTCCATTTTGCAGAATCCTAAGAACTTAGCCCTGGAAATAGAAGTCTGAAAGGTGTCCCTTGATTTAACGCAGGGATGTCAAATCTGGGGCCATGAGAGCCCCCATCCCCGAGGCTGCTGATCTACTGGTCCCCAGGGCCCTGGGAGCCCTTGTTAGTGCAGCTCTCCAGGCAGCTCCTAGCAACTCACAGGACTTGATCTGCAAGAGGAAACACATGAGCTGTGCTTTGTGTAACGTCCGACTGCCGCATAAAACAAACACTTACACTCAACACAAGCCAAAAAAAAAGTACATTATGTAAGAGTGGGGTCTTAAGAATTCAGGGTTGTAGAAGACTTTGAAAAGCAGACGTGCTAACCGCTACACTATGGAACCAAGACTTTGTAAGATTAGTGATTTCCACCCTTCGCACAGCCTGGAACACATAAGATTGTCCAGATAGAAGAGAATTTCTTCCACTTTCGATTTGTAGAGGTGAAAAAAAAAAATCCCTAAGTCATTCAGAGTTTAACCACTTGCAGAGTCAGAAAAGCCCTTTATCTACCTCTGGTATCACTCCAGCCTGAGTTCCACACACTCACAGGTGATAGGTACATGGATACAGGACCGAGTGCGCAGATACATCTGAGTTCTGGAATCCTCCTTAGAAATATCTAAGTTAGTGGAAAATGAAGTTTCCAGTTCCATTTGACTCATCGCGTCTGCTTTCCCTGCATCTTGAGGATGCTGGCAGCCAGGTCTGTGGTGAGGTCACGTCCTCTTAACAAATATTTAAGATGCTCCAGCCCTGACTTCAGAGCTCCAGCCTGCGGGACTCCCAGGGGACCTCTCAGGGGAGGTGCCTCTGCCCAAAGCTGGATGAACGTGCTCTGTCCCCGGCCTGGCCCAGGGACAGCAGGGACCCTCAGAGTACTGGGCACAGGGAGGTGAGACTCGTTTGCAGGTACCCCGTGGGGGTTGCCACAGCTGGGCCACAGAAGTGGGGACTGGAGGAGAAGCAGGGGCAGGTGACAGGCAGGCATGTTTTCCACGGGAGAAGGGGAAAGCCTCTGTCCCTTTGTGCTCCCCGGATTTGGGGCTCCTGCCCCATCTATGCAACAGCTTTATCTTCCCCTGGGTTCTGAGCGACAGTTTGCGGCTCATCCTTGGGATGCTCTTTGGATGGTCAGCATCTCCTCCCCTCCCCCATCCAGCTGGTTTATGGAGCCCCAGGCAGGGCTGTGTGCCATCCAGGAGGGCCCCTGGATCATTTCAGGGTTTTCTTAAAACTAGGTAGGAGTGGCGAAGGCTCTCCAAGATGCAAACAAAACCAACCAGTAGCTCAGTGAGATTTGCTTAGGCATGAGAGCCCCATCATGGTCCTGCCAAGAAGCAGACGGCCCTCCACCAGCGCCTCCTTCAGGCCTCAGGTTTGCCCGTGTGCGCTGGGGGTGAATCCGTCAGCTAACACCCCTGCCTGGTGACAGGCAGCCCTCTGGCCCACAGCTAGCCCGAAAAAGGGCAGTGAAATTTCAAACAAAGGTAACAAAGAAGCAAAATGGAATTGATACAACCACTGCCTCACTCTTTAAGCCCTTATGATGCCATCATTATAGAAAACAGAACTTCTTAGAACATATACCGCGGGGTAGAGGCGTATGTGAGACAAATGGATCCCCGGACTTCCCAGCTCTCTTCTCTCCCTCATAAAGGCAGCTTTGCTTGGCATCTGAGAAAGAGCTAGAACAGAGCTTTACTTCGTTCTGCTCTCTTCCTCCGTCATGCTCTGGGCAGACATGGGTCATCAATTGTGGTGTGGCTTGCTTTCCTACCCAGTCTGGACAGCGGCCTCAGAGACTTTCCCATAGGGGCAGGAAGAGGGCCACACCCAACTCTCTAAAACCCACCCCTGAAAGGAAGCTTTTTTTCCATTTCAGTGAGAGAATTCATTATTTAAAAAACAAAAACCAAAAAACTGAAATGTAGCATTTCAGGGTAAAAAGCATTGTACTTGGCCAAATACCCCAACAGAGAAAATTCCGTCTTGGGTACCAGGAAGGAAGCCTAAGGCACGGTGCTGTGGAGCTCTGTGAATCTGTATGAGTGATTTCACTGCCTAAACTCACCCTTCTTCAGCCTAATAAGATGGATGGACAGAATAGGATCTCCTGGAACCCTCCAGGCCTATCAACTATGATTCTTAGGAATTCGGAGAATAAATAAATATGTTTATTATATATTAATGTTATTTTAATATATTAATATTAAATAATTCATATATGTGGCATAATTTTCTAATCATAAAAGTAATGTGGACTTATTTTAGTAAATATAGAAAGCTAAGCTGTCACGAAGCCTTATCACCACTCAGAGACACACATTCTGGAGTATTCCCTCCACATCCTGTTGCTGTAAATTTTTAAAACATGACAGTAACCATCAGTATATTGATCAACTAGGGCTCCTTGGTGGTAGGTAATAGGCACCAACTTCAGCTGGCTTAACCCAAAACACAAAACTTAATTATAAGGTGATACAACCCATAGCTGAAACCCAGCAGGCCCAGGCAGGCTGCGGGACCAGGTCCCTCTGGCTTTGCATACATGCCTTCTCTCACTCATCCAGATTTTTCTTTCTCTGGCCCAGAAGCTAGAATATGGCCATCCTGCAAATTCCACATCCACGTGTTACCGCAACAGTTCCAAATTCCAGACAGAAGTGTTCTGGCTGGCCTTGCTTTGCTCAGGGTCTCTCCCTGGTCCTGTCAACTCTGGCCAGGCAGGTGGGGTCACATGGGACTTTTTCATTTGTTTGTGGATATTTTGTTGAGTGTGTACTACATGTCAGATACTGTTCTTGGTCCTGGGGACACAGCAATAAACAAGATAGACTGAAAAGAGAAAAATGTTAGACAAGAAAGTAAAGTAATTGCTAATAGGATCATCTCTATGAGTAAAACAAAACAGCGAGCTGCTGGTGGGGGCTGTATTTTAGGTGCGTGTTTGGAAAGTCTCTGAAGGGGCATTTGAATTAAAATCTGGCCCATATGCACATGGCTTCCTGGGACTCTTCCCTGGGAATTGGGTAGGTAGAATTCCCAGAAGAGAAGGCCTTGTTGTGAGTGGGGAAAAACCCCAGAAATAGCTACCTCAAGTGGCATCAACAGAATTGTATGAATTAATACTTTAGGCTTCTCTTTTTGCCAAGTATAAAAGTAACAACTACTTTTTAAAAAGACACAAACTAGAAAATTCAGGAGTCTAGAGATAAGAATCTTCCACCCAAACCACTAATGAACATTTGGGTATATTTTCTTACATTTGTTACGTACTTTTTGCTCATGGTGTAATCACCCAGAAACTCCCCAGGCCATAGATGAAAGGGGCTTGATAACAGATGGTAACTGTCCCTGGGTTATTTATTAGTCTTAGTCAATTAAAAAAAGGTGGGGGGGCAATGACTCCGTAAACACACATTTCACAGATGCAGGAAATCAAGTACTCTCTCTGACAAGTCAAGGTTTTTCTCGCCCATTCTGCTGCGGCAGTGTCCCATCTTCATAAATAGTTTAGCCATTTTTAGTAAGTCCCGAAATAGAGCAACATCCATTGTTGTTCTGGGGAGTCATCCAACCTGGCAGGGACTTTTTGTGACCTGAGGAAGAAAGAATGAGAAAGGCAGTGGCTGGCACCGCCCTGAAGGGAGGGGACCCGCGGAAGGCATGGGAAGGTCAAACTTTATTCTCCACAACCCTTGGTGGACTGGATTCCAAAGTTCGGAATCTAACACACGGAAGGAAAGCCCAGATTACCTTTATCCCTTGAATTCTCCATCCTTGAGGTCTTAATTTCAATTCTTCTTTCAGTTGACTAAAATAACTCTTTAGTTCATTTTTTTCTGTGAATATCTGAGAATATTGCTATAGTGGTTTTACACACCCGTGACAACTTCACTGGATGTAACATTTGGGTCATAATATTTTTCTTTCTTTTTTTAAAGATTTTATTTATTTATTTATTTGAGAGCGAGAGAGAGAGAGAGAGAGCACAAGCAGGGGGAGCAGCAGAGGGAGAGGGAGAAGCAGGCTCCCCGCTGAACAGGGAGTCAGACACGGGGCTCAATCCCAGGACCCTGGGATCATGACCTGAGCAAAGGCAGATGCTTAACCACTGAGCCACCAAGGGGTCCAGTCATAAAATTTTTCAAACAGCATTCCAAAAACATCACTCCATTGCTTTCACGCATTGTGTTGTGGAGGGAAGGGCAGACACAGATTTGGAAGTCAACTTTTTTCCAGCTGCTATCTTTAAATATATTGGGAATTGGGTTTGTTTGTTTGTTTGTTTGTTTTTAATTTTTCCATGTCATTCAAAACTTGTGTCCAGATTTCAGTCTGCCTTCACTGCCTTGCACTGGCATAGGCACCTTTTTTTTTTTAAACTTGAGAATTTTCTGTAATAATCCTTTTATTATTTTTGATGTACTTCTATTCCTTGTTTCTCCTCAAAATTCCTCAAAAGACCCTAAAATTCTTAGATCTCTGTTCCTTCTCTACTAGGTCAGTCCCAAAGAAATGTAAATGTGACCCCATGTGTAATTTCAAGTTTCCTATAGCCACTTTTTTAAAAAGTCAAAAGAAAACAGGTGACCCTGATTTTATGACGTCTTTGCAACCCTTGTGTGTTTCACAGACAGCGCATCTCAGTTCAGAATAGCCACACTCCAGGGCTCAAGAGCAACCTGGGGCCGTGACTTCCACCTGGGAGACCAAAATTCTGTATCTATAACCCACCCCGTAACTGTCATTTCTGTGCTCTTGACTTTCTAGGAAAAAATCCCAAATGTGTTTCGTACCTTTCCGGTTCAATTTTCCACACTATCGTTCCTGCTCCCGAGCTACTGACATTGATCTTAGTGCCCAGGTGCATTTTCCATTGGCCCCAGCTCAGTTTTTTCGTCTCACGCTGTTGCCTTCTCACCACACCTGTTCTCACGTCATGTCTGTCTGCTCTTAGGTCACAACAACCACATAATCTTACGTTTGGTCTCTACTGGCCACAGTATGCAGCCGTTGCCCCTCCTGTGTGTCTGTGGAACACGGTGTCTTTCCCCAGCTCCGTATTTGTCACGGGTTATTGTCCTGACTTCTCTACATGTCTGTGGCCACCAGGAGAAAGTAAATTCTGGAGCGGGAAGCATAATGTCTGTCTTGTTCACAGCTTTATCCCCGGGCACAATGCCTGGCATGAGAAAATAAAAGTCCTCAATAAATATTTATTGTTGAGTATTCAAAAAATCATACTTAAAAATTTTCTGGTTCCTCTAGGATATATTATCAGAGCTCTTCTTTCCTTCGGAATCTCTGCGAATGCACGCCCTTTGCCTATTTCTAGAGTGGTTTTCCCCAGAAACCTCAGTTTGTCTTAAGTTTACTCATTCTCTGTTGTGGTGATCTACTGCTGGGTGACAAATGGCTCCAAAATTTGGTGGCATAAATCAACAGCTGTCACTTGCTTCAGGGATTTGGAAGAAGCTGCAACTGTCTACCAGAGCACCTACTCATGGCCTCTCTAGAATGGCTGGCACTTTTCACAGCTCGGTTCCTGGGTTCCAAAGGTGGGGCCCCAGCGGGAGCCTCCAGTGAGTGAGGGTTCCAAAACACCAAGGCAGGAGCTGTGAGGCATCTTCTGGCCAAGCCTGGGCTTGGCGTCACTCCTACTGCGTTTTACTGGTTACAAGATTGTCCCTAAGGCCAGCCCAAGTTCAAAGGGAAAAGGGTTCTATTTCGTCTCTCGATGAGTGAGGAGCAAGGCCATGTTCAGGAGAGTATATAGGGTGGGAGATGTTGTTTCAACTCTCTTTGGAAACTATAATCTGCTACATTCTTAAATTTGGGGGTGGAGTGGAAGGGAATCTCCTGACCCACAAGACATGCAAGCGATCCTTCATGTCACTTGATGTGTGCTCGAGGACCCATGGCACTCAGGACTGGTCCTCTTGGGTCTTGTGCTGGAAGGCAGGCTGGGGTACATGCGGGAGGCTCACACCTAACATGGGATTTCGAGGCTGAGACGTGCTAAGCAGGGACAACCATCAGACCAGGATGCACTCGACCCGTGTGCCTCTTTCTGCTTCCCCTCCTGCGCCAGATCAGTCCTTCTGGTTTGGGTTGTGTTCCCCACTCTCTCCTTAGTCATTCTTTTGGTAACACAGTCTTAAATGAGATTTAGAGAAGGATGTTCTGGTGGGGCTTAAGGAGAATAGCTCTTGCCTTTTGAAGTTGTGACCCCACAGCAGAAGGATAGACGCCTGCTTTTCTGGTCATTTTCTAAGGCAGGAGCAGATTATGGAATCTAATTCCACTGACAATAAGTAGCAATTCATGTTTTCAGAACTCCTGTGACCATTCACCTTTTTCTGGGTCTCCATGGGCA
This sequence comes from Meles meles, assembly GCF_922984935.1. Lineage (NCBI taxonomy): Eukaryota > Metazoa > Chordata > Mammalia > Carnivora > Mustelidae > Meles > Meles meles. Next base: position 151,670,776 of record NC_060066.1, on the reverse strand, counting down.
TTTTAGTGGGAAACTGGGAGAGGCTTGCCAGATCCCATGTCCCAGGAAGTTGGGGGAGAGGCATCTCTTCAGATTCTGTGAAGATCAAACAGACTAAGGAGAAAAAAGCATTAGTTGGTGATTCAGTGGCCCCAGGTGTGTTAAAATTGTCAAGTGCTCACATTGGTGGCCAGGATTAGATTTATTTCAAAGGATTTTTTTAAACTACCAAAGTAATGAGCACTTACTATAATAAGCAAAGAGTAGAAGTGTCTAAGTATATATATATATAATGTATGTATAGATGCATATATTTATAAATAAGACAACTAGCAAAGCTCCTTCCAACCTTACTTCCCTCAGATAACCAGCGTGAGCAGTTTCCTGTGTATCTTTCCACCTCCCCTCCCCGTCCCTCTTCTTCCTCCTTCTTTCCCGGTCTCTCACAGTCTCCTGCTCTCACTCTCTTACCCCGACCATCCACACTGTATAGACCATCACCTCCCCCCACCCTGGCCAGGGTGGAAGGTTCTGATTTCATGATAATCCTACTGTCCTGTACACATTTCTCTGAAACACCTGGCAGCCAGTACACATCACAATGCTTTTTTCCTGCTACGAGCTATGAAGCACTCTGTAAGGCGAAACATTCTATAGTTTCTCCCGCCCGTTTGTTTCTGGTGTGTTTTGTCCCCTACTAACAAGCGGGCAGTAAACCAGAACACCCTTATTTAGGCTTTTGTTTCTTCTAAGAGAGACTGTTTTCAACAGAGGCTTTTTTAACCCATTCGCCTCCACTTCCCTTTCTCTCCCTGGCACTGAAGGGTTTTTTGAGTCCAGGAAAGCTCTGGGATTTCCCAGTTCCCAACTGCTTGGCCTCTCCTATCCAGGCCCCCCAGCGGAGTTGGCATCTCAGTTCCGCGAGCAGAGCCTCCCTGGTCCGGCTGGGCCTGCCCGGGGTTGAGTGCCAGTAGCGACAAGGATTTGGAGACAGGGCTCCCTCCTGCCCGCCCCGTGTGAAGAAAGGTGCATGAGGGGCAGGTGACTTCCAGGAGCCCTAGGGTTCTGTCCTCCGCCTTGACAAATGAGGCATAAATCTTCCATTTGTCTCTGAGAGACAAGAAACTCATTCTTTGTGACTCTGCTTGAACAGTCTCCTCCGCACCCCCCTCCCTCCCTCCCTGATTGTCTGGCCCGTGCCGGATCCCCGCGAAGAGCCTTGGATTCTGAGCAGAATTCTTGGCTCCCGGTGTCCTGTGGAAATGAGCTGTGCTCACGGCATGCTGGTATCCTCCCAGAACAGCAGGTAGAAGAGACCGCCACACCCTGTCCTCTTCTACACACTTTCTTGATTTCCTTCTCTGTGGTTGCTCCAACCACGCGGCAGGTTTTACCTTCGCCCGGCTCAGCCCGGTCCCTTCATTGGGCTTCACTTGAAGCCACAACGTCTCCAGGGGCCATTCCCAGGGACTCTCCCTGCAGAGAACTGGTGTGGTTTCCTCTAAGGTTCTTGACATATTCAGCAGACATTTACGGGGCATCTGTAATGCCCAAGGCATGGTGCTCAATGCCAGGGATTCCAAGAGGAAAAGAGACCCAGGAAAGGCAGCACTACAGCAAGACGGTAAATACAGTAACAAATTTTACAGAATGTTCTGGGTCTTTGGGAGCACAGGGCCTGGAAAGGTAGGTAAAGGCTTCAGAGAAAAAGAGGATACTTGGGCAGGTCGTAATGAAGAATACAAGTTCTGCAGGCAGAGGGGAAGGGGACAAAGGCCCTGACACATGAAAGCGCCCAGTGATGTTAGCACCGGACTGCGATGCCAAGCGGATGAACGGAAGTATGGGGACACTAGACCGGAAAGCAAGGTTTACGCAAGACTTGAAGGACCTGAATCCATTCCTTCACAACAAATTTGCTAGTGCAGCCTGGTCCAGAAGTAGAACGTGGGCCACATACAAAGGATTTAACAATTTCCTAGTAGTCGCATTAACAAGAAAAAAGAAGGAAATGAAATGAATTTAATAACATATTTTATTGACCCCAATACATCCCAAGTATTAGCTTTTCAACACCTTGTCAATAATACAAATTACATGATATGTTAAGATATTTTGTAATATGTCTTCAGCATCTGGTACATAAGCATAACTCAACTCAGATGCTGAATCTGATTTCTGAAGAAATCAGAAAATCTGAAGAAATTTTTCAGAAATCGTAGATTGTATTTGTATTTCATCAAATTCATGGTTAAGAAGGTAGGTTTCACATATCCAAGTTGTTCCATTATATTTTTGAATTTTCCAATAACTGAGTCAAGTACCACTTAAGTTAGAGTGATCTTATTTTTTTTTCCTCCAAAGATTTTATTTATATGACAGAGAGAGGGAAAGAGCACAAGCAGGGGGAGCGACAGAGGGAGAGGGAGAAGCAGGCTCCCTGAGGAGCAGGGAGCCCCGCGTGGGGCTTGATCCCACGACCCTGGCCTGAGCTGAAGGCAGTAGCTTAACTGAATGAGCCACCCAGGCACGCCTAAAAGTTAGATTGATTTTAATTACATAGCATTAAAGATTCAGTTCCTCAGTGCAGCCACTTGCAAGTGTTCAGGAGGCCCCTCTGGCTCCCGCATTGGATAACACAGTTCTAGACTATCCTAGAAAGTCTGGCCGAAAAAACCCTGGTATTTTCAATAAGAAAATGATCAGGTAGGTCTTAGAATTTTTTTGATGTCTACGAAAAAGAGCTGTCATTCAAAGTTGAACTGCGGGCAAAATTCAAAGGAAGAGGAAAAAAAGGAAAGATTTTCCAGTAACGTTTTAAATGGACAAACCATGCTGGGAGTTTGGGAAGTCCTATGTGCGGAGACGCCATTCATATGCAGACTATAAATCGTTCTTGAATTGTTGCTACTGCTTGTCTTTAAAGCTCTCTAGAGCAAAGGCATCCAAAGCCCTCCTTTCTAAGGCCTTGAGAAGGAGGCCAGCTCTGTGGTCTGACCGGATTTGCGAAATGGAGGGCTCCCTTGAAGCATCATTTACATAACCCTAACTTTCGAGGCCATGGGGCCCCAGACAGCGTGCAGGTGCTGCATATTAAGGCTTGCCCTTGCCGAGCCTCGTCTGGCAGTGAGGGGTCCCCGTGATGGGGGGCTCCGTCTGGCTCGAGGGAGGAGGAGATTAAAAGAGGAAGAAGGTGGCGCACACAGCAATCATAAACCACTCAGTGGCAGCTTGGGTTTGTCCCAGAAGCCCCATGGCGCCAGGATGTGAAAAACAAAACTAAAACTCAAGCAATGTTTGTATCAGCCTGGGAAATTTCAGGAGAAACTCAACTAGATCCCGGCAGTGTTTGAACCAGCCCACTGTTCTATGGTTTGCAAATTCACAGAACTAGAGAGAATAGACAAAATGTGCATTTCCTAAGGCAGCTTTCCTAATTTAGCAATATGTTCTGCTGACTGCCGGGAAATAGTATCACTGACTTCTCTCTTTTGAGAAGTCAGGTGAAAACTCCAGAGATTCGACCGTATTTCCTGTTCACTTGGTCTTAGCTTCTTTTACAGAGAAAAAAACAATACAAATACATACATACGTACACACACACATATATATATTTTCCATCTTATACTGATCACTTACTGCAGGCTTTTATATCAAGTCTCAGATCTAAATAGGTAAGTTCTTAAAGTCAAAAGCAAATCCACTTACCCAGGTTTCAGTTACATTAAATACATTAAAACCTCATACATGCTGACTTTGCAGAGTCAGAACTGGAGGTCTTTGGGGGAAAGGACATTGTGAAGCTTACTTTAACTCTTCATGGGAAAAGAGAGCTGCTAGAAGATACTACAGCATAAGCATTGATTACGGAGCAAAACCTTCCGGGGAAGTCTTATTTTCAAGTGTGCATGATTGCTGAGGAAGCCCCCTTCACACAAAACAGTCAGGACCCAGGATTCTTATCTGTTCACTAAGGATGTTCAACATGAGCAGCTTGGTAGCTGGTTTCAATGTGTGAAGTTGTAAGCACTGAGGATAGTTCCTGTAACTTAAAATGCACCCAGTAAGTTGGCTCTTTCCCATTTCCTTTGAGTTAGAGTAATATATGAAAATATCAAAGTCACTTAACCGTTCCCTTAAAATATTCTCCGTGTGGGAATTCGCTGGGGAGGGGGACCAGAGACCTGACCCATCTGCCACTAATATGGTCATGGACAGTGTAAACAATAAGCCCCGTGTTTAGGGACTCTAAACCTTGTCACCCACCCCTGCTATGGGGGAGGGAACCTGAAAGGGGGGCAGGGAAGTGCGTGAACACCTTTTCCTCCTTCAGGGTTCCATAAGCAAGGACGGTTCAGGAGGGCAGGGACAAAGGCAGGTTTGCTGAAAAGGGATGTTTAGGTGGGCAGGCATTCATTCCAAGGCGTGTCTTGTACATTCAGGTTAAAGGTAATAAGGCATTATGGGGCAGTAAAAAGGAAAAGGAATGAAGTACTGATACCCACTAAAACAGGGGTGAACAGGGGCGCCTGGGTGGCTCAGTGGGTTAAAGCCTCTGCCTTTGGCTCAGGTCATGATCCCAGGGTCCTGGGATCGAGCCCCACATCGGGCTCTCTGCTCCGCGGGGAGCCTGCTTCCTCCTCTCTCTCTCTGCCTGCCTCTCTGCCTACTTGTGATTTCTCTCTGTCAAATAAATTAAAAAAAAAAAAAGAAAAACAAAAAACAGGGGTGAACCTTGACAACATGGGGCTTAGTGAAAAAAAAGTCACAAAAAACATTTACTGTGTGAGTCCATTTATAGAAAATGTCTGGGAACAGGCAAATCTCACCCTGAGCTGTTTTTCCAGCCCCCTCTTCTTCCCCCAAACCAAGCAGCATTTGCTCCATCCTCAACACACGGCCCCTGTTCCTGAAGAATCCACGTGCTTCCAGATCCCTATCCCTCTGCACATGCCGGTCTCTCCACAGAGAAGCGCTCATTCTTCATTCTCTTCAGATGCAGATCTACTCCTGTAGGCCCAGCTTGACTGGCAACACCCAAGGGTCTTGCTGCCCACCGATGGGCACCTCACCACCACGAAAATGTGAACCGCGATTTGGAATAGCCTAGGGTATCAGAGCTGGAACCAAACCTGGAGGTTACCATGTCTGACATCAGTCCCTTTACAGAATAGAGGAGGAAACTGAGGCGTCAAGAGGATGAACGGCTGGTCTGAGTCCTGAAGCTCACGAGAGATAGTACCATGTTACCATCGCTCCTGGTACAGCGTTCTTTGCCTTACGCTTCAGCCCCCTTGCAATTTTTGACTAGGCAAATATTTACCAGTGAGTTTTATGTACCTGTGATTATATCAACTCATACTTCATGTAATAGAATCTGTCGGCCTCTTTATGGTCAACAGAGGCTCACCATTCCAGCTTCACTCTTTGCTGCCTCAACCGAATTCAACTATGCAGCCAGTTTGAAAGGGTGACCACAGTATCATGTCGTCGTCGACAAGTGCAAGGACTTTGGAGTCAGAGACCTGGGTTTTGACCAGGTCCCTGCCGCTTACTTAGCTGTATGACCTTGGGAAGTTTAACTCATCTTTCAGAGCCTCAGTTTTGTCATGTGTGAAATGGGGATGACAGTATCTGTCCTCCAAGATCATTGTCCGAATTACCTGATGGTTGAAAAGCATTTGTGCTGGGGAGCAGGGAATGGAATGAGGGAGCAAGTGAGGAGGGCAGGGGCTGAGAAAGGGAGAGAGGGAATGAGAGAGTCAGAGAGGGGATGATGGAGGGCTAGAGAGAGGATGAGAGAGAGAGAGAGAAGGGAGCTAGCAAGCAAGGGCAGAAGTGGAAAAACATTTTATTAAAAATAAATTCATTTCTTAATTAAAAATAAATAAAAGCACTTATGCTTCATTATTGCTAAAGTTTATCATTTTAGATGATGGTGATGACGACTTCCCTCAGGAACCATCCCTGCCCTCCCAACACCCTGGAAGGCGCTCCTTATCCACAAGCTCCTAGACTTACTTCAACACACCGGCAATTCCTGGTCATTCTTTGTCTCTGCCCTTGATCTGGCAGCAACGTGAGAGCAGGATCCTTTTGTCTTGTTCAGCCAGGCTTCTCCAGCACAAAATATATCGTTAGCACCCAGGAAATGTTTGTTGGTTGAAAGGAAAAGAAAGGAGAGGTAAAGCAAGAGGCAAGAGGCTGTGAGGGACACAAACATCCCAGGTGGAAAGCCCTCACTCTCCTGTAAGGATCGGGGACGACACATTTATTGGGGGAGAGGCGCTCAATTTTTAAAAAAATTTTTATGTTTTCGTTTTCGTGAGATACATCATACACAATATTGCAAAAGCAGTGCATATGGTTTGAAGAATTATGAAACGAACACCGTGTAATCACATGGATCCAGAAGCAGGAGGGAATGGCAGCTCCCCCTGGTCACCCCAGGTCACCTCTTCCTTCTTCTCTCCATATGGCCACTTCCCTGATGTTTATGATAATCATCCTCCTGCTTCTCTCTATGATTTACCACTCACGGACGGATCTCTGACCGACCCAGCTTCGCGTTGCGTGTTCTTGAACTTGATGTAACTAGAATCGTACTGTATGCATATTCTGAGACTTGCTTCTTTCTCTCGCTGCAACTTGGGGAGATGAACCCCTGCTGCTGACTGTAGTCATCGTGTTTCTTCCATCACTGTCCTGTGCCATCATGAGACTCTGCCCCATTTATCCATCTACTGCTGATGGACTTCTGCAGGCCTTCCAGTTTGGGGCTGTTACAAACAACCGTGTATAAACATGGTTGTTATCTATTTTCTGGGATATTTAAATGTGGTGGGGTTTTTTTGGCGGGTGGTGGGGAGGAGGTGGGGGGTGAGTTGAGAATTTATTTTACCTTCAAGATCTGTGAAGTCCCCGGTGTTGTGAAATCGAAAGTACTTTGCACAAAGAAGGTAGACAGGAGTGGAAAAAATCAGGGTTTGTCAGAGTGTGGTCCGAGATGACCCACAGCAAAATCATGCGGAGAATGTGGTAAATATGCAGATTAGAAGGCCCAGCCCAACCTTAGCAAATTTGAGAACGTGTGGAGATGAAGCCTGAAATAGTAGCATCCTAGCAGGCTCGCTGCCCAGCCCCGAGTCGGAGGTGGGGTCACCAGGCCTCCTTTTCGAGTGGCTGTCCCAGGTCCGGCGGGACACCCCTCAGTGGCTGGGACAGTGTTGGGAAATTCTGGGTGAGGAAGGGGTAGTAGTGTCTTCATGCCCAGGAAATCAGGTCCCTCCCGGCCTCCTCTGCCGTGGGCCCCTCGCTGGGGTGTGCCAACATCGTCCAAGGGGACTGGCTGAGGTCCCAGCTTTCACTTTCTTCTCTGTAGTCCCGCCCCATGCCCTAATGCCGTCCTGCTCCAAATGCTCTGCAACACTCAGAAGTCTTAACTCCTGTTTCCACAAGCCTCAACAATACTGTACCTCAATAAGGCATGTCGTTTTTATTTTAAATAGATTGAGTCTTAAATCACAGCCAAACTGAACATAAAGTAGAGAATTCTCATATACACTTGTCTCCAGATAGAACACAACCTCCCCCACAATCAACATCCTACACAAGCATCCCGTGTCACTATCGATGAACATACACCACATCATTCTCACGGGAAGTCTGGGTTACGTCAGGGTCCACTCTTGGTGTTCATGCTCAATGGATTTTGACAAATATATGATGACATGTATACACCATTAAGTTGCACTATCATAGAAATCCTCCTTATTCTACCCATTCTTTCCCCTCTCTCCACAACTCAGTCTGCTTACTGTCTCTCCACAGTTTTGCCTTTTCCATAATGTCATAGGGTATGTGGCCTTCTTAGAGCAGCTTCTTTGACTTAGAAATACAAGTTTATGGCTTGGTGACTCATCTGAGTGCTAAACATCCCACTGTCTGGATACCACCATTCATCCACTCCCCTAATGAAAGCTTAGATTCCAAGTTTTGGCAATTATGAATAAAGCATAAAAACATAAACATCCATGTGCAAGTTTTTGTGTGGACATGGATTTTCACATCCTTTGGGTAAATACCAAGATGCACTTCCATCGTTAAGAATGTTTAATTTTGTAAAAAATTGCCGAAGTGTCTTCAACAGTGGCTGTACCATTTTGCATTCCCATCAGCAAAGAATGAGCATTCCTGTCGCACCACACTTCCACCAGCCTCTGCTGGGTTTTGGATTTTGGCCATTCTAACAGGTGTGTAGTGGTAGCTCCCTGATGTTTTAATTTAGACAAACCTAGTTTTTAAGTAACTCCTCACTTTTCCTCTGTGGTTCTGGGCTCTATTTTTAAACTTTGCACAGCAAGTTATGAGCGGGTAATTATTATTAGAAATGGTCTTATCTACAAATATTTCTTAAGACTAACTTTCTAGAGGCACCTGGGTGGCTCAGTCAGTTAAACATCCAAGTCTTGACTGCGGCTCAGGTCATGATCTCGGAGTCCTGAGATCGAGCCCAGTGTCAGGATTCTTGCTCAGCGGGGAGTCGGTTTCAGATTCTCTCCCTCTCTCTTCCATCTCCCTATGCTCTTGTGCTTTCTCTCTCTCTCATTAAGATCTTAAAAAAAAAGGAGGGGGAAGACTAACTTTCTCTTTTTCTTTTCCTTTTAAATATAGGTAAATGCAGAGGGGGCGCCCGAGGAAGTTTTTCTTCAACTCTGCACAGCTATTGACTCTATTTTCTGAAGGCAAAAAAGCATGTACATTAAGGAGAGTGGAAACAGAAAAAAATATTAAAAGGCTCATCCCTTAACACAGTATGTTTCAAGTTCAACCTTTTGTGCCCCCCACCCCAATCCTAACATTGCTGTTTGCTTCCCAACTTGACCTGAGAGGTGTCTGGAAATCATGCATGATGTATTCTGTATGATCCACGTATGATCTTCCTCACTCAGCCGTCTGCCCCCCAGCACGCACCCTTCTCTGTCATCTCGGCCACACCTCAGAGCTGCTAGCAGTGCCAGTCTGTGTCCGTGGTGCCCTCAGGACTCGCCAGAGTCTGACCATTTGGTTTCTCTCTGTCAAGCGGGGGGTTCGCGTCCCTCACTCCCCAGCACATTTTCCTTCTTCATCCCGAGACTGACATGCTGTTGTCTGACGAAGGGCCTCCACCTGAGGGGTAGGCCTGGGTGTCTCCTCTGTGGCTATTTCCTCAAGTCTCATCCACTAGTAGTAGCTCAGAGCCAGAGAGACTAGGTTGACAACTCCAATTGTTGATAATAAATTTGGGAGAAATAATACAATGTGAAATTGTATAGCTTTTCCAAGACAGTAAAACCCAGACTAGTCACCAGTAACATGCGTCCATTCATTTTTTGGAAATTGGCTATTTGGAATGCTGTCACAATGGCTAAGAAAACAAACCTGGTAAACTGTCTAACCTAATCTTTTATAACCTAAACTGTCTAATGCGTGCATTCCCGCAACGGTACATTTACACCAATGACCAAACGTAACTTTAAAGCAGGAGGTGATTTGTTACTGCATTCACCTAATGTCAGCTTACAGTTGATTTCACAGGATCACTATTTACTTATTGTTACTGCCAAGCAAGTAAGGAACGAAGTAACAGTAACCAAATGGATGTGGGTGAGAAAGGCTGTCAGTACATGATGTGTAACTGATCCCAGGGCTACATTCGTTTCATACAGGCCTTTAACAGGGCTGTGCAAACCTTATCATATCCATATGTAAAATTGTGTTTTCCTTGCTTCAAACCAGTGAAGTTTGGGTTCTCCTTTGTGCAATTAGTTGCCAAATCAGAGCTTCTTATATATTCTACTGAAATATTTGCATCTTCTGTTCAGTCACTACGAAAGACCATAGTTTCAGTTTGCATGACTTTTTTTTTTCCCTTCAGTGGTTGTGCTGATAAGGAATCCAATTCTGGGACAGAATTGTATTTTTAAAGTCATTTTTTTTTAAATGGATATGTACAAATAAAATAAATGGAACACACAAAACTCTTTTTCTATTTATTTGTAACTCACATCATTCTGGAAAGCACTTGAAGCCTTATTCCAAACAAGCAAACACAGTAATAGTTGAGATTTAGGATATGCTCATAATGTTTTAATTTTGGCCATAGATCAGTTTTGAGCTATTACAGAGAGAATTCTCAGTGTACTCATGATACATGGTAATTTTTGTATTTCCTTTTGCTGTAGCAGTCATTCTTAAACAGAAATGTCAGTGTTTGCTAAAGAAGAAATTAAACTTCTTTGGTTACAATTATGCCTCTATTACCAAAAAGGGGCATGGTCCTACAACTCACACAGTTGTCAAATCCTTCATTACTACCCCTAGTTGTCACACTCTCTATAGGGGAGCACAAGGAACATTTCAGCAAATGAGAGAGAGAGGAGGAAAATTATCGGTTATGCCAAAAACACAAAATGACTCTGTAGGGATTAACATTCTTTAAACACATACCACATACTGGCAAACACAGTCCATGCCTGCCACAGCTCTGACAACTTGAGTCAGGGAAATGAGAGAGCCGGGCAGCAGACAGTACCAGCCATGACTTTTATGGCTATAGCTGGCTGCCCATTTGGGAAATTAAAAAACAAACAAACAAAAACCCAAACCAGCAGGGGTAAATGGCTTTGCCCCTGAAGAGTATCTAGAGATGCAACAGACTGCTAAAACATGTTACCAATGTGGATGGCTTCACTACTTTAAAGTCACAGGATTTAAAAGCAGGAAAGGATCTCAAAGGCGTCTGTCTAGCAAAAGACCTTGTGTGTATGTAAATAAGACATTAGAACACGATCTGACTCCTTTACAGTGGTCCACAGTCAAGGCCTCACCTGCTCCGGCCCCGTACCCTGTATCACCCCATCAACTGTACTCTCCTCTTGCTCACGGGGCTCAAGCTACACTGGCCCTCTTACTGTTGCCTGAACAAGGCTTCTTGTTCTGCTCCATCAGGGTCCTTGCCGCTATCCTCCCGCCTCTTCCACCAGGTTATTCACAGGCTAATTCCCTCACTCTGTCCAGGTCTCTGCTCAAATGTACACTTATCGTCAAGACATTCTTTGATTACGCCATCTAAAATGACAGATGGGTCCCCATTCTTCCAACATTTTTCTTCAAGGGTTCTTTTTCTTCACAGTATTTATCTCTGCTTAACTTTACTTAACATTTTATTTGTACTTTTTTACTGCTATTCTTCTGTATTAGACTATAAAGCTCTATAAGGGCAAAGCTTTATACCCTCAGTCCCACACGGAGCAATTATTATTGAAAGCTAACATTTAAATCCTCTGAACCTTAGTGATTTCACCTATATAGTAGAGATCATAATAATAAGCACCCTCACTGAGGGGTTGTGAGGATTATACAAGTTACTAATAAATTGAAATCATTCACTAGTTCCTAGTGTTCAATAAAAGGTGGTTTTTACTCAACATCATTGAATCCCTCACTTACAATCGAGACTGGGACCCAGAATTTCCACTAGAGTGCCCTTTCATTCTAAAAACATGGCAGAGAATCAAGACATAGGGCCTAACCGGGGACCCAGTTAGGGCATCATCTTCTCAGCCATGCAGGGTTGAACCACATCCTCCAGCTAAGCTAGGATGAAGTTCTTCAGTCCTCTCAGAGCCTTGGAAAGATCCTCTGAGGCAGGCCCTCTAAGGGCCCCACACAGGCACTCACAGACACACTCAGATGTAAGTGGTCTCTCCTACCTTCCTAGAGAAAAAAATATAACTCATGGAAACACTAATCAGACTACCAATAAATATTTACTGAAAATAGGCCAGATAGGCCATAGGGATATAGACAGACATAGATGGTCTCTGTTCTCATGGAGCTAAATGTGATACCACTCTCGAAAACCCATTTAATCGGCTACATGAAAAGTTAAAAAAAAAAAGGTCATGGGAGAGGGAGTCATATCAACAGAAGTGTATTTTCAAAGTTAAGAAATAAAAACACTTTTATAACCTTAAAAAGGACAATACGTTCATAATCTTTATGGGAAAAAAAAAAGCTACTTGTTATTTGGAGACTTCCAGTTCTATCCAGTGTACCTAGAACAATGGCTTTCAAACTCTGTTACCCACATTAAGAAATACAGTTTAAATAGCATGCCACAGTTACAACTAAAAAAGGAATTTCACAAAACAGTATTTATCCTTACTACCTGTGATATACTGTTTTCTTAAAAAAAAAAAACACAAGTTATTCACATCTCAGTATATAATTGTGTTCTGTAATTTAATTTAAACAAAAGGGGAAAGGGGAGACAATTAGATAAGGCATACTGTTAGGTTAAGTGAGAGGCACCAAACATGCATGGAAAACAGATTGTCTCAGACAGGAGACTTTGCCTAAAGCCTCATGATCACGTGTTTGCTGTCAAGTTAGAATATGTAAATTCTAACATTTGGGTGGTTTTCTAATTCACCATGGCCAATGATTTCAGTGCTTTACCCCAACCACAGACCTCCTTCTCTATTCCGTGCTATGAGCCTGGACCTGTGCTCAGGTCTGTAACTCTAGGAACCACCCCACACCAGCAAAAAAGACTGAAAAGCAACCCCTGCACGCTTCCACCTGCGATACCTTAGTGACACCTGACACAGAGGGAATATTCTTACTCCAGAAACTGGGTGGTGACTCTGAGTAATCTGTCTAGGTTAAACTTTATGAACTATATGACCATGGGCAAGTTATTTAACCTCTCTGGCTAGATCTCCTCATATGAAAACACAATAATCAACACACCTTTCTCCTAAGGTAGTGAGAATTAAATCTGCTACCATTTGCTTGCTTGGCACATAGTAAGCACTGAATTATTACTGCTATTACTATTAGTGCACACCACACTAATCAAAACCTCCTCTGCCTAAACCTTAGAGCAGTGGTTTTGGTGTTCTTCAAAATTACTTCAGTTCTTAGCAAGTAACTTGAACATATCTCAGGAAATAAATCTGACCTACTGAATACCACTTAATATGTTGTCTCTTAAAGCCAATACTTCCTTACAGGAGATGGAAGGACTACTTGAAAAGACAGCCTTGCCCACTCCTGCAGTCAGCAAATTAAAAGGACAACATGTTACTACTACTACACCATTTATAGCATTTTGAAGCCAGGAGGACTATATGCTTGGAGCTGGAAAATGCAAAATAAACGTATCTTTACTCAAGCAGAAAATAATCCTCTTTGCCATTTAAAGTTCTCAAATTTTGAAAGAAATAAATCCACACTTAAGTGGATTTATTTATTTAGTGTATTGTTTACATCAGAATTGTATCAGACACAGCCCTCTTCCAAAGCATACTTTATACTTTATGGGACTTTTTGAAAGGACCTAAATGGTTCTCCAAAACCAATTGTTACTATTTCTATAAAACATGGAAGCTACCATCAAGTGCTGCTGTCTTGCTACAAGTTGAAGGTAGAACTCCTGGCATAGTCACTTAACATTTAGTATCAAAATGCCCAAGTGTTAATGATTCCCTCTTCTCCCAACTAATAATTCTAGGGTGAGAGGTTAAGCTAAGTCCATTTCCTGTTCTTTCTGATGCAATATATTTTATCAACATCATCAGTAATCTTTAATCAATATATTACTTTAAAACCCTCATATTTCAGGGCACCTAGGTGGCTCAGTTGTTAGCGTCTGCCCCTGGCTCAGGTCATGATCCCAGGGTCTTGGGACGAGGAGCCCCCCCATCGGGCTCCCTGCTCAGCGGGAAGCCTGCTTCACCCTTTCCCATTCCCCCTACTTGTGTTCCCTCTCTTGCTGTCTCTCTCTGTTAAATAAATAAAATCTTTAAAAAAAAGAGAAAAATAAACCCTCATATTTCTGTATTTAAAATTATACTACTTTTTCAATTAAAAAAACTGAAGGGATGATTTTAGTACCTCACAACAACACATTGAAGGACTAGGAAATTAATGTCCCCTTGATTTAAAATTGGAAAAAACTCTAAAAATAAGGTGAGAATTAATATTTAATCTTAGAATACTTATACCATCTCTTCCAGTAGTCACTGATAATTGCCAGTGAATACCATGATCTTCAAAAACCATGTTTAAATTAGACACATGAAGGGGGCTTACGTTCATCAAAAAGAATAAAATTTTTCAGCCTAAGTATATCTTTCACATCTGGACGTTAATAATACCCTTTTCCTTTAATCATGGTATGTGTTCTTTTTGTAGCCTAGTTTAATTTAGTGTCTCAGCACACACAGAGTGAAAATGTTACACCTTTTCACAGAGCTTCTCATGTTCAAACATTTCCATAATACTACAGTTCTTACTCTTTTTAAAGGACAGGTAAAGCAACCCCTTAAAAAAATTTTTGTTGTTGTTTTAACACTAGTTAAAAAAAATCCAAAATCTAACCAAAAGGAAGTCACAACAAGCATTCTATAATATAAACAGACAGTATCCACATAGTTTATTTCTCACAGTTCTCCTGACAAATGAACATTATTCAAGAACATACTGTATACACAGATAAGAAGAAACATACAAAATGTTTTAAATGATGCACAACAAAATCCAGCAGTATAAAAGAATGCATGTGAACTCTTGCTCACTGCGCAGACTAAATTTAATCACTTGTTTAAATAGTAATAAAAATACAATCTTTTATGGATCTTGTGCAGACTACAAAAGAGGGAAATTATTACCATATATATGATTTTTATATTAGGCAGTTTTCTTTGATGAGTTGCACTGACAACTCCAAATACAGAGGCAGAAGGCTGTGTATTTTAAAGGAATTAATGGTGTGAATTAGAGACTTTACACAGTTACTACCACTGGCACTTTTCACCATAGTTTGTACACATCACATGATCATCTTATATAACATTACATTTAAAAAATATATCTGAGTGACAATTGTATAACATTCACACACCATGAGCTGGTTAAGGAAGCAATGCCACAGCTGCCTCCTGTAGTGCTTCACTGTTGGTAATAAGGACAGTTCATTGTGGTTAAAAGAAATTAGACATCAATATGGTTAAGCAGCTCCGATGTACTAAAGGCCATCAGTGGCCACCACTGGGACAGTGAGTTCTTTTAAAGTGTATATCCTAGAAGCAAATACCATCATTGGTTAAAACTTTGTCTAAGAAGTCAGCTTCTGTGCCGAAAACTATTTTCACAAAACTGAAAGCTACTAAACTGTTTTAAGATAAATACTTTGTCTTCTCATTATCCTATTTATGACCGAGTTCTTTGAAACCTTTGGAATTTACTCTCTTTAATGTGTGCTCTCGTTTCCATCTCACCCATTTAAGATCACCACCTTTTAGGGTGGTGGTGAGAAATTCACCAGGGAAACCCTTTGCTCACCAGGAATGTTCAGCTGCTGAACAGTGATCTAGAGCCACAACGGTGCAGAGCTGGACTTGACGAGAACACTCAGGAAGCAGTCATGCTGTGAGTGTCATTTCAGGGAAAGCAGAGAATCTTTCCAAACTGTGCACATAATTCACAATGATACCATTGTTATGTGTTGAAGAGGACTAGTATATGATGCTCTCTTCCATGTCATCTGTTTGCTGGAAAGTAGTTTGGGTCAAGGTAATTATAACTGGTGCCCTGTGACACACAGTAGTCTCTGTCTAAGAATGTCTCTGACCTATAAACAGGTTCTAACTGGTGATCCTCCTTGTGAATATCTGTTTCATGAAGGCTGCAAAGAAAACACACACACACACACACACACACAGACACATCATTAGATGATACTGGATGCATTTTTGTCTAGATACTACAAAACTTCCTCACAGTTCTATATGTTTAAATCCATTAATCTACCAAAATCTCTAATAGAAAGTTATGTGAGATGTGGTATAATTCAAGAAAATTTCTTAATTGCCTAGAACAACAAGGTTTAATACACTAAATGTAATTCCCTAAGTAGTCTGGAAATCAAATTCACTAGTGGCTGAAAAGCTCTTTGTCAAAATGTGAGACCCATGATAAAGAAAACACTTACCAGTCTGAACAAGAATCACAGAAATCCAACGACATTTCTGGAGGACAATCCTGGCAGTGCCACCGAACACCCTGGATAGGTTCTATGCCACAGTTATCACACTGTAGAAGTTTCAGAGAGAAAAAAATATTAAGCTACACTGTTCCAAAGCCTTTTTTTTACTGCTGGGAAACACATAATGTACACAAAAACAGCCTCTCCTCTTTCCCCATGCACTAGACAGTAGCATAATACAAAAATCGTTGTAAATCAGATACAATTTCTAGCAAACTAGCAGAAATTCCACCCCTTCAAGATGGATGTACAGGTGGGTGACATGTACATTATAACAACTTAGGGCTAACCTTGAATATGCTCTAATTTACTTTTTTTTAATTTATTTTTTTAAGGTGTGGTAAGTCATTCAGT
Organism: Meles meles; assembly: GCF_922984935.1. NCBI lineage: Eukaryota > Metazoa > Chordata > Mammalia > Carnivora > Mustelidae > Meles > Meles meles. Next base: position 151,654,350 of record NC_060066.1, on the reverse strand, counting down.
TCCTTTATTTTTTTAAATTTTATTCATTTATCTGAGAGAGAGAGAGAGAGTACAAGCAGGGGGAGAAGAAAGCAGAGGGAAAGGGAGAAGTAGACTCCCCGCTGAGCAGGGAGCCTGATGTGGGGCTCGATCCCAGGAGCCTGGGATCACGACCTGAGCCAAAGGCAGATGCTTAACCGACTGAGCCACCAAGGCACCCCTAATTTGCTTTTTAAAAAATTTTACAGTTTTTTAATTTTAATTTCAGTATAGTTATATGGAGTGTTCTATTAGTTTTAGGTATACAATACAGTGATGCAACAATTCTATACATTACTCAGTGCTCATCATGAGAAGTGTATTCTTTAACTCACTTTTTAAAATTTTAAGTAAATCACCTGCAAATCTGGACATTTTATTAATAACTCTTTACTTTAAAGGGACCTCAGACCAATGTACAATGACTGTAATTGAAAACCACTGATTTGGGCGCCTGGGTGGCTCAGTGGGTTAAGCCTCTGCCTTCGGCTCAGGTCATGATCTCAGGGTCCTGGGACAGAGTCCTGAATTGGGGGGGGTCTCTGCTCAGCAGGGAGCCTGCTTCCCCCTCTCACTCTCTGCCTGCCTCTCTGCCTACTTGTGATCTCTCTCTCTCTCTGCGTCAAATAAATAAAATCTTTTAAAAAAAAAACCACTGATTTAATGTCATAGTTAAAACTATACAAATATATTACAGAACTATTGAACAAGCTATCATTCGTGAACCCAGGTGAACACAAAGGTATTCTCTACACTTTTATCTTGCTGAATTATTTCTCCAAAGCCTGATGATCCTAATAACCAAAGCCCAGCATAAAGAACAGGCAGATCTAGCTCTTTCCCTGTGTGGTGGCATCCTGGTAGTCTTCAGTCTCTAGTGGACAATTTTGGAAATAAATCTCATTTCTAGTTTCTCTGATAATCAGACCAACTAGAGCGGCTGACAGATTAGTAAACAAGCCACAGCTGGGCCTTACAGAGTAATTTTGAGAAGTGGAGAGTTTCCTCTTGAAAGGCCAGAGATAACGATTAGGAAAATTTCTAATGGAGAAGCAGGGTTATGGAAAGTCCAAGAGAAAAAATCATTTAGTATAGTCTGGTTAATGGCCATACTAGAAGTTCAGAAGTATAATAATTTTAAGTTTCTGTGTATCAGTCACAGCACATATCAGTATGTTTATGTAATCACTATAAGCAACTCTATAGTTCTTGGTATCATTTTACTTCCTCCAATCTCATCAAATATAGTTAATGCTTAAGCCAAAAGTGTTCTCAAACTTGTCAATCTCTCTCAATTTCCACAGCCACCAATCAAGCCCAGGACAGTTTCATCTTTTGTCTAAATTACCAGAAGAGTCTCTAGCCAGTCTCCCAGCCTCCAGCCTTGCCTTCTTATCTATTCTCCATACTAAGTCCAGAATGATCGTCTTCTCCATCACTTACTTTTTTCAATTATATAAATAACACACATGAACACATTACTGTTTGCAGAATTTAACAATATAGTAGTCAGAGATTATCCACTCTAATCCCCCCTGCCTTCCTAAAGATTATCAATACTAATAGTATAAGTAATAGGAATGATTTTTCTGAAATGTATATTTCATATTACTCTCTGCTTAAACTCCTTCAATGGTTCCCCAACCCTTTAAGGAAAGTTAAATCCTCTGCAAATTTCCAAGGCATCTCAATAGCCTCACTACTCTCCAGTATGTTCTCTAGTCATAGTCAGCTATTTTACTAATTTAACTAAATTCTTTATAAGATGAAAACAGAATGACAGAAACTAAGTCCATCTTGTTTACTACTGAGTCCCTAGCACTTAAGTAAAGTGTCTTGAACATAATGGGTATTTCAAAATTGGTTGGAATGAATGGATGTACTTTAACTAGCCTGGAAGAGGAAAAGAAATTTCTCATCTATGAACAGCAACAAAAAGAGAAACAGCTCTGACAAATGAAAGGATAAATCTCTCTCTCTTTCTCTCTCTCTCTCTCTCACACACACACATACACACACACACACGATGGGAGTATTATTCAGCCACAAAACAGAAAGAAATCCTGCCATCTGTGACAACATGGATGAGAAAGTAGAGGATATTTTGCTAAGTAAAATAAACCACAGAAAGGAACAAGTGCTCACTTATGTAAGTGAACACTATATACGCCCTCACTTCTATAAGAAAACAAAAAACTCAAACTCATAGAAGCAGAGAGTAGAATGGTGGTTGCCCAGAGTTGGGAGATGGGAGAAATGGGGAGATGTTAGTCAAGTGATACGAATTTTCAATTACAAGGTAAGTAAATTCTGAAGATCTAAGGTATAGTATGGAATTAATAATACAGTACTATATACTTGGAATTTGCTAAAGGAGTATAGAGTAAGTGTTGTCACCACACACATACAAATATGAGATAATATTTTTGTACTTAAAACTGTATACCTTAAATATATACAATTTCTGTCAATTATATCTCAGTAAAGATGGGAGTATAAAAGAGAAATAGCTAGACAAAAACATCTCATATTTTACCTCAAAATATAGATGCCTCTGTTTGTCTTCTTTCCACTAAATCATAAACCTATTCAAGTACCTAACACACTACAGTTAAATGAATAGGACTAAAGCTAAACTTACTTTTATCTGTGTACTGGGAAGTCTGGAATTTAAAACTCCAGAAACTATCTTAAATATCTCTTATAACCCTTTCAAAATTTGAATAAACAGTAGAATTTACCTTGAAGCCCACATGTTGTACAAATCCACTTTCAGCTTGCATCTGCTGGAGTTTCTGCTTCTTTAACTTTTTAAACTGTAATAGTTCCTTATATTCAGGTAAATTCCTATACACAATAGGAATACTTTCTTCATCCTAATAAAGAATAAAAGAGAAAACAAAAATGTTTGATAATTAAAATGAACTGAGTACAAGAAATACTGACACAGAGGCGCTTGGGTGGCTCAGTCAGTGGAGCATCTGGCTTCGGCTCAGGTCATGATCCCGGGGGTCCTGGAATCAAGCCCCAAATCAGGCTCCCTGCTTCTCTCTCTCTCTGGTACTTCCCTAGCTTCTGCTTTCTCAAATAAATAGTCTTTAAAAAAAAAGAAAGAAATACTGACATAGGTATTTTTTCTATTAACAAAATGTTTTTCACTTTTAAGATACCTCACCTTAAGGACTCATAAAAAATTAGTCTGCTTTTAGCAATATTTTAGACTAATATTTTTGGAGGGCTTTTTTTTTTTTTTAATCTTTATTTATTTATTTGAGGCGGTGGAGTAGCAAAGGGAGAAGGAGAAAGGGTTCCAAGCAGACTCCACACTCGTCAGAGAGCCCGATGTGGGGCTTGATCTCACAAGCCCGAGATCACAACTTGAGCCGCAACTGAGCGCTGGCCTCTTAACTGACTGCATCACCCAGGTGCCCCTGGAGGGCTTCTTAATGCAACAGTAATATTGAGCTGTAGTAGGCCACCTAACAAAGTACCAGGGGATGATTCCCATCTCTGTTATACATTAATGCAGACTCAACCCCATTCCAACACATTAATGGCTACCTGAGATACTCCTTATAATCTACTTCTACCTGATCTGCAGTAAGCTCCTCTTCTCTAAAAGACTTTTAATGCTTCCTCAAGTAAATGTAATATTTTCTGAACAATGAGCAAACTAATCTCTGCTCTGTAGGGCCAATGACCAAGTCAGTACATTCCTGTCTTACCCAAGGAGATAAACTAAATTATAAAAGATGATTATTTAGAATAGAGTATAAAAAACAGAATACTAAAAACACATAAGTATATGAAGCTGAAGTTGACAGACCAATCACTAACTGCTTCTGACTTATTCTCCCAATTTATTTGTGCTCTGCCATCAATGTTCTATTTCTTTTCCTTTGCTACCTCATGACTGATCCCATGGTCACTAATTTCCACAACGTTCCTGTAAGCATCTCCAATTTACTGACCCCATCCATATTCCATCAGTTCTGATCCAGACAACTCCTACCCCTCCCACTCCTCCTGTTCCTCATGTTAGGTATTATTAACTACAGTGTTTCTTTTATGTCAAGGAAACTGGTGTTTACAGAAATTATAACATTTACTCAAGGTCACATAGTTAATTAGTTGCAAAGTCAGGTAACTTGAACCCAGATTTTTCTCAATGTTTAACTAACTTCTTATACACAAAGCAGCCTAAGGCCTAAATCCAAGAGTTATTCTTAATTTTTCACTCTTTTATCTAATCCATCAAAATCTGTCACTACTTAATACTTTACAAAATCTTGCAGGGGCGCCTGGGTGGCTCAGTCAGTTAAGCGTCTGCCTTCAAGCCCAGGTCATGATCCCAGGGTCCTGGAATTGAGTCCTACATTGGGCTCACTGATCCACGGGGGCCTGCTTCTCCCCCTCCCTCTGCCTGTTGCTCCGTCAAATAAATTAATAAAATCCTTAAAAAAATAATAAAATCTTTCAAATTGCTCCTCTAGAGTATTCACTCTTTCCTCAAGCCCCACAATGGCTTAAAATCCCCCAATGACTTCCTAACTACCTACAGAGACAATTCCCAAGTCCTCAGCTAACAAAAGATTCTTTATAATCTCACACTATCTTTCACCCATTTCAAATTCTTGTCAATTAAAGATGTTAAATTACCTGCCTATGTCAGCACTGAGGATGACAATATAAGTAATGTAATAAATATGTAACTCTAATAAATACAATGTGGCCTAACTAAATACTGAGGTAAGAAATCTTATAACGAAATTTATTAAATTCAGATATATTTTAAGCACATACAGAATAAAAACTGCCGAATTTTTTAATTTCGTTTTAGGTCTAAGGATACTATTAAATTTGGCCAACAAGACTAAGAAAAGGTAAATCACCTCATAACCAGCAGGATGGCTACTAGCAAAAGAAAAACAAAAAAAAAAAGAAGAAGAAGAAAACAACAAGTGTTGGCAAGGATGCAGAGAAACTGAAACTCTTGTGCACTGTTGGTAAGTAAAATGTTGCGGCCACTATAGAACACAGTATGGCGGTTCCTCAAAAATTAAATGGAGAATTAACATAGGGATCCAGCAATTCTACTTCTGGGTACATACCCAAAAGAACTGAATGCAGGGACTCTTAACATGTATTTGTACACCTATGTTCATGGCAGTATTATTCGCAATAGCCAAAAGGTGAAAGCAAAACATACCACTGACAGATGAACCAATAAACAAAACATGGTATATACATACCCCGAAATATTATTCAGCTTTAAAAAAGAAACAATGATACATGTTATGAGATGAATGAATCTTGAATACATTATGTTAAGTGACATAAGCCAGTCAAGAAAGGACAAAACCTGCATGATTCTGAGGTACCCAGAGTAGCCAAATTCATAGAAACAAAGTAGAATGGTAGCTGCCAGACACTGGGAGGAGGCAATGGGGAGGTGCTGTTAAATGGTTCTGAGTTTCAGTTTTCCAGGAATTAAAGAGTTCTGGGGATTGGTTGCACAAAAATGTCAGTGTACTTAACACTACTGAACTATACACTTAAGACTAGTCAAGATGGTAAATTAAAGGTTGCATGTATTTATCACAATTTAAAAAATTTTTAAATACCCATAAACAGAGTTCCTTGTTATAATTATTTTCAGGTTTACTTAAAGGGGAAATATTATGACTAATTTCAGATGAGGCTAAAATAGTGTACAGATTTTAGAAGTGTATGGAAGTACATACATGTATAATTATATTCTCTCTAGATAATGCCTTTCTGAAGAGAAACTGAAATCTAAATTTTACCACTAGTAGCTTCATAAATATACATTTGAATAGCTATTTCAAAATAATCAGACTGATTTAAACTGGTTCTCATTTAAAAATAAATTAATTAAATCAACCAGACAAAAGTTAAATCAAATTCAATCTATTACATATTAATCTACTCCTCACCTGGCTCAATTTTGTTCATCCTTTAATGCCAACCTGACTATCACTTCTTTTGAGTTCTTCCGCTTAAACTCCAACTCTAAATAAAGTACTTCGTTTTCTTCTCTTTTAAAAGTACATGGAGCCCAACAAGGGACCTGAACTGACAATCCTGGGATTAAGACCTGAGCTTAAGATCAAGAGTTGGATGCTTAACCAACTGCACCACCAGGTGCCCCTCAATCATTTTAAAAATAAGAAAATAAAGGGAACAATCAAGTAGTTACACTGCCTTTTCCATACGTACCTTCAGGTAATCAAAAAGTTGAAGAGGGGGTTACGTCACAGAACAGTCTCTCAAATAAATAATGAGGAAACGAAAGACTATCACTATTTTATAACATCAAATGAATTAATGAATCTACTATGTCCAAAAAACAAAAAAGACAAAGAGACTGATGAAAGTACACATGAAGTAGTCCTGCTCGCCCTAACAAACAAATCTGGGGTCGCGCAGACTGTTAGGCGTCTGCCTTCCAGCTCATGATCTCAAAGTGCTGGGACAGCCCCGAGTCCAGGCTCCCTGCTCAGCGGGCAGTCCGCTTTTCCCTCTGCCTCTGCCCTTCCCCTGGCTTGTGCTCTTTCTCAAATAAATAAATTTAAAGAAAAAAATTTTTAAAAAGATTTTATTTATTTGACAGAGACACAGTGAGAGAGGGAACAGAAGCAGGGGGCATGGGGAGGGAGAAGCAGGCTTCCCGCTGAGCAGGGAGCCCCATGCAGGGGTTGATCCCAGTACCCTGGGATCATGACCTAAGCCAAAAGCAAATGCCCAACAACTGAGCCACCCAGGTGCCCCAATAAATAAAATTTTACCAAAAAAAAAGAGGCTGACTCTTGGCTTTGGCTCAAGTTGTGATCTCAGAGTCATGAGATCGAGCCAGGCATCAGGCTGGGTGCTCGGCATGGAATCTGCTTAAAACTCTCTTCCACTCAGCTCCTACACTCTGTGCTCATGCTCTCCGTCCCACCCCACTTCTTTCAAATAAATAAGTCTTAAAACACAATATAAAAAACAAATCTGAATCTGGCCAATTATCTAGACCTACTTTCAATTTATAGAAAATCCAGGGAACAGAAAAATAGAATTTCTAAGTGACACCAATTATCTAGACCTACTATCAATTTACAAAAAAATTCAGGGAATAGAAAGACAGAAGAGCTGACAACAAGGAGAAGCAAACAAAATACACACAATGGTAAATTCTAATGACCCACTTTTTCAACAAAAAAGTCTTAAGAGGAGAAAAGGGTGGTGGGAAGGGAAGGAGAAAAGGAGGAAATCTATTGTAATTTATGACTGGGGAAATGCTGCGTGTGTTTGATCATGTAAAAAATTACCTTTTTATAAACATGGTAATAACATCCTGTTATGTCTGGGACTTGCTCCAAAATAACCCAGGATGGATATGAAGTGGGTAAGAAATACAGATGAAAATAAGATTCCAACAAGCTAATAACTATTGAAGTTGGGTGACAGATGCATGTGGGTTCATTATACTATTCTATTTTTGCATATATTCAAAAATTTTCTTTTGTTATTATATATAGTATGTATCTATTTCATTATACTATTCTATTTTTTGCCTGTTTTTAAGTTTCCTCTCATTTACATGTTATATATAAATATATAATAATATAATGATATATATTAATATGTAACAATTTAACAATGTATTATTTTTATTTTTAACAATATATTGTTTTTTAAAAAGCCCATAAATCTGACTGATAATTAAAAGAAACCAACATTCTCTGAAAGGTAGGAATAATTTAAAAATTCTGGTGCTCTCATTCTGTACCCTGATCTATATAACACATAGATAAATATGTATTTTATATAAATAGGTAACTTACTGATGCCTCTTCAACGGCAGTGTTCATGTGGCTATGAAAACAGGATCGGTCATCATCTTCATCCATATATACTGGTGGTTCATGGGAAGTCATGAAAGTGGAAGGTTTAAAGAGATGCTTATTAAGGGGGTGCTGTCGTCGGCTTGTTGAAGACTAAGTGAGAAAAAAAATTTAATTAAGACATTGGAAAATCATGAAAAGAATCAAAGATGCTCAAATATAACTATTACCTCCCTCCAAGTCTATCTATTAAAAGGCTGTCAGTGGCTGGGCTAGACTGCTATGTTAAAATGCTAACTTAAAATTCAGTGCACCCAAAGGAGAGAACACATTTAGGTTTCTTTTTTTTTTTTAAAGATTTTTTTTATTTATTTCACAGACAGAAATCACAAGCAGGCAGAGAGAGAGGAGGAAGCAGGCTCCCCGCTGAGCAGAGAGCCTGATGTGGGGCTCGATCCCAGGACCCTGGGATCACGACCCGAGCCGAAGGCAGAGGCTTTAACTCACTGAGCCACCCAGGCACCCCAACATTTAGGTTTCTTTAGTATTCCTTTCTCATTCCTAGTCTTAGCTGTGAAAATAAACGGTGTCCAATACATCTAAAGTTAACTTGGAAATTAACCATGAAAATTAGAGCTGTTGAATTAAATATCAAGGTTCCAACATTCCAAAGTTACAAGATGAACTCTACATATTTGATACAAGTAATGCTATATTGGGGGGAATCCAAAATATTTAAATCAACTGACAAATTAAAACAAGCTTCCAAAACTTGGTAAAAAGATGATAAACAAAACCTGTAAAACATGGAGCTGTACAGACAATATTCTTAATGTAAAATCACATAAAACAATAAGGAAGCTGTAACAGAGAAGGATAATAGCATCAGACATGCCTTTACCTTCTTATGTGAAGGGTGGCCGTGGTGGTGGAGAGGAAATAGCAGGAAATAAAAGAGGCTAATTGTGTGCTTTAGTTTTTGCAATTAAAGCAAAAAATTGGCTACAATTTGATGCAGTGGTCTATGCAGGAGAAGGGTAACAGCTTTTTCAATGTAAAGAGTAGCAGAGAATAGTAGAAAAGGCCTGGGATCAGAATCAGAGGTCAGTGGTTCTCAGATTCAACTGACTCCATTTACCTTAAGGCCTAGTTGTTTTTTTGTTTTGTTTTGTTTTAGGCCATATTTTAAAGTAATCTCTATACCTAACAAGGGGCTCAAACTCACAACCCTGCAATCAAGTCACATGCTCTACCTGCTGAGCCAGCCAGGTCTGCCAAGGCCTAGTTTTCTCATCTATAAAAACACTGTAAGGGTGCCTGGGTGGCTTAGTCAGCTAAGTGTCCGACTCCTGCTTTCCGCTCAGGTCATGATCTCAGGATTGTGGGATCGATCCCCACGTCAGGCTCCATGCTGGGCATGGAACCTGCTTGGGATCCTCTCTCTCCCTCCCTCTCTGCCCAACCCCCCCCATCTCCCTCTCCCCACTTTAATTAAAACTTTAAAAGGGGGGGGGGCTATAGAACAGTACCTGACACAGAACATTCAATAACAGAATAAAGCTAGCTATTATTAGTAAAGTGCAAGTGAAAGTGGTAATACTACCTGCACTTCTAGAGTTATAGTGAGGATTAAATAATGTATTTTAATAAACATTTCTATTTTTGTATTTATGTAGCATATCTAAAAACAGAAACTCATTGGGTTTAATGAAGAGTCAAACACCCTAAAATTTTTAACATCACAAAGGCCTTTCTGATATACATTTAATCTACATCTTTCAAGTAGTACCCCCTCACATAAACTAACCTATTCCTAAGAAAATAATGAACATAACGGTCATTCAATTTCATGGAGTAGCAATAACGGAATCCTACCCTGTGTCCATAACCACTAAAACAAAATGATTAGAGTAAGTCAGATTTTAAAAATAAAACAACTTTGTTCTGATAAATGCCTACACTTTTACATAGCAATTCTGATTTTAAGTTTAATCTAAGGTCTAAAGTTTACTTTCTCTAATTTTTTTTTTTTTTTTTTTTTTTTTACCTTTTTGGAGTATATATATAAATTTGGTGTTCTGCCTGGGACTGGAATGCCAGCTTTAGTTAGTTTTATGAAATACTTCTGCACTCGGCTAGCAACCTAAGGAAATATGACAAGCCATTTAACATAATTACAAGACATGCAATACCTCAATAGTTTTCTAAAATTAAAATATACCTGTGTATCTTAATGAATGCTAACAATTTAAAATTTATCATAAATCTAGAAATATCAACTGCCAAAAAATACAGCTGTATTTTAAAATCTAGAGCAAAAAATCATTAAAATACAGGAAATATGTTTGACTCCAAAGCTAAATACGTATTTTCCACTAATGAATGCTTATGATTATCTTAATGAATGCTAACAATTTAAAATTTATCATAAATCTAGAAATATCAACTGCCAACAAATACAGTTGTATTTTAAAATCTAGAGCAAAAAAATCATTAAAATACAGGAAATATGTTTGACTCCAAAGCTAAATACGTATTTTCCACTAATGAATGCTTATGCTCATACCATTAAAAACACATCTATTAATCTCAATGATAATGTGAAGAAAACGGATAGATTTTCTTTAGAAAGACAACCAAAGAATACTTCCTAAATATGTTACAAATCTATTAGCACAGTTTAACCAGAAAGTATACAACTCACTAAACATGCAAGAGACACTAAGTTATATTACATTCTAATTTTTCAGTAATGACTAAAGCAGAATTATCTCAAGTTGTTTCAGAAATTAAAAAAAAAACAAACCGTATTATAGCATTGGGTAGTTAAAAAATGATGTAGCAGATTTGATGTCAGTTGCACTACCTTTCACCAAAAAACTATCAAAACATGTCAACAATATCCTCAATTACCTGTTTGGCTGTTCTATTACCCAGTTCATCTGCTATCTTCTGCCAGCGTCGAGATTCTACTTCTTCAGGAGGGTATTTCAGGAGTAGCTGTTCAAGCTTTTTCTAAGAAACAGAAGACCAAATTTAAGAAAGTTTAATACTTATTTACATAAATGAATAAATACATTCACACTTCCTTTTCAACTATCTCCCTCCCCAGTTTTTAGGGTTAGGTCACTAGAAATCCTCGTAGTAGGAAAAATTTCCAGTAAGGAAATTAAAACTTCACCGGAAAAATGAGATTAGAGAATAAATCTATGGAAAACCTTGTAAGTTTTCTATTCACTAAAAACACAGTACCCCCCAAATTTAATTAATTAATACTTTATACATCTTAATGATTTCCACTGGCCATCTTTTCTTGCTAGACTAAGTACGGGTTTGCCCCTACAGATTTGACAAAAATATCTAAATTCATTCGGATTTAGACAGAACACTTAAGGGACTTTTCCCTCCTTTGCACATGTGGTGTTCCATTCAAATATCTGATTTTTAAATTCTTACATATCCTCTAAATTGTCCCACAGTTCTAAAGATGCAGAATAATCTGGATGCTTGAAATGAATTTCCTAAATCTTCTCATAAACTGCTGAACTCATTGTAGCTCTGGGGTTAATCCTCATATGAAACAAAGATGTGTCTCAAACCTTACCCATGAATAATCCTAGCCACATGCCAAACCGTAACAAAATACTCTGCCATGGCTTTGTCAGCTCCCCTCCATAATAAAAACAAGAATTCACTTTGACACACTGCTTTATGTGGCCCCAGGTCCTTCTCTCCTTCAAAGCTATATTATGAACATGTTATTCCAAATTCACTCCTTTTCAATCCCCTTCCTAAAACCCAGACTCCTTCTTTGAAAATCATCCCCAAACTCGAATTCATATATTCTCAGAATCCAAAATTCTTGAAGTGTGGGAAAAAAAAAAGTATACAGAAATAAGTTTAATATTTTCAGTTCTTAGTTAAGAAGGATCATCTACAACAATATACACTTTAGTCATAATCTGGACTCTAATCTGAACCTTTTTTCTTTAACCTACACAATTTAGAAATATTACCTGTTCTTCAACAGTCCACAGTTGGTTAAATGTTTCAGGTTTGGTATCATCACAAAGGCGTCCTCTTATCATCTGTATATAAAATAGGGCTTTTGTCAAAAATAACGAAGACCACCATTTGATTGTAGCTAACTAAAACACATGGTAGATTTTTTAAGAAGATTTTATTTATTTGAGAGAAAGAGAGCACAAGCAGGGAGAGCAGCAGAGAGAGAGGAGAAGAAGGCTCCCTGTTGAGCAAAGAGCCCAATGTGGGGCTCAATCCCAGGACCCTGGGATCATGACCTGAGCCAAAGGCAGGTCTTAACCAACAAAGCTCCCAGACCCCCCCATATCGTGGAATTTTAAAAAATTAATTTAAAAATATTTTAGTAAATTTATTATTTAATGTGTATTTTTTAAATTATTTACAAAATGTTTTCACATTCCTTTATTTCACTTGGATTTTATTCTCCTAGCAATCATATTATACGGATGACAGCAACTTCATCTTAAAGAAAAGGAAACGTTACTTTTTCATTCTGAATCCACATGTCTATTAAGGTTCACCTAACTAGTAGTGGCAAGCCAGGACTCAAATTCTGGTTTAAAAACACTGCACGGGGAGCCTGGGTGGCTCAGTGGGTTAAGCCACTGCCTTCGGCTCAGGTCATGATCCCAGAGTCCTGGGATCGAGTCCGGCATCGGGCTCTCCGTTCAGCGGGGAGCCTGCTTCTCCCTCTCTCTCTGCCTACTTGTGATCTCTGTCAAATAAATAAATAAAATCTTAAAAAAAAAAAAAACAACACTGCACAGACCTCTTATTTTTAGGATAAAAGGGTACATCTCACACACTGTAGGGGGCATGTTACATGTACTACTCATTTAATCCTCACATAACTCTACAACACAGGTAATATTAATCCCATTTCATATAAAACAAAACTGCAGCTTGGAGGCTTTAATATAAATGACATCTGACATTCCACAGCTAGTAAGTGGCAGAGCTGGGATTCCAACCCAGATTTCTCTTAACTTCAAAGTTCATGTCCCCACTATCTTCAGTGAAAGACTGCTTAAATTTTAAGAATACAAACCAGGAAATGTTAAAATAGTTTGTCTATAGTTCAAATTTTCCTGCTCCAAAACTTTACACTGCTTACCTGAGGACGACTGTTTGAGCCTTCAGGACCATCACTCAAAGGCAACATAGAATATGAAAGGGACTCTCCATCCTTCTTAGGATCTAAAGGACTTTTTGGTCTGGCAGGTAAACCTACTAAAAAGAAGACCATGTATAGGATTATTAAAGTAAGACTGCCAGATACTTCTCTATTTAAATTCTTACCATGTAATTTCTTACCTTTATCGAAAACTAGCTTAACTCTCCTAGTATGTCTTTTACGATTTTTAAATTCTCTTTCAAAGTTCCCAAGGCTATTCGTATATTGGTCCCATACAATCTCGGGCAACTGAACAACTCTCTGTGGATATGGAAGCCCTATATCAGCCTGGGAGAAAAAAAATAAAGAGACAGTCTGAATTTAATTCAAAAAATTATCTATTACAGCCGAATTTTCAGAGGACTCCAAATCCAAATTACCATGACCTAGGCATTTCTGTTCACTGTTTGAATCCACACTCAATAAAGTTAATACAGTCTAAACATTAAATAGTAAAATGATAGCAAGTAGAGGAAGAATGAATTTAATAAGACATAAGCACTATTTTTTTTTTTTTAAAGATTTTTTATTTATTTATTTGACAGAGAGATCACAAGTAGGCAGAGAGGCAGGCAGAGAGAGAGGAGGAAGCAGGCTCCCTGCGGAGCAGAGAACCCGATGCGGGGCTCGATCCCAGGACCCTGAGATCATGACCTGAGCCGAAGGCAGCGGCTTAATCCACTGAGCCACCCAGGCGCCCCCATAAGCACTATTTTTAGATATAGCTCTAAAGCTGAACTATGTAGACATACTGCACTTTTTAACTAATACACTTAAAACATAAATAACCAAGAGAGGTTTTACCTTTAAGAACAGCATATGAAATGTGTTTGACTGCAAAAGATGAGACTTGACACACAGAATTCATTTTAAATATACCCCCATGTTTATGACTTATTCATAAAACAATTAATTTCACACATATAATTCTTATCACATATACAAAAAATTATGACACCATGAGAATCAAAACTACACATTGAATCTACTTGGAATTCAGTTACTTAACCAACGATCTTTAGAGATGTCATTAGTTGTCTTAATTACTAAAACCAGATTATAATAAATATCTTTAGATAGGGATCTGGATTACATAGGTTTATGCTTTTTGTCAAGAACTCGCAGAATGGTAGGACCCTGAGATCATGACCTGAGCCGAAGGCAGAGGCTTAACTCACTGAGCCACCCAAGCGCCCCTCAGAATTCTTAATTTTTATTTTGCTTATGATATATTACATTATCACCATCATAATAGTACACAGCTTAGACTGGCTCAACTTCTGCATAAGAGTCTCTTAAAATAGTAACAGTAATATCAAAGAATGTGAGTAAGCCTTAAATGTTCCTTGCATTCTACATACCAATATATACCACAACTGTCCTTAATTTCAATTAGGAGTTTTTAAATGTCCACTAAAACAAACAAATCACATGTCAACAACTTAATTAGTGCAGTAAACCTAACGAAATAAGTAAATTAAGTACATATGGTACCTAATTTACAATGGTTCAACTTTAGGATTGTTCAACTTTACAATGGTGCAAAATTGACACATACAGTAGAAACCATGCTTCGAATTTTGAATTTTGATCTTTTCCCAGGGTAGTGATATGTAGTACAATACTCTGTTGTGCTGCTGGGCAGTAGCAGTGAGCCACAGCTCCCGGTTAGTCATGGGATCACAATGGTAAAAAAACCTATACACTGACAACTACTCTGTACCCATACAACCATCCTTTTTTAAACTTTCAGGGTAGGGGCACCTGGGTGGCTCAGTGGGTTAAAACCTCTGCCTTCGGCTCAGGTCATGATCCCAGGGTCCTGGGATCGAGCCCCACATCAGGCTCTCTGCTCAGCGGGGAGCCTTCTTCCCCCTCTCTCTTTCTGCCTGCCTCTCTGCCTACTTGTGATCTCTGCCAAATAAATAAATTAAAAAAAAACAAAACTTAAGGGTAGTACTCAATGAATTACATGAGATATTCCACACTTTATTATAAAACAGGCTTTGTGTTAGATGATTTTGCCCAACTGGAGGTTAATGTTAAGCGTTCTGAGAACCTTTATGGTGAGTTGTAAGCTATGATGTTCAGTAGGTTAGGTGTATTAAATGCATTTAAACTTACGATATTTTCTACTTAAGACGGGTTTATCAGGACATAACCCATCATAAGTTGAAATATCTGTATACATAACACACACGCACACACACAAAATGGAAAAATCAAACTTCTAAATTAAGTCCTGTAGAAAAATTTCTTTCCAAGGAATGTAAGTCTTTCACAATTACTAAGTATCTGGATTTAATGTAATTGCATACATTTTGGTTAAAAATTGTTAAGAAAGTCAATATCACATCTCTGTTTCTGAGATAAAGTGGAAAGAAATTCAGTTCTAAACTAAACCTGGAAGTGGAAAACCAACAAATAACCAACTGCATACAAATCTAGTAAAAAAGCCTAATTGCAGCATCTTTTTTGCCCACCAGAGAACATGAATAAAGTAAGGTCAAGGTCAGTAAGTTTGTTTACTAATATTAACTTTTCTATCATCACCTATTTTAGTTGAATCAATTTTAGGTAACCACTATAAGTACTGTATCTTTTTGCACTAGGAAATGTTTAATTATAGCAATGTAGAATCAATAAACACCTAAGTAGATTCACAGTACAGAGAGGGTATATAGAGTCAAGAAGGTTTAGAAGTTTTAACAAATCAACTTATAAATTCTATATTCATTATGATATTCAACGTTCTGAAGCATGGAAAGTAATGACTGCCAAGTAAATAATATAGCTAGAAAAATCCAAATAATAAATTAATACAACTAAATGAAACAAAGTCCCCAGGGCTGTTCCCTCAATACCTGGTAGACCACTTTTGTGACTCATTAAAAAATGGTAACTAATAACTATACTAAGTTATTGTTTTGTTTTGTTAAGGTGAATACGAAGGTTCTTTTTCATAATTTCTCAGTTTTAATGTTTTCACACAATGCTGATTAATATTTTACCTTTCAAATTTATTAAATTAGTGAGTCCCTAATTCAAGATACATACTACAGTATAAATACATATTTGCATTACCCACATTTACACACAAGAAAGTTATAAAAACATGAATCACTTTCAAATGTTTAACTATTAAATACAAAAGTTCTGTTTTAAGGGAAAAAGAAAAAAGAATTTTTACCCTAAAATAAAGAACATTACAAAATTAAGTAAAATTTATACTTCCTCCTCATGGACTTGGCAACCTTAACTTAAAGACATTTAAAATAGTTTTCGTTTTTATCACCAATGTTTTCTATCATGCTATATGAAAAATTACAAAAGTACCTCAAAACTTAAGCAGTGAATAAATACTGAAGTATTTTTTTCTTTTTGCCTTATTAATCCTGAAGTCATGAAAGAAGGAAAACCCTCTTTTCCTTTTTACCTGAGACGGGAAAGGTAATAGGAAAAGATCCTAAAAATGGCTAGGGAATGGAACATCAAGTTCCTAATTTAAATATCCAATTAAATCTCCCAGCTATTTTCATTAGAGTATATTTTGTGGGTTGGGGGGCTGGTGCTTAGGAAAGGCAGTATCCTGCCTTCAGTAGTATGGTTAGTAGAAGAAGGGGAAAAAATTAAATATTTTTAAAAAGTGTATATTCATATTAAAAGAATAAATCAAGTTATTACCAAATATATCTTAATAAATCTTTAAAAAAGTGCTCAATATATACCTTCTTCTGGAGTTTCTCCACAAATCCAATGGGATTTTTTAGTGCTTCTTTCTGGTGTCTGCCTAAACTTTCAAGGTCCTGGACTGCTTGAGAACGTTGAGCTTCGAGTACAGCAATCGTCTGTAACAGTCTCTGATAACTACAGAGACAAAGAAAAATACCTCACTAAAATTTTCTAGTAACAACAATAAATAAAAACTGAGTTCAAGCCATGATCTACTATTAAGCCACACAGTCTTTTTAAAGTTACCTGAAAGAGTTTAGTAAAACATATTACTGGGAATAAATGAGGTCTTCCTGAGTTACGAAGTACCTAGTCAGAAAATATCAGTTAGAGAAAGCAAAGCCTTATTTCCCCATCTTAAGTTTTTAACTCTTGAACCTGAACAAGTACAGAAAATAAGAGGGCAGCCTGACTTTCCAACAAGTCATTAAGAAACTGCTGAGTAAAAAATAAAATTGTAAGGTTTTAGCACTAGGAGGGGTGATCCGCAAATGCAGCCCCTCTGTTGTACTTTGTAGTAATAAGGAATGTGAGGTACATTTTCTTGCCCAGAGTTAAACAAACTGTCAAATAATTAACACATGATTTCAGGTGTCATGGTCCTCATTTGCTCTTTCTATTATATTTCCACTCTACAGGACATTTACTTTCCAAGCAGTTCTTAAGGACGGAACATTTTTAACAAAGAAAGGCCTTAAAGATACTTACTTACTCCCTACCTACAAAGGTCTGCTTAGCACAACACATAATTTTACCCACACAAACCTACTATTTGTCATTACCCTGAAATCTCACTATGGTATGTATATACTAGTTAATTCTCTTTATCTCTCTCCTGGTTCAAATTGTCCTGCCTCTCTGACTAATGTCTGTTTTAAAATATTGATACACATACGGGAATATGTTTGCCCCAAAGGCCTCAATGTTCAAATACACTTTGCAAAAAGAGTAAAAAAAAAACAAATCACTCCAAGTTCGCTTCAAAGTAAGTGGTTAAGTCCTTAATATATACATAAAGCACAATTTTTCTTTACACCTTCAAATAAATTTCACTGCCTTTCCCAACTAGACTGTAAACTCCATAATGGCAAACACATCTAATAAGTTCAGTTTTGTTTATCCAGTGTGCAGTACACTTCCCAGCACAGAGATGATCAATAAATTATTTTTGAATGAACAAATAATAGACATGTCTTGTGCAATCAAAAAGAATACTGAATCTTCTAAGTTCAGAAGTCAGCAAACTAGAACTTTCCAAGGTAAAACAATGCAATTTTGAGGTTCACAGCCATGGCATAATTGCACCATAGCATTCTCTATCAGGACACTTTGCCAACTCCCTGCTTCAAACATACTTATTCTTGCTCTTGAGATGTTTATAATAATTAAGGTAAAAACTAGTAACACTAAAGGGTAAGACTCTTCTCAAGCTAGAGACACTTCATTTAAAAATTAGAGCAGAATTGGAAAGCAGGAACCATACCAAGTCACTCCTGGATAAGTTACAGAGGTCTAAACCCACTTCCATGATGCCCCCATTTGCTGTGAGGTGTATGGAGTGTAGAAACCCTGCCTGTGCTGGCTGCTTCCATGAGGCAGGCTCACCAAGACACAATCTTAGCATGATGGTAGTGAGCTAAGTACTAGAATCTATCCTCTTTACAAAACTCTTAACTGTTGTACTTCACCTCCAGAACTCCTTCCCCACTAGCTGAATAACCAAAGACTTCTCACGGTGTCTTTATGACTGATCTCTGTTTTAAGCAAGATTTACATACTTCTGTATCATTAATATGAAAATGACTATGAGTCTATTAAACTTCCAGCAAACCGCTGAAAGCTCAATAACAATAAGGAACATGTAAGAACAGAGTTATGGAAAAGATAAGCACAGACTTGAAAAAAGTGCTATAGTCAGTTGCTGATGCTGGGAAGAAAGGCCTCTCTCTGAAACCAATAAACTGCAACAATTTTTACTGTACTTAAATTATTTCAACAGAGATGACAAATCAAGATAAATGATTAATAAATTGAAATTCCCATATAAACACTATAAAGTCCAGAATAAGCAAAAAGACTGTAAGAAAGTGGTAAGCTTGAGTCTTCCAGACCAGCTAATTTGAATTATTTGAGTATTCTTTTGAGTCCTCAGAGATTTTACCAGTAAGATTACAACATATATTCCTACGCAGAAATGGAAGGAATCATACAAAACTAGGGGGAAAAAAAAGATACAGATAATTCTATTTTCAATCCCACCCACGCACCCACTTCACCTCCAAACGCAAACTACTAAAAACTGATGCAGACATCAACCAAGACAAGACTCATTTGTTCATTAATTTGATAATTATTTACTGAGAGAATAAGATACTATCCTAAAAGCTTTAGTTAACTATCAAAACAAATCAGGCATGGACTTAGGTATGACAGGGGAGCTACAACTACACCAGAGAAGGAGAAAACTGTATGGAAGCCAATGGATAGGACTGGACTTGTTGTTGGGGGCAGAGGATGGGTATGTGTGGTACATCATCCTAGCCTACTTTTTTGTGTATTTGAAATTCTCCACAATGAATTAAAAAAAGAAAACTTAAACTTTAATCCAAATTAATGGAGGAATTAACCACTGTACTCTTCCTAGGCTGGTCAGATCACACCTGCTATTGTATTTAGCTCTGCTTTAAGAGAGACAGACAGGTTCATGAAGAGACAAGGTAGATGAGAAAGAATGTAGTAAGAAATAACAAGTGTCAAACATTTGCTGAATGTATATGCTATAAGCCAGACGTTATATATCTTAAGTATAATAACAAGTATAATAACATAGCCCTCACTATAAACTTACGATATAGGTACCATTATCACTATTTTACAAATAAGGAAACCAAGGCAGATTAAGTAATTTGTCAGCCATTTATTGTGGAGATGTGATGTGAGGAATAGTTAAGACTCTTGAGAATTTTTAACCTAAAAAATTAAAACTTCTAATAGAATTTTGTTTCACAGACACATAGATCAATGGAACAGAATAGAGCCCAGAAATAGACCCTCAACTCTATGGTCAACTAATCTTCAACAAAGCAGGAAAGAATGTCCAATGGAAAAAAGACAGCCTCTTCAATAAATGGTGCTGGGAAAATTGGACAGCCACAAGCAGAAAAATGAAATTGGACCATTTCCTTACACCACACACGAAAACAGACTCAAAATAGATGAAGGACCTCAGTGTGAGAAAGAAATCCATCAAAATCCTTGAGAACACAGGCAGCAACCTCTTTGACCTCAGCTGCAGCAACGTCTTCCTGGGAACATCGCCAAAGGCAAGGGAAGCAAGGGCAAAAATGAACTATTGGGATTTCATCAAGATCAAAAGCTTTTGCACAGCAAAGGAAACAGTTCACAAAACCAAAAGACAACTGACAGAATGGGAGAAGATATTTGCAAACGACATATCAGATAAAGGGCTAATATCCAAAATCTATAAAGAACTTAGCAAACTCAACACCCAAAGAACAAATAATCCAATCAAGAAATGGGCAAAAGACATGAACAGACATTTCTGCAAAGAAGACATCCAGATGGCCAACAGACACATGAAAAAGTGCTCCACCTCACTCGCCATCAGGGAAATACAAATCAAAACCACAATGCGATACCACCTCACACCAGTCAGAATGGCTAAAATTAACAAGTCAGGAAATGACAGATGCTGGTGAGGATGCAGAGAAAGGGGAACCCTCCTACACTGTTGGTGGGAATGCAAGTTGGTGCAACCACTCTGGAAAACAGGATGAAGGTTCCTCAAAAAGTTGAAAATAGAACTACCCTATGACCCAGCAATTGCACTACTGGGTATTTACCCTAAAGATACAAACATAGTGATCTGAAGGGGCATGTGCATCTGAATGTTTATAGCAGCAATGTCTACAATAGCCGAACTATGGAAAGAACCTAGATGTCCATCAACAGATGAATGGATAAAGAAGATGTGGTATATATACACAATGGAATACTATGCAGCCATCAAAAGAAATGAAATCTTGCCATTTGTGACGATGTGGATGGAACTAGAGGGTATCATGCTTAGCGAAATAAGTCAATCGGAGAAAGGAAACTATCATATGATCTCCCTGATAGGAGGAAGTGGAGATGCAACATGGGGGATTGGGGGGTAGGAAAAGAATAAATGAAACAAGATGGGATCGGGAGGGAGACAAACCACAAGTGCCTCTTAATCTCCCAAAACAAACTGAGGGTTGTTGGGGGGAGGGGGGAGGGGGGAGGGGGAGGGGTTATGGACATTGGGGAGGGTATGTGCTATGGTGAGTGCTGTGAAGTGTGTAAACCTGGAGATTCACAGACCTGTACCCTGGGGATAAAAATACATTTTATGTTTATAAAAAAAATTTTTTTTTAAATTAAAAAAGAATTTTGTTTCAATCTTTCTTTATTTAACACATGGCTATACAGAAAAGGAAACAGACTTTTACAGGCTATAAAGGGTCAAACCAGAATCAAATTGTGATAAAAGTACAATATGAAGAAAAACACTGTCTCAGTCAAAACCAATAAAAAATTCAGTAAAGCACCCAATCACTACAGATGTTCATACACATATTTAAAGGAAATTCAAGCACTAAAAATACTGCAACTCTTTAATTCCAGCAAAACTTGCTACTTTCACAATTTTGCTACTCATTCAACCAAGTAATCTGTAGAATGATTTTTTAAATGTATATATATTTGTGTGAACACAAATATAATTACAGCATTCCCACAAGGACAACTCTGTATTAAATCTATCAAGAATTATTAATAATCCATTTCTAGACTAAATCCACTGCTACAAATAGTAGGCTTACCTGTGGAAAAGGATTATTAATTTTGTTTCATGTCTTCAACATAAAATAAGACAAGTTTAGCTTTTGTATTGTGGAATTATATTTTACTAAAATATAAATACTCTTCAATTCTACATCTAAGTCATATTCACTACGCTTCATTCTCCAAGTTCTCTTGAATTCTTTATTCACATCTGTAAATATAAAACATTTATATACAGGCACTTGAGTGGCCCAGTCAGTTAAGCGTTAACTCTTGATTTTGGCTCAGGTCACGATCTTAGGGTTGCAACATCAAGCCCCACACTGCAGGGAGTCTGCTTAAGACACTCTCTCTCCCTCTACCCCTCCCTCTTGCTCTCTTTCTCAAAAATAAGTAAGTCTTAAAAAACAAAACAAAACTATCCTAGGGGCACCTGGGCGGCTCGGTGGGTCTTATCTTGGGGGTTGTGTGGGTTTAGGTGTCACACATTGGGCTCCCATGCTGGGCCTACTTAAAAAATAAAAATAAAATAAAGACAACTATTCTAGATCAGAGGGGCTACAACCTTTAGCCTGTTTCTATAAATAACATGTTTGTATATTTATTTACTTATTTTGAGAGAGTGAGAGACAAGTGGGGGAGAGGGAGAATCTTTTTTTTTTTTTTTAAAGATTTTATTTATTTGACAGACAGAGATCACAAGTAGTCAGAGAGGCAGGCAGAGAGAGAGGAGGAAGCAGGCTTCCTGCAGAGCAGAGAGGCCAATGCGGGGCTCGATCCCGGGACCCTGGGATCATGACCTGAGCCGAAGGCAGAGGCTTTAACCCACTGAGCCACCCAGGTGCCCCTAGGGAGAGAGAATCTTAAGCAGGATCCACAACCAATGTGGAGCCTAACATGGGGTGCACCAACCCCCTCTATAAATAAAGTTTGATTAGAACATAGCCACACTTATCTGTTTACATAGTGACTATGGCTGCTTTCTAACTACAATGCAGACTGCAGTAGTTGCAAAGTGCAATTGATTCCCAAAGCCAAAAATATTTACTATCTGACCGTATAAGAGAAAATCTGCTAGGCCCTGCTCTAGATTAAAGATACAGGGACATAACAACCAAGTATGACGTTATAATCATGAAACAGGTCCCACAGGGGGAAAAATAAACATTTCGGAGATTTTTCTGGGTATAGTTGGAAAAATATAAAGACAGATTGTGGGTTATACCATTTTATTCTATCAATGTCAGACTACTGGGGTATAATAAAGTACTTAAGGTTATAAAAGAGAATATTCCTTTTTTTTTTTTTTAGATTTTATTTACTTATTTGAGAGAGTACAGAGAGAGAGCAGGAGAGAGAGAGAGAGAGAGAGAGAGAAAGAGCACGAAGGGGTGGGGAGAGGAGAGGGAGAAGCAGGCTCCCCACCGAGCAGGAAGCTCGATGCAGAGCTCAATCCCAGGATGCCGGGATCATGACCCGAGCTGAAGGCAGACACTTAACTGGCCAAGCCACCCAGGTGCCCCAAAGAATATTCTTCTTTTTAGGAGATATATACTCAAGTAAAGGATGATGAGTCTACAATAAATACACTTTTAAATGTCACAGCTTGAAAAAAAAAGTATATGGCATGGGAAGGAAGATGAGGGTAAAGGGAGAGAAGGAGAGAATATTTAATAATGTTAACAACTGATGAATTTAGCTGAAGGGGATACAGATGTCTACCATACTATTCTTCTAGACTTTTAACATTTATAATTTCCTAAATAAAAACCGAATAATGAAGAAGCAATTCATTACATTCTGCTGCTGATAAAGATTAGTTTGATTAAAAAAAAAAGAATAGTTTGATTATCTTATGAACACTGAACAAAACTAGAGGAAGGCAACATAAAAATAAATGTATTCAGGGACGCCTGGTGGCTCAGTGGGTTAAGTGTCCCACTCTTGACTTTGGCTCAGGTCGTGATCTGAGTCGTGAGATGGAGCTCCATGTCACATTCCATGCTCGGCACAGAATCTGCTGGAGAGTCTCCCCCTTTCCCTCTGCCTCTCCCTCCTCACCCAGTGCTCTCTCAAGTGAATATTGAAAAAATTTTTAAATGTATTCATTTAACTATACTGTACAAAGAAAAGGGGAAGTACAGAAAAACATAAGCTAACTAGTATGTTTTCACATGTGTGTTCATGTGTACAAATGCACAGTGGTGACCAGGAGGAACTAAGAGGAAAAAAGAACAAGACATATGCGGTATATAATTTTTAACAGGATAAAAATATATAAAGTGACCTGGTTCTCAGGAATAACAATCAGAAAATTTTAAGCAATAACAAATTCCATCCTAAAACAATTTACCAGTATGAAAGTTTTGGGGAAAATGCTTTAAATTACTCTAAACCATCATTTCAATCATGTATGGCATTTCTACTTTCAGAAAAATACTGCAGTAGCTTAATTTATACATGACTGAACAGAAATTATTTTGATATCAGCAGAACTTATGTATTTTAAAGTTATCTACTTAGTAAACAAAAGCTGTATGATACTATTTCTGCCTTCATGAAGGGTTTCAAACCTGAAAGGATAGAACAGCAAAAATTTAATAATTCATAAATGATTTCTCATTTACTGTGAAAATCTGAAAGTCATTAGATGATCAAAAAGCCTTTTATGACATTCTGTGTTAAGAGAGAAACTAATACCTCAGCTTCTGATAATATTCCTTTCCAGGTATAATGATCAATTCTGTATTGAAAATAACTAAAAATGCTGAATTAAAGACAAGTTAAGAAAAACAATATGTACCTGTTTATTTTAATATCATGGAAAAACTGTAAGATACTAAGACCTTTTATTAACAGGCCAAAATCTAAGTGAAGATGTAACTGGAACATGTAAGTCTAGGCTCAATTTTCTGTACTTCACTTGCCCAGAAAACAGAAGACAAAGCCACTGAGGTAGGCAGATGAATAGAAGATGCTCTTCCTTCAGGCTTTTGTACCTTTCACTCCCATCCCATAGAAGAGCTGCTTTGGGACTAAGAAAAGGAGCAGATAAAAATTTCAACTACAAAAAGCTGTTACCACAAGACAGTCCAAATCATATTACCTGGGTGGCCTTAAACAACCAAAGCCATGAGTACAGTTTAAAGCAGGGCTTCTGGACTAATGCACACACACCCATCCCACACCAAGATACCCACAGAAGCAAATACAATTTTATCTGGAAGAATACATATTCATCTTAGGCCTCAAGGATAACCCATAAAGAATTTTCCAAAGAAAGTAAAGAGCTCCTATTTAAAAATTACCAAGCATACAAAAAAGCAAGAGAGAGAGTAATAAAAGATAGGCTTGAAAACAGCTGCAAGAACAGGAAACTACAAAAACTAAGGTGCTTTGAAAAGGAAGCAAATTCAAATTTTTTAAATATGATAATTAAAACTAAAAGCTCAATGGGGATATATTTTCTCTTTCAGAAAATACAGACAAGGCAAGTTCACTGAAGACAAGCTGGAAAAACTACTTAAAAGCTCTTAAAAGTCACAAAGAGCTAAGAGAATCATGAGATGGTACCAAGTTAAGATCCATGATAAGATGAAAACCAGAAAGTTAAAACATGTCTGGGGGCACTTCTGCTCTGGAGCACTTTAGAGGAAGCTGAGCAGTGCTTCTGATAGCTTAAAATGACAGAAGATCAAAACTAGACTACAGGGCCAGACTACACTCTATGAGTAAGAGTGAATAGGAAGTAAACTGCCCTCTCAGAATGGACTAGTATATCTCAGTTCATAATTAACTAGTAAGGCTGAAAACTTATATACCCCAAGACCCAGACATCCCATATAGTATGTAGTAACCTCAAGAAACTCCTGAATATACAGTGACATGTATTTACTGCAGTCTTATTCATGATAATCCAAAACCAGAAATAACCCAAATGTCCACCTAAGAAAAACAGATAAACTGTGGTACAGATATACAATGGAATATTATATAGTAATGAAAACGAACAACATACATCTATGTGTACCAACACAGATGAATACCATAAATGTAATATATCACAAGAGAGTATAAGCAGTGTGGTTCAAAAACTAAACTTTCTTATTTAGGGATACACATGTAAGTGGTAAAACCTTTTAAAAGAGCAAAGAAGGGGGCGCCTGGGTGGCTCAGTGGGTTGGGCCATTGCCTTCGGCTCAGGTCATGATCCCAGGGTCCTGGGGTCAAGTCCCGCATCGGGCTCTCTGCTCAGCGGGGAGCCTGCTTCTACCCTGCTCCCTCTCTCTCTGCCTGCCTCTCTGCCTACTTGTGATCTCTGTCTGTCAAATAAATAAATAAAATCTTAAAAAAAAAAAAAGAGCAAAGAAGGATTTTCATGAAAGTAAGAAAAGTAAGGAAATATAACTAAGGAACTATTCACAAAGGAGGACTTTTGGAGTACTATTCATATTGTGTATCACAACCTGGATTGTGGCTAAACAATTATAGGCTGTTTGATTTCACAGTTACTCTGTACCTGCATGTATTTCTTTAGCATTATATGCATGAGATACTGCACATTTTTTTAAAAGGGAAAGCTTTCTAGGAAGAAAATGTTAGAGAGAGAATATTTATATTTTTAGAACTTTATTTAAGATTCACAGAGGAGTCCGGGTTCAAGTTCCAGCTCTATCAGCAACTAACTATGGAAGCTTATTCAAGCCATTAAACCTTGGGCCTTGGACTCCTCAGCTACAAAATGAGAAGAATGGACCAGATAAGTAGACGCAAAAGCTCTTTTCAAGGTTAAAAATTCTAGGGTTATAAGCCGTATGTTCAATTCTGGTCACTCACCATAAAATGCTAAGTGAACTAAGTCAGTCAGATAAAGACATATACCATATGCTTCCATTCATATGTGGAATTTAAGAAACAAAACAAAAGCAAAGGAATGAAAGAGAGAGAGAGAGAGAAAGAGACAATCCAAGAAACAGACTCATAACTCTAATAGAAAACAAACTGATGGTTACCAGAGGGGAGGTGGGTGGTGGGTGGATGCATGAAAACGGGTGATAGGTATTAAGGAGTACACTTGTTGTGATGAGCATGAGTAATGTACAGAATTACTGAATCACTATATTGTACACCTGAAACTAACATAACACTGAATGTTAACTACACTGGAATTAAAAAAATACAAAAAAAAAAAATCCTGGTCACTCATTATTTGATCAGGGATGGACTCACTTAATACTGTATACATTTTAATACAGAGTTGTCACTGTTTCCTTCAACATTCTATTTGAGACCTGAGTTTATCAGCTCTCATATTAATACGTATGCCAAGTAACTGCTCTCAGAGAAGAAAGTTATTTAAAAAGATCTAAGGGAGGGGCGCCTCGATGGCTCAGTCGGATAAGTGGCTGCCTATGGCTTGGGTCATGATCCTGGGGTCCTGGGATCGAGCCCTGCACTGGGCTCCCTGCTCAGCAGTGATCCTGCTTCTCCCTCTCTGCTGTTACCCCCACTTGTGCTCTCTCGCTCACACACTCTCTCAAATAAACAAACAAAATATTTTTTAAAAAGAGAAAGATCTAGGGCGCCTGGGTGGCTCATTGGGTTAAGCCGCTGCCTTCGGCTCAGGTCATGATCTCAGGGTCCTGGGATCGAGTCCCGCATCGGGCTCTCTGCTCGGCAGGGAGCCTGCTTCCTCCTCTCTCTCTCTGCCTGCCTCTCTGCCTGCTTGTGATCTTTCTCTGTCAAATAAATAAATAAATAAATAAATAAAATAAAAAATCTTTAAAAAAAAAAAAAGAAAGATCTAAGGGATAAGTGTCTCTTGCTTCACAATGTCTACTCATGATATATTACTGGCTTTACTCTCGTAGTGGTTACTCCTAAAATGAAATTATGTAAAAATATAATGGCTATGGTTTATGAAGAAATTGGCTGTTCTGGCTGTAGGTCAATGAACAGTATATTCCCTGAAGGCAAGAATCTTATGGTGTACCTATCCCACTAGTTTTTAAGTATGCCTTATCTCATCTATTGTATTTTATATTGTGCAATCCTTGAGAGGAAGGCCATTTTTCTATTTCTTGTACTATTCTATAGCACAGTAAGATTCAAGAGACACATTAAGTGCTCATAAAAATAAAAACAAAACCATGAAAGAATATATGAATAACTGAAAAGTTATTTAGGTGACTTCTCAGCAGTTACATGACTGTATATAGAACACTATTGTAATGGTATGTATGTTCTTGTAAGTTTTTTAGGTATGCTAAAGATACATAGAGCCTTGGTCCTTTTCCATATGTAAGACTTAGAGGGACAGATAAAAGGCATACTTACCAAATTTAGGGATGACATGAAGCTGAGAAGTTTAGCAAATACTGTAGATGAAAAGAATCAGGATTAAAAAATAACAAGCAAGTTAGAATACTAGACAAGATGAAATTTAACCACATAAGCAAAAAAAAGGTTGAACTATAAAACAGCCAAACAAGTACAAGATGGCATGAACTTGCCTTAAGAGACACAGAAAATTGTGAGCCCCCCAACTGATCCTAAGTTCAATCATGATGTTAAAGTGTGAAGTACCTGCTCAAAAACACATAACATTAGCTTGAATTTCTATGAAACCAAACACTTTACCAAGTATGCTCACTGTATATACATAGCACTATGTCAGCCATTCTGAAGGATACTAGTATAATCAACATTCAATCCTACATCTTGATCATTACAATTAAGGTAAGACAGTGTGCATATGTATACTGGTAGTTGCTTATTTAAATACTGAAAGACAAAGAAGCTTATAAAATTTCTAGTCAATTCCCAATATCAACAAAAATTACAATGATTAATATACTGCAAGAGGAAAACGTACATAAAATTTGACCAACCATGTTATAAACAAAGTGATCATTCCTGGGAGACACAGAAGAAGTAAAAACCAAGTAAACTCTGAAAATTTGTGTATTTCAATATAAAAGAAGATTAAGATATTCCAGGTAGAACAGTGCAAGGAAAAGCAGTGATACACACTGAAATAACAGTGATAGTCCAGAGAAAATACATGAGGGGAAGTTAAGGACACAAAATAAAAATCTTTAAATGAAAGAACTATAGATCCAACAGGACCAAGAAATACGGGTTCTAGTCCCATTCTGAGAAGATCAAATAGATCAGCCTATCAGGCCTTCAGTCTCCTCTTCTACAAAATAAAAGAGTCTCTAACATCACTTTCTATTTCCAGAATTCCTGGAGATAGAGCTTGAGCACCTACATTTAAAAACAAAAACTCCACAGACAATTCTGAAACATGTCCTTCATAAAGAAATACCACTCTAATGCAACAGAGAGCAGCTGCCAAGTTTTGAACGATGATGATTTAAGAAAATCTTTGCATCTGGAAGGCTAATATGGCCGCAATGTGTTAACATAAACTTGAGAAAATGGCAAAAGAAACCACAAAGAAAGCAATGTAGCCAATGTGTAAGATTACATCCTGAACACCATATTCAACACTGAAGTATACTCTAAAGTTGTTAACCAGTTAGGGTTCTGAAAAGCAGAAAAATTAAAGAAATGTAGATGATCCAAGAGAACCTATTGAAACTGTCTTCAAGATATGAAAGTTTGCTATACAGAAAAAGGAAGAGACATAGTTCAAATTACCTCAAAGTCAAATTCACATCACTGAGCAGTTGTTCTAGAGAAGGATCTGAGGCTCAATAAAAGCAAAGATTTCATGAAGTAGTGAGTTCTCTGTCATTATTAAGTTCAAACAAATACTGAATGACCACCATTCAAAGGATACAGTAGAAGGTGTCATATTAGGTGGAAATCTGGATAAGACTTAAATCAAGGTCATTCTAAGACAAAGTTTCTAAGGATACTAGAAAAGAGCATTTAAAAATTAAATTTCTTCAGTTTGAAAAGGCTATATATTATTATTTCAATTATATGACATTTTATAAAAGATAAAACTATAAGGGCAGTAAAAGGTTCAGAAGTTGAGGGGAAGGCAGGAGGATTGAAAATGACAAACACAAAGGTGATGTTTTTATACTCATGAAATTATTCCAAATAATACTGCAATCTTGGATGCATACATTATGCATCTGTCAAAACCCATAAACCTTTAAAGGATAAAAAAAGTGAACCATTATGCAAATTTAAAAAATCATTTAGAAGGTCAGGGCATCCTAGGAAGGAATATAAACTGACGGAAGATCTAACTGTATTATAAATCTCACTGAGGGGTAAAAAGGAAAACGTCCTGACCTAGGTAGGTTCAGAGATGAATGGCATCGCTAACACCAAAGGCAAAAGGAATTGTACATAAGCACATATTCTAACTGATGTAGTTATTTCCCAGAGTTAACAATTCTAATACTGCTATATACTTATATTGGAATTAAACAAATAAATGGTGATAGATAACCAAGTTGGCCAGTGCTGGACTGGGAATTTACAGATAAACAAGGGGAGGAGCTAGAATGATCCAGAGGTTAATATAAGGGATTAGAGATAAAGTCAAAATATGAACTCATGTTTAGCTTAGTAGAGATGCAGATGATTATGCAGAAAATATTTATGGAGGGGAGCCCAAGTAGCTCAGTCGGTTAGGTGTCTGCCTTTAGCTCATGATCCCAGAGTCCTGGGATCGAGCTCTGTGCTTGGCTCCCTGCTCAGTGGGGAGCCTGCTACTGCCTATCCCTCTACTTATGCTCTCTTATTCTCTCTCAAATAAATAAAATTTTAAAAAAATTTATGGATATGTGTATATACACAGGTTAGTACCCACCCACCCACCCACACACACACACACACACACACACCCAAAATACACCACTTTGATGGGACATAGGAGCCAAGAGAGAAGTTCCCAGTGGCCAAAGCCAGAACAATTTAAGTAACAAAATAAAATAGGACTAAATTATAACCCAAGGTATAAAAATAAATATTTGAGTCCATACTGACATAAATAATTGAATGACAAAAGAAAAATCTCCCAGGCAGAATTCCAAATAATTTATGTAGACACTCTGCCCTCAAGGAGAGAGAACCTAACTCCCCACTCCTTAAGTCTGTGCTGCACAGAGTAACTTCTTTCCAAAAATATAGTATGGAAAGGGTGAGGAAAAAAGAATACAGTGGAGGAACCTGACAAATACTACCTCAGCCAAGTAATCAAGTCAACATCAACAGCACTACATCATAGTAATAGTAACATACCCTCAGTATGATGTGATAAAAATGGCACTTTACCTCTGTGTTCTTCTTCCCCACACCTTCAACCCCAGCCTAATCATGAGGAAAACATCAGACAAATTCCAATAAAGGAATATTAATACCTGACCACTACCCCTCAAAACTGCCTAGGTCATCAACAAGGAAAGTCTGAGACTGCCAGTCAAGAGAAGCCTCAGGATACATGAAAATTAAATCTAATTGGTATCCTAGATGGAATTTCAGAACAGAAAAAAGATAATGGGTAAAAACTAATAAAGAGGGCGCCTGGGTGGCTCAGTGGGTTAAAGCCTCTGCCTTCGGCTCAGGTCATGATCCCAGGGTCCTGGGATCAAGCCCCGCATCAGGCTCTCTGCTTAGCAGGGAGCCTGCTTCCCTCTCTCTCTGCCTGCCTCTCTGCCTACTTGTGATCTCTCTTAAAAAAAAAAACTAATAAAGTACAGGTTTTAGATGATAATGTATTAATACTGTTTAGTTATAACTAATATCATACTAAAAATATTAAAAATAGGGGAAAAGAGGTAGGATATGTAAGGGAATTCTGTAATATAGTCTTGATTTTTCTGTAAATCCAAAATTGTTCTTTAAAATACTATTTTTGGGGTGCCTGGGTGGCTCAGTGGGTTAAAGCCTCTGACTTCAGCTCAGGTTGGGATCGAGCCCCACATTAGGCTCTCTGCTCAGCAGGGAGCCTGCTTCCTCCCTTCTCTCTCTCTGCCTGCCTCTCTGCCTACTTGTGATCTGTCTGTCAAATACATAAATAAAATCTTTAAAAAAAAAATACTATTTTTTTTGTTTGCACCTATCAGAGAGCAGTCGGGGTGGCGGGGTGGGGGCAGGGTGGAGAGGGGCAAAGGGAGAGAATCTTAAGCAGGCTCCACAAACTACATTCCACGACCCTAAGATCATGACCCGAACTGAAATTAAGACTCAGATGCTTAGATGACTGACCCACCCAGGTGCCCCTTAAAAAAAACTTTTTTTTTTTTTTTAAAGATTTTATTTATTTACCCGACAGAGAGAGATCACAAGTAGGCAGAGAGGCAGGCAGAGAGAGAGGAGGAAGCAGGCCCCCTGCGGAGCAGAGAGCCCGATGCGTAGCTCGATCCCAGGACCTCGAGATCATGACCTGAGCCGAAGGCAGCGGCTTAGTCCACTGAGCCACCCAGGCGCCCCAAAAAAACCTTAAAAAAAAAAAATCTGTTTAAGTAAAACATTTTTTAAAAAATAAAATAAAATAAAAATTAAATTAAATATTGCAGGGGTGCCAGGTGGCACAGTCAGTTAAGTGTCCAACTCTTGGTTTTGGCTCTGGTGGTGATCTCAAGGTCATGAGACTGAGCCCTGCACTGGGCTCTAGGCTCAGCGCAGAATCTTCTTGAGACTCTTGCCCTCCCCCTCTGCTCCTATGCACCCCCCCAGGTTCTTGCTCTCCTCTCCCCACTCTAAAATAAATTAAAATTTTGAAAGATTTATTTGAGACCAAGAGAACAGAGAGAGATCACGAACAGGGTGACAGGCAGAAAGAGTAGCAGACTCCCTGCTGAGCAGAGGCTAATGGGGGGCTGGATCCCACGACGCCGGATCATGACCGAAGCCGAAGGCAGACGCTTAACCAACTAGGCCACCTACACATCCCTAAATAAATATATTTTAAAAATCAATCAACCAATCTTACAATCTTCCATGTAGCCACTATTGCTCTGCTGTCTTAGAATAGCAAAAGGGTTAAATATTTATTTTAGGTATATATTTAAGTTGAAATATAAGAATTTAAGAGAGCCTACCTAATTATGTTAAAAATAATTTATGTTAGCAAATTTATTGTCATTTACTCCTGGTTAAACTTTATCACATTGAATAATCTCTCGAATGGTTCTAGAATGGACCAGTTTATAAATAATTCTCAGCTGCCATCTCTGTTCAATATGAAAACCTGTTCAAAACACCTAAATATTATCTCTATTCTGCTTAAAAGTGGTAACTGCTAGGGGTGCCTGCGTGGCTCAGTCAGTTAAGTGTCTGCCTTCGGCTCAGGTCATGATCCCAGGGTCCTGATATCGAGTTCCACAACAGGCTCCCTGCTCAGTGGGAAGCCTGCTTCTCTCCCTTTCTCTCTGCCACTCCCCTTGCTTGCACTCTCTCACTCTCCCACTCTTTGTTAAAAGGTAACTGCTAGGGCATTTCAAATACAAAATTTCTGTTGGGGCACCTGGGTGGCTCAGTGGGTTAAGTCTCTGCCTTCGGCTCAGGTCATGATCTCAGGGTCCTGGGATTGAGCCTCGCATCCAGCTTTCTGCTCAGCGGGGAACCTGCTCCCCCCACCCCGCCACTCTGCCTACCTCTCTGCCTACTTGTGATCTCTTTCTCTCTGTCAAATAAATGTAACCTCCAGACCTGTTATGGTTACCCACCTTAAGTCACTAAGCACAACTCTAGTCTTTTAACTTTAGTGCTTCAGCACAATAGTGACATTAAAATGCACACCACCATGCCTGGCATGGCAATATACTCCTAAAAAATACATTCTGTTGAGAAGGCTGGGCGGGGGGAAGGGGAAGAAAAGGGTAAGGACAACAGTTTCTTCTATTTAGTATGATATATCATCATTTAAATATATATATAAAACAATTATTATAATGGTTACATAATAATATGTATTAGACCAATATATTCATAGCACAATGTACTTAAAGAAGTGGTGGAAGTCTGTGGGGTTTTTTTTGTTGTTGTTTTTGTGGGTGGTTTTTTTTTTTTTTTGGGTGTATAAGTATCTGGTACCAGCTGGATTTATATAAAATTTTAAAATCGCAAGGTGGAATAAAAGTATTTTTTACCTCTTCTATTGACACTACTACCTTATAATTTCATTATACTTGTACTATTAACTTTACACTTTGTACAGCTATTGTGATCTTCATTGTACTCTTTCTATGAATATTTAGAGTATAAATTATATTCATATATATGATTATATTTATTCTTGATCAAAATCCCTCTGAAACAGGTATTTGTACCACTTTACAGATGGCATAACCAAAACTTGGAAAGGTTAAATACTGGTAGATTCTTGCCATTAATTTTTTCCATAATATGATTATTTATATATCCTAATCTACGTGCAATATTGAGCTTAGATTGTATACACTAGGAAAATTAGCTTATATCTAAAATTCAGAAATGACCAAAAACCTAAATGAAGCCTTAATTTCCTGCCTTATTTTTAAATAGCAGAATAGTAATAAAATTAGCCTACATAACTCTCCCTATTCACCTACTAGTACAAATACTAACTCAATAACAGAATGCAACAGAAGAGAAAGAGTATCATTTTTTTTCTTGAATGGACCATAAACAATATTTTAAATAAAACATTTGTCATTCATAATTAAAGAGGAATTCTGATAGCCTCCAACAATTGTACAAAAACACTTGCCCCTTTCCAAAGTCTTCATTGTGTATTTTCTCAATGTATATTTAACCAAAAGTGTAATTTTGTTTTTAGATTTTATTTGATAGCGAGACACAGAGAGAGAGAGAGAGAGAGCAAGCATACGAATGGTAGGAAGGGGCAGAGGGAGCAGGAAGCCTGACCCCAGGTCAGGGCTCGATCCTAGGACCCCAGGTTCATGAACTGAGACAAAGGCAGACACAACCAACCGAGCCACCCAGATGTCCCAAAATGTAATTTCTAATGCATTTCAAAGGGTATTTTCTTTTGCATTAAGGTTTCATCAACAATCCTGAAAATACGGTCAGGCCTCTGTAACAAAAGTTATCACTTTTCTCTTTTCAGAGTCTCTCTGGTACCTGGAAACTGGCAAGTTACTCAACCTATTCAAGAAATTTAGCTGTGAAGGAGAGAAAGTAAACAGAAAAATAGTCGAAAAAGTCTATGGACTATGAGATGACTTTTAAATCAGGAAAGACTGAAACGTGTAAATGCTAATGGGAAAGGGCTACTGGAAAGGCTGATTCTCAAAAGTAAGAGTAATAACAAATAGAGCAAGGTTCCTAAAAGAAAGTTAAGAAGGAATGTAGCTCTCAACGGTGGAAGGCTTAGCCTCAGGCAGGAAAAAAAGGGATCCCTCCATTTACTTAAAGATCATTTATTATCATCATCATCACAATCATTTCGAATTAAAAGTTTACTACTTATAAGGTATTATGCTCTTTACAACTGCTAGCACCCCTGTATATATTATTACTCTCTTTTTATAAATGAGGAAACAAAACCTCAAGGTTAAGTAACTTGCCAGGGTTTCAAGTGGTAGATCTGAACCCAACTAAGCCTCTCGGACTCCCAAGAGCATAATCAGTAGGCTACACTCTCACAAACTACAGGTACAGATGCAGATAAGTTATGTGGCAGGATGTTGACTGAGGTAGTTCTCTGCTACCTTCTATTTTCTCATGCAGCAGAAAGCAAGATCACCTGCGAAGTGAGGGCCTGGTGGCTTAGCAAGAGTTAAAGAGATCTTAAATAGTCACAAAGAAAAACTGACTAGGGAAATATGGCAGGTCCAGGCCACCCAAGAGGCCCCACTTTGTAACTGGAAATCATGAATTTATATGGTACCAGTATGCAGAAATATGTGATTTCTTTTCAGTTGTAACAAAGGAAAAACAATGGGAGAGGGGAAGAAAAAATGTGGCAAGAGAGCTATGTTCTTAAAGAACAGGTAATCTAAGCCAGATAAGAAAAGGAGACAAGGGGACACCTGGGTGGCATGGTGGCTGGGCGGTCAACTCCTGGTTTCGGCTCATGTTGTGTTTTCAGGGTCGTGAGACTGAGCCCTGCATCAGGCTCTGTGCTCAGTGTGGAATCTGCTTGGGAATCTCTCTCTCTCCTCTGCCCCTCCCCTGCCGTGTGCCTGCTCTCCCTCTCTTGCTCTTGTTTCTCTAAAATTAATAAATAAGTCTTTAAAGATTTATTTATTTATTTGACAGACAGATATCACAAGTAGGCAGAGAGGCAGGCAGAGACAGAGGAGGAAGCAGGCTCCCTGCTGAGCAGAGAATAAATAAGTCTTTCAAGAAAAAAATAAAGAAGACAAGGATAAAGGCAAATATAGAAAAATTAGAGTTGTTAAGGGAATAAAAAAACTTTGTGCATTCTTTCATGTACTTATTTTCCAATTATCAGTTGCCTTTCTATTCTGCACCAATTACTAAGGAAGGAAAACAAAAGGAAAGGCATAAACAAATACACTGCAATCACATCTCAAATGTTATGGAAAAGTAACAGGTTCATAAACATTCTCATAATTAATTGAGACACTGGAGATACAAGAAAAAATTCTAATGGTGAAAGGGAGCAAAATAGTCGAAAGAACCAAAAGTAAGACTCATGTAACTAAAATACAAATAAGGATGGAAATGGGTAGTAGATTAAAATGTGTTTCTCCTGGGGAAAGGGACCAAACCAAATCTACCTTACCTTTATAATATGTGGTGTCTAAGACGAGGCCAAGCTTACAGTAAGTATTCAACAGATGTTTGCCGAACTGAATTAAGCCAGAGCAAAGAAAGAGGAGCCCAGACTGCATGTTTGCTGACTAATAAAATTATTTTAAAGGGTCATTATTACTGAAGCACCAGCTTTAGCAAAGGTAACTCAGCACTGAAATACTTAAGAAGTCTTAATTTACTGTTCCAGTGACCAACGAGAGTTTCACATACTTTTTTTTTTTTTTAAGATTTTATTATTTATTTGACAGAGAGAGATTGCAAGTAGGCAAAGAGGCAGGCAGAGAGAGAGAGGAAGAAGCAGGCTCCCTGCCGAGCAGAGAGCCCGATGCGGCACTCTATCCCAGTACCCTGAGATCATGACCTGAGCCTAAGGCAGAGGCTCAACCCACTGAGCCACCCAGGCACTCTCAAATGGTCTTCAGAACACTTAATAAGTCAATATCAGATGCAGGTCTTATACAACCATTATTTTTTATATGATTACGAGCATGATTAACAAGCTACTGTAATTTTTTCACTCTCTAAGTTACTTAATTAGTTAAATCTGGGACATTGAACATAGATATAAATTACTATGTCTAGAAATGAAAAAACAATTTCTATTTCTAACAATCTCTAAATGTAGGCCCAGGAATCTTTTAAATATTTTAAACAAGACAAGTTTTCCATGGTTTTGTAAGTTACATTAAGTTTCAAAGAGTTAGTTCTAAAAAAAAAAAAATTTTTTGTATCTAAGGCCTTATTTCTAACAACCCAGAAACAAACAAAAGAAAAAAAATCAAAATTATCAAGCACCAAAATCCTCTAAATCACCCAAAGTATGAGATATTCATGCAATTATAGAAGTACTGATACTTCCCTTAAAGTTGCAAAACACTTATAAAATACCTAAATAAAATGTAAACTATGCAAGATTCTCAAAAAGAACCAGTTATACATTTTTAGCCCCCTGTTATGATTTACACTATGAAGTCAGAATATCAAGTCTATAATAAATTTCAGAACATGAAAAGTTTTAGAGAGTCATATTCAAAACTAATGAAAATGTACTCACCAATAAAGTATCTGACATCTTAAATTTTTTTCTCAAACTGTACACCAAATTTAACCAAAATGTTACTTTTTATGAGATCTGAGACTTTCATTTTTCCAGTATCAGACTCTGAATGGAGAAGGTGGGGGACAGGGACAAACAATGACAGAGAACTTTGATGATCTTGGCAAGCATTTTTTCTTAACAGCTTAATTAATATTTCCTAAGTGTTTATCATCATTTCACACTGACCTTCAAGTGCAGATGACACCTAACATTTCATATTTGTCTCTCTTCTGACAAAAGGAAATCTTCCAGAAAAATAAATAAATCTGAGAGTACTGGACACATAAAAATATAGATGACCTTGCAATAGTTATATATAATATACCACATTTTATGAAAGCAGGTGACCTATCTGTTCATGTATCTCCAGCAACCAGCACTCCACTAGCATGAAGCAGGCACTCAAACCGACACTTGCTGAATTAATAAGTATCAACTGACGGAAATCCACCCCACAGATGGATTAGATCATTTAAAATTTTTAATGAAGTTTTTTTTAAAAAGTTTCAACTGATTTAAACTACTTTAAGAATAAATTCTATGTAACATTTAACAAAATGTATTTGTTAGGTTTCACTGAAAATTTATATATACAAAGAGTGAAGAAAACTGTATCTGATAATTTACAAATCCTTATTGGTTCTCTTCAAAAGTATGGCCAAATTAATAAAAATATGATCAAAGTACAACATATTTCTGTAAAATCACTTCTCACATCTGCTATTTGGACTGGTCCTTTAAAATTCTGGGCCATCTAACAGCCCATAAACAATATAATCATTTCTTATTGTTGTAGCTTTAGAACAGAGTTATATTTAAAAAATGTCAGAAGACATCTTTAACTAGATTCCAAAGTAAAGATGAGTGCTCACTTTAAAGAGGCAAAATGAAAAAAAGGAAAATACATAATGTGAAGTTTAGAAGTTTTCCCCTAATAATAAATAAATCTATAACAAAAATGTTTTAATAGAAAAACCAACCTGAAATTTCCCCTTTTGAGTTGAATCATTAAAAAAAAATTTTTAATCTCAGCATTAAATGCTTTGGATGGGTTCTAAAACTATATACTGCAAGGTTTCCAAACCTGGCTGAATATTAGAATCACTTAGGTTTAAAACAGAGATAAATGAGGCTCCACAGACTATTTAAATCAGAATCTCTAGGGCAAAGCTGGGCATTCATATATTTTTAAAACATTCTAAGTGATTCTAATGTGCAGCCACATTTGAGACTCACTGTGCTATGTCAACCCTATAAGGAAATAAGGATTCATTAGGAATTATCAGTATTAGAAAAGAAAATGCTACTCAAAATTGAGCTAAATGAATGTTGACATAACATTAACTGTTAACAACTTAAGGGCAAAGATAATGTATAACTGCAATATAATTTTTAAAAATTATTTATGAGCTAAGTGTTTTAAATCTTCATAAATCAAGAAAGCAAACAGTCTGTACCATGTACCAGAAGTAATATTTCTAGCAAGCTATGTGAGAACAGGTAACTCAATATCCTCTTGTGTTCCACACCCATTCCCTGGATCACTAATCTTGCTGTTTGCTTTTGAATGAATGTAAATGAATTAAGCTTTCTAAACATCTCAAAAAATTTCAGTAAGTATTTGATAGTATGAGTCCTCACTCTCTTTACATTTAAACAAATTCCTATGCCTATGTTGTTTCTGATAAAAATAATAATAGTAATAATGATAATACCTACCTCTGTTAAAATTAAACACACACGATTTTATTTAACTACAAACTATAAGAATTTTTACTCACATGGATTTATTTGATTGAAAACCTTCCAAAGGCAAAGTACAATCTAGTTAGAAAAAATTAGCTTGCATATTAAAAATAGAAACATCATTTATTTTTCATAGCTAAGAGAAAAAATTACCATGCCAAGAAAATCAGTATTTACAGAGTGTGCCCTTATATAAACTATTTAAAGTGTTCGATGATCTTTTCTTTCACCACTTCTTTGGTTACAGTTGGCATGTTTTACCTTCAATAAATCATTAAAACATCATCTAACTGCTGTTAACTTAGTCTTTAATACTAACCACAAAATCCCTAACATAGTAACATGTAAGGATAACTCTTCAATCTCCAGAGGAATGTTAGTATAACTGACATTCCTCTTAAACCAGAAGCTCATTTTCACTTGCGTTTAGAGAAATTATACGTTCAAATCCTAACCATAGAATGAACTTATGATGACCAGATCTTAATAAATACTTGAATTTTATTAGAATCAAGAGAAATAAAGCTTATTCTCCACTCCTATTCCACTCCTTTAAAAAGAAAAAAAAAAAGACACTTATCTTTAAATCCCGCCTCTCAGCTGTGTAGAATTAGTTTTTCTTTGTATGTATATGAGTGAGTGAGTCAAGATTGAGCAATCACAGTGTATTATCTCTACCGCGGATGTTCAGTATGAGAAAGAGCAGAGATAAAGAGGCTTTTTAAAAGAAGAAATGAAATGAAATGATTTATTAGAATAGAAGAATGACATCCAGCAAAAGACCTTTCTTTTTTCATCTTGTTTTTCTCTATTTTTTGCCACATTTCCCGACCACACAGGCACACAAGCCAAGAGTCTTATTGCTATCTGACATACCAAAGAGGGTACAGCCTACAGATTGCTTATTTCAATACTGAATACACATTAAATTTCTAAATTTAGAAACTAGGACCCCCTTCAGCACACTCTACAATCCATTTTTAACATATCAAAAATTTCAAAGGGTCCTTAGACTGAATACAGTAACTCAACAAATACGAAAGAAGCAGTTAAACTGCTGCGATGATGACTCTAATGCAGAGACTGTATGACACCTTTTTTAAAACACAGGAAGCCCTTCTCTCTCCCCACGTGGCCCAGGTAGCCTCCCAGAACAGTGTCCCAGCCACCACCAGCTTTTTGGCCGAGAACAATAGACCCAGGGCCCCATGGGCAAGAGGCTCCAGCAGGAGCTGATGACCTTCATGACATCTGGTGATAAAAGGAATTTCTGCCTTCCCTGAATCAGACCACCTTTTCAAATGGGAGAGGACCATCATGGAGTAGCTGGTGCAATATATGAAGACCTGAGGTACACGCTCTCCCTGGAGTTCGCCAGTGGCTACTCTTAAAATGACCCACACGGTGAAGCTCCTCACACCCTGCTACCACCCCAGTGTGACACCCAGGGTAACATCTGCCTGGACATCCTGAAGGAAAATCCTGTATGATGTCAAGACCATCCCCTTGTCCATCCAAAGCCTGGTAGGAGAACCCAACATTGATAGACCTTTGAACACACATGCTGCTGAGCTCTGGAAAAACACCACAACCTTTAAGAAGTATCTGCAAGAGGGGCGCCTGGGTGGCGCAGTGGGTTAAGCCTCTGCTTTGGCTCAGGTCGTGATCTCAGGGTCCTGGGATCGAACTCCGCATTGGGCTCTCTGCTCAGTGGAAGCCTGCTTCCCCCTCTATCTCTGCTGCTGCTCTGCCTACTTGCAATCTCTCTCTCTGTCCAATAAATAAATAAAATCTTCAAAAAAAAATAAAAAGGAAGTATCTGCAAGAAACCTACTCAAACCAAGTCTCCACCAAGATCACTATCTAGCCTCTCTCCTTGTGTTGCCTTTTTATGTTTTCTTTAGATGGTCAGTCCTTTTCTTCATTCCTGTCTAGGACTCCATAGCTTAAGCTGTGGTGTTATTTTTCTTCTTTTTTTTTTTTAAAGATTTTATTTATTTATTTGACAAAGAGAGAGGGAGAGAGAGCTAGAGAGGGAACACAAGCAGAGGGAATGGGAGAGGGAGAGAGAAGCAGGATCCCTGCTTGAGACTTGATCCCAGGACCTTGGGACCATGACTGGAGCTGAAGGCAGATGCCCAACCAACTGAGCCACCCAGGTGCCCCCTGTTTCTGTTTTTTAAATTAAGTCTCTGGTTGAGCCCTCTGGTGAATATATTAATACACTGATTTTTTTTTTCACAAAATAAAATACAGTAAGCCCTACAGAAAACAGCTACAAACAATAAACAGAATTTCTTAAAAATGTGTATCTCAACTAAGATCTTCCAGGATATACATACTGATTAAAGACCACAGTACTAATAAACACAAAATATTTTTAAATATTTTTCAAATGTGTAGAATGCTACCTAGTAAGACTTAAACACAACTCTTCAATTACTAATGTTAATTAGTAATTATGTTTCTGACATAAGCTGCAAGACACTCCCAATGGTATAAAAGGAGCTAGAGTGTATATCAAGTATAGGTGCCACAGAATTAGAATATCAGAGCTGGAAGGTGCCACCTCAAGGATAGGTGCAACCTCTTCATCTCATAATTGAAGAAAATGAAGTTCAAGGAGATTAAGGGACTTCATGATTGATCAGCTAAGGGTTGAGAACCATACCAATGCCTCCTGATTCGACATCCTTGTGTTCTTCCCTCCTTAGCACCATAGAAAATGAAGATTTGGGGGTGGGGAGGTTCTTTATTATATCCCTTAATACATCTTTATGAGAATAAATTGTATGTTTCTTTAAAAATATTTTCGACTGGGGCACCTGGGTGGCTCAGTGGGTTAAAGCCTCTGCCTTCAGCTCAGGTCATGATCTGAGGGTCCTGGGATCAAGCCCTGCATTGGGCTCTCTGCTCAGCAGGGAGCCTGCTTCCCCCCCTCTCTCTCTCTGCCTGCCTCTCTGCCTTCTTGTGCGCTCTCTCTCCCTCTGTCAAATAAATAAATTAAAAAAAAATTTTTTTTCGACTTACACAACGAAGACCAGAAAATATACATCATGAAAAGAAATAAGGTCCCCATAATTCAAACATCAAAAAATAGTTATCACTTTTTTTTAATCTTTTGGGTCAAATATATTTTAATAAGGTATTATATGCTGTAACTCAAAAAGCAGGTGAATATATTACCAAGAAATTTCTTATTCCATGATAAAACATCTCACTATTCTAATGAAAGTTTCATTTCTAAAAGAGCTCTGGGAAGATTTATAACAAGGGAATTAATTATGCAAAAATTATTTGCTTTAAAAATTGCCAATATTATCCTTTAGAAACATTTAAGAGCCAAAGAAAATCTTTAAAATTATTTCATTTACAAAAAAAGTCATCTACTACATGAAATAAAATATCAAGCATGGCAAATATTTTTATATGGCCCCAAAAGTCTCTGTTTATGTATGCATTAAAAATACAACAGGGACACCACATACCCAATTAGACTGGTTAAAATTTAAAAACCTGACAATACCAAATTCTGTTGAGGACAGATATAGAGCAACAGAACTCTCATTTCTGATAGGAATAGAAAATGCTACAGCTACTCTGGAAGACAGTTTGGCAGTTTCTTACAAAACTAAACACACTCTTACCATAAGACCCAGCAAGTACATATTTAGGTATACTCCCAACTGATCTGAAAACCTACGTCTACACAAAACCTGCAAATGCAATGTTTATAGCAGTCTTATTCATAATCACCAAAATCTGGAAACAATCAACATGTCCTCCAATAGGTAAATAAACAAACTATGACATATCCATAAAATGGAATATTATGGAGATATAAAATGACACGGATCATTAGCATAATGGCTCTACTTCTACTCATTTTATATACAACTGGTCAAGAATACAAGTTGGGGGGCGCTCAGTGGGTTAAAGCCTCTGCCTTCAGCTCAAGTCATGATCCCAGGGTCCTGGGATCGAGCCCCATATCGGGCTCTCTGCTCAGCAGGAAGCCTGCTTCCTCCTCTCTCTCTCTTGCTTGCCTCTCTGCCTACTTGCGATCTCTGTCAAATAAATAAATAAAAATCTTTACAAAAAAAAGAATACAAGTTGGACGCAAAACACCAAATGGTCTATCTACCGTGGCATCTTCTGAGAAGAGCCTACACTGCCCAATAACCTCTTTTCTGGAAGACATCCTTCCAAAAAAGCATTGGCCAAAGCAGACTTTTCTCCCCCACCTCCAAATATTAATTCTACCTTGACCAATGATAATTTTGCGAGGGATGAAAATGTGACCCAGGGACGTCAATCTACTGTACAGTCAATAACCAGAATGTGACGAGTATCTGAGAAGAAAAGTCAAGTAGAACGTTGGGACCAGGGCAAGAACAGTGGAAAGTCATTGCTGTTTGCAAACTGAAATTATATGGGAAAAGTGAGCAGAAAACGTCAGTAAAGAAAGAAAAACTAGTCTGTTAGTGCATAAAAGAAGCATAGGTAAAAGAGTATCATCTTAAATACCAAAAGGTTGTAATTTCACAAGGCCTGGCCAGGCTTTATTTCCTGATCTTGAATATTCATAAGATTGCCTACTATTTATTTAAAATAAGCCTTTTTTAATATTTTATATACTGTGAATGGATTTTCAGATTCATGCAACCAACAAGCACTTACTAAAACAACCTCTAACTACCTTGACTTTGTTTATTCCCCTTGCCAGTTTTAAAAAACCTATAGTTCCTTACTAGTTACTGGGTTTCAGTAATCCTGTATTCAAAGTGAATATCATTTGAAGTATCCCACAAAGGCTTTCAGAGGGAATTGTTTAAAGATTATGTCAGTATTTTTTTAATCCACATATTTATAGCCTTCAAAAAATTAC
The DNA here is from genome assembly GCF_922984935.1 of Meles meles. Lineage (NCBI taxonomy): Eukaryota > Metazoa > Chordata > Mammalia > Carnivora > Mustelidae > Meles > Meles meles. The sequence continues at coordinate 151,610,257 of NC_060066.1, read as the reverse complement.
GGGTTTTTTCTTCCCTAAAAACTCTAGATTTCTTATGGCAAGAAACCCTCAGAGATGGGTCTTTTTAACTGGTTCCTAATACCTGTTTTTCTAAATCTACTCTGTAAAATTTTTTTTTTTTTAAGGAACAATTTTATTTTTTTTTTTCAAGATTTTATTTATTTATTTGACAGAGAGATCACAAGTAGGCAGAAGACAGGTAGAGAGAGAGGGGGAAGCAGGCTCCCCGCTGAGCAGAGAGCCCGATGTAGGGCTCGATCCCAGGACCCTGGGATCATGGCCCAAGCCGAAGGCAGAGGCTTAACCCACTGAGCCACCCAGGCGCCTCCACTCTGTAAAATTCTTGAGTTACCTCAAGAATTCATGAAGATGAATGCAACTAACTGTATTGTCAGTATTATAAAAGTTGCACAATAATCTAGACCTGTACCCCTGGGGCTAATAATACATTATATGTTTATTTAAAAAATTAAAAATTTAAAAAAAAAAAATTTTTTTTAAGGATTTTATTTATTTATTTGACAGAGAGAAATCACAAGTAGGCAGAGAGGCAGGCAGAGAGAGAGGAGGAAGCAAGCTCCCCGCCGAGCAGAGAGCCCGATGCGGGACTCGATCCCAGGACCCTGAGATCATGACCTGAGCCGAAGGCAGAGGCTCAACCCACTGAGCCAAAATTTTTTTTAAGTTGCACAATAATCTAGAAAAAAATCCTACCAGTCAGATAAGGTTTACATATTTTCCCTAGAGTTTTACATTACCTTTTCTAAGAAACAATATACTGTAACATGTAAAAAGTCCCCCTTCTACTCTAAAGTTGCAAATACATAAAAATTTCACACTACAGAGACAAGCTAGTAATCTCTAGTTATAAACTAATACTCTGCCAGGCAGCATACCTCAAATATAGTTAAATTATTTATCTCTCAAGCTATCTATATTCAATCATTTTACAGTAACTTCAAAGACACAGGACATGTCTTGTATTTTTAATTATTTCTAGCTTCTACTCAAAAATATGAGGTTATACAGAAAAAGCTAAGTAATATCCTCCATTGAAAATCTTTAAGTAGTACATACACATAGATAGGGACACACATTTTCTTTCAAGTCCTTCAAGTCAATAAAGTTAACCCAAATAATTCTTACTCCATATTGCTTCCTAAAGCCTACTGGCAGAACTCTGGATTGTAAAAATATATCTGAAACTATACAAAACATTCCGATCATACCAAACTTGTAAATTTGTTTTATAATACAATGACTTCCTCTCTTTGGGGTCTGGTATTAACAACTGAGCTTACATTTTTCATACAACCACATAAAAACATTTATCTCACCACCTGAAAATGTGTTCAGACTACCAAACTAATCAAGACACACACCATTCTTTCCCATGTCCCCCACCAACCCAATTATCTCTCCATAATTCCTAAGTTAACTATGTGAATGATTATGTAGCTTATTCAACATTTCTTTTGAAAACTTAAAATCTAATTTTCAAGTAAAAAAAAAGGAAATCATTACCAGTACTAAATTTCATATATCCAGAGTATTAAAAATCAAACTAATGGCATAAAAAAAATCTCTACTATGAAAAGCATACCAAATTTTCTCTGATATTTTTCTAACAGGGATGAGGCTTGACATTTCTCCAAGATATATCAACCAACTAGAAAGATACAATTCCTTCAAAGACCTTGAGGTCTATTGTACATGTTGCTATGATAGAGCACACAAGGACCACTCCATCAATCTTGGGAAGATTGGAAAGATTTCTCAGAGTATATGATGTCTAAATTTAAACATCCTTCTCCCTTTGCAGACAGAGAAAGTAAGATAGCCAGGGAGATAGGGGTTAAGGGTAGGCTAGAGCAGGTGGTCAGGCATATGAGAAACCTCAAGTAAAAGAACGTAATAATCAAGGAACTAAAGGTTTAATCTGTTTATAATGTAGAGAGGTAGAGAGTAAAAAAAGAATGTTTAAAAATCACACAACAGGGCGCCTGGGTGGCTCAGTGGTTTAAGCCGCTGCCTTCGGCTCAGGTCATGATCTCGGGGTCCTGGGATCGAGTCCCGCATCGGGCTCTCTGCTCGGCAGGGAGCCTGCTTCCCTCTCACTCTCTCTGCCTGCCTCTCTGCCTACTTGTATCTCTCTCTGTCAAATAAATAAATAAATAAATAAAATCTAAAAAAAAAAAAAAAAAAAAAAAAATCACACAACAGTTCATTTGAAAGAATAGACTTACAGTATAAGGTCCATTGAGGAAACAGTACACTAGCACCACAGAAAGCAATTAAGGAAGCATTTCCAGTAATCAAGAAGAGATGACAGTGACCTAAATTTTAAAAAGTGTCAATGAGGGGCACCTGGGTGGCTCCATCAGTTAGGCATCTGACTACTGATTTCAGCTCAGGTCTCAATCTCAGAGTAGTAGGTTCAGGCCCTGCACTGAGTTCCACACGGAGCATGGAGTCTACTTAAAAAAAAAAAAAAAAAAAAAAAAAAAGTGGCACTGAGAATCAAGAAATAAAGCTGAATCAGTAACACTGGTGGAAGAGGGAGTGTAGTGAAGAAGTAACTGAAGATAACTCCCTTTTTTTTAGATTGGGAAAGTGAAAGAAACTACCAATTAAAGGGGTGCCTGGGTAGCTCAGTGGGTTAAAGCCTCTGCCTTCGGCTCAGGTCAGGATCCCAGGGTTCTTGGATGATTCGTGCTCTCTGCTCAGCAGGGAGGGAGCCTGCTTCCTCCTCTCTCTCTGCCTACCTCTCTGCCTACTTGTGATCTTTGTCTGTCAAATAAATAAATAAAATCTTTAAAAAAAAAAAAGAAACTACCAATTAAGTAAAAAGACAGTGTTAAATATTGGATGTACGTTAAACAAGCAATGGTTAAGTTCAATTTTAGACATGTTCCACTGAGTTTACTGTCGGGAAGGCAAACGGATATATCTTGTAAGCAGTCTGAAGCTCAACCATAATCTGACTAGAGATATATACATTTGGAAATCCATTAACAGAGATGGTAATTTAAGCCACAGCAGTGTGTGAGAATATTAACAGAGAGTATATGGAATAAAAAGGAAGTCAAGAACTAAAGCATGAGCAGTACCAAAGTCAAGGGGAAGGGCAGAGAAAGACAGACAGACAGACACACATACACACACACAGAGTTATATATTAATTTGAATTACAGAAATGCCATTTTTTAATAGATAAGAAAACTAGGGGCGCCTGGGTGGCTCAGTGGATTAAGCAGCTACCTTCGGCTCAGGTCATGATCTCAGGGTCCTGGGATCGAGCCCCACATTGGGCTCTCTGCTCCGCGGGGAGCCTGCTTCCTCCTCTCTCTCTGCCTGCCTCTTTGCCTACTTGTGATCTCTCTCTCTGTCAAATAAAGAAATAAAATCTTTAAAAAAAAAAGAAAGAAAGAAAGAAAGAAAACTAACAACCACAGAAATTAAAGACATTTACCCAGCATCATACTGACAGCTAAAAATTATAATGGAAGGGGACTGGAATACTCCTCAAATCTAGTCTACTTCTGTAAATAATTTACAAGTAAAACATTATCCAGTCATGACTGGGGTCTTTTTTTTTTTTTTTTAAGAAGATTTTATTTATTTATTTTGAGAAAGAGAGCACAAGCAGAGGGGAGGAACAGAGGGGCAGGGAGAACCAGACTCCTGTTGAGCAGGGAACCTGAGTGGCACTCAATCCCAGGACCCTGGGATCATGACCTGAACCCAAGGCAGACACTTAGTAGACTGAGCCACCCAGGTACCCCACCATGACTGGTGTCTTAAAAAAACAGTACTTATAAAATATTACACTTGGTTCATTTAACTTTACTCCTCATATCCATATATATACATATATATATATAGAGAGAGAGAGAAATGTTTATTAAGAAGATACTTTAGGTGTTAACTAGTGTTCAATGGCACTTTCTACCTTCATTGCCAATAAACTATTACATAACCCTTTCTCTCCAAATGAAAGTTTAAACATAGTAAAATTTCATGCTTTTATAGTCTGAGAACTGCTAGTTAAAACATTTAAAATTAAGAGGAAAGATTATTTAGGACAAGTGAAAAGAAGCAAACAACAATAACAAAAGTTGAATGAGTTCTCCAACTTAGCATAAATCGTAAAAATAGTATCAGTGAAAATAAATTTTTGCAAAACAGTCAACATTTACAAGAAACTAGATGAAACTGACAGGCATAAAAAGAGCATATTCACTCTAGATTTCTGAAATACAGTACATCATATCTGGCCCATCCAAAAAATTGAAGGGTCTAACAAAAACAACTAAAACCTAGCTACATTACTGTTTCATCTCTTACGGTTACGACTTTAAACCTAGTAAATTGTTTCACATCTTCCTGTGTGTCGCTTTCTCTTTTACTCATCCTCATGAACTGTATCTGAACCAGTAACCTAACTTTTACTTCTGCTCAAACCATAAAACACTCCACCAGTACAACTAAAACAATGTCAAGTCTCTTTTACTCTCATTCTTCAATTCAAACTGGTATTATTCCAATTTCTCTGACATCGTTTCTTAGGAAAAGAAATTGCTTCAACTAATTTTTAAAGTATAAGTAAAAACTAGCCCTCGTTGTCACAAGTGTCAACAAAAAATAACTTCCAAATGGCCAACCTTCAGAGTGGGAGTGAGTATCATAACAAGAAAACATACCTAGTGCATATTGAAATGAAATCATAAAATTCCACTTTTAGTCATGACAGAATTAACACTGAATATCTTTCTGTCATACACAACTAGACAACCAGAGAAAATTCAGAAACAATTATTGTTAGACAGCATGCAGTGCAGAACTCTGCTCTGCAAGAGAGAGCAAACAGATGAAATAAGGCACACTCTGATCACACTTTCTGCATGGAAGTACCATCAGTACTATGGAACAGGAAGCAGCCTTGCTGAGCTGAGAGAGAGAGAGAAAACTGAGTTTGGGGAAGTGAGGCAGCTGGAATTGTAGGACAAAGAGGAAGAAGCAAAAGTGAGGAAGAAGGAAACACCGAGTATCGGCACAGAGGTCCCCTTGTGTCTTCCACATACAAAGCTGCATGTGTAAAACATGAGAGTCCTTCAGGTTTCAACTAGCCAGAGGAAATACCTTTTTAAATGAGACATCAGAAAGGCTATGCCAAACTAAGGCTAAACCAAACCTAGAATATAGGTTACTCTGTACTTCTCTCATCAGGGCAAAAGATAAAACTTAATATAATCATGGTTATTATCAAGTAAATTAACTGCCTGTCAGAACAAATTTCAATACTTTTTAAAGAAATAGAAAATTCGGATCCTCAACATATTTCAAGCGTCTACCATACAAATATTACTAGATACGTGAAAATTAAATCATAACACACTATAGACAATTCTGCCAACTAAGAACATCCTGAACAAACTGCCCAGTCTCTGCTCACCACTTTACAAATTTCTCTCTGTTAAAATCAGAGATTTAAGAGAAAAGCAGAAGCAGTTTTCTATGATAACGTAAAAGAAATAGCGCTGAAGATAGAAAATACAGACCTCACTGAAGAAAGAAGCAGAAAAGTCACCGATCTCCTCATTTACTACTAAACACTATAGTATCTGATGACATGAGTCATCACAGACTCATTGGTAGTCTGCTTACCAATATGTAAAAACAACATTTTTGAGCCTATAAAAAACCTACTAAAATAAAGTTCCTGCAACTAAAGGCTAAGCTTCAATTAGTCTCAAATAAATGATAATTTTTAAAATGGGTATTTATTGCCAAATACAAAGAAACAACTGTTGTTTTCCCATCCAGAATTTAGATACCTGGTAAGTTATATAAGGTACAGAGTCTAAACCAGAAAGAAAGCAAACAAGAAAACATATAATTAAAACAAACATCTCTAATGCTTATGTATGCATTCAGAGAGAAACTCTTAGGTGCATTACTCAAGAATCATGAGACCTAATGCTAATAAGCTTGGTTATTCTGATTTCCAAGTTTAAAGAGAACTAAAAGCACTCAATTAGAAGGGAAGGCTGAGTTTATAAAGGAAGGTAGCATGACAGCACTAGTGACAATAAAATGAAAGGTAACAAAACTGAAGAAAATTATAAGAAGTCAAAGAACTTCCAGAAGAACACAGAAAAGAAGGTAAGTTATAAGAACATAAAAAGCAGAGTAGTCCAAATCATTTAACGTAAGCAAAAACATAGATATTCTGGCAGTGATGGCAGAAAGTTTTACTACAGGGGCACCTGGGTGGCTCAGTGGGTTAAAGCCTTTGCCTTTGGCTCAGGTCATGATCCCAGGGTCCTGGGATGGAGCCAGGCATAGGGCTCTCTGCTCAGCAGGGAGCCTGCTTCTTCCTTTCTCTCTCTGCCTGCTTCTCTGCCTACTTATGATCTCTGTCTGCCAAATAAATAAATAAAATCTTAAATACAAAAAAAGAAAAAAAAAGTATTACTACATAACCTCTGTCAGCAAAAATGACCCTAAATGAAGAAAAAGTTAGTTAAATTATACTCACGTATAAATACACTTGGATTACAACAAAGGATTACTTCGAGACACCATTCACATCATTTGAAATAAAAGATGCTGACATTCAAAGGAAAAAACCAAGAGTTCACTGCACTGATTATTTTGATTAGTCAATGGCATACTCCTCTTACAACCAAAAATTTTATACTAAGGACAATTATTTCCCTCCTCTCATTATACTTTGTGCAAACTAGTGGGGCCACTCTGGCTGTTATATTCCATACCTTTTTCAATTAGTTGAGAGGGTACACCATTCATGAGTTTTCCCTGGTAACCTCTGACTTTAATATACTCAATTGCATTCCAAAACATCCTCCAAAGTATTTTTTGCAAATCATCCAAAATATCTATCTAAAGTCAAGCTGTAGTCAAGTAATTTTATATCCCCAATTCGTACAGGGCAATTATTTTTCACAGACATACTAACAGAACGTCCTTTAAAACAATGAACGTGAAAACATTTTATCCAATAAACAGAACAGGTTACTTACCCATAATGCTGATTCTCTGACAGATAAAACCAGATAATCATGATTACAATTATAGAGCTTAAACTTGGACTAAAGAATTTTGAAAACTGAGTACCCAGTATCTGCTCCCTCAGATAACCAGGAGAAATTGCCACCACGAATTAGAACATGGGCGTTCTCTATCCACCAGTAGTTCATCAGAATTTCAATAATTAACTTTAAAACCTTAATTATAAGTTAGGAAATGGGGACTGTATGATGCTATCTAGTCTACTTCTGAGTTGTAGTGCTGTGTCAAACAAGAAACTAGAGAAAATAATTCTGCACCTTATGAAGCACAGTACACACGTAATATTATTTTGTCTAGGGCAGGATGACTCCGCTATTGCTTTCTAAGCAAAATCCATCCCTGGTTTGGGAGCCTTCTGGCCCCTTGAAAAAAACTTAGACAAACAGTAAAAGCAGTCTCACAGGGAGTGAATCTACTATAAGACATAATGAGGATTTTCTCTATGCAGCTTCTGAAACCAATGATCTCAAATGATTCACATAAGCATAGTATAAAAGGACATATCATAATTATTTAAAGTACATTAATGAGAACCAAGTTTAAAAACACAATTCCTATAAATATTCTTTAATATAGCTTGAAAATTTCTTACACAGAGACTACATGAGCAATACTCTTTTGATGAACAGTAACTAGCTTATTCTTATACTTTCATTATCTAGAAACTTGAAAATTGGTATAAACATTAATAATCTTATCAATGAGTTAATCTTCCGAAGACATCAAGAATCCAAAAACTCTTCACCTGACTTTTCATCCTCTGCCTATTTATGTAAAGTTTTAAGATCTTTAAATGAAGCTATTCAAGGCCCTTCAAATAATTCACTTAAGTATTCTTGTACAATGAAAATTCAGAGAAAACTGACCAAATCACATTTTTTTTTTGAATATTTATCTTCCAGTGATTGCCTTGTGAAGGGGGTGGGGGTGGGCTCTGAACCTGCTTTCCATACCTGCTTTCCCTAGAGCCAGAACTTCAAATCTGAGAGACCTGATTCAACGCTTCTGATTCAAAATCCACAAAAGGTCAATTTCCAAAGAGAAAAAGCAAATCACAGTTAAATACATGATCTCAGTCAGTCTGGCTATTTAGGTCAAAAAGGGAGTCACCAGGTATTATCTACCACTTTAACAGAATTTTTCAACCTCAAAGACCAGAGTTTTTAGATAAAATACATTTCTTCTGATTTCCCACCCACTACTCTTTAAGAGATCAGATCTAGTGAAATAATCCACACCTGGAATCCTGCTGGGGGTGGGGGTGGGGGGGGATAATCTTCAGTCTCCCTTCCCTTGTTCCTAGTAGAGTTCTCCAAAAAATAAACAAATAAATAAATAAATATGTAAAAGCACACTGTGGGTTCATGGGAATAAAACGGATGGCATCTGAAGATAAAACAGGGTTAAGTATCCAGAATGCCCATAAATTCATTTCTCTGGCCTATGGTCTAATTATCATGAATCAGGTCTAAAGCTAGGCTTCTATACACAGTATCTTTTCAAAAATTCCCAAGTCATTAGATGACCCTATATGTAATACCCTTGTAAATAAGACAGATAAATTATAGGCTAAATGGTAGAAGGTTGCTGATTAAATAATCAATGCTAATTTAGAGAAGAGTTACAACTAGAATAAGAATAGCCATGTTCTCCCAGCTCCAGATAAAAAGTTATGACATGCTCGGTGTTTTCTATCGGTAACATATTTTTGAATCTGACCATCCAGAAGCATTCATTCCCTACTGGTAAAGATATTCGTGTATAATCTGGGCAATGCCCAATTCCCAGTTTCAAAGGGAATTATCTGGAGAAATTTAATAGCATGAAGAGAATAAGAAAGAAAAAAAAGTATTTTGATGGTGGTGTATGTGTATATCTGTGTGCGTAGGAGAATAATATTTAATCCACCCATTTAACTTTTGTTTTTCTTTACCCCAAGTGCATTTTCAAACCGAAAGAAATTAACTTTAGACTTCAAAGCACAGGACACGTATCAGGATGGTATTTTTTATAATCACAATTTGGGTTAAAAAAAAAAAAAGCCAACATTATATCCAATCATCTCTTGGTTCTAAACAAAAAGCAAAGAAATAGGACTCTACTGAAACGAGATTACATCTAACATGATCAAACATCCTCTCTCAACTTTCTTTATCTCTAACCTAGATGCTAATCAAGATGCTCTCACCCTCCATCTCACTCTTGCCAATACGCTTCCATCAGAGGGAAAAAACTTAAAAGTAAAGTGCCTAAAGGTGCTACCTTCAAAGGACTGGAGGAAGGCAAAAAAGCAAGAACAAGTGATTTCTTTTACCCAAGGTCATCAAATGAGGCATTAAATTGAAAATGCTTTCCTAATAAAGCAACTACCATCCAAATCCCAAAGGACTGTGTACCTGAGGAACCCATCAAACTATATTCTCGCAAAGGCTTAAGAATATGGAACATCATTCTTTAAATATTATGGCCACTATCTTTAGACAATTGTTTTATAGGTTTATCATCCTTAAGAATGATCATCAGGAGAGCTCGAACAAAAAAAGTAAAACAATGAATTAATGGGAAAATATTTTCCATCAATATACCAGATAGGCCTTAAAAGAGCATCTCTTTTGCCAAAGTAACAATAAAAGGAAGAGAATAGAAATAACGACTACCATTTTATAAAAATGCACACTTCTTGAGTTCTTGGTTTTTCTCTAACATATGTTCTGCTTCTTTTTCCTGCAGATAAACAACTCTGTTTTTAAAAACTGATGCTTAATAGTAATGCTTAATAGAACTCTACCTGAAATTGGAAAAAATTTCACTTATTTATGAGTTTCTATCTCAAATTGGATTTCAAATATTTTAAATACATAAAAATGCTAACCATTCTACAATAAATGAATAAAATGCTCAGATAAAATGACCTCTCTACTAAACCAAATATTAAAATACCATTTACTTTTTTTAAAAAAGGAAATTTTTCAGAAGACACATATGCTAAAAGGCCACCAAATTATCATATACAAATCTGATCTATAATGCATGGCAAGAAATTATTATGATCCACAACTAGGATTTGATACTTTGTGATCTGATACATACCAGAATCTGGCAACTCTCACAAGAACATTACAAAGTCTCCTTAAATCAGTGTTTTTACACAGTCTATAAAATCTGTGCTAGAAATTCAAAAGCTTACTTTGTAGGAATAAGGGTGATTAACTCATATATGTTTTTTACTGTTGCTGATCACAGTATTCATGATAAATCCTGTTCACTGTTCATTAATCTTCTATTCAGGACTACTCAGAGTTAGCTCCAATTCATTTGTGTTACTGCCCAGAATACTTAAAGCAAATCTAAGTAAAACTGTGATAAATTTGGACACTCTATTTTAAAAAGTACCTTCATTACAAAAATTAAGAAATGATAGCATTTTAAAATAGCCTCTCCTTGTAATTTAGAATCAGGAGAAAGTTGTCTCAAATGCTTTAAGTAAACTATAGAGCAGACTATAACCTTGCTAATGTGCTAATTACAATATACAATTACCCATCATAGTTTTAACAGTAATATCAATTTCTGCAAATCACAGAAGTCAAAGGTAATGCATAAAGTGCATTTTTTTAAATCAAAAGTTTTAATGAGAAATTAGATAAGTAACTAAGATAAAAGTAGATTTCTAGCCTGCCAGATTTCCCTTATCTATATGATGTCTAAGCACTCGTTAATGGTTTTACACTGTCTGGAAGGCATAGACATTTCATAAAACTCTGCAACTATAAATTCAAAGTGTATTGTGATACCTAAAGATGTTTCCATTTTACAAATTAACTGAAATGGTATTAAACTTATTAATAAAAACACTATCAAACATGTTTCCACATGTCTTTTCTGAGATGTGTGAAATATCAAAACTAGAAAACCATATTCCCATTGAGAAGAGTAATAAAGCTGAGTTTTAAAGTCTTTCCTTTTTTTGGAGTTTTTTTAAGAGTTGAGATAATCATTATGTTAAACCTAAAATTTCAGCGAAAACATTAATCTTAACTCTAATAAAAATGCTATGAATAGACATTTATGAACAGATACTGAAAACGTGGGGAATAATAAACAAAGCAGAATTCATGGTTACCATATTTACACATACTCTTTGTTGTGTTTCAGTGCCACATGATCTGATTCAAAGTAATAAACATCAGGATCATCATCTTCTTCTTCTGTATTGTGCGGATTGGCACTCTCTTTGGCAGATGGCAAATGTCCAATATTAAGTCTTGCCTCTGAGGGTGGCTTACTTAGTCCTCCACTCCCATAATTTTCAGAGTCACAAAATATTCCTCTTTCATTCTGAGAAATTTCATCAGGATTTGTGGGAGATTCACTTATGTTATCACTAACAGTTGCGTTTGTTTCATTGGGACTAAGATTATTCTCCTCAAATTGTCCATTTTCTCTGCAAGGAGAACTGTTTTTAGTGGGACTACCTCTGGTAGGGGCCGCCCTTCGTGGTGAAGTTCTCAGAGTATATCGATGTTCTTGAGGTTCTGATAAAGACATCATTTGAGCTGAAACACAGTCTAGAACGGAAGATGATTCTGGTTCTCCAGAGACTGGCATATTCTCAAGACTTGTGTCCAGGGCGTTACTGGTGTTTTCATTACACTGCTCTTTTGAGGCACTGCTATCTCCCACCACATCTACTTCCTCCTCAGAATCCCTTAAGGATGACTGAATTTCAGAAAAGGGGCCTGTAGCTGGCTCAGTAGTCAGCTGATTAACATGTTCCACAGGCAGGCAGGCAGTTACTATTTTGTGGTCCTCCAACTTGACCTGCACTTCTGAATTTGTGCAAGGCACGTTATGGTCTATATAACTGTCCTCCTTCCTACTATCAAGGAACATTGAAGTGTGGGTATCCGAATCCCCATTTTCAGCTACTGACTTTTCCTGCAACACATATGAACCAGTGCTATTTTGTTTAGTGTTCCCATCAGGCTGACAGTCATCACAGTTTATAACAGCTGAATCACTGTCATCAACACCATTGACAGCCAAATAGCCTGTGATTTCTTCAACTACTGCAGAATTAAGTGGCCCTTCCTCACTGACATTCACCTTTTTAATTTCCCTTTTCTCACAATCATCCAGTATAAGACATCGACAAGCTCGTTTAGTCCCTTGAAAATCTGCATCATTGTCCACTACTGTATTCCTCTGTTCTACTGACTCCTTGTCTGATTTTATAGGTGAATCTTCTTCTGAACTGTTTGGTGCTTCAGATCTAAGACAACGCTTAATTCTTTTTAAAACTGGTGAAACAGGTTCTGTTTGCCTTCTCTCACAATTTTCTACAGCCTGCCTTTCTATGTTATCTTTTTCTGAAGAAGAAAGTCCTCTTTTCCTAGGGCTTACCCATGATTCTCGAGTACTTTGCTGTTTTAAATCAGTAGTTCTTCCATTATTATTTCCTTTCTGAATCTGCACTGGCTCTGGTCTCTTCTTTGGTGATCTTGATCGTACTTGAGAATGAGAAGAGATTTCTTCAGGGTGAGCAATGCTACGATTCCTTAAAGTTCTACCACAAAAAGATTCATCCAAGCCGTTTAACCCCACTGTTGATCTTGTAACACGAGTAGATCGGGAAGCAGCCATACTATGGCAAGTCCCTACAATACGGTCATCATGATCCACTCATTGGGAAACCTTCAAAAATGTAAACAAAATAATGAGAAAAAGGTAATAGTTAATACACCTAAAACAAAAGCATAAAGCTATTAACTTTTAAATCCAAGTATAGCCAATATTAATAAATAACATGATATAATTTCCTTTATAAATATTTCCAAAAATGATATTAATAATAGCTAACAATTATGACACCTAATATGTCATTGTTCTATATGCTTTACATACATTAACTCACTTAAGTCTCACAACAATTAAGACAGATGCTATTACCATCCTTACTTTACAAATGAGGAGGGTGAAGCATCTGTATCTTTTAAGTAATCTGTCGAAAGCCACACACTTAAGTGGCAGGGCAGGGCTCTACAGACCATGCCCTTAACCTGCCTCAGACACACAGGCACAAAGGTCCCAGAAAAGACTTCCCTGAAAGACAGGATTTCATCTTGGTTATTAAAAGAATACCCCTGAATTTTTATAGCAGTTATCACAAAAACTATCCCAATCATTTCTTATGTCTTCTCAAAATATTCCTGGGCGGTAAAGTGGTAGGCTCTGCTTTTCTTAATTCACTCTTACTAAAATGAATTTTTGGCCAAATCCTTTGGTAACAAACTATGTGACATCCAAAAAATTTTAGCTGCAGAAGAATTTTTATCATCAAGCAGATGAATAGATATCACAATCCTAGCTTGCAACTCCTAAAAGCCAAACAGAGCAAACCCAAATCATCCTAGCCTCTAGAAGTACAAGAAGTACAGCCATAAATCGGCAACTGAAAGGAAGTATTCTGAAGAGAATGGAAGAAAAAGGATAAGAAGCCTCCAAAGCAAATATGACATCTAAGAAATCAGGACTACATATACAACCCCATCCTTTCCTTTGAACCCCTGTATATATGTATATGCCACAGTTTTAACACATGTTGGGAGATGAACTGGTTTTCTCGTGTGGATGTTTGGTGTTTCTAAGATAGAAATGCAAGGGAAATTGAAAAAGGCCCTGATTGATCAATTCATCTGGACAAACTCTGAGTGGTTATTACTTTCCAAAGGTTCTCCCATAAAGCAAAATAAAGGAGCTATTAACATTTCCAGTACCCACTCTTCTCTTCCTCTTCTGTTTAGCTTCACAAGACAATTTGCCACTTCACTGCTTAACTTCCAAATGGGGTGCAGGATAGAGAAAGAGGCCAACAGTGGCTGTACTAGGTAGTTTCATAGTACCCCCCCACCTCCCTCTGCCATGCTTCCTATAGTCTCCCTCTCATATAAACCCTCCAAATGCCATTCTACCCCTCCCCTGCAAACCAAATATAATCTCTCCTTTGCCTCAACTAGATGTGTCTAATAGTAGAAAGGTTATGAAAAACTACAGAAGCCATAGCAACACACTGCCACACATAAAGAAAAGAAAAGGAACTGTTGTCTTCTTTCTGCCTGCTGACAAATGAATTTAAGCTTCCTAAAAAATACATACGTGATTTAGTGTTGTTTCACAGTAAGGCATACTTTTCAATTTTAATTAACAATGTTTGAAAATCTTAACAAGACTCACAAACCAGTCCTGGGATTAGAGTATGATAATCTGTCCTAGAGAATTCATAGCCATCTCATGAACAAGTACAGGATACCAATCAGAAGTATGAAATACATTTCACATAGTAAACTTTTACTCTTTTGGAACTCATTAGAGGGACATGACTTGTAATTCTCTTTTGCTTAAATCTTGTCATGAAGATTGCAGTCCATTTTAAATCACAGGTAATAAATACTAAATGTCCCATAAAGACCCACTTTTAATTACAAAAATTTTAAGCTAAATTTCAAAAGGTAGTTTAAAAAAGCACAAACTAAAAATTACTAAAATCAGTTTATTTGTTTCAGATACCCAAATCTGTAACTCTCAAATTTGAAGATTCCTGATTTTTAAATATTAATTACCTATGTAAATAGACAAAAGAAACATAATTTTTAAGCTTTCCTTATAAAATCTAATGCAAATAGTTAATGCTAATTTAATTATATTCATAATTTATAATTCAAAACTGATTATGTTCATAATTTGATTCAAAAATAATACTGGCAATAGTAGTATTTTATAAACACACACAAAATAATCTCTACTTTTTTTAAAAAAGATTTTATTTATTTATTTGACAGACAGAGATCACAGGTAGGCAGAGAGGCAGGCAGAGAGAGAGGAAGGGAAGCAGGCTCCCTGTTGAGCAGAGAGTCCAATGTGTGGCTCGATCCCAGGACCCTGGGATCATGACCTGAGCCAAAGGCAGAGGCTTTAACCCACTGAGCCACCCAGGCACCCCTTAATCTTTACTTTTTAAAATCTAATGCCAATTAAGGGTATTTAAACCTCAAAGGATTGCAGTAACAAGCACCCCAGCCCTTCTTTCCTTTCCTACCAATCTAAATGAAAGCAAAATCTCTGCCTTGTCATTATTAATAAAATAAGCCTATTGTTATTACTTACTTGTAAAGAACATATATATTATTACATAGTATTATACATGTATACATAATATATGTAATTATAAAACACTACCTACAATGAGGGCCTATTTCTTCACTATTCCAGTGATCAAAACACTGATTAATATGAAAGGTGAAACCTCTTTTTGTTTCTTCTGATTCCTAAAAAGCATTTTTATTCCATTCATCAACCATAGTTAAGTCCATTTTAGTTAAAGTTCTCAAATCCTACTGAGCCATATTTAAAGCAAACCTGTTTTATACAAGGACCAGCCCTTTGTACCTCAAACTCTCACAAGTCAAAGTGTGGCCTGAAAAACCAGCATCATGGCATCCCTTGGAAGCTTGTTGGAAATGCAGAATATCAGGCCCTGCTCCAGACCTAACAATTAATCAGATTCCCAGGTGATTTATTTGCCTATCAGGATTTGAGAAGCACTGACTCAGACCACTACATCCAGACAGAATTCTTTTAAAATAATAGTCATCAGGTTCAAACTAAATCAGACCTATTTATAGCATATCCTTTAATTCCTTACTTGATTCTAGTAATAAAAATGTATAAATAAAACCATGATTACTCTGGCTTAAGTAGTACCAAAGAGAGGACTCAATCTCTTGCCTGACAATAACACACTGCATGTGCTTAAGGTAATAAATCGGTAAAAATTCTGACAATTAAATGAAATTTAAACACTCTTCCCTCTGAGTTGTTTTCTTCTGTTCTAACCTTTTTCTTCATCTTTTCTACTTTGAACAGGCATATATAAAGGCACATACTTTCTGTAGTTATCTAATAAATCGAATACACATTTCAGTTACCAAAAAGGGACTAAAACTGTCTTGATAATCTCAACCAAGTCTCAATGTTGTTTTGCCATGCTTAGCTAAGTGTTATAGACTAAAGTAGTTATCCTCCTCGTTTTAGCTGCATAATACAGTTACTGAAGAAATTCAGTGAAGAGGTTTGGAGCACAAAATTATATTCCTACTGAAAATTAAATTACTAAGGGAACAAAAGGGAACTTATTTACAAACTAAGTACCTCAGAAATACCCTTGCTAGTTAACTAAATAGGAGACACATGGTGAAAAGCTTAGCCAGCACCCAACTAGGACCAGAAATTCAATCACTCTAATTTCAGAATTAAGGGAAACTATTAGTTAACATATTCATATGGCAAAATGCAACCTCACAACTAGAATGAAGTTTTTCCTACATGTTATATACATACATCAACTAATGAATATGGCACTTCCTAAAACAGAAGAGAATATGACCAACCAATCACGAAAATTAAATAGAGTCCCTTCCTTTCTTCTCCACCCTTGTAACTTTTCCTCCTACTGGACTGCACATCAAGGACAGTCAACCAAATTTCAACCTGTCTATTCATATTAAGCTCCAAATCTTACCTATAATTCTAATAGCTCACCCATGCTGTCGAACTATCCTCCCCCAAATTTGAATCTACCTTTACCTCAAATCTAACTGCAGGATTCTGAAACAGTATCAGCTGTATTTCAGACCATAAATGTCCAGCCCCTGGGACTCCATCTGCAGAACTGGATCAATATGAACTAACAGGAATAAAACTAAAATGATCCACCTAATAAAACACTACTCTAGCTATCGCCTTTACTTATGAGAAAGAAATCTCAAAAAGATTTTTCAAAAATAATGCCTATAACCTTTTGCTCCACTATAATTACTAAAGTAGTATGATTTATTTTGGGAACTGAGAGACTGGCAATCATCCATTAACATCAATCTTCTAGCCGATATTTATTATCACAATACTTAGTTTTATTAATTGAACAATTTTTTGGAAACTGGTCATGAAACCATATCAAACCAAAGTGAAAGGCAAAAAGAGCAAGAGCAACTGCTCTTAAACCTACTTTAACCTGATAGTGGTAATTGCTCAACTAAAGAAATTTGTCTTAAAAGAACTGTATGACAAGGATAGTCTGAACCGTTACTAAACAACTCATGTTTATGTTCTAGGTAGAAGAATCATATTGGTAACACTTTGCATACTTTGAAAGAAAATTGGGGAGAAGCAGAAAGTCAAGGAATTTCATAATGCCCCTTTAATCAAAAATACCTACAGTGTCAAGGACAGGTATAATGCTCTAGAGATTCCAACATACTTAGTCACTTCATTTATATCCCTGTTGGGAAGAGTGGGAAAATATTTCATCCCTAAACCATTCCCTACAGCTCCACACTCCTATGAACTGCCAGACAGACCGCACAATATGCATGCAAAGTATAGAAATATAACAAGTTAACCCTCCCACAAAAAATATCAAACTACAGTTGTCTTCACTACTGCAAAACTAAGTAACTTACCTGTACAACCAAAGATCTATCATTGTGGAAATATTATCTCTTTTCCTTATATCCTGAAGGAGTTGGAGCTATGATCTAGAATAGAGCTTAAGCATCAGGGTTTCAGACTCTCAGCTTCAGCCATGGAGAATACTAGAAACTCCTAAATTCCTTTCTTTAAAATAAAATAATAAAAAAAAATTAAAGAAACAAATTAACTTATGCTAACAGATTTACCTCTTCTATAAGAAGAAACAGCAGATAACAGAGTATCTATTCATAGTAACACCTCTGATACTTCTTAGTAACTCTGTAGCCTCAGAGATACCAAGAAACTAGAAAATGATGTTTAAAAACCAACAAAAACAAACCAAAAAGACCTTGAAATATACTGAATCCTCCCAACAACTCATTATTAGTTTGCATCAAAATGTGGCTCCATTCTTCTCTAGAGTTTATGGGCATTATCTTTTTGAAGTGACCCCAAGACTGCCTTTGATAAAAATTTCTCATACAGAATTTATAATCTCTTATTCTTATTCTAGAGGCTTTCCCAAACCTTGGCCTTCAAGTATTCAAAACTGGGGACTGAACAACAAAAATAAATTACGCACACCAAAGAATCAACAAGTCTTCAATTATCTATATGATAACCCTGATGATTACTAAACTGCCTTTAGACTCTATAATGAAGAAAATTTTCTATTATTTTTGTGTATGGATTTTCAACTAGGACAAAAACAATATGGATTTTGTTGGCCAGATATTTTAATTAATCTAAGTGTACTCCATTTCTTGGACAGTCTTGTTAACTAAGAGTTTTACTTTATGATAATGTATATATGATATCCTTTTCAGAGAATCTGGCTAAATGGTTAAGTGCCCATTTGAAAACAAGGAGGAATACCAGGAAAAAGACTAGTAATGTTTATGATGCAGACAATCAATTTATTATATTCTAAAAGTAGATATTCTAAAAGATTTTCACAGTGAAGGATTACAATTTTAAAACTGATACAGTTAACAAACATGTGAACTAGAGTTACTGCCTAGTAAAAAACAATTTTAGTCAGCTAGATCAGTAATAATATCTAATATCAAGAGATGCAATCTCTCACAAATATGGCCTATAAATTCTTGAAAAACACGAGGAAGGAAAATTGTCTAAATAAAATAATTTAATACTACATTAAGAAATACTCTAAACTAATATAAGGAAGGTGCACAGTGAAAACATGATCCTACAAAAAGTACCCTTGACTTGAAAATTCACTCATCTTACAACAAAGATTCCAACTGCCAACTCCTTAATACCCAACCTCAAAAGCCTTTCACAAACAGGGCAAAATATTACCTTCTATAGTGTGTGGTGGGGGTGGCAAACATCAGGGGCAGAGGATCCAAAATTTAAGATGTGTCTCTGAGTACACATGGACATGCCCTTTCTAGCACTTTATTCCATTTCCAGTCGGCCACCTCTTACCAATTGTGGATTGGGTTTACTAAAGAAACCTCACTCATTATGACATTTACCAAACAAGAGTATCTGCAACTGTCATTTCACAGAACTGATACTTACAGCTCAGTTCTACCAGTATTAAGATAGGCAGAATCACCCAGATGTGTTTCTTAAAAGCCTGATACACTGAAAAAGAAACTTTAGTCAATTACTTCTACTAACTAAAGCCCACTTGGCCTTAATTATGATTACATTTTTTTCTTACCTTTTTAAAAGTGTTTTTCGCCTAGTATTTGATCCCCAAGCGTCTGTATTTATCTGTCATCACTGTTACTGTCCATGTTACATTGAGACTTCAGGTATTAATTATTTATATGGTTGTACTAGCACAACTTGATATCTGTGAAGGGAAACCACAATATAGTCACCATGGATGTGTTACTCTTTACAGATATGTGGACAAAAGTGGTATTTCTAAATACTTAGATAATACACTGCATTCCCTACTAAGCTGCACAAATAATTCCTTCTATTAGGCTACAAAATCTGTGCTATCTTCAACAGACTAAGATGATTTGTTAATACTCTTAAAAATGCTTCTCAGAATACCCACATAAAATGTTTCAAGATTTAATTCTAAATTAAAATTCTTACAAATGTGAGAGCTCCATAGATTCCTTCTCTGACTCCCAACATAGACAGAGCTCATTTTCCAGATGCCTGTAGCTGCTCAGGCATTAATAGAAAAGTATTTTGTGTGTGTGTGTTTTACAATAATATTAGGGAATAAATCTATAATGGTTAAAAATGCAGTAAAAAAGATCATGATTTTTTCTTAAATGTGACTTTAAAACATTCCATGTCTTTTAAAGTAATGATTTTGTCTTATTTAGATTATCCCTCTATGAATTGTTTGTGAACATTATTTTGGCAGTAAAAATAAGATAAAGTGATGAAATAAATCAAGATGAAGCTATCCAAACATTCCCTAAAAGTAAGCTTCTTAAAAACATAACATGGTTATAGATTACAACTCTGAGAAACACAACAATGTGCCCATAATCATGACCAAAAGCATTATATAAAACTTTAAGTCATTTCAACCAGTTTATTAGTAGAAAAGTGAGCTACTAAAAAACTCATTCTAAAATGATTTACCATTGTGTGCCATTCTAAATTCCTATATAATAAAAAGAAAATGCATAGAAATGCAGATAGCTGGAGTGTCCTTGGGTGGCTCATTTGGTCAGATGTCCAACTCTTGATTTTGGCTCACGTCATGATCTCAGGGTCTTGAGATCAAGTCCCAAGTTGGGCTTCATGCTGGGCATGACACCTGTTTGAGATTCTCTTTCTCCCTCTCCTTCTCCCCCCCCCCCCCCCCCACTTGTGTGGGCATGTGAACACATTCTCTGTCTCTCAAAAATGGAAGGAAGGAAGAAGATAGATAGCCTTACACCTGATTGTGAATAAAATTTGATACTGGAGTTGTCAACCTGCCAGATCTTACCAGCATAAAGTTTCATTATACCAGAGTAGAAACTAATATAATGTTTTGTCAATTGTTTCAATTTAAAAAAAAACAAGCAAGAGAACAAGACAATAGAATAGTGTTTAAGAAATACTGATATCTATCACCAAGTACTTAAAACAAGTCTATTCATTTGTTTACAAATGTTAAACAATGCCATAAAAAATTAACACTATTAATGTAAACACTAAAATCTTAAGTGTTCCTAAGCTTAAAAGTTGCTATAAATTCTTTTGTAACAAGCAAATTAAACTAGCCAAAATTCTTATATTCCTTACACTGCATTTTTTGTTTCCTTCACTATACATTTCAAATGCGGCAGAAAAACTAGTTCAATTTGTGACAACTACAGTAATTTTTTTTGAATTATTTAACTATAGTAACTTTCAGAAATTTAAAAAACTTAGCTATTTTGTCTTTTAAAAGCATACAAAATAGAAAACAAACCATTTAAATCCTATTTCTAAGGCCTTCGTATTTATTCCTTGCTACAGAACTTTGCTTGTTTTCACATACTAATAAAATCAACAGACTATTCAAGAATTCCAAAGGCAAATCCAAAACCAATCTTGACTGAAAAGAATTACTTTTCCTACTACTTGCAGTCTAACACTGGTGCTACTGTGCTAAATAGATTACAAGATCTAAGATTCATGGCACATATGAAATCACTTCAAAAGACTACAGAAAATCCCACTAGAAAATATTACCAGTTCTACTGATAAAACAAAGTTATAAGGTACACAACAAAGTAAAACTGTGACATTTAAGCTAAATGCAACCTAAATTATAAGACACCAAAAATTTTTTTAGTTTTATAGAACCTGGGAAAACATTCAAAAGTTATATATAGATTCATATTAGTACCCAATTCTTCAGTTGTTATAAGTGAAAATACTGAATTGTGCACTATACCCTGTCTTTAAATAATTTGAAAAGAAACAGACAAGGACATTCAAAGGCGACTGTAACAAGCATTAAGATAACAATGGTCAGGGACAGAAACACCTTTGCTAGACAATTAAACTTATCATTTGCTATAGAGAACTAAATTGAGTATTTGGTATAACCCAAGTATAACCAAAGAAGAGTACACTTTCCTGGCTCCCTAACTTGTTTGGAACCATGGTTTCAGTGTCTTGGATGCCTTCAAAAGACTTTAGAGATGAGTCTGTATTTCAGTCAACACAAAGGTAGCAGAAGAATCAGGTTTGATAGAAAGAGAAAGAAACAGGATTCCCTATCATCAAAATTAACTAACAACTATCTGACCATGAGTAAGCCACTTGGCTCTTCTGTGCTTCATTTCCTCATCTATAAAACAGGAGTACTTCACAGGGTTACTCTTAAGTTCAGAAGAGATTCTGTCCGTAAAGTACTGTAGCTTAGTGGTTTTCAAACACTAGTGTGCCTAAGCAATTCCTGCACCCTACCACCCCAGAAATTCACATTCAATAGAGTTCTGGATATGCATGCATAAATCTGTATCTTTAGTTAAGTACTTCAGGTCACTGCAAAGTAGGGGCTGTAGGGGTTCTGGGTTCGAGCCCCAAGATGGGTGTAGAGTTTACTTAAAAATAAAATCTAAAAAAAAAAAAAAAAAAAAGAATTAAACCACCCCAGAAAATTCCTAACATTTTAACAAATAGCCCTCACAAGCTCCAGCATACCAATGGCCATGACTCACACTGCCCACAGCAATGGTCTGTATACCTTCCGGCTAGAGCAGAAAACCTTCTAATTCAAAGAATATCAAATACAGTGCTCAGAGGGGCAATGCCTTAGTAGTTGGGCAAAATGAGTTCTAAAGACCAAAAGCTTTTGTCTGCAACCCTGCATACTCATGATGCAGGTAATAAAAGTTGAATGGAGACAGTTTTCATCCATAACTGAAACTCAAATCTTGATAAACTGATACCAGATCTCACATAGCCCAGCCACATTTATAAAGTGAAGAGTAATCAGTCTAATCATAGCATAGGATCACTAGAATCAAACATTTTGAAAAGTCTGTCCTTGAAGGACTAAGTATGTTCTAATCTTTACATGAGGACTCTACATTCCTTAACCCCCATTACCATGTAATGGCAGTTATATTTGCAGTTCCCACATGAAAGAAGACCTGAGAATGTATCCCAAAAGCATGAGCTTAAAATACAACACTGCCATATTAAATTTTTTGTTGACATTAGTACCAGCAAAGGGTCTGGAAAGAAAAGGGGGGTGGGAGCTGGATGTAAATGTCTTCTCTTATTTATCTGAATACGGATTTCTTAGGTAACTTGACTTTCATTAAAGGTATTTTTAATTAATTGGGTCAACTTATAAAATGTTTGCCACATTTAAAATCAGGTGTATTTTCTTATATTATAGTTTGTTCCTTTATATAAGTCAAATAGACCTAAAGGAAGAAAACACATAAAACTTTGTATTTCAGTATGAGTTACCTGATTTGAATCTGATTTTTCTTTACCAAACTCTAACTCATTCATCAGACTCATGTTTATCTACTTAGCAGTTTAGGGAACAATTTGGCAATTTTGTGGTTTTCTGAGATTATCGTTCTCTTAAAGTGCCAGTGTTTTAAAATAGCGTTCTTGTAATTTTACATGCTTTTGTGATGGAGTGCTGTTTTGTTATATAATTTTGACTTGGATTCTTTCCATTTGCATTTGTTTACGTAATTTCAGGAGGAGTACTGAACATCTGAGCCCTGGATGATATTAATAAACTAATAATTGCAGAGGTTTAAAAAAAATCAGCAGACATGAAAAGGAGGAAAATACCAGTCATAATGAGAAAAATAAACAGAAATTGATCCATACATGATAGATCTACTAAACAAGAAGATTAAATCACTTATTATAAATGTAGTTCCTATGTTCAAAAAAGTACATGGAGGGGCCCCTGGTGGCTCAGTGGGTTAAGGCCTCTATCTTGGGCTCGGGTCATGATCCCAGGGTCGTGGGATCAAACCTCGCGTCGGGCTTTCTGCTCAGCAGGGAGCCCGCTTCCTCCTCTCTCTGCCTGCCTCTCCACCTACCTGTGATCTCTGTCTGCGAATTAATAAATTTTTAAAATCTTAAAAAAAAAAAAAGTATATGGAGACAGATTAAACACATTAGGTAGAAGTATGAAAGACTTTTTAGAAATTTGATTGTTTTAGTATTATAAAAATTATTTTCGTATAAAAAAAAAACTGGCTGGGATTAGCAGGAGATTAGCCACTGCAAAGAAAGTAAGTCAATGAAAATGAGGACAAAGCAAAAGACACTATAAAAAAGAGAAGAAAACAAGACTGAAGGAAAAAAAGCATAACAAACTGTGGAACAACATCAAGCATCCCAGTACACAAATAGAGTACCCAAAAGAAGCAGGAAAGGGGCACGTGAGTGGTTCAGTGGGTTAAAGGATCTGATTCTTGGTTTTGGCTCAGGTCATGATCTTAGGGTCCTGGAATTGAGCTCCACATGGGGCTCTGTATCTAGCAGGGAGTCTGCTTGAGCATTCTCTCTCTCATTCTCCCTCTGCCCCTCCCCATGCTCTCCTGTGTGAACACATGCATGCTCTCTCTCTTGAAACTAAGTAAATCTAAAAATAACAAAAACAAGTTGCCTCTTTAGCACAGTAGGTAGTACGTTAGTCTCATAAAATTAACAAAAACAAAAAATACATAAGTAGGGAAAATAATGGCCCTAAACTTTTCAAATTTCATGGAAATTATAAACCCAAAGATCAAAGAAGCTAAAGAGAATGAAATTTATCTTTAAGGTATTGAAAGATGCTATTAAGAACTCAGTTGCCAGAGCAAATATCTTTCAAAAACTAACATGAAATAAAGGTATTTTAAATTATAAATGCTGAAAGATACCATCACCAACAGACATGCACCATAAGAAATATTAAAGGAAGTTTTTCAGACATAGGATATTAGATGACAGTCTGGGTCTACTCAAAGGAATGAAAAGCACAGGAAATGGTAAATGAGAATAAATAAAAAAATTTTCCCCCTTAGTTTTTAAATGTCCTTACAAGAGAATTGATTATTTTAACCAAAAAAAGATACCAATACATTGTGAAATTTACAACATAGATGGAAGTAAACTGTAACAGCAAAACAGCAGAGATAATATTACATGTGAAGTGGTATAATATCATACATGTGATAAATTAAAGATGTATATTATGAAACCTAAAGTAACCATTTAAAAAAACCACATGTGATAGTTAATAAGCAAACAAAGGAAATAAAATAAAGACATTTTAAAAACATCCAAATAAGGCAGAATAAAAGGGAAATGGGAATAAAGAACATACAGGAGAAAGTTTTAAAAATTAGAAGGTAGGAGGTTTAAATTTACCTCTTATCAAAAATCACTTTAGGGGCGCCTGGGTGGATCAGCGTTGGTTAAGGCCTCTGCCTTCCGCTCAGGTCATGATCCCAACGTACTGGGATCAGCCCCACAACGGACTCTCTGCTCGACAGGGAGTCTGCTTCCTCCGCTCCCTCTGCCTCTCTGCCTACCTGTGATCTCTGTCTGTCAAATAAATAAATAAAATCTTTAAAAAAAAAAATCACTTTAAATGTAAATGGTCTAAAAATAGTTTAAATTATTTGAAAAAAGTTATATTGAAAGAATAATTAATAAGAATTCAAATCACATAATTTGACTACAACAGAATTAAATTAGTAATCAATAATAATATATCTCAAAAATCCCCCAAATACTCAAAATAAGTAACAACCCATAAGTCAAAGAGAAAATCAAAAGGGAAATCAGAAAATTGTAGAACTACATGAAAAAAAACCTACATTTTAAAATCTGACATACAACAAAAGCAGTATTACAAGGAAATTTAAAGCAATAAACATTCATTAGTAAAGACAAAAGGTCTCAACTAAATGACATTTAGAAGAGTATAATATAATCATAAAAAGAAGAAATTAACAAAAAAAGGATAGGCAATAATAAATGAATAGATAAATAAGAACCAATACAACAGAAAACAGAGAAAAATTTAAAAAAAAGAAAGCTTGCCCCCCCTCACCCGGACCCAAGAGAAGGAGTTGGTTTGTTTTGAATTAGGCCTTATACCCAACATGGGGCTTGAACTCACAACCCTGAGATCAAGAATCACATGCTCTACCAACTGAGCCAATCAGGATCCCCCCCCCCAAAAGCTAGTTAAGAAAAATCAACAAAACTGATAAATCTCTAGCCAGACTGACTAGGAAAAAAATACAAATTACCAACTATTAGGAAATAAATTATTAATATAACTACAGATTCTATACTTTAAAAATAATTATTTTAGGGGCGCCTGGGTGGCTCAGTGGGTTAAGCCTCTGCCTTCGGCTTAGGTCATGATCTCAGGGTCCTGGGGTTAAGCCCCACATCGGGCTCTCTGCTCAGCAGGGAGCTTCCTGCTTCCCCACCACCACCACCACCTGCCTCTCTGCCTACCTGTGATCTCTGTTAAATAAATAAATAAGATCTTGAAAAAAAAAATAATTATTTTAACAAGGGAGGCAAGACAAACCAATGGGAAAAGAATAATCTTTTCAACAAACGGTGCTGAAATAATTGGATATCCACATGCTTAACAGATACAGAGTTACGTAAACAAAAAAAGTCCTGGAGATGTACAGTGGTAACGGGCTGCCCAACAATGTGAATGTACTTAATGCCACTAAAGTGTACACTTAAAAATGGTTAGGGGTGTCACCTGGGTGGCTCAGTTGGCAGTTAAGCGACTGCCTTCGGCTCTGGTCATGATCCTGGAATTCCAGGATCAGGTCCCGCATCAGGCTCCCTGCTCTGCAGGGAGTCTGCTTCTTCCAATGACCTCTCTCTCTCAAATAAATAAATTTAATTAAAAAAAAAATGGTTAGGGGTGCCAGGGTAGTAGCTCAGCTGGTTAAGCGTCCAACTCTTGGTTTTGGCTCAGGCCCTATCTCCGGATCTTGAGACTGAGTGCTGCATGCAGGGGGCTGCTCGCTGAGTGTGGAGCCTCCTTAAGATTCTCTCTCCTCGGAGGGGGCTCCAAGATGGTGGAGGAGCAAGAGACCTAAATTTCTTCTGGTCCCAGGAATTCAGCTAGATAGTTATTAAATCATTCTGAACACCGAAGAACTCAAAAGAAGGTTGACGAAAAGAATAGCAGCAACTCTATGAACAGAAAAACGACCACTTTCTAGAAGGTAGGACATGCAGAGAAATGAATCCAAGGTGATATACAGGAAGACAGACCATGGAGGGGAGGGAGGCTCCATCAGCCGACTTCCAGCAAGTGATACAGCAGCAGAGCACAAAATCGAAACTTTCAGAAGTTTGCTCTGGTGAGGAATATCGCTCTGGTGGCTAAGCGGGGGCTGGAACCCTTGCTGGCACGATGTGGTCTCAAGACTCTCAGGGTCACAGAAAGACGGAGGGTGCCTGAGTGCAGCAGAGCTCCCAGGTATCAGAACAGGGAAGCTGGCCACAAATAGCGAGCTGAGGAGTAGGCTCTCAGCTCGGGACTGCCATAATCCATGGCATAGTTGAGCCACTACTCCTTCGATCAGGGGCCCAACGTGTGGCAGATCTAGGGAGATCCCCTTCCTCCCCTAGGAGGAGTGGCATGGGACCCTGCCATAGGAGTCTGCCACAGAAATCTGCGGATTTAGAGACTACAAATGGGTCATGTGCTGGAGACAGAAACACTTGGTCACAGGCTGGAAGAGCACAGAGTTCTGCCAGATATTAGGAGAGAGGAGTGATGGACTGCTTTTCTCTGAGGGCTCACTGAGGAGTGGGGCCCTGAGCTCTTGGCTCCTCCACGGCCAGAAATTGGGAGGCTGCCATTTTCATTCTCATCCTCCAAAGCTGTGCGGAAAGACTTCAGGGAATAAAAGCTACCAAGTGCAAACCCGAGCAGACTACTTAGCCCAGCCCCTGAGCTAAGCCCATCGCCACGGCAGTGCAATTCCTCCTGTGGCAAAGACATTTGAAAAGCAATGCAATCAGTCCCTCCCCAAGAAGATCAGCAAGAACATCCAGCTAAGACCAAATCTACTCATCAGTGAGAACTACAAAGGTCCAGTGCTAGGGGAATACAACACAGAATTCATGGCTTTTCCCCATGATTCCTTAGTTTTTCAAAGTTAATTTTTAAAATTTTTATTTTTTTCTTTTTCTATTTTTTAAAATTTTTCCTTCTTTCCTTTTTCAGCCAATCAATTCATTTAAAAATTTTTTTTAATATCCATTATTACAATCATATTCTATCCCTTCATTGTATTTAACCTTATTTTATATATTTTTATATATATATACACACACAAACACACACATACATACACATATAAGCTTTTCTTTCTTTAAAATTTTGGGGTGCAGAGTCTTCTAACAGACCAAAATATACCCCAAATCTAGTGTATGGCTTTGTTCTATTTACCTGCCTGAACATATTCTTTCCTTTTTTCCTTTTCTTCTTTTTTTCAACCAACTTCTTATCAATTCCTTTTTAAAAATCTTTTCTAATTTTCATTCTTACAGTCATATTCCTTCCCTTCATTGTACTTACCCATATATGTACATCTCTTTAAAATTTTGGGAGGCAGTTTCTTCTAAGAGACCAAAATACATCCAAAAATCTAGCATGTAGCTCTGTTTTATTTACTAGTGTGATCATAGTCTTCTTTTTTTATTCCTCTCCCCCCCTCACCCCCATAGTTTCAGGTCTCTTTTGATATGTTTAGTGTATATTTTTCTGGGGTCACTGTTACCCTGGTAGCATTTTGTTCTCTTGTTCATCTATTTATCTCTGGACAAAATGACAAAATGAAAAAACTCATCTCAAAAAAAAGAACAAGAGGTAATACCAACTGCCAGGGAGCTAATCAACATGGACATTAGCAGGATGTTACAACTAGAGTTCAGAATGACGATTATTTAGATACTAGTTGGACCTGATAAAAGAACAGAAGATACTAGAGAATCCCTTTTTGGAGAAATAATACCTAACCAAGTTGAAATCAAAAAGGCTATTAATGAGGTGCAATAAAAAACGGAAGTCCTAACTGCTAGGATAAATGAGGCAGAAGAGAGAATTAGTGACACAGAAGACCAAGTCATGAAGTATAAAGAAGCTGAGAAAAAGAGAGAGAAACAACTACTGGATCACAAGAGGATAATTCAAGAGATAAGTGATATCACAAAGCAAAACAATATTAAAATAATTGGAATCCCAGAAGAAGAAAGAGAGCGGCAGAAAGCATAATCGAGTAAAATACAGCAGGGAACTTCCTAATTTGGTGAAGGAAACAGGCATCAAAATCCAGGAGGCAGAGAGACTCTCCCTCAAAATCAATAAAAACAGGTCAACACCCCGACATCTAGTAGTAAAACTTACAAACCTAAGAGACAAAGAAAAAATAGTGCAAGCAGCTGGGGACAAGAGGTCTGTGACCTACAATGGTAGAAACATTAGACTGGCAGCAGACCTATCCACAGACACCTGGCAGGCCAGAAAGGACTGGCATGATATAGTCAGGGTACTAAACGAGGAAAAATACACAGCCAAGAATATTATATCCAGCTATGAAGTCACTGAAAGTAGGAGATAAAAACCTTCCAAGACAAAGAGAAACTAAAAGAATTTGTGATCACCAAATCAGCTCTACAAGAAATATTAAAGAGTCCTCTAAGCAAAGAGACAGCCTAAAAGTAACATAAACGAGAAAGGAACAGAGACAAAATATGGTAACAGTCACCTTACAGGTAATATAATGGCACTAAATTCATATCCTTCAATAGTTACCCTGAATGTAAATGGGCTAAATACCCCAATCAAAACACACAGGGTGTCAGATTGGATAAAAAAACAAGACCCATCGATATGCTGTCTGCAAGAGACTCATTTTACACCCTAAGACATCTCTTGATTAAAAGTGAGGGGGTGGAAAACCAGTGGCAATCCTTATATCAGACAAATCAGATCTTAAACCAAAGACTATAACTAAGAAATGAGGAGGAACACTATATCATACTTAAAGGGTCTATCCAACAAGATCTAACAACTGTAAATATTGATGCCCCTAACATGTGAGCAGCCAATTATATAAGCCAATTAATAACAAAATCAAAGAACACATCAACAATAACTTTAACACCCACATTAATGAAATGGACAGGTCATCTAAGCAAAAGATCAACAAGGAAATAAGGGCTTTAAAGGACACACTGGACCAGATGGACTTCACAGATATATTCAGAACTTTCCATCCCAGAGCAATAGAATACACATTCTTCTCTAGTGCACATGGAATATTCTCCAGAATAACAGGGTCACAAATCAGGTCTCAACTGGTACCAACGAGTGGGATCATTCCCCACCTATTTTCAAACAACAATGCTCTGAAACTAGAACTCAACCACAAGGGGAAGTTGGAAAGAACTCAAATGTATGGAGGCTAAAGAGCATCCAACTAAAGAATCAATGGGTCAACCAGGAAATTAAAGAAGAATTTTAAAAATTCTCGGAAAAAAATGAAAATAAAACACAACTGTTCAAAATCATTGGGAGGCAGCAAAGGCACTCCTAAGAGTAAAATATATACCAATACAAGCCTTTCTCAAGAAACAAGAAAGAAAAATACATTATATGTTTATTAAAAAAAAAAAAAAATTTTGGAAGGGGAGGCGAACCATAAGAGACTATGGACTCTGAAAAACAACCTGAGGGTTTTGAAGGGTCAGGGGTGGGAGGTTGGGGGAACAGGTGGTGGGTAATGGGGAGGGCACGTTTTGCATGGAGCACTGGGTGTTGTGCAAAAAGAATGAATACTGTTACACTGAAAAAATAAATAAAATGGAAGCATCTGCAAAAAAAAAAAAAAAAAATTACCAAAAAAAAAAAAAAAGAAACAAGAAAGATCTCAAATACACAACCTAACCCTCCATCTAAAGGAGCTGGAGAAAGAATAGCAAATACAAGCTAAACCCAGCAGGAGAAGAGATATAATAAAGACCAGAGCATGAATCAATGAAATAGAAACCATACAAACAGCAGAACAGAACAATGAAACCAGGAGCTGATTCTTGTAAAGAATTAATAAGATGGATAAACCCCTGGCCAGGCTTATCAAAAAGAAAAGACAAAGGACCAAAGTAAATAAAATCATGAATGAAAGAGGAGAGATCACAACCAACACCAAAGAAACACAAACAATTATAAGAACATATTATGAGCAGGGGCACCAGGGTGGCTCAGTGGGTTTAAAGTCTCTGCCTTTGGCTCAGGTCGTGATCTCATGGTCCTGGGATGGAGCCCCGCATCCGGCTCTCTGCTCAGCAGGGAGTCTACCTCCTCCTCTCTCTCTGCCTGCCTCTCTGCCTACTTGTGATCTCTGTCAGTCAAATAAATAAATTAAAATTAAAAAAAAATATTATGAGCAACTATTATGCCAACAAATTAGACAATATAGGAGAAATGGCTGCATTCCTAAAGATGTTAAACTACCAAAACTGAACTAGGAAGAAATAGAAAAACCTGAACAGACCTATAACCAGCAAGGAAATTGAAGCAGTCATCAAAAATCTCCCAACAAACTACAGCCCAGGGCCAGATGGCTGCCCAGGGGAATTCGACCAAACATTTAAAGAAGAAATAATTACTTCTCTCCTGAAACTATTCTAAAAAACAGAAATGGGAGGAAAACTTGCAAACTAATTTTATGAGGCCAGCATTACCTTGATCCCAAAACCAGACAAAGATAGCACCAAAAAGGAGAACTGCAGACTAATAATATCCCTGATGAATATGGATTCAAAAATTCTCGGGGCGCCTGGGTGGCTCAGTGGGTTAAGCCGCTGCCTTCGGCTCAGGTCATGGTCCCAGGGTCCTGGGATCGAGCCCCGCATCGGGCTCTCTGCTCCGCAGGGAGCCTGCTTCCTCCTCTCTCTCTGCCTGCCTCTCTGCCTAGTTGTGATTTCTCTCTGTCAAATAAATAAAATGTTATAAAAAAAAAAAAAAAAAAAAAAAATTCTCACCAAAATACTAGCTGAGAGGATCCAACAGTACATTAAAAGGTGTATTCACCACGACCAAGTGGGGTTTATTCCTGGGCTACAAGGTTGGTTCAACATTTGCAAATTAATCAATGTCATGCACTACATTAATCAAAGAAAGGACAAGAACCATACGATACTTTCAACAGATGCTGAAAAAGCATTTGACAAAGTAGAGCATCCTTTCTTTTTTTTTTTTTTTTAAGATTTTACTTATTTATTTGAGAGAGA
Source organism: Meles meles (assembly GCF_922984935.1). Taxonomy (NCBI): domain Eukaryota; kingdom Metazoa; phylum Chordata; class Mammalia; order Carnivora; family Mustelidae; genus Meles; species Meles meles. Next base: position 151,578,394 of record NC_060066.1, on the reverse strand, counting down.
GAGCATGAGAGGGGAGAGGTCAGAGGGAGAAGCAGACTCCCTTCTGAGCAGGGAGCCCAATGTGGGACTCGATCCCAGGACTCCAGGATCGTGACTTGAGCCCAAAGCAGTTGCTTAACCAACTGAGCTACCCAGGCGCGCCTACAGCATCCTTTGTTGATCAAAATTCTTCAAATGTCGGGATGGGGGGTACATATCTCAATATCCTAAAAGCCATCTATGAAAAACCCACAGTGAGAATCATTCTCAATGGAGACAAACTGAGAGCTTTTCCCCTAAGGTCAAGAACACGGCAGGGCTGTCCACTATCACCACTGCTGTTCAACATAGTACCGGAAGACTGAGCCTACGCAATCAGACAACAGAAGAAATAAAGGCGTCCGAATCGGCAAAGAAGTCAAACTTTCACTCTTTGCAGATGATATGATACTTTATGTGGAAAACCCAAAATATTCTACCCCAAAACTGCTGGAACTCATACAGGAATTCAGTAAAGTGGCAGGATATAAAACCAATGCACAGAAATCAGTTGTATTTCTATACACCACCACCAAGACAGAAGAAAGAGAAATTAAGTAGTCGATCCTATTTACAACTGCACCCAAAATCATAAGATACCTAGGAATAAATCTAACCAAAGAGACAAAGAATCTGTACTCAGAAAACTATAGAATACTCACAAAAGAAACTGAGGAAAACACAAAGAAACGGTAAAACATCCCATGCTTATGGATTGGAAGAAAAAATATTGTGAAAATGTCTATGCTACCTAGAGCAATCTACAATTTAATACAGTCCCTATCAAAATACCATCAACAGGGGCACCTGGGTGGCTCAGTGGGTTAAAGCCTCTGCTTTTGGCTCAGGTCATGATCCCAGGGTCCTGGGATCGAGCCCCTTGTCTGGCTCTCTGCTCAGAGGGGAGCCTGCTTCCTCCTTTTTCTCTCCCTGCCTGCCTCTCTGTCTACTTGTGATCTGTCAAATAAATAAATAAGATCTTTAAAAAAAAAAAAAAAGTCTTAAAAAAATGCCATCAACATTTTTCAAAGAAACAGAACAAATAATCCTAAAATTTGTACGGAACCAGAAAAGACCCTGAATAGCCAGAGGAAAGTTGAAAAAGAAAAGCAAAGCTGGTGGCATTACATTTTCAGACTTCAAGGTCTACCACAAAGCTGTCATCATCAAGATAGTATGGTACTGGCACAAAAAGACACACAGATCAGTGCAACAGAATAGAGAGCCCAGAAATGGGCCCTCAACTCTATGCTCAACTAATCTTCGACAAAGCAGGAAAGAATGTTCAATGGGAAAAAGACAGTCTCTCCAACAAAGGGTGTTGGGAAAATTGGACAGCCACATGCAGAAGAATGAAAGTGGACTATCTCCTTACATCACACAAAACTAGACTCAAAATCAATGAAAGACTTCGATTTGAGACAGGGATCCATCAAAATCCTTGAGAACACAGGCAGCAACCTCTTCAACCTCAACCACAGCAACTTCTTCCTAGAAACATCGCCAAAGGCAAGGGAAGCAAGGTAAAATGAACTAGTGGGACTTCATCAAGATAAAAAGCTTTTGCACAAAGGAAACAGTCAACAAAACCAAGACAACCAGAAAACTGACGGAATGGGAGAAGATATTTGCAAATAACATACTAGATAAAGGGCTAGTATCCAAAATCTAGAAAGAACTTATCAAACTCAGCACCCAAAGAACAAATACTCCAATCAAGAACTGGGCAGAAGACATGAACAGACATTTCTGCAAAGAAGACATCAAGATGGCCAACAGACACATGAAAAAGTGCTCCACATCACTCGGCATCAGGGAAATACAAATCAAAACCACAATGAGACACCACCCCATACCAGTCAGAATGGCTAAAATTAACCAGTCAGGAAATGAAAGATGTTGGCAAGGATGCAGAGAAAGATGTAGGAACACTCCTACACTGTTGGTGGGAATGCAAGCTGGTCCAGCCACTCTGGGAAACAGTATGGAGGTTCCTCAAAAGTTGAAAATAGAGCTACCCTACGGCCCAGCAATTGCACTACTGGGTATTTACCCCAAAAATACAAATGTAGTGATCTGATGGGACGTGCACCCCAATGTTTATAGCAGCAATGTCCATAACAGCCAACCAATGGAAAGAGCCTAGATATCCACTGGCAGATGAATGGACAAAAAAGATGTGGTATGTATACATGATGGAATATTATCCATCCATCAAAAAATAACATTTTGCCATTTGCAACAACCTGAATGGAACTAGAGGGTATTATGCTAAGCAAAATAAGTCAATCAGAGAAAGACAATTATCAAATGATCTCACTGATACGTGGAATTTGAGAATCCAGGCAGAGGGTCATGGGGGAAGAGAGGAAAAAATGAAATAGGATGAAACCAGAGAGGGAGACAAACCATAAGAGACTGTTAATTTCAGGAAACTGAGGGCTGCTGGAGTGGAAGAGGGTGGGAGAGATCAGGTGGCTGGGTAAGAGACACTGGGGTGGGAATGTGCTATGGGGAGCACTGTGAATTATTTAAGACTGATGAATCACAGACCTGAACCCCTGAGACAAATAATATATTATATGTTAATAAAAAATTAAAAAAATATTCTCTCCGGGGCGCCTGAGTGGCTCAGTGGGTTAAGTCTCTAACTTCGGCTCAGGTCATGATCCCAAGGTCCTGGGATTGAGCCCCGCATCAGGCTCTCTGCTCAGCGGGGAGCCTGCTTCCCTGCCTCTCTGCCTACTTGTGATCTCTGTCTGCCAAATAAATAAATAAAATCTTAAAAAAAAAAAAAAAAAAGATTCTCTCCTTCTCCCTCTGTCTCCCCAACCCTCATTTGCCCACGCTCTGTTCCTCTCAATAATTTTAAAAAATTAAAATGTTTGATTTTATGATATGTATAGTCTATGACAATCAAAAATCTAAAACCAGGGGCACCTCGGTGGCTTAGTCAGTTAGGCGTCCACCTTCAGCTCAGGTTATGATCCTGGAGTCCTGGGATCTAGCCCATTTGGGCTCCCTGCTCAGTGGGGAGTCTCTTCACCCTCTATGTCTGCCCCTACCCCAACTCCTGCTCTCTCTCACCTGTCAAATAATTAAATAAATCTTGAAAAAAGCTTTAGTGGCATCTGGGTGGCTCAATCGGTTAAGTGTCTGCCTATGGCTGAGGTTATGATCCCAGAGTCCTGGGACTGAGCCCCACATCGGATTGAGCCCCACATCCTCTCTCTTTCCCAAATAAACAAAATTTAAAAAAATTTTTTTAAATTTTAAATCAAAAAAGAACAAGTAACCAAAGAAAACGACATATAAACTATAATCATCAAAATCAAAACATTTTGTGCTAAGAACTCCATCAAGATCATGAAAAGACAACCCAAAAAATGAGAAAATATTTGGAAATCATTTGTCTATAAAGTTCTACCTTTGCAACATAATGAAAAGACAATCTAATTTAAAAGTAGGCAAAGGCCTTGAACGTATTTCTGCAAATAAGACATACAAATAGCCAATAAGCACACGAAAAGATGCTCAACATCAGTAGCCATTAGGGAAATACAAACAAGAACCACAAAGATATATCAGTTCATACCCACTAGGATAAATACAATAAAAAGATGGACAGTAGGAACTGGTGGGCAAGGATGTGGTGAAATTACTACCCTCATACATTCTGGGTAGGAATAAAAAATGGTGTAGTTATTTTTTTAAAAATCTGGCAGATCCTCAGTATGTTAACAAAGTTACCCTATGACTCAGGAATTCCACTTGTAGATACACAGGAAAGAAAAAAGAAACAAGTTCACAAAAAAACTTGCTCATAAAAGTTCATAGCAACATCATTCATAATAGGCAAAAAGTGGAAGTAAACCAAACATCCACAAACTGTTGAATGATAAAAGAAAATGCATTATATACACAAGGGAATATTCCTCAGCCATAAAAAGGAGATGCTTAAACATGAATGAAGTTTAAAAACATTATGTTAGGGGCTCCTGGATGGCTCAGTTGGTTAAGCAGGGGCCTTCAGCTCAGGTCATGATCCCAGGGTCCTGGGATCGAGCCCTATATCAGGCTCCCTGCTCGGTGGGGAGCCTGCTTCTACTGCTCCCTCTCCCTCTGCCGCTCTGCCTGCTTGTGCTCTCTCGCCCTGTCAAATAAATAAATAAAATCTTTAAAAAAAACAAAAACAACATTATGCTGAATTTTAAAAAGCCAGTCACAAAAAGTCACGTTATATGATCCCCTTGATATAAAATGTCTAGAACAAATTCATAGGAACAAAAAGGAAACCGGTGGTTGCAGAGACTGGCAGTGGGAGAAGATGGCTAAAAGTGATCATTAATGGGTATGAGGTTTCTTCTTAGAGTAATGAAAGTATTCTGCAGTTAGGTACTAAGATGGCTGCACAGCTTTGTGACTATACTAAAAATCACTGAATTGTACACTTTAAAAGGGGGTATTTTATTATGTCTCAATTTTTATACCATATCTCAATTTTTTAAAAAGATAGGAGATTCTAGGGGCACCTGGGTGGCTCGGCGGGTTAAGCTCAGGTCATGATCTCAGGGTCCTGGGATCTAGCCCCGCATCAGGCTCTCTGCTCAGCAGAGAGCCGGTTCCCCACCCCCCTGCCTGCTGCTCTGCCTACTTCTGATCTCTCTGTGTCAAATAAATACGATCTTTAAAAATAAGAGATTCTAAATCACTTCATGTCAATAAAGTAAGTAAGTTCGACAAAATGGACAAATTCCTTAAAAGATCAGAAACTTACAAAGCTCACCCAAGGAGAAATGTATATACATTAAACCTATCTAAAGAACTCGTAGTTAAAAACTTACTAACGAGTAAAAGTCCAGACCTTGAGGGCTTCACTGGTGAATTCTTACTATACTATGTATTATGCATTTAAAGAAGAAAATACCAATCTACTCAAACTCTTCAAGAAAACTGAAGAATACTTTCTCAACTCACTGTATGAATCCAGCATTATTCTAATACAAAAACTAGACAGACATTACAAGAAAAGAGTACCACAAACCAATGTTCCTCATGAACACAGATGCAAAATTCTAAACAATTTTTAACTTGATTCCAACAATATGCAGGCATACCTCATATTATTACACTTTGCTTCACAAATTGAAAGTCTGTAACAACACTGCCTCAAGTAAGTCTACTGGTGTAGTATTTTCAACAGCATCTGTTTGCTTTCTGTCTCTGTTTTGTATTTCAGTAATTCTCCCAGTATTTCAAACTTTTTCATTACTTTCTATTTGTTATGGTGATCTATAGTAAGTGATTACAACTTGGAGAAAGCTCAGTTGATAGGTAGCATTTTTTAGCAATAAAGCATTTTTTAAATGAAGGTACATACATTGTTTTGTAGATATAATGCTATTGCCACACTTAATATACTACAGTATAAATGTAAATAAAACTTTTATATGCACTGGGAAGCTAACAAATTCATTTGACTTGCTTTATTGAGATATTTGCTTTATTGCAGTGTTCTGGAACCAAGCCTGCTGTATCTCCAAGGTATGCCTGTATAAAAGGATAATACATCATGACCAAATGATGTTCATCTCCAAAATGTACAAGTGTTTAAATGTATTTAAGGTTGATTCAATATAATTTATTTTATATTAACGGACTAAAAAAGAAACCCATAAGTTCTTCTAGCAAATAAAGAGAAGGCATTTGACAACAATCTATATCCCTATCTATAGATAGTGACAGAAAGGAGATGAGTTAGTGGTTGCCAGGGTACGTAAGGGGGGAAAAAGAGAAACAATAGAAGAGATTACAAAAGGGCATGGAGAACTTTGAAGCGTGATGGCTATAATCACTACCTTTACTGTAGTGATGACTGCACAGTGAATATACATGTAGGAAACACATCAAATTACATATTTTAACTTATTGTCCAGGAAATTACTCTTAAATAAAACTATTCCAAAATAAAGCCCCAAAATAAAATACCATTCTAGGTACAGGTTAAAAATCTTAATTTCTTAGAAAATTTTATCTGCGTTGTTCCATCCCTACCTAATTCCACTCTAAGTACTTCCCAGCCACCAACCTGATCTAAACTGCAATCTCTGATCACAAAGGTTTTCAACCATGGTTAAGGGTTAAGTATATAATCATCTCTGGCACTTACAAAGCAGAAGTTTCTTAATCTGTAGGTCTGAAATTCAGTACAGTTATAATTTATGTATTTTTTGTTAATTTTTTTTAAGATTTTATTTATTTGATATATAGAGAGAGATCACAAGTAGACAGAGAGGCAAGCAGAGAGAGAGAGGGGGAAGCAGGCTCCCTGCCGAGCAGAGAGCCCAATGTGGGGCTCGATCCCAGGACCCTGAGATCACGACCCGAGCCGAAGGCAGAGGCTTAACCCACTGAGCCACCCAGGCGCCCCTTTTGTTAATTTTTTAAATTTTATTTTTACTACTTTTAATTTTTTCAAGATTTTATTTATTCATTTGACAGACAGAGATCACAAATAGAGAGGCAGGCAGAGAGAGGAGGAAGCAGACTCCCTGTCAAGCATAGAGCCCGATGTGGGGCTTGATCCCAGGACCCTGGGATCATGACCTGAGCCGAAGGCAGAGGCTTTAACCCTCAGAGCCACCCAGGTGCCCCTACTTTTAACTTTTCTACTGAAGTACAATATACACACAGAAGAAGTGCACAAATTTTAAAATGTCAGCTTGAAGAATTACTACAAAACATAGGTATATATACATATATTTTTTTTTTAAGTTTATTTTTAAGTAATCGCTATACCCAGCGTGGGTCTAGAACTCAAGACCCCAAGAGGCATGTATTTTTTTTAAGAGTTCAAGGATGGGGGCACCTGGGTGGCTCAGTAGGTTGAGGCTCTGCCTTCAGCTCGGGTCATGATCTCCAGGTCTTGGGATCGAGCCCCGCATCGGGGTCTCTGCTCAGTGGGGAGCCTGCTTCCTCCTCTCTCTCTCTGCCTGCCTCTCTGCCTACTTGTGATCTCCCTCTCTCTCTCTGTTAAATAAGAGTTCCAAGGATGATTTTGATGAACAGCCAAGGATTAAAATTATTACCTCTGCCTCAAGCATCTTTTATACTCCTTTCTTTTTGCTCAGCTAACATTTATCTGGCCCTTCAAGTCACAAATCAAATGCAACCACATCCTCCCTGCAAGAAGCTATGTGTTCTCATACTAGTGAGCATATACGGTATTTTTCAAACTGTTTAAGGCAAAAAGTCTTAAGTTACATGCTAGAGAAAAAGAACAAAGTGAAACTAGTTAAAAACAAGTATACCGACTGCATGATAAAGAGCCTGCCTACCCCCTTTGAACTATCCCACTAGGAGATTAAAAATTACAACTTACTATACTCATTTATTTTCTTGTTTGTTTCATTCATCAAAACTATTTTATAGCAAGGCCTCTCTTACTCTTTCTTTCTCTGGTGCACAGAAAACATTCATTTAACATTATTATTGGGACAGTATCCAAATGGAATAAATATGGAGGATAAGTCAATATGAGGAGAAAAAAGTTTGAGAAAAGGGGAATAGTACCTATGGGGCACCAAAATAGAAAAAGACTAGGCATATCGGAGGAACTGGAATGAGGCCAGTGAGGCTGGACCCTAGTTAATAAGCATCATGAAATAAGCTTTAAAGCAGACATCTGCTAGAGAGTGAAGGACTTGTAAGCCATAGTAAAAATTTGATCCTGTTTTTTATTTACTTTTTAAATTTTATTTTTAATGTAATTTGGATTATTTATCCTACTGAAGATTTTTAAAGAGGGGAATGACACAATCTGATCCACATTTTTTAAAAGACCATCCTGCCAGGGCACCTGGGTGGCTCAGTGGGTTAAAGCCTCTGTCTTCAGCTCAGGTCATGATCCCAGGGTCCTGGATCGAGCCTCGAATCGGGCTCTCTGCTCAGCAGGGAGCCTGCTTCCTCCTCTCTCTCTGCCTGCCTCTCTGCCTACTTGTGATCTCTGTCTGTCAAATAAATAAATAAAATCTTTATAAATAAACAAATAAATAAATAAAAATAAAAGACCATCCTGCCTACTGTGTGAATGTCAACTCAAGAGCATAATAGGAAGGGACCAAGAGTGTAACAATAAATGTGATTAAAAGGAAATAAATGAGGGGCATTGGGGTGGCTCAGCTGGTTGAACAGCTGCCTTTGGCTCAGGTCATGATCCCAGAGTCCTGGGATGGAGCCCCACGTTGGACTCCCTGCTTAGAAGAGAGCCTTCTTCTACCCTGCCTGCCGCTCCCATTGCTTGTGCTTTCTCTCTCCCTTTCCATGTGTCAAATAAATAAAATCTTTAAAAACATAAAAATAAAAATAAAAGAATAAAAATTTAAGTAGAAAAGTGACAATATCCAATGCTTTCACTCATTTTCATTCATTCAACAAGCATTAATTAAGACAAGCTGTAGTCCTGGCACTGTTCTAGGCAATGGGAATGTAAAGCAAAGTTCCTGCTTTCACAAAACTTAAATATATATTTTTAAAGATTTATTTGTTTATTTGACAGAGAGAGAGAGCGTGCAAGTGTTAGCACAAGCAGGGGGAGTGGGAGAGGGAAAAGCAAGCTCCATGCTGAGCAGAGAGCCCAACTCACGGCACAATCCCAGGACCCTGAGATCATGACCTGAGTCAAAGGCAGATGCTTAACCAACTAAGCCACCCAGGCACCCCACAAAGCTTATATTTTATATTAACAGTTCAACAGATAAACTGTGTCGTGTGATAAAACTACAAAAAATAAAGCAAGGGAAGACAATGAAAAATGATGGAGTGGTTAGGGAGAATTGTATAATGACCTAACATTTAAACAGCGATTATGTAGGTAGTGGGGCCTGGTAGGCCACAGTTACAAACTCTGAATTTTATTCAGAGCAAGATGAAAGCCACTGGAGAATTTTGATCAAGGAAAGAAACATGATCTGACTTTCATTTAAAAGGATAGTTTGAAGAGCCGTGTGCAGAACAAATGTAGGCAGCAAGAGTAGAAAGTCAGAGGATGGTCTTGGAGACTATTACTGCTATTAGAGAAATAATGGTGCAACATCAGTCAAAGTGTTAAATTATCTACTCCAACACAGCTTTTGAAGGCAGGTCCAACAGAATTCCCTTATTGGATGTGGAGCTTCAAGAAAAATCTTGAATGAATTTCAAGATTTCAAAGAATGAATCTTAAACATTATTATTAAACATTATTCCTCTGCTCAGGGAATACTCCTAAAAATGTTGTCCTAGTCCTGCATTTGTTACTGCCTTCTTTCATCCTTCCACAGTAACTTCACTAATGCTGAGAACTTTTAAATCTGTACGTCAGCTTCTACATTTCCCTTCAGAGGTTCAGTTCCGTATATCCAACTGCCTGCTGGACTCTACAAAAACCTCAAATTCTACCTGTTCAAACAGAATTCACCATCTTTCTTTCAGCCCCACTAGCAATATCTGGTTCCTCAATCAGAATTACTTATTTAATGAATGATACTACCAAATCTTCTACTGACCGAACCAAAACCCCAGGAGCAAGCTTTCTAATTCCCCTTTCCTCTACCATCCAATCCACACCTTCCATATGCATACCCAATCATTTATCATATGGAGGGGGCTGACACAGGATGTGCATTTTAATGATGTCACAGCACAAGGTTTAAGGAATTTATTTATTTATTTTTTTTTTTTTTTAAGATTTTATTTATTTGACAGAGAGAGATCACAAGCAGGCAGAGAGGCAGGCAGAGAGAGGGGGAAGCAGGCTCCCGCTGAGCAGAGAGCCCGACGCGGGACTCGATCCCAGGACCCTGAGATCATGACCTGGGCCGAAGGCAGCGGCTTAACCCACTGAGCCACCCAGGCGCCCCGGTTTAAGGAATTTAGTTTGCTTTCTTTGACTTACAGTATAGACAGCATTGAGTAACAGATTAGTAAATGCTCTAATATTTCTTTTAAAATAATCCAAGGGATAAAAATCTTCAGCCAAAGGCTGTATTCTTTTTTGTGTTTTTTTTTTAAAGATTTTATTTATTTGACAGAGAGACACAGATGACAAGTTGGCAGAGAGAGGGGGGGAAGCAGGCTCCCTGATGAGCAGAGAGCCCGATGTAGGGTTCGATCCCAGGACCCTGACATCATGACATAAGCTGAAGGCAGAAGCTTAACCCACTGAGCCACCCAGATACCCCCGAAGACTATATTCTTTCTAGACGTAGAAAACCTCAAGCTAATTCTCAGAACATGAATAGTCCACAGAAGCATAATTTATGAATCACAGCTGAAGTTGTGAAAGCAGCATAAGTCAACAAAGGCAAGTAAGAACAGAAGTTTTCAAACAAACTCAGAAGGCAACAATGTCCATGTGTGTGGGTATAAAAGAAGAGATAATTTAAGAAACTGACAAAGAACCATGAGAGAGGACAGAAACCTAAAAAGAGTAACATAAAGAATTAAACCCTGTGTTTGTGCTACTGGGTCCCAAAAACTGATCTTTAATGAAATGAGTAAAGTACAGAAAACATATCTCATGTTCTATTAAAGCCAGGATCTATTCAATTTAAAGAATTACTTTACTCTGAATTTATGCCATTCTACTTTTTTGGTGTGAAAGGACTTTTCTGTAAATTATTTAATGTCATTTTTTAACAAATTAAAAGTTGGCCATCCCACACTGATTCCAAAAATGTTTTTTAAATTATACTGTACCGGTCTACACATTTTTAAAACTGCTGTTAACTAAATACAATAACTTAAAATCAGTGAGGTTGTAATTACACTAATTATGATAGCACATAAAGTAAGTGTTAAAAAGGATTACCCAAATGTCATTTCTAAATATTACACAACAATCCTACTTCATATTAGTAGATTCAAAGAGTACTAAACAAAGTAAAAACATAAAAACAAGTGAATCCAAAGAGAAAAATGGGAATTCTAAAAACCATTCAGAAAAACATAAATAAAATGATTAAAAACACACTCAAAAGTAACTTTTCTATAACCTATAGATTCATTAACCATTAGAGACTAATTCCCATTTTCTTCCTATGACTCTTAAAAGAGTTATATGATTTGTATGTGATGATTCAGTTTATTCCATACTTCTCAAAATATATTATTTATTCCTGTGTTAGTAATTTTAGGCCATAAAAAATGAACTTTTATTTTATTTAGGTATTGTTTATTTTAAGGAGTATTAGGGAAAAGTGCATGACACCAATCATTTTATAAAAAGATTTTTTAATTCAGGCGAGGCAAAAAAGGTTAAGTCAAAGAAAAGTCTAAAGTATGGATTATATCCAGACACAACAAAAACAATAAAATTAGAGGGATTAAAGTTTGAAAGACAGTGTCATTACTATACACTCTAAACACACAAAAAACTGTTTTTCATAAACATCTAACTCCACATAGAAGATAAATTCCAAAGTGTTGATAAAAATCCATAAGTGGCTATCTCATTTTCCCACTGATTTACAAACTCAACTTCAACAGAAAATCTGTTGACCCCAAATACACAAACCTTTCTATGAAAACTGCCTCTTAAAAATGGATTTTAAATAAATATATAGCAACAAGAGAAAGAGTTCATTTCAATAGTGCCCATTTTACAAGGAAGGGAACTGTAAAAGGAAATCATACAGGAGGTACTTTGACTAAGAACATTTTTTTTTTAAGATTTTATTTATTTATTTGACAGAGAGAGATCACAAGTAGATAGAGAGGCAAGCACAGAGAGAGAGAGAGAGAGAGAGGGAAACAGGCTCCCTGCTGAGCAGAGAGCCTGATGCGGGACTAGATCCCAGGACCCCAAGATCATGATCTGAGCCGAAGGCAGCGGCTTAACCCACTGAGCCACCCAGGCGCACCTGACTAAGAACATTTTAAAGGTCTCTATTAAGTTTTCCAACTTCAAAAAATGGACCTCATTAAAAAAAAAAAAAAATACCCTCAATATAGTTTTAAATTTCCTTTGACTATAAAGACTATTTCTTATTTCCTATTTGCCCAGACTTAGCATCAAAAAACTTCACCCAGAAATACTTAAGGCTAGGTACTTGTAGATTTCTGGGTCTTCTGATCTTTTCCCCTTGACTATAAAGTCATTATAGTTTTGCACTTCATCTTGGAGTAAGCTTCTTACAAATAAGAATAAATTCAGCGTATTTTTCCCTTTCTAGAGGTGAAATTTGAAGTCACTCTGTAACAGCTAACTGAGCCAGACTCAAGGAGTCTAGTGGTTTGTAAACAAACCATTAGCTGTTCTTAATTATATATCAACAAAGCATGTTTATTTCTGTAGTAGAAATTCTGGCTTACTGAGCAAATTAAAGAAACCTAGGAAGACTGGGAAAGAAGATATTTGAAAACAGTGACTATCCACAAAACTCAGTCTCTGGAAAATTCTGCAAACATGAACCAAAGGTAATTTATCTATATGGTGTTAATCCACCTACAGAATACACTTGAAAGATATCGGGGTATACTGGGGGAAAAAATTAAGTTTTAGATTCCCATCCAATCTCAACAACTTACTAGTTATGTGACCTTGAGTGATTAACCTCTGATACTCAGTCCTCATCTGTGAAATGGGAAAAAAAGCATTCTGACACACAGAATGGTCCTGAGAATTAAATCAAAGAATTTATATAAAGTACCCCCATATCAGTACATAATCACTAGATGCGTATGACTATTGACATTAATTATGTCTACTTTGCCAGTCACTACACCTTATTTGCCTTATCTCATTTAAAACTCTCAAAATCCTGGGGCTCAGTAGATTACGTTCAGGACTCCTGATTTCAGCTCAGATCATGATCTCAGGGTCCTGGGATCCGACTGCATTGAGCCCCATGTTGTACCCCCTGGAAAGAAATAAATCCTTAAAACTTTCAAAATCCTATAGAGGTAGGTACCATTACTATTCCCATTTTACAGACAAGAAAACTGAGGCTTAAAAAAGTTAAATACCTTACACAACACTACACAGCTAATTAAGTGGCAGAACATAGAGTCTTAACCACTCTACTGATACTGTGCTTTATGGTAACGAAAAAACTTTCTCGTTACGCTTTCACAATAACCTCAAAAATCAGCAAGGCATCATCTTCATTTCCTATGCATAGCAACAAACTCAAGGAATATTTATCATCACACAATTAATGGAGTCAGAATTTAAACCTAGATCTTACTGCCTAAACCAGGGTTTAATCCATGAGACTCTGTTGCTCTCTGCATTATGATAATAATTCTATAAAACTGTGAAAGAACTTTTTCCAGGAGAAAATAAAATAGGTTATGTCTGAAAAACAGATGATACATGATCTTAAGGTAATGCTTCCTGCAAATGGCAGTCAACATTCATGGTTTCCAGAAGATAAAGATTTACTTGAGAATATCCGTAACAACTTTATAATACTTATATAAGCCCTGTGCTGATCAAAAGCAGAAGGTATTTTGACAGATCAGGTCTATTACTGTTTTCTGTTGTATGTTTCTTGTTTAACAAATGACATCATTTAACATAGAACTACAGAAGAGAGTTTAATACTTCTTTGCAAATCAATTTCCTACAAAGTCATTCCCTCTCTGTGTTCATAAACAGGGAAAGGAAATCCACTTATGAAAAGGTGTCAGGCCCAAATACAATGCACTGTATGAAGTCTGATACTGAGAGTGCCCATAATTGTACTTATTTATCTCCTAGAAAACTTAAGCCCATTAAATAGTTATTACTAAATATATAGTACTGAAACAATATGAGCAACCAAGGATTTTTTTAAATATTTTTATTTATTTGACAGAGATCACAAATAGGCAGCGAGGCAGGCAGAGAGAGAGGAAAGGAAGCAGGCTCCCTGCTGAGCAGAGAGCCTGATACCGGGCTGGATCCCAGGACCCTGGGATCATGACCTGAGCCGAAGGCAGAGGCTTTAACCAACTAAGCCATCCAGGCGCCCCCGCAACCAAAGGATTTTTAAGATCAAAACTAAATTCTAGAATTACCTTTAAGTTTTAGTCATCATAATATTTCTAAATGTTCAAAAGAATTAAGTTGGGGGCGCTTGGGTGGCTCAGTCATTTAGCATCTGCCTTTGGCTCAGGTCATGATCCCAGGGTCCTGGGATCAAGTCCCGAATCGGGCTCCCTGCTCAGCTCCACAGGAAGCCTATACACCAGTAAGAACAAGGCAACCTAATATTTTTTAAATGGGTAATGATTTGACCAGACATTGCACACACACAAAAGAGATTAGATTAGACAATCAACATGAAATGATGCTCTACTTTATTGGTCATCAAGAAACAGAAATCAAAATCCAAGTGACTAAGATTTTTTTAAAAAGACAAAACCAAGTACTGACAAGAATGTGGAACAACGAAAACTCTGATATGCTACTGTAAACTGATATAACCACTTTAGAAAACTGTTTGACAATATCAATTTAATAAAGCACACTGTCCAACTCAACCATTTCAATCCTAGGTATATACCCAATAGAAATACATACACAGGGAAAAAAATGCACACATAGGTACAACTAAAGACATGTACAAGGATGTTCACAGTAGCACTATTTGTGCCTACCCAAATGCTCATGAACAACAGATAATTTGTATTACACACCAATGAAACAAGCTTAAAGTTCATACAATAATATAAAGAGCTTATAAGTATACTGTTTTCCCAAAAAAACACAAAGGCATACTGTTAAGTTTACATTTGAGAATGATAAATGTGTGATGATGCAGTTAATTTAAGCATGGCTGAGCTCACCTACATGTACACAAGTGCATGCATGCATACACACATACACACACACACATATGACATAAGCAGCACCAATTATCGTTCCTCCAAGAGAGCTGGTCTATGGCTAATGAGCATACAGCCAAACAGACAAAATTCTCTCAAGGGTAATGAAAACTAAGGCTGAAACTCTCAGTGGCCAAGCAACAGAAAGTAGCAGTGCCCTAAAAGGACATCACTCAAATATTCTGATTTAGTTCTGCCTGAAGCCAGATAACAACCTGAACTTTTTAATTTCATCAGTCAAAAAAAAAAAAAAAAATCCCCTTAGTTGACTGATGACTTAGAAGAGAAGAAATGAGATGAGAAAGTATCTATATATCAATAGAAGGTCCCAAGTAGCCTGGTTATTCTTAGAACAGAAGAGCTTGGAAATGATTCTTAGACCAGCAAGACTGATTCATTCCAAGATGCATTAATTGAGCACATGGTATGTACCATGCATTTACCATGATTAACAAAATCTCAGCTCTGCACAACCACTCATCTTTAGTGGACATTTGCAATCTAAGTATGTATTAATAATTCAGCCAAGCCTATGTGAAATGTTTGATGTAACGATCCCTCTATCATCTTCAATTATTTTAAAGATTTTATGTGAGAGCAAGACAGAGAGAGGGAGGGAGGAGCAGGGCTCTGAGCAGGGAACCCAGTGCGGGCAGGACTCAATCGCAGGACCCTGGGATTATGACCCAAGCCAAAGGCAGACACTTAACCAACTGAGCAACCCAGCCGCCTCTTTTTTCTTCAATTTTTGTAAATGTTTCCTTTTATCATCTTGCAGTTTCCTCACTAAAGACCCTTTCATAGCTATTATGTATATCTTGAAATGTTTACAAATAATTATGATCTTAAGTGCTGGCTTTATTTTTTTTTCAAAGATTTTATTTATTTATTAGTCAAAAAGAATAAAGAGAGAGGGAGGCAGGCTCCCCACCAAGCAAGAAGCCCAACATGTGACTCGATCCCAGGACCCTGGGGATCATAACCTGAGCCAAAGGCAGATGTTTAACCAACTGACCCAACAGGCATCCCAAATGCTTGCTTTAAAATAAAGACACCCTCACATTTATAATAGTTTTAAATTCAAATTTCATAATGCAGTATTTAGAACAGTTATACATTTGTCAATTAAATTAAGGGAAAAAATTAAACTTCCATTCATTTCATTGATTTTATCTTTAAGGATGGTTAATTTAATGCTAGTTAAGTATAATGTCAGTTTCTTTAAAACCCAGTCACAGGCAATAAATGATTATGTAACCCTTTCTAAAACCCATGCTCCGGGGCGCCTGGGTGGCTCAGTGGGTTAAGCCTCTGCCTTCGGCTCAGGTCATGATCTCACGGTTCTGGAATCGAGCCCCACATGGGGCTCTCTGCTCAGCAGGGAGCCTGCTTCCCCCACTCTCTGACTGCCTCTCTGCCTACTTGTGCTGTCAAATAAATAAATTAATGGAAAAAAAAGCCATGCTCCATCTGTCCTAAGAATTCTCAATTGTCTGGGACGCCTGGGTGGCTCAGTTGGTTAAGCAGCTGCCTTCGGCTCAGGTCATGATCCTAGCGTCCTGGGATCGAGTCCCATATCGGGCTCCTTGCTCGGCAGGGAGCCTGCTTCTCCCTCTGCCTCTGCCTACCTCTCTGCCTACTTGTGATCTCTCTCTCTGACAAATAAATAAATAAAATCTTAAAAAAAAAAAAAAGAATTCTCAATTGTCTTGGTAAGCAAAACAATCAAGAAAAACAAGACTAGGAAAAGTGTCAAGAGAAAAAATAATCAAGATGAGACAAACCAAGGTAAAGATTCATGATGAGTTACGATATTTTACCATTCCTTTATCAGGACTGAGTCTTTCTAGAAATATTTTTGAATAAGGACTGAATATCAAAATGCAAACAACTTGCATCTTAGATGTATAGCAATTCCTCCAAGTTCTTGCATTTTTACTGTCATTCTTTCTCAGAGAGGACAAAAGTTTTCATTAGTGCATTCATCTACCTCTAAGCGGATGTTCCACCACCTTTAGGAATCTACAGAGTCAGTTAAGCATCCAATTCTTGAGTTTGGCTCAGGTCATAATCTCAGGCTCCTAAGATCTAGCCCCTCCAGAGAGTCTACTTGAGATTCTCTCTCTCCCTGTCCCACCCTCCACTCACACGCATGCACTCTAAGCAAATAAATCAATATTTAAAATGCACGATACTGCAAAATATTAATGCATTCTCACAAGCATAGAGCAACACAATTCAATTTACTATTTCATCTGTGTAGGGTATTTTTCTGTTTTTTAAAGCTTTATTTATTTGAGTGAGCTCTACACCCAGGGTCGAATCCACAACCCAGAGATGAAAAATTGAATGCTCTACTGACTGAGCCAGCCAGACATTCCCTAGCATACTTTTCTAGTAAGTTCCCTCTTTTCTTTCAGTTTTCTGATCAAATATCACATCAGGCTTCCCTAACCACTTACAGATTATATTCCTTGCCTCCACACAACTAAAATCTGTATCCCGGGGCGCCTGGGTGGCTCAGTGGGTTAAAGCCTCTGCCTTCGGCTCAGGTCATGATCCCAGGGTCCTGGGATCGAGCCCCGCATCGGGCTCTCTGCTCAGCAGGGAGCCTGCTTCCTCCCTCTCTCTGTCTGCCTCTCTGCCTACTTGTGATCTCTGTCAAATAAATGAATAAAATCTTTCAAAAAAAAATAATAAAATCTCTATCCCTATTACACCACTTTCAGCTTTTTCCACAGCACTTACCACCATCTGATGTATGTATTAAGTTGAACCATAAGAAAGAGCCAATCTTCCAAGTCAAAAAGGCCAAATAATACCAATTTAATAAGGTCCAACCAAATATTTGCTTGTTCTGTCTCTCAGAACTTGAATATAAGTTCTACTAGAAGGACTTATCTATTTTATTCACTTTTACAATCCAGAGCTACTCTCAAACTTGATGCTCAATACATATTAACAAAATAAATAATTATTATACAATCATTATTAGAGATAGCCTTAATACAAAGTACAAATACAGCTTACCCATTTCACTTCACATACTGGTACATTCCCTTCCATTCTTATTTACATGTGCATTTTTAAATCAAAATTCACAAATACACATTTACTTTTTATATCCTTCTTCCCTGCCCCTCCCCACTCAATATGCACATGATTAAAGTCTTAAAACTGTTCATAGCTGTACAGAAATCTTATAAGTAGTCTCTAATTTATCCATTCTCTTAGGACACAGGCTGCTTCTGATATTGTACTATTTACTATAAACAAACCTCTGATGAATGTCCTTGTACATTCTATGTCTGCATCTGTAATCAAACCTTCAAAACAAACTTACTAGGTCATAGGATATGAATTTTTTTAGGCCCCTGATGGGAGACCATCAGGTTGCTTTTAAGATAAGCTGTATCTGAGGGGCGCCTGGGTGGCTCAGTGGATTAAGCCGCTGCCTTCGGCTCGGGTCATGATCTCAGGGTCCTGGGATCGAGCCCCGCATCGTCGGGCTCTCTGCTCTGAAGGGAGCCTGCTTCCTCCTCTCTCTCTGTCTGCCTCTCTGCCTACTTGTGATCTCTCTCTCTGTCAAATAAATAAATGAAATCTTAAAAAAAATAGCAACCAATCTCTCTCTATTCCTAGACCGCCAACCCCTCTTACTCTGGTATATGTTTGTGCATCACTCACTACATTCTAAAAAGATAAGCTGTATCTGAGGCACCTGGATGGCTCAGTCCATTAAGCGTCTGACTCTTGATTTCAACTCAGTTCATGATCTCAGGGTTGTGAGATCAAGCTCTGCGCCATGTTCCAGGCTGGGTGTGGAGCCTGCTTGAGATTCTTTCCAGTGCGCCTGGGTGGCTCAGTTGATTAAGCAACTGCCTAGGGCTCAGGTCACGATCCTAGAGTCCCAGGACTGAGTCCCCCCCATTGGGCTTCTTGCACAACGAGGAGTCTGGTTCTCCCTCTGACCTCTCCCCTTCTCATGCTCTCTAATAAATAAAATCTTTAAAAAAAAAAAAAAAAAAGATTCTTTCTCTCCCTCTTCCTTTGCCCCTCCTCCTCTCAAATAATTCTTTCTAAAAAACCCTTCATTATATTTTTAAAAAACTATATTTAACAAAACTCCTAAATTTATATAGAAGTGACTTTGCCAAAAAATGCATTAAAATAGGGGCACCTGGGTGGCTCAGTGGGTTAAAGCCTCTGCCTTCAGCTCAGGTCATGATCTCAGGATCCTGGGATGGAGCCCTGCATCAAGCTCTCTGCACAGCAGGAAACCTGCTTCCCCCTCTCTCTCTCTGCCTGCCTCTCTGCCTACTTGTGAGCTCTGTCTGTCAAATAAATAAATAAAATCTTTAAAACAAAAACTAAACAAAAAAGTCTTAAAAAAATAAAATAAAATAAAAATAACCTAGACTTTAAAAAAAAAAAAATCAAACCTGAAGATGGCATGTCATAAATCATAAACATAGCAGAAATCAATAAAGGTTAAAAGGGACATTTTCTAGAAACTCTAACAAGGCACTCAGATATTCTACTCAAGGCTACAGAAGAGTTATAAATGCTGATTCTGAGATATTACAATTTACTTAAGGAAAAATTTTTGTATCTGAAAACCAGAGTAATTTGACATTTGAGATAGCAATGTTTATCAGAGAACACACAGATGCCAAATTCCAAAACCTGATTATCAGAACTTCAGATTAAACATATCCCTCAGGAACCATTGCCAAAAACACCATTTCATTCCACTGTTTTAAGCGCACAGTCCAACCTCCCACAGTAAGAAAACCCACGCTGTAAAACATTATTTACCAAGGAACAAAGGACATAAAAATATGCCAAGTGTCATCAAGCTTCCCTACTAAGCATTCTACGTTCTCCTGCCTTTCAAGAGTCTATTTTCCAGTTTAATACCAAACACCACTGAAGTCCTTTATCTTCTTATAAACTTTCTTCTTACAAGACCCCTTTTCCTAATCAGTATGTTCATCAAAAGATAAAAGCATCAAGGGGCGCCTGGGTGGCTCAGCGGGTTAAAGCCTCTGCCTTCAGCTCAGGTCATGATCCCAGGGTCCTGGGATCGAGCCCCGCATCGGGCTCTCTGCTTGGCTGGGAGCCTGCTTCCTCCTCTCTCTCTCTCTGCCTACTTGTAATCTCTATCTGTCAGATAAATAAATCTTTAAAAAAAAAAAAAAAGATAAAAGCATCAAAATAGTACAGCAGATACCTAAGTTGGACATTCCAAATTAAATCCTGCTTTATTTATACCTAAGCCACTTTTCACGATTTTAATTTTTCACTATCCTTATCCAGAATAAATTAATGTACTTTCATTCCAATTCTTTAAGATTTTATTTATTTCAGAGAGAGAAAGATAATGACAGAGATAGTGACAGAGAGCACAACTGGGGAGAGAGGGAGAAGCAAGCTCCCCGTGAGCAGGGAGCCTGACACGGGCTCAATCCCAGGACCCCGGGATCATGACCTGAGTTGAAGGCAGATGCTTAAATGATTGAGCCACCCAGGCACCCCTCATTCCTATTATTTTAAGTATATGTGCTACCAAAGCGAGCACTAAATTAATGTATTTATTTCAGCATAAATTTCTTCATACAGAGCCATGGAAATTTATACTAATCGATGAAAAAGTCAGTACAGATACACATATTAAATTAACCACACAAACAAGATGACCTAAATTTTATGATAAAAATTATATGATTCTGTATTTCATAAAAAGAGCAGTAAAAATATTGAGGTTTAAAATCTCTCAAAAATTAATACTACATGACATCATTTACATAAAGTTTGAAATTAAAGAAGACTATGCTGTCAAAAGTCAGGATAAGGTGCCTGGGTGGTTCAGTTGTTAAGCATCTACCTTCAACTCAGGTCATGGTCCCCAGGTCCTGGGATGGAGCCCACCATCGGGCTCCCGGCTCCACAGGAAGTCTTATTCTCCCCTCCCATTCCCCCTGCTTGTGTTCCCTCTCTCACTGTCTCTGTCAAATAAATAAAATCTTAAAAAAAGAAAGAAAGAAAGAAAGAGAACTAAGCTTAAAAAAAGAAGTGTCAGGATAAAGGTTACTCTTGGGATGGGAAAGCAGAAAGCGACTGGAAGAAGGTATTGCTAATGCGCTCTTTCTTGCTCTAGTTGCTGGTTACTTGGGGAGTGTTCAGTTTCTGAAAACTCACTGGGCTATCCACTTAATAATGATAATGTTTTACATATGTACATATATATGTGCCACACGTCAATAAAAATGTTTTTAAAAGTTAATTATATTTGAGGGACACCTGGGTGGCTCACTCAATTAAGCAGCTGTGTTCGGCTTGGGTCATAATCCCAGTGCCCTGGGATCGAGTCCCATATAGGACTCCTTGCTTGGCAGGAATCCTGCTTCTCCCTCTGCCTCTGTCTGCCACTCTGCCTGCCTGTGCGCTCGCTCGCTCTCTCTCTCTCCCCCACTCTGACAAATAAATAAAAATTTTAAAAATCTTTTAAAAAAAGTTAATTACATTTGAAACTAACAGCAGGATAAGCAAGAAGCCAGAAAACTAAATTTAAAGCAAAGATATACCAATAGGGACCAATGCAGCCTGCTACTTTTTTTTTCTTTTCTAAGCAACAAACTATTAGATCCCTGAGATTATACAAAATCAAACTCCTCTAAAAGTCCCTATCAAATCCAGCTAGTTCTTCCCCCAAATGCAAAGGTTTCTCTTTTCAGTCCCTACACCACTACACACTGCAAGCTCTTAACCAAGTCATCAGTTCCATTTTTACTTTGGAACTTCCGTCTCTGACCTTCATCTCCTTCTATTTTTCCTATCCCGAGATAAATTTTCCAAGTCTCCTCCCCTTCATTTTCTCAGGCACTGTGAATCCTCTCTGCACCTCCCAAAATGTACATGTCCATTTCTTATCCTCTCCCCACAGGTAAAATCATATTATAACTCAGATTATTTTAACCTATAAAGTTTTATATCTCTAGCCCAACCTCCATTCCAAACTTCAATCTACCATACCCTGTGCTCTCAATCTAGAGGTTTCAAAAGTACCTTTTATTCAACAAGCACAAATCTCCAGTCATTTTCTTCCTATTCCAAAAATATTATCTTCTCCGTATCTCAACAATCTCAATCAAAAACCATCTAACTATCCAAGCTAAAAACTTTCAGGGCACCGGGGTGGGTTAGTTGATTAAGTGCCTGCCTTCAACTTAGGTCATGATCCCAGGGTCCTAGGACAGAGCCCCACGTTGGGCTCCCTACTTAGAGGAGTGCCTGTTTCTCCCTTCCCCTTGGTCCCTCTCCCCGCTTATTCTCTCTCTATAAATAAAATCTTGCAAAAAAAATTTCATTTCAGATGGGGCATCTGGGTGGCTCAGTCACTGAGCATCTGCCTTCATGATCTCAGGGTCCTGGGACCAGACCCCGCTTTGGGCTCCTTGCTTGTCGGAGAGCCTGCTTCTCACTCTCCCACTCCCCCAGCTTATGTTCCCTCTCTCACTGTCTCACTGTGTCTCTGTAAAATAAATAAAAATAAAATCTTTAAAAAACAAAACTTTCAGATATCTTAACTCTTTGCTTTTCCCACCAATACACAATCAAACTATCTTTTTTTTTTTTTTAAGATTTTATTTACTTGTCAGAGAGAGAGAGCAAACACACAAACAGGCGGAGCAGCAGGCAGAGGGAGAAGCAGGCTCCCTGCTGAGCAAGGAGCCCAGTGTGGGACTCAATCCCAGGACCCCAGGAGCATGACCTGAGCTAAAGGCAGACGTTTAACCAACTGGGCCACCTAGGCATCCCCAAACTAATTATTCTTTTAAAATGTCTTGTACTGTTTCTTTTTCTGTCCTACTGTTACTGCCCCCAACATCACCCTATTTGAACAACTTTAACAGTCTAATTGTCTGTGATTATAATCTATTCTTTACCTGTTCACAAAATACCTGTTTTAATAAATCCAGCCCCGATTCTGATTTTTTCAGTCCCCCCCCAAAATAAAAAAAGACAATGATTTTTCCCCCATCTTCAATGGAAAACTCTTCTTCCTCAAAGCCCAAATCCATCAGAATTAAATACCTTCTCTTTTGCTCCCACAAGGCTTAATTCTTCTAGTACAGAATTTATAATGTATAATTTGTCACGTCTATATTCCCTACTTGATTATTGGCTCCTTAAAGGAGCAGAGCAATTCATTTTTTTTTCCTCTTAGTACAATGCTTTAAAATTGGTTTGAAAACTGGACACAGAATTCTGCTCATACAACTTTTTTAAAGATTTTTTTTTTTTTATTTATTTATTTGACAGAGAGAGAGAGATCACAAGTAGGCAGAGAGGCAGGCAGAGAGAGAGGAGGAAGCAGGCTCCCTGCAGAGCAGAGAGCCCGATGTGGGGCTCGATCCCAGGACCCTGAGATCATGACCTGAGCCGAAGGCAGCGGCTTAATCCACTGAGCCACCCAGGTGCCCCTCATACAACTTTTTTAAATCTGAATTCCATACTTTTCTTTTAATTCTTCACTTTTAAACAACTCACACTGTAAGTTCCTGCCTGTGGTTTCCAGAAAAATTTTCAAAGTTGCTTTAGTTGTATCTATCCTTACCAATGAGTTGTTCTGGGCGCCTGGGTGGCTCAGTGAGTTAAAGCCTCTCTGCCTTCAGCTCAGGTTATGATCCCAGTGTACTGGGATGGAGTTATACTGGGATGGACTCCCACATCAGGCTCTCTGCTCAGTAGGGAGTCTGCTTCCTCCTCTCTCTCTGCCTGCCTCTCTGCCTACTTGTGTCTCTGTCTGTCAAATAAATAAATAAAATCTTTAAAAAAAAAATCAATGAGTTGTTCTGAAATTTTATAAACAACTGCATATTTGTCCAAAGCAAAAAAATATTAAAAAGAACAAAAAATTATTACAAATAAGAATATATTTTTAGATATATCTCTTTAAGTTTGACAGAGATCCCTTTTTAACATTTTTTTAAAGGTTTTTGGGGTTTTCAGTTTTTAAAGTAATCTCCACACCAAAATGGGGCTTGAATTTACAACCCCGAGATCAAGAGTCACACACTCCACCAAAAGAACCAGCTAGGCACTCCCCTTTTTAACACTTTTTGAGAAAGGTTTTTTTATGCCTCTTAACATAATGTTCTTAATGCTGATAAGCTAGCCTATATCTTTCTACCTCACATCTAAGATTGGAAAGTGACTTCCAAAACCTCTAAGGATGGAAAGTGATTTCCAAGAAAGTGTTTTCTTTTTCAAGATGTATTTATTTTGAGAGACAGGGAGTAAGCATGCATGCACAGCAGGAAAGGGTAGAGGAAAAGAGTCTCAAGCAGACTCTGTGCTGAGCAAGGAGTCCAGCTAAGCACAGAGCCCAACTCGGGGCTCAATCTCATCTCCCTGAGATCAGGGCCTGAGCCAAAACCAAGAGTTGGATGTTCAAAGGACTGAGCCACCCAGGTACCCCACGACTATTCTCTTTTTTAAAAATAAGATTTCATGTCTGTTTCTAGTCTTGTGGCATAGCTAGAGTCACCACAAATTAGCAAAAGCTATCAACACTTCTCAGTTCCTTTGTGTCACTTAGATGATCTAAAACCTATGCAGCATTAGCCAGATGGGTAGAAAAGGTTCTTGGAATCTAACCAAGTGCTAAGGCAACTTGGGTGGGGTTTACAGAACTTGTTCATCAGGCAATGGAGTTAAGAAGCAGTCACGAAAAAATTACAAAAGGCCTTAAACTTGAATTCAGAAGAAATCAAAAGAGCACTCTCTGTCTTGGAGTTCCATATTATCACAGGAACGAGTGTTAAAGGTTTAATGTACCCCTCTGTGCTTAAGAAAAAACACCTGGGCAAAGGCAGCTCTGTAAGCCAATGTAGGAGTGATAAGCAGCCTGTCAAGAGATGGTAACTAACTGTAGTCATAAACTGTGTCACAGCCATTTCAACTTGCTGGAGACAACAAAACTGTTTCCTTAAGTGACTATCCAACCTCCAAGATGAACTATAACTAAATGCTGAAATTAAGTACGTCAAACTCACAACATTAATATGTCTATAAACATATAAACATAAACACAACTAATATGTCTAAAAACCATCCTACGTATTTTTTTTTTGCCAATCTTGTAATGTTTAAAAGAATTTTAACCCTATAGAATCTGATAGCCTTATGATTCTAAATTTGAAATAGTAACTGACTAGGGCACCTGGGTGGCTCAGTCAATAGTCTCTCACTCTTGATTTTTGGCTCAGGTTATGATCTCGGGGTCATGAAACTGAGCCTCGCACATCAAGATCCGCACTTCAAAGTGGAGTCTGCTTGAGATTCTCTCTCCTTCTTCCTCTGCCCCTCCCCCACCTCACACACACTCTTGCTCTCCCTCTCTCTGGAATAAAAAAAACCTTTAAAATTTTAAATAAATAAATGGCAACTGACTTCAAATTTAAAAGTGTGAGTATATTTGGTTTGGTTAATAAGCAGTAATGGAATGTTTAAGAGAACTTGTGACACACTATATTTACAAGTTTAACTTATTAACTTTAAGAAGAGTTTTAAGGGGGCGCCTGGGTGGCTCAGTGCATTAAAACCTCTGCCTTTGGCTCAGGTCATGATCTCAGGGTCCTGGGACTGAGCCCCGCATCAGGCTCTCTGCTCAGCAGGGAGCCTGCTTCCTCCTCTCTCTGCCTGCCTCTCTGCCTACTTGTGATCTCTGTAATAAATAAATAAAAATCTTTTAAAAATATAAATAAATATAAAGAAGAGTTTTAAGTATTTGAGAAAGTTCTGCTTGTTGAAATTTTATATCACTCTATAAGGCATATAAAGTGCTAAACATAAAATCCAGTATATTAAATGTGTAAATATAATTAAGCAGCAGTGGTACTAACAGATAAAATTTAAAGAGCATTTTTTTTCAAAGAGCATTTTCCTATTATCCAACACTGTTCCCAGTATTTTTTTTTTAATGTATTTGACAGAGAGAGAGAGATCACAAGTAAGCAGAGAGGCAGGCAGAGGGGGGAAGCAGGCTCCCCGCTAAGTAGGAAGCCTGATGCGGGCTCGATTCCAGGACCCTGGGATCATGACCTGAGCTGAAGGCAGAGGCTTAACCCACTGAGCCACCTAGGAGCCCCTGTTCCCAGTATTTTACAGTATAAATTCATTCATTCAACAGCCACTAAGAATCCAATCCACCATGAACAAGGCATCATTCCAGACTCTGAGAACTCAATCAGTGAACATAATTTCAATTTTCATGGATCTTACATTTTAATGAGACAATATCAGTTATGATAATAACTTTGAACAAAAATAAAACCAGGGAAAGTGTAGGAAGGGGTGCTATTTAGATGGCACAATGAAGGTAATATCAGTGAGCACCATCCACTCAAGTCTATGTAAATGATACCTCTCTTGGCTCCCTCTTTAGAAAAAAAGCTCTCCACACCACGTGACATATGAATATGAGAAGAGAGCAAGCCATGCAAATATAGGAGAAAAGTATTACAGGAAAAGAAAATAAGTACACAAGCCATTTTATCTGGGAAAGGTGTCTTAAGGGAGAATTAATCTATTCAGTTATAACTACTGACTTAATATAGTATTTTTTTCAGGTTCTTCAAAGTAAAAAAAAAAAGGTTTATGCACTAAGGTTTATAAGTAAATTTTTACTACTATGCTGTAGTTTGATACATAATGAAGGGCTGCTAAAATATACCAGCTGATTTTTTTTTTTTTTAAATCTATAATAGGCTGAAGGTGAGAATGACTTAAAATAAGCAAAGAGATCTTTTGGATTGAAATGTTCTAAATGTTCTAAAACTGGACTATGGAGCTCACTGCAAACCACTGCAAATTTACTAAAAAATCGATGAATTGTACACTTAAAAGAATATGACTCAGAAATCCTCCCTCCAAAAAAACCCTGCAACTGATAAGGTGACCAAAATGTTCCATTCTTATACTACCTTGAAATTAACACTGGCACTGAGATCTGCAAATCATCATGTCTTACTTGAAACTGAACCTGAAAGTTTAATTTTACCACAATGGGGCTTCTAGGTACTGAACTACATTGTGGTCCACTTTAATAAATATGATAGGACACATCACTGTGCAAAATTTCATCTGAAACACTAACCAGTAAGATTTGCCTTATTGAAATTACATGTAAGAACAAAACGTACAAGGGAACAATTTGGATAAGTAACACACTGATGAATAAACGTAAGAGATTTGTATTTTAAAGTATTCAAATCACATCTACTTCCAGTTCTGTTTTTGTGTCTGAAACACAGTATTTTAGCAAAAACAGTCCTTGAATACAAGACCTAGAAGAAAATTCAAATATCCCTGTAAAATGTGATATAAAAAATTCATTAGAATACAACATATACTGTGGTGCTAGAACATGGAAGAAAAATATAAATCCACATAAATGGTCCTATAACACCTCACTCCAAAAGCAGAATTTGAATACTTAGGTTATCCCTGCATTCAGCATCCTGTGACAGTCAGTAAGATTTATAACCTCTTTGCTTCAAACTGCTCATTGTGGATCGAGGGTAATAGTAACCATCCTTATCAAGTTGTTGAGAAGACTAAATAGTGAATACAGTATTTACATGTACCTAGCACACAGAAAATATTCAGTAACTCTTAACTCTCTCTCTATATATATTATCTCTCTCTCTCTCTCTCTCTCTCTATATATATATATATATTTTTTTTTTTTTAAGTAAGCCCTATGCCCAAAGTGGGCCTTGAACTCATGACCCTGAGATTTACAACGGAGTCAGCCAGATGCTCCATACGTATTTTTTTTTTAAGTGGGCTCCACATGGAGCCCAACATGGGGCTTGAATTCACAACCCAGGATCCTGAGATCAAGACCTAAGCTGAGATCAAGAGTCTGATACTTAACCAACTGAGCCACCCAGGCGGCCCTATGTATTTCTTTTATAACTTTTTTTTTAAGTAAACTATACCCCAACGTGGGGCTCAAACCCATGATCCAAACATCAAGAGTCACATGCTCCACCAACCAAACCAGCCAGACATCCTTACTTTTGCAATCATCTAAAGCAACCCTACACAATCTTCAACATACCTTGTAAATGCCTGGGAATCTCATTAAAATGAGGCTTTGCTATTTGGAATATCTGGGTGGGGCCCAAAATTTGCATTTCTACAAGTTCCAGTGCCCAGAAAGGACACAGAAAGGTTCTTAAAACTTACCAGACATCAAAAGGGCTAGTTTAAATCAGATTTCTGGGTTCCACCCCAGAGTCTGGGAGAAAATGCATTTCTAACAAGTTCCCAAGTGATACCATCCTGCTGTTCCCATTGGAGTACTACTACTCAAAGGTTCTCAGCTAGGATGTACATTAGAAACACTTTTCGGGTATGTGTTTACTGCTTAGAGGTAGGTGCCCTGACTATACCACAGTACTGGTTCTCAAAGTGTGGTCTCCTAACCTGCTATATCTGAAACTCAAGGGGTCGGGCCCAGTCATCCATTATTTAAAAAAAAAAACAAACCAACAAGCCTCACAGGTTTGCTTGCTGTAGTCTGAGACACTGTGTTATAGTTACAAATGAATCAGAATTCCTTGGTGACATTTTGCTAATGATAGGAAGAAAAGTATCTACCTATATATGTGGCTTAGGTCAACTGAAAATGTCCTGACTCATTCCCCAAGACAGTATTTATTCAAATTTAGTGGTAACTCTGTAACAGTTAAAAAAGTCATTTACCCTCTCCTTCAAATGTTCTCCTATACCATGATGCTGCCCTAAAGTCAGACATTTAAAATCTCAGGGCAAAAAGAAAACTTTAGAAATTAGGCTAAAACTTTGGGTCACATTTAATTTCCATAAAAGCTCAGTAAATAGGGGTGCCTGAGTGGTTCAGTGGGTTAAGCATCTGCCTTCTGCTCAGGTCATGACCCCAGGGGCCTGGGATTGAGCCCAGCATTAAGCCCAGCATCAGGCACCTTGCTCACTGGGGAGCCTGCTTCTCCCTCTCCCTCTGCCTGCTGCTCCCCATGCTTGAGCTCATGCACATTCTCTCTGTGCATGCTCTGTCAAATAAAATCTTTTAAAAAAATGTTTTTAAGTGAAATTGGAGAAGTAGAAAAAAATAGAAAGGGAGAATTTCTGTACAAAAGTTGTACTTATATCAAGCCAGCCTGAAGGGGGATATAAACTAGGTAAAGCTTTTAGATGATTCTCACTTTTTCACAGCCCATAACTTGACTTTATAATGTGTACACCACAATGTTATACTGTTCATAAATATAAAATAAATACCTTAAAAGTAAAATGGCTTAAACAAACTAGGACTTTTTTCTTGGGGGGAGGGACGCTCAACATATTCTTTAAAATAACAGAGGATACCACAGGGTGTCTGTCATAAAAATTAGAATAGGAATCACTGCTTGAAAGGAATTCAAAGAATGAAGAGAAAACTGCCAAGTCATAGGATAAAAGTCCAAAAAACCATTAGCTGGTCAGGAATGCTGTACCAAAGTGTACAAAACAAAATGATTAAGTTGAGGGGGGAAAAAAGGCTGAAGTACTGTTGTAGGCCAATCAATGAGAGAAATTGAAAGTAGACTGTTTGCCCCAAGTACACTAAAACACAGAAAGGGTCTACCACACAATCTGAAAGTAAAGCTTCTCTTTGATGTCCCCTTCTATGAGTTCTTGAAATCATGAACGCTAGAGGAAAAATAGACGTCTAAGTCAAAGTGTTGAGATCTCCGGGTATAAACTACACTGAATTCTAGGACTTCTAAAGCAGGATAAAAATGCAGTAACATTGATAAAGTTAAAGTTCAAAAATAGGCAAAATTATTCTATGGTACTAGACTTCAAAATAATGGTTTCCCATGGGATAGGGGGTAGTGTTCATGACAAGACAGTTTGAGATTTTGGTAATGTTCTACTTCTTAGTAATGATTACCCAGGTATGTTTACATTGTGAATATTTACTGAACTGTAAACTTACGAGAACTTTCTGTATTACACTGTAATCAAATTTATACTTTTTTAAAAGCAGGGAGCAAATAAAGGACATTTCTCCCTCAAAAAATGAAAACATTATGCAAAAACAAACATTAAAAATTTCTATTTAGTGGAGACAGTTCAGATTAAGAATTACAGATTTGGTGTGAGTACAGTTAAGATACAGAAGTATTACAAAGTTCCTTAAGGACTATCAGCAGATAATCTCACAAACACACACACCTTTCTCAGGTTAAAGAAATCTTGGCATCGGGGCGCCTGGGTGGCTCAGTGGTTTAGGCCGCTGCCTTCGGCTCAGGTCATGATCTCAGGGTCCTGGGATCGAGTCCCGCATCGGGCTCTCTGCTCCGCAGGGAGCCTGCTTCCCTCTCACTCTCTCTCTCTGCCTGCCTCTCTGTCTGCTTGTGATCTCTCTCTGTCAAATAAATAAATAAATAATCTTAAAAAAAAAAAAAAAGAAATCCTGGCATCTCCTACTCTAAGTGTCAAGCTAAAGAAAAGCACTTTTTCACCTTCTTTATGAAACACAATAAATCTGCTTTCTAATGGGGAAGTATATAAGAACTACAGGATATATTCCTTAAGCTTCTAACCGAGTTAAAAAAGAAAAGAAAAGAAAAAATCTAGTAAGAAAGGTATAAATAACTGCCAGAATACAATTAGCAATTGTTATTTCCTGGACCACTTCAGTGCCATTTTGCAAAATCAACTTATCCCTTACAAAGTAAGCAGAATTCTGGTAGTATTAAAAGGTATAAATTATGTTCCAAACCCTTTAAATCTCAACCCAATGCAAGGAAGAAAGAAATTCCACCTCATCAAGTTCTTCACCTGCAATTCTCTATATCAGATCCCCAAGCACAGGACACAGATTTTTTTCAAATATTTATTTTCAAATATTGATTGTGATTTCACACTCACAAAGTTAATCTGGTTTTTCTTCCTAGCAGTAATGTAATCATACCAATCTGTAAACAACAGAAAATGTTAGTCATGATTTAATAAAGTAATAGCTTTGGATCCTCCATAATTTTAAAATGTAAATAAGTAAAAATGTTTCTCTTTTTTCAAAAATTATTTTAAGATCTTCAATAATTATTTCATAAAGAAAAAACTTCATAAACAATAAACTTTCAATATTGAAAATGTTCTCATTGACATGGATGGTCTACTGCTCATCTCGAATTTCTTATTATTAAATGTTAGTACATGTGTCACACTACTGTTCTCTTAACAGTTGAATAAGAAAGGTATTGCGATTCTGTAACTAGAGTCCTAGAACTGCCAATTAGCACTTTTTCATGAAGTAGAAGCATATGATGTCAAACTACATATCACTATTTAATAAAGGAAATACCTTAACCACACATCCTAAACTGTTGATCTTAGCAGTTTATTTCTAATTCTACAAAAATCTACCAAAATAGTTTTCCTCTTTATAGCTGTGTTTATATACAGTATTTCTCTAATACTGTACTCTTTTTTTTTTTTTTTTAAGATTTTATTTATGGGGCGCCTGGGTGGCTCAGTGGGTTAAGCCGCTGCCTTCAGCTCAGATCATGATCTCGGGGTCCTGGGATCGAGTCCCGCATCGGGATCTCTGCTCAGCGGAGAGCCTGCTTCCCTTCCTCTCTCTCTGCCTGCCTCTCCTGTGATTTCTCTCTGTCAAATAAATAAAATCTTAAAAAAAAAAAAAAGATTTTATTTATGTATTCAACAGAGAGAGATCACAACCAGGCAGAGAGGCAGGCAGAGAGAGAGAGGAGGAAGCAGGCTCCCCGTCAAGCAGAGAGCCCCATGTGGGACTAGATCCCAGGACCCTGAGATCATGACCTGAGCCGAAGGCAGAGGCTTAACCCACTGAGCCACCCAGGCGCCCTCTAATACTGTACTCTTAAGTAGTCTCTTATTTTGTCCATTCAAGAAGGAGAGGGGCACCTAGCTGGCTTGGTCAATAGAACATAAGACTCTTGATCTCCGGGTTGTGAGTTCGAGCCCCACAATGGGTGTGGAGATTGCTTAAAAACTCAATCTTTAAAAAAAAAAAGAGAGAGAGAGAAAGAAAGAAAGGAAAGAGAAAAAGAAAGAAATTACTTCACTTAATCCTACTAAATTCTGTGGTATGGGAAAAGAATTTTGAATTTTGGCTGACCAAGAAAAGGAACTATAAAACACTGTTTTGTAGAGAATGAACTTTATTATCCTCAATTTGTAAAGTGCCCTTAAAAATCAATATGAAAACAAATATCACAATAAAAAGATACTAGGTCAAAAGATAGTAGATGTGCCTTAAGAATCACCCAAAAAATACTAACATTTTTTAAAGTTTGGGTAAAAATAAGGTAAAAAAATTTTTAATGTAAAAATGAAACACAAAACAATGAGAAAATATAGGATTATTTAACAGAGTTGAGACAATTACCAATTTGGAGGAAAACATTTATATTCTCACTTCACACGAATACCAGATTAGGCAAACAGTTAAATTTATTTAAATATAATTTAGAAAAACTAAGAGACAGTATTAAATCAGTATTGTTTATTTATTACACTTCCAGAGGAGGAATTTCAGAAGTTCAAAAGTAGAACAAGATTAGGTCAAAAGACTTGATTACATTAATTTCAAAACTGTTTACCTAAATTCGCAAACGAAATACATCTATTAATCAAAATGTTTCACCTCAGTAGTAATCTAAGAAAAAAGTGGTATGACTTATACCCCATGAAGTTTTATAATACTTAATAAAGAGATACAGAGCAACAGCCATTTCAGCATGAACATAAATTCATCCTTTGGGTAAATTAACGTGACAGATATGTTCCAAAGCCCTTTAAAAATACACCTAAAAATCACTTCTGGTGTTGGCAACATTCAAGAAGATAATACTATATACAGAAAATTATATATAAATGTTCTTCACACTGCTATTCATATATGCAAAAAATCAGAACAGGGTAATGATACATCTACACATAGGACATTATACAACCATTTATAATTATGGTTATGAAGACTCCTTGTGAGAATGGAAAAATGTTACCTAACATTAGGTTATAAAGCAGAACATGGTATTAAATATTTTATTTGCAAGTATATAAAAGATGTATTTTTAAAATAATGGAAGAAGTATACCAAAATGTTAATATGGCTGTATTAATTCCTCAGATTTAAAATTCTCAAGTCAGCCATTAAAGTCATTAAAACACACAGACAACACAGTTTATACTTAAATACTATCTACCATTACTCTAACAATGAAAAGAGAAAAACGGTTTAAATTAACATATTTAAAAAGGCAAGTAAGGCAACAAAGAAAATCCACTACAAAATGAAACATTTTTCACCTCAGGACACTCATCAGTGCTGAGGATGGAGGCTCAGCACCAAGATTCAAAACTATAGAACTGAATCATATGAACTTGTCATTGACTAATTCTAATTATTTGCTTTGAAAGCTCCTTTATTAATAAAGGTGCTAGTCTTTAGACAACTGTTCATCACTGACATCAAATAGTAAATTTAACAGAGTCTTATCTAGGCAGTAATCCCTTGAAATAATAAATAAGGAATTTAAGAAATCGATAAAAGCAATAAAATAAAGCAAAGGAAGTGCCATACACAACAGCATCATTTTTATTTGATATCATCAGAGGAGTTCTGTAGGTCAATTTCCAGAAAACTGAAAGCATTAACAAAGTTTTGAAAACATTTACTCATAACAATCTTTTAAAAAGACACCAATTCCTTACTTCCTTAAACACAATACACAGAATAAAGTTTTATTTATGATTAAGGTCATCGTGTGAAACACCATGTACTATACACTGCTCTGCAATATCGTGATTCCCTCAGAAGTTGATGGTAATAGGACTGTATGTCTCTAGGCCTTAAAACACTACTCTTCTATAGTTCTATTTTTTAATAGCTTTTCTTCCTTTTTCCTTGAAATAAAACGACATTTCAGCTGTCAGTGTGCCTAACTCCAACGGCCAATCCTATGGATTATTATCTGTGGACTAAAAAATCAGATAACTATCCCTGTTGGTGCTGTAAAACTTCTTTACTCCACTTAGAAGTTTCTGAAGAAAGACCACAGGCTTATGGTATTTGATTAGTTATTTTGAAGGCTCAGGAATCCTGCTGTTTGAAACGGCTAAGATCACCAACACTCAAAAAATGTTGGTTTGAATTACTGAATATAACTTACAATGGAGGGGCGCCTGGGTGGCTCAGTGGGTTAAGCCTCTGCCCTTGGCTCAGGTCATGATCTCAGAGTCCTGGGATCAAGGCCCGCATCCAGCTCTCTGCTCAGCAGGGAACCTGCTTCCCCCTCTCTCTGCCTGCATGTGATCTCTCTCTCTCTCTGTGAAATAAATAAAATCTTAAAAAAAAAAAAGATTTTATAACTTACAATGGAGCTCCTAATAATAATAACTGAATAGTTTGATAGTCTCCTCAGGAAAAGTTACTGAACTCACTTGTCTCTGACAAGACAAAAATTACCTACCTAAATGAGAAAGAACAGCTGAAAAGAAAAAAAAAAAAAAAACCAGAAAGAGGTGAGAAGGATAAGTTCAAACAAATAGCAAAATCTGTACTTCCACTGTGTTAGAAGTCAAACACTTAGGACTTCGGGAAATAACTCACTGATCAGTATTTTTAAAGTATTATTACAGTGGTTATCAGAGTATTAGCCACAGAAATTTATACTACAATGTATGCCACATCTATATTAAATACTCCTGCAAACATCAAAGTCTTCAAGCAAATATTCCTTGCAGTTAAATCCAGACTGACTTTTCATATGAAATTAGATTTTTTTAAAAAGCACCTGCATCATGTTTTCAATGACATTCCTGGTCAAGTAGTTTCTTGTAATCTCTCTTGGACCCTGGTTCAAGAGGTGAGAAAAAATTTATGTTCTTGATGTAACGAATATGTAACATAGCTATCACACCATATAGTTTACAAAATTACTGGTCTACGGAAATGAGCACCGTTTCAGACCCCAAGAAAAAATCCAAGTGAGGACAGATCAATACTGTATTATCACTGTCATTAATTTCCTCTCATCACTGAAGCTCACCAGCTCTCACAGATCACTTTCATGACAGTTAATAATTGAGAAAAGGGAAAATAAAATTTCTTGGTTACTTAAATTTCACTCAAGCAAACTCAAAATCACGTAAGATACATGCCTCTTCCTCCTTAGATATTCTCAGTGTATTTCTACCCAGTACCTCAGATAAGTAGTAGTCTCTAAAAGACTGGTTAATTCCCAAAATCCACTGCCAAGAACAGTTTATAAAACAAAGTTGTAAGAAACATGCATTATCGCAAGGATCAGATGCATACGGGAACTCTCTAAGGCCAAATTACCAAGCAAAACTTTGTAGATACCTTTGCAAAGGCCATTACAGAACTGTGACCTTTGAGTCCACTGTTATTTTCACAATTTTCTACTTCTAAAAATAACAAAATGCACTCAACAAATGTTACTTAACAAGAGCTTTACCTAACTAAAGAATTCACAAAGTTTCAATTAAATATCAAATTCAGTTGCTGACTTTTTAAAACAAGTGATAATCAATTTTTGAGATAACTGAAAACCATTTAAAAAACATTTTAAGATGAAATAACTGCCTGAAATTACAGATTCCAAATTCTGGTCAACTCAATTTGCCCTTCAACCATAATGAACCTGCCTAGTCTTAGAACATGGCTCTGTCAACCTTCCAACATCCTCTCTTTTCTGTCCAACTTCTCCAATTCCATCTCAATATCGAACTACATACTCCACTGTCTGCTTTTCCTCCTTCCCACATCACACCTCTGAGCACTCTTTCACTCTCCAACTTTCCTACTTGAAAGAACTACTACAACAGAAAAATCACACTGTCCAAGAAGACTGAAGTCACATTCATGTGACTAATAAACAGTTAGGTTTGGGGAAAAAATACAAACAAAACAAAGCCTCACAAAATACTGCTTAGCAACTTCCAAATTGTACATTTGTTTGTATTAACTAGTGATATACCTACCACTCTCCTTTTGAGCTCACTAAATTTCAGTCAGAACTATTTAACTGAGCTGATTAACTTGTAGAACTTATGGAAAACTCCTCTACACACACGTGGGTTATAATTTAGAAAACACATCACAAAATATAAGCATGAATATAACGATAAACATGTAACAAATATTAACCATAAAAATATAAAGTTCAACTGATAACATCCCCTTTTCTTTAAATCCTATTTTGTATGGATTTTATTTTGGTGCAAAGCTAACAGCATACTAAATCTCTAGAACGAAAACAATGCTACCCCTCAAGATACTTTCACAAAACCGTTACCACCAAAAAATCTGTACAAAGAATTTTCTTCTTAAAAAACAAATATGCATGTATTTGTCAACAGGCATACATCACTAAATAAAAATTTAGCTGAGTAGAAAAATTTTTTTTCTGACTGCTAATGTTGTGATAGTGTATCTTAAAACATTACTCCACTTCCTCTTCTTCCATTAAAAAAAAAAAAAAAGAATAGTACACAGCTACTGCTAAGAATGGTTAGAGAGATTTAAGACTGAGTAAGGCAACTTGTCAGAGTGTAACAGGGAGCAACCTCTATATACTTCTCTGTATTATATGTAAAGGCAAATAACACTTTCTTAGTTTAAAAAAAATATGAGTGGATTACCTAGTTATCTGATTAGCTTTGTAATTAACTTCCCACTACGAATACTAAATAAATCCAAAGACTGCTCAAGAATACGAAAAAAAGATACATTGCAAATTCATTTCCGATAAGATATAGGAAGTTGGAGAAAAATTAATTTCATGTCAAACTCATTCAAAGAAAAAACTAACTCTGATACCAACGTTTATTAAGAAAAGTTTAGTTTTAACTAAAATTTTGACTTAAAACATTTCACTACTACCTAAACATGTGACCCAAAACAACCATCCTTGAACATCAAAGACGGCAACCTCGTAACATAGTAATCAAAATCATATCGATAAATTATGAGTTAACAGGCACGCACAAAGATTACAAGAACGATTTTATTCTGACATCAGGTATTGTCAGAGATATAAGGGCTCCTTCCAAATACTGCCAAAAAGTTATTGTAAATACAAAGTGAGTCAGCGTCATGAGGAAGTTATCAATGACCAAGTAAGTGGGAGTAAATGATGCCCAGAGAGAAAAAAAAAATAGAAGGCGCTGCGTTTTAAGCGTCTGAGAATGGTCAGTGAAGAAAGGTACAGCAGCAGAAACAGGCGACAGAACGGTTAACAGGTCTGGAATTCTTTAGAAAATGGCAACAAGGGGAAAAACTGACATGAACGTTTCAAAGTAAGACCAACGGTATCCAATGGAATCGTCACGACTGCGCGAGAATGGCTCTGGACTTCTAAGGGAGTGGGACGGGGTTGGAACTATCACTGCGCTGGAGGGGAAAGGAACGGGGGTTGAGCGTTGCAGACGCTTCTGCAGGTGGCGGAGCGCCCGCAGGGGGGTGGGGAGGAGGACCGTGTCGCCTCAATGGGGTCAATGTAGTCCCTTCAAGACTAAAGGAAGCTAACCTAGCACGTCTCCCGGCACCAAGAGGCACTCGCCCCCGGCCCCTCCCTAACAACTTGCCTTGTAGAAAGAGTTGCGGGTCCCAGGCCCCCGGAACCCAAGGCTTCGCCATCCAGGACAACTGCTCTGCCAACAAGGTCCCGCGAGAATCGAGAGATCTCGCGATACAAACCCACTAGCATCTCGCGAGTTTCCTCTAGAACCAACATGGCGGTACAGGGAAATCGGCATTTCGGAACTTGTAAAGTGCTTCATTAACGGACTGGAGACCGTGTAGAACAGGCAAATAGCGGAAAGTCTTTTCCGCCTTTTATTTCTCATCTATCCCCCCTAGTAGAGAAGAAAAGCAGTAGAAAACCCTAAAACCTCCAGTGACTATGGTTATACCACATAGACACAACATCCCTCTGCCTCAACCAGCCTCCCAGCCTGTCACGTGGAGGCACATTCTCGGCGTGCCCGTCACGTGGGCCGCTACTAAGCGAGCGCGCGCTGGTCGTCCTCCCCAGAGCCCTCCCCGCCCCCCTATCGCCCGCGCACACGTGCGCGCGCACCCCCACCCCACGTGGGGGCTTCGCCGTCGCTGCCGACGCCGCAGCCGCCGCCTCCAACCCACCCCCCTCCCGGCACTCGGCTCTAAATCCGGGTCCCAAAGCCGATGGTACCCCGGGTTCCCTCCTCCTCCATTCTCCCTGCCCCGTGTCTGGCCTCCAGCACGTGCCTCGAGCGACTGCTCACCTTTCGCGCGGAGCAGGGTGCCGCGGGCCACTCGGGGAGGCGCCGTCGCCGTGGCCGCTCTCTACCCCCGCCACGGCACTTGCTGGGGTGGCCGCCGCAGGAAGCTCGACAGCGGCGCCGCGGCGCTTCCAGGTGGGTCCCCGCCTCCCGCTCCTGCCACTTCCCGCAGCACCAGCGGCTCCTTCCGGTCCCCTCCTCTCTCGCTGGGACGGGCGGGCGGCGGCGGCAGCAGGCGCGCTCACTACACCGCCTGCTGGTAACCGCGGCCCGTGCAGCGCTGTGGGCCTGGGATCCGCCGAGGTTCGCGGCGGGCCCTCGCCCCTGCATGAGGGCTGGTCTTCTGAGGGCAGGACCCGGTTCATCCCCTGCAATAGTCTTTACTTGGCCCTTCATTGCTTTTGTGGAGGAAAGGCGTCGCTGTAGCCCCGCTGTTTGGAAGACCGCTCCATCCTGCCTTTTGTGGCCTCTTGAAAAATTTGTACACGCTAGCTCCCTTAGCGGTGTGGTCTCAACTCTATGTAGATATTATGTATGTTCCTGCTTACTTCATCTCCAGCCACACGACCCCTTATCTCACCTCTTTGGCTTTGTGGCTGTTCCTTCCAACGCGCAGGCTCTGTCCAGTTCAAGACTTTCAGCTTGCTGTTGCCTTTGACTACAACTCTTCAGATCTCTTAACTCGTTGGTGTTCAATGCGTACTTCAACTCCCTTCTCCTAGGTCAACATCTGAGGCTTCCAGACCACTGTATTCAAATGAGCACGCTTGCACCACTGCTCTTTCTTCACCTGCATATATATAGATAGATATAGATAGATAGATATCTATATCGATATAGATATATAGATATCTTCCTAACAGTTATCACTTCCAGACTTTGTCAGTCTCCTGCCACCGAGAACGTGAGATCCATAAAAGCAGGGACTTTGTAACTTTTGCTCATTACTGTGTCTCCAGACCTGTGTCAGGCACAAAGCAGTGTTTAATAAATGACAATAAACATTGTCATAAAGGGCTTGTGTCTGGCTCAGTCAGAAGAGCAGACGACTCCTGATCTTGGGGTTGTGAATTTGAGCCCCACCTTCAGTATAGAGATTACTTATATAAATAAATAAACTTTAAAAAAAAGTGTCAACAAACTACCTTAGGCATGCCGGAAAATTAAAGCCCAATAAACAGTGACGGAGATAAGTACTTCCTTTGGGTTCATAGTTCCATTGACAGCCTCATCATTTATGAGCTGTGGAAAAGCTGAGCTAAATCTCTTTCCCTGTCTAAAATTAGAAAACTGTATTTCAAAAATACAAAATCCAGAAGCCATTTTAACTGGAGCTCTCCTGCATTTGTCAAGTATTATTTCACTGTTTTTGTTTTCTTTTTCTTTGAAACTTTGTTTTTCAGGCAAGTGGATAAGGCACCTCCTTTTTTTTTTTCCTTGTAAGTTGTTAAATGGTTGAATTGACTTTTTATATGTGTTTTAGTTGAGAGTTCAACTCAAAATAACATTTGCTTCCAGACAGAAGGTAACAGGTATTTTTTTTTAAGATTTTATTTATTTATTTGACAGAGCGAGATCACAAGGGGGGGCGCGGGGAGCAGGCTCCCTGCTGAGCAGAGAGCTGGATACCGACCTCAATCTCAGGACCCTGAGATCATGACCTGAGCCGAAGGCAGAGGCTTTAACCCACTGAGCCACCCAGGTGCCCCTGTCAGGTATATTTTTATAGTAATGCATTAACAAGCTTTTACTGAACCTAATTGGTTCCAGGCCCTATTCTAGG
This sequence comes from Meles meles, assembly GCF_922984935.1. Classification (NCBI taxonomy): domain Eukaryota; kingdom Metazoa; phylum Chordata; class Mammalia; order Carnivora; family Mustelidae; genus Meles; species Meles meles. The sequence continues at coordinate 151,538,370 of NC_060066.1, read as the reverse complement.
ACTAGAGTCACAAAAGTAAATAAGGTTTCCCTACCTTGGTCTGTATACTTACAGAGCCAACTTCTATGTATTATAACCATAACAAACATCTCTTCTTGAGTCATATGTGGCAGGCAATATGCTATGTACTTTTTATAACTTACCCTGTTTTAATCTTCCAACAGTCCTGAGATAGATACTAGTAATGTCGGGCACCAAAAGTTACTTCTCAGATACCCTTCAGAAATGGACTTATTACCAGCAGCCAAGAGTACAGACAGCCATGAGCTGTCAGCACCTTCTGGTGTTTTTCTTTTTTTTTTTTTTTTTTAAAGATTTTATTTATTTATTTGACAGAGAGAGATCACAAGTAGATAGAGAGGCAGGCAGAGAGAGAGAGGGAAGCAGGCTCCCTGCTGAGCAGAGAGCCCGATGCGGGACTCAATCCCAGGATCCCGAGATCATGACCTGAGCCGAAGGTAGCGGCTTAACCCACTGAGCCACCCAGGCGCCCTGGTGTTTTTCATTGTAATACCTTTTACCAAGGAGGCTACATCCAAAATGACTGATCAGTGTAGGGCCACTAATAGTATCTCTCAGGATTGTTGGAAGGGGGGCACCTGGGTGGATTAGTTGGTTGAGCACCTGCCTTTGTCTCAGGTCATGATCCCAGGGTCCTGGGATGGACCCCCACACCTGGCTCTCTGCTCAGGGGGAAGTTTGCTTCTCCCTTTCCCTCTGCCTCTGGTTTCCCCTGCTTGTGTGTGTGTGTGTGTGTGTGTGCATGCACACTCACTCTTTCTTTCTCTCCGTCAAATAAATAATATCTTTATCAATATCAATATCAATAAATAAGATCTTTAATAAAAATCTTCCTTGTTAGGACTAGCCCTCTCACCTCAACATGGGACAGTCATGCAGTCATTAAGACTGCATCGCAGCTTGACTTCTTCCTCTGCTCATTTCTTTCCTAACCTCACAAATGATTCTATGAGCATTTCCTAATTAATCTGTATACTGATCGTATAAGTGTCTGGTTCCTGGAAAACCCAATCTGTGACTCTCTTCACATTTTCTGATGAGAAAATGGGCTTAGAGAGGTCATATAATTTGCCCAAATTTGAACTTCAGAGATACAAATATTGCATAGAGATATAAATATTGTGGGAACAAGAGGAAGTTTGGGAAAGGTTTTTTACAGGGGTTGGCATTGAAGTTATAGCATGAGTTTGCAAAGCCAAGAAAAAATACTGTTGTCAGCTGAGGGAACTGCATGAATGAGAGTGTACAAGAATGTGAGAGGGGAACTGCAAGTAGCCCCACATGGCTGGGTTCTAGGGACTTTGGAACAAATACTAAAGAGGTAAGGGGGAAAAACCAGTTCATCAATGGTAAAGAAGATAGTAGGAAGAAGGGGTGCCTGGGTGGTTCAGTGGGTTAAAGCCTCTCTCTGCCTTTGGCTCAGGTCATGATCCCAGGATCCTGGGATCAACCCCATGCCTGGGATCTAGCCCCACAGGCTCTCTGCTCAACGGGAAGCCTGCTTATCCCTCCCCATTCCCCCTGCTTGTGTTCCCTCTCTTACTGAGTCTCTCTCTGTCAAATAAATAAAAAAAGAAAACCATTGATGTAGTTCATTCTTTCTTTTCCTGTTTCGTTTAATAAACATGCTAGGAACTATACAAGGGCTGGAGATATAGTACTAAACAAAGCAAGCACAGACCCTACTCTTACAAATCCTGTAGTCTAGGGAGGGAGGTTGACATTCAAGAAATAATCACAGAAATACCGTACGTAAGTTCAAACTGATAAACACCTTGAATAAAAAGTATAGGTCACTATGAGAATATGTCCATAATACTCCAAAGTACATGTTGTAAGGTCTTTAGAAAGAAGAAAAAGGGAGGACTTCCTGACGAAGTAACATTTAGGCTGAATGAGATCTAAAGTATGAATGTGCATTTAGGAGTTAGAGGGTGGGGAAAACGTTACACAGAGAGAGAAGGTTTGATGCAAAGGTCCCTGTGAGGACGGAACTTACAACTACTTACTTGTTTACTACTAATACCACTACTACCACCAGAAATAAGCTATTTTTTCTATGGATATATATAAAATATATGAAATAATGTATTCTAATTGCTTTCGTTAGATCATATTTTCCATGTCATATTGTTCAGAAACCCCAGGAGATGGTTATGTAATTTATTTAGCTCTTTTTTTCTTTGGGAGTATCCAGGCTGTACTTTCATGCTATTATAAATGACTGGTTTGATGAATGCCCTTATATTTAAGGGCTAAATCTCCAAGATTTTGGTAGCTTATTGAATATGTTAGTATGTTAAGAGTCTAGGATTCCTGGGTTGTGTGACTGGAGAGATGGAGGTGTCACCAAGGACCACAGGAAATACTAAAGTAGGAATAGGCTTAGGGGAGGAAATGATGTGTGTCATTAGGGTATGGCGAATTTGAAGTAGCTCATACATGCAAATGAAGCTGCCCAGGAATCAATAAATATATATGTGTCTGGGATGCAAGCCATAGGTCAGAACTAAAAGTACAGATTTGTGAGTCTTCAGCATAAAAACAGTAACTGGAACCTGGGTTTACATTGGGTTATCCAGGGGAAGTATGAAAAAGTGAGATGAATTAAAAATGTAGAACAAAACCTAAAAAAACTCAAACATGTAGAGGCAAGGAAAAAAAGAGACAACTATATAGAGTAAAACAAGGGACCAGAACCATTAAAGAAAAACTGGATACAGGGGCACCTGGGTGGCTCAGTGGGTTAAAGCCTCTGCCTTCAGCTCGGGTCATAATCCCAAGTCCTGGGATCAAGCCCCGAATCAGGCTCTCTGCTGAGCAGGGAGCTGCTTCCCTTCCTCTCTCTCTGCCTGCCTCTCTGCCTACTTGTGATCTCTGTCAAATAAATAAATAAAATCTTTAAAAATTAAAAAAATAAAGTGATTAACTGAAAACAAGGGAGTGAATGAGTTCTCAGGGAGATGAGCAGAGAAAAAAAAACGGATAAAATGCAGCACCACACAAGTTTAAAGAGGGAAGTTTCTGGTACAGTAGTTACTAAGAAACAGTAATTAGCTTTTCTAATTAGAAATTTACTTGTGGGACGCCTGGGTGGCTAGTCGGTTAAGCCACTGCCTTCGGCTCAGGTCATGATCCCAGGGTCCTAGGATCGAGTCCTGCATCAGGCTCCTTGTCCAGCAGGGAGCCTGCTTCTCTCCCTGCCTCTACCTGCCACTCTGCCTGCTTGTGCTCTCTCTGTGACAAAGAAATAAATAAAATCTTAAAAAAAAAATTTACTTGTGACTTCTGAGAGAAGCATAGGTTTTGGAATCAGACACATCTGGTTTTGAATTCTGACGCTTAGTTGTGTCTGCTTGGGCATATTAATCTGCAAATATGTTTAGCCTAGTGCCTCACATTTGCTAAGAACTCAGCATTAGTAGTGATTCGTTGTAGTTGTGTTATATTTAAAATAGTCTCAAATAACCTGTTTATTTCCCTCCCTAAAGAAACAGTTTCTTACCTAATCCCTCACCTGCAGTCCTCCAAAATGGTAACAAGTATATTCAAACTTCTCACCTTGAAGAGTTAGTAGAGTACCTTCAGAATACGGGAAAATTGCCTCTGATACAATGAACCACATATAATATTCCAAAGTTTGTTATGAAAATAGTAATGCTACTAACAAATGTGACATCCTATAATCTGTTTCAAAAGAATTCATTGGGGGGCGCCTGGGTGGCTCAGTGGGTTAAAGCCTCTGCCTTCGGCTCAGGTCATGATCCCAGGGTCCTGGGATCGAGCCCCACATCAGGCTCTCTGCTCAGTGGGGAGCCTGCTTCCTCCTCTCTCTCTGCCTACCTCTCTGCCTACTTGTGATCTCTGTCAAATAAATAAATAAAAATCTTAAAAAAAAAAAAAAGAATTCATTGGGAGATATTATATCATGGTGAATAACAGCAATGGTATGAAGTTACAGTGACTCTGGTTGGAGTCCTCTATCTGCCATTTCTTTGCGGTCTGATTTGGGGCAAGTCACTTGACCTAAGTCATAAGGTTGAAATAAGGATTAAATATAAGTAAAGCTGGGGCGCCTGGGTGGCTCAGTGGATTAAGCCGCTGCCTTCGGCTCAGGTCATGATCTCAGGGTCCTGGGATCGAGCCCCACATCGGGCTCTCTGCTCCGCAGGGAGCCTGCTTCCTCCCCTCTCTCTGCCTGCCTCTCTGCCTGCTTGTGATCTCTGTCAAATAAATAAATAAAATCTTTAAAAATATATATATATATCAGTAAAGCACTTTAGTAGGCTAAGACTCATAAATATCCAATAAACGGCAAGTGGTATTAAAAACAAAACCTTTTTTTGATTATCTCCTAATGCCAAAATTATAATAAACGCTGGTGATCAGAGATAGATCAATAACATTGTTGAATCCATGAAGAGGACTGCACTGTAATTATGAGGCAGAAGAAAACTTAAAACTGGATAAAAACTGAAATACATCTTAATGACTGTATTAAGCTCATCATTTCATTAAACATCAGAACTTTAAATACTATACCAAATGACTTATTTTGCATACCTGATTAAGAAATAACAGGAAGATATTATAATACTAACAAATTTTATACTTTTATTCTTAATATTCATCAAATAAATTCAACATCCAAGTTATACATTTTAAAATCATTTTTATTGAACTAATTTTAACAACACTGTTTCAGCTGGTGGCAGGTGCCCCACACCAAAACAAACCCATCATGAATGCTATTCACATCCTCAAAGTAATCCAGTTTGTTTTTGTACTTGGAATATAGTTAAACTTTTGACATCACATAATCAAGCAAATAGCGGTGCATACTATATTATTCAAAAAGACTTTATGCATTTCATTAAAAAAATCATTTTGCAAGTAGCTTCAGCTTTATCAACAATCTCATCAACACATTCCATACTTCATGCTCTCAAAATAAAAAGTGCCCTAAAACTAACTCTAAGTTTTTTACTGATATTAATGAATACTATCCAGGGTTATAGGAATTAGAGTTTAACATTTTACAGTATAAGAGGCAATAAGTTACGGACATCTGCTGACACAAATTCCACTCAAACTCAAACTAATTACATCCTTAATACATTCAAAAAGACATATTGTAAATATTAATATGCTAGTTTATATGCTGCAGTGCAAAAGTGACACCCTAACGTTTCCTGAGCTTTAGGAAATTAACATTTTTCTGACTACAACTCTCAATTTAAAATAGGCTCTTTATTATATGAAGCCATGTCAAAACTATACAATTAAATTAGAGTTTTGGAGAACTGAAGATTGGTCAGAGTTACTGTGTTTTAAGGTAATGAAAAAATTTCCAAAGCAAAAGTATTTACAAAACTACAAAGGATAGTATGGATTTGCATGTAGTATAAAGATCAAAGATAACCTACTGATTACCAAATGATCACAAATATCCCTTTCCTTTCAAAAATATTACACTGAAAGACTTTATGGTAAGTTATCTAGCATTAAATATACCAACCTGTAGTATATCACATATTTTAACACATTCTTCCATAATGCCCAGTAAGAAGGAATAAAATATTAAAAATCAAGAAAATAAACATGCTTTTAGGAATGTTTTTGCAAGTGTATGTGAGAGGAAATGAAAATGATTTCTCATTAAAACTCCCTATATCCTCAGAATTACAAAGACCGAGTTTCTACTTCAATTTTTTCTTCTGCTTGTAGTATATCAGGGTCAATGTGAACAACTGGAGGTCGTAGGATAACTTCAGGCCCTCCACCATATATAGACTGTAGAAAATTCCATGTTTCTTCAGAAATCTGACCAGAATCTGCTCCTAGAATTAAGTGCAAATAGAATAATATTTACAAACCTACATATTCATAATGCAAAACCTTCAAAATGTAACCCACCCCCCCAGGACTAATCCTCCACGGATAACTGAGAATTTATGGAACACCAGACTACCAGCCCATATTATTATAAGCTACAACATTATGGTTTGTCTTAGTACTTTCTCCTAGCTCCTATCAAAAGCCTCAAATCTTTCCTCAGATAACAAACACTGGCAGCTTTCCCACTATCTACCCTACTTCATGTATGAATTGTATCACTGAGCTGGGTAAAAAGTAGCACAGATGGCTAGTAATGTTTTATTCTTTTTTTTTTTTTAAGATTTTATTTATTTATTTGACAGAATCACAAGTAGGCAGAGAGGCAGGCAGAGAGAGAGGAGGAAGCAGGCTCCCCGCTGAGCACAGAGCCAGATGCAGGGCTCGATCCCAGGACCCTGGGATCATGACCTGAGCAGAGGGCAGAGGCTTTAACCCACTGAACCACCCAGGTGCCCGGTAATGTTTTATTCTTAACAGTAACAAATGGCTTAAGTATTATTCAACTTACCTTGCCTGAGCATCACATTGCCACATTTAGTGACTGCAATTTTAGTGTTATCAATGGGACCTGGAGGATCTAAGTCAAAGGAAAAACAAAGGATCAAAATGTGTACTTTTCAAAGAAATGTACCAAAGAATTATGTATATCTGTGCCAGAAATAATTGAGGGACATAACTATATAATCAAATTGATTATTTTGTAGTCATATTATTACAGTTAATTATTTTTTTAAAGATTTTATTTATTTGACAGAGAGAGATCACAAGTAGGCAGAGAGGCAGGCAGAGAGAAAGGGAGGAAGCAGGCTCCCTGCTGAGCAGAGAGCCTAATTCGGGGCTCAATCCCAGGACTCTGGGATCACGACCTGAGCTGAAGACACAGGCTTTAACCCACTGAGCCACCCAGATGCCCCATTATAGTTAATTTTTAATGATTTTTTTAATGACCTTATTTATTTATTTGACAGAGAGCACAGGTAGGCAGAGAGGCAGGCAGAGAGAAAGGAAGGGAAGCAGGCTCCCTGCTGAGCAGAGAACATGATGTGGGGCTCAATCCCAGGACCCTGAGAGCATGACCTGAGCCAAAGGCAGAGGCTTTAACCCACTGAGCCACCCAGGCGCCCCTATTACAGTTAATTTTTAATCATCTTCTGAACCTCTTCTTTTCTGGGTCTCAGTTCCCCTCCAAAATAGAACCAAGAAAGAAATGGAGAGAGGATTTTTCATCACCATCTAAAATCTCACCGTCTAAAATCTCACCATCTAAAATCTTCAACTATCCATTTGAGGACCACAGGTTAAAAGGCACTTTTAATGTTATAAAAGAACAATTCTTTTGTAATTTAAAAAGAAATTATGTAATTCTTGAGTTATTTCAGATGTTCATTACTTAAACTAAAAACAATAAAAGCACTGTATTTTTAGTAAATAAAAGCCCTAATATTTTAAATGAAATATTAAAATATATCCTTTTTCAATTTAAGAAGAAAAAAACCCTGTTTTCCCCTTGAATACAAAAGTACAGTGCATGTTCATTATCAAAAAGTGTAAAACAAAACAAAAAGGGACAAGGAAGAAAAAAATATTGTGATCCTATTACAGAAAGATAAGCAGCTTCAATATCTTTGTGGTCTTTTTGCCTTTGCAAATGTTTGCCAATTTTTTTTAAATATAAAAGGTTCAAACTATGAATATAGTATTGCAACCTTTTTCATTTATCAAGAACATCTTTTTAATTATTACACACTGTCACAAAATTATTTTTAAAGTCGACATAGTATGTATACAGTTAAAGCATTATGTAACCAATCTTATTGTTGGGTGGATTTTTTTTTTAGCTTTTCAATATTAAGACTGCAGACTAATTTTGCTCAGTTCCTTTATTCCTTCTATGAATATGCGGTAAGTCATGAAATAGGTTTAGAACAACCAACCAGAATATAAGCTAGAATGTTAGATCCCTGAAGGCAGGGATCTTTTTCTATCTCGTTCACTGGTGTAATCCCAGTGCATAGAGATATTCAAAAACAAAAAATCAGCAAAGAATTTCATTTTTCAGTTAATTACTTACCTCCATCTTTACCCTTCACAAAACTTTCCCATTCTCTAAACCACTGCATACTGATGCAATAAAAAGTTGCTGGAGAGTCCTCCTCTTGGAATGCTCTGTTGAGCTATAGGGAGAAAAAAAAAATCAGTGACCTAGTATCTAGAACTTGCTTTATAGCAGAATAATACAACCATTCTACTTAAGCATCTGATAAGGCCAATTCCTTATAAAGAATGTGATGTACACTGATGCTAAGTTATCTTAGTACCACAGTAACACCTATTGATAAACAAGTATGTCTAGGTTATGTCTCAAAATTTACAAGTACACACAAAAGAAGAATAAGACACTGGCTAGGTCAAAATGGTCAAGGCAAGTCTTCAAACCAATAAATACTCCACGTATTTATTAAAAATCAAATGCGTAAATCTTATTTAAATATATTATATCCACTGTCTACCCTTTACTTCTATTCCTTAAGATATTGGTGGACATGTTGCTATTACAAACACAATGCTGCAATGAATAATCTTGTACATGTCATTGCACAAACAATACACATACATGTATAAGACAAATTCTCAAAAGTGGTAGAACTAAGGTCCCTGAAGATGTTTACTTCCTCTTCTAAGGCCTAAGGAAATGGATATGTGACTCAACTAGGCAAAACTCTACCAGCAATGGAAATCTTCAGCAGTGATCTAATGGTGAAATATACTCCAACGACAATTTTGTTAGCTACATACCCAGGGCTAGCTTGGTTCCTGAGATTCTGGAGAACTGGCTATTCAATTTTTTTTTTTTAATTTTATTTATCAGATCAACTTTTCCTTTCAATAAATTTCTTTTTTGCTTAAGTCAGCCAATGTGGCTTCTACTGCTTTCAATTGAAGAGTCTAACTGACAGAATAATTGAAATAGAAAGGTAGAAGCAAAAGAGCCTAAAGAAAATGAAGGTTATCTGAAATGTATTTGTACCAACTGTACTTGTATGAAAAGACAATGAGACATCTAAAATATTTCATTATGGGTAACTAAATGCCTATGGTACATACTATCTGAAGAAGAAGACAGCCAAATCCAAATAATGTTGCTCCTATAATCCAATCTAATAAAACCCTGTCATTGTCCCCAAAGATCCTTATAGTAGGTACCTCCATGATCTGGCTCCATGATTTGACTTCATCTTCTAATACGTTCTTCCTCATCTATTCACTCATGGTCACGCAAACCTCTTTGTTATTCCCGGAACCAAGCAGTTACTTTCCTGCATCTTAAAGCTTTTACATGACTAACCACCTCTTTTCACACATATCTAAATGCCTCCTTCACCTCCTTCAAGTCTTTACTTAAATGTCACCTTCTCACTAAGGCCTATCTTGATTACCCTATTTAAAAATGCACCTGACACCTCCCTTCATCACTGTACTCTTCATTCCTCTTGTTCAATTTTTTTTCCTTTTCCAAAGAACTCATTACCTTTTAATATATCATGTATTATTTATGTATTAAACATTTAAGTTATTTGAGGGCAAGGATCTTTCTGGTATAAAAGGTAGTTGCTTCCACAGAACAATGAAAGGCAATGAAAAATGTTGTGGCTGTCTGACGGTTAACACAGAGATCAAAGCATGTCTGTTTCAAAGTACAGAATTAGGCACAACTTATCCTCAGAGAACTCAGATTTTTGGAATGTAGTATCAGATTGATTCTACCATATAAAACCACTTAATTCATAGCATTACCAGGTCTAGACATTTTTAGGACTTAATCTTTGCAATTAGGGTATTTCTTATGTGTCTAGGTGGAACTTTTTAAATATTTAGTTAACTACAATCACCTCATTAAAGATATATAGTTTTTCTCTAGTTCTGGGAAATTTCTCTAAACAGTTGCCCTAATTTGTGCCCCTCCACCACCATTCTCTTCTAAAAAACACTGGATTCTATGTCTACCCCCTATTCAAACTTTTTATTTCCATCTGTTATCTTCGCACTTCATTTTAGGAGAAACCTTGAAAGATCGTTCAGAACACTAATTCGCTCTTCAGCAATTTTTGTACATGGGCGACAAAACTTTACAGGGTTGGTACTATCCTCTATGCTGTGGTCCAAGCTCCAAACCAGTAACCAATATATGGTGTTGTTTTTCCCATAACCAGAATACATGAGGCTAGGTACCAGATAAATAAAGTAGAAGGATGTATCCATTAGTACCTAATAACATATTCACAAAAGCTTCGCTTCTCATCTCCACAACTATGGCCTCTACTAGTTTAGAGGTATTCAATTCCAAAGGGAAACAACATTGGTTTTACTGGACTGAAAGTCAAAATAGTCCTCTGGTTATGTATGGTTCCTTATGTCACTGAACCAAAAGTCCAAGTGGGTTACTGTATTGGCTATAAAAAGGATGAAATAAAATGACCACTACACAACAGGAGCAAGGAGGATTATAACTGAAAACCAGATTAAACCCACTGTATTAGCTTCAGAGGACTGCTATAACAAATTACCACAAACCTGGTGCCTGTAAACAGTTATTTCATCTCCCAAAGTTCTGGAGAACAGAAGCCCAAAGTCAAGACATAGGCAGGAACATACTTCAGGGGACATAATTAAGGGAATTTCTGTTCCTTGCTTCCTCAAGCTTCTGCTTTGCAGCTATATATTCTAATTTCTGCCTTGGGTCCTCATGGCTTTTACCTTTTCTGTATATTTTTTCTGTATGTCTCTTTGTAAGGACATTTATCACTGAATTTATTAGGCCCATGAAGATAATCCAGGATGACCTCCTCTCAAGATCCTTAAATTAATTACATACGCAAAGACCCTTTTCCAAGTGAGGTCACATTCACAGTTAAGGTCAATTCACAGAGATTAGGACATGGAGATACCTTTTTTGGGGACCACCATTCAACCCACTGCAACCACCATTCAGTACTTCCATACTGAGAGGTTATAAGTTAAGAGACAACTAGAGAAAACTAAACCAGGCAAGATTACAAAGACCTCAGATTCTTCTGAAATGATGGTCTGGGTTTCTTTATCAGGTAAACACGACCACAACCAAATGAAGTGCTGGTTAAGAAAATGGAGTATGGAATGGGCAAGTGATCAACTGTAGATATACATTTCTTCTTTACTGCATATATATGAACATTTACCAAATTTGTAAAAAATTACCATTTACTTTTTTCTTTCATTCCTCTACTATTTTTTAAGATTTTTTGTTGTTTTTTTTTTATCTTACTTATTTGAGAGATACAGAGCATGACTGAGCATGAACAGGGTGCATGGGGGCAAGCAAGAAGCAGGCTCCCCGCTAAGCAGAGAGCCCAAGGAGGTGGGACTCAATCCCAGGACCCTGAGATCATGACCTGAGCCAAAGGCAGATTAGCTTAAGTGACTGAGCCACCCAGGTGCCCCAACATTCTTTAGATTACAGTATAAAAGTGAGATTGTGACTGAATTGATTGAACTAAAGATGAATGACTAACATCCAAAAGTGGATATAGTGACTCATAGAACTTCAGGTCTCCCAAGTTCAGGAAAAGGTAGATGCAGCATATATTAGTACATTAGCAAGCTGCACAGTGTTAAATAGAAACGTGATACTGTTGCCACTGTTGCTGCTTACATGTATGAATGTGTATGAATACTGAGCTGACAAGAGGCAGCCTTTACTGTATGACCCGTAATGAATAATTTCCACTCATTCTTACATTCCCTTCTATGAAGAGGAGAAGCCTACGTCTTCCAGGATCCTATGCTGGTAGTACTCCAGGTTAGGCATTATCAATGGTATATGCAATATATGGAAGTCACAAAAGAAAGAAATTTTTTCTCTCCTCTGGTGGCAGCTGTGATAAGGACTGAGGCATCCACAGAGGGCATAAATAGGATTTTGTCACCACTTCCAAGCATCTTCCCAAGAATCCTGCACTGATGTCACATGCTAACATCTTTAACAGCAGCATCTTACATCTTAGAGCACCCTCAGAACCCACCAGGATCCTGAGATTAGCAGCTTAACAGGTTTGTTAGATTTCTGAGCATTCTCCTGCGATTTACCAGTGGCAAGCAACAGAGCTAATTTCCAAAGGTTTTGTACAATTTTTAACTTTTTAACTTTGAAACAATCTCAAACTTCCAGGAAAACTCCAATGTAACACAAAGGAATTTTCTTTCCTCAGACCATTGACAGTAAATTGCTAAACACGGTCCTTTTCTCCAAACACCTTGGTGCATATTTCATAAGTACAAGGACATTTTCCTACACAACTAATACAAATGACAAATATCTGGAAACTAACATTGATATGAACCAGCCATTTCTCTAAGGAAGGCTGGTACCTTTTAGTAGAGAGAGATGTCTAGAGAGAGATGTCAAGCAGCTAAAACCTGATGAGAGCTAAGTATGTTTAATCCTACTGAAATTATCATTGTTCCCAGGCCCTTTTAGTAACAAAGTTAGGGAATTAACATATGTACATCATTTGTTTCTATACATGCATACACACACACATACACACACACACACGTACCCATGTATGTATGACCACATGTTCACAAAGGTACCTCCAAGTCCAATATAACAGTAATAGCACAATCCATTTTAGTTTTCTCCCTTTCCACATCTGTAACTCTCTTATCTGACAATGAGAAATCCAGCTCTCATTGTACTCATTATTGATGAATTCTACATATGGAACCAATCCCTCAATTCTACCACCCACCATCTCCCAATCCCCAGCCAACATGGATATCCGTTCTCATCTTGCCTGGGCTTCAACACCCTTGACTAGATGCACACCGCATAAGCAGCTTTCCTTAACCCGTTTGGGCTCTGAAACTCCCCCCACACGACCCCACTCCTACATCTAGCATGGCAGCCTACCCTACTCCGAGATTTCCTATGAGTCAGCAGTGGTTTTCTTGACCTTCATTGTCCAGTCCTTTCAGTAGTTGTTTAAGTCTCTCTTTGCCTATATTCTTATTATACCCAAAATACTTAGAATGGCTTCTGTGCCCCAAACTGTAATGGATATACTCATTAGCCATTTATTTAAGTATTCATGGAATAAACTATTTTAAATATTCAACTAAAATTTACCTCGTTAGATTTAGGAAACAAATGAGGTCAAAGCACAATAAACAAATCGATACCTACACTATCTTCCTCTGTGTGTGAAAATTTCTTTACTTTAGGTAACAGCACACACACACAAAAATCCTAAATCCATGGGGCGCCTGGGTGGCTCAGTGGGTTAAGCCTCTGCCTTCGGCTCAGGTCATGATCTCAGGGTCCTGGGATCAAGCCCCGCATCGGGCTCCCTGCATAGCAGGGAGCCTGCATTCTCCTCTCTCTCTGCCTGCCTCTCTGCCTACTTGTGATCTCTCTGTCAAATAAATAAATAAAATCTTAAAAAAAAAAAAAAAATCCTAAATCCATGAAAAGAAGCAGGTCAATGTATGTGTGAACATGCGGTGGGCAGCCGTATCATGGAACATACTGTTCATCTGTCTATTTAACACTTCTTCCCCTCTTTACTGAAAGAATCTCAATTTTCTCTTACAAAATTACCATCCCTCCATCAATACAGTCTTAGTAGGATTATCAATGCATATGAGTCTAAGGTGACCCAATTCTACTAGGATTCCCTACTGAGAATTTGGGTCATAAATATAAGGCTGGAGCTATGCTATTAACAATAGCACTTTGAAGAGACTTATTTCTTGCTACCTAAATAACTGGAATTGTACTAGTCCTTGTCCATAAAACCTGGTTGTTTAATAGTATACATAAAATAATAATAACCTAGGGATGCCTGGGTGGCTCAGTTGGTTAAGTGTCTGCCTTCAGCTCAGGTCATGCTCCTGGGGTCCTGTGATCGAGTCCCATACCAGGCTCCCTGCTGAGCAGGGAGCCTGCTTCTCCCTCTCCAGTTCCCCTGTGCTTGTGTTCCCTCTCTTGCTATCTCTCTCTGTCAAATAAATGAGTAAAACCTTAAATAAATAAATAAATAATTTTAAATAAACAACCTAGACTAGTAATTTGCTATAATTAACCAGTAATACTATGACTGTTCTTCTCTTTAATTACTTATCTTATTATCTATGAATTACTTCATTTTGCCTCTCTGAATTAGTGCATATCATTAGTGCATGCTTAAATATTTCTTTTTTTCTCAACCACTGTGATGTTTTAAACTTCAGAGCCTAAGACCTTCAAATAGGTTTGAGCCCACAGAAAAACCTGAATTTGCATATGGATGGGTCATTTAGTCAACATATATACATTCAAATGATTCTGAGTAGAGCTGGCATACAAGGTTACATCTTAGTTTCAGGTGGAGAACATAGTGATTCCATAATGTTATACATTATACTATGTTCACCACAAGTGTAGCTGCCATCTGTCTTGATCCTTTGCTATTACAGTATCCTTAACTATATTCCTACTCTGCCTTTCATTCCTGTGACTTATTCATTTCATAACCAGAGCCTGTATCTCCTACTCTCCCACAATTAAATTGTTTTTAATTTACTTGCATGCTGATCCTTTTCAAAAAAGCAGATAATCTGATGTATTTTAAAACTGCCAAAAGCTAATTCCTCTGTACTGGTAACTGTGAAAACTCCACAGCTACAGTTTACATTTCCTTAAAAAGATCAAATAGATTATTTCTTAAAAAAAAAAAAAACACAAAACACCAAAAACAAGAAAACAAACAAAAACCTAGTTGTTTAGCTCTTCCTACTAATTCTGTGACCACTTTCAGATTGTTGCTTGTAATCAAGGAATGCTTCATAATATACTCATTTTGAGAAGTGTATTTTTTAGGTATATACAGTCCCACAAAACAATACTATATTTCACAAAAAGATGGATGGAGAGAGCAGTCTGGGTAGATGCTTTCCGAAAAAATAACTAAAGGAAACCTATAATTTACCATTTCAATAGGAGACTACTGCAAATGCCAATCCATAAAACAAAATTTATTACCAACCATGAAAGTAAAATCCCACAAAAGAACTTAACTCACTAGAATTTTAGTGACCTGTGTCTCACTGTTACATACCCAGAACACTTAAAATCTATTACAACCGTGTCATCTAATCATTTCATTAATATAACATAGTTAACATAGTAATAGTTCTACTAATTCTCACTTCTTTATCCTATATCACATTTACAATTCAAAAAGCATCACTTTTACCCGAATAAAAATTTCCAATTCTGTTTTTCTTCTTTTTTCAATTTTCTCTGCCTCAATTTGGCAAGTGTGACAAATGTACAGATGGTTGACAGCTGGTCCTCCTCCGTACCTAAAGCATGAAGAATTTAATAATTATGATAATGTTGAAGAAAGTGGATGTTCTAGAAATTTGTCTCCAACTTGGAGTCAATGGCTAAATCCCTAGTAAAGAATAAATCCCCACAGAAAATTTCTCAATCATAATTAAACTAATGTAAAAATCATATAATTGTAACACCTTGATTTTATGTTTATCAGGGTCAATGACTCAATTTATTGATTAACCAGCTTTATATTTCAACTTTCCCTTAAGGTTATTTCTGCTACCAAATATGTTAGAGGCAACAACACAAAGTAAAACAAGTGTCTTTCAAAAACTGCAATATAACATAAATCTTAGTTCAATGCAGCCATAGTCTTAATCAAGTTTTAATAAGAAGGAGGCTTTCGCTGATCTCTCAGGTAAGAATTCATGGAAGAATTCTTTTCAGTATTTAACTAAGAAAACACAGTAAGGAAATTATATATGAAACGTTTTAAAATAAAATTTAAAACTTTAAAATTTCAGAGTTAAATATCACCATATGCTCTTACAGTACAGATAATTAGAACATAAAAATCAGAATTACATTATCTAGACTAGGGTCACATTAACTACAAAGTCTTCCTTTCAAACTTCAGAATGAATACTGATGGAAAACAGAATTTTCTACATAAGCAACATAAAGCACAAGGAACATATGTGAAATAATACAATTCCGTTTTAACAAGTTTCACCAACTGATTTTCACAATACCATATTGTCTGATTTTAAAAAACAAACCTGCTATACAGGTTATCCCAAATGTTTTGAGGCAGCATTAAAACCAGGTCTTCAATATAACCAGCTTTTCGTGGAGGAACACCTAAAAAAGTTCAGATGGGTGTGTCTCATTCTTAAATTCCTTTATACAACTTTTAAAGGTTAAACTCATTTTTAAACTGATTAATCACTGATATTTTTAAATCATTATTCTTAAAAATTAAGTAAAAGCATTTTTTGTGATTATGTTCCTAAAAATGAACATATTTCTTTAAGTAGAGAAAAACCAGCTAACCAAGATCTTCAAGCAACTTACGTAAATCTTTACTACACCTTGATTGTGTACTGGGAGAAATCAAAGAAAACTAAGAGACAATCTTTCCTTCATAGAGCTTGAGCTAGCAAAAGAAATGAGGCACTTATATACTCAACTATAATAAAAGGCAGTCACAGATAAAGAACTGGAAGAGCATTATGTTAGTAACTCAAGTGGGGAAATAACAAGCGATAAATTCACATACAGAAACCTTTCAAGGTTTAGGTTTCTATATCCACTACAGGATATTCCCACTACAAAAACAGTTAATTAACAAGAATATTGAGTCTTCAACCATGAAATTTAATCAAGGTGTCACACTAAGGTGTTATTTATCACAGGTACAAACACAAACATAGCCAATCACAAAGGCTTAAGTTATATATAGCAAATAAGTATATGAGGCTTTTTTGTTAAATTCCAAGTACACTTTCATACTTCAGAAAAGAACCACCTATTAATTTAGACAAAGGGGATAAGGATCATGGATATAGCTGGCAGCTGAATGCCTCTCGGCCAAGAAAAATAATGTGTAATAAAGTGCTCACTGTATCATAACTGGCTGTGTATATCTCTGTCTCTACTATGAAATTAGAGTATAGAGAAGAGAAATAGTATCTTTGGTATTCTCAGGGTCTAGCACAGGGTTTGGAACAGGTACTCAGTAAGTATCCCTTCTATGAAGAGGCTATATAAATCAAAGAAAAATATAAATTGAAGAAAAAGCCAATTTCTGGAACTAGAAAATTAAACACATTTAAGTTAGACTGCAAATGAAGAAATGAGAAAATAAGTGGAAGAGGAAAACTCTTGCCTCTTCCTAGTTTGTAAATTATTTAACAGCAAACCCCTACCACTACTTTTCATTACAAAATTCCTTACCTCCATGAATACAGAGAAAATCATTATTTGAAATAGGACCAGGTTCAGCAAAAGTCTTAAATTTATTTAGCCACTGTCGAGAAATATAAAATTGTAGGAGACTTGGCTCCATTATGTTCAATAAATTTGCTATCCTTCTTCTCTCTTTTTGTGCCTCTTCACTGCTTTTCCTGTTAAGGACAATGATTCATTAAACTTAATATGCATTTTACTCCATCAGACTAGTAAATGGATTTTTCCTCTTCCTTATTAGACTTAGCAAACACAGTAATATTATGAATCTTACTAGGCTTGGGACTTACTCAAGAGAAATATATTTTGTATCACCACCACCCCCAACTACTATGTACTCCCAGAGGGCAACACTGTATCATAACTACTGAGAATCCACCTAAATACTGGCACACAGTATGCATTCAAATGTTTGCTCATAAGATCCATCTAATAATGTTTTCTTTTTTTCAGTAGCTAGTATTAAACCTTTTATAAGATACTGAAAAATACCAAAGATCCATTTTCATAGTAATACCTCCTTTATTGGCTATTAGGAGAAAATATGGTACTTAATTCCTACCATCAGTGCCTAAAGAAGTGCCAATCCTTTTTTTTTAAGATTTTATTTATTTATTTGACAGACACAGTGAGAAAGGGAACAGAAGCAGGGGTAGTGGGAGAAGGAGAAGCAGGTTCCTTGGAGAGCAGGGAGCCCGATGCGGGGGTTGACCCCAGGACCCTGGGATCTTGACCTGAGCTGAAGGCAGACACTTAAGGACTGAGCCACCCATGTGCCCCAAAAATCAATCTTTCTAAAACAAAATCTATTCCTTTGCCCTTCAACTAAATGATTTAACATTTTCCTAAGAAAAGATCATTTTGCACATAACCTTTCACTCTACTCACAAAATAAAATGAGAATGAAAACAATTTCTAATCTTTACTCAGTGATACATTTTGAAAGTCTTAGAAGTTATAACCCCAAAGTGAGATGTTCTTCCATTATTTGTCAAAATAGCCTACCCATGAGAATTACTTCCTTACCTATAGAAAAGAACATAAGCTTCTGCATTTTGCACAGTAGATTCTGAAACTTCAGTGACACTTTGATCATCAAATTCATACCAGTGATGATTTAAATTGTTTCGGCAGTAGGCAATATAGTGTCCACCTGAATTTGAATTGAAAACATTTAAATAATTTCAGTAGTACAAAATTAACATAAGAATTAAAGTACTTTTAAAAAAATTTTTTTTTAAAAAGATTTTATTTATTTATTTGACAGAAAGAGATCACAAGTAGTCAGAGAGGCAAGGGGAGAGAGAGAGGAGGAAGCAAGCCTCCTGCTGAGCAGAGAGCCCGATGTGGGGCTCCATCCCAGGACCCTGGGATCATGACCTGAGCTGAAGGCAGACGCTTTAACCCACTGAGCCACCCAGGCGCCCCTTAAAGTACGTTTTTTAAAAAAATGTTTATTTATTTGAGAGAGAGCCAGCGCGCAAAAGCAGGGGAAGGAGCAGAGTGAAAAAGACAAGCAGACTCCCTACTGAGTAGGGAGCCCAACATGGGGACTCAATCCCAAGACCTTGAGATCGTGACCTGAGCTGAAGTCAGATGCCTAACCAACTGAGCCAGCCAGGCATCCTAAGATGAACGTACTTTTTGAATCCTCAGTTCCTAGCAGAGACTGAGATATAGCAAAAACTAAGCTCATTTTTTTTTTCCAGTCTGTATCCTCCCACCACCACTTGAAATGAAAATAAGGACAAAAATACAAACTTAAAAAACCAGTGTAAAAATGATCATGTTACAGTCCTTATTAAATTTTATATAAAATATAACTTTCAGTATTTCAAACTTCATAGCAAAATTATTTAATTTCCTAAAATTTTCTGCATGCTTTTAACAAACCAAAATAAAATAAATTTTGAAATATCTATTTTTATATTTTTCCTTTTATTTAATCAAGTCTTATTGAAGAGATCAATTCAGATGGTTACTTCTTTTATCTAGACATATGTTAAACCTAATATACTCACTACTTGCAGTTCCATGATGACAGATGACTGACAGAAGATCATAGGTAACAATCTGAACTGGACTATCCTTAGCAAGAAATGGCTGAAGATCCAGACCTTCCAGTGGAAATGAAACATGGGTACTGATTTTGGTGGAAAACATCAATTCATGTCTGAATCTTTTAAGATGGATGCACAAAATCTAAAAGATAAAGATTATTTAAAATTCTATTGTTTTGTATACTAGATAAAAAAGTCTATTAAATACAGACATTGAATTAAATGTCAAGGTTAAACATTACCCTGCAATTATGATAACCTGATTCCAAAGACATTAAGAGGTAGAAATGGTGAAACCTGGTACTTCCTAATAAGTCACAGCTATTTGCTTTTCTAATTTTATATTGAATAACCTTTAAGATCCTACAATGTCTGATTAAACTATGTTCAAAACAGTTTTATAGATAAGGGCACTTATTTGCTATGTAACTCAGTATCTTAAAAATGGAAAATCCTAAAAGGGTATATAAAAATAGCAACTCGTCAATAAAACCACTCCATTCTTCAACAATGCTACATGGTACTATGTTACGATTTTATATTCCTATAACATAAAATAAGCTTAATTATAATAAAGCCCATACCTCAGGAAATTTTTGTACTTTACAAAACTTTACTCCATTCCTTAACCTGGGGAGGAAAAAAAGAAAACAAATTTAAATTTAAATTTCCCATATGAATCTACAAAAGCATTAGTATTTTTCATTTTTTTTAAGTAGGCCCCACACCTAATGTGGAGCTCAACTCAGGACTTGAACTCACGACCGTGAGATCAAGAGTCAGACACTCAAATGCCTGAGCCATCCAGGCATCCCTAGTATTTTTAAATATACAGCAAAATCTCTTAGAAAACACAGGGACAAAAATGCTCATTATTGAACTATATACTACCAATTTAAAAACACATACTAATGAACACATTGGTGTTCCTTATTTAAAAAAAAATACCTAAACTAAGATTTCAGTAATAAAAATTTAGGGACTATTAATTCTTTGATTTAAATTTTTTTAAACAAATGTGCTAGTTTATGGCCTGGCTATGTCTTTATAACATCCAGATATCAAGTAAAACTGGGTCCAAATAGAATCCCAATTTTACAGAATTAGTTGGTCAGGTCAATATATTTTACTTTTTTTTTTTTTTTTTTTTTTTTTTTAGTTTTTTTTGTTGTTGTTTTTAAGTAATCTCTAAACTAAATATGGGGCTTGAACTGATTAACCCCAAGATCAAGAGTCCCAAGCTCTACCAGCTAAGCCGGCTGGGCGCCCCTGTAATTTTTACTTTTTTTTTTTTTTTAAGATTTTTTATTTATTTATTTGACAGACAGAGATCACAAGCAGGCAGAGAGGCAGGCAGAGAGAGAGAGAGGAGGAAGCAGGCTCCCTGCTGCGCAGAGAGCCCGATGCGGGGCTCGATCCCAAGACCCTGAGATCATGACCTGAGCCGAAGGCAGAGGCTTAACCCACTGAGCCACCCAGGCGCCCCTTTACTCTTTTTTAAATACATAACCTTTATTCTTTTAACTTATTATTTTTAATTGAAGTATGATTGACATGTAATAGTGTATTAGTTTCAAGTGTACAATATAATGATGCAGTATTTGTATACATTGCAGAATGATCACTACAGTAATTTCTTTAACAACCGTCACCACATATAGTCACAAAATTTTTTCCTTTTCTCGTAAAAAAGAAAATTTTTCAGATCTTCCCTCTCACAAACTTTCAAATACGAAATACAGTATTATTAACTATAGTCATTATTGTGTACATCACATCTCCATGACTTGAATTATAACTGGAAATTTCTACCTTTTGACTTTTTTCACCCATTTTGCCCTTTCTTCACTGCCACTTTGGCAATATAATCTTTATTCTTAAATGTGGGGAACACATAACTTGAGTTCAAGGGTGGTTATTATTAATCATCAGTATTAATGTACACTTGACATACCTACTTTGGATTTGGGGTAGATGCAAGGTTCTGTTCCATCTTCACTATTATCTTTTTCCTAGTTCATGTTTTCAAGGAACATTCCCCCTCCAGGCCAACTCCCCCTTCAGCTATTGGCTACAGCTTCCAGACAAACTAATACATACTTCCCAATTCATTAGAGACGTTTTTTTTCTTGTAGAAAGTATATAGTAGCTTTTCATCCTTATTGACCAAACAATACACCATTCCTTTTTGTCATGAGAACCGACACAGATCAACGTTTCCCTGGAGTTATTGCTAAATAGCCAGATGTTTGTTATCATGAAGGTTCTAGTTCTTATGAGGACACCATTATTCTTCTATTATAGAAATTCAGAAAAATTTCCCAGTTCACACAAATATATCTGCCTTCAACTCTCCAATTACTTTTCTAACTGACCACCAAGAAGCCTTAAAAGCTTGAATTTATTACAGGACATTTAAAAGGAAACTAGCAGATATAAAGAAATAATACTGTACTTTTCTCAACTTCTATTCAGCCCTCATACAACAGGTACATCAAAGGTGGCATAACATTTCTGAATTTTCTACAGATTTGAAACTATGTACCTTTACAGTCACTCTGACTTCCCGAATCTAGTCTGTTAACATGGTAGTTCAGAAGAGAATATTGCCTTATTTATGATGGCAAAACTTATATTATGAAAACGTATGTTACACATCCATGTATATCTTTTATACCATAGTTAGAAATGTTTTATGTAAAATTACATAATTTATCTCAAAATATATATAAACTTTTTCATCTTAGATAAGCCGATTAAATTTATCAAACTTTTACCTCAAATTTGTTTTATAGAACAACCTGTCTTTATTTTTACTAGGACAAAGCTTGCCAGCCTTCATTTTACTAAATAAGATGCAAAATTCGCTTGACATACCCAATTCAAATGAACAAGAAAAATACCATTTATAATACAAAACATGCGATTCAGAACACCGTCAATGACACTTACTTTTTGCATTTTTCACAACTGTACATATTGTCACCTGGAAATAGAACAGATCTGGTCATTTCTCTCAAAATAAAAGTTATTTTCTTTTGGTTCTGCAATTCTTGGGGTTTGCCACATGCTGATTTTGTAGCACAGTAACTCACATTTTTAAGTCTCTGCTCAAGAGTCAGCTCATGATGTTTACTCTGCCTAAAATACCCTCACCTCACTCTCTTTTCAACCCTGAAGGCCTAACTCAAATAACATCCTTTCCATTTACTCACTCAGCAGACTTTACTGACTGCCTGTTACATATACCAGCAAGGTGCCAAACACAAAAAAACAGTGGGATATCTTAAATGTTATGGAGGAACTCAGAGTACTCCACATATACAGTTCTTTTATATGGGTTGAATTTTCCCTTCTTTGACTCCCAGAGCAGTTTTAAGACACCTCACTTACATATTCTCTTACACTACAGAAATCTGTATAAATTATTTCAGAATATGACTTATGTTATTTATGTTACCATGGTAGGTATTGGCAACTATGCTGATATGTGCAAGTACTATTTAAGCCACCTTAAGACTTAGCTTTTATAAATACATTTTATATAAATATAAACAAAAATATATAAATATAAAATGTATCAATATTTCATATAAATTTTATATGATTTTATATAAATATAAAATGTCCCACTAGTATTTTAGATCACCCACAACAATTCAGCCATAGTTGAAAACTGTTTCATATTTACCTTTCAGTTCATCTCTGGCGAAGAAGGCAGCAAGACAATCTTGCAAGGTTACTATTGGACCCCAAAACCAGCTAGGAACACATGAGACAACAAACCTGAAACATTATTGACAGAAAAAAAAAAAAAGCAAGTGTTCTGCCAGTACAGCAGAAACAGCAGTTTTAACAATCAATTAATATAAAGAAAATACATACATACCTCTTCACATATTCCATGAAAAATGCTATCCACCCTTGTGGAGCATATGCTTCGCCACATGATCCTGCTTTGACTATAGAAGTTGGGTGACTGGATGAATGCAGCTTAGCAAGGTCTTCCTTGCCGGGAATTGGCAAGGACAGATCTTGAAAGGTCTCGAGAGTTACAGACACCTAAAATTGTTTCGTGTTTAAAATGGAATGAAAATAATCCAACATAGACATTTATAAGAACAAATCTTAGACTGCCCAAAGCAATTCATAAGCAAAAAAATGAAAAAATCAGTAACAGTAATGGCAACAGCAAAAATACTTGCTCTGAACCAGGTGCTGTTCTAAATTTAATCTTCACATAATACCTCATAAGGACACTGTGGCATAGAGAAGTACATACAGACACAACAGACTCAGTACCAAACTCTTAAGCACTACCACTGCATTTATTTTTGGAAATGATCTCTCATGATAGTTTTTAAATGTTTTTTAAAAAAGAAGTAAAACCTGCCATGTAATTTTTAAATAGCTGAAAACATTTCAGGATGATTCCATTTAAATATCTGGTACCCAAATAGCCTACATTAAAAGGATCCTATTGAAAGCCCTCAGATTTGACTTGAGAACCTAATACAGTAATTGAAAACTTATTTTTGAGGGTTTTTTTTTTTTTTGAGAGAAGTCATTTCATATTCCTTAATTCTGAGATTTAGAGATATGATTTAAAAACTCATGATTTTAATTCATGCTTAGGTGTATGAATCTGACACTACCTTTATTATCTGAGCCCTAATCTTGACAGAAGAAAATATTTATAAGCCACACCACCAAATGTAGTACATTCACAGCCTTGTGCCTGCAAATAGAAACAGTTTCCCAGCATATTAATTTTGCCAGCCTTGGGAGAATATGCATGTGTTACACACTGTTGCTGAGCAACACATCACCTTTGTATGTAACCAGAGATGAAAAACTGAATTAATTCTTGTTGCTAATGCATGCCTGTCCAATGAACAGGTCAAGACCCATACTTTCAAAATGATGTTGCTATTACTTCTAAAAACACAAATTCTACTCCTAGAATTAATTTATACTGATGTAAACAGAAGAAATACACATACAGCCCTCAACAGCAAGGAGAAAAAAAATAAACTTTTCATCCCATTTGTCAAGTTTTTGTTTTGTTTTAAAGAGCATTTGACAGAAATTCTCTGTGTATTATAATTCCCTCATACTCACCCTGTCACAAGTCAGACACTGCACTGAACTAATAATTGTCCCATCAAATATGTCTGAAATAACACTTCGGTATTTCTTGTGCTGTTTTTTTCTCTTTGGAGATGATGCAGATTGAGCTAGGATTGAAAACAAGTGTAGAACATTTTTAAAAAAAACCAAGGTAGTTCTTTAGCATTTTTCTCTGAATCCTTTACAATAAAATTTACAATGCTAATGAAATTCTGTCCAAATACCATTCAAGAGAATTACTTTAAAAAAAAAATCCCTACAAAAAAACAAGATGAACTAGAAGGTGTTTGGTCTCCTCAGCTCGACTTCAATCAGAATAAATTTTGCTTTTACTTATTTGTTTTTGCATCCAAATAAGGCCTTATTTGAAGAAAGGATTCTATAATTAAGTTTTGAGAGTTTCTTTATATATTCTGGACACAAATCCTTTGTCAGCTATGTGATTTACAAGTATTTTCTCCTAATCTTATCTTCTCAATCTCCTAATAGGATCTTTTGCCAAGAAAATTTTTTATTTTTTCTTTTATCGATACTGTTTTTGATATCTTTAAAAAACTCTGTGTCTAACACGAGGTCATGAACACTTCCTCCTCCTTATGTTTTTTCCTAAGAGTTTTAAAGTTTTACATTTCATAACACTGGAATTCTCATACATAGCCAAGTGGGAATGCAAAATTATACAGCTATCCTGGAAAACAATTTCATATAACATTAAGTGTACAACCAACGTAAAACCCAATAAGCCCCTTTCTGGATGTTTACTCTAGACAAACTTACAATCACACAGAAACCTGTACACAAATGCTTATAGCAGCATTCTTCATAATTGCCAAAAACTGGAAACAGTTCAAATGTTCTTCAGAGTGAATAAATAAACAGTACTATAGTCCTATACAATGAAATACTACTCTGTAATAAAAAGGAACTATTCGGACATGCAACTTGACTATATCTCAAATGCATTACACTAAGTGAAATAAGCCTATTTCAAAAGGCTATCAACTGTATGATTCCATTTATATGACATTCCAGAAAAGGCAGAGCAATAGTACAGAGAACAGATCAAAAGGGCTAGGGATTGGGGAGGGGTGGGAGAATGATCTGATTACAAAAGTGTTAAAACTCTTCTATACGCTGTTTGTGGTGGTGGTAACAAGAATCTATACATGTGTTAAAATTCAGAACTCTACACCAAAAGAGTGAATTCTACTCTACACAAATTTGTGCCATACACACACACAAATTTCAAATCATGGTTGTATAAAGTTATACTGTTAATTTTAAAGTACTGAATATTTCATAATTAACACTTTATATTATCAACGCAAAGGAATCTGAGTAACTGAAACTTCTACCTTTTTTGTGTGTGGGTGCCAATCCTGGCCATAAATTGCCTGACTTAGGAGGGCTTGCTGATAAACGTGGATTAACACCTTCATTTGATGAGAGGAGCTGTGATGTAGACAGGTCATTCAAATGGACATCAGTAATGTATTCTGTAATATTTAAAATTTGTATTATTATCTCAAATAGTAAAACCATCCCACTTATCAAATAATATTAATTTAAAGGTTTCTTCATTTGAGATTTTGAACACAATTCACATTAACAAATGTCAAATGAAATATTTGATAGACAGGGGCGCCTGGGTGGCTCAGTTGGGTAAGCCTCTGCCCTCGGCTCAGGTCATGATCCCAGGGTCCTGGGATCGAGCTCCACATGGGGCTCTTTGATCAGTGGGGAGCCTGCTTCCCTTCCTCTCTCTCTCTGCCTACCTGTGATCTCTCTGTCAAATAAATAAATAAATAAAATCTTTAATTAAAAAAAAAGAAATATTTGATAGACAAAGTCCTCGTTTAGCAAAATAACAGTAATTTTCCACCTAGGAAATCCAAATAATGTATGTAACACCCTACTGCTGTAGGCAACTCAGGAAGTGATCAGTGGAAACATAAAGCCAAAGAGGACTGCATTTATTCTTACTTAGTATCTTTTAATATCTGTGAAAGTTTTTAAAAACTTTAAAACCATGCAGGAGGAAAAAATGTCATTCTCTCAAACTAACATTATAATCAAAATCTAAGAAGAAATATAGGCATAAGTAAGAACAAATTATTTTATTCTTAATTCTTTTATTATGAAAGGGCCTTCTTTTGAAGAAAATTATGAATCAGGAAAACAAAAGCTTCATGACAGCTCTCTTTAGAGTTTGCTGTTGGACTCTTAGCACATAATGCAGATTCCAGGGCAAGGGATTATGCTCAATTAGTATTTGAGTGAGGAAAAGAGAATTGTTCATGAAAGATCCTAAAACAGAATGACTGAAGGGATTTTTCCAGATGCAAAGTAAGTGACTGTTATTACTTACACATAGGGCATTTCTCATGATTTCAACCATGACTTAAAAAAAAAAAAAAGACTACTTAATACTGGAGGAAGAAAGGGTAGGAGACTCACTCTAGGACTTCCTGAAGAGAATAAATGTAGTATTATCAAGGACAGGGATTGGCAAATGTTTCCTGTAAAGGACCTGATAATAAATATTTCAGGTTTTGCATGCCATATATGGTCTTTGTCACATTTTTTAAATCGGGTCTTTGTAAAATGTAAAAGCTCAGATCCCTGACGTAGGTCATCAATTAGTCACTATATATAGTTCGAACAAGTCTGCTACGGAACAATAAAGAACCACTAACTCCCTTAAACAGGCTTCTGACAAGGATGGACTGAACAGGAGTCTACAGCAGTCTAAGTTAAGTCTTTCAATACTGACAGTTCATGTATTTACTGACTAAACAACTTCTTTTTTTTTTTAAAGGAGGGCCTTTTTTTTTTTTTAAAGATTTTTTTTTTTTTAAAGATTTTATTTATTTATTTGACAGACAGAGATCACAAGTAGGCAGAGAGGCAGGCAGAGAGAGAGGAGAAAGCAGGTTCCCCGCTGAGCAGAAAGCCCGATGTGGGGCTCAATCCCAGGACCCTGGGATCATGACCTGAGCCAAAGGCAGAAGTTTTAACCCACTGAGCCACCCAGGCACTCCTGATTAAACAACTTCTAAATACATTTAAACTCTAAACACAGGCCACTATAATTTAGGAGCCTAACATGTTTTCCTGACTAGAACACATTTATGTGCTGTACATACGTGGAACCATTAGGATTCCCGTACTCAAGGAAATATCCTTTTCCTCAAGGAATTTTGGGTTCATTCAATACCTAATAAATTGTTTAGTAGTTTCAGTCATTAGAAATTACAGAAGATAAATTATTTTATATTACTTGTCTGCCACTTATTTTAAAAGATCAAATAGTTTAAACTTCTGATGGGTTTTTTTTTTTTTATGTACTTTAAAAAACTAAAGACCGGGGTGCCTGGGTGGGTCAGATGGTTGAGCATCTGCCTTTGGCTTAGGTCATGATCTCCAGGTCCTGGGATGGAACCCTGTGTCAGGCTCCCAGCTCAGCAGAGTCTACTTCTCCCTCTCCCCCTCTCTCTATCTCAAATGAATAAATAAAATCTTTAAAATGAAGAAAACAAAACAAAACAAAAAACTAAAGACCACATTAAGCCAGATAAATTAATTCCTCAAGAAATGAAAGTAAAATGCAAAGCAACCCAACTCAATTACTTTGGCCAGATGGCCACTTGCTCTTTTCAAAAGAACACTGGCTAGTATTATGATATAATTTATCATAACAGGGTTCATTATAGTTAAACTCTTACATCAAAACATATGCCAAATATTTCATAGCTGCCATGACTCCAATGACAAAGTCTAAATCGAAAAGTATGTAAGATTACAAAACTGCAATTTAGGTTATTTTGCTTCTTGCCCAGGATCTCAACAGAATCTGCATAAAATGACACTAACACTCACGTGCATATATTGCTAACTCTACTAGCTGAAAGCCCAAAAGTAACCACTATATAATTCCTTTCTTCAAACTGAATTATATAATGTGATATGCTGCACACAAATTAAGCTAACGCTACTAATCAGCCTATTTTGTTTTTATTATGCTAAATATAAACTATTAACATGTAAATTAGAAATGTGTTCTGATTTTACTGAGATACCATGCTAATTCCCCCCCAAAAATCAAAAATCAGTGAAATTACAAATATAATCTTAAATACAAATATCCACACTTGCACACATTGTATACGAATGAAGCACTACCATTTTCAAAGTATTAAATTGTCACCTGAAGCTCTGCTGTGTATTTGCACTTTGACAGTTTCCTGGTTGTTCAAATCAACTGTTTCAGACACAGAGTCTCTATCTTTATCTAATTCTCCTTCAGAATTTACTTTATTAATCTTATTGCACATCTTCTCTTTTTGCCAATCTTTTGCCATTTCGGAATTGTTCTCATCATCCTGAATCAACATTGTTGTTTCGTTATTATCTTCAGAAAAGCCTCTAGAGCCATTTTCATTTTCTGCTTTATCACTGCTGCTACAAGATTCACAGGATTGAAAATCTACATCTGATTGGCTCTTGTCTTCTTCCATGGTCTCCTCAGTCGTTATAGTTTGAGGATCTTCCTCAACTTCCATGACCTGTTCTTTTAACTCTTCATGAAGCAGATCCATTAAACATCGAAGGAATTCTTGAGCATCCTAATATATAAGCAACAAAGATATTACCATTTCATTAAAAACACATGCATGTAAAAAAAAACAAAACACATGCATGTAGAAACGTAAGAAAAAATACACAGAATGTGCTTATCAACGGATTTCTAAATGTGTAGCATTATGCTGAAGAAACACCAGGCATTGAAGGCATGGGAAGCCCTAAGTTCTAAAAAGTTATATAAATAAAACAGAAGTAATTTAAAAATGAAATATGAGGGTGTCTGGGTGGCTCGGTGCGTTAAGCCTCTGCCTTTGGCTCAGGTCATGATCTCAGGGTCCTGGGATCAAGCCCCACGTCGGGCTCTCTGCTCAGCAGGGAGCCTGCTTCCTCCTCTCTCTGCCTGCCTCTCTGCCTACTTGTGATCTCTCTCTCTGTCAAATAAACAAATAAAATCTTTAAAAAAAAAAAAAAATGAAAGATGATGTAGAGGTCAGCTTTTAGTACTGCTGTGCTACTTTTAAAAAACGGAGAAGGTATAAAAAAAACATGGATTTGCCTAATAGGACAATCAGAATTCAGAGATGTCCTAAATTCAAATATTTTATAAGTTTGGCTTAAAATTAAAGTTCATCCAATCTTGTGCTATACCTCAAAGGAAAAATCCATGATCAACGTGGAATGCTTTTTGAAAATACAAATCTATGGGTACAGGGAAATGCAAAATGGGTGAGGGGGAGTGGAAGGTATAGGCTTCTAGTTACATAATGAACTAGTCATAGGGATGAAAGGTATAGCACAGAGAATACTGTCAAAGGTATCATAATAGTGTTATATGGCAATAAATGGCAGCTAAACTTGTGATGAGCACAGCATGACTATGTAATATTGTCGAATCATGACACTATACACCTAAAAAAATGCAACACTGTGTGTCAGCTACACTACAATTAAAAAAAAAAGAAAAGAAAATACAAATCTGAAGACCCAACTCATATGTACCAAATCAGTGTCTGGTGATCCAGGAATGTGCACCAGAAAAAATCTAAAGGGAACAGGTATTGTTTTGAAAAAGAAAAACATGTGAGGGCCAGGTGTTAACATTAAAGGAAACTATATAAAGCTATGGTAATTGAAACTGCCATAAGTACAACTACCAAAAAACAAAACAAGTCAATGAAATGAATTAAAGCCTAGAAACAGACCCTATAAAATATTAATGTAAGCATAAGAATAAAGAAGAAATTTTAAAAATCAGGTAAGGGGCGCCTGGGTGGCTCAGTGGGTTAAAGCCTCTGCCTTCAGCTCAGGTCATGGTCCCAGGGTCCTGGGATCGAGCCCCGCATCGGGCTCTCTGCTTGGCAGGGAGCCTGCTTCCTCCTCTCTCTCTGCCTGCCTCTCTGCCTAGTTGTGATTTCTCTCTGTCAAAGAAATAAAAAATTAAAAAAAAAAAAAATCAGGTAAGAAAATTCTTAAATCTGTAGTTTGGTATAATTAGTTAACTCTGTGAAAAATGAAATTTGGATTGTAACACAAAATAAATAACAGATTAGAGAATTAAATATTTTGAAAAATTAAGCATTAGAGGTAAAAATTTATCTCTAGATGTGTAACTTTTTGAAGCTAAAAGCACTAAAAGAGAGACATATTTATCCAACACAAATTTAACAATTTCTAGAAAAATACAAAATTACAAGAAAGGTAGAAAAATATAAACTAAAAATATGAGAACAGGTTATTATTCTCAGTAAATAAACACAAGAAGTAATGACCTAAAACAATGGACAAATAAATTATAAAGGAAGAAATACAAATAACTACATAAAAGATAACACATAATGGCATTTTGCAAACTTTAATTAAAGATTAGTGTTATGAATGAAAAAGAATAAAGACTTACCTGCTGAGAATAGCCCCGAAATGTTGGATTTACTGTTTTAATTCCTTGAAACAGAGTAGTGGGCACAACAGATCCTGGCCTGAGTAAGAAAAAATTTTAATGAAAAATTTGTGACTTTTACTTTCCATTTCAGAAATTTAGCAATCAAGAATTCAACCTGTTAAAGTGTTTCCCAAAAAATCACTAAAAATTGCCCAGTACTATGTTGCATAGGCTCACTAGAACAGCTTACTAATAATACTCAAAATACATTTTATTGTTCTCCGTCCTAATGAAATGGTCATGCTCTACTACGTACGATTTTTCAAAAACACTCGTAATTACTTAAAACAAAATTTTAATTCCTTAAAATTCTGGGGATAATAATTAAGATAAATGTACACAGTACATTGTCTAAATAAGATTTTTCTGAATTCCATGTGTTTTTTAAAGATTTTATTTATTTATTTGACAGAGAGAGACACAGTGAGAGAGAGAAGCAGGCTTCCCACCAATATGGGGCTCGATCCCAGGACCCTGAGATCATGACCTGAGCTGAAGGCAGATGCTTAACAACTGAGCCACCCAGGCACCCCTGAATTCCATGTTTTTATTTGAGTATAGCTGACGTTAAGATTTTAAAACCAGCATCAACTAACCATGAATGAAAATGAAAAGCCAACCAAATTATGAGATTTAACCACCTTTAGAATTTCATACTGACAAAGTTTAAAGTACAGATTCAGGTCAAAGAATCTTAAAACAGCAGTTAAGGGGTAGTTCTAGCTACACAGAAAGGAACTTAGAAACATTAGAGCCCGCAGCAGCACTGGATAACACCCAATGGGTATAAACAACAATGGAGGATTCTGGCTCTCTAATGTTAGAGGTATAAATGGCATCTACCATTAAAGAACTCATTAAGATCATCTTCTATTTTTTACAAAAAAATAAACTCAAAGTGGATTAAAGACCTAAATGTAAGACCTGAATCCATGAAACACCTAAAAGAAAACACAGGCAATAATCTCTTAGACATTACATTTAGCAATGTATTTAGGGATATGTCTCCTCAGGCAAGGGAAACCAAAGCAAAAATAAACTATTGGGACTACACTAAAATAAAAGGCTTGCACACAGAAAGGGAAACCATCAAGAATACAAAAAAGCAACCTAGCAAGTGGGAGAAGGTATTTGCAAATGGTATATCAAATAAGTGGCTAATATCCAAAATATATAAAGAAGTTATACAATTCAACACACAAAAAAAACAATCTAGATTAAAAGATGGGTAGAGGACCCGAACAGACATTTTTCCAAAAACATACAGAGGACCAACAGACATATGAAAAGATGCTCAATATCACTAATCATCAAGGAAATGCAAATCAAACCCACAAGGAGGTATCACTTCACACTGATCAGAATGGCTAGGATCAAAGGAAAAAAGAAAGAAAAAAATAACAAGTGTTGGCAAAGATGTGGAGAAAGGGCACCCTCATGCACTGTAGGTGGGAGTGAAACTGATGCAGCCACTCTGGAAAACAGTACAAAGTTCCCTCAAAAAAACTGAAAATTGAAATACCAAATGGTCCAGCAATTCCACTAGTGGGTATTTACCCAAAGAAAATAAAAACATGAATCCAAAAAGATATATGCAACCCTATATAGCATTATTTACAATAGCCAAGATACGAAAGCAACCCAAGTGTCCATCCATAGATGAATGGATAAAGATGTGGTATATACACAATGAAATATTTATTCAGTCACAAAAAAGAGTAAGATCTTTTCATCTGTGACAATATGAAAGGTCCTAAAGCATATCATGCTAAATGAAATAAGTCAGAGAAAGACAAATACCAAATGACTTCACTTACACGCAGAATCTAAGAAACAAAACAAATGAATAAAACAAGCAAAAAAAGGCTCTTTTTTTTTTTTTTAAAGATTTTATTCATTTATTTGAAAGACAGAAATTACAAGTAGGCAGAGAGAGAGAGGAGGAAGCAAGGCTCCCTGCTGAGCAGAGAGCTCGATGCGGGGCTCGATCCCAGGACCCTGGGATCATGACCTGAGCCGAAGGCAGAGGCCTTAACCCACTGAGCCACCCAGGTGCCCCTGAAAGCAGATTCTTTTTTTTTATTTTAAATAAAGATTTTTATTTATTTATTTGACAGACAGAGATCACAAGTACGCAGAGAGGCAGGCAGAGAGACAGGAAGAGAAGCAGGTTCCCTATTGAGCAGAGAGCCCAATGTGGGGCTCGATCCCAAGACCCTGGGATCATGACCTGAGCTGAATGCAGAGGCTTTAACCCACTGAGCCACCCAGGTGCCCCCTGAAGGCAGATTCTTACCCAACTGAGCCACCCAGGCACCCCTTACAAGGTTTTTTTATTTAAAAAAAAATAATTTTGGTGATTGTTTTCTTACAGGAAAGGCTGGGCAGTTCTTAGAAACATTTAAAAAGAGGGGCGCCTGGGTGGCTCAGTGGGTTAAGGTCTCTACCTTCAGTTCAGGTCACCATTGATCCCAGTGTCCTGGGATTGAGCCCCGCGTCGGGCTCTCTGCTCAGTGGGGAGCCTCCTTCCCCTTCTCTCTCTGCCTGCTTGTGATCTCTGTCTGTCAAATAAATAAATAGAATCTTAAAAAAAAAAAAAAGGAAAAAGAAACATTTAAAAAGGACTAATGGTAAAGGGCACCTGGGTGGCTCAGTTGATTAAGTGTCTGACTTTGGCTCAGATAATGATCTTGGGGTCCTGGGATTGAGCCCCACTTCAGACTCCTCACTCAGTGAGGAGTCGGCTTGTCCCTCTGCCCCTCCCCCCACTCTTACTCTCACTCTCTCTCTCAAATGAATAAAATTTAAAACAAAACAAAACAAAAATGGACCAGGGTGCCTGGGTGGCTCAGTTCATGACCCTGGGGTCCTGGGATCAAGCCCTGTATCTCTCACTCCCCCTGCTTGTGCTCTCTGTCCTTTGTCAAATAAGTAAATAAATAAATATTTTTCAAATAAATAAATAAATAAAATTTATAAAAGGACTAATGGTAAAAGCAATTTTCTGAATGGCCCAAAACAAAATTAGTAAAATATTACACTAATTATTCTTCTAATGCTACACTTTAGAGCAAATAAATGTAAGGAGAAAAATGAACATTCATGTTAGTATCTATGGTCTGATTTTTAGCATTGTCAGAATGCCTACCCCTGCATTAAAACTCAAGCATCAGTAATAGCAGCTTTAGCAGTCCAACATTAGATGTCCCGTCCTGATACTTCATTTGGCTGTTCAGTTTGAAATATACCATGCCCTAAAATGACCTGTCTCAAATCTACTTTTTTCAGCTCTATATACATGCACCTCTATCTTTTTAATATTTGATATTCATTTAAAAACATAGTAAAGAGAATACATACATTAAGTACATACCTGCTTTTATGCCAGAGTTCTGTCATCAGTTTGAGATAACTTTTGCAAATGGCTGGTTTCTTATCTGTTCGAGCTAGTCCTCCACAATGAAGAAAAAACTGTGTCAAAGGTGGACTAATTTAAAAAGAAAAAAGGAAAGAAAAATGTTAAAGTGGAATCAAAGCTTAATACTGACTGACTTCCAAGCATTCAAGGAATAGGCAGCACATAGAGCCACATACCTAGAATTACTTTGCTTCCTTTTACAGCTTCACATTCACTTCTTCATACTCATGTTCTACCCATTCAAATCAAATTTGACACCATATCAGACTCCTCAATGGTGCCAGATCCAGTCGACATCTTTCATTTCCCTCTTAATAGCATTTATTTACAGATGACCTACCCCTCATTCTTCATCAACTTGCTTCTCCTGAACAATGATGAATTTTTCTACTTTTCTTCTTTACCTCTGGCAACTCTTTTCCCTCTTAATTGTTCTTTTTGCTCTTACCAGATATATAAATATCAAGGTTCCTCAGCACTTGATCTTATGACTTTTCCTGTCTTCCCTATATACTCTTCTCCTGGGGTGACTTTAAATTTTCATGCTCATGCCAGACAATCAAATTTATGAAAGTCAAATGTCTCATCTAAACTCCAGATTTATATCAAATACCCAAATTTAACATGATCAAAATTTAACTTTCAAATCAATCTAGTCTTCCTCTAAGCTTCTACATCTCAGTAAGTGGTACTACTATCTATCTGGTGGTTCAAGTTAGCAATTTAAAAGGCAATACTGTCTTTTATGAGCATGATTAGCTGGAGGGAACCTCTGTGAGTCTTTTCAAATAGTTACAGGAAACAGACTGGACAAAGGACCAAACCCTGACCCACAACAAATTGGCTATCTTAAAAAGATATTCCATACAAGTGGAAATGAAGAGAGAATGGATAGCTATATACTTATATTACACAAAGCAGACTTTAACTCAAAGCTGTAGCAATCTATAAAGAAGGGCATTATAAAATGATAAAGGGATCAATTCATCAAGAGGGTAACATTTGTAAATATTTATACACCCAACAGAGGGCCAGCTAAATATACAAAGCAAGTATTAACAGATCTAAAGAGAGAAATAGGGGCACCTGGGTGGCTCAGTGGGCTCGGCTGGGAGCCTGATTCCTCCCCGCCCCCCGCCTGCCTCTCTGCCTACTTGTGATCTCTCTCTCTCTGTCAAATAAATAAATAAAATCTTTTTAAAA
This sequence comes from Meles meles, assembly GCF_922984935.1. NCBI lineage: Eukaryota > Metazoa > Chordata > Mammalia > Carnivora > Mustelidae > Meles > Meles meles. The sequence continues at coordinate 151,502,794 of NC_060066.1, read as the reverse complement.
AATAAAGGGAGAAATAAATAGCAATACAGTAACAGTAAGGAACTTCAATACCCATCTTTAATCACCAGACAGAAAATCATGAAACACTGGACTTAAACTACATATTATTAGACCAGATGGACTTAACAGCATCTGCCTTTGGCTCAGGTCATGATCTCAGGGTTCTGGGATCAAGTCTTGCACTGGGCTCTCTGCTCAGCAAGAGGCTTGCTTTTCCCTCACCTACTCCCTCTGCTTGTGATCCCTCTCTCACTGCCTCTCTGTCAAATAAATAAATAAAAAGTAAAAAAAAGGAAAAAAAAAGAAAATCTGAATACTGTACTTTTCCACCTATAGAAAAGAGTAAAATATTTTCATAGCACCCCCTAACTAAAAATAATTTGAGAAATTAGTTCAAGCTCATGTTGTAAAAATGTAAAAACAAATAACTTGCTCAAAGACACACTACTACCTAGGGTCTAAGTGAGAACTAGAAGTCTCAGGAAACTACAGGCATGAATAGAGTAACCCCACTGGGAAAACAATGGATTATGTCCCAACCCAGATTCCTGCCTACTCTACTCTGAGGATTAACAACAACAACAACAAAAATTACTTTTTCAAGACATTTACATAGTTTGTTAATCCACATAATTTTCTAAATGGGATCATTTCAGAAAGTAAGATGGAAGGAGAGGAATGCATTGAGGATGGTGAGAAAAGCACAGCCAAGGATTTATGGGATCCTGTTGGCTAGGGAAATTGAATAGAATTATTGTTCTTTCTTATATCACTATTAATGTATATTTCTTTCTTTTCTCCTCTAACTCATTTTTTTCCTTTTTTTTTTTCCTTAAGCATACTACGGCAGCATGGTTTCCTAGTACTAACCAGACCTAACCTGCTTAGTTTCCAAGATCACATGAGATCAGGCACATTCAGGATGGTACACCCGTATACTAGCAGCATGGTCATCTGCTCAAAGAATGACTTCCTTTTTGTCTTCGCAAAGAATGACTTTAAAAAGTTATACAAAATTAATTTAACTACTTACCAAAAAAAAAAAAAAAAAAAAATTTTTAACTACTTACCAATTAGAAAGAGCCTGTAAAGCTGCATTCATATAACAAGTATTTCCAATATTTTTCAAACCTGTAAGACCTATTAAGAAAAATCATAAATTATGTTATCATTCAATAATGCAATGACTTAATTTTATGTTTACTGAATATGTAACTATATATGGTACTTATCATGGTTCCCAATCTATGCTAAGAAAATACAAAATAGGGGCACCTGGTGGCTCAGAGGGTTAGAGCCTCTCCCTTCGGCTCAGGTCATGATCCCAGTGTCCTGGGATGGAGCCCGCATGGGGCTCTCTGCTCAGCGGGAAGCCTGCTTCCTCCTCTCTCTCTGCCTGCCTCTCTGCCTACTTGTGATCTCTCTGTCAAATAAATAAATAAAATCTTTAAAAAAGAAAATACAAAATAGGAGTGCCTGACCGGCTCAATCGGTGGAGCGTAAGACTCTTGATCTTGGGGTTGTGAGTTTGAACCCCACAATTTTTCAAAAAAATTAAGAATTAAAAAAAATACATTATGAAAAAAATATATTAATGGAAATACAAAATAACAACTTGAACAACTCAGACTTCAGGCTTGTACAAGTGTTAATTTTCAAATAATTATTTAAATACACATTTAAAAAATTAAAATTCCCTTGTATCAGTTATAAAACACAAAATTTGTACTATATTATATACAGATAGTTTATACTAAGAATTGTGGGCTTTGGTAAAGTGATGTCAGAGAAACCAAGCATCATTCAAAGTTGTCAGTTTGCTTTCCTTACAAATATAATAATACAAAACTAAATTTTTTTTTGGTCATCAACATCAGTAGAGTCCCTTCACTTCTGGAATTTGGAATTTTCACATTACACAGTTCCTAAAGAAATGGGCAGTGCCAAACAAAGGAGTGACAGGAGAATTATTTTACCTCTTGCCTTAAGTTCATCTTCTTCTTCCACTTCTATGTCCAAATCATCAAATACAGCAACCAGAGGAGTTTTTAATGTTGTATTGCTGGGTATTTTAAAATCCTTGATAAAAGAAAAGACAGCCAACTTGAAAAAATCTTTTATGTAAAAATTTTTTAAAATTTTATCTCATATACATCTACAGTCTAAAAGTTAAGAGATGTTATTTTAAAACTATTAAGAACAAACTCTGGTATTACTAATCAGAATAAAATTTATACTTACATCAAAAAAAAATTTACATTTGTAACTTGAAAGCAGTAAGGATTTACACTAGGTAAGAGCCTGTCACTCTATATTAAAATATGTACTTGAATTCAACAAAGGCACTTGTGACCTTTCTGAATTTAAACACAATTAATTCAGTGAATTCCAATCCAATTCAGTGAGATCACATCATGGCTAAAAAAAATCTGAATGGAATACCCTACACTGTCTTCTCAGATTCTTTAACTTTTTACAGGAAAAAAATACTTAACTTACTCTATTATAACACACCAACTTATCTGTAGACTTCTATAATCTCTCCTGATCACTTGCTACCTTACTTATTTTGCATCCTTTTGTTCATATGAAATAGTTCACTTGTTTTAAATAGTAATAAAATATTCCAGAATTAATTTTCAAGTATTAGCTTAACTCAAAGGTTACAACTGGTGATCTGCTAGCCCACACTAAAAAAAAAAAAAAAAGAGAGAGAGAGAGAGACAAAGCCTAACAAAAGAAAAACTTTGATCTAATATTTTAAAAATTGGGAGAGCTCACATAAAACTCAGATTATGCAAGTTCTCTTATAACAGATGATCAAACCACAGTGAATCCGTTTAGCAACACTCAGTTAAAGAAGAAGCTGAAGAGCAGCATGCACTTAGCATGTGCTCGGTTTCTCCAACTTATTATAGCCTTATTCCACCTCAACAACGCATGCATATGTACTTTTATACCCACCCACTTCATACATCCACTTTACTTTCCTAGTATCTGTAGATACTAGTACTGTAGATACATTTGAGTTGGCCCCATGGTCTCACTTAGTTATATTTAAGCACAGAGACTTAAAAAAATCACTTAAAATTTTATCTCCCAGAAAAAACTTGTACTAATGACATTTGAATGGTTTCCAATATTATTATTTTATAATTAGTGTTCCAATGAATTGGATTCAAATAACATAGAAATTTTAAACTAAAAAAATCTGTACAAATAACATTTTTTCTTCTGAGTAATTTCTTCAACAATGGGATCAGGAAGTTTCATGAAATTAAATTCATGCCTTTGACTAATGTTTTATAAATATATCTCACTGGAGAATTATTTACAAGCCATCAAAAAAGTATCAGTATATTTATTCAACCTGGTTCAACATTCATTAAGAGTATGAAATCTCAGGATGCCTGGGTGGCACAGGAGGTTGAGCTATAGACTCTTGATTTTGGCTCAGTTTGTGATCTCATGGTCCTAAGATCGAGCGCCATGTTGGCCTCTGCACTCAGCAGAGAATCTGCTTGGAATTCTCTCTCCCTCTGCCTCTGGCCCTCTGCTTGTTCTCTCTCTCTGAGATAAATAAATAAATGTTAAAAAAAAAAAAAAAGAATATGCAGAAATGTCAACAGACAGGTGTTTTAACTTACTTTTCTTAAGTCAGGGATGATTATTTTATTAATGTGTTTTTATTTATATTTCGCTTTTGTGAACTATCTGCACTTATTTTTTTCAACCACCTTTGAGCACTACCCTTATAAATTGTTATTAGTTCCTTATGTGATTACACTCTGTTACCATATTTTTGTTAATAATGCAAGAGTGTTCACACAAATTTACTTTCAGGGCACCTGGCTGGCTCAGTTGGTTAAGCAACTGCCTTCGGCTCTGGTCATGATCCCGGAGTACAGGAATCAAGTCCCGCATCAGGTTCCCAGCTCCACCGCGAGTCTGCTTCTCCCTCTGACCTTCTCCTCTCTCATGCTCTCTCTCATTGTCTCTCTCTCAAATAAATAAATAAAATCTTTTAAAAAAAATTATTTTCAAACTATCAAGGAATTAAAAAAAAAAAACACATTTCTGAATGATAAATAAATATCAGTGGGAAAAACAGTAATGGTAATGTGGTGATTTATCCACTAGAGCCATTCAACAGTAAAACTAGAAATGCAGCAAGTTATACCTTGTCTAAAATCTAGTCATTTTAGCTATAGAATGTGTATGGCGAGCTACTTTATTAGCATAAATGCCTACTATCAAAATATGATAAAGATACAAAAGAAAAATAGAAGAGTCTGTATCAGGGCTCCTGAGTGGCTCAGTGGTTAAACACCTGCCTTCGGCTCAGGCCAGGATCCTGGGATCCTGGGATCCTAGGTTCAAGCCCAGTGTCGTGCTCTCTGCTCAGCGGGAAGCCTGCTTCTCCCTCCCCATTCCCCCGCTTGTGTTCCCTCTCTTGTTGTCTCTCTGTCAAATAAATAAATAAAATCTAAAAAATTAAAAAAAAGAGTTGTTATCAAGGAAGAAAAGAATACAAATACAATGTGATTTTTATGACACATGAGGAAAAATCTCCCTAATGTGTTAATTAAACCATACAGAGCAAATGGGTAAAATAAGTTAGAAGTCACTGTTCTAATTTTTTCATTTCCTTTTTCCTCTTTTTATATGACTGAAAATTCTCAAAATTAAGTGACCAATCTTTGCAAGCCCACACATATTTTGGAACCAAATGTCAATGCTAAGCTTTAAGATATCCTATCTGGTTTTTGATAAATTAGTAAAATGTTCCTAGTAATATAAATGGGGGTAGAGAAGGGATAGAAATGAAAAAAAGGGAGCTGAATTAGTATTTCTAATTCCCTATCAAAGGCCTGCCCTCTCTCCTAGAACCAGATTGCTAGAAAAAGATATACTTTTTTATAGAAAAAGATATACTTTTTTAACCATTTTTTTTTTAAGTTTTAAAACACAACAGGTGCTTTTCCATCTTCAGACATAACCTATTACTCTACAAAAGAACAAAGGCTAGCCTTAGTGTTTCAATCAAGAAAAAAATGCACATTACATCAATTTTTCAAGTACAAATTAGGTACAGTTGTTTTAAATTTCAACTACATGACGAATTCTGAAATCACTACTTGAAAATGTATGATACTTTAGTTAAATAAAGTTAGATTATTACCTGGACATTGTTTTCTTGTGTTTGCTGAAGTGGTCTTACATGAGGCAAAGAAGGCTGAGTTCCTAATTTCCTATCCAAAAATACTTCTTTGCTGCAAGCATAACACCATACTCGAAGAGTGGTAAGGTTCACAGTTAGATAATGCTTTGTCTCCTATATAATTTCACAGGAGGGGAGAAAAGGAAACAAAATTAGATAGAGCTTAGAGCTGAAAACATTTCAAAAGATCATATAAGGGGGCACCTAACTGGCTCAGTTGGAAGCATGGGACTCTTATCTCAGTGTCATGAGTTCAACCCCCACGCTGGGTGTAGAGATTACTAAAAAAATAATAAACTTAGGGGCACCTGGGTGGCTCAGTAGGTTAAAGCCTCTGTCTTCAGCTCAGGTCATGATCTCAAGGTCCTGGGATCAAGCCCCGCATCAGGCTCTCTGCTGGGCAGGGAGCCTGCTTCCCTTCCTCTCTCTCTGCCTGCCTCTCTGCCTACTTGTGATCTCTGTCTGTCAAATGAATAAATAAAATCTTTTAAAATAATAATAATAATAAACTTTAAAAAATCATGATAAGAGGGGCGCCTGGTTGGCTTAGTCGGTTAAGCATCCAACACTTGATTTTGGCTCAGGTCATGATCTCAGGCTCGTAAGACTGAGCACTGCACCCAGCTCTGTATTCAGTGAAGTCTTCTCTCCCTCTGCCACTCCCCTCATTTGCTTGTGTTCTCTCTCTAATAAACAAATAAATCTTTTTAAAAATCATAAGATAAACTTCTGGCCTTTGATGAATAACAATATACTCAAAAGAGTTAAAACTGGAACACCAAAAACACATTCTTCCGGTAAATTGCTCAAGTACAGTGAAAAGTAACCCTACTCTAGAAATTATTCTATCATCATTTTTTACCACTGTTCAACATGAAGACAAACACAAGAGTAAGACTCTGCTTTACAGTTAGCAAATAAGTATAATATAAAAAAATAATTGACAAAAGCACAGTAACTATTCTAGAATATCAGAGTGGCAAACCAATGAGCCCAATGACATGAGTCAAAGCGAAAAACAGCTCAAGCAATAGTGAACGTGTGATCTTGCATATATAAATCTCCGGCCTTTGTATGTATAATGATGCCTGAGCGCCTTGGGATATTCACGCTTAATTAATTCTCTTGAAGAACCCTGACTGAGAATAATTGATGTGACAGAAATATCAATGTGAAAAAGCCAGTTCATTCTCAAGAAACTTGAGAATGGGAGTTCTACCTAATACTAAAAAGAGGCATGCCAGAATTACAGACAAGCACCAAACCCCAGGGTGGAATAGAAAGGGAACTCTAGTTAAGAGGATGTGCAGGAGAAGGTAGTAAGAGTTGAGACCTGAAATTAGCCAAGCCCCATCACAAGCAAAGGCATCCACTCGTAACTTCAATCTTCACATCTCTTAAAATTCCAACTATCATCTTCATGAATCAGGAGGCATACTTCTCAAATCATTACTCTCTTAATTACAACCCCAATCTAATACTGATCTTAGCAATTCCCCTCCCCACCTTTTAAAAAGTATAAGCTAAGGTTTAACACCTCTATATGAAAAAGGGCAAAATTTTGAATTAAAACTTGAAATAATGTTGTATTTGCTTTCCCTTTCCTTAAAGCTCTCCTTAACAAATATCCTACATGAAAATTTTCTGTACACTGGGTGCTATATGCAATTGTTGAATCACTGTATTATACACAAAAACCTAATACAACACTGTACTTTAACCGGAATTAAAATAAAAACTTAAAAAGCAAGCTAGCAAAGAAATAAATAGAAAAAAAACTTCTATATCATACCTGAGAATGTATGGTGCTGTGATCTACTTGGGATTCACCACAACCAACATATGAACATCTATTCTGTAAATAATTACACAAAAAGAAAAATAAAGCATTTTATAACATGTATAAATGTATAATAACACTGCAGTTACAATTAAGTTTTGATTACAGGTTTTAACTTCATGACTAAGTGACTTTACACAGTCAGTTATTTTAACCAAAAAGTATTGGGAAGAGAAGAATAAAATGAGAATATTTCCAAGCTAAAAGCTATGTCACTTCTAATAAAGGCAAGCACAAAATATTTTAATGGTTTACTAAAACTCTGCAAAAGCACAAGTTAAAAACCCAAAGTTTACAGTTTAATTTTTATTATTATCAGTAATGCTCTTTTTAAAGTATATTCATTTATGAAATCCTTTAAGTGTCAAAAAATCTTATTTACCTTATTCAGATATAAATTTTTATAATACTAAACTTTTGGAAAGAAACATACATACCTCCAGGCATGCCCAAAGATTTGGTCCTCTGACTTTACAATCCTGACAAGTACTCTATGAAACAAAAATCACATAGACAACATTATCATTATATTGACACAGCCAAATACATACAATTGACTTATTAATTAAGTAATATTATAGAAAAAAATTAGAGCTCATGAAACAGAGTATTGTAGTAATTTACTTAGAAAATACATATTTGGGAGAAAAATCAATCTAATTTTGTAAGGAAGGAAAAAACCCTGCATCTTACATGAGATTTTTGTATTAAGTCTTCTTTTGTTATTTCACCAACTGAATCCAAATGCAGACAATGGTTTCGAAAAGCTGCCATTTTGTTAGAAATTTTTTCCTGTCTCCCAAGTATTTCCAAATGAGGTAATACCTACAGGACAAATAGCCAAAAAGTATTAATTAAAAAATGCTAATATATTAAAAATGATTAAAATAAAGGACAGGGTGCCAGCGTGGCTCAGTCAGTTAAGGTCTGTTTTTAGCTCAGGTCATGATCTTGGGGTCCTGGGATCAAGCCCTGCATCGGGCTCCCTCAGTGGGAAGTCTGCTTTTCCCTCTCCTTCTGTCCCTCCCCCCAACTTTTGTGCATGCATGGGCACATGTGCTCTCTAATAAATAAAATCTTAAAGGAAAAATAAAAATAAACAAAGGGTAAAATAATAAGCACATGTGTTTACAAGTCTACCCTAGAATATATTTTTCAAATATACTTAGATTACTTTCATAATTTAACTGCACATTGACAATTTCTCTACAAAATTAACATTTTATTAAAACTGATACCTATGTGTCAATGTAAATTTGTTTCTGCATTACTTTTGCTACTTTTTCCTTTCTCTCTCCCATTTCACATTTTAGAATATAAATAAAAGGGGAGAAGTCTGAGTTATTCAATTTAAGTACTCTTAACCTTTTTATTTTTTTTTTAAGATTAACCCATAGGTTATAACAGGAATTAAAGGGAAAGAATAGTCAAATGGAAACATTTGTTTTCATACTAGCAGCAGCCCCTAGTGATGATATACATGAAACTATCTGGTATGTTAGGAATATACCAAGATGGTCACAGATCAGAATTTCTCAACATTGGCACCACTAACATTTTAGGCCAGATCTTTGTTGTGGGAGTTTGTACTAAGCATTGTAAGGTAGTTAGCAACATTCTTGCTTCTACCTTTAGATGCCACAACACCCTCGCCATTCTGAGCTTTAGCAACTACGGTATAAAATTATGTCCTCAAAGGGACAAAATCGTCCCATGGTAAAAACCACATTATCACAAGATCCTTTCAACAACCCTGAGGTAGAGTACCACTATTATCTTCATTTCACATATGGCTAACAGAAGCAAATCTGACTGACTTCCCATTGTCAGCATTTGGCAGAACAGGGATTTCAATCCACCTACGTATCTTATGGGTAGGAGGAAGACTCTGAAGTCAAATAGAATTGAAGATACCAATAAGAGCAGAATGGCATAACTAACTTATGGGGGTATTTGAAGGATTAAATGAGGTAGCACATGTCAAGTGTGTACATACACACAGTACTATACATACACAAGGACATAAAATTTCATTAGGCACTCTGCAGCATCTCATTATATACTTTTTTTTATATGACCAGTAAGGTCTCATACCTGTCTTCCCCATAAGACCATTAAGTTTAAGACTCAGTTTCCCATAGCAATTACAATTTTCCTAATATTCTTCAGGAATTTCCTCAATTCCATTAAACTACACAGAAGGCAAAAAGTTACCAATATACTTAATGTCCTCCAAGAAATCACAATATTACAAATACAACTGAGAAAAAGAATGCTAGGAATACTACAATGTCACTAAATTTTATCTATCTCCACTGTAAATCTAATGAATCATAGAGCTAACTGACATAAAGCATTCAATGCATAGAAATCTTGATTGGTTCAAGTAAAGTGAGTGATTTCCAAGTAAAAGTCTCAAGTTTAAAATTCTGTACTTCTAGATCTTCTTTGAATGTACATTCTTAATAATAAAGCTTTCCATGCCCTTGGTTTATCTTTGGGGTTTCAGAACACTATTTGGGAAAAAATAAGAACTTACTGGGAAAGAATAAACACTTATAAATGCTAAAATATTACATTACTAAACACATTAAACAAAAAGTTTCAATGAAATAAAATTAGTCCAAAATTATCTTGCAACCTATAAAATGCAAAGGAAATCACCCTGGGGGTTAATAGTGAATAAACAGTTTTTCTAAACATTATGTTATTACATAAAATTAGGGATGCCTAGATGGCTCAGTCAGTTAAGTATCTGACTCTTGATTTCCACTTAAGTCATGATCTCAGGATCATGAAATCGAGCCCTCCATCAGGCTCCACACTCAGCAGAAAGTTTGCTAGAGATTCTTTCCCTCTGCCCCCCCCATGTTTATGTGTGTGTACATGCACTCTCTTTCTAAAATAAGAAGTCATTAAACATTACATTATTACATAAGATTAAACAGCCATATTCCAGACTTTTCAGATGCATGAAGCTAAACTTAAAATAACTTAGTATTTTCCATTTCTTACTTATGTTTTAGGACATCTGGTAATCTTCCCCACCTCTCACTTCCTTTTGTGCTTAGATATTTCTTTCTTCTCAACCAATTATCTCTACAGGAACATTCGTTTTCATACTAGCAGCATACTAGTAACAGGAAACAGATTTACACTCTCACCTTAATAAACTAAAAAGCCAGACAATGTATATAAAACAATGGTTATCAAACGTCAGACAATAGGCAACATGACAACTACCCCACCTTACTGCCTAGAAAGAACTTCTAGGCCATAGTATATATAGGAGAAAACCCAGAGTCCAGCAATCTCCTTGAGTTGAAGGGACAGAACTGAAAATGCAGAAAGGCCAAGGGGGCTAGAATTCATAAGGCAGAGTAACAGAGAAGAAACAACGAAATAAACTCAAGAGATTTGTAGAGGGCTACTGTTAGGTTTTCAGCTGAGAACTGATAAGCATGCATGTACATGTGATTAAACTACCCGAAGCAAGGGAAAGTACTGGAAAGGAATAGGTAGAACAATCCTCACAGCCAACACAGATCTGTCTGTGCCCCCCCCCAACAGTAACAGTTTAAAGCCTTCATAATATAGAAGGAATAAAGTACTCAGAGGGTATTTCTTCAGTAATAGGAAATAAAGTACCCCTAGACTAAAACTACTTTTGTTCTGCCTTTTAAAAGCTCAAAAGAAGTATTACAGTGCCAAACTACTCCCAAGACACTTAACTGTGTCCCAGAACAAACCTAAGGATATTTAAGGAAATAAAAAAACAAACAAACAAACAAACAAAAAAACAGCACCAGACAATACAGTAATAATGGCCATGTCTGGCATCCAATCAAAAATTACAAGACAGGGGGCGCCTGGGTGGCTCAGTGGTTTAAGCCGCTGCCTTCGGCTCAGGTCATGATCTCGGGGTCCTGGGATCGAGTCCCGCATCGGGCTCTCTGCTCAGCAGGGAGCCTGCTTCCCTCTCTCTCTCTCTCTCTGCCTGCCTCTCTGCCTACTGTGATCTCTCTCTGTGAAATAAATAAATAAAATCTTTAAAAAAAAAAAAAAAATTACAAGACAGGAGGGGCGCCTGGGTGGCTCAGTGGGTTAAACCCTCTGCCTTCCGCTCAGGTCATGATCCCAGGGTCCTGGGATTGAGCTCCGAATTGGGCTCTCTGCTCGGCAGGGAGCCTGCTTCCCCCTCTCTCTGCCTTTCTCTCTGCCTACTTGTGATCTCTCTCTGTCAAATAAATAAAATCTTAAAAAAAAAAAAAAATTACAAGACAGGAATGCAAGCTGGTACAGCCACTCTGGAAAACAGTATGGCATTTCCTCAAAAAGTTGAAAATAGAGCTACCCTATGACCCAGCAATTGCAATGCTGGATATTCACCCCAAAGATACAAATGTAGTGATCCAAAGGGGCACCTACACCCCAATGCTTATAGCAGCAATGTCCATAATAGTCACACTATGGCCAAAGCCCAGATCTCCAACAGATGAATGGATAAAGAAGATGTGGTATAAAAAAAAAAAAGAAGATACGGTATATATATACAATGGGATACTATTCAGCAATTAATAAAATGAAATCTTGCCATCTGCCTTGACGTGGATGGAACTAGAGTATTATGCGAACCAAAATAAGTCAATCAAAGAAAGACAATTATCATATAATCTCACTAATATATGGATTTTGAAAAATAAGGCAAAGGATCATAGGGGAAGAGACGAAAAAGTAAAACAAGACAAAATCAGAGAGGGAGACAAACCAGAGAGACTCTAATAAGCATAGGAAATAAACTGAGGGTTTATTTCCCTCCAGGGAGGGGAGTGGGGGATTGGGGCAACTTGGTAATGAACATTAAGGAGGACACGTGATATACTGAGCACTGGGTATTACATAAGACTAATGGATCACTGAACTCTACCTCTGAAACCAAGAATACATTACATGTTAATTAATTGAATTTAACTTAAAAAAAAAAAACACTAAAAAAAAGTATTGAGAAACAATTTTGTCCAGCATGACTGTACATCTCCTGTTCATCTGCCCTCGTTTTCAAGGCACCCATCTGATGTCTTAAGACCACTCTCTTGAAATGCCCCTGTGCTACGAAGATGTCCATGGGGCAGTAACCATATTTATGTTGCTCTGTATCATATTTTGTCATCATTCAGTTATAAAATCTTTTATAATTCAAAAAAATTACAAGATAAATGAAGAAAAATCAGATCCTCAGCAAGGAAAAAAAAAGAGATCCAGAAATAACACAGATGACAGGATAAAGGATACACTTTATTTTTTTATTTTTTTTTTAAAGATTTTATTTATTTATTTGACAGAGAGAGAGATCACAAGTAGGCAGAGAGGCAGGCAGAGAGAGAGGAGGAAGCAGGCTCCCTGCAGAGCAGAGAGCCCGATGCGGGACTCGATCCCAGAACCCTGAGATCATGACCTGAGCCGAAGGCAGCGGCTTAATCCACTGAGCCACCCAGGCGCCCCTAAAGGATACACTTTATTTATCATTCATTCATTCATTCAGTAGGCCCCAGGCCCAGCTGGAGCCCAATACACAGCTTGAGTGCATGGTGTGAGATCAAGCCCTGAGCTGAGATCAAGAGTCAGATACTCTACCAACTGAGCCACCCAGGTGCCCCAAAGATGCACATTTTAAAGAGAAACTACACTACAAATTGTAATACAGAAAAAGACTGAGAAAATTAAATGAGAGTATCACTCGGCTGGGTGCAAAAGTATAAATCTGATGAACACTAAAATCGTACAAATTAAAGCAACACAACGAACTCAAAGCACAAGACACATGAAAATTACACCATGGCACATCAAAAACAAATCACTTAAAGGGGACAGTGCAGGCTACTGGATTCCCCACCACACCCTCCATGGGGCTGCCTGACAGGTTAGGTGTGGCTGAAAACAAAGAAGTTTGTTAAAACCAGTAATAAAAACACTATCTTCGAAGTAGCCAAGAAAGGCCAATAACGTATCCTAGGAACAAAGCAAGGCAGAAGATAGAGGAGAAACATGTACAGTATTGAAAGATCACTGTCAAATCACTACTCCATACCTAGGAAAACAGCTTTCTAAATAAAGGCAAAATAAGAACCTCTTATAAAAACGCTGAAAGTGGGATGCCTGGATGGCTTAGTCATCCTTGTCATGCCTTGGGCTCAGGTCATGATCCCAGGATCCCAGGATCCTGGGATTGAGCCTGCCTCAGGCTTTCTGCTCAGTGGGGAGTCTGCTTCTCCTTCTCCCTCCGCAGCACCCCCTCATGTTCTCTCCAGCATGCTCTGCTCACTCTCTCAAATAAAAAATCTCTGAAAAAAATAAAACAAAATAAAAATGCTGAAAGAATTTATTACCAGCATATCTGCACTACAAAACCTACATATGTGCTTCAAAATCTTTTCATGCTCAATTCAAATATAGAAATAGAGGCCTATATGGCCTTTTTTGGCCAACAATACAGACATCCCTCCCTCTCAGCTTTTTCTTGGATACACATATGTCATGATGCATGCAATGCATAAATTATTCAATTAATTCTTCTACAGATGAATATTCTCTTTGTTTCCATATTCTGCCATTAAAAATAACCATATGATCTTGGGATTCTTGGCGGGTTCAGTCAGCAGTATGTGAGACTCTTGAACCTGAGAGTCTGAGTTTAAGCCCTACATTACGCATAAAGATTACTTAAAAAAACAAAAGCGTTAAAAAAACCACATAATCTTAATACGGACCAGTTTGTAAAAACAGACTTCGCAAGATCCCATTTCAAAAATTATACAACTCTCATCTCCACTAATAAGGGAATGAATATACCATTTTCTGCACAGCAACACCATTTTCTGTACTAGCAAAAACAAAACAGAAAGTGTTTTTACTTTTACCATTTAATAGGCACATTGTTAGAATTCATTAGTACTGGGGCACCTGGGTGGCTCGGTGGGTTAAAGCCTCTGCCTTTGGCTCAGGTCATGATCTCAGAGTCCTGGGATCAAGCCCCGCGTCAGGCTCTCTGCTCAGCAGGCAGCCTGCTTCCCTTCCTCTCTGCCTGCTTCTCTGCCTACTTGTGATCTCTATCAAATAAATAAATAAAATCTTTAAAAAAAAAGAATTCACTAGTACTTTAATTTGTATTACTTGACAATCAGTGAGTTTGAGTGCCTTTTCCTAAGTTTTATGGACTCCTAGATTTGCTCTTTTATTAACTGCTTCTTTGACCTTTGCCTTTATTTTTTTTTTTTTACTACTGGGTCCATAATCTATTCTTGTAAAATTAACCCTATCTTCTGGATTCGAATAGAATTTCTACACTGCAAATATTTTTTCAAACGACTTGTTTCTTAAGTTTTAAATTTTGATGAAATAGGGGCGCCTGAGTGGCTCAGTGGGTTAAAGCCTCTGCCTTCAGCTCGGGTCATGATCCCAGGGTCCTGGGATCGAGCCCCACATCGGGCTCTCTGCTCCGCAGGGAGCCTGCTTCCTCCTCTCTCTCTGCCTGCCTCTGCCTATTTGTGATTTCTCTCTGTCAAATAAACAAAATATTTAAAAAAAAAATTTTTTGATGAAATACAGATTTATCATTTTAGAGCCATTTCTAAGTGTACAGTTGAGCAACACTACACAACATTCACACTGTTGTACAACCAACATTGTACAACTTTCACATTGTTGTAAACCAATATCCAGAACTCTTTTCAACTTGCAAAACTGAAACTCCACAGTCATTAAATAGGAGCTCTCCATTCAACCTCCCATCAGCCCTAGGCAACCACCATTCTACTTTTCTCTATGTATTTGACTAGTCTGGGGGTCCAAAGACGTTTACAGTGGAATTATACAGTATGTCTTTGTGATGACATTATTTTACTTAGCCTAATGTTCTAAAGATTCATCCATTTTGTAAGCATATCAGAATTTCCTTCTTTTCCAGGCTGAATAACATTCAGTGGTGTGTGTATATACATTTTGTTAATTCATTCACCCATCATTGGACTTTGGGTTGCTTCCAACTTTTGGCTATTGTGAATAATGTTACCACGAACACAGCTGTACAACTATCTCAAGTCCTTGCTTTTATTTCTTTTGGGTAGATATCCAGAAGTGAAATTCCTGGACGGGGATACCTGGCTGACTCAGTTGGTAGAGCGCGCAACTCTTATCTTAAGGTTCTGACTTTCAGTCCCACATTGGGTGGGAGATTTACTTAAATAAATTAACTTTAAAAAAAATGCTGGGATGGCTCAGATGGTTGGGCATCTGCCTCCAGCTCAGGGCATGATCTCAGGGTCCTGGGATCGAGCCCCGAGTCAGGCTCCCTGCCCAGCGGGAAGCATGCTTTCCCTCCCCACTCCTCTGCTTGTGTTCCTGCTCTTGCTGTCTGCCCAATAAATAAAATCTTTCAAAAAAAAAAAATCGCTGGATCATATGGTAATTCTGTTTTTAAGTTTTTGAGGAATCACCATACTACATGTATACATATATACCAGCAGCCATAGTGGATATACCACTTTACATTCCCAGTCCATTGGAACCCATCGGAAGCCTTTGGAAGCCATTGGAACAAGGGTTCCAATTTCTCCACATCCTCACCAAACCTTACTTTTCTGTTTGTTTTTTTTTTTCTTGTTTTTTGATAGTAGCTATCCTAATAGGTGTGAGGTGATCTCACTGTGGTTTTGATTTGCATTTCCCTAATGATTAGTAATGCTACCTTTTCATGTATTCATTAGCCATTTATTTATATACCTTCTTTGGAGAAAGTCAACTCCTTTCTGCTTTTAATTGGGTTGTTCATTTCTTTTTATTGTTGAGTTTAGGAATCCTTTACATATTCTGGGTATTTAAGTCCTTATCAGACATATGACTTGTAGTATATTTTCACCCATTCCATAGAAAGCTGCCTTTTTTTTTTTTTAAGATTTTATTTATTTATTTGACAGACAGAGATCACAAGCAGGCAGAGAGGCAGATGGGGGGGGGGGAGCAGACTCCCCACTGAGCAGAGAGCCCGATGCGGGGCTCAATCCCAGGACCCTGGGATCATGACCTGAGCCGAAGGCAGAGGCTTTAACTCCCTGAGCCACCCAGGTGTCCCTACAGGTTGCCTTTTCACTCTCTTGACTGTGCCCTCTGAGGCACCGCTTTTAATATGATATAGTTAAATTTATCTATTTATCTTTGTTGCTATGCTTTTGGGGTCATATCCAAGGAATCACTGCCAAATCCAATGTCACAAATGTTTTCTTCTAAGAGTTTTAGTTCTTATGCTTAGGTCTTTCATCCACTCAAGTCAATTTTTCTATGTGGTGTAAGGTAAACATCCAACTTCATATGTTTGCATATGGGTATATAATTTGCCCAGTTCCCTTTGTTGAAAAGACTTTCTCCCCACTTTAAACAGTCTTGGCACTCTTGTCAAAAAACATTTGACCATCTATATGAAGGTTATTTATGGACTCTATGCTAGTCCACTACCTTATGTCTGTCTTAGTAACCATACTGTTAACTTTCTTACAGTAACCTTTATCATTAAAGGGTTTAATTTTTTTTAAGATTTTATTTATTTATTTGACACAGAGAGAGAGATCACAAGTAGGCAGAGAGACAAGCAGAGAGAGGTGGGGGAAGCAGGCTTCCCACTGAGCAGAGAGCCCGATGCGGGGCTCGATCCCACGACCCAGAGATCATGACCTGAGCCGAAGGCGGAGGCTCAACCCACTGAGCCACGCAGGCGCCCCAAAGGGTTTAATTTTTATAAAATCAAACATGTTTCTTATAATAGCTTGAGTTTCTAATCTTAAAATTTCCTAGTCTATGTAGCTAAAACTGTAGAATAACCTTAAATATTTTTTAAAAGATTTATTTGAGAGAGAGAGAGATCACAAGTAGGCCGAGGGCAGGCAGAGAGAGAGAGGAGGAAGCAGGCTCCCTGCTGAGCAGAGAGCCTGATGTGGGGCTTGATCCCAGGACCCTGGGATCATGACTTGAGCGGAAGGCAGAGGCTTTAACCCACTGAGCCACCCTGGTACCCCTAAACAAGGCTTTAATCCACCTGGGGTTTATCTTAAGACAGGAACCCAATTTTACTTTCTTCCTGATGGGCAGACAGTTGTACCAGCACCACTTACTACACAATCTACCAATGACCCATGAATTGTAATACTATCTTTACCTTTATTACACTTGCATATATTTCTGAATCCTTCATTTGGTTTTACTAAGGTACTTATGCCAATACCATATTTAATCTGAATACACAAAATGCAGAGTATTTTGGTAACTGTAAGACATTCCTCCTTCACTATTCCTTTCCAGCTTCCTTGGCTATTCTCTGAATACATTGGAAAACATGATAGTTTTACCTCGTTTTCCAACATTGATACTAATTATTTAACGTTACTGTTTTAATGCATTTACTAGAATCTCTAAGGCAATGTTAAAAAAAAGTGATTTTGAGCATTCATTTCTGGGTCCTTATTTTAATGGTTTAGCCATTTAAGATATTTGCTATAATTTCCTCCTATTCTTAATTTACTTTGATTTTTTCTAAGCCCAACCTAGGGCTTGAACTCACAACCCCAAGATCAAGAGTCGTATGCTCTACTGAATAAGCCAACAAGGCACACATCTAAATAGAAATGGTCTTTTTTTTTTTTTTTTTAAGATTTTTATTTATTGGGGCGCCTGGGTGGCTCAGTGGGTTAAAGCCTCTGCCTTCAGCTCAGGTCATGATCCAGGGTCCTGAGATGGAGCCCCATGTCGGGAATCTTCGCTCAGCGGGGAGCTTGCTTCCTCCTCTCTCTCTGCCTGCCTCTCTGCCTACTTGTGATCTTTGTCAAATAAATAAATAAAATCTTTAAAAAAAAAAAAAGATTTTTATTTATTTATTTGAGAAGAGTGAGTGAGTGAAAGACAGAAGGAGCAGGGGAAGGGTCAGACAGAGAGGGAAAAGAAGACTCCCCACTGAGCAGGGAGCCCAACATGGGGCTCGATCCTGGGACTCTGGAATCATGACCTGAGCCGAAGGCAGATGCCCAGTTAACTGCGCCACCCAGGCACACGAGAAGTGATCTTAATGAAGTTTATTAAATGTCTTCTCAGCAGCTGATGATTTACTATACTCCTTACTTCATCCATTGATATAACCTATTAACAGATTTGATACGAATGATCCTTGCATTGGTATACCCCTATGGGTCAAAATGTACTATTAGTCTGTTGCTTCATATTTAGATTCTATTGGCTAATACTGTATTTAGAAATTCTGCAAGTGCAATTGACTCTTTTGGGTAACATTTTTATCAGGGATAAAAGTATGTATGCTTCACAGAATGCATTCAGTAGCTTTGCATCTTCTATACCATAGAAAAGGTTGTATTATTTATCATTGTTGTATGTTCTTTACAAATTAAATGAAACTCAGTTGTGCAATTATCTGCTATGGTGCATCTTCGGAGGATATACCTTCAATCATCTTGACCCTTTAGTGGGAATGGGTCAATTCAAGTTTTTCACTTCTTGGATCAAATTTACTAACTTATATTTTGCTATTAAATCATGCATGCCCTTTCAATTTTCAACCTGACATCGTAGCATGCATGTAATATTGTCAAAATCTGCATAACATGGGACGCCTGGGTGGCTCAATCGGTTAATCCGCTGCCTTCGGCTCAGGTCGTGATCCCAGAGTCCTGGAATCAAGTCCCGCATCGGGCTCCTTGCTCAGCGGGGAGCCTGCTTCTCTCTCCGTCTTTGCCACCACTGTCTACTTGTGCGCGTGTGCACTCTCTGATAAATAAAATCTTTTTTAAAAAATCTGCATGTAACAGTCCATTAATCTCTCCTATACATGTGTCTTTGATGTTTCCTTTCTCATTCCTTTTTTTCTTCTACAAGTGTTCATCTAGTTCATTGGTCTTTGCAAAGAATCAGCTTTGCAATATATTCTTTCCACTATTTTTGTTCTGTTGTTTCCAACTCCATTAATTACAGTTTTATCTTTAATTTCCATGTCCTACTTGGTTTTGGTTTTATTTTCTTAATCCCTAAATATGGGAACTAATTTCCTTTTTTTTTTTTTTACTTAATGAAAGTATTTAATTAGTATCCATTTTCCTCTAAATACCAATGTTGGCCAATTAAACAGAAATCTTCTTATTGCTTTCTAGATAGTTTTAATCTTGCTTTTGATTTTAAAATGTTTTAAGTCCAGAAAAAAATGTTTTAAGTCCATCACCAGAAGAATGGATATATAAAGGTACGTTCACAAATAAATACTACACAACAGTTTGATCTTGAAATGGATGGATAATTTATCAACAGGGATAGATCTAAAGTACACAATGTTGGGTTAGAAAAAAAGGAAGATACAGAATAATACATACTATATGAAACCACTAAAGTAAAAATTTAAAACCTGCATTATAGCACAATGTATCTGGATGTAGACCTTCTATAAAAATATAGTTATTGGGGGTGCCTGGGTGGCTCAGTGGTTTAAGCCGCTGCCTTCGGCTCAGGTCATGGTCTCAGGGTCCTGGGATCGAGTCCCGCATCGGGCTCTCTGCTCAGCAGGGAGCCTGCTTCCCTCTCACTCTCTCTGCCTGCCTCTCTGTCTACTTGTGATCTCTCTCTGTCTAATAAATTAAAAAAAAAAAAATCTTAAAAAAATATATATATATAGTTATTGAAGGATACGTACTCTTTTGCTTCAGAGCAAAGAAATGAAGACTGGGGAAAGATTAAGTACTCTCTGTTCTGGTGTCTGGTATTAACTTTTTGGTATCTAAACAATTTAATGAGAACTAGTGCATATAAACAAAAGCTAGTAATTTGTACCAAGGCAATTTAGTGTTCCTTATAATTAAACATAACACTACCTAAACAGAAGGCTCTTAATATTCTAGTTACCTAGTTTTACTCAATTAATTCACTATGAAAACAAAATCATTCTTTTATTCCTTTTTTTGATAAAGATTTATTGAGAGTAGGATATTTAGACACAATAGGGCAAGGCAACAGGGGTTCAAGCTACTTCAATTTCTTCTCCAATGTATACCAAAAGAAAGGCAGCATGCATACTCTCACTCTGGTCTGACAGTTTGTCCAGGGAAGACAGGTACTAGGCATTAGAAAAGACAGACCACACAAAGGCAGTGAAAATAAATGTACATGAAAATGCCTTTCGTTCAGTATGTAAATGTAGATCCCACAAAACTCTGAGATTCCTCTAGAAGCTTGTGGTTCACAGGATAGGAATCACCAGGGAGCACAAGAAAATTCAAGTTCTGTATGGAAATTAAGGCTTTCCATAACTGACCTCAATTTGTCCTTACTTTGGCAATCTTTTATCTGGCAACCTTCTCCTCCAACCACCCTAACTAGACTTAATTGAAATTTTCTCAGCCTTATTATGATGGCAATAACCCCAACTAAAAAAATGTTCCTGGTTGAATTCATGTTCTATAATTTACAGCTCAATTGCCCATCTACAGATTCAAAACTGCTTCTAAAGATACTACTTTTAAGCTGGGGGAAAGAGGGAATACCTTGGCAGTACAATCAAGTTTCATGCCCAAAATTCTGCCCGTGCCATCCAAATAACAAGAAGAGCACATATTCAAATTTTAGGAAAAGCATAGGGACCTATGTTATTATTATTTGTCACAAAACAGGACATAGTTGGTGGCCTAATAAGAACCTTTTAATATTGAGAAACTGTCTACATTCCATTGTCTAGTCTATTCTAAAAGGTAAAGCTATTTATAAAGTCAGATTCAAGCAACCATGAGAAAAAAATTACTTCAGGAAAACTGGTAAATAATTTAATAGTTTTAGAGAAGATTGATACAAATCCAGTAAGTCTTTACTAGCAGGTGGCAGAACTGTTTGTATTTTTAACAAAAATCTGGATAAAGGCACAGAAGGCAGGCTTGTGAAATCTAGTTATAAAATTATAAAAACTAAGCTTCTTAGGGGTGCCTGGCTGGCTCAGTAGGTAGAGTATGCAATTCTTAATCTCAGGGTTGTAAATTTAAGCCCCACATTTTAACTGTGAATGTTTCTTATAGATAGTGGAGAGTAGAGAGTACACTTAGGATGTACAGAATTTTGAATCGCTACATTGTACGCCTGAAACTAATATACCATTATATGTTAAACTATACTGAAATTAAAGTTAAAAACGATAAAAAAAATTAACTGAAAATAGTTGTTCTCTTTTTAAGATTTCATTTATTCGAGAGAGAGTACAAGTAGTGGGGAGAGCCAGGGGGAGAGGGAGAGGCAGGCTCCCCACTGAGCGGGGAGACTGAAGAGGGGCTGATCCCAGGACCTGGAGATCAGGACCTGACCCGAAGGCAGACACTTAACCATCTGAGCCACCCAGGTGTCCCTGAAAGTAATAGTTTTTAAAGAAGAAATAAACTATTCGGAAAAATAAAGTAAAATTAACAAAGATGATCATACCATATTCTATATCAGGGTTCACAGAATCTTAAAGTGACACTAAAAGTGTTTCAAGTGTTTAGAATCCAGACTCTAGGCAGATGCATGGAACAACAGTGCAATTCTTACTCAATTTATCAAAAGGTTTTAGAATAAAAAGAGTAATCAGGGGCGCCTGGGTGGCTCAGTGGGTTAAGCCGCTGCCTTCGGCTCAGGTCATGATCTCAGGGTCCTGGGATCGAGTCCCGCATCGGGCTCTCTGCTCAGCAGCGAGCCTGCTTCCCTCTCTCTCTCTCTGCCTGCCTCTCTGTCTGCTTGTGATCTCTCTCTGTCAAGTAAATAAATAAAATCTTTAAAAAAAATTTAAAATAAAAAAAATAAATAAATAAAAATAAAAAAGAGTAATCAGCCTTATCATACTCACAAACTAGACTATAGGGCAACTGGGTTGTTCAGTCCCTAAATGACTGCCTTCAGCTCAGGTCATGATCCCAGTGTCCTGTAATCAAGCCCCATATCGGGCTCCCTGCTCAGTGGGGAGCCTACTTCTCCCCCTCCAGCTCCCCCATGCTTGTGTTCTCTCTTGCTACCTCTGTCATAAATAAATAAAATCTTTTCTAAAAAAATTAACTAGATTATATCTGGGATATTTTATTTATGAAGAATACTAAAAGCTACAGAGTAAGAATACCTTCCAAAGAAATCCTTAAAAATAAATAATTTGAAAACTATCCGATAAGACAACACTGTGGCTAAGAGTATTTCCTGGAACAAGGCTACATGGGTTCTATGTCCTAGGTTTCTGACTGGAGATTAAGTTATTTCTCTGTGCTTCAATTCCCTCATCTAAAAAACTGGAATGAGCATAAATATCTACCTCATGAAGTTCTGGAGTATATATAAAGTACATATAAAGTGCTGGGGCACTGGGGAGGCACAGTCTGTGAAGCCTCTGACTCTATTTCGGCTGAGGTCACAATCTCATGGGTCTTGAGATCCAGCTGCCTCAGGTTCTGCACTTAGCAGGGAGTCTGCTTGAATATTCTCTCCCTCTTCCCCTCCCCTGACTCCAGCATGGTTGTGTATATACTCTCTCTCAAATAAATAAATCTTTAAAAAGAAAAAAAAGAAAAACACATATCAAGTGCTTTGAACAGAGTGAGATAATAATAAAATATTAACTACTACATAAAACAATTCAAGTAAGGATGTTTAGACAGAAGACAAAGGTTGGCAGACTTGATATATGTGTTCCAGATATTTGGACATAATGATCCTTTCTTTTATGTATGAGGAATCCTTTCTTTTTTATGTTAACTGGAGAAAGTTAGCATTAGTAATCCCAATCAGTGGTGAAGATTTTCAATGATTAGAGCTATAAGAGATCTGGCAGTAAGGGGAAAAACTCAACTTCCCTTCATTTGATAGGACAATTCTGAAGCAGTTCTACAAAAATCTTCACAGGACTAATGCCCCGCTGCACACACACCAGACCCCATTCACTGCCTTTTTTCCCCTTCCTTAACTCTTTACCCACTCCCTCACTGCGGCTTCCAGCATCTCACCTGAACCCATGTCTTTCTGTTGTTTTTAATTTAAGTAACTTTACTTAACATGGGGCCCAAACTCATGACCCTAAGATCAAGATTCACATGTTCTACCAACTGAGCCAGCCAGACACCTCTGCACCAATGTTTTTATCTAAAGGCCTGCTTTCAAGATAGCACTTCAGAGAAACTACAAGGACCACAAAAGTAATGCTACAGATATCTACCTAAAGCTGCCCAAGGAATCTCCTGGTCTCATCTTCTCCCAATTACAACTCAATCTATATTCATATGGAATACATACCTCTTCTGATCAAACACCTTTAATGAAGTCTTTCATAATTTGTTTTTTTCATCTCCTATTACTAAATTACATAATGCATAACTTACTATCAGCCAAATTGTTCTACTGATCCTTTCTTAAACATAACTTCTATCTTCCAGGAACCCAATTATCTTTTTATTTTAGAAATGTCCTACAATATTTCCCTGTTGAAAACCTTTCAAAGCTCACATATCTCAAACACCATATCTACCACTCAATTATAAGTAAGTTTCCCTCGCCTAAATTCCTGGTTGTAAGACACTTACAGTAGCAGTGGGAAAAAAAAAAAAAAAAAAAAACTAGCCTACTTGATTACAAGTTTGACTCTAAGTTCTCTGAAGGCAGAAACCACCATTCATTCTTTTTAGTTTCCAAAGGGGTTTCCCTGGTAAACTTACAGATGTTTACTTACTTGTCTTTTAAAATAACTTTATTTTGATACATGCACAATTTTTAAAGTATCAGTTCTCAGAGAACCTGGCTGCCTCATTTCAGTGGGGCATGGGACTCGATCTCAGAGTCATGAGTTCAACCCCCACGATGAGCACAGAGCTCACTTTAAAAACATAATAATAATAAAGATAAAAGTTATCTTAATATATATATACCATATATATATATATATATACTATACTATACAAAACTCATGCTCCTTTTTATAGATGATTATACCACTGCACTTATTTTAGATTCTTTGGAACTACCTTATTTATCAAAATGCTCTTGCCATCACATGCAAACTCAAAAAAAAAAAAAAAAAAAACTTTAAAAACTGCACTAAAGAAGGAGCTGTTACTGGGGCATCTGTCTGGCTCCGTCAGAGGAGCATGTCGCTATTGATCTTCAGGTTGTG
Organism: Meles meles; assembly: GCF_922984935.1. Classification (NCBI taxonomy): domain Eukaryota; kingdom Metazoa; phylum Chordata; class Mammalia; order Carnivora; family Mustelidae; genus Meles; species Meles meles. Next base: position 151,478,530 of record NC_060066.1, on the reverse strand, counting down.
AATTCAAGCTCCACGTTTGGCTTAGGCTACTTAAATAATTAAAACTTTTTAAAAAATGCTGTTACTTAATACTTTCTTTTTAAAAGATGTCCATATTTCACATTTCTTACCAAAAATCTTCCATCATAGGGGCGCCTGGGCAGCTCAGTGAGTTAAGCCTCTGCCTTCGGCTGGGGTCATGATCTCAGGGTCCTGGTATCAAGCCAGGCATCTGCTCAGCGGGGAGCCTGCTTCCCCCTCTCTCTGCCTGCCTCTCTGCCTACATGTGATCTGTCTGTCAAATAAATAAATAAAATCTTTTTTTAAAAAATCTTTCATCATTTATGTACTTCATTTTCCTGCAGAATCCACAGTCTTATTTTATAATTCACAGTGTTCTAGTATCTATTTGAATTCCAATTTTTATCAAAGGTTACTTCAGCAAGATTATTTCAGGCTTTAAGAAGTTCTGATCCTTACACAATTTTGAAATGCTTTTGTCACGAGAAAAGACCACTTCTTGGCATTCCTAATTCAGAGACTTGGCATGAGGTTCAACTAAGATTGCACATGTGAAAGGTCATTGAAAATTCTAACAGCAATGCATAAAAATTAAAAATGATCTCAACTCAGAACTTCATATATTTAAAATAAACTACTACAAGCTAATGCCATTAAACTGCACTGTTATTTGGTTATTGGTAGTTTATGAAAGACAAAAAAGTGAAAGATGGCAATAAATGAGATCAAAAATAAGATGCAATCTTAAGTAGACTATACCTCTTGCATACAGAAGGTCAAATATTTTATTCCTGGAATACTTTTCATATGGTCCTTTTCTTCCAATCCTACCAAACTAAATGAAACAACCCAAATTTGCCAGCATAATGTAACTATTATTGTTACCTTCTTTTAAAATTAACACTTCCTATCAATAAGATTCCTACTTTTCCCTTTATTTTAGTATCATGAATTCATTAATAATATTTGTATTAAGTTCAAGTAAAAGAGTTTATTATCTGATTTGGTCAGACCTTCCCAAATGATAAAATCGCCTCAACTAGAAATGGATCAAAGACAACATCATTATTTTTTAAACAGGCTTTTCTTAAAGGAAAAATAATCTAATTAAACTTTTAAAAATTATATAATTCTATACATCTCAAGCAAGAAATATAGAGAGCCTTGTGGTAAAATTCGTCCTCAGTTTAGAGCCTATGCATGTTCCGGGTAGGATTTTACCCTCTGGCCCAATTTTCCAGGCCCAAGGCTAATTATAAGAAAATGTTGAGTGCAAAACACCTAGAAGATTCTCAAACAATAGCTCAACCTGCACTCTGTAAACATTCAAATGAAAAATATTTTGTTACTTGGAAAATATATGAGTAAAAGTCTGGGAAACTACACACTATGGAAATTTGAGACAAACAAAAGCTGCAGATGGACAGACTGTAACCTCTAAAACAACATGGGTCAAATACTGATCGAAGAGAAATTCCAGGGACGGCGGCACCTAGGACTTTCCCGTTAATAACAATGAATAACGGGGCTTTGGGGCTGCATGAATAGGTCCGAGCACCTCAACTGCGCCGCAAAGCGAAAGCAGGACCTGGGAGCCAGCGCGCTGCGGGGCTTCCAATCATCTGCGCCCACCGTAGAGGACTGGAAAACCAGAGGGGACACCATGGACAGGAGCGGGGCCCGTCTCGGGGATCCGCCTCCCCCTCTAGCCTCCCGCTTCCCAGGGGACACTCCCCTGGGGACCCTTCCTTAAACCTACGACTGACTTGCGTCTTTCGTCGATCCCCGCCGTGGCGGCCACCAGATCATTCCTGTAACGCAGAGCACAGAGACCTAGGCCTTCATCTCGCCCGCGCGCCCACCACCACCCCAGAACAAGAAAAAGAGGCCACTGCAGCGGCTGCAGCCCCAGAGCGCGGGAGCGAGAACCGAGACTGGCCCCCGGCGGCAGGCGAAGAGCCCTCCGGCCCCGCGCCCCTCCCAGGAGCGCCGCGCTCACCTCCACGGCCTTCCCCGCGGACCCCGCCAGCGCGGCTAACGGTGGCCTGAGGCCGCACCTCCGCAAAATCCTCTTTCACTCCCCGGGATTCGGAGAGGGGAGGTGTCGCGTCAGGAAGGCCGGGAAACGGCTCCGCAGCGATGCCCGCGGGATCCCCGCCTCCCGCACCGGCCACTTCCCGCAGCAGCCGCAGCTCCTTCCGGTGTCTCCGCGGACGCCGCAGGCGTCTGGGGCGTCGCGGTAGGGCGGGAAGGGGCGGAGCTACCGGGATTAAACCGCCCCGCCCCTGGGGCGTGGCCGCGGTAGCTGGGCCCAGGTGCGGAGACCCCGGCCTGCCCTCACCGCCGGCTGTTAGAGAGTAGCTCCAGCGCCGGGACCCAGTACATGCAGAGCAGTTTTAGGCTTCGGGCTCGTCTCGTTTTTACGCATGTTCTCCCCCTTTTCTATATTTACACTATACTACCTTTAGCAAGTCTTGTCTCAATGCATTAGAGAATTTGCATTAAGGCTGGCCACTGAAGGGCCTCAGGTTTCCAACCTTATGCACAGAAGTATTAGGCAACCCAATTCAATTCTGTTTTCTCTCCTCTCCTCTTTCTTCTACCAACTTCTTAGGGCTTAGATTCTCTGAAAGTAATTCCGTTTCCTTTTCCACATGTGCAAAGGAGAAATTCATCTCTCCCATTTTCCCCTAGGCCAAAATCAAGATCAAATGAAATATTTATTGAAACCTTAGTATTTGCTTAGTGCCTAGAGCACTGAAAGAGAACTGCTTTTTAATTTATGTAACTTAAAACGTGTTCAGTTGATTGCTACACAAACAATAAAAACAGTTAAATTAATGAAAATTATTGTTAAAATTGCTGGTTTCAATCTATCCGATTATCTCTAACTTTGTAGTCTCCAAAATGGGACCATGTAGCCAAGTACAATGCAAGATGCTCACTCTCCATCAGAATCAAGTAGAAAATATGGGAGCTTCTACTTCTATTTTTATGATAAAAGTGGGAAAAAATGAACCTTAGCTAGATAGGGATTGACACCAATACCTCAGTTTGCACCACAATGATCACCTACCTGGGTTCACTGAAAGAGAAAGGAGGTTTCACAATTTGGAGGATGCCTATGGCACTACCATTCCTCTCTTTCTTTTTTTTTTTTTTTCAGCATATTTAAAAATATTGCAGTTTACATACCACAAGGATGTAGGCAATGTGGTTAATTTTTATTTTTAAAAATTGAATATCTAAATGTTTTAACTATTCCTCATTTGTTAAGAGTGATTATGAAAAACATTTGTTCTCTGATGTCTTGTTCTCTGGTATCAGACTTAAAGGAGAGTTGTATAGATTTATTTGAAAAAAGACAGTGTCGGGGCATCTGGGTGCTCAGTCGGTGAAGTGTCTGCTTTTGGCTCAGGTTGTGATCCCTGGGTCCTTGGATTGAGCCTCTCAGTGGGGGCAGGCTCCCTGCAGAGCCTGCTTCTCTCTCTTCCTCTGCTGCTCCCCCTGCTTGTGCTCTCTCACTCTCTCTGTCAAATAAATAAATAAACAACAGTGTTTTAGATTTTCTAACCTTTGCTATGATGACAAGAGGCTCTCATCAATATGCTAGTTGCAAAAAATTTTTAATGTGTACATTTAATATTTAATCAGAGTAAAAATGGTGGGGGAGAAAGAATGAAGTAAAGGAAGAAAAAAAGAAATAGGGGTAGGAAGAAGGTGGAAGGAAGACAATTGAGTGATCACATCAAAACAAATACCTTCTCATTTTTGCAATTGAGTATTGGCAAGTGAAAATGTCACAAAACATACATTTGATGTTTATATACCTGAGGCTGAATAAGCCTTTGCAAATGCTCTTCCCTGAGTCAGACACGCTATTACTAGACACTCCCAACTTCCATCCCTCATTCATCTGGCTACCCCCAGCTCTGATATTCCTTGTTTAAAGATTTTATTAATTATTTTTTTTTCTTTTTTAAAGTGATAGAGCGCATGAGTAGGGGGAGGGGCAGAGGGAGAGAGACAATCTCAAGCCCACTCCTTGCTGAGCACAGAGCCCAACATGGGCCCGGCCAGGATCTCACAACCCCGAGATCACAACCAAAGCTGAAATCAAGAGTCTGTTGGTCAACAAACTGAGCACCCAGGTGCCCCTGGATATTCCTTGTTTAAAGCAACACTGTTTACCCTGTTATTCCTCATTTCAGCATCCTGTTGTGTTTCCTTCAGATAATTTATTATAAATTTTAATTATGTTAAGATTTTTGTGTATATTTAATTTTTTGCCTATGTCTTCAGAACTGTAAAGCTCAGTGAAAGCAGTGAGTATTTTTGTCTTGCTTGCAATATTCTCATAGTCCAGCTTTGAAAGACTCAAATATTTGTTGATTCTCAACTGAGGATGGTGGGTATTTGCCCCAAGGTGGACATCTGTAATATTCCTGAGGAGGACTGGAAGAAGAGAAATTAGCTACATTCCTTTGCAGTAACATGACAGGAGAGTCCAAAACGTGATTAGTGCCACTATTGGGAAACCCTGATTTAAACTGAGGCTTTATAATATGTTTTTTGGTTATAAGTGACAGAAACTCAAACTGTTGTTCCTAACGTGATGAACAAGAAGGATTTGGTAGAGGACAGGCAGAAACCAATTTTGTTGTTTCTCATTATTGTCTCTGAAAATCTCTGAAGATCCCTTTCTGCTCCTAAGATAAAATCTTAAGCAAAGCCTTTAGCTTTTCCAGTCACTCCCAAGTAGTTAAAAAATCCTCCAGTCATGTTCTAATAATAAATAAATGGTCTTTTCTCCCGGGTATTAAAAAATCCTGTCCAGTGTAATGTGAAATATGCCAGAACCACACAGGTAAAAAAATTATCTGCCATTCCTTCCCTACCCTTTCCCTTGACTTGCTTTTCATTTTGGGCTGCTCCTGGGCTGAGGAAGATAAGGACAGAAATGATCTTTACTGACTAGAATAGTTATAGCCTGGTGTCATTGCCCTGTAGGTATAGCAGAGGTCTGAGGCTTATCATTGTCTCCTGGAATCATCACTCACCTATAATCCCTTGGCTCAGCAGTATATCTTCTGGTGTACCTTATGACATATGCCTTAGTCCCCTGGTTTCCAGGGATCCATCCAAAGGTTAGGATCATCTCACTCATGCAGACAGTCCTACTGGACAGCCTCTCTCAAGGTGATCCAATCCAGCTCTCTTACACGGATGGGGGCCTCACTTGGTCCACCAAAAGCACATGTGTATCTTTCACAGAAGTTTGGGCTGTTCCTAATCAGTCTGTGTCCATCTTTTCTTGGAGGCAGTCTTAGCCAATTGACTTAGGGCTTCTCTTGTTTTTTCTTGTGTGTGTGTGTTTGGTTTTTGGTTTTTTTTAAGATTTTATTTATTTATGTGTCAGAGAGAGAGGCAGCACACAAGCAGGGGGAGTGGCAGGCAGAGGGAGAAGCAGGGTCCTTGCTGAGCAAGGATCCCGATGCAGGACTTGGTCTCAAGATACTGGGGTCCTGACCTGAGCTGAAGGCAGAGGCTTAACTGACTGAGTCACCCAGGTGTCCCTGACTTGGGACTTTTCAAATGAGAATCAGTTACCAAGTCTTGTCTAATATGCCAAAGGACACATGTCATCTGTTCAAAATGGTCCTCTTAAAGACTTTCAGACTTGGCTTGAGATGAGGGGGAAGAATTTACCTCTCCACCCCTCTCTACCTTGATTTGGATGGGAAGGTATTTGGCATTGACTTTTGAGGCTCTGCCAAGAAAATCCATTTTTATCTATTCATAAATAGAGTAAGGGTTCGGTTTACTCTAGCTCGGGGATTCTCAAAGATAGCACTACTGACAAGTTGGACTAATTCTTTGTTGTGTGGTATGGTTCTGATGCATTGTAGGAGGTCTAGCAGCATCTGTAGTATCCATTAGATGACAATAGCACCTCCTCCCATTGGTGACAAAATCACCCCTACTTGAGAGTTATTGCTTTAGTTTGGATTGGTGCTTCTCAAACTCTTCTTTGATTATCAGATTAGATCATTCAGAAAATTAGGTCAATAGACAAGAATGTTCGCAATTAGAGGTTTCCAGCAAGAATCACCATCTGGACATACCTGTAAGACACCTGAAGCACATAAGTGAGCCCATGTACACCATTTCAGATGCTCTTGGGCAGAAAAAAAAGGAGGGGGTTATTGGCTCTTTAAATCCAAGGAAGGCTAACTAGAACTGGGAACTCAAACATTACTAGGATCCCCCGTGATCTCTTCATCAGTCATGTCTTGAATTTGCCATCTTGCAGTTTTCTCCGAGAACAGATTTCCTAGTTTAAAAAATCCCAACTAATGGGTTTATTGTCTTTACCTTGGTTAGGTGCTGCTCAGAAGCCTTCAGCCAAAGATTCAGGGTCATTGAAGAACAAAGCAGCTCCAATGACAATTATGTGAAAGGGTGAGATGGAAGTTTCCAAGGGAGAAAATAAGAGGCCAGGTCAACCTGATATTATGCAGCAGAACAAAACAAAAACAAAACACAAAATATCCTGATACTGGCTTAAAGGCCAAGCAATAAGATTTCTGATGGGCCAGAAGAGGAAGGATTTTTTTTTTTTTAGACAAAGGGAAGAACATAGGCAAAAGAATATCAACAGAGATAGTATGCCAGATATGGGAATCTACAAAAGATCAGTATTACTAGAGCAGATTTTGAGGGCAAAGAGTCAGGGAACAGGCTAGACAGAGAAGGCAGATCATGAGTGATTTTGTCTGCTAAAAGAAGTTTTTCTTCTGGAGATCCATGAAGAAATTTAAGAAAGGCAGCAACATGGCGAGATTTATATATTGGATTACTTGGGTAGCTTTGAATGGCATAGATGGAGGCAGACTATTGTAGAATACAGACAAGGGAGGCTAAGGACCTAGAGGCAGAGATGACCATGAGAGCTACTTAGGAGAAAAAAATCAATAGATGGTCAACTGACTCCGTGGGGAATGGAACCTAGGAAGATTTTTCTCTACAGATCATCTTCCTTCTTGCATAGATTATTTTGATAGTTCCATGTCTTTCTGACTCTAGTCTCTCCTCTAATCTAATACCATTATTCTAAACACAACTCTCTCTAAAACATAAATCCAATCAAATTCAGTAGTTGTTCGTATATCCACAGATTGCCACAACCAGCTCAATCTAAGTTTAGAATATTTCACTGCCAGGAGTACGTGGATGGCTCAGTCAGTTAAGTGCTAGACTCTTGATTTCAGCTCAGGATTGTGAGATCAAGCTCCAGTTGGGCTCTGTGCTCAGTGTAGAGTCTACTCGTCCCTCTCTGCTCCTTCCACAACCCCCTCTCTAATGAATAAATAAATAAAATCTTTAAAACACAAAGCTAAACAAAAAAGAAGTCCCATACCCTTTAGCAGCAATTTCCATTTTTCCACAACCCTTCCAACACTAGGCAAACTAATCTACTTTCTGTATCTATAGATATCCCTATATTGGACATTTCATATAAAGAGAACCGTATAGTATATATATCTTTTATGATGGGCTTCTTAGCATCTTTTCACATTGTAGTGTGTACACTATTCCTTCTTTATAGTCAAGTAATATTCCATCGTGTGGACACACTACATTTCATTTATTCATTCATTAGTTGGTAGATATTTGGGTTGCTTTCACTTTATAGGTATTATGAATAATGTGGCTATGCACATTCATGTACAAGCTTTTATGTGAATCTATCTTCTACTTTCTTTTGTGTATTATTTAAGAATGGAATTACTGGGTCACAAGGTATCACTGTGTTTAATATTTTGGGGAACAGAATCTGTAATATTGGATGTATACAGTCATGTGCTAAATTAACATCTAGAACCATAGTCTGAGTTCTTTTTTTTTCCCCATAGTCTGAGTTCTAAATGCCTTGGTTGGCTTTGTTCTGACTTGTGGAGGAGTCTACCATACACTTCTGGGTAGGTAATGAGAGCAAAGATATAATGGCCAATATATATACTTTGGCATCGTATAGATTTAAAAGGAGGTCCTGAATTATTTCTGGGGACCCTGCCAGGTTTTAACAGTTAATGGAAAAAGTAATTGCATATATGAATTACCTAAAACAATTAATCTATTTAGGTGATGTAATGTTTTTTAACTAAAGTACTGGACTTTGGTCAGACTTAATGTTTTCACTTGGTAAGTGCAGTTTCCACCTATACTTCATGAAGTTCACTGGACATATACTAATGAGTCAGCTAGAGTGAGCAGTGATCCTATATATCCTAAGTGAAATATCAGATACACACAATCAGTGCATTAAGTCTATCTAGAGTGCCTTCTGCATGCGACTCATTCCTAAATGCTGACTCTTTTCTTATAGGGCCCTTTTGTGGGTTCCTCAGTAACCTCCCCCTCTTGTTAGGGATCTCTCGCTGTACTATCTTCTAACATTGGGGGCAAAAATCTGTGGCTAACCATTTGGATAGTCCACTTAGCTCCTCGTTCAAAGATACACTCTCTTAAGCTCATTCAAGCCTGGCTAACTTCTGTGACATTCACATAACCCCCAGGATAATTTTTCTTGCAAAATTGCAAGTACAGGCCTCTTCCACTGTAGCCCTTTTTCTGCTCTGCCATCAAAGACCTCTTTGGATAGTCTGTTGTCTTTAGACTTTTCAGGTAACATAAACTACAGGGCACAGAAGTCAAATGGTCTGAGTTTGGGGCATGTGGGCAGCTTGGTTAAGTATCTGCCTTCAGCTCAGGTCATGATCCCAAGGTCCTGGGATCAAGCCCTGCACTGGGCTCTCTGCTCAGCAGGAAGCCTGCTTCTCCCTCTCCCTCTGCCTGCAGCTCTGCCTACTTGTGCTCTCTCCTTCTCTATGTGTCAAATAAATAAGTAAAATCTTAAAAACAAACAAACCTTGCCGGAGTTTCTGTAAGTTCCTTCACTTGGCTTGAGGTGGGGTTAGGATGGGATATGCACTTTCCTCTCCCCACTCTTGGGAAGGGGGAGGAAAATGCACAGCACTCCAGAAAACTGTCTCTTAGGCATCTTCATTTTTCAGTCTTTGATTGATTCTGCCGTATCATTCCTTGGAGGTATATGAGGACAGAGAATTGCTAAAGGGTCTTCAGGGGCACCTGGGTGGCTCAGTGGGTTAAAACCTCTGCTTTCGGCTCAGGTCATGATCCCAGGGTCCTGGGATCAAGCCCCACATCAGGCTCTCTGCTCAGCAGGGAGCCTGCTTCCTCCTCTCTCTCTGCCTGCTTCTCTGCCTACTTGTGATCTCTGTCTGTCAAATGAATAAATAAAATATTTAAAAAAAAAAAATAAAGGGTCTTCACATTATTCCTAGCATGCCTTGTATGGTTGGTCTAGCATCCTTTTTAAGAATACTTAGCACACTCACTTGACATTTCTTTCTTTTTTTTTTTTAAGATTTTATTTATTTATTTGAGAGAGAGAGAAAGTGAGTAAGAGAGAGCACAAGTTGGGGGAGGGACAAAGAGAGATGGAGAAGCAGACTCCCCACAGAGCAGGGAGCCAGATGCAGGCCAGATCACAGGACCCTGAGATCATGACCTGAGCTGAGGGCAGATGCTTAACTGACTGAGCCATCCAAGCACCCGGGATCTATTTCTTTTAACTTTGGAGCCTCTGCCAAAGAACATGGAAAATTCCCACTGAATATGACTACGTCTTAGAAATTTGTGCCAGGATTATTCTAAGTTCTTAACCATTTTTTGGTATCTTGGACCCCTCTAACATTCTGGTAAATGGCAAATTAGAGACCCCTTTCTCACATGACATTTCTATGTGCATAAAACAAATGTAAAGGATTACAACAGAGACCAATTATATGGCAGTAAACTTTAATCCTCAGATCCCATGGAGTTACCTTTCAAGTTGAAAACTTACATAAGAATCCTAGTACTTTACAAGAACTATTAGATTTATCTTCCTAACACCCCAATGAGGAAACTGAGACATAATGAGGTTAAATACTTGGCCTAAGACCACGTACCTAGTAAGAGGCAGAGAAAGGATTTGAACCTGGGCAGTCTAAAACTACAGTGTTGTTTTGAGATTATGCATATGAGAGCTTCCAAATTCATTGATGGTTGAGTTATGATTTCTTTGGGTGAGGGACAGACCTTTAGAGTTAACCAAGCTCCATTTTTCCCCTGGGCCAGAATAACATAAGGCATCATCTCCAAGGGTGCCTGTCTGGCTCAGCCAATAGAGTGGGCAACTCTTGATCTCAAGGTTGTGAGTTCAAACCCATGTTGGTTGGGTGTAGAGATTATTTTAAAAAATAAAAAATTTTAAAGATTTTATCTATTTATTTGACAGAGAGAGAAAGACATAGAGAGAGAACACAAGCAGGAGGAGTGGGAAAGGGAGAAGCAGGCTCCCCGCTGAGCAGGGAGCCAGACGTGGGGCTTGATTCCAGGACCTTGGGACCCTGACCTGAGTGGAAAGCAGATGCTCCATGAGTGAGCCACACAGGTGCCCCTAAAAAAATAAAATCTTTAAAAAAAAAAGCCATCATACACAAATATGAGACTGTGCCTCCTTGATGCTGTATCTATGTGGAATACTCTGTCCTGTGGTTTAAGCCACTATTTGGTTTTCTTGTAGCTAACAGCATCCTAACTGATATACGTACAAATGGCTAAGATTGTGTGTTAACCTTAAAAATAAAACAGTCAGTTATTTTACCAGCAAAAATGGGTTTATTTGGGAATAACAGAGAATTGCAATTTGGGACAAGCAAGGTATGGCAAAGCTATAGGCAAGTGTAACAAACACAGGAGAACATTATTTTATGGAGAAGGAGAAAGATGGGAGGGGTTATTTTGAACAAAAGGCCTTTGGAAAAAAGCAAGGGTTTGGGATGATGATAGTTTCTCACTGGCTGTGTTGCAGTAGTCCATTTCTTCTAGAAGATGCAATGTGTGCCTTTCCTGTTGGGTCCTGTAACGGATGATTCTTTCCCTGACATTGAGCGGTAAAGCTTTCCCTTCCAACCTCTCCTTAAATCATCTTGAGTCCACTTTAGTGGGGTTTCCCTTCATTAATTTTAGCAATTAAATATTCCACCAATCCCAGAGAAGGGAGTCTTGGAGCAAATTACATTGAATTAGAAAAGTAACAAAAATATGGTGTTTCTTATTCCCTTGTTGAAGAGTAAAAGCCATAACGAGTATGTACTAATATCTCTTCCGTAACGTTTATTATAGAATTAAAAGAGAAAATGTTCTCAGTAGAGTTAAGAACTACTGTTCTTTCCCTTACACTGAATGTTTGGAAGTTGTGGGAAGTAGGGAGGAGGCAGCAGAAAGGAGATTGGGAGAATAAACAAAAAACAACCTTCCAGATTCCAGGTTCTTCATCTGTTAACAGGAACAGATATTTTATAAGTGCAGAATATTTTCATACAGAATTTTGCTCACTTTGTTATTATTCGTCTAGTAATGCCACACATCAGCATTGTCATTCTCCCTACTTGCCATTTGACTAAATAGAAATCTTGAAAACTAACAGAAATGATTATTCATTCCTGTTCCTTAGATAGGAATAATAACAACTGCCGTCATGTTTTAGCTATCCTTACAAAATTATTTTGACAGTTCACCACTAATATGCTCAGCAATTGGAAGTTTTAAATCTAAAGGTTTGGTGGAATGTTTTGGCTCAGGACCGGATATGGAAACAGTATCTTTTTTTGTTGTCGTTCTCCATGTCTCTCCTCCCCCATCCCCATTTATTTACTGTGTTTAGAGCCTCAGAACAGGGTATACTCAAAACCTAAAAATACTCAAAAGCCTAAAAACTCGTAGTTGGCCATATTTACATATTCCAATTCAGTGGGAAATGTGGAGAAAAAAGAGTAATTGAAATCAATAACTGCATCAATACAGGGTTAGAATGCCTCTTAACATTTATTCGTTTAAGTGCTGAGGACCTATAGTAATAGTTTTTAATCTGAGATCCGTGGATTGGTCTGGGGAGTCTGAACTTGTATATACTGTAATATATTGTTTCTTTTAACAACATATGAGTGTCTACGTGCATTTTTCTCGAGTAAAGTCCCCTGGTTTTCACCAGATTCGCCGAATGGTCCTAGAGCCCTCAAAACGCTACAAAAATACGATACCAGTTGACAGTATTGCAAAAATACATTCTACCTAAATAGTTTTTGTTTTCCTATTTGGCAAGGCAGAAACCTCATGCCCTTAACAAAAATGGCGGGAGCGGCTTCACACGTAGCCCCTCACGCTGAAAGGCTAGAAGGCCCCCGCCACTTTCTTTCCACCCTCCCACTCCTGACCCCGGAAGGACTCCGCCCCCGCGGCCAGGCGGCTGCTCAGCTCGGGGCTGCGGCGGGGAAGCAGGCGTGGGCCAGCCGCACCTGGCCTGGAGGAGCACCAGGTACAAGGGCGGAGACGCCGGGCGCTGGAGCGGGAGGGGTCGCTAAGCCAACGGGGCTGAGGCTGCGGGGCTGGGCATGGTGGGGCGTGGTGGGGCGTGGTAGGGCGCCGGCTGGGGCCCCGGTCTTGGCCCTTGAGATTCTCAGTGCTGGTGAAGGAACCGAAAGCCGGAGAAGCCCCCACGCCGGAGGGAGGCCCGCAAGGGCAGCACTGAATCGGGGTGGGCACCTGACTGGTCCGAGCCCGGCTGAGGGCCAGGGCGGGCGAGCCGAGAGGGAGACCCCTTTCCTGGTCCCTTCGTAAAGAGGGACGACCACTGAGGAGAGTGCTGTGGGGATCGGGAGTGGGGTTCTTGGTGGAGGTAGGAGCGGCTTTTGGTCTGTGTTTCTGCTTAAATGCCAGTGGTTTGAGCTGGGAGTGGTATACGAATGGGGAAGATTACGCGTTCTTTGCAGGTGCTTTCAGAGAATAATATAGCATTGGGAGGGATTGGGGCGTTGGGATCCTCTGTCAATAAAGTTGCTTAACATTTATATTCTGGAGGGAGGACTCCGGAAGATCTTGCTCTTGCACAGACTTTATTATTGTTCTATCATTATTGCAACGAAGCATTTCTGTTTTTTCTCAGAGTTCGGTTGTATGGGTTTAGGCTTCACGTCAAAATTTTTTAGGGTATTTCAGACTTTCATTTTTGTTTCAGTTGCAAAGTCCAAGCTGTAGAACAGAATTTTAGGGTGTTTAGAAACAAACCCTATCACACTTTTTAGCTCCGCAGTGGTTAGCTGTAGAGATGCGAGTAATATTACATAATACAGTATTTTTGGTGATGTTTTAGACTCTTTACGAATTTGAATATTAAACTGCCTTAGTGTTCATTTTAATTATGAAATTCTTATGGAAGCAACTGAAAGTCGGGTTTTTTTTTTTTACATTATTCAATTATTATTAAATTTGGAATCATTCCCTCAGTGATTTTAAGTTAAAGAGAATGAGGTAGTTAGGATGCAAAAAAGGAGATTTTTCAGAACTCTTAAGAAAACCCCGGCAGTTTAAATTGAAAAGTTTGCTTTATTTTCTTTCTCCTCTCCTTAAAAAATAGGAACCTCTTATTATGGAGAAAGTCACTTTGGGTGAATTACTAAGGTTTTTTTTTTTTTTTTTTTTAATGTAGCAAAGTTGGCTCAATGATCCAGAATCTATTTAGTTACTAAAAATGTTTCTCAAGAAGTTGTCAGTTTTAGGGGGGTGGAGGGGATAAGTGTACTTTTTTTTTTCTTTTCAGTGTAACAAAAAAATAATATATATAGGTGGATAGAAAATCAAATACTTGAGAAGACTGATAATGAAAAGGAATGATTCCTTCCCCAGCCTCCCTTATACCCCAGAGGACCATTTTTCTCTTGTTTGTTTATGGATTCTTTTGTATTTCTCAGTAATATGTTTATATCATAGTTTATTGGTTGGAATAAATGTGGTTCAGTTAGAATTACACTGAGGCTGAACATTGTCATTAGAATATGTGTGAGGGGTATCAAGTTTATACTCTGCGTTGCTAGTAGGGAATAAAGTTAGTAGGTTAGTGTCAATAGCAGTAACCCACCTGTGTTTTATTTGAAAGGAGACTACTACTTAATCAGTGGTTTTGATACTTGTGGGAAGAAAGAATATTAACAGAAAAGGGTAGTATACTGGAGCCTACAGAAAGAGAAGACATATATGCAGAAATAAAGGACTCAAAGTATAGCTAGCTAGTAAGCTTTTATAGAGAGATTACTAATGATTTTTATTTTCTCTTTAGTTATGTTTATGTGGCCCTATTCAAGGAAAAGAAATATTAGACTTGGTAGACATAAACATTCTGGTTACTGGGAAGGCCTACTCTCTTGTGTACCAGAGAGCTGTCTCAGGCTTTAAATTGGCCTAGATAAGGGGATCCAGGGTTCCATTAATTTTGTGCTCACCAGGCAGCCTTTTCAACTCTTTAAAAAAATTTAGCTCCTTACAGTTTTTTATTTCAGAGAGGGTATGTTTTGATAACATATTTAAGTATTCTCTTACTAGATAGTATATTTCCTTATTATAAATGAATAAATTTTTAAGATAACTTATATATCAATACTATGAATTTGTTTAGGCACACAGGTAAGATTGAGTTCCTGGCTTTGAAAAGCATAGACCCAGAGCCTGAACCATTATGTTTCTATGAAGGCTACCCTTAAGGGCTTTTCTGAGAGCTGCTTTCTCTGTAGACATCTGACTTCTCTTTCTTTGGTTTCAATAGAAATAGGCATTAAAACAATTAAAATTTCATAGCATGTATGTGGCATTTCTTTGGAGATCTTTAAAATGGGCTAGTAGAATAAGTGCCTGAGTTCTGAAGTTCAGTGAACTAAGCTTTCTAGCTCCAGGAGTCCTGGTCCCAGTCATTCCCTTGTAGGAAATAAGTGGGAAGAAATCAGTTTTAAATTACTATTTAAAAGCTGAAATGTTTAACCAGAAAAGAGAAAATCGAGAACCTGCAATTTTCTAGGGAAAATGTGCTACCCGAACTCTTAGTTCAAATCTAACTCATTTTTTTTTGGGTGCTTTGGTGATAAATAAATAAACTTTTAGCTCAAATAAATTTGGCTCATAATTTTTTTCAGGGAAGTTTATCATGAATAATTAACTGCAAAAAGAAAAAAACTGATAGAATTAAAATTTCAGTTTGTCTCTTTCATTTGGTGGCTCATATGTTTTTATGTTTCATTTAATGAAGATTAGAAGAGGAGTCATGTCAGAAGAAACAGTAAGCGAATCACAGTTTTCCTTGAAGACAGCAGTACTAAGAGTGTTTGATCTTCCTCTGTCTTGGTACTATTCTCTCTCCCAGGTAAAAAAGAAAGAAACATGAAGTTGAATAATAAGTTTATTGCTCAGAGCATAGTATTTTATTTATAGTATTTAAATTTCAGTTGACATTTGAAATGTTTCAGTCAAATGTTTATTAAGGTGGTTTAATACTTACTTGGTTTTCATTTCTTGGTTTTTAGTTGTTATCATTTCAGGACTTTTTAAAGAAATAGTTCTGGGGTACCTGGCTGCCTCAGTTGGAAGAATAAGTGACTTTTGATCTTGGGGTCCTGAGTTTGAGCCCCATGAGGGTATAGAGATTACTTAGATAAATTAAATTAACTTAGACAAAAATCATCCTACCTTTTTTGTTAAGAGATTCTTTAATTTATTCATTTGAGAAAGAGAGAGAGAGCAAGCAAGAGCATGAAGGAGGAGGTTAGAGGAAGAGGAAGAGGCAGACTTCCCACTGAGTGGGGGAGCCTGGTACCTCATAAATGGAATTATATAATATTTGTCTTTGGGGGACTGCCTTATTTTACTTAGCATAATGTCCTCAAGGTTCATCTATTTTGTAGCATGTCAGAATTTCCTTCTTCTTTTTTTTTTTTTTTAAAGATTTTATTTGTTGATTTGTCAGAGAGAGAGAGTGCACACAAGCACAAGCAGTGGGAGCAGCAGGCAGAGGGAGAAGCAGGCTCTCTGTTGAGCAAGGAGCTAATGCGGGACTCAATCTTAGGACCCTGGGATCATGACCTGAGCCAAAGGCAGACGCTTAACTGACCGAGCCACCCAGCCGGGTCCCAGAATTTCCTTGTCTTCCCAGGTTGAATAACATTTGATTTTACATACATACCACATTTTGTTAATCCATTCATCCACCGCTGGTCATTTGTGTTACTTCCATCTTTTGGCTCTTGTGAATAATGGTGCTATAAACATGAGTGTATAAATATGTATTCAAGTCCCTGCTTTCAGTTCTTTTGGATATATACCTAATGTGAAATTGCTGGATCATATGGTGATTCTGTGTTTAATTTGTTGAGGAACTCACATATCTCTTTCCATAGTGGCTCCACCACCACTTTTCATTTCTACCAGCACTGGACAAGAGTTCTGGTTTTTCCAAATTATTACCAACACCTGTAATTTTCTGGCTTTTTGATGGTAGCTACCCTAATGGGTATGGGTTGGTATCTCATTGTGGTTTTGATTTGCATTTCCCTAGTGATTAGTGATGTTGAACATCTCTTCATGCACTTACTGTCCTTTTGTATATCTTCCATGAGAGCTGTCCCTATATTTTTAGTATTTGCTTCTAATGCAATTTGTGCTTCATTGTGCTAAAGAAAAAGGCACGTATAGAAAGTAGCATTTAGTTCTCTAAAGTTACACCAAATTTCATCAAATCCAAGATGATGATTTTTGACATTTCAACATTTGTAAAACTTGCTTACATATTGAAATGAATAGTATCTCAGATGGGTGAAATATAGTGTAATTTTACATGTATATAGGAAAGGAGGTTGCACAGTTAAAATATATGAGAATAATAATTACTACCTAGCATTCAGTATGTTTAAGATGTAGTTTATGTCCTTTATACATAAAATGTCTCTAATCTACAAAGTAGCCCTGGAATTTGGAAATCATATCAATTTTACTAATCTGGAGGCTTCAAGAGCTTCAGTAACTTGTCTAAAAGGGCAAATAATAGGGGTACCTAGGTGGCTCAGTTGGTTAAACATCCGACTCTATTTATTTGAAAGAGAGAGAGAGTGTGTGTGTGCAAGCAGGGGGAGGGAGAGGCACAAGCATACTCCATGCTGAGCACAGAGCCCCACACAGGGCTTGATCTCAGGACCCTCATATTAGAACCTAAGCTGAAATCAAGAGGTATACACTACTTGATCATATATACTATTCAGTGTGACTGAAGTGATTTTAATAGATGATGTAAGATAAATAGGGATTTATTTATTTAAGATTATTTTTATTGACATAAATTATTAGCCCCAGAGGTACAGGTCTGTGAATCGTTAGGCTTACACATTTCACAGCACTCACCATATCACGTACCCTCCCCAATGTCCATAACCCCACCACCCTTTCCTACCACCCAATCTTCCAGCAACCCTCAGTTTGTTTTGTGAGATTAAGAGTCTCTTATGGTTTGTCTCCCTTCAACAAATAGGGATTTAAACACCTTCAGTGATGTATTTTGATTCATGTTTCACCACTGTGGAATTGTGTGATCTTTGGCAGGTCACTTAACCTCTTTGAAGCCAATTTATCATATTTGACATGCAATAAAGATGAGTGAGCACCCCAATAAATGTTAACTCCTATTATATTTCCCTATGTCATTTATTTAAATAATAATACATTTTCCAAGTATTTGTTCTTTCTTTTAGTGAATATATACTCTAAACAAAATACTTCTGTCTCTTTTGCTTTTGTACTTTTCTTAAGGATTGCTTTGGTATATTACTGTTTATCATGTTAATAGAAACAGATTCTGATTTTCAGCTGGAAACCACAACATGAAGAGGCAAGTAGTTTAGTTGATTCTCCAAATTCAGAGTGTTAAGTGAGAAAGACAAAGACAAATTCTAAGCACTTAGGACAAAAAGTTGTCTAAATGCAATGTAGCATCCTGAACTGGTCAAGAACATCAGTGGAAAAACTGGTGAAATCAGAATAAAGTCTATAGTTTAGTTAATAATATTGTACTGTTAGCTTTTTAGTTTTGTTTTAATGTAAATTTTTTAGTTTTACAAGAGATTATATAAGATGTTAATATCAGGAAAATCCCAAGTGATGGGTATATAGGAACCCTATCTTTGCAGCTTTTCTGTAAATCTAAAATTATTTCGGTATGCCTGGGTTGGTCAGCTGGTTAAGTGTCTGCCTTCGGCTTAGGTTATAATCTTGGGGTCCTGGGATCAAGCCCCACATTGGGCTCCCTGCTCAGTGGGTAGTCTGCTTTTCTCTCTGCCTCTGCCCCTCCCGTGCTTGTGCTCTCCCTCTCTCAAATAAATAAATAAAATCTTTAAAAAAATTATTTCAAACTTTTAATTTTTTAAATTAGCATTAAATCATAGCTCACATTTTTGAGTGCCTGCTACGTGTCAGATATTATGTTATGTATGTTATCTATCCACAACAACCTTATGAGGAAAGGATTATTCCCATTTATTCAGAGTTTATAGTTTGCATGCAGTATGTTCTAGTTATCAGAAAGATGCATTCAAAGTATATCTATTAAGCCTCTACTGTGTTTCAGTCAAGACATAATTTGGTGAGCAAGATCTAGGCATAGTTACAGCCCTTACTGAGCTTAGAACCTTAATAAAGTTTGTAGAAACCACCCCTTCATCCCTGCCCCCACCCCGCCGCCACCAAAATAAAGGTGTTGTAAGTACTATGTTTGAGGAATAGATCAACTGAATCCTTTTGCTGAGTAAAGGGAAATAAGGTTTTTATTTATTTATTTTTTTTATTTTTTTATTTTATTTTTTTAAAGATTTTATTTATTTATTTGACAGACAGAGATCACAAGCAGGCAGAGAGGCAGAGAGAGAGAGGAGGAAGCAGGCCCCCCGCCGAGCAGAGAACCCGATGCGGGGCTCCATCCCAGGACCCTGGGATCACGACCCGAGCTGAAGGCAGAGGCCCCAACCCACTGAGCCACCCAGGCTTTATTTGATATATAGAGAGAGAGTTCACAAGTAGATAGAGAGGCAAGTAGAGAGAGAGGGGGAAGCAGGCTCCCCGCTGAGCAGAGAGCCCGATGTGGGGCTGCATCCCAGGACCCTGAGATCATGACCTGAGCCAAAGGCAGAGGCTTAACCCGCTGAGCCACCCAGGCGCCCCAGGAAATCAGGTTTTTAGAACAGGAGACTCGTGTGTGACTAACTATTCTGTTTCCGGAGAACATTAGATGGTGGGGGAAACTTGACAAAGAGCATTAAACAATAGCATCAGGTTATGAAGTGGGCAGGGTTGTGAAATCTGAGCTTAAGGAGTAGTGTTCTTTTCCTTTGTGTTTTCAGTGTCTGGGCCATAAATAGATGCTCAATTCATGTTGAATGAATAGGACATGTGTCTAGTTTTCATTTGTCTGGAGGTGAGGAAATGAACTGCATCACCACAGAAAACCCCTCTGAGCTTCAGGATTCTAAGATGCTATTTCCAGTGTTGCAGGCAATGATATAGGAAGTAACTGACTTCCTTATGGTGGAGAGGAGTAACATAAGAAGAAGTGATAAGCAGGAGTAAGAGACTTTCAAGTGTTGTATTTTCTAGATTACTTAGGATCAACAATTTCTTTGGGAAATTTGTTACGTTTTTTTCTCATGGAAAGGTTTTTTTTTTTTTTAAGATTTTATTTATTTAACACAGAGAGATCACAAGTAGGCAGAGAGGCAGGCAGGGGGGGGGGGAAGCAGGCTCCCCGCTGAGCAGAGAGCCCGACACGGGGCTCTATTCCAGGACCCTGAGACCAGGGCCCGAGCCAAAGGCAGAGGCTCAACCCTCTGAGCCACCCAGGCGTCCCTGTCATGGAAAGGCTTATTTTTTCATGAGATTATGACTGTAAACTTAATAGGTCTTTTACATAAAAATATATAACATATAAACAGAATTTGGATTTTAATAAAAGTGAATTGATTTTTATTGTATTTGAATTTATATTAGTAAAGACATTATATGTCTGATGGAGCAGTTTTAATTTTGTATTTATATCTCATAGTAGTTCTCTAACTTTAGTGCCCTTGGATATAGAACTGGCGATGTAAGCAGCCATGATCACTTAGCTGTGACTGGGCCTTTATTAATAGATTATTTTTCCGTAATGGAGGTCTTAATTTCTTATCTTACATTTACTCCTGCAGTAAATACTAATCTTTACATTTGATCTAAGATTAATATTTTTTTGATAATGAGGTCATGGCAGTTTATAAAATATATTGAAATTAAGAAGATGTTCTGGGGCACCTGGGTGGCTCAGTGTATGAAAGCCTCTGCCTTTGGCTCAGGTCACGATCCCAGGGTCCTGAGATTGAACCCCGCGTGGGGCTCTCCGCTCAGCGAGAAGTCTGGTTCTCTTCCTCTCTCTCTTTGCCTGCCTCTCTGCCTACTTGTGATCTCTGGCTGTCAAATAAATAATTAAAATCTTAAAAAAAATTAAGAAGATGTTCTTAATAGTGCTATTTTTATTTTTAATTAAAAAATTTTCTAAGATTTTATTTTTAAGTAATCTCTACACCCAACCTGTGGCTTGAATTCACAACCCTGAGATCAGGAGTCCCATGCTCCACTGACTGAGCCAGCCACATGTCCCAATAACAGTGCTGTTTTTAGAATTTATTTTATTATTGAGTGTTTAGCATCCAAATTCAGGGAGTGTCTTTTTTTCCAAATCTCATTTGGTTGCTCTTAACACTGAAGGTATGGTTCCAGAGGGAAAAACAGAAACGTAAAGAAATAAAAATTTGTAGGGCTCCTGGGTGGCGTAGTTGGTTAGGCATTTGACTCTTGATTTTGGCTTGGGTTATAATCTCAGGGTCTTTAGATCTGAGTGTGGTCCAGCACTGGGCTCCACACTTGGTATGGAGTCTTCTTGGGAATATTTTTCTCCCTCTGCCCTTCCTCCCATTCTTTTTCTTTTTCTTTCTCAAATAAATAAATCTTTAAAAAATTCGCTAATGCCTGTAATAGACACATTGCTTAAGAGAATAATTCTTAAAGTTTGTGAAGGGAAACAATTTGAGGTGTTGTTGGAATGTTCTAATTTTTCTTGATAGTTTTGAAGGAATTTAAATGGACTTGGAGGAAAACTAGAGAAGAATAGTTTTAAATTTTTTGTTAAATCATAGTCACTGATTTGCTGATGTTCTAATGATCACTGATATGCTAATGGCAAATAGAAGTAAATAATTTCTGGTACTCCGGAAAATGAGCAATTTTTGTGTAGAACCCAGATGTTATTTTACAAATAGCCTTATTCAGGTATAATTGACACATATTACACTGTCCATATTTAAAGTATACAATTTAAGTTTTGTGAAAGTCTTGCCACAATCAGGATAATGAACATATCCATGATCTCCAGAAGTTTCTCATTCCCCTTTGTAATCTCTCCCTTTGCATTTTCCCTGTCCCCTCCCTCATTTTCCTCCAGGCAACCACCGATCTCCTTTTTATCACTGCGTATTTGTTTGCATTTTCTGTTTTATATAAAATTATACAATATGTACATACAATATAAACTTTCTTATTTTTTCCCAAGTATTTGTTCTTTCATTTAGTGAATATATACTCTAAACAAAATACTTTTGTCTCTTTTGCTTCTGTACTTTTCTTAAGGATTGCTTTGGTATATTATTGTTTATCATGTTAATAGAAACAGATTCTGATTTTCAGCTGGAAACCACAACATGAAGATTTTGAAATATTACTTAGTCTGATTTTGAAATATATACATGTTATGTATATTAGTAGTTAATTCTCCTTTATTACTGCATAGTATTCCATTGTATGGATATACCACAGTTTGTTTACCTGTTCAGCTATTGGTTGACATTGGGTTGTTTCCTGTTTTTATTTTTTAATTGTAAGTAAAGCTGCTAAGATCATTCCCATACGAGTCTTTGTATAGACATATGCTTTCATTTCTCTTGGGAGTGGAATGACTGAATCATAAGATAGGGATATATTTAATTAAAAAAATTTTTAAAACATTTTTTAAAATTTGGGGCACCTGGGTGGCTCAGTGGGTTAAGCCACTGCCTTCGGCTCAGGTCATGATCTCAGGGTCCTGGGATCGAGCCCGGCATTGGATTCTCTACTCAGCAGGGAGCCTGCATCCCCCTCTCTCTCTGCCTGCCTCTCTACTTGTGATCTCTCTCTCTCTGTCAAATAAATAAATAAAAAACCTTTAAAAAAATTTTTTTTAAAATTTTTATTTGAGAAAGAGAGAGAGAGAGAGCGGAGAGGGGCAGAGAGGGAGAGAGAATCTGAAGCAGACTCTTTATTGAGGATGGAGCCTAACGTGGGGCTTGATTCCAAGACCACGAAATCACCATCAGAGCCCAAAACAAGAGACAGATGCTTAACCAACTGAGCCACTCAGGCACCCTGGGATATATTTAATCTTCAAAGAAAATGCCAGCCTTCTTCCAAAGTGGCCATATCATTGGGATTGCCAGTCTTTTAATTTTAGCCATTCTAATAGAATAGTAGACTCTCATTGTGTTTTGTTTTGTTTGTTTGTTTGTATTTAAGATTATTTATTTATTTATTTGACAGAGAGAGAGAGATCACAAGTAGGCAGAGAGGCCGGCAGAGAGAAAGACGGGGAAGCAGGCTGATCAGAGAGCCTGATGCGGAGCTCGATCCAGGACCCTGAGATCATGACCTGAGCTGAAGGCAGAGGCTTTAATCCACTGAGCCACCCAGGCGCCCCCTCGTTGTGGTTTTAATTTGATTTTCCCTAAGGACTAGTAATGTTGAACATGATTTCATATACTTATTGGCCACCTGTAAATTTTTGTTGATGTGTCTATTGAAAGCTTTTGCCCAATTTTAAATTGGGTTGTTTTCTTACTAAGTTTTGAGAATTCTTTATATACCCTGGGTACAGTTCCTTTATCAGATAAATCAATTGCAACTTTTTTTTTCTAGTCTATAGATTGTCTTTTCAACTTCTGGAAAGTGCCATTGATTGATTGATTGATTGATTGATAGATTTTATTTATTTATTTGACAGCGAGAGAGGGAACACAAGCAAGGGGAGTGGGAGAGGGAGAAGCAGACTTTCCACTGAGCAGGGATCCTGCTGCAGGGCTGGATCCCAGGACTCTGGGATCATGACCTGAGCCAAAGGTAGACACTTAACGACTGAGCCACCCAGGTGCCTCTTTATTTATGTTTTTAAAGACTTACTTATTTTAGAGAAAGAGCTCATGCAAGCAGGGGACAGGGCAGAGGGAAGAGGGTGAAAGAATTTCAGACTGCCCACTGAGGACAGAACCCAATGCAGGCTTGAGCCCACTATCCATGAGATCATGATCTGAGTGGAAATCAAGAGCCAGAGGCCTAAGTGACTGGCCACCCAGGTGCCTCTACGCAGTGCCTTTTAAAGAGCAGAAATTTTTGATTCTGAAGTCCATTTGCCAACTTTTTTCTTTTTTTGTAATGAATTAGGTTCTCAGTGTTGTCGCTAATATTTGCCTAACCAAAAGTCACAAAGATTTTCTTTTTTGCTTTCTTCTAGAACTTTTCTAGTTTTAGGTTTTATGTTCTTAGAGTTTTCGGTTTATGATCCATGGGTCAATTATTGTATGTAGTGTGAAATTATACAGTACATAATCTTTTGGAATTGATTTTTTTCACTTAACATAATACATTTGAGATTCATTCACATTGTTGTGTATTTGAATATCATGACCCTTTTTGTTGCTGAGTGTTCCATTGTATGGATGTACCAGTTTATCCATTTACCTGTGGAGGGACATGTAGGTGGTTTGTGGGTCTTGGTGGATTTCTAGATTACATATATTTTCTGTGTTTTCTTCTCAAAATTTCTTCCTTGAATTTACTTTTGACAAAAATAGATGGACTCTATTTGTGCAGGTTTATTTCTGAATTCTGTTCTGTTGCATTGATCTGTATGTCTATTGTTTCACCAATACCACACTGTTTTAATTATTGTAGCTTTACAGTTAAGTTTTGAAATTGGTAGAGTATGTTCTCCAACTTTGTTCTTTTTCAGAGTTATTTTGGTTATTCTAGTTCCTTTGCCTTTCCTTAATTTTTTAAAATAATGAGCTACCAGTATCTACAAAAAATTTTGCTGTGGGTTGCCTGGGTGGCTTATGCACCTGCCTTTGGCTCAGGTTAGGTCCTGGGATGGTGGTGCCTGCTTCAGGCTCCCTGCTCAGCAGGGAGTCTGCTTCTCCTCCTCCCTCTCCCCTCTCACCTGTTCATGCTTTCCCCTCTCTCAAATAAATAAGTAAAATCTTAAAATTCTTTTTGCTGGGCTTTTGACTAGGATTATATTGTTTTTTGTACATTTGGAGAGAAACAACTTTTTATAATTGATGAACATGATGTAGCTCTCCTTTTTATCTTTATTGATTTCTTTCATCAGTGTTTTGTTGTTAACTAGCACTGATTTTTTTTTTCGATTTATCTCTTAAGTATTTTTTTTCTTTTACTTGGTGCTATTATCAATGCTACTGCTTTTTAAATTTCAATGTCCAGTTGCTTATTGCTGTTACAGACTGTGGCCTATTTACCTATCAGTTCCAGGGAATTTGGGGTAGATTTTTGGGGGTTTTCCACTTAGACAATCAAAATTTTATGCAAATACAGTTTTACTTCTTCCTTACCAATATGTATCCCTTTTATTCTTTTTTCTTGACTTTTTATACTGGCTCATACTTTTAACATGATTTTGGTTCTGGTAGCTTCAGGCATTCCTTGGCTGTTGCAGTGTAACTGTAATCTCTGCCTCCCTTTTTTTTTTTTTTTTAAGATTTTTTTTATTTATTTATTTGACAGATAGAGATCACAAGTAGAGAGGCAGGCAGAGAGAGAGAGAGGAGGAAGCAGGCTCCCCACCAAGGAGCCCGATGCGGGGCTCGATCCCGGACCCTGGGATCATGACCTGAGCGAAAGGCAGAGGCTTTAACCCACTGAGCCACCCAGGCGCCCCTCTGCCTCCCTTTTTACAAGGCTTTCTCTTTTGTGTCTCTGTGTCCTTTAATCCCTTATAAGGACACTTATTTGATTTAGGACCTATCCTAAAACAGTGTGATGTCATCTTGATTCTTACCTTAATTACATGGACAAAAACTTTATTTTTAAATAAGATCATAATCAGATATTCAAAGTGAATGTGAATTTGGGGGTGGGGGACACTAAGCCACATACCTTCCAGTTCTAATTTGCTGAGTGTTTTAAAAATCATGAGTGGCTATTGAATATTTTCAAATATTCTTTTTGAATCTATTGAGATTATATTGCGGCTTTTCTTCTTGGTTTGTTATTATGGTAAGTTACATTAATTGATTTTTGAGTGCTAAACCAGATTTGTATTCCTTGGATATACACTACTTGATCTTATACAGTATTCATTTTATATACTGCTAGATTCAATGTGTTAATATTTTGTGAAGGATTTTTTAAAAAATCTGTCAACATTGTAGGTACTAGCCTATAATTTTTTTGTAATGTCTTTGGTTTTGATATTAATAGTAATGCTGGCTTCAAAAATGATTGGGAAATCGGGGCGCCTGGGTGGCTCAGTGGATTAAGCCGCTGCCTTCGGCTCAGGTCATGATCTCAGGGTCCTGGGATCGAGCCCCACATCAGGCTCTCTGCTCCGTGGGGAGCCTGCTTCCTCCTCTCTCTCTGCCTGCCTCTCTGCCTACTTGTGATCTCTCTCTGTCAAATAAATAAATAAAATCTTTAAAAAAAAAAAATGATTGGGAAATATTCCCTCATTGAAGGGAATTGATATTTCTTTCTTAAATATTTAGTAGAATTTGCCCTATCATTTGTTAAAAGACTTTATTTAACTACATATTCAAGTTTCTTCCATACATATATAACTATTCATACTATCTATTTCTTTCTGAGTGAATTTGGATAGTTTCTGTTTTTCAAGAAATTGGTTCATTTCATTTAAAGTTGTTGAATTTATGGGCATAGAGTTGTTTCTTACCTGTAAGGCCTTTAAGTGATGATATCTTTTATTTCTGATTTTGGTAATATGTGGCTTTTCTCTCTCTCCCCCTCTCTTTAGTTTGTTTTTGGTCAGACTGGCTAGAGCTTTGTCAGTTTCATTGCTTTCTCCCCCATCCCTACCCCCGGAACCTACTTGCAGTGAACGTAGTGATTTTTTTTTTTTAAACACTTGATTTTATTGATTTGGTTTTCTATTTCATTGATTTCTGTTAAGTCTTTATTCCTGTCTTCTGCTTGCTTTGGATTGAATTTGTTCTTTTTTCTAGTTTCTAAAGGCAAAAACTCAGATTATGAATTTGATCCTTTCTTCTTTAATATAAGCATTTAACGGTATAAATTTCCCTTGAAAGTTAAAGCTACATCCCACCGATTAAGTCTTTTGTTCTTTTTAAGGAATAGAGAAGGGTATTGAGGCAAATCATGCCCCTCCACAAAAACTCCTGATTCCCTCCTCCAGTTCTGCATTGTTAGGGACACTCAGGACTCTAGTAGTCTTTCTATAAGTAGGGCCTGGTGGGATTCATGAAGATAAAATCTGCAAAAAGATGCATTACTGCTATCTTTGCAGTATTCCCTCTACCCCCGGGGGTACTTTACCCTGTCTCACGAGTGCAGCTGTCTTTACCAATTTATCAGCCATACTAGCTGAACTCTTACTGATATCCTGCTGTGTTTTATCTCTGCATGCCAGAACTTATGTCCTATCTGTTCATGCAGATACGTGTGTTTCTTTAGTTTTAAGGCCAGTTGATTGCCCTCTGACCTCAAAATTGTGATGGGTTCAAGAAAAAATGAGAAGTTGCCATTTTTCTCGTTCTTTTAGTGTTGTGAGTTTGGAAGTGACACTGTCTCCAGCTCTTTACATCTCAAGACTATGGCTTTATTTATTTATTTATTTATTTTAAAGGTTTTATTTATTTATTTGACAGACAGAGACCACAGGTAGGCAGAGAGGCAGGCAGAGAAAGAGAGAGAGGAGGAAGCAGGCTCCCCGCTGAGCAGAGAGCCCGATGCGGGTCTCCATCCGAGGACCCTGGGATCATGACTTGAGCTGAAGGCAGAGGCTTTAATCCACTGGGCCACCCAGGCGCCCCACGACTATGGCTTTATTTTATAGCTCTCCTGTATTTTAGGAGAATGATAGTGTCTGTCCCCCTCTTCGTCTGATGTTAATACTTACTGTATACTTATATTACTGTATTTATCACACTATACTCTATCTGTGAATGTATTTGTCTCTACTATTAGCACACTGCTTGAAGGAGGCAAGACCTGTGTCCTCTATACCTAGTGCTTCCTGATCATTGAAAGGCATTGACACTTGCTTATTGAAGAGAATTATAGTAAAATTTTCATAGCACAGTGTGGTACATTGTAAAATGCTGAGTAAATATTTGTTGAATAATTCATGCAGAAAAGGGCTTATTCAGATCGCATTTAGAAATTGGTTAATTTGGGACTATTGGGTAGCTCAGTTGGTTAAGCAACAGCCTTCTGCTAAAGTCATGATCCTGGGGTCCTGGGATTGAGCCCTCTATTGGGCTACCTGCTTACAGGGAGTCTGGTTCTACCTTTCCTCCCCACTCATGTTCCCTCTCGCTCTCTCTCAGATAAATAAAATCTTTAAAAAAAGTTAATTCTTGGGCGCCTGGGTGGCTCAGTGGGTTAAAGCCTCTGCCTTCGGCTCAGGTCATGATCCCAGGGTCCTGGGATCGAGCCCCACATCGGGCTCTCTGCTCAGCAGGGAGCCTGCTTCCTCCTCTCTCTCTGCCTGCCTCTCTGCCTACTTGTAATTTCTGTCTGTCAAATAAATAAATAAAATCTTTAAAAAAAAAAAAAGTTAATTCTTGGCTCCTGGGTGGCACAGTCAGTTAAGCATCTGACTCTTGGTCTTAGCTTAGGTCATGATCTCAGGGTTTTGAGATCAAGTGCCACACCAGGCTCTGCATTTAGCACAGAGTCTGCTTGAGATTCTCTCTTCCTCTGCCCCTTCCTGCTTATGTGTGTGCGCTCTCTCTCCAAAATCAATCAATCAATCAATCAATCTTAAAAAAAAAAAAAAAGAAAGAAATTGAGTTAACTCATGTTTGTCCACATTTCCAGATAGTTAAAAAAAAAAATTGGTTTGTTTTAAAACTCTGACTTGGGGGGTGTGGGTGGCTCAGTTGGTTAAGCATCTGCCTCTTGATCTCAGCTCAGTTCTTGATTTCAGGGTTGTGAGTTCAAGCCCCACATTGGGCTCTACACTGGGCATGGAGCCTACTCAAAAAACAAAACCAAAACAAAGCAAAACTCTGAAATAATCATTCCTGTAATTTAAAATCTTGCAATGATTCAGACACTTAGTTGCATGAAAAATCTTTAGTTGTTCAACAAATTTTAATGAGGTTGAATTATTTTGTGTTCCTTTTGACTTTAATGGTAATATTGTTTACCTAAGAACTTTAGAAAGTAACAAATTAATACACTTCGCTTGTTTTTAAAATTCAAGTTGGGCTAGCTGTCATTTAAAGAGTGTGAAATAATATTCTCTAAGTAGTACTTAGAGCTAGGTTAGCTTAAGAATAATTTTTGTTTCTAAATCTTTATTTTAAATGAATAAATATAGGAAGCTTTTTTCAATCAACCTACATCTTTTCCAGATAAAAATTTCACCAGTAGCAAAAAAGTTGTTTGTGGTAACTGCAGTGAGTGCTGTATCTGTAATTTTTCTGGCCCATCACTTTAAAAGAAGACGTGGAAAGAAGAAAGGAAAAGCATTACCATGGGAACCAGAGCACCTTGTACTTGAATACACTAAAAGAGCAGCATCAGACAAAGGTAGGTGGAGATAGCTGAAGTCTAAAAAAAGAAATTTTATGTATAAATCATAACTGGAGTGCAGTGATTTCCGTGTTTCAGTCTCCAAAATTCCTTTCCTTAATATTTAACTTACAGATAATACAGTTTCATTTTAGAAAGATTAGAACATACAGATAAGCAAACAAAAAATTAAAATCACCTGATATTCTGGTACCTAGAAGTAATGACTGATAATACTTTGGCATTTATCTACCCGTTTCTATTTGCATTTAAATATATTGAGACATAAAATTCTGTATTATGTAGAAGTAAATGGTATATAGCGAAATTATGATTATTCTTTTTGTAGCTTTCTTGTAAGAAATTTAACAATATGTAAGATTGTTTTTCTAGGTCCACAAATATATTTCTGTGCTATCATTTTTTTAAAAAAAATATTTATTTATTTGACAGGCAGAGATCACAAGTAGGCAGAGAGTCAGGCAGAGAGAGAGGAAGGGAAGCAGGCTCCCTGCTGAGCAGAGCTGATACGGGCTCGATCCCAGGACCCTGGGATCGTGAGCTGAAGGCAGAGGCTTTAACCCACTGAGCCACCCAGGCGCCCCTATGCTATCATTTTTAATATATAATTAGTGTTAAATTTGAAAACACATACCCAATTTATTTAAGCAGTTTCTTATTTTTCTCTTTAGAATGTTTTTCTTGCTTTGCATATACTTGTCTAATTATTTTCTTGGTATATAAGTAGAAGTAGAATTGCTGGTCTTTCAAAGATAGTTTTTGTTAGAGATGTAGTACATACTGCCAAAGTGTATCAATAACAATAATTTCTTGAACATGCTGAGTTTCTTATTTATTAAAATTTTAATTTTAATTTATTAGAGTATCATATGCTTTTGTGATTAATTTGTCCAGCAAATAATCAATGAATGACTATTTTTGTGCCAAGTACAGTGAACATTGCAGTAATGATGGCTCTCACTTAATGAGATTATTAGATCTCGGATGTAGTGCTAAATTCTGTGTATTCACTTCATTATTTAACCTTCATAGCACTCCTAAGAATTAGGACTATATCCTGTGCTAGTGTTTAGACATAAAGAAAATTGAGATAAGGAAACTTACGTGACCTGCTCAGGGACATATAAGTCCAGGAATTGAAGTGTCTTAACTGTTGGATTAAGGTGAACAAAGACACAGTGTCTGCCATAGATGGATTGATAGGTGTTTAGGGGAGACAGAAGTATAAAAAACTGATTATAATGTAATGTGATATGCATATAGTTTAGATGTAATTCAGGAAAAGAAGTGCTTATATTTCGTTAAATTTATAACTTGAATGTTTTTAGTTGCCAGTATTTTTTAGAAAGATTTTATTTTTAATCAGTTTTTAATCATTTTTAACCAAAATGGGACTCGAACTCATAAACCCAAGATCAAAAGTTACATGCTCTCCTGACTGAGCAAGCTAGGCACACTAGTTGACAGTATTTTTATAGTGATTACAATAGATTATTCAAATATTGCTCTAATTAATTAGTGAATATTTTATTCTTTATTTAGGAAGCAGAGTTTAGCAATGTTAAAAACAATTGTGAAGAGATGTAGATTTTAGGGGCGCCTGGTTGGCTCAGTGGGTTAAAGCCTCTGCTTTCGGCTCGGGTCGTGATCTCAGGGTCCTGGGATCGAGCCCCACATCGTACTCTCTGCTCTGCAGGGAGCCTGCTTCCTCCTCTCTCTCTCTGCCTTCCTCCCTGCCTACTTGTGATCTCTGTCAAATGAATAAATAAAATCTTTAAAAAAAAAAAGATGTAGATTTTAATAATGGTGTACATTTAATAATTTACACAATTGAGTGAAATGAATTTTTTAAATTTTTTATTTATTTCTTATTTTTTTTAAACATACAATGTATTTTTATTCCCAGGGGTACAGGTCTGTGAATCTCCAGGTTTACACACTGAGTGAAATGAATTTTAAAATTAGAAGCTTTCTGAATGAATATAATATAAACTTTGAGATTTTACCTGAAATTTCTCATTGGAGTTACTAATACTTCTAATATTATTGATATATTTGTTTGGTAGGTTCAAGTTGTTCCAGTAGTAGACAGAATTTGACCTTATCTTTAAGTTCCGCCAAAGACAAAGGATCTCAGTCTTGTAACTATGCTAATGGAGGACTTTTCAGTAAATACTCAGGTTCTGCACAGAGTTTAGCCTCTGTAAGTAATGAAAAAATTATTATTTTATAGATTTGCTTTTGTGTCTTTAGTTATCTATTTGTTTAAATGTCATATAATTATAGATAGCCCGTGGTATGGAAAGAACCTTAAATCATCTGGTTGTGTCTGTTTTCTTTAAGCAAGTGAAATTTTCCTTTTGCTAAATAACAAGACTTTTTGGTTCCAGCTTTCTTTGAGTAAGTGATGTGGACAAATGGGTCCTGTAGAATAGTGTTGATGTGGAAGAATTGCTTCAAAACTAGCTGTTCTGCAAAAAAGCTGCAAAACTAGCTGTTCTGCAAAAAAGCTGTTCTGAAAAACAGCCAACTTTTGTAGTAGGTCACAAAATAATGAGCCTGGGTAGGTAAAAGTGTGTGGCTTGCTGAAGCCAAGTGTGGAGTTCCTCGCCTTATTCTTTGGAGCATTAATGTAGTATTGAATGACAAGTGAGGAATAAAGTTAGTATTTGTTGAAGTTTAATATAGTAAAAATGTATTAAATAGATAGGATATATATTTGCTACTAAATAAAGAAGAGGCAGAAAAATGTATAGTGATAAATATATTCCTGATCCTCTTGGTTCTCCTCCTTAGAGATAAGCAACATTGGTAATCTCCAATAAATATTGGTAATATATGGTAACATATATACTTCTGGGAGCATATGCCTCTACCATCATGTATATTCATTATTTTAAATAGTTTATTGAGGACCATGTTCTGTACCTTGCTTCTATATTTTGTTGGAATATATAGCTGTCCCATTCTTTTTTTTTTTTTTTTTTTGAGATTTTATTTATTTATTAGTCAGAGAGAGCGAGAGAGAGAGTGAGCACAGGCAGACAGAGTAGCAGGCAGAATCAGAGGGCAAAGCAGGCTCCCCACCGAGCAAGGAACCTGATGTGGGACTCGATCCCAGGACGCTGGGATCATGACCTGAGCTGAGGGCAGCCGCTTAACCAACTGAGCCACCCAGGCGTCCCTAGCTATCCCATTCTTAAGTGCCTAAAAATATACTAAATTTTGAAAGGCTATTCTGTGGTAGGAACATCTAGATCAAAGGCCTGTAGGCTTTCATTTCCTCTTTAAAACATAACAGGGTAATGAAGTATATGCCCATTCTATAATCTGATCTTATTCTGTGTCAGAGAAGTGCCTCTGTTTTGAAATTTTTCAAATGAAAGTTGAAGCTGTGCTTTTTAACTACTAAGTAGAGAAAGGGAGTTTCATGATAAATATGAGTAGAAAGTCATTAGAATCACTTTACTGTACTGGCCTCAGCTGACCTCATCATTCCACTGCCAGGGTTATGAACCCAGATTTCTGCCTTTTACTGAGTGCCCAAACAAGGCAACACATTTGGAAAGGAGGGGGACAGGGTCCACAAAACTTGGTAATTGGATATGAGAGGTGTGGGAAGAGAAGTTAAAGACAACTTTCTGTTTTCTGGTTTGGGAAATTTTGGGGATGGAAGTATTGTTAGTGAATCTGAGAGGAGGGAAAGATTTGTTTTGGAAAGTTACAGAGCTCCTTTTTCATATAGTTAGTTGAAGATGCAGCAGAAGAGCTGAGTAGAATCACCAAATATTTCCACCAGATGGGAATACAGGCTAAATTTCTTTATTTTTATTATTTTTTAAAAGATATATTTATTTGCTTTGAGAGAGAGAGAGAGAGTGTGTGTGTCAGTTCCCACAAGTGGGGAGAAAGGAAGACAGAATCCCAAGCAGACATCTTGCTGAGCACAGAGCCCAACCCTGGGCTTGATCTCATTACTCAGGAGATTATGTCCTGAGCTGAAATCATGAGTTGACATTTACCCGACCAAATCACCTAAGAGCTCCTAGATTTATTTAAAAAGGACAGAACTGGAAGTAGAGACTAGGTAGTCATTTGCATAGAGGAGACCAAAATGATTGGCTCAGTGCACCTTCCTAGAGAAGGGAAGATGATAGAGGCTCTTCAATTGTAGTTATCATTTAGAGAATCAGCATTGTTAATAAATTCTGAAAAGGAAATAAGCTAGTTACCTCAAACCAAAGTAGGTGTGGATATAATTTATAAGGAAATGCTTAATTAAACAGTAAACTACAAAAGTAACTGCTTGATCATTTAATGGAAATAACTTTTGTTTGAAATGCTCTCTGTGCATTTTTCAGCAAGCAAAGGCTTAAAATTCTTAGGGTCTTATGACTCCTAATTGAATATAATGAGAACTGTTTCTTCAGGTAGGAATTACTTGGGTTGTTTCACCAGGAATAGGACTTATATAAACAATTTGTAAATATAAATGATTGCAAAACGTTTTTGCAAAAGAGATTTTGAAGTAACTTCTGTTGATCTTAATTTTAGGTCCAGAGTGTCAATTCTTGTCATAGCTGTGCTTGCGGCAATTCTAACTCCTGGGACAAAGCAGATGAAGATGATATTAAACTTGTTAATATTCCTGTGACCACTCCTGAGAACTTATACTTGATGGGTAGGAATAACATAATAAAGTTTTAAGATATACTCATATTTAATATGAAACTAAAAAATGATGAACTATTTTAAGAGAAGCAACATAATTTTAACATAACATATCTGTTGAATCTAGTATACCTAAAATAACCTGATATATTAGTTTCTGGAGCATGCTCTAACAAATTACCACAAACTTGGTCATTTAAACAGCAGAAATGTATTCTCTCAGAGTTTTGGAGGCCAGAAGACTGAATCATTATCATTGGGGTGGAATCAAGGTATCATTAGAGCTATACTTCCCCTGGAGGCTTAGGGGAGTATCTGTTATTTGCTCTTCCCAGCTTTTGATGGCTTCTGGCTTGTGCCCTTCCATCATCACCTCCTCTCTGTATACCAAATCTCCCTCTGCCTCTTACTGGTACAGTCCTGATTTGATTTAGGGTCCACCAAATAGTCTAGGATAATCTCCCCATGTTAAATTCCTTAATTTAATCCCTTCTTCAAAGAACCCTTTTCTTTATAAGGTAATGTTTACAGTTCAATATGTTACACTCATCTAAGGGTACTAATTGAGAAAAATACACAGCCAAGAATACTATATCCAGCTAGACTGTCATTGAAAATAGAAGGAGAGATAAAAAGCTTCCAGGACAAACAGAAACTAAAAGAATTCGTGATCACCAAACCAGCCCTACAAGAAATATTGAAAGGGGTCCTCTAATCAAAGAGAGAGCCTGAAAGTAACAAAGACTAGAAAGGAACAGAGACAGTATACAGTAACAGTCACATTATAGGCAATACAATGGCATTAAATTCATATATTTCAGTAGTTACCCTGAATGTAGATGGGCTAAATGCCCTAATCAAAAGACACAGGATATCAAATTGGATAAAAAAACAAAACCCATTGATAAGCTGTCTGCAAGAGACTCACTTTAGACCCCAAGACATCTCCGGATTTAAAGTGAGGGGGTGGAAAACCATTTATCATGCCAATAGACATCAAAAGAAAGCTGGGATGGCAATCCTTGTATCAGACAAATTAGATTTTAAAACAAAGAGTATAATAAAAGATGAGGAAGGACAGTACATCATACTTAAATGTCTGTCTGACAAGAAGACCTAACAATTGTAAATATTTATGCCCCTAACATGGGAGCAGCCAATTAATAACAAAATCAAAGAAACACATCAACAATAATGGTAGGGGACTTTAATACACCCCTCACTGAAATGGACAGATCATCTAAGCAAAAGAGCAATGAGGAAATAAGGGCTTTAAATGACACACTGAACCAGATGGACTTCACAGATATATTCAGAACATTCCATCCCAAAGCAACAGAATGCATATTCTTCTCTAGTGCACATGGAACATTCTCCAGAATAACAGGGTCACAAATCAGTTCTCAACCAGTACCAAATGATTGGGATCATTCCCTGCCTATTTTCAGACCACAGTGCTTTGAAACTCGAACTCAGTCGCAAGAGGAAAGTTGGAAAGAACTCAAATACATAGAGGCTAAAGAGCATCCTACTAAAGAATGAATGGGTCAACCAGGAAATTAGAGAAGAATTTAAAAAAATTCATGGAAACAAATAAAAATGAAAACACAACTGTTCCAAATCTTTGGCATGTCCAAAGGCGGTCCTAAGGGGAAAGTATATAGCAATACAAGCCTTTCTCAAGAAACAAGAAAGGTCTCAAATATACAACCTAACCCTATGCCTAAAGAGCTGGAGAAAGAGCAGCAAATAAACATAAACCCAGCAAGAGAAGAGAAATAATATGATCAGAGCAGAAATCAGTGAAATAGAAACCAAAAGAAGAACAGAACAGATAAAAAAACTTGGAGCTGGTTTTTTGAAAGAATTAATAAGATGGATTACCCCCTGGTCAGACTTATCAAACAGAAAAGAGAAAGGACCCAAATTAATAAAATCATGAATGAAAGAGGAGAGATCACAACCAATACCAAAGAAATACAAACAATTATAAGAACGTATTATGAGCAACTCTGTGCCATCAAATTAGACAAACTGGAAGAAATGGATGCATTCTTGGAGACGTTAAACTACCAAAACTGAACCAGGAAGAAAGAAAACCTGAGCAGATCCATAACCCACAAGGAAACTGAAGCAGTAATCAAAAGTCTCCCAACAGGGACACCTGGGTGGCTCAGTGGTTTAAGCCTCTGCCTTCAGCTCAGGTTATCATCTCAGGGTCCTGGGATCGAGCCCCGCATCCCTGCTGAGCAGGGAGCCTGCTTCCCTCTCTCTCTGCCTGCTTCTCTGCTTACTTGTGATCTCTGTCTGTCAAATAAATAAAATCTTAAAAGAATATCTCCCAACAAACAAGAGCCCAGGGCCAGATGGCTTCCCAGGGGAATTCTACCCAACATTTAAAGAAGAATTAATACCTATTCTCCTGAAACTGTTCCAAAAAATAGAAATAAAAGAAAAACTTCCAAACTCATTTTATGAGCCCAACATTACCTTGATCCCAAAACCAGACAAAGACCCTATTAAAAAGGAGAGTTACAGACCAATATCCCTGATGAACATGGATGCAAAAATTCTCACCAAAATACTAGCTAATAGGATCCAACAGTACATTAAAAAGAATATTCACCATGACCAAGTTGGATTTATTTCTGGGCTGCAAGCTTGGTTCAACATCTGTAAGTCAATCAGTGTGATGCAATACATTAATAGAAGAAAGAACGAGAACCCTATGATAGTCTCAATAGATGCAGAAAAGGCATTTGGCAAAGTACAGTATCCTTTCTTGATCAAAACTCTTCACAGTATAGGGATAGAAGGTATAAACCTCAATATCATCAAAGCCATCTATGAAAAACCCACAGCAAATATCATTCTCAATGAGTAGTAACTGAGAGCTTTTCCCCTAAGGTCAGGAACATGGCAGGGATGTCCACATTTACCACTGCTATTCAGCATAGTACTAGAAGTCCTAGCCTCGGTAATCAGACAACAAAAAGAAATGATACGCATCTGAATTGGCAACGAAGAAGTCAAACTCTCACTCTTTGCAGATGATATAATACTTTATGTGGAAAACCTCGAAAGACTTCATCCCCAAACTGCTAGAACTTATACAGGAATTCAGTAAAGTGGCAGAATATAAAATCAATGCACAGAAATCGCTGCATTTCTTTTTCTTTTTCTTTCTTATTCTTTTTTTTTTAATATGGAACACTTAGCGAGTTTTCGTGTCATCCTTTTGCAAGGGCCAAGCTAATCTTCTCTCTTCCAATTTTAGTATATGTGCTGCCGAAGAGAACACCAATCAGTTGCATTTCTGTACACCAACAACAAAACAGAAAAAAGAGAAATTAAAGAGTCTATCCCACTTACAGTTGGACCTAAAACCATAAGATGCCTAGGAATAAATCTAACCAAAGAGGCAAAGAATTTGTACTCAGAAAACTATAGAATACTCATGAAAGAAATTGAGGAAGACAAAGAAATTGAAAATCATTCCATGTTCATGGATTGGAAGAATAAATATTGTGAAAATGTCTATGCTACCTAGAGCAGTCTACACATTCAATGCAATCCCTATCAAAATGCCATCAACTTTTTTCACAAAAATGGAACAAATTTGTATGGAATCAGAAAAGACCCCAAATAACCAGAAGAAGAATGTTCAAAAAGAAAAGCAAGGCTGGTGGCATCACAGTTCCAGACTTCGGGACACCTGGGTGGCTCAGTCATTGAGCTCCTGTCTTTGGCTGGGGTCATGATCCTGGGGTCCTGGGATCGAACCCCACATTGGGCTCCCTGCTTAGTGGGGGGCCTGCTTCTCCCTCTCATACTCCTCCCACTTGTGTTCCCTCTCTCACTCTCTTTCTCTGTCAAATAAATAAATAATATCTTTAAAAAACAAAACAAAACCAAACCATTCCGGACTTCAAGCTTTATTACAAAGCTGTAATCATCAAGACAGTATGGTACTGGCACAAAAACAGACACAAAGATCAGTGAAGCAGAATAGAGAGCCCAGAAATGGACCCTCAACTCTATGCTCAACTAATCTTCGACAAAGCAGGAAAGAATGTCCAATGGAAAAAAGACAAATGGTGCTGGGAAAATTGGACAGCCACGTGGAGAAGAATTATACTGGACCATTTCTGTACACCATACACTAAAACATATTCAAAATGGATGAAAGACCTCAATGTGAGATGGGAATCCCTCAAAATCCTTGAGAACACAGGCAGCAGCCCCTTTGACCTCTGCCACAACAATGTCTTCCTAGAAACATCGTCAAAGGCAAGGGAGACAAGGGCGAAAATGAACTATTGGGACTTCATTAGGATAAAAAGCTTTTGCATAGCAAAGGGAACAACAAAATCAAAAGACAACAGACAGAATGGGTGAATGGGAGAAGATATTTGCAAATGACAAATCAGATAAAGGGTTAGTGTTCAGAATATATAAAGAACTTACTAACCTCAATACCCAGAGAATAATCCAATCAAGAAATGGGCAGAAGACATGAACAGACATTTCTTCAAAGAAGACATCCAAGTGGCCAACAGACACATGAAAAAGTGGTCAACATCCTTGGTGTCAGGGAAATACAAATCAAAACCACAACGAACATCATTCAGAATGGCTAAAATTAAAAAGTCAGGAAGCAACAGATGTTGGCAAGGATGCAGAGAAAGGGGAACCCTCCTGCACTGTTGGTGGGAAGGCACTCTGGAAAACAGTATGTTGGTTCCTCAGAAAATTGAAAATAGAGCTACTCTACAATCCAGCAATTGCAGTACTGGGTATTTATCCCAAAGATACAAATGTAGTGATCCAAAGGGCATGTTCACCCTGATGTTTATAGCATTAGTGTCCACAATAGCCAAACTATGGAAAGAGCCTCGACGTCCATCAGCAGGTGAATGAATAAAGAAGCTATGGTATATATTTACGATGGAATATTATGTAGCCATCATAAAAGGAAATCTTGCCATTTGCAATGACGTGGATGGAACTAGAGGGTATTACACTAAGTGAAATAAGTCAATCAGAGGAAAACAATTATCATATGATCACACTAATATGAGGAATTTGAGAAACAAGACAGAGGATCATGGGGGAATAGAGGAAAAAATGAAATAGGATGAAACCAGAAGGGGAGACAAACTATAAGAGACTCAATCTCAGGAAGCAAACTGAGGGCTGCTGGAGTGGAGAGGGATGGGAGGGATAGGGTGGCTGGATGATGTACATTGGAGAGGATATATGCTATGGTGGTGCTGTGAATTGTGTAAGACTGATGAATCACAGACCTGTACCCCTGAAACAAATAATACATTATATGTTAATAAAAAAATGTGTTACACTCTTCTAACCTGATTTGTTGATGCTTTTTAAAAGATATACTTTTTTATTTTATTTATTTACTTTTTAAAGACTTTATTTATTTGTTTGAAACAGAGAGAGATAGTGAGAAAGAGCATGAGCAGGGAGGAGAGGCTCAATCTCAGGACCCAGTGATCATGACCTGAGTAGAAGGCAGACACTTGGCCGACCAAGCCACCCAGGGGCCCTACTTATTTATTTGAGAGAGAGAGAAAGTAGGGGGAGGGGCAAAGGGAGAGGGAGATAGAATCTCAACCGGACTCCAAGCTGAGCGCAGAGCCTGATCCAGGGCTTGATCTCATGACCCTGGGGTTATGACCTAAGCTGAATCCAAGTCAGATGCCTAACAGACTGAGCCACCCGTGTGGCCCTATTTATTTTTATTTTAAGTGCCCAACATGGGGCTTGAACTCAAGACCCTGAGATGAAGAGTCGAATGCTTTACCAAGTGAGCCATCCAGTCACCCCTAAGTTAAATACCTTTTAAAGATATTTTTTCTGGGGGGCCTGAGTGGCTCGGTTAGTGGGGCGACTGCTTTCGGCTCAGGTCATGATCCTGGAGTCACGGGATTGAGTCCCGCATTGGGCTCCCTGCTTGGTGGGGAGTCTGCTTGTCCCTCTCTTCTTCCCCCTCATGCTCTCTCTCCCTCTCAAATAAGTAAAATATTAAAAAAAAAAAAAAGATATATATTTTCTTTTGTATATCTAGAAAAATTGAAATTTTGAAATATTTTGGTTTTCTTTGAACTACAGTATTATTTTGGTAAGGTTTTTTTTACTTGGAGAAAAAGAAGCACATATTCACCTTTTTCCCCCCCATAAAAGCTGTCTAGCTTAGGGGATATGGAATTTCTAGTTGGACTGTACTGTTTGATGGGTTATCCCACAGTCTTGTAGATTTTTAACTGACTCAGCAATTTATCCATCCAAATCAACAAGTTGGTATCATATAGTTTAAGAATCCCTTTGTTGGGAAAAAAAGATGGAAAAACCTTACTCTAGGGGGTGCCTGGGTGGCTCAGTCAGTTAAGCATCTGCCTTTGGCTCAGATTTTGATCCCAGGGTCCTGGGATCAAGCCCCACATGGGGCTCCCTGCTCAGCAGGGAGTCAGTCTGCTTCTCTCTCTCTCTCTCTCTCTTCCTTGCTCATGCTCTCTCTGTCAAGTAAATAAAGAAAGCAAGAAAGAAAACCTTTATTCTAGACTTAGTATGGTATTTCCTCTCAGCTTTACTCTCTCCTTCTGACAACCTCTTAAAAACCTGATAGCTTTTTATCAACTAGTTTCTTCTATTTACCTGTTTTTTAATTTCGGGGGATATATTGAAAGATAGTTGTGTGAATATAAAAATTAGCCTTTGTTGGACTTTTGATGAACTCATGGTACTGTTCTAGAAAAATCCAAAGCACGATAGAAATTTGAGTTACATTAAAAAAAAAAAGGCAGGGGGTACCTGGGTGGCTCAGTCATTAAGTGTATACCTTCGGCTCAGGTCATGATCCCAGAGTTGTAGGATCAAGCCCCACATCAGGCTTCTTGCTCAGTGAGAAGCCTGCTCCTCCCTATCCCACTATCTGCTGCTTGTGTTTCCTCTCTTGCTCTCTCTCTCTGTCAAATAAATAAAGTCTTTAAAAGAAATTATACTTCTTCAAGAAAAAATTAAAAAGAAAATATATTGGTCATTTCTCTCTGATTTTTGGTTGAGTAGTACTGTAGACCTAGAATATATTGGGAAATTAAAATTCTGTTAAGGAATGAGGTGAACATAACATTACTCTTTAGTGCCAAAATTATATTCAGACTGCGCCATTGTTGATAACTATATGAAAAAGACTTTGGCTCTAAATAATTTTATTTTGGCACTTTTTTTCTTGTTTACAATTGTTCTGTTCTTAATTCATAGGTATGGAATTGTTTGAAGAGGCGTTGCGTCGATGGGAGCAAGCTCTTACCTTTCGAAACAGACAGGCTGAAGATGAAGCCTGTAGTTCCATTAAATTGGGTGCGGGAGATGCCATTGCGGAAGAAAGTGTAGATGTAAGGGTGATTTATCTGAGAGTGGCTTTCATAGTATTGGAAGAATTAAACAATGTTTAATGTTGACTCAGTGTACTTGCTTTTTGTGGTATTTAATAGAACTGGGTTTTTGTTTTGTTGTTGTTGTTGTTCTCCCTTGGGATAATGTGGGCATATGTCATATTGGGCCTTTTCTGTTCAGTTAATTATTAAATCGCAAATTTGCAATTCATGATCAAGTTCCCTGATTTTCCAAGGATATAGAGGATTAAGCTAATATGATTTCTAAAGGGATTTTTTTTAAAGTTTCCTTTATACTTTATGTTTAATTAAGTGCCATTATATCCATAAAAGTTACATAGAATTAGAGCTGGACTGGTACTTAATGATCATCTCAGCTAGTGATTCTCAAATTTGAGCATGCATCAGAATCATCTGAAAGTCTTGTTAAAACAGACTTTGGTTTTTAATTCAGGGGTGGGTAGGTCTTGAGAATTTGGGTTTCTAGCAACTACTTGGATGATACTAATGTTGCTAGTCAGGGATCTTACTTTGAGAACCCCTGATCCAGTTTCGCTGTTAAAATTAGAGGTAGAGAAGCTGAATCCCTGAGAACTGAGGGGACCTGGCCAAAAGCCCAGCTAGAACCCAGTGCTGTTACCACCAAACGGTTGTTCCTCTTATCCCACACTTTCTCTGCCTTTCATTTGAGAGTGGGAAGGTGTTGAGGATTTTAACATTAGAATCTAATATTTGCTATGTGTACTTTTTCTCTCCTTGTAGGATATTATTAGTACTGAATTTATCCATAAACTTGAAGCTCTGCTGCAAAGAGCATATCGTCTTCAAGAGGAGTTTGAAGCTACTCTGGGGGCATCTGATTCTAATTCCCTTGTTAATGATATCGGTAAGATGGGTATTTATATGGTTTTTATGAAATGTGAATTTTTTCTTTTATATTCTTGGAATCATTTGCTTAAGTATATTAATATGGTTGCATTTTTTTTAGAAAATAGTCAAGAGAAAAAATTGTATCATAACCACTGGGTTTTATCTTTCAATTTTATTTTTCTAGCAAGAACTTAATGCCCTTAAGATATAAAGTCAAATGCTTACCATAGGTAGGATTCTATCTTTGTTTTATTTATTTATTTATTTATTGTATCTTTGTTTTAAGATTACATTCTGATTGAAAGAATGCCAGTCCAAATGCTGGAGAGAGGAAGAAAATAAACAATAATATAAATTAGGACAGAGGCGCACCTCAAAAATGTGCATGCAGCTCATGGCATACATTTAAAATATTTTAAGTAATTCTGTTTCTTGAACCCCATTGTAACTGCAGGCTTGATTTTCACATCAGTAGTCAGGACATGCATTATTATATACCATTACTCATATTTCCTATTTTAAAGAGAAAAGAACTTTGAAAAGGCTTAAGTGACCTCTTCAAAGGGATGAATGTTTCGAATTGCTTTCTTGAATTCTGAAAATGTTCCAAAGAATGAAGACAAAAGTACATTGCATCTCTTTTTGGTAAAAATATTTTTTTTTAAGTTTGAGGAGAATTGTTGTTATAAGGAATAAAAATAGTTAAGGAGTATTAAAGTTTTTCACACTTTTTTCTAAACGTATTAAAAGTGGCTACATTTTGAAATGCTTATGTATATATGTATTTTGAATTTAGGTAAAAGATTTCATTTGTATTAGAATTAATAATTTACTGTTTAGGGTGCCTTGCTGACTCAGTTGGAGGGCATGTGACTTTTTATCTTGGGTTGTGAGTTTGAGCCCCCCGTTGGGTATAGAGATTACTAAAAAAAATAAACTTGAAAAGAATTATTGTTTATATGTCACAGGATTATATGAAGCCTCTTTGTATTATTTTGCTCCTTGCTTTTTCATACTATACTGTCACCAAAATTATTCATTAGGCTTGAGTATTTTTTAGTGGTTTCTCTGTGCTTATCATAGGCATAATGTTTTGACATGTGGAGGTTATAGGCCAGAAAAAAAGTAGACTATATTCATGTCAACAAATAGAATTTGTCAAAGTCTTCTCTTTATAGTTTCTTTCTATACAGTTTCTTTTATAACTTATTATAATGACATTTAGAAAGGACAGAGAGAAGGAACTTTAAAAGAATTCAAGTGTAACAATGGAATGGAACAACTGGAAAAGATAAGAAAGTAAAGTGGCAAGGAAAACTACAGAGAAAAAGGAGTAGGAAAAAATTATAAGGAGGAGAGAGGAAAAGGACCCCAAGTCTTAATGTCTTATTTAGGAATGGAGGCTTTGCCCTCACTGTTCTAATTGTCTATATGCAGCTTCTTTCCAGCCTCATGGTAAGGATAATGTAGGTGTGTAGTTCTTGCATTTGTACCTCAGATTTGGTTCTGTTTAGCATGCCCAAAGTTTCTTTTTTCTACTGACCATAAGAGTTGGCAAAGTCCATATCTGAATTTTTTTAGGTTATCAGGTTATAAAGATTTCTTAGCTGCTGCCCCAGAAGATCTGCTTTGGGTTCACATTACTTCTGGACAGGAAGTCGCCTAGGCAGATGATTTAATTTCTGGAGCATTCAACTTGTTTCTGAGTAAATTGTTGTTAATTTAGAACTCTAAATGGATAGGATTTCTAGAGTGGAGCCCATAATCAGTCCATAAATTTGGTTAACTCAGGTTGGGAATAAGTTCCCAACCCAACCCCTGTCTTAATCTGGTCTGTCAGTGGCTTCAAAGCTGACTGGCTTTTCCCTGCAGTGCCTTGACCT
The DNA here is from genome assembly GCF_922984935.1 of Meles meles. Classification (NCBI taxonomy): domain Eukaryota; kingdom Metazoa; phylum Chordata; class Mammalia; order Carnivora; family Mustelidae; genus Meles; species Meles meles. The sequence continues at coordinate 151,434,834 of NC_060066.1, read as the reverse complement.
CTTATTGCCCTGGGAATTCCAGTTGACTTGAAACTGTTATATTTTGTTCCTTCTCAGGAGTTCTTTGGAAATTCTTCTCTTATTTCAAGTTATCTCTTATTTCATTTTTGAGCTTCTGGGCTGAAAGAAATCTATGGTCAATATTCTGGTAGGAGAGTACCTCTGTTACATCTGTTAGTATTGATTAGAATTGCTTAGAAGTAAGCTAACTCTCCTCATTTTCTAAATCTAAATTCATTTTACACATTTAATTTATATTATTCGGAGGCAACTTAAAGCTAGTAGTCATAAATAAAGATGTTAACTTTAGAGGGGCTTGAGTGAATTTAAACCAAATACTGATCTGATTTCAGTGAATACTTCACTGTTTCGGAATTTGATTTGTCTTATTTGATGAAATTAAATTTTTTTCCTCTTAAGAATTTGATAGGCTTTCAAGGTTGGAAGATTTCTCAGCAGTCATCTAATTTATCTCCTTTCCCCTCTGCCCTGTACTTAATAACCTGCCATTGCTTGCATGTTACCATGTGCCAAGCTCTTTGCTGAGCACTTACATAACACTGTAGTTTCTTCTTTCCCTCAGGTACTACACTGAGTGAATATTATCTCACTTAATCTTCACAACAACTTTTACAAGATAAATATAGTTATCATCCTCATCTTTCAAATGGGGAAAGAAGAAAGGAGATAGTGAGTAACTTCCCTAGGGTTGCATGGCTATCAAATGCTAGAACCCAGATTTGGACTGAGGCAGGCTAACCAGAGTTCATATTCTGAACCACCATGCTATTCCCTCACACTTTGTAAGACAGATACCTTCTTTGAATGGGATGATTGACTGTGAACTCTGTGAGTAGAGTATACCTACTGGCAAAGTTCCCTTTAGGAGATGTAATCTTGGAGCAGGTACAAGAGTCACACAACTGGACTATGTGGAAACCTCACAGCTGCTAAAATAAGGGAATATTTCTTGTGGTAGTACTTATTTATTGAAAAGATTTTATTTATTTGAGAGAGAGAGAGAGTGGACATGCATATGCATGCACGGGATGGGGGAAGGGCAGAGGGGAAGAGAGAGGAAGAGAAAAGAATCCCAAGCAGACTCTTTGCTAAGTGAGGAGCCCAGTACGGGGCATGATCTCACCACCTTGAGATCATGACCTGAGATGAAACCAAGAGTTGGACTCTTAACTGACTGAGCCTCTCAGGCATCCCTGTGGTGATTTATTTAATGTGGATCTTCCTTTCCTTAAAAATTTTTTCCTTCTTCCGTATGTGTGTGGGGATCTGAGATTAACTTTTGTATCTTTCCTCCTCTCTCAGGCCTTCTAGGCTCTCTAGACATATTTTGCTCATTTTGTAGAAAGAGGTTATCAAGATTTAATCCAAGGACAAAAGGAGAGAGCTACTATTCTTACCTGAGGGAAACAGTGCCAGCTGAATTTAGAGTTTCTATTTATTTATTTATTTATTTGGTAATCTTTACACCCAGTGTGGGTTTTGACCTCATGACCCTGAGATCAAGAGTAGCATGCTCTTCCAGCTGAGCCAGTCAGGGGCCCCAATACCAGCTGAATTTAGTGTGGTGCTTTAATGATTACGCTAATGGATTACCTTTTGGTCTATAACTCCATAATAACTGAAAGCACAGAGTCCAGATTCACACTGAGTTCAAATCCTTCACCATTTATTAGCTATGTGATTATATAACTTGTCTAAACCTCAGCTTCCTTATCTGAGAAATGGGCGTATAATACCTATTTTCACCAAAATAATTACAAGGATTAAATGAAGTAATACACATAGTGTGCTAGGTACAGGGTAACAGTGTTTATTATCTTGGAATTTGGAACTTCTCTGGGACACTCAGGAAAGCTGTAGGTTTGTTTGTTTGTTTGTTTGTTTTGGGTTTTTGTTGTTGTTGTTATTATTTTACCTTGCTCCTATATTTGCTAATTTTGAGATATTCTTTATCTGGTGGTACCTGGCAGGTTCAGTCAGTAGGTTGTGTGACTCTTGATCTCAGGGTTGTGAGTTCAAGCCCCATGTTGGGTGTGGAGATGACTTAAAAATAAAATCTTAAAAATAAATAAATAAAAATATAATTTCTTGTCCACTGATACCATTTTCATGTTTTCCAATGATGCTATAATTTTTTCCATTAATTTTTTTTCTGTCATTTTCAATGGGCCTTTGGGAAAAAGAAGAAGTAAATGCCTGTGCTCTGCTAACTTGAAATAGAAATTCTGGACATTATAATCACAGAGCCCAAGGACCACATTAGCTTTTCTACCATTAAGCTTTATCTTCCCTCATTTATTCTTGTGCAGTTGTTGTTTTGGACCCAAGTTTTAGATGTTTTATCTATTATTCTTACGAAATTGTCATTTGAGCCATCATTCTGAATTGTTGAGATCATTAGATTTTGAGTTGATATCCCTTTCGCTATCAGTCTCTAGTTTGGTCAGTCTGGTCTAATTGGTCATCAGTGTCTCATTGAAACCATTAACAAAAAGTATTTAAAGGAAAGCTTGTTAGCCTCTACTCATAATACTTTTTTTAAAAATATATTTTATTTATTTATTTGAGAGAGAGCAGAGAGCACAAGCAGGGGGAATGGCAGGCAGAGGGAGAAGCAGACTCCCCTTTAGAAGGGAACCCAATGTGGGGCTCAGTCCCAGCACCCTGGAATCCCAACCTAAGCTAAGGCTGATGCCTAACTGACTGAGCCATGCAGACATCCCTATTCATGACACTTCTGAAACTGTGTGTTTCCCGTATCAAGCAATTCTGCAATTCTCTTTAGACACCAAATGGATGTCCTACAGTTTAGTTTAGTTCTGACACTAACTTCCCAGAGTTTACATAGACCCCACAGATGAAGGGCTCTGCCTTATAAGATTGCCCTCCACTCACATGCCAATTACAAGTCCAGGTTTCCTGTACTTCTGACCAACCATCAATAAATCAGGAGTTCCACAGCTCCCTCAAGTTCGACAATTTGCCAGAACAGCTCACAGAACACTTTACTGCCTATCACCAGTTTATTATAAAAGGTATTAACTCAGGAGCAATCAAATGGAAGATACATAGGACAAGGTATAGGGAATAGGCGTAGGCTTTTATGCCCTCTCCAGGTGCATGAGCCTCCCAACACTTTGATGTGTTCTCTAACCTGGCAGCGCTCTGAACCCTAGTTTAGGGTTTTTATGGAGACTCCGTTAATGGAGGCAGGATTGATTAAATCATTGGCCATTGGTGATTAATGTTATCCTCGGGTCTTTTCCTGTCAGGAATTGAGTTTGGAGCTGAAAGTTCCAGCCTTCTAGTCTTATGGTTGGTCCCTTGGCAACCATCCCCCACCTCCAGAAGCCACTCATTAGCATAAATTCTGGTTGTGAAAGGAGCTTATTATGAATAACAAAGACACTCCCCTCACCCCCATCAATTAGGAAATTCTAGGAGTTTTAGGAGCTCTATGCCAGGAATTGGGACTGAATATATATATTATCATGTCCCAACATCACATCTTAAGGTGGGCAAAACCAGAGTCAGAGATCTGAGGTATGATACTTTCAAGTTGCCTTATGTCACTAAGAAGTAAATTCAACTGATTCTACTTTCAAACTTTTTCATCTTGATCATAAAAAGATCATGGAATACTTATTTATATATCATATCAAAATGAGTGTATATTTATATATTTAACCATTAATTTAGGAAAATGTAATTTTTTTTAAAGAGACTAATATGGGGACACATGGGTGGCTCAGTTGATTAAGCATTTGACTTAATTTTGGCTCAGGTCGTGATCTCCGGTTGTGAGATTGAGCCTGCTTAAAATTCTCTCTTTCCCTCTCCCTGTGCCCTTCCTCCTACTCCCCTTCCAAAAAAAAAAAAAAAAAAAAAAGGCTAATATCACTTCACATTTTTGGGGAAATATTGTTGATACTGAGCTATATCATAGGTGAGTATTTGCCATTAAGTCTTTATAGCTGGTTTTTAAACAAGTGTTTTTAATAATTTTTTGTTTTTTTTAAGTGATCTCTATGCCCCATGTGGGACTTGAACTCATGACCCTGAGCTCAAGGGTCACATGCTCTACTGACTGGGCCAGCCAAGCGCCCCTATAGCTGGTTTTTTATTTGTAAATCATCTTAGTTTTAGAAGTCACACATGTCAGGTTTTATTGACTACATAGAACCTCAGCAAAACTTATTTTACTAATTTGGAGTTCAAAATATAGACAGGGATTCTATTTAATTTTAAATCTGCACTACCTGTAGTAGTTTCCAAATAACTCTGTGGACAAGTTTACGAGGACAGTTTAAATTCTCCCCAACGTGATTCTTTCAGTATGTTTGGCATTTCTCTTTTTAGATAGCAGTGTGTTCATTAAAACTAAATTAAATCTATTCTCTTTTTTAAAAATAGCATATCTAAAAACTTTTGAGTTGTTGGTATTAGTTATTTGGCTACTTTAGGTAGGTAAAGTTAATAACAGTTGAAAAACATATAGTATGATTCTAGCACTGGATTATGGAAATGGTTCCACAACTCTTTACATTTACTCAAATTCATTGATTTGTACATTTATTTATCTATTTAAAGGTTTTATTTGGGAGAGAGAGAGAACATGATCAGGGGGAGAGGCAGAGGGACACGCAGACTCCCCTCTGAGGGTGGAGCCCAGGACCCTGAGATTATGACCTGAGCCAAAGTCAGATGCTTAATTGACTAAGCTGTCTGGGTGCCCCTGAATTTTAAATTTAAAAAGGGGGAGATTTATGGTATGTAAATTATACTTCAGTAAAGCTGTTAAAAACACAATATGGTTATTTTTAAGCTAATTTTGAGTAAGTTTTCATGAATTTTAATTAGTGCAAAACATCCCTTTATACGAAAAATTTTAAATAATACAAACCCCAAAAACTTTAAAAATTCATCAGGAATCATTTAGTTTCAAAGCTTTGGGCCTGGTGAATGTGTGGGTGGTGCCGCTTCAGCTGGTAACTAGAAATACTAAGTATCCTTTATAAATGTCCTGTGAACCATACTGTGGTTTATAGGCACAGAAAGTTCTGCAAGTGGTTTTAGTGATTTTGCTGTTATTTTTACTTCTGTTGTTAAATTTAGAGTCCTTTTTATATTTTGTAATATTGTCATCCAAGTGGTCGTTAAATTAAATTTTTAAAAGCACTGAAAAGATCAAATAACTGCTGATACTCTTGCTGTTAATTTAGTACTGAGCATGTTGGAAATATTGGCACTAGCAGAATTAAAGCAAGAGCACTTTTATTTTAAAAATTAGAAACTTCTGGCAACCTGGCTAAAATCACAACCATTAAAGTGCTTGGGTGGCTCAGTCGGTTAAGTGTCCTACTCTTGGTTTTGGTTCAGGTCATGATCTCAGGGTCATGGGGTCAAGCCCGCACTGGGCTTTGTGCTCAGCCCAGAATCTGCTTGAGATTCTCTCTTCCTCTCCCTTTACCCCTTCCCCCTGCTTTCTCTCTCTCTCTGAAATAAATAAATAAATAAATAAATAAATATAATCTTTAAAAAAATTTAAATAAAATCACAACCACTAATGTACTCCTAAGCCAGCTATCATCTGCATTAAAATAGGAAATACTTTTGATAATTGGGAAGGGATAGTGATACAAAAAACTTTCCTACAAATACTGCAAATGTTTTAAAAGCATTCTTAAAAAATGTTTTTGTTATAGTCATTTACTGTGCTTTAAAACTATGCTTGAAAAAAGAAACAGCATAGTAGTTGTGATGTACTTCAGCCCCTTTATATTTCTTTCTATAGGAAAGTAACTTTGAATTAGGCAGGGTTTTAAGGCAGGAATTCCTTACATAAAATATAACCACTATTTATTCTCTGATTCATCTTTTGCAGTGTTCTGTACTGGTATTTCCTTAACCCTTCTGAATTAGTAAATCATTATTGGATGTACAGTTGACCCTTGAACAACACAGGTTTGAACTGCTCAGGTTCACTTATACACAGATCTTTCTTGATAAATATGGTGTAGTACTGTAAATGTATTTTCTCTTCCTTATGATTTTCTTTTCTTTTCTCTAGATTATTTTATTGTAAAAATACAGTTTTATTTTCTCTAAGTTATTTTTTGTAAAAATACAGTATATAAAACATTTACAAAATATGTGCTAATCAACTATTTATATTATTGGTAAGGCTTCTGGTCAACAATAGACTATTAGTAGTTAAGTTTTGGGGGAGTCAGAAATTATATTCAGATTTTCAACTGCATGGGGGTTGGCGCCCCTAACATTCACATTGTTTAAGGGTCAACTATATTTCTTTATTTGTTCTTACACATCAGAAGTTTACTTGGGACTTAAATGGAAATTATTTGTTCTATTACTCCTACTATAAAATGAAATGAAGATTTGAATTCTCTAGTAATAAAAAAATGTTTTTCTTTACTTATTGAAACTGTTCAGTGTTAAATGCAAGTTATTGAAATCACTAGAGGGCAGCACATGTTATCTACATATTAAAAGCCCATGACTCACAAATACCATTCTGTGATACTGCTAGCACTTGAAGTTAAATTTAGGTCACCACATTTTTTTTCTGGCATGTTTTGTATACACCTGCTACTGTAAGTCACAGTTAGAGCATGGGTATGATGCACAGACTTGAAATAACATTAGTGTAAGTTTCCATTAGTGTACAAGTTCTTCCAGCTAACAGCATCCATAAGTATTATGTTTATATATAGTTTTTTCAGAGAATTATGACTTAAAATTTTATTTTTATTTTATTTTTTTTTTAAAGATTTTATTTATTTATTTGACAGAGAGAGATCACAAGTAGGCAGAGAGGCAGGCAGAGAGAGTGAGAGGGAAGCAGGCTCCCCGCCGAGCAGAGAGCCCGATGCGGGACTCGATCCCAGGACCCTGAGATCATGACCTGAGCCGAAGGCAGCGGCTTAAACCACTGAGCCACCCAGGCGCCCGACTTAAAATTTTATATTATAATTTAGTTATTGTAATTTTTGAAGGTTCATACCAAAAAACTGATATGATTTCAGTTATAGACAGTATAGCTTAGTAGTTAAGAACATAGGCTCTGGAGGTAAGCAAACATGGGTTCAGATCTGGTTTTAGGACTCCTAGTTGCTAAGAAACCTAAGCAAGCCTTCGCCTTTCTTAGACTCAGCTTCTTATTTAAGATGGAGGACTACATTAGAATCAACTTCATAGAATTGCGATGATTAAGTGAGATACATGTATCATTTTATTTATTTTTACAGTGTTATATTAGTTTCAGGTGTAGAATTTAGTGATTCATCACTTACGTATAATACCAAGTACTCATCACAAGTGCACTCCTTAATACCCATCACCCATTTAACCCATTCCCAGCCCACTTCCCCACTAGGGACCCTCAGTTTGTTCTCCATAGTTAAGAGTCTGTTTTCTGGTTTGCCTGTCTTAACGTGTATTGTTTTAGTATAGGCACATGGTAAATGCTTGTTATGTATTCATATTGTATTATAGTCTAGCATTTTTGAGGCCTGTTTTGTTTTTTTTTTTTTTTTTAAGATTTTATTTATTTGAGAGTGAGTGAGAGAGAGTGAGAGTGAGAGAGAACACGAGAGAGGGGAAGGGTAGAGGGAGAAGCTGACTCCCTGTCAACTAGGCATCCCAGTGTGGAGCTTGATCCTGGGACAATAGGATCATGACCTGAGCCATAGGCAGATGCTCAACCGCTCAACTGACTGAGCCACCTAGATGCCCCTATGAGGCCTGTTCTAAGATTATTTTAAAATTGTATGGTTACAGGTAGATTGGTGTCACATGTTCATAATTGGTTTTATAATGATATTGTCATATTCTCCAGATAACTTCCATTGTTTCTGGGAATTAGATTTTTCTCATGTTAAAGTAGTAACTTAAATTTGCATTTCCTGAAACACGGTATTTAGGTCATGTTTAAAGTTATTTGTGTGGGGCACTTGGGTGACTCAGTGGGTTAAGCCTCTGCCTTTGACTCAGGTCATGATCCCCATCAGGTCATGAGCCCCACATCAGGCTCCCTGCTTAGTGGGGAGTCTGTTTCTCTCTCTCCCTCTGTCCCTCCCCCCTGCTTGTGCATGCCCTCACTCTCTCACAAATACATAAATAAAATCTTAAAAAAATAATGTTATTTGAGGGGAGTCTGGCTGGCTCAGCTGGAAGAACATGCAACTGTTGATCTCAGAGTTGTGAGTTTGAGCCCCACCTTGGGTGTAGAGATTACTAAAAACAAATAAACTTAAAAAAATAATTTATTTAAAGAAGTAAAGAAGGTCTCTGGTCTCTTTCCCCATTGGCACATGTATACCTTGTTTCTAGAGTTATCTTCTTGGTGCAGCACTTCCATCTTGTCACTACCAGGGTCTCAATTACTTTTCTGACCTATTTGTTTTACTCTCCAGTATACTCCAGTCAAACTGAATAATGTCTTTTTTAGAACTGAAATTCTCTGAGATTTTAGTCATTTAATGAACTCCAGGTTTTTAGTAAATTTTTCTTGTTTTTCTTTTTGCATTCTTTTTCTGATACTATTCCTTTGCATAATTTGACATGCTCTGAAGCATTTTTTTCTTCCTATAGAATACAGTTCTCTTCAAAAGTACTTCCTCTGTGCATTCTTCTCTGCTTTTTCAGCTGGAGGATACCTCTCTCATCTTTCTCTGTTTCATAATAATATTTGTTGTTCTTAGTGGTACCATTTAAAAACTCCTCTGTCTCTCTGATTTCTAAATAAATTGAGAACAAAAAGAGCCTGATATTGATTAAACAATAGTTTTAACTTTATTTGGAACTTTTTTCGCTAATGTCCAGATTGGAAAATGTGGTAAGGCTTCCTACATTGTCCTCTCTAACCCTCAAAAAAATTCTCTGGAGAGGGGCACCTGGGTGGCTCAGTGGGTTAAAGCCTCTGCCTTTAGCTCAGGTCATGATCCCAGGATCCTGGGATCGAGCCCACATCCGTGAAAATGTGGTAAGGCTTCCTACATTGTCCTCTCTAACCCTCAAAAAAATTCTCTGGAGAGGGGCACCTGGGTGGCTCAGTGGGTTAAAGCCTCTGCCTTTAGCTCAGGTCATGATCCCAGGATCCTGGGATCGAGCCCACATCCGTCTCTCTGCTCAGCAGGGAGCTTGCTTCCTCCTCTCTCTGCCTGCCTCTCAGCCTACTTGTGATTTCTGTCTGTCAAATAAATATATAAAAAAAATCTTTTAAAAAAATTCTCTGGAGAAAAGCTGAGAATGTAGAGAAAATGCCAAGCACACTTAGCTAGTTGCAAAAGGATTCCCTACCTGCCTTATAATCCCTGCCAACACTGTCCAGTTCAGGAGAGTGCGATCCAGCACCAAAGTGAGGGGTTTGCAGACCCTAGACCTTTCTCTAGAAGACTTGAGAGAGAACAGACACTAGTATACATTAAGAGCCATGCAGTGAATAAGGATTTTATCCCATTTCCTTCTGTTTAGAACCTGGCACTCAGGTTCTCAGCATTAGCTAAGTTACTCTTCCTATAGGGAGGAGCAAATAAAGAGGGGAAGGGATTAACTTAATGTGTTGATTTCAGTAGAGCTTCTTCCTGGAAGAAGATGGGAGTGGAAGTCCCATATGAAATATGAAATTGTGAGAGGCTTAATGGTTTTCTTTGTGGAATTAGTTACTTTTGACAGTAAATTACAATTTTTAAAAAAGATTTTTATTTATTTATTTGTCAGAGAGAGAGCACAAGCAGGGGGAGCAGCAGGCAGATCCTAGGTCCCTGGGATCATGACCTGAGCCAAAGACAGAGGCTTAAAAGGCTGAGCCACCCAGGCGTCCCAGTTACAATTATTTATGTACATATCCAGTCTCCTATATTGGACCATAAACTCCTTAGGGGCAGATGGGAGTATTTAATTCTATTCTTTTCAATGCCTGTTACCGTGGCTTCACTGTAGTATAGATAATCAGTGGTCTGATGGTCCTAATAAAATGTTCATCAGAGTTACCTCTGCAGCTTTTCAACAACATAGATTCCTAGGCTTTGCTCCAGATGTATTGAATTTGAAACTTTGAGGTTGGGATTGTGAAATACATTCCTATTTCATAGTAGAGTAGATGATTCTCATGTGCATTTCTGTTTAAGAGGTCTTTCAAGTAATAACTGATAGCCATATCATTAATTTTAATTTTACCACATTTACCAATCTTTCCTTTATGGTTTGTACTTTTTGTATACTGTTTAGAAGATATAAAGAGAATTATTTTGTATTTTCTTTGGCAAGTTTTTTTTTTTAATTTTAATATACAGTGTTGTATAGGTTTCAGGTGTACAATGCAGTGATTCAGCAATTCTGTACATGACTCACTGGTCATCATGATAAGTGTACTCTTAATCCCCTTCCCCTATTTCACCCATCCCTGCACCCACCTACCCTCTGACAACCGGCAGTTCGTTCTCTATAGTTAAGGGTCTGTTTTTTGGTTTGTCTCCTTTTGTTTGTGTGTTTCTTAAATTCCACCCATGAGTGGAATTCTATGTATCTTTCTCTGACTTATTTAGCATTATACCCTCTAGATTCATCCATGTTGTTGCAAATGGCAAGATTTCTCTTTTTTACGGTTGAGTATATTCCACTGTGTATATATATATACCACATCTTTATCCATTCATCTATCAATGGACAATTGGTCTGCTTCCAAAATGTTGCACTAAATATAGCAGTGCATATGTCTTTTTAAATTAGTGTTTCGTATTCTTTGGGTAGATACTCAGTAGTGGAATTACTGGATCATGGGGCAGTTCTATTTTTAATTTTTTTTCTGTCTATTTTTAATTTTTTGAGGAACCTCCATACTGTTTTCTACATGGCTGCATCAGTTTGCATTCTCACCAACAGAGCGTGAGGATTCCTTTTTTCCCACATCCTTGTCAATACTTGTTTCTTGTGTTTTTGATTTTAGCCATTTTGACAGATGTGAGGTAATATCTTTTTTTTTTTAATTTATTTCTTTTCAGTGTAACAGAATTCAGTGTTTATGCACCACACCCAGTGCTCTTTGCAATATGTGCCCTCCATAATACCCACCACCTGGCTCCCCCAACCTCCCACCCCTGTCCCTTTACAACCCTTAGATTGTTTTTCAGAGTCCATAGTCTCTCATGGTTCATCTCCCCTTCCAATTTCCCTCAACTCCCTTCTCCTCTCCATCTCCCAATGTCCTCCATGTTATTTGTTATACTCCACAAATAAGTGAAACCACATGATAATTGACTCTCTCTGCTTGACTTATTTCACTCAGCATAATCTCTTCCAGTCCCGTCCATGTTGCTACAAAAGTTGGGTATTCATCCTTTCTGATGGAGGCATAATACTCCATCGTGTATACGGACCACATCTTCTTTATCCATTTGTCCATTGAAGGGCATCTTGGTTCTTTCCACAGTTTGGCGACCGTGGCCATTGCTGCTATAAACATTGGGGTACAGATGGCGCTTCTTTTCACTCCATCTGTATCTTTGGGGTAAATACCCAGTAGTGCAATTGCAGGGTCATAGGGAATCTCTATTTTTAATTTCTTTTTTTTTTTTTAAGATTTTATTTATTTATTTGACAGTGAGAGAGAGAGATCACAAGTAGGCAGAGAAGCAGGCAGAGAGAGAGAGAGAGAGAGAGAGAAGCAGGCTCCCTGCCGGGCAGAGAGCCCGATGTGGGACTCAATCCCAGGACCCTGAGATCATGACCTGAGCCGAAGGCAGCGGCTTAACCCACTGAGCCACCCAGGCGCCCCTCTATTTTTAATTTCTGAAGGGATCTCCACACTGTTCTCCAAAGTGGCTGCACCAACTTGCATTCCCACCAACGGTGTAAGAGGGTTCCCTTTTCTCCACATGTGAGGTAATATCTTATTTTGGTTTTGAATTGCATTCCCCGATGAAGAGAGATGTTGAATATCTTTTCATGTGTTTTTTGGCCATCTGGATGTCTTCTTTGGAGAAATGTCTTTTCAGATCTTCCACCCATCTTTAATTGGATCATATGTTTTTGGTGTTCAGTTGTTTAAGTTCTTTATACATTTTGGATAGTAACCTTTCATTGGATATGTCATTTGCAAATATCTTTTCCCACTCAGTAGGTTGTTTTTGGTTTTGTTGGTTGTTCTCTTTGTGGTGCAGAAGTTTTTTACTTTGCTGTAGTCCCAATAGTTTATTTTTGCTTTTGTTTCTCTTGCCTCAGGAGACATATGTAGAAAAATATTGCTATGGCTTATTGCGGAGAATTTGTTGTCTGTGTTCTCTTTTAGGGTTTTTAATGGTTTCGGGTCTTATGTTTCAGTCCTTAATCCATTTGAGTTTATTTTTGTGTATAGTATAAGAAAGTGGTCCAGTTTCATTCTTTTGTATATAACTGTCTAGTTTTCTGAACATCATTTGTTGAAGAGACTTTTTTCCATTGGATATTCTTTCCTGCCTTGTCAAAGATTAATTGGCCATATAATTGTCGGTTTACTTTTGGATTTTCTATTTTGTTCTGTTCTGTTCTATGTGTCTGTTTTTGTGCCAGCACCATACTGTTTTGATTACTATGGATTTGTAGTAAATTTTGAAATTGGAGTGTGTGTATCTCCAGTTTTGTTCTTTTTCAAGATTGCTTTAGCTATTCAGGTCCTTTGTGGTTCCATACAAATTTTAGGATTGTTTGTTGTAATCTGTGAAAAATGCTATAGGTAATTTGATAGCAATTGCATTAAATCTGTAGATTGTTGGGGAGGGTATGTACTATGGTGAGTGCTGTGAAGTGTGTAAACCTGGCGATTCACAGACCTGTACCCCTGGGGATAAAAATACATTATATGTTTATAAAAAAATAAGAAATAAAAAATTTTAAAAAAATCCATCTTATTTTAGAAAAAAAAATCTGTAGATTGCTTTGGATAGTATGGACATTTTAACAGTATTTCTTCTAATCCATAAGCATAGACTATCTGCATGTATCTTTAGGTGTGAAATGCATTTCTTGTAGGCAGTATATAGATGGGTCTTAGTTTTTTATCCATTCTGTACCCTACATCTTTTGATTGGAGGGTTTAGTCCATTTACATTCAAAGTCATTATTGATAGGTATGTACTTACTGCCATTTTGTTATTTATCTTATGGTTGTGTTTCTAGTTCTTTGTTCCTTTCCTCATTTGCTCTTTTCTTTCACGGATTTCTGGGGTTTTTTTTGTTTGTTTGTTTGTTTTAGATTTTATTTATTTATTTGACAGATAGAGATCACAAGTAGGGAGAGAGGCAGGCAGAGAGAGAGAGAGGAGGAAGCAGGCTCCCCGCCAAGCAGAGAGCCCGATGCGGGGCTCGATCCCAGGACCCTGGGATCATGACCTGAGCGAAAGGCAGAGGCTTTAACCCACTGAGCCACCCAGGTGCCCCTGGATTTCTGGTTTTATTTAATGATATACTTAGGTTCTTTTTTCTTTATTTTTGGCATATATATTTCTGGTTTTTGATTTGTGGTTACCATTAGGTTTATATGTAACATTTTATGCATATTAGCATTCTGTATTTGCTTGATGATCGCTGATGTTTGAACACATTTTTTACTCCTATCCCTCCAACATTCTAGGTATATGGTGTCATAGTTTACATCCTTTTATTTTGTGAATCTCTTGGCTGATTTTTATAGATACACTTAATTTTACTGCTTTTGTGCTTTCTACTTTTCTTATTCCTACTCATGGTCTTTCCTTTCCACTCAAGAAGTCCACCTTAACATTTTCTGTGGGGCTGGTTTAGTGATCATGAATTCCTTTAACTCTTGTTTATCTGGGAAACTCTTTATCTCTCTTTTTATTCTGAATAATAGCCTTGCTGGATAGAATATTCTTGCCTGCATATTTTTCCCATTCGGCACTTTGAATATAAAAACATGGCACTCCTTTTACTGGCCTGCAAAGTTCTGGTGAAAAATTGGTTGATAGCCATATGGGGTTTCCCTTGTATATAACTGTTTTATTTTCTCTTGCTGCTCTTTATCTCTACTTTTTGCCATTTTAATTACTGTGTGTCTTGGCGTGGGTCTCCTTCAGTTGATCTTGCTGGGGGCTCCCTCTGCCTCCTGGATCTGGATGTCTGTTTCCTTCCCTGATTTAGGAAGTTTTCTGCTATTATTTCTTCAAATACATTTTCTACCCCCTTTTCTCTCTATTCTCCTTGGATCCTTGTAATACAGATATTATCATGATTGCTGGTGTCTCTTAGTTTCCTTAGTTTATTTTCATTTATTATTATTATTTTTTCTCTCTCTTCTTCAACTTGATGGCTTTCCATTATTCTGTCCTCCAGGTTGCTGAACTGTTTTTCTGCCCTTCTAGTCTACTCTTTATTCCATGTAGTATATTTTAAATTTCACATATTGAATTCTTCATTCAATATGTTGATTGGTTCTTTTAAATGTTTTCTATCTCTTTGTTGAGGGTCTTAGTGAGGTCCTCCACTCTCTCAAGTCCAGTGAATATCTTTATGACCATTACTTTAAATTCTCTTTCAGGCATATTATCTCCATTTCATTTAGTTGATTTGCTGTAATTTTGTGTTGTTTTTTCATTTGGGACATATTCCTCTGTGTCCTCATTTTGTCTGACTCTGTGTCTGTGTTAAATGTGACTCTGTTAAAGTCAGCTTTGTCTCCTTCTCTTAAAAGTAGTGGCCTCATGAAGAAGATGTCCTGTAATGCCCTGCAGTGCAATGTCCCCTATTCACCAGAACCTGGCACTCCAGGGGTGTCTCCTGTGTGTGTTGCATGTACTCTGCTGTGGTGGCTGAGCCTCTTTTGCCTTCAGTCCATCTGAAGTGGCTCTCTTTGCCTTTTTTGGGCAGGTCTTGGTCCCTGTGTTGTTAGTGGGTCAGGGGTTGCCTTGGGCTTGAGTTCAGTCAGACCAGGCATTTGCCAGATATGTAGTAGCACCAAACTGCAGAGTGATTTCCCTGTGTTGTCCCCTGAGAAGCTTTCATTGTTGGGTGGGGCCTGCAGTCAGACCCTCTGTCTGTCCCCAGCCTTCTGCTGTGGCACCAATCAGATTGGCGTGTATGATTGTCTTCTATCCCAAGGTAGAGTGTGCTGGCCCCTTTCTGGGCTACTTGCACACTGGTGGGCTTTTGGCACAACTTTGGATGGACTCCACCTAAGGGCTTGTTGTGGGGGGGGTAGGTCTGCAGGAAAATTCAGTTTGGGGAGATGGGGTGTTAGCAAGGTTTGCACAGGTCTGCCCAGGGAGGAAACTCAGAGGCACAGAGAAAACTGTTCAGCCTGGCAGGTTGGAGGGGTGGATCTGCAGATGTGTGCTGGGAAAGTCGCACTGTTAGCAAGCTAGCTGGAGCTTGCTCCAGTTGTGTTGATTCCCGCAGACATCTTTGTATCTAGGCTCTGGAGCAGGGGAAGGAAATGGTATCTGCCAACTCTTTGTTCTTGGAAAAGTCTCCCAAAGATTCCTGACCTTCCAGCACATGCTTCTTCCCATAAACCATAGGTGTTTTTCACACTGCTGTTTCTATGCTTTATCTCCACGGGGCTATTTGTTTTCAACTCCTTAGGATAGGAACTCAGTTTCCTATGCCTCAGTTCCAGGTGTGAAGCCCCACTGATTGTAAGAACTCGTGAAGTTGGGTCCCGCTGGTTTTCAAAATCAAACATAATTGGGATTCGTCTTTCTAGTGCCTGGGGTGCCTGGTGTGGGGGTTTGCTCCTCTTTCCTATTTGTGCCTTCTGTGTCCCTCCCAAGGACATTTATGGGTTTCTTTTGTTCCTGACCATGTCTCTGCCCTTCTCTTGTCTTTGGTGTGGTCTTTTCTCTATGTTTAGCTGTGGAGAGTCTGTTCTGCCAGTGTTCAGTCATTTTCTGGGTTATTTACGATGGTGTGGGTGTCATCTAGGGGTATTTGTGGAACAAGGTGAGCCTAGGATCCTTCTACTCCACCATCTTCTCCAGAAGTTCTCTGATTTTTTTTTTTTTTTTTAATTTAGGTGTTTAATCTGCCAGGAGCTGATTTTTAAACATCTGTATTATTTCTATTTTTTAAACATTTGAATAAATTGTTGCCTCAGCACCATTCAATGAATAATATATCTTTTTTTTCTTTTTTTTACTGATTTGAAAGCCCCTGTCATATGTCAAGTTGTCTTATGTATTCTGTGTCTTTTGTGGACTGTTTGTTCTATTAGTCTGTCTGTTCCTGCCTTGGTTTCACAGTGTCTTCATTGCTGTAGCTTTATCTAGTTTTATTATGAGTCTTGACACCTAGCAGAGTGAGTCCATTCACTGTGTTCTTTTTTAAGAATTGCTTTGCTATTCTTAGCCCATTGCTTTTCCATGTGAAGTTTAGGACACCTTGTTAAGTTTTATGAAAACCTCTCTTGGGATTTTGATTATTACATTGCATTTATAGGTCAGCTTGTGAGAGAATTTAATCTTAATATTAATGTTTCCATCTAGAAACATGGTATGGATCTTCATTTCTTTAAGTCTTTTATGCTTTTCGTAATTTTTAATAATTTATTTCATAAAGGTCTTACATATTTTCATTCCTAGAGCCTTATAGTTTGGTTATCATTGTACATGGTATATTTTAAAAATTTACATTTATTGATATTTTCTTGTATCTAAAGTGTTGCTGATATTTGTATTTGAATATTATCAACAACCCTTCTGAGCTCTTATTATTTCTGCCACCGATAACTTGTTATAATTTCTTTTGGAATTTTTATCTGAAACACATAACTGTAGATAATAGCATGTTTATTTCTTTCTTTTCCACACTTTCTTTTTCTTTTTTTCTTTTTCTTTTATGCGCTCCACTCCCCACCCCATCACCGCATTTTACTGTAGATTCTTATGGTTCTTTTTGCCTCTGAGGAGAGCTGTGTAGAAAGGACTATGAGTTAGCTGTCCTACCACACAGAATCAAAGTCTGTGCCCCTTTTGTCTGCCATGGCCCCCTAGTAAGGTATAGGAGTGTTGATGGCAGAAACTCATGAAGACTCTGAAGGCAAATGATTGCTTAAAAATCAACTTGGTACTATTTATTTAACTTTACTCTTTGCCTAATATGTGATGGTATTCAGATGAAATAAGGACTAAAGGCCCTGTCTTTAGATTGCCTCTGGTATGATTGGCCATTTAATACTTATGAAGCAGTTAGAAAGCAATATAGGTTAGTATATGCCTCAATACTCAGCTATTTCATAAGACTCAGAGCATAAACTCCTTCCACAAAGCATAAGATCCTTCTTTTAACTTTTCCTTCCCACCTCCATTCTTTTTTGTACTTCCCAACTGAAGTGCTCCTGACCTGTTTAAGAACCCAAGATAAGAACTTGAAAGTAAACAGATCTGGTTTAGGACATGTGGTTATCTTTGGTTATCTGCTACTGTTTTTTTCCTGAAATATCTGAGTATGCTTTAAATTCATTTAGAAACACATATACATATCATGAATATGAGGTAAGAAGATATATACAGTACTTCATGACTACACTATTTTTCCTTTTAAGTAAATAATTTTGTAAACTTTGAAGAGTGTAAACGGTTGGTATATTTACAAATGTTTTTTGTAGTGGGGCCCCTGGGTGGCTCAGTTTGTTGAGTGTTTGACTCTTGGTATCTGCTCAGGTCATGATTTCACAGGTTGCAGGATCAGCCTGGTGTCTGGCCCCACTCAGGGCAGAGTCTGCTGGAGATTCTCTCCTTTTCCCCTAATCCCCAATCATGTACTTGCTCTCTTGCTCTCTCTCTCTTTCTAAAATTAATAAACATTTTTCTTCAAAGGTTTTTTCTTTAGGGGCGCCTGGGTGACTCAGTCGTTAAGCATCTGCCTTCGGCTCAGGTCATGATCCCGGGGTACTGGGATTGAGCCCCACGTCAGGCTCCCTGCTCTGTGGGAAGCCTACTTCTCCCTCTGCCTGCCTTTCCCCCTGCTTGTGTTCACTCTCTCGCTGTGTTTGTCTCTGTCAAATAAATAAAATCTTTTTTTTTAAGATTTTATTTATTTGACACAGAGAGAGATCACAAGTAGGCAGAGAGGCAGGCAGAGAGAGACAGAGGGGGAGGCAGGCTCCCTGCTGAGCAGGGATGTGGGGCTCGATCCCAGGACCCTGAGATCATGACCTGAGCTGAAGGCAGAAGCTTAACCCACTGAACCACCCAGGTACCCCAATAAATCTTTTTTTTTTAATGTTTGTTACACTGTTTTGACTCAAAATACACATCTATGCTACATATATAATTTTTGTACATATCAAATATTGCACAATAAAAATATACTTATCTTTCATATTAAACAGAAATTTGTGTTACTATCTTAATTCTTTTGGGAAAAATTAGACTTTAGTTGGTTACAACAACTAGTGAGAGATTGGTAGAATATGGGATTAAAACCTAACACCAAGGAATGATTTATACTTTAGGAGAATTCTGTTATCATCATATTGTGCAGGGTATGCATTATTATATGATTTTGTAGTTTATTTCAGTAACAGCACATTTAGGATTTAGAATCCTTTTTTTTAGATTTTATTTATTTGACAGCCAGAGATCACAAGTAGGCAGAGGCAGGCTGAGAGAGAGAGGAGGAAGCAGGCTCCCCGCGGAGCAGAGAGCCCCATGTGGGGCTCCATCCCAGGACCCTGGGACCGTGACCTGAGCTTAAGGCAGAGGCGTTAACCCACTGAGCCTCCCAGGTGCCCCTAGGATTAAGAATATTCTTTATTCACTTTCCTTAGGCTATTAGGGCTAGGCCAAATTGCTGAATTTAATACTAGTGTAAAAATAAGCCTGATGAACAACAAATGAAGCTTGCTAGCAGTTTCTTAGGGACGTGATTTAGTTGATTCATATATTTTTTTAAGATTTTATTTATTTGAGAGAGCATGAACGGGGGAGGATTGGAGGGAGAGGGAGAAGCAGACTCCCCTCTGAGCAGGGAGCCTGATGTGGGCCTCTATCCCAGACAAGATCATAACCTGAGCCAAAGTTAGACACTTAACTGACTAAGCCACCCAGGAGCCTCTAGTTGATATGGTTTATGGAAGTTAAGTTCAACTTGTTAATTATACTGTAATTAGATTTCTTCTAAAATTAACTGGGTTTCATAGTTTGTTTGCTTATGTTTTCTATAAAGAGTAGTATACATTTGCAATAGCTGTAATACAGGCAAATCTGAAGCCATAAGTTTGATAAATATTGTTTTTTTGGCTGAACAAAGAACTTTGAGATTCTTTCATACTGATGTGTAGGAACAAATTTAGCCCTTAAAAACAAACCGGAATTTTTATAGTTTTGCAGTATTGCTTTGCATATTTCAGATACATGTTTAGGCCTCATTACAATCTATTTTTTGAACAGAATGAACTCATAGGATCTTAGGTCTCAAATATTTATTTAGCAAACACTTGATTGCCTAATATATGTCAAGCATGTCATAAGGCACTGGAGAAATAAGGATGAAGATTTCATCTTTTCTTTTAAGCAACACAGAATCTAGTTTTGGAGTTATGTAGGCATTAAAAAATTATATAGCAGAGTGGAGTAAGTACTATAATAATGTGTTTAGAAAGTGCCATAAAAACACCAAAGAAAAGCAAAGATTTTTAATCTGGGGGCTCGAAGAAGTCTTCATAGGTGTTGACACTGTGAAGAAAGATCATCCACCAGGAAGATAATTGAGAAAAGGGCATTTTAAGCAGACCAAACACCATGAATTAATAAGCCTGTTAGGTCTTGGGAACACCGCGTATGTAGGAGAGAGGTGGGAAGCGAATCAAGAAAAGTGGGCAAGAGAGAAATCATGAAGGTTCTTGTTTTGTACCTTTAGGCAAAAGGGAACCACTGAGAATTATAAATTATAATCACATTTATGTGTTTGCAGGAGACTATGGAAGTGTTGACTAGTTAAGTTCAAATATTTTGTCCATCTTTCTGCTCTTTTATGCAGAGGATTTCATTGAGAAAGTGACACATTCTATAGGGAAACATTAGAGGTTTTTCCACACTAGTACTGACTGCACAAATTGTCTGGCAGAGAACAGGAAAACTTTAAAGTGGAACCTCCTGACCACCAGAGAGACGTTATTCTTCTTTTTTGATAAGCAGCCAGATAGAACATTTAGCAATATTGAAAGAGCTTGGTAACAAGAGGAAATACCTCAACCTATGATCTTGAATCAGATATCAGACAACCCAGAGTTGACCCCCTAAGACCTTGTCCTGTTCCTTTCCTGCAGCATCATTGTGTCGGGGGATAAACTCCCTGAGGGTTTATTTTTAGGGGGTGACATGAATTACAGGCTTCATTTGTATACTCAGCCTTCTAAATATACAGAGTACAAATTGCGGAACATACAAGAAATTTGGATTAGTAATTTCCTCCTGTGTTTTAAGGCTCATAATCTTAATTTCAAAGGGGTTAGTAATACTACAGACTGATGTTATATATGTAAGTCAAAGTAGGTTCAGAGCTGAAGCAATTTGGTGAATATCACTGAGGTGCCAGAGACAAGAGAAATTCCTGCTACTTGCCTTTGCCTCTTTTTATTCAAGTTACATCTTAGCAGCTTGGATTTCTAAGTCCAGGACTTCACTAACACGAGACCTTTGGATGGTTAGGAAAAGACCTATGTAGCCCCTTAGAAAGGGTTCTTTCATGATATGAAAAAGGTTCACCTTCCTCTTAGAAGATGCAGGCCCAGAATGTGGGCTGAATTTCTGCCCTGACTTGTCTCATTGGCCAGTGGCCTTTGTGTAGTATACAGAATGACCATCTCTTGCTAGTGACCCTATTAAAGTCTCTATAACTATAGCCATAACCTTAATTACTTTTGTTCCACTTTAGGTTATCTAGGCCTTTCTTCTGCTAAAAAATGGTAGAAAATGCTGTTATTCCTTTTTCTTTCCTGCTGTTACTCATTTTGCATTGGCAGCTGTATTTCTCTGTTAGGAATGACAGTTGTTACATTGGGCAGTCATGGCATATAAGAAGTTTTGATAGAGAACGCCAGAGACAACTGTTATGGAAAACTCTTTTGGTTAGATCAGTAGTGTCAAGCTGTTTTGTACACTTATTATTTCACATAGTCAAAGCTATAAGTCATAACACATCAAGAGCTGATCAGTTTTTTCTTTTGTTTCAGTGGATTTCATTGTTTTTCTTTTCAGTATTAAGGTACATTGAGGAAAAAATTAAGAAAATATCATCTCCTGGCTCTCTTAGTTGTTTTACTTCCTAAAATTATATTGGTTTAAATTTTTTGTATTCAACTTTTTCCCCCCCTAGAATTATCCTATAACATTTTAAAACAAATCAAAATAAAACGGTGTTCGCAATTTAGATGGGGCAGGTAGTTGTAGTCATAGAAGATGGACAAAGAGTAGCAGTAGTTTTCTAGATTTCTTAATTATTTTAGCAGATTACAGCAGACTGTTTGGAAAATAGCTTGTCTTGTCGGCAGCAGGAACTTTTCCACTTTTAATAAAACCATAGAAAAGACAAGGTTCCAAATCATTTAAGCCGCTAAAAATCGTCTGGAGAATAGCCGCTGACATACAAGTCAGATGACATTGAGACATTTGGCAGCCTTTCTCTTCTTGCTGGTGTTATAAAATCCATAGTGGACAGCCTGGATTTTAAAAGAAGAGTGGCATCTTTGGAATCTCCACTAGAATCTACTGAGGTTAAAATAGACCTGATGACTTCTTAAGTGACAGAAAATAGAATGTGCCTAGGGATGGCAAAAGTGAGACAAGCAGAAAACCCATTTGGATTGGTTTAAAGAAGTAGATTTAGGCCTGAAGTTGTAAATTCCAAGGTTGAAGTGTCTTCTTGCTTATTCTTTTATTTATTTCTTTTTTTTAACTTTCAAACAAATTCTGCTTTGAAAAAGACTTAAGTAATATGTGAATTATGAGATTGTGAAAGAAGGAGGAAGGCTTGAATCCAGTCAGATTTTTGGCCTAAAATGTATAACTGTTGAGTTAAAAGTAAACATTATACTTTTAGTATCGTTCCAAAGAAGAACATAGTTTATGTCTATGCATGAATGTTTTAAATGTTCTGGGTGATTGAGATAGGTAAAGCAATGTTCTTTTTTGGTTTTTTTTTTTTTAATTTTTATTTATTTATTTATTTTAAGATTTTAAAAAAATTTCTTTATTCGACAGATCACAAGTAGGCAGAGAGGCAGGCAGAGAGAGAGAGAGGAGGAGGTGGGCTCCCTGCTGAGCAGAGAGCCTGATGCGGGGCTCCTTCCCAGGACCCTGGGATCATGACGCGAGGGGAAGGCAGAGGCCCTAACCCACTGAGCACCCAGGTGCCCCTGTTTTTTTTTTGTTTTTTTTTTTAAAGATTTTATTTATTTATTTGACAGAGATCACAAGCTGGCAGAGAGGCAGACCGGGGGGGGGGGGGGGGGTTGGGGAGCAGGCTCCCTGCTGAGCAGAGAGCCCCGATCTCGATGCGGGGCTCAACGCGGGGCTTGATCCCAGGCCCCTGAGATCATGACTTGAGCTGAAGGCAGAAGCTTATCAACCCACTTATTAACCCACTTATTAACGCCACCCAGGCGCCCCAGTAAAGCAATGTTTTAAAAAGTTTTAGATTTGGGGTGCCTGGCCAGCTCAGTTGGTAGAGTCTTAATCTCAGGGTCATGAGTTCAAGCCCCACGCTGGGCATAGAGTTTACTAAAGAAGAAGAAAAGGACCTCTCTCTCTCGCTCATCAAAGTGGTAACTTAAAGTATTTTTTTTTTTTTAAGATTTTACTATTTTATTTATTTGACAGAGAGAGAGATCACAAGTAGGCAGAGAGGCAGGCAGAGAGAGAGAGGAGGAAGCAGGCTCCCTGCGGAGCAGAGAGCCCGATGCGGGGCTCGATCCCAGGACCCCGAGATCATGACCTGAGCCGAAGGCAGCGGCTTAATCCACTGAGCCACCCAGGCGCCCCACTTAAAGTATTTTTATATTTAATCCCCCAATTATGTGGAAAGTATTTTAGCTACTTCTAAGGTTAAAGATTAGGCATTATGGGGCATAGCCACATATTTTGGGTTTACAAGAAAGTATCATAAGTTTAATTTATAGCTGAGTATTGGAAAAATAAGAATTTTAACAGGGCTCTGAAAAGAAGTAAAAGTAATGTAATGGCAAAATGATTCAGAGGAGATACAAAAAAGGCTTTTAAAAATAGGGATTTTCATGTCTTAGGGATGGTCACTTTATATACCAAGTTTTATTTAGTTTATTTCAGCAAATATTGAAGTATCAGTAATTTGTTCAGTGCTATTTTGAGAACTGTAGGAACCATCAGGAAAAAAAAATGAAAGAAAAAGAAAAAAAGATGAGAAGGTCTCTGAGTAGTTGTTTCAGTCTAGCTAGACAGACAGGCTATATATTCAGGCAATTGCTAAGTGAAAATTCAGATAGCGTGGGGTGCCTGGGTGACTTGGTTGGTTAAGCATCCAACTGCTCATTTTGGCTCAAGTCGTGATCTTAGGGTCATGAGATCAAGCCCCGCATTGGGTTCTGCACTGGCTGTGGAGCCTGCTTAAGATTTTCTCTCTCCTTCTGCCCACCCCCAACACCCTTTGCCATACTCCACACTCTCCCTCTCTCTTAAAAAAAAAAAAAAAAAAAAAAAAATTCAAATAGTTATTAAATTATACATACATATCTTTTATGTAATAATGTGAATAGCTCATACTTATTGAATGAATGCTTACTTCACATGTATTAACTCATTTAATCCTTACACAACTCTATGAGGTATACTGTATTCCCATTTTCCAAGTAAGGATACTGAAAAACGGAGAATATAAACTTAGTCACGGTTGTTACACAGCTAAGTAGCAGAGTCCAAATTTGAATCCAAGCAGTCTGGCTCCAGAAACCATGATTTTATAGAAGCAAAATATCAGGTAAATTTTGGAGGATACCTAACAGGTGATAGTACTTGAGTTGCATATTATAAAACAACATGTGTTTCTGGGTAGCATGGAGCAAGGGAACAAAAGGAAAAATTTATGTGTTGGAGAAGATACAGAAGGAACCAAAGTCTTGAAAAGAATGCATATGCAATAGTAATAGCTGTGAAAAATTATTTAGCACTTACTATATACTAAGTACTACGCTTCCATAAATCTCTTATTTAATCCTCATGACAACTATGAAATTGATATCATTATCCCTAGTGTACCTTGATAACAAGTAACAAAACTGGTGATTAGAATTGGGATCCAAGTGCTACCTGATTTGAAAGCCCAAACTTTTACTCATTGCATTTTTACTAAGGTAAGTGGGAGTATAGTGAATAATATAGTATATAACATAGTGTAAGTATAATATATAGTAATATACACACAGTATGATTATAGTATAATACCCATTATACTATATGGCATATAGTGCACATTATATAATATATAATATGGTAGTATATAATAATAGTATAGTATGTAGTATAATATAGCTGAGGGATCTTTTATTAATTAATAAAACTAATTAATAGAAAACAAGATTAGATAGGGTGAACAGAAATTATGGAAAGTTTTGAAAACCAGATGAGGAGCCATTGAAGATTTTGATTGGAAAATGGCTTTTTTGTTTTGTTTAGTTTTTGTTCCAATAAAGCATTCTTGTGGATAATTAGACTATTCCTGCCTAACAGTTACACATAGTAAATATAATAGCCTGTGAAAGCATTTAGCAGAATGCTGTGGGCACTACTATTAGACACTCAAAAAATGTGAGTTGAGTCTGAATCCTGTAAAGGACTTGTAAACTCTGCACCGAGATAAGATATGAGACAGGAATACTCGAACAGTACTGTCTGATAGAAATATAATTTGAGCGACAAATGTAACTTTAAATTTTTCAGTAGGCCCATGAAAAAGTGAAATGAAAGAGGTGAAATTAATTTTAAAAATATTTTTTCTTAAACCTAATTTATATTAATAAGATTTTGTATTTTTTGATACAAAGCCTTCAAAGTCTGTTGCGTATTTTACACTTAACTGCACATCTCAATTCTGACCAGCCACATTTCATGTGCTCAGTAGATTGATGTGGCTAGCACGTACTGTGTAGGACACGACAGCTCCATAGTTTCATAGCATGGAATCTGATGTCAGATGACCTTTTTTGAATCCTGCCATTCCATTTCTTAACTGTGTGAGTGTGTACCATCCCTTAACATTTCTATACATTAGCTTCTTGATATATAAAATGAAAGAAAAAAAAAATAGTAGCTATCTCAAAGGATTAGTGTGAGAATTATGAGATAACGTATGTAAGGCATGTAACTTGGTTTCTGGCAAGTAGTTAGTGCAAAATAAATCTCTTTTGGTTTCATCACACTCTTGTTGTCATTAAATAGCCAGCATTGCTTAGTTTTCCATGTCTTCTTTCTGCAAATAGTTGATTATCCCCACCAAAACATTCCCACTTAAAATTCTAAACCAATCGATCACTAAAAAGCAAAGAAATACGGATAAACCAGGAGGAAAAAGGTGGGAGTGGTATCATCATGGCATTCGAGTCTCCCACAACTACTGGTATTCCATTATGCTTTTATACTTAACAAACTCATTGGATCTTTTGATTTTTTGAACTTAGCATCATTGTAAGTATTTCCTGTATCAGGGAATAAAATTTATGTCCAATAATTTATAGCTTTAATTCCAACACTGCAATAGTTCATTGTCTTTTCTGCTCTCAGCCATTTAGGTGCAAGATATATATAGATACATTGTTTTCTTTCCTTCTGTGTAAACCCTTAAGAGGATAGTGCACAAAACAAAGCATAGTGATTTGTTTCACTCTCTTGTGTAACTATCATGTAGATAAAAAGATAATGGATTGCAGGGGAGCCTGGGTGTCTCGGTGGGTTAAGCATCTAAACTCGAGGTCCTTGGATTGAGCTCTGCATCAGGCTTCCTGCTTGTGGAGAGTCTGCATCTCCCTCTCCCTTTGCCCCTCCCCCATTCATGCTCTCTCTTTTTCTTTCTTTCATTTAAATAAGTAAAGTCTTAAAAAAAAAAAAAACTTTAAAAAATTAAACATTGCCGGGACACCTGGCTGGCTTGGTTAGTGAAGCATGCAACTCTTGATCTCAGATTTGTGAGTTTGAGCCCCACATTGGGTATAGAGACTAATTACAAAATAAAATCTTCGGGTCACTTGGGTGGGTCAGCCAATTAAGTGGCTGCCTTCCACTCAGGTCATGATCCCAGGGTCTTGGGTTTGAGTCTTGCATTGGGCTCCCTACTCAGTAGGGAGTCTGTTTCTCCTTCTCCCTCTGCTGCTCCCCTTGCTTGTGCTCTCTCTGTCAAATAAATAAATAAAATCTTTAAAAAATAAAATAAAATCTTCTATTTATTTTTAAAGAATTTATCTATTTGAGAGAGAGAAGGCTTGTGAGAGAGAGAGAAGGAGTGCATGAGTAGGGGGGAGGGGTAGAGAGAGGGGGAGAAGCAGACTCCCCACTGAGCAGGGAGTCCCACACAGGACTCGATCCCAGGACCCTGGGATCATGATATGAGCCAAAGGCAGAAGCTTAACCGACTGAGCCACGCAGACACCCCAAGATAAAATCTTTTTAAAAAATAAAAATAAGGGTGCCTGGGTGGCTCAGTCGTTAAGCATCTGGCTTTGGCCCAGGTCATGATCCCAGAATCCTGGGATCAAGCTGGGCTCCCTGCTCTGTGGGAGGCCTGCTTTTCCCTCTCCCACTCCCCCTGCTTGTGTTTCCTCTCTCGCTGTCTCTCTCTCTCTCTGTGTCAAATAAATAAATACAATCTTTAAATAAATAAATAAATAAATAAATAAATAAGCAAAACATTGACAACTCCCTAGAAGGTCCCCTTGTACCTGGTTCCAATCAACACCCCTCCCCCATATACCTAAGACTAACCACTCTCCCAACGCTCATAGTAATTACCTCCTGGTTTTTCTTACAGTTTGACCAACTAAATGTAGTCCTGATCACTGTAGTTTAATTTTGCTTGTTTTGAATTTTATGTGAATGAAATCATACATATAATTCTTCACTCAGCATTTGAAATTCATCCTTATTCTTGCATATAGCAGGAATTCATTCACTTTTATTGTTGTATAATATTTCATTGTTTAAATATACCCCAGTTTGTGTATTGTGTGGTAGATGGACAATTACGGTTTTCTTTCTAGTTTGGAGTTGTTATAAGCAGTGTTGTTACTGCCATTCTTTTCCATATATAACTATGTACTTCTTTTTTTTTTTTTTTTAATATTTTATTTTATTTATTTGACAGAGAGAGAGATCACAAGTAGACAGAGAGGCAGGCAGAGAGAGAGGAGGAAGCAGGCTCCCTGCGAAGCAGGGAGCCCGACGCGGGGCTCGATCCCAGGACCCTGAGATCATGACCTGAGCCGAAGGCAGCGGCTTAATCCACTGAGCCACCCAGGCGCCCCTAACTATGTACTTCTGTAACAAGCGCCAAAGGATAGAATTGCTAATCATAGAGAATGCAGTCTTAAACTTTCAGAGATACTGCCAAACTCTCCAAAGTGTTTCTGCTAATTGACATTTATACTAGGGATATGTAAGTTTCCATTGTTGTATACCCTTAACAAAAATAAAAATTGCCATTTTTCCAATTTATATTATTCTGTTAGTGTGTAAAGATAATGTAGTTTTTGCTTTTCTTTCTTTTCTTTTTTTTTTTGCTAAGAAAAATTTGGTAAGATGTTTCTGAAAATAATGACTAACATGAAGCCATTAGTTTTCAGTTTTCCATGCTGTCCCTGTCTTTCAGTACCACAAGCAAGAATTTATACTTTTTAGAATGAGTATTTTATTTTAATTTTTTAAAATTTATTTATTTATTTGACAGAGAGAGACATAGCAAGAGAGGGAACATAAGCAGGGGGAGTGGGAGAGAGAGAGCAGGCTTCCTGCCAATCAGGGAGCCCAATTAGGGCTCAATCCCAGGACCCCGGGATCATGACCTGAGCCAAAGGCACACACTTAATGCCAGAGCCACCCAGGCACCCCTAGAATGAGTATTTTAAATTTTAATTTGATTCATGAAAGCGGGTAGTTAGAGATATTAATCAGTATTCTTTCTTTATGCTTTTTGTTTGCTTATCTAAAAAAACAGATGTATTATTTCTGCTCATAATTTAAGCTGCCATTCCAGGAATCATAACAATTACTGAAATAAGAGGTATGGTCTCTGGTTTCCGAAATTAGATTTAATGAATAAATCTTTCCACCAGTGCCTCTGAGCCATTTTTGCTTGTAAGGTTTTTTTCTCTTCTTCTTCTTTTTTTTTTTTTTTTTTTTTGAGTAAAGTACTAGCTGGTTACTGTTGAGTGAAGTAAAACAGACTTTTAACAGCTCATGGGTAATGCCTGAAAGGTAAAGTGACATAAGATAAATGTCTGTGTTCCACGCTGAAAATAGCAGAAGTCATATGGAACCAAGATTTAACTTAATTGACTCGTAATTTAATCCTGGTTTAAAAGTGGTTTGGCCTAATGAAAATTGTACTGTGATTTCATTTTGCACAATTAATGCTAACAATGGAAAAATAAGAAGGTAAAGTCTTGAAAGTTGTAAATGCCAGTTTCAATTTTGTAAATGATTTATCTCTCAAAGTTTGTGCATTTTTTATAATCACATGTGCACTGAAAGAACATAATGGGTATTTTTCTGGATAATTGAATGTCCAAAAATACCAATCTTACAACTGTTTATAAGCATAAAGCCAATTATGTTGTTTAGTTCTCAAGTTCAATGATAAATTTAAATTTTTAAAAGAAGGTGTGTTTTTGAAAACAGAATAATTTAATTTCTGATTTTTTTCCATTAATAGTCATTTAGTAGTAGAAGTATTTTAAGCTGTGAAGTTAAGTACTTTAAAAGGATTGATGCAACCTTCATCTGGAAACAGTTATAACTTAAACTTGGAAGATAAGTGGTTAACTTGTGAAATGTGGGCCCCCTAAATATAAAGTAGGAAAAAAAATCTGTATGGTTATTTTCAATAACTAATAGGAATGAACTTTGTACCAGTTATGGCTCCTTTGCATTTCTGCTTGGCTTACAGTTTGGAATAAAAATTGGTTGCAAAACTTAAGTTTAAACTAAATAGTTTGCATTAAAAAAAAAACACTCTACATTTCCTTAATAGAATCAAAAATGTCCGTGTTTTGTGGTACTTGAGGATTTTAAATAAGACTTGGAAAATTTCTGGTAAAGGTAATGAACTTTATTTTGGGAAAAATGATGGAATGCAAGTTTGGATGAATGAAAGCCAGAGAGATTCCTGGTTCCTTTTTAAAGAAGATAAAGTATCTGACAAATTTAGCAGATTGAGGATCACTCAATAATATTAGTATATAGTTTGTTCTTTATTTTTTCATACTTGTGATAAATTTTAAAAGATATCAGTTGTTTGCTACAATGTATACACATCTGTAAGCAAGTTCAGTATTTATCCAAAAATTCAATGTTAACAGATTCCTGATGATAGTATGTAAAGATATCGATACCCCATTCAGAATGCTGCATATATTAATATGTTGACTGGCTTGGCATGGCCAGATAAACCATTTGCCAAAGTATTTAAACTTTTACAGCTCCTGTAATCATTGGATGGTTATATTTGACCCTTAAGTAGCCAGAGGAAATATCAAGGTCCTAGCTCTGATTGTTTTTGTTATATATATATAAATATATAAAATGTATATATAAATATAAATAAACATTATACTTACATTTTTATTTATATATTTGAGAGAGAGAGAAAACAAGGAGAGGGAGAAGGTGAGGGCATCCACAGTGGACTCCCTGCTGAGCACGGAGCCTGACTTGGGTTGCCAATGCTAGGACCTGGGATCATGACCTGAGCTGAAACCAGGGGTCAGCTGCTTAACCAGTGGAACCAGCCAGGTGCCCCTAGAGATAGATACCTTCTTGAATTGTTTTAACTGATCAGTTTATCAGAAATGACTGGCTAGACAACATTTTATGTTAATATTCATTTAATATGAATGAACCTACTTGTGCTCATAATTTGGGTAAGGTAACTTGCAACTAATTTGCTCTGTTTCAGAATGTTTTTGTATATGCTGATTTGACAATGTATGGCAGATAATCTAACTCTAGTTATATACCAGTTTAAATTATTACCTGTCTAAAACCTTGTTAAATCTGATACTAAGTTCAATCCCTTTTTAAAGTAAAAGTCTGGGGTGCCTGAGTCGCTCAGTGGGTTAAAGCCTCTGCCTTCGGCTCAGGTCATGGTTCTGGGATCCAGCCTCGCATCTGGCTCTCTGCTCAGCTGGGAGCCTGCTTCCCCCTCTCTCTGTCAAATAAATAAATAAAATCTTTAAAAAAATAAAATAAAGTAAAAGTCTGCTTTATATTACTTTCTCCTCTGCTTGGCAGTGTTTCAGAATCAGTTGAACAATGAATACACTTTGAGAATCTATGAGAGTATGTCCTATTGGTTTGTACTTACTGTTTTTCTTTTAGGTTGCAGTCTAAAGATAGACAGAAAGAAAGAGGGAGGGAGGGAGGAAGGAAGAAAGACCTACTATAGAATGTCAGTGACAAGGAATATCAATTTCTTAACTTTTCTTTTTTTACTTTTAAGATAAAGATACAGATACCACCATGAAGGGGAATATGGATGAATTTGGCTTGCGAGACTCCTTGAGCGTTGCATCAACTGATTCCTTTGCTTCAGCTGCAGAGGTAGGACAGTATGTTCCTAGGGAGAATTTCTCATTCTTTTTCACCCAGAGAGTACAGTTTTGCCACTGTGCTGTAATCTAGTAGCCATTTATATAGTATTTCCTATGGGGTAGATACCATGTTACAATGATGATTGTAACATGAACATGAGTTTGCACAGGAGCTTATAGTCTTTTCAGAGAGGTGAATGTGTAAACACATACTTCAGAGGTACACTGTCATATACTGTGGATTATGGGTAAGGCATATAAGTATCTTAATGGAAAGTAATATCTTACATCAGGACTCTTAAAAAAATGTTTTGAGGGGCGCCTGGGTGGCTCAGTGGGTTGGGCCTCTGCCTCCGGCTCAGGTCATTGATCCCAGGGTCCTGGATCGAGCCCTGCATCGGGCTCTCTGCTCTGCAGGGAGCCTGCTTCTCCTTCTCCCTCTGCTTGCCTCTCTGCCTACTTGTGATCTCTCTGTCTGTCAAATAAATAAATAAAATCTTCAAAAAAATTTTTTTTGATTCCTTAGCTTAGAAGTTATACTTCTAGTTTTTTTGAAGGAGAAGCAGGCTCCCTGCAGAGCAGAGAGCCCGATGCAGGGCTCGATCCAGGACCCTGGGATCAATGACCTGAGCCAGAGGCAGAGGCCCAACCCACTGAGCCACCCAGGCACCCTTAGATATTTTTTTTTAAGATTATTTATTTATTAGAGAACACTTAGTGGAGAGGGGCAGAGGGATGGGGAGAGAGAAACAAGCAGACTCCATGCTGAGCACAGAGCCCCACTTGGGGCTCTGTCTCATGACCCTCAGATGAGAATCTGAGCAGAAACCAAGAGTCAGTCAGTCAACTGATTGTGCCACCAAGGTATTTCTTTCCAGAAGGTGATCAGATTCAAAGATTTATATATAAAAATAATTACAGTGGCATTTTAACAGTAATGAAAACCTGGAAATAGTCTAATGCCAAATTATGGTGCGTACATACTTTGAAATATTGTAGTGCTGAAAACATGTTTCCTTTTTTTTTTTTTTAATATTTATTTATTTAATTGACAGGGAGAGACACAATGAGAGAGGGAACACAAGCAGGGGGAGTGGGAGAGGGAGAAGAAGCAGGCTTCCCGCTGATCAGGGAGCCCGATGTGGGGGTCGATCCCAGGAACCTGGGATCATGACCCGAGCCAAAAGCAGATGCTTAACAACTGAGCCACCCAGGCACCCCATCCATTTATTTTTAATGACACGGGAGTATTTGTTAAATGAAAAGAATAGTATATAAAGCTTTATATAGAGAGTATGGTTGTAATTTTGTGATAAAAAAAACAGAAAAGGGGCGGCTGGGTGGCTCAGTGGGTTAAAACTTCTGTCTTCGGCTTAGGTCACGGTCTCAGGGTCCTGGGATCGAGCCCTGCATCGGGCTCTCTGCTTATCAGGGAGCCTGCTTCTCTTTCTCTGCCTGCCTCTCCACCTACTTGTGATCTCTGTCTGTCAAATAAATAAATAAAATCTTAAAAAACAAAACAAAAAACCCAGAAAAATATGTATGTAGTATATTGTGTAAGTATTTAGGCAGAGGAAAAAAAAGTCTAGATATAAATACACCATTGTGTAACCAATGGTGATCAATGAATTATAAATTTATGGGTTATTTGTTTTCTACTAAGATTTAAATTTTGTATCTAAAGAGAATGCTTATAGCGTGCTCGTCTTTTTATAATTTTTTCTACTTAAAATAACTTTTAAAATCACATATGCCCAATTTTTCTTAGGATAACGTTATTTTTAGGGTAAATTTTGGATATTAATGCTTTTTTCATATAAGTAGTATCACACATCTGCAATTCATGCTGTAGTGTAGAAAGCTTTAATATTCCAATACCTTGTACCCTAAGCCTTGATTTCTGCTTTTTTAATTTTAATTTTATTACTTTAAAAAAAAATTATTAGAGGGAGTGCAAGAGAGAGAGTGTGGTGGAGAGCAGAGGGAGAGAAAATTACAGGCCAGCTCCATGCTGAGTGTAGAGCCCTGTGTGGGGTTCCATCCCAGGACCCTGAGATCATGACCCAAGCCAAAATCAAGAAGCCGATGATCAACCAACTGAGCCACCCAGGCACCCACTGCCTTTTTTAAAGCTGTACTGATCATAATCTTTAATCTTCTCAAGATTTTTCTTTATATGTATATGTATATTTTTGTTGTTGCTTACAGTAGCATCTTCTGAATCGTTTGCATTTTCCCTTATATTTTTATATTTGTAAGTTTGCAATAGATAAAATATTTTACAGAAAAGATGTTCTCTTCCCTTTTACTATTTGATACAGACAGCTTTACCTTTCTGTTCTTTTATAACATTTTTTCCCAGCTTTATTGAGATATAATTGATATATCGTGTATAAATTTAAGGTGTGCGATGTGATAATTTGCTGCATATATATAGTGAATAATTACCATAGTAAGATTAATTAATATGTCCATCACCTCACAGGATTATGCATATATGGAGGGGCTGAGAATGTTCAATATTTACTCTCTCAGCAACTTTCAAGTATGTAATACAGTACTGTTAACTATAGTTGCCATGCTATGCCATAGATACCCAGGATTTCTTCATCTTCTTACTGGAAGCTTGTACCCTTTGACCAACATCTCCCCACTTCCCTTACTCAGCCTCTGGCAACTGCCATTCTACTCTCTGTTTCTATGGATTTAGCTTTTTCAAAAAGATTTCACATGTGAAATCTGTATTTGTCTTTCTCTGACTTACTTCACTTAGCATAATGCCTTTGAGGTCCATCTGTATTGTTGCAAATGACAGGATTTCCTTCTTTATCATAGGTGAATAATATACACACACCCCCACATATTCATACACACACACACACCCATATACACACTACATCTTCTTTATATGTTTATTTGTTATTGGACTTTTAGGTTATTTCCATATATTGGCTATTGAGAATAATGCTGCAGTGAACATGGCATATCTCACAATAGTGACTTCGTTTCCTTTGGATATGTACCCACCAGTGGGATTGCTCAGATGATATGGTAGTTCTGTTTTAATTTTTGAGCAACTTCTGTATTGTTTTCCATAGTAGCTATACCAGTTTATATTTCTACTAACAGTACACCAGAGTTCCCTATTATACTTGTCTAGGCCAGTATTTGTTATTTCTTGTCTTTTTGATGATAGCCCATTCTGATAGATGTGAGGTGAAATCTCATTGTGGTTTTGATTTGTATTTCCTTAATTAGTGATGTTGAGCACATTTTCATGTACCTGTTGGCTATTTGTGTCTTGTTTTGAAAAATGTCTACTCAGGTCCTCTGTCCATTTTTTTAATTGGATTTTTCTATTATTCAGTTCTGTGGGTTCCTTATATATTTTGGATATTAACTCCTTATCAAATAGATAGTTTACAGATATTTTCTCCCATTCAGTAAGTTACCTTTTCATTTTGCTGATTGTTTCTTTTGCTCGACAGAAAATTTTCAGTTTGATGTAGTTCCGCTTATTTTTGCTTTTATTGCTTGTGATTTGGTGTTCTATCCAAAATATCATTGTCAAGACCAGTGTCAAAGAGCTTTTCCCTGTTATCTTTTAGCAGATACATGGTTTCAGGTTTTATGTTTAAGTCTTTTTCTTTTTTTTTTTTTAAGTAGGCTCCATGCCCAGTGTGGAGCCCCGTGTGGGGCTGAACTCACAACCCTGAAATCAAGACCTGACCTGAGATGAAGGGTGGGAGGCTTACCCAGTTGAGCCACCCAGGCACTCCTTACTTTTAAGTCTTTAGTTCATTTCAAGCTAATTTTCTGAGTGGTGTAAGATAGGTGTTCAATTCATTCTTCTGCATGTGATTATCCAATTATCCCATCATTGTTTATTGAAGACTGTTGTTTTCTCATCAAGTATTCTTGGGTCTCTTGTAAAATATTGGTTGGCCTAATATGCAAGGGTTTATTTTTAGGCTCTATTTTGATTCTGTTATGCTGTTTTATGTGCCTGTTTTTATGCCAGTACTATACTGTGTAATTACTGCAGCTTTGTAGTGTAGTTTGAAACTGGAAAGTGTGATGCCTCCAGTATTGTTCTTTCTCAGGATCACTTTGGCTCCTTGGGATCTTTTGTGGTTCCACAAAAATTTTAAGATCGTTTTTTCTATTTCTGTGAAGAATGCCACTGGAATTTTGATAGGGATCACAACAAATCTAAAATGGCTTTATGGATTTTAACAATATTAAATCTTTAGATCCATGAACATGAAGATACTTCAATTTCATGTGAAAAGATAGTTTTCACTTATTTATTCACTTCAGTTTCTTCATCAAAGTTTTCAGTGTACAGATTTTCACCTCCTGGGTTAAATTTTTTAAAAAGATTGTATTTATTTATTTGACAGAGCATAAGCAGGGGGAGCAGCAGAGGGAGAGGGACAAGCAGGCTCCCCACTGAGCAAGGAGTGAGGGGCTCCCAGACATTAGGATCATGATTCAAGGTGAAGGCAGATGCTAATTAAGCCACCCAGCACCCCTCCTTGGTTAAATTTGTTCCTAAGTATTTTATTCTTTTTATTACTTTATAATAGGGTTGTTAATTTCTCCCTCTCTCTAAAATATTACCTCCAGTAGACATACAGTGTTATATTAGTTTCAGGTATACAATATAGTGATTCAACAATTTTATACATTTGGACCATTTTGTTTTCATTTTCATTTTTCTCCATATATTTTTTTATTTCGTTTTTAGTTCCTTAGTTGACCCATTGTTTAGTAGCATGTTACTTTACCTCTGCGTATATTTGTGTTGTTTCTGTATTTTTTCTTTCTTTTTCTAGATTTTTAAAAATTTTTATTTAATTTATTTTTTTCCTAGTTTTTTTTTTTTTAAAGATTTTATTTATTTGACAGCGAAAGAGAGATCACAAACAGGAAGAGCAGTGGGCAGAGAGAGAGGGCGGAAGCAGCCTCCCTGCTGAGCAGAGAGCCCGATGTGGGTCTCAATCCCAGGACCCCAAGATCATGACCTGAGCCAAAGGCAGAGGCTTACCCCACTGAGCCACCCAGGCGCCCCTTCCTAGATCTTTTTCTTATTGTTGATTTCTAGTTTCAGAACATTGTGGCTGGAAAAAATGTATGTTATGACTTTGATTTTTTAAAATTTGTTGAAACAGGCTTGTTTTGTGACCTAATATGTAATCTATTCTGGAGAATGTTCATATGTACTTGGAAAGAATATACATTCTTCTGTTTTAGGATAGAACATTCTGAATATATCTGTTAGATCCATCTTTTCCAATGTGTCATTGAAAGTCACTGTTTCCTTGTTTACTTTTTGGATCATCTATCCATTGATGTAAGTGGAGTGTTAAAGTTCCCTACTATTATTGTATTTCTATTGATCACTTCATTTATATTTGTTATTAGCTGCTTTTTGTATCTGGGTGCTCCCGTGTTGGGTGCATAAAAATTTACTATTGTTTTATCTTCTTTTTGAATTGTTCCCTTTATGATTATATAGTGTCTTTCTTTTTCTCTTCTAACAATCTTTGTTTTTAAAGTCTATTTCATTGGGGTGCCTGGGTAGCACAATCGGTAAAGCATGACTCTTGCTTTTACCTCAGGTCCTGATCTCAGGATCATGAGATTGAAACTACCTCTTGGCCTCCATGCTCAGCACAGAGTCTGTTTGAGATTCTCATTCCCTCTCTTCCCCTTCTGCTCATGCTTTCTCTCTTTCTCTCTCTCTCTCTCTCTCAAATAAATAAATAATTCTTTTAGGGCACCTGGGTGGCTTAGTGGGTTAAAGCCTCTGCCTTTGGCTCAGGTCCTGATCCCAGGGTCCTGAGATCGAGCCCCACATGGGGCTCTCTGCTCAGCAGGAAGCCTGCTTCCCCCCTCTCTCTGCCTGCCTCTCTGCCTACTTGTGATTTCTCTGTCTGTCAAATAAATAAATAAAAAAATCTTAAAAACTTATATTAAAAAATAATAATAAAATAAATAATTCTTTTAAAGTCCATTTTGTCTGGGGCACCTGACTGGCTCAGTCAGTAGAGCATATGATTCTTGATTCAAGGGTCATGAGTTCAAGCCCCACTTTGGGCTTAGAACTTACTCTAAAAAAAATAGAGTCAGTTTTGTCCCGTGGAAGTATTGCTGGCTTTTTTCCCCACTGCCCTTTGCATGATAAATAGCTCCTACATCCATTCACTTTTCAACCTGAATGTGTTTTTTTGGTCTGAAATGAGTCTCTTATAGGCAGCATAGAGATGGGTCTTGCTTTTTCATCCATACTGTCACCCTGCGTAAGTGTGTACTTACTGCCATTTTGTTACTTATTTTATGGTTGTTTTGGTAGTACTTCTCTGTTCCTTTCTTCTTTTCGTCTTTTCTCTCACGGATTGCTG
Organism: Meles meles; assembly: GCF_922984935.1. Lineage (NCBI taxonomy): Eukaryota > Metazoa > Chordata > Mammalia > Carnivora > Mustelidae > Meles > Meles meles. Next base: position 151,397,628 of record NC_060066.1, on the reverse strand, counting down.
GTTTTATGTAGTGATATACTTGGATTCTATTCTCTTTATTTTTTTGCTTATGTATTTCTGGTTTTTAATTTGTAATTACTGTTAGTTTTATAATCACATCTTATGCATATAGTAGTCTATATTAAGTTGATGGTCACTAAAGTTTGAACCCATTCTTGTCTTCCCCTAACATTTTAGGCATAGTGTTATATCATAGGTTATATCCTTTTATTTTGTGAGTCCCTTGACTGATTTTTATAGGCATACCTATTTTTACTGTTTTTGTACTCCCTACTTTTCTTTTCTTTCTTTCTTTTTTTTTTTAGATTTTGTTTATTTATTTGACGGACAGATCACAAGTAGGCAGAGAGGCAGAGAGAGAGAGAGAGGAGGAAGCAGGCTCCCTGCTGAGCAGAGAGCCCGACGCGGGGCTCGATCCCAGGACCCTAAGATCATGACCCAAGCGGAAGGCAGAGGTTTTAACCCACTGAGCCACCCAGGCGCCCCTACTTTTCTTATTCCTGCATATGGTCTTTCCACTCAGAGAGTCCCCTTTAACATTTCTTGTCTAGCTGAATTAGTGGTTATGAATTCTTTTAACTTTTGTTTGTCTGGGAACTCTTTATCTCCTATTCTGAATGATACCCTTACTGGATAGATTATTCTCGGTTCCAGGTTTTTTTTCTTTTTCTTTTTTTTTCCTTCAGCACTTTGAATATATCATGGCACTCCCTCTGGCATGCAGAGTTTCTGGTGAAAAATCAGCTGATAGCTTTATGGGGTTTCCCTTGTATATAACTTTCATTTCCTTTGCTGCTTTAAAAATTCTTTCTTTATCTCTACTTTTTGCCATTTACATTTGCCATTACTGTGTATCTTGGTTTGGGCCTCCTTGAGAAGATCTTATTGTGCCTCCTGGTTCTGGATGTCTGTTTCCTTCCCCAGATTCAGGAAGTTTTCAGCTATTATTTCTTCAAATACATTTATACATTGTCTGCCCCCTTTTTTCTTTCTCCTTCTGGGATCCTTATAATGTAATGTTATTATGCTTCATGGTGTTGCCAAGTTTCCCTTGTCTATTTTCATTTATTTTTATTATTTTTTCTCTCCTATTCAGCTTGATGGCTTTCCATTATTCTGTCTTCCAGGTCATTGATTTGTTCTTCTGCTTCCTCTAGTCTAGTATTTATTCCATCTGCTATATTTTTAGTTTCAGTTACTTAGTTCTTCATCTCTGATTTTTTGTTTTGTTTTGTTTTCTCTTTGTTGAGGGTCTCAGTGAGTTCCTCCATTCTTTTTCAAGTCCAGTGAGTATCTTTATGGCCATACTTTAAATTCTCTTTCAGGCATATTACTTATCTCCATTTTGTTTAGCTCACTTGCTGTGATTTTGTCTTGTTCTTTCATTTGAAATATATTCCTCTGTGTCCTTATTTTGTCTAATTCTCTGCATATATTTTTATATCTAAGTCAGCTTTATCTCCTCCTGCCCTTGAAAATAGTAGGCTTATGAAAAAGAGGTCCAGTATCCTACAGTACAGTGTCCCCTGTCCACTAGAACCTGCTTCAGGGGTGTCTCCTATGTATGTTGCATGTGCCCAGCTAATGTGGCTGAGCCACTGTTACCTTCAGTCCAGTTGTCTGAAGCTGCTCTCTTTGCCTGTTGTGGGCAGGGGGTGGTCCCTGTGTTTTTGGTGGGCCAGTTTCGGGCTGCCTTGGGCTTGAGTTGAGTCAGACCATGCATATGTCAGAGATGCAGTAGCACCGAACTGTAGGGTACTTTCCCTGTGCCCCGAGAATCTTTCACTTTGGGGCAGGTCCTGCAGTCAGACGTGGTGTCTGTCCCCAGTCCACTGCTGGAGCCACATTTGGACTGTTGTAGGTAGTTACTTTTCCTTTTCCCCAGTGATTCCCAGAATCACTTTGGAGTTTTGCCTCTGTCAGGGCTGCTTGCAGACTGCCAGGCTTACTGGATCATTTTTGGATGGGCTCCATTGAAGTGTGTATTGAAGGGGATAGGACCACAGGAGAAATCAGGGGCAGGGGTGGTGTGTTAGCAAGGTTTGTGCAGGTCTGCCATAAGAGGAGACTTGGAGGAAGGCCTAGTTGAAGAGGGTGTGTCTGCAGGAGACCACTGGGGCAGGGTGAACTGTTAACAAGTTATTTGTCAAATAATAGTGCTTCACTGATTATTGGAGGTGTCTGTGTATCTAGGTTGGGTGGGGAAGGGAAATTGTGTTTGCCAGCTCCTTTGTTCCTGGAGAATTCTCCCAAAGATCCCTGTCCTGCCAGCACATATTCTGATATTAGTAAACAAATCTCCCTCCTGTATACCCCAGGCATTTTTCAAATTGCTGCTTCTATGCTATATCTCAGTGGGGCTCTTTGTTGTGGTGCCTCTTTAAGAGTGGGGACTCAGTTTCCTGTCCCTCTGGCTCATACAGAACCAGATTTTTGCTGATTTTTGAAGTTCTAGGTGTTAAGCTCCACCAATTGTAAGAACTTGTAAAATTTGGATCAAAACCTCTGGTTGTCTTACTCTGAAGGTTCAGGTGGCTCAAGTGCTTGGTATAAGGTCTTTTTCTCTTCCCTCTCTGCACTGGTGTTGTCCCTACATCTCATGAACAGCCCTATGGGTCCATTTAGCTCCTGACCACACCTCTGCTCTTCCTACCCACTGTGATGTGGTCCCTTCTCCACATTTAGCTTTGGAGAGTTTGTTCAGCCAGTCTTCAGTCAGTTTTCGGGTTATTTACACTGATGTGAGTAATATTTACTTATATCCCTGGGTTGAAATGAGCTTAGGATCTTCTTACTCTGCCATGTTCCTCTTAATTTCTCTTTATGATTGTTGTGAGTATATAGAAATGCAACTAATTTTTATACATTGCTTTTGTTTCCTGCAACTTTACCAGATTTGTTTATGTTCTATCGGTTTTTTGGTGGTATTTTAAGATTCTTTTTTTTTTTTTTTTTAAGATTTTATTTATTTATTTGACAGACAGAGATCATAGGTAGGCAGAGAGGCAGGCGGAGAGAGGAGAAGGAAGCAGGCTCCCCACAGAGAGCCCGATGCGGGGCTCCATCCCAGGACCCTGAGATCATGACCTGAGCTGAAGGCAGACACTTAACCCACTGAGCCACCCAGGTGCCCCTAAAATTCTTTATATATATGATCATATCATGTGCAGACAGAGACAGTTTTACTTTCTTCTTTCCAATTTGGATGCCTTTTTTTCCTTTGCTTGCCCAATAGCTCTGGCTAGCACTTCAGTGCTATGTTGAATAGGAGTGGTAAGAATGGGCACTCTTATTTTGGTCTTAGAAGAAAAGCTTTCAGTCTTTCACTGTTGAGTATGATACTAACTATGACTCGTCATATATGGCCTTTATTGTATTGAGGTACATTTTTTCTGTGCCAAATTTGAGAGTTTTTAACATAAAAGGATGTTCTATTTTGTCAAATACTTTTTATCTTTCTGTTCTGTAGATACTTTTATCCTAGATGATTTATAAGAATTGCTACTCACTTGGCATTTTTCTGCTGTGAGGGATGATGTATATACCTAATTGCTCCAGTTTCTTTATAATATGCAACTTTAAAAAATATTTTGCCAAGTGTTCATTATACTTACTTTGTTGTTTAAGTTACAGAGGTTTGATAAAAAGACTCATTATGGAAAACAAAATACATGAAAACCACAAGAAGGACTCAGTATTTGAGAAACATCTTAGGAATGCTTCTAGGGTATAAATGTATGATCTTGGAATGTGAATGTTCCAAAATAAGTTCTTTTCTAAGAAATGTTTGTTAAATTATTTTTAATTGCCTTTATTATATGCCAGATACTTAAAGTAGGGAAAACTATTTTAATGAAGAAAGTTATTAAGAAAATAAGATCTGAACTCCTTGGGAAGTTAAACAATTTGTGAAGATTTGTAAGATTTACTCAGAGTTACGAGAAAGATTTCTTCCCTATTTAGATTAAAGAAATCCTGGCATAGGCTTCTTTCTAAGCCAGGTCTGTCATTTGTGAAAGTGATTAACAAGATTTTCCTATATAAGCTTTGCCAAACATTGGTTTGGAACTACAGTCTTTTTTCTCTGAAAAGTCTTTTTTAAATAATAGCTTTACTGAGAAATAGCTCACATGCTATAAAATTCACTTTTTAAAAGTGTACACTTCAGTGGATTTTAGTTGTGTTACCAATAACACATTTCTACTTCCAGAACATTTTTATCACCCCAAGAAGAAACCCCGACCAATTAGTAATCACACTCTGTTCTCTCCTATCCCCCCTCCACCCTAGTACTGATCTACCTCTGTGTCTCTATGGATTTGCCTATTCTGTACATTTCATATAAATAGAATCATACAATATGTACCCTTTTGGTTTGATATTCTTTGACTTAGCATAATATTTTCACGTTCTGAAAGGTCTTTTAAATGTTAGGATACTGCTGCACTTAGTGCTTCTAGCTCTCCCATCTGTTAAAGAGATTGTCATTTAATAGGTAGAAACTAATACTGCAGAGTAATTTTTAGCTGTGGATTCAGTTTTTCTTAGAATTAACATTCTGCAGCATGTGTATGTGTTTAATATATAAATTATAGGATGCTCTTTGAAGAGAAAATATTAGGGGCACCTGGGTGGCTCAGTTTGTTAAGTGTCAAACTTTTTTTTTTTTTTTAAGATTTTAGTTATTTGTTTGAGAGAGAGCGAGCACGCATATGCATGCATGAGCAAGGTGGAGGGGCAGAGGGAAAGGAAGAAGAAGACTTCACACTGAGCAGGGAGCTTGATGAGGGTTCAATCCCAGGACCCTGAGATCATGACCTGAGTTGAAGGCAGACACTTACCAGGCACCCAGGCCTAAGTGTTCAGCTCTTGATTTAGGCTCAGGTCATGATCTCAGGGTCATGAGATTGAACCCCCATTGGCCTCTGCACTGGGCATGGATTTGGCTTGAGATTTTCTCTCCCTCCTTAAAAAAAAAAAGGAGAAAATGTTACTTCTTATAATCCATACACTTATACACTAAATGGAAGCTTGAAAATTTTAAAATTTTTTCTGATCTTCATTTTTTTATAAAATTTATTTGAGAGAAAGTGCAAGAGCACAGGGTGGGGGGGGGGAGAGAGAGAATCTCAAGCAGACTTCCCACTGATCTTGGAGCCAGATGTGGGGCTTGATTCCATGACCCTGAGATTATAATCGTAGCAAAACCAAGAATCTGGCACTCAACTGATTAAGCCACCCAGGCGCCCCTTGAAAAGCTTTTAATACCCACCTCTGACTTGATAGCACTTGTTGATAACAATCCAAAATAATACACTAATTATTTTTTTTTAAAGATTTTATTTATTTATTTGACAGAGAGAGATCACAAGTAGACAGAGAGGCAGGCAGAGAGAGAGAGAGCGAAGCAGGCTCCCCGCGGAGCAGAGAGCCCGATGCGGGACTCGATCCCAGGACCCTGAGATCATGACCTGAGCCGAAGGCAGCGGCTTAACCCACTGAGCCACCCAGGCGCCCAATAATACACTAATTATAATATGCAAAATGACAAGGATAAATATTTATAATAATAATCTGAAAAGGGAGAGCTGTATATGCCATTTAATATTTAATATTTCTATTTCCTGAATTATTTCCTTCCTCTCGGGTCAGTTTTGTCTATGTTGGGTTCTCATTCTTGTACTGATGGTTTCCTTCTCAAATTCAAAAGCTTAATTGGTGACTAGACTAGTTAATATTCTTAGAGTGTGTGGGTTTGCATGTCTTTCCCCATGAACAGGAGACTAACTATACTTGGTTTACTTCTTCCAGGTCTGTTGATCCATAGGCTTTTCTTTAGGATAATGGTCTGGAAATAGCCTAGTAGGCAGGGTACAGCTCCATTAAGAATGAAAAAGGCCTTATTTAGGGGAGGGAGAAGGGACAGAAGGAGAGAGAGAATCCTAAGCAGGCTCCACACCCAGAATACAAAGTCCAATGTGGGGCTCGATCCCACCACTCAAAATCATGATGATCATGACAGACCTGAGCTGAAATCAAGAGTCTGTCGCTTAACTGACTGAGCTACCTGGGTACCCCAAGATAATTTTTAAAGGGAAATGTTATCTGGTTGAAAATTTGTTTTTCTATAAGCTATCCTCCTGTTCAGGGATGAAAGGGAAAGAGCAGGAATTAGAATGTAGGACTACTATAGTTGTTTGGACACAGACTTTCATTTAACCTCCCATTTTTTTCTAAAGATTTTATTTATTTATTTGACAGAGAGAGAGAGATCACAAATAGGCAGAGAGGCAGGCAGAGAGAGAGGAGGAAGAAAGCTCCTTGCTGAGCAGAGAACCCAATGTGGGGCTCGATCCCAAGACCCTGAAATCATGACCTGAGCCGAAGGCAGAAGCTTAACCCACTGGGCCACCCAAGTGCCCCTAACCTCCCATTTTTAATCCCTCTTCTTCACTCCTGTCACATACCTGCCTACTCCAAACCTGGTGTCTTTGAGGCTCTGCTTAGCAAATGTCTCTCCCTTGACTATATCCCCTATTAAATATATTTTAACAGGACTATGGGTTTCCTCATCATTTACATCTGTCCACACTCTTCCATTTGTTTTCTACTTTTTGGAAATTTGTGTGTCTTTCTTTTGCTGTTGTATTGTTCCCACTATTATATTAGTTATCTGTTACTGTATAATAATTACCCAGAACTTACTGTCTTAAGACAAAAGTAAAACTCGGGTGTGGACTTGGGGCTAGGGCTGAAGCTGTGAGGACACCCCAGGCCTCAGGGGCATGTCCTGGGTAGCAGGATTCTGTGCCCTAATTGGGGGGTTAATTCTGGGTGTCCTTGATTTCCTGGGGATTAATATGGGCAGAGGGCATATGTCTTAGCATTAATCTAGTAGTTAGAACCTTCTAAATCCTGGGGGCCCCACACTGGCCTCTAGTGAAGGCTTGAGTGTTTTGGAGGTTATTTTGTTAAAATTCAAGCTTTATAGGATAATTTTTTAGAAGCAAGAATTCAGTTCTAATGGCTAATTCAGGGAACCCTTTGTTTTGGTATTTAATTATGAACCTGCATATATTAGGTAGGGAGTGTCTTTTGGTCTACCAAAAGCAGCTGACCATCTTTCAAAATAAGGGAGTCTTGCTTGGAGAAATTAGCAAGGAGAAGCTCCCGCTCTCGCAAGAATGTTTGTCTGGGCCTCAGGATGGCCAGGGAGGCCATTGAAGTCATCTGTAGTGACAAGAAATGCCCCTTTATCAGTAAGATCTTGTTTGGTATTGTAACCAAGATGAAGATGCCGGGGACCGTTGTCATCGGCCAAGACTACCTTCACAATATCCAGAAGTACAACTGCTTTGAGAAGTGCCGTAAGAATATTTCTGTATACTTGTCCTACTTCCTTGGAGACGTTAAGATCAGTGATGTAGTCACAATGGGCAAGTGTTTGCCCTTGAGCAAACCACGTGCTTTAATGTGCTCAAGGTCAGCTAAGCCACTGGCACCAGGAAGCAGTTCCAAAACTGTGAGACTGGACACTTGCCCAGTCCCCCAAACAAAGTTATTTTCCCATTCAAAAACAACAGTTAACATTTATTATATCATCATTTTTGAAGGTCAGGAATTTGAAAGTGGCTTATGAGGGTGGTCTGGCTTGAGGTTTTTTTGTGAAGTTGTGATCAAGTATATTGGCTGGGGCTATAGTCATATGAAGGTTTGACTGGAGCTGGAGAATCTCTTCCCAAGACAGCTCACTTAAAGCATGTTGGTGCTACCTGTTGTTGGAAGACGTAAGTTGCTTACCACATGGACTTCTCTGTAGGACTGCTTTAGTGTTATCACAACATGGGACCTGGGCTTCCCGCAGAGGAAGTGATACAAGAAGAGTGAGAGCAATGCAGTGACTCTTAATGATCTAGTCTCAGAATTCACACTCATTATTTCTGTAGTATGCTATTGATTACACAGTGGTGCTCTTCAGTGTGGGTTGAGGCATGAGTACCAGAAAGAGAGAGTCATTGAGGGCCATTTTGGGGGGTGGTTATTGAGGATTTATTTCCTTTTTAATTTCTTTTCTTTTAGTGAGATAAGGGAATATAGTCAGCCTGCTTTCTTTAACTGTCAGTCCTATTTGCAATTTTAGGTGGTGGGTTTGAAAGGAAAATGTAAACATGTAAAAAATAATCCATGTTAAAATGGAACAGCCTATTTCATGACCCTATTTTGGGACTTTGGACATATCTTTCATGGTTGTTCAGAGCCTTGAAAAATAGTAAGGCTTTTAAAAATATTACTTCACGTTCAGCAAAGTCATTGCTTGCCAAGGAAGATAAGAACCAACCATGTCCCTCCTGTACCTCATGGAGAATAAGAGACAAGTAATTTAAGATGTTGGAAATCTGCAGCTAAAAAAAAATAAAACTTTTTGGCACATTGCTTCATTTATGGATTTTATCTATTTTGTTTGTTTTTATTGTTGCTGCTCTTAATGACTTGATTTCTTACACGGTCATTTTTATGGTACTTGTGAACCATGGAAGATAACTAAGGAAGTAGAATGATGCTTTGTCTAAACCAATATAATACTACTTTTCTTTTTGAAAATATTAAAATCAGTTTTTGAGAAGTGCCCTTTGCGGGAAGAATAATTTAGAAATAAAGGACATTTCAAGTTTCAGCTAGCAAAAAAGACACAAAAACAAAAAAACCCAGAAACCACCCCAAACCCTTTTTCATGGTAACATGTTTCCATATGCAGGAATTAAATAGTTTTACTGACCTCTGTTTCAAAAATAACATCTCAGGGGCACCTGGGTGGCTCAGTGGGTTAAAGCCTCTGCCTTCAGCTCAGGTCATGATCCCAGGGTCCTGGGATGGAGCCCCACATTGGGCTCTCTGCTCTGCAGGGAGCCTGCTTCCTCCTCTCTCTCTGCCTACTTGTGATCTCTGTCTGTCAAATAAATAAATAAAATCTTAAAAAAAAAATAACATCTCAGCTATCATAAGATGTTAATCTTTCTCTAAAACTTTTAAATGGGTTTTTGGCAGTTTTGTCAAAAAATTCTTCCTATACGATATAGTCTAAAATGAGGAATTTAAGACATCATGTTAGTAGTTTGCTTTTTGCTCTTAAGAAATTAATAATTTAAATAAATGTCTCTGAGTTATCATTGTCTTTTAAGAAGGGTTGATGATAATGCTAGTATCAGATCTTCAGTATGATGTATTTTCACAGCTGCAAGCTTATTTTTAAAAGACTTATTCAGGGGCACCTGCGTGGTTTAGTCCGTTGAGCATCCGGCTCTTGATTTTGGCTCAGGTGATGATCTCATGGGTTGTGGAACCAAGCCACCTCCACCCTCCGATCTGGCTCTTCTCAGCAGGGAGTCTGTTTCAAGATTGTTTCTCTTCCCACCTCCCCTCCAAATACACATGTGTGTGCATGCTGTCTTAAATGATCACTTCAGTGAAACCAGCAATAAGCAAGGTAGACCAATAAACCAAGGCTTGATTCTGGAATCTCTCATTGTTGAATGTATTCGTTTTTTATTAGTATAAATTATTTTAGGTAGAAAGTTTAGTTGGAGTCAAATTTTCCTCCTTAGGATTTTTCCCTACTGGCTGGTGAACATAAATCCTATTTTTTTTGATAGTGGTACAAAACTTTAAACTATTTAATATCTAAAGAATTTCTAAGTTATTTTAAAACATATTAGTTTAAAAAAAAAAAACTCAGAAACCTCAGAAGCGCATTGCCTTTAGCATAATATGTTTCCCTTAAAACGTGAGGGCAGATACTAAAGCAGAGAATATTTATATCAGATACTATCATTTCTGTTTACTTTTTTTTGCCTCTGATATAATGGCTGTATTTATACTATCTTAAATGTTGTTGATGCTTAAACTTCTTTCCTCTTGGGTTTTTGGAGAAGGCTAATAGGAGAGTGTAATTTGATATTTAAGAGTATCAGCTCTGAAATTAATGCCTGGGTTTAAAAATCAGTCATTTGGTTTTGGGACTTGGGGCAAGTTCCTGCTAATCTGAATCTCTGCTTCTCTACCTGTAAAATGGGGATAATAACAGTACCTACTTTATGAATTGTTGTAAAGACTAAGTCAGATTATCAAGTTAACTCATTTAGCACAGCACTGGGTGCATGGGAAGTGCCAAAACTACAGCATGGAAGAAGTACATCCAGAACAGTAGAGTAACAGAGTAAAAATCTCCTCCACGAAAGTAATGAAAACACTGGGAAGAATTGTCAAAAGCAAAATTTTAAGAACTCTGACAATTAATGAAAGACTTATTTCTGAAATTCATGGAGCTTTTTATTTCAAGAAAAATGGCTGAATCTCTGTAAGAGCAGTAAACTTTGTGGATTTTTTTTTTTTTTTTTTAACCTTGTGGATTTTTAACTTGATCTCTTCCCATCCCCCTCTCTTCCACGGTCTTGAAAACTAACAATCTTACAACAGAGGTAACTGCAAAAACGAGGCCTGGCAACCAGTAAAAGAACTTATGATTTTGGAGTTTCACAGATTCTATTTTGACCTATATGGCAGCTCCCTGCGAAGTTCCATTCTCAGGACTTAATCTTTATTTGACCTGATTTGGAGCTTGCGCCAAAGGAAAGTCCATATGGCCTTTGTTGAAAATAATCAGTGGCAATTGTTTAACATTATAGCGACCTGAGGTGGTGATACCAGTGAGGACTAATAAGAAGCTGACCAAACAACTTAAAGGGAAAAATTGAGCAATATATTTTAACAGGGGGCCTTGAAAAACTCCAACATATTCCTGGGAATCTAAAAGGCCACAGGCATGTGCAAGATTGTGATATGTCCAGGAAAAGCCACAGAAGTCCCTGAGCCCTCACTTCTGGCTGCCTTTGATGTTCTGCATAAACAGGGAGTAAAAGTTAAGGCAGAAAAGGGAAAGAATGATTAACTGGAATTTATCAAAAATAAAAACTTCTATGGTTCAAAGGACACCAACAAGAAAGTGAAAAAGCAGTAGATTGGGAGAAATATTTTTAAATCATGTGTCTTATAAATATATCCAAAATATATAATGAATGGTTACAACTCAACAATAATGGACAAATAATGCAATTTAAAAATAGGCAAAGGATTTGAATAAACATTTTTCTAAAGAAGATATGTAGAGGCCAGTAAGGAGATGAAAGATATTCAACATTGTTGTCTTAGAGAAACTAAACCACTTCACACCTGCTAGAGTGGCTATAATGTAAAAAATGGATAATAATAGGCGCATATGGTGGCTCAGGTGATGATCTCAGGGTCCTGGGATTGAGCCCTGTTGGGTTCCTTGCTCAGTGGGGAGTCTGCCTCTCCCCCTGCTTATGCACTTGGGCTCTCTCTCTCTCTCTCTCTCTCTCAAATAAGTCTTTTAAAAATTATTATTGGTGAGGGTGTGAAAAATTTTATCGTTATAAACATCGCTAGTTGGAGTGGAACATAGTGTAGCCTCTTTGCCAAAGTTTGGCAGTAGGGCATGTGAGTGCCTTAGATGGTTAAGCATCAACTCTTGATTTTTGGCTCAGGTCATGATCTCAAGGTTGGGAGATCAATCCCCATGTTGGGCTCCACGCCCTGCTTAAGATTCTCTCTCCCTCCCTCCCAAAACAAAAATTTAAAAACAAAAACAAAACCAAAAAAACGTTAAACATAAAGTAACCATCTGGCCCTTCCTCTTTTAGGTATATACTCAAGAAAATTGAAAACATTAAAAAGTTCTACACAAATGTCCAAAGCAGCCTTATTCATGATAACCAAAAGTGGAAACAATCTAAATGTCTATCAGTTAAGGAAGGGATTAAAAAAAGGAAGTGGTATATCTATACAGTTCGGCCATGAAAAAGAATGAAATACTGATACCAGCTACATCATAGATGAACCTTGAAAACATGCTAAGTGAAAGAAACCAGACACAAAAAGCCATATAGTATTTGTAAACATGAAGTTTCCTGAAGTGGGAAACTCCAGAGCCTGAGAGTAGATTAGTTTCCAGAGGCTAGAGAGAAGGGGAAATGGGGATGACTGATGATGGGTATGGGGGTTCCTGTTGGGGTGATAAAAATATTCTGAAACTAAAAGGTGGTGCTAATTGCAAAACCCAGTGAATATGCTAAAAAAACCTCTGAATTGTATGCTTAAGAGAATGAATTTTATAGTATCTGAATTATATCTCAATAAAGCTATTAAAAATAAAAGATGTGATATATATGTACATATATATACATATACATACATACATACATACAGTGGAATATTACTCAGCCATCAAAAGATGAAATCTTGCCATTTGCAACGGTGTGGAAGTAGAGGGTATTATGCTAAGTGAAATAAGTCAAACAGAGAAAGACAATTTTCATATATTCTCACTTATAGTGGAATTTAGGAAACAAGGCAGAGGATCATAGGGAAGGAGAGGAAAATTAAACAAAACGAAGCCAGAGGGAGACAAACCATAAGACACTCTTAATCTTAGGAAACAAACTGAGGGTTGCTGGAGGGGAAGTGGGTAGAAGGATGGGGTAACTGAGTGATGGACATTAGGGAGGGCATGTGATGTAATAAACACTGGGTATTATATAAGACTGAAGAATCACAGGCCTGTACCTCTAAAACCAGTAATATGTTATATGTTAATTGAATTTAAATTTTAAAAATGTTTATTAAAAAACAACAACACAAAAAGGGGCATCTGGGTGGTTCAGTTGGTTCAGCGTCCAGCTCTTGATTTCGTCTCAGGTCATGATCATGATCTTCTGGTCCTGAGATTGAGCCCTGCGTCTGGTTCACGCTCAGTGCTGAGTCTGCCTGTCCCTCTTGCTCCCCCTCTGCTCCAGCTCCCTCCCCACCCCACTTTCAGCTTGCACGCCAGCCTGTTAGTGTGCATGTGCGCACATGTGCTCTCTCTCTCAAATAAATAAATAAAATCTTAAAAAAAAAATCCAGGGGCACCTAGCTGGCTCAGTCGGTAGAGCATAAGACTCTTGATCTCGGGGCTGTGAGTTCAGGCCCCACATTGAGTGTAGTGATTACTTTAAAAAAAAAAAAAAAAAAAAAAAAAAAAATCTTGGGCCTCTGGGTGGCTCGGTCTTTAAGTGTCTGCCTTCGGCTCAGGTCATGATCCCGGGGTCCTGGGATAGAGTCCCTCATCATGCTGCCTGCTCTGTGGGAAGCTTGCTTCTCCCTCTTCCACTACCCCCTGCTTAGGTTCCCTCTCGCTCTCTCTCTCTCTCTCTCTGTCAAATAAATAAATAAAATCTTTAAAAACAATAAAATAAAGATAATTTCAAACTGTACTATTTTTTAAAAAATTTTTTTAAATTTTAACAGAAGGAAAAAAAAAAACCCCTACCTGCCATTTAAATGGATCACCTGGTATTGAAAAATGAAAACCACTCCAAAGGTTTCTTGCTTAACTGGCTACTCTAGTGTTTGCAGTTGTTGTGTTTAATGAATTGTCCGAAGACTGGAATTTCATCCGTGGTGTTGTCATGCTAGCCAGAGGTGCAGGACTGTTTTTTAGTTACACAAAGGTCAGTCAGAGCTGACTATGAGAAAAAATTCCTTGGAATTGGCCAAAGTGAGATTGCAGTATTTTTGTAGAAGTTTTACTGCATTTACAATTTGTGAGTTCTAATACTTTTAAGCATTCTTTGGATGATTAAATCCTCCCCCTTTTTTCCCTCGATGCTTCATCTTCAGTTGCTCTTATTGAACTGTAGGATACTGCTTTTCTGTGTAGTCTGTGGATTTAAACTGTTGAATTCAAATGCTTGTTATAAAGGTTTACTCATTTTTACAACTGAATTTTGAAACAAAATGCAGTTAGAGCTCACTAGCTCTAAAATCTTAGAGTGATTTTTATGGTTTAATCAAATTGAGTATGTTCTGATGTTAGCAAGATCCTGTTTTCCATCTTTTATAGTTTTTCTTCTTCTGTCAGTGTCATCTGTTGTAACCCACGGTATTCTTAGCTTGCAGAACACAGGGAAGGACGGCATGCCTACAGTCTGGAGTCTCTCTGCCACTGCCCTTTCTATGAAGAAGCCATGCATTTAGTTGAAGAAGGGAAAATTTACTCAAGAGTGCTTAGGTACCATTTCAGTTTTGCTTTTGTTTATGAAAAACTATTAACATACTGCTGCTGTGCTTGTGTAATATTTAATAAAGATGTTTATGAGAATGGGGGGAAGTGTCTTTTAGGCTCAAAAAATTTTTTTACATTTTTGTCATTATTGAAAAGACATGTGTTTTGTATTAAGGTCCTGAGGTGAAGCCTTACTTGAGTCCAAATTTGTAGTGGGCTTGATCTAGAATGCAGTTTAACAGTTGTCTTCCCTGTTTATTACATAGAACTGAAATGTTGGAGTGCCTCGGAGACAGTGATTTTCTTGCCAAACTTCACTGTATTCGACAGGCTTTTCAGGTATTTTGTTTAACATTAAGTGACTTCACCTAGCCACTCATCCCCACCCTCATGCTATAGAGTCCAGCCGAATATAAACAGGACAACTCTTTGCTTTTTATTATCCTTATTTTTAATGGCAAGTATAAAATCTACTAAGTTTATTTTTCCTGCCTGCTATTTCCTTTCATTTTATTTGTCTTCATTTGTCTTTGTCCTCTGCCATGGCTTCCCAGGTCACCATACTTGGTCACACAGGGTATTCTGATGCTGGAGATGGGTACAAATAAATGGCTGCTTAAAATAAAAATCCTCTTATTAGCAATTGGTATGCTTTCTGGATTGTTTTGTATTTGAATCACTTCTAAAATCACTGATTTCCTAAAATGAAATAAGATCACTTAACAAAAAAATCATCTTTATTTTTCTATATTTTGGGGACTATATAACATTTATTTTGGATTTCTAATATGAAATTGAACAGAACTTAAATTCATACTTATTTCCCTAATCTTTTTTGATTATAGGTTTCTAGAGCTCCTTTTACGTTAGTAAATTACAAGTTTCCTCTGTGGCCTACTTGCAGAAATAGTGCCACATGCAGTGCATTGACTGTATTAGGGTCGTTTTTGTGTAGATGTGCTGTAGAGTCAAATGTCCATTCAGATTAATTATAGGTTTCTTTTTTCTTTGGGGTTGGATATTTTTTCAGGTAATACTTTCGGAAACAGCCAACAGGATATTCCTTGCTGAGAGTGGAAGGAAAATTTTATCAGCGCTAATTGTGAAAGCACGAAAGGTAAACTTGTTTTGTTGGCAAGTTTTTTACTGTTGTTTACTGGAGATTACCGTACATTACATTACAACACATTGAATTTTTTTTTTCATTGAGATACTTTTTTTTATTTATTCCTTTTCAGTGTAACAGAATTCATTGTTTATGCACCACACCCAGTGCTCCATGCAATAAGTGCCCTCCATAATACCCACCACCTGGCTCCCCCAACCTCCCACCCCCCCCGCCCCTTCAAAACCCTCAGATTGTTTTTCAGAGTCCATAGTCTCTCATGGTTCATCTCCCCTTCCAATTTCCCTCAACTCCCTCTCCTCTCCATCTCCCCATGTCCTCCATGTTATTTGCTTTGCTCCACAAATAAGTGAAACCATATGATACTTGACTCTCTCTGCTTGACTTATTTCACTCAGCATAATCTCTTCTAGCCCCGTCCATGTTGCTATAAAAGTTGGGTATTCATCCTTTCTGTTGGAGGCATAATATTCCATAGTGTATATGGACTACATCTTCCTTATCCATTCGTCCGTTGAAGAGCATCTTGGTTCTTTCCAGAGTTTGGCGACCGTGGCCATTGCTGCTATAAACATTGGGGTACAGATGGCCCTTCTTTTCACTACATCTGTATCTTTGGGGTAAAGGGGGTTATGGACATTGGGGAGGGTATGTGCTATGGTGAGTGCGGTGAAGTGTGTAAACCTGGCGATTCACAGTCCTGTACTCCTGGGGATAAAAATACATTATATGTTTATAAAAAATAAGAAATAAAAGTGTATAAAAATTTCAAAAAAAAAATAAAAAATAGAGCTTCCCTATGACTCTGCAATTACACTGAATTTTTTTTTTAAGATTTTATTTATTTATTTGACAGAGAGAGAGATCACAAGTAGGCAGAGAGGCAGGCAGAAAGAGAGAGGGGGAAGCAGGCTCCCCGCGGAGCAGAGAACCCGATGTGGGGCTCGATCCCAGGATCCTGAGATCACGACCTGAGCCGAAGGCAGCGGCTTAATCCACTGAGCCACCCAGGCGCCCCAACACATTGAATTTTTAACAGGAGAAAAAGTTTTGTAGATTTTTGCAACGGTTCACATATTAAAAGTAAATTACCCAAAGAGCACTGACTTCTGCTTGGGTTGATTTAGTGTCTATGTATGAAGTCTGCACTATTCTGGTCAAGCTGTTCCTCATACATTATTCCCAGTTTGCTGTAAAGTCTGTGAATGTCATGTGGGGATTATCGCTAGATCTGATACTACAACCACCACTCTTATTTCTAATACCTCTTCACTTACCTCCCTCAAATCCTATTCAGTGAGGTTCCAGGAAATAGTGGAGATCTCAGAAATCTGGAAATACAAATTGAGCTGCCTCTTACTCTTATTCCTGGGACTGAATGAGGCAGAGCAATCACAAGAACTTCATTAAGACTGTAAGGAACCACTTCCCTTTATGTAAGGTGTGCCCAGATGTTGAGAACAAATCAAGTAAAACAGGCCTTCCTTGAGCCATTTGAACACCTGGTTTTCTGACCCAATCCTTTTGAACCTCAATTACCTCATTTGTATAATAGAATTATATTATGGCACACTATGTCAGAGGGTTTATGATCATTAATTAAATGATAAGTGGGAAAGCACAATTTTTTTAAGGTGCAAAATAAATGTAAGGTGATATTAACTACTTATAATTCCCAGTGTGTATCTTATGTTGCTTTCTTGACCTTCCCGTGACAGATTAAACCCAGCGATTTCACCTAGCTTCCTCTGAGAGGAATGGAACTGCATCAAAACCATCACATAGTATCTGTTGTCACCAGGTTTTCATCTGAAGGACTGACCTAAATAGGCATACATATTTGATTATGACATTTTGCTTTTGACATTTTACTAATGTTCTTAGTCTGGGGTTCTGCCCAATGTTAGAACAACAAAATATCAGACCAAGTAAATATGACATACCTTGAAAATGTATTTTAATTTGTTACTTAATAGAATAAAGAGCTAACAAACACGCTTGAAGAGTAAGTAATTTACTTGGTAGGCTTGAGCCTTGTTATAAAGTTGAGTTGAGGATTAAAGTTTGTTTTCTTCTGCAGAATCCAAAGAAGTTTGAAGATGTTTTTGATGAAATGATCTATTTTTTAGAGCAGACTGATCACTGGGATAGTACTGAAATGGAACTTGCTGCTAGAGGAGTAAGTTTCAATTTTTTGTAATATTCATCCCCCTCAGTTATGTACATATAATATTTATATGATCTGAGGCCACTGTTTCCTTGCCCCTGTTAAATGACAGTAAAACCAATTATGTGGTAGTGGTTATGACAGTCATAAACAATAGCAACCACGATAATTGAAAACGATTATTTTTTAAGCCCGTCCGTCCGTCTGTCCTTCTTTCTTTCCTTCCTCCCTCCCTCCCCTCCCTCCTTTCCTAGTTCCTTCTTTCTTCCTTCGTCAGTAAGAAGGCCCTAGCAGAGTGAGTGGTGGCCTGTGCAGGGATGGTTTTGAATGGGACAACAGACAGCTTAGATGGGCCAGAGGATTGGCTACACAGGATTAAACAAATAATTAAATGTATTGAGAATAATGGGAGCCAGGTTTCTCACTCTCAGGGAGGGAAGATATAAAAAGCTAAGATTGGAGTAGAAGCTGTCTGGGTCAATTTGTAGTTTACTCTGTGTGTGTATAAAGATGTAGAAATAAATATAAAGGTTTGCATATTTAGAAGTACCACTGTTCACTAAAAGGAACCTAGGACTCCTTGGAAAAATGGCTGATGTCAGCACCAGGATAGGGAAAGTATATGATGAGCCTGGAACATTTTGTTGTACCAGAAGCTTAAAGAATGAATTTGCAAGGGGCTGAAAGTCTTTCTTGGCAGAATAAATAGTTGGTACAAAGACAAAAAGACATAATCTTTCTTTTTTTGGTGTTCCCTCACTTGGTGCAGGGATTGGTAACTAGTCAGTTGTGCAGACCAGCACCCTGGGATTCACCCTTTACACCTCCTTGGTCCTTGCCTACCATATCATATTTATGTCTGAGTTTTGTCAGTTTTTTTAGTTTCTTCATCTTCTTTCTAATCCTGCCATTCTTTCTAATCCTAAACATTGTGCCTGAGCAACTACTCTTTCTCCCTGGACTACTTCAGAGTCTTTGCATTGCCAGATTCCCTGCTACTCCTCTGCTCTCTCCTCTCCATTCCTGTCTCTACACTGCTGCCAAAGAGTCTTTAAAAAAATGCAGATCTGATCATCCACCTCCCCTCTACCACTGCCCGTCCAAAATACTGGTTAAAATCCAAAGTTATGAATATGGACCTAGCCTTTCCTGGTTGTGTCCAGCCACTTAACCCCTGTGCCCTCTGCTGTAGGGTGCTACAGCACATTGTCGATGGTTTTCTTCAACTCAACACCACTGTGTTCCTTCTTACCTGAAACACTTTGACAAGTATTTCCATACCTGGGATGCCTCTGGCCCTAAAAAAAAGGCCCTCTCTGACATCTTGTCTAGATTAGACTCTCCATCATAAGCTCTCATAGTCCCATGTCCTTTTGCCTTTACTGGGTTTATCACAGTTTATAATTGTGTGTTTGTGGCATTATCTGTTCCTGTTTGTTTTCCCACAAAATTCTAAGAGTCTCATTTGGTTGCCATGGAAGTGTGAGCACCTGGTACAGCATGTAGTACAACACGGTATGCATGGCTGAGTGAAGGAGCAAGAGGCTCACGATGTGGTGGGGAGGACAGGCAGATATCCCAGGAGCTATAGAACAAAGTAGCTGGAGCTTGGCGGATCCCATAATCAAAGCACGGACCAAGGGCTCTGAGGATGCGGTGAAGGAGAGATTAATTTCACCTGAAGAGATCTAGGAAGGAAGAGTTGTTACATGAATTATAGTTTCTGGTGGTGAGGTGTTTTCATATTTGTCTCTCTTCCCCTTTTCTCGTCAGGGATATAATCTGAGTCATCTATAAACACCCTGCTATTATAAAGCGTGAAGCACTGGTTTGGACTTTATTTCCGCTCTATGTAACAGTAATTTGTGTTTTAACACATAATTTAATGCAGGTGAAAAACCTAAATTTTTATGATGTTGTTCTGGATTTTATATTAATGGATTCCTTTGAAGATTTAGAAAACCCACCCACTTCCATACAGAATGTAGTAAATAATCGCTGGCTGAACTCCTCCTTCAAAGAAACTGTAAGTGGTGGTTTACCTTTATCTCAGCCATTTAAATTTGATGATAAATGGTCAGAGCTGGGAATATCAATAAGATTTACTTATATATCTGCTTATAGAATGATTAGCATGGAAACTGGGTTCAGTCTTTGATACTGGAATCAGATATGTGTGATACACAACATCTTCAGATGAAATTCCCTTTGGCTCTTCTGTCTGTCCCTGTGCTGACCTGGAGGACCAGTGTTTTCTTCAGATCTCAGACTTGGGCTTCAGACCAGTTCATGCCTAACCAAATAACCGAACTAGCTCTGTGACTAACCTGAAATACAGCAGTTGTAAAAAGACAGTATGTATTTTTTAGAGGAAGATACAGAGATTTATGTTCTCAAATGCTATAAAAAATGAGGGGGGGGGTACCTCATGGGCTCAGTCCGTAGAGAGTACAACATGACATCAAGGTTGTGAGTTCAAGCCCTACCTTGAGTATACTTAAAAATAATTTTTTTTAAATGAAAGAAAAGGGGGAGTAAAAGAAATAGGCATATGCAAAAGTAAAACAGGTTTAAACTATATTCTATACTTTGAATGTTTTCAGTTTCTCTTGTTTTTTTGCATTCAGATCTCTATTTGATATTGTTTTTTTGTTGTGCTTTATTTAAGTGTGTACCCAGAAGGAAGTAGGTAAAATAAATATTCATGCTGCAATAGAATGCCTTTAAAAAATGTTCCAGCTGCCTATTTCACAATTATTTTGGAAATATCTGATATTAAATTTTAAATTTTATTTTAAATTAAATTTTAAAGCATTTTTAATAAATCCACTTTTCACTCAAAATATGTTTTAACCATAAAAGTTATATGTTCTCTCATTTCTTAACTGATTTGGCAAAGTGATCTTGATCAAAGTTGGGCCATGCCAGATTTCCTTAAGATCTACTTGGGTGTTTTAGTCCCTATCATTAAGGTTATATTTCTTAGTTTTTTATTGGAATAAAACTGTTAGCTCTACCCACAGCTATTTCCAACAATACTGTTCTTAAAGAAAAAAAATACTACATTGTCTTCATTATTATACATATACATATGCATATACATATACATTATACATATACATATTATACATATACATATACATATACATGTCTCTGTGTACACGTATTTTTATTCTTTTCCTATAGGAACAGAACTGAAGATTTCTGAGAGTTGAATTATAGTTAACCAAGTTTCTTGGTACCAGAGCTCAGCCTTTTTCCTTTAGTGCCTTTGTATTTAATTTTAAAATTTATAAAAACTAGATACCATTATTATTCACAAATAATAGGAAAAATGTTAATGTTTTGAACATTTTAAACCCATAAACCTATGAATTTCTCACAAAAATCATTCCTAATGCAAAGTCTATAAAGTCATAAATGTAAGTCTTGCTTTTTCTCCTTTGCATATATTTAGGCTGTGGCTTCAAGTTGTTGGTCAGTGCTGAAACAGAAAAGGCAACAGATGAAGGTAAACTTCATTATGCCTTGGACAACTTCTTTTTTGGGTAATTTGAGGCTCTTGTCAAAGAAACTGCTGAGTCAGTTCTCAAGTGGGGATGGAAGCTCTTGGAACCGTCCCTCAAGCTGGATGAGTGACTTATTGATACTGGGTTGGCTTCCCTGTTTTGAATAACTTCTCCCTCTTCCTTAACATTCTGTATAGTTCAGTAGAGCAGATTGAGGCATGCATGGGATTTCTACTAGGTGAAAGAAGGTTAAGGGTTAGAAATGGCTCTGAAAGAATTTTTAAGATAACTGGGGACCATGTATGTGAAAAATTCTTGTTTAAAATTATTCCAGAGGGCAACCTTCTCAGGTCCCCTCCCTCTTCGGGAGCTTTGTAGTCTATCATTCAATAAACTTAAAAAAAAAAAAAAAGATTCCAGAGACCCTGTGTTTTAAACAAGATTTCAAATGATGATTATGAACTCTTAACATTTGGGAACCACTGGTTTGGGGCTACGGAGCAGACTTGTAGACTTGGGCTTGATTCTCAGACTAGCTGTTCTGACCTCAGACAAGTTCCTATCAGCTGACCTCCACTTCTGTTTGCAGAATGGAATTGGTGCCTACTCATAGGGTCGGTATAAGGATGAAATAAGATAATACTAACCAGGTTCATTTAAGTATAAAATAAAAAGTAAATATAAAAATGAGCTTAATAAATAGTAGTTTCCATAATAATCATAATAATAACATTATAACTTTATGTTTTCTTAGCATAAATCCTATACCTTAGACTAGTCTTCTGTCCATATCCATAGATTACCTATATGTCTCACCTCTTGGGGAACTATTTTCTATACCTGGAATGCCATACTCTTAAATATGTATACATATTTAAATATATTTTACCTCTTGTTGAGTTCAGTTCATGTTATTACGTGGGGAACCATGTCTCTTCAGTCAGTTCATGCTAATGTCTTACCTGTCTGAACTCTTACTACAGTTAGAGTCTATGGGGTTTAGAATTTTAATATATGCAGAACCTCTCAGACTAATAACTTCGGTGCATCCTTCGTAACCTTTTGGCTTTCACTGGTTAGCTATGTGTGACAAAGGACAGGTTTCTTAACTCCTTTGATGTATCACTTTGTACATGATTAAAATAATGTTAACATGACCTACTTTTTCAAGAACATTTTATTAGATTAAATAGAACCTAGCACTTTATCTGGAATATAACAGGTACTCATTTAAATGGTAATTGCTGCTAGAGTATATATATATTTTAAATCGAGGTTTAGAAGATGTTTTGGAGCCTATAAAATAGGAAATAACCCCTCCAGGAGACAGAATCTTAAGGCATAGTTATCCCCAGTTGATGCTATATGACAAATCACACAGGACGTTATTTAACAAGGGAAATTCAGAAACTTATTAATAAACTTAGAGAGGTTCCTAAATTACAACTGTATGTATTACTATTATACAAGAAGAGGTAGTAATTACACAATTAAATGCTTCAATAATACCTGGTTCCTCAACTAAAAGTTAGGATTCTAATAAGCGTATTTTTGTGCTAGTCATTTAAAAATCAGTTTGGTCTTTTTCAGGTAATCTAATTAAGCGATTGAGTGGAACTGTTTAATAGCTGAAACCATGGTAATCTCATTCATCCTAAGAATTACACCGCCAAAGAATACCATAGCATTCTTGTTATTGCTTGGTTGTAACACTGATATGATTACTTTTTTATGAAGTATTTTTATGAGGTGAAAAATGCCTTTAAGAAATAATGTTCCTCAGCACATTTGAAACTGTTGGCTAGGATATGAAAATTATATAAAACATTCTGTGACTCCAGAAGTTACTTGTAAGCTTATTCAGTTCCCTAGCAGGCTGACTCCTCGTTCACCCTTGCTCTGTCCTCAGAAAGAGCTGATCTTATGATGGATAGCAATTTAAGTTTCTCTGCTAGAAATAGCTAATTCAAGAAAGTAAGAATAACTTGATTCTCCTTTATTTCCCAATAGATCCCAGATGGATTTTTTGCCCATTTTTATGCCATTTGTGAGCAAATCAGCCCTGTCCTCGCCTGGGGCTTTTTGGGTCCTAGAAATTCTCTCTATGATTTATGTTGCTTCTTTAAGGTATGTTCAGTCATTGAATCATCTTTTTTTTTCTAACTCGAAAAGTGGATGGAGACTTTATTCTGTTTTGTTTTTGCTTTTGTAGGAAAAAGAATGTTAGTGAAAGGTGAAGTTATGAAAGTCACTTAAATTCAGTGTTTAAACACCAGTGAAACATTTATTATATAGATTTGGTGCTTTATTCTGGAGTAGATGCAACAAATCCATTCCTCTTATCAATTCCTTCTATAATAGATGCGTGCTTTTGTGTGGCGTTACTGTGTTACAATCAACTTGCTGCAGACAGTTGTTCTTCACCTCTGGACTCTTTTGAAATGTATAAAACAAATAATAATGTGCCTTGTTGCACATCTGGGCAATTTAGAAGTAAGTTCTGGTTTAAGGTAACTTGAATGATAAAACCCCAGTTCTGAGAGATACCATGGGGGTTTAAGGTTGTATTCCGATGTCAGTGGTTTGCCAAAACACAAGTTACAGCTCCTTGCAGAATTTTCTGCATTGCACAGTGCCAAGAAAAGTCTCACTATTTCATAGTCTTGAATTTAGGCTGAGTTTCAAGGAGCAAATAAAAGTAAACATCAGTATGAATTTGAAAGTTTTTGATGTTTAAAAGTTTGGATGTTTCATTCTATTCATTTAAAAAGTTAAATTATTATGTTTATATGCTGTTAATGTAAAATTTGTTTAAATGTTTAGGAAATAATTATCTTACTGTCATTCCAAACTGATCAGTTTTCACTCGTGTTTTTTTGAACTCCCAAAATGTAAGGTATGTGGGAAGAATTTGGACTGGGAATTAAGTTTATCATGAATGAATGAACAGCCTGATTCTGGGCAAATCATGCACAGATCTGTCCTCCTTCTCTTCATCTATAAAATGAGGGGGCTTGACAAGTTCATTGGTAACGACTCATCCAGATACAGAGTCAAGCAAATCTATGAAGTGTGCCTTCCTAGTATTTCTTAACACCTGATTTCTGTGGGATAGATATTAAGTATTTCTGGGTTTTTTTTGTTGTTTGGAATTACTTTTTTTTTTTTTCCCATCATGGCATAACAGCCTGTGACTTAATACATACAAGTAGGATACAACTTGTTTAAAATGAGTTTCAGCAAAAAAGAGTGAGATTTTGCCATTTTCAACAGCACAGTTGGACCTACAGGGTATTGTACTAAGTGAAATAAGTCAGATAGAGAAAGACAAATGCCATATGATTTCACTTATATGTGGAAACCAGAAAACAAAGCAAATGAACAAAAAAAAAATATGTAGAATGGTAAGTACAGAGAACAAACTGGTGGTTGCCAGAGAAGAGGGGATTGGGAGGATGGACGAAATAGGTGATGGGGAGTAAGAGATATAAACTTCTAGTTATAAAATAAGTAAGTCACGGGGATAAAAAGTATAACGTAGGGAATATAGTCAATAATACTGTAAAAATATTATATGCTGATAGGTGGTAACTACATTTACCATGGTGAGCATTGAGTCATGTGTAGATTTGTTGAATCACTGTGTTGTACACTGAAACTAATACAACACTGTATTTCATCCGTACTACAGTAAAAAAATGAGTTTCAGCACAAGTATTAATTTACTGAAGTGTAATATCCTTCAGATCTTCCACCGGGTTGAGACCTGAAATTTTAAATTTTCATGTATCTTAAGTTTTTATATACAGAAAAATATACCCTTAAAACTTAAAAGTTAGGGCTCCTGGGTCGCTCAGTTGGTTAAGCGACTGCCTTCAGCTCAGGTAACGATGCCAGGGTCTTGGGATTGAGCCCTGCATTGGACTCCCTGCTCAGCGGGGAGCCTGCTTCTGCTTCTGCCCCCGCCCTGCTCATGCACATGTGCACACTCTCTGTCTCCTCTCACAAAAATAAATAAATAAAATCTTTTAAGAAAACAACTTAAAAATTGTAGGGGTGCAAAAAAAAATTACAGGGGCGCCTGGGTGGCTCAGTCAGTTAAGTGTCCAACTCTTAGTTTTGGCTCGGGTCATGATCTCAGGGTTGTAGGATCAAGCCCCAAGTGGGGCTTCACGCTCAGTGCAGAGTCTGTTTGAGATTCTCTGCCTCTCCTTCTCCATCTGACCCTTCCCCTGCTTGTGCTTTCTCTCTGTCTCTAAAATCAAAAAAGAAATAAAAGTTAACAACTATTGGAAATCGTTTACTCTTGGGTCTTAAAGTAGTACCAGTGCTCAGAGGTAACATTGAAAATATCAGTTATTGAGAAAGAATTAATAATGGCCCCTTACAGTGCTTTAGGGTTTACAGGCATTTGCCATAGATTTTTTTTTTTCATCTTCACGTCAGCCCTGAATATTATAAAGGACAAGTAGTAGTATCCCAGATTTTACAGAAAAAGAAAGTGAGATCTAGGAAAGGTTTAATCACTTGTTCAAGGTCCCTTTTTCAATGAGATATGAGACTAATACTTGAAGGCAGGCCTTCTGACTCCTAATTCAGTGCTTCTTACAATATTGGTAACCTTTTTTTTTTTTTTTCCAAAGATTTATTTATTTATTTGACAGACAGAGATCACAAGTAGGCAGAGAGGCAGGCAGAGAAGGGGAAGCAGGCTCCCTGCTGAGCAGAGAGCCCAATGCGGGGCTCGATCCCAGGACCCTGAGATCATGACCTGAGCCAAAGGCAGAGGCTTTAACCCACTGAGCCACCCAGGCACCCCACAATATTAATAACTATTTAGATTAATATGATTTTGGTCTGATAGTGCCAATTTGTTTTGTGTTCATTTTCCAGAATCAAGTTCTTTTCTTTCTCAAAGACATTTTTGACTTTGAGAAGGTGCGCTATTCCAGTATAGAGACTTTGGCCGAAGACCTCATGCAGTTACTTATTCGCCGCACTGAACTCTTGACGGCCTATCTTGGAGCTGATGCACTGAGGCATACAAGTAGCTGTCTAAGTAGTCATGGTCATGTCATGTCCAGTGGCCTTTTGGAAGCCAAAGTGCAATAAGTACCATAAAAAACATACAGTTGGAATGTACTATGAAATAGTTAAGGTAACTATTGATTTTGTACCATGTATTATAAGGAATTGGAGGATATGGACTCAGGGAGGGAAAAGACATCTGGTAGAGTATGAGTGATCATACTGTATTTACACAGTCCTGTCATTGAATCCCTGTGTACTGTATCCAAAGTGGCACTTTCTAGTCTTTAGGTAATAATTTAAGTCATGAAATGTTGTATATTTTACAGAAATACTGCTTGAATTAAAACCAGTACTTGGGAGTTAGTTGATTTGTCTTCCCGAAGCTGTCTGCGATGTCCAGTATCATTTTCAAAAGCTCTGTTTTTATGCTTTGCACCTTGAAAATATACACTGTAGCCAAGACCTCGTGGCCCCCTTATGTAAGGATATATTACTCCTAGGGTCAACACATTTAACTTTGCCTGAAAATGTATTTTTCATTGTAAAGTTATTTATTCAATCAAGTTTAGGCAGTAGTGGTGTTTAATACATGCTGCTTACATTATTGCTTGTGCATTTGCTCATGTTTGAATCAAAGAAATTGTAATGGCTGAGTATCATTATAAAACATTTAAATGAATTGACACTGAGAAGTTTACAAGTTTATATTAGATTTGCTGCAGTTTCCAAAATATATTATTGTTGGTCCTGGAAGTTAGAATAATGAGACCGAAGAAATTTCTTTTATCTTTTTATAGATTAGAGCATTTTTCCCTGGAATGATTATTGATTAAAAAGATAACATTTATTAACTCTAAGAAGTTGTTAAGATTTTTTGTGTGTAGTTTTGAAACTATTTCCCAATATCTGAAGATACTAATGTGGATACAGTAAAATAGTTTCTAAGTTCTCCTCCTATAGAACTTATAGTGCACTGGGAATTTGTCATATTATGTCCAATTTTAAAAATATTCATACTTTGACTCTTAGTGAGGTTTTAAACGTTTTTTTCCCCCTGAATATAAAACAAAATATTTTTTAGTGGTATGGAAGTATATTTCATGTCCTTTATGGTAAATAAATGAACAAATGGGTTGTTCATATGAGTAGGGTTCTTCAGAGTATATTAGATACATTCAGAGCTGTGTTTATTTTGTGTCTAAACCATGTATTGCTTATTTAAAGTGGCTCACTCAACATATCAAAGCACTGGACTCATTGATTTTGCTCCTAAGGTGAGCTTTATTTATTTCGGGAGGAGGTTACCCAGAAATATCTAAAATATATTTTTTAAAAAATGAATTTTTAGATTAAAGTGCCTAGTTTCTGACGAATGAATAGAAAATGAAAAGTGAGGGAGAAAAGCATAATCTTTTAAGGTTTTAAATTTACATTTTACATTTTTGCCACACTTATGTAATAGTTACAAAATATGAGTTTCAGAGTCTTTATGCTGTTTGCATGTATACTGTGTCCCATAATGTGTGGGTTACAGAATTAAACAATATGAAATACTACATATATTCTTCATTTTAACAATTGGCTATTCATAATTGTTATTATTGATGGAGGAATAGCGTTAGAAGTATCAAAGCTAAAAATGGCATTATGTGTTGTTTTATTTTTTAATTCATATCTTGTACTTTTAGCTTCTCGTTGGGTACCATGGGCTTTGAATGAGTCATACACGTGTGTGTGTGCATACGTGTTCCCATCATTGTGTAGGCAAGACAGGTATTGTTTATATTTATCTTCCTGTTGGGGTGGCTAAATGTTTTAAGCTGTGGTTTTATAAACAGAGCTGTAAGTAAACTTAATTACTTTTTTATTTGAGGAAGATATTATTTGAAATCTATTTTGAAGAATTGCACTATTTAATAATGCTGCTACTACATAAGGTAATTCTGGGAAATTTATTTCATCAGATAAGATGAATAGCTTTCCAGAAGGTGGGTTTTTTTCTCTTTTACACTTCATCTTAAAAAAAAAAAAAAAAAGTTGCCCCGATTCAAGAGGTCAGTTTGTCAAATTCAGTGTTTGAGATTGATTCGTTTCTGGTCAGTTATGTAGCTACTACTTCAGAAAAATGCTTTCTTTGTGGCCTTTGACAGAAGAAACAAGAGTGACCAAATAGAATTTCAGGGTAATTAGTATAGGTAAAAAAAACGCTTCTGGTTTATAAGGGAAGAAACTTGAATTTTTTAAAAGAAACATCTCTTTAAAATGGTTCTGACCACAGCAGACATACTTAAGACATATGTACCAATTTCAGCTTGCCTTGAAATTGGGTTAAACAACTAAAGCAATGTTATAAATAATTTTAAAAAATGATTAAACTAGTCTAAAGCTTTTTAGGAAAAAACCCTGTTAGACGCATGCTGGTACAGTCGGAAAACTGCCATTGCCACCGCCAGTCCTACTAGCGTCCCTTTCCCTGTGTATGTGATAATCCGAGGGCCTTGAGTTCATCCTGAGAAAATGGTTTTTTCCTCTCGTTTTCTGGAAGAGAAAAGATCCGTGTTCAGGTGATTTATGTTTAGTAACTTTCTTTCTGTTTTGGTTTCTCTACGTTTTTGTTCAACTAAAAGGCTAGTTATTTCTTCATTTAAGGCTTACAATATGTTTATAAAATGTCAAAATGAGAATTTTTTAAAAAAAGAAGCCAAGAGTCTCATACGGTTATAGTCAGCTCCAAAAAACTTTCTCTCATAAAATAGTACTTTTATTTGGATCCATTTATTTTTATTCTGTTGTTAAATTACCTGGCTTTATAAAAAATATTTACAAACTTTTTCTTGCCTTAAAATGTAACATTTTCACACCTGAAACTAATGTAACATTGTCAACTACAATTAAAAAAAAGTCACATTTTCTGCTTAAATGATTACCTAAAGAGCGATTATTTGCATCACAAAAGAATTTAGTTTATTATTCCTTTAAAGCTATTAAATAGGAATGCCAAAGTAACATTTGATACACTTCTCTGTGACCTTTCATAATCAGAAATTTAAAATTATGTTCATGACAATTTGTCTTTAATGTGAACACTTATTTGGAATATACATTTCAAAGTGATTGTAAGAATTAGGCTGAATTCAGATCTTTTGTTTTTTGCTTGGATCAATTACATCTAGAAATTTCTCTGCAAGTGAGACTTAAGAATTTGTATAATCTGTGATTAATGGAAATAATGGAAATGGGTATTCTTTCTTTGTTCCTAGTGATTCTGTTATATTATTGTTTTGCTTAGTTTGTAACAACCATGTATTGTCCTTACTCGGCTGATTAGTAAATGTGTCTATTTCCTAAATGTAGGGATTGTACTTACTAATTTATGTAAAGGTGAAACACTACAGTAGCAGAAAAAAAATAGCACTGGCTCTTTAGCTAAAATAAGCACTGTAACATGGATGTATTTCTACTACTGCCAAATAAAATAGTGATGGTACATTTTACTGATGTGTTGAGTGTTTCATACAATGCTTATATGCACATTTGCAAGATCACACTGGTCTCGTCAGACCCCGTCCTATGGGAGCTTGTGGTGTGGTGGCTGTAAGACCACATACACAGGCACAGAGAACACCGACGACTGCAGAACTGTTGGAATCAAGTGCCAAAGCACATGTTTTCTCTGTGGACGAAGTGGGAGAAGGGACAGTTCTGGGAGTGAAGCCAGAATACTTGTGTTTTAATCAATAAAGTGTTTGGGTTGGGAATGCCATCAAGCACACTATATACTTATCTAATTCATGTTCGTGTGTCTGTCCCTATTCAGACCTCCTGCTTCCCCCCACTTCCTGGTCAGAGCCCACACACGTTTTCTCAAGGAGAGGGGATGTTACCGGGCTGGCCCTGGGGGCACCAGATGGCACCGCGGCTTTCCTTGGATGTAAAAACAGTCCAAGGCACACAGTCCACGGGCACTCTTCACAGCGAGCAGACGGGGTTGGACGTGGACGGGAAGCTGGAGCAGCACCTCAGCCGCATCTTTTGTTTTCTGTGTCGCCTGCCATCCTCCAGGCTGTCCCATGCCATCCTCTTTGATCCCGCTCCCTGAATATCATGTTTTGTATATTTTAAACATCTCTGGGTTTCAGGGTGCCTGGCTGGCTCAGTCGGAAGAGCATTTGACTTTTGATCTCGGGGTCATGAGCTTAAGCTCCATGTTGAGCGTAGAGATTATTTAAGTAAATACATCAG
Source organism: Meles meles (assembly GCF_922984935.1). Lineage (NCBI taxonomy): Eukaryota > Metazoa > Chordata > Mammalia > Carnivora > Mustelidae > Meles > Meles meles. The sequence goes on along the minus strand of NC_060066.1, from coordinate 151,367,434 downwards.
GGGCACCTGGGTGGCTCAGTGGGTTAAAGCCTCTGCCTTCAGCTCAGGTCATGATCCCAGGGTCCTGGGATCCAGCCCCGCATCCGGCTCTCGGCTCAACAGGGAGCCTGCTTTCCCCCTCTTTCTGTATCTGCCTGCCTCTCTGACCACTTGTGATCTCTGTCTGTCAAATAAATAAATAATCTCCAAAAAAAAAAGTAAATAAATCAAAAAAACTTTCAACATCTCTGAATTTTTAGATATGTTTAAAATACGTCTCAAGCAAAAAAAAAAGAGGGAGCGATACCTGGGTGACTCAGTTGGTTAACCATCTGCCTTTGGCTCAGGTTGTGATTCCAGGGTCCTGGGATCAAGTCCTGCATAGGGCTCCCTGTTGGGAGAGGAGGGAGAGTCTGCTTCTCCCTATCCCCTTCTTCCCGGCCTGTGGTCTCTCTCTAGTAATCTAAAAATAATAAAATAAAATAGGTCTCTACAAGCATCTCAATGTCTTATTGTTACATTATTTGTAGGGCTTTGCTGGAAATCTCTGTTAACTCATTTGGTTCATCCACTGTCTTCCTTACTGTTCTTATGCCACTTTTGACTTTTATTATGTAGTATTTCTTTTCATACCGGGTATTCTGTGATACTTCACCCTGTCACCTCTTCTCCTTTAATCTTGCTCTCTTCTCATGCTGCTGACATCTTTGATCATGCTGCACAGCTCTCTTGTCTGCTAAGGTGTTTTTGGTTCTTTTTTTTTTTTCCTACCTCTAAGTAACCTTCATCGTTTGTGCGGGGAAGGACTGAATTCCAGTACAGAAGAGAAAAGTAAACCTTCCTACGATACTTTATTCTTTACTTGAAAGCCACAGCAAAGTAGTGGGTACATCAAATACCACCTCAGTATTTTGCTTTTAACTGTCTCTTATGTATGTCACAAAAGCCTTTCACAAAGTACATTTATATATAGGAGATTACAGAACTTTTATAATTTGCTACGTTTGAAATAATACCATAATGCTTGAATACAGAGGAACACTTTGACATTTGCAAGCACTTGAAATATATGATTTCCAGAACTTTGCCTTTTTTTTTTTTCCTTAACACTGTGAGAGGCCCACAGACTTTAAAAAGGACTGGATCCTTAATGTGGTAGGGGGTGGCTAATTTAAAAAAGTAGGTTAAAGCAGGTGTGTTTGTTATCCACTGCTGCATAACAAATTATACCAAAATTTAAGCAGCCTGAAACAACAAATAGTCTGGCACAGTCGCTGAGGATTAGGAATCTGGGAATGGCTGTTTCCGGTTGTTCCGGCTCAGGGTCTCTCCTGAGTTTGCAGCTATTTGAAGGTCTGACCAGGACTGGAAGATTTGCTGTCAAGATTTGCATACTCACATGGCTATTGTCGGGGATGGGAAGGGGCCATAGGTCCTTGCCACGTGGGCATCATAACAGAGCTGCCTGAGTCTCTTTAAAACTACTACTGGCGGGACGCCTGGGTGGCTCAGTTGGTTGAGCCGCTGCCTTTTGTTCAGGTCATGGTCCCACATCGGACTCTGCTCAGTGGGGAGCCTGCTTCTCTCTCTGCCTCTGCCTGCCGCTCTGCCTGCTTGTGTTCTCCCTCTCTCTGACAGATAAATAAAATCTTAAAAAAAATAAAATAAAACTACTGCTGGCATCTCCCCAAATCGAGTAATCCAAGAGGTATCAAGGCAAAAGACACAGTATCTTCTATAACCTAGACTTGGAAGTGACTTACCATAGTTCCTGGCTAACATAGCATGTTATGTTGATCATACAGACCACCTTTTGACACAGTGTGGGAGGAGATTACACAAGGGTGTAGATATTAAAAGGTGGGATCATTTGGGGTCATCTTAGCAGCTCGACGCCACTGCAAGGAACGACAGTACACTCTGTAGTTAAGGTAGACCTTTTTCGTTGGGCAGCCTTGATGTAGGGTCAAGACCTTTGCTTGGAATATGGATTCACTCGGTATTCTGAGATGTCTTCGTTGTATAAACTACACCACTAAATCATCATCTGGGATTTCCAGTTTCCCTTACTTACGAAGGAGAAAAAATTTACATGAAAAGCAATGGATGCCGAGTCCCCCTAGTTTTTATAATTTTGTACACAATTTTATACATCTGTCTTCCCTACATCTAGGTTGATGATAATTTTTATATTGTTTATCAAGTCTTCAAAACTTTCATCCTAGCTTTTATAAAACCATAACTCATTCTGCCTTTATCGCTCTTCCTTTTGTAATGTTGGTGTTATTTCAAGAGCATGCAACTGATACGATCAAGTTGAAGAACAAACCCAAGTGACTCAGGATAGGTATATGAGGAATGTTCGTACACACTGGCGAATCTTGGATTTCCGATAGCCTGAATCTTAGCATGTCCCAAACTGAGCTCCTGACTATAGCTGTTCTACCTCCTCCCGCCAGTCTTTCTCATTCCAGGAAATGACAACTCCATTCTTTTACTCCTCAGGCCAAAAACTTGGTCCTCACATCGCATGTTCAATCTGTTGCCAACATCTCCCAGTTCTACTTCTTAAAATGGACCACGAAAAAGAAAGTGCCAAGCACATATCCTCACAGGCATCACTGTGGTCCAAACTCCCATCACCTGCCAGCCCAGTTATTTTGGAAGCCTTCCAGATGGTCACCCCGCTTTATTTAGTGTATTTGCAGCACATCAACCAGAATGAACGTGTTAAAAATACGTCTGATCATGTCACTACTTTGTTCAAAATCATCATGGCCACCCACCTTAAAGGCCAAAGTCTTTCCAACATTGGGCAAAAGGATTCTCTACCAGCTGTCTCCTGCCCCACTCCACATCCTCCTTCCCCCTTGGCCTGCCCAGCTTCACCTGCACAAGCCTCCTTGCTCTTCCTAGAACATGTCAGGATCCTCCTCGGGGTTTCTATATCTCTCCCTGGGCCGCTCTCCCCCATGTCTTTCCAGATATTTACATGATTCATGTTCTCATTGCATCTCCAGAGACTTACCTCACTCACTGTCTCACTTTCCTCCGGGCTGATTTATATGAGGCTGTCCCCAGCCACACCATCTACAAGGACAGTATCTACCTGCCCCATTCCCAGCATTCCCTGCTTTCACTGCTCTGGATTTATCCATCGAGCATATCACTAAGTACATCGTTTATTTGCTCATCGTCTGCCCTCTTCCACAAAATGTCTCGAATACGATGGCAGAGCTTTTTATTTGTTTTCTACTGGTATCCTCAGTATCTAGAACTGTGTATTTGTTCAATGAATGAATGAATGAATGAATGAATGAATGATGGATTGGTGAGAGAAGAAATAGGCCTTGCACGCTGTGGGTAGCTATCAGAGTTTTGTAGGAAGAATGGAGCACTCTATTTAATCTGGTGAATCCACTGAGTGAATGTCCCTTAAGAGAGCTACGCATTTCTTTTAAGTCATACAAATAAATGTATCCTTCGAAGTTGAAAAGTGTAGGGAGGAAAGGGGTAGAATGAGAGTTTATAATAGGGGACACTGGCACAGACGGAGTGAAAGGAGAACTTCTCTGAGAAAGCAACATTCAAGTAGACAGACAGCGAAAGCTTATACCGAAGTTAGGTAGGTAGGGAGTGGGGGAGAAAGGACTTCATGCAGAGAGAACAGCTTGTGCAAAGGCCCTGAAGCTGGAAAGCTCCATGAACTAAAGAAGGTCAAGATGATGGTATTGAAAAGAGCAAAGGAGCAGGGTGAGCTAGGTCACCCAGGTCACATGTCTGTATTAGATTAAGTTTAAATAGCTGTTTTAATTACCAATCTGGAACTTTTCTCTAATGGAAGAATGAATAGCTTACACCTTTTAAAAGAATTTCCATCCCGAGTAAATAGTGAATGTGGATGGGGTGGAGAAGAGAAGTTACAACTGAGAGTAGAAAGCCTTCTCAATACCCTGAGAATATAACCTGAGCACCACTGTCTGCCCAGAACTTGAAGTTGGAAGTGGGTGTCCCTGGTGGATTTCTGTGGATGCTAGTTCAATTTAAAATTTTTTTCTTTCATCGTTATTTTATTATTTATTTTCTGCCTGCAGCGAAGAACTGAAGATCTCCCCAACCAGAAAAATTTCCCCTCTGGATAAGCATTTCAGGTTTTAATATGGGTTGTGTGATGGGTTTAATTGAAAGGCTGGTGATCCAGGTTGAAAAGGCCCATGGGTGCTAATATCCGCAGGTGTCTTTATGTAGGTTTAGAAGGACCGGAGACGATTTGCTTTCAGCTAAGGAAACGTGGAAGATTATATAAGTATTACTTGTTTTTAGGGTTGTTTTTTTTTTTTTTAATCTCCTCTCCTCCCTCCCCCTTCTCGTTCCACTCTCCTCTATCACCACTCTCCTTGGAGTTAAAGAGGAGAGCCAAAAAAGGTCAGCCACAGACAGACGAAATGGTCCCCGGACTGCTGCCCTATGGTCTCGGCAATGAAAGAAAAACTGGCCAAAGGTCATGCTTTGGATGAAGGTAGTGAGTGGCTCAGCGTCTTGGGTAGAAACCAGGACGGGAAGAGTCGCTGAGAGAAGTGGGCCCAGGGCAAACCGGCTGTGGGTGGTGGGGAGCCAGCTCCAGCCCATCCATGCATCCCATTCCAATATCAATCCCTTCCCACCGGGGAGGCGGCCTTCCGTCCCCGGCCCCCGCCGAGAGGTGGAGGCAGACAGACCCCTTGTGAAAGGCTCCACGACCCAGAGTCGGGCGACACGCAGGTTCTGGCGGAAAGTTGGCAGCCACCGCCCCCTCTCCCGTCTCCCTGCCCGACACCCCACCCCTCTCCGGGCGCTACGGCGGCGGTGGGGGTGGGGGGAACTGGCCTAGTGTTCTGGAACAGCTGCAGCCGGCGCTGGGCCCGCCTGGAATGCGGGAACAGGCTGCGCACCAGGACTTTTATGGAAACTTGCTGGTGGAGACGGCGGCGGCGGCGGCGGCAGCCAGAGGGCTCCCAGCGGCCGGAGCGGCAGCGGCAGCGGCCGGAGCGCCCAGACCCCCGCCCACTCCCAAGCGCAGGACGCGCACAGCCTCTCTGCGCGCATCGAGGACCCTAGCTCGTCGCCGGCTCCTGGCGGGTGAGAGGAGTCGGGGAACTGGGGCGGGGGCGGAGGCGGCTGACCGGGAGGGGTCGGGGCCCCGCGGGGGCGGGGGCCGCAGGGAGACGCGCCCCCCTCCCGGCTCCCGGCGGGGCTGCGGCCAGCTGGGGCGGCGCGCCCGGCCCGGCCCGGCCCGGCCCGGCCGGTCCTGCGGGCTCGGTGGGGTGGCGGCCCGGTGTCTGGCCGCGCGAACCGGCCTTTGGCTCTGGCGGCAGTTCCCTCTCCCGCCGCCCCTGCTTTCAGCTCCCCTCGCGCCGGGTCGGCCGAGTTGCATTCGGGCGCTTTCTCCACTCCTGCAGGGAAGAGCCCCCCGCGAGCGGCGTGGGTGCAGTCCCTTCGCTCTACCTTTGGGGTCCAAGCGGGTATAAAGTTTAGTGTCGTCCCCCACCCACCACGTGCCCCCGGCGCGGTCTCTACCCCGCGATGCCTGCTGATTTTAAGAGAAATCTTTTCCTGGTCTGCCCCTGCGGAGGCTGGGGAGTGAAATGTGCTTTAACAGCCTACCATCCACCCCCTCCCTCCAAAGTACGGTTTGGAGGCGATTTTGTCTGAGCTGGGATGTTGGGGTGCATGACGTGGTCACCTCCTGAGACCTCCCCTGTCCCTCTGCGTTTTCCAAATGCGAAGCCATTCCAACTGTTGATAAACTGTGAGATGCTCTACGGTGCTAAAAATGTATTGGCATTTGTAAGGAAAATAACCAAGTTCAGAGGTTAGTTGATTGTCGCAGGGCTTCGTTTTATATTTATTTAAGGTCCATAAGGCGAACAAAGAGAGTTGGGGGGAGGGTGCGGTGGAGAGAGAGCGAGAACAAGGTAAAAAATAGCATAAGGAGGTGTCCTAACAAAATGTCTGTCCTAGGGAGAGAGGCAGGTAGGAAAATGAAGTGAGCCGTAAGAAAGAAAGAGTTCCAAGAGCAAAGCAATGGCAGCATCATTCATCAGCTCAATTTTGTTAATGAATTCATATAACGGGCCCATTGGCCTGCGAGTCACAACATAACTATGTGTTGGGCAGTACCATTAAGTAAACCTGAGTATTTATACCATCTTAGTCACACGTCATCAAGTGAACCTCATTATTCCCCCCCCTCCAGTCCTTGTACAGCTTAAATAACTGCCATCAGAAAACTCAGACGACACAGAAGTCCCTGAAATTCTTTTGACTTTGAGGTGTGCAAAAGTGGAAAAATGCATCATCAGATTGAGTGACAGTTTTCTGGGGAGATGTGTTTAATATAAATGAAATTTGATTATTTAATATAATTAGTTCAGATTCATACTTACAGGTATTAGGCCATTTTTGAAACTCTTTTATATTTTGACTGGAATAATTTAAATAAAAATGTGGGGAATTGTGTATTTGATCTGCAACAACTTCTTTAAGGAGCCCTAAACAAAACCCACAACAAAATTAAATCCAGTTTCCCTCAATACAGTATTGGTGTAATTGTTTTAGTGGAAGATTCACATTTCTAAAACCATTTTAGGCGGAACTGTAGTGAATAGCAATTTTTCTTGCTCACCTTCAATGGAATCTGTGCTATTTTTGAAAATTTGATATGTAAGACTGATCATTGTCAAAATGTATGTCATCTTGAGATGGCTATATTTAGCATCAACAAAAGAATGCCTTATCTAGGCTTCTGAACAGTATTTTTCCCCTGAAATTACACTTAAAGTATTTAGGTTAGGGTTTCATTTGTGAACAGAATGAAAACTGGGTATGTATATTTGGAAGAGATTAATTGGGGATTTAGATTGCTTAGAACCAAAGTGACCTAAAATTACATACTTCATTTAGGGAATTAAAAAAACCCTACTGTAATTTTTAAAACACCATAAAGGCAAATAAAGGTATTGTTTAAATAAAAACACATGCCTGTAAGAAAGAAAACAGTGCAATAAATGTAGAAAAGTAGACAGGGAGATGTCTAAAAGTTTTTTATGGAAGAGAGGACTCAGTACATTTTATAGTATGTAGGCCGTATACACACAAAAAATAACTTGGTAGTCTACTTTATAATTTAGAGGGAAAATGACCTACAACAATTTTTTAAAATATTTTTTTATTTAACAGAGAGAGAGAGATCACAAGTTGGCAGTGAGGCAGGCAGAGAGGGGGGTGGGGAAGCAGGCTCCCCGCTGAGCAGAGCCCAACTCGGGGCTGGATCCCAGGACCCTGAGACCATGACCCGAGCTGAAGGCAGAGGCTTAACCCATTGAGCCACCCAGGTGCCCTGACCTACAATATTCTTAATAACTTCACCTATTTCTGTTCTTTAATCAGCTTGTGCTCTGTATCACCTGTGTAGTTTCTTTCATGCTCTCTTCTGGTTTTGTAATTGCAAAATCACATATTGTTTACATACACTTGGAATTGTTATATTTTCTCTTTCTGTTTAAATATTCAGGGCTTGTTTGGCCGGACTTAGGGTGGTGTACTTTCTACTGTCTAAGATGAGTGGATTTTTTTCCCTGAAATCCAACTTACTTAACTTCTAGTAAAATTTGTGTTTGTTTGTTTGTTCTAAAGTCAATATAACCATATTATATTTATGGTTAAAAATGATTAAGAATGGAAAAGGGGACTTTCAAAACGGGACACATGTACCGTTAGTGTTTTGATACGTTTCTCCTTGTCCCCGTGCACAGGACTTTTTTCTCGAGTTGCTGTATCTCCGGGAAGCCGTGTGTGCACGCCCCCAGTGCAGTCTCTGCCATCCAGTACGTGTTCAGTACCTCTTCTTTTTCTCCCCATGCCTCCTTTTGTTTTTTTCCTTCTTGTCAGCTCCTTTTTGCTATCAGATTAGAAGACAGATTGGGGCTCCCTGGGCCACGTTTTGAGGTTGGTGAAACTTCACCTTTCTCTCTGGGCCTCGTTCTTGTCCTTTCCTCCCCTTTGCCTGTGCCTCCTCCATTCAGGCCAAACTAGGCCTCCCTTTGTCTCTCTATTTTCTCAGTGCTGCCTGTTCCTTTAGATCAGGGGCTGCAAATTGGCAGCCAGAAAGCCACCTGCAGCCACAAGCCTGGTTACAAATTGGTACATTTTATGATAAAATAAGGATTTCCAGCCTCTCCTGAAAAACTGGGTCATTTCTGCATAGCAGCAGTACCCTGGGACGAAGTAGTTGCTCCTCCCTCAGGGCACACATACCCCTTTTGACACCGGCTCCACTGTTCCAGGTTACCTTACAACCAGCCGTCACTCATTCACATTGCCTGTCGGTGACACTGCCCTGCATTATCTCACAGTTCCGTCGCCTGACCCTGAACTCTTGAGTATGCAGTAGCCCGATGGAAGTGTGAGGCAGGTCTGGAGCCGTGATAGGATGGGAAGTCTGGACCGGGCATTAGGAACCTGGACTTGAAATGCTGTAGATGTGTTTGGGTTAGCAGTCCTTCTCGCAGATGATAGGATCACGGGAATGAGAAGTTAGCATTCACTGGCACTAACTGCTTGTGTTAGTTGGAGCTAGAAGGCACCATGTGTAACTAAACTAAAACATTTTAGCTGCTGGGATTTCAGAAAGCACAGGGTAGGTATTTCGGGGAAAGAAATCTTTCCCAGAACTCTTAAAATATCCTCCTCTCTCTCCACCCTAGAAGTGTTCAGGAGAGTTTTGTTTTGTTTTTAAACCTTCTAGAGATTGGCCCTAAAGAGGAGTTAACTGCTGTTCCTCTTCTGCCTCCCCACCCTCCCTTTGTTTGGAGCCCGATGTCTGGGTCTGTCCATTCCCAGCTGTGTCCTTCGTTGAAAGGCCATCATCCTCCACCTGCCCAGAGGGTCAGGCGGCCCGGGCGCCTCCAGAGATTACCACGTCCTTATGCTTGGGAAACCAGTTTCTGGTTTTTCACAATTTAATTTAAACCCATTTGATTTTATTTTCTGTTCATTCATGGATGCATCCTCATCATCAGCCCTCTTTTTGGAGATGCTGATCGAAAGTTTGACTTGGGCGGGCTTTGGATCAGGCAGTTTTTCTCTTATCTCTTTGTCATTCATCCTCTCACGCCAGTATGAATTGGTTTACACTGTGTTCTAGTTGTTGTGTGAGACACTGAGGATAAAAAACAGCAGAGCAGCATTCTTTTAAGGGGCGTATAATATGGTGAATGCTCTTTGAAAACTATCATATACTTTCATATGAGAGCAAAGTGTTATACATTATTAATAGAGAAGAAAATCAAAGGTTGAAAATAAGATTCTTGGTTATCAGTGAGGAATTGTTTATTGGTGGGAGGAAAAAAATCTCATTATTTGGAATAGGTAAAATATTTTTGAATTATGACAAGGTTTATGGTTGGCTTTATATTTTGATTTAGCTTATTAAATTTTATTTGTTTATTTGACAGAGAGCACAAACGGGGAGAGAGGGTAGAGGGAGAAGCAGATTCCCCAAAGAGTGGGGAGCCTGATGTGGGGCTCGATCCTAGGACCCTGGAATCATGACCTGAGCCAAAGGCAGATGCTTACCCAACTGAGCCACCCAGGTGCCTCATATAATATTTTTAAAGTTTAAGGTTATAATGTTCATTATAAATGTAATAAAGTTACATTGTATTTAAGTGTATATTTCTGCCATAGTGAAAAATGATAAAAATTTGGGCTCACATTTTATAAAGCTCAAAACAACATTTGTTCAAAGACTGTAAAGAGGTAGGTTTTAACATTTATTTGTAGTATACAGTTAAGTGTTCTCAAATCTTTTCTTTTTTAAAGACTTTATTTATTTATATGACAGAGAGCTAGAGAGCACAAGCAGGCAGAGCAGCAGGCAGAGGGAGAGGAAGAAGCAGGCTCCCCCCTGAGCAGGGACCCCAATGTGGGACATGATCCCAGGACCCTGGGATTAAGTCCTGAGACAAAGGCTGATGCCCAAATGACTGAACCACCCAGACGCCCCAAGTGTTCTAAAATCTTAAAGGAATGCCTGGGTGGCTCAGTCAGTTAAGCGTCTACCTTTAGCTCAGGTCATGATCCCAAAGTCCTGAGATTGAGCCCCACGTCAAGCCCTGCTCAGCAGGGAATCTGCTTCTCCATCTCCCCCTCCCCCTGTTCATGCTCTCTTGGGCACTCTCTCTCTCTCTCAAATAAATAAAATCTTAAAAAATAAAATCTTCTTAAAAGCTGAGACCAAGAATTTACTTGAATTTAATGAAATGCAGATTTAAAGCTGTCCGTCTTGACGGTCTGTTCCTTGAGAAAGGAGATAACACATTAACACAATGAAACAGTTATTATAAATGATAGCTATGATTTAAAATTCTTTTCTTGATTGCTGGATTATTTGCTGTCTTGGAATATTTTAATTGCATGTCTAAAAAGGAAAATTAATTAAATTTAGAAAATACGGAAGTCAAACATAGATCCAGGATCCAGTGAGATTCTAGGACCGAAATACTAACATGCATATTTTTAGATCCATTGTACTTAATACTACATTCTACTACAAGACTTACATATTGTCTCACAGCTTGAGCTTCACACCTTAATATCCAGCCTGGAAATTGTAACAGCCCAAAATTATACTCTGTTCTTGAACACATTTTATCAAGCTATGAAGTCATCTTCAAAAGCTTCTTGAAGCTTATCTCACTAATTGCTATGCTTGTTGATGCCAATATTAATATTACCATTGAGCATGTTCTATATATGTTTCAGGTACTTAAATTAGGTGAAAATGGAGAAAGATACGGTGAAGTGAGTAGTTGAGTAACAGTCAGGAAACCTGGAGTCTAGTTCCTTGTTCTGTGACTGAACAGCTTTGCAACCTGGATAAGTCACTGAATCTCTTTGCGGCTATTTTTTCATGTGGTAAATGAAGGGGTTGGACTAAGTGATCTTTTTTGTTTGTTTTTTAAGATTTATTTGAGAGAGTGTGCGTGTGCATGGGCCCATATGTGCGAGTCAGGGGAAGGGCAGAGGGCAAGAATCTTATACCGAGCTCAATCCCAAGACCCATGAGATCACGACCTGAGCCAAAACCAAGAGTCCGATGCTTAACCGACTGAGCCATCCAAGCACCCTAGACTAAGTGATCTTTAAGGTCCTTCAATAATGAGCTCTAAAAATTCATGATTTTTTAAAAAAAATATTTATTTATTTGACAGAGAGCACTAGCAAGGGGAAAAAGAGAGGGAGAATCAAGTTTCCTGCAGAGCAGGGAGCCTAATGCAGGCTCAATCCCAGGATCCTGGGGTCATGACCTGAGCCAAAGGCAGACACTTAACTGACTGAGCCACCCAGGTGCCCCCAAATCCATAATTCTTAATCCATGTATAAACAGACCCCAAATGTAATTCTGAAAGGTAGTAAAACCTGTTCAAAACTCTACTCATTTTCTTCAAACATATTTTCAAATTTAATCTCAATGGTAACTCTGTCTACTCATTCGCTCAAGCCAGAAACTTTGAGTTAATTCTTTCACAGTATTCGTCTTCTCTCCTCTCCCTTTCCGGATCTAACTGGCCAAAGTTCTTGCAGTAGTACCTTGGCTGCAAGGTAAATTCCCTGGATTCAGGGACTTAGTGTGTTGGTTCACTCTCATCCTTCCACAGCCTACAATAGTGCCTGGCCTATAGTAGGAGCTTGATAAACCCTGGTTAAATAAGTGGATGAATGGGCCACCATGTCCTGTCAATTCCACTTCTGAAACATCTCTTGCAACTTTTCATTCGTAATGCCACTGTCTTAATTCAGGCTCTTGTCTCGCCAAGAGCACTGTGCTTGTACTCTTCCCTGTAGCCTTCCCCCATTTAGTCCAATTTTTTTTTGCATGGCTGGCAGAGGGCTTTTTCTTTCTAGAATACATATCTGATTCAGATTCTTTTTTTTTTTTTTAAAGATTTTATTTATTTATTTGACAGAGAGCGAGAGCAGGAACACAAGCAGGGGTAGTGGGGGAGGGAGCTGAGCGGGGAGCCCCATGTGGGGCTCAATCCCAGGACCTTGGGACCATGACCTGAGCTGAAGGTAGACGCTTAACGACTGAGCTACCCAGGTGTCCCTGATCCACGTTCTTGCTTTAAAAATTCCTTTTTTGGATCCTCAATGCCTAGTTTAGATCAAGTCTAAGCTTTCTTAATAAGACATGTAGGAATCTTCCCAGTACATGGCCAACCTTTCCAGTTTCACATGGATTTGCTGGATAACCTACAGCTCCCCAAATTTGTAATGAGTCATCAGGCATTGGTGTTTTTATTCATGTTGGTTCTTCTGTCTGAATGTGTAGAATCCCATTTATCTTAAATCTATTTGTCTTTCAAAGTCTAAATCGAATGTCACCATCTCTGTGTAACTTTCCTTAAGGCCAGCCCCCTCCTTCACCCCACTGTTGTCTTTTCCACAACTTTTCCATGTTTCTATAGCCCTGTATATATACTGCTATTATAGTACTTAATACTTTGTGTTATAATTATTTCTGGTCCCATCTATTTCACCGAACAAAGGTACGTGACTTCAAAGGCTTTTTCATACATTTTGTATCCTATTGCCACACATAATGTCTGGTACAAAGTATGTTCTCTTTCTCATAAAAATACTATATTGTAAATACAAACCAAATATGTCAAAATTGAAAAAAATGGAGCCTTTCTGATAAATCGTTTAACAATATGCTATAGGCTGTAGTAATATTACAATACAGTCTCTGAAATCTATAATGTGTACTTAGTTGTCTTCATTTGACATGAATGATTAATATGTTAGAACAGAATTAAATCCCATCATCATCCCAGCCTTCTTTATTATGGCCAAGCTCTAGCTGATGAGCTACATGTTTAGCCTTATCTTTTGGTGTTTTCTCTCTACTCATTCTTCATAACAATTCATCTGTGCCTGTGATGGTGAACACTGAACAGTGCAGAGGGACTGGATTGTTGTGTTGCTGCTGCCCCCTGAAGGTGGCCAGGGGCATTGCATCTGCCTGTGCTGGCTGAAGAAAAGCCACTTAATACTAGGTTAAGAAAAAGGCTATGAGATTCCCCATATAAAATCCTTTGACATTCAGGTTACTGAGTATAGGAATTAAGTTATTAAAATAACTTCATTTAGCATTCTAAAACAGTGATGGGAGTGCTCAGTCCAACTACTTTGTGGAATGAGAACTGACGAACGTTCTTTCCTGTAATTCAGCCAATCTCAGAATGTGGTTTTAGAATACCTAGGAGTCCCCAGGAGCCTTTAGGAGCCCCTGAAGCCCTTCCTTTTCCAATTACATGTCTGTATGAGGCCATATCTTTAAATACTTAGAACAGCATATCACAATAGTTTGAATGCAGAAGCAGGTATGAGAATGTATCTGTCTCTTATTAAACCAGAATTAAAGAGATGTGCAAAAATATAAAACAATGTTACTTTACTATATTTATTTTGAAAAAGTTATTTTTCATAAAATGTTTGTGTTGATATATAACGGGTTTGTTATTATTTTAAATGATTCTCTTGGGAAGACTTTAAAGTAACCACTCAAAAAAAACTTGTAAGTACCTATTTGATGAAGTCATTAATAAGATTAAGTTCCATATGTAAATAAAATGTGAGAATTTTTTTAATGTAAGGATTTTTTTTTAAGCTGCAGTACATTGCAGGGAAGACCTGGGGTCTCTTTACTGAATAAAGAAGAGTGGGAAGAATCTTTTAATTTACAAAACATTAAATATCTGTAGATATAATCTATACAAAAGTTCTCTAAGGCTTCTCTATATGGCACAGACATTAATCCCTGAACTCAAAAAGTTTGAGAACCACTCCTCTAAATCATAGCCTTTCTTCTACTGGAGGCATTTTTTTTTTTTTAAACATCAGAGAACTTATTTTTATATGTGTTCACACTTTCAGAAGTTATTTAAATGAGTCATTTTTAACTAAAAATGTTAGCCTCATTATATTGGTAATTATCTTTTATCCCATATAGATTATGAGCTCCATAAAAAGATATCTTAGGGACGCCTGGGTGGCTCAGTGGGTTAAGGCCCTGCCTTTAGCTCAGGTCATGATCTCAGAGTCCTGGGATCGAGTCCCACATCGGGCTCTCTGCTCCTCGGGGAACCTGCTTCCCTCTCTCTCTGCCTGCCTCTCTGCCTACTTGTGATCTCAGTCTATCAAACAAATAAATAAAATCTTTAAAAAATAAATAAATAAACAATAAAAATAAAACCCCCAAGACATACTTATGTGTTGTGCTGCACGAGATGTACAAAGTAAATGAAGCAGACTTCATATTGTTGAAGATGATGGAGAAGGTGAGTGATCGTTGAAGTTTCTTGATGGGCATGTGAGGGTATGTTATATTAGTCTAATTTTGTACACGTCTGAAATTTCCTTAATAAAAAGGTAAAGAAGATAGATTAGAGTGATGGGTCTGGGATGTTTAACCATATAAAAATTTTTAAAGTTTATGCTGGGTATACCTAGAAGCCTAAGCACATTTAGAGGTCTCAAGAGACTGAAGGAGAGAAAACATTCATGCTTAGGGTTTACTGGGAGAAAATCGCAATTTCTACTACAATTAGTTTGGGAAAATACTTAACTGGTAAAAAAAAGTGGCTTAAGAATTGTCTTGGAAGAGGGCACCTGGCTGGCTCTGATGGAGGAGCATGGGACTCTTGATCCTGAGGTCAGGAGTTTGAGCCCCACAGTGGGTGTAGACATTATTAAATAAATAAAAGCTTAGGAAAAAAAAAAAAAAAGAATCCTCTTGGAGGTGGAGATGAATGTGTATGTTAGGTGAGAGGTTGAAGGACCGAGAAGGGAAACCATGCCTGGGGGAGTGTGCAGAAGGCTTCACAAGCCCAGGTGAGAATCTTCATTGTGATCCGTGCTGCCCCATACAGTTCTTGTGTTCAGAACTGGAGCGATAGGCCAGAGTTCAGGAGCACAGAGACGTAGGGGATGTGGTGGTGAAGTAGGTGAGCCTGATGAAGACAGAAAGAGGATGACTTGTTACCGTACTAGAAATCAAAGGAATCATGGCTACAAGTGACACTGAAAACTTTTTTGAACCTCGTTTTACTAATTATGTATACTTAAAATCATTATTCTGATAATATGTAACCAGTTTCTTAACTTTGAAGAAACTGCATTAAAACAGTTTCCCTCTAGAAACTGAAGTAACTTTATGTACTTACCACACTTGGATTCTGGGACCTATGGATAAGACTTGATAATTTGAAAATGTTTATTAGGATTCTGAAGAAGAGGAAACTGTTAAAATGATACTTTGAATTTTAATAGCTTCTTATCTTGTAAGTTTATTAATCAAAATGACAGTAATATGTGTGAATACTAAATATATGAGTATTTGGTAACTCTAATTATATGAAATTAAAGGAGGGCGTGGGGTCTCTCTTCTAAATGGGCAAATTCCACGTTTGTAGACTAGCAGATGAAATGTTGACTAGTAGCATATAAAAAAGCATGATAGTGAGAGGCAATGATAAAATTAGTCTAAGATTGAATGGATATTTGGATTTTGAGAATATGTGCCCAAAAGATTAGATTGAAAATCTTCTGTAACTGTCTAATAGCAGATTTTAACCCAAGTACAGTCAGTTCATTAAGGAAATAAAAGTTGGGTCAAAGGAATGGGATCTTTTAGACTATTCAGTTTTGATGATTACTACATGGATATTAAAACTCTTTCCATGATAGCTTTTGGGATTTATTTTTAATTATAACTTATTATTTAATGGGCATTGAGACAGGCACTGGAGAAGAGCCAATCTGCTATAACCTGGGAAAGGAGCATAAAGTCTACCAGATGGACAGGTGAACATCTGGGAGGATGTAAGAGAAGTGCAAACAGTAGTCTGAGAATGGAGGTCATTATCTTGGGGATCTAACTGGAAGGGGGAGGTATGGTGCATGTTGCCTTCCAATTTTATATCAGAGATGGTTGATGTTAGAATTTTACCCATGTTGGGGCGCCTGGGTGGCTCAGTCTATTAAGCATCCAACTCTTGATTTCAGCTCAGGTCATGATCTCAGGGTCGTAAGATTGAGCCCCACATCGGGCTCTGCACTCAGTAGCAAATCTGCTTGAGATTCTCTCTTTCTGTGTCTTTCCATATCTCCCTCTGCCCATCTATATCTCCCTCAATTAAATAAATAATTCATTTTTGGGTATTTATTAACTGAGGATTTTATTTATTTATTTGACAGAGAGAGACACAGTGAGAGAGGGAACACAGGCAGGGGGAGTGGGAGAGGGAGAAGCAGACCTCCCACAGAGCAGGGAGACTGATCCCAGGACCCTGGGATCATGACCCAAGCCGAAGGCAGACACCTAACGACTGAGCCACCCAGGTGCCCCATCTTTTTCTTTTGTTTTTTTTTTTAAAGAACCCTACCTTGCCTGTAGATAGTAAAACAGACTGGACCATTAAAAATTCTGTTCCAAGGCTTTTGTTGAGAGTTTGGGCCAAGGGACTCTTAATAGCATATGAGACTAGGGATAGTGTCTGTCTGTTCATTGAACTGTATTTCTCAATGCTCAGCAGAGTGCCTGGCACATAGCAGATGCTTAATAAATATTTGTGTAATAACTGGTTTGTTCTATTTATATTGTATTCCTGCATGATGAAGATCATAATGATAGTAATAAATTATATCCCAAAAGCTTTAACTGTTTACAAAGTACTTCACCTTGAAGTTGGCAGGATTTACTTATGCAGTAAATAGTGATTATGTATGTCTTCTGTATGCCAGGCACATGCCACGGGTAATGGACACAGTAGTGCATAAACTACCGTCTGTACTCTCAAAGAGCTCACACTCTGGTAGAGAGGTAGTCAGGAAAGTGGTTCATTACCATACATTATGGTAAGTGCTAGAGTCAGGGTAAGCATGAGGGTACAATGGAAACACACACAGGGAAGCACATAGTCCAGTCTTGTGGGGTCAAGGAAGACTTGCTGGAGAAAAATGACTATCGAAAACCTAAAAGATGAGGAGGAGTTAGTGAAGAACTTTAAGCTGAGGGAGCTAGCTGTGCAAAGGCTGGAGGTATGCCAATTTTTCCTTGTGGATGATAGCATGAGAGGAAAGTGTGGACAGAGATGTGGCTAACAAGGCAATGAGAACTACCAAAATGTATTACATCGCTGAATAAAAAGTGTAGAGTGAGAAGAAAAGGGCAAAGACTGAAACATGTGGGCAGACCACATCAAAGAAGTGGAGAGAGGCAGAGCAGCCCTCAGAAGAGACAGAAGGAATGGGCGGAGACATGGAGGAACAGGGAGAGAGCGGTGTCATGTGCCAAGGGAGGAGGATTTCCCAGTGGAGGAGTGCCTGAGAATGTCAGACGCAGTCTTGACATTCTGAAGGAGGGAACTGTCCATTTTATTGGGCAGTGTAATGAGAAAGGTATTGTTGTGCTCAATGAAACAAGTTCACAGAAGTAAACTGGCTTGTCCAAGACCAGGCATCTAATAAGGAGCCCAAACAGAATCCCTAATACAAGTTTTCTGGGTCTAACTCCAGTGCTTCCTCCACCATCGCGGTGTTCCTAATGTGACTGGAAAATCAGCAGTTTCCTGAGAAAGTGTCATCAGGATATAATTTTGAACATTTTGCTACAAAGGTCCTTAAGCAACAAAAGCTCTAGTTGAATACTTTGGAAGACTTCAAAATATGTTTATTAACCTTTTGCCAAATTTAATACATCGCTTTAAACATTTTTATATGAGAGGAGGTTTATGAAAAATTAGGACAAGATTGAACCTGAATATGCAGTTTTAAAAGCTGAAGTGTTGTTAACAGTGTTTTGTATTAGTTTCAGGTGTACAACATATTTATTCAACAATTCTATTCATTATTCAGTGTTCACCATGATATGGGGGTACTCAACCATTTGTCACCATATTTACTGTGTTCCCTATAGAGTGCTTTTTATCCCGTGACTTATTTATTTTATAACTGGAGTTTGTACTTCTTAATTCCCTTTATGTATTGGGCCCATCCCTCTACATGCCTCCCCCGCCCTGGCAACTACTGGTTTATTCTCTGTTTTTGAGAGTTTACTGGGTTTGTTTCTTTATTCATCTGGGTTTTTTTTTTTTTTTAGATTCCACATATATAAGTGAAATCATATGGTATATCTCTTTCTCTGATTTATTTCACTTAGCATAATGCCCTGTAAACCCATCTGTGTTGTCACAAATGGTAAGATCTCATTCTTTTTTATGCCTGAGTAATATTCCTCTGTGTGTTTTGTGTGTGTGTGTGTGTGTATCTTCACATTTCTTTATCCATCCACACAGTGATGGACACGTGGGTTGCTTCCATATCTTGGGAATTGTAAATAATGCTGCAGTAAACATAAGGGTGCATTTATCTTTCTGAATTAGATATGACCATTAGAATGACAAACACTGGAATCTCCATGCCATCTTTCACAGTGGCGGCGCTGGTTTGCATTCCCGCCAGCAGTGCATTAAGGTTACGTCTTCTCCATATTCTCACCAACACTTATTTCTTATCTTTTTGAAACTTGGTCATTTTGACAGGTGTGAGGTTATAGCTCACTGGGGTTTTGATTTGCATTCCGTGATGATTTGATGTTGAGCATCTTTTCATGTGTCTGTTGGCCCTCTGTACATCTTTGAAAAAATGTCCTTTTGGGTCCTCTGCCCATCTTTCAATTAGATTGTTTGTTTTTTTGATGTTGAATTGTATAATTTCTTTATATATTTTGAATATTAACCCCTTATTGCATATGTCATTTGCAAATATCTTCTCCCATTCAGTGAGTTGCCTTTTTGATGGTTGATGGTTTCCTTCATTGTTTTGGTGTAATCCCAAGAGCTTATTTTTGCTTAGTTTCCCTTGCTTGAGGAGACTTACCCATAAATATGTTGCTGGGGCGATTTCCAAGAGATCACTGCTTTTGTTTTCTTCCATGCATTTTATGGTTTCAGGTCAGGTCTCACGTTTAGGTCTTTAATCCATTTTGAGTTTATTTTTGTGTATGGTGTAAGAAAGAGAAGTTTCATTCTTTTGCATGTAGCTGTCCAGTTTTATCATCACCATTTATTTTCTCTCTTGTATGATCCTGCTTCCTTTGTTGTAAATTAATTGACCATGTAGGAGTGGCTTTATTTCTGTGGTCTCTATCCTGTTCTGTTCTATTGATCTACGTGTGTCTTTTTGTGCCAGTACCATACTATTTAGATTTCTACAGCTTGGTAATATGTTTTGAAATCTGGGATTGTGATACCTCCAGTTTTGTTGTTCTTTCTCAAGATTGCTTTAGCTATTTGAGGTCTAAAATAATTTTAGAATTATTTGTCTTAGTTCTATGAAAAAATGCTATTAGTATCTTGATACAGATTGCATTGAATCTGTAGATTGCTCTGTGTATGTTTTGGATGTTTTAATGATATTAACTCTTCCAATCCATGGGCATTATATCTTTCCGTTTGTTTGTGTTGTCCTCAATTTCTTTCATCAAAGTCTTATAGTTTTCAGCATACACAAAAATTAACTTCCTGGGTTAAATTTTTTCCCAGGTATTTTATTCTCTTTAGTGCATTTGTAAATGAAATTGTTTTCTTAATTTCTCTTTCTGCTACTTACTTATTAGTGTGTAGAAATGCAACAGATTGCTGTATGTTAATGATCTGAAATTTTTGTATCCTCATACACTTTGTATCACAAAAAACTATGATCATTTACATATTAGGCAGCTATTATTTAGTCCACGTTGGTCCCTAGTTGGCTGATACATGAGAGGGAGGCAGTTTGGGCAGAGTTGAGGTCACTGTGCCCTTCTGGGAGGAAGGGGCCAGAATATTTAGGACCTTGTGGAGAGAGGATGGAGAGGGTGATAGCATCAGAAAGGAGAGGATTTAAAGGAAATGGAAAACTTTCAGCTTAATGATCCATTCCTCGACTAAGTATCAGTACTGTGGGACTTCCTTCCACAGGAACTTCCTTGAAGAGTTTATGGTTCAGTGTTGAGATTCACTAACATGTGTGACACTCACATAATTTTTGAACATTTCAGTCTATGTCATGACTTTGTTGGAATCACATATACTTTAAAAATCCCTCATAAAATCAAAATCCTCACTGTCATACAATTAGAAGTGCGTTTGGTAACTATAAGAGTATACTTTTAAGTAATGTCTGCTAGATAAATTCAGACGCAATTTAGTAGAATGATAAGAGGTCATTCCTTAAGAGAATGACATTCATGTGAATATTGTTACTTGATTTTTCACTATCATTAATTACAACAATAAGAGTGCTAACTTGCATGTTGTTGGCTTGGGTACTTTTAAAATCAGAGAAAACAGTACCTGACTTTATCACATGTGAATGAATTCACTAAACGTATTCTAAACCACAGCCAGCTGAGTTAACTGCTTTCCATTCAGTACTTGAGAATCATTTAATAACCTAACTGTGGGATCTCCTCAACTCCAAGTAATTCTAAGATAATAACTGCTAGCACATATCAACTTAAAATGAAATAAATGTGCTTAAATAAAAATTGTGCTCTCATGGGGCAAAATACCAGCACCATGTTCTTCTGCCAGTTACCAACTCAAGACTACAAATTCATTAAATGTAGAGAATACTATCAGTCATGTCTTCTGAGCTTCCAGTATATTTCTACTGCTCAGAATTATGGTTCTCAAATAATTTGACTACACTAGTAGGTTAAACCTCCTAAGCTGATTGGTATTCCCCTCCCTTCACCAGTCACACCAGTTGTACTGTTTTCTTTTTCTTTCTTTCTTTCTTTTTTTTTTTTTTTACATCAGCATAATACAGTGGGTAAAACTGTAGAGTCTGGGGGCACCTGGGTGGCTTAGTGGGTTAAGCCTCTGCCTTTGGCTCAGGTCATGATCTCAGGGTCCTGGGATCGAGCCCCGCATCTGACTTTCTGCTCAGCGGGGAATCTGCTTCCTCCTCTCTGCCTGCCTCTCTGCCTACTTGTGATCTCTTGTCAAATAAATAAAATCTTTAATTTAAAAAAAAAGGGGGTGCCTGGGTGGCTCAGTGAGTTGGGGCCTCTGCCTTCGGCTCAGGTCATGATCCCAGGGTCCTAAGATCGAGCCCTGTCGGGCTCTCTTCTAGGCAGCGAGCCTGCTTCCCTCCTTCTCTCTCTGCCTGCCTCTCTGCCTACTTGTGATCTCTGTCTGTGAAATAAATAAATAAAATCTTAAAAAAAAAAAAAGACTGCAGACTCTGTAGTCAGACAACCTGTTGTATCCTGTGTCCAGTACTCGTTACTTGTGTGGTCCTGAGCAAGTTACTTAACTTTCTAAGACTCAGTGTCCCATCTGTAACAGTTTACAGGCTTCAAACCTATTGATAAACTCAAAGATATTATTTTTGTCTTGATATTTTAAGAATTTTTAAATTACTGGGCTTGGAAATTTTGAGAGTCTTTACCTGAAAGGATTATTGAGGGGAGTGGATGAAATAATGCTTTTTAAACACTTGGCACGTTTCCTGGCACACAGTAAAGTCTCCATAAAATGTTAGCTTGGATTATTAATATCATTTTATTCATATGTGATCAAAGGATTTATTAGTGAGATAGTCAGTTTCGATAAGACAATACAACCATGGACTGTGGAACAGAATTCTTTCTTGTGAAGTTACTGATCCAAACATAGTCAAATTCATACCTTTAACTTTAGCACAGGAAGATAACTGGGTTAGCAATTGGAATATAATGCTTTTTCTACCAGGCAGAGTCACACCTTTTAAAAAATTATAAAGGAATCCTGGGGTGCCTGGGTGGCTCCATTGGTTGAGCCTCTGAGTCTTGATTTGGGCTCAGGTGGTGATCTCAGGGTTGTGAGATCAAGCCCTGTATTGGGCTCTGCGCTTAGTGTGGAGTCTGCGTCCCCCTCTCCCTCTAAATAAAATCTTTGAAGATAATAAAAAATGTAAAGGAACCCTATAGATATTTGCCAGCTTGTTTTTGAAAATTTTTTCTCTAACATGAAACTATTTGATAAATAGGAACGCTGCTGGTTTGTAATCTACACCTTAAAAGACAAGTCTGGGGATGTCTGGGTGGCTCAGTCAGTTCCTCTTGCTCAGGTCATGATCCTGGTGTCCTGGGATCAAGGCCCGCATTGGGCTCCTGTTCAGTGGGGAGTCTGCTTCTCCCTCTCCCTCTGCTGCTCTCTTTCTGTCAAATAAATAAATCTTTAAAAAAAAAGACAGGTCTGTAAGACAAAAAAAACAGTAAACTTACTTTGCTACAAGTTTTTTTTATCATCAAAATGCAGAACAGAGCAAATTCTGCAAAGGATCACTTATATTTTATTTTAAAAAGTTAAATTTAGGGGCGCCTGGGTGGCTCAGTTGGTTAAGCGATTGCCTTTGACTCAGGTCATGATCCTGGAGTCCCGGGATCGAGTCCTGCATCGGGCTCCCTGCTTGGCAGGGAGTCTGCTTCTCCAGCTGACCTCTCTAATGCTCTCTCTCATTCTCTCTCTCTCTCAAATAAATAAATAAAGTCTTTAGAAAAAAAAGTTAAAGTTAGTACTATTCAAATTTTCACAGACTTTCAGAGCTCAGAATACTGAAATGATATTTAAAGACTTTTGACTGGTTTTACTCATACTGATTTTAAAAATTAAGCTTATTTTATTCTGAATCTATAAATAAGTCAAGATATAATTTGAAGATTTAAAAAAAATTAAATGAAGGTAGCTGATTCATTTATTCTCCAGGACTATTCTTGACGGGCTAATTTTTCACCATCAGCAAACCACACAATTTTCTTTCATTTCACTGCACACACAGAGAAAAAATGTTCCCTAAATTTCCCTCTGGCCAGTTCATCCAGCTAAATTTATCAATCCCTATAATCTTATGTGAGATTGCTCAAAATTTCCTCTTGTCCTTTGGTATTACTCTTTTAGATTATATAAATAATATATTAATATGTGCTCACCAGCAGGGAAATGTAGGTTTTTACTGAAGATGGTAAAAAAAGGTCGTGAGGGAGACCATGAGTAATGAAATTGATCAAAACTATGGGTACCTACTAATGTTATGTATTGTTCTAGAATTTTTCACATATGTTATCTATTCCTAACTGGGAAGCACAGAATC
Source organism: Meles meles (assembly GCF_922984935.1). Classification (NCBI taxonomy): domain Eukaryota; kingdom Metazoa; phylum Chordata; class Mammalia; order Carnivora; family Mustelidae; genus Meles; species Meles meles. The sequence continues at coordinate 151,344,229 of NC_060066.1, read as the reverse complement.
AAAATTTGGATTTAGGTGTGATTATCAAATTGTGATCAAAGTGTGAGGCGTTAAAGGCTCACCTGTATTATTTATGGAGGCAGTGAAAATAGTGAAGTAATATATTTGAGCAAATTTGAAAAAACCATTCACAAATCTTGACAATCTATCATAATTTAGGAGCCCTAAAAGAAGAATGAGCCAGAAATCATTCTAAGGTTTGAGAAGCTAGGAGAATGAAGGGTAAGTTTTATTATATACAAGAAGAAATCTCTAATAGTTAACTCTAGATACGATAGAGTGACTCAGGTAAGAGCTCAGGACTAGAGCTATTTGTTATTTTTATCTCAGGCACACATTACTCACAAACCTTGGTAATGACACATAGTCACACGTGGCCTGCTTTTATTAGAAAGTATTATTAATAATGTAATAACCACCCACAGGCTCACTGAACAGTAAAAGTTAAGACTTTGTTGGTAATTTTATGGAATTGTGTCCCATCCACATCCATCATATTGTCTTCTTCCAGAGAGAAAACTTTAGCCCCAGATGGCTTCACTGGAATGTTCTTGGAAATATTTAAGGAAAAAGTGATATCAATTGTACATGAGGAAAGTCTTACAGAGAATTAAAGAAGAAATACTTCCCAACTCATTCTACGAGAGCAGTATTACTTTGTTAACAAAAGCAGATGTTACAAAAAAAGAAAACTACAGACCAGTATCTCCCATAAACATCGATACAAAACTTAACAAAATTTTATCAAATTGAATTTATCAGTCTGTTAAAAAGATAATGCGTCATGACCAAATAAAGTTTATCCTAGGAATGTAAAGTAGATTTAACGTCTGAAAAATAAATTAATCTATAATAAAAATAAAAACCATCTGATTATCTCGATACAGGAAAAGCATTAGATTAAATCCAACATTCATTTCTGAAATTACTCTTGCACAATAGGAATAGAAAGGAACTTAATCTCATACAGGGCATCTAAGAAAAATCTGTAGCTAAGATCATAGTTAATGGTGAAAGACTAATCATGTTTCTCCCAAGATCAGGAACAAGGCAAAGATGTCTGCTCCCCTCACTTCTATTTGACTTTGCATCGACTGTCCTATAGCCAGTATAGTCAGGCCAGAAAAAGAAATAAGAGACATCCAGATGGGAAGGGAAAAAGTAGAAATGCATTCATAGATGATATAATTGTGTATGTAGAAAATCTAGTGGAACCTACAAAAAAAAACTCTGGTGGAACCAGTAAGTTAGTTTAGCCATGCAGCAGTATATAAGATCAGAATATAAAAATATATTTCTAGGGGCACCTGGGTGGCTCAGTCAGTTGAGCCTCTGCCTTCAGCTCAGGTTATGATCCCGGGGTCCTGGGATCGAGTCCAGCATCGGGCTCCCTGCTCAGCGGGGAGTCTGCTTCTCCCTCTTCCTCTGCTCCACCCAGCCCCCAACTCATGCTGGCTCACTCTCTCTCTCTCAAATAAATAAATCTTTAAAAAATTTTATTTCTATATACTAGCAACAAATAATCATTGATTGAAATTTTAAAAAGTAACACCATTTATAATAGCATAAAATTATGGAATTATTTATGGATAATCTCACAGAATATGTGGAAGACCTGCATGGAAACTACAAAACATTTCTGAGAAAAAAAAACATAGAATATATAAATAAATGGAGAGTTGTATAGATAAGTAGAGTTAAAAATGGAGAATTCATGGCTTAGAAGACTCAAGATGTCATTACAGATTCAGTGCTGTCCCAATCAAAATCTCAGCAGGCATTTTTACAGAAATTGATTACCTGATTCTAAAATTTATATGTGAATTCAAAGGACTCAAATACAAGTTTAAAAAAGAACAAAGTCAGAATTACACTAACTTTTTCAAGGCTCATTATAATGTTCACTAATCAGACACCGGAGTAGCTCATTCGGTTAAGCATCCCAGTCTTGATTTTGACTCAGGTCTCAGGGTCCTGGGATCGAACCCAGGGTCAGGCTCCTTGCTCAGCGGGAAGCCTCTGTCTCCCTATCACACTCCCCATGCTTGTGTTCCCTCTCTCACCGTGTGTGTGTCTCTCTCTCTGTCAAATAAATAAAATCTTTAATAACAAAGAAGTTAAACACACATCTACCATAAGTCCTAGCCATTATACTTTACTTGAGAAATAAAAAAGCGTATGTTCACACAAAGACTTGTACATGAATATTCATAGCAATTTTATGTGTAATAGTAACTGTAAACAACCCAAATATCCATCACAGATTGTGGTATATTCATACAATGGAATAATATTCAGTACTAAAAAGGAATGAATCTTTGATATATATAACAACATGGATGAATCTCAGAAATAATTATGCTGGGTAAAGAAGCCTGGCAAAAGAGTACATACTATCTGATTCCATTTATAGAACATTTCATCTACAGTGGCCAAAAGCATACCTGCCTACGGATGGGGGTGGGAAAAGCAAGAAAAGGAGGGAGTTAAGGGGTCTGAGAAAAATTTTGTGGGTAAATATATGTTCTGTTATGGTGATGGTGTCACAGGTACATACATATGTCAGCTTATCAAATTGTGCACTTTTAAAAGTAGTTTATTGTATGTCAATTAGTAAAGCCTTTAAATTTTTTTAAGCCAATGGATAAAATTCTAAAAATTATTCAGTTCAGAATTAGGCAGAGAAACAGTAATAGAAGAAGAAAAAAAAGGCAAGCAAGAAGCAAATAGTAAAATGGTAGACTAAAGCCCACTGATATAAATAATAACATTAAATGTTAATGGACTAAATGCTGCAATTAAAAGATATTATCAGAATTGATTTTTCAAAAAACCAAGGTCCAATTATATGGACCAATATGAAGTAAATGGCTAGAAAATTATATACATCATTCAGGCTAAACTTAAAGTTAGTGTAGCTATTTTAATATCCAATAAGTTCAAGACAATAAGATCAAAAGAAAATTTCATATTGATGAAGGAGTCAATTCAAAAAGAAGATACTGTAATGCATATCCACTTTAAAAAGCTTGAAATTACATGAAAAAAATTGATGGAATTAAAGGAAGAAATAGCCAATTTCACATAGTTGAAGACTGTTAGAAGAGCTAGGCCACGCACAAAAAAATAATTAGTAAAGACACAGAAGATCTAAATAACACAATTAACTACCTTGATCTAGTTGATATTTATAGAATAATATACCCAGTAACTTCAGAATACAAATTCTTTGCAAGTACACTTCATACATTCAACAAGCTCTTCTGAATTTACCAGGATCCTTTTTTTTAAAGATTTATTTATTTATTTGAGAGAGTGAGAGAGAGCGAGGGGGAGGGACAGAGAGGGAGCAACTCAAGCAGACGCCGTGCTGAGCATGGAACCTGTCGCAGGACTTGATCTCATGACCCTGAAATCATGACGTGAGCTGAAATGAAGAGTTGGATACTCTACCAGCTGAGCCACCCAGATGCTCCTATAAGGATCTCTTAATACCTAATGTGCCTTGTCCCTTCTATACCCTGAATCTTGGGAAAGAAAGCTGAAGGTTATCCCAGTTTATTACTTGCCTGGATTGTGTCAGTGTATTTTGAGGAGCAATTAACATGTTGTTTCTGTTTACAAATATACATAGCATATTAAGAATTAAGTCATTAAAAATTGTTACTCAATACTAATGTATTTTTTCAGGTACAAAAACATACAGAACTCCAAAAACAACCTGAGACTGCATTCAGCAAACATGAATGATATTTCCCAAAAGGCTGAGGTAAGTCTCCAAAGAGGAAACATAGGATTGACTACAGAGCTGCGGAAACATAGAGCTGCTTGGTGGAAAGGTCATAGTTCATAATGATATAGTGTCAGGATAGAAAATGTAAAAGCTAAAGTTCGTAGGCTCTTCTTGGGCCCAGTATTTTCGCTTGGATCCTAATTAATCTTGGCAGCATGATTATTAAATTTGTGGATGACTGTGAAGTAGATATGATGGCTAGCACCTTGAATAGAATTTTAATACTTTGATAAGCCTTGGAAGTTATTTTTTAGTATTAAAAACCAGATTTGATGTTTATCTTTGGGAGAAAGCAATAATTCACTCTCAAGTGAGGCTCCTTCTCAGCTACTTTTCCCACAGCTGCAGTAAAACTCCTCTTCACCTTTTTTCTGGTTCTTGGCTGTACTTACTGGGAGTTGTAGTAAGAGTTCATTTGCTGACACCACAACATTATGAATTAAAAAAAAAACAACCTTACAAGGCCAATGACAGCACAAGACAATAATAAAATAGAGGCTGGGTATGCCACAGATTAATAAGTAATTTTCCATTATCACGAGGAGACAAGGTTTTGGTGTTCTGAGGCACTGACGTTTTATTTACTGAAACTTTTTAGCAATCAGCTTAATTTTCAAAATGATTAAAACAAATGGCTTTCCTGGTTTTAGAGTGGAGGGAAATATTTTCTCCAGTCTTTTACTAGATTCCTCCTTTCCTGGGAAGCTCTTTTGCCATCTTAGAGTTTATCCTGCTTGGAGTGATACAACCTTTTCACACATTTTTAATGTTGGTTTACAGACATTCTAGATGGGCTGGACAGCAGCAGTACCAACCTCCAAATCACTGCTTGTATGTAAAGACCCTAGGACACCTCAGCCACACAAGGAAATAAAGGACTACCTTCAGTTTGATTCATATATTTTAGCGAAACAAGCAAGAGTGTTGATACATGAATTAGACTTTTTAGACTTTAAATCTGAAAGCCTAAACTTTTGCTTTGTTTTTACCTTCACCTAATTTATTGAAATTAGTCCTGGTATCTTTTAAGGGAGAGATGTCAAATCTGAATCTTTAATTATGGTGTAGGAAAATAGAGTATATTGTTTTAAATTACAACCCAGTATTCTATTTTTATATTTCACTAGCCTTCAGCTTCAGGGGAATACACCTACAAAATGGTACTTCTTTATATTAATAAAGGCTTTAATCATATTTTCTTAATTTCATGTTTCATACTTAGACTTTAGCAAGTAATCAGATTATGATTGTACAAATGTTTCAAACTTGTTTCTATTTTCTATTTCTAATAAGTATTTCTTATGTTGCTTGTTCTGATCTATCTTTACGTGATTTTTCCTGTGTTATTTTTTTTAACCTTTTTCTCTTTATTTTCTTCTAACGAAGATTCTGCTTTCTTCATCTAAACCTGTCCCAAAAACCTATGTGCCAAAACTTGGCAAGGGTGATGTAAAGGATAAGTTTGAAGCCATGCAGAGAGCCAGGGAAGAAAGAAATCAAAGGAGATCTAGAGATGAAAAACAAAGAAGAAAAGAACAATATATTAGAGAGAGAGAATGGAACAGGAGAAAGCAGGAGGTTATTTTATTTTATTTTATTCTTGTGCAAAATTCATTTTCATCTTTTTAATTTAGACTTTATTATTCACATTAACCATATTTTATATTAACTATAATTAAAATAATTTTCTGTATAAGTTAATTTTGAACTCTGAATATAATATAATTTAGTCTAAATTTTGGACATGTTCATATTAATTTATTTAACCATTTAGATTAAAGAAATGCTTGCATCTGATGATGAGGAAGAGGCATCTTCGAAAGTAGAAAAGGCTTATGTCCCAAAGCTAACAGGTAAGAAACTTGAAAGGTAAATTGTAAATGAAATTGCAAAGAGGGAAATGTAGCAAAATATTGAACATGTTTCATATGTTCTTAGGAACTGTTAAAGGTAGATTTGCTGAAATGGAGAAACAAAGACAAGAGGAACAGAGAAAGAGGACAGAGGAGGAACGAAGACGCAGAATTGAGCAGGATATGTTAGAGAAGAGGAAGATACAACGTGAATTAGCAAAAAGGGCTGAGCAGGTATTCACTAAATATTAAATTGGTATGTGCTTCAGAAACTAATTGTACAGAGTAAAACTAATCCGTACATTGCCTAATTAAAATATTTTAATATAACATTAGCTTATTAAGTATCAGCTAACTTGAAAACAAGATCTTAAGTACAAATATTTATTATCAAATGCCAAGAAGGATAAGGGCAGAATGTACTTATTTTAAGGTTGAATGCTGAGATAACTTTTGTTGTGTACCATCTTGTCATTCAGTCCATATTCCTTACATGGTCCACATTTCTTGTTTTTCCTGACATGTTAGAGGGTTTTACAAAGATGTAAGGCAGTTTCACATAAACTATCCACAATATGTTGGTCTTTCAATAGTAATCAATAAATACTTGTTGGTTATTACACATGAAGCATAATTAGGATATCTTCCTACTCAAGAATTTGAGACAAATCATATTTTATTTAATAATGGTATTAGATAGCTTATTTTTTAAAAAGATTTTATTTATTTATTTCACAGAGAGAGAGAGAGCGACAGCAAGAGAGGGAATATAAGCAGGGGGAGTGGAGAGGGGAAAGAAGGCTTCCCATGGAGCAGGGAGCCTGATGCAGGACCGGATCCCAGGATCCTGGGATTATGACCTGAGCTGAAGGCAGACGCCCAACGACTGAGCCACTATTAGGCTATAAACTAGCTTTTAACTTTTTTTGCTTTTGGAGGTTTTTTTTTTTTTTAAGATTTTATTTATTCGTCAGAGAGAGAGCACATAAGCAGGGGGAGCTGCTGAGCATAGGGAGAAGTAGGCCTCCGGCCGAGCAAGGAGCCCAATACAGGACTTGATCCCAGGAGCCTGGGATCATGACCTGAACAGAAGGCAGACACTTAACTGAGCTACCCAGGCGTTCCAGCTTTTTTTGTTTTTTAAGTTGGGGATGGTGGTAGAAAAGGGCAGAAATGTGTGACAGCTATTTCCTTCAGATAGCCATTATTGATGCGCATAGCCACAGGGAACAAATTAGAGGGGAGAAAAAAATTACTACTGTGATCTTATGTAGTCTGTTTATGAATTTTGATTCCCATGTTTTTTAGGGCGCCTGGGTGGCTCAGTGGGTTGGGGCCTCTGCCTTAGGCTCGGGTCATGATCCCGGCGTCCTGGGATCGAGCCCCGCATCCGGCTCTCTGCTCAGTGGAGAGCCTGCTTCCCTTCCTCTATCTCTCTGCCTGCCTCTCTGCCTACTTGTGATCTCTGTCTGTCAAATACATAAATAAAATCTTTAAAAAAAAAAGAAATAGTTGCAAAGCATGTCTTCAGTGGTAGCTTCTGAGAGCCTACAATATAACAGAACTGAATGTCTGAATTCACAGTTCTCTGTGAATATACTGACACCATGGCCACTCAGACAAATTCACCTTTTCCTTTGTTTATTGAAGCCCAATGGAAATAAAATTCTGTCTTTTTTTTTTTTTCTGTTGTGCAAGGAGTTTAAATTTTATTTTATTTTATTTTTTTAATTAATTAATTTTTTTTCAGCATAACAGTATTCATTGTTTTTGCACAACACCCAGTGCTCCATGCAAAACGTGCCCTCCCTATTACCCACCACCTGTTCCCCCAACCTCCCACCCTTGACCCTTCAAAACCCTCAGGTTCTTTTTCAGAGTCCATAGTCTCTTATGGTTCGCCTCCCCTTCCAATTTCCCTCAACTTCCTTCTCCTCTCCATCTCCCAATGTCCTCCATGTCATTTGTGATGCTCCACAAATAAGTGAAACCATATGATACTTGACTCTCTCTGCTTGACTTATTTCACTCAGCATAATCACTTCCAGTCCCATCCATGTTGCAACAAAAGTTGGGTATTCATCCTTTCTTTTCTTTCTTTCTTTCTTTTTTTTTTTATAAACATAAATGTATTTTTATCCCCAGGGGTACAGGTCTGTGAATCACCAGGTTTACACACTTCACAGCACTCACGATAGCACATACCCTCCCCAAGGTCCATAACCCCCTCCCCCTCTCCCAACCCCACCTCCCCCCAGCAACCCCCAGTTTGTTTTGTGAGATTAAGAGTCAGTTATGGTTTGTCTCCCTCCCGATCCCATCTTGTTTCATTTATTCTTCTCCTATCCCCCTATCCCCCCATGTTGCATCTCCACGTCCTCATATCAGGGAGATCATATGATAGTTGTCTTTCTCCGATTGACTCATTTCACTAAGCATGATACCCTCTAGTTCCATCCACGTCGTCGCAAATGGCAAGATTTCATTTCTTTTGATGGCTGCATAGTATTCCATTGTGTATATATACCACCTCTTCTTTATCCATTCATCTGTTGATGGACATCTAGGTTCTTTCCATAGTTTGGCTATTGTAGACATTGCTGCTATAAACATTCGGGTACACGTGCCCCTTCGGATCACTATGTTTGTATCTTTAGGGTAAATACCCAGTAGTGCAATTGCTGGGTCATAGGGTAGTTCTATTTTCAACATTTTGAGGAACCTCCATGCTGTCTTCCAGAGTGGTTGCACCAGCTTGCATTCCCACCAACAGTGTAGGAGGGTTCCCCTTTCTCTGCATCCTCGCCAGCATCTGTCATTTCCTGACTTGTTAATTTTAGCCATTCTGACTGGTGTGAGGTGATATCTCATTGTGGTTTTGATTTGTATTTCCCTGATGCCAAGTGATATGGAGCACTTTTTCATGTGTCTGTTGGCCATCTGGATGCCTTCTTTGCAGAAATGTCTGTTCATGTCCTCTGCCCATTTCTTGATTGGATTGTTTGTTCTTTGGGTGTTGAGTTTGCTAAGTTCCTTATAGATTTTGGACACTAGCCATTTATCTGATATGTCATTTGCAAATATCTTCTCCCATTCTGTCAGTTGTCTTTTGGTTTTGTTAATTGTTTCCTTTGCTGTGCAAAAGCTTTTGATCTTGATGAAATCCCAATAGTTCATTTTTGCCCTTGCTTCCCTTGCCTTTGCCGATGTTCCTAGGAAGATGTTGCTGTGGCTGAGGTCGAAGAGGTTGCTGCCTGCGTTCTCCTCAAGGATTTTGATGGATTCCTTTCTCACACTGAGGTCCTTCATCCATTTTGAGTCTATTTCGTGTGTGGTGTAAGGAAGTGGTCCAATTTCATTTTTCTGCATGTGGCTGTCCAATTTTCCCAGCACCATTTATTGAAGAGGCTGTCTTTTTTCCATTGGACATTCTTTCCTGCTTTGTCGAAGATTAGTTGACCATAGAGTTGAGGGTCTATTTCTGGGCTCTCTATTCTGTTCCATTGATCTATGTGTCTGTTTTTGTGCCAGTACCATGCTGTCTTGATGATGACAGCTTTGTAATAGAACTTGAAGTCCGGAATTGTGATGCCACCAACTTTGGCTTTCTTTTTCAATATTCCTTTGGCTATTCGAGGTCTTTTCTGGTTCCATATAAACTTTAGGATCATTTGTTCCATTTCTTTGAAAAAAATGGATGGTATTTTGATAGGGATTGCATTAAATGTGTAGATTGCTTTAGGTAGCATAGACATTTTCACAATATTTATTCTTCCAATCCAGGAGCATGGAACATTTTTCCATTTCTTTGTGTCTTCCTCAATTTCTTTCATGAGTACTTTGTAGTTTTCTGCATATAGATTCTTAGCCTCTTTGGTTAGGTTTATTCCTAGGTATCTTATAGTTTTGGGTGCAATTGTAAATGGGATTGACTCCTTAATTTCTTTCTTCTGTCTTGTTGTTGGTGTACAGAAATGCAACTGATTTCTGTGCATTGATTTTATATCCTGACACTTTACTGAATTCCTGTACAAGTTCTAGCAGTTTTGGAGTGGAGTCTTTTGGGTTTTCTACATATAGTATCATATCATCTGTGAAGAGTGATAGTTTGACTTCTTCTTTGCCAATTTGGATGCCTTTAATTTCTTTTTGTTGTCTGATTGCTGAGGCTAGGACTTCTAGTACTATGTTGAATAGCAGTGGTGATAATGGACATCCCTGCCGTGTTCCTGACCTTAGCGGAAAAGCTTTCAGTTTTTCTCCATTGAGAATGATATTTGTGGTGGGTTTTTCATAGATGGCTTTGATAATATTGAGGTATGTGCCCTCTATCCCTACACTTTGAAGAGTTTTGATCAGGAAGGGATGCTGTACTTTGTCAAATGCTTTTTCAGCATCTATTGAGAGTATCATATGGTTCTTGTTCTTTCTTTTATTAATGTGTTCTATCACATTGATTGATTTGCGGATGTTGAACCAACCCTGCAGCCCTGGAATAAATCCCACTTGATCGTGGTGAATAATCCTTTTAATGTACTGTTGAATCCTATTGGCTAGTATTTTGGTGAGAATTTTTGCATCTGTGTTCATCAAGGATATGGTCTGTAGTTCTCTTTTTTGGTGGGATCCTTGTCTGGTTTTGGGATCAAGGTGATGCTGGCCTCATAAAATGAGTTTGGAAGTTTTCCTTCCATTTCTATTTTTTGGAAGAGTTTCAGGAGAATAGGAATGAGTTCTTCTTTAAATGTTTGGTAGAATTCCCCTGGGAAGCCGTCTGGCCCTGGGCTTTTGTTTGTTTGGAGATTTTTGATGACTGTTTCAATCTCCTTACTGGTTATGGGCCTGTTCAGGTTTTCTATTTCTTCCTCGTTCAGTTGTGGTAGTTTATATCTCTCTAGAAATGCATCCATTTCTTCCAGATTGTCAAATTTGTTGGCGTAGAGTTGCTCATAGTATGTTCTTATAATTGTCTGTATTTCTTTGGTGTTAGTTGTGATCTCTCCTCTTTCATTCATGATTTTATTTATTTGGGTCCTTTCTCTTTTCTTTGATAAGTCTGGCCAGGGGTTTATCAATCTTACTGATTCTTTCAAAGAACCAGCTCTTAGTTTCATTGATTTTTTTCTATTGTTTTTTTGGTTTCTATTTCATTGATTTCTGCTCTGATCTTTATGATTTCTCTTCTCCTGCTGGGTTTAGGGTTTCTTTCTTGTTCTTTCTCCAGCTCCTTTAAGTGTAGGGTTAGGTTGTGTACTTGAGACCTTTCTTGTTTCTTGAGAAAGGCTTGTACCACTATATATTTTCCTCTCAGAACTGCCTTTGCTGTGTCCCACAGATTTTGAACCGTTGTGTTTTCATTATCATTTGTTTCCATGAATTTTTTCAATTCTTCTTTAATTTCCTGGTTGACCCATTCATTCTTTAGAAGGATGCTGTTTAGTCTCCATGTATTTGGGTTCTTTCCAGCTTTCCTCTTGTGACTGAGTTCTAGCTTCAGAGCATTGTGGTCTGAAAATATGCAGGGAATGATCCCAATCTTTTGATACCGGTTGAGACCTGATTTGTGACACAGGATGTGATCTATTCTGGAAAATGTTCCATGTGCACTAGAGAAGAATGTGTATTCTGTTGTTTTGGGATGAAATGTTCTGAATATATCTGTGATGTCCATCTGGTCCAGTGTGTCATTGAAGGCCTTTATTTCCTTGTTGATCTTTTGCTTGGATGATCTGTCCATTTCAGTGAGGGGAGTGTTCAAGTCCCTACTATTATTGTATTATTATTGATGTGTTTCTTTGATTTTGTTATTAATTGGTTGATATAGTTGACTGCTCCCACGTTAGGGGCATAGATATTTAAAATTGTTAGATCTTCTTGTCGGACAGACCCTTTGAGTAGGATATAGTGTCCTTCCTCATCTCTTATTATAGTCTTTGGCTTAAAATGTAATTGATCTGATATAAGGATTGCCACCCCAGCTTTCTTCTGATGCCCATTAGCATGGTAAATTGTTTTCTAAAATTCTGTCTTTGTTAAAGTTTTGACAGTGGCTTAAAATGAACAATGAAGCCAGCATACAACAACAAAATAAAAGCCACTCCAGATATAATTTATTATCTTACCATAAGGTAATAAAAATCAGAGTATGTTTAAGCAGCAAGTAAAAGAAATTTGGAGTTAAGACATTTAGAATTTATCTTTCCTATACTCTTAATGTTTGGCTTCTCACCATGTCTCCTAGAACTTTTTATTGAGAGACAAATGTGATTTGTCAAGGAATTGTCAGCATTCTTTGGAAGGTAAATACTTTTTTTTCTTAAGTTTATTTATCTATTTAAAGTAATCTCTAGAGGCGCCTGGGCATCTGCCTTTGGCTCAGGTCATGATCCTGGGGTCCTGGGATCAACCTCTGCGTCGGGCTCCCCGCTTGGTGGGAAGCCTACTTCTCCCTCTCCCATTCCCCCTGCTTGTGTTCCCTCTCTCCCTCTTTCTCTCTCTCTATCAAATAAATAAAATCTTTAAGAAAAATAATCTCTACATCCAGTTTGGGGCTTGAACCCTGAAGATCAGGTGTCACATGCTCTTCCAACAGAACCAGGCCACTGAAGAGAAATAATTTTGTAATATTTTTTATTATAGCTTAAAATTTTTCTTAGTAGAATACATCATTCACTAAAACTTTCGCCATTTACCTAGCAATATATGTAATAAATAATTGTGCAAAAGAAATTATTCTAAACACAGCATAATAAAATTAATGTGTAAAATCGATTTATTTTTAATAAATTATTCAGAATTTATTTTTCAAGATATTTGGTATCTTAATAAAATGTATTAATTCTCCCATGACAGAGAATATAGAAAAGGAAAGTGAAATGATGAAGAACAGGGACTTAGCCAGTCCAGTTCCTCCTATGAGCCAAGGTACAACAGAATTCCCTTAGACTGGTTAAGGAATGAACTACTTTCAGCCTCTTCCAGTGATGTTAAAAATCATGTCAAAACATAAACAATATGAATGTTTACTTTCTAACTTCTCCCATTTTCCCATTGCTTATGTTTCCTTTTCCTGAGATCTCAAACACTGCATTATTTAAACCATCTATCTTCTCTCTCGTTTCTGTTTGTTACATTCATTAGCCTGCCCCTTACGCTACCCTAATGGTGTTTCTTATGAGTAATGTCCAAGTTGGGACCCCTTCTATTGAATGAGGGCCTTTCCTTCTTAGATGTGGTTAAAATAGAGAGTAAACGTTTATATCTACCCGAGTTCTTGTCTCTGCTAAACTTGCCATGTGAAAGCTTGTGCACTGCACTGTATTACTGTGTCAGTTATATTTTCTCCATATATTGATATTGCAAAATATAGTCATGATTATTTGATTACTAATGATAGGTTTTACTTAGGCTGGGGCAGAAACAGAGAATGGAGAAATGTTTCTGTACCTTAGTTTAATTGCTAATTTATAATTGCTACTTGTAAGCTTACAGCAGGTCATAAGAGTTTGGTCCATTCAAATTCCAGAATTACAAAGGTAGGCTTTATTTTCATTTTTTTCTTAATATATTCCCTAGATACTGATTTTTATGTCAAAATACAAAAACTAATATAAGGTTTAATCTCCACTTAAAAGGACATAGTAGGCTAATTTGGAGAAACAAAAATATTCAAAAAGTATAAATTTGAAAATTTACCATAAATCACAGCTAAATTACTTTTCAAGTGTATATTTAAAAGCAGAAAGCAGAAATTCAATGTAATGTAATGATATGAAATTCTCATTCAATAGATTGAGGACATAAACAATACGGGAACTGAATCAGCACCAGAGGTAAATGGACATTTCCTTTAATGAAACATCACCTAAAATTATCTGGTTCACAAATAATCTTTTAATTAAAAAATTAAAAACATTTTTATTTTTATTATAATTACAGCAACAACAACAAAAAGGACAAAAGTATTTTGCAAAGCAAGATCATACTTTTGCACTTTCAAACAATAGCTTAGTGTCTTAAAAGTATGAAAAAAAAAAAGTATGTTTTTGCTTTCATGGTTAGAGACACAAGCCTCAATTTGAGATACTCTGTCAAGACTACATATTTCTTGAACTGTTACTAATAGTCGAGATTGTTGAAAGCTAACATTTTTTAAAAGCAGGGTTTTTTTCATTTGTCTTCTTTCCTCAGAGTTCTTCATAAGTTTGATTATCACATACTAGTAGAAAGTACAGTGTCTAGTACCATGAAGGAATGTTCAACAACCACAGATATTTTAGTTAATCCCTTTTTATCTAACAGAGAAAGTTGAACATCAGTCAATTTGATGGTGTACCTAAAACTACAGCCATATGAATTGGAAGGAATTTTATTTTAGGGGCATGTGTTACATATTATAACTTTATTTTTTAAAAAGTTCAGAGGTAACAATAGATTATGTAATAGAACTAATTAAAATGAATTTTAAAAACAAATTTAAGAATATTTTACTAGTACCAAATGCTAATGAGTATTGTCTATAAGTGTTTTATAAATAACTTAGAAATACTGTTTGTTTTTCTTCACTAAATAATACTTTTGTTGAGTATTTAAAACTTACATGGAGAAAAAAAGCCCTATGGAGAGACTTTTGTGTGTGTTTAAACTGTATCTATCCACCATCAAATTGATTGAGAGTACACTCACATGCATATCACCTTTTGTGGAATGAGTGCACGGACAGCTAAATTCAGATGATTGTCATGCGGTTTTATCCAAACAGCTGTATTAACACCACCTTCTAGGAAAGAAGATGCTCCTTGAACCTTATCAGCAATGGATTTCAGTTAAATTAACTCAATGTACAGTGAATTCAGAGAAAGAACTATTGAATAGAAATCGGTAAAAAAAAATACAAATTTTTGTTCTTCATAACATTGATGGCAATGTAATGAAATACACCAATAATGGAGGTAAAGTCCCATAAGACAAAACTTTGGTTAGCAAAAAATTTGCTAATTATCTATTTTATAAATTAGGAAGGAGATGATTCACTACTTATAACAGTGGTACCTGTCAAATCACATAAAACTTCTGGAAAGATAAAGAATTTTGAGGATCTAGAGAAAGAACGAGAAGAAAAAGAAAGGATCAAGTATGAAGAAGATAAAAGAATAAGATACGAAGAGCAACGGCGATCTCTCAAGGAAGCAAAGTGTCTTTCGTTGGTCATGGTAATTTTTATTTTTTTGTTTTTTTAGGAACAAATCAAAGCAGTTAAGTTACCAGCATTTCTTTTTGGGATTAATAGATGTGTTTTCACAATGTTTCTTAGGATGAAGAACTAGAAAGTGAGGGAAAAAGAGAATCACTCTCTCCTGGAAAATTGAAACTAACTTTTGAAGAACTGGAAAGACAAAGACAAGAAAACCGAAGGAGGCAAGCTGAAGAGGAAGCAAGACAACGTTTAGAAGAAGAGAAACGTGCTTTTGCAGAAGCAAGGCGGCAAATGGTAAAACAAATCTATATAAAAAACGTATTTTTAAATATGTATAATATATATGTTTTTAAGATTTTATTTTTAAGTTTTATTATATTATCTTTATATTCAACGTGGGGCTTGAACCCACAAACCTGAGATCAAGAGTTGCACACTCCACCAACTGAGCCAGCAGGTGCCCCTATAACATATATATTTATATATAATGACATTATATGTAATGATATATAACCTATAAATTATATTTTTATACATGTTACATATAAAACATTTACTGTTAGGGAAGGAAGCTGGCTTTAGATAAAATTCATTCCTATAAATTCAAGGAGATTTTCTATATAATATAAAAGTTCTGATTTTGAAACTGTACATTTTTCCTATATAAAATGCATCTGTATTATTTTCTAGTTTCCCTTAATGGGACATTTTACCAAATATGCTTTAAATTTTTTCTTTTAAAGATTTTATTTGACAGAGACAGTGAGAGAAGAAACAGAAGCTGGGGGAGTGGGAGAGGGAGAAGCAGGCTTCCCACAGAGCAGGGAGCCCAATGCGGGGCTTGATCCCAGGACCCTGGGATCATGACCTGAGCCAAAGGCAGAAGCTCAACAACTGAGCCACCCACGTGCCCCTATGCTTTTTAAATTTTTATTTTTATATTATAAATCATCATAAATATGCAAAATAGTCAATGAGCCTGGTTTCTCTTTATCTTTAGTTTAGCCTTTAGTGTATTTAATGACAGCGTACAACACATGCATACTTTCAAGTCTAGTTGTAAATGTACACTTAGTTTTGAACATAAAAAAATGTTTCCTATGGAATACGCAGTTTGTCATATAAGGTATATCGATATATGTGTGTTTGTGTGTGTGTGCATGTGTGTGTAAGTATAGAGTATAGTGGTTAAGAGCATAGCTTCTGGATTCATGTATCTGGAGTCACATATCTACTGTTTATTAAGTGTGTAACCAGAGACAAGGTATTCAACCCCTCTATGTCTTACTTTCCTTATTTGTAAAATGGTGAAAATAATTATGTCTACTTCTTAAATTGTTGAGTGAGTTAATACAGAAAGCAGTTAAAGTAATGTCTAGCATCTAGTAAGTGCTATAAAATGTTAACAGTTATTATATTAATGACTATATCAATAAAAAATAAAATTGAAATAAGAAAATACTGATTCTAAATCTTATAAAAATTTTAAAAATTTTAATGGACTCTATAATTTTTTAAAAGTTTAGAATTTCTTCATCAACTTTCATTAATGTTCTAAGGACTGTATCTACAAAAGCTAAATTCTTTTTTTTTTTTTTTTTTTTTTTTTTAAAGATTTTATTTATTTATTTGACGGAGAGAGAGATCACAAGTAGGCAGAGAGGCAGGCAGAGAGAGAGGAGGAAGCAGGCTCCCTGTGGAGCAGAGAGCCCGATGCGGGGCTCGATCCCAGGACCCTGAGATCATGACCCGAGCCGAAGGCAGCGGCTTAATCCACTGAGCCACCCAGGCGCCCCCAAAAGCTAAATTCTATAGACATTTGTTTGAAAATGTTATTACTTTTGGGTAATTATAATTATATAATACACGTACACTTTAGCTGTCAGTCAATTTTGTCAAGAGAAAATAGAAATATCAATTGAATCATAAACTTCAATAAATAATATTTAACTATAAAATCATAAAATTTGAATTTTATAAAAAATAGTACCAGGCAATCTTTTATCTGATTAGTATAAAGAAAAGTACCATAGTTCATAGTAAAATATCCATGAAAATTACAAAATGAGAACTTTATTTTACTACAGAAGAGACTTTCTATAGGTATACTTGAAGCATAGTAAGTATACACACACATATTTTATGTTTTGTTCTGAGAGTTTTGTTTTTTTTTAAAGAATTTTTACTTATTTATTTGACTGAAAGAGAGCATAAGAAAAGAGAACAGCAGAGGGAGAGGGAGAAGCAGGCCCCCTGCCAAGCAGGGAGCCTGATGCGGGGCTTGATCCCAGGACCCTAGAATCATGACCTGAACCCAAGGCAGCTGCACCACCCAGTTGCCACAGTTCTGAGAGAGTTTTAATAGAACTCTTAAATGAGCCCTTAAGTTTTTCAAGCACTCCATATCTCTATTTAAAAATTTGACTTTCTGGGGCACCTGGGTGGCTCAGTGGGTTAAAACCTCAGCCTTCGGCTTGGGTCCTGATCCCAGAGTCCTGGGATCGAGCCCCGCATCGGGCTCTCTGCTCAGCAGGGAGCCTGCTTCCTCCTCTTTCTCCACCGGCCTCTCTCTCTACTTGTGATCTCTGTCTGTCAAATAAATAAATAATCTTTAAAAGGAAAAAAAATTTTTTTTTACTTTCTTGGGAACTGTTATTTAACTTGAGTACATCTTTATTTGGAATTTCTCCAAATTTGAATACTTTATCAGATAAGACATTATAAAGGAAGGGAATTTTGATCAAATATATTAAAGGCAAGAAAATATTTTTGTGTGAGGTGGCCAATTCTGTGCCTTTTCATTGATAATTCATTCCTGCCTTTGATGAATTGCAGTTCTTAGTAATGAGTTGTTTCTTCGTTAGGTGAATGAAGAGGAGGAAAACCAAGACACAGAAAAAATTTTAAAGGAGTACCGCCCTGGTAAACTCAAACTCAGTTTTGAAGAAATAGAAAGACAGAGGAGAGAAGATGAAAAAAAGAAAGCAGAAGAAGAAGCCAGGAGGAGAATAGAGGAAGAAAAGAAGGCATTTGCTGAAGCAAGAAGAAGCATGGTAAGATAGAATGTAACTGGAGAATGCCATTAGGATTCAGCTTTTTTAAGAGTATATTAAGATGGGGTGCCTGGCTGGCTCTATCAGTAGAGTATGCAACTTGTGGGGTTGTGAGTTTGAGCCCCATGCTGGGTGTAGAGATTACTTTAAAATTTTTAAAATTTGGGTGCTTGGGTGGCACAGTCAGTTCGAAGTGTCCACCTCTTGGTTTCAGCTCAGGTTGTGATCTTGAGGTCTTGAAATCGAGCCCTGTGTCAGGTTCCACGCTCAGCACAGAGTGCTTGAGACTCCCTCTGCTCCTTCCTCCTGTACACACACACACACACACACACACACACACACACTCACTCTCTCTCTCTCTCTCTCTCTTAAATAAACAAACCTTAAGGGGAACTTGGGTGGCTCAGTGGGTTAACTCCTCTGCCTTCAGCTCAGGTCATGATCCTGCAGTCCTGGGATCAAGCTCTGCATTGCGCTCTCTACTTGGCAGGAGCCTGATTCTCCCCACCCTCCCCTGCGTCTCTGCCTACTTGTGATCTCTGTCGTCAAATAAAATCTTTTAAAAAAATAAACCTTAAAATTTTTTTAATTTAAAAAGATTAAAAAATAGCGAATGTTAAGAAAAATAATTAAGCTTTGGAGAATATTATTCCTGGAATCTGTCAAAAGTAGAGATAGCAAATAAGCTTTAAAGTCTCCTATGGCATTAACACCAGTCAAACATGTTTGCTTCAGTGTAATGTCGAGAAGGTTCTGATTAAGTTGCTGTGCCTGGCTTAGAGGATTGAGTATTATCTTCCTTCTCTGGGAAGGCATGTTTTCCAGAAGTATCTAAGCAGGGAGTTTCCTACTCTACCTTTCCTTCCATTCTCTCTGTTCTTCTTTCCCTTCCCATGTTTCTTCCTTCCCTTGATTCTTCCCTCCTTCCTTCCTTTTTTCTTTCATTTCACCTTCTATCCCATCCAGTACAGATGAAATGACCAAAGGCATTTAATCACAATTATTTAGTTCTCTGAAATGCTCACCCATCAACTTCTGGGTGATTGCTACCAAACTTAATTCTGTCACAAAGTTACACACCCTATGCCACTTTAATGTTTGCAAAACGTACAGTTATCTCACAACAATTTTCAAGCAAGTTGACTTGTAAAGGCTGTATCTCCTTCTTGAAACATTTTTAAGTAGGCTCTACACCCAACATGGGGCTTGAACTCACAACCCAAAGATCAAGCATAGCAGGCTCTACCAATTGAAACGTTTCAGTTGGTTTCCATATCATGACCTGGTTTTCTTCCTTTGTCTGGGGGAGCTTCAGGCACATATATCCACATGTTTATTTAGCTTCATCACCCATCCTAGATGCTCAAATCAGAAAGTTGGGAGCCTTAAAGACTTCCACCTTCTCATTCATGCCTCACATCCAGTCATTCACTAAGTCTCTCATTCATTCTAACTTCTAAATCACTCTAAACATCAACCAGTTTTCCCCTCATTTCCACTGTTGTTATCCCTTGCTTGGGTTACCTATCTCCTCCTACGTCAGTTACCTCTAGCATCAAACCAACTCCTGTTTAACTTGCTTTCTTGCCTATTATCCACTCTTCTTTGTAAAGAAAAGAGTTCTTTTTCTCACTCTCTCCTCTTTTTTTCAAGTAAATGTGTTACTGGGGCTCCTGGGTGGCTTAGTTGTTAAGTGGCTGCCTTTGGCTCAGGTCATGATCCCAGAGTCCTGGGATCAAGCTCCACATCAGGCTCCCTGCTCAGTAGGAAGCCTGCTTCTCCCTCTCCCGCTCCCCCTACTTGTGTTCCCTCTCTCATGGTCTCTCTGTCAAATAAATAAATAAAATCTAAAAAAAAAAAAAAAAAAGTAAATGTGTTACTAATTTGCTTAAAAATTTTCCACTTCCCTTAAGCAAAAATCTAAAAATTTCAGATCTAAAAAAATTTTTAAACAAATTCCTTGGGGCACCTGGGTGGCTCGGGGGGTTAAGCCTCTGCCTTCGGCACAGGTCATAGTCTCGGGGTCCTGGGATGGAGCCCTGCATCTAGCACCCTGCTCAGTGGGGAGCCTGCTTCCCCTGTGATCTCAGTGGAGAGCCTGCCTGTGATCTCTCTCTCTCTCTGTCAAATAAATAAATAAAATCTTAAAACAAAACAAATTTCTTTATAATATTGCCCAACTTTTATTTTCCCGATTCATGTCTTGATTATTCCTTAATCTGCCATCTTTGTTCCGGACATACGAAATTTTCCCCAATTTCTTCAAAATACTGTGCTCTCATCCAGCTCTAAACTTCATAAATGCTGAATGAAACATGTCCCTTTTTCCTTTCCCTATGCTCTGCTGTCTTCTCTTCATATTTTCTGTTTCCTCTGGGAAGCCTTTCCTGAGAACACAAGTTCCAAAGACTTTCTTGTATGCATTCTTATAGCATTTAGTACTCCCCTGGCATAGGACTAATGCTTTATTATTATTGCTTATAGCTGTCGTGCACACTCATGAGGCTGAGATTGTTTATCAGGCATGTGGCACAAAGCATTCTAGCATAATAATTTTCCTATAAATGTTTGTGGAGTATATTAAAACTATCTTTTAAAAAAAAATAATTTATTTACTTGCTCAGTAAATTCTACCCTGACATGGCACTTGAACTGACAACCTCAAGATCAAGAGTTGCATCTCTACTGACTGAAGCAGCCAGGGACCCCTTAAAACTATCTTGTGTGTGTTACTAGGTAATCCTTGACTCACAAATGGTTTCTGCCTAGAAACTCCACAAACATTGTGACGGTACCTAATTTTTGGAAAATAAGCAAGAAGTAGCTGTGAAGATCAGGAGATCAAGTCCCAGGGGCAGATTTTTAGGCTGAAACTGCCATGATTCATTAGTAGAAAAAGTGCAGGGAAGGAAAACTACATTAAACCGAAACCCTAGTTTCCTGGAGATATTTCTGTATCAGGAAAGAGAAACTTTTCCCTTCATTTGTGTTGTTTTCTTATCCAGGGCCATATTTTAATTTTGTATTACAGCTCAGTTAGCTCATATATTAATAAAAAATTTTGGCAATCATATAAACATTGTTTCTGAGTAAAACTTATTCTTCAGTAAAGCCTGTCATATATAAAACTTGGAACAAATAAATAATTACTCTTTGTCCTTTTATTACCCTGTGTCTTCTTTAGCCACACGGTCACAATTCAGGCCAGAGGCTTATTTTCTATTTTCAGGGGATAGAAAAACAGAATTAGGCAATTACTTTTCATGGTAAAATGTATCCCAGTCAGTGATTTAAAAAGTGAAGTTTCTATTTGCAATTTAGGGATTGCCTTTATTACAGGGAATTATAATGTAATAATAAAACTGCCATTGGGGGAGGCCAGGGTGGCTCAGTTGGTTAAGCTACTGTCTTCGGTTTGGGTCATAATCCCAGGGTCCTGGGATCAAGTCCCACATGGGTTCCGGGCTCAGTGCTTCTCCCTCTGCCTCTGCCCCTCCTCCCTGCTCATGCTCTCTCTCTGACAAATAAATAAATAAAATCTTAAAAAAAACCTTCCTATTGGGAACTTATCATTGGGTATCAGGCACACTATCAATGTTTGATTCTCATGACAACTATATGAAAAGTCATCACAGATAGGGAAACTCACAGAGGCTGGATAACTTGCCCAAGGTCACAACTTAGACATGTAATTTGTGAAATTACAAAAAGATAATCTAAATAATTATTTATAATTTTATTAGACTTTTAAGGTTTGAATCCCACCTTTGCCAATTGTGTTGACTTTGGAAAAGTTACTTTTCAGTGTCTCAGTTTCTCGTCTATAAAATGGGGGATATTATTAATATCTATTTCATAGGATTATAGGATTAAATAAGTCAATATATGTAAAGTGCTTAGTATTTTACATGGCAGCTCTAAATAAGTATTAACTATTATTATTTAATTAACTAGACAGTAAATACATTAGTATAAAAATTACAGCATTAAGAGTGATTTTTTTTTTTTTTAAAGATTTTATTTATTTATTTGACAGAGAGAGAGATCACAAGTAGGCAGAGAGGCAGGCAGAGAGAGAGGAGGAAGCAGGCTCCCTGCAGAGCAGAGAGCCCGATGCGGGGCTCGATTCCAGGACCCTGAGATCATGACCTGAGCCGAAGGCAGCGGCTTAATCCACTGAGCCACCCAGGCGCCCCAAGAGTGATTTTTTAAAATTAAATTTATTTTCAGCATAACAGTACTCATTGTTTTTGTACCACACCCAGTGCTCCATGCAATACATGCCCTCCCTATTACCCTCCACCTGGTTCCCCAGCCTCCCACCCCCCCCCGCCCCTTCAAAACCCTCAGGTGGTTTTTCAGAGTCCATAGTCTCTCATGGTTCATCTCCCCTTCCAATTTCCCACTACTCCCTTCTCCTCTCCATCTCCCCATGTCCTCCATATTCTTTGTTATGCTCCACAAATAAGTGAAACCATATGATACTTGACTCTCTCTGCTTGACTTATTTCGCTCAGCATAACCTCTTCCAGTCCCGTCCATGTTGCTACAAAAGTTGGGTATTCATCCTTTCTGATGGAGGCATAATACTCCATCGTGTATATGGACCACATCTTCCTTATCCATTCGTCCGTTGAAGGGCATCTTGGTTCTTTCCACAATTTGGCGACCGTGGCCATTGCTGCTATAAACATTGGGGTACAGATGGCTCTTCTTTTCACTACATCTGTATCTTTGGGGTAAATACCCAGTAGTGCAATTGCAGGGTCATAGGGAAGCTCTATTTTTAATTTCTTGAAGAATCTCCACACTGTTCTCCAGAGTGGCTGCACCAACTTGCATTCCCACCAACAGTGTAAGAGGGTTCCCCTTTCTCCACAACCTCTCCAACACACATTGTTTCCTGTCTTGCTAATTTTGGCCATTCTAACTGGTGTAAGGTGATATCTCAGTGTGGTTTTAATTTGAATCTCCCTGATGGCTAGTGATGATGAGCATTTTTTCATGTGTCTGATAGCCATTTGTATGTTCTCATTGGAGAAGTGTCTGTTCATATCTTCTGCCCATTTTTTGATATGATTATCTGTTTTGTGTGTGTTGAGTTTGAGGAGTTCTTTATAGATCCTGGATATCAACCTTTTGTCTGTACTGTCATTTGCAAATAAGCATTAAGAGTGATTTTTACCTGATTATGAAAGAATCATGATGGGCTATCTAATTCATTCAGACAAAACCATGATTTAATGGAAATGCTCTATTTTAATTAGCAGAATGGAAATAAATTATAATTCAATTAAAAGTGTTTTCAGTATCAGAAAATCTTAATATCTAATTCAAGTTACTTGTCGTACAAATTCAGAGGATTTCTTTGTGTTCACTGGAAAGGAAAAGAGATGGTCACCATTTCCTCTGTAACCACAAAATACCATAGTGTTGTATTTTCTAGTAATTACTCCCTTGTTCATTATTTTATAATTTTGAAGAGATTTAAGTCTCCAAATTTTTAGTTCAGTGTGAAGCCTTTCTACTCAAGTGATTACAGTTTCTAAAAAAAAAAAAAAAAAATTCCTCCTTAGTTTGTGTAATTTTGGCAAAAGTAATGAAAGAATTATTTTAAATAGGTAGTAGATGATGACTTCCCAGAGATGTACAAAACCATTTCTCAAGAATCTCTTACACCGGGAAAACTGGAAATTAATTTTGAAGAATTATTAAAACAAAAAATGGAAGAAGAAAAGCGACGAACAGAGGAGGAAAGGAAGCATAAGCTAGAGATGGAAAAACAGGAATTTGAACAACTGAGACAAGAAATGGGAGAGGTGAGATTTTAAGAAATACCTATATTCTCCAAATATTTATTACTATAAGTATTTTACAAGTAGTATCTTACAATAACTTTTTAAGTATTATTATTCACATAAAGGACACTCAGCACATTGGGGCACCTGGGTGGCTCAGTGGGTTAAGCCTCTGCCTTCTGCTCAGGTCATGATTTCAGGGTCCTGGGATAGAGCCCAGCATCAGGCTCTCTGCTCAGCGGGGAGCCTGCTTCCCCGCCGCCCTGTATCTAATCTCTGCCTACTTGTGATCTCTCTCTCTCTATCAAGTAAATAAATAAAATCTTAAAAAAAAAAAGACAGCATATTAGGCACTTGGTACAAGTTTTGGCATAGTTATGAGCACTTTCTAGCTTGCTATAACTCTGCTTCTTTTTTACTAGGTTAAAACATACATAATTGTATGTGACTTAGATATTACTATTGTATCTTAAATAAATATTTCTTTCCATATACCTCACAATTATGTGGTTACATTATGATGGAGAATTTTTCCTAAAGTGCTTAATATGCCCATTTATATTTATTCTCTTTGAAATAAAACTGATTAGTCAAAATTACAAGAGTACCATGGATACTAATAGAAACATCAGTTTGCAAGTCTTTGAATGATTTTATTTTACTAAATTAGAAGATAGAACTCTCATAAATATCTTAATATGATTTCTCTAGTATTGAAGTGAAATACATAAATGTATATATTTACATAAATATAGACTGTACAGCATCAGCTTCATGGGTATACAACTTGTGCCCTCCCAGGACCTTATGCTTAGACAGGCCGCGCATAATGTTTAATGTTCTAGGGTGCCATCTTGATTTTTAACTTAAAAATTTAAAGTAAAATTTAAAAATTAAAACTGCAATCATCTTATCTTTGAATTTGTGTGTTGTTAGTGAAAGCTGACTGGACAATGGAACATGTGCTAGGCTTTGAGCTATGGCGCTCTCAAACCTCCTGCAGTCCCTTGCTTCTCTGTGGTGTATTCTCAACCTTTTTCCACCTCCTGATGCTGCTAGGCCCTGTCTAAACACTTCCTTCCCATGGCCGACACCCTCCATCTGGATGACCACTTGTGTAGGCAGAAGAGAGGAGATAGAAAAAGGGGCCAGCATTCCACTGTCACCCTCAGCTTCTCTGATTTGGGGGGGGGGTCTCTTGGCAGCAACATGAACAGGGTCAGGGATCAGCACACAGCCCAGTGACTTGCGGTGAAAAAGCAGTGTTTGTCCCAGACTCAAACTGGCAGTGGCGCAGCATGTTTGACAGGCAATTTGGTAGGGACCTCTTGCTAACTCCTGATCTAGGAACTGAATGGGATCCTATGCAGAGGTTGCGATCTCTTAGAATTTGCCTCTTATGTAATGGGTTGGGGCAGTGGGCCTGTGGGGATATTTACTTCCTTGCCCCAGACACCAAGAGACTATAAATACTATAGATAGGTAATAGTAAAATATCATGAATATGCTGTAGGAAAGTATATCAAGGTCTAGCCTTAAAATTCTTAAAAGAACGTAATAAGCATTTATTTTATAAAGGATGCTGAAAATGAATTGTCTAGAAAACCTTCTAAATTAGATTTATATTTGTTCAATCATTAATTTTCACCAGATTGATTTGGGAACCAGTAACAGGAGGTACATAACAAATTTGTTAGGT
This sequence comes from Meles meles, assembly GCF_922984935.1. Lineage (NCBI taxonomy): Eukaryota > Metazoa > Chordata > Mammalia > Carnivora > Mustelidae > Meles > Meles meles. The sequence continues at coordinate 151,318,837 of NC_060066.1, read as the reverse complement.
TTCTGGTATTATAGGAATTGTCTGTTTTCACCCACATAGACTAAGAAAGTGAAGGTAGTATAAAGGAATGTTTTCTTTTTCCCCTTTGGTTGAACAAGAAATTAAGCCTCATGTCATATCATCCACTGGGACTCCACCTCTGCACCTTTATTCCCCTCCCCTGCTACCCCCTCCCCACACCTAGAATTCTAGGTCTTCTCCAGGAAATGTATACCAGGAATAACTGCAATTTTTTTTTACCACTTTAGATAGTGAGATTTGGGTTTAATGTTAAGAAGAATACAAAGAACTAGTAATAAATTATGAAAAGCCAGTGGAGTTTCCAAAGGAAACCAGAATAAAAAGTATTTAAGATCAAATGGTTTCAAGAACTGGAGCCCAATTTTGGTGGACTCCTTTTCTGTCTTAGCAGAATATAAAACTGAGAATAGAAGTGATATGTATTGCATATAGGGGTTTTCCCAGACAGTAGTGTAGAAAGGCTTCATTCAGTTAACTTGAGTATTAAGAGTGATACTTAATAGACTATCATCAAAACAAAAATAGGAGGAATTTTAGGATACTCTGGCTCTATATAGAGATTAAAAAAAAATCATGTTCAGGGTCTAAGTGACAAGGCAAAAGGCCACATGGTATCAAAGTCATAACTAGAACTTGTATCTGAGTTCTTCATCTTCCTCTAAACATGGATTTTCCTACGGTTCCTAGTAAAAGCTAATCTTGATAGGCATGTTTTAGTTTTAGGAGTTATCATGAAATAGTAAATGAAGTTTTGAGCCATTATTCCATAATGAAGTATTTTTAAAAGATGTTATCTAAAGTCTTAAATTTGTAGCATTACTTTTAATCAGTAAATGTAGGCATTGTAGGGGCGCCTGGGTGGCTCAGTGGATTAAGCCACTGCCTTCGGCTCAGGTCATGATCTCAGGGTCCTGGAATCGAGCCCCGCATCGGGCTCTCTGCTCCGCAGGGAGCCTGCTTCCTCCTCTCTCTCTGCCTGCCTCTCTGCCTACTTGTGATCTCTCTCTCTCTGTCAAATAAATAAATAAAATCTTTTAAAAAAAAAATGTAGGCATTGTATTTAGGGAACAGGTTGTTTAAGCTTTGTTTTTGGCTTCAAATAAGAAATGAACAAATTTTGGAAGATTTATTATACAAATTAATTTTCTGGTATTTAGTATATAAAAATTTATTTTTTTGAAGGAAGAGGAAGAACATGAAACCTTCGAATTGAGTAGAGAATATGAAGAATTAATCAAACTGAAAAGAAGTGGCTCTATTCAAGCCAAAAATCTAAAAAGCAAGTTTGAAAAGATTGGACAACTGTCTGAAAAAGAAATACAGAAAAAGATAGAAGAAGAACGAGCAAGAAGGAGAGCAATTGACCTCGAAATTAAAGAGCGAGAAGCAGAAAACTTTCATGAGGTATACTATATTTAAGAGATACGGTATAGTAATTATGATGAGCTTAAAAGAAATGTAACATTGACTTTGAAGGAAGTTTTGGTACTTAAAATTAACCATAGTTATATATATAATAATCTGAGAACTAAATAGCAAAAGCACATTAAGATCTCAAGAGGCTTTGAAAGATTGCCTCAGTTTAGCATTGTTTCAAAATGGGTTTTATCAGAATTAGCCTATAGTGAACACCAAGTAGTTCACTCTGGAAAAAGGAGTTTAAAAATATTTATGGCACAGGATGCCTGGGTGGCTCAGTTGGTTAAGTGTCTGCCTTCGGCTCAGGTCATGATCCCAGGGTGCTGGCACTGAGTCCTGAGATGGGCTACTTGCTCAGTGGGGAGCCTCTTCTTTCTCCCTCTCCCTCTCACTCCCCTTGCTTGTGCTGACAAGTAAATAAATAAAATCTTTAAAAAATATATTTACGGCACAAGTTTTAGTTTGACTCCTTAGAACCAGTGTACATACAGGTTAAAATAAACTCCAGAGATTATTCATACTTACTTTTTTAAGGATAAGGCCCATAAAGCTTAATGACCTGCTCAAAGTCATGCCAACAACTCAGTGGCAGAACCTAAATTAGAATTCAGAGGACATGAAAACCTCCAAATGTTAAAAAGGCAATTACTAGATGACCCATCGTGTTCCTTCCAGCCCAAGGTCTAGTTCCAGGATTATGAATATTGCTTTAAATAGGATCTGGAGAATTTTTTCTGCTGGAATTGCCATTTTATAATACTTAACAGCATTTAACTACTGTTTTTCTAGCAATGAATTTTCATCAAATATTCAACTAGTAAAGCAGGTGTGGGAAGTTGGGCAGTCCTTCAGAGGAGTCTCTGAGTTAGAAGATAGAATCAAGAAATTATGTGCAAATTCTTGGATCTGTAAGCAGTTCATTATTATTGAAGCAAACGGTCTGTAAAGAACAGCAAAGGATAATGATGAAGATAATGCAAGCACAAACAAGATGGCCATGCAAGGTCGTAGATGCCATGTTAAGGAACTTTGCTTTATTATTCATAGAAGAGATTTTTTTTTTTAAGATTTTGTTTATTCATTTGACAGAAATCACAAGTAGGGAGAGAGGCAGGCAGAGAGGAGGAAGCAGGCTTCCTGCTGAGCAGAGAGCCCGATGCGGGGCTCGATCCGAGGACCCTGGGATCATGACCTGAGTTGAAAGCAGAGGCTTTAACCCATTGAGCCACCCAGGTGACCCCATTGAAGAGATGTTTAAAACATGAAGTGATACTGTCAAATAAGCATCTTTATACATAGATCATACTTAAGCTAAAGATGGTTTTAGATTAGTGCATTAAAAAATTATTTTAATGCCTTCTACGTTTTAAAAAATTATTTTAATGCCTACTACGTACATGAAAGGGACTGTTTTGGACACTGGGACTACTACATTGTTAAATAAACCTACAATCTTTGCTCATGTGTTTAACAGGGAGGATAGGAAACAAGATACTAAGTAAAAAGTATGTAAAAGCTATGGAAATTAACAATGTAGGGTACTATTTTGTATAGGATGGTCAGAGAAGGCTTGATGAGGATTTGAAAAAGGGATTGAATGGAGAAAATAGTTTATTTTCTGTAGGATATAGAATATAATGTAGGATATAAAAGTAAGACGACTTGGGGATAGTGGCAGATATGAGAGGAAGAGGAATTAAAATGGGTATACACGAACACAGATAATATGGGAATAGAGTTTGGAAGGAAAAGAAATCACAAGCTGTTTTAGACAAAAGGAGATGCTGTGGAACATCAGATATTCATCAATGAAGTTGATATGCATTTTATTTTATTTTTTTTTGACAGAGATCACAAGTAGGCAGAGAGGCAGGCAGAGAGAGAGGGGGAAGCAGGCTCCCCGCTGAGCAGGGAGCCTGATGTGGGGCTCAATCCCAGGACCCTGGGATCATGACCAGAGCCGAAGGCAGAGGCTTAACCCACTGAGCCACCTAGGTGCCCCTGATATGCATTTTAGAAAGATTTATTTGTTTTTGAGAGGCATGGGGAAGGGTAGAGGGAGAGGGAGAGAAACTTCAGCGGATTCCATGCTAAGCCCAGAGTTTGAAGCAGCTCAGGGTCATGACCTTGAGATCATGTCCTGAAATGAAACCGAGTAGGTCGCTTAACTGACTGCACTACCCAAGTGCCCTGAAGCTGATATAGATTTGAACTGTGTGTGACATACACTAAACCTGGAGGACTTAGGGCCTGGGCTGGTAGGAAATAATTTTGTCATTGCCAAAAGCAAATGCTATTGCTAACAGCTTCTATGTTGGGCCTTGTGTTGTTTTGGGTACATGAAAGTGAATATAATGTGCCTTTAAAAAGTTCAGCCTGGTGGGGCGCCTGGGTGGCTCAGTGGGTTAAAGCCTCTGCCTTCGGCTCGGGTCATGATCCCAGGGTCCTGGGATCAAGCCCTGCATCGGGCTCTCTGCTCAGGCGGGAGCCTGCTTCCTCCTCCTCTCTCTCTGCCTGCCTCTCTGCCTACTTGTGATCTCTGTCAAAAGATAAGATCTTAAAAAAAAAAAATAAAAAGTTCAGCCTAATGAGATGTAGGAAAATAATAATTATAATTTTAGCTTTAAGTGTTAAAATAGGAGTTATATATTTAATGTTATGGTATCAAATAAGGTGGAATCAATAATTGTATAATAGAGGGATGAGTGCCTCTTTATAATCTTTACATGAAGATTATAAAAATTTACCCGGGGAATGGAAATTTTGCTCAAAGTCATGATTTATAGCACAATGGATGGTAAAGTTGGAAAAGTAGTGGCTAGCTAATACTGGGTGTTTTTAATCTTGCAGGAATTATGATCTGGGAACAATGTTAACAATTAGTTTCTGGACAGAGTAATGAAAGGCTTGTATTTTCTTTTTTTTTTAAGATTTTATTTATTTATTTGACAGAGAGAGATCACAAGTAGATAGAGAGGCAGGCAGAGAGAGAGAGGGAAGCAGGCTCCCTGCTGAGCAGAGCCCGACGCGGGACTCGATCCCAGGACCCCGAGATCATGACCTGAGCCGAAGGCAGCGGCTTAACCCACTGAGCCACCCAGGCGCCCCGAAAGGCTTGTATTTTTAAAGAATCCTGGGTTCATGGAGAATGAACTAAAAGACAGGGATAAGGCATGAAGTTAGCATGCAGGGAGAAAAATGGACCCAACTTTTTGTTTATTTATTTGACAGACAGAGATCACAAGTAGGCAGAGAGGCAGGCAGAGAGAGAGGGGGAAGCAGGCTCCCCACTGAGCAGAGAGCCCGATGCGGGGCTCGATCCCAGGACCCTGAGATCATGACCTGAGCTGAAGGCAGAGGCTTTAACCCACTGAGCCACCCAGGCGCCCTGGACCCAACTTTTAACCAAAAACTGGGTAACAAACTGCTTATGGGTAGGTAATTGCTGAGAAGACCAACATTACTTCAAGATTACCAGGGAAACTAGATGATACTACAAAGAATTCAGAAGATCTAGAGGTAGATGAATAGTTTTGGATAAAGTTTGAACTATATTTGGGTAAGGTAAAGGCATTCTGGAGCATAGGTACTGAGTTCAGGTGAGAGGTTGGAGCTATAGATTCTAACTATTATGGATAGTATTAAAATCTATCGAAATAGTGGGGGTACACCTGGATGGCTCGGTTGGTTGAGCATCAGACTCTTGGTTTAGGCTCAGGTCATGATTTCAGGGTTTTGGGGTCTGCACTCAGCTGGGAGTCTGCTTAAGAGTCTCTCTCTACCCCTCCCCCCACTCCCTAAAATCAATCTTTAAAAAAATAAACAGGTAGACAAAGCCATCTTCAAGGAGTTTATAGTTGAAAGGTGAATGATAAAACTGGAGAACACCAACATTTAATGGTTGGATCACCACAAGATCAGTTTATTTTTTGAGAGGAAATATATCACGGAAGGTAAAGAAAAGTTCAGTCACCATGCACTTGCTCCCGTTTTTGTGTTAAAGGTAGTGAAACCTCACCAACAGTCATACCTACAGAGTATTTAGGTACAATTAAAAATAAGGTAGGTGACTTATGGTTTTATTGCTATTACTGGCATAAAACGGATGAGATTAGGACATGGCTAATCTGTAACCTGTGACTGTGAAGGATGCTGACATTCTTCATATCTCTAGATTAAGGGTCACTGAGATACCCTTAAAGCATTGTTTGGGCATTGAGTGTAATCAAGTTCTAGAGGACTCTCTTCTCCCCATCTGATATTATCTGGTTTCCTCTTTTAAAAATGTCCACTTCAATGTCTTCTGCTTATTCCAGACATCTTTCAAGGTCTACCTCATCCATGTAACCTCCCCTAATTGAAGAATTCTATCCCAGATCCTTGTAGCCCTTAATCTGTGTAACGCATTTGGTATTTAAATCACTTAATTGCCTTAAGTGTTTGATTTTCTAGTTTTCTAACAAGACATACTCCAAAACCGTCTCTTATGCTCACTCGCTTTTATCTCAAGTTCACTGCCCAACTGTGCTTCCTTTGATATTCTTATGGTAGGTGTCAATACTCTAAGAATATACCTAGAGAACAAAGATCATTCCATTTAACATGAATCTCCATAGATTCATTTCCCAGAAACGTTTTTAACCTGGCTTTTCAAGCCATGAGGAATTCTCTCTCACTGAATTTATTTTCTAAAGGCAGGTCTGAAGTAGCTAAGTGAGTTAACAGTTATGAATCTGCACAAAATTTTTATCCTTAAATCCAGAAAGCAAGGTAACTGGAGGGACTCAGAACCGCAGTTATCATACCTGCCAAAATATTATCTTGAAGATCTGATAAACAAAGGATAAAATTATCATATGAACAGAAATCCTTTTTAAACCTCCCAAAAGTCCACTGAGATAAACCTGCAGTAAGCAAACCAGTATTTAACATATCTTTTAGCCTTTTTCTTAATAAAAAACCATTGTAACATCATTCATTAGCATTTAACTATAGTCTGGCATTAGTTTATCAACAGGCGTTAGGTTTATCATTTCAAACTGAAGTATTTGTGTTAATGGCACAAGTAGAATTTACCCATTACGATGTATCTGATGTTCTAGGATTTTCCAACATTAAATAAAAATCTGATTCAAGAAAACAAAAACTATCCAATTCCTTTTTTATTATTTGAACTGAGGTACAATACTTCAAACTGATGCAAAACATCCATACACCAAGATTTTTCTTATATAGGCAATTATTTTAGAGCTTGTTTCAGAATGTCCTTCAGCTGGATGTGGTATCCTGACGGTTTCTTTAGTACTGTGAAATATAAATGGTGAGATTTCCGACAGATCCATAAAAGTCTAAGTAGTTTAGAAACTATAGCTAAAGTACTTTAGAAACCCTGAATTAACTGTACTTATAACCCTACTCTAACACCTCCCTCAAAAGCCACTAGTGACCTCTTTATCACCAAACTGCTTTATAGATTCAACAGTTTAAATAGTTGAATCTTAGATTAATCCCTAATTTCCATGGTTTCTAGCTCTTACTCTAACCACCTACTTCAACTCAGTGATTTCCCTAACTTCCAGTCGCTGCCTCTTTCAGTTATCTTCCCATTTATTCTACCTGCAAAAACTTCTGTCTGCCATTTGACCATCAATAAATTTTGTTGGATGAAATTCATCTCAAGGACAGTTATTAGCTAAGAAGGGTGAGGAAGGAAATCATGAAGTAGAAAATAGCAGAAACTGCATTTTCTGTATTACATAGGTGTGTGAAGAGTGATGGACAATCTTGTGACAAGGGAGTATTTTAACAGTTAAAAAGTATAACATCCCCACCCTTTTCTGTTAGCCAGCACAAAGAGTTGGTTAAGCAAATAAAAACTTTGGGACTCCAGTGATATTGTATAATCTTTACACTGGGAGGAAAGGGTTGTCAGGAAACTTTCATCTTTTCCAAATTAGGGGATAGTGAAAATTTTACATCCAAGCATAGCACAAATATGTAAACCAAACATGGCTAATTATTTTGTTCTATAAATGACAACTTCATTAACTATTAATGTTTAGCTCTTGTTGGTTTCTAGAAAACAAACAATTCTTATTCTTGGCCCCCTTTCATAAAGGAAGAAGATGTTGATGTCAAGCCTGCAAAAAAAAGTGAGGCCCCATTTACTCATAAAGTGAATATGAAAGCTAGATTTGAACAAATGGCTAAGGCAAGAGAAGAAGAGGAACAAAGAAGAATTGAAGAGCAAAAGTTATTACGGATGCAGTTTGAACAAAAGGAAATTGATGCAGCACTACAAAAGGTACCAGGCTTACATAATCTTTATTTTTCAAATATGCTCTTAGAATTTTGTGGGATTAAAAATAATTTAATAGCTTTCAAGTCAGTGGAATGTTTTGTAAAGTACACATTGTAGTAGGCATAGTTTCATGGTCTTTGGGAAGCAAAAACCCATTTACACATGAAATACTTTTACTAAAACATTACTGAAATGCTACTTTAAATGCCAATTTGAATGCACTTATTTTAATATAGAAAAGAGAAGACGAAGAGGAAGAAGATGGTGGTAGCATCATGAATGGTTCCACTATTGAGGATGAGGAGCAAACGAGATTAGGAGCTCCGTGGTTCAAGAAGCCTCTAAAAAATACCTCGGTTGTAGACAGTGAGCCAGTTAGATTTACTGTTAAAGTAACAGGAGAACCCAAACCAGAAATTACATGGTGGTTTGAAGGAGAAATACTGCAGGATGGAGAAGACTACCAATATATTGAAAGAGGAGAAACTTACTGCCTTTATTTACCAGAAACTTTCCCAGAAGATGAAGGAGAATATATGTGTAAAGCAGTTAACAACAAAGGCTCTGCAGCTAGTACCTGTATTCTCACAATTGAAAGTAAGAATTAATCACTTAATGTAGAATTTTTATTCTATTTAATTATTTTTTTCCTTAAAAAAAAAAAATCACTTTTCTTCTTCTCTTTTTTAGTGGACGACTACTAGCTCCCCTTCCCTTTCCCTGGAACTTTCTCTCTCCCTCTCTTCCCCTCTTTCTTACTACATCATGTTTTCTGTGGCGGGGCCAAAATGGAAACCAGAAGTGCCACTATGTTGACTTTTTAATTCCTTTTCATAACAGTCTTCAAAACACAAGCTCATCTAAAGAATACCTTCTTCCTTTCCAAATCATCACCAGATTCATCACCTTATTAAATGCAGAAGTTAATTTGTATCTAATGGGGCAAAGTGGAAACTTTACTCAATTATTCTAAGTTTACAGTAATAATATTTTAAAAATTATATTTTGCATGAAAGAATGTCTTTTATGAGCTATTTATACCTAAAGTTAGTCCGAAATAGCAGAGACTTAATGAATTTGGAACCTATCAATTTGAGTTTTCCTTAATACATCATTTCCTTGTTGTAGTTTCAGAGTCTTTCTGAAGCAGATAAGGGGAAGGGGTACCATTCCTTTCAAGGGAAAGGGGGAGCATGGAGAACAAAACTAAGACTTTCAAGAAACAATTGTCAGAGAAAATTTAATGGAAACCACCGCCTATATAGAGTTCTGAGTGTTGAGAACAAATATTAACATGTACTTTTCAAATGTGTGTAATATATATTCAAGCTTACAAAGCAAATTTATGTTGTGACCTTGCCTGACAAATTATATTTTAGTGAGAAAACTTTGTATCAGTAGTTTATGCAGGAGAAAACACTTTTAACATATGGACAGTTTCAAGATCGAAGAGGAAAAAAAAAATGGCACAGTCTTCAATTTTAAAATCTGGTCTTTAAGTTTGTAAATAATTAACTACCATGTTCTATTACCAAGTTGTTTTATATTTTAGTTTTCTGGAAGACAATTTTATTTTACAATGTAAACTCAATAAAGAATAACTTCTGTATTAAAAAAGTCTTTCAGTATTTTAGAAAAGAAACAAAACACTCCTTATAATATTGATCAATGTACATTTATTTTTTTTATTGAGGAAACCATCATCAATACAAAATTACAGCAATCATGTGCCCTTTTACATACAATGTCATTAAAGCAAACTCTAAACCACAGTTTGTAAAGTATTCAATTTACCTCAAGTCCAAGCTGCATCTCCCTAAGACACTGTTCCCATCACAGTAGCCATTTTAAGCCAATCTTCTTTTTACACACGGGTAGTTTCTGCAGAGAACACTTTTCTCAGGACGAAAATGCATCGAGCATGCATAAGAAAAAATATATATATATATGCGCAAATACATTTAAGAGTTTCTATAGGGCTATCATTGAAGAAAATAAAACCTTGGGATTTGCTTCTTAAAAGCACCAACTTAAAAAAATCCCTCAGAAATTTATACTGTGGCAAGAAAACTCAAGTGACTAAACAAAAAATAAGGTTATTTTCAGAGTCAAAATTATCTTTAGGTATTGTTAAAATACATTTTAAAATGAGGCAGAATTTTCAGAAAATAAAAAGACATCCTCATTGATCATTTCTACATCCTTATTCTAGACAACAGATGTTTGCAGGTAGAGCTGGTTCTCCTGGCAGAGTATTCAAACAAATGTTACCACTTCTCCATATATTCCTATTTCCCTCTTAAGGTACTCTGCTACTCCTACCCAAACCCACCCTTATGAATTAACTACCAAGGTGCTTGGCTAAGGAAATATTTTATGTTTATAAACACTAGTATTAAATCTCTAGTTTTAGTATTAAAACCATTTTCATTAATTAAAAGTAAAAGTATACTTTTCATTTCTAAAAGAAACTGAAACCATAAGAATTCTACGTTTCACCACACTAAAATATCTTTAAAAAACGAAACACATTGTCAAGTTTTTAAGTGCTAAATAAAATAAATCAGTTCAATTTCAATCTAAACATTGTTGCTACCACTCCTAACATCCATTGCATTCAAGTCAACTGGCTCACCTTTTCTGCTTTCCATTTATTTCATGGTTAAGAATAGCGCCATTTTAAAAAATGCAGTATCAGTGAAGGCTTATGGTAATGAATAAAAGAACTCTCCAGATAGAAACAATGCCCCCATATCTATTAGCATTCATCTATATTTTATAAAAATGCAAACTACGACTAACCAAAACTTGACAGGCTCTTTAGTTTCAAAGAGCTCCTTTATATTACCATTCTTAACATACCTATCATCTATTAAAACAATACATACACACACATGAATGTGGTGCAGTAACTACATAACTTACAAAATTTTAACAGTTCATGGAACATTTAAGATCAAGCGAATAGCACGTTAAAATGAAAAGTGATCAAAAGCAGGTACATTACACCCTATACCATATTATGTATGGGAATACATTTCATATTTTTCAATTATGATTTGCCACTTTTACCTTCTACATTGAGCCCTTCTATGGTCCATGCTCATCGGCTCACCAATGGCATACACTCAAAGGATTCCTCTTTATGGGTAACTATCTCAGGACCTGATTTTATGAGCTATGATTTGGTGCTTGCAGCATCTTCAGCACTGTGTGTGAAAATGAAGGCAGTATTTTTGAATATTTTTCTTTGTTGCAGAGATAAGCAGGAGTTTTTAAACGGATCAGCACATTTTAGAAACTGAATAAACAAAACTGATATGATGCTGCTTTAATACATTCATCTTAACTCAAAATCTGTACCAGTTAAAATAATTTATAAGAACACAAACATTTTAAACTGGCAAAAATTAAAATAAATGCAGCGTCAGTTATTAAAGTATTATAAATCAGAAAAATACTGGTTGCTATACCAATTATGAAAGGTTATTTGCTATACAGTTAACATTTCACTGATGCACATGCCTTAACAAAAACATACTGCCAGTATTCCTTATAAATTTTTCCTTTTTTCAGTGTATATAAAAATTATGAAAACTGAATTGTCTAAAAAAAAAAAAAAGTCATATAATAAAACTCTGACCCATAATGTCCTTACTGAATTATTATACTTCAAGAATAAGACAAAAAGAAAGACTCCATAGCTTTGGAGGGCAAAGAAAATGTCCTGTCAATCAGAAAAAGACTGTGAAGGCTGTTGAAGTTTCTAATCAAGTGATTTCCTCAATCTAGAAAACTATGTAATTGCTCTTTCTTAATTTTAACAATCCTTCTATAGTTGGGAAAAGATTACAAAAAGTTTGGATGTAGTTCAATTACAGCAGCAATCTACTCATCATTTCTTTTTTTTCATTAAAAACAAAAAAAAAAAACCAAAAACAAAAACACAAAAAAAAACCCCAAAAACCATTACCCAGAAATGTAAACAGTTGTTTGAACAACTTACAGACTTTCCACTGAAATGGTAGCATAAATAACAAAATACATTTTGGGGAAGCAGTAGCAGATTGCTTTTGAATTACACAACCACAAAAACCTCACAGGGACAACATTAATGTACTGAAATATTTATTTATATATGTCCTTAGGTTGTGCTTACCTGTTGCTTTTTGCAGCAGAACCTAAGGTGGAAGGTCTGGGAAGGCACTGTGAAGTATAAATAATTGCACTGTTTGCAATTAATAAAGATTTTAAACCTTAAATGAATCAAAATCAACAGCCTCCAATTTGTGAGTTATGAAACTGAATCCAACTGAACTATTTCTTCAGTTTAATTAATAAATGCACCACTTTCCTAAAAGGTCATCTATAAAACAGTATCATGCAAAATACTGAAATTGTTCATGTCAATAACCCTACTCTTAAAGATAACACAGAACTAACTCCTTAACTATTAAACTTGAAACTAGAACTACATATCCATATCTAAATAAGGGCAAGGGAAGTCACTCCAGGTTCTATGAAACAATCAAAAACATTTCAAAATATCTATAATGAACTGAACTGCTATCTTCTACCCTATAAGTAATCTCAACATTTATGTCCTTGTACATCTCCCTTAATATTCAGAACAACTGGTGCTCCCCACCAATGAAAGAATTAATATATATTTATGAAATGGTGTTAAACTGCTAAATTGCTTAATATTTGCAAACTGAAAACCACTTCTGATACATTTCAAGTCTTTCATATTAATATAGAAGATATGCATACTGTACACTGAAAAACAATATTTTTAGGAGCACCAATGAGTAATACTATTCAATTTTAATGATCAGTTTTCTTTAGCTATAGCTAAAGCATATCAAAAATACTTACCCATTAAGCTCACTTAAAAAAAAATACAGACCTATGTATTATTCTATGTTAAATTAAGAAGCAGTTATGGTTTTCCAAGATATCAGCACTGTATTCCAACATAATATTCACACAAAGTATGGCATTTACATTATGTGGAACATTGACAAAAAGATACTGTTGCAGTTCATCAATTTGTCATTCTGATGTACTTACAGTGCAATGCTCCTTGAAGGAACACAATCAAGGATGATACACAGCACAGTCCTCCTCACCCCTACAGAGCTAGTTCTATACTGGCTGGATCAAACCTGCACTTCAACAGACAATGGCAAGACAGACTGTATTTGCATGTAGTCTAATATATTAATATGCAAAGAGCCAACAAATATGCAAAGAGTAAACAATGGATTTCAACAAAATATCAGAACTTCAGCATGAGTGTTATAGAATAATAAAGTGATTTCAAGTACATAAAAAATTAAGTTGATTCAATGATTGGACTTGTGCATTTACAAAACAAAGCTTATCTATACTGCAAAAAGAAAAAAAAGGAAAAAGCTTGAACATTTCCATACCCCAATAATGTTTCAATGGCAGATGCACTGTAGCTATACTTTTTGCATACTATTCACTTTTCTACCCTAAATTTAAAAAAGAAACACACTAATATTGTATACATTGAAAGTTTCTTTACATGAAAAAACTTCTTATTCAACTACTCATACTCACTATCCGAGAACTGTTTAAAATTAGTTATGCTGAAACAGTCTTGGAAATCAAGTAATTATTAAATTAAGAACAGAAAGGTTAACTGTTATAGCAGCAGTACAGATCTGAAACAGTGGTCATGTATAAAAGGAAATTTCACTGTTAATTCAATGGAAGTATGCCAAAAGATCATTGTACACACATGCAGGTTTTAATCAAACAGAAGGAAAAAAAATGAAGATATCAGGATTACTTGTGCTGAAACAGCCAAATACAATAAATGTAAAAGATCCTCCAATCTACTACTATACTGCAAGGGGGAAAAAACATGCCAGTGTTTAAAAACTCAATTAATATTTCATGGGGAAAGCTTATATATTGGTGTATATGTATCTTAATTTATCATTGCTAAGAAATTATGAATCCTTTAAATACCCACATATCCAACTTACCGACACAGGAGGTTTCATATCATTTATTGTAAAGCACAAAACAGGCATTTTAAAAGTGAAAGTATACATTGGAAAAAGTACATTTATATCACAAAGCATTGACCACATAATAGTTGCAAATACATTTGCTGGAATGTGTACATCTACACTAAATACTAAAAACAAACCAATTTTCATTTCTACACAGAAATATTAACCTCCTATCAGTAGTGATAGATATTTTGTACATTTTCAAAAAAAAAAAAAAAAAAAACACTATTTTAAACCAAAACCAAATTAAGATCTTCATCAAGTCGTCTGCATCCATATATTTAACAAAGGTTTTTTTCCCCCACACAATGAAGCAAATACTGTATTGTCCACTTCTTATTATTGGCCCTGTGCAGAAGAGATACATAAGAAATACACAAAAAGTTAAAGAAAATCCTTTAAATGGAGCTAACTCAGGAGTGAATCCTTTAAGAAAGAAAAACTGGTTAATATAAATGGTGGTGGCTTCTTGCATGATTTGCAAATCCCTGGGGGAAAAAAATTTTTTTTTTAAATCAAAGGCATTGTAGAAATATTCAGCACTCAGATGCCAGAAAGCATTTATAAAAAACAAACAAAAACCCAAACAATACACCAAGGTACTTCATTTAGTTATGCTATGCCAGATAAAAATTAAAAAGGCAAACATAATCCCAGACAAAACAGTAAACATGCAGAAAACATGATTGGATCAGAAATCAACACATTAGCAAGTTTAGTATACCTGAGGTGCTGGAGGATGCTGTGGCATTCCCTGGGGACTTGTCTGGGCATAGTAGGCTGCTTGTTGTCTATAGTACTCAGCCCAGGCTGCACTATAATCTGGCTGACCACCTGGTGGAGCACCAGTAGGAGCAGGAACAGCTTGACCTTTGAGAAAACAGAACAGCTTTGTTGCTGTAACCACAATTAAAAGCCCAAAAGAATCTCATTTCTAATAAAAACAATACCTTGCTTCTTGTAATATTCCTCCCAAGCTTTTGAATAATCTTGTGTCTGCCCTTGTTGACCTAAAAAAAACCCCCTAAATTTTAATACAAAATTATATCCACTGTAAGTACAGGTTATAAAGACAAGCACAGAGGGTCAGAATTGCTCCTGTTTTATTTTATATATTCATTAGTGTCCTATTTTATTTCAAATAGTCCTTAGAAAACGATTCTTGCAATTCAAAAAAAATCAGAATGCTGTTTCTTTTTGCCTTATATTAATCATTAACTTTTAGTTCTAGAGTATCACTATCAATAAAAAACAAAATTGAAACCATCCACATAGTTTTAACTAGGAAAGGAGAAGATTTAAGTATCTTGAGTCAATGCAAAAATTGAAAATTAATGTTCTAAAATGAGTTTGGAAAGTACTTCAAGTAAGCAATCTATGGTACCCTGGTACTGATGCTGGGCACAGAGATGGGAAAGACCTTTATTTTTTTTTGTCTCATTCATTTGGATGTTACACTATAGGTTTTAAATAAAATGTAAATCCTTGATGGAGAAAAAGAACATTTTTGAGAACAACCACAAAAAAAACCCCCACCTGAAAGCTATTAAATATTTTATTTTAAGATCTTGTCAAGATTTTTGTTTCCTGATTAGTAACCTATAAACTGTATGTACCAAGACTAATCTTCAAGATACTCTTTAATAAGATGTTAAGAATTGTAATACAATGTATTCAAATCACAACAAAATTATATTAAAAGTAACCTGACAAAGAACGTTAAGAACAATTACTGAAGAGGCTCAAAGTAACATGACCAATGAAACATAAAACCCACAGCTTTCATGAGCAGCTTTTTCTAGGCATCATAACTTCTGAATTCAGAGACTAAAGAGACCTAACAACCTAAATATACTCACAAAACTAAAATTGGCTCTGGATTAAACAAAACTTAACAAAACTCACAAACACAGCAACAAAAGACACTTTCCTAACAACCAAGGAAATTTAAATATGGTGTGTACATGCTAATAAGTCTGCAACTTACTTTGTAAAGGCTTAGGCACAATAAATACGTATACACACAGACACAATGTATATACGGTAAGCTTTTAAGAAGTGTTGAATTTGAGTAGAAAATACAAATATGGATGTTTGCTATACTATTTTCCAGTTTTCTGAAGGTATAAAATTTTTGAAATAGAAAGGTAGTAAGAAAGAACACGTGTTTTCTTATTTAGCTCCTTTGAGAATTTTATTTAGCCTGTAATTACTTGACCTGATGAATTATGGCTAGAGAAAAAATACTGAAGCACAGACACAGAGAAAGCTGTTTTTATGTTTTGCTGGATATTGCCAACAAGGTTAACTTTATATAGCTGCAGAAATTAGTGTGTATCAGCATCACAAAACTGGGTGAATAGAAGCAATTAATGAACAGAATTTTAACATTTATGAGTAACTTTAAAAACCCAAGAAAACCCCCCCTTCTATAAATACAGGTAATAGCAGAGAAATCCCATGTAATATAAACAAAATTCTTATTTTTGCTTTTCCTAATTCTCTTCAAAGAGGAATTGAGTTTAACATTCTGATCCTATGAGGAGACACTAAATTAAAGCAAATCTGAAACAGGTTTCAATGACAACCGCCAAATACCCCAGATTATCAACAGTAATAAAACTACACAATATCTCTTACAAACTATACACCTGAAAACCTGCTGACTTAAGGCCAAACTTGGTTAAGACACCAACAATTTTTACTTTGGGTTTACAAAAAGGAACTGATCACTGTCAAGTTACTCATTTTAGAGGCAAAATAATGTAAGATGGTAGAAACAGGGAGACACATTAAGAAAATACATTAAACTCAAATGTTCCCTACCCTCCCCTCAAGTATTTCTGCGGAAAGTGAAAGGTAAACATGTTAGACTCTAAGGAAAACAAGCACTTGGTAAGCTGTAAGCACCTCACACTCCAATCTTGAAGGTCTCCAAAGAAAAACTCAACTCATGCCTCCAATCTGAGGGACAAATGTGATTCATCTTGCCCTGCAGAAAGTAACCGAAGAACTCTTCCTATCTACTTCAGACCTGGCTATCCCCTAGCCTTTTGTGCCTCTCTGCCCCTTTTAGGAATGTCCTTAGCTAGCTCCCTTTATCCTTAGGTTCAAAAACTATTTTGAGGCCAGATAGTTTTAGTTTATGCTTTAGAATATCACTTAATATTTACATATAGGTTTACAATATGTGAAAGGTTTTACTTTCTTTTTTTAAAGAAGATTTTTTATTTATTTGACAGAGAGAGATCACAAGTAGGCAGAGAGGCAGGCAGAGAGAGAGGGGGAAGCAGGCTCCCCACTGAGCAGAGAGCCCAGATGTGGGGCTCGATCCCAGGACCCTGATATCAGACCTGAGCCGAAGGCTCAGGATTAGCCCACTGAGCCACCCAGGCACCCTGGTTTTACTTTCATTTTACTCAAGAGATGAGACTTGGCCTAGAGTTCACACGTAACATTCTATTATTACAGCCCAACACTCTAAATTATCTCTAAACACCTACATCTTTCCCACAATCACTTTTTCCCTACCACTCACCCTCCACCACCCATCCCCCTGGGCCTTTACCCATTAAGGCACCACACACCAAAGGTGACAGTCTACCATATCAGTGCTTAACATTGTTAAGGGCCTTCCTCACTCTCAGCTTTTCCAAAAATGCCTTCACTATCCCTCTTCCAAAGGGTTACTCCAGTCTCTACTTTGAAATCCTGTTTCATGTCTTTAGGGTGTTTACTTATTACAAAAGTTTCCTTCATTCTAGCTTCAAAAATACCTACTCTTCCATGTTGGCTGCCATTCCTTATTAAGACTTAAAATTTCCTTCATTAACTCTCTCTAATCTCATCTTTATGACTTTCTCTCCTAAATTCTGATGGTGTTAATCCTAGGAAATTCAGGGGCTCGCCTGGGTGGCTCAGTGGGTTGGGCCTCCGCCTTCAGCTCAGGTCATGATCTCAGGGTCCTGGGATCGAGCCCCACATCACGCTCTCTGCTTAGTGGGGAGCCTGCTTCCCCTCACCCCCCACCTGCCTCTCTGCCTACTTGTGATCTCTGTCAAATAAATAAAATCTTAAAAAAAACCCAAAAACCTAGGAAATTCAGAATTGTTTCAGAAAACAAAACTAATTTAAAAACTTAACTCCTATTTCAAGAGGCTTATTTACTTATAAGCAGACAATGACAAATTTATAGGATTAGTATTTTGTGTTAAGAGAAGCAGCTGAGAGGGTGCCTGGGTGGCTCAGTGGGTTAAAGCTTCTGCCTTCAGCTCAGGTCATGATCCCAGAGTCCTGGGATCAAGCCCCATATCGGGCTCTCTGCTCGGCAGGGAGCCTGCTTCCCCCTTTCTCTCTGCTTGCCTCTCTGCCTACTTGTGATCTCTGTCTGTGAAGTAAATAAAATCTTAAAAAAAAAAAAAAGAGAGAGAGAGAGAGAAGCAGTTGAGGGGCACCTGGTGGCTCAGTGGGATAAGCCTCTGCCTTCCGCTCAGGTCATGATCCCAGCGTCCTGGGATCAAGTCCCTCATCGGCTCTCTGCTCGGCGGGGAGCCTGCTCGCCCCCTCCTCCCGGCCTACTTGTGATCTCTGTCTGTTAAATAAACAAAATCTTAAAAAAAAAAAAAAAGAAAAGAAAAGAAAAAAGAGAAGCAGCTGAAATTTGCCTTCAAAAGTTGGGACAGCCTGTCCAGTTTGGTAAAGAGGACACTGGATTGGGAATTGGAAGGTCCAAAGTCCTAGAAAATCCCAGTTCTGCCACTGGAAGAGTTCAACTTCAAGAGTTCCTCTCCAAACATGGGAGTTGGATTTGGAGATAAAGATTTTTATCTTTAAAGATCCAAACATGGGAGTTGGATTTGGAGATAAAGATTTTATCTTTAAAGCAATTATCTTTTATATTTAATATTTTATTTCTTCCCTTTCAAATTTTGAGGGCATCTGGCTGGTTCAGTCACTTAAGCACCTGACTCTTGATTTTGGCTCAGGTCATGTTCTGAGGGTGGTAGGGTCAAGCCCGCTTTGGGCTCCACGCTTGGAATGGAGCCTGCTTTTCTCCCCCTCTGTCCCTCTCCTTGCTCACAAGCTCTCTCTCTGAAATAAACATAAAAATCTTAATAAAAAAGTAAAATATAAAAATTTTGAAAACTGTCTCAGTAAAGCATGTGACTCGATCTCAGGGTTGTGTGTTAAAGTTCCTCGTTGGTATACAGATTACTTTAAATACATACACAGATACATAAATACATAAAGATCAATCTTGAAAACTAATTTAAGGTCACTTATGTGTGGTTGTTCTAAAAGTATCCTAAGAACCAGTAATGCACCTAGGAGAAATGAGGGTAAAGCAACCAGTCATTTAACAAAAGAACTTTTAAAGGAAAAAAAATAAATTGACTTTGTAGCTATCATTAAAGACCTGGCAATTTAACATTATTTTCTTTAAGATTTACAAGTGAGAGAATTCTTTGCTCCATAAATTAACAGCTGATCACTGTCATGCTACAGAAAAACACACGACTGGGGAAAGGGAAAAAAAAGAAGGTAGGGGATAGGAGGTTCTTAAGCCAAACACAATATTAGTTATTTTTGTAACTTTTTTTTCTCCACAAAGGATTCAACAGAGTCCAGGACACTATCTATAAAATTAAAATTTTATAGTCAGCAGAGTAAAGACAGAAAATGAAGAAAGAATGGCAAGGTGAGAAGTCTATCCTTAAAAATCTGAATGGTATTAAGACCTCACAGATTATATTAAACACACACCCCTCACTTTGGGCAAGTAAAGTATAAAAAAGTTAAAACAGTAATTAATGGCTATGCTGCAAATGAATGATAAAATATACAAAAACGCAAGCTGCACTAATTCCCCAATAATTCTCTAGTACACATACAGGCCTATTTTTACTCATTTTTAATATTAACATAGGGAACATCTCTGGCATATTAACCACTGTGAAAATACAAGTCAGATCCAATGATTTTTAACTGCAGCAATTGCAAATGTTCAAATCTTTAAAATGGTGACACTATTTCATAAAAGTTAGGGTGACCGTAAGTTCTGACAGAATAGCATCCTTAGTTATTCTCAAAACTATCCATATCTGAACAATAAATTATATGATCACCCTAAACAGAATATACTGTTTAGGAGGAGAAACAATTTTTCTTTCTTTAAACAGATTATCAAGCTGTATAAAACATTCTTATCACCAGGTAAATGTATCCTACACAAGAAGATTAATATAACTACCCTTCTGGAATTTCTTCTTTCTCTGGAGGATGACAAAACATCCATGGGCAAAAAAAAAAAACATTGAAATTTACACTGAGAATCTCAAATAGACTGTATCTTATGAGAAAATTCTACCATCTTTAGATCTGTTCTGTACCAGTGAAAGATGGCTAAGTCTGTTTAGCTTTCTTTTATGACAAGTGGCTGTGGTATACATGAGTTAATTTTAAATGAGTAACACCACAGGCTTCTAAAAGCAAAACTATTTGTTCAGAAATACAGCTGACCCTTGAACAACTCAGGGATTATGACTTCCCCAAAACTGAACTACTAATAGCCTTCTGTTGACCAGAGGTCTTACAGATAGCATAATTAACACATATTTTGCATGTTTAAGTATTACATACTGTATTCTACAACAGACTAAGCCAAAAAACAGAACCCTGAGAAAATCATAAAGAAAATTCATTTACAGTACTGTGAAAAAAGTATCTACTTATAAGTAGTCCCATTAGGTTCAAACTTAACATTATTATTCAAGGGTTAACAGTAATAATTCCCAGGTTCCAAGTGGTCCCAGGAAAAAGCAAATTCGGGAGACAGACTTGGGATTTATGCCCTCTTGGGAGTTCAAAATCTTCTGCTACCAGAAGCTATACACTTGATGTGTTAGTGGAAATATAGTTCTTTTCACTCATAACAGCTCGTAGTAATATACCTGACAAAGTACTTGATTAACAACTGTATCCTCCATGAGAATATAAGCAGAAGGACAGGGGCTCCTAGCTATTATACCCATAATCACATTCTCAGCTCTATCATTATGTCTGGCATGTAGTATATGCTCTACAGTTACTGAATGGAAATGGCTTTTCTGGGTGACTTTTTCCTTTTTCATATATGCAAATGTTATTTAAGTAATTAATGCAGTATGTCACTGTCAGTTTTATTTTGCAGCAGAAAATACCACATACAACCCTTTTTTGCTTGGCACTCCAGAATTTAACCTATGCCAGTTAGGCTACTAATATATGTAACTATCGTTGACAAAAGCCAAGTAATATCCAGTGTTATGTGCGCCAATGGAGCAATTTTTAGTTTCAATTATTAAGTGGTTGACAAATGCATTTAGAAATAAAAACACTTCCTTGTTATGTGACCACAAACTTAAGAATTATCTGTAACAATCCCAATACACCTAAAAGTTCAGTGATTTGAGAATGCATTCAACTATTCTCCACTTCAAGATTTTAAAAGTTAAATATAAAAGAAGTCTCAGTAATAAAAAATATTCAAACATCGTTTGATCGGAATCTTCATCCTTCTATTGGTATTTACTAAATGCTTCAATTTCAATTTAATTAAATGTATAAAAAAGAAATGTAGAACATACCCATTTTCTTGTAATACTCTTCCCAAGCCTTCGTATAATCAACCTGTCCAGCTGGAGCTGGATTCTGCTGATCTCCTTGTTTAAGAAAAACAAAAACAAAAATATAGTAAGATTAAGGGTTTCCAAAGACATTCTTGGCCCTTTCCTTCTGTTCCTTGAGTGGAGAAACTGGGAGCAGCCTGCCATAGTGACTGAGGGTGCTGTGTGGTAGTGGGATTCTTGCTCCTGCCAAAGACACAGGAAGCATGAGGTATAGAGGCAGTCAACAGAGAAAATCTGTCTATATACAATGGAAGAATAGTCACATGAGCATTTAATTCATTGGTTAAATAAGGAAACACACTGATTATACAAGGTCTTTCACAATTTATAAGCATGTAAAGGGAAAAGCTACAAAGAACCCTGAAGTGTTTTAATGGAATTGCAGGGGATACGACAGTCTTAAAAATATATACATGTGTAGATATTTATGTTGTTTCATGAATGTGTATACAGATATACATGCAGGTAAATTTCCTAGCTCTTTATGCTGAAAGGATTTAGAAGCAATGACACCTTGGTAGCAATGAACACACTGAGTTTGGTTTCTTGGATGGTGGTTTTTATTAAACAGAATCAGGGCTCCTGGGAAAAATGGCTGATTCTAGAAGCTTGAGCCCAGGAAGCACAAAATAAGAATCTTATTGTGCAAGAAAGTAAAGATGTGCTTAAAGAATGACAGACATGTCAAAAGAATACAGGAGCCATCCTGAAGGTACTCCTGATTGGCCAAAGTTTAAAACACGACATGTTGAATAAAACAGGAGGCCATACTGGTATAAATAGAAAAAATACTTCTTCCCTACAATACCAACTAAGATATATAAATATAAAATGAATGATGTAAAAAGAATTATCATCATAGCTGTAGCTGAATCAGGAATGTTATCATCGAAGTTGCTGTTAGGAATAGAATACTCCTATAGTCTCAGTATAAATTCTCCAACAATTTTTACTTTCAAAGAGAAAAATGCAATTTTATGGTATAGAAACCTGGTGAACACCAACATGATGAAGTGACTATGGTTACCATCTCCAGGAATGAAGCAGGTCAACATTATGTGACCCCATGATATAATGCCTAAGAGCACAGGATTATTTCTGAGGTACTGCTAACTCCCAAGAAGGACCTCAAGAGCATGACGTTATTATTGTGAGAAAAGTTGAAGGAACTTATGTTGATCTGATTGTCGTTTCATAAAACAAAATGTTTGTACTTTTTTGCCAGATGGGATCCTGGATCAGAAAAGAGAAACTGAGGGGACAACTGGTGAAATCTGAGTTAAGGGTTCTGCACTGGGATAGTACTGTTTAGGAGGGCTGTATGATAGTAATGTATTTTTGGAGTAATGCAGCAAGGGTACTTAAGATTACTGGGACATGATGTGTACAGCCTGATCTTAAATGGTCCTGAAAAACTATTGGTAATGGATATGGACATGTATGACAGGATAATGGAACAAATGTGAGGTGGGGATAAAAAATTAACAGCTAGGTTACCTGGGTGTTCTATAATACATCTTGCAACTTAAACTTTTATGAAAGTCTGCAATTATTTCAAACTTATTTTCAAAAACGGAAAGTCTGCTCACTGAAGCTATAATTAAATGTTGTAAAATTTTAGGTTTTATACATTGATGTACTTCATATATAATTCCAAACACAAGTTTCTACTTCTACATACAAAATAAATTCTTTAATTACCATAGTTACCTTGTCCATTGGTTTGGGTTGTAGTTGGTGCACCAGCAGGAGCTGCAGGTGGTGGCTGTGCTTGCTGTTGATAATAGTGAGCATAATAGGCAGCCCAAGCTGCTGAATTTGGATCCGTTCCTGCCTTAGCTAGAATAAACACAAGTTCAACGTTTGCATCTGAATCTATAATCTCTCTCTCACACACACATACACACTCTTTGGTAGACCCCCAAATTAAATGGCTACCAAAAAATAAATAGTAAATGGGAAGTTTACAATTCTATTAATTAACATTCATTAGCTTTAATTACAGAAAGTGAGGTACAGGCATTAAGTGATGTTCCTGGAAAATTAGCTGAGTGGCAGAATTAGGATAGGAATAAACATCATGTCTCCAAATTTGATGCTTTTCCTCAAACCATCCTGTTGCCTTGGTTTTTTCCTAAACTGGTTTTGCCTCAAGCATAGCAGTTCTACATGGCAAATGACTAAAGCAAAGGATTTCTAGGAACTAATGTGTATAAGAAACAATTATATAAGAACTATGAATTCTGTCCTTTCTTGTTTTGGATGTAGAGCCAACATAAAAATCTTAAAAAATAAACAGATTAGCCATATTTCATCTCATCATATTTTACAATAATTATCGTAAAACATACACTTGATATTATTGCCCTACTTGAAATTCTTCATTAATTCCAGAGTCTTCAGGGTTGTCAAAGCTTTTAAGTGCAACATTATCATCACCCAGTATCTTTAATGATCTAACCCCTTGATTTGTCCTTCCCATTCTAACCCTATGTTCCCCCATTTATCAGTATTTTTCCAACACTCAAGTTCTGGTCACAGTAAACTGCTTGTACGTTTCAGAGGTCGCCATGTTCATTATCTGGCCTTTGACCATGTTATGTTTCCTCATTTCATCCTTCATAATAATCAAGCTCATGCAGTAACGGTTTGAGATCTCTCAATCAGAAACAGAAATCCTCTTCTTGATTCTGTCCTTTATATGAAGAATATCGTATGACACTACAGATACATCTTAAAGTTTATTATCGGGGAAAATGTAATTTCCTTAGCCAAAGTCTGTGTCTATATGAAATCTGTGTAGCCTTTATCCCAAATGAGTATCAAGTCTCAGCTGTTTAATAAAGTTTGAGAAAAAAGGAGCAAGGATTTCTAGAGTGATACAATGACTAAGGTAATACAATTTTAAGGCATTATCCACCCTCCAAACCTCCCTCAAGTAATAAATGCACTGCTTTTCTAAGTTGCACGTTTATATCTTAATTGTGTCATTACCTATATACTAATACAAGTATTTCATTTGACACCATCTCTGGCCAGAGAAACTAAGACATAACAGACTTCAGAAAACAATACTTGAACTCCTGAATGTGTAGAGGGTGTAACAGAACCAATGCAACAGTTAGACATAACTCATACAGAGATTTTATTAATTATTCATTCAACATGATTATCCTTCACTTATCATTTTAAAGGTAAGAAAAAAGATACAGAGGGATTAAAAAACTTGCTTAACTACCACACAATTACTAAAGGTGTAGCATTACGACTTCTCTGGGTCTGTCTCACTCTGAAATCTAAGTTCTTGACTTCTACATAAATTCTTTAATAGCCCATTTTTAAAAAAAGATTTTATTTATTTGACAGAAAGATCACAAGTAGGCAGAGAGGCAGACAGAGAGAGAGAGGGAAGCAGGCTCCCCGCTGAGCAGAGAGCTCGATGCGGGCCTTGATCCCAGGACTCTTGAGATCATGACCTGAGCCGAAGGCAGAGGCTTAACCCACTGAGCCACCCAGGTGCCCCAATAGCCCATTTTTTTTAATAGAAAAAGATTTAGTTCTGAAAATATGAACTTTGTCATGGCCACATTTAAATACCAGAATGTTAATAAGTTCACCAGAAGTTTCCTCTAAATAAATTATTTTGGTTTTTACATAATGCAAAATCTAATATGAGCAGTATCTAACCCTAGCTACCATCTTTTAGCTAAATGGGTTACTTCATTTTCCAAAGGGAATACTGTAAGCCATATTCATCAACCAATTCTTAATGTGGTGACTTCACTACTACTCCCAGTGTGAAATCGAGACTGTGATAGAGACTACTTCTGATTCCCAACATTTCTCTCAATCATGTTACTAATCCAAACAGTGCTCATAAGGTGCAATCCTACAAATCCAAGTTTCGAAATATAAATTCACCCCTTAACCAGCTCAAACTCTTGAATCTCTTAAATTTTTCTGCCTAATCACAGCATCCCAGTTGGCTTACAAGAGGGAATGGAAAGTCTTCATTCT
The DNA here is from genome assembly GCF_922984935.1 of Meles meles. Classification (NCBI taxonomy): domain Eukaryota; kingdom Metazoa; phylum Chordata; class Mammalia; order Carnivora; family Mustelidae; genus Meles; species Meles meles. The sequence continues at coordinate 151,293,362 of NC_060066.1, read as the reverse complement.
TAAAAGATGTTTATACTATTATACACTAAATTATATTTAACTCTCAGTCCATCACAGCATTGCTAACATTTAGAGTGCACTTTTCTGCTTTAGAACATAAACGAATCTTTGCATACCCACATCCTAGCACACTCAAGTTGTTTCTTGAATGAGTGTGGTTGTGGTTATTTGCTTATTGTCATGCTGTGCAATCATATTCCAAAGAGCACACTTCCTATGAAATTAAAGTATGTTATAATATAGGGCCACATTTAAATAACAAGAATGTTTAATCAAATTCACTAAAACAATTTCATTTAAATCAATTATTTAGGTTCTTTTAAAAAATAAATACACTAGTGTGGAAAGGAATCCATAATTCAGTACCTTCCTTGAAACTACTCCAGTGAAAGAGGCCTAAAAGATAGGTAGTAGGTGAGAAAGAAGGACCATAAATAAGTGTTAGCTGATTTTGATGAATGCACCTTTGACCATCAATGAAAAGAAAACTAGAGGATGGCAGATGCAGTAACAAAATAGAATATATATATAAAATCCAGATCTGAACAGAGAAAACATGTAACTTAATGTATTTTTGAATTCTAACATGCAGATATTAAACACAGCCCTGTTTTTTTACTAATATGTGAAGTTACCATATCAGGAATATGAAAACGGCTTTTATTATCTTATTTGGAAACTTCGAAGTTTAATACTCAAGTATTAAATGCTCCATTAGATACTCAGATAATTCTATAAATAAACTTACACTATTCTTTCATGGATAATGTCACATTTAACACATTATACATTTTGATGGACTGGTATTTAAAACTAAGACATTGTATTTCTTCTTGTAGCTTCTGGCTTTTAACACTCTGCTCTTATCATGCTGAAAGGGCAGAAAGCCAAATTGAAGTAGAAAAAAGTTCACTGAAAGCAAACCATTTACACACCAATCTTATACACCGTGGTAAAACCAGAAACCAAGACTCCCGCTGAAACAATCAGTGCAGAAAATGCACACAATGTAGAACTGAGATTAGAAAACCTATGAGGGTAATAGGAATGATAATATAGATTACACATGAATAATGTCTTTTACCTGGATCAGGAGGGGCCTGTTGCTGCCAGTGTGGATATGCATTTCCCCACCCCTGGGGAGCATAAGGAGCTGGAGGACCACTGAAAAGAAAGAAATCATTATAAAAATGCAATTTACCAAAAGCTACAATCTTTGGGGGGGGAACCCCAAAACCAAACTCAATACTTACTGAGGAGCAGGACCAGGTGGTCCTGGATTATAAGGTGCAGGGTTGTATGGTCCCATTGGAGTTCCAGGCCCTGGAGGCCCAGGAGGCCCATGAGGGCCTGGGACACCATGGGGCCCATGGGGTACAGGTGGCCCTAAAGGATTTACTGGACCCTATAAAAAAGCAAAAAGATGTACAAAAAAAAAAAATCAGAAAAATGGTAATGGCTGAACAAGTCAAAGGCTAAATTAACCTTCCACTTCTACCCTTTTATACAGCCACAAGCAACATATTTTAGATTTCCTTCATTTCCTCATTCATGTTGTTTAAACTCGTTACCACACTGAGACATGTAAATTCATTATAATCAACAGCATCAGCAAAAACTGAAACATCTCCTTTACCTTCCATTCTATTCCTTTCAGACTATTCCCTTCTGTTATTTTGCTTTCCTTTTCATAGTTCTTTTACTACTCCTTTATTTTTTTTTACTACTCCTTTATTATTTTAGTCATGGAAATATGTGTCTCTAGCTTTTCTTTTTCTGTATCCGTTCTACATCTACTTTTTTTAAAAAGAACATTTATTTATTTGACAGAGAGATCAAAATCAGGCAGAAGAGCAGGCTCCCCGCTGAGTAGAGAGCCCGATGTGGGGCTCGATCCCAGGACCCTGAGATCATGACCCTGAGCCGAAGGCAAAGGCTTTAAACCCACTGAGCCACCCAGGTGCCCCTGGATCTTCATATTTATATCATACCATATAGTTAATAATGCTTAGTTGATTTTCCTGTTCATAATCCAACTTGTAAAGACCACTAGACTAGATTTAACTACCCTAACACAGCTTTCATGCAGTTAATATGGATAATAACATTTTGGAGCAAACTGCTTAAACCACATTTGGTTGTCTATTTTCTCACTACAAAATAATGAAACTAAACTTCATGACTTTTAAAATCCTTTTTATTATTTTATCCTTTTAAGTCTCTACCTCTTGTCATTATCACTCACTTGCATTATCCATAAACAATCCTTTCCGAAAAGTAAAAATGGATTACTGAAAAAGTATCAGTTATTTTTACAGGGCTATGTGCCAGACACTCATCCCTACAACCCTGTAAAGCAGCTACTATTATTCTCCTTTATAGAAGAACAAACGGGAGGCAAACAAGAGTATAAATAGCTTACTCCAAGGTCACAAAGTTAGTAAATGACTCTGAGTATTCTGAACTCTAACAACATGACTTCAGTCTCATGCTCTTAACCACCATACTAAACTGCTTCTCTGTAACAGCCTATCTTTTTGACCATCAAGCTATTGGAAACCTTGATCCATGCATGTTAGGAATCATAAAACCCAAAACCAAGACATGTTCATTTTTCTAGCATCAATTTCTGCCACTACCAAGTCCGGAATTATTTTCTTCACGTTTTTAAACACTTACTGTCCATACCACAGAACTTACAATGTTTGTATGTATTTTTACAATACATTCTTTCTATTTTTAAGTAATCTCTACACCCAACGTGGGGCTTGAACTCACAACCTTAGATCAACAGCTGCATGCTTTACTGACTGAACCAGCCAGGAACCCCTATAAGACATTCTTTAAGCATCTTTTATACATCTATTTGTCTTTCTCTGTAGACAGAAACAGGGTCAAACTTCTATTGTATTCCATCCACAGTGCGGCAAACATCAAGGAGAATTTTCCTAAGAAATTCTAATTGTTATTAATAATTTAAAATGGTCCCTTACGCTCTATAGTAAAACAATGCAAGAAAACACTAGTTTCTCATTTGTAAGAAAGCACATTTAAGACTCTATGCATTTTTTTTTGTACTACCACCAGGAAACTGTTCTAAAGGAAAAAATTTGCCAATTTGGCCATGTGTCTGAATCACCTGGAACACCCTTCTAAAATTAGATGCTGGGCCCTGTTCCAGACATTCTGAATCAGAGCTGTGTGGTATGTGTAGAGGTGGAAAGCATTCAAGTAGTATATATTTTAAAACTCCCCTAAAAGTCACTGTCAGTCTAAGAGTTGGATTTGTAAATTTCTACTCTGAAGTGGGGGATGCATATAATTCATATCTGCCTCACAAGGGTTGAGTAAAGTAAGCCCTTGTTAAATACTGAATTCCCATTAACTGTGTCCTTCAAGTATATTCTATAACCCTCCAACCCTAACATCGTATCTGTAACATTATCCGTTTTCTACTTATCCACACCCAAATACAAGTTTCTAAACCCTTATAAATGTATATTTAATTGGGTTATTTTTCACTGCTCGAGAGTCTTCTCTATGTTACATGTACCCATTATAAGATGAAACATAATCTTAGACTAGAATTGGCATTTTTCTATATAGCAGTTATAGAAACATGTGAATTAATGTCTTATTTAACTAAAGAGGATCTATGTATAAACTGAAGTTAGTTATCTATTTATGTATTTGGTTTTTTTGATCTCTTTTTTTAAAAGATTTTATTTATTCATTAGAGACTGAGCACATAAGCAGGGCCAGGGATAGGGAGGGGCAGGCTCCCCGCTGAGCACGGAGCCCAATGTGGGGCTCAAACCCAGGACACCCCAGGATCACGACCCCAGCCTAAGGCAGATGCCCAACCAACTTAATCAGGCATCCCTATTTATTTAAAGATTTTATTTATTTATTTGTCAGAGAGAGAGAGAGAGAGGGAGAGTGAGAGAGCGAGCAAGGCAGACAGAGTGGCAGGCAGAGGGAGAAGCAGGATCCCTGACGAGCAAGGAGCCCAATGTGGGACTCGATCCCAGGACGCTGGGATCATGACCTGAGCCGAAGGCAGCTGCTTAACCAACTGAGCCACGCAGGTGTCCCCCTATTTATTTTTTAAATTAAGCTCTCTGCCCAATGTGGGGGCTTGAACTCACTACCTAGATATCAAGATTCACATGCTCTACCAACTGAGCCAGACATGCACCCCAGAAATTGACGTTTAAAGCACACTCACACCAATCTTTTCTTCTATAAGTTGCCGTGCATAGTCTATTTGCTGTGGAGTGCCACGAATTGTAAATAATTTCATATTAGGATCTGCATTAGGTGGAGGATTTCTCTGAAGTTCTATTCTTGCACCAGACTGTTGGCTTATGCTTTTTATGGTTTCACCTCCTAAAATCAAAACACAATAATTTATCTAAAGATTCAAAGGATACAAAAGGAACTACCTAAATGAAAATGGTCACAATTAAAAGAGCCATAAAAAAGTTTTGAGCAGTATCCCATCTGCCAATATTCTTTTAGATTTTCCATTTATTCTACACTTGTAAATCAAGTTCTATAAGGCATTTCATGCTTCTCCTAAAACACACTCAAGTTTTTAAGACTTAAATTAGTATGTCTATACCCAACCATAAAACGAATTATAACAGAAAAACTAACTTATCAAAACATTTGGCTCAAATAAACTGCTTTTATAAGTAACATAAACCAACAAACTTACTAAAAATTCTAAATTTTAAGAAGATGTGAGTTAGGATAAAGCAAATGACACAAACATCCAAACCACTTTTTCGGTCAAAAGTTTCTCACACTGATAATTAAAACTGCTGGTCCCTTCTCTAGTAGCCAGTGTGATTCCTATCACATTTTTATTTTATATATAAGGCCCCTCCTTTATGTTTTTGTTACAAATCAACCTAAGATACAGCCAAGGAAAAATCACTGCTACTGATGTACATTAGAAATAGCATCCAGAAAAATCAGGTCATGTGTTAAATTTTTACCCATATATCAAAACATTAAGAGTTTAAAATACATTGCCTTTTCCTATTATTAATCCAGTTTTCCCAGTTGGTACAATGAAATTAAATTCCTGTAGTCCACCAGGTGGTCCCATGTTCCAGTTGCCTTGACCTCTACCTCTTCCTCGACCACCAGGCCCAGGTCCACCAGGATTACCAGCCTAGAGAAGGAAAGAAACAAAGTCAACATAGAAGTGTACTCTTCTTTCCATGATAAAGTCATTCCATGTCTATCTTCCTCAACCTTCATTTTCCTAAACCAGAAGTTTAAAGAGGCTGGGAGATGATATGACTGCCAAACAGTCAACAAGTAATACCCACCATTTTTATATTGTGATAAGCAAGATAATCCACTTACATAGCTACCTTCCTGCTCTAGGATGTCTACCTCAAAGCAACAAACTTTTTAGTTATTAACAAAGTATTATCAGACAAATTCTTATATAAAACTAAATGGGGGGGACCTTTTCAGACTCGAAGAAAAATATTTTTTAAATGAAAACAATGAAAATATTAACATCTGTCAAACCTGAACACTTCGAAGAAGGTCTGTAATAATTTCTGCAGCATGCTGACATCGGTCTGGAGGTCCTGTTATTTGTGCTATTCTATCAGGTGTTGTTCCATCATCTTTAAAACAAACAAAATGGTTTGAGTTAGCAACAATGCATGTCAAAAAATTAACTGCTAATAACATATAGATAACGAAATATGTACTCACCTGGCTTAAACTGAATTCGAACACCAGCATCATTTTGTATTTTTTTTATCATCTCTCCATTTCTTCCTATTACAATGCCAACGGCAAATCTTGGAATGGGGACCTTATACAAAGAAAACTAAGTATTAAGGAAAGCTATTCCCTGAAAATTAATCTATTTCAAATCATAAAAGTATATATAGCACTATGGTTGCATCAAATAGAGTAACAAGATTTATATTCTGTACTCTAAGGTGTAAGTTATGGGGAGGGAGGGCAGGAATCCAATGTTAAAGAAGGCTATGTAACACTGAACAGGAAAAACACATGTATTTATGAATTAGTATACAACCATCTCTGAATGCGTATTTTTACTTACATCTATCCCTTCATTTCCTCCTATTCTTGACCCATACTCATTTCGAACTTCTCTGAAACCACCTTGATCACGGATTAACTCTAACACCATTTCCTTGGCTTGCTGAAGTACAAACAAAACACAAAACAAAACACCCAATTTACAAGGCATGTCTCAAAACATTGTAATTATATTCCTATGTGTTTTGTCCATTCTGTTCCCAAATCCTTCTATGTAAAATATAAACTTAAGTTTACCTGTACTTTGTATGGGTCTCCTGTAATCCTAAGAGGTTTGTCAGCACCAGTGTTCTGAGGTCCATCTTGAATCATAACCATTTTAACTCCAGCCCGCTCCTATTAATCACAGAAATCATACGTATTAACAAAAGGGAAGTGGAAACGAACTGGCTTCAAAACAGATGAAAACTAATCACTTTACAGAGTAATACCTGAAGCTGTTTAATAGTTTCTCCCCCCTTTCCAATAACTAATCCTGCCTTGCTAGCTGGAATCATGATTTCTTGAACTGCATTTCCTGGTCCATCACCATGGTGGAAGCCAGGGGCTGGTCTTCCTTTTTCAACAATCTGGTCCAATAATCGTTTTGCTGATCTGTTAACAAATTAGGAGTCAAACAATAAGTTATGGCATACTCAAAAACTTATCCAAATACAGAAACACAAAATAATATAATCACGTACTTCCCCCATCCCAATTCAGGGTTAGGTGGCTTAAAGCTAATTTCACAATTTTAACTAAAAGAAAATATCAGGGACAAAGAATGATAACACAATAAATTTTCTAGGTATACAATTTGCAGTATTTTTGAGAATAGTCCTAAATTTCCAAGAAGTAGCACTCTTTTTTTTTTTCCACTTTACTTTGAAAGTCATCTAAGAATTAAGCTACTCTGCCAATAACTGAATGATGTATTTCCAATTTTAAAACACCACTTTGGGGGCACCTGGGTGACTCAGTGGGGTAAAGCCTCTGCCTTCAGCTCAGGTCATGATCCCAGGGTCCTGGGATCGAGCCCCACATCCAGCTCTCTGCTCAGCGGGGACCCTGCTTCTCCCTTGCTCTCTGCCTGCCTCTCTGCCTACCTGTGATCTCTGTCTGTCAAATAAATAAATAAAATCTTAAAAAAACAAACAAAACAAACACCACTTTGGTCACTCACACATTAAAATTTATTTATCCATTCAAAAATACTTAAGAAATGTTAACTATATACGAAGTACTATACTAGGTAATAGAATTACAACACTGAATGAAATGCACAGGGTCCCCGCTGGTACAGCTTACCCTGATTAAATAACTAAAAAGAGCATGTTTGGTTAAGTGCTACAAACAAAATTAAAACAGGATAAGGGGGGACAGAATGTGTACGCATAAAGATATGCTATTTCATGCAAAGCAGACATAAGAGACTTTACTGATAAGATATAGCAACTAAAATGTAGAGGAAGAGAGGGAGTAACTATGAAAATATCAGAGGGAAAAATGTTCCAGAGAGAAGAAACAGGAATTTGCAAAGATCTCAAATGAGAAGCATGCTTGGGGTGCTGAAAGAACAAAAGCTAAAAGGGGCTTAAACACAGTGAGTTGGGAGAAGAGAGGTAAAAAATGAAGTGAGAAAGGTGGCAGGTAAATCAGGCCATGATAAAGACATGGTGAAGCATTAGAGGATCTGAGCAAAATAATGACATAAACTGATTCCCATTTTGAAAAGATTATATGGCTATACTATTCTAAGAACAGACTACTTCTGAACAAGGCTAAAAAGAATAGAAACATGTTGAAATATAGACAAATAGTGACAGACAAGGCAACAGTATAGAAGATGGCAAGAAGAGGCTGGATTCCAAATAAATTTTGAGGAAAAATGACCAAAGAATTGCTTATGGATAAATGAAAGACAAGAAAAAGATAAAGGTAATTAAAAAAATTTTTTTAAATTTATTTTGGAGTGCTCATGTTCAGGGGTGGGGTAGGGGAGTGGCAGACTCTGCCGAGTGCAGAGCCCAACCTCACAACCCTGAGATCAAGACCTGAGCTGAAACCAAGAGTCTGGTGCTTAATGGACTGTGCCAACCAGAAACCCAAAGAAAAAAATAAGAGTATTAAAACAGTGCTGCCATATACTGAGATGAGTAGAGGACAAAGCAGACTGGGTAACGGGGTGGAAAACAATTATGAACAATCCAAAGTCTGAAATGTATAGTAGACGTTCAAGTGGAAATACTAAGTGAGCAGCTTGATAGGAGTCTATAAGTTAGAAAAAGAGAGCAAGGCTGAAAATAACAATTTAGGAGTACATAAAATTTATAATATATAAAGGTACATATTAAAGTTTGTGAAAGAGTAAATGAAGTCATCTGAGGAGTACATGCAGACAGACTGTAGGACTGAATTTTGTGGCACTTTCATACTGAAACGCCAGGAAGATAAAGCTGGACGACCAAGAATGACTGAGAAAGCAGCTAGGGAGGGAATTATCTCTAGGAAAGTGGGTCCATGTGTCAAACAACCTTTATGGGTGGAAAGATGCAGAGGCCATACGTGATCTTGAAAAGAGCAACTTCAATGGAACTATGGGAATAAAAGTCTGATTCATAGAAGCTCAAGACAAAACGAAAACAGATGCAAACGACATGGTGAAGAGATTACTCCTTTTAAGGAGTTTTATTGTGTAAGGAGGCAGAGAACTAGAAATGTGAGGTTAAAGGACAGTTTTTGTTAAGATGGAGGGATTTTGCAGCATTTTTATATCATGTTAGAAATTAGCTAGAAAATGGGAAAATTAATTGTGCAGGATAAAATCCATTAAATTTAGGGGCAATGTCCTTTAGTAGGAAAGAGGGGCTGGCCTCAGGCGTATGATTTCATACTTACTGGACAGATTCTGGTGTTCCAGTTAGCATACAAGACCTTTCTGGAAGGCCACCACTGTCTATAATTAAATAAAAAACACAAAAATATTTTAGGCCAAAAAAAGATTATAATATCACTTTCGATAGTTACTTAAAAAAATGTGCTAATTTTCTAGTCACTTTGAAAATAGCAAGAGAAACGCGCCCGATCTCGTCTGATCTCGGAAGCTAAGCAGGGTCGGGCCTGGTTAGTACTTGGATGGGAAAATAGCAAGAGAATAACATTACCAGGAGCTATCTGTATTTTGCATCCAGATTCTTGCTGTATGCGTGAAATCTGTTCACCACCTCTGCCAATTACTAGTAAAGAAAAAAGGAAAAAAATTATTCGTTAAGACTACATAAAGTATGTTTTGATTATTTTCAAAGCTTTAAAAATTAGGCTACTTACTAAATCCAACCATTCCATCTGGAACTTTGTATTCTTCTGTCATTACAGACCTGCTAACAAAAAACAAAAACCAACATTTTCCTTCAAAGAAAGAGAAGTGATTACATTCAAAAGGTAATTCAATAAAAATGGAAGTCTAATGGCTTAAACTAGGTTTTCAGGCACATATTCATAGTCAAAATGCAGAATCTTAATGGGACACACATCAAGTGAGGTGGGTATGGTAGATAAACAGTCTGAAAGCATTAACTGAAAAGGAGCTGGGGTGGAGGTTCAGGGAATGTTTTCTTAACAATTATTTTCATTTGCTTTAGTTCTTCAAATATGTGGCTAATTCTACCTTCCTTCCAAATTACAAATATATCTCACTCAAAAAGAAAAAATGGTCATTCTGTTCTCAACTAAAATGGACAGAAATGAATAAACAAAAAGAATATACAGGCACATATTCACTATACACTAATTTGTGTTTTTACAGACATTTCAACTAAAACTTGCAAAGTACTCTTTGAAAAGACTTTCACTATACCTTTGCTGCTGATGCATCGGTGGTAACTGTGTTCCAAAAGCTACCAAAAAATCAAATAAAATGAAAACTTTAAGTTCACACATATTTAATAATACAATTATATCAAGCAATACTAAAATCTTTCCCATACACAGAGAAAACACCACCTTTGAGAGTAAACTTTTAGGCAGAATACTTAAATCAACATTGACAGGGGCAAGAAAGTCAGTGAAACAGCAGGTATCATTAGCAATGACATAGAAACAAACTGTTCTTTCTCAAGGGGCACAAGCTTAGGTTAAAAAATGGAGTTATAAAATTGAATATGAAAATAATTTAGCAATCAAATCGTATGAATATATGCCTAGCCATAATTCAAGTGAGAGATTATGAAGACAAGAAGTGTTATTTACAAAGACAGTCATTCTAAAGTGTTCTGGCCATCAACTAACTCCAAAGACACCAAACAAAAACCAGGAACAAAACTCTGATATTAAAATCCAGTTACTTTAGCTTTCAAACCAATTTAAAACACTTACAGTCATTTTGAGGAGCAACTTTCTTAGCATCAGGTTGATCTGCAAAATTAAGAGCCTTTTAACTTTTTGCCAGTAAGTACAAATACAAGACATAGCTAACCCGTGCCCAAGCAAGAATATCAATGTAAACACTTATTGAAACAGCTGTAGGTAATTGTTGATCATTTGAACCAAAAGTGATAAAACTTATCCCAACTCTTAGTAATCAAAAGAAACATTACATTTCTTTCATTCTTTTCATGTTTAAAAGATGCACAGACATTTAAAAAAATTCTTTTTGATTTTATCAAATCACTGACCTTAATGTATGTTAAGCACTTTAGAATGATACAAGACAAAGTATTTAGGTCCATTACTAGCAAAATATCACATGCTAAAGGCTAATGATGCTTCCCACTGTAGGAACTGAAGACTGGAAGAAAAACAGAACCTATCAAAATGTGAAAATTTGACATATCAAAGTTGAGTGTATCTGACAGTGACCACAGGCTATGCAAAATAATAAAAAAAAAATCACATTACAAGGCAATCTCAATCTAAACTATTCTACTATTCCTAACCAAACATTTCACGGCATACGCTTCAGCAGAAAAACTCAAAGCAACTACATGACTACCTTCATCTACATCCTTTACACAGATGAATACAATGCATACCTTAGAATAGACAACCTGCATCTGAAAGTACTACATTTTCCTCCCCCCTTCAAACTTAAATGATTAAACATCAGAATGTTGTGCAGCAAAAATTCAGACACATAATCCAAGAATTATTTGTGTCCATTTAAGAATCCACTGGTTTATTTCACGGTTACATACTAAACACAGGTAATAAATAAAAATTCCTGCCTTTAAAAGGAGAGGGCATTCCCTCCCAGTGTGTTGTACTGCTCGGACTTGTCCAAGAGCCATCTACACATAAAATAAAAAGAATACATTACATACAACATCTGAAGCATCATTAGCTCATTTTTTTGTATATTAAAACCTCACTATAAATGTGAAAGACACTTAAATAAAAGGAAACCAAGTACACCTGATCAAAAGCTACAAATACATTCTACAGGCTCATTCAGAATCCTCCTTAAAAAAGAAAAATTAAGTAAATAAAAGGGCAAAAAGAAAATGTATCAAAATTCATACATCACATCTAAAACAAAAAATACTTGCAGACTTCTAAGTTCAGAAGCTTCAACAATTATTTTTTAAAAAAATACAAAGCACTGTAAATCTGTTTTAAGCCACATTTTGAGTTAAACCTGAAACACAAAACAAGGTACTAAAACAAAAAAAGTAACATAAAAAAAGGTATAACCTGCAACACACTACAGTAGCAAGCTATAGCAACATCAACCTTTAAAGTGAAATCTGAAATAGCAAAACAATGAAAACATAGCATATAAAGATTAAGTCGCATATGATGAGAAAAACCAGTGAAATGTCTTCTAAACATTTTATATTTTTGCTCTTTTTAGTATATTAACAAGATGTCTGTGCAAACTGTCAATCTGGCACAATCCTAAAAGAGAAAATGTTGTTTTCTACTAAGACAAAACTGGCTGATTTGTGACTCAAAATTTTACCTACCTTGTCTAAGGTCTCCCCCCCCCCCACTTTTCTCCTGAGGCCAACATAAACCTTACAATTTTAAGAACATTATAAAAGCAATGTTTCAGTAAAAAAAAAAAAACTGAAGAATATTGAAAATCACCTTCAACTAACCTGTGTGTGAAACAATTAAAATACTTATGACTATAACTTACCTCCATCTTCCAAAGGTCTTTTTTGTCCCCCATAACCATAGTCATTTGAATTCAGTGATGTACCAGCATCACCTCCAATTTTTGCTGCAATCTTAAAAAACAAAAGCACACCATCATTAAGGATAACATCATAACTATTATACACTACTTAGTGCTATATTTCCTTATACATATATATACCAAATATCTAATACATAAAAAAATTAATTTGAAAGAAAAACAAAAATTACAGAGCAATGTATTACTATCATTAATACCATAAATAACTTCAAGGAGTTAAAAAATTATCATCATCTGGAATTAAGCTGATACATTTCTGTAAGAACAAACAAAGAAGTAATCAATCAGGAATCTTCAGAATCGACTGACCACGTAAATAGCTTTGGGGAAAATGTGGTTCTAATTCTATCTTCTCCATGGCTCTCTCCCATGACACTTCAAAAATGTGCTGTAGGCACAGAGAATGTGAACACCTTATGGGATTTCAAGGCCGTGTTGTCTAATAAGGTAGATGCTAGCCATACATGGTTATTTATTGAGTATTTCTGGCTAGCCCGAATTAAATATTAAGTACACAAATGGATACTGAAAACTTAAATCAAAGAAAGAGTGGAAAGCATCTCAGTTTTTTTAGAAAATTGTACACATGTAACGTTTGAGTACGTTGCATTAAATAAAATATGTGACTTGCATTATACTTCTATCAGACAATCCTATTCTACGGAAACATGGGGGTGGGGGAAGCCTGGGAAAAGTTGTATTTCTAAGAAAAGTCTCAGCTACAGAAAAATAAATCATTTCATTCCTAAAGACTTTTTTAGAGTGGGGCAAGTAACTGCTTACACTTACCTAAACATCATATTAAAAAAACAGCAGCCTCAAGTCATAAGACAGGACACAACCAGTAAAATAAAATTTATATTTGTTCATATATTTCAATATATTCAGTATATTGAATAAGTTCAATATACTGAATATATTAAACAAATTCAATATATTCAATGTATTTCATGTATTTCTTTGAGTATTTACTTCATTTTTTATGAAATGAGATATGGAACTAATATTGCTGAGTGCCAGCAATAGGCAAAACGCCGTATTACGTGTTTTATACTCATTTTGTCACTGAATCATCACAACGACCCTGAGAGATGAGAATACTTAGTGAGACAGTGATCCATTTTACCGGAGAAAAAAAATCTCAAGAGGGAACTTAACTCAGGTTACATGGTAAGTCAATGGTGGAGATGTTCCAATTTCTATATAGCTCCACGCTAATTACTAGAAGGGGGTAAGCACCAAATGTGAGTGATACGCTCATTAGAGCTTCATTACATTATTCTGCTAATTCTGAGTATGCCTGAAATTTTCCATGATAGAAAATTACTCAGAAAATTCAAACATCTGGTGCCTAGAATTTCCCCAAAGAATCCTGATGTGAACTAAGCCAACTGCTTCATGCTTCATTATAATTAGAAAACTGGAAAGGATTAAGTATATTCAAAGACTTGAGTCTTAAAATCCACTTATGTATCACTTAAAATTGAATATATATTTCAATTCCCAACTGTACTTCCTAGGGTTTCTAGATTTCCCTTTTCCTCCCAAAGCACACCAGGATTAAATATTAAAAATGCTTCATTTAAAAAAGGCTTCAGGGGCGGGGGCAGCACCTGGCTGTCTCAGTTAGAAGAATCTGTGACTCCTGAACTCAGGGTCCACATTGGGTGTAGATATTACTAAAAAAAAAAAGGGCTTTGGTTAATCGAACCTTCCTTAATCATCCTTTCACTTACTCAAAAGCCTGTTCCATGTCTTTGGGCAGCTATAAAATCTTATTTCTTTTCTGAAAAGTTTCTTCATCAAACCTGAAAACAACTGCTTTTCCACCAAGTTTTAAAAGGCTATACATCTGAATTGTTCCTTATTACTTAAATACACTGCCTGGTACTGATTTCAGAAGAACTATTTCAGGCCAGACAAGACAATAACTACTGATGATCTTAAGCCATGAGTACCTTCTGCAGTTAGCTTTTGTAAATGCTGCGTGAGTTTGCAGAACACCACTCCTTGAACGCCAAGGAACTTCTGCACAGAGAAAGGATACTTATTTATACCTCCCTATTATTCACTATTCATTGAATAGTTCTAAAACCATCCAAATGAAAATGAAAGGTTGATACTTAGTTCACTTAAAAGAATTAGTAACACCATCTTAAACATTCAGAAACAGTACAAAGACATTAGAAAAGAACTCTCAGTAAGAATACTAACAACCATTTTTAACACTGTCCCCTCCTACAACAGAGGAATTTATCATAATCAAGCTTTGCTATCCTGTTACCAAATGTAGAAACAAACCAATCCCCCCCAAAAGCCTACTCAAGTGCTAGTTTTCAACAGAAATTAGCGTTAACTGAAAAACAATTCTATCTTATAAAATTTTCATTGCATTCAAACAACAATTGCAGCTTGCATACTTTTACAATCAAGAAAGAGATTCCAAGAATAACTGAGTACTTAAAGACTAATAGCTGTTTAGAAGCTAAAGAATCAAGGCTTATACTCTTGCTTTAATGCATGTTCTACCAATGACGGAGTCCCATTCTGATTCACTTCCATCTTCATAATGTCAAGGAGAAAAAAGGTAGAGAGATACATTTTGATCTTTCAACATTTCAGAGATAAACCTGCCTTAGTGTGATCACCAAACTCCTAACCAAAGAATCCCAACCCACCCTTTAGAGTTACAGCTTGAAATACACAAATAGAAATCTCTCCAGTGTACCGGCTGGAAACCCTAAACTAGAGAAGCAATCTGGTGCCCCTGTGCTGAATTTAGCTCAGAGAGTATTTAAAAATCTGGAAATTACATATTAAAAAATAAGCCATTGGAATTCTCTGGGAAAATGATCGAGCAATTTGGTCTAAATTACCAGACGGCAAAATGAGCTAGGCAGTAACCACTTGTCCTGCATTAACAAAGAACCGTCCAGTTAAAAAAAGCCAAGAGCATCCCCGTTAGTACACAGCTCTGAGGGCAAGAAGCTGTTCTTACACCTCTTCCTTCCAAGAGCACAGCATAATACGCTGGACAAAGAAAAGAAGGTTAGAGGAAGATTTTGGAAATATAATCCAGCATGCTTTTAATATAGATAAGGAAAAAGTAGTTCAGATATTAACCTAACTTGTTTCTTCAGTCCAAGTACTCCTCCCTGTATTCCATTTATATATCAGACAAGCAGCTACAACTGACATATAGAGGCATCTTCAAATATAATCAGAAGGGGAAATTCAAATCAAAAGCTAAATTTAGGAATCTCAGGCTTAAGATCAATTCTGTAAAGAGACAATCAAATTATTACAGCAAGACATCTATAAAGAATCATATCATTACAACAAGAGCATTGAGGCAGCTGACCTATTGGCATAAAAAGAGAGTACAGGAAATCCACAGTTTGAGGGCAATTTCTATATTTAAAAAAGCCATCTAACATAATCAGAAAATTACAGCTTAGCCAAATAATTAAGTCCAATTTTAATTAAAGCATGGCAACCCAAGGCCTTTCAGAAGTTGTATTCATCTGTACTCACCTCAATTTCCACCCTCTTCCCCAACCAACATTATCCTCCAGTGACTTCATTCCTGGGTTCCTGTCATTCCAAAACCCTCATACCTTTGCACATGCTGCTTCTTTTTTCCACTGATCAAACTTTCACTCATTCTTTAATGCCTTGCTTAAAATATCAGTCCTTTGGCAGTTAGGCACCCCACTCTTTGGTGTTGTGTACAGTGCCTGACTCACAGCAGGAACTCTATAAATGTTTACAAAACAAGTGGATAAATTAACGGTGCCCATTTTTGTCTACTCCTCTCTGAATGCATTAATCAGATATTACTATTCATTTGCATTTGGTTCCTTGATTGTATCATCACTTCCTAGAAGGCAGAAATACAATTCACACAGTAAAAAAATCTCTAGTATCTAAGTTCAGTGTGTAGCACAAATTAATTCAATACACTGGTCAAATAAAGTAATGCAGGTGAGTCCTTCAACCAATCTAATAATAACCCTCTAACAGTTTATGTCATTATATAAATGTTTCAGTCGCTATTACAAAAACGTTCAGATGAAAGAAAATTCAGGTGAAAAATTACACAATTAGTATTAATGGTGACTTTGACTATTTCTGGTCATACACAACTATAGGTAAGTTTAATTATATGTTCACATTATAAAAATAAGAGCCATTTGTTACATTATTACAGAGTTTACACATTGACTCAAATGATGCTTTGAAGCAAGTGGAGAGTGAAAAAGGTTAACAAAGTTAACTAACGCAAACAAAACATTCCACAAAATTAGTTTCTGATTCCCGTTCGCTTAACGCTATAATCTAAAAATGTCGTAACTAGAATAAATTATTTTGCTTACATACAACTCCATACCAACATCACACACTTTATGTTATAGTTATGTTAAGGGACTATCTAATAAAGTTCCAATTAAGCCTTCAAATTTCCTGGAGTAATTCCCCCCCCCCGGTTTGGGAAAGAACTGCCTTCAGGGCAAATGTACGCACCTACGTAATACAAAGAAGTCTGGTCAGTTTACGACTCTGAACAGAGAGGCAGATTCAAACTGAAACTCGGATATAATGGGCCTGAAGCCATTTTGAGAAGTAAGAGGAAAGGGCTGGTACAACACACTGACATATAAATCCTGCTCTGAGGAAAGATTCTAACATGGGATACTAGTGCTCTCTTCCTTGTAGATGTGAAAGTGAATGATACAGGAAGATTAATTTTGAGACAGCCCGAATGAGCTGGAAGCTGTAAAGACTGCTGTACTGACACATCCCTCCCTTATCACGGTTCCTGAGGACAGACCCTAGTCCTCTCCCAAACTCATTACCAGAACCTTCCATACTATTGTTTAAAAACTACGCGCGCTTTATCCCACCGAAAATATTCAATCTGAATAAAAGAAAATGCCACGCTAACTCCTCAGTGAAAGAAGCGCGACTGCCGCAGAAGCGAAAGACCTAAAGCCACCTATGCGTAACACGCGTTGGGGTTCTAACTGGCTTAGACGCCAAGATACACAAAACTGAGCTCCGGCCTCCGAACTGTATTACCAACGTGGGGAACCATAAGTCTCCTTACATTTCAGAGCCCGGAAGGGCACTTCTTTCCTCTTCCTCATGCGCGAAGAAGTAGCGGCCTACTCAGCCAGCGGCCAATTACCAAGAGCGTTCGGGATCCCGCCGCGCGGTCCAGACTTACCTGCCGTGCTCTCTGCAGCGCATCTTTGAAAGCATCGTTAACTCCCCCACCACCACCGCCGCCGCCTCCACCACCAGCTGAGCCAGAAGAAGGTGGAGGCACTGTTGAGTAGTCTGCCATGCCTACGCTACAGTGGCCGCTGCCGCTTCTTCGCAGACACCTTCCCTCAGCCAACTGCTAAGAAAGAAAGAAAATGGCGGCCGTCGAGCCTGTATTACATTCTTGTGCGACCATCGTGCCGTAAAGGGGCGGAGACTGAAAGGAGAAAATCTCGCGATGTTTTCAGGCAACGACCTGGTGTGGCGGCTGGGGCTAAAAAAAACAAGGAGAGGCCAAAGGATGTCGCGAGACTTGTGTTTAAGGTCTCGCGAGAGTGGAGTTTATTTTGGCGCCTCCTCTGCGCGCATTCTCCTGTTGAGACTGTGTTGCTTTTACTTCCGGGGTGGTGGGTGCCACCGGCGCGGCGACCCCGGCAAGAAAGGGTGGTTGGTTTTTATTGGTTGCAGACTCCGGGAGGGACTGTGGGTGAATTTCGCGCCTAGGGTCATTCTCTGTATCCGAGGGAAAGAGGGTAACGTCGACAGGCGTAAGGACGACGCTACAGTATCTCGAGAGCGCTGCGACCCGGAGTGTGCCTGGGAGAAGGGCGCCCGGGACGCCACGCGGAGATGTTTCTGAAAACGCCTTCCCGGCCCGGCGGGATCTCGTCCTGATTTTCAGGGTAGTAAAGTGTCCCTGTATTTTACTTATAGATTGGCAGATGTGTTTTATCACAAGTGGAGATGAATTCAGGCTTGAGGCCTCTCAGTTCTCTAGCTGATTTCGGTATTTTTGTGTAATGTGGATGAGGCTGTGAAATTATAACTGCCCTTTTCCTTTTAAAAACGTGATTGTTCCTAAAGTTCCGTTGTAACTACACTTAGTAACCTAGTATGTGTCCAGGGCCAGTTTTATTGAGGTCATCTTAAAGTTAACAAAAACATCATTTTTTGACCAAAATCGACTTTGTGGCTTCCGGAAGTTCCTGTAGTTTCTTTAAGAACCCAAATGTAACGAACGTCATGTTCTGAATTGCCATCCAGGGCTGGATAACTTGTGTGTGTGTTTTATGTCATCTACTTCAGTTATCAAGTAATTTCAGACCTTCCCAAGCATTTGGTGGCACATAATTTACTCCAGTACTACTAGTGGCTTCAGACTCATTTGGATGCTTTACGAATCTTATTTAGGAGTTGATCAAAGTGATAATTTTTTTTTTCTCCAAAATTCCCTTGTTTTTAGATAACAAAGACCGAGGTAAAATGAACTTTACCAATTTTGGCATTTTATGTTTTGTGAGTTAGGTCTAAAAATACTTTTCCCATTGCTAGTCATAAGAGTAATTGGAAGAAATGTGTGTTGTGGTCTTCCTGATAATTACGGTTAATGTGTCCACTTGTTCAAGGGCCCAAGTAAGATAACTAGACACACATGCATGTAGCTGCAGGTGGGCGGACATTTTCCTCCAATGAAGCTTTTCCTACGGTCTTAACCATTTATAGCTCTGATTATCTTCTTCAGTGTTAGTACCTATCCCTTTAGGTTTGCAGGGGTGAGGATATGTATTTGGAAAAGTAGCAAATGTATTGGACTACAGATTTAAGTATAACTGGGGGGAAAAAAGACTAAAAGCATTTTGGGTGGTGTTACTAAACAATTTTTTCAGTTCTGTTTTGAGAAACTATGTCTAGCAAATGACATTAATCAACTGATTTGTTTTATTTATTAGACATATACCAATCAGTCCTTCTGATCAACATAATGTTAACCATAGAGTGATATGATTCACCTGCAAACAAACTTTATTTCAGACAATTTTAGTTGTCTCTAAATGTGCAAAGTAAAGCCTTTCATCTGTATTTTATTTGTAGACTCTCCTGGAACCAGGGTGAGGAGCTGGAATCAGTTTAGATTAGGATTTCTAATCTAACTTAACTTCAACACTGTTGACAGTGTTTAACCAGATAATTATGTTTGGAAATACCACTGTGTATTTCCATTTAGCACCATTCTTAGCCTCTACCCATGGATGCTAATAACATAACACCCCCCCACACACACATACACACCACCACACACACTCAGTTGTGGCAGTCAAAAACATCTCCAGACATTTCTGATGTCCCCTGGTAGGCAAAATCATCCTATATTGAGAACCACTGGTCAGCCTTAATTCCTGCCCCTGCCTCTCCATTGGGAAAACCTATTTACCATACTTCTGTGGTACATTCCAAATTCTATTAATTTCCATTTCCACTACTCCCAAGTTACCATCACTTAGTCCTGGACTGTAATAGTATTCTACTTGGTTTTTCTGCTTCCACCCTTAAATGTCCATAATTTGCTTTTTTAAATGGTGAAATTATAAAAATATGTAATATACGTGTAAGTTCTGAAAAGTAACAAGGATCCATTACCAATACTTTTGAAGTTCAAGCCTCTATCCGATTATATTACAATTTTTTCTTCATATAGTGGCTTGAATGATTTCTTTCTCTAAAACAAATCAGATCATCTCACCTTTGTCTTCCTATTACACTTTTTAAAAGATTTATTTCGGAGAAAGCCTGTATAGTGGGGGTGGGCATAAGGGCAGAGGGAGAAGGAGAGAAGACTCCTCACTGAGTAGGGAGCCTGACAGGGCTCCATCTCACAACCCTGAGATCATGACCTGAGCTGAAACAAAGTTGAACACCTAACCGATTGAACCACTGAGGCGCCTCAAGTATTGCACTTTAAAATCCTGTCTCCTGGAGTGGTGTAAGGGCTCCATATGACCGGGCCACTGTCTCTAAACACTCCTCACTTTCATTTTTCACTGACCTTGCTGTCCAAGATACTTCCTGCCTTTGGGATTTTATGTTTGCTTTTTTCTTCTGCCTGGCCTGGATGCTTTTATAGACTTTCACGTGGATGGTTTGTCCTCATCATTCAAGGCTCTGTTCAGATGTCACCTCCTTAGGCCATCTCTGACCTCTAGCTGTGCCATTCTGCAATCAATATCCCATTACCATTTTATAGCATTTATCTGAAATTATGTTCTATGTGTTTACTTGTTTATTGTTTCTTTTCCTTTAGTGTAAACTGGAGAACAAGGACTGTCTATTTACCATTGACCAGTCCCTAATGCCTAGTCAACATTCTAGACATTTGTTAAAAGTGCATACTGAAAAAAATCTGCCTCTGCATTTTAGTTGTGTGTGGCCTTGGGCAAGTAACTTAGTCTCTATGTCTCAGATTTCTATTGATGATCATAACTTCCTTTACTGTCCTCAAATGAGGTATCTGTGAGTTCTTCAGAAAACAGAAAGTGCTATGCAAATGGAAACTAGTAATAAACTTGTAATTTGGCTTCTGGCATTTTATAATCAAGAAAGGATAATCTGGGTACATTTTTTGGATTGCAGTTATGTTGAAATCTTAGTTTTGGTAAAATCCAGGAACCTGCAAGAACAGCTGAATTGTGGGAAAACTAACCAGTGAATTTTGATTAGGCTGTGTGAGTTCTCAATCTCAGAGCCATTTGTACTTTTCTGGTTACTTTTAAAATTGATGAGATCAGGCTTTTCTTCGCTAAATTCATTCCCTTTTACAATGTAAATTTCTTAAAAGTGGATGTACCGTAGCTAATAATCTAAAATTGGCTTATGATGCTTTGATATTTGGCTGAATCATATTTTATAGTCAGACTCTTACCACAGAAATTGGTATTTCATATTTTATCCTTAGGATAAAGCAAAAGTTGGTGTTTTGAACTTCCAGAAGTATAGTAGGGAGCATTTAGATATACCAGATAACAGAGTGAGAAGATAAGCAAATGCAATAAAAGTTGAGCTGTTAAATGCACTGGCAAGTTTCTTATTTTACCTTCTGACTTACTGGTTACCAAATGACTACATGGTTTTTTTCTTAGCACAGTTTCCACTTTGGATTTGTTAAATCTGTGAAATATTAACAGATTCTTATTTTTAGCTTTTGGAGAAAAGTCCATTATGCCACCCCCCCCTATCCATTATGGCTTTTTAACAGGCATTTTTTTTTTTTTTTTTAAGATTTATTTATTTTAGAGAGGGAGAGAGTCCCAACAGACTTGCTGCTGAGCACAGAGCCTAACAAGGGACTCCCATCTCACAACCCTGAGATCATGACCTGAGCTGAAACTAAGAGTGGGATGCATAACTGACTGTGCCCCTTAACAGGCATCTTAAAGTGACGGAATTGTACAGGCTTCCTGCCTCAACTTTCTATGGATCACCTACCTCCTAACAACTTTTAGCCAGAAGGATCTGAAAACTACATGCTATCTACTGTGTGTCATTTAAACTAGGCCAGTATTTCCTCAGTACATAGTTAAAACAAATTCAGATTAGATGTGAGGAGGGAAGTGGCCACTTCAAATTAAATAGTTCAGGATGTCGTTAGGGTGTTTGATCATTAGGTTGGTTTTTGGTTTAATGACTTTTATATCCCTTTTGACTGAGTTTTTAGAATTCTATTTCAGACTGAGGTGTGAATGGAAGCAGGATATATTAGCATTTTATTTTTTAAAGATTTTATTTATTTTTGCGAGAAAAATAAATTTATTTATTTTAAGAGAGAGCATGTGAGCACATGAGTTGGGGGAAGGGGCAGAGGGAGAACTGGACTCTCCGCCTAGCAGGGAGCCTGATTTGGGACTTGATCCTAGGACCCTGGGATCATGGTCTGAGCAGAAGGCAGTCACTTAACCAACTGAGCCACGCAGGCACCCATATATTAGCATTTTAGAGAACCGAGTTAATACAAATTAACTTTGGAACATTTTGGAAAACAACAGTTTGACCAGTGTCTGAAACTGGAGGTAGCCCCAGATAGTGGAAAGGACTCTGGGCTAGGTCCAAGAGGATATGTGTTCAGGTATGACCCATGTGCCCTTTGGTAAGTCACACAACTTCTTCCTTTTACCAGTGTACCAAAAAGAGAGGGCAATTTAATCTGTTTCTGAAAAGTAGCCAACAGTAAAGGATAATAAAAGGTCTTATGTTTTTACACTGTAACTTCTGTTTTACCTTTCAGAAGTTAATAATACTATCATCTCATGCTCAGTTATTAGAGATTTCTTCTCTGATTTGGTTGCCAAATTTGATAGTGTGTCCTGATTGAAGGGCTGTAAGTAGACTGAAGAATACTAGCATATTGTTTAAGATCATTGATTTGCCCTAAATCTAGACTTTTTTATTATCTTTGTCATTCTCACTTACCCATAACTCGCAGAGCTCCCTTTTTGTCAGGTACACTTCCCACCTCTTCCATTTTACTATTGCCTGGTAATTTCCATTTTAACAGAAAGCCTGTCGAGAACTCTAAAAATTCAGGGATTCTTAGTTGTTGTCATGTACTACATCATGACAATAGTAGCATAGTATCACTTATTGTTTGTTTGGAATTCCCCACTAGATTGTAAGGTTCATGACAGTAAAGGTTATGTCTTTTTCTGTGTCTTTACTGCATAGCACACTCATAGCAGTAGCTAATAATGGCTAGTGCTATATACTGGACACTGTTCTAAGTGCTTTGTCTGTAATTCATTTATTCTTACAGTGGCTCTATGAGGTGCTTATTAAAATCTCTTTTGCTGGGGTACAGGTAAGTTAACTAACTTGCCCAAGGTCACATATTAGTAAGTGTTAGTGATCTGAACCCAGGTGACCTGTGTTGAAAGAATGGAAGAATCTATAAAAAAATCAAGTAATGAAGTGGATCTCTGTAGTTTTCTATGGTGTGGTTCACAACTTAGTATTTCTTTTTTTTTTTTTTTTCCCCACAACTTAGTATTTCTTACTTGGATTTTAAAAATACATGGATTTGTTTTTATTGAGATGTATGCCAAAGTTCTTCATGAGAACCAGGTCTTAATGTAAGGTAATAAAAATATTACTTACAAAATTAAAGAACCCGGGGCGCCTGGGTGGCTCAGTGGTTTAAGCCGCTGCCTTCGGCTCAGGTCATGATCTCAGGGTCCTGGGATCGAGTCCCGCATCGGGCTCTCTGCTCGGCAGGGAGCCTGCTTCTCTCTCACTCTCTCTGCCTGCCTCTCTATCTACTTGTGATCTCTCTCTGTCAAATAAAGAAATAAAATTTAAAAAAAAAAAACAAAAAAACAAAATTAAAGAACCCATGTATTATATAAAAGGATAAAGGCTTGTTTTTCTGTGTTCATTGTATTGGATGAATTAGTAATATGCTTTACTAAAATTTATATATATATATAGTGCTTAGAGTGTATGTGTATACATACATATATATTTGGTATGATTAATATTATTTTTCAGATACATTGTTTAGGGGGTTTATGTGTTTGTAATCCACATCACAAACTAGATTGTAAGCCTCTTCAAGAAAAGAATAGGATTGCTTAATTTTAATTTTTCCTCTGTATTACCACAGAGCATCTATGATAGTGTTTGTACTGTTTGCATATTGGATTCCTCTACAAAATAGCCCACCTCCCAAAAAAAAGCATATCAGAAGTTTTAAAATCAGACTTTTGGGGCTCCTGGGTGGCTAAGTTGTTAAGCATCTGCCTTCAAGCTCAGGTCATGATTCCAGGGATCTGGAATCAAGCCCTGCATCGGGCTTCCTGCTCTGTGGGAAGCCTGCTTCTCCCACTCGCACCCCCCCTGCTTGTGCTCCCTCTCTCTCTGTCTCTGTCAAATAAATAAATAAAATCTTAAAAAAAAAATAAAATCAAATCAGACTCTTCAGAAAATTAAGAGTAGAATTCTGTATAATTTTTTAGAACAAGTAATGCTTGAGACAAAGGCTCATTCTGAAAATGAGATAAATTTTCTTTGCCCTTATTGAAGGTAGAAGGCATATATGGGGGAAAAGAGGGGCTTGCTAAGGTTCCTTCCCAACTTTACATGGTTCTTTAAATTTAATGAAAGAAGGACCATCCTACTGCATCATACACAGTGCCTCTTTGAATATATAAATCGTGTTTAGCTAGTTGTACGCATCTGTTGGCCGCCTGTGTGTAAGCAGGATCTGTCCTTTGACCAGGATTGTGGGAGATACAGCACAGCATCATAAAATATATAGGAAATTGAATCAATATTTAATGAAAAAAATTCAGAGCTACCTGCTCTTACTGATACACCATAATGCTCCGTTACTGTAGGGATAATGCTAGGTTGAAAATTTGGTTCTCCTGACAGTATATGTCTCAAAAAACTGGCTTTACCACCCAGTTCCTGAGTGCTTTTAGTTAATTCTATAGCATATATCCAAATAACTTATAATAAAGCTGGTATATAATGCTGTAGAATATAATATATAATAAAACTATAGAATGTATGTAATATATATGGTTTCATAATTTTTTGGACCTGTGAAATTATTTAAAAATTTTAATTCCACTGTAGTTAACAGTGTTACATAAGTTTTGTTAGTTTACTTTGAATTAGTCCTGTTCTTATTCCTTAGATGTATTTCCAGGTCTGTGTCTGCAGCTATCTTCAAGACTCATTTTGTGTGTTGCTTCAAAACCAAAATGTCTAAAATAAATTGATATATTTACTGTTCTTATTCTCCCTTTATTTTGTGGTCAAAACATGTTTCTTTTTTCTCTCCCTAATTGAATCATATATTTATACTTCAGTTCCTTTCACTTCTATTACATTTATCTTGTTCATTAAAATTTTAGCCAAATAAAGATCAAAATTAAAAATCATCTTTTTTCATTAACTTTAACCTGACTAACCAATTCCGTTGATCTTTTACTTAATTCAGTGCATTGATTACAGGGAGCTTTTTTTAAATGTTAAAGCTGAGCCCTGGCCCCCACTCCCAGAATCTTGATTTCGTTGGTCTGTATCTGTATGTGTAACAACTTTCTAAGTTGGTCCTTAAAGTGTAGCCCACACTTGAGAACCACTAAAGTAAAATCGCTCCATTAGACTTTTGCTAATTTTTGATGCCTTATAGTTTGTTCTCTAGTTATTATGGGCATATAGTCTAGAGAATTCAAGGTCTAGAAGCATCTTCTGTTTTTGAGCCCTATCAAGTTTTTGTTGATCCAGGCTAGGACAGTGTTCCTTAAACAAGAGTATGTTTGAGAAAAACCCTGCATTATCTGGGGTGTTTATTAAAAATGTGGATACTTGGGCCCCACCTGGGCCTAATGAAACTTGTTTTAGGAAATTTACATCTCTTTTACTTAAAAAAAAAATAGGCATCGTAGTTGATTCTTATGCTTATCAGTCTGAAAACTGCCCTCTTATGCAAAAAGTTTACTAATTACAGAATTTAGCTTAATTATATTTTGTTTCCCCAGTTAGACTAGTACATGTTCTGAGCACAGAGATCTTGTTCTCTCCCCTTTTCTCTCGTATAAAAGAGGGCTGGATCTTACTTACTCTTTGGTTTGAAGTGTAGCTTATGTTGGTAAAGTTGTGTTGTTGTTGTTGTTGTTTTTTTAAGATCTTGTTTATTTGGCAGAGAGAGGGAGGAGAGCAAGAACAAGCAGGGAGCCTGACATGGGGTTCGATCCCAGGACCCTAAGATCACGACCCGAGCCAAAGGCAGACACCTAACCCGCTGAGCCACCCAGGCACCCCATGTTGGTAAAATCTTAATATCAAATTGAATTGTTATCATAGTTACCACTTCCCTGCAAAGTTAGAATTCAAATTGTTAAATACGTCGTTATAAATATTGGGGGCTTTTGAGGCTATCTAACATGGAAAAGAAGATTCACTCAACTTCTTAGGATAGCAGACTTGGAAAGACCTTGAAGATCATCTAATCTGTTTCTCTCATTTTATGGTGGAGGAAATTGTGACCTGGATTGCTTGAGAGCCATGCACAAAGTGACAAGATTAATTGCTGTGTCAACACTAGACTCCTAACCCAGTGCTCTTTATTTCATCAAAGAACTCTGAAGCAGCAGTGATTCGGTTAAATTTCAGTTGGAGGTTTTCTGCTTCTTAGGTACAAGGGAAAGACGAATCTTTGCAGAACCAAAAACATCTTGATTTTTATAATCAGGGCATCTACCTTTACAACATTCATATTTTGAAATAGATTATTGAAAGAGGATCTTTGCCAATGAAAAAAATCCTTAACTGAAGATGGGTGGGTATGAGAGGTAAAGCCCACTTGGCATACGGTTTTGTTGTTGTTTTTTAGTGGAACTTTGCTTCTCTGTCCTGACATTTTCATGTCTCTATTTATAGCAGTGATCTCTTTGGAATTTGCCTTCTGATTCTGTTTGTCCTTTTATGTTGCTTCATATTAAGTGATATTCTCACTTCACTTTTGTTAAAATATATTTGAAAGGACTTGAAAAGAAGTAATTAAAATTTTTAAAAGCAGCACCTGAAATTGTCATTTTTCTTTGATTTACATAGTCTTTTTTTATAACAGGTCATCTAATTGTAGTACCTAGTGCTACAAATACTAATTTTTCAAGATAGAATGGTAGTTTATTTTTTAAATTTAAGATCATATGAAGCCTACAATAAATTTCTTTGGTCCAGGACAGATAATGCTTTTAGATTCTTAACAACCTTGCTCTTTAAGGATGTACTTTGATATAAGTGAAGACCGAGAGATTTTTACTTAGATCCTTTTTTTTTTCAATAAAGATTTTATTTGACAGAGATCACAAGTAGGCAGAGAGGTAGGCGGGGGCGGGGGGGGAGGCTCCCCCCTGAGCAGAGAGCCCAATCCCAGGACCCTGGGATCATGACCTGAGCTGAAGGCAGAGGATTTAACCCACTGAGCCACCCAGGTGCCCCTTACTTAGATCCTTTAAAATGGTAAACTCCTTAAGGGTTGGAACCGTTTTATTTACCTTTGTGATTGACATAATACCTCCAGTAGGTGCTTATTTATTCGGTTCAGTAAAAATGCTGGACATTGTTCTAAGTGCTGGAGATATAGTAGCGAACAAAATAGACACGTAGGCCTACCCTCATGGAGCTTATTCTAGGGAGTTAATGTTGAATAAAACCATGAATCACTGCAAAGACTCCATCTTTGTTTTCAGATAGTTCTTTGGATCGGTCTAACAAAGAATATCTAATATTTGAGCCCCATGTTGGGTGTAGAGATTACTTAAAAATAAAATCTTTTAAAAAAACTAGTTTATTAAGCAAGTGTTGAAGAGTTGGAAGAAATTTAATGATCAGATAATTCATTAAACGTTTACTTCCGAGTGTGCATATATAAAATTATGTGAAATACATAATTGCCGGTTACTGTCATGCCGATTCTCATTCATTTGTGTGCTGTGTGCAACCCTGTGTAAGGACCCCAGTTGCTAGCCAAGCCACAACCAGGGAACTTCATCTCAAATCAGATCCTACTGAGTGTCTTTAACTATGCTGGCCAGAAACTCCATATTCACCAAAGTTCTAGTTGTTTACTTGTTTGTCTGTTCTTAACACCAAAGTGTGAGCTCCACAGGGCACCCTGTGTGTTTTAGTTGGCACTGAATCCCAAGTACACAAAATAGCAAGTTACATAGTGAGTGTTAGTAAATATTAACCAATCAGTCCCTGAGTACTCCAAATACAATTAATTCCCTTTCATTGGTACAAGCTACATCTAGTCTTCAGACTACTCAAAAACTAAAAATCTTCAATTCTAATATTCTTTTTTTTTTTAAAGATTTTATTTATTTATTTGACAGACAGATCAGAAGTAGGGAGAGGCAGGCAGAGAGGGGGAGAAGCAGGCTCCCTGCTGAGCAGAGAGCCCGATGCGGGGCTCGATCCCAGGACCCTGGGATCATGACCTGAGCCGAAGGCAGTGGCTTAACCAACTGAGCCACCCAGGCACCCCCAATTCTAATATTCTTAAGAAGAGCTCTTTTCACTTTATCTTGTTTACTAATATACTCCGCAACTTGATACTTCCCTTTTCAATCTCGATTACTTACAGGCCTTGGTTTGCCAGTCACTTTGAGAATTCCCAACTTCTGTTCCCCATGTCTTTCAGTAGTGTCCACTCTTCAAATTCACAACTCTTAATCAATTAAAATAGATACTGGAGCTAGATGAGCTTCAATTCACCATTGTTACCTAAGTGCTAGGTTATTTAACCTTTCCAACTTTAAACTTTAATTTAGAGTTTCAATTTGTTCATTTGTGTTTAAATGTATATATTTTTAAATTAAACTCTGTGCCCAATGTGGGGCTCAAACTCATGATCCTAAGATCAAGAGTCACATGCTTTATTGACTGAGACAGCCAGGCACCCCCCGAGTTTCAGTTTGTTTTTGATACCCTAAGCATTGGTATGAAAATGAAAAATGAGATTATTGTAATCAGATGCTATTTCCCATAAGTAATGAAAACCAATATTAAATAATAACCAAAAAATCCAGGCACAGAGTGACCCTACGGCTGGTTGAGTTATAGCTCAGCAATACATGAGATACCCATGTTTTTTTCGTCTTTGCCCTCTGCCATCCTCAGCATAATGCACCTGATGATTGCATAAGGGTTGCCATGGTTCCCAGTGTTATGCAGTCATAACTGTAAAGTGGAAGAAGAGAGTTTCTTGTCTTCAAAAGCAAGGAAACCTTTCTACTACCCCCCTCCCCTGGACACCAGTCGGACTAACCTTGTGCTGACCAAAGCTGACTCACAGGCTTACTCTAGCAAGTACCATACTTGGTTTTGAATAATTAAGATTCATTTCCTGGGGATAAGGGAGAGGACCCCACCTTCCTAGTAATAGTTACTACTAATGCATTTGTGAATCTTAGAACTCTATCCTTGGAACTTCTTTTCCCCATCTGCATTCACTCTATCTCTAACCTCGAGGTTATTTTTGTTTCTTTTTTTTTAAGATTTTATTTATTTGATGGAGAGAGATCACAAGTAGGCAGAGAGGCAGGCAGAGAGAGAGGGGGAAGCAGTCTCCCCGCTGAGGAGAGAGCGCAACGCAGGGCTCCATCCCAGGACCCTGAGATCATGACCTGAGCCAAAGGCAAAGGCTTAACCCACTGAGCCACCCAGGCGCCCTCTAACTTTTATCTTCTGTCTGGACTGCTTCTATGAATACTAGACTCATATATCCAACTGCCTATTAGATACTACCATTCGTGAGTTTATTAAACTTAATAAGCATCTTAAACTTAAAATGTCCAATATTGAACTCCCCAATTCCCCACCCCTCAGCTCTTCTATCTTCCTATATTTGTCAATAGCAACTTTGTTCTTTCCGTTTGCTGATGCTGAAAAATCTCGTGTTACTGATTTCCTTCACATCCCACATTTGATTCATCAGGAAGTCCTATTGACTCTACCTTTAAAATAAATAACACCTCCACTGTTACATCATTGTCCAAACCACCTGAATTATTTGGTCTTCCGTCATTGCCCACCATACTTTCCCACTCTTTTCTTAACATAGAAACCAAAGCAATCCTGTCATTCTGCATAAAACTCTCCAATGGCTTCTCATCTTCCATTGATACAAATCAAAGTCTTTAGCAGCCTACAAGACTCTACACCATCTAGCCCCCTTATTATTTCTCTGTCCCTACCCCCATCATTCTGACACAGCTGCACCTCAAAGATGCCTGGCATTCTCTCACCTCCAGACTTTTGTACTTTTCATGCTTTATTTTTCCTTCTTTCTGGTATCAACCCATACATATATACATAGCTTTCTCCCTTTCCTCTTTCAGGTCATAGTACAAATGTCATTTTCTCTCTGAAGCCATTTCTGCCCACCCCATCTAAAATTTTAATTCTTTTCTTTTCCTTAGCTCCTACGACCATCTAACATTGCATAGAGTAGTTTTTTAAAAAATATTTTTAATTACTAAATCTTTATAGGCATGCCTGGGTGGCTCAGTTAAGTGGCTGACTCTTGGTTTCAGCACAGGTCATGATGTCAGGGTCCTGGGATTAAGCCGAGTGGGGCTCCATGCTCTGCAGAGTCTGCTAGAGATTCTCTTCCTCTCCTTCTCTCTCTCCCTCTCCTCCTGCCCCTTCCTCTGCTCGCACATACTTGCTTTCTCTCTGTCTCTCAAATAAAAAGATATTTAGAAAACATCTTTTTAGGAATGCCTGGGTGGCTCAGAGTTAAGCATCTGCCTTTGGCTAGGGTGGTGATCCCAGTGTCCTGGGATAGAGTCCTGCACTGGGCTCCTTGCTCAGCAGGGAGCCTCCTTCTCCCTCTGCCTGTCACTGCTGTTCTCCCTGCTTGTGAGCTCTCTCTCTGACAAACAAAATCTTAAATAAATAAATAAATAAATAAAAAGGGAACAAAAAATTCTTTAAAAAAATCCTCTGTCTTCCTCATTAGAACATTAAGTATACAAGGCAGGAATTTTTGTTCATACTGTATCCCCAGTACCTAGAAAGGTAGCTTAGCATGTGGAAGGTCATTAAATTGTTTGTAAAGAAATGAATGTCTATTCATCATGATTTCTTGGTTTTAGCTGTGTCAAATTTAGTAATCTTACTTGTTTCTGATCAATTTCTGATCAATTCCTATTTCTCATAACTGCTACGCGAGACCATCACCATTCTTACTAAATGCCCTACTTTAAGTCTCAGCTCTTTAGTAGTGGATGTCCTTTCTAAAAATTTTTTTAAAGAACACTGATAGCATCTATGAAATTTTTTCTTCCTAGTCTGTCCTCTTGGCTTCAAATTTATAAATTGGTCCTTACCTATTTTCTGTTCATCTCAGAGCCCACTTCTCCTTTTGTTCAAATTTTATCTACTTGTACTCTTGTACCAAACACTCCTATCTTCTCTGAACCTTACCTAGCAACCGTTTCTTAAGTACTTTTATATCTCATTTTCCTCTGCATTGTTTTCTTCTTCTGTTGACCATCTTAAAACCTCCTTTATTCCCTCCCTTATATATAGTTCTCTTCTTACCTTCAGATGACTTTCTTGAAATGTTTGAATTTACTATTCCATTTTCATATCCCTCTTGTTCAGTTCACTGGATTCTGGCTTTTGCTTTTCATTGCCTATAATTACATCTACTTCATAGGATTGTTGTGAGAGATTAGATGAGGTTATATGTGTTGAGTAGTGCTTGCACATGGTTAATGGTTTTTTTGAGTGCTTACCATGATTATAACTCTTGAAACCGAAATCATTCTTGTGGGTACCCTTCTAATACCTTTCTTGACTTTCCTGTATCCCTCATGAAATGCTCCTCCTTTTGATTTTGGGACACCAGTGGTATCAGAATGCTTTCACCTTTAAGTAACAGAATCTCTCTAGCTGTAAGTCCAATGGTGGTTCCAGGATTGATTGAGAGATGCAATAACACTACTGAGAACCCAGGCTCTTGCTCTCTTTACCCTCTACCATTCTCACTGTGTCACAGATATTTATCTTGTTGTAAGATAACAAGCATTATGTTTTTATTATCCAAAAGTAGAAAAGCAGTGCTATGGTTTCTCCTGGGTGGGTATTCCTTTATAGGGAGTACAGTCTGCCTTAAGTTCCCCAGAGCATTTCCCTTACATCTCCTTGGCCACACCTACACCAATCACTGGCAAAAGGAAATGTGATTGCTATGATTGATTTAAGCCAACCATGAGTTGGCTCTCACCTTCCTTGAGTTCATTATTTTGGAAGAAATTCGGTATCTGTTAAGCCAGAAAGAAGACAGGGATGGCTATTTGGTTCATAATCAGTAGTGTCTGCCATTCCATTCTTACTTGGTTTCTGATTGTTCATTCTCAGTGTTTTTCATTGTCTCCTCTTGATTGATATGTCCCGTAAGTGCTGGGCAACTAAAGTTCTGTCTTTGATTCTTCCAAAAATTATTCCTTTTTTCCACTTTAAAATACCACCTGTGTTATAATATATTTTTTTAAGATTTTATTTGTTTATTTGACAGAGACAGGGCGAGAGATGGAACAAAAGCAGAGGGAGTGGGAGAGGGAGAAGCATGCTTCCCACCAAGCAGGGAGCGCAATGCAGGGCTTGATCCCAGGACTCTGGGATCGTGATCTGAGCCGAAGGCAGATGCTTAATGACTGAGCCACCCAGGCACCCCTGTGTTATAATATTTTCTAAAGCTTTATTTCAGATAAGACTTTTTTCCGAAGCCCCAATTCAGAATATCCAACTCTCTCCTGGACATCTTCAACCACATTCAAGTCAATTAAATATTGTTTTACTAGGTTTTGGGGAGTCAAATAAACCTTTTTCCTATGTGATCTTACATTATAGTTGGGGGTTAGCCAGAGAAATGAGTTGTTATAACATAGATAGTAATTAGGAATGCAGTCTTAGCAAATGATAAAATTTACCAAGTATATAAGTAACATAGATGGATGGGTGATTAGTGGGGGGGGGGGGGTAGGCATGTTCTGGTGGGTCTCCTTTTCCCCTTCAAATGTACTCTTCCTATATTCTATATTCTATACCATCATTAATAGCCCTGCCACAAGTAGCAAGTAGTACACATTCTACCTTTTTACTACTTAAATTTACTCATTTGTCTTTTTACATCCTACTCATACTTTAGTTCCCTGTAATTTCTCACTTCATTGAATTATGTACTTAGTAAAAGTTAATTGAATATCAATGTATTATAGGGCTTTGTACTAGGGGAAAAAAAGTAGAAAAAAAAACCCCCGAAACTGAAACTCTCAGGGCTGTTAGAACCCCGTGAGTGAGACACAAACACAGAGATGGTTATGTAATTGTGATAAGTGATGGAGTAGAGATATGAGGGGGATATGGGAACTCAAAGTCAAGGGAACCTCATCCAAGCTGGCCCTCAGATTTGCCCAACCAGAGGCTGAGTCTCAGAGTGGTGGTAAGCTCCGGGCAGAGAGGGAAGAGTGGAATACACCCACACCATTTCCGTTATACATACCAAAGAAATATCACTTCAGAGACATTACTTTGGGGGACTGTACTTAATATTACTATTGCTCAAGAAGAGTTTTTTAACTGACCGTCATTAATTTAGAGAATTACCGGTAGTGTATATCATACAGTTGATCCTTCAGGATTCACCAATTCTGTACTTTCATATTTGCCCTCACTAAAATTAGTCTCCCTGAAATCAGTATTTGGGATGCTTTCCCAGTCATTTGCAGACATATACGGAGGAAAAGCAGCAAAAAAATATGAATCTGTGTTCCCAGCTGAGATCCAACAAGGCGGTGCTTTGACTTATTTTAACTCTCATAATAAGCCTTTGTGATCTATTAGTGCATTTTTTGTATTTTTTGTACGTGTATGCATTTTGTTGGTGACTTCACTGTTTAAAGAAATGTTTCAACACCGGGCTGAATTGCTGTCTGGTGTTCCTAGGCACAAGAAGGCTGTGATGTGCCTTACGGAGAGAATCCATGTGTTAGATAAACTCTCAGGCGTGAGTTACAGTGCTACTGGCCATGAGTTCAATGTTAAATTGAATGAGGTGTCTTGAAACAGAAACACATAAAACAAGGTTATGTATTGATGAGTTGACTTAACCCTGCCATTTCCCTTAGGGGCAGTGGTTCAGTATTCGCTAATTCAGCATCCATGACAACTTTATAGAACATAACTATGGCAGATAATGAGAGTCGACTATTTTGTGGGTAAATTTGATTTTGGAAAATAACCCAAAAGAAGTCATTTATGGCCAGGAGGGATGGGTTAGATGAGGATGGTTAAACTGGACAATATAGAGGTTTGATCACTAAAGTCTTTGTCAACCTTTTAAAACATATTCCGCCCTTGTGATAAACAAATAGCTTACTCACCACCCTAAATATTCTAATATATTCCCCTTAGCAGACATGCCTAGGTTGAGAATTAGTGTACAAGTTTTATCTTACCACCAGCCAGGCTGATGTTTTATAGTGAAAACTGTGTTTAATAGTGAAAACGACAGTTTTTAAAAAGTTTACTAGATACAATAAAATTTTATTATGGTGCCTGCTTAGACTTCCCTCTCCCTCTAGTCAAGAATAATTTGTATAAAGCAAGGGTTGGCAAATATTTTTTGGTCAAAGGCCAGACAGTATATTTTTAGGTTTTATGGGCCAAGGTCTCTGAGGCAACCCCTCAGCTCTGCCACTGTATTGCGAAAGTGGCAACAGATACTAGGTCCTATTGTATATATTTGTATTGTAAACTCCTGATACTGTTTTATCCTTCATGGCATGTAACACATAGTGCACAATAACTGTTGAGGCAAACTTCCTGATTTAGCTTAGATAACCAAAAGGCTATATTTTAAAATATTTAAAAGTCAAATGTTAAAAACCATCCATTTAAAATTATTCTTGGGGCACCTGGGGGGCTCAGTCAATTAAGCCACCAGCTCTTGATTTCAGCTCAGGTCATGATCTCAGGGTTCTGGGATTGAGCCCCAAGCCAGGTGTGGGGCTCTCCCATCAGAGGTGAGTCTGCTTGGGTTTCTCTCCCTCTACCCCTCTTCCCACTCCCACTCCCTCTCTCTCTTTCTCTCTCTCAAATAAATAAATCTTTAACAAAAGAATAACATTAAATTATTCTCTTTTTTAAAAGATTTTATTTATTTATTTGACAGAGAAATAGAGTCAGAGCACAAGTAGAGGGAATAGCAGAGGGAGAGGGAGAAGCAGGCTCCCCATAGAGCAGGGAGCCTGAAGCGAGACTCAATCCCAGGACCCCAGGATCGTGAGCTGAACCGAAGGCAGACTCTTAACCAACTGAGCCATCCAGATGCCCACATTAAATTATTCTTGCATCCTATTTTTACTCTTATCTTTAAATGTCCTTCTTTAAGCAATTACGGTAGTTTGGATGTGTTGTATTTGGAATCAGGCAGATTCCAACTGCCTAAGTTTATAGTAGTTGGTGAATACTATAGAACATGTTGGCTTAATACATTTCCTCATACTTAATGTTTGGTAGGTTGTAATAAAGTCTTTGAATCATAGTTAAATCACAGTAGCAGTGGTTTAATTATTATGACTATAGTAATGCAATGTATTATAAAGATAATTGATAGCTTGGGTTAGGTCCTGAGTTAAATGAAAAGAAATCAATTTAGAGTTATAAACATTTGGAGAACTAAACAAACTTGCTAGATAATCAGTTTATTGCAGTTTTGACTAAGATTCTAATAGTTCAGTGAAATAGCAGCCTGTGTTCTGCTTTCCTGCCTCTCCTCTGTGCTAGACATTTTTCCCCTTGTATCACTGGTCTTACTCTGAAGAGCTATTGGCTTCACTGTGGCTACAAACTACTCCCCTTTCTCTAGC
Organism: Meles meles; assembly: GCF_922984935.1. Classification (NCBI taxonomy): domain Eukaryota; kingdom Metazoa; phylum Chordata; class Mammalia; order Carnivora; family Mustelidae; genus Meles; species Meles meles. Next base: position 151,257,599 of record NC_060066.1, on the reverse strand, counting down.
CAACCAAGTAAGTTTTCCAGCGGATTCTGATGCCTTCTCTGACTACTTGTGAGAGGAGAAACTTTAGAAAAGAATAAAGTGAAAATCATACAGGTTCCTCATATCCTAGTGTTGCTTCTGCTTACAACACTGTGAAACTTTGTATACTAAGTGAACTTGTATACATGGAGCCATTCCCACTGCTTTAAATGTAAAGTATCATTTCAAAACGATATAGTATCTTTTTTTTTTTTTACTGAGAGAGAGAGAGAAAGCATGTGAGAGAGTGAGAGGGAGAGGGAGAACAGGAGCAGGAGAGGGGCAGAAGGAGAAGCAGGTTCCCCGCTCAGCAGGGAGCCCGACATAGGGCTCTATCCCAGGACCCTGAGATTATGACCTGAGAGGAAGGTTGACGCTTAAACGACTGAGCCACCCAGGTGCCCCACAAAGGTTTTTTCCTTAAAGATAAAAAATAGAATACTATTTTTCAATGTTGCTGAGGTAAAATTGACAAAATTATAAGATATTTAAGTGCACACTGTGATAATTTGATATATGTATGCATTGTGAAAGGATTCCTCCCCTCTAGTTAATTCACATCCATCACCTCACATATTTACCTTTGTTAAGACAGTAAATGCTTCACAAATTTGTGTGTCATCCTTGCACAGGGGCCTTGCTAGTCTTTCAGTGTTATTCCAATTATAGTGTATGTGTTGCTGAAATGAGCACTGGGATACTATTTTATAAGTAAAAATGGAGTTTTCTTTAGAGTGCATCTGTTGAGATTTTATTTCCCATAAATGTACATGTGAGAGATGTGTATGTGTGATACTTAAGTTCTGAAAAATTGGATCATAGGGCTGGTGATTTGTAGAAACCTCTATATCTACACTGTGTAATGCAGTGACCACAAGCCACATGAAAGCTAAAGACCTGAAATGTGGCTACCTGAATTGAGATGTTGTATAAGTGTAAAATTCATACTGGATTCTGAAGACCTAGTGCCAAAAAAAGAGTGTAGAAGATTATTATTATTGATAGGATTTAGAAAGAGGGTCACGGAGAGGGTTTTCAGTTTGGACGGAGAACGCAAATCCCAATGGAAAAGAGCATAAAATGTGTATGATACAGCAAAAAGACAGGTCAGATTATAGCACTGGACTTAGGAAGGCACACATTAGGAAACTCACAAAAAAAGTTATGGTCAGATTGTTGAGGGTTTTGAATGTTATTTTTGTTTTTAAGTTTTAACTTAATAACATTATTATCTTTATAATAGTTACATGTTGTGATGGTAATATCTTGGGTTTATTGGGTTTATTGAGATCATGACCTGAGCCCAAGTCAAGAGTGAGCCACCCAGATGCCCTGTTTGTTTATCTTAAAAGTTTATTTTTTTAAAGTAATCTCTATACCCAACGTGGGGCTCAAACTCAAAACCCCTACATCAAGAGTTGCATGCTCCACAACTGAGCCAGCCAGGTGCCCCTGTACTTTTAAACTTTGTTGTAAATCTTTTCTTTTGTAAAGGCCATTAAATCAATAAAACTAAATGTGTATCTTTTATTATAGTGCTTTCTGCAGGAAAAGTGTTATAAAATCAAGCAATGACACAGCATTAAAACTTGAAAATTTGGGGAGTTACCAATATAGCTATAGTAATAAAGTGCTGGGAAATTCCAATGGTACAGACAATAGTGAAGGAGAATTATGACTAATAAAAAGTCTTGTCAAATACTTGGGACATCTGGGTGGCTCATTCGGTTAAGTGTCTGCATTCAGCTCTGGTCATGATCTCAGGGTCCTGGGATGGAGTTCTGCATTGGGCTCCCTGCTCAGTGGGGAGTCTGCTTCTTCCTCTGCCTGCTGCTCTCCCTGCTTGTGCGCTCTCTCTCTCTGACAAATAAATAAAATCTAGAAGGGAGGGAGGGAGGGCAGGCAAATACCTTTAAAAAGGAAGTTTGTTTTTGGGGCGCCTGGCTGGCTTACTCAGAGCATGCCATTCTTGATCTTGGGGTTGTGAGTTCGAGCCCCACGTTGGGCATAGAGTTTACATAAAAAAATAAATGAAGTTTTTTCAAAGACCTAATGAATTAGCCCTTTTGAAGAACATGAAGGAGCAGTCATTGTTAAAACAATGATATTTAAAACTCCCAAAAATCTGACCATAACTTTTTTTGTGAGTTTCCTAATGTGAGCCTTCCTAAATCCTATCCTGTAATCTGACCAGTCTTTTTGCAGTATCACATACATTTTATGATCTTTTTCATTGGGCTTTGTGTTCTGGGTCCAAACTGAAAACCCTCCCCGTGCTCCTCGTTCTTTCTAAATCCTATCAATCTTTCAAGATTCTGCTTATATTTTTATTTTATAAAACTTCCCCATACTACTTTCTTTCTAAATCCTATCAATCTTTCAAGACCCTGCTTATATTTTTCTTTTATAAAACTTCCCCATACTAGCCCAAGATGAGCATATAATTATCATTTGTATATATTTTATTTCTGTGAAACCCTTTCACATATTTTCTCATTTTTTATGTCAGTAAATGAGATAGGTGTTGTTATCTATTTCATAGAATAAAGGAACTGAATCTCAGAGAAATAGTCATTTTTCCATTTTTCCAGAACTTCATATAGATACTAAATAGTGAAGCTAAGAATATTGGAACCAATTCCTCTCATTCCAAGTTTCCTGATCTTTTCTCTGTAGCTTAATATAGTCCCTTAAGTCCTGTAACAGTTACATAACACACTTATTCAAAGCTATTAATTGTTTACCCTATTTGTACCAAACTGTTTAACTTGATTGTTAGCTATAGGCTTGAAGGAATATATACAGATTGTCCATGGGGAGGGGGAATAAATGGAAAAGGTGAAGAGAACTGAATATGTTTCTTGATAATAGAATCAAAGAGGTCATTAAGAGCTCTTTACCAGTCTGCTTGCTTTTCTGAAAGCATTATACTTTTTAAAAACTGTGATACCTAGCCTTGCTCCTTTTCCTCTACCTACCTGAAGGCGAAATTTTTAGTATAATTCTTAAATCAGAGCTAAACAGTGAGGTCTTCCCTGACTATCCTGGATGAAGTGGCCCCTCTCCATCAATCCGTGCCTTAGAAACGTTTAAAATTTTTCTTCAAACTACTAAACTACTAAAATTCAAACTACTAAAATTCTATCATTTCTTTATTAACTCGTTTCTTGGTTGTCTTCTCCCACTAGAATGTGAGTTGAATGAAAGGAAGGATGTTGTGTATCTCGTTTTTAGTACATAGTAAGCACTCAGTAAATATTTGCTGAATGAGACACTTTATTCATGGAAAATGTTCACTATGATAATATCCACTTTAAAAACAAGTTTTATAGTACTCATCAAATTCTATACAATATCTACTCAAATGTTATTGACTGTTTAATTCCAAATACGAGTCCAAATTACTGTAATTGCCCAAAGAAGGACATTTTATAGTTAAGAAAAAAATGGGATTTTTAGAACATTTAAATAGGGTTAATGTCTTAAAGTCTTGCCTTAAGTTTACTTATTCTGTCTTATAACCCAGATAGAGTGAGAAATAAATCTCTAATATTTTTCTATTTTTTTTTCCTCCTAAAGATAAATTTGCATTTGAAATGATGACAAAATTTTTACATATTGTAACTTATGGTCAAAGTCTAAGGTCTTTCTACAAGAATGATAATTTAGGGGCACCTGGGTGGCTCAGTTGGTTAAATGTCTGCCTTCGGCTCAGGTCATGATCCCGGGATCCTGGGATCAAGCCCCACATCAGGCTCCCTGCTTGGTTGGGAGCCTGCTTCTTCTCCCTCTGTCTGCCACTCCCCCTCTTTTGCTATCTCTCTCTGTGTGAAGTAAATAAATAAAAATTCTTAAAAAAAAAAAAAAAGAATGAAAATTTAACATCTGAGTTCCAAACTTACAACAGAAACTGCAGCAACAGGAACTAAGACTAGAAAGATCTGACTGACTCTAAAATCAAAGATACCTATTTTAAGGGGCATCTCCCAGGCTCAGTCAGTAGAGCATGTGACTCGATCTCCAGGTTGTGAGTTCAAGCTCCTCACTGAGTGTAGTGATTACTTAAAAAACAAAACAAGACAAAAAACTATATTTTAAAAATACAAACATTGGGGTCGCCTTTGTGGGTGGCTCAGTGGGTTAAAGCCTCTGCCTTCGGCTCAGGTCATGATCCCAGGGTTCTGGGATCGAGCCCCGCATCCGGCTCTCTGCTCAGCAGGGAGCCTGCTTCCCTCTCTCTCTCTGCCTGCCTCTCTGCCTACTTGTGATCCCTGTCTGTCAAATAAATAAATAAAATCTTTTAAAAAAATAAAGAAATACAAACATTGTACTTTTTTTCCAAGTATTTTTAAATTTTTAAGTGGACTTTATTCTTTTAGAGCAGTTTTAGGTTCACAGCAAAATTTAGTGGAAGATACAGAGGTTTCCCATAAACCTCCACACCTGCACAATCCACCCCACCTCATTATCAATGTCTCTCACTAAATGGAACATTTATGTACAACTAATGAACTTATATTGATACATCCTTATCATCCTGAGTCTATAATTTACATTAGGATTTACTTCCGGTGTTGTGCATTCTATGAGTTTGGACATGTGCCCACATTTTGGTATCATACAGAGTAGTTTCACTGCCCTTAAAAAAAAAAAATTCCTCCATACTCTATTTATACTTACCTTCCCACTAAACCCTGACAACCACTGATTTTTTTTTTTACTGTCACAAAGTTTAAAAAAAAAGAAAAAGGATAGTTTTACCTTTTCCAGAATGTCATATAGTATATAATCTTTTCAGACTGGTTTCTTTCACTTAGTAATATACATTTAGGGTTCCTCCAATATCTTTCCGTGGTTTGCTAGCTCATTTCTTTTTAGTACTGAATAATATTCCCTTGTCTGAATGACTGTACTTTATCACATTCACCTATAGAGGACATCTTGGTTGCTTCCAAGCTTCCAAGTTTGGGCAATTATGAATGAGGCTGCTGTACACATCCATGTACAGGGTTTTGTGTAGACCTACGGTTTCAATTCCTTTGAGTAAATACCAAGAAACATGACTGTGGGATCGTATGATAAGTGTATGTTTACTTTTCTAAGACACCACCAAATTATCTTCCAAAGTGTACCATTTTGCACACCCAGCAACAATGAATGGTTGCTTTATATTCCTATTGCTCTACATCTTTTTTTAAGATTTTATTTATTTATTTGACAGAGATCACAAGTAGGCAGAGAGGCAGGCGCAGAGAGAGGAAGGGAAGCAGGTTCCCTGCTGAGCAGAGAGCCCAATGCGGGGCTCGATCCCAGGACCCTGGGATCATGACCTGAGCCGAAGGCAGAGGCTTTAACCCACTGAGCCACCCAGGCGCCCCTTGCTCTACATCTTTGCAAGCAAGTGGTGTTGCCAGTGTTCTGGATTTTGGCCGTTCTCATAGCTGTGTCGTGGTATCTTTGTTTTTATTTGGATTTCACTGATGACATTTGATATGGAACATCTTTTCATATGCTTATTTGCCATCTGTGTATCTTCTTTGGAGAGGTTTCTGTTAGGTCCTTGGCCCATTTTTTAATTGGGTTGTTTGTTTTCTTGTTGAGTTTTAAGAGTTCTTTATATATTTTGTTTTGTTTTGATTTTCAATTTTTAAAATTTAAGTTCAATTAATTAACATATAATGTATTATTAGTTTCAGATGTACAGGCCTATGATTCATCTGTATAATACCCAGTGCTCATTACATCACATGCCATCCTTAATGTCCCTCACCTAATTACTCCATCCCCCCACCCCTCTCTCCTCCAGCAACCCTCAGTTTGTTTCCTAAGATTAAGAGTCTCTTATGGTTTGTCTCCCTCTCTGATTTCGTCTTGTTTCATTTTTCCCTCCCTTCCCCTATGATCCTCTTGTTTCTCAAATTTCTCCTATCAATGAGATCATATGGTAATTGTCTTTCTCTGATTGATTTATTTTGCTTAGCATAATACCCTCCTAGTTCTATCCATGTCATTGCAAATGGCAAGATTTCTTTTTTTTTTTTAAAGATTTATTTATTTATTTGACAGATCACAAGCAGGCAGAGAGGCAGGCAGAGAGAGAGAGGAGGAAGCAGGCTCCCTGTTGAGCAGAGAACCCGATGCGGGACTCATCCCAGGACCCTGGGATCATGACCTGAGCCGAAGGCAGAGGCTTTAACCCACTGAGCCACCCAGGCGCCTGCAAGATTTCATTTTTTGATGGCTGCATAATATTCCCGTGTGTGTGTGTGTGTATCTACACACACCACATCTTCTTTATCCATTCATCTGTCGATGGACATCTAGAGTATTTCCATAGTTTGGCTATAGCAGACGTTGCTGCTTTAAACATTGGAGGTACACGTGCCCCTTCGGATCACTACATTTGTATCTTTGGGGTAAATACCCAGTAGTGCAATTGTTGGGTCATAGGGTGGCTCTATTTCCAACTTTTTGAGGAACCTCCATACTGTTTTCCAGAGTGGCTGCACCGGCTTGCATTCCCACCAACAGTGTAGGAGGGTTCCCCTTTCCCTGCATCCTCGCCAACATCTGTCATTTCCTGACTTGTTAATTTTAGCCATTCTGATTGGTGTAAGGTGGTATCTCAATGTAGTTTTGATTTATATTTCCTTGATGCCAAGTGATGTTGAGCATTTTTTCATGTGTTGGCCATTTGTATGTCTTCTTTGGAGAAATGTTTGTTCATGGCTTCTGCCCATTTCTTGATTGGATTATTTGTTTTTTGAGTGTTGAGTTTGATAAGTTCTTTATAGATTTTGGATACTAGCCTTTTATCTGATAAGACATTTGCAAATATCTTCTCCCATTTTGTCACAAGGTAAACAAGGTTCTTTATATATTTTGGGTAATAATCCTTTATCAGATATGTCTTTTTTTTTTTCTCCCAAGATTTTACTTAAATTCAGGTTGGTTAACATATATTGCAGTATCGGTTTCAGGAGTGGAATTTAGTGATTCATCATTTACGTATAAAACCCAGTGATCATCTCAACAAGTGATTTCCTTAATGCCCATCACCCATTTAGCCCATCCCCCTACCCACCTCCCTTCTAGCAACACTCAATTTGTTCTCTATAGTTGAGTCTCTTGTTTGCCTCCCTTTCTGTTTTTATCTTATTTCATTTTTCCTTCCCTTCCCCTATGTTAATCTGTTTTGTTTCTTAAATTCCCATATGAGTGAAATAATATGGTATTTGCCTTTCTCTGATTGACTTATTTCGCTTATCATAACACCCTCCAGTTCCATCCACATCTTTGCAAATTCAGATGTCTTTTGAAATATTTTCGCCCAATCTGTGGCTTGTTTTCTCATTTTCTCAACAATGTCCTTCTCAGCAGAAAATTATAATTTTAATTCAGTCCAGCTTATCAGTATTCTCTTTCATGAACTGTTCATTTGGTAATATATAAAAATCATTGCCAAATCCAAAGTCACCTAGATTTTTTCATGTGTTCTAGGAGTTTTATAGTTTTGCATTTCACACTCAGGTCTGTGACCCATTTTGAGTTAATTCTTATGAAAGGTTTAAGATCTGTGTCTAGATTGATTCCTTTGCAAATGGATATCCAGTTTTTACAGCACTATTTGTTGAAGACTTTTTTCTCCATAGTATTGCCTTTGCTCTTTTGTCAAAGATCAGTTGACTGTATTTATATGTGTCTATTACTGGGTTCTCTATTCTGTTCTGCTGGACTATTTGCCTGTTCTTTCATCAATACCACACGGTCTTAATTACTGTGTTTGAAATAGTGTATTTGAGATTTGCATTTGAAATACAATGAATGCTACCTATGTGAAAGTTTAATGATTTTAAATATTAACAGAGTTAGGATGAGTAAGTAGCAAATATTAACTGGGGTATTTGGAAAGAGCCATTTATTCTTAGTTTGACAGCTGTTGTGTGTGGATGTATATGCTTGTAAATAAGGACATTTTATTATACCTATGGTATGGTAATTTTTTGTCTAGAAAAAAGTTCTAGTTCATATGATGAGATGAGATCATTGTCATCACAGTAGTAGCTAACACTTTCATAGTCCTCATTATGTGCCAGTCACATTTAAGTGTTTTATACATTTATCTCATTTAATCCTCACAACAGCCCCTTGAAGTAGATATTATTGCTAATCCTACTTGACAGATGAGGAAAGTGAGGAACAGGAAAATACAAGGCCACACAGCTAGTAAGTGGTGTTGTCAGGACTCTAACCCAAGCAGTCTGACTCCAAAATCTGTTTTTAACCACTATACTATCAATATTCCCTGGTGTTGCCCTAGCAAATTTTATAACAACTATTCAGCTATCTAAAGCACTTGTGAGAACAATGTGTAAAAGAGCCTCAGTTTGTAAGAAGTACTGGGGAATTGAAGACACAATTTACTATAATTACTGGATGAGACATTTCTGGACTAAATGTACCCATTTAAGAATTAAATATTGATAAAAAAGTTTCCAACAGGAACACTGGTAAAATATTAGAAGTCATCTGTCTTTAAGTATTTCAGTGATGATCTGAATTTCAGTAGTGATTTCTTCTGAGACTCTGGAAGGCAGGCTGTCTTTCTTCATACTAGTGAATGATAAACTGAGAGATGATCTGTGAATTGGAGAAAAAAAACTTTTTTATGGTCTATTAATAAAACCAAAGTAGAAGGTGAAGATGGCATCAATTGAATGACTATTTATGTACTTTTAACATTCTTTGTGTGTGGTAAAGTGCTATTTTGAGCTCTCATGATCTAAACATATATAATATTTTAAACTGTGATTACACCATCAAAAAGAACTCATACTTCTTATAAAAATAATTTATAATTATTATAAAAGCATAATATCACAAATAAGGAAACTTTGTTAAAGTTTTTGAAAAAAAATATGTCATTAGAATTTTTACTTAATTCTGGCCCATGTCTCCCTAAGATAGAGTGACACACTTCCTCCACATACATTATTCGGCACAAAAATTCTTAAACTGTGTTTTAAAAAACAACTTTGATAAAAAAATAATAAACACACAAGTTTTCTGAATTTGGTTGAAAAAATTAAAATCTCTTAAAATACATTGTAACTTACCTTCAGTTAGAGATGAATCAACCCTACCCCAGCAAGAGACTTAAACTTGTGAACTATAAACATTAAGGAGAAAATCTCTTTGTGATTTTATTTATTTATTTACTTATTTACTTACTTACTTATTTTTAAAGTAAGCTCTCCACCTAATATGGGACTTGAACTCATGACCCCATGATCAAGAGTCGCAGGTCATGCCAACTGAGCCAACCACACATCTATATACCTATAAAATCATATAAGCAGGATTTATGTGACTTTAAGACAATATTTCAAATAGACTATTATGTAGTTTTTTGGGCTTATCTTTTATTTTTACATTTATTTATTTATTTATTTTCTGAAGACTCCATCTGTCTGAGAGAGAGGGAGTGCAGGAACAGGGAGAAGAGGAAGAAACAGACTCCCGGCTGAGCAGGGAGCTAGATGTGGGGCTGGATCCTAGACTCCAGGATCGTGACCTGATCCAAAGGAAGCCGTTTAACCGATTGAACCATCCAGATGCCCCTACTTTCACTTTTAAAAATATTAAATGAGCCAGGCGCCTGGGTGGCTCAGTGGGTTAAGCCGCTGCCTTCGGCTCAGGTCATGATCCCAGAGTCCTGGGATCGAGTCCCGCATCGGGCTCTCTGCTCAGCGGGGAGCCTGCTTTTACCCTGCTCCCTTTCTCTCTCTGCCTGCCTCTCTGCCTACTTGTGATCTCTGTCTGTCAAATAAATGAATAAAATCTTAAAAAAATATATTAAATGAGCCTTGTTCACATCTCAGCTCCATTTTCCTTGAAAACTGCCACTGCTTTTCCCTTTACATACTCTTATTTTTGCCATGATAATTATTTATAGGGATAACAATTGGTCACACACCCCCATTAAAAAAATAAAACAAATCAAAACAAAAAAACCGGGGCACCTGGGTGGCTCAGTGGGTTAAAGCCTCTGCCTTCGGCTCAGGTCATGATCCCAGCGTCCTGGGATCGAGCCCCGCATCGGGCTCTCTGCTCAGTGGAGAGCCTGCTTCCCTTCCTCTATCTCTCTGCCTGCCTCTCTGACTACTTGTGATCTCTGTCTGTCAAATAAATAAATAAAATCTTAAAAAAAAAAAAAACAAAAACCATGGGATTCCTGGGTGACTTAAGTGTCTGCCTTCAGTTCAGGTCACCATACCTGGGTCCTAGAATGGCGTCCCAAGTTGGGCTCTCTGCTTGGCAGGGAGCCTGCTTCTCCTTCTCCCTCTGCTGTTCCCCCTGCTTGTGCTCTCTCACTCTGTCAAATAAATAAATAAAATCTTAAAAAAAAAAACAACAACAAACAAAAAACCCCTACACTTATAGATGAAAAAACTTAGATGAAAAAAATTTAATGCAAAATGACTGTATAATGTATTTTTAACCCCTAATGGTAAGGAGACAGCTCAGTCTGAAAAAGTAAATGTAACAGCAAAATTTCTCTAAAGTACTATGTAATTTAATAATTATATCCGCTACCCTATTGCATCTAATTGCAGTGAGTATATTGGTATATTTAATAGTTTTTTCCCTTTGGATTATTTTCTAGGGATTAATTGCAAGGTATGGTATTTACAGAGATTTTAAAATCATTTTTAATAATTGTTCCTAGGGTCTCCTGGGTGGCTCAGTCAGTTTTGTCTGAGCCCCCCCCCTTTTTTTCCCCAAGGAAATACTTTAATTAAAAGAGGATAAAGTAGGGACAGCTGGGTGGTTCAGTTGGTCAAGTGTCCACCTTCGGCTCAGGCCACAATCCTGGGGTTCTGGGATTGAGCCCTGCATAGGGCTTAAGTGTCTGACTCTTGATCTCAGATCAAGATCTCAGATTTCTTGAGCTCAGGGGTTTTTTTTGTTTGTTTGTTTGTTTTTTAAGATTTTATTTATTTATTTGACAGACAGAGATAACAAGTAGGCAGAGAGACAGGCGGGGATGGGGGGGTGGGGCGCGGCTGGGGAAGCCGGCTCCCCACCGAGCAGAGAGCCTGATGTGGGGCTCAATCCCAGGACTCTGGGACCACGACCCAAGCCGAAGGCAGAGGCCTTAACCCACTGAGCCACCCAGGCGCCCCCTCAGCTCAGGTTTTAATCACAGGATTGTGAGTTGTTCCCAAATGGTTTTAAAATTATTTTTATTATTTATTTATTGTTAATGGATAAATGGGTGTTTAATTGTTACCCATTTTGAACTGTCAATTTACATCATACAGACTTTTTTGTATATCTCACTACTTTAGTTTCCTCAGGCTGTTAAACAAATTGTCACAAAACAGGCATCTTAAAATAACAGAAATTGGATGTGAGGGCGATCTGGCTGCGACATTTGTCACCCCATTGATCGCCAGGGTTGATTCGGCTGATCTGGCTGGCTAGGCGGGTGTCCCCTTCCTCCCTCACCGCTCCATGTGCGTCCCTCCCGAAGCTGCGCGCTCGGTCGAAGAGGACGACCTTCCTCGATAGAGGAGAGGACCGTTCTTCGGTCAAGGGTATACGAGTAGCTGCGCTCCCCTGCTAGAACCTCCAAACAAGCTCTCAAGGTCCATTTGTAGGAGAACGTAGGGTAGTCAAGCTTCCAAGACTCCAGACACATCCAAATGAGGCGCTGCACGTGGCAGTCTGCCTTTCTTTTGGAAAAAAAAAAAGAAAAAAAAATAACAGAAATTTAGGGATGCCTGGGTGGCTCAGTCAGCTAAGCCACCGCCTTCCTCTCAGGTCATGATCCTAGGGTTCTGGGATCCAGTCCTGCATGGGGCTTCTTGCTCGGCGGGGAGCCTGCTTCTCCCTCTGCCTACTCTGCCTGCCGCTACCCCTACTTGTGCTCTGTCTCTCTCTCTGTCTGACAAATAAATAAATAAATAAAATCTTTAAAAAAAACAACAACAGAAATTTATTCTCACACTTCCGGTTGCTAAACCAAGATGTGGGTAGGGCCATGCTCCTATCAAAGGCTCTGAGAGAAAATCCTAGGAGAGTAGTATAGATCTACACATTTCAGGAATAACTTTTCTGCTTATTTGAGTGTTTCTCATTTTTAAAATAAAAATGTAGTGGATTTTTATTTTATTTTTATTATTGTATTTTTAAGTAAGCTCCATACCCAGCATGGAGCCCAATGCAGGGCCTGAACTCCCGACCCTGACTGAGATTAAGATCTGAGCTGAGATCAAGGGTTGGATGCCTTAACCCAACGAACCACCCAGGCACCCAGAGAATTTTAGCTCTTAAAAAAAAGGATGTTTTTCCTCGGTAACCTGAATGTACTGTTTCCTTTTTCCCTGGGCCTACCTTGTTTCCTGGGATCCATGTTGTTTTTTTCTGCTCACTTGACAATGAAGTAGTGGAGGGGTAGTCAGGCTCACCTAGCTTTGGGTATAAGTTGGCCTTGATCCCTGCAACCTCCTCCTGATGCTGCCATATTTATTTTCTTTATTGAAGTACAGTTGACCCACAATATTGCATTAATTTCAGGTGTACAACATAATGATTCAGCAACTCTGTATGTTGTGCTCACCACAAGTGTAGCCATCATGTGTTACTGTACAATGCTATCATGTTACCACTGACTATATTCCCTATGCAATACCTTTCATCCTTGTGACTTACTCATTCCATACATATAATATCTTCTTTATCCATTCATCTATGAATGGACACTTAGGTTGCTTCCCTATCTCGGCTACTGCAATAATGCTGTAATGAATATGTGGGTGCATATATCTTTTTGAATTACTGTTCTTCTTTCCTTTGAATAAATACCCAGCAGTGGAATTACTGGATTGTGTGGTATTTCTAATTTTAAATACCTGATGAAGCTCTGTACTATTTTGTGCAATGGCTAACCAATATACATTCTTTTTCTTTTTTTTAATTAATTTTGCCCAGTGCCTTAAGTAGCAGGGCATTGCACTTTTTTTTTTTAAAAGATTTTATTTATTTATTTGACAGACAGAGATCACAAGTAGACAGAGAGGCAGGCAGAGAGAGGAAGGGAAGCAGGCTCCCTACTGAGCAGAGAGCCCGACGTGGGGCTCGATCCCAGGACCCTGGGATCATGACCCGAGCCGAAGGCAGAGGCTTTAACCCACTGAGCCACCCAGGCGCCCCACCAATATACATTCTTACCAACAGTGCACAAGGGTTCTCTTTTCTCCACATCTTCACCAACATTTGTTATTTCTTGTCTTCTTGATATTAGCCATTCTGACTGGTGTGAGGTAGTATCTCATTGTGGTTTTGATTTGCATTTCCCTATGATCAGTGATGCTGGACATCTTATCCTTTGTCTGTTGGCATTGTTCCCAAATGTTTGAAAGAATTATTTACACTACTCGTTTTATCGAAATCTAGCTAGACTGTTTTGTATTATTTTAAATTACAATTGCTTCCTTATTAACTTGAAATTTCAAAGTTGAGGTGACTTCTTGCTTTCCAAATTTAGCACTATGATTCTTTTTTGTGTGTATATTTGAAGAAATATGAAAATCCTTTATCACCCTTCTCTGTGTGTGGAAAGTCAGATTTGTTTCCATTTGTTAATATATAATGCATTTTTCAGAAATGTGAAAGATCTAGTCTTTGGTTTTAAAATCCTTTAATATGTCAAGTCCTGATAATATTTCTAACCATCTAAAAATGATTGAACCAGATAAGAATCTGTTTTTCTTTCCTCTCAGTATTACCCACCAGAACAATTCAGACTTTCCACGTATAGTAATAATCAGTGTTCCTTTGGTAGTGAGTATTTAAATGAGCAATTAATTCTAGAAAAGGCGATTTTTATTATATTTTTACTCTAGATGCTGATCTTCAACTTGCATTTTTTTTTTAAAGAAGGAGTTTAGGGTGACTTTGGATATTAGCATTTTTCCCCAAGCTTTTTTTTTTTTTTTTTTTTTAAAGATTTTATTTATTTATTTGACAGACAGAGATCACAAGTAGATAGAGAGGAAGGCAGAGTGAGGGAAGCAGGCTCCCTGCCAAGCAGAGAGCCCGATGTGGGACTCGATCCCAGGACCCTGAGATCATGACCCGAGCCGAAGGCAGCGGCTTAACCCACTGAGCCACCCAGGCGCCCTCCCCAAGCTTTTTTGAATTTGAATGGTTAACCTTTTGACATGGAGTATTCCTTGGTGGGACTTAAAAATTTTAATAGCTAGGGCGCCTGGGTGGCTCAGTGGGTTAAGCCGCTGCCTTCGGCTCAGGTCATGATCTCGGGGTCCTGGGATCGAGTCCCGCATCGGGCTCTCTGCTCAGCGGAGAGCCTGCTTCCCTTCCTCTCTCTCTGCCTGCCTCTCTTGTGATTTCTCTCTGTCAAATAAATAAATCTTTAAAAAAAAAAAAAAAATTTTTTTTTAATAGCTAGCTGACCAACCTCTGTAACCTATAAATAGGCTAGACAGATGCTATATATTTCTAATACCAAGTATTTTTAAAGGAGAGAGTTTTGAAAAGTAGGAAATCCTAGCTATCAAATGTACAAAGATGAATGTTCTGAAAGAATTGCTGAATCATGAATGTAAAGCTGCTTGGCATATAAAGTAGGTGTTCCCATATCTTTAAAGTTTAACATGTTATCATTAACTTTCCATCATACTCTAAACATACCTAATCCTAGCTATCAAATGTACAAAGATGAATGCTCTTTTTTTTTTTTTTTGAAGATTGTATTTATTTATTTGACAGACAGAGATCACAAGTAGGCAGAACATGGGGGCTGGGGGGAAGGCTCCCTGCTGAGCAGAGAGCCCTATGCGGGGCTTGATCCTGGGACCCTGGGATCATGACCTGAGCTGAAGACAGAGGCTTTAATTCACTGAGCCACCCTGGCACCCCAAAGATGAACGTTCTGAAAGAACTGCTGAGTCATGAATGTAAAGTTGCTTGACATATAAAGTAGGTTCCCATATCTTTAAAGTTTAACATGTGATCATTAACTTTTCATCATACTCTAAACATATATGTACATTTCCTTTTCCTTTACATGTTCTATTTTTCTTTTAAATTTTACAGATTTAAGCTATTTATAGGGCTTTGTGCAATTCTTTTCACATTTTCATATGAGTCCATCTTTCCATTATATTAGAAATGGGAACATTTTTGAAAAGATGACAAAACAATATAGGAGAGAAAAGATGAGTAATATACATTGAAAATATTTCTCATAAGCATCCAAAAAAGAAATATATATACATATATAAAAACAGACATCGAAAGAGTATGTAAATGAGAGGATATAAATTTTGTTAACAAAAAAATACAAAACTACAACAAATAAACATAAGTATCAGAAAAAAAGGACTAGAAGGAAATATACTAACATTTAGCAGGGATTACCTAGAGTGGTATGATAGGTTTTTATTTTGTACTTTTTTCTTCTGTTTTCCTTTTGTGTTTTCCAAAATCTTCAGCAATGAGTATTGCTATTTATAATTAGGGAAATGTGTTTTCAAAAGAAAAAAATGCTTCTCATATTCACTGCCCCGTAAATAGCATATCCAGTTTTTAAGATGATCCAGTCAAGGTCTTATAAGAAACATGAGTATTTACTGTCTGTAACCTGATACTTGTCTTCTATCTTTCGTGCAGCACAAAAATTCTTTAAATAGTGACCCTAGGAATTGGGTGGAGGCGGGGAGGGGCTGAGAAGCGGGCTCTCATTCTGTTTTTGCAGAAGTAACTAAAATCAGATATGAAGCTTTCACAAATGTTTAGTTTGCCAGAACTATTAACTCTTGTATACTACAAAAAACTAGTTAGAACCACTAGCTAAAATAGCATTTAAGTCCCTTACTGGTTTTGATGTTTATGATATGTGGCCTTTACAATGTGAAATTAGTAAATTGACTTCCTGGCATTTCTGATTGCTAGACCCCAGGAGTTCTAAAAATGACACAAATTACCTGAAAATTTTAATTTAAACAAACCATATTTTGGTATTGTATATCTTTCATTTGGATAACTTGAAATAAAAATTAAAATACCTAAAATAAGTTCAAGGGTACCTTTATTTGTATAATACCTTTTATTTTAACATGGGAGGCCAATAGCTATAATTATCCTTGTTGTTTTTTCACCTACAGTAGAGTGAATAAATATGTAGTTATGACCTGCTATGCTGAAATAATTGGTTTTTGAATCCACTTAGCTTCTTAAAAAGGAAATAAAACTGGGAGAGCCAGAAGGAAAAGGAATAGTTAATCCTGGAGGAGGAGAAAACCTAGCTCAGTACTTTGACTAGAGGCAGCTGGGGAAGTGACGTCCTGTAGCATTTGCTGTTCTAGAAAGTACAGAGACACGTAGTGAAAATGGGAGGATCTAGAAGGAGGCCGTCTCCTGTGTAGTGTATATTTATCTGTAAGTGAGCCTTTGGGGAAGGAATTAAATACAGAGACGCGGTTTGCTTGCTGCCTTAAGACAGCGAAGCTGAATTGCTGATTTGCTTTAACTTTTAAAATACCCAGCTTGGTTTATTTTTCTTAGAATCGTACTGCTAAGACTGGGGACGCTGTTTTCTTTCACAAAGGGAAATCTAAGTTCATTTCAAGGCATTCGGAATGGGGAAAGACTATTATTGCATTTTGGGAATTGAAAAAGGAGCTTCAGATGAAGATATTAAAAAGGCTTACCGAAAACAAGCCCTCAAATTTCATCCGGACAAGAACAAATCTCCTCAAGCAGAGGAAAAATTTAAAGAGGTCGCAGAAGCTTATGAAGTATTGAGTGATCCTAAAAAGAGAGAAATATATGATCAGTTTGGGGAGGAAGGTAAGTATTCCTTGTATATCTTTTGGTCTCTCTGTCTCTGTCTCACTCTCTCTCTTTTTCCCCTCTCTTTCAGCCTTCTGGTTATCTTTAAATTAAATTCTCAGACATCGAAAGTAGAAAGAAAAATAATGGATAAAAATAAGATTTCATCTTTGATCATCTGAATGAATATTATTACATAGCTGTGAATGAAATGTACTTGTTTGCCTTTTTTAAATTTTGGCATTTGTTAATATATATTTATTCTGCCACTAGATTTATAATGTTAACATTGTGTATTTGAAAAGAAACCTTACATTCCCATACTCACTAATGAATTGTGTCAAAAGTCTTATGCAACCTGTTTTGTATTCTAATGAATTTTCTGCCATAACCAGTATAAGCCCTTAAAATGTTAAGATTGGCAGTTCGAATTCTGGGTAGTTTATATTTTATTCACAAGAACAAAAGAAGTTTTTGCCTTTCTGATAGCAATTTAATTTAGATTGAACAAGAGAGCATCGACTCTCTGAGAAGCAGAAGGCCCAGGCATTTAGCTCTAGTTGTTTTTGGCATTCCGCCTGGAGAGGAAAGAATTTTCCTGATGTCATAAAATACCAGAACAAGTTTTTAGCATAATTGTAAACAGTAATTGTGTGCCAAGAAAATGAGATCTCAGAAATACAATTTTTGACCTAAAATGGCCACCTAGTTAGAACAATTATTGATTTACTTTTAGGTAACATTATTTCTTTGGAAATTTTACTATCTAGGTATAGAGGAAAGCATGACAACTTCCCTTTCCTTTCCCTGCCATACTTTTGTTTCTTTCATTGTGAGATCAGAAACTAGTTGAATACAGTAAATGAGGGTTATTAAGATTAGCCTTTTATCATTCTGTATTTTAAATTAAGTTTGTCCATCATTTCCATATAAATGTAGCTATAAAGTAAGACTATTTTAAATTGCTAATTAACAGCAACAACAAAAACACTTTAATTCCTATAGATTCTGGGATTTTCAACATTTTGAATCAGGACTAAGTTACTTCATTAATTTTTTCTCCCAAAATATTCTTTTAAATCATTGTATCATTCTTTGCCTCCTTTATCACATTTAACATAAAGTTTTCTTAATCAGAAATATATCCTAATTTATAGTGAAGCAGTAACCACTCATTCTTAGTTAAAAAACTAAATTTATATAAGCAGAGTGATTGTGTAAAGGGTTTTTTTCCCCCTTCCTTTTTTGATTTGTTTTGTTTTTCTTTTTGATCTGAGTAGCTAAAAATTGCAATTTCTGCTCTTGGTTTTTGTGTGATGAGGACCTGCAGTGTCAGGTTCTTCCAAAGTCAATATTGAAAAAGGCAAGTAATGGCCAGTTCAATTCTGCTTGTTCCTTATGGCTGTACTAATCAAAATACTGTGATTTGGTTCATCTCGAAAGCTAAGCAGGATTCTGAGGTACTACAACCAATATGCTCTTTCTAAAAAGTTATTTGTAATTTTGTAAAGGAATCCACAACCATTCCCCCTGAAAAAGCAGATATCCACTGCTTAAACCACATCTCATTGATAGCTCAAGTTTATTTATAACTAAGCCATAGAATTCAGTATTTTCTAAGGATATTTATCTTCAGAATTTTTAAGTCATCAAATGATACATTTTTCTTAACATTACCTCTTAATAGTTTTTTCCTTGAGTGCTGTTTCTCTAGTTTGATGCTTACTGATCATTATCAGTGGATGAATTTTTTAAAAAATCAAAGCAATGTCATTTGTGTACCCTGAATCTTTTTTTGGTTCTTGATTCAGATAACTGATATAACCAATAGAGGTAATAGAGAAGAACAAGTGTTTTAAAGCATTGAAATTTATTCAGAAATATTCTCTAGTTATGAGTGACTTCAGAATATAGTTAAATGAAAATTATTTGATTATTTTTTAGAAATTATTCTTCCTTTACAGAAAAGCATTATGTTTATTTGCTCTTTATTCAGAATAGTTCATTTATACTTTGGAAAAATCCCTTTTAGTTATACTGTTTTAATGTGGAAAAATATTTTTTGTCTTTGTCTTTCGTTGGTCAGTTTGTGCCTGCAGGCCTGGTTCCATCACCCAATGTGTTCTCCAGTAGTAACAAAACACTGAATTTTAGGACTGTGGAGCTATTAGTAATTTATGTAATATACTCCTTAACCCCCCCACCCCCCATTATTACACTGTCTTTCAAGGCCTGGGACAGTGGGTACGGAAACCATGAACTGAGAAGTGTATGAGTTGAACAAGCTAAACTTACATAGTTAGAAAGTAAGAGAGGGGCCCCTGGGTGGCTCAGTTGGTTAAGTGACTGCCTTCAGCTCAGGTCACGATCTGGGAGTCCCAGGATCGAGTCCCACATTGGGTTCCCTGCCAGCAGGGAGTCTGCTTCTCCCCCTGACCTTCCGCTTCTCATGCTTTCTCTCCTCTCTGAAATAAATAAATAAAATCTTCAAAAAAAGAAAGAAAGAAAACCAGTGATCCAGTTTATTCATGTTTTGAAAATCTGTAATATCCACAATTTTAAAGGTTCAGTTTAAAAAAATTTGGATAAGAATAGAGATGTTTTAAATTTACCATATGACCCAGCAGTTCCACTCATAGGAATCTATAAAAGAGAAATGAAAACATAGATCCACAAAAAGACATGTACGTGAATGCTCAGAGCAGCATTATTTGTAATGGCCCCAAACTGGGAACAATTTTAAAGTACTAGCATTAAGTGAATGGATAAACAGAAAGTCGCATATACGTACGTGTACACACACCCACACACATGCACGCACACACATACACCCTAGAATACTACTTAGCAATTGAAAGCATTGATTTAATAAAACATGCTACAACATGGATTAACTTAAAAACTATGCCAGATAACAGAAGTCAGATTGTCAAAGGCTACATAGTTTATGATTCCATTTATATGAAATGCATGGAAAAAGCACAGTCATAGAGAAAGAAAGCAGATCAGTGAGTTGCTTAGTGCTAGAAGTGGGAGCAGAGGTTAGCTACAGATAGAAATTAAGAAAGCTTAAAAAAAAAAAAAGCATGTTGGGTTGATGGAAATGATCTATAACTGGGCTGCGATGATGGCTGCAGAACTCTACAGCTTCACTAAAATCACTGAATTATATATTTGCAATGGGTTAATTTTATAGTATACAAGAAATAAAGTTATTTTTAAAAAGGGAGAAATGTTCTCCATACTTGAACCATTTGAAAACAAAAAAATGCAACTACATAAATTTAAAATTGGATTTTGAACCTGTCTCTCCAGAAAGTTTCAGGTTTAGTTCTGAATTGTTCAGTGGATATGAACAGAAATTTGTATTAAAAGACTGAAAAAAAATATTTTAGTAACACATCCTTACAGTATCCTAGTTCTCTAACATTTCTTTTTCTTTATGCCTTTTTTTTTTTTTTGGTTTATAGTTTACTCAATAACTTTCATTAAATACTGGAAGGTAGTATCTAATGATCAAACTTGTGTTCAGTCTATTAATCTATACCAGCTTGCTTCTTTAGTTCTTCAGTTTACATAGTTAGCCAATTGAATCTCTTATTATTAACTATGTATTTTTAAAAATAAGTTGGATTTTTGTGAGTCACAGCTGCTTAAAGGATCTCATTATGCTAGTAACTCTGTAGGTCTTGCTATAAATCTATAGATTTTTACAAATCAGATCTCCTTAAAGTAAGAGTTATTAAAATCCTAATTCTTTTTTCTTTTAAATCCTAATTCTTCTCCAGTGCTGCTGCTTTTGACACACTTTCAACTAACTAGTGGAAATCATGGTTATAGATTATATACCGAACATATATTTGTTTTTGGATTGCAGATTGGTTGGTTGGTTTTAAATAATAGCAGTCTTTCTATAGCATAGGCAAATGTTGATTCTAAAGCATATTCCTTGACACGCAAAGTGATGATGGTGTCTAGAAAACATTTTGGAGAGCAGAGGGAATCCAATTGAATATTAAAAATTTTCCACAAGCAGTCAAAACGTATGTAATAAAGAGTTGACTGTATGGTTGATAACATGCTTGGTACAATTCAAGTGCTAGGCAAGGCAGTCCTTGCATAATAATTCATGTTATATTGTTGTGACTTTTGGTAGGATTTTTTGCAGTCATTATATAGCAGTCTTGTCCTTTATCTAAGCTGTGTACTTGACTGTTTAGTGTCAAGGAAAACGTCAAAGTTTCATTGGAGCCTTCCTGTCTGCTTTGATAAATGTCACTTCAGACTGTGAATCTTCTCAGGGACTCTGTAATCCTGATTGAATTACCAATTTTGGCAGAGGAGGAAAGAGGTTTTAGGGAAAACCCAAACCCATAATAAAAAAAACTTAAAATGTTATTCCTTCTTTTCATGAATTTATCGTGAGTCCAAAACATTTAGATATTGACTTGTAGAGATTGAGATTGGGCAAGCTAATTGACTCAATTTATGTTATTAACTCTCTGTTAAACTATTATACTCTATTATATTTGTTGGATGAAAAATAAAATGATTGAAGTAATTTAAGCATTGGTTTAGTCACATTGATCATGACCTTGAGTTATATACCTAAGCTATCATTTGTAAAATTCTGTCTCTAGCTTTTTTTTTTTTTTAACATTTGGAGTTATAACTGAACTGCTAAAATTTATAAAAAGAAATTTGTATGAGCTGCATGTTAAAAGTCCTTGTTCTGCTTTTACTGGTCATTCTGTTTCTATAAGGGATATCCTAACTGCTCTTTGGATATATCATTTAATACATATTTTGACAGTTTACAGGTTATTAGACTTTTCTTGGTCTTTCCAGATTTCTGTGCATGGATGAAGGTAAAAATGTAAATATCAGCTGAGACTGTTGGATAACACAGAATATATGTATACCTTTTAATAGAAGAAGACAAATAGAATAAGACATAAAACTAAGTCTCTTTGAAAGCATGCTGAGTATAATTTTTTTATTATTAAGTCTCATATGTATATGTGTGGTTATACTTTATATTGCTATATATTATACTATATATTGCTTTTGCTTTTGCTTTTGCCTCTTTTCTATCCTGATACTCAAGACACCTTTTAAAGTTTAAATAGACTTTAAGAACTAGTTCATTCTCTATTCAATAAATATAAGCACCTATCATTTTCACCCTGTATATGTGAGCAATGCAAAAATGAATTAAAATGTATTTCCTGCCCTCAAATTACTGTTTGAACATATTAGAATCGCTTAGTTTAATCTCTAGGACTTATCACAGTTTTAAGATTTTTAGATTTTCTTCCTGCTTGTTTCCTTTGTCAGGAAATCCCATAACAGTCATTCAGAATCTTTGCTACTGCTGTGATGATGTAAATCCTTGTCAGTATTGATCCCTCAAAAGATCACTATACTAATGTTTTATGGGTTTTAATAGAAACTTGCTTTGGAATGTAACAGAAAATGCTAATTCAAATATGTAATTTCTTGTGAGCTACATATTAGTTAGCCGAACCTTAAAGAATAGGGTCAAACATCACTATCTTGGTGTCTGAAGCGAGTTGTCCACAATAGGCAGAAATTACCAGTCCAAAGGACTAACATGTCAAAAGGGTGTACAGTGCTTGATTTTAATCTTTTTACATACTGTTGAAATTAATGCCATCATATGGTAAGCCTAGATAAACAATTTTGTTAGCTAGAATAGGGATAATAATTTTGGAATCTAAAAAAACATTTTTCATAGCGTCCTATTATTAGAATTTTTCCCTTTCTGCCACAGAAAGAGTTCATTTTAATTAACTCTTCAGTAAAAGACCTGAAATAAAGCCAGTTAGTATGAAGATGGTATTTTATATTGTTGATTATGCTCACTGATTATAATGGCACTTAACGATTTAGGTCATGCATTTTACATTGATTACCAAAGACCTATTTCAATTGACATCTTTTGAAAACTTACGTTTATATGCTTTAGATTGTCCAACCAGTAGTTTACGAGATAATAAGTTTCCGGTTTTATTTTATTTACTAGTGGAACAAAGATTCAGGAATAAATTGTCACTAAGCATGGGGATTTGGAGGAAGAATTTGAAAGCTAACAGTTGACCTTAGGATGGAATGGTCAAAAGTTAGGTAGCTGTTCTGCATTTAGTCATAATGGCATTTCTGGCCAATTTATTAATAGATTGTAACCTAAGTTGGCCAAAGTTTGTTAGTAATACAGTTTTTACAAGTTTCACTTTCAAGAGTTGCAAGCTTTTTCCTAATCATGTTTATTTGTTCGTTTAGGATTGAAAGGAGGAGCAGGAGGCACTGACGGACAGGGAGGTACCTTCCGGTACACTTTTCATGGCGATCCTCATGCCACATTTGCAGCATTTTTTGGAGGTTCCAACCCCTTTGAAATTTTCTTTGGAAGACGGATGGCTGGTGGTAGAGAGTCTGATGAAATGGAAGTAGATGGAGATCCTTTCAGTGCTTTTGGATTCAGCATGAACGGATATCCAAGAGACAGAAATTCTGTGGGGCCCTCCCGCATCAAACAAGATCCTCCGGTTATTCATGAACTTAGAGTATCACTTGAAGAAATATATACTGGTTGTACCAAACGGATGAAGATTTCTCGAAAAAGGTTAAATCCTGATGGAAGGAGTTATAGATCTGAGGACAAAATTCTCACCATCGAGATTAAAAAAGGGTGGAAAGAAGGCACCAAAATTACTTTTCCAAGGGAAGGAGATGAAACACCAACTAGTATCCCAGCAGACATTGTTTTTATCATTAAAGATAAAGATCACCCCAAATTTAAAAGAGATGGATCGAATATAATTTACACTGCTAAAATTAGTTTACGAGAGGTAAGTTAGTAGGACTTGGGATTCTAAAACCAAACAGAATTATGCCTCCAGTCTTAGGGAATGTATCTAATATTTATTAAATGCTTAGTACACATTATTTTTTAAGTTCTCATAAGAGCCCTCCAGAGGTGGAGCACCTGGGTGGCTCAGTCATTGGGTGTCTGCCTTCGGCTCAGGTCATGATCCCGGAACCCTGGGATCGAGCCCCGTATCAAGCCCCGCATCGGGCTCCCCGCTCAGTGGGAAGTCTGCTTCTCCCTCTCTCATTTCCCCTGCTTGTATTCCCTCTCTATCAAATAAATAAATAAAATCTAAAAAAAAAAAGAACCCTTCAGAGGTAGTACTACTATTATACCTCTTTTATGGATAAGATTATATTTTCTATGTTTAGTTACCTGTACTAACAATTTAAATGCCAACTTGAAGTGCTAACCAGATTATGTACTAGGAAGCCTAATACTGGCTTTATGCTACTCAAATTTTATAGGTATGGTTTATGAACTGTGCATTGTAATTGAAGTCGATGTATAAGATTTTTTCTAAAATTGTTAATTTGGAGTAATAATTATATAACCAAAAAGATATTAATTTAAAATAATTTATAAGCATACTGCTTTAATATGTGAGTCCTTATTTGTTCTATTTTTAGACATCATTTTTCAAATTGGATTATAATCCTGCAAAAATGGCCATGTCAGTTACTGCTTAAAATGCTTAAATGAGGGGCGCCTGGGTGGCTCAGTGGGTTAAAGCCTCTGCCTTCGGCTCAGGTCATGATCCCAGGGTCCTGGGATCGAGCCTCGCATCGGGCTCTCTGCTCAGCAGGGAGCCTGCTTCCCTTCCTCTCTTTCTGGCCGCCTCTCTGCCTACCTGTGATCTCTGTCTGTCAAATAAATAAATGAAATCTTTAAAAACAAAATGCTTAAATGATCCCACATACTATCTACCATAAAGTCCAGACATTTAAGCTTAAAGTGAAAGGTCATTTTCAATCTGATTTCTACCCATAAATGTTTATGCATTTCCCTAAGTTTGCTCTATTATTATCTTATTTACATTTATGTCATCGTCTGAGTTCTAACCTATGGAGCACTGTTCCTTATTCTGCCTTGAAACCTGCTACTGGTTTAATGTTTAGCTCAAGTATTCTGTACTCTCAGAAGCTAAGGGAGGGTAAGCTGGGTGCCCTTTGTCTCACAAAAGACTTCTGCACCTCTGTGCTAACCTTATACTGTATTATTATTCCTGGTTTGCTTCTGAGTTCCTTGAGCATTCCCTGAGGTGGGATCTGTGTTCATGGTCCCTAAACTCAGTATCTAGAAGGAATGTGTGGCATATAGTAGCACTCAGTAAACATTTGTTGACTAAACTAATAAAATGTATTTCTTATGCTAACATTTTTCCTTCCAAAGAAGTAGGTAGTTGCTCTTATTCTAATTCCCCTCACTCCTAAATTTCTCCCTCTTTTCTTGCCCAGTTCCATCCCTGCATCTTGAATGTCATAATGGCAACCTCCATTTCATTTTAAGACAATGTGGAAAACCTCCTTTACTTCTCTTTCCTTTCCTTCTCCTTCTCCTTTCCTTCTTTTGTAGTATGTCTGATCATGCATGTCCTGAAGGGATTTTTTTAATAGGGGAAAAAGTCTTAAAATTATTGATATGCTTTTGGAGGTTAAGATTTTACCTTATGGGGCGCCTGGGTGGCTCAGTGGGTTAAGTCGCTGCCTTCGGCTCAGGTCATGATCTCAGGGTCCTGGGATCGAGTCCCACATCGGGCTCTCCGCTCAGCAGGGAGCCTGCTTCCCTCTCTCTCTGCGTGCCTCTCTGCCTACTTGTGATCTCTCTCTCTGTCAAATAAATAAATAAAATATTTAAAAAAAAAAAAAAAAAAAAAAGATTTTACCTTATGGTTTCGTCCTTTATACCGAGTTTTGTTGTTGAGTTTTTGAAGTTCTGAAGTTTGTTAATTTTATTTGGTCTATTTTAGGCATTATGTGGCTGCTCAGTTAATGTGCCAACAATGGATGGAAGAACCATACCTATGTCAATAAATGACATTGTGAAGCCTGGAATGAGGAGAAGAATTATTGGATATGGGCTGCCGTTTCCAAAAAATCCTGACCAGCGTGGTGACCTTCTAATAGAATTTGACGTGTCCTTCCCAGATACTATATCCTCATCATCCAAAGAAGTACTTAGGAAACATCTTCCTGCCTCATAGAATGAAAAACTTTGTTACCCATATTTTGATAAGGCACTGAAAATATAAAAGGACTGGCAGTTTACTGATGTAGATGTGAATTCTGTATAAAGATGTGTAAATTATCTTGAGGATTCATTAAATTGCATGAATAGAGACGGGTCAAATAAATAGGCAAAAGGGATTTTTACAGTTAGAGATGAAGACACAACCGTTCACTGTATTTTATTTCATTTCTCCCAAATCAGAAATTTTTAGTATTTTGCTTACATGTAAAATTTGTTTTTGTGGAGTTAGTGGATATATTTCTAATAAAGTACTAGACTATCCAAGTACTTTATTTCTTTTATCTTTACATTGTCAGTATGATAGTTTCTCATTTTTAATGGAAATTTAAGTTCTTAACTCACCTACACATGTGATATATATTTCTAGAAAATAAAAACCCAAGTAATTTGGAAATGTGGTTAACAAGATTTAAATCTCCAACTGAAATGTTGCTATAGGGCTGGGACCCATAAAAGAATATCTTAATGCATATGTTTTACCATTTTGGTTTTTTAAAGTATGCTGTAGCATTTCTTAATAACATGGTTGTAATGTTCTTAAGGCATACCTTTTCATCATAAAGAGTAAATTAATGGCAATATATCTCCTGTGGAAATCCCAATTGCCTGAATTACTGATATTTTAGAAATAGGCTGTTTTTAAAATGCCATATGTAATTTTATGCAAGTTGACTATATATCTTGTACTTAATAAATTATAGGCACACTTTATTGTCCACTAGTTTAAAATAACTTGTTTAATAATAAATGTGTTTTTAGAGGAAATATTGTTACTTGGAATTAATTTTCCAATTATACAATCTTCTATAAATTACTCATCTTATGCTATATGTATCTTATGCAATTTCCCTAAAAAGAATAACTACCACTATGGTGTTAAACCAAAATATGGGGAAAATAAACACTAACTGCTGCTTATGAATGACATTGCTACTACTTGTTATGCATATAAATATTTTACTTTTTCATATGTATAGATTGCATTTCTTGGGTGTTTTAATTTTTTAAATATATTTACGTTTAAAAAATTGCTTTCTTTCTTTTTTTTTTTTTTTTTTTGACCATAGTAAGAATGATGTCTTGAAAGAAAGTTTTTGGTTCAAAAGTAGCTTTTAAGATAACTGATCTATGTACAAGGTACACTGGATCCTATCACCCTTCAGCAGAGTACGAGGACTCTTTTAGAGATACAGTAAGTGGGCTCTCATCACCACATACTTTATAGCCTTACTGCATTGTTACTGACATGCCATAAAGCTTAGCTTTTTAAGAGTATATCGTTCAGGGGCACCTGGGTGGCTCAATGGGTTAAGCCGCTGCCTTCAGCTCAGGTCATGATCTCAGGGTCCTGGGATCGAGACCCACATCGGGCTCTCTGCTCAGCGGGGAGCCTGCTTCCTCCTCTCTCTCTGCTGCCTCTGCTTACTCATGATCTCTCTCTCTCTCTCTGTCAAATAAATAAATAAATAAATCTTAAAAAAAAAAGTATATGGTTCAGTGGTTCGTATATTCACAGAGTTGTGTAACCACTAAAACAGAACATTTTCATCATCTGAAAAAGAAATTCCATATCCATTAGCACTCACTTCCTATTCTTCAGTGTCTGGGGAATACAAATCCACTTTCTGTCCCTACAGATTGGTCTATTCTGGGCATCTAGTACAAATGGGATCAAAGAATATGTGGTTTTCTTCCCTCAGCCTCTTTCATTTAACATGATGTTTTCAAGTACATCCATGTTGTATCATGTATCAGTATTTTGTTCTTTTTTACGGCCAAATAATGTTCTGTGCTATGGAGATAACCACGTTTTACTTTTACATTTATTAGCTGATGGACACTTAGGTTATTTCCTCTTTTTGGCTGTTGTGAATAATGTTGCTATGCACTTTTTTTTTTAATAAGATATGATTTTTCTCTTTTTTTTTCTAAAAGATTTTTATTTATTTATTTGACAGAGATCACAAGTAGGCAGAGAGACAGGCAAGAGAGAGAGAAGGAAGCAGGCTCCCCCCTGAGCAGGGAGCCTGACGCGGGGCTCCATCCCAGGACCCTGAGATCATGACCTGAGCCGAAGGCAGAGGCTTTAACCCATTGAGCCACCCAGGCGCCCCACTATGAACATTTTTGCACAGGTTTTTGTGTACGTAACTTCTCCATTTTCTTGGGTATATATATCTAAGAATAGAATTGCTGAGACTAAGCATATGCTTTAATAAAATAAAGCATATGCTTTAGTTGTAAATGGAACCTGGCTGGCTCAGTTGGTAAAGCATGCGACTCTTGATCTTGGGGTTGTGAGTTTGAGCCCCATGCTGGGTGTAATGGTTACTAAAAAATTAAAAAAAGAAAATGTTGAAAATGCCAGAGAATTCAGCTAATCATACTTACTACTCCACCTACTTCATAAATAATCCCTTTATTATTTTGTTCTCTGAACAACAGTTTAAACTGTTAGGAGGGGCGCCTGGGTGGCTCAATTGGTTAAGCATCTGCCTTTGGCTAGGGTCATGATTTCAGGGTCCTGGGATGAAGCCCCACCTTGGGCTCCCTGCTTAGTGGGGAGCCTGCTTCTCCTTTTCCCTCTCTGCTGCTCCCTCTGCTTGTACTCTGTCTCTCTGTCAAATAAATAAAATCTTTAAAAAATAAAACTCCTTAGGGAAGTATGTCACAAAAATTTTCTCACAGGTCTAAAGAGAGCTGAAAAGCATCAGTCAAGAGTGGTGGATGTGGTTTCTATACTAAACCCACTGTCATTTATTGCAATTTTTTTGATTAAGCATTTTCTCCCAAGTTAAAGGATTTATAGTCTAGGTAGATGGATAATCTTTGAATTAAAAAGTACTTTTTGAAGTACAGAATTATTGTTTTAGTAGTAAAAAAATTCATTTTCATTGCTTTATAGAAACAGTATGCCAGTATCTTTCTTGCCTTAAAGGATACTGATAATGCCTTAGCATGTAGTTGGTTCCCAATTTTTATTTGAGTGCTGAATTAATGTAAAAATAGAGTTTGAAGTTTTTATGTAAATTGTGAAAGTACTTTTTGTTTTATTTATTTATTTATTTATTACTTTTGATTTTTAAAAATGCCCTCTTTCAATTCAACCTCGAACTCGGATACCCGAAATAGTTTGGCAGTGTTGGAGATGGTAGTAAGCTAATTGATAGAGATGTTTATCTTTCCTACCAGAAAAACCAGATTGCTTATGCTTTATAATTAGGATGTCTTTAGGCAAGGTGTGAACTGTTGTGTTGTCACTGACCTAACAATCTCAACTGTGTTATATGACGCCACTTCACACATTTAGTTCATTTACTTTGCTGCCTCTGAACGCATCTGAGTTTGTGACCTTTTATCTTTTAGCTCATTACTCCTGCCTATTATTAGCCTTTCTTGGGGGCAAGGAATTGAAAATACCTTTGTTTATTTTTAAGAAAAAAAAAATATAACTAGTTATGATGGAAAAAAAGAAATTTTTTTTTTTTTTTTTTTAAGATTTTATTTATTTGACAGAGATCACAAGTAGGCAGAGAGGCAGGCAGAGAGAGGAGGAAGCAGGCTCCCCGCTGAGCAGAGAGCCCAATGCGGGGCTCGATCCCAGGACCCTGAGATCATGACCTGAGCCGAAGGCAGAGGCTTAACCCACTGAGCCACCCAGGCGCCCCGAAAAAAAGAAATTAATATATGTGATTAGACTTGGTAAATGGCTTAGAAGTAATTATTTTGTATTCCAAGGACTATTAACCTCACAGTGTTAAGCTTAAACATTACCCAGAATCTAATACAATGTTTATGCAACAGTGTGTAGTGTAGTGTACTTACCTATATACTTGACTTTTATACATATATATTCCCACTTTATGGAGAATTATAGAAAGAAATGTGGTTTGTTACTTTTATATTATAGCTTCATCAATATTTATTTGATTAGACAAGTTCTATAGATTGAGTATTTCAAACTTTTTATCCTTTTTTTTCTGTGATTTTTAATTCATAAAATTCATAAAAGTTTTGGAGCTGGGAGAATTTTAGAGATCACATTTTCTAGATGAGGAAGTAAACCCGGAGATGCTAAAGTGACTTGCCTGTAGCTAAAAAACAAGCTTGTAAGGGAATTCTGAGATACCTTGTTTCTTATTTTCTGTAACAGTTCCTATTAATATCCCCTGTTGTTAAATTTCCAAGATTTAACAGATTCTGTTAAAGTATATTTACCTACTTCTTCGTGCGGTCTGTATAATTCAGCACATTTGAAATATTTTGAGTCACTTGTGAACATGCAGAATATGAATCTATAATTTGATGGTATTAACTAGAAAACTTGAAAGATTAGTTAAGAAAACTTTTTTTAAAGAAGGGAATTAAGAGCTCTAAATTGAAATGTATTCATCATTAACTTTAAAAAGTGTATGCCAAAAAAAAATGTATGCCAATGTTATTCTCAGAATGCTTCAAGGCCACATCTGATCTTTTAGATAAATAATATAAATTAAATTAATTCTTTTCCAAGTAAAGAAGTTACTATCCAAAATATGTGATATTCTATCATTGTAAAGAGAGATAGAGGAAAGAGGTGTTGAGAGGAGGAAGAGGAAGGGAGGAAGAAAAAAACCCCTGCAGATTTTACTGAGAAAAATTTTTAATGAATACAATGCTTATGGAAGCTCTATAATCATTTGGAAATATAGTAATCTCTCCCAAACTAAAAATTAATAGGTACATCTCTGTAGCCTTTAGAAATTTGGCTCGTATGAATGCAGTTCTTGAGCCATTCTTATAGAGAAAAGTTTCAGGGTTTTTTTCTCATTTTAAGTAAAATCTATGCCACACATGGGACTCTAACTCATGACCCAAGATCAAGAGTCGCCTGTTCTATTGACTAAGCCAGCCAACCTCCTTTCTTATAGAGATAATTTTAAAAAGAGGATACTGGAGGTTGGATAAAGGAAAGGAGAGGAAAGTAAATGGCAGAGGAAAGTATGTTTTGGATACAGTCTTAAACATGAGAAATAAAACCAGAGGCAAAGAACTCCATTCCTGTTTCTGTTAAAGGGATGGCACTGAGATGAATACGAAATGAATATGAATATGAAAAATCTGGACAGGAAGTAGTATTAAGTTACATGTTCTGTATTAGAGAAAAGCTTGAGAAATATTTACATTAAAAAAATTTTTAAAGATTTTTATTTGTTTGACAGACAGAGATCACAAGTAGGCAGAGAGGCAGGCGGGCTGGGGTGGAGGGGTGGGAAAGCAGGCTCCCCACTGAGCAGAGAGCCCGATGCGGGGCTTAATCCCAGGACCCTGGGATCATGACCTGAGCCGAAGGCAGAGGCTTAACCCACTGAGCCACCCAGATGCCCCCATTTAAAAAAATTTTTAAAAAACTTTTATTTATTTATTTGATCGAGGGAGAGAGCACAATCAAGGGGAGTGGCAGGCAAGGAGAGGGAGAAGCAGGCTCCCTGCCTAGCAAGGAGCCCAACGTGGAACTGCATCCCAGGACCATTCTGGGCTCCATTCCAGGACTGAGATTATGACCTGAGCTGAAGGCAGCCACTTAACTGATTGAGCCTCCCAGGCACCCATAGAATTTACACAATATTTTAAATCAACTATATATTTTGCATCTCTAGGACTGGTACAGAGGGGTTGAAGAAATGGGATTAACTGAGAATCATAAGATCTGTAAAGTATTAAACATTTACAATGAGGTTAGGTTTCTTTTCATCTTAATTGTCTTCTTAATGTGCCTAGTAGGTCTAACAGAGCAAAAACAAATTTGAAGTGGGAGTGGGAGATCCTGAAAGGTTTCTAGTGAGTGAGGAATGATGAACCATATATTTATTACTCATTAAATAATAGGCTATTATTATCTGTTCTTATTTATTTATTTTATTCATTTTTTAAGAGATTTTGAGAGAGAGAATAATTGGAGGCGGGTCCAGAGAGAATGGAAGAGGGAGAAGCAGATTTCCCCCTGAGCATAGAACCCAATTCCAGGCTTGATCCCAGGACCCCAAGATCATGACTTGAGTTGAAGTCAGATGCTCAACCCACTGAGCTACCCAGGTGCCCCTCTTCTTATTTAATACAATCTTAATTTTAGTGAACCTAAAAACTAACTTCTTAGGGTTGCACCTAAAACTATTTTTTTCCTACAACAACTTCAATTCCTCAGCTAATCCTTTGTCTGCCACAGTGTTTTCAGAAATAACCCTTTCAGATGGGGAAATTATTTTGTACTGTAGTTTTCATAAATTACACTCCCTTATTAAGGCAATCACGAAAATGGGCACAGCCAACTTCAGAGGATTAATTACGCAATAGGAATAGTTTTAGGGGCAACTGGGTGGCTCAGTCATTAAGTATGTGACTTTTAATCCCAGCTCAGGTCTTGATCTCAAGGTCATGAGTTTGAGCCCTGGGTTGGGGCTACTTAAAAAAAAAAAAAAAAGAATAGTTAGACATTTTATCCCCCTTTCCCAGAGTATTTGATGTATAAATTTTGGAGGAGATTATTAAAGTTAAAATTGGAACCCTGAGCTGATAATGGGGTTTTAGTATTATTTAAAAATTAACTCCTGGATTATATAGGTAATTCTCATAAAGTTTAAGGAGAGTATATACATGATGACCAAGTGGGATTTATTCTAGGTGTTCAAGGCTGGTTCAGTATCTATAAATTCTCTAATACATCCTAGTTTCACTGCCTTTGTACTATTGTTGGCATATAATAGTATGTTATAGCACAAGAACACATTACATACACCTTATTTTATATAATTGCTTTTAAAATCAGTTAAGAAGGAGAAATATGATTTATACTGTCTTTTATAATTACATAATTACCTTTGCCAGTGCTCTTCGTTTCTTCATGTGGATTTGAATTTATTGAATTTATAAAGGGCTCCTTGCTTTCAGCCTGAAGAATTTTTGACAGTATTTATTGTAAGGTGGGTCTGCTATCAACAAATTCATTTGGGTTTTGTTTATCTAGGAATAAATTTATTTGCCTTCATTTTTATTTTTATTTTTTTAAGATTTTATTTATTTATTTGACAGAGAGAGAGATCACAAGTAGACAGAGAAGCAGGCAGAGAGAGAGGAGGAAGCAGGCTCCCTGCGGAGCAGAGAGCCCGATGCTGGGCTCGATTCCAGGACCCTGAGATCATGACCTGAGCCAAAGGCAGCGGCTTAATCCACTGAGCCACCCAGGCGCCCCTGCCTTCATTTTTAAAAGACAGACTTGCTAGATACAAGATTCTTGGTTGACTTTTATTTTATTCTTTGAGCACTTTGAATATGTTATTCTGCTGTCTCTGGCCTCATTATTTCTGGTTATAGGTCGGTCAGTCAATCTTATTGAGGTTCCTTTGTAAATAATGAGTCATTTATCTCTTGCTACTTTTGAGATTATCTTCTTGTCTTTGGCTTTTAGCATTTTTATTCTGATGTTGTGGATCTCTGTGCTTATCCTAAATTGAGTTTGTTGATATTTAGATTAATGTTTTTCATTAAATTTGGGAAGTTTCCAGCCATTATTTCTTCAAAAATTTTTTTTTTTTTGCTCTTTTCTCTCTCTTCTTTCTGGTACTCCAGTTTTGCATATAATTGATATGCTTAATGGTGTTCCACCATTCTCTGAGGCTTGTTCATTTTTCTTCATTCTTTTTTCTTTCTCAATTCTTTGGATTGCATAATCTCATCAGTCTATCTTCAAGTTTGCTAATTCTTTTTTCTGCCAGTTCAAATCTACTGTTGAACCCCTCTAATAAATTTATCATTTCATTTCCTGTCCTTTCAGCTGTAGAATTTCCACTTGGTTCTGTTCTATAATTTCTCCTTATTGATATTCTTCATTTGATGAGAAATTCTCATCATATCTTCCCTTACTTAGTTAATCATGGTTTTCTTTTCTTTCTTTTTTTTTTTTGTTCTTAAAACATATTTACAATGTCTTCTTCTAAGTTTTGTCTTTTTAATCCAATATCTGGTTTCTTCAGAGGCAGTTTCTTTTGCCTTCTTTTTTTCCTGATGTATCGGACATACTTTCCATGTCTTTGCATGTCTTGTGATTTTTGTTGTTGTTGTTGGCTATTAGGTATTTTAGATAATATAGCAACACTGGGTATTAGTTCCCACCCCCCTCTAGGACTTGTTATTTACTTGTCTGGTGACTGGCTGAATTATTATTATTTTTTAAATATTTTATTTATTTGACAGAGAAAAATCACAACTAGGCAGAGAGGCAGGCAGAGAGAGAGGAGGAAGCAAACTCCCTGCAGAACAGAGAGCCTGATGTGGGGCTCCATCCCAGGACCCTGGGATCATGACCTGAGCCGAAGGCAGAGGCTTTAACCCACTGAGCCACCCAGGCGCCCCTGGCTGAATTATTTTAATCAAGTCTATTTCCCCCATAAAGTGAAGCTTCTGATGTTACTCTTCAGAGGATGCAGGTTTGGGTATGCCCACAGTCACCCTGGGATAACAGTGTTTTTGGCAAGGTTCTCTCTCTTTCACTGACCACACCCAGTTGTTAAACTACACTAATTGTTGACTGATATTCTGTTGTTTTCCACAATGCTTTTGGATCATAAATTGCTCAGCAAACTGATTAAATCAAAGTCGGACTCCTTTGAAGGGATACTTCTGAAATTTTGTTTCAGATGTGTTCTGACCCCTTGGAAGTCTCCTCCCATTTGTCTCTTTCCTCTTTTCTCTCTGGCAAACCTGTGGTGGGGGCTGGGAAGGGGTAAGAACAATGATGCTTTTTGGGGGTGGGTGACACCCCTGCTTTAGAAGCTGAATACTGGGATAGGGGTCAGTTTGGGAGTAGCCCCACGATTTTTAAGATTGTTTCTCCCAGCGTGGAAACCCTGTACCTTGAGCCAGTTTAAAGGAACTGAGACTCCAATATTTTCAGCAGAGCTGTCCCCAAGGTAGATGCTCTGTCCCACAAAGTGGGGAATGGTGGTGGAGGAAGGGAGTCCCCCAACTCTCCTTCACATTCACCACAATGTAGCCTAGCAATAGGTAGTTGGGGCAGGATGAGAAATGGTGAGGTCCTGCCCTTCCCAGGAAGATAATTCTTTGAGTGGATTATAATTCTTCAGATTGGAGAAATAGGGGTATTCCCGGCTATGGCTGTCTCTAGTGGAGTTTCCATCCCATTGAGCTAGAAAGGATAGAGTGGATCTTGGCCAAACACCACAGATTCTCACTATTCCTATCAGATTTTAATAATAGATTTTATCAAATAAATGTTTCTTCATTTGTTGTATGCCTCTAGAACCATTTCCAGAGAACTTAAATAGGTTTTTAAATTTTTTTTCATCAGTTTTACTGGGGACTAGGTCTGCATAATTTCTCATGCTATCTCACAGTTGAGCCTTACACAGTTTAAACATTGACAGATTTAAAAAAATTGTTTCTTGGGATACCTGGGTGGTTCAGTCAATTAAGCCGCTGCCTTCATCAGGCTCCTTACTAAGCAGGGAGCCTGCTTCTTTCTCCGCCTCTGCCTGCTACTCTGCCTGTTTGGGCATGTTCTCTCTCTTTCGCTCTCTCTCTGACAAATAAATAAATCAAAAAAATCTTAAAAAAAATTGTTTCTTGAAAGGGTGATAGGTATGTTGCTTCTAATATTTTTAGTTTCTCATATTTGTGCAATTATCAAAATGCCTAAAACTATTAATGTGTTTTAACAAATGACTTTGAAGAAAGAGGATCAATGTATCTTCATTCTTTTTTTATAATGTTTTTGCTTACTTATGAAGTATAAAGTACATAATATAGTACTAGAGGGTGGCCTATTTAAAATATGATCCATTTATGAAAGAAGGCAAAGTGAGGTTGGAAAGAATACTACTAGGCATCAGGTTATACCAATAACCTGTTCACAACATTTGTGAACTTGGTCAGGTTGTTCAACCTCACTGCCTTAACTTTTTCTTATTGATAAAATTAAAAGTTTAATAAGATGGTCTTGAGAGGTACCTTGCTGGCTCAGTTGGTAGAACATGTGATTCTTTTTTTTTTTTTTAAATTTATTTATTTGACAGAGGGATCACAAGCAGGCAGAGAGGCAGGCAGAGAGAAAGGAGGAAGCAGGCTCCCCGCTGAGCAGAGAGCCCGATGCGGGGGCTCACTCCCAGGACCCTGAGATCATGACCTGAGCCGAAAGCAGAGGCTTAACCCACTGAGCCACCCAGGTGCCCCAGAACATGTGATTCTTGATCCTTAGGGTCATGAGTTCAAGTCCTATGGTGGGCATGGATCCTGCTTAAAATTAAAAAAAAAAAAAAGTAAAATAATAAGATGCTCTCTAAGTCTTAGGTAACTCGAAAATATTGTATTCCTAACAAGGAATATTAAAGAATGATGACTTCTAAGTTTTACTTTAAAATTGTTTATTTATGGAGGGTACTTGACATAATGAGCACTGGGTGCTATAGGCACCTGATGAAACACTAAATTCTACCCCTGAAACTAATAAAAAATTGTTCATTTATTTATCTTACAGGGAGTCAAATTTTCAAAATAAGGATTTTTTTTCTTTAATTTTTTTACACTATGAGATATCTATAGAAAAGAGACTGGAAGAAAACAAACCAAAACATTTGAAAGTGATAATCTCAAAATGGTAGGCTTAAGGGTAACTATTGCTTTCATTTTCATTTTCAAATTTAAAACATTTTCTCCAAGGAGCACAGGTGGTATTTATAGCCCCAAAGTTGTTTTACAATGACCCCCATTTAAAGTATTGTATTAATTGTAATTTTGATGACTGTTGTTAGATAACAATGACACTAGAGGAGGTCTATCTTCCTGTAGATGAAATTTGCCTTAAGTGATTATACCATAAATTTAATTCACTAGATTCTAGTTTTTTTTTGTTTTTTCTTTTTAATTCATGAACGGGCCAGAAGTTTATTTGTATCGTTGACAACTTTAGAAGGTCCTGCACGTTTCCTAAGAGAATAAAGTACTGGTACTAATCTTAGTACCAGTACTAGTACTAGTGTTAAGGTGGAAAAGAATGATGTATGCCTTTTATAGTTATAACAAGTCACAGTATATGAAAAAGGGAATTTAACTTAGGTAATGCTATTGTTTCATGAAGCTTTGAAATTTAAAATTTATAGGTTTAATATGGTTTTAAAAATTGATATAGGGAACAAAATTAGAAAATTAATTTGCCCATCTCTCAATTATTCTTAACCTTATTTTTTCCCCTAATATTGTTACTAGGAATAATAATCATAGAAGTTTAGAAACGTTAAAATATCTGTTAATAAGCTTGTCAGAATTCATTTTCAAATATATCTACATGTAAGTTTAAAAAGCTAATAAACCACTCTGTATGATACAGTGTGTAGTCTCTGTTCTGTCTGAAAGTGATCATGGAGGGCGCCTGGATGGCTCAGTGGGTTAAAGCCTCTGCCTTCAGCTCCCGTCTTGATCCCAGGATCCTGGGATCTGGCTGCATCAGGCCTCTGCTCAGTAGGCAGCCTGCTTCCCTTCCTCTCTCTGCCTGCCTCTCTGCCTACTTGTGATCTCTGTCTGTCAAATAAATAAATAAAATCTTAAAAAAAAAAAAGCTAAAAAACCACAAATATTTCATAAACAAGTAAAACTATTCTAACTCGAAGGAAATAAAAATTCTCAAATATTAGGCTATTTTCTACTACTATGGAAAACATAGTATTTTGTTTTTTACTCTGCCAGCAAGAATACATTGCTTACATTTGTGCATGAATGTTTATTCAAACATTAGTTTGAGCTATATGAAGTTATATTCAATTTTTTTGAACTATAAAAAGGGCAATATGAAATTAGCTAAATTTTGACTTGTGAAAATAATTTCATATACATATACAGAGTTTCATAAAACATCACCTGTCCTTAGATGTAATGATCCAGATATTTTCTATTTTACTCTAGCTCATCAAATTTTTTTCAACTGTATCCCAGTACATTTATTTCATGGTTTACATTTGTGAACTAACTCTCCAGTTTGAAAAACACTTGTAGATATTCTGATAAGGATACAAATATAGTGACTGCCAAAATTTAAACTTAATTGTCAGATTGTTTAAATTCACTTATTTTGTTTTTATGAAATTCATTTTTTAAAAATGTTTCTATTTATAGGGTAGACTGTCCATGCAATGTGGGGCTCAAATTCATAACCCTGAGATAAAGAGTCACATGTTCTCTGGACTGAGCCAGCCAGGCATCTTATTTTTTTTTTAAAGATTTTATTTATTTCACAGAGAGAGAGATCACAAGCAGAAAGAGAGGCAGCCAGAGAGAGAGAGGGGGGAAAGCAGGCTCCCTGCTCAGCAGGGAGCCTGACATGGGGCTCCATCCCAGGACTCTGAGATCATGACCTGAGCAGAAGCTTAACCCACTGAGCCACCCAGGTGTCCCTAGGCATCCTATTTTTATCAAATCCACTTTTAAACTACTAAACTGGAATGTTTTCACTCATTATTTGTTTGTTGAAACAGTGGTAAATATTGTTTTTTCTTGGTCATGAGACAAATTCTAATAAAAAACAACTATGTCCATTAATTTATAGATGGAGCTCATTCCTTTCCCTCCCCCAGAACTTAAGATAATTATATATATAGCAATGTAAATTTCTATTAAATTTACCTTACTAAAGACCCATATCAGCTATGACAACATTCAGACTTCCTTTGAACTCTGGTTATACATTATTTTAACAATACATTTTATTAGTTGGTAACATTAAAAAAAATAAGTCTACAAACCAATGACTTTATTATAAAAATCTTACATATAGAGAGATAGGTATTTTTAGAAAACAGAAATGTATTAATTTTCTCATTCGATTTATTTAGAATACTGGTTCAGGACAGATTTGAGGGAGCTTGTTTCTTATGTGTTGATTTAATCTGATAGAAGGGAAGATAAATGCACACTTTTTACTTAAACTTTTTTTTAATTTGCTTTAAACTTTAAAAGTGAATTTAAAATTGGCTTTTAAAAATTTCTCTTTGTCAGAATCACAACCATTTCTGGACTACATATGAGAAAATTAAATACCATTAAGAGTGTCTGATTGAAATCTATTTTCACATTTCTTTTTATGGTAATCTTCAGGGACCACAAATATAATGTAGGGAAATGTTTCCCAAGTTGTTGTATTCAATGGTTTTCATTTGCAAGCATTAAATGTAATCTTGATGTTTGAGGAGGTTGTACATAGGTTTTACTTGTAGGCTGTTGGACTTCATAGACCTTTGGGTAAGTGTCCTCTTTATTACTGCTATTTCAGTTCAGAGTGTGCTTCTGGGATATAAATAAATGGGGCACATACATATATCTCTAAAACAGCATCCAAGAAATTGCCTAATAACTGTTAAGAAACTGTTCTTAAGAAATTTAGATAAATAATTTGCATTAAGTGGGGTGTGTGTGTGTGTATAATTTCCAAAGTCATGAAAATGTATTTTCAGCAAAACTAAAATCTTCTTTTCTCCAAAATAAAACAATCAAGAGTACTTACTAGTTCACTAAGTATATCTGGAAGATATTACCTTGTTAGGTAAATTATACATAGTGCATTAGCTAGGGTTCTCCAGAGAAACAGAACCAATGTGATAGCTAGCTAGCTAGATAGATAGACTGATTTATTAAACTGAAGAATCAGGAAAGCCAGTGATATAATTCAGCCCAGATCCGAAGGCCTGAGAATCACAGGGTTGCTGGTATAAGATCTGGAGTCTGAAGGCTCTAGAACAAAGAGTTCTGATGTCCTCCCACCCAGGGCAGTAAAAGACAGTATCTCAGTTTAGAGAGAAAACAATTTGCTTTTCCTTTGCCTTTTGTTCCCTTCTTGCCCTCAACAAATTGGATAATGCCCACCCACACTGTGAGGGCAGATATCTTTATTTACCTGACTGAATCAAATGTTAATCTCTTCCAGAAACTCCTTCATGGACACACCCAGAAAAAAATGTTTTACTAGTTATGTTGGCAGCCCTTAGGCCAGTCAAGCCGTTGACAAAATTAACTATTGCACACAGTGAGCACTTAAATTATATGTTATTATTGTGTAGAAGAATGCTTCTTGTTTCCCACTCAGAACACACGAGGAAATCATAATTGTTTCATTTATTAAGTATATTCTCATTTAAAGAAATAACCTATGCGGCTCAAGAGTAAATATTAGCTATTATTAGTCATAGTGTCTTTTCATTTGAAAGTGGACTTAGAATCCTCATTTCAGGCCTTAGTGCCAGGATTTATTTATTTAATATTAAACATTTAATATTAAACATTATGTCAAGGATTAAATTTATGGGGATTTGAGGGTTTCTACTTCCTGGTCAGGACAAGAAAGCAGCAAGAGCTCTCTGACAATCAACCTTAGAGAAAATATAGAGCTACCTGGAAATAGGAGGAACTGTAGGGAGATTTAGGCTGTGCTGAATGAATTCCTTCGTCAGGTTAATAGATGGGCAGGCTGGTGAGACAACGGTGAGAGGATTCATCAGGAAATCTTCTCAAGTCTGTTCTTGCCTTTTTCCAGCACTACATTGAAATAGACATTATCCGCGGCTTTACACCCAAAATTGGAGGCAACAGCCCTGGCTGCATAGGCTGATAACTGCAGAGTGTTACCAGGGCAATGCAAAGCCTTGGTGTCAAGAGGTGTTGATGAATACAATGTAGACAGACGGGTAGTCCTGGGATGGCCATCGCTCTTTCTCCTTCCCTTCAAAGCCCTTGGGCTGGTGAACTATTTCTTCCAATGTGCTTCTTACTAAGGGTTTAAAAGTAAAATTCTGACAAAGGAGTTGCCTAATAGATAGGCAGCACACCAGAACGATCAACAATATTTAGGCAGTGCCTGGGGTCCTGTGCCCTTAGGTTCCTCCCAAGTCCATAAACTCATTCAACTAGGGCCCTAGTTGGAGGCCCTTTGCCAATTTATGTTATCAACTAGAGTAACTCAGGGAATGTGGCCAAAGAGATGCCAATTTTCTTTCCATTCAAAGTGGACAATCAAGCAAACTGTCCAGAATTCTTCACAATGGGGGGATTTCCTTTCACCAGGTCTTTCAGGGCCAGCCTGAGTAGGTTGTAATGCAATAGCTTTCCATTTCTGGCTGGTGCCAGCATATGGTGCAGATCCAGGCCTGTGTGTTTTCCTCCTTTGTAACTAGTCTTTACTTGGTCCCAATTTTGCCATGTCATTTATACGTAATGGGATGTGTCATTCTATTAATTCCCTTAATAATGGAGTACATGTTTCAACTTTATGACTTGGTTGACGAAGTAACACTTACTGCATGAGGAGTAGCTCAGGTTGCGTAATCACTTGGTATCCCACAATCAGGTGGATGAGACTCTACCGGCATCAGTCAGTAAGCCAAGGAGCTGATTTTCAAAGAGAGAATGGCTGTTGGCAAAAAAGGGCATGCCTGTACTCCAAATCCAAGGGGTTTGCATATGATTCTCCTACTGGGATTTATCATAGGCCCCATCAATTTATGTCTGCTGCAATATTCCATACACCTTTGAGCTGAATTTTGAAAAGGGGACTATTAGGCTGCCGTGTTGGGAAAGAGCTTTAAAACATTTTTTTATTAACATATAATGTATTATTTACCCCAGGGGTACAGGTCTGTGAACCATCAGGCTTCCACATTTCACAGCACTCACCATAGCACATACCCTCCCAAGGTCCATAACCCAGCCACCCTATCCCTACCCACTCTCCCCCCAAGCAACCTTCAGTTTGTTTCCTGAGATTAAGAGTCCCTTATGGTTTGTCTCCCTCCTGAACCCATCTTGTTTCATTTTTTTCCCTCCCTCCCCCCACGACCTCCCACCCTGTCTCTCACATTCCTCATATCAGAGAGAGCATATGATAATTGTCTTTCTCTGATTGACTTATTTCACTCAGCATAATTTCCCTCTAGTTCAAGAAGACTGTTTTGAATTAAATACTAAATACAGTGTATCACAAAGACAGTTTGATTACTTTCTCATATAGTTTATTTATTTATTTTTAAAGGTTTTATTTATTTACTTGAGTGAGAGAGCAAGCATGACCAGTGGAGCTGTAGGCAGAGGGAGAAGCAAGTTCCCTGCTGAGTGAGGAGCCCCATGCAGGGCTCTATCCTAGGACCCTGGGATTGTGACCTGAGCCTAAGGCAGGCACTGAATGACTGAGCCACCCAGGCACCTCTCTGATATAATTTATAACCTGAAATACTCATTTGCTAAGTAAATGTAGTTCAGGAATTGATTTAATGAACATATAAAAATGTGATCAGCAAATGTGACTTTCCTATCACACTTTAAAGTGATTGAATTGGAAGTGTTTTTAATTTCTCCTGTAACATATTTACAATTTAAAGCAACTTTTCTTAATCCAAAATATTTGGAATTAAATGTTCTGATTATTTCAAATAAAGTATACCATGTTCAGACAGACTATTTTCAAAGTCTGAGTGGAATGAAATATGTCATATGAAAACTGTTATCAAACAGAACACATATTTGATTCAGAAGATACTACAGGATCTTACAGTATGTCATTCATTTTCACTACAAATATCTATTATGTTATAATAACTAATATTTCTTAATTATTTACTATGGCTGAATACCATGCCACTTAATCTACGGATGTTATTTCATGTAACACTCTTATTTACCGTAAGAAATATCCTTAAGCATGAAAAATTAGCCAAGAGAAGATGAAAAGATTTGCCTCAAATCATTGTTGACTACTATTAAATAATAGTGTGATGACTTCAATTAGTTTTCTTAATGTAAAACTCATGCACTTAATTGGTGTCCTGAACAGCTTCTCTGATTTATAACAGCTGTGGAAAGTATAGGCCATCATACCATCTCTGCAGAACATTCCCTTATGGCTGATTTTGGCTTTTTAAAAACATATAAACTCTCACCATTTTTATATGTTTCACTTTTGAAAGGAAAGTGGAAACAAGATGCCCACTTAGAAATTCCTTTCAGGGGCGCCTGGGTGGCTCGGTGGTTTAAGCCGCTGCCTTCGGCTCAGGTCATGATCTCGGGGTCCTAGGATCGAGTCCCGCATCGGGCTCTCTGCTCGGCAGGAAGCCTGCTTCCCTCTCACTCTCTCTGCCTGCCTCTCTGCCTGCTTGTGATCTCTCTCTGTCAAATAAATAAATAAAATCTTTAAAAAAAAAAAAAAGAAATTCCTTTCATATTGTCAGGTTATATATATGCCATGCTAATCAACATTCTCAGCATTCTGCTTGGCAAATACGAACTTCAGCCCTGTCTCTATTAAAAATTATAGCAAAACCTGAATTATGTTATCTTAAATGACAGAGGTTATAATGGTTAGTTTACAGATCAAATTATTTTTTATTATTTTATTTTATTTTTTAAGATTTTATTTGACAGACAGAGATCACAAGTAAGCAGAGAGGCAGGCAGAGGGAGAGAGAGGAGGAAGCAGGCTCCCTACTGATCAGAAAGCCCAATGCGGGGCTCGATCCCAGGACCTGGGATCATGACCCAAGCCGAAGGCAGAGGCTTTAATCCACTGAGCCACCCAGGCACCCCCAGATCAAATTCTTAATTTAAAAAACTTTCTGGGTAAATTCAGTGTTCTAATTTTAATGATAAAATGTGGCAAAATATTTGGATAATATTTACTAGTACAATTCTTCCAATAAGACCAAGGAACAAAATGAAAAATGCCTGGCCATGTTTGAGAAACTATCACTTCCATGTATAAGTTTAAAAATGGAAGAGTTGGGGGATGCCTGGGTGGCTCGGTTGGTTAAGCATCTGCCTTCGGCTCGGGTCATGATCCCAGTGTCCTGGGATCGAGTCCCATATCAGGCTCCTGAGCCTGCTTCTCCCTCTGCCTCCGTCTGCCAGTGCTCACTCTCTCTCTCTCTGACAAATAAATAAATAAAATCTTTTAAAAAAATTTAAAAAAAATGGAAGAGTTGGATACAATTATCTCATCACCAGCAAATGACTTTCAGGTGCTGACAATCTTTCACATTTTTCTGCCAGGGAATGGATTGTAGTGTTCATATTTTTTTTTAAGATTTTTATTTATTTATTTGACAGAGAGAGATCACAAGTAGGCAGAGAGGCAGGCAGAGTGAGGGGGAAGCAGGCTCCCTGCTGAGCAGAGAGCCCGAGGCGGGACTCGATCCCAGGACCCCGGGATCATGACCTGAGTTGAAGGCAGCGGCTTAAACCACTGAGCCACCCAGGCGCCCCTAGTGTTCATATTTTTGATATGTAATATGATTATTCCAGAATTTCTACTCTTTAGGTGAGATATTTTTCCTTAGAGAAATTATATCTTTTTGTCTTTACTATCTCTTGACCTTAAAACTACTGTTAAAATTATTTTCAAAAGATTATTTAGGTTATTGCTGTTACTGAAAGTATGTCTTATTCTATCTACTCTTTTGAGCTCTGTATGAAGGAC
Source organism: Meles meles (assembly GCF_922984935.1). Taxonomy (NCBI): domain Eukaryota; kingdom Metazoa; phylum Chordata; class Mammalia; order Carnivora; family Mustelidae; genus Meles; species Meles meles. Next base: position 151,213,083 of record NC_060066.1, on the reverse strand, counting down.
ATTATTTGCCCAACTCTGGAAGAGTCACCAGAGGCTTGTATGTCAACTTACTCCCACTAGTTGCAATTTTGTACACAGATCTTAAATGAGTAAAATATATGGCTTTTGTATGTGGCTGCTAAGTTCCATGTAGTTCTTCCATATGTATGTTATTACAGAATTTGTTAAATTAGCTTACTGTTCACATCTGTTCTTGCTTTTTCACTGTTTTATTTATCATAACCTTGGTGATGCAGTGTAATTTGGACTCCATGCTTGAGGGCTTCTTTCAGGTATCCCTGGATGAGATAATGTATGTAAAATACTGAGCTACCAAGCGCAGAAACAGTCTTGTTCATCATTATACTTGTATAAGGAAACCTTACTAAAAAATAGTAGAAGCTGATAAACAGAGACCTCTAAAGAATTATGTTTGATCACGTATAGGAAATATGACCCTACTGAAAGAACTTGTAATCTAGTACCCACCTAGAATGGCCTTATCCTTCTCTATACCCCTTTCTTTTGCACAACTCCTCCAAGATGTAATGTCTACTGTCATCTACTCATATATTATGCTCTGCAGATTACCTGTATGACAATTACCTTGGGGTGGATATGAGAGAAGGTGGATTGCTGGAGCCCATCCCAGATTAATCAGAATATCTTAGGATGGGGCCTGGACATCTGCATTTTAGATAACTCTCTCCTCCACTCATAAATCATATGCACATTAAGTACCCACTGTAGTTAGTCTTACTGATATCCCAGAAGCCCCTTTGGCGGTATTAACTCCTTCCTCTGATTCCCCGAGGCATTTATCTTTCACAGTCATGTAGAGCACTGCTTTCCTTCTCCTTGTCTTTCAGTGACTCTGAGAGAAGTGAAATATACACCTATCTGAACTTTTTAAGTCTTATCCTGTGGGTCTCAGGATATGGTGTTTACTTAAGGTTTGTTTGTTTTTTTGAAGATTTTTATTTATTTATTTGACAGAGAGAGACCACAAGTAGGGAGAGAGGCAGGCAGAACAAGAGGAGGAAGCAGGCTCCCCACTGAGCAGGGAGCCTGATGCGGGGCTCCATCCCAGGACCCTGAGATCGTGACTCGAGATGAAGGCAGAGGCTTAACCCACTGAGCCACCCAGGCGCCCCTACTTAAGGTTTTAATTCACATTAACTTATTTAGCTAGGTTGTGAGTTCCAAGTTAATGTATGAGAAACAACAAATAATCACTAGAGAAAATATGACCAACTTAACTTCACACACACACAAAAATACTGAGCATTAAGCCAGACACATAGTAGGTGCTCAGTGAACACTTACGTATTATTAATTACTAACTTTATTCTTACCACTATATCACTTTACCTTTTTCCTCCTCCCACTTTTTTTTTTGAAGATTTATTTATTTATTTGACAGACAGAGATCCCAAGTAGGCAGAGAGGCAGGCAGAGAGAGAGGAAGAAGCAGACTCCCCACTGAGCAGAGAGCCCAATGTGCGGCTGGATCCCAGAACCCTGAGATCATGACCTGAGCCAAAGGCAGAGGCTTTAACCCACTGAGCCACCCAGGCATCCCTCTCCTCCCACTTTCTAGTTCTCTATTTCCAATTATTCCTAACAAAATTTACTTGAATTTCCGGTAACTAGGAGTTATTTCCTTGCCCACTTGTCATCTTAAGTTGTTCATTGTTGCCATGCAACTATAAAACATGCTATCTTTAGTTCCAGGGAAAACTGCATATGGCTTAACAAATCCTGTGTTTATTTTCTCTTAAGTATTTGGTTACTGGATACATATATAATATAGAAATGGGAGAGAGGAAGTTGTTGGGGGAGAGGTGGACAGTGTATATTTCTTCAGCGTACCTTATCTTACATATTGTAATTAGAGGCCTTATTTTATGCTGAGCAAAACAGATCAGTAAATTTATCTTATGATTCATTTGATGACTACATGTTTTCTTATAAACAAGTTAATATTATTGTTTTTGGCAGACATTTAAGGTTATATTAATCTTAGAATTTTTTTGTGATTCATTCGTATTTGATTTTTATAGCTGATACTTTTAAGCTGTTAGAAATGCCAAATACTAGAGTGTAAATACTGTAGATCGATAACCTGGGTTGAACTGTAGCCTTGATGGGAAGTGCAGACTTTTTTTTTTTAAAGATTTTTTGTTTATTTACTTGACAGAGAGCAAGAGTGCAGAAGCAGGGAGAGGAGCAGAGGGAGAGGGAGAAAAAGACTCTGCACTGAGCAGGGAGCCTGATGCAGGGCTCAATCCCAGGACCCTGGAATCGTGACCTGAGCCAAAGGGAGAGGCTTAACTGACTGAGTCACACACGTGCCCTATAAAGTGCAGACTTTATACTTTTGAATAATTGAAGTTAATTCATTTATTTTAGATAGTAAGAAAGGTCAATTTATTTTATCAGTCATATTTACTGATTTCTGTTATATACCTCACAATATGTGAGAATCTGGAGAGGATGCTAAAGAGGAATATGAAACATAGTTTCTACCATCAAGGAACTCTGTGGTAGGTAGACAATTTACCATATGTGAAAAAAGTCAGCATATATGCAAATACAAAACTCTCTTGTAAAAAACTATTTCTAGAACATTAGATTGTACTTTAGGAATTCAGGAAAATGAGGGATTAAGTGGACTGGTGTGCCAGTCTCTCTAGTTCAACTTTCATCTTTTTTAGTTTTTCCCAGTGGCATCTGCAGCCTGGGCCATATCAATAGAGACTTTCTTCCCTCTGACATCTGGTTTAGTGATAACTCTGATTTTAGTATATGTGCTGCCGAAGCGAGCACTAGTGATAACTCTGAATAGGTAATCTGAGGGAAGGAGAGAATGAAGTCAGGGTAGGTACATTTGTGGGCCCAGGGCAAGAGTCAAAATGGAGGCTCAGATACTACATAGTAACCATCGAAAACTAATTGCTTAAAAAACAAATAGTCAAATAATATATGTTCTATCCTTCCTTTTTTTTTAAAAGAAGGATAGAAGCGACCCGCCCAGTCCCTTTGTCAAACCATCACCAAATAGTCTTAATTTGAGGGTACCATCTGTTTTCTTCTGAGATGTTGGCTAATACAGTTGGTTCCTTGAGTGAGATTGTACATGAAGATGAAGTTAATGTAGCCCTTTTCTCTCTCTTTATTTTAGAAAGAGAGAGAGAGCATGATCAGAAAGGGCAGGGAGAGTGAGGGAGAAAGTCAAGCAGAATCCGTGTGGAGCATAGAGCCTTACGTGGGGCTCGATCTCATGACCCTGAGATCATGACCTGGGCTTAAACCAAGAGTTAGACCTTCAACTGACTGCATGAGCCAGGCATCCCTCCATCCTATTTTAACCAATATATTTTCATAATGATCTGAAAGGTAAAGTCTAAATATAGAGTTCCTTGGTTCATCAGAGTTCCACACAGGAAGTAGGAACATGGGGAAAACCAGGTCTGTGCCTAGAGTCTACCCAATATACTCTTACCCAGCTTTGCCTCCTCCCACTGACTTTCCTTGGCAAAGAGTTGCTCCTTGACTACACTAGCCTCAGGCACAGGGTTGTGCCCACAAGCACTGCCGGCTCTCTGTACCCTAGGAAAGACTATATAGTTTCTGGAAGGAGACGTGGGGCCACTTTGGCAGGGAAATCCAGGGACAGCATGAGTTCTGGGTGGCCACAGTCCCTTGACTCTGCGGACTCCATACCTTGGAGGGTTTTGTGCCTCTGAAGGAGGGCTGGAGCAGAGGATCCTTTCGGTCAGGTCTAAGAATATTGGGTCAGAATTTTCATTTCCTCCATTGTTTTTCTTCTAGATTCTGTCACAGGTCCTCTCAAGGTGTTTTTGTCTACAGAACTTTCTAATTCCTCACCACTTTGGACTTTGGGATAGAAATGGCCCTGGGATATAATACTATGTGTTACGAGTATATCTTGACCACCACCTACCCAGTTCCTTTGTCAAACCATCACCAAATAGTCTTAATTTGAGGGTACCATCTGTTTTCTTCTGGGATGGTGGTTAATACAGCTGGTTCCTTGAGTGAGGTTGTACATGAAGATGAAGTTAATGTAGGCCTCAAGCTAAAGAAAGATAGGATTTAGAAATTAAAGGGAATTGAAAGGCTATAGAATCCAACCTTCCCACCCCATGCCAGTACTTTTGCTCTGTTTGATATTTTGACACAGCTTAGAAGCATTCTTTGAAGTTTTTCTTAATTTCACACTTTCTTGTTTTCCCTCACACTGCTTGGATATTGAGAATTATACCTGCCATATACCCTAGGGTGACTCACTTCTCTTCCTACTTTTCTTTAATCAAACTTCAGTGAGCTTTTTATTCCTACAATATTTTGTGAAGTTATTTGGCTTTCACTTGATGGGAATGCATCACTTACACATAAGGTTTTCTCTGCTCTTTTCTCAGCACATGACAAAGTAATATTATCTGGTGTTACAGCAATCATAAACAAACGCAAATTCAAGCTCTGAGATCCTGTAGCAGTATTCCATTTTCAAGGAATATGAACAAGAATATGTTTATATTACTTTTTAAAGCCCATATGAACTGGAATATGTTTATACTAATTTTAAGTCATAGAACATAAAACAAAAATATTAAAATTACCCTAAAGAATAGATCCCCTTCCTCCCTCAGGATATCTGCTAACCTTAATTTGAGAAACAAGGACTTTCAGGACTGAATTGATATGAGAGATGGGGAAAAAGTTTGGTATGATGATTCAAAGATGTCTGGTTTGGGTTACTGAATACATTATTCTATTTTCTATAATCAGGAGTAAAAAAAAATGCTGTGAGTGAAAAGGATGAATTTGTAAAATCTCACTTTGAGTTTCCTGCAGTACATTTTCTTTGTGGTAGACTGAGTTGCAGATATAAATTTGGAGGTCAGCAACATCTACTGAAACCAAGAGAACAGATGGCCATTCAGGGAAAGCATGCAGAGTAAGAGAAGATGGCCAAGAAAAATAATAGGGTTAGAGAAAACAGTTCCTGGAAAGTAGCAGTTAGCACAGAGAGAGAGAGAGGTATGTCAAAACAGAGGCATGTTTTAAAAATGAAATGGTCAATGTACTCTAAAAGGTCAAGTAAGATCAAGACTGAAAAGAGTTAATTATATCTGATGATTAAGAAGTGATCAGAGTATACGCAATTTCAGTGGAGTGTGGAGGCAAAGTCTAATCACAGCGAGCCTAAGAGCAAAGGGGGAAGTGAGGAAAAGCAGCCTTTAATTCAAGATTATTTTTGTTTTGTTGTAAAGATGTAGCTATAGGCCACTGCAAAGGTAGGACTTGAAAACAGTGTAAAAGATTTGGGCTTCTGACCACCAGTGAGTGACACCAGATGGGGTGAAAGGCAAGAGCCAACAGCTTAAAAACAGAGATCCTGGGGCGCCTGGGTGGCTCAGTGGGTTGAGGCCTCTCTGCCTTTGGCTTAGGTCATGGTCCCAGGTCCTGGCTGGGATCCAGCCCCGCATGGAGCTCTCTGCTCTGTCGGGAGCCTGCTTCCTCCTCTCTCTCTGTGCCTACTTGTGATCTCTGTCTGTCAAATGAATAAATAAAAATCTTCAAGAAAAAAAAAATAGAGATCCTAAAAATGGTTGAATCTCTATATTGTACACCTGAAACATAACACTATTTGTTAATTATACTGGAATTAAAAAAAAAAAAATCCTAGAAGAGTGAGATCAGTGCAAGGGACAAATAAGAAGAGATTTCTTCCGAGTTTGGAGACCGGAGGTGGGTGTAGTTATACACAGGAGTGGAGAATTGAGAGAGCTCACACACTTAACAGAATGGCTTCAATTTTCTCTGTGGAAAAAGGAGCAGGGTCCTCTGGCACCAATCTCAAAACTTTCCCTTCCAACTCTGCCATGCAGGGTGTGAGGTGCCGAGAAGGCCGATGAAGGTTGACTTCTACTTAAATCCCTATCCCCAGCGGCCCCATCCTTGTGAGCGCCTACCTCAGATTCGTGAAATGCCCCGAAAGCCCACCGTGTTTGTTATTCTAAGACGTGTTCTGTAGCTTCAGCATCTTGAGACTTTTACGGAAATAGAACATTTTTTTCTTTTTTTCTTTTTTTAAGGCGAGGAGAGAAGCCGGGGAGATGAGCTGCGGGAACGGGCCCAACTTTTCTTCTTCCCAGGTCTCCCCGGAGGGAGGGCAGGTGGCCGCTGCTGTCCAGGTGCCCCTCCTCGCGGCAGCGGAGGGGGCCCGGACCTGGCGCGGCTGGGCGGAAGCACCTCTGCCATTGGCCCAGCGGCGGCTTTTACCTGCGCGGAGCCCAGGGCCCCGAGCTCAAAGTCCGCGACATCCTGCCGGAGAGGCAGCCGTCGGCAGTGCAGGTGGGCCCGCGCTCTCGGCCAGGCAAGATGCCCCTGGGGTTGCGGAGAAAGGTGAAAGCCAAGTCCAAGGAGGCCGCCCAGCTGGTGAAGGTCGAGCAGGTGGGCGCGGGCGGCGGCAGTCTCCCAGACCGCCCGCCTCCCACACGCAAGCTGGTTTTCTACACGCAGCTGGCCCACGGCAGCGCCACCGGCCGAGTGGAGAATTTCACCTGCATCCAGGAGCTCTATGCCAAGATCGCGGGAGTGTTCGGGATCTCGGAGTCTGAGGTAAGGGCTGGGCGCCCAGGCTCTGGCGGGCGCACGCGCCCCCCGCCCCGCCCACGTGCCGCACGGGCTTAAACGGGCGGGGGCTGTCGGGGCGGCGCGGCGTCTGCCTGCAGCGCCCCCGGCGAAGTGAGGAGCTGAAAGGTAAGTCCCGGACCGCAGAAAGTCGCGTTCCCCGGGCCCGTGGCTTCTGGGAAACCGGGCGACCTTTCTTCCTCATGCAAATGAATGTGCTTCCCTCGTCCTGGAGTTCCTAGAAGTTCCGGGCATGAGCGCCTCCGCGGAGTGGAGATCTGACTGGGCAAGGTAACACCCTCCGCTTCGCCTGGACTTCACTTTCCTTCCTCTGCTGGGGGTAGCATCTCCCAGGTTAGGGAAGGGAGAGAAAAAGGCCTGCTGAGTGATAGCACACCGAGGTCCTCTTAGCCCCTCAGGTGTGTTGTCTGGCGCCAAACACCAGAGCCCCTTTGGTAGTATTCCCAAGAATTTGATTATACCAAGGGTGCATAACGGAAGAGAATTAGAGCTCACTCCATGGGATGAGTTAACGACGCGGTCAGAGGGGAAAGCGGCTCTAAATTTGACACCCTGTCCTTTAAAAGAGGCTGAACCTCGCATTAATTAGATTGACTGCATGTGCTCCCGGAACCGAAGTTTGCTGTGGGAACGATGTGGAAAGCACTAGTGTGCAGATCTTCACGGGACTGCTCTGTGCTTACCCCAGCGAACTGCAGATGCAAGGGAGGCTAGCCCAAGGAAATATTTTGTCCACATTGGAGGAAAAGCATGAGATGTTGCCCCGGACTCCAGGGAGTGTAGAGAGCTGCTTTTGAATGACACAGAGCTGCACTTGGATTTCTGTTCTTTAATGCTGTTTATCTGGTCTGCGCAAGTAAAACTGAGGTCGCGGCAAAATTCTAAGGGGGAGGTGAGAGAGAGCTTGAAGTGTAACCTTTTGTTCTTTCAGGGTTTCTAGGCACTGAGGGGCAAATCACACACCCATTTTGTGAATGATTTATGTTGACCTGGAGTAGTAACAGTATTTCACGCTCGTATAGGACATTTCAATTCAAAAGGCACTTTCATGGGACTAATGAATGTCCTTTTCTCTAGGAGAGGCAGGTGCATGTAGGTCATTGGGTAGCTAAAGGATAGGATTTGGAGACACCTAGGCCTGGATGTGAGTCCAAGTTCTACCACCTACTGGCTGTGTCGCCTTGAACGAGTTAAACTTCCCTCACTTTCAGCCATGTAGAAAACAGATGAGAAGGGGGGTGCCTGGCTGGCTCAGTTGGTAGAGCCTGTGATTCTTGATCTCTGGTTGGTGAGTTCAAGCCCCACACTGGGTGTAGAGATTACTTAATCTTGAAATACAAAATCTTGAAAAACAAACAGCAACAACAACAAAAACAAAACCCAAATGAGAACGTCTACCTTGAAGGGTTGTAAGGACTGGAGCTCATAAATAAACTTGAGATTGCATGGTACGTGGTCCATGCTTAACAAATTGTTAACTTGGGGCGCCTGGGTGGCTCAGTGGGTTAAGCCTCTGCCTTCGGCTAGGGTCATGATCCCAGGTCCTGTGATCGAGCCCCATGTCGGGCTCTCTGCTCGTCAGGGAGCCGCTTCCCCCTCTCCCTGCCTCTCTGCCTACTTGTGATCTCTCTCTGTCAAAGAAATAAATAAATAAAATCTTTAAAAAAAAACAAAAAACAAAATCAAAAAACAAATCGTTAACTAGTATTACCGATACTTAACAGTTAAGTGAGGAGCTGAGGTACAGAGTAATTGGGCCTTGGCCAAGGTCACATAATTAGCAAGAAAAAATCTGGAATGTTATTCAAACTTGAATCTTCTGGTTTCTAAGCTGAGTGAGCTTATTAACACACTTAACTGACAACTTTAAATGTCTCGTCTATAACCAGGGACTCCAGATTTAGTTGCTTTGTGTTAATAGCCTTCCTCATTATTCTGAGTTCAAGGTGCATGACTTTATTCAATCCACTTAATTCCAGAAAAAAACATTATTTATATCACTGCTTCAGAGAGGAAACAGGCTTTGAGGTTCACAAACTTTTCAAAATTATACATAGTAAGTAACAGAGCCTGGGTTTAAACTCTGGTGTGTTTGTTTTTTGTTTTCTGACTCCAAATTCCATGAACTTCTCTTCTGTATTGCTTCCCAAGTTCTCCAGGGTCTCCGGGATAGCTGGGCAACCATTTTCAGTGTTTTCACTTTCCCACACACTGAATTAGGAGATACAATTTTGAGATAATATAATCCTGCTATATCAAACTTCATACTTTTTATAACTCCAAATATATGTATTGGTACATACTTATACATACTTATGCATGTAACCAACATTGACGTGAGTTTTCTATTTGGATTAAGAATATTTAAGTATATCCGATATAAAGTATTGGTCATCATAGTATAGTATGTCCTAAATATTTCAATTTATTTCAATTCAGTTATTTTGAAACAAGTAACTTATTAAAACCATTTCTCGTGTCATTCCCCCAGCAAGGGAAATTATGGTATAAACTTTTGAGCTATCAGTGGGAACAAAACAAATTTCCCCCCTTTAATTGTTTCAGTAGAGTATTAGCTTAGAATTCCTGCCTTTTTTCTAGAGCAATGGCTTTAGGATTATAAATAGCTCTGTATAGAATTGAATCTTCTTTCCTAAGGGGGAGAGGAAAAAGGAAGGGCTTGGCCTGACCTGATTTCAGGTGGGGCAGATATACCGGGAGTTCATAATGTGCCCATGACTGTACTAGTCATGTAAGTAAGTCTGCAGCATGGTCATTCCATCCTCACCATAGCACCAAGGTTGGGGTTCTTTTCACTTTATAAAGCTAAGTGAGGCTCTGAGAAGTTAAGTAACTTGCCCAGAGCCACAGAGCAGGTATGGGGCAGGGTCAGGATTTGAATGCAGGTTTCCTGGTTCCAAGTCCATTACATTGCAGCTATGAGGTTCTAGGTAACTGCATTCAAATTTCAAATACAAACCCAGGAAAACTTTTTTAAAACAAAGGGTCTTTTCAATTAAAGCCTCAGGCCCCACCACAAAAATATTGCCTCAAAAAATGTTGTTGTGAAACTAATGCGCATTTCACCTATTTCAAGGTCCCTGAAGGAGGAAACTAAGGAATCTATGAATCTAAGCTCTGAATCACTTTCAGGGTGCAGCCTGTGATCATTACCTTGAAACAGATGGCCAATTATGCAGAAATCCCTTTGAGCTGGTACTTTTTTTTTTTAAAGATTTTATTTATTTATTTGACAGACAGAGATCACAAGTAGGCAGAGAGGCAGGCAGAGAGAGAGGGAAAAGCAGGCTCCCTGCTGAGCAGGGAGCCCGATGCGGGGCTCGATCCCAGAACCCTGAGATCATGTCCTGAGCTGAAGGCAGAGGCTTAACCCACTGAGACACCCAGGTGCCCCACAATAATGATATCTTTTGTAGATGTTAACTTTTCCTACTGCTGTGTGAAGAAAGACTAGCTTTTGATGGTGGTAGAAATGAGGAGCATCATTTGTATTTTGAAGGGGGTGGGGAGTAAGAGGGCGAAGTATAGACACTGACTAGAAAGTATGGAAATAAAGATTTTTATGCAATTCTTATATCTCTAAAAATAGCAGAAATTATCAAGTTGGAGGCTCTGTTTACATAGAATTGCTTCCTCGCTGAAATAGTGCATGGGGAGCTGCCTTGTAAAGGTTCCCAGAAACTGCTTCCTTTTGTTTCCAAGTTGCTGGCATCTGCGCTGAGCTCTTGTGAAAGTCAATATTCTGTACTTATGTGGCACTTCTGGAGAACATGAACTGTACTGCGGACTTTATCATTTCCCAGCAATTCAGTTAACTGGCTAGTGGAACCATGCCTTTCTGCTTCACAAATGGGAAATCCAGGAAGACTAGAGCAAAATGAGCTTCACTGACTTGCATATGGTCCCTCCTAGGAACAACAACAAACATACCAAATGAGGGAAATTGGGAATCCAGTGTGAAATTTTACCATTGAGCTATGAGAACTGGAAGCAAGCCCAACAGAACTGAATAAAAGAGTATAAGAGTGAGAAAAGCAGCCCCTGCCATCTGGGAGCTGGCTTGACACTCACAGATTAGGAGCTGGCATTCTCCTTTTGGGCATAAATGGTTTCACAGAACATCAAAATCAGATAAGATCACTCTGTGACTGATGGGGTAGCTCAAAAGTAAAACTACCCTGGGGGTGCCTGGCTGGCTCAGTCGGAAGAGCATGTGACTCTTGATCTCAGGACTGTGAGTTTGAGCCCCACATTGAGTATAGAGATTACCTAAATGAAACTTAAAAATCTTAAAACAGAAACCAAAAACATCACTCTGTAATCATGTCTGGACAGAAACCAAAACATGAACATTGTTCACACCACAAAAATGACCAGATTCGCACCCCTTTCCCCCCAGACCAGGTGACTGATAAAATCACTGTTGTTCCTTCCATAATCCTAGCTTTTAGCTTTGATAACTTGTCCCACCTTAGAGATAGGTTTACTATCTAAGATAGTCCTAGAATTACCCCCCCTCCTGATGCTAACCTATCCAGGGCAAACCCATGTTTCCTTGCACATACTCCCAAGTCCTTTCTTTCTTTCTTTTTTTTTTTCCCCCCAAGTCCTTTCTAGCATCCTCTTACTCAGACCCCTCTGTGGTTCTCCATGGCATGCTGTTTCCCTTGATGCTAGGAGAAATCCTGGTGATCCTTGGCTGGAGGGCGTTGACAGTTGTTATTGTTGGATTATTACAATGGTGCCTCTAAAGAAGCACCCTGATATGATTTTCCTGATCCTGCCCATCTTCTATTTTAATATTTTGATGGTCTGAACATACCTATTGGAAACCTTCAGAGCTCCCAGTTACTTCCTGTCTTATTCCTTGTTGGCTGCTATAACAAAATCATTGTCTGGATAGCTTTTAAACAACACAAATTTATTGCTAACATTTCTAGAGCCTGGTACATGACCACCTTCTGGTAATGCCCTTTCCTGGTTCATTGTTGGAACCCTTTTGCTGTGTCCCCACCTGGTAATCTCTCTGGAACTTCTGGGAAGGCACTGATTCCATTCACAAGGTCTATCCTCTGGCTTAAGCAACTTCCAAAGGCCCTACCTAATAATGCCATCACCTGTGGGGATTCAACATTTGATTTTGGAGGGGAACACAAATATTCAGACAAAAGAACTTACAAATAACCTCCACCAGCTAAACAATGTCTCCTATTCCTCCCTCTTGAGTTCTGTCCTGTGCCTGCTCCTCCAATCTCCTCTTCTAACCATCCCCTCTTTGTGCCTTTTCTCATACTGTTCTCATTCTTTTAACGTAGGCTCCATGCTGGGTGTGGGCTTGAACTCATGACCCTGTGTTCAAGACTTGAGTTGAGATTGAGTTGGATGTTTAACTGACTAAGCCTTCTAATTTCTGGTAGCTCCTATTCACCTTTACAGTCTTAACTGTCACCTCTTCCAAGAAGCCTTCCTTGTGAGTCTCTCAGTCTAGATTAGTTATAATATCCACTGTTGCATGATTTTAGCCTAGCCTTAGCACACTGAATTGAATTTAGTTATTCCTCTCTTCTCTCTCCCAGGATGGTTGGGGGAGGGAGGGCTTGGACTTTTTCTTTTTCTTTTCGTTTCATTTCTTTTCTTGTCTTTTTGTTTCTTTTCTTTTCTTGAGTCCTGTCTCTACAGTAGCTAGACGACTTAGCTGCCCCATGGAAGTCTGATAAATAAAATTAAATGACTGAATGGTGGATACAGTAGGAGCTGAGGATGGAGATGGTGAGACTATAAACGTCCTTGAAACTGTATAGATTTTATTCTGTAAGCAATGAAAAGAACTCAAATGTTTTTCAGCAGAGGAATGATCACTGACTTCTGTTTATATAAAGTAGAAATACAATTTACCATTCATTTGCTATGTTTGTCTTGCAAATGTTTGTTTTGTAAGTTGAATATGATAGCATTTTCTGGAATTGTACAGTACCATCTGATAAATTCTAATATTACAATCATTATGTTTGCTATCCCTCATGGGCATCAGTTTTTTTTTTAAGCTTCATTTTTAGATTAAAAACTGGAAACAAAAATCACTAACTTACTTTGAGAAGTGGGAGAGTCTAAGCAGCTGCCTTGTAGACCTCATTGCTATCAGGAAGATAAGAAATGAATAAAACTGTTGACTTTTGCTGGAAATCCCCTGAAGTTAGCATGTGAACAATCCTAGAGTAAAGTCTGAACTCCTGGGCAGAGGCCAGCCACTCCTAGCGTGCTATGTCAGAGGCTGATAGCTGGCCTCTGCCTTCTTTCACTCCCTCCCACCACTCCCATTCTGAGTGGACATGAAAGGCTCTTGCAGATTGCAAGAGATGGAACACTCAAATTACCTTAGGCAATTTGTATGTATGTGTTTGTTTGTATCAGGATGTATAGGAAGGTAAAGAAGCTCAGGACTGCTTCTGTAGGTGGGTAGTCCCTTTTCATGCACAACTGTAGGATCATTCATGCTGTCCAGGTGAAAGCAGTAGCTTTAGACTTTGAAGAACCAAGAGCAAGTCTGTTTGTCCTTCTCCTTCCATTTCAGCTTCTCTTTCTCTCTCCCTCTCCCCCCACATCTCTTCTTGACTGATGAATGCCTCTTATCCTTTTGATTTTGCTCCTTTTATGTCTGTTGTCTCATCTGTGTCTTTGTTTTTTTACTGCTCTACTTTCTGTACCCCATTGTATCTCAAATTCGGACTTCCTGAGAGTGAGTCTCTGTTGACAAGTCTGTGCACAGAACAGGTAAGACAGGACCTGTGAGCCTGTGGATCAGGAGCTCATCTCTGGTCCAGCCTGTAAGGCATGTGGAACAAAAGCAGGTGAGTGGTAGTTAAGGAGTCACGCTGGAGAGGATTGTGGGCATGACAGGTATTCTGAAGACTACTTTAATTAGGGGAATGGTAGATCTCTTCCATGGCCTGTCCAGACTATGAACTATTTTCAGTTCCCTCTGACTTTTTTTTAGTGCATTTTATTTTTTTAATTAAGCTTTACACCCAGCATGGGGCTCGAACTCCCAACCCCAAGATCAAGAGTTGGAAGATCAGGAATGCTCCCAGCTGAGCCAGCCAGGGACCACCTGCCCTCCCACCCCCCAGATCCCTCCTCCCTTGATATTTATGCTTTGTTTTTCTGGGTACCTGGGAATCTTTCCCCTTCTCCTTCCCTATTAACTGCGTTAAAAGATGAACTGAGGTATATTAAAAATCTTAAGGGTTTACTTGAGCAAAATCTATTGGAATTGAGCAGTGCCAAACCAGAAGTGATTAGAAGTGTTCCACAGACATGAACTAGGGGCAAGGTTTTTGTAGAGGAGATGTGGAAACTAATGTTTGCATTATTGTAATTGGTTGTCTCTAGGTTTTTTTATTCTTAACCCAGAGGCATTTAGAGGCTTAGATTTTTGTTTGTTTACATAGGCTGCTGAGGTATTAGAACCACTTCAGTCTAAGAACCTCCTTGTTTAATTAAAGGACTTCTACTTATACTCAGGAGTCACTACCCCAAGCTCCCAACCCTGTCCACCCCCATCTGCACCTCCCTGCCCAAGGTTTCTTGCCTCTCCTCTGAGCTTCCATAACTCTTACAGACTGAATGATAACTGTTGACTTACTGTCTGTCCTTTCCATAAGATTGAGAACTGCTCTAGGCAGGTACTAGCAGTTAGTATGAAGTAAATTTTTTTTTCATTTTTAAATTTTTATTATGGAGAAACTTAAATACATGCAAAAGAAAAGAGTGTGATACCTCCCAGGTGCCCAGCTTCAACAGTTATCGACACTTGACAGTATTTTTTTTAATCTTCATTTAAATTTTTATCAAATATAGAACAGGTAGATAAAGGCATATAAAACAAATGTACAACTTAATGGATAAGTTGAACATCCTTGTAACCACACTCCTGTCAGAAGATAGTCCTTGCCAGACAACCCAGAACCTTCCAAATACCTCCTCCTATCTGTCTCCAACAAGTAACCACTATCCTGACTTATGGTAATTATCCCTTAAAAAAGTTTATCCCCTAAATATGCTTTCCTAAACACCATAATCTAATTTTGGCTGCTTTTAAATGTCGTGTGAGTCTCTTTTAAATGTATGGTTCCTTTCATTCTCTATTTCCCCTTCCAGTGTATTTGTTTAAGAAGCCAGGTAATTTATTCTGTATAATTTTTCAGCTTGTATTTTGCTGATTCCGTCCTGTGGTATAGCTTCTCATCCGGTCATTTTGTTTCTTGTAAATTGATAGTTGTATCTTAGGACTTAAGCAGATGACGTTTGATTCCCAGTCCCCCACCCCAAACCATGAGACCATATAAAAAACATAGCTAAAATTTTTACTGGTTGAATTAATGAAACCCATAGGGAAAATAAGTAAATTTTTACGTTTGCGGATGGCTTCAATATTCCTCTTGGAATAGAATCTAGTCTATTTTGAAAAGCCCCTTCTATGTTCTGTGTCTGTTGTCTGTACAGTGAAGCAATGGTGTCTTTCTATAGTCATTTGAATATATGGCTAGAACTATTTGGGTGCCCTTTATCTCAGATAAATCTTGCTAGCAGTTCACTTGGCAGAGCCAGATGGATTCCTTCCCACATTGGAATGCTAGCAAGGATTTTAATTCTTCAAAAGAAACCTCTGGAGAGGTATTTCTTCCTGCTATTGTATAAAGAACTGAGTACTTTGGTTGATGACCCTTTAATAAGAGGTGTTTATCATATAAAAATGCATATTTTCCTCATTTGTATATATTATGAATTTATAGCAAGAGAGTATAATAATTTTAAAATAGAAGATATACGTATTAGGACTGTTCAGTTTGATTAGAAGACTTTTTGATTATTGACTTTGCCAGTCACTCCTCCAGATCTTGAGATTTATCGGTGAACAAAAGCAGGTCATAATCTCTACCCTTATGGAGTTGATAGTCCAGTCCTCCTGCCTATGAGATGGATACCTCTTGAGTCCATGACCAAAACCAGTCAGACTGAGTACATTGGGCATTTGTTGGCCTATTCTCTGAGTTCTTACAAAGTAGCATTCTTTTTTACAACCATATTTCTTGCATTTTAAGAAAAAGGGATCTAGAAGCTTGCTAAGGAGGATGAAAATATAAGCATGTATATACTTTTTTCTGGAAAACCCTCTGTGAGGTGGCTCCTCTTCACTCCTCTGTGCTTGTGCACTTAAACTCTCCGCTTGTCTAGAAGCACTGAATGCCCATACAGCTCAGTGTTTGGGAGTGCCACTTATTATCTGTGAGACTTTGGGCAAATTACTGGTTGCTCTGTTTCTGTTCCTCTCCCGTAAAATAATGTTGATAGGAGTCACCATAAAAGATTAGAAGGTATAAATGAAATAATTTATGTGAACATACAGATCAGTGGCAGGTATTTATCAAATGTTTTTATAATTATGGAGTTGAGTGGGGTTTCATTGTATTCCAACTTTTTAACTTGTTTACCAACTAAACAACACATGCCTGATTACTTTTAACCAATATTTGCTGAAGGAGTCCATCTACCTGAGCACTTACTATAAGTCCAGTATTGTGCTTGACCTTGGAACATAAAGGCGTTTCTCCAGTTGAGTTCAGTTCAAAGATAAGAAACTTATCTAGTTTTTGGTTGAGCTAGAATTTTCTAAAATGTGTTCCAAGGAATACTAATCTCTTAAAAATTATTTTAAAAAGCCTCAGCTTTCACATAACTGGGAAATGTTATCTTGTAGACTTGTAATTTTATGTTAGAGGCCCTAAGAAGTCCACTAAAAATTTATAAAGTTTGGTGTTTTTCATTCCTTACATTTATTTGACTGTGGAACCCCCACCTCCTTTTTTTTTTTTACCTGCACAATATCCCTTAGGCCAATATTCTAAGGTACATATTTAAAAAAAAAAAAAACCTTACATTGTTTTAAAAAAGCTATTTGTCAGTTGTAATGTTCAGTGATAGAAAGGTTCTCTGATGATGATCTAGTTAATGCTTATCTTTTATTTCATTCTGAAGAACTTGGCCAGATAGTTTCCATTTCATCATTGCCCTCTGCTGATCTTTTTGCTGTTCTGTTCACTTTGCTATTCAACGTTGGGCAAGTCTTCCATCTCATTGAGCTTCAGTTTCTTCATATGTAATTTGGGCTGGGTAGACTCGACCAGTGATTCCTAAACCCTGGTTGCATCCCAGAATCACCTGGCAACGTTTTTAAAAGAACCATGGTTTCTGGGCCCCATTTCTATAAATTTGGGCTGGGACCCGAATATTATGATTTTTACGGTTCCCTGATATCCCTGGGCAGCTGACCTGTCATGTATTATTGGTAGATACATGTTTGGGAACCATTGGGTTAAATGAGGAGATCCAAAGTACTTTTCAGCTTGAATGTTTCTCCAGAGCTTGTGTACTCAAAAAGAGTTACCCCAAAGATACAGATGTGAAAAGAGGGGGCACATGCATCCCAATGTTCATAGCAGCAATGTCCACAATAGCCAAACTGCTGAAGGAGCTGAGATGTCCTTCTATAGCTGAATAAAGATGTAGTTCATATATACAGTGGAATATTACTCAGCCATCAGAAAGGATGAATACTCATGATTTGCATTGACATTTGTGAACTGGAGGGGATTATGCTAAGTGAAGTAAGCAGAGAAACACAATTATTATACGTTTTCACTCATATGTGGAACATAAAGAATATCATGGAAGACCACAGGATAAGGGAGGAAAAAATGGGAAGAAATCAGAGAGGGAGACAAACCATGAGAAACTCTGGACTCTGGGAAACAGACCGAAGGTTACAGAAGGGAGCAGGTGGGAGTATGAGGTATTAAGGGGGGCATGTGTTGTGATGAGCACTGGGTGTTAAATGCAACTAATGAGTCATTGAACAGTACATCAAAAAGTAATGATGTGCTACATGCTGGCTAACTGAATGTAATAAAAAAGAGTGTCCTCTTTATGTACAAAGTATTAAAATACACACAAAGGTTACTAAGTGCCATTTCCTGGGGCTAACAATGTACAGGTGTGGTGGTAACAAGGTCAACTAAGACGAGTATACATATGCTGATAATATAAGGTAGAGAATGAAGAATGTTGCCAGAGACACCAAATATACAGATGGGGATAAGGTAAGCGGAGATCAAAGAAAGGGGAGCTGGAATGTGGCTGAGAAAGTTATGGTAAGGGGCGCCTGGGTGGCTCAGTGGGTTAAGGCCTCTGCCTTCGGCTCAGGTCATGATCCCAGGGTCCTGGGATCGAGCCCGGCATCGGGCTCTCTGCTCGGCGGGGAGCCTGCTTCCCTCTCTCTCTGTCTCTGCCTGCCTCTCTGCCTACTTGTGACCTCTGTCTGTCAAATAAATAAATAAATAAAAATTAAAAAAAAAAGTTATGGTAAAGCCTCAGAGTACTGAGTCATGTGTACATTTACTGCTCAATGTATATACCTAGCATGTCAATTTGATTCCACAAATGCAAAACTATAGCTATACAGCAAAGTGTAGTAATGAAGCAATAAACAAGACTTGAAGCAAGAGGCTTTCTTTTTCTTTCGTTCTTTACATTTTAAAATTCTAAACAAAACAGCAAAAGTTCTGTCTGCTTTGCAAGTGGTTGCACTATAGAAATCCTAGGAATTGTAGAGACCCTGGAGTAATTAAATGACCATTTAGAGACCATTTCCTTCTTGTTAAAGAAGTTCTGGACAGAGAGCACAGGACAAAAACACTAATAGTGCTCCCTGTTAGATAAACAAATAAAAAATGAAGTGTTTTGAACTCCATTTCAGGAAATAGAATTCCATGTATATGATTCAGTAAGTGCAGTAATATAAACTTAAAATAAAATTTTAGAATTTAGGGTATATTTTCTGCTTTCGTGACCTCAAATATATTGTTTGGAAATTTGGGATGGTGACATCACACAAGTTCTTTTGTAGTTGCCTCAGACTGTTTGGATATAAGCAGGATAGTTATGATAGTTATGATTAATTTGTACCATTTATTTCTAATACAGTGTGTCTAGTCTTGACTTCCTCTTATTAATCACACCCTACCTCACAGGTCCTCCTCTTCCAAACTCCGCATGTTGGATCTCAGTTAAGAGTATCCATATATTTGGGCGCCTGGGTAGCTCAGTGGGTAAAGCCTCTGCCTTCGGCTCAGGTCATGATCTCAGGGTCCTGGGATCGAGTCCCGCATTGGGCTCTCTGCTTGGCAGAGAGCCTGCTTCCTCCTCTCTCTCTCTCTCTCTGCCTGCCTCTCTGCCTACTTGTGATCTCTCTCTGTCAAATAAATAAATAAAATCTTAAAAAAAAAAAAGAGTATCCATATATTTGACCAAAGGGAAAATATCTTTTAATTTTGTTTCATTCTTTCACTGAATCTACTAGCAGAAATTATTCTCCGTAAAGCAAAAGTCCACAGGGGAGCTACATAGTAAATACTGTTATTTAAAACCAGTTTTTAGAGGTGCCTGACTGGCTCAGTCAGTGGAGCATGCAACTCTTTATCTTGTGGTTGTGGGTTTGAGCCCCACATTAGGTGCAGAAATTACTTTAAAAACTGACTTTATTTTTTTAAAGATTTTTTTATTTACTTGAAGAATAATAGATGGACGTGATAAAGATAAGGGGGGGAAAAAGTGGGTCCCTCAGAGCCACCATTCCGTAGTCTTCTTCCCCAGAAACATGTGTTGTGGACACTTTCTTGACCATCCTTACAGAAAAATACTCTATGTGTGTATCTGTGAAAGTACATGCATATCTGTGAGTATAAGCCTTTCCTTTCACTTTTATTTATTTTTGAGAGCAAGAGTGCACTTGGGCACACCCATGTGAGTAGAGGAGGGGAAGAGAGAGAATCTTAAGTAGGCTCCATGTACAGTGCAAGCCTGGATCTCACAACCCTGAGATAAAGGCCTGAGCTGATATCAGGAGTCTGATACTTGACTGACTGAGCCACCCAGGTGCCACCAAATAATAGAATTACTATTTATTTATTTATAGTAGGCTTCACATTGGGCGTGACTAATAGCAAGGAGGTCTTGTGGCTACTAGAGATAAGTGAAAGGCCAGAAGGGATCTTAGACCTTATCAGTGATAGAATATTTATTTTTAGAAACCTATGGCCATCCATAAGTGGTGGTTAAGAGACTCAAGAACTCAAGCATTCAAAAAGTGTTTTTGCTATTCTATTAAAAAAAAAAAATCTCCCTGGAGATAAAGAACATGTAAAGGAACAGTTTCAACTGTTTCTCTCTCTCTCTTTTAACTACTACTACTGTTTTCATTTTATTAAGTAAACTCTACCTCCATCATGGGGCTTGAACTCATGACCCCCGAGATTGAGTCACTTGCTTTACAGACTGAGACAGCTATGTACCCCTCAACTC
This sequence comes from Meles meles, assembly GCF_922984935.1. NCBI lineage: Eukaryota > Metazoa > Chordata > Mammalia > Carnivora > Mustelidae > Meles > Meles meles. The sequence goes on along the minus strand of NC_060066.1, from coordinate 151,192,983 downwards.
TTTTTTTTTTTTTAATGGCTAAAATCCAGGATAATCCTGTAGATCATCTCCATCTATAAAAGTCACAGATTCTTAAAATGTAGTGTTAAATTTACGAGGCCTTAAAGGGATATACAGTAACAAGGCTGAGGAAATGATAATTTTGTTTCTATTCTTGAGACAACTCACATATCCACATACTGCATTAATATAGTAGTAGTTTCTGTGATTGGCATTAACACTATGTCTTTGATGACCCAGGGCCAGAATCTTAATTTAACTTCTGTGGCTTCTCACATTTGGTACTAACAGTTTGTCCTGGGTGTGGCTGGGTATTAGGGGCTGGTCATGATTCCTGTTACTTTCTTCTGTTTTAATTTTTCTGTCTTTATGTGGAGGTGTGTGGGGGAAAGGGAAACATATCTTGAACTAAGAAGGAAATTTTTGTTGAATATCTACCCTTACCAATCACTTAACCCATGCCATCCTATGGGAAATGACAGTTCCTACCCAGAGCCTTAGAGATGGCTACAATCCGTAGATGAGGCATCTGGAGCTCAGAGCAAAAGGGTGGCTCAGTAGGTTAAAACCTCTGCCTTCAGCTCAGGTCATGATCCCAGGGTCCTGGGATCGAGCCCCACATCAGGCTCTCTGCTCAGCGGGGAGCCTGCTTCCTCCTCTCTCTCTGCCTACTTGTGATCTCTGTCTGTTAAATAAAAAAATAAAATCTTTAAAAAAAAAAAAAAAGTAAACTGTAGAAGTCATGCAGTCTAAAGGGATGTCTTTGATCTTAGGTTTGTCTGGCCCCAAAGCCCATACCTTTTCCTTTTATACAGTGGTTCCTAATCTTGTTGGTTAGATACCCTTCTTATTACTCTGAAATAAAAATTTACCAACCTGTACACATAATTGAAAAAATTATATTAAATCTAATATTTATTTTTAGAGGGAGCATGCACACATGCCTGCAGGGGGTGGGGAGGGGCAAGGGGGGGAGAGAGAGAGACTCTCCAGCAGACTCCCCACCAAGTGTGGAACCCCACGCAGGGCTTGATCTCATGACCCCAAGATCATGACCTGAGTGAGCCGAAATCAAGAATCAGATGCTTAACCAACTGAGCTACCCTGGTGCCCCTTAACTCTAATATTAGAAACAAATATGGATTTCAACATGGGGAAAACTACCATAGAAGACCTAATGGAGAAGTTAGGTGCTTATATCTCCTTGTAGTGAATAAGTTTGGATTTAAAGAATAAGACAATATTTAACTGAATGTTTTGACTTTTTTATATAACATGTAAAGAAATAAGGGATCACTGATATTTGTTGGTGTTTGTAGAATTACTGTAATGTAACAATAGTCATAGATTGATATTTGACTTTTTAACATAAAACATTATGTGAATAGCATTGTTGTGAGTGCCTTGGTTTTCTAAAATGATAAACCGTGCTTGGTAAAGTTCACAAACAGGTTAAGTCTTTTCCTTGATTTACATGGTAATTATAGTCCAGGAAAGTGATAACCAAAAATACTTCAGCTGTAACACACCTAGGGTTTAGGCTTAAATAAATCTTTGTTTGTATTCCTCTCCCCAAAGTGAATGTCTGGGAGGACATTTAAAAAATCACGTGGAATGCCAAATAGTTCTTAACTGAGCTGGGCTTCTGTGTTAGAGTTCATACAGTATCCCTACATCAGCCCCTGTCTCCCAAATGCCAGCAGGGTCACACAATCATTTTAACAACTAGAAAGGCCTCCACAAAATTTCAGGTTGTTTCATTAGGGGCCAATATCCCCCCTTCCCACCAGCAACATTACTTTATAACTAGTTGCTTGAGATAAAGTACTTGCTCTACGTGTGAAGTTAGGTGCTAAGGGGGTAAAAAGTGGAAAGCGAGAATGGAAAAACCAGCAGAAAGACCTGTTGGTTTTATATGTTCTGCTTTAGGATTAATCTTATAGAACTGTAATTATGTAGAGTGGAGAGTGGTTTGTTAAATTTGCGACATTTTAGGCTTTTATATCTTATTATTTTTTTCAAAGTTTATTTATTTATTTATTTGACAGAGATCACAAGCAGGCAGAGAGGCAGGAAAAGAGAGAGGAAGGGAAGCAGGCTCCCTGCTGAGCAGAGAGCGTGATGTGGGGCTGGATCCTAGGACCCTGGGACCATGACTTGAGCCAAAGGCAGAGACTTTAACCCACTGAGCCACCCAGGATCCCCTAGGCTTTTGTATCTTAAAGCAACGTATGTTGCTGTGGCTTTTTGAAGAGTCCATAGCATCCTTTGAGAGACAGGGAGTCAAGGTGGCATGATAGAAAAGCTTTCAGGACCATACAATGGGGGATGGGTTTCAGGGTGGTGTGGTGTGCCCTGGGTTTGACTCCTGGAGATGCCACCTAGCCTAAATTTTCTCACTGGCAAAATGTTCAAATAATACCTGCTTTCTGTGATTTGTTGTAAGTTGAATGAAATAGTAGGTTAGGTATCTAGAACAATTATTCAATAAATACTCTCTTTTCTTCTTTTCCTTAAACAAGATACATTTTTTTTAACAACTCTTTGGATACTTTTTTTAATTTTTAAATTTTTCTCTTCTAGACCTATACATTTAAAAAATATATTTTTATTAACACGTAACGTATTATTTGCCCCAGGGGTACCGGTCTGTGAATCATTAGGCTTCTACATTTCACAACACTCACCATAGCACATACCCTCCCCAATATCCATAACCCAACCAACCTCTCCCTACCCCCCCCACCCCCAGCAACCCTCAGTTTGTTTCCTGAGATTAAGAATCTCTTATGGTTTGTATCCCTCCGGATCCTGTCTTATTTCATTTTTTCCTTCCATACCCCCTTAACCCCCTGCCCTGCCTCTCAGATTCCTCATATCAGAGAGATCATATGATAATTGTCTTTGACTTGTTAATTTTAGCTATTCTGACTGGTGTGAGGTGGTATCTCATTGCGGTTCTGATTTGTATTTCCCTGCTGCCGAGTGATGTGGAGCACTTTTTCATGTGTCTGTTGGCCACCTGGATGTCTTCTTTGCAGAAATATCTGTTCAGGTTTTCTGCCCAGATCTTTTAAGTATTATATAGTGTCCTTCCTCATCTCTTATTATTGTCTTTGGCTTAAAATCTAATTGATCTGATAAAAGGATTGCCATCCCCCTTTCTTCTGATGTCCATTAGCATGGTCAATTGTTTTCCAACCCCTCACTTTAAATCTGGAGGTGTCTTTGGGTCTAAAATGAGTTTCTTGTAGACAGCATATCAATGGATCTTGTTTTTTATCCATTCTGGTACCCTGTGTCTTTTGATTGGGGCATTTAGCCCATTTACGTTCAGGGTACCTATTGAAAGATATGAATTTAGTGCCATTGTATTGCCTATAATGTGACTGTTACTGTATATTGTCTCTGTTCCTTTCTGGTCTACTACTTTTAGGCCCTCTCTTTGATTAGAGGACTCCTTTCAATATTTCCCTAGGGCTGGTTTGGTGTTTGCAAGTTCTTTTAATTTTTGTTTGTCCTGGAAGCTTTTTATCTTTCCTTCTATTTTCAATGACAGCCTAGCTGGATATAGTATTCTTGGCTGCATATTTTTCTCGTTTAGCACTCCAAATATACCATGCCAGTCCTTTCTGGTCTGTCAGGTCTCTGTGGATAAGTCTGCTGCCAATCTAATATTTCTACCATTGTGTGTTACAGACTTCTTGTCCAGAGCTGCTTTAAGGTTTCCTTTTTGTCATTAAGTCTTGTAAGTTTTACTATGAGATGATGGAGTGTGAACCTATTTTTATTGATTTTTGAGGGGGATTTTCTGTGCTTCCTGGATTTTGATCCTTGTTCCCTTTGCCATATTAGGGAAATTCTGTACTATAATTTGCTCCAATATACCTTCTGTGTATCTCTCTTTTTTCTTCTTCTGGGATTCCAATTATTCTAATATTGTTTTGTCTTATGGTAACATTTATCTCTTGAATTCTCCCCTCCTGGTCCAGTAGTTGTTTGTCTCTCATCTGTTCAGCTTCTTTATTCTCCATCATTTGGTCTTCTATATCACTAATTCTCTCTTCTGCTTCATTTATACCAGCAGTAAGAGCCTCCATTTTTTATTGCACTTCATTAATAGCTTTTTTTATTTCAATTTGTTTAGATTTTAGTTCTTTTATTTCTCCAGAAAGGGATTTTATTTATCCAGAAAGGGATTCTCTAATATCTTCCATGCCTTTTTTGAGTCCGGCTAGCACTTTGGTAATCATCATTCTGAATTCTAGTTCTGACACATTACCAATGTTTGTATTGATTAGGTCCCTAGCCATCGGTACTGCCTCTTGTTCTTTTTTTTTTTTTCGTTGTTGTTGTTGTTCTTTTTTTTTTATGGTGAGTTTTTCTGCCTTGTCATTTTATCCAAATAAGAATATATGAACAAGGAAATAAAATAGTAAAAGGGTGGCATTGACCCCAGGAAAATATACGCTAACCAAATCAGAAGTGATCAGAAACCAGGCAGAGAAGAAAGGGGGAAAAATAAAAAAATAAATTAAAAAAATATATATATATTAGACTGGTGAATAGAACAGAGCCACCCACTTGATTTTGGGTGTATTCTGGTCTCTTAGAAGAAACTACCTCTGAAAATTTTAAAGAAAGAAGAACTTACATATATATACAAAAATAAGGGTAAGCATGATGAAAGGATGATATATGACTGTAAAGATGAAAATTAAAAAAGATTATAAAAAAGGAATTGATAAGTTGTTTGGAAAAAGAAAAAAATTAAAGAGGAGAGAACGTGATCAGGCTGGAGACTAGAACAAAGCCATGCACTAGATTTCAGGTATATTTTGATCTATTAGAAGAAATTGTATCCCACTATTTTAAAGAAAAAAACCCCTATATGTATGCAAAAAATAAGGTTAAATACAATGAAGGGATAAAATATGACTATAACAATGAAAATTTAAAAAATATATATATTTTTAGATTTTATTTATTTGTCAGAGAGCACAAGTAGGCAGAGTCAGGCAGAGAGAGAGAGGGGGGGAAGCAGGCTCCCTGCTGGAGCAGAGAGCCCGATGCAGGACTTGATCCCAGGATTCTGGGATCACGACATCAGCCGAAGGCAGCGGCTCAACCCACTGAGCCACCCAGGTGCCCTAAAAATATATTGTTAAAAGGTTTGTTAAGATAAAATACTTAAAAAACATTAAAAGTGGAAAGAAGAAAAGTTAAATAGAATAAGAAAAAAATAAAATTAAATAATTTAACTTTGCAAGACTAAAAGATCATGTGGAAAAAAGTCATGAATTCTGTGTATTGCTTTCCTCTTGCTCTGGAGTTCCATAGTTCTCATTGATCATGTTCTTGCTAATGTTCTGGGGGAGGGGCCTGTTGCAGTGATTGTCACATGTTTTTACTCAAGGCGGAATTGCACTGCCATTGCCAGGGACCAGGCCAAGTAATCTGCTTGGGTTTGCTCTTGGAGATTTTGTTCCTTGAACAAATGGCGGCCTCCCAATCTCCAGCCCGGAGGAGCTGAGAGCTCAGGGTCCCACTCCTCAGTGCACCTTCAGAGAAAAGCAGTCAATCCCTCCCATCTCCCTGGTCTCTGGCCACGCTGTGTGCTCACCCAGCCTGTGACTAAGCATTTCTGTCTTTGGCTCATAGCCCTGTTTGGAGTCTCCAAACCCAGCAGATTCCTGCTGTGTGCTCCCACGCCACTCCTCCTGGAAGAGGAAGGAGGGGGTCTCTCTAGATCTGCCACTTGGGTGCCTGCTTGAACAGCAGTGGCCTGATGGTGTCGCAGATCACAGTTTAATGTAACCCCAAGCTGAGAGCTCACTCCTTGGCTCCGTCTCTGTAGTTGGCTTCCCCCATCTGATACCTGAGAACTCTGCTACACTCAGACACCCCCAGTCCTTCTGTGACCCCGCAGGATGTGAGACCACACTGTCCCCATGAGGGTTCCACCCCCGCTTAGCCTCTGGAGCGATGTCCCTCAGCGACCAGACTTCTAAAAGTTCTGATTTTGTGCTCTGCTCCTCCACCGCTTGCCCGGAGGCAGCCCCCCCCACCCAAAGTCTATCTTCCCATTGCTTTGGATTCACTTCTCCGCACATGCTACCTTCCAGAAAGTGGTCGATTTTCTGTTCCTAGAATTGCTGCTCTTCTTCTCTTCTCTCTCCTGTTGAGTTTGTAGGTGTTCGGAATGGTTTGATAACTATCTAGCTGAACTCCTGGGACCTAATGATGTTTTCGTCTCCTACTCCTCTGCCATGTTGCTTCCACCTAGCTCTATACCTTTTTCATTCTCTTATTCTTGGCCAAATCCCCCAAAATAAGGAAGGCTCATCTAAAAGTGTATCCCTATACATGATCCTCAAACTAAGTTATCTCAGTGTGGAATTCTGTGTTATAGTAACTAATCTGGACCTTTCTGATGAGGGCTTCTTCCATAAAGTTTAGTGTAAACATAATAAATGATGTTCATTTATTACTTCAACAAAGTTGAAGATCTCAGTTAAACTTGAGAAATGTAAATATACCAGTTAATTCAGGATTGCTTTGGCAATTTTTCTCATGTGCCAAAAATAACTCTTTAATAATATCTGTATTTCTTTGTGTCCTATTTCTAGGCATAGAGCATAACTGTAGCAGAATTTGTCTCAGCATATAATTATATTTTATCCTTTTCTCTCACCTTAACACATAGAGCTCATTTTCAACTCTCTGCACATGCAAGCCTCCTAGGATCTTAATTGTGCTCAAGTCCTAGATGCTGATATTTTCCTTCCAAGTAGCTTCTAGGAAAGATTACTTAGATGTTAAAGGATAGAGGAAGAACTCTACCACTGCTGTTCTTCAACATCCAAATTTATCTTTTTCCTTCTATTCCATGCTGTCTTTACTCATGCCATTCTGAAATGGGAATATGCTTATTTGATCAGCTTAATAGGAGATATATTATAAGTAGATGGCCAAAAAATTTATATTCCAAGTCCAGACACTTCAGAGGGTGACAGGGATGATAGTACAAATTACTCTGATGGGTGGTGGGGAGTGCGTTGCTGGCTTAGTTTCTAGAGCATGAAACTCTTGATCATAGGGTCTTGAGTTCAAGCCTCACACTGGGCATGCAGCCTACTTATAAAATAAAAAAATTACTCTGGGACAATAGTAGTAAACTGGGACCTGGAGTCTGCCTAATTGTAACCAAATTGCCTACTAGAAAAGGAGAAAGAGGAAAAATGTAAGAACATTTCATACATTTGCCAATTAAACACCAACAACATACAAGCCAGTTTCCTAGGCAGTAAGGAAGTTTTTGAATTATAGGCATTTGAGAAGGGGGTGGGGAGAGGATAGTGTGGTTATAAAAATAGAAGCCGAGAGTGATGGCGCAGTGTCAGCAGCAAGCCTGGAGCCGGGAGATGCTGGTACTCCTCGTCCTGGCTCTGGCTGGGTGACACATTCCTGGGAGTTGAGGAGAGAACCCTATGGTAGCTTGCCAGCTTCTTCGGGAAGCCTCTGGACACTGCTGGGTTCTCCTCCCCTCTTAAAGTGTTCTGCCTGCTCCAGTCCCAGGAGTTTTATAGGCCAGAATGGCAGTAATGTTGGCAAGCAGAGGGTGGGAAGAAGCTGCTTAGAGCAGGGGAGCAGGAACTACTCATAAACTAATCCAAGCAAAGGGGAGAGTTTTCCAGCCAGGGTTGTGCCCAAGTGTCTCGGAGTCTGTGACATAATTCTATTCTTGGCAACGCCTTTCCACTTTTTCCCAGTCTCTGTTCTTGGGGCTCTCTTTCCCTGGGGTGGGAGATGGTTCAGGATTAAGCAAGCTGAGCCTAGAAGCATCTTCATGCACACCATGTACACACATGCATGCACAAACACACTCTCACACATATACTCAGTTCCTCTAAATTTAGGACTGCACATACTTGTGTCACACCGACCCTACCCGTAGAGGTTTTTTTTTCTTTTGTTCTGTCCCCCACCTCCCCCGCCGCCATGTTTCTCAAACTTGCTAATGAACAATTTAATTGTGTGAGGTGGACATTGGGTTTGCCTTCCCCCAATCCTTTGTTACTTCTCATTTAGGGAACCCTGTAGTACATTTTCTTCTGTCACCTTTCACCCTATCACCTTGTACAATTTCCTGTCTTTCTAGGTGTCCTAATTTAGAATAAAAATCAGTTTCAGTCTTTCTCTTGGTATGTTTATAGTTTTTCAAATGGCCCACTTTTTACATAAAGTGCTTATCTCTTTCAGAATTTCTGTCCTAGGAAATAGTAAGGAATAGACCACCTTCCCTTGTCCCTCCCACTCGACACCTCCTTGGCTCACCATGCTTGCTTTCCAATTTCCCATGATTTATATGGGTGGCTTCTTTTTTAGTATTTTTTTAAAGTAAGCTGCACTCAACATGGGGCTCAAACTCACAGCCCTGAGATGGAGAGTTGCATGCTCTACTGACTGAACCAACCAGGCATCCCCATTTAGGTGGTACGTATGTATATGTGTATTTCTTTAAATTAACTAATTAAAAAGATTTAACTTATTTATTTGACAGAGAGTGATGTAGCGAGAGAGGGAACACAAGCAGGGGAAGTGGGTGAGGGAGAAGCAGGTTTCCCGCCGAGCAGGGAGCCCGATGCGGGCTCAATCCCAGGACCCTGGGATCATGACCTGAGCCAGAGGCAGACGCCTAATGACTGAGCCACATAGGTGCCCCTATTTAGGGTTTTTTTAAAATACAACATGCTTATAGCCATTTCATTGTAAGGGTTGTAAGTCTGCTGCCTGGGTTAATATGAACATAGTGTTACATGAGCATTCTGCCAAACACATCTTAAAATTTTGATTAGGGTCCCTTTTGAGATATAATGGCCATCTTTTATGAATTTTATTTTGTATTTGGTAAACTGGAAAGCTTAACCACAAATCTCTTTATTAATGTAATTTATAATATTTTACAAGCTACCTCACTACATTGTTCTTAGATATAAAATGTCTCCTTGTTATAGTCTTTGTCTTTTTACGTTCTTTTCCATTTCATGTGTCAAATAAGAGGAGGCTTTTAAGAAGATGAGTAGGTTTAGGAAGCTGGAAAATTTGAGACAGCACCTGACCAGGGGAATAGCAGTGATTTATGATGTCTTTAAAATTGGCACGTAACCTTGCAGCATTAATAGACTAGGATAAAGTTCTGACTGGAAGAATATTGTGGAAAAGGATGATATATATAGCCATACACATTTGATTTATCTTACTCAGTTTAGTATTTCTGTAATGTCCACAAAGGCAAGACTAAAACCTCTCCTTATCCTTTTAAACTTATGTTTCAAGAATTGCTTTGAGATTTTTGACTCTTTTGGTCACATAGTTGCTTCGGTTAGCTTTCATTAGCAAAAGAAAGTGTTCTTTTGGTTACTGTGGGAAGTCATTTGGTAGATTAACAAATATAAATCTGCTTTTCTTTTTTTGGATAAAATTATTTTTATCCTATTATTTTGCTCACTAAGAAGAAGAAGAGTACAAAGGATGATTCACCTTTTATTTAGGACTTGCCACTGCTGACCCAGGGCAGCTAATTTAGAAGTGAATCATTTATAGAAAGTTCTACACAGTTCGAGGCAGGGCTTTGTACAATATCCTCATGAAGGTCTAAATAGAGCATACAGTATCAGGTTTCTAAATATCTGTCTTGTTGCCAATTTTATCTTCTGCAAATGCTGGAACTTGTTTCTAGATGGCTATAGCCATTGACGAGGTGAAGGTAGGGGCACTATATATATAAAATCAAGTATATTTTAAAAACAAATCTTAGAAATTTAGTACATATGTTATGCTGGGAAAATAATAAGTTTGAGATTTTAAATGGCTGTTTATAGTACAAAGAAACAAATGTAACTAGTCAGTTTTAAAATTATCTGGAAGAAATAATTTTAAACTTACGGTAAATCAAATCAAACAATGTGTTAGTATTTTGATATTTACTGATCATCTAATATTTGATTTTAAAGTCCAATTACAAATAGCTCCTTTTTGCAATCTATTTTAACTCCTTTTAGGAAGTGGGTGGTTTATTAGATAAATGGTATTATTTGGCTCTATATAGAACACAAAATATATAGTTTCTGCCTTTGTTTTAAATTCAAAGCTGAATTTATGTTTACATAATTTATAGTATCATGGGTTAGAAAAAGCCCAGAAGTTTGAATTCTTGTTTTGTCATTCATTAGCTATGTGACCTTAGATAAATCACGTAATGGATCTGAGCTGGTTTTCTCCTCTGCACAGGGGGTAGTGATACCTGCCCCCATGACCTGACTCACAAGGATTAGTTGAGCTAATACCTTGGGAAGTGATCAGTAACTTTGGTGTCTCTCTGCAGATATCAGATGTCAAGTGAGGTCACATTGCAGGGAAAATAACTCGGACATCCAGGGTTGGAATCTCATTTGTACCACATTCTACTGATGTGACCCTATAAGGTTTTCTTTATTTTATTTTATTTTTTGAGATATAATTGGCAGATAATATTATTAGTTTCAGGTATATAATGATTCAGTATTTATATATATGACAAAATGATCACCACAATATCTAGTTAATATCCATTAACACAAATAGTTATGATTTCTAGTGATGAGAACTTTTAAGATCTCTCTTAGCAACTTCCAAATGTACAAATACTGTATTAGCTATAGTTGCTATACCATATATCACATCTTGATGACTTGTTAATTTTATAACTGGAAGCTTGTAACTTTTGACCACCTTCACCTGTTTTGCCTTCCCTGTACCTACCCCTGCTGCTGGCAACCACTAGTCTGTTCTGTATCTTTGAAGTTTGTTTTTTTTAGATTCTATGTATAAGTGTGATCATACAGTATTTGTCTTTCTTGGTCAGATTTATTTCACTTAGTGTAAGGCCCCCAAGGTCCATCCATACTGTTGCAAATGGTGCCATTTCTAAGCCTTTGTTTTATAGTCTGTGTGTGTATGTGTGTGTGTGTGTGTGTGTGTGTGTGTGTATATACATATATATATATATGGTGGTAATATAATATCTCTCACTTAGAATTACCATAGGGAATAAAGGAAGTAATTTATGAAAGTGCCTGGTGCATGTAATGTTTCTTGGACCTTGAATTTTGATTTTATTTTTCCATTCTTCCAGAACTATCTCCTCAGTTCCTTCACTTTCCGAGTGTTTTTCTGGAAGCAGAAGTCAGTATCCAATCTGTACAGTTAAGAGGGATGAAGAGGTGACCCAGTTTATGAGTATAATTGAAGAATTGAGTTTTAGAAGTTATTTGATACAGTACATTTACCACATATTTTTGGGGAACCATAAGACACTCAGAGCTTTTTGAAAGTTTTTTGGTTTTTAGTAGGCTCTGTGCATGCCTAATGTGGGGCTTGAACTCACAACCCTGAGATCAAGAGTCTCATGCTGTACTGACTGAGATAGCCAGGCACCCTGGAAGAGTAATGAGTAACAGTTTTGTCACTGGCTTGGTTAGAGCTACTCCCTTCTGTTCAAGCACTGAAGGTAATTGGGTAACCCTCTCCCCCCATCTCCATAATTATTTTGTTCTTAGTTTGATCTTAATTCCTGCTATTTTAAGGACAATTAACTAGATGGAGATATAATAATTTTTTTTTAATTGAGGAAAAAGTCTTTGAGACTTAGATAATGAGAACAGCCCAGAGAAAAACCATAGTCATTAACACAGGAAACAATCCAAGTGGTGTTCTTATGGATAAACACCAGGTATTAACTCCTGATGAAAGTATGGTCAAGTTGGGGTGCCTGGCTGGCTCAGTCCGTAGACTATATGACCCTTAATCTCAGAGTCATGAGTTGGAGCCCCATATTGGGTACAGAGATTACTTAAGAAAAACTTTTTTAAATTTATGGTTTAATTATTAGATTTGTCATTATGTACTTTCTCTTTATTTTCTATAATATTGGTATTTCTATAATGCTTATTTTAGAAAGTATGTAAAAAGTAGCAAGACTCTTGGGATAGATTGAGATGTAGGAAAGTAGTTGTACTAAAATATTAATACTGCTACTTTAGATGACCTTTAAGAGGTTACAGTTCCAGTTACTTACATTTAAAATCGCATCCACAAGTAATGTAATGCCAGCTACACAAGCCCATAACTTCTTCCAGAGGTTTTTGGAACATGTGGGATCTTTGGCCAGCTCAGTTCCTGTTTAAGGAAGGCATCAAACAAAAGAAAGTTGGAAATGGGCTTCCTGGATTAAAAAAAAAAAAAAAAAAAAAAAGGTGGTGGGGGAGCGGCATTTAATGTGTTTTTGGAGAGATCTGTGGTAACAGAATATCTTTTGAAACACCAATGACAAATGATTTATTTAACCTTACACAAAGCACATTGTAAAGTATATAATGGAGAGAAAGACAATATTAATTTATATTAATGATTCTATATAGTTGTTCAGACTTATCATCCTAGCCATATTGAGTTTTAAGGGTGAATAATCATAACCACATGGTAAGAACTGTAAGGTAATAGTTTAGATATTATGCATGGTAAGAACACTGTCCATGAGTTACTCTTCAACAACAAAATTGAAGGAAATGTAATTTATGGGAGAAAATGAAATCCGTCCTGGTGATGACATTAAAAAGGAGCATGATCTGATCTCCTCAGGAAATCTTATGCAATATAAACAGCTTGTGAGCATCAGTGTAAATAGTACTGTTCAAGAAGCACTTATATTCCAGGAATAATAACCTTAAAAATAGCCTTTTAGTTTAAAAAGTACTTTATATATGGTGTCTTATTGAGTTTTTTTTTTTTTTTTTTAATAACAACTGCATGATGTGACCAAGCTTTAATGATGCCATGATGTACCTGAGGACTATGAAGGTCAAATAACTTAGCTCACTGAGTACAGAATTGGGACTAGATTCAAGTCTCTTACATCTTTTTTTTTTTTTAAGCTTATTAAAAAAAAATTACACACAATGTGGGGCTCAAACTCATGACCCTGAGATCAAGAGTTGCATGTTCTTCTGACAGAGCCAGACATGTACCCCAAGTTGCTTACCCCTTAATCCATTGGTTGTTTTTTGTTTGTTTGTTTTTGTTTTTGAGACACACACCTACATACACACATGCGTGTGCACCCCCCCCACATACACACACACACACACACACACACACACGATTATGGGTGGGGAGGGGCAGAGGGAGAACTTTTTTTTAAAAAAGATTTTATTTATTTGACAGCGCTAGAAAGGGAACACAAGTAGGGGGAGTGGTAGAGGGAGACGCAGGAAGCAGAGAGCTGGATGTGGGACTGAATCCCAGGACCCTGGGATCATGACCTCAGCCAAAGGCAGAGGCTTAACGACTAAGCCACCCAGGCACCTGGGAGAGAGAATCTTAAGCAGGTTCCACACCCAGCATGGAGCCCAGTCTCACAACACTGAGATCATGATCTGAGCCAAAATCAAGAGTCTGTTACTTAACCAACTGAACCACCTAGGCGTGCCCCTCTCTGCCTTAAAAAAAAAAATTTTTTTTTTTGCTTCTATTGGAAGGGGGAACAACTTTTCTGTGCCTGAAATTTTTTCTTTTTTTAAAAAATATTTTATTTGTCAGAGAGTGTGCACAAGCAGTGGGGAGCTGCAGGCAGAGGGAGAAGCAGTCTCCCTGCTGAGCAAGGAGCCTGATGTGGTACTTGATCCCAGGACCCCGGAATCATGACCTGAGCAGGAGTGAAGACAGTTAACCAACTGAGCCACCCAGGTGTCCATGTGCCTAAAATTTTTGATAGGGGGAATAGGATGTGAAATTACTATAAGGATGCATATAGTCAATGTATTAAACACAATTCACCATCTACCTTACTGAGTTTAAGGATAAAATGAGATAGTAGTACATAGAATTTTTAAACTGAAGAATTATAAAGATACAAAATATAATGATTCTAGAATTTAGTTGGAAACAACAAAATCTAATCTAGAATGGGTTGGTGAAATTATTGGCTTGTGTAACTAAATATTCTGAGAGAGGACTATGTATCAGACAGCTGTTGATCTTGGAGTCATGAGTTAGAGCCCCACGTTGGATGTAGACTTTACTTCAAAATCTTAAAAAAAAAAAAAAAAGCCTAGATGATAATAATAGAAAATGTAGCAGACTTTATTGGATGGGGAAGATTTTGACATATACTGGATTTAGAAGTTGGGTTAGATCCTGGACACTTTGGCTAGTTCAAATTGAGTAAGATCTTAAAAATTTAAAAAATGTAAACTATCTCAATTTTTCTATTGTCTATTTGAAACAATGTATTAGATATATGGATTATATAATTAATAAACATCTATTAATAAGTTAATAAATTAACATCTATTTTTACTTTTGTTAATGCAGCTATGAGAAAATTTAAAATTATGTGGCTTGTTACTTATCTGTTGGTCAGTGCTGCTTTAGGAAATGGAATTGTCAAGATAATGTATTCCATTATCTTTTTTTTTCCTTTAAACCCAATGTATTTATTTAATTATTACAATGGCTCAATCTTAAGGGCTTAATTTAAAAAACGGAAACAAGTGTGGTGCCTGGGTGGCTCAGATGGTTAAGCGTTTGCCTTTGGCTCAGGTCATGAACTCAAGGTCCTTGGATCGAGCCCTGCATTGAGTTCTCTGCTCAGCAGAGAGTCTGCTTCTCCTCTTTCCTCTGCCACTCCCCACAGCTTGTGTGCTCTCTCTCTCTCAAATGAATAAATAAAATCTTTAAAAACAAAACAAAAATGACACCACAGCCTAAGATGCGGAGTCCTAGACAGGAATGAAGACCATCTAAAGAAAAAATAAAAAGACAACACAAGGAGAGAGGCTAGGCAGTCAGGGATCTTGATAGAGACCTGCTTTGAATAGGTTCTTTGCAGCTACTTCTTAGAGGCCATGGGGTTTTTCCAGAGCTCAGCAGCACGTGTGTTCAAAGGTCTATCAGTGTTGGGTTCTCCTAGGTTCTTTGCAGATACTTCTTAGAAGCTGTGGGGTTTTTCCAGAGCTCAGCAGCACGTGTGTTCAAAGGTCTATCAGTATTGGGTTCTCCTAGCAGGCTCTGGATGGACAGGAGGATGGTCCTGACATCATACAGGATAGACCACTGTCCTTCAGGATCTCCAGGCAGATGTTACCCTGGGTGTCCATGCTGGGGTAGTAGCCGGGTGTGAGGAGTTTCACCGTGTGGGTCATTGTAAGGGTAGCCACTGGCGAACTCCAGGGAGAGCGTGTACCTCAGGTCTTCATATACTGCACCAGCTACTTCATGATGGTCCCCACCCATTTGTAGAGGTCGTCTGATTCAGGGAAGGCAGAAAAAAGGGTCATAAGTGTCATCAGCTTTTAATGCAGCTTCTTGCCCATGGGGTCCAATGTAGTGTGCCCACTGGGCTTGACTCCTTTGTGGGAGCGGTGGCTGGCAGCAGTAGGGTGGCACTCCTGGGAGGCTATCTGGTATCTGCTCAGGGAGCCAGGAACTTGGAGAGTACAACTGCAAAACTAGAATATTCCATTTATTTTATGAAAATGGACAATGGTAGTGAAGCACTAAATACAGATACCTCAGAAGACATTAAGGATTTCATTTTACAGTTAAAAAAAAAAAACCCACCAGAAATCTTTTATCTAACGGATGACTCACCTTA
This sequence comes from Meles meles, assembly GCF_922984935.1. Classification (NCBI taxonomy): domain Eukaryota; kingdom Metazoa; phylum Chordata; class Mammalia; order Carnivora; family Mustelidae; genus Meles; species Meles meles. Next base: position 151,177,289 of record NC_060066.1, on the reverse strand, counting down.
TAATATGATACCTTGCCCTGAGTTTACTTTCTTTTGATTTAGTTTAGTTTGTTCACGAGAAGGTATAGAATATACTAAATACTATGTATTACTGACTTTTATCTAGTATACTTACAGTGGAAGCAGTATTTCCTAAAGGAACACAGATATGACCTGAACAGTGCATCATTTTTTTTCTATCCTAACAGTAAACATTTATTAGCTGTGTTCATTGGATAAAATCATAATTTTCTCATCTGCAAAATGAGGACAATAAAACCTGGTATACATGTACATTATATCAAATGAGGTAAATGAATGTATGCTGTCAATGCCACTCAGATACAAAGTGAGTGGGGTGCTTGTTAGCCATTGTAGGAGAAAGAGGACAAGACAAGATCTCCTCTCAGGGTGAGGATGACAAATACATGTGTTAAAGCAGCAGGATTCCAAGGGCAAGATGACTTAGACTGTTGAATGAGTTACTAGATTAAAATGATATGAGCAAAGTGGAAAGATTGATTCCATCTGGGCAGTTACATTTGAGCAAAGTCTCAATAGCAAGGGTATTATAGGGGTGGAATGGGTGGCCGCATTTTAGATTTTGGATTGAGGGAAATGTATGAATGAAGGTAGGAAACCTCAAGATATGTATTTGAGTTTCTTTTTGGTTTAAAATATTCATAGTTTTTGCTCTCTTTCAGTTGACTCATGTTGCCTTACTATACCTCAGTGCTGTATATGAGCCTGGGATTTCCTTGTCGTATAGGGACTGTGTGTCTTTGCATACATAGTGTGCAGCACAGAACCTGGGAAAAAGCAGGTATTTAATCGATGATTGGTGAGTGGATGAACAAGAATTTTGCAGCATTCAGAAAGCACTATATCACTTATTTTTCAGCAAGGATGTGTTTGAATTTCTAACCCTTTATCATGCACTTACAGATATATTTACTGATGGTTGTGTGTTGAGATCCTATGAGTGTTAGGTTTTTATTCTTCCATGGAGATCTGACCTGAAGTTAGGGCATTTTTTTTTCCATTTTATTTATTTTTTCAGCGTAACAGTATTCATTCTTTTTGCACAACACCCAGTGCTCCATGCAAAACGTGCCCTCCCCATTACCCACCACCTGTTCCCCCAACCTCCCACCCTTGACCCTTCAAAACCCTCAGGTTGCCCCAACCTCCCACCCCTGACCCTTCAAAACCCTCAGGTTGTTTTTCAGAGTCCATAGTCTCTTATGGTTCGCCTCCCCTCCCCAATGTCCATAGCCCGCTCCCCCTCTCCCAATCCCACCTCCCCCCAGGAACCCCCAGTTTGTTTTGTGAGATTAAGAGTCATTTATGGTTTGTCTCCCTCCCAATCCCATCTTGTTTCATTTATTCTTCTAAGTTAGGGCATTTTTTACTTGCTGTTGTAGAGGGCTTGCACTCTACCTCTCGGTGACTGTTACTTTCCTGCAGGTTTTCAGCACAGCCTCTTGTGGAGCTCTGTTCTGTGAGGGATGTAGCTGGCTCCACTTCTTCCAGAAAAAAAGAAAAAAAAAAAAGGAAAAAAGAAAAGATACCTTGCCTGCAAACTTTTGGCTGCCTGGAATGGAACGTTCTTCTGCAAGGGAGGAAGCATGGTGAAAGGGGCCATACCTACAGGAAATCTAATATTTGCTTTGCAGTGAAATGTGAAAAATTGAAAGAAAGGAAGCAGCATAGTGACTAGAAGTCCACTTTGTGTGGGATTTCCTTTTTGGGGCTTTTCTCCTGCCCTGTTACATCATCATTGTGTGTGTGTGTGTGTGTGTGTGTGTGTGTTAAGGTTTTACTTATTTGACAGAGAAAGGGAACAGAGGGAGTGTGTGAGCAGGAGAAGGGAGAGGGAGAGGGAGAAGCAGACTCCCTGCTGAGCGGGAAGCCCATGGGGCTCAATCCCAGGACCCTGAGATCATGACCTGAGCTGGAGGCAGACATTTAACTGACCCAGCCACCCAGGTGCTCCCCATCATTAGATTTTAATGTTTTATTTCCTAACTGATAACTTGCTTTTGTATTAATGGTGTTTGGGATCCACTGTAAATGCATTGATAGATTCACTTCTTAAAACCACACAAAACAAAACTGTTTCTTCACCTTCCCATCATTGTTTGAGAAAGGAAATCAGAATAGCTGTTTACCATATTCCCTTGGCCGTTTACACACACTATTAATGATTTTTGTAAGTGGACTAATTATACCATTGATTTCACAGTTAGAATAAGGAATAGGGGCCATTCTTTTTTTTTTTATTTAAGGTTTTATTGATTTCACAGATTGAGAGAGAGAGAGAGAGGGAGGGAACACAAGCAGAGGGAGTGGGAGAGGGAGAAGCAGGCTTCTCGGTGAACAGGGAGCCTGATGCAGGTGTGGGGCTTGGTGCGAGGCTCAGTCCCAGGACCCTGGGCTCATGTTCTGATCACCAAATATATTATGCCCTGCCCAGGAACACAAGGGGTTAAATCAAACATCTATCAGTTAGCACAGCTCACCACAGATGAAACAGGGAAAGGGTGGGGACACCAGTTTTTCTTTGTAAGCCTTTATTCTTTGGTATCCAGTTGCCGCTTGTCCTCATCACTAGCTCCTTTCATACACTTCTCAGATTTGATCAGAGTTTTGCTGACCACGCTGGACCGTTTGGCCGTGTGACAGAACTCTTCTAATTCAGACACATTCTGATATGGCTTAAAGGGCCATTTGATAAGTAGTAGTTGCACCATTTCTGAACCTTATGAGGCTTATGGACGTGTTAAGGCTTGAGTTCCAGTGGGAATCAGGAATGGTGTGAGACCCAGGGATACAGGGAAAGGGTTGAAAGGGAGGACTTTCAACTCAGGTTTGGAGGCTCAGGTTTGGAGGAAGGGCTGGAAACATCTGTGGCAAAATTACTTGACAGTAAAAAAGAATTTAAAAAAATTCCATTTAGCCATTTTGGTGTAAGACACCTGTATTAAAATGTTTTCCTTTGGGACATATGCACTCAGGAGATGTTTGTTAAACTTAATTTTTGAACCAATGATGTGTTTTCAACCCTCTTTCTCCTCCTGTCCTATAATTTTGTATTTGGGCCCCAGAAATTACCCAGATCATGGTGGACAAAATTAGAGCTGCCCTGCAGATTTTAGTAAAATGAATCCTATTTTTTTTTTTTAAAGATTTTATTTATTTATTTGACAGAGAGAGATCACAAGTAGGCAGAGAGGCAGGCAGAGAGAGAGGAGGAAGCAGGCTCCCTGCGGAGCAGAGAACCCGATGCGGGGCTCGATCCCAGGACCCTGAGATCATGACCTGAGCCGAAGGCAGTGGCTTAATCCACTGAGCCACCCAGGCGTCCCTGAATCCTATTTTTGAAGGAAAATGAGCTTCAATAAAGATGTGGTGAACATGATTCTCTTTAGAATCTCTATACCACTTTTTACTATTCTAGTTCTTCATGCTGTTTCTACCATCACGTGAATTTTTTTTTTTTAAAGACTTTATTTATTTGCCAGAGAGAGAGAGAGTACACACAAGCAGGCAGAGAGGCAGGCAGAGGCAGCGAGAGAAGCAGGCTCCCTGCTGAGCAAGGAGCCTCATGTGGGACTTTATCCCAGGACCCTGGGATCATGACCTGAGCCAAAGGCATTGGCTTAACCAACTGAGCCACCAAGGCGTCCCTACCATCACGTGGATTTGACCAAATTGCATTCATCTCTCCATACTTCAGTTCCTTTATTTTGAAAATTAAGGAACTGGATTTGTGGTCTTTAAGGTCTGTTTTAGAACTCTTCATTTTAGTACCTCATTCATTACTTTTCTCAAGCATTATAATGTAAGATAAATAATTTTCCTCATTTTGAAAGAAAATCACCAGTTTTCAAAAACAGTCTTGCTTATATTTCCATTGTGGTAAACATGTCATGGCCTTGCCTTTGGGAATACAACTTTTGGTTTTAGCATTGTAAATGGCAGGTAAAGTAGGTGTTTAAATCACTATGATCTAAACTCAGAATTTTGCTCTTGACAAACACAGGCTTTGTGACCTTAGGCAACTTACTTTCTTTCAGTAGCCTAAAATTCATCCTCTATAATTTGGAGGTGATAATGTATTTCTAAAGTCAGTGTGATGATTAAACGAGATCATGGCTGTAAATTGTTTAGAACACAGCCTTGCCTATAGGAAGTACTCAGTATATATTACCGAAAGTTAATGATGTAACGTCTTAGATCATAAATCGAGGACTGGTTCTCTCAAATATTATATAAACTAATGACCAGAATGCTTTGTGTTGGAAACTGAGCTAACCTATTTTTTTCTTTCTTACAGATCTTATATTGCACTTTAAACACACCTAAAGTTGATATGGAAAATCTCTTAGGATCGCATGTAGGTCTTGAAGATTTCATATTTGCCCATGTGAAAGGGAACCAAAAAGAAGTGAATGTATATAAATCTGAGGACTCACTTGGTATCACCATTACAGATAATGGAACTGGCTATGCTTTTATAAAGGTAAGTCTTAAAAAATAACTGTGACCTAACCGAGGGTAATATTTAAGAAAATCTACCAGGTCAAAAAAATCTTCAGATTGGAAAGCTGGCTTAGCAGGGATGTTTTGATAAGGTTTCATTTAAAAAGGTTGCAAAGACCTCATTTTTTGTTTACCCTTTCCTTGAATTTCTTACCTTCAGTTTTAACTTCCTCTAGAATTTAGAACTGAAAAGGAAAGCCTGGTCCTGGTGCCCATTCATCCATATGAGCTCTTGTAGGTCTGTAGCTCATTAATATCTGATGACTTCTGTGTTGACTTCCAGTGATTTTTTTTTAGGGTAATTTCCAAGTGAGAGAGAGAGAGAATACTTAAAAAAAAAAAAAAAGTAATCTCTAGGGGTGCCTGGGTGGCTCAGTGAGTTAAAGCCTCTGCCTTTGGCTCAGGTCATGATCCCAGGGTCCTGGGATCGAGCCCTGCGTTGAGCTCTCTGCTTGGCAGGGAGCCTGCTTCTCTTCCTCTCTCTCTGTCTGCCTGTGATTTCTCTGTGTCAAATAAAGAAATAAAATCTTTAAAAAAAATGTAATCTCTAGATGCAGTGTGGGGCTCAAACTCACAACCCTGAAATCAAGAGTTGAATGCTCTACCAGCTGAGCCAGGCAGGCACCCTAAGTGTAAACATTTTTTTTAAAAAAAGATTTTATTTATTTCTTTGAAAGAGAGAGAAAGAGCATGTTAGAGAGTGTGAGGGAGGGAGAGACAGAGGAAGAAGTAGGCTCCCCGCTGAGCAGGGAGCCCAATGCGGGACTTGATCCCAGGACTCCAGGATCATGACCTGAGCTGAAGGCAGTTGCTTAACCAGGTGAGCCACCCAGACATCCCCCAATGTTTTTCAGGGGCACCTGAGTGGCTCAGTGGGTTAAAGCCTCTGCCTTCGGCTCAGGTCATGATCCCAGGGTCCTGGGATCGAGCCCCGCGTCGGGCTCTCTGCTCCACGGAGAGCCTGCTTCCTCCTCTCTCTCTGCCTGCCTCTCTGCCTAGTTGTGGTTTCTCTCTGTCAAATAAATAAAATATTAAAAAAAAAAGTTTTTCAACATTTTCTGTACTATGTAATTTATTTAGGCACAAAGAGAGCAATATAGAGCTGCAAAGATGAGAGAAGGTTTGAGATAGTATGAAAAAACTAAGAACTGAGGAATAGTAAAAAGGAAAGTAGATTTATCTCTTTTTGTTTTGTTTTTTAAATTTTTTGAGAGAAAACGAGCAGGGGTGGGGCAGAGGGAGAAGTGGACTTCCACTGAACAGGGAGCCTTATGTGGGACTTGATCCCAGGATGCTGGGATTATGACCTGAACCGAAGGTAGAGGCTTAACTGACTGAGCCACTCAGACACCCAGGCTCATTTCTTAAATCCTTCTATTAAACAGTTGCAAAACAGCTGACTTCTGTTGAATGCTTATCATGTACTATGCACTTTATGTTCTTTTTCTCAGTTCTCACAGCTCGATTTGATACTATGTTTTTTCTTATTGTTGTACAACTAATTTTTAATATATAGCTTACTGTACTCATACCTGTGTAACCACCACCTAGATCAAGGGAAACGTCATTTCTACCACTCAGAAGTCTCCCTGGTGACTCTTCCTAGTCACTGTGCTTCCCCGCCAAAGGCAGCCACTGTTCTGACCTCTAATGCCATAGTTTTGCTTGTTCTTGAACTTCATTAAGTAGAATCTTATGCTGTATTGTTTCTGGCTTCTTTTGTTCAATATGGTATCTGGGAGATTGACCTGTGGGTAGGCAGTATTATTAACCTCTGTTTTAAAGATATAGAACCAGGATCAGGGAGGTTAAGTAGCTTGCTTCAAAGTCACTTAGCTGAAAAACTCAGGACTCGAATTCGAGAGATCTGGTTCCAGAGCTGACTGACATTCCTATCCACTTCACTAGGAATTAGTTATAAATTTCATAAGCAAAACATATTTCATGTTTTTATTTTGCCCAAATCTTTGCTGATGCATTGTCATTATTAAAAAAAAGTCTTAAGGAAGCTATCTTTTTAACTGTAAATAGTACTTTATTTAACTTCCCATTTGATAGAATGGTTATTTTTAGCTCTGCAAAAGATATGACTGTGCCGAAGGTTGAGTGGGTGATCAAATGGAAAATCGTGAGTCGGGAAAGTCATGTGGGATTATCTGGGGGAAGCTCAGGACATGAAGCACATGCAGCAATGCCTTTCTAATGTCAGCAGGGAAGGGCTTAAAAGTTTTGCAAGCACGTGTGGATTTTTTAGATCTTAACCTCTGATGTTCAGAGCTTGTGTTCTTTATTTTTTTAATGCCTCCTTGAACATGTGCCTGCCTCTGTACTTGTTACTAGTCCTGTAAGAAAGTACGTGATGGCAAAGAGAAAGTGGAGCATAAGGCAACTGCTGACATATAATTCAACTTAGAGAAATGAATATCCTACTGTGTATATGATTAATAAGACTTTAAAAATCGAGGGGAGTGGTAATTTAAAACTTACTGAAAGATTGTAAGGACTTCCATAATACCTTTGACACATTTCTCCAGTTTTTACCATGTGCCATATTTGCTGTTTTGTTCTCTCATACACATGTGTATATGTATATTAAATTCAAATACATACAATTTTTCTGAACTACTTGAAAAAGTGGATTGTATGTATTATGCCTATTTAGCCCTTACTGTTTCAGAATATACTTACTAAGCACAGGGTTTTTCCTCTGTATAACTATAGTATCATAGTGAAATTCAGAAAATCCAATATTGATAAAACTACAGTGTGGACATTAGTTTAAAATTATTTTATCAGTTGCCTAATATCCCATTTAAACTAAATGTACACATATAAACAAAGTATTCTTTTTTTTTAAGATTTTATTAATTTATTTGTTAGAAAGAGAGCGCATGCACGAACACAGGCAGACAGAGTGGCAGGCAGAGGCAGAGGGAGAAGCAGGTTCTCTGCTGAGCAAGGAGCCTGATGTGGGACTCGATCCTAGGACACTGGGATCATGACCTGAGCCGAAGGCAGCCGCTTAACCAACTGAGCCATCCAGGCATCCCTAAACAAAGTATTCTATTCAGAGGTTACTTAGAATAGGTTCTTTCCTGCCCCTTTCCCCACTAGGTAATTGTTATTTATTTGAAATGCTGTTGAATCCATTTGCTTCTCTTTGAATTGGACTTTCCCTCCTCATCCTTTTTTTTTTTTTCTGAATACATAAAATATTAACATGATTCAAAAGTCAAAACTATGCTAAAAGACATTCAGAGATCTGTCACTCTTTCCCCTAACCCTCTATCCCATTACTCATTTCTCCCACTCCTTATAAGTAATCATTTTCATTAATTTTTGGCTCACCCTTTCAGTGTTTATTTTTGCCAAGATAAGTAAAAAAATAATGAAACATTCCAAGAGTTTGTATGTCATTCTCATTCAGGGACTGTGTTAAACTTTTCTGTATGGTTCCAATTTTAGTGTATGTGCTGCTGAAGTGAGTACATGATATCCTTTCAGTAGTGGCTAGAAATCAGTAGGTTAGAGTAGGACAGTGTGGTATAGATTCAGAAAAGGGTAAGGAGGAAGAATTCCATGACTAGGGAGGCAGTGTATTGTGATGCATGGGAACAAGGTCTTTAGAATGACACAGGCCTAGGGCACCTGGGTGGCTCAGTTAGTTGGGCATCTGATTCTTGATTTTGGCTGAGGTTGTGATTTCAGGATCCTGGGATTAAGCCCTTTGTTAGGCTCCATGCCTTCTTTTCCCCCCTAAAGATTTTTTTGAGAAAGACAATGAGTGAATGAGAGCATAAGCAGGGGGAGGGTCAGAGAGAGGGGGAGAAGCAGATTGTCTGCTGAACAGGGAGTTGGATGCAGGGCTGGATCCCAGGACCCTAGGATCAATACCTGAGATAAAGGCAGGGACTTAACCCACTGAGTCAGCCAGGTGCCCCCAAAAAGCAGTTTTAAGAGGGGAGTTCATAGAGATAAATGCTTATCTCAAGAAACAAGTTTCAACCTAATTTTATATCTCAAGGAACCAGAAAAAGAACAAATGAAGCCCAAAGTTAGTAGAAAGAAGGGAATAACAATGATTAGAGCAAAAATAGAGACTGGGAATATCCAGGGGCACGGGATAGCTCCTGGGTAGCTCAGTTGGTTAAGCATCTGCCTCTTGATGTCAGTTCTGGTTATGACTGCAGGGTTGTGAGATCAACCCACATGTTGGGGGGATTGTTGCTTGGGATTCTCTCTCTTGTCTGTCCCCTCCCAAAAGAAAGAGACTGAGAAGACAATAGAGAAGATCAATGAAACTAAGATTTGGTTCTTTGAAAAACATTTGACAGGCCTTTAGCTAGATTTACCAAAAAGGACTCAAAACCAGAACTGAAAGATGTTATACTGGGTACCAGAGAAATGCAGAAGATCATAAGTGACTATTATGAATAGTTATACCTAACCTATTGGACAGCATATAAGGAATGGGTAAATTCCTAGAAACCTACAACCCACCAAGACTGATGAAGAAATAAATCTGAACAGATGGATTTAATCTCCTTGATAGTAATGAAAAACTTCCCAACAACAAAAGTTTAGGACCGATGCCTTCACTGGCAAATTCTACCAAATATTCAGAGAGAAGAATTAATACCAATTCTTCTCAAATTCTTCCAAATATTAGAAGAGTGAACTCTTCCAAACTCATTTTATTAAGCCAGCCTCACCTTGCTACCAAAACCAGAAAAGAATGACACAAGAAGAGCCAGTATTCGTAATAACATAAATGCAAAAATCCTCAACAAAACATTAGCAGTCATATTCAGCAATACATTAAAAGGATCCTACCTCATGACCAAGTGGGGTTTATTCCGGGATGGTTCACCATCCACAAATCAATATGGATACCACATTAACAAAGTGAAGGATAAAAATTATCTCAGTAGATGATAAAAAAATATTTGACAGAATTTAACATCTGTTTATGGTAAAAACTCAGCAAAGTGCGTATAGAGGAAACATACCTCAATGTGATAAGGGTCCTATAGGACAAGCCAACAGCTAACATCACATTTAGAGGAAAAGCTTTGAGCTTTTCACCACTAAGAATAGGAACAAGACAAGGATGCCCACTCTTGCCAATTCTGTTCAACACAGTATTGGAAGTTCTAGCCAGAGCATTTAGGCAAGAAAAAGATATAAAAGGTATCCCTGTTGGAGAGGAAGAAGTACAATGGTCACTGTTTGGAGATGGTATATACAGAAAACTCAAGACTGTATCCAGAAAACTGTTAGAACTAATACATTCAGTAAAGTTGCAGATATAAAATTGGTATGCTAAAATGTTACATTTCTATATGCTAATGATGAACTATCAGAAAAATTAAAAAACAATTCCATTTATAGTTGCATCAAAAAGAATAAAGTACCAAGGAATAAATTTAACCAAGGAAGATAATAGCATATTGAAAACTACAAGATGTCAGTGTAAGAAATTGAAGACAAATAAGTGAAAAGCTATTCCATGCTCATGGATTGGAAGAATTAATATTGTTAAAATGTCTCTACTACCTAAAGTAATATTACAGAGTCAGTGCCATCCCTATCAAAATTCCAATGACACTTTTCATGCAAATAGAACAAATAGTCCTAAAACTTATGTGGAACCAACCATAAAAGACCCTGAGTAGCCAAGCAAGGTTGAGAAAGAAGAACAAAGCCAGAGGCAGCATACACCCTGATTTCAAGGTATATTACAAAGCTATGGTAATTAAAACAGTATGGTATTGGCATAAAAACAAACCTTGATCAATGGGGCAGAATAGAAAGCCCAGAAATAAACTCTTGCATATATGGCCAATTTATAACAAAGAAGCTAAGAATACACAATGGAGGAGGGGACACTCTGTTTTGTTTATTTATTTACCCTGGGATACTCTTTAATAAATGGTGTGGGAAATATGAGATTGCCAATAATGGGAAAATTGGATAGCCACGTGCAACAGAATGAAACTGGATCATTATCTCACACCATATACAAAAATTAATCCAGAATGGATATTTTATATATATATGTGTTTATATATATATATATATATATTATAAATATATATATAATATCCATTCTGGATATATATATATATATATAATATATATGTATATATTATATATATATATATTAAAGACTTGACTTAAAACCTGAAGCCACAAAATAGAGAAAAGCTAGGCAGTAAGCTCTCTGACATAGGTTTTGGTGATGATTTTTGAACCTGAAAACAGAAGCAACAGAAGGAAAAATAAAAAGTGGGACTATCTAACTAAAATATAGTTGGATTAAAAAAAATGGGCAGAAGATCTGAATAGACATTTGTCCAAAGAAGATCTACAGATGGCTAACAGGTACATGAAAAGATGTTTTAGGGCATTAATCATCAGGGAAATGCAAATTAAAACCACAGTGAGATACCACCTTGCACGTGTTAGAATGGCTATTCTCAAAAGGGTTAGAAATAACAAATGTTGGTGAGGATGTGGAGAAAAGGGAACCTTTGTGTACTGTTGGTAGGAATGTAAATTGGTGAAACCACTATGGAAAACAATATGGTGTTTTCTCAAAAAAATTAAAACTAGAACTACCATACAATTGAACAGTTCCATTTCTTGATATTTTAGGAGGAAAATGAAAATGCTAATTCAGAAAGATAAATGAACAGGAATGCCTTGGTGGCTTAGTTGGTTAAGTATCTAACTCTTGATTTTGGCTCAGTGTGGTGGGATCGATTCCTGCATCTGGCTCTGTGCTTCGTCTGCTTGTCCCTCTCTCTCTGCTCCTCCCTCTCTGCACTCTTTCTCTCTCTAAAATAAATAAAATCATAAAGACAAATGCACCATGCATTTGTGTATGGTGTTCATTGCAGTATTACTTATAGTAGTCAAGATGTGAAAGCAACCTACGTGCCTATCCACTGATGAATGGATAAAGATGTGTACACACACGCACACACGCACACACACACACAATGGAGTATTAGCTGAATAAGAGAATGAAATCATCCCATTTGTGGCAATATGGATGGATCTCAAGGGCATTTTGCTAAGTGAAATAGATCCTGTATGATCTATCTTCTATGTAGAATCTGTCTGTGTGTTTTTTTTTTTTTAAATTAAAAGGCAGTAATGCATGGTTCTCACAGATAAAACTTTATAGACGAAAAGACAACAGACCTAAACATATGTGATTTTAGGTTTTGCAAGAATCAATTTCCCAGAATCAGAGTATATAAATAACCTAATCAGAAGATTCAGAGTAGGGGCGCCTGGGTGGCTCGGTGGGTTAAAGCCTCTGCCTTCGGCTCAGGTCATGATCCCAGTATCCTGGGATCGAGCCCCCCTTCAGCCTCTCTGCTCTGCGGGGAGCCTGCTTCCTCCTCTCTCTCTGCCTGCCTCTCTGCCTAGTTGTGATTTCTCTCTGTCAAATAAATAAAATATTAAAAAAAAAAAAAGATTCAGAGTATACTTCTAACAAAACCAGAAATTCCTAGAGTGGTTTAAGATGAGTTGGCAAACATTTATATAAAGGACAGATGGTAACTATTTTAGGCCTTGTAATTCAGGGTTTGTAGTCTCTTGGTACCACCTCTGTTTGAATCCCAATTCTGTCATTTGTTGTGTTCTTTTGATCAAGCGGTGTAATCACTATACCTTGATATTCTCCTCTGATATTCTCCTTTGATGTTCACCTCTGTTAATGGAATGAGGCTTGCTTTGAAGGCTAAATGAATGAGCTATTTGCAATTATAAATGTTTATTAGAACATCGTTTGAGGACAGTGTTGGGAGGATCAGCAGCACAGATCTCAGAGCTGCTGACCATGGCAGTAAGGCATGCAGCTCAGACAACATTGAATCTGATGCCTAGGCTGTGAGGAGGGTAGGATGATGCCCTTGAGTTCTGCTGCTGTCTGTGATGAACAGACAGAGTTCTGTTAAGTATATGCAATGAAATAATGGAAAATACTATCATAATGGTCTGACATGATTGGGAATCTCTGAGTTTAAGAAGGTTGTGACTCCCATTTTTTAAAAAATATTTGTCTTCTCTGCATTTTGCAATATCAAGCTCTTAAGCTAGATGAGACAAAGTTCTAAATGTCATAGAGAATTATACTCAGTGACTCAGCAAATATAAGCATAGAACTAACACTTTTCTTTTCCAGTTCTTGGTGTTTGAGTAGCACCTTTAGCAATGTTATTCTCTTTCATGTTATGATTATCAAAGAATAGAGTTTACTTATTTATGTAAGAGAGAGTGTATGCATATGAGAGAGAGATAGAGAATCTCTCTCTTTTTTTTTTTTAAAGATTTTATTCATTTATTTGAAAGACAGAAATTACAAGTAGGCAGAGAGAGAGAGGAGGAAGCAGGCCCCCTGCCGAGCAGAGAGCCCGATGCGGGGCTCGATCCCAGGACCCTGGGATCATGACCTGAGCCGAAGGCAGAGGCTTTAACCCACTGAGCCACCCAGGCGCCCCGAGATAGAGAATCTGAAGCAGACACTGCAGTGAGCTCAGAGCCCAACGTGGGGCTCGATCCCACAACCCTGGGAGCATGACCTGAGCCGAAATCAAGAGTCAGACGTTTAATCAACTGAGCCACACAGGCAACCCCCTTTGCTTCTCTATTTTATTCCCCTCATGGTGTTATTCAAGTTTCTTACAGCAATTTCCCCATCTCTTCATCCCAGATCCTTATTTGCTACCTCTGACGATTACCCATGCTTTGACGTTTTTCTTGTCCACCTGGATTCTTGCCCTGCTACTTGCTCTGACTTCTGGTAACTGCCTTTCCTCCTTCGGTCTGGACAGTCTTCTAGTGACCTCTGTGGCTCCTCAGAGGTCCAGCAGAGTCTAGATTTTTGTTACTCTGACCTTTAATTTACTGGTAAGATTTATATGTGTCTGTAAAGTTTTCCATTTTAAAAAAAGTTTTTTTTATTTAATCTCTACATTTCACATGGGAGCTCAAACTCATAATTCCGAGATCAAGCATTTCATGCTTTTCTGACTGAGCCAGCCACGTGCCCTGTAAAGTCTTTCACTTAATTTTATATACTGCTTACTTTTAATAAAATTGTGACAAGTCTTAAAAGTAAGTGGTGGGACACTGAAATTTATATGGTGTTGTTGATCAAAGAAAAAAAAATAAATTCCGAAGTCATTAAGAGAAATTAGAATAAAAATCAAGGAAGTGAGAGTTAAATAGATTTTCACATTCTCGAATGGCTTTTTTTTTTTAAAGATTTTATTTATTTATTTGACAGACAGAGATCACAAGTAGGAAGAGAAGCAGGCAAAGAGAGAGAGAGAGGAGGAAGCAGGCTCCCTGGTGAGCAGAGAGCCCGATGAGGGATCACGACCTGAGCCAAAGGCAGAGGCTTTAGCCCACTGAGCCACCCAGGAACCCTGAATGGCTTGTTTTTAAAAAGATTTTATTTTGTTTATTTGAGAGAGAGAGCGCGTGAGAGAGAGAGCATGAGAGGGGAGAAGTTCAGAGGGAGTATCAGACTCCCCATGGAGCTGGGAGCCCAATGTAGGACTTGATCCCTGGACTCTGGGATCATGACCTCAGCTGAAGGCAGTTGCTTAACCAACCAAGCCACCCAGATGCCCACATTCTCGAATGGCTTAAGAATGGGTAGATGTGGGGCACCTGGGTTGTTCAGTGGGTTAAATTCTGCCTTTGGCTCGGGTCATGATCTCAGGGTCCTGGGGTCGAGCCCCACAATGGGCTTCTGCTCGGGAACCTGCTTCCCCCTCTCTCTCTGCCTGCCTCTCTGCCTACTTGTGATCTATCTCTGTCAAATAAATAAATAAAATCTTAAAAAAAAAAGAATGGATAGATGATAGGTTATTTAATAGTTTTTTTTTGTTGTTTTTTTAGGCTCTAGTTTTCTTTTAAATCTTGCTCATTTTTCTGTCACCCTTTAGAAAACCCAGTTGCACTTGGTGGTATGTTGTAGTAACTCTTAATTCTGTTATAATGGTAATATCAACTCCTAATAAAACAGTAACAGATTATGAAATTTTTCATTTTTTTATATTTCACTTTTGTAATGATAATGAGCTCTGAATTGACATTATTTCACTTGTATAAAGCATATTAATAGTTACTATTTTAATGAAAATAGGAATATTCTTAAAATTTGGGGGTAAAAAATAAACCAAGTTTTGGTATATAGCAATAAAACTTAAAACTTAAAGTCCAACCTTCCCAGGAGAGTCTTTTACAGTTCTCCTTGTTCTGTTGATATTATGGAGATGCTAGGGTACGTGAGATCAGTTTTCCTCTTAACTCTTAGATGCAGTGGTACTGCATTACTGATTCTGAATTACTGATTCAGAAGATGTTATTCTCCCACCTGGTAAGAGTGGGGAATGGCACAGGCTTTTGTTATACATCTAGTAGCCTCTAGTATTTCTATCCTATCCGCCCGCAGGAAAGATTTGACTCCTGAGGCAGACTGTAGCTTTTCTTTTGCCCTGTTCCTCACAACTGTGGAAGAAGCGAACTGTGCAGGGCTGTTACCTGTGCAGTTTTTTCTGGGCCTCTTATCCTTAGAATCGTTCCATAAAATCTTAGTACTATCTTAGGGAGTGTTAGGTCTCCTTTTGATACTCTGCACTATAGATTTATTGTATAGAAGTAAAATAGATTTAAGAAAGACCAATTTGAAGTTTTCCTGTGAATCCTAAGTTCTCCTTATCTAAAATGTATAAATGAAAAATGATAGTATAAAATCACTCTTACTGGCTTCCTAAGTGGTAATCACATCTGTGTCTTATTAGTTATTAATGTTCTTAGCTGAGGTTGTACCAATTCTTGAATCACTACATTTGTTACTAAGGTTTAAAAAATGTAGCCAGTAAACAAACAAACAAACCTTAAGGTCTATTCTCATGTATTGGGTTTCATTTTGAAATGATTCAACAACCATTTTTCGAGGGATTTTTCTGTGTAGTACTGTGCTAGACACAGAGCATGTAATGGTGAATAACACCATCTCTGTCTCCAAGGATATTACAGTTTGGTAATGGAGACTGAGAAGTGAATGAACAATTGCTCTATAGTATGCTGAACTGGCAAATTACTTGATCTTCCCAAGCTTCAATTTTTCTGATCTATGACATGACACTCTCATAAAGGTTGTTAAAATTAAATGAGATGGCAGCTTAGAGCTCAGAATATGTAGCAAGACCTACTTTAGAAGCATGAGAGTGACACCGTGACCATTCTTGGGGGTGTCCCCCCAGAGGATGTCAGAAATTTCTCAGAGAAGTTGTTGATCACTGATGGAGCATAATTCTGAATGAGGTAAGATGGTTGTCCTTTATTGCTTGGTCTTTCAACTTTAACTGAGCATTAAGCTGCGTTGTTAATATGTCAACATATATAATGTCTCAGGAGCATGAAAAGTAATGTTATGCAGTTTCATTTTGTGTTATGTATTATCCTTAATTTTCTTTCAGAGAATTAAAGATGGTAGCCTAATTGATGCAGTTAAAACCATCTGTGTGGGGGATCATATTGAATCTGTAAATGGAGAAAATATCATTGGGTGGCGTCATTATGATGTTGCAGAAAAATTAAAGGAATTAAAAAAAGGTGAATCGTTTACCTTGAAGTTAATAGAACCTAAGAAGGCATTTGGTAAGTTGGGTGTGGGTGTGTATGAGTATGAAATGTTCCCTTCCGTGCCTCGTCTTTCTAAGGGTAGTAAGTACTGAGGTGTGATGCCATGTGATACAGCGTGTCCATTAAGACTATAGAGAAGAGCAGCACTATTGACAAGGGGAACAACAATTCAAGGAGAAAGAGTTGTTTAAAAGGACAATTTCTGAAAGACCTTTGGAGTTACAAAGTCTCATGTCCAGTGACTTTGTGGCTGTTCCAAACTCCAAGAAGAACACATTGTATTACATTTTATCTTGCTGAGCAATAAAATTCTTGATTGAGCTCTCTAAGCCATAATAACTGTTGGTTCATGGACCTCAACAGCAAAAACTTCAGTTACACACAGAATTGGTATTTAAAATAGTTATCTAGTCTATTTTAAAGGCTTCCTTCAATACTTTTCCTCTGTTGGCATTTTGGATTTGGCAGCATGGGATGGTATGAAATTGCTTCCACTTTGGTGACATCTGTACTCGCTTGGTTTTAGCCACAGCAGCTGTGTCCCAACTGTTCAAACCCCAAGGGGCATCTCATCTACGGGAAAATGTGCCAGCTTCTCTCTCACTACCCAGCACTATTTTAATAAGCCAAATGACGGCCTAGTGTTCATCAGTGTTGAAATATCTTCAGCAGAATCATTCTAGGCTGCCCTTACTCATCCATGACCCCACCCAACTTATGTCCTTTCCTTTGCTCACAGTACATAAATATTCCTTATAGTTTGTCTCTAATGAACATTTTTTCAGGGCAGTTAATAAAAATGATGGGAGAAAGCAATGGATCTGGGCAATTACATTTTCCTTCCCTTAGCAAGTAAGGGACAGATACTAACCATATGGAAAAGTAAATTCTTCTCTGCTTCCAAGGGATTCTGTGCCATTTAATAGAAATACAGTGTAGATTATATGACTTGGGGGAGAAAGAGTTCCATAGAAGATGTAAGAAAAGAATGCTTTGCACTGAGCTATGTATAGATTTGTTGAATCCCTATATTGCATGCCTGAAGTGAATAGAACACTGTATGTTAACTATACTGGAATTATACTGGAATTAAAATAAGAAAGCAACCCCCAAAAGAAAACACGGGGTGGCAGGGGATCAGGGAAGGGAGAATGCCTTATGCCAGTGCTGTTCCTGGAGGGAATCATTCATTCTAGGAGACAGTACTATAGAAACTGTGATTCTGCATGGAGTACAACCCAGCTTCTGAGCTCGCTTGTCACAAAAGGTGGGCAGCACTCAGGTTTCTGTCTACACTCCTTTTGAAGTGTTTTTTTTGCTAGCCAACTCCCTGATTATTGTATAAACTGATAGGATGTAAGCAGTTTGAGCTATTTTTATTTGATTTAGACTCTTTGTAAATCGGTCATTCTCAGTACAACTCAAGGAGTATAATTTTTTTCCACCTTTATTTCTACCACTTAGTCTATTTTCCAAAGGTAATCTTTTTCTATTTTTTCTTATTGTCTGCATCTAAATATTGTGGTCCCTGTGTCTTGAAAGAAAGTTGCTGGTATACTTTAACTTGGATGCTTGGTAGGTATTAGTCTTGGACGTTACAGAGATCATTGTATTTGGCTATTATTTCTCCATGATTAGATTTTTTTCCTTCAGTACCTGAGACACATGTAGATGGTTGGGGCGCTGCTCTGCCTTATGTGCCTGACTACTATTGAACCTGCTCTCTGTTGCCCCATAGGAATTCCATGCACACATTTGAGAAGGACACTGGGTAGGATTTTCCTAGTGGGGGTATATTATTTTAGCATCCCAAATCCTGGTGGTGCTGTGGGTTAGGATATGTGGAAATTGATTTTGGAGCAATGATAGGTTTTTATCTTCTGAAGTTCCTCTGACAGCTTAACTCAGCCCAACTTAAATCTGCTGGGCCATATGCATTTTCCACTCTGGGTTGGAACTTGACTTTGGGCCATAGCTTGGGGATTTCCCTTTTAAAAGTAGGCCTTGCTGTTCTGCCCATACTTCTGCCTCAGTTTTGCTGATTTTTGCCTTGGGATAAAGGCAATGGTAGTTTGTTTCTCATCCTTTGACTTCATTCCAGTGCTTTGTGCTTTTCTTGGAAAGGAGTTTACATTAAAGGTACTTGAGGGATCTAGCTTTCCACAGTTCTCTTGGTTCTAATCATATTTTTTTCTGTTTCCTTCCTTCCTGTGTTTTCTAGCATTATCATGAATGAACTGATGCAAATTCGTAGTCCTTTATGATTATCCATCTCTCATTGTCTTGGATTCCTAGAGGAGAAAAGGACCAATGTAGGTGAGGCCGAATGTTCTGGTCTCTGATCAGACAGGCCATCTAGGCTGAAGTGAAGTCATTTCTAGGATTTTACCAAAGCTGTTGAAATAGCCATACACTCTAGTAGTTTGATGTTTCCTTACCAACTTCCCTAAAGAATTAGCCTGGGGAGTCATGTGGACTGTGTCCTAAAATGCAAGTAGTAGTGTAGTTGGTTGCTTTGGAATGGTATAACAAGGACAATGAACACAACTTTCAGCCTGGATAGGGAAATCTTTACAGCCTGCTCCTATTTGCATATTTTTGGTCCACCATCAGTCACATCCCATTTCCAGGAGCCATTATGTGAGCTAAGATTCTTTGAGAGCTATAGAATAAAAACTTTCCAGGTTAATGAAAGGGCATTTTTTTTGGGTAGACTATCAAGTAGGTCTCAGAAACAAAGACTGTGTCAGTCATGCCTGGGGAAGGTCAGGAATAAAGGCCATTTCAGGAATGTATGGACCAGGCACGTTTCATGGCCCTGACCTGATTAACTCCCTCCTGTTATTTCCAATCTTTATGTCACTTCACTCAGGATTCAAATTCCTGGGAGAGTAGTTTCCTGGGGAAACTGATTAGGTCATGTCCCATTTTGATAGTGGGAAGGCAGGCATGGTTAACAGGGCCACCAAAATCATGCAGAACAGTGAGGAAAAAGTTTCCTTTTGGGTAGGAAAAAAGTAGCAGATGAATGTTTTGCCATTTCTCCTAAGCTAATATACGTTTTTTAGTGGAGTGTGTTGGTTTTCTCTTGACTTTGAGTCTGACTGTATCCATGCATGATACTGTCAGTCTGGATATATCAGAATGGATCTGGAGGGAGGCAGGGTATTGTCAGCTGGCTTTGGGTGTCTGGTCTTACAGATTTTTTTTTTTTTTTTCTGTTTGTGTTGGGTGCTGTGTAAATGGCATTTTGGCAATGGACTCTCTGGAGGTACTGATAGCATTAAGTTTTTTAAAGATTTTATGTAATCTCTACACCCAACATGGGACTTGAACTTACAACTCTGAGATCAAGAGTTAATGTTCTACTGACAGAGCCAACCAGGCTGCATCAGGCTTTCTTTAAGGCAGAAGTAAAATCCACATTTTTCTTGGTGCTGGCCACCAGATTTGGAAAGGACAACAATCCAGATTGGGACTATATTCCTGGGACGGTCTTTCATTTATGTCTCCCCCAAATAAGTTCTTGAGAATCTTCTGTGTTTCAGGTGCTCCATTAGGCCCAGTGGATACTAAGAAGAATAAGCCATAGCTACTGCCTTTTGAGGAGCTGGCAGTTTAGCAGTAGGCTGTTATTGACTGAATTGTGTCCTCCTAAAATTCATGTGTTGAAGGCCTAATCTCCTCTACCTCAGAATGCGACTGTATTTGGAGATAAGCTCTTTAAGGAGGCACACAGTTAAAATGAGATCATTAGGGTGGGCCCTGATCCAATGAGACTGATCTAAGAGGAGAAAATTTGGATACACATACACATAGCAGGAGAATGCCATGTGACCATGAAGACCTCTACAGACCAAGGAGAGAGGTCTTAGAAGAAAGCAATCCTGGGGATGACTTGATCTCTAACTTCTCTAGAACAGAGGAAATAGATTTCTTTTGTTTAAGCCATGCAGTCCTTTGTGGCAGCCCTAGGAAACTAACATAGAGGCCATTAGGCTTAAAGAAAAATTATGGTGTAAATTCTTTGACTGTGGCAGTATGAGTTCCCTAGTAATCTAGAAGGTATAGATGGAATGTCTTAGCTATCCTTTGGCCTTGGGTAGATAGCAGGAACATACGGATGTTTTCATTGAATAAATATTTGAGGAGTTAGTACATGCTAGTCTTAGAGTATTAGTTGCTGGAATAATAATAGTTTCTTGAACATCTACTGTATTCCATCACCATACTACCTGCCTGGTATATCACATGAATAAGATCCAGTTCCTGCCTTCAAGAAGCTCCTATCTAGTGGGAGGAGATGAATATGAAAAGAAACTCAGGGGTGCCTGCGTGGCTCAGTGGGTTAAAGCCTCTGCCTTCGGCTCAGGTCATGATCCCAGGGTCCTGGGATCGAGCCCTACATCGGGCTTTCTGCTCAGCGGGGAGTCTGCTTCCTCCTCTCTCTCTGCCTGCCTCTCTGCCTGCTTGTGATCTCTGTCAAATAAATAAATAAAAAATCTTAAAAAAAAAAAAGAAATTCAATAAAGAGAATTAGTGGTGCTAACATGTACTAGAGGCATAAAAGTGGGCCACATCAAGTCAACCTAAGGAGTTGAGGAAAAGCTTCCAGTAGAAAAGATTTGAGCTGGATCTTAAGAGGTGTGGTCAGTGAACAAATTAGGGAAGGTGGTCCCAGGGCGTGGGAGTAGGAATAGAATAAGCAAAGGTGTAGAGGTGTACAGCAGTGCCCTGTGTTTGGGAATACCACGTATGTCTGTATGATTGGAATAGAGGTTCTAGGTGACTGTGTGGCAAGAGATGAAGCTCAAGGATCAGTAGAGACCAAACAATCAAGAGCCTTATATGTGACGATAAAGAGTGGGCAATGAAGGGGTTTAAGCCGGTGGATGAGTCTTGGTTTTTAGAGAGATAGTTTGGAGACTATGTCACATGGGACTGGTTTATAAGCTCACATGGTTAAGGAAATCCTTGAAGATTCTATTGTGTAGGTTGAGGAGAGAGAAGATGAAATCCTAAATGAAGGCAGTAGGAGTAGGTATAGACATGAGAAACAGATTGGAGGAATAGACAGTGGTGTGCTGGAGCCATTTGTATACATCTTTTCCAAACTCCATGTTCAGTGACCTCATGTTAGGGGCTTGAAATTGGCTGTGGTGGGTTGTTTATATCACAGACACAAACGAGTATAGCAAATTTGGATTATTTTTTTCCTGGAGAGCTGATGGTTACACATTTATCTGCATACCACTGAATATGAAGAAGGTAGAGTTGGAAGGTTGGAATATTAAGAAGGTGGAGTTGGAAATTCACTGAATGTAGAAGTAAAATAGATTGCAAATGATGACCCACAGATTTGTGGCTTGGGTGAGGAATGGAATGGAGTGCTTTTCTTTAAGATGAGGAAAACTGGAAAAGAAATAGATTTGGGTGAAGACTTAGAAAAGAGACACTGTACTTACAATATAATTTTAGGCCTGCTGAGTTTGACACCTGTGAGAGAATTTAGTTGGAAATGTGTAAGAGGTAGACAAGTGTCAGAGAAGTAGAGCCTAGGGAATGGGATTTATGAGTAATTTGAAGCTGTGGAAATCTGATCACTCAGAATAGTAAGAAAAGACCAAACCTAGAGCTGTGGAGGAAGCCCAGCATTAAGGAGTAGAAAGAGGAGGAGCCAGCATAGTGAGGAATGGCCAGACACGGAAGAGACAGCCTCTGGATGGCCTTTTCCCAAGGACCTATTACTTGTCCCAAGATCAGGTGCTTCACTACAGCTTTCCTAAGTTGGTGACAGGCTCTGAGGGAGAAATAAAGGCTGCTTTAAGACACACCCTCGATTGTCCCGTGTTGATCAGAGTTTATATCACTGTTTTTCATCTAGTGGATCTCAACCTCTGTGTTTAGAACAGGGAGTAGAATTGAAAACTTCATAGTGCTTTGTGCCTAGTAAGGTAGGTTACATTGTACATGTAAGTACATGTGTTTTTGTATATTTGTGTTCCAGATATATATGTGTGTGCATCTGTATAATTGTGTTATGACAAAATGTATATATTTCTCATTGTGAGTCATAGCAAAAAATAAAATTTGGGAGCCTCTGGTTTAAATGATTCCCTTGTTAAAAATTTGTAGTTTGGGAAATCTTTCCCATACCTAACATGGTTTCTCCTGGTCAGCTGCTTTCTGATCCAAATTCTCCCCCTTCTAGCTATGAGTTGATGGCAGCCTTCCCAGTCCTTATCAAGTATCGGGTGGAATGTCTCTGGTGGTATTTTTTTTTTTTTTTAGGGCATGGCTCATTTCCTTTCCCTTTTGCCAATGAAAAGGAACATGTCTCCACAATGAACTCAACCTTACAGGGTTTGCCCTGTAAACCTAGACTTTCCCAAGGTCATGAAAACCCACTCTTCTTAACGTAAGCTCTAGGACTAGACTAGTTCAACTGGTTTGTTTCCTGTGAGGACTTTTAATTGCAGAAAAATAACTGTTAAATCTATGAAACTTAGATTGTTTTACTTGGATGAATCTGTATTTATCCTGGAGAAGTTCTTTTGTTTGTAAGTGTTGCCCTTTATGGAAAGATGTTTATAGAAGGAGGCCCAAAATATTTTTGTAAATTGTTTCCAAAATCAAAGGGAGTTGAAAGAAAAAGTTTACCTCCTAAAACATTGGTAGTCTTTATTTTGGGGTTAGATTTTGTAATAGAACTCTGGACTATGTCTTTTAGAGGATTCATTTCTGTGCTATGTGTCTATCGGAATAGGATGTTCAGTATGTGAAGTACGTTTGAGTCCTTTGAGTCATTCACAGCTGGAAAACTCGGACCTCATCTTCATGATTCAGCTCACTGATGTACTTGTTTTCAAAGACAAAATCTATTTTATATCAAGAAAGAAACTTTGGCTTTTAAGTTTTAGATGATTTTTTAGATAGAAAGTATTAAATATTTGAAAAGTCTATTTTTCATGCTATTTCTAGTGAAAAAGTTTCAACCAACAAATATGTTTGGTGCCTTTTCATGTATACTGAATTCTACAAAATATACTGGGGAATATGATAAAAGTTACCAAAGAAGAAGAAAGGAAAAGTAGTTAAGTGTATAGACTCTGTCCTATATGGGCTGTGTGATAATGTGGCATTGGATGAATTACTTAAACTTTCTGTGGCTTGGTTTCTTCATACCAAAAGAGAAGATGGTAATAGTATTTATCACATTGAGGATTAAATGATTAAACACACGAAAAAATCATAGATTAGTCCCTGGCACATGGTACTGTTCAATAAAAGTGTTATTACTCTTATTATGAAGGTGTAGCCTTTCTTGAAGTTGTTCATGAACAGCAGTGCAGGTGAGTTGGTTAGCAAGCATTTGTTGGGAAATCTGGCACGGTTCCAGATCACATCTCCTATCAAATATGTCCTAATAGTAGCTACCCGCCATTCCGTTTTCTAAGGACTTTCTAAGTAGGAATTCATGTAATCCTTTCACCCGTGCTAAAAGATTAAGCTGTTTGTTCAAGGTTTCAGAGCCAGCTAGTGCGTGATGGAGGCAGGCTTCTAACCCATGCAGGGAACTTTCAGAGCCAGCTCTCTAACAGCTGTTTTGGATAAGTCTGTATGTTGCTGTCCCCAAGGAGCTTACAATTCATGTAAGGATGTAGGTACATTAAGAATCAGGTAATTCTATTAATTACAGTAATAACTGCCATTTATTGAATGCTTATAAGAAGCAATAAGGAGCATAGACTCAGACAAATTGCTTGGGTGTAATTCCTGTCTCTGCTGCTTATTACCTATGTGATTTTGGACCACTTGCTTCCTCTGTTCCTGTTTCCTTATCCATAAAGTGTTGTGAGGATTAAATGAGTTAATATATGTAAAGCACTTAAAATAGTGCTTGGCACATAGTGCTGTATAAATGTCATCTCCAGCTAATAGGACTATTGTTATGGCCTGTTTTAATCCTCCTGCCTTTCCTGAGAGGGATTTTCAGATAAGTAAACTGAGAGTTTGAGGGCTGTTAAATACTTTGCTGAGGTCATCCAGTGGTGGACAGGAAGTGCAAGTACGGTACTTCATTCCTGTTTGTTCCTGAGGCTTGTAGTCTTTTTTTTTTTTTAAGATTTTATTTATTTATTTGACAGGCAGAGATCACAAGTAGGCAGAGAGGAGAGAGAGAGAGAGAGGTAGAAGGTAGAAGCAGGCTCCTCGCTGAGCAGAGAGCCTGATGCGGGGCTCGATCCCAGGACCCTGAGACCATGACTCAAGCTGAAGGCAGAGGCTTAACCCACTGAGCCACCCAGGCGCCCCATGAGGTATGTATTCTTAACAGCATATGGCACTGTCTCTCTAGAATACGATGTGAGCTAGGACATGTGCTGTCATACAGACTTAAAGTGTGCTTCAGCTGAGAGCTGACTTCTCCATGACTGGGAAGTGTTCTAAAGCTTAGAAAGTGCTGGGGGCTGGAAGAAATGGTAAGATTGGGACGGTACTTTCCCAAAGAGAAAGCCATGGTTTTCAGTAGGTCCAAACAGTATCAGGAGCCAGTGTCCTATTTCCATGGAGCTCCCAATGAGAGGTGACGGGACAGTCTTAAGAACTGTGCACAGGGGCGCCTGGGTGGCTCAGTGGGTTAAAGCCTCTGCCTTCGGCTTAGGGCATGATCTCAGGGTCCTGGGATGGAGCCCTGCATTGGGCTCTCTCCTCAGCAGGGAGCCTGCTTCCCTTCCTCTTTCTCTGCCTGCCTGTGATCTCTTTGTCAAATAAATAAATAAATAAAATCTTAAAAACAAAACAAAACTGTGCTTAGCCTTGCAATCTGAGGTGAAGGACACCTGTGTCCTGGGCTTGGGTTGCAAGTGGACCCACTGAACTGGACATAGAGTTTCAGAGTAGGATTTGCATTGGATTGAGCATTTTAGCCCTCTTGTTTCTCAGATAGATTTACATAACAAAAAGTCAGTTTCTCACCAAGCCTTGAGTGGGGGACTCAAAGTTTGGTTCAATCTGACATTTCTTATACCCAGAATTGTGGAGTAAAAATTTAAATCCATTTTTTCCAGAAATTTAAATTGGTGTTCAGAGGAGGGAAAGATAGGATTAGGCTGGACTCCTGGGGAAAGATTCCTAGAGAAGATTGCATTTGAACTTGGCCTTGGTAGATGGAAAGAAAAGTATAGACAAGGAGGGTTTTCTGTGGGAAGCATTGAGGACAGTGAAGAGGTTGTAGGAATTGGAGCAAATCAGTTTGCAAAAGCAGTTTCTGGGTTCTTTTTTTTTAATTTTTAAATTTAAGTTCAATTTAATTAATATACACTGTAGTATTAGTTTCAGAGGTAGAATCTAGTGATTTATCAGTTGCACACAACACACAGTGCTCATCACTTCAAGTGCCCTCCTGACACAGAGGGAGAAAAATGATGGGAGACTTTTTTTTTTTTTTAAGATTTTATTTATTTGACAGAGACAGAGAAAGAGAACACAAGCAGGGGGAGTGGGAGAGGGAGAAGCAGGCTTCCCGCTGAGCAGGGAGCCCGATGTGGGACTTGATCCCAGAACCTTGGGCTCATGACCTGAGCTGAAGGCAGACACGTAAAGACTGAGTCACCCAGGCACCTTATAGGCAGTAGGCTGAGGGTTGCTGGAAGGGAGGCGGGTGAGGGGATGGAGTGTTTGGGCTCTTTAAAGAAGAGCTCCAAAAACTAGGGGGGGAATCTGAGCTTGTTTTTGAGCCCAATAGGGAGTCATTTAGGTATTAGAACTGAAGAATGATATGATGAAGTAGATTTTTAGGGAATTAAGCCTAGAAAAACAATGTGGCCACACTTTATAGAGGAGAAACTATAGTAGGGTCCTGTATCAGTGCCTGAGTGAGGGATAAGGGCTGGGATTAGAGGCAGCAGCAGACATTTGAAGGAGAGAAAAAAGCCTGAGTAATATTGCCAAGGCAGAAATGGCGGTTAGGGGTGGACCTATGCTGCTTAAAGGAGAAGAGAGAAGAGAAGAGCGTGCTGAGAAGCAAATGTCACTCCCAAGATGTCTATCCTCGGAGCCCCTGAAATAAGAGTGATTAGAAATGAGGTGGTTTGGATGTGGAAATTGTTTGGGGGCAAGTCAGTGAGAGATGTTCAGCTTTTGATATTTTGCATTTTATCTGACAGTGCACTCTCTTTCATGTATTTTTTTTGGCAAAGGCTTAAAGTCTTCACAATGATAAATTGGGGGGATAGAACGTGCCATTTAATCATCTTTTTATGTCGTAGTTTGTTCTGTCCTTCTCTCCAGCTAGATGTGGTTTGGCATTTACCACAACGTTACTATGGGAGAAGATAAATGAGGAGCTAAGTTCTGTTTTATTGGGGGTGTGGCAGATGTGTTAGATGAATACTGAGTGTAACTGATAAATGTGTTTTCAGCTGAATAAAGACTCAAGCTAAATATGCACTCTTCCCATTCTAGTTGTAAACTGTCATTAAAAGAAAATTTATTAAATGCTGACATTTTTAATTGAGAAAAGAGAAATTATAATCCATAGTATTAAGAACTTTGTAATCTGTTTTCCCAGACACTAACCTTAAACAGTGATTGGTTTCTTAGAACTATAATGTTTCAGGAGCATTTGGAGTTAACCACAACCAGGAATAGAAGACTTAACTGTTAACTGGTCTTTTTCTTTAAGATTTTTATTTATTTATTTGACAGGGAGATAGAGAGTACAAGTAGACAGAGTGGCATGCAGAAGGAGAGGGAGAGGCAGACCGAGCAGGGAGCCCGATATGGGACTTGATCCCAGGACCCTGAGATCATGACCTGAGCCGAAGGCAGAGGCTTTAACCCATTGAGCCACCCAGGTGCCCCTGTTTTCAACTGGTCTTAAACTTAGTAATAACAGTGTAGGAGGAAGGGGGAAAAATGATGCTAAAATGTAAGTGGCTTCCTTAATATGGCTGAATAATATAATATAATGTAGCTAAAAAATGAATATAATCTAACTTATTAGAAAAACAGCAATTATAGCAATAATACATATTCTGCCAGAGTATTTGTACAATGAGAGTTGTCATATAATTACAGGAAAATGGATCAACAAATTGTGCTCCAAATTGTGGTAAGAGTATGTTTTCAGAAAAAGTTAGGGAGATTATCCCTTTTGTGTATGGAAAATGATTGATATGTTAAATGAAAAGGCAGATTATTAAAAATAATGGGTGGTAATATCCCATTTCTGTAAAAATTATCTTTAAATGTAGAAGAAAAATGAATTACAGTATATATATATTGAAATTTAACGGTTTAGGTAGTGAGTTTGAATGACTTCTTTCTTTAGGATTCTTGTTTTTTTTTGCATATTTAATATAAAATAAGCGTACTAACTTTCATAACCAGAAAATAATTATTTAGAAAAAGAGAATAGCATTTCTGGCTAGGAAGTAGGGAAACTGAATCATTCTACTTTAATGGCTTTATAATTTTTAATTATAGGATTCTCATTTTTTAAAAAGATTTTATTTATTTGAGAGAGTGTGCACATGAATGAGAGAGTGTGTGTGTGCGCATGTATGCACACATGCTCACACAGGGACAGGGACAAGGGGCTGAGGGAGAGAGAACTGGAAGTGGGGCTCTATCCCACGGCCCTGGGATCATGATCTGAAATGAAGGCAGGTGCTTAACCCATTAAGCCACCCAGGTGCCCCGATTATTCTCATTTTAAACAATTTTCTTTAATATTATAAGTGGTTCTGTATTAGAAATATGGTAGAATATTCCATTGTATTAATTTTTTAAAACAAGATTTAAAAAAAAAGATTTTATTTATTTATTTGGCAGAGAGAGAGAGAGAGATCACAAGTAGGCAGAGAGGCAGGCAGAGAGAGAGGGGAAAGCAGGCTTCCCCCTGAGCAGAAAGCCCAATGTGGGGCTCGATCCCAGGACCCTGAGATCATGACCTGAGCTGAAGGCAGAGGCTTAACCCACTGAACCACCCAGGTGCTCCAAGTATGTTTTTATAACTACTTTTCATACCTTTTTTTTTGAAAGCTGGTAGAAAAATATGTAGTACAGTAATAAAAGTAAACAATAACTCTTGATTTTTAAAAAATTCTTATGATGAAATCATACTGTGCAATAAAATAAATTTAAAAAGGTTAACATCTTTTAGCCAGCACTTAAGTTTTTCGCCCTCCTATTCTCCAACAGGAGGTTTGTAATTTCTTCTGTAACACAGTCCCCTCTGGATTAAAGCTACAAACCTTCTTCCCAGAGGTACACGTTAATTTTTGCCTGTTATTTCAAAGAGTGTCAAAAACAAGACTGAGTTTTTCTTAAATGACCTCCTAACTAAGGAACAAGATTTGGGTCACAGTTATTCCATTTCCCATAAATGTCATGCACTGTTCAGTCTCATCAGAGAAAGAGTTAAGAGCAACTGTGTTTGTGTGTGTGTGTGTTTGTGTGTGTTTTGTGGGGTTGGTTCACGTGTTGCCAGCCCTTTTGGTCCAGTGGACAACTCTTGCCTTGTGCATGTAGCACCTACTTAATTCTTTTTATCTGCCCCAGCATCCTACCAGCTGAATTAAGAAACAAAACCTCACAGCTATTCTAAAGGAGTCTGAGAAATGTTCATGAGAGGAAGGACACATGGGAAAGAGGGACATACAATTAAAATTTTAGATTCTGGAACACAAGCTACATTTTCGCCAGTTGTGCCAAGAAATGTGCATTTGTGCATGTGTGAGTTGGGGGTTGGAAATAGAGTAGGGAGCACGCAGGCTGTTTACAGACAGTTCCATCTGTGTGTCTAAGCATTGGAAGGCCTGTTTAGAAGTTGCTTTACTGCTTAGACAGAATTCTGCATTGTGAGATGGCTTTTAGCTGGAGACAGTGGAAAACCTTCCAAGCTGGCTTGTGCGGAAAAGAGAATCTTATAAATCAACTGTCCATGAGTGATGCTGACATTAGCAAAACTCTGTAGGGCCTGTATAATGTGATCGGAACTCAGTTTCATGCTCTTTTTTTCTGCACTGCTGCCCGAGGTATCTGCTTCATTATTCATGTATCATTTTAAGGTTAGTTTGACACTATGTCCCAAGGTGGTGGTCGGCAACTGTTGGGACTGTGTGCTTCCTTATTCATGTAGAATAGGAAAGGAGAGTGTGCTTGTCTCAGAATTTCTAGCAAAAGCCCTCAGGTTCATTCTGGTTTACCTGGCTTTGGTCATTTGCCCACCTCTGAAATAGTGACTTGTGATGAAGGGAATCCATTAGGTTTTCCATCCCTGAAGCTGGGAGCAGTTAGCTTCCCTTGAACCACAGTGATTCTCAAATAACCGATGGATACTGAGAAAATGACCAGTGGGACGCTGGAGGGGCTACATACGGAGTGCCCCCATGAGGGGCTGCGTCTACCCTCAGCCACTTTGGAGAATCTGAGTGGAGCCATGGGATGGGCATGTGCTGTTTACACCCTCCTGTAAACTGAAGGCGGGGAGGGGGTGGTAGGATAGTTTTATGGAAAAGATTAAATAGGATAAAAAAGAGACCTCTGTATTTGAAGTGACAATTTTCTGAACATTCTTAGAAAACCAGTGCTACTACGTCTGATGGGGAGGGACACCAGGAAGAGCAGATTTCTCCTCTCCAGACGGAAATGTGTCAGCAGAAGCATTCTATAATACGAACCAGGCCACCAGGCTGAGCACATTTTATACATCAGCCATGCCAATGTTTAAAACCACACCATATTTAGGTGTTTTTCTCATTTTCCAGATTAGGGCCTATTCAAGTTCACACAGTTTGTAAACAGAAGAACTGGGTTTTAAACTCACGTTTTCAGATTCTGAGTCCATCTTGTTCCCTGAGCAAGTGTTGGATGTAGTTGAGTTTGCCTGTGCCCTCCTCCTCTTGAAATCCTGGCTCTGTCCCTGCTTATGAAAGTGATGATCCGTATTCTACCCTTACCCAGCTAGGGCCCTCATGGGACCAGAACAGACCTCGTTCTGTGCAGAAGTATTCCCCACTGTGTCACCCTGGGTCAGTTGGGGATCTAGGTCATGTTGTATGTGCTCCTTCTGAAAACGGGGCTTTAATTTCAGTCAGTCCCTCTTATTTCCCTAGAGGTCAGGGTGGGACTAGAGACAGACCTCCTTCTGTCTTCTCTGCTTCCCATTTTCTCCACTTTACCTTGAAAATGCCACTTAAAATGGAGTATGATAATGATACAAATGTGTATAAACATCTTATTTTAAAACCTATATATTCTTTTAGTATTTTTTTTTTTTTTGACGTAAAAGCCCTTCTTGGAGTGGAGGACACAAATTGGAGTTCTGTGGAGTCTTATAATTATAACCTTAACGCATGCCTGCAGGTTCTGTTTCGCTTTTAAAAACTAGATATACGAAATGCTGAATGTTTAAAGATATTTTTCGTAATCTAGTGTTGTCTTGCCCACACCTAATTTTTTTTTTTTTTTTTGATCTTGGCCTCATGGAATCTTTCCAAAGCAGTTAACCTACTTTTCCTAGCAATAATAACTCTTTGGTTCACATTTTTTTCATCGGGGCATGTACTTTTAAATAATTAAATTGCATAATTAGAGCAACAGATACAATCTCCACAAAAGGAGCTGGGGAACAAATGTGACTGCTTCTTGGTGCCATCCACTTCAGCTGTGGGAGCAGCCAGCCCCACACGCTGTGTGTTTTGTGCCCTCCGTGACCAGCAGGTGGGTAGTCTGTGTGCTTCAGCCGAGTGAGGAGGCCTGCGTCTAGTGACTCCAGCCAGCTGCAGGCTGGTTTCTAGTGTCTACCTTATGAGCTTCATCCCTCTCCTCACTTGGCCCCAGGAGAGGTGCCAGGTAAACTTGCTCATGGACAGCGAAGGGACTGATTTAGGGCTTGGCCTGGTTGGTTAGACATGCTGA
Source organism: Meles meles (assembly GCF_922984935.1). Lineage (NCBI taxonomy): Eukaryota > Metazoa > Chordata > Mammalia > Carnivora > Mustelidae > Meles > Meles meles. Next base: position 151,146,164 of record NC_060066.1, on the reverse strand, counting down.
GGCCAGCACCCCAAAAGTAGGCCAGATGAAGAGAAACATTCACAACCTTCAAAACACTCAGCACGGATGTACAGAAGTTTTTATTTTATTTATTTATTTGACACAGAGAGAGAGATCACAAGTAGGCAGAGAAGAGAGAAGGGGGAAGCAGGCTCCCCGCTGAGCAGAGAGCCCAATTTGGGGCTCGATCCCAGGACCCTGAGATCATGACCTGAGCCGAAGGCAGAGGCTTAACCCACTGAGCCACCCAGGCGCCCCCGGAACTTGTATTTTTTCCCTTATGGGTGAATAGGACCATCTAGCCTGTTTTCATGTATAAACTGGTTGATTTACATCCTTAAATCATAGGATCATAGAGAAACATGGCTTCTGTTTCCTCAGCTATGAAGGCCAGGTTTCTGGAGCCTGGGCCAAGACAGAACTTAAAATTTAACTTTTGGTGCCACCAAGTGGTTGATTTTGAGATAACTACTGTCATGGAGAAGGATGGTTTGACAAATAATGACTGAAAAAAAAGCTGGGGTGAATTGGCAGAGCATATAGGATTTTTAGGACAATGAAACGACTCTGGATGCTATAGTCATGGTGGATCTAGGTCACGACATTTTCTAAACCCGCAGAATGTACGGCACCAAGAGTGAAGCCTACCGTAAACCGCAGACTTCAGTTAATGATGTCAGCGTAGGCCTGTTGATCTTACGATCAACAACAAATGTACCCCTGTGCTGGTGGATGGGGATAATAGGGGACGCTGTACATATGTGGGGGCAGAAGGTATATGGGAAATCTGTCTTTAAGTTTTACTGTGAACCTACAACTGCCTTAAAAAAAAATAAAGCTTATTAAAAAAAATCTTCCATTCTACATTTTCCCTTCTAGCCACTGGTGTTGCAAGTAAGAGCAAGGCAAGATAGAGCCGTCATCTGGGGGTTTGGCTGACTTCTCCAGCATTGATGACAGTCCGTTGATAGAGTTCCCACATTCCAGAAGCTGGGTGCTTAGCTTTGTAAATCTCAGAAACCTTTTACTTTTTTACTATTTCCAGCGTTGTTCAATTTTCCAGGATTATATCATGCTCACTAAACTTCTAAGAAACTTGTTAAGTCAGAATGCTAGTGTAACACTTTACAATTAGATATGTGTATGTAGCGGGAGACCAAAACACAGGTGTTAGCTGAACAGTTCATTTTCTACCCTGTAGGAAATTTGTATGGGAAGACGGATTATACTGAGTAGGTTGCTTGGTGAAGTCACCGTGGTGGTGTGTGTGTGTGGTAGAGGGAGTGGCGGTGTAAGGTTCAAGGTATCTTGAAGGTTAGTATCGTTAAGCTGAAACTGCCTTTTTTTCCTTAAGATTTTATTTAATTGAAGGAAAGAGTGTGTGAGTGCACGCACAGGCAAGAGCAGCAGGAGGGAGAAGCAGGCTCCCCGCTGAGCAGGGATTCCCAATGCAAGACTGGATCCCAGGACCGTGGGACCATGACCTGAGCAGAACGCAGACACTTAACCCCAAGCTGAGATTGTCTTAAGACTTTAGGTCTATGTGGGACTCAGAGCTGGGAATACGTTGCTGGGCAGTGCTGATGACAGACTGACCTCATCTTTTCCTCTGGGCACTCTTTCGGAAACTCTGTGCAGAACATCTTGCTTCCATTAACTCGTTCTTCCCTCAGGGCATAGTATGACTGGCAGGGCAAATGCTGTGGACTTGCCAATAAAGCTTTAGTCTCAGGAGACTGTCTGAACACCATAATTAACATTAGCATCATTAGCCATCACTTACAGGTTTTTGCTTGGGAAAACGGGTCTCTTTGTTGTGTTTTTATTAAATTTTTATAGTAAAAATTTTAATAATTTTTTGTACATTTATAATGAATTGTATAGAAGTTTTTATAATTTTAATAATTTCATTCTCAGAAGAAGACTTGTTTTATGTTTTGGTGATTGTTTCCCCAAATGCAGGTTAAAATTTGTATGTAAAATCCTTAATCGCTTTGGAGTAGATTCCCAGTAGTAAAACAGCACTTGCTGAAGGCCGGAATTATTCTAGGTTCTAAGTCAGTCAGAACGCATTTCTGTGGTCCACTTGATGTCTGTCTTGAGACGTCTGTCTCACTGTCTACTTGCATGTACCAGGGCGTCCTGTAGTTCCTCGTTGGAGCTCCATTATCTACAGTTCTTGGTATGGCCTCTCCTTGCCCCCATTTCTGTCCCTTGTCCCAAACTGCTGCCACATAGAGTCCTCAGTACTCGGGGGATATTTGCAAGTTATAAATTGGTAGCCTGTGGCCAGAATTGGATCCCCAGATCTTTTACTTTTGCCAATATGTTGTTTTTAAAAGTTTGACTTATTTGACAAAACTTAAAAATGAGGAGATTCATAGACAACTCTGAGTATCCAGTTTCTTTGCATACACGTCCCTCCAGTTGTGCAGGGCCTATGTTTCCCCAGGGCAGTGCGTTATTGGAGTGGCCTAGAAAGGTGGTGAACCTTGGAGTTATCCTCAGGCCCCACCCTACCTAGCCTTTCACTCATTTATGTTACTACTTGGTCTTGGGGAAGGAGGTGACTCTTGGTGCATAGGAAAAACAAAAGAAAAATAAAAGACAACAGGCCTAAGGAAAGCAGTGGTTTTCCATGGATATTTTGCTTCCTGTTCTTTTGCCTGCCGTCTGAGGGGAATTCCTTCCTAACTTGGTCCTAGCCTCTATAAAATCCTGCTTCTCTCAGTATGACACCTCTGATATGTCCCCTGTGGTTGCAAAAGGGACGGTGTTGGAGTGTCACTGGGAAAAGCATACAGACTTTGGTGTCACAAGACCTGGATTTGAATCCCTGTTCTGTTGCTTATGGAGTTCAGTTTCCTTTTCAGTAAAAGGAGGGCTATAACGTATCTCCTGGGTTGATAGGAGTTTTCAGTGGGATTTTGTATATAGAACGTCATGCAGAAGGTAGGTACTCAATCCGTGGCACCTCCATCCCTCTCTTCTATCAAGACATGGCTTTTTCTTCTTCATGACCTTAAGGAAGTCTGGCTGAACATTTGCCACTGTTGTCCTGTTCCTTTACACCCCTTTAATCTTATAATAAAGCTAACTTTCTATTCCTTATAATTTCTAGTCTTTCCCAGCTGTACACTTCAAATCGTTCCCTTTTCTTTTTGTAGCTAGACTGTATGGGGAATATAAGAATGATGGCAGGAGAACTTACTTTGTTTAGGAAATTATATAAGAAGGCATACCTTCGAGCAGATCTCTAATTGTATATATAGTTTTTTTTTCCATTTTATTTATTTTTTCAGCGTAACAGTATTCATTCTTTTTGCACAACACCCAGTGCTCCATGCAAAACGTGCCCTCCCCATTACCCACCACCTGTTCCCCCAACCTCCCACCCTTGACCCTTCAAAACCCTCAGGTTGCCCCAACCTCCCACCCCTGACCCTTCAAAACCCTCAGGTTGTTTTTCAGAGTCCATAGTCTCTTATGGTTCGCCTCCCCTCCCCAATGTCCATAGCCCGCTCCCCCTCTCCCAATCCCACCTCTAACTGTATACATAGTTTTATGATAGAAACTACATTTGTTTTTATAGCAATCTGTTGAAACTGAGAATACACACCTTTTTTCCTCCATTGTATGTTTATAGAAGTAGAGCCAAGGTCAAAACCTGGAAAATCATCAGCAGAAAAAATTGGTACTAGAAGAGAGACACTTCGCCTGAGATCAAAGGGTCCTGCCTCCATGGAAGACATGGTAGGTTATGTTTATTTAATTCCCATACTGCTTGGAAATGTGTGGATGTTCATGTTTATTAGAGCTGGAAATAAAGGTAAAGCCACAAAGTTAAACAAAATGCCATATACCCTATTGAAGTATGGACTTTAATTCTTTGCCTACTTAAACAATGTGAAAGTTACTGAAAGCATTTAAGAAGGAAATGTAGAAGGGGCGCCTGGTTGGCTCAGTGGGTTAAGCCGCTGCCTTCGGCTCGGGTCATGATCTCAGGGTCCTGGGATCGAGTCCCGCATTGGGCTCTCTGCTCAGTGGGGAGCCTGCTTCCCTCTCTCTCTCTCTCTGTCTGCCTCTGCCTCTCTGCCTAGTTGTGATTTCTCTCTGTCAAATAAATAAATAAAATCTTAAAAAAAAAGGAAATGTAGAAAATAGACATAAGAGAAGAAATTATGATGCATAACCATGTTCAGCTACCTGCAGAAAATGTTTGCTAGAATTTGTAAACATCTAGAGAGTCAAGAGAAAGCCTCTTGGCCACCTATAGTAGCAGGCATAGTTAAGACTTTGATAGTGAAAGTTATTCATGAACTCCAGTCTCCTCAGGTAAAACAGTCATCTTGGACTCTTTCATGTTCCATGTCCCTTTCATTAACAAACCCTGGTGGGTCTACCTCCACAATAGACCAGAGTCCAGCAATTTCTCACTATCTCTGCCCTCATCACTCTGACCCAAGGCACCTACATCTTGTCCTGAATATTGCAGTCATCTGTATTCAGTCTTCCTGCGTTCACCCTTGCCCTCTTTCCCTCTGTGCTCAGAACAATAGCCAGAATTAAAAAACATAAGTGGTTACTTTTTTGTCCACACTCGCCAGTGGTTTCCCATGCCACTCAAGATAAAAGCTAAACTCCTCAGAGTGACGAACATGATCTGACTCTGCACTTCTTCTCTGATCTCCTTCCCCACTCTTCTCTTGGTTCTTGCAGCTTCAGCCCCATGGGTCTCCTTGCTGTCCCTAAATACTCTGGATGCGTCACAATTCAGGGTCTCTGTACTGCTGTTCCCTCTATCTGAATGCCTTGCCCATTTCGGGACATGGCTTTCCTGACTTCTTCAGGTTTCTGTCCACATATCACCTTATATAAAAGGCCTTTGAGTATCTTGCATAACTAGCAACTTCTGCCACCCTTCCCCATGCCCAGTCTTGCTTGCCTTTAATTTTCTTTAAAGCATTAAGCACAATAAGACACAATGTATCTTTGTTTCTTGTCCGTTTAGTTCCTTTGCTCACATCTTCTTCACTGCTGTCACCCCAGCACCTAGAACAGTACCCGACACATCAAAGGAGTTCACATCTTTGTTGAATTAATTAATAAATGATGCATTTAGACCTGAGAAGAATAGGGTTTTGTGATGGACTCAGTCAGTTTTTGAGTGAAAAATACCAAAAGGGGAATAGAGAAATGGAGGGAGGAAAGGTAGAAGGAAAAAACAGCAGGGGTTAAGGGAGAGAGGGTAAGGACTCAAGGTGGCAAGTGGTGGTCTGCTTACCCAATGAAGACAGTGGTGATGAAGCTGTCCTATAGGCAGAGGGGGCGTCAGGCCTGTGTCTGAGGCTAGGGAGTTCCTGCAGGCAGAGGGTACCATGCCAGACCTGGCTAGTTGTGTGTTCCTATTGTCCTATGTTTTTGAAAAGCAAAACAACGTTTTTGAAAATTAAAAAAAAAAAACATTGATTCCCCAGGTTTTTGAAAAGCAGAAGAGTGAGACCAGTGAACAGTGAGGAGGCCATTTTCATAGGGATCCCAGAGCTTGTTGGGTGATGATGTCCAGGGGTGGTTTGTTGGTACAGACACTCAAGGAACCATGAGGGTGAGGTTGTGCTTTTGAATGTATGAGTCAACCCATGTTGTCAGCAGGGGAGAATCCAGAGGAAGACTCTGAGTTGGGTTCCTGGGTACTGGGTAGTAAGTGAAGGGATTGACATGGAGGCAAGGAAGAGACCTAGGAGGACCAGAAGCATTTTGCAAATGAAATATGAAGAGGTATGTGAAAAACTCAGGGCAGTGACATCTGGCCAATCTGAGTCTCTACTTTTCTGGTGTCCTGCATACTCTGAGGCATATTGCTGCGTGAATGAATAAACCTGTGTAGAAGAAAGGAATCTGGAAGAGAATGGAAGAACAATAAGAGGGAGCTGGCAGGGGGAGCGGGAGAATGCCCACTGCTTCCTATTCCAGGCTGGGAGGAACAAATGACAGATCTTAAAACCACTTACAGAGGAGGCAGAGGTGGTGGGGAAAACTCCATGTTGCTTCAGGAGGAGGGTCACTGAATAGCTAATATAACTGATATGTGTACAGCACCTGCTATGTATAAGGTGCTGGGGTGAGAAAGAGAAGCTGAAGACCTATCTGGGGATGTAGGAAAGATTCATTTAAATATAAACATCTAAAACTCCATTCCTATTTGCATGGCCTGTTTCATTAAATAGGGTAATTGAAAGTAGCTTGTAATAAAAGGAAAAAGCTAGTTTGGTACTCATATTAATTTATTGCAAATGACTTATCATCTAAAGAATTTATAGATCCGAAACAAGTCACCCTCTTATAACCCAGCACAAATCCTGAAAACTGTGGAAGAATTCCACCTGCATACCTTATAAATTATTCAGTATGTGTTTCCTGAGACAGACACAGTCCAGGTGCTGGGGATACAAAGATGAATAAAGGCCTTGTTCTCCTTTAAGGGGAAAGAGGTGTTGAAAGAAGCTTTTGAAAACCAGGGAATAGGTTTAATGTCACAGAGGAGGACTGATCAGTTGCTGTCAAGGATTAGGGAAGAGAGAGAGGTGCGGGGAATTTCCATCCTGAAGAAATGATTGAGTTGGTTAAAGATGGAGAGAAGAATGTTCTAGGCCTGAAAAAATGATGGGCTTGGGGGACCTTGTGAGCATCCATGGGATTGGAGTGTGGAGTGCTGGAGGGACCTGGTGGGGGGTGAGAGACCTAGGTCAGAATGGGAAAGGTCTGTGGAAATGGGGGAGCCATTTAAGAATTGTGAGGAGAGCAACATGGTCAGTTTTGCGTTTTAGAAAAATCTCTCGGTTCTAGAAGATGGATTGTTAAGCGGGGTGGATTTGAGGGGGGTAAAGATTGCAGGCAGGGAGAAAAATTAGAAAACTTCTGCAAATACCAAAAAATGAGAGCTGAACCCAGGCAATCAGAATGTGAGTGGAGAAGAGGTGATGAGATCAAGAGCTATTTGGGAGGTAAAATGGTAACATATTGATGTTTGATTGTGTATGCAAAGTACTGAAGTTTGTGATGAAAACTTACAGTATGGCTGGTTGGATACAAAGGTGGACATTGAAGTTTCTTTGCATAGCCAGCTTGCTTTATACAGCACATCCAAAACATACCATAAAGAAGGCAAGAGTGGTATATCGTATCTGTTACTGTTTTTAAGGCTTAGTTCGTATAAATAAGAACATGAGAAAGTTGTAATAAAATCTGCAAGGAAATAAAAATTGACATTTATAATAAAATGCGTATTTCTAATAAGTTTGGAGAACACAAAGCAACATATATTTATAACAGTATTAAAAGTACTATGAATTTCTTACAAGCTGATCTTGAATTCTGCATTTGCACTGATAGTTGATTATTTCACATTTTTGGGTAATTTCTTTTTCAGCTAGGAAGCCATTTAAAATCAAGTATTAAACTAAATGTAGAAAGAGACTTTGCCAGTATTAAACTAAGATTTTCAAAGAATAATAAAATGCATCCAATCGTGCTTTTCACTGAAACCTTTAGTAATAGTTTTAGGAAGAACACATTTTGGTACCATTAATACACAAAAATTACTTAAAAATTGTTGTTGGGGTGCCTGGGTGGCTCAGTTGATTGAGCATCTGACTCTTGATTTCAGCTCTGGTCATGATCTCAGGGTCATGAGATCAAGCCCTTCGTTGGGCTCCATGCTCAGCGAGGAGTCTGCTTGTCCCTTTACCTCTCCCTCAGCCCCTCTGCTTGCTGTCCGTCTCTCTTTCAAATAAATAAAATCTTAACAATAACAAAATGATTGTTTCATCATTTCATCCTTAAACATTTCTATTTTTTGTGTTTTTATAATGTTTACAGTATATTAATATAGTAATATGTATAATTTATGAAAGATACACACTGTTAAAAAACAATTTAAGAAGGCGTGCCTGACTGGCTTTGTCCATAGAGCATGCCGCTCTTCATCTTGGGTCTGTGAGTTCAAGCCCCACGCTGGGCATAAAGATTACTTTAAAAAGTAAACAAGTATAATAGAATGTTATTAAAATTAAAAAGAATCATTAAAGAGACAATTTATGTGATACAAACAAACTTTATTCATGATTGGACAGTCTCAGAGAATTGCAAAATGGGGTAGAAGGCAAGAAGCTTTGATTGGATAAAGATTAAAGAACAAGTGAGAGGAAAATACAAAATATTTGACTGGCTGGGGCCACTTAGTGGGTCTTGTCTAGGGTGAGAAGTCCCAGAGCTGGCTTGTATTTGGAGATTGGCTGACTGGATTATACTGTGTTTCTGATTAAGCAGAGCATTTACAGGGATAAAAAAGTTAGATAACATGACACCTTGGACAGCGCAGATCCATCTTGAGCATAAAAGTGATTTCAGCAATACAATAATTAAATAATTAAAAATTAAATTAAAAAGCAAATAAGAGTATGCATTCAGAAGTGTTTGGGTCACCTTGGGGTAAGCCATTGAAAGCTTTGGAGACCCTTCATCTGCAAGATGAAGGCCAAAGCCCTTTTCCTGGCACACAAGACCCCTTAAGATCTAGTCCTGTCTGGCTATACTCTTTATCAGACTCTGCGTAACAATTGCAATACTTTTTTTTTTTTTTAAGATTTTATTTATTAATTTGACAGGGAGAGACACGCGAGAGAGGGAACAGAAGCAGGGGGCGTGAGAGAAACAGGCTTCCCACTGAGCAGGGAGCCAGATGTGGGGCTCGAATCCGGGACCCTTGGATCATGACCTGAGCTGAAGGCAGATGCTAAATGACTGAGCCATCCAGGCGCCCCTAAAGATTTTATTTTTAAGTAATCTCTATACCCAGTGTGGGGCTTGAACTCACAGGCCCGCGATCAAGAGTCACATGCTCCACCGACGGAGATAGCTGGGCATGCCTGTTGTATACTTCTATTTGCAGTGCCCTCTCCTGCATATCTTCCACCAGTGTATCTTTGAAAAGAGTTTTTAAATCCCCTTTCTCAAGTCTTCTGTGACTTTTAACATATTTAAATTTACTTTGCCTGTGATGGCTCTTACATCCTTGAAAATTTTTTCCTTATTATTACATAGTTACTTATTTTCACAGTTTTGTCTCCCATTCTAGATTGCTAGCTACTTGGAGACTCTGTTCTGGCTTTTCTTCTTTGAATCCATAACACTTAACACTAGCAGTAAAAATAAGTGTTTGCTGTATTGATGTGTATTGAGCTACAGAGCACATTATAGATCTGTTTCCATCCAAATGAGCTGATGTATACAACAATGAACTGGCTCCACATCAGATTTTCCCTTACCCTTAGCCTTGACATTCAAGAGATTTCATGTAAAAATATCTCATTTCTCTTTTCTTTGATAAAGCCCTCTGAAACCAAGACAAAAGCAATTGAAAAGATTGATGATCTTCTTGAATTGTACATGGGAATTCAAGATATCGATTTAGGTAAGATGATACTATTTTTTAAGTCTCTACATTTCTTAATTGAACTTAGTGCTTCTTTGTTTTGCTTGCATTTACACTCAGTGATACTTTTCAAGATAAATACTGGAAAGTGATGAGAAAAATGTAACGAAAATAAGGATATAAAACATAAAAGAATAATGAATAAAGACCTGGCCCTTACCCTTTTACTAGCTGCGAGTCAAATCAACTTTTCTAAACTTCAGTTTTTAATCTCAAAACTATAAACTATGATAATAGCCTTCCTTCAGAGGCTTGTTTTATGGATTTAAAAGTTATGTATGAGCAGATTTTGTAAATGACACATATGGAATGTATTTGATACATCAGATCTACATTGATTAAATCATATGTTATGATATTGTGTGCACTTAATAAGATTACTGAGAGCCTGTGAGCAATGAATCAGAAAGAGGAAGAGAAAGGACTTAGCTGGTGTGTGACTGATCAGGGCAGTTGAGAAGTTGAATTGATGGGTATTTCTTAGGTCGTCCTTAGGATATCAGGGTCTTTTTTTTTTATAATCTTTTTTTTTTTTTAAAGATTTTATTTAGTTATTTGACAGACAGCGATCACAAGTAGGCAGAGAGGCAGGCAGAGAGAGGAAGGAAAGCAGGCTCCCTGCTGAGCAGAGAGCCCGACGCGGGGCCCCATTCCAGGACCCAGGGACCATGACCTGAGCCGAAGGCAGCGGCCCAACCCACTGAGCCACCCAGGCGCCCCCAGGGTCTTGATTTATCAACTGCAGATAACAAAATGGTAACAACAAATTGAATTCCAACTGACTTATAGGATAAAAGAGGGGAAATGTTTTGGTTCTTATACCTGAAAACTTCAGAGGTAGATCCTGGCTTCCAAAATGGCTAGATCCAGAGTTCTCATGCTATCACCAGGATGTGGCTTCCCTTCTTTCCATTTAGGCTGCGTTTTAGGCTCGCTAGTGTCTGTTGGCACCTTCAGACCCTCTCTCTTGGAGTCAAAATGATGGTGATGGCTCCATCCTCTACACCTTTGTGTCAAGCATGATGGGAAAGGGGGAGGGCCTTTTCCAAGTCATTCAAACAAAATGCTTAGGATTGACCCTGACTGGCCTGATGGGCTCACTGAGGTGGTAGTGGTGGAGGTGATGCTTAGGTCTGGGTCAGCTGCTCTCCTTCTGGAGCTGAGAGTGACTGAAATCCTAGGGCTGAGCTGGTGAAAAGTCCTGGCCCCTCCCATGTAGAAGCCAGAAGAAAGTGCCCTTGAGAAGGGCAGAGGGATGCTGGGTGGTGAAACAGTAACTGTGCCCCGTGGTGGGCTTTGTGTCTGCATGCACCCATGTGTGCATGGAGTATGTTTGTGTGGACCAGGTACTTCATCCATTTTTTTAAGCCAGACACTTGGACTGTTCTGTTTCCCTGCTACCAGGTGTAAAGAATTTTACTCTAGCTCAGGTAGAATATTTGAAACTCATTATTCCACTTCTACTTCCATTCATTCTTACCTTTTTCTTATAGAGTCTGTTCTTATGTTTTTCTTGCCGTTCTGAACTTTGAAAATAAAATTTCTATGGTGGATATACAGACACTGTCTGTAATTGAAGAAATATTGATGCTCTTTTTTCTAATTCCTTGATTCAAAGTATAAAATTTGCATATAATAGATACTCGCTCCACACAGACAAGAAGTTAAAGCTGAGATTATCCTGTAGAAAGACAGCGTCTTAAAACTTTTCTATAAAACCTTTTCCTCAACCCTTTTGTGTTTGGAAAGACACAGATTTGTATCAGTGAGGTGGGCCTATGAAAATTATGCAAATGAAAGCAAAGGGGATTTACCAATGGCAGTCACTTAAATGCAGAATAGGCAGTATTGGTTGGAAAATAATATATATCTCAATTTAGTTGAGAAGTTTTCTAACAGTATAATTGAATATTATAAGATTCAGAAGCTAGAATATCAGTGCTAGATTTTGATGAACTCAGGAGAACCACACTTTTCTTTTTTCTTTAAATTAATTAGTTTATTTTTTATTAACATACAATGTATTATTAGCCCCAGGGGTACAGGTCTGTGAATCACCAGGTTTATATACTTCACAGCACTCACCATAGCACGTACCCTCCCCAATGTCCACAACTCTACTACCTTCTCCCTAACCTCCCCCACCCCTGGCAACCCTCAGTTTGTTTTGTGAGATTAAGAGTCTCTTATGGTTTGTCTCCCTCCCAATCCCATCTTGTTTCATTTATTCTTTTCCTAGTCCCCAAACCCCCTACGTCACATCTCCACTTCCTCCTATCAGGGAGATCATATGATAGTTGCCTTTCTCCGATTGACTTATTTCGCTAAGCATAATACCCTCTAGTTCCATCCACATCGTTGCAAATGGCAAGATTTCATTTCTTTTGATGGCTGCATTGTATTCCATTGTGTATGTATACCACATCTTCTTTATCCATTCATCTGTTGATGGACATCTAGGTTCTTTCCATAGTTTGGCTATTATGGATTTTGCTGCTATAAACATTCAGGTACATGTGACCCTTCGGATCACTACATTTGTATCTTTAGGGTAAATACCCAGTAGTGCAATTGCTGGGTCGTAGGGTAGCTCTATTTTCAACTTTTTGAGAAAACTCCATGCTGGGAGAATCACACTTTTCAAAGGGGAGAATTTAAAATAGTCTTTAGAACTTAATTTTGGGTATAGGCCTTATAGTTAATTAAGTGTAAATTTGAAATAGTTAAATAAATTAATTTTGTTCTTTTGTTATTAAATTTATATACATATACATCACGGTAACTGGGTGGCTCCGTTGTTAAGGGTCTGCCTTTGGCTCAGGTCATGACCCCAGGGTTCTGGGATATGTCCCCATCGGGCTCCGTGCTCAGCAGGAAGCCTGCTCCTCTCTCTCCCACCTCCCCTGCTTGTGTTCCCTCTCTTACTGTCTCTCTGTCAATTAAATAAATGAATAGAATCTTAAAAAAAAAATATGTATAAGTATACATGGAAGAACAATGGACAGTGGAGTAATTCTAGGTGAATTAAGGAACAGTTCTATAAGAATCCATTTACTTCACTTTGACAAATTCAGGGCACTAAACATTCTTCACAAATTCCTTGTAAAGTAACTCATAATCCCATTGTAAAATTAATTAATCATCTGTAGCATGTTCCTCCAATGACATGGAAAGTCATTATCATTATACATGATTAGCAATGTGATCAGTCATCTAGGGAGGTAAAGTTTAAGGAAAGTAATTATTTGAAGAATGTCAACCATTGTTAAATTAGGAATTTCTGTGATTATTCAGATCTGATTAGCATGAAATAGAAATCACAAATGTGATACTGATTCAATAGAGAAATGAATATATTTGCTTGTTTTTGTTCTGTGTTCTTAACTGTCAGAAATGTTACGTCTTAAAACAAATTATAGTCACATCATGTTATTCTGGAGTTGTTAATATAAATTTACATTAAAAAGTGAGAAAGGGGGGCACCTGGGTGGCTCAGTGGGTTAAAGCCTCTGCCTTCGGCTCGGGTCATGATCTCAGGATCCTGGGATCGAGCCCCACATGGGGCTCTATGCTCAGCAGGGAGCCTGCTTCCTCCTCTCTCTCTGTCTGCCTCTCTGCCTACTTGTGATCTCTGTCTGTCAAATAAATAAATAAAATCTTAAAAAAAAAAGTGAGAAAGGTAATATGCAATAAAATGACCAAAACCAAAACACTATCTTCACAAAGCTTTGGGATGTATTTACCACTTGAAAGTGGAAAATAACTGAAATGAGTTTAGAAAGTAACCCTGTAGGTGACAGGACTTTATTTGGTTGTAGAGCTAGGCTGTGAACTGACTTTTCAACTGACCCAATGCCAACATGTGTTGCCTTGGAATGTTATCTATGACGGGAGAAAAATGGATTCTGGACGATTCTGAGTCCTGTAACATATTTTAGGAGATTGAGGTAACTTAATGAAAAAGTTGTATCCTATAAGTTTTCTTATGAATATTTAAGGCAACTGTGTTAATTATATATCGAACTATACTATGTCCTGACGATACCAGTTTAGGAGTTTGGAGCTCATCCTAGCCATGTCAGAATTTTAGGATTTCTAATTTATTAAGAGGTCAGAAATGTGTGGAAAAGAAATTTGAACGATAGACTCTAAGTAATTTTTTCTTATAAAATCTTTTTTAGCTCCTTTAAAAAATACAGTAATGGTATTTTAATAGAGATAATTATATTTCTTCTTAGGATGATTTTCTTTCTTCTGTGAATTCAAAACAGTGAATACTGTAGAAGGTCATCCATCTTAGGCAAAGCCAATGATTTTAGAAATAGGTTTTCACTAACAAAAAACCGTATTCAACATTGGTCATGTTTTTAATGTTTGATTCCTGTCTGAGTTCCTTGAAATGGAACACTTATTTAACATTTATTTAACACATATTTCCCACAGACTTTTCATAAAGACCTCCCGTAGGAGATACAACTATAGATTTAATGGTTAACAGTGTTTAGGACTAATATTTATTCAATTCTGCTATGTGTTATTTTATAGATTTGAAAACAGATTTCGAGACGTTTGGTTACTTGCCCAAAGTCAGCTAACAAATTAAAAGCTGAGATTCAATTATGGAATTTTTTTTATGCCAAGACTTTTCATATACAGTAGTATCTTATGTTTAAAAGTTCAGTTTAAGTATTTAAAACCTTAGTGGGAAATATAGATTGCCCTATATCACAAAAATAAATTTGTTGTTAATAAATGATGTGGAAGTTCACTTGTGGAAACGATACAAAGATATTTTCAAAATGGCCAGTAGAGGTCAGCACTTAGTTGCTGTATGGGATACAACAATTCTATCCTTTCAGGGTTTTTTTTTTTTCCTAGATTGCATTTAGGTGTTAAATATTACTGCAGTGTATTGCATATCCATTATAGGTGAAAAGCATTTTAGTAGCTGTCATATTAATGTGATATGACTTAATAAAAAGTGCTTCTTTTTGCTAAAAGCTTCATTTTGCTTTTCTCTTAACGATACAGTTTTAATAAAAAAAAGATAAAATTATCTTCTTCTCCAGTTTACTTCTCCTTTAAGAATTTTCAAAATATGTGTTTATACTTTATTTTTTTAAAAGATTTTATTTATTTGACAGAGATCACAAGTAGTCAGAGAGGAAGGTAGCGAGAGTAGGGGGAGGCAGGCTCACCGCAGAGCAGAGAGCCTGATGTGGGGCTCGATCCTAGGACCCTGAGATCATGACCTGAGCCAAAGGCAGAGGCTTTAACCCACTGAGCCACCCAGGCGCCCCTATACTTCATTCATTAGGAAAAATTTGTGCATGTTTTAATGCATGCTCCATTCTTAATTTCTTTGAAAATTCATATTGCAAATTACTGTATTTTAAAAGATTTATGGGACACTTTGTTACATATGTATTTCTTACACCTTAATGAAACTGCCTAATTGATATTTTTGTTACTTTTACCAGACCTAATTGATAATTTTGTTACTGTTACTTGTTCTAACACTTCATTAAGGTGTTAGAAATACATATGTAACACAGTGTCCCAAGGAACTACTAATATTTTAGTTCCTTGAGGGCAGATACTGTACTGCTTTTAATCTCAGCTCCTACTACAGTACTCCTAAAGTAAATATTTGGTAAATGTTTATTGATGGACTGTGTAGAGGCACAAAAATAGTGAATTCACTGGGAGTATGAATCCTAACTTCATAAGTTTGAAACTTTAGCTTTTGGGCACGTTATTAAATTCAAACCTTAATTTCCACATCTTTGTAAAAGAGGTGTAATAAAAACCTTAGAGGGTTTCCAACACACTAAATTAAATAATATGTATAAAGTTCCTGTTACATCATAAATAATAGGTACAGCTATTGTTATTTTTAGCATTGATCACTAATAATTATTACTAGTACTAATGGTAGTGGTGATAGAAGTAGGACTGTATCCCTGGAAGGCTGACCAACTCTGGGATTGTGTATAGTGTGGAAGTTTTGCTTTCTGCTGTGCCAGCATGAGCGCATGAGTGAGATTACACAGTTTGGATTGTGGTTGAAGGTTGTGGTATGGGCCTCTTAGACCATCATTTTTCTCATTTTGTAACTGAGGAACTAAGGAACCCAAGCCAGAGATTGCAAGTCAGAGTAGGCAACGTCCAGAATATATCATTCCTGGGCTCAGTGCTCTAGACAATGCTGCTGAGCTTCCCGAGGTATCAAACAGCCATGAACCAAGTTATTTCTTATAGTCAAGTAGGTATGTGTATGTGTGTGAGCGAGAGATTGGCTGACTCATTGCCCATCAGTGAACATCTGATCGTGGTCCTTGTGTCCCCCCCAGCATTTAAGAGCATCATTCATCTGCACTGTTAGTTTCTGCTTCTGAACGGTCTATAGATTTTCTTACCTTCTGTGTGCATCTTATTTCTTCCTCTGCTAGACTGTGTATCACCCACATGTTAGTATAATCTTTAGGTAACTGTCTCAATAAGTGCTATCTGTGGAGACTATGGGAAATATTTAAAATGGTAGACTTAGCAAAATTCTGAACTTGAGTCCTGCTTTTGTAATACTTACCTTTAAGTTTTGGTTACTCTTCTTTCACAGCCTGGCTACAGGACCAGACCTCTGGGTTTTGCTTTCTCCAATATATGTTAACTGTGTCAGAGCAAAAATTATTTAAGGATAATTACAAAGCAGCCTCCTGTGCATCTTCCGGCACGTTCAGTGCATAAGACACTGAACTTGTTCTGATGGGCATGAAAGACTGAGTAGGCTATTCAAGATCAGTCGGGAGTTTCTCCTCCTTCTCCTCCTCCTTTTAAAATTTTAAGATATTTATTTGAGAGCACACAAGCAGGGACAGAGGGAGAGGGAGAAGCAGATTTCCCACTGAGCAGGGAGCCTGATGCAGGGCTTGATCTCAGGACCCTGAGATCATGACCTAAGCTGAAGGCAGACACTTAACTGACTGAGCCACCTAGGTGCCCCTATTTATTTATTATTTTAGAGAAAAAGTACAGGGTGGGGAGGGACAGAGGGAGAGAGAGAAAGCGTCTCAAGCAGACCCCCCTCTGAGCATGGAGCCTGTCTCGGGGACTTGATGCCATGACCCTGAGATCATGACCTGAACTGAAATCAAGAGTCAGATGCTGAACCAAAAGAGCCACCCAGGTGCCCCTAGGATGTGAAAATTTTTGAGGATTTTAATCGTATTTGTTGTCAAATTGTTTTTCAGAAGCTAAGTTTGTGAATCAAGCCTGTATGTATCTGAATGTTTGCTTCACTATATTCTGGCTAGCATTGGCATGCCATATAAAACATATATAAAAGTTGAATAAACTTGGCCAAACCTTTTGGCTGGAGCTGAACTGAAGTCTTCTTCCTCTTTGAAGTATTTGTTTCTAGGCTGAAAATAAATGCAAAAACTTTTGGGTCAGGGCTGAGGCCAGAGGCAGAGTAAGAGAGAGAGAGGGATAATGATGAGAAGGAATCAATTCCTCCTCACTCATAACTTCTTTTTAAAAGTATTTTTAAGGCAGGTCGCCTGGGTGGGTTCAGTGGGTTAAGCCTCTGCCTTCTGCTCAGGTCATGATCTCGGCATCCTGAGATCGAGCCCTGCATGGAGCTCTGTTTGGTGGGGAGCCTGTTTCCCCCTCTCTCTCTGACTGCCTCTCTGCCTACTTGTGATCTCTCTCTCTGTCAAATAAATAAAACCTTTTAAAAAATAAAAGTATTTTTGGGGCACCTGGGTAGCTCAGTGGGTTAAGCCTCTGCCTTCAGCTTGGGTCATGATCTCGGAGTCCTGGGATCGAGTCCCACATAGGGCTCTCTGCTCGGCGGGGAGCCTGCTTCCCTCTCTCTCTCTGCCTGCCTCTTTGCCTACTTGTGATCTCTCTCTCTCTGTCAAATAAATAAATAAAATATTTTTAAAAAAAAGTATTTTTTTTCCATTTTATTTATTTTTTCAGCGTAACAGTATTCATTGTTTTTGCACAACACCCAGTGCTCCATGCAAAACGTGCCCTCCCTATTACCCACCACCTGTTCCCCCAACCTCCCACCCCTGACCCTTCAAAACCCTCAGGTTGTTTTTCAGAGTCCATAGTCTCTTATGGTTCGCCTCCCCTTCCAATTTTTTTTTTTTTTATAAACATATAATGTATTTTTATCCCCAGGGGTACAGGTCTGTGAATCGCCAGGTTTACACACTTCACAGCACTCATGATAGCATATACCCTCCCCAATGTCCATAACCCCCTCCCCCTCTCCCAATCCCACCTCCCCCCAGCAACCCCCAGTTTGTTCTGTGAGATTAAGAGTCATTTATGGTTTGTCTCCCTCCCAATCCCACCTTGTTTCATTTATTCTCCCATCCCCCTATCCCCCCATGTTGCATCTCCATGTCCTCATATCAGGGAGATCATATGATAGTTGTCTTTCTCCGATTGACTTATTTCACTAAGCATGATACCTTAAACATTGAAAAAGGTTATAAATATAGCACAAAGACTTTTTTTCTCCTTGAACATGGGAATAAATGAAAAATATTTATTGCTCCCCAATACTTTAGTGCATATTTCTCATGAAAAAATATATTCTCCTAGCTAAGCACAGTATAAGCAAGAATCATGAAATTAGCATTGATATATTACTATCCCCTATTAATCATGTGTTATGTTTCACTAAATACATTAACATCCCTTATAGCAGAAGAGCATGTTCAAAATCATAGGTTACTTTTATTTATTATTTTTAATTTTTATTTTTTTATTAACATATACTATGTTATTAGTTTCAGAGGTAGAATTTAGTGATTCATCAGTTGCATATAACATCCAGTGCTCATTACATCAAGTGCTCTCCTTGATGCCCATCACAGTTACCCCACCTCCCCACCTCCCCCCAGCAACTCTCAGTTTGTTTCCTATAGTTGAGAGCCTCTTATGGTTATGGTTTGTCTTCCTTTCTGTTTTTTTTTTTTCCATTTTATTTATTTTTTCAGCATAACAGTATTCATTGTTTTTGCACAACACCCAGTGCTCCATGAAAAATGTGCCCTCCCCATTACCCACCACCTGTTCCCCCAACCTCCCACCCCTGACCCTTCAAAACCCTCAGGTTGTTTTTCAGAGTCTATAGTCTCTAATGGTTCGCCTCCCCTTCCAAATTCTCTTTTATTTATATCAATTTGGAACAGTTTCCCACTCTCAATTTTAATGATCTTGATGCTTTTGGAGGGTACAAGTTGTTATTTTATAGAATGTTCCTCAGTTCTGGCTTGTCTGATTTTTTTTTTTTTAGAATTATGTTTACGTCATACCTCTTGCAAAAATATCGAATGTGATCCTCTATTCTTTTCACTTACATTTTACCAGGAGGCATAGGATTTGGTTTGTTCTATTTCTGATATTGTTAATGTTGATGGCTTAAAGTGGTGTTTGCTAATTGTCTCCACTATAAAGTTATTCTCCGTAATAAGTATTTGGTGGAGAGATACTTTGAAACTATGTAAATATCCTGTTCTTCATGATCCTACCTTCCTTCTTTCCTTCTGTCCATTTGTCAGTCATTTCTTTGGACCACATCTCCCCCTTTCCCTTTGGCCTGTGTTAGTACAGAGCTGTTTGAGACAAGGCACAGTTTTTAAATGCTCTTAAGAGCCCTAGTGGATTTTAGCTGAAAGACCAGACCTCTTGGTTCATTCAGAGAAATCCTACAAGTGTTGAATTGTTCAGCCTTAACCTGGGAGAAATGGAGATGCTGAGATTTGGTGGTGGTTCTTCATTTTTAACCTAGAATTTCTTCATCCAAGTCCTAAATCACATCCACACTGTCTCTTTCCAGTTGCTAGTGTTTATAAGGGGCTGAGAAAAAACAGCTCAGCCTCATGGGCTCCCAACCAGTTGGGGCAGGTCCTGTGAGAATGTATACTCTTGAAATCACTGATTCCCCAGATATAAGAACTGGGGCTAGGCAATTTACTAGAAAAACAGAACACAGGTGCCACATTCACTTTCTATCTCAAATTAGAAAGGGGCTCAGGAAAAGTTACCTTGATTCCATTAGTAGACTAATACCTTCTTCTTCACCCTAGCTTGATTTTCTCATTGTGAACTGTTATCCTTCATCTTTGTTCTTTGGAGGAACAGGGAGTACTGGATTCCATTTTAGTTGGCAGTGGGGGTACTGGTAGAGGGGGCAGAGAGAGCTAGTGATTGTGGGCAGGTGGAAGAGGGATGATGTACCCTGACTTTCCTGGCAGGGTTAGCCACAGGGTTTCCTTTCTGGAGGAATACCGGTAGTTCTTGACTGGTGGGCTTCAAGGTGGAGGAGAGGCCAGGGGTGGCCAATCTGGGTGCAGTGAACAGACTGTTTAAATCCTACCCTGACAGATGTTAGTATGTTAGTATGTTATTGTTAGTATGTTGTTAGTATGTTACTGTTATAGCTTGTGCTAGAAATCTATGGATGTTACACTGAGAAAGTAATTTTTCTGGTGCGATTTTTCTCGGTTCTCTGATGTCTTCTCATGGATCATTAATTTTTAAAAATTGTTTTTGATAGCTACCACAATGTTTGAAGCTGGAAAGGACAAAGGTAACCCAGATGAATTTGCTGTGGCACTTGACGAAACTCTTGGAGACTTTGCGTTCCCAGATGAATTTGTCTTTGATGTTTGGGGAGTCATTGGTGATGCAAAACGAGAATGACGGTGACGTGGATGATCCATCTCTGGAGAAATGAACTTTCTTTTTAAAAATATCCATAAGATCTGATTTTTAGACACTGTTACAGACTCTGGTTTGGTCTGATGTATATGAATACATTCTTTGAAATATACTTTTGGTTTCTTGGTACCTTTTAATGTGGTTGCAGATGTGGTATGCTTAAAATAAATCACCTAAACTATGATCAGTTTTAATATTCATTCAAGAGTCTTTTAAAAGTAAGTTTTAGGAACTATTTCTAGAGAGGATTTTGCTCCCCATAAGCATCTGTGTTTTCTTTTCCACCCACATGCAAGTAGCTGATTGTAATAGCTCTGTAGCTCTTTTTAAAAATATTAATGCAGGGAAATTGGGATTAGAGTATGATTTGCCTCTGAGCATCTTCATTTTTGTTATGCCAGCCTGATCTAGGTGTGTTCAGGAAGTCAAGTGTGAATTATGCCCACTCTGGGTCTAGAAAGCATTTTTTTTTTTTAATCCACTGAGTAAGGGGAGGAAGAGTCCTACAGCCTCTTGATATCTGTGGCCTTCTTTCTTCTTAAAGCAAGGACTGATTTACTTATTTTTTTTTTGGTTCTTTGTAATTGCTCCTTTTAAAAAACTTATTAAAATCTATTATACTGTGTATGTGTTTGCTTGTCTGGAAGAAGGGTGGAAAAGGCAGATAGGGTAGAAAGCACTTAAATTTGATTTTTTTTAAAAGCAGTTCTTAAAGCATTCTTTTTCCACTCATACCCATTTTTATGTTATGCTTCATAAGCACTCCAGGGAAGGTTTTTATAGTCTTTGTAGAACTTTTCTTTTGGAAGATATTTACTCAGAAAATAACTGTGTTTGAGAACTTTTTTGGGGGGGGGGGTGAAAGAGCAACGTTTTAAGCCCCCTAAACTTTAGAGGAGATGCTATCAGAAATCAATTTCCCTCAGTGGAAAAAAAGGAGGACGGGAGGAATTGAGAAAATATATTAGTCTATTATTTTAGAGTTCTAACGTACTTTCTCTAAAACCTTACATTATTGAGAAAATTGAGGGCAAATGACTGTCTTATCACTCTTATATGACATTTTATGGCTGTCAGAGAATGGAAATGAATGGTTTCAGCATAGATCATTTAATAAGGCAGAGCATGGTATGACCGAGCATTCTTCTAAAGTGTTAGATGGAAAATGTTGTGTGCTGCCATGGTAATCAGAAATAATGACCCGCGAGGGCTGTATTCCAGGAAATCAGAAGTAGTTCCCTTTTCATGGTGAGTTAATGCTTCGGTAACTGTTGTTTTCCCGCACAACTTTACTTTTGCTAACATCCACTCCTCTTTCACAGAAGTTTAATGCTTTGAGCAGATACTCTTGTCTCATTAATCTGAGACGTGTACAGAAGCCCTGTTTTAGTCATTAATGTGTAACTAAAGGAGTTAGAACATGGATTGTCTTAATGTGCTTGCCCATCATTTGAAAATGGGACCCAACTCAGGCTGTAATTGGTTGTTATTCATTTCATGGATTTCTTTGGGAGCTCTCCAAATATCTATTAATTATTTTTTAAAAATTATTTTCAATTTTTGATTTTAATTTCTATTTTTAAGTTATCTACCGATTCTTAATACCACCCCTCTTAGGAGGACACCCAAAAAGTTGATATTTCTGAAGATGAGAAAGTTGAGACCCATAGGAGCACTTTAGTTTAACAAAAAAAAATTTCCTGGTACTAGATGTTAGATTTGAAATGAAGAGTCATTGTTTATTGTTGATGGATGTCTTTTTCCTCCTTCATTTTTGGGCATGCAGGAAGACTGACACTGATTCTCTGTGATTTATGGAATCTTATATTCACAAAGTGAGCTCTGCTCACCATGATTTTTCTAGAATCTTGACATGAAGGTACCAGTGTCCATGTACAGTGGTAACTCTACTTGCCTGTTAGGGTTAAATGGTAGTTATCATCATTTAGGGCTTCAGCTGGGCACAGGTTCTTTAAGCCTAATAGGTTTTTCCTTGAAATGTCTTTCTCTCTCACCTCTGTTGCTAAGCTGATATCAAGGTCAGTTTCTTTGTATTATTTTGTTCCCTTCCCTGAAAATATATCTGTTCGTGAACTTTCTGCCATTCGGTAACTCTCCGTGCGCAAAAAGAGCAAGGTCTCATTTTAGTTGTTACCGTCTACAGTGTGGGCTACCCTTCTACCCTTCTGCTACAATGAGACAAGTCTATTTTTTTTTCATTAAACATGCTATTTCACTGATACCAGTAAACATTTCTAGAAGGCCTCTGTTGTTTTATTTTGTTATTTGTTATTTTATTTGTTATTTTGTTTTTTTTCCCCCAGTAGAGGAAGACTATTTTATTTTTGATTTCCCTCCATGCAAAATTGCATTTTTCAGGGGCCACTAAGAGCACACTGTATGTTCTGTGTGGCAGAGTATGTAGGTGGAGACCGATCGTTGGGCTCGGTGGGGTCTTGAACATAACTTACTCCTGATCAAGTGTACACATTCTGATGATTCCAAATAGGTATATTTTGGGTTTCTGTGATGTTTCAAAAATATATAATTACATGATGTGAAACTTTTTAAGAATTCAATGATAAAAGCACTAATCAGTTAACCTCTACTTGGGGCTGCTGTATCCAATATTGTAATGTTAACAGGTAATTAAAGATAACTTAATTTTTCCAAATGACTATTTTGCTGTGTTTCCCCCATATCTTTAACAAATAGAGATTTTTTCCAAGTAAAGCACACTTTCTTTTTTTTCTTTTCTTTTTTTTTTTTTTTTTTAAAGCACACTTTCTTTAGGTCCATGTTATTGCTAGACCTTCATCAAGTCTAGAGAGAGCCTTCTTGGCATCCTTTAGTTATCATTGCCTCTCTAGCATAGTTGCAAAATGAATTTCATCTGCAAATAGAGTTTTCAAAATAATGGTTCTTCTAAATAGGACACAGTTATCTGCCAAAGATGTAAAAGATCGGTCATATAATGACCCTTTCACCCTCTGATACATCTAGAAATATATGAATACTGATAGCATTGTTATTATTTTGGTGGAAGTAATGGGTTAGAAGGACTGTTCAGTGTTCTACCCAAGCTATGAGTGAATAAAAAGATAGGAGATGCTGTTCAGCTCACAGTCCCAAGAACTAATGCTTTGTGTAAAATGTACATTTATTATCTTCTTGACACAGATTGAAAGGTACATCTGAGTAATTATAAGTCCTTATGCATGTCATGGTTATAAAATGTTTCTAAGATTTTGAAGTGTACAAATGGCACAGACTGTCCCTACCTCTTACCTGAAAATCTAGTTCTAAGAAAAGATTCATGGTTATTATCTGCTGGGAGAGTGAAAATCGCATATGACATCCTTATCTCAATTTGAGATGTTAAGCTTCTGTAAAACTTAAGTATAGCCACAGATATTTTTAAAGCCATAACAAAAAGAAAATAAATTTTCTGATAGTTTTAAATATTTTATATTTTGAACTATTTGTGTCATGCAATGGTATGGACTCTATGCAGGTAAAATTTTCTGTTTTGGGAGGAAAAAAACTTCAGTCCTTTGTAAAAATCATAGCATATACTTTAAAATGTTTTTGAGGTTGAATTTTGGAAATTTACTAATTTGCAAAATTATAACTTATATTTTATTTAAAACTTTACTGTATTTCTACGTATAGATTGTACAAATGTTTATGTATTGATCAAAGAGTGAATTATTGTAGAGGCATAATTTATAATATTTAAAATACAACTCCTTAAAATAACCTTTTCATGAAAAAAATGATGAATGTTTTTAAGAAAAAAATTTTCGGGGTTTTAAACGTTTGACTTTTTAGTTTTATTTGAATAAATGATTCAGGGATAACACAAGTAAATGTCTAGGTATTTTTTTTTTATTTTTAAAGATTTTTTTATTAGAGAGGGTGCGCGCTCGCACCGGATGGGGGAGGGGCAGGAGGAGAGGGAGTAGCAGACTTCCTGCTGAGCAGGGACCCAGACATGGGGCTCAATCCCAGAACCCTGGTATCATGACCTGAACCGAAGGCAGATGCTTACCTGACTGGGCCACCCAGGTGCCCTGGCCTTTATGTTTTTAATACATTTTGGTATTTTTTTTCTCAATGTGTTTCATATGAGGTATAATCTCTAAGGTCTCTTAGTTTTAAAATCCCAAAATTAAGTGTTTTGATTCAGTAAAAATATATGAGCCATGCACTGCCAGAATACTCTAAGGTAAAATAGTCATAAGTTGTTTCTGCTTATAAAATAGAGGTTTACCCAGGGTGACATTTTCTTCTTTCTTCAACCAATTTTATGGCAGTAGTTTCCAAACAATAGCATAAGTAGAAGAAATACCAGCCCGTAGCTCTTAGGTGGTTATGCCTTTTGGATTCATTTCTCCTTGGTGCATTTTGAAGGCTCTCTTAGAGCTGTTAGAAATCCTTAAAAATATGCTAATTCCAACTGTTGGGGGGTGGGGTCCAGGAATCTGCATTTTGACCCATCCTCCAGATGATTCCAATGGAAGTGAATCCTAGACCTTTGCTTTGAGATCCCTGACAATCAGGACCAGCACTGGGTAGGAACAATAGACATGACTTCAAGAACTCACCATCTGTCAAGATAGAGATTTCAAAGAGCTCTCCAAGAGGATTAGGTAAGTGCTAAAATGGATGTAAAATCGTATGGGAAGAAGCTATATATGACAGTAAGATTTCTTTTAATTTCACCAAGTGGGTGATTTTCTAAATGTAAACTGGTATGCTAGAGAACTTTGTTCTTGGAGAAGTAGACTTCCCAATTGTACTATGGATTAATCCACGTGATAGTTTGGCCTTTGTTTACATGTAATATCTGATGCCTACCAGTGATATGAATAAATATTGGCTCTTTATCTTGCTGTTATTAGGTATTCTCTTCTAGTTTTGTAGATAAAGATCCTCTTAGACACGTTTTTTAGAGTGGGATTGATATGCATGATGACTGATCTCTCTCAATGGGAGTAACCTGTGGTTATGCTATGGTTTTGATCATGGAGAAACTAAGCTTATAAAAATGCTGCTTGTAGTCTCCTTGTGTGGATTTTTTTCTTAGGTTCCTTCATGTAGGGGGTAGAGTGAATATGATTCATGTTTCATTATCTTATGTGTCATCTAAAAATATGTTGGGAATAATATTTATGATTAAGACAATTGTAGATCCAACGAATGAATTTAGCTTTGAAAAAGTGGTTTCTCTAAGAATTTCTACCCCCCTCATTCAGATGTTGTTATAAAAATAACTTGATATAATTTACATTTTATTTTTATGGCTTTCCAGTGAAAAGTAAATAGAGATATAAAAATTGGAGTAAACCAAACTCTTCCCCATAAAGCAAAAGGAATACTTTTTCTTCTGCAATGGCACTGGAGAAAAATGAGGAAGTAAAATCCTGCAAGGTTAAGGAATGGTGGAAGAACTATAGGATGAGTTAGCTTTGGGAAAAGGAAGATGGGAACATTGTTGCCGTCTTCCTATAATATCCTTCCCTCTTCTCCATGCATCCCTTCCTGGGTCTTCTCTACTCACTTTCCATCCATGGGTCCCCAGGCCTCAGACTCTACCCTCTTTTCAGAGGACTCATCTCTTCCTGTGGCTTTAAGCATCTTTATATTTACAACTTCCAAACACATCTCCCATTTATATCCCACTTCTGAGCTCTATACTCAGATGTTCAACTGATCCCTTGACATCTCAACTTGTGTGTCAGAACTTGAACATGTCCAGGATGAAACTTAAAATTTTTTTAGGGAAGGGAGAAGGACAGAGGGGGAAGGAGGGGGCATGGGGCTTGATCTCACAACCCTGAGATCATGACCGAGCCAGAATTGAGTGGGACACCTAACTGACTAAGCCACCCAGGCGGCACCCAAGTTTTTTTTGTCTTATTGTCTTCAATTTTCTCTGACAGAAAGTGGCATCATGATTCACTGTTTCTTTCTTCACCCACTATGTCTAATTCTGCAGCAAGTTCTTTTTGTTGTATCTCTGGAAATATCTCCCAAATATCTACTTCTTTCTTGTTTCAGTGTTACCTGTTCATTCCATGCCTCTTTTCCATTTGGGCTGCTGCTTCAGACTCTGCACTGCTGTCCCACCTTCCACTCCTGCCTTCCTCCATCTGGTAATGTGAGTGCTCTGAAAACATTGATTGCAGGCCGTGAGTGTTCAGCTTTCTTGAAAATGAAAATGTCCGGGTCTCATTGTTTTCTTCTCTGGAGGGACTTAACCTTATGCTCATTTTTATCTTTGAGGGAAGGGGCACTAGTTTTTGGATGATTCTGCTTCTGCTAAAGGGCTCACAGAGACTAAAGGCTGTATGCATGTGTTGGGGAAAGGGAGAGAGATGTCTTTAAAGGTCGTAACAGAGGAGGATGGTGCCATGTTTTCTTGTAGGCTTGTGATGGCTTGATAGAGTGTTTAGACCAACTGGAACAAGAGCCTTCCAAACATTCCTGGTGTCTCATCATTGCAGAGGCAGTAAGACGCACAGTTATGGGTGGTGTGTGAGTACCCAATGCCCTTGTGGAAGCTTGAGTCATTGAGCAGAGCCCATCAGCCTTCATAGAATCAGCACTTCCCATCCCCTATTTGTTTCTGTTAGTGTTTGTCCATAGTTTTGCCCATTATTGTATAACAGGAGAGTCAACTCATCAGCCCAAATCTCTGGCTTATTCCTGTGGATGCCCTGTTCTCAGATTTTTTTTTTTTTTCCATTTTGGGCAATGACCTGACCCACACATAAACTGTAGAAAAGAGAGACAGTCCCTTGCTTTTGTCTAGTGGAGTGTTGGGGGGAACCTTTGCTTTTATACTTGGAAAGATGAACTGAACCAGCACAATAGCTTTGATGGGAACATAGACATTTTTGCTAGATGCTAATGGGATCACACCACTTCCCTTCCAGCTTTTTTATAGTGGCCTTCAAAGCCCTACCCATGTCATTCACCATACTCATCCCAACTCGGTGCTCTGGTTACATTGAACTTGCTTTTCACTTCTAAGTTATTCCTTTCTTAGAGCTTTTTCGCTTGCTGTTTTCTCTGTATTTTTTTTTTTTAAGATTTTATTTATTTATTTGACAGGCAGAGATCACAAGTAGGTAGAGAGGCAGGCAGAGAGAGAGAGGAGGAAGCAGGCTCCCCGCAGAGCAGAGAGCTTGATGTGGGGCTCGATCCCAGGACTCTGGGATCATGACCTGAGCCGAAGGCAGAGGCTTTAACCCACTGAGCCACCCAGGCGCCCCGCTGTTTTCTCTGTCTTGAACGCTTCCTCCTATTTGGATCGCCAGGTCCTTGTCATCCTTCATTTATTAGTGTAAATGCCACTTCTTTTGGCAAAGATGTTTTGACCTTCTTCCTCTCCATATTCTTGATTTCAGTCCTTGTTTGTTTTCATCTTAGCTCATCATTATTTTAAATTATTAGTTTTTATTCTGTATTTCCCATTTGAATATCAGCTTCTTGGGAGTGGGGTTGCTTATATCTCTCACTGTTATACCCTGGGCACTTAGCATGGAATCTGGTATATATTAAACACTAACAAAATAATCATTGATGAGGAACTTTAGCAAAGTTGAATGCCTACTGTGTGCTCAATTGCTGGAAGTAGACCAACTCACTTAATCTTCAGCAACCCCTTGAAGGAGGTAATGCTTATTTTCATTTTAAAGATGAAGAAACAGGTCCAGAGAAATGAAATAACTTGCTCTAAGGCAAATGTTTCATTAGTGGCAAAGACAGGATTTGAACCCAGTTTTAAGTCCTGAGCTCTTTTCCAAATTGATCCTGTTAATACTTTACCAGAGAGCAATGTTCTGAGTCACTCAACTGAAGAAAGCTGTGGAGGGGATTCAAGCTGGGAGAACAAGTTTGCAGATTCAGTTAGCTGCTGTTGTCAGCCTGAGTAAGGGAGCAGCTACTCTGAGGTTAGGCCAAGAAATGGACTTAAATGGTGAGTGCTGGATTTTAGGTTAGAAACCATGTGCTGAAAGAGTTTAGTGGTTCTTTAGGTTAAAAAAAATTATAACTGGCAATAGTTAAGTCTGGATTTAAAAAAAAAAACATGGTAGTCACTGGCTTAATACGTTCTTCCTGGTGTAACTAAAGAAAAAGAAAGATTAAGAAAGTTCTTGACCATTCTTAGAGAATGAGGATAAGTCTTAGAAATCCTTCAAATATGGTTAAATGATTTTGTGGTTTAGTTGTTTTGACTTGGGTTGTGGGTATTTTGCTTCTGGAGTCATTATTGTTTCAGAAAACTACTGAGGGATGATTACTGCGTTCTTTGGTTTTTTTTTTTTAATATTGTGAAACAAATTTGAATAAAGCTGCTTGTTATCAAATGCTGTGTGCCATTTACTGTTTGAGAATATAATTAGCATTTGAGGTTTCATGGAGCATGGAATCTTGTCATTAACCATTTTTAAGACTAAGATACTTGAGTTCTGAGAAATGAATTGGAAAGTTACATTGCTCCAAAAGTCCATTTCTGGAAAAAAATTCTAATGTGTATGCCAAAGGGATGAGTTTACAGAGATGATTATAAATACCCTGAATATATTCCCTGTTCAGTTCTTTTCTATACAGAAGAGTGGTCAGTTTCAACATATTAACTTGTGAGTTAGTGAGTAATGAATATTTGTGAAGCTTCCCTCAATCTTAAACCCAAAGTAAGACTATTTGTAACTGTAGTAATTTATTTATTTATTTTTTTTTAAAATATTTTATTTATTTGACAGAGAGAAATCACAACTAGGCAGAGAGGCAGGCAGAGAGAGAGGAGGAAGCAGGTTCCCTGCGGAGCAGAGAGCCTGATGCGGGGCTCGATCCCAGGACCCCGGGATCATGACCCGAGCCGAAGGCAGAGGCTTTAACCCACTGAGCCACCCAGGCGCCCCATGTAACTGTAGTAATTTAAAAAATGAAACCAATCATGTACCTTTCCGGAGGATCTTTAAATAATCTTGAAAAAAATAAATGAGGGCCAAGGTGTGCCTTTGTGACTCAGTGAAATGTCCAACTCTTGATACCAGCTCAGGTCTTGATCTCAGGGTTGTAAGTTTAAGCCCTGTGTTGAACCTTCTTTTTTTAAATTTTTAAAGATTTTATTTATTAATTTGACAGAGCACAACAGGAAGAACAGCAGGGGGTGGGGAGAGAGAGAGAGAGAGAGAGAGAGAGAGAAAGAGAGAGAAAGAGAGAGAGAATGAGAATGAAGCTGTTTCCTCACCCAGGTGGGGAGCCTAATATGGGGTTTGATTCCAGGACCCCAGAATCATGACCTGAGCCGAAGGCAGACGCTTAACTGACTGAGCCACCCAGGTGCCCCTTGAGCCTTCTTTAAAAAGAAAATGAGGTCCAAGGAAATTCTGAAGAGATATACTGACTGAAATAGAGATAGGTGGTGTTTTCAGGACTGATCATTTTAAAATTCTACAGAGTATGTCTGTGACTCTCCTTTCTGACTTTTTTGGTAAACATTGCTAGTCACCTTGGTGTAATATTTTATAATACATTAATTCGCTTCCAGAAAGATTCCCCCAGGTGATATAATGCTCAGGAGACTACCCAGCTTTTCACCACCTTGTCACTTGATGGCAGAAGGGAATTCACCAGGCAGTTTAAAAAATTTACCTCCTCTGACCAGTAGGTGGCATTGCCTGTCCTTGTGGCTACCTCTTTTCCCTCTGCTGCTTCTGTAACCCTCAATACCAAGTCAGGTATTTTAAATTCTTCTTGTAACTGTTCTGACTTGTCCAGCCTGATTTTTGAGCTCTTTTGTAATTTTACTAAAGGTAACTTTTTTACAGTGGAAGTGTCTTGGAAACCTAGATAGTTTCTCCTCAGAATCTTGGAGTTTATATCATGTGGTCTGCGAGAGTGTTCAGAGCAAATGACTAATTTTACAAAACCAACCAAGGCTCTTCTAGATCTGAGAGGCAAAGAAATGACTGAGCACCGAAGTACTGTAGGAGGTGATTATGGTTAATATCCTGTGAAGGTTATAGACAGCTTCATACCAAGCATAAAATTAGGTACATTAAAAACTTTAAAACCTTAGTCATGACTTCAAAACTTTTAAACAAGTTTCAAGCAAACAGTTAATAATGAATTTGTTCTTTACCTGAATGAATAAAGCAAGAAATGGGCAGAGGACATGAACAGATATTTCTGCAAAGAAGACATCCAGATGGCCAACAGACACATGAAAAAGTGCTCCACGTAACTCGGCATCAGGGAAATACAAATCAAAACCACAATGAGATACCACCTCACACTAGTCAGAATGGCTAAAATTAACAAGTCAGGAAATGACAGATGCTGGCGAGGATGCCGAGAAAGGGGAACCCTCCTACACTGTTGGTGGGAATGCAAGCTGGTGCAACCACTCTGGAAAACAGCATGGAGGTTCCTCAAAATGTTGAAAATAGAACTACCCTATGACCCAGCAATTGCACTACTGGGTATTTACCCTAAAGATACAAACGTAGTGATCCGAAGGGGCACGTGCACCCGAATGTTTATAGCAGCAATGTCTACAATAGCCAAACTATGGAAAGAACCTAGATGTCCATCAACAGATGAATGGATAAAGAAGGTGTGGTATATATACACAATGGAATACTATGCAGCCATCAAAAGAAATGAAATCTTGCCATTTGCGACGACGTGGATGGAACTAGAGGGTATCATGCTTAGTGAAATGAGTTAATCGGAGAAAGACAACTATCATATGATCTCCCTGATATGAGGACATGGAGATGCAACGTGGGGGGTTAGGGGGATAGGAGAAGAATAAATGAAACAAGATGGGATTGGGAGGGAGACAAACCGTAAATGACTCTTAATCTCATAGAACAAACTGGGGGTTGCTGGGGGGAGGTGGGGTTGGGAGAGGGGGAGGGGGTTATGGACATTGGGGAGGGTATGTGCTATCGTGAGTGCTGTGAAGTGTGTAAACCTGGCGATTCACAGACCTGTACCCCTGGGGATAAAAATACATTATATGTTTATAAAAAAAAAATTGGAAGGGGAGGCGAACCATAAGAGACTATGGACACTGAAAAACAACCTGAGGGTTTTGAAGGGTCGGGGGTGGGAGGTTGGGGGAACAGGTGGTGGGTAATAGGGAGGGCACGTATTGCATGGAACACTGGGTGTTGTGCAAAAACAATGAATACTGTTACACTGAAAAAAATAAATATATATTTCAAAAAAATAAAGCAAGCTTCTTTATATTTAGTAATTAACATTGTGTGGATGATTCACATCATGAAAAGACCTTCTTTCCATAGAGATAGAATTCTGGCCAGATACTGATTTAAGTACTACTGTTTAAACAGCTGCCATTTGAACTAACTTGTCTTCTCTCTAATGTTGTTTACATTTAGGCAATTTGCCAATACTTACGAGGTACGATACTTTGTACTTATCATAGGATATTTTCCCCTTAATAATTGTATATCCTATCTATTATCAACTGATGTTATTCAGGACACTCATTAGCTACAGTTAAATGACATTTGTTGGAAACAAGACTTTTTAAAGTTGGAATTGTAAATTTTCCTGTAATTATAATACAGAACTGCTTCCTTATAGATCATCCTTGTCAGTTCAGATTCAGGGTCTATATGAGTAATTTCCTGCTGGTGTATGAAGTAGAGTGGCCCATGAAAGAAGCAGCTGGATCACAATTAAAAATACTTTATCTGGGCTTTATAACTGGTCACAGTATAATAGAGGCTCACAGGGAAGAGCAGAGATATTAAACGAAAGGGGAAGTTGGAAGGAATCAGTGGCTTCGAGAAAATGTCCTTTTATTAGACCTCCTGTTGCCTTGATAGTAAGGATTTCATAACCTCTGGAGCTTAGTAATTGATTCCAGGAAAAACATAGACAATTAGGTGGTGAATGTCAGTCATTAATCTATTGTTAGATTCCTTAATGTAGCTGATTTGTGGCTCATTTTTGCACTTCTGTTTATTTCCTCTGTCCGCAATATTTTATTAATATGGCATGTTCCACGTGGTTGAAACCAAATATACAAACCAAATGTTGGACTTGGATTTCACTAGCCTGTGAAAGACCATGTCTCTGATTGACACTCATAGAAGTCTATCTATGTGCCTAATTTTCTGCAGATCTGGGGGATTATGGTTCATCTCTTCAAGCTCTCCACTTCGAGCTTCCATCTCAATTGTCTTGGAGAGAGAGTGCCTCTCCTGATTGATGACCTGAGACCTCTCATTGTGCTTTGGTCTCTCTAGGTTGAATTTTATATAAGTTATCCTGTTAGTCAGGATTCAGTTACAGAGAACATAATCTGTCCTACTTTACTTTTTTCTGTACACAGAAAGTGATGTAATATGGGTTATTGGATAGGCCCCAAAGTTGTTAGGACTCAGGAGTTAAGTCTCTAGGCTGAGGAGGCAGACACAAGGATGAATTCCCAAAGCTTTCCTCCCCAACTGGGTTGCTGGTGGAGCTGGTGGAGTAAACCTGGCGATTCACAGACCTGTACCCCTGGGGATAAAAATACATTATATGTTTATAAAAAAAAAAAATTGGAAGGGGAGGTGAACCATAAGAGACTATGGACTCTGAAAAACAACCTGAGGGTTTTGAAGGGTCAGGGGTGGGAGGTTGGGGGAACAGGTGGTGGGTAATAGGGAGGGCACGTTTTGCATGGAGCACTGGGTGTTGTGCAAAAACAATGAATACTGTTACGCTGAAAAAACAAAACAAAACAAAACAAAACCCTCCATGGTCAAACTAAAACAATCATGCTTAACTAACAAGCATCTTTTTTTTTTTCATTTCTTTTGATGGATGCATAGTATTCCATTGTATATACACACCACATCTTCTTTATCCATTCATCTGTTGGTGGACATCTAGGTTCTTTCCATAGTTTGGCTATTGTAGACATTGCTGCTATAAACATTCGGGTGCACGTGCCCCTTCGGATCACTACGTTTGTATCTTTAGGGTAAATACCCAGTAGTGCAATTGCTGGGTCATAGGGTAGTTCTATTTTCAACATTTTGAGGAACCTCCATGCTGTTTTCCAGAGTGGTTGCACCAGCTTGCATTCCCACCAACAGTGTAGGAGGGTTCCCCTTTCTCGGCATCCTCGCCAGCATCTGTCATTTCCTGACTTGTTAATTTTAGCCATTCTGACTAGTGTGAGGTGGTATCACATTGTGGTTTTGATTTGTATTTCCCTGATGCCAAGTGACGTGGAGCACTTCTTCATGTATCTGTTGGCCATCTGGATGTCTTCTTTGCAGAAATGTCTGTTCATATCTTCTGCCCATTTCTTGATTGGATTATTTGTTCTTTGGGTGTTGAGTTTGCTAAGTTCCTTATAGAT
The DNA here is from genome assembly GCF_922984935.1 of Meles meles. Classification (NCBI taxonomy): domain Eukaryota; kingdom Metazoa; phylum Chordata; class Mammalia; order Carnivora; family Mustelidae; genus Meles; species Meles meles. The sequence continues at coordinate 151,112,520 of NC_060066.1, read as the reverse complement.
TTTGGACACTAGCCCTTGATCTGATATGTCGTTTGCAAATATCTTCTCCCATTCTGTCAGTTGTCTTTTGGTTTTGTTAACTATTTCCTTTGCTGTGCAAAAGCTTTTTATTTTGATATAGTCCCAATAGTTTATTTTTGCTTTTATTTCCCTTGGCTCGAAAGACTATGTAGAAAGAAGCTGCTACAGAATAAAAAACTAACAAACAAACTATGAAACAAGGGTAATAATATAAATACAAACAACAGTAAAATCTGCGCAGTACAATTATTCTTCCTTGTACCTTTATCTATTTTCCAAATCTCAACAATGATTATGTATTATTTCTATAGTCAGAAAAGGAACATTATTCAAAAAGAAGACAGTGGCTGTATCAAAATCCAGTCATGAAGGATATAATAAAACTGATAATATTTATGAATAAAGATTGGTTGGACAATTTCACTTGGTTAACTTTATCCTCAGAGAGCTTTGGGAAGTTTGTCCTTTAGTTTTTTTGCTTCATTTTCTATTTAGTCCCTTAAAAAATTAAGAAAAGAATTTTTTTAAGCAAATGAGTTTTATCTGTTAAAAGTTGTGGAGGAACTGAATTTGGAATTTAATAGTGTTCTCTAGGTGATGAGTGGGCTTTCTGTTTTAATTTTTTGGTCTGATCTCTTCTCATAATGTGACAAAAATGGAAGAAGTTTGGCTTATTGAAAATTGAAAAGCAAGTTAACTTCTATCAAAAGTTCAAGGTAGGGGGGTGCCTGAGTGGCCCAGTCGGTTAAGTGTCTGCCTTGGGCTCAGGTCATGATCTCAGGGTCCTGGGATCGAGTTCTGCATTGGGCTCCTTGCTCAGCAGGGAGCGTGCTTCTCCCTCTGCCTGCCTCTGCCCCTTCTTGTGCTCTCTGTCTCTCTTTCTCTGACAAATAAATAAATAAAATCTTAAAAAAAAGTTTAAGGTAGGAACACAAATTCAATACTTTAATTAGGAAATGTTAGACATTTAAAAAAGAATTTAACCAACTGAGCCAGCCAGATACCCCAGCTAAAAAGGATTTATAATAGCAAATAGGATAATTCTATATGTAACTTGGATTTTATGTTCCCGAGTTAACAAATTGAATTTAGAACTTTAGAGGTACCTAGTTGCACACAATAGACATTCAAATAGTATATGAAAAAAATTTGTTTGAAAGCTATATTAATTTATACTCTACCCACCTCATGCTCCAAGAGATTTAATCTGGAAGAATTCTAGAGTATTTATTGTCCTTTTTGTTCTCAGTATTAACAGATAATACTCTCTTTGCTATATAAGATCATTTTAGCTTTCTCAGTATTCTACAACTTAAAAAAAATGTTTGAGAGAGAGCAAGAGAGAGCATGCATGCACACACAGGGGGAGTGGCAGAGGGAGAAGGAGAAGCAGGCAACCCACTGAGCAGGGAGCTTGATGACCCTGGGATCATGACCTGATCTGAAGGCAGAAGCTGAACTGACTGAGCCACCCAGGCATCCCAATATTCGACAACTTTTTAAAAAGACTTTATTTATTTATTTGACAGAGAGAGACACAGCGAGAGAGGGAGCACAAGCAGGGGGAGTGAGAGAGGCAGAAGCAAGCTTCCACTGAGCAGGAAGCCTGATGTGGGCCTTGATCCCAAGACTCAGGTGTCATGACCTGAGCCAAAGGCAGACACTTAATGACTGAGACACCCAGGTGCCCAGTTTACAACTTTTAAAAGTTGAGGGGTGCCTGGGTGACTCAGTCACTTAAGCATCTGACTCTTGGGTTTGGCTCAGGTCGTGAATTCAGGGTCATGAGATTGAGCCCTGTATTGAGTTTTGTGTTCAATGCAGACTCTGCTTGAGATTCTGTCTCTCTCTTTTCCTCTACCCCTCCCCTCCCCACATGTATGCTCTCTCTTTCTAAAATACATAGATATATAACATTTTAAAAGATTCTCTCCCTTTGCCCCTCCCCACACTGTGTGCTCTCTCGCTCAAAAAATATGTATTACTTGAATTTCAAAATTTGGTATTATAAGGATTGGCATTGTAAGGATTATTCAAAGATTCTATAGGAATTCATGGATAATATTACATGTATTAAATGCTCGCAATAAACATGTTAATTTTAGGTTTTACTTTGTTGACAGGAAAGAAGAAAACACTGACTTTTAAATAATAATAAACAATAATTTAATAAAATCTGAAGATATGGTGAAGGGGAAAAGTTACTTGAGATTTTAATACTAAAAAAAATCGTTTACACACTTCACAGCACTCACGATAGCACATACCCTCCCCAATGTCCATAGCCCCCTCCCCCTCTCCCAATCCCACCTCCCCCCAGCAACCCCCAGTTTGTTTTGTGAGATTAAGAGTCATTTATGGTTTGTCTCCCTCCCAATCCCATCTTGTTTCATTTATTCACCTGGCGATTCACAGACCTGTACCCCTGGGGATAAAAATACATTATATGTTTTTGTTTTTGTTTTTGTTTTTTAAAGATTTTATTTATTTATTTGACAGACAGATCACAAGTAGGCAGAGAGGCAGGCAGAGAGAGAGAGAGGAGGAAGCAGGCTGTCCGCAGAGCAGAGAGCCCGATGCGGGGCTCGATCCCAGAACCCTGGGATCGTGACCTGAGCCGAAGGCAGAGGCTTTAACCCACTGAGCCACCCAGGCGCCCCACATTATATGTTTATTTAAAAAAAAAAAAATTTGGAAGGGGAGGCGAACCATAAGAGACTATGGACTCTGAAAAACAACCTGAGGGTTTTGAAGGGTCAGGGGTGGGAGGTTGGGGGAACAGGTGGTGGGTAAAGGGGAGGGCACGTTTTGCATGGAGCACTGGGTGTTGTGCAAAAACAATGAATTCTGTTACGCTGAAAAAATAAATAAAATGGAAAAAAAATTGTTAATATTTTATTGTGCATACTTCCAGTAATATTCCTATTTTGTTTACTTACATATTTTAACAAATTGTGATCATACTCTTCATATTGCTTTAGATCTTGATTTCTTTTTTCATTTAATAATATAGAAGGTGTTTCTAATGTTACAAATGTTTTTCCACAACACAGTTTTAATCATTATGTCTTACTCCTTCTGATTACTGTATCACAATTTATATGCACTGAAAATTGAGGTTTTCAAAATAGCTTGTCAGTATTACAAGTAACATGGTGATAGTACTTCTTTTTCCCATTAAAGGAATACAAAATCCCTGAAAGACCTACGCATACAAAAAATCCATCAATTTATCATTAGAAAAATATTTTAAAATTATTTTTCTCTAAAATCCTTAAGGTATGAAACAGAAAACTTGATTTTTGTTATCTCTGGTTTTATAAATTTGTAGTCTGTGAAGGAAGATATTTGAAAGAACAGATTCTAAGGTACGTTAGAGAAATTACACAAAGGTTAATTAGAAAGAATAATGTGGTAGGCAGACTTCTAAGATGACTCCCAGTGATTCTCACCTATTGGTGTTGTAGTCCTTGTTTTAATCTTCTCCCCTTGATCATGGGCTGGACTTAATGACTTGGTTTTAAGCAATAGCTATGGCAGGATGATGGGCTGTCACTTCTGTGATTCAGTTACAAAATACGGTGACTTCCATCTTGCTAGAAAATCGTTTTTGTTGTCCTCTTGGCCTGATATTTTGATGAAGTAAGCTGCTGTGTGAGAGAGGCATATGTGATGAGGAAATGAGAAACCTATGGCCAATAGCCAGTATGGAATTGAGGTCTTTAGCCCAACAGCCTGGGAGGAACTGAAGGCTGCTCACAAGCACTGAATGAACTTGGCAAGTCGATCTTTCCCGGTTGAACCTTCAGGAGATACTGTAGATCCTGGACCAACCCTGACTGAGAGACCACGAAGCACAGGATCCAGATATGCTGTGCCCAGGCAACTGTGAGATAATAAATGTGCATTGTTACAAGCTGCTTAACTGGGGGTAAGTTGTTATGTAGCATTAGAAAGTAATACAGATTTAATCAGAAAAAAGGGGCAATTCAAAGATCATAGAAAAGATATAGATATAAAAGTCGTAGGAAACACTGCAGCTTTTACTCTTTCGGGTATCTTTTGCTGAATGGATAATAGTGACTGTGTTTTCTTTTTACAATTATTTTTGGCTATTTAAGAAGCATTTCTGTAGAAGTTAGCAAATATGGAAAAGTTCAAAGAAAAAGTAAAAAATCACATATAATTTTATTGCCCAAATAGAACTACAATTATTATTTTGGTGTACGGTTTTTAGTCCTCTCCCTGTCTCTACAAAATCAGGACAATATTTTAATAATGTTTTATAATAATCTGGTTTCTAACCTAAACACATACCACATTTTCCATTTCATATTCTCCCACACGTCTTTTAAATGGCTATATAGTTGCTTGTTGTATGACATATTATAATTTATTTAACCAAATGTCTATTATTTGACACTTAATACTGTATTTTATACATGAGATTTGGACTATCCCAGAAAATCAAGGTTACATGGATAACATTTGTGTTTTGTTTTGTGTTGTGCTTTATTTCTGAGACATAAATGATAAATTTTCAGAGCTAAAGGAGGGCATAATTTTTAAGGCTAGTTCTCCCAGGCAAATAGCACATTATTCTCCAGAAGATCTCATCAGGGCCATTTCTGTCCAGTATTAAACAAAAAGGCTTAAATAATTGAACCAAGTGACTGACCAGTAGAAGTAAGCTTAAGAAGTGTTAAGCATCTATGACCTCATTTAAACAAAGCCTTAGTTGGATTGCAGGGGAAAAGCAAATTATCGTTTGAAATATAGCTGTTGTAAAGAAAAGGAGAAATGTTATAATAAAATAGTGCATCTGTTGGCCTTAGCAGAGCTTGAAGGATCAAGTAGCTGACCTTTATCAGTGGGGGAGAGATCTCACTGTGGGCATTAGAAGCAGCAGGGACACACGTCATGATCCTGTTTCACATTTAATATAGTAGTAGTACACATAGCTTTCCAGCCTTCTTCCTTACGATTTTTAATCTCGCCTCTTTCTCTGTTGTCTAAAATCAGTCTAAAAATAGTTGGAACATTTTTAAAAAGTTTAAATAATATCTTCCTTAATGTTTCATACTTCGTTGGTTTTTGGCAGGTCATTCTTTTAAAATTCAAACTTCAAGTAAGAATGTCAATAACAAAAATGCTAAATTCAGGGTTTTTGGTTTTTTTTTTTGGCTTGTTTCCAATTTTTTGCTTGTTTCCAAATACATTTCACTAAGCATAAGAATTGAGTTAGCAAAATGTGGGTAGTCATATATCTGATGCAGTGTTTTGTCTAGAATCTAGATTATATATTAATACCTTCTCCAGTCCTAGAGATTCTGTGATTTCATTTGTAAGAGTGATTAGAAAAATGACTAATCTCCACACCCAATGTGGGGCTCAAACTCACAAACCCCGACTTGCATGCTCTACCATCTGAGCCAACCAGGTGCTCCTATATTTGCTGACTCTGTGTCCACACGATTGGCTGTGTGTATTCTCTCAGATGGAATATTGGAATTTGAAGGATCTCAAGGCACTTTTCTCAGATGTAAAGATCTGGACCTTGTGTTTTAGGCAGGAAGTTCTACTCTTGCTCTGAAAGCTTTGAGACAATAGCTTTGTTTAATGGTTGCTTTACCAATTTCTGTGGTTTATGGAACTTTTGGGTTTCTTCCCAGGAAATGTACTATACAAAGTGAAAAGGTTTTTAGATTGCTATATGTATGTCTACGTGAGAATTCTTGTGGCTTTGAAGGAATGTCTGACCTCTGATTGCATTGGGATTCCCATAATGCTGCACATAAAGAGAAGCTGAGTTTGCTTTTCTAATCAGAACTGAGACTGACATAAATCCTAGTATGTATGTTTCAAAAATTTTTTTTAAAGCCAAAAAAGCAAAACCCAAATATTTGAAGGTAGTAGAAATATTAGAAGAGGAGAATTGCAAATGAAGATTCTTTTTTCCTAAGTAACCTAGAGAGTTGCTAGTAAAGTAAAAAGCTAGTATAGAGTTACCCTTTAGTAGAGTTACTAGGTTTTTAAGGGGAAAAAAAAAAGGCCTGTTAGGTGGGGGATGTAGTGGGGATTTTTAAATGACTACTTTTTGATATGTTTTACTGCCATAAGGAAGAATGTAAGTATTTCTTGAACTAAGTAAGCATTTCAAATCTTGGGAATGTGCCTTCATGTAAATCCTGCTTTGATAATCCAAAGAGGTCTTGGGATCTCAGCCTTTTTACCTAATAAGACTATAACAAGCCATATCACATGCCTAGAGAGCACATGCCTTTCCTTTTTCTTTTATTCCCTTTTCTAAAGTACTTTTCTTCAAATGTCTATTCTTTTTTTTACTTCAAAAGATTATTGAGCATCTATTATGCATGGCCTGTATTACATCTCATGTTGCGTGGAGGGGGAGATATAAAGATGTGATTCTTGCCTTAGGGAAGGAACCTTAGCAATGAGACCTAGCCCTAACTCTTGCACTAACCCTTAGCTCTTGACAGCAAGGTGTAGTATTCACTGTTGGTTCTAGGTATCATTCTCATGGCTCTGAAGTTCTTTTTTTTTTTTTTAAACCAGGAATTCTGTTAATTGCTCTTTGTAATTTTGTCACTTCCTGATTTAAATAGCCCTTTCTGCTTCCTCAGAACTCATTTCCCTGACTGAGACATTTTTGCCCCTTATCTTTATCTCTATAGTAAATGCACAAAATAATAAAATTTACTTAAGTATGTAAGTTTTACTGCCTTCAGACTTTATCTTTATCAGAAAGGAGCTTAATTCTGAAAGCATTAATTTTTTTTTTTAATTTTTATTTTTATTTTTTTTTCCATTTTATTTATTTTTTCAGCATAACAGTATTCATTCTTTTTGCACAACACCCAGTGCTCCATGCAAAACGTGCCCTCCCCATTACCCACCACCTGTTCCCCCAACCTCCCACCCCTGACCCTTCAAAACCCTCAGGTTGTTTTTCAGAGTCCATAGTCTCTTATGGTTCGCCTCCCCTCCCCAATGTCCATAGCCCGCTCCCCCTCTCCCAATCCCACCTCCCTCCAGCAACCCCCGGTTTGTTTTGTGAGATTAAGAGTCATTTATGGTTTGTCTCCCTCCCAATCGGAGAAGTGAATCTGAAAGCATTAATTTTGAATTTATGTCTTATTAAATCTAGGAGTTCCCTGAGGACATAGCAATTGAAATTCTACATTTAAAATCTAATTTAAAGTTTAAAAATAAGAGATACAAATGTAAATTATATCCCTAATTGCTATAAAGGGAATTGTGGGTTCTTAAGTATTTGAGACTAAAAAGTACTTCTATTAAATTCCAGACTAGTAAAGTATGTAAATCATAAAGGTACTGTAAGGGTAAGAAAGGGTTGACAGAAAGTTCATTTTGAAAGTAATTGTGATGGTTAATTTATGTGTCAATGTGACTGGGCCACAGGGTGCCCAGAATTTCATCAAATATTATCTTGGGTATTTCTGCAAGGATATTTTTGGATGAGATTAATATTTTAAGGGGTTAAGTCTTTTGCCTTCTATAATGTGGGTGGGCATTATCCAATCAGTTGAAGGTCTAAATAGCATAACAAGATTGACTTTCCCTGGAGTAATAGGAAAAAGTCTCCGGCAGACTGCCCTCAGACTTCATCCATACCATCCATTTTCCTGGGCCTGTACCTGCTTCAGACTGGAACCACATTGCAGGTTTGGACTTCTCAGCATCCATACTCACGTGAAAAAATTCTTATAATCTGTGTGTGTGTGTGTACACACATCTTACTGGTTCTCTTTCTCTGGAGAACCCTAATACAGTAATATAACATTTGCTAATCATATGCTTATTTTAACACTTAGCACACTGCAGATGCCCAATAAGTATTTAACTAATTGATTTATTAATTATTATGCTTACAGGCTTCACAGTCAAAAAGTTTTGGACTCTGACTCTGCTACTTATAGCTGTGTGACCTTGGTCAATTCTGTGCCTCAGTTTCTTCATCTTTAGTAATGATAATAATGTTAACTTCCATGTAAGGTGGTTGTGAGGATTAAATAAGATGAAGAAAGGAAAGGAGAGCAGATGATTTCCTGTGACCAGCATTCCTATTTATTCGATGTGGCCTGTAGATACTCTCAGAAAAGACAATGGCCTACGTGGCCTTTCACGGTTCTCTGGTGGGCCCAATTCAGCCTTCTCTCTCTGGTGAAGCTAAATCATAACAGACCAGTACTCTGAAAATAGTGGTTCTGAACTCCTGCAGTATAAACATTTTTTTAATGTAACACCTTTTCCCCCCTTTTTTGGCATTATTCCATCAATCAAGGAAACCCATAATGACAAGCAGCTTCTAAGAATTCAGGAACACTTTTTAAAAAATATTTTATTTATTTATTTGACAGACAGAGATCACAAGTACACAGAGAGGCAGGCGGGGGGGGGGGGGAAGCAGGCTCTCCTCTGAGCAGAGAGCCTGATGCGGGGCTTGATCCCAGGACCCCAAGATCATGACCTGAACCGAAGGCAGAGGCTTAACCCACTGAGCCACCCAGGGGCCCCCAGGAACACTTTTAGGAGAATTTATGTAAGAGACTCAGATACTGCCCAAGGCCTCCATGCCAGATTACATGAGGCTTGAGCTCTCTTGTAGAGCCTGTAACAGGCACAATGCTGCTCTTGTTTCCTTGAATTTCCCGTTCTTTAATTCCTCATGCTTACTTTTACTTCCAGTTTTATGCCATTTGGGATGAGCCCTGGGTCAAGTCCAGAAGCTCAGCCCCTTGGCCATTTGACCCCCAAAAAATCAACCATGAAGAGTTTTGTGAATGTAGTAATTTTCCTGAAGAGCTGAGAGTTTCCTTTACTTCATAGCCTGCTTGCTGTGCTCTGCCCTCTGTTTTCTGCTCAGGGCCTTTCAAAGCCCATGCTTTTGCCAGGATCCTTCCCAAATATCATGTGCCCCCCACCTTCCCACAAGTAGAGTTTTCCCTCCCTCTGACAGCTCTTCTCACAAGAGTGTGTCCCTACTAGATCAGACTGCCTAGCTTCTCCAACCTGTCTGACATTCTGTTATTCATCAGTAAAAACATTTTTGTGTTTATGACAAATAATAGTAGTTATGTGTTACGCATGTTGTTTATACAAAGCCACAGACAGGGCTTGCTGTCTGTATGTATTTAAGGTCTCCGGGTACTAATTACGGTGGCCAGGAGGCCCCAGCACTCAACAGACTGGGGACCACTCACAAAAGTCTCTCTACTATTGATATTTTATGAAGACTTTGTCCATGGATTTATTTATACTCCGTTCTTATCTGCTCTTGTGTCTTAAGTTAACGTTCTTGTGTCTTAACTAACGTTCATCCCACTTAAAAAAAATTGTGTGTATTTCCACTTACCCTAAATTTGTCCCCACTTAAATTTTTTTAAAAAAGATTTTACTTATTTATTTGACAGAAAGATCACAAGTAGGCAGAGAGGCAGGCAGAGAGAGGGGGAAGCAGGCTCCCTGCTGAGCAGAGAGCCCGATGTGGGGCTCAATCCCAGGACCCTGAGATCATGACCTGAGCCAAAGGCAGAGTGTTTACCCACTGAGCCACCCAGGAGCCCCTGTCTCCACTTAAATTTTAAGCATGTATTTCCTTTATTACATTCCAGGCCTTAGTGAACACATTCAGTATACTTCAATATTTTATAGGCATTGATCTTTTCTACCTTTGGCTTTAGCCGTTCCATCTTGAATAATGCTGATTTGTCCCCATGTTTTAGCTTCCAGCTCTTATGGTATCAGTGTGGGAATATTACAGACAGTGAATGTTTTCAGTTGCTCTCATGTCAATACATTTTGCTAATGGTATTGATATTAGAAAGGAAGGCATCTGCCCATTTTCTCCTCTCTGGGTTGTTTGGGAGAAAATGCTGACGTGACATCAATAGAAATTCTTCCGTGAAAGATTTGTTTTGCAGTAAAGAAAACTTGGAGTCTTCAATCTCTTCTAATCGGTAAGCAAAAATTTTGGCCCATTGGACAATCTTAACTTTTGTGGTTTGAACTAGGCACTAGTTAAAACCAGGGGTGTAAGCACTATTTTTATTTCCTCTGTTTGTCATTACTGAACCCTCTTACAGTCTTCCCGTGAGAAAAGACCATGTACCCGACAGTTTAGCTCTGGACCAAAAAATGCAGTGATTACTGGTGTGTGCAGAGTCAGCAGCTGCAGGGAGTAGGTTTTGGGTTTAAAATCTAACATTCAGAAAATACTTATTAAACTTCCACTATGTATGTACAAGGTACTATTCTGGCAACATTCCTGATCCTCAGGGGCTTATAGTTTAGGGTGGAGATCAGACGAGACCAACGATCGGAAAACAACTTTGATGCTGAGTGGTAACCTCTTGAGAGAGGGCGCAGATGGGACCCCTGAGAAGGGGGAGAACCTGCTGGAACCAGGGAAGATTTCACTTGTGGAGCCTTAGTGACACCTTAAATGATGGCCGGTGATGGGTAAGGGAGAGCATTTAATGCAGAAGGCAAGGCGTGGAGGTGGGAAGGTGGAGGACAGGTATGAGAGCAAGTGATTGTGTGAAGAAAGGTACTGAAATTTCAGTCTGCAATGGTAGGTTGAGCCTGAGGAGGGAGGGTCTTCAGGATGAGGCTAAGAAAGTTCTGAGATCCATGATTCTTCCCCAAGCCCTGTAGATCTGTAGGGTCCCATTTTTTAAAATAGTATGTGTACTAATGTATACTGGTTATTCTGTTTATATCTACTAATTATATTACTTTGTGAGTAATTTGAAGTCCTGGTAAGTCATTCATTTATCTTTTTATTGTAGATATCTAGCAGGGCACCCACCACATGGAAGGTGCTTAGTCCATGTGGAATTGATTGAAGCCCATCTTAAGTTTTGTTTTGTTGCAGGAATAACATTCATTACCTGAAAAGACGTCTCCCTCTCACCTTCCTTATCCCTCCCCACCACACACACACACACACACACACACACACACACACACTTTCCAAAGGAAACATGTTTTGAAAGCTGACTTTTCCTCTGAAGGTTACTGATTCCCAGTTTTCTTACTGAATTTGGCAGGATCTATTTTGTATGAGTTGCAGCTTTGAAGACTGCAAAAGCTGTTGTCAGCTTGGTGATTATATTTTATATTCTCAATTTTGTGGGGCAACAGTGTGTGAAAGATTTGGACTCAATTGTCTCAGAAATTGCAGATTGCTGGCAGCATTCACTCTACTAGTTTTAAATAGAAGATATATTTATATCTATCTATCTATCTGTCTATCTATCATCTATCTATCTATCTATCTATCTATCATCTATCTATCTAAACTTTTGATGGTCCCCATTTCTACAGAATAAAGTCCAAAATTTTGCATGGGATTTAAGACCCATAGAAATATGCCCAAAGAACCTCTTGTTTCTGGCTGTTTTCCCTCTTGTGCTTACATTTTAGCTAAAGAGAACCCCTCACCCTCCATAGGTTCCATCATCTCTTTCAGTCCTCCTATCTTTGTGGTGTTCCCTCTGCTGTATATACATTATTGACAGTAACAAACTTCCCAAACTCAGGGGCTTAATATGATTAAATTATCCTTATTTTTGCTAAGATAAGAGTGGAATGCAATCACTCTTAGAGGGTGTCCTTTCTCCATATGTGTTCGGGGATCCCGGTTTCTTCTATCCTGTGGCTCCCCCATGTTCACCCATGACTCCCAAGGTTTTCCTCATCATCTCCAGGCTAGCCAGCTGGAAGGGAAAATGCATGAGAATCATGAGTCAGGGGGCCAAACAGGCCAAGCCTGGAAGCAACAGATGTTACTTCTCACATTTTATTGGTCAGAACTGACACATGGCCATGTCTAGCCACAAGGGAGACTGGTAAGTATAATCTAGCAGTGATCCAGGAGAAAAAGGAAATGGTTTTTGATGACTTGCTAACCAGTATCTTCCACAGTCTTTCCTTCTGGTCACAAATTATTCCATTCCTCCTTTCTTTGATTGAGCATACATATGTCTCTTAGATAAACCAAAGACCTATGAAGTCAGTAAAGTGGCACAAATTTCAGATCTTCAGATGATGAACATGCTATCTGGATGTGGCCTCTTGTGGCAATCTGTCAATAAAAAGGTGATTCATCCCTTCTCCTTCTCAATGTACAGTGGTAAGTCAGGTACAGGATGATGCTAAAAAAACCCAAAGAACCCCCTTCCCCCAACCTCTTTTGGAAAACAGAAGAATGCAAGACACTTAGCAATCTCTCATTGCTAGTATATATGAAATCCTGAACAGGCATTATGAAGGATAGTATCCTGTCCTCATAAGATGGGGTGGGAATTTCCTTCCCAGATTAGATTCTGATTTTGCTCTCCTGGTAGAACTCCCTTGTCCATGGTCCTTGGTCCATCCTCTGGGAGGGTCTTCCATGTCCTGTTTTCCATGGATACACCTAAAGGAGGACATTTGGGAGTATATTCTTCTTGAAGGCTATGTAACTTTCATAGCCTGTGTCCTGCTTGTGCAAGTGTGAGGTCCAGAGGATTGTTCTGATGCTCAAGTTGTCCAAGGTTTTTTCAGGTTGGGATTATGTTTATTTGGCAGTACAATTCACTCAGAAACATAGAAGGCTTTCAATTTGCTAGTGTCTAGTGAGTTCCATGTGCCAGTTAATATATCAAAAATTTTGCCTAGAAGTCATTCTCAAGTCTTATTTGCTTTTTTTCCCCCCAAGACCTTTCTTTTCAATTTAATGGTGGCTACATTTAGGTCAGTAGATTTGGGTGGAGGCCATACCATTAATGTAATCTTTGTAATAATATTGAAAATCTCAAACAATTTATATTGTTTTTTGCTAATATTTCAAAGAGTAATATATTAAAATATATCATCCTTGATAAATTAATATTCACTTAGAAAATCTTTTTACAGGTAATATATATCGAACTTAAATTTAAAAATATAAATTTTATGAACATTTTAAGAACTTTTAAGATTTTGGCTATAAATTTTATTATAAAAAATTAGTTTGAAACATTATCAGAAAAGAATACCTGAATTCCTCTGAAACCACTAATTCTATTTAGTTATCCAGTTGCTCTTTTCAATAACATTAGTAAGAAAATACATTTACAGTTTTATACTGCAATCATATGTCAAGCAATTAGAATAGAATAAATGTTGACATAGATATTAGGTGGAGTATTGTTTACATATGTTAAAAACAATGTTTTTTCACTCATTTGAATTAAAAAAATGAAGTACTTGGGATTTCTGGATGGCTCAGTCAGTTAGGCGTCTGCCTCCACTCAGCAGAGAAGCTGCTTCTCCCTCTGCCTGCTACTCCCCTACTTGTGCCCTCTTTCTGACAAATAAAATCTTTTTTTAAAAATGAGATACTAAAATCTTATTCTAATGCTCCAAAAATGTTTGCAAACTTTTAAAAAAAGATTTATTTATCTTAGAGAGTGTGGTGGGGAGGGGCAGAGGGAGGGGAAGAGAGAATCTCAAGCAGACTCCCCACTGAATGTAGAGGCTGATGTAGGGCTCCATCTCATGACCCTGAGATCATGACCTGAGCCAAAATCAAGAATCAGATGCTTAACTGACTGTTTTCTCTGATCCACATTCCTTTGCATCAGGACTGTGTTTCCTCTAATGATGAGAGGATGGAAGTCTCACAGTGGTGTCAGGGACAGTGGTAGACAGTCCTACATCTTCAGTCAGGGCCCTTACCTCCAAACCCCACTACAACTAACTTTGTTAGCCTCAATAGCAGCGGCAAAGCTAGGTTTCAATAGGATTTTGTGTTCAAATATTTTTTTCAAAAATTGTCTTAAAATTTGGGTTCTAATAGTTTTCATATAGCCTTCCTAGTCAGACCCCCCAATTTCTGGATACTCAATTGCTTCTTACAAACTGGCCAATTATTTCCTGAGCTCCTTTCTCACAATACTTTGCTTGACATAAAAAATAAATGTAAGCCAACCGCTTACGTTTCTCTTGCCAACCGCTTCTCCCAGAGTTACAGTCTCAGTGGGCATGTGGTCTACTTTACAAGTTATCCTAGGCAAGTTTAATACAGGTTTTGTCTGTGTAATTTGGGTGTCCATTTTTACAACTCTGTGATAGAGTCCTTTATAATACGTCCTGACATCCTCCATTTTTTTTTAAATTTCCAAAGCTTTTTTTGACTATCATATGTTCTCTGCAGCTCCATATAAATTTCAGACTAATCTTTTCAACTGCTACAAAAAAAAAAAACCTGCTGAGATCAGGAACTGAAGCTGGAGAAGTAGGTGAAGAGGGAGGAGAGTCACCATGTCCTCCCAAAGCACTGGCAGGGTGGACAAATCAGAGCTTAAGGGGTATCTGCTGAAATGGTCCACAAAGGGGACTTTGGAGGTCTGTGCTGGGCTGTGATCTGGTTCTTATGGTTGCCTTTCTGAGTTTTCCTTTGGGTATTGTGGTGGGTTCCTGCTGGTCAGCAGGGCAGGCAGATGGACATGGACATCTGACCTGACCAGCTGGACCTGGAAGCAGAGGAGAGTGTAGAGTGGGGAACAGCAAGTACAAACTGGCACCTGCTTGCTTCTCTGCATCTCTTTCTTCTCACCTCTAACCATGATGACTCTCAGAGAACAAGGGATGCTGCTTCATTTCACTTTCCAAATCATGTGCAAGTTTCTAACCCAGAACCGAATAGGGAATAAGATGAAAAAATGTAGTCCCAACTTAGACAGACAAAATAAAACCATTTTCTTTTTCTCTGTGTCACCACCTTCATCCAACCAGCCACCAACTCCTGGTGAGTCTACATCATTATTTCTGCATTATAAACCATTCCATTCTCTGCCATTGTTCTTTCTTAGTTTAATTGCTCATAAATTATATGTCTGGAATACTGTAGTAGCCCCTAACTTGTGATTACATCAAAATGGTCATGTAGATTGTGCACTGCACAACTTCATGGGTGCTATTCATAGACCACATGTTTAATGGCTGTCCCTAGAGCTGTTCGAGGTACAACATGCAGAACTGTACCAGTTCCATCTCTGGTCTAGCTCCACTTGCTTCAGTAACTTCGGTCATCCTTTTAAAAGGCAAAATGGACCTTGTCATTTTCCTGCCAAAAATTGTTGGCCTCTCATGCCCTTCAGGATAAAATTCAAATTCCTTAGCATAGCATACAATCCATTCATGATTAGCAGATGAGCTTGAGCTCTGGAATCAGAATTGCTCTTTCTTTTTCTTTTTCTTTTCTTATTTTTTTTTGAAGATTTTATGTATTTATTTGACAGAAAGGAAGAGACAGTGAGAGAGGGAACACAAGTAGAGGGAGTGGGAGAGGGTGAAGCAGGCTTTCCACTGAGCAGGGAGCCCGACGTGGGGCTCCATTCCAGGACCCTGGGATCATGACCTGAGCTGAAGGCAGATGCTTAATGACTCAGTTACCGAGGTGCCCCTGGAATCAGAATTTCTAAGTTAGAATTTTATCTTATCCACTTTTACAATGTATGACCTTGGGCAAGTCACTGACTCTTACTGGGTTTCTGTTTCTTTAACTATGAAATGGGGGAGGAGGCTGAGAATAGTACTTTCCTCATTAACTTTTGTCAGCATTCATTGAGATGTAAAAATATAATATTCCTTCCTTAGTGCCCACCTCAACTCTATGCTTCATCTGAATCGAACTCCACTACTACTAGTTCTCCTTGTTACACCCCATCCTGTCTCTGTACCTTTACACATACCTGAATCACTCTTTCTCTTTTCCTGGCTAGATTCTGCTCATTCTCCAGGACTAAGTGACTCATCACTCCCTTCTGGCAGCCTCCTCTAATTCCCTCAGCCTCAGTTAGTGACGGTTAGTGATGGTTCCTTTGGGCTGTCTCAGTGTCAGTGCTTGATTATACCACAGTGGATTCTCTTTTTCTGTCTTCCCCACTGTAAACTATAGACTTTCTTTCCTGCTAGACTATCGAAACTCTGGTCTAAACTCTAGACCATGTTTTGCTTGACCATGTTTTACCTGTCTTTTTAGCCTTAGTTCCTAATGTAGCACTGACTAGTTGTTTTTTTTTTTAATTTGTTTATTTTCAGCGTAACAGTATTCATTGTTTTTGCACCACACCCAGTGCTCCATGCAATACATGCTCTCTCTATTACCCACCACTTGCTTCCCCAACCTCCCACCCCCGCCCCTTCAAAACCGTAAGGTTGTTTTTCAGTATCCATAGTCTCTCATGGTTCATTTCCCCTTCCACTTTCTCTCAACTCCCTTCTCCTCTCCATCTCCCCATGTCCTCCATGTTCTTTATTATGCTCCACAAATAAGTGAAACCATATGATACTTGACTTTCTCTGCTTGACTTATTTCACTCAGCATAATCTCTTCCAGTCCCGTCCATGTTGCTACAAAAGTTGGGTATTCATCCTTTCTGATGGAGGCATAATACTCCATCGTGTATATGGACCACATCTTCCTTATCCATTCGTCCGTTGAAGGGCATCTTGGTTCTTTTCACAGTTTGGCGACTGCGGCCATTGCTGCAATAAACATTGGGGTACAGATGGCTCTTCTTTTCACTACATCTATATCTTTGGGGTAAATACCCAGCAGTGCAATTGCAGGGTTGTAGAGAAGTTCTATTTTTAATTTCTTGAGGAATCTCCACACTGTTCTCCAAAGTGGCTGCACCAACTTGCATTCCCACCAACAGTGTAAGAGGGTTCCCCTTTCTCCACAACCTCTCCAACACATGTTGTTTCCTGTCTTGCTAATTTTGGCCATTCTAACTGGTGTAAGGTGATATCTCAATGTGGTTTTAATTTGAATCTCCCTGATGGCTAGTGATGATGAGCATTTTTTCATGTGTCTGATAGCCATTTGTATGTCTTCACTGGAGAAGTGTCTGTCCATATCTTCTGCCCAGTTTTTGATATGATTATCTGTTTTATGTGTGTTGATTTTGAGGAGTTCTTTATAAATCCTGGATATCAACCTTTTGTCTGTACTGTCATTTGCAAATATCGTCTCCCATTCCGTGGGTTGCCTCTTTGTTTTGTTGACTGTTTCCTTTGCTGTGCAGAAGCTTTTGATCTTGATGAAGTCCCAAAAGTTCATTTTTGCTTTTGTTTCCTTGGCCTTTGGAGACATATCTTGAAAGAAGTTGCTGTGGCTGATATCGAAGAGGTTACTGCCTATGTTCTCCTCTAGGATTCTGATGGATTCCTGTCTCACGTTGAGGTCTTTTATCCATTTCAAGTTTATCTTTGTGTACGGTGTAAGAGAATGGTCGAGTTTCATTCTTCTACATATCGCTGTCCAGTTTTCCCAACATCATTTATTGAAGAGACTGTCTTTTTTCCATTGAATATTTTTTCCTGTTTTGTCAAAGATTATTTGACCATAGAGTTGAGGGTCCATATCTGGGCTCTCCACTCTGTTCCACTGGTCTATATATCTGTTTTTATGCCAGTACCACACTGTCTTGTTGATCACAGCTTTGTAGTAAAGCTTGAAATCGAGTAACGTGATGCCACCAGTTTTGTTTTTGTTTTTCAACATTTCCTTAGCAATTCGGGGTCTCTTCTGATTCCATACAAATTTTAGGATTATTTGCTCCAGCTCTTTGAAAAATGCTGGTGGAATTTTGATCGGAATTGCATTAAAAGTATAGATTGCTCTAGGCAGTATAGACATTTTAACAATGTTTATTCTTCCGATCCAAGAGCATGGAATGGTCTTTCATCTTTTTGTGTCTTCTTCAATTTCTTTCATGAGTGTTCTGTAGTTCCTCAAGTACAGGTCCTTTACCTCTTTGGTTAGGTTTATTCCCAGGTATCTTATGGTTCTTGGTGCTATAGTAAATGGAATCGATTCTCTAATTTCCCTTTCTGTATTTTCATTGTTAGTGTATAAGAAAGCCACTGATTTCTGTAAATCGACTTTGTATCCTGCCACGTTACTGAATTGCTGTATGAGTTCTAGAAGTTTGGGGGTGGAGTCTTTGGGGTTTTCTATATAAAGAATCATGTCATCTGTGAAGAGAGAGAGTTTGACTTCTTCCTTGCCAGTTTGGATACCTTTTATTTCTCTTTGTTGTCTGATTGCCGTTGCTAGGACTTCTAATACTATGTTGTACAAGAGTGGTGAGAGTGGACATCCTTGTCGTGTTCCTGATCTCAACAGGAAGGCTGCAAGCTTTTTCCCATTGAGGATGATATTTGTTGTGGGTCTTTCATAGATAGATTTGATGAAGTTCAGGAATGTTCCCTCTCTCCCTATACTTTGAAGCATTTTAATCAGGAACGGATGCTAGATTTTGTCAAATGCTTTTTCTGCATCAATTGAGAGGACCTTGTGGTTCTTCTCTCTTCTCTTATTGATTTGTTCTATCACATTGATTGATTTGCGAATGTTGAACCATCCTTGTAATCCAGGGATAAATCCCACCTGGTCATGGTGGATAATCTTTTTTTTTAGATTTTATTTATTTATTTGACAGAAAGAGATCACAAGTAGACAGAGAGGCAGGCAGAGAGAGAGAGAGGGAAGCAGGCTTGCTGCTGAGCAGAGAGCCTGATGCGGGACTCGATCCCAGGACTCTGGAATCATGACCCGAGCCGAAGGCAGCAGCTTAACCCACTGAGCCACCCAGGTGCCCCGGATAATCTTTTTAATGTACTGCTGGATCCTGTTTGCTAGGATCTTGTTGAGAATCTTAGCATCCATATTCATCGCACTGACTAGTTTTTAAGAATGTTAGCAGGTTCTCAAAAATGTTTATTGAATTAATGTTGAATTATGAGGGCTCTAAGAGGTATCATTATGCTTTATGAGAAAATATAAAAATGATGGAATATTTTGGGACAATGCATAATAGCAAGAATTTTAGAATTCTGAAGTTTATTGATTTGGTAGATTTCAAAGTATATATGTTGCTGTTAAGAATGGAAATTTAAAAAAATGAAAAATTTATTTTTTTAACTTAAATTCAATGAACATATAATGTATTATTTATTTCGGGGGTACAGGTCTGCATTTCGTCAGTCATATATAATACTCAGTGGTCATTACAGCACATACAGTCCCCAATGTCCATCACCCAGTTACTCCATTCCCCACCCTCCCTCCCCTCCAGCAACTCTCTCAATTTGTTTCCTATGATTAAGAGTCTCTTATGGGGGGCGCCTGGGTGGCTCAGTGGGTTAAAGCCTCTGCCTTCAGCTCAGGTCATGATCCCGGGGTTCTGGGATCGAGCCCCGCGTCGGGCTCTCTGCTTGGCGGGGAGCCTGCTTCCTCCTCCTCCTCTCTCTCTCTCTGCCTGTCTCTCTCCCTACTTGTGATCTCTGTCTGTCAAATAAATAAATAAAATCTTAAAAAAAAAAAAGAGTCTCTTATGGTTTGTTGCCCTCTCTGCTTTCATCTTGTTTCATTTTTAAGAATGGAAATTTTCTTAATGGAAAGAATGACTAAGGACATTTTTTGATTAAGACGTTGTTTACTACCATTTGCTCCATATCCATTACTTTAAGACCTCTTACAAAGATATTGAAACCCACAATATGGTCAATTAATCTTCAACAAATCAGGAAAGAGTATCCAATGGGAAAAAGATAGCCTCTTCAACAAATGGTGTTGGGAAAACTGGACCACTTTCTTATACACAAAAATAATTTCAAATAAATTCAAAATGGATTAATGACCTAAATGTGAGATCTGAAACCATAAAAATCCTAGAGGAGGACACAGGCAGTAACCTCTTTGATATCAGCTGTGACAACTTCTTTCTAGGATGTCTCCTGACGCAAGGGGGAAAAAAGGGAAAAATAAGGTATTGGGACTTCATCAAAATAAAAATCTTTTGCACAGTGAAGGAAACAGCCAACAAAACTAAAGGCAACCTATGAGTTGGGAGAAGATACTTGCAAATGACATATCAGATAGAGGGTTAGTATCTAGAATATGTAAAGAACTTATAAAACTCAACACCCAAAAATGAATAATCCAATTGAAAAATGGGCAGAAGACATGAGCAGATATTTTCCCAAAGAGGACATACAAATGTCCAAGAGACACATGAAAAGATGCTCAACATCACTGATCATCAGGGTAATATGAATCAAAACTACAATGAAATATTACCTCATACCTGTCAGAATGGCTAAAATCAACAACACAAGAAATAGCAGGTGTTGGCAAGGCTGTGGACAAAGGGGAACCCTCTTGTACTGTTGATGGGAATGTAAATTGGTGCAGTCACCTTTGGAAAACAGTATGAAGTTTCCTCAAAAAGTTAATAAAAACCTTATGATCCAACAATCACACTACTGGTTATTTACTCAAAGAATACAAAAATACTATTTCAAAGAGATACATGCACCCCACTTTTTTATGCACCCGATGTTTTTAGCAGCATTGTTTACAATAGCCAAGTTATGGAAACAGCTCAAGTGTCCATCGACTGATGAAAGGATAAAGAAGATGTGGTGTATATATACAATGGAATATTGCTCAACCTTTAAAAGAAAGAAATCTTGTCAATTGGAACAACATGGATGGAGCTAGAGAGCATTATGTTAAATGATATGTCAGCCAGAGAAAGACAAATACCACATGATTTCACTTATATATGGAAACTAAGATACAAAACAAATGAGCAAAGGGGGAAAAAGAGAGAGTCAAACAACAAAAAAAAAGACTCTTAACTATAGAGAACAAACTGATGATTACTGGGGGTGCATGGGGTGGGTGGGTGGGGGATGGGTGGAATAGGTGATGGGGATTAAGGAGTGCACTTGTGATGAGAACAGGGTGATGTATGGATGTGTTGAATCACTATATTGCACACCTAAAACTAACATACGGTGTTAACTAAATGGAATTAAAAAGAAATTAAAACAACCTGAGGGTTTTGAAGGGTCAGGGGTGGGAGGTTGGGGCAACCTGAGGGTTTTGAAGGGTCAGGGGTGGGAGGTTGGGGGAACAGGTGGTGGGTAATGGGGAGGGCACGTTTTGCATGGAGCACTGGGTGTTGTGCAAAAAGAATGAATACTGTTACGCTGAAAAAATAAATAAAATGAAAAAAAAATTATTTTAGAGAGAGGAAGAGTGTGAGTGGGTGGTTGGGGGGGAGGATCAGATGGAGGAACAGAGGGAGAGGGATAAGCAGACTCCACACTGAGTGGCTGAGAGCAGAGCCCTAGGTGGGGCTTGATCCCATGACCATGAGATCATCACCTGAGTTAAATCAAGAGTCCAATGTTTAACTTTAACTGACTAAACCACCCAGGTGCCCCCTAACTGGAATTTAAATAACAAAAATATTATTGAATAATGCATTAAAAATTCTTTAAAGAGTATTCTGTTTGTTAGTGGCTAATTGTATTACCAAAAATCATAAAGTAGCAATCCTTGGGAAATTAGGGACCAAAATCCAGGGAACTACCTGTTATTTCTAAAAATGAGTTCAATCATTTAAAAAAAAAAGATTTCATTTGCTTATTTGAGAGAGAGATTATGAGCAGGAGGTAGGGATAGAGGGAGAAGCAGATTCCTTCCTGGGCAAGGGATCTGATGCGGGACTTGAACCCAGAACCTGGGGATCACAACCTGAGCTAAAGGAAGATGCTGACTCTACTGAGCCACTCAGGCACCCCTCAATCATTAAAAAAAAAAAAAAGATTTCATTTATTTGAGAGAGCACAAGAGCACAAGCAGAGAGAGGGGGAGAGGGAGAAGGAGAGGGACAGACAGGTTCTTTGCTGAGCACAGAGCCCGAGGCAGGGGCTTGATTCTAGGACCCTGAGATCAGTGACCTGAGCAGAATTCAGATGCCTAACAAACTGAGCCAACCAGCTGCCCCAAGTTCAATCATTTTAACAGTGGACCTTACCTTAGTCAGTAGTTTATACCTGATGTTTCTGATGGCAATTTTTAATAAAGAGAACAATTAACACTGAGGTTTTTTTCCTTTAAAATGTCAGATTTTAAACTTAATATGTTTGAAATAAAGTATATCTATTCTCCAGTTCTTTAAGGTGTAGAGACAGCTGGTGTATTCTGGATTTTTCAATGTTTTTGAGGGAGGCTTGGATGGCTATGTATTTCCCCCTTAGAACCGCCTTTGCTGTATCCCATAGGTTTTGGACCGAGGTGTCGTCATTCTCATTGGTTTCCATGAATTGTTTAAGTTCGTCTTTGATCTCCTGGTTGATCCAAGCATTCTTAAGCAAGGTGGTCTTTAGCTTCCAGGTGTTTGAGTTCCTTCTGAACTTTTCCTTGTGATTGAGCTCCAGTTTCAAAGCATTGTGATCGGAGAATATGCAGGGAATAATGTCAGTCTTTTGGTATCGGTTGAGTCCTGCTTTGTGACCCAGTATGTGGTCTATTCTGGAGAAGATTCCATGTGCACTCACTTATTTGTGGAGCATAACAAATAACATGGAGGACATGGGGAGATGGAGAGGAGAGGGAGTTGAGGGAAACTGGAAGGGGAGATGAACCATGAGAGACTATGGACTCTGAAAAACAACCAGAGGGTTATGAAGGGGCGGCAGGGGGGTGGGGGGGGTGGGAGGTTGAGGAACCAGGTGGTGGGTAATAGGGAGGGCA
The DNA here is from genome assembly GCF_922984935.1 of Meles meles. NCBI lineage: Eukaryota > Metazoa > Chordata > Mammalia > Carnivora > Mustelidae > Meles > Meles meles. The sequence goes on along the minus strand of NC_060066.1, from coordinate 151,089,869 downwards.
CGTACTGCATGGAGCACTGGGTGTGATGCCAAAACAATGAACACTGTTATGCTGTAAATAAACAAATAAAAATAAATATTAAAAAAAAGAAAAAAAATAAAGTATATCTATTAATAACTTTTTTTAAAATTTTTAAATTTCTGGATCAATAATTATTAGGTTTCTTAAAGTTTGAAATAAAAATGTCAGCGCATGACTGGGTATTTACCCCAAAGATACAGATGTAGTGAAAAGAAGGGCCATCTGTACCCCAATGTTCATAACAGCAATGGCCACAGTTGCCAAACGGTGGAAAGAGCCAGGATGCCCTTCAATAGATGAATGGATAAAGAAGATATGGTACATAGATACAATGGGGTGTTATGCCTGCATCAGAAAGGATGAATACCCAACTTTTATATCAGCATGGATGGGACTGGAAGAGATTATGCTGAGTGAAATAAGTCAAGCAGAGAGAGTCAATTATCATATGGTTTCACTTACTTGTGGAGCATAAGGAATAGCATGGAGGACATTAGGAGAAGGAATGAAAAAGCGAATTGGGGGAAATTGGAGGGGGAGACAAACCTTGAGAGACTGTGGACTCTGAGAAACAAACTGAGGGTTTTGGAGAGGCGGGGGCATGGGTTTGGTTAGGCCTGGTGGTGGGTATTATAAAGGGCATGTATTGCGTGGAGCACTGGGTGTGGTGCATAAACGATGAATTTTGGAACACTGAAAAAAATAATGTAAAAAAGAGAAAAAAGTCAGTGCATGAACTAAATATCAGGGGATATTAAATCTAAGCACTTCTGTGGACTGTAGATGTTGACCTTTTCAAAAAACCTGTCCCTTCTTCAAATAGGTTCTTGCTTTGACATAAGGAAAAGATGGAAGGAAAAGATGGAAATGATCACTCTCAATATCAGTATCATGCTTTGTTAGGCTTATGACTCTAACTGCTAACCAATGCATCATAATTATAAGATTAAGAAGAGTGACTTGCTTAAATATTTTTGCATCTTACAAATGAATAAGAATATGAAAATCTCCCTAAAGAAATTGGCAAAGGGCATTATTAAAGGAGTCAGAAAAAAATAAAAATGGCCAATAAATATATGGAAAAATTTTAGCAGTACTAGCAACAAAATGCAAACCAGCACAACAATGAGATACCAATTTAATCTAGTCAACAGCAAAGGGTGTGAAGAAGTGGGCATTTTCATCCATTGCTGTTGGGAGTGTAATTTGTAGTCTTCTCTGCAATTTGATAGTGTGTGTGAAAGGCTTTAAAAATGCTTTTAACATTGACTTGGGATTCCCACTTGTAGGAATTTGTTCTAGGAAAATAATAGGAGAAATGCAGAATGGCATACCTTTAAGCATATTTATTGCAGCCTTGTTTTTGAAATGGCATTGGGTGAGTAACCTGCTTATGCCTTTCTGTGTGGAGGGACAGCCACTTCTCGAATCCTCCTAGGCCCTTGTCCACTGTGCACTCCACCCCAGGGGAAAGGAGCAACTTGCTTGGTTGTACTCAGGGTTCTGCTGTCTCTGTTCTGGCATTTCTGATCACTCTGCCTGCAGAGCACCTGCCCTCATTGGCTCTTTGCCAAGAGTAGCTTTTATGAGGAAGTCCTCCCCACATTGGGGAAGTTTTCTGACTCTACCTGTCGCTGTCTAGGAAACTCTTGAACTCCACATACCGTGTTAGAAATCTCATTGGGCTGCACACCTGATCCATGTCCTCCACCCAACTTTTATAAAAAATAAGGCTGATATTTTGATTTCTATCTGACTCCTCTCACCTAATCACTTAGTATTGAACCAGGGTTTCCTGACACCCCTAACGAGTATGAACAACAGCAAAATAGAATTTGGACATCCAAAAGTGTGGGATTGATTAGAAGGTTAAGGCTGTAAAATTGGAAATAATACAGCAATCCAAAATGATTCTGTTGATGTGTATATCGATAAATGAAGAAGATTCTAATATGGCATTTTGCAAATGAACACACTTATTACATATGTACGTAGACCGCTCTTTCCTCTCTCTCTTTCCTCCCCTCTATTTTCTAAAGCTTCTATAACCACATACAAATAGGCCAATTGCATGTTTTGCCGCTTGTATAGGCTGAACTTATGGCCGTGTTTGTTATGTTTATGGTGGCTGGTGTATGCTTTCCCTTATTCTTTTGCCCCACAGGGAGTTTCCCTGATGGAGTGAACAGGAAATCTGGAATTGGGTCATCTTTTCCCAGTCAGACACCTTTGTTACATAGACACCCCTCAAGGGATGTCTGGCCGCTGGTGATCTGTGGTTACTGGCTTCACCTCCTATCTTCTTGGCAGAGCCTCATCTGGTCAGAAAGGAGCTCATCTGTAGGCCCAAATGAGGCTGTGGTGTCATCTTATTCCTCTAGAGCCCTATTCTGTCTTCTGCTCAAGAAGCTGGAGCTGTTGTCTGAGGAGAACCAGTGCCTCTGTCATCCTCGCGCTGGTGAGGGTTGGGAGAATTCTCCTACTCAAGAGGATAAAACTGTAGTAAGACCAAGTCCAGAGTGAGATGATGTACAGAATTACCTCCAATTCATGGAGGTGCCAAAATCATCATCATTTGCAAAGGCTCCTGGGAACTGGAATTTTCCAAATAAGTGAAGTTTCTAGATAGTTAGCATTTACCACTTTAAGAGCCTATACTATTTTTCCTAATCATTTTTAATGGAAATCTTGCTAAAGGGCTTTCAATTTATTTTCATAAACATTCAACATTTTCTTAGTGACTCAGTCTCATTCTTATAAAAAACATGTGTTCTTGTTCTGTAGAATGGGGATGCTCTCTGACTACATTAAACTATGTAGTCCTGAAGAGCAGTTCCTGGTTATAATTTCATGGTCCTGCCTTGTGTTTTTTAGATGGTCAGCCTACTTCCCCTGCTAAAAACTGTTCCACTGTTCCTCTGTGTGCTCGGTTGAGATCCTGCTATGTTGAAATAGCTTTTGGTTGATAAGGGCTCTGATTAGCATTAAGATGTAGTATCTTGTAACGGACATAATTCTGCTGCTATGAGGCCATTTTCGTTTGGTTTTGGGTTTGCTGTTGGGTCTCAGCCACTGTGGTGAAAGTGGTTGATAATCAGAACTGTGGATGAATAGGCCATTCTTATATTTTACAAGATGTCTAGTCACCTTTTTGATAAACCAATTAAAATCACATTTTCATTACAAACAGGCTTCCTTAGAGATTAGTGATCACTTACATTATAATTGTAGAAACTGTGATTCAAACAAATGAAGTCAATTTTCTAGTTTTGTTTATAATAAAACTGAAATGTTTATGAATTTCAGGTTCTGCTCATGAGGCTGTAAAACTGGAAATCACAAGCTATTTGTAAGAGAATTCCGAGGAGGCAACTGAATGATCATGTTCATTCATTTTAACTCTGTTCAACTTAATTTTTAAGAAAGATTTATTTACTTGAGAGAGAGTGCGTATTTGCACAGGAGCTGGGGGAGGGGGTGGGAGAGTGGGAGAGAAAGAATCTCAACCAGACTCCCTGCTGAGTACAGAGCCTGTGGTGGGGCTTGATTTCATGACCCTGAGATTATGACTTGAGTTGAAACCAAGAGTTTGATCCTCACTGACTGAGCCACCCAGGTGTCCCTCTATTCAACTTAATTAAGAAAATGATTGTTTTATTGGTTTTCCATCACCTAAAGTATGAAGTGCAATTTCTTTAACATTCTGTCAGTTAGTTAGGCTGCCTAAAAAAACACTCAATGCACAGTGATTTAAAAATAAAGTTTCATTATATTTTATGATTCTGTAGCTCAATGGGTAGCTCTTTTGGTCTGAGTCAGGTTGGCTAGAGGTGGATGGTCTAGGTTTTCCTCAAGTGTCTGGGATGGGTGAGATGACTGGGCCTCTCTCTGTGAGGTCTTTTATCTCTGAGGGGCCAGCCCAGGTGTGTCGTACAGTGGCAGAAGGGCTTCCAGCAGCAAGAGAAGGCAAACTCCAAAGCCTAGGTAATTTTCAAATATCTGCCTCTGTTACATTCACTGATACCCCATTACCAAACAAAGTCACATTGGCTCTAGTGCATGAGTGCAAAGAGATGTGATTTATTGGGGTCATAACTGCAATGATTCATCACAGCATGTTCTGAACTATCACTCTCACCCTGCAGTTCCCAAGCTGTCTGTGGTGTCCTGGGACACCACAGTGAATTCACAGGGGATTTTGTGGGGGCATTTAGAAACTTCCAGGGAAACTTAATTATTCTCCATGATCGTTAGATATCATGCAAACAATGAACTAGATGTAGGTCATGGTGTCAACATCATAATGATACATTCCTCTTGGTGTTGTTGTATCTTTGCAAAGCTGGGTTTTTCATGGTTGCTGTGATAAAAAGAAAGTACTACATGAAAATTACTGTGGAACAGGGAGTAAGGGTGACGATGCCCAATTTGAGTCCAAGATTGCAGAAGTGGTACAGTGCCCAGCAGGTGCAGAGATCTCCTTATTAAGTAAATATGGTTATTTAAGGACGAAATAAAATATTTTAAAAATACATGTGTATTATTATTCAAATGTAATTAAGTTTTTAGGGCATGCATACTTACGAAGTTGTTTGGAACTGACTGCCTAGGAAATGAAAGTATTAAGTATTTCTTTTGGTCTAGGGACACTGAAAAAATTAACAAGATACTAAGGATGCTGTGAAATTTTGGGAGGAAATTTTGGGAGATGCTATTTTAACTTTATTTGCCCCTGCTGATAAAAGAAAAAAGTCAGGAAGGAAAGCTGGTTTTGGGAAAAGGTGAATGGATTCAATTGTGGAGATGCAGAGTCTGGAGGGCCTAGTGGGCCATTCAGGGAAAGGTATAGAGCTGAGATCTAGGCAGGAAGTTTAGAGCAGAGCTAATTCCATCCCTGAATGGTCATGTGCAGGTTCTCTTTTCTAATTGCTTTGGATATTGTATAAACTCAAGAATTGCAAAAGTAAAAGGGTAATTGGAAAGAACCTAAAAACCAAAACTTGAAACCAGCCTACAAAACAAATGTTTTGGTTTAATGTTTTTGCAAATGTTATATGGATGCATTTGAATTTCCTTCTTAAATCATGTTTTTTTTTAAAAACACATATTTATTTTTTATTTTATTTTTTAAATTTCTTTTCATCATAACAAAATTCATTGTTTTTGCACCACACCCAGTGCTCCATGCAATATGTGCCCTCCTTAATACCCACCACCTGGCTTACATCATGTTTTATTGCAAAAGTTCTATGGGAGAACCATGAGATTTACTATAGTAGAGAAAGAGAAAGTGAACTCTTGACCTCTTAGCCAGGTGTTGTGCAGATAGGGGATTTGCTTGATTACTTTATTTCCCATTTATTGCATCACTAGATGAGCCCAGAAAGTCCAGATCATAGAGTGTCATCCACTGTATAGAGAAGACAACCTTATACACACTTAAGTCTTCACAAGATTAGCATCAAGAAGTAGGAGGATATGATGTTAGGAAAGTAAAGACCTCCCTCATTCCCTCCTTCATATACATACCTTTTTTGGCCAAGGAGACTGTAGAAAAGGAACAGAAAGAGAAGATAGAGATTTGTGTCTTGTAATTTCCCCCCATGGCTTGGAAAGAATTTGTGTTACAAAAGTGAGAGTAATAGTAAGAACAAAGAGGAGAGATATTGCCCATTTCCAAGTTGGGGGCCATGGAAAGCTCACTTTTGTCCTTTTCACCTGTACCAGTTTGGGGATATGACCACAACAATTTGGCTGTGCACTACAAACAGAAGGAGATACTATGGCTTTGTTTTCCTATGCTGCTTCTAATTCCAATGTTTTATAGATGTTGTGACAAGAACCAATAGACCTTCCAAGGCACCATCTGCCCACGCTGCCCTGTCAAGGCAGGTGGACACACAGGTCAGTAGAGACTGGGTGAGGGACAGAGTAGTCTCGCCACAGTCTGTAGCCAACATAGTATGGGTGAGGCTGAGGTCACATAGAGATGTTACTTGGTCCTGAACAAGCAAAAGGCTTCCAATGAATAAAGGTTATTCTCTTGAGATCAACAGTAACTTCCTAATGCATGTCAATGACCCTCATGAGGTTTCCTATTGGTTATAAGACATTCTTCACGCACTTACAAAAATAAAACACTTCAAAAGAAATCTCACTTTAAAGTTCAATTTCTCACATTTAGCTTTGACATCAGAAGAGTGGAAACATGTCTAAGTTTTGGAGTCATTCCTGAGTTTGAGGAGGGCACAGATTGCATGGAGCACAGGGTGTTATACACAAACAATGAATCATGGAACACTACATCAAAAACTAATGATGTATTTGTATGGTGACTAACATAATACAATAAATTATATATTATATATGTATTTATTATACATATAAAATATATGTATAATAAATTATACATATATATGTGTGTATATACATTAAAAATACATACATATGTGTGTATATACATTATACACACATATATATGTATTTTTTTCCCAGTTCACCAATAGGAATGATACTATTCCCTAGAGAGCATTTTAGAAAATTGAGTATTTTTGTTGTCTGAGGGAATGCTGATGGGCAAAGGTTAGGGATATTAGAAAGTTACAATTTGTAGGACAGTCCTACACAAGGAAGAATTGTTTGATATTCTGCATAACTTTTGATTGCATCACCTGTTACTTGGGTAGATGAAAACTTGTTTATGAGTCTAGAACATAATAACATTTTACATTACCTCATAATATCTTTTGCATGGTTTAAAAATAGGCTGAATTTTCCATAACTGAAACAACTATAAATGGAAGGAAGAGTATACTTGATTTGCTTCAGACTTTACCAAGAGTTGTTCTGCATTTTGGAAAATCACATTGCCCAATGGCCATGCTGATTTTGGTATTTGGATCTTCAATACAACATACCTTAATTTGTTAGCAGATATCAACTTCCCATAAATTTCACATGTAGATACATTGACTGCTTCATTAGTCTTCTGGTATGGCTAGGTCTGAGCATATTGGCATGCACATTCTTTTACTATAAATTCCATTTTTTTCTCCTTTGTGTTATAGTCAGGGCATTTTTTTGGTTTTGTTTAAAAGTTGTATGTATAGGTAGGTTACAATTTTTTATGGATTTCATTTTAAGATATATAAGTGTATTGAAAAATATTTGCTAAAAAAAAAGAAAAATATTTGCTATAGAAAAGGGTGAGTCTAACAGTTTGAGAACACTGAGGTGGGAGACATGAGTATTTGGAATCAGTGAAGAGTAGAGTTATTTTTGCAAGAAAACCTTAGAGTTATTGACTTTCCCTGAAGGGCTTATTGGCTATGAGGGCAATAGCACTGAGCCTGATGTGAAAGAGTTATTAAATCTTTTAAGAGACTATATTCTGCATGAGGCACAGAATCAAGATATCTAACCTAATTTACCCATGGAGTAGGGCTTTTCAGGTGACCTCCTTTTTTTTTTTCAAAGTTAATTTTTGTCCTTTTGGCTGGACAAAGTTGTCCTTTTCATTTGAGGGAATGACCTTGGCAGGAAAAAAAGAGAAAAAAAACCTTTTGATTCAGGTTTTTTTTTTTTTTTTCCTTTTGGGAAAAATATCCCTTTGAAGGTAAAATAACTATGTGAGACATTCACATTGCAACTTAAAGGGCTCCTTGTTACTAATTGTTATGAGAAGGCCGCCATCAGTGGGGCTTCAGGCAAAATGTCCCAATCTACTGACTTTCTTGCATGACAGTGTTCCTTATGTAACTCCAGGACTCTGCCCTTTCTGTACGAGGGATGTCTTACCACCTATTATTAAGAATATTGTATGCCAATTAATCATACAAAATCGTTAATGAAAAGGTGAAAAACTATACTTTGAGCCAGAGGGAGTAAGTTCTTTGTTCTAGACCACTCAGAGTCATGCCATGTAGTGATATCTATTATGGTAATTAGGGAAAAATTTTCCTCTCCTTCTTTTGGACCCTCTCTCTTGTGGAATCTTGCCCCCTCTCACAGTGCCTTCCTGCAGCAGACAGTGCTTGTCCAGGGACTTGCGTCTGTCTGCTCAGTCTCTGGTCTGGGTGACGGTTATTTGGAAGGGTGAGAAGTTGGGTCGGGAAAGTGTCTCTGGATCTTCTTGGCAGGTCTCTACCCGAGTTTAAGCTGCTTAGTGTAGTGATTCAGAGCCCAGTCTCTTGAACCAGTCAGCCAGGATTTCAGTTCTGGCTCTCCTGTTAATAGTTGTCTGACTTAAATTCTCTGTCTCAGTTTCCTCATCTATAAAACAGGAATTATAATAATACCTAATCTACAGGGTTGTTGTGATGATTAAATGTATTAATATGTATAAATGGGAAGCAGGGAGGAAGAAAACCTGCTCTACCACACTTACACATTTAAATGGAAGAATGTTCCTAGTTGGTGTTTTATTGCAGATTGGTTGAACCTAAATGACTTCTTTGATTTTTGGATGGTGGGTCTAGAGGAACAGCTGGATAAATGCAAAGTGGAAGGAGTCACCAACTTGGGCGTTGGATTCAGGAGTGTCCCTCTTTTGCTCAAAAGCCATTGAAGTGTCCCCATTTCATTGAGAGTAAAAAATCAAAGACTGGATAATGCCCATGGGGTCTTGCCTCATGTGGACCCTTGTGACATCTCTGATCTTGTCATCAACTGCTTTCTCTGCACTGCAGCTAGCCAGACCAGCCTTCTTGCTCTACCTCTGACATACCAGTTGTACCCCTACCTTAGGGTCTTTGCTCTAGCTGAGCCCTGTGTCTAGAATGCTTTTCCCTTTGACATCAACATGGCTCACTCCTGCACCTCTTCCAAGTCTTTACTTAAATCTCACTTTCTCAGTGAGACCTGTCTGGATAACCCTATTTAATATTGAAACCTACCTCCCACCTCTACTTGGGCACTTCCATTCCCTTTAGTGAGCTCTACTTTTTCCTCATAATGCCATTGATCTTCTGATAAACCATATAATTTACTTAGGTATTATATTTATTGTTTCTGATCTCTCTTTCTCTACTAGAATAGTAAGTTAAAAGGGCAGGATATTGATTTTTCACTCACATCCTTAGAGTCTTGAGTTCTTGGCACATAGGAGGTATGTACTCAATAAATATTTATGGAGTGAATGTATGATTCATCAGTTGAGGCTAAGGACATTGCTGATCTAATCACACCACATTTTTCCTAACAAGAAAGAAGGGAGAATAGATATTGAATGGCAGCTAACAATATCTGATGTGGATTCTAAAATGCCTGGTTGTACATTGGGGAAAATCGGATTATGGACTAATTGAGGAGTATTTGAGTCTTTTCCCAAATCTGGTATGCAGATTAAGTGGGAGTTACATTTTATTTCCTAACTTCCTTTATTTTTAACAAGAAGAAAATTAGTGTATTTTTATGGATTATATGGAAGTTGGTAGCATTGAAATGGTTTTAGTCTTGCAGAGATGCCATATTACTGGGGATGGAGTGATGTAGGAAATAATGTGTAAAGACACCTGATTCCTGGCACAAAGGAAACACTCAGGAAATATCTGAATTTTGCCTAGGGTTATTCTTACCTTTAAAAGTAATCAGAGCAATATATGATAAAAATGCATTCATATCAGAGAATTTCACTGTTGGAAAGGATTAGAATGAGGTATATCCTCTTCAGTGTTCTTCACAGATGAGTAGAAAATGAATCAAGTACAAAAATCAGCATAAGTGAGCTAAAATCGCCTTCCTCTAAATTTTACTCTTTGGCATTCCAGAACAAATCTATTTACTTTTATACCTAAGATCCTCTCAACTATTTGAAGATAGCAATTGTGTTTTCTTTTCCATAAGGTAAACACCCTCAGTTTCTTAATTAGCTTAGTTTTAAGAATCTTCACCATCCTGGCCACCCTGTTTCTGAAGGAATGCAACTTTACAATGTAGTTTTATTTTATATTTATTATTATTATTTTTTGAGGGAACAAGGGATGGGGCAGAGGGAAAGGAAGAGTATCATTTTTTTTAAAGATTTTTGTTCATTTATTTGTCAGAGAGAGAGAGACAGAGAGAGAGGGAGAGAGAGGGAGAGGGAGAGAACTAACCAAGGGGAAGAGGGGCAGGCAGAGGGAGAAGGAGTCTCCCCACTGAGCAAGGATCCCCATGCGAGACTTGATCCCAGGACCTGGGGATCATGACCAGAACCTAAGGCAGATGCTTAACCAACTGAGCAACCTAGGTGTCCCAGGAAGAGAGAGAATCTTAAGTAGGCTTCACACTCAGCACAGATTCCAAAGCAGGGCTAGATCCCAGGACCCTAGGATCATGACTTGAGCCAAAGACAGATGGTTAACTGACTGAGACATCCAGGTGCCCCTACAAAGTAGTTTATAAAAGTTGGTGGCCAGGGGCACTTGGGTGGCACAGTCCATTAAGCATCTGCATTTAGCTCAGATCATGATTCCAGTGACCTGGGATTGAGCCCCACATCAGATTCTCTGCTCAACAGGTAGTCTCTGTTTCTCCTGCTCCAGTCCCCCAGCTTATGCTTGCTTGCTTTCTTTCTGTCAAATAAATAAATAAAATCTTTGGAAAAAAGTCAATTTTCCCAGCATCAGGAATGAAACTTGACCATTCTCTTACACCATACACAAAGATAAACTCAAAATGAAATGCCGGGATGCCTGGGTGGCTCAGCTGGTTGGACCACTGCCTTCGGCTCAGGTCATGATCCCAGAATGCCGGGATCGAGTCCCGCATCGGGCTCCCAGCTCCACAGGGAGTCTGCTTCTCTCTCTGACCTTCTCGTTGCTCATGCTCTCTCTCACTGTCTCTCTCAAATAAATAAAATATTACAAAAAAAATGAAAAGGCCTCAGTGTGAGGTAGGAATCTATCAAAATTCTAGAGGAGAACAAAAGCAGTAATCTCTTCGACATCGGACAAAGCAACTTCTTTCAAGATATGTCTCCAAAGGCAAAGGAAACAAAAGCAAAAATGAACTTTTGGGACTTCATCAAGATCAAAAGCTTCTGCACAGCAAAGGAAACAGTCAATAAAACAAAGTTACAGCCCACAGAATGGGAGAAGATATTTGCAAATGACACTACAGACAAAGGGCTGACATCCAAGATCTATAAAGAACTCCTCAAACTCAACAGTCAAAAAACAGATAAACACATCAAAAATGGGCAGAAGACATGAACAGACACTTCTCCAAAGAAGACATACAAATGGCTAACAGACACATGAAAAAATGTTCATCATCATAAGCCATCAGGGAGAGTCAAATCAAAACCACATAGAGATACCACCTTACACCAGTTAGAATGGCCAAAATTAACAAGACAGTAAACAACATGTGTTGGAGAGGATGTGGAGAAAGGGGAACCCTCTTACACTGTTGGTGGGAATGCAAGTTGGTGTAGCCACTTTGGAAAATAGTGTGGAGATTCCTTAAGAAATTAAAAATAGAGCTTCCCTATGACTCTGCAATTGCACTACTGGGTATTTACCCCAAAGATACAGATGTAGTAAACAGAAGGGCCATCTGTACCCCAATGTTCCTAGCAGCAATGGCCACAGTCACCATACAGTGGAAAAAACCAAGATACCCTTCAATGGACGAATAGATAAGGAAAATATGGTCCATATATACAATGGAGTATTATGCCTCCATCAGAAAGGATGAATACCCAACTTTTGTATCAACATGGACAGGACTGGAAGAGATTATGCTGAGTGAAATAAGTCAAGCAGAGAGAGTCAATTATCATATGGTTTCACTTACTTGTGGAGAAGAAGGAATAACATGGAAGACATTGGGAGATGGAGAGAAGTGAGTTGGGAGAAATTGGAGGGGGAGACAAACCATGAGAGACTGTGGACTCTGAGAAACGAACTGAGGGTTTTGGAGGAGAGTGGGGTGAAGGGTTGGGAGGGTCTGGTGGTGGGTATTAAGGAGGGCACATATTGCATGGAGCACTGGGCGTGGTGCATAAACAATGAATTTTGGAACACTGAAAAGAAATAAAATGAAAAAAAAAAAGAGTAATAGCAGCTGGCCTATATTGAGACTTACAGTGTTCCAGGTATTATGATAAATAAATGCTTTACATTAAAAAAAAATTATTTTGAGAATTTTCAAAGAAATTTAGCTCAGGTAGATCTGATATCTCTAATGACTTCAGAATTGATTTGATGTTTCTATAAAAACTTCATGTAGGATTTTAGATTCTTCTCCTATTCATGTTTATTCATTTGCCTTTTTATAAGCATTGCATTGGAACAAGAATCTTATTTTGAAACTCCCCTCTCCCCCCCCCCTGAAAAAGTCAGTGGCCAAAATGATTCACAGTGCTTCTAATTTTTTTTTTCCTGAAGATTTTATTTATTTGACAGATAGAGATCACCAGTAGGCAGAGAGGCAGGCGGGGTGGGGGTAGGGGCAGCAGGCTCCCTGCTGAGCAGAGAGCCTGATGCAGGGCTCCATCCTGGGACCCTGAGATCATGATCTGAGCCAAAGGCAGAGGCTTAACGCACTGAGCCACCCAGGGACCCCACACAGTGCTTCTAATTGAGTCTGATCAAATGAAATGCAAAAAGATCACTTACCAAAATGAATAAAAATATAAACAAGCAGATTAGGTAAGTAATTAAGGGGAGGGGAGATATTGACTAACAACTAAAAGGTCAGAGGTAGGTCTACCTTTAGGTAGAGCTGGGATCCAGGGATTCATTTATCATTTGAGCTCTGTGTTCATTGCTTAGCTCTGTTTTTCTTCATGTTTTCTTCACTCCCAGAAGGGGTCTCAACATATTTCTTCTTAGAAACTCCAAGTTTACTTCTTACCAAATTAACTACTTGTCTCAGTGGTAAAGATAGAATTCTAGAGAAAAACTAACACTTAACGGGAAGAGAAAGATACGCTGCTGATCTTCCAGAATGTGAATTTTGTCATAAAGTAAACAATTTTGGACTGCTATGACTTGCTAAATTGGTTTTTAGTGATGCTCCTTTTAGATGCATTCACAGTGCTGCTTTATTTTGTGTCTTCCAGAATTCTTCCTAGAATTGATGTCAAACTCACATTTGAAAGCTGTAGAACTATTTTTTCAAATTTGGGAAATTAAGATAACAGTTTCCTGTCCTTTATCTTTTGAACCTTTTCTAATTCACACTAGTTTTTTTTTTTTTTTCAGAGAGTAACAATAGTTCAACATTTATTGACGACCACACAATAGTACTTACTTCATTCATATTTACAAGTTCTTGGCTTCTGAGACAGGAATTCATTTAGCTTAAAAAGTCGAATTCCTTTAAATGAACCAGTTAAATGGTACTTCTTATAATATGCCCACGTGCCTTGAATTTCTTGTTCTACATTAAAGAGCTTTTTAGTTTGGATCCCTAGTTTTAAGAAACAGAGAATCAGTCAGGTTAACTCCAAATTATGGAGAAGCTTACATGTAACAGGGGAAGAAAAGATCATAAGAGCAGAGAAGTGAATTTTATGGAGACTTTTTTCTGTGGGCAGATCCCAAGCAGCAGCATTTCGAAGGTCTTCTATCTACCATCACATCAGTTTTTGACTCTGTAAATTGAGACTGTGACTCTCTCACTTGCTCTGTTTTTCTTAGTGTGTCTTTTTGTTTGTTTGTTTTTTAACAGGTTTGTTGAAGTATAACTTCCTTGCCTCCCCCTACTCTTGTCCCCATGTGTTCTCTGTCACTGTATATTCATTTGTGTTTCCTAGACTTTTATATAAATGGAGTCATAGTCTGCCCTTTTTTTTGGACTGACTATCACAGGATACTTGTTTTGGGATCCATCCATATTATTTTGTGTATCACTAGTTCATTCTTTTTATTGCTGAGTGGCATTCCATTGCATGTTTGTTTTACATTTTATTTATTCACATGTTGATGTACATGTGTGTTTCAGATTTTGGCCATTACTAATAAAATTGTTATAAGCCCTTGTGTACAAGTCTTTCTATATATGGACACAGGCTTTTATTTCTCTTGTGTAAATAGATAGGAATGTAATGGCTGGATCGTGCGTTAGGTGTAGACTTAACTTTTCAGGTAATTGCCAAACTGTTGCCAGAGTCGTTGTATAATTTCACATTCTCACCAGAGGTATGTAAGAGTTCCAGTTGCTTTACATTCTCTCCATCTCTTGCTGTGGTCAGTCTTAATTTTTTTTTGTTGTTCTAGGGTAGTGGCATTTCATTGTCATTTAATTTGTGTTTCTTTAATGACTAATGATGTCGAACATGTCATGTGCTTATTTGCCATTAATATATCTTCTTTGGTGAAGTGCTTATTAAAATGTTTTGTCCATATTTTCTTAGACTATTTCTTTATTATTAAGTTTTAAGAATTCTTTATATAGCTTAGTTACAGGACCTTTATGAGACATGTGATTTGCAAATATCTTTTCTCAGTTTTCTTTTTGATCTGTGGGTTACTTGGAAGAGTGTTACTTAGTTTTCAAATATTTGGGGGTTTTCCACTTATCTTATTAATTTATAATTTATTTCCTTTGTGGTCAGAGAATGGACTTTGTATGATTTGAATACATGTATCAGTTTTGATTATTTTTTTTCCTTTTTATAGGCTATATTTTCTTACTTTATTTTGCATGCTAGGTAGCTATTAATTGACATCAGACATTATGAGTTTTAACTTCTTGGGTGTGAGATATTTTTATATTCCTATAAATATTCGTAAATTTTGTTCTGTTTTTCTTTTTGTTTTCCAGTTGCATTTCTTGGAAACACTTTGATCCTCATGGGTCCTGCTTTTAATCTTTGTTAGATAGGAACAGAGTAGACTTCAATCTAGGGCTACATTTTCCCAACTACTGAGGGAAGACCCTTCTGAGCACTCTACTTGATGCTGTACTAATTACAGGTTTTTTGTTTGTTTGTTTGTTTGTTTGTTTTTAAGTGTGGCTAGTAGAAAAAGTCATTGTTCCTGGGCAGGTGTGAACACCAGGTATTGTTACTGTGATGGCTAATTTTATGTGTCAACTTGGCTGGGCCATGTTTGGTCAAAGATTATTCTGAATGTTTCTGTGAAGTTGAATTTTGGATGAGATTCACATTTAAATTAGTAGACTTTGAGTAAAGCAAATTGCCCTCCACAATGTGGATAAGCCTCATCTAGTTGGTTGAAGGCCTTGATAAATCAAGGACTGACTTCTGGAACAAGAATTCTTCCAGGAGATTTCCCTGGGACTCAAACTGCAAATCTTCCCTGATTCTCCAGCTTGCTGACCTACCCTGAAGACTTTAGATTTACCAAGTTTCTACAGCTGCTTATGTCAATTCCTTAAAATATATCTGTCACTCTATATACTCATGTCCTATAAGTTCTGTTTCTCTGGAATACCTTGAGATCATGACCTGAGCCGAAGGCAGCGGCTTAACCCACTGAGCCACCTTAATAGTTACTTCTAATTTCTAGTGTGTCTTTTTTCAGCTTTAGGTAGTTTCCTCACATACATGCTCTGATCAGTACTCCTCTAAAGAGGAGAACCCTCTGTAGATGTCCAGAATTATCAATCTGTTTAGCTTTCTTTCTCTGATACTGTCTCATGTGAGGTCTTGCTGACTTGGCCTGCCTCTATCCCCAGCTCTGTCTCATCACCTCCCAGAGCCTACCAGGCGTCACTTGGGTTCCCCATTCTTGAGTGTCTGGAAACGCTCTTGAGGCATGAAGCTGGGGGCAGTTGTTGAGCTCACCTTGTTTCTTTTCCATCTTTTAGGGTTTAGTGTCTCTCATTGCCTGATGTCAAGTATCTTGAAAACCATTGTTTAATATATTTATCTGGATTTTTGGTTCTTTCAGATGGGAGGGTAATCTGGTCCTGTTATTTCATCTTGACCAGAAGTTAAAGTTCTTAGTTGTATCTTCCTGCATCTTCTTCTTTCATTAATCTGGCTTCCTTTCTTTCTGTGGTAGATGTATATTTATTAATTGTTTTTGCTTATTTGTTTCAGTTTCCTTGAAGCTATGATTTACTAATCCTTCTTCTTGTCTTTCTGCATGCATCTTTTTAGCTTCAGTTTTTGCAGATAGTTTATAGATGAGATACTTCTGTGTTAAATGCCCTGACTGAACTACCCGGACGTTGTCGAATAGGTTCTGTGATACAAAACAAGAATTACTGGATTGCTCCATCTGCAGTGAGATGCTGGACAATTTATCCTAGACAAGACAAACCTATGCAGAAAAAAGCCTGCTTTTATTTCATGGAAAGAAAATAGGAGACAAATAGTTCAATTTGCCTTTGTCACATTTTATGCCTTCCTACCATACTAGAGTATAAGCCCCTTGAGAGAGAGACAG
The DNA here is from genome assembly GCF_922984935.1 of Meles meles. Classification (NCBI taxonomy): domain Eukaryota; kingdom Metazoa; phylum Chordata; class Mammalia; order Carnivora; family Mustelidae; genus Meles; species Meles meles. The sequence goes on along the minus strand of NC_060066.1, from coordinate 151,073,502 downwards.
TGTGTCATTATCACTGCATTTTCATCATCTATTGTAATGCCTGGTACTTTATATCTATTCTCATATCTAGGAAATGAATAAATGTGACACACTGCCCCCAACAGTTCCTATCACTGTTTTTTTCTGCTGAGAACAAAGCTCAACAAAGTCCTTCTTATTTTCCTCAGCTATTCTTGTAATTATATGCCATTCTTGTTTTTCATGACTGTTTATACCATAAATTTCACCTTGGGAGATAGTTGTTTTGGGACTGCTCCACCACCTAAAAGAAACTAAGGGTTAGGGCATTAAGAGGGAGATTCTTGAGAAGACTTAGCTCTGAAATACTTATCCAGTGTGTGCTGAACTATGTCTTTGCAGAACTGTTAAATTGTTGTGATCCTACTGTCCTTGTAGAGTATATTCTCTGCTGATTTGTAGTTTCTAAGTGACATAGTTAGGCTTGTGGGTTTCCATCTCCACCTAAAACAAATCATGACAACAATGTGTGGGATAAACCCTAGCCTAAATTTGTTCTTAGTAGACATGAATAGTTTCTGATTCTAAACCCCTAAACAAGATTCTAAACTTGTTAAATAATGCTTTGACAAGTAAGAACTGTGGGTATTACATTCAAAGTAACACCAGCATTTTTCACAGAACTAGAAAAAGCAATCCTAAAATTTGTATAGAATCAGAAAATATCCCAAATAGTCTAAGCAATGTTGAGAAAGAAAAGCAAAGCAGGAGGTATCACAATCCCAGACTTCAATCTGTATTACAAAGCTGTAATCATCAAGACAGTATGGTACTGGCACAAAAACAGACACATAGATCAGTGGAACAGAATAGAGAACCCAGAAATGGACCCACAACTATATGGTCAACTAATCTTCAACAAAGCAGGAAAGAATAGCCAATGGAAAAAAGACAGTGTCTTCAGCAAGTGGTGTTGGGAAAACTGGACAAAAACATACAAAGGAATGAAACTGGACCACTTTCTTACACATACTCAAAAATAAACTCGAAATAGATGAAAGGCCTAAATATAAGACAGGAAACCATCAAAATCTTAGAGAAGAACACAGGCAGCAACCTCTTTGACCTTAGCTGCAGCAACTTCTTATTAGACACATCTCTGGAGGCAAGGGAAACAAAAACAAAAATGAACCCTTGAGACCTCATCAAAATAAAAACTTCTGCATAACAAAGGAAACAATCAACAAAATGAAAAGGCAACTGACAAAATGGGAGAAGACGTTTGCAAATGACATATTGGATAAAGCGTTGGTATCTAGAATCTATAAAGATCAACACCCCAAAAATAAATAATCCAGTTACAAAATTGGCAGAAGACATGAACAGACATTTCTTTAAAGAAGACACACAAGTGGTTAATAGACACATGAAAAAATGGTCATCATCAGGGAAATACAAATCAAAACCACAATGAGATATCACATCACACCTGTCAGAATGACTAAAATAAAATTAACAACTCAGGAAATAAAGATGTTGGCAAGAATGTGGAGAAAGGGGAATCCTCTTGCACCATTAGTGAGATTGCAAACTGGTGCAGCCACTCTGGAAAACAGTATGGAGGTTCCTCAAAAACTTAAAAGTAGAACTACTCCATGACCCAGCAATTGTCCTACCAGGCATTTATCCAAAGGATACAAAAATGCTGATTCAAAGGGACACCTGCACCCCAATGTTTATAGTAGCACTATCAATAATAGCCAAATTATGGGACAAGCCCAAATGTCCATCGACTGATGAATGGATAAAGATGTGCTTTATATATATGAGGGATGTTACTCAGGCATCAAAAAGAATGAAATCTTGCCATTTGCAACAACGATAGTGGATAGAACTAGAGTGTATTATGCTAAGAAAAATAAGTCATTCAGAGAAAGAAAATTTCACATTATTTCATTCATTTGTGGAATTTAAGAAACAAAATGGATGAACATAGTAGAAGGGAAAGAAAAATAAGATAAGATAAAAACGGAGAGGGAGGCGGGGTGCCTGGGTGACTCAGTTGGTTATGCCTCCAACTCTTGGTTTAAAGCTCAGCTCATGATCTCAGGGTTGGAGATCAGCGAGGAATCTGATTGGGATTCTTTCCCCTTCCTCTTCCTCCACCTCTGCTCCTCCCCCTGCATGAACACATACATAGGTGGATGAGTGCACTTTCTAAATAAATAAATAAAATCTAAAAAAAACCCCCCAAAACAAAAAACAAAATACAAACCCCAAACCAGAGAGGAAGGCAAACCATAATAGATTCTGAATTGGATTCTGAACTGAATAGATTCTGCTGGATGGGAGGGAGTGGGAGAATGGGGTTCATGATTGATGGGCATTAAGGAGGGCACTTGTTGGGATGAGGCCAGGGTGTTGTAAGTGATGAGTCACTAAATTCTACTCCTGAAACACATGCTATATGTTAACTAATTTAAATAAGTTATAAAAGAGAGAAACAGGAAAAAAATGACACTGAGGAATCCAGTATTCAAATATAGATAGTGGGATATTTTATAAAACTGATCTTATTTCCTCAAAAAGTCAATGACATGGGGAGAAATAAAGACTGAAAAGACTTAAGGGACATAACTGCCTAATGAAATGAATGTCTTTGAATCCTGATTATTAATAACAGGAAGAAACACATTTTTAGAGTTTCAGAGAAATTTGAATATAGCCTGGGTATTAGTCACTGTCAATAAATTATGGTTAATTTTTGTCAGGTGAAAAAAACCCTGTACATTGAGTAATTTTATCCATTTAAATGTTTTCTTAATATTCATACCCTTGACCCAAATTAACTCCTATTATTCGTGAAGCACTTAGCACATAGTCTGGCACAAAATGAGTGTCCAGTAAATGTTAGCTATTATCATTGTTGTTGTCAAAGTATTTTTCCTTTTTCATCTTTCTTTTGTAGGTTTATCATGGTTCTTTGATACTGTATTATATGGAAATGGAAAGATCTGTGAAAAAACAGTTGACTTGTGCTTTTTGTTCCATGCTTCCAGTTCCCATATATATTTTCTGCTGTGAAGGCTGGTGTCACTATTGTTAAAGTTAGTATTGCAGCCCCGTCTCTTATACACTTTGTCCATCTCCATCCCAAACTATTCCTCTCTCATTTGTCTCAACATGGTCATTTGGGTGATGTAGCTTCCTCAGGTACTTATAGTCCATCTCAACTGAGATTTTGAAGATGGAAGGAAGGAAGCCTTTATTTTGTATCAGGCCTATAGTCATTAGCAGTTGGCAGATGTTGAGTTTTGCTCATGGTGGTTGAATATTGTCCTGGGGATATTGGTGTTGGCTCCCACCAGCAATAGCAACTTTCTAAAGTTTGCTTATTTTGTTGCTGCAGGTGTCTGAACTCCCTATATTTGGAGATGTCTAGAATTGACATTTCTGACAAAGCTGATCCCTAGCCTTCCACTAACTAGTAGTACAAACCTCTATCTCCCTATATTAAACTTTTTCCTACTAAAAAATCTAGTGTGGCTTCTGTTTTTATGCCTAAATTCTACATTACAATGGATAGTAAAAATCCCCAGCATTTACTTCTTCCTTCCTTCCTTCCTTCTTTCTTTTTAAGGTAGGTTCTACACCTAGCATGGAGCCCAGTGTGGGGCTTGAACTCATGATCATGAAATCAAGACCTGAGCTGAGATGAAAAGTTGGGTGCTCAACTGACTGAGTTACCCATGCCCCCCGCCTTTTTTTGCATTTTGAAAAAAATTTTAATAGTCCTGGAGATATTGCAGTATTGGGATAATTACTCCTCTGACAATGGAGGGTCTAGATTGACAGCCCCTGGTTATGGTGGACTGTGATGAAGACAAGGCATTTCATTTATGTTCAGTGTTACAAAGGTTTGGGATATAAAGTTTTCAACCTGAGCCTTGGGACCTACTCACTCAGAGATAGGTCCTGCCTCTTGCTTTCTCCACAAAATTTAATTCCAACTGTAGGGAACATTTATTTCTTGAGAAAGGTCAATCCTCACATTGTCTTTCCACATGGATAGAGATTATGGAATAATTTTTGGCTAATACAGTATACCAAATATTAAGAAAAAGCATTTCACTTTGAAAAACAGAAATATAATATAAATTAAAAAGATAGAGCCAGGTTTAAAATAATGGAAATCTTCAGGTGCAAAAAATGTAGAAGAAATATAAAGCTAAAGTGGCAATGGGTTGTGAAACTGAAGTAGAACTTGAGGTTGTTAGATCTGGTAAAGTCCTTTTGGGCCACAGTCTGGAATTTTAACACTCATTCAAAGTCAGGAGATGAGGTCTCAGGACTGTACAAGATAGGGAACTGGAACTGAGACTGCTGCATGGAGCTGGAAGACTTATAGAACTGTGCCCAGCCCATTGAATGGGGATGGGACAAATGTGACTCACCAGCTGGGAGTAGCATCCTGATTTATCATTCTGGTGGGATGCCAAGTTGAAAAATTAACGTATACACTGATTTAAAAATTGAATTACAGCAGAGGCAAATGGGAAATTGTTCTCTAGAGATGATCACAGATCATACATGGGACTCCCACTGAAACAACCCTGCTAAAGAGAAAATTCTTTTCTCTTTAGTCAATTCTTATTGGTAAATCCCATAAGAAAAGGAATCACCCAGGAGGGGAACCAGCAGATACAACTAATAAGAGAGTTAACACAGAAACTGGAGGTAATAGAATTATCTAAAATAGACTTTATACTTAATATATTTAACATTTTTAAGGAGAAGAAACAAGGAATGAAGGTAATAGAAGAACAAGAGAATATGAAAAATTAACCAAGAGATTAGAAAAAGAATTAAGTAGAACTTTTAGAAATATGAGACATTGGAATGAAAATTTAGTAGTAGTTAGACATAGTTGAATATAACATTAATAAATTGGAAGATAGATTTGAGAAAATCACTCAATATAGTATACAAAGAGAAAATCCGAGAGAAATTAATCTGAAAACTTCCTACATATCTTGATCTAGTAAGATTAAGCAGAAGAGAATAGAGAAAATGAGAAAGAGGCAAGATCTGAAGAGATGTGGCTAAGAATTTCTAGAATTGAAAAAATGAATTTTCAGATTAAAGGAGATTATTAGTCTTGTTCAAGGTAAATAAAGCCAAATTTCTATCTGGAAGCATTGAGGAGCATCTGTAGATCAAGGATAAAGAAAAATCTTAAAGACTTCCAGAGAGGAGAAATAGAGTACTTATTAAAGGCAATTAAACTGAGAGTGACTTCTCCTCAGCATTAATAGATGCCAGAAGGAAATGGAATGTCATCTTTAAAATGTTAGTGGAAGATAACTTAATAGATGCCACCTTATGATTCTATATATTCAACTAAACTGTAAGCTGACAGATTGTTGGAGAGTACCTGTCTCAAAAACTTAATCCATAAATTAAATTAAAGCATTTTAATTTCATGGTTTCATCTGGAGATTTGTTTAGCTAAGGAATACCAACAAGGGATAGATGGATTTTTAATGGCTTTGTTTCTTAGGTGTTTCTTATCCATTTGTAAACCCCAGGATGAAAGTAAGAGGATGAACAGAAGCAATTCCTTACAATAATGTAAGTTGTTGTCTTTACTGTGGACAGAGGAACAGATTATATACATAGGGAAAACCATTAGAGTTATTTTGTCTAGGTTTGGGCTATATTTACTCTGAGGCTTAATATTTGTCATTGGGAAGTGAATATATATGCATTTGAGCTAGTGATTCACCACTGGATGATCAGGAAGTATAAGAAGGCACAATCGCCTCTCACAGTTGTGGGAAGACTCCAAAAGCCAGGAGTGAGCTGCCAAAACCTACCTTGAATGGCTGTAAAGTAGTCCCCAGTGATGATATTTTAGTTTGAACAACTCAGATTTAGGGAAATATTCTCTTGAGTTATTACTGTATCTTACAGTTTACTCAGAGCTGGGGTGGGTGGAAAATTGGAAGGATGTACCCTAGAACAAGAACAATTCATTTTTTTTTTGACATTCTCTCCTATTGTTTAGCTATTTTCACAACCTCATTGTTCTTATTTGGATTGTGTGGGAGCATTGTAATATTATGGAAACTTCTTGTTCTGTGTCTTGGGGGGACCCTGGGAGGAGCCATGTTTTTTGGGAGTTGGTGGAATGGGACATTCTGACAATGGATGTTTCATGGAAGGATAAGAGGGAAGAGAGCAGGGAGGACCCCATACAAATACAACTGCTAGAGTATGGTTTTATATTTTTTATTTTTGTTTTCTCCTTCTTTTTAAAAATGTTTTCCCTTTCTATTTATTTTTATTTATTTTATATTTTTTATTAACATATAATGTGTTATTTGTTTGAGGGGTACAGATCTATGATTCACCAGTCTTACACAATTCACAGCACTCACCATAGCACATACCCTCCCAATGTCCATCACCCAACCACCCCATCCCTCTTACACCCCTCCTCTCCAACAACCCTCAGTTTGTTTCCTGAGATTAAGAGTCTCTTATGGTTTGTCTCCCTCTCTGGTTTCTTGTTTCATTTTTCCCTCCCTTCCCTTATGATCTGTCTTGTTTCTCAAATTCCTCATATCAGTGAGATCATATGATACTTGTCTTTCTCTGATTGACTTATTTCACTCTCTGGTTCCATCCAGGTTGTTGCAAATGGCAAGATTTCGGTTTTTTGATGGCTGCATAGTATTCCATTACATACACACACATACACATCCCTCACATCTTCTTTATCCATTCATCTGTTGGTGGACTAGATTATGCTTTTAAAAAGATGGTGAGAACAACAAGACCAATTCTTAACAGTGTGGAGAGTAAGGTTATCCAAAAGTAGATGGAGAGTCCCAATCTAGGGGTTTGTTGTAGACAAGGAAACGAGATTAGAAACTAGGATGTAACCAACAGACAGTACTGTGAAGAGTTTTAACTTTTTGCTTTCCCTTTAGATTTTAATGGCAGTCTTATCTACTATATGGTTAAAAAAATTACCTTCCACATTATAATTTCCTTTGGCTATATCTAACCTGTTAATAAAGTCTGATCTATCAGTATAGTAGAGAATCCAGGGATAGGACAGTTAAAGGATGTGCAGCTTGCCCCACAGTCAGTCATCTCTTCCTGAGACTCACTGAAAACAGTAGCATTCTATGTAAGAGGCCTACAATCCAGCACTGGTCTGCACTAGGCTTAGAGTAGAGAAGGGGAGCACCTGCTGTGTAGCACGAGTGGTTGCTAAGTGGATGGCTTGGCTCACATATGAAGAAAGTGGCTCTGAAGGGCCATTAAACTCTTTTTTTTTTAAAAAAGATTTTATTTATTTATTTTACAGAGAGAGCAAGAGAGCACAAGCAGAGAGAGCAGCAGAGGTAGAAGGAGAAGTGGGCTCCCCACTGAGCAGGGAGCCTGATGTGGGACTCAATCTGAGGACCCTGGCATCATGACCTGATCTGAAGGCAGTTGCTTAACCAACTGAGCCACCCAGGAGCCCCAGGGCCATTAAACTCTTACAATGGTAATTTTTTTCATTCCAAAAAAAGTAAAAAAACAGGAGAACAAAAAACAAAACACAACAGCCACCACCACCACCACCACCACCTAAAAAACACCTTACAGTCTTACCAACTTAACATAAAGTTTCTTGTATTTGCATATTATCTTTCACTTCTGGATCACTGGTGTCTGTATTCCTACCAAGATGTAATCATATTGTTCATGCCATTTTGCCTTTTGTGTGAACCTGGGTTTGAAATTTTAGTTTATCAGTTAGGAGCAGTGTGGCACTAAACAAAATACATGTAACTTCTTGAGACTTTAATTTCTTTCTTTCTTTTTTTTAATGGGCATAATGAGAGATCTCACAGTTGCTGAGGAAAGTAAACAAATGCAAGCCATTTCTAATGGGCTTGCAGCCTTATTAAAGGTAGAGATAGTAACTTACTTGTACAACTCTAAAGAGGGTTCTGGAGTGGAGGTTCATGGTCCTCTGCAGATATGCTTCAGAGGGATTTGACTGAGTTCATTGACCAGGGAATGTTCCTTGAGGTAGTGAAGTTTGAACTGAAATCTGAGGGACAGGAGGAGGTAGAGATAAAGAGGTGAAGAAGAATGTCCTGGTCCAGGCAACAACATAGGTGAAGGGCCTATATGGAATGGAGCAGACAGTCTGGGTATATCTGATGCCCTGTGCTTGGATAGTAGAGAGAGTGGGTGGGAGAAGCAGACTGGCATGGCACTGTAAGGCCAGAAAGAGCAGAGCCTGGCAAGAACCTCCCGGCTATGGGGAGTGAATTGAGGAACCAGTGTGGAAGTAAGTAGGCCAGCAAGGAGCTCTTGCACTACTTCCTAGCCAGAAGAAGAGTGAATGGATTCAAGAGGTATTTAGGAAGTAAAAGCTCAGGAGTTGGTGGTGGATTAATTAGAGCGGATGAAAGGTAACAGCTTAATGAAATCCTCTTGTGACAGAATCAGATGGCTCTAAAATGGCAGACACGGTTGTACCATCTAAACAATAAATAGTTTCCTTTGAAGAAGATGGCTTTTGGAAAAGAATGAATTGTGCATATATAGACATTAAATTTTCTTTCATTTTTTTTTAAAGATTTCATTTATTTATTTGACAGAGAGAGAGAGAGGGAACATAAGCAGGAAGAGTGGGAGAGGGAGAAGCAGACCTCCCACTGAGCAGGGAGCCCGACATGGGGCTTGATCCCAGGACCCCAGGATCATGACCTGAGCTGAAAGTAGATGCTTAATGAAAGAGCCACCCAAGTATCCCTAGACATTAAATTTTCTGATATAATTGCAAAAGGAATTTTAAAAACACATCAAGCCATAGCTTCAGAATATGTAAAGTACTGTTTTAAAAAGTCACATATAAGGTTTGTCTCCCTCCCAATCCCATCTTGTTTCATTTACTCTTCTCCTATCCCCCTACCCCCCCATGTTGCTTCTCCATGTCCTCATATCAGGGAGATCATATGAGTGTTGTCTTTCTCCGATTGACTTATTTCACTAAGCATGATACGCTCTAGTTCCATCCACGTCGTCGCAAATGGCATGATTTCATTTCTTTTGATGGCTGCATAGTATTCCATTGTGTATAAACAAGATGGGATTGGGAGGGAGACAAACCATAAATGACTCTTAATCTCACAAAACAAACTGGGGGTTGCTGGGGGGAGGTGGGATTGGGAGAGGGGGAGCGGGCTATGGACATTGGGGAGGGGAGGTGAACCATAAGAGACTATGGACTCTGAAAAACAACCTGAGGGTTTTGAAGGGTCAGGGGTGGGAGGTTGGGGCAACCTGAGGGTTTTGAAGGGTCAGGGGTGGGAGGTTGGGGGAACAGGTGGTGGGTAATGGGGAGGGCACGTTTTGCATGGAGCACTGGGTGTTGTGCAAAAAGAATGAATACTGTTACACTGAAAAAATAAATAAAATGAAAAACACACACACACAAAAAAAGTCACATATAGATTCAAGCCAGTTATTATCAGAATTAAGGTTTTATCAAATGATAATTTATATGAGTGGGAAAAAATGAATAGAAGTGAGACTTCTGAAAATATTTTATTTAAATAAAAACCACTTTAATTGATGCAGGTCTGGAAGGGATGTCTTGTTTAGAGCCAGTCGCAATGTATTGGGAAAAGTGTGTTTGGGGATAATGTTTTTTTTTGGTAGAGGACTGACTTGATAAGAGACATAGGGATATTATGTATTTTGATTCACTTAGCAAATATTTTGGGGGCTTAGGTATGACTGTATTCATGTGATATAATTGCACTTGGTGCGAAGTAGTTCTAACGCGGACCAAGAGATTTACTCAAAAGATAAAATGCAGTGTAATTTTCTTTACAAAATGATTCACAACATCCTTGAAAATACCAAGTTCTCCAGCTCCCTTAAAATAAGCAATTTATGAACACAAATATTTTACACACATTTCAGGAACATTCTGTAATGTAAGCCTCATGGTTCCAGATATCATCAGTAAGTTAATGACTCCTACACTGAAATCTCTAGCCCAGATGATTCCCCTTAATTTGACACTTCTATGTCCTCTTATTAGCAGATATTTTTTAGTTCTTACTAGAAGCTCCTAGGTCACGAATAAACAGTGGTGAACAAAAGAGCAAGGTTCCTATCCTCATGGGTTTAGTGTAGGATAGTGTTAAGCAAGTAATCTCACACAGGAATGTATCTTTCTAAAGAGTGGCCTGTGCTTTGGTGGAAGAGAGGTGTAGGGCAAGACAGAACAGTGTAGGAGATGGCTTCACATTCAGTGGTCAGGAAAGGCCTTGCCAAGAAGGTAACACTCTTAGGCTACGACCCAGAGAATAAGGAGGCAGCCAAGCGAGGAATTCTGTTGGGGAAACTGAGGCAGATGGAGTAGAAGAGGTGGCACATTTGAGGGACCAAAGGAAGGTCATTGTGACTGGAATGCTTGAGTAAGTGGATTTGTGGACATTTAAAAAAAATGCTGACAATAAATCAAGGCAGTCAGATAGTGGAGAAGGGGTAATAGGGAGAGGAGGCAAATCAGAGGTGACTTGACACTACATTAGGGAGCCCAGATTTATAATAAAATTCTGGGTCTTTCTAAAACATCACCCCCCCCCATGTAAGTTTGGTATGGCTATCTGTCTCTTGATCAAGGAAATGGTTAAATACTTTCCCTAGGTAAGTATGCGAAGATTATCTGAAAGTGAAAATGCTTTCTCTGATTAATCTTGTGCAGTCATCTGATTGTAGGAGAACATTTTGTGTTGCACAGTTTATTTGAGTGCTAGTCACTTCTGGCCTGGGTTATTTAATATTCTGGACTAATGAGACAGTTTGTGTGCTTGAAAAAGCAGAGTGGGAAAAACGATTTTGCTTTTATAATTAACTTAGGTCTTACGTAGTATTATTTTGTTCGTATAGTATTAGGTTTTAAAAAGAATCAGGGTTCTTGCTTATGAAGGCTGGTCTGATTTTCCTAATAATTTAAAATCTTTCTATGATTCATTAGCATGTTGTACCCTCATTAATCTAATTCATCCAGAGTTAACAGTGTTTTGCCTTGCTATGCCTATCTTAACTGTCATCAAATTCCTTTGACCAAAGGGTTTTCCCCCTTATTCACCAAGTCTTACTCCTTTTTTTAGTCTTAGTGTCTTCAATTTGAAGATATATTTTTATTGTTTTGAGAGTATTAAGTATACATGGTAGAGTCCAATTTTTATGGCCACTGTACTATGACTTAGTGGTATAGTGGAAACGGACATGTGTAGACAGATATGAGTGTGAATCCCAACCTCGCTGTTTACCAAGCCATGTCATCTTTGGTTAGTTACATAAAATTTCAAATCTTACTTCTCTCATTTGTGGAATGGAGATAATTCTTCTTCACAGAACCCATAGAACAGGGTTAAATGGGATGTATGTAAAGGGTTGCATAGTGCCTGTCACTTGGCAGGTGCTCAACTGTGTATGTGGTCTTCAGCAAATCAGATGGCCCCACTTAGAACTGTATTTCAAATAGCTCAGGTAGATTTGCACTGGTTCATCTCTGTTCTTCTCTCTAGTCCCTTTGTGTCCAAGGACACACTTATTTCTCTCTTAGGATAGAAGGAAAGGCTTCTGGGTAGCATATGGCTGGCTGTGGCTAGAGGGAACTGCAGAATGTCACACTACCTTGATCCAAAGGCTCTGCAGCTAGGGTGGGCAACTAAGGGAAGTCTAGACCAGCATCTAAGTAAAAGGTCCTAGCCTTGGGAAAGAAAGCGTGGTTGGAAACTAAATGCAACAGTGCAGTCGAGGGCTATAGCCAAGAAGTCAGGTCATCCGTTTAAAAAACCCTGATTGAGAAACATTGTCATATGTTAGGGCCTATGCAAGCACTATGTTCACCAAAGTGAACAGAGCATGGTGCCCCAGGGTCTTATGATGTAGAAGGGGAGCACCTCAAATACATTACAGTGTGGAAACAGTTGTTATCATAGCGTTAAGCAGGAAAAGTGTGCAGGATCTGAGATTTTGAAGGAGAGAGGATCATTCCATATTTCTGGGAGAGAGATGGGAGACCAAGTGTTTCAGAAACCCACACCTGAGCCAAGAAGGAAATCAGTAGTTTAACAATTAATAACAAGGATAGGGGGTAAATTGTGGGTCGAGTAGTGAAGAATAGGCTCTGAATTACTGTGTTTCTGGTCCTTAAAGGAGCCAAGCAGGCAAGGCAATGAGATTGGTTCTGATAGTACTTGTGGGATGCTCCCTGGAGGGTCCAATGCTGCTCAGAGAACAGAGACTCTGCCTGATCCACCAGGAGACTGAAATCTTGACCTTGTTTTCATGAGCTTGAAGGGGAAATGGCTTAAACGGGTATGTAACTTCTGTTGGATGTAGTCTAGATCAGGATAAGATTTACCTACAGACTAATAAAAATTTCTGCTCATGTCAGTGAACTATTTACTTTTTATCCTGGAGATTCTAGTGGACTGCTGTGTTTGGGGACATTTTTGAAAATTGGCTGAGTGTTCTAAATCTTAAGTGGAAATCTCACCAGAGACTCTTTTCTTTTGGTGGTGGTGGTTGGGGCTCAGAGGTTGTGTACATTGGTTTATTCTGTTGCCTGGCAATGTCTGCTCTACAGACGTAGCGTGAACCTGCCTTCAGACGCCGAGATATATATTGGACAGTCCATAGCTCATCTATGGGAGCCAGGAGATCTGTCTTTTGTTCAGTTCTGGTTATTGTCATTCCATTTATCTCTCTTTCTTTAAAATGCATTCTCAGGAGATCCAGCTTTGTGATTATCTGGGGGAAGATGCAGCTGAGAGAGTAATGCTGGAGAGACTTGATGTATTTATCGTTGTTCTCTGCAGCCAAGGTTTGTCAGGTTGATTTCCTAGTAAGTCATTTAAGAATTAGCAGTAATGCTATCTCACATTTACATTATGATTACAGAATAACCATGTTCCAAAATTTTCTTGAATGTCGTAATTCTGGGAAAGTGAGGATTTATATAGGAAAGACGTTAGTTCTTATTACAGTGTATTCCTGTGGTTCCTACAGCTCCCTGTTCCTACAGTACTTATATATAAATAACTAAGTCTGGAAAATTATTTGCATAGTGAGGCAGAAGCTACTTATTTGTTAAATTATTAAAACTGTGAATGTAATCTAAAAATCACGAGTGTATTTAAAAATCTGCATCTGAGTATATTTTTCCTTTCTGATTGCTGCACAGAAAATTCTGTTACCTGGTTTGTTGCTTGAAGACCCTGTGTTTCAGAGCGATTTGTCAAGCAGCAATAGATAACTGAAACAGTGGGTCAAATACCATCTGGTTCATGAAGGGCCACTGGGACCTTGCAGAAGAATTTAGTCTCAACTGGGCCCATGTAGCAAGCTAGGAGTGGTTCCTCCTTCCCTCCGCCCCTTCCTCCCTCCCTCCTTTCCTCCTTCCCTACATCCCTTCCTTTTCTTTCCTTCCTTCCACAGAGAGAGCCAGAGAGCAAAAGTGGGGGGAATGGCAGAGCGAGAAGGAGAAGCAGGCTCCCCACTGAGCAGAGAGCAGGTCATGGGGGCTCAATCCCAGGACTCTGGGATCAGGGACCTGAGCTGAAGGCAGACACTTAACCACCCGAGCCACCCAGGAGCCCCAGCTAGGAGTGGTTTCCTAGAACGTGAGTAGTTATCAGCAGTGGAGGACCCTAGGTGTCTTTGCTATGATTCTTTTTTTAGGACTTGCCAGAGGCTCCAGAACATATCTTTGTTTACCGTAGATGCTTGGTGTTCCCCTGGGTTTACTGGTAATGAGCAATGAAGAGAAGGGTGGAATGCATCAAAGCTAGAACCTCCTGCAAGGTCCTTTTTTTTTTTTTGATCTCACTATATTCACCTGGCTATACATTATATCTCCAGAGGTTAATTTTTTTAATAACTGGAATTCTGTACCTTTTGGGTCCCTTTACCCATTTTCCCCACCCCACTCCCCACCTCTGACAACCGTCTATCTGTTTTCTGTATCTGTGAGTTTTTTTTTTTTTTCTTTTCATTTTTAGGTTCCACATATGAGTGAGATGTGCAGTATTTGTGTTTCTCTGTCTGACATTTTACTTAGCACAATGCCTTCAGGGTCTATCCATGTTGTCACAAATGTCAGGATTTTCTTCTTTTTTATGGCTGAATGATATTCCACTGTATATAGCTGTATCACATTTTCTTTCTCCACTCATCTATCTGTGGAGACTTAGGTTATTTCCATGTCTTGGCTATTGTAAGTGATGCTGCAGGGAACATGGGGTACAGATGTCTTTCATTTTCTTCAGATAAATACTTAGAAGTGGGGGCATCTGGGTGGCTCAGTGGGTTGGGCCTCTACCTTTGGCTCAGGTCATGATCTCAGGGTCCTGGGATCGAGCTCTGCAATGGGCTCTCTGCTCAGCAGGAAGCCTGCTTCCTCCCCCCCCCCCCCACCTCTGCCTGCCTCTCTGCCTAGTTGTGATCTCTTTCTGTCAAATAAATAAATAAAAAATCTTAAAAAAAAAAACACTCAGAAGTGGAATTGCTGGATCATGTTGTAGTTCTGCTTTTAATTTTGGGGGGAAACCCTGCATAGTGTTTTCTATAGTGGCTGCTGAAGAGACTTATTTAGCTCTGGGCCCCACTCAAAACAAGAAGCATTAGGCCTAATTGATGAAAAGGTTAGAGCAGGACATCCAAATGTGGTATCAGTTTCTCCATCTCCAAACAATGCTGAATTGCTCTCCAGGGCTAATAATTTATACTCCCACTGGCAGTTTTATAAGAATCTCCATTCTTTCACATCTTTTAATAAAGATTTTATTTATTATTTGAGAGGGAGAAAGAGTGCATCTGCACACAAGTGCACACTCAAGCACCAGCTGGGGAGGGGCGGGGGGAAGCGGAAAAAGGGAGAAGCTGACTCCCTGTTGAGTGGGGAGCCTGGCATGGCCCTCAATCCTAGGAGCCAGAGATCATGGTCTGAGCTGGAGTTAGACACCTAACTGAGCCACCCAGGCTCCCCTTCATTCCTTCATATCTTTATGCTTGTTATTGCCATACTTATGTATGTATGTATGTATTTTAAAAGATTTTATTTATTTGAGAGAGAGAGAGCGAGAGAAGGGGGAGTGGAGAAGCAGACTCCCCGCTGAGCAGGGAGGCCCACTCGGAACTTGATCCCAGAACTCTGAGATCATATCCTGAGCTGAAACCAAGACTCAGCTGCATAACCAGCTGAGCCACCAAGGCGCCCCTTGCCATGCCTTTTAGTGATTACCAATCTATTGGGTATAAAAAAGGGTCTCATTGTGGTGTTAATTGCTAATTGGTGTAAATTGTTAATGGCTGTAAAATGGGTTTTGTTGATTGCTAATGAGTTTGAGCATGCGAGGGAGGAGACATACCTTGATTCCTGTAATTTTCTATTTCTCTGTCTAGTTCACATGTCAAATGCTGCCTAGAAGCTCTATTCCCCCCTTTGAGTGCTGTTGTTTTCAACATTTATCTGGTGTTCGTTTTGTTGGGTTTGAAGTGGGCAGCAGTCTGCGTTCTTGCTTTTTTCTGCCATTTTACCATGGAAGTCTCTGCGACAACTTTTTAAGGTCGCCCTTGATGTTCATTTTAAACTGATTTCCTTAGGGTAATGGTATTGGAGAGAAGAGATTATTTTTACCTTTGCCTCTGTGTTTCCCTAGGATGGTCTTGCTTATTCACGCAAAACTTCACTAGAAGATGGTGGGGTTGGAAGTGAGTATCACATGCCACAAACTAGACTGTGTAAAATGAAACCTCTCCCTCTCCCTGTAATTGAAAATTTCTAGCTTGAGCCAGAAATCTTTTTTTTTTTAAGATTTTACTTATTTATTTAATGGAGAGAGAGAGAACAAGCAGACAGAGTAGCAGACAGAGGGAGAGGGAGAAGCAAACTCCCTGATGAGCAAAGACGCTGATGTGTCACTGGATCCCAGGATCCTGGGATCATGACCTGAGCTGAAGACAGATGCTTAACCGACTGAACTACCCAGGCATCCCCTGAACCAGAAATCTTAATCCAACCACTTAGAAATAAACCCAGGCACTTTTTTTTTTTGCATGCATAACAGTATTTTACTTCCTTTTTAAAAAATTTCCTTTTATTTATTTATGTATTGGGATACGAGAAGAATAAATGAAACAAGATGGGATTGGGAGGAAGACAAACCATAAATTTTTTTTTAATTTTTAAATAAACATATAATGTATTATTAGCCCCAGGGGTACAGGTATCCTCCCCAATGTCCATAATCCCACCACCCTCTCCCTATCCCCCTCCCCCTGGCAACCCTCAGTTTGCTTTGTGAGATTTAGAGTCTCTCATGGTTTGTCTCCCTCCCTTCCTACCCCCAACCCCCCCATATTGCATCTGCACTTTCTCATATCAGAGAGATCATATGATAGTTGTCTTTCTCCGATTGACTTATTTCGCTAAGCATAATACCCTTTAGTTCCATCCACATCGTCACAAATTGCAAGATTTCATTTCTTTTGATAGCTGCATAGTATTCCATTGTATATATATACCACCTCTTCTTTATCCATTTATCTGTCGATGGACATCTAGGTTTTTTCCATAGTTTGGCTATTGTGGACATTGCTGCTATAAACATTTGGGTGCACGTGCCCTTTCGGATCACTACATTTGTATCTTTATGGTAAATACCCAGTAGTGCAATTGCTGGGTCATAACGTAGCTCTATTTTCAACTTTTAGAGGAACCTCCATGCTGTTTTCCAGAGTAACCCAGGCACTTTTGACATTTTTCTTATACCTTTCAGGTTTAAATTCAGTCAATGTAGGACTTGCAACACCTTGCTCCATAGCTTTTTTTGCCTCTAACATTGCTGCTAAGCTTGGCTTGGGGAGAGGTTCAAATGCCTTTCCAAATAAGTGGGAGATTTCTGTGCCCCAACCAAACACT
Organism: Meles meles; assembly: GCF_922984935.1. NCBI lineage: Eukaryota > Metazoa > Chordata > Mammalia > Carnivora > Mustelidae > Meles > Meles meles. The sequence goes on along the minus strand of NC_060066.1, from coordinate 151,056,524 downwards.
TTTAGATCTTTGTTGCTGTCTCTTGAGAAAGTGCTTGTCTTGCTGAGCCTTCAATGTTCCCATTCTGGAATCCACAGACTTGTTACCTTTTACTCATCCAGTCCTTTGTCCCAATCTCATTTGTGGCTGCATGAGTTAGTTTTCTATTGCTGAATGACAAGTGACCATAGATCTAATGGTATAAGACAACAGTCACATGTTCTTTCAAAGTTTCTGTAGGTCGGAAGTCTGGGCACAGTTTAGTTGGGCCCACTGCCATCGTCTTCCATGGCTGAAATGAAGAGGTTGGCCAGATTGTGTTCTCACCTGGAGGTACTGGGGAAGCATCTACTTTTAAGCTCAATGCAGGCTGTTGTCAGAATTCATATCCTTGTGCTTGTATGAGAGGTCCTCGTTTTCTTTTCTTTTCTTTTTTTAAAATTTTATTTATTTGAGAGAGAGAGTGTGAGAGTGGAGAGGTCAGAGGGAGAGCAGACTCCCCGCCGAGCAGGGAGCCCAATGTGGGACTTGATCCCTGGACTCCAGTATCATGACCTGAGGCAAAGACAGTCGCTTAACCAACTGAGCCACCCAGGCGCCCCAAGGTCCTCATTTTCTTGTTAGCTATCAGCTGGGGGCCACTCTCTTCTTCTAGAGAGTTGTCTCTCAGGTTCTTGTCATGTGGTCCTCTCAAAAGGCGCTCCTCACTACATGGCTGTTTGCTTGCTCAAGGCCAAGAGAAGACTCTTTCATTTCCAATCTCTTCCTATAGGGAAGGGCCTTTAAAGGGTTCACTGAGTTAGGTCAGCTCATCCAGCATAATCTCCCACTTAATTAACTCCAATCAGCTGATTAGGCACCTTAAATACATCCTCAAACTCCCTTCACCCTTGCCATGTAAGATCACCTAATCGTAGTTGTAAAATCTCGTCATATTCACACATGCTACGCATACTCAAGGAGAGGGAGCATATAGGCAGACACAGGGGGTGGGAATCTTGAGACTATCTTGGAAGTCTCAGAATCTTGAGACTCATACTATACTGTGGGACCCTCAGGGCTCCAGCTCTCTCAAATGCTCTGTTGTGTCACCCAGGGACTGAGAGGAACCTCAGGACTCTTTCCAGCCTTGTCATGAAGTCTGCCAGTCCCCTCTGTGGGAATGCAAAGCAGAGGGCTTCCCATGCAGCTCTGTTTCAGATCCTTAGGCTTAGAGGGAGAGCTACTTCCCTTTTTATCCTACAGGTCCGGGTTGATGTAGGCAAAAATAGGATTCTCATATCCTTTCTAATTTTTTTCTTTTTTTGCCAAACTCTTGTCACCCCCTCCAATCCATAAAAATTTTATTTGCTCTCCTCATTGGTGGTTGGGGGAGGGATGGAAGAGATGGCTGGTTAAATACTGTTCCAGATCTATTGCTTATGGCAAGAACTCAGCCCCATAAGCTTTTTTTTTTTTTTTTTAATATTTTATTTATTTATTTGACAGAGAGAGAGGTCACAAGCAGGCAGAGAGGCAGGCAGAGAGAGAGGGAGAAACAGGCTCGCCACTGAGCAGAGAGCCCGATGCGGGGCTCGATCCCAGGACCCTGAGATCATGACCTGAGCCGAAGGCAGAGGCTTAAACCACTGAGCCACCCAGGCGCCCCCCCCCCCCATAAGCTTTAAAGCTAAAAATTAACTTCTTTGTTCCTATTTGCATTTTGTCTACAGTCTAGCTTTCTTGGGGCAGGAGAGGCTTGGATTAGTTTAAAGAGGGGTGGGAACTACAGGGTAAACAAAAGGATTACAGGGCTATCTCATGGCTCCTCTTCCCCTGTTTATGGATTAATACTTCATATATAACCTGCCACATTAATTTATAAAACAGTCTCAGTTTTCTGAATCATCCTGAGAATTGGATTAGTTCCATGTTAATTTTTATGCCTCATCTACTGTATTCTTGATCTATGAGCATTTTCCCCCTTCTCTGAGCAGGTGGAAACCCCAGAGAAGGGCAAATTGAAACAGTTCTAGAAATTAACAAAATGTTAATTAAATTTCCCCTTGCTGAGGGAAAAGCTGAACTTGGCAGTGTTTCAGGGAGAATAAAGGACTCATGCTTATACTAATTAAGAATGCTACTCAAGTGAAATAATTGGAAGTCAATGCAAACCCAGAGCTTAGGAAACATGAAGAGTGGTACTGAGTTGGAATAAAAGTAAATGGGCAAAATGATGTGTCCAAAAAAAGGTTAGTATTCCTCCCCAGAATCGTTATGTTAGCATAATTTTACACTCAGCTACTAACCACCATTTCCTTTTGCCCTCCAACCCTCATTTGAGGGTAGGCTCGATTGTCATGTAGACAATCGACTAATCTTGTGGCATTAATGCAACTCATGGGAAAATCTCAAAGGAGAACATAGTGATCTTGGTTCCCTGTTTCCTTAACCAGATGGAGACATCGTTGGGCTGCTAATTCACCAGGCAGAGCTTCAGGGGGGCACTGCTCCTCTCACCTGCCCAATTTCAGTCTTCCTGACTGCTTTCTTCATGTTCTTTCATCTCCTCTCCAAAGGAATGGTTTATCTTGGACAAAGTCATCTTGTTTCTACACAGATAATTTCTGAGTGCTCCTCTCCTCCTGATTTTTAATTTTTTTTGAATTTATCTTTGCTTTATGTGGATAGTATGACCATTTTAGTGAAGAGCAGACTTTTATCTTTGTATCTCCAGTGTCTAACATGAACACCAGGAACACAGTAGCTGCTTATCTTGTTGGTAATATGAAGACATCAATGAAATATTTATTTACTTATCTATCTCCCTGTTAGATAGTACAAAACACACTGCCTGACACATAGTATGTTCTCAAACAAAGTTTACTGAGTAAATGAGTTATAACCGGGTCCTTACTGCTGTATCTCAGCATACTGCAAAAGAATAACAAGCTCTGAATAGAATTTGAGAATATACTACCACAGAAGTAGGTAACGAAATGTTGCCAAGTTGGTCTTCAAACAATTACTGGGATGTGGGACAAGAGGAATACAATGAGGGATAATTTTTAAGAGACTATAATGAGTAGGTGAGTGATCTTGCTCTGCAAACTTCACAGACTCAAGCACATTTCTGATTTGAAGCACAGAACAAACACATCCTCTCTTTCCTTGAGATGAAATACATCTCTTTAAATGCTCTCCTGAAAATCATTATGAAATCCTTTCAACCAAATGGCCTTAGGGATTTGAAATCTGAGCTGATGTCTGAGTCAGACAGTTGGAATAATTTTCATTAGCAGAACTATTTGTGCCACTGCTGGCTGATTTGGTAAATACATCAGAGCACATCCCATTTATTCCCCCAGTGGATGACCTTAATTTGCTTCAGCCAAAATGAACAAAGAAATGATGAAGAACAGAGCCTGTGTCTTTCTCAGTGATATGTTCAGGTTTGAAAATCAAATAAGATGATGATCTTTTTTTTTCTATCTATGTTTCCCTCAACATTTTCCAAGCTCTTTACTCTTTCCTCCATCTTTCCCCACTTTTTTTATAATTTTAATTATCTGGTTATAGTAATTTTTCCTGCAATGTTGACCTTATAGAATCTGATTTTCTATTTCTAGATTAACTAAAGTGATAATTAAAACAAAACAACAACAACAAACACCCCCCTCCAAAAAAAACCAAAACAAAATTAAGGTGAAAATTAGTTTAACTCCAGATGTGTCATATTCTTCTTTGTTAATCCAGATGTTCAAATTGATAACAACATATCCAAATTTGATCAACATCTCAATTTCTTTGAGATAGTGTTATGTCTTGGGAAGACCATAGGTTTTAGAATCAGATGTATCTGTTTGACTCCTGATCTTATTACTTCAAGATGTGTGACCTTGAGTATATTTTTTAATATCTCCTGATTGGAAAAATGTGGAAAAAACCCAACTGCATCATAGGAATTGCTTGCGATTTAACTAAATTAAAAGACCTCCCTAGTAAATGATATTTTTTCTCCCAAGCACTTTAACTAACATTGGAGTTTAATGTTGATTCTCTAATCTTACTTTTAAAGAGCCTTGCTAATGACTAGTCTTCTCATAAGTAAATGCAGCAATAATTAGCAATAAGACTTTGAGATTTTGTGACATTTAAAAATAATATTTTGGTGATACAATTCTATTCTTTGCAAATTGAATAGTTGAGAAGAAAGTGATAATCCATATTTAATAAAAATTTTTTTTAAGCTGATGAAGAAAGTGTAATTGAACAAGGAATTGATTGACTTGGTGAAGATCACAGATCGTTAAGTCTGATTAGATCCATGGATTTCCAGTTGAAGGCTATTATGCCACATCCAGTGATTTCTCACTACTGTCCTCCTTCTGTTTGTATCATCGCCATCCTACTTCAGAACCTTACTACTCTCACCAACATGAGAACAAGAGCATCTTACTTGGCATCTCTGTCTCCAAGTTGCTCTTCTCTCCAACCTATTCTCTTTGGTATGGTCAGATTAATCAGATTGTTATATTCTCCTCCTCAGACAACTTTACTGGTTCTCCATTGTCTATTAAGTCATTTCCAAACTCATTAGCCTGGCACTCACTGTCCTTCACAATATGGCATCACGTTCATACATTTATTTCACAAGTGGTATTGAGTGCTTACTATAGGCCAGTTCTACCTTCTGGGAATATAACAGTGAACCAAACATAATCTCTGCCCTCACTGAGTTTATATTCTAGTTCATGGTTCTCAAAGTATAGCAGGGGATCTGGAGGAGTTTTGAGACCCACTCAGGATACCTGCAAAATTACTTTCATAGTGAAAATTACTTTCAAAATGATACTAAGACATTATTTGTCATTTTGACTCTCATTTTTTTAATGTGTATACAGAGAAGTTTTCCAGGGCTACCTAATATGTGATATCACAGCAGATTGAATGCGGACTGAATATGGAAACAGATGTGGGAATCTAGCTGTCTTTTATTAGGCCAGAAATTAAGGAGGATTGCAAAAATATAAAGCAATGCTACTCTTTTAATGATTTTGTTTGAAAACATTCTTTCCATAAAAATACTAATTATAATAACATGCAATAGGTTTATTTTTATTATTTTAAGATGCATTAATAAATATTTTAAAATTTATCAATTTAAATTCATTTGTTTTTTCAAAAACAACTTTATTGAAGTATAGTTGATATATAAAATACTGCAGCATATGTTTAGTGTATATAATTTGACGAATTTGGGTGTATGCATGTATCCATGAAACCATTGCCACAGTCAAGGTAATAAACATATTCATCACCTCCAAAAGTTTCTTCATGTCCCCCTTCCTGTGTTTTTGTGGTAAGAACAATTAATGTGAAATCTGTTCTCTTTACGAAAAGTGTTAAGTGCAACTGTGTAGTGTTCTTAACTAGAGGCATTATGTTGTATGGCAGATCTCTAGAAATTATTCACCTAGTATAACTAAAACTTTCTACCAGTTTTAATACAGCAGGTATTTATAGATGTGTCCTATATAAACAATGCTCTTTGTGGCCCTTAGTAATTTTTTTTTAAAGATTTCTACTTTTCTTTTTTTTTTTTTTAAAGATTTTATTTATTTATCTGACAGACAGAGATCACAAGTAGGCAGAGAGGCAGACAGAGGTGGGGGGGGGGAGCAGGCTCCCTGCTGAGCAGAAAGCCCATTGCAGAACTCCATCCCAGGACCCTGAGATCATGACCTGAGTTGAAGGCAGAGGCTTTAACCCACTAAGCCACCCAGGCGCCCCTGTGGGCCTTACTAATTTTTAAAAAAGATTTATTTATTTGAGAGAGAGAGAAAGAGAGAGAGAGAGAGCTGGGGGAGGAGCAGGGGAAGAGGGAGAGACTCTCAAGTAGTCACCCTGCTGAGCATGGAGCCCAAGGCGGGGCTTGATCTCACCACGCTGAGATCATGACCTGACTCGGTTGCTCAACCTACTGAGCCACACGTGTCCCAAGGCTGGAAAATGTAGTCTTTATTTTTAGTGGTCTTGTGCTCAGCTGTGGAGGAAAGGGAGAATAAATATTGGGGGACCATGCTCAGTGTCTCTTACACTCACTTTCCAAAGTGTCTACCATAAGCCTTAATTCCAGTTAAAGGCTTAAAATTAACTAGCAGGTAAATAATACCGAGCTTCAATTTCAGAATTATTTGTTGTATAATGAATTCAGAGAGACTTCCACTCATTGTAATTTGCTTGTTTTCTTTGAAAGTGGCATCAGAAATCATTAGGGAACTCTACAATCTGTCTTTTCAAACTGAATTATGACAGTGTTAATCACTCAATTGCTACCATTAGGCCAGGGAGCCTTTTTTAGAGGCTCCCACTTCGTTGTTATCACCATTTCACCTTCTGCTTAGCCCTCCCAACAGTGATAAAGACTTCATCAACCCTTTCTTGCCAGTGTCCCCAGCCTTTCCTGTGTCACGTGATACCCTGGCCTCAGGTTTTCTTTATAGACTAATCACAGGGGGAAAATACCTTGTAGATGGTGCCTGGGTGACTCAGTCAGTTAAGCATCTGTCGTTGGCTCAGGTCATCCTGGGATTGAGTCCCACATTGAGTTCCCTGCTCAGTGGGGAATCTGCTTCTCCCTCTACCATGCTCCCCTGCTCATGATCTCTCTCTTTCTTTCTCTGGTAAATAAATAAAATCTTAGAAAGAAAAGAATGAAAGAAAAGAAAAGAGAAGAGAAAAGAAAAGAAAAGGAGAAGAAAGGAAAGGAAAGAAAGAAAAAAGCCTCTTAGAAAAAAAAAAATCCCTGGTGGCTTGCTCAAGTTATTAGGTTAGTATGCATATTTGTTCCACATAGAAGCAGATAAAAGAACATTTATAATTTCAAAGTACTAAAAATATTGGAGCTTTGAACCTATGTGCTATATTTGCTTTCCCATTTCTTCTCACTGCATGCATATATTTGTAAACAATAGAGCCTAACTTTAAGTTTTGAGCTGGGATCTTTATTTACACAAAATGTTGCCCTTGGATCTCCAGAAGCCTCCTCTGACCACCTCTACTCTCTCCTCCACACCCATAATATTTACATCTGGTTCTTAGCACTTTCAGGAAACATTCACTCCTCCACAAAGAAAATTCTGAGATTTCTATACAATTGGAGTTGTATTTAAAATAGTCCATTTTGTCTATAGTGATTGTCTGTAAATACAGAAACTTGCAGTTTTAGGATTAAACCAGAGGTTAGTTCTTTGAAAAAATTGAAATAAAAAAAAGAGAACTTGTTAGAGATGGCATTTACTGTGTTTGTTGTTACTTAATTTTTCTTTCTTTTTTAAAAAAAGATATTATTTATTCATTTTGACAGAGAGAGAGAGAGAGATAGAGTGAGCAAGCAGGGCGAGGGGCAGAAGCAGAGGGAGAAGCAAGCTCCCACTGAGTAAGGACCCTGATGTGGGACTTGATCCCTGGACCCTAGAATCACGACCTGAGCCAAAGGCAGACACTCAACTGACTAAGCCATTGAGGCATCCCTTAATTTTTCATTTTTACATGTCTATATTCTCTTTGGACTATATACTTCTTGAGAACTATGCCATGTCTGAGACAGTAGTTATAAAGTGAAACAGAGTTGCCCTTAGCTGACGAATTAAGACAATGATGATGAAATGAGATTTGTTTTACCGTGGAATGAAATTTTCACAAAAGAAATGAACACTATAGAGAAAGTGTTCATCATCTATTCATTTATCTCACAAATATTTATTGAGGGCCAATCACAGCGCCCAGAAGTATGGTAGATACTAGGAAACAGTGGAGAGCAATATTGACATAGTCTCTATCCTTATGGTATGTATAGCCTAGGAGAGAAAGACAAAAATGTAATAAATGGGGGTGCCTGGGTGGCTCAGTGGGTTAAAGCCTCTGCCTTCGGCTCAGGTCATGATCCCAGGGTCCTGGGATCGAGGCCCACATTGGGCTCTCTGCCCCGTGGGGAGCCTGCTTCCTCCTCTCTCTCTGCCTGCCTCTCTGCCTAGTTGTGATTTCTCTCTGTCAAATAAATAAAATATTAAAAAAATGTAATAAACGTAAATTATGATGAATGCTTGTTGGAGAAACACAGACTGGGAGTACTCGAGGTTGGGGGGGTGCATTTAATCTAGTTGTAGTATTTTTGGAGTTTTCATGTACAAATAATCTACTTGAATAACAAAGAGGCCTTTGTTAGGCATTATTCTTCTCATTTACAGATGAGGAATTAGTCTCAGAAATTAGCAAGACCCAATTTCCTGTAGGCCCAGACCTGGGCTTATGACTGTAAACCCAATGTTCTCCTCACTGTCCCACACAGCAACTAGAGTGCCAAGGGGTGTGACATCTGTGGCTATGCTGTGTCTGCTCCCTGTCTTTTTACCTTCACCCCAGGCTTACAACCCCCATTGGCATCAATTAATTAATCATTGACATCCATCACAGCTGCCTGGAAGCCATGTGGGTATTCTGGCCAGCATGCCCATAAGTACTCTTTAACTAGGGTTGGTAATCTAGTGTTCATTCTGGGAGCAGCCCCTGCAATTAGGAAAGGGGCCAGGGGATCTTTCAAGCAGACAGAAACTATAGAAACTCAGCCAAAAAGCCTTATTAGGATGAGCCATTACGCAGCAGTATGCTCAGTGGTCTGTTTTCCTGGCCTATTAAGTAGAAGTCAGTTGCTTCAAAGAGAAAACAGCATCGAAGTGTCCAAGTTCATTTCATGTTATGTTTAGTACTATTGAGTTGGACAGAATAATGAACAGTGCTCTTGGGCATTTTCCTTCATCGTTCTGAATACCCAACTAACACCCAACCATTCCCTGATTCTTCTAGAAAAACTCCTTTTTTTTTTTTTTTTTTATTTGACAGAGATCACAAGTAGATAGAGAGGCAGGCAGAGAGAGAGAGAGAGGGAAGCAGGCTCCCTGCTGAGCAGAGAGCCCGATGCGGGACTCGATCCCAGTACCCTGAGATCATGACCTGAGCCGAAGGCAGAGGCTTTAACCCACTGAGCCACCCAGGTGCCCCGAAAAACTCCTTTCTTATGAATTTTTGAACCTCTTGGAAATTTCCAAGTGATTGCTCTATTAATAACCCTGGTAAAATTTAGGAGGTGGTGATAATTATTTCCTTGATTTATGATATAGTAGAAAGATTACGGACTTGGAGATCAACCTGAGTTGTCTAACTCTTTGACTTTCTAGCTGTGTCAATTTGAGAAAGTTTCTGGCCTTCCTTGTGCCTCAGTTTCTTCAAAGGATGGTTGTGAGGATTAGAAGAAAAATATGTAATGTAGTTAGTACAGTGTCTGGGACATAACTGGTCCCCAATAAATGGGAAATATTATTATGATGGTTAAAACCCCTCCTTTTCTCCCCTGAGAACTCAGTACAAATTCTAGTATCTCTTCTAAAATTTTCTGGCAATGTTAGTTCCTCAGGACTTTACCTTTATTATAAATTTATTTATTTTTTATTTATTGAGATATAATTGACATAGAATTATATTGTTTCAGATATACAACATAGTAATTCGACATTTGTATGTATTGCAAAATAGTCACCACAATGTAAGTGAAATAATGTAATACTTGTCTCGCTCTCTCTTATTTCACTTAACACCCTCAAAGTCAATTCAGGTTGTTGCAAATGTCAAGATTTTATTCTTTTTTTATGGCTGAGTAATATTCCATTGTGTGTGTGTGTGTATATACATATATGTGTATATACACATATACATATATATATGTATGTATCTTTATCCATTCATCCATCAATGGATACTTAAGTTGTTTCCATATCTTGGCTATTGTAAATAAAGCTGCAAAGAACTAGGGGTGCATATGTCTTTAGTGTTTTTGTTTTCCTCAGATAGATACCCAGAAGTGGAATTGCCGAATTGTATAGTAGTTCTAATTTTTTGAGGAAACGATACTTTTTTCCATAGTGGTTGCACCGAATTATATTCTCACCAACAGTGCACAAGGGTTCCTTCCACATCCTCCACCAACACTTATTATTTCTTGTCTTTTTGATAATAGCCATTCTGACAAGTGTAAGGTAATATCTCATTGTGGTTTTGATTTGTATTTCCCTAGTGAGTAGTGGTGTTGAGTATAGTTTTATGTGCCTATTGGCCATCTGTGTATGTTCTCTGGAAAAATGTCTAGTCAGACCTCCTGCCCATTTTAAATTGGATTTTTTTTTCTTGTTGTTTTTATTTAGTTGTATGAGTTCTTTGTAGATTTTGGATATTATTTCCTTATCAGATATGGATATATGATCAGCAAATATTTCTATTAAGAAGATTTTCCTTCTTGTGATGGTTTCCTTTGCTTGCAAAAGCTTAGTTTAATGTAATCCCACTATTTATTTTTTCTTGTGTTTCTCTTGCCTTTGAAATCAAATCCAAAAAAACCCCAAGCCCTCAAAACCCAAAACATTGCTAAGATTGATGTCAAGTAGTTTACAGCCTAAAACATCTAAGATGTCCCAGTATGTAAGAGTGCCTGGTGATGGGGACTTTGGAGATTATAATATACAAAAGTCAAAGCAGACAGTAATGCACAGTAGATCCTCTGCTGTCTACATTCCACTTCTTTTGTAGGAGACTTAGGGAATTAGCCCAGTCATTGAAAGTTTATAGGATCCAAAACTGTAATGGTGTGGTGAGATACAGACAGTGTAGATGATTGTAAAACATAAGCATACACGTGGATCTTAGGACAATGTTTTTCAAATTCTCTGTACCATCTTCTCAAAATCATCTGGAGAACTTACAATATAGATAACTAGAATATCTCGGGGATGGATACTGGGGAATATCCATTTAAAATAGGACACCCAGAGGATCTTGTATACTTTAAGGTTATTAAATGCAGATTGAGAGTCATATCAGAGAGTCCTGATACAAAAGATCACTGACCCTGTGAAGAAGTTACCTTCTCCTCACTCACTGAAAAGTTGCTTACAGAAGGACTGGTTACATTGAAAAGGAATCTGGGAACAAGGCTTTTGTCCTGGCAGTAGAATTGCAAGATCTTAGCCTAGAAAGAGAGTTGAGGTTTCTGGAATAAGAATCAAGGCAAAAGGAATCCCAAAGACAAGAAATTAAGCAGAGAGACTGGGGATTGGGCAAGATCTATTAGAGGATTTACAACAGGGTTGCCTGTTTACTTCCCACCCTCCCAACTAGGCTGTGGTATCTCTGAAGGTTGTGTTCATAACTTCTTTATCTACATTTCTTTTTTACTTAATATAGGGCTTAGCACAAAGTAGGTGATTCTTCTTTGAAGGTAAGATAGACATTAAATGACTCTTCAATCCAACTCAACAATCATTAGTTGGGTGTCTACTCTGTACAATGCTTAACAACACAATGGTGAATAAAATATAGTCCTCGCTCTGGAGGAGATGAAGAAGTAAAAAAAGAACCACCCAGTTATAATGTTATAGGAGATGTTGAAGGGGAAATTATCTAGGGAGTTTGAGAGGAGAGACTCTTCCCCTGGGACTTAATAACTGGTCAACATGTGCTCTACAGTCAAGGCATTAAAGGGCTTTCCAAGTGAAGAAAACAGCCAGAACAGAGGTAGAAAGGAATAAAAATGAATTTATCTTGGGAGGTGGTGTCAGAGGTCTGGTGGGTGAGAGCACAGCACAGATCATGGGTAGTGGGTTCTGGACCTTGTGGATCATATTAACAAGACAAGGTTTATTCTGGAAATATTTGGATTTGTCAAAGTGTTTTAAGGGGGTAGAATCACACAATCCGACTTCTATTTAGAAGCTGAGTGTGGACTGCATTCCACATTCTGGAGGAGACAGAGAGGTCTGGAGGAGACAGAGAGGCTGGGGCAATCTGGGCAGGGCAGCAGAGTGAGCAAAAGTTTAATTAAATGAATTACTGCTGAGGTACTAATGGTAAATAATGTTTTAAGACAAGTACCCTCTGAGTGAGCTGTGTGCTCTTGAAAAGTTCTCCACACTGGAGACTACTAGAGTCACTGTGTGACTACTACAGTGGATTTACCAGGTTCTAGGAGGGCACTTTTTGTTGTCTGTTATTTATTCTCCCCACTCCCACAGCTGGTTCTTGCTAGCTGGCCTGCCCTGAAAATGAAATGCAGTTCTGTGATCTGGAGGAGAATTCACAGGCTCCAGGGGACTGGTTGCTCTGTGATTTTTAATAATTGACCAGCATGGGCTGGTCTCTTTACCTTGAAGAGTTCCTCCTCATGTCAAAGCCATTACAAAGGAACATTACCTGGCACGTCTCAAACCACACTGAGTTTTGAGAACAGAGCCAGCAACTTGTCTTTTCCACAAATGGTATTTGGTTTTAGGATCAGGATTTATAAGCCCAATTGCTGTTATTACATGGATTCTTTTTTTTTTTTAATATGGAAATGCTTAAAAAAAAGGAAACATGGAACACTTTACAAATTTGTGTGCATGGTTGTACAGAGGCCATGCTGATCTCTGTATTGTTCCAATTTTAATATATGCGCTGCTGAAGTAAGCACTGGATTCTTTTTACCAAAGTCATAGTGTTACATTTTCTCAGCTATAAAAAGTTTTTTTTTTTGTTGTTGTTTGTTTTGTTTTTGGGTCAATAAATGTGCTAGAAAGTCATTGAGTTGAAACAAAAAAATTATTAAAATTGTTCTCTTTTTCCATTCTTTCATTCTTTTTTACCTACCTCTTCCTCACAAACCCAGCAAACATACTCTCTGCAAATAAACTCTGTGTTTAGAGAATAACAGAAATGACACATCATATCATCTGATTTTGCCTGGATTGTGTCATATTGACATACGAGAAGGAATGTTGGATCAAAAATAAAAACACCTGGTTTATGTTCCTTTCAATGGCATTAACTAGATGTGTAACCTGGGGTAGTCTACTTCACTTTTCCCAGCCTTAACTGCTATAATATGAGGAAGATAAATATGAGAGATATATTATATTGTATTTCTGTAATTCATTCTTTTATTTTTAACTTTTTAAATTTTTAAAAAATCTCATTTATTTACTTGACAGAGAGATAGAGAGCACAAGTAAGCAGAGTGGCAGGCACAGGAAGAGAGAGAAGCAGGCTCTCTGCTGAGTAGGAAGCCCGATGCAGGGCTCGATCCCAGCACCCTGGGATCATGACCTGAGCCGAAGGCAGCTGCTTAACCAACTGAGCCACCCAGGTGCCCCCCTATAATTCTTTCTATTTCTAAGAATTGGGGCTTCTATAAGCTACACAGGAGTGATGACATATTTTTTCATGTGAGGAGAACATCTTGGTTGCTGCTTTGGAAAAGTTGATTCACCTGTGGGATGCACATTTGTTGATTGCTTCTTTGGTATTTATTTTTCATTTCTATGCCTTCATATATATATATATATTTATTTATTTATTTATTTATTTATTTATTTATTTATTTTCCCCTTCAGGGATATGTTTTACTTTGCTTAGCTATGCAGCCAGCATGGAATGGACACCATTTCTGGCTCCAGAGGTGGATCTTGACAGGCTTAAATCAACAAGTATGTACCATTACCTGCGTGAGGTTGTTCCAGGATGGGCAAGTAGCCAAATTCAGGCCACTGAGAAGTGCAAAAATTCTTTTCAGTCGGGGTTCCTAGGAAGTAGCTTCCTTTTTCTTTAGTGAGAGGTGGTGAAGAGCTTCCCCTCTGCTGGTGTTGTGGGAGAAGCGAGATCTCAAATAACTGCTACTGTGAGGGAAGCTGAGCAGAGCCCAGAGAATCCCAAAGGAGCTAGAGTCCAGTTACTATATGAAGTTCTGGGTCAAACCAGGCCTGCAACAGCATCTGATCTTTTCAAAAACTTGTGAGCCAATGAAATCATGAAGTTTAAGATAATTTGACTCAGTTTCTCTATTGCTATCAACTCAAAGAGTCACAAATTTTTTCCTTAAGGTTTCAAGAAGTATATTTTGATTACTAATTTTTTACCCCCAAAATAAAGAAAAAAATGCTTATTTCTGCCTTTTAAAAATAGGCGACTCCTAAATCATCAAATGCAAAATGTTGAAAACAGCTAAAATTTTAGAGTCAATGTGAGGTACACATCAAATGCAAAATGTTGAAAACAGCTAAAATTTTAGAGTTAATGTGAGGTACATAGCTTTATAAATGTTTACTGAATGAATGAATTTTAGAATAAATTAGAGGAAAGATAGTATTTCCTGGATGCAAGGGAAAGGGTAGGTAGAAAAGCAGTTATATAGAATGTTTTTTGGGGAAAAGTATGGGATGATCATAAAGTCTAAACTGTTGGAATTTTCCTTTTTCTTCTCTCCTGAGATACTGCTTAATGTGTTTTTTTTCTTTCATTTTAGTATTCAGGGAGAAAGAAGGATCTAAGGTTGGACCTAGGGAGCAGCATGGGCTGCAGGGGACACTAGGCCAAGGGTCTCCATGGCCGTGCAAGTTTGTGGGGCAGGGAAAGTGATGCCTGTGGTTTTCCCAGACAAGACAGAGAATAGTAGTTCCAAAGAACTGCTGGTTTATATTTTAGCTCTTGCCAAGTTGTGAAAATAGTGAAGACTACTTAGCATTCAAATTGCTGTCTGGTTAATCATATTTAGAAGACCGGATTTCTGGATATCTCTTCACTCCCTATCTACTGACTTTTAAAACATGATAATTCCCGGGAGCCTCGGTGGCACCCTGGGTTAACTCCTGATTTCAGCTCAGGTCATGATCTCAGGGTTGTGAGATCCAGCCCCTCTGTGCTGGAGGTAGAGCCTGCTTAAGATTCTCTGTCTCCCTCAACTCTATGGTCAACTAATCTCGACAAAGTGGGAAAGAATGTCCAATGGAAAAAAGACAGCCTCTTCAATAGATGGTGTTAGGAAAATTGGACGGCCACATGCAGAAAAATGGACCATTTCCTTACACCACACACGAAAATAGACTCAAAATGGATGAAGGACCTCAGTGTGAGAAAGGAATCCATCAAAATCCTTGAGGAAAACACAGGCAGCAACCTCTTCGACCTCAGCCATGCGACATCTTCCTAGGAACATCGCCAAAGACAAGGGAAGCAAAGGGCAAAAATGAACTATTGGGATTTCATCAAGATCAAAAGCTTTTGCACAGCAAAGGAAACAGTTAACAAAACCAAAAGACAACTGACAGAATGGGAGAAGATATTTGCAAACAACATATCAGATAAAGGGCTAGTGTCCAAAATCTATAAGGAACTTAGCAAACTCAACACCCAAAGAACAAACAATCCAATCAAGAAATGGGCAGAGGACATGAACAGACATTTCTGCAAAGAAGACATCCAGATGGCCAACAGACACATGAAAAAGTGCTCCATATCACTTGGCATCAGGGAAATACAAATCAAAACCACAATGTGATATCACCTCACACCAGTCAGAATGGCTAAAATTAACAAGTCAGGAAATGACAGATGCTGGCGAGGATGCCGAGAAAGGGGAACCCTCCTACACTGATGGTGGGAATGCAAGCTGGTGCAACCACTCTGGAAGACAGCATGGAGGTTCCTCAAAATGTTGAAAATAGAACTACCCTATGACCCAGCAATTGCACTACTGGGTATTTACCCTAAAGATACAAACGTAGTGATCCGAAGGGGCACGTGTACCCGAATGTTTATAGCAGCAATGTCTACAATAGCCAAACTATGGAAAGAACCTAGATGTCCATCAACAGATGAATGGATAAAGAAGAGGTGGTATATATACACAATGGAATACTATGCAGCCATCAAAAGAAATGAAATCTTGCCATTTGCGACGACATGGATGGAACTAGAGGGTATCATGCTTAGTGAAATGAGTCAATCGGAGAAAGACAACTATCATATGATCTCCCTGATATGAGGACATGGAGAAGCAACATGGGGGGTTAGGGGGATAGGAGAAGAATAAATGAAACAAGATGGGATTGGGAGGGAGACAAACCATAAATGACTCTTAATCTCACAAAACAAACTGGGGGTTGCTGGGGGGAGGTGGGGTTGGGAGAGGGGGAGGGGGTTATGAACATTGGGGAGGGTATGTGCTATCGTGAGTGCTGTGAAGTGTGTAAACCTGGCGATTCACAGACCTGTACCCCTGGGGATAAAAATACATTATATGTTTATAAAAAAAAAAATTGGAAGGGGAGGCGAACCATAAGAGACTATGGACTCTGGAAAACAACCTGAGGGTTTTGAAGGGTCAGGCGTGGGAGGTTGGGGGAACAGGTGGTGGGTAATAGGGAGGGCACGTTTTGCATGGAGCACTGGGTGTTGTGAAAAAACAATGAATATTGTTACGCTGAAAAAATAAATAAACTAAAAAAAAAGATAAAAGTTTTTACATTGACAGTAAAGCAAAAAAAAAAAAGGAATGGGAGGCTGCTGTACGGTTTAAGCAGGAGAGCAACAGGGTCAGATTAGCATTGAACCGGGACCACATCTGGCACAGGGGCATGAGGTCCCCTCCCTCCAGTTCTGTTCGTTTTTGTGTCTACACTATTGCCCCATGAAAGTGCTACCTCTTTCTTTTTTAAAACACTGGAAACAAGTATGAAGTGGGTACTGTTTGTTTCCAGAACTGGTTACATCACCGCTTTTGTAGCAATTTGTTTTTCCCAGTAAATCAGAGCTTCTCTCTCTTAATTATGGTTTGGATTTTCGGTAGCTCTGACTTCTTGTAAAGCAGCACTGATTTTCAGCTCTTAAATATCAAGATGGGAACCAGCATGCAGGCATGGGTTCTATAGTCTTGTCTGGGGCTGGCCTGTACTTGGCAAGCAGCTGCTGATGAGGCTTACACTGTGGCTTGTTTTTGGAGTGTTCTTTTTTGCAGCCAGAACATAGTTCCACGTAGCTCTTTTCCCAGAGATATGAAGCTGCCTATACCAACCTGCAGGTACCGCTCTGTCCTCCCTCCTTCAGTGGCTCTCCTCCTGGGAATCAAAATTAGCCTCCAAAAGTATGAATCAGTCTTCAGTCTCCTCCTGTACCTGTTGTGTCCACCCCAGGGCAAGTGCATTACTTTGCTTGCTTGCTTTTACTTTAAAACATTGAGCCTTCTTTCTTGGTCTGTTTGTAAATGCATAGAGCCTCTTATTGCTTCTAGAGCTTTGGATACAGTGAGTGCTGAATACCACCAGTAGAAGACTGAAAGAGGAAAGACAGTAAGTTCTGAGTCTGGACTGGAGCATTATTAGAATCAGTGGTTTGCTGAGAAGAGCTGGCAGCTGAGTAGAAAGATGTGAACGTTCGTGTTTGGCAATTTGAAGAGCCCCTGAATGATTGGTAATCAGAGTCACTGCTCTGAAGTCTACTCAGGACCCAACTTGTTGCACTTCTCCATAGGGAAGGGCACCACTCAACAAAGAAGGCTTTCACAGGTTCTTTACTGGACACTTCCTCCCCTGAATCTCTAATATCGTGGAAAGGTTCAAATGAGATGATCCACACAAAATGCTTAGAGGAATGCCAGGTACAGTGAACAAACAGGCACATGTTATTCTTACTATAGATGTTGCAGTCACTATACAGAGCTGCCTTACTCTGTAGGTGGAGGTGTGATCACTCTTCCTGAAAGCCTGTAATCCTTTTCACTTACTTGCTCGGCCACTGAGTTATGCAACAACTGTGTATTATGGCATGGAAAATGACTCAGCCACTTCAGTAGGAGGAAGGCTCGGGCTTGAATCCTTCAGTCCTCTCAATGGTGGCTTGGAGCCCTGAAAGCCAGACTCTTCTTGCTTTAATAGCCATACCTAACACTTAGTATAATACTTACCATGTGCTAAGTCTTTGTCCAGGCCCTTTGCATGTATAACACCTAGGTTAAATGGTTTGTCCTGCTTGCCCTAAAAAGTGGCGGATACAGGAACTGAATCCAGGTAAACATCCAAGTCAGTGTGCATCACTGCTGTGCCATATGGCTTTTCTCACATGCCTTAATACCAGTTAGTTTTCCTTGTTCAAGACATATAGATCACGTAGGTGAGCCCCTCACCAGCTGATTTTGAAGTATATACCATTATTAACTGGTAGCATAAGAGAATGAGATTGCTATAGATAACTACTTGCGAAGTGACTCTGAGGGAACACCCTTACCCATGCCAGATTCAGAAGTTACTCCAGACCTGTTTACTTGAATGAAGAAGGAAAGAATTTTGCTTATAATCATTTGAGGACATCATCTTTGAGTGCTGTGCACTTGGACAACTCATTCTAATGATAAAAGCCAGAGACCACTTATAGCCATAAGCCGAACTGCTTAACACAGCTGAGAAAATGAAATATTTCATCTCGCAGCCAGGAAAATGAGCTTTCTTTGAAAAACAAAGCAAAACATAACGAGGTTTTATTGAGCACCAAAAAAGTCCAGACCCCTCACATTCTCCTCCTCAGCAAAGCTAGGCTCCGCTGAAGCTCCTCTGATTGGTTAATCTTAGTACATTAATAGTTCCTAATGAGCCACTTCTCTGCTTCTGCCTTCAGAGAACTTATGTTCCATTGAGGGACAAAAATAGAGCCGCTTACACACTCTCCCTGATTCTCAGAGCTTTCTGATACTGATTCTTCTCCTTTTTGCTAGAGAAAATAAGATGCAAATATAGGAGCTGGTCCGTGAGGCTTGGAAAAATGGGGTGCTTTCTGAAAGTTAAGCCAGCAGTCAAGAACCACCCATCAGAAGATGAACGAAAGAGGAGCTAGACGCCTGCTTGATGGTTGTATTCATGCAGTTCATATCCATGCAGCCCTAGCCCCTCCCTCTTCCCTGTGGCCAGGTGTCCCACCCACTCTGAGGAGAGTTCTATCTCTTGGCCCTCTTTGGGCCACATCTCCCCTTTCTGCACTGAGCTCCATCAGGAAGGCAATTGTAATGTGTCCATTTGAAAGTCAGGAAAAACAAAAACACAGTCAAATAAAAGAGATTTAGATTGCATCAGGGTAATGATTCCAGGAATTTATTTGTGTAGCTCTTAGTATAGAAAACAGACCTGAGTACAAATAGAAGGAGGATTAAAGAAAGTGTCATTAAAATTGGTTCTCAAAAAGATGTCTGAAAACGAAGACAGATTTGTGGTGACATAAATAACTGTGTCCTGGATTCATCAACAAAATGAATTGTTGAATCCACACAATGTTATTTACTGTTTCATGGGCACCCATTGGGTTCCATCTGGTTTCTTGCCTTCAGCTGGCCTTGCTATGTTCCACTGAGGGACATCTGATTGTCTCCACCACAGCTCTGAGTCCAGGTGAAAGCTAATGAATGAACTGATTGGTGTTCCTGCTGTCCTTGGGAGTGGACATACTGGTGGGAAGGGGAAGTGGGGAGAGTCTTATGAACACTTCATTTGCTCTAAGAATTCCAACTCAAATGCAGTTTCTAATGTAAACAGGATAACAGGATTGCTTTAGGACAAGTTAGAAAGAATGAGTGTGCATATGTGTGTGTGTGTGTCTGTGTGTATAGGGAGCATAGTCTCTGTCTCTCTGACCCCCCCCCCCCCACACACACACATGTGTTGCTGCTTTGTATCATTTTAAATCTTCAGTCTGAGAATAGAAACCATTTATCAGGATTTGTTGATTCATGTTGCTGGTGATAATATGGTAATGGGCCAATAGGGGAAAAGCTTCTAAGTGTGTGGGAACTCAGCCTTTTTCTTTGGCAGATGTCCCTTCCTTCCACACTTTGATTTTGAAAAGCCTGGAGTTTGTTGAGAGAAGAACTAATCTTTAAAGTCTCTCCAAGTGCTCGGTGATACTGTATTGTCAGTAATCCTCTTAGTACAGCTAAACTTCTAATAAGACAGTGGAGAAACGAGGTAAAACCCAATCCAGTGAGGCCTTGTGGCATAGTGTCTCAGAAAACAGCTAAGGACTCAAATAGTCACTGCTCTTTTTATTTTAGGAAACTCTGCGTACTAATACAAGTAAAAAAAGAGTTTCATACTGAACAAAAAACAAAGAATAAAACTAGAGTCATTTCCTATCCAGCCAATGAAAGGAAATATCAGGACCACAATAGGGTGCTTGGCAGGGTGATGACCTGGTGTGATGCATGCTGGGTCCGGGAGGAGGGACAGTGCACTGGAAGGAACCTGAATCTGCTCATGGAGAAAGAGAAGGCTTCACAGAGTGAACATGAAGCTTTTCCCAGTCCTCTCTGTGCTGATCCAGTTGTAGAACATGCTACTGAATAATTTTGAATGTAACATCTGGGAATGAGCCCCTTTGAGGTGGGGCCCATGGAAGACAGTTTTTGGAAGGGAGAAGGCAGGAAGGATGGGTTTGGTCAAGGTGTGAGGAGAGGGTGGGTAGCCAGGGAAGTGTTAAGATGTCACAATCTTGGGGTTGTGGTGACTGATAATCCAGCAGGGGTTTCTTCCTATGATCTCTATTCATTGCTTTGGACTTTTATGCTAAGAAACTGGGTTACCGCCCTCTGCAGTCGCTGAGGCTACTTTCCTCTGGCCCTGCCCAGTTCACACAGACACTAAGAAAAAGGGAGAAAGTGGACAGCAGGAGGAGAATGAAAGGTAGACACCAGAAATCTCAGTTTGGAGGGGCACCTGGGTGGCTCAGTGGGTTAAAGCCTCTGCCGTCGGCTCAGGTCATGATCCCAAGGTCCTGGGATCGAGCCCCACATCGGGCTCTCTGCTCCGCGGGGAGCCTGCTTCCTCTTCTCTCTCTGCCTGTCTCTCTGCCTAGCTGTGATTTCTCTCTGTCAAATAAACAAAATATTAAAAAAAAAAAAGAAATCTCAGTTTGGAGACTTTCTTTTACACCTCTGTGGCTTGGTGGGCCACTTACAAGGAGGGTACGTATCTCAGGGATTGTACAATCTGCTAGAGAATCAGGAGCCTCCCAAGAGGCTGCTATGAACACTGAGTGCGTCCCCTTGCTTAGTTAGGCCTTTCCCCTCTTACTCCAACCGTTTCAGCAGTTTCCTAGCTTGTTTCCCGGCCTCCATCTTCCTCTCCTGATTCAGAGTTCATTCCGATTACAGCCACCAGATTTCCCATCTTAGAAGGAGCCTGGATCATGTCATCCTCGAGCCCCAGACTTCATGGCGGCTCTCGAGGGCTCACCAAATGATGTTTATGCCATTAGTCTGCTACTCATTGTCCTGCTCTGGGGTTCAGGAGGCTGACTTCTACAGATTGCCTCCCTCAGACTTCCTTGCTGTCTGGCTTTTTGTTGGGTCTGGCTGTTGGCTGACACTGGCAGGATGTTGTAGGGGGATGGGATGGATATTTATCCCCCCCACCCTTCTCTTCCTGCGTTCGCTTGATTGTGGCAGAGACCAAGTCCCATTCCTCTGTGTAGGCCACAACTCATGTCAAATCACTGCATTTTTCCAGTATTGTGGTAAATCCACTCGCTTCCCCTTGCCCATTTGGAACCACGGGTGGAAATATTTGTCTGCTGTTGTGAGGTTCTGCAAGCATTATCCCCGAGGTGGGTACTTTACCTTGTCCACTCCTCTTAAGTAGGGCCTTTCTTGAGGACTTTTCCTGTCCTCTTTCGGGCGTGTCATTGCTTTCTTGCTGCAGTCCTGTCTGTCCTGTCCTGTCTGGCTCAGGCAAACAGAGGTATGTGCTCTACCTCTTGCCTGACATACAACTCTTTCCTCTCTGTGCCCTTGTGATTTAGTTTTCTTCACCAAGCACCGACGACTCTTAGGTTTGGAGGGTCCTATGTAGTGCCTTGCAAGTTGAGTGTCAGACCCTCCGGTGCTGTCTGTATGTCTGCAGTTGTCTTATCTGGTTTAAATATTACTGGCGGCAGGAATTCCTTGTCTCCAAGGCGACAGTATTCACTCAGTTTATCCAGTGAACATTTTTACTGTCCACTGTGTGCCAAGTGCTGCGTAATGTCTTACCCCTCAAGAGGCTCGTAACAATGAGAAATGAACGTATGAATAAGCAGTCATGGTATAAGATGCATGTTACTTTAGAGATAGTCATAGCTGTGAGAGCATGGACGAGTGATCACCCAGTCCTGTCCTGTGCACACAGGAAAATCTTCATCAGCAAGGCAATGCTTGAGACAATCTCTCAAGGATGAAAAGAAACTCTTCAAGCAAACAAGGGTGGGTAGAACATGCCAGAGGAAAGAACAAGATGGGAGAATGTATGGGTATTTAAGGGAGCTTTGTGTACTTGGGTAAGGACAGTTGGGTATGGCTGGTGAGTCAGAGAGTGGCAGAAGAGTTCTTCCTCACCTGCATTCAAGAGCTACCAGCACGGGGCGCCTGGGTGGCTCAGTCATTAAACCTCTGCCTTTGGCTCAGGTCATGATCTCAGGGTCCTGGGATCGAGCCCCACATCGGGCTCTCTGCTCAGCAGGGAGCCTGCTTCTCCCTCTCTCTCTGCCTGCCTCTCTGCCTACTTGTGATCTCTGTCTGTCAAATAAATAAGTAAAATCTTAAAAGAAAAAAATCTACCAGCACAAGCAGTGCCTGGGTGGCTCAGGTGTTTGAGCATCTGACTCTTAGTTTTGGCCCAGGCTGTGGCCTTGGGGGTGGGGATCAAGCCCTGCATTGAGCTCCATGCTCAGAGTAGAGTCTGCTTGTTCCTCTACCCTCTCTCCCTGCTCCTCCCCCTCCCCCTCTGCCCTTCCCCCTGCATAGTGCCTGTGCTCTTTCTCTCAAATAAATACAAAAAATCTTTAAACCCCCACCCCCAAATCTACCAGTACCATACCAAGTCTAATTCATCTTTCGCCTGAATACATTTGTATTTCTTAAAGGAGCTACTCTTTAGTTACTTCCTAGCAGTTTTGGATTACTGCCCCTATTTTAGAGATGAGGAAACTGAGGCTTACAGAAAGCCAGTGGCCAAGCACACACACAGCAACTGATGGAGTTAGGATTACAGCCCAGCTGTCTGATCCCAGAGCCTGAGAGTGAAGCTCCTGTGCCATTCTACTATACTCCTTCCATACTGATCCAAGCTGCTATGTTGTGGTGGTGGTTACCTTCAGGTCACTCTGTAGTTTGTCAGTATTTGGTGGAAGAATGTCCAGAACTGATAATGTCCTGGCATTAAAGAAGTTGTTTATTTATTTATTTGACAGAGAGAGCAAGAGAGCACAAGCAGAGAGAGCAGCAGAGGTAGAGGGAGAAGCGGGCTCCCCACTGAGCAGGGAGCCTGATGCAGGGCTCAATCCTGGGACCCTGGGATCATGACCTGAGCCAAAGGCAGTTGCTTAACCAACTGAGCCCCCCCAGGTGCCTCGCTTTATTATATTTCAAGATGATAGCAGTGTTTTATTTGTTTGTTTGTTTTTCCCATTCAGGCTATTAACTCAATTGTTGTCAAAAACTCTGCACTCACTTGGCAATATATAAACACTGAATGCTAGGTACTCATCAGTGAATATGAAACCTGGTTTTGCCAGTTATTAGTTGTGTGCCACGGACAACTTATCCCTTGTGAGCCCAAACTCTTCATTTTAAACGTGAGTTTGGATACTTTCCTGGTGGGCTGTCTCAGGCTTGGAGATGGAGGGGCTTGTAAAGTGCTACTTCCTCACCCTCTGTATTTATTGTTTCTCATTTATCCATTACTTTTTTGAAGGCAGTTTTACCGAAAGACACTAAAAATAAAGGGAACAGCAAGAAAGCTTTTCAGGTTTCATTGTTGTGTGTGTGTGTGTGTGTGTGTGTGTGTGTGTGTGTGTGTGTGAATTCACTTGCCTATGCAGGAAATTGGTACCAAAAGAAATATCAAGAAGAATTATTTCTTGCCCTCAGGGGGCTGACCTTCAAAAGGAGATAAGGTGGGCTCACATACATCATTTTCTTATTTTTGTGTTTCCCTAGTATTCTCTTCTTCTAATGACAAGGGTGTGGTTCCTTTAGAAAGCGGGATTGCTCTAGCACATTTTCTAAAACCAGTGAAGTCATCTTTCCACTGTGGGCTATCCTTGGAAGGGAAAATGAGAATGGGAGGGAGAGATGTATTATTTCAAGGTAGTGGGCCATGGGCAACAGCCCCCACTGCTCGTGGTGTGCAGGAATATTTCTGTAACCGAGCATATAAACACAACATTCTTGACTAAGTGTGTTGTAGAATGGAAAAATCAATGACTACACTAGGAAAGAAACTGTCATCATAAACAAATACCATGGCTGGCATTGGTGGCACAGAAGGATCATAGGCTTGATGCAAAAGCTGGTGAAGATGCTCAAGTTACTAAAAAGAGCCCAAGAAAATCAGTTCTAACTTTCCTAATTGTTTCCCAGAATGTACAGATGAAAGACCTACTCTGGTGTAGTTGAATTTGGCTGCTGTTATATAAAATTTTACAAAGCTTAAGAGATCTTTATTATTTTTTTCCCCTAAAAACCAGTGGAATTCTAATGTTTCACTTGGGAATTGTGTTTGAAATCTGAATACAGATGTGTGTTTATGTCTTAATTTCCCATCAACACAGATGTTTACTTCAGAAACACAATCACTCTGGATGCTTCCTGGATTCTCACCCAGTTTTTCCACAAGAACATTGTCTTGTCTTATGAAACAGAGCAGCTGCTGGGATATTCAACACTTTTTGGAAAATTCTAACTTTTTTTTTTTAAATGAGCCTTTCTACAGGGGTGAGAATTTTGGTTTCGTGTTAGAATCTCTTCTCTGAAGGGAACTGGTTAACTCGTATGGGCTGAGGGGTGGGAATGAGAGATTAGAAGTAGAAGTAGTATGGGTGGAATTACCAACACACATATTGCTCTCATGGTAAAAGGGGGATGAAAATCAAAATAATGAAATATCCTTATTTTGCAATAGAAGATTAGACTGCTATCAATAGACCTGGTTTCCAGGATCGGATAACCACAAGTTTTATACTATGTCTAATTCACAGTAAATGAGACAGGGCGCCTGGGTGGCTCAGTGGGTTAGGCCGCTGCCTTCGGCTCAGGTCACAATCTCAGGGTCCTGGGATCGAGTCCCGCATCGGGCTCTCTGCTCGGCAGGGAGCCTGCTTTCCTCTCTCTCTCTCTTTGCCTGCCTCTCTGCCTACTTGTGATCTCTCTCTCTCTCTCGCTGTCAAATAAATAAATAAAATCTTTTAAAAAAAAAGAATTCTACTCTGTATTGTGTAGAGTGTCCTTCTTCTTCTTCTTCTTTTTAAAGATCATTTGTTTAGTAGAGAGAGAGAAAGCAAGAGAGAGCATGAGCGGGGGGAGGAGCAGATGGAGAGGGAGAGGCAGACTCCCCAGTGAGTAGGGAACCTAATGAAGGGCTCAACCCCAGGACCCTGTGATCCTGACCTCAGGCATAGTTGGACACTTAACTGACTAAGCCACCCAGGTGTCCTTGTGTAGAGCTTTTCTAAACTCTAAGTAAATCAAGTAAACTAGGCACTCTATAACCAGTCTTACAACATTCGACTCGTGTAATACAGGATTACACTATAGTTTTCAGATATCTTTGTCTTTCCCTTTTTTGAAAAAAAATTTTATTGATTTGTTTGACAGAGAGAGCTCACAAGCAGAGAGAGAGAGGAGGGAAACAGGCTTCCCGCCGAGCAGAGAGCCGGATGTGGGGCTCAATCCCAGGACTCTGGGATCATGACCTGAGCCGAAGGCAGAGGCTTTAACCCACTGAGCCACCCAGGCGCCCCTGTCTTTCCCTTTTTAAAAAAGATTTATTTTTATGTAATCTTTATACCCAACATGGGTCTTGAACTCAAACCCTAAGTTGATCTCTCCACTGACTGAGCCATCCAGGTGCCCCATACATTTTTATCTTTCCAATTTCTCCATTCCTCTCTTTGAATCAAGTTAGAATAAGAGAAAGGATTTTTATCTCAAATTCAGGGTCTCTTGCAGTGAGATTTGGTAGACATTTTTGAGAAAGGTTTTTATAAAGATTTGGAACAGCATAAACAATTTTTGGAAAATTCATCTAAGGATTTCTGTTTATGTGCTTCCTTCTCCAGTTTGTAAGTTCTCCTGTAGCAGTGTTTTAGGCTTCTGACTAGATTATATAATCTATATGCCATTTGCTCCAAGCAGTGTAAAAAGCAGTGTAGATGAGGTCTTGTGGGCTCACTGACCTGTGTGTGGGCCGGTGGCTCCTGGGTGCTCCTACTGCAATGGGTTAAAGAAATCCTTCATGACGAAGAACGATCTTAAGCAACGTGGTGGATTCAGAAGCTCATGAAAAGAGGTGGCCAACACTAACATCTTCAAAACAAGATCTTTTACCTCAGATTGCAAATGTCAGTGAAATGAAGCATTATCATTATTTGGCTGCTGTGCAGCTTTCAACAATGGAGCAATCACATTTCCCAGTCAAAAGATCCTTTGTCGGCATCTGCTGTATGGAATCAAAACCCAGGACACAGTACTGCAGTTGAGGAGGGGTGATTCCAAGATGTGTGGAATCCTTTCCCTCACTGATGCAGAAGACAACGACACTAGCACTTAGGTTTGCCTTATGTGAGGTTTTAGCTTGCCTTCTCCAAAAGCGGATCAGGACCCCGGAGTTTGCAACCCGTACTGTGGCAGCAGTACTTGCAGGGAGAGCCGAAGCAATTTCCACCTCACTGGAAAGAGTTCTACCTCTTAGTGATTGTGTTACGGAAGTTCTTGGAGGAGGTAACCCCATCTGACTCTTGGTTCTGTGCAGCTTATAGTGACTTTGTATAGATCCTTTGATAGATGCCTATTTTTAACACAAATGATTCTAAAACTTTATTGGCCTCTTGCCTGCTTCAGCAATTTTTAGATTTTGGGCCAGTGTTGGTTAGAATCCAGCACACTCACTACTGTGGGTAAGTAGTGCAGTAATCTTAAAGGCAGCTGGACATTGTGAAGAGTAACAGCTGAAGTCAAGCAGTTCTAGGCTGCATCCTGGCCTAGCTCCTTCCCATCTATATTAGTCAAGGGTCTCCAGAGAAACAGAGTCAATAGGATTTATGCATCTATCTGTCCGTCTGTCCATCCATCCGCCCATCCAGCCAGCCAGCCAGCCATCCATCTTTACTTATGAGGAACTGGCTCACAATCTGCCATCTGCAAGCTGGAGCCCCAGTAAAGCCAGGGTATAATTCTAAAGGCATGAGAACCCCATTTCCATGGTGTATATACCAGTCCAAAGTCAGGGGAAGATAGGAATCCCAGATCAAGCTGACAGCAGGGAAGGGGGTAAATCCTTTCTTTCTGTTTTTTTTTTTCTTCAGTAGATTGAATGATGCCCACCCATGTCAGGGAGGGAAATTTACTTCTGTGAGTCCACCCATTGAAATACTGCTCTCATTGGGAAACACCCCATATAGATGCAGAAATAATGTTTAATTTGGGCACCCCAATGGCCCAATCAAGATGACACGTAAAATTAACCATCACACAAACTGAATGACTTTTAGAAAACTTACTAATGCTTTGTACTTCAGTATTTTTTCACTGAAAACACAGAAATAACAACTTCTTTGTTATACCATACTGAGGATCCGAAGATAGTTTATTCAAAGTGCCTAACATAAGGTAGGAAATTTATTTCTTTTCAATACGTTTTTGTGAAGGGACATCAATCAATGAGAATAATTTTGTTCAAAAGCAGCACATACTTATTATAGAAAATTTAGGACAAACACAAAGAAGAAAATAAAAATCCTATAACCTTAACACTATTAATCTTTTAGTGGATAATATTTTCCCATTTATACCTTCAGTATACATTAGTGTAAGTCTTTCAATGATTAAGTTTTATTGTAGTATCTCAAATTTTTTGTTTAATATTTATTTATTTAATTTAGTTTTTTTTTTTTTAGTGTTCTAAGATTCATTGTTTATGCACCACACCCAGTGCTTCATGCAATACATGCCCTCCTTAATACCCACCACCAGGCCCTCCCAACCCTCCACCCTACTCCCCTCCAAAACCCTCAGTTTGTTTCTCAGAGTCCACAGTCTCTCATGGTTCATCTCCCCCTCTGATTTCCCCCAACTCACTTCTCCTCTCCTTCACCCAATGTCCTCTTTGTTATTCCTTATGCTCCACAAGTAAGTGAAACCATTGATAATTGACTCTTTCTGTTTGACTTGTTTCACTCAGCATAATCTCCTCCAGTCCCATCCATTTTGATACAAAAGTAGGGTATTCCTCCTTTCTGAGGGAGGCATAATACCCCATTGTATATATGGAGCATATCTTCTTTATCCATTCATCTGTTGAAGGGCATCTTGGCTCTTCCCACAGTTTGGCAACTGTGGCCATTGTTGCGATGAACATTGGGGTACAGATGGCCCTTTTGTTTACTACCTCTGTATCTTTGGCGTAAATACCCAGTAGTGCAATTGCAGAGTCATAGGGTAGCTCTATTTTTAATTTCTTAAGGAATCTCCACACCGTTTTCCAAAATGGCTGCACAAACTTGCATTCCCACCAACAGTGTAAGAGGGTTCCCCTTTCTCCACACCCTTTCCAATACTTGTTGTTTACTGTCTTGTTAATTTTGGCCAACTGGTGTAAGGTGGTATCTCAATGTCATTTTGATTTGAATCTCCCTGATGGCTGATGATGATGAACATTTTTTCATGTGTCTGTTAGCCATTTGTATGTCTTTTTTGGAGAAGTGTCTGTTCATGTCTTCTGACCATTTTTTGACGTGATCATCTGTTTTGTGTGTGTTGAGTTTTTTATAGATCTTGGATATCAGCCCTTTGTCTGTAGTGTCATTTGCGAATATCTTCTCCCATTCTTTGGGTTGCCTCTTTGTTTTGCTGTTTCCTTTGCTGTGCAGAAGCTTTTGATCTTGATGAAGTCCTAAAAGTTCATTTTTGCTTTTGTTTCCTTTGCCTTTGAAGACAAACTTCTTGAAAGAAGTTGTTGTGGCCGATGTTGAAGAGGTTACTGCCCATGTTCTCCTCTAGGATTTTGATCGATTCCTGCCTCATGTTGAGGTCTTTTGTCAATTTCGAGTTTATCTTTGTGTGTGGTGTAAGAGAATGGTCAAATTTCATTCTTCTATACATAACTGTCCAATATTCCCAGCACCATTTATTGAAGAGACTGTCTTTTTTCCACTGTATATTTTTTTCCTGCTTTGTCGAAGATTATTTGACCATAGAGTTGCGGGTCCATATCTGGGGTCTATACTCTTCCTCTGGTCCATGTATCTGTTTTTGTGCCAGTACCATGCTGTCGTGGTGATCACAGCTTTATAGTAAAGCTTGAAATCAGGCAATGTGATGCCCAGTTATGTTTTTCTTTTCCAACATATCCTTAACAATTTGGGGTCTCTTCTGGTTCCATAAAGATTTCAGGATTATTTGTTCCAGCACTTTGAAAAATGCCGATGGAATTTTGTTTGTGGTGGCATTGGAAGTATAGATTGCTTTAGGCAGTATAGACTAAAGTAACAATGTTTATTCTTTCGATCCATGAGCATGGAATGCTTTTCCATCTTTTTGTGCTTCTTCTCAATTTTAATGATTGCACAGCATTTTATTGTTTGGGTATACTATAATTTATTAATCATTTATTGTGTGTATATATGTTTGCTACTACCGACATCCCTGTATATGCATTTTTGTGCATATGCATAGTTATTTACTTGGGGGTAAACTCCTATAAATAGAATCACTGGGTCAAAAATTGTGCATCTTTTAAAGATTTTTGATAGGACTTGCTTAATTGTCTTGAAAAAATGCTTCATCAATAGATACTCTCAACAGGAATGTATGGTGGTGATAATTTTTCTTTACCCTTTCCATCCCTAGGATAAAAAAGTGACATATTATCTGACTTTGCATTGAAAAGCTTGTTAGTGAGGTATCTGGGTGGCTCAGTGGGTTAAAGCCTCTGCCTTCGACTCAGGTTATGATCCCAGGGCAGGGAGCCTGCTTCCTCCTCTCTGCCTGCTGCTCTGCCTACTTGTGATCTCTCTCTGTCAAATAAATAAATCTAAAAAAAAAAAAAAGCTTATTAGTGAGTTTAAAATTTGTTTATTGATCTTTTATATTGCTTCCCCCCCTTTTTGAATTGCTTTTGTGTGTCCTTAAAAATAAAAAAAAAGACTTTTTTAAAGAGTGATTTTAGGTTCTTAGCAAAATTGAGTGAAAGCTGTTGAGATTTCCCATATATCTTCTGCCTTTACACATATATAGCCTCCCTGATTATCAGCATTGCTCAACAGAGTGGTGCATTTTTTTATAACTGATGAACCTACATTGACATATCATTATCACCCCAAATCCGTAGTTTGATCTAGGGTTCACTCTTGGTTTGAATGTTCTATGGGCTTGGACATATGTATAATGACATTTATTATGTTATAATCATTATAATATCATACAGAGTATTTTCATTGCCCTAAAAATCCCCTGTGTTCTACCTATTTATCCTTTTCTTCCTCCTGACCTCTGGCAACCACTGATCTTTTTACTGTCTCCATAGAGTTGACTTTTTCAGAATGTCATATAATTAGAATCAAAGCGTATGTAGCCTTTTTGGATTGACTTCTTTCACTTGGTAATATGTGTTTAAGGTTCCTTCATTTCTTTTCATGGCTTCATAGATCATTTCTTTTTAGAACTGAATAGTGTTCTGTTGTCTGGATGGATGGACCACAATTTATCCATTCACCTACTGAAGGGCATCTTGGTTGCTTCCAAGTTTTGGCAATTATAAATAAAGCTGCTCTAAACATCTGTGTGTAGGTTTCTGTGTGGAAATAAGTTTTCAGCTTCTTATGGTAAATACCAAGGAGCATGACTGCCCTATTGTATGGTAAGAATATGTTTAGTTTTGTAAGAAATTGCCAGACTGTCTTTTATAATGGCTGTGCCATTTTACATTTCCACCAGCTATGTATGAGAGTTCTTGTTGTTCCACATCCTTACCAGCATTTGGTGATGTCAGCATTAGAGATTTTGGCCATACTAATAGGTATCAAATCATATCTCATTGTGGTTTGAATTTGTGTTTTCCTGATGGCATATGATGTGGAGCATCCGTCATATGCTTATTTGTCATCTGTATATCTTCTTTGGTGAGGTATCTGTTAAGATCTTTGACCCACTTTTTAATCAACTTATTGTTAAGTGTTAAGAGGTCTTTGAGTTTTAGACAGATGAATGTCCTTTATCAAATTTTTTTTGCTGATATTTTCTCCCAGTTTGTGGATTGTCTTCTAATTTTCTTGATGCTGCCTTTTGTAGAGCAAAAATTTTTAATTTCAATGAAGTCCAGTTTATTTTTTTCATTCATGGATCATACTTTTAGAGTTATATCTAAAAAGTCATCACCATATCCAAGGTGAGCTACATGAGGGCAAGGGCTGTGTTCTCTGTACTCTACAACTCTGAAACCCCAGTATAAGAACAATGCCTGGCACACAACCAGTGTTCCAAAACTATTCATTAAATCAACAGAAACAGTGTTCTCATGTGTTAGGTCCAAGAGTACTGTTTATAAAATGTTTTAGGAGCAGTATGGATTAAGCAAACATTTGTGAGCTGATCTGAGAATCAGACCTTCAGGAGCAACATGTTTCTGGAGGAAAGAATGCTGGGATGTTCACATTTATTTTTAGGACTAAAACAATAGTTTTGTTCCCAAATTCTGAAGGATCCATTGTACTCTTCTGAGATTGGCACAATTCCTCCTAGACTCAGTGGAAATCATATGCCCATGGGAGAGAATCTGGCTGCAGTTGAATAGAAGATGTTGGAGCAATACTAATAAATCTCAGAGTGAATATAGTTTGCATGTGCAATAGCTTATTCCCATAATTCAGAGTTTCCTGAGTGACTGAGAAGCTCCAAAGGTAGAGCACATCCCACAATCATTTCCACACAGTGCTGAGCTATTACTAAACTCTGACCCGTTAAATGTCTCATTCAACACCCGGAGAGTTTGTGAAGCAATGCTATTCAATTTGCTGTATCATTTCACAATATTAATTGTGATTCCTAATATTGGGGGGATACTGAGAATGTGCAGTTGGCTCACAGTCTAATGAAGAACACCCTTAATTTTCTTTCCTCTTGAGTGTGAATTTTTCAGCACTGATGCAGCACTAGTGGGTTCAATTTAATCAAAGTTTTCCAGAATCTTTCTTGCTGAGGAGTGAATCACTGCATTTTCTGATGAATTATGGGAGGAACATACGTGCATTTTCAAGTTTGTAGTGTGCAATGTGGTATGTTGTAAGACAGTTATGTGAAATTTTTCAGAAGTAGTTTGGTTTCTTTTCTAGATCTTTATAATCTGTCTTCAACATATATTTTGAATCTCATTTCTTGTTCCCACTTTTGTACTTTACACATCAGTGACATAGTGTTTGGCATGCCCCTGAAGGCATCATACACAGTGGGTGCTTCAAAATTATATAGAAGAGGCCTAGGGTATACCATCTGGTTAGAATAAGGGACTAAATCTTTACTTTGGAGTTTCATTTATATAGCAGGCCCACTGTTCATATGTGGGAGAATATGATCTTTGGTCTGAGCTGCCATAATCTCTTGTTAAGATGTTGCAATAAGGGGTGCCTGGGTGGCTCAGTGGGTTAAAACCTCTGCCTTCAGCTCAGGTCATGATCCCAGGGTCCTGGGATCGAGTCCCGCATCGCATCGGGCTCTCCGCTCAGCAGGGAGCCTGCTTCCTCCTCTGTCTCTGCCTGCCTCTCTGCCTCCTTGTCTGTCAAATAAGTAAATAAAATCTTAAAAAAAAAACCGTTTAAAGATGTTGCAATAACCTCATAACTGATCCCCCTACTTACACCTTTGCTTTTACAGTCTATCTCCAATATATCTTTTGAGAAACATACCTGGTCTCTTATTCTCACACAGTAGACCAAGTGGTCTTATTAACACAGAAGTCAGATCTTGTCATTCCTCTGATCAGAATCTTCTGATATCTTCCCATTTTCACTCCAAATAAAAGCCAAACTCCTTACAATGGCCAGAAATGTCCTACGCTACCAGGACTCCTGTACCTTCTCAGTTCTTTACTTCTCTTGCTTATCTTGGCCTCCTGGCTGTTCTTTGAGCAGGCCTGTATGTTCATGGCTTTTTTCACAGGCTTTCTTATTGTCTCTACTGCATGTTGTCTGGACACCCACATGATGTCTCTCCCCCTTTATCATTTGCTTCAACACCTTATTCATCACACTTGCCCTCTCTACTCCATTTGACATTGCTTATTTCCTCCCACTTCTAGAAACTACTCTCTTGGATCATGGACGCTACATCCTTCTGGAATTATTCGTACCTTTTTGATCATTCATTTTTGGTCTCTTTCATGGGCTGCTCCTCCGTTGTCTCCCCTTTCACTGTCAGGTGTTCACTTCCAGTTCCTGGTAGTTCTGGTCACCTGTTATTTTCATGAGCAATATTATCCTCTCTGAGGTTTTTATTTTAAAAATTTTCTTATTTTGATTCCAAGTAGTGTTTAATTAGTTACACCGTAGTGATTCAACAATTCTCTATATGACTCAGTGCTCATCCTGATAAGTGCACTCTTAATCCCCTTCACCTATTTCACCCATCCCCCACCCACCGCCCCTCTGATAACCATCAGTTTGTTCTCCATAGTTAAGAATTTGTTTCTAATGTTTTTTTTTTTAAGATTTAATTTTTTATTTGACAGACAGAGATCACAAGAGACAGCAGAGGGAGAGAGAGGAAGAAGCAGGCTCCCCACGGAGCAGAGAGCCTGATGTGGGGCTCGATCCCAGGACCCCGGGATCTTGACCCGAGCCGAAGGCAGAGGCTTTAACCTACTAAGCCAGGCGCCCCTCTAATGTTTTTAATTACTGCTTTTATGCTCATAAACTTTATAATCTCTTTCTTGAGCCCAGCTCTCTCCCTTGAGATTCAGATGCACAGGTCCTGGTATCGGCTGAACATTTCCATCTAGAAGTTTATGGGTACCTCAAAATCAGCATGTTCGAAAGGAATTTATCTTCTTCGCTCAGTGGGCTCTTCTGTCCATGTTTCCTATCTCAGTAGGTAGTATCATCTAGGTGGCCGGTTAAAAGTTATCTTGAGTCCTCTCTCCCCTTCCCTCCTCACAGCCAAATATCAAATTCTGCTGACTGTATCTCTCAAATAATTCTTGGATTTTTTTCCTCCCTTTTTAAACTTCTTACCTATAATGGATTCAATAGTGGTCCCAAAAATATATGTTCAAATCCAAATCCCTGGAACTTTTAAATGTTACCTTATATGGAAAAAGAGTCTTTGCATATGTAATTAAATAAAGGATCTTATGATGACATCATCCTGATTATCTGGGTGGACTCCAGATCCAATGACAAGTGTTCTAATAAGAGAAAGGCAGGAGGAGAATTGTGACGGAAGGGGAGAAGAAATGGACACGTGGAGGAGAAGGCAATATAAAACTGAAGACGGGGCACCTGTGAGGCTTAGTTGGTAAAGTGTCTTTCTTCAGCTCAGGTCATGATCCTGTGGTCCTGGAATCAAGCCCAACATTCAGCTCTGTGTTTAGTGGGGAGCCTGCTTCTCCCTCTGCCTGCAGCTCCCCCTGCTTGTTCTCTCCCTTTCTGTCCAATAAATAAATAAAATCTTAAAAAAAAAAGAAGAAAGTAAAGGCAGCAGATTGGAGGCATGTGGCAGTAAGTCAAAGTCAAGAAATGATGATGACCACAAAAAGCAGGAAGAGGCAATGAAAGATTTTGGATTTACAGTTTCCGGAAATGGGAGACTGTGGAAGAATATATTTCTGTTGTTTTTAGCCACCCAGTTTGTCGAAAGTGATTGTGGCTGTCACAGGAAATTGATATGCTACCGTTGCCAGTTTAGATCTTTGTAGTCTGTCTTGGATTAGTCTGATAGCTTCCTCACGGTCTCTCAGCCTCTGGTCTTAGCCCTCCTCAGTTGTATCGTGTACTGTGCAGCCAGAGCACTTACACTCAAGGCTTGATTTGGCCTTGTCCTTTTCATGTTTCAATCTGTCTCATTGCCCTGCATCTGTCACAGACTCCTGCATAACTTTAATGCTTATTGAGTCTTCACTGCTGTGCCCCATTATCTTTTTTATTTCATTGATCCTATAGACCCTCACACTTGGATCAATCCAGCCAACAAGTGTGTCCACTTCTACATTAGACTATTGGAAAAATTCATATAATTATGTGGATTTTTGCTGCTGTATTTTTGTGGTCTCCAGTCTCAGACTGGTTTTCAAAACTGTTTGATAATCTGGTCATCTCCGTCTCTTTTTTTTCTTTTTTTTTTTTTCCCTTTTTATTTATTTATTTTTTTTTCAGCATAACAGTATTCATTCTTTTTGCACAACACCCAGTGCTCCATGCAAAACGTGCCCTCCCCATCACCCACCACCTGTTCCCCCAACCTCCCACCCCTGACCCTTCAAAACCCTCAGGTTGTTTTTCAGAGTCCATAGTCTCTTATGGTTCGCCTCCCCTCCCCAATGTCCATAGCCCGCTCCCCCTCTCCCAATCCCACCTCCCCCCAGCAACCGCCAGTTTGTTTTGTGAGATTAAGAGTCATTTATGGTTTGTCTCCCTCCCAATCCCATCTTGTTTCATTTATTCTTCTCCTATCCCCCTACCCCCCCATGTTGCTTCTCCATGTCCTCATATCAGGGAGATCATATGATAGTTGTCTTTCTCCGATTGACTTATTTCACTAAGCATGATACGTTCTAGTTCC
Organism: Meles meles; assembly: GCF_922984935.1. Classification (NCBI taxonomy): domain Eukaryota; kingdom Metazoa; phylum Chordata; class Mammalia; order Carnivora; family Mustelidae; genus Meles; species Meles meles. The sequence continues at coordinate 151,020,871 of NC_060066.1, read as the reverse complement.
ATCCACGTCGTCGCAAATGGCAAGATTTCATTTCTTTTGATGGCTGCATAGTATTCCATTGTGTATATATACCACATCTTCTTGATCCATTCATCTGTTGATGGACATCTAGGTTCTTTCCATAGTCTGGCTATTGTAGACATTGCTGCTATAAACATTCGGGTACACGTGCCCCTTCGGATCACTATGTTTGTATCTTTAGGGTAAATACCCAGTAGTGCAATTGCTGGGTCATAGGGTAGTTCTATTTTCAACATTTTGAGGAACCTCCATGCTGTTTTCCAGAGTGGTTGGACCAGCTTGCATTCCCACCAACAGTGGAGGAGGGTTCCCCTTTCTCCACATCCTCTCCAGCATCTGTCATTTCCTGACTTGTTAATTTTAGCCATTCTGACTGGTATGAGGTGATATCTCATTGTGGTTTTGATTTGTATTTCCCTGATGCCGAGTGACGTGGAGCACTTTTTCATGTGTCTGTTGGCCATCTGGATGTCTTCTTTGCAGAAATCTCTGTTCATGTCCTCTGCCCATTTCTTGATTGGATTGTTTGTTCTTTGGGTGTTGAGTTTGCTAAGTTCCTTATAGATTTTGGATACTAGCCCTTTATCTGATATGTCGTTTGCAAATATCTTCTCCCATTCTGTCAGCTGTCTTTTGGTTTTGTTAACTATTTCCTTTGCTGTGCAAAAGCTTTTGATCTTGATGAAATCCCAATAGTTCATTTTCGCCCTTGCTTCCCTTGCCTTTGCCATTGTTCCTAGGAAGATGTTGCTGCGGCTGAGGTCGAAGAGGTTGCTGCCTGCGTTCTCCTCAAGGATTTTGATGGATTCCTTTCTCACATTGAGGTCCTTCATCCATTTGGAGTCTATTTTCGTGTGTGGTGTAAGGAAGTGGTCCAATTTCATTTTTCTGCATGTGGCTGTCCAATTTTCCCAGCACCATTTATTGAAGAGGCTGTCTTTTTTCCATTGGACATTCTTTCCTGCTTTGTCGAAGATTACTTGACCATAGAGTTGAGGGTCGATTTCTGGGCTCTCTATTCTGTTCCACTGGTCTATGTGTCTGTTTTTGTGCCAGTACCATGCTGTCTTGATGATGACAGCTTTGTAATAGAGCTTGAAGTCCGGAATTGTGATGCCACCAACTTTGACTTTGTTCTTCAATATTCTTTTGGCTATTCGAGGTCTTTTCTGGTTCCATATAAATTTTAGGATTATTTGTTCCATTTCTTTGAAAAAAATGGATGGTATTTTGATAGGGATTGCATTAAATGTGTAGATTGCTTTAGGTAGCATAGACATTTTCACAATATTTATTCTTCCAATCCAGGAGCATGGAACATTTTTCCATTTTTTTGTGTCTTCCTCAATTTCTTTCATGAGTACTTTATAATTTTCTGTGTATAGATTCTTAGTCTCTTTGGTTAGGTTTATTCCTAGGTATCTTATAGTTTTGGGTACAATTGTGAATGGGATTGACTCCTTAATTTCTCTTTGTTCAGTCTTGTTGTTGGTGTACAGAAATGCAACTGATTTCTGTGCATTGATTTTATATCCTGACACTTTACTGAATTCCTGTAAAAGTTCTAGCAGTTTTGGAGTGGAGTCTTTTGGGTTTTCCACATATAGTATCATATCATCTGCGAAGAGTGATAGTTTGACTTCTTCTTTACCAATTTGGATGCCTTTAATTTCTTTTTGTTGTCTGATTGCTGAGGCTAGGACTTCTAATACTATGTTGAATAGCAGTGGTGATAATGGACATCCCTGCCGTGTTCCTGACCTTAATGGAAAAGCTTTCAGTTTTTCTCCATTGAGAATGATATTTGCAGTGGGTTTTTCATAGATGGCTTTGATAATATTGAGGTATGTGCCCTCTATCCCTACACTTTGAAGAGTTTTGATCAGGAAGGGATGCTGTACTTTGTCAAATGCTTTTTCAGCATCTATTGAGAGTATCATATGGTTCTTGTTCTTTCTTTTATTAATGTGTTCTATCACATTGATTGATTTGCGGATGTTGAACCAACCCTGCAGCCCTGGAATAAATCCCACTTGATCGTGGTGAATAATCCTTTTAATGTACTGTTGAATCCTATTGGCTAGTATTTTGGCGAGAATTTTTGCGTCTGTGTTCATCAAGGATATTGGTCTGTAGTTCTCTTTTTTGGTGGGATCCTTGTCTGGTTTTGGGATCAAGGTGATGCTGGCCTCATAGAATGAGTTTGGAAGTTTTCCTTCCATTTCTATTTTTTGGAACAGTTTCAGGAGAATAGGAATGAGTTCTTCTTTAAATGTTTGGTAGAATTCCCCTGGGAAGCCGTCTGGCCCTGGGCTTTTGTTTGTTTGGAGATTTTTGATGACTGTTTCAATCTCCTTACTGGTTATGGGCCTGTTCAGGTTTTCTATTTCTTCCTGGTTCAGTTGTGGTAGTTTATATGTCTCTAGGAATGCATCCATTTCTTCCAGATTGGCCAATTTGTTGGCGTAGAGTTCCTCATAGTATGTTCTTATAATTGTCTGTATTTCTTTGGTGTTAGTTGTGATCTCTCCTCTTTCATTCATGATTTTATTGATTTGGGTCCTTTCTCTTTTCTTTTTGATGAGTCTGGCCAGGGGTTTATCAATCCTATTGATTCTTTCAAAGAACCAGCTCCTAGTTTCATTGATTTTTTCTATTGTTTTTTTGGTTTCTATTTCATTGATTTCTGCTCTGATCTTTATGATTTCTCTTCTCCTGCTGGGTTTAGGGTTTCTTTCTTGTTCTTTCTCCAGCTCCTTTATGCGTAGGGTTAGGTTGTGTACTTGAGACCTTTCTTGTTTCTTGAGAAAGGCTTGTACCGCTATATATTTTCCTCTCAGGACTGCCTTTGCTGTGTCCCACAGATTTTGAACTGTTGTGTTTTCATTATCATTTGTTTCCATGAATTTTTTCAATTCTTCTTTAATTTCCTGGTTGACCCATTCATTCTTTAGAAGGATGCTGTTTAGTCTCCATGTATTTGGGTTCTTTCCAGCTTTCGTCTTGTGATTGAGTTCTAGCTTCAGAGCATTGTGGTCTGAAAATATGCAGGGAATAATCCTAATCTTTTGATACCGGTTGAGACCTGATTTGTGACCCAGGATGTGATCTATTCTGGAGAAGGTTCCATGTGCACTAGAGAAGAATGTGTATTCTGTTGCTTTGGGATGAAATGTTCTGAATATATCTGTGATGTCCATCTGGTCCAGTGTGTCATTTAAGGCCTTTATTTCCTTGTTGATCTTTTGCTTGGATGATCTGTCCATTTCAGTGAGGGGAGTGTTAAAGTCCCCTACTATTATTGTATTATTATTGATGTGTTTCTTTGATTTTGTTATTAATTGGTTGATATAGTTGGCTGCTCCCACGTTAGGGGCATAGATATTTAAAATTGTTAGATCTTCTTGTTGGACAGACCCTTTGAGTAGGATATAGTGTCCTTCCTCATCTCTTATTATAGTCTTTGGCTTAAAATCTAATTGATCTGATATAAGGATTGCCACCCCAGCTTTCTTCTGATGCCCATTAGCATGGTAAATTGTTTTCCACCCCCTCACTTTAAATCTGGAGGTGTCTTCGCGTCTAAAATGAGTTTCTTGTAGGCAACATACTGATGGGTTTTGTTTTTTTATCCATTCTGATACCCTGTGTCTTTTGATTGGGGCATTTAGCCCATTAACATTCAGGGTAACTATTGAGAGATATGAATTTAGTGCCATTATTAGCCTGTAAGGTGACTGTTACTGTATATTGTCTCTGTACCTTTCTGATCTACTACTTTTAGGCTCTCTCTTTGCTTAGAGGACCCCTTTCAATATTTCCTGGAGAGCTGGTTTGGTGTTTGCAAATTCTTTCAGTTTTTGTTTGTCCTGGAAGCTTTTGATCTCTCCTTCTATTTTCAATGATAGCCTAGCTGGATAGAGTATTCTTGGCTGCATGTTTTTCTCGTTGAGGCTCTGAATATATCATGCCAGCTCTTTCTGGCCTGCCAGGTCTCTGTGGATAAGTCTGCCGCCAATCTAATATTTTTACCATTGTATGTTACTGATTTCTTTTCTCGGGCTGCTTTCAGGATTTTCTCTTTGTCACTAAGACTTGTAAATTTTACTATTAGGTGACGGGGTGTGGACCTATTCTTGTTGACTTTGAGGGGGGTTCTCTGCATCTCCTGGATTTTAATGCTTGTTCCCTTTGCCATATTAGGGAAATTCTCTCCAATGATTCTCTCCAATAGACCCTCTGCTCCCCTCTCTGTTTCTTCTTCTTCTGGAATTCCAATTATTCTAATGTTGTTTCGTCTTATGGTGTCACTTATCTCTCGAATTCTCCCCTCATGGTCCAGTAGCTGTTTGTCCCTCTTTTGCTCGGCTTCCTTATTCTCTGTCATTTGGTCTTCTATATCACTAATTCTTTCTTCTGCCTCATTGATCCTAGCAGTGAGAGCCTCCATTTTTGATTGCACCTCATTAATAGCTTTTTTGATTTCAACTTGGTTAGACTTTAGTTCTTTAATTTCTCCAGAAAGGGCTTTAATATCTCCAGAGAGGGTTTCTCTAATATCTTCCATGCCTTTTTCGAGCCCGGCTAGAATGTTCAGAATCGTCATTCTGAACTCTTGATCTGACATAGTACCAATGTCTGTGTTGATTAGGTCCCTAGCCTTCGGTACTGTCTCTTGTTCTTTTGTTTGTGGTGATTTTTTCCGCCTTGTCATTTTGTCCAGATAAGAGGATATGAAGGAGCAAATAAACTACTAATAGGGTGGCAAAGACCCCGGAAAAATGCGCTGTAACCAAATCAGAAGAGACCCCAAATTGTGGGGGGGGGGAAGGGGATAAAAAACAGGTTCTGAAAAAAAAGAAAAAAAAAAAAAAGAAAAAAATTTAAAAAATAAAACAAATAAAAAAATATAAAAAAGAAAGAAAAAATATATATATTTAGATGAACTAGTCAAAAAACGTTAAAAAAGAAAAGGGTAAAAGTTTTTAAAAAAAATTTAGCAGAAGAAGAAAAAAGAAAAAAGAAAAAAAATTGAAAAAAGAAAAAAAAATAAAAAATTGAAAAAAGAAAAAAAAATTGAAGTAGCCGCAAGACTAAAGAATCATGGGGAGAAAGCCATGAGTTCCGTGCTTTGCTTTCTCCTCCTCTGGAATTGCTCTGCTGTCTTAGGAATTGAATCTGCTTTCTCCTTGATAGATGAACTTCGTCCTGGCTGGATATTTTGTTGATCTTCTGGGGGAGGGGCCTGTTGTAGTGACTCTCAAGTGTCTTTGCCCGAGGCGGGATTGCACCGCCCTTACCGGCGGCCTGACTAAGTAATCGGCTCGGGTTCGCTTTTGGGAGCTTCTGTTCCCTGAAGGCTTTCCGTAGAGTTCCGGAGGACGGGAATGAAAATGGCGGCCTCCCAGTCTCCGGCCCGGAGGAGCCGAGAGCCTGGGGCCCCACTCCTCAGTGCGCCCCCAGAGGACAGCACCCAATCACTCCCGTATCCCCAGCCTCTAGCCGCGCTCCGAGCTCACCCAGCCCGCGACCAGTTCAAGGTAACCCCGAGCTGAGAGTTCAGTCCTCGGCTCTGTCTTGGCAGCCGGTTTCTCCGTTCTAATACCTGCGAGCTCTCCGACACTCTGACACCCCCGATCCTTCTGTGACCTTGCGGGGCCTGGGGCCACGCTGGCCCCGCGTGGGCTTCACCCCGGTTTAGCCCCTGGAGCAATGTCCCTCAGTGGAACAGACTTTTAAAAGTCCTGATTTTGTGCTCCGTTCCTCCGCCGCTTGCCGGGAGCCGGCCCCTCCCCCCGCGGTCTATCTTCCCGTCGTTTTAGATTCTCTTCTCCGCCAGTCCTACCTTTCAGAAAGTGGTTGATTTTCTGTTTCTAGAGTTGCTGTTCTTCTTCTCTTCGCTCTCCCGTTGGATTTGTAGGTGTTTGCTATGTTTAGATAAGCTATTGAGCTGATCTCCTGTTACCTGATGTAGTCTCAGGCTGCTACTTCTCCGCCATCTTGACTCCTCCTCCCCTCATCTTCGTCTCTTGATGGTTCTCAGTGACTCTTCTAAAACTTCATCCTTGCCCTCAGATGTCTTCTGTTTTGTTTGTTTTGTTCCTGCTCCCACCCCTAGTTCCCCCCTCCAACTAATGGATATGCTTACTTTGCCTTTCATGAGAGAAACTTCATGGTTCTCATGATAATATCGCTCAGTTTCCTGTCCCAACCCCATCAATTTTCATAACATTATCTCAGCTTTCCTCCAGTTTCTGAGAAAGACGTATGTCCTCACTCTTGTGCTGCTGATTTTTTTTATTCTTAAAAAAACAAAACAAAGCAACAAACCATATCCAGGACTCAATTTGTTATTTCCTCTTTGATTATATTTTTAGCTCTTTCTATGGGCTACTTCTCTAATACTGGTAAACATGCAGACATCTTTCTTGTTTTAAACAAACCAAGTCCTCAACACTTTAAAAATTACGTGACCTGCCTTGATAAAGTAAGAAAAAATTTATAGGTATAGACTAATCTCTCTTAAAAAAATGGGGTGCCTGGGTGGCTCAGTTGTTAAGTGTCTGCCTTCGGCTCAGGTCATGATACCAGGATCCTGGGATCAAGCCCTGCATCTCCTGCTTGGCAGGAAGCCTGCTTCTCCCTCTCCCACTCCCTGTGCTTGTGTTCTCTCTCTCGCTGTCTCTCTCTCTGTCAAATAAATAAATAAAATCTTAAAAAAAAAAAGACCCACAGTGAAGGCTTCGAAAAGAGCTCTGAACTTTTGTTTTTGTTCCATTTTATCCAAAGAGGAAAAGAGACAAATTAAAGAAATAGGTTAAGTGTCTGCCCATGGTACCAGCTATTTGCTGATAATAACATTTCTTCTTTTGTGACCGGAAGGAAGGGCAAATTACTTTGCTTTCATCAAAAATTTCCACTCTTGCAATTCTGATATACTCAGCACTGGGCCCTACTAGCACCGTCTGCTACTATCTACTCACGAGTTTGTACCTGCCTCATGGGGTAGTGGGAGTGAGGATGAGTCCTGCAAGGAGAAGATGCCTCAGTAGAAACTTAAAAAGAAGAAGGAGGAATTTTCCACACAGTGATAGGGAGGCAGGAGAGCCAGAGTGAGACAGTCAGAGAAGGAGCTGTGGATGATGGAAGCAGAGGTTGGGGTAAAAAGGGGAAAAAGCAAAGAGCCAAAGAAAGAGGGTAGCCTCTGGAGGCTGTAGATTATCCTCCAAAGCTTCCTGAAGGAACATATTCCTGCTGATACTTTAATTTTAGCCCTGAGTGACCCTTTTTCAGTCTTCTCCTGAACAGTAAGATAATACTTTTATGATGTTTTTAAGCCACTAAGTTTGTGGTAATTTGTTAAAGCAGCAATAGGAAACCAAAACTCTGGGCTTTTAGTCAGAACACAGTATGAATTTCCTTTTTTAACCTAGAACTTAGTGACAAGTTGTTTTAGATCGTATCCAGGGAGTGCTCTCATTTTAAGAGGCTATGACAGGCTCACCAAAGCAGCTGAGGGCTTATTCACCCCAAGCCACCATGACTGACTCATTGTCTTATGGACTTTCTCTTGGACCCTTCTCTTCCCACCTTCTTTACTTCCCTTCATGTTCTCTGGTCACCATGTTACCCAACCACTTGTCCTGACTTGCACCCAGGCATATGAGTTACTTTCTTACTAGGACTTAGTTAATAAGGCCTAGACTTCTCAGCTTCTCCACTTGGTTTATTGATTGGTTGATTGACTGATTGATTGGAGGAGTTTATTTGTTTATTTGACAGAGAGAGAGAGAGACAGTGTGAGAGGGAACACAAGCAGGGGGAGTGGGAGAGGGAGGAGCAGGCTCCCTGCTGAGCACATCATAACCTGAGCTGAAGGCAGATGAAATGACTGAGCTACTAGGCGCCCCTTCCAGTTGGTTTAAATGTAAGCACATATTGGCCCTTTCTGGCTTAATGCTCCTTGCCAGTCTGAGAAGATAACTGGCTTTACGCATAAAGGTCCTCAACCCCAAGGACCCTGTTGGGATCAACCAATCCAATCACCAGTTTAGGCAGTATTCAGATGCACACATTCCTGTTTCAATTTACAGTTGCACCTGAGCATTTGACTGTGTTTGCTCATCTGTTTATTCATTTGTTAAATAGTAATTTGTTGAACAGCTACTCTGTGCCAAAGATTTGGATAGAAACTAGGGATATATAGATAAGTTATGGTCTGTTTCATTAAGGAGTTCATAGTCTAATGTGGAAGACAAACATAGAGATAATTATTAGATAATGTCATAAGGGCAGAGTTAGAAATATGCATAGGCTGTCACTGATCTCAGAGGAGAGAAGATTTTCTGGGGTAGTGGGAGTGGGGATGAGTCCTGCAAGGAGGAGATGCCTCCACAGAAACTTAAAAAGAAGAAGTAGGAATTTTCCATACAGTGACAGGGAGGTGTACATGGAGGAGGGTGTGAATAGAGAACACATAGTGATAGGCGTTCAGAATAAGAAGGGGCAAATTAAGCAAAAGCACAGGGAATTAAAGGAGTGTGCAAAGAATAACAAGCAGTTGAATCTAATTGGAATATCGAGTGTGAAGCAGAGTTGGGAAAAGGTTGGAGTGTTGGCAGGGGCCAGACCTTGGAGGAACTTACATGCTCTGGACTGAGCTCAACCCTAGTATCTGGCTGGCTGTCATTGGAATGCATCCAAGTCATCAACACTGTTCCCAAAAAAAAAAAAAAAAAAAAAGCAGCGAGCAAGAAGGCAAAGCTGCCTGATACAGGTGGATTCATTGAAGGGATCAACTTTGTTGCTTCCACGAAATGGATCTCAGATATTGGACTTTTCTAAATCCTCTCCAGGAGGCTCAAACCATGAATAGTCCCATTGCAATGTTGTGATGCTCAAGAAAAACACTATTGCGATAACTTAATACTTTCCTACCCACGTTTAGATGGCTCTTGAATGATTCAGAAGGAAACTTTGAATGGGATATGGTTAGAAGCAGCTTGGGAAGTTCCCTTAGAAAGGTTAAGTAACATGAGAAGAGCCGTCCATAGATAACTAAAGAATGGGCATTGGAAGGTTCCTTTCCTTAATTCCTTTACTGACTCCCATCAACTTCCTGCCCCTGACACCCACTGCTTTCCAAGAAAACCTCTTAATCCTTAGGTAATTTGCGCTGAAGATACTTCTAATTCCTGAACAGCTTTAGATTATCTGCAGAACTTCCCAGATGCTAAATGACAGGCAAATTATTTAGGTCTTTTAATTCCAGGAGGCAGGGTAGTATAGCTGAAAGGGTATAAAATGTGAAGTCAGCCTTATCAGTGAATATTTACCTACTTTATAGCAGGCTGTTAGGTGCTCAGAAAACAAGGATAAGCCCTGTGCCTGATTTCTGGAAGCTGACAGTGAAATGGAGGAGACCTATAACTTTAATAACAATGTGGTAATGAGATGATAGGGCTCACAGGATACTGTAGAGCAAGACATGAGACATTTAGCCAAGACCAGAGTGAGGGCTCACAGAAAGATAAGCCCTTAGCTGGGACTTGAAGTTTGGGAAGAAATTAACTGGGAAAAGAAAGCGAGGTTAGGGCACATTTTATTTCCCTCTTTTCTAATCTGTGTTTCATTTTTTTTGTGTCTTACCACAGAGTCTCTTTATGGTCTGTACACAGTAGGTTTGTGGTCCGATAGCGTCACTGTTTACATATCTTCATTAAGTTCTTGTTTGATTGGAATGAAAAGATCATTTATTTCTGGATTAGATGACCTAAATCAGCAGTTTACTCAGGGTTTCCTAATGAATAACATTCAAAGCAGAATACATTTATTTACAAGGGCCTTGTCCTTTGAGGTGATACCCAAGCAGCCCACTAGCTTTGTTTGATGTCTCATAAGCACACAGGCAGTTGTTTGGGGATGCAGTATGGGTAGTGCGGAGAACCACAGATGTGGCCTATTTATGGGCAGTCTGACTCTTAGAGAATGAATGGTCTGCTGGTCCCACTCGGTTCCTAGAGAATCCCAAGCTCTCTCATTTCCCCTCTTCCCCAGGCCACACCTCTGCCCCCAGAGTGGTCTCTCTTTTTCTTTTGATGGTTATTTGTGTACTTAACAACGCCTTTGAGAATCTGATGAAAACCAAGACTCTTTATTTAAGAAGGTGCATGAGATCAGACAAAAGCAATTAAAGAGTCCAGAGGTTTTCCCCACCACCTCCCTGCCTGGCAAATAGAATCAGTGTAAGGGAAGCAACTGTTCTCTCTCCCTGCAAAAAGATTTCTTCTTGCAGAATAGAAACCAAGTTGTTCTATCTGATAAAGTTCCCAGAGAGAAGGAGAAAAAGGGATGGGTAGAGAGGGAAATGCTTTAGGCAGTGGAGGGTTGGTGTTGGACGAGTAGTTTTTCCTGGGTTTTTGAGGAGAGAGATTCTGGAATTAACTGCAGACAAGAAGTAAAATGGGCAGGGGAGCAAAAGGCATTTTCTTTAAGTGCTTTTACACATTGCGAGTTTGTGTGCCTTTGAGTAGTAAGAGTAAAATATAGAATTTCTTATTTTTATTTATTTTTTCCATTGCACTGTGCTTCTTGGCTGTAACAGGGCTTTGAGAGAAAATCACGTTGTAGGTACATAGGCCTCTTCACATGATTCTGTAAGTACAACATTGAGGAAATTGTGGATCACTCACCACCCAAGCCTAGTTGTAGGTATTCAGGTTAAGAATGTCTGCCGTGGCGTTCTGATTACTGAAGTAATCTGCTAATTCATCTGCCTATCACTACTTTTCTTCTTCTCCCATATTTTCTGTATTATAGTCACATGGGTGTGGTGTATAAACAATGAATTTTGGAACACTGAAAAAAAAAGATGTAAATTGGATTATGTAATTTTCTTGCTTATATCATTTTAATGGCTTACCTATTTGCATAAGTTTCATGGCCTGAATTGTGTTCCCTCCAAATTCACATGTTGAAGTCCTAACCCCCAGGACCACAGAATGTGACTGTATTTGGAGATAGAGTCTTAAAGAAGTAATTAATTAAAATGATGTCATTATGGATCTAGTCCAATATGACTGGTACCTTTATTGGGAGAGGAGATTAGGTCCAGAAGAAAGACACATAAAGAAACCAGGAGAAGATGGTCATCTACAGGCCAAGGAGAGGGCCTCTGAAGAGCCTTGATGACAACCTTGCAGATACCTTGATCTTGGACTTTTAGCCTCCAGAATTGTGAGACAGTAAATTTCTGTTGTTTAAGCCACCCAGTCCTAGCAAACTTATGTAGTAAGTAAGATCCAAACATTTTTTAAAAAAGGTTTTATTTATTTATTTGACAGACAGAGATCACAAGTAGACAGAGAGGCAGGCAGAGAGAGGGGGAAGCAGGCTCCCCATGGAACAGAGAGCCTGATGTGGGGCTCGATCCCAGGACCCTGGGATCATGACCTGGGCCGAAGGCAGAGGCTTTAACCTACTGAGCCACCCAGGTGCCCCGAGATCCAAATATTTTATAATGTCTTACAAAGTTCTATGTAAAATTTGATCCTGCGTAATTTCTTCTTGCTCTTTAAACTCTAACCATCATGGTCTTCTGATGACAGGACTTTAAAAAAGGTATTTAATCTTCATGCTCATTGTTCCTTGTGTCTAAAGTCATTGTCCCCTCAGTACCTCCACCCTCACCCCTCTGTGTAGTTAGCTCATTTTTATCCTTTATCTCTCAGTTGGTTACCTCTGACTGTCTCTAACCTTCTGCCCCATTTATGTATGTATGTTCATTTGTATTTTTACCGTAGTTCTTTGTTTTCTCCGTAATAGTTTAACATAGCTTGCAATTACTTTATTTTGTTTATCTTACTAGCATGTTAACCCCATGGGGGCAGGACATCATTTGGTCTTTCTCATCCTCTTTTTACTCCAGACCAAATGCTAACAGTTGCCTCCATTTCTAAGTCTAATGGACACTCCTACTGCTCACCTTACTTGACCACTCAGCAACATCTATCAGACTCTCTCCTTCTGGCCAAACTCTCTTCCTTGACTTCTGCTGGATCCATGCTTGCTTCCAACTCTGTGGCCACTCTTCGACCTCTTTTTCTCCTTTCTCCTCATCTTCTTCTGGCTTGTAGCAGTTTTTTAAGACTTGATCCTAGATTCTCCCTTATTATTAACTCTCTCTAGTTTTTCCAAAATGCAAATTGATCACTGCCCATGTTAATATCTGTCCAGATTTTGTTGACATTTAAGATACTGGAAACACTTAAACTTCAACATACCCAAGTCAGAATTTAAATCCTCTTTCCAAAGCCTGTTTCTCTTGCAGATTTTGTTGCATTGGAGACTGGCACCATCATCCAACCAGCTGTGGAAATTATCTATCTCCTGTTTCCAGTCTGTGATTAATAGCCTTTGATGTTGCTGCCTAAATATCCCTAAAGTGTTCCCACATATCTCTTTATCCCTGCTACTCTTGCCAGGTCCAAGCTACTGACCTCTTTCCTGCACCGTTACTGCAATAGTCCCCTACTGGTCTCCTGGTATTAACTCCTGTTTGTGTCCTTTCTATTCTCCAATGCTACTACTAATATTTGAAACATATTTCAAAAACACAGATCTAAACATTTTTCTATGTAAGACCTTTCAAATTCTCCCCATTGCTCTTAGGATAACAACTAAAAACATCAACATGGCCTTCAGTTCCACCATGTCTGTTTCATCCTGAGTCTCTCCCATCATTCATCTCCCTTTTGGTCACAACTATTTTCTTTTGGTTCCTGATATGGCTCATGCTCCTTCTTTCCTCAGGGCCTTTCTACTCATTGCTCTCATTCCCCTGCCCACCCCACCTCATACCACTTCACTTAGATTACTTCAAATCATTCTTCAGATCTTTGCTTATCAGGTCCACTTCCTAAATTTACTTTCAATGCACTGAATGAAGGTTGTAGTGATATTTGAGTGATTAGAGAAGGCACCTATACTGGTTAGGCTAAGGGTAGAATATTATGCAGCAACAAATAACCTCAAATCTCAGTGGCTTATAAAAGAACAAAAGTGTGCTTTTTCCTTCCTGGCACATTTTCAGCACAGACTACCAGAGGGAGATCTGCTTTCCATAGTCACTTAAGAACCCAGACTGATGAAAGCTCCATTGACTTATGTTCCATGATCCCTCTGTCAGAGATAAAATAATGTGGGGGCATGTGTTATGACACTTAAAATTTTAGCCTAGGGATGTTACCTGTCTCTTCTGTTCATATTTCATTGGCTAAAGCAGGTCATATGGGTATACCCAATTTCAAAGTTTCTTTCCTTCTTCCTTCCTTCCTTCCTTCCTTCCTTCCTTCCTTCCTTCCTTCCTTCCTTCTTCACTGAACTCTGGGCAGCCTGTCTAGACTCTAAGTTCTGTAAGAGCAGGGGCTGTGTTTTGGCCTTTTTAAATATTCCTAGTGTGGAGTGTCTGTCATGTAGTAGATGTTACTAAACTTTTATTGGCTGAGTGAAAAAATGAATAAATAAGAGCATTTAGTGATGGCTGGTTTTATTTAATTTTTCAGAGATATGCAGACTGAGGTAATTTTTCTAAGAACATATCAAAGTCTAAATAATTAGTGTGTTCTTTTCATTTGGAATGAAGAAGCCAGTGATCAAGTGTCTGGTCCTCTTCTACTCTTTTCATTGTATGCTTTGAATCAGACATTTTGGAAGGAGAGGATATTATCCAGAATTCCTGCCACCTTTATTTTCTGCTTAATTTAAGGGTCTTTTTTTACTTTATACATGCCAAAGATATTTTAAACTGTTCACTATTATCTACTATTTGATTAAAAACATTTTCAAACATAGCTTTGCCTCTTTCTGATTGATAAGATTTGAACTGATTCCTTTTCCAGAAGGATGGCTTCCATTTGAATTGGAAATGTAATCCCAGATTCAAAAACAAAGAAGTTAAAATAAACATTTTTTTTTTCTGGTTCCAGAAATCAGCGTTAAAAGAAGGAAATATGAGAAACACAAATGTTTCTGAAATCTTACTGAACCGTATTTATTGTTGTTACTAAATGGGCTTCCCTTAGCTATTTTCAAGTTGAAACCATCAAAAACAGGGTGAATGGCCAGATATTAGGAGACGGTGGAGATCTAAACGCTTTGCCAGCAAGTTCTTTCCTGGCATAGAGCCTAAATGGGGCCAGCATGTGGAGCCTCCTAATCTTCATTTCCTTCATAAAAAACACTTTTGTATTCTTTGGTAAGTATGTTCAAGAAAGGGACTCTAGCCCTTGAGTCACATGTTAACCTGCTGTCTCATGGCACCTGTGGGTTGGTCAGTTTGTCAGCTGTCTTAGGTTAATTGAAAGACAGAAGTCCTAATGACCACTTATGGGACTGGTAGTTACCGATACCCCTTCCCCCAATCTGGTCTCATTTCATTACTTAATTCCAGTGAGGTATTGATAGCTTCGCTGCTTGGTGCTTACTGCATGTAAGTAAATCTTAAAGCTCAGCAGAAAATAGTCTGATTAAGAGAAAGAGGATAAGTATCTTGTTCTTCTATTTGTCTTGCTCCAAAAGACCACAGTGAAGAAATTATAAAACAGGTTCTTTGGAAATAGGCTGATCTCCTGAATGGAACTACTGCTGGGCAATTCAGTGCCATAAGAAAATCCAGTAGAGCTGTCATTCCAGATGTCCCGTTTGTCCTCAGGATGAAAAATTTGGTTGTTAGTTTTCGACTTGAGAATATATTTAAATTTTCTCCTGACAGCATAAGCTGACTATAACATTACTATTATATGGGCTATTAGTGTTACATGGTACATGTATCCTGTTGGTAGGGGATAGAATTCTTTTAGTTCCTGGCATTATCTGGTATTAGGGGTATTTGGTTAGACTAATCATCAGCTCATATGTCCTTGTATGATAATAAGCTGTCTTCTTGTTTGCCTTTCCCATCTGATTGGGAGAGCTTTGAGGGCAAGAATGTATCTTCTGTGTTTTTCAATTGATTTTATTTATTTATTTTTATTTTTATTTTTTTAGTTGTTGAAAGAATACATTTTATTTTTTAAAATTTATTTTATTTAAAGTTAGTTAATACACATATAGTATATTCTTAGTTTCAGAGGTAGAATTCAGTGATTCATCATTTGCATCCAGCGCTCTTATATCATAGGCCCTCCTTAATGTCCTTCACTCAGTTACCCCACCCCTCCGTTCACCTCCCCTCCAGCAACCCTCAGTTTGTTTCCTATGATTAAGAATCTCTTACGATTTGTCTCCCCTGATTTCATCTTGTTTTATTTCTCCCTTCCTTTCCTATGATCTTCTGCTTTGGTTCTTAAATTCCACATATGAGTTAAATCATGTAATTGTCTTTCTCTGATTGACTTATTTTGATTAGCATAATACCCTCTAGTTTCATCCATATTGTTGCAAATGGTAAGATTTCATTTTTTTGAGGGCTGAGTAGAATTCTGTTGTATGTATATATACCACATCTTCTGTATCCTTTCATCTGTCGATGGCACATGCACCCCAGTGTTTATAGCAGCAGTGTCCACGATCGCCAAACTATGAAAAGAGCCCAGATGTCCATCAACAAAGTTCAGTTGATTTTAAATTGTATCTTGAAATGTTTCATGCGGCTGGAACTGTTGCTGGGTAACAATGATGCCGGGGGTTTGGGGATTGGCCTAGTCAGAAATACTGGGTTTAGCTGTGAGAGGCCTTTTCCCTGGCCTGTGGGCCCCACCCCTCATCACACACTGTGTAACTGGGCCTTGGGTCGTTGACACCTTGGCTCCTGGGCTTCTCTCAGATGTGCTGGAAGTTTCTTGGACTGCAGTGTCATTTTCATGATCTTTGTAACCTCCTCCCTTCCTGACTATTCCTAATCTCCTGTGGGAACTGAATATATGCTTGATGAATGAGCCACGGAGGGTATGTGCGGATGCCTCAAATAGTTCTTGGGCTGCCATTTCAAATTTCCTGTCACTTCAGTCTCTCCTTTGGGAGTTAGGCAAGATCTAAGAAGACCTAAAAGAAAGTCCCTTACCTGAGAAATATATCAGTGTCATTCATATCAGCAGAGGTCAAAATGATACAACCTGGGACAGAAATAATTTGATGAGAGAGGGGTGGATGGGGCGTCAGAAAGACCTACACAAGGGCCCTTCCTCAGGATGCCAGGCTGAATGGGGTCTCTGGGTGAGAGGAGCTGGGTGAGAGGAGGGTGAAAGGAATGGGCTGCAGGTGGGTTCTCTGGGTGAGCAGGGAGCAGTATGAGGATGCTGAGCACTGGAGAAGTACAGATATTATTGAAAGAGGGAGAAGTGAAAATGAGGGGAAGGGGTTGCCAAAGACCCACGAGTGCTTTAAGGTTTTGCATAAGGAGCCCTGATTTATTCTGCCCACAGCAGAGGTTGTGTCTAAGGAGATCATAAGCGCAGTGAAAATGAACTCATCAGATGCAGGGTCACTTGGTGGCCTGAGAGAGTCCTGATTGTCTAACTTTCTCCTCATCCTAGGAATGCTTATAAAGCAGGGTCAAGGTCATTGTGGAAATAATGAACTAAACGAAAAAACAAAAGAGAAAATACCCCTACTAGTTAATTGTTAGCTTACTGGGCACTCATAAACTAAACCTTGTTTGTTTACTGAATGTGGAGCAGAATTAAAAAATAATAATGAGTTCACACATAGCATTTTCTAGTTTATAAAGCAACTTCATGTACTGAATCTTTTCAGTATTCCAGTAAAGGAGGGAGGTCTGTTGGTATCCCCCATTTACAGATAGGGACGCTGAGGCTTGGAGCAGTTGCTTAACTTGCACATGTTTACGTGGCTGCCAAGTGGCAGACATTAAGATCAGAGCCCAGGACCTCCTGATCTGAGATCTGTGTGTTCTTCTGTGCCAACCTGCCTCCAACCACATTTCCCAGGCGAGCAGCTCAGGCTTAATTGTCCAGGGCCTTTTCTTGCCTGGCTGTCCCAACCTAAACATTTCTAGGATTACTTCTTGAATCCAATTTTGACCTTGGTGAAGTGTGTTGTTTTAAGTAAAGGTCATGAAGATTTATGGTGATAGTTGGTAAATTATGGCTTTTATTTCTCAAATCGGGTATCCGTTAGGGTTTACCTGACTGTTGATGAGGTTATGATATATACACAGTGTTTTCGTGAGGGGACAGAAGCAGATGATAGTGCTGAGAGGTGTTTATCCAGCTTGCAGAAATTCAAAGCCCTGTTGTTGTCTTGAGCGTGTTGTGTTCCTTTGGTTCCTTCTCAGAAAGAGAAGTTACTTAGGGAAGTATATGGTGCCCTTGGGCTGAAACTTGACTGTTTCCAGCGGGCCCTCCAGGGGCCTCTGCCAGTCATGTGGGTGGCCCTCACCACTGCCTCAATTACTTCAAGTAATTATCATTATTAATTTACTAATAAGGGTGCCGCTTATTAAGTGTCTTCTGTGTGCCAAGCGCAGTGCTAAAACCATTTATACATGATCTCCAATACTGAAAACCATTATATAAAGTAGATACCATGATCTCCCTTTTATTGGTAATGAAATCGGAGAGGTTAACCGATACAGCTAAAATTAAGTCAGCTTAAACTTGGCCAGTTTCACTCTTGTGTCTGAAATGTTAGTATGGGCGATTCTATAACAAATTAAAAAAGATACAGAACTTTATTAATTCCAGTACACCACAGTGGATAAATTTAAGACCTCTCCTCGTGATTGTGCCTAACCGTGGGAACTTTCTGCGCTTGTTATCATTCCTCAGGCCTGATGCTCCAGGGTGGTTGGGTGTGTGTGGCTGTACCTGGGATCTTTTCTTTGGTGGGGGCAAGCTGTGCAACTCTGACCTTACATGGGTCTTTCTGAGCACCCAATTTTGATTGGTTGAACTTTTCACTTCCTGTATCACTTCTGGATCAATAAATTAAAAGGGTTTGTGTGTCTGTGAAAAGGTAGGTTTCTTTTCCTTTTTTGTTTCCTTCTTCTTCTTCTTCTTCTTCTTCTTCTTCTTCTTCTTCTTCTTCTTCTTCTTCTTCTTCTTCTTCTTCTTCTTCTTCTTCTTCTTCTTCTTCTTCTTCTTCTTCTTCTTCTTCTTCTTCTTCTTCAGAGAGAGAGAGAAAAAATCTGAAGCATGCTCCATGCCCAGCATAGAGCCAAACACAGAGCCCAGTCCCACAACCCCGAGATTATGACCCGAACCAGAATGGAGTTGGACGCTTAACTGACTCAGCTACCCAGGTCCTTGAAAAGGTAGTTTTAGACCCAATGGATTTATTTACCTTACAGAATGCCTGTCAGGGAGGCATACTGGCTCTTGAAATGAGCCTCTTAGAGTTGTTTGCAGTAAAGGCTAGCCTGCTCTCCTGTATGAGTAATTTCTCTCGGGAAGTGACTTGAGTCCTTGGAAACATCTGGCTCAATAAACACACCATCCGCACAGCTGGGCTTAGGGAAAGTTGTGCTGGCGAGCAGCTGTGGTGGAGTGGGCTTGGGCGCCGACTGTGACCTTGGCAAATTCATCCAGTTTATTAGTGCCTCCATTTCCTTAATTTGGATTCAAATATGTAACACAAGTTTCAGCTGCGTGGGTGATGGACCGCAAATCCTCTGGTGCTCTGGAATGATCCTGAAAAAACAGCTCTGTAAAATATCTTGCTTTCCGAACACTACAGCGTGAGTGTCGTTGTTGACCAGTGCTTTTGTTGGAGTAATTTTCTTTTTCTGATGGAGAGAACAGGAGAGCTTCAGTTTCTCCTCTTGCAGGTGGCAATGAGCCCCACTTCCTCTCTTGTCTCTCTTGAGAAAGCTACTAACAATGGCCCCAACACCAAACAGTCACGTGTAGCAGAGGCATCCCGCTGTTTGGGGGTAGTGGAGCAGGTGTGCGGGGTTGCTACATCTCATTGGAGAGAAAGAAGCAGCTGAAAAGGAAGGATTAGCCATCATTCTGTTCAGAGTCTCCGCCCACTGTCCTCCCACTGGTGTCCCCTCAGGGGACACCCACCAGCAGCTCCTCAGCTCAGGCCTTTCTCTTGCCCAGCATCTTCCTCCTTTATCCCATGTCCCAGTAGCCCAAATCACTGTCTACCCTGTCAATTTAGGGTAAGGGCCATTTGACCTCTTCTCTGTTTAAATCCCTCTCTTCTGCCCAGGGTGAGGACGATGGATTTACCTTTCATAACCAGGCAAGTTCATTAAGGTATTTTCCCAGAGGAGAAGAAATCTAGTGTGTAGAAGAACGTTTCCTTCCTTGCTTCTTTCCTTCCTTCCTCTCTTCCTCTCTTTCTTCTTTAGGTTGTTATTGGTTTTTCATAGCAATTGGTTTATTCTATGAATTTATTCACCTTGGCCTCCCTAAGGCAACAGGCAGAGTGATTATTTTGATCACAAATTAGATTTGTGTTTCCTTTCCTTAAAACTTTTTTCAGTCCGGAGTCAGATTCAAAGCTCCCATGGTGGACTTTGGGACCCAGAATTTTGCTATTCCAGGTTCCCTCACTGACTTCTGACCAGCCATGACCCCTCCCTCACTGTGCTCCAGCCAAGGTGGCTTGCTGGGTCCAGCCAAACTCCCTGGCATCCCAGGACCCAAAGCTTCCCCTCACTTCTTTCAGGACTCACTTCTTTCAGGTCTTAGGATTAGGGAGGCCTTCCGTGACTACTTTGTGAAATTGCACCCTCCACTGTTCCTTTACCACCAAATATTGTTATTTAATCATTTATGTTACATATATATATTTATATAATTTATGTTACAAATATATATATTTGTTGTTGCTGTTGTTTGTTTCCCTGCACTTGAATGAAAGTTGGAAGAGTAGAGTTTTGTTATATTTTTTTCTGACTTAGTGCTCTTTCTACATTTCTTGTAACCGTGACTTGTAAGTAGTTGTCCTTGATACATATTTTTTGAATGAATGAATGAGTGAATGAATGAATGAATGAATGTGTTTAGCAGACAGCTATTTCTTGAGCACCTACATGTGTCAGAGCCTATAATCTCTATTTTAGCAGATTATATTGTGAGAACTAGTTATGCAAAGGTCCTTCCTTAAATGCAGCATTCCCCAAATGTAAAACGTTGTTACTTATGTTCCCCATCTCCTCTCATTTTTTCTCTCAAGGTTAGGTACCCGGAGGCCTATTGTTTTATATGAGGAATTGGTAGACTTTTGCTTTAAAGGGTCAGACAGTAAATATTTTAGGTTTTGTGGGCCATACTGTTTCTGTCTTGACCACTCAGCTTGGCAGTTGCCCCAGGAAAGTGGCCATAAGCAGTAGGTAAAGAATGAATGTGACTGTCTTCCAACAAAACTTCGACCCAGAGTTTGCTAACCCCGCTTGGAAATTTCAGATTTCTTTCGCAAATCAACCCCAAATTTGTTAGTGCACCATTTGGTACCTTTCCTACAGTAACAGATATTTTAAGGAATTCTGAAGAAGAAGGTTTCACTGAACAGGGACCATTGGCTGGTAGTGGAATTTAAGGAATCAGCATAATCTCAAACGAGGATCACGTGGAGGTGGGGAGGGAAATTTCCCAATCAACCTCAAACTTTGGTTCTTACGCTTGAGAAAGTCCTACCCTGTTCCTCAGTAGTCAGTCTCAGGGGACCGAAAACAGAAGACGAATGAGGGGATTGGCCAAGTCATTCTAACTTTGCCCAAGTTCGAAGTGATGTGAAAAACAAGCATTCTTTCACGATCAGATTTTAACATATTCACTAGGGATGATCTGTGCCTCAGATAGTTAAAGGGCTTCCTTTGCCAGGATTGTAGTACATTTTGTAGGAAGTGTAACTCTAAATATCAGGCTGGATTACCACCCTGGTGCTGGGCAGCTCTCTCTCAGGCTCAAGTTCCAAATTGTCTGTTTTATGGTTTATTTTTCATGGTTTTGTTTGCCAGGAAAGGCTATCTTCGGTGAGCATGCTTGACAACACTGCTGAATTTCTGGATCTGCGGCCTGAAGGTTAAAGGTTAAAGGTTAAAAGGCTTCAAGCTTTCTAGCCATAGGAGAGATTGTATTAATTTAAATGTTAGGTTACAGGCAAATCAGTGGGTTCCATATGTTCCCTGTCTTGTGCCATCTCTGTTAATTTGAAACATACTGCTGTTTGGCAGGGCCAGAGCAGACTTTTGGCAACTCAGTAGTTATGTGTATATGTGTAGTGTTTTTTTTTTTTGTTGTTGTTGTTAAAAAAAAAACAACACCAAAAAACAAAAACTAAAGGGAAAAAGAGCTGATGAGTCAAAGTATTTCACAAAACTGAATTTCCACGTATAGATTACAGAGAAAATGTGCTTCATTAGTAAGATGCTATTGTATTCTGGTAACCAAAATTAAAAACATATTTAGGAGATGTTCCATTGCTTTTCCAGGATTGTAAGTTCCGTATGGGCTACGTGTTGCTATTTTTTTTCAATATTTTATTTATTTGACAGAGAGAAACCACAAGCAGGCAGAGAGGCAGGCAGAGAGAGAGGAGGAAGCAGGCTCCCCGCGGAGCAGAGAGCCCGATGTGGGGCTCGATCCCAGGACCCTGGGATCATGACCTGAGCCGAAGGCAGAGGCTTTAACCCGCTGAGCCACCCAGGCGCCCCACATGTTGCTATTTTTTTAAAAAGGCTTTTAGTGTTTATTCTTCTTGCGTGATAACCAGCTTTGAAGAGGGTGTTTCCTGATGAAACTTTGGACGGTAATGTAATGCCACTGTAGAGATTTGGTTTCTTTGGTTTTGTACAGTGTGGGTTTTCTTATCACAATGCTGGATGAAAACACATCAGAAACACATATTGGGTAAGAAGTGGAGGGACCAGAAAGGCTGTGCCAGAAAGGAGAATTTATTTTAGAACATTGTCCTGTCCAGTCAGAGGGGAAAATAGGGAAGGGAGAGTAGGTATTTTTTAGAAGAAAATCACTTTCTTAGCTTAGATACTATTAATAAA
This sequence comes from Meles meles, assembly GCF_922984935.1. Classification (NCBI taxonomy): domain Eukaryota; kingdom Metazoa; phylum Chordata; class Mammalia; order Carnivora; family Mustelidae; genus Meles; species Meles meles. The sequence goes on along the minus strand of NC_060066.1, from coordinate 150,998,880 downwards.
CAGTTATTCCAAAGAATTACAAAGTTATCTTTTGCTCTGGGTTTTTTCTTTGGCTTGTGGCATTAGCTTTTTACCAGGAAAAAAGAAACAATTTGAATAAATACATTACCTGGAAATAAATTTCTATGTCTACCCAATGATAAGATTACAACTATGTCCACTTCAGATAGGAGTTTATTAGAGCAGACACTTCCTATATTGCAAATTAGATTTACTTCTTCCTCTGCTTCCCTTTTTCCTTCTTCACCTTCTCCATCTCCTCTTTCCTCCATCTCCTCCCCTTCCTTCTTTTCCTCTTCTTGTTTGAATCTATTAATAAAAATAATAACATTAGACAGTTTTTGGTTTTAAAAAGGGATTTTTATAACTAGACAATCCACATAGTGTTAGATGTTAGATACAAAGCCAGATAGTTCAGTTAACATGAACACAAGTCCTTCCTATTTCTAGAACAAGATGTATTACGTGAAACCCTGATTGTTTTTTTCCCTTTTATATCCAAGTTAGCTCTATTATGTTAGTATCAGCAGATGGGTTTAATTTGAGTAATTTTTCATTTTGGACCACCTCATGCTTTTTCCCGGGAGCCATAACTGAGAGTGATCTCATAGAAGGGATTGCATAAATGATACTCATTAGAGTTGTTTAAGAACTTGAGTGGATATGCCCAGTTGATAATAAAATTGGAAAATAAACAACAATCAAACATTATAAAAAACCCTAACCAAACTCTTTTGCAGATCTCTGGACATTGTGATAAGAGCTAAATCAGATATTGTGATTAATATGTTACTTGGAATTTAAATTTAGGGATTTTTCTTGTTTTTGTCATTAGCAAGTCTAACCTTTCAAATCATGCATATTTTTAAAATAAAGACTTTATTTATTTATTTTAGAAAAAGAGAGAGAGAGAGAGCATGTGTGCATGAGGGAGGGGCAGAAGAAGAGGGACAGAGAGAATCTCAAGGAGACTCCATGCTGAGCACAGAGCCTAATGTGGTGCTCGATCTCATGACCCTGAGATCATGTTCTGAGCCAAAACCAAGAGTCAGAGGCCAACTGAGCCACCCAGGTACCCCTCAAATTATGCATATTTAATTAAATTAATTTTTAAAAAGATTTTGTTTATATGTTAGAGAGAAAGAGAGAGAGGGTGAACACAGACGGGGTGGGGCAGAGCGTAGGCAGAGGGAGAAGCAGGCTTCCTGCTGAGTAAGGAGCCCCATGTGGGACTTGGTCCACATGAGTTGAAGGCAGATTCTTAACCAACTGAGCCACCCAGACATCCCAAATTATGCACATTTTAAATAATGTATTACTTTTCATTTTGTTTTAGAGATTTAACAACATTTTAGTCTTTATTATTTGGTTTGCTTCTCATGTCAACCTTATAAGATGGGCATGTTGTCCCTGGTTTATTGGAATAGCAGCCCTCCAAAGTTAATCCAATCTCTGTCTGGTGGTGGTGAGATTAGACCTGAAAAGCAGAGGGAGAAGTGACACTCAGGTGCGACTACTAGGTTGTGACTTTAGGCACATGCCTTGTGAATTTACGTGTTGTATTTCAGAATGAATAAAGGTGGTGGCTTCTGTAATCTGGAGCCCATCTAACGAAAACATTAAAAATGGCAAAAATACTACCTTCTTCTCATGGACAGTTAGCTAACACAACATACTGCTGAGAGTTACAGTGAAAAAAAATGGATATATCATCTTCCTTGCTTTAACGACACAAAATTAGTTTCAGTTATACTTCCTACATTGAAGACACTTTGTGGAATTATGGTGTCAATGTTAAGTTTGCAGCTCTACGTGTAGACTGGCATCTGATTCTTACCTTTCCCTCTGGCCAAAGCACGGTTGTCTGTCCCTGTGAAGCCAGGTATGGTCATGTGACCTGCTGATGCCAATGAAACAGGAAGAGAGGGAACGTCTGGGTGGAAGCACTCAAGAGCTGGGTGTACTTCTCTGTGCTCTCTTTCTTTCACCTTGGCAGTCACCGAGGCACATGTTGACGTGGAGATGCCATTACACTGAAGCAGTCAGGAATGCCCAGCCAACACATGGAGGACAGCTGTCCTGGAGAGCATCCTGGACTGGTGATGGACTCTGAATAAGAAATAAACTTTTGTTGTTAAGTCACTAAAATTTTGGTTACTGCAGCAACCTGATCAATTAAAAATGAAACTGAGCTAAGGTAGTTCTTTTAATTCCCCAAAGGTTCCCGCTGGGCCACGGCATGCTATTACCTCTTTTAAGCATTCTACTTTCCTCCCAGAGCACCCCCAAAATAAATATTTTTTAGTAATATGTGACTATATCATAGAGTTACTGAATAATTTATAGTCTAGAATTATTAAGGACACATTGTTCAAAATCTCTTTTAAATCCTTTTTTCAGTGAGGTCAAACCAGTTACTTTACTTTTTGGGAATTCAAAAAATATCTAGCTAACCTGTCAGTCATATTCTACCATTAATTACCAACAATACTTTATCTCTAAGATTAAGTATATATGTCAATGAACCAGTTCTAAACTTAATGGAGATTTTATATATATATATATATATACATTCTATATAAAATAAATTCATACATATATATACATACATATATTTAACTATTAGAAGCTATGGTACATGTTTTATAGCTTTTTTTTTAATAATATGCAGAGTGCTATAGAAACAAATTACCTTTCCAAAGGTCTGATCCCTTTCAGAGAAGAGGCAACAAAACAGATCATAAACCTCATATCATGCTGGCAGTGACTATACATATACATATACATACATACATATATACACACACACACATACATTTGGCTCTGTGTCTGTTCATTCCTTTTTATGGCTGAATAATATTCCATTACACACACATACACGCATATACACACATATATCTATATCTTTGTATCTATATCTATTTATCATTCTATTTATCCATCGCATCTTCTTTATTCATTAAAGAGTCTCAATGGGGGAGAACTTCCCTCTCTATTAGGTGTTGCTGAGAAATGAATCATCCATTAAAATTTTACTCAACTGATTATTAGAAGTATATATCTTACTTTCACACATTTTTGTACACTTTATATAAATGTCTGACTCTGGGACCACATTGCTAGGGTCCTTGAAGTTTAAGCTTTCTTAGTTTTAATCATTTCCCTGGGCATCAGTAAGGGAGACTGACAGGGAGAGGTTAGAAAAAAAAGAGGACATAGCAAGAGAAATGCAGGTGAAAAACCCTGTATGGAGAGAGTTTCAAGGAACAAATAACCATCAGTAGCATATTCCACAGAAAGCCAAGTGAGATAAGGACTGGAAAGAATCCTGGTAGATACAAGGTCATTTCTGACCTCATTCTACATGGGCAAATATCTATTTCTCTTCTCCTGATCCTCTAGAATGGCTCCTAAACCCTGCAAGAATATGGAAGGTGAGGTTGTCAGTTGGCAAACATCATTATGTATCCTAAGATGAAAGAAGCTTCCTGAAATCTGAGAATATGAAGGAAATATGAATATGAAGAAAATTTGGGAAACAATCCTAGTATACAGAAGACCATTATGTTGTCTGATTAGAGAGCCTTGATAGCAACTACCTACATAACAGCCTTCATAAATGGCTAATGTGTGGTGATCACATTTTTTTTTTTTAAAGATTTTATTTATTTATTTATTTGACAGAGAGAGACCACAAGTAGATAGAGAGGCAGGCAGAGAGAGAGAGAGGGAAGCAGGTTCACCGCCGAGCAGAGAGCCTGATGTGGGACTCGATCCCAGGACCCTGAGATCATGACCTGAGCCGAAGGCAGCGGCTTAACCCACTGAGCCACCCAGGCGCCCCTGGTGATCACATTTTTATATGTTTTGCCCCATGATGAATTTCCTTGAACATGTTGATATGTTTTTCCTTTGATGTATTTTTCATCTCTACAAGTCTCACTGGGTTTTTAAAAAAATCTCCCATTTTTATCCTCCTCACGTTTGTGTTTTCTTCTTCCTCTCAAACATAAAAATCATAGTTATAATTGTTTTAATACCCTTTTCTGCTAATTACAACTCTACAATTTCTGAATCTGTTCCTGTTTGATTTTTTTTTCTGGTTGTGGGTCACATAAAACTGGCATTTTGAAAAAATTTTGTTTATTTATTTGACAAACATAGGTCACAAGTAGGCAGAGAAGCAGGCAGAGAAAGAGGGGGAAAGCAGGCTCCCTACCAAGCAGAGAGCCCAATGAGGGGCTCCATCTCAGGACCCTGGGATCATGACCCAAGCCAAAGGCAGAGGCTTTAATCCACTGAGCCATGAGGGACCCCACCACTGGCATTTTTTGATTGGGTACCAGACTTCTGGAATTTTAGGTTATCGGGTATTAGATTTGGTCATATTCCTTTCAGAGGTGTGTCTGAATGTTCTGGTATGTAGTTAAGTTGCTTAAATCAGTTCGACCTTTGGAGACTTGCTTTTAATCTTTGTTAGGGCAGATCCTGAGTAGTATTTTGTCTAGGGCTAATTTAGTCTCACTACTAGGGTGATAACCTTTCTGAGGACTACCCAATACCTTGAATATTAGGACATCTTTCAGCCTCCAAACTGGATTAGACAGCCTCCAACCAGAATGGAGGGAACATAAAATATTCCCAGCCTTGTGTAAGGTCAGGGAATTATTTGATTCTGTTTATTAGTTCTTTGCTTGGCCTTGGCAGTTTCTTCTCATGAATGCCAGGATAGTCATATTATATCTTTCAAGATTGGAGTGGGGGGATCCCTCTGCACTCTCTCTGTGCTGTTCTCTATTCTTTAGTATTCCTTTCTATGCCTTCTAGCTTTCTTGACCTCCCTGTCCTCTAATCTCTGTGTTATTAACTGAGTGATACCACTGATCTCTCTTTGGGTCACCCATGCTCTGTGTTGCAGCTTAGAAATTCTTCTAGGTGATAAGAGGAGTCATTTCAATGGTTTTTATTTTCCCAGGATCAAATCTCACGTTGCTTCTTGTCCAATGTCTGAGAACTATTTTTTTCCATATATTTTGTTTGGTCTTCTTATTATTTAAGGTAGAAGGGTAAAGCTGTCCCTGTTACTCCATCTTGGCTGGAAGTAAAAGTTCCCAGCATGCTGATTTCTGATTGATGGATAAGAGTAATGGTTTCTCCACAAATATTCTTAGAAATTATTGTTTCTTAAACACATTAACAAAGGCTTGCCATGAAAATAACTTGCTTTTTACCTCTTCCGAGGTCTAAATCTCCAACATTTTTTTTTCTCATTATGTTGAGTGAATTTATTTTGTGTTATTTTTTAAAGAATAAATTTTCAGGAAGATCTGCAGAAAAGCCGATTGAAAGAGTACGTTCTGATAGTCCTTCACTTTTTGAAAGAAATATTCTAAACAATAATTAGTTTTCACTGCAGAGTGGTTTTCCTGCCAGAGCTATATTGATTGTAAAATATGTTGATGAACAAATGAAGAGCATTTATATACCTCTTAGTTTATCCATATATTACTCTCCTGTGTTATTCTAATTAATTAAAAACAAACCAACCAGCCAGTCAAATGTGAAATCATTTTCATTTTATGTGCTCACTGACTATGAAAGAACTGAAATGAACTGTAAATTACAAACCAGAAGCTTTCTAATTACTGTAGTCCTACTGTAACTGTTATGTGTACAAGTAATCAGCTCATGTTGATTTTGGAGTACAGAGTGATACAGTGAGAGGTTCTGAAGCAGCAATGTGTCCATGGTGCAAACATTGCAGATGTATGTTCTGAAACTGAAGAAACATCACTGAAGATTGAAGCATAAAGAATACCCCCATGAAACATTTCTTTTTCTATTGAGTTATTTTAGAAACAAATTTCATAGGGTCCAGTCTTTCTGCCCTGGTTATTTTTATATGGAAACTTCAGACTGAAAAAGTCACTGTGTAGTTTTGAATGAATTTCAGGCCAGAAAGGAATTATTTCACTGAGGAATTAGGAATTAGGACAAAGGAATGCTATATAGGCTAGATACAGAAAATTGTTCTTCCTGTATTTGTCAACTGTGCATCTCCACTCTGTGTGAGACACAGTGCTGGGAAATTAAAACCAACCAACCAACCTACAAACTTATTTTCTCAAAAAGAAGGGACTACTTTGAATTTTATTGCCTTTTGAGTTGCTTGTTTAATACTACACAGTGGATTTTTTTTTCTCCCTTGGTTCATAGAAAAATGTGGGACAGATGGAAATTCTTCATGATATGACATAATTTGATCTTCAAGGTTTTGTTTTCATCTATCATTACATTAGTTTTGGCTTTTTGTTTTGTTGTGTTTTGTTTTTGGCCTCTCAAAAAAGAAAAAAAAGAAGGATTCTTTTCCATTAGCCATACTTGTTAAAAAATTTAGGGCTACTTTTAGAGTTCAAGTAAAAGCTGCATTATGTAACTATACTTTTTAGATTTTAAAGGTTTAGGCATCCTTGCCTGTTATTCGGTGTGGTTCTGCTGGGCTGTGTTAGGTTCAGTTTCTATACTGGTCTTAACTTCTTATATATTTTGATCTCATCTCTGACTGCCCAGTTTTCACCTATACTTTTTTTCCTCTGGCTTTCTGTCTGCTTGGATGTTCTAGTTCGAGTCCTAGCTCAATTAAACTCTTCTGGCTCTTGAATCTCTGCATCACTTCCCAGTAGATGATTTGTTCACTCCTGGCACAGAATTTTCGTTGGTTGGCTGTCCTGGTAGTGGTGAGTCATTCTCCTATTCCACCCATCACTGTTCTTTGGCACGAGCCTGAAAAATGTGGCTGTATACCTGGAGAAGTCTGTAGCCAGGACCAGGTAAATGTCTTTAGCTACTTTCCTCCAAAAGGAGTTTGCTATTTACAATGTTTTTGTGTCATTTCGTGCTTTCATTTTGTATCACTACTTCTGAAACCCTGTGGGTCACATGTACATTGGATTTACCCAGGATCTCACAACTTGGCGTTGAAGAGTGAAGAATGGAATCTCAACTCATAACAGACTCATAGTTTATTCTGGTCAGTGTACCTTCACCACTTTCAAGCCGCCAGATCCCATTTAACGATCTGCCTTACTTTGAGTATATTCTTTTAATATCACATCTATTTAGGTACTTGATTAATTAGAACAGTGACAAAATTTGTTAGTTTAGATATTTTCTTAGAACTCTAACCAATAAAATAAGTCTGGATGACTGAATCATCAAAAAAACCTCATTAGAATAAATTAGCAATGACTAGTAATTACTGATAGTTAAGTTGAGTAAAATAAGTCAGTGTACATGTATCGAAAACCCACTCCACGAACAGCACTGTTAAGTCCCTGAAAAAGACATGGGCTTTGCCCTTTTGGAGCTCATGGTCAAGAGGGGTAGGTAGACCCTCAACAGACAATTTCAAGAAGTTGTAGAAAGTGCACAGTACTCCCTATACACATACACTAATGGAAAAGGTGGGAGGGACAGCCAGTCCAGTCTGGAGTTAGTGCAGTTGGGACAGGTGAGGAAGAAATATTCCTACAAGAAGTGATGATTGGACTGAGTCTTAAAGAGGAGCAGAGTTACCCAGGCAAAAAAACCTAGGGCAGGGAATTATAGGAAGAGGAACAAATGACTTGCCCTGAGTAAGAAAGACTTGGTCCCTCACTTTCTAGAGTGAAATGATTTTGTTGTAATCTTATGTTATAGATTAAAATGTATTTGGATTTTGTGTAATACTCTACAGTATATCCATGTTAGTATCAAGCATATTTAAAAATCTTTATAATTTTGGGGCACCTGGGTGGCTCAGTGGATTGGGCTGCTGCCTTCGGCTCAGGTCATGATCTCAGGGTCCTGGGATCGAGCCCCGCATTGGGCTCTCTGCTCCGCAGGGAGCCTGCTTCCTCCTCTCTCTCTGCCTGCCTCTCTGCATACTTGTGATCTCTCTCTCTGTCAAATAAATAGATAAAATAAAAAAAAAAAAAAGAAAAAGAAAAATCTTTATAATTTTAGTATAATCATCATTCTAGGAAAATGCTCCATATTTATCCTGTGATTTTTTTTATACCCCTGGCAAATTATCAGTTACTCTTGTGAAAATTAGAATCTCAGTTTGAGAAGCTTTGGCAAACACTTCAGAATGTTGATTATAGATTTAGACTGACCTAGTTTGAATCCTGACTCCATCTCTTCCTAAATGGATGTATTACTTAAACTGTCTTAAACTTTAAATTAATTTATTCAATTATAAAATGTGGATTCTAGGAGATGGAAATGAAAGCATGTGTATAGAGAACCTCTTACAATAGATCACTTGGTTCATGAGTGGAGATTACATGGTCTTTTTAAAGTTGGGGAACGTGTCTGTCTCAGGCCTCCTTTGTATGCTCAGTACAATGCCTGGCACCTAGAGATACACAGTAAATAGGTACGAGATTGATAAGGCAAGCACTCATTATTTAATAATGTCAAGACTCTTCATTTCAATGTCAACTTAGAAGTTTTGAGTAGTGCCTGGAATGTATTAAGTCTCAAGAAATATTTCCTGATTGCCTGATTTGATGAACAACTTCACTAAGCACTAGTCCTCAGAAAATGAGGACTGAATAGAACATGAGCTGTATAAATTCAAGACGAATCCTGTATCACATACTGTGGAACTTGTGCTCAGTGTCTACTGTGAGAAATGGCTATAGAATATGGACGCAGAGAATCACATGAAATAAATATACAGATTAATGAGTGGAGCTCATTTCAACCACCACTCAGGTCAAGAAATTAAACTTTGTCAGTCTCCTCAGGAGCCTCTCCATGCTACATCCCAATTGCAGTTCCCTTCCTTTTTCAGTCACCACTGACTTTTATAGTAATCATTTCCTTGCAGTTCTTGATGGTTTTCTCATCCAAGGTGCATCCCTAGATATAGTACAGTAGTATTGTCAAATAAAAGAAAAATCAGTGTGGTGTCTTGAGTCTCTTTTAACCTACAAATTCTGCTTTTATCCCTATTATTCTCTTTGCAGAACTTGGTCTGTTTTGCTTGACATTTTGAGTTTCCCACCATCAGGAGTTTACCGATTGAATACTCATGGTGCGTTCGACTTGTTCCTTTGTTCCCTGTATTTCCTGCAAATTGGCAGTTGGATCCAGAGAAATGATCAGACTGAGGTTCTAACCCTTTGACAAGATTATGGATGCTGATGTTTTCTTTCTTTCCCCTTTCTTTTTCTTGAGGTATAATTGACATACAACTTTGTATTAGTTTCAGATGCACAGCATGATTCAGTATTTGCATATACTGCAAAACGCTCACCACAATAAGTCTAGCTAACATCTGTCACCACACGTAATTACAGAATTGTTTGTGGTGAGAAGTTTTTAGGATTTCCTCTCAGTAATTTTCATATATGTAATACAGTATTATTAACTATAGTTGCCATGCTATCCATTTATATTCCCATGGCTTTGTTATTTTATAACTGGAAATTTACACCTTTGACTTCCTTCTCCCATTTCTGTTACCCCTAGACTTTGCTTTAGGCAACCACCAATCCATTCTCTGTATCTATGAACTGGTTTTTTTTTTTTTTTTTTTTAGATTCCACATATAAGTGAGATCCTATGGTATTTTTTTTTTTCTCAGTCTGACTTCTTACACTTAGCATAATGCCCTTGAAGCCCATCCATATTGTCACAAATGGCAAGATTTCATCCTTTTTTAATGGATGAATAATATTCCCTTTACATATATACCCCAATTTCTTTATCCCCCACATCCACTGATGGACACTTAGGTTTCCTTATCTTGGCTATTGCAAGTAATGCTACAGTAAACATGAGGGTGTAGTCATCTTTTCAAGTTAATATGTTTCCCTCTCCCCCACTTTAGATAAATACCCAGCAGTGGAATTGTTGGATCATATGGTGATTTTATTTTTAATTTTTTGAGAACCTCCATACCATTTTCTATAGTGGCTGTATCAGTTTACATTTCCACTGATAATATTTGAGGTTCCCTTTTTGTCCACATCCTTGCCAACACATATCTCTTGTCTTTTTTAATGATAGCCTCTTCTGACAAGTGTGAGGTGATATAACATCATGGGTGTGATTTGCATTTCTCTGATCATCAGTGATGTACCTTTTCATGTACCTGCTGGCCATCTGTATGTCTTTTTTGAAGTGTCTATTCAGATCTCCTCCCCACTTTTTGATTGGATTGTTTGTTTTGCTGTTTTCTTTCACTGAGAGGTATATCTGAATTTCATCAACTTAATTTTCATTAAGTTTTGATTTTTTTTGATGTTAGTAGCTGTTGATGCTTACAGCCTTAATTTATTAATTTAATAGAGATATTCTAATTTTATAGTTTATTTTTCATCATAAATGAAATACTTTTATAAAGCAATATTTTGTCTTTTCAACTATTTCCCATTGTTTCAGTTTATGTAAGAAAAGGAGAATAAATCTTTTGATTGCTTATCAAGGCTGGATCCCCTTTTAAACCATTGTTTAAGCTAATAATTTGTTCTTCATCATCTTTTGAATTTCTAAAAATATAATAGTGGACTCATTTAATGAGTTTCAACCCACTGCAATTCTTTCCTTTTTCTTTTCTTTAAGTTTTAAAATTATAATTTATTCCATACAATTGCATAGTATGAAATCTATAAAATTGTGTGTTTTTTATTTTTTTTTTTAAGATTTTATTTATTTATTTGACAGTCAGAGATCGCAAGTAGGCAGAGAGGCAGGCAGAGAGAGAGGGGGAAGCAGGCTCCTGCTGAGCAGAGAGCCCAATGTGGGACTCGATCTCAGGACCCTGAGATCATGACCTGAACCGAAGGCAGAGGCTCTAACCCACTGAGCCACCCAGGTGCCCTAATTGTGTTTTATTTATTTATTTATTTATTTATTTATTTATTTGACAGAGAGAGAGAGGTCACAAGTAGGCAGAGAGAGAGGGAGAAACAGGCTCCCCACTGAGCAGAGAGCCCGATACGGGGCTCGATCCCAGGACCCTGAGATCATGACCTGAGCCGAAGGCAGAGGCTTAAACCACTGAGCCACCCAGGTGCCCCTAATTGTGTGTTTTAAAAAAAAATTTGAGTATAGTTGACATACAATGTTACATTAATTTCAGATGTACAACTTAATGATGTGACAAGTTTATACATTATGATGTGTTCACCACAAGTATAGCTACCATCTGTCCCATTACATTGCTATTACAATATTACTGACTGTATTGTTTTTCACTTAGCATAATGCTCCTTAGGTCCGTCTATGTTGTTTCAAATGGTATGATCTCATCTTTTATTATTGCTGTGTAATATTCCATTATATATGTGTTTTTTGTGTGTGTGTGTATATTTATAAATTCCACATTTTCCTTATCCATTTGTCTATGGATGGACACTTAGATTGCTTCTATGTCTTAGCTATTGTAAATAATAACTTCAACAAACATATGGGTGCATGTATCTTTTTGAGTTAGTGTTTTAGTTTTTCTTTGGTGGATACCCAACAGTGGAATTATTGGACTATATGATATTTCTATTTTTAATTATTTAAAAGTTTTTTTAGATTTAAAATTTATTTATTTACTTAAAATATTTATTTATTTATTTGAGAGATTGAGGGTGGATGCAGAAGAGGGAGGGGGAGAGAGAGAGAGAGAATCTTCAAGCAGATTCTCTGCTGAGCATGGAGACCAACATAGGGCTCAATTCCAGGACTCTGAGATCCTGACCTGAGCCGAAATCAAGAGTCAGATGCCTAACTGACTGAGCCACCCTGGTGCCCCTAAATTAAAAATTTTAACTAATCAATTTTATTTTAATTCCAATATAGTTACTATATAATTTTATATTAGTTTCAGGTATACAGTACAGTAATTCAGCAATTCTGTACATTACTCAGTACTCATCACGGTGATGTACTCTTAATTCTCTTCATTTATTTCATCGATCTCCTCACCCACCTCTCTTTTGGTAACTATCAGTTTCTTCTGTATGGTTAAGTGTCTGTTGTTTGGTTTGCTCTTCTTTTCTTTGTTCATTTGTTTTGTTTCTTAAATTCCACATGTAAGTGAAATCATATGGTATCTGTCTTTCTCTGACTGACCTATTTCACTTAGCATAATACACTCAAGGTCCATCCATATTGTTGCAAATGGCAAGAGTTCATTATTTATGGCTGAATAATATTCCATCTGTGTGTGTGTGTGTGTGTGTGTGTGTGTGTGTGTGTTTATGTGTGTGTGTGTGTGTGTGCCACATCTTCCTTATCCATTCGTCAGTCAATGGACATCTAGGCTTTTTCCGTAATATGGCTGTTATGGACAATGCTGCTATAAACATTGGGATGCATGTGCCCCTTTGAATCAGTATTTTTGTATCTTTTGGGTAAATTGTTGGGTAATAGGGTAGCTCTATTTTCAGCTCCCTGAAGAACTTCCCCACTGTTCTCCAGAGTGACTGCACTAGCTTGCATTCCCACCAACAGTGTAGGCGGTTGCCCCTTTCTCTGCATCCTCACCAACATCTGTCATTTCTTAACTTGTTAATTTTAGCCATTCTGACTGGTGTTAGGTTATATCTCATTGTGGTTTTGATTTGTATTTCCCTGATGCTGAGAGATGCTGAGCACTTTTTCATGTGTCTGTTAGCCATTTGGATGTCTTCTTTGGAGAAATATCTGTTCATGTCTTCTGCCCATTTCTTGATTGGATTATTTGTTCTTTGAGTGTTAAGGTTGATAAGTTCTTTATATATTTTGGATACTAGCCCTTTATCTGATAGGACATTTGCTGATATCATCTCCCATTCTCTTGTTTGTCTTTTGGTTTTGTTGACTGTTTTCTTTGCTGTGCAAAAGCTTTTTATCTTGATGAAGTCCTAATAGCTCATTTTTGCCTTGCCTTTGGAGAGGTGTCTAGAAAGAAGTTTCTGTGGCTGATGTCACAGAGGTTGCTGCCTGTATTCTCTAGGATTTGGGGTTCTCTATTTATGGGTTCTCTATTCTGTTCCATTGATCTATGTGTTGTTTTTTTTTGTGTGTGTGTGTGCCAGTATCATACTGTCTTGATGATTACAGCTTTGTAATAGAACTTAAGTCCAGAATTGTGATACCACTAGCTTTGGTTTTCTTTTTCACCATTCTTTGTCTATTAAGGGTCTTTTCTGGTTCCTTACAAATTTTAGGATTATTTGTTCCAACCCTGTGCAAAAGGTGGATGGTATTTTGACAGGGATTGAATTGAATGCATAGATTGCTCTAGGTAACATAGACATTTTAACATGTTTATTCTTTTAATCCATGAGTGTGGAATGTTTTTCCATTTCTTTGTTTCTTCCTCAATTTCTTTCATGACTGTTCTATAGTTTTCTGAGTACAGATCCTTTGCCTCTTTGGTTAGGTTTATTCCTAGGTATGTTATGGTTTTGGATGAAATTGTAAATTGGGATTGACTCCTTAATTTCTCTTTCTTCTATCTCATTGCTAGTGTATAGGAATGCAGCTCATTTCTGTGCATTGATTTTATATCCTGACATGTTGCTGAATTCCTGTATGAGTTCCAGCAATTTTGGGGTGGAGTCTTTTGGGTTTTCCCCATAGAGTATCATGTCACATGCAAAGAGTGAGAATTTGACTTCTTCTTTGCCAATTCGGATGCCTTCTATTTCTTTTTGTTGTCTGATTGCTGAGGTTAGGACTTCTAGTACTGTGTTAAACAGCAGTGGTGATAGTAGACATCCCTGTCATGTTCCTGACCTTTGGGAAAAAGCTGTTTTTCCCCATTGAGAATGATATTCACTGTGGGGTTTTCATGTATAGTTTTTTTTATGATATTGAAGTGTGTTGTCTCTATCCCTACACTGTGAAGAGTTCTAATCAAGAAAGATGCTGTACTTTGTCAAATGCTTTTTCTGCATCAAAAGAGAGGATCATATGGTGCTTATCTTTTCTTAATATTAATTAATATAGATATTTGCAAATACATATCTGATAAAGAGCTAGTATCCAAGATCTGCAAAGAACTTATCAAACTCAACACCCAAAGAACAAATAATCCATCAAGAAATGGGCAGAACACTGAACAGACATTTCTCCAGAGAAGACATACAAATGGTTAATAGACATATGAAAAAAGATAACCCCATTTATAGTCAGAGTAACTACTGAAAGATATGAATTTAGTGTTACTATTTTACCTGTAAAGTGACTATTTCTGTATATTATCTCTGTTCCTTTCTGGTGTATGTTACTTTTGAGCTCTCTCTTTGCTTAAAGGATCCCCTTTATTATTTCTTGCAGGGTGGTTTAGTGATCCTAAATTCTTTTAGTTTCTGTTTCTCCTGAAAGCTCCTTATCTCTCCTATTTTGAATGACATCCTTGCTGGATAAAGTATTATTGGATGCATATTTTTCTCATTTAGTACCCTGAATATATCATGTCAGTCCTTTCTGGCCTCCCAGGTCTCTGTGGATAGGTCTTCTGCCAGTCTAATGTTTCTACCCTTATAGGTATGGACCTCTTGTCCTGATCTGCTTTCAGGATTTTCTCTTTGTCTCTGAGATTTGCAAGCTTTCCAATTATATGCTGAAGTGTAGCACTGTTTTTATTGATTTTGAGTGGGTTTCTCTGTTCCTCCTGGACTTGAATGCCTGTTTCCTTCCTCAGAATAGGGAAGTTCTGTACTATAATTTTCTCCAATATGCCTTCTGCCTCCCCACCCCCCACTTTCATTTTCTGGGATCCCAATTATTTTAATATTGTTTCACTTTGTGGTACCACTTATCTTTTGAATTCTCCCCTCGTGATTCGGTAGTTATTTATCTCTCTCTTTCTCAGCTTCTTTATTCTCCATCATTCAGTCTTCTATATCACTAATTCTTTTTCTATCTCATTTATCCTAGCAGTTAGAGCCTCCATTTTTTAATTGCATCTCATTAGTAGCCTTTTTGATTTTGACTTGATTCGATTTTAGTTCTATTTCTCCAGAAAGGGATTCTCTAATGTCTTCTATGATTTTGCAAGGCTGGCTAGTATATTTATAATCATTATTCTGAACTCTAGTTCTGACATCTTACTTATTCTGTACTGATTAGGTCCCTGGTAGATATACTGACTTGTTCTCTTTTTAGAGGTTAGTTTTTCTGTCTTGTCATTCTTGCAGTAAGTTGTTTCTTTTCTATTTGTAGAATTGCAACAATTATTTTCTTAGGTCTCCTGTTGAGTTTGCAGGTGTTTGAAATGGTTTGTTAGCTATCTAGCTGAATTGCTGGGACCAAACAAAACTAAGGTCTCCTACTCCTCTGCCATCTTGGACCAGAATTCCCAATTTTGAGTATCTTTTTGAAGAACCAGATCTTGGTTTCATTGATTTTTTTTTTCTGTTGTTTTTCAATCTCTATATAATTTATTTTTGCTCTGATATTTATTATTTCCTTTCTTCTACTCACTTTGGGCTTTGTTCTTCTTTTCCTACTTCCTTTAGGCATAAGGTTAAATGGTTTATTTGAGTCTTTTTCTGGTGTGTGTGTGTGTGTGTGTGTGTGTGTGTGTGTGTGTGTGTGTGGTAAGATTGTATTGCTATATACTTCCCTCTTTGTACTGCTTTCACTGTGTCCCAGAGATTTTGGACCACTGTGTTTTCATTTCCATTTGTCTCTATGTGTTTTGTTATTTCTTCTTTGATTGCTTCATTGGCCCATTGTTTTTTTAGTAATCATGTTACTCAGTCTCCACGTATTTGTGGTTTTCTTCTTCTGATATAGTTCTAGCTTCATCCCATTGTGGTCAGAAAAGATGCATGGTATGATTTCAAAGTTGTTAAATTTTGAGACTTGTTTTATGGCCCAATATGTGATCTATTCTGGAGAATGTTCCATGTACACTTGAAAAGAATGTGTATTCTGTTGTTTCTGGATGGAATGTTCTGTATATATCTGTTAGGTACATCTGGTCCAATGTATCATTCAAAGACATTGTTTCCTCATTGATTTTCTGTCTGGATGATCTATCTATTGATGTAAATGGAACGTTAAAGTCCCCTACTATTGTAGTATTGCCATCAATTTCCATGTCTGTTAATGTTTTTTTTTTTAAATATTTTATTTATTTGACAGAGAGAAATCACAACTAGGCAGAGAGGCAGGCAGAGAGAGAGGAGGAAGCAGGCTCCCTGCAGAGCAGAAAGCCTGATGTGGGGCTTGATCCCAGGACCCTGGGATCATGACCTGAGCTGAAGGCAGAGGCTTTAACCCACTGAGCCACCCAGGTGCCCCTGTTAATGTTTGCTTTATGCATTTAGGTTCTCCAGTGTTGAGCATAGATATTTACAATTATTACATCCTCTTGTTGGGTTAAGCCCTTTATTATTATATAGTACTCTTGTTTGTTTCTTGTTACAGTCTCTTTTAAAGTAATTTTGTTTGTTAGAAGTAGTGTTACCTTGGCTCTCCCCGCACCCCCGTCCCCACTTCCATTTGCATGGTGAGTGTTTTTCCATCCCTTTACTTTTAGTCTGTATGCATCTTTAGGTCTGAAATGAGTCTTTGGTCGGCTGTATATAGATGAATATTTTTTTTTTTTAACCATTCCACCACTCTGTGTCTTTAGATTGGAGCATTTAGGCCATTCACATTTTAAAAAATTTATTTATTTGAGAGAGATAGACAGAGATGGGGAGAGAGAACACAAGCAGGGGTTGGGGAGAGGGAGAAGCAGGCTCCCCACTGAGCAGGAAGCTGGTGTGGGGCTTGATCCTAGGACCCTGGGATCAACTTAACTGACTGAGCCACCAGGTGCCCTTAGGCCATTCACATTTAAAGTAATTATTAATAGGTATGTACTTATTTCCCTTTTTAAAGTTTGTTTCTTTATTTCTTCTTCATTCCTTTTTTCTTTGCTTGCTCACTTTCTTTGTGATTGATGAGTAGCTATAGAGTTTTGTTGGCTTTCTATCTTTTCTTTTTTTTTAAGATTTTATTTATTTATTTGACAGAGAGAGAGAGAGAGAGAGAGAGAGAGAGAGAGAAAGATCACAAGCAGGCAGAGAGCAGGCAGAGAGAGAGGGGGAAGAAGGCTCCTGGCTGAGCTCAGAGCCTGATGCAAGGCTTGATCCCAGGACCTTGAGATCATGACCTGAGCTGAAGGCAGAGGCTTAACCCACTGAACCACCCAAGTGCCCCAATGTTTGGCTCTCTTTTATTTTTTGTGTATGTATCATAGATTTTGGGTTTGTACTTACCGTGAGGTTCGTCTATAACATCCAAAGAAATAGAAGTCTATATTGATTTGATGGTCATTTAAGTTCAAACACATTCTTAAAAAAACAAAAACAAAAAAAGGAAAAAAAAAACTTTTTTCTTTTCCCTTTTCTTCTTCTCTTCCCTTTTTTCCTTCCTTCTCCACTTTTATGTATATATTATCATAGTCTGCATCTTTTACTCATATTTTTCTTATGTCTAACTATGGCTAATTCTTTTCCACTTAAAGAAGTCCCTTTAACATTTCTTGTAAGCCTGGTTTAGTGGTGATAAACTTCTTTATCTTTGTTTGTCTGGAAGAATCTTTATTTCTTCTTCAAATGTGAAGTACAATCTTGCTGAATAGAGTATTCTTGGATGTAGGTTTTTTTTTTTTTTTTTTCCTTTCAGTGCTTTTTCTTCTGGCTTGCAGTTTCTGCTAAAAAATTAGCTGATAGTGTTATAGGTTTTCCCTCTGTAGATAACTTTTTGTTTCTCTATTCCTGCTTTTAGGATTCCCTCTTTATCTTTAAACTTTGATACTTTAATTGTTACGTGCCTTAGGTTCATCTTGTTTGGAACTCTCTACACTTCTTGGACTTGGATGTATATTTCTCTCCTTAAGTTAGGGAGGTTTCCAGTTATTATTTCTTCAAATAAGTTTTCTACACCTTTATCTCTTTCTTCTTCTGGAACTCCTATAATGTGAAAATTCATTTGCTTGATGTTATCTTCCTCTTTCTTCTTCTGGGACTCCTATAACATGAAAATTCATTTGCTTGATGTTGTCCAAGAGATTTCTTGGACTTTAAAAAAATTCTTTCCTCTTTTTGCTGCTCAGCTTGTGGTCTTTCCATTACCCTATCTTCTTAATTGCTGATATGTTCTTTCACATTCTCTAATCTACTATTGATTACTTGTTTTTATTTTTTTATTTGTGTTTTTTTAAATTTTTATTATTAGTTTTTATTTCAGTTATTGTATTCTTTAGTTCTGATTCTTTTTTTTTAATAATTTAAAAAAAATTTATAAACACATAATGTACCGTTAGCCCCAGGGGTTCAAGTCTGTGCTGATTCTTTTTAATATTTTCTATCTCTTTATTGAAGGTCTCACTGAGTTCTATTCTTTTCTCTAGCCCAGTATCTTTGAATTCTTTATCAAGCATATTGCTCATCTGTTTCATTTAATTCTATTAGTGAGGTTTTCCTTTTTCTTTTCTTTCCTTTTCTTCTTCTTCTTTTTTTTTTTGGTAATTTCTTTTGTTGTCTATTCCTTTTTATCTCTATTTTGCTTGACTTCCTGTGTTTGGTTCTATGGATTAGGCAAAATGACTACTTTTTCTAAGTTGATGCAGTGGTCTTATATATGGGGACCTCTATGCAGACTGTGTATACTTGGTGACTTTTGCAGGCTGACTGAAGCTGTGGCTGTATGTGTTAATTACTCTTTTGAACAATGGCTTTTACAGAGAATAAAGAAAAAAAATAAAATTAAGAAGAAAAAAGAAAATAATAAAACAAAAGAAAAAAGCTAAAAAAGAAAAAGGAAAAAGGAAGAAGAATAAGAAAGAACAAAATCAAAAAGAAAAAAGATGAAAACAAGAGAAATTTTCAAAAGTATTTAAAATAAAACATTAAAAAAAAAAGACAAAAAAACCTCACCACAAAACCATGACTTGTTTTCTACGCCCTAGCACTACAAGGTGGCTAGTGTGGGTTTGTGGGTCCTGGGGTCGCTTAGGTTGCAAGCTCACAGTGAGCTGGAACCCTTCACTGGTCTGAACTTTTAAGGTGAATGGAGAAAGAACATTCCCATAGTTCTGGGTCATTTTAAACTGCAGCCTTTTTTTCCCCCCCTGTCCTAGCATGGCTATGTCTGGTGTGGACCAGTGGACCCTGAGCATCCTGAAGTTGCAAGCTCTCTGTGACAGCTAGACCCACATATTATGGTATCTGGACCCTGCTCTGGTTTAGGCTTTTAAGGTGGGGTGGGAACATAAGCCTTACTGTTCTCTAGTCCCCCTGACTGGAGAGTCTTCCCATAGTTCCCCCACCTCTTGGCAGAGTTCTAGTGTTGTCTTTTTATATGCTAGTTTGTTTTTTTTTTTAAACCACAGGTTTTCTTTTGTGCTCAAGGACAGAGTAATCTGTTCTAGGCCCCTCAATACCATCCCTCCCCCCAGCCATCCACAGCTTGGGGGGTGGTGTTTCCTTTTTTAATGTGTCTCTGTCTCTCTTGTTCTCTTGCCATTCTCTTTGTCTTTTGTTGTTCAATAGCTGTTCAGTCAGCCCTCAGTTCTTCTTCAGGCAGAAATGCTCTATTAATAGGTATATTTTGGTGTGTTCTGTGGAGGAGGTGAGTTCAGAGTCTTCCTACATCATCATCTTGAGCTGGAACTTGCAATTATTTTCCTTATTGAAGCTCAAATTGCCCCATCATTGACCAGTGATACCTCCTTAGATTGGTTCTTGAGTCCTGTTTATAGCTTCTTTGCTCTCTGGTATGTTAATTATAAGATATTCCAGGTTATTCTTGTACAGTTTCTGCCCCAGACTTGGCATCAACAATTTCTTCAAGAAATTCTGGCTTCTTTTAATGGGAATTAATTTCATTCATAGGAATTTTATTACAGTGTTGAGCAGTTTCTAGGCTTCTTCAGTGGACAGTTAGGATATACATACAAAGTATGTGTGTGTGTATGTTTGTGTATGCATACACAGATATCTGTTTTTTATTAAGATAAAATTCCTCATGGAGCTGTTTTAAGTTTAGTGTTTGTTTTCTGCACACAAGCATTTTTAATGAGGCAGAGTAGAGAAGCTGGTTAATAATATGCCAGCTGACTCTGCAACCACTTGATTAAATAAAGAATCCTAAGAGCTTTCAAGTATTTGACATAATAATGCACAATTACTTCTAATATGTGCATAATGCTATTAACAGGATATCATTTTTTTTAAGATTTCATTTATTTATTTGTCAGAGAGAGCACAAGAAGGGGGAGCAGCAGGTGGAGAGAGAAGCTGGATCCCCACTGAGCAAGGAACTGGATGTGGGACTCAGTCTCAGGACCTGGGATTATGACCTGAGGCGAAGGCAGATGCTTAATTGACTGAGTCACCCAGGCATCCCCAGGATACCATTTCTATACACTTGAAACTTCCAAATGTTCAAGTGGAAAATGTAGAGAGACTATAGGGATGCTTAAATATAGGTTGTGCTTTGGTTTTGTGATTCAAATTAACCTTCTTATAATAGTATTATATAGCTGTAAGTTATTATACAGTTATTTAGTACCATGCTGACTAACATAGCAATTCTGTACTCCCTTGCTACTTGTTAATCATTTTATTATTCCCACCACCTACTATAGTGAGCTTGGTGGGCACATAATAACTGCTTAACTAACATTTGTGAAATGAGTATGTATCGGTGCTGGTAGTATTCCAATGAGTGAGTTGTGCTTTCTTGGCTCTATCCTCAAAACATTTGCAGGCACTGACATCTTTACATACTGACAGTTTTACATACTTTATTAGATCTGTCTGACCCGAGGAAGCAAGTCAGTTAAGAGCTTTGGGCCTTAATCTGAGAAGCAATGTTAAGAGGCTCTCAGTATTATCATCAGTGTCTGTAAATTTCCTAAATACAGTCTGTCTGTGTTTTGTACCTTGCATTTTTTCCATTACATCATGAAGGTTAATTGTGAAAGAGATGATGGAAATGTGTTTTAAGGCTAACACTAATCAAAAATTAAAGGACAATGTTGATGAATAAAATATGTAAATTGCAATGAAATTAGACCTGGAATTGGAGATGAAGTTAATATCTTACATTTTTCATTAAATGGCTTTTAATCAACTCCTAAGAGAGTAGTCACCCTGCAAAGCCATGTAAAATTAGACCATTCAGTCTCTAGTTTTTTTCAGAACTTTTTTACTCTGCTACTTTTTCAGATAGAATTTTTCTTTTTAGCTTGACTAAATTATTGAGTTTTTAAAAAGGGAAGAATGGTAGTCTCACTGTGTGTAAAGATTAAAGGGAAAAATATGACTATTCCCATTTATCTTTCTGTTTAAATACTGCCCCAAGTGAACTGGCATTGATAGTGGACCAGAGATATGTTTTTCTGCTGTTTAACTAGGGATACAAGTTTTAAAAAATTGAATTATTTGCCAACATTAAAATTTTTGAGTTTTTTTTTAACCTCAAGTGTGAATTTCTGGTACCTTTTGAAACATCAAAATATTTGACAATGATGGACCCACATTTTCACATTACAGCTATTGACTGGAGATGAGTACTGAAATTTTTCTAGGCTCTGCCTCATCTATGGTCTCCCTGATGTTGAGACTGAGTGTCAGTCACCACTTATTAAGAGAGAAGTGAAACATTTCTTGGATCCTTTTCCCTAGCATCAAGGGCAAAGTAGAAGATAGATGGAAGACTGCATATGTCAAGAAAAATAGGAGAGAACAAGAGGGAATCCTTTGTGTGTATGCACATAAGAGAAAGGTATTTAATATAAAGCTATGTCTGTTTTGAAAGAATACGTTTTGGGGCACCTGGGTGGCTCAGTGGGTTAAGCCTCTGCCTTCGGCTCAGGTCATGATCTCAGGGTCCTGGGATGGAGCCCTGCATCCAGCTCTCTGCTCAGCGGGGAGTCTGCTTCTCCCCCCACCCCCCACCTGCCTTTCTGCCTACTTGTGATCTCTCTCTCTGTCACATAAATAAATAAAATCTTTAAAAAAAAAGAAAGAATATTTTTCATTTTTAAATACCATCTGAAGTTCATTTATTTAGAATCAAGAATTTATATCAATTTACAATTTACATTTTTGTTTCTTTCTTTTTAAAGTTAACATATAATGTATTATTTGTTTCAAGGGTACAGGTCTGTGATTCATCAGTCTTACACAATTCACAGCACTCACCATAGCACATACCCTCCCCAATGTCTATCATCCAGCCACCCCATCCCTCCTACCCTCCTCTCCTCCAGCAATCCTCAGTTTGTTTCCTGAGATTAAGAATCTCTTATAGTTTGTCTCCCTCTGTGGTTTCATCTTGTTTCATTTTTCCCTCCCCTCCCCTCTGATCCTCTGTCTTGTTTCTCAAATTCCTCATATCAGTGACATCATATGATACTTGTCTTTCTCCGATTGACTTATTTTGCTTAGTATAATAGCCTCTAGTTCCATCCACGACATTGCAAATGACAAGATTTCAGTTTTTTGATGGCTGCATAGTATTCCATTATCTATCTATCTATCTATCACATCTTCTTTATCCATTCATCTGTTGATGGACATGTAGGCTCTAATATAAAGATATGTCTGTTTTGAAAGAATACAACTTTAAAGGTCATTAGGAAGTAAACCATTCAAGGACTGTGACTGATACAAGATAAAGATAATTGATAAAAAAGTAAAACCCAATGATCTGATGAAGGAACTGACATACCAGTAGGATTCCTTTTGGAATGTGAATAAAACAGGTGCAGATGCTTTAAAATGCAATGTGTGTTAATTGGAATAATTGATTAGTTATCAAATTTTTTTTAATTAATTTATTTTTTCAGCGTAACAGTATTCATTGTTTTTGCACAACACCCAGTGCTCCATGCAAAACGTGCCCTCCCTATTACCCACCACCTGTTCCCCCAGCCTCCCACCCCTGACCCTTCAAGACCCTCAGGTTGTTTTTCAGAGTCCATAGTCTCTTATGGTTCGCCTCCCCTTCCATTATTTTTTTTTATAAACATATAATGTATTTTTATCCCTAGGGGTACAGGTCTGTGAATCGCCAGGTTTACACACTTCACAGCACTCACGATAGCACATACCCTCCCCAATGTCCATAACCCCCTCCCCCTCTCCCAACCCCACCTCCCCCGAGCAACCCCCAGTTTGTTTTGTGAGATTAAGAGTCATTTATGGTTTGTCTCCCTCCCAATCCCATCTTGTTTCATTTATTCTTCTCCTGTCCCCCTAACCCCCCATGTTGCTTCTCCATGTCCTCATATCAGGGAGATCATATGATAGTTGTCTTTCTCCAATTGACTTATTTCACTAAGCATGATACCCTCTAGTTCCATCCACGTCGTCGCAAATGGCAAGATTTCATTTCTTTTGATGGCTGCATAGTATTCCATTGTGTATATATACCACATCTTCTTTATCCATTCATCTGTTGATGGACATCTAGGTTCTTTCCATAGTTTGGCTATTGTAGACATTGCTGCTATAAACATTCGGGTACACGTGCCCCTTCGGATCACTATGTTTGTATCTTTAAGGTAAATACCCAGTAGTGCAATTGCTGGGTCATAGGGTAGTTCTATTTTCAACATTTTGAGGAACCTCCATGCTGTTTTCCAGAGTGGTTGCACCAGCTTGCATTCCCACCAACAGTGTAGGAGGGTTCGCCTTTCTCCGCATCCTCGCCAGCATCTGTCATTTCCTGACTTGTTAATTTTAGCCATTCTGACTGGTGTGAGGTGATATCTCATTGTGGTTTTGATTTGTATTTCACTGATGCCGAGTGACGTGGAGCACTTTTTCATGTGTCTGTTGGCCATCTGGATGTCTTCTTTGCAGAAATGTCTGTTCATGTCCTCTGCCCATTTCTTGATTGGATTGTTTGTTCTTTGGGTGTTGAGTTTGCTAAGTTCATCCTTTCTTTTTTTTTTTTAAATAAACATATAATGTATTTTTATCCCAAGGGGTACAAGTCTGTGAATCACCAGAGTTATCAAAATTTTTTGAAGGTGGTAAAGATTTTTTAAGATTTTATTTATAAGATAATCTACAAGTGTAGCAGAAACTGTGTCCTAAACAAACACAAGCATTTTATAGATAGAAGTCTGTCTAGAAATATTGCTTCTCAGTGTGGAGTATTTGTAGAGTTTTTAAATCGTGGCTGATGAGAACACAGATATAGATGACATTACCAAGTTGTCTATATTTATCTTGGTACTGAGGAAAATGTAGTGTGACTGAAGAACTTTTAGGTATGGTACCTATGACCAGTATAACATCAAGAAATTGTTTATTTTTCTGTGTTGAGAATAATCTTCAAAGGTTTAATGCAGAATGGTCAAAATTAGTTAAATGATAGGGCTCTTTGAGTGGTCATGATTTATATTTATTGTAATATTATAAAATTTAAATCCAAGCTGGCAACATGTTATAGATGTGAGACTTAAGTCTATTCCTTACAGCATCATCAGGAATTGCTTTGTGGTAGAAAGTGAAGTAGAATATATGCCATTGACTGAATGTACTCATGGCATGGACCCTGGACAGTTCAGTCATAGTGACTTGAATTTCTAATCAATGGTTTGTTGGTGGTTAGATACCATAGTTGTGGCATTGTGTTATAAATATTTATGTGTAGGCTTTTTTGTGCTTAGTATTTTTCTTTAAAATTTTTTTTAATTTGAATTCAATTTAGTTACCATATACTATATTATTATATCAGGGGTAGAATTTAGTGGCTCATCAGATGCATTTAACATCCAGTGCTCATTACATCAAGTGCCCTCCTTTATGTCTGTTACCCAATTATCTCTTCCCCCACTCACAACCCCTCCAGCAATCTTCAGTTTGTTTCCTAGAGTTAAGAGTCTCTTATGCTTTGCCTCTCTCTCTGTTTTTATCTTATTTTATTTTTTTCCTTCCCTTCCCCTATGTTCATTAGTTTTGTTTCTTACATTTCACATATGAGTGAAATTATATGGTATTGTCTTTCTCTGAGTTATTTTACTTAGCATAATACCCTCTAGTTCTATCCATGTCATTGCAAATGGCAAGATTTCACTCTTTTCAATGGCTGAATAATATTCCATTGTATATACACCACATCTTCTTTATCCATTCATCTTTAATGGACATCTGGGTTCTTTCCATATTTTCGCCATTGTGGACATTGCTTCTATAAACATTGGGGTGCATGTGCCCCTTTGAATCACTGTGTGTGTAGGTGTGTAGTTTGGGAAATTTTTCTTTTTGTTATCTGAGGAAAAATCCTGCCTTGACTCATCAAGAAAGAAAGGAATATAGACTGATTTGACAAGATTAAATATCAAAGCACCATTTTCTTATTCCCCCCCCCCAAATGTGGGGCTTTCCATATACTCTCTTAGAAGACAAGGCTTAAGCTGAGCTGAGGCTTATTACTTTCTGGCCCCAACTGTAGCGCTTGGGGCTACTTGTTTGATGGTACCTGGTAGACTCCTGTCTACTCATCAGCATGGGAAACATAAAACATGTTTTATATCTCAGAGGCCAGAGAAGCAGAAAACCATTGAGAGACAACAGCCAAAGCTGTGCTGCCCCTTAAAATTGGTTGGTTTTTATTATGTATTTAATTTATAGGAAATAATACAAAAAACAATGGTAGAGCAAATAGCTGTGTACTTAACATTCAGCTTAATACGTAGAACTTATGTACTTCCTTCTCTCCCTACCTTCTCTCGCAGCACCCAGACATGATCAGTACCTTGATTTTGAGTTTTCATTCTCTTGCTTTTGTCTGTAGTTCTAGCAGATGCTAATGTATCTCTAAAGAAGATGTGGTTGACATTACACACTTCTGAACTTTATATAAAAGTAGTCCACCTCTATGTATCTTTTGGTGACTTGCTTTTTGCTCAACAATCTGTTCTTGAAATTCATTCATGTTGATACATGCAATTTATTTATTCTCACTTTTGCATAATATGGCTTTGTATAAATACAGCTCCATGTTGCTGGACATTGGGGTTATTTACTTTTTTCCTCTTCTGCTGAATTAAGCAAGACTATTATTTCTGTGGAATGCCCACTCTATGCAACGCACTGTTCTAGATTCTGGGTATACCTCAGGGAGCAAAAGAGACAGAAATCCCAATTCTTATCGAATTTATATTCTAGTTGGAAGACACAGGAAAAAAAAGTAAGTTAATATGATTTGTGAGAATGTGATAAATGTGATAGAGACAAAGCAGAGACAATGATAAAGAGTGTTTGTATTTGGAATGGAATTGAGATTTTAGACAGGGTGATCAGAGAAGATCTCATTAAGAATGTGAATGGTTGAAAACAGACTTGGGGATGACAGAAAAAACTATGCAATGATCTGGGGAAGAAATGTTCCAGGCAGAGGGAATAGTGCAAGGACCTTGGGGTGGAGGGAAGCTTCCCTTATGTTTTGTAAATTTCTCCTGGTGCACAGGTGCAAGGGGTTTTTGAATGTATGTTACTAGACAGGGAACTTCTAGATCATGGGCTATGCAGTAATGTACATTCTTAATTTGATGTACTGGTCTATGTTGGTTAACTGTTGGAACACACAGTCTGCTCTCTTTAGTTTCCTTTTCCTTTCATATCACCTTCTCCTCCTTACATTAGTTTGGAAGTTATACACTCTATTTCTATTCATTTAATGTTTACTCAAAACATTTTAGGGGCACCTGGGTGGCTCAGTGGATTAAGCCGCTGCCTTCGGCTCAGGTCATGATCTCAGGGTCCTGGGATCGAGCCCCACATCGGGCTCTCTGCTCCGCAGGGAGCCTGCTTCCTCCTCTCTCTCTGCCTGCCTCTCTGCCTACTTGTGATCTCTCTCTCTGTCAAATAAATAAATAAATAAATCTTAAAAAAAAACCATTTTAAGATGCATACTTAACAAGTCTGAAGTTGATCACTAAGAGAATTATCTTTGTGAATAATATAACCTTAAACACCTTAACTCAATTACGCCTCTATAATTTTATATGCTATTTTTGTGCAGTATTTTAGTTCTATCTTTTTTTTAAACACTAAACACTATTGCTATTGTTTTAGACACTTACACTGTTGATTTATGCAATCAATGCTTATTCTAATTTCTCATATATTTTCCAATTTATTTATTTATTTCTCTCTCTCTCTCTTTCTTCTTTCTTTTTATGATTTTATTTATTTATTTGAGAGAGAAAGAATGAGTGTGTGTGTGAGAGAGAGAGAGAGAGAGAGCGTAAGCCAGGGGGAGGGAGAGGGAGAAGCAGACTCCCTGCTGAGCAGGAAGCCTGATGCAGGGCTGGATCCAAGGATTCTGGGATCAAGACCTGAGCCAAAGGCAGACACTTCACCAACTGAGCCACCCAACCGTCCCTGTTTCCCAATTTCTTTATTCATCATCCCTACTTACATCTCAAACTTAAACATGGGATCATTTTTTTTTCTCCTTGCAACACATTCTGTAGAATTTCCTCAGTTGTGGGGAGAGTGTTGACCACAAACCCTTTCAATTTTTGTCCATCTGACTTTTGGGAAGAAAATTATGGGCTGGCTTGAGCAGTTGAGTTGCATTTGTGTAATATGGTCAATGTATAAGTCACTTTCCTTCAGTGAAACAGCCTAGGTGGCAACAGTGAGGTGTTATCTGAAATGTGTAGTGTTCTAAATGAAGCCACAATAGAATCCTCTGGAAACTTGTGCATGGGGGCAATTTAGTCAATATGGAAGGCTGTCTGGTTCCACATGCCTCTCTTTATGGGAAATAGTAACTCAAAAGTATGTCTGTCTAGGCACAAACTCTATATGCTGCAGCCAGGATTGTTGGGGGAAAGCGTGACCATTTTGGATCCTGTGTAATGATTTCCAAAATATTCCCCAGATACTTGATATATTCTGCAACTTTAGAGGTGAAAGAAAGATTAAAAAAAAGCAATTGGAAGCAATTACAAATTTTTCCATTTTATTCTTGACTAAAAGTAAACTGCTGTGACTTTAAACTTCATTGGTTTTGTTATCACCTTAGTTAAGGAAGAAGGAATAAACGTTAGGTAGGGTAATGTGAAAAACTGAATTCTACGAGTAAGTGATGAATTCTGACAAAATCTTCTTTTACTTGCATGATTAACCTCCTTTCTCAATCTCAAAATGAGTCATTTTTCATTTCTAATAGTGTTACAATCTCTCTACAGTGATCATTCAAGTTTAGGATCATTTTTATGTTTTACTATTTTACAATTAATGCTTGACGAAGCTGGCAGACATTCAGAACTTAGTTGGACATCTTCAAAGCAGGAGATACTAATAATTTTCTTGGTCTAGTTCTTCATGCCTCTGTGTATAACTATGTAGATGTGGTTATTAGATAATGCATGAAAACTAATAAAATGTTAATTCATAGAATAAGATTAGATATTGCTATTTTTGAAAAAGGAAGTAAAGGCAAGGTATCTTAGAGTACGCTCATGAATCAGGGTTTGTAAGACATTTATTTTCTTTTTCAGCACATTAGCTAGAATGTTTAAACTATCTTGGGACCAACTTCATTCAACTTTCATAAATATTCTGGTAATAACTGTCAGCACCAGAAATTTCTAACAAAAGAACTATATTTTTCAACAAAGATTAAGACAGATGGATTGCATTTTATACTTTTTTTTATGATTCACTTCATTTGCCAACCTCATAACTTACCCAGTTGCTTTTGATCAGCAGCTTCCATATTATTGGCATATCAAGTCTTACCTTTTTTTTTTTAGTGCCAAAGGGAGGAAAGTATAGGTAATATAATCAAAATTTATATACTTTAAATTTTAAAAATTTCAACAATTCTTTTTTCATTTCCTACTTGAATTTTGGCTCTTTTAATTGTGAACTGTTTGACCAACCTCGGACAAGTTACCTAAACTCTCAAAACCTCAGTTTTGTCATTTAGAAAATGGATATAATCAATAATGGTACTTAATTCATTGTAATGCTGTCAGGACTAAATAAGACTATTACATAAAACAGAAAGGATATTTTCTGGGAAATAGTACTTAATAAGTGAACATGATTTTTGTTATTAATACTGGAATAGTAGCTGACGTGGCATTGGTTGAAGGCATTGTAGTTGAGAAGACAAAGGTATTACAAAGACAGTGTGATGAATGGACTGCCATGACCCAGGATGATGGCAAGAGAGGGGTAGGTAGTCTGAATTGTTTGCCAGTGTATTTGGTTAATCAGGGAGGTGTGGATCGAGACTGGTAAAAACAATGATGAGGAATAAGAGAGGCATGATTCTTAAAGGAGCATGGATTTTTACTTGAAGGAGGAGGAACAGAAATCTGGATGGGAGCCTTGGAGAATAAGGAAAAGGCTGATCCCCAAAGCCATGCCTGGTATATATGGCAAAATGGGAATTTGTCTCTCAATGGGCTTTTGGGGAGGCTCTATACTTGTGGTGCATCCAAGTTTCAGTGTAGGCAAGGTGTTGGAAGAAATCGAGGATATTGTAAAGGTATTTTTACTCTGAGAGGAGCTTCTCTGAGATGCAATAAATAGGTTTTAGAGAAAGAGGAACATTATGGTTGGTTTAGAGGAAAGCAGTCCAAAGTGAAATGGGAATGAAACTGTGGGAAGGAAAGCTGACTAGAGCGAATTGTATCTTGGATGATGATCAAGAATAACATGTGTGTGAGGCAAAGACTTCCAGAAGGAATTAGACCTGTGTTTTGGTTGCTGTCTAGATAGGGAAATCAGCCATGAAGAGGGAGTGGGACTAAGGCTATTTGAACTGGTGAGTGTGGTGGCTGGAGCCTCAGGTTGTAGGCTACTGGAGGCAGTGAGAGGACAGAGGGAAGTTTACAAGTTGTGACCTTGCTTCTTCCCTATTTCCTTGGGACGGTCAGTGTTCATTCCTTTACAACAGAAACTGGCAGCAGCTGCCCAGGGATAATAAAAGAGCAGCACAAAAGCTCTTTTGGTGTGGGACGTGGCTGAAAGCAGCCATGAAGAGACCAGCTGCCCTTGGGCTTTCATTGCTCCATTTCTTTTCCCTCTAGCGGCCCAGGGATGATGAAGTTACAATGAAGGGAAGACTTCTTCCCTTCAGTGGCATTTTTAAGTATTAAGTGTGAAACCTAATCAGAGGATCTACCTGTGCATTGACAGTAAAAGGGAGGGTCAGGTGAGGTTTTTGTGGTGCCTAGAGCCTTTTATCTTTCCGTCCTCTCACTTAACTCACTGGGACTGACAAACTAAGCCTGGTGTTCAGACACAATTCTGGATGGAATAGCTAATGCTCTTCTGTTCACAAGCACACAAAACAAAACAAAGATACTAGAACCCTGAGAAGTGAGCTGTTATACATGAAAGACAATAAACTGAACACCATATATCATCTGAAGCAGTATTATTGTAACAAAATGTACCAAGAATTTAAAGCATGCATGATAAGAATACTTATTAGTAATACAAAGCAGGAATGAGAAGTTATAAATAGGAACTAAGGGGAAGTATTCAGAATGAAGAATGTGGTATTGAAATACAGTATATGAGCACTGGGATAGGTATCAGAAAGGACAGAGCAGAAGAATGACCCAAGGGGAACAAGATAGAATAAAGAGAAAAAAAAAGACCAAGAAATATGACTGGAGAAGTGCAAATAGGATTGTACCTGTTGATAGGATTTCATAAAGGAGGGGAAAAATAGAGAATAAATACTTGAACAAAAAATATGGTTTAATCTCTCATGTTTAAAGAAAAAAAAATTCCCAGTGTGAAAAGGCTCGTACAGGACCAAACAAGATAGAGAAAGGAATTGTCACACTTGGAAATTTAATATCAAAATATAGGGACATTAAGATGAAGAGAAAATTCTAAAAGCTCCAGAAAGAGATTCCTCACTAAGGAAAATGGACCAGGTTGACACCACTTTTCTCAATACACACATATATATGTATGAAAGAATAAATAATTTTAAGGCATTGAAGGAAAGTAACTTTGAATTAAAATTTGGTTTTATCCAACTAAATTGTCATTCAAATATGAAAATATAATAAAAAATACTCTCAGCCCGCAAGGCCTTGTTGCACAACCCCCCACCAATCTCTCTTGGAGAAAACCTTCAAATCAGAAGAGTTTTGGGAGTTAAGAGTAATAAAATAACATGTAGTTTTAATGTAAAAAATAAAATCCAGCATCAAAGAAATAAAAAAAGCTGAAGTACAACACAATGAACCAGGACGTTTGTTGGAGGGAAAGGTATCAGTGTTGATAACTTTAAGAAATCAATAAGGGTAAATAAATAATTCTTTCAGTAAAAGCAACAGCCATAAGAACAAAAATCATGTTTACTTTTTTTCCTTTTTAAAAATTCAAGTATAGTTAACATACAGTATTATGTTAGTTTCACAGTGTAATGATTCAAAAATTCTGTCCATTTCTGAGTGCTCATCAGATGTTTACCTTTTAAACCAACAGAAGGAAAGTAGTTCTGTCCAAATGGAAATCATGGAAGGGGAGAAAAGAGGGAGAATACAATAAAAAGAAATATGAAATAAGGTGGCTGAAATATATCTGAATATAAAATAAGAACAATTGATTTAAGATCATCAATTAAAAATTTAGGATCTCAGATTGGATTAAGAAAACAAGAACTAAGAATATGTGATCTTCATCAGACACAAATAACACAGAAAGATAGAAGGATTGAGAAAAGAGAGTTGTCAACCGCAGGTCAGAATAGAGGTGAGGTAAGTAGTTTAATAACCGACAAAATAGAATTTAAGGCAACAAAATACCGTATTCCTAATGATATACTTTATGTACAGGTAAAAGGGAAATTAGAGGAAGAAGATATACAATCACGAACACATCTGTACTAAAATGCCTTGTTAGAATGTATAAAGCAGTAAGTGTCAGAATTTTACAGAGAAACAGATAAATCAATTAGAGGTGGAGATTATCATATAATCTTCTTAGAAACTAAGCAGTCAAAAGAAAAAAAAAGGAAAATTTTTGTAGATTAAAACTCAATTAATAAGTTTATTCTATTAGATAAATTGAAGACTATACACTTAATCAGCATAGAGTACATATTCTTGAGCAATCAAAAACTGTTATAAAAATGTATCTCGGGGGCGCCTGGGTGGCTCAGTGGGTTAAAGCCTCTGCCTTTTGCTCAGGTCATGATCCCAGGGTCCTGGGATAGAGCCCCGCATCCGGCTCTCTGCTTGGCAGGGAGTTGTGATCTCTATCTGTCAAATAAATAAATAAATAAAATCTTTAAAAAAAAATGTATCTCGGGACTCCTGGGTGGCTCAGGTGGTTAAGCATCTGCCTTTGGCTCAGGTCATGATCCTGAGGTTCTGGGATGAATTCTCCCATCGAGCTCCTTGCTCAGCGGGGAGCCTACTTCTCCCTCTGCCTCCCTCTCCTCCTGCTTGTGCTCCCTCTTTCTCCCTCTGACAGATAATTAAATAAAATCTTTTAAAAAAGTGTATCTTGTATTAGACCACAAAAGAAGTGTCAACAAATCTCAAATGAATAATAGCAGCTATGTTCTCCGATCTCATTGTAATAAAATTGGAAATTATCAACAAAAGGACCACTCAAAAACAAAACAAAACTCCCATTTTATGTTTGGAAACTACATAATTATTTTATTTTTTATCTATTATAAAATGATTTTTGGATTAAAAAAGAAATTATATAGGAAATTAAGAAATGCTTAGCACAGAATGATAGTGAAAATACCGCATGTTAAGACCTGTGGGGCAAAGCTGAAGAAGTACTAACTTTGATGGGGATAGATAGCTGTAAATAGAGCCAGTAGGAAACAAGACAGGTTTTAAACAGACGAGATTAGCATTCAATTCAAGAAATTGGAAAAAGAGCAAACACAAAGAGACCAGAAGGAAACAATAAAGATAGAAGCAGAAATAAATGGGCTGTGTATTCATTATAATAAAGCTTTCTAAAATAAAAAGCTGGTTTTTTGAAAAGGTTAATAATATAGTCCTATTTCACACAAAAGTTACCAAGAAAAACAAATTCAGATAAGCACAGAACAAGAAGGTCCATGCGAAAACAACTTCTTTTTTTTTACGTGCCCAGAGGAGATGGAGATTGCCTGAGATCCACAGAATGGGTCATCTTGCCCATGTTATTAAAAATATCCTCTGCCAAGGGGATGCAGACATTTACACACCTTGTGTCCATGTGGAGATATCTCTCTACCTATTACTCCTCTCCCCAACCTCTGTTTTATCAATTCTCCAATTTTGTTTCCTCCTTTAAAAAAAATATTTATTTATTCATGAGAGACAAGGAGATAGAGAAGCAGAGGCAGAGGGAGAAACAGGCTCCCTGGTGAGCAGGGAGCCCAAAGCAGGACTCAATCCCAGGACCCTGGGATCATGACCGGAGCCAAAGGCAGATGCTTAACCATCTGAGCCACCCAGGTGACCCAATTTTGTTTCCTCTAAGAAAGGGCTGTCAATTCTTCTTTAATTTCCTGGTTAACCCATTCATTCTTTAGAAGGATGCTGTTTAGTCTCCATGTATTTGGGTTCTTTCCAGCTTTCCTCTTGTGATTGAGTTCTAGCTTCAGAGCATTGTGGTCTGAAAATATGCAGGGAATGATCCTAATCTTTTGATACCGGTTGAGACCTGATTTGTGACCCAGGATGTGATCTATTCTGGAGAAGGTTCCATGTGCACTAGAGAAGAATGTGTATTCTGTTGCTTTGGGATGAAATGTTCTGAATATATCTGTGATGTCCATCTGGTCCAGTGTGTCATTTAAGGCCTTTATTGGGAGGGAGACAAACCATAAATGACTCTTAATCTCACAAAACAAACTGGGGGTTGCTGCGGGGAGGTGGGATTGGGGGAGGGGGAGCGGGCTATGGACATTGGGGAGGGGAAGCGAACCATAAGAGACTATGGACTCTGAAAAACAACCTGAGGGTTTTGAAGGGTCAGGGGTGGGAGGTTGGGGCAACCTGAGGGTTTTGAAGGGTCAGGGGTGGGAGGTTGGGGGAACAGGTGGTGGGTAATGGAGAGGGCACGTTTTGCATGGAGCACTGGGTGTTGTGCAAAAAGAATGAATACTGTTACGCTGAAAAAATAAATAAAATGAGAAAAAAAAATAAAAAAAAAAAAGAAAGGGCTGTCAAGGTGTATTGCTGGTTTGCTAACTGAAAAAAAGTTTCTTTGATGGTCTTTACAAGCAGGTATACAGAAAAGAAAATATTGACAGGTCAGTAGCTGAATACCAGAAGATGCGTTGATTTGCTTCAGTAAGGAAACAATTTCTGGAACCACCCTTGTGTTTGGAGCCATCACCTGTTTAAATTTAAGAAAATCCACTGTCATTTTCCAAGATATATCTGTCCTCTGAAGAGTCCAAAAAGGTGAGTTGAATGGGCAATGAAGGAAATCACTACCTCTGCATTCTTCAAGTCTTTTATGATGTAATTATAGTTTCTCCAGAAATACAATATTGGTGATTAATATAGCATTGCTAGTTTTTATGTCCTCAGGATTACCTAAGTAATTCTGATGGACAGTGACTTGGGGGCTGAATCTCACTTTTGTTGTTGTTGTTATTGGTCATTCTTTGATCATTCAGTCTTTGTGTGTTGATGCCTTCCATATGAACAGAATAATGACTTGTGTTTTGACCTAGAGTTGTGGTGCCGTCACAACACTTTCATATTGGTCCTGTTAAGGCAGGGAACCTAAGCAATTTTCACTAATCAAACCTTTAATCTTCTGATGTATTCACTTTGGTGAGTACGGCAAATTCCAAACAAATACATACTAGATGAAATATACATTAAAATCCCAAGGCAGAAATGTTTGTGAGCTGTTTGGTGTGGTTTATGTCTGGAAAACCCTCTGAGACTTGACTATGAGTGTAGGCAAGAATGATGAGTAAAGGTTTAAATTATTACTTTCCACCCCAGGCTGGTCTAGGTAGGTCCACCAAGGCTTCCTTAAACATCCATGCTATCCTCTTATTTTTCTTTTTTAAAAAAAGATTTTATTTGTTTATTTGACAGAGAGAGACACGGTGAGAGAGGGAACACAGGAGCAGGGGGAGTGGGAGAGGAGAAGCAGGATTCCTGCCAAGCAGGGAGTCCAAAGCTGGGCTTGATCCCAGTACTCTGGGATCATGACCTGAGTGGAAGGCAGTTGCTTAACAACTGAGCTACCCAGGTGCCCCCATGCCATCCTCTTTCTTCCCCACTCTTCAGATACGATATACAAAGGACAAAGTCTGTTCAAAGACAAGTATTCCAAGTCATGTGAATCTATTATACTTTCATTTTACCATTTTTTCTCTTTTGATTCAACCTCTTCTCTTGCCTCTCTTTTCAGTAGCCTTAGAATACTGTATTTCCAAATGGGATTTGGGGTGCTCTTTACTTTTTGTTCCTCTTGCATTCTAGAAATACATTCTTAGATCATTTCAAAGGATGAGTTCAAAAGAGTTTCAGCCACTACTTCATGACCCACTCCTATGCATTTCCATCTGACTTTTTCCACCCCTTGAGGGGGATTTGACAGCTTTACTCCAGATCACCTTGAGATTGTGTATGGTATGCTTTCAATAGAAAAGTATCATTCATTCAGTCAAGCCAACTTGTTGGTAGTCGAGCAGATGTCACCTTCTGATCACTCACATCTTTTGGATGAATTGTTTCTTAATTTCCTGAATACCAGAAGACTAGAAGTCAGTCCCATTTGTTTCTCGCCTTGGCGTCCTTAACATCACAGGGCTGCTTCAAGTATCAAGAAGAGAAAAGAACTTATAGTGACAAACTGTGACATGATGACTTCTATCAATCATGTCAAAGCTGTTTGTTTTAAAAATAAATTTTGTGTCAGGGTTTTCAGCTGCTAAAATTCATGGTTTCAAGTTCATGACATTAATTGTAAATAAGAAGACAAAAACTGATCAGCACTCTAACAATTACTGAGTATTTGTTCCAAGTCGTAAAAACTGTTACTGACTTGATGTAGGTTAATTTAGAGACCTTCAGAAATGAGTTTGGATTTCAGTGCTTGAAAATATCACATAAAAATGTAATAAATCTTTTACCATTATCACATTCTTCAGGTGGTAGTGGCTTTGGTAGTTAAAATACAGCTCATAAAATTTATATTTATGTAAAGGCTAATTTGTTTTAAAACTTTTTAGAGGGGGCATCTTCAGAAAAGCACCAAATTGGGGTTGATAAGTGTAGAATATTTAAACAAAGTAAATCAACCTAAGCCTCAAAATATGGAATTTTAATGACAGATCAGTCA
Organism: Meles meles; assembly: GCF_922984935.1. Classification (NCBI taxonomy): domain Eukaryota; kingdom Metazoa; phylum Chordata; class Mammalia; order Carnivora; family Mustelidae; genus Meles; species Meles meles. Next base: position 150,962,569 of record NC_060066.1, on the reverse strand, counting down.
AGCAGTGTATCTACACTTACTTGATAAGACATTCTAGAATCTAACATAGAGATCAAAATCACAACAACAGTAAGTTGGCTAAATGATGTCAATGTGAGTGATTATGGAAACCAGTCAGTTTCTTTTGGGGAAAGAAAATCTCTAAAAAGAAGAGTGAATTTTAAGATATCTTTATGGGCTTTCCAGTGTTTTCTTCGATAAGCTGAGATTTCTTTTGATGGTTGTCATGACTTTCTCTGTTTTGGAAGTAGGATTTCATAACATTACTGAACATTTTGCATGTTAAAAAATAAAAATGGATCAAATAGTTATAATTATCTTGTTCTTTTGGAGGATACGTTAATTTGATGCAAAAGAATCAGATTTGGAGTATCATATTTTTAGTCTGGGTCTCTATTTTACCCCGAGATTTTCTTTGCAATAGAGTAGAAAGGTAAATTGTTTTTGAATTAGTGTAAAAATCATTATCTCATTCAATTAATTTTTTTTTTTGTTTCAACAAAATTTTTTTTTATTGATGAAAATCTGGTAGCAGGACTGAACATTTGAGTTTCTTATTAAATCAGACTGAGTTACTGTGAATTTAAAACATTTTAAAAACTTAAAATGTTTAACAGATTTTCTAGTTTTAGTTCTAGATGCATACAAGTGAAGCTATGCTTTAGCTTGGATGGAGACAGATACTAACTGAACTGTAGCAGAATGTCCTAGATTTTACATTAATCATCTTTGGAGAATGTTTTACTTACAAGCAATGTATTTTGTAATGAAACACTAGTTCATTGATCTCTCTTTAAATTGCTTGCTGATAGAAATTAGTTAATAATGAATAACTACACATTCCCAAAAGACCAGCCATGTCAGCATGTAGACTCTCTGAATAGAGCTCTTTAGAAAATATTAACAAAGCTTTAAAATTCCCGTGTACAACCCAAGAAATTGTTGAAACATGTCATAACATATATAGTATGTATATCTCAATGAAACTGAGAACAAAAATCTCGGACCATGTTTGGTGACAAGTCAGGATGAGTTTTTCTCTGGAAGTCTCTTTGACCTCTAGTGTAAATAGATTTCTTGCTGGATCTTCCTAATCCTCTCTACACAACTAAATCCTAAACATGTCTGAATCCTAAAGTCCACATAAGGTGAGCTCCTAGGTGGGGACTCCTGGAGCAGCTATTAGAAACGTATTTGTATCAGTTAGAATACTGCAGTTATTTTCTGGACTCTTTTTGAGAGCAGAACTATGACTTATATTCTCAATGCTAAGTACAGTCTGTGGCACATAGGTAGATATTTAAAATAGGAGTCACCTATTTTTTAATCCTTGTAACTATGTTATTAAAAATCCTCCTTTATTTTATTTTATTTTATTTTTTTTCCTCATTTTTTTATTCATTTATTTGTTTATTTACAGCATAACAGTGTTCATTGTTTTTGCATCACACCCAGTGCTCCATGCAGTACGTGCCCTCCCTATTACCCACCACCTGGTTATTTTATTATTTTTTAAGGTATTTTTTAGAAAAGATATTATTTATTTATTTATTTATTTGACAGAGAGAGAGAGAGGGCACAAGCAGGGAGAGTGGAAGAGGGAGAAGCAGGCTCTCTGCTCAACAGGGGCTCGATGTGGGACTTGATACCAGGACCCTGAGATCATGACCTGAGCCGAAGGCTTAACCAACTGAGCCACCCAGGCACCCCCCCCCAAAAAAAATCCTCCTTTAATTTAATGAATAAGAAACTGAAGGGCTGACATGTGAAAAAAGTTGTTCAAGATCTTACCAGCTCTAATAAGTAGCTGAACTAAAATCTACAGACAGGTCTGCCTCAATCCAGATCATGTGCTTTATCAAGGGCACCAGACACTGTCCACATAGCCATAAGGGACATTGAAGGACCCTTACTTCAATCTACTCCAAGAATGCATTTCTCTCTCTCTGAGTCCAGCATAAGCCAGGAAGCTCTGAACTCAGTGAACACTAGTTTTAAGGGATCCAAACTTAAAACAACTCTGAATTTAAAAACATATAGTAAATATTGATTAATAAATGCCTCTAATTCTGGATAAGAAATATATGACATAAAGGGCTGACAAGGAAATTGAAAGAAAGCAAAAATAATTGAAGTAAAATAATTGAAAGTAAATACAAACTCATTGGGCATGGTACTAACATTGAAACCTGGCTTTGTCAACTTTAAGACTAATGATTGTCTTACCTGTTGCTATGTGGATCATCATTCTGTTTTAAGACTAATGAGACTCGGGAGATGGAGGTGTTGAGCAACTAATGGTTTCTATTATGTTTTGCAGATCATTTCATTCTGCTTGTTGGAACTATAAAGTTGCCATTGAAAAATATGCAGCCCTTTGGTTTAAAGATGTTTTATTTCAACACATATTCAGGAAAGTCAGTTTCCAATTATGGTAAAACTAGAGAACTAGCTTGGAAATTTCTGCAACTTATTTTCATCATGGAATGAAAGGAAGAAATAAAGCATGGAATATTAGATCATTAAACCCAATTTTCTTTCTTTTCTTTCCTTTTTTTTTCCATAAGAAAACTGAGACAAAATGTGGCTGAATTGTTGATTACATAGTTTGCTAATACAGAGCCTGGCTAGTTCCATGTCTCTTGGTTTTTGACCTAGTGTACTTACAAGGTAACTGATATATGTGTTTTTTTAGCTAAAGGATACAATTCAAGGTTAACTTTTGAGTAAAAGATAAAATTTCTTCATACAATGAAAGATTTAAAATAAAATGGTTAAGGTAAATTTCAAATGTCCCTACATACTGAAAAGAAAGTGCCTTTCATTCTTACTACTTGACTCAACAGATATTCATTAACATTGTTTCCCTTCCAGTTTGACCTGGACCCAATAATCAGTTTTTCTAACTATTCTCACCATCATCCTCAATTCCCTTGAGATATTTACTGTCCATTCCCCCCTTTTCTAGGCCCCCTGTTATGGATCAATGATCTGTCTTTTTGGGTCCTGCCTCTGGGTTTCTGAGAAGCACTCAAAAAAGTTGCATAACCATGCTGATGGTGTCATTACTGGTGCAAATGTTCCAAATTCAGCTGGGCCTCTGATGATGCTTAGCAGTCCTATTCTTACTCTGTGTCAGGGTCCGTTCTCCAGTCATATGGATTTTGAGAACTGTTACTCTTTTTCTCAATCTTTAACCTCATCCTTGTCTCCTGCCTGAGCATATGGTGCTTTCACCTTTACTCAGAACATCAAGACCATCAGGTGAGCATTTCCTCAGTATTCTTCCTATCCACTTCTGAAATTAAATATATCTTCATCTTTCCTTCCTTTCTTAAAGGAATCATATGAGTGGTCAAGAGAAAGGGCTCTGGAGTGAGATAACATCTCAGCTCTTCAATCTAGTAAATGTGTGACTTTAGATAGATTCCTTACTCTGTGTCTAAGGCTCCTTCTTTATGTGATGGGTGTAATAACAGTATTTACCATTATATAGGCTTGATATAAAGAGTAATGAGGTCTATACGTACATACAGATACATACAGTGCATGCTGCTTGGCACAAGGTAAGTGTATAAGTTAACAGGACTAATTTTATTATTGTCATTTTGTTGTTATTTCCTAGGAAATAAATTGTTTAACTCTATCTTCAGTTAACTTCATCTATCTCCTTTAGGATTTTGAGCTATATTTGATATCCTTTCTCTTTTCAACCCATCTCCCCCTAGTGCCATTTTCTTTTCAGTTTAAAAGTAGGAGAACCTGGGTGGCTCGGTCAGTTAAGCACCTGACTCTTGGTTTCAGCAAAGGTCATGATCTCATGGGTTGTGGGGTTGAGTCCTGCACTGGGCTCCATGGTCAGTGGGGAGTCTGCTTGAAGCTTCTCTCCCTCTGCCCCTCTTCTGACTCATGTGTTCTTTCTCTAAAATAAATAAATAAATCTTGAAAAAAAAAAGGCATGCTCAAGCATTTCATTTCCAAAAATATCAGTAATGAACCTCTATCTTTTTAGTTAATATCTAACTGTAAAACTTATCCTGACTTTACCCTACCTTATTCTTGTCTGTCCATTAGCACACAATTCTGGTAACTCTAAGTATTTTCTGAGCTGCCACTGGAACTCAAGCTCAGAATTCATGGTTGAGTGGGATGGTAAAACCTGCTAATTTTGAGATGCTATGACTATATGACTAAAAAATATAAAACTTACTCTTTTTCATCATTAAAAATGAATTCAGGGATGGCAGCAAGGGGGTGGAGCAGGAAGCCATGGACACTCCTTTACCCTTTCAACATAATAATTCACCAGATTTCATGGAAACATTCCTTTTGTGAGAAATCTAGAAACTAACTGAAAGACTTACTCTTTAGGCAAACATAAAACCAGATTCATTGAAGCCAGTAGGGGGATTAAGGACATCTTCTTGCCAGAATCCCTATCCCTGGCATAGTGTTATACACAAATTAATAAGTGTGATAGACCACATTAACGGAATAAAAGATAAAGATCATGTCATCTGCAAAGAGAGAGAGTTTGACTTCTTCATTGCCAATTTGGATACCTTTTATTTCTCTTTGTTGTCTGATTGCCATTGCTAGGACTTCTAATACTATGTTGAACAAGAGTGGTGAGAGTGGGCATCCTTGTCATATTCCTGATCTCAACGGGAAGGCTACAAGCTTTTTCCCATTGAGGATGATATTTGCTGTGGGTCTTTCATAGATAGATTTGATGAAGTTCAGGAACATTCCCTCTATCCCTATACTTTGAAGTGTTTTAATCAGGAGTGGATGCTGGATTTTGTCAAATGCTTTTTCTGCATCAATTGAGAGGACCATGTGGTTCTTCTCTCTTCTTTTATTGATTTGTTCTATCACATTGATTGGTTTGCGAATGTTGAACCAACCTTGTAACCCAGGGATGAATCCCACCTGGTCATGGTGGATAATCTTTTTAATGTGCTGCTGGATCCTGTTTGCTAGGATCTTGTTGAGAATCTTTGCATCCATATTCATCAGTGATATTGGTCTGAAATTCTCCTTTTTGGTAGGGTCTTTGCCTGGTTTGGGAAGTCAAACTCTCTCTCTTCACAGATGACATGATTCTTCATATGGAAAACTCCAAAGACTCCACCCCCAAACTACTAGAACTCATACAGCAATTCAGTAATGTGGCAGTATTCAGTAATTCAGTAATTCAGTCATTCAGTAATGAGAACACTCATGAAAGAAATTGAAGAAGACACAAAAGATGAAAGACCATTCCATGCTCTTGGATCAGAAGAATAAACATTGTTAAAATGTCTATACTGCCTAGAGCAATCTATACTTTTAATGCCATTCCGATCAAAATTCCATGGTATTTTTCAAAGAGCTGGAGCAAATAATCCTAAAATTTGTATGGAATCAGAAGAGACCCTGAATTGCTAAGGAAATGTTGAAAAACAAAAACAAAACTGGCGGCCTCACGTTGCCTGATTTCAAGCTTTACTACAAAGCTGTGAGCACCAAGACAGTGTGGTACTGGCATAAAAACAGACACATAGAGCGGTGGAACAGAGTGGAGAGCCCAATATGGACCCTCAACTCTATGGTCAAATAATCTTTGACAAAACAGGAAAAAATATACAATGGAAAAAAGACAGTCTCTTCAATAAATGGTGCTGGGATAACTGGACAGCGATATGTAGAAGAATGAAATTCGACCATTCTCTTACACCGTACACAAAGATAAACTTGAAATGGATAAAAGACCTCAATGTGAGACAGGAATCCATCAGAATCCTAGAGGAGAACATAGCCAGTAACCTCTTCGATATCAGCCACAGCAACTTCTTTCAAGATATGTCTCCAAAGGCCAAGGAAACAAAAGCAAAAATGAACTTTTGGGACTTCATCAAGATCAAAAGCTTCTGCACAGCAAAGGAAACAGTCAACAAAACAAAGAGGCAACCCACGGAATGGGAGAAGATATTTGCAAATGACAGTACAGACAAAAGGTTGATATCCAGGATCTATAAAGAACTTCTCAAACTCAACACACACAAAACAGATAATCATATCAAAAAATGGGCAGAAAAAAAAAAAAAAAAAAAAAATGGGCAGAAGATATGAACAGACACTTCTCCAGTGAAGACATACAAATGGCTATCAGACACATGAAAAAATGCTCATCATCACTAGCCATCAGGGAGATTCAAATTAAAACCACATTGAGATACCACCTGACACCAGTTAGAATGGCCAAAATTAGCAAGACAGGAAACAACGTGTGTTGGAGAGGATGTGGAGAAAGGGGAACCCTCTTACACTGTTGGTGGGAATGCAAGTTAGTGCAGCCACTTTGGAGAACAGTGTGGAGATTCCTCAAGAAATTAAGAATAGAGCTTCCCTATGACCCTGCAATTGCACTGCTGGGTATTTACCCCAAAGATACAGATGTAGTGAAAAGAAGGGCCATCTGTACCCCAGTGTTTATTGCAGCAATGGCCACGGTCGCCAAACTGTGGAAAGAACCAAGATGCCCTTCAACGGATGAATGGATAAGGAAGATGTGGTACATATACACGATGGAGTATTATGCCTCCATCAGAAAGGATGAATACCCAACTTTTGTAGCAACATGGATGGGACTGGAAGAGATTATGCTGAGCGAAATAAGTCAATCAGAGAGTCAAGTATCATATGGTCTCACTTATTTGTGGAGCATAACAAAGAACACGGAGGACATGGGGAGATGGAGAGGAGAGGGAGTTGAGGGAAACTGGAAGGGGAGATGAACCATGAGAGACTATGGACTCTGAAAAACAACCAGAGGGTTTTGAAGGGGCGGGGGGGGTGGTGGGAGGTTGAGGAACCAGGTGGTGGGTAATAGGGAGGGCATGCTGCATGGAGCACTGGGTGTGGTGCAAAAACAATGAATACTGTTACACTGAAAATAAATAAAAAAATGTAAAAAAAAAAGATAAAGATCACATGATCATCTCATTTGACAAAATTCAACACCATTTTATGATAAAACTCAACAAATTAGGAACAGAAGTTTACCTCAATATAATAAGTTTATATATTAAAGCTTATAGCTAACATCATGCTCAACAGTGAAACAGTGAAAGCTTTTCCTCCATGATCAGGAAAAAGGCAAGATTGTCCACTCTTGCCACTTCTATTCAACATAGTCCTAGCCAGAGCACTTAGGCAAGGTAAAAAAAAAAGGATTTGAGTTATAAAGGAAAAAAAATAAAGTGATTTCTGTTCACTGATGACATATTTGCTCATTTCTTAATTTTTTTTAATTTTAATTTTTGGCTGGAATTTATTATTATGTTCAATTAACCAGCATATAGTACATCATTAAATTTTGATGCAGTGTTCAATGATTCATTAGCTGTATAATACTCAGTGCTCATCAACATATGTGCCCTCCTTATACCCATCACCTTGTTATCCCATACCTCCATCCTCTTCCCTTCTGTAATCCTCAGTTTGTTTCCCAGAGTCCAGAGTCTCTCATGGTTTTTTTTCTCTCTCTCTCTCTCTGATTTCTTTCCATTTAGTATTCCCTCCCTTCCCCTGTGGTCCTCCACACTATTCCTTATGTTCCACATATGAGTGAAACCATAGGATAATTGTTTTTCTCAGCTTGACTTATTTCACTTAGCATTACCCCCTCTAGTTCCATCCATGTTGATGCAAATTGTGGATATTCTGGTGGCTGAGTAATATTCCATTGTATATATGAACCTCATCTTCTTTATCCATTCATGGTGTTGAAGGACATCTCAGCTTCTTCCATGGTTTGGTTATTGTGGACATTACTGTTGTGAACATTGGAGTGCATGTGCCGCTTCTTTTCACTACTTCTGTGTCTTTGGGGTAAATACCTAGTAGTGCAATTGCTGGGTCATAGGATAGCTCTATTTCTAATGTCTTGAGGAACCTCTATACTGTTTTCCAGGGTGTCTGCACCTGCTTGCAGTCCCACCAACAGTGTAAGAGTGTTCTCCTTTCTCCACATCTTCACCAACACTTGTTTCCTGTGTTGTTAATTTTTGCCGTTCTAACTGGTATAAGGTGGTATCTCATTGTGATTTTGATTTGTATTTCCCTGATGGATAGACATGATTTTTAATATAAAAAACCCTATCTTGTTTCATTTTGCATGAGTGTTGTGAAGTGTGTAAACCTAGTGATTCACAGACCTGTACCCCTGGGGATAAAAATACATTATATATTTATTAAAAAAAAAAAGAAAGAAAAAAAAAACCCTAAAGAATTCACACACACACATACACACACACACCCTTGTTAGAACTAACAAATGAATTCAGTAATGTTTCAAGATACAAAAATCAACATATAAAAATCAGTTATATTGCTATATACCAGCAATATACTATCTGCAAAGATAATTAGGAAAATGATCCTATTTACAGTAGCATCAAAAAGAACCAAAATTTAGGAATAAATTTAATCGAGGAGGTGAAAGTCTTATACTCTGAGAACTGGAAAACATTGCTGAAAGAAATCAGCAAAGACATAAGCGGAGAAAGACATCCCATGTTCTTTTTAGTGGGGGATAATACTTAAAAGTCAAGATCAGGGCATTAGGTGCATACATTGCCATTGCAGTATTGTTGATCCTAGGCACTCTCAGTGCACAGAGCTAGATGATATATATGTGTATACATACATATATACACACAGACACCCACACAACTACATCCTCATATATGCATACACAAATATATGTATATAATATGTATATATTGTATAATGTTATATAATAATGTATATAATGTATATATAAATATATATTTATATCCATATTTTGATATATATCTATATAAGGAAAATCCTGAGTTGACACAGATATCTCCAATTTCAATCCAGTCCATATGGTTCATTCTAGTTTTCCCTTTCACATTTGTATCTCCTTTCTCTGACCGTGAGATACCTGGCTCCCTTTAATCTTAATATTTTTATTAGTTGATAGATATTCATGAAAATAATCTCCCACTTCAGCTGTCACTATTTTCCCTTCTTGGATGCTCTCTTGGCCCACTCAGACTCTGACACTACCTATCAGGCCCCCCTTCTAACTTTCCATGGGCACTAATAATCCACGCCAGGCTACTCTTTCCCATAATTCTCTTCACATGGACACTCTGCATACTGCTCATGCTTTGACTTTCCATACTGGGTCATCCTTTATCCCATGCTTCCTCATCCCATTTCCCCTTCACATGGTTGTCCTCCTTAATCTGCTCAGATAATGATGTTCCATAATACTCTGCCTCTCTAGGAAGATGCCCTCCTCACCCTCACTAGGCTTTAACACCTTGCTCAAGGTTACCATGGCTACCTCTTACTTTCAGCATAAACGAAAGGTCAGGAAAGGAAGGGAAAGAAAAGGGAAATGGGAAATTATACCCACTGGAATTTACTTCTAATCCCAATTTCTGCCTCCAGTGCTGACCAGTCTTAGTCCATCTTGCCTGCTCGTTGCATTATGTGCCTTGCCAGTTGAGCATGATTTCTTACTAATTCCTGCTTGTGATCTGCTTGGCCCCATATCTGCTTACTAAACGTGTCACTGGCTTAATCTCTTCCAGTGCCATGTTCCTATCTCCCTCCAGCTGCAGATAGCAATTCAGGATCAGGTTAGCTTCTGACTCAACGCACTTCTGTAGAAATCACAACTGTTCTCAGGGTTAAAGGATCGGATGCATGATATCAAAGAGTCAATGTGGAAGAGTAGTTGTTGGAACTACAGCTGCGGAGGAGGTAGAAAATAAGGATAAAGAAGAGGAAACTAGATAATACCTTGAGAAGAGTGTTTATGTGTTTATATTTAGGGAACAGAAAGAGAAAGAAAAAAGAAGAGGTATCTTGGACTAATCTACAGTCTGGAAAAATTTGAAGTAATTGGTTTAGGTGACTAATTTTTTGAGAAGAATTTGACTCAGTGCTTTGTCCTTAAATAATTTAAGTTGGAAGTATAGTGGTATTGTTATAGACCTGGCATAAACTAAGAAATATGACATTATAGAATAATTTGTTACAGTAAAAATGACTCAGTAGGTTGAGTCAAACTAAGTGATTCATCTATACAGCTTGTCAGATCATCTGACAACAATTTTGCCTGACTTTAGAGTTCAGGGTCAGTTACAGAAAGTCTTGCCTCTTCTGTTTTAGTTAACTTTTACGTGGATAGATTGTTTTGATGTTTGCAGTCTTATGAACTCATTATAAAAAGCTTTGTGGAAGAGATGCTTTGGACAACAGTGCTGTCTCTTAGATTGTGTGGCTGGTTATTTGCTGAAAACACCTTTTTTGCTTAGGTGACCTTGTGTAGATTGGCAAATTCTCTGGAAATGTGGGTAGTGTGTATATTCATTTTATTCACCACTGTATCCCTATTACCTAATATACTGCCTGGCATATTGTAGATTTTCAAAAAGTACTTGTGAAATTATTGAATGAAAAGAGATGGTTCTACACTTCTTTAAGAAGTCATCATTTGATGGTATACAACAGTTTTTGAGACAGCTGTGGGAAGGCAGTCATGGCTTAAAAAATTTCCAAGACAACATAGAATCCAAGAAACAAAACATATGAATAAACAAACAAACAGAAAGCAGAATCAGATCTATGTGTAAATACATAGAACAAACTGATGGTTGCCGAGAGAAAGGGGATGGGGGGGGGGCAAAATAGATGAAGGCAAATGGGAGATACAAGCTTTCATGTGGAAGAAATAAGTCATGGGTATGAAAGGTACAGCACTAGGAACTTAGTCAATAGTATCATAATAGTGTTGTATGGTGACAGATGGTAGCCACATTTGTGGTGAGCATAGCATAACATATAGAGATGTTAAATCACTATGTTATACATCTGAAACTGATGTAACATTGTGTATCAGTTATATTCAAATAAAAAATTAAAAAAAAATTTTCTAAAGCAATCCTCAAGGAACATCAATATGGAATAGATTGAAGATTTTATCTGTAACAATGCAACAGGTGCTTTCCCTTTATAGAAGTAGATATAATTTTTTATTGTGTTTATAATTTAAACCTTTCCTATTCAAGCTTTGACTCCCTACAGTGGGTGACCTTTCAGTGAAAATGCTTTCCTCATCTCATCTCCTCTCCACATTGTTGCCCTCAAACAGTAAATCACTAAGAAATGGGTAGCTGGATAACATAACATTTTGAAGTCTTTTTTAGAAACAAGTAGGTGGATGCCATCTAGCAAGACAATTATGCTGACTGGATCTTTTGATACCCCAGCACACACACAGTAAAATTTCAAGTAACTGCAGTCATAAAACCACCCCATTTATAAGAAGATTATTGCAGTGATTAAGTAGTTTAGTAATAATATATTTCCCAGATAGCTTAATGAGAGTTACTATAAGATGATTATTTCCATTATAATTTTGTTTTTATCTCCATTGTTACATTTATCAGATAATAACATTTTCAATAGTTTGGTATTTAATTTTTTAAGAAAATGGCACTTAAGTATTTCCCATATAGGAAGAAGGGGACTAACCTTTATTTAGCTTATGCTCTATTCCTAGCAGCATGCTATTTAATCGTAAAAGAATTATCTTTCTGTGAAGTGAAGTATAGATAATAATTAGTCAGTATATTTCATTAAAAGAAGTCAGTTATAAAAAACCCTAATAGTGGGGCACCTCGGTGGCTCAGCAGGTTAAGCCTCTGCCTTCAACTCGGGTCATGATCTCAGGATCCTGGGATCAAGCCCTGCATTGGGCTCTCTGCTCAGCAGGAAGCCTGCTTCTCCCTCTCCCTCTGCCTGCAGCTCTGCCTACTTGTGATCTCTTTCTCTCTGTCAAATAAATAAATAAAATCTTTAAAAAACCTCCCAAAAAACAAGAGCCCAGGACCTGACGGATTCCCTGGGGAATTCTACCAAACTTTCAAAGAAGAAATAACACCAATTCTCCTGAAGCTGTTCCAAAAAATTGAAGCAGAAGGAAAACTTCCAGACTCTTTTTATGAAGCCAGCATCACCCTGATCCCCAAACCAGGCAAAGACCCTACCAAAAAGGAGAATTTCAGACCAATATCACTGATGAATATGGATGCAAAGATTCTCAACAAGATCCTAGCAAACAGGATCCAGCAGCACATTAAAAAGATTATCCACCATGACCAGGTAGGATTCATCCCTGGGTTGCAAGGTTGGTTCAACATTCGCAAATCAATCAGTGTGATAGAACACATCAATAAGAGAAGAGAGAAGAACCACATGGTCCTCTCAATTGATGCAGAAAAAGCATTTGACAAAATCCAGCATCCACTCCTGATTAAAACACTTCAAAGTATAGGGATAGAGGGAACGTTCCTGAACTTCATAAAATCTATCTATGAAAGACCCACAGCAAATATCATCCTCAATGGGAAAAAGCTTGCAGCCTTCCCGTTGAGATCAGGAACACGACAAGGATGCCCACTCTCACCACTCTTGTTCAACATAGTATTAGAAGTTCTAGCAACGGCAATCATACAACAAAGAGAAATAAAAGGTATCCAAATTGGCAAGGAAGAAGTCAAACTCTCTCTCTTCGCAGATGACATGATTCTTTATATGGAAAACCCCAAAGACTCCACCCCCAAACTACTAGAACTCATACAGCAATTCAGTAACGTGGCAGGATACAAAGTCAATGTACAGAAATCAGTGGCTTTCTTATACACTAACAATGAAAATACAGAAAGGGAAATTAGAGAATCGATTCCATTTACTATAGCACCAAGAACCATAAGATACCTGGGAATAAACCTAACCAAAGAGGTAAAGGACCTGTACTCAAGGAACTACAGAACAATCATGAAAGAAATTGAAGAAGACACAAAAAGATGAAAGACCATTCCATGCTCTTGGATTGGAAGAATAAACATTGCTAAAATGTCTATACTGCCTAGAGAAATCTATACTTTTAATGCCATTCTGATCAAAATTCCATGGTATTTTTCAAAGAGCTGGGGCAAATAATCCTAAAATTTGTATGGAATCAGAAGAGACCCTGAATTGCTAAGAAAATGTTGAAAAACAAAACAAAACTTGTGGCATCACGTTACCTGATTTCAAGCTTTACTACAAAGCTGTGATCACCAAGACAGTGTGGTACTGGCATAAAAACAGACACATAGAGCAGTGGAACAGAGTGGAGAGCCCAGATATGGACCCTCAACTCAATGGTCAAATAATCTTCGACAAAACGGGAAAAAATATACAATGGAAAAGAGACAGTCTCTTCAATAAATGGTGCTGGGAAAACTGGACAGCGATATGTAGAAGAATGAAACTCGACCATTCTCTTACACTGTACACAAAGATAAACTGATTTCTTTTTTTAATTAAAGATTTTATTTATTTATTTGACGGAGAGATAGAGCATGTAGAAGCAGGCAGAGAGGCAGGCAGAGGGAAAGGGAGAAGCAGCCTCTCCACTGAGCAGGGAGTCTGATGTGGGGCTCTATCCCAGGACTCTGGGATCATAACCTGAGCCACTTAACCAACTGAGCCACCCAGGTACCCCTACAAACTAATTTCTGCAGTGCCTACACCATTTTGTATTCTGACCAGTGATGTATGAAAGTTCCAAATTTTCTACATCCTTATCAAAACTCATTATTTTCTGTTTTTAAAAATGATGGCCAGCCTAGTGGTCTAAAGTGCTTGTGACTATTTTCATGTCTCTACCAGTCTATCAGCTTTTCTGGGGGGAGGATCTAAATCTTATTTCCTTTTCTCACACGTTGAACAATAAACGAATTTTTTGTGTTATTATAGCCATCCCAGACTTTAAGGAGTCTGTGATTTAGTGGGAGATATAGATGCATGAAGATGTTTAAAACCTGCAGAAGGAGCCCTATGGGAGGATATGCGGAGCACAAAACGAGTATAGAGGGAACATGGTTGGATGGCTTTTCCTGGGGCACTGTGGGAAGGCTTCACAGAGGGACTGACCCCTGGACTGGGTCTTTGTGAGGAAGCAACTTGGCTAGGTAAAGAACTAGGTCAATGATATTCCTGGCAGATGGAAAATCATAGGCAAAGGCAGGCAAGTGGGAAAGAGCATGTTGCATGTAGTATTTGAATGGAAGCAAAAGAATATCTCAACAGTGAAAATACTATTTGTTGTTTATTTGAAGTGTCAAAAGTAGGAAAGAAGTCTTATTTAAACTTCTGTGAGTTGTATGTGAATTAATAGAAGAAAAATATCCAAATAATACAAACATGTCAAAAGATATTAAAGAATAATGGTAGTATAGAGCAATGACTACATTTCAGCACTAACTGGCTCTGTAACCTTGGGCAGGTTGATGACTTAGTGAAATAAAAGGGCCAGAATAGATGGATTTTAAGATTCTTTCTAGCCGAAACTTCTATGAAGCAAAACAAACAAGCAACTGACTCCACAGTTTCTCTTTTTGACTGAGAGGTCTGGTAAAGTTAATCAAATCATTTAGACTTGTTCATGTGTGTGGAAGCAAACACAGACATTTTGCTCATCATTTCCATATGGCCTATTGGTAGCCATCATGAGGCATTTTGCCTGGAAACTTCCCCTCAAAATATTGCAGAGAATAGAGAATTGAAACAGCATGTTGCGATGAAATATTTGTTAGAGTGGTTTTCATTTGTATGTGAAAAATCAGATTTATCATGTCTTCCATTGTGCACTCCACCTTCATCCTTCCTTTAAGATGTCAGTACACCCTCACACAAGTGAACACTCAGTCACATATATTTTACCATGCTTGGGTCTGCCTTCTGACATATTTTTTTTCCCAGTAGTACAAGAAACAGGTTGACCAAGAGATTCTTTTGAAATTTGGCAGATCTTCACATAGGCCAAATTTCCTAATATCTTAGCTCTTAGCTTCTTCTTTTTCTTTAGCCCTCCTCCAGGCTTTCTGGTATTTTGATTTCATGCTTGTAAACTGGACACAAATTTTCCACTGAGAACACTGGACAAAGGCGGATGGCCTCACTGCTGCCTATTATAAAATGTTATATCTCAAACAGTCACGGTGATAGCTTGAAGAATGCTTTCAGAGGAGTACTTTCTATCATGCAGATCTATGTCATTTTTCTTCCACTGAAGCACCTCAAATATAATTTAAGGAAATCACGGAGTTGTTTCTGTTGGTAATAAACAACAGCTTTTCACAGTTACCGCTGAAAATCTCATTAGTAGAAGAACATGTCTTTACTGCTGCAAAGAACAGGAAGGCTGAGTTTTATGTTTTCCAAATATGTGTAGCTCCTGTAAATTGGCTACTATTGGATCTAGGATCATTTAATTCCATCCTGTTTTTAGTTTTCTTTGGTAATTAGTGATAACTGTTGAAAATTTTCAGGTGGGTGAGGATGAACTACTTTCCCTCAGTCTTGCTAACATGGCAATGAAATATGTCTTAAACCAAACCAGGCCACAAAAGTAGACATTTGGTAAACAAACATTTATTAGCCAACAGGCACAAAATACGTCATAGATCTTGTGTTGTAGAAATCTCAGGTTTCTGATTGCTGTGGAGCTCTGCCACCACCTTGGAAGAATGGCTCTCTCATGGAAGACACAACAACATTTTAGAAGCAAGATGCTGCTTCTCTTATGGTTGATATTAGGCAATCAAAAATCCTCTAATAACTGGGCCCAGGACCATCAGCAGGATGATCCCAGGATCAAGCCACAAGTACCGTCCCAAAGACTAAAGCTAAAGATCTCACTGGATTCTTATACTCTGCTCATTTGAGAGTGATAGAAGTTTTCAAAATATTTTAACCAATCCACAAAGCTTGAATCCTTTAAATTTCTCAAATGAGGATGTATTTCTAACATGCACTTCGCTAGCAGACAAACCACCGGTATTACCTATAACATTCTATTTTTAACATGAAGTACGTTAATTCATAAAACATCTGTTGATGATCCCAAAGCTGGAAATGGGAACACTTGTAATAGCTACCTCTGGAGTGTGGCCTTAAGGGGGTAGAGCTGGCTGGACTCCTCTGGAGTACAAATTCTTGATTAGAGCCTCTAAATGTACCTGGTTTGTAACTGAACTAATGATGTGATAACCATACTGTCTACACTGAAATGCTTTAAAGAAAATTACAAACAACCAGTAAATAATACCTTGTGTCTTAGTTTCCTATTGTTATTGTAACAAATTACTCAGAATTTAGTGGCTTAAACGATACAAATTGATTCTCTTATAGTTCTGGAGGTTAGAAATCTGAAATCATCTTGTGGAGCTAAAATCAAGGTATTGGCAAGGCTGCATTCTTTCTGGAGGCTCTAGGGGACTATCTGTTTGCTTATCTTTTTCAGCTTCTAGAGGCTGCCCACATTTTTGGTTCATGACACCATTGCTCCATCTTCAAAGCCAGCAATGACTGGTGGAGTCTTTCTCAGGGTGCATTCCTGTTTTCTGCTTTCATCATATTTCCTTCTCTGACTCTTCTCCACGCACCCCCCATCTTCCTTATAAGAACCCTTGTGATTTTTGGACCCATCTTGGTAATCTAGAATAATCTTCCCATCTCAAGTCCTTTAATCACATCTGAAATCCCATTCACAAATTCTGTGGATTAGGATGTGGACATCTTTGGGAAATCATTATTCTGCTTGTTACTTCCTGCTAATATTCTAAGTAATTCCTTTTAAGATAATTTTAATTCAACTTCAATTATGGAGTTCTATGGGGAAAATAGAAATGACGTGGGCTTTGGACCTGGCAGATCATTGTTAAATCTCGGTTTCTTATCTAACAAGCTGTAGGCCATAGGAAAGGAAAATGGAACTATATGTAATATAATGTACCTCACCAGGAAGATTAAATAAAATAATGGGTGAAAACCTGGCCCAGTGCCTGTCATATAGGAGACACTAAATAAATGCCAGCTAAAGGTAGCTATCATGATCATTAGCAGAATTATAGAGTTAGAAAGAACCTCAGAGATCATTTCTACTTCTTTCAGCAGTAGAACTACCTTTTTTGGTCTCAAACAAAATCTTTTTTTTTTTAGTTGAAGTATAGTTGACACACAGTGTTCAAACAGAATCTTACATAGAATTTTATGAAGAGCCTCAATCTACAACAAACAATAAAAGGAACAGATAGGTCCCTTGGGTGGGATAAGTTCCTTTCACTTTGACCTCATCATGTCTCTCCTTCTTTTCCTTCTGGTTTCCCTTCTTTTTGACAGGTAAATCTTTTGCTGTTGCCAGATCTAGTCTAAGGATAGTAGCTTGAAAGCCATGGATTTAGTCCAATCTCTCATTTTGCACTGAAAGATAAAGAGGCAGAGAGACTTCCAAGGTTGCACAGCTACTCAGTGGAAGAAGAGGTATCAGAATGGAAGTTAAAATAAGGATTCTTAGTTCAATGTTTTTTCTCTATAGCATGTTGGAGCTAGATATAGTTGAGTGACCAGAAAGCTGTTACAGAAATGAAGAATTTTAGGAAATTTAGTTAAGGCAAAATATCTTAAGTGATGGCAAAGATAAAAGCAACGTTTCTTCTACCACAAAATCTGGTTTTGTATATTGCAAAAGCAGTCCTCAGAAGTAAGAGAATTTGGCACTTCATCAGCACCACATAAAAGGAATGTTGTTTGTGAGATGTATTAGATTAGAACCAGCTTCTCTTCAGCGAGACAGTGTTAGAATTTTGCTTGACACTGGGGTTCTCCACAAAGATTTAGAGTTTTGAATTTAGGTTCCAGAGAGCTGGAGCTCTGATGAAAATCTCAGAACACACTGGTAGGACCAGGCAAGTGCTACAAAGCAGAGTGTGGCTGTCTTTTGCTGCCCAACCAGGCTAAGGAAGACCAGATGTCTTCATTTTCAACTTCCCTTTCAGCTCTAGGTCAGAATTCTCTCTCTGCCAAGTGCTCTGGGGTGTTATAAATGAGACAGGATAAATTGCCTGCCAAATTTTGCTATGAAACCAGCTTTAGTCTAGCCCATCCCTGAAACACAAAATTTCATTTCTTTTGGACTTAAAAATTCAACAGTCCAATGAAACAGTGTAGCCCTTGTCCAAAATTTGTGCAGAACTAATAGGTTACTAGTTTTAAAATCAATGTCATTTAACTCTGGAATAAACAATATTTCATTCCTTCATGAATGAACATAAAAGTAAACATTGAATTATATTTTTTCATGTTTACACTCAATGTGATATCTTGGTTATGCTTTAGGTATTCAAACAAGAATGTGTCTGTTGTCTCGACAATAAATTCAGTCCATGGTAAAGACTCATTCACAATAAAATTTGTTAGTGCAGGTTATTTAAAGACACAAATATTATTGATGACTGTTAGAACCTTCAGAAGAAAACGAATTATGAGTTAGTTTTCTTGTGAAAGAATTTGTTCATTTCATAACAAACAAAAACAAAACCACATCATATATTCCAAATCTACCCATTTGATCATTTGATTCTATTTTTCATTCTGCTGATTATACTCTCTGTGTCACTTACTACTGACGAATTGGCTGGAGAGACACTTGAGGCTTTTCTTTTTAACATTTATCAATATTGATTTCTCTTAAGAGGCAGTCTGGCATGGTAATATGATAGCATGAGCATAAGAGTTACCTAGGCTTGAGTGAGAGTTCTAGCTTTAGCACTTACTAGCCTTAGCAACCCAACAACTTTAGGAAAGTTCTCTTATCTGCAAGATAATAATATGTGCCTTGCCTGGTTTTTGAGAGTATTACCTGGAATACTATTGTAAAAGTGTCTTGTGAGATATAGAACACTGGTTTTCGCTTCTCCGATATATGTCAGATATTTGTTTTGATAAGATTTTAGGAAGCTACTGCAGTGTATTATTTCCATCTTGGAATAGTAGCAGAATATTCCCCCTATTCCTTATGTCTGTGATCTGGTTTATGTTTCCTGTGGAACTAGCTGTCACCTCTTCTTTGGAAGGTCTGAGTTAGTCTTCTGTGTACAACATTTTGCTCTTACTCAATTATTCCAATGCTACAGAGTTTCTTCACTTATTTGAAGTTTAAGCCATGAAAATTTATACTCATTTGCACCTTGACTTTTGACTTTTGTCTGTCTCCTTGGGATTTTTTTTCTTTTGATTTTTCATTCTTGAATGATTTCCTCCATCCTGATTAAGTGCACTTCAAGGAAGATGTATATAGAACAAGAGGGAGAAAGCCATTCTTGTCAAACTATCAAATGGGTTGTTTGGGTCGTTTGTAATAGTTCATCTAAGAAAATAATTGGTAAGAAAGTCATAAAAATAGTTATGTCTATGGTATGTCTAAAGGCATATTAATGTACAAAATGTATTTGATATTATAATGTAGGGTGATAAATAGGAGAAAATGATACTTAGTGGGATGGAAGTTAAAATAAGGGATCTAATGGTTTTGCATCCAATTCTAATATTGGGGGTTGGTTTTCTGACACCACCAAACAATTCTTGGATACCAGCCTGGTGTCTGACAATTCAACTCAATTCTGACATTCATTATCTACCTGAAAATAGTGTCATATCCACAGATTAAGGGCTCAGTCCCACAAGACTGTCTCCTAACTCCTAACTTTAGAAACCAGTCACAAATCCGGGTTGTCACTTGTGCTTCTAACTGAATAGATATAAAATGGAATTTCCAATGATGACTTGCCCAACAACTGGGATAAATTAATTTGCTAGAGTGGCTTATAGAATTCAGAGGAGCATTTAATTTACAAGATTAAAGGTTTATTATTAAAGCATATAATTCAAGAACAGCCAATGGAAGACATGCATAGGGCAAGGTATGGGAAAATGGTGAAGAGATTCCATGTCTTGTCTGAGCACACCATTCTCTCCAAATCTCTCTCTCTCTCCCTCTCCTTCCCCTTCTGCCCCTTCCCCTGCTCACAATCTCCCTCCCTTTCAAAATAAATAAATAAAATAATTTAAAATCTTTAAAAAAGAAGTAAAGCTAACACTTTCCTATTTGTTAAATATAAAATATTTTGCTTAAATTTAATTTAGTTGATTACTAATAAGGATGAACATCTTTGTATAGGTTAATTGGCTTTTTTATTTCCTTCATTTATTTTTCATGAATTTTATATGGTTCGTTGCTATATATATATATTTTCTGGTTGAGTTTAAAAACTTTATATACAAACCAATGAAATACTTATGAAGATATTAATTTGCAAACAGTTTGTCATTTTCTTGAAAAATTTTTTATATGGCATTTTGTTATATACAGAGGTTTCGATTTTTAAGTATGAAATTAGATTTCTGCCTTTGGTGCCATGCTTAGGAATGCCTGCCCCCAATCATTTCTTGGTGAATATTCATCTACTGAAGTATAATGTTTGAAGGTGTTATAGAAAGCAGAATTTCTCTTTTTGTTTTTAATATTTTTGTCAAGGAAAGCAAACTTTGGATTAGAAATGTAAAGTGTAAATTAGAGAGAGAAAACAGATTTTCAGAAAGAGTAAAGAAGTTGGTTGAGTAACTTCTGCTTCTTTTGCCTTGATGACTCAGGCTCTAGCATTCTGGGACAACCAGCAAAAGAAACTAGAAAACCCCCATAATTTTGGTTTTCTTTGAGTAGTTTTGGAAGAATTAGAGCCAAAAGAATGGCAATGAACAAACATTGTTTTGATTTTCAAAAAGAGGCAGAGGAAGATTTTGCAGATGTTAGGCTAGTGGGCTTAGTTCAGGAAAATTTTTTTTAAATTTTTTTTTTATTTCTTATTTTTTTATAAACATATAATGTATTTTTATCCCCAGGGGTACAGGTCTGTGAATCGCCAGGTTTACACACTTCACAGCACTCACCATAGCACATACTGTACCCAATGTCCATAACCCCCCTCTCCCTCTCCCAACCCCCCCACCCCCCAGCAATCCTCAGTTTGTTTTGTGAAATAAGAGTCACGTATAGTTTGTCTCCCTCCCAATACCATCTTGTTTCATTTATTCTTCTCCTATCCCCTTAACCCCCCATGTGGCATCTTCACATCCTCATATCAGGGAGATCATATGATAGTTGTCTTTCTCCAATTGACTTATTTCACTAAGCATGATACCCTCTAGTTCCATCCACGTCATCACAAATGGCAAGATTTCATTTCTTTTGATGGCTGCATAGTATTCCATTGTGTATATATACCACCTCTTCTTTATCCATTCATCTGTTGATGGACATCTAGGTTCTTTCCATAGTTTGGCTATTGTAAACATTGCTGCTGTAAACATTCGGGTGCACGTGCCCCTTTGGATCACTACATTTGTATCTTTAGGGTAAATACCCAGTAGTGCAATTGCTGGGTCATAGGGTAGTTCTATTTTCAACATTTTGAGGAACCTCCATGCTGTTTTCCACAGTGGTTGCACCAGCTTGTATTCCCACCAACAGTGTAGGAGAATTCCCCTTTCTCTGCATCCTCACCAGCATCTGTCATTTCCTGACTTGTTAATTTTAGCCATTCTGACTGGTGTGAGGTGATATCTCATTGTGGTTTTGATGTGTATTTCCCTGATGCCGAGTGACGTGGAGCACTTTTTCATGTGTCTGTTGGCCATCTGGATGTCTTCTTTGCAGAAATGTCTGTTCATGTCCTCTGCCCATTTCTTGATTGGATTGTTTGTTCTTTGGGTGTTGAGTTTGCTAAGTTCCTTAGAGATTTTGGACACTAGCCCTTTATCTGATATGTTGTTTGCAAATATCTTCTCCCATTCTGTCAGTTGTCTTTTGGTTTTGTTAACTGTTTCCTTTGCTGTGCAAAAGCTTTTGATTTTGATGAAGTCCCAATAGTTCATTTTGCCCTTGCTTCCCTTGCCTTTGGCGATGTTCCTCGGAAGATGTTGCTGTGGTTGAGGTCGAAGAGGTTGCTGCCTGTGTTCTCCTCAAGGATTTTGATGGATTCCTTTCTCACATTGAGGTCCTTCATCCATTTTGAGTCTATTTTCGTGTGTGGTGTAAGAAAGTGGTCCAATTTCATTTTTCTGCATTTGGCTGTCCAATTTTCCCAGCACCATTTATTGAAGAGGCTGTCTTTTTTCCATTGGACATTCTTTCCTGCTTTGTCGAAGATTAGTTGACCGTAGAGTTGAGGGTCTATTTCTGGGCTCTCTATTCTGTTCCATTGATCTATGTGTCTGTTTTTATGCCAGTACCATACTGTCTTGATGATGACAGCTTTGTAATAGAGCTTGAAGTCCGGAATTGTGATGCCACCAACTTTGGCTTTCTTTTTCAGTATTCCTTTGGCTATTCGAGGTCTTTTCTGGTTCCATATAAATTTTAGGATTATTTGTTCCATTTCTTTGAAAAAAAAAATGGATGGTATTTTGATAGGGATTGCATTAAATGTGTAGATTGCTTTAGATAGCATAGACATTTTCATAATATTTATTCTTCCAATCCAAGAGCATGGAACATTTTTCCATTTCTTTGTGTCTTCCTCAATTTCTTTCATGAGTACTTTATAGTTTTCTGAATATAGATTCTTAGCCTCTTTGTTTAGGTTTATTCCTAGGTGTCTTATAGTTTTGGGTGCAATTGTAAATGGGATTGACTCTTTAATTCCTCTTTCTTTTGTCTTGTTTTTGGTGTAGAGAAATGCAACTGATTTTTGTGCATTGATTTTATATCCTGACACTTTACCGAATTCCTGTACAAGTTCTAGCAGTTTTGGAGTGAAGTCTTTTGGGTTTTCCACATATAGTATCATATCATCTGCGAAGAGTGATAGTTTGACTTCTTCTTTGCCAATTTGGATGCCTTTAATTTCCTTTTGTTGTCTGATTGCTGAGGCTAGGACTTCTAGTACTATGTTGAAAGCAGTGGTGATAATGGACATCCCTGCCGTGTTCCTGACCTTAACAGAAAAGCTTTCAGTTTTTCTCCATTGAGAATGATATTTGCGGTGGGTTTTTTGTAGATGGCTTTGATAATATTGAGGTATGTGCCCTCTATCCCTACACTTTGAAGAGTTTTGATCAGAAAGGGATGCTGTACTTTGTCAAATGCTTTTTTAGCATCTATTGAGAGTATCATATGGTTCTTGTTCTTTCTTTTATTAATCTGGAGGTGTCTTCACGTCTAAAATGAGTTTCTTGTAGGCAACATATAGATGGGTTTTGTTTTTTTTATCCATTCTGATACCCTGTGTCTTTTGATTGGGTATTTAGCCCATTAACATTCAAGGGAACTATTGAGAGATATGAATTTAGCACCATTATATTGCCTGTAAGGTGACTGTTACTGTATATTGTCTCTACCTTTCTGATCTACTACTTTTAGGCTCTCTCTTTTCTTAGAGGACCCCTTTCAATATTTCCTGTAGAGCTGGTTTGGTGTTTGAAAATTCTTTCAGTTTTTGTTTGTCCTGGAAGCTTTTTATCTCTCCTTCTATTTTCAATGATAGCCTAGCTGGATATAGTATTCTTGGCTGCATGTTTTTCTCGTTTAGTGCTCTGAATACATCATGCCAGCTCTTTCTGGCCTGCCAGGTCTCTGTGGATAAGTCTGCTGCCAATCTAATATTTTTACCATTGTATGTTACAGACTTCTTTTCCCGGGCTGCTTTTCGGATTTTCTCTTTGTCAGTAAGACTTGTAAATTTTACTATTAGGTGACAGGGTGTGGACCTATTCTTGTTGACTTTGAGGGAGCTTCTCTGCACCTCCTGGATTTTGATGCTTGTTCCCTTTGCCATATTAGGGAAATTCTCTCCAATAATTCTCTCCAATATACCTTCTGCTCCCCTCTCTCTTTCTTCTTCTTCTGGAATCCCAATTATTCTAATGTTGTTTTGTCTTATGGTGTCACTTATCTCTCGAATCCTCCCCTCATGGTCCAGTAGCTGTTTGTCCCTCTTTTGCTCAGCTTCTTTATTTTCTGTCATTTGGTCTTCTATATCACTAATTCTTTCTTCTGCCTCATTTATCCTAGCAGTGAGAGCCTCCATTTTTTATTGCACCTCATTAATAGCTTTTTTGATTTCAACTTGGTTAGATTTTAGTTCTTTTATTTCTCCAGAAAGGACTTTTATATCTCCAGAGAGGGTTTCTCTAATATCTTCCATGCCTTTTTCGAGCCCGGCTAGAACCTTCAGAATTGTCATTCTGAACTCTAGATCTGACATATTACCAATGTCTGTGTTGATTAGGTTCCTAGCCTTCGGTACTGCCTCTTGTTCTTTTTTTTGTGGTGAATTTTTCTGCCTTGTCATTTTGTCCAGATAAGAGTATATGAAGGAGCAAATAAAATACTAAAAGGGTGGCAAAGACCCCAGAAAAATGTGCTTTAACCAAATCAGAATAGACCCCAAATCGTGGAGGGGGGGAAAAGGGGATAAAAGAGGTTCAGAAAAAAAAAAGAAAATAATTAAAAAAAGAAAACAAATAAAGAAAAAAATATAAAAAAAGAAAGAAAAATATATATTAGATAAACTAGTCAAAAAACGTTAAAAAATAAAAGGGTAAAAGTTTAAAAAAATTTAGCAGAAGAAGAAAACAGAAAGAAAAAAAAAATTGAATAAAAATAAGATGGAATTAACTGCAAGACTAAAGAATCATGGGGAGAAAGCCATGAGTTCCGTGCTTTGCTTTGTCCTCCTCTGGAATTCCATTGCTGTCCTAGGTATTGAACCTGCTTTCCTTGGTAGATGAACTTCGTCCTGGCTGGATTTTTTGTTGCTCTTCTGGGGGAGGGGCCTGTTGTAGTGACTCTCAAGTGTCTTTGCCCAAGGCAGAATTGCACCGCCCTTACAGGGGCTGGACTAAGTAATCTGCTCGGGTTCGCTTTCGGGAGCTTTTGTTCCCTGAATGCTTTCTGTAGAGTTCCAGAGGACGGGAATGAAAATGGCGGCCTCCCAGTCTCCGGCCCGGAGGAGCCGAGAGCCCGGGGCCCCACTCCTCAGTGAGCCCCCAGAGAACAGCGCCCAATCACTCCCGTTTCCCCGGCCTCCAGCCGCGCTCCGTGCTCACCCAGCCTGCAACCGGTTCAAGGTAACCCCGATCTGAGAGCTCAGTCCTCGGCTCTGTCTCTGTAGCCGGCTTCCCCATTCTAATACCTGCGAGCTCTGCGACACTCTGACACCCCCGATCCTTCTGTGACCTTGTGGGACCTGGGGCCATGCTCATCCTGTGTGGGCTTCACCCCGGTTTAGCCTCTGGAGCAATGTCCCTCAGTGGAACAGACTTTTAAAAGTCCTGATTTTGTGCTCCATTGTTCCGCCGCTTGCCGGGAGCCGGCCCCTCTCCTCGCGGTCTATCTTCCCGTCGTTTTGGATTCACTTCTCTGCCAGTCCTACCTTTCAGAAAGTGGTTGATTTTCTGTTTCTAGAATTGCTGTTCTTCTCTTCGATCTCCCTTTGGATTTGTAGGTGTTTGCAATGTTTAGGTAAGTTATCTAGCTGATCTCCTGCTACCTGACATAGTCTCAGCCTGCTACTTCTCCACCATCTTGACTCCTCCCCTCCAGGAAAATTTTTAAAAATGTGTTATTAGAAGGATGCTTCTTGTGATCACTAGAAACCAGTGTGGGTTCACTAAAAAAGAACGAGCTCATTTCTGGGTTACATTAATGCTTCCAAGAGAGAAATTGTGTGTTTCTCACTACATTCTTATAGATATGATGGATAAATTTGAGTTGGACATTCATTTAGATAGATGTGTAACTGTTTTATGGAATAAACCCAAAGTAATGATTGATATATTAATTTGAGCCTAAGGGAAATAGGGATAAAATTCTTCCACTGGCTTTAAACTGTCCAAATTTTATCAATGACCTTAGAATAGGTATTTGATACATATAGAATTAGCATTAGATAAGTAGTAAGATTATATTGTGTAAAAGAATGAGTATGAAAATATAGGCAAGATATACTAAGATAAAATTAGATGAAAATCCAAATTAATTTTTTTCACTAAATGTGCAACTGTTAGATTGCAGAAATATGACTAAGAAGCTCATCCATGAATTATGTAGAAGATGTCAGTAACTTCAGTGTAAATCAATATATAGTCACTGAGAAAACCAACTCTGTTCATTGTTGCATTAGGAACATGATCATGTCTAAACTGAGGGAAGTGGTAGTCGTTCCTTATTTAATACTGGCCAAATTGCACATGATGTATTGTGGTGTCAAAATTAAACACAAATAAAGAGAGATTGATGCACAGTAAGAGATTCATGACCAGCATGGGGGAACTGGAAACCATGCATCAGGATGATGGCTGAAGGAACATGAGAAGAAAAGTGGAACTGCCCTCAAACATTTGAAGATCTATCATGTGGTGAACATAGAATTAAGTCCAATGGTGGTAGAGTTCAGCTCCACATAATGAAGAATTCTACAGAGTTCTTTTAAATCAGAGAAACACGTTTATTTATTTATTTATTTACTTGAGAGAGAGGAGGAGGAGCTGAAGGAGAAGGAGAAAGAGCCTCAAGCAGACTCCATGCTGAGTGTGGAGCCTGAGGTGGGGCTTGATTTCAGGACCCAGAAATCACAACCCAAGCTGAAACCAGAACTCAGAGGCTTAACCAGCTGCACCACCCAGCTGCCCTGAGAAGCAAGTTTTAAAGAATGGGCCAAACAATTACTCAGGCAGAGATGCTACAGAAGAATGAATAGTTTGCTCAGGATACCCTTTAAAATCTGAGATTCCAACTGAATAAACTTTTCATTTTCTCCAGTACACAAAAGCATTGAAAAGCATTTCTTTTTTTTTTTTGTTTTGTTTTTTAATTTTTAAAAATTTTTTTATTATTTATTTTTTCAGTGTAACAGTATTCATTGTTTTTGCACAACACCCAGTGCTCCATGCAAAACGTGCCCTCCCTATTACCCACCACCTGTTCCCCCAACCTCCCACCCCTGACCCTTCAAAACCCTCAGGTTGTTTTTCAGAGTCCATAGTCTCTTATCGTTCACCTCCCCCTCCAATTTTTTTTTTTTTAAATAAACATATAATGTATTTTAATCCCCAGGGGTACAGGTCTGTGAATCGCCAGGTTTACACACTTCACAGCACTCACGATAGCACATACCCTCCCCAATGTCCATAACCCCCTCCACCTCTCCAAACCCCACTTCCCCCCAGCAACCCCCAATTTGTTTTGTGAGATTAAGAGTCATTTATGGTTTGTCTCCCTCCCAATCTCATCTTGTTTCATTTATTCTTCTCCTATCCCCCTAACCCCCCATGTTGCTTCTCCATGTCCTCATATCAGGGAGATCATATGATAGTTGTCTTTCTCCGATTGACTTATTTCACTAAGCATGATACCCTCTAGTTCCATCCACGTCGTCGCAAATGGCAAGATTTCATTTCTTTTGATGGCTGCATAGTATTCCATTGTGTATATATACCACATCTTCTTTATCCATTCATCTGTTGATGGACATCTAGGTTCTTTCCATAGTTTGGCTATTGTAGACATTGCTGCTATAAACATTCGGGTACATGTGCCCCTTCGGATCACTATGTTTGTATCTTTAGGGTAAATACCCAGTAGTGCAATCGCTGGGTCATAGGGTAGTTCTATTTTCAACATTTTGAGGAACCTCCATGCTGTTTTCCAGAGTGGTTGCACCAGCTTGCATTCCCACCAACAGTGTGGGAGGGTTCCCCTTTCTCCACATCCTCTGAGGGGTGATGTTTGAGCTGAAAATTGGATGCTGAGATGGAGCCAAATGTCAAAAGTTGAGTGAGGAAAGCAGAGAGAGAGATAAAGAGCGTGAGGGAGAGCAGAGAGAAGTGGTGGGCAATCCTGGAAAGAGCTTGATGTGTTCAAGAAAAACAAAATTAACTGTGGTTGCGAATGTGGCATGAGATAAGTTGGACACGTAGGTGAAAGTTAGATCACGTAGGGCCTTCTAAGCCAGAGAGGATTTGGATTTTGTTCTCTGTGCTGTGTAATTAGCCATTTAAGGGTGTGAGTGGTTCATGTATGTGTAAGGAGGATTGGGGGTGATATATGTGGCATGCTCTGATTTATAGTATAAACATGTACTCTAGAGGATGGGTTATAGGGCACTAAGTATGGAAGCAGAAAAGGTAGTTAGGAAGTTATCACTGTGATCCAGAAGGAAAGGATGGTGGCTGGGGCTTGAGTGCTGACAGTGGGGACGGAAAGAAATGAACTGACTCTGTTCATTTGTTGTTCATATGTGTTGTAAGTAGAGCCAACAGAACTTGCCAATGGAGGTGTTGTTGTGGGTAAAGAAAAGAAAGAACCCCATCATTACTTTGAGCATGAAAGTCCTTGACCCAGTGCCTGGCATTGGTAAGCATTCAATAAATGCCAGTTTTATTAGAATTCTCATATATGGGTAATTAAAGTTATTTATGGTAAAATCCAAAACGGGGATACCATGGATTATGAAGATGTTTTGGCAATTTTAGTTTAATAGAAAAACTAAAATTCCTAGTGAATCTAATTCTGTAGTCTCAAATCTCTAGTTTTAAGGCAAATTTATAAGGTAATATATTTTAAAGATAAAATAGTGGATTATTCACCCTGTCTATTTGAGCAATGATTCTCAAATCATGAAGCTATAATATCAGAGTCTGGCAAAATGTGTGTATAGCTTGAAAAGTACATTCAGTACATAAAAGGACATAAGTTTATATCTGAAATAAAAAAGAAACCTGTTGCTTCAATAGCACAAATTATAAAAAAATAAAATTTAACAGAATCTTGTTTGGTGTGGATATACAGAAATCACCGTTATTCTCGATTGCGGCACTCTCTTGGGGGACAGTATCACACAACTTACGGATAGAGACAAAAATTATTAGTCATCTTTGCTCTGGAGGGAGCCCAAGGCATTCCTTCCCTGCCCCCGAAGAGACAAAGACAAAATGCCGTCATGAAGTCACACAGTGGTGTGCAATGTAGTCAAAGATCTCTCTTTTTCATGATTCATTTTCTTGCCTTTCTTATCACCCATGCTCTTGGTGTCTAGGAAGACTAGTTTCCTCCTGCTTCCTAAGTGAAGTCTTGGGGAGAAGTGTACTCTCTTTTTTTCTTTCTTTTCTTAACATTAGAGTAGAAAGATCTTGATAGCCAAAAATTACCAGATGATGCTAATAGTAAAAAGGTAATGGGCCAGACTGCTTAATGTCTATGTTTGTCTAGACCTTATTCTAAATGACCCAGAGGGATCCTTGAAACTCACAAGACACAGCTTAACTCAACAGAGAAAAGGAACTGATTTGGAGTTGAAACCTTGTTAATGATAGAGCACAATTTTACCTAGAAAGTTCTTGAGCCTTTTGTATACTGTAAGATTTAGAATCAGTCCTAGCTTTGAATGCCAGCTCA
Source organism: Meles meles (assembly GCF_922984935.1). Classification (NCBI taxonomy): domain Eukaryota; kingdom Metazoa; phylum Chordata; class Mammalia; order Carnivora; family Mustelidae; genus Meles; species Meles meles. Next base: position 150,933,198 of record NC_060066.1, on the reverse strand, counting down.
GCAACATTCTAACTGGGGCATTGAGCAAGTTACCTAAGCTCTCTGAGACTTAGTTTGTTCATTTAAAAAATGAGGATAAAATGAGCATCTTTAGGATTGTTGAGAGAATTCATTGACAAAATGAGTATGATAGCTCTTAGCACAGCTGTGCCTACTCCATAATGGGCACTCAGCAAATTGTTGCTATTATTATTATAACTTAACTAAGTTCTTTTTTTTTTTTTTTTTTTTTTTTTTTTTTTTTTTCTCATTTTATTTTTTTCAGCGTAACAGTATTCATTCTTTTTGCACAACACCCAGTGCTCCATGCAAAACGTGCCCTCTCCATTACCCACCACCTGTTCCCCCAACCTCCCACCCCTGACCCTTCAAAACCCTCAGGTTGCCCCAACCTCCCACCCCTGACTAAGTTCTTAGTTCTTTTTTGGAGTCAGGAGAAAATGACGCTTTCAGAAACTAATTGGAAGAAAAGACGTTATGAATCAGTTTAGAAGTAATGTATCTTATAGAGAATACACACACACACACACACACACACACACACACGCACGCACAAAAGGAGACCTTCAAATGGTGTATCTTAGGGAGCTTTTCTTTTAGAGTTATTCGTCTGGGTTATATTCTATTGTTGATTGAAGGAATAGTACTTTAGGGTAGAATCAGGAATTTCAACAACATATCTGGGTTTGATGTAAACCATCTTATCATCTTTTTTTTTTTTTTAAGATTTTATTTGTCAGAGAGAGAAAGGGAGAGAAGAGAGATCACAAGCAGAGGGAGAACAGGCAGAGAGGAAAGCAGACTCCATTGAGCCCCAATATGGGGCTCGATTCCGGGACTCTGAAATCATGGCCTGAGCCAAAGGCAGATGCTTAACTGACTGAGCCACCCAGGCGCCCCAACCATCTTATCATCTTAAGAATGAGCATAAACTATATGCTGGATAACTGAACATAATTTAAAAAAAGGAAAATAATAAACTAGGCATTTTCAGGGGGAAAAAAAGAGCATAAGATGATCTCAGAGAACACTTGTTACTTAAAAGAAGAAATGTACAAAGTTGTATATTTAAATATAAAAATATACAGAGATACTAGACTCAAAAAGACATTGATACTACATTTATTTATTTATTTATTTATTTATTATTTATTTTAAAGATTTTATTTATTTGACAGAGAGAGACAGCAAGAGAGGGAGCACAAGCAGGGGAAGTGGGAGAGAGGGAAGTGGGAGAGGGAGAAACAGGCTTCCCGCTGAGCAGGGAGCCTTATGTAGGGCTCCATCCCAGGACCCTGGGATCATGACCTGAGCTGAAGGCAGATGCTTAACAACTGAGCTACCCAGGCGCCCAATACTACTTTTATTTTAAGGTCCTAGAATGTTAGAAGACTGTAATACTTAGCACACTTTTCAATGGAGTGGCTCTTTGAATGTTGGCAGAAACTACTAGATGCCTACCAAAAGCTGTTCCATTTTTAGGAGCAAGACATAGAGTTGCAGAGCTGCCCTGTGACTTCAGCTTTCCTTCCAGGCTGTGGTTGGTTGGGTATGGTCATATAACCATGTCTCCAGGGAATATGAGCAGAAGTGAGTTGCGATACTCTCAAGCCTGGCCTATACAAACTTTCATATGTCGTCTTCCATGGGCTTTTTCATCGGATCCATGAGATGGCAATATCCAGAATGACTGGAAGACTTCTGTTGAAGACAGCAGTGCTCTTGGCAGCCCAGGGGAATGACCAGATAGAAAAGAACTACCACCTTTCAACCTATCAGTCCTGGACTTGAATGAGAAAACAAACAAGAAACAATGACAAAATTCCAATGTTTCTGAATTCTGGTATTCTGGACTTGTTTGCAGTTTGGCCTTCTACAGAAGGTCTACACTTTGACTTTTGGTCAAAGTGGTGTTTTATGTTAATTCTTTGAAGTTCACTGATCTGCGAATAACAGAGAGAGAAAAAATACATTTAAAATATTAGAAAAGTCATATCTTGAAACAAAGCAGACAGAAATGAAAATAGAATGAAATGAAAATTTAGACATGTTCTAAAAAGAAGGGGAATCAACTTTTAGAAATATAATTTTCTTCCATTGAAAAATATTCTAAAATTTTAATGTTCTCATCTTTTGGGTCAATGAACATTATTACCTATGAAAAGTGAAGAAGTCTCAACAAAGGCCAAGAATTCATTAAATGCAGATCCCTTGTCTAAAGGGATCCACACGTTTAGTTCATTCTCTGGCTCTAGTAGAAATGAAGTGGCCCCAATTTTTTAAACATTAAATATTACCCAGAGTAAATATTTTACTTTGATCACAGTCATAAAACTAAATATCAGACTACAACCCAAAGACACTGAGACAGGGATAGATTCATAGACTTATGTTTAGAATGAGTCACTTGGAAAGTTCTGGAAAAAAACCCACTTTCCACTTTCTCCTCTAGGATTTGGCTGTTAATCTGGGGTTTACATATGCATATTTATTTTACTAAGTAATTCATTTACAGACTCGTACTGAGCACTTACCATACGACAGGTACTGTTAAGAACTGGGCATACAAAGACCATGAGGCCTGGCTCTTTCTATCCAGGCATCGGCAGACCACCATGGGAAACAGGTGCACATTGCAGAGTACATTGGGAAAGGTCATAAAGAAGCTTGCAAAGCAAAGAGGCAAGTGATGTGGGCAAAGAGGCAAAAGTTAAACAAGCTATTGAATAAATTTACCAGATTAGCTTGATTCTTGTCCTGTTGTGGTTAATTTTCAAATTGATAACTAACAAAGAATACAACGTGGGCCATGCACAAACGTCCAGGCAGTTGCTTATAGAAATTTCTTTGACTAGCTATTTAGAACCAAAATAAAGTCGGTTTAAATACCTTCCAATAGAATGCCTATCAGTAAGATTTTTCTGAAGACTACAGTTACAGATGGCAAACAGGCATCCTGGGAACAAATTGACCAGTAGTGTGAGCTCCTCTTCCCTTGTTTAATTTAGTCATTGTCTCTAATGTTTTGAGGCCTCAAAGAACCACATGAGTCAATGAACCACATGTAACCAAGGACAGAAGGTTCTGATTGAAGGCTATTTTTGAGGGAGGAGGTCTTTCATAATATTAAAACAAAAGATTGAAGGACAGAACCTTAAAGATGAGAGAGAGAGAATTTCTTCATTTAGATACTACATGAAGTCTCAAGATACTAAAATGTACTTCCTCTTTCAACTTTTATCTACTCATAGAAATGCTTTGTTAACATGTAATGTACTTACCCTGCTAAAGGGCTTTTCGAGTTATTTATTGCTGTGTAATAAACCATACCAAAAGCTAGTGGTTTAAAACAACACTCTTCATTTTGCTTATAATCTGCAATTTGGGCAGGGCTTGGTAAGGATGATTTTTTTTTTTTTCTTCCCACATGATGCCAATGGGAATAGTTTGACTGTGGCTAGTGGATCAACTTCCAAGACCACTCATTTCATGGCTAACAAGCTGGTGTTGACTGTTGGCTGATAGCTTAAATGGGAAAAAAGTCTGGGGGCCTTCTTTCCTTTCCACATGGGTCTCCTCCTTGGGAAGCTTCAATTTTCTCAAAACATGGTATCTGGATTCCAAGAGCAAGAATTCCAAGAGACAGGAAGTAGAATTGCCGGTCTATTAAAGTTCTAGCCCAGACACGATTGCAGCTTTATTTCCATAATCTATTGGTCAAAGTTGATACAGAGCCTAGCCACATTCAAGGGGACATAGACCCTCACCTCTCTATTGGAGAGCTGTCAAAATATTTATGGACATCCTTATTCTTTCATTAATGCCAAAGCTGAGTCCTATTTCCTTTTTTGTTAAACATTATAAGACTCTTGGGACCAAATGCAATGAAAAGGAAGAGTCATATTACTGAATAAATGAGCAAAGAGAATAAATCTAGATACAGTAGGCTTTTGCATCCATAAATGGTTTTTGCTGCAGTTTGATTAACATTACTCTCCCCAAATGCTTTGCTCTTACTCTTACAGAGATACAGGGTCAAAGATAAGGGGTAAGAGAGATTCCTCTCAGCTCAAACTCAGTGACTTCACCATTCTAGGAATTTTTACTCTTGTCTTTTTTCTATGATTTTATCTTTGGCTAACTCCAGATTCTCATTTTGGTCTCTCCTATTTATTGTTTTGTGCTTATTTTTCATTCTCTGATGATTAGCTTTTTCCCTGTATTTATTTAGTCCATAGAACCAACTCTATCTTTCCCACCTTTCTTTTATCTTTCTTCATATCTACTGCTATAATTTAAATAAATAGCAAATGTGGTGGTTGTCTACTTAATGGTTGTTAATGGTGGTTGTCAACAATGGTTGTCTACCTAATCTGATCCTCAAAGAACATATTGAGAAGACAAATGATTGATTTAAAATGCTTTATCATAGGGAAAAACCAAAACCAAATGGGAATATCTTAACATCTTGAGCTAAAAATCATTTCCTGTTAGATTCATTTATTTTATGAGGCAACCTAATATTATACCTAGACACATATATACCTAGACACATTAAATGTACTTTCAGCTGTTTATTGGCATCTTGGAGATCCCTGCTAGTTTTATGTTTATTAGGACCTTAAGGACTCTTGGTCAGTTGCATCACAGCTCTTGCCCTCAGGGGGATCTTAAATTAATTTAAACATGAAATTAGATTGCTCTTAAATTAATATAAATATTAAAAACCCTTTAAAACTTTGAATAATTACCTTAAAGCTTTTCATTGATGATATATGCATTTTGGGATTCTTACTTTGGACTTAATTTACCAAAAATGATTTCACAGTTCATTTCCAAAGAAAAAAGAGGAAAAGCAACCAACTCAGCCAACTTTGTTTGTGAAACAATAGAGTCTTACTTCTCTTAAAAAAAAAAAAAGAGAGAAAAGTAATTTTCTTTCTGTCTCCATTTTTCTTATTTTTTTTTCTTAAATAACAAATAATACAAAAGCAAGAAAGATAACAAGTTAATAAGGTTATTTCACATCATTATTTGCTGAAGGTCAAGTTCTAGAAGTACATGTTCCTATTTTCTTGCTACTTATGTTCAAAATGGATTAGAACTCGTAATAGGGCTAAGATCCCTATTTGTTAAAAACATGCTCATATTATTTTTTTTTCTGGACAGTTTATACTCTGGCAGCACATGAGGCTATACTTGATTGGCTGAGCAGGGGAAAAAATACCTCTTTTTTGATCAAAGATTGGATCTGGGCCTGGGTCCTAATTAGGCTTAGTACTGACTGCTTGTGATGTAACTTAATGTAATAGGCAAAACTAAATATTCTCTTTGGCTAAATAAGATTATTATGTTAAATTATAGGAGAAAAAGTCATGTGTTAAACCATATATATTTTAAAATATAATGACTGAGGTAAGATTTTTTTGCTGTGATTGGTGAGGGGATCATTCATTCATTCATCAGAACACATTTATTACACATCATTTGAAGTCGTTTTGAGGCCTCTAATGGGGACCAGTACACACCTTCTTGACCAGGTTTTTAAAAGTGAATTCAACAAATGGTCAAATATTTATTGGCTGCCTGTTATGGGCTAAGAATCTTCTAGAAATTGAGATATAATTATTGAAGAAAGCAAATACAAATTTCTGGTCATGTGGTTGGTTACATTCTATTAAGAATAGACAGACGGAACACAAAGAATGCTCTTTATTAATAATAAAATTAGAAGAAGTGGCTCAATGTGAAACTTGAATTCTGGGATTAGTCAGACTTTCCTATACACCCATTCCCAGGCAGTGCTAGACTATGATAGGTCTCCTTCACAGGGGCAGGCCTGTGCTGCCAACAACTAGCTCCCTAGCGGAAGAAATGGGGAAAATGGCCAGTTTTCCCCAAGTTCTTCTGTCTGATAAGCCATTCCACCTCCCCTGGATGAAGTGAGTCAAGGAAAAAGTGAGGTAAATTTTAGGGGGTATTAGAGGTGTAGGGCAACCAGGTCCCCTTTTAAATCTACTTGTTTTTGGAGTGCCTAGGTGGTTCAATTGGTTGACCATCCAATTCTTGGTTTTTGGCTCAGATCCTGATCTCAGAGTCATGAGACTGAGCCGTCTAAGGCTTTGCAGTTGGCTCAGAGTCTGCTTGAGATTCTCTCTCACTCTCTGTCTGGCCCCTGACTTGTGTTTTCTCTCTCTCTAAAATAAATAAATAAAATCTTTAGAACAAAATATCTAATTGTTTCTTCTTCATTGTACATGATAGATGTGAGATCAAGGCTAGGGAAAGAGCAAGGGGCAGTAAAATTCCGTTCCAGAGAATCACACTGATAATAGCAATATTCAACAAAACATTTCCTTTTTCAGGTGAGATGAACTCTACAGTGTTAACCAAGCAGCTATGATCCATAAGACATTATACTGGGCAGCAACAGGGGAAGAGATATATCACAATGACACGTACCAGCCCTCGAGGACCCTTCATCTTGTGGGAAGCCAGACATACATCAATAACAAAACTATAGTAGAATTTGGAAAAAGTGCTTCTGGGAAGTAGTTTGACATGGGGCATCATGAAGTCTTCCTTTAGGAATGCATTTGAGCTAGACTTTGAAGTTCCAGATCAAATGTTATTTTTTCCACAGAGCCTCCTTGATTCCCACAGCAGGAATCAATCTCTCTTTCCTCTAAATTCCTACTGCGATCTACCTATCCTATCATCCCCTACTGTGCTTATTATTCTGTACTTTATCTACTAGTTAATTGTTATGAGTATTTTATTTCTCCTTTATACCATAAGCACATTAAAACAAGGAAGCATAGCTCACACACACTGGGTATTTGAGAAATATTTCTCAACCGAATGATCAGTAGACCTACAATGGAGACAGTCTGTTGAAATGATTACTACTATCCCTCTCCCATAATTTATTTTTCTAATGGAATTGATGTGGTGACATCTTCATGCCTCATCCTGTGTTTGATCATGGACACACGAGAAGCCATTAGAAGAGGTTACCCCAACCACTTGTTTATCTGCCTAGTCTATGTGTTCTAATGTCATTTACCCTGCTTGTTCTGTTCTGAGTATCTGTTATTTGTGGCCCTTCTTATAGAATAGCGAGAATTTCTACCAGAGTAACTGTATAGACCTTGATCCAGAGAGAGTCGAGAGCTGAATATTTTTGCAGCTGCCTTCTATGAACCATTTGATAGTATGAAACTCCATTATGCTTTTTCAACTCTTGTTATTTTATCTATAGCTCTTTTTGAGATTTTATGGCCTATGCATGGTTTGAATGGCACAAATATAATGCGAAACAGATTATAAGAGTGCAACTAAAATTTTTAGAGAGAAATTATCTGGAGCTGTTTCTTCTAAATTCTAAAGTCTATCACCATTAAGATAACAGTGAAAGATTTGCTGCAGTATTTACTCAGTGGCCCCAAATAATAGACAAACAATATTTGAATGCCACTCTAAAATCCCAAAGGAGGGTAAATTTTCAAGGGCTTGAATGTGTGGCTGAAGGCTTGGCGAGGCCAATAACTGGTGCTGGCAAAGGCAGAAATGCTGAAAACCCCATTTCCATGCTAGATTTCTTGCTGGTCTGGCTGTCTTTGTAAGTGTGGCTCTGGTCTGAGCTGGCAAAACTTCTCTGCGTTTCACTTTACTTCTGAAGTTCAATGTTTCAGTTGTGTGGTTTGGCTCCTGCTAGACTGTATTGAGGACTTTGGATGAAACTCCTTAGTTTGAGGCTGTGTGAATTGAATCTGATGAAAAGGCATTCTGAACAGCACTTCCTTTCTTTCCTTCAAGTTCCCCAGTCCCATGGTAACTGTCATTCCTACTCTGCCGGGGGTAGTGTTCTATTCTTGTTTTTAACTCACTGCTATAGTCTTCTTGTTAAAGAGATGTTTAATTGATTTTATAAAGATGCCTTACTTAGGGACTCTATGTCCTGATGGCACAGAACTCAAATCTCACTTTCCAGTGCAACAGTGAACATTTTCTGGGAAAGCTCATAATCCTGGGTGATTCTGTGGGACACTTAGGAAAACTCATTAGAGTGGAAATTATCCACCAGAGAGTAAATTTAGTAGGCCCGTGGTTTGAGTAGGTTAAGCTGCTCCAAATAAAGAACACAAAGAAATGCTCATCAGTATTCTCAGGCTTCCAAGGAATCTCTAGGTCTTTCTTGTATTTATGCCATTATTCAGTGTAAATTATGTGCCTGCAGTTGGCTGTACTCTAGAGCACTGGGCAGTTCTCAGCCAGGGGTGATTTTGCCCACTCGGGGGCATTTGCAATGTCTGGAGATACGTTGGGTTGTCACAACTGGGAGGGATGGGATTAGGAGCAAAGGACTGAAAATGGCATCTAGTGGATGGAGGCCAGGATGCTGTTAAACATCCTACAGTACACAGAACATTCCCCTACCCCTTGCCCTACAAAGGTTTATCTGACCCAAAATGTCAGTACTGCCTTGTGACATAACCCTACTCTAGAAGTAATTAATAAGCAATCCTGATTCTTGTTCTTAATGAATTTATATATTCTAGCTGGGGGGGGGGCAGAAAAGAATCAGTGGGACATTTTGAAGAGTCTTAATTGCAGTGAAGATGGTATTTCTCTGAAGGAGAGAGAGCAAGCCAGCTACTTGGATCCAACAGATACCTGAACCTTAGTGGGGTCATAGGAGTGCAAGCTAGTCCTCAATGTTGTAAATTCAGAAAATGAAACTTCAGCAGTTTGTCAAGGGCAATTGGACATCCGCATGGGCTTCTACCTTGCTGCAGTAGTCAATCCTTTAAATTTGCAATTTTTAATGTAGATATATATTCCTATGTTTCTTTTCAGTTAAATGCCATTTGGAGAAATCTATGAAGGAAGAGAATTTTCCCAATGGAACAGTCACAAAATTGAGAACGTATTCTTCAGTTCTTGGCTCTCAGGCTACATAGAACTTTATTGCCTGATATTTAATATATATTTAGCAATATTTGATACAAAATTTCGGACATTTACAGTGGTCAGACACTGCAAGGGCTCCCTTGGGTTTCACATGCTTATGTTTTGGGGTGCCTGGGTGGTGCACTCAGTTAGGTGTCTGACTCTCCATTTTGGCTTAGGTGATAATCTCAGGGTTGTATAATCAAGCACTGTGTAGGGCTCTGCGCTCAGTACAGAGTCTGCTTGAGGTTCTCTCTCCCTCTTCTTCCTCCCTACCCATTTGTGCTCTCTCTCTTTCAAATAAATGAATCTTTAGAAAAAAACCAAGAAACCCTAAATACTTATGTTTTAATGACAGGTATACTGTAAGCCTCTGCCTACACACAGCACTGTGGCATTAATAAGCAGGTGTTAAAGGAGCTGTGCAATCTGAAAATCTCCATCCTGTAGGCTGTACTAGCTTGAAGGTTATCATACCACATCTCTTAAGTTTTCTCATTATTCCCAGTACTACATTCCAAGTGCACTCCAGTACACTACTCCCAAGTTTTGCCACTCATTACCTTTTATCTACTACTATGGTTCTAGTTTCCTTTTTGGTCTTCTGCATATATTTCTGCAACCTAAAATAAACCATCCTCCCAAAGATTAATTTTGAACCCATTAGTCCTCTGTTCAAAACCTTCCAATTGTAGAGTACTGCCTACACAATAAAGTCCTAATCCCAGTCATCCCGCAACCTCCCTATCAGATATGTCTCTAATTTTTCTTTCGTTGTTTTCAGAGTTCTTCACACATCATATACTTTAGCAGACAGAACCACCTGCCATTTTCCTACATGTGCTGCCCTCTCCTGTCTCGGGTGTTTTCATTTGTCCTGTTCCTTGTGCAAGGTATATCTTCTGTACCCCATTATTGCCTGTACTTATCTTATTCTTTTTTCAAAGGTCACTTCAAATGCACTGCGCTCACATTTCCTCAGCTTGAAGTTCTTTGCTTTTTCTGAACTTCCTTCTCCCTTTTTTTCTGTCACACAAAGTACTCTTGCTCTTGATATATTAGCTATATGTTATTCCTTCAAGTAAAAAAAGAAACCTACATGAGAAGGAAAGATGCAGCATGATGTAGGGTTGTGCTTCTCAAACTTCAATGTACATACAAATCACCTGGGATTTGGAATTCAGTAGGTATGGGCTGAACATGTGGTTCTGCATTTTTAACAGGTTTCTTTTTTTCCTCCTTTTTTTTTTTTTTCCATGTTTAACAGGTTTCTACAGGTTTCTAGGTTGATGCTGCTGCTACTGCATGGGCCACACTGTGAGTAGCAAGGGTGAATAGGATTTGGAATAATGCATATGAGCCCAAAGGATAGCCATTGCCTAAGTCTGTTGCAGGTTAGTTGCAAATAACTAGCAGGTTCCACTGTGCTGACCAGATCTTCTAGGATTTGAATATTACAGTTTTGGGTTGCATTTTTGGCCCCTTCTAGGATTTGAATATTACAGTTTTGGGTTGCATTTTTGGTGTGGTCTTATGCAAGTCAGTTAATTTCCCTAAACATTAGCTTCACCTTTTGCAAAATGAGGGTAATAACATGCTTGTCAATCTTTGCTGTCTCTAGCCGCTAATTACTTCCTGTCTACTAGCTCAGTCCTCTTAAAGGTATGGACAGTTAGAGGTAATTCTATATCTTATTTTGGATCCCCTCTCACTTATTAAGAGTGGCTTGACAATGGTGCTTTGTGGTTTCTATGATTAGTGTCTGGGTTGGGGCAATCTTGGTACAGGGGGCACTTGGATAAGTTTTGGACTTCAGTCTTTTTACCTAATCTTTATCATGGGTGACTTCAGAGGGTCTTCTTTCCTGGCATCTGACTTTCACCTAGACACCTACTGGGACAGTAGCCTGACTTTTAACTCCTGTCACTTAGTTATGGCCAATCCCTTGCCCTTAGGGCAAGCCCTGCTTCTGCTCTTCTTTGTACCAACTGGAATGGATCTCCTTGCTCTTATGCTGAGGCCTGAGTTGCCTACACTTTGACACATCAAACTGTTCTCAGTGCTATTCATGTATTAATTCATTTAATTATCACAGTGATAGTATAAGGTAGGTTCTATTATCCCCATTTTATGGACGAAGAAATGAAGATTCAAAGAGGTCGAGTGATTTGCTCAAAGTTCACAGTAAGTAGGGGAGACAGAAACTGCAAGACACAATTTCTTTTTTTTAAATTAATTTCTTTTTATTTTTAAAATAAACATATAATGTATTTTTAGCCCCAGGGGTATAGGTCTGTGAATCGCCAGGTTTACACACTTCACAGCATTCACCATAGCACATACCCTTCACAATGTCCATAACCCCACCACCCTCTCCCTACCCCCATCCCCCCAACAATGCTCAGTTTGTTTTGTGAGATTGTCTCTTATGGTTTGTCTCCCTCCTGATCCCATCTTGTTTCATTTATTCTTTTCCTACCCCCCAAACCCCCCACATTGCATCTCCACTTCCTCATATCAGGGAGATCATATGATAGTTGTCTTTTTCCAACTGACTTATTTTGCTAAGTATAATACCCTCTAGTTCCATCCACGTCCTCACAAACGGCAAGATTTCATTTCTTTCAATGGCTGCATAGTATTCCATTGTATATACACACCACATCTTCTTTATCCATTCATCTGTTGGTGGACATCTAGGTTCTTTTCATATTTTGGCTATTGTGGACATTGCTGCTATAAACATTCAGGTGCACCTGCCTCTTTGGCTCACTACGTTTGTATCTTTAGGGTAAATACCCAGTAGTGCAATTGCTGGGTCATAGGGTAGTTCTATTTTCAACTTTTTGAGGAACCTCCATGCTCTTTTCCAGAGTGGTTGCACCAGCTTGTATTCCCACCAACAGTGTAGGAGGGTTCCCCTTTCTCGGCATCCTCGCCAGCATCTGTCATTTCCTGACTTGTTAATTTTAGCCATTCTGACTGGTGTGAGGTGGTATCTCATTGTGGTTTTGATCCGTATTTCCCTGATACTGAGTGATGTGGAGCTTTTTTTCATGAAGACACAATTTCTAATTGAAAACTCATTTTACTCCTTTCATTAATAACTGTGCCACCTACTACAGAGGACCCCTGTGGATCCTCGAGGAATCCAAATCAGTATTTCTTCCCCTTTGGTTGATAGTAGGGGTGATAGAAGCCACCCTGAACTCCTTCAGGAGGTTTTGTGGCTGGTGTGCTGTGCCCTGAGAATGCTAAACCTTTTTTCACTTTGCTATAGCATGATGCCGTAGATTGATAGAGGAAGGGGACAGTATTACCTTTTTGTTGACATTTCAGAACTAACAACAGCTTCTTGAGAACTTGCAGTTGTGCAAATCACCTTGCACTGGAAAACTTTGCAAAGTGAAACTAGAAGTGTTTGAGATTTAAAGTAGTCTCATTTTAGTTAAATGCTCTAACAGATGGCTGGTTTTATCCAGGGCACCACACAACAGCATCATTTAATACCTTTTTCCTTCCTCTTTCCCCTTTCACTTTTCTTGCCATTATAATTTATTCCATGGACTAAATACTTAGGATTCTGTTATAGGCACATGAAAGAACTGACTCCTCAGTTTTTCAGGGTAAGATAGTTAACTCTTCCAACTTAATCATTTTTCACTTAATAAGTTATTTCTTATTTATGATCTATAATAAATAGGTGATAATATTTTAGCTTCATTTTAAAAAAAGATTTTATTTATTTCTTTGTTCGGGGTGGGGACAGGCACACCTGTGCTGAGCACAGAGCCAAATGTGGGGCTTGATCCCACCATCACAAGATCACGAATGCAGCCAAAATCAAGACTTGGATGCTCAACCAACTAACCACCCAGGTGCCCCAGCTCCATTTTTATTGTGGTAAAATAGACATAACTTGAAATTCATCATTTTAACGATTATAAAGTATAAAACCCAGTGGCATTTAATACATTTCTAATGTTGTACAACCATATAGTGCTATAGGAGTTCTGTATCATTTCATCACCCCTGAAGGAAATCACATAAAGCAGTGACTTCCCATTCCCCATTCCTCTTGGCCCCTGGAAAACACTGATCTTCTCTGTCTTTATGGATTTACCTATGAAGGATATTTCATGTAAATGAAATCATACAATATGAGCTGTTTTGTCTGGCTTTCCTCAGCTTTCACATAGTGTAATGCTTTACAGGTCATGCATGTAGTATATACCAGTAGTTTCTTCCACAAAATGGCTGAATAATTATGGTCCATTGTATGGATATACCACATTTTGTTTATCCATTAATTAGTTGATAGACATTTGTGTTTTTTAAATACTCTATCTTTACAATGTATTTTGAAATCAGGAAGTGTGATGCGTCCAGCTTCATTCATTTTTCTTTCTTTTTTTTTTTTTTTTTAAAGTAGGCTCCACACCCAGTGTGGAACCCAGCATTGGGGCTTGAACTCATGACCCTGAGATCAGGACCTGAGCTGAGACCAAGAGTCAGATGCTTAACCGACTGAGCCACCCAGACACCCATCTTCATTCTTTTTCCTAAAGATTGTTTTGTCTCTGCTTCTCCTACCTCTCTCCATGCAGCCCTTGTATCTTTTGTTGTGGACGTGCTTTTCATCTAGTTTTTGGGACTTTTTTTCAGAGGAAATTGTTCTTTAGGTAGCTGTAGATTTGTTGTGTCTATGGGAAGAGCTGGGTTCAGGGTCTTCCTGCTGTGCCATCATGAACCATCCTTTCTAGTTACTCTTCTATTTGCCAACTTCTATGAGAGTCCTGATTGTATTAATTTTTTTTTCTTTTTGCTGAGGATGGTAGTGTTAATTAAGATTCATGCATACTCTGTCTACTGAATTGCTAAAATAGCTTATGGCTCTAGATCTGTTATTGTGTGAGTTGACAATGCAGTCTTGTTAGTCTGGTCATATCCCTGGGGCAGAAATGATCCCTCTGTCTCTCTTGTGTAACTCTCTGAAGTGCTTGATGTTTGGGTATACATATCAAGTGGTGAGGGCTGAGGCAGTTTAACATGCTGTTGGCTCTCAACCACTGGGGAAGTTTGGCTTCATATTCCAAGCTGATTTTTCTCAAGTATTTTGGATTCCTTGTCCATGATGCAGCTTGGTGTTCTCATTAAATGGAAATTTCCCTTGACAGATGGATACAATTTTTTTTTTCGGACAGATACAATTTTTTTTCAGATGGATACAATTTTATTGCCACTGACCTATTTATGATTTTTTGAGAGTGTCTTATAGGAAATGTGGAATTGTAACAAAGTTAAAGAACTCCTAGTTACCCAAACTACTCAAGATTATTTAGAACTGTTTAAATCCATGGAGGGGGAGAGGAGGGAGCTGTTAAATTCACTGGTAAGTTGGTGATTATATAAATAATATTAAAGCTTCTATTAGTGCTACTCCATTAGTTTAGGCAGTACACATATCCCCATGCAGACAACTGATATCTCATATTATTTTTTTTTTTTTAATATTTTATTTATTTATTTGACAGAGAGAGAGATCACAAGTAGACAGAGAAGCAGGTAGAGAGAGAGGGGGAAGCAGGCTCCCCACTGAGCAGAGAGCCCGATGCGGGGCTCTATCTCAGGACCCTGAGATCATGACCTGAGCTGAAGGCAGAGGCTTTAACCCACTGAGCCACCCAGGTGCCCCTCTCATATTCTTAAAAAAAAAAAATTGTCATAGCTTCTCCCTGGGACCTTTCTTTGATACTTTGATTCTTACGGATCCCTGCCTACTTCTACCACCCCCCACACCCCTGCCCATAACACTTTAACTATTATACTCCTGGCTTTAGATAGACAAAGTTTCTTGTTTTCTGGTTGTTTTGTGAATGTGCCTCATGTCCTCAGTGAAGGATAATGAATACTCCTTGAAGGTTGCATTTTTATTTTGGTGTCTTACCATGTCTAGCATGGTGTAAAACATAAAGTATACTCTCCATAAATACTTTTTGAATTGATTCATCTAGCTGGACACATAGCAAAGCATATATTCTCACAGGAGATTTTTGACAAGACAAAGCCTCTTCCAAAAGTCAATTTCTTTGAAGGAATCTAGGAGAAAAGACATTGAAACAACAAGACTGAATTCAATTAATTTGGATCTTTGAGAGGTAGAAGGTTTTGATAACCCTGGATAATCTACTAAAAACCCATTTCTTGAACATCTCTTAAAAATATACTCATTAGGGGGCACCTGGGTGGCTCAGTTGTTAAGCATCTGCCTTCGGCTCAGGTCATGATCCCAGGGTCCTGGGATCGAGCCCCACATTGGGCTTCCTGCTCAGCAGGAAGCCTGCTTCTCCCTCTCCCACTCCCCCTGCTTGTGTTCCCTTTCTCTCCGTGTCTCTGTCTGTAAAATAAATAAATAAAATCTTTAAAAAATATATACTCATTAGATTTTCTGCCTTAGTAAGTGTATAAAATACATGTAAGTGAATTTTTTTTAAAGATTATTTATTTATTTATTTATTTGACAGAGAGAAAGAGATCACAAGCAGCAGAGAGGTAGGTAGAGAGATGGGGGGAAGCAGGCTCCCTGCTGAGCAGAGAGCCTGACACGGGGCTTGGTCCCAGGACCCCGAGATCATGACCTGAGCGGAAGGCTGAGGCTTAAGCCACTGAGCCACTCACGTGCCCCATGAATCTGTTTTTGATCATTAACTTTTTTCTTAAAGTTCAGTTAGTCTGATGCCCACGAAGAAACTGAGGCTCACAGAAAGTAAAGTCATATATATCCCACAATTTAAAAAAAGCGTATCCTTGAATGAATGATTAATATTAAGAAATTAAGAGACATGTTTTCATTCCTTAATTTTACAAGTATTTATTGAGTGTCTATAATGAGCTAGACTTTGCCATCTTTTTATTGTAAGGGTTATATTTTTGTGGTGGAAAACAGACCATAAATGATGAACGTAATAAATAACTAAATTATTTTCTACATTAGAAGGTGATGATCATAGAGAAAAGACGAAAATAGAGGTATAAAAGGTTTTTTTTTTTTTTTTTTTTTCTGCCTCTGAGAGCAGAATGCAGTATTAAATAGATGACAGGGTACAGGTAATATGGATTATAGTTTCAGAATACAGGTTACATGTACTCATTCATTTGCTAATTTAACAGATATTTATCGAACACCTACTATATTTAGTCACGTGTCGGGAGCTAGAAAAAAGGGACCATAGTCCTTGGTCATGCGGAGCTTGCATTTTAATGTGGGAGCCATATGTTTAATAAATCCACAGATACATATATGATTATACTTCATGTTATACACTATGAAAAAAAGTAAATGGAAGGGGCCTATTTTATGTTAAAGACTGAGGAGAGCCAGGCTGTCTGAGGTAGAAATGGGGGCTTGTAGAACATAGAATATGGAGCATAACTGGAGGGATGGTCTAACAGAGCAAAAAGCAGTGCAGATATAGAAATGAAAAAAACGAATGGCAAGAATTCAGGTGTGAAGGATTGCTCATGTGTATTTGTGAAATGAGAACAACTTAATTTTCAGGATAGAGAATTTAAAATTTACTCATTTGTGGGAGAGGTCTGGGTGTTTGGCTCTTCACTTGGTCTTCCTTCCATCCAGAATTCTGTCAGTGTCTGAGATGTGGAGTAAGAGCTGCCCTATGACCTAGAGACCAGCGGCAGGGGATAAGTAAACTGTATGGCATCTCTATGCTTTACTCAGGGGGATCATGCCTGGTGAGGAAGCACTCCCTACACTACTTTGGGCTGGGTACTTAACTCCTCTGAACCCCAGTCTTCTCTTCAGAAAACAGAGATCGTGGGGCACCTGGTGGCTTAGTTGTTTCGCATCTAACTTGGTTAAGATGCTCAGGTCATGAGCTCAAGGTCTTGAGTTTGAGCCCTGCACTGGGCTCTGAGCTCAGAGCATAGGCTGCTTGAGATCCTCTCTGTTTTTTTTTCCCCTCCCCTGCACTCCCTTCTTAAACTAAATAAATCTTAAAAAAAAAAAAAAAAGAGAGAAAAAAAAAGAAAGAAAAAGAAAACAGAGGTAGTAACAGAATGCTGAATCATTAGCTAAAGGCTATTTTCTTTGTTGTATCCCCAGTAATTCACATGGTGTCTGGTGCACAGTAGGTAAGAAATAGTCTTGGAGTACATAAGTAAATTTGTGAAGAATATGGAGGAAAGCAATTGGTTTTATATTTTATACCCAAATGCAGCAAGTTCAGTGCCTTCCTTTCTCTAAAAAGAGCCATATCAAGAACTAGATGGCTTGTTTGATCGGCTGTCTGTCTTTGTTGTGTCCTATGGGGAGGTCTCATTAAAAAAGGGAAGGAACTCTGTTTCTCTTTCCACTCATGTCTATGAGAAGAACTTGAAAAATCTAAGTCCTTGGTCTCTTAGGACCTTATAAAGAATCCAAGTGGCTTAACAGATGTGAATAGCTCTGGAAAATTTTAAACACTGAAGTCAAATGGTGTGTCTTGACTTTCTGAACACCGTTCTTAAGCTGTTGCTGCCTTACATACCATGAAGACCTCCCCTAGGAAGCCAGTAAAATCTGGGCCCAAAGTGTTTCCTCATCTCACCTCATACAGAGCTTGCCAGTTTCCCTTCAACTGAGGAACTGTCCTTAAAGGCTCTGAGAAGGGTGTGTGTTTTTAAGTTTCTCTTTAAAATGTCTAATAGTCCTTAATATCCCACTTGAAGTTTGTGAAGGATATAAGAAAGTGCAACTGGCTGTACTTGACCCTGTTTTTGCTTATATAATTTGTAAGGGCCGTCCTACTGCAGTTTGGCATAGTTTTGTATCGTCAGTCAGTAGTTATGTGACACTTTAAAATGGAGAGTGCTTTCCAGCCATTTATTACAGAAGCCTCTGTTATCAGTGACAAATAGTTCTGGGAGGCTGTTCATCACAAAGATCTGTCTGCTTTATGGTTTCAGTTAAAACATTAGAGTTTGCCAACACTCTCCAAGAGGCATATTCAGTACAATAACTTTCTTTTTTTTTTTTGCATTGTCATGGAGTTTTCAAAACTCTGAGTAAAAAATTGGTTCTTTTGGTGTGCATTTTCGTATTGGACAGAGAAATGGTGTGGAGATATTACTGGAGGATTTGATCAATTCTAGAATGGAAAATTATGGAACCTCTTTTTAAGTCAACTATCTGGTAAAATATGGAAGTTTATGGACTTGTTTAGGTGATTGTTTCCCAAGAATAGCATAGCATTTAAGCTTTGGAGTCAGATAAGCCTGGGTTGAAATATTTTTCCCATTACTTATTAGATGACTAAGTGAGAAGGGACAGTCAAATTGCTGACATTAGATTTCTCACTTTGATCTTGGGCAATTATTCTACTTAATGGCCCTGAACCTGGCTTTCCTCTGTTGTAGAAGAGGGATGATGCTGTTCTTTTGAAGCGTGATCCTCATTGTGAAACCCGGAACGGTGCCTGCCTGTGGGATACCTTTGCCCAGTGGTTCTTCTTTCCTCTCTTGTTCTTCTCTTACTGTCTGCCATCTCACAAAGAAATAGCAATAACAAAAAATGTTAAGTAGTAAAGGAAGTCAAACGTTAAAAAAAAAAAAAGAAAGAAAGAAAAAGTAATCTTCTGGTTGGAAACCTTCCCAGACAGCCAGTTTTCTTGCTGGAAGTGCGTTTCTACTTTTCTCCTTGAAAATTAGTATGGGAGAAATTTTTTTCTATTATAGACCCCATCATGGTAGGAAGCGTAGTGTTTAACATTCACAGGCGACTTCCTAAATTCTTGGTATGCAGAGAACACTGTTGGGGGCTCTTAGGAATGGAATTTGAAGGACTCCGGAAAGGGACAGGTCACACAAAGGATATTCCATACACTCTGCACTCAGTGGACGTGTAAACTGACCCAGAACTCCTCTATGTCAAGACTTAGGAGGCGTCTCTCTAGAGCTAACTGGGTTCTCCATAGGAAATAGGGGTGCCACAGCTGCATCTTGAGGTTCATATGCCCACTCCTTATTAAATTCCACTTCTCTTCTCACTGACCAAAACTGCAGGGGGCTGGGCCATTTCTGTCATAAGACACAAGGGAAAGCAGAATTGGCTTTCTCTTTTGGGACAATGAGTCAGACCTCAGAAATAGATTCATACTTTTAATAAATATATCAAGTAACTATGATATAGTAGTCCTCTCCTGGGTCCCAGATAAATAGAACTAAAGGAGACACATGCCTTGCCTTCGAGTTTCTTCCATTACCTACAAAAACTTACATAAGATTTATGTTTGTATTGGGCATGGTAGGAGATGAGGTCAGAGCATGGAGAACTCTGTTGGCCTCACTAAAGAAGCATGGCTTGCCTTTTGTCAGGGTAGGGTTTGATAAGAGGAATGGTTTGCTTGGGTTTTCAGTTTCATCGCAGTGTCCAGGAGACAGAAAATCAGGGTCTCCTGGTGGCCCACAGGGCAGTAGCAAGGGCTCAGCAAGCCTTGGCTTCCTATCCTGCTTTTCTCATTTGTGAAGTGAAGGTTTTAACACCTACTGACAGAGAGGTTGTGGAGGTGAAACGAAGAGTGTGAAGTGGCAGCTTGCCACCAGTGTGACCACCGATGGCTGCTGGCTACCTTAGTTTCCCCACTGGGATCAGTCTCTGGAGCTGAGCAAAAGGGAGAAGCACAGTTTGAAGAAGGAAACATTCACTTTTCTACCATCTCTATCTCCCTTTGTGTCTAAGGAAACAACCATTGTCCTGGGGAACCCTATCAATGAGAAGTTCCCTCCTCTCTCAGGCCCCTTCATCTGCTGGTCTCAACAGCCAGTATTTTCTTAAAAATGATAGTCTATAGTAAAATCAATTTAAAAAAATTGACTCTTGGGGTGCCTGGGTGGCTCAGTGGGTTAAAGCTTCTGCCTTCACCTCATGTCATGATCTCGGGGTCCTGGGATTGAGCCCCATGTCGGGCTCTCTGCTCAGCAGGGAGCCTTCTTCCCTTCCTCTCTCTCTCTCTGCCTCTCTGCCTACTTGTGATCTCTGTCAAATAAATAAATTTTAAAAATCTTAAAAAAAATTGACTCTTAGAACACTGAAAAAATAAAATAAAAAAAACTGTAGTCATTCAATGAATGAATGAATGAATGAACAAATGAACCAACAAATGGCCTTTTAGCCTGAGCTCTGTTTTTGTTATGACCTAGGACACCCTCCTTCCTTGAGTCTATTTTGCAACCTCTAACTGGCCATTAGACTGTGGTCTGACAGGTTTGTTTCAAGAATTCAATTAGTTCATGCATGTGAAGCCCTTCCAACATTCTAATGAACAATAGAAATATCTTTTTATTGTCATGTATCATATCCCCAAAAGGTGCCCAGCATAGGAGGCCTTTGGCTGAATGTTGAAAGGATAAATGGTGTCTGTTTGATTTATTGTCCCATATCTTATATCAAAAATTTGCCTGCCAACAGGTACCCAAGGGTGGTAGGTTCCCATATGGTATGTGGTGTTATTGGTTCTGATGAACTGTCTCCTTTTGGTATGTGTTTGGAGTTCATCAGTTTTCTCACAGTTTTGGATCCTGACACTGCTCCTGTTGGAGGTGGCACTTTCCCCTGCTTCCCCATCCTACCTGACCAAGCTGAGATTTCAGAGCTGTCCCTATCCACACACAGACCCCATCTCCTTGGAGGAATCACCAACTCACTTGTTCAGGGGAACAACATGCATGAGTACAGCAAAGGCCAGTTAGAACAACAAGCAGGGCTGGAACTCCTTAGGTGGGGTGACAAGTTGACTCTAGTCCTCCTGGCCTGCTGGAGGAATTAGTGGGACTCCTGAATTTCTGGTGCACCAGAAACCGTGCACGAATTTGACTGTCATTTGTTTTTATCAAGTCCCTCTTTTAAAGTGCAGGTATCCTTGAAGGGCAAATCCTGATGGTCATTCACACCCAGAGGAAAATGAATTTCGTTATATAATTTTAAAACAAAAAAGTTAAATGGGTGGTGATCTGAAAATAATTTCCATACTGACTAATGTTGTAGTGTTCCTAATTTCCTTAATTTAAATGTTGCCAAGAAGGAATTTTATTGGAGGCCAGTACATGAAACAGCTTATGATTAAATAAAAATAATGCCTCGTAAGAAACTTTCTGGAAAGCCTGGTTTAGGAAAATTTCAAAGTGACATGGCAAGGTATATCAGTAATTACTGAATTTAAGCAAAGGTCTTACCATGATAAATGGCTGGTTGACAGGCAATTACGTGAAATGTGTACCATTTGAGTGGCATTGCTAATGATATGATTTGTAATAATGGCTGGCCCGTTCGATTATATCATTATGGATTATGTCATTCCATTACACTTTTAGGGTAACTATGAAGACAAATTTTCTTTTATAAGAATCATTGAGTGGATTAATTGGGGACTTCCCGTGGCAAGGAGCGTTATAATGCATGCATGCAAATATGAGGTTTTAGCTTTGCAATAGAATTTAAAGTAATTTGGCATAATCTTAGCTACTTCATGACTTACCAGGGTGAATTTGTCAGATCTGGCTAGCTGGGTTTGCATACCCCTCCTCCTTCATCTCTTTATGGGTACTTTTTACAAAGTTTGTGTTCAACATAGTTGGTCCTCAATTAAAGGAAATGACTTTCCAAACAAGAAAAAGGTTTTTCTTTGATCTTGTATATGAGAAGCTGTGCTCCCTTTCTAGAATTAACAAAAAAACTCACTATGGAAACAAATGGACTAACAAGGGGACACTTTACCAGATCAGGAAGGAGGAACTGAATGCACATTTGAATGCCATTGATGGGACTGACAAAAATGATTACTGATAGTTCCATGGACTAAAGAGAGTGATGTGGGTGGAGTGTGAAGACATAGGATTAAGAAGGGGAAAGAAGGACTTAGAGAGAATTTGGGATAGTTTAGTCAAGACTGGAGACTTAGATCATCTCTTGCAATTTATTGTAATTACTTGTGTAATAAATGGCTATGAATTGTTTGTGACATGCATGCTGTAAGAAATATCATATTTCTCTCTAATAAAGTCTAGCTTCCACTTCCTTTTCCAAGATTGTTAAGAAGTACAAGTTTAGATATTTTGTGAGATTCCTTCTTCCTCCTTTGGGTTGAGTTAGGTCCCTGGGGCTTATGCAGTCCAGGACAAAGGGAGAAGAAGTCAGGGGTTTGTTATGGTGGCCATTGAGAGGTTCCTGTGCCAGGCTTTATGTGGTTCTTTCAAAGACAGGGATGCTTCTGGGTCCATTCACTTCATGCCACGCTCAGTTTTTGAAGCCAGACTGCTTTGTGCTAACACCTTAGTCATCCTTGTATCCTCTCCCATCGAGGTGTCCTGCCACAACCAAGGTGTTGGATATGGACTGGTTCTAATCAGCCTTCTCCCCACCCCTTCCTTATTCCCTCCAGGCTGTCCTCCTTTTTGAACTTAGAGTTTAGACTACTCTGCCTCTTCTCCAGGAAGCATTAGCCTCTGTCTGTCACTCTCTCAGTTTACCAGGCTCTTCCAGGGCCTACACATTTAAGTATACAACCGTCAGTAAAGTTCCTTAGACAAGGAGCTACAAACTCGGGAATACATAAATCTGTTTCTATAAAAAGAAAATCTTTATTAAAAATAAAACTACCCTACAACCCAGCAATTGCACTACTGGCTATTAACCCCAAAGATATAGATGTAGTGATCCAAAGCATCATTTATGTCCCAATGTTTATAGCAGCAATGTTCACAATAGCCAAATGATGGAAAGAGCCCAGATGTCCATTGACAGATGAATGGATAAAGAAGATGTGGTATATATATGTATGCAATGGAATACTACTCAGTCATCAAAAAAATGAAATCTTGCTCTTTGCAAAGATGTGGATGGAACTAGAGGGTATTATGCTAAGTGAAATAAGCCAATCAGAGAAAGATAATTATCATATGATCTCACTCATATATGGAATTTAAGAAGCAAAACAGAGGATCATAAGGGAAGAGAGGAAAAAATAAGAGAAGACGAACATAATATATAGGCTAAAGGAGAAATCAATCCCTGAATCCTTTATTGATTAACAATAACTTAATTGTGACTATAGTCACAGATTACCAAGAGAACTTCTATTTGCCCTAAAGGAACTTGTTTTGTCAGTTGCTAAACTTACATTTTCTGTTTCAGATGCTCGAGGATCTAGCAAAAAGGAAGTATGTGCTAAAAAATTTTCAGTATTCACATGTTCAAAAGTATTTCATGACTATTTGTTGTGTTCAAAGGTATAAAAACTTGTAGGAGGTCATTGCGGCAATCTGGTGTGGGTGAGGGTGGGAGGGTAGTGGCGGCGGGGGCTATAGGAAGGAGAGGTTAAACCAGGTGTAGACAAAACTATGAAATAAGGTTCTGTGAAGGACCACATAGGTGGGATTCACAACCAGTCATTCAGAAGGAGAGATTATATTAACACAGTGATCATGGAAAATTTGACAGAAGAGGGGGCAAAGATCTGGATATGGAGTGATTTAAATAGGTAGAAGGAACAGGGAAGAAGGCAGAAAGATATATCAGATAGAACAGTGAATTGGTCTTTTGTCTTGAATAGCTTTGTTTTCCTGGTAATCAATCAAGTAAACATATTGATAGTGGTGTGTGGTTGCCCTACTGTGATTATTATCTTGTATTTATATACTGTGAATTTCAAAGCCCCAGTTGGCGTAATTTCCCTACTATTATGAAGGCCTAGAAGTGGTTTGTGGTCTTTTGGGAGGGGAAGATTTCCCAGAAAAAATAGTGGTGAGATTCTTAGATTTGGAAAATATGAGGCATGCATTTTTTGTCTGGTTTTGAGTGATTCCTTCTAGTTCACTGACTGATCTAGGAAGATGGCTGTTATCCTATCCTGTGCTTTAGACCTTTCTATTTGAACCTCACCCTGCAGAAGGTCATGGGTTGGGATTTATTACTCTTTCCAAGTCCAAGAAAACAAAATCTCACATTACATAATGCAAGAGAATTTTTTTAAAAGAGTTATTTATTTATTTGAGAGAGAGAGAGAGCATGACCATGAGTGAGGTGGGGAGAGGCAGAAGGAAAAACAGGCATTAAGACTCCTACTGGAGGGATGGGCTTCTAAAACACCTAGCTCTGAAAGTCTGCAGGACTTGTGTCCAGGGGACCTGCAGGAATATAACAAATAAAGAAGCAGTTTTTTTTTTTTTTTAAGATTTTTATTTATTTATTTATTTGGCAGATGGAGATCACAGGTAGGCCGAGAAAGAAGAGGAAGCAGGCTCCCTTCTGAGCAGAGAGCCTGATGCGGGGCTGGATCCCAGGATCCCGGGACCATGACCCGAGCTGAAGGCAGAGGCTTCAACCCACTGAGCCACCCAGCACCCCTAAAGAAGCAATTTTTAATGGGCCTCGGAGTACTTAATAAGAAGATAGACCATATGGCAGATTCATAAAATAATTGTTACTGAATTATATAATGTATTGTTTAGAAATTGGTTGGAATATTTTTGTTATGTGCTGTCTTTATGATTTATCAGTACAAATGATGGGAAGCTAATTCTTTGTCTTCAGTGACCTTACATTCTCTCTTTGTGCCTATTAACATATCATTCTTAACATAGACACTCTGTGTTCTCGCATATAGCCTCTAATTTCTTCCAGGTATGGTATTATTCCTTCCAGGACTAACATTTCTTAAAGAACCCCTAGATAGAAGGCACTAGAACTTATCATGATGGAAGGAATTGCTAATGATGAAAGTCAGGGATTTATGGGTGTTATAGACTGAATATTTCCCTTCAAAATTCAAATATTGAAGGTCTAATGCTCAATGTGATGGTATCTGGAGATGGGACCTTTGGGAAATCAATAGGTTTAGAGTGGGTCAGGAGTGTGGGAGCCTCATGATGGGATTAGTGCCTTTAAAAGAAGAGGGAGAGAGAGAGAGAGAGAGAGAGAGAGAGAGAGATCTTCTGCTCTGTGTGCAGACACTGAGGAAAGGCCCTGTGTGGACATAGTTAGAAGGCTGCCTTTTGCAAGCCAAGAAAAGGGCCATCACTAGACCAGTAGACACTGAATCTGCAGGCATCTTAATTGGACCTCCCAAGCTCTCAAAATGTGAGAAATAAATGTCTGTTGTTTAAGACACCCAAGCCAAGGTATTTTGTTAGAGCAGCCCAAGCAGACTAAGACAAGAGGGAAGATACCTTTTAGCTGGTATTCTTACTTCTTTTTGTTGCATAAGACTCTTAAGCTGTTTGCCTGCTTTTGTTTTCTCATATTTACTATGTCTCTTCCTGAATGTTGGGGACACTTTATGTGACCAACCAAAGTCCTCTTTCCCTGGCATTATGTTTACACTTTTTCTACTGATGGGTGGTTCTTTGTTCCAACAGAAACATTTGAACTACTAGCTCTATTTGTTTATAAATTATCTTATTTGTTTGCCAAGTCAATTGCTTTCTGGGGCAAGCTGTGTTAGGATGTAATAAGTCTTAACATCATTTGCAAGTCTCTCCCACAGTGTGGTTAGTCCATACATGCAGATAAATTTGGTTGAATTCAGCAAAGTCATCATGGTTCATTATTCTATGTAATGACGAATAACTCATTTGATGGCATTCTCAGATTTTTGGTTGTTGGATTTAGTCATGTGTATATATGACCTATAAGAATTATTAGCTTACATAAAAACTTAATGGACGTTTTAAAAAGTTTTAAAAATATTTACTGCCAAGTAAATAAAATTTGCCTTGGCACTTTAATCTATTTAAAATTACTAATAAATTTTAGATTTTAATCTGTAATAAGCTTCCTAAAGCAGTCACTTTTTTTCTACAGATACAGTGAGAAAGACCAGTTGTCTATTTTTTTTTTCTCTTTGAACTCATTTGGACACACTGTCATGAAGAGACATTCAAAAAACATAATAGTCTTGTAGTGAGCAAACATCAACTTGATTTATGTAAAATTATTGTTAGGCCGTTTTTTGACTTATAAAAATGGCAACAGTATTACTGATAATTATTTTCATAAACTCACTGGTTTTTGCCCTCTAAATTTAATGTTTTTCTTACAAATCAGAAATTAAAGCACCATGCTTATTTACTTCTAGAAATCCATCTGGTCAGTAGTGAGACTTCTGCCATTGTCTGGTTGAGTTGTCATGTTTTTGTACCTTATAGTGCACATACCAGTAAATACATATATATGGTTTCTAGAAAGTGACTATTTTACTTTTCAGGAGTGGATCCACCTGCAAATTCAGGTCAAAATGAAATGCATCAGTAATAATTTGGACACCTTTGTTTTGGAAAGGTCAATTGTACTTACTTTTCCTGGGTCTGTTTGGGCAAGTCTTGTGTATTGAATACTCTTGTGCTCAGTACAGTTTGCAAGACTTACTGAGCTCCTACTGTAATGAACCAGGTGTTGGGAATCCAAAGATGACTAGGATATAAATAAATGATAATAGTATCACATATTGCAGCATTAAAGGTTAAATAAGGTTGAAGTGCATCTGTAAAAATCCTCCACAGTCATTTCAATAGCAATGAATTAATTCAACAAATATCTAAAAAGCACTGCTATAAGCCAGGCAGTGTGTTAGACACTGTGTATCCAGTGAGATACAGCAGTGAACAAGACACACATTCTTCTTGGCCTCCTGGAGCAAAGCACTTAAGGGACATGTATTTAGCAATCAATATATATATAGTTATTTGTAACTGTCTTCAGTTTGTTTTGCTCACTGTTGCAGGTGTGAGCTCTCTGGAACAGAAATCTGATGATGTTACTCTCTGTTTAATTACCTTGAGTGGTGTTCTTGTTGCTAATGAAAAAAGGCCAGATTCCTTACTATGGATTTGTACTTTGATCCTAGATGAATTTTTCCAGTCTCTACAGTAGAACTTTCTTATGTGTCCTATGCGAGCAAACAAGGGTACTTACTGATCCCCAAACATATTGTATGCTTTCATGCCTCTCTATGCCTTTGCTCACATGTTCCCTTTGACCTGGAAAGTCCTACCTGCTACCTGCACACATATGTCTTCCTCACTTGTTCTTTGGGCAAGCTCTTATTCACTTATATGTCACTCATTCCGTGATCTCCCAAACACAATTCATTGTATTTCTGTAGCCCTTTGTAGTCATCCACTACATAGTATATTCCTGGTATTTTTATGTGAGTCTCCCAGGCTAGAATGCTCTCTGAGAACTATAAACTGGATGTATATTCAGCTTAAATCATCCTCCTTGATGAAATGTTCTCCATTCTACCTCCCAGGAGATTACTTCTGCTTCTAAAAACAAGAACAAAACAGTGTCCCATCTTTACAAGAAATTCTACAAATAAGATCTCATTAGAAACTTAGAACTACGTTGTGGAGGATTCGGAGTAAGTAGAATTGTGTCCAGTTTACAACCAAGTAATCTGAAGCTCAGATCTGTGATGTGTTTGTTTCAAAATAGTCAAGAAAGTGTCGGGACTATGATGGTTTTATATTCTCATCTCTGTCCACTGTCCACATTTCCCCCTCTGTCTATACCAACACACTCACAGAATTCTCTTTCCGCAAAATTATAGTCATAGCAGAAGTGGGACCCAAGCCATGACTTTTACACAGGATTGAATACATAGTGACTGAATAATATAGTCCTCCTCTCTGTACTCCTTGCTTCCAAGTCTTGATTAAGAGCACGAGCGGCGTGGTGATGATTTGTGCTCTGATTCCGTCAGATGGTATTGCTGGTCTTTCTTGGGCTGTCACCTGTGGGTCCAGAGTGCTCCTCCCTGTGAACTGTGACTTTACTACCTCTGCTGCCCATTTCTCTTGCATTAGGGAAACCATCTCTCAGTGGCTTCACTTCAACCACTCTTCCTGGACAGGTGTTGGTGGCCCAGTTCTTAGAATTGGGCCCCCTTGGAATGGGGAGTATTTGTCCAGAGAATGAGATTTTTGTGTTTCCAAACGGTAACCTGAAGACATTGGGTGGACCTCACCCTGCCGAACTCAAAGTCAGTACTTTATAGCAGTGATCAACTTAAGGCTGCTTCTGAATCTTTTGACATCTTCTTGCTTCAGGACGAATTTCCTGTACTTTGATGGGTATTTCCTACTCAGGTTGGGCAATTCTCTTACGCTTAGTGTATGAATCTTGAACCTTATATCACAATCCTCTTCATTGTTTTTCCGAGGGGCTTTACGGGTCTGAAACATGTAGATATTTCATTTAATTTTATTTCAACCACCACTTACTGAGCACCTATTATATCTCAGGCACTATGCTAGATTATAGAGTGTTTTATTTTCTTGAGATGGCAGGGTGATCCCAGTTATCCCTCTGTTATCGATGAGGGAACCTAGACTCTGGGAGAGTTCAATGATTTGCCCGAGGTAATGAAGTCAGGAAGTGGCCGAGCTGGGGTTGAAATTTAGGCCTGTCGGACTCTGTGGCCTCGTGCTGCTTCCCAGGATGATCACGTTGACAATCTACAGACGATCTACAGTCACTTCAGATTTCTGAGGATTTCACAAGCATGAATAACGCTACCCTAAAGCTAACCTTTTAAAATTCTGGGGGACTACTCCTGCTATGGCTACAAGTGCCAGGAGATGCTATAGGATTTGGAGGGCATTGTCAATGGCAATAAAAGGCAGCTGCCTGTACATAATTAAGTTTTGCTCCCCCTCTTTAACTACCAATGTAGGGGAAAGATTGTTTTTCATAACTTAACTTTCTAAGTGACTTAGACATCCTTGAGCGCTTCTTATTTTCTTTACTCTCATGAGCCCTCTAAGGACTAACATGTTAAAAATTATGATGATTCTTTCCAGATGTTGGAGTTTTGATTGCAAGTAGAATAGGAGTAGCTGAGTGGTGGTGGAGTTGGCATTGCCTATGGAAAATGTTCAGACAACACACAAAGACCTGCCAAGTCTCTTGCAATGTTTTATTTGTATTGATGTGTATTTGGCTCAATCGACTTGAGGTTGTGGGGCTGACTGGAATGACCAGGCGAAAGAACTCTGGGGTCTCCCTCCCCATTCCTGTGAGTCTTGAGTATTGAGGAGATTAAGATATCAATTCTACATTTAGGTAAGAGAGTGAACAAAATATGCACTGTTGATGAATATGTTAAGTATCTTAAGAAATTGCTTAATTCGGTAAGTAAATGAGAAATTAGACTGAAGGGAAATTCAGAGTGTTTAAATGAATACTTGCCTCTAAAATTACCACTGTGTGATTTAAGAAAATCATGAATTTACTTTGAAATCACATTAATTCATAAAATTTTATCTTCTGTTCAAAAAAAAAGGTACCGGTCTTACTCATTTTTATACTTCACAGAGATTCCTTGCCTTCCTTAAAAGTGTGCTTCTATTTATTTCATAGGTAACTGCTCAGCCTACCTCTCCAGCTCTCTTGGATTTCCTAATGGGAACCAAATTTTGATACATTAGGTTCCCCCGCAGAATTATCTTGTGGGTTTAGAAGCTGTCATATATTAGTAAACTTGGTAGCAATTTTTACTGTGACCTTGTTTCCATTTTCAAATAAAAGATATTTCATACATTCCCTTTGTTGCAGAAATGTGTTTGCTACCCAATTTTGGTCTAATTTCTAAATTTTCCTTAGTCTTTCCAACCATGAGAGAGGAGGGCAGATATCACAAGGGAGTGTGGATGTGTTCAGTTCAGAGATAAACCTCTACCTGAGAATCTTGCATTTGTCTTTTGGTATCTGTTACATGAGAGAAAGAAAGGAGCTGTATGTTATCAGTACCAACCTTAAGTTGTCCAGGTGATATTTTTGTCACTCTCAGATCACCTTTA
Organism: Meles meles; assembly: GCF_922984935.1. NCBI lineage: Eukaryota > Metazoa > Chordata > Mammalia > Carnivora > Mustelidae > Meles > Meles meles. The sequence goes on along the minus strand of NC_060066.1, from coordinate 150,903,396 downwards.
GGGGCGCCTGGGTGGCTCGGTCACTAAGCATCTGCCTTCGGCTCAGGTCATGCTCTCAGGGTTCTGGGATGGGTCCCGCATTGTGTTCCCTGCTTGGTGGAAAGCCTGCTTCTCCCTCTCCCACTCCTTCTGCTTGTATTCCCTCTCTTGCTATCTCTCTCTCTCTCTCTGTCAAATAAATAAATAAATAAATAAATAAATAAATAAATAAATTCTTTTAAAAAAATAAAATCACCTTCAACTTTTCTGATATTGGGAAATTATTCTGTGTAACAAAATCAAACTGCAGAAAATCTTCTTTGTGTATAGTTTTGTTGAAATAGTGATTAGCAAATCCCAAACATCTTTTTGGAGTCTCTAGGAATTCTGGACTCAAGAAGAAAGAACAGTTTGGAAAACAATTTTATAAATTCGATTGTATTAACAAACATCTTCCAAAACAGGCAACATGACAAATGGAAAAACTCTGGAGTCAGACAAGTCTGGGTTTGACCTGGTTCTGCCACTTACTGGCCATATAAACTTGGCCAGGTTTTCTTACTGGAGGAGATTGTTTCCTCCTCTGTAAAATGATAAAGTGAATATATACCTTTCAGAATCATTATCAGAAATCGACATATGCAAATTTAGACAAGAGAAGGCCTCTCAATAATTGGAAAATATTTAAAAATATAATATGAAAATTGTTACTGCATAAGTTAAATTTGCACTGTGAAGCATGCTAACCACATAAGGCAAAAGATTAATGCTGTCCATCCTAAAATGTGGATATGGATCTTTCTCCCTATTGCTGTGGCTGTAAATCATAATACTAATAGCTGTCATTTATTGTGTTCTTTTCTGTACTAGGTGTTGTATAAGCATTGTGTCATTTAATCTTCAGAACTATTCCATGGGTAGTTTATGTGATTCCAAACAACAAGCTTAGCTGAAATAAATTAACATTTAAAAAATAATTTACTTTGTCATTGTACAGACATAGCCATTGGATTTTTATAAAAATAATTTAGGCTAACTCAGCTTTCCTCACGGACCTTTGAAATTAGTCTAATGATTAAGTCAAGTAGGAAAAGCTCCAAGAAAAAGAGTTTTTTTTTAAAAGATTTTATTTATTTATTTTACAGAGAGAGTGAGCACAAGCAAGGGGATGCTGCAGAGGGAAAGAGAGAAGCAGGTTCCCCACTAAGCAGGGAGCCCCATGTGGGACTCGATCCCGGGACTTGATCTCAGGAATCAATCCCAGGACCCTGGGATCATGACCAGCCGCTTAACCAACTGAGATACCCAGGTGCCCCTCTAGGAAAAAGAGTTGTAAATAGAATCCAATTGTTTTATTCACTTTTCAGACAGGTATGACTTTTAAAGATAAATGCTAGGACCAACAGATTATATTTTCTAGGACTGTAAACAATATGTATCGAATAGTGTTAGTGAGCTCCATGAAACCAGAAGTTGCTTCAAACTGCCCATTACCAAGCACGGTTGCTTAAAATAGGTACGTAACACCTACTTACCAGGTACTTAACATAGTAGGTACTTAATGGTGCTTATTGAATGAAGTCTTGGTGAATAAATAAATTAGTTTTTAATATGGAAAAATATGCCTTTTTGAAAGTCATTAAGATAATTTTTTTCTCATTGATAATTTTAAAGCTTTCTTTTTTCAAAAGATTTTATTTATGTATTTATTTATTTGAGAGAGAGAAAGAGAGAGAGAGAGAGTGACTAGAGGGTAAAGGGGGGAGTAGCAGAGGGAGAAGGAGAAGCAGTCTCCCAGCTGAGCAGGGAGCCCCACTAAGGGCTTAATCTCAGGACTCTGAGATCATGACCTGAGCCAAAGGCATACACCAAACCAACTCAGCCACCCACACGTGGCATAATTTTAAAGCTTTCAAAATGTGTTAAGTAGTTGAATTTAAAGCCAATCTGAGTTTTTCCAAATGAAAATTGGATTTTGTCTTTTTTTTAAACTTTGAAAACATTTTCAAAGTGAAAAAATGCATACATAAGAAAATCTCATATTTAAATTATGTATATAAGGATATGAAATGCTATAATTTATAAAACTAGCTCTATCATGAGTAGCCAAAGAAAGAGAAATGATAAAATTTGAAACATTCCAATGAGCTTAAATTTTGGATATAATATAGTTTTTATGTTTTCTATTAATGTTTTCCAGACTATAGACAGAGTTAAATAAAAAGAATAAAAAACATAGCTAGAATATTGCAGCACATATAATGTTGTAAGCCCTGCAAAGTGGTTTATATGCATTATATTTCTTAATCCACTGAGCCACCCAGGTGCCCCATGCATTATATTTCTTAATCTTCACAATAACCCTCTTAAGCAAGTACTGCTATCTTTCCTGTTTTATAAATGAGAAAACTGAGGCATGAAGGTCCAGTGACTTGCCCAAGGTCGCACAGCCAGCAAGCAGCAGAAAGAGGTTTGGAGTGCAGTTTTACTTGAGTCCACATCGTGCAATCCTACTATTCTGGTGTATTCAGAGCTCAGCCTGAGCTTGGTGGGTACCATTCCTATAGGAACTCATCACCATGTGTAGGGATGGGGTCATTGATCAATATATTGAATCAACTAGCAAATACAGTTGCCCCTTGAATAACACAGGGGTTAGTGGCATTGACCCCCCCATGTACTTGAAAATCCACTCATAATTTTGACTTCCCCCAACCTTAACTATTAACAGCTTACTGTTGACTGAAGGCCTTACAGATAATATCCAATTAACACGTATTTTATATGTGATATGTATTATATACTGTTTTCCTACAACAAAGTAAGCTAGAGAAAAGAAAATGTTAAGAAAATTGTAAGAAAAAGAAAATGCAATACTGTACTGTATTTATAAAACAAAACAAAACAAAACAAAACGGGACCTAGGTGGCTCAGTCGGTTAAGCATCTTCCTTTGGCTCAGGTCATGATCTCAGGGTCCTGTGATGGCGATTTGAGTGGGGCTCCCTGCTCAGCAGGGAGTCTGCTTCTCCCTCTCTCTCTGCCACTCTCCTCTCTCCCCACCACCCCCTGGCCCCACTTGTGCCTTCTCTTTGTCTCTCTCTCTCTCTCAAAAAAAAAAAAAATAAATAAATCCATGTAGAAACAGACCCACACAATTGAAAGCCTTGCCATTCAAGGGTCAAATGTAACTTTTTCTCCCTAAAGTGTCCAAAATTATTTGCTCTGGCAGAGGGAATATCCACATACTTTCTCAAGAGAATCAGATGAGGGAACTCCAGATGAAAAGAAAATGGATGTGTGCAAAAATTTTTTTCTGGGCTATTACAGAGTCAAGCTGAATACTGAGGAGCCTCATAAACTCTGGGATTCATTTCCTGACTTAGCGTTACTGCTCAGTCCAGGCATTGTCAAGAAGCACAATAGTTCAGATATTTCACCCTGTGCCACCAGACCAAACCGAGGTGCTGCTGTGGTTTGGAATCTGTAACAGCCCCTGAAAATCGAGGCAGCATCATTTTTATAGGTTAATTAGTGCAAAATTCCAATTCCATTTGCCTTATTCCAAATGGATCTTGTGTGAGAGCAAGGGAATTTAAATACAAAAATGATATTTTATGCATTACATTGGATTTTTCATTATATGAAAGCAAGCATTAAAATTAAATGGACTACACAATAATAGTAATACGAATATTTCCCCCTTGCTGCATTTATAATGTGTTTTTTAAAAAATATTTTATTTATTTATTTGACAGAGAGACAGACAGACAGTGAGAGAGGGAACACAAGTGAGGGAGTGGGAGAGGAAGAAGCAGGCTTTCCATGGAGAAAGGAGTCAGATGCGGGGCTCAATCCTAGGACTCTGGGACCATGACCTGAGCCAAAGGCAGATGCTTAACCAAGTGAGCCACCCAAGCGCCCCTATAATGTCTTTTTTTATACTACATTAACCTCTATACTATAACATATTTCAAATAAAAAACAATAATGGGATGGTGAGGAGAGGAAATTCTACTTCTTGGCAATGTGAGAAAGATTGATTTTGAAAAATGCAAGTAAGTTAGATATCTGCTCATACACATTTAAGTACACTTTTTTCTAAATACATTCAATTAATTAAGCCCAACTGCCTTATCTTGTGTCTTTGTAACTTTATTTTTATAATAACATGAATGGAGTCAATTCTCTTATGTTTCCTGCAATAGTATATGAGAAAGTCAGACCCAAGTAGAATTGCCAAAAAAAGATACAGTATTTTAATAACTATGCTACCAAAAATGACACCTACATTTATTTGGCTACTGTTTCTCAGAAAGAACTAAATGGATTGACAAAATTTTCAAAACAACACACACACACACACATACATACATACATTCATTCATTCATTCATTCATTCATCCTCAGGCTTAGCAAAAACAAGACACTCCCAGCCTAACAGGTAATCGTTTTGGCAGTTTATGTTTCTAAAAAGGGGAGGGGGCAAAATGCAAACACCATTTCAACCATAGTTAATTGAAAACAGTTGATGAATGAGCCAATTTTGGCAAAAAAAAAAAAAAAAAAAAAGTGAGTTGCAACACTTGACTGGTGTAGAACTCAGAAAGTAGTCCAAGGAAGTAAATATTTCTTTGTGGGTAACTTACTTTAGCCAGACAACTCTATGAAGAGTGGTAGTATCCAGAAAGTTACTTGCTTTGAGGTAAGCAGGTAACCATCCTTTTTTTTTTCTTTAAAGATTTTATTTATTTGTTTGACAGAGAGAGATCACAAGTAGGCAGAGAGGCAGGCAGAGAGAGAGAGAGGGGGAAGCAGGCTCCCTGCTGAGTAGAGAGCCCGATGCGGGGCTTGATCTCAGGACCCTGGGATCACGACCTGAGTGAAGGCAGATGCTTTAACCCACTGAGCCATCCAGGCACCCCATGAATATTTTAATAATTCAATTCATTTCACTGAAATGTGATAATAGCATGGCAATGGGGAAGGGATGAGGCTTATGTCAGAGCAAGTTTTTAAAACCTTTCTGAGGGCATTTTGTTAATATTCTTAAAAGCCTTAATGCGTGTACATGCTTTGGCTCAGTGATTTCACCGTTAGGGAAATTATGCCAAGGAAATAATCAGCTATCCAGATAGAAGTTGTCAACTATATGTCAACTAACAAGGACATCATTTAAAAAAAAAAAAGGTACATCTATTTAGAAGAACTCTATGCAGCCAAGTTCGGAGAAATATTTCTTGACATAGAAATAATCATAATATTTTAATGTTTTACTAAGGGAAGAAAAAAACAGACCAAAAAGTGTATATAGATTAGATACCATTTAAATAAAAATAAAATGAATATATCCCTTTGAGGTGGAGGGACTTGATAAAATGTAAACCATAGTAGGAAAAACATTGTTAATTTTGAAAATGACTGAGACGGCTTCATCTGTGATGTGTTATAAACTCCCTGCTGGGGGCGCCTGGGTGGCTCAGTGGGTTAAGCTGCTGCCTTCGGCTCAGGTCATGATCTCAGGGTCCTGGGATCGAGCCCCGCATCGGGCTCTCTGCTCAGCAAGAGGCCTGCTTCCTCCTCTCTCTCTCTGCCTGCCTCTCTGCCTACTTGTGATCTCTCTCTGTGTGTCAGATAAATAAATAAAAAAAAAAAATCTAAAAAAAAACAAAAACAAAAACAAAAAAAAAACAAATAAACTCCCTGCTGGAGTTGGAAGCCGGGGCTGGAACAGTAGAACCTTCTGAGTTGACTCAAAGATATGAATTTATCGGCTGGTTACTAGCTATAGGTTCATAGTTGGAGTGGCCCCAACCTCGGTACTATTTGAAAATATTGTATCAGAACATAGATTAGATTAATTTAGAAAAATTTTATGTATGAAAATTCTCAAATGATTAATTACCAGAGACATTAAACACCCCCCCCCCCCTTTTTTTTGAGAGGGAGAGAGAGAGACAGTGGTGGGAGGGGCAGAGGGAGAGGGAGAGAGAGAATCTAAAAGCAATCTCCACGCTGGGCTCTGCTGATGTGGGGCTCTATCTCACAACCCTGGTTATCATGACCTGAGCCAAAATCAAGAGTCAGACGTTTAACCAACCGAGACACCCAGGCGCCCCCAAGATTTTTTTTTATGTGGTGGGATTTTGCACTTTATAAATAATTTCACCTTGTCAGCCCCTTTGGTTTAGGGGAACTGTCACTTTCAATGACACATTCTTGAAACTACACGTATCGCAAGTTGTCTGTTGTTGAAACTTATGGGGTGTGTTTTGGATGTGAAAAATTAGCTTGGATATGAAATACTGATGACATGAAGGGTTTCCCATGCCAGTAGGTAAACAAAGATGTGAGCTGCCTTGGTGAATTTCAGCATCCAAGCCATCATGGAAACTTACTGTGCTCGTCCTAGAGACAGGGTCCCTTTTCTGCTCCACTTGAGAAACAATGGCCGGGTCAGACAGCCAGAAATGGAATGGTCATGCAATGAAGAATGAAGCATATTTGGTTTACAAGCCCTCACTTAGAACTTGTCAGTAGTGGGCAGCAATTACTGACTTGTTCTGAGAGTCCTGCTTCTACCTTCTCCGGATGTGTTCAAAGTTCGGGTACCTCAGTCATTTTTGCCAGTGTGTTTATTTGTAAGAAGTTATTTTACTTCAAGACAATGTCATATTTTCAGAAAAATTCAGGAAGAGTACAAAGAAAATTTTTTTCCTTGAATTATTAGAGAGCAATCCACATCAAGCTCCTTGCTTGCCTGCTTCTTCCTCTGCCTGCTGCTCCCCTTGCTTGTGCTCTTTCTCTTTCTATCTGACAAATAAATAAAATCTTAAAAAAAAAAATAGAATGAAGACTTTGTAAATGAAAATATGAGCCTTACCCAGAGTTATAATATGAATTCCACTAGGTAAGCTAGCCCACAAATTTGTGAAATGTTGTAGGGTCTTATAGTGTGTTTGGAACCAAGAAGCATAGAATTTGGCTTTAGGGAGAGGAAATAAAATCTAGTGGCAGGTTCTCAAGGTCTCTTTTGGTTTGATGCATTCACTCAAGTAAACTTTATTTCTGATGATATAATGTCACTTGTTATTTACATTATTTTTTTTATATGAGGCACTCATTGCTTTTCAACACCAACTCATATATTTCCACTCAATGCCTGGGTAGTTGAGCAATAAATAGCACTGCATATATTATGCAGATGGAGGGATTAGGATTTGCCTATGTGATGTGACATAGAGAAATGAGCAGTTAGCTGTTCTTTTTTTTTTTATCAAGTTAGAAAGTTAAAATTCTCATCTGATAAAACAACCTAGGACTATTAATTTGGGGAACTATTTTAAATTTTCTGTAAATTATAAAGTTCTAATATGGTTATTGTTTTTAAGTGTGCAAGGGTTTAATAGCAGCTTAAGCAAAAGTATAGTCCAAGTTTCGAGAGCAGACAGGCCCAGAGGTGGCAGCTGTACTGGGGCTCAGGGTTGTCTTTGCTTTTTATGTTAAGATAGGGTATGAATCATAACGAGGGCAGTGTCTAAGGTTGCAGCCAATCATCTAAGGGACTCCCACTATTGGAGAGGAAGTTTTTGGCCCTATATAGTCCTTCTGAGAACTGTCATGGAAGCCATTCTCTGCCCAGGGGTAGGACGGGGAGTGGGGGGGATTAAAAACCACAATGTAAATGTATTATAATGAAGCTATAGTTTACTGTAGGGCAGTGGTCCTAGGGAAGAACTGCATGCATATCCCCTGGGGTCTGTCAAGGCTGTTTGGAACTTGGTCTCTGCTTTTTATTATTCAGAAAACACTTGTTCCCTATTCATATCTAGTTAACTGCCTACTTGATCACATAGACATTACTGTAGTTACTTTGGTTTAAATCTCAAGTATTATTATATTGTAGTACGTAGTATGGGGTTGTGCATATATAAATTAAATGTTTCTTGACTTTCAGTAAATATATATTGGCAATTTGGTAACTATTTAGACAGCTTAGTGAAGATTCAAACTTGAAAATATATGGCAGAAGCTTGTTCACCTCAATGAATATTCCTTTTAAAATATTATTAACAAGTCTACAGGCACCTGGGTAACTCAGTTGATTAAGCCTCTAACTCCTGGTTTCAACTCAGGTCATGATCTCATGGGCTGTGAGATGGAGCCTCATGTTTGGCTCCATGCTCATTGGGGAGTCTGCTTGAAGATTCTCTCCCCCTGCCCATCTCTCTATTCTGTGTGCTCTCTTTAAAATAAATAAATAAATCTTAAAAAAAAATGTTATTAACAAGCTTAAAATCTTAAAGTATTTTCAAGTATATTAATGAATTAGAAGTTAGCATGTCTCTCAAGAAGTAAAAATATTTTGTAAATATGAAGACAGCTTGTTATAGAAAAGGATAGTTTTCAAGCATACAAATAGGTTGCCAAACAGAAGGAGTTTGCAATAAATTATAATCAGAGAGATGATCTGCCCTAATGTATGAGTCTTTTAATTATAGGGAAAAAAACCCTGCAGAGAGAAGAAAAGCACGAGATGGTCCCCATGGATCATGGAGCTCAGAAGGAAACCAGTACCCAGGACTTAAACTTTAGAGCAATGAGCAAGGTAAGTGAAGAGGGTTGTTGCCTGGTTCTTTGTTCTAACATTCTGATTCTTTAGGGTTCTCCATGGACATATTTGTTTATGTTGTGAATCAGTGACTAAAAATTCAGTGTTGTATGGAAAAGAAAACAATTAGAACAGCAACAATTAAATAACCCAAGGGATTTCCATCAGTGCTCTCTCAGCTCCTTTCAGGAAAGCTCCAGTCTGTTGGCCTGTTTTGTCTTTTGTCCGGGGATTTTTTTTTTTTTTTCTTCAGATAGATCCTAACCAAATCAAACTATTGTATGTGTTTTCCTTCCCCTTAAAAAACAGTGTAGTCACCCATCCTCCTTAATGTTTTCAACAAAATGAATAATAAAAGAATTCTTGGATAGGGAGAAGAAAAGGAGAATTTATATGAGAAAACCCCACCTACCTTTCTTTAAGAGAAGTCACTTTTTAAGAATTGGCTTTGTTTTCTCTGAAGACACATTAAAAGAAAGAAAGGGATCTATGGGAATGTGAGATAACTGAGCTCATCTGTCTTTAGTCTTTACAATAAGCTTTGCTGGTTTGCCTTGTGAAGGGATAGAAAAAGCTTGTTTGAAGCAGATTAGGGACCTATACTTCACAATCATTTCTTGGTGAAGCAAGAAATGATTGTAAACAGAACGAATGGTGTTTATTAAGACCAAGACAAATATTAAATAACTAAACAGCCTCGTACACATTTTACTCTCTTTATGCATTCAGGGAACTTTATGCACTCCACATAGTAGGAGAAGGGAACTAACTTACAAATGTTTATTATTTGCCACATACTATGGTAGATGTTTTATTTAAATTATTTCTTCAACTCTAAAATTCCTATTAAATTATTATAGCATGGTACTTATTGAATTATTATGGATTGTTGTGAGGATTAAATGAGATAAGTCATATCTGGTACATTAAATTCTCACAACAACCCTATAAATCTCAACAAGGTTAAAGTGACCCAGCCAAGGTCACATAGTTAGAATGTGGCTGAGATGGTATTCTCATCCTCACTCCTACTGTCGCACTATATGACTACATGATAATGTATTTGCTGGATAATTGTCTACCATGCATGTGATAGGAGGGATCTTGGACCAGAAATTCTGATCAATGTTTATAGCAGCAATGTCTACAATAGCCAGACTATGGAAAGAACCTAGATGTCCATCAACAGATGAATGGATAAAGAAGATGTGATATATATACACAATGGAATACTATGCAGCCTTCAAAAGAAATGAAATCTTGCCATTTGCGACGACGTGGATGGAACTAGAGCGTATCATGCTTAGTGAAATAAGTCAATCGGAGAAAGACAACTATCATATGATCTCCCTGATATGAGGACATGGAGAAGCAACATGGGGGGGTAGGGGGATAGGAGAAGAATAAATGAAACAAGATGGGATTGGGAGGGAGACAAACCATAAATGACTCTTAATCTCACAAAACAAACTGGGGGTTCCTGGGGGGAGGTGGGATTGGGAGAGGGGGAGCGGGCTATGGACATTGGGGAGGGGAGGTGAACCATAAGAGACTATGGACTCTGAAAAACAACCTGAGGGTTTTGAAGGGTCAGGGGTGGGAGGTTGGGGGAACAGGTGGTGGGTAATGGGGAGGGCACGTTTTGCATGGAGCACTGGGTGTTGTGCAAAAAGAATGAATACTGTTACGCTGAAAAAATAAATAAAATGGAAAAAAAAAGTGTGTTATTGTTAAACAAAAATCTATTCTGAGTAATAATTTGTAGTTACTGGGAGAAGCATTATTTTTATGCCTCATCTACTCTTGAAGTACAATGTTTTGCAAATTGCTTAATTTCCTCTTTGTAAGCTGAGTGCTGCAGGCAAGCTATGTTTTCCCACTGGCAAAGTATTTCTAAATCCATATGTGGAGATTAAGTTTGAGGAAATCTGATATCCCAAACTTTGTGCAATGAAATGAATGTGACACTTATTTGGGAATTTTGTATTTTCTCATGAAGATTATTTAATTTTCCTAATCCTTTATAGGTGGAATCCTTTAAACCACTTCTTTGATAGAATGATATGCTGCGTAGGCAGAAATGTGAGTAGAATTTAATATTCGGAGAGATGTCAAGGCTGTGGTTTTTAGTCCTAATATTATTCGTGATATTTTTTGATGCAAACATTAAGGAAGGTGCGACATACCAGGTGAAATTATAAAGAGTTTAGGAATAAAACACTTATGATGACAAAAGGGATGGTTAGCCCATAGTTAATTCACTTAAGTATATCCTTAAATGTGTAGATTGCTTTGAATAGTATAGAGCTTCCAGATTATTCACAAGATGAAAAGGACAATACTAGAATGTCAAATGTGAAATGTGAAAATCTGTTTTTCACAAAAAAATACATATTTGTGTGTATGTGTGAGTGAGTGAGTGAGATGAGCTGATGAAGGAATGAATAGAGAGGTAAAGGATGAATAAAAATAGTTTACCTCCCTTGGTTACCTCTTGTTTTATGGAACTAGCCATTGACAATGACTTTTCATCAATTTTGCCTAGTGTCACTTTGGTTTTAGCATTATCTGTGATGATATGGTGCTACACAGTTATTTCTTCCTTAATTATTGTTTATTGCCTATGCCACTTAGACTTTAACCTAGTTGCCCCTTTTTCTAGGAGTGTAAATTCTCTGCACTAAATTCTTCCATTAAACATACATAATATCTTTTTTCACTAATAATGGGGAGAAAAAATAGAGTAAAGGAAACAAAAAGAGAGAGTAAGGAATTGACAAGAAAATCTGTTTTCTATCTTCATGTTACTAGGAACAACATGACACTTCCTTAATTTGTACTTGAAAACAAAAAAAATGCTAGCTTTTATATTTTAATTAGTCTGGGGACCTAAGGATAGGGAATAAGAAGTTTCAAGTAAATTCAAAGAAAAAAAATGCCTATTTCTAGGAAATAAAGGTGTTAAAAGATTATTAAAGTATTTTAGACAGTTGATAAAATGCCTCTGTGAACATTAAATACTTCTTAAAAAACAAAATTTTGGTTATTGGTACATAAATAAATGAGAAACATATGAATTAAATTTCAGACGAAATACACATGACTTAAAAAATTAAATGTAAAAAAATACTTGGCAAAACTTATTTGGGGTTTGGTAAAACATGAAGCGTGTTTGGGGTTTGGTAAAGCCACAGACATTTGAAAAATATCTTGAAATAATCACTAAACCCAAAGTATTCCTAAGTTAGCCCACTCTTTAGAAACTTTTTATTGTGATGATGTCTCTGGTGATTGATCACTTATTTCTTTTACTGAAGAAAAAAAATACAATTATGAGAAATTCAAGGGAGATCAAATTTTCTTTTTCCAGTGAATTGCTAGAATTTGAAAACCCAATAATTTAACAGGCATGTTGTTTGCTTGTTTTGAAAAACCCTTAGCAGCAATATTATTACAGTTGGGCTATACTAGGCAAGAATTGGCTTCTCTCCATTCAGGGCTCATGTTTCCTCTTAAGGAGAACTTGAGAGTACATCTCATCCATCTCTTGATCTTCCTCCTCCTCTACTTCCTACATCTCCTTTTCTTGTTCTTCTTTTGTATTTCATTGTTTTCCTTGAATGTATCTTGGTAACATTACCCCTGGTTACATGTTGGCAATTGCAAAGAAGGCAAATGTCAACCCTAGTTCTCTACAAGTCTAGCAAAACTATTCCTTCTTTATGTTCCTTAGTTTCTCTATAGGTGCCAGTATTCTGAGCTGTGCCTACTCTTTAAAGTTTCAGCCACAGAGACCTACTTAATTATCAACCACTGGGGGGGGTACCCAAACTATCCTCTCATCAAAGTTTACCTTATGGATAGCCCGCAACGCACTGGGGAGAGAGGTGTTGGAAATGTCTTGTATTATTTAATTATAGTTGCTCACATTACTTTGTGGGAGAAGAAAAATGGCATTAGACTTTAGTTGGAAAGTTTCTAATAAATTTCCCTATGACTCTTGGTGCAAGAGATAGAGTTTCATTTGAAGGAGGTTAAAGCAGAAATGGGATTTATGGCTATCTCATAGCACACAAAGCTTGAATAGTAGTTAGATCTAGAACTGGGTGCTGCAACACTATTGGGCTCTTTCTGTGTCTCATTAACTACTCTGGATGAGTCTATCGCATTTTTCTCTCCCACAGAGAGGCTTCTTCTACTTCTTTGGTTTACATGGAAGAACATGGCTCATATAGTTTCTGAGTTTACTTGAAACAAGTTCAGCACCAGAAGAAAGACTAAATTCTTCTTTTGTTCCCAATTCTAAATTTTAGAGGTAGAACACTTTCTGGCTGTGGGGAGCAAAATGGAGTCCCTCACGTCAAGCAGGGGTCTGTGTCAAGCAATGATGCAAACAGTGATACTACAGCTAGGAGATGCTACAGGGACCAGCATCAGTGGACACCCCAGAACTGAAAATGAGCAGAACCAGAGGAGTCTGTGGGGGCCCCCAAATGATTAAATCCCTTTAAAAAAGGGAAGGATTTTGGTAGCAAACTGTCAGACACTTCAGACCTGACTCCTCTATGTCTGACCCCTTAAAAAAGGCAACTGCCGGGGCACCTGAGTGGCTCAGTGGGTTAAGCCTCTGCCTTCAGCTCAGGTCATGATCTCAGGGTCCTGGGATCGAGCCCCACATCGGGCTCTCTGCACAGCAGGGAGCCTGCTTCCCCCACTCTCTCTCTGCCTGCCTCTCTGCCTACTTGTGATCTCTCTGTTACATAAAGAAATAAAAAAAATCTTAAAAAAAAAAAAGGCAACTGCCCCCAAAGGCTCTTCTTGATTGATCTCCAAACAGAGCCGAGATCCTTCACTGCTTGAACCTAAGAAGCAATAAGTGCTGAGAGCTGACCCTGATCAGACTGAGGCCTTATCTCGACTGCGTGCCCACAGACTGACTTTGCCTTTGGGTCATTCACTTCCTGAACCCTTCTGTTGCTTGTTTGTTGTGTGGTTCATCTTATGCCCCACTCTGGGTGCTGGGTAAGAAGTCAAGTTTAATCACATGGTGAAATGTCATTGAGTTTGGAAACCTGAACCTGCTTTATAATTGTGATTTAACTTTGCTTTATGACTGAGTAAAGTTGACATTGTGGAGAGACACAAATCATGTGTGCACCTTCGTGGCATGCTCATGACATGGGCCCAGCTTGGTAGTTACTTTCATACTGTCAATTTTGGCCAGGGGATGGGACTTAAAGGTACAACTATGATAACTGGGACCCATTCTTTTCACCATGTGAGTGGGGCTAGGTCGATGTAAGGAAGTATGGTGCTCAGATAAAGAGGGGCTGGGGGACACACCCAAAGTTATACAGGAAAAAATTTGCTCACATTTCAGTGCTAATTTTCTTATTAAAAAAATCAAGATATTCCTTATTTATATTTTATTTACTTTGAAGAATGGTGCCCTAATTCAGATTTTATGAGACATTACAACAGGTTGGTAGGGATATATAAAGAGAAAGGAAATACATAACACTTGTTTTCTTTCTTTCTTTTTTAAAAAGATATTATTTATTTATTTGAGAGAGAGTGTGGGAGGGAGAGGGAGAGAGAATCTGAAACAGACACCACGCCAAACACAGAGCGTGATGTGGGGCTTGATCCAATGACCACGAGATCACGACTTTGAGATCATGAGCTGAGCCAAAACCAAGAGTCAGATGCTTAATTGACTGAGCCACCCGGATGCCTCAAACACTACTTCTCATATCACAGTTGTAGACAATTACACAGTCCACATAAAAGATCTTTTGTTAAATTTCATTCAAGTTTTAATTTTCTCTGTTGGCAAAAAAGATTCTGGAATGTTTGATACTCTCATTAAAGGTAGGATATTATCCATTCTGGTTCCTTGTAATAACAGTTATTGAATACCTAGACAGTGTATAAGGTAAGAACACAAAGGTGTTTAAAGATAGGCTTTTCCCTGAAGCAGTCCATAGTTTATTAAGAAGACTAACATTAAAAATATACTACATTGTGCTAAGTAGGATGACAGAATTACATACTGGGCAAAATGGTGGGACAAAAGATGGAAAAATGCAATGATTTTTTTTTGTGTGTGTGTGTGGATTGGGGAGGTTATAGAGAAGAGAGAAGAAAGGGCACTTTAAACAAAAGAAATATGATTATAGGCATAGATTTATGAGACAACAGTCTGTGAAGGGACCCCAGACAAGATCCTGATTATAAAGAAGTAGAAGTAGTTTACAAAAAAAAAAAAAAAAAAAAAAAAAAAAAATCCCTCCCTTTCTTTCTCCCTTCCCTTTCTCTCACCCTCTTACCTTAGCTGGAGGAGTATTACTTCCTCTGTACCCTTGCAGGCTGACTTTGTTTGGAATTCTCAGTGCTGCTCAGCAGTCATACCCTATTTCTCTAGACTACTCTCTTCGAAAATGATTTCATTACTCTTCCTTTTTCTTCAGACTTTGAACATTACCTCCTCTATCCTGGCCCCTAGGTAATGAACTTGATGTGGGAAACAAAGGCAGAAGAAAAATGTAGATTAAATTAAATGTTCTTATAACCTACAGCCCATTGACTAATACTTTATTTGTAATAATTTATATTATATTACATTATATATATTTATATTATATTTATAGTACTTTAGTTATTTTTATTTTAGTTATTTAGTTATTTTAGTTTTTAGTTATTTTATTTTAGTTATTTTATTTTTGTATATATTATCCCATTGTTGAAAAGTCAGTGTTAATCTCTGGGAGCTTTTTATGATTTTCTGTTTGTCCTTGATTTTCACAATTTTACAATACGTAGGTATCTTGGTGGGTTTCCCATTGTCTTTATTCTGCTTGTGGTTTGTAGAGATTCTTGAACCTATGTCTTGATGTATTTCATCAGTTTTGGAAATTATCAGCCATTGTCTCTCCAAATATAACTTCTGTTCTTTCTCCCTCTTTTCCTTCTTGAGCTCCAATTATATGTATGTTAGACACTTATGCCCTGCCCATATATCTTTCTTTGCATCAATCTGCATATTTTCTTCGATTAATCTTCTAGTCCATAAATAGTCTCTTTGACTGTGTCTTGTGTATTGTTAAATTCATCTTAATTTCAATTATTGTATTTAAAACATTTTCAGAATGTCTTTTCTTTCTTTTTCATTATTTTCACTTTCCTTAGGGGATTTCATATCTTTTCACATAATTACTGGAATGTTAATAATGACTATCTCAGAATATGGTTTCTAATTCCAATATTTGGATCCCCATGGGTCTATCTTATTTTTTTTTCTATTTAGTTCATGGTAAGTTCCTTTTTCTTGTTTTATTCTTTTAAAAAATTAACTTCTGGGCACTTGATTGAGTTTGCTAGAGTTTTTATAACAAAATGCCACAGACTGGGTGGCTTAAACAACAGAAGTTTATTTTCTCTTGGTTTTGGAGGCCAGAAGTCTGAGATCAAGGTGTCAGCAGATTTGGGTTCTCCTGAGACCTTCTTCCTTGGCATGAAGATAGCTGCCTTCTCCCTTCTCATTGTGTACTCACATGGTCTTTTCTCCATGCATCCCTGGTGTTTCTTGGTGTCTCATTCTCATCTTTTTATAAGGATACCAATCAGATTGGGTTAGGGCCTGCTCTAATGGCCTTATTTTAACTTACTACCTTTTTAAAGGCCCCTTCTATAAATATAGTCATCTTCTGAGGTACTGGGAGTGAGGCTTTAAATATATGAACTTTGGGGGATACAATTCAGCTGTAATAGCACTGTTTATGAAGCAGTATAGAGATAATTTGATTCTCTGGGTAATGTTTTTCTTCAGAGAGAATTTACATTTAGTGGTTAGGGAAGAGGTAGATCTCTTCAGTTCAGTAAAGGATTGAGCTGAATATCAGCTGGTCTTCAGTCTAAGTCAGGATTGATCAGTTCTACTTCACCTCTACTTCTAAGATTTATGCTTTCATGGGGCTCACTTGAAAGCTTTAAATGTTTTTTCAGGACCTCTCCTCCTTGGTGAGCCCTGAATTTCAATTTTTGTCTCTC
Organism: Meles meles; assembly: GCF_922984935.1. Lineage (NCBI taxonomy): Eukaryota > Metazoa > Chordata > Mammalia > Carnivora > Mustelidae > Meles > Meles meles. Next base: position 150,886,758 of record NC_060066.1, on the reverse strand, counting down.
CAGACCCTCAGCTACAGGTTTTGAATCAACAAATGCCTCAAGAGGAATAGCCGTATCAAATTTCAGGCTAATTTCTCTGTTTTCCTTTCCTTGAGCTTCTAATACTGGTAGCTTACTGATGTCTTCAGTAGATTTTTAAAAAGTGGTATTTCTAGATTTTTTCTATTTGTTCTCAGCATGAGGGTAGGTCTGAAACAAACCAATCCATGATTTTCAGGAGAAATTGTAGTCCAAGTCCCCAAAATCTCCCATTTGAATACTCATTCTCTGAAGAACCAATCAAATGATTAATTTCCCAATTTACCTTTTAATAAATGCTGTATTTCTTTTAAATATTTATAAAGTTTGTAAAAATTTATATTGGACAGGATAATGTCAATACTTTTATAATTTTTAGAAGTTGTTGACTATTTATGGTAGGTGTTAATGAGTTAATTTTACCTGGTAGACAGGCATTCATGATTATTTCTTTGATTTTACAAGACCATTGCTCAGCCCACATGTTCAGTAATTTGATTTCAGGATTTTGTCTGACTTAGTTGGCTAATTCAGCTCTAGTAGGATGAGCTACCTTCTTTTTTTTTTTTTAAGATTTTATTTATTTATTTGACAGAGAGACAGAGAGAGAGCATGAGAGGGGAGAAGGTTAGAAGGAGAAGCAGACTCCCTGCTGAGCAGGTAGCCCGATGTGGGACTCATCCAGGACTCCGGATCATGACCTGAGCCAAAGGCAATTGCTTAACCAACTGAGCCACCCAGGCAGCCCGATGAGCTACCTTCTAATGCTAATAAAGAGATAATGGCTGGAGAGCTACTCTTTGACTTTCGACAAAGAAGTACAGTTGGAATAAGGGTTTTACATAAAAGTTGATTAGGAAAAGGACCATGGAATTTTATGTGCTGCCCCAGTCGGGGCTTCGAGGCTCAGTTTGGGTCCCATAGACCTTTACAGTCCCTGTTTGTCCCATGGAAGCATTAAAATACCTGCAAGGGGGGCGCCTGGGTGGTTCAGTGGATCAAGCCACTGCCTTCGGCTCTGGTCATGATCTCAGGGTCCTGGGATCGAGCCCCACATTGGGCTCTCTGCTCCGCAGGGAGCCTGCTTCCTCTTCTCTCTCTGCCTGCCTCTCTGCCTACTTGTGATCTCTCTCTCTGTCAAATAAATAAATAAAATCTTTTAAAAAAAAGTACCTGCAAGGAGTCTCTCATTAGGACTGGGGGCCGACCCATGGTCACAAAGTAATCCATTGCACTGTCCATGCTGCTTTTATCCTTTCAAAATAACCATTCAAACCTTAAACTAATAAAACATTACTTTCTCTGATTTCTTCAAAGGACTTAGGAAAGTCTTTGACTATAATCTCTCTCTAGGTTATCTGGTTATCTCTCTCTAGGTTATTGCTGGGGTGGCAATCCTCTCTCTAGGTTATCTGGTTATATCTCTCTAGGTAATTGCTGGGGTGGCAATCCTTATATCAGATCAATTAGATTTTAAGCCAAAGACTATAATTAGAGACTAGGAAGGACACTATATAATACTCAAAGGGTCTGTCCAACAAGAAGATCTAACAATTTTAAAATCTATGCCCCTAACGTGGGAGCAGCCAACTATATCAACCAATTAATAACAAAATCAAAGAAACACATCAGCAATAATAGTAGAGGAATTTAACAGTCCCCTCACTGAAATGGACAGAACATCCAAGCAAAAGATCAACAAGTAAATAAAGGCCTTAAATGACACACTGGACCAGATGGACATCACAGATACATTCAGAACATTTCATCCCAAAGCAACACAATACACATTCTTCTCCAGTGCACATGGAACATTCTCCAGAATAGATCACATCCTGGGTCCTAAGTCAGGTCTCAACTGGTATCAAAAGATTGGGATCATTCCCTGCATATTTTCAGACCACAATGCTCTGAAGCTCGAACTCAATCACAAGAGGAAATTGGGAAAGAACCCAAATACATGGAGACTAAACAGCATCCTTCTAAAGAATGAATGGGTCAACCAGGAAATTAAAGGAGAATTGAAAAAATTCATGGAAACAAATGATAATGAAAACACAACGGTTCAAAATCTGTGGGACACAGCAAAAGCAGTCCTGAGAGGAAAATATATAGCGGTACAAGCCTTTCTCAAGAAACAAGAAAGGTCTCAAGTACATAACCTAACACTACACCTAAAGGAGCTGGAGAAAGAACAAGAAAGAAACCCTAAACCCAGCAAGAGAAGAGAAATCATAAAGATCAGAGCAGAAATCAATGAAATAGAAACCAAAAAAAAAAAAACAATAGAACAAATCAATGAAACTTGGAGCTGGTTCTTTGAAAGAATTAATCAGATTGATAAACCCCTGGCCAGACTTTTCAAAAAGAAAAGAGAAAGGACCCAAATAAATAAAATCATGAATGAAAGTGGAGAGATCACAACTAACACCAAAGAAATACAGACAGTTATAAGAACATACTATGAGCAACTCTACACCAACAAATTTGACAATCTGGAAGAAAGGGATGCATTCCTAGAGACATATAAAGTACCACAACTGAACCGGGAAGAAATAGAAAACCTGAACAGGCCCATAACCAGTAAGGAGATTGGAACAATCATCAAAAATCTCCAAACAAACAAAAGCCCAGGGCCAGACGGCTTCCCAGGGGAATTCTACCAAACATTTAAAGAAGAACTAATTCGGGGCACCTGGATGGCTCAGTGGGTTAAAGCCTCTGCCTTCAGCTCGGGTCATGATCCCGGGGTCCTGGGATTGAGCCCTGCGTCGGGCTCTCTGCTTAGCTGGGAGCCTGCTTCCTTCTCTCTCTCTGCCTGCCTCTCTGCCTACTTGTGATTTCTATCTGTCAAATAAATAAATCTTTAAAAAAAAAAATAAAGAAGAACTAATTCCTATTCTCCTGAAACTGTTCCAAAAAATAGAAATGGAAGGAAAACTTCCAAACTCATTTTATGAGGCCAGCATCACCTTGATCCCAAAACCAGACAAGGATCCCACCAAAAAAGAGAACTACAGACCAAGATCCTTGATGAACACAGATGCAAAAATTCTCACCAAAATACTAGCCAATAGGATTCAACAGTACATTAAAAGGATTATTCACCTCGACCAAGTGGGATTTATTCCAGGGCTGCAAGGTTGGTTCAACATCCGCAAATCAATCAATGTGATACAACACATTAATAAAAGAAAGAACAAGAACCCTATGATACTCTCAATAGATGCTGAAAAATCATTTGACAAAGTACAGCATCCCTTCCTGATCAAAACTCTTCAAAGTGTAGGGATAGAGGGCACATACCTCAATATTATCAAAGCCATCTATGAAAAACCCACTGCAAATATCATTCTCAATGGAGAAAAACTGAAAGCTTTTCCATTAAGGTCAGGAACACGGCAGGGATGTCCATTATCACCACTGCTTTCAACATAGTACTAGAAGTCCTAGCCTCAGCAATCAGACAACAAAAAGAAATTAAAGGCATCCAAATCGGCAAAGAAGAAGTCAAACTATCACTCTTTGCAGATGATATGATACTATATGTGGAAAACCCAAAAGACTCCACTCCAAAACTGCTAGAACTTGTCCAGGAATTCAGTAAAGTGTCAGGATATAAAATCAACACACAGAAATCAGTTGCATTTCTCTACACCAACAACAAGACAGAAGAAAGAGAAATTAAGGAGTCAATCCCATTTACAATTGCACCAAAACCCATAAGATACCTAGGAATAAACCTAACCAAAGAGGCTAAGAATCTATATTCAGAAAACTATAAAGTACTCATGAAAGAAATTGAGGAAGACACAAAGAAATGGAAAAATGTTCCATGCTCCTGGATTGGAAGAACAAATATTGTGAAAATGTCTATGCTACCTAAAGCAATCTACACATTTAATGCAATCCCTATCAAATCCCACCCATTTTTCTCAAAGAAATGGAAGAAATAATCCTAAAATTTATATGGAACCAGAAGAGACCTCGAATAGCAAAGGAATATTGAAAAAGAAAGCCAAAGTTGGTGGCATCACAATTCCGGACTTCAAGCTCTATTACAAAGCTGTCATCATCAAGACAGTATGGTACTGGCACAAAAACAGACACATAGATCAATGGAACAGAATAGAGAGCCCAGAAATAGACCCTCAACTCTATGGTCAACTAATCTTCGACAAGCAGGGAAGAATGTCCAAAGGAAAAAAGACAGCCTCTTCAAAAAATGGTGTTGGGAAAATTGGACAGCCACAGCAGAAAAATGAAATTGGAAATTTCCTTACACCACACATGAAAATAGACTAAAAATGGATGAAGGATCCATCAAAATCCTTGAGGAGAACACAGGCAGCAACCTCTTCGACCTCAGCCACAGCAATGTCTTCCTAGGAACATTGCCAAAGGCAAGGGAAGCAAGGGCAAAAATGAACTATTGGGATTTCATCAAGATCAAAAGCTTTTGCACAGCAAAGAAAACAGTTAACAAAACCAAAAGACAACTGATAGAATGGGAGAAGATATTTGCAAACGACATATCAGATAAAGGGCTAGTGTCCAAAATCTATAAGGAACTTAGCAAACTCAACATCCAAAGACCAAATAATCCAATCAAGAAATGGGCAGAGGACATGAACAGACATTTCTGCAAAGAAGACATCCAGATGGCCAACAGCCACATGAAGAAGTGCTCCACATCACTTGGCATCAGGGAAATAGAAATCAAAACCACAATGAGATACCACCTCACAGCAGCCAGAATAGCTAAAATTAACAAGTCAGGAAATGACAGATGCTGGCGAGGATGCCGAGAAAGGGGAACCCTCCTACACTGTTGGTGGGAATGCAAGCTGGTGCAACCACTCTGGAAAACAGCATGGAGGTTCCTCAAAATGTTGAAAATAGAACTACCCTATGACCCAGCAATTGCACTACTGGGTATTTACCCTAAAGATACAAACGTAGTGATCCGAAGGGGCACGTGCACCCGAATGTTTATAGCAGCAATGTCTACAATAGCCAAACTATGGAAAGAACCTAGATGTCCACCAACAGATGAATGGATAAAGAAGATGTGGTGTGTATATACAATGGAATACTATGCATCCATTGAAAGAAATGAAATCTTGCCATTTGTGATGACGTGGATGGAACTAGAGGGTATCATGCTTAGTGAAATAAGTCAATCAGAGAAAGACAACTATCATATGATCTCCCTGATATGAGGAAGTGGAGATGCAACATGGGGGAGTTAGGGGGGTAGGAGAAGAATAAATGAAACAAGATGGGATCGGGAGGGAGACAAACCATAAATGACTCTTAATTTCACAAAACAAACTGAGGGTTGCTGGGGGAAGGGGGGTCCAGAGAGGGGGTTGGGGTTATGGATATTGGAGAGGGTATGTGCTATGGTGAGTGCTGTGAAGTGTGTAAACCTGGCGATTCACAGACCTGTACCCCTGGGGATATAAATACATTATATGTTTATATATATATATAAAAAAAGTTAAGAGTAGTTTCCTCTCACTCTGCTGGGGACCAGAGTAAGATGAAAACTATGGAAGTTATCATAGTACTTGACAGCCTGATAATATACTAATATTGACAAGCAGTTTCGGGGCCATAGTAGGACAGAAGCTAGATGGAAGTGCATTCTATCACAAATTGTCAAATTGGTAAATAAATAGCAAATACTTTATGACATATAATTTCCCTTTGTAAGGACAAACAACAATAACAACAAAATCCCTCTGTACATGCATATATGTTTATATACTTGGAAGAGGATGTGGTTGAATACAGACTATATCATTAATATTGGTTACCTTCCATAAAGCTTCTGTACACAGCTGCATTTGTTATCTAGGCACAATGAATAGTTTTATTTACTCAATTAAAAATTTAAAATGTTGGGAAAAAAAGGAATGGTGAGTAGAGCAGTGTCAACAGAGTGAAGTAAGACTTTTTGTTAAGCTTTGCTATGAAATGGGGCTGGAATACGGGACAAGAGCCAGAGGAATTGCGGGGTCCGGGAAGGAAGATCTTAACATATGTCTGAATGCTTCAGGATGATTATGAGATGGGGAGAGATTGACCATGCAGGACAGTGGCATTACTGCAGAAATAGTTTGAGGAAGATCCTGTGTTCTTAACCTCTCAGCTCAAAATTGTTACAGGGAACTGAAGACAACGTGAATCATTGCTTTGTGAGATCAGCTTTGCTTATACACCGATATATTTCAGTGGGTGGAAGTCAAGGGACTCAGGGAGGGAGAGGACTGTTATGCTTTGTTCATTTTTCCTCCAAAGACTCTCACCCAACCCTTCATCCAGAGATGGAACTGCGGTCACGTGTTTTAGCCTTTATCATGCTTGAATGTTACCACTTTTTCCTAAATGCTGTATTTCAATTTCCTACTTCTATTTTCTTCTGTCTACTTATTTTTATATTTTAAGCCTCCTTATGAGTAAGTAGGTTTTGCAAATCTGTGTGGATGATTTATCTATTCCTGTTTGCTCTTACTGTTTTTTTTTAAGATATTCTTTTTTTTTATTTTTTTAAAAGATTTTATTTATTTATTGACACAGAGAGATCACAAGTAGATAGAGAGGCAGGCAGAGAGAGAGAGAGGGAAGCAGGCTCCCCGCTAAGCAGAGAGCCCGATGCGGGACTCGATCCCAGGATCCCGAGATCATGACCTGAGCCGAAGGCAGTGGCTTAACCCACTGAGCCACCCAGGCGCCCCAAGATATTCTGTTTTTTAAAATAATTTTTAAAGATATTCTGTTACTAGATATCTCTAAAATCTTGGACCCAGGAAAGATACCTTGTTAAAGGTCACACAACTAATTATGAGCAGATTTATGTCTACTTGTATTATCCCCTATACATGTGGATTGATACAATTCTCCATGAGTACAAAATCCAGAAGTGAGAAAAATGTGCTTTTCCTCCAATCATGATGCTCTCCTTGAGTTAAGATGAGGGAATTATTAACTGATGTATGTATGTTCAATAACTTTTTCCTTCTCTTATCCTTATTTTTCATCTCTTCCTGACTACCTGTAAATCTGCCTGGACAAGTTGTGAGTTTGTGGAGAGTAGAGACCAGTTTATATGCATACTTATTTTGTATGTAACAATCTAAGTTACTGTCTTTCGAAGGTTTTAATTGACCATTTTGATCTTGAATTTTCTGTGTAGGCAGTCATATCATTTATAAATAATATTTTTTTCTTCCTTTCCAATATTTACCTCTTTTCTTTTCCTCTTATTGCATTGGCTAAGAATAATAGTGAGTAGTAGCTGTCAGAGTGGGGCTCCTTTTTTGTCACTAATCTTAGTGCCATTGCCTTTAGTGCTATAGAGTAACCTTATCTAAGCTGTGTCACTGTGGGCACTGGTTCCCAGAGGGGAGAACAAAGAGTTCAGGAGTCAAAAAAGTCTTGGGAAACAGCACATTAAATCCAGTCAGCCCCACACCCCTTGCAGGGGAGTCATAGAACAAACATGTTAGCTTATTAAAGTCCCTGAGAAGCCACCCAGTATAAAAGAAACCTATTTAATTTGCTTAATAGCTAAACAAATAAACTTATTTGTTCTGGAAGACTTTTTTTTTCTAAACATACCTGTGGACATCCCCTCCCTTAATACCAGTTTGAGGATCTCCGCTTTCCTGTTTCACCCTTGAGTATGGTGTTTGTTATTGGCTTCTGAGAAATACTTTTTTATCCTGTAAAGGAAGATGAGGTTTTTGTTTTTGTTTTTGTTTTTTAACTCAGGAATTGATATTGCATTTTACTAAAGACTTTTCTACTCTTCTTGAAATGATTATATAATTTTTCTTCTTTATCTCTTAAAAATAATGTCATTTTATTTATTATTTAAAAAAAAAAGATATATTTATTTACTTTGAGAGAGAGAATGTGTGTGAGTGTGGGCCAGTGACAGAGGGAGAAGGAGAGAAGCAGACTCCCTGCTGAGCATGGAGCCTGGACTCAGGCTATTTCCCAGGGCCCTGAGACCATTACCTGAGCTGAAATTGAGTCAGAGGCGCTGCTGGCTGAGCAACCCACGTGCCCCAATAATGCTCTGTTTTAATGTGAAATCAGTTTTGCATATAATATAGAAGTTAAGAAGTTGGAGTTTGTGGGGGCGCCTCGGTGGCTCAGTGGGTTAAAGCCTTTGCCTTAGGCTCAGGTCATGATCTCAGGGTCCTGGGATAGAGCCCCACATTGGGCTCTCTGCTCAGTGGGGAGCCTGCTTCCTCCTTTCTCTCTGCCTGCCTCTCTGACTACTTGTGATCTCTGTCTGTCGAATAAATAAATAAAATCTTAAAAAAAAATAAATAAAATCTTAAGAAAAAATAAAGGAATTTGGCTGAAGTTAACTCATGGAAAAATCCTATAATAAAATTCAAAGTTCCGAAAAAACAGTAGAGCAATGCAAGGAAGAATATAAAACTTTACAGATTTATTTAATATAAAGAAACTTTATGATTTTGATTGGTGTAGAAAAAGGACAAATTATAGTGCGACAATTGTTAAAACAATCTACTCCTGAAGGAAATTCTTCTCAAGAACATACAAATGGAAGTAAAACACTCAATTGTACCCCTCTTGAAATCCAAATTGTAATGTCATGATGTAAGAATCATTGTAGTCTTAAGAATTTGGTACTACATAATATTTAATATCCATATTTCATGTAGAGTGTGTGTATGTAACATAAGACATATGATTTTGAAGTAATCCGATGATAAGAGAAAATGGGTAAAGAGTGTTGTAATATTAAACTTTCATGGTTATAACGCCTGGAAAATAAACTAGACTTGAGTATTTTAAAATGAGCCTAGAAAAACCTTACAAATCTCTCTTTCCACTGTTCCATGTAGAAAAATCAGCCAGTACAATCTAGATTGCACACAAGCATCAGTGGTTTGGTTTATCATTTTATCAATGTAGTAGCTAAGAGGGCCCAGCTAATAGAAAACAGAGACAAAATTTTTTTTTAAAGATTTTTAAAATATATTTGAGAGAGAGAGATAGTGAGACAGAGTATGAGAAAGGGTCGGGGGGAGCAGGGATAGGGAGAAGAAGTCTCCCCACTAAGCAGGGAGTCCAGTGCAGGACTGGATCCCAGGACCCTGGGACAAGACCTCAGTTAAAGGCAGATGCTTTAACTGACTGAACCATCCGGGCATCCCTAAAAACTGAGACAAGTTTTATACTTGGTGTTATTTCACCACTGTGTTAAGTGCATGGGAAATGATGAGTGCATTTTTGATGAATTAATTAACATTTCAGTCCCCAATTATAAGCACCTGTTTCAAACATAATATCAAGTTTTTCAGGTTTTAAAATCGCTTGTTTTATTTTTATTTATTTATTTAAAGATTTTATTTATTTATTTGACAGATAGAGATCACAAGTAGGCAGAGAGGCAGGCAGAGAGAGAGGAGGAAGCAGGCTTTCCACAGGGCAGAGAGCCCAATGTGGGGCTCGATCCCAGGGCCCTGGGAACATGACCTGAGCCGATGGCAGAGGCTTTAACCCACTGAGCCACCCAGGCACCCCGCTTCTGTTTTAGATAAACATCTCTGAATTTATTATCTAATTTAACTCTTACACATTAGACAAATCAGTGGATATCAAAATCTGTACAGACAGTCCCCAACATACGGCAGTTTGGCTTATGAGTTTTTGACTTTGTAATGATGTGATAGCAACATGCATTCAGTAGAAACCTTGCTTTAGACTTTGAATTTTGATCTTTTCCTGGCAAACAATATGCAGTATACTCCTCTCTTGTGATGCTGGCAGAAGCAGCAAGTTGGAACAACCAGCCAGCCATGCAGTCATCAGGGTAAACAGCTGATACACTTCCAACCATTCTGGTTTTCACTTTTAGTACAGTATTCAATAAATTAGATGAGCTATTGAATACTTTATAGGCTTTGTGTTAGACCGTTTTGCCCACTGTAGGCTAAAGTAAGTGTTCTGAGAACCTTTAAGGTAAGTTGGACTAAGCTATGATGTTCAGTAAGTTAGGTGTATTGAAAGCATTTTTTATTTATGATATCTTTAACTTATGATGGGTTTATTGACATGTAACCCCATTGTAGGTCAAGGAAGATCTAGACTTTATCTTGTGCTATGTAGCTTGCTGTATTCAATAGTAGTCAAGAACATGGGTTTAGGAATTAGAGTGGTCTGTGTTCAAATCCCAACTCTGGCACTTCATAGCCGTGTGACCTTGGGCAAATTAACCCACCCTCTTTAGGCCCGAGTTTCTTCTATCTGTAAAGTGAGGCCAATAAGCATACCTGTTTTATAAGGCTGGTGAAAGAACAAAACGAGTCAATGCTTGTGAAACACCACTCTTTGAAAGACATTTTTACACATGTTGTTTCCTCTTCCTCACTCTAGTCCTTCTTAGACCAACTCTCAGCTGGCTCCTAGCCACCTCATCCCCCTGAAGCTTCTCTTGTTAATTTCACCAGTGACCTCTGTGTTGTATTTATGGTGATTTTTCTTTGTTTCTATCATGCTCAATATCTTAGTGGCCTGCCTTTCTTATTTACATTCATTTCTCCCAAGGTTATTTCTCTCTGACGTGTTTTTCTTTTCTTTTTTTAAATTTAAATTCAATTAGCCAACATACAGTACATCATTAATTTCAGATGTAGAGTTCAGTTATCCATCAGTTACATACACTCAGTGCTCATCCCCCTCCGACATATGGTTTTAAATGCTGTCTATATGCGAACAGTTTCCAAATGTGTGTCTCTGTATCAGGCTTCTCTTTTGACCTTTCGACTCAGATATCTAGCTGCCTACCTGGTATTTCCATTTGATTGTCTTCTCATAGACATCTCAAATTTACCAAGCCCAGGACAGAGTTCTTTGATATTCTTGCACCCAAGTCCATAACCTATCTTAACTATTTTAATGACTGGTACCAGGCCACCTGCTCCATTATGAAATCTAGAAAGTTGCAAATTATTTTTCCCCTCTCTTTATCCATTTCCCATCTAATCCTGTCACTACCATATCCAGAATTTATTTTATATCCATCCATTCTTTTCTGTCATGACTTCCATCACTTCAGTCAATCATCTCTCATCTGGATTTCTGCAGAGCTTGAATATCAGTAGATATGTGGGCCTTAGAAAATTAATAATGTGGCAGATTTCTTTGAATTTAGGTGCAAATGCTGTTTGCAATATAAGGATGTTACTAGAATGCAGCAAAATATTTTAAAAGGTTTTGTGGACTACCAGTGCTTTGGCAGGCCAGACCCTGAATATCTGGTGTTTGTCCGTAAGACTCAGCATGACACCTGGCTGGTCTCATAAAAGCAAGACTTTTTCAACATTATTTCTGGGATAGTCTGAGGCAACAAGACACCTATCTTGACCATGCTGCTTCTTTTGCACCTGCTCACACTCTCTGAGTCAATTGTTAGTCTTCCCCTGACCACATGAAGAAATGCTCTTTGGGAAACTATAGGTTCATCCATTCGCCAATGGTGTGGACTGTCTCATACCCTCCCCTAACCCATCTCCTTCCTTGATTACTAGTTCTAAGGGCACAGGAGGGAAACGTTAAGGCTGGCTGTTCATTCACTGCTCTCTGGAGTCTGAATTGTGTAAACTCCGGAGCAGCTAGAGGAATAAATTTGTTCTTTGTTCCATCTTGGGAACTAGAAAATTATCCATAATCAAATGAGTGCATTGTTTAGTTAGTGTCCCAGATTCCAGTGTTGCTCCTGCTCATTCATTTTTCCCACAGCAGCCAGAAACTGAGTCTCAGTAAATTTTAAAAATTGACATATACATCCTGAGGAACAAAAATTCTAAGTATAGACTTTAATAAATTATGACAAAGTAGTTGCTACCCAATTCAAGGAATAGAATATTCTCTTGAGAAATGGTGTGTTGAAGACTGCCTCCAGCCTGGGAGACAAGCTTAATTTCAAAAGACACATAGTACATAGGAAGACCCCAAAAAGTTGGAGTCCAGCGACCTAGGTTTGAGATCTGACTCCATAACTCACTGTCAACCTTTCTCATAATACAGTTCAAGGAAAAATTATGTATTTACCATATTTTTATTTAGCATTTAGTCTATAGTATATAATATTTAATATAGTATTTAGTATGGTATCGTCAAAGTCACCAGACTTGTCCACTTTTTAAAACATCAATTCTCTCTCTCTCTCTCTCTCTCTTTTTAAATGTGAGGCTTGAACTCATGATCCTGAGATCAAGATCTGAACTGAAATCAAGAGTCAGATACTTAATTCACTGCACTACCCAGATGTCCTTAAAATGCCAATTCTTAGAATTATATTTGACCTGTCATTGGCATTGGTCACAGTTGATTACTTTTTGTCCTTTATACTTTCTTTACTTTTTTCCCCCAGAATATCATACTTGTCTGGGTTGCCTTCTACCTACCTGCTGCTGCTTAGCCTTTTTTTGCTGTTCCCTCTTTATCAACCCAAACTCTTTTTTCCTACTTACTCTTATAGGTTTAGTATCATTTATAGGTGGACAATTCCCAAACTGACATCTCCAGTCTGATCTCCAGGCTTATATATACAACTGCCTGATCAACCCTCTGCCTGTATTTCTGACAGGCATCTAAAATTTACCATATGCACAGCTGAATTCCTCTCTCTCACCAAACCTTCTCTATCCTTAGTCTTATCCTTCTCAGCTAAGAGAAATCCCATTCTTTGGTTGCTTTGGCCAACACCTTTGGAGGCATTACTTTTCTCTTTCTTTTGACCTCATGACAAATCCATCAGTAAATCTTACTGGGTCTACTGCTCAAATGCGTTCAACTGTTTCTCAGTTTCCACAACCTGGTCCAAGCCAGGACCTTTCTGGACTATGTGATTACCTCCTAATAAGAGGCCTGAAATGTGAGAGGGAATCAACAGAGAACAGAGTAAGAGCTGTTGTGATGGAGAGAATAGCTAGTGCAAGGGCTGTGTGTCCTCCCATGAGAACACAAGCTCCATGAGGGATGTTGGTCTGTTTTGTTCACTGCTGTCTTCTGAGTGTTGTCCAATACCATAGCAAGCCCTTAAAAATTATTTGTTAAGTAAATGATTTTTCCCTTTTAATGATATTTTGTGACAGGAAACCTATGGATTTCTGGTATACTATTTTTTATAAAATTATAAAAATCTTGCAAATAATAATAATTTTTGTCACTGTTTCTTCTTTCTGCCTTGATTGTATTATTCTTTTTTGTTCCACCATTTAGTTATGCTTTATATTTCTAAGATCTTTCCACAAACTATTTTTCACTCCAAGAAAGGAAGGAGAGAGCAAGGGGAGAGTGCTATTTGTGATTTTTTTTTTTGGGAGAGAGAGTGTGTGTCTAATTGTACATTGTGAGAGGGACAGTGGGAGAGGGAGAGAATCTTAAGCACACTCTCCCTCCAACATGGAACTCCGAGGTGGGGCTTGATCTCATGACTCTGAGATCATGACCTAAGCTGAAATTAACAGTTGAATGTTTAGCAGACGGAGCCAGGCAGGCACCTCATTTTTGATCTTTTTTTTTTTTTTTTTTTTTGCAACTTGGTATTTTATGTACTCTCTCTCTTTGGTATTTTATTCTTAAATGTGCATATTAAGATCTAAAATATTCATTTAAACCTAATAGGGGAAATTATAATAATTTATCTCCAGGAACATATTTTTTTTCTGTGAACATTTATCTTGTTTATATCCTGGGAAATATTTCTAGTCTAATCATAATGCATTTATTTTGAAATTTTTTGAATTTCTACTCAAAAATAATTAAAAATATTGCTATTAGTTTAAACTCCTAAGTTTCCCTGTAGCCTTCGATAAACTGTACTTTAAACAGCAAAAAGAAAGTTTAATTGGAATTATACATATTATCAAGTTTTCCTTTCATAAATGAGGAAGAATGACTGGTGTTCAAATGAAAACTTATCTCTTCCTTTTGTCTTAGTAAGGAAAATGATAGTAAGACCCAAGCAAGCATTTATGTGGAATCTTGGGCCCAGCCAGTTCAAAGTAGTTTAATACTCACTTCTTCCCAAAGGCACTGTCTGGGCAGAACAGGACTGTTCAGTGCCAGATTTCTGTCCTGCCTGGCTGGCTGCCTGTGGCTGCTGGGAACAGCCTAAATTAGGGGTCCTCCCAAATACAGTGTTTGGACCTCTGCTGTCTATCCCTCTGAATCACTTGGTCTCCCTTCCTGGGTTTTACAGTGATGGTGGTGGATGACTAATATTATTTATCATGTTACTCCTAACTCTATTCTGGAAGATGTCCAGGATCTAGGTTTCAGTTTTTATAAAATCATCTTGAATCTCATAAGAAATACGAAGGATGAACTTTGAGTGCTATGAATCACAAACCCTGTCTTTGGTGCTTGTACGGGAAAATGCAGGTGGGTGAAGTACTAACTCATTCAGAGTTAAGACTGTGAATGCCTCAGTAATTAAAAATCTTCTTCTTAATTGTTATTTGGTTCAAAAGAAAGTGAATTCATTTGAACCATTGGTTGTGACTTCCAATTTGCCGTTGGTTAATTCAGTTTTAGCCTATGTTACCCCTCACTGTACATATACGCACACACATATACGCAAAGTCTGTTTTTCAACTTGGATCCCTGGGAATCACTAGGGAAAAGAAAACAGTGTCAGCTTAAAATTCAATTTTTCATAAGATTTTAAAATAAAATATTTTTAAGGTTTGCTCTGTAGAATTCAAGTTTTTTGCTCAAACTTTCAATCTAGTAATAATAATAAAAAGCCCCAAACTCTCTGGACTATTATTTTGAAACTTTGTTTTTGTTTTCTAACATTGCTAAAGACCTCCTACCATTTAATTAAGTTCATATTGGATTCCAGAAAAGAGACGTTTTAAAAAGGCATTTGTTGTATTAGAAAAACCCATATTTTACACTGGGAGAAATATTATAACTATATCCATATGTAGCATAATCACTTGTTATTGGATGTACTCTTAACCCCTTCACATTTGTCTTTCTAAGAAAAGCAATTTGTTTCATTTTTATTAATAAGCACACATATTTACAATTGAACTTTTTTTCAGAGGGATTCTTTTCACTGTTTGATGTTTACTAGTCTGAGAAGCACTAGCTTTGTCTTTCAAATAGCCTTAAGAATGGGCGCTGCATGTTAACAGGGAAATGTGTAGGGGTAATGTCTTCAAGTAGTGCATGGGATTGTTCTTGCCTACTTCCTAATATTTTCAATCAGAGTAATGATAAAATTCATTAATCATTTACTACAATGAGTGTGAAATATATTTTATATCATGTAAGTTGCTTAAGGTCACAACTAATACGTGATGAAGTTGGAGTTGAACCTGGAATGTTGCTGTGAGGACACGTGCTCTTAATCATTGTGTAAATAACTTCATAGAGATGTGCCTGCTCATCTGCTACAATGAATGGTGTAGGGATTGAGTAGAAGGGAGACCAGTGGGCTCTGAAGTAAGCATCTGGGCTGCTTGTTTCTTCATCCTTGATGACACATCTTAAAAAATTCAGTTGCGAGGGGCTCTTGGGTGGCTCAGTCATTAAGTGTCTGCCTTGGGCTCAGGTCATGATCCCAGGGTCCTGGGATCAAGCCCCTTATCTGGCTTCCTGCTCAGCAGGAAGCCTGCTTCTCCCTTTCCCACTCCCCTCCTCTCCCACTTCCCCCTCCCATTCTCCCTCTCCCACTCCCCCCTCTCATCCCCCCCATTCTCCCTCACACTCCCCCACTCTCCCACTACCCCTGCTTATGTTCCCTCATTTGCTGTGTCCCTCTCTGCCAAATAAATAAATAAAATCTTTTAAAAAAAATTCAGTTGTGAAATGACCTTCAGAAGCCATGAAGAAGAAAATTCTGGAATATAATTTCTTTAATCTGCCAAAGTATGGATAACTGTTTATATAATTACATATTTTGTACAGAAGCAGATTGATTTAAAAAGAAATGAGAAAAGATTATAAAAATGTTTAATGAGGGCACGTGGGTGTTCAGTCAGTTAAGGGTCTGCCCTTGGCTCAGGTCATGATCTCAGAGTCAGGACTGAGTCCCACATTGGGTTCCTTGCTCATCGGGGAATCTGCTTCTTCCTCTCCCTCTGCCCCTCTGCTTGCTTGTGCTCTCTCTCTGTCAAATAAATAAATGAAATCTTTAAAAAAGCATTTAATGAAATTGTAATGTGAAAAATGTTATGAATATGAAAGTACATAAAATGCAAATATGAATATGTATATTGTAAGTACATACTTTTATGTAAGAAATGCATAAAAATTACATGAGAAAATGTCACAAATTCATAATGTATTGCATATAATAAAATGGGTAACAACGTGCAGTAGTTGTGTCTAAGTTTTGTTAGATCCTTTAATTCCTCCTATTCCTGACTGAGTATTATGTCAACCTTGATCTCACATTGTTTTTATTAGAGGGCATCAGAGAACAGCTGCTGTGTGTTGGGTCAAGACTTGAGTGAGGGCCAAGCAGTGTCCTCAGTTGTGAGAGAACAAGACCATCTAGCTGATGGGTGCTCTATGAATATTTATTCCAAGTACAAATGTTTGAAGATTTGGGATGAAGAGAGGGGAATATGAGCTAACTGTTTGGGGCATAGGGAATGCACAAATTCTCTAATGAGAAGAGTTCCACACTTATATCTTGTCTTTGTTTTTTAAGCATTTCAGTATTGTTAGAACAGAATGACAGTAACAATACATTCTACTTTCTTTTAACTTCTTTGCTGTAGGGTCAGTCAGAAGAATTTAATTAAGATAGTGGGATCTGGATCATTACTGCTTGAGTTTGACTCTCAACCCCCCATTTACTTTGAAACCATGGACTTGTTACTTACCCTTTCTGTGTCTCAGTTTTCTCACCTGCAAAACTAGGATAACATGAGTATATGCCTTTAGTACTATCCTGAGAATGAAATGTATTAGTGAATTAATCTAATTTAAGAAAGTTCTTGGATCCATAGAATGTGCTAAAAAATGTTGATTACCTTGGAAAATCTAAGTATGGTGATGGTGAACTAAGTTTATTTATGAAAATAGGAAATCTCAAGAATTTTCAAAGTGTGCAATATTCCACAAGAACCATCATTAGATGTCTGGGAATGATTGAGAGAAAGAAATAGGCTGCTCTCATTTAATGAGATCTCCTCATCTTGTTAATTACAAAGTAGGAAATCAAGACAAAGTCACAAAATAGAGGCCCATCTTACTGTGCTTCTGATGATCAAGGCCGTGCTTCATTACTGAGTTCGTGAGGAGAAGAAGACATTGTCTCTGCATGAGGTGATCAAATGAACTACTACAACAGAACTGTCAGATTCAGTCAAACATTAGTTTTAATGAATTCTTCTCACGGAATTTTTCTGAGTGTAAGGTGTATTCTCCAGCAGAGCAGTATTGGAACCATTCTGATGGTAAATGTGAGTGTACCCCCAGATCTTTCAACCATGGAGAGTTATTGGTGTCATCCCACCATTATCTCCCTCAGAGAGGAGAGCTTCCCATGTTAATTTTGCCATAACAACCTGAGGACCATGGCAAATCCCAGGCTTTTCTGAGCCTTGTTTCCTTATCTTTAAAATGAGGAGTTCCATTAGATGTTCTTGATTTGAACTTTCCCAGGCTGTTATTATTAGGAGCTTGTGACATTAGTTCAATTAAATTTGGAGGGAACTAGAGTTATCAGTGACTTACTTTCTGGGCTTGGTTAAGGAAGCTATTTAGACTTTAGGAACTCCAGTTTTTTTTTTTTTTTTTTTTTTTTTAAGATTTATTTATTTATTTATTTGACAGACAGAGATCACATAAGTAGGCAGAGAGGCAGGCAGAGAGAGAGGAGGAAGCAGGCTCCCCACTGAGCAGAGAGCCCGATGCAGGGCTCGATCCCAGGACCCTGGGATCATGACCTGAGCCGAAGGCAGAGGCTTTAACCCACTGAGCCACCCAGGCGCCCCTCCAGTTTTTTAATTATATGATGAACAACAGAATAGTATTTACCTTCTAGGGTTGTAGTGAAGATTCAGAGATAAATAACGTATAAGTTACAAGGAACGATGTCTGGCTCAATGGAGGCTCTCAATAAATATTAGATATCATTGTGATATATGGTAAAGTTGGTAGTATATTTTGGAAATTATTACATTAATTCCATTCCATTGTTATTTATACAAAGCAGTACACCAGTACACTAGAGTTATACTTTTAACTTTAAGCTTCCAGTTAGGTTCCCATGTAGGACATTTATTTTAGATATAAAATGTTAGTGAACCTTAATAATAGCCAACACTGCTTGATTCTCTTGGTGCCATGCCTGTTGCTGGGCCTGACAATGGTGCATTTCTATATATCCCGTGCATCACTTACTCTGTACAGCAACCCTTGAAGGTAGATATTGCTATCCATATTCCTTCAATTGCGTTGTATGTATCACCTAATTTACTCTTTATAATAATAATATTAAGTAGGTATTTTTAATCCCTATTAACAGATAAGAAAATGGAGGCTTTTAGAGGTGAAGTACTGGGGCTGATTTCCAAACCCAGATGTTTATGACTCCAGTGTTCTTAGTCACCATTGCATGTTACTTGTCATGTCATGTTATGCATATTCCAATAATGTATCTCTCACTCCTGCTAAGGACAGTCCCCGCCCCCTGACTGCTTCCTGCCACAAAGAATTGGTCTTTTCCCCTCCCATCTTTGTCTACAACAACTATATGACTGTTGTTTTATAAGGAAGCTTAGGGCCAATTTGTTGGCTCAAATATAGTGATTCTATAATGCTGATAAATTGCATGTTTAAGCTTTTCTGATAATGATATCTTGTTCTCTTACTTATATTTCACCCAGTCTTCATTGTTGTTTTTCAACTTGTCTTTTTATTCAACCATCTGTTTATTAAAATGGCCCCTTTTAAACATAGTCAGTTCTTTTGTGGAACAAGACAAGCAAATGAACAAATTAAAAACCTATTTTCATAGTTTGATAAATTGCTCAACAAGACGGATTAAGGACCCAATAGGTATTATTTGAGAGCAGCCATTGCTTCCAGTTGTTTCCCCAAGTTTTATAAGTCCCAAATAATCAAGTGATAAAATATATATTTTTGAGAGTCAATATTGTAGATTACCTCTGTGAGGTAATAAACATGTTTAAGAGTTGCCAGGTCTAGTATGCTATTCAATAACTGTTGACTGGCTAGCTAAACATTCTGAATTAATACCTTTAAATGTATGTATCCTGTGAGGTAATCCTTCACTGGTATTTTATAGCACATAGATAAAATAGAAAGGTGGAGGGGCACCTGGGTGGCTTAGTCAGTTAAAAAACTTAGTCAGTTTTTTTTTAAAAAAGATTTTATTTATTTATTTGACACAGAGAGAGAGATCACAAGTAGGCAGAAAGACAGGGGAAGCAGGCTTCCCACTGAGCAGAAAGCCAGAAGTGGGACTTGATCCCAGAACCCTGAGATCATGACCTGAGGGGAAGGCAGAGGCTTAACCCACTGAGCCACCAGGGTACCCTAAACACCTGACTTTTGATTTTGGCTCAGGTCATGATCTCAGGAGTCTGGGATCTCTGCACTTAGCTAGAATTCTGTTTGAGATTCTCTCTCTTCCTCTTCCTCTGCTCTTACCCTGACTGTGGGTCCACACATCCACACAGGCTCTCTCTTTCTCAAATAAATAAATATTAAAAAAGACCCAGCCCCCTCCAAAACCCCAGTAAGGTGGATAATAACTTAAAAAAATGTAAACAGGGTGGAGGAGTCACATTTCAGTCTAATCATTCAAAGGAGATTTACTTTAATAGTGAATTCATTTCTTTTAGAAAAAGAAATGTGCTAAGATGTGGCAGAGGTAATTATGTGACTAACACTAGAAAGACAGTATGGGTTCTTTGAATGCCTTTATCAGATTGTGAAATTCTCTGTGAATTGTTCTAAAGATCAGATATGATGCATTCAAACAGATTTTATTTATTTATTTATTTAGAGAGTGGGAGAGTGTGGGGCATGGGCAGAGGGAGACAGAGAAAGAGAACCTTAAACAGGCTCTCCACCCAGCGTGGAGCCTGATGAGGGGTTGGTTTAACACCCTGAGATCATGACCTGAGCTGAAATCAAGAGTCAGACCCTTAACTGACTGAGCCACCCAGGCACCCCCAGATATGATGCATTCACATTCTGAACTATTTAAACTACTTATATGGTTTAAACTTTATGGCAGTTTAACTTTACTAATCCAACAAATATTTATTTATTGTTTGTTCCCTGTGTGTTCTGGATATCGGCTTGAGATACCTGGGGGAACAAAATGAACAAATATTCTATTCATAGTGTGATAGGCTAAGAATAGAATATGTTACTTTATGTGGCTAAAGAGACTTTGCATGTATAATTAAGAGTCTTGGGATGAGAGGTTATTCAGGATTATCTCAGTGAGCCTGAAATGTAATTACAAATATCTTTATGAGAAGGAGGCACAGAGGATTTCCTTCATAAGAGGAAAATGCAATATGATTATGTAAACAGAGATTGGGGTGATATGCTTTGAAGCTGTAGGAAAGGGCACAAGCCAAGAAGTGTGGATGGATGTTAGAAGTTGAAAACAGGAAGGAAACAGATTCTCCCCTCAGGGCCTTTTGCTAACACCTTGACTTTGACTCAGTGAAACTGATTTTGGGCTTCTGACCTCCAGACTCTAATAGAACAAATTTATGTTGTTTTAAGCCTCCAAATCTGTAGTTATTTCTTATAGCAGCCATGGGAAACTAATGCATTCATGGAAGTTTCATTCTAGAGGACGAGACAGACAGTAATTAATAATGACAGTAAACAAATCATGCAGTATGTTATAAGGTAATAAGTAGTATGAAAAAGAGGAACCGTAGTGCAGGATAAGAGGGATGGAGAAGGCCTGATCCATGCAGGGGTGCTGGGGAGCCATGGGGGCAAGATTGACAGTATAAGTAGATTTGGCAGAATGGACCTCATTGAGAAGGTGAAATATGAGGGAAGATATGAGTTGGTAGAGGAGTTAGTTCAGTGGATACGCGTGGGAAATATTCCAGGTGGAGAGAGCAACAGTGCAAGTGCCGTAAGGCCAGAGTCTGCCAGGTGCTTTTAAGGAAACGGACCAGGTGATGAAAATGGAATGAAGAGGAGCAGGGAGAGCAGAGACATATGGTTGCTGGCTGATGAGCTGAGCTCTGGTAGACCCTGTAGAGCCTACTGTCAAGAAGAGGAAACCATCCTACAGATTAACCAGAAGTTCTTTTCTAGAAAATAACACATAGCTGGTCAATTCAGTGAAATCGTTTTCGATCGAAAAACAATTATTGATAGGATAAGCTAGAGGAGGACCACTGACACAGAGCCATCTCCTCCATTCGTTTCAAAGCACCAAACCAGATCAGAAGAATGAAATCAATCAACCGATTATGTATATGAGATAGATGTTTCCCATTGCTTTTGAGTGTAAATATACAAGGACTTGCCTTGAAACCAACTGTGTTTCAGCTAGAATCACTGCTATTTTAGAAATTTGATAATTCTAAGGTCCAACTTTTGTAATTTTGATGAAATAATGTCTTAGTAAAAGAAATGACTTTGGATTACAGCATCCACTTGGTGCAGTCTGTATCTGGATTCAGTGTATTTGAAACCGTGGCAGGGTCTATGTGTGAGGCAGGGGTGTCAAAGAATAGTGGCTAACGTTTAGTTGCATGGGTCAGCCACATGGCAGAACAGCCTGGACTGATTGCTTTGAGCAGATGTCTTGGCAAGTTGAAGGCACCATGACACGATGATTGCCAGCCTGGTCCTGGCCCAGTGGTTCATTTAATATTCCAGACACCTTCGGCCTTTCAATGGGAACAAGGTTCACCCAATGTGTTTTCCATTCCACACCCTGATGTGGTTAAATTCTAAAATCACCTACAGATGTGGTATGGTTATGAGCTCAATTTCTCTTTCTTCTTCACATGTTATATTTGGATTATGTCTACCATGCCAGTTCTATCAAAGGCCTTTTGCCCACTTAAATCTTGGCTATGTAACTTCATGGCAAACCCACTCCTGAAACAATCTAGAATCATTGCATCAGAATTTTGTTCAAGCTAAACAAATAAGTGTTTGTAGAAAAAATGAATAAACCCATGTTTGAATTAGCAGGCAGTGTCTGTCCTTGCCTTCACTGGCTACTCTTAACTTTTAAATTTTTGCAGACTCCTGGACCTGTTATGATATTATATGGATTAGTTGCATCAGCAGACTCAGACCATCATCCAAGGGGAACTGGAGCAGACCTTGCTTATGGGGTACTTGGGATGAGTCCCAGGCACTTGTATGCCCAGTGAACTGAATCTTCCACTAATCCCACTATATCTAATCTTTATAAACAGGCTTCTCCCTTGGTTTCTTATTTTATGCTCTAGTTCCTTGTATGACTGATTCTCTGTGTGGAATGCTACTCCAACTGGCTGGTCCCCAGATCACCTGCAGGTATATGGAGCACCAGTTTCACTTAATGGGCCAGAGTGTGATCAGGTGTTTGTATCTGGGTCTTCCAGAGAAACAGAGCTATTAGAATATATATAGGAAGAGCTGAGTAGAATAAAAACACAGACTTCTCCAAGGATATGATATATATAATGTAACATATGTATTATATATATATAATATATATATGTATATATATATATGTAATCTCTTTCTCTCTATATCTCTCACTATATATATTTATGTACACACACACACACACATACACACACACCTTCATGGTTCTGTTTTTTTGGAGAACTTTGACCAATACAGAATCCAAAAGACCATTCTAGCCTGGCCATTTCTCCTCTTTTTCTTTCATTTGCCTGTTGCTCTCCAGAGTGTAGATGGGGCATCTGAAGCTCAAGGGGTCCAGGGACTTGTCCGAGATAATCAGCTGATTGGTGACTGAGTTGGCATGTCGATTGGTTGACGGGGTGGGTGAGGGATAGCATCAGTGATGACTAAGACATTGACCGGCCGGATACCTGGAAGTGTTTAGAGGAATAGAGATGCCAGGAGAATGTACATATTTTGAGACAAAGTTTTACCTTCATTCAGTTGTGTTTAAACCACCAACTGGGCAGAGACATGCAGAAGTGTTCAGTGTGCAGGAGAGGTGCTCTGGAAAGGGAGACATTTCTGTCCGATGATTACCCTATTATGAATAAAGATTCGATTATGTGAAAGAACAAACAGCCAACACGTGTGAAAACAGCAAAGTTTTTATTTGTCAGGGACACAGTGTTCTAACAGCAGTTTTGTTCCCTTTTTTTAGTGAGGACTGGCTCTGACTGACGCTCACGGAATGAGCTTCTCTTACGGTCAGACAAGTCAAACTCTGAAAGCCAGCATTTTCTTTTTTTGAACTTTAAAACAGAAATTCAGGACCATGCAGGCTTTCAATTTGATTTTTAAAAATTTTACAGTAGATGAAAAAAATGTCAACCATGTGAGAGTACGTTATAATGAGCTCTTAGAAAATGAGACGTGAATCTTCATCTCTGCCTGGACATGCGACGTACTGGGGAAAATGTGCGTAATCAGTTGCATGATTTAGCCGAGAATTACTTTTCCTCTTCATTTCTTTTTCTGCTTTGGGTGTTGGATAATTTGAGAGTATTTTTTAACTTACTCAGTCTATAATTTTTGTTCGCTTTGTGTTGTCTGGAGAGATATAGTCATTGAGACAAGCAAAAAACACAAATATATATAATTATTCAATATACCTCAATGAGTAACACTAAAGGAATTGTGCTGTTTTATGGAAGATACAAGAATACAGAGGACAGAGCCTCTTTGTCGGTTTACCAGGTAGAAATATTTTAGTTCCATAAGGAAGAAATTGTTACAGGAATTTATTCACTCACTCACCACATATTTACTGATTGCGTTAGGCACTATGACAGAGAGTGTACAGACGATTAAGATCCAGTGTTCAACGTGGAAGCTGAGAAAGAAATGCCAATAGTAGGGAAAAGGTACTAGAATATAAAACTTTTTCATTCTTTTCGTGGTGTTTTCTCTCAGCTTGTCATGGCGGTGTTTATTTGCTAGTTGATGTTCTAAGTAAATAAAGCTCAAAATATTAAGTTATTATGATGAACTTTATTGTTCGTCTCTTTATTGTGCAATGCCCATTTGAAAGCAAATATCAGAACATTTCTTTTGTGTGGAGTCACCAAGATTACACAATTTATGTTTTGTGGCTTGTCCTTGGAAGGTGCCTCTAGCTGGTCAGAGATAAACTCAAGACCGAATGAAGACGGTAGGAGGGAAGAAGAGCATATTCCCCAGATATGGAGCTGGCTGAGAGGGCACACCGGGCACGAGGATACTCACGGGGCTGAGCAGACTCTCACAGGCACCCAGGGGTTCTACTCTATGATTTGGAGTGTGTGTGCATTTGCTTAGGTTTGATGGTTACTACTGGGTTCCTCCTCCCATTAGCCAGAGAACCTATAAGCAGCATCCCAGTGAGGGGCTGACGTCATGGGAATCAAGCCAGGGGTTCCTTATTTCCATACCTACTACCCCAACCCCTGGTAGATGGACGAACCCTAAAGATCTTAAACCTCTGTGCCAGGATATGTTCAGTGCCTTGGTGAGGTACAGAGGTTTGCCCCTATCCTGGCCCAGACAGATCTCATCTGGAATGGGAATGGCAGCAGCTATGTCTAAGATGCCACAGGCTGTGTGCCTGACCCCAACCCTACCCAAGTTCATGGTCCGGCCCCTGTGTAGGTGAAGAGTGACAGCAGTTACAGATAAGGATAGAGTGGGGGAGGCTGGCTGGGATGGATAGGTCATGGAGAACTGGTCCTAAAGAGGTCCATCCCAGGAAGATAGGATTGTGCAGGAACCAGATGTTCTTTCCAATCATCCCTTCTTTTTACCTAATGGACTTTCTATTCTGCTCCTGTCATAAAGAGTTAACACAAACATAAGTGCTAAAAATGTGCCACTGTTGGGTCTTGGGTATTGTAAAAGAAAGTAGACAGATTATTGAAAAACTTTTTGCACTGAAAGAAAACAATTCAGGCATCTGTCCTTCTGGTGGTAGGATTAGTAGCAATAAACCTTGTGCATAAAGGACAGCACTTTATGTTTTATTAAACCTGGAGACAATATGAAGAGTTGGTCAGAATATGGGTTCTGTGGTTAGATAGACTTGGTTTTTGTTATACTTGTTTGGCATTCTAATCAGGCAAGTTATTTTTTTGTGCTTGGGTTTCCACATCTGTAGTACACATATTTTATTTGTTTATTCATTCATTTGTTCATTCATGCAGCATTCATGCTCATTCATTCATTCATTCCTGAGCATCTCCTCAGCATGGGCAAAATGCTGAAAACAGAGTGGTGATGGCGGATGGGCAGTTGGCATGAGACACAGAGAACACACTCACTTCTGGGGTGCTGAGCCCTGCAGCCTACAGAGGAGACAGGCAATGCATGAGGGGTTGAAGGAAGATTCTTAAAGATAGAGGGTGAATGAAGGCCAAGGGATGGGGTTCGGGACCTGAGAATTTCAGTGGTGTTGAGGGGTTGAGTTCTTGGGCTGAGGAATGAAAGTTAAGCATTGGGGAGAAGTAGCTGAGTAGATTAGGAAGGGCCTTGAAAATCATATTAAAGCGTTTTGAGTATCCTAAGAGTGACAATAGCATCTCCCAAACAGTACTTCCCATTGGAACCAGAGTTCAGGGGAACTGCTGAGTGTTCTATCCCTTCCAGAAGAGTCAATGCTCATTAGTATCTATTAATGTTCTTCAATAAACTGTTCTGTTTCACATTTGTTTAATAGTTTCTCCAAACCTAATCAGTGTTTTTAAGAAATTAACCTCTTATAAACTGAAACCCCAGAGAACCTGCTTGAGGAGAAAGGATGAGAAATGGAAAGCCATTGAACATGAACTTGGCCAGTCTGGAACTGGTTGGAACCTGTACTCAACAGATGAATCTGACTGCATAGGGAAATGGATTAGAGTCAAACAAGACTGGAGCCCATTAGGAGGAGGTTATTGCCATAATTCAGATGAGATATAATGATTACTTGGACTTTCTACATTTGTTTAGAAGATTAAGTATTATAACATAATTAAAGTATCTATGATAGTTTTTACTATATGGTAGGCAGTCAACAAATAATAGTTTCCCCATGAATATATGGAAACTTGATATATGAGAGATATAAACTCCAAAATAGTGATGAAGGGGTGTATTTAAATTTGCTAGGGCTGCCACAACAATATACCACAAACTGGGTGGATTAAATAACAAAAATTTATTGTCTTCCAGTTCTGGAGGCTAGAAGTCTAAAATCAAGGTGTTAGCAGGGTTGGTTCTTTCTGAGGGTTGTGAAGAGAGATTCCGTTCTCATTCCTTGGATTGCAGTTGACCATCTTCATGGTCACATTGTGTTCTCCTTGTATGTGTGTCTTTCCAAATTTCCCTTTTTTATTAGGACACCAATCATATTGGATTAGGGCCCATCCTGATGACCTCACTTTAACTTTACTACCTCTGTGAAGTCCTTATCTCTAAATAAGGTCACATTCTGAAGTTGTGGGGTTTAGGGCTTCAGCATATGAATTTGGGGGGTCATATAATTCAGTCCATAATAGAGGGATGATTTAGTAATAACACCATGAAAATCAGTTATCTATATGGAGAAAGCCTCTGGATTCCTACTTCACATAATACTCAAAAATCATCATCTGAAGGATTAAAGACAAATATGGAAGGAAAGAATGCTAAAATGTTTAGAAAATATATAGTAGAATTATCTTTATAATCTGAAAAAACTTTAAAATGTGATACAGGGGTGAATTGCTGGGAAGATGGTAGAATAGGAGGACCCTAAGCTCAACTTGTCTCATGGATACAACTAGATAACACCCACGTCAATGTAAATAATCCAGAAAACAACATGAAGACTGGCAGAACAAACCTCACAACTTAATGTAGAGAAAAGGCCACATCACAGACAGTAGGAAGGGGAATGTGAGGTGGGGAGGGACTCGTGGACACAGAGAGGGGAGAGAGAGAGACTACCACACTGGGGAGCTTGAATATGGAAGATGAATCCCTATAACATTTGGCATTGAAAACCAGAGGGACTGAATTTCATGGACTCTTACAACCAGTAGGACTTAAAGCCTAGAATTTTAGAAATCCGTGGACTTGGCTTTGGGTGAGAGGGGAGGCAAGAGGAAACTGAGTCCCTGCCCTTAAAAAGATAGTACGATAGACCCTGGAGTAAAGCATAGAAGCAGCAGCTTGAAAAATGCCTAATACATAAGGAAAAGAGAGTTATTTACTAATTTCAGAGCATGTCCTAGAAGGACAGAGATCATTGGGAGACTCCTTCAAGAGTCTGGCAGGTGCCATTTCCCTCCCCCTGCCTAGCATAAACATACATACACATAAGGGAACCAGTGTGACACTGACATTCCCTACCTAACTTGCTGACACCATGCTCCACATCCCATGCTGTACTTCAGTGGGTCTTTCCCCTCCAGCCAGGCCTCTCTTGGTCCCAGTGCTATGGATCCCTTCTCTCAGAAGACCAGTGCAAACCTTTCTAATGCATCTTCTGACATGTGCACTTTATGGATCTGCCTCTTCCAACCTGACTGAACTCAGTCTTGGCAGTTGCAGTGGCAGATCCCCTCTTGCTCTTGGCTGGAGTGCATTCAAACAAGGGCTACAAGCTTGGCAGTGTGCAAGTGGCCTTGACAGAGGCCAGCACCACTCGAAAGTGACTCCTGCTCCAGAAAGAAGGAAAGATAACCACACACACCACTCAGAGTGAGATCCCAGCAGTGGGCTGGGGCAAGACAGCTGGTCTGATGGCAGGCCCCACCCACCAATGAATGCTTCTCAGGGGACAACACAGGGAAAGCACCCTGCAGTTTGGTGTGACTGCATCTCTAGCAAATGCCTGATCTGACCGAACTCAAGCCCAAGGCAGCCTAGACTAGTCCATTAACACCACAGGGACAAAATACTGATGACAACAGGCAAAGAGAGCCACTGAAATAAACGGGCTTGAAGGAAAAATCAGCTCAGCCACAAAAGCAGGGCATATGCAAAACACACAGGAGACACCTTGGAAGTGCCAGGTTCTGGTGAATGGGGGACACTGCACTACAGGGCACTACAGGACATCATCTTCATAAGACCATTACTTTCAAGAACAGGAGTCATAGTTGACGTTCCTAACAGACAGACGCAGAGAGATAAAATAAGGAGATAAAGGAATATGTCCCAAATGAAAGAACAGGACAAAATCACAGCAAGAGACCTAAGAAAAATAGAATTATGTAATGTGCCTGATAGAAAATTTAAAGCAATGATCATAAAGATACTCACTGGACTTGAGAAAAGAGTGGAGGACATCAGTGAAACCCTTAAAAAAAGAGATGAAAAAAGACCAATCAGAGATGAAGAACACAGTGAATGAAATAAAAAATACACTAGATAGTATAAATAGCTGACTAGAGGAAACAGAAGAACAAATCAGTGACCTGGAGGACAGAGTAATGGATAATAATCATACCGAGCAGTTTAGAGAAAAAAAAATTATGCAAAATGAGAATAGAATTAGGGGACTCAGAGACATCATTGAGTGTAATAACATTTACATTATAGGAATCTCAGAAGGAGAAGAGAGAGAAAAGGGGGGAGAAAATTTATTTGAAGACATAATAGCTGAAAAACTTCCCTAATCTAGGGAAGGAAACAAAAATCCAGAGCCCAGAGGCAGAGAGGCCCTAATAAGATCAACTCAAGGAGGTCCACACCAAGATGTATAGTAATAAAAATGGCAAAAATTCATGACAAAGAGAATTTTAAGAGTAGCTAAAGAAAAGAAACAGTTACATACAAAGCAAACCACTTCAGGCTATCAGCAGATTATTTAGCAGAAACTTTGCAGGCCAGAAAGGAGTACCATGATATATTCAGTGCTGAAAGGAAATGATCTCCAGTCAAGAATACTCTATCCAGCAAGACAATCATTCAGAATAAAAGGATAGATAAAGAGTTTCCCAGACAAACAAAAGTTAAAGGAATTCATGACCACTCAGTCAGCCCTACAAGAAATGTTAAAGGGGATTCTTTAAGTGGAAAAGAAAAATGATAAGTAAGACTAAAGCAGTAAAAATAAAGATATCTATGAAAATCGGTCAAGGAACTCACAAAGGGATGTAAAGTATGAAACCATATACCTAAAATGTGGGGAGGGTGGTGGAAGGAGAAGAGTAGAGAATGGGTTCAAACTTATGCAATCATCTACTTCATATAGACTGCTATATGTGTAAGATGTTATACACTAACCTAATGGTAACCACAAATCAAAAACCATTAATAAGTATGCAAAAAATAGAGAAATGAATCCAAGCACATCACTAAAGAAAGTCAACTTATCGTGATAGAAGAGATAAAAAGACGAATGGAACAGAGAAGAACTACAAAAACAACCATACAAGTAAGGAAATGCCAGTAAGTACACACTTATCCATAATTACTTTGAATGTAAATGGATTAAATGCTCCAGTCAAAAGACATAGGGTGATGGAATGGGTAAGAAAACAAGATCCATCTATATACTGCCTATAAGAGACTCACTTTAGACCTAAAGACACTGCAGATTGAAAGTGAGGAGCTGGAGAAACATTTATCATGCAAATGGTTGTGGAAAGAAAGCCGGGATAGCAATACTTACATTGGAAAAACTAGACTTTAAAACAAAGACTATAACAAGAGACAAAGATGGATGCTATAAAACCATAAGGAGATAATCTAACAAGAAGATATAACAATTGCAAATATTTACATACCGATACGTAAATACTTAATAGCAAATGTAAAGGAAGTAATTGGGAGTAGTATAAAAATAGTAGGGGATTTTAACACCCCAGTTACATTAATGAATAGATCATTCAAACAGAAAATCAACAAGGAAACAGAGGCTTTGAATGACACATTGGACCACATGGATTTAATAGATATATTCAGAACATTCCATCCTAAAATAGCAGAATACACATTCTTTTCAAATGTACATGGAACAGGACTCTGGGATCATGACCTGAGCTGAAGGCAGAGGCTTTAACCCACTAAGCCACCCAAGCGCCCCTGGAAAAAACATTTGACAAAGTACAATATTCATTCACGACAAAAGTCCCAACAAAGTAGGTTTAGAGGAAACATACTTTGACATAATAAAGGCCTTTATATGAAAAATCACAGCTCACATTATACTCAATGGGAAAAAAACCCGAGAGCTTTCCTTTTGAGGTCAGGAACAAGATAAAGATGTCCACTTTCACCACTGTTATTCAACATAGCACCGGAAATCCTAGCCACGGCAATCAGACAAGAAAAAGGAATAAAAAGCACCCAAATTGGTAAGGAAGAAGTGAAACTTTCACTATTTGCAGATGACATGATACAACATGTAGAAAACCTTAACGACTCCACCAAAAACCTATTAGAACTAATAAATAAATTAGTGTTGGTGAGGACATGGAGAAAAAGGAACTCTCTTGCACTTTTAGTAAGAATGCAAACTGGTACAGCCTGTGGAAACAGGAGGGAGATTTCTCAAAAAATTAAAAATAGAAATACTCTGTTATCCAGTAATCATGGTACAGGGTATTTCCCCAAAGAGTACACAAATACTAATTTGAAAGAATAGATGTACCCCTATGTTTATTGCAGCATTATTTACAATGGAAGCAGCCTAAGTGTCCATCAATAGATGAATGGATAAAGAAGAGGTGGTATATTATTCCGCCATAAAAAAAATGAAATCTCGCCACTTGCAACAACATATTTGGAGGTAGAGAGCATAATGCTAAGAGAAATCAGAGAAAGACAAATACCATATGATCTCACTCATATGTGGAATTCAAGAAAAAATAAAGGGGAAAAAAGAGACAAACCAAAAACCGGACTCTTAACTATAAAGAAACAGAAGGTTAATAGTGGGGAGGTGGGTGGGAGGATGGATGAAAGAGGTGATGAGGATTAAGAGTAAACTCATCTCGATGAACACTGAATCATGTATAGAATTGTTGAATCGCTATATTGTATACCTGACACTAATATGACACCGTATGTTAACTATACTGGAATTGAAATTTAAAAAAGTGACACAAAAATGCTAGAATACAACACAGAAGATAAGATTTAAAATATTTGGTCATATTAAAATTAAAAACAGATTTGACAATTATATAGTTTACAAAATGCTTAACAGGATAAGTGTAGTTACCATCTGTCATTGTATAACATTATTACAGTATTATTGATGATATTCTCTATACTGTACTTTTCATCCCCATGACTTATTTATTTTATAACTGGAAGTTTGTAGCTCCTAATCCCCTTTACCTATTTGATTGTTCTCTGTATTTATCAGTTCGTTTCTCTTTTTTGTTGTTGCTGTTTTTTGTTAGTTTTATTTCTTAGAGTTCACTATAAGTAAAATCATATATATTTGTCTTTATTTGTCTGAATAATTTGACTTAGCATAATACCCTCTAGGTATTTTAGATTTTATTCTTTATTTAGGGTGGAGTAATATTCCATTGTGCATATACACCACATCTTTTTTTTATCCATTCATCTAGTGATGGACATTTAGGTTGCTTCTATATCTTAGCAATTTTAATAATGCTGCAATAAACATAGGAGTGTTATATATCTTTGAATTAGTGTTTTAGTTTTCTTTAGGTAAACACACAGAGGTGGAATTCCTGAATCGTGTGGCAATTCTATATTGTATGACTGAAACTACTATAATATTATTATGTTACCTATACTTCTAAAAGTACTTTTGTACTTTTAAAAGTACAAAATAAAAAATTAAAAAAATGCAAAAAATAAACTGCTCATAAAAAATGATAGCATACAGAGAATGAAAAGGCAAGATGTGATTTGGAAAAAAATGATGTTTTCAAAACACCTAACTGATAGAGGTTAGTATCTAGAACGCAAAAGAGTCAATGAGAAGACAACCCAATTAAAAAAATCGGACAAAAGAGACAAATAGGTATTTCACAGAAGAATAAACATATATGAAAAGGGAAACAATTTAGGTCCACAATGTAATATCATTTTACTACTATCTGGCTGGTAATAATTAAAAAGCTAGATAATTCCAAGCATTATCATGAATGAGGCTGATGAGGAATTCTTTTGCACCATTTAAAGAGTGTGAATTGATACAAGATTTTGGCATTATCTTGTAAAATTGAGTTGAACATTATCAAACCCTATGATCCAGGAATTTCTTTCAAGGTACATATTCTAGAGAAACTCCTACATAAGGTGAAGGGCATGAGACCATACTCATAGCAGAATATTTCCTAAGAATAAAACACTGGAAATAACCCCAAGGGTTATTGATGGAATAATTAAAAATTTGGATAACCAAACATTGAAGTATTATAGGAGTTTATTAAAGAATATAAGACAACTGCATCCAGTGATATGCATGAATCATAAATCTTGTATGAATAAAGCAAGTTATAGAAAGTTAAATCAGAAGATAAGGAAAATTAAATAATATGTTTGTTCATCTGCATATTTATGTGATCAAACAATGAACTCAAGAGAATGATGACAAACTCACAATTCAGGATAGTACTTATCTCTCTTATTTCTGACAGAGGGATACAGAGGATTGGAATGGAAGCAGAAACATACAGATAGATGCAGCAATTTTATTGATGTTCTAGTATAGTTCTTGGTGGAATGAATTGCTCCCCACTCCCAAAAGATATATTGATGTCCTAACCCCCAATATCTCAGAATGTGGTCTTATTTGGAAATAGGGTTGTTGCAGATGTAATTGATGATGATCAGGTCATACTGGAGTAGGGTGGACCCCTAACTCAATGTGATTAGTGTCCTTAAAAGACCTCATGTGAGATCAGAAACACAGGGAGGATGGCGTATGATGATGAAAGCAGAGATTGGAGTAATGCATCCACAATCCAAAAAACGTTAAAGAATACCAGCAAATCCCCAGAAGGTAGGCACAGGACATGGAACAGATTCTCCCTCACAGTCCTCAGAAGGAACTAAGCTGCCAATACCTTGATTTGGATCTTCTAGCCTCCAGACTGAGAGGATATGTTTCTGTTGTTTAAGCCACCCACTTTGTGGTACTTTGTTAGAGGGGCCCTAGGAAACTAGTGCTGTCCTTATATTAGGTAGTAGGTGCAGGGGTATTTTTTTTTTTTTTATAATTCACAATTTTCAAATGTGTGACATCTGCTACTTTTCATTCATCCAATAGTTATATAATAAAAATAAAAAGACAAAAGATGTTATTATTTTCATCACTTCCAAATCAGGGCATGTTTCTACTATTAATCTCAATGGCAAATTCCAGAAAAACCTTTCTAGACAGTTTTATTAAAACCATTAAATTCAACTTCCAACACTCCCTTTAACTTTTATGGAGTTTTTATTGCAACCTCAGTGTCACTGAGTCCCTGTTTCTCTGACTTTAATGACAGCGTGCACATCTTCTGAGCAAAGTGAGGACACTTTGTCTAATTCTGAGCGAAGGTGATTGCCAAGCACACACCTGTCATGGTATGTTTGCTCCTTGTAGACCGGCTGACGTCAGCTTTACCTCCATTGAACACAAAGGGAATCCTGGACATCTAAAATCACTGCAAGTTTTCCAGCACACATGCCCCCACAGTACCTTCCCTTACCCTAGAAGTCACACCAGACCAGGGCTTTGTATGCTTTGTTCACACAGCTGTGTCGCTGCCCTGAGGAACTGCCTTACACGATGTAGGTGCTCAAAAAAAATTGTTGAATGAATATATCAATGAATAGTTTTATGAGCGTGTCCACTTCTCAGGAGAAGTACCAATAGCAACTACCACATTTCAGAAGAGTTTATGAGCCGTGCCCCAGGCCCCGGTAATTTTTTTTTTTTTTTTTTTGATCTGTTTGTTTCCCTTATCTGCGGAATCACCAGCTCTTCTTCTTCTGTATATAAGCAGTCAAAGGTTGCCTTTGGGAACTTTGAATAAACAGATTATGATCAGATTGATCATTGATCAAAATGATCAGATTTGGGTCCCATAAGGCCAGACTATGCACACAAACACACACACACGTGTGCGTAACTTTTTTCTTTTATGAGTTAGTTGTTTAATCTTTCATATCTATTAGTAACTTGCTCTACTAATAGTAACATATTCTTTGTATCTTGAGGAGAAGAGTGCTTTAGAATCTTTTATTGATCTTCAAGTGGAATGCCTCTCGATTGAGGAGTGGATTCCAAAAAAGAAACTCCAAGAATACAGGCAAAGTAGATAATTTTTTAAAATGGGATTAACGGGGCACCTGGGTGGCTCAGTCGGTTAAGCATCTTCCTTTGGCTCAGGTCATGATCTCAGGGTCCTGGGACTGAGCCCTGCATTGGACTCCCTGCTCAGCAGGGAGTCTGCTTGTTTCTCTCCTTCTGCCCCTTCCTCTGCTTGTGCTCTCCATGTCTATCTCTCTTAAAAAAAATGGGATTTATGTAGTATTTTGAAACATAAATTACTATTGTTTTGAATATATTACATAATGCATGTTATGATTTAACATTACATTAATGAGGTTTCTTTCTTTTTTCTTCCTTCCTTCCTTCCTTCCTTTCTCCCAGTAGATAGAAAAGCTGATGTTAGTGAGGTGCTCAAGTGAGAGATGGAGACTTTTCAAGATCTCAAACTATAATACTGGGATGGCACCATTGATGAATTCAAACAACATTTGATAAGTGACCAGGCACAGTCCTAGGTGAGGGTGGAGAAAGGAACAAGACCTCTGCAGTAATTCATTTCAGTGAGAGAGACATAAATAAGCAGGCAATTGCAATGTAATGTGATTAAGTCTTCTTAATTGTTGAGGGAAATGATAGTGCTTTATGGCATTCACGTTTTCTGTGTAGTTTATTACAGAGTTGTTCTTTGGATACTGGCTCCTCCGGATATAATATTCCTTTACTAACCGGAATATTTGCTTAATCAAAATGTTCAATTCCCTGACCATACCTGAGTAGCAGTTTATTTTATAGGTCACGATCATATCATTAAAAAAAACTCTCAATATTTACCACAGAGGAAAACTGTGCAATCATTCTTTTCTATAGCTAGTGGCTAATTTATTTTATCTCACTCTAGCATTTTACGATCCTTTTCAATTTCCAGGAATTTAGAGGCCCCTTCTGACTTTAGAACAGAGTAAAGAGGGTTTATTTCTATGTTGTACTGATTTTTTCACATAGATGGTGGCAAAATTTTACTAAAATAAAAAGAACAAAGGTCACTAATAGATTCCTGTAAGTGTTTAGCTGGAAGAATGAGACATAATAGGTATGGATTAAAACAATATTAGCAAAAATCAGTTACGGTATTAAAATGACCCAAAACATAATTCCTAATGAAGTAGTGGGTATTTCTTCACCTGATAATAAAATGATCTCCCCAAAATTTAGATTCATAACTCTGAGTAAACATACCATTAGAAATACTGTCAACATTGGGCTTTTAAAAAATCATTAAAATGTTACTAATACCTTATTTGCAGGTGTCCTTCAAGAATACTTCTCGCCCCTCTCCCTTCTCACATTCCTCAGAAAGTTAGAAACATAGTCCCGTCCTCTGATAGTGAACCCCCAGGCAGTGACTCTGATTTACAACAAGTGGCTTAAATGCTTGTTTTTAACTCCCTGGGGATATAGGCCCGCTAAGCCCTTTCCTCAAATACACCGTCTCTTTCTTTCTGCCTGATTTCTTTCTCCTTCTCGAGCTGGATTTGGGGCGGATTCCGTCTGCAGACTACAGTGGGACAGTCCAGCACGCCGCCCCGACAGCTGTCTGTCTGTCCTCAGCTCCGCGGATTCCTATTTTGCAGCTTTAGAGGTGGCGCGTTGAGCTTGAGTTTGAAACAAAACTTTTCCCCAAGTGGTGGGGCTGCCGCTCGGATGCTGATGCAGATGCCGCAGCATCCGAGAGCGCGGAACCCTGGTCTCTCCGGGTCCGGCTCTGGGCTCCTGGCAAAGGGGGCGGAGAACAGAGAGGAGAGGGCGGGGGTGGGGGGCGGAGGTCACCCGCGTTCTCCATCTCGCCCAGGCTGCGAGCGCCGCTGGGTGCTGAGCTACCGGGGGAGCCCAGCGCGCCGGCAGGTTCCCAGCTGGGAGAGCGCGCGGAGGGACGCGCGGCTGCGCCCAGCGGAGCCCGAGCGGGAGCGGGGGCGCGGCGCGGCGCTGCGCGGGACGAACCCGCGTTGGCGGCGGAGCGGAACCCGGAGCACGATGGCACTCGGAACCCGGCGCCCTTCTCGCCGGAGAGCCCTACCGGCGGCCGGGGATGCCAAGGTAACTAGCCCTCCAGCGGCTGCTTTCCCACGGGTCGGCCTCGGGATGCTCCACCCCACCGAGGTGGAACTTCACCCGGCCGCACTGGAGGGCACATTAGTCTGAGCTTGGCAAGTTTGGACCAGATGCCCGAGCTGGGGAGCTAGTTCTGCTGACCCGAACTGATTCTGAGCTGCGCGGGTAGGGAGCGTGTAGAAAGGCTCCCCGGGGAGGGAATCGGACCACGGAGAGATCCCTGCCCGTCCGGCCGGCGACTCTGGGAGTCCCGCACCCGGGCCAGCGCAGGCCTTTGGCGCCCCCCAGGGAGGAAGGGAAACGGGCCCCGGGGCGTTTGAGCAATAGCAGAAAGTTTCAGCAAGTTAGGTTTGGAAAGGATGTTGCAAGCAGAGGCTTAGAGGGGCCATGGGATAGTAAGGGCGAACTCTGAGCGCTAAGACCCGGAGCAGGAGCCGTCCTCGGGCAGCCCGGGCGGCTTCACTCCGGCCCGGCCCAGGAAAGGCTGGCTCGGTAATTCCCAGCCTCCCGGAAAGCCGCTCCGGGGAAACCTCAGTCGAATTAGCTCGAGGCGTGTGGCTGTGGTCGTGGGTATGGAGGGTCTGTGACTCAGGCCTCAACGCACCACGGAAAGAACGATAAACGAACACAAATGAATACTTCGTGTGAGACGTTGCTACCCTGCAGCTGTGACTTGGTCAACAGCATATCGGCAGATGTCGCGGGGAGCGCGACGAACTACTCCTTTCTTTTCGTTTTCTTTCTTTCTTTCTTTTTTTTTTTTAAGATAGATAGATTTATTTATTTATTTATTTATTTATTTATTTATTAGACAGAGATCACAAGTAGGCAGAGAGGCAGGCAGAGAGAGAGAGAGGAGGAAGCCGACTCCCTGCTGAGCAGAGAGCCCGAGGCGGGGCTCCATCCCAAGACCCTGAGACCAGGACATGAGCCAAAGGCAGAGGCTTTAACCCACTGAGCCACCCAGGCAGGCACCCCGTACTGCCTCCTTTCTTATCGCGAGCCGGGATTTCTGCACAGGTGCTCGCTGGACCAGAGACGCTTCTTAGAGACTCACCCCTCGAACTTCCCTAGGTCCCACAGGCCTGTGGTTTGCTGAAATTTGATCTAAATGGAACGGTTTTAGAACGTATTGAGAGAAGCCCCATTTAACATCAGTGAGTTTGCTGGTCCACTCTGTCCTCTTGAAGAAGATTGTCTCATCTTTCTGACAAACAGGTGGCTCACTTATCTTTCTGACAAACAGGTGGCTCACTTAAAGAATAATCTGCAGTTTGGGGACAAAGCCCATCCAAGAAAAAAGCAGAAACTCTAAATGTCACCTCGTTATTTAAATAGACGAGTATGCTTTTAAAAAACTTCATGGGGTTTAAATCGAATCTTGGTAAGGATTTTGTCAACTTTACAAGTTTTAAGGTGCCTGTGAGGCGTCAGGGGGAGATTTTGGGGGTACCCATTTTCAGAGAGGCCACAGACTGAACTGAAGGGGTCTCAATTTTGGCAGCTTCTTTACCTTGGAAGTGAAATGTGGAAAGGCAGGCAGATGTGTGCTGCTGTGGTATGATGCAACCTTGCTTATGATAGGCCAGATACGTCTGAGTCCCACCACGGGGTGCTGGGGCGCGTCAGTCTTAAAAGCCAAATGAGCAGTTTGTGCTGTGCTCACGCTTCCTCTGTCTTTATGCTACAGATGTCCGGACTGCAAGCCTGCACTGTGCTGAGAGAGAGATGATTTGAGTGGCCAGCATTTTTTTTTTTAAATCTCCACAACAATGTCTATGAACAATTCCAAACAGCCAGTGTCTCCTGCAGCTGGGCTCCTTTCAAATACAACTTGCCAGACGGAAAACCAGTTTTCGGTATTTTTTTCAATCATCTTCATGACAGTGGGAATTTTATCAAACAGCCTTGCCATTGCTATTCTCATGAAGGCCTATCAGAGATTTAGACAGAAGTCCAAGGCATCGTTTCTACTTTTGGCCAGTGCCCTGGTAATCACAGACTTCTTTGGCCACCTCATCAATGGAGCTATAGCAGTCTTTGTATATGCTTCTGATAAAGACTGGATCCGTTTTGACCAGTCGAACATCCTTTGCAGTATTTTTGGTATCTGCATGGTATTCTCTGGTCTATGTCCACTTTTTCTAGGCAGTGTGATGGCCATTGAGCGATGTATTGGAGTCACCAAGCCAATATTTCATTCTACGAAAATCACATCCAAACACGTGAAAATGATGTTGAGTGGAGTGTGCTTGTTTGCTGTTTTCATAGCTTTGCTACCCATCCTTGGGCATCGAAACTATAAAATTCAAGCATCGAGGACCTGGTGTTTCTACAAAACAGAGCACATCAAAGACTGGGAAGATAGGTTTTACCTTCTACTCTTTTCTTTTTTGGGGCTCTTAGCCCTTGGCGTTTCATTCTTGTGCAATGCCATCACAGGAATTACACTTTTAAGAGTTAAATTTAAAAGTCAGCAGCACAGACAAGGCAGGTCTCATCATTTTGAAATGGTCATCCAGCTCCTGGCTATTATGTGTGTCTCCTGCATTTGCTGGAGTCCATTTCTGGTAAGAGCCTAACATTTTGACAATTTCTGCTTTCTTTTGTTTTTCCCTGTTGAATACAAGGTTTGTTGTTTTTTTCAAAGTTGTGGTCTTGAGGCAGCACTGTTCAATCTTTTAAATGCTGGAGTTTACTCCTACTCAAAACTTACTTTAACACCCAGCTCTGGCTCAGGATTAAGCTATTTATGGTACACATGGTTATTTTCCTACAAGTCCTGCGTTGAAAGAAATGTCTTGCTAAACAATTCTAATTATAGTGTAACCTGCTTGCAGAAGAGGATAAAGTAATTTTAACAGAGCAACATAGTTTTAATATACTTATTAGGATTAGTGTCAAAATGTGAAAAAAATTGACCAACTATAATACAGTATTGGAATGGACTCAACTTAAGTCTTAGTAGAAAGTCACACAGACTTTTAATTTATCTAAAAGACATATTAGCTCCTGGGTTTTTCTAAACATACAGGACTAGGTCTTGGCTTACAAAGGGAGGTGATGAGTTGAGATAGTTGGATAGTTGAGGTGAACTCTGTGGTTAGGTTAGGTGAAGAAATCACTAGTTCACCAACCCAAGAACAATGCCCATATTTCAGGGAGAGGTGTGATTGGTAGGAAAACCAGGGATTCTTCCCTTATCATTCCATTCCTTTAAGAAAAAAAAAATTAAACTTTTTTTTTAAAGATTTTATTTATTTATTTGACAGACAGAGATCACAAGTAGGCAGAGAGGCAGGCAGAGAGAGAGAAGGGGAAGCAGGTTCCCTGCTGAGCAGAGAGCCCAATGCAGGGCTCGATCCCAGGACCCCGAGATCATGACCCAAGCCAAAGGCAGAGGCCCAACCCACTGAGCCACCTAGGCGTCCCAAGGAAAAAAAAATTTTTTAAATGTAGCCAGTAGCTATGTTTGATTTTTATTTGGAAATGAAAACTAAGGTTAAGGAATTAACAACAAACATCAGTCATTTATAGTATCTCCTAGGTAGAAGAAAAAAAATACTTACGATTTTTTAAGTATGGCCATAACTCCCTTCATCATTTTACTTTATGATGGAAAGAGTAACTACATGCCATGAATTAGAAAAACAATCCTCCATATAGAGCTAGTGATGGCAGTAAAGATGATTTTCATTCCTTTTTCGGTACTGGTGAGCAAATGGGCTAGAGATAATAATACGGGGAGCCACAGGTAGGGGAGATGAAGGTAGATGGAATGCAAATGTAGTGATCATCCCTTGCCTGGTCCTATAAAGGTGCTTGTTACTGATGCAGTTTTCCTAGACCCCTAGCAGGGCCATGTCTAAACATTGTTGCCAGAGGAGTTTTAATAAACAATCTTGATGATCCTGATGCACAAGAAAGTTTGTGAGACCTGCTGTTGCAGACAGATCCCTGACAGCTGATTTTATTTTACAAAAGGATTTCTACTTTTTTTTCTTCCATTTTATTTATTTTTCAGCATAACAGTATTCATTCTTTTTGCACAACACCCAGTGCTCCATGCAAAACGTGCCCTCCCCATTACCCACCACCTGTTCCCCCAACCTCCCACCCCTGACCCTTCAAAACCCTCAGGTTGCCCCAACCTCCCACCCCTGACCCTTCAAACCCCTCAGATTTCTACTTTTTGAAGATTTCTTTATTCATATTGTGTCCTCACAGTCTCAGTTTAGCTTTCTTGAATTGTCTTGAATTTGTCCTGGGAGCCCAAGCCCAGGGAAGCTAGGTTGGGTCTGTCAGTGGTAAGTCAACATTTTGAGACCTGCCTTTACCATTTTAGGAGGCCTGAGGTGAAACCAAGCCAGAATTTGATCTGTGCTCATAGTCTATAGTTACTTGAACCTGAAGCAGAGAACAGTTCTGTTAATACTTGGAATCACTTCAGCGTTCATTCTTGAAGTTTAAATTATGCCACTTGACAAAGGGAATTCCCTTCAGAGGAGACTTCTTTTTTTCCCTTAAACGTTGAAATAGAGTAGCTTTTCCAAAATAAAAAGTGAGTGTGAGTAGCACTGAAATTAATTAAGGGTTGGAAAGAGAATAGGAAGAAGATGAGAAAAGAGGTACCTGAAAATAGTTAAAGAAGCATTTTAAATGAAGGTTGTAGCTCTGGAGAGAACCTGAAAACAAGGGATAGAGAGCAAGAGAGCAAGGAGAGACAGGTGGTCTGGGCAACCGAGGTGATCACTGGTGCTTTGGTTTCTGTTAGTTCTCAGTCACCTTTAAAATTCTGCTTAGTTCTGGCTTTTGACTGAGAGAAAGGAGTGACAGACAGGTTGACTGCTGTGAGACTGTGGAAGGTAGCAAGATTTCATGCTCATCATGGATATTTTGAATTTGTTTTTCTCTAATTTCTCTTCCTGAATTTTTTGTTTCCTTCACTGTTGAAATAGATATTACAATTTAATTCCTATTTTGGACATATTTCTATTGGGAGCATAATTTTATTTTTGTGCGACATTTTCCAGGTCTATGTTCTGTTTATGAATTGTCAGCACACCTATGACACCAGTGGATCAATGTTTCTAAAATGCCTCTTAGCGTAAGAATTATTTCTCTGTTAGATGCATAGTGGGTATGCCACCGACACTTCCTGCTGGATTGATATTTTATTTGACGCATTCTTTGCATTCTTGGTTTCTCTTGTGGAGACTTAGGTCTTTATAGCAAATTCTGACTAAAAGATTTATAACTTCTGGGGTCTGGACCCATGTGCCTTTGGTATTAGGGTGAGGCCACCAGTCAGCTCTAAATGGAACCCTCGTTAAAAAAAACTCAGGTTTGGGAATGCCAAATAACACCCGGTGCTAACATCTCATTTGAAACATTTCTCCATTTTTTCCTTAAATGCTTAGGAAAAATTGCATGGGTGTTAATGACTGAACCATCGCTCTCCACCCTGTATTTTGAAAAACTAAGAAGTTTTAAAAAATATCTCTGAAATCAAGCTTCTGGATTCCCATGGTAGTCCTATAATATTGATAGCTTCCCCCAATGCCCTACTTTACATCACGTGTCTTCTTTCTTTGATTGACGAATATAAATTGTGGATTTATAATCTGGTTGAACATCTGTGCCCAATTTTTGACCTGTTTTCACTGTCAGTTTCAAGCCTCAAACTGGAACAAAGTTACCTGTGCACACACTAAATGGAGCAGACGAATAGTGCAGATGACAGTGGTTGTGCTGGTTAAGATTCATTGTATTGAGGGGCGCCTGGGTGGCTCAGTGGTTTAAGTCTCTGCCTTCGGCTCAGGTCATGATCTCAGGGTCCTGGGATTGAGCCCCGCATCGGGCTCTCGGCTCAGTGGGGAGCCTGTTTCTCCCTCTCTCTCTGCCTGCCTCTCTGCCTACTTGTGACCTCTGTCAAATAAATAAATAAAATATTAAAAAAAAAAGATTCATTGTATTGAAACTTGGCAATAGTGGCATAATTTCTAAACCTGTTTAAATTTGTAGCTGATGACAAAGGGAATGCTTTATTAATTTCAATGATCTAGTTCAACCAATACACAGGTACGATGATCATGTTGTTTGAGTTTTCTCTTCCTCTATTTAGTAGACTTTATTTTTTCTTGAGTAGTTTTAGGTTTACAGGGAAATGAGTGACAAGCACAGATTTTACATTTGCATGTACATTCGCTCATGTTCTCCCTGACCTCTTCGTTACCCTTCCTTATTAGTAAGTCCTGCTTTTGTGTGGTACATTTATCACAATTCAT
This sequence comes from Meles meles, assembly GCF_922984935.1. Classification (NCBI taxonomy): domain Eukaryota; kingdom Metazoa; phylum Chordata; class Mammalia; order Carnivora; family Mustelidae; genus Meles; species Meles meles. Next base: position 150,843,936 of record NC_060066.1, on the reverse strand, counting down.
GCCCCGTTCTTACTGACTGAAGTCTGTAGTGTTTTTCCATAATGTTGTACATTGTGTGAGTTTGGATAAATGAATATGGACATGTGTCCATCATTGGAGTATCATACAGAATAATTTCATTGCCCTAAAAATCCCCTGTGGTGTTTTTAAAAATTTTTTAAAATATAATGTGCTATTTTTCCAAAGGAGGAAATGTGTGTTTTCAGGAATTAAGATTTAGAAATGTAGTACAAATGTAATATTAATTTAAACGATAGCTCAATAAAATTTAAACTTTTACAATATCTGGATTTTATAGTTTTAAACCTGGGGAGTCATATAAATTCATTCAATTATAATCCCAAATGAAAAATACAGGAAACGACAAGGGTCACTGACTAGTTTACAATTTCATTTAGCAACAAATTAATACAATAATCTTTAAGAGAAAAATGACAATTATACAGTTGTCTTCTGTGTATCCTACGTGAGTCACCGTTCCTTAATAAGTAAATCTTGAAGACATTCTTTTGATGTTTCTAGGGTGAGGGGAAAAAACCCATTTATCAGCCCTTCAAGTAACATTTTCTTGATATTATTTTGTTTTTATACAAGTAATTATTCTTTTTAATGTTCTGTTCTAGAATATGTAACCCTGAAAGGAACTTATTATTATTGCTATGCTTATTTCATCAGTTTAGCAGAGCAATAAATAGTTGTTGACTGGTTGACTGTAACTTAAGTAGTATGAATGTCCAGAGATTGCAAATGATTGACCAGAATGTGGATTCTCGGTTTTGTAGGTAAGAGTTAATTAGGCAAATGCTGAAACCAAATGGTAATTTTTAATCTGTTCCCTAAGTCAGCACCTGTAGACACTATTAAACTTCAGCAATCTTTTACTAGAAGGACATACATTTGTCCACTTTCACTTCAGGGACAGAGGATAATTTTGATTTGGGAAAAGAAGAGTAGAGCCTATGAAAAGTAAATAGATTTCTTAGGTAGATGAGTTTATCCAAGAAATGTGTTCCCTTGCATAGATAAAATTTGAACTTGATTTTTTTTTAAAGATTATTGACTCCTAATGCTAGTGTTTCTAGCCAGTGTAGTTAAACATTTAGTCACTAAGATGTTTGTCAGCAATAATTTAAAAAGTTGGGTAGCCGATTGAAGTTTGACTGAATTACTATAGGTATTGGCATCAAAATGAACAGGTCTTAGAAGGCTTATGGCAAATGATGAGAGCCTTGCTCTTGGGGAATTTACCTTCCTAAAGGAAGCTGTCTTGACCATGGCTCCCCCCTTTTGGTCACTCTGTGTGCAGTGATGGGTAGATGTGGAGATACAAAGTCTCTTTCCTACAGGGTCCAGCTTAGCAGAGTCTATCAGAAGTCCAGTTATTTATACATTATCAAAATATAAGCTATATTACAGATAGGTGTGATTTGATGAACATATTGAGCTATATACAGACCTTTGGAGTTGAATTCCTTTGAGTTTATCTCACTCCATGAAAGAGTATGGTGTAAGATTGGTCCAGCAAATGTCAGTCAATTAAGAGACATTGCTAAGTTGAGAATTATCGTAAAATTCTGTTGCTTTAGATGTGTATAGTGGTGTGGAATACTTTTGGTATTTTAAGTTAATTTACTTTTGGCAAAACAAGATTTCCTGTTTTTAAGGCAAAAGAGTTATAAAAATGCCCAAAGATACCATAGACATTGGGAGGGCACTTAAAAACATTGCTTGAATGATTCAAAAGTAAATGAATCAGAAACATGTGGATTAGATTTATACCCTCTTGGATATAAAAGTCTCTGGCTTAATGTGTCTTGAGGTTTTTATTAAGCTCCAAAACATTTAAAGAACAATTCAAGATGTTAATGTGCCCAGAATCTCTCAAGGTTGCCAGTTTTAACTTTGTTTATTTTTTCTTACTTATTTATTTGACAGAGAGAGAGAGAGAGAGAGTGTGAGCACACAAGCAAGGGGAGCAGCACAGGGAGAGGGAGAAGCAGGCTTCTCACTGAGCAGGGAGCCCATTGTGGGGTTTGATCCCAGGACCCCAGGATTATGACGTGAGCCGAAGGCAGATACTTAACTGACTGAGCCATCCAGGCACTCCAACTTTGTTTAGCCTTATCCTTACAGGAGGTATATAACATAACTTCCATTATATTTGCTTTGGAAGGCATTTCTAGCCACACCAAATTTTACCTGGTACATCAATGCCATTTTTCTATATTTAGAGAAGACTTCACCTAATAGGAGAAAACGATCTTTTCACATTTGCAAGTATTACTTTTCAAAGTTTGTGTAAACCTGTCTTTCTGTCCATCCTCTCCTGAGTGTAAGGATGGTAATGCCACAGAAGAGTGGGTACAATTGTGGTTTCATACAGACAGGGAGGCTGTTTTTTCTCACTCCTCCTGATGGTAGAACGCCAACATGGAGTGGCTGCAGGGTGATGATGAGGAGACAGAGTCAATTGAATAACATAAAAGGATTTATTTTAGATTTTGTGCACAGTTCTAAATCTAGCCTTCTCTTTAAGATGCTGTAATTATTCAAGTACAGGCAGGGAGATAGGGTCCCATCCCAACCACCGCTTGGCTGTGACAGGGAGTTACTCTAAGCCAATTTTTTTACATCTGTGAACTGATTATTAATACTACGACTTACTTGAAAGTACTATCAGAAAAAATGATCTGACCTCCCTACATCTCATAATACAGTGGGTGGCTGGTAGTAAATCTAAAATCCAAAATCCTCAAAAAGTCTATTGCTTTTACCACTACCCACCATCTCAATTAGAAAATCAGTCATTTGTGTTTAGTCAGGTGTTTACCATGTCCTCATCTATTAAGAAGGTGTGGTTGCCGTGGAAAGGAGCGGAGGGAGCTTGAAGCTTCAGAAAATTTTTCTTGGGCATTTCCACCTGAAGTTTCAGGTTATCCTTCCTTATTTCACTGTCTTGCCAGTAATAAAGATGTTATCTGCTGATCTGCATTATTTGAATTCGAATGCTCCAATATTTTATAATGATAATCATTCATAAGGTATTAATCTATAAATTACTGGGATCAGGTTAAAATTAGCTCCCAGTTATTGAGACTGTTACATACACTGTGCTATGTTCGGGTTGTGAGTAGTTCCAGGGAGTGAGATAAATCTCTTCCCTCAAAGAGCTTGTAACTTAGTGGAAGTGAAAGTCATACCCTGTCAGAGATCTAAGAAGAATCCTGTTTATTCCACCTCCTGGCTCTGTGACCATAACCACTCTGTGCCTGTCTCTTCATATGTAATGTTTCATTGGGTTGTTGGGAGGACTAAATAAATTCATATATCTAAGTTAAAATGGTGCCTGACATAGTATCGTATGCATCAGTGATTATACATTATCATCTTTGTCGCTGTTACTATTAAATATTATTGCTGCCAGACAATACCTTTGTCAATGAGACAATTGAAGGCACTTTTTTAATTAGTTATTAAAGGAGTAATGGCTGCTCTAGTAGATGGCAGTCCCTTCTGATTTGGTGGCCCACAATTATTACTTGTCTATAGGTTTGACAAATATTTATTGAGCATCCTACTATTGTGCACGGCAGTGTTTTAGATACTACAGTAACAATCTCTGATTTAAGTGTTCACAATATCTATGCTGTAAGAAACGATACTCATAGAAGAGAAGGGAAGGCATGTGTAGGAAATTGAAATACAAAGATATTTGATTACATTTATGTTATAAGAGAATAACAGGTATTCTTTTGAGAATGTATGTGGATGAGATGACTTTTGATAATACAAAAATGAAAAATTTCTATAGTACATTATTTAGGAGAAAAAACTACTGGAAATAAATGGGGTCCTAAGTGAAGTAATGTAAAAACCAAGGAGTAAAGAGATAATAATGTATATAATTCCTAGAGATACAAGAATGTACAAATAAGAAACTTAGTATTTAGGACAGACTTTTACCTTATCAGAACACAGCAGGTCGTGATAAATTAATATTAAAAGCTAGGAGAATTTTCAAATAATGGCACATGAGTAGCAGAAAAATTAAATCATAAGATAAGATAATTTAATAATTCAAATCAGTATTTTGTACTGTCTGTTGGTAAGAAAAGTGACTCAGGATAGAGAAGAGAAATAAATGTGGGTGAAATGAAGCATTACAAGAACCACCAAGTCTTTCCAAGAATTTATTTAAGAAAGCGTTGGAAAGGACTGAAAATATGAGAAAACCAGATTACTATGAACATTGATAATAGAAATGAAGAAAATAAAATCACTTATGCTTAGATGTACTTGCTAATTTACCCATTGATTTACTCATTTGGCAGTCTTCTGCTAGGTAGAACACTTGGTGTCTCTCTAGGTGGACAGTGAAGCAGAGACAGAGTCTTGACCTGGGAAAATATTCCTGAGGCACCTTCTAGGAATCATCCTTTTTAGCTTCTTCATTTTATCCATGGTCTTTGCCCTCCTCTCCAACCTCTAATTCATACTTTTTCTTCTCTTTCCATTTTTATTTTTTAAATTTTAATTTTTAAAAAAATTTTCGAGAGAAGGAGAGAGCAAGAGGAGGGCAGAGGGAGAGGAAGAGAATGACTTTTAAGTGAGCTCTATCTCACAACCCTGAGATCATAACTTGAGCCGAAATTAAGAGTGGATGCTTAACCAACTGAGCCATCCAGGCGCCCCTCTCTTTCCACTTTTAATGTGGAATAAATATAGCTGTTTGCATATTTTGGCCATGTCTGGGAGCAGGGAAAAGTGTTAACTGCTGTATGAATTTCTTAGTAAATAGTGGAGGAAAACAAGGAAAATTAAAAACCCACAGGAATGCCCAGGAAGGACTGGGAGACATCCAGGAGTGGAGAGCAGGGAGGAGCAGGGACAAGGCAGGGACAGAAGTGGAAAGCAGGAAGCCAGGTGTAGGAGTAACACGTGAGGAGAGAGACATGCCTGTGTCCTAGGAACTTCACTGGAAAGGAAGGCCTCTTTATTTCCATAGGTATCTTTTCCTTATTAAGGACCATTAAATTTTGTGTATCCTGTCCTCTTGAGCTACTTTAAAAAATGCAATGTTTTCTCTAAGTAGAAAATTGTATTGTAAAAAAGATACAGTAAACTACACATTCAAATTAGGAAAAATATCTTCCAAATCCCACTCTCTGGAGATTACCACTATTAGCATTCTGAGTGCATACTTTTACTCCTCTGATAGGGAAAATAGATTGGTTTAATTTCTTTGATTAATAGAATAAACTTTCTTTTTCTTATATAATTGAGCATTATCTTCTTTTTTTGTGAATACGTAGGTTTCTGTAAATGATTTTCAAGAACTCTTTGGATAACAAAGAACAGAATGCTATTATATAAAAACCGCTATAAAATCAGTTGTTATAAAAGCAATTATTTTTCCGTGTTCATCGTTAGCCTTTTAATTTAGTATTTTAATTTATAAAAGTAGTGAATGATTTTTTGTGGTTACTGCTTTCATGTTCAGAAATACTTTTCTCAGGCTGAGATGATGTTGGTTTTCCTCTCTTTTTTCCTAGCACTTTTGCTTTTTCATGTTTTGTATTTATGTTTTTAATACATTTATAGTTTATTTTGTTTGCAAGTTAATAATACAAATTTTCTTTTGAATGGTTAGCTACCTGGCCCCAAATAGTTTATTGAATGATCTTTCTGTAACTCTTTAACATTCTACCCTTTGTATGTATGAAATTATTAAGTGTGTTTGGCTCTTTCTGGACCTTTTTTTTTTTTTAAAGATTTTATTTATTTATTTGACAGAGATCACAAGTAGGCAGAGAGCTGAGGAAGCAGGCTCCCTGCTGGCAGAGAGCCTGATGTGGAGCTCAATCCCAGGACCCTGGGATCATGACCTGAGCCAAAGGCAGAGGCTTTAACCCACTGAGCCACCCAGGCACCTCTCTTTCTGGGCCTTTATTTCACCCTGCTGATCCGTCTTTAACTTTATGTACAACTACCGTCTTCTTCACTTTTTATTTAGACATGCATTCAGTCTATCAGTTACAAGGTAGAGTGTTCCCTTTCATGACCATGTTTTCCCATAATTGAGATCATTTTTTGAGTAATAATTTATTTTTATTGTGACAAAATTCACACAACATAAAATTCGTGATTTAACCATTTTAAAGGGTACAATTCCATGACGCTTTTTACATTCAAAATGTTGTGTAACCGTCACCACTATCTTGTCTAGAACGTTTTCATCATCCTGAAAGGAAACCCCACACCCATTAAGCAATCATCCCCCATTCCCTGCTTCCCACTCCCTGAGGCCCCTGGCAACCACTAGTCCCTTGTCTTTATGGATTTGCTTATGTTGGATATTTCATATAAATGGAATCTTAAAATATGTGGCCTTTTGTGTTCGGCTTCTTTCACTTAGCATAATGTTTTCAAGGTTCATGTATGTAGTGGTATGTATCCGTACATCATTCTTTTTTTTGTAGTTGAATAATATTCATTTCTATGGATACAGCTTATTTTGTTTATATACTCATTAGTTGATGGACATTTGGGTTGTTTCCACCTTTGGCTATTGTGAAAAGTGCTGCTATGAACATTTGTATACAAGATTTTGTTTGAACACTGTTTTCAATTCTTGTGGGTATATAACTAGAAGTGAAGTTTGCTGGGTCACATAGTAATATTATGTTTAGCTTTTTGCGGTAACACCAATCTGTTTTCCATGATGGCTGCACCATTATACCTTCCAATCAGCAATGTATGAGGGTTCCAATATCTCTATATTTTTGCCAACACTTGTTATTTTCTTCTGGAACATTTTTTGTATTATGGCTGTTTCAGTGGATATCCCGTGGTAGCTCATTATAGTTTTGATTTGCATTTCCTTTCTGACTAACGATGTTGAACGTTTGTGTATTTTGCAGGGAAGTCTTTTGTGCATATTTTTATGTCTAAAAAAGTTATATGGGTCTATAATTTCCTTCTTTTATTGTATTCTGCTTTTAATATTAGAATTGTGCTAGTTTAAAAAAAACAACAGGGAGATTCTATCTCTATGTACTTCAATAATTTAAATAATGTGAATGTGAGCTGTTTTGTGATGATTTGGCATCATTTCAGTGTTTTTTGATAGAGTTTCAGAGTTTTTTTTTTCTTTCTTTCAAGATTTTATTTATATTCAAGTTAGTTCACATATAGTGCAGTATTAGTTTCAGGAGGAGAATTTGGTGATTCATCAGTTGCATTTAACACCCAGTGCTCATTCCATCAAGTGCCCTCCTTAATACCCATCATCCAATTACCCCATCCCCCATACACTTCCCCTCCAGCAATCCCCAGTTTGTTCCTTATATTTAAGAGTCTCTTATGGTTTGCCTCTCTCCCTGTCTTTATTTTATTTGATTTTTCCTTCCTTTCCCCTATGTTCATCTGTTTTGTTTCTTAAATTCCACAAATGAGGGAAATCATATGGTGTCTGTCTTTCTCTGACATATTTTGCTTAGTGTGATATACTCTAGTTCCACCCATGTCATTGCAAATGTCAGGATTTCATTCTTTTTGATTGTTGGATAATATTCCACCATATATTCCATTATATATAGGCACACCACATCTTCTTTATCCATTCATCAGTTGAGGGGTATTTGGGCTCTTTCCATGTTTGGCTATTGTGGATAGTGCTGCAATAAACATTGGGGTACATATGCCTCAGGGTTTTATTTTCTGATTTTTGGTTTGAGTTTTCTACTTTGTCTTGAGCCAACATTGATATTTTAGTATAATTTAATGAATTTCATTGAGAGTATGAATTAACTAGCACATTTTTGTACTGAGAATTTATAACTGAAGATATTATTACTTATTAATTTGTATTTATCATGCATATAAAATTAAGTATACATTTATATCTGTTTATTTTTTTAAAAGATTTTATTTATTTGACACAGAGAGAGCAAGAGATCACAAGTAGGCAGAGCAGCAGGCAAAGAGAGGGGGGAAGCAGACCCCCCCGCCAAGCAGAGAGCCTGATGTGGGGCTCGATCCCAGGACCTGAGATCATGACCTGAGCCGAAGGCAGAGGCTTAACCTACTGAGCCACCCAGGCGCCCCTATATCTGTTTATTTTATCAATATTTTTATATTTGCATTTTTTCTTTTTAAATTAGGACTTTTAGAGGGCTGTCTGGTTTAACCCAGTGAGCCACCCAGGCACCCCGAGAGCTGTCTGGTTTAATAGTTTAAAAATTTCTTATACCAACTTGTAAATCTTAATGTGTTCAAATTAGTTAACTTCTTACTGTAAGATTCTTTAAATGCTTCTTGGGCATTTGAAAAAAATTTATGTTCTTTTTCTTTAAGTGATAAAGTTCAATACATAGGTATTGAATCAAGATTATTATTTATAGAATTCTATTTTCTTATTTTTCTTAAGATAAGCAATTATTATTACAGTAAGAGCAAAAGACTTTGAATATTCTGGATTTCATTGTGCATTTACTCTTATTGATGCTGTCTAAGGAACTTTTAGTGCCATTCTTATGATTAGAATACAGCATCATCATAACAGTCAAACAAAATGGATAGAATTTTTTTCCTCCCTCTGTCATACCCCCATACGTCTTGGTTTCAGAGGTATTCCAGGCTCCAGAATTCTGACATTGAAAAATAAAATGTGAGAAGTACATTTTCTTCTTATATTTGGCTACTAGTAGTATTTTTATTAATTAATTAATTTATGTTTTCAGTGTAACAGTATTCATTGTTTTTGCACAACACCCAGTGCTCCATGCAATACCTGCCCTCCCTATTACCCACCACCAGTTTCCCCCAACCTCCCATCCCCGCCCCTTCAAAACCCTCAGGTTGTTTTTCAGAGTCCATCGTCTCTTATGGTTCGCCTCCGCTTCCAATTTCCCTCAACTTCCTTCTCCTCTCCATCTCCCAATGTCCTCCATGTCATTTGTTATGCTCCACAAATAAGTGAAACCATATGATACTTGACTCTCTCTGCTTGACTTTTTGATAGCAGCTTTAGTTTTGCTGATACAGGAAGTATGAAGTTAAACCAGAAGGGAGTCAAGGAATGGAAGAACATGGTTAAATTTGCAGCTTAGAAAGCAGATTGATTCTGATTAGTTCTAGGAATTTGCTCCTGACAACCCTGGTCATCAGCATCTGTAATTGGGCTATCCTTCATCCAGTTCTGCTTGAGGTTTCCATTTAGAATTGACCAAGACCTGTGCACCAGGAAGAAACTTCAGGGAATATTCCTGCAATCTGGCATGCTCTATGGGTCTGTTGACACTACGGATGCATTCTTTGGAGAAAAGCTGGACTAGAACCGCATATCGAAACAAAGAACTATGTGAATGCCTTCTTACTCCTCGTTTCCTAACATAAAATTTGTTTCCAAATTGCAACACAAAAGTAGCAACAGATATCTTTATCATTATGCTTTGTTCATTGCGTGCATGGAGAATTAGTTTCAGATATAGTTTAATCTTTATGTGCTTTTATAACTACGTATTTTTGCCACAGACACTTGGAGTATTTCTCTCGTACACTATTTCTGAACTGAAAAACTACCTGACATACCGAAGAATTTTAAAAGTTCCAGAGTCTTAATAAACTTTGATAGCATGAAGGGGTTTTGAAATTATTCTAAGTGTGTGGTGATTCTTTTCTCTCCTGAAAGTCCAAAGACAGGGCAGACTGTTTCTCATTTCAAAGGAGTATGAAGAATTGCTGAGAAAAGACAAGAGAAAAAACATACCAAGCAGTTCTAAATGCATGGCAGTTAGAAGACGTCTTTGTTACATTAGTTCATCCCTCAAAGCTTATAGCAGGCTGATCTATGGATATGGGTGCTGAAGCCAGTTTGCTAAAGGCTCTCCTGGATGTTCGCAAATCCAGTAGTCTCTCTAGGAATAATTTCCTCTGTGTGCTATCGACCTTCTCCTAATTGCATGCTTTAGGTTTATCTGTATAAGCTAAATGATAGTAATACAAAGCCATTCTGCTTATTTAGATAGTTTCAGATTGATGTGGATTTCCACACGGTCCATTTAGCACACCATTTATATTTGGCCGTAAAGATGAATGATAAACTCTTTTACCTATATTGGCGCCCTTGCCTCTAACACCTCCCCGCCTCCCTGCCGTGTATGAATTAACATTAGGATGTAAGCCACAATGTTGGTGCTATCCTTGTTTTGAATTTCTTGGTTTGTTTTATATGGTTGCCAAAATCTCAAGTTCAAACCCGCCTGACTCACCAGAGATTATTTATCTGCCGAAGAGTATAAAAAGACAACCAAGCAGTCAATTAAAAATCATGCCTCACAGTGATTTCTGAGTGATGCCCTGTGTATTCAGGTACTGAGCAAAATAATAGAACCCAAAGAGTCCCGAGGAATTTCTGCTCCCCTCCCTTCCCTACCCCCTTCCCTGGTCAGGCGAAAACACTAAAAAACGTTTTAGCTTGAAAGAGGGAGATCTCTACTTTGGAACTACCTTCATTTTTCCTGCCTACTGAAGACCCCTCTTTGTGGTGGATAGAGGGACAAATGCAGCCTTAGGCCTTCCTGCTCAGTGACAGACCTACTATCCCACCCAGCCTGAGGAGGGGAGGGAGGGATGAATGTGCTATGGCTTTAGTAATAGGTACACACTGTTCATTGAATAGTGTTTTATAATTAAAGTCAGAATGCTCATATATAAAGGCTAATTGAGTAACTGAGTATTTTTCCTTTCAAACTGGCTTGAAGAAAGTCTGTTTCATAAAAACAAAAACAAAAACAAAAAAACACGCCAAAGTTACATAGTTTAGCATGAAGTGTAGTCAAATGTGTGTGTGCCTGGTGGCTAAAATGATCTCTGTAGGAATATGTTATTGTAGCACATTACACTGATTCAAATCTGATTTTCTTTTTATTAGAGGAATTATAATTCTGAAATTTATTGTTTTGTTTACATTTGTAATAATTTTCCCCATGAGACCCATTCTGATTATTCTAGTCCACATTTGTCTCTCTTTCTATGGATAAAATACAGCATCTAATTCTATGTAATCATAAAATTCCCACTGTTTGTTTTGTGATTGTCTAATCTCTTAACTGGATAGGGAGCTCATTAGTGACCGAGTCAATATCATGTGTTTCTGCTCTGTTTCCTGTGATGTCTGGTATACTTCTTGGAAAGGCTCAAGGAAAATGCAGCTCATCTTTAGAATTCTTTAATCACAAATGAAATTAGTGATGAAACAACATCTTTATAGCTATGGTTATTAAATACGTATCAATGTCACATAAGGATTTTATTTTTTGAATGTTATTAAAAAATGAGTTAAGTTTTGGAAATACAACTATACAACTCTAATTGTGATGATCATTTTATTTTATTTCATTTTATTTTTAAAATATTTTATTTATTTATTTGGCACAGAGGTAGAGAGAGAGCTCAAGTAAGCAGAGTGGCAGGCAGAGGGAGAGAGAGAAGCAGGCTCCCTGCTGAGCAGGGAGCCCATGCAGGGCTTGATCCCAGGACCCTGGAATCATGATCTGAGCCTAAGGCAGACGCTTAGCCAACTGAGCCACCCAGATGCCCGTGATGATCATTTTAAATGTAAAGTTCATTCTTGCTTAGAAATTTTGTTTTGTAGTGTAAGCCTTAATTAATTTAACAATTTCATCTTTAACTCCTACCATATGCCAGACACAGTGCTCTCAGTATTCTACCAGTATTAACCCATTGAAACCTTATTATATTTTCACTTGCGTATTTTCTCAGACATGACTCTGCATGTGCAGTGGGTTCACCCAAAGGATGCAATCATAGAAGGCTCGATGTTACTTGCATTTAGGATCCAAAGCAGTTACACAACTGCCTTGGTTGTGCATTATAACCGAAATTTTAGTTAAAATCAAAATGTCTTCAGATTTAAGTCAAGATTCATGGGAAAGAGCTCTGATAGGAAGACCGTTCCAAGACATTAAGGTGATGTCCTTAATGTCTTAATGTCTCCACTTGATTTGTGGAGAAAACATAAACATGATTAAAAGGAGGATTATTTTTGTACTCTTATTATTGTACTGACATAGACCTAATTGAAAGTAAATCTTTGAACAAATTTGCTAAAAAGACTGCCTTCAAAAATTAAAAAAACTTTTTTTTTTTTTTTGCTTCTCTTCTCCCTTCTAGAGTATTGGCAATGTCCTTAGTCTCCTACCTGCCCCTGTCCCCAACCTAAAGGCGTCCTAATTTATCTGTGTAAATTAAAAAATCCAAATGAAAACAAATATGGCAGCTTTGTTAGTTGATATTGAGTATTAAAAATAACCTGGATTTTGGCAGAAATTTTTTACCCTTTGAGAAGTGTTCTATTTCTTCTCTTCTGTCATTGAAAGGGTAAAGCCCCTTCCAGGAGAAAGAAATCTTTGCTGAATGTTTGAGGGACCAGTGAGGCTTTGATTAAAACCAGAGGGTGACATGAGGATTATAACAAAACAAACTTTTATGTTGAAAATATGTTCGTCTTTCACTGAACAGCCTGTTTATTCCAAATGTCTTGCAAAACCTGATGGTTTTGGTATCAGAACACTACTGTTTGCAATCATACCCAGGCATGTTTGTAGCTGGAGGATGCCCTAGTCCTTGATTTTTGAAGAGAGCCAAAGATACGGCCTTCATGAGAATTTGCTATAAAAGAGCAATTAAAACATGTCTGTAAATATAATATGTTCAGAAATGCTCATTCGTTTATTCAATAAATATTTTTCTTAGTGCCTTCCAAGTGTCACGTACTGCTCCGGATACTAGGCTATGGTGCTGGACATGACAAGCGATATTCCCTCTCTCATGAAGGTTATGTTCTTTTGCAGTGGTGGTTGCCAAAGGTTAGGGGCTGTTTGGAAAGAGAGGGAAAGAGGGAGAGATAGTAAGTATATAAATTAATGCGATGATTTCAAATAGTGGTAAGTCCTGTCACTGAAGTGGGCGCTGGGACTCTTAGACTGGATGGTTAAGGAAGGCCTCGCTCTGAGGTTAGCCCCGAGTGAAAAAAAGGAGCCAGGAATGGGGAGATATGTGGGCATGGTGGTCAGGCAGAGGGAACAGTAAGCTCAAAAACCCAGTGGTGGGGTTGAGCTGTTGTAATGAGGGACAAAACAAAGGCCATTCCCTGGACCAAGGGAGCGCTGGTGAAGGTGTTAGGATTTGAGGATGGAGAGGAAGGCAGGGGTCAGATTGTCTTATGGACCATGTTGGCTTTAGATTGAAATTCGGTGGGAAACCGTTGGAGAGGTTTTTTTTTTTTTTTTTTTTTTTAAGATTTTATTTATTTATTTGACAGAGTGCCAGAGGAATACAAGTAGAGGGGGGGGCAGCAGAGGGAGAGGAAGAAGCAGGCTTCCTGCTGAGCAGAGAGCCCAGTGTGTGGCTCGATTCCAGGACCTGAGATCATGACCTGAGCCGAAGGCAGATGCTTAACGACTAAGCCACCCGGGTGCCCCCTTTGGAGAGTTTCTTAACAAGGGAAAGGTATGATCTGATACATGGTTTAAAAAGATGACTTCGGCTGCCAGAAAAATAGATTGCAATAGGGAAGAATTATAGCAGAAAGTTGTTGGTTTGAAATTTCATATGACACATAAGTAATGGATAAATTACTTTTCTAGAATTTATATGGGGAAGTAAAGCAAATAATAAATCACCATTAAATAAAGATTAACTTGTGAGCAACAAAGGAAACACTTTCAAAGTAATTCTCCTTAAGGCTTAAAGTATAATTATAAAGGGAACATTTAATTATACCGTATCTATTATGCTTGATTAATAACTTCAATATATCTTCTCTGCTCGTTTAGCAAAGAGCACTTTGATGGGCATTAATTTGGCTGAGAATATGTAGTTACCCATCTGTATTTTGCTCTTGAGATGAAGTTGTATGGCTCCCTTTTAATTCGTTTTATTATTATTAATTTTTGGTTCTGGTTTTGAATAGCATCACACACACATGCACACAAAATTAGGTAGCTTCAGGTTTTATTTGCAAATGGTTTTCTGTTTCTTGACTCTGGAGAAATCAGGTTTGAGGTGCCCTAATAATTATTTTAATACAAAAGAGAAATGGTTAGTCATCACTGCATATGTGATTATAATATGAAGGACACACATAACACATTTATAGGAATGTGTGCATTACATGCCACATGGACCATGTACCAAGAGTTTATATATCCCCTTTGGGGGGTTTATTTAGGGTTTGATTTTGGAATAAAAGCTTATTATTTTTTTTTTTTTGCTATTGATTTTAATACCACAGTTCCCACCATTTAAACTGTATCAAATATGAAAAAGGCCTATGATTTTATTCTGCAGAGTTTTTCTGTAGGGTCCTAAAATATTTTAAACCTTGAGTACCCTGCAGAAGTGAATCTTGCTGGGAAGAGAAAGACAGCTGGCCCCAAATAACAAACTTTAGCAAATCCTGACTTGAGAAGAGGCTGTGCTTTCTGAGTCAAGGTGCTTAACTACTATTCTCTACCTTCTGTTACTCGGAAGGAAGAATCAGCCTTCGTTACCAGCTGAATGGCATAATTAGGACCTCAGTAGGATTCCCTAACTTGGAAAACTGGTGGGGTTTCCAACCTCAGGGCTGCACTCACTGACCTGATTTTTTTTTTTTTAAGATTTTATTCATTTATTTGACAGAGAGAGAGAGATCACAAGTAGGCAGAGAGGCAGGCAGAGAGAGAGGGGGAAGCAGGCTCCCTGCTGAGCAGAGAGCCTGATTTGGGGCTCGATCCCAGGACCCTGAGATCATTACCTAAGCCAAAGGCAGAGACTTAACCCACTGAGCAAACCCGGCACCCCTGCCGACCAGATATTTATCAAGTACCCATTACATGCAAAGATCTCTCAGTTTACGTTGTCTGTACCAATGACTATCTTCATCAGCATTGTCTCCACAGCATATGACTCTACTGAAGTTCCTTAGCCTCCCCTTGAGTCTCTACTTCTAATTAGATGAGCTCCTGTAGCCCAATGTGGTGCAGGTATTTCTCACTATCTGAGTTTGGACAGACCAGCCACATGTCCTTTAGAAAATTACTAAGAATCTTTGTGTGCCTCATTTCAACTTCTGTAAAATATGAATAATAATACTGACTACATCACTGATTTAATCAAGTAACATGAATTTCCACATGATACCTGGTAAAGCATCCAGTAAAATGTTCTGTGATGGTTATAATTACGGTTATGACCATTGTTCTATTTGGTACCATAGTAAAACCCAGTGGCAATTTGAAAAACATTTATTGAGTGCCTAGCATGGGCATTTGTGCATGTGCTACATGGGTATATAAATATGGCTAAAATGGGATCCTAACTTCAAAGGGATTTGTAGTTTTTTGGGGGAGGCGTGAGCAGAACCAGCTCTATTACAAAAGAACGAGTGTGAGTAAGTGCCTATGGCCCTCCAAGGAGCAGCTTTGCTGAGAAGCTTTGTCTGTGTTTAGTTTCCACCAGAAGACAAAGGGCCGTGAGTTCTTGACCAAAGCCCCCTTGAGTTCAGGTTCATTGTGGTCTCTGATGGTCTTTGGGTTTAGTGAAATAGGCTCTTAACCATCGGTCATGAGACTGAGTTCTCCCCTAGAAATGCATTTCTTGTCTTTTGATTTAATTGTTGGTTTATAAACTTTCTGTTTTCTTTTCTTCCTCGGATTAAATGGCGTCATCTTTTTCCTCACTGATTTCTTTTCCATAGACTTGTAATAAATGCCCTTTTAGGTTTATACCTCTGCCTTTCTTTTCATGATATGCTTCTTAATATGAATGTGTTTAATAGGGCAGTTCTTCTTTAAGATGCCAACCAGACACATTTTTACCTTTTGGGATTTTGAACCTTTACCTTCAGGGCTAGAGAGGCCTTGGCTCTTGCATCTTTCACTGGTTAATCCAACCAGGGAAATCTGAAGGCTAGTTAAGCCCATTTCCTTTATCAAATCACTCACCTGAATGCAAAACCTAATTTCTTATTGATTACATATTTTGTCACTTCTTGTTTATTTCTGGGAAAAATCATGTTCTTTTAAGTGAGGCCATTTTTGTGGTATTATGTGCAAAACCTTCTAAGAAAACAATGTCTTCTGTAACAACCATGGAGGAAGGGCTTGGCTTTCTGGTATTGCAAACAATAGTACAGAACTTGGTGGTTTGATGGAAAAAATAACATGATTTATACTGGAAGAAGGAAGTGGAATTGGAGCCACAGTTTCATAGTATGCAAGGAAGAAATTTCCTGAGCTTTTGCTGATGGTCTCTAGGGGAAGGAGAACAGTTTTGGTGCTCTTGGTGATTATGTTCAGACCAACTCATTGGGTTACTTAGACCTTTCTTAGTGATGTGTGTGAATCATTCATGCAATTTGTGATGATTTGCCTCCAATGTAGGATTGATCATGGTTAAAGTATACAGATGGTGTCTCCATTGCTTACCTTGATTATGTTTACAAAGTCAAAATAATTTAACCTCTTTTTTTTTAAGATTTTATTTATTTATTTGACAGACAGAGAACACAAGTAGGCAGAGAGGCAGGCAGAGAGAGAAGGAGGAAGCAGGCTCCCCGCTGAGCAGAGAGCCCGATGCGGGGCTCGATCCCAGGACCCTGAGATCATGACCTGAGCCGAAGGCAGAGGCTTTAACCCACTGAGCCACCCAGGCGCCCCACAAAATAATTTAACCTCTTAAGCTGTTTTTTTTTTTTTAAGATTTTATTTATTTATCTGACAGACAGAGATCACAAGTAGGTAGAGAGAGAGGAGGAAGCAGGCTCCCTGCAGAGCAGAGAGCCCGATGCGGGGCTCGATCCCAGGACCCCGGGATCATGACCTGAGCTGAAAGCAGAGGCTTTAACCCACTGAGCCACACAGGTGCCCCTTAAGCTGTTTTTTTTTAATATTAAATTTACACAGTGCTCTGGTGGATTTTTAAAGGTACTTATTAAGTATTTTGTGCATTAATCATTATCTTTGAATTACCCCTGGTGTCTGAGAATCAAACTCCATGAGGGATTTTTTTAACCTTGCCATGTCATAACCTTGACATTTAACCTCCTCATTTCACAATTTGAAAGCAGGTGATGGCAGGGTCCCCAGCATTCTCATTCTTGGAAGACCTGAGATCATGCAGAGAGATGCAGTCTGAGCTACACGTACTTTTTTGTTCTGTCTCCTCAGGCAGGCTGGAATGGTTGGGTACAGACCACATGGGCTTTTCTATCCTCCACTCTAAGAGACAAGTCCTTCTCCTTTCCATGCCAGCTGTTTTTTGGGGCCTGCAATCTTTTCAGCAAACTATCTTGCCTTCTTGATCTAATTGTGCTCTGTTCCCTTTTCCTGATTATAGGAGAAATAATTGAGAGGAAAAACCTTGGAGAAGGTAGAAGCCTATAGTCTGTCTTCCCAGCCAATTCAGAGAGAGAAATATAATAATCACTTAATTAGCAATTATAAGGTACAAAGCTGAACTGCTTATTTATTGACAGTGCCATTCTGATTGATTCGTTCCAATGGCTAGCTATTTTGAATATCATCATTGATATGGTATATTTTTATTAGCAAAGTAATAGATGTTTATTATATTAAATTGGAAAAATACAGAAAAAGACAAATTAAAAATATAAGCCTCTTGAAGGTCTTGCTCATTTCTTAAGTAAATTCCTCTACCCTTTGTAATTTCTATGCTATTTTTTTTGTTTTGTTTTTGTTTTTAAAGATTTTATTTATTTATTTGAGAGAGAGATCACAAGTAGGCAGAGAGGCAGGTAGAGAGAGAGAGAGGAGGAAGCAGGCTCCCTGCAGAGCAGAGAGCCCGATGCGGGGCTCGATCCCAGGACCCTGAGATCATGACCTGAGCCGAAGGCAGAGGTCAACCCACTGAGCCACCTAGGTGCCCCATATGTTATTTTGAATGGTATGTTTATTATGTCCTATGGTTGGTAATGTTAGTTAGAGAAGCGTCTGATTTGTCTAAGTTGGTCATATATTCTGTAACTTGTTGAACACTTCGATTGGTTTTAATCATTTATTGATTCTAACCATTTCTAGATAACAAAAGTTTACCTCTTTTCTTCTGATTCTTATATGCCTCATTTTCTCCTCAAGGCATTAGCCAGGAATTGCCATGTCATGTTAAGCAGTGGTAGTATTAATGGGTATCCGTGTCTTGTTCCAGATCTTAAAATGTATCTATATTTTCTCCAATAAGTGTAATGGCTGTTGTAGACTTCTGAAATCAGATGAAGAACTTTTCCTAATTTTAAGCCCTTCACAAATACTGTGTTAGCTTTTTATTATACATAACAAATTCTAATATTTTAAAGTGGGTGAAACAGCACCCACTTTAAAATATCATAGTTCTGGGGCGCCTGGATGGCTCAGTCAGTTAAGTGTCTGCTTTCGGCTCAGGTCATAAACCTGGAATCCCAGGATCGAGGCTGATGGGGGAGTCGGGCTCCCTGCTCCTTTCCCTCTGCCCCTCACCCTGCTCGTGTTCTCTCTCTCTCTCTGTCTCCCTCTCAAATAAATAAAATATTTAAAAAATAATAAAATGTCATAGTTCTGTAGGTCAGAAGTCTGGGTGTGTTCAGCTGGGTTCTCTGCTCAGGTAAATGAAAACAAAGTATGAGCAGGCTGGGGCCCTAACCTAGAGGTTTGGGAGAAGAATCCTTTTCAACATTTACTCAAGTTGTCGGCAGAATCCTGTGGATCTGAGGTCCCCTATTCCACTGTGTAGGTGTACTATAACCAATAATGTTAGGGGTTGGCTCTACTTTCCTGTTTTATAAATGACACTGAGATGAACGCCTGTGGATTTTTGCCCACTATTTCTATTTATTTGATGAGAATAGATTCATAGACATGGAATTGGTACTTTGAAGAGCAACGACCTGATTCAGGCTTGTGATATATTTTACCACATTGCCCTGCAAAAAGATTGAACTCCCTCCCAGAAATTTCACTTTTTAAATTATGCAATAATGCTGTTAGAGGGTGAGTCCTAGGGGTAAGTCTGTTAGAGCAGCTGAAGGAGGAGAAATAGTTCGATTCAAAACTCATGGGGAAGGGATCATGATTAGAAGTCTGATTCGGAGAACAGGTTTTGGGGTAAAGGAGAATGTAAAAGAGAAGTGTGAGTACCTTTGGACTAACAAAGAAATAGGTATTCCAGAAATTGGAACTACATAGCATTCAGATGTGATATAAAGTTTAATTTAGAAAACAACTTTTTTTTGTGAGGTTTACTAATATTGCAACAGAATTTCACTTCAGTTAATTTTTTTATGTCAGTGGTACAGTATTTTAAATTAGCTTACACCATAAGTAGACGCTACATTATGGTGAACTGTATTCTGTACTCTAAACGATAACTTATAAATGAGTGATATTTCAAAAGTTTATATATCGGGGACTGTCTGTTATTGTTTTAGAAAAAGACCTAGAGGGTTTTCATTGATTTATTTCATTTATTTCATTCATGGTAATTCATTAGTTCATGTATTGTTCTGATACATTCCTAACTCTTGGGAACTGTGTAGTTAAGATTTACCTAAGATATCTAAAAGTGGCATACAATCCAGCAAAAGTATCAGTACCAGATTTCTGAAGAGAAGATCTCTGGCACACAGAGATCTGGTTGTAACTGACGGCAAATAAGCAGTGTATGCATTGCTTGATGTTGGTGATGCCTTGCTGCTGCTTGTATAATTGTCTACTCATTAAGAGAGAATGATATAACTTGATGAGGATACTTGCTCAAGGCTAATAAGAAATTCTCCATCGCTGAACTTGTCCCTTTTGGTTCCCACCCCCACTCACCCCACGCTCAGGAAACTGTACACACCAAAGACTGGTTGATTTAGTTAGTCCCAAAATGTACTGGAGCAGGGTTACTCCGTCTGTCTCTAACGAAACAAAGAAAAGGATAAATGCATACTATCTACAGTAGTGTTGAGCTTTTATTAGTTCTTGAAGTGACTCCAGAACCAGAAAATCCTAATAATAATAATAACTATGGTAATGACAACTATAATAATTATGGTAATGTTCATAAGCAAATACTAGATATAATTTTTTAGGGACTTATTATGTATCTGGCACAATACTGAGGATTTAGAGACAATATTTTACTTTATCTTACTCATTTATAAAATTGTTTTAAAATTCCCATTTTACTGGCAGAAAGTAAGGCACAGAGAGATTAAGAAATTTGCCAAGGTTATATGGCTAGAAAGTGATAGAACGATGTTTTAAACCCAGGACTCTGACTCTAAAATCTGTATTTCTTAAAAAAAATGTAAGTTTTAAATTTTTTAAAAAACAATTTTAGATGTACCAAAGAGTTTGCAGAATTACTGTGGAGAGTTCCCATATAACCTTCATTCAGTTCCCTCTCATATTAATTTTTTGTCCTACCGTAGTATGATTATCAAAACAAAAAGATCACATTAGAACAAGGTAATTAACTTAGGTAAAGACTTTATTTAGATCACCAGCTTTTCTACTTATGTTTTTTTTCTGTTCCAGTGTCCAGTTCAAGATCCGGCATTATATGGTCATGACAGTCATTGTCATGTCTCCTTGGTCTTTCCTTGTCTGTCATGACCTTGACACTTCTTGCTTTATTTTGTAGGATGCCCCTCAGTTTGGCTTTGTCTGAGAGTAAAACTGATATTCTTAACTGCCAGACCTCTCAACAAAGATTTTGTTGTATTTTCTAGATGAATATATTATTTTTGTATGATTAGTTTACATTTGCATGTTTTGATGGAGTATATCAGTTTGAGTCCCTGGAATCCTGAGTAGCAGAAGTTTGTACAAGCAACAGCATTACCCTCTGCTGTTCCTTATAGAATCGGAGAGCCTCGTGTTGGAAGGACTTCTGCAGCCAGGGCTCTTACTTGCTTTTCCCTCCAGACAGTGCCTTGGCCACTCAAGGGGCTGGAGGTGTGAGGCGTTGTCCTCGAATGTGCTTACATCTCAGCTTTGGGTGCCCGATTCTCTCTCTGTGGTTCAAGTTTCTTCATGCTCCTCACTTGAGCCAGGAATGACAGACTGAATTTTCATTGTTCAGATGAATCAATTCTATATTCTTTATTACAAGACTTCTATAATAAAGGCTGAAGAATACAAAGTTAGGGGTATAATTTCTTCATAGCTTTGGAAAAGTCACTGTTGGCATGGAGCCACGTAGAGAGGAAAGCAACAGGATAAACCTTCCTTTCAAGAGCTTCAAGCAAGTTGGCAAGGTCATGTCCCATGTATGTAACAGGGAACTTTGGTTTCCTTTCATTACCTAAAATCTTTTAATGACTCGACATGTCTGCAGAATAAGGTCCAAATTCCTTAGTTAGGCAGAGAAGTCCCTTCCATAATACTCACAGTTTTCTTCACAGTGCTCCCTGGTGGCCTTGATCACAGAACTCAAAGAGCTGCATTTATGTTTTTTATGAAGGATGAAGATCTTCCATTAGAAAGGGGGGGCGAGTAGTTCATCTTGACATCTCTAAATGCCTTGTACTGATTTATAATAGATGCTTTATAAATGCTTCTAGAATGATGAATATCTGCATTGGCTACCTCTTTTATTATGTTTCTCAGCAGAAATGTAAAGAAGACATTGAAAGTGTTACTCTAATGACCAATAGAAGACAAGACAGTTGATCATATCCTGCATGCCATTTTTTCTTGTCCCTCTCAGTGGCAAGACACCCTGACTAGAATTTATCTGCTTTAGCTCCTGAGCAGTTTCTTACCCCAAGGAGCATGAGAATCACAGTACAATTTTAGATATTACAGATCTTCTCTTGTCCCAACTCAGATGTTAAGTAACTATTCGGCAAATCACTGATCTCCCTGGCCTTGGTTGTTTTCTTCCCTGTGATAGGAAAGAATTAGGCCTCATGATTATTTTTTTAACTAATTTTTAAACATTTTTTTAATTTCTTATTTTTTTATGAACATATAATGTATTTTTATCTCTAGGGATACAGGTCTGTGAATCGCCAGGTTTACACACACTTCACAGCACTCACCATAGCACATACCCTCCCCAATGTCCATAACCCCCCTCCCCCTCTCCCAACCCCCCCTCTCCCCAGCAACCCTCAGATTGTTTTGTGAGATTTAGAGTCACTTATGGTTTCTCTCCCTCCCAATCCCATCTTGTTTCATTTATTCTTCTCCTATCCCCTAACCCCCCAATGTTGCATCTCCACTACCTTATATAAGGGAGATCATATAGTTGTCTTTCTCCGATTGACTTATTTCACTAAGCATGATACCCTTTAGTTCCATCCACGTCGTCGCAAATGGCAAGATTTCATTTCTTTTGATGGCTGCATAGTATTCCATTATGTATATATACCACATCTTCTTTATCCATTCATATGTTGATGGACATCTAGGTTCTTTCCATAGTTTGGCTATTGCAGACATTGCTGCTATAAACATTCGGGTACACGTGCCCCTTCGAATCACTACGTTTTTATCTTTAGGGTAAATACGCAGTAGTGCAATTGCTGAGTCATAGGGTGGTTCTATTTTCAACATTTTGAGGAACCTCCATGCTGTTTTCCAGAGTGGTTGCACCAGCTTGCATTCCCACCAACAGTGTAGGAGGGTTCCCCTTTCTCGGCATCCTCAACAGCATCTGTCATTTCCTGACTTGTTAATTTTAGCCATTCTGACTGGTGTGAGGTGATATCTCATTGTGGTTTTGATTTGTATTTCCCTGATGCCGAGTGATGTGGAGCGCTTTTTCATGTGTCTGTTGGCCATCTGGATGTCTTCTTTGCAGAAATGTCTGTTCATGTCTTCTGCCCATTTCTTGATTGGATTATTTGTTCTTTGGGTGTTGAGTTTGCTAAGTTCCTTATAGATTTTGGACACTAGCCCTTTACCTGATATGTCATTTGCAAATATCTTCTCCCATTCTGTCAGTTGTCTTTCGGTTTTGTTAACTGTTTTCTTTGCTGTGCAAAAGCTTCTGATCTTAATGAAATCCCAATAGTTCATTTTTGCCCTTGCTTCCCTTGCCTTTGGCGATGTTCCTAGGAAGACGTTGCTGTGGCTGCAGTCGAAGAGGTTCCTGTCTGTGTTCTCCTCAAGGATTTTGATGGATTCCTTTATCACATTGAGGTCCTTCATCCATTTTGAGTCTATTTTCATGTGTGGTGTAAGAAAGTGGTCCAATTTCATTTTTCTGCATGTGGCTGTTCAATTTTTCCAGCACCATTTATTGAAGAGGCTGTCTTTTTTCCGTTGGACATTCTTTCCTGCTTTGTCAAAGATTAGTTGACCATAGAGTTGAGGGTCTATTTCTGGGCTCTCTATTCTGTTCCATTGATCTATGTGTCTGTTTTTGTGCCAGTACCATGCTGTCTTGATGACGACAGCTTTGTAATAGAGCTTGAAGTCCGGAATTGTGATGCCACCAACGTTGGCTTCCTTTTTCAATATTCCTTTGGCTATTCGAGGTCTTTTCTGGTTCCATATAAATTTTAGGATTATTTGTTCCATTTCTTTTAAAAAAATGGGTGGGATTTGATAGGGATTGCATTAAATGTGCAGATTGCTTTAGGTAGCATAGACATTTTCACAATATTTATTCTTCCAATCCAAGAGCATGGAACATTTTTCCATTTCTTTGTGTCTTCCTCAATTTCTTTCATGAGTACTTTATAGTTTTCTGAATATAGATTCTTAGCCTCTTTGTTTAGGTTTATTCCTAGGTATCTTATAGTTTTGGGTGCAATTATAAATGGGATTGACTCCTTAATTTCTCTTTCTTCTGTCTTGTTGTTGGTGTAGAGAAATGCAACTGATTTCTGTGCATTGATTTTATATCCTGACACTTTACTGAATTCCTGGACAAGTTCTAGCAGTTTTGGAGTGGAGTCTTCTGGGTTTTCCACATATAGTATCATATCATCTGCAAAGAGTGATAGTTTGACTTCTTCTTTGCCGATTTGGATGCCTTTAATTTCTTTTTGTTGTCTGATTGCTGAGGCTAGGACTTCTAGTAGTATGTTGAATAGTAGTGGTGATAATGGACATCCCTGTCGTGTTCCTGACCTTAACGGAAAAGCTTTCAGTTTTTCTCCATTGAGAATGATATTTGTGGTGGGTTTTTCATAGATGGCTTTGATAATACTGAGGTATGTGCCCTCTATCCCTACACTTTGAAGAGTTTTGATCAAGAAGCGATGCTGTACTTTGTCAAATGATTTTTCAACATCTATTGAGAGTATCATAGGGTTCTTGTTCTTTCTTTTATTAATGTGTTGTATCACATTGATTGATTTGCAGATGTTGAACCAAACTTGCAGCCCTGGAATAAATCCCACTTGGTCGAGGTGAATAATCCTTTTAATGTACTGTTGAATCCTATTGGCTAGTATTTTGGTGAGAATTTTTGCATCTGTGTTCATCAAGGATCTTGGTCTGTAGTTCTCTTTTTTGGTGGGATCCTTGTCTGGTTTTGGGATCAAGGTGATGCTGGCCTCATAAAATGAGTTTGGAAGTTTTCCTTCCATTTCTATTTTTTGGAACAGTTTCAGGAGAATAGGAATTAATTCTTCTTTAAATGTTTGGTAGAATTCCCCTGGGAAGCCGTCTGGCCCTGGGCTTTTGTTTGTTTGGAGATTTTTGATGACTGTTTCAATCTCCTTACTGGTAATGGGCCTGTTGAGGTTTTCTATTTCTTCCCGGTTCAGTTGTGGTAGTTTATATGTCTCTAGGAATGCATCCATTTCTTCCAGATTGTCAAATTTGTTGGCATAGAGTTGCTCATAGTATGTTCTTATAATTGTCTATATTTCTTTGGTGTTAGTTGTGATCTCTCCACTTTCATTCAGGATTTTATTTATTCGGGTCCTTTCTCTTTTCTTTTTGATAAGTCTGGCCAGGGGTTTATCAATCTTATTGATTCTTTCAAAGAACCAGCTCCTAGTTTCATTGATTTGTTCTATTGGTTTTTTTTGGTTTCTATTTCATTGATTTCTGCTCTGATCTTTATGATTTCTCTTCTCTTGCTGGGTTTAGGGTTTCTTTCTTGTTCTTTCTCCAGCTTCTTTAGGTGTAGGGTTAAGTTGTGTACTTGAGACCTTTCTTGTTTCTTGAGAAAGGCTTATACCGCTATATATTTCCCTCTCAGGACTGCTTTTGCTGTGTCCCACAGGTTTTGAACTATTGTGTTTTCATTATCATTTGTTTCCATGAATTTTTTCAGTTCTTCTTTAATTTCCTGGTTGACCCATTCATTCTTTAGAAGGATGCTGTTTAGTCTCCATGTATTTGGGTTCTTTCCAAATTTCCTCTTGTGATTGAGTTCGAGCTTCAGAGCATTGTGGTCTGAAAATATGCAGGGAATGATCCCAATCTTTTGATACCAGTTGAGATCCGATTTAGGACCCAGGATGTGATCTATTCTGGAGAATGTTCCATGTGCACTAGAGAAGAATGTGTATTCTGTTGCTTTGGGATGAAATGTTCTGAATGTATCTGTGATGTCCATCTGGTCCAGTGTGTCATTGAAGGCCTTTATTTCCTTGTTGATCTTTTGCTTGGATGATCTGTCCATTTCAGTGAGGGGAGTGTTAAAGTCCCTACTATTATTGTATTATTGTTGATGTGTTTCTTTGATTTTGTTATTAATTGGTTTATATAGTTGGCTGCTCCCTCGTTAGGGGCATAGATATTTAAAATTGTTAGATCTTCTTGTTGGACAGATCCTTTGAGTATGATATAGTTTCCTTCCTCATCTCTTATTATAGTCTTTGGCTTAAAATGTAATTGATCTGATATAAGGATTGCCACCCCAGATTTCTTCTGATGCCCATTAGCATGGTAAATTGTTTTCCATCCCCCTCACTTTAAATCTGGAGGTATCTTCGCGTCTAAAATGAGTTTCTTGTAGGCAACATACTGATGGGTTTTGTTTTTTTATCCATTCTGATACCCTGTGTCTTTTGATTGGGGAATTTAGCCCATTAACATTCAGGGTAACTATTGAGAGATATGAATTTAGTGCCATTGTATTGCCTGTAAGGTGACTCTTACTGTATATTGTCTCTGTTCCTTTCTGATCTACTACTTTTAGGCTCTCTCTTTGCTTAGAGGACCCCTTTCAATATTTCCTGTAGAGCTGGTTTGGTGCTTGCAAATTCTTTCAGTTTTTGTTTGTCCTGGAAGCTTTTTATCTCTCCTTCTATTTTCAATGATGTCCTGGCTGGATATAGTATTCTTGGCTGCATGTTTTTCTCTTTAGTGCTCTGAATACATCATGCCAGCTCTTTCTGGCCTGCCAGGTCTCTGTGGATAAGTCTGCTGCCAATCTAATATTTTTACCATTGTATGTTACAGACTTCTTTTCCCAGGCTGCTTTCAGGATTTTCTCTTTGTCACTAAGACTTGTAAATTTTACTATTAGGTGACGGGGTGTGGACCTATTCTTGTTGATTTTGAGGGGGGTTCTCTGCACCTCCTGGATTTTGATGCTTGTTCCCTTTGCCATATTAGGGAAATTCTCTCCAATAATTCTCTCCGATATACCTTCTGCTCCCCTCTCTCTTTCTTCTTCTGGAATCCCAATTATTCTAATGTTGTTTCGTCTTATGGTGTCACTTATCTCTTGAATCCTCCCCTCATGGTCTAGTAGCTGTTTGTCCCTCTTTTGCTCAGCTTCTTTATTTTCTGTCATTTGGCCTTCTATATCACTAATTCTTTCTTCTGCCTCATTTATCCTAGCAGTGAGAGCCTCCATTTTTGATTGCACCTCATTAATAGCTTTTTTGATGTCAACTTGGTTAGACATCAAAGTCTAGACTAAACTAGACTTGGTTTAGTTCTTTTATTTCTCCAGAAAGGGCTTTTATATCTCCAGAGAGGGTTTCTCTAATATCTTCCACGCCTTTTTTGAGCCCAGCTAGAACCTTCAGAATCTTCATTCTGAACTCTAGATCTGACATATTACCAATGTCTGTGTTGGTTAGGTCCCTAGCCTTCGGTACTGCCTCTTGTTCGTTTTTTTTGTGGTGAATTTTTCTGCCTTGTTGTTTTGTCCAGATAAGAGGATATGAAGGAGCAAAAAAATACTAAAAGGGTGGCAAAGACCCCAGAAAAATGCACTTTAACCAAATCAGAAGAGACCCCCAAATCGTGGGGGGGAGGGGATAAAAAGAGGTTCGGGGAAAAAAAAAGAAAAAAATTAAAAAAAGAAAACAAATAAGAAAAAATATAAAAAAGAAAGAAAAAAAATATATTAGATAAACTAGTCAAAAAACGTTAAAAAATAAAAGGGTAAAAGTTTAAAAAAATTTAGCAGAAGAAGAAAACAGAAAGAAAAAAAATTTAATAAAAAAAAAATTGAATTAACCGCAAGACTAAAGAATCATGGGGAGAAAGCCATGAGTTCCGTGATTTGCTTTCTCCTCCTCTGGAATTCTGTTGCTGTCCTAGGTTTTGAACCTGCTTTCCTTGGTAGATGAACTTCGTCCTGGCTGGATTTTTTGTTGCTCTTCTGGGGGAGGGGCCTGTTGTAGTGACTCTCAAGTGTCTTTGCCCAGGCAGAATTGCACCGCCCTTAAGGGGGCCGGATTTAGTAATCTGCTCGGGTTTGCTTTTGGGAGCTTTTGTTCCCTGAATGCTTTCCGTAGGGTTCCGGAGGACGGGAATGAAAATGGCGGCGTCCCAGTCCCCGGCCCGGAGGAGCCGAGAGCCCAGGGCCCCACTCCTCAGTGTGCCCCCAGGGAATAGCGCCCAATCAATCCCATATCCCCGGCCTCCAGCCGCGCTCCGTGCTCACCCAGCCTACGACTGGTTCAAGGTAACCCCGAGCTGAGAGCTCAGTCCTCGGCTCTGTCTATGTAGCCGGCTTCCCCGTTCTAATACCTGCGAGCTCTGCGACACTCCGACACCCCCGATCCTTCTGTGACCTTGCGGGACCTGGGGCCACACTGACCCCGCGTGGGCTTCACCCTGGTTTAGCCTCTGGAGCAATGTCCCTCAGTGGAACAGACTTTTAAAAGTCCTGATTTTGTGCTCCGTTGCTCCACCGCTTGCCAGGAGCCGGCCCCTCCCCCTGCGGTCTATCTTCCCGTCGTTTTGGATTCACTTCTCTGCCAGTCCTACCTTTTAGAAAGTGGTTGATTTTCTGTTGCTAGAATTGCTGTTCTTCTTCTCTTCGATCTCCTGTTGGATTTGTAGGTGTTTGCAATGTTTAGATAAGCTATCTAGCTGATCTTCTGCTACCTGGTGTAGTCTCGGCCTGCTACTTCTCCACCATCTTGACTCCTCCTAAGGTTGTTTCCAATTCCAACATTTAATCTTTTCTGTAATAGAATATTTGTTTCCAATGTCAGTCAGCGGGACTGTGTTATAACTCCATTCAAAACTCTACACTTTGAGCAAAACGCTTGAAAATTTTTTACTGCTCATTATACTTGGGATAACCATCATGCTTCACTGAAAAGTTCATGTCTATCCTCCCAACTGCTCCTCAATGGTATGAAATAGCATACAGTCCCACCATGCAAGATCAGTATCAGGATGCCTAATCTGAAGCTGTCCAGGGCTATGGCAGTAGTACCAGCCTTACGTCACCTTTGTCACTCTGACATGTTCAAAGATGTAACAAGGCACCTGCAATGCAATTCCAAGTTATTTCACATTTCACAGATTAGGGGCACCGCCTCAAGACTGCCCTCACTCCAGACACTAGCTGCCAGCCTGAGGTTTCCCAGGCTCCTTGCTTTTCTGACCAACTGGCTACAAAATCAGGAGTTCCCACTACTTCTTCAGGTTTGTTAATTTTCTAGAATGACTCAGAATGCAGGAAAATGCTGTCCTCATGATTACAGCTTTATTATAAAATATATCCATCAGGCTAGCCAAAAGAAGAGACCCATGGGGTGAGATCTGGGAGGGTCCCCAATACCAAGATTCCATGTCTTCAGGATGTTTTCACCCTCCCAGTTCATCAATCTGTAGCAGCAACCAGGAAAGCTCACCTGACCTTTGAGTGTCCAGAGTTTTTATTGGGTTTCATTACCTACATACAATTGATTGAATTCTTGACCATGTCAGTCTCCAGTAGTTCATGCCAGTATCTCCTGGCTCAAAACCCCAACCCATCACAGATCTTCCTGACTTCATGATGGGATTATGTCCTGATAAACCCATTGTTAAGTTGAGAATATCATAAGTCAAAGACGCTTTTAATACATCTAACCTACTGATCTAATTGGCCCAACCTACCTTAAACATGCTGAGAATACTTACATTAGCCTACAGTTGGGTAGAATCATCTAACACATAGCCTATTTTATAATAAAGTGTTCAATGTCTCATGTAGTTTATTGACTACTATACTGAAAGTGAAGTTTATTGACTACGATACTGAAAGTGAAAAGCAGAACAGTTGTATGGGTAGTTATAAGTGTATCATTTGTTTACGTTGGTCATTGACCGGCTGCCTGGGAACTTTGTCTCATTGCCACTTGCTGCCCAGCAACATAGAGGATCATACTGCATATGGCTGGCCTGGAAAAGATTAACATTCAAAATTTGAAGTATGGTTTTCGCTGAAGGTACAGCTTTTATATTATCATAAAATTGAAGAATCCCAAGTTGAGCCATCGTAAGTTTGGGACCATCTGTAATTATATGACTGGTTTCTCCACCTTGGCCTGCCCCCATCCTGAAATTATCTAGGGGCTTACCAGAAATCACTTCATTAGCACAAACACCCATGATTCCAGGGGCCCACCATGAGTAATAAAGACATACCTATCATTTAAGAAATTCCAAGTGTTTAGAGTTTCCCTCCCAGGAATCAGGGACAATGGCCAGCAAAATTCCTTATTATACCACAATATAAAAATCATATAACAATATTTTGTGTGTTGCTTTGAAATCTTAGAAACTGTTCCAATTCAATTGTTAAAAATTGGAAGCAATCTTCTGGAATTGGTAATATGCTTATATAATAATTTGTCACATAGTTATTATATGGAGGAGAACTGTAGTTTACATTGGTTTGTTACTGAGATTATTATTATTTTTTTTAAGAGAGAGTGAGGGGTGGGGTGGATAGCACAGAAACTCATGTGGGGCTCAATCTCACAACCCTGAAATCATGACTTGAGTCGCAATCAAGAGTTCAGTGCTTGACTGACTGAGCCAACCAGGTGTCCTGATAATAAGGCTTGTTTATACCAGATAGATAATTTGCCTTTTAAAAACAAAAATAAACAACAACAACAAAATCCCACTGAGGTCCTCCACTGTACTGCAAGAACTAGCAAGAACTATACATAATTTTAGTTATTCATTGGAGCTGAAAAATTATTGCTAGACCTTTATTTCACAGTGATATCCTATTCAGTGACAGAAAATGGAAGCCTTTTTTCTGAGAGCCTACTGAAGTATAGGGTTAATGTAGCATCAAATTCAATGCCATACCGAGATCCCAGGGGGCAGGAGCATTCCTGAACCTCCTCTATAGGCATGATTCTTTCTAAAGATAGTTGGCAGAGATGATTGAAGCTCATTAAGCAAGTGCTGGTGTTTTTTGCCTTGTGCTTTATTTGGTGTCATTTGTCAGCAGGAATGATTGACATGTGTGGCATCAGTTGACATGTATAACTTATATAGCCCGGCCACCCCATTTGCCCCAGATATCCAGGGTCCCAAACAGTTTCGCCTGCAGATCTTCCTGAACATCAAGGTGCAGAGCAAGAACACCAGTGATTTCTTGGAAGGAAGCCAGGCCACTGGCTTTTTATAATAGAGCTCGTCAAGATGGGACAAAAAAAAAAAAAAAAAAAAAAAAAAGAATGGGATCACCACATATTGTTCAGCAAGCTTCGTGTGAGGCAGTGAGCAATAGCTCAGTCAGGAGCATGACACGGAAGTACTCATGATCGGCATCATGACCTGTGAGAGGAATGGGAATGAGGTGCCTTCAGTGAAGCAAAAGTATGGGATCAGTAGTGAGTCAGAGGACATTTCATAGATGGGTTACAGTAACTCATTAAAAGGGATGGAATGAACTTGTGTTCATTGTAGAAATAACCACGACTTATCCATGAAATAGATGGAAGACTCAGTCTGCTTCATAAAAGCCAGATCTGACAGGACCATGAACCCCTTGTTAAGGATAAATGATAGCATGGCTGATGTATCCTTTCTAGTGGACCATTTGAAACATTCTCAAGTTTTCTCATGCTTTACTACAAGCCCTAGGCTTCAGCTACAATGACAGCAGATATAATTCATATTAGCAACCATGAGTTCTTAAGTGAAAGAAATCTGACAACTAGTACTTTCTGCAGAAAGAACATCAGCTCTACCTAATAACTATATATTCGCATTGTAGAAATTCTCTTTTTATTTAAAAATTGGATTTTTTAAAAAGATTTTATTTATTTATTTGACAGACAGAGATCACAAGTAGGCAGAGAGGCAGGCAGAGAGAGAGGGAGAAGCAGGCTCCCCGCTGAGCAGAGAGCCTGATGTGGGGCTCGATCCCAGGACCCCGGGATCATGACCTGAGCTGAAGGCAGAGGCTTTAACCCACCGAGCCACTCAGGTGCCCCTAAAAATTGGATTTTTATCATTTGAAAAAAAGATATGAGGATCTTAATTTAGAAATTTAGATGGCATAAAGTAGTAAGTTTTTATATTTTTTTTCCCATTTTATTTATTTTTTTCAGCATAACAGTATTCATTGTTTTTGCACAACACCCAGTGCTCCATGCAAAACGTGCCCTCCCTATTACCCACCACCTGTTCCCCCAACCTCCCACCCCTGACCCTTCAAAACCCTCAGGTTGTTTTTCAGAGTCCATAGTCTCTTACGGTTTGCCTCCCCTCCCCAATGTCCATAGCCCCCTCCCCCTCTCCCAATCCCACCTCCCCCCAGCAACCCCCAGTTTGTTTTGTGAGATTAAGAGTCATTTATGGTTTGTCTCCCTCCCAATCCCATCTTGTTTCATTTATTCTTCTCCTATCCCCCTAACTCCCCATGTTGCTTCTCCATGTCCTCATATCAGGGAGATCATATGATAGTTGTCTTTCTCCGATTGACTCATTTCACTAAGCATGATACCCTCTAGTTCCATCCACGTCGTCGCAAATGGCAAGATTTCATTTCTTTTGATGGCTGCATAGTATTCCATTGTGTATATATATCACATCTTCTTTATCCATTCATCTGTTGATGGACATCTAGGTTCTTTCCATAGTTTGGCTATTGTAGACATTGCTGCTATAAACATTCGGGTACACGTGCCCCTTCGGATCACTACGTTTGTATCTTTAGGGTAAATACCCAGTAGTGCAATTGCTGGGTCATAGGGTAGTTCTATTTTCAACATTTTGAGCAACCTCCATGCTGTTTTCCAGAGTGGTTGCACCAGCTTGCATTCCCACCAAGAGTGTAGGAGGGTTCCCCTTTCTCCGCATCCTCGCCAGCATCTGTCATTTCCTGACTTGTTAATTTTAGCCATTCTGACTGGTGTGAGGTGATATCTCATTGTGGTTTTGATTTGTATTTCCCTGATGCTGAGTGACGTGGAGCACTTTTTCATGTGTCTGTTGGCCATCTGGATGTCTTCTTTGCAGAAATGTCTGTTCATGTCCTCTGCCCATTTCTTGATTGGATTGTTTGTTCTTTGGGTGTTGAGTTTGCTAAGTTCCTTATAGATTTGGGATACTAGCCCTTTATCTGATATGTCTTTCAGTCTTAACTCTAACTAACAAAAGAATTTAGTGCAACTTATTATTATTATTTTAAAATTATTATTGGGGCACTTGGGTGACTCAGTGGGTTAAAGCCTCTGCCTTTGGCTCGGGTCACGATCCCAGGGTCCTGGGATTTAGCCCCACATCAGGCTCTCTGCTCAACAGGGAGCCTGCTTCCCTTCCTCTCTTTCTGCCTGCCTCTCTATCTGCTTGTGATCTCTGTCTGCCAAATGAAAAAATAAAAAAAACTTTAAAATTATTATTGTTATGTTGATATGACAGTACCTGATTGACTTTTTGAAGCCTGAGGGAAGTGATGATTACTGGAATGCAAAAATTCCATTATAATTGCATCCTTAAAATGATACCAGAAACGTACATCGGTGGCTTGCTTATGCTAAACTTTCAGGGCCCAAGTTTACCACTTTAAATAACTTAGTCTCTTACCAAAAATAAAGAAGTAAATAATTAAAGTAAAATAAATTTAAAAAGATATCCTTACTCCCACTTAAGATTTCACAACCTATTAAATCTGTCTTCTATTGGATGTTGAACATAATGGTATCATGAACATGATGAAAGTTATTCATTTATGATGACTATTGGCCACTGAAGTAAATTGGGATACTTTTATGTATTATAGAGAAGGTTGTATGCTGATTAATAGGCACCCACCATGTGCCCCGCACAGTATAAAACAATAACCATGGTTTGTGACCTCCATGGAGCCTAAAATTCCTTCTTACTGATTTATTTCTTCATTTTGTATTTATTGAGTGCCTATTATGTACCAAGTATGGAGCGTGGCACTGAGGATAAAGGAGGCCACATGACAAAGTCTTGATGGAGTTGATGGAGCTGTGGTATCTGCTGCTGAGACAGCTGAAGAATAGATCATGGTTATCTTCTTATTTTTAAAGGGACACTCATTTCATTGAAGATTCTCATTAACTAATGAATTATTGTCCTAGAACGTAGAGAATGCTTGAGAAATTCTTTCTGAACTTCTATAATAATAAATGAACTTTGCCAGTTAGAGAAGTTTCTCTTTGGAAAAACATAGTATGTTTCAGAGCAGATGTTTTACTGAAACACCTTCCCCAGTCTGCTTTTGCTGTTGAAACAGTGTCACCAACAAAGTAGTCTTTTGTTCCTGAAACAGGGTGGCTCAAATACCATGACTAATTTCCAACAAAGTCTTTTCTCTCTAACTCATAGAGTTGCAAATAATTATTTTAGATATGACATGTTAGTTAAAATTCTTGATTAGGATGAAAATGTCTTCATCTATCATTGCTAATGCTTAAGGCATAATCCGTGTTTTGTTAGCTTAACTATGGGTTTGTGATAGATAATCACAACTAGAAAGGACTAGAGTTTACAGTGCTGTTAAAAGCATAGTTGAAAGTAAAATGCCTCAAACTATTTTATGACAAGGCAGGACATATAAGCAAACATATATTCTCATACACATGTTTTCTTGTAAGATCTAACAATTCTGTCTATTGATTTTTTATTTTCATCAATGCCAAAGAAAGGATGGAATAAGGGTAACAATTACAAGTGGAGATTAAAAAAAAATTAAACAGGATCCAATAGGACATCTGAAGACCAGTCAAATGATGAAAGAGGATACTAAAAGGAAAATTATGCCATTCATCATGGGATAGATATGAAGACAGAAATAAAAGGATGCTGTGTTTTGTCTTATTGTCTGCATCACTTTTTATCTTTTAGTAACTATAAAGAAATCTTTCCCTTCCAGGACAGGTAGGCTTCCTTTACCCTTGTGTCTTTGTGACAACCAGGCTTCAGCAGGGTGGTACTTGACCCAACTGACCTACCTGTCACTTAAATCTGTTGTTATGGACACGAGAGATTTGGAGTGACATATTTAGTAGCATACGTTCCTGAATTTAACAAAAGATTTTAGTGAAAGTGCATTAATAGAAATACTGGGTGAAAAAGTGCTAGAATCAGCTAGAAAGAACACCAGATATAGGCAGAAAGAAAAAAAACCTAGTGAGTTGGGCGCCTTGGGTGGCTCAGTGGGTTAAGCCTCTGCCTTCAGCTCAGGTCATGATCTCGAGGTCCTGGCATTGAGCCCCCCATCGGGCTCTCAGCTCAGCAGGGAGTCTGCTTCCCCCTCTCTCTCTGCCTGCCTCTCTGCCTACTTGTGATCTCTCTCTCTGTGTCAAATAAATAAATACAATCTAAAACAACAACAACAACAACAAAAAAAAAAACAAAAACCCCAAACCTAGTGAGTTAAAAATGAGATCTAGTAATGCCAAGGAGGCCAATACATGCACCCTCACTCACCGTCTCCAGCTCTTCAACTCCTGACCCCACCACTTTTTAGTTCCATGACCTCAGGAAAATTACTTAACTTCTTTCTCCATACTTCAGCTCCTTCTCTTTGACAGAGGGAAAGTACTGCTTTCCTCGAAGAGTTATTAACAGAATTAAATACGATAATAGATGTAAAATATTAAAATGGTGTCTGGGGGCGCCTGGGTGGCTCAGTCTGTTAAGCGTTTGCCTTTGGCTCAGGTCATGATCCCAGGGTCCTGGGATTGAGTCCTGCATGGGGCTCCCTGCTCAGTGGGAAACCTGCTTCTGCCTTGCCCTTTGTCTCTCCCCCTGCTTGTGCTTGCTCTGTCTGTCAAAGAAATAAATAAAATCTTTAAAAAATAAATAAAACAGCATCTGGAACATACTAAGTACTCACAAATGCTTGTTATTATTTTCTGCTTGTTATCTTGTTCATAAATCTAACATAAGATTATTGGTCTCATTACTGGGAATGGTTTAGTAAACCATTAAGATCAGAAGCTCTGACAGGTAGATGGGTTTAAATCCTGCCTTTGCCACTTACCAGCAGTGGGAACTTGGACAAGTTAATGTCTTTGTGATTTTGTTTTCTTATCTGCAGTATCAGAAAAATAGTAACTACCCCTGGGAGTTTTGTGAGGGTGAAATAGTTAAAGGATATGAAATGCCAACATTTCCCCTCCCTTTCTCTCCTTTCTTGAAGGCACATTCAGGCAAAGGAATTCCATTGTTCCTACGGTGCCTAAGTCACCCCAGTGGACTGGTCTGCTCTTCCTGCCTCTCTTCTGTGGCTGGGGCTGTCACACACTGACAGGAATAGTCAATGACCAACTGTAGGTAGACCAAAACATTTCCAGAGTCAAATTGAACACACTGACTAATCGGTGTTAGCTGTTGAGTCTAACAAGTTATTACACAAAAGGTACAGGGATGGCAGAAGCCCTTTAGCCGAGATTAGGACTGCTAAAACAGAGAAATCTCTGTTGTCACATTTTGACTTATTCTTCCCTGCCCCCTGCCCTTTCCAGGCCCCCAAGCCCTGCTGGGATATGGCCAGGTAAGAATCTCTGCATCTGTGCCTTTGTTCTTTATCATCCACAATGATTCTCAGTTTTGACCAGAGACCCTTCCCTGTAAACAGTAAAAATACATGTTTATCACCTTAAAAAACTAAAAACTTTAAACTAATTTTAATTGTAGCAGGTTAATCTTAAGTACATAGGCACTCTGGGCAGGCTAGAGATGAATGGTCTCAGAGTCAGAGGCTGTCTTTGAAACAAGAGTCCACATAAACTTTCATTTACTTGTCTTGTTTTTCACCCTGAATTCTTGACTTCTTGAGTCTGGGGCTGTCTGTCCTACTTTCTGCTTAGCCCTCCAAAATTCTGTGCTTGAAAGTACCTGTTAGTTCTTGTCTTTCTCATGTCAGCTGTGGGAGTCTTTTCCCAACTATCCTGTCAAAAGTAGAGGAGAAAGATCTGAAGAAGTTAAAGACAGAAGGCACTCACAATATAATCGAAGGACTATTAGGCTGACATTTTTTCGTTATAATATATTTTGCACATGGTACTGATACGGTGTCTATCAGTGTTAGTGGAATGGTGGCAGGTGTGATGGAAGTGTAGAATGAGAGATTATGAGCTATAGAGAGGTTAGGGAAGGCCTCCTGGAGAAGAACGGATGGGAAGGGTAGAGGATTTAGACAGGTCCTTCCTGGTGAAGAAAGGACAGGGAAAATGACATGTTGCGGCACTTAAGAAATATTTGACAAATACAATGAACAAGTTGAAATAAGATAAGAGAATAAGTAAATTGTGTCTGGAGGACCAGTTAGGAGCCCATAATAGAATGGTCTGGTTTTTAAGTGATAAGACAGCAAACTTGGGTGGACAAGGTGTGGGTTTAAGAGATATCCTGTGAGTGGATCGAGTGTACAGGGTCCTGCCCTGGGTTCCATATCTGAGGCTCCAGAATTGGATATTTATTTATTTTTAAAAAGATTTTATTTATTTATTTGACAGAGAGAGAGAGAGAGATCACAAGTAGGCAGAGAGGCAGGCAGGCAGGGAAAGAGGGGGGAAGCAGGCTCCCCGCTGAGCAGAGAGTCCAACGTGGGGCTCGATCCCAGGACCCTGAGATCACGACCTGAGCTAAAGGCAGAGGCTTAACCCACTGAGCCACCCAGGTGCCCCCAGAATTGGATATTTATACCACAATGCAAATCCATTAAGATCGAATCACAGATATGGGACTTTAACCATGCATGGTTATGTCTAAATATTTATATATCTATACATAGAATTCTGAATAATTTGAAAATTTTTGGAAGTAAATAATTTGGAAAAAATTTTTTGGATAAAAGCAGGGAAATGTAAAGGTTGTCTTGCTTCACTAGAAGTGCATCTCGTAAGTGAGAAGCTTATTTCCTATAATGTCTAGGAGCTAGGATTTATTCAAAGGAGAAAGTAGCTGAGGTAAACCTGGAGGCACAGATAGGAGTGGTTTGTCTGGATTTTAAGCAATGATTTGTTCACTGAGCTCTGTCCTTGTTTGACTATATAGAGAGTGTAAATTTTATTTCCAACAAGTGCATTTTTTAAAGGAAAATCAAGAAACCAGTGGACAGCCAGGCATTTACAAGCCATGTTTTATGACGAGCAGTAGAAGAAATGGAGAAATAGATAGAAGTTAGTGTTATTTTTAAAGTATGTGAAAAACTTACAGCACTTAATCCAGGATGCTCTGGAGGCCAAAACTAGAATATGTAAATTTCAGCTCATGATGCTAGAGAATGTTCAACCACTCACACAGTTTTTAAGTTATTTAGAGAGAGAGTGCGTGTGCAGACATGGGGAGGGGAGGGGCAGAGAAGAGGGAGAGAGAGAATATTAAGCATGATCAGCACGGAGCACGACCCAGGGCTTGATCTCATGACTCTGAGATCATGACTGGAGCTGAAATCAAGAGTTGGATGCTTAACTGGTGGTGCCATCCAGGCACCCCAATAGCTCACACAGTGTAAATGGAAGAGATTGTCACATGGATTGTGCTGAATCTTTTCCATCAGATACACAAAGACACCTGTAAGGAATTTCTGTTTTATAAAGAGGACTGGACTGCGTAAAGGGAACGTTCATGCTTTCTCTAAGATATGGTGATTCTGTCTTCTCATGTGAGGCGATGTGGACTTCTGTGTGTTTATAAGTGAATCATATTTTGTCTCCCTTTGCTCTTAGAATCTGTTTAGTTACATTCCTGCTTTACTTTCTGAGGTATGAACTTGTATCTTGGTAGTAGTGATCACGTGAACACATAATTGTTTACTTGATATCATCTCTAGCTTTGGGCTAAGAAACTTGAACAGAATTCCCTGGGTCCCTCCAACTAGGAGACATCAATCCTAAATCCCGGTTAGTTGCCCGTCTGGTCATCCTTGGCCTATCTTAGGGGCAATGTGTGTGTATTTGTGTAAATCTAAAGGCAGAAAGAGAAAGGCTTCTTCAGGCATTTTTTACAGTGGGAACAGGGCCTCCATCTGCATTGTTTTCTCCTTCCATCCCAGCATTGCCTCAGGGTGGGTGGGGATGTTGGCAGGAGAAGTAGCAAGAACAGGGCCAGGAAATGCCCTTTTCTTGTGCTGAAACAGATTCTAAAGGTGTCCTTCCCTCTGTGTGGTTGCTGTTGAAGTCTCTGTTCCTTCAGGCAACTGCTTCCCATAGTGTCTCCCACTCCTCTGAAGGCGTTCTCTCCTCTTGTCTGGGTAAAGTTTGGTAAGAAGTTTGAGCACAGCAGGGGCCTGTAAGCCTTTGAGTGGAGTCATTAGAAGGACAGGCCCTGGACAGGCTCTGCTGTTTCCCACGGATTGGTCCCTTATCTTGCCGAACCGGACTTTGCATTTGTGTAAGATGCAGATAACAATGCAAATGTCCCAGCATTGTTAGGATGGTTATTTGACCCACAGGTAAAGAAGAGGCTTCCTAGCACAGGAATACTCAGCTCTATTCTCTGTTGTTAGTATTATCGGCTGTGTCTCACTCCCATGTGACACGTTCTGGTTTACAGGAGACTTTCTGCCTTTCACATGACTCAGGATCCCATAACCGCGGGAATGACCAGTTCTCTGGACTCATGCTGGCCTGTGTTTTCATAGTGGTCAAGTTCTGTGGGGGTCTGAGGTTTGTCATAAGGATGTTTTCTTAACCGTGTAGTTTCTCATTCAGTTAGGAACAATTTCTCTTTATTGTGACTTAGTACTTTATTTGGTCTCTAGTGTATATCTTTTGATTGTATTTATTTTACATATTCTGTAGTTTTTCTTAAGTGACCACATGTAACATAACACATACACATTTTATTTTACATTTTTTTATGTTTGGTATCCCGGAATAAATGACTATATTTTATTCCCTTAAGAAGTGTCGGAAAAGGAAGTTACAACATTATTTTGTAAGTCTAGTAGCTGAGGACCATATGAACGGTTATTCCTACGAGTTCTGGCATAAATCTTCTCACTAAAAAGACTCAAAACAAAACAAAACAAAAACAAACCCCAAAACAAAAACAATGCCGGGGGAAAAGACCTGAATTAGCAAATGAAAATATGTGGATTCTACAAATGAACCGTCTTGATTCTGGTGAACTTTTTGATTTTTCAGGTATAATACATTTTTTCTTCTCTATGTGCTGCTTAGTTAAAAATTTTTCCCACTGCTCGTTTTACACACCATTTCTTAGCTGGTGTGAAGGAGCGAAGATGCCCATATGGTTGGGATTGTCCCATTCCAAAGGGGATGGAAGCTACCCAGCATGTCCTATTTTCTCATTTCTTCGCAACTCTGGGAGTCTTTCGGCAGAGGCAGGAATGTGTTGTCAACTGGGTGATTGGTTAGTCTTCTGTCAATACATCCAGTAGAAAATAAAAAGTTACTCTGTACAAATGTTTGTATTTTGTGGCAATATTTTGCAGCTTTTCCACAGCTGGGGTACAAGAAATACCATACGCTCTTGTCTTCCTCCCATTGTAGTATTTTTGTCTTACTTATCTCTAAATCATCTACCATGCTCAAAATAGTGTTTTAATAATCTTAATGAGTAGTCAGTAAGTGGAAAATGACTGAAATATTGTTACTGCTTATATTTAATGGAGTAGACATTTATACAATTTAAGTATGGAAAAATAGTTATAAAGAAGTAAGTATCTTCTTAGAGCTTTTATATTTCAGTTTTTTACAGTTCTTTAAACCTATATTTTTGGATTTGCATAAGAGTGATTTTTCCCCCCTGAAGTTTTTTTTTGCAGTCACTATTGCAGAAATAAAATATTCTATTTCACAAATGCTGTATGGTTAAATCACCACAAA
The DNA here is from genome assembly GCF_922984935.1 of Meles meles. NCBI lineage: Eukaryota > Metazoa > Chordata > Mammalia > Carnivora > Mustelidae > Meles > Meles meles. Next base: position 150,803,441 of record NC_060066.1, on the reverse strand, counting down.
TATATTTAACTCTAAAAGTCACCTGTTTATTGGAGATGGATTCAGTAATTTACATAAGGTTCCTTTTCCAAAGGAACCATTCAATTTAGTTGCAATTCAACTAAAATGAAATTTCTCAGGGCTCCTGGCTGGCTCAGTCGGTTAAGCATCTGCCTTTGGCTCAGGTCATGATCTCAGGGTCCTGGGATTATTGAGTCCCAGGCTATGCTCCCTGCTTAGCAGGGAGTCTGCTTCTCCTTCTGCGTCTTCTGCCCCTCACTCTTTGCTCATGTGCTCTCTGTCTCTCTCTCTCTCTCAAATGAATACATAAAATCCTTAAAAAAAAAAAATGAAATTTCTCATTTGCAAATACTCATAGGTGCTATGGCACTTAAAAATCTATCATCTGTACCTAGTTCCTTAGTCACCAGCCATCCAAATAACACAGAGGTTCAACTTCTCAAACATGGAGATGGAATGGAACAGTTCCTTAGCAAAGGTTCTAGATGGGACTTGTTCACCATCCAATAAGGCTGGGTTGTAACTGCATATTTACAACTAGCTCCTATCTCTGTGGTTATTTATGTGTCAGACTCAAAGATCAGTATTTGGATGATAATATCATAAGGGACAGTAACTTGCAAATCAGTGGATTGTACTTCTGTGTACTCTATCATTCCCCAAAGTCAATGTCTCTATGCTACTATTCTGTGTTGACGGAAAGGAGGGAAGGAATGGTCTGCTTCTTAGAATAAGAGAACAACGTGTGAAAACACCTGCTTCAGTGACTAGATGAGAACTGTATGTAATTGTCAGAGATATTGTTCGTATGCTAATAGATGTTGATAAAATTCTAGAAAATAGTTTGGTGTCTAAAGAAGTTGGACATTCCACCAGAAATGGTTTTGACCACGTATTCATTTAAATTTCCTTAAAAAAATAGTGCCAAGGAAAATTTAGATAAACTACAGCAGAATCACCATAAATTCAAAATTAGTCAAGTATCAATAACTGAAGTTTTGATATACTAGAAAAATTGCAAAAACTTCAGATTTTCAATCACTGCACCTGAGATCATGTGTCAGTAAATAGCCTGGCCTATGGCATCTTTTACATGCCTGTCTTATGCTACAGCATTTAACTGCCTTCTCACTGGGCTTTCCTCATAGGAACTTCATTCATTTAATTCACTCAACAAATATTGATTGCCCTACTCTATGCCAGGTGCTGGGGATACAACAGAGAACCAATCAGAGGAAAATATATGCTTTCAAGAAGATTCTATTTCAGTCTGAGAAATAGAAATAAGAACAAGCAACATATATCATATATTAGATGAGATTTCTCTAAATATTCACCTCTGTATCACTAGTATCTAACACAATACCTGGATATAGTAAACACTCAAAAGCTACTCGCCGCTAGATTGATTTATGAGATAAAATTGACATATAACGTCATCTTACTTTCAGGTATACAACATAATGATTTGATATTTGTGTACATTGCAAAATGATCACAAGAAGTCTAGTTAATGTCACCACGAAGTTCCCTCACCTGTGGCAAGCGGCAATCTGTTCTCTGTATCTGTGAGTTTAGTTTGTTGTTGCTTGTTTTAGATCCCAGATATGAGTGAGATATAGATTAATTTTTTATGTTTACGCAGAGGAACAAAAGCGTAATTTTAAAAATTAATGTTGCTTTTATTTTTTTTTAAACATTGTATGTATTTATTTGATATATAGGGAGAGATCACAAGTAGGCAGAGCAGCAGACAGAGAGAGAGGGGGAAACAGGATCCCTCCTGAGCAGAGAGCCCAATGCGGGACTCGATCCCAGGACCCTAGAATCATGACCTGAGCTGAAGGCAGAGGCTTTAACCCACTGAGCCACCCAGGCACTCCTAAAATTATCATGGCTTTTAAATGTGAACAGCCACTGGAGCTCTGACAGTGGCCCACAGATACACATAGACTTAATGGTAGAGGACGTATAGAATAACTTCCAGAATAAAACTGTTATCTATGAGTCAAGTAGCCTGGCAGATTTATTAATTTTGGTGGCCTTAACAATGGGTATAATTGTATCAGATGGCCCAAATGAGTGGATATTTTATTTCACCATCTACCTATTTTGGTTTTTGCAACCAGCAATGAACATAATTTCTTCATCTCATTCACTTCTTTGACTTTATTATTTCTCTCTCATCTTAGTGCTGAGTGTTTAGAGGTATCAGGTTAATTAATTGACTTTTCCATAGAATATCCAAATGCTTGGTCCTGCGCATTTCTCAGTTAGTATTCTAATCATTAGCCAGGATGAACAAGTGTAACATGCCAAGGTCCAGAGGAAGATATTTTCAAAAAATAACACATAATATTTCTCTAGTTCCATGTGCTGGAAACCAGATAGATGAAAGGCTGAGTGTCTGATGAAAATCTGTACACAACTCCTTGGAATCCAAGTTTGGGTAGGCTGACCAGAGAAGAATGCTCTCTGGGCTTGTGAGGTGAGTATTGACAGAGCCCAGGGAAAATGGCAGACTTCCTCATTCTTACCCCAGCCCCCACATTTCTCCTGCCAGTCTTACCAAGGGATTAAACTCTTTAGGCAATTCTGTGGCACCTCATTCACATACACATAGACATGCGTAATAATCCACATTAGTTCTGATTCTTTAGTGCTTCAACAGATCACTTGAAAGAATGCATAAATTACAAAAGCAAAGCATAATCTATCTGAAAAAATTAGTAAATTAGAGATAAACCAAAGGTGAAAATAAAAATCCTCTGTAATTCTACTGTCTGAAGATAACGAATTGAACTATTATTACACACCCTAGTCTTTTCTCTGTACATACACAAAATTATGTACTTGGGTTTTTTTCCCCAAAACTGGGATCACTGAGTTTAGTAATCACAAACATTAATGTTAACATACTTTTCCATTACATGAAATTATCACAATCTATTTTTTGTTGGATACTTAGGTTGTCCTGAATTTTCAATGATATGCCATTATCAGTACTATACTAAAAAGTATACGAATACATTTCCTCTTGCAGAGGACACAGTGTTTTTGCACAGTTGGTGACCACACAGCTGTTCTCAGGGAGAGAGAAGTGCATGCCATGTAACTCAGGTGTTTTTAATTTGAGTGTTTCTAAACCAGGCCCAGCTGTTCCAGGCAATTACAGGAAGCATCTTTGTTCCAAACTATACAGAGCAGGTTCTTGGCTGGGGCCTGAGATTCCTAGGAACGCATGTAGTCATTAATAGGAAATACATTCATGTAATACTCACCAGGCAAGAGAAATACTTCTTCATTCCTCCTTGAACCAATCCCCATCTCCCCCCTTAACCCCAGCAAATAGATTTTCAGTAACTTGAGGGCAGGCACATGCCTACTTTGTTTCCCATTATATCTTCAGCATTTAACACATTACCTAGCACATAGCAGATAATCAATATATACTTGATGAGTAAATTTGATGAGTAAAGAAAAATATAAAATGAGAATATCTCATTCCAACTGCCCATTGGGTCTTGGCTCTGCTTTCTTCTAAGAGAAACTGGGCCATATAAGTTTATTTATTCCATCCTAATGGTTAACTTGGGGAACAGGGACATAGTGTCTATACCTGACCCAGGTACTATTGGGTTAGGACTGTGTTTTTTGTTTTTTTTTTTCTGTGTTGAAACTTGATTGGTTTTACTGACCTACAGAATGTTTAGACCTGCAGTTTGATACATTGTTTCCCTAGGAAATGAATCCTGAAGCAAAGAACCATTTCCCAAGGAATTTGCATGGATTGCAAGATCCTGTTTTTTTTGAGTGATAATAAACCACTTTGGAATCCTTTACTAGTGGGTGACATTGTATTAAAGCTTTCAGAAACATTTTAAGCCTCAAAATATTAGACGGTTATGGTGGATGATCAGATTTTCTTCTGATGACTAGTTCCTGTGCTTCTAGAAATAGTCTCAATGAATAGAAAATAATATAGTTTTATTCATTCCAACACTTATTGAGTATATCCTAGGCGTCAACTTTTGTACTGGATGTTAGAAAAAAAAAGAGATGCATAATTATGATAACTGGATGTTAGAAAAAAAAAGATGAATGCATAATTATGATACAGTGTGGGAAGTGATGTAACTGGCCGTGGACAGGGGGCTGTGGTGGCACAGAGGAGAGAACAACTTGCTAATCCATGTTGGTAAAGTTGGGGAAACTTTCATGATGATGAACCCATTTTTACATGGGGCTTGAGGGATGGATAGGCATTTACCAGGCAGAGGAAGGGGGAATAGGAGTTCAAAATAAAGCCAAAGCTGAGATGGGCACAGTGTGTCTGGGACAGGTGAGGGCCTTCAGGGCAGGCTGGAGCATAGGGTATGTGCAGGGGAGATGAGATTGTGGCAGACCTCAGATGTGTCAACCAGGAACCAGCTAAGGAGCTGGTACTTTGTTGTGTAGATAATGAAGGTTTTGATAAGGGGCATTTATCCTTCAGCCATTAATATCAACAGGCCAAATTAAGACATTTCCTTCTGATAACGGTCCATTAAGAAGACAAGAAAGACTTGATTTTCTTTTCATTTGGATTTTAGGCTTTGTTATATCCTCTCTTAATGCTGGTGGTGTAATGGTCCAAACCTCCCTTAATTTTTCGGTTTCACCTTTTGTTCATTTATTCTTACTTTTTTTTTTTTTTTATAACCAAGGTATTTTCAAAGCCTTCTTGTATGTCTGTTCTGCAACTGTTTGTTTTCACAAAGCTAGGCTCAGTGACTAGGCCAGTTTTAAGTTGTAGCTGGGACCACTTACGGAACTTATTCCACAAAATTATTCCTTTTTAACATCATGGGTGGTCAGGAAATGGATACATGGGACCAAAATATACATTGTTATTGTTAACTCCAGGGTACTATTAAGTGGAGTCATTTCCTCAAAACCCTTAGAAAATTCCATTGCATTTTTGGAATATTCTAGGCAAGTTAAGGCAAGGGTGAGGGATGCAGAGAAGGGAATATGAAGTAAGAAGAAATTGGTATTGTAGTTACCAAGCAGAAAACTCTAAAAGTAACATTCTAGAACAACACCATTTCCATGAGCAAATTGTATCAGATGCTCTGAATTCATTCTAAAAACCTCTTATCTAGGGGCGCCTGAGTGGCTCAGTGGGTTAAAGCCTCTGCCTTCGGCTCGGGTCATGATCCCGGGGTCCTGGGATCTAGCCCCACATTGGGCTCCATGCTCAGCAGGGATCCTGCTTCCCCCTCTCTCTCTGCCTGCCTCTCTGCCTGCTCGTCATCTCTGTCTGTCAAATAAATAAATTTAAAAAAAGAAACCTCTTATCTATAGTTTATCTGTACTTTTATTTACATATAAACTTTTTTTTTCTTACATATAAAAGTTTTTTTTCATGGAAGCATACACACATGTGTTGGCTTTCAATTTACTATTCCCAAAAGTAAGAAAAAGTCAGTTACTTATATCAGTGTTTGTCCTCTCTTGGGTCATTCTATTTGTGCACATTTGACTTTCCATGTAAGTTATCATTTTTGTAGTTTTAATGTCAATAAAAACTCAAAGGATCCAGATGTCTACGTCAATGTTGCTGCTACTGTTCATTTCTTTATGTCAGTGTTTTGTAAAATAACATCCCTTTGTGGAAAGTGAAATGGATACCTTGTAGGCTCGCTAGTTAAGTTAAACAACTCTAGGACTGAGAAATTATCTGTATTAATGGATTTTGTTATTTTGCTTGTTCTGCAGGTGACAATGGCCAACATTGGAATAAACGGAGATCATTCTCGGGAGACCTGTGAAACAACAATTTTCGCTCTCCGAATGGCAACATGGAATCAGATCTTAGATCCCTGGGTGTATATTCTGCTGCGGAAGGCGGTCCTGAAGAATCTCTACAAACTCTCCCGGCGCTGCTGTGGGGTCCATGTCATTAGCTTGCACATGTGGGAGCTTAGCTCCATTAAAAATTCCTTAAAGGTGGCTGCTATTTCTGAGTCCCCAGTTGCAGAGAAAATAAATCAGCCGGCACCTGGTTTAATAGGACAGTAAGGCAGTGTAGGTCTAGGGCAACATTGGGAAAGTTTTGTCAATGTTTCAGTTAATTGGCTGGAGACAGAAAGCCTAACTGGAAAATTCAGACCTCAGCAGTTAGTTTGGAGGCCCTTTTGTCAGATTCAGCTGTTGAAATTTGTGAAATTCGCTGTGCAATTCCACCCCCCCCCCCCTTTATTTGGAGTCACACTGAAAAAATGTTTTGGGCTTCTTTGTGTTATTCATGCTTTTGGAATGAGTGACTCTGTTGAAGCCTAAAGCCTTTGTGTGTCTTATTTGTCCAACAGCATCTTACCTGCACAGTGAAATAGCTTTTCGGGGGGGGGGGGGGGGTCATTGCTCTGCAGCTATTCCTGATAAACGAGGCTCAGTGAAGGGGAGTGGCCTCACTGTTGGGTCTGGTCTGTTACACCGCTCAGTATGTGCCTTCAATCAATGTATGAATGGTCCTGTCTCACGGGGTTCACTGTGGCTTGTTACAATGACCTCCATGACACCAGAGGTGGACATCAGGTTGCCTGACCTCACGAGCCTCCTTAGAATGAGCCTATCCTTGTCATTTTTGATAAATATGACTGTTTGCTTGTATTATTGTGATGGTAAATTGTAGGAAGGTCTCCTTGTGTGAATCGTAGATTTACTGTTCTCACATAATCTTTTCCTCTGAAAATTCTAGTGCACAGTAAATGATTTTTAGAGAAACCAAGGCTCTACATAGGGGGATTTGCCTGGTAGAAGTTCCTGTGAAGCATGCCAAGGATAATGCGAACAGACAGAGCTTAAGCCCCTGTGATAGGTACAAAGCTGTTGGCAAAGGAGCTCTACTCTGAACTGCCATTTCTGTATTAGAGAACAAAAGAAACACAGTCTATATATAATATTCCAAGACTATCTGCAGCTAGTGTGTTTGTGCTTTCTTCACACATGCACACACACACATGCATAGACACGTACGCATATCAAAAATTTCTCTTGAAAGCTAGTTCATTAAATCTGTATGACAGCATCTTCTAGAACCTATGCTACCCGTGTCAAGGGGAAAATTGGCAATTAGTCAGGCACTTGGCGATCATGATTATGGGTAACCAAGAGATCAGGAGATAATGATCTCTCCCCAAATTTCCAGTAATACTTTAGACTTCTTTGCTTCTTTGTGTAATCCAACCCCCAATTGTCATGATCATTGAAAATGTCTTGGGGTCATCAGAACATAGGGTAGGTAGTTCTGCCTCTGTAAAAGAATTTTTGCTTTCATTACCTGTGGTCCATTTAAAAAAGTTAACCTTCTCTGTGAGACTGATTTCACATTCTCCAGGAAATCTCTGTGTTTCAGCTAGACTTAGATTATTACATTCACAAATTTTTGCTTTTGACTGGTAATACACATTGGAAGTTATCCACTTTTGTGAATTTTGGTAAATTCTTATGAACAAATGAAAAGAAGTTAAGCAAATAACCTCATTGAAGATTTTAAAGGAAACACTTTTTCCAGTGAATTTAAAGAGGGGACACACAGGGACATGTGATATTCTTAATTTAAGAACAGTAAATGATGAATCACACAAAGTTAGGTTATTCTCATATATAGAACACATAGTAGATGCTCATGAAATACTTGCCAAGTTGAGTTACAGACAAGATTTTTTTCGCTGCAAAATGAGCATGGAATTGCAAAGTTTTGTGCATTTTTATTTAAAATGGCAATTACATATTGGTTATTTTGATATGTATATGTGTGTATATGTATATTTAAATATCCAGTGTATATACTTAAAAAAAAAAAAGCCATTGCAATTTCTGATCACCGTTACATTACATGAATGCTCTCATGTGTTTCAAGGGCACTTAAAGCCCAGAATATTTAGATGGCTTAGAGGAGATATTTATTTCCCACAGCTACTTAAGGGAGTGTTGGTGTCCTGGGAGCTGAGGCACAAGGAACCATAGCTTCATCCTTCCTCCTTAGGCTGGGTCGGATGTTGCAGCAAACATTTCCATGTACTGTGACCTGGGAAAGATGTGCAGAGAAACTCTCGTTCAGGGCTCCAGGCCTCTTCTCCTTAAGGCTTTTAGGTAAATGGCATCGTGGTTTTTCTGATATCATGATGTCATGGTTTTTATGATGTCACTCTGGCCATGAGCATTTATATCAAGGAGATACTGTGACCTTACCATATGTGGGAATGCATGGACATGTAAGGTATTAGGGAACGAGAGGACAGTCATTCTCTGCATATCCTGGAGGGATTCACATCATTATCTGAGCACAGGTTTAGGTTTTATAATGTTGGTTTTATAAGTTGGTTTTATAATGAGGTTAACCCAAGAATTAGACACCAAAAATTGAAAAAAAAAATGTAGTAAAAGAACGTGTTTACATTGTGTTAGACCTTTTGTCCAAGGAAAATAAAGTGAACACAATATACATATATCTGAGTTCAGAATTTTATTTCTGTTATTATATATATTTCAGTATAGTTTGGCATCTTATTGTATGTTGAATAATAGAGTGTAGCCTCCAACAACAAATTTCACAGAAATGTTTAAAGTGAAAATTACTTTGTTCCAATTACTAGAAATAAGTAGTACAAATAGTGTTTACCAGGTTAACCAATTTTGAAATTTTAAGGTCTGTTTTAAAATTTATAATTAGACCATCAGAGCAATTGAATTATCCTTTTCATTGGGTAAAGTAGTATCTGAACAACTTCACGTACTATCTGATCATATTACTTCTGGGGAAATTGATTATTCTAGGCAAATGACTTGTAAATGCCAGGGGTTTTTGTTTTGTTGGTGAATTTAAAAACTGAGACAAAAAAGCCAACAGCAAATGGGTTTTTATGATTATGAACAAAGACAGATAAAGCTGACTCATAATTAGTTGTAGGTACATCCTACTGTTTCACACTTTTTACTGAGGATTTAACTAAGTGACACAAATATTCTAAATTTTTTCCTAAAGGCTGAAAGTTTCTTGTAATTATTTGCATTGCTGAAGTGCAAAATACCTAAAAAGTTAACTCTCTCTCTCTCTCTCACACACACACACACACATCTGTTTTACGAAATAGTCTTGTTTGCTCATTTTCAGTCTTTAAAAGAAAAACCTGCTTTAGTTTTGTGTCTAATCTGAATTTAGATCCCAGATGAGAGCACTTGCTAAACACATAGATGAACCTTTTTGAAACTTGCTGCTAGCTTTGCCTGTATCACCATCATTGCTACAAATTAATAAACAAAGGTCAGAATATGAAAGACGGGATGGGAATACACATTTTCTTACTTCTTCATCTGGGTGTCAAATATTTTACCACGTGGTAAATAATGTTGGACTTCAGCTTGTTACTGAGGTATTTTAACAGTAGATACAATGTGTTACGTGAATAAATATATTTTGTGTTCTTAAACTTGCTGGACTGTATGAGATTAAAGAGTGATATGTATATTTTGTGGCTTGTATCAATGTGCAACTCATGGAATTTTAGTGTTTTGACTAGTTTAAAACTTCCAACAAATGATTTACAATAAACTTGGACTAGTGTTTACCAAAAGTGGCTATTTTTAGGGAGGTCGTATAAAACTTGGAACTCGAACCTAAACTTCCATTTTTATCTATTTGGTGGGAAGAATTTCCATTTGTTTTCTTTTATTACCTTTGGTATCTGTTTCCTGCCTCCTTTTTGTTGTTGTTGTTGTGGTTCACCTAGGCAGGTCATAAATTTTAACGGGAATCTGATAATTTCCAAAACACACTGGCCTAGATATGTCAGGATAGCAGAGACATGTCTATGATAACAAATGGCTGCCCAAGTCTTCGTGCCATGAACCCTCAAAGGGTTTACATCTCACCCATGGCTCATGTCCACTCAGAAGGGGAGCTCTGCCCCTTGTAATCACTCAGACTTCAGGTGACAAAGCCGCCACCGTCTTCTGTTGCTGCTCTTTGCCTTGCTACGGGGAAAAAAGCGTGGTGAATCATGAACTGGCTCTTAGAGCTTCCACCTGGAGGTAAAACGTATTCCTTTTGCTCACACATCTCTGGCCAAAGCAAGCGATGGCCTACTACCTTCAAGGAAGCAGGTTAGTGCAATACTGTGATATGCCTTGGAGGAGAACTGAAAATACTTGGTGGAGAGCATGAAAGATTTCCCTATTAGGTCAAATATTTTCATGCTTGCCTTTCTAACATAATTCAAAGTAGAACTGTTTCTTTTAAAGTTTTTATTTATTCAAGAAAATCATGGAATGAAAGCATTTAGGATTCATTATTTAACTAGCCTATAATCTATAAAGCTAAGACAGAATGAATGCCACATATGCTGTTTGCAATTAATAGGAATTTTAGAAGATTAAAAAGTCAATATAGAATAAGAAGTGAAAAAACTTGTTTTCTTCTTTCTTTTTTTTTTAAATTTGAGAGAGAGGGAGAGAGCACATGCATACATGTGAGCAGGGGAAGGGGCAGAGGGAGAGGATCCCAAGTCACCTCTGCTACACCGAGCCCAGCAGGGGGCTCAGTCTCACAACCCTGAGATCACCACCTGAGCTAAAACTAAGAGTTGGATGCTTAACAAATCACGTCACCCAGGTGCCCCCAAAATACCATTTTATATATATCCTTATTCGTAGCAAAGTAGAGGTAAAATGACTGAAATATCAAGGAACTGTGTTTTGGCCTTAAAGTGTGCTTTACTGGCTCCTGGGTGGCTCAGTTGGTTAAGCAACTGCCTTCAGCTCAGCTCAAGATCCTGGAGTCCTGGAATCGAGTCTGACATCGGGTTCCCAGGTCCGCGGGGAGTCTGCTTCTCTCTCTGACCTTCTTCCCTTTCATACTTTCTCTCACTCTCTCTCAAATAAATAAATAAAATCTTTTAAGAAAATAAAGTGTGCTTTACATTTCCACTTATATAAGCATATAAACTCTTAGAGTTTTGTATTTAATACTATTTGAGTTCTTTACATATCCGATTGGTAAAACCCCAAATTAACAAAATGCCTTCTGTTGGTGTAGTGCTAACTTTCCTGTGTTAAATAAGGCAATCCTATACCAGTATACACAGAAATAATTTTAGTTTAAGAAAAGGAGATTCTACTAGACATACTGTTGTGTTGTAAAACTTTCGTTCTTTAATAACCCATGTTGGTACATGCAGAGCATTCCTTTTAACACTAAATACTCTTACATAAAAGAAGTGTACTATAATTTAAATAACAATTTTCCTACTGAAGCTGAGCTGGTTTTGTTTTTGGTCATTTCTCTCTTTCCAATTATGTTATTTCAATATACACATCCTTATCCTTTCTTGTGTTCTGTGGGATTGTTGGGTTAAGGGCACACACATTTTCAATATCCATAGACACTCCCCCATTGTTACATGTGTACTTGGCTTCTCTTCTTAAGAAAAGGCCCTATTCCTGTGTTTATTTCAGCAGTCTTTTTATTATCAGCCATGTGATTGGCAAAATAAATTGTATTTAATATTAGCTTTGTTATGTTACTTGTATTTCCCATCAATAATGAGGCCGAGCAACTTTTTATGACTTTTTTAGTCATTTCCACTTCCTTTGTAAATTTTCTGTTCCTGACCTTTATCTATTTTTAATGTTAATTTTTTTCTTACTGACTTTCAGGAGGACTGTGTATATTAAGGATATTGTCTTAGTTAGCTTGGGCTGCTATCAAAAAATACCATGGACTCGTTGCTCAAACAAGAGAGATTGATGCCTCAAAGTTCTGGAGGTTCAGAAGTGCAAGATCAAGGTGCCAGCCAATTAGGTACCTGGTGAGAGCTCTCTTCATAGCCCTCTTCCAGCTGTTTCCTCACATGGTGGAGAAAGAGATGGCAGATGGGGGGTAGAGAAGGGGGAAAAGATAGAAGGGAAAGGAGAGAGAATGAGAGAGAGAACTCTCTTTCATCCCAAAGGCACAAATCCCAGCATGAAGATCTCAGCCCTCAAGACATCATCTAAACCTAGTTACTTCCTGAAGGTCCCATCTTCAAATACCATCACACTGAGGAATAGGGCTTAAACACAAGAATTTTGAGGGGGAACACAATTCAGTCCATACCAGTCTTTAGTTTTTATGAATGTTACAGATAATTTTCTTCCAAGGCTGCCATTTTCTTCTGTGCCAAAGGTATCTTTCACCATACGAGATGAGTTCTCCTTTTTTACTTAGGCAGAAATGACTTTGAATGGGTTCTTTATTTTGTTTCTTGTTTAGAAAGACTTTCTGTCTTCAAAGATTACAAATTTATACCCCTGTGTCATTTTCTACACTTAGAGTTTTGTTTTTTAACTTTAGATATTGTAGCTTTCATGGAATTTATTTATTTTTTTGTGCCATGTAAGATAAGGACCTTTTTTTTTTAAATATCAAATGTGTAACAAATGGACCTAACATTGTAACAGCAGTTTTACAAAAAAATTTTTTCGGTTATACTCTTGGAATCTTATCTGGGGTACCTTTATATTAGGTTTTTTGAAATATTGAACTTAGCTCACCTGACCTCAGTTACTAATTCGGTTTGGGAATACTAGTCTACACCACACAATTATAAAAGTAATACTACTCTTGGGACCCACCAATGACCCTAAGACCTTTTACAAGTAGGACATGGGATTTGAAATGCTTTTTTTTAGTAAAGAAATTTTATGCATATGCCACATAATTTTATGTAATGCTATTTCCCTTTTTGCCAGATGTCTGCTATGACCAACAGTTTCCAGATGGTTAAATGGGTTAATTACGAGTTTTATTAATCTTCTAGGGCTGCCGTAACAAAGTACCACAGACTGGGTGGCTTAAAAAACAGATTTATTTCCTCACGATTTTGGAGGCTGAAAGTCTGAAATCAAGATGGTGGTAAGGTTGATTTCTTCTGAGGCCCTTCTCCCTGTCTTTAGGCGGCTATCTTCTCCCTTTGTCTTCAATTGGCCTTTCATCAGTATCTAATCTCATCTTCTTATAAGGACACCAGTCACTCTGGACGAAGCCCCAAGAGTTGTGATAATAAGAGTTAAAGGGTTGACCTCCTTTAACCTTACTTGCCCCTTGAAGACCCTATCTCTAAATCCAGTGGCCTTCAGTGGAACTGGGGGATTAGGACTTGAACATATTAATTTTGGAGAGACATGATTCAGCCCTAACAAGAGTGTAGTCTGCAATACTGAGATAAATACTGAGATACAGTTAGAGTAACTGACCCACTTGGGGATTGAGCTTATTATCACAGGTTTATTACCCAGCGGTTCTCAGATATTACCATGCATCTGTTTTATATGAAAGACTTGCTAAATGAGATTTCTGGGCCCCACCACAGGGAGTGAGTCAGTCTTAAGTAGGGCCGGAAAATTTGTATTTCTAACAAGGTCCCAGGCACTGCCGATCTGAGGAACACACTTTGAGAACCATTAATCAACCATGTTAACCAGCCACAGATGGCATGATATGAAACATACAAAGAAAAGTGAAACTTTTAGACTACGCAAAATTGTACCACTATTTTGGTATTGGCAATTTAATTCCTTTCCTAAGGACTGTTTTTGCTCTGACCTGAAACAAATTGGACCTGAAAAATGTCAGAGCTGTGCAGGAAGACGCTAGAATGCAGGATGTTATAGAATGACAGAGTCACATACAAAAAGACAAAACAGATGTAAGTGAGGTTTGAGTTTAGCTGGTCACATACCTCTTACTGGTGTCTGAAAGACTTTTGTCTTTCATATAGACAGACAACATTCCTATAGTAGTCTGGAAATACTGCTTATGTCTTACCATTAACCAAAACCTCTTTTTTTTTTTTTTTTTTTAAGAAAAAGAACAAGGCTATTTGGATTAACTTTACATTTTCCTCCCTTACATTTCCAATGTTTGTAATCTTCTTTGATTCTTATGTTTTCCATTCTTATTTGAACCTAGTTTGTCTTAAAATAATTTCCTACTTCAGTAAAATAAATCTTGAGTAATTTCCTACTTCAGTAAAATAAATCTTGAGTCTGTTTTTGGCTCCCAAGGGGAGGAGGGAGTAGTGCAACTTTTTCAGTTTCCAAATAAAATGTAATACTAATAATTTTGGGAAAAGTAAATTATTATAGTGGATTTTATTCAAAAACAATTAGAATGACAGTAGAGAATAAAAGGACCCAAACTAAATAAAAATACTTGAACTCAAAATTTCATTCTTAAAGACATTAAAAATACAGCATCTTTTGTATAAATTCAAGTAAGTGGCATTTCTAAGTTCAGGGGAAAACAAAAACAAAAACAAAAACCATTACAGAAGAAAAAGCCCAGGCTGAGGTTTTTCAAGACATGGTTCCACTCAGGAAAATTCTTTTCCCTCTTAAGAAGGGTGTGTTGTTGGTCTCTGGGAAGCTTACAAAGAATATCAAACATAAACACAGATAAAAAATGTTGTAAGTAGTTGATCTTTTTCTATTATCAAAGTTTTATTTATTTATTTGAGAGAGAATGAGTGAGAGAGAGCAGAGTTGGGTCAGAGGGAGAAGCAGACTCCCCACTAAGCAGGGAGCACAATGCAGGACTCCATCTTGGATCTTGACCTGAGCTGAAGGCAGGCACTTAACCGACTGAGCCACCCAGCACCCAAGTAGTCAATTATTTAAATATATCATTCTGAAATCTCAGAGTAAAGTATACCAGTTTGTAAAATTTCATCTATTAGAAGAGTTGAAAACAGAAACAGGATATAATTTCCTGATGATTGTCACATTTGTCATCACTTACGATTATGGTTTTATAAGATTAGTGATTTCCTCAGAGCAATACTCACAAGAAAATGCAAAACAGAGAGCTCAAAAATGTTCTGAGAATTAAGAAGCTAAAATTAGAGTACTACTTAGCTATTTGCTTTCTAAATTGTGTTTAGGCTGATATTAAAATTGTCCTGTAATGATGTTTCTAGTGATGCCTTGGAAAATAATGGCATTTTCCGTGAGATAGAATTCTCCAGAAGATTTAGGTATAGCTCTTTGGATTTTACCCTTTTTCTGATTTGTGGTACACACCCCCTAAGCCCTTATTAATTGCACTAATCATCAACTTGTAATCACCTGGAAGAATTTTCTAAGAAGAACCCCCTGTACCAAGGTTTTGAGGTGAAAAGGAGCTTAATTTGTGTGGTGGTTGTGGTTTTGTGCTATGTAATAAACAGGTATCAGCTGATTTCTGTCTCCTACATTCCCTCAACACATTAGTGCATCCTTCAGGCCTGTGAAGATAGGTTGTTGGTCCCCTATAAGCCCATTACTGCTTATGTCCAACAAAACTATAAATGTATTTTAGACCAGTTTGCTGTGTGAAAAGAACCCCTTGTGGATCGTGATTCAATCCAGAATGCAGGCAGCAGTTAATGTTGACCTAATGAAGCATGATTAAGACTAGCCTATGGGCTGGCACTTCTGTCATTCACTTGTACATGGGTTTAAGAACTTTCCACATTCCTGATTTGTGAGGAGTAATCAGGGAGTGGGATTAAGAGGGAATGATTTTAGCATCTCTAGCCTCAGAATAAAGATCTCTGCAGATTTCAAGAATGGAAGATGATGTACCATCTCATTACAGTATTGCTCTTGGAAATACTTCAACTCTCATAAGCATTACCAGTAATTCCTTACAAGATTATAACCACCCTCTGAAATTCCACATTTCAGTTGGAATTCTGAGAAAGTTTTGCAAGTAGGTAAGAGTGTCATTATTAAATTTGTAACTCTTACTACCATCTGAGCAAAAGCTTGTGGTTTAACCTTCTCTTGCCTAATGACACATTTTTTTTTAATGGAATAGAAGTCATTTCTTGCTCAGAGATGGTACATGGCTATTGAGTCCCAGTGTGTAAACTTCATGATTTTGCTATTCTTTGCAATTGCCACTGCAGGTCAAGCATCATCAGCTTTTCCTGATGTGTAGCTGCTTGAGTGTTTTCTTTTTCACCACTTTGTTTAGCAAAGGGTTGCCATTTTGCCTCTTCATAATGAATTTGTAATTTTCTTCCTAAAAAATAATTATGATGAATTTATGTACCTGTTTTCAAATTATTCCTTTCCTTATTGCCTTTAAAATCAGTACTATGTTGAACAATAGTGGTGAGGGTGATCATCCTTGTCATGTTCCTGATCTTAAGGGAAGAGCCTTTCCCCATTGAGAATGATATTCACTGTGGGTTTTTCGTAGATGGATTTTATGAAATTGAGGACTGTTCCCTCTATCCCTATACTCTGAAGAGTTTTAATCAGAAAAAGATGCTGTATTTTGTCAAATGCCTTTTCTGCATCAGTTGAAAAGACCATGTGGTTCTTGTCTCTTCCCTTATTTATGTCTTCTATCACACAGATTGATTTGCCAATGTTGAACCACTCTTGCATCCCAGGGATAAATCCCACCTGGTCGTGGTGAATAATCCTTTTAATTTACTGTTGGATCCTATTAGCCACGATCTTGTTGAGAATTTTGGCATCCACATTCATCATGGATATTGGTATGAAGTTCTCCTTTTTGATGGGGTCTTTGCCTGGTTTTGGGATCAAGGTAATGCTGGCCTCATAGAAAGAGTCTGGAAGTTTCCTTCCTCTTTCTATTTTTTGAAACAGTTTCAGAAGAATAGGTATTATTTCTTTTTTGAATGTTTGGTAGATTTCTTCAGGGACTCCATAAGGCCCAGGAGTCTTGTTTTTTGGGAGGTTTTTGATCAGTGCTTCAATCTCATTACTGGTTATTGGTCTATTCAGGTTGTCAATTTTTTCCTGTTTCAGACTTGGAAGTTTATAGGTTTCCAGGAATGCATCCATTTCTTCCAGGTTGCTAAATTTATTGTTGTATAGCTGTCAATAATAACATATGAAAAAAATGTTCATCATTAACATTAAGGGAAATTCAAATCAAACCACATTGAGATACCATCTTACACCAGTTAGAAGAGCAAAAATTGACAAGGCAAGAAACAACAAGTGTTGAAGAGGTGGTGGCAAAAGGGGAACCCTCTTACACTGTTGGTGGGAAGTCAGGTTGGTATGATGACTTTGGAAAACAGTGTGGATGTTCCTCAAAAATTAAAAAATTGAGTTACCCTATGACCCAGCAATTGCACTATTGGGTATTTACTCCAAAGATACAGATGTAGTGAAAAGAAGGGCCATAGGCACCCCAATGTTCATAGCAGCAATGTCCACAATAGCCAAACTATGGAAAGAGGCGAGATGCCCTTCATTGGATGAATGGATAAAGAAGATGTGGTCCATATACACAATGGAATATTACTCAGCCATCAGAAAGGTTGAACACCTGGGGCTCCTGGGTGGCTCAGTCGGTTGAGGCCTCTGCCTTCAGCTCAGGTCATGATCCCAGGGTCCTGGGATTGAGCCCTGCATCGGGCTCTCTCATCTTCATCAGGGAGCCTCCTCTCCCCTCCACCCCCACCCCAGCCTCTCTGCCTACTTTGGATCTCTGTCAAATAAATAAATAAAATCTTAAAAAAAAAAAAAAGAAAGGTTGAATACCCAACTTTTGTATCAACATGTGTGGGACTGGAGGAGATGATGCTGAGTGAAATAAGTCAAATAGAGAAAGTCAATTATCACATGGTTTCACTTATTTGTGGAACATAAGGTATAACATGGAGGACATTAGGAGAAGGAAGGGAAAAATGAAGGAGGTGGAAACTGGAGGGGGAGATGAACCATGAGAGACTATGGACTGAGGGAAAACAAACTGAAAGTTTTAGAAGGGAAGGGAGTGGGAGGAAGGGTGAGTCTGTTGATGGATATTAAGGAGGGCATGTATTGCATGGAGCTCTGGGAGTTATACGCAAACAATGAATCATGGAACACTACATCAAAAACTAGTGATGTACTGTGTGGTGACTAACATAATATAAAAACAAAAACAAAAAACAAAAACAAAAAAAACAAAATCAGATCCAAACTATTCAGCATGACAAAGTTCTTCATTGTCTTGTCTGCGGTGGATCTTCTCTCAAAAGTCTGAGCAGCATTCTATCCTCCCTCCTTGGAGATTTCTAAATCTCCTTCTATCATTATCAAGGGCACTTATTTACCAAAAACTATGGTTGTATCTTAAGAACTACTGTATTTCACCATGAGTAGTTCTCTTTATCAAGTTGTGAAAGTCAGATTCTCTTGAGTGGAATTTTTAGATTCATGGAGCTTATTAATTATCTAATTTGATCCTTACTGTGATATTATTATTCCATTATATTATCATATTATTTTAAATAGGCACAATCTATAGTTTGAAGAAGCTATTTGCTTAAAAGCCCATAGACAGGGATACCTGGGTGGCTCAGTTGGTTAAATGTCTGCCTTCGGCTTAGGTCATGATCCCAGAGTCCTGGGACTGAGTCCCGCATCAAGCTTCTTGCTTGGCAGGGAACCTCCTTCTTCCCCTGCCTGCCTCTGTCTCTCTCTCTGACAAATAAATAACTAAAATCTTAAAAAAAAAAAAAGCTCATAGAGAGGATTAAAACACCAGTCTCTTATAATCCAGGTTACATTGCTGCTATGAGAAAAATTTTAAATGTGATTGTATAAATAAAATTCCACATATATTACCTAATTTGAAAGACTGGACAAAAGAATCATTAGTGAGAATGCCATTTGCCTAATGTTATTTAACAGTGATTAAAGGAACATGAACAGACATTTCTCCAAAGAAGACATCCAGATGGCCGACACATGAAAGATGCTCAAGATCACTCATCATCAGGGAAATGCAAATCAAATCACAATGAGATATCACTTCACCCCTGTTAGAATGGTTAAAATAAAAATGCAAGAAACAATAAGTATTGGTGAGAATGTGGAGAAAAAGGAACCCTCTTACGTTGTTGGTGGTATATAAACTGGTATAGTCACTGAAGGTATGGGGGTTCCTCAAAAAATTAAAAATAGATCTATTCTATGATCTGGCAATCACACTACTGGGTATTTACCCAAAAAATACAAAATTACTAATCCTAAGTGGATTATGTGCATCCTCATGTTTATAACAGCATTATTTATGGTAACCAAGATATGGAGGCAGCCCAAGTATTCACTGATTGATGAATGGATAAAGAAGATGTGTGTGTATATATATATATATATATATATATATATATATATATATATATTACCCAGTCATAGAAAGAATAAAATCTTGCCATTTGAGATGACATGGATGAAGCTAAAGAGTATAATGTTAATGAAATAAGTATGTGGAATTTAAGAAACAAAACAAATGAGCAAAGGGGAAAACGTGAGAGAGAGAGAGAAATCAAGAGACAGACTCTTAATTAAAGAGAACAAACTGATGGTTATGAGAGGGGAGCGGGGTGGGGGGTTGTATAGAATAGGTGATGGGGATAAAGGAGGGCACTTGCTGCAACGAGCTCTGGATATTGTACGGAAGGGTTGAGTCACCGTATTGTACACCTGAAACTAATATAACACTGTATGTGAACCAACAGGAATTAAAATAAAAACTTAAAAACTTAAAATAACAAAATTTAAAAAAAAAACAGTAAAAAAAATTCTATGTTTCGTATATCTATCCCAAATACTACTCATTAAATTTTTGTTTTGGGAAACTTGGGTGGCTCAGTTGGTTGGGTGTCTGGACTCTTGGTTTTGGCTCAGGTCATGATCTGAGGGTCGTGAAATCAAGCCCTGTGTCAGGCTCCACACTCAGTAGGAAGTCCACTTGAAGGTTCTCTCTTCCTCTTCCTCTGTCCCTTCCCCTGCTCACGCATGCATGCACAAGCTCTCTCCCTGTCTCTAAAATAAATAAATAAATCTTAAAAGAATAATGTTTTTGTTTTTCCAGAACTATGCCTAACCATTTTTATTTTGATTTTGAGTATATTTAATAAATGAATACTCAGAATTTTTAAAAGATATTTATTTTTAAAAGATATTTATTTCCAATTGATAATTGGGTTTAAAAAATTGGGGGGGGCAATACAGTCATTTGACATTCCTGATGCTCATGTATTTCTACACCAGTTGCAAAAGGCCAGCTGGGAAAGGAGGAATATATGCGTCAATAGGGCAGAAAAGGGGAAATACATTTTTTGTGTACTCTATCCTAGTCATTGTACTTGATACACATTTCTGAATCTTCAAGAAACCCCATGAGGCGTATATTATTATCATTATTTTACAATGAAACTGAAGTAAAGAAAAAGCACTTTGTAGATTTCTAAAAGGCTTTGTTTATCATATCACAACCATACTGCTAAAAATTAAATGTTGTAGAGGATTATGTTAGGGAAAAAAAACCCACCCAAATCTAAAAAAATCTGTTAGGACTATTGCTCTGATAGGGTGTTGGTTGGCAGGAGAAGAGTGAATCTAAGACAGTCCATCTCTCCAGTGAGATCAAAGTTTCATTTTGGTCATGGGAGTGTGAAATGACTTCAGTCTGAGAATTGCCAAACCGTGGCAAGCAAATGTGATCCTAGAAATTGTTAAATCCTCAGTTTTACCAGTTATCTGTATCACTTTCTTTCTCTGGTGTAGGTAAGGAAGGTCATCTAAGGAAAAATCAGGAAGAACAGATTAGTTCCGCGCTGGGGCAGGCAGCAGAAGATACAGCTGCAGGAAATCACTCCATGCTATACATTTGGGAAGTTTTTGGTACATGAGAAAGAGCTGTGGTGCAATGGTTATGTTTTCTCTTTGACTTTGGTATTTGTACCTTCAGAATTTCCATATTCCTGTACCAGCTTCTTTCAAAACTGTAATGTATAACAGATCAACTATTAATTGATGTTGCTTAAACCAAGTTTTCCTTGGTCAAATGCATTTGAGAAACCTATTCTAAATCTTTTCCAAGGCATGCCAAAATCTACAATAAGATTAAAAACCTAGGGGCACCTGGGTGGTTCAGTGGGTTAAGCCTCTGCCTTCAGCCTAGGTCATGATCTCAGGGTCCTGGGATTGAGCCCCACATTGGCTCTCTGCTCAGCGGGGAGCCTGCTTCCCCCTCTCTCTCTGCCTGCCTCTCTGCCTACTTGTCATCTCTCTCTCTCTCAAATAAATAAAATTTAAAAAAAGAAAAAAAAGATTAAAAACATATTTAATTAGTTTAATGGTTTTAAAAATGTATTAGCTAGGACAAAAACTGCATGGAATCTTACAGGAACCCCTTGAAACTATTTTGAAAAGCACGGTTCTTGATAAGAAAAACACAGTTTCTTGCTATTCTTAGCTATACTTTGTGATCTTCCTCTGAGTACTATTAGCTTAGATATTAATTACATAAGGAAAATTCTACAGCAGAAAGTCATAAAAATTCCAAGAATCATCAATACTGCTATGTATTCTCTCTTTTTAAAAAAATATTTATTCATTTATTTTTAGAGAGAACATGATTGTGCATGCAGGGGGAGGGACAGAGAGAGAGAGAGAGAGAGAGAGGAGGATTCTCAAGCAGAGAACACAGAGCCCGACTCAGGGCTCAATCTCATGATCCAGAAATCATGACCTGAGTCCAAATCAAGAGTTGGATGCTTAACAGACTGTGCCACCCAGGTGCCCCACTACTATGTATTCTTGATCTTTTATATAATAAATCAGATGGCTTACTGACTTCTGAACATTCATATTTATTGTAAAGGAAGACGACTAGAAAGGATCAAGTGTAGTCCCTTGGGACTATATGAAGTAATGCTTACATTGTTGCCTTATTTTCCAATGTTTACTTGCTTGTTCCAAGATAGAGATATTTCTGCTCTCACATTCCAAAGCAATACTTGATGTGGTTTCATCCTTTAATGTCTCAGACAGTTATTAACTAAGTGAGAAGGTGTTAAATAGAAGTTAGCTGAGAAGGAAAAATTTGACATGGATTTAAGAAATTTCTTCTGGCCTGCAGAACACTTTCATCCAGTACCAAATCTGTACAATCCATGGTCGACTCTTAGCCATCCCTAATTCTTCTAGTGTTCTTCCTACAGCAAAGTAAATGCAAGCATTAGTTAATAGTGAATTATTATTATAATTATATTATAATAATATAATAATAATTATTATATAATTATTATATAATTATTATTAATGTAGAATTAGTCCACGAAATCATGTTCCTAAGATTAGTCATAACCAAGGACAGCCCAGCAGAAAGGTGCAGGGTATTCAATGTGTCTTTAACCAATAAAATAGCAAGTAGAACAAAGGAAATGGGAAGAGTATTTTGGGTGTAATGTATTTCTCTCAGGCTAACTAGTTGGTTTCTCTTATAGGCCTATTTGATTGCTTTTAGGATATGAACCCCTGGAGATATTGCAGATTAAATTTTACAGGATGTTGGGGGGCGCCTGGGTGGCTCAGTGGGTTAAAGCCTCTGCCTTCGGCTCAGGTCATGATCCCAGGGTCCTGGGATCGAGCCCCACATCGGGCTCTCTGCTCAGCAGGGAGCCTGCTTCCTCCTCTCTCTCTCTGCCTGCCTCGCTGCCTACTTGTGATCTCTGTCTGTCAAATAAATAAATAAAATCTTTAAAAAAAATTTTTTTACAGGATGTTGGAAATGTGTGAAAATCATCTAGAGCAGACAAAATAAAATCTCCATCTTGATTGTAATTTGTCATGTTGCTATGTCAGTTACTTAGAACCGTAGAATGGCGGATTGGAGTCTATTGTGTCACTTGAGGTTTTTGAAGGAAGTTCTGCTCTGTTTCCTAGAAATGGTTATTGCTGTTTCTGACTTAATCACTGACTCTGCTCCATGAGGCTGAAGCAGAAAGAGAAAATGGGAATGGATACAGTGTCATTATCACATTGATGGGTAAACCCATGGGACTGAGAGTTTCAGAACTGGGTCACTTGTCCAATGATGACTGAAGATGAGGAAAATTTTTTCCTATCCAGTGGGAAATTTCAGTCAACTATCGGAGTAGGTTTCTTTGTGACTGAAAGACAAGGGCGTTTGTCTTCGCAGTTGTGGTGGTCTACCAGTAATTCCACGGTACCTCACACTGCTGTCGCTCAATACGAGTCACAGAGGAGTTTTGAAGGAATAGTGACTTTATTGACTCATGGCAGAACATTTTAAAACACAATTTAACCCATATTTCAAATGAAGATTTCAACTAGAGTCATGTCTGGTTAGTAGGATGCAGGGTGACTATAGCAGCAATTTTGTGTTGTTGTATCGGTCATGGGAATTTGCAAAGGAGAAGCTGCAGGGGCAGCGTATCTTTGCTAAAACACAAGATAGTCCTCCATGGATTGGAAGATTCTGAGTTAGGGTTTCAGAATTGTCCTGGAAACACGATTAGGTATCATGTTGTTCCCACACCTCGCGTGAAGTAGAAAACAAAACGTCTGCATGGATATCAAGGCACCAGGTGTCTGGGCAGAGATATTTACCAGAAGATTCAATAGTGTCAACGAACTAGTAATTTTTTCCTCTTTCTAGAAAGAATATGGACAAACGCATTTACCGAAAAATAAATTCACAGAAATCAAATCTACCATTCAAAAGATATTCGTAGTTTGAGGAAAAAAGCCTGGTACTTGTCAAAGATACTGGAAGAACCAGAGAAGTAAGCAGGTTGATGGAATATCAAGTGAAGTAAAAACAAAGGATGAAAAAAATTTCAGATTTACAAGATTCCAGGATGAAGCTGGACTCCAGCAAGAATGTTGCTTTTGGCTTGACCTGTTTGACTTGCATGGTGAGGGGCCCTGTTCCCATGACCTTGGTCTGCCTGTTACCTATTTCCAACTTTTCAGCCTTTCTGCTTTCTTTACCCCCTCCTACTCTAGAAGAAAACCAAAAGTGCCTCCTTGTTCTCTTTTTGTATCTTTCTTTTTTATACCCTCCCTCTTCATTTTCCTTAAAAGACCTTTTTTTGGTCTTGGTTGAATCCTCAGGTAATGTACATTGCTAGAAGAAAGAAAAAAACTGCATTGTGTGGTTAGACATGTTATTTCTTTGACTCTTACAGCCTATTTATCCTGCAAGTAGTATTTGAAGAAAATCTGTTTTAGTCTTACAGTTTTTATCATGAGCTTCTAAGGCAATTGACTTTATGAGACGCTCTTGGCAAACAGAAGATTTTTTTTTCTCCCTTGTGTCCTGGAGCTGGCTAAATAAGATCTGTTGTGGAGGATATTTTGTTAAAGATTTTTAGTCATTGGCCACTCATCTGTTAAATGTCTCAGTAATATGTTCTTGGAATCACAGTTGTTGATATTTTTGAGATATTGACTATGCTTGTGATGTTTTGAAGAAGTTTTAAAAATACCAGGGTCCCAGCAGGCGCATGCTTTACAGAGTAACTGAGTACATTAATCAGTA
Source organism: Meles meles (assembly GCF_922984935.1). NCBI lineage: Eukaryota > Metazoa > Chordata > Mammalia > Carnivora > Mustelidae > Meles > Meles meles. The sequence continues at coordinate 150,779,050 of NC_060066.1, read as the reverse complement.
ATAAAGTCAACCCAATCTTGTTGGTGTGTACCTCTTCAATATCAATTAATCATACCAATGCGGGGCGCCTGGGTGGCTCAGTGGGTTAAAGCCTCTGCCTTCGGCTCAGGTCATGATCCCAGGGTCTTGGGATCCAGCCCCCACTTCGGGCTCCCTGCTCAGCGGGGAGCCTGTTTCCTCCTCTCTCTCTGCCTGCCTCTGTGCCTACTTGTGATCTCTGTCTGTCAAATAAATAAATAAAATCTTAAAAAAAAAAGAATTTATAATCATACCAGTGCATTACAGAACTCACTAGGTAGAAAATATTATACTGAGAACTTTAGAAATCAATGTGGAAAATCTTAAAAGTGGGATTAAAGGCAGCAAATTCATTTGAAATGTGCTTTTTATTTATAAACCGGCAGTCTTGTGCATTGATAAGATAAATAAAAACTAAAGAATGATAATTATTTAACAGTTTAGGCCAGGGATGCTGTTGCAGTTGGGAGAAACTCAAGCTGCTTGGATAAACATAAGCGTTTATTAAATCTTAAATTATGGTTTAGAATCTTGTGTCTGCAAAGCTAGAATGGAACCATCTCTGAAATTAACACAGAAATGTATCAAATTCAAGTATGTGGAAAATTCCATAAATCCAGCAGATTAAAGAATTCAACCTGTGTTCTGGGAGGACACTCTGGGCCCCAGAAGGAGTGATGCGGACACCCCCCTCAGCACGAATTAACGAAGGTGAGAGAAATAGGACTTGAAGCAGGAAAGGAGAGTGCCTTACCTCAGCCAGTGTTGGGGATTATGTTAATCCAGGGCTTTCACCACCTTTGATGATGTTTAAGACTCCAGTGAAAGGCAGGAGTGAGCAAAATACAAAGCAAGTCCAGGACTATTCCTTATTTCTTCAAATGTTTACTCTCAAATGGGGAGAAAGCTCAGAGACTTGGCAAACAATGGCACAGAGTCTGATATCATGATGGTAATAACACGCACTGGTGGCTCGTGAAGGGCTGGTTAGTTTCTGAAGTCAGCCCGTGTGGTAATGAGGGAGAATTATTCCTGACAAAGTGCTGTATCATCTATGAAGCCCAGTATTTGAGGTTTTATGTATATAAGAATACGGTGTAATATGTATACATAATGAATATGGAACTACAGGATAAAGAAGACTAATAGGCAGAACAATCCTCATCACTATTTACTCACTTTTTCTTGCTTTATCCTTTTTTTTTTTTTTTACCAAGCAGGCAGTTCAATCTCAGGTTAACTGTTCAAATGATGTGACTTCAATTAAATACTATTTTATTTATTTGTTTATTTATGGTGGGGGCAGAGGGAGAGGGAGAGAGAGAGAATCTTAAGCAGGCTTCACACCCAGCATGGAGCCTGATGCGGGGGTGTGATCTTGCAACCCTGAGATCGTGACCTGAACTGAAATCAAGAGTTAGAAGCTTCACCGAATCAGCCACCTAGATGCTCCCATTGAAATAATATTAATAATTATCTTAGTGTAGGTTCCATTTAATGAGTGGCTCCATCTTCACCAGAACTTTGCTGGTGTTTTAGATATTTTATTAATACTTACAGCAACACCCTGAGATGGGGCTTGTTGAGCAGTTTACAGATGATGAACCTGACACAGAAAAAAGTTAAAAATCAGGTAGCCAGGATTTGAGCACAGGTCAGCCTGACGGTGAATCCGACCTGTTGTCCATACAACATGGACGCACATGCATGCTACGTATGTATGTATAGATACACACATACATCCGTAGTCTACAAAGAGAGAGTATGGTGCCCTACACTTTTTTTCTCAATTGCCTGACTTCAGAGCAACTGATAAAATATTATGATTAGATTCAAACTTTTCTAGGTCTTACTTTCTGAATTGCTGACTGAGAATCTATTGGAGAGAAGAATCGATGTCCTGTGGACCTCAAAGAAGAGTAATGAGAAAGCTGATAGCTTTTATAACCCGCACTTTACAGAACCTATTGGCTAGAGAGAGATACTAAAAATTTAAGTACCTAATGTTTAATGGGGTTTAATTATGAATCAGGCACTTTATATACATTGCTGTGAGTTGAATTTTATCTCCTCAAAATCTGTATGTTGAAGTTCTAAACCCCAGTACTTCAAAATGTGACCTTACTTAAAGATAGGGTCATTGCAGATGTAATTAATTAAGATGAGGTCATTTGGAATGGTCCCCTAACCAAACAGGACTAGTGTCCTTCTAAAAAGAATGCCATGTGGGCAGGAAGAGACATCTGTAGAAAGAGGATATGTGAAGACCCAGGGAGAAGACAGCCATCTATAAAGCCGCAGAGAGGGTCCTGGAACAGATCCTTCCCTCACAGCCTTCAGAAGAGACCACCCTGATTCCGGAGTTGTAGGCTCCAGAACTGTGAGAAAATAATGTTGTATAACACCTCCTCCACCCCCCAGTTTGTGGTTGTTTGTTTTCCCACTACTAGCAAATTTTTACGTCTATTATCTCATTAAATCTTCACAGCAAACCTATGAGGTCAGTGTTCTTGCTGTCTTCAGTTCACCAATGAGAAGTTGAGTGAGCAAGGGGCCCTCTGCGCTACGCCAGGTCCCACTTCTGTCACCAGTGTTCTATCTTGCCTCCACCCAGAAAAAGAGAGAGATGTTTTCCTCAATATTAAAGAGATTGCAAAACACCCAGAAAATTTACTGGCGTGAATTAAAGAGATTGACGACAGTTTGCCTTCCAACCTCTTCAAAGAGTTAAGCATGTGCTTTCCTGGAGTAGTAAGTAGAGAGGGAACCAGCCTCTCAGGCCCCAACAGAGTGACATTCCTGCCTGTCCCAATCATGAACATGGGAACGCACGTGCACTCCTGATCTGGTTTTTAGGGAGAAAGCCTATCTGGGAAACTTCTTTCCCACTAGTCCTCTAAGAGCCCTACACTCACTGCTCTTCTTGGCACAGGCGCTGCGTGAAGGATTACTGGAACTCCAGGAGGGTGGGATAAGTACTTCGGCCAGAAATTAGGGGTCTTCTCAAGATGTATACGGTGTATTCGCATTTTATCCAAATCCACCAGTCCTTTCATGAATAACAACTGAAGAATGGATGGCTGATGCCGCCAGGAAAACGGGCCCTTGTTTCCTCAGATTGCTGTGAGCACTTCGTGATGATTTATCTTTCCTTTTATCGTTTTGTTTGTACCTTCGGTTTTAGAGAACTGATTTAACCCAGAGTGTTCCTTTTTCATGTTCTAAAATAGCTTGAGCTTAGTTCTAAAGTAACCTCATAAAGAATGCTTCGTTTTTTATTGTGGTAAATGAGCTTTCAACTTTAAAAGTGAACAAAACAAAAAATCACATACATTGCATCCTCTTTCCTGCTTTGTGTATATTCATGTTTAGAGGCAGTTGGGAGGAAATCACGCTTTTGTAAATAAAGCAAGAGTTTGAATCCTGTTTCACTATTTTGTGCTGTCATATTTTTATCTAACAATTTGAGTCTCTGTTTCTTCACCTAAAAGATAGAGATAAAAATCAGAAACTGTTTTTATGGATTTTAAGTTTTAAGTGAGTGATGAATAAGACAAGTTTGTTGTACAGAGCCTCGTACATAGTAGACACCATTATTTCCTGTTCTGTAGCTTGAGAATTGGCTATTTTCAAAGACTATTAAGATGCATTCGTATACCCCAGCAAGAGGTGGTGAGCTAGAACCTTATACCTACTAAAACAACAAAAATAAAAAGTTAATAATACTGAGTAGAGGCAACAATATGGGGGAAATGAGAACTCTACACTGTTAGTGTGAAGCAAAATTTTTAAAAAATCTGGAGACAGTGAGAAATTGTTTAACAGAACTAAGCAGGTTCATACTCTAAAGACCCAGAAGTTCTATGACTGGGCACATTACCAGAGAAATTCTTTCACATATACCTAAAGAGGCACACATAGGAATGTTCACTGTGGCAATTTTTTGAAATAATGAAGACTTAGAAACAACTATTCTAATGAATAGAATAGGGAATGGTTGAACAAAACTGATAGATATCAACATTTCGAAAGCATAGTTTTTGAGGGAAAGAGTAAATGCACTACACTGGGTGGGCATGAGAGGTGGTGGAAAGGAAGACAAGGGAAGTTAGGGGGATAAAGGAGACCAAAGACGAGGGACTGGGTCTGGACAAATTGAGAAATGTGTTGTGCACTGAGGACAGGTTATATCAATCTAATTTTGCTGACCTAAGATTCGTACAATAACAATGACAGATTAATTGAAGAGGACATGTTACACACTATTATTCCTCAAAATATCTGCATTGAGAGTTGATGGAAACAATTTGGGGCCATTAAAAATGAAATTTAAGCAAGACTTCTTTTTTTCTGAGGTTTCCCCCCCTCCAATTCTAAATATGGTTTCACACAGGCTCACTCTTATGGGGCCTCCATCTGGTCCCCATGAACACTTGTGCAAACTTTGCCCCTGTCAACTCCCAGCCATTACCAATGACCCACTTTTCCTTTGAATTTTCTACCAGGTTTAATCAGCTTGCCTTTGTCTTAAAATTGTAAGACATCAGGCATCACTCTATTATACCTCCTAATTGCCAGAGAGACAAATTAAGTTCCCAGAGGAGGCTGAAAACTGTCATAACTTGAGCTACAATAACAAAATACCAAGTGGACTAAACAACAGACAATTATTTCTCGCAGTCTGGAGGCTGGGAAGTTCAAGATCAAGGTGCCTGCAAATTCAGTCCTCGGTGAAGGCCCCGTTCCTCGCTTGTAGAGGTCCTCCTTCTCAGTGTATCCTCACATGATGGGAGAAGGGGGAAGTGGGAGGGAGAGGGAGAGGGGAATCTGGTGCCTCCTCCTCTTCTTATAAAGGCACTAATCCCATCATGGGGGCTCCACCATCATGACTTCATTTAAAACTAATTCACTCCCAAAGTTCCCACCTTTACCCTGTAACAATTCCTAATACATAATATCACATTGGGGGTTAGGGCTTCAACATATGAATTTTATAAGGATACACACTTTCAGGACCATAACAATAACCATGTCACTAGGCTTGAAGTAAAAAAGAAAGTACTGCCTTTTAGAGAGATGGGACACATAGTAGAGCTCTATCCGATGAAATCTCTTCATAACCTCTTTTTCTATCATTTTCACTGGCCCTATAATTTTATCCTCTTAAGGTGGGAAGGGTTTAAGTGTTATGATTTTTCACCATCTGTGTGACATCTTCTTTGTCATCTGTACTCTACCCTAAGGTCCTATTACATTTACTCTCGGCTCTTAGAGGCCAAAACCACTTTTTTTTTTTTTTTTCATTTTAAAGTCTTCAGGCTTGCACTGTCTATCAAATAGTAGGTACTTAATAGTTGCTTTTAAACTCACTGGAGGGACATCTGGGTGGCTCAGTCAGTTAGCCAACTAGCTCTTGGTTTTGGCTCAGGTCATGATCTCATGGGCTGTGGAATGGAAACTTGTCTCGGACTCCTCGATTAGTGGGGAGTCTGCGTGATAGGTTCTCTCCCTCTGCTCTCCCTGGATCACTCTTTCAAAATAAATAAATAAAACTTAAAAAAAAAATAAACTTACCTGTACTAGTACAATAGAACCCTAACTGTCCCCCTGCTTCCACTGTCATCATTCCTACCATCATTCATTTTCTCACATAGCAAGCAAAATGAGTCTTTGAAAATGTCACTCAGTGGCCCTGATGAGCCCTTCAATGAGCACCTGCTTAGTGAATAAACCCCAGTCTTTACCCTGGCCTACAAGGCTCTGCCTGACATGGGCCCTGGCTATTTCTTCCCCCTCATCTGTGCTTCCCTCGCTCCTTACACGGTACTGCCTTCTTTGCTATTCAGTCACCGTCTGGGCAAGATGCTGCCCCAGGACTTTTGCTCTTGATGTTTCTTCTGCTTCATGAATTCTTCCCTTAGGTATTTTCACCGCTTGCTTTCCCATCTCTGTTCAAATGTCACCTCATCTAAGATACTTTCCAGAACCACTTAACCCAAAACAGCCTCTCCCCTCAACACTTCCAGCTCCTTACATGGCTTTAGTTTTCTTCATTGCACCACCGGGCATTGCATACTTGTCACTTTTCTCTGCCTATTTGAATGGGAGCTCCACAAGGACAGACTTCAGTGGTTTTGTTCACTACTGTATACCCAGTACCCAGAGCAGTCTTGGGCATATAGTACGTACGACCTGACTGATAGGGGATTAACTGCTTCTCCCATTCTAAGAGGTTGTTTAAGCAGAAAATTCCTCAGTATGCCACTCAAGGTTGTGCAGGATTGCACAAATTCCCTTCCTTTCTGCTTTAATATCTCCCCAATTGCCCTTTCATTCATTCATTTTTATTTATTTATTTTTAAAAGATGTTATTAATTTATTTGACACAGAGAGAGAGCACCAGTAGGCAGAGAAGCAGGCAGAGAGAGAGGGGGAAGCAGGCTCCCTGCCGAGGAGAGAGCCTGATGTGGGGCTTGATCCCAGGACCCCGAGATCATGACCTGAGCTGAAGGCAGAGGCTTAACCCACTGAGCCACCCAGGCGCCCCTCATTCATTCATTTTTAAAAAGATTTTATTTATTTATTTGAGTGAGAGAGAGAGACAAAGAGAGAGAGAGAAAGAAACAGACCCCCTGCTGAGCAGGGAGCCTGACGTGGGGCTCCATCCCAGGATGCTAAGATCATGACTTGAGCCGAAGGCAGACACATAACTGACTGAGCCACCCAGGCACCCCTACCCCGCCACTTCCCCCAGCCTTTGCTTTCTAACTCAGAATATTCTGTGAAGTCTATATAGATTGTGGGTAGTTGAGTCAGGTTATGCTGTACTTTTTTTTTCTTTTTAGAATTAAATTTGTGAGCCTTTACATGGCACATGGGTTCTCTAGTTCACTCAGGGCCTGGCGAGTCTGTGGAACTTGGTTTTCAGCCATTTGAGGATGTTTACTCACCTGGCTTCCTTACACATCTGAGTAAATTTGTTTAGTCACCATTTCTTAAACTTGCCAAACAGAACAAAAATTTTATTATCACTGTGATTTTGCCCAAGAAATTCTTTTTACCTAAAACTTCCTCTTCACTTTTCCATCTGTTAAAATCCTATGCATTCTCCACATGGCACAACCATTGCCTTGAAGTCCCTTACAATGCCCACTTACGGGTGTAATTTTTCCATCCTTTGAATGCCTACGGTACTTGACGTTATCATTTCATTGCTTATCGATTGCATTTTCATGCTGGTTATTTATATACATTTTAGAATCTTTCCTCCTGGAGGCAAACATCTTACTTTATTTGTCTTTGGTTCTTCATAGCACCGACCGCTTAAAACCCAGTATGTGTTTACTGAATGAAAGGTGACTGAGGAAGAAAACAGAAGCAATATTGACAATAAGCCTGAAATAAGTAGGGCAAAGACTGTTCTCTACTGATACTGTGTGGGGACCCAGACAAGTTAAATGTTTGTGCAAGGTCCTAAGTCCGTTATCATAGCTGGAGATTAAGAGAGGCTAGGTTTACTGATTACTTGCCTGCATGCTGTCTCCACTCACTCATTTCCATGAGTCATGTCAGTTCCAGACAGTCAACATATATGCAAACGTTAGATTGCTTCCTATTCTGATATGGTTAGTAATATTGCAGAAGGAGGCCCTAATTTTTTTTTAATTTCACTTACATTTCTCCCCAAATAGTACTTTTATATATATATATTTTTACTTTTCAATAACTTTCTTATTGAGATGAAAACGCAAAGGTCAATTTCAGCATTCCAGATTTACCAAAATGGATGAATGTTTCAGGTGATAAACATTTTTTCCTTTTCATTTTAAATGTGCATATCCATCTTTGTTGTGTGAAGAAATTAATTGTGACTTTTACTTGAAGACTTCGGATTAATTTATTCTGATATAGTGTAGCATCATAATAGCAATGTGTACTTCCAAAATATTTATTGAAAAAAGTTATTCAAATCTGTTATTATCTTGGGATGATCTCATTTCACTTTAGACAGAAGTCATCCACCCAAAGGCTGGCAGAAAAAGCCTAGAACAAATATGGGGTGATTGTCTTATGGTTTGTGACATGCGAGCTGCTTTCTGATTTCTGGGAAGCCTATGCGGAGGTGTGAAGAAATCTATATTCATACAATGCATCCATACTCTGTCAGCCGTATACATAATATACTTCTATATATTGAAAAATTTTTTTTCCCACGTTTAGACATACGGCTAATAAGATAATTCATTTTAAATTATTATTTCTTCTTATTAACTTTTTGCTATTTATTTTCTGGTCATTGAGTATATAAAAGTATTGCTGTATCATGTGGATGCAAGATGTTGAAACACCTTGAACATCTTTTCAGTTGAAAACATTGAAAAATGTTTTCAGCTTCAAAGAAAGACATTTGGAGATGGAGAAGAGAAGTGAGTTGGGGGAAACCGAGGGGGAGACAAACCATGAGAGATTGTGGACTCTGAGAAACAAACAGGCTTTTTGGAAGGGAGAGGGTTGGGTGGGCCTGGTGGTGGGTATTAGGGAGGGCACATATTGCATGGAACACTGGATGTGGGGCATAAACAATGAATCTTGGAACACTGAAAGAATATGAAATACAATAAAATTTAAAAAAAAGAAAGACTTATGATCCTTAAATATGATGAAATACTGGAATAATTGATGCCCTCATTTTAAGGTAAGAAAATGGAGCTGCAGAGAGCGAAGCAAAGCACGCACAGACACACAGGCCCGCCTCAGGCGTCTCTACACTCAGGGTGGCGCTCCTGCCCTCTGGCCGTGTGGTCTCTCAGTCAAGTGAGCCTTGTCCTTAGGGTCTACCTTTTCAGTGCCCTCACCTTTTCACTATTATTTTCCTGATACTGGGAATGAGTCCTTTAAGCTCCCTCCCTTCTCCCTCTTTTCACTTCTGTCTTCCTTCTCCTTTGTGTTTCATTTGTTCTACTGGACCTGGGAAATTGTTGCCTTTCTAATACATAAGTGAACCATCAACACTGTATTTTGGTATGTGTGATTCTGTCCCTTTCGACCCAGGGGAATTTGCTTCGTAGCAGACGGTCACAGCACTGCTGTATCTCAAAGATGAATTCTATCCTGACCCACCGTCGACCTCCTTGCTCCTTGAACACACTAAGTTCTACACTTGCTCTTCCTGGAATACTCTACAGATGGCTTTTGTTTTTCCCACCTGGAACTGCAGGGGAGTCGTACATGTTTTCTTGTTGACTCCTTTTGCCAGATTTTTTCTCTCTTCTGAAGGGCTAAGCTTTATCAGGGACTCAAGTTCATTTCCTACCAAGCTGACTTACTGGTTATCCCATTTTTGGGGAGGAGAGACAGACTGATTTCTAATACTTTCTTGGAAGTTAAACATTCTTTTAAAGACAGATTTCACTCATTCAATAAATATTTATTGAGCGCAGTAAAGAAAGAGAAATGTATAAAGTTGCCCCCCCCACCCTCAATCATTCCTTTATTCTGGATAATTTTAATCAGCAACCAAATACGTGGTGACAAATCCTATCTTACAAATGACAACAAAATTTCCACTTTTATTGATATTGTACAAAAGACATGTAGATTATCTGCCTCTTGAGAATGTTGGAGCAGAAGATGATCAGGATAGAAATAGGGATTTCTGAAAGGTAGATATCATGAACAAGACTTGAATTTGGATAGAAAAAATGGTGACTATTACCTTTAAGAGAGACTAGTTTTGTTTTGTTTTTTCCTAAACGAGAGGTAAGGATTAACATTAAATTACAGATGGCAAAAGAGGCGATCAGAGGGAGTGACCATATTTTAATTTTATTTATTTATTTGTCAGAGAGAGAGAGCGCACAGGCAGACAGAGTGGCAGGCAGAGGCAGAGGGAGAAGCAGGCTCCCTGCTGAGCAAGGAGCCGGATATGGGACTCGATCCCAGAACGCTGGGGTCATGACCTGAGCCGAAGGCAGCCGCTAAACCGACTGAGCCACCCAGGGGTCCCGGGAGCGACCATATTTTAATGAAAAATAACAAAATGTTTTTCTAAATATTGGAAATGAGTCTTGTAATTAATTGCTAGGTTAAAAAAGCATTCAATTTGATTACTTCTTCTGAAGGACCATATCACGTTTTGGTAGTCTTTGTTTAAATTTTTGGCACCAAAAGAACAGCAACATCAATTCAGAGCATCTCTTGCAAATGATGTAAGCTATTGGACAAAACATTAGCTTCAGATACCACTTGAAATGGCTTGATCAGAAACTGCTGAGTAACTAATGACTGAGTCAGGAAATTGATTAGAAGATAGATAAGACTTAAATTCGTCCTCTCAACCCTCCTGGGCTGAGAGTGGGCGTGAGGGATTTTCCAGTGCATTTATGATCTCTAGTATATTTATAATTTTATGACAACCAGAAGAGTGAGTTCTTATAGTGTAAAGCTTCCTTCATATAGTGATGCAATACCATGCACTCAATAGTGTTTAACATTTTGATTTTCCTTTGTTTTACATTAGTTTACTCAGCCAGGGCATTGATTCACTTGCCTTTTTTTACTTGACAACAATCTACAAACCTGAGATTTTATCACTGATCCCCCAAATGATTCTACATTTTTTTCATCTAACTGAAACCATTTATTTCAAGAGAAGCTGTGAACAAACAAGCCAACCAACCCAATTTGGATTTTCAACATCATCATATACCATTGGTGGTAGTCATGATAATAAAAAATTAATAAAAGATCTAGGAGGCTAAATGAAATATGGATTATCTTCTGAGGAAGCAAATTAAACAGAGAACTGAGACAGTTTCTTGATCATTAGGCCAATATAACCACTTCTATTTCAATTATATGAATAGTTCAATTGAAAGAGACTTGCAGAGGAGGAAGGGAACTCAGACAGTTAGTTCCCTCTCAAGCTCTCTATAACCTACTCCTATAGCATAATCTAAGTAGTGTGCTTTTATTCCTAGTTAGGTTCAGGGAGGCCAGGTCTGGGAAGAATTGCTAACCAGCTACCTGGTGAATTGGTCATCAGGTCAACCTGAAAGAAATCGATCACTTCTCTTATTATTTATCCATTAAAATGATAACTCACCTGGAGATATGGATGACTGGGTTTATGTAAACTTGTATTAACAACAACAAAAGAGGTGGAAAATCCCATTCAGTTAGAAGATACAACTAGGGGTTCCTATTGCAAATTATGGCTGGTTATTAGGAAGCTATCTTTTTTTTCAAAAAGAAGAAACAATATAAAGATTTATATGGACAATTTCAATGTCTAATTGGGAGCTAACCTCATGATTTAAAAAATTTAATTAAATAAAAATTTGGATATGAAGAAAGATATTAAAATTTACTGACTAATATATAAATATAAACAAAATAAAGAAGACTAGTGCTATATTAAAATAGATTTGGGGCACCTGGGTGGCTCAGTGGGTTAAGCCTCTGCCTTTGCTCAGGTCATGATCTCAGGGTCCTGGGATTGAGCCCCACGTCAGGGTCTCTGCTCAGCAGGGAGCCTGCTTCCCCCTCTCTCTGCCTGCCTTTCTCCCTACTTATGATCTCTCTCTCTCTCTCTGTCAAATAAATAAATAAAATATTTTTTAAAAATAGAGCTAAGACTTGGATTGCAAAGATGCAGATATCCGTTTAAGTCTAATCTGCTTTAATATCATCACTAACTTCTTTAAGAAGAGCATAATCATATGGGTTAAAGTTCTGAATGGCAGTATATTGGACACAATCTTTATTTCAATAATGTGGGAAAATCCTACACAGAGTTAAACACCTGTGGAATATAGTTGGACATATTAATAAAAATTGGAAAGGAAGAAATAAAACTACCCTTATTTTCAGGTGACATGAATGTCTACATAGAAAACCCCAAAGAGTTTACCAAAAAATCTTTAGAAGCAACAGGTGAATTTAGCAGGGTCACAGAATATAAAATATATACACAAAAGTCAATAATATTTCTATATACTGGCAACAAACAACTAGAATTTGAAATAAAAAAAGAATTTAAATTAATAAAAAAAGAAAGAAAATGCCTTCCACATAGAAAAAAAAAGAATAAACTAGTCACAATTGTACCATCAACCTTTAGGTAAAAAGCGAACAAAAATCAACACAATTTCTATGCTGAAAACTACAAACATTAATGAAAATAAATAAAAGAAGATTTAAATTAATGGAGAGATATCATGTGTTCATGGGTTGGAGACTCAATATTGTTAAGATGTCAGTTCTTCCCAATTTGCTCTGTAGATTCAGTGTAATACTAATCAAAGTCCCAGCCAGCCATCTTATAGAAATTGAAATTGACAGATTGATTTTAAAATTACATGGAAAAGTGAAGGAATTAGAGTGGCCAAACGGTTCTGAAGAACAAGATCATAGTTGAAGGACTCACATGATGTGAATTTAAGACTTGCTGATATACTTAGTGTAAAGCGACAGTAAAGAAGACTGTGTGGTGTGGTATGAGTGAGAAAATACACATGTATACGGGGCTGGCTTTATGGGTGTTAAACAGGTCCCTGCCCTCAGAAAATTCCAGGCTTGGCTTATGCTCCGCTGTCAGTTTTGAAATTCCTAATAATTTTGAACATAGAGACTTACTGGACAAAAATTATAAAATCTAATTAAAATCCCTTAGCTTCTTTTCGTTGATAGTCCAGAAAAAAATTAATTTGAAAATTTAAAATTCTATTTTTAGTGCTTTTCTCTGTATTGAAGATAAAACAGAGGAGAAACAAAGGAACCGAGGGTGGTATACACACGTAGGGATCATTTTAATTTTTAATAGTTTAAAGATTTTATTTATGTATTTGAGGCAGAGAGAAAGAGAGAGAGAGAGAGCTCACACAAAGGGAGGGGAGAGGGACAAGGAGACCCACTGCCAAGCAGAGAGCCCTCTGTGGGGCTCTGATCCCGGGACTTTGAGCTCATGACCTTAGCTGAAGGCAGACACTTAACTGACTGAGCCACCCAGGTGCCCCAGGTTCATTTTTATTTTCATGTGAAGGTCTTAAGTACTTTCCATGTAAGAGAAAGCTTATTAGCCAAAATGCTGTGCTGCCAGCTCATGGACTGTACTACTTTTGTGGTTTGTAAACTTTAGTTTTCACTTGAAGATTTTTGCTGTATTTGTTTTCCACCTCGACTGTTTTACTGACCATATTTTAAATACTATTTATTCTTCCTGTTGACAGAGTAACAAGAGCTCTTTACATTTTGAGATGCTCCTTAGAGAGGGTAGCAACTTCCCCCAGCCAGGTTTCTTCACAGTCACATCAAGATACAGATCATAACATCACAGTAAGATAGTGGAGGCCCTGAAAGGACACTGTGGTAATAACAATGCTATGTGTTCATTACATTTATTTCATTTTGTCCTGGCCATTAGGGGAAGACTAGATTTTTCAACCACGTGCAGTTAGGAGTGGAAACTACATTCTGGCAATGGAATAAATGAAATGTAGCCAGAAGCTACGTATACTCTTCCAAGGTTGGCTCCTAAAACCTCTCATATAATCCTGTATGTCTTTCTTCCTCAAGTGCTGGGAGTGCCCATTGCCAGGAGCAACCTTAGGAGCCATGTGTTAAAGATGGCTGAGGCTTTGCCAGCTTGGGTGCCTGCATGACTGCTTACTAGAGGGACAGTCTCCCTCCAGCACCCCCCGCCCCCGCTACTATGTATTGGACCGTTACATGAGCTAAGAATAAACTTCTTTTGGTTTAACCATTGAGTTTCAGGGGGATGCTTTAGTAGTAGTCATTTACTGGAATTAATCTCCAGATATTCATATTAACTGAAACTTTTTATGAACAGAGTGCCAACAAATGAAGCAGTTTCAATTCATTAGCAAAGAAGAAATTATTTCAAGTATTTAAAACATTAGGATGATTTTATGAATTGTTCTAATGTAAAATTTAAAAACAAAGTTTTCTGTAAATTGGCTCTTAATAAAAGAAAATGACCTTTCAGTGCAGACTCCCAATAAGAGCAAATGTGTACTATTATTTACATTTTTAGAGGTCAGTAAACCGAGGCACGGAGAGCCTCGTACAAGTTCCTGTGGTTGGTAAGGAAGTAGTGTGGCTGTAGAAGTCGTACCTGTCACCCCCATGTTTAATTGGTTCTTACCGCTAGAAGGCGCTGTTCAGCAGTTGGGGAGGTGGTAGGGCTGTTGACAAATCAACAACTGTGTTCTTGTGGCTGTTAAAACTTCCATGCATCCTTTGCAAGAAGAGCAAATGATAATAACTTGAGTCTCATGATAAATCATTTTGTGCAAACTATTCCAGCTTCAAATTGCTTTTCAATGATTCATTATGCATTAAGAACTCTGGTATAAAGTTTGAGTTTCAACACTTGCAGAAACTTTCCTCTGGATTCATCTGGAGAAACTGAGTTTTCTTTTCCGGCAAATTGCTTTAGTGCTGCCAGCTCAGCATGGCTCTCTATTCTTAGTGCACATTCAAAACAAATAGGCATTTTGGAATTGTCATACCAAGACTGATTAGCAAAACTTAGCAATTCAAATGCAGTGAAGAGATCCAGAGATATGTGGATCATAAAAATTTTTTTCAGTTCATGTTAAAATCTTGAATGGGAATTTCTAATTTGTATACAAATAAGTAATCTAATCTGAATATAAATAACCTCTTGTAGCAGAGTACCTTGTCAACTTTCATTCAAATATTTATTATGCATCCATTCTGTGGTAAGGCACTATTTTAGGTACTGGGGTTTTATTGCTCAAACCTCCCCCCACCCCAACCAAAATCAAAATCAAAAACAAAAACAGCCCCCCCCACACCGCCTGCAAAGATTCTAGCCTTCATAGAGCAAATTATGAATGCTCTCCTTATGGAACAATCCATTATAATGCCACTGGAAGAAGTTGGAGCACTCTGGCTTCTCATTTTTTCTGCAAGAATGCCAAGCACATGGTATTTGCATGTAGTGGGATGTTTTAGGGAACCTTACAATAGTGTGCTCCATTTGGGGTCCAATCAGTGACACTCCTGGTAACCTTCCTGTTGCCTTTGGAAGTAAAAATCACTTCTGTGTCACAAAAGATATTTTGCCCTGAGAAGGAGATGTGTCAAAGGATTGTGTCTTCCTGGGAGATAATCAAGATTTACTTTTCAGAAAGTTGAAACAATGGAGGTCATGGATGAATCAACCTTTCATGTGTGGATAAAAATGAGATCTCACCAGGAAGTTGTTCCCTCACCAAGAAAAAAATAAATAGATCATGTGTATCACAATGAATAGCATACCACAGGTATGGGCACCTGGATGGCTCAGTCGGTTAAACACCTGCCTTTGGCTCACGTCATGATCCCAGGGTTCTGGGATCAAGCCCCATGTCAGGCTCTCTGCTCAGCCTGCTTCTCTCTCTGCCTACCACCTCCCACTACTTGTGCTGGCTCTCTCTACCTCTCTCTCCCCCACTCTCAAATAAATAAATAAATAAATAAATAAATAAACAAACAAACAACAACAACCACCAAAAAAGAACCATTCTCCAAATAACTAGATCAGGAATTTTCTATTGCTTGATAGTTAGACTTCCCATATTCCAAACCTTCCAGAACATGGCCACAACTCCAAAAATATGTGAAAATATTCTTTTTAAAAGGATAATTACAGTCCTAACAAGGCACCCCTGATGTATCCTCTGACCTCAGCTCACCATATTGAGCGGCACTGGCCTTCTTTCTGTCCCTTAAACAAGACAGACTTGTTAGCTCCAGTGGCTTGGCTCTCTCCTGGAAGGACCGTTTCCCAGTTCTGTAAGTGAGAGTTGGTTCAGTTTTCTTAATCAGATCTCTGATTAAATGCCCCCTTCCCAGACAGGACTTCCTTGATCAGTCTGACTGAAATACTGTTGTCCACCCACTCTCGTGCCTCTCTGCGGTCAGATGTCTTGTTTAGTATTGCCATGGAACTTATTCCTCTGCCGTTTTGTTTATTCGTTTGCTTTTTCCACATCAGTTCACCCCTCTAAAAGTTAGGTCCCATTAGAACAGGAACTTTGTTCTGTTGTATCCCTGGAGGCCAGAAGCACAGCTGGCCCTTACGAGTTCAGGAGTATTGGCTGAATGAATGGATATAAGTTATATTTCATAAAAACAAGCCCGACAGCCTGTTTTGAGTATTATGAAAATACTCAAGTATTTTGCTTGAGTTCAAATGTATTTTGTTTATAAACTTGTTTTTTAAACAGAAAATCATGTCCAACTCCCATCATCCAACTGATATTGCTGGAGGCGTTTCAATATTTTGGCCAGAATTTAACCTAAAACATAATTTATACTCACCTTAGTACATGTGAGTACACTAATATATCTAGTCAGAGGAATACAAACACACAGCAAATTCAGCTGGAGCGAGTCAGCAACAGAGGCAGCCTGTGCTTAATAAGCCATGACCTTGAACCAATTCCATCAAGAATTGATTATTGGACAAAGTATAGCACTTTTGTAGAGAAATGGCAGAGGGAGGAGAATTTAGACTTGACCACGTGGCCTCAATGCTAGGCAAGTACAGTTTTATCACAAATGTTCTTTTCTATAAAGTTCTGAACATCTGGGCTTAGAGCTTAATTCATTCGTGATGCAGAAGTCGAACAGATGAATGGGCTGCAGACATCTACTCTGTTCACTTCTGTGAGCTAATCTCTTCATCTGTGAGGTAGATAGACTAATTCTTGCCACTTTGGATTTTTACGGAACTAAACAAAACTACGTGTGTGGCATAGAATGTGCCCAAAACACAGTAGGTACTTTGTAAATATCAGCATATTCATTGGTTCGTTCAACACAGAGAAAGCTGGCTTATGTACTTCACTGTGTGTCATTGTCCCTTGGCGCCCCTCCCCCAACAGATGACCTTGTACAATAAAGGACTTGGAGAGTGGAAAAAAAAAAAAAAGATTGTGCTTGGTATAGTTACAAAGTTAATACAAGCAGTTAAAAAAAATCTCATGGCATTCAACAGCCTTCTTTTCTATTTTTAAATATTTATTTGTTCATTTAGAGAGAGAGAGAGAGAGACAGAGAGAGAGAGTGTGTGTGTGAATGGGGGAGGGGCAGAGGGAGTGAAATCTCAAGCAGATTCTCCCGGCTGAGCACAGAGCCTGAAGTGGGCTTATTCCCAAGACCCTGAGATCATGACCTGAGTCCAAATCAAGAGTCAGACGCTTACCTGACTGAGCCACCCAGGTGCGCTGTTACTCAACAGCCTTCCAGATTCTTACTATCTAGCTATTCTGTGTTGGGTACCTCATCTAAATAGTCACCGTGTATGTTGGCACACATGCTCATGCACACATGAGTGCTGGGGTGAGTGAGGAGCGTGGTAAGCCGTAGAGTGAGAAAAAGAGGTAAAATGGGATATGGTAAATTAGAACACATGGGAAGTGATTTTCAGTTTTGTACTTAGACATACTGGATGGTTATGTGGGATTATTATTAACCAGAGGTCATGCAGCAGTTTGTTCGACTAACTGGCATGCTTAAGACTTGTAAAACGGTATAATTTCGGGCACTCAACCACTGGGAAACCACAGTAAATATTTGGAGGATGTGTTTATTGAACTTTAGCTTGCTTCACAACTAATATTCTAATAAACCCCATTCAAATTTTTATATTCCAGTAGAATAAAAGACATCTAACCTTTTTCTTATCTTAAAAGCTTTTGTAAATAATATTTATCTCAGTGCTAAAGTGATGTGTGTATTTAGTCCCATTAAACTGACCTAGATGTCATCTTAGAAGTGTGTATTAAAAACAGCTAACTACCATGAAATATTAGGGCTGCATTTAAATACTTCTGATGTGGCAAGTGTATTTCAACTCTGCAGGAAGAGAGTGAGCTTCAAAGCCTACTTCTGGATAAATATTTGGCCCTACTGAAAACTTTGGAAAGGTGATATAATAGCTCTCCATGATAATAGCTGTTACTAATAGCTCCGTGTTATATGCTTTTGTTATACTTAATCCTCCTGCATCAGTGAAAGTCTTGATGGAAAATAGAATTCCACCTAGATAAGTCTACTGAAAAGACTTTAACAAGGGTGGGGACAGGGTTAAGGGAACCAATGAATGATGCTGAGAGGGTTACTAGCCCAGCAACAGTGGTAAAGGGTTATGAGTTGAGGAGGCTAGAAGGGAAAAGGGGATGTCCCCAGAGTCCAAGGAGAGCCGGAGCCACACAAGAAGGTGCAACCGGCAGAAGTTGAAGTCCTGAGAGATTTGGCGACTGCCTGAACTTCCTGATACAAATGGAGGAGAGATAGGGAAGAAATACCCCAGCTTCTCTCTTTTCCTGCCCTCTGATCTTCTATCATTAGGTTATACTACCTGGAGAGTCCACAGATGCAGACCATTGATGTCAGCCTACTGGGGCATAGATTAGGGCAGAGAAATATGGAAAAGAATTAATCAACTCCAGGGGTAAAAGCTATGTTATGAACATGAAGACACTGAGCCTGCCAAACTACACAGATTATAAATGGTAAGGTCAGGACCTGAACTCATACGCTTTCTGTGATAGCATTAAGATTAATTGACTCAGAATGAAAAAGCATGGGTCTAGACTAGCATGCCATCAAGAGGGACAATAATGGATAGATTAGGTAGAATGACAAAAAGAAGGGAAGAAGGGTTAAGGGTGAATTCCAGAAAAGAGATGAGGTATATAAAATGAAGTCTCTGAGACAAAGTCAGAGTCATTACTTCCGATCAAAATAATCCCACCATGATTGAAATAATGGTAAACAGAATTTGTAAGCAATTGGGATCATTTAATAAATCAAAGTTTAACTGTATGGTATGTTTATTAGATACTTGTAGAATGAACGAAGACAAATGTATTAGTAGTTAAGGTCCTGAGGTCTGGAGAAAAAAAGGACTAGATGGGATCCAAGCTCTACAATTTAGGTAATCAGGAGCAAGGGTCTCATTTTCCTTGTCTGTAAAATTGAGTAATAATGGTAACTACCCCATAGGGTTGTATACATTGAAAAGATATAAAATGAATAGATTTAAATATATGTCATCACACATATGCATTGCTCAGTAAAATGCCTAGCACAGAGTGGTATATATTTGTTCTCTACTTTATCTTCTAACTAGTTCAGTGTTAACCCCAACCATTGTAGGAACATCCTTTGTAATCCTTTGTACTACTATTGAGCAGACTATATTGAGATGTTCAGAATTTTCTCAGCACAAAAATAAACCTATAAAACTACTTTGTATATTTTAATTGTCTTGAGCAGTATGCCCTAAATGCCTTTAGTCATATCAAAGTGCACATTGACACCACAAATAGCTATAGGTCACCAAGTGCTCTGATTTATAACTGAACGCCCATTAACCGCATTAGAAGACATAAATGATTTACTATTTTTTTATGTGAACTGAAAGGTGTTTTGTGATTTATCCTCCTTGCGTTCAACAATCTGAACACCAGTGTTTCCAAGAGGACTAACTTGATGAATGCTTGTCTTCATTCGGGGCACCCAATTTCTGCTGTGCTTCCTGGCACTTTTTAAAACAAATTTACTGTCTGTAAAAAGATTCTGACGCGGAGACAACGTTTCATTTAATTCATCACTCTATTTTATAGCAATACCACATATTTTATTTGCATTTTAAAAACAGTGGCAGTTTCGATCTTTTTCCTGGTACATTAACTTTTATAACTTGAATATTTTTGTACCACAGGTGTAGCTGTCTTTATGGTTTATTTCATAATGGAGTCTTAAGTTGTATCTTTTTTCGACACAGAGTTGCTTTATTCAAATATGCATTCCATTTGGATTTTATCTTTATTTTCCCACTTTTGACAAAGAAATGCTTTGGGAAATGCCATAGGTGCCTCTAGCCACTTACTCTCTGCCCACCTTTGATTTTGACTGTGCTCTAGTGGATATCCCTTGATTCCCACTTCAAGTGCCATCTGTATCCCTTAGCTCTTCTACCAAGTCTTTACCTAGAGCCCTGGCAGCCTGGGATTCTGCCCTAGAGTTGGGGGTGAGGGTGGGACAGAAGTGTCCTAGGTGCAACCCCCAGCGAATGTGGATAAATACACCAGCCTTTCAACAAGAACAGTCATGTTTGTCTCTTCTTACTCAGCTTTAGTTTTTCAATAAAAGGAATAGTGGAGATGAAACTAACTTGGAAAGGTTATTCTCTATGGAAAAGGGACACAGCAATGTAACTGCATCCAATCGGTAACTAGTGGGAACAGGACAGATTTCTTAATTTTTCAAAAGAAGTTAAAACCTTGCTAATTAGTGTTTTTGAAATAAAAAAAATCAAAATAGAATATTTTGCTTTTAGTCTGGATTCAGCCTTTGGATTATCAGTTACAAAGTAAAATTACAATGCTAGTAGCTGGTTTTCCTGTACGATAGCCAAACTGGTTAGTATCGAGTAAGTAGGAAAAAATGTAATGAAAATGGGCGGGATCTAAATGAAAAACATAGAGTCTTATTAAGAGATATAAAATAATACTTGAAAATTATAAGGATGCAAATTGTCCCTAAATTAACTGTTAAAATTAGCACAATACCAAAGAAAATTGCCTTTTTTTTAAGAACCCAAAAGAATTATAAAGTCTATTTGGAAAAATAATTAAACAAAAATAGTTTCCAAAGGAAAACTGGAAGATACTTGCTAAAGCAGATATTAAATGTATTACAAAATTACAGTATATGGACATCGGGGAGGGTATGTGCTATGGTGAGTGCTGTGAAGTATGTAAACCTGGCGATTCACAGACCTGTACCCCTGGGGCTAATAATACATTATATGTTTATTAAAAAATTAAAAAAATTACAGTAATTGAAACCCTGTCGAACCACAATGAGATATCATTCACACCCACTACTACTACTAATAATAAAATAATAAAATGATAAAAAATAATAATAAAACAGAAAGTAACAAATATTGGTGAGGATGTGAAGAAATTGGAGGCCTTGTGCATTGTTGATGGGAATGTAAAATGGTGAGGCTGCTGTGGAAAACAGTTTGGACGTTCCTCAAAACGTTAAACATAGAATTACCATATGACTCAGCAAGTCCCTTTCTTGCAATATACAGAGAAGAATAAGGAAGACTTGAAGCAGATATTCACACAAAAACTCACACACTAATGTGTTAACAAAAGGTGGAAACAACCCAAATGTCCATCAAACATAAGTCTGGGCCAATATATACAGAATTGGGAAGAGGAAATTTTTGATCAAAGAAAATTATATCCATTCAAATTACATTTCATATATGATGCTAATGAAAAGATAAAATCAGAATAGTGCAGAAAATATAACACCAAAAATATGCTTTTTGAGAAATATGTCTGGGCATGCACAGGTCAACAGAGAAATAAAGATTTATGATCCTAAAATGAGGAGTTTGTGGTATTAAAGGAATGGGAGGAGTATAGAGAACATTTCAACACAAAATAAGTAACCAGCCATTATGTTAAATATTGCTTTAAAATATTGTAAGTGTCAAAAGTTCTTCTCAAAAGAAACATGATGTAATATTGAAAATAAAAATTTGATGTGACTAACATATATTGAACTCTCCAGATTATATTTACTGTTGTAGAATGAAGAGAAGGAAAACCAAGTAAATTCCCATTTTACATATGGTGGGATAAGGCAAATTCACTATTGATTTTGGTAATCAGAAAATTACAGTATTTTTTTTAAGATTTTATTTATTTGTTTGACAGAGAGATAAAGAGAGCACAAGTAAGCAGAGCAGCAGGCAGAGGGAGAGAGAGAAGCAGGCTCTCCGCTAAGCAGGGAGCCCGATGCGGGGCTTGATCCCAGGACCCTGGGATCTGAGCCGAAGGCAGCCGTTTAACCAACTGAGCCACTGAAACAACCCAGTATTTTTATTTTTTAATCTTAATGTGACTAGCAGCATATATTACAGTTGTGTATATCTCTGTGAAATCGCTAGAGTAGATAAAAGTTAAGAATAGTTAGCCTATGCAACAAAACACGGAAAATTAATAGTGTATTTTCTTAAAAGAGGAAATACAAAATTGTTTCAGTTATGACAATAGACACAAATGGGTTAATCTCTCCTATTACATAGCAATATTCTCATAGTGATTTAAAATTTAGCAATAAATTGTAAAGTTTCATCTAAAGTAGTGACACAAGTGATTAAAAAATGAAGGGATAATCAAAAGTTACAAGACAAGTAGAAACAAAGAGCAAAAGAAGCAATGTTAAATTTCAAAGAAAGAATAATTCAAGGCAAATTATTTAACAGCATAATTTTACATCAATAAGTATGGTTCACAATGACGATATAACAGTTATGAACCATTGTAACAGACTATGTATCTTTGAAATATTTCATGCAAAAAGGTGTTAAAAGTATACAGAGAATTTGATAAAAACAATTGTGGAATATTATGAAACATGCAACTAATGAAACAGATTATATGCAAAGGCCAGATATTTCAGTAACAAAGTCAGTCATTTTAAAATTTGTATACTTTTAAAAAATAAATTATTAAGGACAGCCACTAAATTATTACTAGCTACAAAATAAAATCCAAACTCAACCTTACAATATTTAGAGAAAGTAAAGTGAGACTGTTTCATATCAAAACATGAAATGTATCCAAAAAGCTACTCCACAGCAAATCCAAAACCTTAAATATTTAATAGCTCAAGAGATGAAATTTAAAAATAGTTGAATTAAACATCTAACCAATGAAATTTGAGAATGAACAGCAAAACCATTATTGAAACATATGGACTGAAGGGAAATTTTTGTAGGAAAGGTAAAAGTAATCTCATTCCAAAAGTCAGAGGAAGAGCACAATGCCCAAAACAGTATTGAGTAGAGTATAGAGCAAATAAGGAACCAAGAACTTGGAAAATAGTTAAACAAGAGAATTGATAAAATTAAAAAAATTGTTACTTGCTGAGAGAAACTCAACAACCCAATGTTCTTGAAAGTCTGACAAACAAAACTGGATTAAAAAAGAAACGATTAAAATCAATAATGAGAAGCTAGATATAATAGCACATGTCTAAATTATTTTTTAAAATTAAGAAAATATTATACACAATTCCATGCTACATATGAAATAAACTGGATGAAGTCGATTATTTCTATTCATTCCAATTTGCCTACACCAACACATATTGTAAACAGTGAATATTTTCCAGAGCAAGAAACTACATTGTTAACTATAGGTACTATGTTGTGGAGCAGATCTTTACTCCTTCTTCATTTTGCATGACAGAAACTTTGGATACATCCAAACTCATCAAGACTTTGCATACTTTAGATGTGTGTAATACTTCCATATATTATTTATATCTCAATAAATCTAAAAATGTGAAGAGTATTTAAGTGGTCTTTTATAATGGCACAGACTGAATTAAACTTCAGAATCTAGACCATATTACGGTTTACTTTGGTCAAAACATTGTTTGATCTATTATTTAACTGTTTTGACTCCAGGCACTCTCTCTAATAACAATTTTGCATACTATATCTCTACCTGTGTGATAATTTATTTATCATCTGTCTCTAATCTCATCTTTCATAAAGTGTTTTTCATACAAGCCATCTAATGTTTGCAAAACTCTTTTAAGTTTCCTTGAAGTAGTTTGCTAGTTCCTAAGGTGGAGACCATTTGGAGTGTCTTTGTAAACACCAAAATATACACTTGTTCTGGTGAGATACCAAAGCAAGAACATAAATTTATTCGGTCTTACAGCTTCCCCTAAATGCATTATGCCTCAGTGGTCTTAGCTGGAGATTTGGGTTACAATAAATGACCTCAGTGTGAAGTCCATGCTTCATTTGTTCTCAGCTTTCCTAAGGCCATAAATAATGAAAGACAAATTTTAACTTCTTCGTATTTCCAATGACGTCATCAGGCATAAAAGCATGGTAGTGAAACAGAGCATTAGGAAATGAGCAGGCTCTTTGCACATCAATAGAAGCAACATCTGTCGGATGCTGATCTCTGAACCCTGTGTTCTTCAAAACAGGTGCTTAATTTTCCTGTGCTAATAAGTCTGTGTAAATTGAAACATTATATCATCTTCATGGGAAGTACTGATTCTTCCTTCCCTTGAAACAAATATTTGCTAAACTCTTTTAATATCTCCTAATTTTAAAAGCCTTGTATTAAAATTACATATTAATCATTAAGCTCATGGCAACTGAGGGACCAATATTATTTTTATAAGAATAGAAAGCACAATGAGGATTTGAAACTTATATTGGGTATTATTAACTTAATAGCACCCGGCCAATTAAAGCACAAAAGAATTTGTACTTAGTTTCTTTAAAAAAATTTTTTTTATTATTGAAGTAGCATTGACATACAATGTTATATTAGTTCCAGGTGTACAACTTTGTGATTCGACAATTCTGTATATTACACAATGTTCTCCATGATAGGTGTAGTTACCATCTGTTATTTAAGTATTATTGACTATATTTTCTATGCTGTACTTTTCATCTCTGTGACTTACTCATTTATTTTATAACTGGAAGTTTGTACCTCTTCATCCCCTTCATCTATTTCACTCATCTCCTTACTCTTTATTCCTCTGGCAGCTGCCAGATTGTTTTTTGTGTTTATGAGTCTGTATCTGTTTGTTTGATCACTTGTTTTGTATTTTCGATTCCACATACAAGTAAAATCATATGGTATTTATCTTTCTCTGACTTATTTCACTTAGCATAATACTCTCTAAGTCCATCCATGTTGTCATGCATGGCAAAAATCTCATTCATTTTTATGGCTGAGTAATATCCCATTGGGCCTATAGACCACATCTTCTTTTTTTTTTTTTTTAAGATTTTTTATTTATTTATTTGTCAGAGAGAGAGAAAGAGCGAGCACAGGCAGACAGAGTGGCAGAGGGAGAAGCAGGCTCCCTGCGGAGCAAGGAGCCCGATGTGGGACTCGATCCCAGGACGCTGGGATCATCACCTGAGCTGAAGGCAGCTGCTTAACCAACTGAGCCACCCAGGTGCCCAGTAGACCACATCTTCTATGTCCGTTCATCTAGTGATGGACACTTAGGCTACTTCCATATTTTAGCTATTGTAAGTAATGCTTCAGTAAAACATAGGGTACATCTGTCTTTTCAAATTGGTGTTTTCATTTTCCTTGGGTAAATTCTCAAGAGTGAAATTATTGGATCATTTGGCATTTCTGTTTTTCATTTTTTGAGGAACCTCCATACTGTTTACCATGGTGGCTGCAACAACTTATATTCTTGCCAACAGTGTATGAGGTTTCTTTTTTCTCTCCATCCTTGCCAATATTTGTTATTTCTTTCTTTTTGATATTAACCATTTTGACTGGTGTGAGGTGACATATCATCATGGTTTTGATTTGCATCTCCCTGATGATGAGTGATGTTGAACATCATTTCATGCGTCTGTTGGTCATCTGTGTGTCTTCTTTGGGGAAATGACTATTTATGTCCTCTACTCTAATCAGATTATTTGTGTTTTTGATGTTGAGTTGAGTAAGTTCTTTGTATATTTTGGTTATAACTCCTGATTGGATAAATCATTTGCAAATATGCTCTCCCATTCAGTAGGTCACCTTTTGTTTGGTTGATGGTTTCCTTCACTGTGCAAAAGCTTAATTTTAGTTTGTTGTAGTCCTAATAGTTTATTTTTGATTTTGTTTCCCTTGTCTGAAAAGACATATCCAGAAAAATATTACTAAGGCTGATGTCCAAGAGATTACTGACTATGTTTTCTTTCAGGAGTTTCATGGCTTCAATCTTAGGAGCTTTAATCCATTTTGGGGTTATTTTTGTGTATGGTGTAAGAGAGTGATCTAGTTTCATTCTTTTGCATGAAGCTGACAGTTTTCCCAACATCATTTATTGAAGGGAATTTCTTTTTCCCATTGGATATTCTTGCCTCCTTTGTTGTAGGTTAGCTGACCGTATAAGCATGGGTTAATATCTAGCTCTCTTATTCCACTGATCTATGGGTCTATTTTTGTGCCAGTACTATACTGTTTTGATTACTATACCTTTGTAGTAGATCTTGAAACCTGAGATTGGTAGCTACAGGTGAAACAGACATGGTTGCTGAGCACGTCGGTGGCAGAAGACTAGAGCGGGGTGCAGAGACTACGACTGTGGTAGGGTGACAAGTTTGCCAGATAAAAATAAAAAATCAAAGCTACTGTAATGCTGTGAGTTCCAACAGCACTGTGGCCTTTTCTTCCTCTAAGGTCAGGGTGCTTGTCTTGTCTTGAATTCTCCTGACTACTAACCAGTGTCTATGATTCCCCCCCACTCCTGTTTCCCTGTGCAGCCAACCAACTCGATCCTCATTAAGTGAAATAACTTGAGTAAGACTCTGTATTTTGCAAAAAGCCTAAAGCATGCCTATGGACACACACACACACACACACACACACACACACTCCTTAAACATTCTTCCTAGATTCTAATCAGTGATTTAAAGTGACACCAAACATTGATGAAATCATGAGAGCAGTATCTCTAAATCTGAGAAAAGTAAGGACATGGAAAACATTCTGAAAGTTACTGAACGGAATGATTCTCACGAAGGTTAGTTACCTTAGATAAGAGACCAGAAAAAAAAAAAAAGAATAATATACATATTTTAAAGAAAATAACAGTAAGAGCTGTGGAATAACAAAAGTTAGGTTCTAGAAACTTGGACATTTTAAATGAAGTCATGTCAAATATACTCAAACACATTTAATATTATATGAGCAAAGATATTATGACACTGGAAAGTATAACTGCCTATAACAGAATTATAAAGGATCTTAAGCTTTCAAAAATTGTAAGTTATCTATTAGCTGGAAAAAATAAACATAATGTTTATACAGTATCGAATATGTGCCTACACACAAAATTGTATTTTCCAGAATAATTTCTGTCAGATTATACTTCATCAATCATAGATATAAGATTGTATGGTAAGTCGAATAATCTTGGTGGATAGAATTTGAGAAACCTAGAGAGACTGAAAGCAAAAGATTCTTGGACGCAATGTTCTTACAGCACATATTTATTTTTTAGTGCCAAATATTTGAGAGAACACCAGAAAACAAATTTCCAAGCTATACCCCAAAGCCACTGGCTAGTATGTGGTCTGAAGTCCCCAAAATCCAGTGATTAGAACAATGTGGTTCTCATCTCTCCCTGTCCTTAGGTATGTGTGATCTCATCCCATCGTATCTGAACTTGTAAATTTTCCATCCAGCTGTAGTCAACCCTACTCTTATGGGACTATCTTGATGCAAACACTAAAAAATTAATTTTGTTTGGTGATGGAAAAAGATTAGAGATTTAAATTTTTAGGACTACTTTGTATAATTTACAGATATTTGTATGAATACTTTTCAGGCTCTGTGTCCTGCAGTACATGGAAAGCTCTGTGAAGACAAGGACCATATTTATTCTGCATACCACTCTTCCTATGGTCAATAAAGATTAGGTAAATTAATGATAATAGAAAATGGTTTTAAAATTTCTCTGTCCTATCCTCCAATCTTGCCATTGTTTATCAGCTGTTAATTCTTTATTTCTAGACCCTCAATGGTATAGTGTAGATAGATATACTGAAATCTAAAGCAAGATAGTAGGGATTATGAAAAATACAAATGAAGAGGTGCTTCAAAATTTGATTTTCTAGAACAGCAAAAAGGAAAGCTTGATCAATACAATTTTCTCAATATTTTATTCAATTTTCTTGGAAGATTTTAAGGAGATTTAGTAAGCTAGAATTTTGATGATTTGCTGCAGTAGACATACAAGATAGGATTATTTGTGGATTGGATGTAAATGGAAACAAAGATTCCAATGCAGGTTCTACCATCTGCAATGAATTATTTTCAATATACCATGGTATTTTCCACAACACACTATTTAATCACTGAATTGAAAATCAGACTTCAAATGGTAAGAGAACTTTTTACTTATATACATATGTTTTCTATTATCATTCTTCAGCTTTCATTTTTGTTTTTTTTTGTTTGTTTGTTTGTTTTTTGCGGGACGAAAGAGCATGAGTGGATGGGCGGGGTAATGGGGAAGGGTAGGAGGGGAGGGAGGGGCAGAGGTAGAGGGAGAGAAAGAATCGCAAGCTGGCTCTGCACTCAGCCAGGAGCCAGACACAGGGCTTGATTCCACTACCCGGAGATCATGACCTAAACAGAAATCAAGAATCATATGTTTATCCGACTGAGTCACCCAGGCACCCCATCTTTCAATTTTTTAATTCTTACAGGGAGCAATGTTTGCGATCTGGTGGAATCTGGAATGCTTTTCTTTAATTTCAAGAACTAAATATATTTGTGATCACTTTATAAAAAGAAAAGAGAGTTTTATTTGTAATTCTTTTAATATTTGTTATTTTGTAGATAATTCTCCTGCTAAGAAAATACATTTGTTGCCCATGGAACTGTCATTATTAATATATCCTTTTATTATTTTGACTAAATATATATATATTTTTTAATATTTTATTTATTTATTTGACAGAGAGAGAGGTCATAAGTAGGCAGAGAGGCAGGCAGAGAGAGAGGGAGAAACAGGCTCCCCACTGAGCAGAGAGCCCGATGTGGGGCTCAATCCCAGGACCCTGAGATCATGACCTGAGCCAAAGGCAGAGGCTTAAACCACTGAGCCATCCAGGCGCCCCATTGACTAAATATATTTAAAGAGACTTCATTTATTTATTTGAGAGAGAGAGAGAGAAGCAGATTCCCTGCTTAGGGCTCTATCCCAGGGCCTGGACATCATGGGAGATCATGACCTAAGCTGAAGGCAGACGCTTAGCTGACTGGGTCACCCAGGTGCCCCAACTAACTAATGTTTTTATACTTTACCGAACAACTGTAAAACTGAAGGTTTTACTTACAGCACCTTTAAGATATCATCTTTAATTACCAACAGACCTAAATATTTGTGAACAAACCAATATATTTCTCTGTATTCTGTTTCTTTCCTTTTCTCCCTGTCCTTCTCTGTCCATCTGTCTGTTTCTGTCATTTCCCCCCTCCTCCTATACTTCTCATTATTCTACATTCTGACGAAAGTTAAAAAATGAATGTTCACAAGCAGTTTTCTTTACATCAGGAGGTGGAGTCATTTGGTGAGACCACTAGTTAGGTGGTATCCAATTCCACTTAGGTAAATCTCCATGGATTTTGCCAAACAGGTTTGGCTGCTGGGTTGACTTGACCTATCCGGTTACTGGAGAAAACAAACTTAAATCAGGCAAACAATGCTTTATCTGCTTATAAAAAAATTGTTAAAGTTTTGGTCTTTGAGCTGGCTTAAAAGTATTTTTAAAATGGTAATGTTTTGTTTACATAATCTCTGTTTAGTTAATATGCTTTATATAAATATCAGCATTGGTTCAAGCAATACACAAGAAAAAGTCCTGATAACAAGAAATGGTTCCTGATTCCTGCAACTTTTTACTCTTCGGGGAGGGAAATAAGATAAATATGCAGTATATAATGTAGATTAAACTGTACTCTCTGTTTTGTTTGGGGACATGGTAGGCTGTAGGAGTTGAGGTATGAATCCTTGAACATATATCTAAATAAACCTGGGATGTGCCTTCTACTGGAATTTCCCCCAAATCAGCTTGCAGATGGAGAGAGAGGAAGGGAAGGCAAGGGACTGAACAAATGATAAAGTGACGAGTACTCTTTAGGAACCCCTCAATGCTCTCATGTCTAACAATCCTGAAACACCATGTGGATATTTTACTATCTAGCCTTGTACATCCAGAATGGAAACTTTGTATCCAGGTGCCAGATCTGATCTTTCCTCAGTTTCCTTTTCATTCAGAAAATGACACCTCTAAACAGTCAATTGTTTAAGCCAAACATTTAAGAGTTGTTCTTTGTTTCTCTCCTTCTGTCAGTCCCGCATACAATCTAACAGCAAGGTCTCCTGGCTTTACCTCTACTAAAGTATCTTTCTTCTTTTCATTTATTTTTATGCTGGCCATTACCACCCTATACCAACCCACCATAACCACTTGGATAATAACCCACTTTTACCACCTTCTCTCGCAATCCATCTTCTTCTTCCCCGCATTCATAATCCTGTTTTTTTTTTAAAGATTTATTTATTTATTTGACAGAGAGAGATCACAAGTAGGCAGAGAGGCAGGCAGAGAGAGAGGAGGAAGCAGGCTCCCCACCGAGGAGAGGGCCCGATGCGGGACTCGATCCCAGGACCCTGAGATCATGACCTGAGCCGAAGGCAGAGGCTTAACCCACTGAGCCACCCAGGTGCTCCATAATCTTGTTTTAATTCACCAAGCAGATAATATCTTTCACTGCAAATCTTCAGCGGGTCCCTAATGCACTTAGAATTAAACACAAACTCCCCAACCTGGCTAAGTCAAGTGGCAACTCAAATGATCCTTTTTCAAAAAGATGTTCCCTGACCACCCTCTCTCTCCCTCTAACTCTCTTCTGCCACAAGTTTGCTTTTTTATTAGCTAATCAGAACCTATTGCAATGTGATACTAACTTACTGATTTATTTGTTTGCTTATTTATTTTCCATTTTTTCCCTCCTTGAAGGTAGGAACTATGTTTGTCATATTCAAGGTCCCCATCCCCAGCTTCTAAGAAGTGCCTAGCACCTTGCAGAGACTCCATATGTGTTTGGTGAATGAATGATTGCCTGAATAAATGAACAGACTTATCAAGGAAGCACAATTATCATCAGGTACCATTATACTTTATACATACATTATACATACATACATCATACATTGTCAAAAACAGGTCCTAATTCTCTTTGTGAAGTACATTTGCTAGATCTAAAGACTTGGGTCATGCTACAGACGTGGGATATATGGATTTCTGAAAAAAGAAAAGAAAAAGGATAAATATTTAAAAATATATGTTGACAAGATAGAGAAATGTAAATCCACTTTACAGTTATTTGGATTTTAATTGCTTTGTTCTATTTTTTTTTTTTTTTAGATTTTATGTATTTATTTATTTGACACAGAGAGAAAGCAAGAGATCACAAGTAGGCAGAAAGGCAGGCAGAGAGACAGAGGGAGGTAGGCTCCCTGCTGAGCAGAGAGCCCAATGCGGCTGGATCTCAGGACCCTGGGATCATGACCTGAGCCGAAGGCAGAGGCTTTAACCACTGAGCCACCCAGGTGCCCCACAATTGCTCTGTTCTTAAGTATATTATTTCACAAATTGAATGAATATTATTGAGTTACTATTTTATGCTAGACACATTATGAGATCTGAGACATTCAGGGATTTGTGTCTAACATAAGATTTGCGGAATCTAGTTTGATAACTGAATCAGAATGAAAATATATTGTAATAGGCTGAAATAATTGTCTAAACTTAACAAAGCAAATAAGGATTCACAAAGGAATTAGCAAAGTCCTAGAGTGTGGGTTGTACAAATGGTTTAAACATGACAACGCTCAGAAAAAAAAGCCATCTGTGAGTGTTACCTAGCCGTTAGCTTAAGAGCAGTTAGAGACACGATGAAGCCAATAAAAATACCTCAGCTGCCTTCGTAGAAGTTTACACACTGTCCAAAACCAGAGAATTTTGGTTGTAAGAAACAGAGCAAGAACAGAGGCTAGAAATGACGAGGACTAGGTTTAAATATTAAAT
Organism: Meles meles; assembly: GCF_922984935.1. NCBI lineage: Eukaryota > Metazoa > Chordata > Mammalia > Carnivora > Mustelidae > Meles > Meles meles. The sequence continues at coordinate 150,747,309 of NC_060066.1, read as the reverse complement.
TTGGATGCATTTTTCTAGTAATCAGATAACAGTTTTTGGAGAAACATGTTCTAGGACTTGTTGGATGACTATTTTCAGAGTAATTGTAGAGAAACTTCATGCTGTATATTGTATTCTGTACATTTACAGATTATCAGCAAAGTGTGTGCCATGTTGAGCCCTTCAAAGATAAATAGGTAAAACACATTAGAACACCAACAGACTGTAGAAAATATGTACGATCATAAACAAAGGAGTGTAGCAAGAGAACCCCCTTGTGGCCAGAGAATATTTATACCAAATGAAGACTAGAGCTGGTTAGATTTGTCTGATCATAGACCCAGCACACTTAAATCATGGGTTCATTGTACCCTATTCACTGACTTGATGTCATCGTGTTTTTCTATTTTTGTTTGCTTTTCTTTTCTCTTTTAAAAACAATTTGACGCATAACACATACAGAAAAATATATAAATCACCAGTGTATAGTTCAATGAATTATCACAACTTGAACACAACTATGTAACCACACCCAGATCCAGAATAAGAATATTACTAGCACCCAAAGTACTCCCCTTGTCTGCTTCTAACCATGACCCCTGCAAGGGCAGCCATTATTCTGATACTTACCACCACAAGTAGGTTTTGATTATGCTTGAACTTTGGTAAATCACACAGTATATATTCTTTTTCCATCTGGCTTCTTTCACTTAACGTTTTGTCTGTGGGATTCATGGATGTAATTTTTTTTCTGGAGCGGTACAGAATTCCATTTTGTGCATTTACTCTAATCTACTTGTTCTATTGTTAATGGGTATTTGAGTAGTTTTCAGTCTGGGAAATTATCAACAGCGCTGCTAGGGACACTCTTATGCATGTCCTCTGATGAATATGCTGATGAGAACGCAGAGATGCTAGAACTGCTGGGTCATAAACTGTGCTAACGCTCAGCTTTCACTGATGCCGCAGGCGGTGGGGCGTAGGCGGGTGGTGAAAGTCGTCATACCCACTTCTAACTCCGCAAACAGAACTGCCATTGTGCCACATTCTAGCTAACACGTGCTTGGTCTGTTTCGTTTTAGGTGAGTAGTAGGATCTCAGTGTGGTTTTATTTTTCAGTTTCTTGGTGACCGATGAAGTCGAGTTATCTTTGCATCTGCCTACTGGCCGTTCAGGAAGTGTTCCTTTTTCAGTCGAAAAATCACTGTGTATGAGCTGTGGGTATTGAAATATTCTGAAATACTCTGGAGATGAGTTCTCTGTTGAATGTAAGAATTGGAAATCTCCTCTCCAAATTTATGGATGTATTTTCATTCCCAGATTTGTGTCATTTGATAAGAAATCCTTCACTTGAATATTTTTCACTTTATCAGATTTTATGGTTAACAGTTTATGCATATTATTTAAGAATGTTTTGTCTACTCTGAAGTCTGGAAATGTTCTCTTATAATTGTCTTCTGAAAGTATGATTGTTTTACCTTTCACATTCAGATTTGCAATCCATCTGGAAGTTGGATCGAAATTAATTTCTTTTCTAAGGCTATCTGGTTAATTCAGAACCATGTATTGAATAAACGACCATTTCTTGATCTGTACTGGTATATATATGTGTGTGTGTATATATATATATATATATATATCCCTCATCACGTGACTATGTATGTATGTGTGAGTCTGTCTCTGGACTCTATTCCTTGCAATTGGTCAGTTTGTCTCTCTTTCATCAATTACCCATTGTCATGTTTATGATGGTTTTATAATAATTTTGTAATAGTGAGTCCCCAAGTTTTGCTGTTCTTCTGTTCCAGTTATCAGTTTATTGCTTCTTAGTTCCAAATTTACCCTTTATTGTGGTCTCTGAGATGGAAACGGTCCCTTTAAATGTTGTGTGTTGTTGTTTTTTTTTTTCCCTTGCCCGCTGGCTCCAAGTTCAGTTCTGTCAGTAGAGGGCACTGGAGAGTCGTTGCAAGAGAAAGGCTGTGCTTCCTGGTTCTGCAGGTTCTGAAACGTGGGGCTTCTTCAGGGTCCAGCTCCTGCAGGACGCGCAGCCATTTCAATGACGGGCCCCTCTGGAGCATGGGGGCCAGCAGCACCACCAGCCCCCTGCGTTCCCCAGGATCCCCCTTGAGCAGTTTTGCAGCCGGGTGACTCCAGTGAGACACCTCTTGCTGTGGCTTTCCCCAGCCCCCGAGGGGGTGAATTTCCAGCCATTTTCCCTTCTGCACCACAGACACTTCTTTGCCATTTAGTGAGACAAGGCCATAACCAGGTCTTGCTCATACACCTGCTGGGACATCTTCCTCTGTATCTTATCTCACCATAAGGGTAAGATCATTCCTGAGATCCTGACATCTGCTCTTTACTATAGTTTTTGGTTTTTTAACCTCTAGCTAATCTCTCATCACTACCATATACTGTTACTGTAAATAGTTCTTTAAATTAAACTTTCCCAGATCCTACTGTGTGGTTTCTTTCTCCTGATTGTATCCAGGCTGATACAATATCTTTATAATAATGCCTTCCAATATGTCAACATGGTATGTTTTTCTGTTAGTTCTATTCTTGTAAGTCACATGATACATTTATTCGTAAATTTTTCATGTATCTTTTATGTTTTATCTTTTATTTCATCTATTTTATTATTAATTTTGCTGTTGTTCTTATAATAGGAATCTAATAGATTTCTGGCAATTTACCTTTTATCCACTGAGCTTGCTAAATTTACATATGAATGCTTATAGTGTATACAATCTTCCTTATTTTTCATATATAAAGTCATGCTTATGCAAATAACTGGGTTTATTTTTTCCTTTCTAATCCTTATACTTTTTATTCCTGTATCTTGACTTACTGCATGTCTAACTTTCAGTACAATATTGATTAGAGCTGGTAATAAAGTCTTGCTTTTGGAAAAATGGTTCGGTATTATACCATTGAATATGGTGCATGCTACACTTGTTTGCTTATTACCAGACACTCTATTGGATTAAGGAAAGTCCATTCTATTCAAAGTTAAGGTTTTTAAAATTTTAAAAGAAAAAACTATTTTTAGAGAGGGAGAGAGCACAAGAGAGAATCCTAAGCAGGCTCCACACTCAGGCTCCGCACTGAGTGTGGAGCCTGATGCGGGGGTGGGGTTCACTCAGTCTCACAACTCTGAGATCATGACCCCTGCAGAAATCGAGAGTCCAATGCTTAACCAACTGAGCCACCTGGGTGCCCCTAAGGCTCTTTTTTAATATAATGAGTGGGTATCAAAGTTTAAGTGTTTAACACTTGAATCGATATTATCATATAATTTTTATCTTTTTTGTTTGTTAATATGCCAAATTACATTGCTTTTTCAATGTAAAAACACCCTGTGTTATGACAATGGACCTGTCATTGTTGTTGGCTATTCTTCCTGAGACTGAGTCTGAGTTTAAATCAGTTCACTTTTCATCTCTAATACAGAATAATATGAAATCAATAAATGACAAAGTAAATGTTTAATCACAAGGAAAGGGAATGATTTAACCACAAGGAAAATGTTCATTTTTATTATTTTTATTTTCTCAAAGAGACACTTTTCTTTAAATATGCTCTACCTCCTTTCAGAAAAGTAGATTGTGTCACAATGACTATTACCAGGCTCCTCTTTAATCTTCAGGACTCCTAAGTTGTCACTCATCTATTTCGTTTAATTCATTTTTGACGTAAATCAAGCAGCTAGAGTATGGCAAGCAGAGGTGGGGGAAACTACAGAGGAGGAAGGAGAAGGCCAAGGAAGGAAAAATATTGAGAAGGCAGAAATAAGAAAAGAAGGAACTATGAGATGGGAAACCAAGTGGATGGAAGGAAAATGAAATCTTCAAGGCAAGACAGTCCTGGGAAATAAATGACCCCAGGTTTGTACCGGGAAGAGGCTGCAGATGAAGAACAGGGAGCATGAAGAAGGAGAGAGAAGGTAGAGCCTCGTTTTGATGTCTCTCAGGTGAGGCAGCTCTGGCTCCCTGGTCTTTCTGACTCTCCACACAATGTGGGTGATGCTCACTGCTGTGAGAGGTGGTTCCCGTGTCCAGCTCCAGGATTATCTCAAGTGACAAAAAAAATTTAGCCATTCAGTTTTTGAGGGCTGGAGAGTAGGATTTAGGGCTTTACTCCAGGGAGGCCCTGGAATGATTTCAACTCATTAATCCCACCCACCTCAGACCTGAGAGATGGGAATATCCTCTCTTCATAGTTCTCCATCTTCCACTTCTTTCTCTTTAAACAGCCTTTATATACTTCTTAAGAAGATTTGTTTCCTTATAAATAAATAGCATTCTCGGGGCGCCTGGGTGGTTCAGTGGCTTAAGCCGCTGCCTTTGGCTCAGGTCATGATCGCGGGGTCCTGGGATGGAGTCCTGCATCAGGCTCTCTGCTCAGCAGGGAGCCTGCTTCCCTCTCACTCTCTCTGCCTGCCTCTCTGCCTACTTGTGATCTCTGTCTGTCAAATAAATAAATAAAATCTTTAAAAAAATAGCATTCTCAAAACTTAATGAAAATATCAATTTATTTTTATATATGTGGTTTTTTAAAAATATATTTTTTAACTGATGAAAGGTATACACGGCAGCTCTTGTACTTATTCTAGTGCCTCAAAAAAGATGGCCATGTAACCTCCTAATCCAGCAAAGATGACATCAGTTCATCCTGTGGTTTTTCTGTGAAGGTGGCTTTTTCATTTTCTGTTGCCCATGGTTTAATAACTAAAAATACTTTAAAAAGAACCAGAAGATTATTATGTGTTTCCCTTAAATTCTTTATTGCACCTAATCTTATTCTTAGGTTCATGCAGTGCCTCACCTAATTTCATTCCAGGTTGGTTTTATGAGGGTAGAATCTATGTTTATGTCCCCAGAGTTTAGCACAGAGTGTGGCATCTTGGTGCTCGATATATTTTTTATTAAGAGAAGGAAGAATGGATGATGAATGGATGAATGAATTAATGAGTAAATGCAAAAGACTAAAAATTAATCGCTTTGATTCTAGTCTTGTCCTTTGCTATAGTCAGAAATCTATCACGGCCTCCTCCTTGTACAACTCCTTCCCCTGGAGCATGGCAGAGATCTAAAAATGATGGGGTATCACTTCCATAATTCATTTATTGTCTTTAAGAAAGCGATTATCTTCAGTGGCCTTGAAAACATTAGACAAGCCCTTAAAAGAAAGGGATGCTTTCTGAAGGCAGAGACTCAAGGCATGAAGGAGACTGACACAGAGAAGATTCTGCTGCTGACTTTGGAGGATTCTGTTGCTGCCATGTTGTATAAGATGAGTGCAAAGGCCATTGTCAAGAAACTGGGAGCAACTTCCAGGAGCTGAGAGTAGCTTCAGGTTGGCAATCAGCAAAGAAAAGGGGACCTCAGTCTTACCCTCACAAAGAATTACATTCTGCCAACAACCTGAGCTTTTTATCAGATTCCTTCCCAGAGAAAGATGGGATCACTGTTGGCCAATGCCTTGAGGGAGGCACCCTGAGCAAAAAATTCTTTTGAACCATGTTGGGTTTCTTGATCCACGGAAACTATGTTGTAATAAATTTGTTTTAAAGCCTCTAGATTCATGATATCTGTTACAAAGCAGGAAGAAACTAACTCTTCTTCCTAAGACTTTGAATTTTGATGATGCCATTCTCCTGCTTTTAGAGTCTTCGTACTGTCTTCATGATAAAATCCAACTTAAATAAAGACTTTTAAAAACCTAATTACTTCCCTAGGGTCCTTACTTGCCAGTTTGATGCTGTCAATCTGTGCCATCAGGTTAAAATCCTTGGAGGTCTCTGATGACACTGTGCTCTCTCTTGCTTCATGTCTTCCTTGTACTTTGTAGGGGCCCAAGGTGGACTGCCCTCAAATGTACCACAATGACAAACTGATTATTTTGAATTGAGGCTACTTGGGAAACAGTTGGTGCAAAGACACTAAGAACCTTCTCTGACCCCCAGAAAGGAGGAAATAAATCTCTTACATGAAAATATCTTCCCTGCACTAAGAAGTAAAAGATATCCTTATCACCAAAGAGAGGGACTTTAAAGCCAAGGAAGCAGTAAAAATAAACCTCAGTTTGTGTGTGTGTGTGTACCAAGCTATAGCTAGCTCAGCACAGATTCCACTTAGAATTCCTTACTAATGAAAGTTCCCAACCATCTCTTTTCTTTATCCTGCCGAGTTCTCACAGATTTATGGTTTCTTTGTCTAAATTGTGTAAAAACTGCCTGCCTTTGTCATTTCGTCAGGTCTCATTATTGGGCCTCCATGCACATATCCTAAAACTTTGTTTTTTCCTTTTGTTAATCCGTCTCATGCCGGTTGAATTCCTAGACCAGCTGGAAAAACCTTGGATGGCAGAAGGAAATTTCTTCCTGCCCTACAATTCATGCCTTAGACTAAATTTTAATTTGCTCGCTTTTACTAATGCCTTAAGACTGGGTGAGTCCACTGTCATCCTGGTCCCCAGGGGATCTGGTTTTTACCCCTTTTGTGGCACGTAGGGCACGGATGTAACTCTATACCTGACCGCATCCCTGAGCACATGGCATGCGATGTGAGGGTGGTGTTTTCATCTTACTCAGCATTATCCTTCCCCAGGTTCAAAACCAGTGCTGAGTGACTGAATGTGTAAATGGGAAACAAGGCTGTGCACTGCCTTAGAAATGAATTCCGGAAAAGTCCAATCCTCATCTGTTTGTCCCCGCGCAGGAAGACTTGGTTTCAAATACCCAGCCAGGGCTACTGCTCTGCTCGTGGAATTAATTTGTGCAAAGTCACCTCACATCCTTAAGTTTTGTTTGCATACTTTGAGAAATAAAGATACTGTGAGTGATTAGTGTATGAGATTGTTTCAAGAAGAAACTAGGAAAATGAATGCAGTGGCACAGCGCCTAGTCCACAATTAAATAGCCACAGAATGTTAGCTATTGGTTTTAGGGCAGTTCTTTATTAATTGCCATTTCTTGCATGCCTCCATGTGGGCTACAGAGGGGATCAAGATCTTTCTCCTGTGTTTGGCAGAAATCATTTTTTTTCCCCCTTTCGCCTTTTCGTTTTCTCTGTCTCTTTGTTTCTAGCAAGGAAAAAGAAACTTAAGGACAAGCCTCAAACTGCCTGCTGACTGCTGCTTTGAGTTTCACTTTCGTTTTTCTCAAACAGGAAGCTACCGGTCTTAGCAGAACCTTTCTCCAAACTGGGGCTGCTCGATACAGGAAACAGAGCAGCTAACGCTACATGTAAGCTCCCTCCAACTCTTAAAAAACAGGTAAGTGGCTTTTTGCCATCCGATGTTTTCCAGCTGTGTGTAAAGAAAATTGCCTGTTTGCCTTTTTTTGGAAAAAGAACTTCAGAGGAAAATTGCTGCTAATGATCATAATTTCCTCTTGAATTTGTTTTGTTTTTAATGAACATTTCAAACACAGGGGACTCCAGAATGTAAGTAAACTCCAATGTAATCTCATGCAGTTCTATCAGATTTTTAAAAATGACTTGCTTTATCAAATTAGAATAGTTTTTTACCCCGGAAAAATAAAAGCCTTACAAACAACGTTGAAGTTATCTGTGAATCTCTCCTCTATTCCTTTCTCTTCCCTTACTGCCCTGAGGGGAATATTACCCAGACTTTGGAATAAATTATTGTTTTGCTGGTTTCTGGTGCTTTTGATGTATGGACATATGTATCTAAACACAAGCTCTAGTATTCCTTTGTGTTAACAGTTTATTTAAATATCATACTAAGTGTATGATTCTCGATTGCTTTTTTCCACTCAAGATTAATTTTTTGAGCTTTAACAATGTTGATACAAATAGGCCTAGTTTAGTCACTTCAGTGCTCTCTAGTATTTCATTATGTGAGTATGACAAAATTTGTCTATGCAATATTCTAATGTTACCCTAAACAATGCTGCTATGAACGGACTTGCTCCCCAAAGTGATGTGTGTCTCTCAAAATAATGCGAATATTATCTCTATGTCTGGGTCAACTTGGTATTGCTGGACTTTTGTTTGATGTGAAATAATATCTCATTGTTTAATTTACACTTCTTCGTTTGTAGAATGATTGAACACTTTTGTATGTTTACAGCTTGTTTGAGTTACCTCATCTGTGAATGTCTTTTTCATATACTTTGACTGCTTTTTCATTAGAGACAGATTTTCCACTAGATGTGAGATACACACACACACACACACACACACACACGAGTAATATTAGTCAGCCATACAAAAGGATGGATATTCCATTTCCTCTCGTGTTTATGATGAATGTGAGTCACTGAATATAAAAAAATGGAAGCTACGAAGATGTTATCTTAATCTAGACAGGATCTGTTTTGCATCTGCCATGCTGTTGGGGCATAAGAAATCTTCATTTGTACTAATCCAACCGTAGACTGAAATTACTTAGGAGATGGAGTTAAGTCTGTCCATTTCCAGTCCACCCTTCCTTCTTCCCTGTAGCTCTTCAGAATCCTTGCTCACGGGGCGCCTGGGTGTCTCAGTAAGTTAAGTGACTGCCTTCAGCTCAGCTCATGATTCTGGTGTCCTGGGATCAAGTCCTCTCACCAGGGCCCCAAGTTTTCAGGCTCCCCGCTCCCTGGGGTGGGGGGGGTGTCTGCTTCTCCTTCCCCCTTTGCTCCTCCTCCTTGCTCCTGTCCTCTCTCAGGCTCGCTCACTCTCCCTCTCTCCTATAGACAAATAAATTAAAAAAGAAAAAAAAAAAACCTACAAAGACGGCAAAGATGCCAAGGCCTCTTTGTTGTGCTCATTGCCCTAGCTCCAGGGGTCTAAGCAGCAGTTTTGCCCGACATCTCAGCCTCTCTGGCACCTCCTCTAAAGCTAACAGACAGTCCTCGTGGAAATGCGCTCCCCATGCCAGGCTTACCTCTCTGTGTTCACTTCTTTTCCCAATCTTAGCCCTCCAGTGCTTTCAAATATATGTATTTACAGTTTACCCTGTGTTCTCATTTTTCTCATTGAAAGAATTGGCATGATGGTCCATGGTTTATTCTGCTCAGACCTCGATGTCTGTTAACTCCTTTCATATGTCAGTTTCTTTCCTTGGGAACTGTTTTCTGTAAAAATTCCTTTCTCTGACCTTCTACTTCGTGGGTTGGCCCTCTATAACCTGTGTGACACCCACCTGTTTTGATAAAAAAGGCTTTATTGGAACATAGTCATACCCATTTGTTTACACGTTGTCTCCATTTTTGTGTCACATTGGCAAAGTTGAGTAATTATGGCAGAGACTGCATGGCCCACAAAGCCCAAAATATTTACTCTCTGCATTAAGAAAAAATTTTGCTGATCGCTGTTCTAATTTATTAATTTTACAGTGTCCTTTATCTAGGCTTTCATTTGTCTACTGACTTTAAAAAGTAGAATGATTTTTTATTTCTAAATTATCTATTTTTTTCATAGGTACCTACTGTTCTGCATTTCTCTTTCTCTCTATGTGTGTATAGGTGCGTATATACGTATACATATACATACATGTATATACGTATACATATACATATACATGTATGTATATGTATACGTATATCTATGTATGTACGCATGCATACACAGAGAGAAATATACATACACAGATCTATGTATATACACACGCATACACATTTTTTTTTTTTGCCTTGTGGTCCAAATAACATGTTTTAATTGGGCCAGAGGGGGAAAAAAATAACGTGTTGGAGCTAGAAGCAGAAATCTGTGCTTTAAATCATTGTGATATACTAACTAGCCTCTCAACTTATTACTGTTTTTCTATCAGATACAGAACAATGGCAGTGGTAACCAGATTGACATGGAGTGAGGAGAAGAGTCTGGAGAAGATGCTTGGGAACGTGTCCTTGAGACTTCTTTATAAGTCTAGTGTCCATGACAGTGACATTTATAGTATGAATGAAAAGTGCACTCATCAGGGACCTACTGTAACAATAATTTACGTTGGTAGCAGTGTTCTTGGGGTCTTTATGCTTAGGGATCATCCTGAAGTGAATGACAATTTAAAAAGGGCCAATCCCTCCTTTTATTTTTTGTTTCAAAAGCATAATGTAACTGCAATGAAGACTGCAGTTTTAGAAACAGAAACAAAAATTAATTCTGGACGACTGGTATGTTATTCTTCTGGCCAAGAGGTGTTTTCTGTACATCCAGGCGAAAGCAGCTTTTCTATGGATGATTCGTTAAGGAATGCTTTAGGCATACATTTTCGTAGTGGCAGCAAGTATTTGGAATGTGAAGTTTTTCACGTTGAAGGTATGTTAAATTAGATAATCCTGCATTCTGATTCTAGTCTTCTCTTTGTGTTCATGAGTCATAATTGAGCAGCAAGAACAAGGACAAATGAGAGGAAAGTCAGATTTCATGCTATCCGCTCTCTTGTTCATAAACTTCAAAATGAAACGCAGGGAGCATGAAGGTTGTGAGAGATTGCTTAGAGTGTACATGCAGCTTTGAGCAAAGCAAGCTGAGAAGTAGTAGTGGAGAATTGGAGAGGGAGAGCCAGCGAGGGCGGGATTTATGTTGGCACAATGACGGCTTTTGGGTCAGCTGTTAAGATCTCTAGGTGTAGTTAGGTGAGAGTTTCCAGAACCAGTTACTGTGCAGGGAGGTTAATTTTCCCTTCTCTTTGCGTGATGTTGCCAGCTCTAGCTCCTAACTGGACAGCCCAGCCCTGGTTTGTGTAAGCAGACTCTCTGCCCCATTCAGAAGGCACACTGGGGCATATTTAGCGGGGCAAGTTAAAAAGCTTATTATGGGGCGCCTGGGTGGCTCAGTGGGTTAAAGCCTCTGCCTTTCGCTCAGGTCATGGTCCCAGAGTCCTGGGATCGAGCCCCGCATCGGGCTCTCTGCTTGGCGGGGAGCCTGCTTCCTCCTCTCTCTCTGCCTGCCTCTCTCCCTACTTGTGATCTCTGTCTGTCAAATAAATAAATAAAAACTTAAAAAAAAAAATAAAAAGCTTATTATGCTGTTTCTTTCCTACAGGAATTGGGGATGATATAAACTACATAAGCAAGATAACAGGAGCCACCAAGTAAGTTATGTTCTTGGACTGTTACTTATTTTATTTAGAACACATCTATAAATGATGTTGGAAATGAACTAGTAAAATGAAGATCATATAACTTGGAGTGATAAAAAATGAGTTATAATGTTATTTTATAATATGTTCAAGGCAATTTACAGCAACAACAGGGACAAAATCACTACCAACTGCGAACCTTTAAAATAATCTACCTGGTGATAGTTTGGCTTTATGTTTCACATTGGACTTGCTAGATTCAAAGTCTTCCAGACAGAATAGTCTAGAGGACTGTTTCAGATAATTCCTGTGAAGGCTTTCCCTGGATATAAAGGTTTTGGGGGCGTTTCAGTAAGTTTTAAAAACAAAGCCTTCTTTCTCTAATCTATAGATAAATATCTGCATTGCATATATTTTATTTCTCCTTAATATAATATTATTTCTGAAAAAATGCTCATCTTCAGGGTTGTTGAAATTTGTTAGATCTGTGTGATCTAAGGCTCATAGTTTTAAACAGTGATTTGGTTGCTAGTTAATGTTTCTTGATTTGGATATAGATCAACGCATTGTCTTCAAGCACAAAATGCATTAACTTTAGACCATTTCAAATCATATCATAGATATTAATGCCAAGATAATAAGTAATGAAAACATACTTGTAAAGGGAAGGAAAGAAGCCGCGGAACTGTACTTTTCCTGTAAAAGTTTGGCTCTTGTCTTTAAGCATTGCGTGTTATTTGACAGGCACAGAAAATCACTTCTAGTCGAACTCAGAAACTACAAGCCCTGTGTAGACTTTGTTTCAGAAATTCGTATTCTCTTGCTGGGTCCAATTGGGTCTGGAAAGTCTAGTTTTATCAATTCAGTGAAGTCTGTTTTCCAAGGCCGTCTGACTCGCCAAGCCACAGTGGGGTCTGATGTCACCAGCATTACTGAACAGGTAAGTGATTTAAGGATTTCCTGAGGATTTTGTTTTATTGGTTATAATTTTCAGGTTTGTTCATTTCTTCACCACTTTCTCTTAGAACATTAACTTCCTCCTGATCCAAGCAATTAAATTCTAAATCAAATATAAAAAGGAGCAAAAGTTGATTCAGAATTCCCTCCATTGAGTTGTGTTTCACTGAGAGGCTTTCCATTTTCATGCATGCAAGAAGCAGTAATTCGAAGAATGCTTTTTGGTACTTGTAAAAAAAAAAAAAAAAGAATTGCAATTGATAATTTTTGGGGGGAAATAATTTTTTTCATAAAAATGTCCTTTAGCTTAACATTGTAATGTAGATTTATAATTGTATTTAAATGATTAAAAAATATTTAATTTTTTTCTGCCTAAAATTTTTATTATGTTAAATGTCAATAGCTCTAACCTACATAAATAAGATACCTTTGAGATTCTCAATAATTTTGAAGAGTGTCAGGTGATCCTGAGACCAAAATGTTTGAAGACCACAGTGTTAAAATATTAACCACTGTCTGTTCTTCCTATTGTCATGTCTTGAATGCTAGTGGAAGAATGAATTTTTACCTTTGATAAACTTTGTTTTATAGTATAGGATATATCCTATTAAAGATGGGACATACGGCGAATACCTATACCTGCCATTTAAGTTGTGTGACTCCATGGGCCTACATGAGAAAGAAGGAGTAGGATTGTGCGTGGATGACATACCCTACATCTTAAAAGGCTGCGTGCCAGACAGATATCAGGTAAGAACTCTCCAATCTCTAAACATTTAAAATCAGTTTCATCAATTGTTTTTGTGAAATTTTTACCCCATAAGGCAGTTTCAACTGTCATAAGGTATTTTCAACATCAACCAACACTACTCTACTTTAAATGAATAAGTACTCAAATAAGTAAAACAGTGTAACTTATTTTCTAGAGCATTAAGAAAGCAAGCCTGGGGTGCATGGCTGGCTCTGTCCGTAGAACTTAATGACCCTTGAGTCTGGGCCATGAGTTCGAACCACACTGGGTGTGGCGATAACTTTAAAAAAAAAAAAAAAAGGTGATCTCAAAAGAAAAAAAAAAAAAAGAGAGAGAAAGAACAGAAAAGAAATGCAGCCAAAATACTCATACAGATTCCAGAAAAAGGACAGGGGAGATTGTGTTTATATCATTCTTTATTGTAAAATAGATAGGAATGTTATATTTTAATCTCATGTACTTTTTTGATCAATTAGACAAAATGTTGGAACAATTAACCACTTTTTGTTGAAGTGTGCTATTATTATACTGTAAGTACTTACATTTCACTACTTAAATGCTACCTAATTACCTATGTCCAAAGGCTGGCTCTGTCACTAGTTGGATGTGTACCCATAAGCGAGTTACATACTTGTCTTTGTGAGTCTTACTTTTTCATGTGTGAACTGTAGGTGATCATAATGCCCATTTCATAGGGTGCCCGAGAAGATAAATGAGATGATATACTTTTCATTCTCAAAAGGTCAACCATTATCATCACTTTTCTTTTAGGCATTGGGTATAATACAATCTCTGAACAGTGACAGTGTTGTGCTTGATTGGAAACCTTAGCTATGTACTCATACATTAAAAAAAACCATGATTAAAAGCCTAATTTGTGCCAGTTGCTATGCTGCTTACTGGAAACACAGGGTTGACTAAGAACATAATTTTTATCCTCCCAATCTAAGGAGACATAAGATACAGGGAGGAGGAACAGAGCAGAGGAAGGGGAAATATTGTGAGCCATGAAAACCCTCATTTTTTACAGCAGAGAGGAATCAATTCAGTCCAACCTTGAAAACTATGGGAAAAAAATAACGAATGTAGCCCTTTACTATATATTTTTTTAAGATTTTATTTATCTTTGAAAAGGAGGCGGGGGCAGCAGGCAGAGACAGAGGGAGAAGTGGGAGCCTGAAGCAGGGCTCTATTCCAAGACTCTGGGAGCATGACCTGAGCCCAAGGCAGCCGCTTAACCGACTGAGCCACTCAGGCGCCACCCCTCTCCTCCTCCCCCCTTTTACTGTATTTTTAAATCTATTTTCTTAATCCTAGAAAAATTACTGTTCTGTGGTAAGGAGATACTAACTTAAAATTTGGTATTTCTTGTTTCATTTTTATTTATTTTTCTTCTGCAAAATTAAAGAAACTATAGTATTTAAAAATGCATTTTCAATGTATTTTTCTCTCTCCTTTTTTTCTCTATCCATTAGTCCATTTAAGTACAGAAAATGTTTAGAGAGCAATCTTAAATGATGTGTAACCAGTTGTAATGGTAGTTTTCTTTCTTTCTTTCTTTCTTTCTTTCTTTCTTTCTTTCTTTCTTTCTTTCTTGAGACTGGGATTTGAGATTAGCTTTTTAAACACTGCACTTTCCTGAAATATTTCCATTATGGATAATGTAAAGTGTGTGTGTAATTCTCATTTTCACCAGTGCAGTGATGTGGTTTTTCTATAAGAAAGATAGAATATTACACTCATAGTGGAGAGGAAGTATGGAAGAACATCACTAATTAACCTGGGGGAAGAGTGGGTAAGAGGGAGGAAAGTTTCAGTTTGGAGGTTAGTGGTAGTCACATTTGAAGCATGAATCTGTCTTAGAGAACTCAGCAAAGACTCTCTAAATGTTATCTTATGTTTCTATAACAGTTGAACCCCAGTAGACCAATTACACCCAATCATCCTAACTTCATTGCCTCTCCGTCACTGAAGGACAGGATTCACTGTGTGGCTTATGTCCTCGATATCAACTCTATCAATGATCTCTCCTCTAAGATGGTGGCAAAGTTGCAACAAATTCAGAAAGAAGTCTTGAGCTGTGGTGAGTCTCATTGTCCTTATCAAAAAACTTCTATTTTGAAATCATTACAGATTCACAGAAGGTTGCGAGGAGAGTTCAGAGAGGTCCTATGGACCTTTCACCCAGTTTCCTGAATCCCAAGGTGGTTGGTGGCAATAGCAAACAGAGGTCTGGTTTTTTGTTTTTGTTTTTGTTTTTGTTTTTGTCACATGTGCTTTTCCAGTGGCTTGATACGGTGGTCACCTCCCCAGGTTATGTGACCTGACCAGAAAGATCAAACACAGAAAAATGACACTGTTACAATGCAAGCGTGTGGCTCTGTATTGTTGAATCACATGTGCAGATTTAAAAGTAGTGAGTGGGTCTCTCTCACTTACAGTCTAGTTGCTTTTCAGTCTGTGGCTTTCTCACTGGATCTCAGTGACTGGCTTTGCGTGGGAGCCCTTTAAGATTGGGATCTCTGATCTTCAGAGGTCTGTGATTCTCCTGGTCTTAATCCCCACTGATTTTCAAGACCAGACATTTCGGGGCTTGTCTTTTTGGTGCCAGCCCCCAGGGTTGGGATGCCTGATGTAAGGCACAATCTCTTCGTCCCTTGAGAAAGAGTTCGTATTTTTTTGAGTCCCGCCTGAATTTGGGGTCACTGCATCTGGAGTGGGGTGCTGGGTAAGGCAGTGTCTCTGCCTCTCATACCTTTCTGGATGCAGTTCTTGTTTTTGTGTGCGGAGGTGCTATTCATCTAGTTGTCGGTTTTCAGAGGAAAATTATTCCATATGTAGTTGTAAATTAGCTGTGTCTGTAGGTGAAGGTGAGTTCACAGTTTTCTTATGCTGCCATCTTCAATTCCTCCTCTATGGGCATTTTAGAATTACTTTGTCTATTTCCACACAAAAAAATTTTGTTTGGATATTGATAGTAATTACATTAAAAACATATAAATTTTGCGAGAATTGACATCTTTACTCTGTTGAGTTCCTCCAATCCATGAACATAATAGATCTACCCATTTATTTAGATCTTTGATTTCCTTCAACAGTGCTCCACAGTTTTTAACTTTCAAGTCCTGTTCACATTTTACTAGATTTATACCTCAGTGTTTAATTTAAAAAAAAATGGTATCATATTTGTAATTTTGGTTTCCAGGTGCTTCTTGCTGGTATATAATTTACCATAGAATTTTGTATGCAGATCTTGTCTCTTGTGATCTTGCTGAACTCACTTATTAGTTCTAGGAAAGGTGGTTTTTTTTTTTTTTTTCAATGCCATTTTAAACTGGGATAATTTTCTCCTTCTTTTTAATCTGCATGCCTTTTATTTCCTTTTCCTGTTATATTGTTCTGGCTAGACGTTCCAGTACTACGTTGAATAATAGTGGTGAGAGCACATACCCTTGTGGTGTTTCTGATCTCAGGGGAGAATATTCAGTGTTTCACCATTACAAAGATAGTTGTAAGTTTTTATTTTTTTAATTTTTTTTTTACAGTTCTTTGTTAGTTTGAGGAAGTTCTCTATTTTTAGTTCTCTGAGAGTTTTTGTTCATGAATGGATGTTGAATTTTATCAAATTGTTTTCCCCACAGTTTGACATAATCATGAAATTGATCTTTGTCTTCTTAATATGGAGGTTTACATTAATTTTTGAATCTTGAACCAGTCTTGTCTCTTTAGAATAAAACCCATGTAATCGTGATATAGAGTTCTTTTCACATTTGCTGTCTTATTGATAATGTTTTATTAAAAATATTTGTATCTATATTTATGAGGGATATTGGGCTGTAGTTTTTTGTTTTTGTTTTTGTTTTTATTTTTCCAGATGCTGTCAGGTGTTGATGTCAGAGTAACACTGGCTTCATAACATGAGTTAGGAAATGTTCCTCTTCCATTTTCTTGAAGAGATTGTGAAGAATTGGTGTTATTTCTCTTAAAATCTTTGTTAGAGTTTTTCAATGAAATCATCTAGTGTGGAGATGTATTTTTCAGGTTTTTTTTTTTTTTTAAGATTTTTTATTTATGTGTTTGAGAGAGAGAGAATGAGAGAGAGAGAGAGCATGAGAGGGAGGTCAGAGGGAGAAGCAGACTCCCTGCTGAACAGTGAGCCGGATGCAAGACTTTGATCCTGGAACTCCAGGACCACGACCAGAGCCGAAGGTAGTCAGTTTACCAACTGATCCAACCAGATGCCCCTTTTCAGGATTTTTTTTTTTTTTTTTTTTTAAAGATTTATTTTTTTGACAGATAGAGATCACAAGTAGGCAGAGAGGCAGGCAGAGAGAGAGAGAGGAGTAAGCAGGCTCCCAGCCAAGCAGAGAGCCCGATGCGGGGCTCGATCCCAGGACTCTGGGATCATGACCTGAGCCGAAGGCAGAGGCTTTAACCCGCTGAGCCACCCAGGCGCCCCCTTTTTCAGGATTTTTAATGCCAAAAATTTAATTTTAAAATAGTTAGCAAGCTATTAAAATAATTTGTTTCATATTAGGTGAGTTGGGATAGTTTTGTAATTTTTAGTTCAGTCTTTTCCACCTAAGTCGTCAAATTTATGTGTGTAAAATTGTTCGTATCATTTCCTCATTATTTCTTTTCTGTCTGTGGGGTCTGTAAGGATATCCCCTGTGTCCTTCATCGTGTTGGTGATTTATGTCTTTTTTTTTTGTTTCTCTGTCACTATTTCTAAAGGTTTGTCAATTCTATTGATCTTTTCAAGGATCTATGTTTTTGTTTCATTGATGCTTTAAATTGTTTTCCTGTTTTCAATTTGTTCATTGATTTCTGCTGTTTAATTTCTTTCATCTTCTTGATGTGGATATATTTTGCTTTCTTTTTTCTAGGTTTTTGAGGGGAGGAACTTAGATTGTTGATTTTGGACTTCTTCTCTTTCCTATTATAAACATTGAATGTTACATGTTTTTCTGTAAACACTTGTTTAGTTATGTACACAATTTTTGATATATTATATCTTTATTATCTTCCAGTTTAATGTATCTTTTATTTCCCTTGAAACTTCCTTTAGGACTCATGAATTATTTAGAATGTACTGTTTAGTTTTTAAGTGCATGGAGTTTTTCTTGTTACCATTCTGTTATTGACTTACAGTTTAATCCATTATGGTCAAAGGATATACTCTGATTTAAATTCTTTATAATTCTTTATTCTTTATTCTTTATTTAATTGGGATAGTGTGGCTACTATGTGAAAGTTTTTTGTCTTGTTAGGTTGCTCCTTTTCTCATGCTTGGCAAGAGACAACAGACTTCCTGCCTTCTCCACCCCCCAGTCCTTTCCCTTTCCCTTTCCCTTCCCCTTTTGTTCCTTTCTTTCCTTTTCCTTTCACCAGCTCCAGTTCGCTTTCCCTAGAGGTGTACTTCTCTAGCTGCCAATATAGGATTTATGAAGTAAAAAGAAAAGCTAGAGAACTCACCACCATATTATGATTGTAATAATGAATAGCAAAAAGAGAAATTAAGAAAATAGTCTTATAATCACATCAAAAAGAATAGAGTATCTAAGAATAAATTTAACCAAGGAAGTGAAAGACCTGCATACTGAAAACTGTAAGACATTAATGCAAGAAATTGAAGAAGACACAAATAAATAGAAAGATATTCTGTACTTAGGGATCAGAAGAATTCATATTAAGGTGTGCCTACTCTCCAAAGCAATGTACAGATTCAATGCTATCCTTATCAAAATTCCAATAACATTTTTTTCAGAAATAGAACAATAATTCTAAAATTTGTATGGAACCACAAAAGATCCAAAATAGCCAAAGCAATCTTGAGAAAGAAGAACAAAGCTGGAAGCATCATGCTCCCTGATTTTAAATTCTATTACAAAATCATAGTGATTTTAAAAGTATGGTATTAACATAAAAATGGACACATAGATCAAGAGAACAGAATAGAGAGCCCAGAAATAAATCCACATATTTTGGTCAATTAATTTATGACAAAGGGGCCAATAATACACAGTGCGGAAAGATAGTCTCTTCAATAAATGATGTTGGGAAAACTAGATAGCCACATGCAAAAGAATAAAACTCAACCACTGTCTTACACCAGAAACAAAAATGAACTCAAAATGCATTAAATTCTGGAATGTTAGGCCTGTAATCATAAAAGAAAACATAGGTGGTATGCTCTTCACTGTAGACCTTGGAGATGATTCACTGAATCTCACATTAAAAATAAAAGCAACAAAAGCAAAAATAAACAAATGAAACTGCAGCAACCTAAAAAGATTCTGCACAGCAAAGGAAACCATCAACAAAACAGAAAGGCAGCCTACTGACTGGAAAAAAATATTTGCAGATCATATAACTGATAAGGGATAGGTATCTAAAATATTTAAAGGGGTGCTTGGGTGGCTCAGTCAGTTAAGCGTCTGACTCTTGATTTTGGCTCAGGTCATGATCTCAGGGTCCTGGGATAGAGCTTCACGTTGGATTCTGCACTCAGCAGGGAGTCTATTCAAGAATTCTCTTTCCCTCCATTCTTTGCACCTTCCCCATACCTCTCTTTCTCTGTAAGAAATAAATAAATCTCAAAAAAAAATTTAAGAATCCATACCATCAAAACAAAACAAAACATAAAAGCAATCTAATTATGGGCAGAAAATGAGTAAACGGCTTTCTAAAGAAGGCATACAGAAGGCCATCAGGTACCTGAAAAGATGCTCAACATCATTAATCATCAAGGAAACGCATAATAAAACCACAGTGAGGTATCATATCGCACCTGCTAGAACAGCTGTTATCAAAAGAAGATGAGAAATAACAAGTATTGGTGAAGATGTGGAAAAAAGGGAATGCGTATACACCATTAGTGGGCACATAAATTGGTGTGGCCATTATGAAAATGTACAGAGTTTCCTTAAAAAATTAAAAATAAAACTACCATACAATATGGGTACTTATCTGAGGAAAATGAAAACACTAACCCAAAAAAATATGTGCACTCCCCCACCATGTTCATTGCAGCACTATTTATAATGCACGAGATACAAGAACAACCTAACTGTCCATCAGTGGATCAATGGATAAAGAAGATGGGGTGTACACACACACACATACACACACTCTCACACACAGGGATGTGATTCAGTCATAAAAAAGAATGAAATCTTGCCCTTTGCGACAACCCTGGTGGACCTCAAGGACATTATGATAAGTGTAGTAAAGTCAGACAGAAAGATGAACACCTGTATGAGCTCTCCTATATGTGAAATGTTTAAAAGGAAAAAAAAGGCTCATAGAGACAGAGTGCAGATCAGTGGTTACCAGTCGTGGGGAAATGGAGGTGGGAGAAATAGGTGATGGGTGAAGGTGGTCAAAAGGTAAAAAGACTTTTTTAAAAAAGGCAATTGTTTGGTCATTTATACTCTAGAGCCTCTTCTTTAGTATATCAGTAGAAATACCACTTAACATAGAAAGCCACACAGTGTAATACAGAGGATTGTCTTAGTGACGAAGTAAATCTAGATTTTTTTAATAGTCATAACTTGATCTTGTGAAAGTTAACTTCAGGGCACTGAACTTTAGTTTCCTGTGTAATGGGAACAAGTTCTGAATCTAAATATTGTAAGATTGTAATATTTAAATATTATAATCTAAAAATCGTAATAAGTACATTAGATGTACTCAACGTAAGTATATAAACATACACAGATGTATTTCAGTTTACCATGGGCTTAGTGTAACTTAAGAATGCATTTATGTATTTATTTATAAAGACTTTATTTATTTATTCGACAGAGAGAGAGAGGGAGCACAAGCAGGGGGCAGTGGGATAGGGAGAAGCAGGCTTCCCGTGGAGCAAGGAGCCCAATGCAGGGCTTGATCCCAGGACCCTGGGGTCATGACCTGAGCCAAAAGCAGACATCCAACTGACTGAGCCACCCAGACACCCTCTGGAAATGCATTTAATGCACCTAACCTACCAACATTGCAGCTTAGTGTGGTCTGTCTTAAGCATGCTGGGAACACTTACGTTAGCCTGTAGCTGGGCAAAATCATGTAATGCAAAGCGATTTTATAATAAAGTGTTGAGTATCTCATGTCATTTATTGAGTGCTGTAGTGAAAATGAGAAAAAGAATGGTTGTAAGTTTATAAGTTGTTTACCCTGTGGTCACGTGCTGACTGAGAGGTACCACGCTGTGTATTGCTAGCCCCAGAAAAGGCCAAAATTCCAAATTTGGAAGTATGGTTTATTCCAAATTCATAACGCTTTTGCACCATCGTTAGGTCAAAAAATCTTAAGTTGAGCCATCTGAAGTCAGGGACGGTCTGTATAAGCATGTAGCAGCTCTAAAACGATGGTGGATTTAGGCTAAGACTGATTTACAAAGTGCTGAGGTCTGAAATGCTTTTTCTCAAGGACATCTGGCCACACTCCATGCTGGGCAGCATGGCTTTGTTCATCTAACTGGGCTGATTTAGAGTCTCTAAGAAGACATTGCATTAATTCTGAAAGAGAAGAATTGCATTTTAGCAGAAGTTGAAAAGAAATTATATGTGTCAATTGAGAACTGCCTTCTCCACAAACCAGGTTTTATTTAATTGGCCAACCTTGCTAGTTATTCCTCTGGGACTTGGATGAAAGGAAGAGGGTAAAACAATCACGTAGGAATAGGGATCACAAACACTAGATTTATGTAAGGGGAAAATACTAAAAGCTCTGGTAAAGAAGTCTCTCAGGGGTATCCTTGAATGGCATTTAGAAATTTCAGGTTTATTTTTTCTCCTGGGGAAGCGTTCCTTAGTAAAGCAGAACTTTGATTTGATTAGAAGCCAACTGGGAGAGGACAAGAGGTCCTTAGTAGATTTCCAATACTCACATATAACCTTCCTCACTTTCTAGGGTTCTTTTTCAGTCCTCAGTGTCCAGCAACCACTACCCCCCCTCCACCCCCTGATCACCTTAAAACATACTATTTGGAATAATAGATGATTGCAGTGCAGTGTGAATTTAGTTGCATTGATCTCTCTGCTGGAAGAAAAAGATCATTTCTCCTATTAGAAGAACTTCAGGTTTCATATTGACATTTACTAGGGATATTTCACTTTTTTAGGAGAGCTGCTTTCACTCATACTTAATTTCTTTGTTGAAACATTGCTATTTATGATACAAAATAACTGATTTATCTCTTTGATATAGATACAGCCTGTATACTCTTGCTTACTAAAGCAACTAATTGCGGTGAATTTCTTCAAGACAAATATCCAAACATGGATAAACCTATGACTTCCCAGAGCAAGGTAAAAAATATATTTCTAACCAGGCATTATTGTGATGGTGTTATATTTTGTGTCTGTGTGTGTGTGCACACGCTCATACTACGTATTCATAGGTAAATGACGACATGGATTGATGGCTTTGTTAATTCAAGTTTATGTCCCACTTTAATACAATAATTATTTGTATTATAATTATATTCAAAAGAGTACTTTTTTTTGCCTTTTCAGTTTCTTTCTTGACTTATATTTGAATTCAGTCAATTTTCAGATATGAGTTATGTTTATTAATCTTTCCACAGCTAATGGATGCCAGCAGAATGTTAAATATTCCTATTTATAATACATTTGTGGTTGAAAATTACACATCAGAGTGGGAGCTGGACCCTGTAAAGGACACTCGGATCCTCTTTGTGCTGAGGCAGATGTTACGGATAACAGAGGACTTCTTTGAGGACTTGCCTTGAGGAAACAGGTGATCTGGCCCCTTTCTGTCCCTCTCATAAAGCATGGTGCTTTTTGAAAATCCCAGGGTTCTACCTCACCGGATGACTGAGGCCCATTAGCTTGCTCGAGACCTGATAGCTATGTCAGGATACGTGCTTTGCTTCTATTCTTTTTTATTTTGCTCTCAGATAAAATTGTAGGAATGTTCCAGCTCTGCATGTGACATCATTTTTTTTGGTTCTGTTACTTGCCCCAACCCTGGACTGGCAGGACTCAATGAGAGTCCTTGTCTGCTGACAGCCTCCTTATGACTTCTGCTTTCACTCACGTTTTGCCTTCAGTCCCTGAGAGCATTTAACTGATGGTTTCTTCTAGAATCTGTCCTTCCTCAAGCTCGAAGGTCAGCCCTGAGCAGTGGTGGACCAAGAAATGCAAACCACCGTTTGGGATTTTAATTTCTGTGACACTTTTCTCAACCTCCCCAGCAAAGGGACTATCCCCTTACTTATTTGTCTGTAGCACTTTATTTAGAACTCTATGTGAGTACTAATACATTGAATAACCATTTAAAAATGGTTACTTGGATATCCACTTCCCTAAATAAATTGTGAGTTCTTTAGGAAGCAGTGTTTGGATTTTGCATACCTTTGTATTCACAGAACTTAGCACAGTGTCTTATAGTGAGCAAGCATGCCCGCCGTTATGCCTCCCTCCCAACTTCCCCAGAGTGATAACATGTACTGAAAATTTTTCTTCTTGTAGAAGGGAAAACTGGAAGAGAATGAAATGCTGGAGAGAAGAAATGGACATGAAGGAGGGAGAATGTTATACTTATCTTTGGCTGAAGATATGAATTTAAGTTAATTAAAAAGAACAGATATTTCTTAAGGACTTACATGTTATTTCTGTAAAAAAAACCAAAGTTTTCATTAATTAATTTCAAACCATCCTGCCATGTCTCCCAAGTAGAGTGATCAAATAAGGTTACTAGTGCAAGTCAAGAAGAAGCTTATCTGGGGCGCCTGGGTGGCTCAGTGGGTTAAAGCCTCTGCCTTAGGCTCCGGTCATGATCGTCTCTGCTCAGCGGGGAGCCTGCTTCCTTCTCTCTGCCTGCCTCTCTGCCTACTTGTGGTCTCTGTCTGTCAAATAAATAAATAAATAAATAAAATCTTTAAAAAAAGAAGAAGGTTGTCGTATACACATGCCCCCAAATGGTTTTAAATTCCTCTGGGTAGCTGTAGAACTTAGCATTATTAGTAAAGAAAAAAAGATTTTCAGAAGATAAATTTTAGGTTTTCCGCCTAAAACCCTAACTCTCTTTTCCAAATTTCTTAGTATTTTTCAAATGAATATGCTTTGGTTCAATAGTTATCTATATTAAAGCCATCTAATGTACTTTTAGTCAGAATTATTGTCTTCTTTGGGAAACTAGGAATACTAGAGATTTTGTGTGGTGGGTGGGTGGGGTGGGCTGTGGCATTAAAAAGTGACTGTTTTGAACTTAAGTGTGTCTATTGACAGAGGACGGATAAAGAAAATTTGGTATGCTGGGGCGTCTGGGTGGCTCAGCCATTAAGTGTCTGCCTTCAGCTCAGGTCGTGATCCCAGGGTCCTGGGATTGAGCCCTGCATTGGACTCCTTGCTCAGTGGGAAGCCTGATTCTCCCTTTCCCACTTCCCCTGCTTATGTTCTCTCTCTCGCTGTTTGCCGTATCTCTCTGTCAAATAAATAAATAAAATCTTAAAAAAAAAGAAAATTTGGTATATATATTTACACACACACACACAGATACACACACACCCTGGAATAGTATTCAGCCATAAAGTAGAAGGAAATTTTGCTATTTGAGACAACATGGATGGACCCTGAGGGCATTATGTTAAGGGAAATAAGTCAGAGAAAGACAAATACTGCATAATCTCACTTATATGTGAAATCCTGGAAAGCCTAACTCATAGAAACAGAGTAGAATGGTGGTTGCCAGGGGCTGAGGAATGAGGGGAATGGGGTGATGTTGGTTGAAAGGTAAAAATATCCAGTTACAAGATGAAAATGTTCTGGGAATTTAATGTATAACATGGTGACTGTGGCTAACAATGCAGTATTATGTACTTGAAAATTGCTAGGAGAGTAGATACATGTTCTCATCACATGTACAAAAAAGGTAATTATCTGAGGTATGGATGATGGATGTTAACTAACCTTATGGTGGCAACTATTTTGCAATATATACATGTATCAAATCATTGCATTAAATAACTTACCTAATTTTATATATCTTTCTGTTTGTTTTTTTTCTGGGGATTTTATTTATTTATTTGATACTAAAATCTATTGGTTCCTGAGTAACCCATGAAGTCTGGAAACAAATTTCTTGAGTCTTATTTATTTATTTTTATTTTAATTTAATTTTTTTAGTAATTTCAAGTTTTCATTTAAATTCCATTTAACACATAGTGTACTATGAATTTGAAGAATAGGATTTAGTGATTGATCACTTACATAAAACAACCAGTGCACATCACAACAACTGCCTTTCTAGTCCCCATTACCCATTTAACCTACCCCCTGCCCACTTCCTCTCTAGCAACCATCAGTTCTGGATAGTTAGGAGTCTGTTTATATCAATTACATCAATCTGAGCAAGGTGGAGACTGGAGTACTACCTGCAAGTCTTTGCAAAATCTTGTTGTGATGTTGGAGAAAATGCAGACCACTGGGGGCAGCCAGACAATAGAATTAGGATTATGGCCAATATCTAGCTGCTTGCCCCCCACGTGCTTTCCCAACACAGCTCACACAATGGATTTGAGCTGGTTCCAGACTCCGGGACAGGAATAACATGTCAGCAAAAGTGCAGGTAGATTGTAGGAATGGGGGTGGAGATGGCAAAGAAGAAGAACAAGCTATGTTAAATAATGGTGTGTAAATATAATGGTCAAAGTTTTAAAACAATTGATTTCTCTTTGAGAGAGCGAGATGACGCATGCACAAGCGGGGGAGGGACAGAAGGAGAGGGTGAGAGAGAGAATCTTAAGTGGGATCCATGCCTCATGTGAAGTCCTATGTGGGACTTGATCTCACGACCCTGAAATAATGACCCAAGCTGAAATCAAGACTTGGACGCTTAACCAACCCAACCACCCAGTTGCCCTCCAACACAGGTCTTTAGAGGGGACCTGTCACACCTCTGAGCTCATGTTGGGAGTTGGTGTCTTCCAAAAGCTCAAAGAAAAGAGATCTGGGAATATTAATTTCTGGAAGGTGCTTGTTCATTGAAATGATATAATTTATCCTTCAGGACTACCTGAATTATGGATTATTTGTGTGTGTAGGGGGGTTGGAGGCAGGTTTGAAACTCTGCCTTAAATGCCAATTCTATCTTAGAAGAATATAAGCTAACTAGAGACTACCAAGTGATCTTTTCTACCATCTCCATGTCTCGTTTCTTTATTATTAAGACGCTAAGCCATTTTTTAAAAAATTTCTATTCCATTGATGTTACAAGTAATTTGTCAAACATGAAGATTCCTGGCTTCCTTAGTGAACTGACAGCTGTTTGCCAAGCGATGTTAGATCCTCCCGCTTCAGTCTGAGTTCTTGAGACCGTCTGCAAAATGAAAAAGAATCTCCTGTTCCTTTGAGTCAGGGAGAAGTGGGACCTGACCATGGGGAGGTTTTCAGATGATGGTGACATGGCTCTTAACACTGACTGATCTCCAAAAGCGTTCTGGATTAGCTCAGTGTTCTCTGTTTGGAATAGTGGCTCCTCTGGCACAGCTTGTGAGAAATCTTCGTTTTTGTTGTCGTTGTTGTTTGTTTGTTTGTTTTGCTGAAATCTGTCCCCCGCCTCCCCACCCCCGCAAGCAATGCAGAAAACAGTGGACCCTGATGAGAGGAAGTCAGTTGATAGCAGAGAAGTGGATGAGTTTGAGGCATGTGTCTTGGAGTTAGAATTGACAGCACTTTTTTTTTTTTTTTGGTATTTCAACATACAGAAAGAAACGGATTGAATTTTTCTTTAAAGAAGTTGCTTAAAAATCTAGTGGGCTGTTAGGTTTTCATCTCTCTGACTTCAATTCTTCGATTCTCCTAATGTTTTTATTTGACCGGACAGTGTAAATGTAACTAGAGCAGTTCCTGTCTCCCCTCCCTGATCCTGGGCAGGAGGAGGCTGGCACTCTGCCCAGTGGGCTGGGCCTTACTAAGTTTCATTTTCCTTTTCTCCCAGCGCCTGAACCCAGGAGGCTGCTGAAGAGTGTTCTGTGTGGATTTCTGAGTCTGCTTAGCCTTCCAGACAGAGCAGCCACACTCAGCCTCAGTTCTTGTAGAGGTTCTACAAACAGGTAAATGACTTGCTGCTTTCCACTTTTCCTAGCCACTTGCCAGTAATAGCCTTTTTTAATTAAAAAAAATTTTTTTTTAGAATGAAAAACGAGTTAATTTTTCTGTTATCTGCTCATCGTCTTTTTACTCACCTTAAGTGTAATGTAGAGTACGTAAGAGGCACATATACAAGCTTCGTGCCAGTATGTGTTACCCGGTTTTCAATATTTAATGTATGTTTGATTTTCTGCTAGATTGAGAAGCATGGCAGTGGTGACTCGTTTGACGGCGATGCAAGAAAAGAAGCTGCAGAATTATTTTGGAGGAAAACAGTTTACCCTTCTCTATAAAGCTAGTGTCCATGAATTCTCTGGATTTAATCTTCTTAAGAGATGCTGTCACCAAGGGCCTACTCTGATGGTGATTTATGGTGGATGCTATGTTTGGGGGGCCTATATAAAAGAGAATTACAAGAAAGATGACACGGTTCCCATTGTCCTTTTTGCCTTTCAAGAGAATGAAATTTCAGAATGTGATGTAGGAGCGTACTCACCATCTACATTTCTTTATGAATGTAGTATAAGATGGAATAATAATTCAGGGTTCCTCCTAGATCTGAGGGAAAAACATGTGACTGTAAACTTAGATGCAGCTAAAAAACTTGGACTGCCTCAAAATCAACCTATTTCCTTTGAGGAATGTGAAGTTTTTCGTTGTGAAGGTAAGTTTAATCAGATAGGCTTACATAGAGTTCTCTCCTGAATGTTTGGAGGGTTTGAAGCCACCCATCTCTTTAAGGAAAGAATGTCCTTATCTCTGGGTTGACCCAGACTGAAACCTGGACAAACCTTGTTTGCTGAGACCCAGCCATGGTCAAAAGTAGACTATACAGAATTTTCTGGAGTGTGTTTGTGTGGTAGATGGGGTAGGGGAGGGGGAGGGAAGGTAGAAGGAGAAGGAAGGGGGAAGAGGCAGCAAACTTAAAGATTGTGAGATTCTTTTAGAATGAAACCAAACCTCAAACTTCTCTTGACTGGTACTAGATCCTGCAATATCCCACTGTATCCATTATATTAACAGACCAAAGTGAATTTACTTATTTCTCTGCTAAAGGACATTGTTTCCAATATTTGCTGTTATCAACAATGCTTTTGTAACGTATTTGTGAATATAATTGCACAAAAATACTCTTTATAGTAACTTCCTGGAAGTGGCTTTGTTGTTTAAGAAAGATTTACATTTGCACTTTGATAGACACATCTCAAAGGCTTTTATACTTTTCCCAAGAGTGTTATAAAAATGCCTATTTCCCTATCTTCTTGCCAATATTTGATATTATGAAACTTTAGAATATTTGCAATTTGATGGTCAAAAGATGGTTTCCCATTTTCTTCTTTGCTTATTCCTGATTATTAGCAAGTTTATGTGTATTGGCCATTTACATTTCATCTCTGAAATAGTTATTTATGTCTATCCATTGAAAAGAAGGGGCCCTAGAAATAATATCCTCTTGAGTATTTGCATGTTCCAAACTAGTTGTCTGTGGTCTTTATACTTGAATGATCATCAGAGTACATAATTCTTTGGGGGATTTGTAATGTTTTCACGTACTGATATTGCTGTGGAAAACCTAGGGCCAGACTTAATTGTTTGTTTTTATTGTTTCCCTTTGAATGATTTGATCTTACTTCCTGGCTGCCTCAAACATCTAAAAAAAATTTGTTGATGTCTGGTCAGTTTACTTGGATATGTCATGATGCTGACAATCCTGGCTCAGTTAAGGAAACTTTATTGCGGTATAACACATAAACAGAGAATGCACAATTGATAAATGTACCAATCGACAAGCTTTTATAAACTAGACACACTAATGTCTCTACTACTTGGATGAAGACATAAGATTATTATCATTTCAAAAAGCTCCTTGCTGATTCTTCCTGGTTATTACCAACCAAAGATAACTATTACTTTGATTCATTGACACTAGTTACTTCTTCTTTTTGAATTCTATCTAAGTAGAATCATATCACAATGTGTACCCTTGTGTGTCTGGCCTCTTACATTCAATATTATGTGTGAGGGACTGAGCTAAACAAGGGAGTGGATTATAAAATCAGACCTCTACAATTCAGATAGCTTACCCAGTATCAGGCTTGACTAATCATTTCATGGATAAGGATAAAAGCAGTCAGAAATCTCGGAGAAGTCAGAAAGGGTACAAGAATATTCTACATGGCTCCTAGGGTCTTTCTTTGCATATTAGACATATGCTTTCTAGATAAAACAATAGTCAGGGTTGTAAAACAACCTGCCTGTTGTTTTTTGAACTTTGTGAGTCATCTTACGTATTGAAGAGTGGTTACATTATGGAACGCTTATATGTTAGTGCTATGGACTGAATGTAGCCCCCAACCAAGACTCATATGTTGAAGCCCTAACCCCCAGTGTGACTATACTTGGAGATGGGACCTCTAAGGAAGTAATTAAGGTTGAATGAGGTCCTAAGAGTGGGGTCTTAATTCAATAGGAAAAGCATTCATATAAGAAGGGCCACCCGAGAGCTTACTCTCTCCCCTTGAATATACAAGAAGAAGTCATAGGAGAACACAGTGAGATGGCGGCCACCTACAAGGCAAGGGAAGAGGCCTCAGGATGAAATCTACCTTGCTGCACAGGGATCTTGGGCTTCTCAGTTTCCAGAACTGTGAGAAATAAATTTTCTGTTGTCCTAGTTTATGGTATTTTGTATGGCAGCCTGAGCAGACTAAGACAATCAGCTTACATAGCATTCCCATGAAGACATGCCTTATAAATCCATAGAATCTGTAGGCCTTCGTGTATTTATGTTTTGGTTCACACATTCATATTGTTTAAAGAATACATATATAAAATTTCTGGGTCATCGGATTGGTGTATGTTCAGCTTCAGTGGATACTGACAAAGCTTTCCACTGTAGTCATACCAATTGCCCTCACCACAGCAGTATATGAGAATTTCTGTCACTTCCAGATTTTTCCCAACACTTTTTGTTACAATATGTAACCATTTTGGCACATGAACTGTGGCATGATATTTTGTGAATCTGGTTTACTTTGATTAGATTAGCAGTAATTTATTTTACTATATTAATTTACTATATTTTATATTTTTATATTAATATATATTATATATAAATATATATTTTATATTAATTTACTATATTAATTACTATATTAATCTATCCTTTTTCAACTTATAAAATTTGCCTTGTATTTTGGTTAATTCCTTCTAATATTTCTAAGGTTTGTTTCTGTAGTCATTTCTGTTTCTCTTTTCGATTTTCAAAACTTTTCTTCTTTCTTGTTATTAACAAAGTATACTTTTATCACAGGGTTGATATGAAGTGTTTATATTCTGGTTATCTTCTCTATATTTACAGTTTTGATTTTGAATTTCCTTTTGGATGTTAAAGTTAAGAGGTGCTTTGTAAAAGTCCAAGAAATGACTTTTCTCTCTGTGTACACTTAACTCTTCTCTTGTTTTATTATAGTCATTGTATGTAGTCTTCACTATTTTTACTTTTGGTCATTTAAAGAGGTTTTCATTCCGTGTGTGTAGCCATATTTTTAAAAGTTTTGCACAGTGTTTTTTTGTAGTGTAGAGAATTGCCAGCGTCACTACACCTGATCCTTTCAGGGTTTTTTTTTTTTTTTTTTTTTTAAGATTTTATCATTTATTTATTTTAGAGAGAGAGAGGCTGAGTGAGTGAGGGAAGGAGAGGAAGAATCCACGGCAGGTGCTATGCGGAGCATGGAGCCCAACGTGGGGCATGGAGCCCAACGTGGGGCATGAAGCCCAACGTGGGGCATGGATCCTGACCCAGGCTCGATCCCACTACTGGGAGATCATGACTTGAGCGGAAACCCAGTCAGTCACTGAACCCATTAAGCCATCCAGACACCCTGCAGCTGATCCGTCCAGTCTTAAATCTATCACCAAAGAGCATCTCTTCACAGGAAGTAAAATTCTGGGCCCGAGTCTCACTGGTTCACGTAAAGTCCTCAGCTCTCCCCGAACCACTCACTGTGCTCTGATTGGGTGAGGGATGCGTCCTGCACTCTCTTTGGAGCCACAAAGAAAATCAATTGGACTGGAAGTTCCAGGAACTCCAGTTGTAGATAGTAGGTTTTAGAGAAGATTTGGTGTCTGTGGTTTTTTTTTTTTGTTTGTATCTCTGTACATTATCCCTTCCAGGCCTTTTGGATTATGGAGAGGAACTATTTTAAAGTATTCCCAGTCTTTCCTTGGCCTGTCCCCCTGCCTTTATGCCTTGCTTTTCTGATTCAGAAAGGACCCCAGTTCTCATTTCCCATGTTGGGGCAAGCCACATCCTACTGCTAAGTAGTTGGGTGAGAAGAGATCTGTGGGCAATCTAGTCTTACAGTGCCCACCTTGCCTCTAGCACTAGATTCTTCAAAAGAGATGTTAAGGAGATTTGCAGAATTTTCTCCACTTGCTTTCATTGTACTGTGCTGCTGTCATGGAAAAGCTATTTCTGTATTTTACCCTAGTGAATGCATTGACATTCAGTTAGACCATCATTCAACAACTTGTGCTTTTCATTTTTCTTTATTTCCCTAGATTTATTGAATGAAAGAATCATGAAAGGGATTACTAAGTAAGTCAATGTCAATTAAAATAATGTTTTTATTGTAAATATTATATATTGTATATTATAAAATAAGTCAATTAAAATAATGTTCTGTTATTCTGTTTATTACCGTAGACTTATTTTTTATAGGTTCTGTTAACTTGGTAACACAGATTATAACATAACTTTTGGATCATCAAGAATAAACTATAATTATATTTATAATCATAAAACTACTTGATAATACCAATGTTAAAACAGAAAGAATGCCGGGTAAAGGGAAAGCACTCCTAATGTTTTTATATACTTGAAGGAAAATAATTATTTGGCTGCATGTCTACATTTTTGCTTAGACTTCTTGAAGTTACATTTTCAACTACTTTAGAGAATTGCATTGGAAAGGGTGGCTGGTAGGTAGAGGATACTTAAATGAACTTCAATGTTCATGTTAGAAATTATCTGCTTACATAAACTTCAAAAGTCACACGTTATGTTGTGCTTTTTGAAATTTATTTTTGATAAGCTATCTTCATAACACAGTTCATATTTATTATTAGGCTTATATGAACTGGTTGCTTAAATCTGAAAGGTTTTGTATCTGATTGGCTTTAGTTGTAAGTGTTATTTTTGCTTTTTTCTTCTTTTATGGTAGGATTTGAAGTAGGATAGTTGCTTGTCCTTTCAACAGGAAAGCAAGTTGCTAATCAAAAAGAAATAATAATATATAAGGAAAGAAAAGGAATTCTAGGAAAATTTATGGTAAGTTCTTGTGATGTACTCTCTGTTGTTATAATTATCTGTCTGAACAGACTCCATGAGAGATTATTGTGTGACACGAGAACCTACAGTCCATATGGAGGCCTCGTTCAACAAATACGGATTCTACTCCTGGGTCCCACTGGGGCTGGGAAGTCTAGCTTCTTCAACTCAGTAAAGTCTGTTTTCCGAGGCCACGTAACACACCAGGCTCTGGTGGGCTCTGATACAACTGGGGTATCTGGCAAGGTATGTCCATTCAAAGTCACTCAGCCTTTGCTTCTTTGTTCAAGTTAAGTAGTTTTGAAAATTCTTTTTTTTTAAATTTTTTATTTTTTAAATTTCTTTTTAGTGTACCAGGATTCATTGTTTATGCACCACAATCCAGTGCTCCAGGCAATACGTGCCCTCCATAGTACCCACCACCAGGCTGACCCAGCTTCCCACCCCCTCCCCCTTCAAAACCCTCAGATTGTTTTTCAGAGTCCATAGTCTCTCATGGTTCATCTCCCCCTCCAATTCTCTCAACTCCCTTCTCCTCTCCATCTCCCCATGTCCTCCATGCTATTTCTTATGCTCCACAAATAAGTGAAACCATAGGATAATTGACTCTCTCTGCTTGACTTATTTCACTCAGCATAATCTCCTCCAGTCCTGTCCATGTTGATACAAAAGTTGGGTATTCATCCTTTCTGATGGAGGCATAATACTCTATAGTTTATATGGACCACATCTTCCTTATCCATTCGTCCGTTGAAGGGCATCTTGGTTCTTTCCACAGTTTGGTGACCGTGGCCATTGCTGCTATGAACATTGGGGTACAGATGGCCCTTCTTTTCACTACATCTGTATCTTTGGGGTAAATACCCAGTAGTGCAATTGCAGGGTCATAGGGAAGCTCTATTTTTAATTTCTTAAGGAATCTCCACACTGTCTTCTAAAATGGCTGCACCAATTTGCATTCCTACCAACAGTGTAAGAGGGTTCCCCTTTCTCCACATCCTCTCCAACACATGTTGTTTACTGTCTTGTTAATTTTGGCCATTCTAACTTGTGTAAGGTGGTATCTCAATGTGGTTTTGATTTGAATCTCCCTGATGGCTTATGATGATGAACATTTTTTCATGTGTCTGTTAGCCATTTGTGTGTCTTCTTTGGAGAAGTATCTGTTCATCTCTTCTGCCCATTTTTTGATGTGGTCATCTGTTTTGTGTGTGTTGAGTTTGAAGAGTTCTTTATAGATCTTGGATATTACTCCTTTGTCTGTATTGTCATTTGCAAATATCTTCTCCCATTCCATGGGTTACCTCTTTGTTTCGTTGACTGTTTCCTTTGCTGTGCAGAAGGTTTTGATCTTGATGAAGTCCCAGAAGTTCATTTTTGCTTTTGTTTCCTTGGCCTTTGGAGACATATCTTGAAAGAAGTTGCTGTGGCTGATATCGAAGAGGTTACTGCCTATGTTCTCCTCTAGGATTCTGATGGATTCCTGTCTCACGTTGAGGTCTTTTATCCATTTCGAGTTTATCTTTTTGTATGGTGTAAGAGAATGGTTGAGTTTCATTCTTCTACATGTAGCTGTCCAATTTTCCCAGTACCATTGTATATTCTTTTTTTCCATTGTATATTCTTTCCTGCTTTGTCGAAGATTATTTGACTTCATTCCATGTAGACTTTATCTCCATTGGCAATAAACAAAATGTACTCTTAAAATTGCTTTTTTTCTCCTCTGTAGTACAGGACATATTCCATTAAGGAACAGAGATCTGGCAATGCCCTGCCGTTTATTCTGTGTGACTCAATGGGGCTGGGTGAGAAGGATGAAGGACTGTGCATGGATGACATAGTCTGCATCTTAAAAGGCCACATTTCGGACAGATACCAGGTATGATTGGGCTAATCACTGAGAAATTATAACTGATATTTAAAATGTTTGTTTTTGCTTGCTATTGATGACAGCAGATCTAATCTAATTTAATGCATTACCATTCACTTTCTTGAACTATATTTGTTCAAGGTCATTTGTTTTTTTTGATATCTTATATTAGAAAGAATTAAAACATCCAAGAGACTCTTCTGTCATAGCTGTTATAACAACTCTGAATCTTGTTGTATGTTCAATTGCCTTTGGCTGTGTGAGACAGAAATCCAAATACATCGATTTATTCACATAGGAAATTTTTCTTATGTAACAGGAAGTCTGAAGGGTAGGCAACTTTTAATCAGTGTGGACACTCTCTGAGGTTATCAATTTCAGGGGTCCATCTCACTTTCTCTTATGAGACCCTCAGTATGGGGTGCTTTGTGTTCCCCCAAAATTCACATGCTAAAGCCCTAACCCCAGGGTCATGGTATTAGGAGGTGGGGCCTTTGAGAGGTGATTAGATCATGAGGGTAAATCCTTCATGAATGGGATTAGTGTCCTTACAAGAAGAGCTAGAAAGAGAGATTATCTTTCTCTCTGCCACAGAAGACACAACAAGAAGGTAGCTATCTACAAACCAGGAAAGAGGGCTCTTATCAGAGGCCAAATCTGCTAGCACCTTGATCTTGGACTTTCTAGCCCCCAAACTGTGAGAAGTAATTTTTGTTTTTCATGGCACCAAATATGGTACATTTGTTATAGCAGCCCAAGCTGACTAAGACGTGTGGCTTTCATCCTTAATGCTCTCCAGATGTTCACACTGAGGCCTGTCTGTGTTCTAGACAGGAGAAGAGGGAATTAAAGAGAAAACTACTTTAGTCTGTCATTTTTTTTTTTCTTTTAAGGATTTTTATTTATTTATTTGACAGAGAGAGATCACAAGTAGGCAGAGAGAGAGAGAGAGAAGCAGGCTCTCTGCTGAGCAGAAAGCCCGATGTGGGACTCGATCCCAGGACCCTGAGATCATGACCTGAGCTGAAGGCAGCGGCTTAACCCACTGAGCCACCCAGGCGCCCATAGTCTGTCATTTTTTAAAGACTTTCTAGTCCTTTGTATAGACATTTAGATTTTGAATTAATCATTACTTTATCTTGTTCCAAATGAACAGTCAGTTGTGCCAGCATCTTTCCTTGAATGTCTTTGCATCTTTTCCCTACCAAACATAGGGATTGGTTTGCTCTGTTGATGTATTTACCAATTCCTTTATGATATTCTTTTTATTACCACATCGTTTAATTGTTGTAACTACCATAGCAATCAACTGTGTCTTGATACCTCACTGGACAAGTCATATTCATTACTTATTTCTTGCATTTGCTTTTCTGCACTATTTTCACAATATACTTTCTAAGTGAGCCTGTTTGTGTTTGATTTGTTGTTGCTTTGATTAAAATTACATTAAAACTTTATATCAAAATTTGATTTACATCTTTACATATCCAGTGTTCTTATCCAGAAACACAAAATGTTTTATTTTTCTACTCATGCAAGGGCTTTTCATTCTTTAGTACAATTGACTTGTAGAGGGAAAGTTTGTTTTTCAATATTCATTTTTTTAAAAAAACAACTTTATTATAGGGGATTTTAAAGGATGCAAAAGTAGACAAACAATTTAATGAATTCTCATTTACTCAGCTTCATCAGTTTTTGACTCATGGCTCATCACCTGTGTCTATTCACTTTCTCCTCCCCTGTATTTCTTAGAATCAAATTTAATACATCTTAACATTTAATCCATAGATCATAGCAAGTACGCCAATACTCTGATGACAAACATCAAACCTACCCTTCCTAGTCAACTAACATTTACCCAAACCACATACAGTTAGGTTTGGTATACTGAAATAGAGTCTAAATTCAACTTTACGAAATAGGGCGTAGTCAAAGAATCTATTTCCTTTCTCTGGCCCTTCAAATACATTTCTTCCTTTTTCTTATAAATAACCATATAAGGGACACCTGGGTGTCTCAGTGGGTTAAAGCCTCTGCCTTTGGCTCAGGTCATGATCCCAGGGTCCTGGGATCGAGCCCCACATTGGGCTCTCTGCTCAGCAGCAGGAAGCCTTCTTCCCTCTCTCTCTCTCTGTCTGCCTCTCTGCCTACTTGTGATCTCTGTCTGTCAAATAAATAAAATCTTTAAAAAAATACAAAAATTTATGGTATACTTTCCTTTTTTGCAATATAAGAAAATACAGGTCTCTGGTTCTCCTCTTTTTAGAGAAGTCATGAACTACTCTATGTTATTGGTACATTAGAATCCTGCCACTACACGTGGTAGTCCTGAAGTTAATAGACTTGTGCTTGCATCATTTTGTATTTTTACTGCCATACCTGTGACAGATTCCCAGCAAAAGGATTGCTAGTTCAAGAGTAAATGCATCTCATTTTGAACCACTTTCAGCCTTTGCATTCTGTGTGGTGAAACCACATTTCTTTCTGAAGGCTCTCACCTCCATCTTGCCCACATTGGTTCTATCTAGAATGCTTTTGGCCATGTGCTCCTTCCTTTTATCAGACCAACTTCCCCTACTTTTCAGCTCCCAGATTACGTGTCCCCTTCTTCGGAAACTTTACGTGACTGAGGGAATGGGCTGCTGGCTACTTGCATAGACTGTCTTCTCTACCGGATTGTTAGCCTCATAATATCAGAGACTTGCACACTGCCTGATATATAATATGTGCTCATGAATATTCATGGCATTAAAATGTTGCGTTATGTTTACCTTGCAGTTTAATTCCACAAAACCAATCACACCGGGTCATAGTAACTATATTGACAACCCATTGCTGAAGGACAGAATCCATTGTGTGGCACTTGTGTTCGACATCAACTCTATTGAATATCTCTCTCGTGACATGATGGCAAAGATCAAAAAAATTCGAAGGGAGTTGATAAAGTGTGGTGAGTCTTGGGGCACCTGGGTGGCTCAGTGGGTTAAAGCCTCTGCCTTCGGCTCAGGTCATGATCCCAGAGTCCTGGGATCGAGCCCCACATCGGGCTTTCTGCTCTGCAGGGAGCCTGCTTCCTCCTCTCTCTCTGCCTGCCTTTCTGCTTAGTTGTGATTTCTCTCTGTCAAATAAATAAAAAAAAAAAAAAAAAAAAGAAAAAAGTGTGGTGAGTCTTGTTCCACTCTGCTGTTGAGGGCAGTTAATTATTATAGGGTAGTTTTAGAACAGGGTGAAAAATCTGAGAAATTGCATATGTGAATCTTCTGTGGCCCTTCAGTGTGGTTCAAACAAATCAAGCACTCGATAGCTATATGACTTCGTGCCATGACCTAAATTCTCTATGTCTCAATTTCCTAACCTAGAAAATTAGTATAAGGATAGCACCTATCTCAGAGATTTATTATAAGGGTTAAACAAATCAATATATTTGAAGAATTTAACACAGTCTTCACTACCTGTTACCACTGTATCCTAACATAGATTCATTTACCAAAAGTTCTAGATTTCTTCTTGGGCCTTAAATGATTAGAAGTGGAAAACAGTATATCAGTAAGAAAACAGGCAGGGAAGTAAGCTGTTAGGTAGGGCGGGGTAGCATAAAGGCTTAGGGGAAGGTAGACAGGATCGGGGAATTAAGGTGCCCCATACTGGCTTTTCTTGGCTTTATTACCCATTCTGTCGGGAAAAGAGCCAGTTTGTCACAGCTTTGATTAAGTTAGAAGCATGGAATGGCTTACTTGCTCAGTGTAATTTGAAACCTTGCCAGTGAGGTGTGCAGGGAGGTGCTTGTAGCATTGCCATAGAAGAACAATGTCCTTGTGATGCTTTTACACATGCTATTGGCTTCTGGAGGATTCTCCCCCATCTTGCTTGTGAGATCTCTTTTCTCTAGTCTCCATAAAAACAACCGTTTGGATGGGATAGGAGACCAATTAACAGTATTGTAT
Source organism: Meles meles (assembly GCF_922984935.1). Taxonomy (NCBI): domain Eukaryota; kingdom Metazoa; phylum Chordata; class Mammalia; order Carnivora; family Mustelidae; genus Meles; species Meles meles. The sequence continues at coordinate 150,709,325 of NC_060066.1, read as the reverse complement.
CACTAGTTACCTCTTTAGTTATCTCTTCCAAAAGGTGGTTTCATCGGAAGCCACATTTCTTACCATGGAAAGCAATGAAGGGAATTTCCTATGATACTATTGAGTACTTGAGCCGTGCATTTTTAAGGGATGGTGGGCCTTCCCAAGTCTCTGAACTTGCTCCACAGATAGCCTGTTGCATAATTGATCCCTGGTTAACTGAAACATACTGATGCTGTCTTTAACGATCAAAGTGACAAGTATCTGTTTGGCCTAGGTGTGGCACATGTGGTTTTGCTCACTCATGTGGATAGCATGGACCTGATTAGCAGAGGTGACCTTGGAGACATATACAAATGTATGCTTGTGAAGCCTAAGGTAATGAGTGATGTTCCTCTTTGCAGACACATTTTCTGGGATATGTCACTATAATCACATGATATTGCTATGAATAAAAATAAAAATGGACACCTATTGAACTTAAGAATTAAAATAATTTCTTGGGTAATTCAGACTTACGTCTCAAATTTAAAAATTAAATATATATTCATCTTTACATGGACACAGATCATTCCGTTCATTCTAATTTAACCCAAATAGGTTCAATTCAACAAATATTTATTGATTGCCTTTCGTAATTGAGTTAGTGTGATAGTGGCTAACCAGATACACAGATAATTAAAACGATTTCTCTGCACTCAAAAGGTAATAATTTTATCAGTGGAGGTGAGGGGGGGGTGGGGGAGAGGGATAGGAAAAAATTGACAGAGTATGAGTATGATAAATCTTATGAAGGGATTCAAAATAAAATCGAAAGTTTAGAGGAGGAAAATATTGTGTGAAAGGAAATGGAGAAGATTTCATTCCTGGAGTGTCACTGGAAAATAGGTTTCAAAGAGGAGGAGGATTTTGGGAGGTGAAGAGACAAAAGGGGGGAAAAAATCAGGCTGAGTATAGCCTAAGTCAATACAGTAGTGTAGGAAGAGGCAGTGTGAGTGGGAAGCATGGAGTCATTCAGTTTAGTGGAGGGCCGAATCCTTGTAGGGGGAGATAAAGAAGTTATATTTGCATGAGGTGACCTTACTTAATTGGGCACATTATGGGGAATTATAGCGATTTTTTTCTCTTAAGTTTTGTTTAAATTCCAGTGAGTTAACATATGGTATAATATTAGTTTCCAATGTACAATGTAGTGATTCAGCATTTCCATGCATCACCCAGTGCTCATCACAGCACATGCCCTCCTTAATCCCCATCACGTATTTAGCTGTCCCCCCCACTCCCTGTAACCTTCAGTTTGTTCTCTCTATTCTTGAGTCTGTTTCTTAGTTTGTCTCTCTCTCTCTCTTTTTTTACCCTTTGCTCATTTGTTTTGTTTCTTAAATTCCACATATGAGTGAAATTATATGGTGTTTTTCTTTCTCTCACTTATTTCACTTAGCATAATACTCTCTAGTTCCATCTATATTGTTGCAAATGGCGAGATTTTTCATATATATATATATATATACATATATATATATCACATCTTCTTTATCCATTTATCAGTCAATGGAAACTTGGGCTCTTTCCATAATTTGGCTATTGTAGATAATGCAGCTATAAAAAGTAGTGATATAACCAAACTGAAGCATCACAAAAATTAATCTGCCATCTACATGTAGAATGAATTGGAGTCAAAAGGAACCGGATTTGGGAATACCGGTTGGGAACATGTAATGCTATCTAGTGTTTGTTGAGCACTAAATATGTGATACATTTTCTTATTCAATATTTACAACAGCTCTGTGAGATGAGTACTGTCATTACCACATTTTATAGATGAGGAAACAAACACACAGAGAGTAAAGCATTTGCCAGTGTTTTTGACCGTGACGAGAAATAACAGAGCCCTGTTTTGAACCCAAGTGGTGTCATTCCCCAGATAAATTTGTCTAAGCAAGAATTAAAATAGCATACTAAGCTAATCTAGTAAAATTGACTAATCATGAGAATAACTTTGAATAAGAAACAGGGAAATTGCAGACTCTAGCATAAAGCGTTAAAAATGCTTCAGTTTCAAAGTAATCTGCATGGAACTATTAGTTACCTTTCATTTCTAACTCATATGAAATCTATGATATGTATTCTCGATGAAAGTTGGTAGTGACACCAGAGACTGACTTGTGAAGCTCTTTAAGAAAGTGTTTATGGGACCAGATTTCTATCTTTATTTTCCCCAACAGGAATACTTCTGCTAAGCGCCTGCGTTTTGTTGCTGCTTTCATGGTATATATTGACCTAAAATAGTCTTGGTCACTGTTTCTCTATTGCAGTTAGAGACCGTCCACAGAGAACTTGGATTTGCTCTTTCTGACATCTTGGTGGTTAGTAATTACACCTCAGAGTGGGAGCTGGACTCTGTAAAGGACGTTCTGATCCTCTCTGCGCTGAGACAGATGCTGTGGGCTGCAGATGACTTCTTGGAGGATTTGCCTCCTGAGCAAACAGGTAGATATTTGGTGGAATTGACACTTGAAGGTGTCAGCTGAATGGCTACTCCTGCTTGGATCTATTGGGTACATGGAAGTTCACTGTGTCACTGTAGGTCACCGTCTCGTGAGGAGTCCTACCCTGTAGCTCACTGACTGGGTGTGTTTTCTGCTCCCTCACAGTTCCTGATTTCCCCACCCTTAGGGTACATCCTAGGGATTTGCTCTACTTCTCTTTCCTCCCATGTCTAAAGATAGAATCTTTGAAATGATATAGTTCTGTCATTTCTACTGTGTGAACACTCCAAGTTGTATCCTTGCCCTCTTCTCTCAAAATGTGTTTTTTTTCTTGGGACCCAGAAATGGATTGGATCAGTGTTGTTCCTGCTCAGATATGATCTTTGCTTACTTGCCCCTTTCTTGGGACCTATGTTTTTGCCTTTTTAACTTGACTTTTTTGATGTGTCTCCCGCCTCAGAGTTCCTCTTAATGCCATGTAGTCAGTGCTAGGTAGACATATGTGACTTTCATACTTATGGCCTCAGATTTTAGCATTACATGTATTCTCTCTCAGATTCTCTCAAGAACACATGCTGCACGGTTTCAGTCAAAGATCAGACAGAGGGGCACCTGGGTGGCTCAGTGGGTTAAAGCCTCTGCCTTTGGCTATGGTCATGATCCCAGGGTCCTGGGATCGAGCCCCACATCGGGCTCTCTGCTCGGCAGGGAGCCTGCTTCCCTCTCTCTCTCTGCCTGCCTCTCTGCCTACTTGTGATCTCTGTCTGTCAAATAAATAAACAAAATCTTTTTAAAAAATCAGACAGAAGTTTCAATTTATACTCAAATCTTATTTTGGTTTATGAGAAATAAAATTAGAATATCATATCCTCTTTATTCTCTCTCCCTTGCAAGCTGCTAAAAAACTCTCATGCCACTACTGACTCTACCATCTTGGTTTCTTCATGTCTTCTCTTCTTCATGGAGCATGCACTCCCAAAGTCAGGGCTGGTTGGCTTAGATCCCCCCCAGTAGCCCAATGTTCTTCCTCCTCCTGGTTGCTTTTCCCTAAATAATCCAGCAAGAATATTTTGTTTCTCTTTTCTCAGAGGTCAAAGAAGAGAAATCACCAAGTGTGTAAAAGAAGGAAAAAATATGTGAACCCTTCACATCCTGATAATTTTTATCTCATCATAGAAGATTGAAAATTGAAAAATAAGAAAACACAGGAAAAAGAGAAGTAGCTGAAACAGAAGGGGAATGTTTTATTTATGTCTGGGTTGAAGATACATATGCAAAATCATAATGCCTGCAAAGAACTAGAAACAGTGGGCTTTACAGCCATTAATGGTGGGAAAAGGGAACATAATTTCTTTTGGATTTATGTTCTGTATCTGTAAAAAATCAAAGTTTCTTCTTACAAAGTCTGAATTTAACTTAAGTGTGGGTGTGTGGTTTTGGAAAAGTTTATTTTGTCAGCATCATTTGGTCTTCACCCACATCATCTTAATTTTGCCTTCTTATTTTATTTCCAAATTATTTGATCTTCTCTTTGGGTCTCCAGTTAATGGTGTACTTTTTAAACTAAGGCCATTTTTTGGTTTGCTTAATATCTGAAACCCTCTTTTAGGATGTGACAATATTGGTAAGAGTTTGAGGGGATTAAAGCTGACAAGAACTATAGTTTGATTTTTCTGTCAATTATGACTATTTTAGTTACAAGTGATAAAACTCAACCTGAATTACATGATGAAAAAATAATCAAACCATATAAAAGGCTGGGGTTGAACTGAACTGCCTCAGAAATGATAGAATCTAGAAATTCAAAAGCTATTCTCTTTCTCTCTCACACAAATGTGCATGTGTGTGCACGCACCCCCCCACACACACACGCACACACCCTCTCTGGTTCCTTCTTTGTGTCTCTTGCTGTCGTTCTCTCGGGCTAGCATTCTTGATAAATCTTAAACCATCTGAATCCAAGCTGACATTCATTCAGTCTTATGACCCAAAAAGGAAGAGGGCTTTTCTTTTCCAGTTTCATGGTGAAATAATCCAAAAAAGGACTGCAGTTGATTTAGTTCAAATCATATGCCTACTGTCCAAGAACAATCACTTTCTCTGCAGAAGGGAGAGAAATATGATCATCCCATCTTAAGTAATACTTGCCCAAGAAGAGTGATTTGTTATTAGAAGGAGGGATTTAATCATAGACATGACCACTGTGGATTAACTGAGCTGGAGAGGCACCTTAATATGTATCTTGTGAATTCGGGAAGTTTTCTATTTAGTTTCTCACTTAGAATATAAGAATAGATATATTCTTTATAAAAACATAAAGTCTTATTAATAAGTCTAAAAATCATTAACTTTAAAAAGCTTTTTATTAAAGTAGTATATACACATAAAAAGTATACAGTTCATAATCATATGGCTCAATACATTTTGATAGACTCAAGCCATGAAACTAGAACTCAGGTAAGAAACAGAACATTCTAGAAGTTCCCTTTAAGCCCCAGTCTAGCTACATAGGATATTCACTATTCAGACTTCTAATTGCATAGATTAGTCTTTTTCTTTTTTATCCCCAACATAGCATTATGCACTATTTACTCTTTTGGGTCTAACTTCTTTGATTCGTATTACTGTACATAGGTAAAGATAATTTGTTCTCATCTATCCTATTATTGTCACGTTAATGAGAAGTTCTAATACTTTCCTTGTAGGTCAACAATACATATCTGTTGCATTAAAATTTTTTCTAATTAAAGCTATATAAAAATAAGCCATTTGATTTTGGGTCTTTCCAATTTTGTATAATAATAAAGAGTCCATAGTGGGAACATACTGTATTTCAATTTGTAAATGTAGCTTGAAAATGAGAAGTAGCATCATGAAGGAGTTGACATGATCGTAAAATTTACAGAGCAGTGTACAGTGTCAAACACAGCCAAGATGTTCTTGATAAATGAAGGGGGAAAACAGGTATAAAGAGACATATTAAGAAATGTAAATTTAACTGTGGTGGGTTAATGAATTAATGGAACAGAATGGAGAGTCCAGAAACAGACTCGAACATGTCTGGACATTTGTTCTATGATAGGGGTAGATGAATGGAGAAACAACAGACAATTCATAAATGGTCTAGTCAATTGGCCACCCATATGGGGAAAAATAAAAGTGAATTCCTCACATCATATGCAAAAGCCTACTTTAGGTGGACTAAGCACCTAAATGCTAAAAGGATTTTGGAAGATAAAATAGAAGTGTACTTTTATAACTTGGGGGTAAGGAAATATTTCTTAAGTCATATTTCTTAAACAAGATACAAAAAGCTTAATCTCAAAAGAGATTGAAAATTCAACTATATTGAAATCAGTAACTTTTTTAATTTTAATTTTAATTTTTTAAAATCAGTAATTTTTATATTCAACAAATCCCATCAAGATAGTAAAAAGATACAGCAATATGTGGGAGAAATATAACTAGCGAAGAACTCGTAAAAGGACGTACAAAGAAATCCTACAGGTCTAGAAGAAAACTAAAATATAAAAGAAAATGAACCAAAGACTTGAAAAGGGAGCTCTAAAGAAAAAGGAAATTCAAATATCCAGTACATAAGAAACATGTTCTACATAATTAGTAATAGAAAAAGATCCAAACTAATGCAGCCATCAAAAGAAATGAAATCTTGCCATTTGCGACGACGTGGATGGAACTAGAGAGTATCATGCTTAGTGAAGTAAGTCAATCGGAGAAAGACAACTATCATATGATCTCCCTGATATGAGGACATGGAGATGCAACATGGGGGGTTAGGGGGACAGGAGAAGAATAAATGAAACAAGATGGGATTGGGAGGGAGACAAACCATAAATGACTCTTAATCTCACAAAACAAACGGGGTTGCTGGGGGGAGGTGGGGTTGGGAGAGGGGGAGGGGGTTATGGGCATTGGGTAGGGTATGTGCTATCGTGAGTGCTGTGAAGTGTGTAAACCTGGGGATTCACAGACCTGTACCCCTGGGGATAAAAATACATTATATGTTTATAAAAAAAAAAATTGGAAGGGGAGGCGAACCATAAGAGACTATGGACTCTGAAAAATAACCAGAGGGTTTTGAAGGGTCAGGGGTGGGAGGTTGGGGGAACAGGTGGTGGGTAATAGGGAGGGCACGTATTGCATGGAGCACTGGGTTTTGTGCAAAAACAATGAATACTGTTACGCTGAAAAAAATAAATAAAAAAAAAAAAAGAAAAAGATCCGAACTAAAATAATTTGGTTCTTTTTTACATTTATTGAGATTTAATTGACATATAAAGTACATATATTTAAAGTGTAACATTGAGTGAGTTTTGACATATGAATGTACCTTAAAATAGTCTTGACAGTCAAGATAACAAATATTTCTATTCCCCCCTGCAAAAAAAAAAAAAAAAAAATTACAGAGTGCCTTTGTAATCCATTCTTTTTATTCCACCTCTTGTTCTGGTCCTCTGATAACCACTGGTCTGTACTCTGTACTCTGACACTCTAAGTTACTTTTCGCTCTTTTAGAATTTGTATACATGAAATTGTGCAGAATATACTCATCTGTGTCTGGCTTCTTTTATTCAGTGTGTTTTGAGATTCAACCATGTGGTTGTATGTAACAATAGTTCTTTCTATTTATTGCTGAGTAGTATTTCATTGTGTGAATATACTACATTTCTTTATCCATTCACCTGTAAACAGACTTTTGGATTGTTTCTAGTAAAGTTCACAATATGTAGAGAGACCCCATGAGCTAGCATTTTGACTCTCAGTTACGTATCTTAAGGATACTTTTAGGGTGCATCAAAATACACGTATAAGAATTTTTGTAGTAGCCTTGTTCATAATAGGCCCAGTTGGAAGCAACCCACATGCCCATCAATAGTAGAAAAGGTAATAAATTGTGGTATATTATATAGAGTACTTCATTTCATATAACAAAGAAAATTAAAGAACTATAAGTATATACATCAGTGTAAATATTGCAAATATAATATTGGCCAAAAGGATAAAGACATGAATGAATCTATGCATTATGTATAGGTTTATATAAATCTCACAAAAGTTCTAAATAAAAGAGAGGAAATAATGATCCTAAAAGTGAAGATGATAATTACCTTTCAAGGGTTTGGGGTTGTGAAGAGTCAAGGGTCACCTAAGGATTCTGCAGAAATTAAAAGTTTCCTTTGTTTCGAACAGGGTGGTTGTGACATGGATATTTGCTTTATAATTGTTTTTAAGTTGTACATTTGTATTTTATGTACTTTCTGCATGTATTATATATTTCATAAGTAAAGCAGGAAAAATGAGAAGTGATATCATATACAAACATGAGAATTAGACAAAACTGGGTCTTGCTACATATTATGTGATCTTTAAGAAGTCTCTCATTTCCCTATCTGACAGATGATGATAACAGTTTATTCATAGATATTTTGTAAGAGCTAAATTAGATAATACATACAGCTAGATTATCAGTGCAGGCACTAAGAAACAGAAACTCAGGTGCTGATGGACACTGCCAATCTTGTACAACAACAAACTGATAAGTTACTATGTTTCCCTATTGTAAATTTAACTTTACTATAATTGAAAACAAAGATGAGACTTGGACTTTGAAAGCTCATAACAAAAATGAAAGAGACCAAAAGCCAAATTATCAGAGTTTTTGCTTTTGGTTGTTTGATATGCGGTGTTTTGTTGTTGTTGTTGTTTTTAATATACCTTTGCCTTCAAAGGGTGCACTGTAACTCAAATTCAAAATTTATAAAAGCAAATAGAAACATATTAAATGGCTTGGTCACGTCTGCCCTCTACTGGCCAATTTACAAAGTGGAAAAGAGGCTGAAGGTTGAATTTGGAAGCTTGAATTAAAACTGCTAGGGTTTCTAATTCTTAAGCTGACACAACAAATTTTCAAGTGTGTGATTTTTTTAAAGGTATACAACATTTAAATAGAAGATAATTTTCTCCTGGTTTTGAAGATGTGGTAGTACTTTGGAAATGCTGTGGTCTGCGTTCTCTAATGTTTCTGGCATTACATTAGACTTATTATTTATACATATTTACTTTCTAAGCTAACATTAATGTGTTGTATTTTAGCACTTTTGCTAACCTGCAGGACAGAAATTTGAATATATAATACTTGAGGCTTAAATGGGTACTTTTGCCTTTTGCTTTTCATAAATGGGATCCCCAATTACATTACTTTTGGATAATGAAGTCTTGAACCCACTTGTACAGGAATTAATTTGTATAGATAAATCACAATTGTGGGGACCAGGAGAAACATTATTCTTCAAGCGCCATGTTCTCTCAATTTTAATTTCTATTTGATTTAGGATTATTACATATGAACTGAGAATTTGCAAATTAGTTATTATAGCAAATTGCTACAAAAGCATGAAAATATGTTCCATTTCTGCGCCAGTGGTGCCTTTAGATAGATTTACAGCGGATTCCTTTCAGCTACGTAGTATTGAGTCCAACCCTTTTTTAGGATGGTTTTCCTAATCTGGACATATTTGATCTCAAGCCCTAAAACAAGCGCTCAACTGAGTGACTGCCTCTTCTTTACTGTTTTGTGCATCTTCTTGTCTCCATGGCTTCATTCATACTTTGGGGAAGTTACTTAATTTCTATTTGCTTTGTCTTCTCATCTGGTAAATGAGGATACTTTACTTACACTGATTATTTTGAAGATTAAATGAGAAAGCATAGGTAAAGCACTTTTTTGAAAAGCGTCTAAAACACAGTAGGCCCAATAACTGCCATTAACCATTATCCATTTTCCCCTGACCTTCTCCAATATTCCTCCTCCATTCCCATCTACCACTTACCAATAAAGAATTTTCTCTGCCATTGGCATTCTGCTGATTCTTTGTTGATACCACTCAAGCATCATGACACTCTATATGAATTATCTCCCTGCATGACTGCCTACGTGGCACAGAGCTTCTTGTGGGCAGGAGTCCAAATAGTGTAGTTTCTGAGCATAATAGATGCCCAAGAAAATTTTGGGAGACTAAATGAAGTGATCAGAAAACATGAAGGTAGATGGTTTGTGAACCCAATTCATTTAATACCAATTGAGAACAATAACAAAAAACTATTTTGAAGTATAGGAAACTAAAGTAAGAAAAGGCAAAGAAGTAGGAGCTGAAGCTGTTACTCCTTTTAATAGTTAGTCTTAAGGGCTATCTGCATTCATGAGACTCCAGCAGAAAATAGAAAGAACTCCAGGTCATTTAAGCAATGTATTTAATTTAATACATGTAATTTATATGTATTATGTAATGCATGTAATTTAATTTAATGTAATTTAATGTATTTAATGTAGAAATTTGGCTATGCAAGTGATGGAAAGGCGAGAGGTCAAATGAAGGACTGAGAAGCAAACTATAGGTTAGCCAAGTATAGGAGACGAAACTTTACCTCTTCCCATCTGAAGTGTTTTTAGCTGGGGCTCTTTAACAGAAGTCAGATTGGCAAGAGAAAAACCGTTTATTAGCACATGCACTGTGTACATCATGAGGGAGAAACCTCAGTGAGTAACTCAGAGTTGTGGCTTAGAAAAAGAGATACACACCCTTATATTCATTGCAGCATTATTTAAAATAGCCCAAATATGGCAGCAACCTAAGTATCTATCAGTGGATAAATGGAGGATCCCCAATTACAATTAAGTTACAACTTAATATTACTTAGCCACAAAAAGAATGAAATTTTGCTATTTGCAACATTGTGGTTGGATCTAAAGGGTATTATGCTAACTAAAATAAGTCAGACAGAGAAAGACAAATGCCCTATGATTTTACTTATACGTGGAATCTTCAAACAAAACAAGGATGCCTGGGTGGCTCAATTGGTTAAGCATCCAACTGTTGATTTTGGCTCAAGTCATGCTCTTAGGGTCCTGGGATTGAGCTCCATGTCTTCGAACTCTGCGCTCAGCAAGGAGTCTGCTCCAGGATTCTCTCTCTCCCTGATCCTCTGCACTACCTCTGGAAAAAATAAATAAATCTTTAAAAAAATATAAACAAGGAACATCTGGGTGGCTCAATTGGTTAAGCAGCTGCCTTCGGCTCAGGTCATGATCCCAGGGTCCTGGGATGGAGTCCTATATCGGTCTCCTTGCTTGGCGGGGAGCCTGCTTCTCCCTCTGTCTTCCTTTCCCCCGGATTGTGCATGCTCTCTCTCTCTCTTTATCTCTCTCTCTGACAAATAAATAAAAATCTTTACTTAAAAAAATATAAACAAAACAAATGACCAAACAAATCAGAATCAGACTCAAATACAGAGAACAAACTGATGGTCAGAAGGATTGGGGGTAGGGGGTGGGCAAATATGTACAGGGGATTATCCACTTAAAAGATAAATAGATTGTGGGGATGAAAATTACAGCATACGGAGCGCCTGGGAGGCTCAGTCAGTGAAGCCTCTGTCTTTGGCTCCGGTCATGATCCCAGAGTCCTGACTTGAGCCCCACATTGGGCTCTCTGCTCAGCGGGAAACCTGCTTCTCCTTCTCCCACTTCCCCTGCTTGTGTTCCCTCTCTCGCTGTGTTTCTCTGTCAAATCAATAAATAAAACATCAAAAAAAAAAAAAAAAGAAAAGAAAAGTAGGGCAGAGGGAATAATATGGTGAGTAACACTGTAGTCACATTGCATGGTGATACATGCTGACTGCACTTGAGGTGAACGTTGTGTAATGTACAGAAATACTGAATTGCTATGTTGTACACCTGAAATGTATATAACATTGTATGTCAACTGCAACCCCCCCCAAACAAACAAACAAAAACCCCCGAAAAGCAAAAACAAACAACATCCAAAGTTGTAGCTTACAACTCCAGCTTATGTAACATCTTCAACGAAGAACAATAAATTTGTAGGGAAATGACAGGACAAGGAGAGCAGTTTCCGGCTTCCAAGGATGGCAGGCTGTGGGACGGTAAATACATGGGAGGGCGCTCACAGAGTAAGGCTCCTCTGTGCATTGCTCTGGTGCTACCTTGGGGATAATAGGAGTCTGTCTCCAGGAAAGGGAGAATTTATAACTTACCTTTAGGCAGAAAGGAGGAGGATAAGGGAAGATTGTCTTGCGTTTCCTGCTTCTTAATCGCTTTTAGCTCAAAATAATTTTTATGTCCAAGAGGCATATTTTGGGGGTGATGTTTTCTAATTTCCTTCAGCTGAATCAGGAAGCCGCTATCACCCTCAGGATGGAAAGCACAATGTGACAAGATAGAGTTCCCGGGACAAAAAGGCCAGAGCCCTTTAAAGAGGAAGCTAACCGAAGTGGAAGCTTCCTTGTGACAAGTGACGCTGCTCTGGGTGGAGCTATGCTATGGGAGCTAGAGCCAGAAGATGATGCTTCTGTAAGAGAGGAGCCCAACATCTCCCACGTCTGCCCTCCCATCTCTAGCAGGTCCCTCCCACTGGCCAGACCCAGACATAAACCAGCTAAGGTGGGAGCCTAGAGAAAGCAGCCTGCAGAAGTAGGCTCTTTTCTTTTCTTTTCTTTTTTTTCCTTTCCTTTTCTCTTTCTTTCTTTCTTTCTTTCTTTCTTTCAGGAGTATTTATTTATTTATTTGAATGAGAAAGCACAAAGTGAGAGTGAGAGGGAAAAGCAGACCTTCATTGAGCAAAGAGCCTGATGGGGGACTTGATCCCAGGACCCTGAGACCATGACCTGGGCCGAAGGGAGACACTTCACTGACTGAGCACCCAGATGCACAAAAAGTGGGCTTTTCTGTGACACTGGTGGAATCAGGTGCCTGCCTGAGGAACAGACCTGGAGGCAAAGGTGCAGCGGGCCATCCTATACCCTCTTTTCGTCCCTACAACTTACATTGTGACCTCTGGTCTTCTCTCCATTCCTAAACACAGGATGAATGTTCATGCCTTCACTGCAGCATGGAGTGCCGTCTCTCTGTTTCTTCCTGTTGGAATTTACAAATTGTTCAAAGCCCAAATGTACCTCATTTTATAACCTTTCTCATGTTATCAGTTACATAGAATATCCCACTGGTACTTTATAGTACTTCAGTTATATTTCTTCTGTAACAAAAATTTTTGCTTTACAGTATGATGACTTGTATATGTATCCTCCTCTCCTAATATTAAAAATATTTTTGGCTAATGCTTGACCAAAAAGCCCCCCTGATTCAATACTCTCTTTGATGCCAAAGTGTGTGGACTGTGAGTTGTGTCCATAGGGCATTACCTGAGGTGGTTTGCCTCCATCCACTGCCCAGGGACTACAGCCCCAGGGCGAACTTCTATTAGTATTAGTTCAAGACGACAGGAAAAGAACTTTCTTCCTGAGGTGTGGGGAGGTTGAAGCTGCAACGGATGTCAAGATTTTGCTCTCTTTTTCAGAGAATCCATTGCTGGCACGAACATAATGTAGTTGGAAAAATAAGTCCATTGAACTTTTAAAAAAGATTTTATTTATTCATTTGAGAGAGAGACAGCACACAAGCAGGGGGAGAGGGAGAAGGAGAAGCAGACTCCCTGCTGAGTCAGCCAGGGGCCCAATGTGGGGCTCGATCCCAGAAACCAGAGTTCATGACCTGAGGAGAAGACAGATGCTCAACCATCTGAACTACTGAGGCACTCTAGTACATTGAACTTTTTTTAAAAGACTGTTTTTTTTTTTTTTTTTTCTTCCAAGGACAGAGAAGATTTCTATCTTTTTTCAAGACAAGGCCCCAGAGGGTAAGAAAGTTGGGGTCTATATGTTTTTCCTTCACAAGTGACAAGGGGGCTGATTTATTAACACCAGTATTAGAGTTGGTCACTATCCACAGACGTACCTTCAAACTATGTATTTTCCAATGTTATGGCAGTCCCTGGAATGGTGAGGTGGTTCCTTTCAGGGTGTGGATTGAGGCTATCCAGGGCCCAGTCTGGATTAAAATGATACCAACTACCTGAATCATAGCCATGCCAAGGGCATGCATTTCAACAGATAAGCCTTAGTTAGTTGTTCCAAGATCTCAGTTTCTAGAAACTTGCAACTATTTTGTGATCTCCACAGACTTTAGATATTCTTCAAAGTCTCAGACTACGGTTTTTTGAGACTCCCTCCTGTACTGTTCTAATTTTGCTTCTTTTCCAGGCATATTTTGTTTTTAAAACATTGAACACTAGTCTGGGCTACATTTTCTATGCATTCCATATTTTTATGCATGGAAAATATGCTTATCCTGAAAATCATGTAAATTGTAAGTTATAAGAATGGACTCTTATTTGTATCCAAGTAAATTGATTCCTTCCATCCTTCAAGATTATTATTCATGAGATTCTTTACAGTGCAGAGTACTGTTCCAGATTCTAGATTCCGAGGAGGTAACGTTAAAATGGGACTTTGGAAGAAGGGAGTCAACATTTGGCTCTATCATTAAGTAGTTCTGTGATTTGAGGTTAATTTCTTAACTTCTGTAAGATTTAGTTTATTTGTAGAATTAGGAGCTTGGACTTCACAAGATTAATTCTAAGCTCTTTCCCAGCTCTGAAATTCTATGATATTATGATTTAAATGTTTGCGTATATGGGGCAGGCAGCTAAAACTCTATGAAGTACACACCTCTGACACATGAGGTCCTAAGAGATATAACCCGATTTTGCAAGTATCTTTGGTGAGTGAGTGGTGGGAGAAATACAGGAAGACATTGGCAACTGTAGGTTACAGACCATCTTTCTGTGACTTTTATCTCCCCTTTTCCTAGTTTTCTATTCAAAACCAGTTTTATCACAATTTGCAGCTGAGTAGAATCAAAGTAGGACATAAAAATCAATTCATGTTTATTCTGTTTTCATAGATCATTTAAAATTACCAAACGATGTGCCAAGGATCTGTAATTGGTCCCGGTGTGTCATTTGTGGGCTCAGATGACGAGACTGCCTAGAGAAGCGAGAATATCATTTCATGACTCCAGGCAGGTGAAGTCTGCACAGAGAGGAAGAGACAAACTCATAATCTGCAGTGAGGCCTGGGTAGTGGGGAGGGCAGGAGAGGGACAGACATAGCAGATAGGAAGGAAAAGGCAGATCAGGGGAGCGAGGACCCTAGAGGCCTGGAACACGTCTGCACTGGGAAAGAATCACAGGAATGCAGGCCCTGGGAGCTTCAACAGTGATTGCTGATCAGGATGATGGCTAGGGGGCTCTGCTCAGTGGCTGATTTCATGCTTTCTCTTTTTTACCATTAGTCACAGAATGAATCAGTTGCATTCAGAGCCAGTATCAGTCATAAAATGACAACTCATTAACTGTTATTTTCCCTGCACAACATTTATTATTGTTGTTTTCCCTTAATGCCAGTTATTATAAATACATTGCAAAAATTTAGGATAATATGCAGGATTATAAGACAAAGACTCACAAGGGCTGATTGTAACCCGTGCACTCCTTTCAATCATCATTTATTAATTTATAGGATGCTCCAGAGTGATCAAATCCCTCACTGAAATCAAAGATTAAGGACAGCCAGACTACGCTTAAAATATCTAAAGAAATAAGTTGTTTACTTTCTTCTTCCCAGGTGCCTTCCCCAAAGTGCCTGGATATGCAAACAGGTGGAGAATCAGGTAGCTTCTTGGCTCTATAAGTCACCCGTGACACCTGCTCTGACATTTCTGAGAGCTCTTCCTGAAACTGACCCATGATGAAGGGCTCCAGCTGGGCTCAAATGGGCAACCTGCTGTTCTAATGTGGTGCGTCCTGGCTGGAGCTAGAGAACCGCATCAGAAAGCGCACTCACGTTTAATGTTCAGTGGATTTTCAGTTCCAAGGTCATTCAACAGAAAAAGATCACCTTTTCAAAAATAGTGCTCGAACAAATAGATAAATAAATGCAGGGGGGAGAAAGAAACTCCAACCCTTAACCCACCCCACGTACGAAGGTTAACCCCAAATGGGCCACGAGGTTAAACGTAAGAGCTAAAAATATGTATGAAAGCTTAAATGAAAATCTTTATGATACTGGATTAGACAAAGATTTTCTAAACAGGACACGAAACCTGTATTTCTAAAAGAAAAATGGAAAAAATGGACTAGATCAGGGGCGCCTGGGTGGCTCAGTGGGTTACGTGTCTGTCTTCGGTTCAGGTCATGATCCCAGGGTCCTGGGATTGAGTCCCACTTTGGGTTCCCTGCTTAGCGGGGAGCCTGCTTCTCCCTCTTCCGCTGCTACTCCCCTGCTTGTCCTCTTTCTCTAATAAATAAAAATCTTTAAAAAAATTAAAAGAAAATTGGACTAGAAAAATTAAAAACCTTTTCTGTTTGAAAGATTTATGTCCTCAAGGAGCTGAGAGCCAAAAAGCAAGCTAAGACCTCACTCAGAGCATATAAAGAACTCTTATACAAAGATAAAAGAATTTTAAATGGGCAAAGGATTTGAAGAGATACCTCACGAAAGTGGCCAATGACCTCACAAAGGATGAACAACACCAGCAGTCATCAGGGAAATGCAATAGGAAACACTGCATTGCCTGTGACTTATACAGCAGACCTGCTTTTAAGAAATTAACATTACATTGAAGACTTCTACTTCCATAATTTGGGAAAATAAAGATTCTATGGTTACTGAGAAGCAGCGAACAATAGTGAAGAGAGATAGAATTGGGTTCTGAGTACTTTGTCATAGAGCTCAGTATCTGCATGAAAATATAATAAAAGGGACAAAAAGGGTATCCAATGGCATTTCAGACATGAGTAGTCATCACAGCTTCATCCTCTCTCGGTGGCATTTCACCTGCTGAAGATCTCCTTGGGACCAAATTCCATTCTCATGTAGGTCATAGTTTGGAGTCTTCTGTGTCACATAATTCTATTATCTCTATTATCACAAAGTGAATCCCTTTGCCACTCAGTGAAAATATAATATACTTTATATTGTAAAGATATCTCTCAGGATTTCCAGTCTTTTTTTTTTCCTTTTGTGTGTGTGTAGTTAGTTCAAGGTGAATTAACCCACCGTGGAAACAACAATAAAAGAAACCCAAGAATCTTGAGACCAGCATCTGATGAAGAAAGGATTAAATGTATGAAGATGAAAGAACAATGAATTTTGAGATGTGAGGGACTGGCTGCATTGGTTCTCATGTTTCGTTTTTTTTTCTTCTGGAAACTGGTTCCTGGGTTTAGGCTATAGAAACCACCAAAGGTCATAGCACCCCACCCTCTCATCAAGTCCAGTCATTTTTTTTTCCTTGGAATGAAACAGACAGCTTTATCATTTGGTAATCCTAGTAGCAGAAGTCTTGAGACTATTATTTACTTAAAAAAAAAAAAGTGCCTCTTCTGGTTTTAAGGGAGTAGCTTGCATCAGAGCATACTTCCTGTCTTGAAACAAACAATAAACATTGGATACAATAAAAAGTCAATAAATAAAAATGGCTATTTAAAAGCACTGGAAAAAAAATAAAAGCACTGGAAGGGAACCAAGGCAACCAGAAATAAAAAAAAAAAAAAAAAAAAGAAAGAAAAGAAAAAGAACACTGAGGTAAGCTTGTCTTGCTCTGCAAATTTTGCCCCTTGAGGCACTTGCTGATGAGCAGTTTGAAGGTCAAAATCTAAATACAAGAGACTTAAAGCTTGTTGTAATCTCACCAAGCTAATGATGTAAAATAGGAGTTTACAGATACCCAGGGACTCCTGACTTCACTGGCAATGTTCTGAAGAAAAGGGAACCATGGAGAAGCGAGGCCATCTTTCCAGTTGGCTTTTGCCCTTTTATATTATAAAATGAGTAAGGATCCTACTCTGAAGAACCTCAGCTTGTTTTCTGTGGAAATACCTGGAGCTTCCCAACTCTTTGTTCAGAATTCGCCTCCAGAGACCACCACAGGGGAAAAAGTTCCCGTACAAGCCCTTCCCTTTTGTGTGCGTGTAGTTAGTTCAAGGTGAATTAACCCACCGTGGAAACAACAATAAAAGAAACCCAAGAATCTTGAGACCAGCATCTGATGAAGAAAGGATTAAATGTATGAAGATGAAAGAACAATGAATTTTGAGATGTGAGGGACTGGCTGCATTGGTTCTCATGTTTCGTTTTGTTTTGTTTTTTTTTTCTTCTGGAAACTGGTTCCTGGGTTTAGGCTATAGAAACCACCAAAGGTCATAGCACCCCACCCTCTCATCAAAGTGACTTTAAGGCAGTAGTTAGCAAACTTTTTCTGTAGAGGCTGGTTTAGTCAATACTTTCAGTTTTTTCTGTCACCTAGTCTCTGTCGCAGCTAGCCCGCTCTGCTGTTGTCACAGGAACACAGCCAGAGACGAAAAGTAAATAATGAGAATGGCTGTGTTCTAATACAATTTTATTTAGGGACACTGAAATTTAAATAAATTTCATCTCATCTTCTTGATTCAAAAGTTACTACTTCCTTTTGATATCTTTCTTTTTTCACCATTTAAAGTTTAAAAAAAAAAAAAGGTGATGGGGATTAAGGCGAACACTTGCGGTGATGAGCACCGGGTGTTGTGTGAAACTGTTGAATCACTAGATCATACACTTGTAACTGATATTACACTGTACGTTAACTAACTGGAATTTAAATAAAAACTTTAAAAAGTGAACAAAATATTTTTTAAAATTCCCATTCTTCACAGACTGTACGAACACAGCTGGTGGGTGCATTGACCCATGGCTATAGTCTTCTGACCTCTGTCTTAGGGTCTCAAGTCCTCCCTGATATTCAGGATCCTCGGAGATGCTCTTTCTCTGTAATGAAGGCACTACTGTCGTATGGAATTTCGGGTAAACACTCTGAGGATAATCTGCTCCTGGAGTCGAGTTCAGCGGCTTAATAGCTGCATCAAGGAAGAGAAGATGGCTTGTTAGTTTCATGGTTATTCTCAGGGATGGCTCCGGAAATAACTTGCTTGATTTTTCTCCTTCTTCAGAGTAACGGGCTCGAAACATGAATGAGAAATCTTTTGGAGTGTCACACTGTACTGTCGAGAAGGCAATGTGGAGTGAGACGTGATTTTTGTTTTTGTCGTTGTTGAAATCTTACATTTGTTAATGAATGGCTTCTATTTATGAACAGGTGTAAGACCACTAGATTCCCGCACACATTCGAGGGTGGGACCCTCAGTAGGGAAGTGAGCGACTGGGCTGTCTGGCCGAAACCACAGTAAAAATACTGACATGTATCTTTTCTTTATGAGTTGAACCAGAGAACAGTCTGATAAATGTGAGAATTAAAAAAGAAAGATCAAATGGCAGTAAGATAATATGGACATATGACAGTACGCATCCAACTGTAAGATTGTTGTAGTTCAGAGATTTATGCTAAAGTGAAAAAATAACACAGAAATCTATCCTGTAGAGTATAATAGTGTTTATGCAAATCTTTTTAATGCAAATGGGAAAATGTTAGAAATGAGTTTTAGGTGGACATAAGGATATCCCATTCCAAGGCAAGTTTCAGTTTTGGAAAAGAAAATCAAACCTGATGTTTACAGCAAATTTGGGAAATGGTTTTCTCGCCTTTATCAAAAACGGCTCCTGTTTTCCCCCCGAGAATACTTCCAGTGGAGGCCCGGAGTCTGAGGAATTTCGCTGACATAGAGAACGGTTAGTGGGACAGACTAAGACAACAGCGAGAGGCTGCTTCAGGGAGGGTACTTTGGCAAGAAATGGAGTATTTGAGTGAAAAGACTCTCAGTACTGTCAGTCAGATGACGGTAGACTTGTCCTAGCCTAGCAGCAAGAGAGACTTGTGCAAAGGCCATTAACTGAAAGGACCAGTAGATGGCATAAATAAGTCAGGATAGACTCAGAGGCTCAAGGAAAGGAAAAGGACATTCTGGCAGCTCCTTACTCACGTGTCTAACGCTTCTGTCTGAGCTGGCACTACTTGCCTCTTGGATCCTAGCTCTCTGAGCTATTGTGACTTTAGTTCACATTCAAGAACGATCCCACAAACACGTCCTGAGGGTGTTAGGACCGAAAACTCAATGCAATGACGAGATCAAGAGAATTATATTTACCAGCATTATTTTCCTATACCCCCATGCTCTCTTTCCTTTCCAACCCCTGCTTTTTCTTCTTCCTCTGTTGCTCCCTC
Source organism: Meles meles (assembly GCF_922984935.1). Classification (NCBI taxonomy): domain Eukaryota; kingdom Metazoa; phylum Chordata; class Mammalia; order Carnivora; family Mustelidae; genus Meles; species Meles meles. Next base: position 150,689,765 of record NC_060066.1, on the reverse strand, counting down.
CCTTCCTGCCTTCATGCCTCAGGTGCAAATAGGTGAGCCCCTTATGCTCTGCGGACCATCATCACCAGTCATCAAACCCTCTATTTTTAAACTTTCCCCCTCTTCTTCTTGGACTTCCAAACAGTTGTTCCCCATACGCATTCACGTGCATGTATTGGAGATCTACTCTTGACAGTGTATGTACACGGGTGGCATATGTAGTGTTTTGTACATATTTATATTCTTAGTGTTCACGAATGGCGTTATTTTGTTGATTTTTGGTTTCGCTTTTTTTTTTCACTGAAGGTTTGGTTTCTGAGAAATGTTCAAGTTGCTGCTGCTTTTAATTGCTATCTATGATTATTCCACGGTGTGGACCTACTACATTTTAATTGGCTCTTCTTTTAGTGATGGACAAGGCTGGGCCCTGATTGTTTAGGGGTTATCTTTCATTTGTATCTTTCCTTAGCACATCGTCAGATTTAAGGAAAAAACTACATGTTGTCAAATGGCTTCTAAAAATGTGATAAACAGTGAATCAGACTGAGAAGGCAAGCTGTGTGTTTTAGAAAAGCATTCTGAGTCCAGCACAGATCTGCTCTGCTCCTTTAACGCTACTGCTAGAAGGAATTTCTGATTCTCATTATTCCTAATTTTTACATTTTTTTACTAAATATAAGGAGGAAAATCAAGGAGATATTTATGTTCATTCCATTCTTAAATTTATTTTCTCTCGTTCTAACAGTGGAATCTGAAGAGAGAACAAAAGCGAGAATGTTCTAAAATTAAAATAACTGGTTATTGTTTTATAACCACCATCGTGGCTATTTCTCACCTGACACCTCTCTACATACATAATACTTTTTATGGAAAATGCATATGTGCTCTGCGACATTAAACACCGTTAAAATATTTATGCCGCATGGATGGGCACTATGGTAGAGTAGAAAGACAGTATTTTTTGGTGTAAACCAGGAGTGTCTACACATGAAGGCTGCTATGGATAAATTGTGTCTCCTTAGAATCTGTATTGAAGCCCTCTTCCCCATGTGACTATGTTAAAGATGCGGTACTTAAGAAGGTTATTGATAAATGAGGTCATAAGAATAGAGCCCAGATTCACCAGAATTGGCGCTTCTGTAAGACGAGGGGGCGACGCTAGACCCTCAACCATGTGAGGACATGGCAGGAAGGCCATCTTCTGCCAGCCAGGTTTAGGCTCTCACGGAAACCTGACCTGCTGCCACCCTGATCTCAGCCTTCCAGCCTCCCACCCATCCTATGGTATTTTGTGACGGCAGCCCAAGCTGACTAATGCAAAAACCCAGATAAGTATTTTAGGCTTGGGCCCCAGGACCAGCATAACAAAGCTTTTTCTGGAATGCCTTTCTGAGCTTTGCGCAGTGGCAGTATCATAGCCAATGAGGTTTATCCGAGGCGCGATTATTGCTAATTGGAATGCCTTTCTGAGATGGTGACAGTTGGCTGAGAAATCAATCATGAGCGGGATATTATGCAAAATTCAAGGTGTTCCTGGCAGAGCAAACAGTAGGTGAGAAGTTCTCAAGGTGGGAGGTGGTCTCCAGCTGGTGGGGGGCAAGGTATGCTCAGGACAACTGGACCCAGTGTGTCTGGCTTAGAGTGTGAAAGTATGAGACATGTGGAAAAAAGGAAAGAGAATGAGGAAGGTAAAGTCATGGTGAGAAGATGGAAAGAAATTTGGTTTTCTCATAAGGGTTGTGGGAAGATTTCAAGTGTGTGCACGTGTGTTCTGTGTTTAATTTTGTATTTCTTTTGGACACTTTAAAGCCTGGGAGTAACTTGATCTGATTTATGGTTTTTTTTCAAAATTACTTTGGCTTTTAAATGGAATAGAACGTGGGTGCCCAGTTGGGAGTCATTTGTAAACATGTAGCGTTGGTGCTGGAAAGAGTGGGTAGATTTCAGGTTTTATTTCCGTGTGGAATCATCAAGATTTGTGGATGGGTTACAAATGGAAAGCAAGAAAAAGACAGGATGACACACCATGTTTTGGTTTCAACAACTCTAAGAAGGATGCTGCAATTTGCTAAGATGGAAAAAAATAGCAAAAGAATAATCTTTTCCTAAAGAGAAGAAGGCAAGAGTTTATTTTGGGAATATTGCATATAGGATGTTATTAGAAATGCATAGAATTTTGAGTAGGTAGTTATGCACAAATCCACATCTAAGTTGAGAAGGGGGGTTGGTGTGTTGTCTTCAGCATAGAGATGGAAGAAAAGCCACAGGACTGAACAAAAGCTCCCAGGCGTCAGTGAGCAGGGAAAAGAGAAGAGGGGGCTCAGGACTGACCCTTGGGACATTTAGAGGCTGAGCAAGGAGAAGGACTCATCAAAGGGCACCAAGAAGAAGCCTCTGGGAAAGTAGGAAGAAAATTTACCTCAGGATAGCAGTTACTGTAGAAATGAAGATCAGAGAGGATTTCAAGGAGAAAAGAGAGGTTAGTAGTTTTGGATGCTGATGAGAGGTTACGAAGGATGAAGACTGAGCGTGACCATTGGGTTTGTCAATGATGGCTGCCCACGGAAGCGACAAGAGCAGTTTCTCTAACAGGAGGGGAGAGAAGCCCTAATGAAGAGTGTTGAGGAGAGAATAAGAGTATGAAATTGGAGATTCAGAAGGAAAAGAGCACATGAACCGAAGTTGCCTCATAAAGATGATCTCTGCTGCTTACTAACTGAACCATCTGGGAAAAAATCACTTAATGTCTTTGAATCTCATTGTGTTTCTCTGTAAACTGAGTCTAAAATAGCACACACAGGTTTTGAAAGAGGGTTAAATGAAATAATGCAGGAAAGTGCAAAATGCAAGCATAGACTTTACATCCATTGATTTTTGCCTCTCACATTCTAGTCATTCGATCTACCCTCTTCTTCAGGAAAAGAAGGTCTCCAATGTAGACAGTCACAGCTGGCTTTTCCAAGAGCCAGGGAACACTGGTGTTGTGAATACTAAAACACCTAAAAAGAAAAAAAAAAAAAGATTCTGCTGCTCTGGTTTCCTCACCTGTGCACGATGTGCACGAAGCATAAAGACCTCCATCTCGGTTCCTGGAGGCCACCCACATGGGAGAGCAAGAGGATGTTTGGATCAGATCCTGAAAACGCTCCTTGGGATCTGTCCAATGTTTCTGATCTGAGGTCCAGGCACATGTAAGGTGTATGTGCCTCGGGACTGAGTGATGATAGAACACTGATAAGCCAAAGATGATGCACTTTTCCCCCAGAAAGCAAGATTTGGTGCTGAGAGGTTCTAGGAGCCCCGTTTTGTGTTCCTCTTTAATTGCATTACACGTGCACTTACACTCATAATAGAAAATTGGGCTGAAAGAGTTGGTGAATGGCTCTCCTCCATCTTCAACAGTATTTCTTTCCCCAGGAGATTTCAGTTTCATTGCAGGCCACACTAGTACCCACAATCAAAGGAGAGTGAGTTATTCCAACTGAGAGACTTGCCACATTCAATTTGCCTTCTTTTAAGCATGTGTCCTTATTTGTGTCTACTTCCCCACCCCTGCACCTGTCACTAGGAAAAAAATAGTCTCCTTAAGTTTCATAGTTAAAAAATGCTTTACTGATTAAAATATTTATGTAATAACAATAATAATAACTAATTACATCCAGCTTGATGAGTTTTATATCACGTTTCAGCCAAATAGGGCTCAAAACAGCTGAGCTATTAAATCCTGATAAGTGATAATGGAAAAGACTGCTCAGCCTTAACTATAGTGAAGCTACCAGCAGCGCTATAATTATAATTTCCTCTTTCATTAAGGGCCATAATTTGCCATTGATTTTTATGTAAAACCCTATCGCCTTCAATGGGAATTCCTTACATACAGCAAAGGGGAAAATATGGCTTTTGTTAGTTCCTTGAATGTTCCTAAAACATTTAAACTCTAATTCTTTACATAGTGATGGAATCATCCTCTACTTTCTATTTTATTTTCTGTAAAAAGTATACATAAAGCTACCACAATTCTGCTTAGACTGTTTACAGCATTTGGAAAAATTTGGCACGGGATCATATTTTCAAGAGAACAATAACACAAGTTGTGTCTGAGGTTTGATATAAGTTCAAGAGAACAATTGTCATAGAATCAACAGAATCCCTTGACTCATACTTCATCCACCTTTCACCGTTTTATTGTTTTTTTTATTTGTGTGTGCGTGCGTGTGCATGCCCATGTGTGTGTTGATAGTGTCTGAAGTCTATGAACTTCCTGAGATATGTTCCCATGGGATATGAGATATCATGCGAAGGAGGTGAATTCCCTTTTCCTCCCAAATATCTACTCACCATTCCAGTTACCCCACCTCCCACACTCTCCACCTCCTTCTCCACTTATGCGCACAGTCTCTTGCACCTAGATGCCTTCTGTTACAGGGCACAACCACTTGCCAGAATTCACTTGCCATTAAAGCAGTAGAGTTGGAAAATGGTAACTTACTAGATCTCTTATCAGTATTCCTCGTGTCTTCCTCCCTCCCGAACCCACCCTCCCTCCCTCCCACCCTTCCTTCCTTCCTTTTTTCCCTCTTCTTTTCCCCTGCTAAGGGCTTGATGCTCCCTAATGAGAAGTTAGGACACTCCTGCCTTGTTAGTTAAAGCAAAAGTGTGAATAATTTTCATGTGGGAGGGAGCACCCGGCTCCCATGCTAACTGAGCCTCCTGTGAGAAGGTCCTGGGAGGATGGTTGCCTGTGGATTCTACGTTTAGGAGTGGAGCTAACTCTGGGCTGGTGCACAGTGTTGGTGGGGAGGGGGGACATGAATCATGGTTCTCCTTTGCTTATTATTTTCTAAAACAAAGTATGCTCCAGCAGTTCACGGTAAAAGTGGTCTCCTGAGTCAGCATCCGTCTGGGCATGCCTCGAGAGTTTAGCTCTGCCACTCTCTCACCAGGCGAATGGGGACAAGTCACCCAACCAGGCTGGGCAAAGTACCTGTTACAAGCTGAAGGTTAAGAATCAAATGGCACTAAGTCCTCTATTACCGGTTATTGGTGCTTAACAAACCAATCCAAAATTCAGATATCGAACAGTAATTGATTCCTGCCTATGTGCCCATTTGGACTATGGGGGGTAAATAGATCTAGGGAGAGTACAACTGGGCGGTTCTGCTTCAGATGGCAGATCCAGCTGAAACTGCTTTGAGGGCCGAGCTCAGCTCTGCTCTGCCTGTGAAAATTCTGGGCCCAGGCTGAGGGGGCAGGAGCTAACCTGAGGAAGCTCTCCTTATGGTGGTATCAAAGGCACAAAGTAAAGCCCCTGCCAAGGCTCATTTTGTGTCAGGTCTGCTAACATCCCTTCGGTCAAAGTAAGCTGTGGGACTTTTTTCTGAAGTGATGGTATAGTAGAGAAGTATATTTCTTTTCTCTTTTTTTAAGATTTTATTTATTTATTTGACAGAAAGATCGCAAATCTCTCTGTCAAATAAAGGCAGAGGCTTTAACCCACTGAACCACCCAGGCACCCCAGGAAGTATATTTCTTCCATGGAGGTGGGGTAGGGAGGAAGAGTATTGTGCAGAATAAGATTATAAGCGGAATTATTTTTTCTAGATACGTATGTTTCCATTTTATGTGTTGGTATTTCCAGAAAGGAGGGGTTCAACAGAATGCATTTGGGGGGCAATTTTTTTAATTGTGGAGATGAGGTTCTAGGGATAAAACAAAGCTTTGAAGTTGCTAATCAAGTACACCATGAAAAACTTTTTTATGTTGATTTTATTGTATCTGTGTTTAAAAAAAAATCCATCAATTGACTTGTTAATATTTATGGGCTGAGTGAAACTCGAGGTGCAATGCCATTGGGGTTCAGAGAGGATACACACATGGCAAGAAATTTGAGGTAGAGTCTCTGAGGGAAACATTACTATCCCATTTTATGTATGGTGTCTAATTAGAAATAGTAGCACAGCAGATATTAATTTGCCCAGAATATATAATCATGTGTGCAAAAATACAACTTCCTTTTCCTATAACTGAACTTAATTTCCATTTCAAGCCATCTTCCCATCCAAAGGCATGAAAGGTGTTTTTTTTTCCCCTCCTTACACTTGCAGGTATTGAATTTCAGTCAAATTCAGGGATTCTTCTTTTGGGGAAGGGTCGTTTCAGGTTTAAACTAAAAGGAAATCAAGATGTTCTCCCTCCTCCTTATTCTCTTTGAGGATAATTCTCAGTCCCAGAGCAATGACCCAGCGCTGTGGTATCAGTGAGCTGACTGGTCTGTCCTTTGCTGTGTCCAGTGAGGTCGTCAGACCACCTGTGGGGCCGTCACAGGGTGTCTTCCCTTTATGCCATCAGAGTTTGGAAGTCAAGTGTATAATATTAGACTGTAGATAAAATCTCACTTCTCAATTCTGAGGATCCTTGGGTGTACCTTGTTTCTGGAAACTCATGCCATGCTGGAGATATGAAAAGCAAAAGCAAACAAAAAATGTGGGCAATTCTTGGCATCCTGTCAGGGCATGGTGAAGCCCTGTGAGGAGGGCTTAGAGGGTTTCTCATAGGGATCTCTGTGTAGATGCCCTCTCTTCTCTGTTGGGCTATTCCCCATGACTCCAGAAAGGTAATGAGTCACCTACCTCCCGGTCTGCAGATCCCTCGATTTATCGTGGCCCTTGATTATTCCTCCTCCCCAGGAACTGACTCTAAGGCTACAGGTGGGCCTTAGGCCAGTGGGCCACTAACTAATTCTTCTTTCTTGCAAGCTTGGATGATCTTTATTAAGTGGGCCACAGTTTCCGAGGAGAGAGTGTTTTCCCATGTTATTTTAAATATTTCTACTCTTTCCCATGAATTTACCAAATGACCTGGCTCTTTTTGATCTTTGAGGCTGAGAATGGGACATCTTTCTTCACCAATCCTACTCACCCTAGAGGTGATGAACTGCCCTAAGGAAAGCTGATCACAGGGCAAAAAGGAAGGAAGAGGACAACATGCCAGTCAGTTTATCTTCCTATATCATGCCATCTCAGCAGTCTTAGGAAATGAGAAAATAGACTTTAACAACAGTCATGTTTTGGAATGGTAAGACTCCTCAGTGTTTTTGAGTATTTTCTCAACCTCATCTCATTTAATTCTCACAGGCGGCTCTCTGGGCTGGAGCTGATTGGCAGCTGTGGAAGTGTGGCTAAGCTCTATTACCTAATGAGCTGTGTCTCCTGGGACTGTTGCTTTCACAGGGCAGGGAATCTGGGTACACGAGCAGCTGGAACCACCTTGGAGAAAATGCTGTATCTTTTCATGCATAATCCTTTTTTTTTTTAATTCATAAATTTGAAATTGCTAAATAGCAGTGGATATTTATTGAGGCTTTGCCAGACATACTTAAAGATGATTCTATTCATAGGGATTTAGCCTCTCAGAAAACTTCAAGGATTCAACCTAAAAGGCAGAGCTATGTAAGCTCACAAGCATACAATTCTGTCTTCACCTTCCTCTTGCCCACTCTGTTGGCTCTTAAAGTTGGGTGTCCTCAGTGAGCCTAAACCTAGGTTCAGCCTCCTGTATAAGTACGGAGACTAAAAAGCGTGCAAGGAAAACTGAAAGAAAAATTTTGCTTTGTACTGTAAACAATTATTAGGACACGAGCCCATCTGATGTTCACAGAATGGGAAGCAAAGTCATTCTCTTGTTACAGACTGGTGTCTGATAAAGTCTAATTCAAATCCTGTCCCCACAATGTATTTAAACCATGTGACCTCAAGCATTCTGTGACTCAGTTCATTCATCTCTAAAATGGGAATTATAAAAACAACTACTTCATTATTTTGTTACGATGTAACGAAACTTTCTGTGGCTCAGTTCACTCTTCTCTAAAACGGGAATAATAAAAACAAGTACTTCATTGTTTTGTTACGATTAAGTGAATAAATATAGGAGCTAGACCATTTACGGGTTTAGAGAAAATATGGCCTTGTATTGCTATGGTATAACTCCTTATAAAGGAATTGGGACAATTTCTTATTTTCCTTTCTTTCTTCCTTCCTTCCCTGCCCTCTTCCTTTCTTTCTTCCTTCCCTCCCCTGTTCCCTCCTTTATTTGAAACTACCATTTTCTATAATTTTTCTGATCAACAAAGACTGTTTTGGTTGGCCCAGTGTTCCGCCACTGCCAATATTACCGATATTTCTTAATTTTTTTAGAGTATTTTAAAAAAAAATATTTTATTTATTTATTTAATAGACAGAGATCAAAAGTAGGCAGAGAGGCAGGCAGAGTGAAAGAGGAGGAAGCAGGCTCCCCGCTGAGCAGAGAGCCCCATGTGGGGCTCGATTCCAGGACCCTGAGAACATGACCTGAGCCGAAGGCAGAGGCTTTAACCCACTGAGCCACCCAGGCATCCCGCAATATTTCTTAATTTTATTTCTATATTTTTAAAAATAACCTTTTTATTTTGGAATTAAATTTAGACTTAGAGGAAGTATGTAAATATAGTAAAAAGGGTGTCCCATATACCCATTACCCATTTTCCCTTAATGTCTTACCTAATCATGGGACTTTTGTTCAAACTCAGAGATTAACATTGGTATATTACTATTAACTAAACTAAAAACTCTATTTGGAGTCCACCAGTTTTTTCTGTCAGTGTCATTTTTCTATGTCAGGATTCAATGCAAGATATTGGATTGTATTTAGTTATTTCTATTTTTTAAAGAAAATATATATTCATAAAATATAAATCTTGGGAAAAAATGAAACCAACCACCATTGATTTGTTTATAACACACTGATTTTGATAAATTAAGCAAAAGTGGCAAGAAATTAGAAAGTTTTGATTCTTAGGTCCCATTAATATGACTGTATTCTGTATGAATAATGTCCTAACCCACTTTGCTATTTCTAAAATTGCTTGAGAAAATAAGTAGAGTGAGGCCAGAAACTATGATTATTTACTCAGTCAGGATCCTTTAAGGTAACTGTCAGGAAAGATACGATACACATTATAAATGTCATTAATTATGTACAGTCTTTTAAGTGTTTGGATTTTAGTTTAATTGGGATAAATGCTACTTAGTTTTAATTTGTATAAGAATAATGCAAATAATATACAAATTATCTTGTTAGATCATAGTTTGACATTCACTTAATTTTTATTACTTAAATGGTAAAGTTATTCAATTTTTTTGCTTAAATTTGGTCATATAAAAATAAAGAGATAGATGTAGATGGTCTTGAAGGCTCAGTTAATCCTGGAAATCCCCTATGTTTTATTTTATTGTATGTTTTGAGTTATATTTTCCATATTTTATTTATTTCATATTTCATTTCACAGTAAATCATGCATGGCTTAAGTCTGCTAAATATTTTTCTTGAATTCTCTTGGAAAAATAAGTTCTTTTGGAGGTCTTAACACACTTTGTTTATCTATAGAGCATTACATTTGTCCATAGATTTGACCATTTGGTTTCAATAGGTGCTGGTAAATTTAAGGTTTGCTTTTTTGAGCCTTAAGAGGAGCGCTCAGCTCAAGGATAGATGAGGAAGTGTGGCTTGGAAATGATGCTTCTACACAAAGACAACATGTACGGCTCACCTCAGAGTCTCACAAGAACCTCAGCAGTATCTCTGGGCCTCATCTTCTAGTCTCAGTATAAATACCAAAGAGTGTCATTGAGAAGCCACAGCTTTGGCTAATGAAAGTTTAAACTCCTTCTGTGCTTTATCCCATTTTTTCTCCTTTAACCGTAAGTATGTACTTGTATTTTTAGGGAGGTCCCTTGAAAGCACCCCTTATGGCCCACAAAGTGGCATTTTTGGTCCACCATCCATCATCCTCCATAAAAGCCTGATGAACTTGAAGGTTTTAGTTGAGACCCTCCTCAGATTTGTATGTGACCTGGAAGTATGTCACATGCAGAGAGGGCTTGCTGTAGTCCTTTCAGGACTTTCATTCTGCCACAGAGTATATTACATGAAATTTCTGCTTACTACATTTTGTTTGAGTTTTCAACTGGTTCTGGAGATATAAACTGAGTCATGTTTTCCCGAGGGGGTGATGGATCCAAGAGTGATCCTCTGGGCTTGGAGAGCTATACTGCAGCGTTTTAGAATCTGTCATTTATAAAGAGTATAAATCCTTCCACTTATTTTTGAAAAGTGGTTTTAGAAATGAGTCTGGTGTTTGGGACTGAATGCAGTTTTGAAAATTATATTTTAGCTTCATTCTGGCTGGCTGGGATTTGTCTAAACATGCATATTTTTCTACAACATGTCCCATATCTGACAAGAAAGGTGAACAACTCTGATTGCTATCATTATAGGATATTTTTATAGTCTGTCTGTGAAATGGAAGTAGTTGTAAGTTAACTGATATTATAATACACTTGTTTAATGCATAGCACGTGGTTAGATTCTGTCCCACAAGAAAGACTAGCCATTTTACCATCCTTGTTGTTGAACATATGGTATGGTTTTTCTGTCACCAAACATGGTATCTGGTCGTGGTAGAGTGGCCTGCAAACCCTCTGCCACAGGGCAGAAATCTGTGTTTTCCACTGCCCTGGTATGTTTTCCTGTCCATCAGTTCTCTGTAGGTTTCTAGATGTTCTTCAACTTCCTCTGGATTTTCTCACCTCCATAGTTGGCTCACTTCACTTCCTCCTTCTGGAATGTCCATGTCTGCCATCACAGCTCTGACATGTTGCCCGTGGTTCAGGGTTGCACTGACCTGCCACCCCCATGAAGCATGAGCAGCGTCCAGCAGGCCTCTGACAAGTTGCGGCTACTGAACACGTGCTCATTCTCTCCTTCCTTCTTCTTTTCTTTGTTCCATTGTATCCTCCCAGTCCAAAGGACATTTTTCCTTTTCAAGCGTCTCATATTTTAATAGCGGCAGAACAATGACTCTCCCAGTTTAATTTTGTTTCTTCTAGCCTAGAACACACTCGCTGGAAGGAACCATCCTTTGTTTATGGTCTCTCACGGGGCCTGACGCTGAAGTCTCTGCTGTTCTCCTTGCACACAAACTTTCCTCCTTTGACAGCAGATTCATGCTGGTTTGTTTGGTCACCTCTTTGTATCTGGGCTAGTCCTGCGGGGCACAGGTCTTCTTCTACAGATGGTAAGCTCCTCGAGAGCAGGTTTCATGCCAAGTCATTTTATCCTTGAAAGTACAAGAACAGTACTTTCACAGTTCCATATAAAATGACATTTACTGTCCACTTTTTAGAAGTTTTTATTTTTATTTATTTGTTTGTTTGTTTATTTATGTTAATCCCTATTTCCAATATGGGGCTTGAACTCGTGACTCCAAGATCAAGAGTTGCATGCTCCTCTGACTGAGCCAGCCAGTTGCCCTTAACTGTCCACTTTTTAGAAGAGGAATATATCTCATTAGATTAGAAACAGAGAGAGAATGGGTTGGGGGGGGTTGTCATGTAACTTATATCACATTCTAAACTTGGATGAGAGGAGACTGGTGATGTTGATAAGGTAGGGAGAAATTAGCAAAGATTTGGAATATTTGTTTCAGAAAAAAATTGATAATTCTGTTATCATTGGTTTAAACTCTGTTTCTGAGTTGCATGTCAGTTGTGTTTATATTTTTCCAGTCACTGAGGCTTTTCCTGTTTCCATTTTAGTGTGTCACAAAATTTAGGGCTCCTTAAAAGATTAAGAAGTGGAAGCACCATGGGATAAACAGAAATATTGGCTTCACTTATAATTTTTTTTTAAGATTTTATTTATTTGAGACAGAGTGGGAGAGAGAGCACAAGTGGGGGGAGGGGCAGAAGGAGAGGGAGAAGCAGACCCCCTGGTGAGCAGGGAGCCCTAGATGGGGCTTGATCCCAGGACCCCAAGATCATGACCAGAGCAGAAGGCAGACGCTTAATCGAATGAACCGCCCAAGTGCCCCTACTTATAAGTTTTTACTTCATTTTTTAAACTTAGAAAAATTTTTAGTCAGTTTATTTAGATTAAAAAAAAATTACCCATTTCTTCACCTAGCTTCTTGCAGCCACCTCTATATTTATGAGATTAGGTTTTTGCTTTTTTGGTGATTCCACATATAAGAGAGACATATGGTATTTGTCTTTGACTTATTTCACTTAGCATAATGACCTTGAGGGCAATCCATGGTGTCACAAATGGCAAGACTTCATTCTTTTTTATGGCTGAATAATATTCCATTATATATGTATGTATATATATGACCATAGTTTATCCATTCATGCATCAATAGACACTGCGGTTGGTTCTGTATCTTGGCCTATTGTAAGTAATGCTGCAGTGGACATGGGGGGTGCATTTATCTTTTTGAATTAGTGTTTTTCTTTTCTTCAGATAGGTATATAGAAGTAGAATTGCTGGATTATATGGTAGTTCTATTTTTAGTATTTTGAGGAAATTCCGTACTGTTTTTCATAGCAGTTGCACAAATTTACATTCCTGACAACAGTGCACAAGGGTTTTCTTTTCTCCACAGTCTTGCTCACACTAGTTATTTCTAGTCTTTTTGATAATAACCATTCTAGCAGGTGTGAGATGACATCTCATTGTGGGTTTGATTTGCTTTGCCTGATGATGAGTGATGCTGTGCATCTTTTCATGTACTGGTTGGTCATGTTGTATATGTCTTCTTTGAAAAGATGTTTATTCATCTTATCCTTATTTTTAATTTTTTTTTTTTTTTGCTTTTGAGTTGTATGAGTTCTTTATGTATTTTGGATATTGATCTCTTATCAGTTAATTGGCTTGAAAATATTTTCTTCCAGTCAGTAAGTTACCTTTTTATTTTGTTGATGGTTCTCTTTGCTGTGCAGAAGCTTTTAGTTTGATGCAGTCCCATTTACTTACTTTTGCTTTTTTTTGTTTTATTTTTGGTGTCAGATTAAAAAAATCATCGTCAAGACCTATGCCAGGGAGCTTATCACCTATCTTCTAGGAGTTTTATAGTTTAAGGTCTTTCATTCAAGTCTTTAATCCACTTAAAATTAATTTTTGTGTATGGAATAAGATAATGTTCCAGTTTCACTCCTTAGTATGAGACTGACACGCTGCCTACTGCGCTAAGAAGGTACTTCACTCCTTAGTATGTAGCGGTCCATTTCCCCAACATCATTTATTGAAGAGACTCTCCTTTTCACATTGTACATTCCTGCTTCTTTGTCACAAATTAATTGACCATATATGTGTGGGTTGATTTCTTATTCTGTTTCATTGATACTTGTGTCTGTTTTTATGCCAGTACTATGCTAATAGTTACTCTAGCATTGTAATATAGTTTGAAATCAGGGAGTGTGATGTCTCCAGCTTTGTTCTTTTTTCTCAAGATTGCGTTGGCTGTTTGGGGTCTTTTATAGTTCCATATACACTTAATCTTAGGATCGTTTGTTCTGTTTCTGTGAAAAATACTGTTGGAATTTTGATAGGGATTGAATTGAATCTGTAGATTGCTTTGAGCAGCATAGGCATTTTAATAATATGAATTCTTCCAATCCATGACTACAGAACATCTTTCCTTTTATTTGTGTCTTCTTCAATTCCTTGCATTAATGTCTTGTAGTTTTCAGTATATAGGTTTTCACCTCCCTGGTTAAATTTATTATTAGGTATTTTATTATTTTTGATGCAATTATAAATGGGATTGTTTTCTTAATTCCTCATTCTCATAGTGTGATTGTTTTCTTAATTCCTCATTCTCATAGTATTAGGTATTTTATTATTTTTGATGCAATTATAAATGGGATTGTTTTCTTAATTCCTCATTCTCATAGTGTAAAGAAACAAAACAGACTTTGTGTATTGATTTTGTATGCTACAACTTTGATGAATGTGTTTATCAATTCTAATAGTAAAGATGGAGTCTTTAGGGTAGGTGTTTATATATAATATCATGTCATCTGCAAATATTGACAGTTATATTTCTTTCTTTCCAATTTGGATATCTTTTGTATCTTTTTTCTTGCAAATTGCTCTGTATAGGACTTCCAATGTTAAGTTACATGAAAGTGAAAAGAGTGGACATTCTTGTGTCCCTGATCTTAGAGGAAAAGCTTTCAGCTTTCCACCAAAGAATATGATGTTATCTTGGACTTGTCATATATGGCCTTTATTATATAGAGGTTCATTCCTTCTATACTTAATTAGTTGAGATTTATTATTTAAATGGAAGTTGAATTTTGTCAAATGGTTTTTCTACATCTATTGAGATGACCATACAATTTTTATTCTTCATTTTGTTAATGTGGCACACCATATTGACTGATCTGTGGATGTTAAACCATCCTTGCATTCCTGAACTAAGTCCCAGTTGATCATGGTATATGATCCTTTTAGCATATTGTTGAATTTAATTTGCTAACATTTTGCTGAAGACTATGCATGTGCTCATCATTGATATTGGTGTGTAAGTTTCCTTTTTGTGGTATCCCTGTCTGGTTTTGGTATCAGGATAATGCTGGCCTCATAAAATGAGTTTATGAGAGTTCTTCCCTCTACTATTTTAGAAGAGTTTGAGAAGGATTGGTGTTAATTCTTCCTTAAATGTTTTGTAGAACTCACTAGTAAAGTTGTCTGGTCCTGGACTTTTGCTGTTGTTGTTGGGAGGTTTTTGATTACTGATTTCAATCTCCTTGCTAGCAATTGGTCTGCTCAGATTTTCCATTTCATCATGCTTCAGTCTACGTTTCTAGGAATTAATCATTTTGTCTAGGTTGTCCAAATTGTTGCCATATAATTATCTATATTAGTCTCTTAAAACCCTTGGAATTTCTGAGGCATCAGTGTAAAATCTCTCTTTCATTTCTGATGTTATTTAGTTGGGTCATTTCTTTTTCTCATGGTGAGTCTAGGCAAACTCTTATCAATTTTGTTTACCTTTTCAGAGAACTAGCTCTTAACTTCATTGATTTTATTTACTGTCTTTTAAATCTCTATTTCATATATTTCTGCTCTATGTTATTTCCTCCCTTCTAACTTTGGGTTTTGTTTTTTTACTAGTTCCTTGAGGTATGATGTTAGGTTTTTTACTTGAGACAGACTTTTTGTTTGTTTGTTTCTGAGGTAGGCATTTATTGCTATAAACTTACCTCCTAGAACTACTTTTGCAGCATCTCATAAATTTTGGTATACTATGTTTCCATTTTTCTTTGCCTCAAGGTATTTTTTGATTTCATTTTTGAGAAATCACAGAATATATTTATTATATATTGAAAATATATTTATACATTGATATATTTCTTTAGAAATAGCAACTCCATGAAACAGGTAAGACCTGTGGCTCAGTAGGGTTTAATGGTTCATCCATGTCACCTAGTGAACAAGTTGTAGGCTCACAGGCAAAATAAGATCTTACAAGACCAGTGTGCTCCCCACTCCATGATGAACTTCTTTGTGAAATACCCTAAGAATGGGAAACTACACATGCAGCTCCTTAGAAGTGGAAAAAGGTATTATTTAAAAAATCAAAAGGAGCTCTGGAATAGTCACTCACTCTATAGCATTATTTTGCTTCATTTTCCCCAGGATGAGAACTACTAGAATTGTTTTATTGTTGATAAGATTGTTTCTATGATTCTCTTTATTTTGAAAAAATAATCTTTCATCTAACTAAATTTTTGGCAGTCTGTGACCAAAGTAAAGACATCATATGACTAATCTTTTTGGAATGGGAAGTTGAAGATCAGATAAAATTAAATGTCTTTGACACTATCACCCAAGAGACCAGTGCTTCACTACTGATGAGACGGTAAGTCCCTGAGTTTAGTCCTGTGTACATTCTTAACCCACTACTAATGCTCATCTACTTAGCATGCTTCTTGTCTGGCCTCAGTGCCCTAGTTGCAAAGCAGTAAACGGCTAACTGCTTTTTCTTTCACCTTCCTCGAAGGTCAAAATAGTGGTGCCTTCCTATTACTGGGAAGACTAAGATGTAGCTGTATTTTCAAATGCCCACTGTTGTGGCCATCATTTTTCACAAAAGCAAATGAAGATTTAAATTCTGAGGCTTGTGGGGTTGTGCTTGGGTTTCATTATGGCTGGTGTGCTGATGCATCCTTTCAATCTGTCTTTCTTCTAAAGATGTGCAGTCCATCACAAAGCAATGGCACTAATGAGCCTTCTAAACAACCAGGATCACACTTTCTAATAAGGATTGGAAAATGAGAACTACAATGTCTTGCCTGTCAGAGAGAAAAAGGAATGTGAGAGATATACAAAGTTCTGCCTGTGTAAATTGGTATTTGCCTTTCCAAATGACATGTTTGCTCGTAAGGTATACAAAGATGTCTTAGCAGGTATTGGAGAGAGCCTTAGGGTCTGCTGGTGTGCAGCAAGTAATCAAAAAAATCTGAACTTGGGGTGGGGCGAAGTGACGGTGGGAAGAAATAAAAGCTGTTGCATATTGTTTTGTCTTTCTAAAGTTTCCTTTATGCCCATAGTGATAAACCCTAAAACTGACTGTGAGAACACTACCAACGTTTCAGACATTTTATAGGCTCTGCCTAACTATATAGTAGAATGAATCACAGTTGACTTAACCTGATAATTAATTGTTTTGCAATAGAAAAGGGCTTTAAAAATACAGAGATATGAGGATACCCAGCAGTTTTGGGGTCATTTGTCCAGATGAAAAATAGTAGATAAGTGGGGACCACATTGCCAGCATCCAATCTAATCTTCATTCTGAAGACCATCTTGATCTTAGCTTAGGAAATGCTTTGGGCAAATTTTGTTGGAGAAATGTGATTTGGATGCCAAACTCCTCATACAGTGGATACGGGTTATTCAATCTGACAAATGGAGAAGAATATTTAAAGAAACAAACACAGAGTCAAATTCCTTTAGAGATTAGGAACTAGCATTATGTCCATTTACTAATAATCAAAAAATGGTCTTTGTAGCACAGAAAGTCCCTGAAAGCTTTAGGGTAACTCTAACCAGTCTCAATTGCTAATTTGTATTATACTTTGAGATTAGTTCTTGGGTTAGGAGTAAAAAGGTTGCAATTTTTTTTCTCTTCTATGCTGGGAAACATGAAAGACCAAAAACAAACAAACAAACAAACAAACAAAAAACCCCAGTATTTTTAGTAGGCTAAATATGAAATACTTCATACAATGAAATATTAAAGGTACCCATTTCTTGTTTCTTTTCATCTGAGCATGATTTAAAAAGGGGATAATGTGATTATATTTTTGAAAAGGAGGGAGCAGAATTTCTGGGTAATCTCATGCTCAGCTTGATTGCTTTATTGATAAGAAAGGAGGACGTGTGAATGTATATTTTATGAGTAATGCATTTATTAAGCACAGACGGTACATAATACATTAGGCTTTATGTGAATTGCATTGGATTTATTTTTCTTTTAGAGCATATTTAAAAATGTTTTACTGCATCTATTATAACCCCTTTATAGCTAGGGTGTTACTCCATGGTAATAGTGGTTTAGCATTTTAGAGCAACTTCTAAGATGCTATCCAAGGGGAAAAAAGGTCGTTCAGGCATGCATAATCAATAACCAACATCTCTGGTCTGTCCATTTTCCCTGTTCCTTGAACAATGCATCTTTTCCTTTTGTAATCTTCTAGTCAGTCAAGTTTACTGACAAATCTGTGAAGAAAGTGGAATGATTATAAATTAATAGTAGGAGAAATAAACAGATCTAAAAATAGTTTGCAGAGGTAGAGCCGCATGTCTTAGTCCGACAGAAGTAGCGTGAAGCTTGAGAGTGTGTCATACTCTCTGACAAAGTGAAGCCTACTCCTGATTGCTCTTTGTTGAGAACGAACAACCTCCTGCAGACAACTGGAGTTGGCTTCCACAGCCAGCCTCGGAAAGGAGACCGTTGTGGAAATTATGCGCCAGCCACCTGTTTTCCCTTAATCACTGCCTGCATATTAGCTAATATATTAGCTCTAAATTTATCTTAAGTTCATTCATAAGGATAAAACCTTTGGAGCTTTTTCAGAGTTTTATAAACTTCTTTTTTTTTTTTTTTGTTTTGTTTTTTAAAGATTTTGTTTATTTATTGGACAGACAGAGATCACAAGTAGGCAGAGAGACAAGCAGAGAGAGAGGAGGAAGCAGGTTCCCCCTGAGCAGAGAGCCCAATGTGGGGCTCAATCCCATGACCCTGGGATCATGACCTGAGCCAAAGGCAGAGGCTTTAACCCACTGAGCCACTCAGGTGCCCCGAGAGGTCAAGTTTTGAACTCATCTTTTTTTCTTTTCCGTTCTTTTCTTTTCCCGTTTGGCCTCTGCCTGCCTCCGCCTTCATCTCAGGGGGAGGGGGCAAGTCAGGTGTGCTCCATTTTCTTTCTTTCTTTTTTTTTTTTTAAAGATTTTATTGATTTATCTGACAGAGAGATCACAAGTAGGCAGAGAGGCCGGCAGAGAGAGAGGAGGAAGCAGGCTCCCTGCGGAGCAGAGAGCCCGATGCGGGACTCGATCCCAGGACCCCGAGATCATGACCTGAGCCGAAGGCAGCGGCTTCATCCACGGAGCCATCCAGGCGCCCCAGGTGCGCTCCATTTTCGTCTGTCCTTCTCGCTCTGGGCCATCCACTGGGTCCCTCTAATTAAAATTTTCCCTATATTCTCAAATCTGCCATCGCATTTGTCAGTTTTAGCATTAACCTGACCACATGGCTTTATCATCTGCAGCATGAATAAGCCATATCCTTTAATGCTGAAATAATCTAAATGGAATAATATGATTCATCCTCCCAGTAAAAATTTTCAGCTGTTTGGAGATTTATCATGGTGTAGAGATGAGTATTAGAGCCTCCATTTGGATTAAGTTTGCATAACTAGAATGTGCAAAGCTTTCCTAATTTTTTTCCTGGCTTTGCTATTTATGAGCAATATATTGCATATGAAGAAAGTTTAAAACTGTTTAAAACAGTCCAAATTACACTGTAGATTTGGGTTGGGACTCTCAGCATCATCTGTTTGCCAAATCAAGCAATATTAAGGTCGTCTTAGAATTATACTTTTCTGATCAATCTAACCCCAAAGTTTCAAACACATAAAGTGTCATACATGTTATCCCAATGGTGTCTGTTATATACAATTTGAGATAAAGAAAGAGATGTTGGAGTCAGATGTCTGACTGCAAGATTCTGAATTAATCTCATTCATCTGCTCTTCTTCCCTACTGTTCTTTAGTGTACATTCTTTCCAAGGTTAGCATTATGTTTTGTGCATATTTGATTTGATTGGCAGGGGAGTCCATGTCATCATTGAGAAAGGAAAGATATTGGCTATTTCCATTACCATTTCTATAACAATCATCTTTTTCTAGAACCTTCTAGTAATGCCCACTGTGATGGGAACATCAGATTGTACATAGGCCTGCTTATTGTCAGCACATTTCCAATGTTTTACATTTCATGGTGACCAACACTGACTGTTTTGCTTACAGCTATACAGCCACTTGGCTGGCATAGTGACTGACGCATATTAGGTACTTAATACATATTTATGGAAATGAATGAATGATATAGCTGTTCTTTGCCATATTGCTTGACTCAGCGTAATTGCTTAGAGTAGACATCTCTGTTTCAGCTACTATGACTGTGTAACAAACCCAAAGCTTAGTGATTTAAAACAATATTTAGCAGTGCCTGGGTGGTTCAGTTGGTTAAGCATCTGACTCTTGATTTTGGTGCAGGTCATGATCTTGGGGTCATGGGATAGAGTCCCATTTTGGGTTCTACGTGGAGTTTGCTTAGGATTCTCTCTCTCCCTCTCCCTCTGCACCTCCCCAATTAGGTGTGCTCTCTAAATAAACAAACAAATAAATAAAATCTTAAAAAAAAAAACCAACAACATTTATTTTTCTTACAAAACAAGAATCAGCAGTTGGGTCTTTCCACTCATCATGGTGGAGGCAGAACAATGGTTAGGGGATGCAATTATCTGAAGATTTCTGACTCAATATGTCTGAGGGCTGGACTGGAAAGACTCAAATTGCTAAGGACTAGAATAGCTCGGGTTCCTTGGGAATTTCTCTCTTTCTCTATGTAGTCTCTGCTGAATTCATTATGCTGCACTCTTAAAGAGTGGTTTAGAGTGTCAAAAGCATGTGTCTCAAGGGAAAAAAAAAAAACAAACAAAACAACCCAGGGTGCCTGAGTGGCTCAGTTGGTTAAGCAACTGTCCTCGGCTCAGGTCATGATCCTGGAGTCCCAGGATCAAGTCCCACATCAGGGTCCCTCCTCAGCAGAGAGTCCGCTTCTCCCTCTGACCCTCTCTCCTCATGTTCACTGTCTCTAATTTTCTCTCTCTCAAATAAATAAATAAAATCTTAAAAAAAAAAGCGCCGAATTATTTTTTGTAGCTTGGTCTGGGAAGTCACATAGCATCATTTCTGCTGTATTTTGTTGGTGGAGGCAGTTACAAAGGTCCACCCAAGTTATAGGGGAATACACATAGATCCCACCTCCTGATGAAGGAACATGAACTCATATTGTAAGAACATGTGGAATAACCTACATCTGGCTGTAGACACTTTTAGAAAAACACTATTGGTCATAATTCTCAACCTTGTGTTATTATTTTACTTGAGGAGTATAGGAAGAGTCTAGAACAGAAATCCACCAATCTCTCTTTTCTAGAAATGAGAAAGTAACAAAAGCTTAAGTGAATAAAAATCTTATTAGTTTTGCAAGACCACTTAGGACTCTGGCCAATGTAAATTTCCCATTTAATGTTTCTAGGGAGATGCAACATTCTACCAACCCTGAAAAAATTTCAAGTTTTGATTTTTGGTAAATTCCAGTTCTTAGAAGAGTAGAGAAAGTAGAATAAAAACATTCATAATCTACTTTCTTATTATCTGAAGAATGTGAAGTACAATATTATCTGAAGAACATGAGAATTTAATGGCAAACTTCAGAACCATTTTCTGGTGCTATAGTATTATCCAAATTCTAGTCCAATCCTTGAAAATGCCACTGCCCTGTGATAGTATGCATTATCATCTTACCCTTGACCTTTACAGAGTATGCTCTACAGATCATGGTGTTTCTGGTCAGGAAAAAAAAAAAAAAAAGGATTCTTCATTTCAATTATAGAGTCTAGAATAACATCTGTCAGATCATAGTATAAATAAAGGTTTATTAAATTCATGTGCTACTTGTAGGGGCCTGGTTGGCCAGAGGGAGCCCTTTTTTTGTGGGCTTGGATTGCCCCTGCCCCTCCCGGAAGAACTTGCTTGCAGGCCCTGGACGTAGGGGCGGGCCAGCCAGATGGAGACGTCCAATCAGTGGGGCGTGCATATATTTGCTGTGGTGGGTTGGAATTCTATTGGCTGCCCGTATTGCTGAGTGAGCGTGACAGTGTAGCTTTCCCTGTGTGTTGCAGTTCTATTGGCCACCTGTGTGTGGGCCAGGCTCAGCCACCCCTATAAAGGTTAGTCTATGAGGTAGTGACAGGGTTCATGGGGGAGCAGCATCGTCTGTTCGTGGGGAGCAGAGTCGTTGGTTAGTTTGGGGAGCGGCGCTGCCCGAGCGTCATCATCGGAAGCGGCCTCGGTTGGGAAGCAGTGCCACCAGGAGTGTGTCGTCGGGTAGGGGGAATCATCGGGTAGCGGGAATCGTTGGGTGGGGGAATCATCGGGTAAGGAAAGTAGTCGGGGTCGGTGTCCTGGTTGTCGTCGCCTCTTTGTAAGAGACGGCCCCGACTGGTTGGTTTGATTTTCCATGCTTGGTGCGAAATAAAGCTTTGCTTGACTTTGACTTTGTGTCGGTCTCGTTCCTTTGATCATGGACCCTAACGCTACTCACATAAGTCAATGCACTAGCCTGTAATAACAGAGCCACTGGCCATGGCCGCAGTAAAATCAGAAAAGGATTTTTAAAGGCTGCTTAGCTGTTTTCTGTTACTTTTTACAATTTCAGAAGATACTTTAAAATTGATTTTTAATTTCTACATTTGGAACATATAACATAAAAAGTTCTCCAATCTGAATTTTAAGAAATCATGATGGAAAGGAAAGAGTCCTCAAACAATGGCAAAGAGTTAGGTTTAAGTCTCTACCAAACCACAAATTCTGCATCCCAGTCACATCACTTAAACCCCTCATGGACTTGCTTCTCAGGCGGAGTAACTGAATGCATGGCAAGAGAAAGGAATGAAAGAATTGTTAATGACTAACTAGGCCCAAAAGAAAGCTCATAGGTTCCAATCCGTAAGAGACTCTTGAACATGGCCAGGGTGCTAGAACCTTGGTGAAATTAAATGGAATGCGTTTATCCATACCTTTCAGGGAGAAATAAAATGTGGATAAAAGGAATAATCCACTTTGATAAACCCCTTTGGTGCGGCATGAAACCCAACAAAGGCTGAATACAGAATTGTCTTCTAAGGTGGCAGGACTTTGGTTTTGTAGAGTGAAGACAGTGAACCAGGTTTAAAGCATTTCATTTGGGGGCCCTAAGGGAAGAAATGTTAGGCTCTGTCCCAGGGGAATGTCATTCTCTACTTTCCCCAGTGCTGCTTGGCCTTCCCTCCTCCCTTCCTCCCCTTTCTCTATCAGCCAACATATTTCAGCTACTTACTTTGGGCCAGCTGGTGTTTTTAAGAGCTTTCTATATAGTGACCCATTTATAAATGAATGCTGGACACTTGCTTAATGAATATTTATTAGCCTGCGTAGGCACTGCGTAGGCACTGTGCTGGAACAATTACGTGTTACCTCGTTTACTCAGACTTTAACTTTTGTCCTGTTCTGGGTCTTGATTTTGCTGAAATCCTGTGGGAATGAGCAGGAACCTTTCTTAGAACTCAGTCTGTTCACTTCTTCAGGTTTCCTTTGATTCGCCATCTCTTAAGGTCCTTGACCAGTTAAATGCCAGAAACCAAAACACCCAAACAGAACAAAACAAAACAATCCCCCCCCCCCCCCCCCCCCCCCCCCCGCAAAGGAGGAGGAACAACAGATACCATCACATTACCACTATAAGGAAGAGGTTAGTTTCTTTGCAAACTAAGATATTATGTTAGGTGAGGTGAAATACCATGGCATTGTGGTCAGAACCATAACAAAAGATAAAATTAGTGAAATGTCAAGATCAAAGACAAAACTGGAATGAGCAATTAGCTATTGAGGGATTCTGAGATTAGGAAGATGAGATCATTGAAATGGATGTTACTAGGGTCTGAATATTTGTTAAGGAAGATATCATAAGAATTTTAAAACTATGCAGACTTTGGACAAATTATTAAGTCAGATGTATCATGCAAGTATGGAGTTTTAAATAAAAATGATTATTCATATTTTAACAGTAAAAACCATGTCTCCGGAGGGAGCAGGCTTATCTTTTTTTCTTTATGTCCCCAGCATTTAATGTGTTTGTTGGCTTGCAATGGGAAGTCAAGTAACATTTGTGAAAGAATTAAAAATGAAATTCATTTGTAAAAACATTAAGAATACATAAGAATAACATTAAAAATCAGAAAGAATTAAAGTTTAAATCATTTTCATTAAGATATCACTCTAGATCTCTAGTTCATGTAGAAGTAACATAAAGAGATTTTCTGATTGTTTTGCATATTCATATTCTTTCCTTTAGTTTTTTTTTTTAAAGATTTTTTATTTATTCATTTGACAGAGAGAGATCACAAGTAGGCAGAGAGGCAGGCAGAGAGAGAGGAGGAAGTAGGCTCCCTGCTGAGCAGAGAGCCTGATGCAGGGCTCGATCCCAGGACCCTGGGATCATGACCTGAGCTGAAGGCAGAGGCTTAACCCACTGAGCCACCCAGGCGCCCCCTTCCTTTAGTTTTTCATTCCATACCTTTTTGTTAGCATTTGCCACTATCTTTGCCTAACATATATTCTCAACTGTGGATTCATATTTAAATAACTGTATCTGAATTTCAGAAGGTTGATGCAGACCTCTGTATTTTGAAAAAGGGTCATAGATCATAGTCATGATTTTCCCTTATTAAGAACCACTGGGCTACCTTACCTTTACCCAACTCATACTCATGGCTAATCGCTTCTTGTTTTTTGAGATTTAGCAGATGGTTAATAATCAATGTAATAAAAAATTTTTGGTTTCCTTTTTTTTATATTTATGAACAAACACAGATGGATAATACCAGTCAGAATAGATATATTTGAGAACCTAAAGTGCATTAAAATTTTACATGGACGTTACCTGGTATTATAATTCATGTTGATAGGGACAGATAATGTCCTTTTATTGCATATCAAGTTTAGCATATTACTACGAAGCTGATAGTCCTGAGGAGGAAAAAAACTCAGAGTTTTACAGCATTAAATATGGCATTTTATGGAGTTAATATATGAAAACACACTTGGAAATAAACTATTTCATATTAAGAGCAGACTTTCATTTTCAAGAGAAAATTATTTGTAAGTAAAGAACTCTATAGCATTCTAAGAAAATCTCACCACCTTACAAATTGTAATAATGTATGGTTTAATTAACTAGCTTTATATTCCTTTTTGGTAGAGGGCATAATAAAAATATATCAACCCTCATATTCAGAACCACTTATCAATATCAGCATGATATTCAAAATTAAACAGTGATTTAATGATGCAAATTTTTTTTTTATTTTCTGGAATGAGATGAATTACTAATTTTAGTTCATAGACAGTACTATTTCCAACAAATTAAATAGTTGTAATTATAGTTTTAACATCGAAAAAATTTTATACATGCCTCTGAGGTAAGGGGTGTAATTTTATAGTCAGAATTCCGAATAAAACCAATAGTCTTGATGAAAGCATTCTACAATTGTCAGGAAATGGTCCATTATAAAGACTTAATGGTATAGAACTGAAATTAATGTTTATGATCATTAACTCCAAAAAGTAATGAATAAAGGGTTTTAGTTCACCAATGAATAACTGAGTCTCTAGCTTTTGACTAGTGCAATATGGTTGATTTTCATTTGTACTATTATATATATTTGTGTTCATATTATGAATTTTGCATCTCTAATAAATTTATGGTCATGAACAGGTATTGTTTTAGCCATAGTTAAATTACTTTAATGTTCATGATGGATCAGTAAGTAAGTATACTGAGCCTTCTGTTTTACACCTAGTTGATGTTCACCTACTGTTTCTTTTACTCATATTTTAATCTTTCAACAAAGCATAATATTTTAAAATTATCAGGATCTAATGATACTGTTATGGTTAAGTTGAGGACTGGTCCTTTTTTTTTTTAATTTTATTTATTTATTTGACAGAGAGAGAGATCACAAGTAGACAGAGAGGCAGACAGAGAGAGAGGGGGAAGCAGGCTCCCTGCTGAGTGGAGAACCCGATGTGGGGCTCAATCCCAGGACCCTGAGATCATGACCTGAGCCGAAGGCAGTGGCTTAACCCACTGAGCCACCCAGGTGCCCCGAGGACTGGTCCTTTAAGGAAATAAAGGACTAGTTGACTGATGAGATAATTTGAAAAATAATTACAAAAAATAAAGCAACACTGATATTTAACAACCTTGTCTTGGAAGAATGAAGAAGATCTGACAAGGAGTTGATATATAAGTGGATTCTGTAGTATGTGTTGGTATTGACTAGATTGGTTGGGAGGAAATATAGACACTGCTTCTCATGGTCCCAGTGGCCCAGAGACAAAGGCCATCTGAGCAAGAGGCGGGGGGCATTCATGGCCAGGGGTACAGCACAAGCAAAAGCACATGTATGTGGACACTTATAGATCAGACCATCTGAACACTATGACTAACACTGTTATCATACTGAATTGCCACATTTCCAGTCAAATCAAAGCACTTTCTTTTAGAAATTTCTTTTATTTATTTATTTATTTATTTATTTATTTATTTATTTAGAGGGAGACAGAGCCAGCGAGCGAGCACAGGCAGACAGAGAGGCAGGCAGAGGCAGAGGGAGAAGCAGGCTCCCTGCCAAGCAAGGAGCCCGATGTGGGACTCTATCCCAGGACACTGGGATCATGACCTGAGCCGAAGGCAGCCACTTAACCAACTGAGCCACCCAGGCGAATGAAGGTAGAGTGCCAGTTCAACTAGCATTTTGACATTTGTATTGTAAGGGAAGAAGAAGTTTGCCCTCGCTCTCTTAGTGTACCTGGCTGGGTTTAAAAATTAAACTAACAAAAACTAATAGGAGATATGTATTCATATACATTTTATTGAATTTTTACATGTTTATGGAATCCTTCCCAAGAGAATGAAGACCCAAAAAAGTGACCAGAGCAGAAAGCTTTTATACCTTTTAGGTAAAGAAACAATAAATTCGTGAAGAATTGACAAGAGAGAGGGGTTTGGGCTAAAGATAGTAAAATGGTGAAGTAACTGGGATGATAAAGTTTAGTTCATCAAGTTTTGTTTGCATAAATTTCTTGGCCCTAAATTTCCTGACTTTGGTAGTAAGAATGTCTTCCTTCCTGCTGGCAGAGGGAGAGTGGCTTTCACATTGAATTCTTAGGTCCTGTTTCAGGGAAGAAAGGCAAGATGGGGAGGTCAGAGTGACTTTCCTGCTTCTACCATTTTCCCAAACTCCTTCAGCTTAAGATAACCAATATACCAGGGTGCCATATTGCGTAGCATGTCCCGAACCCCATCACTATACTAAAGGTCATTCCCCTTCCTGTCCATTGGCTCTTGTGCACATGCAAGTTGTTATTATGTTTATAGCAGTTAGCACCTTTCAGAACTTCTTAAAGAATTGACTCATGCAAAAACATCAATTTTCTACTGAGGATTAACTCAGACTCTATAGGGGGAATGGGGTGGTTGTGGTGGATTTAAATTCATCACAATAAAGCAAATCATCTTCAGTCATTTTTTCAAATTCCTTGCTTTACCAAGTCAATTAATGGGAACAATGATGGGGTATGGATGGCAGGAGAGGGTATCCACGGTCCCTTACTTGTTACACAGAGAAACTCCTGGCTTAGTTATTTTTTATTTCAATGCTTTCCTTTGGAAATTGCATAGCAATTCAGCTTTATCCAGCTCCTGAGATTAAATTTAGCTACTCAATCCTCCACATTGTAGTCAATGAAACACATTGTTTGGCCAGTTGTCTGGATTCCCACTCCTAGGAAACCATTTACTACTTTTTATTGCATGATCATTCTTTTGGAAGCACTCTCCCAAACGATATATTTATAGATTTACTTCAAAAAATTACTGTTCAGTAAATTTGGTGGGTAAGATTTTGTTCATCTGATTATTGTTTGTATCTCAAGGACCTACTTGCGTCCCTCTCACTGTTATTCACATAGATGTAAAAGATCGGAGCTACTACTGTGAGCAAAATTACTATGAGCACTTACTTTTCTACTCAGTTAATTAAGTTACTAGTTTAATTCAGATATTTCTGTGTGGCAAACATATCTCAAGTTGAATATCACCTTAGAGAAGAAATCTGTGTAGCCCTTGACATAAAGTCCATGGTACGTGTGTATGATATGTGTGTGTCTGTGTTTGTGATAATAGAGTTATTTAAATAACAGAATGGAAGTAAAAGTGTCAGGCCTGGGATGTGATGTGTTATGGTCTTAAACAGGGCTTAGAGAAGAATCCAGTGGGACGAGAAGTGAGGAGCAAACTAAATTCCCAATGGAAACTTTTCCCATGTTCACTGCTGTTTCCTGTCCCTAGGATACTCAAGATTATAAGCTCCTTGAAGATATTTATTCTGGTTTGTTTGGCACCATGTTTTTGTATTCATTGTGCCTCAACTTAGTGTCTAGTAGGTAGGTTCATTTAATATTTATTTATGGAGTGAAGGAAATACGACTGAAGTGGGAAAGACAGGTGATTAAAAGTGCTGGACTCCCAGAAGTGGAATAGAGATGGGGAGAAGGAAAATCACAGGTGCCTTCACGGAGGTGAGATGCAGAGACAGTGTGGGTGTAGGCGGGGCCAACAGTGCCCTCTGTGGGCAAGAAGGAGTTTTCCTTACTCATCAGTATGCTGCTGAGATGATTTCTGCCACCACAAATGGTTAGAAGGGATCACTCATTTGAGACAAAACCTCAAGGGAAAAGGATTACCAAATTAGATCAGAATCTACTAAAAGGAAATACAAGTCCTGTTTTTGAAAAGAAGTATTAGTGGATATTCTCATCTCTTGGCAAGAAGTTTTAGTTGGACCTACCATTGTAAAATTAAACTCACCTTTTTTTTTTTTTTTTAAGACACTGATGACACTGTTGAATCTGATGAAAATTTTATTTCATAGATACCGTAAGTCCTGTTAACTGGATGCAGAAGTCAAGGGCTAAAACTTAAAGTCATACCAATAAGAAATAGATGCACAGGGCACGCTTGCTTAAGAAACTGGCTAGAATGTAGCATTACCTAGGAAGGAGGATGGTGGCCTCCCCTCGTCACTGATGGTCCTCCTCTTAAGCAATCTTACATACTCCACGCACACTAAGAATATGTTGAAGAGCAGGTGGAGATTTGTCTGTGGATTCTTTCACAAAAAGAACACATGCACTTCAAATTCCCATTTATTCTTACCTTGCAAGATCCACTTCTAAATCCACAAAAGATTTAGAAGCAGGTTAACAAACAGCTATCATAACGTAATGGTAAACAGAATTAAGAAGGAAAACTTGGAGGCAAGAAATTATAAGTAAGAATAGATTGAGGGAACTGCAACAAAGTTTGTGTCAACTGTTAGGATGGAAATAGTTATTCTATCTAACCTTAGATTTAGTTGCAAACTTCCTGGGAGCCAAAGTGAAAAGGAAAATATGGCCACTATTGTAAGTCTTCTGATAAGAAAGGACAAAGTGCACCCAGTTCTCAAGGAAAGCTAAGCTTTTCCTAGAACTGGATTTCAAAAGAAATTTTTCATGTGGGGCTTTGTTTAGAGGGCATTTTGTGATGTGGTATATACATTGAATAGTATTTCTCTGGAGTGATGGATTCCATATGGCTGTCTCCCGTAATTACTTTTTACAAAAGCCGAGTCAATGCTAAAGTGAAATTCAGTGAAGGCATTTCTACAAGAGGCCGTAATAACATGATCTGGGGGGGACAAGCTTCTATATCTCAGAATGAACAAAGGATGGTCCCTAGATCAATGATCTTTGAACCTAGAAGAATTTTGGGGAAAAAAAAACAACCCAAAACCAAAACCAAAAACAACATTTTACCCTCTTCCTCATCTTTAAGATTAAAGTTGGATTTTCCATCTTAAATGTTACGAAGCTTGTAATTTATGGTACACTGTGAATGCTGACATTTAAAAAATATCTCTTACATTATCCTTTTATGTGTATTCACTGGAATCTAACCAACACAATATGAAACACATCATCACCCACATATACAAACAATGTAAGTTCCTTTTGACAGTTATAAATTGCACATCATTTATCCTTGAACTTTCAATTCTATCTATTTCTCCCACAAAATTTAATCCTCATGCAAATTTTTTATCGACAACTTTCTAGTGACTATGCAAACATATTTCTATGCAACAAAATATGTAGATAAATATTTTTTAAAAAATTTCCTTGACCATAAGCTTTAAATGTTGAAGTTTCTGGTGAACTGAGGTTATACAATGATAATTATTAATGGATAATGGATCTAAAACATACAGATATAGGTTCAAATTTTGATGAGTAACTGTTAAGCATAAAAAGTAAAATAGATCTCAGTGGGATTCTTGTAAGGTGAGGGAACGATATCCTGTTCTTTTCTAAAATGACAGTTGTGGAAGGGGAAACAGGAATGAAAAACTTGGGCCAGAGGCATTCTCTTAGGAAGATCAATTTTAAGAAGTAACATCATATATAGAAATTAAAGATATAGAAATTGAGTCCCTTAATTTTTTTTTTTTTGCACTATTCCTTGGAACATTCTTTACATATTTTCAGTTTCAAAATGTCTGGATTTCAATTTTTTTTTTTTTGAGAGAGAAAGAGCATACACTCAAGTGTGCATGACTGGGGTTGGGAGGTGCAGAGGCAGAGGGAGAGAGAGAATCTTAAGCAGGCTTAATGCTCGGTGCTGAACCTGACACGGGGCTCCATCTCATCCACCCTGAGACTATGACCTGAGCTGAAACCAAGAGTCAGCTGCTTAACCAACTGAGCCACCCAGATGCTCTGTGGATTTCAAAAAAATTTTTTTTTATCATGGTGAGCTTACATGGGGCAAGACCCTGTGGCCCACTAGCTTGCCTGTCCTGGGGGTGCAGGGGATCCTATATAGGAGCACATATGTAGGCACGGTAAGAACTTAGATTTCTGACTAAAATCCTGATATAATAATGCTCAGTAAGTTTTAATGATATGTTATTTGGTTTATAAATACCAAACTTAGAAACTGCATGGTTATTAATAAGTTCCTTTAATCGTATCAAAAGTGAAAGTCTTTGGCATTTTATATCTTTCACTATGAACTTGTGGTTTGTTCGTTTGTTTGATTCATCTGTGGCTCTGTAGGAAGACATCATAGCTGAACCATGGACCTCAGGACAAAGTTTGAATATTACCAACCTGTTGTAATGGATGGTCTGCATGGTTTCCAAACAGTCTTTATAAATGTTACCTTTTAAAAACTGAGTTAAGAGTAATGTGACTCAAAGGTTTGGTGTTTATGTACTTTCCTTTCTTTCTGACCCCTCCCCAGCCCACTGAAGGGATACCTCCTTAGATCATACCAAAGAAAACGATGACTCAAGAGAGTCTTTTCTAAGTGCAAGCTGGAAAGATCCAGAGGCTTGCCTACAAAGCTGATTTTTCTGTTCTCAAAGACCATATAAAACTTGGATTAGCACAGACTCTGACACTAGGAATTTTGCATTCTAATTCTCCCTCTACCACTTACTAACTCCGTGTGATCTTCACCAAGTTATTTAACCTCTCTGTAATTCAGTTTCCTCATCTGTAAAATGGCACTTAGGTGAGCTGATATTTGTAAAAAAAAGATGCACAGACCAGTGCTTAGTGCATATTGAGAGGTATATTCGTGCTTGTCTATTTAAAAATGTATGTGTACATGTAATACTCTCATAGCATTTTATAGTTTATATATCATTTTTATAGTAGCTATATTATTTAAATACTTCACTATTTTATAGTATATATATTTCAAAAAAATATAACTCGTTGCTTCTCCTAGACCAAAGAACTATTAACTGACAAGTCTGCAACTCAGATTCATGTGTTCTAGGTCCACAGGTAGAAGTTTTGTTTTCTTTTTGCTGAATCTATACCTGAATTCACTTTACTTCTTGACCAGTTTTTTCACTTGATTTTCTGATATTTAAAGTTTGGGGCTGCCTGGATGGCATAGTCTGTTAAGCCGCTGCCTTCAGCTCAGGTCATGATCTCAGGGTCCTGGAATTGAGCCCCATGTCAGGCTCCCTGCTCAGTGGGGAGTCTGCTTCTCCCTCTCCCTCTGCCTGCCACTCCCCCTGCTTGTGATCTCTCTGTCAAATAAATAAATAAAATCTTTAAAAATATATTTCTTCTAAACTTTGAACTTACAGCACATTTTCATGTGCTTAAAGCAGACATATCTATGACTGAAACTTTATCCAGCTTTTCAGTGTCCTAGTGGCTAGACACTACTTTTGACTAAGTATTTCTGGTCCCTGGTCATACCCAGATCAGTTAAAAAACTGCCACCCAGTGCAACCATTCTGGAAAACAGCATGGAGGTTCCTCAAAAAGTTGAAAATAGAACTACCCTATGACCCAGCAATTGCATTACTGGGTATTTACCCTAAAGATACAAATGTAGTGATCTGAAGGGGCACGTGCACCCAAATGTTTATAGCCGCAATGTCCACAATAGCCAAACTATGGAAAGAACCTAGATGTCCATCAACAGATGAATGGATAAAGAAGATGTGGTATATATACAATGGAATACTATGCAGCCATCAAAAGAAATGAAATCTTGCCATTTGTGACGATGTGGATGGAACTAGAGGGTATCATGCTTAGTGAAATAAGTCAGTCGGAGAAAGACAACTATCATATGATCTCTCTGATATGAGGAAATGGAGAAGCAACATGGAGGGTTAGGGGGATAGGAGAAGAATAAAGGAAACAAGATGGGATCGGGAGGGAGACAAACCATAAGAGACTCTTAATCTCACAAAACAAACTGAGGGTTGCTTGTGGGAGTGGGGTTGGAGAGGGGGAGGGGGTTATGGACATTGGGGAGGGTATGTGCTATCGTGAGTGCTGTAAAGTGTGTAAACCTGGCGATTCACAGACCTGTACCCCTGGGGATAAAAATACATTATATGTTTATAAAAAAATTAAAAAATTAAACAAAAACAAAACCAAAAAAAAAAACACTGCCACCCAGGAAAGGAAAGATCACCTCAAACAGTACCAGGTAACACATATACCTGAAATAGAAGTTCTCTTCCACACTTACTGCATTGTCTAGGACCAAGATTTTCCCAGGTTTTTGGATGAAAATTGTAGTTAATAGAGGGCAATATGAATATGCCAAAAGGTCATATATATTCTTTCCGCTTCAAGTTCTGCTAATACAAATCCATTATGTTTTCTCTGATTGGTCATTATTTTTTCCTATTTTTCTCACTAAACTCGAATAGTAATTTCTTACTCTTTCATTCTGTTAAAATAAAATTAACTAGTCCAGAAAGAGAGAAACATGTCTTTTACAACTTTTTTCAAATTTCTTTTCAATTTTCACTGTGTTAATCTGAACATTGTAGGTCTGAGTTTGGGGTGGGGGAATCTGTCAAAGATCTCTCCACTTTATTTGGTTGAAATGGAAATGTCTCCCAACCTTGTGTGAACTCTGGGTTTGCTCAACTTTTAAGTCCCTGAGTTGGTGTCCAGTTGCAAAGTTCCAAACTTCATGCATCTCTTAGATTCAGGAGACTTTTGTGCTCCTTCTCTCTTCCTAGCCACTTCCTTTCCAAAACTCTGCCCCACATAGTCAAGCTTCCCCAATCTCAGTGAACTCCCAGGTCTGACTCCTTAAGTTTTGAGCCTGTCCTGCTCTGCTTGGTTTCCCCTCTTCTGTGCCATGCCTTTAGGCAAAAAGCTCTGGGGATGAAAAGGCCCATCTTGTTTGTTTCCCTTCCCTTAGGGATCAACGTCCTGTGTTGTCTGTTGTCTAATGTTTAAAAATTACAGTTTCATGTATGTTTCTGGTGGGAGGATGGGTCTGGCACTCCTTACTCCATCACGGTCCGTCGGTTGAATCCAATAACAAAACTTTGGCTTGTGCTTTGCATGCTTTTCTTCAAAAACTATTTTTCTACCAACTTGTTTTTATTATACTTTAAAAGTATATCAGACTGTGACAGAAGGAAATTTCTTAAAAAGATGCTTTTAACCACAACAGTTTAAATGTTAATGTACATATGAATCACCTGAGGATCTTGTTAAAATTCAGATTTGGATTTAGTAGGTGTGGGGGCTGAGTCTCTAATGATTTTTCAGGTGATCCCATCCTGCCAGTCCACACATCACATTTTGGGTTGTAACGCTCCGTGCCATAGGAGGATCGACTTTCGAATTCAGACACATCATAGATATTGATAAACAGTGAGTTAGATTTACTGAAGGAGCAAAACCAATGAAGAAACAAGACAGCCCAGGTAAGGAAAGGGACATTTGTTCTTTTATCTTCCTTTCTCCTCCCCAACCCTGGAGGAGTTGGTATTAAAGGGAGGAACTGAGAAGAGATTACTCAAAGAAGGAGTCAGGGTCCCTGCTCAAGGCTATACTCTGGCAAATGGCGGGCGGCACATGAAACCCTAACAGAGTTTGAGATTTTAAACGCTGAAAGTGATAGACTTGGCCCAAGATAACATCAAAGTACAGGCGAAATATACAGAACATAACTGAAAGCAGTGATTAGAGAAAAAAGTTATTTCATATTTATGCTTCTCAATATTAAGACGACCTGACAAAGCGCTTATGTATATACGACACTTGCCTGGAGAAAAATTTTCAACTGCATTTCAAAGTTTATATAAAAATGAGATAAAATCATGCATAAAATTATTTTAAAATGTTACCATAGAACCGTGTTTATATAATTAAATATTTAAAACATCCTCTCTATCCAGTGCAAAACACACACACACGCACACCAATTTTTATAAGAGTCAAGTCACTACTTTTATAAGTGGCATCCCTCTTGGTCTCCAAAATGGTCTCTTTATTTCTAATGTGTTTACTTTTTTTGAATGTAAACTTGTTCAGCTTGAAAGTGGTTGGGAGATGCAGTGAAATCTAGGTAATAGAAGACATAGAATACAAGGCTGATTAACTCTAAAGAGAAAAGTTATTTTGTGACACGGAATAGGAAGTAGGATTGGATGATTTTGTAGATGCATAAATTGAATTACAATATTGCCAAAGGCAAGCAGCACCGTTAGAAAGCACATCAAAACAGTAACCAAACCAGACACACTACCAGTGTTTTTAATGGGTGTGTCAATTGTCCGTGGAGTCGCTGTTGAGAAATAACTCGATGAGACTCTTTTTCTGTTGTGCTGCCGAGAAAGGAACTATTAAGATGTACATTCTGCTGGCCTAGAAAACACTGCATGTTTTTGGAGTTGAAGTGAATCAACTCCTGAAAACTTGTGAGCCAGCATGTGTGTACACGTGTGCACACACACATGTACACACAGGACATTTACGCTGTGACTATCTTTTCTATTTAAGATAAAATATTTGTCCAACGACCTTCATCCAGAAAGCTGTATTCCCTAACAACTTCCAGGAGAGAATATGGCTTCTCTCTCACAATTCTGAAATTGAAAGTCTTTTGTCAACTTTCCTCTAGGAAAAGGAAAAAACGAGAACTAAAATTTTGTTAAGATGACTGAATCTGGAAAAAAAAAAAGATGAATCAATCTGCTTCTCTTGAGCTTGACTTCAATTCTCCTTTTTCTCAATGAGGCTTTTTTCTGGCTGCTTCAACATAAAATG
This sequence comes from Meles meles, assembly GCF_922984935.1. Lineage (NCBI taxonomy): Eukaryota > Metazoa > Chordata > Mammalia > Carnivora > Mustelidae > Meles > Meles meles. The sequence continues at coordinate 150,654,857 of NC_060066.1, read as the reverse complement.
GTCTGTTTCACCATCATTTTAACTCATTAGCTTCTTATCGTATCACTTATTTGTCACTTAAACACTGCTTTGTATCAATAATTATTTTTCCTTCTGTTATTTTCTCAAAAAGCTCTTTCAGGGTAAGAAATTTTGGGGCATCTCATGGTACTTTCTATAGTACCTAACACCCAGTAAATATTTAATAATAATTGCTACCCTTTGTTGAGTTTTAAATACCTGTTAGATGCTGCTATATTACTCACATTTTCCAATTGATTTCTGTGAAGCAGCTATTTTTTCTATTTTTCTAAATGATGAAACTGAGACTCAGAGATGTTAAATGCCTTGCTAAACCCATGCATTTCATTAGAGTTTAGGTCTGACTCCAAAGATCATTCTTGTGATAGCCGGCCTTCCTGGTACCCATTGTATGTGTTAACTGACAAGTCAGGAGTTCAGATTTATAGGCAGGAGTTCATAGCCCTGCCTATAAATAGCTCCCTGATTTTGCATTAGCCATATTATTTCACCAGCTGTTTCTCTTGCTATAAAACAAAACTAAACCCATAGAGCCTACATATATGTTTACAGGAGAACTAACATTTATTGAGCACAATTTATTTGATTGCCACAAAGTATACTAATCACCTTCTTACATACTTTCATCTCACTAAATCCTCCCAATGTCCCTAAAAAAAAAAAAAAGATATGTTAATGTATCTATGCTATAGCTGATGAAGGTGAGAATTAAGGAAGTTTAGTAAATTACCTAAAAATATTCAGCCTGAAAATGAGAGAGTGGTATCATTGTCTTTCAACTTCACCATGCCAACAACTTGAGGAAAGCTGCTGTTGAGTTAATTTTGATGTAGACACTCAATTTTCTATTTTGGGGGGAAAGATGAACATCACTAATCCCCTTTATTCCTTTCTTGGTCTCAGATTAGTCTCACTTTAAAAAATACCCTCCCTATCAGAAATGTATAGTTTAAGGCAGAAGTTAATCATGCCAAAGTGGTTGTAATAAAAAAGATGCAAAGTTATCAATGTATGCATCTCTAGATATAATGTAATTTTGATCACTTTTGGATTCAGAAAGTGCAGGCAATCTTTCAAATATCTACTTATGGCAAATATTATATAGAGTGTCTTCAAAACCATTAAGATTTTCCAGTTTACAACTAACATTTGTAGTTATCTCTAACATGTTAAAAATGATTAGTATGCCCTCCTAAGGACATGTAGTAAAGCATCTGCTTGTTCTCTAGATCCAACTTCTTTTGGTTTCTGAAAAAATAGCAACTAATTGTTTAGGGATGGACTTGGGTATTATTGTTTGTTTATTTTACCCATCCCAATCTGGTGTCTGACCTGCTCCCCCCTGCCCCAAACCATTTCATTATGAGGTATTATGTCTGAAGTCAGAGCAGTGCACAGCATTTAGGCTGCTGTTAAAATAGTGTAGACTCAGAAAAGCAATTTCCTGTTTAAGCGGAAAGAATGGAAAAAAAAAAATAAAACCACAACTGTTCCTCCCATGTTGTGTCCCAGTGTAATGTTCACCTTGCATGAAACCTTTAAGTCAAAATCTGCAAATAGTGCCAGAAACTTTTTGGCTTGATATTATACAGCAGTTAGGACTACAATTATTTTTTTCTCTTTCATCAGGTGAGTTTATAAATTAGGTGATTATCAGAAAGTTTTATTGTTTGCCATTACGTGAAAATGTTTGATCGGGCATTAAGGCGGTTCTACAAGAGTCCTCTGAAAGAATGCATACAAAGGAGTCCTCCCTGTCCCATGAAGATCATCCCAACTGCTAATCTCACTGCATGGAAAGGCCTTCTGTACAACTGATATATAGAAAATGTGCTTATTTCAATTTCTTCCCGAGCCCTAACAGCTGATTTCTCCTCAAAGGGATAGTCTACATAAAAATTGAAGAACTGAAGCAAAACGGGCATTTACACTGAGCCATCGAAAGGACTTCTTTATTTTTCCAATGAATATAGAGCCCAAGAGTTCATTCAGATCCACAGGGTGGCGTAGTTGGGGTAAACGGAAGCATGTGCAATTCTTAAGAGGTGCTGAGAGCCCTTACTGGACAAGAGCCCGAGTTCTTCTGAAAAAGTCTTGAGGCAATGTCTATGACACCTGGAGGGCTACCCATCCAGTGCCTGCTTGACTCCAGCCTGGCCTTGAACACTATTTTGGCCATAATATATCTGTTGTGAAATCCGTTCATAGTGAGTTTTATGAAAGTTGAGCACAGCTCTGTTCTGCTGTTTCCAGGTGGATGTCTTGGACTTTACCGTAACCGGCCGGCCCTAATTGGCCTCCTACGGGTCTGTAACACCCTACCTGTACATTAAGGTAGGATTTGAGGATGCGAAGTTGTAGATACCACTCAGTAGGTTGAGTTCATAACCTTCTGGCACTCTATTCACTATCTGTGGCAGAACTGACACATCTCTGCCGCCTATGTTAAAACGATCCATTTCTGATTCATTCTTGAAAGCGTGGGATTCAGTCTCCACCAAGGTTTAAACTTCATAAACAGTGTTCAAACTAAAGTTACCTGAGGGAGGGAGACATATCTTGAATTAATATAGCTGATCCTATAAAGAAGGCTCTTGGCAATTGCATTGATTTCATTTTGCTGAGAGTGATTTTGAGACATTAAAAAGTAATTGAATATTTTACTCCCTTTACACAGTCTGAAACATCTAAAAAGGACAAGGATATTTAGGAGCCATATTATGGAAAATAATAGATACTCTATAGTCCCAGTTAAATACTTTTGTGCATTTTCAGTCTGCTGGCTTTGCAGATTATATATCAACAATGAAAATATGTCTTTCTTGTTTTCTGGGCCTTTTTTCTCTCTCTTTAGTTTTGCAAAGAGATACTAGCACCAGTGAGTAAACTCTGTGTCTTGCATTCTGAGAGAATAAATTTTTAACTGTGGTCAATATATTTCCTGCTGTGTTAGGTTAATAACTCCCTTCCATTGCTTACTCCAGAAAATGTAATTCTCCAAGGTCATTCCTGTTTCATTAAGTTATAAAAAAATAAGAAAGGAATAACCTCATGCATAAAAAAGTTCCCACAGATATGGGGCACCGCCAGGGTGGCTAATACGGTGGCTGTCATTATGGCCATGCATGCTTGCTGGTGACCACTTTCTTTGCCTGAATCCTATAAAGCCACAGTGAACAGGATTAGGTCTGTAAATTACGCCAAAAATGCAATCTTATGTTCGATGCAAATACACGCATTTCTTTTCTTTCAAATAGCCAATTTAGGGTCTCAACCATAGAACAAAGTTGAATCAAGGGTACTAAGTTCTTTACCCGAGTGAGGAAGAGGAGAGTTAGTCTAGCAGAGTCTCCCTGCCTGTGGCTGCCATTATCCCAGCACATGGACAGAGAACAGCTGCCAGTGTCATTGAGTTGAAATGTAATGTTTTTGTCTTGAAGCCGTGGCTCAGAAGAAGAAAACCCCCTATTTAAAATAAACAAAAACTGTAAGAAATCTTGTTAAATTTTATCTTCAATTTTATGCTTTCATTCTACCTGGAAGCAGTAATTTAAGATTGCTCCCATGGTGTTATGTAGCACAGTTCCTTGAATATAGCAAGTTGGTGTAGGACTTGTGAACATGGGGTGGAATCGAATTTGATACAAAAGATAAGTTTAATCACTTAATTGCTATGCTAATCTCTTTCCAAGTCCATAGCATCACTGGTGGTCTTGCATTTAGATGTATATTTTAATTTCTATACCCAGGACAGTGAGCCTGAAAAACCACTGCTGGGCCAATAGTTCTGGAGACTTAGGTTGTTAGAGAGAGGAGAGAAGTCTCTCTTCTCCAGTATTAGAATCAATCATGATCACATCTTGGCAGTTCTTGGTCCGAACTCCCAGTGCCAGAGCTTTTTAGAAACAAAGCTATCTCAGGGTGCGCGTGCGTGTGCACACACAGGCACACCCCCAGTTTCCAAAGGCAAACTGGTAGCACCAGAGCAGGTAGGTCAGGGGCAATTTCCACTGTAGCCATGTGAAGTGCCTAAAATCTTATCAAAGGAGACTATCATTCATTCATTTAACAAATATTATTGATTGTCTTCTATATGCCCTAGACGTTCTGATACTGCAGATAAAATGATGAAAGACAAAGTACCTGTATTCCAGTCAGAGATACAAATAATAAAGACAATAACTTCAGGTAGAGGCAAATCCTACCTGAAAAGCAGAGTAAGGGGATAAAGGGTGACAAGCGGTTTGGAGATGTGGTCAAAGACAGTCCTTTGGAAGAGGTGACATTTGGACACCTGTGGATAAGAAGACAAAGGAGTGGGTTGTGTGAAAATCTATGCGAAGAGCATTCCAAGCATAGGGGACTGAAGTGTAGAGGTGTGGGGAAGGAGCTAGCTTTGTGTGCTTGAGGAACAGCGGAAGCAAGCATGGCTAGAATGTGTTGAGGCAGAGTGTTATCAAAGAGAATGTGAAGAGGATCTTTTAATACCCTAGAAGGAATTATGTGGCTCCAAAGATGGTGGTATTCATGAACACAATAATAGTTCAGTTCTAGGAAATGTTTTAAAGTGAGTCAGAAAGTCTCATAACGTGTGAAGAGAGAAAGAAAAATCATTATTTCATTAACTCAGATTAGAAAGAGTATGGGTGAGTCTCTTTTTTCCCTTCCTGGAGGCATCAAGTGTTCTTTCAAACGTGCTAAATTTAAGTGGCTTTTTTGATATGCAAATGGAGATTACAAACAAACATTGACTATTTGTGTCTGGAGTCCTGGGGGATGGGGAGTTGGATCTGGTGAAGTAAATGTAAGAGTCATCCACCAGTTGATGGCATGTAACCATGCGACTGGATGTGATCATCATAGAGATAGAGGAGACAGAGAGGAGAGGTCTAGGGCATGCTACCATTGGAGGTCTAGAAGAAAGGAAGGAACAATTAAGATGTCACATTGTTAGGATGGGTCATGCCAATGAACATGTCTAATCACACCGATGAATGTTCAGATCACAGAGTGCATCAGAAAACTGTTTCGCCAAAAGTCTAAATTTAAGCTATCAAGGACAGAGGAAAATAATTCCCTATAGCTTTGAATTAAAGCAATTGTAGAGGAAAGCAAACAAAGCAATTGTGGAAGAAAACAAACTTTCCAAAGTAGAAGTGTTCAACACAGGGCAAATTTCAGATGCATAATTAAAACAATTCTCTGTCCTCATCTCCCCAGAATTAAAGATTTAGACTGGGCTTTTCACTATATCCCATGTTTGAAAATTAATTCTCAAAGAATGTTATTTGGTACTTATTGAATACACAAAAATATTTACGTAAATCTTAAGAGAGAGCTATGTATGCTTTTTAATTCTTATTTTGAATTCAGTAATTTTTAATGAATCTTTTTGTTGTTTTTTTGGTACCAAATTAAAAAAAAATCCTTTGAGTCAGTGTAATAGCTTGAATTCTAAATCCTATTTCTGATGTTCACAGGAGGCAAAAAGTGGTCAACTCACTCCTTTTTCAGGATAATATCTTAACAAGGCTTTTTGTTCTATGGGTACACTAAATATTATAAATGTTCCAAACAAATTGTCTAAAGAGACAGCTCCCTTTTTCAGGGTCTTTTGATAAGATAGCTTTAAGAACAGGAAAGGAGGCATTTGAAAAAATGTAAAAGAAATTCTGTGGTTACATTAGACAGAGTTATTTTCTTACCTCAGAATTTGCCCTTCCTTTATCAAAGAGTTGTTTACAAGGACTGAGAAGGCTGACCTATCTCTCTGTTCTTTAATTCTTTTGTTTATGAACTGGTGTAATCAAACAAGAATGTGCACAGCATGGGGAGAGAGTGGTAAACAACCATTGCTTTGTTATCATAGTTTATAAAATTATAGAATTTCTCCAGGGATTTGCATCATTGTTTGGTACAAAGCATTTTCCTGTTAACTAAGAAACAGAATCACTTTCAGAGATTCAGTAATCCATTTTAATTATTTCCTAAACAGTGTCTACAGCCAAATGAATGAAAAGGTAATATAAATTTCTTTTACCTTGAATTCATTTGAAAAAACTTTATGTCAAATATCTTTGGGCGTATATCATGTATACTAGTTGAGTTTTAATTGTGCATTGTGGCCAGTACATTCTTAGTAACTAAAGCTGTTGCTGTCTTGTGCAGTGTTCTGTAGAGATGATAGATTTTAAGCATAGCTGCCTTTGGAGGTACAAAGCAAGAGGTCCAATGAAAACATGGCTTATCTTCATTCTTGAGGATGGTTGATGTGTTTGAAACTTTCTCAGGATCCCCTGAAAGCACCATTTATCTTGGGGTTTGATTCCAAGGAGCCCCTGGAAACTAGGAGAATACAAGCTAACTGTGGATTCTCTCAAAACTTATGGCACTAGTTTTGATATCCCGGAGGTACTTTTCAGATTGCTGGGTCTTTGATTCCTAGGATAATTCCATTTATGTGTTTTGTCTGTAACATTTTCTGTTATGTTAATGTTCAAAAATTAGAATAAGAAGTACTGATATTACAGAGGACAGCACAGACAAAAATATTTCATACACAGACTCTATCATATATACTATTTGATTCCCTAGTGCCATAGATGGAATGTTTGTGTCTTCCCAAAATTCATATGTTGAAATCCTAATCCCAATGTGATGCCATTAGGAGGTAGCTGATTAGGGGCCAGAGCCCTCATAAATGGGATTAATGTCCTTAAAATATAGAGATCCCAGAGAGTCCCCCTCCTCTTCTGTCATGTGAGGATACAGCAAAAAGATGGCCGTCTATGAACCAGGAAGTGGGCCCTTACCCAGCCTCCAAAACTAAGGGAAATGCATTTCTGTTGTTTATAAACCATCCAGCCTGTGGTATTCTGTTCCAGTGAGCCAAACAGACCAAGACTCATAGTTAACAAATAGATATATTTCTCAACTTTCTTTTACATAGGAACATTTCATTACTTAAGATAATGCTACCCACTGTTATGATTTACCTTGAAATCTCAATGGTTTAATAAAATAGAAGTTTATTTTCTTTCTCACATAAAATTCAAACTGGGTGTTCTTGATTGACAGGCAGCTTTCCACATTTAGGGACTCAAGCTCCTTCCATCTTGTTCTGCTTGCTCACTGCTTTCTCAATTTGACTGGCAACTTTTACACATTACATCCACTGACAACACAAGCCAGAACCAGCCCCACGGCATCAGTGATGTGCTAAACTGGGCTGAAAACCGTGTGGTCCATTATCGACCAGCCATTTTCTGGTAACATCTCTACACAATGGAGGGGAAACCTCAGTCTTTGTCCTTCAGACTTATCTGTCTCAAACATCCTTAATATATGCTGAAGTGATAGGTTTCTATTTAAAAAAAGTTCTGTTAGGTCCTTACTTACAAGAATTTTTTAAAATATGGAACAGGGGTGCCTGGGTGGCTCAGTGGGTTAAGCCTCTGCCTTCACCTTGGGTCATGATCTCAGTGTCCTGGGATCGAGCCCCGCATCGGGCTCCCTGCCCAGTGGGGAACCTGCTTCCTCCTCTCTCTCTGCCTGCCTCTCTGCCTACTTGTGATCTCTGTCTGTCAAATAAATAAATAAAATATTAAAAAAAAATAAAAATATGGAACAATCTGATGAGAACTTCTGGGCGAGAGTGTATTATTTAAAAGGATTTTTTTTCTTTAAAAAGAGTCTTTCCTTTTTTTTCCTGAGTATTTAATTTTAGAGTTAGTACAGCATTGATTTCCAAATGATTTACTTATACAAATGTTCAGCAAAGGACCAAAGTCAGTTTAATCAAGAGACAGTGTCTTATAAATTGTGATCTGAATTGAATGGGGGGAGGTGTTTTATCTCAGACGTTTATTCTCAACTTCTATTTGAATTACCAGATTTAGGAATTTATTGCATTGATCTTAGAGCTCTTTAAGAGGCACACAATAAAATGCAGTGTAAGTACTTCTGTACTATAAATGCTATATCATTTAATATTTAGCCTAGGAAAAGGCTCTTTTCCTGGGACTCAGTGTGAAGGCCTGAAGAAGAGAGAACGTGGAGGGGTTGATTAGGATGTGGGAGATGGAAGGAAGGAAGGATGGAAGGAAGGATGATGCCAGCAACAGCTGTTCTCTATTTTCTAATTGTTCTAAGTGTCAGCTCTGTGTGGGGCTGTTGATATGGGGTACAATGAACAAACACCAGTGAATAAAGAAAAGCTAGTATTCTATTCCTTTGAAATGCATTTTAAGTGTCTACTATTTGCTAGACATCTTGCAAGAAATAAGAGCTTATAGTCTAGTGTAATTAACATTAAATTAGCTTAGTCAATAATAATACATAATAATGAAAATGTGTTGATAATATTGGTAGTTTCAGTTTCATTTAAAATATTTTGACTTCGAGGGTCTCTGGGTGGCACAGTTGGTTAAGCATCTGACTCTTGGTTTTGGCTCAGGTCATGGTCTCAGGGCTCTGGCCCCCCAGTGGTGAGGTCAAGCCTTGCATCTGTCTCCGTGCTCGGCATGGAGTCTGCTTAAGACTCTCTTTTCCTCTGTCCACCCCCCCCAGCCCACCTGCTCTCTCTCTCTCAAATAAATAAATCTTTAAAAAATATTTTGACTTCAAGTAATAATTTTAACTTATGTATGTAATATTTTTATATTACACATTGATATATTTACATGGAGGATGAAAGGCAGCATAGTGGTATTCCTAGACCCAATGTAATATCTGGTATATAACATGTACTCAATAATACTGGATGAATGAATAAATAAAATAAATCTGGGTGAAAAATCAGGAGACTCCAGTTCTTACTATGATTCTGCCAATGACTGTCAGTGTGACATAACCAATGACTTCTTATTTCAGTTCCTAATCTATAAAATTAGATGGAAATACCCATTCTTTCCATCTAACAGTCTAGACAGTTCCCTGGGTAGTAACAAAACAGCAGATATGTAAGATTTGTGATGGTTCCAATAGCTGATAAATAGTCAAAATGCAGAAGATTCTTATTTGACTAATCTATTTCCATATTCTCTTTTAGAAATAAGTTTTTTGATTGGCACATGTCCTAGGGAAATGAAATCATTTTATTTTAGAAATTTAATTATATCACCACCAGACAAGTATACTTTGTGAAATCCTGGAACCCAACATCTCTTAGAAATGTAGCCTAATGGCAATGACTTGCGGCCCTGGAAGAATCTCAAGTACATCAAATGGTGTCTTTCCCCCAATCCTTTTCTACTCATGGACAGATGGTCCCCAAGGTAAATCCTTGGTACATATTTTTTCAACCTGAATTGCATTAGAAAACAGACTAAGGGGAAAAGGTACACACTCACAAATTTGAGACTGAGATGAAAGAGGCATATTTTATTCAAAGTTCAAGATCCACTTATTTTCAGGATAAAGGTGTCTGTGCTGTGACTCATGCATGCTGTGAAAAAAATGCCAAGTGTCTTGATAACTAATGTTAGTAAGGAAAGATTCCCCAAGAGGGGGCAGAAGCTCATGAAATGCTAATCTTTGAATATAAGAGTGAGAATCAATTTTAGATTCTAATCTTTTTTAGAACATTTCACAGGACTTAATATTTCAGTTAAAAAAGAAATTTATATATTCTGAAAGTAATGATAAACACTTTTTTTTATTACAATTCATCTTTGAGGTTTTCTTTTCTTCTTATTGCATTGGTTTTCCCATTTTGTTTTTGTCTTCATGTTATTCTTCATCTTCCCTTTAAGCTTTCAGAACAAACATGGTATTCATTTCCTTTGAAGCTTTCAGACTAAACATTCTATTTACCTTTAAAAAATATGGTTGTGAAGGTACTCATTTTATGTTAAGTGTTGAAAAACCATAAACTTTAAGCCAGAAGGACAATACTTCCTTCAATACCCTTCCTTTAACAAGTGATTTTTCAGAGCATTAAAAATGCCATAAAAAGACAATTCCCTGCCATTGAATGTATGATGAGTGGCATATCCTGAGAATGAACGGAAGAGCCATTTTAAAGAGTCCAAAGAACAAATACTCAGGCTTAGTTAGGGACTGCACAGTAATAAGAGACACAGGACAGTTCACTTGGATAACAGTGGATCAAATTAATTCTGCAAAATAACAAGGTCAAACACTGGGAACCTTCATTATAAAATGCCTTGGAGTGAAGGCTTAGCAAGAAGTCAGTCTTGCATAAGTATAAAAAGTCAAACTCTTTTAGAAGCCAAATTGCCGAAGATGGTTTATTTTTATGTGATTTTTAAAAATTTTTAGACCTTTTACTTGAATAGAAATACTGATTTGACTAATAGGGCATACCTATTTTTTCATCTCAAGATGATAATAACTTCACAGGAAGAGGTGAGTAGGACTCAAGTAAGCAATCAGACCACAAACATAGAATAATTTCAATCATGTTGCATTTAAGTACAAAAATTAAGTTAACAAAACCTCAGTCTCCTTCAACTTGTAATTCAAACACACAAAGTAACTTGACTTCAATAGGCAAGGCAAATACACACTTACTTGGAAATTTCTCGGGTACTTATAGAAAGAAAGTCAAGGAGAGGATTTAAAGCAAAGAAAAATGTGTCTGATTAATAATTAATAAAACTATTGTTGATTCAATAAATGTTGTTGAATGGAATCTTTTCAACCTCTTAAATATGTCTTGATGTTAAATGCAATGTTGGTGAATAGTTTCAAAAGAAATGTTGGCTCTGTATTAAGAAATCTGCATTTAATACATAGCTAGATGGATTTAATATCTTTGTATTAGCCAGTCTTGAAAGAAACTTGCCATATCCAAATTCATACATTGTGCGATTTGCATGTTTTGAGTCTGATAATTGTAGCTATAGCGATTACATATTTTAAAAAAGTAACCATGCCGCTTGCTCTTTTAAATTGCTCTGCTGCAATTTTAAAAGTTTTAAAAATGGGTCCTTGTACATAGAACAGCAACTGTTGCTCATTCTGTCTTTGCCTCTACTTCAGCAAAGGGATATTTTAAAAAGGAATACATTAGGAATACATCAAGATACATAATGTAATGGAAATGCTTTACTTTTTTTTTTTTTTTTTAACCTTCACTACAAGCATTTTGTCTGCTCTGCAGAAAGGAATGTGTCTCACAAAACCTTCATGGCCACTTATTTCTGTGGTCCCATTCTTAGCTCCATCAAGGCAAATGGCAAGGACCAAAAAATATGACACTGGTTTAGAAAACAGCCTATCCCTTGCAGGAATAAGACGAGGGTTTTGGTTGAAAGTGAACACAGCTGAATGACTTGTAAGAATGTAGTATGGCTGGCTAGTGTGGAAAAACACTGCTTTAGGCCACATTTTCCTTGATCTCTTTTCCTCTGTGTCACCAGAAATCAGGACTCTTATTTCCACTAAGAACAATAGCGATGTGAAACACGGACATAGAAAATTGGATCTCAAAGATGAATGGGGGACTGGTTTCAGAAGTTTGAAAGATCAAAACTTTGAGTAGAATGTATTCCAAACCAATTTGAGGTTAATCAATGACCGTAAAGTTGGGTTGCCAAACAGTCTCTGAGAATTTTGAAACATAAGCTGAACTTATAATTGTTTTACATCACTAACAGCCAAATTAATTTTGAAAGCATGCAGAAGAGTGCTGTGAAAATATTATAATTTCTTTTCTGTTTATGTTCTATATTCAAATACGACAGTATTTATAATGTACTTACTTTATATCACATGTATTTACATTATATACACAGATTATAAACATTTATATGTCTATAATTTTTATATGTAAGTTATGTTTGATTTATTCAAATACATGTATATATGTTGGCAGAATAATATAATAAATATTACTGAACCCATTACCCAACCTAAGAATTAGAAAGTGACCATGACTTGTGACTATCTGTATGTAGTTTACTATCTCATCCTATATTCCATCAGAGAAAACTGGATTTACACTAGTAGTTTCTACAGTAGTATAGGAAACTAACTATAAAGATAGTTATTTTGGCATATATAAATAAACCAGAGGCAATATCTGGTAAAATTTTTCTTGTGTTGAGATTTATTAAAATAGTTTTATATTTTATGCAGTCTTATAGGACAATTCCATTCAACTATTTTAAGGCACATCCATATTTTTATAAATGTTGGGTCTCATTTACCTTAACTACTTTCTAGTAGTCGGTAAATATAACACCGTTTATTTTTTCTGTTCCTTTGTCAAAGGACCTTTGTGTGGCTTCCAGCATTTTGTTATTATTAGTCCTGCTGTTATTCATGTATTTGCATGTTTCTTCTTGTACACATATGTAAAAATTTTTCTAAGATTTGTATGTAAGGGTAGAAATACTGGTTTGTCAACAGGTTTTCTGAGAATAAATTCAAATTTGCATTCCCACCAGCAGTGTATAATTTACATCCTCCCAGATTGTCATATTTCTTAATTTTTTGGCACTCTAGTGGGTATGTGTAAGAATTACAGATGACTTTATTAACCATCCCTATCTCATTGTAGTCTACATTTTGTTCATCACAGCATTTAACACATTTTTATTGAGTGCCTACTATGTGCAGGTACTGTCTAGTGTGCTGTGGATCCAGTAATAAGCAAAAGAGGAAAAAAAATACCTGTCCTCATGAAGATGAAGTTCTAATTGGGCAGAGACTGGAAACGAACATAATAAGTGAATTATGTAGTATATAAGGAGGTCACAAGTGCCATGGAAAAAAAGAAAGGGAGGTGGAGAATCTGGGAGGAGAGGGCCAGTTGAAATTTTAAGCAGGGTTGATTTTTGTGAGAGAGAATTTGAGCAAGGACTTGTAGTAGTGAGGCCATAGGGATGTACAGGGAGCAACCAGGCCCGGCAGGAAGGATCCTGGTATGTTTGAAGAATAGTTACAAGGCCATTACCTCGAGAGCAAAGTGAGTAAAGGGAGAATGGTATGAGATGAGGTTGAAAGGTAAATTTGGGGCCAGTCTATCTAGCATCTTCTAGGCTACTTTAAAGATTTTAGCAATTACATGGTGAAGTGTGAGTCTGCTGAAGGATTCTGAGCACATGATTTACACGTGGTGAGGCCAGAGGTAGCAGTAGGTTCAAACAAAGGAGGCCAGTTAGGAGAGGATCAGAGAAATGTGAAAGATGGTGGTGGATTGGACTATGGAGATAAAAATGGAGGTGGTGAACATTGAGGAGAGTATGTTAAAATATTGGCTTTTAAAATATTGGCTCTTGGGATATCTTTCTATTTATTTAGGTCTTTTATAATGACTTGCAATAATGTTCAATTTCCTACAATCTTTATCAGTACATCCTCTGCTTTTGGTGTTATTATAAAAAGCACCCCTCCTGCCACTTCTCAATCTTGCTTTCTCTGCCTGAAGCATTTTCTCAGGGACACCTGGGTGGCTCAGTTGGTTAAGTGTCTGCCTTCCTCTCAGGGCATGATCTCAGGGACCTGGGATGAAGTCCTGCTTTGGGGGTCTCTGCTCAGTGAGGAGCCTGCTTCTTCCTCTCCCTCTGCCTGCCGCTCCCCCTGCTTATGCTCTCTCTCTCTCAAATAAATAAATAAATAAATATCTTAAAACATTTTTTCAGTTTGTTACTTATGTGAGATATTATTTTTGTATAGTGTCTTCATAACATGGGTAAAATCCTACTAAATTCTTATTAATTCTACTAATTTGTCTATAGCCAATTCTAGGTATTTTATGTGGTCAATTATATCATATATAAATAATGTTTTCTTTATGTATTTTTAAAATATTTATGTTTTTAATTTATTTTGCCTTTCTTACTGTACTGAAAAAGGTCCTTAATAAAACTGGAATAAAAGCTAGCAATATGGGCATTCTTGGCTTATTCCTAATTTTGGAGGGAATACATTTCATATTTTGCCACAAGAGGTTATTTATGGTAGAGTTTTGGTATGTATCTTCTATCAGGCTAAGAAGCTCCCTTCTAGTTTAGTTTTTTATTGGCTCTCTATATGAAGAGATGCAGAATTCTATAAAATTTCCACATCTCTTAGATGGTTTTATGCTTTTCCTTTTAAATATGCTTATGTAGTTCAATAGATTTGCAATGTGAAAGTATATTTGTATTCCTAAGATACGTCAGACTTGGTCATATGTATTTTTTGTGCTGTTCTGGATTCAGTTTGTAAATCTATTGTTTAAATTTTTGCATCTACATTCATAAAGGAGATAAAGCTATGATTTTCTTTGTTAAAACTGTTCTTGTGTAGTTTATAAGTAATACCAGTACTTTTATTTCTCAGATTTCAAATCCACTTTACAGAATTTGTACTCACTGAAGTGGTGAAGAATATTTTAATACTTCAGTCTTTCTTACTAACACCATGCTACTAATATCTTTTCTTAATCACTACATACCTTTAATACCTTATTTACTAATACAATGTGTGGATTTCCTACATATTGACACAATGCAAAGATTTGTGTTAGGACACTTGGATATTTTAAGGTAGCAGATATTTGCCTAAACTAATGAAATCAACACTCAGTCAGTATGTATTCTGTCTCTTTTGCTTTTGTAATTCATAAGGGATGATTAACTTATGTTTATAGATAAACAACGTAAGAATTATTAGTCTATGGAGCTAAGGTGTTGCAAACTAATTCCAACAAGAATCTGATGTTTTGAACATATGAATGTTAAATCAGAATCACTATGTAAAGTGTCTATTATTTTATTGTATATACATTTTCCCCCAAAATTTTTGTGTATGTACTAGGTTCCAGTTGTCTGCCCTAGCCATCTGGGCTCCTGTTATCATCATGTCTGCCTGCTTTTAGATTATCTAAAAGTTAACTTGAGATTATCAAGTTAACTTAGTCTTATTAATAGTGATTTTACTAATTCACTCTAAGTTCAGAGATCTTTTCAAGCTGTAAGACTTTATGCTATTATCACTTCTAGAGTTCTCTAGACCACAGAAGTTGTTAGATAAGTAAAATGATTAAACATGAATACTTAGAAGAAAATTTAAACTAATAACTTTATAATTGTTGTTTAAGTGGATTACTTTTTTTTTTCTTCACTGTATTATGGAGTTAAGCATTTACTTTATACAACGGCACTGGTTTGAAAACTCCAGAGATGTATCTATTTGACAACTTGAACTCCCTGCACAGGATTACTAGAAAAATGCAAAACCTGTACTACTTGGGACATACACAAACAAATATTTGTGTCTTATACGAATTTTATTTTTTCATTTTTTCCATTTATTCAAATTTACCTGGGTGGCTTGCAGTTTTATTTGCTAAATCTGGCAAACTTCTCCCTAGGGGAATTAAAAACAAAAACAAGTTTTCATAAACACAGTGTGTAATTTTCAAGTAGCACCCAGCCCATCTGACTAAACCTATTATGTAATCGCTTCAAGTGGTTAACATCTGCTCTAGTTAGTCAAAAATAAGAAAGTCAATGTGGGGAGTTTGTGTATCGCTTTTCTACACTTTTAAATAGAATTTTAGACAGTTCTTGGTATATGGATTCAGTTTGTACGATATGGTGTATCTTTTACATGTGAGATGGAAATATGTGGGATGATAAGAACAGGGGAGAGAAAAAGGAGTTGCTAGATGGTCTCCTGACCATGACTGGGGATGAAGACTTCTTTCAGTAGTCTGGGGGTAAGTTCACTTAGAGCAACTAGCTCAAGATGCTGGGCATTCACAGATGTATTAGAGATGGATACAAGTAAAGGGAGAGGACAAAACTCTGAAACACAATTACTTAGAAAATTGACTTGCGGGGTCCAAGTCCAGAGAATAGTTTGGTTAGAAAGTCAATGAAATAATTGATATTTTCAGCTAGTCCCTATAGTTACCAGATAAGACCTGATGTCCTTAACTGCCCATTTTATAATCTGATGAGAAATCCTTGGATTATTTAAAGGATTTATAAATGATACAGTTTGTTTCTGAGAAGTTTATTTTCCAAGCAGAATCAAGGAATAATTCCCATTTCCATAAATAAACTTGAAATTATGTTGACAAGAAAAATTCCAAGTAACTTGAAAGCCATTTTGGGAATTTGTGTTAAATCAAATAGAGAAGTCACATAATGACTGAAGTGGCTTTTTAAATGGCCGTGGGCTGAGTATGCAAATTATCTCATATAGTCAATTATTGCAGGTAATATTATAATTTGAGCAGAGAGAAAGGATGCTCTTATAAGTTTTAGTGATCAAGCAGATTTTTTCTATGACTTGGTAAAAGCCATCTGCCTCCCAATGTGACTCCCCACCTTGAGTTTAACTCTCATTTATGGAACTCAAAGCAAAACAAAAGGTTAGACAAACACAGTATGCAATAATCATCAATATTAAATTTCCCATTTTAAGGTAAACTTATGTTAAATTCCTTTTTTAAAAAAAGATTTTATTTATTTATTTGACAGGGAGAGACACGGCGAGAGAGGGAACACAAGCAGGGGGAGTGGGAGAGGGATAAGCAGACTTCCCACAGAGCAGGGAGCCCAGGACCCTGGGATTGTGACCTGAGCCAAAGGTAGATGCTTAAGGACTAAGCCACCCAGGTGCGCTACCCCCATCCCCCGCCACCGAAATATTTAAAATAAAGTGCCAAGGTGCCAAATATTTATTTATGAATATAAATCTTTATTTTAATATTATCTCTTACAAATGTGCCTTTAATTAGAAATAGAAGACTGCTCAGGAAGTTGAGTATCAGTCCAGTCTCAATAATTAGTCATATTTGTTGATGATGAAGCTTCCATAGTTTGAGTAGCAGAATATTCTTAAGCCCTTTGGTATTAACATTGATACTAATTAAAGAGCACTCTTGCCAATAAATGGCAAATGCTTCGCTTTTTAAACTCATGTTTTTTTGAAAATTATCGTGAATTGGATGCTCATTCTTATTTCATATATATATATACATTTTTCTTTATTTAATTCCTTTTTATATTTTGTGGGTTTCTTTCATATTTTATGATTTTTCTCTGCTTTCAATGAATTAATATGTGAAATACTAAAATATTTAGAACAAATCACCTGTTAGAATAGGGTTTATAGGTATCATGGATCATGCAAAACCATTTGCAGTTTAATAATATTCCTTATATATTAATATAGAAGCTTATTATGTCTCTAATATACACCAGTTTGGCTGAGAATAAACTTGTCTGTAAAGAACATTATTGAACAGAAAACACATCTCATTGGTGATTTCCCAGTGCAAAAAAAAGTCTGAGAGTCTGAGAGTCTGAGTGTTTTTTGTTCATACCTCTGAATAAGGGGTGGAAAAAATTTTTTTATCTGCTCTTCAGCTCTCTAGGTTGGAGGTCTAAAGATAGCTTTTTGGTCCATGAATAGATTACCAGGGATTTATTTGACATTTAATAAATTCTGTGTACTGTGCTGAGTAGTTCACAGCATAGGCCATGTCTTCAGAGCTTTTCTATTTATTTAAAGAAGACAGGGTTGTGACCAAAAAACCAGGTGTACATTTAAGTGCATTAAAGTGAGATGGTGTAGAACCATGGGTCTCTCTACTGTGTTGCAAAGTGAAAATTCCACATCTGGAATTCTATACTCTCCATAGTAGAAACACAACCTTTTCCAGAGTTTTAGTCCATTGTTTTCCTGCAAATAGATTCCACCATAGTTTGATGAGACTCTTTGTAATTAGTTCAAACTACTATTAGCCAATTTTTTGAATGCTCATCTTATGTCAAGTATTTTACAAGCATGGAATCATTTCATCCTGACAACAATTCTACAAGGTAGTTACTACCATTACCCCCACTTTATAACCTAAAAAAAAAGAAAAAAAAGGAAAGAAAAAGAAAGGGCAAGCCACAAAGATGGTCAGCGACTTGCCCAAGGTCACTGAACTAGAGGCTGGCACTCTTAGCAGGTGAACCTCAGCTGGCTGGTCCCAAAGTGTGCAGGTGTAATCACAATGTTATGCCTCCTTCTTGCCTGCTCTTCTGCTTCTGGACTTCTGTTCTTCTTGTTCCTCCTTACAATGCTTCCTTCCACCATTAAAACTTTTTCTTTTTATTGAATTCCTACTCATCTTTTAAGGTTGTTCTCAAAAGTCACCGTTTCTGCTGGACCATACAAAATGTACCTTTCCTACCATTCCAAACTACTCTATCGCACTTTGTTTAACTCTTTTGAACTATTTGTGAAGTTTTACCTTATATTTTTGTAATCTTTGCACTTACCTGCATTGTGAGATTATAAGATTCTTGACTATATCTTAATTCACTCATTTATTTATTCAGCTGAATGAATGAATGAATGCATGTATGTAATGCTAGTCTCCACAGGGCATGGAATAAGACAGAGTCATTGACCTCACTGAAAATCTTTTAGAGTAATTTCAACAAAGAATTGCAATAGCAGTGGAGTCAGTGTGATGACAGTAAGGGGCAAACATAGCAAAACCAGGAGTGTGAACTAAGTTAGCTGGTGACTGGGGAGGTGGAAGACAAGAACAACTTAGGACTGTTGCTAGAGAGCTGAAAGACAGGTGTTGAAATGACTGGCGAAGAAATGGGTGGTATAGTCCTCGGTGAACACCAAACTCTGTTTCCACACCTAGTAGGTGCTTAGCAAGCACTGGAAGAATTTAATCACATTAAAATTTCTACATTCGTTGCCCTCTTTGTCATTCATACGGTCTGCTGGCATGCAGACCTGGCGAGAACAACCTTGGAGCCATTGATCGGAGAAGACTTTATAGGAATGAAAAGCTTCAGCTTTTTGCGAAGTTCTCTGCTGAGCATTCTCACAATTGCACATTATGGTTAATAGTTTGGCAAACATTATGGACTTTGTAGTCTTTATTTTCTTTAAAGCTTTCTATTTTTTTAGAGATTGCTAGATAAATACGTGGCAGCACTCCACACAGAGTGTGCAGAACAGAACATTCAAGGATAAATCCTACCAAGCTGAGGGGATAAAAGAATTTTTAAAAAGTCAACTTGCATTTCAGGTGGTTAGTCTGGGCAAAAAGAGAATAGAAACAGCTTTTATTTAGCCCATTCAATAATTCAAATCACTGGAGAACAGTAGTGGTGTCATCCCCAGGCAGCAAATTCTCTTATTTTTAAAAATATTTTTTTTATGCCCATGGTCTACTTGTATCATCTAATGAAAGCTGAAGATCAATTCTTCCCCGGGGAGTGCAGAGAGTTGGCCAAATGTAGCTGCAACACAGGTGACATATGTCAATACCTGTGGAATTTTAAAAACAGCAGCCAGAGTTGGCTCCGGTGTTTTAACATAAAATAATGTATTATAAAGATATGAGAACATATGTGCTCTCTCTGATCTTTGTACCAGAAAAAAGTGTGATTGATTATTTCCAGTCTAAAAGCACTCATACTTTTTTTTTTATTTATAATATTGTGGAAAATGGAGTGTCTTCAATAGTGATTGTATGTATAAAATGTTTACTTGAAATTTATTTAAATAACTTTCCTTAACATAGTATTAGAGAAAAAGAACAGTATTTCCCATGGCATATGCCCACATTTGTGCTTTAATCATAACAGCCTCATTTTCCAAAGGTTTATTTACATAAGTGCTTTCTCTGTAAATGTTACATTAGGAAAAAATACACACATTCACATAATCTTTTAAATCAACGGCTGCTGGCAAAATGAATGGAGGAGACCCAAGAAATATGCCAAAAGTGGTTTGGAAATGTAGTTAGCGTTAATGCTGTTTGTAAAATTCATTTTAACTTTGATGTCTGATTGCATTGCAGTACTTTTTCAAGATTCCATCTGGCACCATAAGTGTAGTGGGTGATCTGTGCTGAAAAAGGAGTTTGGGAGGTGTTAAGTACATTGCCTCACAAGGATCTTGGACTAGGCTTTTCAGACAGAGGTATTTTTGACTGATTAATATCTGGTGAACCTGACTTTACATCTTCATCTTGTGCCCTGGAGGCCTGCTTTTCCAGAGCAGACTCTCACTTCAGCACCTTGTTAATGGTTGATAATGAGAACAAAGTACCCCCTCCTAACATGGTGAAAAGTATTGTCCTCAGATACTTAGAATACTTTTCACTTTCTAGATGAATTTTTTTAAAATTTAGCCAAGTGCAATTTTATTTATTTATTTATTTATTTATTTATTTATTTATTTATTTATTTAAAGTAGCTCCACATCCACTGTGGAACCCAACACGGTTTGAACTCACGTCCCTGAGATCAAGACCTGAGCTGAGTTCAAGTCAGATGCTTAATTGACTGAGCCACCAGGCGCCTCTCTAGATACACTCTTTAAAGGAGCTGATGAAATTAATGAACTGTTTTGGTCTTGAATGGATAAAATCTATAAAGATAGAGCTGGAAAAACAAAAGCAAAAAATGTCCTAATAACTGAGGGAGATTTTTAATGAGTACTTCAAATTTTGTTCAGTTCTCAACCTACTTTTATCATTCTGATGTCATATTTTCTAAATCCATTGGGTGCATTTTTTTTTTTAAAGATTTTATTTATTTATTGGACAGACAGAGATCACAAGTAGGCAGAGAAGCAAGCAGAGAGAGAGGAGGAAGCAGGCTCCCTGCTGAGCAGAGAGCCCGATGCGGGGCTCGATCCCACGACGCTGGGACCATGACCTGAGCCGAAGGCAGAGGCCTCAACCCACTGAGCCACCCAGGCGCCCCCATTGGGTGCATTTTTTTCTTTGGTCTGGCATGGACCCAATGTTGTAATTGTGAGGCCACAAAACAAAGTAATTGACTTTAGCTGTGGAAGTTCTGGATAATTTTTTATAAATGTTTTACCTTAGAAATACATACATGTTTAAAACTGAGAGAGATACCAGCAAACCTTATTTCAGTCACTTTTATGTTAACTTTCTGAGGACAATGTAAGAAAATTCTGTCTATAGTATATCCTCCGGCTGCCCTCCCTGGGGGGCAAAATTCTTTCTCAAGATTATACTACCATCTGTTTTCATTCATTTGGTATTTGGTTGCAATTGTTTCACAGGGTATACTTTTGAATAATAATTAATAGAAGTAAATCAAACCTCTCAGAGAAATAACTCTCATATGTGGAATAACAAAACCAGATGAAAATGTGACTGGAAATATAAAGTTTATTTTCAAAGTTAAGGACTGGAGATTTTGCCTTGTGGCCTTGATCAAGGCCAATGGGACTCATGTGAGTAAGTCTTGGCAAAGTGCTCTAAAAATCCTATCCCCAGCAAGTATGTAAGGAAACTGGAACCAGGTAAGAAAAAGTCAAGAAAACACAGGGGCATGAAAGAAAGAAAATCTCAGAAACCCATTTTTTTGGTAAAAGCTAGACTAACATGTTATATTAAATCATTCAGTATTTTTGACAGTGTATTGGAAGTAAAATTTTATACTCCGGAGCAACCATGACTAATTCTTCTACCTGCTGTCCCTTGGTTTCTGTATTTTTTCACTGGTGTTTTCTTTCCTTGGCTCTGCTGAATTCCTCTTGGGGAAGACCAATGAAGAGTCCAATTTTTCATTATTCAATATGATCTAAAAATCTCATCAGCATGCTGGTCTCACTTTGAAATCAATGGAGTCTCAGCCCCCTGAAGAGGTATTTAACCAAATGAGAAAAGCTCATGGGAAAATGACCGGGAAACCATTTTATCATACTAATGTACATCCCATCATGTAAAAACATGATGGACAATAGAGGCAAAACTGTTTGACAAAGGCCATAATGCAAAGAAACATATTATGTCAAGAATTAATTTATTTCATGTAACAAACGTCTCAATTAGACAAAGGGGAGAATAAAGAGAGGCAAGTGTTAATGTCGTGAAGTTAATGTAATTAATGTTTTGTCAGTATGACTCAGCATGATTCAATACTTATTTGAACTCCCAAGCTAACAAGTAGTATACCAGGCTCTATAATTTTTTATTGTCTCTGACTAGAAACATTTTCAGAATTATAAACAGTACATTTGATCATATTACTTTATAGAAGTTTATCTATATCATCTGTATTTTATCATAGAAGCCTGATTATTTCCGAGAGTAATCAGAATAATCTGGTTATTTCCCGAGAATGTTATTTCCTTTGTAGGTCTGTTTAGTGGAAAGGCTCATTCCCTAGGGCTTCTCACTTTTTTTAAGACTGGGAGGAGTATTGTCATTCTCCACGACTTTCAAACTCACAGGAAACTTTTCAATATGAGAGTTGAACCATTTGCTGCACAGTCTGTATCCTTTCTATCATTTACATTTATGTAAAGTTACATAAATTTACATAAGTATAAAAATGCAAATTTTCATTCACATTTCAGGCATTTATTGAGGTAAAATGACTCCTATGTTTGAACCTCCCCCATCCCTTCACTTTCTATTTTCCTATGTGATTTCACCATATCAGTCACCCCAAATATCTCAATTGTCACGGCTTCTTACTTCCTCTATATCCATGTCTCTTCCTTATATTTCTCTCCAGGGACTGATCTCCTCAGCCCTTTCCTGAACATTACCTACACCTGAAATGGATTAGAAGGCTTAAACTTCATTATCTTTCTTGCCAATTACAGCGGCATTTCTTTCAGCCCCCTCCCAGCATTCCCCCCACACTCTTGCTCTTTGATCTTGTTGGGCATTCTGTCTCTTGACATCCAAGTTTTCCTTCTAGTTCTGGCCTTACTTAAGTATTGCTTCCCTTTCTCAACACCCCATTCACTTCAAGTGTCCTTTAGCTAACAGCGTCAGGTCCTTTGCCTCCTTGACTTTCTACATCATCCCCTGAAATCCACTTGCAAATCAAAAATCATGAAAAATTTCCTTCTGCTTTCCTACACCTGTTAGATTTTAAAATCAGAGGCAGTCACACTTGAGCAGCTGCTCTCTGATTTGTTTCAGCAACTAACCTGATCTTTCCATCTGTCCGTTATACATCTTACCTTGCACTTCTGTAAATTTAGAGACAATCTTGACTTCTGTTTCAGAGAGAGAAGGCTGAGCCACCAACATGACCTTTCTTTACTAACTCCCCATCCTCTTACAAACAGATCTATGTCTGCTTCTGGCTTCGTTTTCTTTTCTTCAATCTCTTAGACAGACCGGGACTAATCCCCAGTTCCTCTCTATTCACCTGTTTCTTTTTTTTTTTCAGTATTAAAAACAAACAAAACCAAAGATGCATCTCCAGATTACACACTATTTTATAGGGCACCAGTTTATCTTAATAATAGCCTTTGTGTTTTTCCCGGGTGAAGTCACTTAAAACCTGGCAAAATCAGTTCATCAGTGTCGAATACCACACTGCTAGTTCTAGAGTACCAACCCATTTCGTCTTCCTCTTCCCTCCACACTGCATTGTTAGCTCTCTTTTCATATGCAATCTTCCAGATTAAATGTACTCTCCTTATCCATTGTGTCCATCACCGTGCTTAGCCCCGTACTTTTACAAGGTATTGGTGGAATCTCAGCTTCAGCCATGATAAAGTGATCACAAGGATTCAGTGCTTTAAATTCTGCACTTACAAGATACAATCATGTAAACTCTGCTCGTGGTGTCCAATTTACAGAAATGTAACAGAAGATCCTTTCCAATGGCAGTCCAATGGAGGTTGGCATGATCTTTTGAACGCTTGAAAAGAGTAATGGTTTACATCACTGAACTATAAAATTGTACTGCCGACTCCTAATGACCTTTTTGACTGTCAAGATATCCCTCTGGTTCTCCAAATGCCTGAAATTATAAAAGAAGAAAAATCTGAAATGCTGAAATCTTATTAGGAACTGCACCTGGAGAAAATGCTTCCAGGGGTCATAAAATCGCTAGGTTATGCAGATGAAAAAATTTTATTCAAAAAAAAAATCATAAAGAGAACTTACGCCATGAATCAAAGTATCTAAAAAGAGATAGAAAAAAAAATCACTACTTCTTTTCCATTTTCTATTCCATTTGGGATATTTATCAGATACATTAAAGAAAAAGTTTTGTCCAAATAAACTTTGCATATGCAATTGTGAAATTATTTGTAGATGCTGCTTTTCAGTCATATTGTGGATATTGTTTTTCAGTATAGCAATGGAATTGCATTTCTCTCACTTGAAGTATGAAAAGTAATTTTTCTGCTTTACTTTTCTTTCCTATTTTTTGGATATTATTGCCCTTATGTGCCCTGTAAGTGTCACATCAGATTGGATGCATTTCCATTAGCTTTTCTAGACTTTGTAAATGGGCATCTCTGTTTATTTCAGAGGATAGATGACAACAAAAAGATTAAATCCACATGGACCTGAGGAGAAATACTTCAATATGAAGCTATTCGTAGTGTTCTGATGGAAAGGTGATACCTGTCTTATTTACTGAGTGGTAGTCAAGGGTGTTACATGTAATGCCTGTCATAAGAGAATGTAAAGAAGAGGAAACATATCAGCACAAGTATGGGTTGGATTTTAAAACCACCCTGTGTAGTTTGAACCAATTCACTAATTGCCTAATATGACATACAGCATAATGGGAGAAATGCTAGAAATCCTAGCCATAAAACTAATGTCATTAAACCATCATAAGCAGAACACTGTGCATCTTTGTCCTATTAATGTGTATAATTAGAGGCCCCTTGTTCATGTCACAGCAATTATAAATTTTATTCCAATTGTACCAGCCAGATCATTTGCATTCCTTCACATTCTGTAGTATCAGCTCATGAGATGTATTAAATGGGAATCACTCAATGTGATGTGAAAAAGGAGATCAGGAGATGAAACAAATGACCCTCTTTTGCTATCAGTTTGGGAAAACCGATGAAAGTGTTGGAAAGAAGTTGGCCAGATGGTAAAGTGTTTTATTAGAGACTAAATTACAGTGAGGTAGTTTGATGTATTCAGTAATACCTGATAAAACATTAAAAATGAGAGAGAATAAAATGACATGTAAACCTCAGAAACATTTGCTTATTCTAGGTTTGGGCATTCTTCTTTGAACTTCTTCCTTTCTTGCTTTGGTGGCATTGGGGAATGAGCTATGGCTTTTCATGTCATAACGGCACCTTGAATTAGACTAATAGCTAGTTCCATTAGGTTTGACAGTAGACGTAGAATTTGCCAGTACCGCATCCTGTAACTTAAAACCTATTCTCCAGGGGGATTGTGGCAGATGCAGGCTTGTATATGGTCAAGTGAGTGACCCGACTGCTGGAGTTTTATGCAAAGAATTCTTGGCTATCTGGTATGCATTTAGACCCCTCTTCTATTTGTCAACCCTGTGAATTTTTTATTTAAATTTATTCATTTAATAAGAATATGGGGTGCCATTTGGAGAAAATCCTACCCACACAAACCCTTTTGTCTTCACCCAATTTTATTTCATTGGATCCAATTGAAAGAGGAGTATTGGAGGCTTCTTTGTGGAACCTAGTTCCACCCAGCACCTCTAATTCCTCTCCAGGTCCCTACCTTCAGTGTCGGTCCTTGTGGGGCCTGCATTGCCCCCTGGAGAAGGAATTCCTCATCTTGATATGCAATCACCCTTGATATCTGGTCAGATTCCTTCTTCCCACTCCTTTGTGTCTGGTCACTCTGGCCTGACCTCAGCAAGAATCCTATCGAATTGATTTACCAGGCTCTTCCCTTATCCTTGATGTTTCCTCTTAGGACCTTTCTATCCACTGACCTCTACCACTGACCCTACTACTTGGCTATGAATTTCTCCTGTCCATGCTTATTGGGAACTGAACTCAGTTTTATACTGTCTCTTTTCCCTGTTGTAACAGTTCCTGAATGAAATGTGTTCTTAGATTTCATAAAAAAAAAACAAAAACGAAAACAAAACTTTAAAAAATTAAAAAAAAAAAAAACCTTTGCAAGTAATGGGTAACTTTTAGCAATAAGAAATAATCCTTGTCAATATACTTGCCAATAAATTGTGTCAGGTGGAGACCCAGTTGATTTTTCTCACTTCCCACACCTCAAACACTCCTGTGAAAAAAGCCGGTTTTAAGTCATTTGCAATTTTATTTCAACATTCCTTTATCACACATGAACTTATAGTTCTTTCATTTCTTTTTGATAAACATGTAGGTTTTTATAAAGATTTATTTATTTATTTAGAGAGAGAGAGAGTGAGAGAGCACGTGAGTGGGGGGAAAGAGTGGGGGAGAGAGAGAATCTCCAGCAGACTCCCCGCTAAGCGCAAAGCCTGATGCACAGGGCTCGGTCCCACCACCCTGAGATCACAACCTGAGCCAAAGCCAGGAGTCTGACCCCCCACTGCCTGAGCCACCCGGATGCCCCAGACATACAGGTTTTTAAAGGCCAGTCTCATATTGGGTAAGTCATATTACAAAAGCAGGTAAGAATGGAAGGAAATGATGGCAAATTGGATTACTTATAATTGATCACTGTCCTTCTAATTTCCATTGTACTTCTTAAGGTGAGTGCGCTTTAGTTTTGGGCATAAAAACTAAATATTTGGTTTATAGTGCTTGCTTCCGCAGCACATATACTAAAATTGGAATGATAAAGAGAAGATCAGCATGGCCCCTGCACAAGGATGACATGCAAATTCGTGAAGCGTTCCATATTTTTGTGATGGTATCACAGGTGCAGACGAATGTCCAAACTTATCACATTGCATACTCTAAATATGTGCAGGTTTTTGTGCATCAGTTATACTTTAATAAAGCTATAAAAAAATCTGTGCTTGTTATAAAAACTGATCAAATCCAAATGTGATCTGTACCAAAGTTAATAGTATTGTACCAACTTTAACTTCCTGGTTTTGAAAATGTATTATGTTAAAATAAAAAAAATACATAAAAAACCTAAATGTTTGGTTTGGGGGGTATTTATTAGGTGACAAGTACTACATAATTATCATATTTGGACAACTGTTTCATAATTACAGGGTACTTCTCAGATTTGTATATAACAATAATGAATTATCAACATTTCTTCTGGTTGTTGCCAGAAGGTGGTGCCTTCCTTGAAAAAATAAATTGTTTTTTACCAATAGCTTTACTCAGATGTAGATATGTTTAAGCTTTCATGCCAGTCCCTTAGACTTCATTAGTACCAAGTAGTTATGCATGATGAAGAGAAAATATTTACCAATGGAAAACATGTTGATATAGTGAAATGATGCATTCTGTCTATTAAACTCAGAAAGATTACATATGCAGGCATTTATTTTGAGGTGATGCTTTCATGCTCAATTGCAATTATTTGAAATTCTTTTAAGGAAGCTCTTATATTCATAATTACCTTGACTAAGTATAAACAATAAACAAATACTTTTCAAAGACTTAACATCACTAAGCAATTTCTTATGGCTTTTCTTAAAGAAACGGTATGTGTGTTTCTTTGCATATGTAATGCTATGGCACGTTGAAATAGAAGCAACCATGTATTAGTCAGTTAGGGTTGCTATCATAAAATATAGACTGGTTGGTTTAAAGAATAGAAATTTATTTTCTCACCTCTGGAGGCTGGGAAGTCCAAGATCTGGGTGCCAGCAACTTTGATGTCTGGTGAAGGTGTCCTGGCTTGAGGACAGCGTCCTCTTGCTATATTCTCATATGGTCTTTCCTTGGTGTGCCAGGAAGGTGGGGGGAGAGACAGAGACAGAAAGACAAAGGGAGGAAGAGAAAGAGAGTGTGAGTGAATTCTGGTGTCTCTTGATATAAGGACACAAATTCTGTGGAATCAGGGATTTACCTTTATGCCCTCATTTAACTTAAATTATTTCCTTAAAAGCCCTGTCTCTAAATACAGCCACATTGGGGGTTAAGACTTCAACATATGAATTTAGGGGGATATAAACATTCGGTCCTTAACAGACCATATAGTTCAACTCTGATGAAAACTTTTGACTCTGTGTATGAGCATTTTGTTACAAATTGGAGAATGAGTTATTCAATCTGAATAATATTTGCTTATACTAGCACACTTCCACCTTATAGAGAAGCTGACTCTAGCTTCCTCAGAGCATCTTTAGTGCAAATATAAGACATATTTACATTCTGTTAATGAAATATATTTCCATAGTGCAATGTGATTGGTGAATTCTGATTTTTTTTTTTTTAGTCTGAAAGAGACCCTTAGATTGGAGCAAAAGTATAATATTTACTTACATTACAGATTTCTGGAAAAAAGTTTATATTTCTCCATTTCTGTGACAAAACCCTTTGAAGAGTACTTTTACTGATAATCAAAATGAGACTCTAATGTCGCAGCTTATTTTACATAAAAGTAAGAACTTAGGAGCTAAGTGCTAATTGATACCCGTTGATTCACTGTGATTGTATCCTCCAAAATATCTACGATTCAGGACCTGGAGAAATGCATGGTTATTATAGGCTATATGTCTGCCAAAGTGAGATTGTATCAACTGATATATTTTTACATACATTACATTTTTTAAAAAAATTTATTTATCTATTTGACAGAGAGAGAGAGGCACAAATAGGGGGAGCTGTAGGCAGAAGCAGAGAGAGAAGCAAGCTTCCTGCCAAGCAGGGAGCCTGAAGTGGGGCTCGATCCCAGGACTCCAGAATTATGACCTGAGCTGAAGGCAGCCACTTAACCAACTGAGCCACCCAGGCACCCCATACATTACATTTTAAGTTTCTCTCCAAGGTTTGTACATGACCCCTCTAAGTCATCACTTTCTTGATAGTATCCTGTACACCTCAGTGTCTTCTGCTCTATTATTTTCTCTTGGCTATGACATGAAATGCAACAACTCAACCTAAATCAAGTCATATCAACCTTCTTCCTTCTTACACTGTCACTTTGCACAGGATTTATATTAAAGCATAAATGAGAAAAGAAGTGAGCCCCTCGGGGCGCCTGGGTGGCTCAGTGGGTTAAAGCCTCTGCCTTCAGCTCAGGTCATGATCCCAGGGTCCTGGGATCGAGCCCCGCATCAGGCTCTCTGCTCAGCAGGGAGCCTGCTTCCTCCTCTCTCTCTCTGCCTGCCTCTCTGCCTACTTGAAATCCCTGTCTGTCAAATAAATAAATAAATAATATAAAAAAAAAGAAGTGAGCCCCTCAACCCTGAATTACTGAGATGTGTTTGAATATTATTATAAATAAAATTTCTTACTTTTGGCACATTCTAAAAAAAAATAGACATGTTATTTAGAAGCAAAACTTTCACTATTTGCAGATAACATAGAAAACTCAAAAAACTCCACCAAGAAACTATTAGAACTGATGAATGAATTCAGTAAGGTCATGGGATAAAAAAAATCAATGTACAGAAATCCATTGCCTTTCTATACACTAATAATGAAGCAACAGAAAGAGAAATTATGAAAGCAATACCTTTATTACTGTACTAAAAATGATAAAATACTGAGGAATAACCTTCATTAAGGAGGTGAAAGACCATACTTTGAAAACTATAAGGCACTGATGAAAAAAACTTGAGAAGGCACAAATGGAAAGATTCCATCTTCATGAATTGGAAAAGCAAATACTTCTAAAATTTCCATACATTTTCAGTAATCTACAGATCGAATGCAATCCCTAACAAAATACCAATAGCATTTTTCACAGAACTATGGAACCAAAAAAACCCTGAATAGCCAAAATAATCTTGAAAAAGACAAAGTGGGATGTATTACAGTTACAGATTTCAGGTTATACTACAAAGCTGTAGTGATCAAAACAGTATGGTACTGGCACAAAAATGGACACATAGATCAATGCAACAGGATAGAAAGCCCAGAAGTAAACCTATGATTATATGGTCAATTAATCTTCAATGAAAGAGGCAAGAATATGCAATGGGAAAAAGTCTCTTCAACATATGGTGTTGGGAAAGTACCACTGTCTTATATCATATACAAAAGAAATTCAAAATGAATTAAAGACCTAAATGTTAGATATGAAACCATAATAATCCATCCTAGAAGGTAGCACAGGCATAATTCCTCTTACATCTACCATACCAATATTTTTCTTGATATATCTCCCGAGACAAGGGAAGTAAAAGCAAAACTAATCTTTAGGGAGTATATATATATATATTCTGCACAGTGAAGGAAACAATCAACAAAACCAAAAGACAACCTATTAAAGGATATTTGCAAATGACCTCTCTGGTATATATAAAGTCATATAAAGAATTTATATGACTAAACTTCCAAAACACAAAAAAATTGAAATTTCTCCAAAGATACACAGATGGCTAGCAGACACATGAAAAGATGCTCAACATCACTCCTCATCAGAGAAATACAAATCATAACCACAATGGGTTACCACCTCACACCTGTGCGAATGACTAAAATACAAAACAAAACAAATTTTGGCAAGGATGTGGAGAAAAATGAACTCTTGTGCACTGTTGGTGGGAATGAAAATTGGTGCAGTCACTGTGGAAAACAGTATGGAGTTTCCTTAAAAAATTTAAAATAGAAATACTCTATGATCCAGCAATTGCACTAGGAGTATTTACCCAGAGAATTCAAAAACACTAATTTGGAAGAGTAAATGTGTCCTTAAGTTTGTTGCAGCATTACTTTAACAGCCAAATTACAGAAGCACACAAGTGTCTATTGATAGATAAATGGGTAAAAGTGATGTAATGTGATATATATATATATATAATGGAATATTACTCAGCCATAAAAAAGAATGAAGTATTGCCATTTGCAATGACATGGATGGTCTAGAGAATATAATGCTAAGTGAAATATGTCAGCCAGAGAACAACAAATACTGTATGATTTCAGTTATATGTGGAATTTAAGAAAAAAGAAAAATGAACAAAGGGGGATAAAAAAAGAGGGAGACAAACCAAGAAACAGACTTAACTATAGAGAACAAGCTGATGGCTACCAGAGGGATGGTAGGTGGGGATAGGTTAAAGAGGTTAAAAAGGGATTAGGAGTACACTTATCATGATGAGCACTGAGTAATATAGAATTGTTGAATCACTATGTTTTACACCTGAAACTAATACAACAGTATAACAGTAATTAGCAGGATGTTAATTATACCGGAATGAAAATTAAAAACTCAAGAAAAAATAGAAATATTCTTCATACTTTTAGTGTTCAGTGATGATGCTTTTTTCCTCAGGCATGTCTTTCCAAATGTATTTCAAGTTCTACTATGGGTATCAGTATATTTCTGTTGTTTTGGTGGTCTGTTTTCTATTTCTCTTGTAGTGGAGGTTAAATGCTGTTGCAGAGTATATGGAATTGAACAATCACATAAGCATGTCTCCCAGTGATCCAAAAGGCGACGTTCCCATTTAGGGTTTTGAAAATATTTCAAGGACTTCCAACCCCATTGTTTTCCCAGAAACTGACCAGTAGAATGATTTTTATACTTTCTTGACTTTAGAAAATACTCTTTTGTGGTTTTCTAATAAATTATGTAGACTCAGCTGCTTTTTGGCAAATTTCCCATATTACTTCTATTGTTACGATGACTTACAAAAGAGAACACATAAATTGGTACACATGGAGACCCCATTATTGTGCAGTTCCCATGCAAATGTTATTTATTTGGAGCTGATTGCTAAGAATTATAAGAAAAATAGTTGGTATTGATGCAGCTATTACAACTCCTGTAATTATCATACTCAGCCATTGAAATCACAGCTATATGCAGCCAAAGGTCTATGAACACAATTCCATGTAATATCATTGAAATTCAGCAGACAGACTTTGGAGCCAGACAAACCTGAATTTAAATTCCAGGTTTACTACACATAAACTTAATCTTCTGGAAGTTACTAACGTGTCTAAACTTTTATTTCTTCATTGGAGGTTCATGAAATTAGAGATTGTGTATATAACCACCTACTACAATTCTTGACAAAATTTTGAGAGTCCATAAATTGTTAGTATTGTTTTTTGTTATACATCTGTGAGACTAGGTTATTGCTTGTTCTTCATAGGAGTATTAGAAACAGTCTCTAGCTACATAGGACTTTGTAGGAAATAGGTACAGTATGTTATTTTTTATAAGATCAGTGTGGAAATCTTAAATGTTTCAATACAGTTGTACTTATGAGATATTGCCCCATATAAATTGTATCAAGTATATATAGTACAAGGCAACAGTGAAGGCATAGATACCAGTTAGCCAAAATACATTGTGATGATAATTTGGGGAAAGATGCTGGCAGTTGATGGAAAGTTGTAGATGGATTTGTGAAGTATTTATAAGAGAGATTCAAGAAGATTCGATGACAGGAAACAGTTTGCAGAGGGTAGGTTCAAAGAAAATCCCTAGATTTTTGGCTGACGCAACTATTTGAGCTCCCATTTAACACAAAAGAAAACAGTAGAGTAAAATCAGGTTCTGGGATAAAGTGAATTCAGTGTTTTTAAAATTGATTCATAACTGACATACAATAAAATGCACAAATGTTAAATATTTGATTTCACATATTTGACTTTATTTCATACACTGGTACAATCATAGCACAAAACAGTATCTGAAACATTTTCATTACCTCAGAAAATTTCCTCCTGTCCCTTTCTAGTTGATTTCAACTCTCCTCTAGGCAATGATTTTATGAATTTTATTATCATCAACTGGTTTTGTTAATCTTCATACTGTGGATAAATGGCATTATGCTGAATGCATTCTTCAGTGTCTGGGCTTTTTATTTTAACAAAAAATTTTGGGAAAGTTGTGTGTTATCGGTAGCTCATTCTTTTACATTGCTGAGTAGTATTCCATTTCTGAAACTATCTCAGTTTGTCCATTCTTCTATTGTCAGGCTTGCAGATTGTTTCCAGGTTTTGGCTATTATAAGTAAAACTGTGATATTCTTATACCAAGCTTCTTGCAGCTATGTGTTTTTATTTTATGTTAATATCAAAGAATGGGATTGCTGGGTTTTAGAGTAGATGTATGTTTAATTTTAATAAACTAGCAAACAGTTCTCCAAAGTGTTTTCCATTTTAGCTCTCAAGAGCTCTGTGTGAGAGTTTCAACTCTTTCACACTCTGTGCTGTTTTTAGTATATCTTGTTTATTTGCTATTCTAGTAGATGAGAACAGATATCTATGCTTTTCATTTTAATTTATATTTCCCCATCACAAATGATCATATTTCATATAGGTATTTTCATCAACATTTGTAAGAAAAAAAACCCTTTTCTTTCCCAATTTATTTAGCAATTGGCCAATTTATTCAGCAATTGAGTCTGTTTTTAGACTCTGTTCTATGCATGGGTCTTACACTGATATGGCACTGTCCCAGTTATTGTAAGGTTTGAAATCAGTTTGTACAATTCCTTCAACTCTTTCTTTTTTTTTTTCAGAAAGATTTTCTAGATTCTTTACATTTCCATACAAATTTTAAAATCTTCTAACCAATTTCTACTAGAAATCCTGTTGAATCCATAGGGCAGTTTAGAGAGAATGAAGATCTCTAAAATATTGAATCTTCCAATTCATAAAATGGCAAATTTATACTTTAAGATCATTTTTAATTTCTTTAAAAATGCTTTCTATTTTTCAGTATACAGGTTATGTATATCTTTCACTTGATTTCACTGTAATACTTTTTATATTACTTTAATGCTATTGTTTTTGCTAGTATATAGGAATATGAATCATTTTTATATATTTATTTTGAATCCTGTGAGCTTGATCAGTTCTTCTATTCTAGTCATTTTTTGTGGACTTTATAGAATTTCATATGTACATAATCATAAAATTTTCAAATAATGACAGTTTTACTTAATTTTAGTTTTTATGTCTTTTATTTATTATTAAACATTTTTCCTTTATTGCACTGGCTAGGACATTCGGCACAGTGCTGAACAGAAGTGGTGAGACAATATCTCAGCATTTTTCCTATCTTTGAGAAAAAGGGCTTAATATTTTATTATTAAATGTGATGTTAGTATTAGGCTTTTCATAAATGCCCCATCTTGGATTAAGGAAATTGTCTTCTATTCTTAGTTTGAGTAGTTTTTTTTTCTAATAATGAATGGGTGTAGAATTTTGCCAAAGATTTTTACCTCTGTTGAGAAAGACATGTGGCCTCCTTTCCTCTTTTATTCTGATAATAGATTGAGTTACATTGATTTTTGAGTGATACACTAACCTAAATTTCTTAGGTAAATTGTATTTGGCCCTAACATATTATCCTTTTAATGTATGTATGGATTGGATTCATTAATATTTTTTATGGATTTTGTCATCTGTGTTTAATAGTGATATTGACCTGTATTTTTTTCTTGTAATAATTTAGCCATAAGCTTATTCTGATTTTATAAAATGGATTAAGTTCTCTCTTACTAATTTCTGAAAGTTTGTGTATGATAGACATTATTTCTTTCTTAAATGTGTGGTAGAATTCAACGGTGAAGCTGAGTCTACAGTTCTTTATGGGAAAATTTTGATATTAATTTCCTTAATAGGTATGGGTCTCTTGCATTTTTTGTTTCTTTTTGTGTAAGATGAAATTGTCCATTTCATCTGAGTTATCAAATTCATTGGCATAAAGTTGTGAAAAATATTCTCTTATAATCATTTTAATAATTTTAGTATTTCTAATTACTTCTTCCCTTTCATTCCTGCTGTTGTTAATTTGTGTTCTCTCCATGAAATACAGCAGGCTAACTTGTTAGCTTTCAATGAGGGTAGAAGCCTTCCAGAATTTGGACAGTAACTTGAGTAAATATATTTTTAAAAATTTTTATTTATTTCTTATTTTTTTATAAGGTGTTATAGAAAGCAGAATTTCTCTTTTTGTTTTTAATATTTTTGTCAAGGAAAGCAAACTTTGGATTAGAAATGTAAAGTGTAAATTAGAGAGAGAAAACAGATTTTCAGGAAGAGTAAAGAAGTTGGTTCAGTAACTTCTGCTTCTTTTGACTTGATGAATCAGGCTCTAGCATTCTGGGACAACCAGCAAAAGAAACTAGAAAACCCCCATAATTTTGGTTTTCTTTGAGTAGTTTTGGAAGAATTAGAGCCAAAAGAATGACAATGAACAAACATTGTTTTGATTTTCAAAAAGAGGCAGAGGAAGATTTTGCAGACGTTAGGCTAGTGGGCTTAGTTCAGGAAAATTTTTTTTTTAATTTTTTATTTATTTCTTATTTTTTTATAAACATATAATGTATTTTTATCCCCAGGGGTACAGGTCTGTGAATCGCCAGGTTTACACACTTCACAGCACTCACCGTAGCACATACCCACCCCAATGTCCATAACCCCCTCCCCCTCTCCAGACCCCACCTCCCCCAGGAACCCTCAGTTTGTTTTGTGAAATTAAGAGTCACTTATAGTTTGTCTCCCTCCCAATCCCATCTTGTTTCATTTATTCTTCTCCTACCCCCCTAACCCCCCCATGTTGCATCTCCACTTCCTCATATCAGGGAGATCATATGATAGTTGTCTTTCTCCGATTGACTTATTTCACTAAGCATGATACCCTCTAGTTCCATCCACGTCGTCGCAAATGGCAAGATTTCATTTCTTTTGATGGCTGCATAGTATTCCATTGTGTATATATACCACCTCTTCTTTATCCATTCATCTGTTGATGGATATCTAGGTTCTTTCCATAGTTTGGCTATTGTAGACATTGCTGCTATAAACATTCGGGTGCACGTGCCCCTTCGGATCACTACGTTTGTATCTTTAGGGTAAATACCCAGTAGTGCAATTGCTGAGTCATAGGGTGGTTCTATTTTCAACACTTTGAGGAACCTCCACGCTGTTTTCCAGAGTGGCTGCACCAGCTTGCATTCCCAACAACAGTGTAGGAGGGTTCCCCTTTCTCCGCATCCTCGCCAGCATCTGTCATTTCCTGACTTGTTAATTTTAGCCATTCTGACTGGTGTGAGGTGATATCTCATTGTGGTTTTGATTTGTATTTCCCTGATGCCGAGTGATGTGGAGCACTTTTTCATGTGTCTGTTGGCCATCTGGATGTCTTCTTTGCCGAAATGTCTGTTCATGTCCTCTGCCCATTTCTTGATTGGATTATTTGTTCTTTGGGTGTTGAGTTTGCTAAGTTAACTTGAGTAAATTTTTTTAGCAGCCCCAAATTTGACTAATTTTAAATTAACAATGACCTTTTGCTATATTACCAGCTTTCCTCTTTTCTAGCTATCTCAATCCATTAATACTTGTACAGTATTTTTAAATTTTCTGATGCAAATTAGTCTTCAGAGCTAATACTTGAAGCATAGTATTAATTTCATTAATAACTAAATTTTAAATATACAATGTTTCTTTGGAGTTGAGAGGTACTTTGGTATGTTCATGTTGACATTACTTGCACTATTAGGTAAAAGGAAGTTAATTAATTTATTGAGCCATTTAGGAATTATTGCCCCTTAAGGCAACTCTTGTGTAAGATACTGGAAACATAATGATGAATAAGATATAGTTTCTACCCTAAAGGAGCTTACAATTGAGTATTGAGAAAGACAAGTTACTATGACGTTATGGTTTACTTTTATAAGCAATGTGATAAAAATAAGCAAAAAGAACATAAAAGGGAGTGACTTAACTTAGTCTTAATTAAGAAAGTCTTCTAAGGGGAAGTATCATAAACTCAATTCTGTGGAATGAGTATGAATTAGTTAAGCTGCTCCCAGATTCCTGTCTTTCAGAGACTGCAAAAATATAATCATTATTCCCAGATTCTGTATTTGCAAATTTGCCTACTTGCTAAACTACATTTGTAGCCCCCAAAATCAATACTCATGACATGTTTACAGTCATTTACAGACATGCAAACAGCTGTGAAAAATTTGAGTGACCCAATATCCATGTCCTTGTCCCCAGCTGAGCTCGGCCATCTTGCCTCGGCTCTCATATTATAAACAAACGTCTTTTTCATGGTCTATTTGGTGCACTATTTTCTGCATTTTTGTGCTTTTCGGTGGTGACTTCACTGTTTAAAACGGCCCCAAGCATGCTGTTGAAGGGCTTTCTAGTGTTTTTGCACATGAGAAGGCTATGATATCCCTTATGGAGAATACACAAGTTTTAGATAAGCTTTGTTCTGTCGTGAGTTATGGTGTTGTTGGCCATGAGTTTAGTTTAACGAATCAACCATATATATCAGGAATAAGGTGCTTTTAAGCAATAACACACATAAAACAAAGTTATGTTTTAAAGTTATGTTTTATGTTTTTAACTGGTTGTTGAAGTTTGTGACCAGAAGCTCAGAGGAGCCTAAGCCCGTGTTTCTCCCTAGAAGGAATGGCTCAGTGTTCAATTATTCCATTTTTACAGCAATTTTATAGAACACACCTATTACAGATAATGAGAATTGGCTATAAATGTCTTCTGTTTTAAGTTACTTAATTTTGTCATCTGGGTTTTCCAGCTATCTTAAAATAGAGCATTTTTGTAAGAACTCTGGTAAGCTGAAATGGCATCAAGCAAAGAAGTAATTACCATTCATTGATATGGAAACATTGTTGAGCATTTCCAGACCTAAAAAATACCCTCTCTGACACCTTTAGCAAGCAGGTTTTTTCTGATACCTTAGGACAGATCTTCCTATTGAATTCCCAAAATCAGTTCAGATAAAGCACAAATGTTCCCAGTTCAAAGCTATGAAGTCTTGATGCTGAGTTGTTGAGTGTGGTTCCTAGGGGAGGAGCTTGACAGGGCCTCTTTGTCACTCCAGGAGCCTTGATCCTGCAACAGCCCACTGCAAAACAAACACTGAATGCTCCTTTTAATTTTCTGATTTTTTTTTTTCCCATAAAAGCAGAAATCCTTTTTGGATTTCTTTTGGTTAGCCCAAACAGGTTCTAATGTAAGTCTTTCATAAAAGCAAAGTCGTGTAACATGGACTTTTGGTATCTGTAACTGGTTATGCAGCAATAGAAAACTAATGTAACATATGCAGTCCAATGACACAGCCTTTTTCTAAGGCCTACGTAATCTTCAAACTGAAAGCCGTGGGAAATCATGTCTAAAGACTCACCAAACCTATTTGGGGACAGAATCCATGCATACAGTTGCAGGTAGCTATTTATTCTGGAATCAGCGTTGCTTTCTAGACTGTTTATTTGAACTCACTGTGTTTTAAGAGATTCTGAGTAGTTTTTCTACTTGGAAGCAATTCAATGTGCCGAGACGTGGCCACATCAGATGCCTTTAGACTTAGCTTGGTTTTCAGGGTCTCTTTTAACAATGCATTGTGGACAACATGCCAATATCAGGAAATACCTGCTTTATGGATTTAATGTTGTATACATCAATTGGAAAAACCAAAGAAGATTACACTGGATATGGGGAAACAGGAGTAAGACTTGACCACCGAAGGTCTCTGATTTGCCTCCTCCACAATTACTCTATGCTTGTGTTCGACTTGTTACAACAATAATGATTACTTAAGATAAAGAAGAACTTTGCCACATTCTGATTAACACACATAGTTGTTGGGTAAGCCATTAGTGAAAGATCACATTTTTGGCTTTTTATTGGGAAGTCCCATTTAGTTTGTAGAAGGTTCTGAGAGTGTATAAAAATAGAAAATTGCTGCATTGGTCACAGTCATCCTGTTGGGATTCTATGAATGGCTGCTGCAAAATCAGTATGAGACCCCAAAACAACATTTTAGCTCTCACTAAAAAGTCTTTGGGTCTCACTTTCACTGTAGCTCTGGCCCATGTCTTGCTGCCAGCTCAGTTGTTAAATTACTGTGCTATTGAAGAACAAGTGGGGGCTAGCTGTGTTGATAAGGAAAATAATTTAGGAAGTCCATGTGCTCATTCCTCAGAATGGCACTTTAAAAGGATAAAGAATAATAATCATAATGTTAGTTTTTTGATGTGTACACACGTATCTTTAAAGATAAAAGTGTTTTACCTGTGGAATTAAATATTTCTTGAAAAATTAAAAAATTGTGCCTCTCAGAGATAACACTGATTCTGGAAATCAAGTGGTTATTTGGTTTAGAAGAAATATAAGGTTACAAAACATGATTTTTAAATTTTCTTAAAAGGATTTTATTTATTTATTTACAGACAGAGATCACAAAGGCAGAAAGGCAGGCAGAGAGAGAGGGGGAAGCAGGCTCCCTGGTGAGCAGAGAGGGCAATGTGGGGCTCAATCCCAGGACCCTGAGATCATGACCTGAGCCGAAGGCAGAGGCTTTAACCCACTGAGCCACCCAGGCACCCCTGTATTTTTAAATTTTAACAGATAACTGAAACATCAAATACATCAGATCTTCTAGGATTCTTTTTTTAGGTCTACTAATAGTCAGATTTTGGAGTTTGATTCCAGCAACAAAATCTTGGCACTTACTTACATATTCTTTATAGTTTCCAATATTGCTCTGAAAATCACAAGAGATGTAACCTATTTGCAATTTAATTCTGTTTAGACACAAAAATCACAATTCTTGTTTTCATCTACCATAGAAATGAGAAGAAAGCATGGCCTGGGAAGAAATTAATCAAGTATTTCATTTCTATTCCCTTCCCTGCCATGACCTCTGCCCTTCTTCCCCCAGCTCAGTAATTCCCACTGAGGTGAGGGGTTATGGCAAACAGACTTTCAAGCTACTGGTTCAAAAAAAAAAGAACTAATGGCTACAAAAACAGCAAATTTCGAAATTGTGGAATGGCTACTATTAGATATACCCATTTAAAATTTCCATGTTCAAAAAGTCTCAATAATGCTCATATTCCTGAAAACCACAAAGTAGCTGAAATAAGATTTTATTCCCTCTAAGTAATCCACAAAAAGCCTGAAATAGAACTACATTCTAATGCATTATAGTTTAATAGAGGCATTATTATTTAAATTGACTGTAGTTGTATTTTATTTTATTTTTTCATAGAATTACATTCAATCTAGCCTTTGGTCTACCCTGCTGGAAATTTTCTTCATTGGAAAATTTATTACAAACTTTGATCTCTTTTTGAATTTACCCAATAACCAGTTCAGTTCACTGATCTGATTCTAAAATATAAGCATATGAAAAGACTGAAATAATTGGTTTGCTTTGAATTACACAGATTCCTATGGATAGAATCTTTGGAAGTAACAGGAAAGCTGAAAATAGTGTGAAAAGATTTCCTTTAGTGGTTTCTTTGTGCTGGAAAGAACAATAAATTTGTTTTTATCTCTGAAACAAAAAATCACCAATAAAAGATAATGAAATAATCTTTTACTATGAAGATGTTTATTCACATATATGTTAATTTACTTTAACAAAAATGAATTTTATCTTTAACTTTTCAAAAGATGAATATTTTAATTTATTGACCATATCTTTACATAAATAGTTAATTAAATCAAATTAAATCAATTAAGCAATTGAATATTTATGTTTTAAGGATAAAATCTGTTAAGGAAGCTTTTTTAAAAAAATATTTTATTCATTTATTTGACAGAGAAGAAAGAGATCACAAGTAGGCAAAGAGGCAGGCAGAGGGAGAGGGGGAAGCAGGCTCCTTGCTGAGTAGAGAGCCTGATGTGGGGATCAATCCTAGGACCCTGGGACCATGACCTGAGCTGAAAGCAGAGGCTTAACCCACTGAGCTACCCAGGCACCCCTTTAAGATTTTATTTATTTATTTGGCAGAGAGAGAGAGAGAGCGCGCACAAGTAGGCAGAGCAGCAAGCAGAGGGAGAGGGAGAAGCAGGCTC
Organism: Meles meles; assembly: GCF_922984935.1. Classification (NCBI taxonomy): domain Eukaryota; kingdom Metazoa; phylum Chordata; class Mammalia; order Carnivora; family Mustelidae; genus Meles; species Meles meles. The sequence goes on along the minus strand of NC_060066.1, from coordinate 150,614,225 downwards.
TCCGCTGAACAGGGAGCCCAGGACCCTGGGATCACGGAGGAAGATTTTAAATTAACAAACTATTTCTGTTTTTAGAGCAGTTTTAAGTTCACTGCAAGATTGAGTGGAAGGAACGGAGAGTTCCACATACTTCCTGTTTCCTCATACCCACAATCTCCCCCACTATTTACCATCCTGCAGCATATGCTACATTTGTTACAGTTGACAAACCTATATTGACACATTATCAGCCAAGGTCCATGGTTTGCATTACAGCAGGGCAAACATTTTCCTAAAGAGATATATTTAACATACTTAACATATGTACATGCTTACATATGTATCTTCATTTTCATGATATCCAAAATTTTTAAAAATATTCCTCTCATTACAAAATTGTAACAAAGACTGGACAGTGTTTTGATTACTCTGAAAAGATGTAGTCCAGTATAAACACAACTTTGGAAGTCATCTAACGGTTGTGGCCGTATCTCCAAAATAGATACTCTCATTAAAGGTACCAGGTACTCTTTTTTTTTTTTTTAAGATTTTATTTACTTATTTAACAGAGAGAAAGACAGGGAGAGAGGGAACACAGCAGGGGAAGTGGGAGAGGGAAAATCAGACTGCCCACAGAGCAGGGAGCCTGATGCGGGGTTCTATGCGGGGCTTGATTCCAGGACCCTGGGATCATCACCTGAGCCGAAGGCAGGCACTTAATGACTGAGCCACACAGGTGCCCCAAGGTATCAGGTCCTCTTAAAAGAATCTTGTGACCAGTACTGTACAAAGTTAGACAGGTTGTTGAGAGGGTATCTTCTCCATATTCAAGACTGAAGTGGTCCTCACTCTCCTTGACCTTATCTCTTGCAATGGAGTGTAGCCTGAATGGTGCTGGGAAGGGGCATCTGGAAACCGCACCTTAGGTGTGAGGACACATGCAGAAACAACTGCTGTTGGCTTGTGTTCTGATTCCCTGCTCATATTATTTACAGCTATGTTAACTGGCATTGGGTGGTACTGTGGTCAGAAATCTTGTAGTTAATTTCCTAATCGAGGACCAATTGATACTGACACTGTGGTCATGTAGTGGGTCCTTGAGTCTAATTAACACAGGTGGTCCTGACAAAAATGGTTTTGTGGGCCTTCCAAGGGGGAACCAGACCCTGAGTTATGAAAAGACCTGACCCAATAGGATAGACTGAGTGTTTGGGCCCCCCTCCCCTGTACTATGCATGTTGAAATTTTAACATCCAGTGTGACAGTATTAGGAAGTGGGGCCTTTGGGAGGTGATTAGGCCATGAGGGTGGAGCCGTCATGAATGGGATTAGTGTCCTTATAAAGAGACCTCAGAGTGCTCTTGCCCTGTCTTCTGTGTGACAGCACAGCGGGGAAGCAGCCATGTGCAAACCGGAAAGCAGATCGTCCCCACACACCAAATGTACTGGTGCTTTGACCCTGGATTTCCCAGCCTCCAGAACTGGGAGAAATAATTGTTTATTGTTAAAGCCACCAGCCTGTGGTATTTTTGTTCTGGCAGTCCCCCCAAACTAAGACTTTCTGCCTGCACAAACAACCAGTATTTCTAGATCAAGTTTTTATTTTTTAAAACCTCAAACTACAACCTTCATCAGAGTATATGTCCCTTCTCCCGTGCTCAATGAATGTTCTATAAATGTGGTAACACAATGTGCACTAGTGGTTAAGCAAATAGGTTTAGAACCCCCTACATCTGGGCTTTAATCAGAGCTCTTCTATTAACTGTGCAACCTGGGGAAATTTGCTAAAAACACTCTGGTTCTCAATTTAGCCATAGCCTGATTTCTACTTGATAGATTATTATGTAAATAAGTTATTTGTAAGCTAAATGAAAGCATGAACACCACCTTGCATAGTTAATATTAAAAAGTAAGCACTCCATAAAACTTATTTTCCCTTTATTCCATCATTAGGTTATTAATTTATTTTTAAAATAATAAAATAATAAAAATGCTTATAATGCAACGAGAGAGAGCCCCAATGGGCAGTACATTTCTGAGCATTTCTATATCATAGCTACAAAATATCAATAATGATGATATAAAATAGCTCAATATGATGTCACAAGGGGATGTCTTGCTATCTTAATATTACTACTGCAATTACCTTAGTCATTTGAAAACCAAAAATTCGTCAGAGCCTCTATTTTACAACAGATTTCAAGACAGATTGCGCTTCAAGAATGAATGGGGTGATTTTACTGGCTTTCATGCAATTTCGACAATTGATATAAAGCACTATAATTTTTCAAACTCTTGATGGTATTTTCAAAAATTTCCAAGTTGCCTTTCTATATATTCAGAACACGATTTGATTTTGATATGAGATGTAAATTCTTCCATTTGGGCCCCCCAGGATACTGAAAATTGACAGGTATGACAAGCTGTGTTGCCAGAGACTTGGTGAGTTCAAATGAAAGAACAAAGTTATTTTTTGGCCAGTTGCGATTATACGTCATCATGATAACTGGATTAATTCTCTGAAAGGGTCATAGTTTTGATTTTGAATGGAAAATTTTTTTAAGTCAATAACTTTGTACATAGCCCTTCTTTCCATTTCATCTGTGTTCTTTAAAAAAAATTTTTATTATGGAAATTTTAATATAAAAAATAGAATAGTATGATGAATCCTCAAGTACTATCACCGGGCTTTGACAAATATCATTTTACTGTCTCATTTTATCTCTCTTCTTCTCCACTTTGTTTTCCTTCCTGGGGTATTTTAAACAAATCCTAGATAACAGGTCTCATAACATTTTAACCATAAATACTTCAGTACCTTATCTGTAATAAATAAGGACTTTGAAAAATAATCATGGTGCCATTTTCATGAACTAGGAAAATTACACTTGATCTTAGCCAAAAGGCCGAAAAGCGATGAACTAGGAAAATTAAAAATTATTTATATACTTCAATATCCAGTCTGTGTTTATATTTTTCATGTTGTCCCCAAATCGTCTGTTTTATTGTTTTGTTTAAAGAGATAGCAAAACAAGTCTTACACATTGTATTTGGTGTCTATCTCATAAGCTTCATAAACTATAACCTCTTTTTTTCATTTTCATTTTTAAATTAAATGTCTTTTTTTTTTCTATCTTCAAATTATCTCTCCCTGTAGAAAGTAAGTAAAAATCTTCTAAGGATTATTTTCCACAAGAAGTATGTGATTAATTGGAACAGAAAATATTGGGACTTTTTGTAAGATAAAACTCATTTATTTATTCCAAAGGTGGTTTTAGAGCTTCCTATGTGCCGGGTAGTGTGCAAAGTAACTAGGATAGAATGTCGAGCAAAACAGATATAATTACTGCTCTTCTGAGGTTGAGTGTTGAGCTGGAAAGAGAGACATGGAATCAGACGGTAAGATGCAGTGTGTAATAGAACCACAGGGCACTGTGGGAACAAATGAGGGAGAATCTGCCCCCGTCTAGGAGTGGGGGAGGGTTTGGATTGAATCGTGTCCTCCATAAATTCATATCTTGCAGCCCTAACTTTTGATGTGACTTTAATTAGAGTTTTTAAGGTTGTAAGATTAAATAAAGTCTAATTTTCCTACAAGAAGAGGAAGACATACCAGGGCTGTCTTGCTCTCCGTGAGTGTGTGCAGAGAAAAGGTCATGTGAGGACACAGCAAAAAGATACCATCTACAGGGGAGATTCCTCACTAGGAGCGAACCCCGCTGGCACCTCAAGCTTGGACCTCCACCTTCCAGAACTGTGAGAAAATGAATTTCTGTTGTCTAAACCACCTGGTGTGTGATATTCTATTATGACAGCCTGAGCAGAATAATTACAAGGAGTCATAGTTGGAAAGCAGCAAGGGAGGTCCTTTCTCACCTCTCAACCCCAATGTGCGTGAAGTCTGAGAGAATTCCTTAATTCATTCATCAACCATACTGATTATGAATCTACTCTACCAGGGGCTAAGTTAGGGTGTGTGTTGGTGGACCAGATCATACATATATCCTGCCCTTATGGAATGCATAATCTGGTAGACCATATAGACCTTAAGCACATGGTATCAGCTATAAATTCATCATTACAGATTACATTGAATCCAGTGAAGTGTAGAGTCCTAGGACAGAAATAATAGGTTGTTGTGTGGGTAGGATGGTATGTTTGCAGAAGGCGGGGCGGGAGGCCTGGTGGAATGGGGAGTATTCACAAGGCTGAGGGAATGGTTCTAAGAAGGAGAGGCATTTAAAATAGAGCTTGAGAAAAGAGTGGGAATTCAGGGAAGGTTCAGAGAAAGAGTACTTCAAGCCTGAGGACAGAATAAACTTTGAGACATTTGAGAAACAGAGACAGAAGTATGTGTGGAGAGTTAACAAGAGGAGAGCAAAGTGCTAGGAGATGATGCTGGAGGGAAGGGGGGACCTGGCCCTACAGGCCCAGGCCTATGTAGTCATGCCTCCAATGTGACACACAATTCAGTGACACACAAGACACTGAAGGGTGGAAAGCAGGGAACTGCCTCTAATGGAGGAATTAAGAAAATCATTTAGGCTGCTCAATGGAGAATGACGTCTAAGCGTGCACAAGAAAGTACAAGATGATAGGAATGAAGGAAGAGGGCAGGGTAAATCCAGTCACAACAGGAAACAAATGGCATATTCATATTTAGCATTTTTGGAGATAATCAAGGGTCTGTTTACAAAGATATGGGCAAGGTAAAAGAGGAACCTCCAGGTCTTGTGGACACAGTGCAGGACAGTGGGATCAGTGACGGTAGAGGTCATTACCATCCCTAGGTCTGAAAGGCTAACAGAAGGAAGCTATTATGAGAATTCAGAGACAGAGGACTACCTGGCAGGAGCTGTGGCTTCCATTTAGGGGAAAAGCCAGCCTGAGACAACTAAGCACAGAGAGAGCTGGAAGATTAAAAACCTTACCTTTATGCTCCTTCCCTCTCTAATTTCCTCTTCATATTTTTATTGGCCAAATCCAACCAAAAGCCAAAGGGCAAGGAAGCCCATTGATGTGGTCTATAAAAGGGCACAGATAAGGATGTAGAAGACTGGAGAGTATATCTGAGAGACAAATAGAAAGTATCCAATTTTCAAGGCCCTATAAAGCTATCCCGCGGTTGCCTTACTTCCCTTTACCTATTTTTCTACTTATTCTACCTAACAACAATCTCCTTGTGAACACAAGCTTGCTTCCTTTTTCCCATTAAAAAAGTACACTTCTACTTTGAACCCGTTGCTTCTGTTCCTTCCTCCACCTGGCATTCTTTTCTGTACTATTTCCTGCTTTAAGGTTATTCCATCAGAGAAAATTTCCCTGACTAGCCTGTATAAAAGTACAATCCACTCATACTATTGCCCTACCCAGACATTTTTTTAATAGTATTTTCATCTCCCAACATATCATCTACTTATTTGTTTTTTGCTTTCTCCTAATCATCCACTGAAATTCAAGCATCTGGAAGAAAGGATGTCTAATTTATTCCTTGCTGAATCCCCAGAATCAAGGGTACTTGATATGTAGTAGTGATTAAGTTTTAGAATATAAGTGGGTCTGGTGGGGTGAGGTCCAGAGCCGATGACCAAAAAAGAATTCTTGAGACATCTTTGGTGCAAAATGGTGGTTTATTAAAGCACAGGGACAGGAGGCTTGGACAGAAAGAGCTGCTGCCTCAGGGCTGTGAGGAGTGGTCCATTATATACTTGCAAGTTGGGAAGGGGGTTAGGGATGACACAAGTCTCTAAGGAATTTTGGAAGCAAGGTTTCCAGGATCTTGAGGGGCTAGCTATTATTGGGGAAAAGGCTATTCATTAATGGTAATAAAACCTTTGTTGTGACACCCTTTAGATGCATATCAGTGGGCCATATGCTTGGGAATGATTGTCAGCATGAATCTTGGAAGGCCCTTAGCAAAGCCTTAATTAAGATGGAGAGTCCCTACAGGAATGTCACTCTGCCTATTTCAAGGGCTTGTCAGTGGGTAAGGAAATTTAATAATTTTTCTTCTGCCTCTGTTTCCCACATCAGTAGGTGCAGTTGATTCTCATGATTCAATGTAGTTATGTTCTGGAAAGTTATTGTGAACATGAACTGGTGAATACCGAGTTTTTGCTATCAGAGGAATTACTGTGTTATGTTCTTGAAAGCCTCTGGTCACAACATTTTTGTCAACATTTTGATCAAGATATAACTTTGTTTTATGTGTGTTTCTGTTTAAGATACATGATTTAATATATGATATTTATTTATACTAAAACACTAGATGAGCAGCATTTAATATTTTTCTCACTCTGTGTAGCCAGAAATTTCTTTGGTTTTCAGTCTCACAAAAATGGTCTCTGTCACATTTAAAAAAAAAAATCAGTCATCTTCTCATGAATTCACAATTAAGGCAGCTTTTTCATCTCTTCCAGTGTAGTAATTAAAAAACCCAGATTATTTGCAATACCCAAATGTTTATTATTAGTAGAATGGATAAATGAATTCTGTTATAGTCACATAATTGAATACTCTACAGCATTGATGAAAATCAAATTAATGCTACATGCTACAATCAGGCTGTTTCTCACAGACAAAATGAAGGAAGTCAGACACAAAAGGTTATATATTGTGAAATATCGTTCAGATAGACTTTGGGAACAGTGAAAAGTATACCATGATGGTAGGGATTTGGGTGGGGAATTAACAAGGAGTTGGGGGGTATAAATGAGTTTTCCCATATACATTTTTGCCTCACCCATTTCATAGTTTTATGCAGAAGCAAGAAGAAGCTTTGAATAATGCAATCTGTTGATATCTGTGTCTTGGTCTGGGTGGTGGGTAAAAAGTTGTATTCAAGTAGTAAATATTTGTTGATCTGTACACTTAATGTTTGTACACTTTATGTATTATGTATATTATGCTTCAATGAAAAAGTAAAAATAAAATTATAAGGAAAGGAAAATGTGACCCAAAACTCTTATACACATTCAAGCTGACATGAGAAAGTGTATGAGAAATAATAAGCATCTTGAAATATATATGTCTCTCTGTCTCCTTTTCTATAACTATCTCTGCCTCCTCCCATTTGTTATCTCTCCTAACAGAAATTTTTGGAGAAATTTCACAGGTTTAAATACCTAACTCGACTAAAAATGAGTTAAGTATCAACTCAAGATAAAGAAAGCTGAAATTATTTCAGGGAAAGCAGAAGAAGAGAAATAGTAAAAGGAAAAAACAAAAATTAATAAATTAGAAAACAGAAAAAAGAAGAGAAATGCTAGATATAGTGCTTTGAAAAAGTAAAATAAATAGTGACTGCCTGAAAGACTTCATCAAAAAGTTGCTACAATTGATACAGGAATTCAGGATGTTGCAGGATATAAAATCAACTCACAGAAGTCTGTTGCAATAATGAAGCCCAGAAAGAGAAATCATTGATCCCATTTACAATTGCAAAAACAAACAAACAAACAAACAAACAAAAAAACACACCAACCAACCAAACAAACAAACAAAAAAACAACCCATAAGATACTAGGAATAAACCTAACCAAAGAGGCAAAGGATCTGTGCTCAGAAAACTATGGAACTGTCTTGAAAGAAATTGAGGAAGACACAAAGAAATGGAAAAATATTCTATGTTCTTGGACTGGAAGAACAAATGTTGTTAAAATGTCTAGGCATCTTAGAGCAATCTATACATTCAATGCAATCCGATCAAAATACCATCAACTTTTTTTCACAGAGCTGGAATAAATAATCTTAAAATTTGTATGGAACCAGAAAGGACCCCAAATATCCAGAAGAATGTTGAAAAAGCAAAGCAAAGCTAGTGGCATCGCAATTCCAGACTTCAAGCTCTATTAAAAAGCTGTAATCATCAAGACAGTATGGTACTGGCACAAAAATGGACACATAAATGAATGAAATAGAATGGAGAACCCAGAAATGACCTCGACTCTATGGTCAACTAAGCAGGAAAAAATATCCAATGGAAAACAACAACAACAACAACAGTCTCTTCAATAAGTGGTGTTGGGAAAATTGGACAGCCACGTGGAGAAGAATGAAAATGGATCACTTCCTTACATCATATAAAAAATAGACTTAAAATGGATGAAAGACCTAAATATGAGACAGGAATCCATCAAAATCCCAGTGGAGAACACAGGCAGCAATCTCTTTGATGTTGGTCATAGCAACTTTTTACTAGATATGTCTCCCAAGGCAAGGGAAACCAAAGGAAAAATGAATTACTAGGACTTCATCAAGATGACAAAGTTCTGCATAGAGAGGGAAACAATCAACAAAACTAAGAGGCAACCTTTGGAGTAAGAGAAGATATTTGCAAATGACATCTGATAAAGGGTTAATATCTAAAATATATAAAGAACTTAACAAAATCAACACCCAAAAAACACACCAAAATTACGGTTAAAAATGGGCAGAAGACATGAACAGACATTTTCCTAGAGATATCCAGATGACTGAGAGGCACATGAAATAATGCTCAATAGCACTCACCATCAGGGAAATATGAATCAAAATTATAATGAAATATCACCTCACACCTGTCAGAGTAGCTAAAATTAACAACACAGGAAACAATAGGTGTTGGTGTGGATGTGAAAGAAGTTGAACCCCCTTAACCTGTTGGTGGAAATGCAAACTGATGTAGCTACTCCAAAGCATAGTATGGAGGTCCCTCAAAAAGTTAAAAATAGAACTACCCTATGTCCCAGCAACTGTACTACTAGGTATTTACACAAAGGATACAAAAATACTGATTCGGAAGGATACATGCACCCTAATGTTTATAGCAGCATTATCAACAATAGACATATTATGGAAAGAGCCCAAATGTCCATCAACTGATGAATGGATAAAGAAGATGTGGTGTATATATACAACATATTGTCTACAATGGCATATTACTCGACCATAAAAAAGCAATAAAGCTTTGCCATTTGTAATGATGTAGATGAATCTAGGTAGTATTATGCTAAGTGAAATAAGTGAGACAGAGAAAGACAAATACCATAGGATTTCACTTTTATGTGGAATTTAAGAAACAAAACAGATGAACATATGGGGGGAAAAAGAGAGGCAAACAAGGAAACAGACTCTTAAGTATAGAAGAAACTGAGGGGTATTAGAGGGGAGCTGGGCAGGGGGATGGGTTAAATGGGTGATGGGCATTAAGGAGATGTGATGAGCACTGGGTGTTGTATATAAGTGATGAATCACTAAATTCTACACATGAAACTAATGTTGTACTGTATGGTAACTAACTGGAGTTTAAATAAAAACTTAAAAAAGGAGAAAAAAGAAGAGTATTTAGGATTGGTATAGGGGTAAAAAGTCTTTTACTTTTTATTTGATAATTTTAAAGATTTTAAATTTACTAACTGTATGCATATTTTATGATCTAAAAGCCATAAACTTGAATGATGTCCTCAAATATAAGTGAAAAGTGTATTCTATACTAACTTAATTTTTTAAAACGAATTATGTGAGTGATATTGTGTGAATTTACATAGTTATAGAGGTTCAGAATGACACACATCAAGATTTAAAAATACATTTAAATAAAAAAGCTTAATGTGCCCATTTTCTAGACCAATTTATAGAAATTTAAGTAGGGGAGGAAATAATTATTAACATGCCTTTGTGAGAAAACTGCTGGTACTCTAAGTTGCTGATGATGGAACTTCATAGAGAAGTTGGTGGAAAAATATTTAATTTATATTTAATTTTTGAGGAGGAACTTATTGTGGCTACAATTGATGTTTATATTTTGAGTGCTGCAAAGTTCGGTTGATTCAGCACTGACATCTCTCCTTCAACCTGTCACTGACATCAACCGAACCCAGTATTGCTACTGGGAAATGGGATATTTAGTAGTTAGTTGTAACTGGAGTATTGTCACACACAAAAAGACATGCAGTTGGAAAATGGTAAAACAAAATCATAGATGGCATTGTGATACAGTGGTATGGACACATTTTTTGTTGAGAACTCCAGGTGAATATCTACTAAACTGTTGGGAATCTAGACTCTTTTGACCTTGATACATGGGAAGGGGATTTCAAGTGGCCTTTGAGGTTCTGATTGAGCAGTTTGACTCTGAACCCACTGAACAATTCCAATTCATCTTATAGTGATGATGGAAGAGAATATGTAAAAACAATCCAAATGAAGGAGAATATTTACCTGAGAGCTAGTCTCCAATGACCCAAACTTGGTCTGACCTATTTCATTTGGAGGACTTATGATTGCTACAGAAATATTGAACCCTTAAACTCTGGACACTTACCTCCAAAGATTTATTGAGGAAACTACCCTGGTAGAGAAATATCTGGATATGGGTATAAGTACAGAGAGAGTTATGAAGCATATTCTTTTCATAAAGCACTATTAATCTGTGATCCTCCATATTTATCCAAGTCAAGTCATCTTTTATGATGAAGAAATGGAGGGGGTTATTTTCATACAGTTGTCCACAGAATTTAGAGTGAAGATATATTCTCATGTAGGATGGGGGACATTAATATTAGCATGCAATGAGAATATAATTCTCTGTTGAAAATATATGTAGAATGAATTCTTGAAATGCAAAACCAGGAAACTATACAATTATGTTAAATATCAAGTAGCACTGAAATGTTTGCTTTGGTATTTATTTGCTTTCTGCATATGAAATGAGTTGAATAACTAATCTGAGATTTCTATGGTTTGGTACAATTGAATTGATCTTGGAATGAACTCCATTCAAAATTATGCTTTATTATCTGAGTGTGAAGCAGAAGAAATCTCTCCAGTCCAAGGTTGGCTTGAGCTGAGAATTAGCTGGCAAAAGTTTGAAATGGAAAATAGGCTACTACATAAAACCAAAACCAAAACTAAACAAAAACCCCCACAAAAACCAGTCTTTGTTACATTCTGCGTGATTAAGCAAAACATATGATGAGAGGTAATTATTTCTCCAAAACTTGAAAATGTTGTGGAAGGAAGGTGATTTCAGCTTTCAAACTGGATATATTTTCTTAACCTAATGAGACTGGATTTCAGATCTGGACCAGTGATTTCTACTTTACTTTTCATTCACATCTCAGTTTTTCTAAGCATTGTTGTAGCAGTTGCCAGAAATAATCCTTTTTTATTTAGAATTATAAATCATCCCTTTCTGGAAGCTAAGTTCTAAAATATAAAATACTATTCCAGAATTACAGGCATGTTCAATTCTATTTAATGAAATATGAAGAATAGGTCTAAATAATGGATGTGCTTTTGTTTCCCTGAAGAACACATGCAAATGTGAAAGCCATACTTAGATTAAAATGTCTAAATACTCTATATTGTAGATTCAATTTTGAAAACACTATATATCATATATACTAATATAATGAGATCTAGTAATTAATTGAGGTAAAATAGTACCTCCTCTAATGCAGTTTTTGTTTCCAAGAACACCCCTGTAAAGTAGAATATATTACAATTAGATAAGATTTAAAAGAATCACTTTCCACCACACTACAATATAATTTTTTTTAATAATACATCTATTTTGTCAATTCTGTCTTCCTTTAATTGATATTCTCCATTTTAAGGAGCAAATCAAAATAGCTTCTTATTTCATGATTATTAATATTATGAAGAATTTCCTAAAGATCTATTAGTTTTTCATGTAAGTTTCTGAAGGTTTTATGTTTATAAATGTTCCCCAAACCAATAGTCTGTCTAATGTGTTATCCATCATATACTTCTCAGGAAACTGATGATAACAAATTAAAATTTACTTACAAGCCTGAGAGAAGAAAAAAAAAAAAGAAATGAAACAGACCACCTTATTTTAATGTGAACTTTACTGTAAATACTCTAAATACACTTAAAAAAGAAATATTTAGCCAAGTAACCATTTTGGAACTTAACTGTAATAATTTTTAGAGTCAGTATAGATATTTTTAGAGTCAATATAGATCAACAATTGCAGGGAAAGCAGATGTCACTTGGCTTTAGCCAAATTATTTCCATTGTTATCTGACTATTAAATATATCTATAATACTTGCATTTTTAAATAAATTTCCAGTCACAGTGATCTGATTCTGCAATGAGTACTATATCTTATAGAGACTAAAAAAGAAAAGGAAAGAAAATTATACTTTTATTCCTATAGTGGTCTTGTGTAAATTAAGTTTGCTTAATAACCTAGCAAAAGATTATGGAAATCTAGGTGTCATTAAAATAGTAACAAAATTTGTTTAGATGATTTCCAGCCTACAGACTAATTTGATTATCCCAGCAATCCTGGGGAGTGTAATAGGTAATGAACAAACACAGCAGCATATGTCAACACTTGCTTTCTTCCAGGCTCTACGCCAAGAGTTCACCTGATTTAACTCATCAGTTTTTCCAGCAACATGGTGATTATTATCCCCAATTCACAGATGTTGAGACTGAGGCATAAAGAAGTTAACAAATATGATTCAGTTACACAGTTAATAAATAGTAAAGTAATAAAAAATGAAAGGCACGATTATTGTCTCCACTTGAAAGATGAAGAAATTGAAGTGCAAAAGCATTTACTTGGGCAAATTCTCTCAGCAAGGAGGCATCAGATCACAATGGCAGGTATTAAGTCACAATTAGGACACAGGGACAGAGGTTTCCAACTCCAACTCTTACACAATTTTGAATACATTACACCTTTTTGGTCTTAAAATACATGTATGATCTGACTTTTGTAAATTGAATATTTCATAGGAGACTGCAATTAATGTTAACATAAATTACTATACTATGACTTCTTTTCTTTATTCTCTATACATACACGATAAAATTTGTAGTAGCCATAAATCAGAGTTTGCATCTTCTAGTAAATTAAAACTATCATTTAGGGAGTATTTCATAAGACTCCACACACATCTGAGTGTTTTCTTGTATTATCTCATTTAAAGTCATAAAAAGTATGTGAAGATACAATTATTTCTCATTTTAGATGAGGAAATGTAAATACAGATTTGAAAAACGAATGATCGAACAACCAATAAGTTGGAGAGACCTTACTAAAACTCAGCTTCCTTTCTAACTCAAAACCAACTCTTAACTACTATTCTGTGAAGATTATTAACTCTACTACAAAATGAGAGTGGAAAATAACTTGAAATCAAAACTGTCAACTTTTACCTTTAAAAATTACATACTTTTAAAATTGCAAAGAACCTAAGAAATGTTGATAATTTCAACTCTGACACCCATATAAATTCTGCTCTTTTGTTCCATTTTTATGAAAGGCAAATGAATTTTCAAACATAAACTCACCCTAAGAATTCTTAGATCATTTATGCTCTAAATTATTTACTTTCTTTACTTAATTCAAGCACACATAGTTGTCAAAGGTTTGTTCCATGGGGCAGTAGGTTTCCCACTCTTGGGGCCGCAACATATGTGAGAACCCTGAGTGGAAAGAAATGAAATACCTGTTTTCTTTTAGGTTCACTTATCTTAACCCTTTTCCAGTTTGTATTTAAAAATAAAATATTTAACATAAAAGAGGCACAAGTTTTAGTATAATAAAAATATACATGTTACAGAGGAAATTAGAAGAAAAATGGCTGCATCTTTAGCCAGTGATATTGATGAACCCCAACATGTTGCCACAAATATGTGACTCTGTAAACTACACAGTCTGTTATTTTCAAGGCTAATTGTACCTATCAATTGTACCTAGGTTGTATCAACAACCTATCTTTCTATCATCTATCTTATCAATTACTGAGTCAGAGGTATTAAAATCCTCAATAATTTGGACTTTATTTCACTTCTTTAATTCTGTAAGATTCTGCTTTGTGTATTATAAAACCATTGCTAGGTACATATGCATTTATAATTGCTATATCTTTATAATAAATCAATTTTTAAAAATTTTTAGAAATTCTGGTAGGTGTGTTTTCATATCACATTGTGGCTTTAATTTCTATTTTTCTAGTGGCTAATGATATTGGCCATCTTCTCATGTCTCTGTATGTCCTTTTTGATGAAATATCTGTCATGTCTTTTGCATATTTTCTAATTGGATTGTTTGTTTTTAATCCAACTCAGATCTTAGTGAATGTCTTGTGATCCTTCCTATGCTATAGTAAGAAAGGCAGTCTTGTGAGGAACTGTCAAAACATTGTTTCTCATCCACTTCTCTCTTCCTCTCTCTTTTTAAGATTTTATTTATTTATTTGACAGAGAGAAATCACAAGTAGGCAGAGAGGCAGACAGAGAGAGAGGAGGAAGCAGGCTCCCTGCTGAACAGAGAGCCCAATGTGGGGCTCAATCCCAGGACCCTGAGATCATGACCTGAGCCAAAGGCAGAGGCCTAAACCACTGAGCCACCCAGGCACCCCTCTCTTTTTTTTATTATAATTTTTTTTATTATGCTATGTTAATCATCATACTAATGATGACCATAGTCATTAGTTTTTGATGTAGTGTTCCATGATTCATTGTTTGTGTATTACACCCAGTGCTCCATGCAATACGTGTCCTTCTTTATACCCACCACCCAGCTCACCCATCTCTCCATCCCTCTCCCATTTAAAACTCTCAGTTTGAGGGGTACCTGGGTGGCTCAGTTGTTAAGCATCTGCCTTTGGCTCAGGTCATGATCTCAGGGTCCTGAGATCGAGCCCCACATTGGGCTCCCTGCTCAGCAGGAAGCTGCTTCTCCCTCTCCCATTCCCCCTGCTTGTGTTTCCTCTCTCACTGGCTCTCTCTCTGTAAACTAAATAAATAAAATCTTAAAAAGAAAACCAAAATGAACAAAACTCTCAGTTTGATTCCCAGAGTCCATAGTCTCTCATGGTTCATCTCCCCCTCAGACTCTCCCCCTTCATTTTTCCTTTCCTTCTCCTAATGTCCTCCATGCTGTTCCTTATGTTTCATGAATAAGTGAAACCATATGATAATGTCTTTCTCTGTCTGACTTATTTCACTCAGCATAATCTCCTCCAGTCCCATCCATGCTGATGCAAATGGTGGGTATTCATCCTTTCTGATCTCACACCCCTCTCTACTTTGTGTGAGGCTCCTTATGTAAAGGAAGGTGGCTACAAGGCCATTTCTCATTCACCTCCCTGGCTATGGTGAGGTATGGGACTTCCCACAAACTCCTCCCCTTAGGGTGCAGGTGTAAGCTATAGAATCACCAGTTAACTGCAGTCCAAAGATGGCTCATCCACAGCAGAGCAAGATACTAATTATGCTGTCATTTGGTCCCTTGAGTCCTGCGTCATGCTGTGGGATTAGGGTTACAGAGAGCTGAAAGCATGCTGATACTGCCTTTGCTTTCCTTTGAGTAATAAAGTGTCCAAGTCCATTTAGATTCATTGTCTTTTACTGACTGAATCCATAGAAATGTGGCAAGCCAACCTAGTAGCTGCCACCATCTGGCTACTCAGGAATTGCTTGACCACTTGACAATATTCATTAACCTTCTACCCAAACACCATCTCTCTTACCTATAATTACATTTGCTTAACTATTCTCCCTGCCAATAACCTTGCTTTCTGCAGATCTCTACACTGAAACTAGAGTAGCTTTTCTAAATGAAAACCTAGTACTGTTCCCCAACTTAAAATCTTCTAACTGCTAGACAAAGGGAAGCATTTTACCACATGTGTTAGCCAGTTTGGGCTTCTATCACAAAATACCCTAGAGTAGGTGGCTTATAAACAACAGAAATTTATTTCTGTTGTGGAAGCTTAGAAGTTCAAGATTAAGCGTAAAGCAGAACTGGTGTCCGGTGGGAACCCACTTCCTTGTTCATAGCCTTCTTGCTATGTCCTCAGCTGGCAGAAGGTGTTAGAGATCTCTCTGGGGTCTTATTTATAAGGGCACTAATCTCACTCATGATGGCTTCACCCTCATGACTTAGTTACCCCCCAAAGGCTCTACCTGCTAATATAATTATATTGGATATTAGGATCACAACATATGAGTTTTGGGGGAACACATCGACTCCATAATACTGCGACTTACAATGACTTCCACAATTTGCCCCTAGACTTCCTCTGCTACTTTGTATTTGGCACTCTGACAGTGTAAGTTCTAGTGGAATTGAATATATTCTCATTTTTTGAGGCTAGAGACATGTGCCAAATTTTAGGCATTGAAAATACTTAGTTCTTACTAATCCTCAGCCCAAAATATGGCAGAAAGACATGAAGCTGAGTAGAAAAGCAGAGCAGTGTGGATTCCTTTGGACTACTTCAGTCTTGCCTTATTCCTTTGAATTAACAAGGTTAGTGTATAGCTCTAAAACATACCAGCAGTCCATGATTTGCACGCAATGAATACCACACTTACCATATTGACGGGTTACAGGAGACTCCAAGACCAGACGCACATTTTATTCCCCCTTTCCTAGGTATCCAGGAAAACAATGACATGTTAATTTCTTCAGTTTTACAAAACCTCAAGGGTGATTACAGGAGGCTGGTTTGAAACATCTTTGAGTAGTATGTGTACCATTATGTAAATGGCTCTAGGATTAATCAGGGACTTATTTGCTTTAACATTTTACTGTAGTATTTGAAAAGCCAGTACATGACTTCTGTTGATATGTATCAGCATAAAACTCCCAACTACAAGAAGGTGGCTTTTTCATCTTTGACACTATACTCACTGTCCTCTCTACCTTCCTCAAACTCTGAGAAATTAAGCAGACCTTTGCAAATATTTTCCAACTTTTTTTCTATACGTGATAACCAGAAACAAAAACAAAAATGTGGCATCAGTTAATCCCCTCCAATAGAATGTTCTTCAGTAGGCAATTCACTACAAAACCAAGAATAATGTTTCATAGAAGAACAAAAGATCTCGAGGAGAGATGTTTAGAGGAAGATATTATTTTAACACTTGTGAGGGAAAATATGATTCTCCTCATTAGCAGTAAGGAAAGCTGACATTTGTGAATTGCCCATTTTAATACTTTTAATGTGCATCTGGTACTTGGCAGTGTTGGTGGAAGCAAAAATAAGAGTGAATAGAGCATAAGTGTATAAGAATGAATGTAGGATGTTTTGAATTGCAAAATGCCCTAGAAATGCATTTTTAATTATCACTTGAGAATACTTCTTTCATGTTGGTGTTCTTTTTGCAAACATATCCTCTTTAGGTAACAGAGTTACGTCAATGACTGTTGAAATTCGGTGATATTCTTGGGTACTCCTCCTAGTGTATTCACGACACTTAATTATGGTTTCATGATACCACTTTCATATGTTGTTTGGGGATCAAAACAGGATTAGGAAAATTGCTCCTTGCAGTAAATTTTCACCAGAACAAGTAGACAGCTATGGTAGATGACATTGGCATTTACTTTAACTTCCAAATACATAATTAGAATGGGAATGTTTTATGCCATATCCCAAAATATATGTTCTGTTTTAGCAGCCTTTGTTGTGAGATATGTTTCTTAAAATTACTATATTTTGTGTCAGTATACTACAGCTTAAACAAAATGAACATTTTCGGTATTTTCTGTTT
Source organism: Meles meles (assembly GCF_922984935.1). Classification (NCBI taxonomy): domain Eukaryota; kingdom Metazoa; phylum Chordata; class Mammalia; order Carnivora; family Mustelidae; genus Meles; species Meles meles. The sequence continues at coordinate 150,596,722 of NC_060066.1, read as the reverse complement.
TGCTGTATGATGACATTGGCACGTACGTGGTCAGACTTATTCATGAAGAGGCTGTTATTTCAAGTGCCATTATATGCAGATAAAGGTGACATAAAATTTTTAATCTCTATACTTTGCTTTTTCTCTGCAGATTCCATATTTTTTTTTCAAATCTCCAACAACTCAGCAACAAAAATAGTAGTTAAAAATGACAGTTGACATTGTAAAAAAAACAAAACAAAAACATAACAGCAAGGAAGCCCAGTTTCACTCAGTTTAAGATGTGGTGCTAATTCCATGCATGTATTTTATCCATTTAACTTTTTTTTTTAAAAGATTTTTTATTTATTTACTTGAGAGAGAGAGAGAGCATGAGCAGGGGGAGGAGCAGTGGGAGAGGGAGAAGCAGACTTCCTGCTTAGCAGGGATCTTGATGCGGGCCTCCTTCCCAGGACCCCAAGATCATGATCTGAGCCAAAGGCAGACACTTAACCAACTGAGCCACCCAGGCACCCCCCATTTAACTTTAGAGAAAATATTTTTAGGAAAAGCATATTGCTGATCATCATGTCAGAACCCAAAATGCAACAGTAATCAACTGACTTGGAATTTGTATTTTAACATAAATGTCTTGTCTACAGTGAATGTTTCTGATTGCAATCTGCCGTGAGGTTCATCAACTCAGACTGTTCTCTTAGTTGCTTCTTTTAGAAGGCGCTGCTGAATAATTGTACTTCAACTTCATGGCAAAGCTAATTTTAACTCAAGGCCAGGTTTTAATGTCAGAAGGGCCAAAATATAGCCTCGAATAAAATGAACCATACTCATTTTCTACAGAATTTTCTCTTGCAATATTATATTATTGTGCAATATTTTTTACTATTATAGAAATATGGGAATATGGGAGTTTTTATTTCTCGCTCAGTAATTTTGCATTATAATTTTTACATGAGAAACCAGAAGATTGAGATGCTAGTTCTGACTTTGCCACTTTGTATGTTTGTTACATTGTCCAAATCATATTAATGCTTCCAGATCTTAGTTTTCCTAATTATAGTGTTGAAGAATTGGATAAGATAATCAATAAGATTAGTCAGTTCTCAAATATTGTAGTTTTATAATAAGGAACTTACTTATGTAGGAATTTAAAAAATAATAAATTTTAATATTATTTGTTATGTGATTGTAAAGTAAGATCTTAAAAAATTTTGTTGATGTAGTGAAATCAAAGTTACTTTCTTAAAATTTAACTACAGTAGTTCTCTATGTTATATTCTTGTCAAAGAATAATAAAACATTACTTTTTCAATGGAACTATTTTTAATGAGAAATATATAATCTGTTCTTTTTTTTTTTTTGAGGGACTTGGTACGTCACAAAGATTTACCTTTTTGGATGGTGTGTTTTGTGTTTCTATCTCGAATTAATATTTTGTAAAACTTAATAACATCTTGAAATAAGAACAATACATAGGTGAGGAGCTGAATGTGTTACTAGATTTGATTGTGTAGAATACAATGCCTATTTTTCTCATCTTTAGGTCATTGTACCATATAGTCAGGATGACACTGGGTCAGAAGAGAGGTAAGCAATTTAGCACCCAAAGGGATCTTTGTACTAAATCAAACCCCTTTGTGCTAACTCAAATAGAGAGGTTGATTTTACTCTGGGAAAGTAAAATCGCCTAATCATCTAAAAGTTAAATGTCCTTAGAAGTAAAAGTATTCCTTAATCTGATAATTATAAAAGTGCCAATCATTGGTTACTCCATACACTTTCAAGTATTCTTTGGCTCATACAACATGGAGTTTGTTTATTTTATTTTTGTTGAATTTTGTCCACAGTTTTGTTTTAAATATCATTCAATTGAGCAATGATTTCAATGACCTCAACTCTCTATTTAGCAGAGCAATTTACTTCTGCCTTTATCCACATTGAATTCAAGTCAGGACAGTTTGTCTTTGGATCTATGAGAGATTATATCCACTTATGTATAGTCCTAGAAGAGGGGCTTTATTGACTGCAAAGAAACCTATGTAATCCCCTAACATAGCATTCCAGTCAGTCATTGCCACACATACTATGCACTCAGGGTTAAGCCGAATGAGCTTATCTCAAGAGTAAGTCTAAAAGTTTTTCAGAAATCATTAAATCATGTTTTTGATGACTATTAATCATTTAAAGATTGGAAGCAATTTCTAATTAGTGAGCCTCAGAGAAATACATTTGAAAAGCCAGAATTAACTTATTCTAATGACCTTTGAAATCAGATTATATTAGAATAGCAATTTAGTAAATCACATACCTCTTAATTGTAAATGAAGAGTTGAGATAAAAAAGTAGAATACAAAATGTTGCTATTGGGGCGCCTGTGTTGTGCAGTTGGTTAAGTGTGGGACTCTTGGTTCTTGAGATCTTAGGGTTGTGAGATTGAGCCCCATTCAGGGTAGAGTCTACTTAAGGCTTTCTTTCCTTCCTCTCCGTGCCCTCCCAACTTCTCTCTCAAATAAATAAATAAATCTTTTAAAAAATGTTGATGTTATAGGTAGCATTGTATTGGGAAAATACTCAGTTTTATATCCCGATCACCCTTAAACTCGGCTTTCAGCCTCAGACTGTCCTCTCTTAAAGCATTTGAAGTCAAAGAATCTGATAAAAAGCCACATTACATATTAGAAACTTACGCTTCCAGATTTCTGATTGACTGGATTTTCTAAAAATAAACGAAGAAAAAACACATCTTTCTTCTTCAATACAATGTGACCCTGGGTAAATTTTAACATGTATTTGTATTTAAATGAGTGACTTTTTTCGCTTATGAGGAAGTAAGAAACATTACCAAGGATCCCAAAGTAGGAATAGTTTGCTGAAACTAAAACAATGAGCATTAAATAAACAAAATCTAAGAGATGTTCCTAAGAACAAATGTATGTGTCAGTTACCTAGATCTTAAACATAAATGATACAGCATGTAGGTAATTAGACATCATCCTTAGGCCACCAAGTTAGAAAGAGATTAATAGCACACACCTACAATAATCTGGGATAATATAAAAAAGATACACATTAGCTAAAGAGTAGACTACCAAAATTTTTCTGAACAGCAGAAGGAACATAAAAAAACACTGGTCTGATAGTTGTCTTTCTCCGATTGACTTATTTCACTAAGCATGATACCCTCTAGTTCCATCCACGTCGTCGCAAATGGCAAGATTTCATTTCTTTTGATGGTTGCTATGATCTCCCTGATATGAGGACATGGAGAAGCAACATGGGGGGTTAGGGGGATAGGAGAAGAATAAATGAAACAAGATGGGATTGGGAGGGAGATAAACCATAAATGACTCTTAATCTCACAAAACAAACTGGGGGTTGCTGGGGGGAGGTGAGGTTGGGAGAGGGGGAGGGGGTTATGGACATTGGGGAGGGTATGTGCTATTGTGAGTGCTGTGAAGTGTGTAAACCTGGCGATTCACAGACCTGTACCCCTGGGGATAAAAATACATTATATGTTTATTAAAAAAAAAATTGGAAGGGGAGGCTAACCATAAGAGACTATGGACTCTGAAAAACAACCTGAGGGTTTTGAAGGGTCAGGGGTGGGAGGTTGGGGGAACAGGTGGTGGGTAATAGGGAGGGCACGTTTTGCATGGAACACTGGGTGTTTTGCAAAAACAATGAATACTGTTACGCTGAAAAAAATAAATAAATTTAAAATAAAAAAAAAACACTGGTCTGTACTATCTCAAAAAAATGAAACATACAATCTAAAAATAATGATAATCATCAAATGATAGTCTTATCTCATAATTTAGAAACATTGTACTTCTCTCAGGTGACTCTGGCTTTCAAATTTTTACAACCCATGTCAATTGAGAGTGTTAAAAGATGGAATAAAAATAGCAGTGTACAAGAAGTTATCATAAACACCAGAAAGATTTGATTTTAATTAAAGAGAAATGAAAATGAAAGAAAATAAAGTGAATAGAAGATGAAACAGCAGGTTAAATAAATCTAAGAGAATATTAATGAAGAAATTATTCAATCTCTAGCAGAGAGAAAAGGAGATATATAACATGAATAAGAGGTGAAAGATATGTAGGATATATGGAGATGGTCCAACACTGATATGATTAGAGATCCAGAAATAAGAATAAAATGATGAGAAAAAATTAATGTTAGAACACAATGATTGGTAAGTTTTTAGAAATTTACATGATTTATATGACACACAAGTCATTATGAATACTAATAGGATAAATGAAAAAGAAAGTGAAAATGAAATGAAAAATGAAAAAGAAAAGAAAATGAAAAAGAAGTGAAGTAGTTTGATACTTGATACTTTGTATTAAAATAACTATACTATGCCCAAAGAAAAACAAACACTCCAGCAAATATTTTTAAAAAGCCACAAATTATCTTCTTATGACCCACAATTATATTGACAACTGATGTTTCAAGAGTAATACTGTAATCTAGACAATAATGGAAGATATCAGGGTGCCTGGGTGGCTCAGTGGGTTAAGCCTCTGCCTTTGGCTCAGGTCATGATCTCAGCCTCCTGGGGTCGAGCCTCTTCTCAGGCTCTCTGCTCAGGGGGGATCCTGCTTCCCCTCCCCCTCTGTCTGTCTCTCTGCCTACTTGTGACTTCTCTCTGTCAAATAAATAAATAAAATATTTAAAAAATTATAATGGAAGATATCTTCAAAGTGGGAAGAGAATTTCTACACCCAGCAAAACTATTTTCTACAAGTGAGGGAAAAGAAAAGAAATTTGCAACTAAACAAAATGGACTTTACTATCAATAGACCCTTATTAAAAGAACTTGCAAATGTGGTATGCATCTCAGGAAGAAAGAAAATGATCCTAGAAGAATGTCTGAAAAGTAAGAAAAAATGGTGAGAAAATAAACTAATGAACATGTGTGTAAAACACGTACATGCTAATTATATGAAATAATAATGTATAATTTGGGTAAAAAATAGAGAAGATAAAAATAAAAAATAAAAGTGATAAACTATCACATAAATTGGGGCATACAAAACATTCAAAGTTTTTGGTATTTGAAAGGAGAATTATATTTAGAGTTTCTTTAAGCACTCATGATATAATTATAAGTGTAAATCATAAAAGAGTAGAAATAATATGATACACTCAAATGTGTAGATTTAAGAAATAATATGAAAAATTAACAAGTGAAAACCCTTGGAAAACTCCTCCAAAAAAATAAGGCAATAAAGAAAATAATACACATAAAAGCAGAATAATTGAAAGCTCATAATAAAATGATATAAACAAGGTTTAATATATCAGTAATCAACTGTATGCAAACTGAATCCTCCCTTTATATGATGAAAATTGTCAAGGGTAGTTTTCAAAGTCCAGTTGTACTTTTAAGTTTTTTACAAGCAATAAACCAAAAATTTGAAGATGCCAAAATGTTGAATATGAAAGGATGGAAGAAGTCATATAAGGTGAATACCAGAAATAGCATAGATATTATTAAGAGACAAAAAAATAGACTTTAAGACAAAAATGTTACTCAAGACCAGAGGAATCACCACATAATGATAACAGGCATAATTCACCAAGAAGATGTAATAATTCTAACTTGTATGTAGCTAATAGGTAAAGCAAAAGTTGATTAACCCAAATGGAATTTGAAGAATATGCTTAACAAACTTTATTTAATAATAAATCTTTTCCAGAAGCCAACACAAAGAATATAAGTCCTTCTCAAATACTCATGAAATATTTATGCAATTTGTTTTAATGAATGCTAGCCCATTAAAAAATCTCAACAATTTTTAATAAATTGCTATCATGCAGATACTTTACTGACCACAATTCTATAACTTTAGAAATAAGTGAGAATTAACTTGATTGTGGTAATTACTTCATATTGTATACATGTATCAGAACTTCATGTTATATACCTTCAATATATACAATTTTTAATTTGTCAATTATATATCAATAAAGCTGGAAAAAAATAAAATGCTAAAAAACTCCAAAACAAATAAGAAATCAGTTATAAAATGATATTTAATAAAATTAACTTCTATAGTAGAGAGTTAAAAATATAATTCAATGATTAGTGGCTGGATTAAAATATCAAGATAGACATTAAATAAAAAATGTTTCCTGCATGATAGCAAAATATGGCATATCAACACTAGGTAAATGCAACCAAATTGATTAAATAAAAATGTATAGCCTTTGCCACTTCTATTAGAAAATAAAGAAGACTGAAAATAAATGAGCTCAGTGTCCAACTTTAGAAAAACAACGATAATAGACCTAAATACATTAGAAAGACAAATCTAATAAAGAGATGAATAGAAATTAATAGAATATGAAACAAATATACAAAATAAAAGAACTGCTAAGCTAACACAATGATTATTAAAGTACCTATAAGCATCACACCATTTATAGATTGGCAAGAATAGAAAAACAAGAATGAAAATACAAATAATGTCAAGAATTAAAATGGCAGTGGAACTAAGAATATAGCAGACATTTAAAAGATAGTAATAGAATATTATAAACAAATCTATGCCAATATATCTGAAAACATAAGGAGTGGGAAAACTTCCTAGGAAAGTGACTTACCAAACCAATTCAGAAAGAAATAGGAACACTGAATAATCCTACAGGCATTAAATACAGTGAATCGATTAACAATCTCCATAAAGATAATACCACTAAATGTTACTCACAGATGGTTTTACAAGTAAATCTTATTATTTATATGGAAGAAATCTTCTTCATCTTGAACAAATAATTTACAGAATAAAAATAGTAGGAATGTACCCCAGCTTTATGTATGAAACTACTATAATCTTGATTCAAAATTAAGAAGTAGGAAAACCATATTCAGAAAACAGGTGAAATCATTAAAAAAATAGTCAAATAGAATGAAGCAGTACATAAAACATCATGACCTGAAAAGTCTGTTTGATTAATCTTATGCATTCTATGTAATTTTCTTGTTAAAAGATTACAGATAAAAATCCTACAATCTAGTCTATAGTGTAAAACAAAATTCACCATCCATTTATGATGAAAAAATTCTAACGAACTAGAGCCAATTGGGTGAACTGACAAGAAATCGAGGTGCTATATTTATTGTATTTGGCTGGGGGCATGGAAATTGCATATACATACCCATGTCCACCCTCAGAAAGGGCATTTGAGATGTCCTTATCTTCTGGCCTATTTTAGCATGTGCAGTGATAGTCACCAGGTTATATAAGATTACTTTTTTAAAAACATTTTTTTCTTGAAGAGTAATATATAATATACTATGTGTGTGTGTATGTGTGTGTGTATATATATATACATACATACATATATCAGCCTAGGTGGCTCAGCCGGTTAAACATCTGACTCGATTTTGGCTCAGGTCATGATCTCAGGGTTCTGAGATCAGCCCTGCATTGGTCTCTGTGTTGAGGTTCTCTCTCCCTCTCTAAAAAAGGGAAAACAAAACAAAACAAAACAAAACCTTAGTTTTAGAGTTTGATACATTTCACAAAAGCCATGCACTGATCACCACCTGAATAAGATAAACAATATATGAACACCACAGACGTCTCATTTAATCCCTTATCTATACTTGGACTCCTATCCACTCCAGTGTAATCACTCTACTAACTTCTCACTTCTATCAACACAGATATCAGAATCCATTCATCTGTTTTACTTATGAAAAATAATATTGGCTATCTTTTCACCATTGTACCAACCTGCATATCTTTATTTTTTTTGTTCGAGTTTTTTTCTATATTTTATTTTTGTAAGAACACTTCACGTATCTATCTCCTTACCAGTTTTTAGGTGCACAATACTGTATTGTTAACTATAGGCACTATGTTGTACAGTACATTTCTAGAACTTACCTTTTTGCATAACTGAAACCTTATACCTGTTGAACAGCAAGTCCCCATTTCCCCCTTACCCCAGTCCCTGATAATCATTATTCTGCTCTCTGCTTCTCAGTTTAGCTATTTTAGTTTCCTCATTTAAGTGGAATCATGCAGTATTTGTCCTTCTGTGACTGGTTTATTTCACTTAGCATAATGTCCTCCAGGTTCATCCATGTGCTTACAGGTGACATTATTTTCTCCTTTTTAAAGGTTAGATAATATTCCATTTTATGTATATACCATGCTTTCTTTATCCATTATCCATCAGTGGATACATCGTTGCTGTGGTTATTTTGAATACACCTGTTAGATTAGTTAAGAATCAGAAAAATACAAGTTTTTTATTTTACCTTCATTTATTCCTTCTTTTATGCCCTTCTTTTCTTTATGTAGATCTGAGTTTTTGAGCTATACAATTTTCCTTTTCTCTAAAGAACTTCTTTTAACATTTCTTAGAAGAGCTACTAACAACAAATTCCCTCATTTTTTGTTTAAAAACACCTTTTTCTCTTTCATTTTTGAAAGCTAATTTCACAGTGTATAGAATTCTAGAAACAAAAATTCTTTTTGTTTCTTTGTTTCCTTGTTTGCATGGCTTCTGAGAAGTAATGTGTAATTCTTATCTTTGCCCCTTTATAGGCAAAGTTTTATACTCTAACATTCAAAAAATTTTATCTTTATCTTTGATGTTCTTTTGTTGGAAAATGTAAGTCTGGGTGTAGTGTTTCTGGCATTCACGCTGTTTGGTGTTTTCTGAGTTTCCTGGATCTGTGGTTTCATGTTTAATGTTAATTTAGAGAAGTTCTTGGTCATTATTGTTTTAAATATTTCTTCTGTTTCTGTTGGGAAAGGCAGTACTGTGAACAGTCTTTCAACCTCCACTTAGCTGCAAAAGAATGGACCTTGGACCTGGGATACATCCTTACCAAGAGATAAAGATCCCTCCCAGCTTGTGCTGGGCTTATTGTCTTCTGTCATAGTATCTTTTCCGGTTTCACATTCAATGTATGCTCTTTTGTCCTGTTTATGTGTGTGAGTAATATGGCACCTGGACAACCCCACTGCTGTATCTGTCCCTGGTGGAAAGTGGATAAGGTCTTTCCACTGAGGCACAAGATGGGTGTTTGTACACAAATTGCCCTACAGCAGCTGACAGCTGACAGGAGAGATCAGTGGGCCGTGGAAGACAGGCACCCACTATTGAATCTGATCATTTCCTGGCTTGTTTCTATGTAAGCAAAGTATTGTTCCATCCAGTGCTAAGTCAAGTGTGTTCTTCGTGACTCTTATATGAGGATGCAGTGGGCAGAAGTGTTTTAACTTCTGCTGCTGGTGGCTGACATAGCAATGGTCTTTGCTATTCTTCATGTAGTTGGTGTCCTCTCCTGAGATTAGTCACTGGTGCACAGTATTGTGTTCAACAGTTTTTTTCTGTCTTCTTCTGGTATTCTCAACTTGCATATATTACACCTTTGGTAGTTGTTCCAGTTGTTAAAAATTCTGTTTTGTTGTTTGTTTTTTCAGTATTTTTTTTTTCTCTTTCCAGTTTTGGAGATTTCTCTTGGGGTGTCCTCAAGAGCAGAGAGTCTATCTCAGCTGTATCCAATCTGCTAATAAGATAATAAAAAGCATTCTTTATATCTGTTAGGTTTTTTTTTTTGTTTGTTTGTTTTTATTTTGTTTTTGGGCTCTCTAGCATTTCTTTTTGGTTCTTCGGATATCTGTCTCTCTGCTTACCTTGCCCATCTATTCTTGCATGTTGTTTATTCATCAGAGCCCTTAGAATATTAATCCAGATGTTTAAAATTCCTAGTCTGATAATTCCAACAGCCCTGTCATTTCTGGGTCTGCTTTTCATGCTTTTTCTTCAAACTATGTTTTTGTCTTCTAATATGTCTTGTAATTTTTTCTTGATGGCTGAATATGTTAGCTGTCATAAATAGCCATAAATAGGCCTTTAGAAATGTGGTGATGAGGTGGGGGAAGAGAGAAAACAGTCTCTAATCAGTGCTCTGATTAGGTCTCAGTCTTTTAGTGAGCCTGTACCTCTGGACCATGAATATCACATGTGCTTCTCATTCCTCCTCACCCCCTTAGGTGGGACAGAATGGACAGATGAGACTGGTTTTGGGTGTTTTCCTTTCTCCATGTGGAAGAGTAGATCTAGCTGGAGTTGGGTATTTCCCTTTCCTGCTCCCTTCTCCCCAGTCAGTTAGGCTCTGATAAAATCCAGCCGATTAGGGTTTTGTTAAATAGTTTCTACTGTGGGGGGCGCCTGGGTGGCTCAGTGGGTTAAAGCCTCTGCCTTCGGCTTGGGTCATGATCCCAGTGTCCTGGGACCGAGCCCCACATCGGGCTCTTTGCTCAGCAAGGAGCCTGTTTCCTCTCTCTCTCTCTCTCATTCTCTCTCTCTGCCTGCCTCTCAGCCTGCTTGTGATCTCTATCTGTCAAATAAATAAATAAAATCTTTAAAAAAATAGTTTCTACTGTGGGCAGATCTTGTTAAGAAAAGAGGGGTATTGGGTATTTCAAAATGGGTTCCTTTTCCTCCCTTTCAGAATATTCTGGAGATTTCTCTCTGATATGTAGAGCTCTAGGAGGTAAAGCTCACAAAAGTGGGAGGTTGCCTGATAACTGTGTCCCTCGGGAGTTTGGTTTTTTTTTTTTTTTTTTTTTTGTAGGATTTGATATATTTATTTGACAGAGAGAGATCACAAGTAGGCAGAGAGGCAGGAAGAGAGAGAGGGGGAAGCAGGCTCCCCTGTGTGGGGCTCAATCCCAGAACCCTGAGATCACAACCTGAGCTGAAGGCAGAGGCTTTAACCCACTGAGCCACCCAGGTGCCCCTCCCTCTGGAGTTTTAATCTCAGTTTTGTCCATACTGAGCCACTAGCAGCGGATCAGTTATGGTTCAGGTTTCTGTACCCTGGCACTGGTTTCCATGAAGGTTTCAGCTCCTGGGTTTCTGCTGAGGTAAATTGTGATTTTCAGTATTTGCCTATTGATGTCTCCAACTTTATGTATAGCAATTTGCCCTGTAATCTCAATTCTCTTATACATCTAAGAAATGTTGTTGATTTTATAGTCAATCATTGTTTTCATATTATTAGGGTAGAGTGGCAACCTCCAAGCCTCTTACATGCTAGACTGGAAACTCAAAGGCCTGGCTTGGTTGTATTTAATCTGAATTTAACTAGTGGAACTTGATGCTCATGGAAGGCATGTAACACTTCTCATGGAATTAAATTGCTTTTGTTCCTTAACATACATGAGGCTGTTTTGCTTAGCAGTTGTGAACATGAGAGGCATCCAAAAAATCATAGTCTCCTTTCCAGTGTATTTCTATTTGTGGTTAACAGTTTAGCTAGAACTTTCACATGAACATTTGATCCTTGCATCAGTGAGATTGGTTAGGACCTGCATTTTCTTTATCTTACAAAAGACGGCATTGAAAGATTGATTTGGGCAGTCATACAACCTATTTATTCAACTTGAATGTCAGCAATTTCTGGGCGACAACTATATTTTATTTATCTGGATCACCCCAGTGCCTGGCAAGTTCCTGGCACATAGTTGGTGTAGTTAAATGATTGATGAATAAGTGAATAAGTAAAGAAATAAATATGAAATTAGAAAGTAGACTTCTAGCCATTTTCTCATTCCATTTTACTAAGGGGTTTTTACATTTAAAAATATTTTGAAACTTTATGTCCCTGTCATTAGTATTTATTATCATAATCTCAAAAGATACCCCTGAGGGATATACAGTGCAGAAATACAATGGCATCAAGTTTTACATTGCTTTGTAGCTGACTACTATGCATAGAATTCATGCTTAATTTTATCATTTTTTAAAAACCTTGACTTCAATAAATGTTTCTATCTCCTTTACTTAAATCAGATCCAGTTTTAACTTCAACACTTTCTTTCACTGAGTATTCATTTGCCAATTCATTTAAACTTATGTGTAGGCATTACATGGATGCTACATTGATATTTTGCCCTGACTAAATGGACAGAAAAGGCATATTTATTAGTTGGTGAATATGATCACTCTTCATTTTAAATTTCCACAAAGACATAGAAAGTCGTAAGGAAATGTGCAGTACATGTGATGTAAATTTCTATGGATATACAATAAACCAAGTTCTGAAAATCTGAGATCTATTTTCTTTTCGGTTGTTTATAACTTAACACTGCTTCTAGTGCCAATCAAAATGACAACTGCAAATTCATGAACTTGATCTAAGGAGAAGAGAAATCTCTACAGCTGATTTAAGTAAAGGGAGAGTAGAGGAAATGAAATTTATAGAAACTAGGTGTTACTGTCCATTATAGTTCCCAAAATTACCTCTCAGTTCTGGGAGAAGGGACAGAAAGAGTGCCTCAGTGTTGGCTAATAATTTGGAAGGATGTAAAATGAGATTAGAAAAGAAAAGTTTAAGGTCCATATCACAAATATGTGTGAGGTGGAGTGGCATATTTTCTCACCCAGAAACAAACAAAAAAATACCTAAATAGAAACTTTAATGGAAAACCTTAAACTTTTGGAAAATTAGTCTGTCTGTCAAACTTCATAATATGAATTAGGTTAGAGTTTTTGCTTGCCTCAGGGAGTAAGATGGCTATTGGTTTTAATAATGAGATTTCATGGAAATAGATGAATTCAAAAAAGAATAATTGCTCTAGTATTTTTACCCTTCTTAATGGTTAGGATCAAGACAATCACCTATCCATATATACATGTTTCTCAGTGTAGTCCTTTTAAAAAATTTAGAACACTATTAAAAGACTGCACACTCAGAAATGTGTACAATTTCTAAAGTGCAGTGCTAAACCCAATGGGCAGTGAGTCACTGTAGTTTGGACTGAAGGAGTAAGAAGAAAAAGATGAAAGTGTGTGAGGATAAGAAAAGAGAAAGAAAAACACGAGATGTTATTATAGCAGCTCTGAAGTTGCTAGTTAATATATTACTGATTTCTAGGTTTAAATTTTATTAACACCGAAGACCTCCTAAAAGATGTAAGGAATACTGTATCAAGTAGCCACATACTTATCTGCTGGCTCAAGAAAATAGCTTGATACAGCTAAATTTCCTTTATAGATCTTTACTGGACACAGTCAATGTCTCCTAAGAAGTAGCCTAACATTCTTATTTAGCACTATCATGAATTTCTTTACAGTTTTCTATACGTGCATATATCCCTAAGGAATACATAATGTTGTCTTGAATACTTAAATCCTTATATAATTGGTTTCAATGTGTAACTTCATTTTTTTTTTTCATCCAACATAGTGTTCGTGAGGTTTATTTATATTCATTCTTTTCGGTTATGGTATGAATATAAAATATTTATTTATTCATTCTCCTGCTATAAACATTTAAATGATTTTTTTTTTACAATGCTATTTTTATACGTTCTCCCAAGTGATTGTACCAATTCCCAGTCCCAGCAGCGATGTATAAATGTTCCTGATGCTTCGCTACTTTGCCAACATTTGATATTAAGCAACTCTTAAAATTTTTGCCAACTCGATTACTATGAAATGATATTTCATTGTGACCCTAATCTATTTTTTTCTTAATTACTAATAAAGTAGGACATCATTTCATATGTTTATTAGCTTCTCTTGTGAATTGCCTATGCATCTTGCTTTTTTATTTTACTGTTTTTAGGAGTTAAAAATATATTATAACCATCTTTATAGTATACTGTACATAAATATACATGAATATAAAAATTCAATATTTTTTTCCAATTTTCAGGCTCTTTCCACTATTGTAATATGTCTTAGTGAAAACAATTTTACGTTTTAATTCAGTTAACATACAAATACACTCATAGCCCAGATTCTTATCACTGTTAGATTCTGTATGACCTACAGACTCTATAACCTCTTTACTCTCTCCTCTTTTTGCCTTGGCTGTGGCTTTCATTGTCTTGTTTTTTTTTTTTGTAAGTCTGAAAAATCTATACACTAAATGAATTCAACTCTTTGTATTCAACATTTACACTGGGGTTCCTGCCTACAGTGGAGGAAAAAAGCACACAACCATGATGGTTGCTCACTGGAACTCAGTCCTTTCACTCTGCTGCTCTCATAGGTAACTATTTCTTGCTTTCTTCTTAAATTTAAAATACTCTCTTATCCATCTTCACTCTCAGCTTATGACCTTATTTACTTCACTAAAGACAGAAAAACAATTGAAATAAAGATGCCACATACTTTCTCCATCACAACCCCCATGAAACGTCAACTGTGTCCACAGTCCCTACGTCACTCCTATAACCCCTTATCTAAAGTCAAACTTTTATTGAATCTGCCCTCCATTTTATCTGCTCAATTATCTTTCTAGCATGTCTCCTCTTTTTCTTTTGTGCTGCACCACAAATTTTGCCTCTTTACTGGATCATTACTATCATCATGCAAATAAATTATTCTTTTTCATATACTTGAGAAAAAACTCTCTCTGGGCTCTACTTCCTCTCCAGCTAGCATCCCCAGCCCCATTTCTCATCTCCCTTTTATAAGAAAGCAACTAAGAAAAGTTGTGTGTAATTGTTTCTCCAATTCTCTACTTTTACTGTGTTTTAAGGTTTTTATTCAGAAAAATTCAAACATACACAAAATTAGAATATGATAATGAAATTTTATATTCCTATCACCCAGATTTAACAATTATTTGGCATACTACCTACATATCCCTGTTTCTCTCTCTTTTTGTCTCTCATTCTTTAAGCTTAAGTATATAAAAGCATATTCTTTTACTTCTCTAGTCACTTCACCATAATGACTTTTGTCAAGGTCAGCTATGACCTCTACATTACTAAGTCCAATGGTCAATTCTCAGTTCCCCTCAGACTTGGCTTTCACTATTTTATAAAGTTAATCATTTGTCTTGTTGGAACATTTCCTACACATGCCTTCCAGTGTATCCTTCTTCTCTGGTTACACTGGACATTCCTCTTCAGTTTCACGTTGTGGTCTCTCTATAAAAGGTGGCCTTGAGATTTAGTTTCTTGACTTCTTTGTTCTTCGCCTAGATTTATTCCTGGGTGACCTAGTCCAATCTTCTGAATTTAAGTGCTGCTTAAATATCTCATGATTTTCAGTTATATCTCCAGACCAGTTCTCTTCTATACCTGACTCATATGTTCAACTATCTTCTTGCCAGTATCCCTAAGATATCTAATAGTCATCTCAACTTTGTCCCAAATTGTACTTGCAAGCTTTTCACCTCTTGTCAGCAAATATCATCCTTTATAATCTTTGAAAATAGCATCTCCACTTGCATGGTTTCTCATTGTTTTTCTCCCATAACCAAACCAAAGCATCTAACCTGATGCTTTTGATTCTACTCTTGAGCTAGATTTCAAATCTGAATACTCATCATCTCCACTGTTACCACATTATCATTTCTAATGGCATTGTTATAATAGGTGTTTACTTGCTCTCCATTTATGGCTTATAATGTTACTAATTCTATAGCAGATAAAGAAATCCTAAAATATAGAAGAATATGTCTATTTTATGTATATAGAGTTTATAACCTGCATCATGTCACTTTTTAGCTTTAAATGATTTTTATGACTATCAGAGTATAGGCATAACTTATTGTGCGTTGCTTTATTTTGTTTGACATATATTGCTTTTTTTTTAATGAATTGAAGGTTTGTGGCACATTTTGTAGGCACATTTTTCTAACAGCATTCACTCACATTCTGGTTTTGGGTCACATTTTGGTAATTTTGGAAATATTTAAAACTTTTTTATTACTACATTTGTTATAATGATTTGTAATCAGTAATCTTTGATTTACTTTTGTGATTGTTTTGGGAAGCCACAAACCAGGACCATGGAAGATGGTGAACTTAATAAATGTTTTGAGTATGCTGACTGTTCCACTGACCAACTGTTCTCTCATCTCACTCCCTCTCCTCAGGCCTCTCTATTCACTGAGACACAATAATATTGAATGAAGTTAGGCCAGTTAATGCTTCTATGAGGTCCTCTAAATGTTCAAGTGAAAGGAAGAGTTGTATGTCTCTCCTTTTAAATCAAAAGCTAGAAATAAGCCTAATGAGGAGGCATGCCCAAAGTTGAGACAGGTTGAAAGCTAGTCCTCTTGCACCAAATAGTTAGTCAAGTGTAAATGCAAAGAAAAAGTTCTTAAAGGAACTTATACATGCTACTTTAGTGAACACACAAGTTATAAGAAAGTGAAACAGTCTTACTGTTGATCTGGAGAAAGTTTGAGTGATCCAGATAGAAGATCAAACCAGCCACAACATTCCCTTAAGCCAAAGCTTAATCCAGAACAAGGCTTTAACTGTCTTAGATTTTATGAAAGCTGAGAGAGGTGAGGATGCTGCAGAAGAAAAGTTGGAAGCTAGCAGCTAGCTTACAAATTTTAAGGAAAGAAACCATTTCCATAACATAAAATTGCAAGGTGAAGAAACAAGTGCTGGTGTAGAAACTGCAGCAAGTGATCCAGAAGATCTAGCTAAGATCATTAATGGAGGTGGCTACATGAAACAACGGATTTTCAAGGTGGTTCAAACAGTCTTATATTGGACGGAGATTGCCATCCAGGGCTTTCATAGCTTGAGAGGAGAAGTCAATGTGTGGCTTCAAAACATATAGGACAGGCTGACTCTCTTGGTAGGGCTTAAAACAACTAGTGACTTTAGCTCATTACCAATGCTCATTACCATTATAAAATGCTCATTACCATTATAAAAGTCCCAAGGTGTCAAGAAATAGGCTATATCTACTGTGCCTGTGCTCTATATATGGAACACTAAAGCCTGGATGACAGCACATCAGTTTACAGTATGGTTTACTGAATAATTTAAGCTCTGTCACTGTTGAGACCTACTGGTTAAGGAAAAAAATTCTTACTAAAATCTTACTGCTCATTGACAATGTGCCTGGTCACTCAAGATCTCTGGTGGAGATGCATGACAAGATGAATGTTGTTTTCATGCCTACTAACTGTGGCCTATGAATCATGGAGTAATTTTGACTTTCGAATCTTATTATCTAAGAAATAGATTTCATAGCTGCTATAGATAGTGAGTCCTCAGAAGGATATGGGCAAAGTAAGTTGAAAACCTGGAAAGGAGTCACCATTCTATATGCCATTAAGAACATTCGTGATTCATAGGATGAGGTCAAAATGTCAACATTAACAAGAGCTTGGAAGAAGTTGGTTCTACCATCATAGATGACTTTGAGGGGTTCAAGACTTCAATGGAGAAAGTAACTGAAGATGTAAAAATAGCAAGAGAACTAGAAGAGCAAAGAAAGTGATTTCTTGAGATGGAATCTACTCCAGTTGAAGATATTGTGAAGATTGATGAAATGACAACAGAGGACTTAGAATGTTACAAAAAACTTAGTTGGTAAAGCAGCAGCAGGATTTCAGAGGATTGACTCCAATTCTGAAAGAAGTTCTACTGTGGGTAACATTCAATCAGATAACATTGCATGCTACAGGGGAATCACTTGTGAAAAGAAAAGTCAATCAATGTGGCAAGTTTTAAGAAACTTGTTTCATTGTTTTAAGAAACTGCTGTAGCCACCCCAACGTTCAGCAGCCACCACTCTGATCAGTCAGCAGGCATCAACAGCTAGGCAAGACCTCCACCAGCAAAAAGATTATGACTTGAGAGCTCAGATGATGGTTAGTAATTTTTAGCAATAAAACATTTTTCTAATTAGGGGATGTACATTGTTATTTTAGACATATGCTATTCCACATTTAATGGATGACAGTATAATGGAAACATAATTTTTATGTGCACTGGGAAACCAAAAAATTAATTTGATTTACTTTATTGAGGTGTTCTGAAACCAAAGCCACAATACCCAGGTACGCCTATAAAAGTCAGTCTTTCAAGATACATTTATCTTCCACACCAGAACACTTTGAGGAGTAAAAAAAGACAATAAAATGGATTAAGAGGATAGGATTTTGAAATTTGCTCTTATGAATGGACAAACTGGATGCTAATTTTAATTATTAAATGTTAAATTTTAATTCAATTTGTAAAATAAATACATCCAAGAAATATTGTCACAACTAAAAATGTCTTCCCATCAGTAGTTGTTAAAGCAACATTCAAAACCAAAATAACTTCCTTGAAAATTATCAGAACCTGAATAATTATTCTTACACATTTTCACACACTTTAGTCATGGCTTAGCTGTAACTATCTCTAATACTATATCACTGGTATTTTTAAGTACAAAAAGTTACCATGGCTTTATTAATTTTATTTTTTAAATATTTTTTCAAATATGCCTTGAATGTGCATTGTAGGTTAATTTGAAAGTGATTATACTCTCAGTGTGTTCTTGTTTGCAAACTGTCAATAATTTTGAGCTGCCAAAATCTTTAGACCTGAAATATCGGGAAAGTGTTCCATTTGCTGAATACTTCATGTTTTTAATTTCTTGTTTTGATAAAAAATATATCAATATTTAGAGGATTTTTAAAAAATGTTCAATACTATTTTAGGATCCTTAGCTTTACTGACAAAGCAGTTGTTCAAAGAATCAAACATTTCCAAAATATTATTGATGTGGGCAGCGAAGGATTAAGTTACATCCTCTCATGTAGAAATACTTATATTTTTATATGGAGTATTTAACATTAATCAAGAAAGTTTTGTGGTAAATTAATGTATTTGCATATGTGTGTGTTTGCAAATTTGATAATTATAGCTCTTATTTTTATTTTCAAAACATTGCTATTTGTTTGAATGCAAATGAAAATTATATGTGCACTATACCTAATTTAAGAGTCTCTGTCTATATTTTCAACTTAGTAAAAATGTCGGTACAATAATGCTGTTCTTCAACATTTGTATTTGTTTTAACACTGCAGTGCTAAATTTTCTAACTGGATTAACAAAAAAAAATCTACAAGAAAGCTAGCTATTTAACACTTGAAAGAATTATCTTTGAAGAAGTTTATTTTTGCCCACAGATTATATGAAAAGTTCAAGTCATTATTGCAGTTACACTTTTCTGAAGCATCAGATAACACAGTTATGAAGCTGGAATCTTTTACTTGGTGAAATTTCTTTGGCAGCCATCATTCTGTTCTTTATACGTACATAAGAGAAGTAAGTAATTTACAAGAAACTTGTGATTTAGAAGAAAAGCCACACTTAACAGAGTGACATGTAAATGAAGATTCTGCAGATACCAGTACTACATCATCATCTTGTATGTATTCCTCTTAAGAAAAGACAAACATGAATGTGTAAAGTAGACAGTAAAGGATCTCCAGCAGATTTTTTTCTGGTTTTCATGTGGTCAATGATCTCATTATGGCCCCCAAGGGGACATGTATTGACATATAGCAATAGGAGCTGTGTCACTGTACAAATGTTACAAATATTTGTCATTGTGGGAACTTGGGAGATAACACAATTCTATGAATGATGCCAAAGGAAATTTTACCCTGAGGATCTGGAAGTGTTGCTGCCATTGAATATCATGGTCTTCTAAAATGCCATAATTATGAAAAGAACCATTTTCTTTCATAGGACTGATGATGAAAAATAGAAGATCATGATTTATGTACATCCTGGTAACTACAGTTATAGTTAATCCTTATGGGTTGTTGAGTGTGTACCAGGAGCTGTTGAAAATAATTTAGATATGCTCCTACACATTATTCTTAACAATAACCCTGTGAAGTAGATGTTGTTGGTATTCCAGTTTACAGAGGAGGAAACAGAGACATTAAAAAGCATGCATTGGATTACATGGCAAAAATGTCGAAGATATGTACTAAACCTTGGTACTATGGATTGATTGGATCCACAGCATGACTGTATTTGGAGAGACTTTAGGAAGTAATTAAGGTAAAGGCAGTTGTAGGGTAGGGCCCTAACCTGATGGGATTTGTGATGTCCTTATAAGAAGGTAGGAAGTGGAGGTAACAAAGATCACTTGTGTTCTCTCTCTCTGCTAGGTGAAGGTGTAGCTAGAAGGTAGATATCTGCAAGCCAGCAAGAGCGCTCTCCCCAAGAACCTAATTGGCCTGCACGTCTATCTTAGACTTCAGAAAAAAGAGAAAGACATTTCTGTTAAGCCACCCAGGCTATGGTATTTTGTTATGGCAACCTGAGCAAAAATAATCTACCAGGGAACTTGGCACCAGAGTCTGTGCCTCTTACTGGTAAAAACTCCAGGCACAAGTGTGACTTATCCAGGTCTTCTTAAACTTGTATTCTGGAGTGCCCAAATCAGCAGAGTGAAATGAGCAAATGAATATTCTCCTGTGTACTTGTTCCCTAGGCCTGCTGTAACAACCTAGCACCAGCTCACTGGCTTAAAACAACAGAAATTTATTCTCTCACATTTATGGAGTCTAGAAGTCTGGGCTCAAGGTATGCAGCCCTGCTTCCTCTGAAGGCTCTAGGAAAGAGTTCTTCCTTGTCTTCCAGCTTCTGGTGATCTCCGATGTTCTTAGACTTGTGGCAGAATAATTCTAGTCTCAGCCCCTGTCTTCACATAGTCTTCCTCCAATGCCTTTCTGGGTACCCTCACCTCTTCTTACAAAACACCAGTCACTGGAGGTAGGGCTCACCCTAATGTAGTATGACCTCATTTTAACTTAGTTATATCTGCAAAGATACTGTTTCAAATAAGGTCCCATTCTCATATTCTAGTTGGACTTGAACTGGGAGGGACACTCGTCAACCTGCCATCGTATCTCAAGGAAGCTTAGGTAAAGAATTAAAAACTACTTTCTCTTCTAAGAAACCAGGAAAGAGACAATTTTAATTTTTTTTTTTTATTTGACAGATAGAGATCACAAGTAGGGAGAGAGGCAGGCAGAGAGAGAGAGAGGAGGAAGCAGGCTCCCTGCCAAGCAGAGATCCCGATGTGGGGCTCGATCCCAGGACCCTGGGATCATGACCTGAGCGAAAGGCAGAGGCTTTAACCCACTGAGCCACCCAGGCACCCCAAGAGACAATTTTAAATGAGCCATTCCCCTTTCTTCCTTCCTTCCTCTGGATTTGCTGCTCAGGGGGATTCAGCTGGATTCTATCCTCTTTTCCAGAACAAACAAGAAATTAACTTCTTTCAAATTTCCTGTGTTTCAAAGAAGGGCTGTGGCTGGAAGAGAACTCATTTGAGAATTAATTCAGAATTAGGATCACTCTGGTATGTGTGAACCCAGAACCTTCTCTTCAGCAAATATTGTGTTGGAAAAGCTGAATGAGCTTTAGGATATAGTCAAATTGAGATTTGTAATTAGGGAGTTTTTCTCTTCCTGATAAATGTTTAAAACTATAGGTGTTATTTTTTGGAAGTCATCCTGAAAATGATTCCATCTACATTTTTTCATTGTTGGGTTGGAATAAACACACATACATTGCTGTGAAAGATAGTTTGCACATCATTTACTTATTTTGTTAGTTCTGTTAGTTAGTACTGTTAAATAAGAACAGTATAAAAATGTGAATATAGAACAATTTAAGAATTTAGAGATTTTGAAAAAATCAAGGAAGCTTAGAGACTGAGGGAAAGGTCTATAATTTATGAACATTGAATTACAGATTTGAGCATAATACCTCAAAATATCTGTGTTTAAGATCTTAAAAGTTGCAATAAAGTGAGGATGGACAAAAGTCACAGTGGCAGACCAAGAAAATCTTGAAGCAAAATGTAGTAAGTTGCTGTGAATGGATGGGGCCAAGGCTATAGGTCTGTTCATAGATAAATGTTAGGCAATAGCCTTCTTTGAACAACTTGTCCGTAAGTTGGGAAGCACTTCCCACTGTACAGAACCAGGGATTTTCATGAAAGCCCAAAGAAGTCTTCTGGAATGGAGCATAGAAAATTATTAGAAACCTGACTTCTTTTGCCCTACTGAAGTTTAGCATAGAAAGAAAAAAAGAAGTCTTATCTACTAGGGTTAATCCAGACAATGCCAGAATATTGGAAAGAAGAAAAGAAGGCTCTAAGAGCACTCCAGTATAAAGAGAGAAAGCATGTGGACTGGTGGGGGGAGGACAGCAATGACTGGCCCACTTGGGGGGGAGGTAGGCACTGCTGGTGTGAGGTACAGGGCAGGACATAACGGATTTAGGAGCCCATTCAGAGTCGGTGTGTCTTCTGAGGAATGGACATGTGTATGAGCTGAAAGTTCTTTGCCACTGGAGGGGGTGCTATTGCAGGTCCAGGTAGCTTTGTTGTGGTTAATTTCTGATTAAATGGAAGTGAGGAGAACACATCCTTCTCTGGCCTATGAATCCATGGAGACAAGTTGTTTTATATCTTGGAGAATTGCTGGCACTTTTAAATGGGCAAAGGCTCCACTGTTAACAATGACAGTCTACTGCGGGTAGCCAGCTCTAAGGCTGGGGGCAGTTGGAACCACTTGGGGGAGTGTGAGACCCCATCAGTTGTGGAGCTGAGCCTTGAACGATGCCATTGGCAACAGGGGAGTTCTGACAAGGATTGATTTATGGACACAGTATAAGCAACTCTAGAGATTTGTAATTTATAATTCCTAGATTACACAAATGTGGAGAGTGAATTCTAGGAAAATGAAAATGACCTGAAGTGAAGGTATAGCAGCTTCAAGACACTATAATCTAAGCATAATCATAAATGACGTCTCACTTTTTCCACAAGGCTAGTGAGGCATGAGGAGTGACAGAACAATCCATATTGGGGCAGGCCAAAGTGGTCGATTGCTGAGAAGTTGGAGATAAGCTTCTCACATTGGAAATTTGGCTCTATTATTTACTAGTTTGTGAATTTAGAAGGTAAATCAATCTCTCTATGTCTTAGTTCCTTTTACTTGCAAAACAGAGCACAGTGGTGCCTTTCCATTGGGTTGTTGTGAATTTCAAGGTCTCAAATTATTAAGTACTTACAGCAGAGTCAGGCCCATAGTATGTGCTATAGATGTATTTAGATAAGAGTCAACCAAGAAAATGGAAGAGAACAAAGAACTGTGTTTTTTTAAAGGATACAAATAAAATGTGAGAGGCTGAATTTGTTAGCATTTCAGGGACACCATTCATGGACTCTGTGAACACGGATGGCACACCTTCCGAGTGTCAGATGGGATTGCCTGGTTGAGTCCCTAAACAAATAAGCTCCAGCAACAGGTGAACCAAACCAATCAGAGAAGGGTACGGGCATCTGTCATCTTCCATTATTCAGAATTGCTACTGAACCTCTGCCTGGACTGTTGGCCAGCCTGAATGTTTCCCTACATGGCTAAAAACAGGCAGTCCTCTAGCCTTAAGGAGTGACCCTAAGGGTTCTTTCCCAGGCTCTCCTTGGAGGGTGCTTAGAGCCTTGCTAGATATTGAGAAGTAGCAGGGTAGTGGTACCTGAAACTGACTATGGCAGCAGACATGTTTGTGTGTGTTGGGGGGGGGGGCTGCATTAAATAAAGAAACACATGTATAAAGCTTCATAATAGGCACATTGTAGGCTCCTGTTATTAGGATGTCACATTTCTTAAATAATTCCTCTCTGCTGGTTCTCTTAGAAATTCAGCATTGGTCAAATGCACAGCACTATTAACAGGACTTTTGGGATGTTGCAAAGCCTAATGCCTCGGCATTCAGGCTCTGGAGACCTACTCTTTGTATTCAAATCCCAGCTCTCCTACTTAGGAGCTGTTTGACGGTGGGCAAAATCTATGCTTCAGGCTCTTCATCTATAGTGGGAATGATAAACATTTCCAGCTTCACAGGTGTGTTGTGAAGATTCGATGAGTTAACATGTATGAAACCTCCAAACACTGCTTAGGGCATAATAAATGACCGTAATAGATCTTAAATGCTACTATTAATATCATAGTGCAAAAAAACACCAGGAAAAAAAAATGTAGCGTCAGGAAAAGTTCACAGAAGTTGTAACACAAGACTGACAAAGTCAGATTTGCATTTTCTGTAAAGGCTTTGATAGCAGATTCCTTTCCCTACTGATTATCACTATCGATGGCTCCAGCTGGACCCTAGGCAGGAAAAGGCTGGAGTAAGGACTGTGGTAGTAAAAGTAATGGAAGTTAAAGCAGAAGGCTCATCAAGGACATATATATATATTTTTAAAGTAGGCTCCATGCCCAACATGGGGCTTGAACTCATGAGCCCAAGATCAAGAGTGTTATGCTCTACTGACTGAGCCAGCCAGGCACTCCAAGGATCTCCTGGATATAGGAGATTCTGAGGTTAGGGCAGCCATGTAGGCTTATGTAAAAACCTATCACCCAGTGAGTCTGAAATCCGGTCATGTTACCACAGCCCCCAGTGTCCTACTTGATCTGTTTGCTTGCCTGCCTCGATCTGCAGCCTCATTTCTACTTTCCCCACCAACACCCTTCATGGCACTCCACCTTTTCTTTTCCTCACACGTCCCAAATTTAAAGCTCATTCCAGTCCCAGACTTTTGAACTTGAAATTGCCTCTGCCTGACATGGCCAGCCTCTGGGCTATCCTTACTGGGTACTGCTCACTCAGGCCAGGGTTCCCTGAGCCCTTCTTGAGAAACCCCCAGCAGAGACCCTAGGCATTTTCAATCTCACCACTTTGCTTTCTTGTCTTCTCTATATTTATCATCTGCAAAATTATCTTGTTTATTTGCTTACTCGTGTAGTGAAAGCATGGATTTTGTCTCAACCGTTATTTTTCTTCTGTCTCTAGAAAAGTGCATGGCATATGGTAGGAAATCAATAACTATTTGTTATGGATGAAAAATATTCTGGCTGCTCAGTGGAAGGAGGTTGGAATTTAGAGGTGAACTATCTTCAGAGCCTGCAGCTGAATGGGGCAGACAGTCAGGCATGTATATTTTGGGGCCTTTACCCTTCTAGGATGAAATTTTCTGTCTATGCACAAGGTTGTTTGGTTCATCTTAAAAGGGGAGTACAAGCCCGTCATCCTCCAGGTGTAGTTCAGACTGAAATGGGCAGGTTTATGTCTCTCTTTTCTCTGCTTTCCATTTCTATTTAAACATGCAGAACTAAAACAACATTAGTTAAGTAGGTGAAAGGAAAAAAAAAAGAATTTGGAATCCGTCTCAGTTTTATATGGATTTTTAACATTTTGTTAATGTAGTATTTCAAATTCATGGATAACAGATTGGCTATTCAACAAATGATGCTGAGAAAACTAGTTAGCCTTTGGGGGAAAAGTGTAATGAAAATCCATACCTCACTGAAATCAATTTCAGATAGAGCAATGCATGTAATATTAAAAAGTAAAATTTCGACAACAGTTGAAGAAAATAGAAGCGAATATTTTAGAATCTTTGATAGAGGACAACTTTTCTACGCAGGACATCAAGTCAGAAGCTGTAAAGGAAGTGGCTGACAGAGTTGCCTAGAAAAACAGTAAAAGTTTCTGTAAGGAACAATGGATCCCACAAACAACATTAAGAGACATTTGCAAACTGGAAAAACATGCTTACAAAACAATGTTAATGTATTTAGAGATATATTCTCTCTCTCTCTCTCTCTCTCTCACACACACACACACACACACACACACACACACCCACACACCACTTATAATTCAGTAAGAAACAACCTAACCTTCCTAAGGCAGCTGGTCTTGATGGCCATTCAGGAGTCAGCTCTCCTCTCCTTCATTTTGTCTTTGCCAGTGTAGTCAAGTTCCCACAAGAGAGGCTAAATTGTCCCCAGAAACATGCTTTGAAGGGTCTCTGCGCTAGACCAAGAGCATGTGACTCGGTCACGGTCAGTGGGATCTGAGTTGAGATCCGCTGGGTTTCCCAGGATATGCTTTTCCTTCTAATTAAAAGAGGCTCAGAATAAAAAAAAATTCTTTTTCTTTTTAACTAGATATGGCTATGTCTGCCTGGATGCTGAATTTTGCTACATTTGAGGGATAAGTCAGAAGTTTTAAGCCTAAAGACCAAGCTCATATGCTAGGGAATTCAATTCCATATTTAATTTGAGAAATCATGTTGAAGCTGGAACTCATGTTTGTTTTGTACTTTATCATTCTTTTAAATGTCCCTATCATTTTTCTTTTCTAACCTGGAAGCCTAGGCAAGTTACATCTCTCATTAGTCTTTGAAGATTCTTTTTTTTTTTTAATCATGAAATAACTATCAATGAGAAGGCTCAGCAAATAAGTCTACTGTTCGTGGCTCTGTTGCCCTCCAGCCCCCACTCTGTGTACGGCTGGCAGTCTCAGGGTTTTCTAACAGGAGATTCACATGGTACCTGTAGTGTTTCAGGCATTGGAAATCCCTGTCAACAAGGCCAAATGGTAAAATAAATGCCCATTGTCCTCAACAAGATTGTTGCAGTTAACTTCAGGTACTTCTGACCCCTGATTTAATCAGCGAAAGAGCCAATGGCCTTTTCCTCGGGCCCATTCGGGCTCTGATGCTCCATGTTCTCTACATGCTGCCGTACTTTGTCCTTGGCCTGCCCTCCTATTCCTACCGGATTGTTCACAACATCCTCTGGAGTTGCTCCTCTATAATCAGCAAACCCCACTGTGTCCTCAGTGGACATCTCCATGTTTTCTCCATCATCTTGCCTTCACTGATAACTGCCTCCTTCCTGCACACACCAATTCTGCCCTGTTTACTTCCCTCACCCAACATAACTCATGGCCAGGAATGAGGCTTTGGTGACCCCCTTCATCTTCATGATCACCTCTAGCACACGACTCTTCCCCTTTCTGTAAATAACACTAATTCTCCTCCGCCCCCCACCACCCCCGCCCAAGCCAGTGTGTTGAGGACTGTGTTGCCTAGTTTACTGTCTCACCCCACATTCATCTTCAGTGCTCACGGGGTGAACCCTTCAGTGTCTTGGCTTCTCACTGCATTGATTTCTTCAACTCTGTGACATTCTCTTTTTCTCCATTTTAACAGTCCACTCTAGTGGGCATTGCTAACATCATGTCATCACCTCCAATTTCTTTCCCCCTAAAAATCAATCATTCAAACCTCACTCTCTTTACTGTGTCCTCTTATATGTTCAGCATATTTATTGAACCATCCTTTTTTCAGCTGTTCAGTCCTGTCTATATCCCGTGTCCTTTCCTATCCATTCATGCCTTTATTTTCACAGCTACCTTTCATACCTCATCATCCTGGTTAAATCGCATGACTCATCATTTCAACAACACCCTTGCTAATTATCTTATGTTCCTTTTCTAGTTGTTTTTTTTTTTTTTTTTCCCCATCACTTTCACATGCATTGTCCCTGTTAGGGCTGATTTAATATTAAAACCTGTTTAACTATTAGGGCCTGCTTAGCCAGAGCGACTCCATGTTGCCTAGGTAGCCATATTGTTGTTTACATCCACGGACTTCATGCCGGGAATAAACGCCCCGGTAGTTCCTGGTATCGGTTCTGGGTATCGATTCCAGGAGTAAACGCCTTAACAATAGAAGCCACGTACTTTGGGTCTACAGTTATGCCCTATAAAACCAGCCTATGAGATTGGGACAGGGTCACCCTCTTTGGAGGTGGCCCTGACTGGTCAGTCTGGTTTCTGATGCCTGGCATAAAAATAAAGTTTTGCCTTACTTTCAATTTGTATCAGTCTCTCTCCTTTGATAACAGACCCCAACAGTCTCAAATTCAGATCAACCTGACTGTTTAATATTTACCTGTTTTCACATTGTTAGCCATTAGCTGCTTCTAGTTTTATGCCCTCTCCCTTATCCCTTACCCCAAATTTATTATCCAAATTCTCAACATAGTTGCCTGAATGTTTTCATTTCTTTCCATCCAACTTACTCATTAATTTAGTTCTGTCAGTATTCTGACCTCATCCTTCCACCAAAATAATACATGTTAAGACCACAATGCTCCTCATCTTCCTAAACTCTTCAGACAATTATCAGTATTTATTTGAACGTTCATGTATTACTGTGGTTCTGACTCACCCACCTTGAAGTAACTCTTTTTTCTTGATTTCCACACCATACTATGCTTTTTACTTTATTCTTTTCAGATCACTGTTCTCTGTTCCTTTGTGGGAGTTCCTTCTTCTCTACCCACCCACCAAACACTGATGTCGCTAAGGGTCACTCTTAAGTGATCTCTTCAAAGTTTATACTATAATTTTATACTATATAGCACAACCTGTATCATTAATACTTATGGATTAATGTTTGTTCAGTATGCAAATGACTCAAATATATGTCTCTAGATTTACCTATCTCCCAAGTTGCTGACAAGGATATGCAATTGCTAGTTGTGATATACTTTTGGATGTGGGAAAGGCGTCTCAAACCAAATATGTCCAAAACTGAACAAATGATTTTTATCCTTCTCCC
This sequence comes from Meles meles, assembly GCF_922984935.1. NCBI lineage: Eukaryota > Metazoa > Chordata > Mammalia > Carnivora > Mustelidae > Meles > Meles meles. The sequence goes on along the minus strand of NC_060066.1, from coordinate 150,568,492 downwards.
CTAGAGAACAAACAAAAATAAGCACAACACATGTTCTCTGCCAGTGATGCCATACTTGTCCAGTTGTATGAACTAGAAATCCTCCAAGTTCTGTGCATAATGAAACCCTATTGGTTTCAACTGCCACACAACCTTTGATGCCATCATTCTTCTCTGGGAATACTATTCTGATGTCATAACTACCTCTCTTCTTCTACTTTGCAACTGTCCCACCCACCCAAAACATTTTCCACATAAACTCAATTAGATAAACTCACTATTTAAATCACTGGCTCTGTCTTATTCTCGTTAAAAATATTTTGAATGGCCTATAATTATATATTGTGTGTATCTGACATCTCCTTTTCAGCCTCATTGTAGACCTGTCCTCCCAAAGAGAAAGGGAGTAGTTAAGATGAACTAAAAAACTTGGCCTGAGTAAATTATAGAATGGCATTGACATTTCCTGAGATAGAGAAGAATGTACAAGGGGCAGGGGCTATTATTATTAGTTTTGTTGTTGTCATTGTTTGTAGTAGTGGAAATGTCAAGAGTTGTTATTTTTGGAATACCTATTAAACATCAAAGTGGAGGGACACCTGAGTGGCTCAGGCAATGAAGTGTCTGCCTTCTGCTCAGGTCATGATCCCAAGGTCATGGGATCAAGCCCCAAGTGGGCTCCCTGGTCAGCAAGAGAGTCTGCTTTTCCCTCCCTGCTCCACCCCCTAGATGTTGATAAACATCAAAATGGAGATATAGGAAACTTGATAGAGGATTTGGGAAGAAATGGCACTGGATATACTATGTTGGGGGTCGTTTTATGAAATCACCTATGAAGTGAATATTAATAGAGAAGAGGCTCAAAAACTGAGCTCTCAGGCAGGGAAACAATTAGTCTGGATGAAGAGAAGGAGCCAGCAGAGGAGGAAAATAAAGAATAGTCGTGAGATAAGAGAAGAAACAGGAGTGGTGGTGTCTCAGAAGCTACGTGAAGAGAGCATGATACCTGTACCCAGAGATCCTGATGCCAGTAAATTGAGGACTGGATTTTATGTATGCAGGTCATTGGTGATCTCTTTAAACACAGTCTCAGGGGAATGGTGGAGGTAGTATCTTTGTTAGAAGGTTTCAAGAGAAGTGAGAGATGAGGAAGTAAAATCAACAAATAGTGAATTTCCACAAAAGGAGATGTATCCATGTTCATCAATATTCATAATAATAAGACATAGCAGGCTCTCAGTAAACATTTGTTGAAGAAATGAATTAAGAGGATAAAATGAGGGAAGGGAAAGTCTTGATAAACAAAATTATATACATGGATTCAGTTGTTTCTATTTTTTAAATTCCAGTTTTCTTTATATAATAATAATAATAATACATAGTCTATTTTTAACTGTAAAGGAAAATCAACTTTTGATTTTGGTTTACAGTTACATGAATTTTAAGACATGTATGGTTTCCACCATTATCAGAGTATAGAACAGTTGCATTATCTCAAAAAACTCCATCACATTATGACTCTAGAGTCACACCCTCCCTCCATCCCTTTCCATTGGCAACCACCAACCTGTTCTCTGTCACTGTTATTTTGCCTGTTAAGAATGTCCTACAAATGGAATCATTGGGTATGTAACCATTTAAGACCAGCTTCTCTCAGTGAGTCTTTGAGAATCCTCTGCCTTATTATGTGTAACAATGGTTCATATTTATGGCTGAGTAGTATGCCATTGTATGGATATACCATTCATTAGTTGAAAAGCACTTGAGTTATTTCGGATTTCAATTTGATAGCAGATAGTTTTTTTGTATGGTAACTTCTATAATATTGTTTCATATGGTATCACTAAGAAGTACCATTATAGGAAAGGATAATTAAAGGAAGGTTTTTGTGTTTTATAACTGTTTTATAAAGTTGCATAAAATGACAAGGTTTTTTCTCTTAAAAGAGAGGCTATTTTTAAAAATTATTTTTATTAACATACAATGTATTATTTGCCCCAGGGGTACACGTCTGTGAATTGTCAGGCTTACACACTTCACAGCACTCACCATAGCACATACCCTCCCCAATCCATAACCCAACCACCCTCTCCCTACCCCCCTCCCCCATAACCCTCAGTTCGTTTTGTGAGATTAAGAGTTTATGGTTTGTCTCCCTCCCGATCCCATCTTGTTCCACTTTTTTCCTTCCCCACCCTCCAAACCCCCCACTCTGCCTCTCAAATTCCTCATTTCAGGTAGATCATAGGATAATTGTCTTTCTCTGATTGACTTATTATGCTGAGTGAAAGAAAGGCTATTTTAATGGGACCTGGGAGGGAGACAAACCATAAGAGACTCTTAATCTCAAGAAACATACTGAGGGCTGCTGGAGGGGAGGGGGGTTGGAAGGGATAGGGTGGCTGGTGGATGGACACTGGGGAGGGTATGTGCTATGGTGAGCACTGTGAATTGTGTAAGACCGATGAATCACAGACCTGTACCCTGAAGCAAATAATACATTATATGTTAATAAAAATAAATAAATAAATAATTTAAAAAGGCTATTTTAGATTCTGTCAGTTTGCAATATGATTATAGCCATTTGTGACATTGTAGGCACAAAATGCTCTTGAGGTTAAGATAGTGTTTTAAGGCCAATATATAGAGACAGCTATAACTATTTTGCATTACAGATGATACCTAAAATAGGTTTCTTTACTTACTTTCAAAACCTGTAAGGCTTTATGTATGAGTACATATGTAATTCTTTTCATATTAAAAAAAAAAAAAGATGCTTCAACAGCTCGTGTTTCGAGCCCTGAAAGCAGTGGGTTGTTTCTTCATGAATCTTCCATCTTTTTGTAGTTGTAATAGCCTCTTATTTAATTGTATTTCATGTACATCTAAAAAGATGCTAAATATAATGTATGTTGGATTTCATTTATATTTAAACATTATAGAAAAATGTCTTTAAATGTAAAGTTAATACCAGAGGTAGAAGGCTTTTGGGATATAGCAAAATAGAGTGGAAGTCAATCATTCATTTAACTCTATATAATGTTCCATTGTAATTTTGTTTACAGCTGACATGGAAACAAAGGTGAGGATCAACTTAGGGACCTCCCATTTCCAGAAATGACTGTGGGAGAACTAGAGAAACATGCTATAGCTAGAAGACTCGGGAGGGATGCAGAGATGGAACTCAGACATGATCGTTTAGGTTCTTATATTAATGTGCCTTTGTTTGTACCTTTAGGATATAAGTCTAGGCAAAAATACATAAACACACTCTCACACATGATAGAGATTCGTGATTTGTAGGGATGTGGAATGTTGATACACCCACTGGGAATTAACCAATAGTGCTTATCTTCTCTTAAACCACTTTGAGTTGGTGATGGCTTGAAGCTCATCTCCTTGCTCTTTATCCACATGATTTGCAGACAGCCCAATCTGTTTTCAGGAGGCGCTTTAATGGAAGCATAATCCGTTTTAATGCATGGCTGAAGCACGCCGAGAAAAGCACATGCCCACATTCTTGCTCAGGGCTACCGTATCTTCAGGACGTATGTGTGGAGCCACCGTTAGTATTTAACAGACACTGGGCATGTGCATCAAGAAGATAATATTATAGTACCTGAGAATTGGAAAGAGCTCTATAATATTAGGGTTTTCTTGTGAAATAGACATAAACATGGTTGAAATCCCGGTTTAAGAAGAAAAAGCATATCCGCTTTAACTGTATTCTTTGGTGGTATCGATAGAAACAACTTTTATTCTTCTCCAACAGCTTTCCTTACTGTGGAAAAAATAAATGATCTCAGTATAATGTGGTATAATATATAAAACCCTTGGCCTGTAATTGTCCTATGTACCATTCAAGTACAAATTGCCGTTGGGCTGGAATTTGGAAGGAGGTTAAGGTGGACTAGTTAAAAATTTGCTTTCAGTTGAGGACAAAATAAAAGATACTTTGGTGAGTCTCTGTGCATATGTCTGTGCATATATGTATGCAATGATTCGATAGCACTTGAAGAGATGGAGGTAAAAAATCAATGATCTAATTCGAATAAGGCATGTTTTATTTTCTAAGTGTTGATTTGCTCAAAGAGACTGTCTTTTCACAGTTGCTGGCTTTTAAAAAATTACAACACATGTTTCACGCCTTTCTTCTTGAATGCCTCTTTCTGGTCTTAGTAAGATAAAAATAATTTATTTTTAAAAACATCCTAATAAACCTGTGATGGATTAAAATGGGGAGATTTTAAAAATTCTAATTATCTTTCCCCAATTATCATTAAGCTTAGCGTGATGAGGCTTAGTGGCCTCCATTACGTTTATTTACTTATTTATTTATTTATTTATTTATTTTTAAAGATTTTATTTATTTGGCAGAGAGAGATCACAAGTAGGCAGAGAGGCAGGCAGAGAGAGAGAGAGGAGGAAGCAGGCTCCCTTCTGAGCAGAGAGCCCGATGTGGGACTCGATCCCAGGAACCTGAGATCATGACCTGAGCTGAAGGCAGAGGCTTAACCCACTGAGCCACCCAGGTGCCCCTCCATTACGTTTTTTTAAAGCGACTGTCCCAGATCCTCGTGCTCAACTTCAATAAGCACTCCTGGTTGGAAGTTGAACTGTATTTCCAATATATGGCTTCCTTAAATGAGATCTCTAAATAATAAGGAAAGTGTTCCTCTTTTGCCCTCCAAGGAGGTGGTGGGTGTGGGGTCTGGGCTGGGAGGCCTTACAAGCTATCGTGTCCCAATGTTGAGCGGCTTATTGGCTAGCTCGTAACACTTAACCGAGAAGGCACGACTTTCAGAAATCATTTCTTTAGAGACTACATGCACTTTGTTAGAAGCTGTGTTGTTGAATTCAGATAAATCAAACTTGCTTTTACTGAGGGTTGTGTCTTTGCATTTTAGTCTATACTGAGTTCAAGGAAATTAAATTTTTAAAATTCGATTTTCTCTTCTAAACACCATATATGTTGTTTTGATTGTGTTTCTGTGAGGACATTTCATTTCTAAAAAGTCGATCCTATTATTTAAATCTCCTTAAATTTTACAAGTCCTCGTCATTTATATTGAAGCTGTCTTAGTAAACTCTAAATGGATGACTTTGTCTGTTTATATTTCCATGATTTTTGAGGTAATTCATCCTGAATATTTATTATATTGTCATATATATACAATAAACTGAAGTTTTTGTTTTTGATTTTTAATCTCAAGACTTTCTTAAAAAAAAAAAAAATGCGTCTATCAGTGGGGCCCCCGGCTGCCTCAGTAGATAGAGCACGTGACTCTTGATCTCGGCATGGAGTCTACTTAAAAAAAAAAAAAAAAAAAAGAATGTCCATCAAAAACTAAACTAAATTCTAATTATTAAAAAAAAGAAAAAAAAAAACAAAAAACAAAAAACCATTTGCTTCAGTCTCAGATCTATTTATTCTTTCTTTGGTTGATCCCGTCCAATTTTCTTTGTCTTTATCCTTACTTGAAAACAAACAAAAACCTTGCTTTTTATTTGACCGGATCTCCTTTTTTTCTTGTTATTATTCATTTGTTAAAATCTTTTATTTTTTCCTTTGTGAATATTAGCAGAATTTTTCAGCTAATTGTTTCTTAGGTTGGAAAATGTAGGATCATGTAATTTTTAAATCTCTTGCTTTTAACGATTTCTCCAGCAGGTGGCACTAAAACACTGTAAAAAGATAGAGTCCCACCTGCCATTTTAGTCACCTGGGGAAAAAAAAATGTCTGCTAGGTCATGAGGTTGTTGCATGTAAAGAAGGTATGTTTGCAAACAACAAACATTTTGCACTTGAAAAATCTTAGCACTGCATACATTTAAACTACTACCCGCAGTTTAGTCAGACCTTCTCTTCTGTACAAAAGAAATCAATATTCTTATAGAAATAGTAGGAGTTTATATGAATATGTTTATCTCTGTTGGAGAGAATGAATTGAGACACTTTTTGTCTCTAAAGAGTTTGCTAAGTGTTGTATAAAATATTATGTTAAATCTGCATAAAATCAGAATTAAAAATGTATTTATTAGTATCCATATGGTTATGTTCCCATTTTGACACGTGGGAATTGGTACACGTACTCTAACGCTTATTAGTGTTAATGGGAATTATATGTGTAAATCCCTAAGTCCCAGTTCATTGAGATGGAAATCTCCATCAGGATTTTAAAATCTGTATTTGTATTGCTTTTGGTTATGAAGAAACTAAAAGTACGGTAGTTGTTCTTATATCTTGAAACTTAGTAGGGATAAGTTGCACCTGAAACAACAGACCTCGAAGTGTTATTTATTCCAGTTAAACATTCAGTTTTAGTGTGATGAACCATTCAGAGCCAAAAACTAGAGAGGTTTCTCAGATTGCCAACCCTGAGTTCTGGAATGTAGCCATTCCCCAAGAGCTCCCACAGCTGTTCCCATAGTAGCAGAGAGGTTGCTCCTGGGTCTGGCTTCCAAGAAGAAATATCTTCCTTTCAAAGCCAGTTCAAGCACATTAAAAACAGTAGAGCTTTCTTCTCCCTCCCAACCCTTATCTCTGCAGCTCCTTCCTCCCCAGTTGGGCTGTGCCATCTCGGGTACCGGTTGTTCCTGGGATCTTTGGATCCCCACCTGAATTTGAAGCTGGTCCCCAGTGACCCTGTAGAAGTAGGTTCTTTCCAGAATATCCCAGGCCAAGGCAATCAGGAGTAAATATCATCTTCCTGACTGACAGTTCTGGTTTGGCTCCTCACCAGGAAAGTAAAGAGAGGCTTTTGCCAGCTGGGAGATCTTCTGCCCTACAGATCTAGAAGATGCTCGGCCAAGAAAGAAGCCCTTCCATGCAGGCCTGGTGCCCGCCAGTCGTCTTCTCAGCTGACTATCTTTCCAGCTCTGCTTTTCTGAGCTCTGCCCTGCCTAGCTGACTCAGAAGTGCAGCCCATGAAGAGTCTGTGTGGTCTCCATCCAGCTGCCTTCTCTGCCTCCCTTGGTCCCAAAGGCTTTCTGGCCCTACTTCAAAGCCCTTCTGTTCTTGAAAATGCATTTCCAGTAGCCGGAGACTTCAGTTTCCTGTCACTGCGTACCTTGATCAGCCATGTTTATCGCGTATCAGCAACGTGGCCAGCACTGTCTTACGCCGATTATATGAGGGATAGGGGAAAAGATTCCCATTCTTTTTTTATTTTCTCAACCCTCTTGATTCTGACTAACTAGGGCTTTGAAGTAAATAGCCTTATATTTCCTTTCCCTCTTCCTGTTGGCTATGTCTACCATTTCCTCCCCTTCGTGCTATATTGGCCAAGGCGATAGCTGTCACATATCTTTCTGGCCTTCTGTGTTTAATGAGTGGGTTTTAAAATGCATGATTGGAGACAGTGTATACTATAGATAGATAATTCTCTCTGGTTTTAGAAAAAGATGAAAGAGAGTCTTTTATGTTAGCCTGAAAATTCACTCTCCTTTATCTTGTCGGTTTTTTTTTTTTCTTTTCTATTTCATGCTCAAGACAGACGGGAGAAGTACAACACCAGCACCATGAGGTTGGCCATGATTTGCTTCACTGATAGAGCAAATTGGTTGTTGACAATGGTTGACTGCCACGGACACTGCCTAATAAGGGAAAGAGGCATTTTATTGATAATGAAACAAAAGTGCCTGAATTGGGTTTTTTCCCTTTAAATTTTATGGACTATAAAATGGAGACCTTGTACCTTTTAAATTTGATTTTAGTCTGATATTACAGTTACTTTTACTATTATTCTATTCACGATCTCAAAGGGTATACATATTCATGGGGGGAAATAAATCCTACCTCCCGGGGTGCCTGGGTGGCTCAGTGGGTTAAAGCCTCTGTCTTAGGCTCAGGTCATGATCCCAGGGTCCTGGGATCCAGCCCCACATCAGGCTCTCTGCTCAGCAGGGAGCCTGCTTCCTCCTCTCTCTCTCTGCCTGCCTCCCTGCCTATTTGTGATCTCTGTCTGCCAAATAAATAAATAAATAACCTTTAAAAAACATTAAAAAAAAACCCCTACTGCTTTGCAGATATGTTGCTAAGGAATACTTGCACATGCTTGCATGCGGAGAAAAATTCAAAGCAAAAGATAAATGTATAAGGGGAGTTCTGAGGTCATGACTAGAAATTTTTGATTTGAAGTCATTACTCCAAGTTGAATATAACAATATTTCTTTAGCACAGGATCCTCAATCCATATCTCATTTACCATATTTAAATCCTTAATCCTCTAACACCAATTCAAATAACAGTGCCCTTACTGGCTTCCCAGCTTCGGGTCATTATTCAAGGAGAAGTTACAGGCAGTGAAATCAGAAGGGCTTGCTGGCGGGTCGGTAAAGGATGTCGAAGAAAGCCTGCATGACTCATAAGCAACCAGAGTTTATAAATTATCTCTTAAACAAATGTTTTCTGAGTACTGTGCAAGGCAGTGGGGGCAGTGAACAAAAAAAATCCCCATTCTCAAAAATTGCCACCGTTCCCGCGGGACTCGTGGTCTGGGAAGGAGGGTTAACACAGAGGAAATGACAGGACCTAATCACGGCCGTAAACCTAGTAATTCTGAATGTCACATACCTGCTAAGCGCCTAATACACACTATCTTGCTAATCTTCACAACAGCCTCAAGAAACATATTATCTCCATTTTACCAGTGAGGCAATTAAGGCTTGGAGAGATTATGGTACACGACTAAGGCATTCCTCATGATGTGACAAAGACATGGCTCGAACCCAGGACTGTCAGGCTTCTGAGACTGAGGTCTTCCTTCACACTTTGCTGTTTCCTCTCTTGGGAATGAAAGGATCAACTTTCTGCCGGGAACACGGAGGTGAACAGGTACGGTTTCAGAGAGAAGACCTTTCTCGGGCCTGGGGAACACGTTTTCTTGGCACCTTTCATTAGCTAATTTAAAAAAGAAGTGTTGGAGTGTTGCTAGGTAGTTTACATTTTATTCCATTTCAAGTTGGAAAAATACCTTGCTTCAAAGCTTTGTTTTTGTATATGTTCTTTGAGGGGTGGATCACATTGTAGGCAATTTGGAGAAAATGTTTATAGCGGTACAGGCTGAGAATCTGGTCCTTCCCCAACACATATTTTAATGTATAGCAAAACACAGCCACAATATAGTCCTGCTGTTCATGAAGCAAAGCTTGATTCTGGGACATATAAACAGGAGCGTAACTAGAGAAAACACGAGTTAATCCTCACAGCCCTTAGCATTTGTAAAGCTTTGGGAAGAGCCTCATGTTTTGCACTGACCAAAGACATTTCAACAGATATCTGGAACCTGGAGAGAATCCAGGGGAGAGAGCAGGAATGATGTAATGATTCCTTGCGCTGAGAAGGCTGCCTTGCGTAAAGAAATAATTCAATTCAGCAAACACTCGTGTGCAAGGTGCCCCGGTGGGAAAGGCGCAGCCCAAGAGGGTTGGGCCCACATCTGTTTTATTAATGTGTCCACAGTTGTTTGCCCAGTTCTGGGTACATAGTAGCACCTCTGGTCTTCTGTGATGCATTAGGGCCTTAGAATCTAGTAGGAAGGCAAAAATAAAGGCAGGTCTGTGATCCAAGGAGGGAGAGGTAAGCAGTACAATAAAAGCACAGATAAAGACAGAAGAAAAGGATTCACTTTTTAATAAAGATTTTGTTTATTGAGAGAGAGAGAGAGAGTGAGAGCGAGCAAGACGGGGGAGGGGCAGAGGGAGAGAGAATCTTAAGCAGGCTCCATGTTCAGCACAGAGTCCAATGCGGGGGTTGGGGGGCCCCATCTCACGACCCTGTGATCATGACCTGTGCCGAAACCAAGAGTCAAGTGCTTAGCCGACTGAGCCACCCAGGTGCCCCTAAAAGGGGGATTCATTCTGACTGGGTTACTACTGAAGCCTTCATCGAGCACTTCAGTGTTTGAGATAGGCTTTGGATGGTGGGGAAATTTTGTTCAGGATAAAGAGAATGTTCATTTCCGGAGGTGGGGTCCTTCTGTGAAGAGACATAACAGTAAGAGTTAATGCCGTCCGTGGAATGCAGAATGCGGGAGCTGCAGCATGAAGTTCATGGGCAAAACTAAAACAGAAAACAAGACTGGAAATGAAGTTGATCTCAGGTTGCAAAGGCTAGAATGTCATGTTAGGAATTTTGTATTTTATTTTTTAGGCGGTGGAGGAAATGAGCATGATATTTATTGAACTATGGTAATACCAAGTTTTATAGTGAGTAAATATGCAATTTACAAACATTATCTTACTTAATCCTCAAAACCAAGCTGAGGCTTAGAGAGTTGAAGTAATATTCCCAAAGTCACCTCTCGGGCTAATCGCATATCTGCCTGAATCTAGATCCGTCTGACTCCAGAGCAGGGCTAGGAACTATTATACTAACCTGCTTTATTATCAAAGCTTTTGGAGGAGGGAGGGATATGATTGAAACCACATCATCAGTTTAAAGGGTGCAGTGGAAGTAATGAAACCAATCAGATTATTGCAATAGTCCAAGGAAAATATCATTTAAAGCAGAGCGATAGAAATGTCAGTGGCAGTGAAAAGTTGAGCCTGGCTGGGAAAGTAATGTCAAAGGTAATCTAACAAGACCGCGAATAGTTTCAATTTGGGGATGTACTTGGCATTAATGCTGTCAGCTAAAGAATCCCAATTCTTTCTCCTTTTAGACATTGAATGCCTTTTCTGTCTTTTTGTGGTTGGTGGAGTCACCTGGTTGATTAGAAAGAGTAAGTTACACGTGGGAGTGAAGTGCATTATTCTTGCCTGAGATTTTAATCACCAGTGACCCTCCAGAGCTCTTGCTTTTCCTCGATCATTATGATTTACAGTATGAGAAGGAGAGTTCTCTTTCAGCCTGGTCCTTGAGTGGCTGTAAGGAGCAGAGAGCCTGTTGACCCATGAGAGGCATGTTCTATGAATGATAGAGAAACAAAACAAACCCCACTCTGTTGTTACAAACCACTGAAGTTTTAGGTTTATTTGTTCCTGTAGCAAAGCTCTTGATGACTAGGGTAGGGGATGAGGGAACTAGCTAACATTTAGGGAGCATTTAAAATGTGATGTGTGCTACTCATGAATTATCGTATTTAGTTCTCAGAAGGAATCTAGTAAGTAGGTACCATTATTGTCTCTAGATTTTGGTAAGGATCTGAGATATGGTATTGTTAAGAAAGCCGGGCTGATGATTTCTTAGCCAAATACTCAAGCCAGGATATGATCATGTCTAGGCAATTTTCCCCCTCGTGATAACATTTTTATATACCATGTTACCCTTTCATCATGTTTTCTGGCCAGGATAACTGTATAATGGTTATACAACATTAGTTGAAGAGGGAATAGGTTCCTTGAGTATGTGTTGAGAGATTATTATATTTGAAGTATTTTTGGGGGAAGAGCTGGAACTTTCAGAAGCAGAACTTTGGGCAGTTTTATGCGGTGCTTGAGAGAAATGTCAAAGCTAGTGTGGTAGAAGAATCATGTCCCTTTCCCCCAAAGAGGTCCATATCTTAATCCTCAGAATCTCTGAATATGCTATCTTATACATCAAAGGATTTTTCAGGTGTGATTAAGATAAAAATCTTGAGATGGGAGATTATCCTGGATTTTCTGAACGTACTCAAAGTAATCACAAGTGACTCTTTAAGAGGAAGACAGAAGGTTATGGGTTGATGGAGGCAAGCAGAGTTCTTACAGAAAGACTGGAAGATGCTTGATTGCCAGCTTTCAAGGTGGAGGAAGGGGTAGTGAGTCAAGGAGAGCAGGTGGTCTCTCAGTGGGAAAAGACGGCGAAGCAAATCCTCCCCCAGACCCTACAGAAGGAATGCAGCTCTGTCAAACTGGTTTAAACTTCTGATTCCAGAGCTGCAAGCTAATAACTTTCTGTTGTTTGAAGTCACTGAGTTTGTGGTAATTTGTTATAGCAGCGATCAGAAACTGATACAATGATAATGGTAGACTTTGGATTTATCTGAAGCAACTCGATAGCTGGGGGATGGGAGAGGTTGTTCCAAGGGGGAATGTAAAGTGAAATGAGAGGGCTAAATACTGAAGTCACAGGAGGAAGGCAAGGAAAGAGGACACCATCGATGGCAAATCGGGAGTGGGAGCCCTAGAGGAGGAGAGCTAGAAGTGGGATGGTTACAGCTCTGCTGTGAGCTTGCCGCTGCTGTCTATGGAAAAATGGTGACCTTGATTCACAGGCCAATCACGTAAGAAAAACCAAAGAAAAAGAGGACATACATATACGGAGCTCTGGCCCAGGCAGCTCAGTACTAATAACACAATGACAATATTTTATTGAGAGTTTATAGGATGCTGTGGACTATTCTAAGGGCTCTATATTTGTTAATATTTTTAAACATGCACTATTTTTTAAAAGATTTTTAAAAATTCATTTGACAGAGAGAGACAGTGAGAGAGGGAATACAAGCAGGGGGAGTGGGAGAGGGAGAAGGAGGCTTCCCGCTGAGCGGGAATCCCAGTGCGGGGCTGGATCCCAGGACCCTGGGATGGTGACCTGAGCCAAAGGCAGATGCTTAACGACTGAGCCACCCAGATGCCCTAAAGCGTGCACTATTATTGGCTGAGTTTTGTAAATGAGGAAATGATTTGTGACAAAGCAGAATTTTAACTGAAAACGCTAAGAAGTCCAGGCAGTCTGGCACAGAGCTATATTCCCAGCCCAAATGCAGATAAATATTTAAGATAAATACAAAAGAATGGCCACAGAGAGTTCAATTCTCTTAACCCATTTAGTAGATACATAATCTTGGAAAATACTTTTTGTCCTTTTTTTTCGTGTTTTTAAAATAAGTGCAATAATACCAGTACCTATTTCGTATGGCTGCTGGGAGGTACATTGTACTTGATTCTCTTGGTTGCAGATAGTAGGAACCCAACCCACATTCTCCTCCTGCTCCATGGAAAAGAAGGACTTATCACAAGGGCTCTGAGGTGGTTCCCAGATAGGAAGAGAATCAGGGACTCTTGAGGGGGGGACGTGAAGCTCTTCCTGTGGATCTCAGCAATTCAAGTGTCATCAAAGCATTTTTCTGCTGGTCTCTCATCCTTACTTCTATCTGCACGTGAAATTTGCCCTCTCCTACAGAAGAATGTTTCCCTCCATTCAGTGGGGAACTTGGTATTTTGGACTTCTCAGACTCTCCCCCACCACCTTCGTGAGGGCAGGCCCATGATTTGGCCCATAGATAGCGCTCAGATCTTATTTCCTTCTGCTCTTCTGGCTCCGCTCACCAGCCACACTAATTTCCTTGCGTCCTGTGAGACTACAGAGCACGCTACCGGTGCTGGCCTTTTCCTGGAATTCTCCACCCCAGGATAACAAGAGTGATGATCAATTATAGAGTATTTATTATGTTCAGGTACTACTCTATGCACTTAATGTATAACTTAATTCATTTAATACTCGGCATCAAACCTCTGAAACAGACACTCTCTTACCTCTACTCTACAGATGAAGGAAACTAATTCATAGAAAGGTATTTTACTCAATGTCGCACTGTTAAATCAGTAACATAGACTGATTCAAGCCTGGAAAACTTGGCTTCAGAGTCTGAGTCTTTACATTTTCGTTTTTATTTCCTTCAGGACTCTGTTTAAATCCTAGCACCTCAGAGACCTGACCATTCTATCTGAAATAATACCCTTGGTCCTTTCTCTCTTTTTCCCACGCTCTATTTTCTTCTAAGCATTTTATCAGTATTTCGGCATTATATTTGTTGGTTATTATCTGTATTCTCTACTATCATGTAAGTTCAATAAGAATAGTCTTTAAGTAAATTATTTTAAATTCCAGTATAGTTAATATATAGTGTTATATTAGTTCCAGATGTACAGTATACTAATTCAACAATTCCATATACCCAGTGCTCATCACAACAAGTGCTCTCCTTAATTTCCATCACTTATTTCACCCATCCCCCCACCCAGAAACAGATAGTGATCTGTTTGCTTAACCACCTGACACATAGAAACATTCAACTATTGGTTAGCTGAATTAAATGAACTATTGCATGCTATTCCAAATATCTAGAATATTGCAAACAATATTCTAGATATTTGGAATGCATCAAGGATCCTTGCTTTTGCACAATTCACATTAAATGGAGATTTGGGGGAGAGAAAACAATAATTATAATTAAAAATAAATTTCTTAGTTTGTTTGAAGGTGATAGATCCTGTAAAATGGGAAGGAAGTAGAGCAAGGAAAAAGGAGACTGGGAATGCTGCTGAGGAAGGCTGTTGTTAATTCTACACAAAGACCTGAAGGTGAGGGAGTGAACCGTGTGGATAGCGTTTCCGGCAGCGAATACAGCCAGTGCAAAGGCACGGAGGCTGGAGTTTGATTGGAGCATTTTCAGTACTGTGGCTGGGTGGAGTGAAGAGGAAGTGAAGAGTAAGGAGTTGAGGTGAAGGAGGACGGGGCAGGGCAGTTTATCAAGAGACTTGAGGCTGACTGTCAGTTCTTGAAGAGAAAGGATATGGTTTCGCTGAATGAATTAATGAATGAGTGATAATTAAAAAAAGGAAAAACTGTAACATGCCGGCTTTACTTAAAAACAGTCCTTGGACTGACTGAGTCACTCTGCTTTGGGTTTGTGTCTATTTCCGAATAAATCCCATGGCCATGACCAGGAACCCAAGTAACAAGGTTAGTTCACATTTGGTCAGTTGCCCACTTCTCAGAAAAGAAAAACAAAACCCAAAATTCTTTCTGGATAAAGAGGTGAGTTAATATAAGAAAATGGTGATTCAGGTTAGTAGAATTGACTGAGATTGAAGGAGAAAGAACAGTTCCCCCAAAAGTCAGGCTGGGATCCCAGATATGGCTGAGGACAGTAAATATTACCTGGGAATAACCCAGCAAATAGTAAATTCTAATTAAATTGTAATGCTCTTTTATCTCTTTTAGTCATTGAGAAACATTCTGTTTGCACTTGTGGCATCAACTTCAGATTATCTTTCATTAAACTCACTGTTCCAGGCACTGGGGACATAAAATTAATTGACCAAGACGTGCCCTCAAGAAGCTCACACTCTAGCGAGACAAAATATAAGCAAATCACATTAATACGAGGTGCTCCCTGCCGCAATGGGGAATGTGCCGCCTGCCATGGGAACATGCTGGATGGAGCTAAGCTCATTGTTTTCACAAATCAGAGTTTCATGAAGTAGTGTCCATGGACTGTCGGTGTCGGAATCACCCTGGGAGCTCTTCTTCAAATGCAGATTCCTGGGTCCATCCCAGACCTATGGAACCAGAATCTCGAGGGATAGAGCTTAGGAATCTGTTTTTGTAACATCGCTCCCTACGACTCTTACTCACACTAACATTTGAGAATGATTGCTGTCTGTTCTTTCTTTCCTCCAGTGCTGCCTGGTTAACATTGCTGAGCACAAAACCAGCTGCAATGAGCAGCTTTATGGCTTCGCCGAGTCACAGGGGAATTTGCACGGTCGGTCATTTTGCCACAAGGCGCACAGATCTGAAAATTCAGAACTGAAAATAGAACAGCAGAGGCCCCAAGCTATGTTTCAGATTTATAAGCCAATGTTGTAGTTGCCTGTATTTAGAACTAAATATTACTGTAGGTGATCAGCTTCATTATTTTTTTATTGTCCATGGTGACTTAATTATTTTTGAAAATACTCGGCTTTGGAGAAAGTCCTCCTTTGACCACTGATAAGCCAACTGTGTTGTCCTCAGGGTCAAATAGACATAGTTATCCAAGTTAACCTGATTGCCTGACTGGGTGCCAGTGGTTCAACCAAACTGTTCTCCACATTAAAAGAAAGAAAGAAGGACACTCCCCCCCCCTTTTTTTTTCCTTTTTGACTCTATCTTTTGTTCAAGTTTTGGATGTAAACATTACTTATTTCCCCTACAAAGAATTTATATCTATTATCTATGAATTCAGTTAGGGAATCAAATCTGATGCTGATCAACTCAGTAACCCAGACCTCTCTAACTTTCTTTCTCTGGATCACATGGTCCTTTTTTCCCTGTGCTTGTTTCCATTATCATAGTGTGTAGCCCTCATGCTCCCAAATCTGGCTTGCTTCGATATGTTCCTAGTGGTTCCCTTTGCTTTCCTTTTACCTAGCCATAAGATTCAGCAACACTGCCTGATAAATATGCCCTAAAGTGTCACTTTCCTAATGTCAATGTGGTACTTGGGCTTTTCCAGTGAAAGAACAGAGTTTTTCTCTGACCATGTTACATATCCAGTTATTAGAAGAAACTGTCTACTGTCTTAGTTCTCCTTATGACTTACAAGGTTTCATGACCTGCTTCTATTTACAAATTCCCCCTTTTGAACTCTTACTCTCCCCTGGGCAGTCCTTCACTCAGTCAGCAGATTGGCTTACCTAATAACAACGACCAGGGTTCATACTGGTGGATCCTTCATTTCTTACCACCCTGGATACCCTCCCTGATGCAGTTCGTTGTCAGCTCAGTGCGAGGCACTGTCCATTTCTGCTTCCTGAGCAGCAGCCTTGGGTGGGAGCTCCCATAACTTTCCAGCTCCAGAACTTAACTCTGTATCATGGCCGTAAAAATGTTAAAAATTTCTCCCCCCTGGATTTCAGTTTCCCTGATATCATGACTCTCCTTAAATCCTCAGGTTTATTGCTGACTACTCTCCAGTGTGTGCTCACTGCCCTACTTGGACCCATTTCCTTTCAGTTGCTTCCACACACTGTCCACATTCCCACCTCTGCACCCTCGCCTATAACGCTCATCCTGCCAAAGTGATTCCACCATCTCAGTGATTTCCTGCTGTTGGCACCTTACTCATGCAGCCACAGCTCACCCTTTCCGCAAGAATCCGGTCCTACCACCTTCACAGAGCTTCTGCCAAGAATTTTGTCCCTTGTTGAGCGACCCTTTTTTTTTTTTTTTAAGATTCTATTCATTTATTTGTCAGAGAGAGAGAGCGCACGAGAGAGAACAAGCACAGGCAGACAGAGCGGCAGGCAGAGGCAGAGGGAGAAGCAGGCTCCCTGCTGAGTGAGGAGCCCAATGTGGGACTCGATCCCAGGATGCTGAGATCATGGCCTGAGCTGAAGGCAGCCACTTAACCAACTGAGCCACCCAGGCGTCCCAAGCGTCCCTTTTCTCATTCTTTTTGGACATTCTAAGTACTGTCTTATTATCTAGACCTCATTATTCATGCTCTTTATTCGGTGTGTGTTTTTTACATAATACTTTGTCTCCACTTGACTTCTCAGTCTCAGTGTTGGCTTTGGGTATTTGGACTGTTTATTACTGTGCTCATGTGGCAGAGTGCTCTATCCAGTTCTAGACACATAGTAAGCTTCCAAAGAGCCATTGTATAGACAGCGTGCGGCAGGATAAGTGATTGTTAAAGAGGAAATTGACCAAATTACTGCTACAAGGATGATGATCAGTGGTACTACCCAGAAACTATCCCATTCATTGGTTAACATGAAAGTTATTTTCAGTATGAATCCCCATCAATGAGTTATTCTTTTTACTAAAGAAATAGGATTTTTTCCTTCTTCACCACTGCACTTCAAAAAGGTAAATCTTAATCTTGTTAAAACCCCAAAACTAGAAATAAATTCCCTTGAATGAAACAGAGGACTGGATGCTAACACCAGATGCTCTGGGGTGAGATTACTGTTGGCCATACAGAAAAGTGACAGAGGATCTATGACATGGGAAGCAAAAAGTGATCCAGATTCAACTGATTCAAAAAATCTCGAACTTTTCTTTTGGTCTTCTTTGCTAAGGTTTCTTACTAGTTCCTAAGTGAGCTAATAACATCATAACTTCTGTTGTGGTCCTTGAAGTTGCTTTATTAATTGTACCTGGGATACCTGGATAAGAGCTTGTCATTCTCTATGTTTCTTCTCCTATAAACCTTTCTGATTGAACGTTCTTTCTTACTAAAGACTTTCTTTCAAGTATTCAAGTGGCAGAACCACGTGGACCTTACTCAGATCGGGACTTTTTCAGCACGGTACTGGAAATCCATTTCAGTCACTGAGAGCACAAAAGGGAACTTACTGGCATGTGTAGGCTGGACATCAAGGTGGATCTAGTTTCATCCACGTTAGAATCCAGGACTCTAATGATGTTATCAGGCTTTTCTCTTCATCGCTTGACTCCTCTTCTTGCTGTGTATCAGTTTGAATTTTTTATACTCCAGATTAGCTTTTCACATGTGATTGGTTAAGGAGGCTACCAGAGGGCACAATTATCTGTTTCTAGCTTAATAACTTTAGAGGAAATAGATATTCTCTCTCTAACCTTTGTCTTCAGGAAAGACTGGTCCTGCATGACATAAAGTTCCTAAGAACTAATTACAGAGGCACTGGGTTTTATGATTAGTCTAGTGTTGGTTGTGTCCCTTCCCCCTAAGACCCAATCACCTCCAGTGGCCAGGGTGTGCTGGGCACCACATGTAACAACACCATAAGATTACATGTGTTGAAGGAAGAATTCTCAAAAAGAAAAAAAAAGTGATGTTGGCCACTCAATGTATGTCTATAATTATGACCTAATAGTGGGGATTCACTGTCTAGACTGGGAAAAATGAGGGAAGCAGGATGCGTCCTGATGTAGAGTGCCATCCTAACAAGATTTATTTTTGCCTCATAGCACTTTGTAAGATTGTATTTTACAAAGATCACTACAACAAATCCTATATCCTACGTATTTTCTTCAGTGTGATCTTATCACTTCCCAGTCAAGAGACAGGGTCTAACTCCTTCCAGTTGCCACCGAAGTCTGGACTGTAAGCAATAGAATGGCACAATACACAGGGTGCTGCCTCCTGGAGTCAGGCTAGAAGTCTTGCAGCTTCTGCCATGGTCTCTTGGAATGTTGTGCTTGGGTTCCTTCTTGGAACCCAGAATCCATACCATGAGAAACCGAAGCCACATGGTTTGGCCATATGTACATGTTCTGATAGATAGTCCTAGCTAAGCCATGCCTTTGAGTGATTTCCAGCCCAAACACCACCCATGTGACTGAAAGTACTCTTGGAAGTGTATCCTTCAGCCCCAGGCTCTTCAGGTCCTGGTCATTTGTGTCCCTCTCACCTGAGACTCCAGACAAGAGACGAGGAAAGATAAGCTACACCACTGTGTCCAGGTGGGATTTGTGACCCTTCAAATGAGTGAGCCTAATAAAAAAGGCAATTATTTTATACCACTAAGTTTGGTTGGATTATTTTGGAGGAATAGCTAAGAAGAGCATATTTCATGCTTTCAGTGTTAGCATGGGTTTTGGCAGAGGACAGAGAATGTATTTCTCTCCTGACATCTGAAACCCAGTTATTCCAGATGAGAAACATACCTTCTGAAAATAATATTATCAGAGAGGAATTTATAGATAGTTGTAGAGACAATCAAATATATTCTTTTAAAAGAGTGAGATCTTAATTTTGTGATCTTAATTCAGTGAAGGATAATAATTAATGGAGAGAAATGTAAAATAAAACCCAGGATAGGGTGATTAGTGATCAGCACCTACTTGGGAGAGCAATGAGATGCTGACTTGATTGACATGTATGGACGGGAGTTGAGATGAATTTCATAACAAGACAATGTATTAGGGTCATGAATGCTTTGCTAAGAAGATTATATTTAGATAAGGATTGATAGGAGGGTGTTAAAATGTATTCTACTTGAAAGTTATACACCAAATATGGTAAGGGAGATTGTTGAAACCATGTTTAAAAAGACAGAGTGAGGAGTAGGAGAAGCATCAGTAACAATCTCAACATGCAGTGACAAAAGAGTCTGAAAAAAATATGAAGAGCTTTGAATACATGTAGAAATGGTGGAAGGAAAATAAGATAATGGTCTGGCTGATTGTAATTTGAGGTTAATCATAATTTCTTGTTTCCTATAGATGACTAATCTCCACAGTAATTCCAGAGCATGGCCACAGTTGGTGGTGAGGGGCAGCTGAGAAAAGAAGCTTATTTTGAGGGAATTTTCAGTGTTAGTGGTTAGTATATGACTTTCAAAAATAGCAGAGGAAACAAAGATGTTTTCATTTGACATACTTGTGCTCTTAGGTTTTCACACCAGTCTTGTCATTCATGGTTCTCAAACCAGACTAACAGATTATGTTGTACTTGATGTAGTGTACTTTTGGTTTAGGACTCTGAAATCCCTCCACTAGCTATGGGATCTGGAGCAAGTAACATTTTTAGAACTTAGTTTTAATATTGGGAAGCTATTAATGGACTATTTCATTGATTTTTGTGGAAGAATCAGATAAATTAATAGACAGGAAATGTTTTTGTATACTATCAAGTGGTATACAGATAAGATTCTTAAGATGAGACTATTTTAGGAAGACTCACAAGAATCTACTAGAATATTTCATATATCAAAGGAGTACATTATAGAGATAAAAGCTCCCAGAGGTAATATACAATAGGTTGTTGTCCTTGATTCTACATGGTGCTCTCAAGAAGGGTGAATTAGCCCAAACTAAAGTTTGGGGAACACCACTGGATGTTGGGTTAGACTTGACCCATTTTATAGGATGAGGAGTCAGAAATCAGTGCAGAGGTAACAAAATATAGTTATCCAAAGGTAAGAAATGAGGAATCAAATCAGTCAGAGAAACAGATTTAGATAGGCTGGAGGAAGTCAGAATGATATCATTGAGTATTAGTAGAAGAGTCAGAGACAGCGATATGACCAATTTGCTCTATCCATTGGTCTTCTTAGTGTGGGGTTTTCTCTCCAAGGAGTTAGATGCACAAGGAGGGTATTCTCCAATATTAATGCTTTATTATGAGTTGCATCCTCTTCATTCTTACAATTCTCAAAATTGCTATACCTCATAGTTTGAATAAGAGAATCCCGTTCATGTCTCAATCTTAGACTCTGAGAGCTAAGGAACAGAAACCCTGTTGTCCTAGTTGGCTCATGCTCAGCATCATGGACAGAGCCTGCCAATTATGAGGGGAGGTAACACCATAGACACTATATATAAAGTCTCTACTTTGTATCAGTAATCCCAAAGGCTGCAACTATAGCTTCTTTTATCCTTTTGCAATCCTGTTACCTCAGAAGTCGTTCTACCCCCTTACTGCCTTTTTTGGATTATTCATTCTACCAGCTTGGGTCTTCACCCTTATTTTGAGCCTAGAGAATGTCCATCATCTTTTGATTCCAGGTCTCTCAGAGCCACAGGCCACGCTTGCTCTACTCAAGGAATTTAATTTGGTTCCTGTTGTCAGGGTCAAAACCTTGAAGAGATTAGTCAGCCATGGCAATTACATCTCCTGTTGGTTAGGTGTTAATGTGGTCAGTTATATTTCAGGTCAAACATTGAGGTTATCTACTGTTTCCATATGTTATTTGAGTGATGGAGCAGAATTTCATCATTACCAAGTAATGCTGTGTATCTGAAAGCAAACAGAGATTGGATGGTGGGTACAGTTACAGTTTATAAATAAAAAATGTAAAACATATCTTTCCCACTTGCAATTTTTTCTTCAATTTCTGGCATGGGATTTGAATTACATTTCAAGGTGAAATTAAAGGAAACACTCCTTGAGTTAAAAAAAAATCATCTTTTCTACTTTAGAATGAAAATTCTAGATTTACAGAAAAATAGTGCAGATAGTACAGTGTTCCTAAATACCTCAAACCCAGTGTATCTGTCCCATTCAGTGACTAAATATTGATACATCATTACTATGTGAAGTCCAAAATTTATTCAGATTTCCTTACTTCTCCTCTACCGTCCTTTTTCTGTTCCAGAGTTCCATTGAGGATACCACTCTACTTTTGTCTTTTTAGGCTCTGTTGACTATGATAATTTCTCAGATTTTTGATGTTTTTGATGACTTTGACAGTTTTGAGGAGTACTGATCAGGAATTTTGTAGCTTGTCCTACAATTGGTATGTGTTTATGTTTTTCTCTTAGCCTGGGATTATGGGCTTTGGAGAAGAAGATCACAAACATTAATTGCCATTCTTACTGTATTGAGATTACAGACTAGCGCAATGACTTCTCATTGTAGGTATTGCAGGTGTCAACATAGATTACCTGACTGGGGTTGTATTTCTTAGGTTTCTCCACTGTAAAGTTACTCTTTTTGTCCCTTTTACCATAACGTAATCTTTGGAAGGAAGTCTCTATGCACAGTCCACTATTAATATGTACGGAGTTGGAAAGGAAAAGGGCAAATACAAGGAAGAAACAATCGAGAAGATGCAGGAGTAAAGTAGTCTTCTGTGTGACTTGAAATAAAAACTGTTAAAATGAAAAAAAAAATATGTACGGAGTTAAGGTTTAACTCCTTCAGGCATCATAATACATGAACCTGTTCGAACTCTGTTGCATGGAAGATTTGTTTACCCTTCTCCATTCATATATGTAAAATTTTTAAAAAATATCTATATGAATGCATGGGTATTCATCTCATACTTTGGGCTATAATTTGATATTTTATTTAATAAACTTAATTTTTTTAGAGAAGTTTCAGATTCATAACAAAACTGAATGGTAGGTTCAGAAAGCTCCCATACACATGCACAGCCCTTCCCCCATCAACATCACACACGAGAGTGATATATGTGTTACAATCAAGGAACCTAAATTGACATATGGTTATTACCCAAAGTCCATACTTTACATTAGTGTTCACTTTTGGTGTACGTTCTATTAGTTTTGATAAATATATTAGAACATGCATGCACCATTATAATATCATGTAGAATAGTCTCACTGACCTATTCATTCATCCCTCCCTCCTGCTAATCCCAGTCTCAACCACTGATCTCTTTACTGGCTCCATAGTATTGCTTTTGCCAGACTGTCCTATAGTTAGAATTGAATGGTATGTAGCCTCATCAGATTATCTTTTTTCCCTCAGTAATATGCACTTAAATTTTCTTTGTGTGTTTTCACAGATTGATAGCTCACTTCTCTCTAGTGCTGAATAATACTTCATTGTTTGTATGGTATCACACTTTATTTATCCCTTCACCTACTGAAGGACATCTTGGTTGTTTGGTAGTTATGAATATAGCTACTATAAACAGCTGTGTGCCACTTTTTGGTGGATTGAAGCTTTCAGCTCCTTTGAGCGAATGCCAGGGAGTGCGATAGCTAGATTGTATGATAAGAGTATGTTTAGTTTTCCAAGAAACTGCCAAACTTCTATGAAGTGGTTCTAGTATTTTGCATTCTCACAGCAATGAATGAGAGTTGCTTTTGCTGCATGTCCTTGCCAGTATTCGGTGTTTGTAAATGTTCAGGATTTTGGCCATTCTAATAGTGATATCTTATTTTAATTTGCATTTCCTTAATGACGTATGCTGTTGAGCTTTTTCCATATGCTTGTTTGCCATATGCATAATCTTTCTGGTGAGGTGTCTGTTTAGGCCTTTTCCCCATTTTTACAGCAGGTCGGTCATTTCTTTATTGTGGAGTTGTACGACTTCTTTGAATACTTTGGGTAACTGTCCTTTATCAGATATGTCTTTTACAAATAATTTCTCCGAGTCTGTGGTTTATCTTTTTATTTTCTTGACAGTGTCTTTCACAGAACAGAATTTTTAAATTTTAATGAAGTCCAATTATCAATTGTTTCTTTCATGGATCATGCCTTTGGTATTCGGTCTAAAAAGTCATTGCCAGTGTCAGGGCCCCCTAGATTTTCTCCTATTTTTATCCTCTAGGAGTTTTATAGTTCAGCACTTTACATTTAGGCCTATGTTCCATTTTGGTTTAATTCTTATGAAGAGCGAAAGCTTTTTTTTTTTTTTTTTTTTTTTTTTAGCATGTGGTGTACAGTTGTTCAGGACCATTTTTTAAATAAAAATTTTATTTACTTATTTGAGAAAGAGTGATAGAATATGAATAGGGCATGGGACAGACAGCAGACTCCCTGCTGAGTGAGAAGCTCAATGCAGGGCTCTATCCCAGGACCCCGAGATCAAGACTTTAGTGAAGTCAGATGGTTAACTGACTGAGCCACCCAGGCACCCCTCCAGGACCATTTTTTTTTTTTTTAAGATTTTATTTATTGGACAGACAGAGATCACAAGCAGGCAGAGAGGCAGGCAGAGAGAGGAAGGGAAGCAGGCTCCCTGCTGAACAGAGAGCCCCATGTGGGGCTCGATCCCAGGACCCTGGGATCATGACCTGAGCTGAAGGCAGAGGCTTTAACCCACTGAGCCACCCAGGGGCCCCTCCAGGACCATTTTTGAAGAGACTGACTTTTCTCCAATGTGTTGCCCTTACTCCTTCATCAAAGATCAGTTGTGTTTCAACTTTGGTCAAGGGGAACTCTTTCCATTGGCCAAGTGTCCCCTTTGATGATACATTCCTATCATTAAATTTTTTTTTTTTTTTGAGAACTTCCCGACCTTCTAGCACTACAAGATAGTCCAGGCTCATTTTGTATATTTCCTGCCCCATTCCTGGAACAGCAATTTCTTTAAGGAGCTTCGGTTCCTTTTATTGGAAAATGGAATTTGAAACCAAGATCTGACTATTAGATATGTACATTGTTATTGGACTATCATTGTTTTAGGCCCTCTTAGATGGTAGAGCAATGAAATAGATGTGTGTCTATCAAGCCATGTATACATACATATACATGTGAACATACACACACACACACACACTCACACACATACTTCTGTATGTAACTCTGTACCTGTATTAAGCTAGTCAGTTCACTGATGTTTCCAACCCTTCTAATGCATTCTCACATATATCATTCTATCCTCCTCTCCTTGCTTAACTGTGACTTCTCACTCCAAAACTGAGAAACTTTGCTAACACCATCCCATCTTACTTTTATTTAATTTTTCAATTCTGGTACATATATATATATAATGATTTCAGAATAGTTAACCCACAGGCACCTGGGTGGCTCAGTCAGTTAAGTGTCTGCCTTCAGCTCAGGTCATGATCCCAGGGTCCTTCGATCCAACCCTGCATCCAACTCCTAGCTCAGCTGGGAGCCAGCTTCTCCCTCTGCTTGCTGCTCCCCCTGCTTGTGTGCTCTCTCTCTCTCTCTCTCTCTGTCTCTGACAAATAAATAAATAAAATCTTTTTAAAAAAAGAACTGTTAACCTGTAACTCTACAGAAAACAACTTTAAAGAATACAGTGTTTTGCGTCTCCCCCCCCCTTTAATCTTACAGACTAATCACTTCCAAAGTTCCTTTACTTGACAACCGTTCCTTCTTCCCCATTTCAGTGAGGATGTATCATACATTCATAATGGAGTTATAGTCTCTTGTCACATTTTGCATTATATCATGGAATCCCCTAACTTTCTAAATGATTTAAAAAAAAATACACACATTAAGTTTCACTCTTAGTGCTATAAATTTCCATGGATTTTAACAACTGTGGTCATGTCATTATGGCATCATACATAACAGTTTCACTGCACCAAAATATTCCCTTTTCCCTTCCCCATGGACTCATCTGCCATATCTCCCTGGAAATGGCTAGTCTGTTTTGTTTTTTTAAAATTCTGACTTTTCCAGAACATCATTTACATGAAATTATACACTATATCGACTTTTCAGTCCATCTTCTTTTACTTAGTAATGAGTATTCAAGGTTCATCCATGTTTTTGCATAGCTTTATAGTACATTATTTTTAATCACCAAACAGCATTCTATCCGATGGCTAGCCCACAGTTTGTTTATCCATTCACCTACTGAAGAACAGTTGGTCGTTCACATTTTTTAGTAACTATGAACAAAGCTTCTATAATATTTATGTGCAGGTTTATGTAGACATTAATTTTCAAATGAATTGTGTAAATATCTAGGCATACAATCACTGGATCATATGGTGAACTATGTTTAGTGTATAAGAAACTGCCAAACTGTCTTCCAGGGTAGTGACATTGCATTCCTACCAGCAATGAATGCAAGTTCTTGTTGCTCTGCGTTCCTGCCAGAGATGGATATTGTCAGCTCTTTGGATGTTAGCCATTCGAATCAACATGTAGTGCTATCTCATTGTTGCTTTAACTGGCATTTATTTAATGCCAAGTGATGTTGAGTATCTTTTCCTAGACCCATTTGCCGTATGTATAACTTCTTTGGTGAAGTGTCCAGATCTTCTGCCCATTTTTAAATTGTGTTTGGCTTTGGTTATTGAGTTTTAGAGTTCTTTGTATGTTTTGGAGGCAAAACTTTATCAGATGTGTGATTTGCAAATATTTTCTCCCAGTGCATAGCTTGTCTTTTCATTCCCTTAACAGTTCTTTGCAGAGAAGAAGTATTTAATTTTTTAAAAAAGTTCCATTTATCATTTTTTTTCCTTTCATAGTCGTGCTTTTCTTATTATATCTAATAGCTCATCACCAAATTTAAGGTTACAGAGCCTGTTTTCTTCCAAAAATGTTATAGTTCAAAATTCTATATTTAAGCCTATGATCTACTTTTGGTGATCTTTTTGTGAAAGATGTAAAGTCTGCTTCTAGTTTTTTTTCTTTTAATACAGATACCAATTGTCCCAGCACCATTTATTGAAAATACTGTTCTTTCTCTTTTGAGTTACCTTTGTGCCTTTGTCAAAAATCAGTTGACTATATTTGTATGGGTCTACTTTTGGAATTTAGTCAAATATACAGAGGACACAGTCCCCACAAGACTACTCTCGGACACCAACCGCAAGTTCAAGGGACCCCTAGGAGTTCCCTCACTTTAGACCAGCTGGCTACTTTTATTGCTAGTCTCCCCTAGTGTTTTTTACTCAAACACTAGTGTGGATGTTGCTATGAGAATATTTTGTATATATCACTGACATCTGCAATCAATTTACTTTAAGGAAGGGAAATCACCCACCATAATGTGGATGAGTCTAATCCAATCAGTTCAAGTCCTTAGGAGTAAACACTGAGGTTTACCAGAGAAGAAAAAATTTGCCTCCATACTGTAACAGCTCCTGCCTGTGTTTCCAAACTGCTAGTCTGCCCGGCAAATTTTGGGCTTGCCAGCTATTATGAAGATTCATGAGCCAATTTCTTAAAAAAAAAATTCTCTCTCTCTCTCTCTTTCTTTTTTTTTTTTTTTAAGATTTTATTTATTTGACAGACAGAGATCACAAGTAAGCAGAGAGGCAGGCAGAGAGAGAGGAGGAAGCAGACTTCCTGCTGAGCAGGGAGCCTGATGCGGGGCTGGATCCTAGGATCCCAGGATCATGACCTGAGCCGAAGGCAGAGGCTTTAACCCACTGGGCCACTCAGGCGCCCCTCTCTCTCTCTTTCTTAATGATCAATTAGGGTTCCCAAGAAAATCAGGGTTTATAGATATAATACAGCTATAATATATTCAATACAGTTACAAATTCATGGGGTCCCTATGACCACTCACAGGTTTGATAATTTGTTGGAACAACTAACTCAGAATGGGACTATACTTATAATTCAAGTTTTTATTACAGTGAGAAAAACACAGATTAAAGGCACTCGGGTGGCTCAGTTGGTTGAGTGTGTCTTTCAGCTTGGGCACCCTGCTCAGCGGGGAGTGTGTGTTTCCCTCTTGGCCTGATCCTCCCTGCTGCTCCTGCGCATGCTCTCTCTCTCTCAAATAAGTAAATAAACAAAATCTTAAAAAAAAAAAAAAATCAGCCAAAGCAAGAGATGATCAAGGCAGAGTCCAGGAGGGGTTCAAATGTGGAACTGCTGGTTGTCTTCTCCCCATGGAGTCATAGGCAACATTACCTCCTCTTGGCTACAGCGTGAAACAATACATATAGAGTATTGCCAGCAAGGGAAGCTCACCAAAGCTTGTGGTGTCCAGAGTTGTTACTGGGGCTTGACTTTACACTTCCTGTATAGCTGACCTTAGTCTCGAGCCCCTCCTAGAGACTGAGCTAAGAATGTTGGTCTCTAGTTCCTCAGCGGTCCAGAACCAATATGGTGTGCCCCAAAGCTCCCATGATGAATCACACTGATAGGCTCTCTGGTGGCCAGTCTCTGAGCCAACAAAGGCACTTCTATCAGGCAGGATATTCCAGAGACGTGGAGATCAGCCTTCAGTTGAAGGCAAAGCTCGGACCTCTCTTTGGGCAAAGTTAATTCTTCATTATGAATCACATAAAAAATATATATGAAATTTACATATCATGAAACAGAATTTAAATATGCATGGTAGTGATGTTATTTACAGTGCTGAAAAATACGCACTTTAAGATTTTTAAAGAACTTATAACCTTTTCCTTTTCTAAGTAGATTTTTATAATATGTTTAAGGATTTTGTAACACAGCTTTTTTAAATAAGGAAGGTGTTTAAAATGGTCAGTTTTTGTAGTTAGGCATTATAGTTGTTGAAGTCTTTCTATATTATTACACATTCATCTTTACAGGCTGTTGTTTCCCGCTAACACTGTAGGGAAGAGAGGGGCCCCACACATGGTCTTTCCTTCATGGATGTATTCTTCCAACTGGAGTCACAATCCCTTAAAGTTAGCTTATCATCCTTCGCTTGTAAAATGTTTTTGTGTGTGTTTTTCAGTGATTAGGTTACTATATAAAGCTCTCTTCATCGGTTTTCATTAGCTTATAATATTTTTGAAATGTCACCTCTTGAAAACAAATGGAGCTAAAACCAAAATAGCTGTATCTTCATTTCCAGCCTATTGGCCCCTGTAGTGCCACCAAAAGGCAATCACCACTTACTTTGAGATTTAACTTATCAGAAACAGAATGCTAAGGGAAAGCAGGCTCATTTTGGGGGGTGGTTCTTTTCCCTTGAACAACGAGAGGCGGAAGCTACTCTGAAGTCCACACGACGATGTGTGCGTGCTCACAGACTGCGTTGCTTGGGTGGTTTCAGAGAAAAACACTTTTTGAACACAGGATTTTTCACTCTCCCCCTATTATCTCAGGCTGCCCCTGCTGGGTCTATAGGGTGATTATGTGTGAGTCAGTAGTCTGTAATACTCTCATCTCACTTGGAAGTGTTGCATACAAATCATCCATTAAAAGGGCGGACTAGAAGATAACACTGAATGGGGTTTTAAGATTCGGTAGATGCCTTTCAATTTTGTGTAGCTTCGGGGAGGATTCCCTGCAAACTGCTCTCAGTTAAAGCTTCTTTCATTTCCTCACTAATTCATAAATTCATTTTCCATTAAGCACAACTTCATTATTTCCTTTTCCCTTTTGTACACTGTCACAGTGAAATGGGGACCCGAATGTTCTTTAATCTCAAGGGTAGCACACATTTCATTTTTGAATCATTTTGTCTTGAAAAAGTTCCTCAACTAGATCTAGGCTAGAGAAAATCTAATCTAGTTTCAGCGGACAATCTGTTTTAGGTCCTAGCCTTTTGACTCAGGTTGTCATGGAATGAGAAAATATGACCTAGTTTAAGTCTGGTCTTACTAAATATATCAAACTCTTGAAACGCTTGCATTTATAAACTTTCCTTTCTAATTTTTCTTGTATTCATTAGTTGTCTTCCCTTATTTCTGATCAGAAATGTTATTCTGTAAATGGGATCCACTGCCTAGGGCATAGAACTAAACAACATTAGTTCATTCATGTTGATTTAGAAAGCTATTACTAGTCTTATGAGGATTAGACTTAAAATAATATTAAGGGTAATACAAGTAATACAATTTACCTGCCATTTTATGAACCATAAATGTGTTCACCCAAATTTTAGAATTGTAGTTTTTTAAAAAACTAAATATTTGCAAATATGTTCTAAACTTGAAACTGTTTTGAAAGTTATCAAGTAAGCGAAAGAAAGACATTCATAGATTTTTATACTAACTTTACATTTTTTACTATAACCTGGATTTTAATACTGAGATAACTTTATTTGTAAAAGTTCATCTTGCTTTACATTTGGCTGCATTTTGATCAGTGAGAATTTTAACTAAGATATTCTCACTGTGCTACATTTAGGGGGTAGAACTCTGGCTGCTCAGTCATCCAATCATTTGTTTATGTTCTGTGGTAACATATTCTCTTGGATTGTCTCTTCTTTTTAAAAAAATTTTATTTATTTATTTTAAAGTATTTATTTATTTATGAGAGAGAGAGAGAGAGAGAGATAATAAGAGACAGAGAACATGAGAGGGGGAAGGTCATAGGGAGAAGCAGACTCCCTGCTGAACAGGGATCCTGATGCATGACTCAATCCCAAGACCCCGGCATCATGACCTGAGCTGAAGGCAGTCGCTTAACCAACTGAGCCACCCAGGCGCCCCTTGGTTTACCTCTTAACGAAGCTCCTGAATCCTCTTATGTTGTTGTTGTATGCTTTTATAAAAGAACACTAATTGTATTCCTGGATTGATTGAATGCAAAAGCATATTATTTTATATATAATAGGTACTTAAAGTTTATTCTCAGATAGAGTACTACTCAGTATTTCTGAACAGCTCAAGTGACAGAATCAATAATTGTGGATGAGTGACAGTAGAAGGATGTGACAGCTTTAGTGTATCACTTCCACACTCTGTGGTCTGTTCTCTCTGAGGTCTCCGAGATCTTAATTGGTGTATTTGAAGTTTAAAAAGGCACAGCGAAGCTATGTTAGACTAACGTCAGCTCTTTGGTTTGCGTGTATGTTTTTTATTTTTATTTTTTAGACAGCAATAGTTCTGAAAACATTTTCTTTTTTTTTTTAAAAGATTTTATATATTTATTTGACAGACAGAGATCACAAGTAGACAGAGAGGCAGGCAGAGAGAGGAAGGGAAGTAGGCTCCCTGCTGAGCAGAGAGTCCGACGGGGGTGGGGTGGGGGGGGGGGGCTCGATCCCAGGACCCTGGGATCATGAACTGAGCCGAAGGCAGAGGCTTTAACCCACTGAGCCACCCAGGTGCCCCTGAAAACATCTTCTATGTTAAAAGAATTGAAGGGCTGATTCAGGGTCAGTGGTGAAGTTGAGTATTGGTATGGGTAAACTATGTGGGGTTTTTCAAAAATTTTTCTTATGGAATGCCTTTATTATTTTTTTTCAAGAAGGTACTATAAAAAAAAAAAGAAGGTCCTGTTACCATTAACCAGAATACTAAGAAATAATATGGGAAATACTGATATAGACATGAATTTTTAAATCTACCCCTGGATTAAGATATAATAGCAAAAAATAGTTACCTGGGTCATATAACTTGGAACTTTTATGGCTTTTATTGCTTTTACTGAATTGTTCTTTGGTGTGATTTTTCATTGGCTTACACT
Organism: Meles meles; assembly: GCF_922984935.1. NCBI lineage: Eukaryota > Metazoa > Chordata > Mammalia > Carnivora > Mustelidae > Meles > Meles meles. The sequence goes on along the minus strand of NC_060066.1, from coordinate 150,537,314 downwards.
CAAGGACACTTGAGGAAACAGTCCTATGAAATTCATTGCTTTGTCTAATGTAAGGATATTATTATGATATATAGATATTAGCAAGAGCATAAAACTTATGACAGATTATATTTTCCCAAAATGACTTCAATAATATTTTCCATTTCCATATACTCTTGGCAATGTGACCTTGTCACTCCTCCATTAAAACAGGGATCCATTTCTTCAACCCCTTAAATCTGGGTGGGCTTGGTGATTGACTGCTTTGGCAGAAGTAGATTGTATGACTTCAGAGGTTGGGTAGTAAGAAGGCTTTCAGTGTATACCAGGGTCTCTTGGAATGCTTGTTTTGGGATGCTCCCTCACGGACCTCAGAACCCATGTCGTGTGAAACCCAAATGACTTGGAGAGACCACGAATGGGTGCTTGGTCCATGGTCCCTTTTGTGATTTTGGCAGGCAGCCCCGTCAGATGGCTGCAGCCCCCAGTGAGCATCAGTCTGTAGTTTCATGAGAAACCCCGGGTGGGAGCCACCTTACTGAGCTCAAGCAACCAACAGAAATGTAAGAAATAAGAATAAATCAGTTTTTCAAAGGCACGTTTTGGAGTGGTGTTGTTACATGGCAACAGGTAATAGGACAGAACTTGAATGAATAAAGCACTCCTGCTTAAAGTTTTTACCTCCATTTTATGACTGTAACCTTGTTTTTCCTTTGACATGACTCTAGTATGTGCTTTGCATTTATACTATCTAGTTTCTATTTTATCCATCTCTGTAAAGTGCCTTAAATTCATTTTTCAAGAAGTTTGAATGTACACAATCCTGTGTGTAAAATTCACATCATGCCCAAGTCAGAAATTATATATATTGATCCACTTATTCTTTTTTGTATTTTATAAAGAAACCAGAAGCATGCTAGGAAACATACTCCTAGTCTCAAGGAAATCGAGATTTAGTGAACAAAAGAGAGCTTCGTATTCTACTTGTCTCTACAAGTAGAAAAATGTTTGGCTTTGTATTCAGCTTATTCAAGCTCAGCATGCAAATCTACTTGGTTAAAAAAAAAAATCACACAATGCTAAACATGTCTTACACTTTAGCACATAGAAGAATAAAGAACTATGCTTCTGACCTCTAAGGCATTCTTTATCAGAATGAGGTATGCAGATGAGGGTGACAGATAAAACAAAATATCTGAATTCCCAAATTACTAACTAATAGAATTCCTAATTCATTTATCTCAATATGGTTTACTAAATACGGAAACTAAAAATCACCTTGTATAATAACAAAAACATCTTATTCTTTTTAGGAAACAATGGTGAACATTGAAATCGTAAAAATAATAGGTAAAACCAAATGCATTTTACCCGCGAATAACAGACATTTATTAAAGAATATTTCTCCTTTCCTACTGAAGATTTCTGTATTATTTTGTTTCTCAAGTATTAAAATAGCTCATTTGCTTTTGCCTCTAAAGAAACCAAGACTGTGTTTTAAGGAGCATGGTTTCTATGGTTTTACATTCAGCAGGAGCAAATGAAATGACTGCAAAATTGTCCTGAACAAAGAACATGAAGTGCTCAAATAATGCCAATAAAAATTTCTCTCTCATTGAAAGGCATATATGAAAATCTGAGAATACTAAATTATCTTTGCTTCTGTGCACTATTTATAAAAGAGATCCCATTTTTCAAGTTCCTATAAATGCTAATTGTATTTATATTTGGATAAAAATATATTAATGTACCTTTGCACAAGAAAGCTGTTTTCATCAAACTGTAAGACATTAGCCCCACTGGAGCAGAGATTTTCCATGTATGGAGCAGTGTGGGGCCTAGGCTCACCTCTGCCCCAAAAAACATGTCAACAATGCAAAGCACTTGAAATTTGCTCTGCCATCCTACCAAGCTTCACCGTGCATGGCAGTGACATTTGAGGTTAGGAGTTGTGAATGTGGCAGGGTGGGAGTCTGGAAGGTCAACTGGGAGGTGGTTGAAAATGGAGATGGTAAACCTACAATTTGACTTCATCATTACTGATTTTTATTTTTATTGTTTCCTTGCTGTTTCAGAAATAACTTACTGATAAATCAACACCATGGACATCTTTATTTGTACAAGAGATTTGGGTCTATTTTGATCAGTTCGGTTTTACCAGTGAGTGTTATCACCTACCTAGACCCGTTGTGGGCACCCAGTAGGTCCACAATCAATAGTTGTTCCCCAGGTCAGAACAATAAGAGCCAGTCCTTCAACGTCACTTGCTGTGTGCTTAGCGACGGAGTTAATGATCTTCCGTTTATTAAGTGATGTGATGCTCACAGCAACATTATAAGGCAGGTACTGTTACTGTTTCAAAGCCAGGGCTGGCTCTAGCTTGCCCAAAATCCCAGCTCACCAGAGCTAGAGGTGGAATTCTAGCCCTGGAGACCTGAGCTGACAGACGGCGGAGTCCGGTTCCCGTCTCTGCTGCACTGTCCTGCCTCTCTGAGAGTTAAGTCCTAAGATGTGAGAGGTGGCTGTTTAGGGATACCTTCCTTTAGGAGCATCTGAGAAGGAATCAAATTGGGGGAGCATTTCGGTGGTTGGCAGAGGAGCTGATGGCCCTTGAGGAGCAAGCAACAATGCTATTTTGAATAATTACTTTCCCCACTCATGTCACATGAGGTCTGGCAGAAAAGCCTCCTGCATCAGGTTGAGGGAGAGATGTAGTCGGCATGATTGCCGAGCGGGCGGAAGTGAGAGAGTAAGCGACCTCAAGAGAACAGTGCCGCGTTCCAGGAGCCAGGACACACAGACAACCAGAATTTTCGGGTAATTTGAACAATATTTGCAGGGATGGCAACACATGTTTCTTTCTTCGCAGCAGGCAGCAGTAGCAGGGAGTCCTTTTTAGGCTCTGTTCTTATCACCTAAAACTTCCAAAGCTTAACTGACTGCCAGGATAATTAGCCCCCCTGCATACTGGAGGTTCTTTTAGGTCCACTTCCGATACATTAAGGAAAAGAAAGAAAATAATCATTTTCAGGTTGAACAGCCTGGCCCTTAGATTCTGATATATGGCAAATTGCAGCCCAATAGGAAACGAAACCACATTTTTTAAGGACAATTTGGAAAGAGGCCTATTATTTTTTCCCTTATTTTTGAGTGCACTAAAATGCAATATATATTATAGATTTTATCATTTACCGTGTCTCCACATGGGGGGTTGGAATTAGAATCATGGTTTGTGGGCGCCAGAAGAGATCCATTGCAGCTAAAGGAGCCCTCTCATTTTATAGTAAGTGTAGCCACTGTACAAGCCTGTGATGTGTAACATCTGAATGAAAGACCGAGTAAAATGTTCTCTACTTGCAGATCGCCTACTGATCTTTTTCATTAAGATTTTATTTATTTATTTATTTATGTATTTATCAGAGAGAGAGAGCACAAGCAGGCAGAGAGGTAGGCAGAGGCAGAGAGAGCAGGCTCTCCAATGAGCAAGGAGTCCAATGCAGGACTCGATCCCGGTTCATGACCTGAACTGAAGGCAGCGGCTTAACCGACTGAGCCACCCAGGTGTCCCTTGCCTACTGATCTTAATGCTTGCTCCAACCTTCAGTCTGGGGTAAACAATTCAAATCCTCTTCACTTAAAATACTCAAGACTTGTGGATCTCAAATCCATGGTATGGCTTTACTGGATACTTTCAAGAAATAATAAGGAAGCTCTACATCAAAGAAAGGTAAGTTACAGTGTTTTGTCTTATCAGCATGAAACCACATGTACCATAGGAACATAGGAAAAAGATAGCATTTGGTATTTCTTTTTTTTTTTTTTTTTTAAAGATTTTATTTATTTAGGGCGCCTGGGTGGCTCAGTGGGTTAAGCCGCTGCCTTCGGCTCAGGTCATGATCTCAGGGTCCTGGGATCGAGTCCCGCGTCGGGCTCTCTGCTCAGCAGGGAGCCTGCTTCCCTCTCTCTCTCTCTCTCTCTCTCTGCCTGCCTCTCTGCCTAGTTGTGATTTCTCTCTGTCAAATAAATAAATAAAATCTTAAAAAAAAAAAGATTTTAGTTATTTATTTGACAGACAGATTTCAAGTAGGCAGAGAGGCAGGCAGAGAGAGAGAGAGGAGGAAGCAGGCTCCCTGCTGAGCAGAGAACCCGATGCGGGGCTCGATCCCAGGACCCTGGGATCATGACCTGAGCCGAAGGCAGAGGCTTTAACACACTGAGCCACCCAGGCGCCCCGCATTTGGTATTTCTGACAACAAAACCGAGCTATATGGCACACAGTATCTTTCCTACTGAAAGATACTGAAGTCTTCTAGTGTATATTACTGCATTAATCTAAATTACATATCAGCTATGCAAATTATGGTCCATCCCCAATATGGAATACTACTCCACTAAAGAGAATGAGTGAGCTATATCTTTTAGCTTTCCAAGTGAGAAAAAAAACAGGTAGGAGAGAGGTGTTTATAATGTAATCCTCTATTAATGATTTGAACATGAGAATATAAACAGGAAGAACAATATGAAGAATACATAACAGGTAATTAAAATGAATTGCCTAGCTGAGGATGTGAATCAGGATGAGAGAAATAAATGAGCAAGGAGATGGCAACCAAGCAAAGAGAAAAGAAAAAAATTATACCTTAAATCATGTGATATGCATGTATTTCACATTGTATATGTATGCAGAAAAGACCTGTCAACATCCCATGTTAAATAAGCATGTCGTTCCCAAGAGAACATAATTATAAATAGGAATACTGTCCTCCTACTATATGAGTTTGTGGCCATGGAATGGTAGAACTTCCTATCTGAGGTGTGAGCCAGTTCCTGAGTCCCCAAGGGGGAGCACAAGGAGCTGGGGCTTTCACTTTGAACACTGACTTTGCAATTTTCTAGCTGTGTAACATTGAGTGTATTTCACACTGAAAAATGAGGATAGAATTGCATATGTTACTGTGAGGATTAAATGAGATCATGTAGAGTAATAATTGAAATCTCTGTAAACTTTCAGGAAGTAATCTTGTCCCCCCTCTCTTAAATGCCTTTTCTAATTTATTTCTCATATACCTGTAATCTAAACCCTAAAAGTTTTAAGTTAGGACACTGCCTGACAATTTTACAATGACTCCTACTAAGTGCTGTATTATCTTGTATACTCTCTCTGTGCTATAGCTGTGGTAGGTTGGGGAAATAATAAGGACCAAATTGATCAGAGAAGCTTCGTAGAGGGAGGTTTTAAATGATGGGTAGAATTTGCATGGGAGAAGACTTTCCAGGTAAAGGAAACACCTGAACAATGGGTACTTTTTCTTGATCCATAATTTATGTCTTCTTCAAAGATTTCATGTTGGAGAAATTAGAGGATGATGTTGATATATAGAAAAGACTCCTACTGTGCAAGGCATCGAAGATAGGTATGATAAGTTAAAGTGAGTATGTAGAAAATCAAGAAATGCAGAGTTATTGTCTAGTTTTAGGGGAGTGGCATTGAATTGAAAGGGACTGAAGAAGTGATGTTATCAAATTAGTAAGTACCGTTGTTGGTTATGCCTAGCATGCAGATGTGGAGTATTTGCTGATAGAGTTTTAAATACTTTTTCTAATTATTATATTTTGTGTAAATATATTTTTATGTTTATATATTTATATTACCTGTAAATATATTTACACAGTGTAATCAATCAAGCAACACTTTTTTTTTTTAAATTAGGGGATTATTTTGTCCAGTTAATAGCATGTTTTTTTAAAAAATATTTTTATTTATTTATTTAACAGACAGAGATCACAAGTAGGCAGAGAGGCAGGCGCGGGGAGAGGGGGCAGGCTCCCCGTCGAGCAGAAAGCCCGATGCGGGGCTCGATCCCAGGATGCTGGGATCATGACCTGAGCAGAAGGCAGAGGCTAACCCACTGAGCCACCCAGGTGTCCCTAATAGCAAGTTTTTACAGGGAGTTTATCTTACACTTCTTTGGTGACCATTCTTCTCATTGTTTGAGGCCAACCTTAAAGTATTAAATTCTTTGATTGGATCTCTTCAGATCCTATAATCTCTTTTCATCCCCATTTATTTATCAAGAAAAAAAGGGTTTGTAAATTAATATAACAAAATTTGTGATTCCTTTTAGGGATGGAGGAGATTGAGCCTAAAATCCTAATATTTGTCACCCTATCAAACAAGGAAGTTAGCTATACATAAAGAAGAACAGCCACATGGAAAATAAATCACTACTTTATTAGTGGTTTTGTAAGCTCCTTACAAATCCCCAAAGGTCTTTCCTGGAAAAACTGAGTTGTAGTCAGAGGCTATAGTGGTAGCCTAATTCCTCTGTGGGCTATACTTCACCAAATGGAGATTGCTGGGCCATCTCTTCCACTGAACTCCCTAACAGTTAGAGACAAGCACAGAGGGCTTTCCATGAGAAAGCCAGTTCACTGAATGGGTTTCCAGTGTGGAATACCTAAAGCAAAAGCCAGACTGTTCAGAGGGTCCGGACTCTCCTATCAGTCGCATGATCATAAGGCAGCAGAAGGCAGTAAGATTAATTCGGAAGCAAAAAAGAGAAAAGGTAACTGTCATTAATGAAGAATAAAACTAGGTATCATGAATGTCCTGAGAATGACCTAAATAATTGCAATACTTTGTGATGAATGTTAAAATAGGTTAAGTGCTGATAAAATGGTGACACAAACATGGAAGTGATTAATTCCTGTGTGAGTCCAGGAAGGCTTCATAGAGAAAGACACATTGGGATAACTACGTGTTTGTCAGGGTAATGAGGGTAACAAAAGGAGGAAATTCCAGGAATTGGGAGTTTGGTAAACCATGGTAAATTTTGGGAAAGAGAAACAGTTTGGTGGGATGGAAGACATGTTCACAGGGAAAAAGTGAAAACTGGGGGAGGTATGCAGATATGAGAAGGTCTGAAATCCATTACTGGAAGAGGGTATCAAGAAGACTTGACATCTGGTTGACCTGCAAGCTAAACCTCAGAAATTGGAGGCTCCTCACCCCTTCACAGTCCTTAGAATGTGTGTACTGCTTGTCTTCACTGCTCCCAGAAGCTGCCCCAACATTGCAGCCTTGAGATAGGAATGTGGTGTTGAGATTATCTGGATGGTACCTGTGACTAAATCCAGGTAGGGCCTCTTTATAGACTTTTAAGATTTGGTGGGTGAGTGCGGAGATCTACTCATTTGTGGCCACCCAAGACAAATTTCATAAGACAAGTTTTCTTGCTTTGAACCTGCCACCTCCCAGTCTGGAGTGGCCTGCCTCTTTCTTCAGTCTCTCCTTGTCCTCCACATATGGGGGACAGTTTCAGAATATACCCAGGAAGCTCCCAATAAGGTTGTGAACTGCATGCTAAAGAGTACAAGCTCTAGCCAATGATATCCAGAGTTAAGGTTTGCCCTAATGGTATGAGTAGTTGTTTATCTCTAAAGATGCTTTTACATATTTCCATAATATTCTCTATGGTAGCTATAATTATAAAAAATTATCAATAAGCTTATGAAAAACTATCAACAAACTTGGTGGCTTTAGATGATATACATTTATTATCTGACAGTCCAAAAGTTAGAAGTCCAAAATGGGTCTTCCTGGGCTAAAATAAAAGTATCAGCATGGCCAACTTCCTTTTAGAGGCTCTAAGGAAAAATTCCTTGCCTTTTCCAGCTTCTAGAAGCTGCCAGCATTCCTTGGCTTGTGGACTGCTTCTGTCTTCAAAGCCAGCAATGGCTGGTCAAAATGTCTCAGGCTGTATCACCCTGATATGTTCCCTTTTCTCCCTCTCTCCCCCCAACCCTTCTTCATCTATAAGGTCCCTTGTGATGACCTTGGACCTGCCGGCATAATCCAGGATAATCTCCACATGTCATCGTCAGCTGATTAGCAACCCCTAATGTAACCAACCTCTTCATGTAACCTAACAATAGTGGTTACAGATGCTGAAGAGTAGGGTGTGGAATTGTTGGAAGAGCTGTTATTCTGCCAAACATACATCATTTGTATATATCGATTGAGCAGATTAGTTTTTCAATATCGCATTCTTTTTTTTAAAGATTTTATTTATTTATTTGACACAGAGAGCAACCACAAGCAGGAAGAGAGGCAGGCAGAGAGAGAGGAGGAAGCAGACTCCCTGCTGAGCAGAGAGACTGATGCAGGACTCCATCCCAGGACACTGAGACCATGACCTGAGCTGAAGACAGAGGCTTTAACCCACTGAGCCACCCAGGCGCCCCTCAATATCACATTCTTATAACACTGTTTTATAATGACAATGATAATAATGGGTCATAGTCTTAGTGTATGAGAGATCAGAAGATATAATGAAAATTTATCATGGAGTCTCTAAAAATGTATAAGATATATTGTCAGGTAGCTCATCTTTCTTGAGAAAACGACTCAGCAAAGCAGTAGCTGTATTCATTTAGATAACATTTTATTTGTTAGAGCAAGTTTTGACAGACTTCATTTTAACAGCTGGAGAAATTAATTTAAGATCACAACATTTAGTGTATTGGCATACTTCTACAGGTAGGTGCAGACAATTACATATTTTTGAAATAAAATCACTGTTTCTACATTCTAATGAGAATATTTGAGGATAGATAGAAGCCATACATTTAAGCAGATATGCTTTAATAGATAGTAGAAAACTGTCAGAAAATAGATCCACTGTGAACATTTCTACAGTTCTCAGTGATTTCTTCGTTATAAATAACATTTTTAAATGTGTACTTTTCTGAACAGAAAAAAAAATAGCAATTCACTTTCTGAATACTTTCATATTTACAATACCCTTTTAAAAATAGTGTGTTAAAAGGGAATATTGTGATGTGAACTATAATTTTTCTAAAATTAAAAGAAATAAAGAAATCAAATATACTAGCCTAATGAGATAACATTTTTTACTAACTGAAAGATTATAGGACAGAATTCTTGAGCTTTATATACACTATTTTTACATTTACAGTCATGAATAATATTCTAATTTGACACATTTATGTATTACTGATTAAGAACTTGAAGTCATAATCCATGAAATAAGTATAAAACAGCATATACCTCATAATGTTAACCTAAAAAACAGAACATAATTGTCATTTCATTTGTGAAGTTTTGTGTCTTCTTTAGAATATTAGGAAAGAAAATGGATATAACAAATATAAATCTAAGTTGTTTTGATAGAAATTTAAGTTCAGAACAATTCACACAATGGTAAGATGTGTTCGTTGAATTATTTTACCTATAATTTCTCATTTAGTTTACAAAAAACCAAGTTTACTCATTGTTATAATAGCCATTTCCTTTTTCCTGCTTTACATTCTGCCCCTTCATTCTCTCATATTCCACTTTCTGTAACAGAGCTCATTACCAAGGTGATAGGGGACTAGTTTCAAAAGCAACATGAGTCACAAAAATATCAAGCCAGTGGTTTCCTTTAGGACATTCATATATTTCTTGTGTTAGAAAGAAAACCTTTCCTTGGGTGCAGTGATATCACTCCTGAGAAACCAATTACTTTTCACATATCTGTAATACTATTTTGACATAACTAGCTATGTCGTGGAGAAAAGCAAACCCTAGGTATATGGTGCATAAGTATGGTTTCTTATCTGCAGTTCCTACACTGTAAACAGAAAAACGTATTAAAAATAGTTGATTATCTAGTAATTAATAAGTGGATAATTGGCTCAAGTCATTTTTATACATTGGCCATCCACAGCTTGGCTTTTTTATGTGTGGCAATTATCCATAGTTCTCTATTTTTATCTTAAGCATCCGAAACAACAAGGGACATTTTTGAACAATCTATAGTATTCTTCTTGGATCTAAAAAAAAAAAAAAAAGGAAGAAAAAAAGGAAATGTTAAAGTTAATTGCAACAACCATATCGAATTATTTTCAAATCACATTAAATTGTTATATTTGGTTTTCAAAAGTATTTTCTTTTTTTAAATTTAATTTTATTTTTTCATTGTTCCAAGATTCATTGTTCATGCACCACACTCAGTGCTCCATGAAATATGTGCCCTCCTTAATATCCTCCACCAGGCTCACCCATCCCCCACTCCCCTCCCCTCCAAAACCCTCAGTTTGTTTCTCAGAGTCCACAGTCTCTCATGGTTCATCTCCCCCTCCGATTTCCCCCAATTCACTTTTCCTTTCCTTCTCCTAATGTCCTCCATGTTATTCCTTATGCTCCACTAGTAAGTGAAACCATATGATAATTGACTCTCTCTGCTCGACTTATTGCACTCAGCATAATCTCCTCCAGTCCCATCCATGCTATACAAGAGTATTGTTTTCTCATCATCTGTCAGAATACGCTCAAATTAATAGAAACTATGTTTATATTCCTAAAAACAAGCTTTGTTTGAAAGCCTATTTCCATATGAAAAGCTAGCAGATCTGACTACTTTGATACTAAAGTGTACTGTATTGAGGCTATAAAAAGACTCACCATAAATCCATCAGAATAAGAATTTTTATCAATTTGGTAACTGATGCTACAAGAATATGCTGTAGGGTTGGCCAAAATTAAAAAACAAACAAATGAACAAAAATAAAATAAAACTGCTTACTTTTCTAGATAAGACACACAGGAATAAGAAAATGAACATCCCTTGGAAGGCATTGCTGACGGTGAAGAGGTAAGCTGTTACCACTGATGCGTGCACAACATGGAGGACCCCAAAGATCCAGGTGGTGCCAAGAAGGAATAGGAGAGCAAGGGCTCCCCTTGCACAAGACCTAGAATATATTTGAAATGTTTCAGTTAAGAACACCACATATACTCCACACACCCCTAAACTCCTCCAATTATGTGAGAAAAGAGTTGTTGGTATAATGAAGAAATCTACAAAGACCACAAGAGATTTTGAAACTGACAAATTATTCTAACTTCAGGAGATTGGCTTCTGGGTATGTTACTGCCCCGGGGCGGGGATGTGCTTCCAAAATGAAGGCAACATTATTAAAATATGGTACATTTCAAGGAATTTCTTTCCTTAATCCTAAAATATTTTTATCTAGTGCACTGCAGTGTATGTGCTTTGATTTCAAATCAAATGTTGCAATAATTCCTGAAGATAAGACATATATATCTGTTAGGAGGTATTTTCCCTAAGAAACCTTGGAAACTATACCACGTGGACTTGGGTCAGTACATGTACATGACATCAAAGGAAACTTCTGCTTTCCTTTCAGGTTTAGACAAGAAAGGATAAGAGATAAAACTAGATATTTTTCATTGTTGCAAGACAGTTACCTCAAAATAAATTCATATCAGAATACTGTTTTCTTAAAAATTAAAGCAAAAACATGTATTTTCAACTTTTTGCCTATGACTTTGGTCAGGCAATATTCGGTCCTGCTCACTGAGGACACTGCTTTGAAAATGAGGCAACGAATGATTATTTTCTCATTCTTCGTCCAATCATTCCATACTGCAGAAGATGTTTAAGCAGTGTACCTCAGAAAATGAGTCATTTTCAACTTTATTAAAACCATCACACTACATGAAGCTATGAATGTGAGGGGTAAAAGAAAGTAATCGATCAAACGTTTGCTAAATCCGAACTATAAATCTTGTGCGAGGTATTGAAACTGCAGGAGTGTTTCCAAGCAACACAAACGTTAGTGGTTTCTAATGTTCCCTATAGTACACTTCAGTTTTCCTGAACAAACCATTTTCAAGGTCTCAATAAATCAGTTTTAAAGAGAGGGTTGAAGGAAAAATCATGGCAGCATGCAAACAAGGAGTCACAAGAAAGAAACACAGTTACTAAGCTCTGAGGAATGTTTTCCAAAGAAAATCACTAAGACTTATTTTTGCCCTAAATCACAACCATCACCTTTTCTTTCAAAGGGGATTATGTTGGAAAAGATTGCTTTACTTACCATTTGATCTGTGGTGATTATAATCTTATTAAACATATTAAATGCTATTTAACAATAAGTATTTTAGATATGGCAGAAGAAAGTATAAAAATAATTTTTAGAACAGTCCTTTCAAGAATTATTTGTGCCTTAAGTTACCAAAGCTTTTAACTACTAAAGAAATAGAGTTAAAGAGACATTTACCTTATGTTCTCATAGCAACTAACTTCTGGTTTCAACCCTGCAGTGTGACGAAAAACTTTGTATATGATAAATCCAAAAGCCAAGAGATTAACCTGAGGAAATAAATGAATTTCAAAGAAGAGATAGTTTTCATAGTCAATTACATACATATGAAGGAAGTAAATAAATACTAAAGATTTCAAATAAGATAGAAACTAGAAAATGGTGGGATTTTTTATGTGTATTACTAAGTACAGACCCTCTGGTAGATTTCAGGAAGCAAATCTGTGGCTGATCTTTACGATAGCACTGAAAATTGTTAGTACAAATGGTAGTACAATTTGCCAGATCATTTTAAACACCCTGTTCCAGAAACTTCTTCAGATGTACGATCACGTCTACAGATTGATGACTATCATCGGCTGCCAATTACAGATTCATAGACATATTAAGTTAAATGTTGATTTGAAAAACTTTGTGAACATTTGAGAAGTCAAATTTTTGTTCATTAAATTATATGTTGCTTTGAGGAGAAGTGTTAGTGATAATTGTGTCAACCTTTAAAAAATTAAACCAGAAAAAGAATATTCAGAGAAATTAGAAAATCCAACAAAACACCTTCAATTTCTATTCCTAGAAAGTGTTTTGAGTTCATCTAACTTTGTACTGAAATTATAATTTAATATTTAATTTTATAAGGAGTCTTTACTTATGAAAGGAGAATACATAGTATATTCCAGGTTTTTATAGCTACAGCTTCTTTAAATTTAGAAACAAAATTTTAATTTTGTAAATAAGAGTATATATATTTTAAAATAATAAAAAGTATTAAAGCTGGTTACTATAAATAATATATGTCAAATTATTGGTTTGAATATTTGTGATAATTTAAATGAAGTATTTATATTGAATTTGTTATCTCAACAAAGAATTATGAGATAAGTGTAACAAAAAATTGTTCTCTAGATGCATAATTTTTCCATGTGACTGACTATATTAAATTTTCTTATACTCCTCAATAAAAACAGGTTTGAAAAATAGTTGTTCCTACTGCTGTGTCTTCTCAGAAGTCTATAAACATTTGAAATGCTGTTCCACATCATAAGCTAAAATAGCGAAGAGCAGCAATGGAACATTCCCTACGGGTGATACACTTCTGGAAAGTACATTTTTCTGTACAATAGGGAGAAAGAATGTTTACATACTTATAAAAACCAGGTGCTGTTGGACAAGTAGGAGACTTACTCCATAATCTCATACTTTCCACATTATAAGAGAAACAGATTAAAATATTTTTATCAAAAGGTGTTATGGTTCTATGTAATAAAAAATCACAGATATATTGATTTTATTATCCATATTCATTGGTACTAATATAAATATATGAAGCTTCTTGTATGTATTCTAAACATTTTATAAAAGGTCCAGTTCTCTGGTATAGTAGTGAGGAGTGGGTATCTATTAATGAACACAAGAGGCATTATCTTTTGTTCTCATAAACTTATTAAGAAAATATATAGTAAACAATGACATAAATACTTACAAATCAACAAACTGTGATAAATGTTATCAAGTCACAAATTTGGATTATTTGAATAGACAAAATGAGGGTGGGTTAGAAGGGTTCAGGAGGTACTTCTCTTAGGATTTAGTATTTAAACCAAGACCCGATAAATTATAATGGATTAGCAGATCAAAGGATCCACGAGGCTTGAGAGAATTGAGGATAGTGCAGATCTTGAAGGAATTAGCAAAGGTGGAGGCAACAAAGGGAGAGGTAGTATGAGAAGAGGTGAGTGAAATAGACAGGAATGAGAATATTACTTGGATTTTCTCTTAAATGCAAAGGATTATATATATTATATATATATAAATGCAAAGGATTATATTATATATATATATATATATATAGTCCATCCCATTTCCTTAAGAAACTTAAGGAATGGCTCAAGTACGTAAGTTCTTGAATATATATATATTATATATATATTATATATATATATAATGGAAGAGATGACCAGTCAATCAGCAAGTCAAACACTGTTCAGTAAGTGCCAGGGATTGTTTGCAAAGAGCAAAAGAACACAGGAAATGACACCCTCACATATGATTTCTAAGCCAGCCTCTATTGACCAGTAAAGCCAAAGGAGAGCAACCCAGAGAAAGTAAGTGATTACTCAGTATATCATTAGTCATTGGACCTATCTCTGCACAGTCACTTCTTAGGTGATCAGACCTAAAGGCCCAAAATATTACCCTTATACCCTATCTGACTGCTTCACTAAGTCTAATAGGCATCAGGAATTGAACGTGTCAAAAAGTCCAAAAAATCAAGCTGTTGTTCTTCCCCCCAAAGAACTTATTTTTGCTTCAATCTTCCCCACCTCAAAAAAAAAAAAAAAAAAAAAAAAAAAAAAAAAAAAAAGCTATCTCATCCTCTAGCAGATCAGCCTCATTCATCAGCAAACCCTACCACTTACTGCCTTCACAGTGCCTATCCTGGGAGAAGCCACCTTGTGCCTCATCTGAGCTATGGCAAAACTGCTAATTGGTCTCTCTGCTTCCATCCTTGCCCTCCTACAATCTGTTCTTGTTACAGCAGTCAGATGGATCCCTTTAAAATATAAGTCAGACCATGTCTCTATTCAGAACCCTCCAATGGCTTCCCACAACACTCAGAGTTAAACCTAAGGATCGCACGATGACCTCTGGGTTAGAAATGATTTTGTTCTCACTATGCCTCTTCTCTCCAGTCCTACTTCTCTCTCCTTTGATTACATCACTACGTTGACATTGGATTCTCTGTCCTTCCCCAGCCCACCAGCATGCGGTAGGGCTCTCCACTGTTCCCAAGGCCATTTCCTTACCACCTTTGTTTAAATGCCGCCTTATCTACATACTTGCCTCCCACTGTATGTTTATTGAAAACTGAAACCCAAATGATAAAATCAGATCTGAGTTCAATTCTATGGCAATACTGACGATGATGGTATTCTTTATTGTTTTGGACAATGCAAATTCTATATGCAAGCATGATCTTTCCTTGCCTGAATCATTGGAACATGGAGAAAAAAAATTCTCCTTGACCAAACTATAGTCAGCCTCAAACTTGGGCTTCCGTGCCCTTCTTTGAAGAATTCAGTTTTAGCAAGAATCTTGCTAAGTCAGCTGAGAGATAATCCTACCACTCTTGATATATGGTCACTTTCAATATCTAATTAAGTTCCTCATCCCCCACCCTTGATATCTGATCACACTGGCCTGCCTCTCAGCAAGAGTCCTGTCAAAGTAAATTTAGCAAGAATTCTCACAACCCTTGCCATCCGCTCTCAGTAATTTTCCACTCACTCCCCTCCACACGCCACACAAACTGATCCTTGTCTATAAATCCCCAGCTGGCTTTATTGTATCCAGAGTTGAGCTGAATCTCTCTCCTCTATTGCAATAGTTTTGACACCTATCACAGTAGTCCTGAAAAAAGTCTTCCTTACCATTTTAACAAGTGTCAGACTAGTTCTTTTCTTTAACAAAACTCAGAGCCAAATGCAGCATCATAATATCCAGCAAATTTGGGGGAACCGGAAAAACTTGTATTTGCAGATTTTACACTACCCGTATTCTCTTTATCTATAAATACATAAGCTACTTTAAACCCTTCTTTATATAGAGTGAAAAACCTTGAATAATCAGTATCACCCAAAGGCACATGACTTTATTTACGTAGAGGTGGGAATTAAGTTGAAACTCTGCATTTTATATGATATGGACAAGTATTTTCTGGACGGGATGTTTTATGAAATAACTACAAATAGTCTGAGATAAGATAAAAACAGAAGCTCAAAACAAGATTATACAGAATGAAAAAGTATTTCTGATGATAAATGGTTTGCAATTATTCCAGAAGTCATGACTTTGAGGCTAGAGAAATACGTGCATTTTAGGTTAAATAATTGGAAAGCTTCTACTAGCATTGTGTTTACTGGCAAGGCTACCTTGGGGAAAACTGACTTGAATACTTGAGCTTTTCTTTAAAATACAAGAAACCTCATTAATATGAACCTTAATTAAGGAAATGGTGCCTTTAAAATGATTCACACTTTTGCTCATTAATATTTACCTATGTGTGCCGATTTTATCAGCTGTAGTTCCCTTATTATTTATCTCTAAATATTAGTGTCATGAAAGCACAGGGGCTAATTAACGACTTGCAAATGAACGAAGTCATTCGTTATCATTTTTGTCTCAATTTGAAAAAAAAAAAGATTAAGCTTGTCGATTAGGAGTCCTTAATACTTTTCTAGGAATAAGCAAGACAAGAACGTTAGTGGCAAACATGAGAACTCTGAAATTCACTGTTGCACTTGAGTATCCAGAGAATGAAAACAGCTGTGCAGAAAAAAATCATTCAAGTTGTGAAAACTTAACCCTTGAGAGAAACTAGTATTTTAAATTTAAAATCGTTCCCCTGGATTCATCTTAAGGAATATTTATCTATACAGAGATCTGTGTCTTACCTTCATTGATAGATGCAGTTGCTTCAAAGTCTGGCACACATTTTCTGATGTTTGACAGAGTGCGTTAAAAATTTTTAAGTGCCTTATTTTTTAAAACAAGAAATTTAAATAGATAAACTGAAGAGAGAGCAGGAGCTAATTCTGAAAGATTTAGACCTACAGGTACATTCAACCCAAGGGCTTCAAATTCAGACTTCAAAATGAATCATCCCAATCAGTCATTTTTCTTTTCTTAGTCTTTTTCTCAATAATTGATGAAGCCATCTATATGCTGATGTCAGATCTCACCAAAAAGAATGAGAAAATTTCTCTTACAGCACTTTTAGACCCATGCTTTAATTTTTCACGTATATCAAATGGAGTCTGGTTCATTTAAGAATGTGTCACGATCACAAATACTATGTCCTTTCAAATAGTTTTATTACCTTTAGATTAACTGGCCTAGTTAATCCTCTTCTGCCATGGACAAAGGGTGGATTTCTCCTAGCCTACCAAGGGGGCATTACTCCCCGGCCCCCCACCAACAGTGACCCATTCTCTTTTTTTTTTTTTTAAAGATTTATTTTTTTGACAGATAGAGATTACAAGTAGGCAGAGAGGCAGGCAGAGAGAGAGAGAGGAGGAGGAAGCAGGTTCCCAGCCAAGCAGAGAGCCCGATTCGAGGCTTGATCCCAGGACCCTGGGATCATGACCTAAGGCCGAATGCAGAGGCTACAGTGACACATTCTCAATCCCTAGATCCCTGCAGAGATGGCTCAGTAGTTTTCAGCTGAAGCTTTTAAAGTGAAAAGATATCATCTCTTAATTAAACAAAAATATCTACTAGTGACATTGGAATCAAGTTGAGTTTTGTCTTCATTCTGATTTTCTTCTTTTGTTCTCCATTGGAATCACACCTTTAAATGCCTCACTTACAAGCTAATCCCATAGAGTATCAGAAAAAGTGGGGTATGTGCTGAGCAAAAAAAATGTCCCTCTTCCAAGAAAACAGGCACAAGTAAAATGTGGAACCTGTGAATAAAGCAAAAGGAAAGGTGCAGACAGAATAAGGTTATGGACTTGAAGATAAAGAAGTTATTTTGGATTATTCTGTTGGGCCCAATGTGAGATGTGAGCCATTAGAAATGAAAAGAGAAGGGCAGAAGAGATTCAGCAGTGAGGTACTAAAGAGGAGGAGGCAGAAGGGGAGGCCAGAGAGAACTGAAGACAAAGGGGGTCATCAGGTCAGGCAGGAAATACGG
This sequence comes from Meles meles, assembly GCF_922984935.1. Classification (NCBI taxonomy): domain Eukaryota; kingdom Metazoa; phylum Chordata; class Mammalia; order Carnivora; family Mustelidae; genus Meles; species Meles meles. The sequence goes on along the minus strand of NC_060066.1, from coordinate 150,519,511 downwards.
GAGGCCCCTACAAATTGAGACTGACCCCTGTCCAACAGCCAGCAAGGAAATAAATCGCATGACACTAAGTTTGGCCAACAACCTAAATAAGTGTGGAAACAAATTCTCCCCCAGAGACTCCAGAATGGCCTTAATTTTAGCCTAGTGAGATTCGAAGCAGAAGAGACAGCTAAACAGCACTGTACCCAGGCTTCTGACCGCCAGAACTGTGAAATTACAGACTTGTTATAAGCCACTGAATTTGTGATAATTTGTTATGATAGCAACAGAAAACTAATGCAAAGTAAAAGACATGTAAATATAAAATATAAATTGTATTTATATATATATGAAATACCCTATAATTAGTGTTTCTTATATTTTAAATAAAAACTTAAAATCTAGTTTAAAAGAAATACTAATTTTTTAGTAACTCATATTTATTGTTGACGTTCTAGATATTTGGTGAGTAATCGATCATTTAAAAACTTATTTGTGGATTCTGTTTCTGGGTTTCTTAAAGAGATCACAAATTATAACTAGTATAGGACTTGCTCTTCAGTAAGTCATAAATACAGTTTGTACTTTCAAGTACCTGTCACACTTTCCTCTGTATAATGCACACCTTTACAGACCCTTTTTGTAGGGTTGCTTCATTAATAAGTAAAAATACAGGATGCCAGTTACATTTAAATTCAGATAGACAATAACTAACTTTTGACTCTAAGTATCTCCCACACAATATGTGGGGCATACTTAAAAACTGATATGCTATTTATCTGAAATTCAAATTACTTGGACATCCTGTGTTTTGTGTGGTAACCAAAACTTCATAGTTTTAAAATTATTTTCACATCTGATCCTTTTTGTAATCTGAGGACGCTGACTTCTTAGGAGAAAACCCCAAGGACATCACCCTCTCCACCTATGACAGTTTGAAAAGAGATCTCAAAGGAAGAGGGGGTACATTTTCAGATGCTGCCATTGTTGTGGAACCTGGACATGTGTGTATGTGCAGAGACTGACAAAATGTCCTAATAGTATATACTGCATGAAAGCACATATCAAAGGTTTGAGACCAGTAAGGAATACACCCAGGCTAGGCAGGACTCCTTCCCCTTAGAAACCCTTTGGTGTGCATCGTGAAGCTATGCTGGGAGGCAACGGATTAGACCAGCCTCTGTTAAAAAAACAAAAAACAAAAAACAAAAGAACAACTTTTGTTAATAAACTAATGACTAGAATTAAAATTTCCAAAGCTTAGATGTGAAATTGCATTACTATAAATTTAGTGCAAACTCTCCAAAATTATGACACCATGGTACTTGTTGACCTGTTGTCAGAATCATGGAGTGGAGTAAGTTTTTCCCCACCTATATCTACATGACGCTGCTAAGAAACATCTATTTCCAAACATCATGAGCCTCATCTTATTCCATTCATATTCCTGAGGCTCAGGGTCGAGCAGCCTGGGGAGTATCTACAGACCTAAGAGTTACTCCTCAGCTCGGTTATTCACACTTGGCCCAGGAGAGAGGAGAGCAGAGAGACAGGAGTGCCATCTTTAATGCTAAGAGAAAGATATTAAGAGTAATGTGAAACATGCTGAAACAGCTGAAACAATCTAAAAACATAATAAATATAAATAAATAAGCTAAACAGTTTCTAAATGTGATCAGAGAACAGTATCCTTCATAGAACATCTGAGATATTAATAGTATTCACGGTATAATATTTTGAGGTTTCTACTTTAGAAGATAACAGTGCTTTCCTGCTGAGCATTGACTGCTGGGATATAGAACTGGAAGAATGGTTGTTCTGGGATAAAATCGCATTTTGCAGGTAGTTACAAACTACTGTAATATTGAGATGGGAGCCAATGACCAAAACACTTATGGAACGTTTTCTATGTGTCAGACAGTGTGGTAAATGTTCTTAATTTTTAATTCATTTCTTCCTCACACCAACTTTATGGGGTAATTCCTCTTCTTATCATCATCATCATCATCATCATCATCATCATCATCATCATTATTGATTTCACATTTATGGCAACAGAGGCATAGAGAGGTTACATAATGTGCCCAAGGTGACATGGTTAGGAAGTATCAGAGTGAAGATTCATACCTAGTAGACAGGTTCTAGAGGATATGCCCCCTTTTTTTAAAAAAAAAAAAGATTTTATTTATTTATTTGACAGAGAGAGAGAGAGTGAGAGAAAGCACAAGAAGGGTGAGTGGGAAAAGGAGAGGAAGAATCAGGCTCCCCACTGAGTAGGAATCCCTACATGGGCCTTGATCCCAGGGTCCTGGGATCATGACCTGAGCTAAAGGCAGATGCTTAACCGACTGAGCCACCCAGGTGCCCCAGGATATGCCCTGAAGCACATTATAAAACTACCAAATGATAGATGAAGGGCCAGTAAAGAAAAGTTAAATTGACATCTAAAATTTCATGAACTTAACTGCTTAGACATTTACTATATTATCTGCTAATAGTTACTTCATTTTAGAAATGGTTTAAAGTAGAAGATGGTTAAAAGTAGAAGAGTAAAACATTAATGAATTGTGATATGGCTGGCTGTTTGGCCTCAATGTGTTCATTGAACTTAGTCAAGACCCTAGTGACGAAGGCCTTGTAAACAGTAGCATTTGTTGTGTAATGCCAGTGATCCCCTAATGGAGACAGCTATCTTCACTGTTCTTTGTGGTCAAAGTTCTAAGAATATGATAGTCTTTCTGTGCTGGTGAACAACAGAACTTTCTTCTTTTAGAGTTCATATATGGTTGATCGGTTTGTGTTAGTGGTCAAGTAGAATGCCTTAAAATCATCTACTGGGGCACAGGGGGAACACATTAGAATTACCACTGACCTTTTTCCAAGGAAAAATTAAGGTTTACTACTTAAAATACATATGATACTGGTGTTTTCACTTTTTCAATGTCATATAAAGCCACATGTCAGAAACAAGCCATTCAGTGGGATGAGTATTTGTTCCTAAAGGTAGAGATGTTCGCCCTTTTGTTATCTTATGGCCTACTGCAACATACTGTATGTGTGCCTGTTAAGTGGATTTTCAGATCACATTATGTAGTTTTAATAAGGTAATACTAAGTAAAAACCCAAGACCCCAAATGTTTCTGTGTGCGTTAAAATTAATCCTGATAAAGGTTACGTAAATGAGACAATGACAGAACTGACATTTTCCCTACCTCTAGAGTAAGTTATTTGCTAGCCAAGCTGTAAGGTCATGTAAGTTAACCAAGTTAAAAAGTACATGAAGATCTAATGAGATTTGATAAAATGCTATTTAAAAATTCAAATTATTAAGAGGACTATTTGAAGTATGCATTTAGATCCACAGTTTTCAATCATATTTAAAGTCATTCATAATCAATTCTCTAAAGTCAGTAATGCATTTTTAGCAGTCTCTTTTAATGTTTTCTACTTAGAGTTTTAAAAAGTCATGTACATTGGAAAATAGCTTTGTTCTTCATGATGAAGTAAGCTAACCAAAATAATATCTGGAAAATAATGTGGCACAAAATTAAATGCATTCCATTTATAAATTTAAATACACATTCCTCTTAGTAATATTATTGCAAAGCACAATTAGAAAGCAATACTGAAGATCTGAAGAAATTAGTGTTAGAGCATTCAATGTGATCTATTACACAGTCTCACCAAAGTATGGATTTAATGCCTCTTTGTGAGGTATCAGCTCTGATGACCATTAAAACCAAGTGTTAAGATGAACTTAGGTCCAGACCTTTGGATTGCCGTAAAGTATAATCAATGTTTCATTTAAAAAACTAATAATATTTTAGTGAGAATTATTAAATTGAAGTATTGCTATATCTTTAATATTTTGAATTTATATTTTCCAAATGTTTAATAATATAATTGTATATATATTGTATATTTCACGTAATAGTACATTAGTATATATAATTTTTCAAGAGGTAAACATTTATTAAGTTACATATTTTTTACTGATGGGCTCTTTAGTCAAAAAATTCAGAGATCAGGGGCGCCTGGGTGGCTCAGTGGATTAAGCCGCTGCCTTCGGCTCAGGTCATGATCCCAGGGTCCTGGGATTGAGCCCCACATCGAGCAGAGAGCCTGCTTCCTCCTCTCTCTCTGCCTGCCTCTGCCTACTTGTGATCTCTCTCTCTGTCAAATAAATAAAATAATAAAATTTAAAAAAAAATTCAGAGATCATTGCCTTATATAATTTGGCAGTTTCAAAAAACAATAGATGCTTCTTTAAAATAAATAGAGTGAATGGACTCAGAGCCACACTTCATGGATTCAAATTTTAGCTCTGATAATTATTGACTGATCAATTTATTTAACTCTGTGTTTTGCTTTCCTTCTATGTAAAATACTGTTTATCATCTAGGATTGTATGTATTAAATAATTAATATAAAGTATGTATACTAGTGCTCAATATAAGTTCTCAACAAACATCAGTTATTATCAATAATGACTATTATGTTTATATGGAAATATGTTCTTCCAAATTGTCTAAATATTTGACATGCTCAATGGTAAACATAATATATTCACTTCACAGTTGAATAGGAATGATTATGTGATGTAATCTCATTGGATCTATAAATAGCACCTTATATCAGAACTTAGATCTTTCAGTCTTTATTTTGGGCAATAAGATCTCAATAGAAAACAGATGATCTCTTTCTACTTTCAGGACTTTTCTTTAAGATAATGTCAGCAAAATAAATACTTCAACAATAAATTGATAAGGTAATATTATTCAACAATAACTCAAACATTTCTTGTTCATATAAACAATTTCTCATTTTTTGTTGAAAAGCCTCCAGGGTAGAACAGGAATTTCCAGGTCAAAAATCTGGATATCTTCAAGAAATTTATAGAGAAAGTAGGAGTATTTCAAAGGGCAATCCATAGATAAAGTTACCAGATATCTTAAATATAAGAAATACATATCTTCATGAATCCAATATGATATTCTAGGATATTTTATGGAAGAGGATAGTTATCTTTTCTTAAATCACTCTAGTGTAGAACAGAGGTCAGGACATTTCTTCTGTAAAGAGACAGATTGTAAATAGCTTATGTTTAGAGGGCCATATGGTCTCTATTACAACCACTGAAACTTGCCATACCATTAAAGAAGCCTTAGACAATACACAAACAAGTGAATATGACTGTTTCTTAGTAAAAAAATATTTATAAAAGTAGACTGTGGCAATTGCTGACTCTTGTTCAAGAATTCAAGATCCATAAGGGTAAGGGCTTTTTTCTATTTTATTCAATGACATATCCCCAAGGCCTAGAACAATGCCTGATACATAGAAAATGCCCAATAAACATTTGTTGAATGAATAAAAGAATGAAGGATGTTACACCTAATGGCCTATGTAAAAGAGCATTTAGCCATTAATTTGATCAGACATTTAAAAATTGTATTTTTTGTTTTGTCTCACATTTTGTAGATTTTGACAAAACAATATCTTATTAGAAATATATTATCCATAGATATAGCAGTTGTAACTGAGGGATATATTATACATTATCAAATTGTAATGATCCTCTAGGAATAATTTTGCATAAAGGGAAAGGATGAAGTTACATCTCCTTCATTTTATTGGTGGGTACCTTGGGTATATGCAGTATTTTGCATCTAACAGAATCTACAGATCTGTGGATTTTTTTAATGTGTATTTGTTAAACATAGTCTTGAGGACACAGGTAGGTCACAACAAATGTCTTAATCACAAATAGGCAGAATACCGCCTCATTAGGAAAATATCTTCCCACATCCCTTCAAGTTATAGCTAAATAATTGCTCTGTTTTATTATGGCTAAAAATCCCATCCCAATATATAATCACCTTAGGCATTAAAAATTCACACTTCATATTTTTAACATGTTTCCATTAGGAATATTTCAATAGCTGAATTTTTTTTTTCAGTGTTTGAAAGAGTAATTTACTGTCTCTAAAATAGAACTAAAAGGTGAAGAGAACTAGAAATGTATAAACATGAAGGATAAAGTGATTCCATGGGTGTAAGCGAATTCCATGAGCTTATTTTTTAGCTGGTTTTAACTGTAGATGGTTATAAGCCATAGTGAGAGATTCAGAAAAGGAACAAAGGTGAATGAGAAAAACTGTACGTGAAGAACATTTACAACAGTTGTTCCATTTAACATGACAATGAAAATCCAGCAATGAAATCTGCTTTGTTAAGGTATAAGCAAGGAAACATGTTCCTTGTGTATACTTACTGTAGAGAGAGAGAAGTCTGTAAAAAATATATCTATGCATATATATGTATATACATATATATATATATACACGTAGGCCACTGACTGTTACTTTGCATTTAAAATAGAACTCGCACAATTAAATTCGAAGAGGTATCTAAAGTTATTGCCAGGGGCGCCTGAGTAGCTCAGTTGGTTGGGTGTCTGCCTTGGGCTCCCATTACCATCCCAGGGAAGCCCTGCATTGGGCTCCCTGCTCAGTGGGGAGTCTGCTTCTCCCTCTTCCTCTGCCCCTCCCTTTACTCATGCATGCACGCTGTTTCTCAAAAATAAATAAATAAATAAAATCTTAAAAAAAAAGTTACTGCCGATTTTAAAGGTAAAGCTAAAAGAGACATAAGATTGTCCGCCAATTATTAAAAATTTTCCTTTTTAACTTTTGAAGGATGCTTTTATTCTTTTAATTTCATTTCTTTTTTAATAGTAGCATTGTATATAGGGTTGGCATCATTATCTTTGTGCACATGGTAGAAATCCAGGGCACAGAAAGAACCAATGGTGTACACTTGTTCCCAGTCAGATTGCTTTTGAAAACCTCCCACATTATTTGGCCAGGACCTCATTTTATTCAGTTCAATGTAAAATGTCAATGTTAAAATTCCGAGTGAAAGCATGCCATAAATAGATAGATCGATGTAGACAGATACTTACAGCAATCATTTCTAAGGCGAAAAGAAATGAAGGAAGAGTGATGTGCTATAATGAACACTTTACATATTATCTCTTCTGAGAAGACTTCTCAAAATAATCCCATTTCCATGATGATGATGATTTCTTTAAATTTCTTTGGGGGAAAGGAATGAATATTTTTGACTAAATACTGTGCTTGGTGCATCATTTATTTTATTTACCCAGCAGAATTACCTTAGTGATTATTACCTGGTAAACCTCAGGGATAATACAGTGAGAGAAAATCTATAAAGATTTCCTCTCAAAGAGTGTATAGTCTCCTGGAGGAGACAGAGATGAATCAGTTATTAATCAGTTACTCACATCAATACATGTGTAATTATAAATTGAAGAAAGTATTTTTTTTAAAGTGAATTTCTCTGAAGGCATCTAACAATAACAAAAGACATTATAGATCAGTGAGCCTGGAAGGGCTTTCCTCAGAAAGTGTTGCTTGAATTGATAACTGAAAAACAAACAGGAATTATCTAGACGAAGGGATGGCAGAGGGCAGTGATAAGGAGTGTTTTAGTGCAGAGGCGCTGCAATGGGAATGTACATAGAAACTCTCAGAAGCTGTAAAGCAATGTGATTACAACACAAAAGCCCACGGGAGGGTCCTGTGAGATGAGGCTGATCAGCAGGCAGGGGCCAGAACATGCACTGCCTCCTAAGTAGTGTGTCCATTTTATCTTTTTTTGCTGCTCACAGTATTTTTAATGTTGATTGCCCAGTGTTCATTTCAATTTAGCATTTATCTGAGTTGTTGGTTTTTACATCTTAGTAAGATAAGCTGGGGGAAGTCTGGTAAACTCCACTTCTACCGTGACATGTCTCTCGGGGTGCTGTGTGAGTCACATGTGCAGTGACCATTCTGACCTTCACCGGGGCTCAAATATGGAAGATGACCAGCAATATCCCACCTCTCTTTCCAGACCCTATCCAGATACGATGTAAGCATCACCTTCCACTTAGATACATGAGTGGTTAGGGACAGCTACCTTCTTCATCATCAGGGGGTGGCCACAGAAAGATTCAAAATGGCCGCATTGTCAGGTACATGGTGCTCTATTCCAAATCACCAGTGTTGTGTAGAAAAAAAAATTACTTTTGAAAATAGATTTTGGAATAGAGCTGTTTTACAGGTTCATCAGTAAGATGAAACCAATTTGAGTGATTTTTATTGCCTAATTTCATTCTTTTTTTAAAAAAGATTTTATTTATTTATTTGACAGACAGAGATCACAAGCAGGCAGAGAGGCAGGCAGAGAGAGTGGAGGAAGCAGGCCCCCCGCTGAACAGAGAGCCTGATGCGGGGCTGGATCCCAGGACCCAGGGACCAAGACCCGAGGCAGAGGCTTTAACTCACTGAGCCACCCAGGCACCCTTGCCACTTTCATTCTTAAAAATGTCCAGATTTTGGTGATTGATAAATGAATATGGTCACCTTTCTGGTAGGCTTTGTTAAAAGTTTTAGATTTGACTCCAAGGCAATAAAGCCAAGAAAGATGTAAATAAGGGGTAAAGAAATGTTCAGATTTGCTTTTCCAAAATATTGCCTCAAGCATACTAATGTGTTGTCTTAGAGTTGTTTGTTTACACATGTCAACCTACTACACTTTTTGTGAGCAAAGTCTTTCCTTTTAAATCCCTCTGTTACTGGCACAGCCTTATTTAGGTCTTTAATACTTGATAAAGTTTTGACCTATTCTGAAATATTCAAAGTGTTGTTCCTATTTTTTCCCAGGTTTTTTTTTTTTTCTTTTCATACTACCTGTACCTTTATTTTCACTTAATACTACTTATATTGGTAAATATTAGTAAAATAAAATCATGAAGATTTTTAAAAGAACCCCAAAGACTTTTTTTCTAGAAAAATTAATCTTTTAATTAGAAATATGAAATAAAGGACAGTTAAAAATGAGTGAAGCATTAAACTCACCCTTCAACTTTTTCTTGATGAGAGAAAATGAAAAACAGGAATTTGAACAATTAGATGTCAAACAGAGCATTGGGAATTACTTGTTGATGAATATCAATTAGTAGAAGAGTAAAACCTCCAGACTCTGTATCCCACATATTGAGCTATAGTCTGATATAGTCATGATTTTAGGTAGGGCATTTTGGTTAGTTGTTGGATACTCCTGGCAAGATTTAAATAAAACAAAATAAAATGAGGGGAGAGATATTTATAGTGGACAAGATTTCCCTCATTTTCAACAAGATGGAAAGTAATTTATTTTGACAATTTCACTAAGTAAAATAAATAATTGAAATTTTATACATAACTTCTAGAAGGTCTGTAGTTGCTGTGTCTTTCACAATTTACCCTAAAACCATTTGTGGAAACTGGAAGTTGGGGACATGTTCTTCATGGGCCTAACAAAATATGCTCTGTTCAAAAGGAAAGGATATATACTGGTGAAACTGCCAAAACGTGACTCTGGAAAGCGTGACCTTGCCTCCACCACTCAGGAGCTGGGTGATCCTGAGTAAATTGCTTCACTAAGGCTTTACTAAGCCTTAGTTTTCACTTATTTAAAATACAGACAAAATGGTGGCTGTTACTCAAACAAGTGTGAGTTAAGCTCTAATGACTAAAGGCTGTGCCCTAAGAAGTGAACAACCTGGGCTCTTTTTGATCAGATATTATCAGGAACCTTGTTTTTTTGTTTGTTTGTTTTTTTTTTTCATCAGAAGGAATTTTAAATATCCCTTTCTTGGGAAACTCCAAAACTAGACATGAGAACATTTTCCTATGAGGAACAGAAATCAAGTCAGAGCCACACAGATAGCCCATTCTCTCAGAATAAGTCATTTGTATTTTGCAGAGAATACTGAAGGAGACCAAGGGATCTAATAAATCCTTAGAGGGAAGATTAAATATTTCTCATATGTGGAATAAGATCTCTGCAAATGCTAGGAGGTGAACCATAAGAGACTATGGACTCTGAAAAACAACCTTAGGGTTTTGAAGGGTCAGGGGTGGGAGGTTGGGGGAACAGGTGGTGGGTAATAGGGAGGGCACGTTTTGCATGGAGCACTGGGTGTTGTGCAAAAACAATGAATACTGTTACGCTGAAAAAATAAATAAAATGGGAAAAAAAAAAAAAAGAAAGACTGATTCAAAGGGCTCACTTTTGTTGTAGACCAGCTTCAGGAAGGACATTGTTTACTCTTGGAGGAAGATCAGAGGTATCACAACGATCAGAACATGTACTGAGCTTTTAGCCATGTTCAAGGATTTTTATGAATTCTTAGTGAGTAGAAGCTTAAAGTTTTATCTGTTGCTTACATAAGAATGTACATAATTTGCTTTAGTGTAACAAGTTCTTCTCAAAGAATTGGTGTACTTCTTTAAAAAGTTATAAGTAGCAGAACCCCCACAGATATTAATAAATAGGTAAGTCAAGTTTATAGTTACTAGATCTACCAAAAATCTAGTAAAACATTATGTCTTACTGCTACTAGTATTTTTATTTTGTTGTACTACCAAAGCTTTGTGTGAGGGTTAACTGAGATGTTAAAAGGATTTTTAAAGATTAAAAGATTATACAAATGTGAAGTGAATAATAATTCTAATGATATCTTGTGCTACCAACTCACTTTCATCATATCATGGCATAACATCCTTCACTGTAAAGCTGTATTTATTAAAAAATACCAGTGATGAAATTCACTTTGGCCAGTTTTTTCTAATTGGGCTTGAGAGACCCAAGGGATTTTTTTCAATATATATATTTTGGATCTCTAATTTCTATAAATTACTCAATTTTAATGAAATTTTTTAGTACAGATCCCATGGAGATTTTCTGTGAAGGTATTTCCAGTTAAGAATATAACTCTCATATATGAGAATACACTGGAAACTACAAATGTATTATTTATGTTAAGTTTTTTTTAACTTGTTCTTTTAAAAATTCTAGCTACCTATTGTTTCAAGAAGGTTGGAATAATACAAAAAAGTAACAAAATGTTACAGGCACTGAAAAGCTTATTAATATATAATATGAAGAAACAGAATTTTAAAATGCCTTGAACTGCAGAGCTCACTAAAAAATGCATCTACCAAATATGGTGCCATTTAATTAAAAGATGTAATTAAAATGTTGATGGTGTTATCCACAACATGTAAAATTTATAATGGTTAGCGTTTCTAATATAGTTTCAATGGGGTTATCCAAAGGACAGTGCCCAAACTAAGATTTTAATTCTTTTTCTTAAATTTTTGCTGTTTAAAGGAAGCTGCAAAATGCACTCATATATAAACTGCTTAATGTCTAAGTCTAGACTCTGGGATATCATCCCACATGGGATATGTGGTTGTACTGGAGACTTCTTTGGTTGCCTGGTCTAGGCAGTGCTGGTAGTGGTGATGTATTGGCAGGGGTGAATAGAAGCCAGAGATGCTGCTAGGCTCCCTACAGAGCACACGACGGGTCCTCCAACAGAGATTTGGCCCAAAGTGTCAATGGCGCCATTGTTTTGGAACCCTGGCCTATCATAATCCTTCTCCTGGGTTTATGTATTCCAGTTCAGCTCTTTAGACATTTTAGTGGACGACAATACCTAGTGTTGGCAAAAATGTCAGGAAAGGGACATTCTCAAATGTTGTTGGTATGAGTATTTATTGAAGTAAATGTTTCCAAGGCAGTCTGCAAATTTAAAAATCTGTCTCTACTTGCATTTCTACTTTCAAGAAGCATTTCTCAACAATTTTACATAATGGCTATATGTAACTATATCGCAGCAAGAACTCTCTGGGCTGCAGTATTATTTATAATATGGAAATATTAGAAACTAATTAGACGTTCATCAATAGGGAAGTGCTCAAATAAATTAGAGCACAATATGGATAATATGCAATGACAAACATGGTAGAATCGTATATTATAACGAAGAAGGATGAATATGATATATTTATTTCAGGTTACAAATGATTCAGATTTTTTGAATTTGTAATCAGTTTCTTTGGTTAAATTTATATAAATGTGTGTGTGTGTGTGTGTGTGTGCACGCACATGCACACACAAACAAAAGGTCTGGAAGGATGCAGAGCAAATATTAAGAAAAAGAGTAGTTTGTTGTGAAAAATATGAGTGTGGGATAAAAAATCCACTTGTTACTTGTGATATTTGCATTTCTTTCAAGCTTGGGCAATTTGTGAAATTAAAACATGTAATAAGAATAGGTCATATAATAATAAATATACATAGACATTGTCCATTGTGTAAGGGTTACGTGAGGAATTCACTTTTGAGGAGGTTTTAATAGGCATTTGTTGGTGAAAGGGAATTAAGAGATTGCAGACATAGGAAGAACAATTAGAGGAAGCCACTACAAAGAACTGAGTGGAATTCTGGGCAAACAGAAAAAGAAGGGGGGTAGGTGTAATATAGAAACACTCAATTATGAGGGTTGCGATTTAAATTCAAACGGAAGCTCACATTTCTAAAAGAAAATGCCTTATTTGGACATAGCATAATTAGTATTTGCCTCAATCAAGCAAATTCTATTCTTCAATACCAACTTGTCTACGGGAAACTTCAATTTGTACTTAAAAGTTAAATTATTTTCACCAACTCTTTTTTTATATTTGTGTACTTGAATCTAATCGCTTGTGCAGTTTTAGTTAAAAGAATTCAGCATTAAAGATTAAAAATATTGAAGAAAGAAATTAATTATGGAAATTATCTTCAGTTTGCAGCTTGCTTTACAAAGATTTAGAAGCCTCTTTTTTGTGGAGCTCAATTTTTCAAAAGCATGGCTAGGGCTTTTTTTGTGTAGTTACAATCTTAACATTCTAAGTGTAGTGATTCGTAGATAGAATCCACAGGGTAATTGGTTCATACTTCAGAATTCTCAGAGCTCCTTAATATTAATGAGTCAACACCTGAGGAAATACTTTCATTTGATCAATGCAGGGAGTGTTGCTGCTTAAACACCTAAATCACTAACACTTATCAGAGTAGATTAAAAGCGTGAATATTCCTTTGAAACAACATACCTAGGGGTAGAAAAAGCCACCAGTGCTGATCTCATTCAGTTCTTACTCATTTACATATTGTCTTAAAGGCATTTTATATTATAATCTCAAACCAGACATGCTCTAGGGTTCCATTCATAAAAACAAGCAAATACCATTTGCAGGACCTAGACCCTTCTCTGTGGAAGAAATGCAAGGATTCCATGTATGAATGAAAGGTATTGCCATTGTTCTAGAAGAGACATCTACTCTGGACTACAGGTCTTCCCAGATTTGTTTAGAAAAAGTCATGAAGCCAGTCCTATCCCTCACTGAAGCCTAAGCATAACAAAACCACCACTAATCATCTATTTATATTTGAACGTTCACTTACATTTTGTCTTTTTCCCTCTTTTTCTTCTAGTACATTTTTATTGCTTTTCTTAAGATATTTTACACTTTGTTTAATTTTGGTTAAACTTTCTCTAGCAGAGTGAGCTAGAGACTTTTAACAAATGCCAAGAAGTTAACAAACACTCGTATTATGATCATATCTTGTTATAGTTAAACAAATGCTATCAGTATCTTCACCAATATTTAAAAAATTAGGATCTATGCTTAAATACACACACACACACTATTGGCCAAACATACATTCCATTGCATACAATTTTTTGTTGCACAAACCGTGGTTTTAAAATTAGTCGTTATTTTTTAATACAAAAAGCATAGATCAGAGAGCCAAAAATTGTCCTTCAAACGATTGTGTATTTTCCCATTTTAAGTTTAAAGAATGAATGTTTTTCCTAAAACATTTTGCTTTGCTTTTACCATAGCCTTGTTGTGCAGGGCTCCCACTGGTATCTTCATTTTATGTATTAGAAACCCAGGACACAGAGCAGTCATATTGCTTAGAAAAGATCTCGTGGTGTTTCTTCCAGCTGCATTTATTACAATGGTCTTTATTAACAGATTAATTAAAACACAGAGATAATTATTAAAGACTTATTAAATACTTCTATATTCTGGGGTAACCAAAAGGAGTCAGTTTTATAGTCTAGTGTTCATAGACAATGCAATGTGAATGTTGCTCTGTAAAGAATAAATGCAATTTACTCAGTGGAGGCCAGGAAGTTTGTGCACCACAATGACACTGATTATTGAGCAAGATATGGTCAGTAAATGAAGAAACTCATGGTTCTGTTTGGATGTTTGGATGTAGGGGATGGGTAGCATAATGCACACAGAAAATCTCAATTCTTCTGTTGTTGGAAGCCAGAAGAGCCTGATGAGCTTTATGACATCACTTTGGTTCAGTTTGGTTCTTACTATTGCTGGTAATCTTGGCTTAAGTGGTGGCCTCCACTTAGACAGTATATGTGATTTTCTTGGTGTTTACAGAATTTCCTTTCCATCTTGTATTCTTCAGAGAAGTACAGTCCTACCACCATTTCACCTCAACTTTATTCAACTTGTTCTTTTAGTTGTATATAATTTTGCTTTGACATGGCAGCCTTTTAGGCAACCCTACAACTTCTGTCCACTATGCTATCTATTAATCCTTTCCTTCCCTGCTGTCAAAAAATACTCTAGTAAGCATGCAGTTTGCAGGAAACTCCAAATTCAAATAGGTCTAGTCTCTATATTCAGATCTGGCCCAAAGTCAGGGGACATATGTCAAACTCTTATAAAAACTGGCTCATTATACTGTGCTCTTATATATCAATAAGACAAAATATGAGTCACACTGGCATTTGATCTAAGATCAGAATGATAATTTTACTCTTACTATACTTCTGATCCCATTCTCTACAAACCTTTCAGAGTACTTGTGCACAACTTGTCTTCCAAAAGATAGGGGAGCCGCTGCCTTTATTTCACTGGCAGAGAAAAGAAAAGCTTTTCTTAAAGAACACTGCACTCCTCCAAACGTCAAAGACTCTTTTTTTTTTTTTTTAAGATTATTTATTTATTTGAGAGAGAGCAAGAGAGAGAACACAGAGGGAGTTAGGAAAGCAGATTCCCCACTGAGCAGAGAACTTGTCACAGGGCTTGATCCCAGGACCCTGAGATCATGATCTGAGCCAAAATTAGAAGAGTAACTGAATCAGCCAGGTACCTCTAGGACTCTTAATTCTAGACCACTATCCATGGCCAGGGGCCTCCATATCTGCCCTCTTACAGGGCTACAGCTGGTCCTACTGTCTCTTTATCAGACCCATGGAAGTGTCAAACCCAAACTCTTAGTGGCCCTTTTTTAAATGTTTGATGCCCAATATTTCTGTCACCTCATTTCTGAACTAAAGATGTATACTATTCTGGGACAACAGGGTGTATCTCACTTAACACCATCATGCAGCTGAATAATAACATTCACAACAACGTAGAGCTGAATAATAACAGTAATAACAAATAGTAATAACAGTGACAATAATAATAATTGATCAGTATTAGCACAGAAAACAAGGACTAACTAGAATAAATGAATTCACTTCAATTCAGTAATTAAGGGATTTCTTCTGCTTCTAATGATACGAAAAAAGATAAACATTATTCAGTTTTAGAGTAAAACTGAGGTGCCCCATCCATTTCTTAAGTAGCCTGGCCCTCAGGTTAAACGTAATAATTATCATACTGAAACTATGGAAGATAAATGGGTTCATTAATTCCAGACAGGGACAGTGTGATGTTATTCATTTAGGCTTCTAGGAAAGTTAGCTGGACTCATTTTTAGATAAGCCCATCTAAAGTCTGTGGACTTCACTATAAGATAATCCAAAGTTATCTTTTCCCTTACATAAGCAAAAGTGGAAAACAATTTCAGGGAACACTTTTCGTTTCTTACTCAAGAGAAAAATACTCTTATTTTTCTTGTCCCACTATATTGTCTAGCCCACTCCTTTTCATCTTAATTGCAAGAATTACTGATCCAAAGAACTTTCAGTTGTACAGAACAATATAAGAGATGATCCATTATATAGAGATGGAACCAGGAAAATCAGAATATATAGAAAGTGTGTTTACACAAAATACTCCTATCAGGGCAACAAATGAAAGTATTCATTCAGTCTATAGTCTCATGTGGTTTGAAAATTTTGGAATTATAATAAACTAACTCTGAAATTGTGTTAGCTGAAATCTAGCCCATGGTTCCTTTTATATTACTGGATTCATTGGGAGAATTATAAACAATTTTCTGTCATGGTTAGGAAATACAGCCTCTGAATGCACATTATTTCACCCATACCATTAAAAACTAAGCGTTGGTGAAAATTCTCTGCTTTACCTTTCAAGTCTTTCTCCATTTAGCAGCTTCCTTACAACCATAAAAACACCAGGGAAAAGAGTGAGCAAAAAAAAACCAAAAAAAAAAACCCCAAAACAAAACAAAAAACAATTCAAAAAAAGATAGCTAGTTTATGGTCAAAACATCTGGGACAAAGTTGTCCAAGATATGGTCAAAGCTCCTCTGTTGACAGTTCATTCCATTCTAGAGCCTTGTCAGATGTCCCAGATTCATTGACAGACTATTATATTCAGAATGGCTTTGAAAACTTAGCAGCACTTAGAAATGCTCTTGAGACATCTAAAAATGTCTTTATTTAGGAAGGGACATATAACACCTGCCAAATTTGTAGGTTTGAAACCACTTCCAATAAGAATTAAAAGGCCCTCTTCCTCCTTGAAATGGAACTATCAATGTGTGACTTGTCTGCTCATGAGAAATAGTGGGTTCTTGTCTCTGACGTCGCAATTTAGTTTAAAATCATTTTCATGATGACAGGGTACATGATGATGATAAAACTATAAAGATGACAGTCTAATCTTCAAAGATCACTGATCACTGATAAAAGATTAAATAATGTAAACATCTGAAATGCCAGATTACCAGCTGCTTGGCAAACTCTCAGTATTGAAGTATGCTCAGACACTACTGATAAGTGAGAAATGATTTTCCTGTGTGTTACGCAGAAACATCTCCTCCTCCAGGAGGGGCAGATGAACTATAATACCTCTGAATTTAAGACATACATATAAATATATTCTTTTCCCTCGGTTATAATAAATATAAAATGTATTTAAATGACTTACTGTAAAGTGCTCAAAATCATTGTTTTCCCTCAGACTAATGCCTGATTGTTGTGAATTTTAATCATCCCTTTTTGGAATTCCAACTATTGTTAAATATACGTACAAGAATGATTAGACAGGCTGGTCCTATAAAACTCCAAATAAAGTTGTTTTCTGTGCTAAGCCAACATCTGAAAAGTAAAAAACAAATCTATAAATATGTTTGTATGTACTTCACAGAGCAACATTTTCAATGATATATGAAGCATATTCAGAATCGTATTTCAAATAGTTATGAGATCATCTTCACTTACACTTTGGTGGTGCCATAATATCTATATCCCAATGAGGCTGAAAAGCCAACTACCACAGCGGGGCTGAGATAGCCAAAGATGTAGAAATTCTTGTGCAGAAAGCCCTTGTTGTAGATGACGCCCACAACGATGAGATAGAGGTGGATGCCTTCAATGCACATCCAGGCAAAGGCAGCTAAAAAGAAATAATGCAGCAGCCCAGCAATGATTGAACAGAAGAGCTAGAAATTGAGGAAAGAAAGAAACCATAAGCAATATTTGCTTTCACATTAGCATAAGACAAGATCCTGACTTTTCCTTAAATTAAATTCCTTAATTTTTAAATTAAATTAAATTCCTTAAATTTAAATCCTTAAATTATGCCTCTTGCTATAATGCCTGATCATGTTAAAATATCCTCTCATCAAGTGTTCGTTTTTTAAGATGTACCACTTCCAGGTGAGTTTCACCAGTGCGAAACATCAGTTGTGAAGAAGTCCTGCAATGGAGCTAAGTTACTGTTCTTGTCCAGAGAGTTATGCTTTTATGCATTTATATCATGGGAGGAGTTATGGATTGGTCACATGTACACCCTGATATCTTAGCTAATATGTTGTGATTTAAGTTAATTTCTGTTTTGGAGATGCCTTTACTCTCCTTAAGTCTGTTCATGCTCAAAGAATGAAAATTATCGTTTAAACTGTGCTAAATGAACTATAATAAGTATCTTGATTATTGTGGCAAACGTTAAGTTTATAAAAGAGATGAACGATGACATAGTTTACAAAAATATCCATTATGAAGTCACTTTAAGTTATAAGATCATCAGGTAAATTTGAGATGGATTTCAGTTAAATATTATTTATTAGTACTTACTTCACACATAGAATTGGAGTTAGGCTTATAAGAAATAACAGAGAAAGAAATACAGTTACCCATTTCTGTAATAATAGAAGTAATAGTATATAAAGCTGGAAAGAGAACATAATATGCCCTTACACACCTACTGCACTAATAAAAAAGAGTACAATCCAAGCATAATGAGATTATATACTAAAATATATTGGGGAGTACCATATAAGGTTGGGACCAGAGAGAGCACTAGTGATCAAAATTTGGGAACTACCTTAGTGAGGAACTGAGATTGAAATATGACTTGAAAATGGGAAGAACCTGATAAGTGATAGATCTGAAAATAAGCACTCTAAGGAATACTTTTGGGATAAGGGTAACAGGGAGATGAAACTGAGGAAAGAAACTGGCATTGGAGGATAGTGGGTGGCATATAAAACTGGCAGGTGTTAGGCATGCCCCTGCAAAATAAAAAAAAAAAAAATGAAGTTTATAGTCTAGGGTATACTATTTAAAATAGATGTTTGGTGGCATCTACTTTAGAAGAAGACCTTGGTAACTAGGCATTAGTGTCGTTGTTTGACAGATTTCTAACAGGGATGGAAATACGGAGGAAATATAATGTCTTGTGGCCCCGAGGATACACTTCTCCAGTCTCTACGTGCATGGAGGGCAACTGACCTAGAGCTCTAGCTGCTGTGTTCACCTTTCCCACAGTAGTGGGACTAGTGGGACTCCACCAGTAGGCTGCTGCTACACAGAGGAGTCCTCTGCCACGTGACTCTGGCTCAAGGTCTTCTCAAAGGACTCCTTGCAACCACGCTGAGCTTTCCTGAGAACAGAACTGTTGCGTCAAATGCTTCCACCTACAGTTGTCCTTTCTTCCTTCTCTCCTTTACTCGGGGTCAGACCTGCATCTCAGTGAGATGGCTCTTCAAGTCCCTCTCTGCCCATTATCTCTCAGCCATTTTGCCTGATTAATTTATTGCACATTGAATCCCATTTGAATGTGTGCTTCTAGGAGGACCCAGCCTAACACAATATAGGAATTGTTTGGTAAGGTCCTCCATCAGTAACGGGGGGAGAAATAGGTAGTTAGGAAAGTGCAGTGACTCGGTGGAGCCAACTCGTTACATTTCAACCTGTGAACCCACTGCTTTTATAATCAGTCCCTTGTTACGACAAACTTTTTATTTCTCATTCTCTTTGTCCCATCTGCCTCTGTTTAATGACCGCATAAAAAACAACCAAAAAAGGACTATTTCTTCAGTTTGTTGCTAAGTTTTCGTTTGTCCCAATGATTCATCATAACAAGGGACATCGTGCTTAATGGAATTGTGACAGACAGGTTTTAGATATGGTAGCATTAGCAAACTTGGAAAAGACTTAGGAACAAAGTAGATGGTATGTTTGCCCATTAAACTCTTAATTCTAATTCATGATTCTATGACAAATATATTTAGGAAAGTACAAATTCAGAAAACAAAGTAGAGAGTAAGAGAGATCTACATACCTTATTAGTATTTGTATTGATCCCAACAAGAAAAACTAGTTCAGCAAGGAACAGGTTACAGCAGAGATTTTTGTGAATTGTTGTTCTGGTGCTTTGAATTTCACTGAAGAACCAGAAGGTAAAAATGCATACGGAAAGGCAAATCAGTGAAATAATTATTCCTAGTTGAGTGATCCTTGTAAGAATATTATAATCTTTAATACCCTAAGGGAAAATAATAATAAAGCTGTTAAGAGAATAACTCAGTAACTTGTCAAAGGAACTACAACATATAATGAACTTCTTTTTTTGGTGAAACATTAATCAAAATGTTCATAAAATGTAAAAATACAAATGTGCATTTAGATGAGAAAAATTCTATGCCTTTGAAAATGCTCAATATTCAGAGAAATCTGATATAAATCATGTAGCACTTTAAAAGTTCTGTAATGAGTGCTTTTTTTCCTGGGCATAGTATATATTAGTATATGGTTTAACAATGTTATTGTCATCAGTTTCCTGATATTAGAAAGGCAATTCATTATTGTAATGTGAAAATGGTTAATTAAAACAGATTTATCAGTGGTAATAACAAGTCTTATTTCTATGCAGCAATTCATCTAAAACACATTAAATAAAGGTATCAGAAATGCTGAATATATAGAATATCAAAACAGTCAAGCTGAGAGACTTTGAAATGGGAAAAGTTGGTTTTATTCTAACCAGATGAATATTTATATCTTATATAGAGAGCAGAGGCTTCTTTGCTTACTTAACATTCAGGAAAAAAATCTTTATGACTGACATTATGGTTAGGCAGTTTTATTTGGTCACTTTATATATTTGATAGGTTCTCAGTAGACATGGAAATGAAATTGTAATTCAACGAAGATTATGATACAGTGATATCAAATAAGAAACTCTATAGTGTAAAAGAAAGATATTACTGATGCTAAATACATAGCATGGACCTATTCACTGTAGAAGAGATGTGTTTAAAAACCTTGTACAGTTCTACATTATTAAAACATTGTAATAGTTATAAATATGCTAATACTTCTTGACCAGGTTTCAAATATTTTTAACTAATTTGCAATTGGTAAAAATATACTTTCAATACAAAGGCAATGGCCCTTAGAGGCCATGATACATTAAAATGTATAAGTGGTTTTTAAAGGCAACATTAAAAATTAAGAGTCAGTGGATAGGTATTTAAGGCCCAACCCACCAGCTATCATAGACTAGATAAGTCCTAGACAAAAAATTACCTAAAATCCAGTCTAAATATGTCAAATAAGACAGGTAAGAAAGCAAAGACTAAAAAAAGATAGTTTGGGGGTTTTATCAGTTAAATATATTTGCACCCAAAGAAACATAAAAAAATTAATTCTCTTGACTAATATAAACACACACAAAAAGAAAACAAGCAGGTTTATAAATATGAAATGATGGAAAATTGTCTTACAATGGAAGAACCAGAAGACATCAGAATTGCAAAATGTGTCAGGTGGTTACAGCGGCATGAGGTGTGGGTCTCATTTGAGGACATGAGCTCGCAGCCCTCCAAAGACCAGTTGCCATTCATGGTGTCAGGTGAGTAGCTCCAAAATGCACATTGACTCCTATACTTATCTGTGGTCTGAAAAAGAGACATTTTACTGATGGAAAAAAGAGAAAGAATTATACATATAGTATCACATTTCTCATATTTGAAATACCATTTTGCATATCAATACAATTACAACCATGCCTAAAACGTACAACACAAAATCAATGCTAATAAAAGAGTGCTGGTGTTCTGTGGAAGAACTGAAGTTATTGCAACAATGCTATAGTTTATCAATTCCTGTGCCACAAAGTTGTGAGAATTATGTATTATCAAATGAGATCATTTCTCATAGTGCAAGACACCAATTACCATACGATCTTTATTTGATAAATGTTTACAGAAAATACACGGGATATTAGTCATTGACGCAAGTACTAAAAATACAGTACTGAACAAAACAGAAAAAGTATGTGTGCCGCTGATTTTAGATTCTCATGAGATGAGAAATTATTAAAAAAGAAAAATAAACCAGGGGAAGGAGAAAGTAGTTGAGACTGGTCAGAGGCTGCTTTTCTTAGGAGATGATATTAAAGGAAATACCTCGACGAAGTTAGAGAGAGAGAGTAAACCCTAAGACTTGGAACCAGAATGTTCTGTATGGAATGGAAAATAGAAAAGCTCTGAGACTGGATAGGAATCTTCCAGAAACCCTGGAAACCAGTATAGTTTGGGAACGAGATCATGAGCAGTTGAAGACAAGATCAGAGATAGGGTCTGCTTGCATAGACTGCAGGATGGTTATTTTATAGATAGACTTCTCTTTGCCACATATTTATATTAAGTGATCATAGCATAATATTATGAAAACTACTTTTAATATTCCTTTGAGGTAATGGAGAACTATATACTAATTGGTGAAATTGCAAGTAAATTCAGGAAACTGAAGGTGTTATATATGAGATAGCTTCTAGTTTTTTTAGGAAAACAATGGGATCCAGATTTTATTCTCAGAAAGAGGGAAACCATGAATTAGGTAGATCTGTCGTCAAAAGAAAACGAAAAAATTTCATAGTGGTTGTTAGTTTGAATGGGAAAAAGATTTGAACAGAGAGGAAGATTAATGATAATCAAGTTTTCACATGAATTTTGGTGAAGAATTTTTATCTAAGTGTGTGTTGTATCTTGTTTTGTGATTGTATCAGAGACTTGGTGAAGTAGCTTGTTATATTTTTTCTAAGTGCAACCTATATTTAGGAGAAAAACAGTCCTAGGTATATGTATACCCAACTCATGACTAAGAACTAAGTTGTGAAATGTATTCACTTAAAAGATGTAAATTTGGAGTTACTAATTTGCTAGGCAAAGATAGGAATTAGAAATATATTGGAAGAAAATTGTCATTGACTTGGAGTCAGTGACTTGGCGTCGTGACTTGGCATCTCTTTAGCTACCACTAGCAAAAACTGCAGAAAACGCATCAGAGCATGTGAAAGGACAATGTTTGGATTCTAGTGTCAGAAGGTCAGTTGGCACCTAAAAATATCTAAGTTTCCTTTCCATTCTTAAAACATTTCACACCCTCTTCTGAACATAATGCCTACCAACGTTTAGGTTTGAGCTACTATTTTCTTGGATCTTCTATGCCTTTAGCTTCTCTCTACATTAGATGTCTTTACAGTGACACATTTGTATTGTGTGTCAGCATATCTGTTCTTTTAGTCCTCTCCTTCCGCCATAAACGTGCAAATACAATTGTCCAGCTTCAAGGCTCTCCAAATGGAGCATCGGAGGTACTATTTAATCATGTACTAGGACTGAAATTCTGTTGAAAGTCCAAGAAACCATCAACCGTAAAATAGCAGTAAATGATCT
Source organism: Meles meles (assembly GCF_922984935.1). NCBI lineage: Eukaryota > Metazoa > Chordata > Mammalia > Carnivora > Mustelidae > Meles > Meles meles. The sequence continues at coordinate 150,496,456 of NC_060066.1, read as the reverse complement.
ACGATCTTTGGTTTTCGCATTCATTTTTAGGTATATAAAAAAACCAAATACTTAGTACTTTATAATGTTTATTATGATGGGGTTTTAATTACATATGAGCTTGAAAAAGATTTTGAATAACAGTAAAGGAATAAAAAGGTCTCAGCTAATTTCTTTATGAAATACTGTAAACTTCTCTGTGATTATATTTTAATCAGCATTTAAGTCCCTGCAAATATTATTTTAAATGGCAATTAGTAATCGAACAACTCTGTCATTACACAAATGACATTTATCTCTTTGGCTCTGATACATTTTTATAACTCATTACTAAAAAGTATGGAGACTTCCAAAGTGAACAATGTAAAGAAAAATAAAATTAAAATATAGATTAATTTCAGAAAATCAAATGTGCAGAGTTCCTTGATATTTATTAGAAAGATAACAGAGCACGGAAAGAGCAAAAAATATTTTATAGAAAAATTAGTAGAAAATGCTTTGCTCTTTTAATTTTTAAACTCAAGAATTCACATACAATTAAAGTGACACAATGAAAAAAAGTTCACTTCTCTGAATGGTTCACACTTATAACCAATAGTTACTAGAAAAACAGCTTACCTTCATGTGACTTAATGTAAATGTTATTTTTTCAAGTTCATACAGTGTGGGTGGGTTTGAGCTAATTGAGACTGAAATCACTGAAGAAATGACTCTTTCCTCCTCTTCAGAATTATCAGAACTTTGAGGTTCCAATATGAAGTTGTCAGATGATGAAAACAAGGGACCGATACTCTTATAATATAAAAATGCAACTGCAACATTGCCTATCAATCAAATAAGTGTATTTAGTGATATTCTTATAAAACAAAAATATATTTAGGCTCTCAAAATAAACATAAACATTGAACAAAGTTTTTTACTCTAAGGAAGTCATACGAATACCTAGAAACTAAAATGTGGATCATAATAAGTGCATATCTATGTAATCAAATCATACTAAGACATATTCCCTAATCTCCACGACTCTGAAACTAATCATGGACAGTAGCATCCCCTTTGAACAACCTATATTTAGGAGAAAAACAGTCCTAGATAAATGTATATCCAACTCATGACTAAGAAAGAACCAAGGTGTGAAATGTATTCACTTAAAAGATTAAAATTTGGAGTTACTACTTTGCTAGGCAAAGATGGGAATTAGAAATATATTGGAAGAAAATTATCACTGACTCGGAGTATTAAGGAAGTTGAGAATTAAACAAGCTGTTAGATGCCACTGAGTTCTACTTCATGCCGACTGAAACGTTTCCTATTTAATATTGATGACATAGTTATATAGGTATGCAGTCTCAAGGTAGGAAATTTACTGCCTTGCCAGACAGCTATTTATCTGTGCCCCCTGACACTCCTCAAATGCAGTAAATCAGCATATAACCCAGTACTAGAAATGCAATCTGATCAGTACAGATTATCATGTGACTATTTTTCCCTTAGCCTAGACATTACACCTATATCAATGGATCTCAAATTATCTTGGTTTTTGAAGCAGCTCATTATTACTGATATGAAGTATGTGAACAACTCAAAATCTAGATCTATTGTCTTTTTAAAATTCCTGTCACCACTTAGGTCGTACACCTTCTCTATCTGTTGTACAGAATTACGGACACAGAATTTACAATTTCGCGTTCAGAATTTACTCTTGGAATCAAAAATTCCGGTTTCAATCATCGTTCCTACTTGTGTGGCTATGGATAAACTGCTTGGAACTTCAGCTTCTTCACTTATAAAATGATAATAGTAATACTCACTCTAGCTACTTAATGGGCTAAGGTGGAATCCAAATTAAATAATACGTGAGTCTTTTGTAAAATTTAAGGTGCTATATTAACAGGACTATTGTTATGTTTTAAACTAGAAACATTATATATTTACTTTAGATTACTGGGACAACTTATAAAGAACTCTTTTATATTTGGACCCTCAAATTTGGGAGACCAGAATAATGTGAAAGGCATAAATTCATCAAAACCATAAATGCAAATGTTGATTGTATCATAAGAGACAAAGAACTGTGCCCTCTAATGGCCATCTTGCATCACTGCGAGTGTGCGCCTAATCTTAACAGGTCTGCCCAGAACCCTGGAGCGCCAACTCTAGTTCTGGGCCTGGTCTCATTTCCGCTGCAGCAAGGTGAAAGAAATCACCACGGACCAAGAGAAACTTGTCAAACTGCTCAAGTGCACATTGCTCGCCCAAAGAGGAGGGTGGTCCATAGAATGGCACCAGGAGATGATAAAAAAAACCTCAGTTCTCCTTAAAGAAGTTAGAGGTAAGCAGTATCTGTGAACTGAAGACGTATGTTCACACACTAAGGAACAGTGATCCACTTTAACAAGCTTCAAGTGCAGGCATTCTTGGCAGCGAACACTTTCACCATCACAGGCCAGGCTGAGACAAAGCTGCTGACAGAAATGCTACCCGGTATATTAAAACATCTTGGTGCAGACAGTCTGAGCAGCTTAAGAGGATCCGTTAAAACTCTGCCCACACAATCTGCGGATGGAGGAGAACCACTTGCTACTGGAGAGGAGGAGGAGGGTAAAGTTCCAGATCTTGTGGAGAATTTTGAGGAAGCTTCCAAGAATGAAGCAAATTTAATTGAGTCAACTTCCGAAGAAGATAAAACTCAAAGAAGTTACTGGGAGCTGCTACTGTATATTAGGACTGCTTTTTAAAATTCTGTTCATGTCTCTGAGAAAATCCAGATTTCTAATATTTTTGAGCCCAAGCCCCTTGGACACTGCAACTCTTTTCAGTGTTTGCTTAGACACAATTTGTTCTTTGCAGCTAATTAAGCTGAAGAAGCCTGGGAATAACATTTGAAACAAGGTTAATGAAAAAGAGAGAAAACAAACAAACAAAATGAAACCAACCCAAAACAAAGAACTGTGATGCAAATCTGAGTCCTTCCACATGACACACATCACACTAATAAATAATATTTTTTGATACTGCTGTGTTTATGTGAAGTAGAAATTGCCTAAATGCATCATGATTCATTTTTCCATTGTATTTAAAAAAGGTATCATGAGCAACATCGCTAAGAGACTGCTGAAATCTATGTATATTAGATAAGAGCATTTTCCTCAACTGCCAGTTTAAGAAAACGTGTATCAAAGAAAGAAATGAAGTTATTGTAACATGGTTGGGCTAGTGACATTATGAAGACTCCCTGTGATGAGAACTAGCCCAGTCTTTGCCATAGACAGGCCAGGGCCTGAAGCAGGATCTGAAAACCTTTTAGGTCAACTTGACTTAGCCAGTGTATGAACCAGTTCACATCACAGCTCCTTCTCAGAAGTTGCAGTAGGAGGGGCGCCTGGGTGGCTCAGTGGGTTAAGGCCTCTGCCTTCAGCTCAGGTCATGATCTCAGGGTCCTGGGATTGAGCCCCGCGTCGGGCTCTCTGCTCTGCGGGGAGCCTGCTTCCTCCTCTCTCTCTGTCTGCCTCTCTGCCTACTTGTGATCTCTGTCTGTCAAATAAATGAATAAAATCTTAAAAAAAAAAGTTGCAGTAGGAGATGGTCCAAAATCAAACAAACCCCCAAAAGATAAGATAGATCGCTTAAGTCTACTAATACTCCTATCTTTTCTCAAGGAAAATATTTAACATCAAATTTTTGACTTTGGGTAAAATGTGATTCTTGCTGCATAGAATACTACAAAATCCCTTCTTAGTTCAGTTCTGAGTATTGTTTCAGTATTTGTCCATTCTCATCATTTGAACCTCTTCTAATTCCCATGACTTCTCACTAATTCTTAGCCTGATTTAGCTTTTAACTCTCTTATCAGATATGTATCTTCATTCAATAAATGAAGGATTTATTTGCTAATGACAGGAAATAAAATTCAGTCTATAAAAAAAGATTAAAAATCCACCTGTCCTTCCATGGACCTCCCTTATTTTCCTAATAATTATACTATACACATTTTTAACTTGAAGCCCATGTTTTTTTAATGATTTTTTTTTTTTTTGTAAATGAATAATCACATGTAGACACCATAAAGCAGATTTTATCAGTTTGTTAGACTTGCCCTTATTTTTAAGATACAACCTTAAGGGGGTGCCTGGGTGGCTCAGTGGGTTACAGCCTCTGCTTTTGGCTTAGGTCATGATCTCAGGGTCCTGGGATCGAGCCCCTCATTGAGCCCCTCATCAAACCCCTCATCAAGCCCTGCATCGAGCCCCGCATCGGGCTCTCTACTTAGCGGAGAGCCTGCTTCCTCCTCTCTCTCTCTCTCTGCCTGCCTCTCTCCCTACTTGTGATCTCTGTCTGACAATAAATACATAAATAAAATCTTTAAAAAAATAAAAAAGACACAACCTTAAGGAAATCAAATTTTCTATGTTTTCTTAACAGCTGACATTATGGTCACTTTCAAGTGTCAGAGTTTGCACGCGTTATCTTCAAATATAACAAGGTTAGCATACATTCAGACGGGATCTCATTGAGAAATTAATTCCATGACAATTTCATCATCTGTCAGTATAATGAGTATTTTCAGTGGTTTTATTCTCAACTTCTAAACACTACTCAAATTGTCTTAGAAATTTCAACAGTTTAACACAGTCTTTGGTTTTGCTCCTAAATAGTTATATGTATGCATGGTTAATCAGAATATGATGTAATAGAGTAAAAGCCTTGGACTCAATGGTAGTATGGCTTTGTCATTTTTTCTTTGTTTTGTGGCCATCTGTTTCTTACTGTTGTATAAAAATGACAAGAAAGAATGAAGGGGATAATATCAATGGGTTAGGGAAAAAATCCCACATTAATGTTGTGCAAAATTTTTTTTAAAGGATGTTCTTCTGAGAATGATGTGCAGAGTATTAAAAAAAAGACAATATAGCCATTTATGAAATGAATTCTATACTAGAGATCATACTGTGTTATTATATATACTTTTCACTTACATTTATGACAACCCACATATTCTTTGAGAATCTATTATAATTCATGTTTCACTTAGGTAGTGTATTTTGACCTATTTGAGAATGATAACAATTCTGTTGGCAGAGATTTTTTTTCCTAAGTGTATTGCATTAAAAGACCACATAAATGGCTGAAATAGCTGCTTCCTTGTCCTTGATTAGGTGACAAGGAAAAGCTGGTCAGGGTTGATTTCTTTGTTAACTTTCTCCCTTCTAGTACTGACTCTGTATTATTTGTTGATGTGCATGGAGAAAAATCCATTAACTTCATTGTGCCTTCGTTCCATTATCCATAAAGTGAGGAAATTAAGGTAGGTAATCATCAAGTTGCCTGCTAGTATTAGCATTCCATTTCCTAAGAAATCCTGCCTTTAGATGAGAAGTTTACAGTAAAAAGATAAGAAATGGCAAGTGGAGGAGCACCTGGGTGGCTCAGTGGGTTAAAGCCTCTGCCTTCGGCTCAGGTCATGATCCCAGGGTCCTGGGATAGAGACCCGCGTCGGGCTCTCTGCTCCGTGGAGTGGAAAGCCTGCTTCCTCCCTTCTCTCTGCCTGCCTCTCTGCCTACTTGTAATCTCTGTCTGTCAAATAAATAAATAAAATCTTTAAAAAAATAAAAAATGTTATTAAAAAAAAAAAAGAAATGGCAAGTGAAAAAGAAATTGAGGCCTAAAACACTAACTTTCTGTCTTCGGGAACATTGTTTGTCTTCCTCACACAATTATAAATTCAGCCTCCCAATGAGTAATATGAAGGGTTACTGAAAAAAAAATAGTAAAAGAATCCTATGCAAATTATAGCACCTATAATTTCTATAAAAGATGGAATAAAATCACAGTTCATTTATATATTACAGTAGAATCTCAACAATATCAGAGAGCTTCAGAAATTGGGTACAAGACAAGAAGGCTATAGGTATCGTCACCTAAAATTCTCACCATGTATTGACATCAGACTGAAAATCTTGAGCACAAAGACAGAAGTCCTGTGTATAAATATCAAATGTTTTCTCTAGGAAACCACACGTTATATGTACATCAGATACAATCAAAGGCATGATAAGTATTTATTGCAAATTACTGACATATTGAATATAAGACTATCGGAGTCTTACCATTGGAATCAAATGCAGCTTTCCTCTTTGGAAATACCTTTATATAATTTCCATCTACATTCATATAGGGATGAGTATGTTTGATGTGATATGAATCAAAAAAGAAAGTTTTGAGAGCTGAAATAAAACCATGAAAATCATAAATTCTCTGAAGTTAGTTTAATCAGTTTATTTGTTTAATGAGGGACAATTTTATCCATCATTGTTGTATTTTATCCATCATTATTGTATTTCACCTTTTTTGGCAAGTAGAATGAGCATATTCTGAACATGCTTAGACATTATATCTTAAAAATCTGATTCAGGTTTTAACTTTTTTTATTTCACTATATCACTCATGGTTTAATTTAATCTTTGTTGGATTAAGTAAAAGACAAAATACATATGTACCCAAGGGAGCAATAAATTACAATTACTAAATCAAAGCCAAGGGACCACCATGTCTTGGGGGATGGTATCTATAATAAAATTGACCATATGGGGAGTGATTGAATTAAATTCTTGGATGATAATTTCCTTATCTGGAGTAGCTCACCTTTTTTATTCAAGAGTATCTCAGAAATGCAGGGATCCTATATATTAGTCATAATGCTTGCTATTTTAATTTTGAGCAAGTGGTGAATTCTTGCATACTTACTGCTGCATATTCAGATGTTACCCACACGATATCATATAGATGTATGCAATGATTATCAGAAAATGTTCTTGGTTTCATCAGAGCAACTTTATAGGCATCTTGAGTTTGAGTCAAGATTCTGAATGTTCTAAATATGAGATTGCACGAAGCAGGAAACATTCTAGTTTGCTAAGTTGATTGCTCCATATCAGAAAATCTGTCTAGAACTATCTTTGGCCAAGGTAGATCCAAACAAGTCATGAGATGACTAACTTAAAATGACAAGGGAGTAATGTACTCTAAGCATTTGAATGCTAGAGAGCTCAGCCATCAGACAAGGTGAAGATGGTAGGGAGAAGACATTGCTTATGTATGAACACATTTTTACTCATACTGCTTCATTTTACTCGTACTCCTTTTCACTCATACTTCGTTCACATTACTCTTGTGATGTGCATTGCCATTCATTTCTGCATTGATGAAACAGGTGCCAATTTAATTAACAGTATTTTAAATACTTTCCCTTTTGAGGATGGCCTGTTCGGCAAACACCATTGTTTTGAAATTGACCTTGGCTTCTCACCTATATCACTTGAATTAGTATTGAACTGAGAGGTCTTTTGGAAGTTCTGAGATATCCTCAAGGTAGCCTGTTCAGCAGCATGCATCAATTTTGTGAGATGAGTTCTTCTGAGATTCATAGATAACTTGTTCCAAACTATAAATGTGTCCTTTTGAACAAAATTATTCACAGTTTTTATAAATTCCTGTTAAAAAAAAAAAGTATGTCTTTTAAAAATGTTGGAATCCATGAATCACAGATGCAAGGAAAAATTTAAACCACAGTTATATTAAGTTAAAGCTCAGCATACTTACAGTAAGAGTTGAATTAGAAAGGGTGTCCTTGGCTGAATTCGTGCTATTCATGTCACCCAGTAACGGGGATGATTTAGCTAAAATTTCTATATATGTAATTATATCCATTGGTGAAAGATCTTTCACAGAATTTCTATAGACTTCTTGTAGTAAAGCCACAGGTTTCTGTATGTGTCTAAACTGTACAAAAATGAGTCCAGAAAAAAGAAATCGATTTAGAGCTCTATTGGATATTTTTAAGAATAAAGTTGTAAGTTAAATTTATTCTAAGTTTGGTTTTCTTGTGCTCTATGTTAATTAGTTATCAGACTACACTTAAACTATGACACGCAGCACTGAAACTTGAAATTATTTGCAAAAGGTTAGCAAATAAAAAGCATAGAAAATTACTTTAGAAAAGAAACAGAATGTTTGAATTAATAACTTTTAAAAATGAGCTTTTAAAAGTTATAATATATGATAATGTATTTTGATTTCGATTTCAATCAACCAGAGAAAAATTCTTTATAATGTGATAGATTGGAAATTTACTCTTAGCCAACAGCTCGTCATGTTGAGAAGCACACTTTCAATCATATGACCATTTTGTGAATGTCCTACTTTATTTACTCTTTGAAATATTTCCTTTGCAGTACAAAATTTCCTGGCATTCATTATGTTTTCTTAGAATGTGGAAACCGGCCCAGGGTCAAAGTGTGTTTTTACTATTTTGTTCAACAACTTTCTTTATACGTTGAAAGCAAAATTTCCAGTATACTAAACAGTGAAAAAATAATATACACTAAGTATCTCAAAGTCTTCCTCAAGACTCTGGGGATTTTCAAATTGATCCTTTCTGTGACTCAAACAAACTACCTAAATCTGTATATGTAAATAGTTTCAATTCTACGTGAAGATCAGTTGGTTGCTCTTCTATTTAAAATGTGATGTAGGATGGATTTTAATGGAAACTAAAATGTCAAAATACAATAAATTCTTAATCTAACTAGTTTACTTACTTTTGTTAACATTCTATCAATATTTGCAGCAATACAGGCATTATCTAGATGGCAGTTCACACTCACATCTTCTGTAAAAAAAGAAAATGGATCATATAGTAATTTTTTTAAAATATTTTTTTCCTGGGGCACCTGGGTGACTCAGCCAGTTAAGCATCTGCCTTTCTGCTCAGGTCATGATCCCTGAGCGCGGATCTAGCCCCCGCATCGGACTCCCTGGTTCTCCTCATACCTGTCACCCCACTCATTCTCGCGCTCACTCTCTCTCAAATAAATAAATGAAATATTTTTTCCCAAGATGATTATATTGATTCTAATAATTTTACTCCTTCATTTAAATATTTAAAACACATTCTTAACGCTTGAGTTTTATTTTCTGTTTTACTCATTAACATTTATTAGCTTCTCATTATTTTAAAAAATGATTCATAATAAAATACACAATGTTTATTTTTATTCATTTATTTTTCCTTATTTACTTTCATTTATTATTATTTTTATTCATTAAGATGCACAATATTTTATGGGAAATGGAAGACTGTAGTTACCCTACATGTTAACTACCTGTGTTAACCGCATAAAACATACGGTCTACCTCTCCCATTAAATGAAACAATAACTTTTCTTATTTCATTTTATAGATAATAAAAGAATACTGGCAGTTTTTAGAAGATGTAGTTCTTTGTACACTTTACTACTGTGTAGTATTATATTTTATATAGCTCTTCAGTATTACATAAAATGTAATCATGTAACTTACCTTGGCAGTGTGTGCCATCATTAGGCGTGAACTGTGATTTCCCTGTGGATGTCTGATAACCTTCCTTGCAGGAGCAATTAAATCCACCAACCACGTTTTCACACACTGCATGATCTCCACAGGCAGCTGATTCACTGCACTCATCTATATCTGGAAATATTTGGAAAATTAAATTTCTTATTTAGTACTTATACAATTGCTACCTTGCTGATACAGTTATATATGGTTAGTGATTTCATATTAAATTTTATAAGAAAGTAAAGAAAATCCCATGATTTGGAAAATGACAGAGCAAACTCAGCTGCATATATTTATTTTAAACCCTGATTTGACCAATCCATTTTGAAAGTGAATTTAAAAATGTCATTCATGGACCAAACTCTTGAATTATTTTCTAAGTATAATTATTCATCCACAAAGTCATTAAAATAATTTCCATTACTGACAATTTAACATTTAATCCTAATTTAATAAAGACCCAGTTTTTAAAAAAAATTTTATGTATTTATTTGAGAGAGAGAGAACACAGAGGGAGAATAAGAGGGCGAAGCAGGCTCCCCATTGAGCAGGAAGCCCAATGCGGGACTCAATCCCATGACCCTGAGATCATGTCCTGAACTGAACGCAGACACCTAACCGACTGAGCCACCCAGGTGCCCCTAAAGACCCAATTTTAAAAATACATCTACAATTCTTTGTTTTCTACTACTAAACTAAATGGATGGTAACAATTCAGTTTAATCTGGATGGTTAAAAAAAAGTAGCTCATTTTTCCCCCAAAGCTTCATTTTTGCATGTAAGTTATCCTAAAAATTAGCAAAATGTGTGATTCAACCCCCTTAAAATTTTACCACAACTTAGTACTTTTTGTCCAGGTTATATTTTACTATGATTCTGAATACACAGTCATCAGAGATAAAGTAACAAATTGTACAGAATTAAGTCTTAGATTTTCAGTAGCCATATATCAAAGTCACAGTAAAAATGTTAGGTTTTAAGCTCACATAATTTATATTCTTAATTTAAAATTTTACACACTGCAGTGAAATATGTCTTAAAGTTAAAAATATAGTATAAATACTCTGCCAGTAGGCAGAGTTCCAATAGGGAATGATTCCAAGGAACTGAAGAGTCCAGATCATTACCTTAAGCTAATGCAAAGATTTTTGTGTTCCCAGACTGGCTCTGACATCTTAGAGATACTCTATGTCAGATTAATGACTAAACCTGTAATTTTAAGTATAAAATTTGATTTTTTAAAAAACTAATAGAGTGCCACAATACTGTTTGCCATAAAAAAGGGGGAGTAATCAAAGTCCAACTTAAAAGGTTATTAGCTAGTTATCTTAGAAGTAGTTGATCCTAATTTTTCCCTTCAAAAATGCAATGAAGGCACAGAATGACATTAAAATTCAAACCACCAAAACCTGAAACTGACAGTAAGTCCCTTGGTAGTTCTTGAAGACATGTCCATTAGCTAGAAAGGGAATGGTACTAGATTTAAGAAGACAATTCATAGCCTGAAAAAGGGTAGAAAACTCTTTGTTCTTCTGGCAAGCCTATATATTCATAATCTGTACTCTTCAGAGATCCATCCTCTTCCTCTCTTTTCTGTATATATGTGTTTAGAGACTGCCACTCCGCACACACACACACACGGAAAATAAAGTACTATATAGCAGTATATAGCATGTACTATATCCAGTGGTATACTGTACCCAAATGGGGATAACATCTCAATGAAGATGTTAACAGACCCATGTGATATCATAAATAGAACAATTTATTTCATGAATAGGAAACTCATATTTTCTGAATGCCCATGTTTCCTATTTTTAGATGCCTTATTTGCTAACAGGAAATGTGTTGATTTCTCTCAATTTTAAAATTATTTAAAGGTGCAGACATTATCCCAAACCCATCTCTAAGCAACATAAATACCTTTCTTTTTAAAAGATTTTTATTTATTTATTTGACAGAGAGAGAGAGAGAGAGCACACAAGCAGGGGGAGTGGGAGAGGGAGAAGCAGGCTCCCTGCCGAGCAGGGAGCCCCATGTGGGGTTCGATCCCAGGACCATGGGATCATGACCTGAGCCGAAGGCAGACACTTAACAACTAAGCCACTTAGGAGCCACAGGAACATACAAATCTGGGCAAACTTAATGTCCATCCTCTCTCTCTTTTGTTTTGGACACAGGGTATAGAGTCTTGGTGCTCGTAACCGACTGTGTTTCAGTTTTTCTCTCTGTGTCCTCCACACCCGTGGCGCTTGTTGGGTTTCTGCTCTAGTTCAAGCCTTCCTACCACCAGTCACTTAGCCAGTTACTATCCCAGAATGTCAGCCTTGAAACAAGTAGGGTATTTCAACCTCTGAATTCACCAAGTGACAAAATGGTAATCTGTAAAAAGAAAATAAGGAGGTAGTCTCCTGGGATACCAGCATTCAAAATGAGGATTATGTAAATTTTTATATTCTGACTCCAAATGTTATATGAGAATATTAATTAACCTACCAAAGTATTGTTTTTCAAATCTTAATCATCCTTTCAAAGTCATGTTTTCCAAATTGCTTGGACTTTTCTGGCTTATACTTTTTGATTTTATAACTTTTTACTCAAATGTGGAAGTAAGGTTTGCTGAATTTGATGTTCTTCTCATTCTGTGCCTCAGTAGTAGGGTTCACTGAATCTAACCTAGTAAGGGAGTGTCTAACTACCACACTGGCTATGTGTGTCTACTATGGTTAGCATATCACTCTATGCCCCTTGCTACCTAGTAATATAGAGAGAATCATAAAATATTGAAAGATATGCCATGCCCAAATGAGATGCAACCGGCTTACCAAAATGAACATGACCAGTATTTTGCAGCAAGATCTATTTTGCCCACTTCTCTGGCAATCTCTTGCAGGGCCTCATTAGCTGGGATCTAATAAAAACACTGTGTATCCTTTTTCTTACATGTAAAAGACCCATAGAAGATTTTAATTCAAATTCTAGTTATAATACTCATTAGCCTTGTGACTTTAGGTAATACTATACAAATACCTTTTATCTCAAAAGAATTCTATTTTATAACAAAGAGGAAATATATGTGAAGGTGTTTTGAAGTTGTGCCCAAGATATAATAGGTACAGTGATTCTATTCATATTGCGTGTTTTCTTAATAGGAGGAGCCCTGTGAATATGTAAGTTTGGAGAAAACAGATTGATAATGAGTGTCTCATTAGATTGCCACATCTTAGTACTCCCCAGAGACGTAAAAGAGGAAAAGAACCCCTACCACATTTTAATAAAAGTTAAATTGCTCTTCTGTAATTATTTCAGTGCGGCTAGAATTGACATACCTATTTAATAACTGATCCACTTTTTCTACCACCAGCCTAACACTCAGCTTAATACTAATAACTTGATTTTACCAAACGTAAGCACATCATAACAATCATTTACTTGTTTTGCACATCAAAATATTCACTTGCTCCTTTTTCATTAGTAAGGTTATGCTGGTTTTTCATGTCTACAATGAGCCGACCCAGCAGTAGTTCATCATAATCTTCTTTCAGAACACGATCATATAATTGTTTTGATTCTTATCATTTTCATCAATAACTGAATTGTCTAATGTTTAACTCACAGACTGTGAAAAAAGATAACATGTGCAATTACTGAAAGTAATTTGCAAAGACAAAATTGGACGTTAATATTATTCAAAGCCAGAAAAAAAAATCTGAAATTATCAGTGTAGCTAAGCCAATAGGACATAGAAAATTATAAGCAGTAAACACTGCTCTTCGGCACATGGTAAATGGGAAGGAGTTCTTGGGTTGTACTCATTTGGCCTTGGAAGAATTCACTGTCTTATTGGATACGTTGATTTTCTCATCTGTGAAATGTGAATCTGGAACCATGTCTCTTGGGAGCTAGGGAATCTGAAATTTTGTTTTACTGTAATTCTAAGGGTAAGCAAATGTTCAGGATGCTAAATTTCCCTCCAAACCTCCTGCAACAAAATTACCTTCTCTATGGACAATAGTACTTGAATATTGACTAAAGTAAAGAATTTTGCTTGGGTCATTTCTTGCCCTGAATTGGGGTTCTTAAACCATTGTCTTTTTATAGAGGTTCTTAATGAATATAATTACCAGACTTGTCAAATTTAAGGATAAGCTAAACTTTCAAATCAGACGTGATACAGTACAAGGTGATATACTAATGTAAATGAAAACAGAATTATAGTTCTCTGCTCAAAGTCCCTGAAGATTATCATAATGCAGAATGAAAATTACTATAGGACAAGAGAGGTTAAAAAAAAAAAAAAGCTATGGCTGTTCTGCTTCTCAAAAAAGCTTAATCCTTAAGGACAATAAAATTGGTGAGAAATAACCATTTTCCAGGGAATGCGTTTCCAGTGAATAATCCATCAAACAAAACAGGTAGAAGCTGAAGGACTCAATATTGGGTGCTGGGTTTTAATATAGTTCTTGTGTTTACTGATTACTTAAAAAAGCTAAAAAGGGAATTAGCCAAAACTTAGGCCCATTCCACAGTATCTCAATAATAAAGGAGTACTGGGATACAGAGTCTGAAATTACAAATATGTTATAGTTCCATAAAACGTTGGCATTCAATCATCTCTGTGTGTGTGTGTGTTTTCTCTGTGTCTGTGATTCGATTTTTTTTTCTAATACAGGCATTCTCTACTTCTAGGGAACACAAACAGACAGAGAAATATAGCCTTTTGTGAATTGGGCATATTAAAAGTAAATACGCTCAGATGAAAAGACAGATGTCTTCCAGAGACAAGAGGGAGTGGAGAGCATAGTTAAAATTATATTAAATTTCAATGATTAAGATGTTATAAGTTCTGTTTCTTCATTAACTGGAGCATTTCTAGTAAAGCTTAGAGAGCTCTCTAATTAGAACTTAACTAATAAAGGTAAAATGCATAACACACACACACACACACACACACACACACACACATAACATTCCAAGAAGACTAGCAACAAGAATAGGAGCTTGAGAAGAACAAATAGTGAGGTATTACAAATTTTCTGGACAGAGCTTCATAGATTACTTCCTGAATGTACTGTAAAGCTATATACTGTAAAACTTTTTGCTGAAAACACTAAAGATAAAATTTATCCTCCAACACAAGGTGCCTGGGTGGCTCGGTCAGTTAAAGGTCTGCCTTTGACTCAGGTCATGATCTCAGGGTCCTCGAATCTAGCCCCAGGTCGGGCTCCTTACTCAGACAGAAGTCTGCTTCTCCCTCTCCCTCTGCTCCTCCCCCCGCCCCCTCCAGCTCACGCTCTCTCTCTCTTTCTCTGTCTATCAAATAAATAAATAAAACACTAAAAAAATTATCATCCAACAAAAATTGTCCTACTTTCTCATATTTTAAATCCTTTATTCTCGTGCAAAAACACGATCCACTGCATTTGTATGATTCAGATCAATGCCTGAGATTTAGATGGCCACCCATTTTTGCCTCCCGTGGCTTTCCAGATACAAGACTGTGGTTCTAACCCTCTCTTTATCCTAAACATGTGAATCTGGAGTAGCCTGCACGTCCCTTGGCTATCAAATGAGGAGAATACATTCTTTTTCTGTTTATATAGCAGAGTAAATATTCTGAAACCATAGATGAGACAAGATAATTTCTTTGATACAGACATTTCACTGATAAAGTTTCTTTGAACATTGTCTCCTAACTTATCATGTGTTAATAATAACATTGCTAGGCTTCTCCTTTGCTTACTGACGAGAATCTCAGTAGGGATCTAATCAAAGGCTTCGGTGTGATCTAAATTAACTTGGATATCTCTCTTTTATCTAACCATGTAAAGCAGAAGCAGCACATCACCCTTGTCCACGTTTCATACAGAGTCTTGAGTTCTAGTCTAGTCTCTTTTCCTGGCCAATGACTTCACTCTCGGGGCCTCAGTTCATATATTAATTCTGCAGATTAGTATCAGCCATAATTAATTAAGCTAGTTGTTGGTAAATTGGACAGTTTTGTATAAACCATGATGAAGATGATTTATAACTTGCTTTCAAAGTTTAAAGCTTTGGTTCCAGGGAATTTGCCTCTGAAAATTGTTCATCTCTTTGAATTTCCTAAACGATCTTAATTTCTCAGACTATAATCCAAATTCTATAGGATCTGGTATATCAAATGCGTGACCAAATTACAATAGAAGGACATTTAAAAACTTCTAGATACTCTCTTCAGATTCAGAGTGGTATTTCACATAGGAATTTAGGGATGAAATTATTATTATCCCAGAGGACATTTTAGTAAACCTGACATGATTTTCTAAATAGGACCCTATTTAGAAACTACAAACATTAGTTTTTCTGAACATTAGTAGTTACATTTAATGCAGATCTTAATAAATAATTCTAAAAGCACTGGAATAATTCTTTTATAACTAATGCCTTTCTGAATATTTTCCAAGAAAATGTAGAGCCCATCTCAGAGTGCATGTTTATAAAAGCATCAATATCTTGCCATGCAAATGATAATTTTTTTGAGTCAACATATTAAAGTGTAAATATTTATTCTGTTGTTTGTCATCATGCTAGATCGCATACTTTCATGATTTTTTTTCTCGTAAACTGCTTGATTTTCTCCCTCCAAATATTTTCCTTATATCCTTAGATAAATAATCCATAGTAACTGATTATACAGCATTAGAGAACTAAAGGAATTGGGGAAGTTACTAAAAGTATTGCACAACTAGGGTACATTTAAGGATGGGTAGAATTTGGTTCAGATAATATTTATTCTCTGGAGGTAACAAGCAGTAAGAGATAGGTACAAATTTAAGTTAGGTGGTCAAACTTACCTATGCAGTTGGTTCCATCATTAGTGATGAACCTGTCTTGCTTACTGCTGGATCTGAAACCAGAGGCACACATACAGTAGTAACTTCCCTCTGTGTTAGTGCAGTTGGCATTTTCACCACAGGGCTGGGTCAAATTTCCACACTCATTATCATCTGTGGACATATCAATTTAAGACATTATTTTTATATAATTGAGATTTAATTTCTAATATTTTCCACCAGTATTTGGGAACTGTGACTGTTAAACAGTTTAAGGTAATGCGATGTCAATATTTAGGAACGGTTAACAGTACAATCCACATTCCACACTTTTCTTATTTTTATTTATAATGTGACACTTCCTTTGTAGTTGCAAAGCAAAATAGAATCTCTTACTTCTGAAAATACTGAGCATAATTATTGAACCTATATCAGAACATCTTCCAAATTTTATGTATAATTTAATAATAATAATGTCAATACATCATACTTCTTTGTAAATTTACAGTTCTCTCTATAATTAGTCAAAAGCATACCATAAGTTAGAACATCAGAGATTACAAATTGACATGGTCTAATCATGTACCATTTATTTTTATTATTTATTCCATAGAAGAATTTTGCAACACTAGGTGGACACCTCTTCACTTGTTAATGAATGTATTAATTGAATACTATGTGTGTTTTATTGTCCTATAGAAGAGCATACAAAAACAAACTTATATCATGGTCCATGGTCTTTATCTTTTGTCTTGTAATACAATTTAACAGAAAATATATAGCCCTTTAAAGCCCTTTAAAAAATATATAGCCCTTTAAAGCCCTTTAAAAAATCAGAAAGAAATTTATACTACCTGTCAAGTAAATAAAACAGAAAACAAGGGCTTTTCAGAAGGGATCATAATAAACTGGAGGAGAGAGAGAATATTTTTAGGTGACATTAAATCTTGTGGGTTGAATTACATCTCGCAAAAAGATATGTTCAAGTCCTAATCCTGTGTCTTGTGAATATGACCTTAGAAATGGGACCTTTGCAGATGTAATCAAGTTAAGATGACGTTACACTGAACTAGTTGGGCCCTAATCCAGGGGATGGTATCCTTGTGATAAATGTATGGGAAATTTGGACATGAAGACACAGAGGGGGAAGGCTATGTGGAAACAGAGGAGAAGCTGGAAGTGATGCAGCTGCCAGCCAAGGGACGCCTTGAACAGAAAAGCTGGCAACCACTAGGAGCGAGTAAGAGACAAGAAAGGGTTCTTCCCAAGACCCTTTGGAGGGAACATGACCCTTCCAACACCTTGATTTCAGACTTCTAGCCTCCAGAACCAGGGAGGTTCTGGAACAACATTTGTGTTGTTTTGAGCCTCCAAGTTTGTGCTAGTTTTCAAGGCAGCCCTTGGAAACTAATGGACCCACACTGGCCAATGCAGGATAGAGAAGCATTGGTTGGAGAGAAGAAAGGTCATGAAAAGGAAGACAGAATGTTGAACAAAGATGCAAGCATAGGGTAACCGAAACACTTCTGAAGGTAGAGGGAAGCCAAATTGGGGAGCACAGAGAGAAACCATAGGGGAATCTCTCTAAAAACAAGTTCAAAAAATATCTTTAATTTTCATCCCCCATTTTTATCAAACCAAATTTAATTTCTCTTTAAGAACAAACGGTATGATATTTAATTTGTACATTACTGCAGGCTACTGCAGACGTACAGTAGTAACGAAGAGTAGGATATTTTCCTGAATGTTTTATAAATATGAATTCATCGGATCCTTATATAAGCTCCAGGAAGAAGGTACCATTGTTACCCCCTCTAACTGCTGAAGAAAAAAAGGAATAGAGAGAAAAAAGTAACTTGCCAATATCAGACAGCTAGTTGCAGAGCCAGGTAGTTTGGTTCCAAAGCCTGTTCTCTTAACTGTTGCCTCCTGCTGCTTCTGTGAGAATTATTTTAAAATGCCAAAATGTATAATAAGAACTTATCAAATGAATTATGGGTCTATTTTGGGAAATGGAAAGATATTGAAGTAGTGATTTCAGAAGGAACATGGAGACTTTATTTGCATTCTATTTTTTTTTTTTTTTAATTTGAGAGAGACAGAGAGAGCCCTCATGGGGGGAGGTGCAGAAGGAGAGGGATAAGGAGGCTCCCTGCCAATGGGGCTTGATCCCATGATTCTGAGATCATGATCTGAGCTTAACCAACTGAACCACCCAGGCACCCAGACATAGAATTTAGAAAAATTCTATTTTTAACTTAAGTTTTATTTCCACTTACTCATTTGCAAACACTAAGGATATATGTGTAGACATTAACATACAGTAGAAACTAGGGGTGAATTCCTCTCTTTTTTCAAAAATGACTACTATGGACAGGTCAGATAAGATTTTCAAGCAAAGTGCTTTAAATGTATTTAAACATGTTAGAGCCCAGTAAAATAAAAAGATTATTTACTGCTATAGTCAGAGACCAAGGTTAGTGTTCCAGGCATCCTGTCACAATGGTTCAGGGACCCAGGCTCTTGCCTTCTAGTGGCTCCACCACCCATTGGGTCTCCAGGCTCTCTTTATTGATCCAGGTAGGGAGTTAGGGTCGAATAGAGCATAAAAGAGTCATCCATCACTTTGGTCCACATTCTATTCACCAGAATTCATTCAAATGGACACATTTAACTACAAGGGAGGCTGGTGGTTATAGGCCAGGAAGAAGAAAGAAGAGATTTTGAACAGTCAGAGCTCTCTGCCATATTTATTGTTTCACAAATATAGTTGCATTTGAATAATGAAACCAGATATATGTGAATACTAAAAAAATTTACCAAATATAAGAAAATCTAGTTGATTAATAGCAAACATACATAAATTAATTAGAACTCAAAAGGGAAGATGACATGATATTTTTGAAGTTACTGTAATTTCTTTAATCAATAAACATCATTTAAATTAGACATATCCATTGCATTAATAGCTTTTACTCTTCCCTTGGCCAATCATTTATTCTGTATGTTTTAGATTTGTGTTGATATTTTGATATTGTGCCTCTGATGGAGGATGAAAGAGGAACTATGGTTCTGTCTGTCCTTCAGAATCTGGACACCTTGACAAGAGGAGACTGGAGAAATGCATACGTGGTGAGAGAAGATTCTGCAAGAGTAAATGATGGTCTCATTCCTTTCACTCGGGTGGAGAAAGAGGGCAGAAGAGATTTCATGGAGTCTGGAAGGATGAGGTTTTCGCCCATTACATTTTTATATAGTTCTATTTGGACATAATTTTAGGAATTATGGAACTATTAAAAAATGTTATAGAAGGAGAAGGAACTAATGTAATTGATATCTTTTCACCTCCCACCTGACTGCAGGGTAGTCCAGGACACCATGTGGCATCCATGGGAGCACATTTTAAGACATGGTTGTCTGACATGATTACTACCATTTGTTGAAGACTCCCAATGAACCAGGAATTGTACTAAGCACTTTGTATACATTATCTGACACTTGTTTTTAATCTTCATATAAACCTAATGATGCAGACGTGATTCCTATTTTACAAATAAAACTGAAATACAAAAAGTTGGATTACCTTGCCCAAAGGCACACAACTATTAAGGGGCAAAGTTTGATTCAAGCCTGGAGCATTCTGAATGTCAAAGTGATCTCATTTTTCCTGAATACTACATTATAAGAGAGTTCATTGTGGTAATAGCTACCATTTATTGAGTGTTTATTATGTGCTAGTTACTGTGATAGAAAGATTACTGTAGAATGGAAAGTATGTTGTGACTACCTCAGAAAATTGTCAGGAGGACTAACGAAATTGACGTTCAGACAATTTTTAGAGTGGTGCCTAGCATGTAGTAAACACTATATACAGGCTGCTAATCTCCTTATTTACAAAATACTACTATTGATATTTAAATTGCTAGAAATCTGGTCCCTGCTTAAAATTATTAACAGTAACCTGGTCTTAGTGTATAACGTTATCTCTTCTCTATGTGGAAGGGAGCTTCTTAATTTTGGGAACTGGTTTAAATCACTTATATTTACACAGGTATAATAATAAAGATATTTGTAAGGAATCTATAATGTATGGTCTTACAATTAGTTTTCCCATAGCTCAACTTTTAAAATTTCAGTAATTTATTTTATTATTTTTTAAGAGTTTATTTGTGAGAGAGAGAGAGAGAGAGAGAGAGCAAGCTGGAGCAAGAGGAGGGTGAGAAGGAGAGGCAGACTCCCTCCTGAGCAGGGAGACTGACACGGGGATTCAATCCCTAGACCCGAGAATCATGACCTGAGCTGAAGGCAGATGCTTAACCAACTGAGCCACCCAGGCACCCAAGTAAGATAAATTTTGAATGGCTTTATATAAACTGTGCTGAAAATTTAATACTTTATTAAGAGGTAGTACTTTATTAACACGTATATTTAATTTTTAATTTATTCTGTACAGAGAGATATAGTCTATAACTCTAATGACAGTATATACATATATACTTGGAGCAAGCATATGTTTATGTATGCATACACAAAACTGGTTTATTAAAATTAACTGAGAGCAGCTCACAGATTGAACACAATCATCTAAATCAAGTAAAAGAAAAATATTTCATATCGCTGGGTTTGATTCAATCATTTAGTTACTCAAATATTTATGCAGTCTCCTAGTTCCCAAATGTGAATATGGTTTATACTGGGAAATAAGTAAAAATTAATCAAAAAGTCAGGATATGTGCCCTGCTGTCAGAGTTCACATTCTAAAGCAAGTTAACACAGTAGCATATAATTGAGTTCTTATTAAAATAAAAGTTTCAATTTTTATCTCAAAATTTGACTCCTTTTACAGCATACTGGGAAAAGTTTATATTAACTTTAAAAGAAATTGTGCTCTCAGATCAGTTATTGGTAATATAGAGAACGAGGAAGATTGTATCCCTTGTGGTCTATAGCTGAAAAATGATATGCAGAAGTACTGAGGAAAAGGACTCACTAGGTCTGAAGCATTGGTCAGAGTCCAAGAAAATGAGACACTTTATACCAACTGATTATGTTTCTAAAAATAAATTAACATGGCAATAAGTTATTGGAATCCAACACATTTTTAAAAGTCTTGGGTAACATTATTAATAGCCAGAAAAAAGAGATTAACAATGATTTTTGTGTCTTTCTCTACTGTGTGGTTTTGAGCACTTTACCTCTTAGCTTTCTTATCAAGAATTGGCAAATAAAAGTATTTTGTTATCTCTCTCCGAATCTTCTGGACTGGATATACAATAAGGACTAATTCCCTAATGGTCTGAGTCAAATCTTGTTTCGTAAAATAGCACTTATCTAAAAGTAACCTCCTCTCTTCCCCCAAGATAGTGGAGATAGGCAAGAAATTATCTTCATGAAGTAATATATAAATTTGAAGTATTTAAATAGCCTTAACATTTCCAGTGTCCAACTTCATAATAATTAATTTTCAAGGAGAAAGTTTCTTTGGATAGATATAATACAGAAAAACAGAAGCCTGCTTCTTTTGTGCTCTAATTTCCATTGTTCAAATCAATTGACCAGTTCTCTTACCCACTCTCTGTAACTCTAAATTTAATCCTCCTTGTGGGATTATAAACTAAATATTTAGATTAGAATATCACTTGAGAAATTCACTGTTACACCATTAAGTTGGAGATAAAAATTTTTAACATTTATCAAAAACTGTTAAAGAGAAATATTAACATTCCTTCAGCAAAAATTTTTTCATGGCTCATGTTGAACACACTGAGTTGAGCAGTCGAGAACAAAAGCACCCTCCTCCTGTAACACAACAGGATCCATGGCTACTGGAGAAGATGGACAAAGGCCCACATTCTTAGAAGGAAGGGTGTGTAACAAACACAAGGGCTATTTAGCAGTGCAGTGGTAACTCAGAGAGGAGAATGGTTTCCTGGTCAAGTTTTCAAGATAGAAGGGTGAAGGTTATTTACAGGGAAGGTTTAGAAGAGGAGGGGATGCTGGAGCCAAGCACCGAAGTATAAGAATTTAGACAAACTAAAGGGGCTCCCAGTAGTCCTTTCAAAGGAAAAAGCTTATCCCAAGGCCTGGAGGCCTGCACGAACTGCATAATTTACAGCAGAGCTCTGTTGTTGAACACTGGGTATGAGGGTAGAAGGTGCAGGGCAAGACTGTGTGGGTAGGCATGGCCTAAACTCAGAAAACACTTGCTAAGAATTTGGGACTCCATTCAGTGAGTAAAATAATGGCCATCATCAGATGCATGTAGTGGAGAAATCTGATTAGATTTGAATTTCAATTTTAGTATATGTGCTGCCGAAGCGAGCACTAGATTTGAATTTCAAAACAGGTTTGGAAAGATAATGAAAATTAGCTAAGATCCCAGTAGACTGGGCAGAACACTACAAGACATGAAGAACTAACCAAAGCGGAATCAAGGAGAAAGTGGGGTAAGCTATATTTTAGAAATATTTAGAGGTTAAAAATCAATGATGTGGGGAGAGAAAAAAAAAAGTGGTTAGGATTAAACTTGATTAGGCATGAATTGAAAATTATATCAGCTGGATAATGGCTATATGTGTATCTTTTATTATTATTATTATTATTATTATTATTTACTTTTGTGTGTTTGGATTTTTGATAATAGGATAATTTTAAAAATATCAATGGGGATTAGAGATTAATTAGATATAGATTAACTGGAGAGGGAGAAGGCAGGGATGACTCTCAGATTCCCACTGGAAGGAATCTGACTGATAACAGGACAGGGAGAAGCAGAAGAGGAGCTTCCTTTGGGGCTAATGAGGGAGTTTGCTTTTGACCAAGGAAAGACTGAGGTGCCTTTAGGACATTAAGACAGTATTCACAATTGGGCAGTTGTAAATTATTTAATCACGAGGTAACACTCAAGGCTCTCTCCTCTTCCAGAGGATGTGTCAGAATCAAGAGCCTGGCGTTTACTAACTCTAGTGCAAGTAGCAAGCCTGCTGTCTTTCTTTACACTTATCTCTAGGTGGACCCTGTCTCCTGACTCCATCTACTTTGATCTCGGTAGTTTTAATGAACGTGGCTGTGGCATTATTGCACCCTTGTTTTTCCTTTTGTTGTTGCTGTTCTTTGTATGTTTTTACTTGGGTTTGGCTCTTCTGACCAACTGAGTAATACAGTCCAGAGATTAGGATGTGAGAACAGAGAACAGGGACCAAGAAAGCCCCTTAGCTTGTTTTTGTTCCCAGTGTTGGCAAGAAAAATCTTGGCACTTCCAACAGGGTTCAGTCCAGCTTACCAGAAAGCCACACAGGAGTGTAAATAATAAACAAGTGTAAATGCTAGAATCCTCTCTCAACCTATTTTTGGGCAACGTGTGCCTGTGGTTTGTGGCTAGCTACTCATTTTGTTATTGTGGGCTTATACAAAAAACCCGATATCAGTGTGGTTTATACCTAATAATCTGAAAGAAGAGAGAAAACATTTCTCAGGCATTCTGCTAGTTGGCTCATTTTATTTAATTATTACAATAACACAATGATTGGTATTATCTCTAGTTTACTATGACAAAGAAAACCTCAAATGGGCTAAATCATGCAGTGTAGAGGGAAAATCTGTTGTACACAGGTTTTATCCTTAAGACTAGCTGGCTCTACCTTGTATATCTGCATTGTAGACTGAGGTGTACTTATTCATAAAGTAGTCTTCTAAATAAGACACCATTAATGGGCATCTAATTCATTAAATTCAAGAGTGATATCAACTACCCAAGTAACAACATGTTTTTGGCAACACACCATATAATTACATGACTTCCTGTATGATAAAGTAGAATTTTATGTTTTTTTTTATGGTTTAATAAGACACTGGCATTCCAGAAGCTGAACACAATTTGTGTTCCATTTTTGTTAATCCAATGACCTCAGCTAGGGAAAAATAATTAAAAAAGAGAAAATATTATCTTCTTTTTGCAAGCACTTGAGATATTATTGGCAGGGCTCAAATGGGTTATAACAACTTGAAAGCCACAGAACCTTAACAGCAGCATTGCTTCCACACACATTCTCCCTCCGGACACGATTGCCGGTATTGCTCCGTAAATTCGAACACTAAAATGACTATAACTATTATGTGACTCCTTGTGAAACAGATCCTCCATGTCAAAGGTGGGGCAGTGCCAAAGCTTTATTTTTTTTTTCCTTCTATTTTTCTCCCCACGGCAGCCTGCTGGGCTCATTTATTTCCAGCAGCACTGACAATTCTCTTCTCATACCCAACACTCTAATGAACTTAGAAAAATCATCATTATTAGCTTCCTCAATTATGGACTTTCTGCGGTTTGTACTCTTCTTGGGAATATTAAGGCAAACACACAGGAAGGGGGAGAAAAGGTCAAGAGAAGGGAAAGATGAAAGAACGACAGTGGAATTAGAACGGGTTCAGCCAGCCAGAAAAGAACTGGAGCTATTGCTTCCACACTGAAATGATGTCATTACATCCTCTATTTAAGACAAGGAAAAGAAAGACAGAGTTATATTTTTCCTCCCCTCTAAGAATTTCTCCTGCACCTTAAGTGAAGGTCAGAATACGATACACTCATAACCCACCCTTCCACATACACAGAATCACATTTGCAGAATTATTAAGAAGATAATATTAGATAAATATAAGTAATATTAGATAAAAATTTTTAAAAAATTAGATAAAAAATAAGTAAATCCACTATTGAAGAAATCCTTTTCACTTTTCCATTGTTGATTATAAAATACATAGTATAAACTCATTTTTCCCATGACCATTGATTTAATAAGTCCAATTTACTAAAGAAAAGTCAGATATATCAAATGCAAAATGTTAGAATTATCACGGTAAGGAAATTTAGATTACACAAGAATCAAGTTTCCACTGGATATTCATTATTTTAAAGAATTTCTTCAGTGAAAAATTTTTTTAAACTATTCAAAACTACAAATATCATTTCAAGTTTTTTGAAAAGTGTGCCTTTGATTATGGATCAGGTTTTTCCTGATATATATCATATATATATATATCATATATCATAGATATATATCATATATATATATATCATATATCATATATATATATCATATATATCCATCCTTGGAAAAATTATTTAAATATAATATATAATATATATACATAATATATATAATACCTAATACCTAATTATGTATATATAATATATATTTATAATATTATATATTATTATATTATAATGTTATTTTATTATTTATTTATAATTATAATATAATTTATTATTTATTTATAATTATAATATTATATAACATATATAATATTATATAGCATATATAGTATATATGGTATATATAATGTATATATTATTATAATCTATATAATTATAATATATATAATGTATATAATACCTAATACCTAATACCTAATTATGTATATATAATATATATATATGTATCTCCACTCCCCGCCACCCCGCACCCAAGGTATAGAATGGTCTCTGGCTGTTTTTGCATTTACTTATTTTCTGAAGGAAATGTAACACTTGAGAAAATGTTCTTATTTTATGCTATGATCATTTTTGGTTCTCCCTTTGCCAGAACTATTAAAACATACATTTTAGAGCAAACAAGCAAAACTAAGTATAAATGGAGTAGGCAAAAAAAAAGAAAACAAGCCATCTTATTTCGCTAGACACTGGAAGCCACTTCTCTTGCTTATTGGCTGCAGAGGGCACGATAAAAATCCTCATACATTTATTTCAAATTATGAATCAATGATTCTAATTTTTTTTCATTCCATTGTATCTATTAACTATAATAGTAAAGATGAATAACACTCTTAGAGTCTTTCTGGTATTTCAGTTATAGTTATAAAATACGTTTTGAGAAACTAGTTTTATTGATTTTTGTTTCTAATCATTAAAGTAATACATATTCAAGGGGAAAATCAAATCAATGGTAGAAAAACCTTACAAGCTCTCAGACAAAAAAAGTTGCCAGTTAACAAAGGAAAATGATTAAAATAGTATCAGATTCTCACTAACATACCTGAGAGGCAGGGGGAGAGCACGTGTAAGTCACTGGGATAAAATAACTGATCCTATAGTTCTCTAGCCAGCTAAAGAAATCTTTCACCCAATACAGTGAGAAACATTTGTAGAAAAGCATGGATTCAGAGAGTAGGTGACCCACCCATGTATGCTGTATGAAGTAAACATTCAAGATAATATTTTAATCAAATAATAAAGTAATTCAGTAGATAGGCCTTAACACAGAGGAAGATTAGACTGAGGTGTAATAATGGTGGATACAATCAACCCTACAATATACAAATTCAAATGGATGACCGTAGGATTAGGAATGTTCAAAATAAGAGCTAATTTGGATTCTTACATTCTCAAAGGAAAAGCTAATAGCAGGGACATAGTAGAGTTCATAGAGTTGGTATCACGTTGGTCAAGGTGAGAATCAGATACAGTGCACAAGCAAAGCACATTGCAGAAAGGAATTGTTGTTACCTAATTTTAGTGAAGTATGAAAATATGGATTTGATTCTGAGTACCAGGAATAGATGTCAGGGAGCAAGAATTTCCTACCCCATTCAAGGCCCTTCTAGCTGGATTAAGAATCAGATTGACATGAGGCAGATGAACAGGAGAAAATCAAATTTAATAGTGGGGGAATCCACCCAGACATGGAATTGCCAACAACAGTCAGGAAAAAGGAGGTATTTATGTCATTCTGAAATAGGGAGAAGGAGGCTAGGGTCTGGGACTTCAAAGGGAAGGAATGCAATTCACAGGATGATGAAAAAGAGTACATTTTTTGTTGTTTGTTTTTAGATTTCAAGTTTTTATTTAAATTATAGTTAGTTAACATATATAGTAAAATTGGTTTCAGGTGTAGAATTTAGTGGTTCATCACTTTCCTGTACTATACAGTGCTCATCACAACAAGAGCAAATGTTGGATAAATGTTTGTTGAGCCACTCAGAATGAGTGGGTCATAGACGACTTTGATCAAACAAGACTTGCTAGATTCTTCCCTGTCTACCATACCTAGTTTGTAGTAAAAGATAGTTATCTTTGGTGATATCTCTCTTCCTGGAGCAGGTCTTTTATTAAATTATTTTTGAGAAGTTAAGGGGGAGGTAAAGAGCTTTTCCTGAATCTACTTGGTTTTGACTGCTTTTTAACTGAAAAGAATCTTCACGCTAAAGAGACCCCATCTTGGGGCATCCTGCCCTTAGCCCCTATGTAGGAAATGGACTGAAAATTCACAACTGAATTTTCAAAAAAGCAAAGAAAAGAGGGGTGAATTGTAAATTTCAAAGTTAAAATTAAGAGGAAAAAAATGAAACTATAAATTAAATAAAATACCTATTATGAAATAATTTTGCTGGAATAAAAATATTTATCAATTTACCAACTGTTACACCAAATGAAAGAAACCTATATTTCCCATTATAAGACTCATTTTATTAGATTAGATTACAGATGAAATTCAGCTATATTTTGTTAATAATTAAAGTACTTAAAGTTTAAAACAAACTGAAAATAAATCAATGAACCAAGAAAATAGGGATGACACATTTACTATAACAGTATATACCTGTAACACTGGCAGCCTGACAATCAATGCGATCTTGTTTCCTTGATTTTAAGATGCCATAAATTTAGTGACACTTAATCAATGTAGTAAAATGTTTTGGAAAAAAAAAAAACCTATTTCCAATCAACACTTACTAAAAGTTTAAACATTTATCCATGTAACTACATAGTACTCTCTTTACTGTATCATAAAGTTGACTCTAATCATCTTTCACATTTTATTCTAATATTGTTTGGGATTACCTCTGTCACCCAACTGTACATAGTATAATGATGATATGCTATCTTCCATAGCTTGGGATTATAACTTTTTCCTCTGTATTTACTACATTTAGGTGTGAGAGATGATACTGAAAAGCAAAACTATTAGTTTTGTCTGATTTTTTTTTTTTATAGTTAAACTAGGATTTTGCTTGTCCCATGTCTG
This sequence comes from Meles meles, assembly GCF_922984935.1. NCBI lineage: Eukaryota > Metazoa > Chordata > Mammalia > Carnivora > Mustelidae > Meles > Meles meles. Next base: position 150,468,273 of record NC_060066.1, on the reverse strand, counting down.
AGTGATATTCTTCCCACTGTCTACATTGGTGATACCAATTTTACCTAAGTCTTGCACATTTTGTCTTCCATTCCAAGGGATATGACTGTCTTAATTTCTGAGAAAGAAATGGGAACAAACACAACTTGTATCTCTATCAGTCAATAGTGCATCCTGATATCAGACAGATTAATCAGACAGATTAAGACAAAAAATAGCATTTGTTTAATGTTCAAATCTATGTTATATTTTAATTTTTGGTGGGGCAAAAGCCTAACGCTAATTTTTCAAATCCTTCAGTTATAGTACAGGGCCCAGAGAGCAAAGCATGGGCAGGATTTCCGGCTATCTGCAATCAACATTTAATGCATCCCTAATATGCCTCAGTTAGCAGACGTTTGTCCTTCTTAGAGATTACATTCACTCTCTGTATTCAACTGTTAGCCCTGAGAACACTCCTACGTGCTTTTTTTTTTTTTTTTTTTTTGGTCTACATCCTTGATCTCTCTCTGAATTTTAATTCAATAGCTACTAGATAGTCCTACTTATCTCTTCCAACAATTCCTTAAATTAACTATAGAAACTTTTAATTTATTACCTTCCTCTTCAAAGATGACAATCATTTTGCCTCCCTCAAGTTCTTTTTATCCACACCATTATTTCATGAGTCCTGGTGCAGACACGTGTTGAAGACACCTTTGATTCCTTTCTCTCCCTGTCTTCTCCATCCAAGTATAAACTTTATCTTGACAATGTCAGGATGACATCTTTTTCTTTAGATATTTGCCATAAATCCTACCATATAGCCTTCTAAATTATAGTGAAATGTCATTTATGTATTTTATTTTATGACTAAAAAATATATATATACATATGTGTATATATATGTCTGCATAAATGTAACATACATAGTTTCTATTTGTTGAAAGAAAAAATACAGAAATTTAATTTCAATGATTTTTCCATCTTGTTGGTGACATATCTTTCAAATCTGACAGACATCTCAAAATGTACAAAATAAAGTACAGTAACAGTGGGAACATATTTAAAAATCTGTGGCTACATAAAGCTAATCAAATAACAAATTTTAATTGATACAAACTGTGGTGCCAATCTGCTTGAGAAAAAATGGCCACAGATGCTTACCTTTTCTTAAGTAAACTTGATATGCAAAACAACGGTATACAAAAACACTTGTTTTCCTATTTTATTATTATTAAAACAAGTTTCCCATATTTTATTATTATAAGTTGATGAACTCTCTACAAATACGTCCTCGATTTTAAACTGTGAGAGTAACAAGGAAGAACATCATAAATTATTGATATTTGTATTTTCAGACATTTGTATATATCTGCTCCATAGTAGATGCACAATAAACGTTTGTCCAATAAGGACATCATAATACTGAATCTTCTCATTTACACCCAGATCCGAGTATGTCATACCATTTTTCTCACCTTGGTATGTGCTTTGTTTGGTATGCTTGCTATGTTTATGACTTGGTATACGGTTTGTAAGAGGCAAGAATCATACGGGCAGTCAAACCACAACAGAGACTGTGCTGTTCAGTAGCAACTCGTACTCCGTATTTCCTTTGCCCTGATCCCACTTTGCTCCTTTGTGCCCCTGCATGTTCTTCCTCCCTGATCCCAAACTCCTCTGACTGCCTACTTAGGGGTATGTTCGCTTCCAGAGTGCTGCCAAGATGATCTTTCTCTGCCTTTTGAAGTGTCTTTAGTGAGGACAGAAACCTCTAATTGGATTTGGATATTTGAGATCCACTTTGGGACTGTGAAAAATAAATCTTGTATTCCTGTTTTTCATACTAGCAGGATTAAATATGACGTTTGTTTATATTTTGAAGATAAGTCTGCTTTTGTCATAAAGCATGTCACAGAACTTATTATTTCATCATTTATGTCTGGCTGGTCTCAAATCATCAGTCACTTGACTGTTTTATAGCATTTCTGAGTAAAAAAAATAAAAATAAAAATAAATTTATACATAATAAAATCATGGCCCCAAGAAATAATTAAAGCATGTAAAGAAACACTGTTTTATGGTGCATATAATAAACATATGGGCATTTCTTCAATTCTCAGGAGAATTCATTGATTTAAAACTTGTTGCCATTCAAAAAAAGGTGTGAGTAATTTATAGCTCTTTAAATTGAAAATGATATGAGGTGTAATCAAATACCACGCTTCCAACCCTAAAATAATTGCCTTAAGGGTCAGGTAGAAATTGTTTTCCTCCATCAGTTTTGTAGCCTTATACCACTGGTTAGGTACACTGAGCAGTGTGAAGATGATTTAGCTAATAGTACAGACTCTGGGAAAAGACCTGATGCCTTATTTTCTGGACCAGTGATCTGACCCAATATGGGATGGGAAAACTGATTATATAACTTGAGATACGAATACTTAAGAGCAAGGCAGACTGATTCAAAAACTTTGTCTGACGTGAAAATGAATGTTCAAGATCAGAGTGATCCTGATATTTCTGTATAATGTACATTCCCTTATCACTCTAGTGCTTTTTCTAGCTCAGAGTATGCATTTACTGGTTTTTTTTTTTTTTATGTTTAATAACATCCCTTTATGACAAGCCACTGAAGTCTTAGAGGTATCTCATTTTTTTTTTCAGACACTATTTCTGATCAAAGTACAAAGCAGAAAATGTTGCAGCAATAACCTTAGAAATAAGTTGTTTATATCTCCATATATGATGCAAAAGTAAGTGAAAACAGCAAGGACATTCTGGGCAGTTTTGATTAGGTTGTGTTCTTGCTATCTATTTAAAATGTTTTCATGTTTATTTTTTCCCAGCACTATTGTTAGCACTGTCATTTTAAAACCTAATAAAATTCTTCCATTTAAGCCCTCCCCCTTTTTTTCTAAAATGTTTCATCAATCATAGTAAAACTGTGTTCTGTCATGGGGTAATTGCAAATTGGCAAGCCAAAAAGGGCATCTCCATGTCCTCATCCGCCTTATCTCTACAGTGGGCAGGGATGACAGCCAATTTATTAGTTGAGATATTGTTAAACTCATCCAATAAAATACTGTTTTCTGCCTCTGTGATGTTTTCTGCTACAGTATCAAAGTTGTTTCCTTCAAAGCCCATTTACAGATGGCTGTGATAGCAGTTAGTTATGCCTAATGACTTTGTTGAGCAGACTTACTGAAAATGGGAACATCTTGGTTCTGGCTAAACGACTCATACTAGATATTTTGGGAGCAGAAGGACATGTAATCAGAACAGAATTCTGCTTATTGGTATGTTAAGAAATTTTACAAAGACTTTAAATCGGGAAGATAAGCCCCAGTCCTGGATATATTTATAACCATTTATATTATTTCAGACAACTCACACTGTTCTGCGTCTCTGTTTTCTCACCTACAAAGTGGTGATATTAATATTATATTTTCTAAATTTCTGTAGAAGCATTTTCAGCAATAAATGAGATAGTGAATGCAAATGGACTTAAGTGAAACTGTGAAGCTATTTTATTCCTAGCTATTTAAATCTTTAAAAATAGAAATTCGCCTAAGTCATAATATAAAAATATAATTGAAGCTTATGATTACTTAGTCCAGAGTTCTGATAAAATCCAAGTATATATTTTGGGAGATCCCTTTTTTTGTAACGTAAAAGCTAAAACTGTTGTATTTTAAAAAATCTTTATAATCATCACTCTTAAATATGACTCAAAAAACCATAATCTGTATAATACTTTGTTCTAAGAGTAAAATTTAAGTGGAAAATCAGCTGATGACTTAGTTTTAGCTGCACTAGAAAAGGAATATTTCCTTTGGAGCCCTTACTCCTTGCATTTGCTTGTTTATAGCAGGAAAACCCTGCATGGTAACACACAAATATAAATAATATAGAAAAACACACCAACGTTTCAGTTTTTATAGCACTCCCAGAGATACCCAAACAATAACATGTTAATTTAAGGGGAAAAAATGGAGTATTTCCTAGTCGCACATCCCAACATTTTTGTAGCAAACAATAAAATAATCGACCGAGAGCAAGTATAACTAGAATCCTCTTTTAAATAACCTACTTCAAAGACCAATAGACAGAGAGAGCAAGAGATTTTAAGTATTAAAACTGCTGGACCAGTTTACATCTCTCTCTTAAAATAAGAAAGTGATTGCTAACACTGAGCATTTATTATTTGCTAGGCAGTTGCAGTACTGTGTCACTTAAATATTAAAACAAATCTTTGAAATAATACTGCCCCCATTTTATGGATGAAAACACTGAAAGCACAGAGACATGAGGCAGCACACAGCAAAACAGAGCATCTGAGTATCAGAGCTGGGTTTTAAATCTGATCGCTGAGCTGACACTGTAAATTATTAGGCAAGACTTACAGTACTTCCAGTGAACATAGAGCCAAAAGAACAACAATTCTCCAATGAGAAAGAAAAGTTTATTTCAGTTTGACAGTGATGACAACACAGGGGGAAAAAAAAAAAGCTGTTATTTGGAATCTTGGTTGAAAAGAGCCATCATGAAATTGGGAAAAACACAGACTGAATAGTCATGTAGAACAAAGTCTGAATCTTACATGACACATCCAAATTTCAATTCCCCCACCAGCAAAATGGAATGAAGGATTTCCACTGTAGGGTTCTTGTGGAAATTAAAAATCCATTAAAGAGGGGAGAGAGGGTTGCTTGGGTGGCTCAGTGGGTTAAAGCCTCTGCCTTCAGCTCAAGTCATGATCCCAGCGTCCTGGGATCAAGCCCCACATTAGGGTCTCTGCTCCGTGGGGAGCCTGCTTCCTCCTCTCTCACTCTGCCTGCCTCTCTGCCTGCTTGTGATCTCTGTCAAATAAATTAAAAAAAAAAAAAAAAAAAGAGGGGAGAGAGAGGAATAGGCAGAACAAAGAGGACTTCTAAGGCAATAAAAATGGTCTGGATGGTCCTGTAATGGTGAATATAGTTCATTATACATTTTTTCCTAATCTGGAGAATGGACACCAAGAGTGTACCCTAATGTACACTGTGGACTTTGGGTGATAATGTGTCCACATAGGTTCAGCAATTGTAACAAATGTACCACTCTGGTGGGGGTGTTGTTGATAGTGGGGGAGGCTAGCTAGCTACGTGTGGGCTTAAGAGTGTAGGGACATTTCTATACTTTTCTCTCAATTTGCTGTGAACCTCATATAGTTTTAAAAAATAAAGACACAAAGGAAAAAAAAAACACATTAAATAGCTTCAGGTAGTACTAGGCATACTGGAAGTGTTATATGAATATGAATAATAAAGCATGCTAACTTTTGAATATATATGTAGGAAAGTAAAGAATTATTTTTAACCCACTGCTTAGATTATGGAATCCTACCTCTGTTATGTAAAGCACGCACTTATCACCATACTGAATCGTCGTGATGAAAAAGTTTGAATTGTCTATCCGTATGAATTTTAGGTCTAATATTTATGGTCAAGTCTTCATTAAGACAGTAAAAAAAACTTATTAATTACCGCCTAATCCTACAAATAGAATTAATAGATTTCACTATAAATCTTGTTGACTTGTAAGTTTTCTAGCCTAGCATATTTAGAACAAAGGGAAATTACAGATATGTTAGAAAGAATAAAATCCAAAACATGAGGAATTTGCACTAAAAAAAGTTTCATTCCCATAGCAAAATTTTATCACTTAGGGACTGTATCTATTCACCACCAGTACACTGATAGGAGTTCCATAGAAATGGAACATGTTGGAAATAAAATGTATTATTTGAAAGACGAGGAGAAAGGCATTAGCTATTTGGTTTTACAAATGTAATTGCTTACTGCCAAAACTTTCTGAAATTCTACACAACAGTTCTGTTTTCTAATTAATTTCTCTAATTGTAAGACCTTTCACGTGGTTTCACGGCCAAAATGCATCTGCACATGTTTCCCCTCAAATGTTTTTTGTACCACAGTGATACTCCATCTGTTGTTGCCATCTTGCCCATTCGGCACCAAAAGGGTGGGAAGTCTGGTTGAGAAATAAGCTTGCCAGTGGACCCCGCTCCCACCAGCTGTGGGCCTCGCAGCTCTGAACATCACTGAATTCCGCTGCAAAGCACATATTTCTGTGGTTTTAAAGGAAGCTAGACAGGTGGCACCCTTAGGTTGTTAGCATTTGCATTTTCTCTCAAATATCAAGTTTTCTCCACTTTACTCTAGATTTAGTCTTCTTCTTCTTCTTTTTTTTCCCCTTTGAGCTAGTTTCAAAGCATTTTGAAAAACACATTCTTAGTTCTGGTTCAGATTTTAAGAGTTAAACCAAGAACTCCTTTTATCATCCGATTTATATCTTTTTTTTCCCCACTCCGTGTAACAGAGTAAATATCCAGTAACTCGTTTTCATATTCATATAAGCATTATACATAAGCTGTAGATAAAGAGATTACCTCCATTATAAGGAAATGAAGGATTCTGTGCATCTGTTCTGCTTATAATGAAAAATATTACTTAAAAACCCTTCTCATAAACATATATGGTTTTAAAAGATATTTATATGGCTATACTTAAAGCTTCAAATAAGGGATATTTTATGAGCAAGCACAATACATATACAATTTGAATAAAACGTAACATATATCAATTTCTCCTAAGTGATGTGAAAACATGAAAACAGTGCAGTGTCAACAGAAATAAGAAGGAAGTCTATTTATACAATGTTAACTTAAACACATAGAACACATTTTTCAATGAATTTTGCCACCTAAAATCTTTATGATAAATTGACCTGGTTGCTATCCTTCTCCACTCATAAACTGTGTTAAAATATCCATTACTGCTAAAGGGTTTTTATTTCATGTTTGTTTTTCACGTATGTTCACATTTTATAATTTTCCTTTTCAATAACTCTAAGAAGAGTTTTTACCAATTTAACAAACAAATTAAGGTTAGGGCAACTGACAAAATCTTTGTATTCATGAGTTTTAACTTGATTTCATTATTGAATTTTTGAGAATGTATTGGCAATAATCTTTAAAGAAAAATATACTTTCTTATCTTGGCTTGATCAGTATACTGAACACACACACAAACACGCACACACACACCTCTCCTTCAAGCACCTCTTGCTAGCATGCAAAACCGCAGACCTCCTCTTCCTGTGATTCCACCTTTCCTAGTATTCTCTCAAATATATATATACACACACACGTACATTTTTTATATGTCAGTTCATCTTTCATAAAAAAAAATCTTCTACTTGATTTCTACTTTTGGGGTAACTACTCTGATTTTAATTTATTGTTTAATAATTACCTATAAAATTTGGGGGAAATCACAATCCTATGTTATGTCTTCTGGTGGAAACAGGTGAATTTTAATACCATGATCTATTTTCTTTTTCTTTTTCAGGTATTTATTGGCAACTCAATTATGCCATTTGGCTTCAAAATTTTGTTATGATGTCTCTTTTCAAAATACGACTTCAAAATTTTAGGAATTAAAAAAAAATAATAATGGAAATACATCCATAATACTTTCGCTTTTATACCAGGGAAATAGTATTACTGCTATAACAAATTACCACAAACTTGGTGGTTATAAACAGCACAAATTTATTATCTTACAGTTTTAGAGATTGGAGGCTGAAATGGATTCTGTGGGCTAAAATGTGGTTAAATGTGGGCTAAAATGTGTCAGTGGGACTGAGTTTTCTCCACAGAGCTCTAGGGGAGAATCCATCTTCTTGCCTTTCTGACTTCTAGAGGCAGCCAGTATTCCTTGGCTCATGCCCCACTTCCACTGTCAAAGCCGGAAATGGCTTTGAGTGTTTGTCCTATTTCTTCACTCTGAAACTTCTTCACTACTTCACTTCTTGCACATTTTAGAACACTTGAGAGACTACTATGGGCCCATACAGACAATCTAGGATCACTGCCCTATTTTAAGGTCACATGATGAGCAGCCTTAACTCCATCTGCAAACTTGGTTTCTTCTTGCCATGTCATGGGATATATTCATAGGTTCTGAGAATTAGGTCATTGGTATCCTTGGGTGCCATTATTCTGCCTAGCATGTAGTTCATATTGTGAAGAAACACTAACAAACTAGCAAATAGACTGCAGGGGCAGGTGATAACATTTGTTTTTCAGATCCTATTACCATTACAGAGCAAAAAAATAAAGTAATTAACTTTTTCCTAGCACAAAATTAAAATTGGGAATTTATGTAATTTTCAAACAATCCTCAGTCTTGACCATCATTTGTTTCTGGATATAACTCTGAGAAATACAACTGAAATGGTTTCTGAGTTGTAACTCTGTTGGAGGAAATGTTAATTATTGCTTAGATTAAATATCTCATGATAAATTAATGATATGACAATTATAACACAGGAACAATGATGGTGAAAACCTATAGTTAAAATAACAAAACAATGGGCAAATAAAGTCAAGTTTCAGAGCAGGAAGAAGATAATCCTACACTAATATCATATTCTTATTTTACAAATAAAAAATCTGATATGCCTTATGTCACCCAGATGGATAGTGACAGAAGCCTAGATGTAGATAATGAGTCAGAGCGACGTGCTGTTTGAGTGCAAAAAGAATATGTTTATAGAAATATAAGGTTTTAAAACTTTTTTTGGTACCAGAATTCTTTTATTATACACACATATAGAAAAGTGAACAAAATTAAAGATGCACAGGTCAGTACTTTTTTGTATAGGAAATATTTACATAATAAGTATTCAGGTCAAAAAATAGAATATTAACAGCATCTCATAAGAACCCCCCCTCCCTGTACCTACTCCTAATCACTGTTCCAACTCCCTCCTAGAGGTACAACTATCTTGACTTTTATGAAATCGCATGGCTGCTTGTCTTTATAATTTCACTGCACAAGTGTTATTACCTAAACATTATACACATTTGCTGGGGCCTAGAGTTTATAATGCAATATATATTCTATAAGGTCTGAATTTCTGTTTGTCTATTTTTAGTCAAAATTATATTTGTGAAATTCCCTTATATGGTTTTATGTGCAGCTTTGCCCTATTTATTTTTATGAGTCTACTTAATAATAATCTCCTAAAATGGTCCTATTTAATAATCATTCCTTTTTATAACAGTTGATTTATACATTCTACTGATGATGGTCAATTGAGTTGTTTGCATTTTTGAACATTAGAAATATTGCTGCTACAACTCTTTTTATGTCTTTTGAAGTCTACGTAGTAGAACTGATGGGTTATACAGCATGATTAATCTTCAAACATGCTAGATAATGCTAAACTGGTTTCCAAGGTGGTTATATCAACCTATATTCATACTAGCTGAATTCCACTGTCCCCAACTTTCATTAACATTTGATATTGCCGATCTTTTAAAATTTTACCTATCCTGGTATGTATGCAGTATTGTTTCATTCTTGTTTACTTTCAATCTCTGTGATTATTAATAAGTGTGATCACTTTTTCTTATGTTTTCAGGGTATTTGGATTTCTTCTTTCATGAACTTCTTACTCAAGTCTGTTGCTCATTTTCTATTGGACTTTTTGCCTTATTATTTTGTGGAATTTTTTTTGATCTATTCTGTATAAACGTTATTGATTGATTACATGTGTTGCTTTTATGTTCTTCCACTACATGGTTTGGCTTTTTATTAATGACATCATTTGATGAAAAAAGTTTTAATCTAGTTTCATTTATATTTACTTTAAGAGTTACTACTATTCTTTCCTGTATAAAAAATCATTTCCTAACCTCTGCCTAATCTTCTACAAACTGTTCTGATTCTAATTTCATATAAAGATGTACAATTCAACTGAAACTGTCATATGTGCTGTAGATAAAGGACATGTTTTTCATTTTTTCTGCATGGATTTCTAATTATTTTATCACTATTTGCTGAAAAGACCATTTTTCTCCAGTGTATGTGGTACCTCTCTTATTGTAAATAAAAATAAGCATGGAAGAGAAATATAAAATTAACTATTAAAGAAATTGAATCTGTAATTAAATATTTCCACATAAACAAAACACCAGGCCTTGTATGGTGTACCATCTGGATGATACTGAGAAATAATGTCATTTCAAAAATTTGTTCAAAGAACAGAAAAGATGGAATTCTGTCTAATTATAAGAAGCCAGAAAAATCTAAAAATCTAAAAGCCTTACAAGGACATTATGAAAAAGAAAAATTACAGCTCCACCTCATTCATAAACAATGATGAAAAATACCTAAACAAATATCATCAAATCTAATCTAATAAAATACAAAAATAGGTAATACATGCTTGTTAACTTTGATTTATTTCAACAATATAAAGATTGTTTAATGACTGAAAATCAATGAAATTTACTATGCTAGTAGTATAAAGAAAAAAATGGCATCATCTAAATAGGTAAAGAATAAGGACTTTATAAAATTTAACATCAATCCCTGATGAAAATCTTTGTGAGTTAGAAATAAAAGAGAGAATACAATAAACACAATATTTAATGGTAAAAGAAAATTTTTTCTTTGAGATTAGAAATGAGATAAGAATGTCTGCTTTTACTATCTCTATTTGTCATTGTACTAGAAATCCAGTGAAGCAATAAAAAGAAATAAAAGGAATAAGTATTAGAAGGAAAAGAAAAATAAAATTGTAGATGATTTGATAAATTATCAGAAATATAAATAAATGCAGCAAGCTATTAGATATGAAGTCAAAATAAAAAATCAGTTGCATTCCTTTTATACAGCAATGAAATCAATAAGCATTTTAATAATAAGAAATAAGCAATAAAATTAAAATATCAGTTAAAATACCAAAAAGTCACAGATGTCTATAAATACCCCAAAAAACTGTGCAAATTGTCTGCAAAGATGATTAACCACTATTGAGAAATATTGAACTGTAAATATAAATATTAAATATATTAATATAAATATTAAATTATAAAGCATGTTTTACAAAATGTCTTGAAGCAACAGTTTTCAAGACGTTGGACAACAAATATAAAAAGATAGTAATCCCTGTGAGATGAGTAAAAAAAAGAAAAATTAGGTAAGCTTACTGCCTTGAGAGAATTTCTTGCCTATGACCCAGATGGAGCCTAATGAATTCTCTGAGTAGAGCAGATGGAGCTAATAGCCCTAGAAGACCAGGATATCTAGGGTTCACAGGACAGGGATAAAGAAAGAGTGAGAGAAAGAAAAAAGGTAGGAAGAGAGGGAGGAAGGAAAGCTACAGAGAGACCAAGTCATAGATGACTGCAAATGTTCACCTTGAGGATTCAGCTAAGTACTGACTAGTGCTTCATGTGAAGAAAGAACCAACTGAAAGGGTAAGAGCCCAGTATCCCTTGCTCACACAGCAGCAGTTTCTGTTCCCACATGCCAGATGGAAAATAAGACATTAGGTAGAATGTTTTAATGGGGTTAAGTTTCAGTAGTTTCTTCCACATGTTAAAAAAATTACATATAGACATGGAATATGAAAAAAACCCAGAGATAAAATCTTTAATGTCTGATGTGAAAAATACCCTGCATGTCTGTTTTTGTTTCAATTTAATTTAGTTTTGTTTTTATGGCCCAAGAGCTGAGGATGGTTCGTATAATCTAAAATGGTTACATGCTAAACGATTATATAAATATGTATATAAGAGCCTGATTTTGCCTTGCACAGCTTAAAATATTTACCTTCTGGGTCTTTATAAAAAAGTTGGCCAATATTTGAGTTAGATGAAATGGAAAAATTCCTTGTAAAGCACAAACTATCAATGTTCTCTGAAGAAGAAATAAATTATCTGAACAGCCCTATAACTACTGAAGAAGTCAAATTTTTAATTAAAGCCCATTCCAGAAAACAAACAAACAAACCAAACCTCCAGGCCCAAATGGCTTCAGTGGTGAAGCCTTCCAAACCAATTCTATATAAACTTTCCCAGAAAATCCAAGAGAAGAAAATCCTTTCCAATTCATTCTATTAGGCCACCATTATCCTGATACCAAAATCAGACAAAAACATTATAAGATAACTAAGACCAACATCCCTTGTGAACGAATAGATGTAAAAATTCTAAACACAACTGTGGCAAATTTAATTGCAACTATACATACGGAGTATAGTATATCATGACCAATTCGGTTCTATCCCAGGAATGTGAGCATGTTTTAACTTCTGAAAATCAATCAATATAAATCAATCAATATAATAACTGTCAACTAAAAAAAAAAACAAACAAATCTGATGATCTCTAACAATGCAGAAAAAGAGTTGACAAAATGCAACATCTATTTCTGATAAAACAACTTTCTTCAGATTGGAAACAGAAGGAAACTTTCTCAACCCCACAAAGAATATTTACCAAAAAAAAAATAATAAAATAAAATCATCTAAAATCATATTGAATGGCAAAGACTGAAAGCTTTTCTTTATGATGAATAACAAAATGAGTTTATCTGTTGTCATTGTGCTAGAGAATTTTAGCTAGTGAAATGAGGCAGGACAAATAAATAAAAGACATTATGTTGGAAAGGAAGCAGTTGTCTTTATTGGCAGGTGATACAATCATCTATTTGGAAAGAATAGTCTTTTTTAGCCAATGGTTGTAAAATATCTGGATGGTCATTTGTTAAAAAAATACTTAATCCATACTTCACTCCATGTATAAATATTAACTCAAATGGATCATAAACCACAATGTAAAACCAAACATAGGATGAATCTGTGACTGGTGTTATAAAAATATTTTTTTAGATATAGCACAAATTGATCCATGAGGTCAATTGATAAAGCAAACTTTATCAAAATTTAAAAATTTAAAGTCAGAGACTAGGAGAAAGTTTTTGCAAAGTATATATCTCATGAAAGGCAGATCCATAATGTATTTAAAAAAAAAACACTAAAAATTCACTAGTAAGAAAACGACTCAATAATATTGGGCAAGAGATTTGAACAGACACTACATTAAAAACAGGAAATGCAAAGCAGCACATGAAAAGATGCTCAACATCATCAGTAACTTGGGAAATGCAAATTAAAGCCACAATGAGATACCATTAAACATCTAATAGAAAAACTAAAATTAAAACGATGGCCCATTCCAAATGATGATGAGGTTGTAGCGCAACTAGATCTCTCATTCATTATCTATGGGAAAGTAAAGTGGTTCAAACATTTTGCAAAACATTTTGTCAGTTTCTTATATAGTTAAACATATACTTACCAAATAAACTAGCAATTCTATTTCTAGACATTTACTCAGGAGAAGTCATCCACACTAAGACTTACATTGGAATGTTCATAGCAGTTTGGTTCATAATAGCCCCAAACTATAAACAACCCGAATAGCCACCAATAGTAAAAAAATTAGTTAATTGTGAATATTGCTCAGAAAAAAAGGAATAAACTATTGATATATTTCACAAGGACGAATCTCCAAATTATTATGCTAAGAAAAAGAACCCATATTCAAAAAGTCTATATTTAATGATTGCATGTATTTAAGACAAATCTAGGCTATGAAAACAGAAATTTGATTGGGGGTTGCCTCAGATCTGGGTTGGGGTTAGGGACAAGATTGACTATGTGGATTATCTGGAGTGATGGAAATGTTCTATGTGTTGATTGTGGCATTGATTACATGGCTTTATAAATTTACTGAAACTCATCCGATACATTTAAAATGGATGAATATTGTTGTATGTAAATTACACCATAATAAAGCTAATTAAAAATGTAAACAGCTAAATACTGCTAAGATACTCTCAAGGAGAAGAAAATAAGGTGCGATGAGTCTATCAGTAAAGACAATATAAAGTTACAGTACTTAAGACCAATGTGCTGATGCAAGAATAGATAAAGGGACCAGTGAAATGGAACACAGAGCTCAGAAACAGATCCATGTGCAAATATGTGTGTGTAGAAGCAGTAGTAATAATAGTCATACTAGTATGTGTGTATATTGGTGAGTAGTTTGGAGAATAAGTGCTATTTTTCATCTGGCACTCCTAGGACCTAGCTATAGACCATTATGCTAATGAATACAGTATATATGCAGGTATGAACTTTACCTGGATTAATTCACAAAGACTAACCCATTATTATGTCTTCGTGGTAGAAAATATTAGCAAAGAAATTTAGGGCGCCAGGTCAGAAAAGAAATTCATTAAATAAACAAGAATTCAACAAATAATTAAAAATTTAAAATTAATACTCAAATTAATAGTATTCTCCTCGCCAAATTTTGCAATCATGTATATTTCCATAACTATCCCACTTTCTGCTCTATCTCTTCATTTACCTTGGGAATGTAGAAAAAGGTCTGGGGTTAAGCTTCTTTGGTATCTAAAATAAAAAGACATCTACTTGACTCTAGGACCCTAAGTCATGTGTCAGATCATCGGCATTCCAATTTTCCTCCAGTTTAAGAGTACCCATTGTGATCTACATTCCTGATTCTAATCTCTGTGCCTATTGTCAGCTCCCAGATTTCTGGAGCCTGGGACTCTTGGTGGATTTTCTTGCTCTCGACAAAGGATCTAGATATACCATCTGTTGGCATAACTGATCCTTTTATCCATACAACTATTTTTGCATTAAAAATGTACTGCTTACACTGATACTCTAAAAGTGAAAGGCAGTTTCTTTGACCATAAGAACATGGAAGATGAAAAGCTACAACTTCTAAGTAGAAAATTGCCTGAATAATCAATGTTTCAATTCCCCTCTCATGTAATTCCTTGGGCCATTGTTGCCTGATATTTCTATTTTTATTATCATTTTTTTCTCATAACCTTACTCTTCAGCATATATGACATATATTTGTCTTTGAGAAGGATTCCCTGAGAAACCTTACTGTTTTACAAATATGCACAAGACCAGACTAACATTTATCGAGTACTTTCCAAGTGCTGAAATCTGTAAGTGCTTTACATGTGTTGTTTCAATTGATCCTCACAAAAATTCCTATGGGTTGGTTTTATGAGTTCTATTTCACCAGTCAGAAAATTAGAGTCAAAGAGGTTGATTTTTCAATGTTTACCAAACTGGAAAACTTGTAGTCAGGACTAAAATACAAGTTTATCTAATGCCAAAGATCTTATCTTTTTTCTTCTAACATCTATACAATAGTATAGCATTAGTGTAGTATAGTTTAGTATAGCATAGCATATATATTAGATTGGTGACTAATGTAATGTTCTACATTTGAATATTTTTAGACTGTTAATCCCCTTTACCACGAGCTGCAGTAATATTTAGGATTAGTTATGAGTTAAATTTAATGAAAACATATCCCAAATGTGCGTCACTTAAATCAAGAAAACATCACAACCTTCTCTAGACCTTCCATAATTACCTCTCCAATGGGGCTAGCCTTCCAAGAAAGTAAAAACAAAGTTTCCTGGTAATTTGTAAATGGTTAACCTGACCCTTGAAAATAATAAACATTGCTCACAGTCATGACAGATAGAGACCCAAAACATGTCATTTCCTTTCACAACTTAAAAAGCCTTGTTTTCAAAATTCACTTCAAATCCTGCAGTTTGCTCTTTAAGTCCGCCTCCCAACACTGGTACTGAAGTTACTTCACAAACCAGCCCTTGACTGTTATCTCCCTTCTTAGCCCAAGCTTGTGGCCAATATTTTGGATCTATGAAGTGCCCTAAAGATTTTCAAACAACTCATGCAATCGTTTTCAGAACCATTAAACATATGGCTTCTGACATATTATTCTTTCTTAAACTCGCTTTAATAAAGAAGACTAATATTTTAGGACACAACTCAGATTTCATCCTTTTCCGGCAGTCTTCTACTTTCTCATCTGTGCATGCACCAGTGGGAAGGCATTCCCTTCTCAGATGTGCTACTTCTTCTCTTTGTGGTTATTCTTCCTGCGTTCCAACCCTTTTTATTTACTCTATGCCCTTTCTTCTGAAGAGTAAGGACATCTCTGTTTCTTTCTAGCACTTAATACTTTTCCTGCTAAGAATAGACACAACAAATATTTAGCTAACAAAACAAAACAAAAACACTACCTCTTACAATATAACATTGTTTTCAGTAGAGACCCATAAATCAAGTCCATTTGAGTGTTTCATTGAAAAATAGTGCTGACTTCTACAATTAAAATTGAGTTTTACTTAATATTCTTAAAACAGAAAATTTTACAGCCACTGAGGAGTTAAAACTTTATTTATGTAGTAAGGTCAGAAAACTTAGAACAAATCTTTGGTAACTAGTTTACCATTGAGAATACTAACTGCAGCCTAATGAAATTTATGAGCAGTTCTGAAGAAATATTTTATTTCTTCACAGAATTACAAGGCTACGCATGAACAGAAGGTCACTGAGTTCATCTCTCATGTTTAAATCATCCTAGAGAAATAAAAAGCTATACTATTTGTAAAAGTAGATATGACAACTTCTCTCTGTACTCATTCCAGTACTTAACACTTTTCACCCTAAAAATCTCTCCCTAAATGTAACCTAAATTTCTATTGTTAGTGTTTAAACCGATTTCTTCTGGTACCATCACTGTGTAAGCCTGAGAATAGCAGGTTAATCTCCATCCTGTGAGCAGCAGCTTGAACAGTATCACCTATTACTGGAGCCCCAAGTACATCTTTTGTCTCAGGTTAAATAGTCATTTCCCAAAATTGAGTTAATCTTCATGACAACTCACAATTCTTGTGGAAGTCACCAGACTCTCTACAATGGCCTTCTAATTTTCACTTCTGTCCCTAAACAAGCCCTTTCTCCAAAAGTGGTCACATTATTGTGCAAACTTCAAAGAGGATGGTATAAAAAACAGCTGTTGAAAATAAAAGAGATCAATTAATATGAAGTGACTAATAGAGACAAATTCATTTTAATGGAGCCATGATTATATTATTCTCATTCCCTTCATAATGTCTCCAATTATTTTGTGTGAATTTATCCCTCTGCTGAATCAGATATAAAAAGTTAAATTGTAACTACTTTTTTTAACCAAAAAGTGATAACAATAAGAACACCTACTTATAGGATTGATAGGATAATATGAGTGAATTAAAATTACTGTATTGAGTAGGTGCTCAGTTAATGTTAGTTGTTGTCTGAAGTAGTATTTGGAGTAGCACTGATGATCTTATACTCTTTTTAAATATATGAATCATATTATATAATTGTAATTCTCAAAAACTTCCGAAATGATGAGGAATATGGTCTTACAGAAACAAATAAGTCTATATGACATCCTGGTTTTCCTTGGTTTTATAAAAGTGGCTTCTAAGAATCATGAAAATATCTATTTCTTATGGTATGGATTAAGTTTAAATAATAACTAATACACAACAAAACTTAAATGCAAACTGAAATTATTTAAATTTGTAAATAATCACTTTTTATGTTCCTAAATGTCCTTAATATGATTCTAGAACATTTTACTATTTTTTCCTTATGTTCCATAGATAGTCTAATTAATTCTCAACTTCCACTTTTTACATCTTTTTTTCAGTCTTTTTTGCAATCTGCCTCACCTGTCTATTTCCTTTCCCTTGAGTTCAAACTTCAGGATCTTCTAAGAAATATCATGCTGTAATTTTCTCCTTTGAAATTTTACATAATTTGTGTTCATATATTTTAATTAACTATTATTTTTTAAAAATTTTTCCTTATTCAATGTATAATCTCATGAGATTTTCTAATTTGAAAATCTCGTGTATATTTCCCATACTTGCAAACACCAGTCCAAAATGTGTGTAATTTTTGTTAGAATCAGACAACCCCTTGTTTTAACATTCTCCTGTGAAAGGCTGGCCAACAACTCACACCAACCTGGTCTTCCAGTCAAGACACAGGTGGGAACAGTGGAGAAATCAAAGCAAACAAGTTGATTATAGATCGTGAAAGGTACTTTAACTTTGAGTTACAGAAAAACCTATTTCAAAATGACTTAAACCATAAAGCAATAAATTATCTCAAAAAAAGAAAAAGTGCTGCAGTTGAGTGACTACAGGGTTGATTAATCTAGTAGCACAACCATGTCACCAAGGTACTTTCCTCCTTATGCTCTTCATCCACAGAATTGATGCTGAAAAATTAGTAGAAAGTGACTCTGAGGCAGTACTGCGGAGGCTATGGCTGTTGGGAGAAACAAATGAATATTCATCCTTCACAGAAAGATCCTTGACACAGGCATTGTGGGATTCCCTCACATAAAGACTGTATAAAATCAATTTTACAACTAATAGTAAACATACACAAACACAAACAAAACCCCACCATTAGTGAGGACCACCAGAAATAGTAAATAGCAAATTTAGGGTCTTCTAAAAATGGAATTATTGGATGCAATATATAAAACAACAATGTTTAAAACATTAAAGAGATGAAATAGAATTTAAAATATGTGATAGCAACAAACAGGTTCTATTAAGAAGTACTCAAAAGAGTCTAAGGAACCAAATAGAAGTTCTAAAATTAAAAAAAAAAAAAACAAAACAGCTGAAGTTAATAACATAGAGGACTGTTACACAACAGGGTAGATACATTTGTAAAGAAAGTGTTGATTACCAGAAATTACCTAACATCTATCCTATATAAACAAAGAGATGGAAAATGAAAGCAAAGTGTGAGTCATGAAGGATAGAAAGAGAATATTCCTCTGGAATTCTAAAGTGCATTAATGAGGGAGAGTCATCATTTTAAGAGCTAGTAGATAAAAATTCTACAGAATTGAAGACAAGAATATTTCAATTTGGGAAATACAATTCTAAGTAAGAAAAATGAAAGAAATAAAATCTAGCCTGGACACATCACAGTGAAATTAGAGAGATGATCTTATAGATAGATTATATACAGTGTTATGGACTAAATATTTGCATCCCACAAAATTCATATGTTGAAGTCCTAACTCTAATGGGTGATATGTGGAGATGGGGGTCTTGGGAGTTATTAGGGTTAGATGAGGTCATGAGGGTGGGCTTCTGGTCTGACGGGATCGATGCTCTCTAAAAAGAGCATCATAGATCTTGTTGTCTCTCTCTCTCCTTTGTGCCATGTAAAGATAAAGCAAGAAGGTGACTGTCTTTAAGTCAGGAAGACAGTTTTCACCAGAGCTTAACCATGCTGATACTCTGACCTCAGATTTCTAGCCTCCAAAACTATGAGAAAATAAATTCCTCTGTTAAAGTCACCCAGCCCATGGTATTTTATTTTGGCAGCCCAAGCTAACTCATCCACAGCTGCACAGAAAAGACAGATAACCTACAAAGATGGATGACAACAGACTTTTTAAGCAGTGACAGCTATAAAGTAATATATATCTTCAAAGATCTTAGGGAAAATTATCTGCTAACTCAGAATGTTACATAAATTAGAGAACAAGAAAAAAAATCCACAGATAAATAATACTATAAAACTTACCACCAACAGTGAACCTCAGGGCAAAGAATATTGACCCCAGAAGTCAGGAATAGCAGACAGGAAAGAATGGTGAAAGAGAGAAGGATAAATAACCAGAAAAATCTAAGACAATATTGTTATGTATATAGTGCACTAAAAGAGACAATACACTAGTGGTTTTAGACCATATTTTATGGAGCTGGGCTGCCCCTGTTTTAAATCCCATTCAGTCATTAGCAGGCTGATGCCTGGCAATGTATCAATCTTTACATCTGAAAGATGGGTGTTATGAGGATTTCAGGAGTTAGTATAAGTCAAGACCCTAAAACAGTTCCTGGCACAAAGTAAGCATGTCATAGCTCCTATTGTTTCTAGTATTACTACCTTTACTACAAAATAATGACTAATACAAGGACAAAAATAATATCAAACAAAAACACTGGGCTATAAAAATAATTCAGACAAGAGGTGGGTGACTGGTGTTGAAATATTTAAGTTCTTATATTTTGAGAGAGACCTAGATATACTAATTATCTTCGGCTTGTTTAGTTAATTATACAAGCTAAAAAGTAAGGATACTACTAAAAGGAAAGAAACAGAAGAGGAAAATGTCTGCTAGGACCATCTGAATAAGTTTTGAATGTAGCCATCTAGGCAGGAAAGGCATGCCTTCTACGTGAGGTAAAAGCTAGGCTAGCCTGAATCTTTGGCATGATAGCAGTCAGCATCAGAAGACAGAGAAAGTGGTGTACAAAGTTCTAATGAAAAGACAGTTTGAGTTAGAAATAGTACGTTCATACAAAACTTGCAAGTATTAAAGAAGTTGTTAGACATTTTCAAATGTAGAGGAACAGTGGAAACGCTGTGGCCAGAAACTCTTCTTGAAAAAGCATCTTCGATATAAAACTCAGCTAATTAGAGATATTTTTAAATCCCCAGAAATAGAGAATCAATAGTGAAAATTACTCAAGGGAAGCACTAAAATCTTTTAAACATAAAATCAAGACTAAACTTCCATGGGGATTGTGATGGAACAGGATATCAATAGTATGAGCTTTGACAAAGTAAAAATAGTATAAGCAAAAAAACCCCAAACAAACAAACAAAAAACCCCACAAAAAGAAAAAAAACAGGTAAAAAAGGAAGGAAAGGGAGTAGGAAGTGTTACTATGATGGCTGATTCATCTTTTATAGCAAAAAGCAAATCGGTATTGCCTGAAATTAAAATGAATAGTTAAAAAATTATCTCAGCACTCTGACTCTCATAAATGCTCTTGTGGCTAAAAATAGAAATCTGCAATCAGCAATTCTTTCAGTTTGATTTCAATTTCTTTTTCTTCTGTTAACTTCCAGTAAAATGAGAGTGGGTACCTTTCAATAAAATAATAATCTTACTGCTATAATAATCTATCATCTCTATCAACGATTTCCCTTACCTATAATATCTTTTTACTGGTGCCTGTAAAATATCCACAGAATAATGTTCATTAAATACACAAAAGCTGGGGTATGGAGATTTGAGTGATGTTTTGTTTTCTCCTTCAAACTTTTCAAATAGTTTGGAATTTTTATTATGTGTATATATCACACATAAAAACAAAATTTTTACTCTAAAATAATATTTATAAACAAATATTAACAAAATAGTATAGTTTATTCCTTATTTGATAAATTTAACAACAGTATCCTAATTTTGACTTTTTACTTTTTTTGCACAACTAACACACTATATTTCCTGCAATGGTAATTTCAGATTTGTTGATAGCTATTATATAATATCTCATTTTCCATTTCCTCTAAGTGAAGATAAAAGATTAAAATTACATATAAGAACATCCTCTTAGATTGTGGAAGACATGAATGGCAAAGCTTAAGTAATATATGAAAAATAAGATTCACATTTAAGTTTTTATATAGCAAAATAATGACTAATTGACTTTGGTTTTTGGCAATGAAATCTAAAACAAAAATGTTAATTTTTTAAAGAGCAGTATGCGTTAGTTTTTCCTCTCACTCAAAATTTCAAATGAGAGAAAAAATAATATTTTCTAACTAATAAAATAAATTTGAGATCCAAATGCAAACTATGTTTCTACTCAAATTCAAATATTTTCCAAGTTGTTGACTCATCATAACTAAAAGCAGCTGGTGTCCTATTCAAAATGACTGCAAACAATCTAAGTTAACACCTCAAAAGATTATCAAGAGTGGAAAAATTGTATCTTGGCAAAGAAATTGGATGAAGAGTCTAAAAATGAATTTGACCATAAGGGGGGTGTTCTGTAGCAATAAGATGCTTTGAAGGAACTTTAATCTCAATACATGTGTCATGGAACAAAATTAGATAAATTATGGCACAATGGTATCATTTAGAAATGGTATTTTGGAAAGAGTTGTTAGTGCTATTTTTAATAGTAAATTTTCAATTTCAGATGAATTTTTTTCGCCACCAAGAACATTAGTTAAAAGTAGCTGCACATCTCAATATCTAAATGGAAAGCACAATAATTATGTTTTGCATGCATAATTTGAGACAGTCACACAGTATACATGTGACAGGATGCCATGGTATACTTGTCAAAGGGGACCTCATCAGTACCAGCTGTTTCCAAATTACCATGGGGGAAATTCACCCAAAAATGTGTGCAAAATGATCCATTGATATACAGGAAAAAATATTAACATTTCTTCATTTATTTATAACGTTTCCTTTTTATAATTCCATTTTGGAGTCTTTCATAATGCAGAGTAGTTTGAATATAATTAATAAATGTACATATATTAGATGTGCAGTCTGCAAAATGCCAATTTATAGCATAAATGCAGGATCCAAAAAAAAAAAATTCACCCTCATGTATCTAAATGGGATTCATTCCCTGCAGTTCTAGTTATTTGGTAGTTATTGCATAATACACAATTCTGAGACAATTCTAAGGCAACATTTAAGCAATGCTGATTAGGGATACTACTATGGATTGAATATTTGTGTCCCCACAAAATGCATATGTTAAAGCTCTAGTCCCCAGTGTGAAGGTGGGCCTTTTGAAAGGTAATTACGTTGTGAGGGTGGAACCCTAATGAATGGGATTAGTGCCCTTTTAAGAGGATAAGGGGCCCAGAGTATTCCCTCTCTGCCCTGGGAAGATACAAAGAGAAGTGTTCCCATCAGACACATAGTTTGAGGGCACCTTGACCTTGTTCCTTTAGAACTTTGTGACTGAATGCTTGTTGTTTATAATCCATCCACTCTATGATATTTGTTATAGCAGCTTGGACTGATTAAGACAGAAATGATGATAATTATCTCTGGGAGAACACAGGCATCCCTGGTACCATCATCCGGCCTGGTACCCTAGGTACTGGCAAATACTGCTTAGTTATTTTATATGGATAATTTCTCTGTTGCTGTCCTTTTCAATATTGTAAGACTTATGCCACTTTCCTAGACAAACCACATATTTTTTCACTCTTTTGTCCCTACCACTGAAGAATTCAAAATAGCATGTTAGGATGCTCTAGATGCTAAATCTTTGTGCTTACAAGGAAGGCAGAATCTTCTCCAGCTCTGTACCCTGCACTTAGCCTGGTGGTCCCTTCTCTGAGCTTGAGATTCCAACCATTTTTGTCTTTTTTTTTTTAAAGATTTTATTTATTTATTTGACACAGAGAGAGAGAGAGAGAGAGAGAGAGAGTAAGAGAGGGAACACAAGCGGGGGGAGTGGGAGAGGGAGAAGCAGGTTTCCCGCCAAGCAGGGAGCTCGATGCGAGGCTCAACCCCAGGACCCTGGGACCATGACCAGAGCCAAAGGCAGATGCTTAATGACTAAGCCACCAAGGCGCCCCTCCAACCATTTTAGTCTTAATTGAAGTCTAGTCTTTTCTTTCATCTTCTACTTTTTCTCTACTTAATTCTTTCCAATAGCCTTTATATTTGGTCAATCTCCATATTGGCCTTTCTGTTTACCTTCAGAGCCAAACTATCTAAAAGAATGTCTTTACTTCTCAGGCACTGCTCACCCCATTCTAGATTGATTCACTCACCAAAATTTCACCAAAGTGGTTCTTGCTAAGTCTTCACTGATCTCTATATTAAAAGACTTGCTGGGTGTTTTTCAACTTTGACTGGGCCTCTCAGTAGCATTTAAAATTGTGAACTCCCTCTCTCCTGAAATACCCGTTCCTTTAGCTTTAAGGGTAACATACAAGCTCTCTCTACCTTTAAGGCCATTTTTCTAAATACTCTGTGCCAATTTTTATTTCCCAACTGATTAAAGATTTGAATCTCTTAGGATTTATGCTTAGGTTCTCTTTATTTTAATTCTATGATTTCTCTTATGTGGTCTCTATAGGTAATATATTTGTTTCCATAGCTTCCATTAACATCAACATTCTGCTAAGAACTCCAAAAATTTTTTATTTAAGACTTTTCTAAGTTTCAGACCAATATGTACTATTGTCTGCACTTAGATATATGAATAGTATATTCATTCAATGTCAGCCATACCATGTCCAAAACAGAACTAATCACTTTTCTCTGTATACATTTCATCTTTTATCACCAAACTCATCAACACCTGCCCAACTGTTCATACTACAAATCTGAGATTTCCTTCACACCTCTCTTTCACTGAGAACATCCAATTCATCATTAAGACCTATATATCTCTATAATGCATATATTATTCCTGCTTTCTTTTAATTTCATTAATCTTAACTAAGCCAATATTCTGTCTCCCCAACCAATACAACAGCCCTACCCTGAGCCTGCATCCACACTTTGCCGTCTTCCAATTCATTTCTTTTGTCAAAATTAATGTGATCTTCAGAAATACAACTATCTAAAATTAGAATCCAACTTTTTCTGTGGATAACATCAGAACCCTGCTCCATATGGACACTGACCAACTTTTAGATACAACTTCTATAATTCCAGCACTTTACTAACTTGTAACTTATTTGCCTCTTTTTATCATTTATTTATTACAGCTTTCACAGGTGCATGCAATGATCATTCTTACCCTCATTCCCATCCTCAAGCATATTCTACATTAAGCTAATTCCTAGCTCAACCCTCATTTAGTTAGACATTGTCTCCTTATGGAGTTTCCATGATCACTCAGGTCAAATGATTAAGTAATCATTTGTATAATTTTGTTTTTAAAGTTTTCTTCTCCTTCTGGAATTCATAAGGGCCATGTACGCTTGCTCACTGTTTTATAGTTAACCCTAAAAGGTGTCTAATAAGTCAGAGTGCTCAACTGTATATTTTGAGTGAATGAATGCAGGAATTAATGAATAGTGATCTATACAAAAGAACACCCAATTTGATTAAATCTTACTGCTCTATTGTTAAAAAAAGTATACTAATTATCCAATAGAATTTTAGATTTAGATTTATTGTTAGGTATTATTTATCATATCATTTAAAATAACTTTTTAAATTGCAACCATATTTTTTTGATGTCTGTAATTCAGGAATGTTGACAAATTAGAATGAAAGTTGCAAAATGAGTAGAATTAAAAATAACAATTAAAAGTGAAGAAATGTATATTACCTAGTATTTTCTTGCCAAATTGTAAAATGGAAAACAAACAAATATTGTTGTATCAAGGATTTAAGCACTCTATTTCATGACATTTTTTAAAAGTTATATTGATCATCAGCTCCTTGACAATAATTTTGAAATGAAGGTTTAAAAAAAATGAGAGGAGTAAATTTAGACTTAGGAGTGCCTAATGGGAATTTTCACCATTGGTCAAGTGCTAAGAAGTCTGTTTTAACATAAAAAAATATATTTAGCTGAGATTTAGTTTCAAAAGGATGCCTTTCATTCTTAATCAACTGAATTTGTATTTAATCTCTTTATTTTTCATTTATTGGAAACTTTTTCAAGAAATTACAGAGTGTTCAAGTGCAATGAACAAATATTGGTCATCTTGGGTTGACATAAGCTAAGCTGTAATACAGAAATATTGTTGAACAGAATAAAGACGTCTTGACATATTTCCATTCAAATCTATCCTTATTCAGGATAGCTATATTACACTGATGAATGCTTGGACAACCATGGAAGAGCAGAATCATTATAGAGTAATTCCAATCATTCCTCTCAAATGATTGGAATTCCTGTTCCTGTCAGGGAATACACATCACTTCTCCCAGGCACTGAAAGTCCTAGTAAGTACTGTCGTGTGAGGTTCCTCTATGAATTCGTGATTTCCCTCTGAATTTAAGAATCTACTTGGAGATTGGGGCGCCTGGGTGGCTCAGTGGGTTAAAGCCTCTGCCTTCAGCTCAGGTCATGATCCCAAGGTCCTGGGATCAAGCCCCACATAGGGCTCTCTGCTCAGCGAGGAGCCTGCTTCCTCCTCTCTCTCCCTGCCTGCCTCTCTGACTAGTTGCAATCTCTGTCTGTCAAATAAATAAATTAATTAATTAAAAAAAAAAAGAATCTACTTGGAGATTATATTGAAAGATAAGATACCAAATTCCTATCTTTGAAACAAAGTTGTGCAAAATATTCAATCCTTCTACTCTGCAATATTACTTTCTCTTGTATTTTTCTCAGAATGATCTTATTCAATGAAAAATAAATCTTGTAATTATATATTAATGATCTTATTACATATTTGGTGATCTTATTATATACGTTATTATATATGTACATACACATTATAAATATTATATATATTCTTTATTCTAGTAAGGTTATAACAAAGTATCCTGCAAGTCTTTTTAAAAATCACATAATAATATTTAAAAGCAACTACACATATAGAAATATCTATCATCTATTTTTCTGTGTCTATTTATCTCATATACTTTGAAATAGCTTTAGAGCTTTTGAGGTATAGAATTTGATAATAGGCTGCTCATGTTTCTATGTAAACCCAACTATTTTCAAGCAGTAAACAGTGTGATGGGTATTCAGATATTTGTTAATCAACGGTGATAAATAGTCATAGTAAACAAAATAAACTGAGAATTTATACCTTTTAAATGTTTCTTTCTATACTTTAGTTCGGTTATTAGGTACCACGGCTCGAAAGCTAACCATTTAAAAATAATTTATTGGAGTGTGTGTGTGTGTGTGTGTGTGTGTGTTTAATGTTTTTCATCAGACAAAGCAAGCCTAAGATATGGATCGATAAACTGTTAACAAGTAAGGAGTAATATACCCTTATTCCAGACATGTTGAAGTGCACGTATGTGTTCACAGAGTCTGAGAAGAGCGTTTTGTTATTACATGTGTAATGTCAGCACAGAATCTAGCTTCCTAGGTGATCTTACTTTGGTTTCCTGAATGGTTTGGGAAAGTAGAAAGACAACGAACCTACCGAAAACTATTTGGCAGAAAGTGACTGGCAGCTTTGTATTAATCACAGGTATCACTTATGGAGATCTCTCTATATGGCCAGAGTCATAATTAAGTGCTGTATTAGTATCACCTTCTAGAATTTTCCAAAACTATTTTGACGTTGGTAAAACTATTATGTGGCAAAGACATAGAAACTGGTCCAAATCTGAAAACGTGTAAATGACAGAACCAGGGTTTAAGCCAACGGATGGCTTCCTCAGAGGGCTCCCCTTCCTTCATGGTCCTGCTGCCCATAATAAACTGTAATACTACTTTTGAGCAATGTTAGTTGAAATCATCAATAGTGTCTGAATCTAAAAAATTGAGGTTCATTTTTTGAAAGTAGGTCTCCATTACAATGTTTTATCCTCCGAAACCAACTTCAAAATAAATTATAGCCATTCCTTTTCTCTTCTATATTTACTATCTGTACTTGATATCCTAGTTTTGAATACTTACCATATGTCAAAATTTTATTTTAAATTCTACCCTCTAAATGTATCATACTTCCACTCAATTTTAAGTGTTGTTATAACGATAATTTATTTTCTATTAATAGAGGAATCGATCTACAAATGTTAAGGCATTAGTAGTAAGATCTTGGATCACAATTTATGAATCACTGTTATATTTTATTAAAACTGTATCACCAATAATTAGCAAGACTTAAGTTTTCTTATCATAATAATGAAATTGTACCATGGGTTATAGTCTAAAGTCTTGCTTAAAGTCAGATTAACTCTACATTTATTTATTCTTAAAGCAACCATCTGATTTTTTTAAAGGATAAGTATAAAGAGATCATTGACTTTAAAACAACAATTAAGCCCTCTCCTGAAAATTTTCTGACATATTTGTCTACTAATAAACTGAAACTCAAAGTCCAAAGCACATTTAAAAAACCATTCTTCTCCACATGGTATTCCATTATGAAACTGCAGCAATAAACATGACATTAGTTGAACAAACATAACGCTATAATCAAGCATCTGCTTGCCTTCCTGCGTTGCACATACAGCAGAGATTTGCTGTAGCTTTTTTTAGTATTCTCAATAGGTTTCTGTGTTTATACAGGTCCAGGAATTATCTTCAGAACTTACTCTCCATATGGCACCAGGAAATGTGGCATAAGAATCTTTCTGACACAAGGGATATACAATTTTTTAATTTCAAAATATCAAAATATTGCCATAAATATAAAACTATCAAACAAGTGTTAGAACCATCTCCTCCTCTGCTTAATCTCATCAAAATTGGTTCTGCCGTCTGTATAAGTTAACTTTGATTCCCCCAAATTCACAATGATCATCACATTTCTTCCCTCAAGTTCTAAATGTTAAACACAGCTTCATTACATTTTTTAATAATAAGTTAATAGTAAGTTAAAAATCGTTTAGCAGTTTTGGTTTTGTTTTTCAACAGTTCTTGGCAATTCGGGGTCTCTTCTGATTCCATACAAATTTTAGGATTATTTGCTCCAGCTCTTTGAAAAATACCGGTGGAATTTTGATCAGAATGGCATTAAAAGTATATATTGCTCTAGGCAGTATAGACATTTTAACAATGTTTATTCTTCCGATCCAAGAGCATGGAATGGTCTTCCATCTTTTCGTGTCTTCTTCAATTTCTTTCATGAGTGCTCTGTAGTTCCTCGAGTACAGGTCCTTTACCTCTTTGGTTAGGTTTATTCCCAGGTATCTTATGGTTCTTGGTGCTATAGTAAATGGAATCAATTCTCTAATTTCCCTTTCTGTATTTTCATTGTTAGTGTATAAGAAAGCCACTGATTTCTGTACATTGACTTTGTATCCTGCCACGTTACTGAATTGCTGTATGAGCTCTAGTAGTTTGGGGGTGGAGTCCTTTGGGTTTTCCATATAAAGAATCATGTCATCGGCAAAGAGAGAGAGTTTGACTTCTTCATTGCCAATCTGGATACCTTTTATTTCTCTTTGTTGTCTGATTGCCATTTCTAGAACTTCTAATACTATGTTGAACAAGAGTGGTGAGAGTGGGCATCCTTGTCGTGTTCCTGATCTCAACGGGAAGGCTGCAAGCTTTTCCCCATTGAGGATGATATTTGCTGTGGGTCTTTCATAGATTGATTTTATGAAGTTCAGGAATGTTCCCTCTATCCCTATACTTTGAAGCGTTTTCATCAGGAACGGATGCTGGATTTTGTCAAATGCTTTTTCTGCATCAACTGAGAGGACCATGTGGTTCTTCTCTCTTCTCTTATTGATTTGTTCTATCACATTGATTGATTTGCGAATGTTGAACCATCCTTGTAACCCAGGGATGAATCCCACCTGGTCATGGTGGATAATCTTTTTAATGTGCTGTTGGATCCTGTTTGCTAACAAAACTGGTGGCATCACGTTACTTGATTTCAAGATTTACTACAAAGCTGTGATCACCAAGACAGCATGGTACTGGCATAAAAACAGACACATAGACCAGTGGAACAGAGTAGAGAGCCCAGATATGGACCCTCAACTGTATGGTCAAATAATCTTCGACAAAACAGGAAAAAATATACAGTGGGAAAAAGACAGTCTCTTCAATAAATGGTGCTGGGAAAACTGGACAGGTATATGTAGAAGAATGAAACTCGACCATTCTCTTACATCGTACATAAAGATAAACTCGAAATGGATAAAAGACCTCAACGTGAGACAGGAATCCATCAGAATCCTAGAGGAGAACATAGGCAGTAACCTCTTCGATATCAGCCACAGCAACTTCTTTCAAGATATGTCTCCAAAGGCAAAGGAAACAAAAGCGAAAATGAACTTTTGAAACTTCATCAAGATCAAAAGCTTCTGCACAGCAAAGGAAACAGTCAACAAAACAAAGAGGCAATCCACGGAATGGGAGAAGATATTTGCAAATGACAGTACAGACAAAGGTTGATATCCAGGATCTATAAAGAACTCCTCAAGACACACAAAACAGATAATCATGTCAAAAAATGGGCAGAAGATATGAACAGACACTTCTCCAATGAAGACATACAAATGGCTATCAGACACATGAAAAAATGTTCATCATCACTAGCCATCAGGGAGATTCAAATTAAAACCACATCGAGATACCAACTTACACCAGTTAGAATGGCCAAAATTAGCAAGACAGGAAACAACATGTGTTGGAGAGGATGTGGGGCAAGGGGAACCCTCTTAGCACTGTTGGTGGGAATGCAAGTTGGTTCAGCCACTTTGGAGAACAGTGTGGAGATTCCTCAAGAAATTAAAAATAGAGCTTCCCTACGACCCTGCAATTGCACTACTGGATATTTACTCCAAAGATACAGATGGAGTGAAAAGAAGGGCCATCTGTACCCCAATGTTTATAGCAGCAATGGCCACAGTCGCCAAACTGTGGAAAGAACCAAGATGCCCTTCAACGGACGAATGGATAAGGAAGATGTGGTCCATATACATGATGGAGTATTATGCCTCCATCAGAAAGGATGAACACCCAACTTTTGTAGCAACATGGACGGGACTGCAAGAGATTATGCTGAATGAAATAAGTCAAGCAGAGAGAGTCAAGTATCATATGGTTTCACTTATTTGTGGAGCTTAACAAATGACATGGAGGACATGGGGAGATGGAGAGGAGTAGGAAGTTGAGGGAAATTGGAAGGGGAGGTGAACCATGAGAGACTATGGAGTCTGAAAAAGAACCTGAGGGTTTTGGAGTGGGGGGGGAGGTTGGGCGAACCAGGTGGTGGGTAATAGGGAGGGCACGTATTGCATGGAGCACTGGGTGTTGTGCAAAAACAATAAATACTGTTACATTGAAAAAATAAATAAATAAAAATTTTAAAAAAATCGTTTAGCAGAGGGCCAACAGCGTGAAGGTACTGAATAAACATGACCCAAATTTTGGTTCTTATGTTATATCCATCAAAGAGAAATAAAGTAGAGATGTCCCCTTGGCTGGACAATTATGTATAGATAAGTGATTTGCTTAGGTCAGTCTAAAGAATCTCATGCAGGTAATATGTTTGGCTATTCTTTGGGGAAGATTTTCCATATTGCACAGTTTGTTTAAACTCTTGTCTGCAATCCATTTTTCCTGTGTGAGCACACCCTGAGTCAATATGTGTTAAGTAAACTGATATTTAAGACACATAAAAGACACTGACAATGTAACTACCTTTATTCTAGTTCAATCTCTTAAAAACTACTAATGTTTGTGAATAATATCTGTAACAACCTTTATTATGTTTTAATGCACTTATATGCACATGCTTTCTTATTTTTGATTTCATAAATATAGCTTTTAAAATATTAGGAAATATAAGTTACTTATTTAATTTATAAATATGTCACTCTTACATAACTCAAGGTGCTCCACCTTCAATATAGTAAACCAACTAAATCTAATATCAAATACATAAAACTCACTTGTTATGCAATATGGGGAGATTATTCAGACACCACACTAGAAAAAAAGTAGTTTTCCTTATACAGATAACAAAGTGATTAACTTGCCAATTCAATGTGAAGGAATAATATGGTTCCACATATGTATGGTTTTTTAAATCTAGTCAAGACACATGGCCAGATATTTCAATTAATGTGTAGCAAGGTCACAAAATCAATTTCTTATCAGCCAAAAACACTCATACAGTAAATTTTATTTTCAAACCATAATCTCTAAATTAAATCTGTGTACCTAAAAAATACAGTACAGAAACTCAGTCATTGGGTTTTCTCCCTGATAGCACTTTCACAAATGGCACAAGGCTTTGTATGCTATATATAGCTGACAATGTTTGGTTAGATTCTAATCTTCCTAGAGAATGTCATTATCTCTTTCCATGGCAAATAAAAGACCAAAGTGTTAATTTCCTCCTTAAAGTAAGTACTAGGTTTCAACAGTTCTGACTTTCTACCTTCCAGCAATTTATTTGGGAACTTTTAAACAATTATAAAGAGAATCTCTGAAACTGTATACTAACCAGACTTCTTGGTAATAGAAATAAATTATCTAAACATAAAATTGTGGGAAAATATAGAAATAATATAGAAAACAGGAGCACATTGCTGTTAATCCACATAAAAGGACTTTGTAGGAATTGAGCTTGTCTGACCAATGACAAATGACCAATGACCAATGACTCAAGATAATCACGTTTTTAATGAAAACTCTTTGACTTGAATGTAAAATACCATCATCTGTTATATTTGGGTGTTGAAATTCTTTCTTTATATTCCAGTTTCTTAAACTGAATCTTTTTTTCTCCTAATATCCTCATTCTCACCTTCTTTACAACCACACATGAGACTATAGTAACTTAAGTGTTAGTACCTTTTATCTATATTCAATGACAATGGGCCAAAATAGTTAAAGGAACTGAAATACTTCAATGACCTTGCCCTAATATCTTCATACCCATAAAATAACAATTTTCATGCCAGATAAATATGCTGTGTTCTCTGTTTTTTAACATTGCAAATGTCTGAGACATTTATATAAATGCTGTATACAATCCACAGCGGTGTTCTCTTCTATAGCTGACTAACAAATTATACAAATCTACTGTAAATTCAGATCCTTGGGACCAAGATGATGTTTGATGGTTTAAAAACACAGGATGTGAAATTGTATCTCAAGCAGATAGGAAATAGAAAATTATCTGAGATAATACATTTAGAGTTGTTCAAATCATTTTCCTCACAGCCTCCTAAACATGTAATCTTTTTAGTTGATTTCAGCACTGCTAAATGGAATGAAAAGAATCTTTCCTAGAGCAAGAAAATGAGTAACTCTTGGGAAGGGTTAAAATAAATTTTTTTGTTGTTAAAACATTTTCTTCATAATCTTTATATTTATATTTTGGAAGTATCAAAATTTTAATGAAATGATTTAAAGCTATAGGAAGTAAGAATATTTTATTTCTTCCCATTTCATGTGACCATTTATTCTATTTTAACCAAATTTAGAGCTTGGTAAAAAACAAAATGAACAACAGTCCTTCACTTTGTACACTATGCAATAAAGGTAAAACTTCCTCTTAAATATTTAATCAAAAAATAAATACAATTTCAGGTAAAGTTGTATTTAAAAAGGTCACTTCATTAGAAGGACTAATAAATTTGAGATGAGTGTTTTTAATAACACCATAGATTATAATTCCTCTTTGCAGTTAAAGAAAAGGATCAAAGTACTAATATGATTAAAAGTAAATACATCATTGTTTAAGTGCCATAATTTCACACTTCCTAAAATTTTTGTGAAAAAGCATTTTTGATACCCAAGACTCAAAAGGAGATACCATAGTCAACATAACTCCTGGGACTCTAAAGATGAAGACCAGGGGTGCCTAAAACTGAGGGACCATCACAAAAGATTAGTGCCAATATTGCAACTAACCCTGCCTTAACACATGCTACTTCCTAATTCATGAAAATGCTTAAAAGAGCAGTAATAAGTTAATGAGTATTTGGTCTTTGAGTGATAGATGATCACTCAACATGAAGTAAGAAAACAAAGATAGCACGGAAAATGTATAAGAGGCTTATGATGCTCAGTGATCATCCATGCAAATTTTCCATCTGCCTATAATGGAGTCTCATCATTTAAAGCAAAATATTTGTGATGGGATCACATCTAAGGTAATCTTGCTATAATGGCCTGTTACAATGTCTAAAATTCAGCCAAAACTGAGTGTTGGTTAGGGCAAGTAGAAATATCATCTCTGATGTTTTAATATATTCAGCATAGGCAAGGAACAATAAAGATAGTGCACCAACCTGTCAGAATAGCCACTGAAAAACAATCCATAAAATTTTATAGGTTGGATTCAAGGCATTTTGGTAATTTCCAAGGATACAATCAAGAATAAGAACTAGTCACTATCTCCAAGCTGCCAGCACTGTTGGGACTCCCCCAGGGACTAATGAAAAGCAGGTTGACGTTATTCAAACTTACCCCAACATTATATATTAACACAAAAATAAAAAGAAATGATAAAGAGAACATGAAAAATTAAGCAATTATTCTTAATAGAGATGAGAAAACCCTGCAAAGAGAGCAACATGCACTGTGTCTTTCATACACAATGAGTCCCAGCTTATACTTCCAACATGGAAAGTGTCCAATTTCTCCCAAGTGCATGCATTATTGATTATCCTGTCCCATTTGTGGAGCCAGACC
This sequence comes from Meles meles, assembly GCF_922984935.1. Lineage (NCBI taxonomy): Eukaryota > Metazoa > Chordata > Mammalia > Carnivora > Mustelidae > Meles > Meles meles. The sequence goes on along the minus strand of NC_060066.1, from coordinate 150,434,407 downwards.
CAAAGACATTTCGATCCCTGTAAATACAGGTAACCCTTAGAAGGAAGATATTTGGCTCCAGGTTTCCAACTGACCGGACTGACCCTCTAGTCACTTCCATTCTCACCATCCCTGGCTCATCACATATTCATAAATATGCAGTTTTTTTCGGAATTGCAGCACAAGGACAAGTTTCATTTGTAGCATTTTGTTCTAGATGTTAGTTAAATGGTGATCATACAAGCACATGGGTTACAACCCTCTTCCCCATAAAATGGATGTGTACACCATCTTATTCAAAGGGGTTACACTCAGCAGCATCTAACAGTAACTAAACCTCTCCAATACGAAAGCTAATATAAAAATCAAGATTTTATAGCCTCCTTGTTTGTTTTTAATGGTTTGAATGACTCTGATACAGTAGTGATCTTGCTGATTATATTTAATGGCTTACTTTTCAGCCCTGAAACAGAGAGGGGGGAGTTCACTGAAGGTCTCATTTCACAGAGAAACAGTCTCAGATGCACTTTGTGACTCATTGCGAGAATCTCAGCTGACAGGACTAGGATATTTGTACAAGTTTGGAGACCTTGGCACAACAGTATTAGAATTTATATCAGAGAATCTAGTTACTAGGGCATGGCATACTAGGAAGGCTCCAATTTATAGGGCTGGGTCTTAGCTCCTGGAATATAAGGATGTAAGGGATGGATCTAATAATGGGAACTTGAAAAATAAGATTATGGTTTGGAAATTATTATTATTATTTTTTTAGATTTTATTTATTTATTTGACAGAGATCACAAATAGGCAGGGAGACAGGCGGGGGGGTGGGGAAGCAGGCTCCCCGCTGAGCAGAGAGCCTGATGCGGGGCTCGATCCCAGGACCCCAGGACCATGACCTGAGCCAAAGGCAGAGGCTCTAACCCACTGAGCCACCCAGGTGCCTCTGGAAATTATTTTTAAGATGATGATTAATATCACAGGATTTCTAAAATATACTCCTCCTCCCTTCCTTAGTCTCAGGAAAGGAATTAAATGAAGCAGAGATTAAATGAAAGTAAATGAATGTAGAAATGAGTCTTGGGGCGACTGGGTGGCTCAGTGGGTTAAGCTCCTGACTTCGGCTCAGGTCATGATCTCAGAGTCCAGGGATTGAGTCCTGCATCAGGCCCTTTGCTCAGTGGGGAACCTGTTTCCTCTCTCTCTCTCTCTCTCTCTCTCTGCCTACTTACAATCTTTCTCTGTCAAATAAATAAATAAAATCTTTAAAAAAAAAAAAAAGAAGAAATGAGTCTCAAAGGACTGACAATAATGTTTCCCGTAGTCATTCACTCTCCTGATGGCAACAGCTACCCAAAAGTCCTTTCTCTCATTCTGACCCTGTGATTTGAGTAGGTTTTCACCCTAGGCTCCAGGAACAGAGCAAACTGATAGTAACTCCGTCATTATATTCTATTATTATTTAAGGGGATAAAGGTAATAAACAACTTGAATGTATAAATAAAAGTGACAGGCTCTGAGGTAAACTATACTCCTTTCTTATAGCAGGGAATCAATCAATGGGTGTTCCTGGAGCATAAACTGAGAAGTGAAGGCACAAATATATTTCGTAAAAGATAGGAGGGAATTAGAGGGCTCTTTTAATTGAAGATTCACATCTTAAGTTCTGGGAAATTGTCAGATCTTTTATTATTTCCTCTGCTAAATCTTGTCTGATCCTTTCTTCAGTAAGACTTACATTAAATGGCTATCAGGTTCTCTGTGTCTGGTCCTGTTTCTTAGTTTTGTTCTTATATTTTTCATCTGAGCTTTTTAGTCCTGCAATTTATTGGATATTATTTTTCAGCCCTTCAACTGTACATTATCAACTCAATTTGGGAATAATATTGATCAAACGATAACTTTATTTTATTGGAGGAGAAAAATACATTTGGTGTGCCTGGCAGGAACCATCAAAAGTATTAGCCCGTGAATTCAGGAAATCACTTGGGAAAACAGACAACAAGGGGAGACTGTTATGGGCTCCATATTAATGACATTATAATGTGAAAACCACAGATAAATCACGCAATCAGGATTGGAAAACCCATTAGCTACCTTGTTTCACTTTTGAGATAAAGCATGGAAAGAATTTGGGAGAGGTCTTGGCACAAATAAAGGAAAAGATGACAAAAGGGTGAAATTGTGTTATAAAAAGGGTGAGAATGCTGAGCCCATCAGCTCAGAATATCTTGACGAAGGAGAATATCTTGACGAAGGAGTCCTGATATGTTAATAATTTTTATATTTGAAGCTTCCCTGTTCCATGTGGTAGGAGAGAAAACCCAGGAATGGAGATTTTAGTGATTTGTGAGCATTGGTTTGTATTACTGACAACCTTACCATCCTATTGTCTTGACGCCTCTTGCTATAAAATGAGGAACAGAGGAGAAAACAGGTATATGAGGAATTGAGCAGCAAAAAGTTTTTAAAATACATCGAAGAAGAAAGCATTTTGTGGTATGATAGTTTTTTTGTACATAGACGCCTATTTTAGCTGTTTCGTTTGAATGCAAACTTTTCCAGAATCGCTTTGAAAATATAAACCAGACTTTTCCCTTCAATCTCTTTGTTTTTTCTTCCTAAAAGTATCATTTTCCAGGCTAATTGTCTATTTATTCATCTTTGTGTTTGTATTATTGGCTTTTCTCCAATGACTGCTTATCCTTGCATGACCCTCATGTTTTTAATTAAAGAACAATGTTGATTATACAGGTAGCTTGGCCGAGGTTCCGCCTGCCAGCCATTACTACCTCTTCAGTGCAAGAGAGTTCGGAATTCCCTGTATGGGGAGGGGCAATGAAGGAAGAAAACAATTTCCAAGCATCCTTCCAGGTAGCATAGATGAGGAGTAGGCAGAAAGCTGACATCAGTTTTTACTCTCACCCATTCCTTCCAGGCAGATGCCAGTTACCTCTGGAGTTTTTTTCTTGGCTTTATTTGGGGTCAAACACCAATGGGGAATAAAGAGCCCAATCAGCACAACCTTTGGGAAATAATGTCTAAACCAGTCACTAGTCACGTAGATTGCCGCTCCCTTTCTGGCTTCGGCTTTGAGACGTTCTCTCTTAATTTACAGAGTTCTCATGCCCAACTCCCTTTTACTGTCAGTATGCTGGGCTGTAAGGAGGTGGATGAACAGAGTTCAACTATTATATCTATTCTATCTGATGAGTTTCAACTATTATATCTGTTCTATCTGATGAGTTTCATTAAGATAGGGAAACTTAGAAATTATTTTAACAGGTGCCTGGGTAGCTCAGTGGGTTAAGTGACTGCCTTCAGCTCAGGTCATGATCCCATGGTCCCAGGATCAAGTTCCACATCAGGCTTTCTGCTCAGTAGAGAGTCTGCTTCTCCCTCTGACCTTCTCCCCTCTCATGTTCTCTCTCTCTCTCTCTCTCTGTCACATACATAAATAAAATCTTTAAAAAAATTGTTTTAACTTCCCTGCATTTAAGGTATTTTAAACATACATACTTCATATATTTTTCTTTTTAATCAGTTGCTTTGATAAGGTAGTGGGGAAAAAAGCAGATTCGAGGTGGGGGGCTACAACCAAAATCATTCATTTTTGTCTCAGGCTCAGTTTCCTTATTTGCAGACTTACTTCACAGAGTTGTTTGGGAATTATATAAAGCAATAATTTGAATGTGTTTTCACTGGAAAATTATTTAATCTATAAATTGATGATAATACTAGCTCTTATTTCAGAGAGTTGTTATGAGGATTAAATTTATAAATTCATGTAAAGAGCTTAGAATAGTGTGTAGCTCACAGAAAGCACTAAAGACAACATCGATATTGTTATTCTGTTTTGTGAATAAACTGTAAAGATGAAAGTTATTTATTTAAGTATGAAAGAAGACTAAATAAGGAAGAAGAGAAATAATGGGAAAGTGGATAATCAGGAGACTAGATAATTTGTTTCCAAAATAAGCAGAAGTATGAAGTATGCTGATGTCCTATCAAACTGGGGCTATCCCAGAACAAAGGAAATATCCTCAATTTTGCAACATAAAGTTTGCTATCTTTTTTTTTTTTTTAAGATTTTTATTTATTTATTTAACAGACAGAAATCACAAGTAGGCAGAGAGGCAGGCAGAGAGAGAGGAAGGGAAGCAGGCTCCCTGCCGAGCAGAGAGCCCGATGCGGGGCTCGATCCCAGAACCCCGGGATCATGACCTGAGCCGAAGGCAGAGGCTTTAACCCACTGAGCCACCCAGGTGCCCTTAAAGTTTGCAATCTTAAAATATTGATGAAAGATCAGAGCTAGAATAAACACAGTAGAAAAACTGGGACTCAGTAACTGAATTTGTGGTATTGAAGGTGCTGTCTCTACTATTCTTTTATTCTTATTTCTACCAGTATTTTTCTTGAAAAGCAACAGGGGATTAAAATGTATGAAAAATTCCACATTTAGAGCACACTTTCCGTTTAATTTTAATTTCCTAGCAGCTCCTAAAGATATGGCTAAAGAGAAAGTTTAAGATGGTACAGCTGCCATGTTCACTTTGCATACAAAATGGAAACTAGCTTTAGAAAAACAATATCCAATTTTTATTGATGCCTTATCATCAGCACACATTATATGCCATATAGATGGCATATATATATATATACACACAACAAATGTGTATACACACACATACACACACACACATATATATATATATACTTTATGAGCTGATGTTTTAGCCTGAAGTCAAAATAAAAAATGGTAGTCCTCACTTAGGAGAAAAAAAATAAATAAATAACAGCACTCTAATACTGCAAAAACAGATGGTAAGTCTTATTTAGAATTGACTTAACACAGAATTTTGAACAACTCTTTTTGATTGTTGAAATTTGAATTCAGAAGCGATGTGTTTATTTTTAATTATCTATGCTGATATTACTTCTCTGATTCTAAATATCTAATTAACCTACCTAGATAATACTGATTTAAAAATGATTAACAATAGATGAGACTTGGAGGCTCAGTGGGTTAAAGCCTCTGCCTTTGGTTTAGGTCATGATCCTAGTGTCTTGGGATCAGGCTTTCTGCTCATCAGAGAGCCTGCTTCCCACCCACTCTCTCTGCCTGCCTCTCTTCCTACTTGTAATCTCTGTCTGTCAAATAAATAAATAAAATCTTTAAAGAAAAAAAAATGAACAAATGAGACTTTTATTTGAAAAAAAATCTTTTCATGATATTCCGTCATAGATGACTTGGGAAAACCCAAAATCCTATGTTCCTATTAAAGCCTCTTTTAAGATCTCAAGCTATTTCTTACTTTCTTTATCTCATTAATTCTTATAACTATCCTGTGTGAGAAACATGAAACTGGAGGATTTTAAAAAAACGATTTTTGAAACAGTCTGCATCAGACTGCATGACTTGATGACATTAAGTCAGATCAGTAAGTCTTTACAGATAAAACTGTGCAGCTGATCTGAGTGCTCCATGGCTGGGTGGCTCAGTAGGTTGAACATCGAACTCTTGGTTTGGGCTCTGGTCCTGACCTCAGGATTGTGAGATCAAGCCCCTAGCATCTGGCTCTGCACACTGAGCAGGGAAACTGCGTGAGATTCTCTCTCTCCCTCTGCCCACTCCATCTACCCCTGCTTGCACGCATGCTTTCTCTCTCTCTTTCTCTATGTGAATAAATAATTTTTTTAAAAAAATACTTTATTTATCTATTTGACAGGGAGTGAGAGAGAGCCTAAGCAGGGGGAGGAGAGGCAGACAGAGGGAGAAACAGGCTCCCTGCCGTGCCGAGCAAGGAGACTGTTGTGGGACTGGAGCCACCTCTCCAACCGACTGAGCCACCCAAGTGTCCCTGAATAAATAAAACCTCAAAACAAAACAAAAACAAAACCCTTGCAGCTGATTAGCAAAACTCAAATGACCCAAGTAGCAAGTGGGGCCAGCACTTTCCTTTATTTGTGCCTTCTTTCATTTCCCTCCCTCTCCTTCTTTCCCTCTTTCTTATTGCAATCTTCAGAAGGAAGTGGCTCCTGATTTTTAAGTAATATTTAAATAATATTTGAACAACAGCAGGTGCTAGATGGAAGAAAGTTAGATAACATTACAGTTTCATCTTCCTTCATATGTGATACGTTAATAAAAATTTTTGAGGAAGCAAATTTTTTCTTGTAAAACAAATGCACTTTTATGTACTCCAAATGATCTTAGGTAAAAAAATACTGATACAAACTTGAAAAAGTATGAACTCTGATGTATTTCTAGGTAGTCATGTATTAGATTTGTTTAAAGTGAGGTGCATATTTCCTTGAGATTTCTTATACTGAATGGAAAATGTAACCAAAGAAATGACAGTCTGAATTAAACCAAGGCTTACATTCCCGGATGCATGATTTCCATGAACTTCCTCCAAATAAATAAAGTATCTTTTCTAATTCCAGAAACCCTTTTCCTCATACTAGAAATATGATCTCTTTCGTTTGTTGACAAGAGGGGCTGCACAATAGAGAAAAAAAACAAAACAAAACAAAAATACCTCTACCATAATAATTAGGTGAGATTTCCTAAAAAATATCCATTCCATAAGATGACAAATTCCTTCAACATATAGGAAGAGAAAAATAAAAGAAGAAACCGGTATAAAAACTTCCTTTAAGCTATTATTTTATTTTTAAAAGAAGAAGGAAAAAAGAACTTGTACCATTTAAATTTTGCTGACCCTATCTTTATTATGGAAATTTCCACACTGTCATTTTGTTAAATATTTAAAACTGTAGTTATTTTTTGTAGGATGCAGTTTAGATAGTATATCTGTGTTAACTGATGATACACATGTACACACACACACACACACACACACACACATTTTGTATGCTTTGCTTCTGTTCTGATGACTTTTGGTGTGCCCATTTTGATGAACATCCTCTTTATTACTAAAAACGAACTGTTATGGAAAAAAAAAATCACAAGTCATTAGTGCTTATCTTGTAGCCCGGACAGACTCATGCTAGCTTTCCATGCTAGTGGATTATTTTAATTAGCATTTCTCCCATATTCTGAACCCACAGACAATTTCTTCTTTGTAACTCTTAGATAGCTACTGTGACATTGTTCTCTCTGCATTTACCAGTGTCCCAATGTTCTCCAGTTCATTATGATATCCTTCCAGTCAAATTTTACAAGCATACATATGGTTATTTCATAATGATGAAAAGCTGGTTTTTTTTAAGTGTAGAGTATGTCTCCCTGAGTTGCAGGCACCGAGACTTCATTATTTCTTGTAAAGTGCTTGTGATGTTGTTAATATTAGGCATGTCCCAAACTATGAAAGATTTTTATACATGCATACAAGCAGTCAATTACTGCCTTCCTGACCTTTCCTAGCCTCACCTGGGGCAACTTTTTTTCTCCTGCCCACGCTGACTTCATGAAACTTCCCAAAACACAGTACCACTTAATGAGCTTCTATGATAGTCTATCTCTTCCACACCCACAATGTACTGCATCCTTCCCCTTATTCTTGCTTCTCCCCTCTCCTAGTTCAGTTTATTTTAACTCAAGCAATATTACGTTTCATACGTACAGAAGGATTCTTTCAACTCTTCCAACCTCCCTCCCCTTTTTAAAACTTTCCTAATTACCCAGGGACGATGGGATGTCTTGCTCTCTAGATTTATAACTGTGCCCCAGAAAGTAATCAACCTTATGAGAAGCATAAGGGATAGCCACATTAATATATGTTTAAAAGACTAAAATGACCCAAATTTTAGGAAAATCTCATCAACAATTTCAGAAGCCTTTAACTGTACCCCCAAATTTCTACACAAACACTTCTCTGTCTTGTCTTAAAATATCCACATTGTCAGCATAAAGGTGAGTGTGTAAATAAATTGCTGTCAATACCTCAGTAAAGTTGTTGAAAATAATGAATACCTTCCTGTTAACATGATATTGTTTTACCAATTTGGTTTAAAAACCCGTAGTACACTAATTATGTCAGGTGGTTAGTAATATAGTGACATTTTTGGTATTCTAGAGAAGGTTGCGATCCCTAGGGTTTGAGTCCTAGCTTTGTAGCCTTAGCCTTGGGACACTGGGGAACTCACTTAAGCTTTCATTGTCCTGTTTCTCTCACATGCAACAAGCTATAATGTGGAGTTCAACAGAACTAGTTATAACCAGTCAAAATGGTATTTGTAAATAATAGACAGCATCCGGGGGCGCCTGGGTGGCTCAGTGGGTTAAAGCCTCTGCCTTCAGCTCAGGTCATGATCTCAGGGTCCTGGAATCAAGCCCCACATCGGGCTCTCTGCTCTGCAAGAAGCCTGCTTCCCCCTCCCTCTCTGCCTGCCTCTCTGCCTACTTGTGATCTCTGTCTGTCAAATAAATAAATAAATAAAAATTAAAAAAAAAAGACAGCATCCATACTTTTTATTTCAAAAGCTTATTAAGTAAATTAAGCTATCTTGGGTAGAAATGACAAACTCTAATGAGTTATACCAAATACCATTGTTTTTATAGGTTAGGTTGACCCTTGTTCATTTATTCCTATTCTACCTAATGGTGTCGTCTTTCCAAGACACACAGAGTGTCATGTAACTCGGCTACGTAATACTTGCCAACAACTCTTCTTTGTTAAGAGAATAGCATCCATATCCTGACATCCCAACTCAATTTCCATGAAGCCCTCAGCTGATATACCCTCTGATACATATTCAGCATGAAATAATTGGGGCTCCTTCATCCAGCATGAAATACTTGGGGCTCCTTCAAACACGCCACCCATGTTCAACTTCTAGGCCTTTGTTACGAGTGATTCATTTTGCCTGACGTTGTCACTTTGTCAGTCTTAACCAATCCTATTTATTCTTCAACTATCAGCCTCAATATCACCTCCAGTTGGAAAGGTTCCCTGCAGTTGGTTACACATCTCAAATTTACCTGTGTTTATACATTTTATGACACTGCATCAAGCTGTTAGTAAAGTTCTGTAACTGTGCCTAGATATCCTGAAAGCAAGGCTGATTTCTTGTTTATTACCTTAATCCAAGGGCATAGCAGTATCTGGTAGGCAGAGACCTTGTGCTCAAGCACAACGGGTAAGAGTATAGTCCCTGGAAACAGACTTTGGCTCAAATCTTAGCTCTACCACTTATTTGTTGCATCATTTGTGATTCACTTGGACTTTCTAAGACCCTATTTCTTTATAGATAAAGTGAGAATAACAATAGATGAAGGAGTTGTGCTAATTAATATCTCAGACTCAGGGCACAGTAGATATTAGCTATCCTGATGTGATGGTGATGATGATAATGATGAAAATAATAAATATTTGTTTAATAAATGGATAATTAAGTGAAATAAAATCACTACTATTAAAACTTGTTTCTATGGGATCAGGTTATCCAAATTCTAAATGACTTGTTCAAAACTAGTTCTTGGAACAGAGTACATTTAGTGAGGTCTAGTTATGACCATAGCGTTTATTTGGCAGGTCTCTTGGGAGGAACCAAATTTGATGGAGATGGGGAAGATGACAGTAATGAGATAAAAAAGAAACCAACTTTTATTCCTTAAGAAGTAAGCACCCTCTGTAACAGAACTCTGTTCGGTTATTATTGATCTAACACCAATTTTAGAGAAAGGTAGGAAAAGTGGGAAAGTTCTTTAGAGATGAAGAAAGCCAAGACTCTTCAAACCCAATATATAAGCCAGAGTCGTCAGCAGTTGAGAACACATTGTTTTAATTCTAAAAAGCAGATTAAATATACTTACGGAGAAAAATGTTAAAAGTCTATCAGTGAATTAATAAAAGATGAAAAAAGGTGGAAATCATTGTTTGAACAGTTTTAAGGGGACATTATATACCTCATATAGTGAATATTGAAACAAGTGAATTTATAACATTTTTAAAGTAAGGGGTTTAGGTTAAAAAGAACTTGAAAAAAAAAAAAAGGCCATTACAAATTGTGTTCTGTGTGAGAAGAGATCACAGCCCACAAGATCTTGAAGTATTTTTTTTTCCAACAGAAAGTATTTTCTGCCCTTCAGCTAACTATTGACTTAGGCAACAGGGAAAAAAAACAAGTGTACTGGATAATGGGAGATGCATTTTAAAAAAAATCATTAAAAAGATGATTATAGTCTGGTTAGCTGCTGAAGGTCCAAGTTGTGAAAAATTATAGATGTTAATGATGGTAATCATGACAGTTGAAAAGTATCTAAATAACAAAAAGGCAACACCATGTCGAAGTGTTATGATACAACTTGTAATGATTAGCAGAAAAGCACACTAATATGTTTGATGCAATATTTTGAAGGTCACTCGACTATCAACTTCCCATAATGCCATTCAATTAAATACACAATAAAAATCTAAGATTATTTATAGAAAGAATTTTGTAGCGCTTGTAGAATAGTATATTACAAATCCCGGCTGTATGTACAAGCAGAAACGCCTGATCTAATGCACCATTAAGCAACTGTAGCTGTGCTCTACATTTTTTAAACATTAAACTAATTATGATGAGGTCTGGCCTTACTATGTACTGCATATTTAATCTTTTTTAAGAGCCTATCAAATTGAATCACGAGATGCAACTTGTTTATGCTATAAGCAAACACATGCAATATTAACAATGTACGATATTCTGGCCTAATTAGAAAAAGTCCATGTTATCTTAAATACATTTAGGAGTATAAAACCACACAGTTCTAATTTGAACTTGCCATTTAATTATATTTTAAACTAATTTATATGACTTGAAATTGTTTTCTTTCTTTCTTTCTGTTTTTCCTCCTCTTTTTCTCTCTCTGCTACACAGAACATTTTTCCATTGACTCAGTTAAAACTAAATTCTACTAAAAATGAAAGAGAGAATAAGGACAGAGTGAAGCTTGAGGGAAGCGGAAGAGTGTTGGTAGAAACCACAGATAAGAAATCACTGAAATGTGATTATCAGATAGGGTTCTGTTTATTAAATCCGTGGCCCGAACTGAACCCTGCCAGGACCTTTTCCACTGTTCTTGATCTGGATTGTAGCCTCAAGTTCTATAAATGAGATCTACTTTTTCAGGAAAGAATATATTTTCAAAATTCCCTTTCTCTCTCTCTCTCTTTGGGGTATCATGCAGGGTATACAGGCAAAACCCTTGAATCTCTTAATATTGTCCTCAAACTTAGGAAGTCAAGTACTAAGGAAGGTACCTGAAGGCAACACTTAACAGTATAGGCGGGACTTCATGAACTTTCTGTTCTTCTGCCCACGAAAGCATTGACTCTGCTCTCTGCAACTTAATTTTCCAGCTTAACTTCAAGGATAATCTTTAAGGATTACAGAAAAATAAGATATACATAGAATCCTCAGAAATCAATAATCAAGTATAAATTTTCAAGTGGGAAGTTCAAACTTATTATTGAGCTAATTAAGTTTTTTTTTTTTTTTTAAATCAATAGCATGAAATCAAACAGTTGAATGTAAAACAATTTCTGGGCAAGGAAGAACCAATCACATCAGAATTTAATCTTTCAAAAAAATCCAAAAGAGGAAAACAATAAAGATTGTTTACCTTCACAAATTGTGACACCGTTTCCTGAAAATCCCATGTTACAGTAACAGGCTTCAACTCCATTGCGTATTTCACATTTTGCATTTGGAAGGCAAGGTGTCTTGGTGCAATTTTGAGTGTAGGAAGAATTCAGCAAAGTGGAAAAACCCACTAAGGAAAACAGAGAAATATGTTTTTAAAAAAAAGAAAGAAAGAAAAGAAAAAGAAAAGCTCACCCCTCACATTGTTGAGTTAGACTACAATGAACACAAAAACCTTTCTTTCTTTCCATCTAGATAAATGGATTATAAGAATTTCCCAAGGGAGTATTTACCTAAACAACAGCACAAGAGCAAGTAAGCAAAAAGATTAGCACTTTCTTCAATCTCTCTTTATCAAGTAAATCTCAACAAAGCTATAATGTAGTAAACAACGCAGCTCTATAAAGAAAACACTGTTCCTAGATCACTGGTCTCTTCACTCCAGAGGTGAGATGTTTTTAAAGGAAGCTGCATGATTGTAAAGCAATTTCCCTCCTCTGGGAATGATTCTGTAAAGAAATCAAGATGAATTGATTGTTTGGGTCTTTTCAAATTCAAATCTGTGTAATTTTAAGATGAAGAGCAACATATCAAAACATCCAGTAGGACAAATGTACTTAACTGTTTTTTTTTTTCTGTATTCCAATGTTCTTTTTAAATTCTCCCTTGCCCATCATAAAGTTTATACTATTTTTTTTTTCCGTTAGAGGAATTTAAGATAAACTCAGGATATTGGTCAAAAATGGATCTTTCCGAAACCAACACCATGCAAACGCACCCAACAAAATGAGGCACAAAAGAGAACACGACTTTATTTCAGAGTTACTGAAAACAAAGTTGAAAATGGTATTCTGTGGGCTGTTAGGAAAAGATAAGGAAAAGTCTACGCCGATCCTTTTTTTTATATTGTTGTCCCCTGTCTTCTCCAAGACACGCCTGTCTGAGCATGGACAGCCAGGAAATCATGCAAGTTAAGTGTTCGCAAAAACACTCATCAGAGATACACTGTTCTTATCGGGTAACCAGAGATTGTTAAACTTTCCATTCTAAATCCCGGCCTCGCATAGTCCCGTATAAACCTTCCCAACCAGAATTAATTCAGCTTCAGAGCTGTGATTTATCTTTCTGCGCAGCAGCCTCCAAATGGTATTTTAAACGAACCCAAAGTCTGGGCTGGCAGCCCCTCAAAATGCCAGGAAACCTCCCCCAGGTGTCATTGGTTTGGCTTTCCCAAATTTCTTGAGGGGAGATCAGAAGAAAAAAAAAAAAAAAAAGGTCACAGTCTGAGCCTGTGGGGACTTTGGGGGTTTTGTATTCAGGAATAAAAAGGTGACTTAGTCCCTGGGCCCTGAATATCGAATTACAGAGTTGAAAGGCCAAGAAGAAAAACATCCTGAGAAGTCCCGCGTCAATTCTCAGAAACCCGGCCCCAGGCACTGGACGCGCAAGCTGCACCTCGAGCAGACCCACCCCTGCAGGCCAGCTGCCCTCCCTACGCCGGCGCGGGGCGAGCACTCACCTAGGAGCGGGAGGAGTCTCATTGGCGGCGGCCGCGGAGCTGGCGGTGGCGGGAGTGCGGCTGGCAGTGCGGGTCGAGTACCGGGGACGCAGCTGGGCTGCAGCGCCAGGGTCCCGGCTCCGGCCCCCGTGACGCACAGCTTCCTCCGGACACTTTCCGGCCTCTTTTGTGTCAGCGCTCGGGTCAGGCCCTGAGTGTGCCGGTCACGTCCGCCTCCCCACTCCAACCCCTGGCCGGTTCCTCCAACCCGCCTTGACCTCACCCCCTGCCTCTGGACCACCTCAGCCCTCCGGCTGACCCTCTGAGGGCTCACTTTGCCCCCAGGCAGCAGCGCTGCCCTCAAACTTTGGGCTGGGTAGCCAAAACAAGGCAGAGGCCCACGGACTGTCTCACTGGAGAGTATCCAGAATTGCGAAGGCTTAGGGGTACTTCCTAGAGCCTAAATTCCAGGGGACGGAATTCTTTTATTTACTAATACCTTTCCAAAAAGAACCAAGGGCCCACAGGTAGGGTGAGCCCCAGCTGCAAACATTGGGAAGGCCCTTGGCAGTATGGGGCCCTCACCTTGTGGGGAATCAGGGTTTCAGAGCGCAGAATAAGGGTACACTCTATCTTGTCTACAGGTTCACATCGTGCTTCAAATGACTGAGGGAAAAACGAGCAAACCAAATAAGTACGTGCCTTTGTCAGAACTCATCAAGTTGGTGCATTTTATGGTGAGTAAATAAAGTTGATTCAACCTCAAGAAAGCTGATTTAAAGAAAAGGAATGACTGATGTTTGTGCGATCGAGGCAAGTGATTTTCCCTTTAAACAGTGGGGCATGTTTCGTGTACATTCTGTATAAATTGACAAACATTGATGGAGAATCTGCTTTGTATGGAGAGTGCACTCACAAAGATGAACAAGTCATGGCCCTCAGTGGGGCAGTAACAAAATCTGGTCACAGTGACACAAGTCACAATGATAACAGACTCTGGTATAGACATAGCTCCCTGGCTCTCCACTGCATTTCCCTAGACCCCTGTTAGCTTAACTTAATTCCCACAAAAAGCTCCTGAGAGTGGTACCACAATCCATGAAGGAAATGAAGAACAGATGTGGTATGTGACTTGCCCAGAGTCACACAGCTAGTCGATGTGACTGGACTGATTCAAACTCAATCTGTTTTGCTCCTCAGTCATTGCTCTTAGAAGCTCTCTGCTTAGAAGAGTGTTGCAAATATGAGCACTCACCAGTTGTTCAGGTATTGCTGTCCAGGGAGTCTGTAAAGGTGATTTAAATGTCCTAAGTGCCATGAAAAATAAGTTTGGGATTTTATTGTTGTTAATTGGTTTTCTTTTAAAGATTACTTTTTTTTCTTTTTTTTTGAACTAGACAGCGATTCAGTGAAAAAACTCTGGCAGCAGTTGGAATGAAGGATATTAAGGAGACATCAAAGGCAGGGAAGCCAGAATAGTTCAGGAAATAGACTACAAATGTTTGAACAAAGGTACGGGTATTTGGATGAAAAAAAAAAAGAGTGCAAAAAGGATTAAAGACAAATTGATATCTGATTGACTTGGTCAGGTTGAGAGACATGTCTGAAATAGAGAGTGTAAAGGTTTTCAAGTTGTATGAGTAGAGGAAGGTTGGAACCATTCACAAAATAGGAACAATAGAATAAGGGGTGCTTTGAAGAGAAAAAAGTAATGAAATCAGTCTTATAAAATTTGAGGTGTTCCAATGACCTGATTCCATTTATGAAGCTAGTTTTCCCAAAGTCATGGCATATATTCATCATATGGAGTCATTGAACATACTCAGCATTCAAAAGGCATTACTGTAAAAATAATGAAAAAACATTATTTTCCGAAACAAATTATAAATTGAAACACAGTATCTACTTTTAAAATCTTTGCCTTAAAATAGGTTATACCACATATCAGCCACACATGCTTGTTCTTTATGCTTAAGATAATAGAAGATGGGCAATTAAAAATATGTGTATATATATACATATATACACACACATATATACATGTAACATGTACATGTATATACACATATAATATCATTCTTCTCTATGTATCATTTTAAAATTAACAAAAATGAGTTAAAATTCAATTTAAAAAATATTTTCCAAACCTTCCTTTTGTTTGTGAATTTTTATAAAAAGCAAAATTTTCTTCATATATTTCTATCAAGAAAATATAGGACAGAATAAGGGTAAGCATGAAACATTTAATGATACAGTTTAAGACTGTCCTTTGTAAAAATAAAAATTACTTAGAAATTTATTTGAAGTAGTCTATTTTCTTAAGGAAGACAATTGAGTAATTTTAGACCCATTGTCTTTACGTTACTGAAAATGAAGCATTTATAATTTTCAATCCAAGCAAATATTTTAATGGTGAGAGAAAAGCATATTTTAAAAAAATATTTTCAAGGAAATACAGACCTTAAGTAATTGTTATATTTTTAAAAGTTAGACATGTCTCAGTGGTATCCAAGTGAAGATGATTGATAAAATTTTAAACTTAGAGTTTGATTTTGGCCTAAGTATAACATAATGGAAGTTAAGTCATCTTACACTGCCTACCCAATTAGTTTTAATACATTATTAGTATGAACCCTCATTCTGCAAATTCATGATTAGTTCTAGCTTGCGTTTGTCTATGAAGTGCCAAATTTAACAGGATTTCCTTGAAAGATTCTTGGTCAGGTTAAAGTTTGCGTAGAAAAGTATTCACTATGAAGACTTGGGTTTAGCTCTAACTTTTATCATCAGTGAATTCTTTAACCTCTTTGGGGAACAGCTCACCCTTTATAACATGAAAATAACAACATATGCCACATTACATCACTGTTGCTAAGATCATTCATATACATGTCAGAACTGTCAGGCATTCCTTACTTTTTACTACTTGCCACTTCAAAATATAGGCAATTAATGCACAATTGAAATAAAAACCTCCAAAGATGTATTTATGATGCCCACAGAGACTGGGATGAAGAATGTGTGCTGCTTCTAGACCTGTCTCGTGAGGTCTCTGTGACATTTTCTAATCCCTCCCTTATGGGTTAGCAGTGTGATTGGATGCAAAGTGCTTGACCAGCTCTGTGATGATATTCTACATATTGTCATTAAATGTCATTTGATCTTTCTCAACTTCAGGAGACTTTGTTGCTAATTTGTTAGTTTAGGTAGTTCCTCATTCTTTCATATTATCTCTGTTCCCATAGGATTCTCAATAGGATTACAATTTACGGAACAGATTTTTCCACCACAGGTTTTTTTTTTTAGTTAGTCCCAGCATTAACAAGACATACTTGGCAAAAGGACTATAAAAAGGTAAAAAAGGGAAAATTGAGTTATGTGTAAGGATGGGAAGATGGCAATGGCCTATGGCAAACATATGCAGTATTGAAACCAAGAAAAGCTTTACCAAAATAGGACATCATTTTGGTAATCCCCCCCACTGTAAGGGAGCTTCCAGGAATGGATAATGATTGATATTCACCAGGCGGATTTCTCAGATAAGAGTTCTTAACCTGGCATCTTAAAACTTGAAAGTAAGAAACATAGTTTAGCTCCTTTTAATGTTCCTTCTGTGACACCTCACAAGGTGATTTGAGAATGATAAGTATGTAATAAAAATATGTGCTCATTAAATGAATGAATAAATTCTTAAATGTCTAGAACAATGCACAGTAAAATTCATCACAAATGAAAATCTTTATTTTGGGAGATTAGCTAGAAATTGTTTATCTTGAAAATCTTTTAGGTTTCCAGGTACACTTCACGTATTGCAATATAATCTAAATATCTTGAATTTATATTTAAGGAAAGGCCAGAAAACCCTTAGTTATGTGTAGAGTAATTAGTGGTTCTCAAACAGGAGGGAAGTACAGCATTTTGTCTACTGTTAAACTGATGATCTCAAATAATCGGTACAGAGATGGTACAATTTTCAAACTCAGGTATCTGGAAACTTGTGTCTCTCTAATCCATACTGAGTCTATTTAATTTCTGTCAACATTTTATATGAAATATTAATTTTAATGTTTTAATATAAACCCATTTAGGCATTTTAATACCTTAACCCCATCATTATAAAACTCAAGGTAGTATTTAAAAGAAAGATTTAAATTGAGTTTCCAAAGCTCTGAATAACAGCACTTGACTGGCTTTATACTACTAATTTTTTTAGTGGGAGAGGGTACAAAAAAGCATCTGGTAATTTTTGATGTTGACTGGAAGGGAGGAGACCTGAGTTCCTTCCCAGCCTGGTCATTCAATTGTTTTGTGACCTTCAGAAAACTCACTAAATCCTTCCATTATTCTGTTTCACATTTGCAAATATCCCTGTTTTTTTTTTTATGATTCTTTCTCTCCTAGGATTCCTGTTCTTAAAGATTTATAGATTTATGTGTTATCACCAACACTTAGGAGCTGATATTTTTAGGCAAGGCATTAATTAAAAAAAAAAAGAAGGAAAATATGTGTATTATACTAATCGTTTTCACTGTAACTGACCTCTAAATATTTTATTAATGTATTTTTCTTTGTACTTTTTCCATGCTACAAAAATATTAAACTGACACTATTTTTCTTAAGAGGCTGCACTTTAAAAATAGAAACCATGCTAAAATTATCTTCTATTTAATACTGCTACACTTTTTAGCTCTGCTTTTAACATTTTGTAACATTGATTTATTCATAGTTGATTGCTCTTCTTCATTGGATTGTCCAAAATGATATCCTAAGAAGTTACAGAATCCATCAGGATGTGCAAGTAATTTAAATGATTTCTTTAGGTATGTAATACATCGTACTTCCCATTACATTTCATTTACTTTGTGTTCTTCGATCACTAGTTTATTATACCTTTTTACAATTCTCCACAACTGCTCAATTTTTTAGGAAAATTAAATATTGTAATTATGTGCTGTCAGTATATTTTAGCTGCTTGTTACTCACGATCATCCGTTATTATTAATATGCCTATTGAAGATACAAGTCTCTTGTTCAAATCTCCAGGGAACATCATTATTAACTTCCTACCACTTTGAGAGTTATCTTTTTATTCTTACTCTTTACTTTCTACTTTGTCACACATCTTTAATCTCAGACAAGATTTAACTTTCTTATTATAATGTTTTATTAATAGCCTTCTATGAGAAAAGATGGGTTTAAGAAAGAGAGAGCTATTTCAAACTCTAAGTAAAATTCATTAGCTTATCATTTGAATTTATCTCATTTAAAAAATTTTTTTATTAAAGGTGCATATCATGTCATGAGTTTTCACCATATTTCTATCTATAGCCATAAATGAATAAAAATAGTACTATCTTCAACCAATGGCTAATATAATGTTAGTTAAACAGAAATAATTAGACAAAGATAAAGGTAACCATATACTCCCCTGAAAGTCGTGATGACAAAAAGGTATCATGGATACATAACTCATGAATTAACTTTGTTAAACAAGGCCTAAAATACAGAGTTTAGTTCTCATGTGTCTAAAATTTATTCACAAGCTAATTGCATTACTTTCTCTTCCAAAATTTTTTTATATTTTAAATATTTTTATTTTTTTAAGTAATTTCTACATCCAATGTGGGACTCAAACTCAACCGAGATCAAGAGTCTCAAGCTGTACTGACTGAGCTAGCTAAGGTCCCCCCAAAATTCTTAAGTGATTGTTAATTTTCTAAATTTAATTTTACCAAGTACTACTACTGCTTTTTCTATTAACAATGACATTTTTGAATTGATATTTTAAAATAGATTTCTTTGTCATATCACATTATATAGATACATTTGTTTTATTCAATGACTTACAAGAAAATGATGAAAATCTAAAACAATGATCAGTTTCGGTGGTGATGCTAAAAATCTTTCTTTCTATGAATTAATTTCTGGAGAGGGAAAATGTATTAAAAATAATGTCTTTTGAAAGTGAATCTTGTTTGCGAAATGTAAGCAGAGTTTGATAAGGCACAAAGTATAATGATGTGGAGAAAATTCTCATATTATTTTATTTTTGTAACAAAGATAATTAATGAGCCCAGAACACTGGACAAAAGAAAAGTTGTTTTTTTTTCCCATTAGGAGATATTCAGGTATTTATAAGTGACTTTCTATTTATTTATTTATTTATTTATTTATTTATTTATTTATTTGGCAGACAGAGATTTCAAGTAGGCAGAGAGGCAGGCAGAGAGAGAAAGGAGGAAGCAGGCTCCCTGCTGAGCAGAGAGCCAGATGCGGGGCTCGCTCCCAGGACCCTGGGATCAAGACCTGAGCTGAAGACAGAGGCTTTAACCCACTGAGCCACCCAGGCGCCCCTATAAGTGACTTTCTTAATATAAATACATATATTTACAGTGAAAAGAATTCTAAACTATAATTATAATAAGATTGTTAGGTGTGAAATTGCTTAGCTGTGAAAGATAGAAGTTGTGGTTAAATTATTATCAACATAATCGACCCTTTTATCTTGAGGTTGAGATTTTATTTTAGTGTTTTCTCATTTTGTCTAATTAGATCAGAAGATAAAAATAAGGTTCTGATGTAAGCAGCTACCATTTTCCTTTATGTAGGTACTTTCTCTCTTAAAAAAAAAGCTACATATTGAACACTTTCCTAAGTAGTTTTTTATTTCTCTATTATTTTCTACTATTGACCATTTCCTTTTTATAATTATTCTTCATTTTACCTTTAATAATATCAGTGTTCTATTATTAGCAACGAATCTTCTTAATATGTCCCTCATTACCCTCATATTTGTGAGGATAAAAAAATTTTTATTTGTACGTGTAAGAGAGTACTTTTGAAAACTTCACAATGCATATCACTTTAAAATTGTGAATCCTCTCTTGGCTGCCTCTTTTGGTTTGTGAAGGTTGAAACTAATATGTATTGTTTATACGTTCAGTGCTAAGATTGTTAAGGTTGATGTGTACAATAGTTAAGTGAAATGTCTTGTTTACAGTGTCCGGTGGTCCATTACTATAGCATTAGAGAGGAACCATATGATTATGGTCTTAGAGGTTGCCCTGTAAATATACTAATTTTATTCCATTTCCCTACTATCCTTGTCAGTAGAATGGCTTTTTCTTTTTGTTTTATTTTTTCCTAGAGGACTTGTAAGGCTTTCAACAAAATGGATTAATTTTATACCTCTGTCATCATAAAATGTCCGACCTTAACAAAAAGTTCTCCTTGAATTTAAAGTGTGATACTTTCACTGTGCAAAATATGCACTGAGAGATATCAGGTCAAAATAATCTCTTATCAGAATTCTTAAAGCCTAGTTTCTTGGTTCATGTTGAGCGCTACATAGCACTAAAGAGGTTAAAACTATTGTAAAATAACTTGTCCAGATATAACTTTTAATGTATATTCTCTCTACCCATTAATCTGTTACAAAATATCAAATCACTCTAGCTCTGAATCATCTCCAAATTTTACCCAATAAAAGCAATCAGCTATACGATGGGTCTGATAATGGACTAAGATACTAGGAACAATAGAGTACCATATATTTTGGAAGTGTCCTGTTATATCTGGAAACTGAGTTCCAGTTCATATTTATTACAGTTCCACCCTTATTGGCTTCCAGTGGATTCATATGCCCAAGGGATGTAAAACTTCTTTATGTTCTAAAGCCAAAGAATTGCTTCATCTACTTGGCCTGATCTCTACACCAGGACAGGAAACTCAGTAGTGGCCATGCCAAGCTTTCCTCTCTTCCATGAGCCTTCAAACCAGTTGCAATGGCCTATTTCTCTCTTTAATCCTCAGAGACATTGTTTTATAGAGAATATTTTTTTTTCTTTTATGATTAAAAGAAACTATTCCAATTAGATGATTGGAATCGGATTGAAAGAAATATAGTGAATTAAAAAGAAAAGAATGAAACAAGCTTCCATTCTGACGGGCAATTCCTAAGATAAAGATTCTTAGCACTATTCCAGTAGAGCTCACCCTGAATTTCCCTTGATTACATCATAGAAAGCTTAGACCTTTCAAGAGAAAACACATACTGACAGGTTAGACTATCTACAATATCTATATAGAGGTAACTTTCCCACCCCCATTTAACAAAAATAACAAATAATTTAGATATTAATGTATTTCTCAATGCTGCTTTCACATGTAACATTAGATAACCTCTATTCATTCATTAATTCTCCAACCAATATTGTTGAGTGCCTACTATAGGTCTTATTCTCTGTGACACTGAGGTTCAAAACTGTAGCATGACAAACAGAAATACCCCTAAATCATCCTACAGGTTAATTCTGGGTTTCCTGGATAATGAACTAGCTTGGACTTGAAGATGCCCGTCTGCTTTCTTCATCAGTATCTAACCTGGCTTCCCACAGGACCACAAGGTGCCTAGGTACTTTCCTAGACAACTCTTGTCAACAGCTGATATCAAAATTCAGACTTCCGATCAACCAAATTAACCAATAATTTCTTTCTCCACAACTGAAAGGATTGTTGTCCTACTTACCCCACCAAAAAGGAAAGCAGGGCCCTACCCCCGGGAAGGTACGTCTGTACTTCATGTACAGCATAGAGGCCTAGACCAGAAGCTCTCTCCTGGGGAGGATGTATGCTTTCTTGTTTATTGCTGAGCATGCGCTTGTGGATTTACCTAGATAGGTGCTTTGCAGGACACACTGGGAGTTTGGATTCCAGTGAAGGGGACTTGGCCCTCTGTTGTCCCCTCTTATAAATAACCCTAAGAAAATACCTAAAAAGAGGGTAACAGACTCTTGGAAGCCAAATAATCTGAAATTAGGTACAAACTGGCTAACATCAGAGACTGTCGGGTTTTTTGGTTAAGCAGGGATAAATCAAACATTTAAGCCCAAGAAATAAATGTCAGTAGTGGTACAAGAATGTGGACTGTCATGAGGGTGTGGCCGGGATTGCTGGTTACCTCCCTAACAGATAATTTTCTTCTATCCTTCCTAATAATGGTACCCCGTACTTGAAGCTGTGAACTTGGCCTACCAAAATAAACATTTGCATTTTCTAAGCTATCTTGCTATTGGTATTAGTTGGTTCTAACTACTTTTTTAAAAATTATACTAAATTGTCTTTTTTTTCTCCAAATTCTGGGATTTTGTATAACCGGGTATTTGTGTACATGTAACTAAAGGAAAGCATCACTTTTACGAAGTTGTTTCTTTTTTTATTTTATTTTGTAAAACTAACATATAATGTATTATTTGTTTCAGGGGGCTAGGTTTGTGATTTCTGACTATTGAGATATAAACACAGCTTTGGATTTTGTTTGTTGAAACATTCTTTAAATAGAGTCATTTTTACTCCCCACTTCTTCTATCTTGTTGCTTAAGAACCAGTGGTCAAAATCAGAATGCTAGTAGTTATCTTGGGCTGGGAGAAAGAGATGCAGCCTGGCGATGGTGGAGCGATGAACCAGTTATCCCTGAGGACTGCAGAGCCAAGGCCACCTCCCAGAACTGGCCAAATTGGCGGCTCCTACTCTTTAATGTGAGAAACATAACCTCCTCTCCTATTTGAACCATTGTCATTTTGGGATTTACTCTTAAGCAAGCATACATAAACGTAATCCCAACTGACGATGTTTTCAGAACTATCGTTGCTGGATTTGAGAGAGCTGGGGATGAGGACAGTTTTGGGATATCAGGACAAAGGCATGGCTGCCAGGACAGTCTACAAGTGTTTTCTTTGTACCAACATAATGCTGGGCCTCTCCCTAATTTGCTTTTGACTCCCAGCTGGTAATGATCAGAGAATGTCAGCACAGGAAGTCAGAGGCTCTGGCAGGAAGTGACACTAGGGTAAGCCAGGGGGCCCTGAACTACAGGTTAGGGAATTAAATACACATATAAACACACACACACACACACACACACACACATATGAATATATACATAGATATGTATACATGTCTATATGATATATGTGTGTGTGTGTGTACATATTTCTATGGACACAAAGCAAATTTGAAAGTATAACTTCTTTTCATACCCAAGTATAACAAGAATATTCAAAATTAGAATCTTTATTTTCATATTAGTTTTTTTTCACTAACTTATTGAGTCCAGAAATTAAGACAAAGGGCAAATTAAGTGTTTTCTCAATATTTTTGATGGGGTATTAACTTCACTGTTATATCTCTCTTAATCCTAATTCTTTGAGCATTTGGGTTTATTGTAATAGATCCTCAAGTTGTAAATTAAATTAAAGAGATCCTCCTTGATTAAAATATGAATGCTACATGAAAGTACCTCAGTGTGGCAAGTCCAGATCCAAGTGATTTAACTCTGTGACTCTATCCTTTGTTTCACTTAGTCTATTAAAAATAATGACAAACCTTCAAGATTTCAAAGAAATCCATAAGGATTTTGTTCAATCAAAGGATTGCTGAAACATTTCTAGAGAGTCGACATGGTGACATTTATAGATTATGAAGACGGTCATTAAAAAATAAGATGGTATTTATCAGAGTAACATGAGAAAAAATCCCAGCATGCTATAAGTGATAATGGGAATTTTTATTAATTTATAGCTATCACACAGTGTTTTTGTAACACAGTCTTCGGCTTTGAGTGAAGCAAATGTGGCTTATCGATAAAGACTTTTGATTTCTAAGTAGTTGACATCTTAAGTGAAATACTTAGAACTAATAGCTTTATTAGTAAAATTGTCAGTTCTGGTTTTCCTCTCAAATGCAATTATGATAATGTTAGCTTGCTGGCATTGGTGGTTTTTCAAACGAAAGTGAAAAAAAAGGTAACAATTAGATCTTTACAAGAAGTCTCTGCAGTTTTTATCAAGCGCATTGTCTTGCTATACATCAACATTGTGCATGACCTTTTGTTTTACAATTCATATTATCTTAAGAATGTGTTGAAATTAAAAAGATTGATCAAAAAATAAATTTGGGGGAGGATGAAGACAAATTTGAGGTACACTTTCCAGTTATTAAAAATAGAGACTCAATATGTAGGTCTAATAAGGAACAAAGTAAGAATAATCTAAAGGTCTTTCCACATTCTGAGTGCACACTTGTAATGAGGACCACCATTTCCTGTGCTTTCTGATTGTTAATGGAATTTAACTTCTTCATTCTCTACATCTCCTTGACTTTATTTCTCTACTTTGATTCTTATAGCATCTGCCTCTGTGTTGCTTTTTTATGTAGAGTGCCCCACAGTAGGCAGCAAGTTCCCTCAAGGACAAATCCAGTCTGGTGCAGGCTGTAGATAAGTAGTTTTGAGTCCTAGCCTAGGCTTACTCATTGGTGCCCATTATGAAAGTTTATTAAGGGAATATTGTTATAACAACAATGCCTAGAATGCTTTGAACAAAGGTGGCCTAATACTGCAAATTCCCTGTGATTGTTAATTAGTTAAACAAATAAACAAAACAAAAACAAGAACTTAAACTGATTTGGAGAGCAATTTCTTAGTGTTTATCAACAGCCTTCAAAGTATTCTTACTTTTTGACTAAGCAGTTCCCATTCTTCATGTATATCCAAACAAAACAAAACAAAACAAAACAAAACCCAGAAAGAAATACCCTTAGATTTTTGATAAGTTTATGCAGAAGGTATTTACAGCCACTTTGTAGCATTCAAATACTGGAAACAATCTAAAAAGTCGACAGGAAGGAAATAATTAAAGAAACCACGCTGCAACTGGCCGATGTTATACGGTCTTATAAAATTAGTAATAGTAATAGCAGAGCAAAATGGGTATTTTGGTATTTTTTGGTTAATTTCAAGTGCTGATATAAGTACCTTTCTTTTAAAAAAAACATAAAACATAAAATAAAATGAGAGCAAATATATGATACATTCAAATGCAATAAATTATAACTGTTTTGTAAGTCATGGAGTAGAATTGTAAATTTATATTTTCTATTCAAATATTCATTAACATAATAAAGTGTTTTTGGTGTAAAAAATAATTATTTTGAAATATCTAAAGCAAAACGATATTTGATCTCTTTTGAAAAAGCACTGTTTTTACAAAGTGTCAATATTGTCAATGTTAACTCACAAGTATATTTTTGTGTAGATTGTTCCCTGTTGCTGAAGAAGCTCATTCTGACTCTGTACAAGTCAAGACAATGATGCAGAGACAGGCTATAAAATAAGTCCAAAGACTTTATTCTAAATCTTTCATCTTCAAATAATATAATCCTTAGTTGATAACTTTAAGAAAACCAAAGATTTTAGAGGGCTTTTTTTTTTTTCTGGCTCTACAAACTTTTTATTGATGGCAAGGTATATATTTTGTTTTTGGTACAATGAACAATTTCTTGGTTTGTCCTTTTATAAACTTTATCATGAATAAATGGAAATTTTGAGGCAGACTTAACTATATAACAATATCAATACTGTTATGTTTGTATTTCATTTATTTATAATGTCTTTGAAGTAGAGTAAGAATAGTTCTTGAAAAAGAGTTGCAAAATCACAACCCATTTGCCTATTTAGATTCACTGGCACAGAACTATCTAGGCTGAGAGATTAGTAGTTGATTTGTCTTTCACATTAATCAAATCATAGAGTTAGTGATTTTCATCTGAATAAAACAGTGATACAGATTTCAGATATTTTATTTTATTTTATTTATTTATTTTTTGTTAAAGATTTTACTTATTTATTTGACAGACAGATTACAAGCAGCCAGAGAGTGAGAGAGGTAAGCAGACTCCCTGCCCAGCAAGGAGCCTGATACCGGGCTCGATCCCAGGACCCTGGGATCATGACCTGAGCCAAAGGCAGAGGCTTTAACCCACTGAGTCACCTAGGCGCCCCAAGATTTCAGATATCTTAAATGCCATGGTGACATGATGCTAAAAAAAAAAAAAAAAAAAAAAGCAGACCAGTGTATTAATTTTTAAAAATAGCCTTGAATACTGAAATAACTTAACACCAGGGATATTGCAAACAATATTTTAAATGTTACCTATAAGGACTATTCAATGACAAGGAGGGTTAAAATGGTATAATTCCACGTAAAGACCAGAAAGATACAAAACTGCATACACAATAGTATTAACAATAATAAGTACTATGTGGTAATTGTTTTTAGGTGCCAGCCACTGTACATAAAGCCTCTAGTGGATATAAATTCATGCACATTTTGAGATGGCTCCGTGAACTAAATGCTCATTGCCTTTTTAGAAATAAAGATCTGAGGCTTAACAAGAATAGAATGTGTCGTGTGTCATCTGCTGGTGAGTGGCAGGGTCTGGGTCCCATCTGATAGCCCATGGTTTCACCTGTCATATCAATGTTGTGAAACTGATTTGCCAGCAATCCTTAAGAGATTTGTTTAGTGTTGCAAACTCAGCGTGTAGACACACACATGTAAACACCCACATAACTCTATACATAAATATGTAACTTTAAAGCATACCATATACTGACTTAGTCATCATTTTTAGCTTATGTCCTAATAATTGGGTATTGCATTTTGCTTCTTCCTGTCAGAGCAACAGGAAAACAAACTTCCTCTTTCCAGAAATGGTCTTAAGAAGTAGCCAAAGATCTTGGCCATTTTTTTGGTCAGGAAAACTTGAATATCAATTGTGAAAAATTTTTTACACAAAAATCACCTGGTATTCTACTAGATAAAACTGAAGTACATTCAACTTAATCTCATTTACTTACTGGGAGGTCTGCTTTCTGACTAACATCCTAGGTGTTATCACTGATCAAAATCAAACATGTTACAGGAAGCAAGTTGCTCAGTGAATGGAGGTCAGACATTACTAATATCTGGAGTTGCATTCTAAGGAAATTCCTGGCCCTATTCTCCGGCACTATTACTGCATAGCTCCCGTAGAGGCAAAATCATGGCAGGATCTTAGATGTTCTTAGAAAAACATTTGTTTCTTTGTGTCTTGAATATTTATTGAGCACCATTGTCTTGCAAGACAATGATGATGTAAGAGTAAAAAAGGTGAAGCCTGATGAAGCTTATGTCTTGTTTATTCTTGACAAGCGTAAATGCTATCACCATCACCTAGAACTACTTTCTTAGATATGCCATTGGAACGTCTAAATTAAACTTCCTCTCTTTTTCTCCTCTTCCTCTCAAACAAACAAAAAATCTGAAACCATGCTGACTTCTACATTTGAGCTAAGGACAATTCCATCTTAAATGTTACTTGAGACACAAACCTTAGGATCACCAATGACTTTTCTCTCTCACCCCACATCTAACCCATCAGCGAATTCTGTGAGCTCTGCCTTCAGAATCCATCTAGAATCATTTTTACTTCTCACTGCCACCACCATCATTACCATGGCCCAAGCCACCACCATCCCTCTCCTGGATTTCTCCATAAGTTTCTTTCCTTTTTTTTTTTTTTTTTTTAAGATTTTATTTATTCATTTGAGAAAGACAGAGCACAAGCAGTGGAAGAGGCAAAGGGAAAGGGAGAAGCAGACTCCCCACTGATCTGAGAACCTGACGTGGGCCTTGATCCCAGCACCTGGAGATCATGACCTGAGCCAAAGGCAGATGCTTAACCATCTGGGCCACCCAGGTGCCCCTCTCCATGTTTCTTGACTGGACTTTTTATTCTCACCTTTGGCCTTCACATAATCTGTACTCAGTACAGGAGCCAGAGTGATCGTTTCAAAATATTACTTGTATAAATGACACTCCTCAGCTCAAAACCATTACATGACAATCTATGTTCATTCAGAATTGAAGTCAAAATTCTTCCACTGACATATAGGGCCTTCCATGATCTGCACTAATTTTTACCCAGTGTTGCCCTCTATAGTTTCTTTCTCCCTTTCCACCAGTCAACTCTAGTAGCGCTGGCATCATTTGGGAATTTATTCTGAAGTCTCCCACCTGAAAATGTTTTCCTCTTAGTTTTCACATGGCTTTATCTATCTCTCAGCACTGACATATTGCTTATACACTTCAGGTTACTTGCTGAAACATTACCTTATAAATGAGACCTTTCTTGACAACTGAACAACAGCCCTAAATATATCACTCCTGTCCCTCCCTTCTCTTCTTTATTTTTCTCAACAACATTTGCTCCTCTTTGAGAAACTATGCATTTTAATTACTTATTTTGTTTATAGATTCTTCTAGTAGATGGTAAAAGCCATGAGAATAGAGACTTTGGTCTAATTTGAACTTTTTCTTATTGGACCCACTGCATGTGGGACAGTACCTGTTATAGAACCAATGCTCAATAAATATTTACTGAATGGTTACATCAATTAACCAATCATTAAATCCATCAAATTTGAACAGAAAATGAATAAAGACCCTGTGAATGGTTAAGAGAGAGAGACAAGATTATTGGTTTCTGGAGTTCACAGTCTGGGAGGAAAGATCATTAAATAAGCAATCATACTTATATGTAGATGTATATGTATATATAAAATATGTATAGAGATTTACAGGTATAGAAGCATGAATCAGGTGCACTGTAGAAAATGAAATACATTAGTTACCTTGTCAGGGCTGCCTCCTACAAATTTCTTCATATCAGGGACCAAGACACTTTCTGAAAGAGCACCTCACCTAATAGAACAGGGTTTCAGACAGACAATTTTTTTCCTATTAACAAAGTTATGAAACAGTCCACAAGACCACTCTTATTTCTGAGATCACCTGCAGACTTCAGGGGTTCCCTAGATCACCCTCAGTTTTGGTAATTCACTAAAAGGATTCACAGAACTCACTGAGAGCTCTAAACTCACAGTTATAGTTTATAAAGGATACAGACTAGAATCAGCCAAAGAGAAGAGAGACATGAGACAGTTCAAGAGGGTTTCCTATGTGCAACTTCTAGCTGTCCTCTCCCGAAGAAGTCAGGGATAGTGCTAACTCTTCCTAGCAATGGTATGAAAATATGCACAGAGATTTGTCCAACAGGAAGGTTCACACAAGCCTTAGTGTCCAGAAGATTTATTGGTGTTCAGTCCCAGAGAGATAGTTGGCTGCCTGTGTGACTGAATTTTCTCTCCAGTTTCTTTGGTTGTCACGCTGATGCTGCTTAACCTGAAGTCCTTACCATACATCCCATTGCTAACCATAAACTGTTTGATGTGGCCCAAGGCTTTCACATAAAAACAAAACAAAACACAACACAACAAAACAAAAAAACCCCTGTTTAATCAGCCAAGATCTTAGGGATTACCTCCCTGGAACCGAGGGCAAAGGTCAGACTTCTCTTTGAGCAAGGTAAAGTTCTTTACTCCACAAAATGCTCCATTTGTAAAAAGAACATTTTTCTTCTGTGTCTAGCATTTTTCCTGTTATTCAGATATTTTTCCTAGTCCAATGTCTCTGTCTGCCCAGACCTTGGGCATTTTCTACAAATACAACTTTCTTTACCTTGGGAGCTCCTTTTCATTTCACTCCATTCACATGTAAGAATGGGAGCAGTCATGTTTCTGTAGGTCCTGTCTTCCTGACCATAGTTGAGTGGAGGGTAGCATGATCCAATTAAAGACCTTTCTCAGAACTTTTAAAATTGGAAAAATGGAAAGACTAAAACTCTCCAATGCAAGCCAAAGTTATGAAACACAGGACTTCTGGTGGACAGATGATTCTAGTGGACACAGGGTCTGGAGCAAAATTATGTAGATGTGACTTAAGACTTTTTGACCCAGGAGCTGAGCATTCATTCCCATGCCTCAGTTTTTTCACCTTTAAAATGGGATAATAATAATGTATTGCCTCTAAGATTGTTACAAGGATCAGATGAATTACCTGCAAAGAAATTAGGACTTTCAGTAAGTCCTCTGTGTTAGCTCTTGTTATTGTTGCCAGGAGAGGGGGGTTTTTAGTAGACAAAAATAAGGACAGTATTCCCACATTGAAAACATCAAATCCAGATAATTTTGCAGATGAGTTTTATCAAATAACATATCCTTTTAATTAATCCTATGCAGAAATTTAGAGAATAAGAATAAACAGGCAGCATAGTCTATAAGCCCTGTATAACGTTGGAACTAAAATTAAGCAAGGATCATACCAAAAATATTATAGTCTAATACACCAATGTATAAAAAAGGACCATAGGGGCGCCTGGGTGGCTCAGTGGGTTAAGCCACTGCCTTCAGCTCAGGTCGTGATCTCAGGGTTCTGGGATCGAGTCCCACATTGGGCTCTCTGCTCAGCGGAGAGCCTGCTTCCCTTCCTCTCTCTCTGCGTGCCTCTCTTGTGATTTCTCTCTGTCAAATAAATAAATAAAATCTTTAAAAAAAAAAAAGGACCATAAAACTTCAGAATATCTTTAAGTAAATTTACCACATTAGCTGGCTAAAGGAGAAAAAAAAGAATAACACAATAGCCTCAATAGATACAGAAAAGAACCATTTGTTAAAATTCAATACTCATTCCTGATTTAAAAAAATATATATATATAATATAAAAATATGTTTACATTATAGCAATTTACATTATAGCAAATATCATTATTATCAGAAACATTAGGAATGCTTTTAAAATCAGGAAAAAAAGACTAACATAACTTATTTTCACTTCGTTGAAACATTATACTGAAAGCCCAACCAAAAGAGTAAGAAAAAGAAATACAATGCATTAGGATTGAAGAAAAAGAGCTTCTATTATATACATATTATTTTATAGCATATGCATTATGAGAAATAAAGATTGACAAAGTGACTAGATACTAGATCAATACATAAAAATTGATTGCATTTTGCCCCAATTAAAAATACTATTTACACTATCAACAAAAATCCCAGTATTCTAAAATGTATAATACAATTTGGGAGACCTTATATGGAGAATATTATGAAATTTTAGCATAAGTCTTCTTAGAAAATTTAAATAGAGCCATGAAATCCCGTCACTTCTCCATAAAAATGATTTATAGATTCAATTAAATTGGTAACAAAATCTCAAGAGTTTTAAAAAATCAACAATAAAGTTGTCTCAATTTTATTGGGACAAGTATAGATTGTCAACAAGTAAAAGCTTGACCATATCAAGTATTGGTATGGATATAGATCAAGGGAAATTTTATATTTTAGTGTATCCATTTAGGAAGAAAAAAAAAATCTACCCTTTAGCAATTTTACTCCTAGATGGATGTGTAATTGGAGAAACTCTTGCACATAAACCTTGGAAGACAGATTTAAAAATGTACAGAGCATCTCAGTTTGTAATACTAAAAACAAAAACCAAAATACTAAAAGCAACTACCTGAACAAGGAAGAAAACTGATAAATAAAATGAAGTGTAATCACATAATGGGATATTTTTCAGTAATGAAAATGAAATAAATTATTAAGTCTTGGACATGTAATGAGGAGAGGAAAAAAACCGAGTCACTGAAAGTGGCATAAAGTATGATGCCATTTTTATGAATCTCCCCAAAATATAAACTAACTTTCTGTGCAGGGATAGTGCTAAAACCTTAAAAAGCAAGGGAATCATACTAATAAATTCAGGATAGTATTTACTTCTGGGTGAGAGGCAAAAATAAGATACACAAAAGGCGTAGATAATATACATGTGTTGGTATCTCGTTATTTTTATGTTTTATAGTTTGTATATGCTTGCACATCATTTTTCTTCTGTATCAAATGTTTCTTCTTTAAAATAATGAATAAAAATTAAACCAAAAAATGAAGTTGTGTGTGAATGATGCTTACTGCAAATGAGAGAAGGTCTATATTCAAGAGTATTAAAAACATATCACGTAACTTATTTTTTCCTATGCTGTTGACCCCTGATGTTCCCCCTCTCTTTAAAACTCTTAGAGCATTTATCATAGTTCTATCCACTCAGCAGGCAACCAGTGAATATTAATTGATGGCAATTATGACATTTATGCTTATGTTAGTTTCCATTGTATTCTTCAGGCTGATGTTACTTGCACGATTTGTTCTCTCATTTAACTATCCTGGGGAGGTTGAATTGCAATGAGCCACACTGTTTTTCAGTTCGTGTCAATACAAGTTCCATGATTAATTACACGTAAAGAAGAACTTGCTTTAAGTTCAATAAATTACACATCTGACCTTTTTATTAGAGTCCGTATATTTTTAAAGTAAGCACCTTTAAACTAAGAATTACAATGTACTTTATGAATATTAACTCATTGGTTCCCATAAAATTTTAAGAGAGGTTTCTTTGGTTAGGTTTATTCCTAGGTATCTTATAGTTTTGGGTACAATTGTAAATGGGATTGACTCCTTAATTTCTCTTTCTTCAGTCTTGTTGTTGGTGTACAGAAATGCAACTGATTTCTGTGCATTGATTTTATATCCTGACACTTTACTGAATTCCTGTACAAGTTCTAGCAGTTTTGGAGTGGAGTCTTTTGGGTTTTCCACATATAGTATCATATCATCTGCGAAGAGTGATAGTTTGACTTCTTCTTTACCAATTTGGATGCCTTTAATTTCTTTTTGTTGTCTGATTGCTGAGGCTAGGACTTCTAGTACTATGTTGAATAGCAGTGGTGATAATGGACATCCCTGCCGTGTTCCTGACCTTAACGGAAAAGCTTTCAGTTTTTCTCCATTGAGAATGATATTTGCGGTGGGTTTTTCATAGATTGCTTTGATAATATTGAGGTATGTGCCCTCTATCCCCACACTTTGAAGAGTTTTGATCAGGAAGGGATGCTGTACTTTGTCAAATGCTTTTTCAGCATCTATTGAGAGTATCATATGGTTTTTGTTCTTTCTTTTATTAATGTGTTCTATCACATTGATTGATTTGGGGATGTTGAACCAACCCTGCAGCCCTGGAATAAATCCCACTTGATCGTGGTGAATAATCCTTTTAATGTCATCCAGATGGCCAACAGACACATGAAAAAGTGCTCCATGTCACTCGGCATCAGGGAAATACAAATCAAAACCACAATGAGATATCACCTCACACCAGTCAGAATGGCTAAAATTAACAAGTCAGGAAATGACAGATGCTGGCGAGGATGTGGAGAAAGGGGAACCCTCCTCCACTGTTGGTGGGAATGCAAGCTGGTGCAACCACTCTGGAAAACAGCATGGAGGTTCCTCAAAATGTTGAAAATAGAACTACCCTATGACCCAGCAATTGCACTACTGGGTATTTACCCTAAAGAAACAAACATAGTGATCCGAAGGGGCACGTGTACCCGAATGTTTATAGCAGCAATGTCTACAATAGCCAGACTATGGAAAGAACCTAGATGTCCATCAACAGATGAATGGATCAAGAAGATGTGGTATATATACACAATGGAATACTATGCAGCCATCAAAAGAAATGAAATCATGCCATTTGCGACGACGTGGATGGAACTAGAGCGTATCATGCTTAGTGAAATAAGTCAATCGGAGAAAGACAACTATCATATGATCTCCCTGATATGAGGACATGGAGAAGCAACATGGGGGGGTAGGGGGATAGGAGAAGAGTAAATGAAACAAGATGGGATTGGGAGGGAGACAAACCATAAATGACTCTTAATCTCACAAAACAAACTGGGGGTTGCTGGGGGGAGGTGGGATTGGGAGAGGGGGAGCGGGCTATGGACATTGGGGAGGGGAGGCGAACCATAAGAGACTATGTACTCTGAAAAACAACCTGAGGGTTTTGAAGGGTCAGGGGTGGGAGGTTGGGGGAACAGGTGGTGGGTAATGGGGAGGGCACGTTTTGCATGGAGCACTGGGTGTTGTGCAAAAAGAATGAATACTGTTACACTGAAAAAAATAAATAAAATGAAAATAAAAAAAAAATTTTAAGAGAGGTTGTTAAAATTACTATCCTAGCATAACTTTAAAGATACTAGTTTTTGTAAATGTGTAAAATGGAGGGAAATTAGCCATCAGTTGTCACAGGAGTGTTTTCAAGTATTTTTTAAAATACATTATTAATCCTTGCAAATACTTAGTTTGTACTCAGTTAAAACAGTGTTACCATTTCTTGACAAAGACATTTGATATGATTTTATGATAAGAAAATTTAGAAAGGGGCACCTGGGTGGTTCAGTGGGTTAAAGCCTCTGCCTTTGGCTCAGGTCATGTTCCCAGGGTCCTGGGATTGAGCCCTGCATCGGGCTCTCTGCTTGGCAGGGAGCCTGCTTCCTCCTCTCTCTCTCTGCCTGCCTCTCTGCCTACTTGTGATCTCTGTCAAATAAATAAATAAAATCTTCAAAAAAAAAAAAAGAAAATTTAGAAAGCACCATCACAGATTACTTTAAAATTAAAAATAAAATACTGAAATAATTACCTCTATAGCAACAAGGTGCTACACTCCTAGACTAATTGCCAACATTTCTTCCTAGGAGTTATACATCCACACCTAGTGTTTAAAAGCATGGGCTTTGGGGCACCTGGGTGGCTCAGTTGGTTAAGCAACTGCCTTCAGTTCAGGTCATGATCCCAGGGACCTGGGATCAAGCCCCGCATCAGGTTCTCCACTCAGCAGGAGCCTGCTTCTCCCTCTCCCACTCTCATGCTTCTGTTCCCTCTCTTACTCTGTCTCTCCATCAAAAAATAAATAAAATCTTAAAAAAAAAAAAAAGTAAAAGCATGGGCTTTGCATTCAGAAAGCCTGAGTTTCAGTCTCACTCTTGCTACTTACAAATTCTGTGATCTTGGGTAACTGAGTCTTGGTTTTATTGGGGAATATAAAGATCAGCTTCATAATTCTGCATTAGCCTCCTAGTTTTGCTGTGATCATTAAATGAGGTAATACATATCAAGCACACTTCTTGTATGTAGCAATTTCCAATAAACGGGAGCAATTTGCAGTCATTATTTCATAATAGACTGGCAAATACTACAGTAGAATTCTTCCAGCTGGTCTTCTGTTGATAATAGATTTGACTAATAAGGAAATAGAGAAGTAATTTTGGATATAAAATCTATACTTCTGGTATGAAATGAAATTTATCTCAAAGATTGTATTTAGGACCAAAGCTAGACAAAATTGTGAAATAGGCAAATTGGGTCTCTATTCTAACTTTACTTTCACTTTTTCCATTCTTTTGATTTGTCCCCTTGACTTGGTCCCCTGCTTCTAGTTCTCTTCAGAAATCACCCACCCTTCTCTACATTTTGCACAGTATTACATCATGCAATAATGTACATAGCATGTATTCTTACATTAGCTAACAATAGCTGAGCCAATGCAAGGATACTTAAGCTTTCTTATCAAGACACCAGGGAGTGAATCACTTAGGGTGAAATTATAGGACTAACTAGATCAGTGAAGGATAGATTCTTGCTTTGAGCTGTCTGTTCTATTTCCTGACTCTGATAAATTAACTAGCATATTTATCTATATCTAGATTTGACTCATGGATTCTCTAGACCACTTAGTAAATTTGTCAAAGGTACTATTATTATTTTTTTTGAAAATACAAATGTAACTGAATAATTGGACTGTGTTCAGTTCCATTGGCCCCCAATTTTTCTTTCTTATTTCTTCTTAGAGTGGCAATAAAACCGTACCATCTCTTAGCATCAGATCTTCTCAAAGTAACATACAAAGACTGAAAGAGGAAAGGTCTTCATGTGTCCATTTGCATGTTTCTCCTAAACTTTTTCAGAACCCCACTGCCTATAGTTTCTTGCTTAATACTGTCTAGAATCGCTTCGTGCTGTCATCCTAAAGTGACGCTGTTCAGAAGAATGGAAGTATCCTTTTCAGCGTGTGCAGAGGTTGGACTGGCTACTACTATGGGGAACATTATCTGTCCTGCCACCTTCTTATCTCTGTATCACCTGGCCTGGGCAGGATTTTCTCAGGATTTCCTACAGATTGAGGTATTTAGTTCACATTTCTGTCGTGGCACGTTAAACATATTTTTCTTATACCATGTCTACGCTGTATGCAAATCAAATGTTAACGGTCTTGTCAATAAATGTGAGCTCCTGAAAGCCTGGGCTGTGTCTTTCTCATTTCTTCACCCCCAGAGGAAGTTCTTCATGTCTAATGAAATGGATGAAAGACAGAGGGATGGAATGTTTCCTCTTGACCAAAAAAAGCATGTTTCTTCTGGAATTTTATCGTTTATCAGAATTTTTTATACATTTTTTATCTTTAGAGCTCTTCTTGAACACATGTCTCCTTAAAAATGACTTCCTGAATGTCGACTACTATTAA
The DNA here is from genome assembly GCF_922984935.1 of Meles meles. NCBI lineage: Eukaryota > Metazoa > Chordata > Mammalia > Carnivora > Mustelidae > Meles > Meles meles. The sequence goes on along the minus strand of NC_060066.1, from coordinate 150,398,190 downwards.
TAAGAACAATGAAATAGAATAAATAGAATTAGTAGAAAATTGCCTGCTGTTTAAGCATTTGGATCTTGAATTTAGACTTGAATTTATGTCTAAAATTCTTGAGCAGAAACAGTGGAACAGGCAGTGGGGAGAATCAGTACTTCCCACAAAAACAGCCAGGTTCTTTGAAAAAATGTCTGTGTACACACGCAGAGTGAAAAATGCGAGCAATTACTGACTAAATCAGAATTAAATTTCCTCCTCCCTAGATTTTACCTGACATATTCTGCTAACTGTTGTATTTTTTCACTTCATCTTTTAAGTGGTAGTTTAATTTCAAAATATTAAAATTATTAATGAAATGCTTCCCAGTTTTGTAGTCATATTTTTAAACTTGCTAACACTCTTTGCGATATATACTGTAGTTCAAATGTTGCCTCTTAAATCACTCTCTAGTTTCTGATACATTGCTGTGATAAAAGTGCTTGGTCTGGTGGGAAGAAGTGACTGTTCATTTGCTAATGTACCTCACATCTGTCATCTTTCACTCTTTAAATACTTTGTCACAGGACAGAGTATAAACCGTACAGAGCAGGTCTACGATGTATGTTTTCGTTTTCAGAGTCACTATCTATGATGTAATTTGGAATACTGGAATGATTAGATCAGTCTTTCTTTCCTATCACCACCAAAGAATAAGCTTGCTGACTATAGAAATGTCAACTTTCATATTCCCTGATAAAATGAGCACCATTTCCAGGATTTATTTTAGACTCAGATTGCAAGGGTGGGGGCTGATTCTTAGTGCCCATTTATATACACTTCTGTAATTCTTGGTGGTTGATAAGCATTACGTATTTTCTATGGACTTAGGAAAAGTGCATTTGCAGTAGGAAAAACTGTGAGAGGAAATTTGGGTGGTACCTTGTTAATTCAATTAGTTTGAGACTGAGAGTATGTAAAGGAAGGGAACAGATATCAACTTTTGAAAAAGGAATCTACAGTACCTAGCTTGATACTCAGAAATAATGTGCATTCAAGTGCATTTTTAATAAGTGCATGTTGGGAATGGATGGTATAACATTTTTTTTTTTTTCCAAAAGAAAACTTTGCTCCTCATATTGAAAAATACTTGGCAGGAAAATTCAAACAGGATATCTTTGTAAACACAATATATTCTCTTTTAATCTTTCTTTTTATGATGATAATGATGCAGCCAAAGGAAAAGATCTAAATAAGATGTCATGTGAGTTTAGAAACAGGAGCTCAGGAAATCACTTAAATATTGTCAAAAACTACACATTTATAGCACTTAATCTAGAAAGTATTGAAAAGTCAGGATGGAAGCATTTAAAAAATTATTTAAAGGTTGACTGTGATTAAAGAAATTGAAATATGTGTCTTTTGAAATATGCATGTAAGGGTATTTTTATTTTTATATCCCACTGAGAAATTTCTGTTTAGGCCAGATTCTACCCAGGCAGAAGTTTGAATGGTTGATGAACCATCTTCTTGAGGTTTTGAGGCATGATTTATAATATGTAGACTACCGGTTTTGAAAGTGGAATGTCGACACTTGCACTGTGAACCATTTTAGGAGGCAAAAACAGGGACTAATCAGATCTGACAAAAATTTAGCCAAAAAACAAAACCAAAAAGTTGAAAACTCTTTTTGAAACAAGATTTTATATAAATAACATCATTAATTATGAATCACTCCCAATTATATAGATGCTCTGAAGCCATAACAATAAGGAAATAATAAATATTATTCTTGCATCTTTGTATTGTCTTTTCAAGTCTACTTTTATATATGTTTATAGTATATTTAAGAGTGCAATTTGAATGGTATTTTATAAAAATATACACATATGGGGGAATACTAAAAAATGTAATGGATATATGACTCTAATAATAGATTTTTGGAGGCAACTGCTAGACTATAGAGGTTTGATGGAGTTTCAGAACCTGGGAGGGTTAAGGAACAGACACCAGGGAGCCTCAGAACTTCTTGAAATTGTATGCAAATCTAAGTGCATGTGTTGACTTACTTTTCTAAAGAAAGCCTGCAGAGCTGTCACGACATTATCATGGAAAACAGTGACTCATTTTCACTTAAAAACAACCACATGTTATCAATTCCTTATAGATTCAGCCTGAAAAATATTTAAATACATTGGAAACAAATATTTGGTATATACTAATGCGTTTGAGTAAATTTTTAATAAATTGGATTTATTGCAAAATAAATAAGGCCCCGTAGAGTGATATAGGTTGCAAAGACACATAATTACACCAATTGGCTGAAATGCATCAAAAAACAGGTGTGACAACTGATAGCTAAAATGATATTTAATAGAAATTCATATGGCAGAATTTCATTTTTTCTTTTCCATTTAGTCATCAAAAATATGTGATAGACAGTATAAAATGAAAACAGATGAAATGAATTTCCACATGGGTTCTGCCAAGTTTCATCTCCTCAGTGAGTCCCGAGGAAGTCCAGAATCCATTCCTGTGCGTGTGACTGGAATGTGCAGAATCTGTGAATTACTTTTTCATTCTGCCAACTGACAAACTGCTCGGTGTGCAGGAATAGGAGGCAATGGAAGACAAGTTTGTTTATTAGAGTATGAGGGTGGTTTTCCTTCCCCCCTCCCCCCTCTCCTTCCATTTCCCCTCCTTGTCTTCTTGCAGGTCTCCCTTCCTCTATTTCTTCTGGTTCACTTTGTAATTTAAAACATTATAATGCTCTCAAAAGTTTTATCCTGATATTTTATCCTGATATTTTATTTTCATAAATTGCATTTAAAAAAGGAGATATTAAAATGTGGTACATATGCTCACTATGTTGTGAGTTAAAGGACAATTTCACTTTACTAAAATAAGGAATGGAGTCCATCCAGGAGTAAATTTTAAAGTTGGACTAGAAAAATTTAATTTTTAGCAAACCATAGTGCTTCCTCAGTCTATATGCTAATAACCTTTGATATTTATATACAGATATTTTTGTTATTTCCTGTCAATCAGCCCAAAAGAGGAAATCTACAAGTTATCATAATCTTCCTATCTAATTGAGCTTAGTGGAAGAAGTAAATAGGTTTCACCGTGTCTTAATTTGTGGTATCCATTCAACTACTTGTATTTCATTCTAATATATTATTATTTTTTATTTTAATTTTTAATTTTTTATTTGACAGAGAGAAATCACAACTAGGCAGAGAGGCAGGCAGAGAGAGAGGAGGAGGCAGGCTCTCTGCGGAGCAGAGAGCCCGATGTGGGGCTCGATCCCAGGACCCTGGGATCATGACCGAGCCGAAGGCAGAGGCTTTAACCCACTGAGCCACCCAGGTGCCCCTAATATATTATTTTTAACAGGAAATCAGTACTAGGGATGAAAGAAAATTTTCAAGAGTTAACATTCAAATGTGTTTTACATATAAATGGTACACAACCTCTATCACTGTATTTCAAAATTTTTAAACTGCAGCAAAACTGATGACATTTTATAAAACATGGAAACTCAGGAATAGAGCTATAGATCATGTGCCTAAAATATTTATTTACCAGACATCTTAAAGCAACTTTAAGAAATGATTACTTTGTTTTGAATCAAAGAAATATTAATATAAAATATCAAAAACATTTGGTATTAATAGTATTAATAGTATGAATACCTTTCTAGTAAGTTAATTAATTTGTTTTATAATAAAATATGAATATGATTAAACTTGATTCTAATCAACTCTAGAGTTTTTATATTATTAGAATGATTTATTTACTCATATTTGAACTCAGAGAAAAAGGAATTCTTTTTTAAATTTTTTTTTTTTTTTAATTTATTTGACAGAGAGAGAGATCACAAGCAGGCAGAGAGGCAGGCAGAGAGAGAGGAAGAAGCAGGCTCCCCGCAGAGCAGAGAGCCCGACGCGGGGCCCGATCCCAGGACCCCGAGATCATGACCTGAGCCGAAGGCAGCGGCTCAATCCACTGAGCCACCCAGGCGCCCCGAAAAAGGAATTCTTTTAACTATTATAATAATTTTATGTATTTTGTGTTTCTGATATACTGTTTAAATGCAAGTGTAACTTGCTAAAGACAGGTGCCTAACACTTAAAAACTTAAACAATCATTTTCCCACTATTTGCTAAAAATATCTAATGAAGAATAAACAAGCAGGTTTGTTTCCTTACTTTTACATATTAATATAGGGAAGAGAACATTTCAATCTTTGTATATTTTAATCTAGCCTTTAACTCAAAGGAGATTTTATATTTAATAGAAATCAAAATGCTCAATGATTTTTTTTTCATTTTTGAATGTTTTATAAGAATCTTGAAAGACTCATTCTCTTGGATGAAAAAATTTGGATTTTAGCCCCAGTTGAGCATCGTGTGTTTCTATTCATGGTGCATTTAGCACTGGTTTTCTTACCTGCAAAATGGAGATAGTAGATTCTGTTGGCTCCCTCATAGCTTTTTTTCTGTTGGAGGGAGGTGGTTGAAGGTGGAGAGGATTATTTGAGATAATGGATATGAAATGTTTGACTTAAGAAGTACAATTTACCATTTGTATTGTTATGTTATTAGTGATTTATAAAACTATTGATTTCTGATTCTGACTGTTAATATGGAAATTTATTGCTGGGTAGAAATTTAGGGACCTAAAATCTAATCCATATATTATACAGATCAAGAAAAACTGAGTCCATGATTGGTTGAGTGACTAGATCTTAAAATTCTTGATTTGTTTCACTCACTTTATTATGAGGTATCAACTTTGTTGATTCATTATTTTATTGTTATCAACAGATTTCTCTTAAAATTCAATTCTCTGAAAAATCTAGACATTTATCTGGTTTTACTACTAAAAATTCATTAAGGTTCAATGAAAAAGTATCTGGTTAAATTGACCAAAAAAATACTAGTCATCACTATCAGCACAGTAATCCGTTATATTCATATAGAGCTTTGTTGGGCAGTGTACTTTACATTTATAACTTCAATCAGTCATCACAAAAATCGTACAAGATAGAAATTTTAGAGAGTCAATGCCTTGTTCAAAAATCCTTCACCCAGCAAATCTTTTTTATGATAAATTTACTGGTCTCCAACAACAACAACAAAAAAAAATTAGAAGCTGAGTAGTTTCAAAGAAAGTTCATTTAAAATGTTGAAACATTATTTTATAGGTACACCACAATATAATTAAAATGTGACTAATTCCTGCCCAGAATCCACTAGTGTCTTGTCTAACCTAATTTCCTGCAAGTTGTTCTTAATTCCTATCTATTCTCAGTTCCATAATGCATGCCCTTTTGGTCCAGGATTGGTCAGGATTATGGGTAGTTCCTAAAGAAAATTTTGGCACGGACGTGACATTATAAAAATGAAGATACTTTTTGACCTCACGGGAACCTAATCTTGGAAAAGGCTGGGAACTTGACACTTTCAGCTTTTATTCTTTTATTAAATTTAATACTAATATCATCCTATCAAATAGCCTGGGAAGATTTCTCTACTGTTGCATTTGAATGATGTTTTGTGAAGTGTTAGCATCAGAGCAAGTGGAGTGTTGTTATGAGAATTATATTAGTTCTTCTTGTGGTTTATTAGAACAACTGAAAAATTCTGCTGTCCTCTTTAATCCAGCATTGTGGATTTTTGCTACCAGGAATGGTTTTGGCTGTGTAATAAAAGATACACAGTCATTCTCCTCTATCCATGGGGGAAAGTGCCAAGCAAATGACAGGTATGACACTAAATAAATATTCACAGCATTTGAATCCTAAATGATTTATTTTTGAGTAGCAATCAAGTTATGTTGTCAAAAGAAATGTCATTCTGCAGTGATGAATTCTTAATCTTTGAGTCTTTTTAAATCCCTTCCCTTTCAACCTGAATTTTAACTTAAAAGAGATTTTTGAATAGGAATAAAAATGTGTTCAAATGTATTATCAGGGTCCAAGTTTTACATATGATTTTCTGAGCATAAGTTATTTTTAGAGATCAAAATGATGGTGGAAAATAATTTTCTCTTTCCTATAACAGAGTGAAGCAAAAATAAGATTATTATGATACCAGTAGTGTAACCTCATAACATTACATTATATTTAATTGCTTTGCTCAACTGTGAATAAGTTTTGGGGTTATGTTTAAGAAAATTGCTTAATTAATTCTTTAAACAAAACAACTATCTTTTTATAATATGATTTTTAAAACAGATTTTATTTATTTATTTCTTTGAGACAGAGCAAGCAAGTGAGAGAGCATGAGTCGGGGGAGAGGTAGAGGGAGAAGGAGAAACAGTGTCTCCACTGAGCACGGAACCCAGGACCCTGAGATCATGACCTGAGCCAAAGCCAGATGCTCAACCAAGTGAATTACCCATGTACCCCCTTTTTATATGAATTTTATAACTAATCATTTCATTAAAGAAACTATTTGAGATAGTAGACATTTAAAAAATTGGATATAATAACTTTATGAGGAACTATTTCATATTTATCTGTTGGAAGAACCAGATATATTTATGACAATAATTCAGTGGTTTGCTTTAGTCAATTTTCATGGTGTATCCAGTAAAGACAAATTATATTTTTATCATTTGCCTAGGTTATAGACTATATTTTTGTTTTGTTTTGCTTTTATAATACTTGGCTTCCTATCAGCTACTGAAGAATGAAGCAGAAAACATTTTTAGAGTAGTGTAAAATTTAGGTGTTCTTTATTAAAATATACTACTGTTACTTAAAGTTTCATTACTTTCAAAAATCAACACAATATATTTTTGAAGAGATTTCTGTAGAAATTACAATCTCTGAGTGGGCAAGAAAATGTTGCATATGGCAGTGTCTTAAATGGGAAAATCTCTTGTTGCAGAGATGTTTCTAAAAAAGAGCCACAGCTTGCATTTAGAAGTCTCTCAGACACAGCTGAGGATATTTTCAGAAATATATCATTCTTACAGTTCTGAGAAAGCGTTGTTACTTGTTCTTTGGAAGAGCTACCATCCCAACTCTAAATGGAATCAAACTCATCAAACTATTCATGGAGAACACGCACGCACACAAACAATTTAAAAACTTTAAATGCTGATCATCATCAAAAATATGTTCCGGAAAAACTATTGTTGAGTTATACAAAAACTCACGATCTTTTCTCTGGAATAAACTCTAGAAAGATAGGAACAATCTGACGATCTTAAAACACTTTGAGAAGCAGCAAGGGCAGACTATGTTAAAATTTGGGGTATAATTTATAGCAAGAACAAGGACAGATGGTATAATTTACTATATAATTATAATAACTTACGCTTGTATACTTCACTATGGTTTTCTTGCTTTGTTTCTCAATTAGGTGTCTCATGGCAGTGCTATATTTAAAAAAAAAAAAAAAAGCAGGGTTTTTTTTGCTTGTTTCAGATGAGGAAACTATATTCAAAACTTTGCCCAAGTGTCAAGCTGAACTTAAACTCCAAATCAGAACTGGGTATGTTTTTCCCTCATAGTACACTCACACACACTGTTCTCATTTCGCTTTCAAGTTCTTTCCACAGATAATGAGAATGAGCAGTGACCCCAGGTCTGTCTGGCCCTCTGTTCAGTGAGCAACCTGTGCTTGATCTCAGGGTCCTCATTTGTGAAGGAGGATTGAATCTCATGTTCTTCTTACGCACTTGCCACTCTCCCATCTAAAATGTGAAAATGATTTTCAACCCAGAATTCACACAACATATATGATCAAGGGAAATTGCAGATCCAAGATACAGGAGTCTCTAATATCTTCTAAAGGGCTTTATGTAAGTTAGAAGGTCATGGTCTTAAAGAATCACATTGCTCAAGCCTTAAAAAACAATGGAATAATGGAGTCATAAGATCTTGACTACTTGATAATCTTTTGAAAACTCTTGGAGAATGAGAGTTGCAAAATATTGAGGACAAATGACCTTACAGTCAAAATGAGATGTGGAAAACTCTTAGTTGGTTAATTCTGAGAAATATTGCTGGAGAGTTCATGTTTTGTGAGTATTTAGAAAAGAAGGCAGTGAAAAGGGACAAGCATGAATTCTTTACCAGTAGGCACGTTAAATGAACTTCTAAAAATTATGAGACTAGTCGATTAGTTTATGTGTGCATGTCACCATAGAAAAACTTTCTTGATATCCTGTGGTCAAGATGAAGAAATCAATACATGCTAGATCATAATCAGGTAGGTTGACTTTTAGGAGAATAAGCAATCCTAAAGAGTATTGACCGATAGTTCAAATTAGCCTGGTAAGTGATCTCTAATGATTGGCCATATGCTACTATGATTAGCACTTTTTTTTAGTATATATTTTTATCTATTACTTACAGATCTCATTTAATATTGCTATTATGTCTGTCAAAAATTCAGACTTATGCTAGACCTTCCATTTAATGAAGAAATAAATCTTTTAAAATATATCCTAGGCATTCTGACGAGTAGTTTTTGTTATTGAACCAGCATTTTCTTTTTAAAACAACCAATAAATTGTACTATCCTCATTTTTGCCTCCATATGGCTCCATGTCTGAAGACAAAGTTAGAAGTCTGTGAGATCTCTGATTAGTATTACTAAATTTTCTTATGGTATGAATGTGTTGTCACTAACCATGACTTTGATTTGGTAGTAAATTTACTGCTCCCCTCACCCCCAAAGCAAACAGAATATTCCATTTATTTGATTATAATTTCCCTTTCCTCCCTCTCAAAATGTCTATTTTTGATTTTGACCCCAACAAGTATTTAATTTTTTTAAAGAGATTTTGTTTTTTTTTATTTTATTTATTTCTCACAAAGCCAGCATATATTACTTTTAAGGATATCTGTGTGAATGTTTTACATAATGCTCAGCTCATGTGAATGTCCCATTGACTACCCTACTTTGCTATTTGTAGTATGAACCCAAAACAACAGTAAACTATAGCAAAGGCAGACATTTAAAATATTTTTAAAGGTAATAAATAACAAATACTCTAGTTTTAAACATGAAGTTTACTGGTCTAGCAAAACTTGTGCAACCCAATGATGTAACTTGACATCAACTTCGTCACTGTGGATTATCTTTGAATCTGTATATATAAAGTATATATTGTTTCTGAAATGTCCTTAATGTACAAAGGTATAAAAGTACAAGATCAGTATTAATTCTAGTTTATATTACCACATCTTTTGTTGCATGAGCTTCTATTTTAAGTGGCTTATCAAAATTAATGTGGTTCTCCTACCCAATGGCATTTATTTTGGTTATAAGATTAGAAATGTAAATTTGCAATAAAAGAAGAAAATAGGAAGCTGGTTTTAATGAATATTTTACACATGACTAATTAACAGAATCCCCTACAGGAATTTGGAAGTAATAAGGAATTGACTGAAAATAAATTAAAAATTAATAAAGGAGTCTCCAAACAACTTTGTTTATGAACATTTAACAGTTGCTTTCTTAGTTATGAATATTTCAAGCTGTTTTGTTATTCAGCATGTATTATTCTTGTAGAGTTCATAATTTTAGAGGTGATTAGACAAAAAGGGAGTAGCACACAAAACAAAATGTCTTAAAATGATAAAAACCCACCATGGGAAAAGTTCCTAATGGAAAAATAATGGCTTAATATTCATGGTTTTTGTCTAACAGTACCTGCAAAATGGAGTCTGATTCCATATAAGGATCAAAAACTTGAAAGGAGTAAAAGACAGCCCAGGAGATTGATTTCCATGAACAATGTAATTGCTTTCAGAGAAGCAACATTTGAGTAGGGAAAAAAAAATTCTGCTTTTTGTTGGCAAATGTTGGCAAATTAGTTTAAATGATATAGATTCATTCTTGTGTATAAATTTGTGAGAACATCTTTCAGAAATGTATATTATCAAATCATCTTTCTTCAAGTATACTTGGTATGAATTTATTCAGGCAGCTGAATTTTTATGGGCATTTTCCTTCCATGTTTGCAAACTAAAGGCATAAGTTGAGGAACTCTAGCTATGATACGTCAAAAGACAAATTTTTCAAATAACTTCAATTTCTTCCTAAAATTAAAATGGAAGAATCAAACAGATCTAGTGGCAATTATTCTTTCCACTTACCTTCTCTTGATGGAAACAACACTGAAGAACTTTCAATTGTGGACTGTACATAAAGGGTGAAATATGTTTGGAAAACATGCTGCATAAAATAAATTTGACTATACCTTTCAGAGATATACAAATTATCCGTTGTATTCATATGAACAGATAGCAGTTTGAATTGCTAAATTAACACAAAGATAATAAGTTCAAATATTGAGTAAAAAAGAAGCAGCTACAAAGTTATCTCAAGGATAAGTCATCAATCTCTTGCAATATTAAAATCTCTTAATATACTTAAAAATCAGCAGATGTACTAGAAATATTTCATTAGAAAAAATAGACATATGAGACTGGTGTAGCCCTGAGAGCATTTCAAAAGAAAGAATTTCTATTCCTGAAGTTAGATATATAAATATTCTTTAATATTTTCCCAAACCTGAAATGCAATAATAAAAATACCCCACTTTGTTTTGGTTATAATACTACAATATTTTAACAAAAGCAAATGTTTCCGATGTCACCTACAAATTCTAGAACCAAATTTAATTATAAGTGTTCTGATGTAAAGTGTTCTCATTACTATTAGTTCTACAATCAATCTGTCTACAAGATAAACATTTCACTTTCAAGAGGAAAAAAAGGACTACTACTTTGTATTGGTGATCAAAATCTGAATCACTGATGCCTTGTGTATTTCTTACTGTAATTTGGGATTTCAAGTATAGAGTGGATTTTTTTCCTGAAAGATAAAGAAGCAGAGAGACTTAAGTCAGCATGACATTCTGCTTCAGGTGAGTAGATTACATCTGATCAGAAATGGAAATACTGAAGGAATAGAGAGGAGAAAACCAAGAGAAACAAAGAGAGATGAGGGAAGGAGGGAAGGAATCTGGCCTTTACCTACTGGGAGTTGGAAGTTGTATGTGTTATATGCCAAGTTCTTTGGAAATAAATTCCTCAATACTACATAATTATACTTTGCTTAGATTTCTTCCTTTAGCCAAAACAGAATACAGCAGGAGATACAGTGCTTTCCCTGGTGATCTCAAGTCTTTCTCTACTTCTTATATCATCTCATCCTCCTCCTACTTCCCATTTTTCCCCTTCCCCTCCTATTCTTTCTTTCTCCTCTTTCTTCTTCCCCTCCTCGCCCCTCCTCCCCTTCTTCCTCCTTTCTCTTCCACCTCACTTCTTTCTGCTCTCCCTCCTCCTGGTCTCCACCATCTTCCTCCTTCTTCTTCTTTCTCTCTCATTCTTTTCCTTTGCCCTCCCAACCTCATTCTCATCATATTTTCACTGGTATATGCTTCAAACTCACAGAAGTAGATTTATAATTAAAACTCGAGAATAAACTTTGTCTTTTGAAATTAGCTGGCAATAATTATAGGCTCTGTATTCTTAGTAATATTACTATTAAGAATTGCTTTTAAAAGGCCAACACATCTTACTTGATTTTTGATCTTGTCATATGCAAAAAAATTAACTTTTATCAGCATATCAGTAACACGTGAATAAAACTTATATAAGAGCTAAGTAAAATTTGCTTCAAGAATATAGGTGGTTTCATGAGCGCCTGGGTGGCTCAGTTGGTTAAGCGACTGCCTTCAGCTCAGGCCATGATCCCAGAGTCCTGGGATCGAGTCCCACATCGGCTCCCTGCTCCTTGGAGAGTCTGCTTCTCCCTCTGACTTTCTCCCCTCTCATGCTCTCTCTCACTGTCTCTCTCTCAAATAAATAAAATCTTAAAAAAAAAAAAAAAAGAATATAGGTGGTTTCAGCAAGCAACCTGCTTCCTCCTCTCTCTCTGCCTTCTTCTCTGCCTACTTGCAATCTCTGTCTGTCAAATAAATAAATAAAATCTTAAAAAAAAAAAAAGAAGAAGAATGTAGGTGGTTCCAACTGAGTCGTTTAAATAATGGTTCTAAAGTTGAGTTCAAATATTCATTTTGACTGCAAAAATAGTTAATGATATAAGAATGTATTTACCTGCCAAATTTTTATTAGCAATAGTATTAGACATTCCAATTTTATCATTTATGGAGAAGTTTTGAGTATTGAAAGAACTTAGTTTTTGGTAATAGATACATAATGTAATCTAAAGTTAAAACAAAACAAAACAAAACAAACCAATAACCTGAAACTCTGGAATTGCAATTTTATTCAGCATTACTGTTGCTTTCTTGTTATTCCTTCCTTGAAAATTCATGCAGATCTGCAGGAGAGGGAATGGAACACCTGGGGTTACAATGCTTTTCTGGATTCCTAAGCAATCAACAAACAAATACAGACATGCAATTAAAGTTTAATTTATTTTAAAAGGTAAAAGTTAAAGATAATTTCTGATTCTAGAATGAGCTAAGGTCTATAAAATACCTTGGGGGTGTAATTCTTCACTTTTTTAAACTGTTTCAGGGAGTCTGTATAACAATGGGCAAGTAGCTTCTTCCTGAGTGTTTTAATGATATCCTTGTGCCCTGAGTTAATGATCCTTCTCAGTTAACAATATATCAAGGACCCTAGTGAACGAATGGTCTAAACACAGGCTTGGGAGTCAGGAAAATCGAATTTTGTTTTAATGCCACTCCTAAAGTGATTCTGTAATTCTGAGTAACTCAGTGAAGTTACAGTATCTTATTTCTTTAGTTCTCTCATGGGAAAAGCAATTGCTTGGATAATTTAAAACAATATCCTTTAAAAATTATCATAGAGTAATGGGACATAAAAGGATTGCATCAGTTTTCTGTGATTTTTCTGTAAAGAAACTACTGGAGAATTCCCAGTAAACTAACAGGAACTTCTTTGTCTTTATAATCTTGAAATTTCCTTTCCAGGTGGTGAGACTTAGGTACATGACCACTTATATTAGTCTCAAACGTACTGAAAAAGAGTTGAAAAATGAATGATTTTTCCTTTGCTTCCAACAACATCAAAGGCCAGGAAATAAAAAAGTAATTATTTTTCCAGGCAGCCTACTTCCGGGAAGGATGGCATTTGATGACAGGTGCTAACGATGATGGGAGATGTGTGTGTAAACTTTCCCATTCTGCCTGTAGGTGCTTGTTCCTAGAAAGCTACTATACCCCTAGCTGTACTTGTTTAAGAGAGTCTTTTAAAAAGTACTTGAACACCTTCCAACTAAACTATTTATAGACATACTATATTTAGCAAGAATTTACATGCTTATTTCATTTTAAACCCATTAAAGACATGGCTTAGTCTTAATTTACATATAATAGATAGCCATTTATGAAATGCTGTATTTTTAAAATTAAATTATGATGCTTTATAAAGCCAATAATAATCATCTTTCATTCATTTAAGGTATTACAGAACTTAAATAAGCAAATGACTTTCTTAGTGTCTGAAATATTTATATATGTGATATATAGCAGAGTTTTTGACAGAATAGTACTTGTTCAAAATTATGTTGCTTCTTACATTTTTGTTTTTGGTGAGGGTTGGATGTGGGAAGAAGAAGATGGTGATGTGATTGGAATTATTAACTCTACTTGAGAAGATAGTGTTGGTCTCCAAGCATTAGAATTCTTTCAAATCAAAAGCAAGTGATGACTTGGAAAACCCTTGCAGTCTGATTCTACATGGTAATTCTTTGAAGATTTTATGTATGTATGTATGTATGTATGTATGTATGTATGTATATATGTATTTATTTGAGAAAGAGAGTGGTAGAGACAGCATGTGAGTAGAGGGAGGGGCAGAGGGAGAGAGGGAGAATCCCAAGCAGACTCTGTGCCCTGACTGGAGCCCAATCCTGGGCTCTATCTCAGAACCCTGAGATCATGACTTGAGCTGAAATCAAGAGTCAGAGGCTTAACCAACTGAGCCACCCAAGTAACCCTACATGGTAGGTCTTTGCTTCAAAAATTTAAGTAATCATTGACACAATTAACTGAAAATAGCAAGTCATTTTGTGACAATTTAAGACACGAAGTATTTGGATTGCAAAAGTCAAAGTAACTCTTTAATCCTTTCACCAAGAAAGAATTCACAGTATTCTTTCACTAAGAAAATATTTGTAACTCATTCTACAGGTCAGAAAGTTTGTAGATTGTAGACATGCAGGAGTGAACAAGACAGTCAGGACTTCTGTTCTCCTGGAGCTCATTTTCTAGTAAGAGAGACATTAGATACTTAAATAAATAACCCAATAAATCAGTTAATATGGGCAGCAAGGAAAATAAAACCCAAGATGTGCATGGAAGTTTGACAGATGCTGCTAGTTGCTTATTCACTTTTCCTTCATTGCTGACAGAATATCACTGCTGCTCAAAGTGGCAAGAATTTTACCCGTTTAGGCATCCTTTGCATCTAATGGTGGTCATGACACTGTTCTGAACAGGACATAGAAAATCAAAAATAGAAAGTTTAAGAAGACTTCTGAAATTTCTGGGACAGTTTTGCTCTCCTTATACAGGTGTGCCCCTCCTTTGCCATTTATTTCTTAACTGGAAAGCAGAAGTGATGGATGGCTGATACGAGAAGCCATGTTGTGACCATGTGAGAAAGACAAGACAATGCCCTGAATTAACTTCACAGATTTGTCTCATGTGTGAGGAAAAATAAAGTCTTAATTCATTTAAGCTACACTTTGACTGAGTTTTCTGTTAGTTTCTGAGACAAATGTGATTCATACTTTCTACAGAAATGATGGACGGTGATTAATATATACTGGAAGGTTAGGGAAGGCATCACTGATACATTAAAGTAATAAGAAGTGGTCATGGCCATAAAAATGTAAAATATACGGAAAAGCATCCTAGGCAGAGGGAAGACCTAGTATGATCACATGTCAGTCTTGAGCTTGACCAATGTTGCCAAAGTGTCATGAATTATGATAACATTCTCTGTGATCATGAAGTAGATGGCTAGAATTTACTCCCTAGTAAGGCTTGGATGGAAATTGGGGTTGAGAAGGAGGTATGTAAAGCAACAATATGGAGACAGGTAATACATGGAGAAAGAGAGTGGTTATTTTTTTAGGGAAATATTGCTTAGTGTGGGTAACCAGGCCACGGATCAGAAGCTGATGAGCCAATCCTTTGCTGCATTTACACACAATATATACTATCCATTATTCTCCTACTTATGAACTGGTAAAGTATTTCCTATCATGTCAATAGGCAGGCAGTATTTGATTTATTTTATTTCTTCTAGTACAGAGTCAAATACACAATTTCCCATTTTAAAGTGGCCTCTATACCAGGAATTTTCTTTTAAATTTATTTATTGTACAGATGTATATTATAGTATGAGCACAAACAAATCTAATATCAAAAAATCTAAAAAACAAAGGTCAATATCTGAAATTTGAAAATCAGAATCGAAACCTAGAAATCCACTTGCAGTGAAACTGTTGGTATTGCTTTATTAATGAATGATAGGATATCAGGTTTCAACTACTACACTTTATACCCATGTGACTATATTCTTATTAAACCGGGTCTATATTTTTTGGATTCAGAGAAACGTAAATTCACAGAAAACCAAACATGAGTACTAGAGAGAATACCCAAATTGATGTAAAAAAATCTACTTGTGAGGATGTGGAAGAAATGGCAGGCTGTGTTTGGGAGGGGTTGTGCGTTACAGCAGTTAGCCTGATCTGATGGGAACACTGCACTATGAAACAAAATATAACCATCAAAGATACCCGGATTTTAAAAACAAGTCATCATGTGTTTTTTTCATGAACATTTATAAAACTTTGTTGAATTGTTAAACCTTGTAATCATTCATTTGCCAGAATTATTAGTTGGTGTTGAAGTTAAAATAAATGTTCTTTGCAAATTTAAACATTATATATTATTGTTTTGCTTTTCATATGAAAGTCTACTCCTTTTTCCATTTCCTGAAGTAAAATTGTTAAATACACTTAACCAAATGATTTATAAATGCAATTTGTTTTTAAATAAAAGTACAGTGGTACAATGATACAAATTATTATCACTAAAGCCTTTAATTAAAACCTAAAATATGCGTGTCACTGTTAAAGAAATTAAAATTTCCAGAGCCTTAGAAAGAAGACCTATTTGTTAAGGGGTCCTCAAGCAATGGTGTTTTTGATGATAAGACCTAAAACAGCTTCCCTCTGTCATTTTTTTTCTTTTCCTATTTAGCTTTTGAATCTTCCTTTCATGGACATTTTCTCTATTCTTTGTTTGGAAAAGCACCAAGGATGTATCTGCCTGGAAGGCAGGACCTTTTGCAAAAACTTAGGAAACTGAAAGGGTTGAGATGAAAATGTGGAGAGTTGTTCCTGAAACCTTGGCAGTAATTCCAAAAAGATAGGATTTTTTTTTTTTTAAAGAACCTTAAGGGATTTATCTTGAGGGATTTCATGCATTAAACTGTAGTATAAGAGGAACGATTTTGTAGGAACTCCTCAGGGGTGCAGTGTAACCAGCAGTATTAATAGGGACTTGATGCTACAAAAACCTGCAGGTAGTGAATGAGCAGCTGGAGAACAGTTTGACTCACAGATGCTTCCACATTGGTAGAGGCCTGTGGTGAAATTCATGGCTGTTTTACAAATAACAAATCCATTGCCATTCCAGCTGTTCATTCTCAAGCTGCAGATAATGGTGGAGGGTCCTTCTGCCAAGTGCCCCCAGAACTAACACAGAATTGCTTGTTGTAACCCAGGGCCCTTACTGGATAATAACTCTTCCTCAAGAGTCAGATCATTCATCTGTCAATATTGAAAGCCAAGGTTCTCATTTAACATCATAGTGAAACGGCGAACTACCTGGGATGCAAATAGGAACCTTTTCTTTTACTTAAATATCTGCCATACCCTCCATGTTTATCAGGTATTCTTCTTGAATATTTAAATATACGGAGATCCCCAGTCATCTCCAGCCTCATCCCTTGGTAATTTGTTAAGGCTTAGGGTTCAGCAGAGATTTTCTTCACTGAATAAAGCTGTGTGGAAACGTGGACTATGGCAGTTAAGTGAGTCCAGCAAGAAATAACCAAGCAGTATGAAAACCATTATGATGTTAAGGTTCTGGCGGCAATTCTGAATTATTCATTACCTTTCCCCCCTTTACGCAGCCGACATATGGTGCTGTGTGGGTGTTATTTTTATTAAGAACTGGAAAATTTTTACTAAAATACAGAGCTTGCTTTTGTTTTTATACCCTTTGCAAATAACTATGTTAACTTAAAAAAAAAATGCCTGGTCCATTATCAAAAGGTTAAGATATCTCAGTACTATCTATCATTTAGAAATTTTGGATTATTTCTTCTAAATAAAGGTAAGAAAAAGGAGAAGTTGGAGATCTGGAAAGGCTGGGTTGAGTCAGTGACTTGTAAAGCACAACTGTTCTACAAAATATTGTTAATTTTAAAAGGCTATAAACCATGCTAATGTTTGTGTTCATTCTCATGAAGAATATTTAAATATGACAAATTATAAAGGTGAAGATGGTTTTTAAATGTCATGAATAATTTTAAAAGCACATCCTATTGTTTCCTGCAATTGAACTTGCAAAAATTTATTTCTTTTCAAAACATTTATTACTTTAGTTTTACCCAAGTACTTACAGGTGCATTAATCAATGGATGTTATTACATGTATCTGGGAAGGCGATTCAATCATTTGAGGGTGACTTATTTTACTTGGGGTTAATTTGTAGGCAGCTCTAGAGCTACATGGCTTTAAGAAGTTACTGAAGGCGACAAAATGAAAATTAATAGCGTTAGCCTTGTATGGCTATATTACTTAGCCGAAATTGAACGAAGTAGAAATAGGAGGCCATTGCAATCTCCAAGATGGACTTGGCTTGAGGCATGTCAGTGTGTTTTGGGTTTTAGTGTCACCGCTGGAGGCTATTTTTATGCAAGCAGATCACTGGAAGCCCGTGAACCTAAAACATGTGAGTGAACCGATTTTCCTGGAAGCAATTGTTCACGATTGGCTGCATCTAGCAAGTAATTATGCATTAGCATTTTAAAATGCAGGTGCTTTGCCGATTTCAGGAGATATAAATGCATGTAATTTGTGTCTCATTGTCACTTTGTAGTTATTCCCATTTTACAGTTGAGGACATTTGCGGTCCAGAAGAGTTAAGGAGCCTACTCACATTCCTTGTTCCTTCTCAGGCATAGAAATAGGAAGATTAATGTGAGGGCCTTTGCAATGATCCAAGTTAGACATAATGAGGACTTGAGCAAAGAGTGTCTTACAGAAGACAAAAGATGGTGTGGAGATAAAAAATGCAAGCTTTGGTGACTGGAGGAATGGAATAGAATTAAGGATGAAACAGACTGATATCTCAAGTCATTGACTATGATTATAGGAATATAGAGAACATTTTTCTTTTTTCTTTTTTTTTTTTTTGACTTAACTGTTTGCTTTGGCATGAATTAGACTTACAGAGGAGTTGCAAAAATAGTATAGTTTCTGTATTCCCTTTCCCTAGCTTCCTCTAATTAACATCTTACATTGTGCAGTTATCAAAATTAAGAAATTTATATTGTTGCAATACGGCTAAGGAAACTATAAATACCATTCACAAATGTACGTAAGTGATAACCTCAGTTAATTATTTGAGTAAGTATCTTTCCATCCCCATCTCATTATTTTTGTTTGTAAAATAAAACACTAAAGAATGTTTAACAGAGTATAGATGTAAGGCGTCAGTTTGCAATTGATTGGATCTTACTGAGGAACACTCCATTTTTAAAACCTGAAGTCTCTATGGAGAGAATACCACGGTGACTCATTTTCTGGTCCTGCGATCTGATATATCCCAGCTTATTACATTTGATTGCAATGTTGGATACTGTGACCAGTTCGGCTCCGCTCAAGTCCATCTTTTCAAAAACTTTGGTAATTAGTTTAACAGAATTATTTCAGACTTCTGCTTCCAGCCAAGATGAAGTCACAGTGAGCAGGTTTACCCTTCTGCCTGCAATAACCGAAAACTGGATAAAATATACAAAACATTGCTTGTCAAGACACTGTGTCACTGTGTTTCATGAGAAGATCTGTTGACCTTCCACCCTACACCCTGCCTGTAGAACTGATTTCAGTATGGGCAGGCGGGGCAGGGAGCTTATCTTTCTTCATCTGTCTGGCAAATGCAAGTGGTGTTCCCATTTCCCTACCAGGATAGTATTAGGGGGTCTGGAGGCCAGCCGAGCCTCCATATCACACCCGGAAGCAAAGAGACTTAAGGAGGTGGTGCCGATAAAACTGGTCACCATCAGAATTTATATCCCTCTCCTCCATATTGATGGGGTCTGTGATCAAAGGAGCGAGACTGATACAAAGTGAATGTCAAGCAAAGCTTTATTTTGCGCCAGCACAGAAAATCAAACCGAACTGCTGTGGCCATCTCTTACAGAGACGGCCAACCACCCCCAGCCTCACAGACTAACTTTTGTAGAGCAAAGGCCATGTGGTTGAGCCTGGCCACACACAGGCGGCCAATGAGATTGCAACACACAGAGAAAGTTGCATAGTCATGCTAGGTCACACACGGGTGGCCAATTGAATTACGATTTACCCTATAGCAGCTGTTTGAACTAGCCTATCACTCTGGTCAGAACTGGCGCCCTACTTTGGCACCCAAAAGGCAGGGTTTACATTCTTTGGTGGTTAGGGAGATAGTATGCACTTTACTGATTGGACGTCTCCACCTGGCCTGACTAGTCCTTGTATTTGGGCTCTGTTATCAGGGACTGGTCCACCATATTTTACTGGTTTCCCAAACTTGCTTTCAAGTAAGTTCCCCTGGTGGGGGGCAGGGTCAGTTTAAGTTTTATTGCATAAACTACAAAATGGCTCTTTAACCGAGATGGAGTCCCTCTGGCTAAGTAGGCCCCTACAATATTAGTGGGAAGAGGAGCCTCCGCCCTACTTGGCATCAATAAAATGGAACGAGGTAGTATAGGGTGCTAATGAGTGTTTCCCTTTCTCCCAATCCCTGGTGTCATTAAGGCTCACTTAAGGAGAACTGAACTGCCTCGTCCATGATGCTGCACTAAGATACTGTGATCCAGTGGTCTGAAGCAGGGATTGCCACACTCCTGTTTCTATACAACACTCCCTCCCCACCCCACCCCAGCATGGTTGTTGAGAATCCACCTCAGGAGGCGTGAGAAAGTAGTAGAGGCAGGATTAGTTGAAACTCCACTTGCCCCACTTTCCTTCTCATGGTTTCTGGGGGTGGGGGTGATGGTGAAGAGGGCCAGTGTGGAGGTGAGCTTCTCCATCTACCACCCATCAAGCAGTTTTTGGCCTTGAGTCCTTGAGTCCTTTCCCACCTCCTTGGTGGTAGCTGAGACCAATGGAAAGCTGATCTACCCCTCTGCTCAGAGGTAATGAGGTGGTATGAACAGGTGTCCTATATTTAATGAGAAAGAACAGCAGGGTCAAGGGGGAGCTAACCTTCCAGCCCAGCTATGTGCCATGAGTGGTGGGAGTCAGGGTCCACTCGTGCAAGCGCCAGCCAGGCCTGTGGGAAGACGGTCACACACCCTCAACTGGCCTCGTGTGACACCTCACCTGGGGACTGCCTATGAAAACAAGTTAAATAAGATTTAGAGTCTCATAGGATAATGTCAATATTTCTAGAAAATAGTAAAAATATAAAACCGTTCTTCATACTAAGAACCAGGAAACCACTCCAGGAGAAAATACAACTGACAGATGCCAACATGGAGATGAATCAGATGTTGATGTTATCTGACAGGATTTTCAAAGTAGCCATCAAAAGGTGTTTCACCCAGCAACTATAAATTCTTTTGCACAAATGAAAAAATTGAAAAATATCAAGAAAGAAATACCTAGGTATTTATTCAAGCACATATCTGTATGAAGGTTTGTTCAAGAATATTTATAGCAACTTTATTTGTTCTGAGAAACCAGATGTCCTACAATCAGTGAAAGGATAAACAGATTATGGAATATTCATACAAAGGAATAATGCTTACAATAAAGGGAAAAAACTTTACATGCATGCAGTACCGTAGGTGAATCAAAATGATTAAACCGAGTAAGTAAAAAACAGACTACATATTTTATGATTACTTTTTTGTAAAGCCTTAGGAGATGCAAAATAACCTATGGTTTCAAAAAGCAGATTAGTGGTTATATGGGGAATGGCAGGGGCAGGACAGGAGGCAGGGATTACAAAGGAGCAGGAAGAAACCTTGTGAGAGGGGTGATATGTTCACTGTCTTGGTTGTGGTGATGGTTTCTCAGATCATAATGTCAAAACTTACTAAATTGTAACTTTAAGTATGTTCAGCGTATTAGTTCAAATTTGCCTCAGGAAAACTGTTTAAAACAAAAACAACCCTACACACTCCTTGTTTTGGGTTACTTACTGAATTGTATTTATTATCTCCCTGTACAGTTTAGAAAATGGAATCACTGAATTTTGCAAGGAAAAACTGCATATCAATGTTTCAGAGGTCACGAGAAAGATTTCCTGTTACAAAATCAGAAAGCTGCCTTCTCTTTCTGTAAGTCACAGACGTCACACTCTGTGCCCCAGATAATATATCTATAGTTTTTTTTTAAGATTTTTATTTATTTATTTGACAGACAGAGATCTCAAGTAGGCAGGCAGAGAGAGAGAGGAGGAAGCAGGCTCTCCACTGGAGGAAGCCCGATGCAGGGCTCTATCTTAGGACCCTGGGATCATGACCTGAGCCAAAGGCAGAGGCTTCAACCCACGGAGCCACCCAGGAGCCCCTCTATAGTTTTAATAAAGACATTAATTTTACCATTTGCCATGCTAATAGTGGGTGGATTAAATCAAAAGATAAGCTCAGGACATCTAAAACACTGTATCTAAACCAGAATAGGACTGCAGTCTAAGCGTTAAATTTTCTTTTCTGATAATTTAAAATATTACATGACCATGGCTGTAAACATAAAACAACTATTAAACCTTTCGAACATTTAGGATTTAAAAAGTCTGAGGGAAAATACTTACATTTACCAAGGGTTTCTTTGTCCTGAGTTTGTGCTAGTAACTTCAAGTGTATTATTTTATTTGACTCACAGAGAAATCTGAAGTAGATGCTATTATTGTTTACTGCAAAAAGCTGAGAATAAGACAGAATCAGAACTTCAGTCAAGTTAATAAAGATGGATTTAAAAAAATTTTTTTCAAGGCCTTTTGACTTCAGAATTTATCTGTCCTGCCAATAGATTTCCATCTTGCCAATAGTTTCTGTGAATGATACATATAAAGAGATATTTCACAGAATATATGTGTATATAGATTTATATATATACATTCCACAGTCAATTTAAATTTTTATTTTGTAACAATATTTGTGAATTTTCTTAATTTAACCGTGTTTAATATACACTCAAACTTATCTAATCACCTCTTAGATATAAAAAAGTAAAATAATAAATTGGATGGTAATTTCAACCACAATGCTCAGGATAACATTGAAAACAATGCAGCGACTGAGCTAAAAACAAAAGCAAAAAGCAACTTCACCCCCATATGTCTTCCTTTCGCATTTCAAACATTTAAGTTTATAAATAACAAAAATGTAGAGGATAAATAGAAAATCATGCAGATGGAAGGAAGGATCAAACTCCCTCTCTTCCTCCCTTCCTTTCTCTAAAACGAAAGCAAGTAGGACAGAAAAGAAGAGGAAACCAATTCCTTGAAATCATCTTGTGATTTCTGCGAAAGTCTGAAGGATCAGGCTTGGTATCTCATAAACCACAGCTCACTTGTGTGGAGATTCCTTTGAGATTCCCTTAATGTAGAAAACCACACTTTGGTTGAAATATTGTCTTTGTAGTTCTAAAAAAGCAGAAAGTACCCCAAATCACTTTTGAAGCTTTTAAAGGTTTCATTCTAAAAACCAACAATCTAAAGCTACAAAAAACCCCCAAACAAACACAAACCAACAAAGAAAACAAAACTTGCCCCAAGGAACTGAGTGTTTTTACAGTTCCCGTAGGCTTCATGATCATTAGAAAGGTTTCATTTCAAATGTTAGATTATGAAACTAAAACAAAACCACAAACCTTAGTGGGTTCTTGTAGTGTCTGGAATTTCTCTCAAACTGGAATTGAAATAGGAATGAAGTATTGAATGTGAAACAAAACAGAGACTGTAAAAAACGGTATTTTTTTTTAACCACTGTGAATTTTGGAATTGTTCTAACCAAATCTGATCTTCCCTATTTCAGTATTAATAAACAATGAATATACAATATGAAATTTTTATATTTGATTACAGGGCACTATGGAAGTAAACCCTGGAGAACAGAGTAATGGGTAATAATGAGTAAGAAAAAGCTTCCTAGAGGAATTAACAGGTGATGTTTAAATAAGTGTCAGCTACTTTCTCCAAGGAGGAAAAGTAATCTGAGGGTGGGGGGTGGGGAAAGCTCATGAAACTCATGATATTTGTGGGGATATTTGTGTAGCGTGGCTGAAGGGGAGGGTGAATGTGGGCAACAGGAGCAGACAACAGAAAAATGTGGAATAATATTTTGAAGACAGTTAAATAGTTCACTAAAAGGCTTTCTGCAGAACATTAATTTGACCAGCTGTGTGTTTTGGGGGGAAAAATCTATTTGAGGGACAGATTTGAGACAAGGAAGCCAGACAAGTTCTGAAAATATTTCAAGACAGACTGAGTGTTGGGTTTTGGAAATGTAGAGGAGGAAAAGAGTTTAAGAAGCAGAATCCGTACAACCTAATGACAATGGGTGAGCAGAAGGAGAGAAGGGGACAGTGGAGAATAATCCCCGGGATGACTGAGTATCAGTAGACGGACAGGCATTGCTTAGATTCTCAGGAAGTTTTGGGGGAAAGATTAAAAAGCTGAGTCTTGGACATTTTAAGTTTGATTAGCTTGTATGAGTATTAGAAAAAGTCTGGAAAGTCCTGAATACAGTTTATGATATAATAGGAAATGAGATAAAATGGTGAAACAAGAAAAATAAAACAAAATAGACATATTCTTTCCTCCCTGCGATTAGCTACCTATGGGAAAATACAGGGCAGACAATCATAAAAATTAGTGTTAGTGCTGCGTTAGTGTTGCATAGGGAAGTAGAACATGTAATAAGAAGTTCCATTGGATAGACTTAACCTAGCCTGAGGCACAGGGTCTCAGAACTTTTCACTGTGACAGTTACATCTAGTTTGGCCCTGGGGTGAATGGAAGTTGGCAAGGTGATGAAGGATGTGGGGATAGCATTGCACAGAGGTAGAAGCAACGTTGACATGTTCACAAAACAAAGATGGATGGACGACCAATCTCCCTGATGTTATAGAAACATGGACTGAGTTCTAGGAACTATGAGAAAACTTGGAGGGAATTCAAGAAGAAAGTGACATGATATAGAAATTTAGAGCTCAGAAATATTAACAGTCCAAGGTCATATGGGTAGAATTAGATTGTTAGAAAATATTTCCAGGACAGTAAGGTAAGATTCTCTCTCTCTCTCTCTTTTCTCTCTTTGTTTCAGAGAGAGAGAGCACACGGGGTAGGGGGAAGGACAGGGAGAGAGGGAAAGAGAGAATCTTAAGCAGGCTTCATGTTTGGCATGGAGCCTGTTGTGGAACTCAATCCCAAGACCCTGTGATCATGACCTGAGGCGAAGTTGAGTCAGACATTCAACAGACTGAGCCCCCAGGTGCCCCAGAATCTTTTTTTATAAGACAAAGTATATGGTAATCCATTTTACCCTGAGATGTAATGTTATGAGATGATAAAAATCCATCCAAGCAGAATATCAATAATAAACATATTAAATATTAATATCCATGATATCAATATTAATAACTACATGCACTAATAGTGATAGCTAATATTTATTGACTATAGAGAATTATGTTTGAATCTTGGTCTGACTACTTAATGGTGATGAGGTAGTTATCTAAATTCTTTAAGCTGTTAAAAATTTAGTTATTTTTGTTTTCAAAATAGGGATCTTAGAAGCAGCTTTGCCATGTGGTTGTGTGATATTAAATACTGTGTATAATAGGTAAAAAGTGCTTAGAAAGTGCCTGTTAACACAGGAAGAGCTCAGTATATGTCCTCTATAATTGTTGTTTTTAATGCATACGTATCCCTCAGAGAAGTTTACTCATTAGACTATCATTCAGTATCACCTCAATGTAATCTGGTTTATCCAGTTACTTCCCATCTTGAAATAAGACCAGAAGCAGAATCTTAGGTATTGCTGAGTAGATGGAGATGGTTGGCAATTGCTTCCTGTGTTGTCATGTGATGTGGTACGTGGAGTTCCACCGAGTTCAGGGTTACGGTGAAATTCACAGCATACATAGGCACGAAGAGTTTATACATTAGAAGGAGTCTGTACGTCATGGAGTCAAAGTGACCACCTGGTTCTCTGCAGCAGGGTCCTTAATTTTTATCCCTGGAAATATCCTCTTTGATACTAGAGACAATCAAAGAAAGAGGGGTGGACTTTGAACATTTATCTAACTCAGAGTTCAGAAAGGCTTAAAGAGACTGGAGTCCATTGAGTATATTCATATAACTCATCATTAGTCTTACATATGTTTTTTTCATATTTAATCCAGACAATAATCTCTCAAGGTGGAAATTATCATCCTCAATTATTCCTGATGAATCAGTGTCTCAGAAATGAGGAAGTTTCCCAGTGTCACACCATTGTAACTGCAAGATGCTCGATTTAAATCTGGTTTCTAAGGCCTCCTAATAAAGCACACATGTATACCAGTCCCTTTCATTTCTGGTTTCTGCTGGTTCCCATGCTGTCTCGTCTCCTTTTCCATACCACATTACTATGTATCCGATGCTGTCTTGATTCTTAATCCCTCCCTGGAGTACCATCACCATAAGAGTATATTTGTGTGTGTGAGGGGGATGGGCAGCAGGCTTAGCTAAAGTTCAAAGATTTGCAGATGTTTCAATAAAGCAGGCTAAAGTGATACCATTTTCAAATGTTCCTTGTCCATTTCCCCAACCAGAAACTCGTCACTAACTTGCTTGACTCAAAACCATGTTAGGCTCTTGGCTCTTCCTTTTCAGTCTCACTCCCCAGTTCCTGATATCTTTACCAACAGGTCAACTCAGCCTTGATTTTTCTTTTTCTTCTTTTTTCTTTTCTCCTCCAGAATATAGAAGCCATGTTCATCATGGTTTAAAAAAAAGTTATATTCCCAGGAGGAATTTGTCTTTTTCTATTTAAGACATATATAAAGCATTTGACTTAGCACAGAATAAAAGCTTGATTCTCAGTAGCTTTAAAAATTGTAGGGAAGAAGCTTAAGGATATTGACTAACAATGTATAATTCTAATCTTTCTACCACCCCTTTCTCCCACATATGAATACATGAGAAACTGAAGTGACCTTGTTATAGGGGAAAGTTTCAAGTGGCTCTAATTTACGCTACAAAAAGTTAATTATGTGAAAATTGAAGGTAGTCTTTTGTGCAATTTTACAAAAGATTATAATACCTGTTACTTGAATAGCACTTTGAAATGTAAAGATAATTTTCATATCTATTGCCATGTGTGAACTTTGGCCATTATTATCTTCAGTTGATTTTAATACCAAGGTAGAGCGAGGTGTTCATGATTGAACAGCTGGTAAGCAGTGGAGAAGGGTCAGGACACAGCTTGTGCCTTCTGGGCAGGTGTTCTTTCTTCCACATAATGTGGACCCAACCAGTGTTGGATGGAGTAGATTGTTGCAAATTTTCAATGAACTTGTAAAAGTGTCTAGCATAGTCTTTAAACCAGGAATAATCTAATAGATGAGATTTTTGTCCCATTTCTGTGAGGCTTTTTATTGAAAGGGTAAGGTTAATGTTGCATTGAATATATACACGGATGTTTGAGAAAACTGCTACTAACAGATTGATCAAAAGCTGTACTCAACATTTTAAAGGATTACCAAGAGAAAAGTATGTAAGGGAAGAGTGTCACCCCTAAAAACTAACCAGGTGTTTAACACTGCTTCCAGCATGATACCAAAAGGAAGAGGGAAGAAAAGGAGAGGGGAAAGAAGGCAGACTGGCCGGAGGATGGGAAGGGCTAGGAAATCTTTTGAACAGATGGAGGAGCAAAAGTGATCTTCCCGTTGAATCCTTGAATAATGGATTGACACGGGTAGGCAATGGACAGTCCAGAAGAGGAGAGGAATAAGACTGAAGATATGAATGCTGATGTTCACAAGGATATTCAGGAGGCAAGCAGAATTAATGTGAACTACATGTTAAGTAAATGTAAGCAAAATGAAGTCTGGAGTCATTGTGCAGCTCTTGATCCATATTTACCTTGTTCTCTCTGTTGTACACAGTATCTGTTTTCCCTCCTTGGGCTCCACAGATAATGTGGCTTCATTACCATGGATAATTCATTATCTACACTTCGGTACCTTCTGAGATAGTTTTGAGAAGTGACCTTCCAAGTGGAACTAATTTTAAAATGATCTAAATAAATCTCCTAGGATTCCACTTTTCAACAGTCACAAATACTTTGAGGTTTCATCTGTTCTTCTATAAATTCATTACAACCCAACTTTTCCCTTCCAAGAGAGTTTCTAAGCACTAACACTGTAGGATAATGACTACTTATGAAATTCTGATTGAGAGATAAAATTGCCATCAGAAGCGAACTTCCTGCTCACCAGACTTATGGGTATTTAAAATGTTTTCATTTATGTTGCTCACCCAACCAAATACATTCACATGGGTTCTAGAGAGACTTTCTGTAGCTGAAATAACACCCAGGCAAGGCTTTGCTACCAATAAAATATGTCGGGAATATCGCAGAAAGACTAACATTAAAGAGGTATAAAATGTAGGCTTTTCTAATACAATGACCTAATATGTTCCTATTACAAGTCTTCCTATTATTTAAACAGCTGAACTGGCAGCTTTAAGACCCTTTAAAAGTTAATAGTGGAATTTCAGTGAGACTCTTAAGTCCATATGTGTTTTAATGGATGTTTTAATTACAGAATTTTATACTGGTTCTTATATGTGTCTAGAATTATATGTTTATAACTGATCATATAAGTTACATTATTGTAAATCCTTATGTTTAACTTTTTGCCATTGAAATGGCGTTGTATTTCACCTTTGTTATTTTTCAGGATGTCTGTAATGTTTTTCAGTTGTACAATATACACTATTTTCACAGCTTTCTGAACTCACATAAAGAGTCCTTCCAAACACTATGAGGAAAGTGACTTGCCAAATCTTTTAAAAAAAAAATGGTCCCTTCTCTTCTCTTTCCTTTATGGACTCATGCTTTCCTTCTACTGCATTTTGGCTTGAAGGAAAAAAGAAAGCAATCTCTTTTAGAAATGTCTCAGCCATTTTACCAGAGTTTTCAACACATATTCATTTGGTATCTACTGCAAATAAAGCTGTATTTTCATAGCCTATTGACTTTAATGAAGTTGTTTGTACTTTTCATGTTCTGATTTTATTTTTTAGGGTTAAGCTAACATACATAATCATACTACTAAAGGTATGTGAAAAATCTGTAAGTGATTTTTCTTTTATTTTTCTCTCTTTCTCTTTTCCTTCTTCTGCTCCTTTCTTCCTTCCTTCTTGCCTTAAAATAACAGTTAATAACATGGATCCTATCATCTAAAATTTTATTTATCCAAGTATCTGCAACTCAGATCATGCACTTAATGGAAACACCTTTGATTCAATCTCCAGAAAATTTGAACCCTTTTATAATAGATAAAAGAAAAGAGTTTTAACATCAAAACCTGTAAAATAATCCATTTATTTAAAAAAGAAAGGCTCAGTTTATAGATTCTAATCATGATGCTTTTTATCAAAGACATTTAATAAGTGATGATCTCATGTCAATATAATTATAGGCATCATGCATCAGAAAAGCTGTGGTAACTACATGTAAGTAAGTACTGTAAGTGCATTTAGTCAGTGGCTATATTTTGAATTGTACAACATGCATTTTAACCTATGTGTGAAAAATGAACTATGTCTTTTTAGTCATATAGGACAAGGGCTAGAAACGATCTCTCATATAAGGAGAAACCAAAAGCTGCGATGGTGGAGAGTTTGGGCACGTTCATCAGGTGTTGAAGGAAAAAGTACTTACACTTTTGCAATCTAATTTTAGAGCATGAAAAAGAGAAAAAGAATATGTCCAAATTACTGTAAGTAAATTCGAAATCTAGTAATTGAGATTTAAGTCTTGATATGCTTGAAACCAGAGATGCATCTAGTTGGATTTATCATCCTCCAACAGATTTTTTAACAAAGAACTTAGATTTCCACTTACAAAAATAATAACAATAATCATAATTCTATAGAGAACATTGGGCTCTGGACTCTATTTCCTGCAAAATGATGTCACTATGATGCATCAGTATGCCAAGGAAAGAGTCAGTGGAGGGGGCAGGGAGATGTTGATGAAGAAGTTGCTGACTTAAACCTTATCAGCTTCTAAAGATTGTTTGGTCTCTTGTTCTGGTTCCTTCCTCAGGAAACTGAGATATGCATGGCTGCTTCTTAGATGAGTCATCACCAAACTGTGTTGTGGCATGGTAGGGAAGAAGTCTATGTCAGGACATCTGGGGCATGGAAGGACACTCCTGCATGCACAGTTGATTTGGTTCTACACATAATGAGGCTGAGGTCAGGGGCTCAAGCCCTGGTTGGACCAATTTACTCTTTTAGTGATCACCATCTGCATATCTAACCTGGGCCAGCCAGGTGTTTTGCACATGAGAGACTGAACAAGTTACTATATGCAAAATAACACAAAAATTCCTCTTAGTCTTGGAAGAACAACTCAAATGTACTATTCTCACTTTATTGGCGCCAATTTCATTTATTACGGAAACCTGATCAGACTCCTTAGAAAACTAAAGTCATTTTTCACATGGAATTATCATTTTCAATAAAATAAGTATTCTTAAAATCATGTTGTTAAACTTGTTCTCAAAGTAGTGGCTTGTGGCCCTAATTTCAGATGGGTAGGTGTGATAATAATTAATACTTTCTCCACATAAACTACTACTTTGAATTAGATGAAATTAAATACCAAAAGGCTAAAATAACAGTCTTTAAGACCATCAATGACCTTTAGAAATAGTTTAGACACCTCTTGCGGAATTGTAATATTGGTGAAATTCCATTATTAAAATATATTAAAAGATTGGATTTATCTCTGGGGAGATTATATAGTAGATATATGTTATGTAAATAATATTTGTATTTTCTTTTGGGAAATTACTCTTTCACTCTTAGTCCACATCTTTATGTAGGATATCCTCACTTCTGAGATCTAGGAGAAGCCACAGGTTTTATGCCTGACCACTAAAGTATCCTTTTTTTTTTTTTTTGAGAAAAAAACCAGTAACACTTTTTTTTTGAGAATTATTGAAAAGAGGGATTTTCCTCTGCCATGGAGAGCAGGATGGAATGTGGAAAATGCCAGGACCACTAGGAGGAAAGTACTTACCTGAAAACCAAGCTAACATGGAGAAAAGCATGGTCCTGGTTGGAGGGGATGGTAAGAGGGCAAAAACAAAAACAAAAGGTCCTGATGACTTTTTGAGCCCCTGGATACAACCATATATGAAGGTAGACTTTGGGACTTCAGCGTTTTATGAAGTCAATAATTTCCAGTCTCTTTTTAGTGCTCCACTCTATTTGATTATATGTCTATAACTTTCAAACTTCAAAAAGCTAATTAATAGAAATAAGAATCAGAATCAGAACTTTGAGTTAATGTAACAGATGTTTATTGAACACCTGCTTTGGGCTTTAGACTTAATCATTCAGCTCTGGTTTTATAGAATCTGATACAATAATATTTTCATATTCTATATGATGTAAATTATAGTGATATGTAGAAAAGTGGAAAGGATGATAAAATGTACATTCATTTAAATAACATAAAAAGTAACATCTCCAAGCAAAAGGAACATGCACATTGATTTTCCTTCTATTTTTCTAACAATAGTTGTGCCATTTTTGTTTAAAGACCTATAATTCTAACAAGGGCAGATAGGTGTTTTAAAATGACAATGTAAAATTACACATGAATATTGACATAATGAGTCTGGAGGGCTGGATGCTTTGTAAAAAATATCTTTTGTAGCACTGATCTGCCATGTCGGCCAAGCTTGAATGAAGCAGCAAGCTCAGTGAACTCAATCACATGGAATATAACATCTATTGCAAACAGATTACATATCATTATTGGTACCTTTGTATTTGATTGATTTTTATTATGTTGTATGAGTGGATAGGTTAGTTCTTAGAGATGGAGGTCACACTATAGAAAATAACATTTTTATTTAAGAAACACATAATGTAATGTCCTTGGTGTGGTTTAATCATACGGTATCAACATACTCTGTAAATTACAATGGGTCACTAACGTTGAAGACATGAAGATGAAATATCAAAACCACTCCAGGGCACTTGGGTGGCTCAGTTGGTTAAGTGTCTGCCTTCAGATCAAGTTGCGATCCCAGAGTCCTGGGATTGAGCCCTGAATTGGTCTCCCTGCTCAGTGGGAAGTCTGATTCTCCCTCTCCTTCTGGCCCTCCCCTCTGCTCTCTCTCTCTCTCTCTCTCCCTCTTAAATTAAAAACAAAACAAAACAAAAAAACCCCCACTCTAATTTGAGGAGGAAATACAACTATTTTCATTATGAAACATTAGCATCCAAATAACTTAAAAAAAAAGAGGGAACTTCAATTTAATTTCTCCTTTCTATATTGGCTTCTAAAATACATCAAATTTGATGAAAACCGTAAACTCTAATATCATTAAGAGATGAGGTACCGTGCTAAAGGGTGAGTGGCTAGACTAAAAGTTGAGTATACTTTTGATACTGCCTTTTGTGTTGTTATTCTTTCCTCAAGGTCTCCTATGAATGAGAACACTTAATAGAGAATAAAGTGGCATTTTTTTGTCTCTTCCTTCCATCTTTTACATTATGACATTATGTCACGTTTCCATTCAAACTTTCCCTGTCAACTTGAATAGTTAGTAATGCAGAAGGTTCTTTTATGTGGCTGCTGGTGGGAGGAGTAGGGTCATAATTCAGATGTTATGTTTTCCTTCGGGTCAGTGCACAACTTTCTTTCCTATCTAACAAACAAATGATGACTCTAGATCAGAGGGATCAAGATCAAACTCAAACACCCTAAATGGATGGGTTTCCTTTTTCCTCTCACAAAAGAGGAAATGCCACTTCCCACCCCTTCCTCTGAAAATGCATGACCTGCTCTTCTCCTCCTGGGAGTTGCTGAGAAACAGGGGGGACACAACAGATAGCTCATCTATCTGGCCATGGTGTTTTCTACACCTAAATTAACATGCCTCTTGACCTCAGTGATAATCCTTAAAGGAAGATTTAAATCTATTTCCTCAGGGTCCAAATTGAGAGATTTTTGTCTAGAATAAATTTAAGAGCCCTAATGACAAAAAGAAATTGTTTATACACAAACCAATGAAAAACAACAACAAAACCTTAGAAAGAGAATGACCTTTTGTCTGATACAAGACAAAAAAAAGTGTGTGCATGTGTGTGTGCATGTGTGTGTGCATGTGTGTGTGTGTGTGTGTGTGTGAGAGAGAGAGAGAGAGGGAGGGAGAGAGAGGGAAAGAGAGAGAGAGTCTTGATTCCTTTTTATCTTTTGATAGGTGGATGATTGCCGAGGACAGCAATTGTAGTATTAAAAAACTGTCTCCTCAGCCATGTCATATATGGCTAACTAACTTGAATCATTAGTTTAAACACAAATCTGAGTCCCATTGTTGTTTTTTCTCCACTTTGTTTCATGATAGTAGGAGCACGACCATAACAATGACAGCTCATTATTTCATGTGAAATAAAGCCTTCTCATTTCTTTAAACACCAATCATCATCCCCACAAAAATGAAAACTAACTACACTAAAAGCAACTCAAAGAACAAAGGGCAGACATCTCTGATGCACAATTTAGAAATAGAAACCAATTTGGAATCTGACAAATCTGAAGTTGCCTCGAAGTTTCCCATTTGAATGCCAGAAGCTCTTCATTTTTAAGAAGGGAGAAGAGGAACCATGAGTATTCCATGAGGCAGAGTTATCAAAACCCGTGGTTCATGCTGTGCACATGCAAAAATGTTAGTTCTTTCTAATATCATTTGAAAATACTTTTGAAAGTCTCCTATGTGCCAGACACAAAGCCTAGCAGGCGGGTAAGACAGCTAAGGATGTGGTCCACTCGGAGTGACTGGTTTCCGCAAAGCCTGGCCTGGGGGGGGCACCACCAACTGCTGGGGAACTGTAGCAATGGCGCCTGTTCTTCTCTTCTAAGTGAAGACTTTCCTCAAGGCTCTGTTCTCCACACTCTTCTTTCTCACATTTTTTTCCTTCTGTTAAACTTGTTTATTCTTATCTCAACTCATTTCCCCCCCCCCTTTTTTTTTTAAAGACTTTATGTATTTATTTGACAGAAATCACAAGTAGGCAGAGAGGCAGGCACAGAGAGAGCAGGGGGCAGGCTCCCTGCCTAGCAGAGAGCCTGACGTGGGGCTCGATCCCATGACCCTGGGATCATGACCTGAGCTGAAGGCAGAGGTTTTAACCCACTGAGCCACCCAGGTGCCCCTCTGGAGCTCATTTCCAAACCAAAACTGGAGTTTCTTCCAACTCTCAAAAGCAACTCCATGAGATTATGGATCCTGTAATTGGAATAAAGAAATAGGAAGTCATCTTCATCTCTGCCCAGAGTGGTTCCTTCTGACACCGAGATTTTGCTAAGGACTATAGCATGCATGCCATTCCCCCAGTTAGACAGTTATAAGAAGCGAGAGAAGTATGGCTCAGTGTTTAAGAGCAAGCTTTATGGGGGAAGGCTACTTAGATCCATCCCAGCTGTGATTGGAATAATAAAGTAACTTAACACCTTAATCCCATGTTGCTGTGGTATGGATGAATTTTTATAGTTAATAGTACTATATTATTGCTGAGAGAGTGGACCTTGAAAGTTGTCATCGCATGTAAAAAAATTATGATGATTTATGGTGAGGGATGTTATTGTTATGATTGCTTTTCAATACCTACAAATATTGAATCATTATGCTGTATGCCTGAAATTATATGATGGTACCTGCTTATATCTCAATATTGAGATATAACTCAATGCACTTAGGATATAACTAAGATATATGTATCTTGATATATATATCAAGATATAACTTGACATATAACTCATGCACTTAGGATAGTGCATGGCATATAGTTAGCAAGGTAAAGACAGTTCATGTTGCAGTAAACACATTTATTTGCTGTTCTTTTAAGTATACACTCAGTATTTGTGCCAGGATGGAATTAGGTTCCTATCCCTTATATTTCTGCCTGTTTGATCACCTGATGATCGTGAAATTCTAATCATCATTCTCAAACACCCAACAACCTGCTGACAGCTATATCTAACAGATAGATAAGGTTTTTTCTTCTTTACCCTCAACATATTTAATAATTCCCATGTTTTCCGGACACCTGAGTGGTTCATAAAGTTAAGCGTCTGCCTTTGGCCCAGGTCATGATCGCAGGGTCCTGGGATTGAGTCCCACATCGGTCTCCTTGCTCAGTGGAGAGCCTGCTTTTCCCTCTCCCTTTTCCTGCGAGTCCCTCTGCTTGTGTGTTCTCTCTACCTGATATCAATCAATCAATCAATCAATAAACTTTAAAAAGTAATTCCTGTGTTTACTGCTTCATGGTTGTAATATTGTTTGTATACTCAATTAGTAGATCTTAAGGTTGAGAAACTTTCTTACTTGTTTTTGAATCATCAAAATATGTTGTTTTGAATCCTCAAAACAACATTTTTTCATTGTAGGGACTGGATTGTAAAACTATGTTGAATTGAATGAAAAATATTCCTTTACAAAACATTAAAATTGAATCATACGTTACTAAATTTTAAATTGGATGTCTGCCATTTCCTTTAGTTGTAGCTGCATAATTTATAAGAGAAAAAAAAAACTATTTGGGATTTTACTTTGTTATTGTGGGTGAATACCACTTACTTGAGAATGTGTAGTAAATGGACACAATGAGTTATGGAGGTAAGTTTCTGGGGCACTCATGTGGAGTGGTTGATGAATTACTTAACCCATCAATTTTATAGCCCTATTCCCCTCTGAATAAGACTACTAACGACAACTGGTGACTTGAATTTATTGATTAAGGAATTTAAGTGCATATTTAGGAGAGAGATCCTAGGATGACTGATGTTCTTTGCTTGGTGTGACCTTTATGATGTTAAGGTGGTTTTTTTTTTTTTTTTTTTTTTTAAGTTAATGCAGGATTGTTAGGGTAGGGGAACATTGCAATGAGTGCTCTCCACTCAGTGTAGCATTAGAAAGGATGACAGAGCAGCCTACAGAAGGAGACAGAGAAATGAACCAAAATCTGGCAGAGAGACAAGTTCTCTGGTATTGGGACACAGAGAATGAGCAGTAACAAAGCTTTCGCTAACACTTCTGCTTGGGTTTGTATATCGTAAGAGATACCTGATTTTCCTTCTCAGCTTTCACTACAGCTTCTTATCCTATGGTGGAATCATGTGGTGTTCTCTGCCTGGGGCCACTACCAACTTATCCATTTATTATTTCACTAATTCCTTTTCCCAATATATTTTAGGCACCCACATCTTTCATACATAACAGTAGGTACTGGGGGTAGAATGATTAATGAGATAGGGTCACTGCCCTCACAGATTCAGAGACAGGATTAATTTTAATTAATTAATTAAAGACAAGATTAATTTCAATACTCTGAGATAGTCTCCCTCCTATTTCCAAAGTAATTATACTTTTCATTCATCCCAAAATGTGAAACGTGATGAGTCTTGCTTTATGAGTGAGCTTCCTGGTTCTGTAGATGTAGTGTTGGTCTTTAGCAAAAGACTTCACAGACATTGTTTTGTTTTGTTAGATTTTGGGAACTGTCTTGTATCATCTCATTTTCCATTAACAGTTTTTAAACCCAATAGTTTTTGAAAACAAATAATATCATCTCAGCATTCAAGGATCCTCTCAAAAACTCTACTTAGTAACAAGAGCCCTGAATAATTTGTTTTTCTTCTATTTGAGTGTATCTCAGGACCTGCCTGTGGAAATGAGATCTTGGTGTGAGCACTGGCAAATTTCAAAAGCATGTTTAGCCTCAAATTTGTGGAGATGTTCCTCCTTTGATAAGAGGCAGCTGCATGGGAACGGATTATTCTTGAAGTGGCTCTTAATAGCATCCTTGTTATTTTTTTTTTTCAAAGGCTATACAAAATTAGCTTTCTTGGAATAACGGTGGAAGAAACGCTCCAATAGTAGATTTCCTGAAAACACCGTGGAAGATATCCTGATGCTATAATGAACACTTGGTAGCCACAGATCTGGTCACACAAATCTTTTGGATTAATGATTCAATCTGCATCTTTGCTTATGCAATAACATCCACTAATTCAGAAGATGAAACAGAGGAATGATACTTAAACAGAATGGAAGAAGCAGAAAACAAAAGTAGAGTTGCTGAGCTGTTTAAAGGGAAGTTAAAAACAAACAAACAAACAAACAAACAAAAAGCCTTGTCATATTTGCCACACTGCCAAAACAAACAGTCAGAAAATACCCATAATTTAGCCCAAATACTCATGTCTGGTAGAGTAACTGCACAGTACAGTGTAAATAGCTTAAAATTGAAAGTGGAATAGAATTAGGTTTAGATTCCTGTCCTGCCACAGCCCTACTTTTGTTGGACATTACTTAAGACCTTCACTTTGCTCAGCTGTAAATTTAGAAAACACAATACTTGCTTGTTATAAGTCTCAAATAAGAATAAGTATATAATATACTGATCATAAAACATCAGATACACTCGATAAACAAATATCATCCTCAATCTCCCAATAAAGGAAAAAATATATATATAAACCGCCTATAAAGAAAATTTTACAAAATAACTTTTTTTCTATTAAGATAAATAAAACTGTTGTTTGTAGAGAAATAGCATTTAAAAACTATGCCAAATAATTAAATGAGGAAAATAGTCTTTCTTATTCATTTCTAACTCTGTTCAGGAGTGGATTTCTGAGCAGCAATGTGGCTTTTATTCTATTTTATTCCCCACTGGAATAAGCACAATTTCAAATGTATCTTGTTGATCGGGAATTGTCTTGACTCCCATGAGCAATCTTTTCCCAGCTGTATCTATATAAGTAAACAACACAAAGACTTATGAAGTTCCTTCAGTTATTAGACTATATCCAAGAGTTCCCTGGCTTCTGTTTTGAACTAATATGCATCAGTGGTAGATACAGAAGGAACATCTGGGTTAAATATAGCTGTCTCTTAAAGAGCTGACCTGAAGAATTGAACACACTGTGGTTAATGGTGACCCTCCCTGCACTTTGCTATTGGGTGTGAATTTCAGCAAAACTTCATATCCAGTAAGGTCTCCCTGGGGAAATCAGTTCTGGACATTGGAACTCTGCCCTCAGCTAGATGGGGCCATCTTTACAGATACACTCCATCAAGACTCTCCCAACGGTAACCCCCATTTGATAAAGTTGAAGAGCTATGTCCTCAGATCACCCAGTCTAGAGAGCAAAAGAAGAAAATAATAGTAGATATTTGTTATATTGGGAAAAAGTACACATATGTGCCTCATGTCATGAATTCTTGACAAGAATTCTTTTAAAAAGGCTTCACTAGATACATAGAAATATATGTCCATTCACATTTTTCATGTTAAAATTGTTTCTGAAATTGCATCATTTATTCCTGGGTTGAAGAATCACTATCGGCAACTTCATGAGAGTAAATGTTTATATAGCCCTGACTATATGACAGACACTGAATATACAAAGCCCTTAAGTCTATTAATTTAATTCTCTGCAACCCTGTGAAATGAGTATGATCAGAGTCATCATTTATGAAGGAAGAGTCGACTGAGAGGCAGAGGAGGCGCATCTCAAGGTCATTCAACTAGTGTGGTGCCCCTCAGATCTTTAATTGTCCTTCTACCCGAAAACATCTTTTCAAAAAGGTTACTTAATTCTAAAATTGAAAACAAAAGGCCTAGGTAAGGTATTCTTCCAATTTAGCAGGAAAATATTTTACCTGGAAAGTTCCTTCTGTAGTCATTCAACCGTTTTTTTAGATGCATTGAAAGATCAGATAGTTGAGGTTTCTTTGGGCGGTGGGTGGGGGGAGGTAGGAGGGGTGGAGGTGGTAGAATTAGAAAAAGGGTATAATTGGCACCTTTCTGATTAGAGGCAGTTGGCAGATTGGTTGCCAACATTTTAAATCCTCCCCACATTACTTAAAAGTAAAACATCACTCAGTTACCCCATCCCCCCACCCATATCCCTTTCCACAACCCTGTTTGTTTCCTGGAGTCAAGAGTCTCACATGGTTTGAATTTAAATAAAAATAAATAAATACATAAAAGAAGCATTGTATTGAATATTAGGACACGGCAGCATCTGCAGACACAATGACTTCTTTCTAATCAGCACACAGCGATTAACTTTATTTTCCACAGTTATATGAAAGAATTGATCACATAAGTGGGAACTAACTAACCTGGAAGGGCTGTAAGAAAATACACTGTCAACTAATAGAAAATGTGTCTGTAATCCTTGAGGGATGCGATGACAGACCGGAAGCATTTCTGTGGACATAGCAGGACCTGTCTATTCTATGTTAATAATAAAAGGGGTTATGGACACGGTATTTTGACTTCAAGTAAACTTGAAGAGGTAAGAAGAGAATATATGTTGGAAAGAGAATAGATGCAAATGTTCTCAGGGAACACCAATAAAGGGAAAATGACTGGCAATGTGACAAAGCAGTATGGCAGAATTTTATTCTATGTTATTTTTTATTTTTATTTTTTTAAAGATCTTATTTATTTATTTGGGGGGGCAGAGAGCAAGAGTGGAGGGGAGAGGCAGAGGGAGAGGGAGTGATAGACTCCCCACCGAGCTTGGAGCCCATGACTCTGGGCTCAACCCCAGGATCCTGAGATCATGACCTGAGCCAAAGTCAGACAAAGTCAGACTCTTAACTGACTGAACCACCTAGGCCTCCCCTAGAGAATTTTAGAGAGCATCAACAAAATTTAACATTTTCTCCACCTCTTCTTACCAGGACAAAGATCCAAATGCATGTTTTATGTTGTAATTTTGTGTTTGACGAAGGAACAGCTATGTTCTAGCCATGGACTAAAATGCTCTAATGACATATCTCTATTATTTTCATTCTCATGTTACCTTTTAAAAATATTCTTGCAAATATCTAAAAATCATATGTATCATTTAATTTTTTTTCACTTTTAAATACTTATTTCTCCCTAAAGTTTTAGGCATTCTGATCTGCTCCACATGCCATTCTGAGACTCCCTATAGCAGAGTCAATTTTTGGTTTTACTTTATTTCCTCAGATGGGAATATTTTTATGCATTTTTATGTTGGAAACTGTAGTTCATTTTCACTTCCATTAACTATTTTCAGAGAATTAATTTAGGGTCTGTTCCTAGATGGGACTTTCAATTGGCCTTTACAGTTCAGTTCAGTTATTTTTTTTTTTCTTGCAGAATTTGGATTTTCCTTTAAAAAGATAAAATATAGTAACAATCAGAATGGGGCAGAGGGAATGGAGAATTTCACTAAAATGTATGCTCCGATTTGTGCATACACTTCATAACAGAAACACAAAGTTTTGTGTTTCTAAGCTTGTTCCATATTTCTTGAGGAATTGCTTTTTTCACAATAGTTAGATTAAGTCACTTCATTTTACTTTTGTATGTACATATTTTATAACCAATTTTTTTGTTAAATCTTTAGGTTTTCCAACAAAATGCATGCTATGGAGGACAGTCCCCCGACACTGACATATCCCCGCAACGAAAGGTGAACCTTTACCAGTGCATGCCAATTTAATGAGGCAAGGAATGTCTTATAGACTAAGTCTTTTCTGTTCTGGTTTTCATATAAAAATTATTTAAATGAAGGAAATAGTTTTTGAATACTTGGCTTACAGTTTTGACCTTTTTTTTTCTTTCAGTGGTTGGAGAATAACTTCTCCAAAGGCAGAAACTTACTGTAGTAAAAAAAGATATGCTTAGAATACAGCATGATTACTACATAGTTTGATTTCCTTGATAAATATGCAGCCAGTAGTAATTCAGTATAACAAAAACAATCTTGGAGATTTTTTAAAGGATGATTTCCATACAAATTTGATGCAGTACTTAATTCAAGGAGCTGTGGGCCGGGATAAGTTAGATCATGTATGACAGAGGACCCTAGAATGTTGACCACTTTGAATGATAATAATGGTAAAAGGCGGAAGAATTGGGTGCAGAAGAGAGAGTGGCCATAACAATAGTATCAGGATGAGTAAATTCAAACCAAGTTATTTTTCTCAAATCGTATAAAACATTCATATTTTAAAGTTTATTTAATTAATCTCTATACCCAGCATGGGGCTTGAACTCATGACTCTGAGATCAAGAGCCTCACGTTCTACTGGCTGAGCCAACCAGACGCCGCTACAATTTATTTTTTAATTAATTTATTTAACAATCTCTATTGAATCCCTACTTGGTTTTAAGCTCCGAGCTAAGAGACAAAGTGCTAACCAGAACAAACACATTATCTGCCCTCATAGAACTTATAACCTGGACTACTATAATTTCTGAGCCATGATATTTCTGGACTTGCTAAATACCTATAAATTCACTGTGCGAAAGTACATCAGGGAAATAAAAATGTTCCTTAGACAATTTAATTAAAGCTGAAAAAGTGGAGAGCCAAGATTTATGAGCAGAAATACAATGTGCCAATGCATATTCTGGAAGTCTCCATAAGTCTAAAATCAGTCATCCCCAGGACCAACAAGCTCACAGTAACTCCCACGGTACCTATGGCTTAGGGACTTCTGATACAATCTTAGAACAACAGTCGTAATTTGAGGATGCAGCTAAAAAAGAAAGGAGGGTTACTTCATCTGATATTAAAAAAAAAAAAAGAAAATAACAGCAACATTAAAACTCTAAAACTTATAGACAAAAAACTAGTTCATAACTATTTGTTTCACTCCCTTCCCCATTGTACATCAGAAAGAGGATAAAAAAGTAGTGAAGCATGTGGGCTCTGGCACCAGACTGCTGGGTTTTCAGCCCTGCCTGCTACTTTCCAGCTGTGTGATTTTCCTCATTTATAAAATGTGACTGACCACACATTCCTCACAGGGTTGTGAGAATTAAATGCATGAATATCTACACCCCTGCTTAGAGCAGTGCTTGACACTGGTCAGTAGCTCCTTTCAGCGTTACCTTTGTTATTGAAGTTATACAGTTAATGGGCTAAGATTATCTCTAGGTACAGGTTTTTTGATGATCCATAAACCCCTCATGTGGCTAGCTGTGCTTTGAAAAAAATGGAAAAAAAAAAAGCCAACAAAAAACAGATAGGAGAACGGTGATTGTCTCACGCAAGACGATTGGGTTCAGTGATATGCAAGCACTCACCTTTCCGAAGTCAAAGGAAGTAGAATATGAGTGTAGATCTGCTTCTCTCCATCGTACTGGAGGCTCTTGGACTAAGAGCTAGAGAAAAACAGGGAGGTTCAGGGATTCTCTTCTACTATGACTTCACTTTGTTGTCATTGTTGTTTAGAAGGAAACTTTGGTCTTAGCAGCAAACAGATAAAGTGTGATTTACTTAGAGTAACAGTTCTTCACCTGACCATCCCCTGGAGGAGAATTTCCTTCCGGAAATGCTTTAGGGCATTTTGCTGTTATGGCAAGTGGAAGGACACCTCTGTCATTTATTTATTTATTTATTTATAAAAGATTTTATTTATTTATTTGACAGACAGAGAACACAAGTAGGCAGAGAGGCAGGCAGAGAGAGAGGGGAAGCAGGCTCCCTGCTGAGCAGAGATCCCGATGCAGGGCTCGATCCTAGGACCCTGAGATCATGACCTGAGCCAAAGACAGAGGCTTAACCCACTGAGCCACACAGGTGCCCCACCTCTGTCATTTAGTAGGCAATTAATTGCCAGGGATCCCAGAAGCTCTGGACGTGTACGGGAAAGTCCTGCACAAGGTCTGGTCGAGTGTCCCTGTCTGACTTTCTTGAATGCTACACCTAGTCTCCAGGAAAGGAAAGACCTTTTCATAACCAAGCCTAGATGAATCAAGTATTTTTGTGAATCATTTTAGTACATGCAGATTTTTTTTTTTCCAGTATTGTGACTACTGTTTAAATTGAGGAAAGATGGTGGTTGGTTTTGTTAAGAACTTTACCAAGAGTGGTTCACCATTTCCCGCAAATACATCACCAATGGCATTGCGTTTCTCTGGCTTTTGAAACAAAGTTGTAACAAAAATGAATCAATTTGCATTTTTATCGGTAGCATGCATAGCGATAATACCTATAAGAGTGAGCATTTGCCTATTTCATTATGACTGCTTGCACAGTCGTCTAAAATGTTCACATTGAATGTATAATATTCTGTTATAAATTAATTTACTTTTCTCCATTAATGATTTATGGTTTTGAATTGGTATTGATGGATGACAATAACTGAATTTCATATTGGGAGAGTAAAAGTGGCACTATAAATACATTTGTTATATAAGAGAGGTATTGAATTGGTCGGGTCAAGGACCAATAGCCTGTAATCTTGTACCCTAAAGGATAGTTCCAGATACTAAAATTTCTAAGAATAGTTCTGTCTATACCATATTTTCTTCTGCAGCATAATATGTTCCAGAATTTTCTTGTCTCTAATTTTCATTTGTTTGTTTCTGTGTGCGTTTGTGTGCATTTCCAATGATAGAAAATCAGTGAGGCAGTTAAAGATTTCACTAATTTAATTTTTTGTATTCACAGCTTGTTTTGTCTTCACTGTCTTCAAAAATAAACTGATAAAAATATCAAAATACTAGAGTATTTCATTGATCTTAATTTTTAAGATAATTTGAGAATATTATTAGACATATACATTTGTGACTAGCTCCAGCAGGCAATGATGATGCTGGGAAAACTAGAAACCTGATTGTTAACCAGAAATATGATCACTCAGGTCATTCAGTATCCATTTATAAGTTTGCTTTATGAAAACAATACTCCATCAGGAAAGCACCATCCTTTAACTCTCTGATATTGTCATGTTTTTATAAACTGCTCTGCAAAAGTTCCAAATTTAAATCTTTGCAGTGATATGAAAAGCTCTACAGATACATTTGTATTTTCAATTCCTATAATAGTTTTATAAATGAAGAAAAAGGCAATAAAACCAGCCATAGTATGTTGTGAAGCAATCATTACAGAACTACGGAAAATTGATTATATAGAACATCAAAACATTTTAGAATTGACTTTATAAGAAAAATCTTATTAAAAAACACTATTGACAGAAAGGGAAATATGAAAACAATAGGAATATACATGACGACTAGTGAAATAGAAAATGGAATATAAATGTCATATTAAAATGTGAACTAATAAAACACGATATTACTTATTGATATTACTATGAGTATCTTAATGGAGAGAAAAATCTTGAAATGGCAAGGAGATGAACTGGATGCCTCAGATTCATTTTCTGTGATTATTAATGAATAATTATATTCCATCTCAGAACCATATCTTTCCCAGTACTTGCTTGTGTGCTGTGCCCTTTCTCCGGTAAAGGTATTTCCCGGCAACACCATGTATTCATCAAGTCTCAAGAATGACAGACTTAAAAACCATAGACCTCAGGCTGGCAAACCACAAAATCTAGCAAAAACCCACAATGCTTGAAGAACCGGTCCTGAAGTCAAGGGAGAGCTCCTTTCCATTCTGACACTTTTGATCGTTGCCCCCAGAGTATTTTCTTTGTCCTTATATGAATCTTTGTGTAATGTTCCTGTTTCTTAATCAATAGTTGTTACCTTTACTGTTTCTCCATCATTATTCAAACCCCTGTCTAGAACTCAGCCTAAAGAAAAAAAAATCCTGCAATAGGGCAATCACCCGGATGGATCTGGAGGACAT
The DNA here is from genome assembly GCF_922984935.1 of Meles meles. Classification (NCBI taxonomy): domain Eukaryota; kingdom Metazoa; phylum Chordata; class Mammalia; order Carnivora; family Mustelidae; genus Meles; species Meles meles. Next base: position 150,354,062 of record NC_060066.1, on the reverse strand, counting down.
GGCGCTAAGTGAAACAAAATGGTCACAAAAGGACAAACACAGAATGTTTCCACTTCTATGCAGGTCTGAAAAAGTCAAACTCATAGAAGCAATGAATTGAAAGTGGTTGCCAGGTGCTGGGTAAGGACAAAGTATGGAGTTACTAAACTTCAGGGATACAATTTCAGTTATGCAAGATGAGTAAGTTTCAAAGATTTGATATACAACATTGTGTCTATAGATAACAATAGTGTATCACACACTGAAAAATCTGTTAAAAAGGTAAATACCAGTACTGTTACTATAATAAAAAATAAAATTCCATAAACTTCTTACATTTCAACAGAAGCTCATTAAACATAGAAATTCAAGCCTCTTCTTTTAGACAACCTTAGAGAAAAATATCCACAGAAAATCCTTTTGATAAATAACAACTTCCATAATGCAAAGGGAATAAAGTATCACAATCAACAATAATATATATGATATATATTTATATTTATATAGTATTTATATATGTATATTTATATGTATATAAAGAGAAAGCAAGCTTTCTTTCTTGGAATACTTTATAATCTAGTTGCTCCTGGTGGTGTTTTCACATGACTAAAGCAAAATTGTTGAAGCCATAATTCAAATACTACATTAGAAACTTTATGTTCTGATAAATATTTTTGTTCTTTAATAGCATGTGATAGGGAAAATTCCAGTCAGGTAGGCTTAGTTTGTTGATTTGGAAAATATTAAAAAATGCTTTGGAGATTAAACACATAATTTACTAGATTATCTTTTTTTTTTTTTTTACTAGATTATCTTATTGTAATTATGTTGTTGTAGTTTCTCTATTGTATTGATTGTGGTAATTAGGGTGCTAGGACAAAATATTCATGGGAAAGTTTTTTCCATCACCTCGTGTAAAGGGTCACCACCCCCCCCACCCCCTGCCTGCTTTCCAGCTCCAGCCATCATGACTGCCACCCAGTGAATGTACCTAAATTTTAACCTCATGGCAGAATCAGAAGAATTCATGAGAAATTAAAAAAAAAAAAATGACTGCAGAAATACTGGAATAAGGACATGGAATAAGGACATGGAATATTTCCAAAGCAGGCCTCTCTTTCTGATGCTCTCTACAGCCTGAATTTAAAGTCAGCCTCCCAGTGGGACTTAAAGGGACTCAAATTCTCCTAACCATGTTTGAGCAATCAATGGTGACCAAACAGCTGCTGTGTTTGCCCACATTTTCTCCTGCCCTGGGACCCAATTGCTCTCTCTTTAGGTCAGAAGGAAAGTTCTGATTGACCTCATTGGGAGCTTTGCCAGGGAAAGGACAATAGTATAGGGCTCTAGACATCAAACTAATTTTTTACAGAATAGCCAAGTATCATATTACATTTTCAGCAGCATCGTGGAGACTAGAGAGAGAATAAAAACCAGGCAGGTACATATTTGGAAAAATGATATCCTGGGCAATTAATAAATTGCTGTAAAAAGGTGATCCTACTTTGCATTGCCCCAAAATGAATGTGTTAAGAAAATGCAAAAGTTATGAGAATCAAATCATACCTAAATTATTTTATATGTAAAAATCATTAAGTTTTTTGAGACCATTTTATCTAGAAGAGCAAAGATGTGGATGCGTGGATGTGTGTGTGTGTCCAGGACTTGGTTAGAAAACTTCTTCTTTCCTGTTTGAGCTGTGGATCCATGAACATCTCTATCCTTCATCTGTACTGGAAAAGTGTCCCCCACTCCCACTGCCGGTGCACATGATTTGATAGGGTTTGTTCCAGCGTGAAAAACCTCTTGTTTTTACCCCATGATGCCACATATCATTCTGTTGTTTTTATGATGTGGTAAGAGAAACAATGGGAAAGGAGGTTTTGGGCCTCACGATTTCCATAATGCCTGACTTTTATTTGGCCCCAGTAAATGTAACTATTAATGGCTGTTCAGATTTTCACTTGTTCAGAAATTAACATGAAAGAATCTAGAAATAACTTTTCATTCTAAGAATCGATGTTTCTGACTACATGAGGTTCTTTACATTTTGTCGTTGCAGATACATGCCCACATAATTTTACGTAAATACAACACTTAAAGCAGATTTTATACGTGCATGGAACTTTGAGGAGTGTTCTGTTTTCTGTTTCATCCTTTTTTTTTCTTCTGTCCTTTTTTGTATCACCTGACTCATTACCACAACTCATGTTCACAAGTTCATGTTCTTCCAGGCTTATAAGGTTAAAGACTTTATTTATTTATTTGACACACAGAGAGAGATCACAAGTAGGCAGAGAGGCAGGCAGAGAGAGAGGGGGAAGCAGGCTCCTCGCTGAGTAGAGAGCCTGATGCACAGCAGAGACCCTGAGACCATGACCTGATCTGAAGGCAGAGGCTTTAACCCACTGAGCCACCCAGGTGCCCCCAGGCTTATAAGATTAAAAAAAAAAAAAAAGTCTAACATCTCTTTCTCTCTTATCTATCTATCTATCATCTATCATTGTACTAATCATCTATGTGCAGTCATGTAGAGAAGTTATCTTTGTCATTATTTTACAGACTTGGGATTTCATACAGACTTTATGGGATCTTACTCTCTTTTCTCAGTGCTGGTGTGAAATCTACTATTTCAGAAAACACCACAGGGGAGGGGGAGTATAAAGGCACAGTAGCTCCACAGAGGAAAGCACTCATCTACTCTTTTCCACTGGTGTCCTTGGCAGGAGACATGGGGTCATTTGAGACTATTCTAATTAAGAAATTTGGCTCCAAGGTGTCTACTACTCATAGTGCTGTTTTGGGGACTGAGCTCACTGTCTCTCTCTCTCTCTTTTTTTTAATTTAATTTTTTTTCAGGGTTCTAAGATTCACTGTATGCACCACACATTTAAAAGTACAGAAACCAGTTAATCTTGTTTTGAGTATACTTTCCCCCAAATGCCCAGGTCCTGGTCGTTGGGCTGAGCCTCATCCCTTGAAAAAGCCCCTGTCCTCCCTTTCTGGGCTTGCACACAATGCTGGACACCAGCAGACCCCTTTTGTAACAACAACCACTTTGGAGGAAGAGGTTTAATTAACATAATGCATCCTGGCAGTAGTCGGTAGCATATGGAAAGCTGAAAATTCCCACGAAACCTGGCCTGTTCCATGTCCTCAGCCTCACTCATGCTCAGCATAGGGGCAGGGAAGGATCCTTCTGTCTGTAGCTGTGGGGGGCCCTGTCTCATGCCGGTTTCAGTACTATGAGCACCATACTTCTGGCAATCTGGCCTCTCCCTGGGTTCTTCGCCCCCATCAGGTAATGGGTTTTCTTCTCTTTGATGCACTCTCAGCAGAATAATCCAATCCCTCAATTACCCTGAAGTTGGAAACACACATCACTGCTCTCCTTTCCTCTTTCATGTGTCTTTCTCAAGTGGAAAAACTGCAGTAACAACAAAAACCTTATTGAAAGACACCAGGAAACCTTCTGCCGCTTTCAGTTACTAAACTTTTTGGCTCCCTCCTAGGATTAGGGCCAACAAGGTCTCTACAGTGGTCGCATTTTACAACCAAATATATCATGTCCATTTCCTTTCTATTAAACAAATGTTCTGGGGCACCTGGGTGGCTCAGTGGGTTAAAGCCTCTGCTTTCGGCTCAGGTCATGATTCCAGGGTCCTGGGATCGAGCCCCGCATCGGGCTCTCTGCTCAGCGGGGAGCCTGCTTCCCTTCCTCTCTCTGCCTGCCTGTGATCTGTCTGTCAAATAAATAAATAAAATCTTTTAAAAAAAAACAAAAAAACTCACAAATGTTCTGATCTCATGCAAGTAAGACGAAGACGGCATTATAAGGGCTAAAAACAACTGTCCTCCCAAATGTTTTCAGGCATTGGTAAAGGAAGACAAGGGTAACTTAGAAGAGAACATAGAGACACTATAATAGAATGTCACTGAGGATCAGAATTGATGGAGAGAATTAAGATCCATTTCCTTCAAAGGGAAGGCTGCATTTCAAGAGAAGTTAATAAAATCGGAAGACACTATTAAAATAATACCGAAAACACCCAAGCACTGGTGGGAAAATTAATTGAATCTCTCGAGATTATAAAGCAGTCTTTTATTGCTAATCCTAGCACAGTGACCTTAGCCCTGCAGCTCTAAGGACACAGGTGGCCCACAGTGAAAATGACAGCAACCTGGATTCTTCCCTCTTTTCCTTAGATTTAAAGGTTTTTGGCTTGCGAAGTCTCTCTTTGTCATCTTTATGCAAACTAGTCCCTTTTCTCTATAGGTCAGAAATACGTGTTCGCAGCCTGATCTATTTTGCACAATTGGAGGCTAATTCTCCTCTGAGCTATAGAGTACTCCAGTACTTTCCAGGAGCTTATGTAGGACCTGGGGATGACATATGTCTTGTTTTGTTGAAATGTGATATCTCCACACCCACCCAGGTGCATTTGTACATAGTTTGTTATCCGGCAGATGTCTCTCTAAAGTCTAATAATAATCCCTGATGATTCCTTAGAATGCCCCCTTTTCCTTCCAAATATATTTTTTCTTTTCAACATATAGATGTTTTTAATGATTGTATTTCCTTATTTACTTTCAACTTTCCTTCCTAGTTAATCAGATTCTGAAAATTAAGTGAATAGGGAGGGTTAGAGATTGCAGATTGCCTCTGACTTTATTAAATAATTCAGTTAAAACTTTTAAAGATTGATTATCTTTGTTGAAATGGACAAAAATACTGAGAACGACTAGATGATTTAAGAAGGGGTGGAATTAAAACTTCTCTTATGGTAGATTGCAGAATATAATCACACATTGTCCCAATTCCAGTCTACCCCTTTGAGTATGGGCTGAGGTTGGGATTCTCTTCAGCCCATAGAATCTGGCTGGCATGAGTCATGTGATCCAGGGTGGGGGCGGGGTGGGGTGGGGCTGGGGGTGGGACAAGTCATTCTGTAGCTCCCACCATTGCCCTTTATCAGGGGTGGCTTCTGGGCATGTAGCCTGTGCAGTCTCACAAGGGCCCTTCTCAGAAAGGCACACACTTGGTTTAATGCTGCTCCTTTAAACAAGGGGCCCCATATTTTCACTTTCATGGACCCTGCCAATTCTGTAGCCAACCTAGCTTTTTGAAGCTCTGAAATGACCATATTCTGAAGAAATCAATGGAGACCCTTGAAAGACCAAGTGGGAAGAGTCTCCTGCTTCAGTGACTCTAGTTGAGCTCAGCTGCTGGTTGACTCATAGTTGAATACAACTGCATGGGTGAGTCTGGATGGGACCACAGAAAAATTGTTCTGCCAACCCAGGCGGTTGTGAGAAATAAGAAATTAAGGTTGCATTAAGCCAGTAAGTTTGGGGTGGTTTGTTGCATAACAGAATCTCAAATATTCATAGTAGGAACATCTATAACTTTGGAAGAATGGATTTGAATTAAAATATGACGATAATTTCAAACCACATCAAACTCTTAGACTCTGTTTCACTAATGAATATTAATGCATTACTTATGAAAGCAAACTAAACAATAAGTGGTTGCTTTAAGTTTAGTTTTAAATGGAGAATACATGGAGACTAAAAATATATAGATTTCAAATTGTGGATTTGTGGCCCGACTTAATGCTTAATTATTTACAATGTGATTCAAACACATTATTATGTTGAACTTTGCAGGTAACACCTGTTTCTGGTGGCGTTTATATAGATTTCAAAAATATATATATATAAAGTTTATCGAATAGGAGTTCAAATGGCACTAGGAGAAATCTTTATAAAATATTATTTAATAGCTTAATGAATGAGAGAAAATGGCTTTGCTTTAAAATTGTCATAATTTAAAAAGAGCAAAATACAAAAGTGAAATAGATGGACATAGGTCTAAAATTGAATGGAGACAGAGTGCAGTGAGTTGACACAATCAAGCATTGTTCAAGTAGTGTAAAATCTAAATATTTTTAAACCATTTTTATCAAAAGGTGAACACATCCTCATTGCTTTTTACATGCTTTCTAAAGAAATTCTTGATAATTAATGTAAAGTCTTTCCTCAGTTCTTCTGACCCCTTAAGTCTTAAAAATGATATTACAATGATGGAAATAAGAGCTGTTGTTACAATTAAAAATTAAGATGGTTAAATTAGGTCAATCTTTGTCCTGTTAAAAATAATTATGGGTCTGAATCCTTTCTAATCATATTATCTTGAGACAAAAGAGGTAATCTATATGATTCATTAGTAGAGGGCTGTCTAGACATTTTAGAATTTCTCGTGTTTGAAAATCAAACTCCACAGTGAATGAAATGGAGTGGAAATATTTTCAACGAAAGTATTTTGGTATTAAGATAAGTCAACAATCTGCAGCACAGGCATCTTCAAGAGCATAGGTCACAAAATTTCATTTGAATATATTGCCTTTAATGTTTCTGAGCTTATTGAAATAATAGCTTCTCTCAGTACACATGAATTGGTTTGTAAAAATAACATATTTGTATCTAGTTAGGAGAAGCAAGACCCATGTAGAATCACTAAGAGATATTCTGAATAATAAAATAAATGTTTAATTTAATTTTACTTATGGATCTTTATGATTACCATTTAAGAGGCTTTGTTGCGCCCTTAAAATCTCAATAATGCCTTCTTGGTACAGGACATTAGCCAGTCTCACATAAATACTTCTCTGTATTCTAATTCACACCTAGAGCAATGATCCCAGGCCAAGATGAAAAAGTGAAATGCTAAGGAGTCTGTTTTGATCCTTCTAAATTGTGAGCAAATAATGCAAATTGTTTTTCCGGATTGATAGCACATTGAGTAAGTCTACACAGAATAGTTATATATTATTTAAAAATGTTTCTTAATGTTCCTGGTGACTGAAGCCAATCTATGTTTATATGAACTTTGCTAGTTTTGCAGAGTTGTGAAGTATGGAATATGTCAACATAAATACTATTACATTTGGGGTTTGTTGGCTGAATACATGAGACAAATTCTGAAGCGTGAATAAAATATATGCTGGTGTACTGACTTTTCATTGCTTTAGTAACTCGGAACAGTAGGATATATTAAAACCAAATTTTTATATCTAGCCAGTATTCAAAATGGTGTCCAATGGCCTAAAATACACAATATCTATATAGAGGAAAATATTTTCATAAATTGTAGCACAGCCATATAAAGTAATGCAATACAATAGTGAAAATGCTTGAACTGGGGCAATGTATTTTAAAATGGTGAATACTAAAAATATATAATGTTGAGTATAAAAAGCCACTGCAGATGATAAAGAATGTTACAATCACATGATATTTTTTAAAAATGAAAAACAACACTATACTTTGTTTACAGAAAAATACCTTCATAGTAGAATTATGAGAATGCTTAAGGATAATAAAAATGAGATTGTTGTTATCTCTGGAGTATAGGAAAGAAAGAGAATTTGATGATAAGTTATACACAGAGGCTTCAAATATTTGGAATATTTATTTCTTATGTTGGTTGGTTAGATATACAGTTCTTAATTTTAGAATTACCAGTACTTTTATGTTTTCCTGAAATATTTTATCAAAAGTTTTAAAGGTAATGTATCAAATGTGTACTGTCATAAAACACTAACAATCTTAAATCTCAATATCTTAAAAAAATAAGCATTTATGAAGTGTACAAACTCAGGATATCATTCCTATTTGGCTCATGTAGGCAATTTTCAGACCCAACCTGGGCTCATTCAGGTGTTTGGGGATCAGCTTGATATTATCTGGTATAGACTGGTCTCAGTTTGTAAGACTAGGGGGACTCAGCTATCCTCCGTGTATCTCTGATGTTACTGAGCATGTCATCAGGATGATGGTAGAAGCTCAAGAGACAGAAAACAGAAACCCATAAAGCCTCTTGAGTTTAGGTCTCACAGTTCTTTTTGTCAGAATGGGTCACATGGATAAGCTAAGAGTCAGAGAAAAAGACCACCACAAATTCATATGTCAAAGAGTGTAAGTCTGGAGAGATGAAGAATTTGAACCATTATTCAAGGCCACAATCTGCTCTTAATGTGACAATTATTTGTATCTATCTCTTATGCAAAATATACTAACCTCTCATACAATCACACGTAAGCTCCAACTCCAGGATCTTGTATCTACACCAATTTGAATGCAGCTACTTTTAATCTGGAGTCCTATGAAACAAAGAAGACAAGTTTTCTTTTTCACTCAATCCAGCATGCAGGTGGTGAAACAGCAGCAGGGTAATAACAATAAATACTGCTATTTGAAAAGACAAAGACTCTGAGGCTCTTCAGAGGTCCCTCATCTCAAAATTCTGAAATTGCTCTGGGCAATGATAGCCAGGCCCTCTATTCTGGGATTGGGGAATGTTCTTAGGCCCAATTCTGATACCCAAGCGAAGTTTTTCATTTTGTTTTTCTCTACAGCTTTTGGCTCTGCTCTCTGGGATGTCTTTCATTTCCCATGAGATCCATTGGTACTTTTAAAGATACTTGGAAAATTTGCTCTATGAAGATCATTCAAAGCTTATTTTCTGGTTACATAAATTTAGGAATCTTAAGATCTATTTACATTTTGCAAAAGCTCAGTCCAGTGTCGATTAGCTGGATTGTCTTTTCACCAATTCATCTTGTTCATAGCGCTGAGATTGTACAGGCTGTTATGGAACTAGGGCATTCATTTCTTAGAAGCCCTTTTGCCAGGTGAAAGGGTTTACTATTAACTGCTTAATCCTTTCTGAGGCCATAGCAAAGGGACTCATTGCCTTAATTTGGCCTTATTGCTTAGGCCATGTCTAGCATGAAATGCTGGAGATGAGAAACAATTTTATCTTCCATTTAACAAGTTCTGGCCCCTCTATCTTCCTTCTATTTTTGCACACTTCCAGTATCAATTTTGAGCCCCTCCCTTGTAGTACATGCTCATATAGTTAATAAGAAATAATTACTGTTTTCAACTTCTTGACTGGAAGTCTCTGTGTTCAAGAGTAAATATTTATTAGTTACACTTTTAATCTTGGAAGTTAAAGTAGGCAAGAGATATACCACTTGGTTTTGCAACTCTATAACATGTCACCATATTTTAGCTTTCATGGCAGCTCTCTCACCATTTTTCCAAACTCCTTTGTAGTCTCCTCATTGTTCTTACAGCCCTCACCTGCCACTTGGTCCCTAAACCAGTGCCCTATGTTAGATTTTGTGTTGCAGCATCACCCTACTCATAGTACCAATTTCTGTATCAGTTGCTTGTTTCCATAATAATCCTCAATGGGCAGCCATTCTGAAAGTGACAGTAACAATCTTACCATTTAGCTAATGCGTCTTGTGCTGGTGATTTAGATTTGACTCTGCTTGGAGTTCTTTAGGTTTCAGACTCCATCCCATGGCTGAGGGTGTGTTGACTGTTGGTTAATCTAGATTGGCTCTGGCTGGTATGACTTGGACAATTCAGCTCTATTCCACATGTCACTTACCCTCTGACAAGCTAATCTGAGCATGTTCTCATGGCAGTGACAGAAGTACAAGTGTGCAAAGAGTGATGAGACCCAGACAGAACTGACACATTTGTCATTTCTAACTTTTTTGGCCAAGACTGAGTAATTATAAAGTAACTATGAAGTTACTTGGCCAGAGCAGGGACTTGGGAAAGGTAAAATCTGGGGCTGTTAGCTCATTCTATCGTACATAACATTATCTTATCATCAAAACTGATTTATAGGTTTACCTTGACAGTGCTTATATGAATTACTTTTGTAGAGGGGAAAGCTTTCCCAAATTTAATTTTAAACAAAACCATTACATTTACTCCTATATAACATTTTACCTTCCCAAAGAATTATCTGTACTTTGGAACAGAATCATAGCTGAACACACTTGAAACATTTAGATAGTTAGGATTGTAAACGTGCATTTGTAGACTAGTTACTTCACAACTCAAAAAATTTCCCCATGAAAAGTAATGATATGAATCTTAAACACAACAAAATTATTTCTTGGAGAATTAACTGCCAGCTTCAAAACAACCTTCACATAAACGACACCCAAAAGCCCCTATCAAAATGTGCTTTTTCTGAGAATGGTTCTGTGTTGTAGAAATGTGTCATACATTAAAAATGTTGGCAGGCTATTTACTACTCCTCTCATGAATAGATGGAATGTAATTTTGTCACCTTAAATCTAGTTTGTAGTGACTTCTTGGACCAACTGAGTGAAATAAAAGTGACATTCTGGGATTTTTAGAGCTATGTTATTAGAAGTCTTTAATTTCCATCTAGATATATTTTTTTAAAGATCTATTTATTTATTTCAGAGAGAGAGAGAGAAGAAAAAAAGGAGAGAGCCTGTGTGCTCCTGTGCTGCCTGCAAGCAGGGGAGTGGGGATGGTCAGAGGTGGAGGGAGAGAAGCAGACTTCCCACTGAGCATGGAGCCTGACCCTGGAGCTCAATCCAGGGCTTGGCCAGGGGCTTCATCCCAAGACACTGAGATCACAGCCTGAGCTGAAACCAAGAGTCAGGTGCTTAATGTACTGAGCCACCCAGGTGCCCCTCCATCCATATCATCTATAATGCACTCTCTCTGGAGCCCTAACACACTATGGAAGAAGTCCTTCTATTCTAAGACTGCTAAGCTAGATAGACCACTTATAGGAACCTTAGTAGACGGTTCCACAAGAAGCCAGTCTTCTGAACATCTCTGTGAAGGCTCTGGAGATGTGAGTAGCTGTATTTGAACATCTAAACTATCTTCTGCCAGCTGAATACCACCAAGTAAATTCAGGCAAAGTAAATGAAGAATTTTCAGAGTCCTGATCTAATTCCTAACCCATGAAACCATGAGATGTGATAAAATAATTATTGTTTTAATCTTCTAATTTTTGTGTTATTTGTTTTGCTGTGATAGATAACCAGAACATAATTTGGCAGCAGGAAGTGGGAACCTTTGAGCACAAGTGATAGGTAGAAGCTGGAAAAAAATGTGAAGAAATTTTTGGAAGTTGGAAGAGCCTTGAAAAGACTATTAGTGAGGGATTGGAGGCCCATAAGTAAAACATTTAAGAGGTCAGAGCAAAAAACACAGCTTTTATATAGCAGCAAAAATTTGGCACCTCTCTTATCTACAGTAAGATGGAAAATAGGAAGGTCACTAAATTAACTCATTGATCTCACTAGAGAGATTTCCAGGCAGAATATAGAAAGTGTCAATTGACTTCTTATAGGTCCTTAAGATAAAATATGAAAAGAGGAGTCACCTATAGATAAAATATTTCAGTCTTCCAGTAGAATTTAGAGGAACTATAAAGGTGCCACGATATGCTAGACCTAAAATTAAAACTGCTTCTCATTCTCTATTTCTCTTAGTAAAATATTCTTGAAGTAACATGTAATCTTTGGGTAAAGGAAAAAAAAATCAAGAGTAGGGATGAAAACCTCTTTATAAATCATCATAAGATTTAAGGGTATGATTTATAGACCCTCTTCTTTTAGACGAAAGGATTTCTAGTAAACTTAAAGATGTGATTTCATAATGGTCTCCTAGGTGGCGAGTGATGGAGAGTGGCTTATCTCAAGGCAATGTGTGAGTGTATTTTTTGTTTGAGTGAATTCCAATAAAGCTTGTAGAAAACCCATGGAATCTTTAAGAGAATTATACCACCAGCTTAGACTGAAAGAGAGACTGATAGTACAATAAGAAATGTGACTTTAGGATTCCAAATTTCTACAAAAACAAAGCAGGATGAAAAAGCTACAAAGGGTCAAATACTGGCCATTTTTTTTTTATTGAAAAGGAAAGGTGAATTCAAGGACATTATAAAGAACCCAGGGAGCAGAACCAAAGAGTTACTTCCAAGTTCCATTAGGAGGTTCCTAATAGGAGCATTGTCAACATGTGTCTACTTGTATTTCAGAATTTCTATGAACCATAATGACTGCTGGTTGTTCTGGTTCTCTCTGTCCTCCCAAAAAATAGACTATTGATTGTAGTTATCCTATGCTATCTCATCAATGTTTTTGGAAGTATGTGTGAGAGGGTCCGATAACTTATTTCATTAGTTCACTAGGTTTCAGATTGAATGAAATCTATGAGGGGATGTACGAGGGAAAGCATACCCAGGGAGCCTCATCCACACTTGAAACCATTTAGATGACAAGATCCTTGAGCCTGAACATTATACTATAATTTGGTAAGATATAGCATGTCTTTGGAGGACATGAGCATATTTTGGTATTTAAAGAAATGTAAATAATTTGTAACTAGAGCTGGGACTGTAACAGATTAGACATGGCTACAAATTATTTGACACTTCTCTCATGGGTGTGGTGTGTATTTCCTTTCCATTGAATTTGAGCAGCTTCTGAGTAATAGATTACGGTGGAAGTGTCTTTACACTGGTTTCAGTTCTGAATCTTAAAGCGCTGGTAAATTATACTCTCTGTCTCTTGGAATGTTTTGTCTGTGGAATGTCAGCCATTACACAAGAAGTCCAACTATTCTTTCTTGAGAACACCCAAGTGTTTTCCACATGGGAAAATATGGGTGACCATTTTCCAGTTTTTCAAAGCCTCCCACCCAAGCACCAAACTGTGAATAAAGAACCCTTCAGGTAACTCTGTTCCCAGGTCCTGTCTGAATGTTATAGCATGACAGATATTGAATGAGAAACACACAACTGAGCCCAGGAAATCTATAGAATCATGAGGACTAATAATTATATTTTTAAGTCAATACGTTTTGGGTTAGATTTTATTTTATTTTATTTTTTTAAAGATTTTATTTGTGTGTGTGAGAAAGAGAGAGAGTGCACACAAGCAGGAGGAAGGGGTAGAAGGAGAGGGAAAGCAGGCTCCCTACTGAGCAGGGAGCCTAATGTAGACCTTAATCCTAGGACCCTGAGATCATGATCTGAGCTGAAGGCAGATGCTTAACAAACCAAGCCACCCATGTGGCCCGTTTTAGGATAGATTTTAAGTAAAAAATAACAGCTGGAACAGAGTTTAGGCACATTCTAAGATGGACTTGATTTAGTTACCAAAATCCTGGAATTTGAACTTGAACCCATTATTATTATTATTATTATTATTATTATTATTGAGCCCAGTTTTATAATGAGATGACAGTTTGGGGGATTTTGAGAGGGCCCTGAGTGTATTTTGCGAATGGTAGAAATTGAAATAATTGCAATACCAGTCATCAGACTGCGGTAGACTAGAGATGGCTGCAAATTCTTTGTCACTCTTCCTATTGAGAGATAGAGTCTAATTCCCCAGTCGAGTGTAGCAAAAGTGACAATCTACAATTTTCAAGGTTAGATTGTAAGAAGAATTTATCCTCCACCCATCTCTCATGGAATAGTCCCTTTAGCTTTCCAGAGTGATACAGGAAGTTTGACTATCCTGAAAATATATATGCGGGTGAGACCATGGATAGGTGGTTTGGTGGACAGTTGCAGCTATGCCCAGTCTTCCAGTCATCACTGCAAAGGCTCCAGACGTATGAGTGAAGCTATTGTGAAGCCTCAAGATCAGCCCATCTGCCAGATGAATAGCATCCTGTAACTGTACTCAACACTATATGGAACAGAAGAATCTTGCCATTGATCCTTGTTCAGATTGTTGAGCCATTAAAAATATAACAAAATTGGTTATACTTGTCAACTTGGAAATGTTAGAGTGATTTTTAAGGAAGTAATAGGTGACTGATGGAGAATGCAAATTGTACAAAAGAATAAGTCAATTCAAAACAGAATACATGTTTAAAGATGAAATAAGAAAATGAAACCAACTCAGGGAAATTCTAAATTTTCATAAACAGATCCTTATAGATATCACTGGATTATGGAAAGAATAGAGGAAGATAAAATCACATCTTATTTAGTGCAGTTTTTCCTCTTGAAAAAAAAAAATGTTGCATTATATTTCACAACCATTTTGGCCTGAAGCTCTCAACTCTACAAGGTCTTTAACACAAATCAGCTGAACTTAATTCCCTAGGCATAGGCTATCCACAGGCCCACTTGGCTACAGTGTCCTGGGGAAGCTAACTGAATAATCAGTAGACATTAAGAGATGACCCATTAAGATCGTGCTCACTGATACTTAAGTGAACTCAGGAGAATTATAATATTAGCACATTCAAAACTCTAATGCACATTCTATTACATTAAATCTTCAAGTCCAGTACAACCAAGAAGAAGAATATTTTACCCAAAGTCCTTCAGAATTAAACCATTTATACCTCTCTGAAATTAAAATCACCCTCTAAGTGATTTTGAACCTTCTGGATTCTTTACTTTCTAACTCTTATATTTAGGAGTTGTCAAACCCTATACAGAAAAGTAAAGGGGAATATTATCTGCTTTCTTGTGAATTTCCCTAGAAGGCATTACCTGCTCCCTCCTCTGTGCTCTCTTTGGAGATACCAACACTTTAAATCTCTACCATGGGATTTATCACATAGGACCACAATTGTTGATTTCTGTGCTCTTCCTAAAATATACATTACAGAAATGCATGAACCAATGTTTGCAACAAAAAGGGAGATCATTACATAAACTGTGTGAAACGTATTTTTTCCCAATATCAAAAAATCTTTAAAATTAGGAGAATGTCTCAGTCATTTATTTGTAGCTTAGAATGCTACAATTTGGGCATGTAGAAAGCCAGGGAAATGAATTGAAAGCAGGAATTGCTTAATCGGCATTAAAAAGAAACAAGAAGAGTAATGAGAAAAATAATAAGTAAAGAATTTTTAGTTTCTTGAGTTACCTAAAATGGAGAAAAGGGGACTAAGGGAGGTTGATGGAGGGAAGAGGGAGCTTTGTTGAATTCCTGAATAGAACAGGTTGTTGGCTACCTCTGAGAGTGCTCCAGGGATCATAATAAGTTTTATTTGCAAGGAAGTCCTGCAGACATTCATTTTCTATCTTAAATCACTAAGCAACATTATAGTAGCCAAATATATCTTTTCTGAATTGTTATTTTCAAGTAGATAGCTTTGTTTTAACACTACATTTGTGGCTGCCTTCATCCCCCCAGCCCTTTTTGAGGAAAATTCATTCTATTGTTAAACAAACTAAAGATAAAACCAACTTCTGGATTCTATCCCCAAACGAATTGATGAAGGGTTTTCCTTCAGTCAGTCAGAATGGGGATATATCAAGTACTCAGTGGTACTATGGTTGAAATTCCTAATGGTGATTCGGAATGATACTTTCCTCTAATAGAATGTGCAAGAATAAATACATAATCAACTTGAGGCATTAAATATTCAAAGAAGAATCAAAACAATGCTTAATATAATTTCAGTAGTCAAGACTGGATTATGAAGAACAACTTCTGGAATATATATGAAGTTCAACTCAGGTCTCTGCCATTGGATTGCCACTGTGCAGCTGGAATACAGCTGAGTTTAGTTAAATGATTTGTGTTAATTATTATTTCTTTGTAATGCCTTCCGAATTTAAGCCCTAAGCAGAAACAATGTGATATCGTACGGTTCTACATTTTTATTTTATTTTGTTTGAAAACTGAAAGCATGTGGATTCAGCTACTGTATCTTCAAAGTCTGTGGCACATGACATTTCATGCTAAAAAGGCTAACAGTGACTTCAAATTCAAAGTAGTTCTGCTCTGCATTCTAGATTAGCCCTGGTTTTGAATGAAAGCTAGTATAACCCCTTAGCTACAGTGTCCTGGGGAAGCTTACTGAATAATCAGTAGACATTAACAGATGACCCATTAAGATTGTGCTCTCAGATACTTAAGTGAATTTGGGAGAAATAGTTATGCCTTTGAAACAATCAGATTGCAAAATCAAAAATAGCCATTTGGGAAGCCCTCTATAAAACTGAAATTTCAAAACCACTATCTGGACATTATTAGCTGCAATTTGGTGTTCTTTTTTTTTTTTTTATTTTTTAATTTTTTTTATTTTTAATTTTTTTTTCCCTTTTTATTTATTTATTTATTTTTTCAGCGTAACAGTATTCATTCTTTTTGCACAACACCCAGTGCTCCATGCAAAACGTGCCCTCCCCATCACCCACCACCTGTTCCCCCAACCTCCCACCCCTGACCCTTCAAAACCCTCAGGTTGTTTTTCAGAGTCCATAGTCTCTTATGGTTCGCCTCCCCTCCCCAATGTCCATAGCCCGCTCCCCCTCTCCCAATCCCACCTCCCCCAAGCAACCCCCAGTTTGTTTTGTGAGATTAAGAGTCATTTATGGTTTGTCTCCCTCCCAATCCAATTTGGTGTTCTTAAATTCTGAGTGGGGACAAAGTTTTCTTCAATCTTTACCCATACATAAAATTATTCACGAAATCAACATATAAGTGTGTTTATGGACTGAATATATCTACTTGCCATAGTAATATGTTTAGTTTCTGTTATGAAAAAGAATGAATTGCATAGAAAGCTAGTTATTCAACAGAATTTCATAGTTTAACATATTAATTTCTTCTTCCACTGGAAGTGTTGGGGGTGGGTGTGTGATTTTACCAAATAACTGATTCTCACTTTTAGAAATTGTGGCTATTACCTAGCAGATCATGTTTCTTTTGTAGTGACTAGCTAACTATTACCACCCTTCATTACCTTTTACTCTTTCAGACATATTTTTTTAGACGAGCTCTAATTTAGGATTTTTATAAGTTAAAGCATCATATTAATGGTACCTATCTTGATTTTTGCATGTATGCATATATATTTGCAATAAAAATATTCTTGGGCAAGAAGGGATCATTAGTGTATGCTATAGAAAGAAAATTTGTTCTTACTTGGCTTCCTGGGTATTTGAAAAGAAAGGTAACTTGAAAAGGAGCCAAGATATCTTAATGAGTGAAGTATTCATTTACAAGAACTGATTATTTTACAAATTTTCTGAAATTGAGTTGAACTGGGGACATTTCCCCCTTTAATTTGTAGGAGTCCAGGTTGTAAGATATATAGCTTTTGCATTTAATTATTAGATATTTCCTTTCCAATTATTTGTCATGTGTAGTATATTCAAATATGCCATCTTGAGAATTCACTCTGATTTAAGGAAAGCCAGTATAAAACTCAGGACAATTCTTTGGTAAGAGTTCATAATTTCCCATAATAAGAAGCATTAGTACATGATTTGATTAGACAAATTCAATTTGTGTAAAACTTTCCGGGACACATCTATTGCATAAAAGGAGGGTAAACTTTATTTTATTAATGAATCTATTCTAAACCCTTGATCATAGTTTGGTATGTGATTTGTGTTTTTATTCGGATTCTAATTATTTGGAGAATGTAACATTCCAGAAATGTAATCTGCTGCTTTGACATTGTTTCTATTTTATTCTTCAATTGCACAGTTAAGTGTTTGATTTTCTCCCTATTTTTTCATGGCCTATTATTATCTAGCACACCTGACTAGCCAACGAAGCCTGGGAATTTAAAATGAAAGGTCTTCCACTTCACAAGAGATAAAGTAACATTCT
This sequence comes from Meles meles, assembly GCF_922984935.1. NCBI lineage: Eukaryota > Metazoa > Chordata > Mammalia > Carnivora > Mustelidae > Meles > Meles meles. The sequence continues at coordinate 150,336,627 of NC_060066.1, read as the reverse complement.
GATAATTTACGATCATGGCTCAAACAATGGAAAAATAGGAGATGTTTTCTCTGGATTCCAAAACAAAGTTGCTTTTATGAACAGGCAATAGAAATGGTCTAATTCAGTCTCAAATTTATAAGATCAGGGTAGTTCGTAAGACAACCATATGCATGCATAGTGGTTCTTAAATATTTGTTGAATAAATGGATAATCAGCAGATTTTAAACTTGCCCCAAATAAACTTCTGTTGCTTTGTATTTTAGCAGCTACAAGCAAGGACTATTGTTTGTTGTTAGTATGGGTTCTCCAGGGAGCAAACACCAAGGTGGAATTAAAAGTGAAAGATATTTTGGGGGTGGGGCTGCGGTGGGGGTATGTGTGTGTGGGAATGGCTTTTAAGGATATAGGAAAGGTACAAGAGGAGTAGGCAGAGAGAGCCTGTAATATGGGTCTGATATCTGTGAAGGAGGGAGCGCAAAGAGAAGAAAGAGAAGGAAGAGTCCCAAACTACAAGGAGCTCTGAGAAAATCTCAACCAGCCCATTGGGGACTCCCAGAGCAATGATTTTGCCTTAGCTCTGGTACTCCAACATGGTCAATTTATGGGAATGGCCCAGCAAGAATGTGCCTCACCCTGGACATTGTGGGAGATCCCAAAATTATGGCAGGTTGTCCTCATTACGGGTTCTCCCTTCTCCCTTGAAGGGACACACTCCTAGGACAGCCACCGTTTGTGTTCTCCAGAATATTTAATTAGTCAATATAGGGTTTCTGATCCCTTGAGTTTCCTGAATTTATGTCCATTTTGTTCTCTGATGTCTTGAAGGCGATAGCTATCTGTTATACTCTGTTCATTCTCTTTTCTCACATGGGGCAAACCCAACATTCAATCACATGCTCTTAATTCTGTTGCTGGTGGGATATACTAAGTGTATACTAAGTGTATCAATGTTGTTCCTCCTGAGATATGCTAAGTGTAACAATGTTAACAATTGTCTCGGCAAAAATAAGGGCTAGAAGGCATGCAGGAATACTTATGGGTGAGTAAAATGACAGATTCAGACCAGAACATGTCTGTGGTGAAAATAATAAGTCTTACTTTTATGGTATTAATAGAAAAGCAAATGATGATGAAAGTTCTTTAAAAACACAGTAAGTAAAGGCCAGAGGGAGAGGAGGGAGTGTTTGCTAGTGATGGTATTTTCATAGAGGGTGCTCCAGTAAGGGGATTCGAGTAAAAGAAAGAAATGCACAGTTGTGCGTAGAGGAGCCATCCAGGCATAGGCACTAGGCAATCAAAGCTCTTGACCTAAGCACGTGTTCAGTCCGGTCAGAGAAAAGTGAAGAAGCTACTGGAAGTTGGACGGAATGGCAATGGAGATAGTGGTAAGAGATGAGCTAAATGGGGCAGCTTTGTCAGGGTAAGCAGGGAGATTCTCTTGTAAGGTCCTGAATTTTATTCTGGGTCAAAGGGCAAACATCACAATTTTCCCCAGAAGAGCACCATGCTCTGATTTTTGTGTTAAAAAGATCACTCTGACTGCTATGTGGTAAATGGGCTGAAGGAGATATAAAGGATAGAGCATCATAAGCATCAGGGAGGGTTACTATGTAAGAGTAGAATGTCCAATTCAACACGAAAATATAAAAATTCTAAACATATATGTAATTAATAAAAAGGCCTTGCAAGATATGAAACAAAAGATATACACTTAGTATATCCCAGGAGAAATTAGAAAAATTAGCATAATCATAGAGAATTTCAGCACTTTTTTTTTTTTTTATTTTTTTTTTATTTTATTTATTTTTTTTTTTAAAGATTTATTTATTTGACAGATAGAGATTACAAGTAGGCAGAGAGGCAGGCAGAGAGAGAGAGAGGAGGAAGCAGGCTCCCAGCCAAGCAGAGAGCCCGATGCGGGGCTCGATCCCAGGACCCTGGGATCATGACCTGAGCTGAAGGCAGAGGCTTTAACCCGCTGAGCCACCCAGGCGCCCCTTTTTTTTTTTTTTTTTTTAATTTAAGAAACAGACAAGGGTGCCGGGGTGGCTCAGTGGGTTAAGTATCTGCCTTTGGGATCAGGTCATGATCCTAGGGTCCCGGGATAGAGACTCCTATCAGGTTTCCTGCTCAGCAGGGAGCCTGCTTCTCTCTCTGCCCCTCCTCCCACTTATTCTCTCAATCTCTGTCACTCTCTCTCTCAAATAAATAAAATCTTTAAAAAAAACCCATAGAAAGAGACAAAAAATCAGGACAACAAAGTTTATCTGAAAGATATAAAAAAAAAAATTCACATATAACAACTAGAAAATTTTTCTTAGACCTACGTGGAACATTTACAAATACTGATCATGTAAATAGGCCAAAAAGCAGTCCTCAGAAAACTTTGAGGTTAAGATAAGTATGGGATAGATATATGCAGATCATATCGTCTGATTACAAAATGATTAAGTTAGAAGTACATAGCAAAAGATATATGACAATTTGCTAAATAATTAGAAACTGATTATTATTTTACACTGATATTTAAATAATTATACACTGATTTTTAAATAAATCATAGTTGAAGAAGAAATTCTAATGGGAACTTAAAACTACTCAGTAGTGAATAATAAAAAATACACTACATATCAAAATTTAAACCAAGGTAGGCAACGCTTTTTAAAATAAAACAAAAATATGTGGCTGTGGTAAAAGAAATTACATTTTACTACCTTAAAATTATTTTTCTCCTTTTTTCATTAAAAATACTAAAGAAATCAAAACTGACTACTTAAAACTAGGAAATATTTAGAGTGCCTACAAATAAAATGAATTGTTAATATCAGGGGTGTCTGGGTGGCTCAGTCTGTTAAGCCTCCAACTCTTGGTTTCTACCCAGGTCATGATCTCAGGGTCCTGGAGTCCAACCCCATGTGGGGCTCCATGCTCAGCTCAGAGCCTGCTGGAGATGCTCTCTCTCCGTCTTCCTCTGCCCCTCCCTGCTGCTCCCTAAATAAATAAATGAATAAATAATTAAATAAATAAATCTTTTAAAAAAAGAATTATTAATACCAGCAATATACAAAGAACTTTGTAAATTTGAGTTTGAAGAACTAACTAAAAAATGTGTGGAAAAGATATGAGTAAGCATATTATAAAAAATGTGTGATTATGAAAAAATATATCAAAATCAAAATGAGATACTAGTTTATATTTATTCTACTGAAAAATTTTCTAAAATTCTGAAAATATTAGGCGATGGGAGATATGGATCCACTGACCAACTTCTGTATTTTAGTGGGAATGTAAATTAATACACCCCCTTTGAAAAACAGATACCATCTTGTAAAATTGTGCTTTCTTACACCCTACAACCTTAGACTTGTTTTGGGTCAAATTCCCTTGATAGGAGGAGGCAGGGGTTCTTGAGCAATGCTTTGTGAAGCTTTTGCCCCTAGGAGAAGTTTACAAGAAAGCTGGGATGCAGAATAGGGAAAGCTGGGGAACTGAGCAAGGATGTAATAGAGGTGATCTTTCTGCAGCCTTTCCTGCCTAAAGGCAAGGTGGCTGGTATTTGTACAATTCCATTGACTCCAGATGCTTCTGGTGGGGAAGGGGTTGGGGAAGGTATACAATCCAATCAACTCAGCTGATGCTGAACCTATTTCGCAAGAGCAGTTCTCCAGGGAAGGTTGTAGGCCTAAAATTTTAGCCACACCAGTCAAAGGAATCCCTGAAAATCTGGGTAAGGCAGTCACAGCATCTCCCACAACCTGAGAGAAACTTTCCCCATGTATGAGATTGTTTATTCATGCATGGCTCACAGTGGCCAAAGACTAGAAGCCGTCTCTGGGTTTATTGATATGAGAGCAGATATATCAACTGTGGGATGTTCACATAATGGAATATTATGCAGCTACCAGAATGAATTAACCCCAGCCTCATGCAACAATCTGGATAAATTTCAGCAACATAAATATCAAGTAAAAAATAAATTTACATATACAAAAAAAGTCTTTTTATGGATATGTAATAAATATGTAATAATACATATTGATATGTATCAATATGTAATATAATACATATTGATGAGTTTAAAAATATATAAAGCTACAAAAAGGAAATGCTGAGCAATAGTTCTTCTTCTTCTTTTTTTAAGATTTTATTTATTTATTTGATAGAGATTGTAACTAGTCAGAGAGGCAGGCAGGGAGAGAGAGGAGGAAGCAGGCTCCCTGCTGAGCAGAGAGCCCGATGCGGGGCTTGATCCCAGGACCCTGGGATCATGACCTGAGCTGAAGGCAGAGGCTTTAACCCACTGAGCCACCCAGGCGCCCCTGAACACCTATAATGTTAAAGAAATAAAATTTTCTAACTGTAATATACAGTTTCTGTTTAAAAGATGAATTAGAAATGGTATTAAAATTTTGCTTTGAACTGCTGGAACAATGACTATCTTTTACTTAGGTGGGAAGATAAGAAGGAAAGAAAATTTGGAAGCAGGTGGATAGCAGGAATCGAGATCCTGGTTTTCTGTAGGTGAAGTTTAAAGTGCGTATTCAAAACCTAAATAAATACATCAAGTGGGCAGTTGAATTTTGAGATTGGAGTTAGAAGGACAGTTCTGGACTAACAATACTATTTTAAGTTGCTACTATATATGTAAAGACATACAACTGGAGAAGAACACTCAGGTGGTGAATGTGAAGTGTTAAAATCTGAGAACTAATGCTTGAAACACTGTGACCATTAAAGATCGAGGAAAAAAGGATCAAGCATACTAAGGCAAGAAGGGGTTTAAGGCAGAATGATCTTCCAGGAACCAGGTGAAGAAAGCAGGTAATTCATTGTGTCAAATGTTGCTGAAAGGTATAGGAAGGGAAGGACAAAGGACTGATCATTGGATCATCAACATGGGAGTCTTTGGTGTCCTCAGTAGGTGGTTTTTGTGGAGTAGTGGGGTAGATGCAAAGAAGATGGGAACGAGTGAAGTTGGGGGTGGGGGACAACAACCATAGAAATATCTCATTTAATGTGTGTCTAGTGGAAACAAGTTTAAGTTGGTGCTCTGGCCCATTTTCTTTCCTTGAGAGAGTCAGCTTCAGTGTTAGAAGTAATTACACCTATACAGATTTTAAAACCTAGAAAGCACCCTAGAGGTGAATTAATGCAATTCCATCATTTTGCACATGAAATACTCGAGGCCCAGAAAAATAACACTAGTTGCATGAGAACATAAACTTTATGAGTTAATGAGAGAGCCAGACTGAAATCGAAATTTTCTGAATCTTAATTCAAGGTTATTTATATCTTACTGAAAAAGTCAGCTAGGTTATATAATTTTAATTTTTTTCATGCAAGCAGGGATAAACTGAATTTGATTTAGCTATCAACATAATAGAAAGCTTGGCTGTTGGACTTAATATAAGATTTATTCAACTACTTCATTTCCAGGTTGTACCAAGTGCCTCCACTTTAACTCATCCAAGCCCTACTCATCATTCTGGTTGCAGCTTACACATCAGGAAGGTAAAGTCTCTGCCCCCAAATTATGTATCACAAAGCCAAATATAATACAATTTGTTATTATTCATGCATTTGAATTATGCATGAATTTACTTCTTCTATTTGCAGGAATAATTGAGACATTACAAGTATATGAGAGCAAATGACTCCCAGCTTCTCTGAGAACCAGGAAGAGCCCTTTTCTCCTGCTAGTATTTTTTTTCTTTAGTTATAAAAATGCAAATATAAGTTGAAAAACTTAGAATTGTATTGTTGATTACTTATACACTTAACCTGACAACCAATTCAGTCCTCGTCAAGGGGCTTTTGCAGCGAGAAACATAATATTCCAAACAAATTACAGATAAGATATGTACATTTTGTGAAAACATTAATTTATATGTACATTTGGGTCAGGATACATATCCACTTATGAGGAATTATAAGATAATTTCTCAGTCATGTCAATTGAAGGTAAAAGGAAAAGCTTCTTTAAAGAAATAGCATGTCATGCTCTTTGGGTGCTTTCATTCAGAAGAAATTTAATACCCTAGTAATAAAATCCCCTAGAGTGTGTGATATGGTTAATGTCATATCACACATTTCCCTTTCTCTCTCTCTCTTTCTCTGACTCTTTTGGAAGTCATCCAATGAGAAAAGTAAGGATTTGTTCCTTTCAGTGCAAGAAAGAGACAACTAAAGCTTATCCGATATTGGAATTGGAAGTTAATGCAGTTAATTCAGTGCTTGTTAATAATAATCAAGGCTAGAAATAAGTATGGGTCCTAGAGTAGACTTCCCTCTGCAGGATGAATGTGCTGATTTAATTGGCATAATGTTCAAAAGGGTGGTTATTTGCTAACTCTCTTCATCCTCTTTTTTTTGTATCAAATTGAGGTTTTAGCACATGTTTTATTTTTTTATTTTTTATTTTTTTAATATTTTATTTATTTGACAGAGAGAAATCACAACTAGGCAGAGAGGCAGGCAGAGAGAGAAGAGGAAGCAGGCTCCCCGCGGAGCAGAGAGCCCGATGCAGGGCTCGATCCCAGGACCCTGAGATCATGACCTGAGCCGAAGGCAGAGGCTTAACCCACTGAGCTACCCAGGCGCCCTTAGCACATGTTTTAAAAATCTCCTCTGCCTTTAATATTTTTCTTTAGCTCTAGATGTTTGGTGTATTTCAAAGAAAGTTTAATATGCTCTGATTCATTTATATTATAATTTTTGATTCATTTATACTGAATTTTTAAAAAATATTTTATTTATTTGAGAGAACGATAGAGAACACAAACAGAAGACAGAGGGAGAGGAAGAAGCAGACCCTCAGCTGAGCCAGAAGAAGGGTGTGGGGGGCGGGGCAGGTGCTCAATTCCAGGACCCTGAGGTCATGACCTGAGCCAAAGGCAGACATTTAACCACCTGAGTCACCAGGCACCCCTATACTGAATTCTTAAAAGTTTTGATATTTAAGAAGACTGAAGAAGACTGAATTCTTAAAAGTTTTGATATTTAAGAAGACTGAAGGGCTACTGAAGCCCTTACCTAGTGAAAATTAAAGTTTGTATTTTACCGAAGAAAATATTTGTTAGAATCCTTAAAACTTAAGTGTTCTTAATATAAAAACAAATCCATAAATAAAGATGTATTTTTTTTTTTAGAGTTTTAATTTACTTATTTGAGAGAGAGTGAGAGACACAGAGAGAGAAAGAATACATGCACGCATGAGAGGGGTAGGGTCAGAGGACAAAGCAGACTCCCCACTGAGCAGGAAGCTTGATGTGGGACCCTATCCTGGGACTCCAGGATCACGACCTGAGCTAAACGCAGTTGTTTAACTGACTGAGCCACCCAGGTGGCCCTAAGGATGTACATTTTATTATATATTTTATTACAGAAATTTTACTCCCTTTTCAAGATGACCCAGAAATCAAGGGAAAAAGATGGAGGGAACTAGTAATTTTGGGGTAGCTATATGCACCTTGGTGCCAGGTGCCTTTTGCATATGTCCTATTTAATTCCCACCTTGACAATAATATTATTGAACATATTTATCTGGTGGGGTGACCAAAGTTTAGACAATCTAGGTAATTTTCCCAACAATAACGCCAATTAACTAATGTGCCCACCAAAGATCTCTGAATCTAAATTTCAGCCTTGCTACTATAGTGCTATACCAATGAATAAATTAATTAATAAGTAAATATATTATCAAAAAAGAAAAGTTCTCATAATCACATTTAGTATAAGTCTTATTGTTTTTGTATCATTATCTAATTAATTGTCTTTCCCACTAGAATGTAAGCTCTTTTTTGAAACATATCTATTTTTGTTTTTCCAAAGAACTTAGCCTAGAGAAAGGAATCTATCTGTCTATGACATATCCATCCATCTATCCATCCACCTATCCATCAACCCATCCATCTATCTATCTACATGAATGATTGACCAATAATCAATGTTTATTCTTTCATCTTTTGTTGTGGAACTCAATCAAGCTTCAAATACTATCTATTTTTCTTTCAAAGTGTTACAAATTTGAACTTTCAGGCTTGGCTGGTCAATCTATCAATTTATTTCAAAAGTAGTATTAAACACTACATTTTCCAATAATGTACACATAAATCATTGAAAATAAAACTCTCTGTGTGTATGTTGTAATACTTAGGATGAGCACCCATAGTGTTTTTACATCTCAATTTTTGTTCAGCTACATTCTATACTAGCACATAGACTTATTCTAGTTTATATCTGTTATATAAAATATTCCACTAAATAAATGGTTATGTTTTATTTAAATATTCTCTTATTACTAGGTAAAAATGTTGCAAATAGTTATTTCCTATAAGTCTTTTCTTCAGTACATATATTCCTAGAAATGGATGTGAGAACAAAGCTCATGAACACTTTGTAAAACTTTTTATAAGTATCACCAACTTGGCTTTCTAAGTTGATTTTCTAAATAATGTTGCCCTTAGAAATATTCAAATATGTCTTCTTTTTTGTAAACCTGATCAAATAAGGTATTACTTAATACCTTAATGTTTAAGTATTTATTATTTTAAATGTTTAAGTATTAATGTTTAAGGATTTATTATTTTAATATTTAAGTGTTTAATGTTAATGTTTAAGTGTTTGTTATTTTAAATTAGTGAGGTATAAGACCTTCACATCCTTTTTCACTCATTTTATTTCTTTTAGAACATAAACTTTTGAACAAAGATAAATAAATTTGTTATCTCATTGTCTGTGACTAAACCTCTTTTGTTATAGAAAGGTATTTGAATAAGTTCAGTAATAATGCCTCCCCAAGAATATAGATTGAAGCAAATTATTTGATATCCAACATATTATCAGAGTTCATGTATCCATAATCAGAAATTCTGATGAATGGCTAATTTAATTTATCCTTAAAAGTCTTCTGTGAAATAACACATTGCACTTAATTTGAACATGTAAATTGGTATTCTTTGGGTGGAAAAAAAAGAATCTTTAGGTTTTAGAAATGACTGTATTCTTTTCAGAAAAAGAATGGAGATATTTGTAATATTTTTAAAAAATAACACATTGCCATTGTTAATTGATAATTGTTAATTAATCCTAAATTAGAACCTACATAATTAATTTATTAGTGAATATTTCTATATCACCAGGGATCTAAGTTACTGAGTTTAATATTTGTAGTGAAGCAATATTGAAAGAAGGGAGGAAAAAACCTGAGATAGGACATAGAAGAACTAACTTATTTATGATCATGGCAATACCACTAATCAGCCATTGAGTATTAGATTTTCTTGCCTGAATTCTGAGTAAAAGTTTATTCCCTTTCATAATTCACAAGGATGTAAAGGGTCTACAGTGTGGTACTGCTTATCAAAAGCGCTTTGTAACCTCTCACAGCTTAAGTATTACTATTGAAAGAATTAAAATTATAAATTTCAAAGATTTATACTAGTAAAATGTCAGATAACATGCTTTCTATACTTGTATATAAATTGGTTTTTCTCCTATATCATCTTTATTAACAAAATGAGCTCTGCTGAAGTCAGTGTTATTTTTTTTTTTTAAAGATTTTTTTTATTTGACAGAGAGAGAGAGAGATCACAAGTAGGCAGAGAGGCAGGCAGAGAGTGAGGGGGAAGCAGGCTCCCTGCTGAGCAGAGAGCTCAATGCGGGGCTTGATCCCAGGATCCTGAGATCATGACCTGAGCCGAAGGCAGAGGCTTAACCCACTGAGCCACCCAGGCACTCCTGAAGTCAGTGTTAATATCGAGTTAGAGATGCTTAGAACCTGAGACAACTCCACCAACGTGGAGGAAACAATCAACTTATACATAGACAACACAGTTTATTCATTTAGATTATTCATTCATGCACAGAATCTGTTCAAATACTATTAGAGCACCTAGAATGTGCTAATCACCATTCTAGGCATTGAGGATATAATGATAAGAAAAACACACATTCCTTTTCATTTCCACTGACAGGAAAAGCATGAAAGTGAGTGCAGCACTAAAAATAGTTCTAGTCGATTTTATAAGAATATAACAGAATTGTTTACTTGAAGATTTAATAAGCTTAGCCAATTTGAAATATTTTGCCATTACCTTTAATTGGTAGCTGTGAAATTACTTCCATTCATGGTCCAGTCATGCAACATTGTCCTCTCTCTCTCTCTCTCTCAGGTAGATAGTGGTTTTGATGCAATCATTTGGGGGTTGGGGATTTCTACTTCTGTCAATACCATACCATACAAAAAGAAAAAAAGAAAAAAGAACATCCCCTCAGAAGCACTTGATGTGTATTAAAAAAAATAATAAAAAGTACAGATTTAGGATTACTCAACACGTTGAGCACTGAAGCTGGAGTTAGTCTTGAGGACATTTGCTGAATTTGCTGAACTCAAACTTTGATTGTCATGGATTCGTGGGACACGGGACAGGAGACAATGCTCAGTGCCTAATCACGACAAGACGCCTATTAAGAAAACATCACTATAAATAATTTATCCTAAAGAGCTACACTGTTATCCTCACTATACCAGTGAATAAGGAAAATCTATCCCCTGCGCACCATTTCACCCAAAAGATGAACTAGTACTTGAATCTTGATACTGAGCAACAGAAGTGTCTGAAAAGTTGTAACAGTATGGAGGACCTCCTAGATTTGTAGCCTATATTTAGAGTGTCTGAAATACCTAGACCATATCTGAAGAGACTGGGCAGTTTTACTAAAGAGAGTGAGCAGTTATGCTAAGGTGATTTCAGAATGGTAGTGCCTTGAGTCACTTCCAGGAGAAAATGTCCCCTCTCTAGGGGAACTCACATTTACATTGTGCCTCATGGAAGATGTGCAACCTGTAATCAAAGCTCAGTAAGCACATCTAAGAACAAGGTCAATTTATTCATTAATTTGTTCAGTAAGTAGTTACTGAACATGTGCTATGTATCAGGCATTCAGCAATGAAGAAAAATAGTTGAAAATCCTTATTGTTATGAGGCTTACATTCAAGTGGGAAGAAAGAACAAGAGAACAAAATAAAACAAGATCAAACCAGAGAGGGAGACAAAACCTAAGAGACTTTTGATCATAGGCAACAAACTGATGGTTGCTGGAGAGGAGGGTGGTGGAGGGGGATGGAGGGATGGGGTAACTGGGTGATGGACATTAAAGAGGGCATGTGATGTAATGAACACTGGGTATTATATAACCTGATGAATCATAGGCCTGTACCTCTGTAACCAATAATACACTGTATGTTAATTAATTGAATTTAAATTTTAAAAATGTCTGAATAAATAAATAAATAAGAACAGGCATGAGGAAAAAATAAGAATTAGTTCACAAAATATATATACAAATAATTTTTTAGGAACATTCCTTTTCTTTCTCTAGTAGGGTGAATTTTACTGTCTGTAAAAGCCTCAATAAACATTTCTTAAAAATTCCTTAAAAATTAAAAATCTTTAAATTAAAAAAATTAAAATATTGAAATTTCTTAAAAAATATTTATAGGGAACTAAAAATGCTCTCTGAGAGCTATATTATAAAACATATAAAGGATCAGAACTGAGATAGACAAAGAGAAAAATCCCAGGAAAATATGCATTGACGGTTTTAAAGATGGAGGATGACTCCATGAGCCAAGGAATTCAATCAGCCTCAACATCTATGTATCTACATCTACATCTACATGAATGTAGAATAAAACCACAATGGGATGCCATTCCCAGCAAACTGGCCGAGACAAATCAGAGTATTGGTAAGGATAAAGTAAAACAGAGATGATTACTCTTTGTGTTTGTTTTATTTTGCTGCTATAACAGATCCTCACAAACTTAAAAGGACACAAATTTATTACTTTACAATTTTGTGGGTTATAAGTTCAACAGGGTCTCAATGGCCTAAAATGTATTTGTTGGCAGGGCTGCTTTCCCTTCTAGAGGCTCTAAGGAAAAATCTGTTTCCTTGCCTTTTCCACCTTCTAAAGGCTGGTTAAATTCCTTGGCTCATAGCCATGTGTGTGTGTCATCTTTCTTCAAAACCAGCTAATGTAGGTTAAATCCTTCCCATGTTGAATCAACTCTTCTGTCTCCCTCTTCTACTTTCAAGGGCTCTAGTTTATTGAGTCCACTGTGGGGGTAACCCAGGATAATCTCCCAATCTCAAGGTTCTTATTCATACATTTATAAATTCTTTTTGTCATGTAAGGTAACACATTTACAAATTCCAGTGATTAGGACATGGAAATCTTTGGGCTGTAAGGAGCATTATTATGACTACCACTGAGGGGAATGCTAATTAACACAATTATGAAAAAACAATTTGCATTACCTAGAGGAGTTCAACAGGCACATGTTCTAAGACTTAGATATTTTACTTCTAGGTGTATACTCTTTCGCATTTTCATAGGGAGACATGTACAGAATGTTTTTAGCAGAATTGTTTTTAATAGCCCCAAAGTAGAAAAAATCCAAATGCTCATCAATGGTAGAACAGATAAAGATATTGTAAAATATTATAAACCATATTATACAACATTGTAAATTAATGACTTAACAACTATAGGCATCACCATTAATGAATCTCCCAGATATGATATTGAGGTAGAGAAACAAGTCATAGAAGAATATATAAGGCATGATACTATTTATACAATATTCTAAACATTCAAAATTATTCAATATATTCTTTATGGATGTGTAATTATTATATGTTGTAAATAACAAGAGAATTTTGAACCTGAGATGAGCCCACAGACACATTTGATTGATTTTTCTTTTTGTTGTTTGTATGCTTTATTTCATTTTTATTTTTATTATTTTTATTTATTTGACAGAGAAAGACACAGTGAGAAAGAGAACACAAGCAGGGGAGTGGGAGAGGAAGAAGCAGGCTTCCCACTGGGCAGGGAGCCTGATGTGGGGCTCCATCCCAGGACCCTGGATCATGACCTGAGCGGAAGGCAGATGCTTAACGACTGAGCCACCCAGGCACCCTATTTTTATTATTTTTAAAGATTTTATTTATTTATTTGAGAGAGAGAGATTATGAGCATGGCCCTGGGATGATTATCTGATCCATATTAGCAGTCAAAGGCACTGCTTAACCAATAGAGCTACTCAGACGTCCTTTTTGCTTGATTTTAAATTTTTCTGTAAATTGTGTTTTTCTTTACCTTCTTTAAGGATGTAAGGTATATTTTATAATAATGTTAAAAAAAAAGATTTGTTGGGATGATCTTAGTTTTATTATATATAGGTCTATGTTTTTGGTCCAGTTATATCATTGAGTTTCAAGATTAATCATTTTTAAAATGGAGATAATTATATTTACTAATGTAAAAACAAAATTAAATAATACATGTAAATGTCTGATAAACAACCTATTATATAAAATAATCCCTTATTTAAGATTGATATAGTCCATAATTATAAAAGAAAATTTTTAATTATATATCTGCACATCAATGAACTGAGGTCATTAAACAGTTAGGAAACACAAATAGATGAGCTACCATGATGACATGTCAGGGGATTCTTAATTTTGAGCAAACAAAAAGAATGGTCTGATTATAAAAATTTTAAAAATTCACTCCGCATTTTTGCGCATTCTAAACAATGGGTCACAGGTCTCTGTTAGTCTGAGTTGACTTTCTGCTAAGACATCACATGCATTCTCTTTTATTTTACTTCCCAAATATTCGGAGTCTCATCATTAAATTCCATTATCCAAAATCACCCAAATATCCTTTCAAATCATTCAACAACTATTTATTGAGTGAGCCATTGTTTCTGATACAAGGGAAACAGCAGTGAACAAGCCATACAAAGTCTTTGTTCTGATGGAGTTTGGAGTCATTCTTGTGGAACGAGACAGAACATTAACCTATCCATTATCGATTCGTTCCTCTGTCTGTCCATATGCCTTTCTATGCATCCACCCACCCATCAACCCTTCCATATGTACATGGAATTTAGTTACATGTGACCATGATGGAAGTGGATGAACTAGATAATAAGAAAGAGTACGAATAGTGAGTCAAGGGTTAGCTAATGACAACAGAGCACTGAGGGAGGTTTTTCTGAAAAGGTAAAGGCTGCTGAATTGATTGCAGTGAGGCAAGATAGGATTAGGAAACCGTGTTAGAAGGTGTGCCACTCTTCTTTACCCAGTGTTCACTCATTCCCACCTGATGTGTGCTTTGGGAGACTGACTGGCCTCGACCGTATCAGGAGGCACGTTGCCCTTGACATCCAGTGGAGTTTAGCCAATGGGGGATACTAGCAAGAGATTGGAGCGAAGTGGGAGACTGAGGTATAAGGGATATTTTTTTCCCTGATGGGTCTATGTGAGCTGGCTTTATCCAATTAAAAAGTCGAAAGTCCTATCAGCTGTTCCTAACCACTCCACTTTCCCTCTCTTCTTACTCTTTCAGGTCTGAAGTGATAAAATCTCCCACTGTCCTTATCACTGTCACTATCCCATTCCTTTTTACTTTTCCTAAACCCTCCCCACACCTTTGCAAATAGTCTTCTTGATTAATTTGAGGATGTCATCTCTTTTCTGCTATGGTCCTGACTGATGCAGACGCCATTGAAGTAGACCATGGGAGCAAAGCAGGAAAGAGGGGACTAGGAGTGGATATGGTGGGAAGAGGTCTTTTCCTGTATATATTTTGGAGATACAACCAGATTGATGATAAATTGAATGTTATATCTGAGGGGAAAAAAGGGAAAGACTCCCATGTTGGTTTTCATCAAGTATGTGGATAGACAATTAAAAGAGAGAAAAAGCAGCAGAGAAGAAGCAGTGGAAAGCTGGCAAGAGGGAGAGGGGAAAGCAGGTTTTACTTCTTGAAAATGTTACATTTGGGATTCTTTGGCTTTCTCCTTTCTGCTCTTGTCTTCAGAGCATGAAAGTTGTTTGTTCGTTTGTTTTTGAAAATTTCATAATATCCTTTTATTTTTAAATTGAGTTAAATTAAAATTTTTTCAGTGTTCCAAAATTCATTGTTTATACACTACACCCAGTGCTCCATGCAATACGTGCCTTCCTTAACACCCACCACCAGGCTCACCCAACCCCCCCAACAACCTCTCCAAAACTTTCAGTTTGTTTCTGAATCCACAGTCTCTCGTGGTTTGTCTCCCCTTCCGATTTTCCACAACTCACTTCTCTCCATCTCCCAATGTCCTCCGTGTTATTCCTTATGCTCCACAAGTAAGTGAAACCATATGATACTTGACTCTCTCTGCTTGACTTATTTCATTCAGCATAATGTCCTCCAGTCCTGTCCATGTTGCTACAAAAGTTGGGTATTCATCCTTTCTGATGGAGGCATAATACTCCATTGTATATATGGACTATATCATCTTTATCCATTTGTCCATTGAAGGGCATCTTGGTTCTTTCCACAGTTTGGCGACTATGGCCATTGTTACTATGAACATTAGGGTACAGATGGCCCCTCTTTTCACTACATCTGTGTCTTTGGGGTAAATACCCAGTAGTGAAATTGCAGGGTCATAGGGCAGCTCTATTTTTAATTTCTTAAGGAATCTCGTGGCTGCACCAACTTGCATTCCCACCAACAATGTAAGAGGGTTCCCCTTTCTCCACATCCTCTCCAGCACTTGTTGTTTACTGTCTTGTTGATTTTGGCCATTCTGACTGGTGTAATTTGGTATCTTGATGTGTTTTTGATTTGAATCTTCCTGATGGCTAATGATGATGAACATTTTTTTCATGTGTCTGTTGGCCACTTGTATGTCTTCTTTGGAGAAGTGTCTGTTCATGTCTTCTGCCTATTTTTTTGACGTGATTATCTGTTTTGTGTGTGTTGAGTTTGAGTTCTTTATAGATCTTCAGTATCAGCCCTTTGTCCATAATGTCATTTGCTAATATCTTCTCCCATTCCATGGGTTGCCTCTTTGTTTTGTTGACTACTTCTTTGCTGTGCAGAAACTTTTGATCTTGATGAAGTCACCAAAGTTCGTTTTTGCTTTTGTTTCCTTTGCCTTTGGAGACATGTCTTGAAAGAAGTTGCTGTGGTTGATATCAAACAGGTTACTGCCTATGTTCTTCTCTAGGATTTTGATAGATTCCTGCCTCACATTGAGGTCTTTCATCCATTTCGAGTTTATCTTTGTGTATGATGTAAGAGAATGGTAGAATTACATTCTTCTATACAGAGCTGTCCAATTTTCCCAGCACCATTTATTGAAGAGACTTTTTCCCACTGTGTATTTTTTCCTGCCTTGTCAAAGATTAGTTGACCATAGAGTTGTGGGTCCATATCTGGGCTCTCTACTTTGTTCCACTAATCTATCTGTCTATTTTTGTGCCAGTACCATGCTGTCTCGGTGATCACAGTTTTTGTAGTAAAGCTTGAAATCAGGCAATGTGATGCCCCCAGTTTTGTTTTTCTTTTCCAACATTTCCTTAGCAATTCGGGGTTCTTCTGATTCCATACAAATTTTAGGATTGTTTGTTCCATCTCTTTTTAAAATGCCAGTGGAATTTTGATTGGGATGGCATTAAAAGTATAGATTGCTCTAGGCATTATAGACATTTAATAATGTTTATTCTTCCAAACCATGAGCATGGAATGCTCTTCCATATTTTTGTGTCTTCTTCAATTTCTTAATGAGTATTCTGTAGTTCCTTGAGTACAGATCCTTTACCTCTTTGGTTAGGTTTATTCCCAGATATCTAATGGCACTATAGTTAATGGAATCAATCCTTTAATTTCCCTTTCTAAATTTTCATTGTTAGTGTATAAGAAAGCAACTGATTTCTATACATTGATTTTGTATCCTGCCACATTACTGAATTGCTGTATGAGTTCTAGTAATTTGGGGCAGAGTCTTTTGGGTTTTCCATATAAGTATCATGTCATCTGCAAAGAGAGTTTGACTTCTTCTTCACCAATTTGAATACCTGAATAGACCAATATCTAGTAATGAGATTGAAGCAGTGATCAAAAACCTCCCCCCCCAAAAAAAATCCCAGACCTGACAGACTCCCTGGTGAATTCTACCAAACATTCAAAGAAGAAATAGTACCTATTCTCCTGAAGCTGTCTCAAATAATAGAAACAGAAGGAAAACTTCTAGACTCTAAAGCCATTATTACCCTGATCCCCAAACCAGGCAAAGACCTCATCAAGAAAGAAACTTTCAGACCAATACCCTGATGAATATGGATTCCAAGATTCTCAACAAGATCCTAGCTAATAGGATCCAACAGTACATTAAAAAGATTATTCACCATGACCAGGTGGGATTTATCCATGGGATGTAAGGGTGATTTAATATTCGCAAATCAATCATTGTGATAGAACAAATCAATAAGAGAAGAGAGAAGAACCACATAGTCCTCTCAATTGATGCAGAAAAAGCATTTGACAATATACAGCATCCATTTCTGATTAAAACGCTTCAGAGTATAGGGATAGAGGGAACATTCCTCAACTTCATAAAATCTATCTATGAAAAACCTACTGCAAATATCATTCTCAATGGGGAAAAGCTGACAGCCTTCCCATTGAGATCAGGAACATGACAAGGATGCCCACTCTCACCAGTCTTGCTCAACATAGTACTACAAGTCCTAGTAATAGCAATCAGACAGAGCATGCAAGTTTAAAGGAGATGGAAAATGGTGGAAAGGGGCAGGCTCATGGGGGTGGACAATGGGCCATGACATTAAGGTCAATATTTGTTTTAAGCCAAGAGTTCAGGGGAGAGATCTTTTCTGTAGATATAAATTTGGTCATTGTCAACATACAGATGTTATTTCAAGACAAAAGACTTTTTGATAAGATCCTCTATGAAGAGTCCATGTGCCTATTCCCTAAAACCTGCAAGTTCTTAATAAATACATCTATGTTCTTGGTCCACTGCCACTTAAAAAACTCTCTGGGGCACATGGGTGGCTCAGTCATTAAGTGTCTGCCTTTGGCTCAGGTCATGATCCCAGAATCCTGGGATCAAGCTCCGTATAGGGCTCCCTGCTCAGCGGGAAGCCTGCTTCTCTCTCTCCCACCACCCCCTGTTTGTGCTCCCTCTCTCCCTGTATCTTCTATCAAATAAAACAAAAAACAAAAACCAACCAAACAAAAAAAACCCTTTTCTGTACTCTGTATAGTTTAGGGAGTTCAGAACTATGGGTCTCTATTAGCAGTGAGTAAGTGTTAAATTACTGCTTTTCTATATCTTTGCTGTCTTTCTTGAAATAATTACAAACAACCTTTCTTCCTGCTCACTTGTTTACCTTAGCTCTCAAATTTTGTGAGTTACTATATCTCTTCTCACCCTTCTTTGTATATTGTTCACCTTCTCTCCTTCTCTCTGTTACTGTTAAGACAATTTTTTTCTTTCAGTTAGCAAATATCCTCAGCCACAATATAATGCACAATGTTTCTTTAGCTGCCTTCTCTCCCTGAATTCAGATTTGCACTTTCAATTTTTTTCGTCTATTTTTATGTTTTATTTTGTTGAGCTTTTTTTTCCCCCCTGAACTAACAAACAGCATCATAATGGATAGGTTGGCTCTAGATTTCCCTTAATTAATTCTCCGCCTAGAAAAAAGGCAGTATTTAATTTCCTTCAAAAAAATCCATCATTCTGAAAGGATAATAATTATTTTTTAACTGGAGTACTACCAGGAACACCATCCACAAACAAAACAAAACTAAACAAAACAAACTCCCTAAGGTAGCTTCCATTTTTAAAAAATAATTAATCCTTCTTCTATTTCATCTATGAGATGAGCTGGGAAACTTTGGAGCTTTTCAGTAATAGAATTGTGTCTTTCTTTTCTTCTACTTACTTTTATGGGTTAAATTTATAAATTCCTTGGTAAACTTGGATCTACTGGGGAGACCAACTGTCGGAGTTTTCCCAGGACATTTCCCAGTTTTCACACCGCAAGTTCTGTATCCAATGAAATCCTCTGGCTCCTGGCAAACCAGAATGGTTAGTCACCCTGCAATAGGCCAGACTATCTGAACATTTGAAAAGCACACAGATCCAATGCAGAAAGACAGAACTTGTTTTAGGTAACTGGAATGATTTCAAAGTAACAATTATATACAGACCTGACAGGTTTCTCAGCTATGAGGATGTGGTTCTTAGAAAATAAACTATTTTTAATAAACAATAAAATTAATGGCATCTTTTTCTAATGTTTTCATTCTGTTAGATAAAGATAAGTGCAGTGTTTTTGTTTTCTGGCTAGGATGCACAATTTACATGGTTCAATATTGTATAGTATTTAGGGTACATAACCATAAAAAAATAACACCTCAACCTTCTTGTCTACTATGTCAATGGCAGATTTACTCATTTTCTATTCAGGGTTCTAAACCCCTAGTTTTGTCTGCATGTCTCATGTCCTTGGCACTCTGAGCACTATTTTTTACTGATCTCTGTCTTATTTTTCTTTTCTACAGTTCTATCAAAATAAATTGTTTCCATGTTTCATATTACATCGTCCTCTTACAAGAAAGGAAAACCTTCATTTTCTTATCTCTATTAAACTTGTTTTTTCTTATACTGCCCACCCCTCACCAAGAATAACTTGAATAATTACATATGTTTAAGATTGTGAGTGAAAATGGCAAGGTTTGAGTAAATTGCCTTCTTTCTGCTACATAATTCAAGCCACAAAATGCAAGTTCTCTTATAAATATGTAATATACTTACTTTTTAATCACCCAAGCTTGGCAGAGGAATGGGTAGGTGTTAATCTGCTCCCTACCTATTGTCCCCTTCCCCCTAATTCAAAGTGGAGAGAACATTTTTTATGAGAAATGTGTCAAAATTTGCCCTTTTTTCTAAAGATAAGATATATTTGTCTATGAAAATCTACAAAATACATGACATAGTAGAATTTTTAGTTAAACCCCTTGGTTGTTTTCTCTGCATTGTTCAAATAATCAGAATTCTGAGTCAGAACTGAGGTTTGGCTTCTTAGTTTAATCCACAGTAAAATGACACGCTTCTGTTAAATTCTAAATCCCTGTCTTCTCTTTTAAGTGATCCATTAGAATATTTTCTGATTAATAACTTAGAGAATATCAGGTATTCAAAGACAAAATATAGTCATGAGAGCCAAGTTGTCTTTGAGGCCACTGGATTAAAAGAAAGAAAGAAGAACAAACAACAAAAGAGATCTTTCTTCTTTTGCACAGCCCTGATATAAAGGTGCATGACTATTGGAGACTGTAGGCATTATTTTCTCCTTTTAAAATTCTCTCTCCCCCTCACAAATCAATTTGCTGCTAGGAAATAAACACATAATGTATAAAGCCAACTTACAGGTTGGTATAATTGAAAGGAGAGTGTGAGTTTATTGGCTAGGGACCATATTTCGCCTACATGACAGCTCTGGTGGTGTTTATGATGTTTGATATATGATCCATTGCGTCTGCTACATTGTGAAGGAATGAAGATATGGTTGAATAGGACCAAAGAAGAGTTCAGGAATCCAAATCCTCATGCCTCTTTCCCCCATTCGCATTAGATTCTTTATCACAGTTTTGTCAAAACTGGGAATTGACTTGTTCTGATAAAAGTAATTTCAGGGGCACCTGGGTGGCTCAGGGGGTTAAGACTCTGCCTTTGGCTCAGGGTCCCTCAGCAGGGAGCCTGCTTCCCCTTCTCTCTCTGCTGGCCTCTCTGCCTACTTGTGATCTCTCTGTCAAATAAATAAATAAATAAAATCTTAAAAAAAAAAGTAATTTCATTATATAAAGCCATTGCCATTATTTTACCAAAGTGCTATTAAGGTTCATATGTGTTACCTGTTTTCGTTATGATATTTATATGACCAATGGGAATAATTGGTTCTACTTCAACATCAAAATAACATTTCACATACTTACATACATTATTAAGGGTCTCTTTTGTGAGTTCTTTTGTTGTGTTTGTAGCCTTGGACGGCCTTTCTGTGAAGTCAAGCCCAGACAGATGTTGACTTAATATGGCAAGTGTCCCTACAACAGTAGATTTATAACATAGAATTTTAACATACAATGTTGCTTTTTGAAGTTATAGATTTCCTATAAAAGTAAATGTTTGAGCAAATGCTGGAAGACCCGCTGATGAGCATACTATTAGGAAATTCCCACATTGCTTCCAGGATGAAACTAGGTGTCCTCAAAAATCCCTTTCAAATCTAACATGCTAACCTTCTCAATAAGAATTCCATAAGAGATATTTACCAGTTATATATGACATATAGTCAACCTGATGCCAACACAACTTCAAAATTTGAAAATGATTTGGGCTGTTTCTGTGGAGGTAGATGTGAGGACGTTAACCTCTCTTAAACATAGTGAGTAATGTGCTTTTTCTTGAAAAAAAAATATATATATATAACCTGTCTGGAGCTTTTAAATAATTTATGCTCTTTTTTCATTACAAAACCAAAAAGTCTCCTCCTCTGGAATTGCTCTATAAGGAACTTAGCAAACTCAACACCCAAAGAACAAACAATCCAATCAAGAAATGGGCAGAGGACATGAACAGACATTTCTGCAAAGAAGACATCCAGATGGCCAACAGACACATGAAAAAGTGCTCCACGTCACTCGGCATCAGGGAAATACAAATCAAAACCACAATGAGATATCACCTCACACCAGTCAGAATGGCTAAAATTAACAAGTCAGGAAATGACAGATGCTGGAGAGGATGTGGAGAAAGGGGAACCCTCCTCCACTGTTGGTGGGAATGTAAGCTGGTGCAACCACTCTGGAAAACAACATGGAGGTTCCTCAAAATGTTGAAAATAGAACTACCCTATGACCCAGCAATTGCACTACTGGGTATTTACCCTAAAGATACAAACATAGTGATCCGAAGGGGCACGTGTACCCGAATGTTTATAGCAGCAATGTCTACAATAGCCAGACTATGGAAAGAACCTAGATGTCCATCAACAGATGAATGGATCAAGAAGATGTGGTATATATACACAATGGAATACTATGCAGCCATCAAAAGAAATGAAATCTTGCCATTTGCGACGACGTGGATGGAACTAGAGGGTATCATGCTTAGTGAAATAAGTCAATCGGAGAAAGACAACTATCATATGATCTCCCTGATATGAGGACATGGAGAAGCAACATGGGGGGTGTAGGGGGATAGGAGAAGAATAAATGAAACAAGATGGGATTGGGAGGGAGACAAACCATAAATGACTCTTAATCTCACAGAACAAACTGGGGGTTGCTGGGGGGAGGTGAGATTGGGAGAGGGGGAGGGGGCTATGGACATTGGGGAGGGGAGGCGAACCATAAGAGACTATGGACTCTGAAAAACAACCTGAGGGTTTTGAAGGGTCAGGGGTGGGAGGTTGGGGCAACCTGAGGGTTTTGAAGGGTCAAGGGTGGGAGGTTGGGGGAACAGGTGGTGGGTAATGGGGAGGGCACGTTTTGCATGGAGCACTGGGTGTTGTGCAAAAAGAATGAATACTGTTACGCTGAAAAAATAAATAAAATGAGAAAAAAAAAAAGAATGAATACTGTTACGCTGAAAAAATAAATAAAATGGAAAAAAAAAATCTTTTTAAAAAAAAAAAAAAAAAAGAATGAATACTGTTACGCTGAAAAAATAAATAAAATGGAAAAGAAGAAAAAAAAAAAAACAAACCAAAAAGTCAACTTAAAAATTTAGTAAAATTTTTATGAAAGCTGGAGCTTATAATAACTTTGACTTTTTAAGGAGTGAAGACAACAACACTGCTTCCTTATATACCTCTTTTCAATAAAAACCAATTTAAAAATTTACATTTTTCAAGGAGGGATGATTCCCACAAACAAAACATAAGTATGCATCGCACCGCGCCAGGATGGACGCCTGTCACTCAAATCCCTGTCATGCCGTAAGCTACCCTGATGCAATCAGAGAGGAAAGTAGAGTTAGTTAGATGGGTTTACAGAATGATGTCTGCATGAGTGGCAGATGTTGGTGCTCTAATCACATTATGTGCACTCAATTTTTATTATAGAACAATTGCTTCTAATAACTTTTATGTTCATGATCAATGTGTCATAAATTCACCTGAATTTCAAAAATGACCTAAGAAATCGAAAGAATGGCTCTTCAGTTATTTTCTCCCAATATATTCAATAATAACAATAAAAATAGTAACTGATTTAAACAGGTATTGAACTGTGGATTCCGACAATCTGTGAGATCTCAAATATGTGGCCCAGTCTTCCTGGTTCATGGAAGAACTGTCATTATGTCCAAGATGATTATCAGTCATCGGCCGCACAATATTGTCTGCTGTGAGTGAGTAGTGTGATTAAAAGCAGCAATTCAAGCATGATCTGGAAAGCTGTGATTTTTATTGACAAAATGAACTGGTGACGCTCTCTTTTCATGTTATTTGTACTCAATTTGTGCTGTTTTCAGTTATTGATGGAGTCTATTACTATTTGGGTTATGATATCATTCCACATTATATCAAATCAATAGTAAATGTCACGTGAAGCAAGAAACATGTTCATTTATCCTGTAGAAATATCTTAGCCTATTTTTGTCATCTTCAGTTTCATTCAGGAATAAGCTGATGGAAATAATCTAGGTTTGATGATCAATTTATTTACGTATGTAATAGGCCTTTACCTTCATATTTATAAATATTTCTTCCATCTTTACTACAGACTCTAGGTTTTCTGCACTGCTGACTCCTTAACGTTAGTACTGATAGTGACCACATTTTCAGCTGAATAAAAGTGGGAAACAGACAAAATATTATTTTAGGAGTGTATGTTTGTTGGCTGTCTTGGAAATCAACTTCTACCTCATCTTTGCCCTGAGCATATATTGTTTAATTTTTAAATATGGGTTGTATATTTACATATAAGCACACACACATTTTGCATTGGTTTCTATTAGAAACAAATCTGATTTAAATTAAATGTTTTCCTGTATTTAGTCTGAAATGCCAGCTGGTAATTAGCCAAAAAGAAATACAGTGTAGTTGGTAAGAGCATGGGCAGGTGGAGCCAGACTGTTTAGGTTTAAATTCGGTTAAATCATTTATTAGGTATATAA
The DNA here is from genome assembly GCF_922984935.1 of Meles meles. Lineage (NCBI taxonomy): Eukaryota > Metazoa > Chordata > Mammalia > Carnivora > Mustelidae > Meles > Meles meles. The sequence goes on along the minus strand of NC_060066.1, from coordinate 150,312,580 downwards.
TATTCAGAACTGAATTAAGCACTCTGTTTCAACTTCATTATCTGTAAAATTAGTTGTTGGGAAATAAAATGTATAAATTAATGTTCTAACTGTACTTGGTACTCAAGTACTGTTAAGCTCTTATTATTAGTGGTTATTCTAGTGAAGGTATCAAAACTAGGCACCTGGTTATATGTGTTTGTGTTCATCATCATAAAAAAGGGATTTAGACCTGAAACTGGAGGATTTCAGGTAGTGAAGAGAAGTGGGCTAAGAGAAGTAAGCCAAGACTACATGTAAGTCGTCTGACAGTATTTAGAGATTTAGCCAGAAAGTGAGACTGAGACGTGCTGACAAATTGGAAGACATAAGGACAGTATTCTGAAAATCCAGTGCAGAAAGTATTTCAAAAAGGAAATAGTGATGAACTATCTCCATGGTGAAGAGGAGGTGATGATGGCAGGATTAAGAATTGTCCGTTACTGTTGGCAACAGGGTCACGTGGACAATAACAGTTTCAAAATGTGAGAGTAAAAAAGAAGCAAGGACACAGAAAAGTGATGGTGCTGAGCACAAAAAACAAATTCTAGGTGCAGAGAAATATGCCAGTAGGTAAAGGGGACCAACAAGTTATAAGAATTTTTTTAAGTCGAAATTTGTTATAGAGTATTTATTTGTTAATAGAAATGATTCAGTAGATATTGAAGTTGATGATGCAAGAGATGAGAGGATTCATTGTGGGAGCAAAGTCCTTCAAAACATGCAGAGGACTGAGTTATAATATTTTAATTTACCATCCAGTGTAATTTGTTGTTGTTGTTGTTTATTGTGTTCTTGGCCCCTCAAAGACCCTACGAAGGCATTTTTTTCATTTGTCCTACCTACAAGAGGGCTAGGAAACAGAAAAAGGCATATAGTAAATATTTTTTAAACAAACATAGGCACAAATAAGTGAATGAAATCATAAATAAAAGTAAGCAGATGAAGCAGTGGTGTGGCCTTAGATGAGCGGAAGACAATTTTTTTTATTGTAACCGGAGAGAAGTAAAGCATATAGAAGCAGATGGATGTATGTTAGTGGGGTTGTCAATCAAAACACATACGTTCGCCTCCCTTTCCAATTTTTTTTTTTTAATAAACATATAATGTATTTTTATCCCCAGGGGTACAGGTCTGTGAATCGCCAGGTATGGACTCTGAAAAACAACCTGAGGGTTTTGAAGGGTCAGGGGTGGGAGGTTGGGGGAACAGGTGGTGGGTAATGGGGAGGGCACGTTTTGCATGGAGCACTGGGTGTTGTGCAAAAACAATGAATACTGTTACGCTGAAAAAATAAATAAAATGGAGAAGAAAAAAAAATAAGTATTAAGTAAAAAAACAAACAAACAAAAAAACACATACGTGTTCCTATCAGTCTACTTCTATTGTATTATGAAATATAATATGCAAAATTTATTTCAAGGGGGAATAATGAGAGATAAAGTTGAGGAAATCTTGCAGAGAATAACAACAACAACAAAAAACAAACCCAGCGAGACAATAGGAGAAACCATATTTTTTGAAATGATTAGAGATCTGATTTAGAAGGACAAACATCTGACTAATGAATTTCAGAAAGAAAATAGAAAAAAGAGAAGGAAGAAAATTATCAAATAAGCATTACAATATATGTGTTAAAATGATTATTAAAATAATCATTTGGGTATTGCTATTGTCATTAAATTTAATGACAATAAGTTTATCACTAAACTTGCATAATCAAAAGGATGAACTGAAGAGCTCAAAGCTTGTAGAGAGAAGAAAAATAACATCATTCTTATGCAAAGTTCATACAAAGTCAAGAGAGTCTCAGAAGTAATGGTAGTCAGAAGACAAAAAGGGTAATGATTTAAAAATTTTGAGAAAATCTTGTTTTATCATAGAATTCAATACTGGGAAAAATTATGACTCCAATGTGACGATACAAAAATATATGATCAGATATGCAATTTCTCAAGAAATTACCATCTTTACACATATGATCAGGAGTGTACTAACTTGAGAAAGTTAAATAAGAAAAGACAAGAACATGAGATCAAAAAACTGGAAATCCAGCCCAAAAGGTAGGCAAAAAATGAAGAAACCAAAATTCCAGGGTAAGAGCTATGTGTAGACCATAAGAATAACCAATTCATATTGGAGCAGGAAGATATAAGTATTCAGGAGTAAGAGTTCTGCAAATAAATCAAAGTGATAAATTCTAGAAGATATCTGCATATTTGAAAAATTGCACTTAATATAGCTACTGGAAATGATAGATGAATTGACTGGTATAGAAGTAAGTATGCAAAAAAAATACAAGGCAATTTTTAATAATAGGAGAAACTACTAATCATACAGGAAAGAACAAAAAATATATCACTTGACTTAGCAGTGTATTATTTTTATACATTTGAAATAGTATGAATATTAAGTAAATAGTCTGAAGATTATGTTAGAATGATAGGTGGAAAAAAAATCCAGAATGGGATTATTGGTGTAAAAGGACTAAATATGTACCCACCATAAAAATAAGTCATTAGGTAATATTTAAAATACAGAATCAAAGAGCACCTGGGTAGCTCAATTCATTAAGCAGCCGCCTCTCGATCTTGGCTCAGGTCAGGATCTCATGGGTCGTGCAATCAGAGCCATGTTGGGCTCCTCACGCAACAGGGTGTCTTCTTGGGATTCTCTGCCTCTCCTTCTCTCCTTGCCCCTCCCCCTGCTCATGCTCTCTCCCTCTCTCTCAAATAAATAAATAAATCTTAATAAACTAAAATAGAATACAGAATCAATCAACAGCAATGTGTGAAAATCATAAACAAATTTTAAGACAAATACAAGAACAAGTAGAAGGGGATAATTTCTTTTGGGGAGAACAGAAAGACTGAGCTGCTATTTTACATGAAACCTTACGCTTGTACTATTTCAATAAAATAAATGGAGTACAGAATTAATTTGAATGTATGCACACGTGTGTATAATCATCCCACTGGCTATTGATGGAGACCTCAAAATAAGGAATAAGCAGTTTTGATGGTTATTTTAGTTTTAGATGCTTATATCTTTTGTATTTAATATAAGAAGGAGGAAGAGTGGTTAAACATAGTGATTTTTAAAATTGGAGCGAAACATGTAGCACTACTGTACACGTGGATGACTTTTGACAAGTATAGTGATACATTTATACACTAATTATGATATAAAATTTTTCATCACCCCAGAATATTCTCATGCCCCATTCCAAACATTTCTCACCCTCCCAAAGACAAACATTATTCTGATTTCTACATACATAGTTGTACCTGATTTTGAACGTCATATGAAAGGACTCATGTAGTACATCTGGCTTTGTGTCCAAATTCACTTACTCAGATAATGAGGATCAGTTTCATTTACGTTTGTTGAGTAGAGAAGATATAGAATATTCTGCTCTGAGTTTCCCAATAAGAAGAACTCATTGCCCAATTGCAAGAATTGCGGTCAGCTGATAGCCTCTATCTGAAGCTCCTTCATGGCCCACATCAGCTTTGAGTCTGTGCTGCACTTTCTTTGAGGGCTGCTCTCACATAATGGCACATCAAGGCAGAAGTAGGTGAGATCACGCTGTTATTAAGGTGGCCTCCTGCCAATGGCAGTAAAATTTTGGTGCAAGACATTTATACCCTATGCAGAGCCCTTCCTATGGGAAGTCTTTGCTCATGAGCTTCACACTGTGCTAATAGAGACCTTCAGGACTGTCAAGGCATGAAAAGTTCTGACCAACCAAGTTTTCTCTTCCCTCTTTCTTCAGGTGTTATTCTCCAATAATTTTGTGCAATCCTACCTCCTCAGTAGTTGCTTCCCAATGGACCTAGCCGGTGATCATGGATGTGTTGTTCATGTGATTTTGTTGATGACTAGTGTTCCGTTGTGAGAACACATCACAATTTCTTTATCCATTCTCTTGGACTTTGGAGTTGTTTAATGGGTTTTGGTTACTACAAATAAAGCTGCTCTAAACATTCTAGTTCATATCTTTGTTTATGGACTGATATTTTGGGTACAGAATGACCTAACCACAAGGGAGGTATATAGTTAACTTCATAAGAAATTGCCAGTTTTCTAAAGTAGTTGAATCATTTTACATCCCCAGCAATATGGGAAAGTCCAAATTACACCATATATTTGTCAACATTTCTTATCAAGAATCTTAAATTTTAGTTATTCTAACAGGCATAAAGTGATACTTTGTGATTTTGGTTTGCCTTTTCCCAGTGATGCTAACATTCTCATGTGGTTATTAATCATTTGCTTATATTCTTTTGTTAAGTATCTGCTCAAATCTCAAATCAAACACTATTCTCCATATTCAATCAGGTTGCCTTTGTCTTTGCTTGTATTTTGGTATTGACTTAAGCATTTGTTCTTTTGTTTTTTTCTTTTTTAAAAATTTTTATTTTTTTTTAATTATGTAAGCATTTGTAAACATTCTACATAGAAATCCTTTGCAAGGGGGCTTCTGGATTTCTCAGTCAGTTAGGCATCCAACTCTTGATTTGGCTCAACTCGTGATCTCAGGGTCTGAGATTGAGGCCCCCAATGGGCTCCTTGCACAGGTAGTGGAATCTGCTTGGGACTCACTCTCTCCCTTTGCACCTCCCCTGCCCTCCTTCTCATGCTCTGTCTCTCTCTCTTTCTCAAAACAAAGAAAAAACAAAAAACAGGATGGAAAAAAAAAAGTTTGCAATATAGGGAGTGTGAATAGTGTCTCCCTGTATGTAGCTTGCCTATTCATTCTTTTTTTTTTTAATTTTAGAACTAGCTTTATTCTTTTTTTTTTCAGTGGTTTAAAGCCTATTCATTTTTTATTACTGGTGTTTTGGTTGATATTTTTAAAAAAGTTGATGAAAATATTTTAACATTGTTTACTTTCATGATTGTTACTTTTGGTATCCCGTTTAAGAAATTTTATGGACACACCAGTTGCAAAGACATTCTCCTATATTTCCTTCTAAAAGATGTTTTATGGTTTTAACATTTACTTTTAACTTTATGCTCTATCTCAAATTGATTTCTGTTTATGAATATATATTTAGGTATTTTTTTCCTTCTTATCTATTTGTTCCCATAACTTTTATTGAAAGGATTTTTTATTCTTTAATAATAATTGCACAAGTTATTAAAAAAAATCGGTTGTGTTGTTCTATTTCCAGATTCAGAACACTCTTCCTCTGACCTCTTTGCCTATCCTTAATATCAAACTGGTTGTATTATTATCAGTGTTAGTCCTCCAACTACATTTTTCTTTTTAAATATATTATGGCCATTCTTGGTCATTTGCATATCTGTATGAATTTTAGAATCAATTTCTCAATTCCTACAAAGAAATGGATATTTATCAGGATGGCATTAAAAGTATGGGCTAGGGGCGCCTGGGTGGCTCAGTGGGTTAAAGCCTCTGCTTTCCGCTCGGGTCATGATCCCAGGGTCCTGGGATCGAGCCCTGCATAGGGCTCTCTGCACAGCGGGGAGCCTGCTTCCTCCTCTCTCTCTGCCTGCTTCTCTGCCTACTTGTGTTTGCTGTCTGTCAAATAAATAAATAAAAAAAAAATAAAATAAAAGTATGGGCTAAATAGGGAAGAATTGACATCTTAATCATTTGTAATTCATGAAAATGACATATCTTTCCATTTATTTAGTTCTTTAATTTCTCTAAACATCATTTTATAATCTTAACTACAGACATCTTCTCTGTATCTTGTTAAATCATTTAATGTAATTGTAATATTAATGATTTTGATGTTATTATAAATGGTATTTCTTAAATTATGTTTTTTAAATTTATGCTGAAGTATATGGAAATACCATTGTTCTTGGAATATTGCCTTCTAAATCCACTTTTTATTTCTGGCAGCTTGATTGTAAATTTACAATTTTATATGAAAAATAGTATGTTATCTGTGTAAAGAATTTATTTCTAGTGTATTGTTGCATAGAAGTGTGGTAGTGGGCATTCTTGCTTGTCTCTAATCTTGGAGGAAAACATACACTATTTTAATATTAAATATATGATTACAATGTTGTTGAGGTTTATTCAAGAATGCTTTTCAGATGACATTTTTAGTTTGCTGAGAGCTTTTCAAAATAAAACAATGAGATGTCGAATTTTGGCAAGTACATTTTTTTTTTAAGAAAATTTTTATTTGCAAGAGAGAGAGCACAAGCAAACTGAGCAGCTGGCAGAGGGAGGGGGAGAAGCACTCTCCTCACTGAATAGGGAGCCCGATGTGGTACTCAATCTCAGCACCCTGGGACCATGACTTGAGTCAAAGGTAGCTGCTTAGCTGACCAAGCCACTCAGGCGTCCCAGTGCATTTCTTTTTAATAGCACCTTTGTAGTGATATAACCCACATATAATAAAAATCCATGCTGTTGAAATGTATAATTCTGTGTTTATTATATCCACAGCATTATCTAATCACCTTTGGTCTCCAATTTCAGATCATTTCCTCACCCCAAATAGAAATCCCATACCCATTACAAGTTATTTCCCAGACATTTTGCTCCAGGGAGGACATCCAGTACTATGTAAACAGAAGACACTGGTATCATTGTCTTGTTCCAGCAATCAAGGGGAAAGAATCCAGTCTTCACTGTCAAGTGGATTGTTAGCGTGGGTTTTTTGGTAGATTCCCTTTAATAGGTTGACACAGGTCCTTTCAAGTTTGTTAAGAATGTTTATCCTGAGAGGTGTTAGATTTTGTTAGATGGTTTTTCTGCAACTATTGAAGTGATCACATGGTTTTTGTTCTTCTTTCTATCAACATGGTGTATTACATTGATCGATTTTCAGATGTTACGCTGATTTACGTTCCTGAGATATGTCGCACTTTTTCACGGTCTATGTTCCTTTTTATATGTTGCTGGTTTTGCTTTGCAATATTTTGTTGAGTATTTTAATGTAATAATCATAAGGGATATTATAGTTTCCTTTCCTGATGTTGTCTTTGTTTGATTTTGGTATCATGGTCATTCTGACTGACCTCATAGAAGGAAATGAGAAGGCTTCCCACCTCTTCCATTTTTTGGAAGATTTTTATAAAAATTGGTATTAATTCTTCTTTAAATGTTTAGCAGACTTTACCAATGAAGTCATCTACACTTGAACTTCTCTTTGTGGGAAGTTTCAAAATTACTAATTCAATCTATTCACCTGTTACTTATTTATAGAAATTTTCAAAAGATCATTTTAAGGCAAAGACCTGTGTGAGAATAGATTATTGTAAGGAGACCTCAAAAGCCACTTATCGGGGCTGAGAAAGGGGGAAAAGGGTATGTTAATGAGTTGGTCACCACTGTGGGCTCTTGAGCCTCAGTTCTTCTAGGAATTTAGGGAGATAGAATAGAAAAGTCCTCAGAATTATCACACCCAGGCCATGAGGATGATGAAGTCTTTATTTATCCTGAAACTCTAATAGGTCATTGGCTGAGGGCTGCTCATAGGGGCACTAACTCTTGGATGTTTCTAGCAGAAAGGCAATGCCAAAGTCCTCAGGCAGGGTGGACACCATTTGCAAGTCTGAAAAGGTGAGCACCGAGAGGATATGAGTAATGCACCAACAGGGTTTGGCAGATACTTCTAGGCATAGTGTCTGTTACTATATTATAACTCTATCACACTCTGCTTTTCATTATAGATTCTTTTCTCTAAGACTGTCACCACCAAATTGTATGCTGCTTTAGAATTTTGTGTCTTAAACATTTCTCACATGTAACACCTCCTTTCCATTTTTAAGGCTACTGTCCTAGATAAGGCTCACAATAATCTTGACTGGATGATTACATTAGCCTACCAACTTTTTATCTCCCTTTCTTTTCTCAGATTCAAGGGATGATAAATAGACTCAACTTCTTTTGTGTATCTATCATCTATCTATCCATCATCTATCATCTATCTATCCATCATCTATCATCTATCTATCATCTATCATCTATCTATCCATCATCTATCTATCAACTATCTATCCATCATCTATCTATCAACTATCTATCCATCATCTATCATCTATCTATCATCTATCATCTATCTATCTATCATCTATCATCTATCTATCCATCATCTATCATCTATCTACCCATCATCTATCTATCGTACTATGCTATGCTAGTTTCAGGTGTACAGTCTAATGATTCAGCAATTCTATACATTGGTCAGCGCTCATCAAGATTAAATGTACTCTTAATCCCCTTTCCCTATTTCACCCATTCCCTCACCATCCTCTCTTCGGGCAACCACCAGTTGGTTCTCTGTATTTAAGAGACTCAACTTCTTGGTTCGAAGAGTGGCAAAGAATTTTGCAGTCTTGTCTTTCTAATTGTCATAAGGGGCGTAGCTCACCTGGAGTAGGTCACATGTCTTCAAAACCAGCCTCCACATTGCCAAAAGAATATTTTTAGATCCATATTTTATTATTCTCTCCCCATGCTTATGCTCAAAATATTTCAAGCCTTCTAATCCATACTGTATATATATATAGCTCTGTATGATGGGGCCACTGCTTATCTGTCTAGTTCATTTTATTTCTTTATGTATGTACACTTTAGAAATATCAAGGTGCTTACAATTCTTATAGTGCTAGCAACTTTTATACACTTTTCTTTGTCTTTTATTTGTTAACACGCACACACACACACACACACACACACACACACTCCTTCCTCTCTTCTCCCAATACTAAATCGGGGAACAAATTTCTTTTTATGCCAATCCACATAACTAATATGTAATTTTAGTCTGACTATTTGTCTCTGCACTAGATTCAGCTACTGGAAGATATAAATGATGATATCTTTTAATATTTATATCCCCAATACTAAGTGTAGGCCTAACATGTGGTAAATAATTAATAAAATATATGAAATGAGTGGATGAATGCACTTACCATTGTTGTATTTGCTACAACAGTGCTTACTTTTTCTATAAAACCAAAGAGGGGAGAGGGCACAAGGGGAGAAGAGTAGGATGTCATTGAAAGAACATACTCTTTCGAACAGATGAAATGTATCTTATGTTCAAATTTTAGTTCTAATCTTTCCTATCAAAGTGACTCAGGGCAAGTTATTTAAATTCTCAAATGCCTTTGCCTCTTCTTAGAGAAGGGGATGATCCTATTTCTTAAAGGTAGGATTGGAAGTGCATGCCTGCACACACGTACACACATATACATGTGCACGCACGTGAGCATATGCACATGCGTGTGCACACACGCACACACACACACACAGAGGGCACAATGCTTAGGGAGCATTTCCGGTTTGGGAAGCAACTAACTCCTCATTTGGGTATGTTACTGCAGCCCATTTTTTTTTTTTTAAAGATTTTATTTATTTACCCGACAGAGAGAGATCACAAGTAGGCAGAGAGGCAAGCAGAGAGAGTGACAGGGAAGCAGGCTCCCCGCCAAGCAGAGAGCCCGACGCGGGACCCGATCCCAGGACCCCGAGACCACGACCCGAGCCGAAGGCAGTGGCCTAAACCACTGAGCCACCCAGACCTAAAGAGCTGCTGCGCTTGAGGGAGGCCTGGAGCAGAAGAGAGATCTGCAGCAAGGTCGGAGCGTGGTCCTGCAGATCCAGTGGGGCTTACGGTGGCGGTGGTAGACAGGAATGTCCTTTAGGGGCCTTGGGAGGTTCTTGTAGGTGAGTTGTAGCACAGCAACCTAGGAGTTTGGGGCAAAGCCCTGCTCTCCTCTTTAGATAAACAGTTCTTGACCTGTTATTAGACTCTGTAGACCGGGAGAGTCTTGATAACAGATGGAATTTTGAATGAAACACAAGTTAAATATTTTTTTGTATTGTAGACCTGAGTATTTCTGTTATGATGAAATACAGAGAGGAAAACAAATCTGATGAGTATTTTATTGAAGTTCTTTAATTGTCAGAAATTTTATAGATTATAATAACCATGAATTAGATCTTAAGTCAGAGTTATTTTCATATGGCCCTCCAAAATGATTTATGCGAAGTGTAGTATATATTATAGAAAAAGCTAAGTGACATTGGTGATGAATAATTTTTTATCTGAGAATAGAATATGTGATTTGAAAATGGTTGATTCATAATGAAATGAGAGCAAGTCAAACTCCATCTGGATATGGACATGAAATATCTTATTTGTTCTTTGAGATATAGGAACTGGGCAATATTTTATCATACTAGGAAATTTCTTTCCTTCTACATTTAGATGGATTTTATACTCCATCCAAGATTTTCTTTTTATTTCCTATGGTTTTTGATAAGAAGGATGTTTTCTAGAAGAGAAATATAAAATCGGATATTATTTGGAGTATATTTTTGGCAAAATAACCTGGCAGTCTTTGATAGTGACATATAATCTCTGCAAGGTCAATGAACCCTGTCAAGGCTTTTGGTGATTTTTCTTAGGAGACACTAAACACTTTATTGAAAGAGTAAATTCTCTTAGGGAATGATTACCTATTAACACTACCACAGTTTCCCCTTTGAAATGTAAGATATAGAGGATATACTTCAAACAAATACTGCAGACTTACTTTATTCTTACAAACTTTTGGTTATCAGCTATGTGATAAGACCATACAATTTCTCTCAGTTATACTATTTGGGCAATTTTAAAAAAAGATTTTATTTATTTATTTGACAGAGAGAGACACAGCAAGGGAGGGAACAAAAGCAGGGAGAGTAGGAGAGGGAGAAGCAGCCTTCCTGCTGAGCAGGAAGCCTGTTGTGGGGCTCAATCCTAGGACCCTGGATCATGACTTGAGCCTAAGACAGACACTCAATGGTTGAGCCACCCCAGGCCCCCCACAACTTGGGCAATGTTTATTTTAAGTAGGAAGAAGAAAGGAAACAACAAACATATATTTTAATTCTTCATAATTGCTTTTCAGTGAATATGTGGTTAATACTTCAAGAAAGCTTTATAAATGAGATAATTACAGAAATATTGGATATAAAGCAATTTTTCTTAATTTTTTTTGAATGTCTTTGCCGGTTAAAATAGTTTTTAAAAATGCCTAAGACTTTTTCTGAAGTTTAAAAAATGTTAAGTAGCAACAATAATGGAAATTTTCTTTTCCTTTATCTCCTCACTCTGCCCCCCCGACTGACTCCAAGAAACGAGAGCAGTGTAGAGACTTCTCCACACACAGAGGAGATGTTGAGCAGATCTATAAGTGAGCTTTGTATGCTTTCCTTTTTTGTAAGATGTTGCCATTTCTGCTATGTTATCTTCTATTAGCTATATTTCAGTGAGCTTTGGTTACAAAAATGTGGGTGATAACAAGAAAGAATTTCAATAGTTAAAATGTTTAAATAAATACCTCAGTTTGTAGGTTGCCTGTTCTCTCTTGAATATGTTTTCCCATTGCTGCCTAAGTGGCAGTCAAACAAGTTCTAAAGTTATTATTATGTATGCATTGATGTACACATGAAGCTATTAACACAGAAATCTTTGACAGGGCAAACTTGTAATGACTTCCCTGAAGCTGTTATCTTGAACTGTCTCTAAATGTGCCTTTCCTCTTTGTTGAACAGATCTTTTTAGGAAAAGGGCATAACATATATAGAGTCAGAAAACATTTAGATTTTGCCTTTTTGTAAGTTCATAGCAGCCAAACTATTTCATTTAAAAAGTGTGAAAAAAATAATGCTTCTGGGCTAAGAATATATGCCAAGTTTACACCAGCATCACATTTTTTATGGCTGATTTATAAACCTCTCAAAAAGGATGGAAATGCTGACACATTAATAACTCTGGCAGAATAAGTTCTGCATACTTTGGGGAAAAAATAGAGAAAAGAAATAAAATGGACAATTCCAGCCTAAAGAATGGAAGTTCCTTAAAAAGGATAGGAGATATTTCATGCTTTACATAAAGAATCTTATTTTTATAGTTGTTTGGTAAGAAATAAGTAATTATAGATGATTTTATCTTGACAATAAGTATTTACTATCATTTTATCTATTCCTTTAAAGTAATCCAATATTAGAATGGTATTAAAAAATGTAAGTGATAGTTTTAATGCCATTAAACATATTTTTTCCTTTTGAAATAATATGTTAAATTTGAGTACGGTAAACCTTAAATTATAATGAAAGCAAAAGTCTTAAATATAAACATAGTAGTCCCTACATTTTCAAATTAATCTATTAAAATACCGAATATATTTAAAAATTATACTATCCAATGTTCTTATTAATACGGAAAAAAAGGTACTATCATATTACTTACTAGAAGATAAATCCGATATTATATGCTCAAAACCCTGCAATTCATGCATGTAGACTCAATTGCTACATTTCCAAGTGCCTATCCTTAGTTTTTGATTAGGAATTTGGTTAAATATTTATAAATCAATATTGTTTCATATTATTTTAAAAATTGCAAGCAACTCTGTGAACAACCATAGAGGAGACACTAATTATGGTGCACAAGCAAATGTAATACTTAGTAAATTCAAATAATAATTCTTAAAAGATAAATAATAAGCTGAGGAAACTGGCAAAAATTAAAAAAAAAACATAGCTATTTGAATACAATGATATAGATACAACAGTGTATAAAAAATTGAAATTTTTACCAGTCACTGACATAAAACATGCTGAAATGTTTGCCTTATCACCAGATGCATGTTTTCAGTGAAAATCTATAGAATCTGGTCTGAGAATTTCGAGTTTCCTCAGCCACTTTGAGATTTCATGAGGGTGAATGAAGAATGATTCTTATGACGACATAATATTTGTAAAGACTGTGTTTTTTTTTTTTAATATTTTATTTATTTGACAGAGAGAGAGAGAGAGAGATCACAACCAGGCAGAGAGGCAGGCAGAGAGAGAGTAGGAAGCAGGCTCCCTGCGGAGCAGAGAGCCCGATGCGGGGCTCGATCCCAGGACCCCGGGATCATGACCTGAGCTGAAGGCAGAGGCTTTAACCCACTGAGCCACCCAGGCGCCCCAGTAAAGACCGTGTTTTGAGTTTCATTCTCTCCTTCATCCCTGTGGTGAGATAATTTCTTGCCCTCCTTCATCAAACCTATAGTGGAGATATTATGGAGGTCCACAAAGAGGGTCACATGTGACCCTCCACGTTTAGAAGGCAGGACAAATGGTGGTCTAACTCCCACCTATAAACATCTAGTATAAATGTGACTTGACTCCCTGCCTTGGTGGTTGATCTGATTGAAGCACTGTTCTGTGAGGGAACTCACAAGCCCGGACTTGGATGAAGTTAAGGATGAATGAGTTGTTGTCAACTAGATGAGGACTATCAGGAATAGACCACGTGCATGGTCTTCACAGGTCTTGTCTTATTGGGCTGCCTAGAGGGAAGGCTCCAGTAAGAAGAAACTGGCAGTTAAATACCTAAGAGCTGAGGAATGAGTGTTAGACCATCACTTTTGTCATTTACCTGGGACAAGAGAACCACTGGAGAGAAAAGTCAGCAGATAGCTTTTCCCAGGTCCACAAAAAGGCAAGTTCAATGAGGTCAAACAGCATGAGCTTACCACAGTGTTTTGAGGTAATTTTTGAAGGTTAATGCTCTAAAACTGCAATTAGTGAAAATTGAAATGATCAACTTGGAGAATGGTCAGGACACTTTGCATTGAGAGGTCTTTCATATGGCTTTGTTGTCAGAGAATTCTACCTCTGAGTCGGGTGGTACCAATGATTAGAAATGAATAATCTCAGACAAATTAATTAACCTCTTCAAACTAGAGCTTCCTCATCCATTTTGTAAAGGGGATAATAATGCTTCCTAACTCCCAGAGTTAGAGTGAGGATTAAGTGAGATAATGAATGCAAAACATTTAATCCAGTGTCTTGTAAGTAGTAAATGCTCAGTAAATCTTAATTACATTATTATCCTTATATTGCTTGTCATGAAGAGCAAAACACCTGGGACAATCAGGGGGGCTGTGAGAAGGCAAACGTTGCTGAGGACCTTTCCTCATTTATGGCCGGGAGACACAGATGAACCCGTGACATTTTAAGAAGCCTTGTAAACCAAGGCCATTTAAATACCGAATTTCCAACGTTTTGAAAGTGCTGAAATGCATTTTTTTTTCATTAAAACTCTCAAGCTTCCTGCAAATTGCCAACTAGGAAGAAAACAAACAAACTGCCATTTCTTGGAATGCCAGCAATAAATGGAAATTCCACAAAAATATCTATGTCCCCACCGGGAGAATGGCACCAAAAACAACATCCGCTATTTATTCTCGGGACAATTTGTACCTTGCTAGAAAATGACACAGGGACTCCCTCACTCTCTTCTGTATTATTTAACTTGGAGGGACATAAAGTTCATCACCTCTCCGCTTGAACTCTGTTCCTGTCTGTGTCACAAATGGTGTCATCAGCGGGAAGCTCACAAATGTTTTTAAGTAAAAAACAACTTTTCTCCGAGGCACATGCACAGTCTGTATATGGGAAGAGATGTTTTTCACCATATGAACACTCAGGCTCTAGCACAAAATTCAGAAAATTAAATTAAAAATGTGCGCATTGTTTTCGTGAAGGCCTGTTAGTGGCTTGCAGTGAGTCTTCATGATTGAGCTTGTGGACACACGGCTTTGAATCCCCAATCTATAATTTACTGAGCATTCACGCTCCTTTCATATATAAATATTCGGCTTGGCAAATCTGATTTCTTTTACCACCAGTCCCTGTGATTCATTTTCTACAACTATGTGGCCTGGGCCCCCTGTGGAAAGCCTGATATCGTCCTCCTGCTGCTCTGTCCACCTGTTCAGAATTTACATCCAAAATTCATCTAAAACATACCATTTTCCCCCGGAGAATAGTGAGTTAATATATTTACAAATTCCAGATGAATTAGATATGTTCTGGGGTTTTTGCAATTTCATATTTTAGAAACTACACTTTGATGGGGCTGGCAACGTCTACTTTCCAGAGTAAAATCAAAACAGAACCCCCTCCTAAAATAAAGCCCACATGAAACAGCACACCAAAAAGAATTCCTCCTATGCATATTTCATGAAACATTCCTCCCCCTTTTCACCATGACGTTCAACATGCCGGAACCAGGCACAAATGATTGTATGCATCTTAGCTTAGATTTTACTTAATAAAAACAGACAGAATTAATTTTCATGGGAATTATGCAATTTTTCTGAAGTTCTGGGCTACCTGGCTCCTTAGGCAACTCTCTTTCTATCAGCTCAGAGCTCAACTTCCTTCTTCCTAGCAAATTGCATTAGCATAGATTACTTTGGAGTGAACATTATATGGACTTCTTTAATCAACGCCAGGAGACTCTTTGTGCTTGTAAGCTTATTCATAAATTTCTCTGTTCTGTTTCTTGAAATATTTTTGATTGAGGGACCCAAGTAGGGGGCAAGATGGCAGAACCTCTTTAATTTAAATTAATACGCTCCTGCTAGAAAGCTCCAGCTTCTGGAGAGAATTCTGAAAAACAGATGTCTGCCTTCCAAAGTGAAAAACATGCATCTGTTTCTTAAATGTCAAAACAATAACAGTAAAGTTCCAGCAGACACACGTAAAGGTTTGAGTGGCTGTCCTACGATGGTAGAGAGGGGCCTTATTTTTAGACAGCTGAGAAATCCCCCAAGAAACACACACATTATCTTAACTGTGCATGCGTGCAGTACCGGGAGAAGGCCATAAAAGGAAACTGAGAATGAATGATGTGGGCAGGCAGAGATTACAATTTATGGAAGAGGAATTCGCTTGGATAATAGAGGTTTGTGATGCAATATGACTGTCTCTTTAAATACCCGCCCCCCCGTTTCTTTCCATCACTCTATTTTAGACTTACCTGAATTCATTGGGTCACAGTTCCCCTATCTCTCCATCAGTACATCGTTTGGTTTCTGTTACCTGCATAGCACTTTTGTTTTCTTCCGATGCCTGCCTGCATTTATGGAATGTGGTCAGGAACTGATAGGGTCCAGAATAAACTGGGTTGATTATTTCTTCCTGTGCAGTACACAAGCTGGCAGGAAGGAAATCCCACCTTTCTTCCTCTTCAAAAATAGTGTTTTCACTGTTATATAAGAGAGAACAGATAAAAAGGAGGTTAGCTAGAGTGTCGGTATTTCCTATACGGAATGATAAACATTTTAATGTAATTAAGCGTAAGGATTAATTTGTTAATCCTTACATTTTCCCTTGTCCATTCAAGAGATGTATCTCTAATTAAATTTCCCTTTGGCCACACTAATGAAAAGAATATCATCTAGAACTCTAGCCATAGTCAGCATGTGTGGGCAGTAGCGATAAGGCTGGGTAATTGCAGGATTAATAATTGGCTTTTTATTGAGGCTGAAAGCAATGCACTGTATGGAAACTCACTGAATTACTTGAAATCACATCTGTAGACTCTTTGCTTTGTGCTGTTTGCTTTGTACTGCTTCTTCTAATAACTCCCTTTTCCCTTTTTTGTGTTTCTCTGATTTTTGCAAGCAGGGTAACAATCATGCTACGGCTACTCAATTGTTTCCAGGTCATTCTCTTATTATTGGTTTTCCATAATCCCCATAAGCAAGAAGTGATATTTAAACGGCAGTAGCATTTCTGTGATTAAGAACACTGACTTTTAATATCTCCAACTCAGTTTCCTTATTTATAGTGCAGACCATCACAGAGTCATTGCTAATGTGGCGGGTAGACAGGAATCCCTTTCAAATCTTGCAGGGATGAGAAGTAATCTTACCGCCACCTCAGAGCTTGTTAGCAGGCTGCTAATCCATACAGTAGTATAATTTTGTATCTTTTCCTCGCTGGAACTGAGATGGGGTTTTGGAGGGATGCTGTCCCGAGGACCCATCATCTATCTACTCTCTTCCCTTCTGAAACAAGGAAACAAAAAACCTTTATGGCTTGGTAAAAATTCTTTCTTAGAAAATCCTACAGACCCGGTCATCCATCAGGTCACTTTATAGCAGTATCGGAGTGCGTGAGAAAGAACCCTGTTGCCAGGCATTGGAGAGAATGCCCTCCTGAACCAAAGCCATTTGTGATGGCTTGCGAATGATAGTCTTCAAATACTGAAACAGTAAAAACTAAATGAAGGGTTGGTTCTACGGTGCTGTCTTGCACGAGAAAATTTGGAAACTTGCCACTCCTTTCATCTTTTGCTCTGTGAACCTGCAAACTACAAGGTGCCCTTAGAATGTTTCCCAGTAGACTTCACTTTTGCTTTGTGTGACAAAGGCTTCTACATTCTGTGTAACACGGTTTATTCCCTTGACCTCAGTATTTGCTCTCCGGTTATCTAAAGACCGAAAATGGGTAATATGGTTAGGGTGGAAGCAAAATCCCCGGAAGCTCCCAAGCCCTACAAAGTTCTTTTCTTTTCTTTTCTTTCCTTTTCTTTTCTTTTCTTTTCTTTTCTCTCTCTCTCCTCCTCTCTCTCTCTCTCTCTTTTTTTTTTTTTTAAAGAGAAAGCTGGTGTGTGGTAATTTCTATAGAAAAATGCTGATTATGAAAGATGATAAAGTAAGCTGTGCCTATGAGAATTAATTATCAGCTGTAACCAACTGAGTCAACTCTTCACCTGGTTAGTTGTAACCACTGCCCATTCTTGTTTTTCTCGCGATTCAAGTCATAAAGCTTTTAGGATCTACAATTCTCTGCAGGCTCTGCTTTTGTTAATATTTGTAGAGCCCTAAAATACTGAGTGGCTTCTTTGAGAACTTTAGGTATATTAGTATTCTTATTTTGGGCAGCTTAATCATTTAATATTCCTTTGCTATCTTCACATATTAATATTTATTAGCATTATCTACTTAGAGCTTTATTTCATACTTGGGGGATACATTTCCTAACATCATTTACATAGTTAGAGCTCATGATTTCCAATGCACTTAGCAAAAGAGAAGATTAATCTCTGTAAGTAAAATGTAAACTAAGTACAGTTAAAAATGAGGTGCCGAAATTCAAGGGCAAGTGAAGTGCACACAGTTCTTTTAAACCACAGATTAACAAAGTATGTTTTTTTGCATTGTTCTTGGACTATAGTTTGACTTTAAAAAATCCTGTTTGGACCCTTCATGTGAGTGCAACACAAAAGTTCCTTTTGTTTTTATAATCTTTGCTCTTGGTTTACCCTGATGAAAAGAAATGCTCTTCAAAGATTATTTGCTGCAAATTTCCATAAAGAATGTGATTTATCCTGCACTATGTGTCCATTAACTATTACTGTTTTCAATCTGTCAGCTCTTCAACAATCTTATCCTTAAATTTGTATGCAAAGCTTGTAGAAAAACATCTTATTGACTCCTTTATTATTCAGCATGTTAATTTAATATTTTTTTGAAAGCTAATAAAACCTAAATGCTAAAGGAAAATGGAACTGTTTACAACTCAGTGAGACTGAAATAGATCAAATTTAAGATTTTTTCAGAGTGTAGGAGATCATATATTAATATAAATGTTTAAAGATGATCCATGTAGGGGGAAGGAGAAGGACACTTTGCAATTGTAGTTCTCTTGGTGATGGCAGGAAGTAACTTAAAAAACACAAAGTTATTAAAGGAGAGAAGTAAAAAACCAAGGTGGACTGGGGTATTGTAGGTGCCACAGAAGATTGTATCCAGAGCTATGTGTTATCCTAAGACAAGAGTAGGGCATCTGCTTTCTAAGAGCCTTTAACTCTATGAGCAGAATTGTTAGACCTAACCATAGGCTGGGAGGAGATTATAAGTGTATACAGGCATGCACACATGAACACACACCTGTGAGTGATGGTGGGGGTGGCGTTGCAATTGGAGTACTTCACTGCTTTTTAATTCATTTCATAACAAGAACAACTGCCAGGTTGGATTTTGTCAAAGCAGCCAGAGGCAGTTACAGAAGTAATGCTTGGCAGGGTAGTCTGCTTATTTAGAATTTGCATGATAAAAAGTATGCAGGCAATTTTTTTAGGTGGGCTCTATGTCTAAAACTGAAACACAAATACACACCCATTCATGTGTATACACACACACACACACACACACCAGATAAATAAACATAACCAAACAATGGCAAAACAAGAAACACCAACATAAGCCAGCCAATGGGTCAACATATTTTTTATTCAGCTAGAATTTGGTTAATGGTGTTAATAACATCAAAGACATGATGTTTATTATTGTATTGGCTTTTTTGCTTGTCATAGAGAAAAACTGTTTCACAAATTATGCAGTATCACCAGTAATTTCAATCATCTATGCCTTGAGTAGTATAATCCATAGTCATTGCTAGGGAAAAAAACTTTCTAAGTCAAGGGCTCAATGATATGAACAGCATTGTTAAAAATGCTGAACAGGGAAAGGGACTAATAAAACAATGGTGTCAGAAGGATTTTTGTGGGTTGTCTTCCCAGAATAAGAAAATCATATATAAATTAGAAGAACAGAAAAGATAGATTTCACCACAACTTTAGATGAAGAGGTTTGAAGGAAATATTCAGTTAATTGACTCACAATTATGTTGTTATTTTTGGAGATGGAATAAGTTGTAGGGGGGTGGTCAGTAACTAAAGATACTATTAAATACGGGGACAGACGAGTGCTTATGTAGAGAGAAATCTAATTCCAGCCTTAAGAAAGTGGTTTCAGTTTTATTTTGGGGGTGATCGTGAATAGGGCAGACTCCTGAAGAAACAGTATCAAAGCAAAGGTAAGACAGGTTCCATACTTTTTTGGGTAACATACCATTAGAGAGATACATTGTAGAAAGTTCTATAGACAGAAAATGTTACTTTTAACTTGTGCTAATTATTCTATACTTTTTATGGAGAGGGAGATCATTAAAGAATACAGATGTTAAGGAGGTTATTATAGGTCCAGCAATGATGTCGTTGGAGTGTAAGTTGTGACTTCTGGCAGACTGGAAAAGATACATTATTGCAAGAATCTTTTAACCTCTTTGGGCATCTGTTTCTGGTAAAATCAGGAGAATAAAAATAATTTCTAAGAGTTTTTTAGATTTGAAATTTTATGAAAAATGAGCTAGTAATAGCAAATAATAGTTTTGTGCATATTTCTCCATATCAGGTTACTTTTGAGCATGTTAAGGATTATCTCAGGATTTGGGGACTCCTTGGTTCAAAGAACTTGGTAGCTCCATTGGCCATGGGGAAGGTGTGGACATCTTCAATTCATTTCAATAGGTTTATTATTTTTCTTGTTTTTGTTTCGGGTGTGTGTGTGTTTATTGAATTGTTTTACTATCCATATTTCTTTTGAGAATGAAACTTTTGGCTCCCAAATAGCGTATTCATATCAGAAGGGAAAGAACTGTGTTGAAATTTGACAAAACTATAAAAGCCAACTCATTTTGCTTTTTTGGGGTGGGAGAGGAAAGAGAGGAGGAGGAGGGGGAAAGGGAGAGGGAGAGAGAATCTTAGGCAGGCTCCACACTGGGTGTGAAGCCTGACATGCGGCTCTATGTCACAACCCTGAGATCATGACCTGAGCCAAAATCAAGAGTCAGACACTTAACTGACAGATTCACCCAGGCATCCCCCTGTGGTATTACATTTTTATGAATAAAGTGGGAAGTAGTAAATCTTGCTGATATGATATCAAGGCATTTAAAATAGAGACCTGATGGAACTTAACTTGAATCCTTCTTAATAGGTTCTGAAGGAAAATTGCAGTAAGACTTTTGGTTACAACAACCAACTAACTAGAAAGCTGAGGCAAAGGAAATCCACAGCCAACTGAAGTAGGTTAAGTTCTTAAGTATGCAAGTATTACAGAAATAACATTCCTTACAGAGATTGGCTAATAGTATTTTAAAAAGAGGTTTTACTTCTTTAACATCAATGGCAAAGTTTATCTTAATAAAGTCAGTAGGCATTTTATTTTCCATTGATAACACCTATGCTGACCTAACTGTTTGCATATCTGTAGCATCTCAAAGAAACAGAGATACTGAATTAATAGTCACTGTTCTGGATATTGGCTCAATGCTCTGGCAAACAGGAAGGTGTTTGTGTGTGTGTGCGCACGCACATGTACATACATGTACACAGTTTTCTCTGTGCTCCCCTTCATTTTACCTTAAAATAAAACGAGTCCCCTCTGATTCAGAGTGATTGTTCCCTGGAAGTCTTGGCCCAGACATATATTATAAAGGCACAGAGATAACCCAAATCTAATATATGTCAATCATATGCACTCTCAAATCTTGCATGTTTTCTCGTGCCTGCTTTGTTTTTCTGCTGTATTTATTAGTATATGGACCAAGCATAAAATTTATGAAATCTTCACTCCAGAAGCATTTTTCTGTCTTTGTTTCTTCTTTCTTCCTTGCTTTCAACATCCATCATCTCTTCTAGCTTAGTTTGGTGTATAATTCTCTCCATGTGCTTTCTTTATCAGTTAGTACCTGGATTATACTTATGGGCTGAGTTTTCTGGCGTTATGCTAGAGTAATATGCTCTTAGAGTTAAGTAATACAAGGGCATTTTGCTTCAATTAACAGAGACAATATAAACTGGTTTGAGGAAAATAGAGGATTCTAATGTAAAGATTGAGAAATGTTTAATGAAACCCAAGGGCTGGAGTACAGCAAGTTTTCATCAAGAAAAACAGGTACAAGGATCTGAAACTCTAACGGAGGTGAACTGAGGTATTTCTCACCATTGTCTCTGTTTCTTTGTCTTCATTTCCTTCAGCATTTTCTCTCTTTGTGAACCAGCTGTCCCCGATTCTATCCTCATGACAAAATACAATATGGCTAACCTGGAGGTCAAGAGTCTACATATTATTGGGGCGCCTGGGTGGCTCAGTGGGTCAAGCCGCTGCCTTCGGCTCAGGTCATGATCTCAGGGTCCTGGGATCGAGTCCAGCATCGGGCTCTCTGCTCGGCGGCGAGCCTGCTTCCCTCTCTCTCTCTCTGCCTGCTGCTCTGTCTACTTGTGGTCTCTCTCTGTCAAAAAAAAAAAAAAAAAAAAAAAGAGTCTACATATTATCGTTTCAGCTACACGGAGAAAGACTCTGAACTCCCTTCCCACATTTGCTGGGGAGATAATTTGATGATTCCAGCTTGGACTGAGAACTCACCACTATTCTAATTAGCCAGACTCAAGGAACAGAGTCAAAACATAAACACGACTGCCGAGTGACCACTGTAACAGTAAAAGTTGGGCAGAATCTTTTTATTAGAGTCCAAAGACAGTATTTTATCTCTGAACCCCCAATGGCACAATGTTGGCATATAGCTTTTAAATGTTTTTGAATAAATAAATGGGAGAAAAATAGACTCTCTCTTACATTCACTAGTATTTGTATTCCTGAATTAGAATGTCTCAGGTTTTAAATTCTTTGCCATAACTAGAAAGGGCAATTGGCTTCCCAGTGCCATGACGGCATTTTGACAAAGTTGTTTAAGACTTTTTGCTGGATTAAGCAATATTCTGGAGTCACATTAAAAAAATAGCATTTTTTAATAAAGGAGAAATATGTGATTATTGCCATGTGCTCATTTTAGGATTGGGATAAATGTGTTATTACCTCTTTCTATCTAGAAAGAAGAATGGCCGTAATTGACATTCCAATGTTTTCTACTTTGAAGTCCCAGCTGTCCCTAAAAGGTCTGTAGTTGCCATTTTTGTGGTTTGGGCAACTTTTTGTTTGTTTGTTTCTTTCTTTTTCTCATAAGGAGCAACAACATTATTGCCATAGACCTTGATCCATCAATATTGCCAACATTTTCTTAGAAAATGAACACTCTAACGTAGGCATCCTTACCTTTTTATCAGGCAGCCCTTGCAGCCAATATATGGTTACACCAAATTTATAAATTTAGGATATTAATACTAGAGAGAGAGATCTCTAGTAAGATTAGAGATCTAATAATATGAGGGTGTCTAAGAAAACTATTAAGAAATATCTTGGAGCTATGTAAAGATAAAAGTAATTACAAATGATATTGCCAGAAGTCATACTATAAACTTGTTATATTAAATTTGGGCACCAAGCTAGATGACTAGGTTGTAATTATTTTTACATAGTCTTTACAATTCTAAGCTTTACAAGATTTGCATAAATAAATTCTGTGAATTAGAGGCAATTCTGTGGCTAAGACTGATAACTTCAAAATTGCTAAGTTTTATTTACTAATGCCAGCAAATATGCATCTTCCTAATATTAAAGGACAGTCTACCTCTTCCCAAAAATTTTCATCTGAAGCTTAATATCATAGGAATGTATTTAAAGGTCACTTTAGTTTGTATTCCCTTGGCTTCCACCCTATTGAATCATGTAGGAAATTAGGGCAGAGTTCATTTCCTGTAGCTTATGAACAGTCAAAATACACAGCCTGTGCAGATGGTGTTAGCTTGCTATTTAAAAAATCCACTACTCACTTATACTGAATAATCAACTCAGGAACCACACCCAGATCCCAGCACCCAGTGTAGAAAGACACATTCAAGGACAGGAACAATCCATCTATTGTTTTACAGAAGCATTTTTTTTTTTTTAAGTCCTAAGAGTAAGGCATCATAATTAACAAGGGCAGTGGAAAGTATGTTTCAGTATTAATATCTCATGCACCAGGGAATTGAGTTTCTTAATTCTCCCTTGAAAAGAAATAGCCAGATCTCTTCCCATAAATGTATATATCCATATATAAAGAGGAAAATAGAAGTTTGAGGTAATCATAGCTTATGTATTCTCCAACTCTAAACTTTGTTGTGCCCTCTAAGAAAAATCAGGTGTTAGTCTTTGTGTTTCTATTCAAATTGTCAGAAATATTTAGAATTCTGAATTATCTTGGTTCTTCTTGGTAGAGCTCTAGAAATAGAAATAGAAATATAAAGAGATAATACAATTGGACAAAGCAACAACTTTACAAATCTTGTACTACTTGGTGAAAAATGAATCCTGATCTGCTTCTGCTTTTGCCTGGGTGCCCCTGTCATGCCTATACTAAAGGGTGTCTAAAGCCAAAACAGAGGGAACAGTACATACAAAAGCTCTAGACTAGGAGCAGGCCAGATCAGAGCATAGATAAAAATGAAAGCATGGAGAGGCTTGATGGCCATGGTGAGACATTGGTACTTTATCAGCAATTGCCAGTACTGAGGTATTAGAGCACAGGAGGGATATAATCTGATGTTTACGTGATGAAGTGGTCTTTGGGTTAAGTCAAGAAGTTGAGGGTGGTGGGAAGTGGGAGTAAATTGGTGTAATTAGGCTGAGAAAGAATGGATGGTGATTTAGACTAGTGTAGTAGCAACAGATGAGAGAAGCAAATAGATTGAAAATATACTTTGGAGGGATAGTGAATATGACCTTTATTCATAAGTCAGACCATGAGGTATGTGGCAAGTACTCTTTATCTTTATATAACAGTTAAATGATATTAACATATATTTAATAAAACCTCTTTTAAAGACTAATACACTTTGGATAAATTTTTTTAAAAATCCTTATCAGATCTCAGTCTCTGAACCTAAGTCAAGTTCACAGGGCTCACTTTAGGCAGTATCTTTTCATTCTTCCTAATCCAGCTGTACTGGACATTTCATAATTACAGAATCTACTCTATTACCCTTGGTGTCCTTGGACATGATATATTTCTGAGTGGAACACCTTCCCTTCTCTTCAAATAAGTAACTCATTCTTCTACTCATTTTATTCCAAAAACCTTAAAAGTCATTTTCTACCAAAACTTCCCTAAGATTGCTTTTTATATCTTTAAACTACATCTTGTATTTCTTCATGGCCCTTATCATTCATGACTTCCTCAGGAGTCCATGCTATATATAGATACATATAGATAGATATTTGTCATTTTTGCTTCCTTAGTTCCTAGCCTAGTACCTATAATGTAGTGAGAATTTCATAAATATATTGGTTAAATAATTGTTCATATCCTTCTTTTCATGAATCACAACATACCTTAGTCTATTAAAGACTAAAGGACTAAAGTCGTCATGCCTTTACACACATACACACATGCATAAATATACACATGCACACATCCCTTAGACATATATGAGACACATTCACACACAACTATCTTTGTTTAAACAAACATGTCTTGGTGTTCTGTGTTCATTGAGTTCTTTTTTTTTTTTTTTTACATTGCCTATTATTTTGTAATGGAAAAGTAAAACATATTTGGAGAAATGCCATGCTAGATTATGAGCTTCGTGGGAAATCTTATTTTCTACACAGTTTTAACCGGTTAATATTAAAAGATGGTATTTCAATTTTCTATGACCTTGCAGAGATTATTTTAACCTCCCTATTCCATAGTTTCCTCTGGCAAAACGAGGATAGTATCAATAATTCTTTCCTTGAACTGTGAGCATAAGTGAGCCCACACATATATGGAAAGAGTATAGAATGGTGCCCGGCACATAGGAAGTGCTCATTAGACATGAAGTATTTTTATAATAAGTAATTTGATGCAATCTAATTGTATCTTTGGGGGGATGAGATCTTAAATTATAAATAAACCTATAATCCAGTTTCCCTTGAAATGTATTTTCTAAAAAACAGTTCATAACAAAACAGAAAACCTTGAATACTGTTTAAGTTCCAGTTCTCTTCCTTTTCTTCTAAAATATTTTCATCAAACAATTTTTGATTTGCTTCGATTTCTGTGGAACTTAAGACACATACATAAAATGTGCTAAAATACATATTTTTGGTTACCTATGTTACAGTTATTTAAATTATGAGATTAATATAATATTTGGTATAGGAAAACATCAGAAAATTTGCCTGAAAAAAAAAAGAACCAACTAGTATGGATTTTAACAACATAAAACTGCTGAGGTTTTCATAAAATAAACTTGAAAGTTTTACTCGTTCATTTACTCTGGTAGCACTTTGCCTAGTTTAATTAAGCATTACAATTACCATCTATTTTCTAAGTTTGCTGTGATTCATAAATTAATAACATTAATGATAGCAAGGGAAAAGTAATAATGAAAACATATTCACATTTATTAAATGCCTATATTGTTTTGTATAAAATACAGCCTCTATTTTGCTTTGACTACTATTTGTTCCCATAACCTCCTTGAGGTTCATTTTAATTTTTCTAACACTTTCTTGTAGTTTAACATGTTTCTTTCTTATCTGTTTTATCACTTATTTCTCTTGTTAAGTCTCCATCCTTCCTCAAAACTTTGCAATTCCAGTGGGGTACGGTTGAAAATATGGGGATGTAGCTCTTGTCCAAAAAAGCAATATAATTTAAAATCCTAAATCATCCAATTATCTCTGGAAAGCAAATAAACCAATTCTTTTCTCCTTTTGGACACAGCATTATATAATCAATACCGGAGGCCTTTCTTTTTATGCTTATTTCTACAATTTTCAGAAGAGAACATGTCCTAATGCAACTTTCTTTAATCTTATCACACTAACCCATCACAGCTGAAAATGCATTCAATCCTTTTCCAGTGAGAGACGGCCCAATCACTACAATAAATCCTCCAAGAACCAAACAATTTTTGTGTTTCTTATCTGTTTTATCACTTATTTCTCTTGTTAAGTCTCCATCCTTCCTCAAAACTTTGCAATTCCAGTGGGGTACGGTTGAAAATATGGGGATGTAGCTCTTGTCCAAAAAAGCAATATAATTTAAAATCCTAAATCATCCAATTATCTCTGGAAAGCAAATAAACCAATTCTTTTCTCCTTTTGGACACAGCATTATATAATCAATACCGGAGGCCTTTCTTTTTATGCTTATTTCTACAATTTTCAGAAGAGAACATGTCCTAATGCAACTTTCTTTAATCTTATCACACTAACCCATCACAGCTGAAAATGCATTCAATCCTTTTCCAGTGAGAGACGGCCCAATCACTACAATAAATCCTCCAAGAACCAAACAATTTTTGTGTTTCTTTCATTTGAAGGGAATGTTTTGCTCAGAGGGAATTTTGTTTCGATTCTGTTGACCCATAGATGAGGACACTAGCAGTGAACTGACATGTAAAGAAACCTGTATTAGTTTGGTAGGCTGCCATAGCAAAGTGCCACTAACTGGA
The DNA here is from genome assembly GCF_922984935.1 of Meles meles. Lineage (NCBI taxonomy): Eukaryota > Metazoa > Chordata > Mammalia > Carnivora > Mustelidae > Meles > Meles meles. The sequence continues at coordinate 150,285,563 of NC_060066.1, read as the reverse complement.
TGGCTTAAAACAGCAGAAATTTATTCTCACATTCCTGGAGGCTAAGAGTCTGGGATCAAGATGTTGGCAAGGCCATGCTCTCTGAAGTTTCTTGGGAAGATTCTCTTAATTTTTGGTTGTTGCCAGCAATCTCGGCACTTTTTGGCTATAAACACATCACTCAGTCTCTGTCTCCATCCTTCTCTGGTATTCTCCTTTGGGTCTTTGCTCGCACAAATGAAAACCACTCCTCTATCTGTCTCTACTCAACATTACGTACTCACAGCACTACTGGTCCACCCAGTCTGCATGTGCATGTATGCGTGTGTGTGTGTGTGTGTGTGTGTGTGTGTGCGTGTGTACTGGAAGGGAGTCCCAATTCAAGCAATTCTCAGATTCTGTGGACACCAGCTGGGTGTCCTACAATTTAACTGAATTCTATGTGATTTCCTTGGAGATAGTATCAAATCTCACAGATTAAGGGCTCAGTCCCACAGACCACATTTTCCTTTTCCCCGCTTCAGATGCCAATTGTAAGTCTAGGTTATTGTCTATACTTCTGTCCGGCTATGAATCATAGGTTTCTATGATCCCCTCCTCAGGTTCGATTAATATGCTAGAGCAGCTCACAGAATTGAGGAAAACAGTTACCTTACTCAATTACTCGTTTATTATAAAAGAGAGTAGCTCAGGAGCAACCAGAGGGAAGAGGTGCACAGGGCTGGGTGGGTGGGAAAGGGGCTTAGAGCTTCCATGCCCTTTCTGGGATCCCCACTCTCTCAGCACCCCGCCAACCCAGAAGTTCTCCAAACCGTGTCCTTTTGGGGTTTTCATGGCAGCATCATTACTTAAGCATGATTGATTAATGGACCTTGGTGATTAAGTCAACCTCCAATCCCTCTCCCTAACTGTAGGGTTGGAGCGAAAAGCTCCAGACTTCTAAATACCCAGTTGTTTCCCCTGGCAACCAGCCCCAAATGCAGGGGCTTTATAAAAGTCACCTCAGTAACACAGACGTAGGTGAAGTTGAAAGGGGCTTTTTATATGACAAACAAGACACCAATTTAATTTTTACTGCTTGGGAACTATTTTAGGAACTGGAAACCAAGTTAAGTATTATTACAAAATATGCCTCTATGATTCTTATATAGGGAATTACAGTGTTTTAGGAACTACGTGTCAGCAACAGTAGAGAATGACCAAATACATATTTTGTTGACCTTGAAAATAAAACAAGCAGTTATTTTACCAGCAAATTGGGTTTATTGGGAAGTGGCGGAGGGATTGCAATTTGCGACATGCAAGCTATGGCAAAGCCTAGGCAAATCCAGAGAACACAGTAGAGGAATGTTACTTTATAGAGAAAAAAGGAGAAAGTTGGAAGAGGTTGCTTTGAATGAAAATCTATTGGAAGAAAATGAGAGTTCAGGTGGTGACTGTTTCTGATTGGCTGAGTGGCAGTGGTTTCTTATCGGTTTCTTATCAGGCATGGCAGACTCTCCCTCTGGCTGGCGGCTGGTATAGTAAAGTAGGCTTCGTCTTATCTGGGATGAATTGGTAGGGCAAGAGAGCTCCCCCTATCCGGCCCGCTAAATAACTTTTAATGACGTTTCCTTTACTCAGTTTCACAAGTTCTTATTATAAATAAAAACTTTACAGTTTCTGTGTCCACATTTTCTTACTAAGGTACCATCATATTGGGTTTACAGCCTACCCTAATCCAGTATGATCTTGTCCTAACTAATTACTAATTATGTGCAACCTTAGAATTGAGAGTGCAATATTCAACTCAGTACCCAAATCCAAATTCAGAATAATCTAAGTGACTCTAAGGCATTGTTCCAGTGAGGGTATATTTCTGCCCCATTCAATTAATCAAACTGACACCAGATGTTCTGCAAGTTTTCTGACATCTAAGGAACATAAAATTGGTTTCTATTCCAAGAAAAAAAAAAAAAAACTTTGGGAATTAAAGAAACCAGGTCAGTGTTGAAGGGAAATACATGCTGTTTAGTTTGTGCCTTGTCTTTTATTCCATAGTTGCTTTGTAGTGTGCCCTTTTAAGAGCTAATTGGTCATCCGTTTGCGTGAAGAGGATGACAACATTAGGAGAGGGTGTGCCTGGTCACCTGGCACCTTTAATGAGCGTCTTTAATGAGAATGGGACATGTGGGTGGAAAGGATTTCATGAGTGAGCACATCAAACACAGTCATGTTCAAACTCCAGACTTATTCTATGAGGTTCAGTTTTCCTTTCCCAAGTTTTGTCACTAATCCCTCAATCTTGTTTATTCCAAGATTGTTAACATCGAATTGAACATGGTCACCTCCCTTTTCAGTAAAGTAGAAAACAAATGAGCCCATCTATTTATGTACACTGCAAGACAATCATTTTCCAGAGTCCTTAGAAGCCATTCCTTGGTGAAGTTGCAAGATCTAAGCAACATACTTCCAACTGGAGTTGGTGTCTCATTTATTGGACCTTTTCTAAACCTGGAGGTTTTATCAGCCTCAATCATGCAGTCATAGGAAATTATTCATAGGAAATTATTCATGGGGAAATTATTCATATTGTGGACTGTGGGACAAGTGACAATATGTAAATATATAAATACATATGTAAATATGTAAATAGTACATATGTAGATTGAGCAACATCCTCATTCACATTTCTGGCTTTAGGGCTAACATGTTGTACTATTGGGAGTTGATCAGATAGCGTTTAACTTATGATGGGCATTTGCTGGTGTCCTTGATGGGGCTCAGGATATGCTACCTAAAAATATGGCATATTATATAGCTCAAGCTGAAGGAATTTAAAACAAAACAGCAGAACCAAGAAGTTACTCTGATACCCACCCTCCACTACCCACACTTCTTCTCTGGAGCAAGTCCTAAAACTCCCCTGTGAAAGGTGCTTTCTCTATACCAGGAAGAGGGAAGACATTCTTATCCTCAGAGACAGGGAACCTGAGGCCAAGACATCTGTACAAACAAACCTTGTTAAACTAACCCTTATCTTTTTAGTTACTTCTTCACTATTTACTAAGTCTAGCCCAAACCCATTTGTCTTGACCATTCACAAATTTATTATTGGTCTTAAAGGGATAAAAGCTTCCTGCTCCCGTCACTTCTTTAGATCTTCGTTGTCTTGTGAAGGCTCCCATGTACATGTAAAACTTTAATAAAACGTGTATGCTTTTATACTTTTCCTTCCAATTATTTACAATTTAATATAAGATAATTTATCTCTAATAATGGTAAGTGGAGGATTCTAATACAAAAATCGATACCAGGAGCTAAATATCTGGTAGGCATGTGGCTTCAGGTCAACAAAAGAAGTAGTAGAATATGAATTAGTATTTTAGTCTTTTGGTTTGCTTCCAAATGCTCCACATTTCCAAGGTTATGTTGCCCATAACCTACTCTTGTTACTGATTTTGATATTCATTACAGTTATTTGATAGTGATCCGAAGCAAGCCCAACTAGCTTAAACAAATTTTAAGATAACTTAAGCGAAAAGAGTAATTTATGGAGAAAAAAATACACAGCTTACAGAGTTGAACAAGGAACTAAAAAACCATGCATGTCTTCAGGCATGACACACAGGGACAGAATGAATGAGCATACATTATATTCCCGGGAAAATTTGCAGAGGAGTGTTTTTGGTTATGGGTCTTCAGGACCTGAATTGATGATTACCTTATGCAAGCCTCCCTCTCATTACATGTTATCAAATTAAATCACAATCTCACTTCATGAACTCTGTGACAAATTTTCCATTATCCATGTATGATTAAAGTTCAGAAGGTTTTCATGAAATGTGCCTGATAAGGATTTTTACTGTTATTTGTATGTTTGATGGGTAAATTTATGAACATCTCTGATCCCTATTTTTCAACTCTGTACCTACAAAAACAAAGGTGACATTTAATCGTAGCCAATGTCATTTTACCTAATATGCAGGCATCTTATTTTATTAATATTGTGCCAGATTTCTTCCCCATAATGATTATTTTGGAGATTTGTTGTTCTGTAAAATGTTATATTTCTCCATTCTACCATTGACAATGAAAACAAGATGGACATTTACATGAAATTGACATATTTAGATAAACCCAGAGAGAAATATATTCTTACAGAAATATTAATTCCACAGATTTAAGAAATGTATAATTTTACATTTTTATATAAAAGCTATGTGGCAGATAAATCTAAGCCCTAATTTAAAATATATTCCTTATGGAAAAGCTAGGTTCTTATCAGTCAATGGATTCACCTTTCAGAAACTTTTTAAAAATGTGGTCAAAGTTTCTGTAATAAAATTTATAAATCATTTCTTCATTTTGAATACTGAAAACGAGATAATGGAAACTGTTCCCCTTCGATCTAATTCTTTAAAAACTTCTGATAAAAAAAATGTGCTGATTCTTCCATGGAGGGATTAGCAACTTTTAAACTGAAAATTTAATAATCTCTCCTTTCCTAACCCCCGCCAGATTAAATCTCTTCCAGTGGCTATTTATAAAAGGCAGATCACTGCAAATACAAAGTAAAATAGTCATCTACTTACACTCAAATTACTGGATACTTGTGAATATAGATGAAATACTAAATATAACAGCTTTACAGTATTTTTGTTGTCAATATTACTGTGTTTATCCGCAGGAAGAACCAAAAGGCAATTTCTGATTAACAGGTTGATTTAGCATATTTGGATTTTGACAATAGAAACATGCTCCAGTGAGATTTTTAGGCAAGTAGGAATTTTTTTAAAGTTCTTTTTATTTCATATTCTAAGTTCTATGAAAGCTAGCATGACAGCTGATGGAGCTTAAATTATTTTAGAGATTAATTTAGGCATGAAGAACTTCCAAATAAAAACTTAAAGATGTTTGGGCTGCCTGGGTGACTCAGTTGGTTAAACAGCTGACTCTTGATTTTGGCTCAGGCAATCTCGGTGTCCTGAGATGAAGCCCCAGGTCAGGCTCCCCATTCATCAGAGAGTCTGCTTAAGATTCTTTCCCTCTGCCCCTCCCCTGCTCTCTCTCTCAAATAAAATAAATAAGTCTTTAAAAAAAAAAATAAAGATAGTTGTGTTCTTTTATTCATTCAGTAATTCATCAGGCATTTATTGTGTCATTAGACCTTTGTGTCAGGCATTTGGCTAGAACTTGGGAGTCAAAGATTTTAAGAAATGCTGATTAGGCATAATTTTTTATTTTTATTTTTAGTAGCCCCAATACAGGGCTTGAACTCTCCACCCAGAGATCAAGACCCCTGATATCAAGGGTCAGCTGCTTAACTGACTGATCACCGAGGTTCCCTGAAATATAATTTAATTAGAGAGATGGATATTACCAAAATCTTTCATTTTTCTCAGAAGTAAGTCTAAATACGAGTTGATAAATACTCTTCCCAGGTACCACCACAGACTCAGAACGAAGACTTGGGAATCTTCTCTGAGGTTTAATTATCATCATTTTAAAGGATATCAATAATTATGTTTGAACATTATATGTCTTTTTATCTCTTCATTCTTAAATATAATTAAGTGTTCAGTTGAAATATATGTGTATATATATAAACACACACACAGAAGTTTTTAATTCTAATGCAGATTTATAATCTGATTAATTTATTTATTCTGTTTCTGTTAGAATATAGAAATGAACACAGACATAGATTCTTTCCAGTGGATGCATTGTTTAAATTTTTTTATTAAAATCAATGTTTTTTGAGTTGAAAAAATTTTATTAGAGCTTAACATTCTAAGATGCCACTACTCCACCCCTCGCTTTTAGTTTCAGACAGAATGACTGTTAGCATTTTGTCATGCTTGACAATATTATTAGGGATTTTAAAATGATCTCAGGGAGTTGTACATGTCAAAAATGGTAAATAAAAATAATTATGAATCTCAATAAAATAATTAAACCCATATTTTTCTGAACATTTGAAACTTGGGTCTTCTAGTGGAATTCAGATGAGAATATACATCGAGGCCTAAAGGCCAATTTTTAACACCTGCCAATATTTTTTTTAGCAACTGGGAGCACTGAGGACTGTGGTGAGGCAGCTTCATCAACTGGGCCCAACAAGTTTCTTTCTAATTCCAGCATGTTATGTTTGGTTAAACCACATTTCCGTGTTCTCACTATAGCTCTGCACTTGTAGACTAAACCATTGCTTTTGCCTCTGACCCACAGGCCTCCTCTGCTTACTGGTCTTTGTCACCTGGGAATTTTCATGGTTTCCTATAGTGAATGGGGCTCTGAGTTCATAACTTGGGAGACAAAAGGGATATAGGTTTGTTTGTTTGTTTGTTTTGTTTTCTTAGGCTCAAATTGCTTTAATAATTCCTGAAGATACACAAAATGACAGAATGAAAAGTGTTGAAAATTTCTCAGAGACTCAAAAGTAGGGGTCAGGGGGCGCCTGGGTGGCTCAGTGGGTTAAGCCGCTGCCTTTGGCTCAGGTCATGATCCCAGCGTCCTGGGATCGAGTCCCGCATCGGGCTCTCTGCTTGGCGGGGAGCCTGCTTCCTCCTCTCTCTCTCTCTGCTTGCCTCTCTGCCTACTTGTGATCTCTCTCTGTCAAATAAATAAATAAAATCTTTAAAAAAAAAAAGTAGGGGTCAATTAAATATAAAATAATCTGGGGCGTGTTCCTCGTTCTGGTCCGCGTTTTGCGCTGACCGAGTGCACCTCCTTCCACTGAAGTGTACCCTGCAGAAACCCGTGCTTCCCTCGCCCAACCTGTTAGGTGCTGCCCTCCGCGAACATGTCCAAGTCTTTGAAAAAGTTGGTGGAGGAGAGCCAGGAAAAGAACCAGCCGGAAGTGGACATGAGTGACCGGGGCATCTCCAACATGCTGGATGTCAACGGCTTGTTCTCCTTATCCCACATCACACAGCTGGTCCTCAGCCACAACAAGCTAACAATGGTGCCACCAAACATAGCAGAGCTGAAGAATTTGGAAGTGCTCAACTTTTTTAATAACCAGATTGAGGAGCTGCCCACACAGATCAGCAGCCTTCAGAAGCTGAAGCACCTGAACCTGGGCATGAATAGACTAAACACTTTGCCTTGAGGATTTGGCTCTCTCCCAGCTCTTGAGGTCCTTGATTTGACTTACAACAACTTGAATGAACATTCTCTTCCCGGAAAGTTCTTCTACCTTACCACCCTGCGTGCACTCTAAGTGACAACGATTTTGAAATCCTACTGCCAGATACTGGGAAGCTCACAAAGTTGCAGATACTCAGCCTTAGGGATAAGGACCTGATCTCGCTGCCTAAAGAAATCGGGGAGCTTACTCAGCTTAAGGAACTCCACATTCAGGGGAATCGCCTGACCGTTCTGCCCCCAGAACTAGGAAACTTGGATTTAACTGGTCAGAAGCAAGTGTTCAAAGCAGAGAACAATCCCTGGGTGACCCCAATTGCTGACCAGTTCCAGCTTGGCGTGTCCCATGTTTTTGAATATATCTGTTCTGAGATGTACAAGTACCTCTACGGCAGACACATGCAAGCAAACCCAGAACTGCCGAAGAAAAACAATGACAAATCGAAAAAGATCAGCCGGAAACCCCTGACAGCCAAGAACAAATAAAGGGTTGGCATGGGCTGAACTTCTGGTTGCTTCTCTCGTTATGACTTCTGTTCTCTGTTACTGTATTCCACAAATAAATACCATACAAATGGCTATCAGACACATGAAAAAATGTTCATTATCAATAGCCATCAGGGAGATTCAAATTAAAACTACATTGAGATACCACCTGACACGAGTTAGAATGGCCAAAATTAGCAAGACAGGAATCAATGTGTGTTGGAGAGGATGTGGAGAAAGGGGAATCCTCTTACACTGTTGGTGGGAATGCAAGTTGGTGCAGCCACTTTGGAGAACAGTGTGGAGATTCCTCAAGAAATTAAAAATAGAGCTTCCCTATGACCCTGCAATTGCACTGCTGGGTATTTACCCCAAAGATACAGATGTAGTGAAAAGAAGGGCCATCTGTACCCCAATGTTTATTGCAGCAATGGCCACGGTCGCCAAACTGTGGAAAGAACCAAGATGCCCTTCAACAGATGAATGGATAAGGAAGATGTGGTCCATATACACGATGGGAGTATTATGCCTCCATCAGAAAGGATGAATACCCAACTTTTGTAGCAACATGGACGGGACTGGAAGAGATTATGCTGAGCGAAATAAGTCAAGCAGAGAGAGTCAAGTATCATATGGTCTCACTTATTTGTGGAGCATAACAAATAACATGGAGGACATGGGGAGATGGAGAGGAGAGGGAGTTGAGGGAAACTGGAAGGGGAGATGAACCATGAGAGACTATGGACTCTGAAAAACAACCAGAGGGTTTTGAAGGGGCGGGGGGGGGGGGGGGGGGAGGTTGAGGAACCAGGTGGTGGATAATAGGGAGGGCACGTACTGCATGGAGCACTGGGTGTGGTGCAAAAACAATGAACACTGTTAAGCTGAAAATAAACAAACAAACAAAAATCTACCACCTACCAAAAGCATTTAAAAGGTAAAGTGATAAGTGCTAGAAAGAGGGAAAAAAAAACCAACAACAACACACACACATGGTATTTATTTGTGGAATACAGTAACAGGGATATAGGTCTTAAGAAAACACAGAGGGTTACGGAGAAAAAGCTACAAGGAATCTTATTTACATAAAAATACTCTATTATAAGGCCTCTTAGGAAAAATGATTAAAGTTATTTTGGGGTTGTTGTTCAATTCTCTGGATAGACAGGATTAATGTTCTGTAAAGAAAATAAGGCACAAGGTGCAAGGCACAAGGCAAATGTCTAGATCTTATACCTAAGAAAGAAAAGATATGTGCTATGTCAAAAAAAACTATTATTAGTTGAGAGGATTGTCTTTAAAAAAATCATATAATAGATTTGCGTGGAGAAAAAAGTTAAATGGTAATGAAAAAACAAGCAAGTAATGATATAACTATGATATATTACTCCATTAAGCATTTACTCCAAATATGTTCTTCAGAGGGAAGCAAAGAAATATTTCTTTCCTTAAACTTTTGGGTATTTCTCTTCCATACTTTAAAAAATACACGTATTTGCTTCATAATCTGTTATTTTTACACATGCAATGTAAGGTGATTTGTTCACTCACCCAATCCCTATTTCCTCTTTTCTCGATTCTACTTTTGAAAGCTTTATTATTGCTTTAAAATTCTTTTGTTGGCTAACTTAGTATAATTGTGTACTTGTATCTCTAATGTCTTTCCTTAAAATTTTTTAGTGACAGTATTATTTTGTTTAACTTATATGCAGTAGAGTGCACCCATTTAAAGTATAAAATCAAGATACAGAGCATTTTTATCATTTCTGGTGGATTCTTTTTGCATCTTTGCAGACTATAACTCCTTTCAACTCCTTTCCCAAGCAATAATCTGTTTTCTATCATTCTATACCGGTTTTCATTGTCTTGAATTTTATACTACTGGAGTAATATAGTATGTGCTCAGGTCTGGCTGCCTTTATTTAAAAAAGTGATTTTTAAATTCACTCATAATGTTGAGTGATTCTTTCCTTTTTGTTGCTAAGTAGTATTCCATATGGATATATCATGTTTTGTTTATCTTTTCATGTGCTCATGGACCCTTGAATTATTTTAAGTGCTTGGCTATTAGTAATAATATAATAATTGGTATTAGTCTGAATGCCAATGAGTAGAATTTCTGAATTGTATGGTGGGGATCTATTGGACTCAGGAAATTCCAAGCAGTTATCTTAAGTGGTTATGCCATTTTTACTTCCAGTAAGAATTTCAGTACCTCCACATTCTTGCCAGTTCTTGGTACTGTCAATCTATAATTTTTATTTTTATTTTCTTAATTAATGATATTAAATCTCTTTTTAGGTGATTCTTGACCATTCATTTATGTATTTTCTCTTATGAAGTATATTTTTACAATGTCTATATTTATTAGGTTATTTTCCTTAATTATTGCATTATGAATTATTAATATATTCTCAATATTAAGTTCTTTTAAAAAGTATATGAATTAAAGTATTATGTAAATGTAAAATGATAAGATATTAGAAATATTTCTGTCATTTTGGGTCTTGCTTTGCATTTCCCTAAAAATAACTTTTAAAGAAAAAGTCTCTAATGTTGAGAAAATCCATTGTATTATTTTTCTTTTTTATTTGTGCCTATGTCCTAAGAAATATTGACCTATTTCAAGATTGCAAAGATTTTTTTCTAAGAGCTCTATATTTTCAGTTTTTAGTATTGGATTTATGATGTATTTTGAGTTAATGATTGCCCACACAACTGTGGATTCCTAGACTCTATTCTGTTCAATAAATTCCTTCTTCTATCCTATTTTCTAATACTAGAGTCTTGACTAATGTATCCAGATAGATAGCAAGTATTGAAACATGGTAACATCGCTATCATTATCTTTTCTTTTAAAAAGTGTTTTTGCTATTACAGATCATTTGTGTTTTAATATATGTTTTAGATACATCTTGGTCATTTGTATTTGAAAAAAAACACACTATAAGTTTGAAAAGGATTGTGTTGAATCTATAGCTCAAAGAGAATTGACACTTAGCAATATTGAATTTTCTAATTCATAAACATAACAGTTTTTTATTCATTTTCGACATGTGCCTATATTTTGTGTATTTTATTAAAAATGCTTGAGTAATTCTGTGTTTGAATTTGTTGTAAATTAAATCATATTAAAAAAGATGAAACCTAGTATGGGCATGAAGTATGATATCATTTAAATGATTTTAAAACATGAAAAACAACATTCATATATTTTAATTTATAATAAGCATGTGGTAAATTTATTTTAAACATACATGGAAGCTATAGACACCAAATTCAGGACAGTGTTTACTCTTGGAAAGAGAAGATATGGATAAAAATAGAAAGAAATAGAAATATTTTAGCTATATTTTAATCTCATTTTCTTTTTAGATCTCTGTAGTATATATAACAAAATAAATATCTATCATTGTTTTCAACAGCTTTCTGGATGTTTAAGTACTTCATAATTAAGATGAGAGAAAGAAGGGTGAACATGAAGAGAGATACAAATTAGATTATGGGAGAGATAGTAATCCCTTGAACTAATGTGGCAGCTTTGGAACTGAAGGCATTTTGATAGATTCCAGACATACTTAGGAGAAAGAATCAATAGCACATGTTGTAGGAAGGTCGTTATCAACTGTATGATGTTATATCCAGCTTTTAAAGATGAATGCATTTGAATACCAGCACTGTGTGGGTGGCAACTGGAATCTTTCTTAAGAACGAAGAGTAGAAATGGCAATAAGATAATGGATCCAAGGCTCAAGGTTGATTCCAAGTCTTTGTCCATTTAATTTCTGTACCAACATGGCTGAACGTGCCTGGATAAAAACACACAAGGAGTAATTTTACATTCATAACCTTAAGTAGGGCCTTCATGCTGTTTGATTTATTTCCTTAGTTTGATAGCTCACCTTGTTGGCTTGTTCTGTTCAGAATTACAAGATACTAAGTGTAATCTACACCTGGATCTCCAAGACCTCTCTCTCTCAACCTCGTTTAAAGCTCTTCTCCTGTTCCTCTGAAAAACTTACCTGAATCAAGTCTTCTAAACAAATATTTTACCCTAATTTCACTTCTATTTTAATAAAACAAGCAAACAAAAATATTGTAGTAATCTGGACTGAACTCCATTAACAAAACATTATTGTCTAACATGTTATATTTCTGCCATTCCTGCTTCTTTATTTATTTGAGAGAGACAGAGACACAGAACATGAGAGAGAGTACAAGCAGAGGTGAGGGGCAGGGGGAAAGGCCGACAGCCCACTAAACAGGGAATCCGATGCAAGGCTCAATCACATCACCATGAGATCAGGATTTGTGCAGAAGGCAGATGCCTAACTGACTGAGCCACCCAGGTGCCTCCCATTTCTGCTTCTCTTCAGTTTCAGTAGAAGAGATACCATCTCTGCTTCTCAAGACCAATCCCTTTTATCGGTGCTTCTGATTTCCATTCTCTTTCATGACTTCTTTTTATCAATTATTTTTTCTGAGTCCTTTACTTTAATAATTTTTGTGTTGATTATTACATGCAGCTTACAAATATTCAAAGCTTTACATTTGTGAAAAATTGCATCTCCTCTAGATTTTCTCTTAAACTTCTTTTCTTCACATGTAGACTTCTTAAAGAATAGTCTTCTCTTTTATTTTCATTTTTTCACCTCTTATTATCCCCAGGACAATTTCAAGTGGTGTTTTCTTTCAATTACTTAATTAAATTTCTTAAATGAAGGTACTCAATGACCTAATTGCCTTAGCAAATGAAAAGGACCTTCTGGTCTTTTTTTTTTTTTTAAGATTTTATTTATTTATTTGACAGACAGAGATTATAAGTAGACAGAGAGGCAGGTGGAGAGAGAGGAAGGGAAGCAAGCTCCCTGCTGAGCAGAGATCCTGATGTGGGGCTCGATCCCAGGACACTGGGATCATGACCTGGGCCAAAGGCAGAGGCTTTAATCCACTGAGCCATCCAGGCGTCCCAGGACCTTCTGGTCTTTATCTTATTCTATACAGTCTTAAATGACATGGTTGACATTTCTTCTTGGACTTTTAGGATTCTTCTTTGTCCAACTTCTTCTAGCTATTAGGCTATTGTTTTTCTAATAGCTTTGAAGATCCTTCTTCCTCTATTTAACTGTTATTCAATTATTGGCTCATTGGTTTTTTTTTTGTTTGTTTGTTTTGTTTTTGTTGTTTGTTTGCTTTTTTTTTTTTTTAACTCCATATATTCTTCCTGGGCATTTCAATATGATTATCTAAAACTTATGGGCTATTGACTCTAAAGTCCAAATCTTTGAATTCTCTCTATGCTTCAGATTCTCTCTCCAGTGCCTTACTACACAGCGGCATTCACTATTCTCAGTGTAATGCTACTACCTGTTTTGAATTTCCACTTTCTACCTCCAACTTCAAACCGTAGCAAAATGAAAAATGCCTACTGTTTTAAGGAATGCTCCATGTTGATAGTGTTAAAAAATAAACTAGAGCATGCTACAATTTTTTTTTATGTTCTATTTGAACAGAAAGGGATCCAGATTGACCAGTGTCAAATGGGAAGGGGTTAGCCCTCCACCAAAAACATTCGGGAAAAGACTTAACAGAGAAGAGGCAGAAGCAAAGCAAAAAGCGATTTGGCTATAGCTTAAGAAGTAGCGTTATTTGGAACTGTCTAGTTGTCTATGGCTGTTGTCCTTAGGTTTCGATTTCTTAATCTTGATGCATTTTTAAGATTTATTTATTTATTTTGGAGAGCAAGACAGTAGGGTGGGGGGGGGGGCAGTGGGACAAGGAGAGAAAAATCTCAAGCAGATTCCCCACTGAACACAGAGTCTGACTTGGCGCTTGATTTCATGACCCTGAAATCACAACCTGAGCCAAAACCAAGAGTTGGACACTCAGCTAAGCCACTCCAGTGCCCCATTCTTGATACGTTTATAAGCTTAGACATTGGTTTGCTTTGTAGGCTGCTAAGGTACTACTTAAGGTACTGCTAAGGTCCTCAGTCTTAGGGCCTCCTTGTTTAATTAATTATCAATATATACTTCAAGACCTGTGACTGTTTTCTCTCTTTTTTCTTTTCTCTTATTTTTCTTGTTTTCTCCTTTCTCTAACTTTCAACCTGAATGATGTTTACCCATCCCTGAGAGCATCACATTTTAAAAAGACTTTTCGGGGGTGCCTGGGTGGCTCAGTGGGTTAAAAAGACTTTTCGCCTCCTTAAGTCATGATCCTTCTTTCTTTCTCCTCCTCCAAACTGGATTAATATTTCTCCTCTGCTGAATTATTGCATTCCTTGACTGTTTTTTATCGTGATACGTATCCCATTGCCTTTAATATCTTTACACATACCTTCTGAATTAAACTAAGAGCAGAGGTAAACTCTCATTTATCTTTTTATCCCAACATAAAGACTATAAAGTGAAAATGAAGGATGCCTTTTGTGATAGGTGGAATTTTAATTTGCTCTTCAATTTTTGCACCCTCTGGTGTACATACCTTTTATAATCCTTTCCCATTGAGTCTGGATGGGACCATGAATATGATGAATTATCACCCCCATGATAAGGTCCCCAATCGATTGTGCTTTAATTAATCAAAAAGGGGATTACCCTGGATGAGACTTGCCTAATTATATGAACACTTAACAAGGAACTGGGCTTTCCTAAAGTCAGAGAACTTTTTCTCTGTCATTGAAAAAGGAAGCTCCATGAATTCTACAGCTGTAAGGAAATTAATTCTAGTAATAATCTTGTGAGCTTGGAAGAGTTCACAGAAGAGAACTCAGCCCAAGACATTTTAATTACAGCCTCTTGAGACCTTGAGCCCAGGACTGAGCCCTGTAAAGATACAGGGAGTATCTTTAACAGTAAGGTAGAGAGACCTAAAGCAAATATCTTTAGTACTTATCATTAGGTTCCCATTAGACCCAGGGCCTTTTGAATCTGGGAGGAAGTTATGGCTCTTAATGATATTTTTACTCTTAATATTAAAGAGTAAGGCTTAAAGGAATAAGATATGAAAAAGTACAACATAGGGTAAGAAGTAAGGAAAGGTCTGGAGTTTGCGGGGTTGCTAGTAAGTAGGATGTTGTGCTGGAGTCTTTAGAAGCTGATAGGACCACGTTAAAATTAATTCAACTTCTGAAATCTTGTTGCGAAGATACACAGGGGATTAGCCTGAGAAAACAGAATCATCTATATACCCTCAGCGAGGTTTTAGGGAGATCGGATGTATTTTCAAGGCAAACAATTCTTCTTACTGTTACCCTGACACATCTTTGGTTTTCTAATTTCTATTTTCTTCTGTTTTTAATATTTCCTTCTTCCTTGAAGTTGAAATCCCTAAATGCTAATGTTCCCCAAAGGAATCTTCTAAACTGGGTAAATCATGATAACCCTATTCCTTTTGCTTGTGATTGTGTTATGAAGGGTATAGGAGGTAAATGATCTGGAGGGATTCTGGAAGGGTTTCCTTGTACTAAAGACAGTATTAGAAGAAATAGTATATCTCCTTTTTTTTGGTATTGTTGGCTTTGGAATTTTGCTTGTTAAACCACTGCATGCATTTTGCTTCCAGCTTGAGAGCAAAGCCATCGACAGAACTGAGGCACTGAGAAGTGGACATGGAGCCTTCAAACATTTCCCCTACACCACGCCTGCTTCTGTTTTTCGTGGGTTTTTTTTTTTTTTTTTAATGGGAGGAAATTTAGCTTCCTTATTATTCAGTCCAGTTTGGGACTGAGTATTTTATTAGCTGCATCAGAAAATATCCTTAGTGATAATAGTCCAAATGGTTTTTGGCCGCTAAGCCACTTTACTATCTTTGTTTCTCTGTTTGTCTCATAATTAAAAGCCCTGAGAGAGAAGATATGATTTATTTACTAGTCACTATGTGGTACAAAACACCTCTCACTGGCAAATTTTTGTACTTGGCAGGATTCACCATAGATCACTGCCTCTATGTGTATGTTGACATCAGAATTTGATCTCTAAAATAGTCGGGAATAGCCAGATAGACAGAGTCTCATTACAATTCACTATCACTTCCATAAAGGACACACATACACCGGCCTGCATTACAGAGGCGGACACTGGGAAAGACGGACTGTTTCAGATGTCATGGCGTGACCAGGAAAGATGTTTCATAGGACATCCCAAGAAATCTGAAGATTCACTTCTCATTCAGTTGGTTTCTCTAGGTTACCTTCAAGTAAGAAACCTCCAAGTAAGATAAAAAAAAAAAAATGATCTTACTCCACTGAGGACTTTAAGATCATCTTTAATGAAATAGAGAAATCTCTTTAAAGTTTGTTTTGCCTTTGATCACAGGAATGCCCCCTCAGATCAGCTATTGTGTTAAAATCTATAGCGGCAGAGTAGAAACACGGAAATGAGATGACTTGTGATGCTTGCATGGTTACTAAAATTAAGAGGGAAAAACTGCCAACTGACGTGAAATCAAATACAATCCGCTATTATTATTCTCCAATATTTTCTCTCAGATTTTTCAAGAAAGCTAAATTGCTGAGCAATTTTCATCGATGATACAGATATTTATACAAACTTCCTATATTATCTTCAAAATTAAAAGCAACTCAAATTTCTTCTCTAGAAGCCAGGAGTTTTTAAATTATAGGAATAGAATAATATAGGGAGCTCATTTTCTGGATTATAGAACAGAGAAAGAGACCCGAGAATAACCTAATCTTCTGCCTGTCAGAATAAGATCTTTCATGAAGCGACATCTTTCTTTTTTGTCCTTCTTTTCCTGTCTTTCTTTCTTTCTTTCTTTTTTTTTATAGAGTGAATATACTTGACTTTGTGAATATGAATGAATTTCCAGTTGGCTGATAAATAAACTCACTCCAAAGTTGATCTGATAAATGATTACTCAAAACCCAAGAGATTTTTCATATAATAATAGAGCTCTGGTAAATAAGAATATGTTAAAAGAATAGGTGTTTTCTACAGGAAAGTTACTCCGTATATTTTTTGTTTCCATTCTTCTCTGGCAAAATAAATGACCACCTGAATACTAAATAGTATCAATTTGGTCTGATGTTTTCTGACAGTTGTATTTGAAAGAAACATTATGTAAACCCATGCATGTTAGTGGGAGATGAGAAAAAAAAATGATGCTTAGAGCAATCTGATGGTATTCTCTAATATATAATGCTGTTTGTGTCTCTTCTTTGATTATCTTTAAGTCCCAATTATTAGCAGCCATTAGTGCCCCAGGATAAAGGAAAGCAAAGCATAGCAAAACAAAACAAAACAAAACAAGACCTGTCAATCTGCAACTGACAGCTAGGTCTTTGAGGTTAGAGATGGATTTATTGGTTCTCTGTTTCGAATCTGTCAAAAAGACCTGAACGGTTTCCTGCCTGAAAGAGGCTGAGGACGGAACACCTGGAGGCCTTTAATAATGACGATGGTAGGGAAGCATGCTAGTTTTGAAGTTAATTTTTGGTGTGAATTTCTTGGGCGCTCTGGCTCAGAAAGAAACTCTTCTGGTGAGAAAAAGGAAAAATATAATATTTCCTGAAAAGGTTACAAAATGTTTTGTTAGATTCTTTTCGTAAAGGTTATCAGTCACCCTAAGGAGTAAAGCCTCATTTGGGCTCCATTGAACACTATGAAATAAGCATTGTTGTCCATTTGATGTGTCAATTTTCATACTCCGTTTTGTAGTTTGAAGGACTAAAAAACAACTCCCCCCCCCTTTTTTTTGTAGGTATGGTATGATGTGGTCCTCTCCTATTTTAAAAATTAGCTGATTTTACGACTTTACTAAATGCAAATAGGATTGTACCATTCATGACATCTAACTAAAACAAATACCTTTCATGCCCACCCATGAGTAATATATTGTGAGTGGTCCTGGAGCTACCATTCTCTGTTTATTACTTTTTTCCCCACCAATAACATTGAACTTCTATGTGCCAAGCAGGGTGCTAGGAGCCAATGATTCAAAGTGATCAATATGAACATGATCTCTTTATGTGTACTTTTTGGTGCTTAAAATATTTTGAAGGGGTCCAAAAAATAAGAACTAAATAGACATTTATGACAGCGTACTAAGTGCCTGTTTCTAGTTGAATTAACTGTGTGGTATTTTTCAAAGCACTTAAACTCTCAGAGACTCAACTACTTCATCTATAAAGTGGAGTTAATGATTTATCACCCGGGGTGAGAAGAATCAGTGGGGAGAAGTTTTTTTCTGGACTCTTGAAACTGTAACATCTCTGACTCAACAAAATAATAATTTCTTGGAAGTTGTTTAAAATATGAAACATACCTTAATCCAGCCCTGCCCCCTCAAAGCAATCACAGAATCAAATGAACTCATGGGTTCTAACTTTATTCTCCCTTTAAGTTTTCCTCAGGAAAGGTCTGTTTGGCCTATAGAGATTGACAGCAAGGATGTGGCAGTTAGACTGGCACAGCTAATCTACCTTAACAGCGTGGCATTAGGATGACTCCATGATGACCCTGGTAAGTAGCAGCTCATGGAAGCTAATGTTTTCTCTTTTATGGATAGGCAATTTGTACACTGAAAAATGATAAAATTTCTTGTAAGTTTCCAGGTATTTTTATTCTCCTGAACATGTTCCATAATGCCGTAAAAAATGACCAGCACAAAAAAATTAATAGAATTCCTTATGAAGCTTCCAAAATTGTATATGGAAAGAAAGAACACTGACATAGAAAAAATTGAATACATTTTCACAGAGGGTACTACTAACTGCCATTGGTAGACTGAACGTTTTAGCACATGTCAAGTTTTGGTATGAGAGTTAGCGGAATATGGTATGAGTTCCATGCATTTGCCATGTCTTCAAATAAAAGATAGCACATGTATGATAACTGCCAGTATGTTACAGCATCTTAATATTTAAAATTTTCTAATTTACATTCTCTTCCTCTAATTTAGACTGTATTCTAAGATCATGATTTAAAAATCTGCTGCCATATAGAATAGAATATCGCATATCTGGAATAATTGACATGGGTTGCAATATTACTGAGAGAGAAGAACATTGACTCGTTGAAGTCCATTTTAAAGTTAATTTGAAAACTATATTAAGCATTTTAACAAAAGAATAAGATAATTCAAATAAGTAATGTGGTGTCATTATCATCACTGTTATTATAGAAATAAAGAAATTGAAGTAGATGACAACTTAGGTCATTTCTAGTGATAATAGCTTTTGGTAGTTCTATCTTTCTCATAATGCGATAAATTAAATAAAGTAATGTATGTAACCATGATTTGAAAATTACAGTGTTTTGTTTGAGTGTCCAGTTCAGGCCATCTGATGGTCAGTTCTTTCTTAGTTGATCAGTTAAATAAAACAAATGCTCAGTTCAATCTTTCAAAGCAGTTTTACTTCTTTCTCATAAAAATGATTGTGCGTGTTACTGCATTGACTGATTTTTAAGATATTGCAAGGGTACTGCAATACCATTATTTTGGGGGTCAGAGCTGAGTCTTCGACTAGAGCCTGAAGGAACTAAGCACCTCCACCCGTTAGTGTTCTTTGGTAGACAAGCCTAGCTACTATAGAACAGTTGGAGAATTCTCTGACCTACCACAGAATGTTCATTGGAACACATGCCTGGCCATATTCTTAAATTACATGGGATTATGGAATTTCATAGAAGAGAACGTGAATCATATCCATTACTACAATTTTCATAAGTATAAACTTATGTGAGAGAATGGACACAGATAAAAGAAATGAAGCTGGCCAGAGAAACAATGGGTCTTTTTTTGGGGGGATATATATATATATATATCAATATTATGAGTGTGGGGATGCATGTGGCCAAGTGGACTAAGCTAGCAGCAGATCTCTTGGGTGAAGAAGTGATGTTTCTAGGCACAGGGTCTCTGGGAAGGAAAGGCCAGAAGAAAGGAAGAAGTGACCTCTCTGCAGAGAGAATTCCCTATGAAAAGAGCTGGTGATCTGAATAGGATGGCAGTTTCTGACTGACTGAGAAAAGAAAGGAACATATAAGGATGGCAGTTTAGAGTAGTGACAACATTGGGCCATGGTTATTTTGGAGTTATATTTGGGAATCTAGCCATACCACGCAGAGGATCATTTAACTAAACAAGCCATCAGTAACTTTCCTTCAGATGTATATAAGCCAGAAAGGAAAAAAAAATTGTCATTCCTTAAGTGTCTATTTGATGTCAGTCATCTGTTTATGTGTTATCTCATTTACTTTATCAATTATTTAACCAATATGTGCCTATAATCAACTAGACATACTGTTCA
Organism: Meles meles; assembly: GCF_922984935.1. Classification (NCBI taxonomy): domain Eukaryota; kingdom Metazoa; phylum Chordata; class Mammalia; order Carnivora; family Mustelidae; genus Meles; species Meles meles. The sequence goes on along the minus strand of NC_060066.1, from coordinate 150,265,696 downwards.
ATGCATTGGAAGTACAGCACTGACTGAGATAGAAGAGATCTTATTTTTGTGAGGCTTACGATCTAGTACAGTTGAAATTAGAAACAAAAGGGTAAATTAAGATCATTTTTGATGGCATAAATGTTAGGGGGAAACGACAATATAATGCTATAGAATTACTGGGGGATCCCTGATTAGGAGTGTCAACAGTCACATTTAATTCAGATCTGAGGAATGAAAAGTGAAATAAGAGCAACATCAGAAGAAAGAAAGGAAGGAAGGAAGGAAGAAAGGAAGGAAAGAAAGAAAAAAAAAGGACTCAACTGTATCAGATTCTACTGAGAATATGCGCAAGACAAAGAGAAAAAGTGTCATCAAATTTAGTCAAATAGAGGTTGTGGCTAACTTCAACGAAACATGATTGAAATGGAAATAGAATAAAGGTAGAGTGGAGAGAGTTTATAGCATACTCTTAGTGTTGCTATGATAGAAACTGGGGTAGAGTAGTAGGTGAAGAGAAATTGTGGCCCAAAAGAAATTTTTTTTTTTTTTAAGATTTTTAATTTATTATAGAGGGTGGGGAGGGGCAGAGGAAGATGGAGAGAATCCTCAAACAGATTCCTTGCTGAACAGGGAGCCCAAGGCGGGGCTTGTCCCAGGACCCTGAGACCATGACCCCATCCAAAACTGAAAGCCTGATGCTCTAACCCAATGAGCCACACAGGCACCCCAAAAGGTAATTTTTTAATGTCGGGAGATTAGAGTTTAATGATAGACATCATCTTGGAGTAGTAATGTTACAGATACTGACAGAGATGAAGTAATCACAGTGCTGATTTGTAATCTACCAGGTGTTTTTCTAAAGGATTTACCTGAATTATCTAAATTTATGGCTACAACATTCCTTCAAAGATGTTTCTATAATAAACTCTGTTTTACAGAGAAGAAAACTGAGAGACAAAGATAACCTGCTTTGCAAAGTTATACACATAGTGAATGCAGAGTCATAACTTGAACCCAAAACATTTGACTCTAGAACATATTGTTGAAATTTATCAAATGCCTCATCTATGTCAGTTTGTCATAATTTATTATGTTTTTATTTTTGTTTAATCAGTTGACTTTGTTTACCAAGTTAACTGATTTCATAGTGTGAAACTAATATTACTTTCCCGAATGCTTTAAATTAAGCAATGCCAAATTATTTTTTTACATATTGCTGAATCAGATTGCTAATATTTTATTTGGAATTTTTTACATCTATTTCCATGAATGTAATTTTCCTTTCTCATTCTAACATTGTCTTGTTTTGCTATCACGTCTATGCTAGCTTCATAATTTGAGTTGGAGAATGTTTTTATTTCTCTTTTAGTTTTCACGTTTTTAAAAACAAAGATGTTTATGTTCATGTTTCATTTTTAAACATTAATGACCATGATAATAATTTTATTTTTATTACTACTTTTGCATATGTACCTCCTTCCCTTTTGTCTTACTCACCTAACTAGAGACTTATAGTTCTTATCAGTTGGCTCAGAGAACCAACTTTTGGCTTTGTTCTACTGTATGTGGGCTGTATTCTATTTTGTTGATCTCTGCTGTATCCTTGTATCATTCCATCGTCTTACTTTTATTTTGCTGTTTTTTTTTTCTAATTTAAGTTACAAGTTTAGATCACTAATATTGAATTTGCTTTCTAGCATAGGGAAGTTTTCACATAAAGATTCATCATTTAATTTAGTTCTATTTTTTTAAATTTCCATTTTGATTTCTTCTTTGGTCAATGGATTATTAATACTTTTTTAAAGGTTCTCCTAAAACATAAGGTTTTCCTATTTTGTTATTGTTATTATAGCTACTTATTTTTATTTTTATATTTTTTTGTTTATATTTTTAAAAATTATGTAACTAAACATGAAATATCAGTAAAGGTCAATTCAGGAGACAGAAAGAATATGTTATTTGAGTAAGGAACCTTCAAAATGAAGAATTATTTGCTTAGGACAAAATGATTAGCTATCAGTGCACCTGGGGGACTCAGCCAATAAAGTGTCTGCCTTTGGATAAGGTCATGAATTCAGGGACCTAGGATGGAGGTTCATATGCCTATATCCCAGTTCCCTGCTCAGCAGGGAGTCTGCTTCTCCCTGCCCCTCCCCAAGACTCGTGCTCTCTCTCTAAGAAATAAATAAAAAATCTTTAAAAAAATTAAAAAAAAATCTAAAAATAATTAGCTACTGAAGTAATAAAAGAAGACTGAAAGGTGTCCCTTCACACCAACTAAATATTGCTGCTTCTCCTGAATGACACTTTCTCAATGAACAGCATCATCATTTACCCTGAGGACCAAGTTAGGAGCTTCCAGTCTTTTTTGTAAATCACCTTCTTCATCTCATCAAGTCACCATGTGGTGAGCATTTGAGGTCCATCTAATTTACTTGCATTCTGCCATCTAGGTAATATTTTAGAAATGCAAATTCAATGAGTTTTCTCATTTTATATTTCCATGCCTCTTTCTTTGCTGGAGGAAATTTTGCTAGAGATTTTTATCTCTAATCTGATTTCTAAGAAATCTTTATTCTTCTGCCCATCCCAATTTATTATTCACTTTCTGCCTTTTTTACACTGAATTACTTGTAGTTTAGTAATTCACAATGGGTTTAGACATCCACTTTCCCTATATTCTATTTTATACAAGATTTTTAAGTATATTTGTTCTTTGTACTTGCTACGCTCAACTTGGAACTGTCCTACTCTTTCCCCAGCCTCCTTCAGATGAATTTATACCTGAGTTATAAAATTCATATTAACTATTACATCAATTCAGAAATCTTTCTTCTCCTCCTTCTGGGATAGGGGTTAAATGTTCTACCTTAGTCTCATCATCATATCTGTATTATAGAATTTAGCATACTGCACTCTATTATTACCTCCAATTTACTGGAATAAAACTGAGAATCAGAGAAGTTGAGCTGTTTACTCCAGGTCACTTAGCAAGGTATAAATTAAATTGTACTGCTTAGTGTTCTCCTGTTCTTGTTATATTACTATCTAAGGAACAAGAAAATCCCAATCATAGCATGCATAAAGGTGATGTAATTCTAAAGGAAATTTTTAGTTAGGAATTTCAAATGTTTTAAAAGAAGCACAGCACTGTTTTGAAAAAATGTGAAATTGTACTCAAAAACTTACCATGTAACATCCACTCCTCTCCACAGCTTCCTGGGCATAGCAGTTTGAAAAACACCACCCTATTTGTTTTCTTGTAGTATCAGAAACAATACAAACCTGGATGTCTAACAAATCATCTGTGAGATAATGGCAAGGGAGTAGACAGCTTAAGAAAAACAGGAAACAATCCCCAAGGTACTTTAAATATTAATCAAAACAAGTTTTCCTTGGGAAGAATTACGGTGAAGCTAAGATCAACAGACTGAGTCATATCCAGTCCAGAATAAGCCAGGGGGAGGGGAGAGGAAAGTGTCAGTTTAGGATTCATTCTCCTATTGGGAGGAAGGTTATGCAATTATAAGAAGTATAAATTATATAAAGCACAACAGAATCATATGACATATGTTGTACAAACTATTCACAAGTTCCATGACTTTGTTATTCAATCATATTTATTTCAGTCTTAGGGGGTTATTTGTCCACATACTTGAAGCCAGTAAAAACAGGTGACAGATCAGTTGTAAGGCGTTCTGATTTTGAAATTACATTATCCCCACCCCTCTTTCAGAGAAGCCTTTGTTTTGTAATGTTTAAGACGCTATAATTTACAATGAAGTGAGTATAGCTTCAAAACTCAACTCCGCTATTTACCAACTGGTGACCTTTGGCAATTTGCCTAACTTCACTAAGGTGAAGTTTCCTCCTTCTGTAAATGTAAATAATACTATCTACACCATATAATTGCTGTGAAGATAAATAAAACTACATTTTCAATTATGAAGTGACAAAGAAGTGACAAAAACCTCAAAATGGCTTATAGAAAAGGAAATGTATTTATTGGCTTTCATAACTCTTAAGTGTAGCAATAACTCTGCTTCATGGGAAGCTTGATCCAAGGTTCAAGCAAAGTTACTAGATTATAAGGTTCTGGTTATTCTCTCTCTATATCCTAGCACGTTCTTTTGTACTGGCGCATTCACAGCCTCTTCTTCCATTTGTCATGTAAATATGCTCTTGCAGCTCTTCATTATCTCTTTCTGTTTATCTAGTAGAAACTTCAGTATTAAAGATAGATCTTGGTTTTAAATATATTTACCAAAATCATAAGATTCACTATTTTAATTGAACTGTCTTAGATTATATGCTGTCCTTAGAGCCATTTACCATCATGAGGGGAATGCAGTAACCTCATCAACTTGGGTCCAAATCCCATTCTCCATCCTAGAGCAAAGGGTTGACAGGTCTCCTTTCTGGAAGTCACGATCCAAGACAGAAGGATGATTCTCTAGATAAAATAGAAAGCATGGAGAGTCATTCCAGAACAAGAGTGACTGGGTCCTGGGACTGGCTGCAGAGTAACCAAAATTGCACTCTTTTCTAGAAAGAGGTTAACTCTGTAATTGTATGCCTAAAAGATATCAATGTGTGAAAATATGGAATAACAACCAACTGAATAAATAAAACCCCAATCTTTAAGACTTCCTTCTCTCCAAGCTTTTTGGTGTCAAGAATCCTGGTCATAAACAGCAGAGTTCTTTAATTTTGACTAGAATTTTATTGAAGTTTTTCTTGTGGTTAGTAGGGTAACATTTATGATTCTTTTCCTTAAACAATGAAGATGATCAAATTAAAAAAAAACAGAAATTAAAAATAAAAAACCTTCTTTTCTCATATGTTAGAAATAATCCATTACTTTTCTTAATTATATTGGATAGAATCAGTAAAGAAGATGAAAGCAGATACTCGTTGGGGCTTTTAGGTAACGTTCAACTGACAGAGTGCCAACAGCGCTACCAAAGTAGGACACATTCAATGGGTGGAAGTGCCTTGTCTGTGTTTAGTGCTCTAAAATAAATGAAAGTTAAACCTGTCTTAGTACAATGGTGGCAAGTTGTCCTGATCTGTCTATGAAAGGGCAGTCATTGCTAAGCTGAGGCTTCACTGCACTGCCTTTCCTCATGTGTTTCAATTTGTTATGGCATTAGACAAAACTTGTTCGGTTCACATAGGATTGCAGACAGTTCGAGATGTTTTAACTCAGTGTTTTAACTTGCCACTTGTGACTCAAGTCACAAATGACAAATGACATGGTTTCTCCCGCTTTGTCTCTCTCTGCTCCAAAGACCCCAGACCAGTTTTTTGCAAGCCTGCCATGATGTGGAAGTAATACAGAATGAGGTGTGTTAACAGAAATATTTTTAAATCATCTGGTTTATGGCAGGACAGGTAGGCTGAGTATGTGTTTCTACTTGCATGATGGAGCGAGTGTGCTGACTCAGCTGAGACTGCCGAGTAAATAAGTTGGCATGAATTGAGCCTGTATTGGTACTGGGTAATTTGTTGAGTTGGTTGGAGACTTAGCTCCTGGGGTATTTGTAGTTTGTAAGTACAATAGTGTTATAATGGAATTTTAGTTACATTATTTACTTAGAATCACACAAGTCCATCCATAACAAGGAGGAATTAGCCAACATCTAGACAGAATTAGGATGCCTATATGGATAGCATAATTCTTAAGGCTTTTAGTGTTTCTTGCTTTTGGTAGTAGGAGAGTGGGAAATATTTTTTGAATTTAAATAATTTGGGATTTGTGTTTTGGGGGCACCTCGAGAAGGATAATTTATCCTATTTTGACTAAAACTTAACTTCTGTGGGAGAAAATATATCATGATTCAGGCCAATAAGATAAATGGCAGGAAAAGGTACTCACTTATTATTTTTTGTGAAATAGTTTCTTAAGGGGAGAGCATTTCCTTTGGTTCTGAGATGTTTATATCGAACACCTTAGGACAAGCCATTGGCTTGTGTGTCTGAGAGAGATACGTGATGGGTTGTAACTTTCAGTCACTGCACTGGTGGCCAGGTTCCTCTCGAAGAGTGTTGAGAACAGGACCCTACTCAGGCATTCTTTTGTGGCTTAAAAGGCAAATGATAGCTAATACCTCTTTTTGTCCAAAAGGCTGGAACTGTCACTGAGTCCTGTTCCAGATAGAAAATAGCACTGAAGCTTTCAGGCATTTTCAGAAACGTAAATGTTTTTTCAGTGTCTGTTTTGATTTGGCCACAACTTCAACGTGGAGTTTTAGTTTTGGAAACTTAGATCAACCACTATTCACCGTGAGTTTACCAGCTTCTACGCTTTGTACACAAAGATTTCACTTTTCTAGACCACTGAGGAACAGTTCAGAGGAATTATTTCATTTGACACAATGGAGAGTACTCTGGAGAACTGGAAACAGAAAACTATCTGCTAAGGGAGTCATTGGCTCATTTCAGCCCTCCAGGCTCAGCCCACGTGTCAGAGGTTATCTCATAGATTTATCAGTTAGTGATAGCAAAGGGCACTGAAGAAACTGCTACAATTAAATTAGAATTTTCTAATGCAGCCTGGTCAATTAAAATGCATTATAATATTACCTTGTGTTTTCATAAAGGTTTGTGTCTAAATATATTAAACTATCCTTTGAGCATTAATTAAAGAACACTCACAACTTCCTTAAGAGTTAGCATTTACCTTCTGTGTTATTTGCCTCAATGAAAGTGATTCTGCTTCTTACTAGAATTAAAAAAAAAAATAAAAAGAGTTACCATTTCTTATGCCTGGTTTGTTACTTTCATGAAGAAATGTGAAGCAAAGGAACCATTCATTCATCCACTCATCACTGGTGAGTCACCGGTCAGGGCAGAAATAGGACTGGACTGCAGATTCGTTCTGTGTTTCTGTGTTGATGATTCGAGCCAGTCTAAACCAGTTCCTTATAGCCTAGTCTTGCTTTCTGACACTGGGGGAAAAAAAAGTTAAAAACCATGCAGTTGATTCATAATTAAAAATCTAAGTCCTTAAAATCACTCCTTTAAGTATTTTTAAAAAGATTTTATTTATTTATTTGATAGACAGAGATCACAAGTAGGCAGAGAGAGAAGCAGAGAGAGAGAGGGGGAAGCAGGCTCCCTGCGGAGCAGAGAGTCCAATGCGGGGCTTGATCCCAGGAGATGCGGGGCTTGATCCCAGGATCCTGGGATCATGACCTGAGCCAAAGGCAGAGACTTTAACCCTCTGAGCCACCCAGGCACCCCTCACTCCTTTAAGTATTAAATGTATTCTTGTTTTACCTTGATCATTAAGAGTGACTACTTTTAAATCAGTCTTTCAGAACATGCTGTCAGATTGACCATCTCAAAGTCAAATGCATGGATAAAGGTTTAGAACAAAGACCCTCTGCCTTGAGCACCCTTCTGCCCCAGACCCACAGCAGTCCGCACTGCAAGGCAGAGGCGACAACCCTTCCTTCCCTGTGACTCGTGCCCCAGCTGCTGAGTAGTAAGAGAAGCACTTAAGAAAGATGAAAAGTGGTTCTGACATTTGATGTTGATTAACAGCTAGAGACAGTACAAATAAAAATGTTTAATCACAGTTTTAAAGGAGCAGTATAAATACAATACCATCTGACCTTTGGAAAAAAGGGGAAAAAATGACCTTTGCAAGTGTGCAGTTTTTACCTTTATCACAAAAGCCACATCTCTTCCATGTGTTGTGTGTTGGCTCTAGGCCAGAATAACTCTCTTCCTGCTGGTCTCCATAAAAATATAAGAGTTGAGTTTTTGTGACAATCCATTTTAAACACAAGAATGTACCAAGGAACTCTAATGAAATATTTTTATATTGTCTATTAAAAGTCACATCAAACATGCTGAGAAAAGTTCTATTTTTCCTCAGAAACTCCATTATATATTATTGGTCCAACATGAAAAAAATATTTAAATGACTCTCTATATATTGACTTCTAGGATGACCTAGTGTGACAAACTTTATAATGCAATGGCTTAAAAAGTAAATTTAACTATTTTTTAAAAACTAACGTACAAAACAAAACCTTTTGCAGATTTTTAACTACCCCACCCATCTTTCTTTATGCTAGAGTTAACGACTTCCCCAATCCTTCTCATGTCCTATTCTCCTCCCATAACCTCATTAGTGGAAAAATAGAAGAAATTATATTTTATTGTTTTAGATCTATGTATTTCAAGATGCAGTCTTGTCAAAATGCACACTAAAAAGTATTTATCTGCCTCTGTAGAGTTGGTTAAAATGTGTATGTAACCATTGTTAATGACCTAGCTCTCTATATGCACATGAAAACTTGAAAAGAACACTTTCCCTAACCCCCAGTTGCCAGAAGTAGTTTTTCATGACAGTTTTTTTCCCCAAGAAATAGATTCAAGACTTACAAGAATGAAATTCACTCCCCAAAATGAATCTTACAAAAACTCCTTGCAATTAACATATAACTCTAAATGTCAGTGAGCCTTATTTACCTAAGGTTTGGTCATTGGGACACCAAACAGCAGTCTAGTTAAATCTGTTTTATTAAACTGCTTAATCTTAGAAAAAGGGACTGGTTTCATAAACACCGCTTTACAAATGTAATTCCCTATTACAACTTAAAAGATGCATAGAATAAGCAGTTCTATTAAAACAGATTTAATGATCACATGCTGCTCTTATTCCAAACTGGTCTATCTAGTAAAACAAAGTGTGATTTTATTCAAGGTCTTGTTTTAACTGTCAGCCCCAGCTAGAAATGGAACCCGGAATGGGCTTTCAGAGAGAAATCTCTGAACGTAAAAAGGTTAGGATTGTTCACAGACTTTATTTACATGGGAAGCTCCATCTAACAGGTACCATTCCTCCTCTTAACCTCCCTGTTGCTTTCTCCCTCAGCTTATTATCTCCATTCTCATCGGAGTTACTGCACCGTGGTAGGCTTTTCATGGGCATAAGGAGAGGCAACTGTCTGTCACTAGCTCAAAGCTATTTCTACTTAGTAGTATTCACAATAACCATCTTCATAAAGGAGCCACCACTCTTTTCCAGTGTGTTTATTTAATGTGATTGTTAGAGATGAACCGTTGGCGCTATTAGGTTAAGAAATAGGTCTTGCGGCTAAAGGATGCTTTAAAACCCCTTATATGGCACCCATCTTGAGAACATGAGGCAAATCATTAGCACTCTGAGTAAGGCAGGCTGAAAGGGTAGAAAATGCCTGGTTCTTGATGACAGCATTGAACCATCCAACCAGTTCAATACACATCCTTATGTGGGGTGCCTGGGTGGCTCAGTGGGTTGGGCCTCTGCCTTGGGCCCAATGGTCTCAGGGTCCTGGGATGGACCCCACATTGGGCTCTCTGCTCAGAGGGGAGCCTGCTTCCCCCCCACCTCTCTGTGCCTGCCTCTGTGCTTACTTGTGATCTCTCTCTCTGTCAAATAAATAAATAAAATATTAAAAAACAAAACAAACAAAAAAAAAAAACCCTTAGGTGAAGGAAGAAAGTGTGAGGAAACTTAGTGGCTGTTTTACAACAGCATTTTGGGGGAACTAGGTATTGATGGGGAAAGGGAATGGGAGAAAATGAATATTACAATCCCTGTTTAGAGAGAAGTATTTCTTTTATGTCCTTCACCCTGAATATTGATTCAGGATAGTGCTCGTAGCCACAACCAGTATCACTTGTTCCATATCGTTTAATGCAGAAATCTTCTTCCTTGTGACATCTGGGCACTTTCCGTTTCTCACACGTGGACTGTCCTCCTTCTTTCTCTGCCGCTCCACTGCAAATGCTACTCTGAGAACCAAAGGGACTGATGATGGGTGTTAATGTAGGACGAGGGATATGAAGGTATTTCTGGCAAAATGAAGGGAACGAGAGCTTCGAGGTTGGGAAGGCAGGTTTTCCTTGGAACTTAGAGCATATGAATGTGGAAGGATCGGCGGGCGCGAGGACCCTGAACCCCAGATGGCTCTGATTTACCCTAAGCAGAAGCAGTCTGCTGCTAGGAAGGAGCCTGTTCATTTTCCACTTGAATGGAATCTGAAAGCAGAGAAATCTCACAAGAAACTGGAGTCTCACAAGGTTTCAAACCAAATTTTGCAGATTCAGGAGTGAAGTCAACTGAACTTGATGAAATTGTGTGCTTAGGTTTTTTCCCTATCTCTACAAATGAACCATCTGTGCATTATATCAAGTATAGGGGAGAAATCACGTCTCAGTCAGCCTATCCCCAATCCCTAGTTAGCAATAACCATAGGCAAAGGCATTTCGATGCATTCGGTGTAGGTGGGAAATGACATTTACCTCCTTCTCTGTTCTCTTTCATCCATCTCTTGACCTCATAGAGGCTGATTACCCCTTGATAAGTGTCCTCTTTCTCACTACTCCCTGAGACTGTGTTAAACGGACATGGAGCTTGCCAGCGTGTTGCCTCAGGAAAAGGTGCCATGTACTCGTTGACACTGGACTGTTAGATGCCATTTGATAGGCTCTGAGGCTTACTCATTGCAACTGGCAGGTATTTCAGAGAACCATGGGCATAGCACCAAGTCGGTGCTGGAAACATTTGTTCTGCCTCGTTAGCAGGGCACTGAAATGATTCTTTTTGCCTTCAGTGAAACCTCACTGGATTTCTTTCTCTCTATTTTTTAAATGTTGAATTAAATATTTAAATTTTGAACGCGTCTCGATATGATTCTGCACTTTGTCTTCGCTAAAAAAGAAATTACTTGGGGTTAGATGATCTAAATACTAAAACATTTCTTTTCTTTCTCTCTCTCTTTTTTTCTTTTGGAATTTGCTGTGATATAATTATTGTGTTTGGTCACTAAAGACATTCAACATGTTTAGGTGTATCTACCATACAATAACTTTTCCCTTAGCCATCCCCTCATCGATTTCCTCAGCCTTTTCACGTAGAACACTATAAAAGTGCGGTTAAATAAATAAAAGTGTTGGTCATGAGTCAGGCATTGTTTTAAGCCATTTAACTAACATGTAGTAAGTCACGTAACCCTCCGAAACACCCAGTAAATGGGTACTAAGGTGATTCTCCACATGGAGGTTAAGTCATTTGACCCTGGTCACAGGCTAGTGACAAGAATTCCATTCAAGCAGCTCAGCTGTCGGGTTTGTGCCCTTAACCACTGGGCTATGCTGCCTCTCCAGTCTCCTAACTTCTTTCAGGGATAATTTATTTTAGCCTGTTGTAGAGCGTTCTGAGCAGTTTTGGATAGGAGTTGTTACAGGAGCATACAATCCTCTTGTGTTCTTTTAAATGGCTGATTCCACTGGAATTGCTTCTCTGTCACTGGAGGAAATGTCTTAAAATCAAGTGGTAACGGAAAACTCTTGTCACAAACACAATCCATTAAAAAAATACATGCACCAGCTGCACTTTCACAAACAGCACAATATGACTTATTTTTCCCCAGATCATTTTAGACAGGTATCAAAATCAGCAAGACAAGAACTAAGTTGACAGACTCAGAAATGGTTCACATGGAAAAAAAGAGAGGAAAGTAAATTTGGACGGTATAATCTTCACGCAAATAATTTCTGCAGCCTTTGTTGTCGTTGAGGAATGTAGGGGAAACAAGTATTTCAGACTGGGGTATTCAAATTAAGCTTGAGATCTTACTGCCTTTATTGCTCTTTCACGATTTTTGGAAAAAGATAAGTGACCACTGGATCTGTTGTGATTTCATAAAGATACTTGCCTTTGATCTGTTGGTTGAGTCCCCCACCTTGTGGCTGAACTTTCCGTGAATGCTGTGGCTGGGGAGAGTCTAGGTCTGACTCCCTTAAGGGCCTAGAGGTCTGGCCTCCAACAGGGCCTAGACCTCTAGGCCTTTAAAATAAGTTCTCTTTTACTTGGAATTCTTGTTTAGAAATAGTCAATGTTTTTCTTTCACTTTGGCCTTAGTGAAAAATTAGTTCCTAAAGGACTGAAAGTTTATGTGTCTTATACCATATTGCTGGGCCCTCTTCATAAATGTTTCTCAAACTGTGGTCTGGGACCAACTCATCACCTGGGTGACGTATACAATGAAGATTCCTGGATCATGTCCTAGACCTACTTACTCCTCTGAGACGAATCCTTGGAGATGAAACTCAAGAACCTATATTTTACATAAATATCACAAATGGGTTTCACATACTAAACACTAGAGAATCTTTGGAAGTGTCTTGTCCTCTTCTTTTTGCTATTACTGTTATTACTCTGAGGAAGGGGAAAACTTTAAAATGCTAAATAAATGATAATTAGTACATAGGCATCAGCAAAGAAAAAGGTTTGTCTTCTCAAAAGGATCCTGCAGATAAGAATGTTGTCTGTCCTTGTCCATAGGTCATTACATCTTATATAACTTCTTTGATAGCCGCTTTAGACATTTTTGGAGGAAAGTTATAAAATTATACACACGTACACACACACACACACGCAGTCTTTTTATTTATTTATTTTGGTTAATCACATTAATCCATGCCCTTTTTTGGAAAAAAATCTGACAGAATTTTTGTGGACCTGTTGTCTTGCAAAATAGAAAATTTCTCCTCAAAGAATACTGTCTTTTAAAAAAATATATGACCTTTTCCTTTGAATTGTTGCTTCCTATTTACTAGTACTGACAGCAGGTGACATATTTTGTACAGGATGAAATGACAGAGGCTGGCACGAACCTGGTGAACCCCGCACAGAGCATAGGATGCAAATCCAAACATTTGAGAAAAGTCTGCCAATCAAAAAATCTTTTGAGTATATGAACAGATAGTCTTTTTCTCATTGAATCCAGGACCCGAGCACTAATTGTCTAAGCTGGGTACCTTTCCTTGTTTCTCTTATCTGATCAAATTGTAAACAACAGATATTTTAGGGTAATGAAAACACATTCACATCAATGTGAATTAAAAAAAAAAAAGGCTTTCCAATTTCCATCTACCTGTTTCCTAAAATAATGCAAAAGAAAACATAAAGATGCCTCAACCTTTAACAACAACAGCAGAAAACCAGAATTACACATTCTTTCTTTACTGCCCTTATTTTCCAGTCTGAGTAAAACATTCCTTTAAAGCTTTGTCAATTTTCTGAGTTAAAAATTTTTTGGCCAATGCTTCTGCACTGGAAGTAGCAGATTGTATCTGGTCTTTGAAATTTAGGCATAGTCACATCACTATAAATTCTCCCATTGTTTGTTTACTTTTACCTTTTGCAGACATGATGGGATGCAATGGATTTCATGAATATGGTATTTGAAATGAAAATTTCTAAAGACATGGATATTCAGGTTATATTATGGTAAAAGCTTAGGAAATGAATCAACTATTGAGTAATTCATAATTAATATATATTTAAATTGACATTTAATGGTTAGGTATTCTAACAAGATAAAATACTACATAAAAATAAAACTGGATTATTGAGGATTTCCCAGACTTTGAGCTTCTTGAAAGATTGTCTTATTTATCTTTGTTTATCCCTGTAGTAGAGCGCATTGTCTAGAATTCAGATTATAGAAACAGACAAGATGAGTTTGTAAACCAGTTCTGCTACTTAGGATATGTGTTTGGTTAAGTTACTTAAGTTTTGTCATGTACATAATGGGGTTAATAATGTACTTACTTCATAGGGTTAGTATTGAGTAACAGATGTAATTCTTGACATTCTTCTTCACATGTTCTAAACTTCGGTGTTAATTATTGCTACTTACCATACAGAATGAAAAGGGTTAATATTTAAATCAAGGATTTAAGACTGTCAGATACACTCTAATCTCTTTTAGCTCTGGATTTTCTCAAACTGTACATTACTTCCACGTTCTTTTGCTCACCTTGATCTTTCTGATTGAAATGTTTTTTATAACTATTTACTAGTACCCCTTATCCAGGAAAATTTTTACTGTGGAAACATAGTGAACAAGAATTTTTATAAAAAGTAGAGAAATTATATTGTTATCACAAACTCTAACTCAGAAATCAAACAATGTGTGATAATAAAGTCATACGGGGTTACCTTAAAGGTAGAGACTAGTTCCTTGGTCAGCAATACTTGAGGGCAACTTAATGATTCCCCTCCAAACACAATTTTGATCTCAAAGGTTATTTGGCAATGTCTAGAATCATTTTTCTTTTTTTTTTTGGTCACAAGGTGGGAGAGAGTCACTCTAATAGGCAGAAGCCAGAGAGGATGGTAAACGTCCTAAAAATGCACTTTACAACCCCCATAACAAATAAGTCTTAATCCCAAACTGTCAATAGTGCTGAGACTGAGAAACCTTGTTCTAACATGACAATATAAATAAATCTAAAGATGAATATAATTTCCAGAAAATATATTTATAAACTATGGAAGTATAGAAAAGGAGAATCTTGGAGGCAAATATTTTAAGTCTCCAACCAAAATTAGTTTGTACTTGACAAAATTTCTTTACCATCTTGGAAGTTGTTCCACTCCCGTGGAGAAGTCATCATTTGAATTCTAAGATGCCTTTTTCTAATTTCATACTCACCAAGAAATCCACCAATATGGCTTCTTCTGTAGTTTGTGCTGGAAAAAGATGTCTTTGGTAGCTTGTGTCTTTCAAGAAATTGGACCATTTCCTATAAGATGTCAAAGTCATTGGCATAAATTTGTTCAAAATATTTTCTTATTATCCTCTTACTATCTGTAGGATCTGTACCTGCAGTAACATCACCTCTCACATTTCTCTCCATATTGTAATTTTTTTCTCTTAATCACTCCGGCTAGAGTTTACCAGTTTTACTAATCTAATTCGGTTACATTGATTTTCCCTATTTTTTCTTTTCCTTTTTAAACATCTGTTTCATTGATTTCACAATTATCTTTCTTCTACTTACTTTGAAGTTAATGTGCTCTTTCTCTAGTTTAAGGTAAAAGCTGAGATCATTGATTTGATCTTTTTCGATTATAAGAATCAGTGACACAGAATTTCCTCTAAGTACCACTTTAGTGGCACCCCACAAATTTTGATATACTATGTTTTCATTTTCACTCAGACAATGTAATTTTTAATATCTCTTTCACTTCTCTGACCTGCAGTTATTTACAGTATGCTATTTAATTTGAAACTATTTAAGAATTTATCAGAGATCTTTCCATTTTTTGATATCTATATTATCAAATGTAGTCACAAGGCATGCTTTTAATAGCTTGAATCATTTTAAATGTATTAAGACCTCTCCTGTCATCTGAGATATGATCAATCTTGGTAAATATATTGCAGCACTGGAGAAGTATAGATATTCTCTATTGTTACATAGCATATTCTATTAATGTCAATTAAGTAACATGGTGAATAATTTTGTTCACTAGTCATTGCAAAACAGTGAACTTGTCAAGGTAAATATTAAATTGTAGGTTCCTAGCTAGGAAGCCACTTCGCTTTGTCCAGCCAATCTCTTCCTGTTTAGTATTCCCCATTTGGGGAAATTCTAGTCTAGTCCTCCCTATGATTCAACTAAATGTTAACTATTTCAAGAAGACTTCTTGCTTTCTTCTAATAGTCTAAGAACTAATAGTATTGTTTATATCGATAGCATATTTAATTTTGTATATATTTATTTTCATGTTTCTCTTGTATATTGAAAATAAAGATGAGTTCTTATATATGTGCATATTCCTAGCAGATATTAGAGAACTTGGACTATTCATGCATTCTAACAGTGCTGTGGAATAGAATTGTTATCTCTTAAATCTTTCTGTTTATCGTAATGCATTTGCACAAAAATTGATCTCCTTTTGATTAAATAGATTCCTTCTGGAGTATTCCAAACCAGTGACCAACTGTCATTACTTTGAACACTTCTAATCATTTGCAGCTTGTTATTCCTGGAATTAACGTAATTCATGCTTGAAGAGTTCTATTAACATTTCTTTCTTATATTAAAATCTGCCTTGTTGTTATTTGCACCTGGGAAGAAGATGCATCTTCTTGTTTTGTTTCTTCTTCCTTGATTCTATTTATTTATACCTTTGTCATGCTAAGAATTTTCAGTCCTTTTTATCCATTTCTTCTCTATGACATAGCTTAGTGACCATCACCATCGTAGTTATTTTACACCATGTGTAGACGCATACTTCAGGTTGTCACAGTATACTCAGAGGTACACAACAATGTACTCCGTTTTCCATGTCTGGTGTGATCATATGTTCTCTTGTTCTGAACATAATGCTTCCATATTATAGTCACAGAAAGAGCAAATAGTGGGAAAGATGAAGAAACTAGGGGCTGTCTACTTTTCTAATACTTACCTGGAGCTACCATACCTGTTTCTGCAGGTTGCCCGTTGCACAAGTGTGTCCAGCTAAGGGAGAAAGTGAAGAATGAAGCCAAATTTCTACTCTGCGGTTAAGTCTTTTACTTTGTTGTAGGGTTGTGTCTGCCCAGCGTAAAGAATGCCTTCTGATCTAACCAATCTGTGCTCTTAGTGTCTGCAAGCATCAGGAGAGAGACACCTTTGGCTGATTATCACAACAGTGCTGTATACTCTCATCTCAGCCCTCTTCGTATCCACCCCGCACATTACAGATGACAAAAACTGATGCCTAAAATGGGAAAGCTACTTTACGCCAAGCCATACAAGTAGTAAATATTTTGCATGAAATGCAAATGCTGATGAAACTTCTAGTTTTTTCCCTATATTTGTTCCAAATGCTCATTTAAGCAAGACTTTATGAGCTGAGATGATGTTTCCTATGACATGGATCCAATGCTTTAAAATAACCTCTAATCCTAAAAACTTGAACATGAAGTTGTCCGATGGGAAAGTGTAGAACATAGATATTATAGGAATAAAGGGTACACATGATGGCTTGAGGCAGGTTGATTCATTGTTGTGGTTAAATCCATATTTCATCCTAGGACAGCTTCACTTTTGCTAGGTTATTGAACACAGATCATACGCTATAATAATTTTTACCGTACTGTTCATAGAGACATCAGAATAACAGTGGACATCACATCATACTCAACCAATAAGTTACAAAGTAAAATGTATTAAAAATTAATTTTCTGAAATCCATTGTATTTGCCATATTAGCTTTATGTATTATTTCATTTTCTTTCTGCTATAAAATTCATTAATTTTAATCCAGGATTAACACAATAAGAAGAGGAGAATTGGTTTTCTGTAGCAACTTCCACACTCTAAGTATCTTAATGTGCTTTATAAATAATGAATGAGATGCCATTAGAGTAGAGATCTGCAGACAAACAGAGTAGCCATTGTACAAAGTGGTGATAACACTCAAAAAAAGATAAATACAAAAATGAGAGCCCTTTCATGCCATCTTTTGTTCCCTTAAGTTTCGGTGAAACTTTTAAGTAAGTTGTTATCTGGAAGTAAGTATCATGTCTAAAGAGAGAGATCAGGGAATGGCTATTGGAAAAATTCATTAATCACGGTTGTATTTGTAAGTCATGATAATGTATCTATTAGCCTAAGTAAGGCTTCTACGCTTTTTCACTTCATAAACTTATCCTTCTATTAAAAAAAAAAATTAGCTGAGATTGAAACCTCTACCAAGCAAAGCAAGATAGTTTAGAGCTCCGAGAGACCTGTGAAATTTAAACATATTGTCTTTTATTACAAACAATAATATGTATATTAAATTAAGGTGAATTTATGCCCAAACAAGTAATTTTTAAACTGAAAACAGGACTGTATCCTAACCAAAATGAATGACTCTATGGATAGCGGTTTCCCATTTATAAGCCTTAGTATGTTTATCTCTGGTATAAATATACAACAGATTGAGAAAATATGGCAGGAGCTTGCACACCATGATGAATGAGGGAGCCACAGGTGATCTTGGAAAAAGACAGTTCCTTTCTTGCCAAAATTCCCTGAATCCTTTAAATTTACTCTCTTCAAAGGGACCCCGCAAGTTAAAGAAATTTAATTTGCCACTTCTTCTTTGGAAACATAACTCAACTGTTTGAATCCTGTCTGCTGCTTCAAAGGAGAAAAAAGTCATATGGGGAGGGAAGATTAGCCAGGACAATGTTTTTCTACAACTGTGTGTGTTAATTTAGAAAGCCAAGGCATTAACATTCAGTACACCTGCCAGAGGCCTCATCGGAGGGAACAAGTGAATCTAAAAGGAATTCCAGCTGTGTGGGCTGAAGGAGAGTAGAAGCCAGACTGGATCAGGCTTGGCCGACATTCAGATGAATGAGAGGAGTTTAGTTCAAGGGGTGTACATTACTGTTGAAGAGAGTGAGGAGCTAGAGGGGTAGTAGAGGAATTGTCTCAGAGAACACGTGCACGGGGCAAAAGGAAGTCAGAGAATGAGACAGGATAAGAGTTTCAACGCTGAGAGGCTCAGAACCAGATCCTGAGGCAGATGGGGAGGCAACACTGAAACAGTGTCCAGAAGATGTGGTCTGAGGGGTTGCAGTGCAGAGGTGACCTAGGGTCAGCAAGCTTTCTGTAAAGGGCTAATGAGTTCTTGTTTTATGCTTTGTGAGCCACAGGGTCTCTGCAGCATCTACTCACTCCGCCACTGTAGTACCAAAGAGGTGGTGGATAATATATATAAGTGAATGGGTGTGGCTGTGTTCTAGGGACACTTGACCTGCATGCAGAGAAGACGGTCTGGATTTGGCCTCCAGGCCTTAGATGGTCCAACTCTGATATGAGCAGCAGTGCTGATTTAAATCTATAGCTGGACGGCAATCGTGTTGTAAGGGCAAGGGACACAGGGCGCATGTGTGGTCCGTATAGAATCCTGAGGCGTGAACCTTCTCTCTGCTGAAGCAGTACTTCTGAAAGACTTAACATTGGGACTGGCCTTTGGTAACTAGGAGGTCTGGTATGGTCTTTGGGTACTAGAGACAGGAATTTAAAAAGATTCAGAACGTGAAGTGAAGAACACCAAGGGAAAATTGACTTATTTGAAAACTTTGTTGCTTACCTTATGGTCATCTATCCAGATAAGCACTGAGAACTCTTGCTTAATCTTAGGTAATGTATGAATATAAATAATGTCTTTGCCACTGCGGTGGCTGAGGCTGTTTTGCTCTTTATATTTTAAGTTTGGATAGCTGCATGCACCTTGCTTTGGGTTAAGCTGCTCATTGACAGAGCTCCTAGCATATTCTCTAGTACATGTATGCTATTGTTGTTATGAGAAGGGTTATCTGATGAAGTCGTGATAGATAATAGTGACAATTTAAAGAAATATATTGCCTGACTGAAAATAGAAACCATGTGCAAGCCTACACGTGTTTAAGGGGTATGGAAATATGCAACAAACCTTTATCCATTGGGAAAAAGAATCACTGCTCAGAGAACAAGGAGAAAACAAGGACCATGGGGTGCCTGGGTGGCTCAGTGGTTTAACAGCCTTCGGCTCAGGTCATGATCTCAGGGTCCTGGGATCGAGTCCCGCATCGGGCTCTCTGCTCAGCAGGGAGCCTGCTTCCCTCTCACTCTCTCTCTGCCTGCCTCTCTGCCTACTTGTGATCTCTCTCTGTCAAATAAATAAATAAAATCTTAAAAAAAAAAGTTAAAAAAAATAAGCCATCAGTCTATATCTGAGCCGTAAAACAAACTCCAAACAGAGGAATAGCCAAATATATTTTTTGAGGCCTGGAGGTAAAGAATTTTTATGTTGAGATCTTTTTGAAAATACCAATTTTGAATTGTTGTTAAAATATTATTTATTTTTGAAGATCTTTGAGATACTTGTGCTTTGTTCATAAAACGGTGCCTATATTTATTCTCGTCTTTATTTCATTTTTTTTTTCTCTTTCAGTTACAGTAATTCTCGGTGATATCTTAAGTCCCCTCATCCAATCTTACAGAATTATATCAAGGACATAGAAAGAAATGTAGGTCTACGGCCATACCACCCTGAACGCGCCCGATCTCATCTGATCTCGGAAGCTAAGCAGGGTCGGGCCTGGTTAGTACTTGGATGGGAGAAAGAAATGTAGGTTTTCTTAAGGTCTTTCTCACAAATTACATTTCTACCTGGAAAGAAAACTTCCCTTAGTGTGTCAGCACTTTAGTTCATTCCATGTACCTGACTTTAGTTTCTGTGAGTCAACATTGCCGTTATAATCCTCCTCATCACTATTTATCAGATCCAACATGGGTAAAACACCTTATACATTACGTCTCTTAGTATTTATTCAGGGAAAGGGATGAGAACACTAGATTTAGAGAGATTAAGTACCTTGCCATGGTGACCAGTTGGGATGTAGCGGAGCTGGGATTTGAAACCATTTCTTACTGACTCCCACAATTATTATACATAGTAATATAGAAATACATACATACAAAGAGTATAACTAATCATAAGACTATAATATTAATGCTAATTGCTAACATTTACTGAGCACTTACTCATTTATTGAGCTAGAACTCTGAATCTGATGCTTTTTCTCCCACAATGCAATCATAAATCATCAGCCCATGGAATAGAAAAACTCGACATCCTTGCTTCTGGTTTTCAAAACTACATTCAGTATCAGTGATGAGTGTGTTGTTGAGCACAGTACAAAACGCTTCTGGCTTAATAACTAAGTCCCTACTTTATTCCTTACTTTATTTCGCTTCTCAGGCAGCAAATAGGAATTTGCTTTTAGTGAACGCTGAGCCGTGTTTCTTGAGATATTTAGTCTTCATTTACCATTTACATTCTATAAGGAAAGATTATGCTGGCAATAACCTTTCAATGCTATGAAAGGAAATCAGCCAGCTTCCTTTGAATATGATTATTTTCTTTTTTATATTCATTCATTCATTCATTCATTGTGCTAATATTTCCTGAGCATATATAACATGCAAGATGCTATTCTAGGGGTGCCTGGGTGGCTCAGTGGGTTAAAGCCTCTGCCTTTGGATCAGGTCATGATCCCAGGGTCCTGGGATCGAGCCCCGCATTGGGCTCTCTGCTCAGCGGGAAGCCTGCTTCCTCTTCTCTCTCTCTGCCCGCCTCTTTGCCTACTTGTGATCTCTGTCTGTCAAATAAATAAATAAATAAAATCTTAAAAAAAAAAGATGCTATTCCAGGGCCAAGTTGAGTAGTGAAAGTCCCAACTCTTACAAGGTTTTAATTTGGGGCATAAAGAGAGATGATAAATAAATTAATGAACAAGTACTATGAAGAAACAAAAAGGAAGAATGAGAAATAGAAATTGATAAAGCTGGATGGAGATGTGATATTTTGGCTATCTTGCTCCAATCCCCTTAAATTAGGGGATTATATAGAATCTTGCATACATGCATGGGGTCTAAATAAATTCAAACTGTCTTGTCTGTGTTCCTCTAGGGGCTTCTTAAATATGCATTTCTTTCTCTGTAACCTTTTTCATGTCCCTCCAGGACATTGACTTTGGAATGTTGTGAATAATATAATTTAAGAAGGAACTGCATATAGGAAAGTAGGACAGAAAATCTGCACTGTCCTATAGCTGTCCAAAGAAATAGGCTTTTAACGGCTTTTCAATGCTCATAAAAAATGAGCAGCCAGGGCGTCAGATTTCCCCATCTAGAAGTTACATGATTGAGATCCCATGTTCCCACACAAGGAGAAACTGTGGTTAGAAATTGTCATGTATGTACGTGTGTGTGTGTATGCATTACGTGGCTGACTCCAGCTGGAATATAGATTTGCCCTAAGTCAGAAGAGAGCAATGAGATTGTTTTAAGGTTATTGATTTTAAAGATGGCAGGGGAGAAATTCTGGGCCATTACATCCTCGAGTCCTAAAGTGAGAAACCTGTCGTAAGAAAATAGGATTCAGTAGTATCTGAATGGGTTTGGAGATTGATGGAGGAGTGCCTAGAAAACTATAAACAGTAGAGCATGGAGGTACAGCACTCCAGCTAGGGACGGCATTTGAATGGTGCCATTAATGTGCAATAATCTATAAGTAAAGGACCGAGAGTCAACATTAACCATAATGATTCACAGAAGTGAAAATACTCATGTCCAGGTGTAAAATTGACATTCCTTAAGAAATTTGTTGAGTAATTCCAGATGTTTGTATTGAGGTTCTCTGGTAATTAATGTAGCTTTTCCAGTTTTTTAAAAGCCTTAGACCTCATATAGGCCTGACTATTTTAAAGCAACTTAGGTTGACTTGTTGGTTCTGAAAAATAGTGAATACCCATATCTGTGCTAATTCAAATTCACCCAATAAAGGTAAACATGATGTGTTGAGATTTTAATTAACTTAAAACTTTTGAGCTTTTAGTTTAAACTAAAATCATGGAGTGTAAATTAACTTGTATTCAGAAAAAAACATTTCATATGATTTCCTAGAAAAATGGGTTCTATGGGAGAAGAATAGAAGGTAATTTATAAAGACACCAGATCTCCAAGGATGTTAAATTGCCATAATATGAAAAATTAATAGTTAACAAAAGAGCATTATTTTAAAATACTAAGGATATTAATTTTTAAAAACTCTCTCATTCCTGAAATATTTGGAGAAAAATGTTTAATGCATAAACTAAGCAGGGGTACATTTGTTTCTATTTTGAATCTTCTCCCATGGAGATTTGGCCTATCTTTTACACATACAAATATAAGCTGCCAGGAATCCTTAGGCATTAAAGAGGATTTGATGTACTTCAACATGGAGGTGAAGCTTATAAATATAAGACATTAAAAGTCTTGAAACATATATCACTGGAATCCAATGTGGGGGAAAAAAAAAACTAATGCCATATAAACTTAGGATTTTTCATGAAATCCTGAATTGTAGAAAATTATTTACAAAGTAAATCACTTCTTTTTTTTTGGAAAACCTCAAAAAAATAATAACTAAAACACACAAATGCACAGAACTCTATTATTGTCATATTCTGAAAAATGTGGAAAAGGAAAGCCCTTCAGAATGTAACATTGGTATCTTGTTTAGTAAAGGAGAGCACTAGAAATTTGTTCTCAAAGAATATTTTTTAAAGAAAGTTTATATTTGAAGGAATTAAATTAAAAAATGTAATAAAAGAGAATGGAAAAGCCATTCTCAGGTTTCTCTTCAGAAACTTGTTTTAACCAGTTTGTAGTTGATTGCTATGACAGTCATTCAAGCTTTCATTTCTCTGGTTTTTGACTAAATTCTTATGTTAAATAAGATGTTTGTATTTAAAGGATAAATTTGCTAATTAAGCAATTTTATATGAATATTGAGATAATAAAGAATGTATTTCATAGTTAGAGTGAAGAAATAATACTTAGATTTTTAATTTTATTTAAAGATTTTATTTATTTACTGAAGAGAGAGAGAGAGAGAGAACGAGCTGAGGGGAGCAGCAGAAGGAAAGAGAGAAGCAGACTCCCCGCTGAGCAGGGAGCCTGACTGGGGCTCCATCTAGGACCCGGGGTTCAGGAACTGAGCAGAAGGCAAACGCTTAACCGACTGAGCCACCCACGCTCCCCATAGATTTTTTAAATGGAGACAAAAGAAGAGGAAGAATTACAAGGTCTGCAATTTAATGTAAATTACCATCAGCACGCATCATCCCTTTTCCTTGATTTATTGACTTATTAAAAATCTATTTCTTTCCATTGTTCCAAAATTCCTTGTTTATGCACCACACCCACTGACTGAAAATAAATAAAATGAAATGAAATGAAAAAAAAAATCCATTTCTTTTTAAAAAATCTATTTCTAGCATTAACCATTTTTTAAAATCCAATTCCAATATGAGAAAATGTATACCTTTGTACCCAGCAGACCTATAATCTTGGATGAAAGGGGAGTACTAACAAATACTTTTTATTTTGTTGGTAAATGCTAAAAGATTGATGACTAGGGACCTACAGGAGCACAAAGTTTGGTATACTAGCTTTGCCTTATGGATACCAAGGAAGATTTTATGTGGAGGAGGTGATACTGAGTTGAAATGGAGATATGCCTGGGGACTTTGCCAAATGAAAGAGGGGCAGACAGGAATTCTAAACAGACACAGAATAGTAATAAAGCTAAGAGCAGCAGAGAGCTTCTTTTCTATCTTGTTATGTTACCGTATAATTACCCCAGTTCAACATTAATTATTCTATTACCGAGAGAATATTATATTATAAATATTATAATATTTACTGAGCATCTAGTGTGCGCCCCGCACTTTGCTGGATGCTGGGGAGGTAGAGAGGGTCAGTAAAATTCTGCTCCTATTAACAAGGAAGTTAATTACTGAATGGAAAGAACAGATCATTTCAAGAAAAAAGTGTTAAGAATAATCAAGGTGATATACCATTAAAGCAACTAAGACTTTGTATCCTATTATAGTGAAACTTTACTGGATTACAGGAAGGTATTTCTGTTTATGCTTTAATAGGCAGAAGATGTTTGTTTCCCAAGTTTGATGTTTTTTTTTGTATACCCTGCTGATTTACAATATGAGAAACATGCTCTGGGTTTAGAAAGCAGCTTGTAGTTTGGAGCTGGGGGAAAGCGTTTTCCTACCTCACTTGGTCCTTTGCTGTTTACTTCCTCCTGGCTTGCTGCCGAATTCCTCACAATATTTTTTTTTTAAAGATTTTATTTATTTATTTGACAGAGAGAGAGAGATCACAAGTAGGCAGAGAGGCAGGCAGAGAGAGAGGAGGAAGCAGGCTCCCCACGGAGCAGAGAGCCGGACGCGGGGCTCTATCCCAGGATACTGGGATCATGACGAAGCTGAAGGCAGAGGCTTAAACCCACTGAGCCACCCAGGCGCCCCCTCACAATATTTTTTATCAAAAAATCTCTTGGAGCTGAGATGGATCATGTGATAATTCATGATTTCTACCAAAGAGTTGTTGTTCGACAAACAAAGCTAAGTCACCAACGCGATTCTTTTTTTTTTTTTTTAAAGATTTTATTTATTTATTTGACAGAGAGAGAGATCACAAGTAGGCAGAGAGGCAGGAAGAGAGAGAGGAGGAAACAGGCTCCCCACTGAGCAGAGAGCCCCATGTGGGGCTAGATCCCAGGACCCTGGGATCATGACCTGAGCCGAAGGCAGAGGCTTTAACCCACTGAGCCACCCAGGCGCCCTGACCAATATGTTTTAACACAAATGTATCTCCTTTCATGGATAAAATAAATGATTATAGGTCCCTGGAAAGAAAAAAGTTAGAGGAAACTAATTTTTAGTAAGCAACTACTGTGTCCAGACATCCTTTTTGGGCTATGTATCTTACTTCATTGACTCTGTACACCTATCTTAGGAGAATTAATTACTATCATTCCTATTAAAGGACAAAGACTAATGAAACTCATATACATTTTCTAACTTTTCACAGTAAATGGCAGAGTTAGTCTTTATAATTCCATGTCTCTTCAACTGTAAACCACAAGCTTTTGGAAGCAGCAAATATGTAACAAGTGCCTACAATGAGAACTTAGTCTTCAGTATGAGATATAGACCTATTAAGGAGGCAAGTACAATTAGGAAGAAGGGCTAAGAAGTTTTCAGATGCTCAGGAAACATTAGGAGGGTAGCCCCTAAGGCCATCACGGGGGTATCCATTAAAGCTTTCTTAAAGAATTCTCTTCAAGTATAAGACCTGAAGAATACAGAGAGTCTGGAAGTCTTTTCACTGTACCTAAAAATATTTTCAAAATGAAGGAATTGAATGTCTTTAATTCAAGTTATCTAGATAATTATATTAACCATCCATATTGCCTAAATTTTCACTTTCTGCTTCAATGTCCACTCATGCAGTTGTGACTTCAGAAATGGAAATGTTACAAAATGAATGATCTTACCACATAGCAGAGAAATAAATGTAAATTGATTTTATAATGGTATGATTTACCAGTAAATAATATTCAGCTCTTTTGTGTAATCATCTACAAGTACTGATCTATGACATTTGATCGATACCTTTCATGGTTTCTCTCTTTATTCAATATATGTGGCTTTTTCTGTCTTCCTTCCTAGATCACAGACTTTCATTTTCTAGTTTACTTTTCTGTGTAACAAGATTTCAGATTACTTGGTCTTTATTATATCCCGGGATCAGATAAACACAAAGTATATAAATATGCTTTTGTAGTTTCAATTTACCTAATTTGGATTTGTGAGTATTGTTGACTTCCATCTATATCTCTTCCATCCACACATTTATTTTGAAGACCATGTTATAAATGAGGAACACAAAATTCTATTAAGCAGCTAACTACATTTCTGGACTTGCTTTGTTATATTCAGTTAGCTTAATCTTCATGAATATTAAATGACTTTCAGTTTTTAGAGTGAAGTATGATGATACATTGCCAGATACATGACAGTTAAAACACCCACAGATTTTGGCAGGGAATAAATCAGTGAATGTTCATATGAGTGAATGATGTCTTAACAAGGAAACCATATGTGTTCCAATGAAAGGTTTCATGAAACCAGAACTATATATGTTCCAATGAAAGATTTTATAGAATTATGCATGTAATTAAAAGAGTAAATATATATAATTAAAAGAGAAAAAATGTATTAAATTTCTGCCACCTGAAAACTTAGATTTTTTTTTAGAAGGTGAAAGTTACAGAGCTTCTTTGATCAGTAAGGGCAGTTTTCCTTTATCTCTGATGGCTATCTTTGGAGTGGCCTTATGTCCACATAAAAACTTTTACATGTAATAGCAGCTTTCTCATAAGTGCCAAAAACTAAAAGTGACCAAGATGTCCTTCAATAGCAGAATGGATAACCTGTGGTATATTTACACATGTAATACTATTCAGTGATAATAAAGCAATGAGCTGTTAAGCCATGAAAAGACATAAAGGTAAGTTGCTAAGTGAAAGGAACTCCTCTGAAAAAGCTTCACAGTGTATGAACAGAACTACAGAGACAGTAACTATATCAGTGATTGCCAGGGGCTTGGTTATGGGGAGACTGGAATGGGTGAAACAAGAGAGATATGTGAAACAAGAGTGGCAAAACTATTCTTCATGACACTGTAATCATGGATCCATGTCACTATGCATTTGTCAAAATTCAAAGAATTGCAGAATATAAAGAGTGAATTATGCATATAAATAAAAAAATATTTAGGAGATGATGTATCTGTGGATGGAATGTAGAATGTGACAAACTAATTAACCATATTACAAATGTATGAAACAGCTTCACTGAAAGAGGTAAAAGAAAAAGACACCGACATAAATAACTCTGGAATCTTTGAAACTAAATCTTTGAAACTTATCTTTGAAACAAAAAGGCAATAAACAAACAAAGAAAAAAACCAAAAAAGAAATGAACAAAAAACTAAGTAAGCACTGTACTTTAGTTGATACCATTATGCATACATACTGGAATTGAGCAGCTCATTGATTTGACAGCAGATGTTGCAAGATTACATATCAGCAAGGAGTGGGGGGATAAAATGCCTCATATGGTAAGGGATTGGAATTGGAGAAATCAATAGGAACTTATTTTGACAATACAGATATACATTGTTACTATGAAATATTTATAGATATGAGCACATGCATGCGTTAATACACACACACACACACACACACACACACGCATGCATGCATTCCTGTGTTTTGTCAAATGAGAGGGTTTAGAAGCAAAAACACCCAAGTCACAATGAGCATATCTATGCTCAAATCTTGATTTCTAATACCATTCTCCAATAAAAGGAATTGAGTATCCTTGAAGAAAAGAATGTTTCTAGAAATGGATCAGAAATATACAAGATGAGCTTAGTGCATCTTGTAGTGACAGAAAACAAGGAAATAAAAAACAAACAAACTTAATTATGGGAATATGTGAAAGGGACACAGGAACTATATTGTCAACTAAAGAGTTCCCAAATGGTTAAAACAGGAACAATTTGAGGTACAAAGTAAAGTTATAATGGATTATAACCTAAAATATAAAATAAATATCCATTAGTCCAAACTTAATAAATAATTCAGTAACTACATTACCAGGGGAAAACATACGATTTGCCATGCAGAGGAATTCCAAGTAACTTATATAGATAATTTGTCCTCAAAAGGTGGTGCAGACCATGTATAGTGAATTCCTTCCAGAAAGTACAATCTGCAAAGGGTTAAAGGAGTAACTTTCCCATGGAGAAACGTGATAAACTCTTCTTCAGTCAGGTGATCAGATTCAATATTGGCAGTGATAAGTCTTCTTTACTGTATATACTCTTGATATACTCTTGATATAAGGTGTCAAAATGGTACTTTTGTTCTGTGGTCTTCTTCCCTAAAACTCATTAGCCCAGTCTCATCATGAGGAAAATATACACCAAATTGAGGAACTCTCTACAAAACACCTGATTAATATTCCTCAAAGCCCTAAGCCCATCAAAATCAAGGACATTCTGAGAAACTGTTGCTGACAAGAGGAGCCTAAGGAGATACAACTACTAAATGTAACATCCTTGTTGACAACTTGGAACAGAAAAAAGTAAGTAAAAACCGAAGTAATCTGAGAAATATGGACATCAGTTAATTTAGCCACATTGGCTCATTAGTTGTAACAAATATACCTTTCTAATGTAAGATGTTAAAAATAGAGAAAGTTGGGCATGGAGTATAGAAGAATTCTATGTATTAGTTTTGCAGCCTTTTGGTAAATCTAGAACTTCTCTAAAAGAAAAAGTTTATTTAAAAAATAACCAGTTCTTTGTCATCTGAAAACTTGGACTTAGAAGTTGACAAGTACAAAGATTGAGGAATAAAGGAGGATGTTTTCTTTTTTCTGAGGTCTACACTGAGATAGAGATCTAAAAGAAGAAGGGTAATGAGAATTTCTATGTTTCATATATACAGATATATGTGTATGTTCAAGTGAAAGAAGAAAATAATTATGTGATAAATAATATCTAGATAGCTTCATTCTTTAATTCCTGAACACAGTAAACACATTCCCAAACCACTTATTTATTCATTCATCTTTCTTTCCACTCAGCAAACATTTACTCAATGCCAAATAGACAGTCTGCTATTCTAACATCTGTGGGAAAGAACCCAAGCAAGATCCCTGCCATCACAAAACTTAAATTATAATGAGGGAAAACGGATAATCAACAAGTAAATATGATGTTAGGTTTTACATTCAATGAAGGAATGCATAGGATGTCAGAATATTTTGGTAGTCTGGAAAGATCATTTTGAGAAAGTGCTATTTCAACTGAGACCTGAAAATAGAAAGAGTGAGGCAAAAGAAATAACTGGAAGAAGAGTGTTGGACAGAAAACGCAGCTTAAAAAAGTCTTGGTAGTTGGAACAAGATTGATGTGTTGAAAGAACAGCCCATATCAACTAGAGGAGGTGGTAGCTCTAACTTAACACCTCTTCTCTGTTCTCGCAGTACATTAGTCTTATACATATATGAGATAGAGAGAGAGAAAGGGAATGAGAGAGACGTAGGAAACACTGATGATTTTGAGGGTAGACAGACTTTTGTTACAGAGTATTAAGAATTGTTTGAATGACTGAAGAAAGACTTAAGTTCTAAATTCTAGAAATGATTCTCAAGCAACAACATGGAACCCAGCCACCATGGGAGCCATGTCTCTTCTAAGATCAGACAACATGACCACAGAATTCCATTCCTACTGGCATGTTTCAGAAGAATATTACTGCTGCCAGATCTGGAATCAAAATTTTCTGACACACTCTACAAAAAACAAAAACAAAAACACAAAAACAAAAACAAAAAACAAAAAACGAAAAAACAATGGACACTCACTCTTGAAACCCTTGAATATATAATGGCTGGCTTTTGAAAACTCTACCAATGGTTTCAGGGCAAAAACAAATCCTCTAAAGATTCTGACTGCCTGACAGAAGCATCAAAAACTATAGGAGTTCGGTCCTCCCCTGAGTTTTGCCACTCAATTCACATAAGAAGACATTGATTTGTTCAAAACTAAACCCCATTTTTAATCAGAGGTTCTAGGAAGTCTTAAACACAATTCTTGCTGTACACACACTCCATTGTGGAAAGCACATTGGAAGTAGAAAGGGCTGATGGTTTCAAAGACAGCAAGTGATTTCATCAAATGTTACTCAAAAAAATGGGGCTGGAGATACGCCAATGAATTAGGAAACAGGAAGCTCATTAGTGCCCTTGACAAATGCAGTTTCTGTTAGAATCATGGGAATAGAATACACTAGTTGAGACATGCAAAGAAATGCACATGAATTAAACTGTAAGCCAAAGCATTATAAGAAATCAAGGATTAGGTCCTAACACTCAACTCATTGCTTCCTAGCAGACATTTAATGTGAAGACTATGAAGAGGTCAGTTCAAAGACCGTGGAATCAAACTGTTGGGCTAGAGGTGGCTTGCCTTCAGAGTATGGATATCAATGTTTTATTAAGCTAAACAAATTCAGAAATATATTAAGAATGGGATATGTCTTTATTTCCCCAGCTGGCCAGATTGAAAGTGAGGATGTAGATAAGCATCAGGTCTAAATAATCAAGATAAAGTTTCAAAGTAGATAAACAGTTTATTTAGGAATTTTGGAGCAAAATGAAATTGTTTCTAGCAAAGGTGTGGATGAGTTTCCATATGAGGATCACAAACCAATGGTTTGTATACCAGGGCTTTCTTCCCCACCATGTGAATGGTGCATGATCCAGAAGTGAGCGTGATTGTGGCTAAAGATACCTCTGTTTTGGCAAAGAAATATGAAATGATTAATTGTATGGTTGATGTAAAATATTTTTTCCTTCTATGCTGCCTTTCAGGGTGGGATAAATAAATTAACAAGGGACTTCAGTTCAGCTTTGGTACAATAAAGAAATTATTCACAGGATTCTACTTCCAAACATTCATGTTTTACCCAATGGAAGAGAGTATTCCAAGTATCAACATATCATGCTTTCTTCCTGACTCCAAAGTAAAAAGAAACATGTCTACATCCTGTAAACACAAACTGTGAATTGATCCTTCCCTTTCACTACATATCACAAAGTTTTCAATCACTTCTTTATCTCTATCCTCCACTAAATGATTTGCCCACCCCCCAAATCATCATTTGACTTTAGAGTTCCTGTTTGAGAAAAAGCTGAGAGTAACCTTCACATGAGAACTTTTGTTGGTTTCCTAACTTATATTATGGGTGGCAGAAATAGCATCATACTTTCTGCTTATTAGACAATGTAAACAATGTTTCTTTCTTTTCTTTTCTTCCCTCCTTCCCCAGGACTCTCCAAAGTCTTTCTCTTCCCTTACTTTCCTGCTCAGATGATGTTTCTCAGAGCTTCTATCCAATGTCCTGAAGAAAAGTGTGTCAGGATCACTTCTCATTTGTGGTTTGGTTCCCTTCTGCCCTGAAAAGTAATGTCATAGGATTTGTGAATGGCGAAGAGATCATTGATGTAAATCTACATAACCAGTTTAATTTCTGTGACTTGTATCTTTTCCTAAGTTATATTTCATTCCCAAAATCAAGTTTCTAGCATCTACATCATAATTTTTTTGTTTATTCTTTAAAAATACTAGCATAAGATGGTACCAATAACCCCAATAACTGATTTTTCAGGGACAGTGAAATAGTCATTTCAGGGCTTAGCCAATAATAAGACTTATAACCTGAATAATCTTGATTTTTCTTGTAAGCATTTAAAAAAAAAAACTCTTTTCCAGGGTGCCTGGGTGGCTCAGTGGGTTAAAGCCTCTGCCTTCGGCTCAGGTCATGATCCCAGGGTCCTGGGATAGAGCCCCGCATCAGGCTCTCTGCTCAGCAGGGAGCCTGCTTCCTTCTCTTTCTCTGCCTGCCTCTCTGTCTACTTGTGATCTGTGTCTGTCAAATAAATAAATAAAATCTTAAAAAAAAACACGAAAAACAAAAACCCCACCTCTTTTCCATAAATAAGATAATTCAGGTATTTCCCCTAAATGATTAGGGTGGTTTTCCTATTTATTACACTATATCAACTTACAGATATGCAATCTTTAGATTTTTTTTTTTGTAGTTTCTCATTCTATAGTGAACTATGCTTAAAAGAAAATCTGTGATTGGCACATTTAAACATGACTATATTCTGTTTCTTTTCGCAGGTTACCATCTGTAATGGGGTCTTTTGAGTGTAACATTCAGAGTACCTCATTACAAAGTTATGTTAATGTAAAATTAGTTTTCTTTCAACCTAAGTATTCAGTTATAATTATATATGTTAATTCCTGAGTAGCTGTGGTCTCTGACCCTCAAATTTATATAAGAGACTGTAGAACCCACAGATATTAATAGAAAACTCCCTTCCACCACTTTTTTAAAAACCCCTCATTGGAAGCATGCAAATGGAATGTTACAGTTAACACATCTGGAACAAAACTCTTTGGATATCACTTTGTGGCTGGTCTTTAAAAGGTTTGTCATATTGTCAAGGTCACCTAAGTAGGAGGTGACATAGCCATTATCCTTCAAAATACTCCCTTTCTTCCCACTTTTCCATTGTTTCTAAATTCAGCTTTGAGGACCGACAGGTATATAATTGTCAAGAACTAGCAAACAAAAATAATGAAATGATTATATTTTGAGTGATGAAACTGTTATGAGTACTGGTGGAAATTTCCTGAAGGCAACAGGCCACACTGTGCTTCTCTCTCAGCTTCCTCGTGCCCTTTGTTTTTCTTCACTAAGTGTAACCAGTATCCTGGTTCACTAAGGCAGAACCTTGAGAGGACTGTAGCTGTCCCCAACCTCCCCGCCCTCCCCCACTCCCACCCCATCCCCTCTTTCTCTTTCTGTCTTACCAAAATCAAAAGCTTCAGAGCAGCACATCCACAGTCTCAGTCATTCTATCACGCCTGTGATCCTCTCCCCGTGTCCCTCAGCAAGTTAAATTTTAGGAGTCTTGCTCATGTAACTTTTCACCAGATAGAGTGAGCATGAGAAAGCAAAACAAAAGAGTGAGTGACTCCTTTCTTAAGTTAAAAAATTTACGTGAGTCCATGGAGAAAAGGAAAGTGGGCTGGAAGACCAATGTCCGAAACCCACCCAGCCCATGAAAACCACTTGCATATTACTCCTTGAATAGTACAGATTCTATTGATCATTGCTGGCAGTATTGTAGATTAGTTTGTTTTTCATTAGCTCCAGATGCAATTTTGAATTTTCAATTTGGTTGCTGGTTTATTCAATGTAGACATTCTTCTGAAGGGTAAATTATGGTATGTGTGTGTTTCCATGTCTTTGAATTTAGGATAAGCACTGCAAAGTGAATAAAGCCTTGAGGATGCTAATTGCCATCATTTGCAAACATGTGCACATAAATGGTGAATGGAAAATAGCAGGTAATTACATGGAAAATAAACACGTGATACTATGTGGAAGCTTGTATGTCAATGGAAAGAAAAAAATATGCAAAAGGTAAAGAAAAACCCAAGCCCTAGATCACTGGATCCTCTCTCAATGTGAACTGCCTCTCACTTCTGTGGTGAGCTTGGGCACATAAATAACAAGAGCATTCTGGTGCTGAGAGAAATGATGTGTCAAGAGCTCTGGGGTAGGCATCAGACATTGTGGGTTTAGAGATATCTCCATCACATTTTGGTCCTGCAGGAACCTGGGCAAGACAATGGACTCTCTCCAGCCTTGGTTTTCTCATTCATGAAAAAAAAAAAAATGCAGGTTGAAATCATTTTTTTAGGTTATAAATCTATGATAATGTAACATGTTTTTATTTTAATAAGACCAATCAATTGACTAACAAATACAACTCCCTTTAGTCTCTATACAGATGCTCCTCACTTGAGATCAGAGGGAAAAGCAAAATTAGCTCAATCCACAGGAAAAGTGGTTTAGCTTTCTTGGCTGATGTTTACTGTAGGAAAGAGGGCTGACTGGTGTTTTGTTTAAAGGACACAACTTGGCAGGCATTGGGGTTGGCATGACATCTGGATGTGCTTTGCTTTGTTTTCATTAAGCCCACACTGTGTTTCAGAGGCCATGTGAGTAGGTAGCCTTATCCTTGGTCATAATAAAAGCAGCTTATACCCATAGTCCTTATATTGTGCTTTGTGACACTCTTATGTTGACTGGCCACCCCCTTTAGGAGGCTGAGTTTGCGATCTCTTCTTTCATCAAATATTTATTGTCTCTGTGAAAAGCCCCAGACATTCCAAGGCACCGGAGAACAGAAGAATAAGACTAGATACATGTCTTCTTAGATTTGGCTAATGCTCTGATCTGGAAGCAAAATTAAGTAGGAAACAAATAGCAATATACAGCAGTGTTCAATAAATTCCATATGCATTGTTAAGAGAATAGTGCTGTGGGAGCAATTTTATCCAGCCCAGGTGATGATGAAGAGCCGGGGGAGAAGAAAATAACTCTCGCTTGAAGAGGGGGAGAAACTGTGGAAGGTGGGGAAGGAAAGGCTGGGAACAAGAAAGGGCACTGAAGACAGAGAGAATGTCAAAAGACTCTTTGAGGCTCTTTGAAACATATTTACTTTCTAAATGCCTGGATGCCTTTGTGTTATCACCAGACCACCTTTCTATTTTTACATTGCAAATCACAAATAAAATACCCCAAGGGATCAGCTGATATTAAATGTAATTGCTACAAATATAATAACATACTAAAATATTGGGTTCTGCTATTATTATCTATGCTGGTATGGTTAAATATGTATTTAAAAACAACTATGATTTAATTAAATTAGATTAATCAGAATGGCAACAGTCACTTACATTACTATCTGTTGTATTACGGTAAGAGTTACCATGCTCTCAGTCAATGATCATGACAAGTCTATTAAAGAGCTTTCAATTAAGATTTAGTACCTGCAACATAAAGGAACTGAAAGCCCAAGGTACTCTTTTCCTGAGCCAGATCATACCTGAACTGAGCATAACTCCTGGTTTGGTTAAGACTGATGGTAAGGAGTAGTAAAATGAGTTCTGAACAAGAAGCTACAAGACCTTTGTTTTGTTATCAGCTCTCTCCTTATCTAACTGGGAAGTTTTGATTCATGATACCTTGAGAACAGTCTGACACCTTACTGATTAAGTGGACAGAAAATGAATATAAGCCTTGAAATGCCATTCAAAAAAGGGCAGGTTTGGCAATGGAACCAGAACTTTCTGGAAAGCTTGTGACCATCTCTCAACCAGGAATTCACCAACTTTGTCTACATTGTTTATACTGAAATGTCTTGCCTTTCTAATGACACAAAATTGGCATTGGGTTTGTTTACTAACCACGCTGTTCTGGCTTCACGTGAAAGGAAGGCGATAGAAAAAGCACCAAGTACAGGAGAAGAACTATGGATGTGTTGCAACCATTGGAGCCAATGTCTCTAATTCTCTGGGAGCTTGAAGCTGACTGTGGCATAAAGAATTACAGGAAAGGGATCCATCTATTTGACAATTGTTTGGAACAAGATGGGTCACATGCGTGAGAGTGGCCCCTTTTCTGTGGACTGTAATCACACTTATAAGATACAGGGCCACACTGCTCCATGTAATCTTAAATGATGTTGTGTGACAGGCAGGGCTTTTCTTGCAGATAGCAGAGTACATTCCAAATAGTTTAGGCAGGAATGAATATATTAATGCATTTGAGAATTTATGGAGCATCAGGAAAGTCAGAGGACCAGACTGTGTTTCATGGTCAGGAAAAATGCCCTACTGCACCACGGAAATATTTTAGGGGAGATGACTGTGAAGTTGATTCCCATTCTTAGAAATCTATGGCTGGCCTGGATGCCGATATTCCAGCAGGCTGTCCAGAGCGTCTGATTTCCCTTTGACCAGTTGTTATGTTATGCAGGTGCATTGATTGGAAAAAACTGATCACAGTCTTGCAGCCTAGCTGGAAGGGAGTCAATGACATTTGTTGTTAACTTTCCAGCCTAAATAGTAGAGAAAAGGAAACTAGACTAATATTGGAACATATATTAAGTGAGTCAAATATCAGGGTCCAATACAAGTATTAATAATAGTAATAATAGTAATAACAACAATGGTTTAAATGTATTTAGCACTTATTGTCTGCAAAGCCTTGATCTAAGCCCACTAGCTGTTTTATAAATTCAGTCCTTTGGAACAAATTGCAATGTAAGTATGCATCCACATTTTACAGAAAATGAGGTTTAAGAGATATAATTAGTTGTCCCGGGTCAAATAGTTGCTGAATGGCCCAGCCAGACAATGGATCCCGGCCACCGGGCTCCAGAGGCCGTGACCTTAACCACTACCACGCCCTATCTCTCAGGCACAGAGGAGGACACCCTGACAATGAGTGAAGGAAGGAGTGTGGCAATTGTTAACTGTTAAATAATCAAAATCAGCCCAACTTTAGTGGCTTTATTAAATTGATGGGCTTTGATCTAGAATTTGACCCTGACCTGGACTGTGACTCTAGGACAGAGAGCAAAGCTACTGAGCAGAGGAGTTTTTCTCTTCTAGGACACAGGAAAGTTGTGCAGTTTGGCTGTGCTGTGCAAGAGAATGAGAAGCATTCTGGCTATTTCTATTCTTTCCAGCCTTGCCTTTTGCTTTACTGACATAAGAAACCTTGACTGGTGGCACTGGCAGAGTAATGTGTTTAGGAAAGGTCAGGGGAGATTGTGTTCTGCCTCTTGACATCATCAAGAAAATCTTTGGCCTCATTGTAATTACAGATCTTTATCAATGGCCACGAGAGGAGACAGTTAGGATGCAGTTTGGTTTCCAAATCCCAGGCCGATTGTGGAACATAAAAATTGAGAAAAATCATCTCTGACTTGTAAACAGAAAATCTGAAATGGAAATCAGTGAGAAAAAACAAATATTGACTCAGTATATCAGTTTTTATAACTATACTTTAAAAATGCATCAGACCAGATTTGCTAGAACAACAGTGGCTGCCCTTTCGTATTTGATGTTTTTATGGTTTGATTTTGATGTGAAATTTTTGTCCTTTGATGTCTAGATCGTCAGGACACATATGCTTGTTAATTACTTTATTTGGAAATACCATTGTTCAGATGTTAACATGGCTCATGTTTGGACTTCCTGAGGACAATAAGGCTCTCTAGGGGGTACTTTGCCTGATGAAAATGTTGTTTCTGAATGATCATTCCTTCCCTGCATAAGTCTGCTAATAAATACCACTAATGAGCATATTAAATATGTTTCTTCCTTCATTATGTGCTAGGTCACCCCTGAACATATCACAGATTCATTTTACTTATAAAATGGAGCCGTTTGTTGACTCTTCAGGCAAGAGATTTTCTGCTTAAAAGCCATTTTACTTTATTTTTTTTTCCGCTGGGAAGGCTACAAACATTAGAAAGATATAAATCTGAGTATCAGACATTACAAAGATGTAAACTTGAAGAGGAAAGAAATTGGAAAATAGCAGAGGAGAAGATAATGAATATTTAGGTAGTGTCACAAATAAGATTTTTTAAATCTTATTTCATAGATAGGGAACAAGGTTTTTTTTAATACTATGTTCGTGTAACATTTTGTAATTGTAACTCATTGCTTCAATAAATACATTTGAGCCCACTTCCACATTTATTCAAAACGAAATTAATTTCTTGTGGTGTTTCTTCGAATTCCATGGATTTCCCACATCAGTTAGGATTCTTTATGTTATATATGAAGGAGTACCTACAAATTAAGGAGGTTTTTGCTAGATAGGATGAAATACTCATGGATGATTCTCAAACTGTATTCCAAAGAAGTATAATTTAAGAAGTGCCTTCTGTTAGGAGAGCATACTTACAAGCTATGCTTAGCATAGCATAGCATTGTTACAGCAGATGTTTTCATGCTGTTAGATGTTAAAAGATAAACTGAGGCTTAACATACTTTTAAGGGTTTATTTGAGCAAAAACTGTTTCCAACCAGACAGTGCCAAACCTGAAGATATCAGGAGCACTTCACCAATAGGAGCTGGGGGAGAGACTTATAGAGAAAAGGTAGAAGCAGGGGCTCCTGGTGGCTCAGTAGTTAAGCTTCTGTAGGTCATGATCCCAGCGTCCTGGGATTCAGCCTTACATCAGGCTCCCTGCTCAGCTGGGAGCTTGCTTCTCCCTCTCCAGCTCCCCTGTGCTTGTGTTCCCTCTCTTGCTATGCCTCTCTGTCATAAGTAAAAAACAAAAACAAAAAAAAAAAAAAAAAACCAAAAAAAAGGTGGAAGCAAAGCAAGGAAATTATTTGCAAAAACTTTTTTTTTTTTTTTTTAAGCCAGAGGAGGGGCTTAGCAGATTCCTTGCTGAGCAGGGAGCCTGACATGGGACTTGATCCCAGGACTCTGGGATCAGGACCTGAGCTGAAGGTAGACAAAGGACTGAACCACCCAGGTACCCTCTTCCACAACAGCTTACCTGGTTACTTTGTTTGGAAAAGCCTGCCTGGCTGTTGGTGATTGGTTTTCCTTAGGTTATGGTTTCCAAACCTTGAGACATTTAAAGGCTTAGATTTTGATTTGCTTAGATAGACTGCTGAGGTGCTGGAACTACCTCCGTCTAATGGCCTCTTTGTTCAGTTAACCTAGAATAGCTGCATTCCAGAGCACTGAAGGGAGGACTGTTTTACTTTCAGCAAGTCAGTCATTCGGAAGGATAGACATTCCCGTTACTGTTTGCACTCTGGTTTTCCACAGTTTTTACTTTAAAATCAAATGCCATTGGCTGCATGTACCAACTTTTAAAAAGTTTATATGGTCTTTCTGAGTCAGATTTCTATAGTCTCTCTTCTGTTGTATGATGTGACATCAATACAAACACAACTGATAGTAATCGAGTTGCTTTGGTGAAATCTTTTTTGTTGCATTTAGGTTTTTTTTTTTTAAAGATTTTATTTATTTATTTGACAGACAGAGATCACAAGTAGGCAGAGAGGCAGGCAGAGAGAGAGAGGGAGCAGGGTAGAAGCAGGCTCCCCGCTGAGCAGAGAGCCTGATGCTGGACTCGATCCCAGGACCCTAGGATCATGACCTGAGCCGAAGGCAGCGGCTTAACTCACTGAGCCACCCAGGTGCCCTGCATTTAGGTTTTTTAATGCAAAGTCAACATAATCTCTTCGTAGGCTCTGTATCTCACAAGTGAATAAGGAGCTCAGAAAGAAGACCACAATCACTTACTTATTTCCACCTTACAGAGGGCACACATTAGAAGAAATGTGGGCATTTGGATAAGACATATTACTGGGAGAATTTAAGCCACATATTAAGATTTAGATGTATGAATGACAAGGAGAGATGAGAAATACTTTTTCTGTTTTAATAAGCAACTATTCAGAGAGACTGAGTGCTTCTGATTAGAAACTAAGACTTCATTTTACTAGCATAAGAAATATAAGAAGACAGGGGGAAAGAGTTCGTTGGTGTGTTTCATCATTCAACTGACAGTCCCTTGAATGGTAGCCAATAAAAGCAGACTATCACTATTAGCACCACTCATTACACAGCTAGAAAATATTGATTACTTGGTTTTCAAGAAAATTACATAATAAATTCAGACTTGATCCACCATTTCCTTTCTCTATATTTGTTCTGATTTGCTGTCGAATCCATTTTTTACACATTCAAAGCTGACTGTTTTCCCCATAGAGGAATGTGGGTTACACATAATGAACAGGATCGAATTTGTGTTCAGATTATTAATGGATTGGTAACAACTGTTACTGTGCCATGCTTCTCTCAACAGCTGTTTATATTTTATTTAAAATCTGTAAAAACATTTCCATGTAGTCCCGTGATCTGTATAATAATTTCCTTTTGTTCCAAGCCGTTGAAGGTGTCTTTGAACCCACGAGGCACTATTCATCTATTCCTTTAAGACAGGTCCACTTTCATCATAAAAAATGAACATCATGAAAAATGAACTCTGAAATCAAAGTGAGAAAACAAAGGTGGGTGAACTCTACAAGGTGAAAGAATGAAAGTCCAGGCAGCTGCTGAAAATGATCAGTCACTATTGTTCCAAATCACTCTTGATTTGCACCAGGAAGCTGCCTTAGTACACTACACCAAGTCTTTTCCAGAGTTATCTTTTGTGTTCATCCTCTGCTTACAGCCTCTCTAAAAATTCTGCTCACTGTTTGTCACAGTCAGGAACAAGTCTGTTAAGCTCCCCCTCGTTGATAAGTAGGCGTTGTTACTTATGGATATCCTGTTGTGCTGGCCTCCTGTAGTCTTGAATTTTCTTATTGTTCAAGCCAGAGTGATCTCAGAAGAGCTTTCTTTGTAAAATACAATGTCTACTTAAAATTTTGTCAATGTGCTTCCAAAAATAACTTGGATATGAGTCCAAATGACCGTCCTCTCCACATGCTTCATTGTGATTAAAGTAAAACCAGAAAAAATAATCTTCAAAATGGGAAAGGGAGGCAGAGCACCATCCTGCAAATTGCTATATCACCTGTGAAATGCCATGAAAGGGCCTCCTTTTTGAAGCAAAAGATGAATAAGGAAATGTGAGTCTATAATATGCAAGTGGAGGGAAAAAAAAAAAAAGATAAAAGGACAAAAGCTTTTACTGCTGTGTCAATGAAAGGGACAGGATAAGTTGGGTTGGGGTGGGGTGTAAGGAAGAAGACTTGATAAATTCCAGACTTCTGAGAGAGGAGGGTGGTTTTGAGTTTGCAAATTGAGCCAATGACTTTTATCTAGTAAAATCAGAAGGTGGT
Organism: Meles meles; assembly: GCF_922984935.1. Taxonomy (NCBI): domain Eukaryota; kingdom Metazoa; phylum Chordata; class Mammalia; order Carnivora; family Mustelidae; genus Meles; species Meles meles. The sequence continues at coordinate 150,225,145 of NC_060066.1, read as the reverse complement.
CATTTTTAATCACTTCTATAGCTATCCTTGTTTTCTGGAGAGCTCTAGAATGAAACTGAGTAATGTCTTGAGTTATATTTAATATTGCTCCCACATCATGCTTTACAGTGAATATTCCAGATATTTACTAGAAATCAGAGCATGGGCTTGCATAAATTTTAACACCTTAATGCCTTGTTTGTACAGGAAGTAATTCTTCCTTGTATGAGGAAAACTGCAGTTCCATCAATGAAGGGAAGTCAGAAAGACTGGGTAGTTGGGGAGATGAGCCTTCAGGCTGCAAAGATGTACGACTACCATCTAAACAAAACCCAGAAAAAAATTGCAAAATATTTCAGAAGAGGGATATGTTTAATTGCAGCCCCAGGAGAGGCAATTTATGTGCCAACAAGTTATGTGGGTTTTATGTGCCTATTAGTTTGCTATTCAATTAAAAATTCTGTACTTACCATAGCAACACCCATCTCTCCTGATACACAGGCTAATTTTGAGTCATGCAGAGCACCTTCTCAAAGCAACACACAAACAAGCCATCAGATTCCAATAGATGCAAATTTCTTTAAAGCATATCATTGAAACAGATGTGCTCCAAATGCCGTTTTTATTTTAGGAATGCTTTTTGTGTTTCATGGTAATGATAACTCTGAGTTATAAAAGGGCTCTTTAAAAATCAAGCTGCAAGATAGTAAGCACTATAAACTAACAAGAGATCTTTAAAAGAGAAATATTTCCATTTATTAAAGAGTCAATTTCCTAAATTAATTGTCCTATTGGTTATGAGTAATTAGATTATCTTCTGTTTTCTCAAAATATTTGCTTCTATTTTCTTTGCATAAGTATGATCCAAATATATTAATGAGAAGAGATGGTAAAGGAATATTTGCTCCTTTTCATCTGTCTTTATTTTGAAGGACCAAACCCTAGTAAATATTCAAGTTATTAAAATGATTATCATATTGATAAATTGGACAAGACCTATCTAAGGGCTTTCAGATGGCTTCGGATGAATTGGGTTGATTTTCTATTTCAGATTATTCAGTTTACACACAAATTTTTATATAATTGCAAATGCTCCCTATTATCATTCGTACATTAAGAATAAGCTATTGCTGATGTAATTAGGTAGCTTAGCGGCTAAGACCAACGGTTCTACATCCAAAATGTTTGAGTTTGATTATGAATTCTACAGTTTAAAAGTGGCAAACCTTAAGCAAATTATTTAGTCTCTCATTGGACTTCTTATTGATAAGTTGTAAAACTGGGGTAACTAATCTCATAAGGCCGTTGTGGGAATGACATGAATTACTATATACCTGTCATAGAATATGTTTGTAATACATGACTGCTTTTCTTTGCAATAGACAACAATCAAATACTTTTATTAGTTTACAGAACACTTACATAAATAATTTAAAGCTCAACTTGCATACTACATAAAGCAGTATATATAGAAAACTTGTCTACCAAATAGCTTTTGATGACAACGGTAAGTTTATTTCCTACTTTTTCTGTCAAAGTTATGTTAGCTAAATTTGCTGAGCCTTAGTTCCTCTGTTAATAAAATGGAGATAGCATTGTCTAGTCTTCAAGGATTGTTATGAGGGGTCACTGCAATAAGATAAATCGAATTTCAATGTGGTGAAAAGCCTACGGCATTCATTCAATGAATGAAGTTTTCCTTAATATTTAAGGCACAGTTTGGCAATGTCCAGTAACTTCCAAAGTAGAGATTAAGTCCGCATGTCTAAATATTTGTAAGATTTTGGATGTTTACAGAAAAAGAGCAAATTAAATATGAGATTAATGAGGAAAGAAAAGAAATACAAAACTAGAGCAGAATCACTGAATTTGAAAACAAGATGTCAATAGAGAAATAAATGAAAGCAAAAGCTGAGTCTTTGAAAAGATCAATAAAATCAATAAGCCTCTAACCAGACTAATTAAAATGATGGAAGATACAAATTAATAATGTCAGAAATGAAAAAGGGTCATCACTACAGATCTACAGGACATTAAAGTATAATAAAAGAATATTACAAACAGCCCTATGTAAAAAAAAAATTCGATAATCTAGATAAAATGAACCAATTCCTTGAAAGACACAATTTGCTAAAACTCACACAAGAAAAAAAAAGGATAATCTGACTAAAATAAATCTATTAAAGAAAATAATCAACAATTAATAATCTTCCAAGCCAGAAAGCAATAAAGTAACAAATGATTATAACAAAATTGTAAGATACAAGGTTAATATACAAAAGTCAAACTCTTGCCTATATCTCAGCAATGAACAAATGCAATTTTAAATTAAAAGCAAAATATCATTTTTTAAAAGACATTTATTTTTTTTTTAGACAGAGAGAGAGTGCACGTGTGTGTGCACCAGTGTGGATGGAATAAATGGAATAAAGGGAGAGGGAGAGAATCTTAAGCAGACTCCCCACTGAGCATGGGGCCCATGTGGGGTTGGATTGCACAACCCTGAGATCATAACCTGAGCTTAAGTCAAGAGTCAGACACTTAACCAACCGAGTCACCCAGGCAGCTCAGCACAATTTCATTTACATTAGAACTCCCCCAGTAAATACCTAAGTATAAATCTAGTAAAATATATCCAAGATCTGTATGAAAAAAAAAAACAAAACCTAAAAAATTCTGATAAAAGAAATTGAAGAGGAACCAGGTAAGTGGGGGAGATATTCCATGTTCATGAATAGGAAGATAAAATTGTCAAAATGTCAGTTCCTCTCAACTTGATCTTTAGATTCAATGCAATGCCAGTCAAAATCCTAGCAAATTATTTTGTGTGTATCAACAAATTGATTCTAAAGTTTATATTGAGAAACAAAAAACCTAGGATAGCCAGCAAAATATTAAAGGAGAAGAAAAAGTTGTAGGACTGATACTACCTAACATCAAGACCTACTAGAAAGCTACTGTAATCAAGACAATGTGGTATTTGTGAAAGGATAATAAATATAGCAATAGAACAGAGGAGCCCCAGAATAGACCCACATAAATATAGTCAACTGATCTTTAGAAAAGGAGCAGAGCTAATACAATGGAGCTAGTCTTTTCCACAAATAGTGCTAGAACACTAGCGACCCACTAGTAAAGAAAAAAAAAAAAAAAAGAATGTAAAACCATCTTTAAATTTTTCCCCAAAATAATTCAGAATGTCTCCAGGACCTAAATGTAAAATGCAAATCTATAAAATTCTTAGAGGATAACATAGGAGAAAACCTAGATGACTCTGGATTTGGTAATTACTTTTTAGATACAATACCAAAGGCATGATCCATGAAAGGAATAATTGATAAAAAGGACCTCATTAAATTTAAAAACCTTTGCTTTGCAAAAGACAATATCAAGATAATGATAAGACAAGTCACAGACAAGGAGCAAAGGTTTGCCACAGACATGTCTGAGAAAGAATTTTTATCCAAAATATGCAAAGAACTTTTAGAACTCAACAATAAGAAAATGAATGACTCTACTACAACATGGATTAAATATCTGAACAGATATCTAAGTTAAAAAGATACATTGATGGCAAGAAATATATGAAAAGATGTTCAAATCATATGTTATTAGGGATTTGCAAATTAAAACAGCAATGGGAATGATTGCATGCTTATTAAAATGGCTAAAGTCCAAAACACTGACAACACAAAACCCTGGCAAAATGCGGAGCAACAGGAACTCTAATTCACTACTGGTGGAAATGCAAAATAGTACAGCCATTTTCAAAGACAGTTGGCAGTTTCTCACAAAATTAAACATACTCTTACTGTATGACCCAGCAATTACTCTCATTGGTATTTATCCCCAAATGAGTTGAAAACTTATATACACACATAAAACCTCTACACATATATTTATCACAGCTTTTAAAAATAATTCTCAAAAGTCGGAAGCAACCAAGATGTCCTTCAGTTGGTGAATAGAGAAATAAACTGTAGTACAGCCATGGAATGGTGAATTTTTTTTTTTTTTTTTAGCACATAAGAGAAATAAATTACCAGCCATGAAAAGTAGAGAGAAAACTTAAATGCATATTGCTAAGTCAAAGAAGTCAATCTGAAAAGGTTGCGTCCTTTATAATTCTAACTGCGTGACAGTCTAGAAAGGGCAAAACTGTGGGGATAGTAAAAAGATCAATGGTGCCAGGGCCTGCAGATGGGGGTGGGATGGGTGGGTAGGGATGAGTAGGCGGTTCGCTAGAATTGTCAGAGCAGTGAAATAATTCTGTACGGTATCATTTAATAATGGTGGATACATGCCATTATACATTTACCAGAACCTATAGAACGTACAACACCCAAAATGAAACCTAATGTAAACTAAAGACTTGAGGAGATAATTATGAGTCATTGTAGGTTCATAAATTGTAGCAAATGTACATCTCTGGTGGGAGATGTTCACAGTGGGGGGAGGCTGTGCATGTGTGTGGACAGGGGACGTATGTGAACTCTATGCTTTTCTCTCCGTTTTACTGTGAACCTAAAACTGTTCTAAAAAATAAACTTTATAAAAAAATGGAAACATCCTGGAGGCCCGGGTTTATGATCATGTCAATTTTAATCTAATTACTGAAGTATATCAGAGGCTGCCAATCTATTCAATTTATTATGTTTAGTGTTGCTTGTGAGAGGAACACAGGAAAACACTAAAGCAAACATACAAATACTATGAGAGAAGTATAAGTTTGTACTTTAATATACTTGGACATTTTCTAACTAATAGACTGTCAGTTATATAAAAATCCTTAAGAATGATCTATGAGTGTTTGAATTTTAATAGTTCAATGTGGAAACATTGAGATACCTTTTAAACTATTAATATGGGGCACCTGGGTGGCTCAATGGTTTAAGCCAATGCCTTCGGCTCAGGTCATGACCTCAGAGTCCCCGGATGGAGCTCCGCATCGGGCTCTCTGCTCGGCAGGGAGCCTGCTTCCCTCTCACTCTCTCTGCCTGCCTTTCTGCCTACTTGTGATCTCTCTCTGTCAAATAAATAAATAAAATCTTTAAAAAAATAAAAAAATAAAATAAAATATTAATATGTTTTTGTGATGCTGTGCCTATAGAAACATAATTTTCACATTAAAAAAGCATATGTGAAAAGACTTACAAAAGAGCAGGATTTCTAGATATGAAGATAAAAACACAAACTTGTTCTGTGCTTGGTCTTTTCAGACATTTTTTTTTTGCTTATTTGTTTGTTTTTACTAACTGCAATTAGAAATCACTGAGAAATTTTAATCAAGGGAATCACATGGTTATATTTATGATTTAAAAAGATTACTCAAGGTGCTTCATGGAGAATGTAGTCTCCATACTATGCCTGGAAGACATGGTGTCAGACATTGGTGGAAAGAGTTTAGGCTGTGTTAAGGTTTAAACAAATCAGTATAAAACAAAAGTGAGAGATGCAATGAAAAGGACAAATTAAGTGAGTATAATAAAATAAGCATCAGAAACATTAAAAACATAAAAGAATTGCTGCTGAAGATGTAATTGATGACATAGCTAACAAACAAGAAATAGTCCCTGATAATGCAGGGAGAATGGCCAAAAGTGAATCTGACAAAGGAAAAAATTCAAAAAGTCTATCTTAGAAAGAAATAAACTAATTAAAGTGGAGCGATAAATAATGATATAAGTCAGGGGAGAGGACAAAAAATAAATATACAAAGTAAAAGCTGAGTTGTAAGATAAATCCATAGAGTTCCATACGCAGATGCAAGTTCATAAAATATTTTACTTTTCATGATAAAGGGAAAAAAATCATATAGAGGCTTAAGAATATAGTAGATAACTTGCAAAAGGTAAAGCCTCCACTCTAATAAATACTAGAAGACCATCCATAGAGGTATGAAATAAAAAAGCCAGTAATCCAAGAATTTTATATATAGCTAAGTACATGAGAGTAATAGGGAAAAAAAGTCAATATACCAAGAAAATCATGAAATAAACCACACACCCCAAATTTTATAATAATAAGTAAGAACTACTCTTGCTGACCAAAAGATGCTAAATAAATGCATATATTCATACAGACTGACATAAAATAATAGGATACAATAGAAAATTAGGGCTGGGTATTTTTCCTTTTCATACTTTGGACCACAGATAAAAGAATTTAATATCTATTAGCTAGACTTAATTATCTATGAGTAAATGATTGTCTTTTCCTCAGCAGATCTTTCTCATGCATCTTACAAGTTCTAAGAAATCTGTTTTTTTTAAAATTTTTTATTTATTTCTTATTTTTTTATAAACATATAATGTACTTTTATCCCCAGGGGTACAGAAATCTGTTTTTAAATTCCCAGGTTGGTGGCCAGTTTGGATAGACTATATTGCAAATTTGATATCCACCTAGACAATAACCAACAATGTTCTAATCCAGTAAATGTTTCAGAGGGCTAAACTATTTAACTGGTTAGACCACTGTGGGAGAAGAATTATCCAAAAACACCTTTTTTCCTCATTTTCTCAAATCCTAAAAATTAAAGTAGATTTGAGAACCATAATTATCATTTTCATTGTCAAGGAACCTGAACAATGACATTCTGTACCATTAAAACTCATAAAAATTGCTTGAGTCATTGAATTTTTTTAATTGAAAAAAGTCCATAAACTACTCTGTCATGAATTCTACTTTCTATCTTTTTACTACTATATGTGAAGTTTCGCTTCAGGATATTTAAACATCATTATGTCACACTCCTATGAGTAAAAGCATTTAAAATCTGTCGATGAATATGGAAAAATTTTAACAACGATAAATGGGTACTTAAAAATATTTCTAATATTTTTATTCCCACTTTTTAAATTTCCCACTTTTAATAATAAGATTATACTGAGTGCATAATCACAATGCTGATGTTTGAAAAACAAGACAATGTAATTTCAATGAAAATTTCATTTTCAATATATCATTTGATATGAATTCCAAAAATAAGCAGAAATAATAGAATGTCTCAAATGATAAAATTTGGCAATTCTGGGAAGTATAAAATGAGTAATAGTTTTCCATTTTATACTTTTCTGTATTTTCTATTTCACAATAAGTATGGGTAATTTAATGAAAATTATCTTTACTTAAAATATAAAAGCACGGATATGCAAAGCGTACAATTTTACCTAGATATTCTTAAAGAAAAATCAATCTTTACTACTTATGGTACAGACATCAGTGATTATTATGAAACCAGAATGATTATAACAAATTGGTATTAGCATAAGTGTAACAAACTGGCCAATTAGATAAGACAGAAATTCCATACTTACATAACCACTCAAATTTATAATAAAGACAACACTGAAATGCAGTGAGAAATGAGTGAACTTTTCAATGGTATTGGGTCAAGTCCATTTCTATATGTGATTAAAGAAGTCTTGGTCCTTATGCTACACCAAAAATCAATGGGTAAAATAAATGTGATGATATAATCTACATATAAAGAGAAAATATAGTAGAATATTTTTATAACCTTGGCAAAGATTTTTCTTAAGCAGGACATAAAATGGCATAAATCATTTTTTTTAAAAACTAATAAATTAAACCTTAATAAAATCAAGAAATGTTGTTTTTCAAAAGATACTAGTGAGACTTCTGTACTGCTTGATGTCTTGATTATGGGGGCTAGATAAAAGGTGTGTTGGATTTGAGAAAAATTACCATGCCATACTTTTAAGTACTTTTCTGTATTTATTTTTACTTGCAATAAAAAGTTAAAACATGTAAGAGCATGTTTCTCTCTCCCCATAATATAATCATTAGAAAACTGTAGATCTTCAGGTTTGGAAAGGACTCTGATCACACATTTAGACATTCATTACTACACTTCAGAATTTTTAATTAGACAATGCAAGATGAAGTATTCCTTTTAAAAAAGCTTATTGAGGTGAAATTCACCTAACATTAAACCAAACATTCTAAAGTAAACAATTCTGTGATATTTAGCATATTCACAATGTTGTGCAATAACTACCTCTGTTCAGTTCCAAAACATTTCCAGCACATCTACACACAACACCACAGGCGTTAAGCAATTTCTCCCCATTCCCACCTACTCCCAACCCTTGGCAACCACCACTATGTATCTGTCCCTATGGATTTACCTATTCTGTCTATTTCATATACATGGGATTATACAACATGAGAACTTTTGGGTCTGACTTCTTTCACTTGGCCTAATATTTTTGAGGTTTATCCATGTACAGGATGTATCAGTACATCGTTTTTTTTTTTAATGGCTGAACAATACTCCATTGTATGTGTATATCACAATTTGTTTATCCATTTATCTGTTGATAGCCATCCAGGCTGTGTTCTGGTTATTGTGAATAGCACTGCTAGGAACATGCATGTACAATGTACTTGTTTGAATGCTTGTTTTCAATTGTTTTGGGTATGTACCTGAGAGTTGAAATGCTGGGTCATATGGTCATTCTATGCTTCATTTTTGAGGAATTTCCAAACTGTTTTCCACATCAGCTGAGCCATTTTTACATTCCTACAAGCAATGTACAGGGATTCCAAGGCATATTAGGTTTTATTTAATATGTTTCATCTTGAAACAAAATTATATTTAGGTAAAATTTACTTGAAGTGAAATGTATGGATGGATATTAAAATAACATTTCAATGAGTTTTGACAAATGTATAAAACCATGTAACCGGCATTCTGATCAATATTTACTACCCTAGAAAATACCCTCATATTCTTTTTTATATTAACATTGTTCTCATCTCTATAGTGCAAGTCTTTTCTTTTATTTTGGTGTTAAAATTGCTCTTTGTATGAGCATATTAATTTGCTTATGCATTTTTCTATTTATGAACATTTGGGACTTTTAGTTTGGGATTATGAATAAAGCCAAAATAAGAGTTTTTTCTGTATGCAGATGCTTTCTGGTTTTTTGGGGGGGGGCGATAAACACTGAAGTGTAGAATTGATGGGCCATAGGGTAGAGTATGATTGACTTTATAAGACATTGTCAGTTTCCAAGGTGGTTTTAACATTTTATACTGCACCAGGAACATACCAGAGTTCCAATTATTCTTCATGCTTGACAGTATTTGCTGTTGACTGCCTAAATTTTAGCTATTCTAGTGCATGTAAAGCTGTGTGTCATTGTAGTTTGATTTGCCTTGTTTTGATGACGAATGATGTTGAGCTATTTCTCATATTCTTTTTAGACATTTGTTTATTAGGATTTTTTGTATACTATCTGTTCAAGTCTTTTCTCAGGCTTTTATTGGTTTGTTATTTTATTATTGACATGCAGAAGTTTTCAATATAACCTGGATATAAGTTCTTTGTCATATACATATTATGAATATTTTCTCCCAAATCTGTAGCTTACCCTTTAATTTTCTTAGTGATGCTATCTGAAAAGAAGTCCATTTTATGGAGTCCAACTCTGTTTTTTTTCTCTTTCATTTATTGTCTAAGAAACATTTTCTTAAAACCAGGATATGGTCTCCTACCTCTTCTCTTATAAACTTTATAATTTCCTCCCTTATATTTAGACATCATTCTTAATATTTGTGTGTGGTTTGAGAGAAGGATTGTGCTTCATTTTTTTCATATGTTTATCCACTTGTATCAATACCGTTTAGGGAAGACTTTCCATTTCCCATTGAATTTCCTAGACATTTGGAAAAAAAAATCAATTAACCATGTAAGTGTGGTTCTATTTTTGGATTCCCTTTTCTTCACCAATGATCTTTTAGTTTATCTAGATGAAAAAAATGGAAGATATTTTCAAAAATGTCAGGAAGAAAACAAGTATGTCACTCCCTTTGTAGTACGGAATGTGTATTGGAGATGAAACATAAGCGAATAGTTATCCACTGAATTATGCTGCTTAACACGAAAATACTCCCCCACTCACCAGAAAACAGAGGCAACCACTGTTTTTACAACTTTTTACCATGGAATAATTATGTCTGCTCTGTAATTTCATATAAATGGAATGATGCAATACATATTCTTTTACTAATTTACTTATTTACTCATTTTACTCCTTTACTCATTTACTTTTGTAATGAGAGAGAATTGAGCATATTTACTAGTTAATGAGATGATCCAGTAAAATCAAGATATCAGTCTAGATATCAAGAACTAAAATAAGATGAACTTGAATGATGGATGGATTCCAACATATGACAGAACTACAGGAAATGGTGATGATTGTCATTTATTTGTACTTCTATTTTGAACTTGAATTTATGAGAACTTTGATGTTTTTGTCCTTGTAACTCCCTTCACCTCTTCTTCCTTCTTCTTTGTCCTACCTGGTAAAACATCTTCTCATTCTTTAAGACATGTCATCCATAAAGTTTTTACTATTCCAAACTGTGTAGAAGTGATTGCTTACTATTGTGTCTTTATTGCTTCAAGGACAAGCATAACAGCTTTTTATCACTATTGACATAATGTCTACTTTTTGAATCTTTTGAAGGCAACAGCTGTGTCTTCCGTGTCTAGCATGTAACATATGTTCAGTAAATAAATGGGGCTACCAGATTTTCATGTTTGCATAAGCAAAGTCTTAATGTGCAATTCAGTCATGCAATGATTCATTCATTTCTTCATTCACTCAGAATGGCTACAGAGAGTGAATAAGGCTCTGAAGTCATTACTAGAACTTAAATCCCTGGCTTTGCAACCTGTTCACTGAGTAACCTTGAGCAATTTACTCAATATCCCAGTGTCTCAGTTTCCTCATCTGAAAATGGAGATAATAAGAACACCTAATTCACAGAATCATATTGAGGAGTAAATGAGTAATGCATAGAAGTTGCCTGCCTCCCTGACATTTCCTAATATGGAGGGAATGCTCAAACAAGTTAGTTGTATTAATTTTTACTCAGAAAACCTGTTGTGGACTTTCACTATGGACCAGATACTGAGCTATACAGTGTATTTCAAGGAACTCATGATCTAATATGGGGGATAGTTAACATGATAAATAATAAATAATATGAATGGAATCCCAGAGGAGCACAGAGAAGAGTCAATATCCCGGCTAATTAGGAAAGGCACTATTTGAGCAGACAGTTGACAGATACATGACTGTATGCCAAGCTAAGACTTAGAGGACAAGGCAGTGCAAACAGATGGAGCATAATGTGCAAAAACATGGCAGTGTGAGAAGATCTGGGATACTGGGGAAGGCTGAGAAATGGAGAGGCAGAAGAAATGGAGACAAATTTAAGTTGCCACCAGACAAAGCTGCCACATGCAACCTGGGTAGAAAGAAGGGCTGACTTGAAGTTGGGGAAGCCATGTGCACATGACAGTCTTATGTATAACTGAATATAACACTCAAAGCACAGACCCCCCTTCATTAAACTCACATAATGCTTCCTAGTGCATGGCCAACCATGGACCCGTATAAGGTACCATGGGATCAAATAAACTCTTTTTGACATAGCTGAATAAAGAAAGGGCAAAAATTGGATATGTTACATCAAAAATAAATCATACTTCTATTAGAGCTGCTAATTTTCTGACCCAGTCAAAAGATTTAGTTTAAAACTAATAAAGTAGCAGCAAAATAGACTGATTTAAATTTCACCTTCTCTTACTTTCTATCCAACCCCTATTAGAAGTGCTAATATCCACAGGACCATAAAATGGCCTAAAGACCTCTTGTTGGAGGGATAAAGTGAGGATAATGAGGGTAAATTGAATAAATTGCATCTGGAAAATCAGGAGTTATTTGAGAACTCAATAGAACTTTGCAGGTTTCCTATATTTGAACCACCCTTTATATTTAAACTATCATTTTTGTGTAAGTTTTCTATATAAAATAAATGAACTAGAAATTATTCCAAGTTGGGATGAAGTACAAATGGTGAGGCAGATAGATTTAGCCACAATGTGAAATCCATTTTCAGACATAGCTACATTCCAACACCCATGTTTCCACATAGTTATTATTTTATAAGGAGGAAATAGAAATATGATTTGACATCCACAGATTTTTTATAACACCATCATAGTGTAGGTGGGATTTTTATATTCTTTCAAATTTTTCTCTTTTGCTGGTTTAGTCAAATTATAACTGAGCAAATGTTAGTTACAGTAAATGCTAGAGCAAGATTGATGTGATGAAACTGAATTTTTAGGTAACTGATATCCTTCTGTCTGTTGCTGAAGGCAACGACCTTCCCAGATATTTTTTAATGAAACAATGCCATATTATCTGCCCCACCCTCCCCAGCAGAAGCAATTTTGAATGACAGAAACACAGAACACCAAATGGATTATCTATTAAGAACATGAACTTGGGGCTCTTTCCCCACATTGTCATTCATTAGCTCTTAGGTAATTTAGTTAGCTCCTCTACGCTCATTTTTCTTGTCTGTGAAATGGAGATAATCACAGTACCTACCTCATGAGGTGGTTAAAAGCACTTGAGGTGTCAGTTGTAAAGCACGTAGAGCTGTGCTTGGCTAAAGTTTGTGCTCAATCTATCCATACTTTTAGCTACATTGATGTGCACACCTCTTCAGATAGCAGGCGCATTCGCCCTCAAATGCAGGATCTGTGGAACTCCTCTGCTGTGCTCACAGCAGTCATCTAACCCACTTGTCAGGGCTACGCCACGTCCTACAGGTCTTCAAAGATCCATGCTGGGCTTAGGGTTATCTCTTTATGGGAGAACTCCTTAGATTTCTTCCAACTGCTCCTCCACCCAGGATATTTTATTTCCTAATTCCTTTCTGTGTGTTTGTAGTAACAATTACCCAACTTAGCACTTGATTTGGATCATGTATATTTTGTCTCTTCCAACCACTTTACAGACAAGGGACTTAGCAATAATAATAGTTAGCATTTATTGTGTTACTGACATCTGCCAAGGACCACTGATATAGGTATTACTACTATTTCCATTTTATAGGCAAATGAATTAAGGTTCAGTGGTTAAATACATTACCCAGCCTCCACAGTTTACAAGAGACAGAACTGTGATAAACGTTCATATTTGCTCTTAGGCTCAGATATCCAGAGCCCAAGATACACAGCCTCTGCTTCTGCTGGTAATTTAAGCCAAACAAAATGGAAAATATTCAACCATTTTGGAACTAGGAAAAGTATACATTTCATATATTATAACTAGCCTTATTCTGCAATGCCCAAAGTGGTTGTTTAACGAAGGCTTGGTATTCATTTAACAATATGTATTCAATACTTCAAATTTCCTCTATATAGCTCCCCATCTCCACCATTACTTGATATTCTCCCCATCTTATTCCTTCTCTGTTTTGAGCCAGCCTTCTGGGATATAAACTTATTTCATTGAAAATAATTAAGACCAATTGAAATGTTAGTTCTTTTTTTACTAATCAGTATTCTCTTTTAAAATGACAGAAATTTCTCATTTTCTGCTTCCACAAATTCATATAATCAGTAATGGAACAAGCTAATTTGTAATGTAAAAATTAATAAAAAGCAAATGCCTTTCTAAACCTCATTCTGGTTAAGCTATACATATATATACACACACACACATATATATATAATTTATATATCTTTAATATATATAAACTATGTATCTTTATTTAATATAATATATGTGTGTATATATATATATTTTTTTTCCCTCTGAAGCTTTCCTGGTAACAGGGCCATTCATCAGTTTCTTTTGCCATTATCAGTTGTTTAGAAACCACAGCAAAATATAATTTGACCCTTCACTGCCTTTCAGTACACATGTAAGAGACAGTAAGATGGCAAATGTGCCAATTACATCCTCAAATAATTCTATATCTTGGCAAAAAATTGTTTTAGTGACTTATGAATGGTCTATGTAAAAGTGGAGAGAGAAGGAAAGGGTTCCAGTCCACATTCTATCTATCATTAACTAGATATAAGATTTGGGGCAAGAAATTTATGCTCTTGAACTTGAGCTTATTTATTTGCAAAATGGGGGACATTCTACCTGGATCCTAGAAAGACTGTGCAGGAGTAGATTACGAATTGTTCTATAAACTGCCAACTCTACCCAACGTACTATTTTTCCTCCAAATTCTTAATTTATGTCCATTCACCTTACTTTCCTGACTTGTGCCAAAACTGCTGTCAGTCTAACATTAGAAACCAGAATTACCATGAGGAGCCCCTAAACTCTATCTGACATGTATCGGCATCACTGCAATGCCCAAGTCTATTGAACTTGCCCTTGACGTTTTTATAGTGGAACCACCTACAGATATGAAGGATTTCATGAAACATCACTTTCAATCAATTTTTGAGCATGCTTTCATCTTTCTGAAGAAGTTAGCTCATCTTTGAGCTGGTTAGAGTGAATACAATTTTGAGAATTTTTTTTAGAGGTTGGATTAAATTTATTGCAATTAAAGATTAATATATTACTTCATGCACTTTTTCAACTTTATTTTCTTCTAAGTGAAGGGAAACATTTTTGTAAGAAGTGAGAAATAAATAATTTTATAAATACTCTAAAATGGGCTTTTTAAGATTTTATTTATTTATTTGACAGAGAGAGAGAGATCACAAGTAGGCAGAGAGGCAGGTCGAGAGATAGGAGGAAGCAGGCTCCCTGCTGAGCAGAGAGCCCCATGCAGGGGCTCGATCCCAGGACCCTGAGATCATGACCTGAGCCGAAGGCAGAGGTCCAACCTGCTGAGCCACCAGGCACCCCAAAATGGGCTTTTTAATAAACTATATTTTTTGTCAGTTTTGAAACTGCTGGAATATACATACTACAGATAGGATTCCCTCCTGCTCTATGCAGAGGAATCTCTTTGTCACATGATGGATGTGAGTGATTTTCCTGAGCAAGCGCTACTTTTCTTTCTAGAAGAAGAACATAGTTAAGCATATCAACTTTGATACACCTCCTTTAACAGTTTCAAATTGGGCACTGCCGCTTTAATAACCCACACCTGGTTAAGATTCCTGTTCCATTGAATTCACACTGCAGTAATGAGCCCTGAACATCAGGCAGAGAATGTAATGAGAACAATGCAATTAATCACCAAATCGTGCTCAATTTCAATAACATGAAAATTTCTCTTACATTTTTTTTCCTCCCTAGAAATAATATTTTATGCAGTGGAAAAGGTAGGCAAGGTTTCAATGATGAACAAAAAAGTGTCCTCAGATAAAAAGAAAAAGCTAATAGTCAGCAGGCCACATGAAGGTGAGTGCATAAATCAAATACCTGTACCATCTGTTATGGAAAATTAACAGGAATTAAGTGGCACACATTTCTAAAAATACGTTTCTTCACAGCATGCAGAAGCACATCTTGTGAATTAAATTTCTGAGAAAGAATATAAAAAAATCATTATCAATTAGGAAATCTTATCTTATTAAAACATAGGGAATCTTTTTCTTAATTAAAGAAGAAGATATTCACAGCTAAACTTCTTGCTAGGTGAACCTACTGTTCTAACTAAAACAAAGCAAAACAAAGCAAAACAAAAACAAAAACCCTGAAAAATAAAAAAACAGAAAGCTGTCCTGGATGTGTAGCGGTTTGAGCACCCAGGAGTCACTAACTACTTGTGTGATGTAGAATCACTCAATTTCTCTAGGTCTGTCTCCTTGCCTGCAAAAAATAAAGCAACAGGACAGTAAGAATAGGAGAATTTAACCAAGTTAAATTCTAAGGCTTGTGGATTCTAGGTATCTGAAGAATAGAAATTGAGATGGATATTAATTTATCCCAATCACCTTTCTCTTGCAGAATTCTTAAAGCAAAGGGAAAAAAGATGAATTTGTGAAGATTTTTTTTTAAAAAAACAGGTTATCATTGCTGTCATTAAATTGTGACAGATTACTTACCTTATATTGGAGACATATGAAGAATGCCTAAATCTCATACTTTAGCATTTGAATGGGACATGGTAGTTGTCTTGATATTGACACACAGCATTCATATTTATTACTGCACATATTTCTGAATAAGACAGTTCATTAAAAACTATCATTTGAAAAACAGGTGCAATGAGCCCACCTGCAAAATTAGTTATATGCACATTTTTGGCAATAATAGAAATAAATTGGACATTTAGGCACTAGCTATGTATTTTTTGTAGAGACACTCTTCAATAATTGCAAAAAAATGAGTTTTAAGAACATTTTTGAGAGCTTGGATTAAATTTGTTGTAATTAGGGCCTAATATATATCTCTTGTGCTCTTTTAGCCTATACTTTTTCATTTCTTCTAGTTAGAAGTTCTTTTGTAATAGATGTTCCCTCCCTAATGAGAGTATAATTTGGCATCTATATGTGGCATAAACCTTGTTCTTTTCATTCCCTTTGGAAACAGTTGAGTGTGAAAGGCCACTATGCTTTATAGAGCGAGCACATTTTTGAGATAAAAATGGCAAGTGTCCTACACAATTTGCAGACCAGTTTACATGACTGCATTCCTGGTTTTATTTTTATTTTTACAGTTAATTTTAACTTTTACTGAGATACTGTCAGTATGAGGATGAGGTTCAATGAGTGTTTATGGCTTTAGGATGACAAGCGGAGAGAGCTATATGGTCTACAGGAGTCCACTTGATAAAGATGAAGGTATTTGGAGCACATTCTGTTCTTCTTCATCCACAAATGATTTTTCTAACTTAACAGATTTTCTAGACCTTCGGCTGAGATCCAATATTACCTCAATGATCGTTTTATTGCTCATGAATATCTTATGTATTTATTTCAATTCAATTCAATTAATTAACATATAATATATTATAGGTTTCAGAGGTAGAGGTCAGTGCTTATCAGTCTTATATAATACCCAGTGGTCATTACATCACATGCCCTCTGCATTCCTGACTTTAATTTAACAGTGTCGTGCATACGATCTCCCTGATATGAGGACATGGAGAAGCAACATGGGGGGGTAGGGGGATAGGAGAAGAATAAATGAAACAAGATGGGATTGGGAGGGAGACAAACCATAAATGACTCTTAATCTCACAAAACAAACTGGGGGTTGCTGGGGGGAGGTGGGATTGGGAGAGGGGGAGCGGGCTATGGACATTGGGGAGGGGAGGCGAACCATAAGAGACTATGGACTCTGAAAAACAACCTGAGGGTTTTGAAGGGTCAGGGGTGGGAGGTTGGGGGAACAGGTGGTGGGTGATGGGGAGGGCACGTTTTGCATGGAGCACTGGGTGTTGTGCAAGAAGAATGAATACTGTTACGCTGAAAAAATTAATAAAAAGGGAAAAAAATAAATAAATAAATAAATAAATGCATACTTTTTCAATTTCAACTGAAGTAACCAGGCAAAAAATCCAAATGAGTAAAAGTAGTGATGGGCGCAGAGGATGGCTATTGACACATGCAAAGTACAACTTAGAAGTTAAGTTTGATGTTGTAAACTAATTTCAGGCTATCTTGAATAGAATGCTTTATTTAATTTAAGAAGATGATATGTGAAAGCATTTTTGGGGGGCGTCTGGGTGACTCAGTCATTAAGCGGCTGCCTTTGGCTCAGGTCATGAATCCAGCATCCTGGGATCAAGCCCCATATCAAGCCCCATATCTCTGCTCAACAGAGAGCCTGCTTCTCCCACTCCAGCTCCCCGGTGCTTGTGTTCCCGCTCTCTTTATCTCTCTCTGTCATAAATAAATAAAATCTTAAAAAAATACATGAAAGCATTTTTTAAACATAAAGACTGAAAAAAAAAACACTAACATTTTGTTGAACACTAGATATGATATGCCATGTACTCTGCTATATAGTGATACTGAAATTTCTATAAAAATGGGGATAATGCAATTGTTTGAACAGGTATGATGAGATCGTTACATGCGATACCATCACATCACGCCTGTGAAAGAGATTTTGTTATCGCCACTTCACAAATGAAAAAAATGGGAGATCAGAGAGGTGAAGTCATTTGCCTAAGGTTACATAGCATTGGACACACAGCATTGGAATTCAAACCAAGGCAAACAGTTGATGCCATCACTTTTCCATCCATCCAGATATTAATGAACTTCAAAATATTTTGAAAATTTACATATTATGGGAGAGTTGTTTCAGTATTTTTTAAACCCAATTGGTTGTTTAAATCCAAGTTGTTTCAATATATTTTTTAAACCCAATTTCCCCCTTTATGAATAAATTAGAGATTGGATTAGCAAGGTGATCTCATATTATTCTTGGGTCTTCCAACACTTGGTACTTGGAGTAGATTGGGACTCTACAGATAAGCACTGAAACTTCCTCCAGCTGACTGGCATACTCATGTGCTATTAAAGATGTTTTATTTTTTATTTTTTTAAGATTTTAAAATTTATTTATTTGAGAGAGAGATAGAGAGAGAGAGAGCAAACATATACTCTGTGTATGGGACTCAATCCCAGGACCCTGAGATCATAACCTGAGCCGGAGGCTCAGATGCCTAACAGACTGAGCCACCCAGGCATTCCTATTAAAGATGTTTTAGTAATGGATCATGGGGTACATGAATATTATTTTGAGATGGGATAGGTTGAAATCATGTCTGTCTTAATTATTAATGTGTATCACTTCCTGTCAATCTGTAAGAAGAAGAAATGAATTGGAAGAAATGGGAGATTTCTCATAGGTATAATAATGGTGTCTTTGGAAAAACACCCCTGGTGGTTCAACTTTGAAAATGTCTTCTGGAATAATGATTCCAGTTACACCCACTTTGGTTTTACTTCAAAATAAATAAATAAATAAATAAATAATAATATCTTAATGTTAACTTAACATCAATACTGTTTGTTTCTTTTTCTCCAGAAATGCTTCTAACATTACTGTGATGATTTCCAGAACTTTTGAGAAATTTGGAAGATTTTTTTTCTTAGAAGTTTACCAGTAATCCAATATTAATCATGATTATTATTATTTTTTGTAATGCCCTTACCATGGTCCCATTTCTTCATTTTTGTACTTGGCCTCATGAGACAAGCCACAGGCAGATTATGATGTAATACAGTGCAGCAAATGTTATTAAAAGTGGTAAAATAAAATGTTGAGTGTGAACCACAGTCATGGGTGCTTTATGTGTTTTTACAGGTGTAAGTCTTTTTCAGGAATTTTCTTCAGATTAGTTAATGTTTTTTTATGAATTCTTAATAAATGTTTCAGTGTTCATTAAAATAGTAATAAGGACTATTTTAAAAGTCATTTTTGTCACTTCCCATCCCAAGGAGAGCAAGCACTGGGAATATCAGGTAACTGGCTCTCCCAGCCTAGATAATGGGGTCAACCTTATAAATAGATCTTAAAACACTAGAATAATTCTTATAATATCTGGTTTCTGTCCATCACTGCATTTCCAAGAAGCTTATAAACTTTATGGAAATGACCTCATTAACCAATTTACCATCTCTCAGAAGTAGGTATAGGATAAAATAGTTTAACTACTGCTTGAGACCAACTTCTGGGTGTTTCCCTTCTGAACTCCAACTTTGAGCCTTGGCTTATTTAAAGAGCACAATATTGAGTTCAAGGTTGTGATGAGTAGCTATCCAGCTACTTTTGATTTTACTTTGAAAGTGGTTTATTGGAACATATGAAGACTCTTGCGAATGGAAGGGTCTTAGAGAGGCCATTAAACACATTCTTGCATTACTTTACAACACTACTGAGCTATCCCAAAAATATAACCAGTCTTAAAAAAAATCTGTTAAGACAAAGTTTACAATACAGATTAGATTGCAAAACCTATGAGGGGAGATGGTGTTAATCTAGTTTACCATTAATACCAAAGTGAGCATTCTATTAATGTTTATTGAATACATGAATTAATGAATAAATAATGGTAAGATATTTTGACCATACACTGTGTTCCAAACACCATTCTGTGAAAATTGTGCACATACATTCACTTGATTATCAGGAGCTAATACATCATTAACAATAATAATTAATTGAAGGAAAGAATATTTAAATCAATTTTCTTATAATAATCCAAAGTGTTAACAATTTTGTTAGGAAATGTTTCCTTCTGCCTGATCTAAACACTTTGTGTTCTCTCTATTTTGTTTTGTTTTGAAAGATTTTATTTATTTATTTGAAAGAGTGAGAGAACGTGAGTAGGGAGGAGCAGAGGGGAAGGGAGAGGGAGGAGGAAAGAATCTCAAGCAGACTCTGTGCTAAGCATGGAGGCCGCAGTAGGGTTCCACCTCAGGAGATCATGACCTGAGTGGAAACCAAGAGGCAGTTGCTTAACCAACTGAGTCACCCAGATGCCCCACTCTGTGTTCTTTTCATCCTCTTGCTCTTTCAAGAGTGGAAATTGAAAAAATAGCTCATGAATGTAAGAAAAAACTTGGGCACTGTGGGAACTTAATATAAACATTATTTCTATAAAAGCATAAAGAGCATTAAAAGATCAAGTTATGGAAAAAGTTTTTTGTTACACTTATTTAAAAATACTTTGTATGTATTATTATAGACAATAACGTAAATTTTAGATGTATCCTCTTTAAATATTTTCATGTATAAAAGATTGACAGTTCTAGGGCAGATGGGAGCTATGATTAGATTATTGGGGAAAATGGAATTTATATGAATAATAAAAATGCAAATTCTTAAAGTATGAGAGCACCTATCATATAAACAATTGAGTAGAATTGTTATAAATATTCTCATATTATATATATATTATATAGTTTATATTATGCAAGCATCCAAAATCTTTTTTCTATTTAAATATATTATTTTCAAAACCACAAAAATATGTTGCATAAAAGACCCCAACCTCATGTTAGCAGTATGACATATGTATTTTTCTCTTTTTAATGTGTAGTGCATTTAGTGGTTTGCAAATTGTTAATTATGGAGCTCTTTTTTAAAAAGCCAGTGTTTCAAAGCTTATTATCCTCTCAGTCTAGAGCTGCCTGTGAGCGGTAGCTAATAAACAGTCCATTTTAAAAGTATATGTATTGGGGGAGAACAGCAAGCAATTTTTGGTTGGGAGAACCATGAATGTTCTTTTGGAAATCACTGGTTTCTTATAATCTGCTGTTTTACCTACTCCACTACAGACAACATTGTGTGAGAGCTGGATTCTACTCCCTGACCCCACTCCCATCATTCTTTCACTTCTATCTGTTAAGGCCAATTTAATGGTGACCGGAATTACAAAAGAAGGAATACTTCTCATGTTTCTTCTCACTGTGGAGAGGTTCAAAGAAAGATTTGGGTAATTATTCAGACACTATCACAGTCTCTTCAAGTTCAGTCATTTACCTTCTCGTTTGGAATTGGTCTGACCAAACTCATGGTTTTCGTGGATGAAGAATGGCCTTAGCTCTGGGGAAAAAAACAAGAAGAAGAACAACAACAAACTCTGATTACCATGGTAATGGATGTAGAAATCTAAAAACGTTAATTCTTTAATTTTAAAGATGGAGAGTGGGGCGCCTGGGTGGCTCAGTGGGTTAAAGCCTCTGCCTTTGGCTCAGGCCATGATCCCAGGATCCTGGGATCGAGCCCCGCATCGGGCTCTCTGCTCAGCAGGGAGCCTGTTTCCTCCTCTCTCTCTGCCTGCCTCTCTGCCTACTTGAGATCTCTGTCTGTCAAATAAATAAATAAAATCTTTAAAAAAATTTTAAAGATGGAGATAACATACACATACAATGGGCTATAAACAATTCAGCACTTACAGACTGACACAGTGTTTATTGTTAGAAAGCGAAAGCCAATATGTTTCTCAAAAAAAGACGGTGCACTTGTCCCTGAATTAGTTGTCAGGCTAGTGCGATGTAAGCTCTGTTTACATTGCTGTCATCTGTTCTTATTTTCCAAAGACCTTCATCATTAATTGGATTTGTCTTTTGTCATCTTATATAGCACAGGCATACCATTTTGCCAAACTTTGGCTATGAGATCTTCAAGAAGACAAAGGCGTCTGATATCAATGTTTCCAAACAAGTTGAGCAGCAAAGCTCACATTGCAGCGCATGTACTTTCCCTTTCTAATAAAACCAAAGGCACAGTGTCTCCCCGTACCCTTCAGTGAGCCCTTTGGAAGGTAAGAGCGGAGAAGGAGTGACTGTCTTAACATTTTCTTTTTTGTAGCAAGTCACTAGCCAGGCCAGAATGGATGCTACAGCTCTGAAGAACAATGCCACTTTGGAAATACTACTTTGAGAATAAGCTCTATGTTTATAGCTTATATATTATATTATATATTATAAACTATGTTATATTCTGTCAATTCGGTCCTGTTGATAAAACAGTTCTTTTACCAACAGTGGTGGCATGAATTTTAAAATAGACCTGCCCCAAAGCATATCAACTTCTCTCTTCTACAAGTTTGAAAATTTGGAGTTATTATGTTACAAAGGGAGAGATGCCCCTTTGAGACTATACTGCATCCATCTACTCAGAAGACCTGCAAATATTTGCAAGATTGTCTGATTCTATTTCAAGGAATTGTGTGTTTGGGCCTAATGGATTGAGGTCATGCTGAGCAATTTACAAAATGTGTACCCTCCCTGCCGTAAAAGTTCAATATCTGTTCAAAACTTTCATTTCTATTCCATGTTCAAATCAAAGTTGAAGTAGACACATTTTATATGAAGTCTGAAAATAATTCTAAATGTTCTTTCTTTCCATCACACCAAGGGAAAAACCATCCATCATTTAGAATTCAGTTGATAAAATAATCATAGAGATATTCACAAAAATACATACAGATATAGATATTAATATGCTGAATTTCTGAACTTAAGGACTCAGTTTCTAACGGACATCACATTTTGCAGTTGTGATCTATGCTATTGTTGGTGCAGTGATTGTTTTCTTGAGTGTTATTACTAGCTCTTTCCAAGAGAGAGCAGTAGTGAATTGCATTATTTGTGCTGGCTATATAGTTTTACTCAAAAGTACTGATTTTCATTTTCAACTTTATAACCTTTCAACCCACTGACCATGAAAAATGCTCTGACACAACGTGACACATATAAATGTTTAAAGTCCAAAGGGTAATTATCTATATTCATAGTTAAAACTGTGCCTTGATTTCACAATAGAAACCATATGTTCACTCAAAACACTTTCAATAGGTTAAATAACACCCAGATTAACCCCGAGTTAGTTTACTGGTTAAAATAATAGCAGCATCTTCTTCCAATTCGGTAGTTCATTTATCATCTCTGATCAAGGCACTGGACATGAACTTTCAAGATTTAAAAGCTTAAGTTTAAATAGAAAAAAGAAGCAAGCAAAAAAAAAAACCTACAGATGTTTAAATATCCTCTTTCTTGACCTTATCATCGTCCTATCTGTTCAGGTACTTAATACCGGCTTTGAGAGTTATTTTTGAAAACTGCATTCAAGTTTGTTTTACATTTAATAAAATAAAACCATTTTCTCTCTCCAGTCATGAAGGCAATAACTAGTTGGTGTTTCCTTGGCACCTTAGCCATATGGGGAAAGATTGAGATCAATTATTGAATTGTTTTAAGTGCAAATTGCCTCAGACCTGGATCAAAGGAGCAAGGAGGCCCCCAGCGAGGAAGGTGGAGCTCTCTGAAGGCCAGGCTAAATTGTCTTGCTTTTCCAGTTCGTCAGATTTTTTATGCTGAGCCATATGAAGGAAAACTTTTCATAACTTGCAAATAAGTCAGCTCAAATATCTATCATCTATCACCTATCTATCTATATCCTACCATCCTTTCAATAATTGATTATCCTGAAACTTTGAAATTACCGCAGCAGAAAATTACAAGCAGAAAACAGAATTGTATATTACAGAGTAATGATAAAGGAAAAAGACAGGGAAGGGAGAAAAAAAAGAAGAAAAGAAAAGGACAAACAGGGAAATGACTTTTCAGGGTGCACAGCTGGGCACTCTTCCTGCTGGTGCAAGCCACGCCTCGTCCTGCTTTGTAAAGTCACAAGTCCTTGTCAAGCTGCAGACATCACCTCCGGTGAACAGATGATCTATAGGGGGTTTCATCAGAAAGGGCCTTTCTGTCTCTGAAGAAGTGACATGTCTTCCTGAATAGTCTGTGCAGAGCCCTGGAAACAGCATAAAAGCGTTGTGCAGGAAGAACTAGGAGGCCTATAGATGTTTGGTTGATATATTTTCTCTGATCACAAAATTATTATTTTTATGACTATTTCTAAAATCATTTGGAATTGCCATTCTTCTTTACAAAAAAATGCAAAGGCTGTGGGACTTGGGGAAGAGAGTATTCCCTTTGGACTTAAATGAGTTCAATCTTCATAGGCAAAACCATGAACTCTGGCGGGGTGAGGGGGGTGGCGGGGAAGGGGGATTGCCTGAGCATTCCCTCCCTTGAAATAGAGAACGGATATCCTTATGGCATATAAAAACCAGAAGCTCTCTAGAGAATCGGCCTCTTTCTTTGCCTTGGACCAAATAGCACTCTTAAGTGTTGCAGTTTTGTATCCATCCTGGGTGGATATATTCTAAAACAAGTGAGCAGAACCATTCACCCTTAGAAAAGCTGGCTCCTGACCAATTTATGCTCTATGTATGAGTTTTCATATGTTCTTCGTATACACCCACCTTTACCATCATTTATGCATCATTTACCATAAAGGTAGGACTTCCTAATAAATCTTTTCTGTGAAATGCTAAAAAGAAATCCTAGAGGTCTTTCATATTTAATATCTCAATGATTCTGCAGCCTTCATTTTGTCATACCGTAAATTACTGTGGCTAAGGCTTGCTTGAGCCCTAGTGTTATTTATCAACAAGACTCTGAGCACATGAAAAAAAAAAAAAAAAAAAGACTCTGAGCGCATGAATATAAGGGAAATGTCTTTGCATTTGCATTGAAGGAATACGCGAGCCTCTTGTCTCGTTCCAGTTATTGAAAGCTAACACCAAGGCAGCAAGGCTTCTAAAGCTACTTACACTGCAGTAAGTTCCCAGCAGTGCCTGCTAAAGCCCACGGATCCAGAGGTGGAAGGAAAACGTTTATGTTGCATTATCGGCTCAAAGTGACAAAAGGCAGGTAAGCAGTGCCAGGGTGAGTGAGTGTTTCATTAAATTTTGCAGTCAGTGCCTTAGCACGTGGGGGGAAAAATGATACGTGGTTAATGTTTATATGTGAAAACGGACCCTATGCTGATCGAATAGACCCCAAATACAAGCAGTGGCTCAGTGGTGGGCAGAAAGGTCGGAAAGTTTGTGTGGGAGACATTGTGTCTATTTGTGTGTAAGTTCAAAGCAATTGAAATGTGGCCCAAGGTTGTCTTACTAGCTTTACTGCTCATTTTGCCTTATGGAATAAAAGAGAATTCGTATTATCAAGGAAAGGAAAAGTTAAATGATAGTGTACCAAAAAGAAAAAAAAAAATTGTTCGAACATTTATTATCCTTTAGCAGGTTTGGTGTTTATCAGGGGTACCCATCTTGGTCAAAAATTCAGCTAAGTAAGAGTTGAACTAAGCAGTCTTAAACCCAAGGCAATATTCTGGGGCGCTTGGGTGACTCAGTCAGTTAAGCGTCCTACTCTTCATTTTGGCTTAGGTCATGACCTCAGGGTTGTGAGATCAAGCCCCATGTGGGGCTGGCTCTGGGCTCAGTGGGGAGTCTGCTTGAGACTCTTTCCTCTTGAGGTTCTCTACCTCTCCCTTTGCCTCTGTTCCCCGTCCCCCCATAAGTAAACAAATAAAATCTAAAAAAAAAAAAAAAAGAACAACAAAAAAACAACAACAAAAAACCCCCCAAAGCAAAAAACCCTAATGCAGATTCTTTAGACGACATGATCTGAGGCTGCTACTGACCTAGTTTGCACTTTCTGAGCAATCAGAAGCTTCATTATGATATTTCCATAATGTCTTTTCTATCTTGTTCTTATATTCCAGGGGCCAATGGTTCTGGATTTAGTACAACCCCTAAAGAGGCTTTTAAAGAGAATAGTAATCTTAATGCCTCTATTATTTAAACATAAATATTTGTAATAATTTCAAAATATATGCTGTGAAGCTCTGCTGGTGACCTTTATCTTCCCCTTACTGTGTATTTCTTGAAGACTGCTAGGCCTCTGATCTGACTTCTCTGAGCTGTTAGGCTGATTGTTTTTTGGGCTTTTCCCTGACCTCATTCCTATGTACCATTTTGTTTGAGCTTCCTAGACTTTGCCATGCAAATGCTCAAAGTGAACTTCAAATTCAGTCGTTAAGGAAGTCTTGCTCCTTTCCAAAATGCTCCAAAAAAGCTGGCTGCCTGCCTTTACTTGTTAACTGAGAAGCCGATTTTTGTCTCTAAGTTGGTCCTGCAGCTCTCTCTCCAGCCTGCTCTGTGTCTGTGTTCTTTCTCCTGCACAGAGTTGAAAGGAAGAAGTGAGCTGATCTCCAGAGTGGAAGAAACGCTTCCTTGTTGGAGACAACTCAAAACAGCTCTCCCCTCCAGGGGCCCCGTGTCATTTCCTATGTAACATTAACATGCTTCTGAAGAAAGAGGAGAGAGATATTATTGCTTAACCACTTCATACCCCAAATCATCTGGGGCAGAAAGTCACTTTCTGAGGCACAGAGAAGAGGGGAAATTGTTGATGCAGGAAGAAGTTGTGCAGGAACCTCAGAAACTTTTTTTTTTTTTTCCTTTTTTTTCCTTTTTTTTTTTTTTGATTACTTCGCTCAATATTTATTAAGCAACAACTTTACATATCTAATACGATAGGCACTTCAGGGGCTTAAAGATGAATTAGATATAAAACCTGTTTTTAGGTTTTACATAGAGGAAAAAAATAAAATAGAGAAAACAATCAGATGTATTAATAACCTTGGCACTAAGCAGAAAGACTCAGTCAGCGTCCCTAATGAGCAAACCCTTTGGTGCCAGGGAGGAGGGGCAGGGAGGCAATAAGAGAAGGCTTCCTGGAAGAGGTAGCATTTGATTTGGTCTCTAAGGGTAAGACCCGAGTATGTGGAGGGAGGAGTTTGAGGTTCAAAAGGGTTTGAATTTTAGTGCTAAAAAGGTCCTGCACATACAATAATATAAGATTCTGTTTGTTTAGTGTTTTTCATATGAAGACGGAACAGTTAAAAATAAGTTTTAAGAAGTAATTTGGAAGAGTTTGCAAAGAGAAAAGGAACTTCAACTTTTCATTTTCTAGGGCAGCCTTTCTTCAACTGTTCGAATCCCCTGGAATGCTTCTCAAACAATCATATTCATAGACCCTTACACTTCATCTTAATTATTAAACCAGTATTCTGGAGTCTCTGTTTTTAATATATAAAAGTTATTATGTCTGTTAAGGGTTGGGGGCAACTAATCTAGGGAGTATGGAGCTTGAAAATTTTCTTTCATTCAACAGATAGTTACTGACTATCTACCATATGACAGTCATGCACTGGGGATGGAGTATGGTGCAAGGCAAAGACCACTCTCATAGAAGAATAAAGGCTTTTTGGCTGCTATCCATGATAAAACTTAAGGAATTACTGTAGTTCACTGGAACTAGTTATAATCATCAGTTAAATTTTGCATGCTTCATTTACTGTGCTTATACTAGAGACAATCATGAAAAAACTTATGACCTTAGTTAGGCAGAATATGACATGTTGCAGATAATAAATGCTATAGAACTTCAAAGAAGGGGGATCTTAGTGAGATGAAGGAAGTAGACAAAGGTCAGAATGTATGCTGACCCTTAAAATATGGGTAGGATTTGTCCACCTACATGGGGCATTTCCCTGAATGAGGGTAGGAAACATTATGAGATGATCTGGCCAAGAGGGGTGTTCACTTTGGTGACTTCTAAACATTAGTCTGAGGTTGGATAAAATCGGGGGTAGGGGGTGCATTGACAACAATGCAGAAAGATTGGAAAACCTGTCAGAAAAGCTAAAAGCATGGGGTATTTCTAGTCAGCAGCATGCCAGGAGATGTTTGTATAAAGACAGAGAGGTTAGCGCATTGGGGGAAATGCTGGGGTGATGATGCTAAAGGAGGACGGAGAGTGAGGTCAGGCAGTTAAGAGACCCTAAAGTCAATTTTATCAGGAAACTAGAAACCTAGTAAGTCCATTTTAACACATATTTACCTCCCAATCCTTGGCAAGAAGGGTAATACTGTCCCTATTTTCTCTGAATGGAAGCACACATGATCATTTCTTGAGATTCTTTCTTAGCATTAAACTCATGGAGGGATTTATCATATGAATTCTCATTAAAGTGACAGTATAATACCTATATGATAAGATGTCTGTATCTTATATAGATATGCACTAAGTAAGCAATATGATAGAAATTACTATCAACAATGATTTTGCTAAGTGTCTGTAATTTTTTTAAAAAAAGATTTTATTAAAAAAAAAAGATTTTATTTATTTATCTGACAGAGAGATAGAGACAGTGCACAAGCAGAGCCACAGACAGAGGGAAAGGGAGAAGCAGGCTTTCTTGCTGAGCAGGGAGCCCGAGGCAGGGCTCAATCCCAGGACACTGGGATCATGTGGGTCTGTAATTATTTTCCGTATGATTATTCTTTATGTTAACTTTTGATAAAAATTGGGGCAAAACATAAATCACAAGAAAGACATCGTTAAGGAAAGTCAAGCAAAGAGAGTTCAGTGATGTTGGCCTCCAGTAACACATTTTAAAGGACCTAAGACTGAATTCCACGCTCAGTGATTAAATTTTAGACGTCTTGTTACTGTTTGCAGAACGGTCTATCCCCACGAGAAATTCAAACATCGGCAAGCAACCCCATGCTTCCCTTGTGCACAGTAGGAGTATGAAGTACACCCTGACGGAAGGAGGGTCTTCCGATGAATCCGCAATGCTTTCCTTAAGAAAGAGCTGTTAGCGTACTAGCTTGGACAACAATTACTCAGCAGAGAGTTCTGTGTGTAAAATAAGTTATTTTTGCCTAAAATGTTATGAAAGCACACAGGTCTTCTCCATCAGAATTGCTCCCGCTGCTAAGTGGTGCTGCAAGCTGATTGGTCCACCAGGAGGAGGTGGCTACAAAGTACACTCTTCCTGAAGAAGATAAATCTGCTTGCAGGATGGAGCTCTTTAGGAGTGTCCATTCTTATACCTGAGAGCTCTTGCCAAAGACAACAACTTAGATTCAGTGGAGCTGATGTTACAACAGAACAAAACTGTTCTATCTGACAGTAATTAGTCGAAATATTTTATTGCTTCTTGTGGTTGTTCTTAGTTCATGCTATAAAACCATATCATTACTATGGAAGGGAACACTTTTCTTCCTTTTTGTTATTGCAGGTGGGCTGGTGTCCAACTCATCTAAAAACAGAATCAAGCTCTTTAAATGTAAGTTAAAGAGGGGCTACGACATAAGCCCTTTTAAAACTGTATAAAATTAGAATTTGATTAGTCCAGAGACTCTTTCTTCACATCGTTCTTCTGACATAATATTATAATACAGGGATATTATAATATTATCATAAAATTTGGAGCACCTGCCTGGCTCGGTCAGTTGAGCATGCGATTCTAGATCTCAGGGTTGTAAGTTTGAGCTCTGTCTTGGGTGTAGAGATGACTTAAAAATAAAATATTTTTAAAAATATTATAACAATATAAAGAAGCATGGGTATTCAAGGTTTTATATTGAGATCAACAGTCCTTTAAAAGCATTTCTTTCTTGCTTATTGCCTGTTGCAGGAGAAGCTAACACTCAGGAAGTGGCAACATTGCCGGCACGGATACTGTCCTAAGCATCTGTGACTGTAATCTAAGAAGTCCATGACTCTGACAAGCATCTGTACAATCAAATGCTAATGAGAGACCATTAAAGGCTCTGAAGGATCTTGTGGTACCGTTGGGCTGGTGAGATGAAAGAGTGTAGAATGATCAGCAGTGTGAAATCTTTCCTATAATGTAGTGACTCTGAGACCTCAGGCTGAGTGACATGGCCCAGATGAGGTGGCATTTTTAGGATGATACCTGGAAAACTACTGAGTCTATGTTTGAGGATTGAGCAAGATTCCAACACATTCAACACCATGTTAAAGGCGACGTATGCCACACTTCTAGTTTTTTCTAGGTGAAGTAGACATGGAGAATTAATTAGAGTAATTAGTGTGGGACTGATTGGACCTGTCTGTTCAAAAACATGTCTAATGTATTTTGGCGGTTTAATGTTCTTTTCATGACAGCTATTTAGCTTAAAGTAACTGATCAAATGTTCTATAACAGGTAGAGTTTCTATGCTTAAGAAGAAAATAAATTTGAATTCTATAGAAGAATAGTAAACATTAGATAGGAAGGAAAAAAAGAAAAATTTTCTTAGTTCTCACAATAACTGAGATTTTCTAATTTCTGTCTAGAATCATGTCATTAATGACCATGCCCAGATAAACAATTATTGTTAGCCCTGATAGTCTTAAAATATTCCACTGAGATCTAATAACACTTCTAAAAGGTAATTTTATTAGGCAGTTTGAATTTAATAAATATCTATGTAACTTCCTCTGCACTGTTATTGACATTTTATTTTATTACCTTTACAATGTCATTTAACTTCTGGGCAAAATGTTTGAACCAAAAGATAGGTTGATCAATCAATCCAGTGCCCACAGGTATAGGACTACTGCCTTTCTCCACTTTGTTGCTGTGTGGTGAGGAGAAAGACTCTCCAGTCAGAGAGCAGTGATATTTTTCTAACCTTATATTGTTATTTATGGTATCTTAAAGCTCCTGACTTCATTTTTGTTCTCAAATGGAGATATCAATATAAAGGAGCTTAAAGGACTTACAGTGGAAAGGGTCATTTTTTATACTGCCCAAGTTGGAGATAGGAAGGCAGCCAGCATTTATTAGTCATTAAATAAAACTTGTTCTTTAATAAGACAGTTATAGCAATGTTCACTCCTTATTCCCTAATGTTCCACTTGCTAAATGGCTGCCATTTAATGCAACAAATTTGTCATTATAAATGGATTTGACTACTTTTCCTTCTTTGATCAAATCAATAGATCTGTAGAATAATCCATACTGAAATTCTGTTTCAACTGCAAGTTTTCTTTCTTTTTTTTAAATTTATTTATTTTGAGAGAGAGAGAGAGAGAGAGAGTGTGTGTGTGTGTGTGTGTGGTTGCACATGCATGCTGGGGGAAGGGCAGAGAAGAGGAAGAAGCCAACTCCCCACTGAGCAAAAGAGCCTGATGTGGGACTCGATCCCAGAACCCTGAGATCATGACCTGTGTGAAAGGGGAAGCTTAAGCGACTGAGCCACCTGGGTACCCCATCAACTGAAAGTTTTCTATCAATAATAATTTGGTAGAATAGTTGCCAGCCTTAATATTTAGGTTACACATAATTGTCACTGAAAGACATACAATTTTTTAATCTATTAAGTTATAATTAATCATTGTGAGATTCTAAGTGGATCTTACCTAGAAGGAAATAGGTATGATATTGGCCATATCAAGATTTAAGTCACCCAAATAGCCAATAAGCCTATTATGAGATGTTCAACAAATACAGGTCACCCATTGCAATTTCCATATCTAGCCAAGAGTCAACAATTAAAATATCTGCTAACACCCAGTGCCGAGGTTGTGGAGAAATGTGAACCTGAGAGAAGTTTAGCAGATCACTTAATTTGCATTAACTTACTCACAGTTTTCCAGATGTTTGCAGAGAATTTAATTTTAGTGCTAGGGAGTTATGCCCCCAAGTTGCCTAAGGTATACAAAGTGGAGGTTGGGAATATCTTTCGTTCTTTGAATCTTGGCATTATTTATTTTCCTGAGAGTCTGCCATGTTCACTAATGCTCTAATTATCTGTGATATGAATAGGCTTTTTCAAGGAGTCACTCAGTAAGGTGTAAGCTCTGAGAAAGAGCGCTGGTCTGTGGCCGGTCAAAATAGAACTAAAGTAATAAAAAGTCAATGTGAATGCCTATGACCTCAGTAAAACACATGTTGGAGGATATGTGGGTATGAAAAATTCCTCTCAAGGGAAATTTTGGTGAAAGGCTATACAGTCTTTCCCATGTCTTGCACCATGCCAAGTAGTAAGTTATTGTCTTTCAGCTTCAAATCCACCTTCTCATATCCTGCTTTGTGCTGCTGAAATTCTGAAAATCATACTTCTTCTTTGCCAGCAGACTTTCTGTTCCTTTCTGCCAAGAAGGGATGCTGAAAGGAGACAGTAAGTCTCGCAGAGGAATGCAGTCTTTTCTGCCTATGGCCTGGGCCTGCTTTGTTTCCTGTTCTTGTTAGAGTCACCCTAGCAACACTTCTTTACCCCAGGAACAGCAGTTGACTGCAATCTGCAATGTTTTCCGATGTGGAGAAGCGGTCCTGCCACCCCTCACAGCCCCCAGCAGTCCTCTCCTCAGAAGTCTAGGTCCCACTCCAGAGGAGCCCCCCAACTCCAAGATCTAGCTGAGCAGCAGCCCCTCTCACTGCTGGGGTGCCCCCTCTCCTACATTCTGATTTTATTCATTCCAATCCCTTTGTTTCTTCACCCAGTCTTAGTAATGATATCTACTTCCTGAAATTATCACCTCAGGGATACCTTGTTTCCTTTTTTGCATTTTTCATTTTTAATACTTAATTAATAATTCGTTATATTGAATTATCTTTATTAAAATAAACAGCATTGTCTTCATTCTATGTCTGGAATGGAAGAGTGAAGCAAATTAATCAAAATGACTTTCCTTCTGAGGGTGTTTCCTGATCCTTAAGGGTAAACAATCAAGGAAGTTAACAACAACAACAAAAAAGAAATAGTACATACAAAGAAAAATAAATAATATAGTAAAATAATTTTGTTCTGAGAAAATCATATGCATACAATAGATAGACACTCAATAGATAGATTTTGATATAGATGTCAATGTATATTTATATAGAGACAGTGTTATGAATTGAATTGTGTTCTTCCCAGATTCAGAGGTTACTTAAGTACCTCAAAACGGGACCTATTTGTAAACATAATCAGTTAGGATGAGGTCATACTGGAATGTGGTGGGGCCCTGGATCTCTGTTACTAGTATATTTATAAAATAAATAAATAAATAAATTTGGATTTAGGTATGAACGTAGGGAGAATGGTATGTGAACATAAAGACAGAGATAAAAGTGAATGCATCTTTAACCTAAAGAACCCTAAAGACTATCAGAAGTTAGGAGAGGAGCATGGCAGAGAGTCTCTCTTTCAGTCAATAGAAGGAGCCAAGCAACCCTGCCTACATCTTGATCTCAGATGTCGAGCCTCCAGAACTGAAACAATATTTTCTATTGTGTAAGCCACCCAGTTTGTGTTACTTTGTTATGGCAGCCCCAGAAAATTTGTAGATAATTTATAGATAGAAATAGATAGATTTATATTTATAGATAGAGTTTATGGATAAATTTATAGATAGAAAATTTATAGATAAATTCTATGTTATAAGTTACGTAAGTTATAAAACACACACACACCTCAGTGGAAAATAGCATGTTTTGAAATAGGGAGAAAAATCAGCAAGGTGGCATGTCTACAGTGATTTGATGTGGGTTCTTAACTGTGTATATTGAGATAACAGAATTGAAAACTAACTTCTATTCTATTAGCTTTCTCCAATTGACTGGTCGTGCTATTGTGATATACAGAAGGCAGAAGGAGGTAGGATTCCAGGCATGTAAATCCCTGGAAAACAAAGAATTTGTATTGTAATGTCTGTGTTCTTAAACCCAGGTCTGGTGGTTTTTCATCTGTGCAGATCTAACTGTACAGTCATCGCTTTGGTAAGCACATTAAATCTCTCTAGGGAGCCTCAATGCTGAAAACCCCAAAGCTCCAGCAGTCTAATTAGGTCAATCCCAAATTCAGCCTCTTTGACCATAGTTTGGCCTATACTTTTCCACTGTGCTTCTGCATCATAGAGTATTTCTCCCTAAAACCATTTCAAATCTGCCCTAATCTTACCCTTTCTGTCAAATTCCATCCTCAAACACTTTACTTCCTAAACTCCCCCCACTTCCTCCACTGTTCCATTCTACCATTGATGGATTGGTAGTTTCGTTGGTTATTTGATGAGATCATTCTAGGTTTCCTTTTTGGAAAGACTGCTTTCTTCCTGAGTTCTCACCTCTATTGGCAATTCCCAGTGCATTTTGCTGGCCCTAAGTCATCCCACTGCTCTAGTTCCCTAATATTCAGTGTCTCCTGCTCTAGTGCCAGTAATGGGGATCTCTTAATTCTAGAGGGTCTTTCCCTTACCACGTTCCTGACTAAGGTGAATTAATGGGACTGGACCAGTTATGCAACTAATCACAGAATAGTAGGAAAAGACAATTTCACTCTATGAAGGGAATTACAGATAATTTACTCTCATACCTTCATTTCATAGATGGGTTTTTATTTTTTAAGCCATTTTTTTTGAAAAATTTCAAAATCATCTCTGAGGCAAACCTACAGATTAACCTGCATAGATTTATGGAGGAAGTAGAAATAATCCAAGAGTCACCAAGGAAACCCAAGTTTTGAATTTTGGACTAGATATTACTTAATTTTCAAAACATGTTATTAGGCAAATATTTATTGGCTGGAGTGCATTTTATATATATACAATATATATAATATTATATGTATACACACACATATATTATATATATAATGTACATTATATATACTATGTTCACTCATTTATTTCACTGCAATTCTGTGTAGTATTATTATCATTCTCATTCTAAACTGATGTTTAAGCTTAAGAAAGTTGCCTGTGGTCACATAGATGACAAATTTATCAATAAGTCCTTAAACTCCATTCTATCCAACTTCAAAGTTTATACTCCTAACATTACCATCAACACTACAGTAGCACTAAACTCAATTTTTCCTGAAAATAAGGCTAGATCACAAGTGTGATGTACCTCTATGAGTCATACGCAGCCAGTGAGGAGAGATGAAAGAGGGGGACAATTTGTGGTGAGGCATGAAAATGAAGGGCGTGTGTGTGTGTGTGCGCGCATGTGCGCACACACACACACACACGCATATTTTCTCCCAATATGGAGTATGAATTCACTCTGTCCATCTTTAAATCTTTAAATATTTATTCTTTACCTGATTTGACAGAGTTTGAAATTCAGCCTTTGGCTGTGGAAAACGGTCCCATCCCAGAAGGGAATGACACTTACAACCATGACCTCATTAGCTCATTCACAACTGAGTTCGCAATCCAAAAAAAATGGAAGAAATATTTCTAAGAAGCAAACATTGTTTGACTCAAGTTAAGAAAACAATGAAACATTCAGAGAATATAAAAACATTTATTGGTATTATTAAATCTTCAGCCATCAAGAGGGAGATTTTCTGAAGCCCAGAGAACCAGACAAAAGAGAACATTGATTTCCTGCCAATTTTCACAGGTTTACCACCATAAACGTAGCAAATATCATCAATGTAACTATAAGTCCTTAAATTTAAGTAGGAACAGGGTTATTTTAAAATCTCCAGGCTTTTCCTCTCCATCTTGAATGTTGTTAGAATGTCTGAAACTTTCAGGATCAATGTTACCTACTTCCAAAAGGGTAAGAAACATAGAACCCTATAGTCTTCTTTGTTGTTCACATTCTGTTAAGAAATCTGAAAAGCCTAGCTGTTCCAGAATTGCTTTGTGTCTCTGGGGCGGTGGGGGGGGGTCTTCATTGCACATTAAGTTTGCACAAGAAGTACATTTTCCCTGGGAATGTGTTACTTAATAGTTAAGTGGCTTTGGCAAGTGTGACAGTAATGTCTGTAAGCCATTGTTTCCTCATCTGCAACATGGAAAGATGGGGTGAAGTTTGTGTTATGACTTTGGACAGGTCTAATGTTACATAATAAATACCATAAAATGGCAGTAGAATTGTTGCCTTCACTTATATAAGACTCATACCAAGTCCCTGTGTTTTCCAGATTTTGTTTTTGGTAAGCAGAAAAGAGGAAGTTCGCTTTGAGACGTAGCTCACTTATCTTCTGGATGAAAGACAGATTAGACTTCAAAATTCACATGTTCTCGTCCTCTATTCTTTCCTGGGAAAATGGCTGAAGGTGAGCACATATAACTGAGAAAGGAAAATGCTGGTGGCAGGCATACTGATAAACCCGTTCAAATACTAAATGAGTCCAAAATGATATTTCCCAATGTAAAAGGGATGCTTGAAGATGATATTGAACACTTCTGTACTGAAAAAAGGCTTCTTAACAATGTGGACCTTTCATAGTGTAAGTCTACAACCAGCTCTTAAGTTCCACATCATCATAAAGGTGATAGGATGGTGCTCATTTAACCCTATCTGAACAACATCTTTACTCAGAAATTCCGTGATTCTCTGTAGCTTCATATTAACATGGAAATGAATTTTTTTCTTTTTTAGGAACAGAGGAGTCATCACCTCGTAAACAAAAAAAATTACTCACAAATCATGACAATAATGTATGTACCTGTTAGAAGTCAAGCAGAAAGGCAAAAGTAATAAGACACACACACATTAGTTGCTCTATTTATATACAAGTGTATATATACATTATTTGTGTGTGTGTGTGTGTGTATTTTACTTTATGCAATTGTGAGAGTTGGCCAAGCAGTCTCTGTAAAGCTGTTGTCTTTGCATCTGATACTGCTGAAACTTAAACTTTACCTGGCAGGCAGTGGGAAATGGAAGATTAGTTCAAACCAGAAGCAAGCAAGAACAAGCCTGAGCCCACCAACGTGAAGAGGCTTGGGGTGGAGTAAAACTCAAATTAGTCTTATTAATAAGTGAAATAAGTGAGTCAAAGAAAGACAAATGCCATGTAATTTCACTTACATGTGAAATGTAAGAAACAAATCAAAGGAAAAAAAAACCACACAAACAAATAGAAAAACTCAGACTCTTACTTACAGAGCTCAGACTGGTGGCTACCAGAGGGGAGGTGGCCGGAGGTGATAGATGAAATGTTGAAAAAGATCAAGAATACTCTTATCTTGATGGACACGGAGAAATGTATACAGTTGTTGAATTAATTATATTGTACACCTGAAAATAATACACTATATGTTAATTGTACTTCAATTATAGGTTACTCAGTGCCCTTCTGCAGAATGACATCACCTGCGAAATTGTGCTACCTGTGCATATCAATTGGCCTCAAGTCATGCCTGAGGTCTGTGAGATTCTATATTATCCTTGTCCTCCCCTCCTAAATTTATTGACTATTGTTTTCCTTTGCACTGAGTTGAAAGGACAATAGCATCTGCCACCAATAAATATATTCAGCATTTCTTTTGTACTTACCAATTAGAAATAGAAGGGAGAAGTCTCAGAGTTTAATTTATTATTTTGCTGGCTGATTTCTCATTAGGCTTTTTTCCTTTTCAGGAAGTGTCTGGATATAACTCAGAAGGTGGACTACTGACTGTTAGCATGGCTGGTAGCAGAGTATTATTTTAATGCTATGAACAGTTTCCTGATTCTAGATATGAAGGGAAAAGAGGGATCACTTGTTGGTGTAAGGTTAAGGCAGGGGCATCACGGGCATATTGCTAAATTTTATGCAGAATATTTTGACTTTTGAAAAATCACTTAACCTCTGCTTTAGTTTCTCTAGTTGTAAAGTGGGGTGTTGAAGAGGTTATACAATTAATATTTCTAAAGTATTCTTAAAATGAAAAATGCTATGCAGGTGTTAATTATCTTGTCATGTTATTATTAATAGTAATTTAGGTAATACATTTTAAAACACAACCATCATGCCATTTTGCAGCCCAGTGAGCTGTTTTCCCTGAACAGCAGGCATATTAGTATAATATAGATTTTAACATTTATAAAACATCTCCTTTATAATCTCTAGAGGTAATCATATCTAAACAAGTTGTAGGATTACATTACATTAAGAGGGGAAAAAAAAACCACCCTAAAACAGATAAAAATACATGCACCGTAAAAAACACACTGGAAGAAAACACGCTGGCTACGTGTGTGCACGCACATATGTGTTCTGTGCCAGCCAAGACGGACAAGGGCTGGAGGAATATTATCTTAATGTAGGAAACAGGTCAGTGATCTCCAGTTTATTTTGACAAATTCTACTTTCTTTTTACCTTTTTTTTTTTTTTTATTTTGACAAATTCTACTTTCTTCTGTCAATTCTCTTCCCCGGAGACTGAACAGGAAGAGAACTTCAAATAGCTTTACTGGTTTGTGCAGTCAATAAACAGAACATATGGGAAGATAATGCCACACGGTATTAACAGCTCGTGGGTCACGTAAAGAAGAAACTTCTATGCATAACTCTTGCATTAGTGTTCTCCAGAGAAACAGGATCAACAGGATCCACACATGCACACACAAACATATACATACATATACATATACACGGAGAGGAAGAGGGAACAGGAGAGGAAGAAGGAGAAGGAGAAAGAGAGAGATTTGTTTTAAGAACTGGCTTTCACTTACATAATTATGGAGGCCTAGAAGTTCAATGATGGATCTGTGTCCTTTCTGGTTCCTAGAAAACCAAGAAAGCCAGAGTATAATTCAAAGTCCAAAGATTTGAGAAGCCAGAGTGCTGATGCCAGAGGACAAAAGATGTATGTCCCAGCTCAAACAAAACAGCAAACCCA
Source organism: Meles meles (assembly GCF_922984935.1). NCBI lineage: Eukaryota > Metazoa > Chordata > Mammalia > Carnivora > Mustelidae > Meles > Meles meles. The sequence goes on along the minus strand of NC_060066.1, from coordinate 150,186,618 downwards.
CCCTTTCTCTGTCCTTTTATTCTATTCAGGCCCTCAATGTATATAATGATATCCACCCACATTGGTGAGGGTAATATTCTTTACTCCATCTATTGATTCAAATGTTAATCTCTTCCAGACACACCCATAGTTAAAGTTTGACCACTATCTGGGCATCCCTTAGTCCAATCAAGTTGACACATAAAATTAACCATCACACTCTGTTATAGACATTAAGAAAAATTAAAAGTATATAATATTCAGGGGAGTCATGTGCTTTCTGTATCTGAGAAGAAGAAACACCCTTTGATCTAAAAAGAAATGCCCCTTCTTAGAATTCCTAAGGACATGTAGTGGGAAGGCTATGGGAGGGACCTTGAAAAATTTACCAAACACTTCTCATCAGAAGGGTATAGATTTGTGTAGATTAAGATTTGTATAGGTTAAGATACATGGGTAAATACTTATGGAATGTCACTAGAACCAAATACAGAACCCAATACTTTAAGCTTCCCCTTAGATGAATTTTTGCCTTCTATGTCCTCATATAAAATTTATTTGAAGCACAAATTTTTATTCCTAAGATCCTACTCTATGCTGCTAATCATGATTGTCCTTATGGAAAAATAAAAGATTATATGATATGGATCTTAGCCACAAGCTCCTTACTGCCTAGCGGTGGAGATGAAATATGTGGATAAATTATTGTGTGGTTCGGATGCTTGTTTTCAAAACCTACCATATCAGGTAGCTTTTGTTGTATAATAAATTACCCCAAAATGCAGTGGCTTAAGATATCAGCCATTTATTTAACTCATAATTCCAAAGATTGAAAATTTTAGGCTAGATTTAGCTGATCTAGACCAAGGATAACTCATGTATCTGTAATTTGCTTTAACCTCAGTTCTTCTCCACAAGAAGTCTTGTCCTCCCACTGGCTAGCCCAGTGTTTTTCATATGGTAGAGTGTTGCAGAAGCATAAAGAAAGAGACAAAATGAAAAATGTTAAGCTCTCTTCAAGCCTTTGGTTGTGTCACATTTGCTATCCTATTGGCAAATATAAGCTAAATGGCCAACCAGATTCATCTCTTAATACAAGGAGCCATGATGTAACATTACAAGGGCATAAAGGAAGGTAGGGAGGAATCTGAAGCCATTACTGTATAATTTACCAACACTGAGGGAGAAAAATTGACTCTCCTTGGAATGTCAGATGACATTGCCAAGAACTTTGCCCATCAAAACCATACTTGCATAAATTAATGTAGTTCCTCTTCCTTAGATCCCTTTCTCCTTGAGATTACAAGAAATTTCCGGGTGTATAATCATGGCACAAGAGTTATTTGTTGTTGCTATCTCCAACAAGTTTTCTGGATTTGGAACTAAGTTGTACTTCTCTGAAGTTAGAGAGTGTCCACAAGCTCTTTCTTCCAAAATAGTTGGCCTCCATCAACACTGAATACAGCTTCCACACACAAAACTTCTCTTCCTTCTGTGGGTTGACTCTTGGATTACATCATTGCAAGGTAGATAGAGATGAACTCCCTGTTCTGACTGCTGTCTTTGTTTTTTGCTGCAAAATTCTTGAAGTTGCAGCTGAAAAGAGACCACTGTTTATGCTACTTCAGAAAAGAATGTTTAAATCTTAATTCCCAAATTGGTGCTTGTACTTCCAATATTATAACTTTTCATATTTACTTACACATGCGTATCACCAGAAAGCAAACCTACTCTCAGAATTTCAGAGATATCATGACCTTTTTTTTAACCATTGTAATTTCTAGCTAAAGTTCAGGAACATCATGATGATTTTATCTTAAGTGTCCTATTGCTCTGACCTGTGTCTAGACCTTGCATGGGATCATTCTGGGTCATCCCTATACGTTGTTTGTTTGTTTGCTTGTTTCTCCTTGATTGGCCTGAAAAAAACAGTATTTTAGGAATGATCAAAACTGGTTGTTAATTAGAATGAAGACTTTGAACCCCAAGGAGAGTGCGTGTCTACAGGAAACCCTTCCAGCTACATTGAAGTCTGCTTTTTTAAATAACTGAATTCAGAGATAATGTGATCTTGTTCATTCTTCCCCCAGGTCTCCCTGGGATTCCAAAGCCTGCTTTCCAGACCTTCCCAGTAGCTTCCATTTTATCAGTATATCTCCCTATACCTCTTACAGCCACAAAACTAATTAATATAAATATCCACATCATTAACCACCCAATGCTATAAAAGTATAATGGGTTAAGTTGCAAAAGAGCTCATAGCAGAGAAAATTGTTCATGGTAGAAATAGATTATTTGAAACTGGAGAAATCAGAAAGAGCTCATGAAAATTGCTATCTCATTTGTTTTTGGCTTGGAGGATGTAGGGATGTATAATCTTTGGTTATTAAGGAAGATGGTAAAGGGCATCCCTTGAGTAGGTAAGTTTAAGCTATTTGGGCAGAAGAAAGTTTTGAAATATTTTGGAATATCTAGTTTTTAAAGGGATAAAGCAGGTGATAATTATTGCAGTGTTACGTAGCAAAACCTCTTGTAGTACTTTAAGTGGTAGCCTAAGAAGCTGAACTTTTTCCAAAGGGAATGATGATAGCAACAAGATCAGAAATATGGTTTAGAAATATAAATTTAGAAATAGTTTGAAGACTGTACTGGACAAAGCCTGTGGATGACATGGAATTGAGCTTTAGGAAAATTATAAAGATAATGCAGGCAAAAAACATTTTGGTTCCCTTATTTATTTAATGGGAAGAAGAATGTTTCCTTTACTTACCTTAAGCAGTGAATAAAATATTTTACTTCTGGCACCTAACATTGTGCTTGGCACTTCATTTATTTATTTTTTTAAAGATTTTATTTATTTATTTGACAGACAGAGATCACAAGTAGGTAGAGAGGCAGGCAGAGAGAGAGGAGGAAGCAGGCTCCCCGCTGAGCAGAGAGCCCAATGCGGGGTTCAACCCCAGGACCCTGGGATCATGACCTGAGCCAAAGGGAGAGGCTTTAACCCACTGAGCCACCCAGGCGCCCCATGCTTGGCACTTTAAAGAGAAACTAATAATTGTAAGTTGCTACTTGAGGTATCAAATTACCCTAAACAGAATGCAAATCTTATTTCCAAAAAAGTTGTTTAAATTTTTTTCTTTTTTTTTCTTTTCATTTATTTATTTATTTTTTCAGCGTAATAGTATAGTCGTTTAAATTTCTTAAAGGGAAACTCTTTCTTTGACCTTAAAAGACTTCTTTTGCTTTTTGTCCTTTATTTTTGACATAATTTTAAGTTCCTAGAAAATACGGGCTGAATGGAAATATACAATCATGTATCACACAATTTTTAAACAAAAGTATCCGTAATTTGACACCAATTCAGGTTATTCCAATTGTGAGCAACATACACTTTAAATATTTTAATCTGTGCTACTATACGGATTTTCTAAAGCCCTCCATTGTTGAAATCACCTCACAAATTTAGACAGTAGATGAAGTCAAAAGAAGTTCCTTAACTGCCTCATTCCTGTGCTGAACCAAATTTCAGAGTTCATTGTAGTTCATTTCATCCCAGACCTTCTGCATAGGTTCAGCAGAAGTGAATTATCTGCAGGAAGTCAAAATATAACCCCAAATCCTTCAGCACATGTCAAAAACCGGTCTGGCCTGTTTCTTTATGCTCTCTCATCTGCCCTGACTTTTGAGACCCTATTGGTGCTTCCAATTTGTCTTGCTTCTTAGATCCTTGCTTAGGTGTGCTTTTGTGACTTTGTCCTTGTTATGTCATTTGCATACCATTTGCTATTTGTTCTCTTTCTCTGAGCTTCACAACTATTATTCTTACTTCCTTCGGACACCCCAGATGCATATGCCCCTCACAGTCCTATTGATCGTCTACATGGGGTAGCAGAATCAGAGACCGTTAAAGACTTGGATCTCTGTTAGAGCAAGAAATAAGAGAAGTGCTAGAATTAAGAGTTGAGGCACTGGGCCATCATGGGTGCCAGTGGAACTTCTAGGTGGCAGGACACATTGACAGAAATAAGCTTGGCATAGGCCGCGTGCCTCAGAGGGTGTTGCTTATTGGTTTTGTATGCTCTGGGCACTGGATTGTTGATTGTGATCATAATTCAGAGCCTACCCATACTAAATATGGCTATCTTAGGTTTGTGTATGTAGTCCACATGTTTAGCAGACTCATTTGCCTACAGAGACCATGCAGTTATCATCAATAAATAAAATGGGTGTTGTGTCAGAGCAAATGGCAAGTGGAGAGCACTGAGATGAACCAAGAGGACAATGCCATGGAGAGCTGCCAGCCTCTACTCAGCTCCAGCTAAGTGTTCCACAAGGAAATATAATTCAGAATATACTTAATTTTTGAATTTTTCAAACTAAGATAGAAACCTGCCATTTCATGTGTCTTAAGTATATTTAAGACACTGTAGGACCAGCATTCTCTATGAACTCTCATCCAAAATAATAAAGAAAAGGAGTGGAATTTAACAAAAAAAGATACTCTGTTAATAATTAGGGATATGAAAATTAAATTCCGTAGAATTTATTCAACAGTGTAAGCATGAATATATTTACAAAAATTATCAATATTATACTATGAAATTTGTTTTTTAATGTCAATTATTTTATCCCATAATGGAATAATATTTGGGAAATGTTAATATAATTTATTTTTTTTCCCTCCTAAGTAGTTTTCCTCTATAGTGTTCTCTTAAGGACAAGCCAAGAGGCTTAATTCTGGGAAAGATGGATACACCAATTAGAACAATAAAATCATTACTAGGTTTTGACTGTCAAATTAATCAATGAAGTCACTAAGAATTTCTGAATCCTTTGTGAGACAATATTCTGGAAAGCTAGGCATTACTGAGAGAAAAGAGGATTTTTTAAATGCCTTAAGCTCCCATTAACATATCAAGAGCCAGTTCTGATAGAGTCAAGCTTGAATAGTTAGTTTTATTCTAAGCCACATAGAGAGACAGAGAACTCTGGATATGATGTAATAGAAATCCAACCTACCAAAATAGGATGTGGGAAGTTGTCAGAGTAGGAAGTGAGAGAAATTTTGCTAAACTTTTAGTGAAGGGAAGTAGGAGCTAGTTTAACATTTTTCTTCTTCTTCTTCTTCTTCTTTTTTGTTAATTTTAAAAATGTTTTATTCACTTGAGAGAGGGAGACAGACAGAGAGAGCATAAGCAGAGGGAGAAGGAGAAGCAGACTCCTCACTCAGCTGGGAGCCCAAGCATGGGGCTCCACATGGGGCTCCACATGGAGCTTGACATGGGGCTCCATTTCTGGACCTGGAGATCATGACCTGAGCCGAAGGCAGATACTTAGCCCTCTGAGCCACCTAAGTACCCCTTGTTTAACATTTTTCTAAGGGAATCCTCAAGATTATGAGTATCTGAGAGAAATATCGATTAAGACAGAGGAATCTGGGAAAGGACAAAATCCTCCTTTAATGGTACCATAATATTTTGATACCATATCTAACCTAGCAAAAATTTTGCAAAGGCTTATGTACTTCATGTAAATAATTTAAAAAAGTAGCATTCCAGTTTCCTCACAGCCTGCATAGGTAGAATTTCAAGGTAGAAGATATAAGAGGATCAGAAGATTGATCTTTTTGTGATCCAGATGAAGAACTCATGTTGTAAAAGGTTCATGAACGGAGGCAAATGGCCACCAACTTGAACTTCCACAGCAGATATCTGCAGAACATCACTCTTCTGCTGGCTGGCATCTTGGAGAGTTTGGAGGGGGCAAGGGAAAAAAATCTTCAAAAGACTAAGCTTTTACCTACAGCAAATGGAGTCTATCCAAAGAGAATGAGTTGACTATTAAGAACTAGAGCTATTTTCACTTGGCTAATTTTCAGTCTTAAGTCCTTTTGTCACTACCCAGTGGGTCTGGAAGTTACAGCCCAATTAAATAGTTAAAGGTAGTAGTTATTTTCTTGTTCACCTTAAAAATTGTTAGTTACTGACTGACTTTACCATATCTTTAAGGGATTAGAGAATTTAGGGTTAATGCAATTGTTTCTGGTGGGAAATTTAGTATATTTCACCTTTTTTTTTTTTTAACACCTGTTGGTCTTATGTTTTACAGTTGTGCCCAATGCCAGTCTTACCTCATTTCTGCTTTGAGATACCAGTTTCTACAATCAAGGCATCTTGCACATAACTATATGACAGGAGCATCAGCAGAATCTCATTTTTTTTTTTTTTTTAATTTGGAATGTGGAGAGAAACTTCACATATAAAACTGACTTACAAGTCCTGGTTTAGCATCTTCCCTCACCTGACTCAACCAAAACAATTTGGTCCCAAAATATGGACATTATGATGCTTATATAGTGACAGTATGAAAAGGTTCTCTTATAGTAATAGCAGATTAAGAAATTTCTATGCTGTCAATTCTTGACTACATTATGTAGTTGTTGTTAACATGACAACATGTTAACATGTTGTTAACATGTGATTATGTTGAGCTTGGGGCTTGGGTGGGGAACAGTAGGATATTGGGATGTTTGAGAGAAATGGCCCTTCAGAATTAGAGAATTGTCATAGTAGAGAAAATATGAGTGGGAGAAGGAAAAAAAAAACAACAAGCAATGGGCAACCTGGATGAACAGACACTTTACATAAAAGAACATTAGAATGACCAAAGAAGGTGAAGAAAAAGACATTATTGGAACTAAAGTTGGTATGACAACTCTGAAGAGTGATTTTATGGAAAATAAGAGTGTGAATATGTGTGTACTCTATGTCACAAAATTTATATTGCCACCTACAGTACATATTTTAGAGACATTCACACATACGATTAGGGAGACCTATACAACATATTTTCATAATTGTTCCTATTAATAAGAAATTGGGGGAATATTTTCAAATTATGCAAGGAAAACTAATGTAAAACTCTAGATAGATAGGCAAATAGATTACTTTTTCCATATATATATGTCTATGAGTATTTGTATATGTGTGTGTGATATATATGTGCATATATATGAAAATTTGATAAAATAGTAATAATTTCCAATTTTGAATTATTGGAACATGAGTGTAAATTATATAATTTTATTTAATATCTTTTTTTTAATTCCTAAAGGTGATTGATGGAATCAAATTTCTAATGTTTTTCAGCTTTGGAAAAAAAGGATAAATCAGGATTATACGCTTAGTATCTACGATTTCTTTCTAAGGAAAATTAATCTTAAGATGTTTTTCAAAATGGGCCATAGTAACAATAATTCTACTATTTTTTGTCCTCTCTCCCAAAGAAATTGTCCCAAATTCCTTAAAAAGCAAAGAAAATGAATGTGACAGCTTTATCTCCATGCTTCATCGTAGGCTGGGGTAGCTGCTGGCATTCTCATTGGTCAGTAATTAGTTAAGGCAGCTCCTGCAAAGGTATATTCAAGTGACTGTGGTTCTGGATAGATGTAGTAGCCAGTCACCACTCAATAGCTTGTCTCTGTTTTTTAAAATGTATTTGCTCCGGTTTCCTTGATGTCTGTAAACTCATCCAGAATTCAGAACACAAAAAAGAATATGGGTAAATGCCTTTTGGACAATAAAACTTTGAGAATTGTGCTCATGTGTCTATGTACTTCACACTTTACTTTAAAATACCTTAGAAATGTATGGAAGCAGTTGGGTTGCTAAGCTTCATGGGGTTGAGAACAGTGTATCCATCTAGTAGTGGTAGTTAATACGTATTTGTGGAAAGAGGGAAAATGGTAGGAAATTTATTGTGAATAAATGTGGAGGCTAAAGTTAGATGTAGTCCAGCTACATCTGGATGGGAGAGTATTTGAAGGGCAAGTTGTTGGAAGAGATACAGAAGGGAGAACAGATCATCTGGAAGCTCACATAAGGCCAGTTAATTTTCATTTCATCTTATATCACTTAGTTATGGCAGGTGGTGATCCTCTTTTCTTTATTTTATTTTTTTTTTAAAGATTTTTTTTTTTTTATTTGACAGAGAGAGAGAGATCACAAGTTGGCAGAGAGGCAGGCAGAGAGAGGAGGAAGCAGGCTCCCTGCGGAGCAGAGAGCCCGATGCGGGACTTGATCATGACCCGAGCCGAAGGCAGCGGCTTAATCCACTGAGCCACCCAGGTGCCCCATCCTCTTTTCTTTAAAAGAAAAACAAATATTGGTTGTACTCCCTAATGAGTACATGTATGCACGTGCACACGTGTGTGTGTGCGCACACACACACAACACACACACACTGTTGTGGGGTTTTGGGTACATGGAGGACAAATACCCTTATATTCAAGTGACATACCTCTCTAGGGACTGAACTTTCAATTCTTCTCATGTTACGACTCATTGTCTTTGGACAGAAACCTAGGAAAGTCAAATGTGAAGTAGGGAGCATGCGTCCAAGGAACACATTATTTTAATGCTGTATAGAATTGTGACTTCCTAAGCAGAAGGTCTTGTGACTCACACAATATTGGGCCTGAGTCACAAAGTCCAGGGCTTGCACATAGAGATTTGTGGCTACAAGTGTATATTAAATTTATTTGGTGCTCCTCTCCAAATATTCCTGGGATGAAAACAAACAAACGAACCAACATAAATGTGTTTCTTTAAAAGTAAGGTAATGCATTTTCCCATTGTATTGCTACACGAACTTGGAATGTGATTAACTGCCTCAAGAGACCTGAACATTCACAAATTCAAACTTCACAGCTCTGCTAATTTCTTCATTTTCATGTTTTCATCAGCATTACACTAAGGAGAAAAAAGCAGTTACCATTATCCATGAGAATGTCACTTCATTTTCCCTATTTTAACTTCTTACTTAGTCCCTAACCTGTCATTAAAGTGAACTGAAATTACACATGAATATAAAATAATCAGAAATCTAGGTGTGAAAAATTGGATAAAGGTTGTTTTTCTTTCTAAACTCGACTTTTCGAAATAAGAATATTTTATATCTGTGTTTTCTCATGGTCTTTTTTCTTTTTGCTTGCTTGTTCAGTTAGTGGGCAGGCTGCCGAACAATGGGACTTTTCCGTCTGAACTATAGGAATATCCTGTGATTCCCATTCACTGAGGTTTGCCTGCCACACTGAGTTTTAAAGAGCAACTTACCTTGACAGTGCCTGTTCCATATTAAATTTTATGTATAACAATTAAATTCCCTTCTGAGCCATCTGGTTTATTGGTTCTTTGAATTGATATTTTTCAACTTGTCCTCCCAATCTACCCATAGTGGGATCAGATTCTCTCACTCAGTTTTTCATAAATGCCCTGCACGTAACCAGTCCAGCAAACTCCCTGCTAATGGGGCTGTAATGTGACTCATATGTTTAAAGCTAAATATCTGTACATTAGACCTCCCGAGGAAGCATGCACATCTCTAGTTCTGTTCACTCAAGTGAGTTGTGTCATGATACAATTTTTCAGAAAAATTACGTTGCTGGAAATGAGCTTGACTTTGAAGTTAGTTCCTCCTGGGTCTTTTGGTTATAATGGTACTCTGATAAGACTCCTCTGCTATACGTGTTATAAATATCCATTAAGTCTTTAAACTGAAGATAGTTAGTCCTCTTTTTATGTTTATTTATTTTTATATAAAAAATAAAATCATTTTTTTAAAGATTTTATTTATTTATTTGACAGATAGAGATCACAAGTAGGCAGAGAAGCAGGTAGAGAGGAGGAAGCAGGCTCCCTGCTGAGCAGAGAGCCCGATGCAGGGCTCGATCCCAGAACCCCGGGATCATGACCTGAGCCAAAGGGAGAGGCTTTAACCCACTGAGCCACCCAGGCACCCCAAAAAATAAAATCATTTTTAAATGGGTGATAGAAAATCGACATTTTCTTCAAGCTTTTATTTTAGGAATTTCCTGAGGTCATCAAATTGAGAGAAAATATTCAAGTACAAAAACCAAATTATTTTCTGATGAAATTTATATAATTTCTTATTCCTCATACACTTAACCTAAATAATAGAATGCATAGCATAAATAATATATCAGTTCAATTAAAAGGAAAGCTAGCTCGACCTTCATGTTAGTGAAACTGGTCAGAAGTTTAATATTTCATTAAAAATAACTTAAAAAAATAACATCAGGTTTTAATTTTTGTGTCATGTAATTAAAATGCTAACAAAAGAAAATCAATCCTATTCTATGTAATTTAGTCTTCAAGACTTCAAGAATTTTAGTTAATTCTTTTATCAACATTTAAAACAATTATAAAATGCAAAGAAAAATAATCACTTATATTCACAGACTACCTGGAATTAACAATTGTGAAATATGTGTCATATTTTCTTTCTGCTTTTAGTAAGATGTTACATATAATATAAATATAAATAACATATAATTTATATATACATATTATGCATACATGTTGAGGAACTATCGATGAATGACATCAACAAAAATCTTTTCTGTCTTGGAAATTATTTCTAGTAGGGAGGAGACAGAAAATAAGCAGTAAGTGTAATAAATACATAAATTATATAATATCCTAGAAGGCTATAGATTCTATCAGATAAAAGGAGACGAGGAGAAGTGAGAAGGAGGAGGAGTGGGTTTGCTATTTTAAATGGGATGGGCAAGTGGTCGTAGGTCCATGATGTGAGAGAATAAGCCATGCAAATAACTGGGGAAGAATGTTTCAGGAAGAACGCATAGCGAGGGATGACCCAGAAGAGAGAGGATTGTGACACCAGGCAGAAGGGAAGTTATCTGTAGAGTTGGCCATTAGAGAGACATGGTAGGTAGAAATAGAGAGATAATGAGCGACTCAGATCAGGTAAGATTTTATAAGCCTTTGTAAGAACTTTGGATTTTACTGTTAATGAAATGGAATGATATGGTCTTACTTAGATACTAATGCTCTGCCTCATGTCCCAGCTCCCATCCCTTCCTCTTTTCTGAGGCAATCACAATAGTGATTTGCTGGATGTATTTATCATTTCCATTTTTATTGTTTAAACATTTATATATCCTAAAACAGTATATAGAATTGTATGTGTATAGTCTTATATACGTACACACAAAAAATTCACATTATTAACTCAGGCTTCTTACATAAGATCTGTCTGTATTAGTAGGGAAAATCATAGTACCTACAATGTAGATATGGTGTAGTGTACTAAGAATCTTAAAATTGTACTTTATGTGGGTTGAGTTTGCATACATATAAAATGCTTACAAGAATAGCATGTAAAAAAGAGTCAAAGAATATCAAAACTATGATATTACTAATAATATTAACATCATTGTATTATCATTGTTATTACCTTAAAGAGTCTATTTTCTAGGTCTTAGGTTATTTTCTGGGTAAGTTATGCAGTTGTTTCTATTGTAGATTGCTTGCTCATATGCTTTGCCCATTTCCTATTTAAATGTTTCTTATTTGTATTTATTAGAGTCATACATTTTGTCAATATCTTCTAGTCTTTTGTCAATTAAATTAATACAGGGCTCAAAGGAGCACATGTAACTCAATGTTTACAGCATTACTATCACAGTAGCTGAATTATGGAAAGAACCCATACGTCCATTGACTGATGCATGGAGGAGGAAGATGTGATATATACACAACAGAATATTACCCAGTCATAAAAAATAGGGAACTCTTAACATTTGCAGTGATGTGGATGGGACTGGAGAGCATTATGCTAAGTGAAATAAGTCAGAGAAAGACAAATACCATATGATTTCACTCATATGTGGGATTTAAGAAACAGAACAAATGAACATAGGGCAAAGAAAAAAAAATGAGAGGAGGAAAACCGCAAAAGAGACTCTTAACTACTGAAAACAAACTGAGATTGTTGGAGGGGAGGGAAGTAGGAGGATGAACTAAATGGGTGATGGATGAGCACTTGTCTGATGAGCAGTGGGTATTATATGTAAGTCATGATTCACTAAATTTTACTCCTAAAACAAATGTTACACTATATGGTAACTAACTAGAATTTATTTATTTATTTATTTTAAAGATTTTTATTTATTTGACAGAGAGAGATCACAAGTAGGCAGAGAGGCAGGCAGAGAGAGAGAGGGGGAAGCAGACTCCCTGCTGAGCAGAACCCGGTGCAGGACTTGATTCCAGAACCCTGAGATCATGACCTCAGCCGAAGGCAGAGGCTTACCACACTGAGCCACCCATGCACCTCTCTAACTAGAATTTAAATAAAAGCCTGAAACATAATAAATATATAAATAAATAAATATACATCATTATAATATCTTTATCTTTCTTATATTAATCTTTTATTATGCTGCTACAGTGCATTTAAATAATTTTTCCTTTTAAATAATCTTTATATCTTATTTAAAATATTCTTCTTATTCTGAGGTTAAAAAAAACTTTGACTTAGTGTTCTAAAAGTTTTGAATTTTCTTCCTCACTTAGATCGTTAATTCAGGAGAAAATTTCTTTTCTTCCTATGTGGAAAGCTCATTTTTGTAACCAGTTATTGAAAGATCCTTTCCTTAATGATTTGCAAGACCACTCCTCATTTACTCAGGTGGTTCCTTTTTTGTAAACAAACCGTCCCTTTTGTTTATGAAGTTTTTGTGGGCAGAGAATATTATTTATCTATCTTTCTATCCATAGTGGTTGCCTGGGCCAGTTAGCAATGAAATATTTTAAAAAGAGATGTCATTTAAAATGGATCTTGACAGAAAACTTATAATTTATGAAGACAAAATGTCTAGGACATATATTTTCACTAAAACTGGTTCTACTAAATGTGTCTGAAAGTCAATACAAAAATGTGAACTCTTGTCTTTTCCTTTCTAAATTTCTTAAGGACTTAATTTTGTAATTTTATGTGTGAATAACTATTAAGCATGCAATCTATAATGTTGTATACCACATGTTAAAGATGATTTTCAAATATTTATTTACTTAACCAAAAATAACCAATTATTCAGTGCTAATCTGCGATGGGCTATAACTCAAGACACAGGATATAAAAACAGTCAGGTTGTATTACCTGCTGTCACAACTCAGTCTATCCAGGAGGCAAACACACGAGAACATAACTTTGATATAATTAATACTATAGGAGGGGAACATATGAAGGGCAATGGAATGTAGTGAGAGAAGGATGAATTTTGCAATAAGGAGTCAGAGAAGTCTTCACCAAATTGATCATGTGAGTTGAATCTTGGTAAGAAAATTTAAGTTCACTAAGCAGAAAAAAGAAATGTGCTTTCTTCCTAGAAGGAGTGACAAGTACAAAGGCACAAAGGCATGATGGAGAATGGCATGTTCAGGAAATAGCAGCTGACCTTTTACAACTAAGGCAAAAACATCAGGAGTGCGGAAAGGAGTTGGAGATTAATCTGGAAAAATATATTGGGGTCAAACTTTGGAGAGATTGATAGGAAGAGGTTGGACATAATTCTGTAGGCAAGGAATAACCATTGAAATTTTGAAATGGTCAAGTCACGTGATCAAACTTGTAGTCCAGAAAAGAACTGATGTCAGGCAGAAGGATGGACTGAATGGCATGTAGACCAAGACTTATTAAAGTTTATTTTCATAGACCAAACTAGAAATGGATTTCTAGGTTTTTGTAAAAAACTCTTAAACTGGTCTTCTTGCTCTATATTTGCCTCCTGTAATATAATCACAACACAGCAGCCAGAGCCATTCTGGGGCGCCTGGGTGGCTCAGTGGGTTGAGCCTCTGCCTTCGGCTCAGGTCATGATCCCAGGGTCCTGGGATCGAGCCCCGCATCCGGCTCTCTGCTCGGCGGAGAGCCTGCTTCCCCCTCTCTCTCTGCCTTCCTCTCTGCCTACTTGTGATCTCTGTCGAATAAATAAAATAAAATCTTTAAAAAAAAAATCGGGTTATGCCATTTCTCCGCACAACTCTTGTAACTGATTCTTCAAATCATTCAGAGTAAAATCCTTGTGATGCATAGTTTACAAGTTCGTATCACCTGCCTGTCCTCCCTCACTACTCTTCCCTAGGCTCTCACCATTCCAGCCCCCCAGCCTCTTTGCTGATCCTCACACATACTGGACATATCCCCATCTTAGGAACTTCGCCCCACAAATGCAGGGTTAATTTCTCCACTGATTTTAAATCTTGGCTCAAGTGTCCTCTTCTTATTGAGGACTTTTCTGGTCACCCTCTTTAAAATTGCAAACATCTGTCTTCACCTAGCAATCACAACCTTCTGTATCCTGCTCCATTTGTGTGCCCCAAAGCATTTGTCATTCTCAAATATTTATATATTTATATATATATATATAGTATATTTATGATTTACTTTATTATGCTTGTTGTTCTTCTCTCTTGCTAGAATTGAGAACATAGATCTGCTCTTTTGTTCAATAGCGTATCCGAAAGTACCTAGAACATTGGCACATAGCAGGCTCTCAATAACTAAAATTTGTAATGAATGAAATGATGAGAGCCCTAAGACAGTAAGATGTCGACAGGGGACTAGTTGGAGTGAACAGTGACAAGAAGAATTTAGTGGAATTTGAATGAGACTGGTTTAATATGGCCGTTAAGGGGCGCCTGGGTGGCTCAGTGGATTAAGCCGCTGCCTTCGGCTCAGGTCATGATCCCAGGCTCCTGGGATCGAGGCCTGCGTCGGGCTCTCTGCTCCGCAGGGAGCCTGCTTCCTCCTCTCTCTCTGCCTGCCTCTCTGCCTACTTGTGATCTCTCTCTGTCAAATAAATAAATAAAATCTTAAAAAAAAAAGGCCATTAAAAGAGATGCAAGATTAGAATCTGACTCCTATTTCTCTTGTTTGAATCAGTGGATCATAGTGCTATTAGCCTACATTCTTCTCTTATTTCTAGTATTAATTTTAAAACCATGTGGGGATTGTGTAAAAATAAATTAAGGACAAGTTCAAACTTTAAAAAAAACTCTTATAATCTCTAGTTATTAAAATATACATTGTTGTGGGGTTATGGACATTGGGGAAGGTATGTGCTATGGTGAGTGCTGTGAAGTGTGTAAACCTGGAGATTCACAGACCTGTACCCCTGGGGATAAAAATACATTATATGTTTATAAAAAAATTTTAAAAATTATAAAAAATATACATTATTTTTTCTTTAAGATCTGATAAATATTTCACCTTGAAAGAAAAGAGAGAGAATGAGAGAGCAAATGAGAGAGGGACTTTCAAATTATCATCACCTTCCTCAACTATTATGTCAAGGAATGGGGAAATTAGATCATTTTCTAATTTATCTCTAATTTAAATTACCCTCCAGTGCTTGTGTTTCCTTTCCTTTAAATGGGACTCTCGTCCTCTTGATACTGGTTGCATTGATTCGGAGCTCTTACACAGGTGCAGTTACTTGCTCTGGCCATAGTCTGGCGTCCTCCAAGAGCATAGAATCATGACTGTTATACTCTGAATAGTGTCGCCCTGTGGGAAGAAAAAGGGGGGGGAACCCACCAAAAAACAAAAGCAACTAGGCTCAGGCTTAGATTGAGTAGAACTGTTTTCTTTTGCTGTTGTTGTTTTGTTTTGTTTTTACTTTTAAAAACCTAATGATAGAAGGGCAATGTTTAATCCACTTGACTGATTTATAGGCATGAAACCAGCTTGGTGCCCAGGGAAGGAGTTGTGAAGGGAGATGCATATCGCTGAGCAGAGCCCCATGGTTCTTGTATCTGGGTTTACTTGCTTCCCTAATAGCAGTTAGAGAACAGGTGGGTTGACTTCTCTGTTGAATATGCACGTATTATCTTGTAAATTAAATTCTTGCCCTATTTGGCTGTATGGGGCCAATGACAAGAGAATTTGAGCCAAACAAAGACTGCTCAAAGAACAAAATAATCAAAGGGAAATATGGAAAATTGTGTTTAAAAATCCGTCTGTAAATAATTTTATAATCTAAGTAGAACTGTTTTTACGTTCCAGCTTTGTTAATGTATAAACAATGTGCCTGAAGCAAATTATTGAACCTCATTAAGAATCATTCCCTTCACCAGTAAAAATTATACTGTCTTACAATATTGTGTGAAAATGAAATGCAGTGTTTTTCAAAATTGTGAGATTCAATAAAAGTGTGATATGTAGTCACCATTCTGAAGAGCATGGTATCCAGTAGAGAAATTCATGACAATGTGTCAAGTAGAGACATTCATGTTACTTGGTCTCCATAAAACTAGCTGGTGAAAGGAAAATTAGTTTTACAAATTCTTTTTTTTTTCCCCTAACCAAACTTGTTCCTAGGTTATAGAGGATTTCCCCCCCCCCTACTAAACAACCAGAGACTGAGTTATCACATTTATATTTTTGTTTCACAACTTGCCTTGGAGTATGATCACTTAGAGACCCTTCTTAACTTCATGTGAGCTCATACTAGGATATTTCCTGTGTAAATACACTGCCCAGTGAGCATCTCTAAAGGAGTTAAGTGTTTTGAAAATTAATCAGCGACTCTAATTTCATCTTCAGAGTATTTTCCAGAATCTGATAATGTGTAGTCACTAATATAACTTCATACTACTTCTAATTAAATCTAAGATTTGAGTTTTCCATCTTGATCACATGCTGGAAGACTTCCATACTTGGTAATTGCTTCATTTTCCCCCCCGCAATTTTCATTGCTAAAGTCCTTCCCACATTACATAAGTTAAAGTCAGTGGCAATCTTTTCTCTTTTTTTGTACTTAGAAAATTTAATAATTGGAGTAGTAAAATATTACAGGCAAGTGAGGACTATTTTGACCCTCAAAGAACAGGGTATTAATGCAAGACAGTTTAATGTAGGAGTAAGAACATGAAATGAATCACCAAAGATTAAAATTTGGTTCTGAATTTGTCATTAGGTCCTAGGCTAATCATTTTACTTTTCTTTTCTTTTTTTTCAAAGATTTTATTTATTTATTTGACACAGAGAAAGATCATAAGTAGGCAGAGAGACAGACAGAGAGTGGGGGGGAAGCAGGCTCCCTGCTGAGCAGATACCCCCTCCCCCCCATGCGGGACTTGATCCCAGAACTCTGGGATCTCATGCCAGAACTCATGCCAAGCTGAAGGCAGAGGTTTAACCCCCTGAGCCACCTAGCCACCCTCATTTTACTTTTCTATGCCTAAACTCTCTTACCTAAAAATTATGAAAATAAACCACATCATTTTCAGTATCTTTTAGATACAAAATTCAGTGCATATTCTATGAATATCTGATGTCTTCCTGGAATTAGATGACAATTAGTGTGAAAGGGTTTTTTAAAAAAATCTGCTCATGAAAAGTTAGCCAGAGGTACATGGCACAGACATCATCCCATTTATTTGTAGTCATTAGAGAAGACACTATTTCTTAATTGTAACAGAACTCAAAATATGAGCTTAGAGAACCAATTCAATTATGTTTACAGTACTCCCTGTGTAAGTAGTAAAGAGTTTAGTAGCCAGCAATATTCAACAGCATGCATTTCCACTGGATTCCCTGTGAAACAACTTTTGATTGTTTGTCATATGAGAATTGTTGTGCTTTATATACTTTGTTTATATTTTGTTTATATTTACTTCATTTATATTTACTTTGTTTATAATTTGTTTATACACATATAAACTTTGTTTATAATTACTTTGCCCATTTCAATGTCCCTGAACAAGTCTTTACAAAACTACAATGAAAGCTTCACAAATCTTTCCACATCTATTCCTCAAGGTTGTTCTGTTTATTCTGAACCAAAGAAAAAATCTGATATCTCACTCAATAAGAACAATGCAGGCAGTGTGTTAATTATTCATCAGAACATCGGAGAGTTTTGAATAACCAGGCAATAAAAGCAATATATCAAGGAAAGATGAGAAAAGTAACAGCAATTTCATTTTGAACCAATTCTGCTAATGTTATTATTCTTTCTGGAAAAATTCTCTCACCAAAGACTGCATACTGAGGCATTCTGGCAGAAATAAAGTGGATGGAAGGTACAGTTAAAAAGTTGCTAAGCCTATTTTTTTTTCCCTGGGAAACCAAAACAATTCCCACACTAATAGCTATCAGTCTGACTTGTGAATAAAAACATAAACAAAAAAAATCAGAGTAACAGTGTGGGTTGTTTGTATTTTCTTTTACAGGGTCATTGTTTCATTCAGAAAACATCTATTGACAACTTGCTACGTTTCAGGTATGGCGCTCTAACTTGGATCTCTTCATAAATTTGATCTGGTTTACTACTTTAAAGGCTGCTCAGTACTTTTACCTAAAAAGAATCACCATTCCCCCGGCTTCTTCACTTCAGCAAGTGCTATCTATCTATTGCTGTTTATTTCTCGATGGTGACTCTGTGTAATGCCACCTTTATGCTGTACTTCTCATAAACTGAAAACATTTATTGATTCCATCTTGCTTATTACCAACACATAAGCTCTCCACATATTTTGCTATTATGTATTGTTTCTGATTTGTCCAGAGCTTTATATCTGAGATGCTGTAAGCACAGTTTCATAGCTTGCGGACTTGTCACACTCCTAGGATTAATTGTAAATTATTCTACCTTGTCAGGTGATATTAATTACAACTCACAGTGGGTGTTGGAGACATTGCTCAGGAAGTAGAAGTGCTTAATAAAACTCCTCTGAAAAAAAGATTAGGAGTTTAGAGGTGAATTGACCTCACAATTTACAATTGCATGAAAACAGTCTTTTCCCCCCAACTTTCTGTTTTGACAAATTTCAAACCAAGAGCAAAGTTGAAAGAATAGTATGATATGAACACCCATATATTCTCCAGCTACCTCTACTAAATCGTTAACGTTTATCACTTTAATTCTCTTTACACACACAAACATACCTACATAAGAAACACACACACATTTTTGCTGGACCATTTTTAAGTAAGTTGCATAAATCATGACTCTAAATACTTCTGTATATAGAAAAACTTGAATTAAAAAAGCAAGAGAATATGTTTCCACACAAACACAATAATTGCATAATTATAACTCTCAAAGATTTTCAAATTGATAATACAATATTATCTTATGTGCAGCCCATTAGCAGATAGCCTCAGTTTTCTCAATAATGTCCTTTAAAGCTACTTTGTTGTTGTGTTGAGCCAAAGTCGATTGAGGATTCCATGTTGCAGTTGACTGATAACTCTTTATCCATTTCATCTAAAATAGTGCTAGTAATACTAGTCTTTAAAAAAAAATCACTTATACTGTTGAAGTTTATGAAGACTATAAACCAGTTGCTTTTGTGATATAAAATCTGTTTTTGTATAATTGTTGTCTTATGATTAAATTCAAATTAAACATTTGTGGTCTGAATGTTACACACCACATGTAGCTCAGTGTAACTTACTAGAGGACATGTAATGTCAGTTCAATCTATTGTTTTTTAAAGATTTTATTTATTTATTTGACAGAGAGAGATCACAAGTAGGCAGAGAGGCAGGCAGAGAGAGAGGAGGAGGAAGCAGTTTCCCCACTGAGCAGAGAGCCTGATGCGCAGCTTGATCCCAGGACCCTGAAATCATGACCTGAGTCAAACGCAGAGGCTTAACGCACTGAGCCACCCAGGTGCCCCCAGTTCGATCTATTGATGATGTTTGTTTATCTACTGTAAAGGCATTTATTCCCATGTAAATATTTTTTAAAATTCTATTTAAATTCAATTGCATTACTGGGTATTTACCCTAAAGATACACATGTAGTGCTCCAAAGGGGAATGTGCACCCAAATGATTATAGCAGCAGTGTCCACAATAGCCAAACTATGGAAAGAGCCTAGATGTCCATCAGCATATGAATGGATAAAGAAGATGTGGTGTATATATACAATGGAATACTACGCAGCCATCAAAAACCCCAAGTCTTGCCATTTGCAATGACATGGATGTAACTAGAGACTATTATGCTAAGCAAAATAAGTCAGTCAGAGAAAGACAATTATCATATGATCTCACTGATATGAGGAATTTGAGAAACAAGACAGAGGATCATAGGGGAAGAGAAAAAGTGAAACAAGATAAAACCAGAGAGGAAGACAAACCACAAAAGACTTGTTTTTTTTTTTTTTTTAAATCTCCATTCTTTATTTTATGCTTTTTTGAAATTTTAATTTATTTTCTCAGTGTTCCAAGATTCATTGTTTATGCACCACACTCAGTGCCCCATGCAATACGTGCCCTCCTTAATACCCACCACCAGACTCATAAGAGATTCTTAATCTCAGGAAACAAACTGAGAGTTGGTCAAGGGGAGTGGGTGGGAGGGATGGGGTGACGGGGTGATGGTCACTGGGGAGGGTATGTGCTATGGCGAATGCTGTGAATTGTGTAAGACTGATGAATCATAGACCTGTACCCCTGAAAGAAATAATATGTTAATTTCAAAAAAAAAAGGAAAAAAATGAATTTTGTTGTTTCTTTTTGAAAATTTACTAATGGTTTAGAGAAAAAGTTGATGACTTATTTGCAATCTTGAGACTCTTTGTATCTAGATATAGTCATTACTCTTCTTGCACTGGGCAAGTTAGTTACCAGTAAGCCTGTTCTCCCATGGTTCTAGGTAGACCCCAATAATTTTTGGACATGCAGTTGTGGAATCACTTTAAACTTTTGATTGAATGTAATATCTATTGAATTTTCTTTTTTTTTCTTTTTTTTTTCTATTGAGTTTTCTTACAGTGATTACTTCAAGCTGGTAAAAATCAAGCGAGGATGAATTACTCATAGTTCAGCAACACTGAATTGGAAAGTAGTTGATACTATATTACTAATTCTAAATATATCTGCTACATGATACAAAATTTAAGCATATTTGCCAATTCTTTTTTGGGGAATTAAATCTTAGTAACAAACAAACCCAGGACAGCTTTAATAGAGAGAGTAATTATGCAATATGATGATCTGCTGTTTTCTTAAGTGGTACTCTTTCTGACCTGCTAGTGTTGTAATTTCTAAGTTGTTCAGCTCAAATATCTTTTCAGGGCAAGACAACGCAGTTATTCAGTAGGTTCTATACATTCCTGGTAAAATTATGTAGTGGAGACATGCTATGACAGTTCTCTCTTTTGCCCACGTATTTTGCTTTGAAAACCTTTTTCTTAGTCACTTTTCTGTGTTAGATTCTTTAGTTCTTTATGGGAGCACTCTGAGTGGTTCACTAAATGAAAAGGACTTGTAGGAAGGGGCATTATAATGTTAAGTATAATGGGAAATCACTCTTTAAAATGTTAAAGGGTAAAATTTTAGGATTCTCTATCCTATATTTATATCCCTCAACTAAACAGCTAATACTACCAGTTCCTGAGTCTGCTATTAATGGGATTTCTTTTTGATATGTTCTTTTTTTTCTTTTCCTTTCTTTCTTTATAAATACAATACAGGGTCTCTACCTAAAACAGAAATGGGTAAATCATAAATATAAAATATTTTCCCCAGCCATGAACTTCAAAAGCTACCAGTGTTCACTACAGAGGCTGAAGTTTTTATGTTTTAGGAGCACTTGAAGTTAATGATATTTGAGCAGCTCTGAATAATTTGAGCTAGTATTTTTTACTAATTGTTTAATGTCCCATAAATGAACTATTGCTTAAAATAATGTCATGCTCACTTCTAATTTTTAAATAACTTTTGCATGGATTATGCTTGTAATTTAAACAATATTATATAAATTAACAATCTGGGGGCTAAAACACTTTTCAACCATTTGTTAACATCTCTGTTATGGATGTTAAAATAATTCTACCTTTTTTTAGATCAGCCTTACGCAGCAATAACAGAATATCATTTTATTTTTTCTTGAAGATAGAATACTGACAGATTGAGAATAGTTTGCAACTATATTGAAAGGATATTTATCTTTTTCAAAGAAAGTAATATGAATTCCATTATACTCTATAGGCCTTGTTAAGTTATTCAACAGAGGACCAAGGACATTTTCTTTTTAAAGAAAATACAAAGAAG
Source organism: Meles meles (assembly GCF_922984935.1). Classification (NCBI taxonomy): domain Eukaryota; kingdom Metazoa; phylum Chordata; class Mammalia; order Carnivora; family Mustelidae; genus Meles; species Meles meles. The sequence goes on along the minus strand of NC_060066.1, from coordinate 150,164,740 downwards.
ACTCTCAGTTTACCAAGTGTTCTGTCATTAGGGGTCCAAATGTTGTACACTTTTCTTAGATCATTAGGCAAGCTTGTAGTAAGGTTTAAAAAAAAAAAAGTCAATTTATCCGTAGTTGTAAGACTACATCCGTGGTATTAAAAGCCCCTTAGTGGGCAGGGTAGTTTCAGAATTCCCATGTGATATATAGCACTGCAGATGAAGTACTATGAAAATTTCTACAGATGGCTGCTTACTGTGTAAATTCATGTGACTCAGTAAGGATCATGCCAGTCACTGGCAGCTATAATTATAGATCAGAATAAAATCTTGCTCTACAAATTTGTTCAACCAGAGAACTGTAGCATAGACACAAGTTTATTTAAATACTTCAATTATTTACTGTCAGAATTTGTGACACATCTGTGATTCAACTTGCAAACACTAATAAGAATGACATAGCACCATGTTACTAGCATAAAACATGCAAGGTAATTAAAAAAATACAGGAAAGAAACACCACAAAGCAACAAAACCAAACATCCATCTCCAAATACAATGGATTTTTCAAAGCAAATGGATCAAATAACAGACCAGTCAGCATGAGCATTTTGAAGGATCCAATTAAACATGAAGCTGATACTTCTTTACATTTTTATAACCTTAAAATTAAAATTAAAATCTAAGTTACTCCAATCAAGCCCTTATTAACTAGTTGAACTCAGAAGTCTATTTCAACTTCAAGGTAACAGCTGAAAGTTTACTTAAGACAAGCATATTTACACTTAATGAGATTCATATGAATTTTCTGCTTTTATCTGAAGAGTTTAGAAAAGCACCAACCTTGAAAAGCACATCTGTTCCAGTTACTAGTCCTAGAAAACAATCCCCTTCCTCCTATTAATAACAAGAAACAGAATTCTCTGGAAAAAAACTACATGGTAATTGATAAAGAATATTTTATTTTTCCCCCCAAGGTAAGCTTTAATCCTGTCCTTACTCAATTAAAGTAAATCCTAATTAAAATAAACTAATCTGAAGCTCTCATTCATTCACAATGAAGGAAAAAGGGGTAGACTAAGATGAGATCTGCTGTGATAATTTCAAAGTCGCCAGTGTTCTCTTTGATGGAGAGGGTAACATTAGCCAAACCCTCTGCCCAATGTTAAGAAATGTGGCCTTCTCTCTTTTCATGCCAGCCTGTCAATGGAGAGATGATTAAACTATACACATCTTTCTTCACATTCATTAAGAAGTTGGGTAGCACGATGTAAGGAACACAAGGCTAGAAGTCACGACCTTCATTTCTGCTAGAATAAATGATTGTCAGCAAAGCACTTAACCTTGGTGAACCTCAGTTACCTCATGGATAAAATGAGAGGGTTGGCCCAGACAACATCGAAGGTGTCTCTTTCAGTTCTAATAGTTAGTCATTCTATAAAACGTGAATATACGAATGAAGAGAACTGACTTGTTTCTCCAGATTATTCTGGGCATTTAAACAAAGCTTATCTCAATGGTAGGGATGCGTCAAGCAAAATATTCTGCCTTACTTTTCCATTTCACTTTAAAGAACATAAAGCTGTACTTCTAGCTAGAAGAGGTATGTGTCTTTGTGGTGTGCTTTGAGGCACCTGGGAAATCTCTATAACTCACTAAAGGAAATTTTCAGCTTTAGAGTTACTCTTTCATGTTTAGATGGCAACATTTTTCTGTAGGTTTTGAACTTGAAGTTGGTTCACTGTTGGTTTGTCAAATGGGAAAGTGAATGTTTATTGCAAAGGTCACTACTAAAATGCAAGTACATATTTCAAGTCATCTGACAGGGAACTGTGTTTTGGGGTCCCACAGAGAAGGATTCAGAAGAAGAGGGCAGGGAATATTACCCTAGGAAATAAGACTCATTAGGAACACAGCATTAGGCATGACTAGACATTAACCCAGAAAAGCAGAGACAGGAACTCTGTGTTTCAAGATGTTGGAGGTACACACAAAATAATGATATTCTATTGGGGTATGGGTTATCAACTACTCTGAGGAAAACTTAATTTTCTCTGTTGATTGAATCATAAGCTTCTAGCAGGATTTGATTGTATTCCATTCTTTAGTCTTCTAATTAAAGCAAGGGTAGAAAACTGAAATGTGACCAATGTAAATGTTTTAGCAGTAAAGATTTTTTTTAAGAAAACAATAAAGCCAGAGGAAAAAGGGGGTTGATGATTGCCACCTAACACTTGGGTTTGGTATAAGGAAGAAAGCAGATTAATGGAGACAATGGCAAATGACCCATTTAAACGGGGCTATTTGGGTCTTCAGTTTCAGCTAATGGACCCACATGATTGTTGGTTCAGTGCTGCCGTGTCTTCTGAATTTTCACAAGAAACCTTAAATCCAGACTTTCATAAGCAACCCTCCATTTTTTCCCTCCTTTTAAATTTTTTTTTAATTTTGGCAGCTATTTCAAAAAAAAATTTTAAATTTCAAGTATGTTTGAAATACTTGAAGGTTAAACAAAACATATCTGTAGGCTGCATTTGGCCCAAAGGCCAGCAGTTTTCAGCTTTTGAACTAGAGCTCTATCAAAGTTATATGTATATATTGTTAAGATGCCAATACTTCTCACTTAGTAGAAAAGAAGTCTGATGCCCAAGTCAAAAATTGCCGAAGGGCACACAGTAAGATATCATAGCCTAATTTCCTGGGTTTTGGACTGGTACTTAATCCACTGTGACAGGCTTTCACCAATTAACATTTTTTTAATTAATAATATGAACAGAAAAGTATATACAAGTTATAGAATCCAAGTTCACTCATTAATACGGATAAAACATAAGACATATTAATAGAGAAATGCTATACCCTCAAACATTTAAATATGGGTATTTGAATATTTTTAAAAAATTATCATGCATTGTGCCTTGCTAATATGTGCCATACTACTAAATTCTTAAATATATTTGGAGGTTAATTAGTGGTTTCTTTCTATGCCAGATAATAATAAGGTTTTAATTTTTGTTCATCTTCTTCTCATCAGCTATAACGGGGAGGTATTTGGCATATATTTTCTTTTGCAGATTGCCACGAGACAGATAACATTGAGTCTGATTATGCCATTGCTTTGTAGCTGCTCTAAAATCAAACCATGAGAAGAAAGAAAATAGAATTTAATTAACTCATACCTCCTAACGGCATCAATAATGTGGAAAAATTCAATACTCTTAAAATGCCCCTAAATCAAGTGTGTTGAGTAAGGGATATTACTCCTTAGGTTTCATATTCTTTCATCTGTCTCATAGAATCTGTGTATACCTAAACTAATACTATAGGGTAATGACACCCAAATATATTTGCCTAGTTTCCCATAACTAAAAAAAAGACACAACTTAAAAAGTATATTATTATATATCTATATGTATATTTATTGAACAATTATTTACATAGCACCTAGCACAGGTCAGACCACAGTTAAGTAAGATAATTATATCATCTTCTGTCATGGATTTCATAATCTGGTGACTGCTTTAAGCATTAAACAAATAATTGTTGAAAGACTTGTTAACTGCAGAAATTGCTAATTAGGAAAGAAAGAGACAATAATACAGGGTTAACAGTGTGCCCACTGGGGTAAGGGCTAGCAGTTGGGGCAGTAGAAGTCTTCCCTGAGAAAGAGGCATTTCTGTTAAACCTGGAAGAGAGAAATGCTAGCCAGAGCAGGGACTGGTGGGAGGGCATCCCTAACAACCATAAACCAGAGGTGGGATTCTGAATAATTATTCATCAATGTGGCCCTATTCAGTATCCTCTCAGGTCTATCAACAGTACCCCATTCCACTATTGCTCTGCAAAATGACAGAGCAAATGACCAAGACCTTGAGCTGTAAAAACTGGGTTCAATTCTACTCACTGTAGAAACATAAAAATTGTGTAAAATCTCTAAATCTGGTTTTCCTGTTTATAAAAAGAAGGCATAAGACCTTATTCCTTCTCCAGAAATTTTTAGGATTAAATTAAGTAAAATACACTCAGTGGCTCAACTTTGATATATAATAATTGTTAGTATCTCACATATTCTTTCCTATAAAGATGAAAAACCCTATAAAGTAAGACATTTGTTAAAATAATTCTGATAGAAAGTGAAGTAAAGTTAGAAACTTTTCAATACAATGGGATTTTATCTTTAAGGCGTTTGTAACCTCGGTCTGTCCTATTTTGTCCTTAGAAAGGAAATCTGCTTAGAAAAACAAAAGCCATCATTTATTTAGAGAAAGACATTGTACTGGGCAATTTCAGAAATCTCATTTAGTCTACAAGACTGGGTGTTAGGTATCCTTGCTTCCATTTTACAGATGAAGAAATTGAGATTACTGATGTTAAGTAATCTGCCCCAAGCCAAAACCTTATCAAGTAGCAGAGGGAGATTTAAATTTAGGTATTTAGGTTGCCTATACCAAAGGCCATATTCTTAAAAGTCTGGGCTCTATTTCATGAAGTAAATATTTTAATTTTGTGTGTGTGTGTGTGTTTGTATATAAGTTGAAAAAGCCTAGTAAGTATTACAGTTGAATTTTATATTTGAAATATAAAAAATATTTATTTTTATGATATAAACCTTAGACACTACAATTCAAAAAATATTTTCTCAGTCAGTATCAGTGTTTCCTCAAGGAAGGGATGGAAGAGCTGAGTTTCAAGGTTTTTGTTTGTTGCTTTAAAGAAGATATTTTTTTATTTATTTATCTATTTATTTTTAAAGATTTTATTTATTTATTTGACAGACAGAGATCACAAGTAAGCAGAGAGGCAGGCGGCAGGGTGGGGGGGGAGCAGGCTCCCTACTGAGCAGAGATCCCGATGCGGGGCTCGATCCCAGGACCCTGGGTTCATGACCCGAGCTGAAGGCAGAGGCTTTAACCCACTGAGCCACCCAGGTGCCCCAAGGATATATATTTAAAAAGGAAATGAATTTGAGGAGCACTGGCATGGAGGTTTTCCTCAAAAACATAGTAGGAATTAAGACAACACTATGTATTGAAAGGAAAAAAAAAAAGACAGCACTATGTATTTACTAATACATACAAATTTATTAATTTTTTTACTATTCCTGCCTCTTGAGCTAGCAAATTCTTTGAAATATAATAACATTTGCAACTAAATAAATTGAAGTGAATTTTATTTCACATTATTTAAAAAATTAAAATTACTTTTCTACATGTTCTTGGAAATACATATCAAGAAATACAACAACATTGAGAACATTTGCTTTAAGAATTTTTCTTCTTGTCACACTCAAAAAGAAATGATAGAAAATGTGAAAAGAGTTACATACAAGAAGATGTTTTTTTCAATATTATTTATAAAAGTGAGCAACTGGAGTCAACGTGCACACACACGACAAATAAATGATTGAATGACATATAACTAATTCATTGAAATGGATATCAATTATTTAGCCAATTAAAATGATAGTCCTGAGGCACCTGGGTGGCTTGCGGGTTAAAGCCTCTGTCTTCCGCTCAGGTCATGATCCCAGGGTCCTGGGATTGAGTCCTGCATTGGGCTCTCTGCTCAGCAGGGAGCCTGCTTCTCTCTCTCTCTCTCTCTGCCTGCCTCTCTGCCTGCCTCTCTGCTTACTTGTGATCTCTGTCTGTCAAATAAATAAATAAAATCTTTAAAAAAATAAAAATAAAATGATAGATCTAAAGCTATTGGCAAAACAGGTAATACTTAATATATATAAAGTTTTTTTGGGGGGGAGTGAGGAAGCAGGATACAGAAGTACATGTATTAAGATTTAGCTATATAGAAATAGAAGTGCAATAAGCTGTCAACAAAATGATGAACAGTTGTACTGTTGGATGAATATATGGGCACTTAAATAACTTTTCAATTTTTTATAAAGTAGCCAAATTACCTTTAAAATTTTAAAATGATTTAGGGGCGCCTGGGTGGCTCAGTGGGTTAAAGCCTCTGCCTTCGGCTCGGGTCATGATCCCAGAGTCCTGGGATCGAGCCCCGCATCGGGCTTTCTGCTCGGCAGGGAGCCTGCTTCCTCCTCTCTCTGCCTGCCTCTCTGCCTACTTATGATCTCTCTCTGTCTGTCAAATAAATAAATAAAATCTTTCAAAATAAATAAATAAATAAATAAATAAATAAAATTTTAAAACTATTGAAACAAAAAGCCCACAGCGAATCTTAGGTATACAGAGCAATAAGATCTTCAAAATTGCCTCTCGGTTAGTTATGTATCAAGCTACTCTTTCTCCTTTTACATATATCTAGATAGTAGGATTGTCTTATTTCAATACATTTACCTATGTATCTAGTTCAGATCCCAGCCTATTGGCTAATTAAGAGCTGGGGTTGTATCATAGCCATCTTTGTACACTCAGTGCTTAGCACAGTGCCCTCCATTTAATAAGATTTCAATGCATTCTGTTTAATAAATGAATGAATTACTATATCTTAATGGCATCCATATGTTCTCTAGTGTAGATACAAGGGCTCGGCGACAAAAAGTAAGTTTTCTATGTAGTGGAAAATTAAGTTTCCTGAATATTTTGCCCCTAACAAAATTTGGATTCAGGCAATGATTATCAATCTGTAGCTAACAAACACAAGAAAAGGCAAGGAGGTAGATCTTATTTATCTCCTAATGAAAGTATACACCTTCAACAAAGCATTCTTACCTAAAGTTGAACCTGAAACAGATAAAATCTCAAGACTGAATTACCAGAAATATAAAGAATGAAAGCACATTAAACAACATCATAGGGATTCAATTACCAAAATCCAGAACATAAGAACTCTATAGGAGAAACGACCAGTTTCCCCAACAAATAAATTGCAGAATAAAAAAAATGAGTGGAATTTGTAGATTAAAAGAGAGCTAAGAGACAAATCAATCAAATGCAGACCGAGTAGTTTGGATCCTTTTTCAAACAAACTAACAAGTAGAAAAATAAAATGAAAAAGGGCAATTTGAAAAAGTAATCTGATAATATTAAAAGATTAACGCTAACTTTGTAATAATTGCATCATGGTCCCTTTAATAATTTTGGTTTATTCTTGTCTTTTAGAGATGTATATGGACATATTTATGGATAATATGATGTCTGAGTTGGTGGGAGAAGGAGGGAGATTATGCATGAAACAATATAGATCATGAATTCCTAATCATTGAATATGGGTTATGGCTATGGGAGGATTTGTTAAACTATTCTTCACTGAGACACAGTTGAAATTTTTATAATAAAAGATTAAAAATGGTTTTAAAACAATTCAAAACAAAACAAAACAAAACATTCTAAAAAAAAAAAACTGGCTTAGATATGAGTAACTAAAGGTTTCATCCAAACTGCTTCCCAATAAACTGACTGATAAAAACCATTTTGTACATGATTAATACATTTCCATCTGATGGTTATGATTTCTTTCAATGATTTAGCGCACTTAGAAAGAGTGCAGAATGTATCCATACGTGTGTGCAAATGAATGGGTAACTGTTAAACAATCACTGGTCTTAATATCACAGATTCTTCTTCTTAGGAAAGAACTAACACTTTGATTTCTTTGGTATTCAATTATTTGCTGCTCATCTGCCTCTCTTAGGTCCTCAAAGTTTATTCAAAAGATTCCCCAAAGGCTTCCTGTAGAACAGTCGTATCTGAAGTAGAGTGCAGAGTTAATTAGGTGAGCCAAACAGATGACAGAGATTAGCATAAAGTACAGTTAACCATGTCTACTATATGGCTAATTGTGTTTTCTTACCACATATGAAGAAATGATTATATAGTAAATTCATGTTCCAATTGTACTATAATTTATAGAAGAGCCACAACGTGAATGATGTTAGCCTCTACAATATTTTATTTTGTATTTCAGCTTGGCTGGGCCACAGTGCCAAGATATGTGGTCAAACATTCTTATGGATGTTTCTGGAAGGATATTTTTGGATGAGACCTACATTTAAATTGATGGACTCTGAGTAAAGCAGATTGTACCCCATAACCCCATAAAGCCTCATTCAATCAGCTGAAGGCCTGAATAGAACAAAAGAGTGACCTGTGCCGAGCAAGAGGGAATTCTGCAGCAGACACCCTTCAGACTTGAGCTACAGCATCAACTCTTTCCTGGGATTCCAGCCTGCCAGCCCAGTCTGCAGATTTTGGACTCGTCAGCCTCCATAGCCCCATGAGCCAATTTCTTAAAATAAATCTCTTTATATATACATAGATACAGCCAATTGGTTTTACTTTTCTGGATTGCCTGACTAACACAGCTTCAGACAAAATTTCAGACATAATGGAAGTTACCGTTTATGCCTAAACATATAAAACATTTTTGCAATAGGAATCAGTAAGATAATATTAGCTGTAGACTGTAGCAGCTCTATATTATAGAATTCCTACCTTCCCTTTAAAAAATCTTACTTCTCAATCTATTCTGAAATATTATAGTGCTCCATGATTATTACTTAGTGTACAGATTTTTCTATTTTTGTTAAGTTGGGTTTTTTTGGATTATATTCTTTTTAAAGTAAGTCACATTTTGTCCATTATGAGTTGTTAAAAATACTTAAGATTTGAGGTACTCTTAAGATATGTATGTTTAAAGACTGGAGCAAGTAAGGCACAGTAATAGCTCACAAATGCACAATTTAGAGGATTACAGTTTTTGAGTCAATCTATGCAATTTGTTTAAAGAATATAATTAGCTTAAATGCCTGATAAATGTATATATGTATATACATGTAAATGTATTTATATAAAGGCCATCTTAGTCAGTTCAGGCTGCTATAAAAAAGATACCATAAACTGGAGTGGCCTGAACAATAAGCATCTATTTCTCACAGTTCTGGAGGTTAGGAAATCCAAGATCAAACTGCTGACAGGTCTGTGAGGACGCTCTTCCTGGGCTGCAGATGGCCTTCTTTTCATTATGTTCTCACATGATCCCTGGTGCATGCTCAAGACAGGGGAGAGAGAGAGAGAGAGAGAGAGAGAGATCTCCTGTCTCTTCCTCTTTTTATGGTCTCATTAATTTCATTGACCTCCCTACCTCCAACTAACATAATTTTGGGGATTAGGGCTTCTACCTGTGAATTCTGGGGGAACACAAACTTTCAGTCCAGAGAAAAGGTAAATAAAAATTCAAAGCAATCAACATAGATCAGTAACTTTCAAATATATACTAATTATACTAATTTCTTTTTTTTTTAGGTTCATTAAATTTATTTTAAAAATCATAAAACGTTTCTTACAAAGGAGCATTACATTCTGCACACTGCTCTGAATAGATGCCAGGGACAAATGGACTATTGTTACTTTTCCTCCCTGTCCCACCGCACCCCCCCCAAAATGTTACAGTGACCACAAAGCAAAGTGTTCACAGTAATTACATGGGGGGAATTTTTTCTTTTAAACCACCAACAATGAACAAAAATTAAAATTCACTCACTCTGCTGCTGTTTCAAAATTTCAATGTTAGTTTTTGCACGCCCTTCCCCCCCCACCCTGTTTTTAAGGAACTAAAACATTACATCTGGTGAACAGCAAAGATTTCACTACACCTCAAATGCAGAACACCTATGAAGCAGAGGAATGTTGGCTTTTTAAACAGAAGCAGATAAAAAAAAAAAAAAGATGCAGGACTCCTTCAGTTCTTCACTAGTCTTGGAAAAACTTTCCAGAATACTGCTTCACACTGTTCTGCAACAAATACTGTGCATTCTGTATCTGGCCCTGTGTTTCCTGTAATGGTAATGATCCGATCTTCAGACCCTTCTAGAGGTTCGTCAATTTTGATTGAAGCTCCTGACTCATGACGGATTTGCTTAATCCGTTGACCACCTTTGCCAATAATAGATCCAGCCAAATCTTTGGGAATAGTTACTTGTGTAGTAATAATAGGTCCACCAAGATCACCATATGAGCCACGACCCCCTGCATAGGAATAATCATATCCGGAGCCACCCTGTGGTTCATAAGCCATCTGCCATTCTGATGGGCTCCATGTATCTATTGCAGAATCCCAAGTTTGGTCAGCACTGAAACCAACCATACCATCGTAGCGGTCTCCAGGTCTTCCTCTTCTATCATAGGCCATTAGATCTCCTCCTCTAGGTGGTGGTGGTGGAGGAAGAGGAAGATTTCGAGCTCTGCTACCACCCCGGCCACCTCGTCCAGAAGGAGGAGGTGGAGGTCCCCGACGAGGGCTCATATCGTCATAATCTCTTCTAGATGGAGGCATAGGACGCCCACCCCGGCCAGGAGGCATTCTGTCAAAACCACCTCTTCCCTGCATGGGAAATCCCACAGGGCGCCCACGGCGGTCATCAAACATCATTGTAAAACCACCATAATCATAGGTTTCATCGTAAAAATTGGGATCGTAAGGCTGTGCACGTCCTTTGATGGGAGACTCTGATATAAGATCAAGGATGATCTTGATGCACTCTACAACCCTATCAGGTTTTCCTCCAATAAGCACGACTCTGTCAGTGGAATGAGGACAGCATTCCTGGAAAAGCTTGATTGTTGTCTGTTTGTTCTCTTGAAGTTCTTTGATTTTAGCACCTTTGACCCCAATAATTCCTCCTGCCAGACTCTGATGAATCAGCAGTCTCAACTCGCAGTCAACGTCACTTCCTTTATAGTGTTGGTAATCTAAGCATTCCACAGCATCAGATTCGAGCGGGAGCTGGCTGGTTGCAGTGGGTGATGGCAACTGCAGGCCCTCTTCCAAGGTAGGGATGATTTTCTTCAGAATTTCTCCAATTGTTTCAATATCAGCACTGATACTCAGTATGCGCTTGGGGCCACTGCTGTCTGGGACTGAAACACTGGCATTGTAGTCTGTACGGAGAGCCTTAATATTCTTTTTTTTTTTTTTCATTTTATTTATTTTTTCAGTGTAACAGTATTCATTCTTTTTGCACAACACCCAGTGCTCCATGCAAAACGTGCCCTCCCCATTACCCACCGCCTGTTCCCCCAACTTCCCACCCCTGACTCTTCAAAACCCTCAGGTTGCCCCAACCTCCCACCCCTGACCCTTCAAAACCCTCAGGTTGTTTTTCAGAGTACATAGTCTCTTATGGTTCGCCTCCCCTCCCCAATGTCCATAGCCCGCTCCCCCTCTCCAATCCCACCTCCCCCCAGCAACCCCCAGTTTGTTTTGTGAGATTAAGAGTCATTTATGGTTTGTCTCCCTCCCAATCCCATCTTGTTTCATTTACTCTTCTCCTATCCCCCTACCCCCCCATGTTGCTTCTCCATGTCCTCATATCAGGGAGATCATATGATAGTTGTCTTTCTCCGATTGACTTATTTCACTAAGCATGATACGCTCTAGTTCCATCCACGTCGTCGCAAATGGCATGATTTCATTTCTTTTGATGGCTGCATAGTATTCCATTGTGTATATATACCACATCTTCTTGATCCATTCATCTGTTGATGGACATCTAGGTTCTTTCCATAGTCTGGCTATTGTAGACATTGCTGCTATAAACATTCGGGTACACGTGCCCCTTCAGATCACTGCGTTTGTATCTTTAGGGTAAATACCCAGTAGTGCAATTGCTGGGTCATAGGGTAGTTCTATTTTCAACATTTTGAGGAACCTCCATGCTGTTTTCCAGAGTGGTTGCACCAGCTTGCATTCCCACCAACAGTGGAGGAGGGTTCCCCTTTCTCCACATCCTCGCCAGCATCTGTCATTTCCTGACTTGTTAATTTTAGCCATTCTGACTGGTGTGAGGTGATATCTCATTGTGGTTTTGATTTGTATTTCCCTGATGCCGAGTGACGTGGAGCACTTTTTCATGTGTCTGTTGGCCATCTGGATGTCTTCTTTGCAGAAATGTCTGTTCATGTCCTCTGCCCATTTCTTGATTGGATTGTTTGTTCTTTGGGTGTTGAGTTTGCTAAGTTCCTTATAGATTTTGGATACTAGCCCTTTATCTGATATGTCGTTTGCAAATATCTTCTCCCATTCTGTCAGTTGTCTTTTGGTTTTGTGAACTGTTTCCTTTGCTGTGCAAAAGCTTTTGATCTTAATGAAATCCCAATAGTTCATTTTTGCCCTTGCTTCCCTTGCCTTTGCCGTTGTTCCTAGGAAGATGTTGCTACGGCTGAGGTCGAAGAGGTTGCTGCCTGCATTCTCCTCAAGGATTTTGATGGATTCCTTTCTCACATTGAGGTCCTTCATCCATTTGGAGTCTATTTTCGTGTGTGGTGTAAGGAAGTGGTCCAATTTCATTTTTCTGCATGTGGCTGTCCAATTTTCCCAGCACCATTTATTGAAGAGGCTGTCTTTTTTCCATTGGACATTCTTTCCTGCTTTGTCGAAGATTAGTTGACCATAGAGTTGAGGGTCGATTTCTGGGCTCTCTATTCTGTTCCACTGATCTATGTGTCTGTTTTTGTGCCAGTACCATGCCGTCTTGATGATGACAACTTTGTAATAGAGCTTGAAGTCCGGAATTGTGATGCCACCAACTTTGGCTTTGTTCTTCAATATTCCTTTGGCTATTCGAGGTCTTTTCTGGTTCCATATAAATTTTAGGATTATTTGTTCCATTTCTTTGGAAAAAATGGATGGTATTTTGATAGGGATTGCATTAAATGTGTAGATTGCTTTAGGTAGCATAGACATTTTCACAATATTTATTCTTCCAATCCAGGAGCATGGAACATTTTTCCATTTTTTTGTGTCTTCCTCAATTTCTTTCATGAGTACTTTATAATTTTCTGTGTATAGATTCTTAGTCTCTTTGGTTAGGTTTATTCCTAGGTATCTTATAGTTTTGGGTACAATTGTAAATGGGATTGACTCCTTAATTTCTTTTTCTTCAGTCTTGTTGTTGGTGTACAGAAATGCAACTGATTTCTGTGCATTGATTTTATATCCTGACACTTTACTGAATTCCTGTACAAGTTCTAGCAGTTTTGGAGTGGAGTCTTTTGGGTTTTCCACATATAGTATCATATCATCTGCGAAGAGTGATAGTTTGACTTCTTCTTTACCAATTTGGATGCCTTTAATTTCTTTTTGTTGTCTGATTGCTGAGGCTAGGACTTCTAGTACTATGTTGAATAGCAGTGGTGATAATGGACATCCCTGCCGTGTTCCTGACCTTAACGGAAAAGCTTTCAGTTTTTCTCCATTGAGAATGATATTTGCGGTGGGTTTTTCATAGATGGCTTTGATAATATTGAGGTATGTGCCCTCTATCCCCACACTTTGAAGAGTTTTGATCAGGAAGGGATACTGTACTTTGTCAAATGCTTTTTCAGCATCTATTGAGAGTATCATATGGTTCTTGTTCTTTCTTTTATTAATGTGTTCTATCACATTGATTGATTTGCGGATGTTGAACCAACCCTGCAGCCCTGGAATAAATCCCACTTGATCGTGGTGAATAATCCTTTTAATGTACTGTTGAATCCTATTGGCTAGTATTTTGGCGAGAATTTTTGCATCTGTGTTCATCAAGGATATTGGTCTGTAGTTCTCTTTTTTGGTGGGATCCTTGTCTGGTTTTGGGATCAAGGTGATGCTGGCCTCATAAAATGAGTTTGGAAGTTTTCCTTCCGTTTCTATTTTTTGGAACAGTTTCAAGAGAATAGAAATGAGTTCTTCTTTAAATGTTTGGTAGAATTCCCCTGGGAAGCCGTCTGGCCCTGGGCTTTTGTTTGTTTGGAGATTTTTGATGACTGTTTCAATCTCCTTACTGGTTATGGGCCTGTTCAGGTTTTCTATTTCTTCCTGGTTCAGTTGTGGTAGTTTATATGTCTCTAGGAATGCATCCATTTCTTCCAGATTGGCCAATTTGTTGGCGTAGAGTTGCTCATAGTATGTTCTTATAATTGTCTGTATTTCTTTGGTGTTAGTTGTGATCTCTCCTCTTTCATTCATGATTTTATTGATTTGGGTCCTTTCTCTTTTCTTTTTGATGAGTCTGGCCAGGGGTTTATCAATCTTATTGATTCTTTCAAAGAACAAGCTCCTAGTTTCATTGATTTTTTCTATTGTTTTTTTGGTTTCTATTTCATTGATTTCTGCTCTGATCTTTATGATTTCTCTTCTCCTGCTGGGTTTAGGGTTTCTTTCTTGTTCTTTCTCCAGCTCCTTTACGTGTAGGGTTAGGTTGTGTACTTGAGACCTTTCTTGTTTCTTGAGAAAGGCTTGTACCGCTATATATTTTCCTCTCAGGACTGCCTTTGCTGTGTCCCACAGATTTTGAACTGTTGTGTTTTCATTATCATTTGTTTCCATGAATTTTTTCAATTCTTCTTTAATTTCCCGGTTAACCCATTCATTCTTTAGAAGGATGCTGTTTAGTCTCCATGTATTTGGGTTCTTTCCAGCTTTCCTCTTGTGATTGAGTTCTAGCTTCAGAGCATTGTGGTCTGAAAATATGCAGGGAATAATCCTAATCTTTTGATACCGGTTGAGACCTGATTTGTGACCCAGGATGTGATCTATTCTGGAGAAGGTTCCATGTGCACTAGAGAAGAATGTGTATTCTGTTGCTTTGGGATGAAATGTTCTGAATATATCTGTGATGTCCATCTGGTCCAGTGTGTCATTTAAGGCCTTTATTTCCTTGTTGATCTTTGGCTTGGATGATCTGTCCATTTCAGTGAGGGGAGTGTTAAAGTCCCCTACTATTATTGTATTATTATTGATGTGTTTCTTTGATTTTGTTATTAATTGGTTGATATAGTTGGCTGCTCCCACATTAGGGGCATAGATATTTAAAATGGTTAGATCTTCTTGTTGGACAGACCCTTTGAGTAGGATATAGTGTCCTTCCTCATCTCTTATTATAGTCTTTGGCTTAAAATCTAATTGATCTGATATAAGGATTGCCACCCCAGCTTTCTTCTGATGCCCATTAGCATGGTAAATTGTTTTCCACCCCCTCACTTTAAATCTGGAGGTGTCTTCGTGTCTAAAATGAGTTTCTTGTAGGCAACATACTGATGGGTTTTGTTTTTTTATCCATTCTGATACCCTGTGTCTTTTGATTGGGGCATTTAGCCCATTAACATTCAGGGTAACTATTGAGAGATATGAATTTAGTGCCATTATTAGCCTGTAAGATGACTGTTACTGTATATTGTCTCTGTACCTTTCTGATCTACTACTTTTAGGCTCTCTCTTTGCTTAGAGGACCCCTTTCAATATTTCCTGTAGAGCTGGTTTGGTGTTTGCAAATTCTTTCAGTTTTTGTTTGTCCTGGAAGCTTTTGATCTCTCCTTCTATTTTCAATGATAGCCTAGCTGGATAGAGTATTCTTGGCTGCATGTTTTTCTCGTTGAGTGCTCTGAATATATCATGCCAGCTCTTTCTGGCCTGCCAGGTCTCTGTGGATAAGTCTGCCGCCAATCTAATATTTTTACCATTGTATGTTACAGACTTCTTTTCTCGGGCTGCTTTCAGGATTTTCTCTTTGTCACTAAGACTTGTAAATTTTACTATTAGGTGACGGGGTGTGGACCTATTCTTGTTGACTTTGAGGGGGGTTCTCTGCATCTCCTGGATTTTGATGCTTGTTCCCTTTGCCATATTAGGGAAATTCTCTCCAATGATTCTCTCCAATAGACCTTCTGCTCCCCTCTCTGTTTCTTCTTCTTCTGGAATCCCAATTATTCTAATGTTGTTTTGTCTTATGGTGTCACTTATCTCTCGAATTCTCCCCTCATGGTCCACTAGCTGTTTGTCCCTCTTTTGCTCGGCTTCCTTATTCTCTGTCATTTGGTCTTCTATATCACTAATTCTTTCTTCTGCCTCATTGATCCTAGCAGTGAGAGCCTCCATTTTTGATTGCACCTCATTAATAGCTTTTTTGATTTCAACTTGGTTAGATTTTAGTTCTTTAATTTCTCCAGAAAGGGCTTTAATATCTCCAGAGAGGGTTTCTCTAATATCTTCCATGCCTTTTTCGAGCCCGGCTAGAATGTTCAGAATCGTCATTCTGAACTCTTGATCTGACATATTACCCATGTCTGTGTTGATTAGGTCCCTAGCCTTCGGTACTGTCTCTTGTTCTTTTGTTTGTGGTGATTTTTTCCGCCTTGTCATTTTGTCCAGATAAGAGAATATGAAGGAGCAAATAAACTACTAAAAGGGTGGCAAAGACCCCGGAAAAATGCTCTGTAACCAAATCAGAAGAGACCCCAAATTGTGGGGGGGAGAAAGGGGATAAAAACAGCTTCTGAAAAAAAAAGAAAAAAAAAAAAAAAGAAAAAAAATTTAAAAAATAAAACAAATAAAAAATATAAAAAAGAAAGAAAAAATATATATATTTAGATGAACTAGTCAAAAAATGTTAAAAAAGAAAAGGGTAAAAGTTTAAAAAAAAATTTAGCAGAAGAAGAAAAAAGAAAAAAAAAATGAAAAAAGAAAAAAAAATTGAAGTAGCCGCAAGACTAAAGAATCATGGGGAGAAAGCCATGAGTTCCGTGCTTTGCTTTCTCCTCCTCTGGAATTGCTCTGCTGTCTTAGGAATTGAATCTGCTTTCTCCTTGATAGATGAATTTCGTCCTGGCTGGATATTTTGTTGATCTTCTGGGGGAGGGGCCTGTTGTAGTGACTCTCAAGTGTCTTTGCCCGAGGCGGGATTGCACCGCCCTTACCGGCGGCAGCCGGACTAAGTAATCGGCTCGGGTTCGCTTTTGGGAGCTTCTGTTCCCTGAACGCTTTCCGTAGAGTTCCGGAGGACGGGAATGAAAATGGCGGCCTCCCAGTCTCCAGCCCGGAGGAGCCGAGAGCCTGGGGCCCCACTCCTCAGTGCGCCCCCAGAGGACAGCACCCAATCACTCCCGTATCCCCAGCCTCTAGCCGCGCTCCGAGCTCACCCAGCCCGCGACCAGTTCAAGGTAACCCCGAGCTGAGAGTTTAGTCCTCGGCTCTGTCTCTCCAGCCAGCTTCTCCGTTCTAATACCTGCGAGCTCTCCGACACTCCGACACCCCCGATCCTTCTGTGACCCTGCGGGGCCTGGGGCCACGCTGGCCCCGCATGGGCTTCACCCCGGTTTAGCCCCTGGAGCAATGTCCCTCAGTGGAACAGACTTTTAAAAGTCCTGATTTTGTGCTCCGTTCCTCCGCCGCTTGCCGGGAGCCGGCCCCTCCCCCCGCGGTCTATCTTCCCGTCGTTTTAGATTCACTTCTCCGCCAGTCCTACCTTTCAGAAAGTGGTTGATTTTCTGTTTCTAGAGTTGCTGTTCTTCTTCTCTTCGCTCTCCCGTTGGATTTGTAGGTGTTTGCAATGTTTAGATAAGCTATCGAGCTGATCTCCTGCTACCTGATGTAATCTCAGGCTGCTACTTCTCCGCCATCTTGACCTTGATTGAGCCTTAATATTCTTGCCTCCTTTTCCAATCACTGCCCCAGCATTCTTGCTCTGAAGCAAAATGCGTAATTCAACCATCTCATCAGTGTTTCTAGATCTTTTAAAAGCTTGTTCCTCTTCCATATCTTCTGCAGGACGTTTACCAAATTCACCATTGGTTTCGGTGTTGGGGAAGGTTTCCTCTGGCTGTTCAGTTTCCATTTTCTTGTATTAAATGGACACACCAATCAGGTATTATATATCCTTGCAGAGCAGAACTGAGGTTCTGGGCGGAACCAACTGACACCCTAGTGCTGCAGTAGCCTATAGGCCGCAAGAAAAAGGGATGTAGGTAAGACATCGAGGTTGCAGCAGCAGAGAAACAGAGGATAATGGCATCTGCAGCGCTTTTGCCTGGAGCACCCTCCTCCTTTCTCGTTCGCGCACTCACTAGCGGCAGAGGGGAGCTAATTATACTAATTTCTTATCTCATGAAACACTTTAATGCTTATATGGTGGTACTAGATGATAATAACATACACACACACACACACACACACACACACACACACACGGAAGAGGGCCTTCATTCATCCATGCTGGTATCCTGATCTGGGACTTACAGGCTCAGAACAGAGCAGCTCGGAAAGACTTACACTTACGTCTTCCCATCTTTTATGAGAAGTTCTACCCTCATATTTTGTTATCTGGGCTCCCACCACCACTCAGTCCTTTATGATCTCTTAGCTGATTAGAGTAAGTTGCCTTCATAAGTGAAATTCTGGTGCTAGGTGTTAAGACACTGATTTCACCTAATTACTCAAATGATGATAAAACTATTTAGGTCATATAATTTTGGTATTTTTTGATGAGATAGTGCTTGTAAGGACTTCAGCACTAACCATGATAGAGTAAGTTCTTAGTATATATTAATTATTTTTTCTATTAATACTATTACTATACAGATAAATAACCATGGCTACATCCCGAATGGAAGTCTTCCTGATGAGATAGAAAGAGAGACAAAGAGAACTGAGAGAAAGGAGGTGAGCTGAGCTGTGATGTGGAAATTAGCGAGGTTGGATGGGAGAAGAAACAAGAAGCAGTTTCCAAGCAGAGGGGGCTAGCTGAGCAGTGGCACCCTGTCAAGGGAAGTCACTTTGCAAAGACTTCTACAGACTGATTTGATGAGTATGAGAGAAAAGGGAGGATTTGAAGCTAGAAGATTGAAAGGGGAAAAAGGGAAGATTGAAGCTAAAGACTGGCTCTTCAAAGGTCTTACATGCTGCACAAATAAGCTTAGAATTTATCTTGCAAGTAATGGGAATTTAAATAAATACTTAAGAAGGAATGTGTCATACCTTGCTTTGTATTTCTGAAAGATTATGTTCATTGTACAAGAGAGAGAATGTTAAGAGAGAACAAACACAGAATCAGGAAGAATTACTAGGCTGCAGATACTGTAACCAAGATGAGAAATGATGAGAGAGCGCATCTGAAGAGGGAAATTGGGGGCCAATACTGAAAAGGAGAATGACATCTTTGTTGTTTCTTAGTCAGATGACATTTTTACTGGATATATACGATTCTATTCACTGACAGGGGAAGAAAAAGACAGGGGAAGAAATTACTGGAGGGGACGATGACTGTATTTTTGAGGACATTTTGAAAAAAAAAATTATTTATTTTTGAGAGAGAGAGAGCACAAATGAGTGGAGGGTCAAAGGGAGAAGCAGACTCTCCACTGAACAGGGAGCCCGATGTGGGGTTTGGGCTCCATCCCAGGGGCCTGGGATCATGACCCAAGCCAAAGGCAGACACGCTTAACTGACTGAGCCACCCAGGTGCCTGAAGACATTTTGAATTTAAGGAATATGCATACTTGTCTGGGGTACAGTTAAAGGTCTGAACATGAAACAGATTTAGAGATTTTACCTCACCCAACATGTTATTTTTCATCTGGTTATTTGCAAATACTTATTGAGTGATTACTAGATATGAGGTACTTTTCTCTGGCTCATGTCCAATGCCAGTGTATATAGTGCCTTGATATTAGTGTAATGAACTAAACAGAGAGTTAAAGTAGAATAATCCTCCACAGAGGACAACATAAATAAGTGTATAATAAAAATACTGATTGAAGGCAGTAAGACTTATTTATTCATTTATTCCATTCCCAGATGTATTTTTGAAAATGTCTTTTCTGTTTCACTGTATTTTCCAAATACTTGCTTAAATTTCATTGTTCCACAGCTGAATTATAAGAGCGAGTGGATATCTTAGATCTAAATTGTAAACTTTCTGGCTCATCTTTTAGTATCTATTGAATTTTATGTAGAGAAAATGGGATGTAAAATAATTGAGAGAAAGAAAAAGGAAAAATAAATGAATAGTAAGAAGCCTGATTACCAGAGACCATCTTTCTATACCATCACTTGATTTCTCTCTCTTCCCTCCTTATTTTCAATAATTCTACAATCTCGAGTAAGTGCAAAATGATAATATTCATTTCATTATCTGTCTGAGTACATGACCCCAATTTATAACAGCATCCAAATTTGCCATCCATATGCCTTTTTTTTTTTAAGAGATGCAAGCCAAACATTTCGCTTTATAGGTTAATGCAAGTAGTCCATTTATACAAAAGGAGCTTTACAAGTCCTCGAGGAAACCCATTAAAGAGGTCCAGGGATATTACACTGCAGCTTCCTTCAAACACTGAATTTCCATTGGCACTATTACCCTGACAATAGTTTTAAAAATGTCTTATGCAGCCCCAGAGACTTTCCAACATACTTAATAAATGAGCTAAATAATGGTTAGAATGTTTTAACTAAATAAATACCTGACAGGTGCTCTTTACTCATTGGCAAGGATCCACAAGTCTAGTACTGAGTACAACAGAAAGCCAAATCTCCCATTAATCCCCCACACTACTTATGTTTTCTCAGAGTTTTCATTAAAATGAACATTTTTAAAATTTAAACCTTGCAGCTCTTACCTCTAAGGTTTGCAGAAATGATTCTTTTATTTATGGGAGATCAAGGAAGGTTATATAACACCAGTCATGCTGTCACAAGGGCTTTTGAAGTTTAGTTATATTTTTAGGCTTCTGTTTCTTTTCTTGAAAATACTAAGTTTCCAATAGCATGTAGTATATTTCTTAGAGCGGCATGAATTATTTTTCTTTTAGGAAGGATAATACCCTCATTATATCTGCTTTCTTTCATGAAGAGATACTGAAATTATGTGTATTTTAAGAGCACACTTAAAGTGAGAAAAGAAAGAAAAATAGAGATTCTTCTAGATCCTTAATGTTTTCAGTGTTTCACTATTTCATCTTGCAAAGTTGGTAGAGGGATGCCCAGGAAAAGCCATGTGTTATAATGTGTGTGTGTGTGTGTGTGTGTGTGTGTGTGTGTGTGTGTGTGTGTGGTATGCATAAAAACAAACAAAACATAGTAAGTATTGTCTTCAGAAGAACTGATCTAGTAATTATCAACAAAACTTAGGGAACATATGAAAAAGAAATAAATTATTTCAGGTAACTCTTGGGCAGAAATCAGTGTGCTTGGTATCTCCAGTTGGTTAAAACTTTCCTTTCACACGTTCAATCTGTCAAAGGCACCTGCCGTCAGTATGGACTCTGCTGTGAGTCAAGCATCTTACTTGAAGTCCTGGGGCGAATTTACTTTACTTTAGAGAAGTGTGATACCTTGGTATTATTTTGACTTGCTCCTGTATAAATGACGGATGCCTTGCCAAGTTGTTATCAGAACCTGCAAGATTCTCTAGAGGCATAGGCAAAAGTTAATATCTATTGAAAATCAATCCAGTTAACTTTTCTGAATAATACAGAAGAAACAGGCTCATTGCTTTTCTAGGTTCAAAAGCCTAGAAACCATGGTTAGAAGCCAGAGGCAAAAGTTACAAGCCTTCTCCTCAGAATATTTTCAAAGACTTCACATTTCATTTTCTTGAAAGTCCCCAAGCAGCTTCCAAAAAATTAGCTATTCTTTTAAAATACCAGTTTTTTTTTCCCATTTTATTTATTTTTTCAGCGTAACAGTATTCATTCTTTTTGCACAACACCCAGTGCTCCATGCAAAACGTGCCCTCCCCATTACCCACCACCTGTTCCCCCAACCTCCCACCCTTGACCCTTCAAAACCCTCAGGTTGCCCCAACCTCCCACCCCTGACCCTTCAAAACCCTCAGGTTGTTTTTCAGAGTCCATAAAATACCAGTTTTAATTGACGTCTCCTTTCAGCCAAAGAATCCAAGGAAAGAGAAAAGCAATATCAAAATCACTTACCTTCATTTGAGCCCAGTTCTAGGGAATGCTTGATAAGATTGGAGAGTAGATGATATAGTAGCAAGCTGAAATAAAGATGAAACAAATATTTTTGATTAAAGTATTAAAGACAACTGTAAAAACACAAAAAGCTAGGTTTTAAAGATTTCTCGGAAAGGTATCCAAGTATATCAAAAAGAGGAGGTAATGTTTTTGTAGCTCTCACAGAGCCATAGTCACATTATAAAAACACATCTCACTTTAATGTAATTCTTTTCACACTGGACATCTCAGCATGCAACAGCGAAATAATACATTTTACCTAAATATATAGTGGATTCATGCTTTTCATACACTTTACCTTATTTTAGACAGAGTGCTAAACGTCAGCAGTGTTGGTAATTCTCTGTGTTTGCTGATTGACTCATCTACGAGGCTTTCTTTATAACATTAAACGCATACCATGTGAGTTGCTGGTATATTGGATCAATGGCCATAAACTCAAATGCCTAAGGGAGTCAGAGAACGAATTAGGCTAAGACTGTATGTTCTGTGCCACTTACCAGTTTATGGCTCTTGGTTCTAAATCCACCTTCTGCTGCCCTTCTTTGGTGTTCTCCACTCAATTTGCCATGGTCACACCCTCTGCAATAGGAAATCTGGTAGGTGGGGGTACGGGTGCTCTCTCCCAAATTTGTTTCTCCTTTGGGTACTCTGTCTCAGTCCTGGGATACTGGTTGCTGCATACAGATGCTATTCCGTATCCCTCAGGTTTCCCTTCTCCACCTCTTAGTAATTTATCCCTTGTTACTTGCTAATAATTTCCATATTAAAGTCTTCTTGGGCAAACAACTGTTATAGTTCTTCTTCTATGACTTGCCCCTTAAAGATACGAGCCCCATCACCTCCAATTAACTATTGCCTGGGTAGAACACATGTTAGCAGATCATCAGATTTTTCACAGAAGCTGGGATGTTTTCTGTGAAATCTTTTAATTGAGTATATTGGCAACTCATGCAAAAATCACCACGTGGACAAAATATTTTGTAAATTTGACAAGTTTCTGATCTTACTACAGATAAATGAGGAAACAGATAGATGGATATAGAGTATGAGACAGGCAAAGCATTGGTAAGGATGAAGGGAATGTTCAGAGAAACTAAATGATATCCCATAAGAAGGATTAATTAAAACAGAGAGATTGAGGAGGCCAGGCTTTTTAAGAGGATATTAGGAAGGACGATTTCTCTCACACAAAATTACTGCCACTTAAAATATTGGTAGGAAAGAGCCCCACAAAATGTGCACACATGCACGCGTCGCATACACACACACACACACACACACACACACACTATTAAACCATATAGGGAGTTGAAGTTGAGTCATTTGAGGCTTGAATGGAAATGATTTCCCATTTCACTTTAACACGAGGAGAATCTTGAGACTGCCTAGTTTTAAAAGGGCAAATTGGCACTTTTCTGCAGCCAAGAATTTTAAAGATTGGGAAGGTCTAGAAGGGGGGAAAGTATAAGCCACTTAAAAAAAATACATGTATTGTTTTTGAACTACTTCAATTAAATGCGATATGATTTTGTCACTTTTACAGTGATCTAATTGCATATTCAGGAATGCAAGCCAGTTGCAAGGGTTTGTTCTAATTTTAGAACTCTCTTTCTTCACATTAAAAACTGAGAACAAAAGGGACAGCCAGGTGAATAGTGTCTGCTAATCTAGATACTGGCCACTCAACCTTGGCATAATGGTTAATACACGCACACTGAATATTTGAACAGTTTAGCATACAGAAGCATAGGGTCAATGCATCTTTATTTTTCATCTAGGCAGCTGGGCAGAAAATTAGCCAATTGAACTCCATCTGTCTCTATCTTTTCTCATTAGGTTTTTGAGGAAACATAACATTTTGCAACATATATATGCTCCTTTGGCTTTTTAAAGTGTATGAATTATCCTAATGCAAAGGTATGGTGAAAAACATTTTATGTCATGTTGGGAGGTTTGGGTATTTTCTACTAATGCTTGATTTATAGTGATCTCTCCCATAATAACATAGACTTGCTGATAAGAAGAAAATGCTATTTTCAAGATACAATATGAATAACATCAACAGTAATTTGCAAAAGAGTTAAAAAAAGGGTTTAATAATAAACATATTTGGGACTTACTATGGAAAGGAAATAAAAAGCATGTAATCATTAGGAAGACAAGGTCCCTGCATTTAAAGGGCTCTGCTTACTGGGGCTGATAAACAAGTATCTGATAAATTTTAATTCTTACTAGATTGTTGTGTTATAAGAGAAGAATAAGCAAACTGCTATAGGCACCTGGATGGCAAAGATGATAAATTCTTCCCAAGCATACGAAAAGGATGGATTGTGATGTGAAAAATGATTAGGTTTTCCGATGTATAGAAGGTAGCAGTGGTTACCCATTCAAAGGAAATTTTCTGTGAAAAATATAGAATATTTGGAGATAGTCAATGGTCTAGTTGTGCTAGAACATGAAGTATTGAAGAAATATAACAAATGGAGCAAAAAATAAAGGGATTGGTGCCTTGCTAAGGAATTTAGATGTCATTATCTGTAAAATGCTATCACCAAAAATGTTTTCCAGCATCTGAGTGGTTAGATCGCTGTATCTGTGTTTTTAAAAGAATAATGCTAGCAATATAAAGAGAGTATTCTGGAGATAGAATGAACTAGTTCCTGGAGGCTTAGCAGATAGCCCCTCGCAATAATTTAGGGCATTTGACAATTAGGACTTGAACAACAGAAGGAATGGTGTAGATGGAGCATAGAGGACACATTCCAAAGACATTTCAAAGATAAATTTGAGAGGATTTGGTTGATGAGATTTAAGGGGTCAGGAGAGGTCACAGTCAAAGATGATGGAAGTTTGCTAGCCTGTGTGACTGGGAGGAGAGGGGCCCCATTACTGGAGCAAGAGAACACAGAGGAGCAGTGCTCTAGGGCGGGGGTGGAGAGATAATGAGTCCAATTTGGAACATCTTGGGTTTTGAGTGTCTGTGGGCCAGGCGTGCCTCGTATTTTCTAAATATAAAAGGGCTTTGGGGGCAATCATCTAAAATAATTGTAATATTAAAATATAATTTATAAATGTCACCCTGATGTAAAAATATTTAGCAATGCACATCATTAGCTCACAAACCATGCTATTTCCAAGAGGCCTATGTATACACATTAGGTCTAAGGTGTAAAAGTCTATCCATTAGAGAATGAGGCCCAGACAATTACATTTGATTTGACCTACCTCCTTGTACATTTCGGAGACATAGATTAAAGAAAGAAAATATTTTTTCTTTTATTTTCAATCAAATATTTTGGATATCTCTTATCTATAGATAATTGGCTTTTTAAAAATAAGATTTAGACAATAAGGGACGGAGAAGAGAATCCAGTGGCTTTAACTAATGGAAATAGAATGAGCTATGTATTTTAGTCAAGACTATTTCTTTTAAAATGTCTAAAATCAAACAAAAGTGCTCAGAAATCTTTTCAATTAAATTACTATATTCCACCTTTAATTATGACTCCTAAGTATTTGGATTGGATTGCAGAACAGAATAAACAATAGGATTAATACTAAATTACAAGTCCATTTTATATAGTACTATTGGATTTGATTAAATCAAGGGTGCTTTAGCAATTAGTAAAAGGACATATAAGATGTTACTATGCAAACAGTCTGTAAAGCATACTAGCAGGCTCTTAAAACTGGGAACTAGAGTAAAAATTAGCTGTTAGTTATTTAAAGTCTCTTTTCTCACATGCTCTTCACTTCACTCAAATACAAAACTGTCGAGAATATTAGACCAGTTTGGTATACATAGTAATTGCCTCATCACCAACTGATCAGTACTTTCTACTTTATTAAAACTTTGTGATTCACATAGAATGCTTGGGGAGCCTCATTCACCAGCCCTCCTGTTATATGCTTGTCAGGTGACTGGCTCATCCCAGTGCACAAGATTTATAAGAATCTAAAACTGGAACCTAAATTGGCCATAAATACTGATTTCTTCCTCCTTTACAAATCCCATAATTCCTCCCTAATACCCCATCGCCATTTTTACACATATTTTCAGTGACAAATAGCAATGCACATTTCTTATGTGTCATCACAGTTCAAAAAGATTTTCACATACTTTCCTCATCCGATACCTTCAATGTCCCCAAAGAGTTATCTGAGAGGCATTATTTGACTATATTTACAGAAGAGGAAATAGTATCCATAATTTGCTTAAGTTCATGTTGTTAGCAAATGATAGAAATAACCCCAGAAATCAGAACCTCAAGTTATTTTTCTTATCTAAAATATACTTCATCAGGATGCTTGGGTGGCTCAGTCAATGAGCTTAGGTCATGATCCCAGGGTCCCGGGATCAAGTCCCATATCACGCTCCTTGCTCAGTGGGGAGTCTGCTTCTCCCTCTGCCTACCTCTCCTCTTCCTTGTGTGTGTTCTCTCTTGAGCGTGCTCTCTCTTGCAAATAAATAAATAAAATCTTTAAAAAATAACATAAACTATACTTCTTGGATTTAGAGAATCCATAGACTGCCTGAGTGAGGGAACAGCTGGGAATGTCAGTTGCAGAGAAACTTTACTCCGTGGAGGCTTGTTTGTCCTTGCTGTTGTAGGTGGAACAGCTCTCTAGCTCTCCAATAAACTTAAGGTAGAGGGATTCCTAGTCCAACAGCTGAAAGATGCTTGGCTCCTGGAGCACACTAAAATAATATTCTCCCTGTATAAGTAAGCATAGCTTCTCTGTGTAGATTAAGTCTTGTTTATACTCAATGTATAAACTCATTACAAAAGAGTCTTGAACTCTCTAAAAAGCCATTTCCGTCAGCAAAGAACGTTTGTCTAGGTGTCAGCATGTCTGAGCAGAGGGAAATAACGACTCCGTATGTGTCCTCCAGAGCATCTCCGGGAACATCACAGGGCAAGGAGCAGGACCTTGACAGATGCAAAGGAATGGACTCACATGGATATCCCAAGCCAGCTCCATTTTGCATGAAATAGAGTCCTGGGGATCAAAGTGGGCAGAAAACAATCATCTCTCTATTTACTTCTTTTTGTTTGGCTTTCCTGTGTGCTCTCACTTTCAGCGAGAAACTAGTAGGGAAAAGAAACAGGACACATTCTGCCTCATCAACAGTGTTCAGTGTACATAGTGAAAGCACACCGGATACAATACTGCAGCTTAATTAAAAAGCTTTTACAGAACACTCTGAAATTCCTATGGAAAGTCGTGACTGTGGCACAGCCAGTTCTCTTAGAAAGCTTTTAACGGAAGGAGATAGGCTTCTATACAGTGAGTAAGGTGGTTGTCATTGTTCTGCCTTTGTTGACAGATTGGGGTCTCTCCTCAGTAAAAATGTACAAGACTCTTAGTGTACCACCTCTGTGAATTATTACCAAATCTCACAGGCCTTTCTTTTCCTTTTCTTTTTTTTTAAATTTAACTTAATTTTTTTTCAGTGTTCCAATATTCATTTTTTTATGCACCACACCCAGTGTTCCTATTTATTTACTCAACAGAGAGAGAAACCATGTGCACAAGCAGGGGGAGCAGCAGGCAGAGGGAGAGGGAAAAGCAGGCTCCCTGTTAAGCAGTGAGCTGGCCACCTGGCTTGATTCCAGGACACCAGGGTCATGACCTGAGCCCAAGGTAGATAGATGCTTAATTGAATGAGCCACCCAGGTTCCCCTCATAGGCCTTTCTTTATCTGTTTTTAATGCTTTATTTTTGTTTGGCAAAATATATGTGAAAACGTATGAAGCCATGTAGCCTGTATTTTTGATCTGGATTCAAATTTCAACTCCTTTCCTTTCTACTTGTAAAATTTCAGCTACTTGTTTAACCTTCTCAGCTTCGGTTTACTGATCTCTGAAGAAGCATGGCTGGCGTACCTACCTCACAGGGCTACCGTGAGTATTCCGTGAAATGAGCTCTGTAAACTACTTACCATGCTGAGATAGAGTTCCTTTGTCAGTGTTATCATTCCTTTTATTTACATTCATCTCGTGGTTATTCTGCGATCTTTCGGGAACTCAGCAGGAGGTCAATGCTGACTCTTCACTTAGACCACAGCTACCCACTGTTGTCATTGACTTCTGGGGACCTGTGTGCTCGCATGTCCAGAAGATGCTAACTGTGACACAGACTCCTAAAAGATCAACAAAAGTTTGTTGTGTTTTTTTTACCTTTCAAATTCACTGCTACGAAGGGCTTCACGAAAAGGGACAGGCATTTGCACTTTGATTCATTATTTCTGAATTCGACTCAAGAATTCTAGGGAAGTGCAAAGACTGAAAAGACAAATATTGGAATCAACTTGTATTTCCTTTTGTTTACTACCCTTTCCACTCCCTCCAGCCATCAAGGGAAGGCAGAAAGGAGAGCCGTCTGCAGATCAATCTGACGGGCAGAGGTGTGGTTTCCTAGCTCTTGCTGTATCCTGGGCAACACGTTTCCCGTTCTTCTAGCCAGTCCGGCCAAAATAAGAGGGGGCGAGAACCTGCCTCCGCATTGGGCAGGAGGCTGTACCGGGGCTGTCTCTGAATCCTGACAAGTTAAATCACTGCCAGGGAAAGGACACTTATTGAATTTATGGGACTTCTGTAATTAGTTGAAATTGTTTTACTATGTTCACTTATTAAATTTATCATATATAAGCCATGATCCTATTACATTTAAGTACTACTGTAAATAGCACAGCCGTTAATTTTAAACTCGGGTATATTGTTTTATTGCTGAGTTCTCTCTGTTTGCCATATTCAAAGATACTTTTATAATTTATTCAGTTAAATATTTTGTTTATTCGAAATCAAATCTAATAAAAATTTCTGACTTGTTCAGTCAAAATATTGATTCAATGCCAATGTGGACTCAGCAAAAGGAAAGACTCATAATTATCGAGATGGGCCTCTTTTTGGACTGTGATATCCATAAGGTGCGGTTCTCCAATAAACACCTGTTATTTTGGTAGAGGAAATGGCATTTTATTAGTTTCATTAAACCATTGGAACACTACTTATTAAAAAATTAACCATGAATTTTATGAAATAATCCATAAGCATAAGTAATATGGAAGGTTCAGATTTATCCACATGTGCCAATTTGGTCCTTTTGTTTTTTGTATTTTGGCAAAGATAAATTAATGTGATTTGCTAAAATAATAAAAAAAATTGACCTGCCCTTTTATCTTCCCAATAATATTTTTTAAATTAAGTGTTCAATAGATACATACATTTTATACTTAAATAAACTGTCTCACCTTCACCCATTTGGTGTAGCACAACGTTAAGTAGCACCATATTCAAGGTTAGATAGGGCTACTGTCCCATTTTTGTACTCCAGAGTCCACTTAGTCTTTGCATGGCTTTGTGTATGAAGTTAAATTCTCTACACCTCATTCATCTCATCTGTCTAAGGGGATCCTACCAAAATAGGATTGTTGTGAAGAGAAGACAGGATAAATGCAGTAAATAATTCAGTACCGAGCTTGGTACATAGTGATTAGTCAAAAATATGAACTGTTGTCATTAAATGTGTAAGCATTTACTAGTGAGTATATATCAGGAGTGGTTGTTCTCATCTGAATATTCTCATAGAAACCAAAGTTCCACCAGTAGGTAATTTCTTGGGGAGTCATTAAACACCAATTGCTCTAAAAATGTGCTAAAGGATCATATTGGTGCCATGTGGTTTTGTTCTTGATTTTGAAAGCTGTTTCATTAAAGGGGGAGGAGAATGAGAGAGAGAGAGAGAACAGAAAGATGAGAAAGATGGGAAAAAAGAGAAGCATTTTCTGTTCCTTCTTGGATATAATGTTAATTTTGGAGAACAGTTTGAAAGATGGGAAACCTTCTTTGCTGTCCTTGTACATTGACTTTTCGTGAAAGTTCACAAAGCAAGATTTTCAGATCTGTACCATGGACCTTCTCTAAAAAAAAAAATCTTAGATTTTTCACAGTAATTCTATTACAGTAGTAGAAACATCAGGGAGCAATAAAATAGAGAAGTAAGAAGGCTTGTTTATTTATTCCTTGCTTGTACTTATTTCTAACCTGAGTGTTGCTTTTACATGGCATGTTTTTACATTGGAGACTTTCTGTACTTACATTTATAAAGTTGTATGCACAATGTGTATTTGTGTGTGTTTTATATTTCAAGAGTGTTGCAAGGCCCTTATAAGAAAGGTATCCTGAAGTCATTTTTATCAATAAAGGTTATAATAAAGCTATCTGGAATATACTTAAATGGAGAAAATATATTCGCTAAGGTGGATATTGGATAATTTTTATAAAAATTTCATGGGAAGTTTTTCCTCTATTAATCTGCTGGCGCACAAAGGATAAAAACCAGTGACTTACAAATTGAATGTAGAGAGGAATCCATGCAAAATGAGAATAGAAGTTGCAGACCTGGATAGTAGCCCTATACATAGGGAGTTAGTGCTGTCCTGAAATGTTGTCCAGAGCATGATTTTCTCCACATTGAAACCCTTTATCCTTCATTCTGTTTACTGGACTGAATGCATTTTGCCAGGGGCAGGGAAAAAGCCATAAAGAAAACTGATCCTGGTTTAGTTCATGATGTCAATTCCCTGCTCATCACCCAATCTGCTTCCTAATATCCCACCTCTTCTTCCTTAAATGGACACCCTGGGGGTAGACTTCAAAGAGACTGCAAAGGGTTTCCAGAGAAGCTTCTGGAAGAGCCTCCACCCTAATTAGGATGAAGATAATTTCTTGTCCTGGCCCTGTTTTCTTTCCTACCCTCAACCTAGTTCCCATCTGTGTCTTTCCAGAGATCCCAAGAGACTTCTGTCTTTCCCCTACAGCAAATTCTCCTTTACTTCCTATATTCCCAGGAGTGGGGGTGGGTATAACACTCTTGCAGCTGAAATTTACCTAGGAACTGTTCATTTAGAAACAGAAAGAGCAGCAAGTCTATTCTGCTGGTGGGCACCGAAGCTTAGACTTTCTGTTCCCTTGAAGATCATTCATTTGGCCCTAGGAAACATTCCACAAATGCAGACTTGGGGTAATGCATGCCTGAAACTACACTCTTGATTTATAAATCCCATAACACAAAATGCTGTACACAAGGTCATGAAGCAAAAATCCTACATGGACACATAAAATACTCTGGCTTTATTTATTTAAAGAATTAACCTTTCTCTCACAGACAGCTGGAATTTCTATCAGTTCTATTTAACTAAGGTATTTTGTATGTAATTGCCACATTGCCCCACTCAAATAAGAGACACTATCAATTCACTCTGTAGCCTCCAGTTGTTTCTGTCACAAAAATAGGACCCTTGGCTGCTTTTGCTTCATTTTAACAAGTATTTGTTAATTTTTATAATTTGCAGAGTTTAAAGAACAGCAGTTCTGTTTGTGTAAATCACAAGATTTAATTAGAGAAGAGGAATCCAAATGGTGCAAATAAAAGTCTGTGCATAATAAAATATTAATTGCCTTTAAAAATACAATAGCGCTCCAGTATTCTATTACACTCTGGCGGGAAGTGCTACAAGCAGCAGAGCATGGGGCCGCAGCCTGGCTGTGATCATGGCGGCCTTGGAAAGCCTTCGGGGACCCGGAAGGGCTGTGCCAACAACCAACCGCCTTTGTTGCATCATGGATGAGGGTGCCTAAATTCTCACTCTTCTTGGGGTGTGGGACATTTCCCGTGTCCTCATTGTACAGTCTTCTTATCTTTCTTGCCTCTTCCTGCACATTTCTGAAATCTGGTGCTGGGAAGAATTTAATGTCTTAAGGTTTTGCTAGGTAAGAATTGGTTGGAAAAAAGGAAGTAAAGCAAAAGACACAGAGAGGAGGTTTTGTTTAGGTCCTGCCATAGAGGGTTTGCCTTATTCACAGGCCCTGTGACCTTGGGTGCATAGCTTCCCCTCACCAGCCCTCTGAGTCTTCACTTGTATAGTGGAGAAAGGGAAGAGCTCAAGGTCCCTTTGGTGTTTGAATCATTCTAGTATTCTAGTGAGTGTCTTCTTTCATGGTGTTTTCAAGGGAGGGTCAATGTAGAATAAAAATAAACAATATGCTATCTGACAATAAAATGTACTTTCCAAATAGAGTGTGCAATAAATATATGTAAGATCTAAAGTAATACCTTGTAATTTAGCATCATGTTTTATCGTTTCAAAGATCAGTTTCATGTATATTATTTATTTGATTATAGCAATTGTTCTAAGAATCTCATAGGATTAAGTAATATTCTGTGTGAGAGGAACTTGTAAAGTTTAATGCTGAATAAGCATCACTAGTATTATTACTAGAGCCAATAGATTTAGTTTTTTAAGGAAAATGAGCACAGAGAAATGTAAGTTAAAAGCCACCGCCTGGGTGGCTCAGTGGGTTAAAGCCTTTGCTTTCGGCTCAGGTCATGATCTCAGGGTCCTGGGATTGAGCCCCGCATCAGGCTCTCTGCTCAGCAGGGAGCCTGCTTCCTCCCCTCTCTCTCTTTGCCTGCCTCTCTGCCTACTTGTGATCTCTGTCTCTATGTTATACCCTCAGTTTATTTTAACTTATACCACCTGAGCAAACTTTAAGCCTATAGGATGGCCAATGATCACTTGCAATAAATTCCTTCTCATTTTCCCTTGGTATGTGGAGGGTTAAGGGTAGGGGTCTATTCTACCCCACTCTCTACTTGCTCTCCTCAAAGTGGAGCTGACATACATTCTCAGGCTACACTGAGTCCTAAAACTGAGTTGGAGGGTCCAGGCAGAATTCCTCATTTAGGAAAAAGTCTTACCTATCAGAGGTAAAAACAGAGGAAACTCACAACAGCGAAGTGCCCTTCTGTCTTCAAGACGAATGAAAGACAAAGATCACTAAGCATAGGGGGGAATACAAGCAACACAGAAAAGAGAAACAGCACATAATCAGGAAAATTTGCTTCACAGGACACAAATAATTCATAGCACCAGAACTTTTAGAGATTCCTTACTTATATTCTCAGAGATCATGAAGAAGTTATGAAGCTACTTAAAAAGATTAAAAAAAAAAAATGAACCAGCTCTTAAGAGATTAAAATATGAAAGCTGAAATTAAAATAAGCTAATAGAAGTAGAAAATATTAATAGACAATATTCACATAGCATTGGCCTTGTGCAAGCCCTGTTTTATGCACTTTAAATGTATTAAGTTATTTAATCCTCATAGCACTGAGATGGGTATACTTTGACAGTTGAGAAACGTTAGCGCTTAAGTAACACATTTTTCCCAGCCAGTAAATAGCAGAATTGAGATACAAGCCCAAGTAACAAAAAAAAAAAAAAAAAAATTGCTTCCAAAACCAGGCAGTTATGTGGGCAACTCTATTTCTTCCCAAAAGAGAGGGGGTGGGTTAAGGAAAATTTTTGAGAGGGAGAGAGAAACAAAAAGTCATTCACAGGTTAGTAAAAACCAGAGAGGTATCAGACTTCTTTTCAACCCTGCTATGAGCCAGACAGCAATAAGGCACTTAGATCCTGCGATCAGATGATTTTCCATCCAGATTTTATATCAAAGCAAGCAATCAACCCCATGTGAGGGCAGAATAATGGCCTTTTATGACATTCATGAACTGGAAAAATTGATCTCTCCAAAACTTCTCTCAGGAAGTACCTGGGGAGATGTTCCACATGAAGAAGTAAAACAAAAAAAGAGAGGTGTAGCTGGCACATAGGGTCAAGGAAATGTCTGACACAACTCAGGGGACGAAAAGGAAGAAAGGAGCTCCCAGGAGGCTTTATGCAGCAGTCTATGAAATTAAGTAGTTTCGATGGGAGCAGGAAGTAAGAGGCTCTGGATAGTGATGAACAGGAAAAAAAAAAAAGTAAGAAAACAAAAAGTGGAGTTGTTTCAGAAAAAGTGAAAATACGAAGAAGGTATAAAATGTTATAAAATAAAAATCATTTTAGCAGCCCTCAAAATAGTAGAAATGGGTTCAATGTGTTTGAAATATGCACTAAACTGAAAAGTGGCATAATTCTTAGAAACAGAAGGAGTGTAAGAAAGGAGAACACATTGGGTATTGATCTTCAGAACATTCCCTTTACAATAGCCCAGGGGCGATGGCATTGGGCCACAGATCTGAGAGCACCACTGCCTGGGCCAACAGTGGACAAGATACACACAGCCAGAGTCGTGTCCGTACTGATTCTCAAACTTCGAGTCAATCAGCATTCACGGAAGACCTCCATGTGTGTTCAGTGTAGACTGTAAATATGACCTGCATTGATCCATAGCACAAATGTTATGTGTAGTATCATGTGTTATCATAAGAGTTATCAGGTGTAGTGAAAAACAGCATTGGGAGAAGTGGAAGAAAAATTAGAAGTGTTAAAATACTTACCTGACAAAATGGAGAATCAAGAGACACTTTTCAAACTCTCTGAAACTAGCAATGGAGGTTTTAAAGGTAACTAATAGGGGAATTTAAAATAAAACTGATAGGGGTGCCTGGGTGGCTCAGTGGATTAAGCCGCTGCCTTCAGCTCAGGTCATGATCTCAGGGTCCTGGGATCGAGCCCCACATCGGGCTCTCTGCTCAGTGGGGAGCCTGTTTCTCCCTCTCTCTCTCTGCCTGCCTCTCTGCCTACTTGTGACCTCTCTCTGTGTCAAATAAATAAATTAAAAAAATAAAACTGATAATTATCAATCAAAAAGAGAAGAGGTGTACAAACGAATTACAACTTCGTGTATAAGAGGAAGTGTATAGACACATGCTGGTATGGTGTTTACAGAAGTTAGCACTAAAAGAGCTAAGAAGGGGCACCTGGGTGGCTCAGTGGGTTAAAGCCTCTGCCTTCCGCTCAGGTCATGATCCCAGGATGCTGGGATCAAGCCCCATGTCGGGGTCTCTGCTCAGCCCCCATCTCTGCCTGCCTCTCTGCATACTTGTGATCTCTATCTGTCAAATAAATAAATAATATCTTAAAAAAAATAAAAGAGCTAAGAAGGGTATCTTTAAAGAGTTATAGGCAGTGGAACAACAGGTGGTAAGCAAGGTAATAAGGGCATTAATTTTCACCATAAGCTTCTGTACTCTTTGTTACCCTATGCAGGTGTTATTCTGATAAAAGGAAAGATTTTAAATATTATAGTTTTTTTGAGATGATAAGATATGCTAATTCTCATTTTCCAGTTTCCTAAATCTAAGCACTTTTTATGTGTCAATTTGTGATCAGGTGTAAAAATGGAATAGGAAGTGTATTTGCATCAATGTAGTCAGAAGGTCCTATTCCTTTGTGAGCTGGCTCCTGGATCCCATGGATAAATTCCCAAGATAACACGAGATGATGGGGCCACTGTCTTTTTATGACGTGGGTCAGTGTGTTGTCAGTATTGCTTTATAAGAATGACACATAATTCTGTGCATAGTACATTGACTAAAAAGGCAAGTTTTTAATCTTCCCAACAAGTACCAGATATTAAGAAAAGGCTGAAATTTTCCAGTTGAAGGTAATTACTTCCTTTAGTTTTGATGTGTGCTAACATGTGATGTGAAGAGGTTGTGGTAAAATGAATCTTCAGCAAAGAAGTAGGAGACACGGGCCCTGACTGATCACCATGTCATGTTGGACAAGTCTCTCTTCCATTTCTGTGATGCAGTTTTCTCATCCACATTAAAAAGGAAGAGAAGAAGAAAAGAAAGCAGGCAGGAAAAGAAGAGGAGGGGGGGTGGGAAGGAGGAAGAGAAAGAAGAAAGAAGGAAAGTAGGTAGCTAAGAGGGAAAGAGGAATTTGACTGGATTGGCTCCAAAGTCCTGTTATCTTAAGTGAGAAAGAGAGTTTTTTTTTTTTTTTTGAACTGAGATGACTGTGTCAGGGCGGAGATAGGAGGGGAACTTAGAAAACTTGGAGCCAGATGGTTGGGATGTGTATTTCAGTCATGGAGCTTCAGGGAGTAGGGAGTCCCTAAAGGCTTAAGAAGTAGGTGATGGCATTACTAATCAGTTACTAATTACAGTCAAGAGAAACAAAGCAGAGGATGACTGAATGCCTCGGAAATTTTTTAACACATCAAAACTTTATTAAGTTACATGCAAGGAACTTTCCTGAAGCTTTAAATGTTCCAAAAGGCTTATAAGGTATAAGCCCTAACCTAAGACATTTACACCTAGATAAGGAGATAAGGTTCTCTGTAAGATAAACGTACAAGAAACAAATACATTTGCCAAGTATGTTGCAGACAACTTTCACCTGCTGTAACGAGATAAGATTTTACAGTGCATAAAGGAGCTGGAGATGGAGCTTCAGGGAAGCGGAGATGAGAAGGTCCGTGGTGAGGTAAGAGTGGTTAATGAGGTAGAGATCACTGTATTTTATCCTACCTTCAGAACTCCCTGTGAGGTTGACAGAAACTCTATTGATACTTCCTAGAAATTCAGCTTCTCAGCCTCTCTCTTTCATTCTCTCTTTCTCTCTGTCTCTCTCTGTGTCTCTCAAAGAGTCTTCTTGAAACAGTAGACTTAAGTGGGAAGGGACGAGCCTTAACATCATCTGTCAGGGAAAGCTGAGTCACTTTGTTTACCTGAAAAACAATACTAGATTTTTGTACACTAAAAAGTTTTCTCAATCGGAGACCTTAACTGTATGGGGTCTAGAAGAAGTTGGGTTTTCCAAACCCATAACGCTTTTGATCGTTGGCCCTCCATTTTTTTTTTTTTTTTTCCCCTTATCTCATTCTTAAATAGCTTGTTAAACCCAGCAAGAGGGGCCAACACTCTGGCCCTTTCCAAAACCTCTCCCTGACCTATTCATTTAACAGGCAAGGCATGCTTTCAAGTTATCAGAGCAATTTTACCAGATATTTTTTACCTACAGCCAAGATCTATAGTTTTCCGTCTCAGCTATCCGTTTTACCGCCACCTGCTGCCTGATTGCTTTTTTTGCTCTGGCAGCTCTAGCTTCTGGTTACCCTTTCTGTAATACATTTGGCCACACTGGGAATTGCTCCATTCCAACCTCCAGCGGGAATTGTAAGTGATATTTTGGCGTCATTGCTAAATATACTGCACATCCTTTCTACTACACTCCAATAGTTAGAACTGCCACGTGGTCATTCCTAACTACGGGGAGGTTCTCAAGGGAAATCCAGCTGTGTGCCCATGAGGAAAGGAAAAGCCATTCGAGGGTCCAGGTAGTGGTATTTGGCGCAAACGGCGGCAGTGCTGTGATTGGACAGCGCCTGCCACGGATGAAGGGTTTGTGTCACCTGTCTTCCATCTTTGTATTCACTGATGCGATGACAGACACCGGTTAACCCAATATTCATATAGATGTGTAAATTGTTCTTCTGTTTTAATTATACAAGCAGATTAGTTTCTAAGTAGTCTAATTTTCCTTTTTTCTTAATAACCCTCCTTAATAACGCTTTCCAAATAAATTTTGGCTCAACCTGACAGTTTAAAATTTAAAATAGGCACGAAAGCATCTTTCAGTTAAAAAAAAAAAAAAAAAGCCCAGTTTTAGAAGATCCCTCGCTTTAAAATTCTGCTGTCTGTTCTCTAATTCCACAGTGCCCAAATATTTCAGAAGCAATATAATCTTCAGTTTATTTCAAATTTCTAAGCTTTCCCTAGGGCACCTGTCTCTCTATAGGGCATGAATAACTAGGAACTTTGGTCGGATGCTATCCACTTGGTTATAGTTCACAGAGAGGAGAAATTGCCCACGTAGAAGCTGCAGTTCCAATACTCATCCCTGAACATAAAATAACTCAGGCCTCCAGGGTTAATGGTAACATTAGAATCACTTGAGGCTCAGGTAAGAAAATTGTAATTAAAAAGGAAATAGAGTTTGAGATATAGCTGAACTTTATTATATAAAAGTACAGCGTAGCATTTCCTTCCTAACCTTGGAGCTGAGTCTCTGAAGGTGCTGGAGTTTTTGATACCTAAAAAATGCCTTGATGAGGAAGGGGGGGAAGGAGGGGGAGTTAAGTAGACCACTAGCAGAGTTCTGCCCTGAATTCTACCGAATAATTAAAGCCTGCTTGCCGCCTATTTTAAGTTTCCCTATTTTTTGTTTCACCCTTAGCTTGATTTTGCTCACCCCAGTGCCTGGGCAAGGGGCTTCGGGCCTTCGTCCCATGGCAGCTGAGCCATCACCTGGCCGGAACCCTACTGAGTTCTTCCCAATCCCCTCATTTAGGAGTTTAGCCAAGTAGGCAGATTATCCTTAGTTTGGGTTTTCCTTCTGTTTTATGGTCAAAACTAAAATTGCATGGCCTAGGAGCCGTGTTTTCCTATCTCTTCCCTGTGACAGACAGAAAGCACCATCTGATAAAGGTCAGCTTGGAAACACAACTGCCTGTCTGCTCCCAGCATAGGCCGCAGTGCACCCTAACCTTTCCTGCCTACTAATACAATTTAAAATCCAATTAAAACCCTTTGCCTCCTCTTTAGATCCTGAAGGGCTTAGGGACCCAGCCTTCTCAGAAACAGCCCACTGAAGTCATCTTCCCCTTCCTTTTTCCATCCCCACTTGCTCTCAGCAGTTGTTTACTTCTAGGATTCAATTGAAAAGACTTCAACGAAGTCATTTTGGAAACAAAAACCCGAGAGCATAGACCTCTCACTTCCCGTTTATCCACCTGGGTCTTGCTGTAATAATTCACAAGGTCGTGGCACGCAAAGCTCCCTCTCTCAACAGGCTCATTGGCTTGGAATCCAAAGTCTGCCACTGCCTGGTTTTTCCCCACTTGTATTCACATGGTTTAAATGGAGTAGTGCCCGGGGGAACTTGATTTCCCTCTGTTGCATTATACTTCCATGTTTCTCTGATCTCACAGCTACGCCGAGTGCCTAGCAATAGGACAATTTTAATAAACAAGGCGCCATTCTGTCTAGCACGCATGCAGTCGGGAAAGGTAGGGACCTTTGAATTCATCTGCAATTAGTCCCTTTGACAAGAGGACATTTGTTGTCTCGCACCTGCCGCGGGTGCTAAGGTCCTCAGTAGCAGCATGCCCTCACCTGCAAACTCCCTCACAGCCCTGCTTTGCATTTCTCTCTTTGTTGAACTTCCATCCCTCTTGATACCTCAGTTATGCTCCATTCACTGGGCCAGAACCACTTGTTCTTTGTGTTTGTGCACATGGTGTTAAGGGATTAAAACATGGGGAGGTATATTTACCCTTTAGGAAGTGAAGTCTTGGAAGGGTACACTGCTCTGAAGCAGCCCATGACTGTTAATGGTGGTGCGGGGGTTCCTTTCACTCCCATGGTCTGGGAGCTGGAGAATCACAAATGTGGCTCCAACCATTGACTCAGTATCTATTGTGGCAACTGTCCTCTCTGTGCTATTGTTTGATGGCTGATATACAGAGCAATCCCTCTGCAGAAAATTTACATGTATAGAAATTTTGCGAGCACTGAGAGGAGTTTCAAGTCCTCTCAGAGAGTCCACAGGGTTCAGTGAAAATAGAATCTAATCAACCTGTAAAAATTGAAATCCCACATCTATTGCACGACTTGATTTGATTTGAGGTAACTTCTTTTTGATCCCTGAGCAATAAAATGAGTTGACTGTCTCTCAGAACTTTATGTGTGTCTGCTTTTCTCAGCCTTTCCTCTTCATTCTTTGCCTTCTTCTTCTAGGCTTCACTTTCTAAAAGCTTCCTCGTTGCTCTTTGGTCCAGGGATAATCCGTCCTTACTCTGGTGGTACTGGCTTGTCTGCTGACTAAAAACAAAAGAAAACCAGTCCTCATTGCTTCCCTCCTATTTATGATGGACACCTCTTGGCCCAACCCCTTTTTGTGTGTGTGTGTGCGTTCTTTGCCCGAGTTTCATAATTCCCCCCAATTCCCAAGGTTTTATGAGGACTTTGTGAAGAACCATTTCTTAATCAATCAAATTTGAATTAGAGCAATTTCAGAACTCCATGCGGTATTTGGGCAAGAATTCCCTGTGCTCACAACACACCAGGTTGGAGGGAAATTTATGTTTAAGTAAATCTTCTACTAAGGGTTTCAGGATCGGGATGCCTGTAATGGGGAGGATCAACAGTGGTTGGCTGGTTAAGGCAAATAATCAAAGCCACGTAGATTCAGTTTTGAGGAGAGTGTTTTGAAGGGACTTTGTTGTATGGTAATAGTCGAGATGCACCTACAACGGGACAGCGGGCCCTACCTAGGTTGTGATTTGGATGGGGAAGTAACTATTACAGATGTTTTGGGGGGGATACATTTTTTTTCTATAATTTTTACTTCAGAAAACAATGTTTGCCTACATTATGTTAACCCAGCTTTGCAATACTTTGTAAAAACCTGTTGATTCATGAGTTACATTAGCTTCTTCTTCATGAGACAATTTTTCCCCAATATCTTGTTCTACTTCAGCCCCCAAAGCATATGTTTAATTTATATATGACACCATGTTCCTTTATAGATTAATACAAACAGTCCTTCCTTCAGAGAAATGCTAAGGCTGTCCTTAATGCATTAGTTCATCGCAGGGATTAAGAAAAAATTTAGTCAGGAATGTACTACTATAACAGAGAACTCCTCAGAATTTCACTACAGAGTCCAGATACCCATAACTATTCTAAAACCATTGTATGGGAATATTACAGAACATGGTTTAGAGTCACTTTGCTTAGTCAGTACCTGAAGCAAGGGTGTCTTCTGGCCAAGTGTGAGTAGCCAGTTCAGCTGCAAATGAGGAGCGCCTCTGTGAACTGGTCCTGCTTTTCCATTGTCTACTCCTAGAGTCATCTCCCCCCACCCCCCACCCCATCACACCCTCAGTGCTCTGTGTTGTTCGCCTGCTGCGCACTTGCAAGATCCCAACCTGGAATGAGAAATCTGGAGTTCATGTTGACACACCCATTCAACAATAGGGGAGGGATAGGCGTGGGTGCTTTGCCCAGCTCTGGGAGCATTTCTGGAGGAGAAAGATTATTGAAGCCAACAGACTTGACCTGTTGGCCTTCAGTTTCCATCTGCCTTGAAACTCAGGTTCATCCCCCGCCCCCTTTTTTTAAATTGCCCTAACCAGTGGTAGGAACCACAAAGATAATAGTCAAAGCTGGTGTGTGTATGCGTGTGGCCGCTGAGTGTATTTGGGTGTTGTGGTGTGCATATGTGTGTGTCTGGTATTACATTAATAAACAATTCCCCCTTTAGAACTCTAAAACCTAAGATCACTGGGGCCGCTGAGTGGCTCAGTCATTTAAGTGTCTATCTTTGGCTCAGGTCATGTTCCCAGGATCCTGGGATTGAGCCTCAGGTCCTTGGACTCCCTGCTCAGTGGGGAGTCTGCTTCTCCTTCTTCCTCTGTCCCTTTCCTCTCTTTGTGCATGCTCTCTCTCTCTCAAATAAATAAGTAAAATCTTTGAATAAAAAACTAAAAATAAATAAAATCTAACATTACTTGTTTGAGCACTTTTCATTTTTTTCCTAATTCTGTGCTCATATACCCTAGCATACTTCATCTATTCTTCAATATGAGGAAAGAAAATAAGAGGCAATTTCCACATTGCTTATCTCTGCTTTAATTACAAC
Organism: Meles meles; assembly: GCF_922984935.1. Lineage (NCBI taxonomy): Eukaryota > Metazoa > Chordata > Mammalia > Carnivora > Mustelidae > Meles > Meles meles. The sequence continues at coordinate 150,123,556 of NC_060066.1, read as the reverse complement.
ATATTGCATGGGAGACATTATTTTCAAATGATTTCCTTTTCTCTCAGTCCTGACTGTTTCTCATCCCACAGCAAATATTTGCTTAAATGCTGTAAGCCATCTGTAGTTTATAAAACACCTTTAAGCTATTGTTTTAAAGTTTCATACCTTTTAATGTTTTCCTATTTATTTCCTGCTGATACCAACATACACCCTGCCAAAACCAATCTTTGGTGGATACTAACATATTCATATCGAACATTTGATCCAGAAAGTTTGCAGATAATAAGCAGAGTGAACATCTGTGAGGGCTAGATATTTTTTAATATTTATGGAGAGTTCACTTCTGTGTTGTAACCCTTATGATGAGTTCAGTTATCCAAGACACTGTACAGTGTGAGTCCTTGCAGTGGATTGCATAGTGGGAGAGGTTTGAGGATTGAGGACTACACTGTTTATTAATTGGGATTTCAACTGTGTAAGAGAATATTACTTGTAAGAGCACCATGAAAGGTATCTTTGGGAAGGAGTTGATCTCATACATTTTAAAATGGTACATGCCAAATGCATTATGGAAAAATGTTTCTATTTTAGAGAGAAATGGCCAAAAATAAAGCAAATTTATTTTTAGTAGTAAGGCAATTAATGTTTTTTGGTTTTGTTTTTGTTTTGACTATGAAAAAGATGTCTTGATGCCTGGCTAACTCCGTGGAAAAAAGAAAAGCAAATGATAACTGCGGAATTAGAACAATATCTCATTAGTGTATTCCACTCTTTGTGAAGTGTTAGTGCCTGGAAACAATTAGTCACAGGTTCAAGATTCATACCAATGCATTTTATGGCCAGGAAACTGGTCCAAGGTTTTGCCTTTTTTTTTTTTTTTCAAGAAAGTATTTTAATACATTCCCTACCCCCTCTCTGAGGCAGTTCCCCATAAAATCAGATAAGGTGAACTGGCTGCCACAGTAAGAAGGTAAAATGATACACGTGGTTCTGATCTGGTAAATAAATTAGCAATAAAATTTAGATTCAGAGATCTGAAGAGTAGTTTTAGAGATCATGGGGTTTATCCATTTGTTAAACTAAGCCCTGAATAAATTAAAATCAAAATGAAACAATAATAACAACAAAAACAAAACCCCCTAAATGGCCCAAATGGGTAGAAATATTAACCTGCAGTGACTCTCCCAGCTTATGAGCTCCTGCTTAGGAATCTCCATTTGTCTCATGCACATTACTATTGCTGAGAAAGCCTATCCCCACGTTGTTTAAATTTGTTGGCAAAATCATGGTGTGCCAGAGAGCGCTATTTGTAGGAAGAGGGGCTTCAGGCTTTTTATTCTCCTACTCTCTTCTAGTCTCTTTTTCTGCTTTGCAATTTCCATTCAGATTTTGAAATGAATACTGAAGATAATTTATCTTGGAGTAGAAGAAGCACCCTTCTCCTCTTACCTAGTAACAGCTGGAAAATAATTGAAGAAGGAATCAGAAGATTGGCAGAGCACCATTATTTTGTTTTGTGTTGTTTGAAGCTGCCTGCATATATAAATTTGATCAATTATTAATTGATCAGAATGAGGCTATCAATTTCCATTGCAAATTTCACTTTGTGCCCCACAGGGAAAAGAAAAAAAAATACAGATTACCTTTTGTTGAATTTGGAGGTAATGATCTTGCTAAAAGTATTAATGAAATATAGATCTCTCAAATTCCTCAGCATAGGAGTGTGGTGTGGTCCAAAAAATTCTGCATCACTATATATCTGATAAGCAAATAAGTATCTCATTTCATGGGACTATATGGTTTTCACCGAGATGAAAAATAATGTAAGACCTTATGTGCGGGCTTGATATAAACAAGAGGTGCAAAGAATAGATCTGTAGAATAAAGAAATCATCTGGATGAATAAAAATCAGGCTGTTACAATCTGTAATGTGATCAAGTAGTTCAAGGCTGTCTGTGGATCTAAGAAGCAGTGACCTATGCCCCCTCATTGTCAACAGCCCCAGAATGCCTGACCCATGCTTGCTATGTAGTAAACTGTTGTTGTAGTAATTAGCTGATTAGCTAATCTGTTATTCACTAGGAAGAAGGCTGTTGGGGCACGTGGGTGGCTCAGTCAGTTAAGCAGTTAAGCATCTGCCTTCAGCTCAAGTCATGATCCTAGGTCCTGGGATGGAGCCCTGCATCAGGCTTCCTGCTCAGTGGGGAGCCTACTCCTGTCCCTTTCTCTCCCCCTACCTCCAGTCATGCTCCCTTGCTCTCTCTCCTTCTCTCTTGCTCTGCACTCTCTTTCTCTCAAATAAATAAATTTTTTAAAAAAGAGGCTGTTTTTCTCTTCTTTTCTGAATAATCTGTATGCATCAAATAAAATAATTAAAGTGGGTGTGGTTGAGTGATTTGGTGATAAGACCCCTGGTAATTCAAACAAATCAATAAATCTAGAGAAGAAGGTAAGGCGGGTTCTCATCTAGCTGAGAGAAATTGAGTATGGAAGACCATCTTTCAGGTATGTAATGCTTCCCTGAAGCTTGTGTAGTATAAACGAAAGTTTTTTAACTGACTTGTTTTCCTACTCACTTGACTCTTCAAAATTGGTTTAATAATAATTTTACATGCTGCTTTCTATCTATTCAGGACAACACAGGGCAGACTATTATTTCACATATAATGGAAGTCTGCAAAGGTAAAATGCTAAATGTAATTGGGCTATGTACTTGAGCTTTATACTTCTCTTGAATGAAACACCAGCATCCCTCAAGACTTGCTGACAGACGTTATCTATAACGTCTTATGCAAACCTCTGTTAACTCGGGCCGTGAAGACATGAAAGAGTTTATAGAAAAAAAAATTTCAGGAGTAGTGGCATTATTTCCCTTCTACTATGAATCTTTACAATTCTAACTCAGATGTTTGAAAAATGCATTCTTCATTTCTTTCTTCATTTAACCTTAATCCAGGGGGTGTAATGCAGACTTCTGCAGTGATGCGTTATGGGGGTACATATTAACATATTATTGTATCAGAACAGTGATATAGGCAGGGGGGCAAATGACATAAACTTGTCACGATCCCTCACCTAGGTCTTTCCTTCCAGGCCTTACCCCCTCACCACGCTGCTGCTGTATTATTCTGATAAGCGTAACTCCGCAGCCTGGTGGCCCCAGGACGTAAGGCTTTCTGAGGTCTAGGCAAATATTGACATACAGATAAACCACGGATGCAAGCAGTTATCAAATGTTACAGTTTGGAGAGGGATCTGATTATGTCGTTTCCCAACTTCCCTGATTCTTTGCGGAGCTATTCCAGTTCCATTCCCTTACTTGGGCTTCTTTAGATTTGTAAAAATTAGTTGAATTCAATAAATTTTTGATGAATGCCTTCTGTGGGTCAAGCACTAAACTTTGAGAATGGATAATGGACGTTTCTGCCCATGGCGAATTTACCATCTATTATCCTTTAAAAAATACCGAATTAACAGGTGTGCTTTTTGCTTCCCTCACGCCAAGGCCTACTGCCAACTGCTGCTTATCAGCACACCTGCACGACCCTTACCCAGCTTTGAGAAAAGTGAAACACCCCTCGCAGACTTATCTCTCTCACAAGTGAGAAAATAACTTGCCGAGCCCAAGATGTTTATTTGTGGAGGAAAGAATATTCCTATGGATCTAATTTACAAACGAGTGTTTCAGGATCATGACTTAAATCACCTTACCTCTACCTTCATTTGGGTTATTTATCTGCCCCATAGGCATTTGGGTTTGTGATTATATATCTGTTGTTTACTGGCTACTTCTAACTTCTGCACTCAGTCCTGCCACAGATGGTTTATAATCTTTGATAACTTCTTTCTTTACCCTTTGTCTACTTTTTTCTTTCCTGTCTCTTCTGTTTTTTTTTTTTTTCTTTCAACTATTTTGGTTTTCTTTTGAAAGGGCTGAATTTTCAAAGATCCCATTAAGCAATAAGAGTATTTCTTTTCTTGGCAGACAAATTAATGGTAGCATTTCACTATAATCCCTTTGATTCTGTAATTGTCATTTGTTTACAACATATTTGTCAGTAGTGATTGGGTTGTGGCTAAGTACTATAAAAAATAATCCTTTTGTCTTGTTCATTTATTTGAACTCTTCCATTCAAGCAAAGATCATATCATGAAGTGAGACAATCACATTTTATATTCCACCCAATGAAATAGTCATAGGTGTAACTATTCCATATATGAAAGTGAATATTTTTGTAAATGAATTAGCTTACGCTTTTAGTTTATCATTTTTGTCCGAGCATGTTTCATCTTCCTCTAGATCTCCATATTATAAAGATCCCAAGACAGCTATTGTCCTGAGTCTTTACAGAGGCTATCTGACCCTGCCACATAGGAGAAGCTAGAAAGGACTACTTATAGACACATTCAGAACATCTATTTACTCAGTGACAAGAAAACATACAATTAGCTTTAAAGGGAAGCCGCAACGCAACAGCACATTTCGGAGGACAAAGCCCTCATGACATTTTCTGTCCTTGGCTGAATGCAAACTTAAACACCCACACTTACACCAAAATAGCTGTCTATAAAATGCCATCTGTGAAGCTGGATGTTTTGGGGGCGGGGGAGGTGGAGAGAAATAATGCAAGGTAAACCGACACGGGGCAGACATCAGCAAAAGCGGGAACATTCAGAAAAACAAACCTCATCCGCGAGTCCTGCGGTACAAACAGCAATGATGTTAAAAATTGCCCAAAGAAAACATAAAGACATCTTTCTACGGACACAGAACAAAAGTGTCTTCAACTAAATGTATTTCTGTAGTGTCTGAAAAGGCAAAGCTGTTTAGTATTGCTGTAATTATCACAAGCACAATTTTCCTGGGAGTGAGAAGGTTGTTTTTGTTTTCTTAGGTTATTGTGAAGTGCACATTAGTGAGTAAAGATAGTCCCTTTAGGTAAACACCAATCTCATCTCATGTGTGTAAACATAGATTTAGGCATTTTAAAAAGTTTGTTTATTTTCCAGTTAAATAGGGAGTTTGTTGTTTCTCTTAGAGCAGAGTGAAGAGAAGTATGCATTCAGAGTATGAATCAGGAGTATGGGGAGGTTTGGGATAAATAGAATGGGTAGCATGGAAATACTCCTTTTGTAGGATCTATGTAGCGTGAGCTTCTGAAAAATATCCCAGTTCTGAATTGGACTAGAAGTGCCATGGTTCTCTCTTTACTCTCACAAAACAAAAACACACAACAACAACAAAACGCAAACAAAACAAAACAAAAAAAACATGCTAAATTTGAACTCTGGCTTTAAGATTTTTATTCCTTACACGTTAAAAAACAAAAAAAAAGAGCAACATTGATATTGCATTAGCAGTGGGGCTCAACCCTGGAAGAGGTGCATACTTAGAATCAATCCATCTAACTTATTTATATTCAAAAGTAGTGAGTACAGAAGTTCATTACAATTATTCTGAATCAAAAGGTCATGACCTGCAATACTAGGGCTACATCTTGTGGGAATAAGATCAGAAGAAAGCAAAGACAGGGAGAGCTCTTTATGACAGAATATGGTATATGAACCCAAAAGGAAAAAATGAAGAATGAAAGGGGAATTGTAAGTGGTTTTTTTTTTTTAATGTTAAAAAAAATGTTATAAAAGATTTTAGCAATGAGACCAGGGGTGTAAAAGAATTGAAATATGGTGCTGAAATCATGGAAGACGAACTTTTAGATGAAAAGAACCTAGAGTCGAAAATAAAAATAAAATTCTCACTTTCTGTCCTTGGCATGCCTTTGAAATTCAGAGCACTATTCTGGTAGACAAGAATATTAACAATTGGAATGCAAACTGAGTTGGTATAATAAGAAATATCAAAACTCTCATTTTAGTAATCAGAGTCTGAGTCACAGAGGACAGCCCTGCTTGAAGCCCATTAACACATCATAATAACAACCACCTGATGTAATGAAAACAAATGAATTCCAAAGAAATAGAAAATATAAGATTGGGTCATTATCGCACCAGCTAATGAGGAACAGACTTTACCTGTTGTCTTGGCTTCCAAGGAAATTTTTCAGTCCACTGAGGGCATTTTACACCAGGAAATATTTCATTCTGTTTTGGAATTTCTCCTTGGAACATGTTACAGAACTATTTTCTTGCCTTCAGCCTTCTTGTTTTAGTTTAGCTAAGCTGAAATCCCTGTCTGTTGCTCATTATTTTATTTGTAATTTTGCAGAAAATGAGGAGGTGAGAGAGCTGGGACAGAAAGGGGGAGAGATTGAAATGTTAGTGTTCTAACTCAGAATGCCCTGGTGATCCCCGGACAAAGCCAACACTGAAAGAGTCCTTCTCACTTTTATTTGTCACATTCCAATGCTTTATTTACAGTTTAGTCATTGCTTCTGACAACCGTTCCTGGTACGGTGAAAGGAATGAGCACAGCTTTGGAATTTATGTGACTTTTGCTAACTCAGGATTCTAATCCATAATACATGTTGAATAATAATAATTCATGCACTAATTCCCTATCTGTTATGGGGATGAAATTGTGTGTCTTCCTATACATTTCTGCCCAGCTACCAAAACCCTAGGTATCTTAAAGCAGTTCACACATGAACCGCATCAAAGGCCTCCTACCTTCTCTCCTTACTTCCTTCTTTTTTCAATCCAGCCCACCCTCCACACTATGCTGGAGACATCTTCCTCATATTGTAAATTTAGAGCTTGTTTTTGTTATTTTTTATTTATTTCTTTTTTTCTTTTTTTCTCTTCTGATCCATTACCTAACCATTTCTTAGCTAAGGGAAAATTCTCACATGGATTACATGTCTCTATTGTTTTTTAGACTGGATATAGGCAAACTCGGCTACAAGTAATGAATACTTCTTCTCACCTGATTGCAATTCCACTCTTTCTTCAGTAGATTTAATTCTGTTTTAGCATCCTCAGTGCCTAGGTTAATACCTTGAGCCTAGTAGATGCTTAACAGTTAGGATAATAAATTAATAAAAGTCATATAGAAATTCTAAAATGCTATATGAATATTAGCTGTCTTTTTTTTTTTTTTTAAAGATTTTAGTTATTTATTTGACAGACAGAGATCACAAGTAGGCAGAGAGGCAGGCAGAGAGAGAGAGGAAAGCAGCTTCCTTACTGAGTAGAGAGTCAGATGCGGGGCTCGATCCCAGGACCTTGGGATCATGACCTGAGCCAAAGGCAGAGGCTTTAACCCACTGAGCCACCCAGGCACCCCTGAATGTTAGCTGTTTTATGCAACTATCAGATCCTCTTTTGGTTCCTTGCTGTTGTTATCCAATGCTGACACCCTGGAATGTTGCAAGCACATACTTCTGAATAGATATGGATTCGAATTTGAATTCCCCCACTTATTAAGTTTATGTCCTTGGACAAGTTATGGAACCTCTCTCAAACTTGGTTTTCTGAGCTATAAAATGGAGACAATAATACCTACCTAACAAGGTAATAATGCCCACCACCTCATAAGAATGCTGTCAGAACTCGGTGTGTAGTATCTAGTGTCGTATCTGACTCACAGTAGACACTTAATCCAACTTCTTGTCTAACTAATTTTGTCTGTGGACAAATCTGGGGGAACCATGAAATTTTTTTTTCACATGGCTTGCTAAGTTTATGTCATGCATTCCATTGTATGGCTATATTCTGAACGAACCTTAGCTGTAACCAAATTATATATGAAGGCAACAGCACAGTGAGATTTAAAGCTATATAACAGAGATGCCAACCTGCTCAAAACATGCCCCATTGGCTTACCATGATGTCAAAAAAAAAAAGAAAAAAAAGAAAGAAAGAAAGAAAAATTCCACAGTTGCCTGCCTACAAGTCTTTTTGTTTTGCAAATACACTCAAGAATGTAAATTATTGAACTGTTATTGAAATGTTAATGTTAAGAAATAATGCAAAATAATCTCAGAGTTGGAAGATAACCCTAAATATAGGTGGACCATATAACCTCCTTTGCTTAAGATAGTTTCAGTTTGTACCTATTTTTTTTTTGGCACAACTGTTAATGGTACTCCTTTTCACTCTGATCTGGGTTTGAAAGATAAATTTATGATCACCTTACCTAAAGATATTTGTCCGATCTCTATCTCATGCTTGAGATATTTCTGTTATGTCCCTTTCATGTGGCTATCAGTTGGTTTAAACTATTTTTCTGACGAGGAACTTACTACCTCTTGAGGCAGCCAAATATGCTGTGGTTTGGTTCTGATAGATCTTCCTTAAAATAAACCAAATTAGGTCTAGTTTTTTGCTTCCACCCACTGGTTCTCACTATGCCCTAGGGTTATACAGAACAAGTGTAATGCTTCTCCCACATGACAGCCCTTCAAATATTTGAAGACAGCAATCATGTCCTGCCCGAGGGTGTTCATTTCTTGGTTATGCGTCCTCACTGCTTAGTTCGATTTTTGCCCATATAACTTAACAAAGAATTTTATAACTATTCTGATTGTTCTCTGAATGCATTACAGTTTATCTTTATCCCTATCTAACTGAATTGCCCAGAACACAACAACATAATACAACTGTGGACTGACAAATACCAAGAAAAACAAGACTGGGACCTTTCTCTTCAGGTACTTTGCTTCTAGTAACAAAACCAAAAATTTAGTAGTTGTTCTGCTCACCACCTTAAACTGTTTTGTTTTGTTTTCCCCAGAACTTATTTTCTAAAAACAAAGGCATGTTCCCCTCATTCCAGTGTTTGTGCCATTGCATTTCCATATTCAGACTGCAACATGAAGAGCAACCTCCAAAGAAACAGAGCATAGAGCAAACACAATTGTTTAGGAGAGAATATTGTCACTTTAGGTTGTTATCCAGGAAGGGAAGGTCTGGATGTTGTCTTCAAGGACTGGAGTGTAGTAGAAGAACCAAAGCCAAGACAGTACAGGAATCTTGATGTGGGAGACATTATTAACACAGTAATACTTCTGATATCTTCCCTTTCCAGGGCTAATGGAAGATTAAATTTCACAACTCCCTATGCCATTAAGCGGGGTCAAATGATTAGTGATGGTCAATGGGTTTTGACAGCAGTGATGAATATCAGGTATAAGTTGGTGGACCAAAGCGGAGGTGTATAACTTTCCATGCTTCCTTATGGTGCCAAGGATAATTCTGAAGCTACATTTTAAAGAGAAGTATTAGAATATTAACATAGCCTGAACACTTAACTACCACTTGGGGAGAGCTCCCATGGAGTATCATCAATTTTTATAGTTTCTAAGGCCTACACTGACTGTGTACTTTACAGGGGAGTCTGAGTCTATAAACATTGAAGAACCAGTTAAGAAATGATTCTTCACTTCCATTTAATAATCACTTACTATAGGATAAGCACCGTGCTGAGAACTAGATTTTCTCAATCTGTCTTTCCAATGGTCCCATGAGTAAGTATGGCCTTTAATGTACAGATAAAGAATAGAGAAGAAGTTACTTCTCAAGGTGTTAGTTAGTTTTTGTTTGTTTGTTTAAGATTTTATTTATTTGAGAGAGAGAGAGAGAACACAGATGCAGGGAGGGCAGATGGAGGAGCAGACTGCCTGCCGAGTATGGAGCCTGCCACAGGGCTCAATCCCAAGGACCCCAAAATCATGGTCTGAGCCAAAGTGAGTTCCTTAACTGACTGAGTCGCCCAGGTGTCCCGTTGTTTAGTTTTTTTGGCTTCAAGATTTTAGATTTTTATGGCTTCAAGTCTGTGTTCTTGCTACTTTACTAGGCTTCTATTACTGTGCCTATCGAGGTATTTAATTTTGGTGTACCTGTTGTCAAGTGAAAAATTATTATTCTAAGTTTAAAAGAAAATATTTTAATAATTCATTCAACTATTCAGCCTTTCTTTCAATAAGATTTTATTGAGCAAAGATATTCAACCAAGTACAGGTGTTAGTTATTAAAATGATTAAGACAGGCCTCTGGCCTCCCAATTCTCTCCTTACTCCCTTTTTCTTGCTTTTTATTACAAGAGAATTCTTCCCTATACTTAAAAATTTCCTTCCAGTGAAAAAAGTTCAATTGGTGTAAGTCTGGGTCTCTAATGTTTTACTTGCTATGCCTCTGGGGAGGGGGAATGATGTTGCTGATTAGTCAACTTAGAAAAATTAGCTAAAAGTTCAGACTAATTCCACCTTCCTTCTTTCGAGGGGATCTGACTTCTGTGAGCTCAGTTTCTTCTCTGCTGTTCTTTCCTGAATTTCTCTTCTGTGAAAATTTCCCTTCTTTGAAAAATGAAGGCCTGCTCCAGACAATATTGCCAGAGTTAGCAAATCACTCTAATTTTGGAGATCAGTGACCAAGTCCAGTTGGCATTCACATTAGTCAAACTTCTTCAACATAATGTCTACCAATACTAAAAGTGGTGTATTTGCCTTTCTATTAGTTTCCTGTTAATGTGTAACAAATCACTACAAACACAGAGATGGAAAACACATATATTCATTCTCTTATGGTTTTTGTAAGTGAGACGTCTGCTTAGGATCTCACCAAAATCCAGATGTTGGCCTGTGTCATGGTTCTCATCTATGATTAGAGTGCTCACTCCTGCTAACTGTTTGTAGGGAAAATTTATTTCCTTGCTGCTGTAGGACTGAGGGCCCTGTTTCCTTGCTGGCTTTCTACTGGGTGCTGCTCTCAGCTCATACAGGCCGTCTGCACTCCTTGACATATGACCTCCTCTATCCAAGCCAGGAATGGCAAATCAAATCCTTCTTCTACTTTGAATGTCTGACTTCCGTGGCCAGCCAGAACTTTTTGCTTTCACAGGACTCATTTTATTATGTCAGGCCTCCTAGATAATCTTTCTATTTTAAGGTCAACTGGGCCATATTACAAAACCTAGTCATGGGAGTAAAATCCATCATATTCACAGTCCCAGAAATTATGCAGTACATGTACACTACGGGAGAAGAGTACAGGAGATCTTACTGGCCATGTTAGAATTCTGCCCACTAAAGCCTCCATCTTGATTTTTCATTTTATCTGTCCAATTGTCAAGAATTGATAGAAGAGGGATAAATATGTTTTTCAGAGACCTTTCAATGTTTTCAATAGTTTCTTCCTTCCCTTATGTCAGGGGTGTGTGTGTGTGTGTGTGTGTGTGTGTGTGTGTGTGTGTGTGTGATTTTTTGACTGTAGAAAACAAAAGATAAGAGAAATTGGGAACACATATATGAGTACTAAAGCAAGGGGTAGGAGTGGAGAGAATAGGAGGAGAATCACAGAGCAATTTTTTTTTTTTCCCAGAGTGTCAGCCTTCTCCTATCTTTCTTTTTGGCATTAGAATCAAGTGATCATCCAAGAAGCATTAGCTAGTGTATCTGGCTCTTCCTGTAATACTGGAGACTCTGTTCACTCTTGCTTATTAGATTCCTTACCACAATGTTTACTGTGACTCTTTTCACTCAGAATCTGCCTTCAAGAAATTGTTCAGAGTTTTCTATGAATTAAATTCCTGAGATTTAAGGAACTTGTGAATGAATCCTTTCATATTATCTCTATATTTATTATACTGAAAGTTCCTGACTTAAAAGAAAGTACACTAAGTTATGTACAAGCTTATGACTTTAGATCCGGTGGGTTAGTTAAGGAAAGACCATGATTTTTTCACTGACAGGATCCATAATAGTTGGCTAGAACTCCTCAAGAACAAGCCTCCAAGAATCTCTAGGATCTTCTTAGTAAAGTCTTATTTTGCATATAGAAAAAGTTGCAAAATACCTGTGACTAGCCAGAAGTAAGACAGGACAATGATGAATCAAAATATATTTTGTTTGGTAATGACTATTCTGTTCACTGGAAGAAAGCAGCAATTTAATAATTGAATTGAATATGAATACTAAGTTGTTATATAAGATGCTTACAATGAAGTTTAAATAAGAATGGAATCATCTTTACTTATGACATGCAAGCTATCCATTCACCTAAAGTTGTATGACCAATGAAGTACTATCTAAAGATATTCACATCTATTTAAGGTTCGTGTTGCTGGTTGGAGAACGATTTGATAGTCAACATGATTTTTCTCTATCATTTAAGCCCATGGTATAATAAATGACGACATTAAATGATCAAAATATATGATTTTTCTCTACAAACATTCATATAAGAAAAATTGAATGATACTGGGAGATCAACTGGAAATATACCAATGGAACTCATAACAATTTCAGACACCTGCTTCAGGGCTAGTGAAGCAGCAGCACCCATGACAACTGAACTGCCTACCCATGCCAGTGGTGAGTTGGCAAATCACCTTCCAGGATGAGTGGCATATTTGATAACTAGAGAGCATGCAGCCATAAAATCGAAGCAAACATTGAGGGCCTTTTCTTCCAGAGTTGTTGAAAAGAAATGGAGACTTCCTCTTTTTTTCATGGACTCTAGGTAAATGTTTAGGGATTGCAGTGATTTCAGCCAACAGAATCTTGTCAAAATTCCTGGATTGCTTCTTCATGACTATGACTCCTCATGCTGTGTAATGCTGGTCATGCTGCAGTACAGAGCATGACATGCTTCCCAACTGACAACGGGGTATTAGAGCACTGGCTTCACTCCAGTATTAACACGATCATTTCTGGGACCACAGAGAAATTGTACTACCTTTTTATGCTGAATGAAGTGTCTTAAATAGGCATTTAATTTATTCATCGTAACGGTTGTTTTTGTTGAATAAATACCAACTGCTTATTAAAAACCTATTTATTGAAGATGAGCAGCTATATCATAGACACATATCAAATTTATGGTTACTAAATCTCACTTAATATGCTTTGAATATTCTATTGGTCTTTAACATAGTGTACCAAGTTGACTGTATTTATTCTAACCCTTCAAATAAAAATAGCTGCTATTGAATAAATATGGATTTTTTCCCCCTCTCAAGCTTATTTACACAATGTTAAAAACTATGCAATAGTTACCTACTCTATCTTATTCTTAGCGGTTAAATTTTCAATAAATGTGTTTTTAATATTCAATTGATTTATAATCAACAGGGATTAAGTATCTTGTTAAAACCAAATTAAAAGTGTGAGATATTTATGACATTCATTGTAATATGTTACCCAAAATTCCTCTTAATCTCTTTGTAGCTCTCCTGGGAAGAAGCTAAAATTCTGTTACCAGAAAAAGGATTATTTAATTTGTTCCAGAACAAAAGCGTATGAAAGAGCTGAACTCTCTGGTCAGTGATTCAGTTGCCAAATGGGTAGCTAGACACTTCACCCAAGAAACAGCAAATGAGACAGTTTTGTATTTTTTAAATGTTCCATATTCTCATTCAAGAAGCTGACAGCAATTCTCCATGGCTTCAGTGTACTGATACATAATTGAATTGGGTCGTTTCCAAGATGCAGCACTGGTTTATTATCATTATTATTATTTTGCACTATTGGTTAGGGTATGAGGATAGACTCTATACTAAGTTTGATAGGGATTTTCATGCAACAGCTGACATTTCTAGGCCTTACATCCTGAGAAGGGGCTGCCCAAGATGTGGCCTTCTTATGGCTTCTTGTGAGCTACACACTGAGACAGCTATAATTTGAATTGTTTTCAACTGATTTCTTGCATTTACTGATTAATAAAATGCTAGATATGTATTTCTGTTTCTTCTTCTTTTCTTTTTAATCTAGCTTTCTAGCTTCCTTTCGAGAACAGAGTTGTAAGAACAAGCAACACAATTTATAAACATTGGATATAGAGATTGCAGCTGTTGGAGTCCATGTTGTCTGTTTTGGGAGTGTTTTAAGATCTCAAGAAATGAACTTTCAATTCAAGATTGGCATTTTAAAGTAGAAAGTGGAATTCAATTACTAACAGGAAACGGGATATTTAGGGAAAGAATAATCAAGTTAGTATACTGTCCTATCTAACTGCCATAATAACTCCAGTGAAGGTAACTACCTCCCACTGGGCATTAGGATATTTTTATGAGGTCATTCAACAATACAGATATTATACATATTGCTCCAAATGCTTCCAATACAATTTGTTTTATTACTGTGAGATTTGATTGGAATCATCTTTTGTAAAAGTCAGGAAAAGCTCATTATGATGTTTTTCTTTATTCTTCTGACTCTCTTGATTATTATCTTCTCTAGACAACAGCCAGGCATGTAGTTAGCATTGTCTAGGGACTTGAGTTTTTCCTGGCAAACCATTTCACAAAGGTCAACAGGGCAAGAGATTAGCCCCCACTGGTTAGATAGAAGCTAACCTAGGCACTTCAAAGGAACCAACAACCGTTTTTGCTCTTTGTGAATTCAGTTATAATCAATGGGATGTAAAGATTACATTCATTCCCGCTTCCAGTCACACACCCCTTTTTCTTTGCATTAGTATTGATTTAGCTATGAGCCTATTTAACCATTAAAGGCGTTACTTTATTCCCAAACCCTGCATTTAAAGGAATCTAGAGTGTCCTTTTAAGAACTAAGAGAACAGAGGGGTCTACCTTTCTTAAATTATACTGGATTGGATTCCTGTTGGGAAAACCACCATCAGGTAGCTATTTATGTACATGGGGGGATAGCTGTTTCAATTCTGTGATAATAATTGTAACATAAATAATAATACAGTTATTAATTATATGAACCAGTTCTTGTCATAAGCCCTTAAGATAATTTAAGTCATTTAATCCTCAGAATAAAGCAGTTATATCCCATTTTATTAATAAGAAAATTGGAACTTAGACCAATTAAGTAACTTGTGCAAAGTCACACCACTCTTCAGTATTGACCCTGATATTAGAATCTAAATCTGTGTGAAGCAAAAAATGTTTTCCCCATTATGTTATGCTATTACCAATACTTCAAAATACTTCTCAGTTTTCAGAAAATTTGGTTGATTTCATATGATAATAAAAGTTGTTGAAGACCACTTTTCTGCTTTTGTGCTCATTATCTTATAATAATTTAGCCTCTGTCCAGCTTCCTTGAAGCACTGATGAGTTAGAATTACCTACCTAATTGTATTCACCTCCAGTTATATTTAACATGGCACAAATCCATGTGAGATAGCATTTACTGCATTGGGTGAGACCACAATTATTTGTTTCTCCATTATTATGTTTGTTTTTGTTTGTTTCCCCAGGAATTAAATGTTCACTTGAAATAACACAAAAATTTGCTCAGTGTTTACAGAAGGAAGGAAGGAAGGGAGGGAGGAAGGAGGGAAGGAAAGGAAAGAGGTGGGTAGGAAGGGAGGGAGGGAGGAAAGAAAAGGATTAGAAAAGGGACAGAAGAAGGAGGGAAAAGAAGCAAAAGAATCTGGGAGATAATGTTGCACCCTGGAGTGTGCTTTAGCTCGTGAATGTCATTCTTTGAATATGCGAATTGACTATGTCTACTTGGCTTTATGATTGTGCGTTAAAAAAAATAGCGAAAACAGATTTTAAAATAAAAATAAGTTACTGTCTCATGCCAAATATGTCTTTGATATTGCCAGAGAAACACATTAAGAGCTAATTTCTTTTAATTGAATATTTATTCCCTACTTGGCACAAATCCATCTACTAATAGGTCCGATAATTGCAGGGATGCCTGTGTCAAATTTACATGAATAGCTCCATTGTTGGAAAACAAATTGACCAAGTATCCACCAGACTCTGTCTTATCCAATACTTCATGGTAATTTTGAAGAGATACCATAAGAAACAGTAAAACAATGAAATACTCCTATATTAACAACAAGATTTTTGTATCAAATATAAATAAATGAAGAACACGAACTAAGTTAAGAGGTCTTTTTTTACGTTTTGGGCAAATTAGAAGTTCTGAAGCAAAGAGCTGTGTAATACAGAGGGCAAGAATTTACTTGGAAAGTACATATATCACTCAAAGTTTGACAAGTCATCTACTAGAATTGATCATCTTTTTCCTCTTTTCTCTGAACCAGATGGCCCCTCCTTAATTAATATAAACACATGGTTCCAAAGAGTTCATTGCCGTCTCCCCGCGGCCCAGCGGAGCCACAAATGATTCTTACTCCTGGGAGAATATATTGTCTTCCTGCTATCATCAGAATTTTCTGAACAACCTTCTTTGCAACTCTGTCTCCTTCTTTTTCTTAGTCTAATTATCTTTCAAAAATAATCAGAATTGTAATTTAAATATTACAGTATATAATTAACCACACTGGTTGACAGAGAATGAGAAACTGTGGCTCTAGGCAAGCATCAAAATTAATATGTACAACTGGGAATACATCTTGTAGCGTAGGAATGTCATCTGGCTAGTATGCAGCGAGGAGCAGAGCTGAACAGCCCGGGCCTCCTCTGACCATGCCACTTCCGTGGGTAAGCTTGACGAAATCCCAGGTACGCTCAGCCTGTTCTTGCTTTCTTCCAGTGCTTTGTTTCT
Source organism: Meles meles (assembly GCF_922984935.1). Taxonomy (NCBI): domain Eukaryota; kingdom Metazoa; phylum Chordata; class Mammalia; order Carnivora; family Mustelidae; genus Meles; species Meles meles. The sequence continues at coordinate 150,107,179 of NC_060066.1, read as the reverse complement.
CCTGTTTTTCAAGGTGAAATTTAACCGCAGCTCCCCAGTGACCACCTCTTTCATCCTCTTAGAAGTTGCTGGTTCCTTTCAAGTGTCAGCATTTGTAGGTATATATTGCCATTATTGTTTCTGATTTAGCCTCATGGCCAGTTGTAAAGAGTTTTTGGCCTAGTTCTCTCTAGAGAGAGTCTAGATGGTCCAGAGAGGTGACTTAGAGCTGGGAACCCTGGGCTTTCAGAACCTGGAGAGGAGGAGAGGGTGACAAGGGGATGCGAATACGTGGTTAGTTGGGTCTCTGGGCTTCGAAGCCCAGAATCACCTTAAAGGGGCCCAGTTGTGAGCTGAAGCTATACTTGTTGAATCTCAGAGAACGAGGAGATGAGTGCCCCAAGCACAGTCAAGGGGTTATTTCTGGGTCTTGCCCAAAACTGGACATATGGAAATTTCTGTGATGTGGGTTTTTAGTACCATCCAGCTGGAGGATATGTACTGGGGCTATGCCAAAATGATGCTTCCAAATTTGTTGTCATCATTTGTCCTCTGAAATGAGCGCTAAAGGAAAAAATATACCATTACTTCTTCATCTGTTAAGAGAGCAAAAGGCAATGGCAGGCTGCAGCCCAGTTTACCAAATGAGGCAAAGGGAATGGGTTGAACTCAAAGTTGAAAAAAAAGAGGAAAATAAAACAAGGGAAAAAAATAGAAAACTAGTGATAATTTGGCAATCAAGCAAATCCTTTTGGTTGGCTTCGTGGTGAACTTTGTGAACTTTAGAATAACCTTTTGCCCCCACTTGCAGCTTCCCTGCTGATACAGCGTGCTTACTCTCCTGCTCTCTATCTTTTTTGGTTGTTGTTGTTATTTTGTTATTCCCTTGGGCTCCATTGTTGTTGTTGGATTTTTTTTTTTTTTCCTCAAGAAAGGGCATAACGTAATGGGTCCATTCACCAATTTTTTTTAATTGGGTCCATTGCTTCTGCCATGAAAAGAGAGCTGAATGCTTGCATTTTTCTTTGGAATCCTGTGCACCTTTATTGAGAGTGATAGAAAGATAATGTCTCTGGCAACTATGTTCTCATAAGGTCTTCCCCTTAATGACCTTAGAAAGTAAATTAGAAAACATGGCTATAGCCGGTGTTTCTTGATTAGGTCCATTTGTCTTGCCCAGAGAGTGTAAATGCTAGCCAGCATTGTTCAATTAGATGCCAACTTCTTCCTTAGCAATTGAATATTTTTATGTAGATTTCACTTTAAACTGCATAGGAATGTGGATGACTGTGTCTGACTGTGCCCAAGTTTGATGACAAGCTAAGCTGACAATGGAAACAACCATTTGCCACATTTGCCTTTGATTGCAAGTGGCACTAAATATCTCTTTTCTTCCAATATTTTCTCAAAAGTAAGATTTATTTGTTTAGTACTCATTTATCCTTGTTTTTTTAAACAGATGCAATTATAATAGATGACTATTTTTCCAGTATTTAGCAACCAATTTTACAGACAATTAAATTATGCTAACAAGAAGATTAATCAACTTTTAATGTGAAACTGTATTGTTGATTTCATTGTATACGTATTTTATGCTACTATCAAATATGCCAACTAGAAGTTTGTGTATATTAAAATACCTATACCCGCTTGCACCCATGGCTATTAAACAATTAACCCACTTTTCATGGGTAATCAACCCACAATAATTTGGTTTGGGTGTTCATTACCCAGATTAATTCAAATAAAAAAGACACAGTGAGGCAGAAATTGGATAAGTGGATACTCTCTAATCCCAACTGTCTTAATTTTCCATGGGGATGTCTGAATTGGATTTTGACAAAATACCTCTCTTTATCACAACCCCCCTAATCAAATACAATGTGATATTTCTCTATTTCTTAAAATAAATTATTCTTCCATGAATGTGTTGAGTTACTAGTCTTCAGAATTCTTAAGGACTGAGATTATAGCCCTTCCAAATAATAACGGTACACAGTTAAAAATTATTTCTATTTACATATATATATAATACACAGAGCAATATATTCAAAGCACATATTGGAGGCATCTTAAAGTTATAATTAATCAATTTTAGATTCTTAACAAAATTATGAATTCTAGCAGTGATGTTCGGTTTTTCCAATTTTCTTTATAGCTTCCAGCTACTGTCAGTTAATCAGTGGCCAAAAGAACTAAAAGGATATGTGTGTCATCTCAGGGTATTAGGTCCATTTTATAATTTAACTCTTCTCAAAAGGTCAACACATCTGCATCGTCTGATAATAATAAATATGTAGGAAGATTGAGTATTTACGTATATTTGGATCTATCTATATGTACATTTATAATAAAAAATAACCTAAATAGCCAACACTAAGAGAATTTAAATAAATTTCTGTGTAATGCAAGCACTCATTTAAAGTAATGTTTATGAAAACTATTTAACAACGTGGACAATGCTTGTACGTTATGCCAGCAGTTCTCAACCCTGGCTGCACTTTACAATCAACCAGGGAGCACTTAAAAAAATAAATATAACTAACCCCACCTCTGGGGGTTCTGATTTAATTGGTCTTGAGTGCGATCTGAGCATGAGTGTACTTTAAAATGTCAGCAGATTGTTATTTTCCATAACAACCAGGATGCCAAGTTGTAAATATAGTATAATTAAACTATGTTAAAAATCTCCCAAATCTTGTTGAGAGTGAGAAGGCGATTAAAAAAAGAAATGATTTCAAATAATATGTTGTTGGGTTTGAGTGATATGACTTTGGATAATACTTATTTTTCATCTTGATATATTTAAATCCTTTGCATATTTTTGATAAACTTATATTCATTTTAAATAAAATTAAAGGCACACAGTATTCAAAATACATATTTTAGAAAGAAAAATCTGAGATGTGTACTTAGGAAAAATTCATGGGCAATATACTGGCATAAAGATTTATTAGATGCTATAATCTTCCTTCCACATATGCACAAAGACAAACACAATCTCTTGTATTTAGACCATGAATTCACACATGGAAATGTGATGTTATGCTTTGAAGCACTGAGCTTTTCCAATTCATGTGTCTTCTGGTCAGAATATAGGAACCCACATATAAGTGAACATGACATGAATAAGTAGAAAAACACAGGTGGGTCAGCACGTAAATGATTTTCAATCCCCAACCGTTCTACCTGGAATAAATGTCACAGAATAAGACACAGGAAGCAATCCCAGAAAAAGTGTTTCTGCGAAACATGAGGAGAGTCTCGGGATAGCAAACAAACTAAATCCTTTCTCTCCCACCTTAAATTAGAAATGTTTATAAAGCCTTTCCCATAGTAGTAATATAATACAGATGCATAAATATTTGGGACATGCCATTAATATTATGTTCTGTAACCACAGTTGAGTCTTCTGGGTTTTGTATAATCATTTTAAAAATAAAGCTTTTATGTTATCATAATGGTTAGTTTTATGTGTCAGTGCCTGGGTCATGGTGTGCCCAGACATTTGGTCAAATATTATTCCGGGTGTGTTTGTGAGGATGTTTCTGGATGAGATTAACATCTGATTGGTAGACTGAGTAAAGAAGATTGCCCTCCGTAGCCTAAATCTCCAATAATCAAAGACCTAAATGGATCAGAAAGCCTGAGTAAGAGTAAACTCCTCCTGTCTGCCTGCTTTGAGGTGAAACATTGGTCTTTTGGGGTCTCAGGACTTGGGTGTGTAACCTACCAGCTTTTGGGCTTGAACTTAGACCACGGGACTCTCCTGGTTCTCAGGCCTTCAGATTCTGACTGAAACTACGCAGCAGTTCTCTTGGATGTCCAGCTTGCAGACGGCAGATCTGAGGACTTCTCACTTCCATAATTATGTGAGCCAATTCCTTATAATAAATTATTCGTTGGTTCTCCTATTAGTTCTGTTTCTGTGGAGAACTATAGACTAATAACTAATACCCTTATTATGTCTATGCGAAAATCATTTACCACCTAACTGAACAGTGTAATTAGACTTCAGTTTAGTCCTCTGGTTTAAATATTACTAACCTTAGAGATCTTTAAAGAGACTATTTAAAATATTCAAACTTGTAACATTTTGGCCAGGTTTGGCACATAGCTGTAATTCTCATGAATTTGTTTTGCAGCATTCATGAGTTAGACTCACTGATTTGGAATCCAGTATCTCCAAGTTTTAGGTATCCTTACTTGTTTTCATGCAATAAATTCTCCAAGAATTTCCATAAGTGTCTTAAGGGTGATGTTTTTGTTGTAACACATTTTTTGTTTGCTTGTTTTAAGAGAAAAATGCCTTTTCTGTACCCACCCTCTTGAAATATAATTTTTTCGGAATACACAATGCTAGGTTGTACTTTTCGTCTTCTTGGGACTGCGAAGACATTCCCCTATTGCCTTTGGCTACCTAAATTGCTACTTTTGTAATTCTGCCGTCTAATTGTTTTTCCTTTATTTTGATCTCAGAGAGCTTTTAGATATTTGGGGGTAGAGGGCAAGAGCTATTCTACAATTTTGCTACAATGAGTGTAAGTCTGAATTTGCTTTTTATTTGTACTACTTGGAATTCATTGGGAGTCTCAAAATTTAGAACTCATTTCTTCATTCTGAATAATTCTCATTTGTTAACATTTTTTCCTTTAAAAAAAAGAACAAACTTTTTGAACATTGCCTCTCCTATGTTCTCTTTCTCCTTTCACTCTGAATTTGGCTACCAATATATCATGCCTTCAGACTCTCTCCTTTTTGTTACTTCTTATAATACTATTTTTCGTGGTTTCCATTAACTTGATTCAGTCAACTGCACTCTCAGTGATTTTTTTTTTTTTTTCCCCCAACTACCTTTCCTGGTCACCAATTCTCTAGCCAACTCAGATTTTTAACTTCAGTGATTATATATTTCACTTCCAGTAGTTTGTTTGTTTGTTTGCTTGTTTTTGGACCTTGAACATTTTTAATAGTCTCTTATTCCTTACTCATCTTAGGAGTCCATTATTTATTTCTTTGAATTTTTTTGTATATACTTTATATTTTATTTTTGATGACTCTAGTATCTAAAGGCCTTGAGGATGTAAATCTGATACTAGTTGTTTCTGGTCTCAGTATTTTTCTCACTCATGGTGGCTCATTTCCTTGTGTATTTGATTTTTTTTTTCCTATTGTGAACCTATATTTACCAGGACTTAATTTGTGTATATCCCAAGAAACCTAATTTGAGAATCTTCTTTTCTGAGTGGAATTGTGTTTGTTTATTTCTTTCTCTCCTTCTTTTTTATTTTATTTTTTCTTTTTTTTTAGTTTCAGGTATAGAATTTAGTGTGTGTTTCTATCAGGCATTGACAACCTACTTTAAATCAGTTTCTTCTCTTGGAGTTTTCTGACTGTCATCTTTCTCTCGTTCCTAGAATAAATAGACTTACCTGCGGTGAGCCTATAATCATCTAATTCTCAGAGTAGGCTATTAGGGCTGTTGTAATGGTTACCTTCCCACCTGTTACTGTGGCAGACAGACAGGCCTCTTCTTGGGTTTTCCTTGCATCAGAAAGGGCAATCACATTTTGGAGACCAAAGTCCCATCTGCTTTTTCCCAGGTATTGCTTGCCCTTTGACACCCACTCCAAGTCCTGGGATCCATTTTTGCCCTGAGGTAGCCCAGCTTCAGTATTTATTTTTTCCTCTGGCTTCAGAATTCTGCTCCATGATTTTTTAGTCCTGGGGCAGTTGCTTTTCTTATTTTGAAATTAGTACACTTAAAGTAAATTTGTAATAATCTACTAGTAACTAAGTGTTTTTCAGATGGAGGGTTTTTCAAATGATCTATGTACTGGAATTGTACCATATGGAACTATTAGTAGTATCTCTACACATGAGTGGTCTTAGAACAAGTCTAATTCTCCTTTGCAAAATAAAACCTCTCATGTATTTGAAAATAGCTACTGAGATGGATCCCTTGTTTCTTATTTTTTTAGTGAGTTAGACTTCCTTCTGACCTGCGACATTGTTTCCCATTGGACATTATTTCAGGTCCACTCAACATATTGACCTATTGCCTCAGAGTGCATTTCAGCTGGCTCTATGAACCAAGAACGGAAAAAACACTACAGGTAGGTGGGGGGAAGCCCAGAGCAGAACATCACCATCACCTTCTTCAAACTCATTAATTTAGTGTAAAGGTAAATTTGCCTTTTTGTACAGAAACAGAGCAAGTGTCTTGTGCTTGTGGTCTTTTAAATCCATATGTCCTTTTTAGAGTTTTGCTAAGCCATACTTCCCAATCTCATACTTGTGGAGTGGTTTTTACTCAGATGAACACCAGAAATTGATATTTGTCTTTATTAATTTTCATCTTCTTAGGTTAAACTCATTATCTTGGCCTCATGGATTCTCTTGGGATCCTAAGGTCTAACTTATCTGTGGTCTTTCCTGGCTTTGAAGGATGTACAGTTAGTCAATATTTTCTATTCCTCACAAGTTTCCCTCAGTTAAATTTCACAAATATATATCAGCATATTTTTTATTGCAAATTTTAAGCTGCTACCACCACAGATATTTCTAAAGCCTTTGTGTGTGTTTCATCTTGGCTATAGAATAATAAAGATAAAGTTGTTAAGCCGAGGTAGAGATTTAGGTCTCAGAATATAAAAGTATAAGAAATAAGATATGCATATAAATGTAAACACTGCAGGCTGGATTAAAATGCAAATTCACTTTAAATTTTATAACTGCACACAAATATGTGCTAGGTTGGGTGGTTAAAAATTTATTTAATTACTTCTCACATACATTTTAAATGTCTTTGAAAAATACGACACAACACTGAGGATAGGATTTGCAGAAAATTTGCTTCATCTCTAACAACCTTTGTCAAAACATTCTTTTCCCTCATTACCTTAATTAATTTGGTCACTAATTTTAGCACATGAATTATAGAAGAAAATTTAAACCAAAACACAATTCATTTTAATTGCATATATTAAAATAACTTTAAAAGAAGAGAGAATCTTACTCATTCCCCAATTCCACCACTATTTGTTATCTGCTTTATTTGTGACACTATTCTAAGTGTTGAAGATAAAACAGTCATATCCTTGTCCTCATGGGACTTAATTGGAAGACAGATTTAAAAAAAAAAAGAAAAACAAATAATCACATAACTGAATAAGAAATAAAATTAAAAAATAAACATTCAATATGTCAGATTAAGGAAGTACTGTGAGGAAGGAATGACAGTGAATCGGTAATGTCTTTAAGGGATAGAGACTATGATTCTAAATTTGCTGGTCAGGAGAGGCTTTAGTGAAAAAAATGACATTTGAGCAGAGCCATAATGTATACTTTATATGGGAAACACAAAATATAAAAGCCTTAAGGCATGGCAATATATGGAGTGCTCCAAGACATCTGAAATATAGTTAAGGGGAAGATTTTAACAGCATGAAGTTGAAATGGAAAAAGTGGAAAATGGCCAATTCTGGCTATTTGATGAAGGTAAAACAAAGGGAATTCATTGTCAGATTGGATTTACCATATGAATAAAGTGGAATCTGCTGGGAATGGCCAGCAATCCCTCTATGGAAGGATGAAAGACTACTCAAAAGTTTGCTGTGAAAGAGAGGAGAAAGCAAGGGGGTCAAAGCTCAGAGAGGAACAGTCTTTGCTCTGCTTTGCTCTCGCTTTTATTGGTCTTTCAGGATAATCACAAATCCTTATCACTGTTTCTCAAGCACTTGATGATGTGTGACGAGAGGTCTTCCTCTTGTGCCAGAAACTGGCAGGATCTGTTTATGAGAAATATATGATATGCTAATCTGAGGTTCTACTAAATACAGCCTAAGGGACAATGCCCAGGTCTCTTAGATCACAGGGCAGCTGTGTTGGGCTAAAGAAGCTTTGGGAAGGCAACTCCCCCAGGCATTACAAAGGCCTAGGCCCTTCTTGGAAACCTTCCCTGCCCTCAGTAGCCTCTGTGTTACATTCTGGTGAGCCAGGTATTATGGCTGATTTCATGCTCTACATGAACCCTAACAAGGATCAATGATGAAACCAAAGTTTTGCATCTGAGCAACTGTAATTATGGAGTGATTGATCATTCACTGGGATGGGAAAGACCAGAAGGCAATCATGCTTGCTAGAGAATGATCAAAGGTTTATTTTAGACGTGCTGAGTTTGCCATGCCTGTTAATCATCAAGCAGAGACATCTAGTGGGAAGAATATCTAAGTTGGAAGTTCAAGTGACCCAGTTTTCTATTGCTGCCTAACAAACTACCCAAAACTTAGTGGCTTAAAACAATGATTTATTATTATTTCTCACAATTCTGTGGGTTGACTGGGCCCAGCGGAATGGCTCTTGTTTTGGGTTTGTCATGTGGTTGCAGTCAAACAGGGGCTGGGACTGGAGCCATTTGAAGACCTGAATGAGCATGGGAAGAACCCATTCACATAGTTGATGCTATGTGCGCTGTTGATGCTAGCTATTAGCGAGTAGCTCCGTCAGGACTATTTACAGAGCATCTACCCATGGTCTTTAATTGTGGCTTTACCTTACATTATGGCTGGGTTCCATACATACTTTCCCACATTCCTTAATACCTCTTTCATATTTCCCTCTCAAACTCTAACACCCCTTCTGTATCCTGTTGCTCTGTTGATGACCCCACTGGGAAAGTATGTATGGAAAGTACACTACAGGAATGCAAGATGGCAAGTCTGCAGTGAGATCTCACAGGAGGAGAGTGATTGTGTCTTTAAAATAACATCAGTCCTATAATTTGATGTGTAGGTATAGAGATTAGAGAGACAGAGAGAGACTCTCTCAGCCACACCTGAAGGTGGGTATTCTCTCTTTAAGCAAAATAAATGGACAAACTTTTGGTCTTATATCAGAGGAAGGGAAAACTATGCTTACTACTAATAGCTGGATAGAGTAAACTTATGAAGAATCAAAAATACAGTCTAAATATTTTGTTACTGTTATAACCTGTATTCTTAAAAACCTCACAAGAGGTTTTGGACAAAGAACAACTGGAGATTATACATATATATATATATATATATATATGTATATATATATATTTTTTTTTTTAAGTAAAATTGTTATGGTTAAGACTTTCAGTTTTTGCCTCAAACTATGAAATCTTAGATCCATGAATAGACTGATAACTTTCTCTATATTTAATGACTGATGTGTAAGGACAATTGCTTCAGAAGTATGCATGCTTAGAGATATAAACTGGATAAAATATATACAATAATATCTTTTTAGTGTTGAAAATTTGGAAAACATACATTTTTAAAAGATTTTTATTTAAAATTTTTTTAAATTTATTTCTTTGAGAGAGAGACGGTGCATGAGTGGGGGGGGAGGGGCAGAGGCAGAAGGAGAAGCAGACTCCCCACTGAGCGAGAAACCTGATGCAATGCCCTGCTTCATTTAGAACCCTGAGATCATGACTTGAGCTGAAGGCAGATGCTAAATGCTGAACCACCCAGGCACCCCTCTTCTGTATCTTCTGAATGAGGAAACTTGATTATTCAAGTGTAGTCAGTATGGGATCCCTTTGTCCCTCTGTACTTATTAATTACAATTGTCAACACACACACACACACACACATATGCACAAATAATGCTCTTTCTATATGTACGTGTGTGTATATATACGTTGATAGCAAATATATATTTGCTGACCTCATATCACCAATGGATATATTGCCTTTGCTACCTAACTTTATATTATGTACACTTTTGTCTATTCTTAGATGTTTTTGATAACATGGATCATTAAATTTTGTCTAATGGAGACAATAAAATTTACCTATCCAAGCCTTTATTTTTAGAAATTTGAGTTCATTCTAATTAGTATTATAAGTAACACTATGAACATAATTGTACATAAATATTTGAGTATATTCCTGATGATTTTTTAGAATCCAGTTTTATGAATATTTTATGCTACTGATACACAATAAAAATTGTTTTAAGTTAAAGAATGCCAGTATATGCTTAAGAATATGTTACTTTTATATTACCACCAACTTATTTCTATTATTATCATATATTATCTAGCATGCTATTTAAGTAAGTATTTTCTAACTTCTTGGATGGTAAATGGCATGTAACTTTTTCAAATTTACATTCTGAACAGCTAATTTGATATTTATCATCATTAGGCAACATTGTCAATATTATTTTTATTTTAAATAAGTTATATGGTCACGTCCTTTATAAGTGATTTAACTCATTATTTGTTAAGAGTTGTCTATTTATTAATAATATTGGCAATTTACCCTTTGCATCATTTTGTTTATTTTTTAGTTTTCTTTTTGCATATATCTACCCTGTGGACAAATACAATAGCTTTTTCCTGTTCATTGATTATATGTTTAGAATGTTCCTCCATTATAATAGTAGCAAAACAATGAATTTACATAGATTTACTATCGCTTATTTGATTTAAAGTATAACTACTTAGTTCATCTGGAGTTTATTTTGATCTAAGAGAGGAAATTAGGGTTTAACTTCTATTTCATCTTTTTCTTCTCTTTCTCCTCCTCCTCCTTATTATTACTATTGTTATCCTTACCACGGATAGGTAGCATGTAAGATGGCCCAAATGATCCTTATTATCTTCCGTGCATAAACAATCTTGTGGAAGCCCTCCCTTAATTAACTTGCTTCTAACATTGTAGAATACTACCATGTTGAGAGATGTCACTACCATGATTAGATTACCAAAGATTCTGACTACCTTCCTAGCACAATCTCTTCCGTGATAGCTTTGATGAAGCCAGTCAGGATGGTGGGGAGGACCACATGGTAAGGAATGGAGGATGTCCTCAGGCCATGAGCCAGCAGGGAACTGAATCCTGCCAACAATGACATGAGCTTGGTAGTGAAGACTTCTCCATTTAAGCCTCCAGATGAGATCACAGGGCTGGCCACAACTTGATTGCAGCCTTGTGAGAGACCTTGAAGCAGAGTATCTAGCTAAGCTTCTGACCTTCAGAAGTCATCAAGTAACAAATGTTTGCGTTAAGATACATATTTTGTAAATATCTTGTTATGCAATAATAAACAATAATCTACTTACATTATTAATATTTTGTTAATTACCTATTAACACAGTATATTTATTGAATAGTTTTCTTTCTCTAAATAACTGCAATGTAATAAGTTCTTTTATATTTTTTTCTGGGCTGCCTATTAATATTCTGGTCCACTGATACATTTGTTGTTCTTACATAAATATAGTAAATATGTTATTTTAACCTTAGAGTGTTTTTATATTGGATGGGCAAGTCTTCATTCTTATGTTTATTAATATTCCCTTCATAAATTATGTTAGGAATACAATTCTTATCAATAATACTACAATTTTTTTTGGATAAACCTTAGAAACATTTTATGTTCACCTATAAAAAAGATCACACCAATTGTGATTAAGATTGCACCAAATGTACAATATATTTTGGTAAATATTAACATCTCTAGAATTCTTTGGACTTCCATTTATAGCTATGTTTTTCTCAATAAAGATTTTCATTTTCTTTATGTAAGTCTCATAGGTCTCAATGTCATTTTATCACTTACTTGTTAAAAAAATATTTACATAGAACATCTACTCTGTGCCAGACACTCTGTTTCAAAGACATATATGATTTTGATCAAAGCAAAATTGTACCCACCTTGATAAAGTATATATATAGTGTGAGAGAGATAATTATCAAGAAGACAAGGTAAAAAGGTAACAGAAAGGAGACTCCTAAACCAATGTAGGGTTAGGTATTGTCAAAGTGTTCTTTGAAAACAGTTACTTATGAGGCATGAATAAAAAAATGATAGGAGTTATTTGGGGGGAAGGTAGTGGATTTGCTGCACAGAGAGTCTTCAGTCAAAGTAGAATTAAATATAAAAGTCAAGACTGATAACGGCCATGTAAGCCAAACTGTTGTAGAGGGACCAGGGTTCTAATCTCAAAGCAATATCATTGCTATTTTGAATGTAATAGTTGCTTTTAATGTTTTCTGGTTGATGTCTCTTGACAGCATATATTTTTTTTCTATTTGTCTCTGAAACTCTATTGAAGAAGTTATTTTTAAACGTATTTTTTATTGAGTCAAATCTTGCCCTCTCTCAGGCCATATATATCCTAATAAAAATAATTTTAGAATTACATTTTCAAAAGGCATTGTTATTTATAGAATGATTATTTTACAGTGGTAAGTTAATTTAGTGAAAACAGATAAAAATTATCTTTTACAATTTTGAAACACATTTAAGTCATATATTCACTAAATAGCTGAATACAAGCAGATTGACTTGAATTCACTTAAATTTAGTTATTAGACAAAGTAATATAGAAACCAAATTTTCATATTTAAAAAATAGTAACTTTATTATTAGTAAATGGAGTTATAAAATTTATGGATTCTTTTCATTTCTTTGTCTTTCCTTTTCTAATTGTGGTAAAATATAACATATAATTTATGTTTGTGTATATATATATATATATAATTTATGTAACATAAAATTTGCCATTTTAAGTGTAGAGTTCAGTAGCATTATTTACATTCACCATGTTATGAAACCATTACCACTATTTCCAAAACTTTTTTTGTCACCCCAATGTATCTATAATCATCAAGCAGTAATCCTATTCCTTCCTCCCTCCAGCATCTGGTAACTTCCAATGCATCATATGTCTTTATGAGTTTATTTATTCTAGATATTTCATGTAAATCAATTACAAAATATTTGTCCTTCTGAGGATTAGTTATTCAATTTAATGTTTTCAAGGTTCACCTATGTTGTAGCATATATCAAAACTTCATATCCTTTTATGGCTGAATTATATTCCATTTGAATGTGTATACTGTATTTCATTTGTCAATTCATCTTTTTTTGAGTAATTGGGTTGTTTCTACCTTTTGTTTTTTGTGAATAATGCTGTAATGAATTTTTGCATACATATATCTGTTTGAATCCATGTTTTCAATTCTTCTGAGTATACATAGAAACAGAATGACTGGGTCACATGGTGATTCTATATTTAGTCTTTTGAGGAATCACTAAACTATTTCCATGGTAACTGTTTTATATTCCCATAAGCATTGCTTAGGAGTTCTGATTTTTCCACATCTTTACCAACACTCCTTTTCTGATTTTTTTTTTTTTATGACAGCCTTCCTAGTAGTTTAGAAGTGATATCTCATTGTGGTTTTGATTTGTATTCCTCTGTGTCTTCTATATTTTCTTCTAAGAGTTTTATCGTTTCAACTTTAATATTTAGGTTGTTGACTTATTCTGAGCTAATTTTTGTCTATGGTATGAGGTAGGGCTCCAACTCCATTCTTTTGCATACTGAATGTTTCGTAGGCTCCTCTCCTTTAATACTCAAAATAATCCCATAGCATAAATACTACCATATTTATTTTTCTCCAGATGTGGAAACTCAGATTTAGAAATGAGATAATTTATTTAAGGTGAAACTTGTGTACAGCACTGTCCAAAGTTCATGATCTTAACAATTATTCAACATCGGCTCACAATGTTTTATCATCTGTTTATACTTTTTCTTTACCAGGATCTCACTCATGAGTTGCTGGATAAAATTAAAAGTCACATCATTCATTTTGTGTCCCCAGCTCATACAGCAGGGATGGCAGAAATGAATTGCAAGCCTATTATTTCTGTGATAGGTATTGTCAACTTTGACTACTTTGGAAGAAAGTGCTACAAAATCAGTAACAGCTCATATTTTATGGTATCTATATAGTTGTTAAGGATTCTGAAAGAAAATATAGTTGATAATTTTTTGTCCCTACATAGAGCATCTGAGCAAGGTCTTCTATTCAGTCAAGCTACACTAGTCTAGCAACATATACTCAGTGTCCTTGTCAGTGACTGTGTCTAGGAAATGCAAGCTAATTTGGATATCTTCAACCAAATAAAACTGAAAGAAAAGTCTTAAGAATATATCAGATAGGCTATTTCAAAATCAGGGACAAACTATGTTTGAAGAATTTAGTATCTTAGATCATCTGCACCACTTTTTTTCTATTATTGACTTATTGATACCTAATTTTACATTGAATAACTGACCTTTAATATCAAAAATGAACTATCTCAGAGAACTACTTGATAGTTGCACAGGAAAGGAGAGTGGAGGGATGAGCAAAGTGAATAAAGGGGAGTGGGAGGTGCAATCTTCCAGTTATGGAGTAAATACGCAGGGATAAACAGTTCAGCATAGGGAATATAGTCAACAGCATTGTAATAGCATTGTATGGTGATAGATGCTAGCATAACTTATGGCATTATCAAATCAATATGTTGTACACCTGAAACTAATGTGACTATACTTTAATTTTAAAAATACAATGCTATATGTTAACGAACAAGAATTTATTGAAAAAGTTGAAACATAAAAAAAGAACAAAAAAAGTAGGTAAAATAACAAAACTTCAAAGATACAGACTCTTTTGGAGATCCTTTTCTCTAGTGTTAATTATAAATCATTAGTCTCATGTCCTTGAACTCTGATTTAGAGATGCTTTCCTAATCAGGCAAATCCCATTGTAAACCATAGTACAGCAAGTACTTAAGATTCTCTTAGGTCCCAGAACTCCAGCTGTCTTATATGACAATAGTTCTTAAAGGCCTATCTGCAAGCCAGCTGTTACAGAGTCTCTAAACAACATGATACATACATATGCACACATGTATTTATATGAAAACCCAAATAGATGCATAATGAATCTTGAGTTAGAGAGAGGCCTGAGGACCTTTCAAAAATTATTTTTCACAGTAATTCATAAACAAGACTTAAAAATAATTATTTCAAAAGATTCAAAAGCTTTTGAGTAAAAAACAAGTGTCCTCTGAACTTGACCTCAGAAGTAAGAATCTACCTCCCAGCTTTAAGTTTTAAGACAGTCTTAATGAAAGAGTAAGAATCCTTGGTCAGTTCAATAATTTGTTCAATTTTGATGTAATAAAAATATCAGATCCGTTATCTCTAGCCAATTGAATTGCATTGAACATGTCCATCTTGAGGTTTTAAAATATTTCATTCTGTATTTTAAGGAAGAAATTAGTTTATTTTTTTAAATAAATTTCTTAACGGTATATAGACACTCATCTTTGAAGTCCTTGATCTAGTTTTATGTCTTCAAATAGCTGTAAATACTTTAGGACTAAAGTCTATAACACAGACCACTATAGCTCTCATGGAAACATTAAACACTAATGGTTATATTATCATTAATGTATACAAGGTACAATTTACACTAATGTCATCAGAGATATTCATTAATATGAATATTATTCATATTAATAATGATATTATTAATATCATTAAATATTACTTTGAAAAATAACCCATTCATCAATAATTTTTCTAAATATTTATTTATTTATTTATTTTAGAGAAAGAGAAAGTGTACATACCAGTGCAATAGGGAGGGGATAGAGTGGAAGAGAGGGCCAAACAAACACTGCTGAGTGGGGAGTCTGATATAGGGCTCCACCTCACAACACTGAGATCATGACCTCAGCCAAAATCAAGAGTCCTATACTTAAACAACTGATCCACCCAGGTGCTCCTGTTCACCAGTAATTTTATGTTAATATTCCAACTATGAACTATTTTCAGAATGTTAGCTAATTCAAATATATAAACTTTATATTAAAATGTTAAGGTTACATCTAATATACATGATATATATAATATATAAACAATGTAAAAACAGTATGTAGGTTTTCTTTTTTAAAATATAAAATATATAATTTTATATAAATATGTTACATTCTAAATTTTATTTCAAAAAAGGTTAAAACAATTTTTTGAAAATAAAAAAAATGAATATAGTCACTTTGACCAGTATTGGGTTTGAGATATCATATTAAGAATTTTGAATTTAACTGTTGAAAATATTTCCATAGATAGGATAAGGTAGCATAAACATTTTTGAAGATAAGCATAATAAATAAATATTTCAGTAACCACTATAAAATATAAAAATGCCATCTGACTCACAGATTCAGCATTTATGTAATGGCCTATGGCTAGAGTAGGTAAAATGCAAATAAGTTAAGGGAAAGGGAAATAGGCTGATTAAGTTTTGTTTACTGGGTTAATTCTTTTGGGAAGTTTTAGATTTCCAACAAAATTGAGAGGGAAATATAGAGATTTCCATATACTTTTTGCCTATGTACATGCATAGCCTCCCCTATTATCAACATCAGACACCAGAATGATATATATATATATGTATCTGTATACATATATATAAACCTTTACCAAGGTTGAACCTCCATTGTCACATTATAATCACCCAACATGCATAGTTTAATATAGGTTTCACTCTTGGTGTTATATATTTATAGATTTGGACAAATACATACAAATATACAGGTATTTTCCGTGCTCTAAAGATCCCCAGTGTTCCGTACTCTGCCTATTCACCTAGCACCTCTCCTTCCCACTCCCCACCCACACCACTGATCTTTGAACTGTCCACAGTTTTACTCTCTCCATAATGTCATATAGTTAGAATCATGCAGTATATATTCTTTTCAGATTTACTTCTTTCACTAGTAATATGCATTTAAGTATTCTCCATGTCTTTTCATGGCTTGATAGCTCATTTCTTTTTAGCACTGAATAACATTCCATTGTCTGGTTGTATGAGTTTATTTGTACATTCACCTACTGAAGGGCATCTTAATTGCTTCTAAGTTTCAACAATTATGAATAAAGGTGCTACTAACATTCATGTGCAGGTTTTTGTGTGGACATAAGTTTCAGCTCTTTGGAGTAAATACCAAGGAACATGACTGCTGGATTGCATAATAAGAATATGATTGGTTTTGTAAAAATAAAACCATCAAACTATCTTGGAAACTGACTATACCATTTTCTACTCCCACCAGCAATGTATGAGAATTCCTGTTGCTCCGTGTCTTCATCAGCATTTCATATTGTCATGTTCTGGATTTTCGTTATTTTAATAGATATGTGGTACTATCTTGTTGTTGTTTTAATTTGTATGTCTTTGATGACTTGTGATGAGAAGCTTCTTTTCATATGCGTGTCATCTGTATATTTTCTTTGGTGACTTGTCTGTTAAGGTCTTTGGTCCCTTTTTTAATTGGGTTGTTTTTTCTCTTGTTTTGTTTTCTTTATTTTTTTTTTTTAGATTTATTTATTTATTTCAGGGGGCAGAACGAGGCCCTACTGAGTGGGGATCCCAAGCAGGGCTCAATCGCACAACACTGAGATCATAACCTGAGCCATAATTGAGATTCCAGCAATTAATCGACGGAGCCACCCAGGTTCCCTCAGGTTGTTTGTTTACCTATTGTTGAGTTTAAGACTACTTTTTATATTTCATTTATATACAGGTAGATATACATAGTATGTATAAGCATACAGAAGCAGATACATTTCTATTATCATTTTGAAGTTATCTGTTAGATCAATGAAGAATAAGAAAAAATAAAAGTTAGTATTTTACCCTCTCTTATTCTACCTTCAATACCCTTCATTTCTTTATGTAGACCTGAGGTTCTCACCTATATTCTTTTCCTTCTTTCTAAAAACTTCTGTTTACATTTCTTGCAAGGCTAGTCTACTGGAAACAAATTCCCTCAATTTTGTCTGAGAAAGTTTTTATTTCTCCTTCAGCTTGAAGAATAATTTTGCAGAGTGCAGAATTTTAGGTGTTTTTTTTTTTCCTCTAGACATTTTAAATATTTCATTCAACTCTTTTCTTGTCTGCATGGTTTTCTGAAGTCTGATATAATTATTATCTTTGTTCCTCTATTGGTAAAGTGTTTTTTCCCCCTTTTCTGGCTTCTTCTTCTTCTTCCTTTTTTTTTTTTTTTTTTTTAAAATCTCTGATTTTCTATAATTCGAAATTGTAGGTCAGTTTTTTCCCCATTTATCCTGCTTGGTGTTCTCTTACTTTTTTGGATATGTGGTTTGGTTTTTGACATTAATTTATGGAAATTATCAATCATTACTCATTCAATCCCCCCTCCCCTGTTTCTTTCTCTTTCTTCCCCTCTGGTATTCCAATTTTACCTTTTGTAGTTGTCCCACAGTCCTTAGATATTCTATTTTTTCCCCTTTTTTTCCAGTTTTGTTCTCTTTGTTTTTGGGTTTTGAGCATTCTGTTGTTATGTCTTCAAATTCAGAGATTTTTCCCTCAGTTGTGTTCTGTCTACTAAGCCCATCAAAGACATTATTTCTGGGTCTTTTTTTGTTTTTTTAATATCTAGAAACTTTTTTGTTTCTTTCTTAGGATTTCCATTTTTCTCATTACATTGCTTATCTGTTCTTTCATGCCATCTACTTCATTCGTTATAGCATATTGGATGTAGTTGTTTTAAATTCTCAGTCTCTTAAGTCTAATATTCTTGCCCTATCTTCTTCTAACATTTGGTCTGCTTATTCAGATTTTGTTATTTTATCTTTTGGTATGCCTTGTACATTTATTTTTTAAAATATTTTATTTATTTACTTATTTGAGAGACAGAGAGAAAGCACGAGCTCAGGAGTAGGGGCTACTGGCAGAGGGACAGGGAGAAGCAGGCCCCCCACTGAGCAGAGAGTCAGACATGGGACTGGATCCCAGGACCCCAGATCATAACCTGAGCTGAAGGTAGACACAACTTACTGAGCCACCCAGGTGTCCCTTACCTTATAATTTTTTTCTTAATAGCTGGCCATGGTGTTTTGGGTCAAAGGAACTGCTGTTAAGAGGTCCTTGGTACTATGGTGATAAGGGTTGGGGGTAGGGGAAGCATTCCATAGTCCTGTGATTAGGGCTCAGTCTTTAAATGAGCCTGTGTCTCTGAACTGTGACCTTCACAAATGTTTCTGTTTTTTTCTCCCACCTAAGAGGGGACAGTCTTAACTGGAGCCAATTGAAATCAGTTATTTTATTTCCCCAACTCGGTTAGGCTCTGAAATGCCAAGCAGATTCATTCCGGTTAACTAGTTTCCCCTGAGGGCAGGCCTGGTTAAATAGAACATGGTGTTCTGGTGTATTTCAAAATGGTTCTTTATCTTCTCTGTGCCAGATGTTTCAGGGGTTTTTCTCTGATATTTAACTGTGGGAACATGGCTGAGCTGCTGGAGATAAAATAGGACGCTCTTCTGTGACTGGGTCTTTCTGGAGTTTTTAACTCGCACAGTTGTTTGCACTGGGCCTTCGGCAACGTATCACTTGAGATATGTAGCAGTTCAGATTTCATGATCACTGCGCTGGTTTCCATGGAGCCTTCCATTCCCTTCTCAGATAGGCTGTGACCTCCTGTATTCACCTGTTTGTTCAATCTTGAGGGCATCGGCTTGCCCTGGGTCCTCCCCTTTCTTAGAAATTCAAGAAGAGTTGGTTTTTCAGGTTTTTCTTGCTGTTAGGATGTAGTGGTGATTTCTGAGCTCCTTGCATGTGGAACAGGAAATTGGTTATAAAAGTTATATTTTTAAGAGATGCTAAGTGTCTAAAACTCAGAACATATGCTTGCAACAATGATGAAGTCCTCTATGACTATATTCTATTTTAGTGGTGCTTGTAAGGATACACTGAAATATCAGTTTCATTAAAATTGCTATTTTTATCATTTGTTAATGCATTTATTAATTTGCTTATTTATTCGCCAGAGTATTAGTATATATATCATCAATGAAACCAGTGATGTGTATTCTGAACTGGTTTGTAATGTGGTTTAGAATATTAACACGTGAATAAAATAGTTTTAAATACTGGTAAAAATGGTACAAAACAAATTTGTAGATTTTTTTAAATATTCTAGAAAATATGGATTTCTGAGGTAATTTTTTTTTAGAGATTTTTATCTATTTACTTACTTTTAGAGAGGTGGGGAGCGGGAGGGAAAGAGTGGAAGAGGGAAAGAGAATTGAACCTGAACCTGACACGGGACTCAATCTCACAACAGGAGATCATGACCTGAACTGAAACCAAGAGTTGGTCACTGAACAAACTGAGCCACCCAGGTGCCTCCTTTTCCTGAGGCAATTTTACCCATTTTTGTGGGGAAATTGTATTGGGCTTTGAATTGATACTGATATCTTTCTTATGCTGCTGTTCAGCAAAGGGAGAGGTCCTTAAAGGTGATGCTGGTGTTTTGTTTTGTTTTGTTGTCTGATAATATGTTTATAACCATAGTTGAAGATTAAAAAAAACAAAGCAAAACCAAAAAACGTGCATAGTCTTGGTTCAGTATAAAGTTTAGCAAACTTATGAAACGTTGGGATAAAAATTAGAAGAAATTATTTTTTTACTTTTTAAGATTTTTAATTTTTTAATAAAAAAATTAAAAGAAAAGAAAAAAAAAAGATGCATTCCTACAATTACACTTATCAACTGGTGTAATTTTCTGTAGTCCTATATGACGTGGTAGTCACATATTTTCATAATATCCGGCTTTAATCAAAAAGTTTATGTCTTGGGGCACTGGGGTAGCTCAGTTGGTTAAGTGTCTGCCTTTGGCTCAAGTCATGATCCTGGAGTCCTGAGATCCAACCCATCATCCAGACTCCTGGTCAGTGGGGAGTTTGCTTTTCTCTCTGCCCTTACACTGCTGGTGCTCTCTTATCCCATTCCTGCTCGCTGGCTCTTGCTCTCTCAAACAAATAAATAAAATCTTTAAAAAAAAGTCTATTTCTTAAAATTTTGAGAATCATTAAATTTAATATACTATTGCTATTAAAAATATTTGCTTTTTTCACTCTTTTTGTATTTCTTTTGTTCTGAATGGGGAAAATAACCATTTTTAAAATATTTTATTTATTTATCTGACAGAGAGAGACACAGCGAGAGGGAATACAAGCAGGGAGAACGGGAGAGGGAGAAACAGGCTTCCCACTGAACAGAGAGCCCCATAGAGGGCTCTAGCCCAAGACTCTGGGATCATCACCTAAGCCGAAGGCAGACGCTTAACGACTAAGCCACCCAGGTGCCCCAAGAACCACTTTATCACAGATTTGTTGGAGACAAAATTTATATACATATGCATATATTTGTATATATACATATGCATATATTTGTGTATATATATACATATGCATATATTTGTATATATACATATGCATATATTTGTATATATATACATATGTGTATATATATTTTTTTGGTGGAGCAGATCTTCTTTGTCTACATAATCACTGACTACTGTTTAGAATTAGACAAACTTAGTTATCATGCAAAGAATTTACATGAAATGCATATTTGCTGAATGTTAGTAATTTGTCTATGGGCCAGAAGTAAAAGTAATATATACTAAGAGATGTGATCAATACAAGAGAGCCACTCCTTTCAGACTGATCATAATATAACTTGAAACAGCATAGGATAACTAATTAAAATTACTAATATAATCAGTGAAATCAGTTGATTTAGACAAGTAATATTTTAAAAAATTTAAAGATTTTATTTATTTATTTGAGAGAAAGGGAGAGTGAGCAGGAGGGAGAGAGAAGCTGAAGACTCTGTGCTGAGTGCAGAGCCCAGCCTGGGGCTTAATCCCATGATGGCGAGATCATGACCTCAGCAGAAACAATGAGTCAGATACTTAACTGATTGAGCCACTCAGGCATCCCTAGAAATGTAGTATTACTGAATTATTGAAGCATCATAGCCTTTCTTTTTTGTGCCTTTAGTTATTCTTTTATGAAAAACTTCTAGAACATTGGAGCTTATGACTAAGTTCATACATATACTTTATAGGTGTTATAAAAATTTAGATAAGAAACGATAAATACAACTCCTTTTTCTTTTTTAATATAAAATAGTCAATATCGAGGTTGGTATATACTTATTTTCTAAGTGGTTAAATGAGATTTATGCTTATACATGCATACACACATACTAATTACAAATCATTTTACTCATTTTTAATGTAGAAGGCTGATGAATGGAAATGGAAACCATCAAGGAAAAAGGTAGAGATAAAGTGAAGTATAAGCATGTTCATTGTTGGGTTTATATGTATGATGCAAATGCAAGCTCTTGCCCTGGGCCACCCATGGATTTAAAACTCAATAGGAAAAGAAAAGAGGGATGTTATCATGACTGAGAAGTGAGCATTAGAAAAATGAGAAAAAGAAGATTATTTTCACAAAATGAATAGGAGACTCTTTCTTTCATCAGGAAGTTTAAACCCAAGACAGGATAAATGTGTCTACTAATATTTTAAGTATGAGGAAGAAACACACTTTGTATCTTAGGTTGGATTTTCTAGAAATTGAGCCTGCTGAAAACAGAGATTTTAGGTTCCCGAATTTATAGAAACAGTGATCTTTAAGGAAAAATATAGTGGGGGTGGCTGCCTGGCTCAGTCCGCTGAGTTGCCTACTCTTCATTCTGGCTCCGGTCATGATCTCAGAGTCCTGGGATGAGTCCAAAGTTTTAGTCTGTGCTCAGTGGGGAGTCTGCTTCAGGATTCTTTCTCTCCTCTGCCCCTTCCCCTCCTCCAATAGATAAATAAATCTAAACAACAACAAAAAGTGTTGGGGAGTGAAGGAAGAACAATGAAGAAGAGGAAAAAAAAAAACCTGACAAAAATATGGTCTCAATTAAATGTTTTTGCTAGCCCCATCCAAGAGCTGTTTTGGAGTACATATTACAGTGTGAAAGTATTCCGCTTGCAACTAGAGGAAGGAGCTTTGCAGCCAGGTATCATCAGCCTAGCCTCCCAAGAGGAAAAGCGAGAGTTGGCTCTGTCCCCAAAGGGAAAGTTTTCAGAGTAGGTTGTGTGTATAAACATCTTTTTTTCCCCAGTATTCAGCAGGAGTTAAAAGTATCAGCTAGTAAAGGGGACTTGGGAGAAACACACCATAATGCTAAGTAAAGGCTCGAAATAATGTGAGTAGAGGAGTCTAATTTCAGCCCAGAGACTTATCAGACTTTAGGAAATGAAGTCTTGGTTTCCCTACATAACTAGAGCTTGTAACTGAGGTCCATCCATTTCTGTTACTCTGAAGAATTACTTGTGGAAGATACCAGACTTCCTTTGGCAGTGATTTTAAAACTGTATCCAATAAAATAAATTCAAATAACTTACTTCCGGTTTTTATAGGCATATTAGTAGCGAAGGTTGCAGGTTATCTTGAAGAAATATGAAACATGAAACAAGGATATTTTATGGTCCGAACCTTTATAGTTTCTGTCCTTTTTTACTACTGCACTTTTATGCAGCTTTGAGTTTATGTGTGGTTTGTTGTTGTGGGGGATGTAGTTTTCTATTTTGTATTTCTGGAGCTACTGTTTTAAAAGTCTTATTTAGGAATGTCTGTTCTTTTTTTTCCCCCTTCTGTTTACATTGGGGTCTTGTGATTTAATGACAATAGAGGGAGCTATATTGTATTGGAGTTTGTAAAATTCATATGGTTAGGAGAATTAACTATGTGGGCATTGGGGGAATCACAATCCACCTAACAATTATACTCAGGGACTCAAGTAGACATGGAAGCTGAATCAGCCTGAGTCTGTAATGTGTTCATAGTCTGCTGGATTGCAGAGTATGAATATTTTTGAACATAATACAATTTTACCTGCAATGTTTATATACTTAATGCTTGCATTAAATTCAGTCTTCTTGAATGTCCATATTCATTTTCAATAGCATACATCAAAAAGTACAAAATGAGAATCTAATGTATAACATGGTGAATGTAGTTGATAACACTGTATTATATAATTGAAATTTGCTAAGAGTAGAACTTAAATGTTCTCACAAGGGAAAAAAAGGTAAATATGTGAGACGATGGATGTGTTAACTCAATGGGGGGAATCCTTTCAAAAGGAAAAAAAACTTATAAAGTAATCAGGGAAAAATCTATATTTTTAACACTCTCAGGGGAAAGTTAGCCACTCACCTATCTGGGAATTTCTTAAATGATACCCAATAATGGACTGTTTCCAGAATGGCTTATTGTGTTGACCATATTACCTGTCTTGGGGAGAATTCCCTCTATATATTTCCTTCCTTCCTTCCTTCCTTCCTTCCTTCATACACAGAGAAGAGAGCATGAACAAGGGGAGAGGCAGGCAGGATAATAGGCTCCCAGCTGAGTGAGGAGCCTAAAGCTGGACTCAATCCCAGGACCCTGGGATCACAACCTGAGCCAAAGACAGAAGCTTAACCAACTGAGCCACCCAGGTGCTCCACTTTTTCTTTTTTTTCTGTTCTCTTTGCTTTTCTTTTTTTTTTCTTTCCTCTTTCTTTCTTCCTTCCTTCCTTCCTTCCTTCCTTTCTTTCTTTTTTATTTTTCAGATAGAGACCACACTCAAACAGGGTCAGGAGTGGTGAGCGACAGAGGGGAGGGAGAGGCAGAATCTTAAGCAGCCTCCACACCCAGTGCAGAGCCCTAAGTGGGGCTCTATCTCATGATTCTGAGATCATGACACTGAGCTGATCACATCCTGATCTGAAATCAAGAGTCCAATGTTTAACCTACTGAGCCACCCAGGCACCCCTCTCACTATTTATTCAAACAGAAGCTATGAAATGTTTGGAATGTTATTTGGGGACTTGCCCAAGATATTTTTGCCTGAATTAGGGCTATCAATCTCTAGAGATAGAAATAAGGTTTTTACATATAGGAACCTTTGCTATTTGATGGTCATAGATGGGATTCTTAGGGGCAGTGATCTCCCATTCTCACACCACACTTCTGATTCTTCTCACTGCTTTACAACATTCCCAGGATTATTCCTCACAGTGTGGTGAGAGAGCTGTTAGATACTAAAGCAGTGACCTAATTTCTTTTGTGAACAAGTCTGAAGTAGGTGGGCTTCGTGTGGGGAAACTACAAGTCTATGGAGTGGACAGTGTAAGGGTTGATTTGTAAAGATGTGGATGAAGTGGTGAGCCAAATGTGTCAGGAAATCTCGGGACTTAGAAGAGGTCAGTTGTGAAAATCAGGAAGATTGGAGTTGGATCTAGGGACTGGGACTCTCCCTCCTTGTCTGCTGAGATATCAAATTTAGACCCAACACCAGTGGCACTGTTTTTGAAGTCTCCCCTGAGGACCTCCAGTAGATTTGGCCGCTCCCTCCTTCCTGTTCCACAGAGCCTCCTATGATGGTTCAACACAGCTCCTAGGACATCTCTTTATCCAGCTAGAAAGACAGCTGGGTTTTACTATAAAGACATGGAGTCCAAATTTTGAGTACAGCCTCATCTTCTGTCTTCCCAGTTGTAGGAAGCTTATTTATCTGCTTTGAACCATTTTCCTTTGTAAAATCATTAATAGTATTTTATAAGTACAGCTGTTTCAAGAAAGACCAAACACACCATTTAGCACAGAGGTAATAGGATTTGCTTTGGCACATGACAGATTTCAAATCTTAGTTCACTACTTAATAGCTATGTTAATTTGGGCCAATTGCTTGATTTTTCTAAACCTGTTCCTAGTTAGTGATCAATTTGCATCGCATTTGGAATGGGAAACACCACTAAGCTTGATGCTTGTGTGTTAACTGTTGTAATGTTTACATGTATATATTGAACATAATTGTAATTATATCTTGTATATGATATGAAAAATGGTCTGCTCTGACAAGCCAACATTTATTCAAGGATGCATTTTTTATAAAAAGACAATGTTATTTTGTAATATCTTATATCCTTCTGTGCACAGATCTTATTTGTGGTTGTTTTTTCTACAGATGAAATTTTATTCCTTTCATAATACCATACTCTTTTTATTATAGTGAATTTATAGCCAGTTTTACTATTTGGTAGGGCAAGTATATCTATATGGTTCTTTCCTATTAGTTCTTTCTTATTTTAATATTGTTATATTTTCCCCATATTTTACCTTTCAAATCAACTTTAAAATTAATTAAAATTAATGTATTAAAATAAAAGTAATTGGAATATATATTAATATGATTGACATTTCCCCCTAAAACCCAGACTCACATATAACTACCTGCATTTCCACTGGGAAATCGAAATAGGCACCTCACACTTACAGGTCTGAGTATCAAGCCTCTGTGCAGTCTCTCCATTCTCAGTCAGTGGTAACATCCTTTGTGAAGTCAAGCCAACATCTTTGGTGTCAACTTCACTCTTTTCCTTATACCAAAGATCCAGTATTAGCACTTTAGCTTTCAAACATGTCGGGGGTATAATCAGATCTAATCACTTCTTACAAGTTCTGTGGCTGCAATTTGGCCCATGCCACTGCTATTTTTGACCAAGACAGCTATGACAGCCTCACGGCCATCCTTTCTTCTTCTGTCCTTGTACCCTTAGTATGGTTGATAGAGAAAAGAAAATTATCCTGTGAGAAGTTGGTCAGATCATGTCACTCCTCTGCTTCCAGCCCTCCAGTGACTTCCCATTTGATTCGGAATAAAACCCAAAATACAGGAATATGATCCAGTCCTTCCTCTCTGAACTCACTTAGGACTCTACCCTTTGTTCTCTCCGCAGCTATAATAGCCTTCTTACACAACTGTCAACTCACAGACATTGTACTTTTCCCTCTGCCTGGAATGTTCTTTGCCCGGGTGCCACATCGGTTTACTCTCCAACCTCCTTTAGGTCTGCATTCAGATGTTACCTTTTCTCTGAAGCCTCTTCGGATCATTCTGTGAGAAACTGCTATCTCTATAACTATTCTATTTGCTTTTCCAGCTCACTTTTCCTCATGGCATTTTACCGCTGTTTAACATACAGTATGTTTTGTTTGTTTATTTTTTGGTCTATATCCCATTGCTGTCAGCACTGCATTCTCAATACACAGAATAAGGAAAACTAATATTTCTTGAAAAACACGAATGATAAAAATATACAAAGAACTGACATTTTTGTGAGATTAGGTTTTACTATGCAGGACAATATGGGTTTTCGTTTATTCAGGGTCTATGTCATGCTCTTCAATGCATTTTATAGTTCTTTTTAAATGAACTCTACCTCTCAGATAGTTTGCTCTAATATTATTTTGTAGTTTCATCATGGTGCTAAATGGGTTATTTTCCATTTTAACTATTTATAATTATTCTTTAAAAACTATTAATATGTTATATTGATCTTGTATCTAGCCATTAGACCAAATTATTTTATTAATTCTATTAGTTTGTGACCTGACTATATACAAGATTATGGAATTATAGTGTTTTACTCAATAGTCTTCAGCCATCATTTTATGGCCTCCCAATGTTTCAGATGAGAAGTCTAGTGTTAATCAGATTCCCATAATGAATAAAGCCCCCTTCCCCCTTGCCTTCAACCTGCTTAGATTTTCTTTTTTTAATGTGGGTTTTATAAATTTTTATTATTTCTGCCTATAAATTTGTGAATCTCTTCCATATGCAGACTCAAACCATTCAGCTCAGAATTTTTTTTAATAATTGTCTAATTATTAATTTTTATTCTATTCCCTTTTTTATTTATCTGGCATTTTTATTTTCTATAGTTTTAGATCTCCAGATAGCTGTCTGTCTTATCTTTTAAGTTTTCCCTGAAGATTCCAACCTTTTTATTCTTGCCCTGTGTTGTGAAATTTCATTTTCTATTTGATCTTCCAGATCAATAGATCTGTCCTTGGCAGTGATCCTTCTCATTTCCAGTTTCTCTATTGACATTTTACACTTAAAAATTATATAATAATGTGTCCTAGAATACATTCTATGCTCTAATTGCTTGTCCATGTGTATTAGCAATTTTTTCAAGTTTTTTTTTTCTTGACTTTCCATCAATTCCATTTCAGCTGCTGCCAACTATTCCAAATTAACACTTGATCTTCTGTCAGTCTTCTAAAGTGATACATTACTTTTTTTTCTTCTTTATGTATTCCATCAGCATTCATATGAGTCTACAGAGTAGACTACAGAGTGCTATAGAGTAGCAGCTGAATTTTGGAAGGAAGGCATCAAAATTTCTGTCCTTGTGGCTCTGTTGACAACAAACTGGAGAGTGTTACTTTCTGCTGAAGAATGGGGCAGAACTGGGTGGTGCCTGATTTCCTTTGTGAAAATCACAGCTCTTTCCTAACCAGTGGCACTGAGACTGAAGTTATTGTAGCCTACCCTGAAATTGCTATGAAAGTCAGGGTTGGTCTTTCCAGAAGCACAAGTAATCCCTTCTGTGGAGATTTCATTGCTCTGTGTTGTTGGATTTTCCCAGAGATCTGTGAATGCCATCTTGATCTTGGCCTAGAGAAGGCCAAGTTCCCTCCTCAGCTCTTCCTTGCTGACTCTCACTGCTCAAGAAGAATGTGGTCCCTTCCTTGATCCTAGTTGCATAGCTGCTACCATTGTCTCAAAGCATTCCTGTGGTGATATGACTCTAGAAAAGGAGATGGGAAGGAGAAGTTTAGAAACCAGCATCCTAACTTGTTACATGCACAGGTGTTCAAACTCTGGGACTATCAGGTTTGAATGAAATGTTAATAATTCACAGATATTTTCATGTAAACAACTGGTAGGACCACTGTACCATTCAGGTCATCATTACCATCTTTACTGTGGTAATCTCATACCTTTAATGTGAGAGGATAAGTCTCATTTCCCAAGACTCTTGGACAAAAATGCCATTTAACACACTTCTTTCCATCAGCTGTAAAAACTTTGTGGGATGGCAGTACCTACTTTTTGTTCTTTTCTTGTTTCTTTGAGTCTTTGGCTTTGATGAGTATGGAGTGAAAATTATACAAGGCAAATAGCTGAACATAGAGCTTCCAGTAAGAAATAGTGGAGAGGCAAAGGGAATAAAAATGCAATAATTTCTTGAAAAAGGACTTAAAAAGGGGAGGATATTTTATCTCTGTGTCATATAATATCTCACATGGCTCTTGACTGTGGCTAACCACAGCTAGCCGAACGATTTCCAACAGGTAAACTGTAATTTAGCCAATGTTGTGGAGTTGTCCATGTCAACTGAGGGTCATATATGGCTTCACCTGTCAAGAGCTGCAAAGTAAATGCACAATTGTTACTTTACCGAAGTGCATATAATTTCAGTTTCTTGTTCTGTTCTTTACTGTGGCGTGATCAAAACTTAAGCTCACACCATTTCCCTACTGAGTCATCTTCAATGCGTGAGAATATGCTTTCAAGCTATAACTGCATCAATACCCGTGGTTGTCCATTCTATCAAGAATAAAAATGCTTTTTTCTTCCCCTCCAGAGCTGTCAAAACTTCTGATGCTGAAGAGTTTATCTTGGAAAATGCAGGTTCCGTCCTGCTACCCGCAGGGAGTGGAGAAAGTCCTTTATTTCACAATCAGTGTCATCTGAATGATGCCAGCATTTCTTGTAATTGTGCAAATATGTACTGCACTAACTTTTGTCTTTGTGCATTTTGGAAGGTAAAATGAAGCACTCAGCTGGTATGTGATATGAAGACTAGTTATCATATTCTGTTTAAAAAAAGTTATATTTGTTCAACAAAGCCTCACACATCAGTGGTGCTCTGTTTTAGGTTAAATAGCACTAATTTCTCCTGGTTTCTCCAGAAATTTGACATTTTATATGAAACCTGACACAGGTTGGAGACACAGTTTTACTATCCATTTTTACGTGTTTATAACTGACAACTAAGTAAGTAAACACCTGTTTGGTTTTTAGCCACTCTACTTAATTCCACTCTAGTCCTGTACATTTGCTTTCATTTTATATCCTCTGCCTTTTGGACCGGAATGACTATTCCTCAATCTTACTTTGAAAGCACTATTTAAGAACAAACTTCTTTGGTAAACCTTCTGCATTTCTCAGTCGTCAGATGTTGGGATCAGATGGCTAGCCACACATTCAGTTTCTCACGCTATACATGTAATGTGTATATTACAGTAGCTTACTTTATATATACTTTGTTTTGTCAAATGTTAGGAGATTGGATGCTTTTTCTGCATTTAGTGAATTGCAACAATGATTCTGCTAGGAAAGTACACGATAGTCAATACATTCATTTTATTAAACAACAAAAAATATGTCATTATTTTAAATTGTCTGGTAACTGATAAACATTAGCTTAATTGAATAAATATGATTTGAGATCATAATTTTTTCTCTACTAAATGTGAGTTCTAGAATTTGGTGAATAGACCTTTATTAGGCCTCGTGTCTATTTTCTACAGCACTTAGAATGGTATCAGTCTAGTCTGGGCTCAAAAAATGCATGCTATTTTATTTAATACAGAAACAAATACAGTTAATCCCCATTATTCACAGATTCCATATTTGTGAGTACGCCCGCCAACTAAATTTTATTTGTTACCCCCAAGTTGATACTTGAAGGCTTTCAGGTCATTTGCACACATTGCAGAGTGGCCAAATTTTGAGTCATTTGACCATACATGCTCCCAGCTGAGGCTGAACAAGTAAAGGTCTGCCTTCTTGTTTCGGATTTTATACCGTAAACAAGTTTTATTTTGCAGTGTATTTAGTACCACCTATTATTATTATTGTTGTTGTTGTTGTTGTTGTTAGTGATTTTCAGTTTAAAATGACTCCTAAACATAGTGCTGACGTGCTGTCTAGTGTTCCTAAATACAAGAAAACTATAAGGTGCCTTGTGGGGGAAAACACATGCGGTGAATAAACTTTATTCAGGCATGACTTAAAGTGAGTTCTTAAAGTGGGTTCAGAGTTCATGAATTAACAGAATGGTACAACCAGGAAAAGGAAGAGAAAATTCACCAGTCTGTACCTTTCTGGAGACCACGCCAGAAAGTGCTAAAGTAATATCTATAGTGTGTGATGAAGCTATGGAAAAGATGAAAAAATGGCTAAATTTGGGCTTTCAACTGATTGAAAAAGGGCAGGACATGCCACTGTCATTAGGCTGAAAGCCAAAGAAATTTATGCTCCTGTTTACCAGGAGAAAAGTAAACCCTTTTCTGATTGTGCTGGCTGGCTCAGATGTTTCACAAGGTAATATGGAATGAAAAATGTTAAACTTGCAGGTGAGACCGGCTCTGCAGATCAGGGGGCTGTGGAAGAAGTTAGGATGTTCTTGCTATCATGGTATATAGGAAAAGGATTATGGAGAAGAGGTGATTTTCAATGCTGACAAGACTGGCTTGTTCTACAAGGAATTTGGCAAATGACCCATACAACACAAATGGTGCTTGGTGGAGGAAACGTAATCGGAGGCTTGCCATCCTGCTGTCTTCTGCTATCATGCCTTCTAGGTCTGGTTTATATTTTCTAACCTTTTAAAACTTCCCTGACTCCTGCCTCTTTCCATCTTTTTTTTTTTTTTCCCATTTCAGGTGGAATTATCTGCTCTTCCTCATTCCAATAATAAGCCATCTTTCTCATAGATTGCAGCACACTGTATGAAACATATCACTATATATATATCCACCGGACTGTGAACTCATTTATGGCACAGAAAGTGTATTTTAATTATAATTGTATGCCAGAGTCTCGTGCAACACTTGGGACATTTCAGTTTACTAATAATTGTTGAAAAAAAATAAGTAAATGAATCAGTATTCCTGTTAGAGCAGATAACATTATGTGTATAATTTAGACAACGCAAGATTATAGTATATGTGCTGCCGAAGCGAGCACAAGACAACGCAAGATTATAGTAAGCCCAATAATACTTAGTAAATCTGATAATAATCAAGATACCTACATGTTCATAGAATTTATATATCTGGAGAACTTTACAAACCTTATAAATTAAGTTTTCTTTTTTTAAAAGATTTTATTTATTTATTTGACAGACATAGATCACAAGTAGGCAGAGAGGCAGGCAGAGAGGAGAGAGAGGGAGGAGGAAGCAGGATCCCCACTGAACAGAGAGCCCGATGCGGGGCTCGATCCCAGGACTCTGAGATCATGACCTGAGTCGAAAGCAGAGGCTTTAACCCACTGAGCCACCTAGGTGCCCCAAATTAATGTTTTCAACTGAATATTGAATTCTTATGGTTTTGTTCCTGCAGAGCTGATGGAAGAAACCACAGGAATAACTTCCAAAGCATTCTGTAAAATAAGCAGGGAGATGTCTTGATAAACTTGCAGAATTTTCTAACTTGCTTATGCATAATGCCCAGGAAACACTTACTCAAAGACAACTTTTTTTTTTTTTTAAGAGAAATAAGGACCTGAAGCAGGTACTATTAAGAATTACACAACATTCTGTCCTGATTTTCTGATTCAGAAATTTAAAAAATTAACTAAAGAAATTAAAAAATAATGCAATGAACTTCTCCTCTGAATGATGAAGCAAGGAGATTCAAACCAGAAGTTGTATCAGTCCTTTCTTGTAGCAATGGCACTTTGCAAAGAAGTCTATACACATCAGCCCTATATTCTGTATTAAGATTAAAGAATTTGAAACCTTAAGATTTATTTAAAATTTCAATATAAAAGGTAGTTTCATAGCTTACCATTAAATGTTGCAGTTTTCCAAGACTTAGTTGTAGCTTCCTTCTTCTCTCTATTATCATGTGTTTTTACCCATGTTCACCTCTTCAATTACCATTTATAAGAAGATTATTCTCTAATTTATGTGTAATCTATATCTCTCGTCTATGACCTAGGTGTCTACATTCAGGCAGCAATGTAGCGTCTGTGGATTTATTGAAAGCATCTCAAACTCAATATTTCTAAACGTACAATCATACTTTTTCTTTCCAAACTAGTTTTCTGTGTCACACCATTCAATGAACAGCACCACTATGCATTTAGATATGCAAATCTGGTCTCGGAGTCTGTTTTGCCACTTTCCAAGTTTCCAATATCCAAAATATTTCCATGCCCTCCCTGTTTGTCTTCTTGATTGGATTTCCAATCCACCTCTCTCAACTTCCAGTGTACTACCCCAAAGTAAACTACTATGAACTCACACCTGGAATGCTATAATAGCCAACATGCCTTTGGCCTCACCAGCAAATGTCTATATTTGCATTAGGCTTCTCCACATAAATAGAACCACTAGGATGGATACATGTATATATGTACATATACCTAAATATAGATACAGGTACAGATATAGGTAGAGGTAGAAGGGAGGGAAGGAAGAAAGGAGGAAGGAAAGAAGGGGGGGAAGGGGAGAAGGAAGGAAGAAATGAAGAGAGGGAGGGGGGGAAGGAATGGATGTTTGAAATTGTAGAAGATGGCAAGTCCAAAATCTGTCTGGTTTGCTGCAGACCCGAAGCTGCAGTTCAAGTCCAAAGATCACTATCAGAATTTTTTCCTGTGTGGAGGAGGAGGCCAGTCTTTTGTTCTTTCCAGCCTTCAGCTGATTAGATGAGGCCCTTATGAAGGACAATCTGTTTTACTCAAAGTCCACTGATTTAAATGTTAATCTCATCTAAATCACCCTCTCAGAAACGTCCAGAATAATACTCGACCACATACGTAGGCACTGTGGCGCAGCCAAGGTGACACACAAAATTAACCATCACAATATTACAGCCAAAATTATAATTTTGTATTAGAAATTCAGTCATGGCAGCCTTAGTGGGGCTTCTAATGGCCTGGCAGCTGCTTACTTCAGTTTTATTAGACCCTTCTGTCTCTATTGGCATTGCTTGCGGAATCTTCTCTAATCTGCCCGAATAAGTCAAATCTCCCCAGTATAGGTCTGTGTAGCACTATTTACATTTCATTTGGAACTGA
Organism: Meles meles; assembly: GCF_922984935.1. NCBI lineage: Eukaryota > Metazoa > Chordata > Mammalia > Carnivora > Mustelidae > Meles > Meles meles. Next base: position 150,073,571 of record NC_060066.1, on the reverse strand, counting down.
CCACACTTGAAAATTTATATTATTTTGGTAGTGATTTGATGTTGTATTTTAAGCTCTGTGAGAGCAGAACCAATATATATTTTTGTTTCCATCTGTTTTTTGCTCATCACAGTATTTCAAGCATAAAGCACAACAAAAGTAATAATATTGCTGAATAAATGGATGTAAATCAGAAGAATGACCAAATGCCCAAGTGCATGTCTTTAGTAAACTTCAATGTGCTAGCCACAAGAAAGGACACACAACACGAAAAGTACATGAAAACTAAAGAATAATTTCAATAACACTGAGCATGTTGTACTCCCATTCATTACCTAATTTCTTTTGTAAATTCTCTTTGGTATCAATCCTCAAGATATTGAATATCCTGATTTTTTTTCTCTGAATATTTATCACACTCACTTTTTTAAAATTTTATTTATTTATTTATTTATTTATTTATTTATTTTTGGTGTATCCCTATGCAGGATCTTTGTAAATGTGTTATTATCAACTATTTTCTAGATAAGGAAAATCAATTTAGTCCAGCACATATAACTTGATCAGGAACCTATCCCTATTCAAACCTGGGAAATTACCGTCACCCACTTTTCCCAACATCCCAGCTCTCCCTTATCTGGAGATTGCCAATAAATGGGGTTTTAATTCTTGCAGCATACTGTGTACTCAGAGTACACCAAGCCACAGGCTAGAGAACTCTAGTAAGAAACTTTCTTAGTAGATGCAAGAAAGAAAACTCTTCTGAAGACATTAATACTCAAGGGATATGAGCAGTAGGAAGCTTTAGCATTGAATTTTAGAATTTGAGCCAAGGAAACAACATGAAGAGGAAGTTAAACAGTGTGAGTCTTTAAAGAGAAAATGCAAATACTGTGGTCTAGAAATCAAAATAATGTAAAGAAATAAAAGCCATAGTAAAGTGGGGAGTCTAGATAGTAAAGTTAATAAAAAGCAAAGACTATTAAAGGAGACTAGCAAGGAAAAGCTAAATACCTGTTGCCTTGTAATAGAAAACTCCAGAAGTCATGAGAGAAAACGAAGCGGTCATGACGTGAAGACTAAAGAAAGAGGAACTAGGGAATAAGTATTGATACTTTTCATAAAGGAAAGGAATATCACCATCCTGGATTAGAAGGAAGATAGGGAGTAAGCTTTTTAAATAAATAAAAAAATATTTTATTTTAAAATAATTAAAAAAAAATAAAATCACCAGTGAGAAGCTGTTGGTAATGGTATCATTATTAGAAGATTCTCTCTCTCTCTCTCTTTAGACTTATTTATTTACTTTCATAAATAGAGTGCCTGGTTGGGGAGAAGAGGATAAGGGAGAGAGAGAAAATCTTGAGCAGACTCCCCACTGAGCAGGCAGCCAGAGCCCAAGGAGAAGCTCAACCTCATGACCCTGAGATCATGAAACCTGAAATCTGAACTGAAACCAAGAGCAGAATGTTCCACCCACTGAGCCACTCATGCTCCACTAGAAGATTCTCTTTTAATTGTTATAAAATCTGATTAAGATTCTCTCCTTGAGCAACCTCTACTCTGCCTATTCTGAACTCTCTTCTCAACTAGGCTTTGAATTTTGGTCTTCCATGTTCATCTCCACATTGTCCAATGTTTGCAAGAATCTTCCTAAGTCAATTTAGCCAGAATATCCTATCCTTGATATCTGGTTAACCTGGAGATCTGATGATCAGGTGTCTTACCCCCCAGCATTCCCCAGGGATATCTGGTCACCCCAACCTGACCTTGGCAAGAATCTGTTATGTCAGTTTATCCAGAAGCTCCCTTTATCCCCAATGTTTACTTTTATGATATTTCTAATGATCCTTATCCTGCTACTCCTACTAATGATCCTTATCCTGCTATTCCTACTTTTCCGTGTTGCATTCAGAGTTGAACCCAATCTCTGTTCCCTAATATAAAACCCCTTGCACTCTACCAGTGTACACCCATCACAATAGCTCCCTTGAGTAAAATCTGCCTTACTTCTCACATTACATTATTACATAGAAGAGTAAGAGATAAGGATATCCAACATGCAAACATGGTCCTGGGACCAAAACTAAAAGAGAACAGCAGCCTGTTCTGTTATGTTCCAAGAATTACTTTGTGATACATATCTTGAAAAGAAGAATATATTTTAATGCAAATAATACCTGTTAAATAGTAGTTAAGTTCCTAGATGAAACTCCCCAAATATATTTTTCCTAAAATGCAAATGAAATAGTAATTTTTGACATTAGACTCTGTTATTATCATTATTTTTATTTTCTCATGTGAATACTGGTGTTTGAGGACACAAGGTTAAATATGAAGAGAGTAAGGAAATAGACAAAAATATCTTGATAAATCTAAGGGGAATTTGAGTTTGAAGAATTTTCAAATACTTTAGATGCTGGAAGCACCAAAGTTTAATTTATCTAACATTAGAAGTTACTAATAAAAATATTTATTAGACAACAACCATGTGCCCACATTTAACCTAGTTGTGAGCAATCCCAAGATGAGAGCATTCAGTCCCTTAAGGGAACCCAAATTTATTTGTAATTCCTGTTTTTTCTGTAGCCATATATTATGAATTCTACTCCTTGGCTTATGACTTAAGCTGTTATGTTTCCTGGCACATAACTGTCAGAAGAGAAGACAAAGAAGAAAGAGAAGAGACAGAAAAAGATGTGTGTGTGTGTGTGTGTGTGTGAAGGAGGTGAGTTTTGGGCTAGGTAGGGAAAGAAGAAAAGGGACTGTACTAGTTTCCTATGGCTGCCATAACAAATAACCACAGACTTGGTGGCTTAAAACAACGGAAACTTATTCTGTCATATTTATGGAGACCACAAGTCTAAAAGGAAGGTGTCAATGGACCACATTCCCTTCGAAAGATCTAAGGAAAATTTCTTTCTTTGGTCTTCCAGCTTCTGCTGTCTCCAGGTATTCCTTGGGTCCTGGAAACACCATTCCAGTCTCTCTCGTTTTTGCATGGCCTTCTCTGTTTCTCTTATAAGGACACTTGTCACTAGACTTAGGACTGACTCATGTAATCCAGAAGGATCTCATCTCAAGATCCTTAACTTAATCACATCTTTGAAGACACTTTTTCCAACTAAGGTGACATTCCAGGTTCCGGTGTTTAGGATATAGACATATCTTTTAGACGGCCCATTAGCGAACTCACTAGACGAGTGAAAACAGGAGTCCTTTGTGTATGAGGAGACAATTACAGTAGAGAGATATACTAAGTTTATAAAGAAAAACACGAAGAGAAATAGCAAAACAATGAAGGGGCTTCTGGAAAACAAAGCGACTAGGAGAGAAGGAGGAGGCAGATTTTTTTTTTAATTTATTTGACACAGAGAAATCACAACTAGGCAGAGAGGCGGGCAGAGAGAGAGGAGGAAGCAGGCTCCCTGTGGAGCAGAGAGCCCGATGTGGGGCTTGATCCCAGGACCCTGGGATCATGACCTGAGCCGAAGGGAGAGGCTTTAACCCACTGAGCCACCCAGGTGCCCCGAGGAGGCAGACTCTTATCCGTAGTGTTACAACTGGACGAGCACACTGGTTGAGCTTCGCGGGACATAAAATAAGGTCTTAAAGGATGTGTAGTGCTTTGGGAGATGGATATAAAATTAGGAACATGTGTCTAGATGGCTTCCTCTATATTAGACTATATATTTAAAAACCAGTGGTTTGCTCATTATGGAGTATCTTTGAAATAAAACAGAGGTTTTTCTTTTTTTTTTTTTTAAAGATTTTATTTATTTATTTATTTGACAGAGAGAGATCACAAGTAGGCAGAGAGGCAGGCAGAGAGAGTGAGAGGGAAGCAGGCTCCCTGCCGAGCAGAGAGCCTGATGCGGGACTCGATCCCAGGACCCTGAGATCATGACCTGAGCTGAAGGCAGCGGCTTAAACCACTGAGCCACCCAGGCGCCCAAACAGAGGTTTTTCAAATTAGCTGATTATCAATCAGAATCATCTAGAATGATTGTAAATCTGGAAAGCTTACAAATAAGAATCCTTTGATTCTCCCCTCAACTCAATTGAATCAGTTGATTCAGAAGTTACTAGCCTACTATACAAGCAGGAGAATCGGAGATATATGATTACAGCATGTCGACAAAATGTCATTTGAAAGGGGTTAGTCCTGTTTTTTCCCTAAGAGTAAATACAAATATAGCTCCATTTTCGCAGCAGTGTTTGAAACTTCTAAGTCTTGCATTTCATAGCAGGAGGTAAGTGCCAGGTAGTTTTATATATGGAAGCACAAATGAATCAAGTACTTTGAACAAAGAAAGCTAAATGCCATTTCTCAATTGAAAGAACCCAGATATTTTTAGGGAAAGTGACCATTTTCTTTTTCCATGGAGAGACCTTATGTTATAAGGAAACTTGGAATCTGTATCAGGTTTGGAGGCATATTATATTAATATTATAGGCATATTATATATTTTTAGAAATATAGAGGCATATTATATATCCTCAGAAAGAAAAACATAATCCAAAGAAATGCATATCTTCTCTCTGTGTCCTTTTTTTCCCCCCTCTTACACTGGCATTAGCAGCCTTATCCATAGCAGAAGCATTTGCAACTACACAGCAGGGACCATCCTCAGTTTACATTACACTTGACTCAGCACTCTACAAAACCCATGTGTTTTCAAATGTTTTTCTATATAATAGCCATCAGCTTTCAAATATATGCAATCTGCAGGCAAATAACACGTAGTTGATTTTAATGAAACAGATTAAATATTAGTTCCATAAAAATAAATATGTGAACATAATATCGTATTCGCATTTGCCTCCATTTGTGTGGTGTGATGTGAAACACTTTCCTCTTCAGGGCACGGAGGACATGGGGAGATGGAGAGGAGAAGGGAGTTGAGGGAAATTGGAAGGGGAGATGAACCATGAGAGACTATGTACTCTGAAAAGCAATCTGAGGGTTTTGAAGGGACGGAGGTTGGGGTGTTGGGTGAACCTGGTAGTGGGTACTAAGGAGGGCATGTATAGCATGGAGCACTGGGTGTGGTGCATAAACAATGAATTCTGGTACACTGAAAAGAAATTAAAAAAATTAAAAATTAAAAAAAAAAAAGAATTTGACAGGGCACCCAGGGCTATAGTGTCAAACATCAAGGTAGTGTTAACCCTCTACAGGTGCTAGACCTCAGCGGAAGAACTATCCTCAAACAGAAGGTTTTAAAGGACACAGATGAATACGTTGCTGTAAGTAGGTTGGGGTGGAATTCTTCTTCATGGAATACTCCCGTGGCCTCTTTAAAAAAAAAAAAAAAGGACTGGATTCTGTTTCTCTAATTAATATCCGCTATGTTTAGTTGCATCTGTGATGTATGAATTCCCAAAGGCTTCCACTCTGAATTATGAATCATATTTCTTCTTCAAATTCTTCGTGGTACATTGAGGTGGATACATCTCTGAAACACCCTTGCCACTTGTCTGTCTCATAGATACTTGCACCTACAGCTGGGAAAAGAAATTTAAGAAAGTAATTGGCAGTTGGCCCAACCACATCTATAATGGGGAGAATCTGAGGATCAGTGACAGGAAAAGGATGGTAGATACACTCTCATGGGCACTGTGGAATGAGATTCCCTCTACCGAAACGCATTTGAACGACACTGAGACTGAACAGCTCCGGACTCTAATCCTCAGAGGACTGGCAGCTATAGAGTATCACGTAAAAAGGGAGGTAAGCCAAACTGTTGAGTTACCATTGCTTTAGCAGAATAGTAAGAGACATTGCATTGCATATGTCTGGTTGTGCATGCATACATATAGGCACGTGTGGGATTATTTTAAAAGAAGGTAATGAAAATGTAAATGGGAAAATAAATTACATGTAGAAAAGTGATATAAAGATATAAAAGAGGGTATAAGCAGAAAGAAGGAAAGAAAAAAGGAAGAAAGAAAGAAAGACCCCTGCTTATTTGCCTATTTCTCTCCTCTTGCCACAAAAATTTGAACCTAAATTCCGGTGTCTGATGTCCTCTTGATAACTGAATCCTAGAAGATGTACTTTGAAAGACTTGGATGTTAATCTGATACTAATTCAAGCCTTTGAGTTCAAAAATTGGATTGGAAATCTTTTAAGAGCAGCTTTCTCATGAGATTTCCATTACTTCTATTCTTACTGATAAGCCACAGGTATCAGAGAAACATCCATTTGTGTGCTATATTTGGATCCTTCACTATAAGAGAAGAGGTACAGAAAAAAAGATGGAGTTTGCTTTGATTCAAGTTTCAGAGGAAACTTTCAATCAATTCGAATTTTGTCAGAAGCCACTCTACTATAATAGCTTAAAGTCTATATTAGATACTCTTATGATGTTACCTTCAGTGTAATATGCCAACTTCAAGTGAGATAGTTGATCTGTTCTAACGGAGAGGGTCTAGTTCTGGCTCTATTCCTGACCTAGGAAACTGACCTTGGATAAGTAATTAATTTACTTTATTTCTCGGTTTCCTTACCCCTACAGTGCAGCTAGTTAATTTAAAGAAGCATAGTCTGTAACGTGATTTGAGTTACTTGATCAAAGTTGACATTTATACATGTAATTTTATTATTAACACTTAAAAAGCATTTAGACATATGTTGGCTGTGATATCACTTTTCACTTTTCAAGTAGAGTAGCTTAGGAGAACTAGCTGTATGCTATATTCATACAGCTAGTTTATGCATATATGTGTGTTATATGCATATATAGGGAATATGCATAAGTGTTTGGTTATAATGTAGACATACACATAATCTTCCTTCAGTGAGCATGTAAGTACTTTTTTTTTTTCAGAAAGTGCTTAAGAAATGCATATTCTTCTTGTTTTTTTCCTCCTCGGAACATGATTCTGCTGGTGACACTAAGTTTCTACCAGTTGAGGAGTTTTATTTGATCATTGGTGTGATATCAACACCTTAGCACTGAATTATGGCCATAGCCTATTTTTTTTTTTTTCCCTACTCCATGCCCTGATGCCTCACTTGCTCAGTAAAATTACAGCGACAAGGGAACAATGTTTATCTTTTGCATGCTGGAAAGGAAGGACTCAAAACAGCTTTTATTTTAACCCCACTGAGTCCTCTTGGAGATCCCAATTAATGGGATTAATAAGATGAAACCTGCTTCCTGAGAATTATTGATATATTTTAAATATGAGTTTACATGGACAAGTCAATACTGGGGGCAGAAATAGGAAAGGATTGTTGAAGTTTCTAATTCTGTAGTAAAAAGGAACCTTTTCCTCAATCAATTCCTACATCATAGGCTGTAAGTAAAAATATCACTAAGGACATGTCTTCCTCAGAATGACGTACTCCCTGTGGCATGGCATATTGAGCCTGAATATACTACAGATACTGAATAAGTAACAAGCTGATTGATAACTCAGTTCTATTTAGCACCGAAGAAGGGATTTTTTTGGATAACTCCCTTACACTAAAATAATGCACAGTTGCACAACTTACTTTGTGTTTTCTTGGTGAAAGATAAAACGAAGTGCAGTCTGCTTTTATATACAGTGTCTGCTTTCCTTCAAAGACTTTTTTGGCTCCTCTGACCTCGTGCTCTACTGATACAAATAGAAATAGGGAATGTAGTTTTGTGTTTACTTAAGGTAAAAATCTAAGACATTGGCATTCTGCTATGATGCTTAAGAAGTGCCGCATTCTTTTGAGAAACTATGGTATATTTGTGGCCTACACAAGGAGGACCTACAGTTATGTGTTAAGAGCAGGGAGTATATACAGCAAGTGAAAGGGGCACTGAGATTCCTTCACTACATTGTCTACCATGTTTAAGAAGTAATATGTTGAAGTAAAATTAAAAACAATACTATTTGTCCTTAGTTCTGTTGTTGTGTATTTTCTATTGTTTTAATTAAACATCACAGCTAATTTTACTCATCATTTCCATGGCAGAAATAAACAGATATGAAATGTAAAATGTTTGGTCTAGTCATGCAGATCCTATTGATTATGCATTAAGAGCACCATATGGTCCTACCCATTAATCATGCTATTATCAGTTGAAGATGAATATGCTACTATAGTGTACATACACGTGCACACACACACACACACATTTATTATTAGAGTACATTGGGCTAGCGCAGAAGATTCATGCATACAATCATTGAAAGAATAGAAATCACTGATTAAAGTGAAACAAAAAGCCTAAACTCATTCTTACATTTACTATTTTTCAGCAAATTCTTATTGAGCCCCTAATGTGTGTTTGGCACGTTCTGGGTATTACAGTAAAGGAAGTCACTAAAGCATAGACCCCAATCTCTGCTTTTTTGGAACTCATATAGCAAAGGAGGAGACTGACAATATACTATATAACTACATAAAATTAACACTGTGTTGTATAGTATGGGTCATATATTATAAGATTAAGAAGAAAAATAAGCCAAACAAGTAGCCATTGTAACTTTAGACAAGATGGTCAAGGAAGACTTCAACGAGAAGGTATATCGGTCTCCTCTTGTTGCTATAACTAATGAGCACAAACTAAGTGGCTTAAAGCAATACAAATATATTACAGTTCTAGAGGTCAGTTGTCTAAAATCAGCTTGTTGACAGGACTATGCTCTCTTTGCCTTCCTGGGAGAATTTGTTTCTTCATCTTTTTAGCTTCTAGAAGATGCCTGCATTCCTTAGTTTGTACCCTCTTCCTCATACCATTCCAACCTCTTGCTTCTATTGTCTCATGTCCCAAAACTTACTCTGATCCTCATGACCCCTTTTTATAAGGACCCTTGTGATTAGATTGGTCTTACCTGGATAATCCAGGATATTCTCCCCATCTCAAGATTCTTAATTATATTTGCAAAGTTACCATTCCTATTAAAGGAAAAATAGTCATAGGTTCTAGAGATTAGGACATTGATATCTCAGTAGCCTGGGGGGGATCATTAGGCCACCTATCAGAGAAGGTAAAATTCGAGTAAACATCTAAGACAATGAGAGACCTAGCCATGCTATATACTTAGGGGAAGAGCTTTCTAAGAAGAGTTGAAAATAAACTCTAATGTACTGAACAGGAGTATTCCTTATATGTTCAAAGAACAGGAAGAAAGCCACATGGGAGAGTAGTGAGTGGAAATGCAGGGTTGTTGAAGTCAAGAAAATAGAGTCAATGAACAAGAGACAAGGAGGTGGCACAGGGTGGGACATTTGAAAATGAAGTTGTGAAGAGTTTACAGCTAATGACAATAGTGACAACCGGTGGGCTGTGAAGTGTGAAGCTGAACACTTGGGTAGAGACCCAGTTCATTGGAGGAGGAGAAGTTAAGGATCCAAGAGGATTAGGGCATTAGAAATAATTTGTTGTGAATATTGTGATCACCAGCAATGACCACCAATGAGAATTATGTTAGAGGCTCACTTGGTGAATTGTCTGCCTTTGTCTTAGGTCTTGATCCCACCATCCTGTGATCAAATCCTGCATCAGGGTCCCTTCTTCTCGTAGGGCCTTCTTTTCCTTCTCCCTCTGCCTGCCACTCCCCTTGCTTGCTTTTCCTTTGTCAATAAAATAAAATAAAAATAAAATCTGGAGAAAAAAAAGAATAATGTTAGAAAGAGTTACCCACAAACCAGGTACTAATGCATTTATGGGACGTCCCTATTACATGGAGAATCAGCAGGTCGCTACAACGTGGAGAGCAGTGGACGTCTTGGTCCAGAATGAGATTCAAAGCTGAGAAATTTTTTAAGCGAGGGCAGTGGCAATATGGATCAAAGAAGAAAGATTTCCCACCTCTGGGAATTGTGTTCTGAGGGAGAAAACAGCCACCACTTCAGGAAGCTTCAAAGGCATGTGGCATTACAGAATAAGATTTCATTAGAGAAAGAAGGTGAAAAGAACAGTCACAGAAAAGACTGAGATTAATGATGATTTTGGTGAGGAGGAAGCCCCTTAAAATAACCTTTCGCTGAAGTGGGGTAGGCTTCAATAAATTTAAAAAGACTGAAATCATACAGAATATATTCTCCAACCACAAAAGAATTAAATTTGGAATCAATTACTGAAAGATATCTTTAAAATCTCTAAATAATTAGAAGTGAAGCAACACATTTATAAATAATTACAAGGGAAATTAGAAAACCTTTTTTATCCAAATGACAATAGAAACATATACTATCAAAATTTGTGTGTGAAGATAGGTGTCAGAAAAAAAATTGTAAATTTAAATGCTCATTTTAAAATAAAGGAAGACTCTTGTATCAACAATCTAAGTTTCCAATATAGGAAGCTAAGAAAAGAAAAGCAAATTAAATCAAGATAAGTACAAGGCAGATATTTATTAAAGTCAAAAATCAATCAAAAAATAAAGAGAAAAAAGTAACAAAAAAATAAAAAGAAAATATGGATTAAGTGAGCTCCATCAAAGTTAGACATTTTTGTTTCTTCAGTAAAAATGATTAAGAAACTGATAGAAAGTTGTTTTGTTGGATTTTTTTTAGCACTTATTTTTTTATAGTTTTGTATGCAGATATACAAAAACCTTTGAGAGTTCAAAAACAAGAAGACAAAAATATATAATAAACAATGAGTCAAATATTAAGAATATATTTTATAAAATAAGGTATATGGATAATCAGTAAGCACATAAATGATTCTCAGCATATTTAGTAAATTAAAACCGCAATGCAATACCACCAACACACCCACCAAAATGGCTAAAATTAAAAATATAAACAATATCAAGTTTTGGCAAGGATGAGGAAATACTGGAACTCATACATTGCTGGAGAGATCATAAAATTGTACACATTGGAGAGCTGTTTGTAGCTTATAAAGTTAAACTACATTTACCATATGACCAAGAAATTACACTCCTAGTTATTTGCCCAAGAGAAATAGAAGCATATATCCACAAAAGACTTGCACAAATGTTCATAAACATATAAAAAAAACACACATGTCAATCAACAAATCAATGAATAAACTACAGTATACTCGTAGTATGTAATATTACTTAGCTATGAAAAGATATCAATCACTAGTGTATGCAACAAAATGGAAGAATCGCAAAACCATTCTGACTGGAAGTAGTCAGATACATAAGAGTATCTACTGTAAATTCCACTGTATGAATTATAAAACAGACAAGGCTAATTTGTAACAGCTGAAATCAAATTAGTGATTGTGTGGAGAGGGAAATAGGAGTTATTTAGATCGAAAACAGGTAAGGGAATTTGGGGGCTGGCAGAAATTTCTTTATTGATTGAGACTGTGGTTACACAGTAGACATAGCTGTACAACTCATCAATCATTCATATCAACTATACTTCAAAAAAAGTTTAAAAAATGAATTGCTTGATACCTGTTATTTTATTGTATGTCTAGGAAGTCAGCAAAAAATTAATATTTTTGTTTTAAGAAAACTAAAACATCATTGTTTTGTTTTGTGCCTTTTATAGTTCTTGTGTTGAGTAATTTGAGACAATGACTAGCTTTGTTTAATATCTTATGACATTTTCACAACCAACACAATGTAATTATTAAGAACAATTCTAATAACTTGATAAAGCAGATTAGCTTTTAATGAAAATATGTCCTTTGGTTCTAAAATATGTCTAAAGGAAATTTTACTTGTCTGGATAATTTTTTTCTTGTTCTCCTTTGGTGGCTAATGAGCCTTAATTAAATTTAATTACAAAGTTTATCATAATGACAAAAACGTATATTCATCTGTTCTTCATCTTCATGCCCCCCATTTCCAACTTAAGGAAAAAATAAAATTGGTTTCTGTTTTAAGGAGTAGGTAGTAGAGTCATATAGGATGATGGAATAAAGTATTGTGTTCTGTGTACATTTCTTAGGACATAGTATATTTAAATTAAGTTAAAGAGCTTTTATTGTTCTTGGCCCAATGATGATGTATAACCCTGAATAATTATTTTTTGCCCAAATCATCTTTTTTTTTTTTTTAAGAATTATTGCTACTCCAATAGCTGGCTCTAATTTCCATTTTTAGACTTTCTGTTTGTTGCACAAGATTGTCTTCCTTTTACAACCTTCTCTCTCTTCTCATCACCAACCAGTACTAAAATGGTGGTGGGGAGTGTGCAGTTAGAACAAGCCTGCAGGGTCTTCTGGATCCACTCAATGGTAAGAAACCATGTTTCTTTTGCTTGTATCTCACAAGCTCTTTTCCTCATCTTACTTCCTGAAGCTAATCTGTCCTTCAATAAATGAGATAATGTTTGTCTTGAGAAAAGCCCTGCCTTCCCTGAGTGTTCTTCTGTTCTCTCCTTTTAAAGCATTTCCTTTAGTCTCTAAATGTAGCTCACCTTGCAGATTTTTTCCTTAGTATCTTGGGGAAAAAAAAACACCAAATAAGAAGAGATTTATTTTTGTCTTTACTTTTAAGTTGTAAATCTCTTAGGATTAATGAATATATATTCTGCGTATTATATCGTGTCTAATATAGTGTCATTGTGTGTGGTAAATATTAAAGACATTAAGAAAAATGAATGTCAGGTATTTATTCAGTTCGAGAACAATTGTTCTATTTGAATGAAATGAATTTTAATTTATGGAGCTGGAGAGGTCTGGCAAAAATGATACTCTCAGTCTGAAGAACTAACAAAATTATCTACTATTTACCACAGAGTTGAAATTGTTTCAGTGGACCCAGTTTCGGCATGACTGTAAAATCTGGAAGCATTTTATTAAAAAGGGAAAAAAAAGGAAATGGGAGAACCTAACAACAAAACAGGTTACTTTATTCTTTTACATTTGCTCAACAAGAAAAATACATTTGAAGAGTTAGTTTTATTTTCTTCCCCTTCATTTTCATAGTAATATAAAAATCTCCTTTTTGGATAAAAGCCCATTTTGTAGGCTCAGTAGAAAAATCTGGACCAACTGACTTCAATAGCTCTGGTCATTGGGGTACTAATTATAACAAGTTAAAAATAGACATCTCTCTCTCTATCTCTTTTTTTTCCTTCCTGCTGGATGATACAGATGGATTGTGCCTCTGGTAGTTCATAGTTCTCTTTTAAGAAAGCGATGTTCAATTGCATTTAGAGCAATCAGAAGAGATGTTCCCTGGCAGAATGGGTGATCTGAATGTATGGGTGAATCACACAATGGCCACTGCCACTGTTCTTGGTCCATGTCCTGATAAGGTGACTGAAAGAAGAGCCTATCCACCAGGTAGAAGAGCGGGATGTCATTGGGAACATCTGACTTCTGGCTGACTTTCATAACCTCTTCGTGGAAGTGACATATTTCCAGGGATATCCACAGGCACCCCCCCTTGTGTGCAACCAGCCAACCCACAAACTTCCATCTGTAAGAAGCATGCAAGTAAACCATGGAGGATGAGGTATGAACATTATTGAATAAAAACAAAGCTAAGATGTTGGAGCCTACAAACCTCCTCGTATCCTGAAGGTGGCACATGGAAGTCATAAAGATTGAGAGCACTGTGAAAAAATTTCAACATAAGATTCTTTCTTATTATATTTTTAATATTAGTAATACTTATTGTTTTCACTACATTAACTAACATTGGGTGTTCACTATGTGCCCAGCACTGTACTAAGCACTTTGTATGACTTATTTTAAGTAAAACTGGCAAGAGTCCTGAATCAGCATTTCATGAAGAATGAAGTAATCATTTCTCTCTCCCGGTCTGTGCCTGATTTCATCCTCCTTGAGGAAAACTTCCAGTCAAGGGGAGGCACAAGATGAACATTTCTTCACTCTTGGATCACATTCATCGTGATAACTGCCACGGCTGAGCTCTCGTGTGGAACGTCAAACAGGGCTCGTGTGTGCCTCTCATTCAGAGAAATGGAAAACTAATTTCTGGAGTCCAGAGAACTGGGTTTACCAGCAAATGACATGGGACTTAGGCCTCTTTCTTAACCTTACCAAGCTTTTGTGTTCTCACCTATAAAAGGAGACACTCTCCAAATCCCATTCACCTGAAGTTTAATGTGTTAGGAATGGAGGAATGCAGGTTAGGGCCTTCTGTCCAAAACTATCTCTTCTATTACCTAAAATGAGAATAAAATAAAAGTCTGTTTTTTGTTTATCAATTATATCTCAAAATTTTATATTTAGATGGCTATTCCTATGTTGACTGGTCCCTGAATAATCTTGAGACGCTGGTTATTCAATCTTGAATAATCTCCGTGAGCTGTTTCCTGGTGGTGCTTATAATCATGAAGCATTAGAAGAATCAAGAAAGGGGCAAGTTGTGCTGAAGGTGGGGAAGCCACATAGAACTTTTATCCAAGCAGGGACAGATGTGTGCCTTTTCTGCAGCATACCCTTCTGGGTTACCTGTTCCTAATTACACAGGCGCTGTTTCATAGCTCTGAAAGTTGTAGATAACTGGGCTTACTGCAAAATAATTATTGTCTAGAGATGTGCAAAATAGTCCCACTGGTACAGGAAGAACCCCTTCTGCCCAGGAAATAACAGTTTTGTCCCATTCCTACACTCGCTATGTCTACTTATAAAGGTATCTGTCCTTGGATTCCCCCTTCGAATGGGCGGTAACACCTCACCAGGCTCTTCATTAGTGAATGATGTAAAATCTTTAGTATGTGATCATTTTTGTAACTGCATGAGATTTTTGACTTTACTCTCTCTCAAAAATTATCTTTTAACAGTCGACCCTCAGTATTGGCTTTTTTCTCCCCTGGGGCATGTTTACTGCTCCCATACAAATAAGCAGAGTTTCCATACGGAGCATCATGGCAAGACATAGTAAACCCAATGTGTGACCTAAAGAAAAGAGACTGGTGGGTTTGGAAATATAATTCCCTCTCCCTGCAACCTTCCTTCCCCCCCCCCCTTTTTTTCCTCTCTTCTTTGCTTTACTTCTTTCTGCCTTGTGAAGTAAAATAAATGAGATGATTTTTTCATTATGATGAATGGTACAAGCATAGGTAGATTGCCTCTCATTTATAATAACATTGATAAAGTATTTGAATTAAAAAGATTATTTTTCAATGCTACAAAGATGAAATACCTCTCCCTATCAAAAGGGGAGAAATGTGACATGCCACTTTGTTCCGATCGAGATTTTTTACTCTAAAAATCTCAAAAAGAATGCCCAGAAACAGTGGAGTGATTTGGTGACCTGTTCTATGCAGACAGGAAGGAAGGAAGAGTCTGAAAGGAGCTATGGTACCCGACTGCCAGTAATGGGTTCAGTCACCACTGCTGGGCTGACAGGTGAATTAAATTGAAAGATATGCCTGCCAGGTTATTTGGAAGACTTTCTTCTTCTCACCCCATTATATGCTCTGAACTTTATGTTGTGTCATTGTGATGAAATGAGGAATCACAGAGTAAAAAACTAGCTTTTAGCTCAACAATTGAAACCATTCCCTACCCCATTGTAATACTCCATGTATTTTATAACTATAGAGAGAGATAAAAACCATCACAGAAGGGACACATTCAATCATTTCTATTAAAGCTGGTTATGACCCATTACTTTGACCATGGCCTTTATTTTTCTTCATCTTTGGACTAATTTTATGAGAATTGTAAAGTCACTATTCTGTGATTACACTTATAAAGTCAGAAAAGTTAAAGCTGTATCTACATAACCAAAGTGAAGAGAGAAGAGTCAATATGATTATCTGTGTTTTTTTTATCCTGTTATTCACTCTCCTTACTCTATAATTAATCAAATTCATTAAGTATTTATTAAAGGTTATATATCCCCTGGCACTGAGTACATAGCAATGAATAAAAAAAGATAGCATGGATCTTAAATTCTAACTGAAAATTTAGCTTTACATTTATTTTTTAAATTTAATTTTATTTTATTTTCAGTGTTCCAAAATTCATTGTTTATGCACCACACCCAGTGCTCCATGCAATACCCGCCCTCCTTAATACCCACCACCAGGCTCACCCATCCCCCCCACTTCCCTCCCCTTCCAAAACCCTCAGTTTGTTTCTCAGAGTCCACAGTCTCTCATGGTTCATCTCCCCCTCCGAATTCCTCCAACTCACTTCTCTCCATCTCCCAATGTCTTCCATGTTATTCCTTATGCTCCACAAGTAAGTGAATTTAAATAGAATTTATGAGTTAAAAATAAGTTTAATATAAATGAATAAAATTCCTACACACACACACATACACTCAGAGAAATAAAATTCTGACAGTGGTCAGTAAGTGCTATGTAGACAACTAAATTAAGTTACTATTATAAAGATCAAATGGGTAACTATCTTCTATTAGACCAAGGGGGAAAAGCTTTTCTCAGGAAAGTTTTTTATTTAAGCCGTTGATGGAAATGGCAAAAGGATACAGTAATTCAAGGATGTTGGCAGTTCAGTTCATATGAAAATAAAGCGGTATCATATTGCCCTATGACCTAGCAATTCCATTTCTGAGTATACACCCAAACAAATTAAAATAAAAATCTCAAAGAAATATATGAACACTCATATTTACATAATAACTAAAAGGTAGAATAGATAAAAGGTGGAGTAACTCAAGTGTTCATATACAGATGAATGAGTAAACAATATGTGTTTTATCCATATAATGTAATATTATTCTGATGGATACTACAACATGGATGGATCTAGAAGACAGTATGCCAAGTAAAAAAAAAAAAAAAACAGTCAGAGAAAGATACCGATTCCACTTATATGAGACACCTGGAGTAGTAAAATCCTTGAAGACAGGAAGTAGTTGCCAGCGCTGAAGAAGGGAAAATGGAGAGCTGTTCAAAGGGCACAGACCTTCAATTTTGAAAGATGAAAAGAATTATGGAGATTGGTCACTCAAAAATGTGAATGTACTTAACACTATTGAACTGTATACTTACAAATGGTTAAAATGATAAGTTTTACATGTATTTTACCTCAAATAGAAATTTTAAAAAAGGTTATTATAAGAGAAAAAAATTCCTATTTTTAATTTTACCTCAAATAGAAATTTTAAAAAAGGTTATTATAAGAGAAAAAAATTCCTATTTTTAATAGAGGACCATATAGTTTATATTTTTTGTCTGTTTTTAATGCAGAGACAGCAGCTACCAGAAGCATCATGAACAATGGAAAGGTAGGCATTCCTAACAAACTACCTCATGGTGAGATGGAGAGAGAGACAGTTTTCAGAGTCCCTGTGTCAGTTCTCTTTCTAAGAATGTCAGCACCTGGAGAGCAGAGCGTTGGTCTCTTTTGGTCGCTGTTATAACCCCAGCATCTACCTCAGAGCCTGGCATATCATAGATATTCAACACATATTTGTTGACTTAATCGATTTGTTAATGAAGAGAGGGTATTGGGATAGACTAAATATTAATAACTTACTCAACATTTTTTTTCCCATTTTGAGCAGCATAGCACAGGGTTATATATAAAATACACATCAGAGGGATAGAGACTTCTTTTTTCTTAACCTTATCTTTCTACAAGGAGGGAGGAAAAGTGATTATTTGAGGACTGGATGGAAGATATTACGAATTAGATCAAAGTGTCGGCGTTTTTCAAAAACGTAGCAAAAAGTGCTAGTCACATAAATGAAGATGATATATAGAGAAAAAAATGAAGGATAATTTTGGTTCTTTTCGGCTGAGTGGATTCAAACTTGAAGAGGAGGAATTCCTACCTAAGCGCTCGGAGTCGAACCCATGTACCACTGTCAGAGCTACCAGGGAGGGTGTGAGACTCGGAATCCTAGAGTGATAGCACCAATGTGAAGAGGGTGGTGTGTAGAAGAACGGCGGGGCATTAAGTTTGAGAATTTTTTGAAAATCGGAATATTCTGGTAAGAACAGATATCTAGTTACAGAGATCTGATTCATCAAAATACCAAAAAAGGGGTCCATTTTGCCCACAGATTTTACATATATTTGTCAATATAATAGTGGTTCTCGAAGTTTGGGAAGAAAGGCATCTAGGAAACATGCACAAAATTTCTATCTCAGGTCTCTTCCTCAAATAGTCTTAGCCTGAATTTCTTTTTTCCCCCTCTCGGTTTGTAGTCCATTAGGCTTTACTTTTTTATTGTTGTTTTTAATTCTGGTTATTTATTTATTTATTTATTTATTTATTTATTTTAGTTTAATGGCGATACAGTTGGCACAGAACACTGTGTAAGTTTAAGGTGTACAAGGTAATGGTTTGCATTACATATATTGCGAATTATTACCACAGTAAGTTTAGTTAACATCCATCACTTTACATAGATACCAAAAGAAAAGCATTCCTTGTAATGAGAACTCTTGGGATTTACTCTCTTAACAACTTTCCACGATGCCATACAGCAGTGTTAACTGTTGTTCTCATGTTGTACATTACATCTTTCAAACTTATTTATCTTCTAACTGGAAGTTTGTAACTTTTGACCACCTTCCTCTAATTCCCACTTTCTCCATCCCTCGCTCCTGGTATCCACAAATCTGATATCTTTTTCTATGAGTTTTTTTCTTAAGTTTGTTTTTTCTAGTATTTAAGATTACATATGGGTATAAGTGAAATTGTGCAGTATTTGTCTTTCTCTGCGTGACTTATTTCCACTTAGTAATATGTGCTCAAGATCCTTCCATGTTGTCACAGATACAGGATTTCCTTCTTTCTTATGGCTGAATAATACAGATCATACATACATATATATATATATATATATATATATCCATTATACGTATGTGTCTCCATTGCACATATATATCCTATGTGTATACACCACTATTTCTTTATCCATTCATCCGCTGATGTACACAGGTTGTTTCCATGTCTTGATTATTGAAAATAATGTTACTATGAATATAGGGTGTTGATATCTTTTTGACATAGTATTTTCTTTTCCTTCAGATATATTGCTGGTTCATATGGTAATTCTATTTTTAATTTTTAGAAGAACCTCTATGCTGTTTTCCATAGTGACCACAACAATTTACAGTCCCACCAATGGTGCACAAAGATTCCCTCTTCACATTCTTGCCAGCATTTGTCATCTCTTGTTTTTTGAAGATGGCCATTCTAACAGATGTGTGGTGATATCTCATTGTGGGTTTGATTTACATTTTCCTTATGACTAGTGATGTTGAGTACCTTTCATGTATATGTTGTCAATAACTATATCGTTGGAAAAATACTTATTTGGATCCTTTGACCGTTTTAAAATGTGTTATTTAGCTTTCTTTTGCTATTGAATTGTGCAAGTTCTTTATATATTTGGGGTATTAACCCCTTAGTAGATAATTGTTTTGAAAATTTCCCCCCCATTCTGTAAGTCATTCTTTTCATTTTGTTAAAGGTTTCTTTTGCTGTGCATAAGCTGTTTAGTTTGATGTAGTCCCATTTGCTTATTTTTGATTTTGTTCCTTGTACTTTAAGTGTCATATTCACTCACTTATTAAAAGAAGCCTAAGTGAATTGAAAACAGGTAGTTCCTTGATTTGAAAAGTACTGCAAACAAATAGAGTTTGCTGGGTAAGTATTTTGATACATAGAGAATAGACTTATCAATTTATCAATAAATAGACACATAGGCATGTGTAGATATTTTGACAGATGCCAGATTTGCCAATTTATCTATAAATAGGCACATAGACACATAGATACACAGATAAATCTGAGAATTTAATGACCTTGTTTTCTCTGACAAGAAGCAAAATTACATGTTGCATAACTACCTTTGAAAAGAATAGCGACTAGTTGCTTATGAAGAAACTTGTTTGTTTTTTTTTTTTAGCTAAGTAATTAAAGAGCAGTTAACTTGGACTGGAGTTAAAAGAACCCAAATGTTTCCTTATATATAGGATAAAATTTCAGAGTTATTAAAATTACTTTTAAAAAATCTTTATAAACATTTTTAGAAATAATCTTTTCTTTAGTTATATTCCCTGTGTCTTTATTTTAATGTCAAAGAATTCAGAACCATATAGAACATAAGTTCATAAGTTCACATAAATGAGCTCCCCCCACCACATACACACACTTACAGCTCCCTTTTTACTATCTTCCCCAGAACTTATTACCTGAGCTTGTTGGTTTGAGTCTTTGAAAACTTTTCTTCTACATTTATAATCCTGAAGTTTTTTTTTTCCTTTGGAATAAAAAAATTCAAGTGAGAAACTACCTTACATAGATATTACCTACTACATTTATGTTTCTCTATAACTTGTTTTCATTTAATATTTTCTCTGTGTCTTTGCATGTTAGTACATATAGATGCATGGTCTCTGGTAGAGAACCCTGGCCACAGTGCTGGAATTCCTAGCTGCAGGCAAGTAGGTTATTTCTACATTTTACTGTAGCATAACATGCCAGATTAAAAAATATTGATAATATTTCTTATAGTATACAAAGTACACTACATATAAATATTATGTTAGACATCATTATATATTTGTTTATATATATGACTGCATTTAAATAAGTGTACATGTATGTACATATACATATATATCTTTATATCTCAAACAGATTTTTATTGAAAGCATATTATGTGTTTTGGAAATAGGACTGAATTGATAAACTGACACACATGGTGTTGATATTTTAGTGGTCTCAAAAGCAATAAATACATTTATGTTTAAATCATATGCCTGGTGATGATTAAGTGCTATAAAGAAAAAAAAGTGCAGTAAGGGAACAGGAAAATTGAGGGGGTGCTATTTTTAAGGTGGTCACATTTAATGCTACATGCAATTTAACTTTTGATAAATGCTTTCAAATTTTCCTTACTAATGCTCTACTTGCATGCCTTCTTATTATCTTTAGTCAATATTACTATGAGGTGTCTCAGTGTAAATTAATTCCTTTCCTTCCTTCCTTTCTTCCATCCATTTATCCATTCTTCCTGTCCTATAATAGTCCCTCTTTTTAATTGTAAGTATTATTTTCTTCTGGAAAATCAAAGAGATATACTAGATATGAATTTGGATGGTCAGTCCATATTCATCAGGCTTTCTCTGTGGACATCCAGTGAGGACTGAAAAGAGGTAGGCTTTGGTCTTCCCAAAATTTCCTGGGAAGAGACTGCTACCCGAGACTGTTAGGTGGTAATTTTTCAGCGTGGACTCGTGTGTATAATGTTGTATATGTGTTTTTTTTGAAAACTCAAATTTCAAACCCATGCGAAGACAGTCTTGGTAGCATGGATTTACAGAAGAAATTTTTACTCTACATTCAGAGAAAAGGCTAAAACAGATGAGTTCCTTTGTCTCCTTTTGCTGGGATGCTTAATTTTTCTGAACCCTGATGGTGGAGTTCTTAGAGTATCTGAAATTCATGCTGGAGTCTATTCCAGCTGACCAAATTGAATTTGTCCAAAACTTCTCTCTCTTCCTCATGCCCAATGCCCTAGCTTCTTGATTGCCAAGATTAGTTAGCATCACTGATATCATCAGCTGGTTTTGAATTCTGTACACTTAAGAGAATATCATATGCACCTTTCTAAGTATTTTGTATCAGGAGGGTTTTCAAGATATGTAGTCAATAATACTCAGAATTGAAACTTTGGGTACTTTTCTGTATATTATAAATTTTCAAAAATATACAAAGAGTTTTTAGCTAGTCCATTCCCCTTACTCATAAAACACAGGGCTACGGGTGAAAGACTAATTTATACTGATGGAGTGTCAATACTGTTTTACTGACAGACGAGAAGGACAAAATTATTAATACTAGACTGTAAAACCTTACCAGCAGAGGATTAGTTGTCCTATGTATTGTTCTATTTCTTTTATGTTTTTGTGGTATGAAAGCTAACCAATTTTTCATTTTTTTCCTACAAATTCAGATACATATAAGTTCTAAATACAGCTTTACTAGTGTTTTATCCAGAAAAGTCAAAGTAAATATGAACTCCTGATTCTGAATCAAAGATCTACCTCTGTAGGGAATACAGGAGGTTTCTGAAGGATACCAGCTGCTCAGATATTTCACTGGCAATCATTGTGGCAAGAAAGTACAGAGAGAAATGCAGTCTTGCTCTGACTATATCTCTGGGAAATCAGTCATAACCAAATTAACTCTTTCTGGTTGTAATTCCAACCTTGTTAATCACATATTTTAAATTGTTCAAAGTTCTCTCATTATAATTAGAATAAATCCCAAATTTTTCAGTTGGTCTGTCCTCTTCTTTCTAATTCAGGCTTACTTCTTATCATGCAGTCCCTGGTTTACTAGTTTCCAGCCACAAAGGGAACACATCAGGGAATTTGCCCTTGTGGTTTTGTCTTCCTAGGATGTTCTTTCTCTAGATCTTCACATGGCTATGTCCCTCTTAGCACTAAATTTCAATTCTTCACCTGCTCTTCAAAAACTCCCTCTAAAGTCATGCTATCTAAAATATCCACTCCACCTTCCCAGCTCCATTGGTGGATATTGGTTGTTTTATCTTGTTTTTATGCTGGTAATTTTTTTTTAAGATTTTATTTATTTATTTGACAGAGAGAGAGATCACAAGTAATCAGAGAAGCAGGCAGAGAGAGAAGGGGGAAGCAGGTTTCCTGCTGAGCAGAGAGCCTGATGTGAGGTCCAGTTCCAGGACCCTGACATCATGACCGGAGCTGAAGGCAGAGGCTTTAACCTACTGAGCCACCCAGGTGCCCTCTATGCTGGTAATCTTTACATGTAATTCCTTTAAAGGATATAAGTTCAGTCAATAACTTTTCCTTTCTTTCTTTCTTTTTTTTTTTTCAGTTCTGGATTCCCAGTTCCTGGAATGCTATCTATCACACAACGGATGACCAATAAATATTCGTTGCATAATTAAGGTAGTAGACGGCCCAAAGCTACTATTAGGGGTAGTCCTGACAGCTTCTCAGTGTGAAGCCTACTGAGGTCAGGAAGGATGATTATGTCATCTAAATGGCCCTATTCATACCCTACAGTTACCAGAAACCTTAACTTTTAATGCATATCACCTAAACCAGAGAATTTCGGGAAATGCTCTACCCAAAGAGATTAATCTAAGATCTTTGCAGTCATCCTGACAGAATCAAAGGTGACTAAGATAGTCTGGTTAGCGCAATCGGTAAATGTCCTTTCACAAAATTATACAGCTATACCTGTCAAAGAGACGTAGAGACTTAAGCAATAGCCTTGCATAGTTTGGACTTCAGTGTACAGTATTAGAACTATTTGCCTATGTGTCTGTGAGTTTCTATGGAAGTGATGATTAAATGGAAGTTCTCCCAGCCTGATTATGAACAAAGTGGAAAATTAAAAACAGAAGAGTATATAAAGCTGTGGGAAAAAGGTGGGGAATCCATGTCTAAGAAGCCTTAAGGAAGAATCTGGGAACTCATTGTTTTGAAGGGCCTAGAACCTGTCCAGAGAGAGGACAACCAGCCAAACAGAAAGATGCATGGCCTGTGACAGGCAGTATTGGTGACTTCCATGGTTTTGAATGGAAGTTGTAAGTAAGGGACTTCAACTTTATGGCATGATTAATTGAAGAAAAAATGCCAGAGGAAATCCAAATGGAACTTCTGTAGCTACTATTGGTTGACATTAAGCTTTTACTGTAGGCTAGCGGTTTTCAAAGAGGGACAGTTTTGCCCCCCGTCTGGGAGTAGGGGCTGCTGATGGTATCTGGAGACTTTTAGTTGTCACCACTCAGGGTACTTCTAGCATCTGGAAGGTAGAGGCTGCTGAACAAACTGAATGCACAGAACAGCTCTTACAACAGTCATCCGGGCCCGAGTGTCAATGGTGCTGAGGTCAAGAAACCCTGCTGTCAGCAATGGTCGCTTAGTGGAGGTTTTCAGAATGAGAGGGCATATGGAAAGTATTATTTGAGTCAGGGTTCCTTGATTGCCCATAACAAAACCACCTTCAGCAAAAAAGTTTTATTATAGAGGAATGTTTCATGGACCTCAAGAGCAGGAATTCAGACAAGGCGTAAGAGGAAACTGAAACCACAAAAATAGAAAGCTATGGGAGAAGTCTTTTCTAGCTCTCTCTCTGTTAGGCAGTCTTCATTTTTGTCACTCTTTGTAGACTGTCTTTTATGAAAGCTGCTCCATTGCAGATGTCAGACTAGAACTGCCTCACACCTCTCAGGATTACATGTTGTCTTATCGTCCACACTGATAATTGTTATTTACTACCACCTGCTGCCGCTGCTTCTGCTACTCTTCTCTGACCTTAGTGCTATTAAGAATCAAGATTTTCAAAGCCTTCTCTGAGTCTCGACCACCACAAGTTCAGCTCCAAAGGCCCTTTCTCTTTGTACGCAGATGGGAGTTGAGAGTTCCTATTTTCCCTTTTTGACAGGGGAGGGAACCCGGAAATGAATCTTGCAAAAACTATCTTTATATGCAAAGTTCCCAATCTAAAACCTTCTGTGCACATCTTGTTTTCACTTCTGTGCTGAATTTGTTCAATCCTTTTGGCTCTTAGCTGTCAGATGGCCATGATATAACTGAAGGAGTATCCTCTTTTCTTACCCTAACATGATTAGCTGATCTTGGATAACGAAGTACTCATAGGGAGAGTTAAAGTAAATCGCTTTACAATTTTTATAGAAGTTTATAAAATCCTTACTCTCAATGTCTGAATTGATCTCAGCGTGGATGGGTAAAACATTTCAAAAACAGGCACCTGTCTGTGGAGTAGACTTTGAGTAATGCTGATCTAGCTAACCCAGAACTTTTGGAAGGTCGACTAATGGAATATAGGCTTCAGTACTGTCTTTGGGGGGGAGGAGTTGAAATACTTTATGGTTTAAAATGTATTATGGGGGGCGCCTGTGTGGCTCAGTGGGTTAAAGCCTCTGCCTTCTGCTCAGGTCATGATCCCAGGGTCTTGGGATCGAGCCCTGAGATGGGCTCTCTGTTCAGCAGGGAGCCTGCTTCCCCCCCACCACCCGCCCTTTGTCTGACTCTCTGCCTACTTGTGATCTCTCTCTGTCAAATAAATAAAACCTTAAAAAAATGTTTTATGGGTTGAATTGTGCCTGCTCCCCACAAATATATATTGAAGTTCCAACCCCCAACACATGTGAATGTGATCTTACTTGAAAACAGAGTGCCTGGAGACATAATTAAGTAAAAATGAGGTCACTAGAGTGGGCTGTAATCCAATATGCCTGGTGTCCTTATAAGAAGGGATGTTTAGGCAAAGAGAGGAGAATGCCAAGACACGGAGGGAAGCTGGTCCTGTAAGCATGGAGGCAGAGATTGGAGTTCTGTGGCTACCAGAAGCTAAAAGAACAGAAGGATCTTCTCCTCGGGGCTTTGGAGGCAGCATGGCCCAACCAACACCTTGATTTTGGACTTGGAATCTCCAGGGCTATGAGCGGATACATTTCTGTTGTTTTAAGCCCCCAGTTTGTGGTTCCTTGTAACAATAGCCCTATGACAGTAACATGGTATGTTTGGAAAGTCTCATGTGTCATTATACACTGATCTCAGAAATGCCTCATTCACTTTGAAATGAACAATTTGCGGGTACAGAGATGATATTGGTGAGCCACTCTCATAGTTAGAGTCATACCTTGGATTGGATATGAGGTTTTTTACTACAGCATAACAATTGAAAGGATTTAGAGAAGAACAGACAACACCACTAACAGAACCTCATTTACTTTGGAATGAATTATTCAAGTTGTACTATATCCTTCATAAAACTATATCTCATGTATGATTGGGATAAGAAAACTTAGATACACACCCATAATTAAATTATGTTATGTTATGTTGTTAAATTAAAGTTTTTAAATTCTTGTTATTTTCAAATACCTGTAAATTACTTAAATAATATAATATACTATAAAAAGAACATATGGAATGAGGATCAGGTATTCTAGTTTATATATTACTGTGACTAAAATATACAACTATGTAAATAATAAAGTCGTCACTTACTCGATACCATTCTATAGTGTTTCCAACACTTAATGCTTTGAACTGTTTTACATGCCTGAAGATTCTGGATAAATAAATATTAAAAAATTAGGAAAAACCCATAGTGCTATGCATTATTTTAAGAGTTAAAAATAACATCTAGCAGAGAACAAGAGCAATTATTTTATTGCTTCTCTAAGTATGGAACAACTTAAGATAATATTAATAATCAGAAAATGAATAGTAATTCAGCATATTAAGCTAGATGATTGTTAAGTACATACATGAAATTAAAATCTGAAAGTACTCTAGCAACATTTTACGAAATGGCATTATTTAAAACAATATCATTATAGTCAAGGGAAAACAACACTGTGAAATGTTATGCTGTATTGATTTTATTTTAAATGACCAGTGTTTCTTATGAAAATTTATTAAATTATTAAAGAATTTATGTTAATACTGAGCCTCACATCCTGTTTTTCACATTTTATTCTTAAACCAAAAGGCTTCCACCTCCCTTTTAAAAAGGGATCCTTGGGGTACCTGGGTGGCTCAGTGGGTTAAGCCTCTGCCTTTGGATCTCAGGGTCCTGGGATCGAGCTTCGCACTGGGCTCTCTGCTCAGCAGGGAGCCTGCTCCCCCCTGCCCCCCACCCCGCCTGCCTCTCTGCCTACTTGTCATCTCTCTCTCTCTCTCTGTCAAATAAATAAATAAAATCTTTTTTTTTTTTCATTTATTTGACAGACAGAGATCACAAGTAAGCGGAGAGGCAGGCAGAGAGAGGAGGAAGCAGGCTCCCCACCGAGCAGAGAGCTGATGTGGGGCTCGATCCCAGGACCCTGGGATCGTGACCTGAGCTGAAGGCAGAGGCTTTAACCCACTGAGCCACCCAGGCACCCCAATAAATAAAATCTTAAAAAAATATAAAAAGGGATCCTCCATGGAGGAAATATCTGAAGCTCATGTTGGCAGCCCAACACAGGATAAACTGCAGAGGTGACAACACTTGAACTGAGGACCACAAAACAACATGGATTAAAATAAAAATCAAGTGAAGCTGAGTCTTTTCTCAAAATGAGCCCAACTCAGGTTTGAAGTCAGCCAAGCGGCTTGGAGCTACTCGTATACTCACGTAATTGGGAGGAATTTTGCTTTTCTCATAGATGTCTCATTTTCTCCATTATAATAGTCTAAGGGCTTATGATGACTTCTAATACTTTTTTGAAGCTACCTTAAACTGAGTGTTTTGTTTAATTTCTTACCAATGAAAAAATGATCCTTGACCTACAGTTGCACTCTCTCTTCTGCAGTGGGACACAGATAAAAATGCTTGCAATTTCGAATTATTAGGAAGTGGATCGTATACAATAAGCATTTGATATCTATTCATTGTATGAACAACTTGTGGAATAGGATTTGTTGAATCCCAATTTGTTGAATGGGATATTGATCTCATGTCATAGGTAAGGAATCTGAGACCTAGAAAACTTTGTGTAAAATATTCAAAGTCCCTTGGGTCTCCTTACTTCTGCCCCAGCATTCTTCCCATTATACAATATTTCTTGGGAATAAATTAGACTCAGTGGGCAGTCTTAGGTCAGAGTTTCCAAAACCCACTGGTTCTGTATTATGGAATGGTAAGTTTGTATCAGTTCCAAAATTAAAAAAAAAAAAAAGCAACTCTTAATATCAATCTCTCTTTATTCTTTAATAATAGAATTCCGATTTTTACTTGGACATATTTCTTCCATTAGGAAGCTTATATTTCTTAATCTTCCTTGCAGCTTGATGTAGCCATGTGACTAAATTCCAGCTAATGATGGGGCAGTGAAAATATTATTTGAGATATCCAAGAGGCCTCCTTTAATGAGAAAGACTGCACTTTTCTCCCAATCTTTCTATGGTGTGAAATACAAATGTGATGTTGGCATTCAAATGCCATTTTAGCAGCTTTGCGGTGCTCTAATGAAAGAACAGTACTGTAAGAGAAACCTGGTTAAGTGATGACTACAGGTTCTCCACACCAAACCGGCATTGCCTACTTCCAGACATTTTTTACCCAACAAAAATGCATTCCTGTCTTATTAAACCACTACTGTGTGCACACATGTATCAGAGTAAATGTGTCTTTTATGTAGTTGATCGTAATAGTAACTCAACTGGCAATGTGTTTCTCCTAAAATTTTACGTATTTAGCTCAAAGTCTCGGTCTTTCTTATGGGAGTTTATCTTTGTTACACTTTTTACATCTTAGAGGTTAAAATATCTTTTGCACTTTATAAAATAACTTTAAATAGTAGATATTAGGTTTTGTGATTATGGTTTTTTAAAAAATAAAAAGTTGTCAAGCCAATGAAATTCTGAAAATTTGAATTTTCACATTTTATTAAAATGAAAAAGTCTAGAGACATCTAATTTAGGTTACTCTGCATTTGTCAACATCACAAGAGCAAAGAGAAATTTGGAACATACAATTGAATTCATTGAGATTATAAAAAGAAAAAAAATACTTGAAACAATGGCTTTATGTTTATGTGTTTTTGCATATCTTTGTTATTAATACGGTGTCTCCAATAATGCAGGGAAATGTATTTTATTTTATGCAAGGCCTAAATGCCTGACCTTTTATTATTATTGATTTTGATGATATTGATTATGTTTAAAAGTCATACCGTGAATTACAAGTCAATGGCTAATTACGTAGTGGAAATTTAGACTGTAATAGAAAATAAAACAGAGTGACAATGATCTAAAAAGAAATAAAAGTCTTCAAAAGCTAGCAGTTCAGTTTGCTTTTGGAGCCAATTTCGTTGCCTATGTAAAATTACAAGCTCTAGCCAGATTTGAAGCAAATAGTAGTGAGTTTTATTCCCCATTGATGAACCTAACAAATCTGGAAACTCTTTTCTTTCCTCTTTATTGGCCATTAAGTATCTTCGTATGTGTTTATTTTATTTGCCAAAGGAAGAAAGGACATATTATGAAAATGCAAGTTAAAAAATTAATTTCCATGGTCAAATTGCTTTAACCTCATTTATTATACGATTTTGGCTTCCAGAGAAACACTCATTAATTGCAAATTTAAAGCATCATGATATTAAACAGGCCTGTGTCTTGATCTACTTAGACATTGTATCTTTTCATGAAATTTATGTTTAGATTCCATCTTAAGAAAGATGAGGAAACTGGCTAAAATGAATTCAGAATCTTGAGATCTTGACCTCTTTTAGACAGCATCTTCCAATAGCAACTTATCTTTCCCTTCATTTTAACGTAAAAACCATAAAAGTGTTCCATAAACATGGGCATAGGTTGTGTAAATATATGATACAACTTTTTAATCCTCAGGATTTGTGTGTACTTTAATTGACAATTTTGACAATATTAGATACATACAGGATGATACTTTTTTGCTTAAAATAGTTCATTTACCTTGTTACATTCATTCATTATATGGTTGAAATAGTTACCAAACTCAACTTCTTATTGGATTACTCATTAAAGGGAAACTGGTTCTGTTACTATGTGTGTTATGTAATTCATGCCGATACAAGAGTCTTGAAATTGAACAATATGCCTTGGGGTTCTTATAACTCAAAACTTAAGTAGATCTATAATTATGATATTTTGTGAACTTTCTGCTGTTTCAACACTCCATGATATTTAATTTTATTCTTTTTAACCTGGTACATTTGCTTATTTAGCTACTGACATTTAATATAAAGGATATGTCTTCTCATGTGGCTATAAAAGGTCTTTTATATATTTAATGCAAAGCTGGCTAAGGTTTAGCAATATGTATTTTAGTATCTTTATGTTACACCTGGAAAATCTCTTCTTATAGCTGTAATTATGTACCTGTCTCTGGTAACTCTTATTTTAGAAAGAGTACCATGCTATACTTAGTAGATACCATAATGACTTCAATATAATTTTTCTATTATTCTTATGATGAGTTCAACTCACTTTTCAGACACCTGCTTAGTGTTTTTCAATCTGTGAATGACCATTGTACTTTTCCAGGGCCAAGGGTGCAGAGATTTCTAAACGACTACAATTTCCATTATACCAAAAGAATATCCTCTCAGGGGATTATAAAAGCTGTAATTTCATCTCAAGCTTCCTATGACTAAACTGCTTGAGTTTGCTCCTACAATTTATGACATTACATGCACCCTGGAAGGAATTATAGACTTATAATATCCCTTGAGATATATTATTATTCTTTATGTTATCCGTGTTTATCTCTAAAAAAAAGGTTCTGCAACTGGCACTTGATGGAAGAGCAGATTTGTAGTTATCTCTTCAGCGATTTTTAGCAATTTAAAAGACAACTGTATCTTAACAAAAATGCCTTTCTACAACAGTACTCGCAGGCCAAAGTCTACAAAATTTGCAAAGTTCTAACTTCCCATTGATATCTCAGAATTCTTAACCCTGACCTTGAGATTAATACATCTTAATTGAACATAATCACTGGGTAATCATTTTAATAAAAAAGCACACACTTTGCAATGGAATATGTTCCTTTTACAAATTAGGCTGATAAATGTGTGTGTGTGTGTGTGTGTGTGTGTGTGTATAGAGAGATAGATATAATACTTTTTTAGATGTTTTTCTTTGCTGAATATGCTGCCTTGGTTTCCTCCTTTTCTTTTATTTCAAGTTTTTATTTAAATTCTAGTTAGTCAACAAATTCTAGTTAGTTAAATTCTGCTTAGTTACTTAGTGTAATACTGGTTTCAGGAGTGGAATTTAGTAATTCATCACTTACATATTCATTTTCCTCCTTATAAACTCTAAATTCATGTGAGAGTGATCTTAGTTACTTTTACTATTATTTTCGCAGAACAGTCGGGTAGTCATTTCAGACTTTTAAATTAAAGTAACATAATAATCCAGGGCTTTTTAATCTCAACACTATTGCTATTTTGAATGAGATAATTCTTTGGTGTAGGGGCCTGTCCTGACCCTTGCGGGTGTTCAGCAGCATTCCTGGCCTCTGCCTATCAGATTACAGTGCTGTGCCTCAATCGTGACAACCAGATCTGTCTCCATAAATTGCCAAATATCCCCTGGGGGACAAAATTGCCCCTGGTAAGAACTACCTCAATACGGGGGACCTGGGTGGCTCAGTAAGTTAAAAGTCTGCCTTCTGCTCAGGTCAGGATCCCAGGTTCCTGGGATCAAGCCCTATGTCAGGCTCCCTGTTCAGCCGGGAGCCTGCTTTTCCCTCTTCCCTCTCCCTCTGTCACTCCCCCGTCAAAACAAAACAACTACTATAAAACAGTTGGATTCTTGAACAATGCAGCTGTTTGGGGCACTGGCCCTCATAGAATGCAAAATCTGCATGTAATTTTGATTCCTCAAAAATTTAACTGTTAATCACCTACTGTTGTTCAGAAGCCTTACTGATGACGTAAATAGTCGATGAACAGATATTTTGTATGTTATATATATTATATACCACATTCCAATAATAAGGTACGCTAGAGAAAATAAAGTGTTATTAAGAAAATTATAAGGAGGGGCACCTGGGTGGCTCAGTTGGTTAAGCGGCAGGCAGACTCTTGATTTCAGCTCTGTCACAATGTCAGGGTCCTGAGGTCCAGCACAGACCTGCGCTTGTGCTTACTGTGGAGTCTGCTTCAGAGTCGGTACCCCCCCTTCTCCTTCCCCCAGTCTCTCTCTCTCTAATATAAATATATATATAAAAAAAGACAATCATAAGCAACAGAAAATCTATTTGCAATACAGTACTATAAAAAAAACCCCATGTTAGTGGACCTTCACAGTTTAAATCCATGTTATGCTCAAATTTTCCCTTTTCCGATTGTTCTCCTTTCTCTAATATCTGGTTCTTCACTCTGAATTCATGACTAGCTCTTTGTTTATGCCCTGAGCTGAAAAAAATTAACCTACCTATATTTTAAAATGTTAGCATATGTTGAGATGATGTGGAAGTCGCATCTTAAAATGCTCAAGTTTTGTCATGCCTGGGTGCCGTAGTCGGTTAAGCATTTGGCTCAGGTTGCGATCTCATGGTTGTGAGATCGAGCCCCATGTTGGGCTTTGCGCCGAGTGGGGATTCTGCTAAAGTTTCTCTTTCCCTCTCTTTCAGCCCCTCCCCCATCAAATAAATCTTTTAAAAAATTAAAAACATAAAGTCTTCAAGTGTTCATTAACTAAGTCATTGGAAACATCTTCTATAAATCTAATCATTTTAAGACAATAATCAATGAGATAGCTCATGTATTATCCTATTTCACAGGGATAAAGGAATAGAGGTAAACTGGTGTTCGGTTGAACTGTCCTCGTGTTAAAAGTGACATCTGTGGCCCTGCATGGACATCAGCAATGAAGACTGGCAGTTTTTAGACTCAATTCTACTACATATCTGAATGAAGAAAGGCTAGTCTTGATGAAAGAATATGGCCGAAGATATTCCTCATGTGGAACATCAGCAGATCTAGAGTCAATAGATCGAGCTTCAAATTGGAGTTCTCTTTACATCAGTTATATGATTTCTGACAAAAGAACTTCTCTGCACCTCACTTGTCTCCTTGATAAACAAAAATTAAGGCTTTCTTTCAGAGTTAAGGGATATTTAAAAAAATAATATAAACTAGGATCCTATCACAAGGATTGTCACATGGTCGAGTCTTGATTTCTACTACACGTAAATTCCATTCCTTACCCGTTCTTCGTTTTCTTTACCAACATTTTTTGTGTGTGTGCCTTTCGTAGGTATAACTAATTGAATATCTACATAAACAACACCTTGTAACTTCCTATCTAATGTCCATTTTGTGTGTTTTGGTGAATTTAATGACGTTTTTTCCCTCATTCTTCCTTCTGTTCTCTTAGAAGTTTACCACTACGTCTGGAGGCCAGATTCTACACCTCGATTCCATGACACTACACTCCTGTGCTGTCCTGATCTATGAAAGTCTGTCTGAGCTAAAATCTGGTAGATTTAACATCATTCTCAGCCTGATATTCCAGCCCCCTAAAATTGAGCTTCTTGAATATCAATGCTGAAATCAATTTCTCTATACCCTATTGAAAATAGAGATTTGAGCTCCTGGCCTAAAATCATACCCCATCTTCCTGCCTCCTTGTTCAGAACACTCAGCATGACTTAAGTGTGATGTTATCCTGACTATGTCTGACAAACACAGTTGAATCTTTCCTTTCTTCTTCATTTTCTCCCAACAGAAAGATTTTTAAAACTCTATGTGACTACTAAATCACTGTTTACAACTTTGCATTCATGTTCAAAATGCTTTCAATTCTGTGGTGCTGACTACTGAAAGTCACAGAGAAAAAAACACAGGAGTAAGGCAACAGCCTGCCCTTCTGATCCATGCATTTTTGTCTTAGCATTCCATAATTAGACGTTCTAGTGGCAAATGCTCCACATGTCCACAGGCTAAATTGTACTCACTTATTTACCTCTCATTAATTTACCTTCCATGGAAGTTTGTACTATGAAGTGCTCATGTATTTTCTTCACCCATTTAACAAAAATGGTATCTATACTTCAGAGAGGAAACATAATGAAAGCTTACATATTTCCACAAACATCTCCAAAATCTTTGACTCTAGTAATATCTTGATTGTTTCTGAAACCATTTTCTGGCTCCATAATACATCCCTGCCACTGCTCTGTAGATTTTTGAAAATGGTATACTTGATCTGAACACTTTCGAAACAACTGAACAGTAAGTTTAGATTCAAAACCGCAGAGCAACTATTTCTGTGGCCATATGCACTTGTCATTTCACATCAAAGTAGAAATCTGCAACTATATTCTATTTTGTTTCCATTATTTCCACATATAATGATTGCCCAAAAGTTTTCTTCAAAGCCATTTTTTTTTTTTTTTATGATCTCAGGTTTCCTTAAAAGGATAACATATTGGAAACCCCGAAATGCTTGTATCATTTTTTTTAACTTGACTTACACATGAAGACTAAGACTTTAAAAGTCTGTTTAAAACTTTCCTCTTGAGTCATAATCTCCTCTGCCATTTTCTTACTCCTGTTGACCCTGTCAGTATGTCCTCTGTATATTTCTACTCATTTGGAATGCTGCTTTCTGTCTCAAATCCCATGCCTCCTTCCAAGCCCAAATCCATGGCCAGTCTTGACTTCCGAATCATGTTTCCTTAGCAGCAGAGGCCTCCCCCTCCTAAGCAAGTCTTATTAACTTTAGTAAGATACATATTTGTGAAACCCTACTGACTACTGTTTTTCCTATGGCTGCTCTACCATGAACATCATGAAATGGCTTGTGAATTTCTAAACATCCGAGACTGTATTATTTGTCTTTTAATCTTTGGTACCTAAAATAATGTCATGAGTAATATGCATTCAGCAAAGCACTAGTGAATAAAAGTAGACCAATATATTCTCCTGCAGAGTTAACAACATCAGTCCCAACTTCATTTGTTATTGCTTATCAATTCTTTTATTAGTCGCTAGTTGAGTCCTTAAACAATGGTGGTAAACTGCTTCTATCCTCTTCAAACACTCACCTTTAGCCTGCCCTTCCATTTTTGACATATAATTATGCTTTGATTTTTTTTTTCTTAGTAAGAATAGTCAATAGTCTGTTCAATTCACATGTAATTGATTTTTTACTACGAGGAGTTTTGTGTGAAATATTGGAGCTACAGAAATGAACGTTACAGTTTTTACCATGAGGCATTCAAAAGTCATTTATGGATAAATTATAATACAATGCAGTAAGTTCAACACGTTTTTAAAAAACTATATAAAGATATAGGGGTACAGTGCTTGCTTATATCTGGATACGGATGAGGAGTAAGGAGTTGTGAAAAGCCTCTCAAGGAGTTGTCCATATGGTTGGATTGGGGGAGAATTACCCTCTAGTTAAAAGAACTGTATTTCTGTGTTCTGAAACTTCTATTTACTCATCTTTGCCCACTTTATTCCCTTGTGATTGGGATCTTACATCATCCCAACTCTGCCTGGACTTTATATCCCTCCTTTTTACATCATTTTACCCATCATTGTACATACATGGGCTTTAGTCATTCATTCATTCAACAAATATTTATTAGGTAGCTGGGTACCTGGTTCTGTGTGAACTACCTGTGTAAGACAGACATGGTCCTTCCCTGATAGAAATTATCAACTCTTAGTGAGAATGGGAAATTCAGAAAAAAGAAAACATGGTGATCATTACAAGTGAAATACACAGCATTCCGAGACACATAAAGGTGAAAATCATGACTTAGTTCATGGTCAGAAAGATTACTACTATCAAGGAGAAGAAGGAAATACTAAGATCTAAAGAATATGAAAGATTAGCAAGCTCCCATAAGTCATGTTAATGTCTTTGGACTTAATTTTTATGTAAAATTGATAAGACAAATGGCCTTATCAAATTTGAACACTTTGAAGATAATTATGGCTATGCCTTAGACAATTGATTGGAATAGCAAGAATGGAAGCAGGAAGACCAGTCAAGAAGGTTTTTATAGTGGATCAGGCAAGAAATGATGATGTCTGACAATGGGACAATCAGAATTTCTGTAACTTTACATACAAGCATGCTGAATTTTTTTGTAATCATTTTAGCACTTTTCCTTTATTCTGCTAATCTCTCAAATTAGAATACCTATTCCTCCTTTTCTCATCAAATTTCTTTTAAAAACTTTCTGTTCATTTACTTCCTCCTGTTCCTCATTATCCACTTTTTAGTAACCGTCCATAGCCTTGTGTGTGTGTGTGTGCGTGCTCATATGTATGTTTTGTTTGTTTGTTTCTTACCAAAAATAACTTCATTATAACATAGTCAAGTGCCATAAGGAAGAGTATGTATGGATTTCTCAAGGAGGACATCACAATATGTAATTGTTTTTGCTCCTTTATCATACTTTCTCTCATCTTAAACTCAAATATTCAACTCATGCTAAATAGTCTTTTTTCACCACAACTCCCCTGAAGCAATTGTTGCCAAGGTCAACAGAGAACTTCCATGTTGCAGAGTAACTAGGTTTGCTTCCTCATCTCCCTCTGATTGTTTTATTCTTCTCCTCTATAGCACCTTTAAATATTTGGTTTTATGTCAGGTTTTGGTCATGGAGCACCTTATCTTTTCTATTTGTAGTATTGAGTTTGTCTGTCTTAGCTAGTCCCCAGGCTATGAATGCATTTGTAAACAGCTATCTATCAAACTTACATATCTCAAGTGTCAATTGCTCCCTGGAGCCCCAGCCTTAAAATCCCTAACTACTAACTTGATATCACCTTTTAGTTTTCTGAGATAAATCTCAAAATTATGCAAACCCCAGAATAATTCCCAAGTATCCCTCAAGTCTGTCCCATCACCAGTATCTCCCTTCTTGGTGACCATTATCCATCCAGTTTGTTTAAGCAAAATTCTTGATTCTTCCCTCTCCATCTAGCCCTCAAATGCAACCTCAGAAATGTTTCTCCAGCATTCCCACTTCTCTCCATCGCTATCGCCTTCCCAAGTCCAAGTCCAAGTCCAAGCCAAGTCCAAAGCACATTATCACGTCTTGCTTGGATTTCTGTGATTGCCTCCTAAATAATCTCCAAGTCTTAACTCTTTCTCTCTAAAGTAAGCCTTCCATCCAGCATCCAGAGCAATCCTGTAAGGACATAAGCACATGATTTGGTTACTTACTCATTCCCATGACTTTCATTTGCACTTAGGAAAACAATCCAAACTCTCTACCAAAGCCTGTGGGGTCTTATAAGAGTCAGCCCACTTTTCTGATCTCATTTCAAAACCCTCTACACCTTCACTCACTAAAGTAATTAGACCATTTTCCTTCAAGTTTACCAGGCTAGTCCACCTCCAGGCCTTTGTGCTGGGTATGCTCTTTCCTATACACCTTTTCCATTGGCTTCAGTTATGGCTTGTTCTATTTTATTAATTGGGTCTTCCTTTTTCCATCTAAATGCCTAATCCTTTCACAGAAACCAGAACACCTACTCTGCCAATGTGCTCTGAATTTATACTCTTATATGAACATCAATTACTAAATAAAATATTCTTAATTTATTTGACTTAAAAAAAATCTCTATGCCAGTCACTGCCAGTTTGTAGCATTAATACAACATAACACTTATTGAGTCAAAAATCTTGTCTCTTTCATATATTGCTCTATGTCCAGTATCTAGAAGAATAGTATCTGGGTCACCATAGGATCTCAATATACATTTGCCTTTACAATGAATGAACAAGTTCCTGTAATAGTTTATATTTATCCATCTTCTTCAGTAGAAAATAACTACTTAGAAGGTGGAATGAGTGCTATATTTATAATGGCACCTGGTATATGATAGTTATTGAATATATTTTTTAAAAATAAAATTAATTATACAGAGTCAAGGAAGGCTTCCAAAAGAGAGAAATATGTGAGCTGTTTCTAAGAGGATGAGTAGGATTTCACCAGAAGAGGAAATGGAAAAAAAAAAAATTCTGGGGAGATGAAATAGAACATAAAAAGACCTAAAGACATGAAAGAACACAGGTTCTGGGGATAATTAAAGCATTTAGAGTGCTTGAGAATTATAACAAATATCTGATAATTCTTTTAACCACCTCTTCCTTGTTAATTCCACTGCTCAGGTATTGAATTCAATATTGTCTACCCTAACAGTCATATGCCCCTTTAAAATCTTCCCCAACCTCTAGTTTCCTCCTGTTCTCATCTATATAACTTAATACTGCCAGGCTAATAATCCTACAGTGAAATTATGATCATGTACTTTCCCACCCCCAGCTGTAAAACCTTCGATGATCCCCAGATTCCCCAGCATTAACTGAAAACATTTCCAACTCCTTTAATCCATTGAAGGCTCTCCAAAAGCTCTTGCCAAGCTGCTTTCCCAGGCTTACCTCCCACTCTTCCTGTTCTTGCACTCTATGCTACTGCCAAAACTGAGTATTTGCATATCCCTGTGCATTTCTAGCTACTTTAAAACTCAGGGTCTCTGCTATGCTTTTTTCTGTGTACAATGCTCTTTCTACAATCTCTACAATCTACACAACTTCCAAGTTTCACATGCCAACCTCGAGATGTTAGTGCTGAACTATCCAGGCGGAAATAGCTCTCTCTTCACTTAACTCTTCTAAATGGGCAAGTAATTGTTTCTAACTCATACTATAATTTTGGTAAACCATTCTTAAGTTTTCTATTTTACTACATTCATTATTGTATTGAGTGTAACTTATAATTTCTCATATTAAACTTCTTACTTTCTTTATAAGTACTCAGTTGATACTTCATAGTAAAGGATAAGTTGTTCAGGGATATAAAAGTATATGAATGCCTTTATATTATTAAATCTAAACCAAGTAATAATCCTGTATGAGAGTGAAAAATCACAAACTTTGGTCAACTAAGCTGTGGAAGAGAAGGAATAAGAAGGTAGACAAGAACTGGAACCATTCTTCTCATGCTCTTGCTCTGTGCTACCCACCATGATCAATGCTTTTCCTGCACTTCTCAGAAAAACTCACTCAAGTAAGTGCTTTTATGATCCCTACTTTTCAAAAGAAGAAAATAAGACTCCAAGTGGTTAAGTAACACACAGCATATAGTTACCATAGCCAAGAATTAAGATAATTTCTATCTACCTTCAAAACGTTCACTAGCCCAAAATACTGAAAAAGTTACCCATTCTCCCTAGACTATGTGAAAACTGAAAGTCAGATACTTTAATACCATAATGTTATCAGTGGCAGAATCTGGACTTGAGGCTGAGTCTCCAACATTTCAGTATTAAGTGACTTGCACTATCGTGTACAGATTGCATTTTATATTTCTCATTGTTTTTTAAACTACAATCAAATGAAAGTGTTGTTCTCTACATGATTCAATACAACATCTATTTGTAGATAGCTTACAATTTTTTTTCCACCAGAGAAATATGATTGTATCTAAGAACAATAACAGTGGTCTGGAAAGCTTATTTTTTCCAATACTAGATTTTAATGTTTAGAGTAGATATTAATTGCCCCACAACAATCCACAACACATCTAAGTATAACTGAACAAACATCTGTTACGCTTTTGGCTTGAGTAATGACAGTTGATATTGAAAATATGTTAGCTTTCTTAACATCACCATGTGCAGAATTCTTAATTAACCTGCTGATACTGTCAATAACATAGAGTGATTATTCTTTGAGAATGAAATTTGGATGATGAACTCTGGATATTTTGCTGCTAATAAAACTCTGGGGAGTTGATCAGTCACTGAAGAGAGGGCAGTTCTCTTAGGAAGGAGGTCACCAAAAATTTACTGACTCCCTTGTTGACAAATACAGTGATGGGACAGACAGCTGAACTTGTAGATCTTCTGGCTTCCCTGTTTTTATTTCAGGTACTGAAGTTTCTGAGAAGGGGCAACCTGCGCTTTCTCCTGAAACTCTTACATGCTCTATACTGTCCCCAGAGGTTGCTAAAATAAAACCATCTCGGTACTGATTATAAGGAAGCCTGGCCTTGAGGTTCAACAGAGACCACTAGATGGTTTCTTGTTCAACATTTTCAGTAAGCAATCCAGGTGCAGAATAAAAGAGAAAAATGAAACAAAAATTATCGCACTGTGTTAGGGTATAAAATGATAGATAAAAGTCTTCCCCTCTCAACTCTCAGTCTTTTAGACAGTTTCCATTTTAAGTGTATCAAGGATTCGATGTTGAGTGTGTATTCTACTGCAATTTTCAACAATGTGTTTACAGCATGTGTTCAATTGTTATTTATGCTCAAATAGGCTAAAAAAAGTAGCCTATGAGTAACACTGGAAGAGGATTCCTACAAATGTGCTACCCAATGGTATTTTAAAATTTGTTTTGAGTGTTATTTCATTTAGCCCTCATAAGAACACCAAGAGCTTACTACTTCCATTTTTAGGTAAGGACACATTGAAACTCAGAGAGATAAACAACTTGCCCAAGATCATATGAATAGGGTATAAGTTGGAGGAGCCAGGACTCCAGTCCAGGCCTGTTGGACTCCAAGGACCAAAGATGCTCAGAAACACTGCACTCTATGGTGCTGCCTTTCTACAGCCTTGCAAATTCAAATGACAGTGATTCTTGGATTTTCACAGAAACCCAGATTCACATCCATCAGCTGAACTGTTTACCTACATATTTCCATACAAATATGCTTTGGGCCCATTATCCACTTCAGGCTTAACAAATAAAAGTCAAGATGCACAGTTAAACTTTAATTGCAAATGAACAATGAATACTCTTAAAATGTAAGCATGGCCTTTACAGAACAGGGATAGTGCACATTCACAGGGTGGTTAACATGTAGCATTTGGGACATATCTACACTGAAAAAAGTATTCATTGTTTATCTGATAGTAAATTTTAACCAGATGTTCTGCATTTTATCTGGTAGCCTTCCTATTCCAGCTCCTCTTTTGTGTCTCAGGGCTTTGCTGCTTAGCACATGAGCCAAAAATTCCCTTTCCCACGAAAGTTATTTTAACCCTCATGCCTTATATGATCTCGGCTTCACCCTTCCCAGGCTGCATTATTTCCATTCTGGGAAAACCTGTCATTGGAGGGCCAAGGCTCTGGTGCAATTTGAAAAGATGTGCAGGATCAAGGGGATGTCTAGGCTCCTGTTCACAAAACACCAAAAATTAAGTTATAACAATAAAATACAGATTTATTCATTTTTATTGAGAAGTAGTACCTGGCCCTACAATCCCACTAAGTGGCATATTTTTCTTAGTAAAATGCATGCGGATTAAAGGAATGTGATTGAAAAAAGTACCATTTTCTGAGCATCTGTTTGTCATCTGCAAAAGGGGCATCTAAGTACCAAACACATGGCATCGCTGTAAGGACTTGAGATAGGGCACAAGTAAGTTTATTAGTTCATGTATTAATATAAGCTGAAGAATCAGTGACCATAATTTAGAAGTTTGATTGGTGGACATAGAATCAGATTGCCAAGAATTGGATAATCTCATTTTGCCAAAAGTGGTAATTGTATTTCAAAGAAAGGATCATATGCTTTATAAATAGAACATTCTTGTTTCTGAGTTAGAGTTCCTTCTCACATATTAGATACTTGAAAAAACCTTGCTAATTTTTTTTTTTTTTTTTTTTTTTTTTTTGCTTTCTTTTAACTCCTCCTTTTTTCTGGGCTTCTGCCGCTTGCCAAAATCTTTTTGGGCAAAAAATTAATACTTCTTTAAAAGCATAAATACATTAGATCAGTTCCAGATCTACTGATTATACTAACAAATGGAATAAGACCACAGGCCACTTGGAGCTTCAAGAAATGGTCTTGGTCCTTGGTCCTAAAGAATTTGATAATCTAATACCATGGGAAGTTCCTAGTTTGTAGAATATTGCCAAGGGTGGGTCCTTAAAAATTACCTGCTCAAAACATTTTTTTTTTTTGAGAAATGCAGAAAATTGGGACTTGCTCACAATTGCATTTCTTTTTTTTTTTTTTTTTGAAATTTATTTGACAGAGAGAAAGAGAGCACAAAAGTGGGGAAGTGGCAGAGCAAGAGGGAGAAGCAGGCTTCCCATTGAGCAGAGAGCTGGATGTAGGGCTCAAGCCAAGGACCTGGGGATCATGACATGAGCTGAAAGCAGATGCTTAACCAACTGAGCCACCCAGATACCCCGACAATTGCATTTCTGATGAGTGAAGGAGCTGACCGTAAAAATCATGCCACTTTGGACTCTCTTGGTGGCAGTGTCCCTAAGCCTTCCCTTTATAGCAGACAGTAGTAGTATCTTGTCAGTAACCCTTGGAGCTTGACTTTTGTCAGTGTACTTTCTTCTAAGATGGTGGGTTTTTTATAAATTAACATAGCCTTCCTCTACCCTGGGCCTTGAACCAATAACTGTAGAGTGTAACTAACACATGTCCATCACCCCTCCCATAGGATAATGCTAAGGCATTATTTTATACCTTGCCCAGAGTTTCCATTCTGTACAAAGATCCAGGAACCATGGAGATAGCTGGTTTAATAATGTACCCTTTAGTAGCTGCTTTTTCTTTTTCTTGTAACATTGTTTTTCTCTACTCATGTTCTCATTCCCTCTCAAATAAAATACTTGCTCTAGAACCTTACCTTGGGCTCTGACTCTAGGACAGCCAAACTGAGACACTCTCTTTATATTTGACTGCTTCTACATAGTTTAATATCTCAGCTGACTGTTTGAAGCATGGCACCTGACCCACTGTGGGAACTTGAAAATGAAGAATGCTGTCAGAATGCACTTTGCTGGCAACCTTTATAAAATACTATAATGCAGCCATTTCTTATTCTGCCTCTACCTTTCTTCTCCTCTGCTTCTCAAAAGACATTAAGAAATAAAAAGGAAACCTCTTCCTACACTGTTAATAAGTATAGCACTTTCATAAGGTAAGGCCATGAATGGGCTAATATAATGCTTTGTAAGGTGCTACTTCCAGAAGGGAGAAACAGTAATTTTTCTCAGCAAATTTAGAAACATCTCAGTTATATAAAGTGCCAGGTCGGCCTATGGACATTCTTATATCATCTCTATAGTTTATGTTCTATTGAGCATAGATCTGATATTTTCTTAAATTGTACTTCCTAGTTATCTTGTATAAAATATAAACATTTATAGAGATGAACTTGTTCTTAAATGTTTAAAATATTTCTCCATGTCTCCAGTTTAAATGGAATGAAACTATTATGTTTGGGTTGTGGGTGTCAATTCTTTATCTCTCATCACTGACACATGCCATAATTCAATCTTTGTGTCTTGTTGCTGTTCATAAACCAACAAGCTCTGCTGGTTTATGTCATCAGCAGAAAACCTGAAAGTGAATTACAGCCTTGCATTCAATCTCTATGTTCTGCGCAGAAATAGCCAGTTTTTCAGAATGTGCAATTTAGAGACTTGGGAGCAAGAGACTTATAAAGTGTATTTCTTGTAGACTGTGCCAAAGTCAAAGCTATGAGCATTCAAAATAAAAGATTGATATAAAATCAGTTGGAAATACACCTCTAGCTTTATGGGCAACAGAATGTTTTCATTAATATTTGGGAAATGAAAGAAGGCTACAATCTACTTGTTTCCAAACTTCTACAGAGTTTCTAAAAAAGAACTCAAATTTGGATTTTGTCATCACTAAATTAAGAGCATAATAACTTGGACATACTGACTCATGGTTAGAGTTCCTTTTAGTTTATATGGTAATATTTATCCATGTCGATGGTCAAGTATACATCTATAAAAACGGCTATGCAGGGAACTAACCAGAATATATGTACACAAAGTTGCTGAAGAGTTAGATATTTTATAAAGAAAATACATTTAAGTGATTATTTTAAATAAGTTATTACAATTTGGATTAATCACACCTATAATACCTAATACTTTGAAAGGATGAACATTTCCCAACATACTTTAGATTCATCCTTCAAAACAAATTTAGAAGCAAAGTGGTATTGTGCTGGGGTGTGATCAAGATCCCATTTCAGACAAACCTCTTAACTTCAAAAAAAATTTACAGATCCGACTTCACACTTTTATTTGCACTTCGCACTCCTTATAAACAGTGTTTTATAAGGAGAGGTGTAGCACTTTTAGATAAATGCTCTTATTTAAATTAAAAACATGTGTCAAGGGACATATGGGTGGCTCAGTCAGTTAAGCATCTGCCTTCGGCTCAGATTATGATCCCAGGGTTCTGGGATCAAGTCCACCATTGGGCTCCTTCCTCAGCGGGGAGCCTGCTTCTCCCTCTGCCTGCTGCTCCCCCTTCTTGTGCTCTCCCTCTCTCTGACAAATAAATAAATAAAATCTTTTTAAAAAATGTGTGTCAGTACTCCTATTTGGAAACTGTACAGTGCCCTTTTTGACCTTCATTTAGTGCTAAATAGGCCATTAACATATACCATTCCCTGCTCTAGGGGCTCTCAATATTAAAAAAAAAAAAAGTAAACAAAATAGATACAACTGTGCTCAGTTGTTATTATTATGATTGAGAGAAGATAGGAAATAAATAAGCAATAATTATTTAATATTGCAGGTGGGGCTGAGCGTTAAGAAGAAAAAAGAAGAGGTGCCAGGGAATTAACAGGAGGATAAGACATAGCATTTCATATAGGACAGTCAAGGAGGCCTCTCAGAGAAGGTGACTGATATGTGAACATACGTATAAATAAATTGCTTTAATGAGCCATCTGAATACTGAAGAGCAGAATGCTCCAGTAGAGGGAAGGGCAAGTATAAAGATTTTCAGATGTGAATATGTTACTTGTGTTAGAGAATCAGTAAAGAGGTTACAGCGGCTAGAAGAAAATCAGAGAGGAAAAGAGCGATGGAAGATGTGGTCAGAAAAGACAGCAGGATAAAATATCAGAATAATATACGGCTTGTAGGCCATAGAAAAGAGTTTGGATTTGACTTGAGGTGAAGCAAGAAATCAAAGAAAGTAAATCAGAAATGGTCTGAGGATTGCTGGCAATCAATTTTGTTGAGAATAGACTGTAAGGAAGACGAAGCAAGTTGATTAGAAAGTTATTGGAAATTTTTCAGGCAAGCTGCCGTGATGACTTCCACCAAGGTGGGTTAGGGAGATCAGTGATTCATTTCTATGTAGATTTCAAAAGTAGCATCACAATAATTTCTGATCATTTGGATGTCAGGCGTGAAGCAGAGGAATCAAAGATGATTCCAAGGTATAAAATTTACTTGTTCAACCCTCATCTGCTGGAGAAAAAATGAGTGAAAATGTACACTAATCTGGGGGACAAAAATAATGGTTTTGCACTATGGCAGACTGTAAGCTGGAAGGGGCAGTCACATCCAACAGTTTATATACTGTGTCAAGAAGAAAGATTTAGAAGATTGCTGGCAATCCTAATTTATTAATAAAACTATGTGATCCTGTGCCTTGATGTCTTCAGCAAATAGCACTAAAGTTTAACTTTTGCTGAGGAGAATCCTATTTGAACAACACTTGTTATAGTCATGGATATGTCTGTGGATGTTTTCAAGAAAAGCCCCAGAAAAGTAACAGT
The DNA here is from genome assembly GCF_922984935.1 of Meles meles. Taxonomy (NCBI): domain Eukaryota; kingdom Metazoa; phylum Chordata; class Mammalia; order Carnivora; family Mustelidae; genus Meles; species Meles meles. The sequence continues at coordinate 150,028,694 of NC_060066.1, read as the reverse complement.
TTTGTGGACCTGAATTATCCAAGTCAATGAATGGTGCCTGTGACTTTGTTTTTCACCTTCACAAACCTGAGGTGCTACGTCCTCTTTCCTGGGGCTGTGGGTCTTGAGGGAAGGCCTCCATGGCTTATCTAGTTACACTTTCCATTCAGTGGGTCTTATCTATCACAGTGTTAGAGGCCCATCATGAGGACTTACTAAATTTTGGTTATATTGAAATAACTGTTTTTCTCTTCTAAGAAATTTGACACCAGAAAAATATAATTTGGTGGAAAAAATATCCTTGAATCAGAAATTTTATTGAAACTTTTCTTCATCTAGTCTTTTTTATCTTTCTTTTTTTTTCTTTCTTCTTCTTTTTTTTTTTTTTGGTGTGACATTCTTCACTATACCTTTTCCTCATTTATTTTTAACTACGAATTCATTTTCTAATCCATTATTATAATAGTCCAACTACATGACCTCCCAGTTGACAGAGTTGTGATTTCTGGACATAGCACATTCTGTGGGAATCCTTGTTCTGTCATAGTAAGAACACAGGCAAGAACCTGGCTTACCATTGTTTCTTCCACAAATAAAAGGGACAGTAAGACTTATTTACAGGGTTCTAGTATTAGAATAAAGCCATAGAACTGTCTAACAAAAAGGAGGGAAACAATAAATGAGATTTGTCTTCTTAAGATGTAACTTATGTATTAATTTTATAGCTGTATAGTCACATTGAATAATGTTTATTTTAGAAAATCCTGTAGTGGGAAGTAGAAGGTCAAGGACGAGAGAAAAAGTTAGCTTCTTGCTCCTCTCATCATTATCTCGAAGTATAGGGTGTTGCATATTAGGGCATATTCCAAAAGAAGCTGTAATTTTGAATTATAGAACATTCCCTTATACAGAATGCCTAAAAATCACTATTTAGGCCATTTGGGCATTGGAATAGGTAAAGGGCTATAAGTTCAACTTTTGTTCAGGTGCTGATTTTGTGAAAAGGATGGGAAACAATCTGCTGCAGGGAAAACTTACTTATGCATTTCTATATAAAAATGGCTTCATCATCAATAGGTTTATTTTTAGTCTTATCCTTCAAAACAGAGCATTAAACAGAGAAGCTGGAAAGAAAAAAAAAATGGTTTGATCATGAAATAATGACAGAACGTACAAACAAGCTACCTGTGCCTCTAACACAAGTAGGTAAGACACGTGTCCCAGGACTTTGCACCTTCCTACAGAGTATGCACAGCTTAGCAGCTAGGTCTCACCTAAATCCAACCCTGAAAGATACTGCCAAGGAGTCATCACACTGAGCCATGCAAAAACATGGTCCAAAGATGGAAATTTCCTTGTTATTGGCACAGGCATGGAAGAAATAAGAAACAACCCATGGCCAGTATGCAACTTCATTAAAGTTTTATTTTATTTACTCAAGCAAGATTTCCTGACTTTTTTTTAAAAAACTGGCAGTAAAGCTCAATTTGAAGAGAAGGGTCGCTGGGTAAAGAGCTCTGAAGTTCGAGTTCAAGACCGAATAGTGACTAGTAGAGGATCTGTAGCACGGTTTTCTATGTCCAAGGTACAGGCTTAATATTTTAATACTTAGTAGCTTACCCAAAAGTAGGTTTTAGCATATGCAGAAATTCAAAGTTAAAAAGTGGAGTCTTAGGCTGCTCAGGCTGTTATAACAAAATGTCATGAACTGGCTGACATGGATAACAGACATTTCCTTCTTACTGTTCTGGAGCCTGGAAAGTCCAAGAAAAAGGTGTCTGCCATTTGGTTCCTGGTGAGAACTCTCTTCCTGTATTGAAGACAGCTGCCTTTTTTGTATCTTCACATGATGGAGAGAAAGAGAGCAAGCTCTCTGGTCTCCTATAAGGGCACTAATATCAACATGAGGACCCCACCCCCATGACCTCATCTAAATCTGGTTACTTCCCAAGAGCCCCACTTCCTCATATCATCATATCAGGGGTTAAGAGTTTAGTATATGAATTTGGGTGGATGCAAACATCCAGTGTGTATCATCTACTAATTACTAAACACATTAAATATTAGGAAATAGCAATTCATCATTCAGTTCAATTCATTAAATGGAGTTTTACTTTCCCGCAAACACAAAAAAGAACAGTACATACACTGCTTTTTAAAATTCTATGGCATGCTCAGAGAACAACAACAACAAAAAAGCAAATGGACTGGGAAAGCATATAGGGTGAATCTGTAACAAAACTCTATCAACAGTAAACGTATTTCACATTTTAAAAATATTAATGATCAGGGGCCCCTGGGTGGCTCAGTGAGTTAAAGCCTCTGCTTTCAGCTCAGGTTATGATCCCGGGGTCCTGAGATCGAGCCCCACATCTGGCTCTCTGCTCAGCGGGGAGCCTGCTTCCCTTCCTCTCTCTTTGGCTGCCTCTCTGCCTACTTGTGATCTCTGTCAAATAAATAAATAAAATCTTTAAAAAATATATTAATGATCATTCTTATTCTCTGAACTTCTCAACTACCTTAAGGAGCTTAAATAATCATTCAAACCATGCATCTGTGAAGCCGGGGCAGTTTGAATGTACGCCAAGCACAAGCTCCTATTTTGCCTTGAGCACAAGCTCCTATGAGACACCAGATCTACAAGTAGGGTTTGCAATGAGCTACACAAACAGAACAGGGAGGGAAGCTCTTACTCATTTATACTAGAGAAAAGCCAGTAATAGTCAAAGGGCAACAACATATTCCTGCTTGTAATAACCTTTGCACCCATTATTTATTTTCTTATTTACATTTTTAAGTATTTTTTCATTTTGGTCTTGTGCAGTCTTCATAATTCAGCTCAAACAACACTCCGATGAAATCTCTCTCTAATCTCTAAGGCAGAGAAGGTCATGTACTGGTTACTTCTTATAACGTATTCCTTAAAGCACTAATCTTGCTATATTTACTCACTGGACCATGGGCCCTCTAAACGCAGGATGTATATCTTACTCAGCTTTGTTCTCGGGGGCAGGATACAACTATTTCTAGTGCAGAGTGACCCCAAATTAATCATTGTTGAGCAACTAAGGAGATAAATAAATGTGTAAACAAAAGGGCATTTTGGCTCAAAGAACCTTTACCATTTTTGCTACCGACAACTTAGGTTTTGAATTATAAAAAATAATGTCACAAGATGATGATGTTTGTTATATAAAGGAAGGTGGAGATTATTAATGATAACTTTTTAAAAGTCATCTGGAAAATAACCACCTACTAAATTCTTTTTGAGATTAAATTTAACTATAGGCAAATTGTCTCTTAACTGGAGTATGAATTGTGAAGTCCTCCTGTGTGGTAAAATTTGTTAGTTAGATGTGGATGTTGTTGAGCAGAAAACCACCATTAATACTGAACGCTGATGAAATCCACATGAAATATACAAATATAAAATAATAGTCCTTCCAAAAGTCAAAACACCATAAAAATGTGTTTGCGAAGGAAAAAACGAAATACAAACTTTACAATGAAGAGTTCAATAGTGAAGTCAGCATGAGCTTAAAGGATAGAATGTAATGAACAGTTGATAAAGGTTTGATAAAGATTCAAAGCTCATGTTGATTATGAGAATGAAGGCTTAGTATTTCCATTATTGAACACTTTTCTGCAGCTTTCTTCAGCAGATATTAAGCTTGCAAAGAGCAAATGCTTTCAGGAACCAAGTCTTTAAGAGAAGCAATAATAGCATTTGGAAAATTTATTAAAATACAAAAGGATCAAAAGTCTTTAAAGAACTTATCTTTGTGGTGATCTTGCATTCTCTTTGTACAACTAAATTGAGTCTAAAGTATTAAACTGAAACTGTGGAACTGTAATTACACAACTAACTAGCCACCTGCAGTTCAGATAGTGTCAAGTGAATTGGGTCAGATTGGAATGAAGTCAAATATTTAAATGAGGAATAAAACTCTTCCTTGGCCCTGTGATTGGGCTGTTAGCGTGCCTATGAACTAGCTGACACTTTGAATAGCAAAATCTTCAGGATTTCACACATTTGCTCTCATGCTATCATTTAAATATCTTTAAAAACATACATGATGAGGGTGCTTAATTTGACAGGAAAACACTCAAGATATGAAAACCAAATGGATAAATCCTTCTTTTCTATAGATTCAAATAAGAGTGAGAAATCATGTTTTCTGAGTCCTTGTTTGTACGATATAGTCAAAACAACAGTTACAAACCCTTGTATCATAGTTTCTAAAATACTTTCTCACACAGAGTTTCATTTGCTCTGTAGGACAGCTGAGGGAACTTAGACTCTGCCAACCTGTTTTTTTCCAAGATTCTTTAGTTCATAAAGGGTGGGAGCAGGACTTGAATTTTTTAATTTCAAATCAGTGGGTCCCCAAAGGACAATGCTACTAATTGCTTATTATATTATACATACATAGGTTCCAGCAAAATCCAGCAGCATTTTCTGGGAATTAGAATTACAAGCCATTGGATATTATATGGTAATATAACTAAGTAACTAAAAGATGACAAGAAATAAACATTTGAGATATTTTCTCCTTAGTATGTGTACAAGACACTAAAGGTTGAAAATTAAAAAAAAAAAGTTTAATATGGGAAATTCTTAAAGCAAGAGACTGAAGAGCCCATTAAGAAATCACAGTTTAGGGGCGCCTGGGTGGCTCAGTGGTTTAGGCTGCTGCCTTCGGCTTGGGTCATGATCTCGGGGTCCTGGGATCGAGTCCCCCGTCGGGCTCTCTGCTCAGCAGGGAGCCTGCTTCCCTCTCACTCTCTCTGCCTGCCTCTCTACCTACTTGTGATCTCTCTCTGTCAAATAAATAAATAAAAATCTTTAATAAAAAAAAAAGAAAAGAAATCACGGTTTAGCAGTCAATACTTCTGGAAATTCAGAAATCACTGCCTGCAACTTCCCCTATTTTAACCTAATGTCTGGTAGACACTACTCTCAGTATTCAGATTTACATTGACAGCCATAGTAAAAACGTAGAGTTCGCTAGTTCTGTATATGTAAATTGTACCCTTTCAATAGGTATGTTTCTGGACAGACAAAATATAGTCCCCAGGTGGAATCTAATAATGTAAATCAAATGAGGTTGTTTTTCTGGTCTGGTTGGTTGGTTTGTATGCTTCTTGTTTTGCTTTGTGCCGACAGGACGGACCCCTGGAGCATAGCAGGTTGTGACAATAGCCGAGAACAGATATTATAAGAGATCTCATCGACTCCACTGGACTTCTGAGCCTGTTATGCAGAAGACCGAGCAGGAATTATTTACAGTTTAACTCTGATATGAAGGAGAAGTTTTATTTGGTGTCAAACAGTGTGTATGATGCCAGAAATGAGTTCATCACAAGCGACTTGGGACGTTTCTGTATTCGTGATTAAAGATTATGGCTCACTGCTCCTTGAAAAGCAAAGGATTTTTTTTAGTCAATGAACAGAGCTCACCCACACTAACAGAATCTTCTTTGTACTTTGTGGGCATTCATGTTTTTAAAAACATTCATCCAATCTTGCTGCAGCTGAATTAGTCTCTATCCTGGGAAAAACAAATCTTGGTTTTGCTGTACCTCTACATTTCTTTTTTTAACTTAAAAAATTAATGTTTAATATGCTGTAATGTATCTAAGGTCAGTACAGTATGTGTTTCAGACATGTGAACCAATTTTGCACAAAATGAGATTAAGTTTTGAGAGAATCTCTGGGAATACGCGCTTGTAAAGGCTGAGTGAGGGGCATTCAGTTCCACTTGTGTAAATGGTTGAACATAAATGAGAGGAAAAGCCCAATAGGAATACCAGAGCCCACCAGAGACCATAGTTATGTTGTTTGGTTATAAATATTTTAAGTTGTTGAAAAATAGCAATTTAACAAACATGAACAGTGAATACTGTCGCAGATTGTCTCAGATTGTCTGAAAAGTACTTTGAATAATTAGCTAATGCAAAACACTTTTAAACAATACAATGCAAATGAAGTACCTGGAGAAGGACTTGATCTTCTGTAGAAGGTGTCAAATTCATTACAGAGAATATTATGCAATAGAACAACAACAAAAAAGATTAGTGTGAAGCTTTATGGGCTAAAGGCCAGGCAGAGGAACCTGATAAGGCACTCTACATAATAAAAGGAAGAGTGTAGAAAAAAGAAGAAATAGGACCTATGTATGGATGAGATAGAAAAGAAAAAAATTGACAATGTGACAAGTTTTAAGATATAAATGTTTTTGAGTTAAGAAAGAGACTTCTGAGGTTTTAATAGGCATATAGCAAAAATTTATTTGTTTAAAGCTATTGATCTTTTTTATTTAAATAGTGGAACTTTTGGGCCTTTCATATATTAGTATTAAAAAAAATCCACAGTAACTTTCATATTTTGATGTCCAGGAGGTTTGGGACTCAAGGAAGTAACCTAATGTTGACCCACAGTTTCTCATTTCTAAAGTAATATTATAATATCGTTAGTGATGACAGCTAGTTATACTTATCATTCTATCAATCTATATCTATGTCGATATCTAAACATAAATCTAGACATATAGAGATATACCCTGTGCCAGGACAATAATAGACACTTCACATTTTAATTTTATTGTTATAATAACCCTATGAGGAAGAAACTATTATTATTTTAAACAGATGAGGAAAAAAAAGACCCATTACCTAACTTAGCCCCAAGCACAAAGTAGAATCTCAGATCTTAATCAGTCAACTATGTTTTCTAAGAAAATTTCTTTTTTATAAAATTTAGAGAAATATTGTAAAGTTACAAGAAGTGATAAAAATGGGGATTGCGTGGAAGAAGCTCATTAAGTCAAATTTAGAGCCAGGCTGCCTGGATGTTTATTTTACCAACTGTGTGACTTTAGAAACATTGTTTAACCTCCTCATCTGATTCATTCAGCCCCTCCATCCACAACAAGGGGCTAATGACAGTACATACCTCATAGGCTTGTTTTGAGAACTAAATAAACTATTAAATGAATTATAAAACACTTCGGAAAGTGCCAGGCATAAAGTAAATACTAGACAGATAATTATCAATTGTTTTTCAAACAACTCTTTGTTTGTTTGTTTCTCTTTTCTAGTATGATCCTGAAAACAAAAAGCACATAAACATTTGCTGTTCCACACTAAGCACAAATAAAATTTGAACATTGTCCACGTCTTTTAGCTTCTATCTAAATGACCTATAGTTAAAAGAAACGATATCCTCTCGGAGCAAAGTTTATTTAAAGAAAAAAATAATAAGCTATTTCTTCTACTTGCTAGTCTGATTAGTGTCTTTGTTACTCTCACATGCCCCTTCCCTTGACAAGGACAGAATTGCATGAAGACAAATTCCAGAGGAACCTTAAGGCATTTACCTTGTCCCTTCTGCCCCCTACTGACCACTCCATTCACCATCAAACAGGTGTTGAACATCCTGATATCATCACGTATTTCAAGGGCGCTTCCTCCATGGTAAACCTGAGCAGTAGGTTTCCGTTCTTCTCCCTACAGAGAAATTTGGGACCTATATTATTGTCTCCATGTGCTGATCTAAATCCATGGGCATTATTTTTGTTATTTTTCTGTTTTATTAGTCATCCTCAATAGGTTTCCAAGTTTGAAGGCAACAAATGCTTGTTTAACCATCCTCAAAGTGTTCTCAAATTTGTAATCCAACAAAATGTTTTCTACATGTCTTTTTGGTTATGTACTTCCTTGGAACTTAATGACTTGCTCTTCAATATTCCGTGATGCTCTTGGTCAGTTGTATTAGAATTACATTCCAATACTCAGAAACACACTAGGGTACTGACTTCATTTCCTTCTTCAGTTCCCGTAATATTATTTTATGTCCTACCTCTCTGTCTCTTTCTCTTTCTTTTTGTTTGATCTTCATTTAGTCACTATGCACTAGGAATTGGTATAAGGACTCAAGAAAAACTAAAAATTATACTTTGTATCCTTCACCATCAACATATTTAAAAGTCAGGTAGGAGAAGAGATGAACAACACAAAACTAAGAGGAATTAAAAAATAATATGGTGAAATTTTGTTTAGAAAATTTAAATTTTAAATATGTGCAAATTTTTATTATAATCTGGCTACGGGGCAAATGACTTTTAACAAGTCAGTTTAGATTTACTTTTCTTTCTTTCTTTTTTTTTTTTAAGATTTTATTTCTTTATTTGACAGACAGAGATCACAAGTAGGCCGAGAGGCAGGCAGAGAGAGAGGAGGAATCAGGCTCCCTGCAGAGCAGAGAGCCTGATGCGGGGATCGATCCCAGCTCAGATCAGGACCTGAGCTGAAGGCAGAGGCTTTAACCCACTGAGCCACCCAGGTGCCCCTAGATTTGCTTTTCTTTGAGAAATACTATAGGTATGGTGGGTGGTTGGATAACCATTTCTGTACTATCTAGAAAGGATAAACAAAGAATCTGGTTGAGCAATATTAAACAATGCCTTCAAGACTGGTTAAAGGTAATTAGGTCTCTCCCAAGATTAATAGTCCATTGAGGGAGTGGATAGCTGAGTTCTCAGTAGTGGTCTTATTCTCATTAAAATTTATTTGAAAATTAATTAAGCCTTTTATCAGGGATGATATTTTTCCCCCAAAAAAGGAATTGTAAGTTACAACGTGAACAAAGTTTCTGTCCTAGTCTGGATTTAGGTCAATTTTTCTCTTTTCACGTGAGTTTGTGACAAGTAGAATTGAAGGTCTGACTAAGATTTCTAATTGCCTATTATAGGGGAAGAGAGGAGGGTCAATAAATCACAGTCAAAAATTACTGCTGAGATAAAAAAAATTATCAGCAGTATAAAAGGAATATCTGCCATAATTGGAATCCTTGATAAACTGAAACAAATGGATGGGGCCAGTAGTTTACTGCTTAAATCCATCTAAATGCTCTGGCCTGACTGAGCCCTATGGAAAGAGATGTTGAAATCTGAACGACAGTTGGATAGAAATCCAGTTTTGATAAGGGATACCGTAAGGATTGAGCCCACTTAGACACAGATGCACTATTCTTGTTTTAGCACAGTTGAGGACTTGTAGAGAAAACTAGGATCTCTATGAGTGTCTACAAAGAAGGAATGTTAAAATATGCATTTTTTAAAAATTCTAAGTGAGAAGTGTGGACATAAGAAATGTTTTTCCTTCCTTCCTCTCTCCCTCCCTCTCTTTCTTTCTTTCTCTCTCCTTCCTTCTTTCCTTCTTCTTTCATTTCCAGCGGTGGACCACTGTGATGGAGGTTACTTCTTTAAAAATGAAAACGAGTCAAGTAATTATATGAATAGAATAGCCCAGGGCTAAGATGGGGGAGTTCCTAAAATATGGAGTTAAGTGTCACTTAATGGAAGGAGGAAAATTAGAAAATTAGGAGAGAATTAGGGTGGAGAGCTGTAATGGAAATGATTAGCAAATTCCATCTCCTGTTTTAAAAAAAATGTTGAAAGCAGACACTCCTAGATGTTTCCAGTTATAACTGTATAGACTGTAAGGACTTAGGTCGATCTTTGTAACTTCTTCATGTTTGTTATTTTTGTTATTATCTGTTTGGTTCTTGGTATTGATTAGGAGTAAAAGTTTTGGCAGACAGCATTAACTAGAGCTAAGAATATTTGAAAGTTAAAATACTACTGAGTATCTGCCTTTCAGGCAATATCTAATTACATCCGGACAACCACCTTATTAGGTAGATGCAATTACTATTTCTAGAAGAAATCCAGCAGGTAAGTAATTTGCTGAGAGTCACAGAGTACAGTTGACAATGCAAGCAGAGATCTTCTTTTTCACTCCATGCCTCTGTGCAAACCTTGCAGCCTGAGCTTGATTCCCACCTCTGCTGTGCTTTAGTAATTCTGAATAAACCACCCTCTCTGAGCTATATTTTCTTTCATGTAATGGGCCCATTTTGAAGGCTCATTTATTCAAAGCACCTGAATCTGTCCAGGGCAACAAGCAGAATTAGTTTCCTTCCTCCCCAAAAATCTTATCACTGGGATAAGCGAAGAAGAGAGGAGAGAAACAACATTTCTTTCTGCTTTGAATGCAAGTGGAAGGGTGAAATTCCCAAGGGATAGAAAGTGTTTTGACTCATTAGGAGAGATAGTCAGCTGGTAAAGAGCATGGGCTTGAAAAGTGTCTCTGAGACTGAGCAGCAAACAGCAGAGGGGGCCCTCGAAATGTGTGTGATCTCAAGACAGTTCTCGGTCGTCTTTGCTTTGCAGTACTTCTTGGAACAATCTACAACACCCCATAAGCTTGTTGAGAGGGCTATTGTGAGGATAGAGGTATAAACCAGTAGGAGGTAGTTATGCTTTTTATATTGTCTTTCGGCGTTCAGAGTAGAAACACCCTATAAAAAGCAGAATTATGACTCCAGAAGTGTTTCCATGGTGATAATGTTAAAGAAAAGACAGAAAAGAAAAGCCCAGTGCACCATCAGGGAAGAAAAGTGTAGAGATCTAAATCAAGCGAGTCTTGTTAGCGTTCTCCCCTCTTTTCAGGAAGTATGTGGTAGGTGCTCATTAAATATTTATTAAATTGAATTAAAAACAATGTTGTAACTGCCATTGTTTTATTTTGCTTTGTTTTGTTTTTCAGTGCTCTGTGTGAGATGATCAAACGGATGACAGGAGGCACAAGAAAGCTCTTTTGAATAAATAAAGTGATCCATAAGTAGGAGTGGTTATTAATACATAAATTAAACCATCATTTTTTAGACTACTAAGCATACATTAAGTACTGAAGATACAAAGATTAATCAAGTCTTAATTCTAAAATAAATCAATTGTACAGAAGAGGAAGAACCAAAAATTTTCTTGGAAATGGGCAATTATCAAAAAGAAACTGATTTAGAAATAGCAAATGCGGTTTCTGTGGGGGTCCTTTCAGTGGAGCACTGGATTGTTTACTGGACCCTCCGGGGGTTGTCTGATTCTATAAGACTGAGCACCTTTGATTATCTTTTATAATTTTTTAAAGGTTTTATGTGTTCATTTGATAGAGAGAGCACACAGGAGCTGGGGGGAGAGTTAGGGGTGCAGAAGAGACAGAAAGAGAAGGAAAGAGTAGACTTCCCACTGAGCAGTTTGCTTGATGCTAGATCCTAGGACCTGGAGATCCTGACCTGAGACAAAGGCAGATCTTTAACCATGTGAGCCACCCAGGCACCCCTAATTGTCTTTTATATTGACTAGGTTATTTTTACAACTTTATAAGGACAGAAGTTATGTTTTGGGAAACTGGTAACAATGTAAATGTTGCTTATGCGTAGAAATGCAAATGAAGTTTGTCCAGTAGAGAATAAAAATCATTATAAGACATTTCATCTGAATGAATTTTAACTCTTTTTTGTTTCCTCACTAATTGATGAGCTAAATAAAATCTTTGATATGTGTTCATTTTGTGTTTGATGAGAGCCATGATTTCACCATCTTGAAAATCATACTTCCACAGAACATAGAAATTGTCTCTTAAGTGTGTGCATTAAGCTCTGCATTGCCATTTATACCCACTTATTAAATACTCAAAACAACTCTAGAGGGTGAGACTTCCTCCCAAGGAGTCCTTGCAGATTGACCTTGAAGAAAAAAAAGTCTTCAGTGACCCTTGATAAGTAGAAGAATGGCAGACTATATAGGACCAGGATATATCCAGGTAGGGACCCCTGTGATGGTGTCTTGCTGTGGGAAGAGATTGGGCTTAACTCCAAATACAACAAGGATAAGTGGGAATTTATAATTAAGGAACAGAGTGGGAGTAAATGAATGGAAAATTACTAAAAAGATACATCAGCAATAAGGGGGGGTTCTAGCTAAGCTGACCTGATAGGATTCTTGCCAGAGGGAGGCCCCTGTAAGCAGATTATCACCTAGGGGATGGTGGAGAACCAGTTACCAGATAATCAGATATTATGACTGGCCAGATACTGGAGATGGCTGAACTGACTTAGCAGGATTTTTGCTAACATTGAACAATGCAGAAAAGAACATGGAAAAACCCAGAAGTCAGGGCCTAGTTGAGAAGTGAGTCCAGAAAAGCCTGCTTAGAGTTTGGTCAAAAAAGAAAAGAATATCTGTAACTGATAAGAGCTCTGAGGTTTCAGGAGGAAGAGAGAAGTTAACAAATATCTGTGAAACATAAAAATAAATTTTCTACAAGGGTTGAAGGAAACCCTAAGCAGTAAGTACCTGTTAAGGGTGAACTGGAATGTTTGGCTTATCAAGCTTATGCAGTGCTTGAAAATCTGTATTTTAGTATTAATTTACAATGCGTTCTAATAATCTACATTAAAATATGTTTATCATGTTATATCTGGAAATGAGATAAATTCATCGTTTTATAAACTGGTACTATATCTTTTGGAAAATTAACAGTGAAGAAATTTTGTAACATGCTATTGCATTGAATCTGCTCTGAACCTCATTATCGTAATACCTTGAAAGTTTTTAACTGCTAATCTCTATGAGACTAAAAATTACATTTTATAAAATATGCTTTTTAAAAAAATTTCAACAACCAGTTAATAATTAAGCCAAACAACAACAAAGAAGCACTTACTTGTTTTCAAAAGCAACAATGCTAGTAAAATAAAATGAAGGATTAGGGAAATCTAAAAATGGAGTATCTTAGAATTTTGACACATTTGTGCAAAAACAAATAAATAAATAAATAATCTCATTCTTTCCTGTATAGGAAGTAATCATAAACCATTATCTCACCTGATTTTACACTTTATCCTGCCTCTCTTACCCCACTCTCAGATTATCTTCACATTATGGTCACAGCTGGAAGCAAACAAATTTTTTACCCACCATTTAAAAGTGGACACTGAGCTACTGCAGGAAGAATAAGTACAATAGAGACAATAGGGGTAGGAGCTTGTATCCACATTCCACCCTTGAGAGCTAAGATTAGTAGAAGCTAGGAACAAAAATGTCTACGTAGTCCCAGATTTGATGTTCCTTCATGAGTTGGCAAAGACTAATAATCATTGATTTTTTTCTATTATGGGTGACTCTTAGATTCTCCATTCTTACAATATTTACTATGGGACAGTGCCTGAATTTTAAAGTCAGATGGACCTAGGATTGACTTCTGCCTGGCTTTGTTTTTGACTAGCTATAGAGCAAGTTTCCTAACCTACTAGATCCTCTTTCCTTAGCTGCAAAATTAATATAATATGTCCTTCATGAATATATTGTGAAAGTTAGATTAAAAGTATATATTACATTTCGCAGATGGTTGAGTTTTAATAATGATAGCCATTACAGACACAATATAAAAATCAGGTACAATCTCTGCCAGCAAGATTTCAATGACTTGTAGTGATCAAATACTCTGCTTTGGTATGGTGTTTGGACCTCAGTAATTACAGTATCTAGTAAGGGAGAGAAAAAAAGTGTAAGTGAAACATAGGGTTTGAAGTTGGTAAGGAAAGGGAATACTGAAGACAGTGTTGAAGCCAAACATAAAACTAAACTTGAACCAACAAGAAGTTACATTCTAAAAAACTGGAATTTTATCTAGAGGAATACAGGGAGCCAATTAAGGGTTTAAACTAGAGAAACTTCATGTTTGTCCTTTAAAATATCAATCTGGTGATGCAGTCCATTGAGCCACCAACCCTTGGTTTTGGCTCAAGTCATAAACTCATGGTCTTGGGATCCAGCCAAACATCAGTTTCCATGCTCAATGCAGAGTCTGCTTAAGACTCTCTCTCCCCAGGCACCTGGGTGGCTCAGTCATTAAGTGTCTGCCTTTGGCTCAGGCTTGGTCCCAGGATGCTGAAAAGGAGCCCCTTTGGGGCTCCAGGCTCAGCAGGAAGCCTGCTTCTCTCTCTAACACTCCCCCTGCTTGTATTCTCTCTCTCTCTGTCTCTCTCTGTGTCAAATAAATAAGCAAAATCTTAAAAAACAAAACAAAACAAAGCAGCAACAACAACAAATAACCCATCTCTCTCCCTCTCCCCCTCCCCTGCTTTCTCTCTCTCTCAAATAAATAAATCTTTAAAAAAATATATATATTTGAGAAATATTTTTATATTATATATATAATATAATTGTATATATCTATATGTATATATATATATCAGTCTATGCACAGAAGAGGGAATAGAATTAGCAGCTGACTTCTTGGTAAGATAACCACCTGTTCCCATGGTCGATCTGGAAGTAAGAAGGATGAGGGTAATCTATAGAATGTTAAGTTGGGGAAATAAACATTTGGGGAACTTCTTAAATTGCACCCATTCCTGACTATTTCTTTAAGTGTGAGGTTATAACACAGCTACCAGATGGTGATTACTATACAGATTCCGTCACGCTGTGCCAGCCATCACCACACTTCCGAAGGTAGAATTTTGAATAATGATGTCAATCACTATGCTTGCCCTTTATCCCTTAGGGAGTGGGTTCACCTTGTCACGTTTGCTCCCGCCAGAGGGCTCCCTCCATCCCCAGACACACTCTGTTGGGACCTCCAGTTGGAGCCTTCACTGACAACTTGACCAGCAATGGCCGCCCAGGAAGCATAAGATAATTGGGAACATTCAGTTTCCCTCTCAGGAATTTGAAGTAAAAATATGAGTGAGTTTGTCGTTTACCAGTAGGCAGGTATGTTAAGAGACAAAAGAAAAGAAAAGGAAAGAAAGGAAAAGAAAATTAAAGAAAAAAGAAAGAAAGAAAGAAAAAGAAAGAGAGAAAGCAAGAAAGAAAGAGAAAAGCTAAATGCAATTAAGCCTTATACAGAACCAAAATTTGTTCAAATTTCCATGAGTACATCCTTCAAATAAGACTTCTATTAAATAAGGAATTAGATAAGCTTTCGTGTGGAATAATCCAAACCCAGTCTTATCTAACCTCAAAGCATTCATGTTTTCTCTTATATCATATTTCTTCTATCTGTAGATGAGACCCATGGTTCTAGATCATCTCATCAGCTTTACTATTTGCTGGTTTGATTTTCAGGATAGTTGAGCTCTTGAACAATCACACTGCAAATGGTTTATCTGTTTTGTCCTCATATTGAGTAAAGAAACTGTTTGAGCAGTATGGTAACCAGGTAGATTGGATCAGCCTGCCAGAAACTCACACAGTCAATTAGTCAGATTCAGTTATAATTCCTAGATACATATGATGTAGTGCTCCTGAGTTCAACTTCTACCAAAGAGTTCTTACAAAAGTCAAAGGTATTTTAAGTTGCTCAGTCCCCATGAAAATAAAACTTCTACACATTAAAGTTAGAGCAGTTATGAAATTAAGGAGGTCAGCATGACCACGTTGGCCAGACTTGGCATTATAGCTGTTTATTCCCTTGCTTAGCCTTTCAGCATTTCTGTTTTTAAGAGTACTCCAAGAACAGCGTTTTTGTCCTTAATGTAGCTATCCCTTAGAAATCAGCTCCACGGGGGATGGAATCAAAAAGAAATTTCTCTGCAGTGCAATTGGACAAATTGTTTCACGCAAAATCGAATGCTGAAAAGAACATCGCTCCTTCTATTAAGTAGTGTGGAGATAGTGGAACATATTCAAAATACCAAAGGGACTATTTTTTACACTGATAATTTTTACTGCTAATTAATATTTGTATGGGTGCTATTTTTACTGGTGTATCTCACTAAACTGCAATCGAATTCCAGGGTACGAAGACACTGGCCAGAAAGAAAGAACGTAACACTGATTATTAATATTGTTTGTGTCCCCTTTGCACTAGGTAGATGAATACCAGCTCTCAATTTTCCCCGTCCTGTTCAGCGAAACAATGACCCCTACAACCTGAAAGAAAATTAGTAGCGTGCAGGAAAAACATTTTTTAATGATCTTGAAAAAAAAAGGTTAATTACCTTAACAACTAGAAACTGTTCATTTCTTTCCAAAACTCCTTTTAAATTCCCTTTGCCGCTGTACGTTATTTGTCAGATATTTACATCTCAAATGATTCTTTTTTTTTCCTTTCTAGAAGAACTGACCCTTTCTTGGTTCAGACTTCGGCTCAGCTTTCATTTATTTTACTGTACAAAATAAGAGCCATGATATTCGCAAAGTACGTTGATGTTCTTCTCATATTCACTTTAAATCGGAAAATATATTTAAAGCTGTCCACAAAAATGTATCCCCTCTCCTGTTTCACTTGATAGATGTGATATTCAATTGATACAAGTAATGTATTGTTTCTCAAGAAGCAGCACATTTTGCTTCTCAATCCAGTTGTTTGTTGATCCCTAATGCGCTTTTAAAAAAATCTTGATTGTAAAGGGATTTCTTTTATTATTATTATAGGAGTCCCTAGTAGCAGTATTTTAAAGACAATGAAACTTTCAAGCTACATGTGTGTACCAGAGAACCATTTCTCCAGGCACTTTACCAGTGTAGTGCTTTGAGCATCGGGTCCCTGTTTCCACAGTACAAATCCAGCTTTTTAGCTATTAGCTGCCCAAAAGGGAACATGACTTTTGGTTTAGAATTCATTTTAACTCTATTTTCCCCTTCATTCTAAATTTTTGTTTCTTCTTGTCTCGGCATTTTCGGCACAAATTCTTCTAACTAAACAGGCGTATGTTTCACTAGCTCAGGTTTGTAGACAAAGACTATTTCCACATGACATCAAAATGCATGATTTAAAGAGTGAGACTCTGTGGGTTGTATAATTCTGTGTTCTAAATAACACCCACCACGAAAAATCTTTGGATTTGTAAAAATCTAGATGGTTGGCATCATGAGGGCAAAACTGCTGGGGAATTGACTGCAACTTTCTGTTTTAGCCTCATTTCCACCATCCATCAGTTTCTCAATCAGTCATCAGCAGCAATAATCTTAAATATATATTGAGCACCAATCAGGTTATGAGGCTGAATTAGGCATTAAAGATATATATTGCTGTGAGAATGAGTTTTGTTTTCTGGGAGCTTATAGTTGACTTGGGGATGTCAGATATACCAACGAAAACATAAAGATATATAAGACAACATTTGCAGAACAGAAAATGAAATCTATGTGAGTTCAGAAGGAGAGTTTGGAGAGATAATCCTCTGTGAGTCTGTCATATTTCTGTGCAAGCAGGGCACCGATTCCTTTGTTCCAGATTATCATTTTATGGATGTTTGTATACAGAGCAGCCCAGAAAGCTGCAACAGTATGTCCCTCAGAGCAAAGAACAGGTTACTGTGCTGCCCCATATGATAATTGGTATTATAATGCTCCCCTCTGGGTTCAATTAGGCAGAATTGCTTATAACCATTACAGAGGGTTGGGGTATTCTTAGTTCAGGGTCCCTCAGCTTTGAAGCAAGCCTACTGCATGCCAGTCATCCAGCTGGGTAACTTCCTGTCATCCTATAGGATTTGAGCTAGAAGGGAACTGACAAGAGCATTCCTGGTCATGGCTAACTTTTAATTATCTGGATATTTGAATTTTATGGAAACCCATATAACAAATAAAGAGGGAGATGGTGATTAGCTAATTGATCCTATGAAGTTGAACTTAACAGGGCACACCTATGTAAAAGAAAGGGGGATTTAAAAATTGGGGTAACTTCAAAAAATATGCTTAATTCTTTTATTTCACTTGGATTCTATGAGTAAAACCCATGATGAATAATCCGTATTTTATTTACTTATTTATTTATTTACTCAAAATTTCATCTAGGTAGTAATTTTTCATTGGAAATCTTATTGTAAGTTAGATTATTTTTTTCCGTGTATTTATCCCCCCATTAGATTTTTGGCTAGCAGTGTCAGGTATCATCTTGTTTCGGCCAGAAATGTGTGTAGCTTTGAAATTATGGCAACCAGTACTGAAGAGAGATGCCTATTAAGAGATTTAATCATGGGAATGCTTATGTTCAATAAAAGTTATCAAAAAGCATTATCATAATGAGGAACTTCAGTGCTCCTCAAGTACAGCACCTTATGAATTATGCGGAGCTATTTTTGAACTACAATGCAACACTAAATTAGGTTCTTCTTTCGTAAAAAAAAAATTAAAGCATAATCAGTTACAATTCTCTACTCGTTTCTAATTTCTACAATGCTGCCTTGATTTTATAAACCTACAGAAATCATGTCTTTTTTAGACTCCTTCTTCCTAGTTTAATGTCACCTTACATCAGTTTCACTTTTTTCCCAGCTCTGACTTATAAAACCAACTGGCATCGGTGATGATCCTGCACGGTGAAACCCAGCAAATGTTGTTGCCATTTCTCTCAATCTAGACTAGTCTAGCAAACATGCTGCCTCCATTTAGTGAAAATAAAATGGGTAAAACAGAAAAAGGAGATCATGCATGTCTTAAAATAACAGCAGCCATATGACAGTTGCAGGCTTGTGTTTGGAGAATTTGCATATATCCCATTAAGTCTGCCTGAGCTCCACTTTCAAATGTTGATGTTGCCAGTCAATTTGCAGAGGTCAATAAAATCTTTTTTTAAATGCAAGTTTTCTTATAATTGTACCTCAATAACTGACAAGTTGTTCTGCCAAAAAGGCAAGAAAGACAAGTGTTTGTTGCAGGAAAACATCAATATATGGCATTTCATAGACAGGACTACTCTGGAAAGACTCAGCTATTTTGGACCATTAGCATCAAGTCAAGGTTTCAAATGATAAATTCAATTAGAGTGCAGTTGACTAAGTGATCTAAAATAGTGTGCATTAGGAGCAATGTACGAGCATGGAGTTCATTAAATGGCAGTATCAATGCGATCACCTTTTAGTAACACAATCAATTTGCTGGTCTTTGAATAGTAGTGGTGGTCAGACTAAATTAAATTTAATGTACATTGACCGAGTGATTTACAGTATCTAGATTTACAGTATCTCAGAATAAGGGAAGACGTCTTTCAAGCATTCCTGCTGCAAAGAGATCTAAAATGAGCTAAGTAAGGTGCAGAAACTTGCCTTTTGTTTGCCTCCAAGTTTTACAATAGTTCTTTTCCTGAAGTCTGCAAAAAATGTCAGACTAATCGGAATCCTGTGAACTCCATGGATAGTACAGGCTTGAGTGCTGCATTGGCAAATTGGTATTCCATTTACATTCCCATCAAAGCCTTTAAGGTTTATATTGCTGAATTCCTACTGACAGGTGCTATGCAAGCAGCACTATTAAGAGATGCTGGAAATAGTCATTGTAGCTTAATAAGGAAACCATGAAGATTCAAGGATAGGACAAGCAAAGTCACTTTAAATTTATTACAAGAGCATCAGAATTCTTCATTTTTCACCTCTTTCTTTAATGTACAGTATATACAAATAAAATAATAATGGTAAAGATCCTTTCTGAATGGTGGCCACGTATGTCGTACTCAGATATATTTTTTAATAATGTGTGTGTGTGTGTGTGTGTGTGTGTGTGTGTGTGTGTGTGTTTTCTCCCAAGAGCTGTTGCCTATTAACAAAAGATATGTCAATATCCATCATAGCCATGTCCTGTATTTCATACCTGCACTCCGGGTATCTGGCTTCTTGATGATTTGGGGTTGGGAGGAGAATTTAGAGAATCAGTGAAAATCTGTTGGATACGTTTATGCTCCATGTTATCTTTAGAATAAATCAGCTTCCTGTACTTTGCCAGCAATTGGTACAATTCAGAGTTAGAACAGATTAGATACCAGAAGTTCTAAACAATAATAAATAAAATAGTTACTACCACATAAAATACCTTCTTGAAATTGAGAATATTTTTTAAAAAGCTCAGGGGTTTTATGTACATTCTTTAAAGCTCCCTTTAACTTCAGTTTGCGTGGGAATTGACTGCTATTCTGTTAGGCTGGGCTAGGGGGTGCTATAACCTTACAGCTGAATAAAACCTAGCTGCTAGAACTGAAAAGATGTTTTATCAGCCTCTTGGCAGAGGACATAAGATGTGTGCATACCTAGGTTTCTAGCCACTTTGATAAGGTCCCCCAAAGAAGAAATTTTAGCAAGACTATTCGAAGTTCTTGATTTTTACATGAAATATGTTGATGCTTCAAATCATTTCAAAATTTAAAATATGTGTATATCCTATTAGGAAAACTATTGAGGTTCTTTTTCCTTCAATGATTCTTTATATTTTTCTACAAATTTTAAGACAAGTTCTAAAGAATAATTGAAGTTCTGGGAAAGTAAGTATACCAACTAAGAATTTTCTCATGTGACTTTTTAAAACAATTATTTTAGACTATTTCCTTTTAAGTCAACCTAAAAATTTTGCATTTTAGAGAGAGCAGAAGCCAATTCCATTATTTACTTTTCTAATTTTCTCACATGTTAGGAAATTAAAATATTTTTGGTAAAGATTAAGGTTTTGTTAAGTTAGAAAACACTGCAGTTAATATTGAATCACTATCATTCTTCTTTGATCTCTCCAGAAGCATTGACAGCACTTAGATATTTTGACATTTTGATTGCAATACCTATTTAAATGGCACTTTCCCTAGTCTGGTGGCGAAAAAAGCAACGGTCAAGAGAAGTCTGTATGGCAAAATCTCTATATATAATGTATTGTAAGGCTCAGATTTAGAGTTCATTGGGAAAGTTGGGTCAGGATGCTTTCTTTTTTGGGGTATATTTGAAATTTCTTGTGAGGCTATTTTTAAGGGAATTTTAAGAAATGCAACCATCTACTTGTTTGAATCTTCTTCATCCTCTAACTTTTAAAAACAATCTCCTGACTCAAAAGATTGGTGAAGAATGCAGAAAAATGAAATTGGACCACTTCCTTACACCACACACGAAAATAGACTCAAAATGGATGAAGGACCTCAATGTGAGAAAGGAATCCATCAAAATCCTTGAGGAGAACACAGGCAGCAACCTCTTCGACCTCAGCCGCAGCAACATCTTCCTAGGAATATCGGCAAAGGCAAGGGAAGCAAGGGCAAAAATGAACTATTGGGATTTCATCAAGATCAAAAGCTTTTGCACAGCGAAGGAAACAGTTAACAAAACCAAAAGACAACTGACAGAATGGGAGAAGATATTTGCAAACGACATATCACATAAAGGGCTAGTATCCAAAATCTATAAGGATTAGCAAACTCAACACCCAAAGAACAAACAATCCAATCAAGAAATGGGCAGAGGACATGAACAGACATTTCTGCAAAGAAGACATCCAGATGGCCAACAGACACATGAAAAAGTGCTCCACGTCACTCGGCATCAGGGAAATACAAATCAAAACCACAATGTGATATCACCTCACACCAGTCAGAATGGCTAAAATTAACAAGTCAGGAAATGACAGATGCTGGTGAGAATGCAGAGAAAGGGGAACCCTCCTACACTGTTGGTGGGAATGCAAGCTGGTGCAACCACTCTGGAAAACAGCATGGAGGTTGCTCAAAATGTTGAAAATAGAACTACCCTATGACCCAGCAATTGCACTACTGGGTATTTACCCTAAAGATACAAACATTGTGATCCGAAGGGGCACGTGTACCGAAGGGGCATGTTTATAGCAGCAATGTCTACAATAGCCAGACTATGGAAAGAACCTAGATGTCCATCAACAGATGAATGGATAAAGAATAAAGAATTTTTGAGCTTGGTTTGAATTAATATTAGAAAAACGTATTAAACGCCAATGCCCAGCACTGTGACAGACCTGAAGAATATGTAAAGATGGAGTGAGCGAAAGCCAGTTCTAATCCATGGGATGCTTACTCTAGTCTTTCCCTCATACTGAATTGGAATACGAGCCCCAAATAGGTTTAATTTCATAAGCCTAGAAAAAAGCATCCTTCCAGTTACTTTACTTGGTTTATAGATAAGTTAAATACCCTACGCCTATTTCATATATAGGAAAGATGAGGATTGACTCTTACCTGAGAAAATATATTGAGTTCTTCTGAGAGGAATGCTGTTTTGTATGTAATCAGTTATTTTCAGTTATGGGATTACTTCCTTCAGGCCCAGGATTTGGTGAGGAGGGGGAAGTAGTTCTTTAGTTAACTCATTTAGCAAATAATTAGTTAGCTAAAGTTAAAGAGAACTTTGTCCTGTCACTGGATATCAGCTGTGAAGGCGGGCTGGTCTCCATTTACAGTAGAGCCCACATTTTAGAAATGAAGAAGTATGGAGAACATTTACAATGTCTTTCAGTAAGTAAAACAGGCTAAGTAGATGGTGTTAAGGTACTTCGAAGAAGAATGACCTAACCTATGTTCCTGAACTTGAAGGCCACACCGTAAGAAAAAGAGATTAACAACTGGAATTAAGGTGGTACCACCTGAAGTTAACACTCAATTCCTGACTTAGCTCGCAAGTCCCACTGGGTTACAGGTTCCTAAGGAACTCTTAGTGCTAAATAGATCTGTGTGGACAGACCAACTATAGGTAGGGGCCTTTACCTAAACATTCTTTTTTGCTCATGACTCTTAAAACCATTGGCATAAAAGGGTTCAATAAACATTTTCAACTAGTTCTTTGTAACTGAAATAGTCATGTGAAATGCTATTTTTTGTCATACAATCAAAACAGGCATTTGAAAGAAAATCTCAAATATATAAAATCCTTTCATGTCCAAGTTGCATTAAAATTTGGCTTTTCCTAATTGCAAAAGCCCTTTTTAAAATGTCTAGCTATTTGCGGATGGTGTTTGTGAACGGGTATGTGTATTTACTGAACTGAGTGCGAGAAAGTGATTTAGGAGGTCGCAAGGGTGCCCGGTCTCCGGTTCCGTTTTGCAACTATTCAGTCCTTGCCAGTCAAAATGTGATGGATGACTTTAGGACTTGAACTCTGACCCTCACTGGGAGACATGCTCCTTGTCAGAAGTATCTCAAAGGATTCCCATTATCCTTTAATTTAAAAGACACTTGAAATTACTTATAATTTTTGCCTTAGGTAACGAAAACTTCCTTTTCAGCTTATAAAAAGTTGAGAGTAAAATGAGGCGTTATTTCAAATAGCCTCTTATGACATAAAATGACTAAATGATTTAGGTAATATTAATGTTATGGCAAGAAAATACTAATTGCCACCCAATTATCAAAATAATTTACCAAATTTGCTTAATGGATATAATTTATTTGTAGCACTGAACAAGTCTTGGAGAAGATACAGCAAATTGTGATAGGAAAAAAAAAATTGCTGTTATTTTTCATGCTGAATTTTTTAAGAGCATATACAAATACTATGTGTAATGCATAAATCCCTTGAAAAAAATTAAACACATACACAAATGCAAGCTCAGTCAGAATTAGCATGTAATTAACTGATTCCTCAAAAATAACTGGATATTTGGTTATTTCAGTCCTATATCAATGCTGCCATTCGCTGAATTTTATTATAGTGGAATGAAATAAGCCTGGATAATGAAATCCGAAACCCCGGTACAACTTAGAGCCCCCCAAAGATTCATCCAAGATAGTTACCAGAACATCGGTTATTCCTGATATGCCTAATATGCTTAATCAATAGGAAAATTAGCAAAGTTCAGAGAAAACTATGTTAAAAACATATTGTGAAACAACGCATATGCTGAATCTACCTCAAGCAAGGTTATTCTTTCCCAAAGATGTGTAGATTGGCTAACTCTAAAATTAACATCTTTATGTAAAACCATGATATGCCATGATGAATTTGAAGAGCTAAATCAGCATTGTTTCTTATTTCTTGGACTCTCAGATATCATAATGTTTTAACACCATGTCTGGGTGACCTTATTATGACAGATTTATTTGCCTTATAAATTGCTTTTAAATATAAATATGTACCATTTGGGAAGAGAGAAATTCTTTTTCAAATAAAATAAAAAACTCTACCTGCAAGAAAAAACTTGCAGTTGAAATGAAAGCTGTATTTAAATATTCAACATTCAACAAAAGACAGGACTAAGTTAAGTCTCTCTATAATGAGAAAACATGGGATCCTACCAAAAAATTATTCATAAAGAATGGGAAGGTTAAGAGAGGAGAAATGTGTAAATCTTACAAATTAAACTCAGGAACACAATTCAAGAAAGGATCGGAGCCATAGGGTACCTGTTTCCATATATCTTGCATTAAGTGCATATCATAATTTAAACATGCTTTCTTTCAGTGGTTTCACTCAATATCTCATTTCCAAATAATAGCCAAAATGAAAGGTACCATTTTATCATCCTGATGTTTGTTGATACTTCTTTGTAAATTTATCTCCACCCCTTTCACTCCTCTTAGCATGGAGTCATAACTTCCTCTATTGTCTTTGATGCTAATGAAATGTTTCTGAATAGTCAGTAGTACCGTGTCATTAATATTTTACAGACATCATTGCTGGGAACACAACTCTAGGTGGACCCACCCTGGGTCCATCAAAATAAGAACGGTGTTCCTTGGAGGTGTGAATTCAGAGTGTTCATGGTCCTGTGGCGCAGCTCTGATGAATACAGTAGATGACAATGCATGGCTTCTAACCATTGCTAGATGAAGGCTGACTTAATGAGTATGACTGCTGAAGAGGAATCCCATTTTCCCTGTCTTGAGCCCTTCTTCTTGACTGTAACTTACACTAACCATCTTCCTACCATTTTATGTTTGGTAAGTTTCATAGCATTAATAAAACCATGACCTCCATACATATTTATTGACCAGGTTCTAGGTGAGAGGTCTTCTTCCAGATGCTAATTAGTTGGCAGATAATTCTTGTGTTGTCTCACACCCCAATAGTTCACTCCTCATAATTACCCAATTTTGATCCTGCCAATTCTACTTGGAAAATGGCAAGATAATAAAATTGGAGGCACAGAAAACTGCGAGTGAGGTATAGGAAAAAAGATTTTCTTTTCTTTCCTTTCATCTTTGTTCTTCCACTCCCTCCCTCAATATAGGAAATATACTCCAGATGTGGGAGATCCTCGGAAATAACCATGTCATAGTTTTGTCCTTTTTATTAAAGAAAAAAAAGAAAAAGACAAACCATGGCTACATTTCGTTTGGTTTTCGGTAGGTACACAGAGATATCTATATCCTTTTCCCAAAGGTAGAGTACCTTTAAAATAGGTAAAATACTGAGGGTTGCGGAGGGGGAGGGCGGTATGAAGAGAGGTTGGTTGGGTTAAGGACATTGGGGAGGGCATGTGCTATGGTGAGTGCTGTGAAATGTGTAAGACTGATGATTCACAGACCTGTGCCCCTGGGGCAAATAATACATTATATGTTAATTAAAATAATTAATAAAAAATAAAAATAAAAAATAATATAATGGGTAAAATATAACATCAACACTTTCCTTGTTCAAAACTTGTCTTTTTGACAATTGCCTAGAAATCACAGGTTGGTCGGTGGGTTGGTATCTCTCAGAAGATACTGAGTAATCATCCTTCAGTGTCCTGAAAGAATTAAGATGTTATAACTCAATGTTAAAATTAAATCTATCCCAAATATGGGAAGAGAACTAAGTTTGTCCATCACTGACATCTACAATTTCTAGTCAAAGATGAATAGTTTAACGGTCAAAAATCTTCCCCCTTGTAAAAGTGCACAGAATAAGCGCCCAGTCTTTGGCTGTGGGCAGAGGAGGGGCCTCATAGGTGCCCTGGCTACGTAGTCACACAGCTCTGAGTTTGGTTTAATGCTCTCCTGTAAACATTGTGAAATTCTTAATAATTTACGAACAAGGTTAAACTTGCATTTTTATTTTGTACTGGGCCCTGCAAATTATGTAGCCAGCTGGTTGTGGGTTGTGATAGGAACTCATTTGCATCAGCTTGGGTTCTTAAATGCTTAGGAACCAAGATAATTCTAGCATCAGCAAAGGCCTAGAGTGGAAGTGGTGTCTTCAATAACTGAATATTAATGCTATTGTTGAAAGGGAATAAGAAGACAAGGAGTTCTGCCCATTCTCTGTCTCTTGTTTCCTGAATTGCATTCTCATTGAAATTAAAATCATCAAAATGAAGTCTGGCTTGTCATTTTAAACCATTTGGAAACAACTTTTTCCGGTCAGCTTTTCTCTTGGTGTGTTTTCTTGTGATTTCTCTGAAAATAAGTAAAATTTCAGAAAGGGAATCCACCTGATCCTTTTCAGCCTTGGCACTGTGCATACGTACCCTTTAGGAGCTTGGGCTCTAGAAGCAGAATGTCTTGGTTTAAACTTCCTTTGGAAATGTTTTTTAAACACATGACTTTGGGTAAGTTTCCCACATAAGCTCTCCCTGAGCTTTCTCATTAATAAAATCAGGAATAACAGAAAGCTCTAGGATAGATCTCACTTCTTGGATTGAGGATTTAATGATACAAAGCTTGCCGGCATCTCATAAGTTCTGGCACATATTTAGTTATCAATACATTTAACACTTTTTGTTCCACCATGAAGTTCAGCTTTAATATGAATCATTTATGTGTGAACTGTCACACTGATAATTATTTTGCTCATCAGCACTTTAATTTGTTTTACAGCAAGTGGTAGGTGTGTTATACTCCATTTCCTTTTTCGCCTCTATTTGAAGTGTTTTAAATAAATGACATTTCATAATAATTATTTTATAGAGACAAATCTTTCCCTAGTAGTTTCCCTTTTTTTGAGGTTCTACATTTTTCTTTGACTTTTTCAAATAAAACATGTAAAATGAAGCTAAAATATGAAAAAGTGTGCTTAATATTTTTGATATTCATAGCTTGAAGCTAAATATAGTACCAGCTTCCATATATTAAATCAATCTACTAGTTACTTCTATGAATCATAAAAATACCATTTTCATGAATTTTACTTTAGATCACAAAGAACTGATAATATTTTCCTTGCAAAATGAGATTTACATCCACTTTTCAGAGCAAATGAATATGGAAAATAGTGCAGGAGAGTGTGGTTGGCAGAGATTCACGGAAAGAAGCTATCCATTTTTTCTCAGGGCCCCAACAGGGGAAATGTTAACAAGGAGCTATAAGGTAGCAGAGAAATCCTAATGAAGTTCATTTCCCACCAGTCAAAGAGATGAACATTTTAGAAGGCACAGCAATCGATCAGTAGGCTTATTAAATATTAACACATCTTTCTCACTTTCTTCATCAGAATTTTTGCAAAGTAACTAAGAATGTGACTGCGTCAAAGACTTGAACTCTGTCAAGGAGCAGGGCAGGCATCAGCAGTCCTAGTTGATATTTTAGTATAATATACGATGTTTCCTTTCAGAAATACTAGCAATATGGCTGGCACGGTGCTCTGAAGAGTATCTTCCCCACCCCAGGCCTCCTGCATCCAAGGACGTGCACACCAGCACCCCCCCACCAACATATGCCTTCATCAAGGCATCAGTTCTGTGAAGAAGCAGCACTGGCCACAGGCGATATATATTGCTTGGGACCTTCCCAACGTGGTGTTGGTGAGAGTTGTTTTCAAGCTTCTCCTTGGACACCTGGAAATAACACCTTATGACTGAAATTGTAAAGATACCCTGACTTACCTTCTGGACCTCTTAGGCAAGCAAAACACATAGTCTGGACAACAGCTTTCTGATGCTTTTCATCATAGCATCTTGGTTGATTTTCAAAGGTTTTGGAGGATCATCACCTATTATGATAATTTTGTTGTCAGAGGGTAATTTTAACTGAATAAATTTTTTTAAAGATTTTATTTATTTATTTGACAGAGATCACATGTAAGGAGAGAGGCAGGCAGAGTGAGAGGGAAGCAAGTTCCCCACTGAGCAGAGAGCCTGACGCGGGGCTCTATCCCAGGACCCTGAGATCATGACCTGAGCAGAAGGCAGAGACTCTAACCCACTGAGCCACCCAGGTGTGCCTAAATTTCTTAAAATAGAGCAATAGATTTCTATGGGAGGCTAGAATACTTTCTTAAATACTCAGATAAAGTTCTACTCTAGTGTCCTTAAATTTTCTTAGCTGAACAATAATTTGACATTAATTTCAATAATTCTGTACATTGCATCATTAGATCACTGTAATAAGTATAATTGGACACGTGTTTAAATAAATGTGCAATAAAATATTTTGGACTCTAAATGTATCATTATTTAGAAAACATTGTTTGGTGCTGATGACTGAGCTTTCAAAATGCTGTTTTAGGGATGTATATTCCTATTAAAATGCGTTTTGTCACTCCCCATTTTTCAAAGTTCAAGTCCAGACTTCTGGGGAGGGTGTCACCATCTGGATCCTTTCTTCTCTTATATATTGATCCCCCCATCCCGTGTCAATTAAGCAGATGTACTTAATAGACTGAATTAATTTTGTCATTTTTCATCTCTCTTATTTGGCTTATCTTACTTACTTGCTTATACTTCCCTTCCTTTTTTATGAAAGAAAGCTCTGCCCACTTTCATGCTGCATTATTGGGAGCCTGCTATCTATAAGGCATGATGGTTGGTGATTTTACATGGATTCACTAAATGAAGCTCTGAAAAAATGGTTTATTTCATTTTTTAAAGATTTTATTTGTTTATTTGAGATAGTGAGAGAGGGGCAGCGAGAGAAGCAGACTCCCCACAGAGCAGGGAGCCCTGATGCAAGGTTCTATCCCAAGACCCAGAGATCATGACCTGAGGCAAGGTAGATGCTTAACCAACTGAGCCACCCAGGTGCCCCAACAATGGTTTACTTTGAAAATTAAGAAACTAGGGGTGCCTGAAATTTAGAACCTAAGTTAAGATTTTTTTATTATTTTTTAGTTGCCTTCCCTTAAAGTCCATCTCCTCTATAAACCCTTCTCTACTAAACCTCAAGTCATTTTCAAACTCTGAAAGAAAATTGTCTGTATAATCAACTGGCAACTATGATCATGCAACAGTTTCTCATTCTATGACTGCCTCCTTCTCTATATGTATATTTCCTAAATTCAAGGGTTCTGTTTTTTTTTAACCTACATAGTATTGTGTGGGGCAGATTTTTTTTTTTATCTAAATAAGGACAAAACGGTAAATGACATTGTTTTAAGTTACAAAAAAAATCATAACTGATTTAAGTCCTCTTCTCTTAACATACATAACATAAGAAGAATTTTGTTTTTATGTGAAGATATACAGGTACTCATAAATATATGCCTCTACCTGAGGGACAAAAAGAGGGGTTTACTTGATATTGAACCTTTGAGTATATATAACCACTAAATCCAGCTGACAGCATTAATTTGGTTGTACGGAGTGGTCAGTGTATACACAGGAACAGTTGAAGGACTGGTCAAGAGTGTGAGGGTGATGGGGCACCTGGTGGCTCAGTGGGTTAAAGCCTCTGCCTTTGGCTTGGGTCATGATCCCAGGGTCCTGGGATCGAGCCCCACATTGGGCTCTCTGCTTGGCAGGGAGCCTGCTTCCCCCTCTCCCTCTGCCTGCCTCTCTGCCTAGTTGTGATCTCTGTCTGTCAAATAAATAAATAAAATCTTAAAAAAAAAAAAAAGAAAAAAGAGTGTGATTATGAGCTGGGGGAGTACATTGCCCTTGAGAGAGTGATTATGGTTCCCCAAGATCCCCTTGATTCAGACAATGGTATATATATATATATGGCAGATTGCCAGCAAGAGGCAAAAATGAAGTGAATTGCTACTCATCTGTTCAAAGTATTCTTTGTCAGTGGAAACTAGACCTCAGCTCAGCCCTCAGGGAAACAGCGAAGGTGAGAGATATTCTGATGAGTCTACAGAGCAAGGAGTATACTCAGATGCCAGCCCCAGATTTAGCTCAGCATTTTTATCCTGCCCATGTAACTTCAGACAAAGAGAAATCTAAAAACTAGATAATAATGTGCAAAACTAAGCCAATCTCAAAAGTTGTCATTTCACCAGGGGATTATACTTTCACATTAGCTCCTCTTTATCCCTCTAAAAAACAAATGTGCTTAAAATTTCCCATTATGATCTTCCTTGTTTGTTTTCATAATGGACCCTTAATAGAAACAAATGAAATATCCAAGAACGTATTTCTAGGGGCAAGTTTGAAAACTGGAAGAATTTAATACAGTGAATGTTTCTGCAACTAATGAAAGATTGAATGTAACTAGCTTCAAAATTAGCAGTAGAAATTCTGCATTTAATCCCTTGGGGGTCATGATAAATTTTACAGGTCTTTTAAAATGAATCTAATTCAATTCAGAAATCAGTACCTTCCTGTTTGAAGCTATAGTAACGAGAGATTCTATAAATGGATGTTGGTGCCAAAGGAGACCCATCAACTCTAGGAATATTCAGATGATCTAAGTGAAAATCCTGTAGCTAATAAAAGGGATGACTTCAAAAAAATGAGCTACAGAAGGCAGGCAAATGTGACAAGACAGCTAGTGTTAATAGTCACACAGAAGTGTTTGAGGAATAATAATTTAGAGACATTAACTTTGGCATTTATGTGGTTATGGGCTGTCCCTACCGCTCAGGCCTAGACCTATATCTTGGGTAGGATAAATGCCAGGTAAACTAGTTCTACTTATTTTAGAGATTCGTTTAAAATATTTAAGTCTGGATTCCATCTGCAATTGGTATTAAACACATTTAATGCTGTCTGAGATCCATATGGTGAAAGCAAATCATCAGTTAAAAAGAAGTAACGGGGAAGATGGTAGGTTTTGAGAAAGGATGAAATCATAACCATGGCAGTTGTGATGTTGGGGAAGGTAAACAAGATGTGAGAAGAAAGACACCGGATAGAGTTCCAGATCCAACTGCCACTAATTGGGGGCCGTTGGAAACTGTATCTTTTCTGATTTTGAGTTCATTTATTAAATTAGGATAAAAATGACAACAGTTAACTCAGATTCTTTTTGATGTGAGGAACTCATAGATAATATCTATGAAAGTTCTTTGTAGTGGTTAAAGTGCATGAACGTATTTGTTATATGTTCTACATACTTTATCATGAGAGACTGACGTCGAAGTAGATTAATGAATATCTTCTTTCCTTGTAAATGACCTGCTTCTTTTTATTAGATGACAAAAAATGAAAGTTATTTTGTAGGCTGACAGCATTTGGAGAGACACTCTGTGCCAAAAGTGCCAATAGTTTATTTTTTTATTTTTATTTTAATTTATTATGTTTCATGTCAAACAACCCCTCCCGTTTTTCCACCTGTGAAACAGAGAGCTCAATTACAAATATCTTCAGTCGAGGCAACACATTATATGAAGGGCATATGAAGTGATGGATGGCAGATTAATTTCTGAGATCAGGTTGATAGGAATGGGTTAAAGAGTAAAACAAAACAAAAGTTCAATATCTGAGACTTAGGGTGGGTTGGGAGAGAAGCAATATAAAAAGAGCTTGAATGAAAACTCTGGAAAAATATGTAGCCACTTTAAGTAGAGTTCACCCTGTGGTCAAACATTGTTACAAACTCTTTGACAGATCAAAAGGAAAGTCTAGTTTCCTCAGCATAAAGGAGTTTAAAGAGTTGAGGAAACAAAAATGGAACCTCAAAACACTTTAGTTGAGGCAGGAAACATGTGAACTAAGTGACTGAGAAAGTCTTCCAGGGTTGGAAAGTTTAAAGAAGCCACTTTCGAGTGTAGATGAGCAAAGGACAACACAGAAACTGAAGAGTAAACATACCACAGTTAAGGGGGAAACTTTTACCACTGAGTGATGCTGGTGTCAAGAGTATGTTTAAGATTACCTTAGAGATCAAGGGTAGAAATTCTGTCTGGGCTAGTGGAGTCAGGAGAAAATCTCAGTGTGTGAGGGGAGAGATCAAAGTTAAAACCTCAAAGCTTCCCCAGAAAACCACAGACAAACTAGTAGAGGTATGTTTCCAATGTACCCTGATGGTGTGTTTCCAGAGGCAACGCTGTACGTTGAGGGTATTACGTAGATACTCATTAGGGGAAAAAACCACTCTCCTGAATTATTTTATTGTTTTCCAAAATAAGAGGGAAACAAAGCCATGGAACAAAAGTGTGTGACCTAGGTAGCTTCAGCATTTACCACAGATAAAGATGCATTTTCTATACTCTGATCCAATTTGTAAGTACAATAGAATAACTTCCACTTGTGATAAAATCTAAGCAAACTGGATTTTAGACTTAAGATGCAAAGAATTATTTTGAGTATGTTTCCACTAAATATGTAGCAGTGAATATACATATGGATGTAGAGATCATATGTTCAACCATTTAATACTAAATGCACAGAAATATGAAGTTGTTCTTACACTGTGGGATTTATAATCTGACTTCCTTTTCTCATGCATGAGCACATTTCTAATTTATTTTATGGAGATACTTTTTTTGAGCACTTCTTGTTTTGTTTTTAATTTTTCAATCTCACCTCTTCCACAATGGTGAACACTCCTGCACAGAAAAACTAAACGCTAATATTTGAGTCCTTTGTGGACATTGTAGGACTGCTTAATATTCTAACACGAGCATTAAAAATAGCATTAGTAGGTTTATAATTATTAGTAATAATATTTTTCAAGGAATCAGGAAAGTGGTGCATAAATCTCTCTGTTATATTAATTACCTCATCGATGTGAAAATTCTGCCACATATGAAAGCACCAAGGATGCTAGTAAAAACTTGACACAGTGCTTAATATTCTAGTCCTGATGCACTTTTGTCATCACTGAGATCATGCTTAATATGATTTGTAATAAATATATGGAACATGTGATTATTTATTCAAATAAAATTAC
Source organism: Meles meles (assembly GCF_922984935.1). Taxonomy (NCBI): domain Eukaryota; kingdom Metazoa; phylum Chordata; class Mammalia; order Carnivora; family Mustelidae; genus Meles; species Meles meles. Next base: position 149,996,174 of record NC_060066.1, on the reverse strand, counting down.
ACATTCCCAGTATAATGCACTTTTTTCTGGCCCTAGCATTGTTTTCTGGGTAATTTTTCTCCCTCATGATCTCTTTGGAGCTTTCAACTGTCTTGATCTCTGCTCTTCTTGCTCTGTTGACAACCCTCTACTACTGGGAAACTACCGGAAATATTTCTTCTTTTTGGTCTTTTGCCTACAATGAGCTCCTGAAATCTGATAGCTCTCAGGTTGTTCCTGCTAATTAATCCTGACTGGTGTTCCTCTTCCTCTACTGATCTTTTAAGTGTTGGTATTCCTTTAAGTTCACTTTGTTTGTTTACTCTATACATCCTTTTTGTATACATTCTTCCTGGGACATCCTAGCCTTAGACCCTAGGCAGTTTATGCCAATTGTAAACTGTTGGCTTCTAAAACTCTGCATCCCAAACCTGGCCAGTCTCCTAAGATCAAAAATCATAGTTTCAGCTAGCTATAAGAGCCCTCTATCTGGTGACTAGATTCAATATGTCAAAACATAAGTAAATAAATTGAACATAAATTTGATAACCTCTTTACATTTATGACATTTTTTTAAAAAAGATTTTTATTTATTTATTTGACAGACAGAGATCACAAGTAGGCAGAGAGGCAGGCAGAGAGAGAGAGAGGAGGAAGCAGGCTCCCCACGGAGCAGAGAGCCTGATGTGGGGCTCGATCCCATGACTCTGAGATCATGACCTGAGCTGAAGGTAGAGGCTTTAACCCACTGAGCCACCCAGGCCCCCCACATTTATGACATTTTTCTTAAGAGCTGCTACCATTCATTGTGCATGACAAGCTAAACCCCCAAACAAAAAACAAATAAACAAAAAACCCAAAACACCATCCGATAAACCAAACAAAATCAACAAAAACCATTTAATCCTAAACTTCCATTCCCCTCACCACTCATTTCAAACTTCTAAATGGTTACCAGAACTTGCTGGTTCCAGCTCACAAATATTTCTAGAATTTAGCTCCTGCTGTCTAATTACACTTTACCTCCCTTAGGCAAATCTCTCACCTGCTTTAAATATCTCCCCTAGGCCATCACCAGGTGGCCTCCTGCCTAATTTTACACAAGTGTTTTTCTAGATCATAACTAAGGTTATCTTCCTAAACTCACTTGTTGTGCCCATAAGATAGGGTTCAAAGGCTAATGCATATCAAGCAAAATCCAGCTTTTCCCAGGACACTATATCCTCTACTTCCCTATAACCAGTAGCCTGCATACTCACTGACCTTCTTACACTCCCTTTCTTATCATTCTCATTCACTGCCATATATTTTTACATGAAGTTCTATCAGTCCTGAATGCCCTTTCTGTTTCCCAGCTGGTAAACCACTGCTTACCCTTTAAGTTGACTTAGTGAGGTCATATCTAACTCCCAAAGAGAGTTCCTGGTTTATTTTCCATATGCCTATATAACTGTTCCTTTCTCCCTTGAAGCATTTTACTCACAATGGTATCATCATTCCTTCACAATCATCTCTGCTTATCTGAAAGTCAGCTTTGCACCCTCTGTGACCAAGCAACTGAACTGTTTCTCTGAAGTTGCTGATATTCGAATCCTAGTTTTTTGACCATATTCCCAGACCCATTCCCATTAAGATGGGCAGCCACCCACCCCTGTTCAAGATTCTCTTTTCCTTTTTGGCAGTACTGTTAGTAACTCTGCATTTTTATTCTCTGGCTGTACTTGCTCCTTCATCAAAACAAATTTGACTTCCAATTCATCAGAATTGTGCTCAGTGACTTCATTGCAATGACAATATTTTGGAAAAGGCAAGGATGTCACAATGACTTAAATCATTCTTCTTATGCAGGGACCAGAATATAACTCACACCATGCATTTGTGGTTACAGTGTATGTGTACAGGTATTTTATGCATTTTATTTACCCATATAAAGGGTCATTTTGACTAGTTTGCTGAGGCATATGCACTTTCTCACAGCAACCCCCCACCCCCCATCATGTATCTTCACCCATGATATATGGCTGAATGATCCTGTTTAGTAACTGGATAATGTTGCGATTGTTAGCTATTGGAGAAGGGGGACATAGGAATGAATGGTAGGAGTGAAAATGAAGGCAGAGAACGTCATGGTGTTTATGCTTTATCTGGCCTCTTGACCTCAGCTTGAGTCACATTGGATAGATAACAGAATGAGGCGTGTTGTTAGTTTTGCCTGTTTGTTAAGAGTGCGTTCAAATATACTTGCTTTATTTTTCAGATATGAATTCAATTATACCCATAGAATGTTAAATAAATATGAAATTCTGAAAATCTTTAAGTAAAATGTACTTATATCTTTTTTTTTTAAATTTATTTATTTTTTCAGCATAACAGTATTCATTGTTTTTGCACAACACCCAGTGCTCCATGCAAAACGTGCCCTCCCTATTACCCACCACCTGTTCCCCCAACCTCCCACCCCTGACCCTTCAAAACCCTCAGGTTGTTTTTCAGAGTCCATAGTCTCTTATGGTTCGCCTCCCCCTACATTTTTTTTTTTTTATAAACATATAATGTATTTTTATCCCCAGGGGTACAGGTCTGTGAATCACCAGGTTTACACACTTCACAGCACTCACGATAGCACATACCCTCCCCAATGTCCATAACCCCCTCCCCCTCTCCCAACCCCACCTCCCCCCGGCAACCCCCAGTTTGTTTTGTGAGATTAAGAGTCATTTATGGTTTGTCTCCCTCCCAATCCCATCTTGTTTCATTTATTCTTCTCCTATCCCCCTAACCCCCCATGTTGCTTCTCCATGTCCTCATATCAGGGAGATCATATGATAGTTGTCTTTCTCCGATTGACTTATTTCACTAAGCATGATACCCTCTAGTTCCATCCACGTTGTCGCAAATGGCAAGATTTCATTTCTTTTGATGGCTGCATAGTATTCCATTGTTATATATACCACATCTTCTTTATCGATTCATCTGTTGATGGACATCTAGGTTCTTTCCATAGTTTGGCTATTGTAGACATTGCTGCTATAAACATTCGGGTACACGTGCCCCTTCGGATCACAATGTTTGTATCTTTAGGGTAAATACCCAGTAGTGCAATTGCTGGGTCATAGGGTAGTTCTATTTTCAACATTTTGAGCAACTTCCATGCTGTTTTCCAGAGTGGTTGCACCAGCTTGCATTCCCACCAACAGTGTAGGAGGGTTCCCCTTTCTCCGCATCCTCGCCAGCATCTGTCATTTCCTGACTTTTTAATTTTAGCCATTCTGACTGGTGTGAGGTGATATCACATTGTGGTTTTGATTTGTATTTCCCTGATGCCGAGTGATGTGGAGAACTTTTTCATGTGTCTGTTGGCCATCTGGATGTCTTCTTTGCAGAAATGTCTGTTCATGTCCTCTGCCCATTTCTTGATTGGATTGTTTGTTCTTTGGGTGTTGAGTTTGCTAAGTTCCTTATAGATTTTGGATACTAGCCCTTTATGTGATATGTCGTTTGCAAATATCTTCTCCCATTCTGTCAGTTGTCTTTTGGTTTTGTTAACTGTTTCCTTTGCTGTGCAAAAGCTTTTGATCTTGATGAAATCCCAATAGTTCATTTTTGCCCTTGCTTCCCTTGCCTTTGCCGTTGTGCCTAGGAAGATGTTGCTGCGGCTGAGGTCGAAGAGGTTGCTGCCTGTGTTCTCCTCAAGGATTTTGATGGATTTCTTTCTCACATTGAGGTCCTTCATCCATTTTGAGTCTATTTTTGTGTGTGGTGTAAGGAAGGGGTCCAATTTCATTTTTCTGCATGTGGCCATCCAACATAGTACTAGAAGTCCTAGCCTCAGCAATCAGACAACAAAAAGAAATTAAAGGCATCCAAATTGGCAAAGAAGAAGTCAAACTATCACTCTTCGCAGATGATATGATGCTATATGTGGAAAACCCAAAAGACTCCACTCCAAAACTGCTAGAACTTGTACAGGAATTCAGTAAAGTGTCAGGATATAAAATCAATGCACAGAAATCAGTTGCATTTCTGTACACCAACAACAAGACAGAAGAAAGAGAAATTAAGGAGTCAATCCCATTTACAATTGCACCCAAAACTATAAGATACCTAGGAATAAACCTAACCAAAGAGACTAAGAATCTATACGCAGAAAATTATAAATTACTCATGAAAGAAATTGAGGAAGACACAAAGAAATGGAAAAATGTTCCATGCTCCTGGATTGGAAGAATAAATATTGTGAAAATGTCTATGTTACCTAAAGCAATCTACACATTTAATGCAATCCCTATCAAAATACCATCCATTTTTTTCAAAGAAATGGAACAAATAATCCTAAAATTTATATGGAACCAGAAAAGACCTCGAATAGCCAAAGGAATATTGAAAAAGAAAGCCAAAGTTGGTGGCATCACAATTCCGGACTTCAAGCTCTATTACAAAGCTGTCATCATCAAGACAGCATGGCACTGGCACAAAAACAGACACATAGATCAATGGAACAGAATAGAGAGCCCAGAAATAGACCCTCAACTCTATGGTCAACTAATCTTTGACAAAGCAGGAAAGAATGTCCAATGGAAAAAAGACAGCCTCTTCAATAAATGGTGCTGGTAAAATGTACTTATATCGTATCATTACTAAAAAGATTTCTGTTGGAGTAGGTTTTAGGCATATATGCCCACATGTATAGGAAGAATACATATATTATATAAATATATAATGTATAATGTACAATACATAGTATAATATTGTACATTATATATATGCTTATATATATTCCTTTGGGATTTATAAATATGTATGTATATTTATAATTTAAACTAAATTAAAATTCAGAAATATGTGTTTTATGTTTAGAAAGGTATGTGATTTGTTTAAAGATTATTTATTTATTTGAGAGAGAGCAAGAGAGAGTGAGAGAGTGAGCACACAGAAGGAGAGGGAGAGGGAGAAGCACGCTCCCTGCCGAGCAGAGTCCAATGTGGGGTTCCTGTGGCTTGATCTCAGGAACCAGAGACCATGACCTGAGCCTAAGGCAGATGCTTAACTGACTGAGCCACACAGGCACCCCTAAAACATGGTGTTTGAATCAAATATATGTGTAATATAAGTGATTTCTTTAAATCCTCAGTTTTAATTTCTTTATCTCTAAAATGAAAGGGTGGGAACATACATGTAAATATCTAGTTTTGAAATTCTCTTTCTCATTAACAAAACTCTCAACAATCGTTAAGACAATGGGAGGAAACAAGCAAACATACCTTTGTCCTTTAGAAACCTCTGTGACATTTGAGAAGCCCAGGGAGGATTGCATGTCTTGCTAAATTTTCGATTACAAGAAGTGCACATGCTTTTAGATTTGTTTTGGCATGACATACAGCACATTTCTTTTACCAACTCGAACTACCCACTGAAGTCTAGACTCTCAAATTCTTCAACATTCATATTCACTGCCTGAGGAAAAACGCATGGGTAGAACAGGGAATGAGACTATGGCATTTAATTATTAAATCGGTACATGTGCTTGACTTGCAGAAGCCAGGTACAATTTAAATCTGGTTAAAGGAAGCCAATCATCCATTTTCTGAGTCTCTGAAAGCATGTAACTTTGCCTTTTGGATTTGAAGGCACTTGAAAGCTACAACAGTTTAGCGTATAACTAATTAACTAACCAGAAATGAAAACATTCATTTACATTGGGCACACTCTTTGACTTTTTCTTTTGAACTTTTCAAAAGTATTGCAGTATGACAGACATTTTCTTTTTCTGTAGTTACATAGTGGTCTTACAGGTTTTACACCAATTCCTGCAGGATGGGAGAAGAAAGTTAGTGTTTTTTCTTATTCTTCAATGTGCAAAGCACCTGTATTTGATTCTTCTTTGTTTCACCTTAAAAATCTGATAATTTCATGATGAGCTGTTCGGTTTTTTGTTTTTATTTTTGTTTTGGTTTTTTTTGCCACCAATAACAGCTATAGTTAAAGATATTATTTTACGTTAAAAGTAAAATTATGTCAGGCATGATGCTGTGTATGTATTATGCCTCCATTGTCTCATTTAATATTCAAAAAACCCTAACAAGTATGTGTTATTATGGTAGGTGTTTTTGCAGGTGTGGAGAAATTATCAAAATAATTATCCAAGATCTCATATACTGTAAAAAGTTGGACTTGAATATTCATACACCATTATTCATTGTAGCCAAAACTTTTATTGACCTCAGAGGTCACGATCAGAATCACCAAGCACAGGGCTTACTGGGCATTCAGGAGTCCATATTTTGGTCTTTTCTAATGTGTGGTGGAATGGAAACGGAAAATGATTTTCAGTGGTAGCTGGTGAAGATGGAAGAAGTACTTGTAACACCATATTTAAAGTCAGTTCAAGAAAACTATTCTTAGCGAATTTTCCAGAAGACTTTTTCTTTCTTTAAATGCCAAAATCATTCTTTACATGTGTCTAACAGAATGTTCTTACTGTCCATGGTTTCATCAGTGAGGGGGATGCAAGCAAACTGGAGCTGTGCTCAAAACTCACGCTCTAGGTGTGTGGTTCTTCCAAATCTCCATAAAAAGACAATGAATACAGAGCAAGAGTGTATTTTCTTTGGAATTTTGACAAGAGTTTTCTCCTTATCTCCTCAAGAGGCTAAACTGCGTTGACTTCCCAGGTAGGATAGTAGCATTATTGGATCATGTTCATGTAGTTTTTTATCTCCCTTTGGGTTGACCAGATACTAATCTGTGATACAAATTTTATCTCCAAGCATAGGTTTGCTCAGGAAGGAAGAATGAATACATCATTAAGGGGGTATCTTTCTCTTTAAGACAAATGAATGTAGAGACTTGGACTTAATGCAATACAGACAATAAAATGCACTTATATTCTGAGTGGCTTTCTCAAAGCATTCCCAGGAGCTTTGCAAAAATTAAAAATTCTTAACAGCAACATCAAACATCAGTTACTTTGGTTTGGATTTTAAAACAGAAATTGATTTAACATTTTATATCTCCAGTGGGGATTGCTTCTGCATTCATGAAAGCTGCTGTTAGAGGTAGATATGCCATATGACCAACAGCTGCTGATCTAGGCAAAGACTTTCATAGTTTCCAGGAAATCACAAAGATACTTCCCTAACAACTGTAGCCATTGACCAAGCCAATCTGTGAGAGCTGAAGATGGGAATTTAAATACATGGTTATTAGAGCAAAGGACAGTTTACACAAGTGTTCTGGGACTGTCCTTCTCTATCCTTGTTTTTGTTATTGCTACTATTTCTCTAGAGGCACAAATACCCAGAATGTCTTGAAGATGATATGAAAAACAATGAGACAATATACCTATTGTAAAATCAACCTTGAGCTTGTAATTTCAAGTATCACACCTGTCCTAATCAGCTCCTCGATATGGAACAAGAAACAATAAGAATATTGCAGAGGTCAGTTCCAGTATTCCCAATTTAACAAAAATAACTACACTTGACAGCTTGAGTAGCTTTTGTGAACACTACAGTTTTTTTCTTAGAAAGGCATAGAAAATAGAAGATGTTATGTGTCTATATTTTTTTTGTAAAAATAACTTAACAGGAAGTAAGAAAGAAGGCATTTAAGAAATCAGAATAGAAAGAGAAAAGATAGAATTAAAAAAACAAACAAACAAACAATAAATACCAAATAGCTTGTTAGACACATTTTGGTGTAATCAATCTCTCAAGTTATTAGGATAAGAAGAGCAAAATTATATAAATGTGGAGGATCCTAGGTATTGGAATTGAGGGTATTGCTATATAATTAAATGATATCTATAAACATCGATGTCTTTAATTCCAATATTCACACACACACGCACATGCACATACACACATGGGAGAGGAAGAAAGAAGACAGCAGAAACTTTTAATGTGTGGTGTAGAAGGTGTTATTTTATTTAGATCTAATAATTCATACAGTAACTAATTGGGTTGTAATTGCCTGTGAAGAGTGACCTTAGTGATTCACAACATAAAGTCCAAGATAAGATAGAAAAAGAAGGTGATTAGCCAATTCTTGTTGAATAAAGTGGGAATAATAATTGCTGCTTAAATCCGCGAAAAGTGGTTATCTTTACTTTAAAATAAAAATGTATTGGGATAAAATGTTATTTTTAGCAAATGGTACTGGGACGACTGTATATTGGCATGCAAAAGAATTAAATTATATACTTACCTTACACTATATACAAAAAATAACTCAAAATATATCAAAGACCTATATGTAAGAGCTAAAAGTATGAAACTCTTAAAATAAAACATAGCTATAATTCTTTATTGACCTTGGCTTCAGCAATGAATTCCTAGGGACAATACCAAAAGGACAAGTAAGACAAGAAAAATATAGGTAAATTGGACCTCGTCAGAATTAAAATGATCTATCCTTCAAAAGACACAGTCAAGAAAGTGAAAAAGCAATCTACAGAATGGGAGAAAAATTTTGTAAATATAATATCTGATAAGGAATCTAGTATATACAAAGAAGAATTGCAACTCAATAATAAAAAACATAATTTTTTTAAAAGTAGAAAGCATCTGAATAGACATTCTCCAAAGAAAGTGTGCAAATGTGCAATAAAAATACAGAAAGTTGCCTGTCATTAGTCTAAGGAAAATGCAAATCCCAACCACAATCAGATACCATTTTACAATCATGAGGATGGTGAAAATAAAAAAAGACAAATAATAGCAAATGTTATCAAAGATTTGAAGAAGTTCTAGTACTCATATACTGCTGTTGGGAATGTCAAAAGGTGCAGCTGTTTTGCAAAACAGTCTGTAATTTCCTCATAAGATTAAACATAGAGTTATCATATATCCCTATAATTTCACTCCTAGGTATATCAGCATGAGAATGGAAACATATGTTCACACAAAAACTTGGGCATGAATGTTCTAGTGTCAGTGTTCATAATAACCAAAAAAAAAAAGTGGTAGAAACCAAAATGTCCATCAACTGATGAGTAGAGGTATACAAAGTGTTCTCTCCACCCAAAGGAGTATTATTTGAAAATTAAAAGGAGTAAAGTATTGACATGTGGCCACATGAATGAATTTTTTTTTAAATATTTTATTGATTTATTTGAGGGAGAGGGAGAGAGAGCACAGAGGGAGAGGAAGAAGCAGACTCCTCGCTGAACAGGGAGCCCAGTGCGGTATATATACCTCCCAGGACCCTGAGATCATACCTGAGCCAAGGGCAGATGCTTAACCAACTGAGCCACCTAAGCACCCCAACATGAATGAATCTTAGAAACTTTATGGTAGGTGAAGAAAGCCATCACCAAAGACTGTATGTTATATGGTTCTATTTACAAGAAGTGTCCAGAATATGCAAATCTATAGACACAGAAAGTAAATTACTATTTGCCTAAAACTGAAGAGGACAGAGTGACTTCTAACAGGCATTGGAGTTTCTGTTCGAGTGATTAAAATATTCTAAATTGAGTATGGTGATGGTTGCACAACTCTGAAATACTAAAAGCCATTGGATTACACATTTTACATATACAGTATGTGAATTATATCTCAATTATACTGTTATAAAATAGACCAATATAAATAAGTGTTGCAGACATTTCACACCGATGGTTTGGATAGTCTCTTTGGTACGAGGAAAGGAAAATCAGATACAAAGTATGAAAAGATTATCCAAAAGGTATTGTTCTAGAAATAGAAATGTCATTACTACTGAATTGTTCCGGGAAAGCTTTAGACAGTTATCAAAAAGAAACATACTCTAACATGTTAATCAGTCATTTCTTATTAAGCAGGTTTATAATTTTAAAAAAACAAAAACAAGAAAAACAAACAAAAAGAAAACCGTTATACTGACATTAATCAACCTTAGCCAGTGTTTTACAAATTTCTCATTAACCATCAACAGGGCTGCCCAAATTGTTCAGAAGACTCAAAAATATTCATTTCCACCCATAGAAAAACAATTCAAATGGCATGATCTCCTGATTGTATCATAGGAGTCATATCATAGGAGTCATATTAACATGCAATATGTAGTATTTTGGAAAACGTGATGGAATTCAGGGGTCAAAGAGCATAACCCATAAAACAGATACGATGATATAAATTGGATGAAGCTATAGGGAATATACAAGCATTAATTAGAAAAGTTAGTTATATAGTATCACCCCCCAGTTCCTCCCCCCCCCAAAAAAAAGGTCTAGCTGCTACTGGCAAGCCATAAAATACAATGAAGAAACATATTTTCCATCATACTCCTATGCATGAAAGACAATAACATTATTCCATCTGTGGTACGTTATGTCATATTGCAGTGTCGTCGATATTCTGGATTTGGAGAGGGCTCCCTCAGCAGCTGCGTCGGCAACCTGCCCCACAACACATTCTCCTGAGGTAGAAGTACATGAGAATTCAACTAACATTCTCTCTCATGTACAGCTATGTACTAAAAAAGAAACAACACATTGGAAAGTTCCATTTCTATGGAGATGTTCGTAGATACTAAAGGACCATGAGAATCACAAGATATATTTATGTAACTGTAAAGCACAATATGTAATAAGTTATGATATATTGATTGTGTCTGACAACTCTGGACTCTCTAACAGTTTTCACAGCATTCCCACCTCCCTTATTAGAGTCACTCCCAACCTAGAAGCAAAGCTGAGGATTTACAAACAAAACAAGGAAGGCTTTGACGGGTGAAATTATGCTTCTGATGCTAAAGAAGGCATGCATATGTATAGGGAAGGAGGCCAGTGGGAATACAAAGTCATAGGAGGGAAATGGAAAGGTGTGGCATGTTCCTACAGCTTGAATTCTGCATCAAAACAAGTAGGAGTACACATAGAAACTTGTTCTAGTTCAAAGTGTGTGTGTGTGTTGCCTATATCATGATATACATTCCATTATGTAATGAAAGAACAAAGTATATACACCTGCCAGTTTCAATTGTACATTTCTCCAACTCCACCACTAACGTCCCAGTCCAAGGCACCATCTGTCATCCCTTCTGACCAGAATCTCCTGGAGTCTTGCCTCCACTCACCCTACCTCCCCTCTCAGGCTCTCCAATACAGCAGAGTCATTCCTCCAGCTTGTGAGTCAACTCATATCTCTGTACAAATCATCCTATGTCTTCCTATCTTAGAATCCAATCCAAAGTTCATCAAATGCCCTAAAGATGTATATGATCAGAGTTCCTGATAACATCATGATCTCAGTTCCTGTCACTCTGGCTGTCATTCAGGCCCCTCCAGCTACGCTAGCACTGGTCTCTTCTGTGTTCCTCCAATACAACAAGAATACTCCACTGTAGGACCTTTATAATGACAATTCTTTCTACCAAGAGTTTTCTCCCTTCTCCTATCCACCTGGGGTTTCTCTCTCACTCGTCTCAAATGCTTTCCTGAGCACCTACCTAAATCCTAGACAAACAAAAACAACTCTCTGCTCTTTCCCTACTGTGCATTTTTTTAAAGATTTTATTTATTTATTTATTCTAGAGGGAGATGGAGTGAGAGCACTAGCACATGAGTGGGAGGAGGGACAGAGGGACAAGTAGAGAGAATCCTAAGCCAACTCAACGCCAAGCATAGAGCCCAACATGGGGCTCCATCTCAGGACCTGAGATCATGACCTGAGCTGAAATTGAGAGTTGGATGCCCAACCAACTGAGCAACCCAGGCACGCCTACTATATCTTTATTTATATTACCTATAACCATCTGAAATAATGTATAGAGTATCTGGTTGGTAGCAATCTCCACCCTTACAATATAAGCTGTATGCAATGAAGGCCTTGATCTGTTTTGTTCTCTGCTTTATCCCCAACACTTACTATGCTTCAACTAAAGAAGACACTGACTGAGTATTTTTTATTGAGATGTAATTGACATATAACATTATATTGGTTTCAGCTGTACAACATAATAATTCAATATTTGTTAGTATTATGAAATTATCACCATAATAAATCACTATACATGGTTACAGTTTGTTTTCTTCTGATGAGAACTTTTATGATCTACTCTTGGAAACATTAGAATATACAAAACAGGATCCCCTGCAGTCACCACACTGTGTATCATATTTTGTGATCTCTTTATGTCATGACTAGAAGTTTGTAACTTTTACCCCCTTCGTCCATTTCCTTCACCCCTCAACCCCCACCATTGGCCAGGACTGATCTCTCTGTTCTCTGTGTCCATGAGTTCTTTTTGTTTTTTTAAGATTTAATTAATTAATTAATTTAGAGAGCACGCATAGGTTGGGGAGATGGAATCTCAAGTAGATTCCCTGCTGTGTGTGAGCCCAAGGCAGGATTTGATCTCATGACCCTGAAATCATGACCTGACCAGAAATCACTGGACACTTAATTGACTGATCCACCCAGGTGGCCTTTTTTTTTTATTTTATTTATTTTTTTTTTTTTAGTTTTTTAGTAGAGTCCATATACAAGTGAGACCATACAGTATTTGTCTTTCTCTGGGTATTTGTCTTTCTCTGACTTATTTCACTTAGCATAATGTCTTCAAGGTCCAACCATGTCATAGCAAATGACAAATTTCCCTTCTTTTTATTTTATTTTTTTTTCTAAGATTTATTTATTTGACGGAGAGAGATCACGAGTAGCAGAGAGGCAGGCAGAGAGAGAGGAGGAAGCAGGCTCCCCGTGGAGCAGAGAGCCCGATGCGGGGCTCGATCCCAGGACCCTGAGATCATGACCTGAGCCGAAGGCAGAGGCTTTAACCTACTGAGCCACCCAGGCGCCCCCCCCTTTTTAATAGCTAATAATATTCCATCATATATATATGTATATATGTATATATACATATGTGTACATATATATGTATGAATTTTAAAAAATATTTTATTTATTTGATAGAGAGAGATATCACAAGTAGGCAGAGAGGCAGGCAGAGAGAGAGGGAGGAAGCAGGCTCTCCGCTGAGCAGAGAGCCCAATGCGGGGCTCGATCCCAGGACCCTGAGATCATGACCTGAGCCAAAGGCAGAGGCTTTAACCTACTGAGCCACCCAGGTGCCCCTATATGAATCTTTTGAATGAATAAAAAATAAAGAAGATGATAGCAATAGTTACATCATGTGTTTGCTTTCTTTCTCTCTCTCAAATAAATGAATAAAATCTATATTAAAAAAAGTTAGCTATAGTATTTACATTTTGTGATACAATTAAGGACAATTTAACTTGAATCAGGAATCTTAACATCCTAGAACAAAAACTAAAAGTCAGAAGAATATTTAGAGGCTTTCAAAGCTAAAATATCTTGTGTATAAGCAGTGTCTGACAGCTTTTATATTTGGAGGTCTGCATTCTGTCACTTAGAGCCTACTGATTTATACTTCACATATACTTGTAACAAGCCTGTCTTTCTATCCCTCTCTCCTTCCCTCCCTTCTTCCTTCCCTCCCTCCCTTCTTCCTTCCCTCCCTCCTTCCTTCCTTCCTTTCTCTTTCTTTCTTTCTTTCTTTCTTTCCCTCTCTCCTTCCCTCCCTCCTTCCTTCCTTCCCTCCCTCTTTCTTCCTTTCTTTTTCTTTCTTTCTTTCTTTCTCTTTCTCACATTCTCTCTTTCTTTCTCTCTCTTTCTTTCTTTTCTTCTTTCCTCCCTCTTCCCTCCTTCCTTCCTTTTTACTTTCCCTCTCTGCCTTCCTTCCTTCCTTATTTTACCAGTTTTTAGTATATTAGAAAGAAAATTGAAAGTGAGAAGAAGACAGCTAAATTAAGTCCAACATACAAATGACATGAAAGCTGATTACCTAATAGTGAGAAAATTGAAGAAAATCTTGACAAACTAGCATACATACCATAAAACACAGTTGCCATGGATCATTTATGTGGTGATACATACATATCTTTCCTTGCAGTCAGGGAGTCAACAGTTAAAATAACATGTGTTACTTAGTGTTGGAACTTAAATGAGAACTCTCAATAATTGACAAATTTCTTTACAAAACGCTGCACTTTTTCTTGCAAGTATGATGACTGACATGTCATAGTTTCATGGGCACATGTTACTGTAGACAATCTACTAATGAATGGAATCCTTCAATGAAAATATCTCAAATGAATCAAATATTTTATTATATAGTGATAAAATGTATAGCACCACACTATAATTCTTTAATGCATTATTTTATTGCTTTTATTTTCATGTTTACTGGGTAATTCTTTAAAATAATGGCCCAGTTAAGGTAATTAATGTTGAATTGCAGTGGAAATCCAATTGAATTACTTGTGACATTCACATTAATACTAAATGAGTTCACTGTGATTAATGCTGTTAAATAGATACCAGAGGAATTAATATCGATTAGGCAATTATTTTAAAGTGTTACTGTTTATTGCAATTTATACTGACTTCTTTTTTTTAGTAAACCTTTCTTTATTGGCAGCTGTGTAATCACCCAGGGAGCCCAAATTTGGAGCACAAAGTTTTGTTCTGTTTTCGTGCATTTAAAATGGCAAAACATGAAACCTCCTTTTATGTTACCCTCCTTGGTCATGGCTCCCAACATCCTGAGGCTTTCAGTCATTTTTGAACCTCTGCTTAAAAGTTGTCCCAGATTCGGGGCGCCTGGGTGGCTCAGTCGTTACGCATCTGCCTTTGGCTGGGGTCATGGTCCCAGGGTTCTGGGATCAAGCCCCGCATTGGGCTGCTTGCTTGGCGGGCGCCTGCCTCTCTCTCTCTCCCACTCCCCCCCCAACCCCCCCCGCCTCTGTCAAATAAATAAATAAATAAATCTTAAAAAAAAAAAAAAAAAGTTGTCCCAGATTCAGTGTGCCTCTACCTCCTGTGTGGTTGTAATGTTGCCCTTATCCTTAGAACCCGTCTCGAGTTCTATTACCTACATGATACCTTCTCTACTCAGCTAAACTTAACATCTGAGCAATAGTTTAGAGAGGAAGAGCATTAATACATCATTTGAGATTTAAGATATGATAACCTAATCACCACTCACATTTTCATATATACTTATAAAATATATCATAGAAATATTTTCACCAATAGGAATACTTATATTGCATGGTTAGGTTAAATGGTCTATAATTGCACTGCATTGGTATGTTTGTATCAGTCCTCTTAAATAGTGGAAAATAATGGTAGTTATTTCTGTGCTTATCATACACTGAATGGGACTTTTCACGAGAGTGAAGAGTTATAAACAATGTATGCCCTCCCTCTTGATCTCTGAGCAGAAAACTGGGAGGCTCAGGAGCATATCTTTGAACTTCAGTATGTTTTGTGTGAATGTATATTAAATAATGTTCTCAGGTAGTTACAAAGCATTTCTCAGATATTCTGGAAAATAAACTAGGCAAATAAATTACTGAGAATGCAACTGTAGAAAATGGGACATTTTCATTCAGAAACAGTTGGTTCTTATATGATAGCAGAAATTCCTCTTTTTAACAATAGTTGTGAGTGAATTCTGTTTATCAGATGAAAGCAGGGAAATGTTGCCTCAGCAGCAGAAGGAGAACATATAGGAGGACAGCTACCTTGCTCCCTTCTATATCAGTCAGGGTTCTCCAGAGAAACAAAACCAATTATATAACAGATATATAGAGAGAGACAGAAAGAGAGAGAAAGGGGGTGGGGGGGAAAGAGAGATATGGAAAAAGAGACAGGGAGAGAGAGAATAAGAGTTATTATGTATTTTATGGAATTGATTCTTGTGATCTTGGGAACTGAGAAGTCCCAAATTTGTGGGCAGGCTGGTAGGCAGGAGTTAATGTTGCAGTCTTAAGCCAGAATTTCTTCTCCTCCAGGGAACTTCCTTTTTTTGTTCTTAAGAACTTCGACTGACTGGATGAGGCCCACACACATTACCAAGGATAGTTTCCTTTTCTTGAAGTCAGCTGATTGCATATCCTAACCAAATCTGCATTAAACCTTCACAGTAAAATGTAGATTAGTGTTTCATTGAATGACTGGAAACTATAGCCTAGCCAAGTTCACGTGTGTAATTAACATTGTAATTAAAAATCCTCTCTTTTTCATTAAAAATCCTCTCTTCTTTTCTTTCTTTTTAAAATTACTTGATTTCTCCCTTCCTTTCTTTTTGTTTTCTTTATTTTCTGTATTATAATGAATGATTTTTTTGGAATTTTTTTCTAGGTTTGTTTTTTCTTTTTTCTTTTTCTAAATCTTGATCATGGCATCTTTGCGTTTGTCAACTGGGATATTTTTTATTATCACAGATACAGTTATTTGTCTGTCTTTCTTAACACCCTCCTTTCTACCTATGTTCAGAAATGATATTTCATATTTCTGCTGTAAGTAGTCATATCAATCATTACAATCATTAGAAATAAAGAGAAACTGCCCTTTAACTTCTTTATGTCTTTAACATTATGAGAATTACTGATGATAATGAAGGGTAGACATAATGATCAAGTGATGAATCATTTGTATTAGAAACAAAAGATATTCTGATATATGAACATTAAAATAGTTTTTGATGCCTAAGATAATTAATACCAACAATTAATTGCATTTCTTTAAATCATATTTTGGGCCTTAGACATTTTCTAATAAAAGCCTGTGAGCAGAGCACTTTGCTTATTAAACTATATTCTCAGGTCATGCTTCATATACAGATTGATTTGCATTTTTTATTGATTGGCTTTTTCTCCAGGCTTTAATAGTTTTGCTGAAATTAAGTATGTTTCCCAACTACAGGGAGTTGCTCTGAAAAATTTTGATATACTCTAATAGTTCTCAAAGGAAAAAAAATATCCAACCACTCACACAAATGCTCTCTGTTTATGTCCATGTAAAATTCCTCAATTTAACTTCAAGAAATGCTTAATGTATTTCCATAGGTAGATGGTTTATTGCATTTTTCTAGCCAGGAGTATATTTAAACTGAGAGTAGTTTGTCTTGTTGTCACAACAGAAAGCTGTTATTTCCCTTGTCTTTGCATGATTGTGATGCAGTGAAGAAAAAGATTAGAAAAAAGAGCACTATAAGCGGCAAAACCCAAAAGGGAATGCCTCCTGGCCTCACACAATAATAGAAATACCCACAGAAAAAGACCATTCAAAGATTACACTCAGTTTCCAGCTAATCAAAATAACCAGCAATGGAAAGTGGAGACATTTGTAATACATCTCCAGGATTTGGATTATGTCATAAGTAGTGGTTATAAAACATATAAAATCAATATCAGCCCGGTCCACAAGAGAAAAATATTTACAACTTTTAAAAAAAGAATCAACTGAAGAACATTGAAGCAAGTCTGCTCCCTTTGAAAGTAGGATTCTTATCTCCAAAGCATAACTGCTTTTGCTACAAATCTTATAATATCTTCCATGGCACATGTGCAATAACTGATCTTAAAAGATACATAGTATTATGTGGCTGAGTATCTCTGGGAAGAATCCAGCTCTTAAAGTTAAAATGTAGTTTGAGGCTTATCAGGTGATATTTATGGCATATCTTGTTAGAGGAGAATTATCATTGCTTCCATTAGTGATTAGTGCACTAGAAGCTAAACCTTTAATGCCTTCAAGAATTCATTCTGTTACCATTAGCTTCTTATTATTTCATTCCTTTCTTTTAGTATTATCAGTACAGTGACTGCTTTCATTTCATCAAGTTAATGCACTAGCTGCTATTGCTAAATTTTCCCCCATTATTGCTTAGGTTAGAATTTTTCCTAAAACAGCTTGGTGAGTGAGTGGAAAAGAAAGTTTCTCTTCATTCACCTGCTATTCTTTTCTTAAAAATAAGTGAATGAGAATTTGCACCTTGTGTTTATTTCCTGTCTAAGTAGGCAAAGCCATGCTTTACCAGTACCACATAAATAATATGATACATACAATATTGCTGATGCCGCCTTTATCGGTTTCACCAGATCCATTTTTTGGATGGGGCTGGGACTGCCGGTCCTTGTGCCACTCCTGTGTAGAAGTTGTCTCTGCCATTATGTACAGTTCTGGAAGACTTTCCTCACATTGGGGCACCTGGGTGGCTCAGTAGGTTGAGCGTCTGCCTTCGGCTCAGGTCATGATCCAGGGTCCTGGGATGGAGTCCCACACTGGGCTCCCTGTTCAGGGAAGAGCCTGCTTCTCTCTTTCTCCCTCTGTTGCTCTCCATGCTTGTGCTCTCTCTGTCAAATAAATAAATAAAACCTTAAAAAAAAAGTTCCCTCACATGTACAGTGAGATTGTATTCTTCAGACAAAATTGACTTTCAATCTCACTTGGAAAGATTTTGTTCTGGAGTATATGATATTGTTATCAGTGATTTTTAGTCTTTAAATATTGTATTATTAGAGTTAAATAGTCAGACTGTGCCCAGGGTTCTTAAGTGCCATCATCCTCAAAACAATCATTGCATGAAATTTGTGATGTTGTCAATTCAGCTTGTAGGAGGATATTATTACTGGTATTTCCAGCCTATTATCTCTTTGGATAGGCGTAAAAAATGGATTTTGTACACTTAGTTGTGTTTCTTATAGAGTTCATATGATGATAGTTTAAAAATATATTCCACTTTCTAAAAATTTACAGTTATTGACATGGATTACACACATTCCTATATTTTAGGTAGAGTCAGTTCTCATGAGCATAGTTTATGAGGCCTATTATCTGGCCCCTGACTCTACATGATCTCTGCTCTTACCTTCATTCTGCATCCCTTACTCTGTTGTTGGTTAGCCACGTGGAAGACAGCAATTCCAGAAGTTCCAGGTCTCTGGGCTTTCTGGTCTCTGTGTAGATCCTTCTTCCTGCTGTTAAATTAGTTCAACCCCAAGGTTAAGATACTGAAACTGGGGACAGCCAACCGCAAACAGCCAGCTAAGCTTTCTCAAATAAGGCAAGGGCTTACGTTATAGCCAATCAAATAATTTCCTTGCTTGGCTTCCACGTCTTCTCTCTAATAGTCTTGCCACGAGCTTCTGTCCTTGGAGCTCTACTAACCACTTCCAGGTTGACACTGCCTGATTTGAATTGAATTTTACTCAAATAAACTTTTAAAAAACTGAAAATGCTTCAGCTTGTCTTTTAAGACTAGCTATCACATTTCTTTTCCTCTTTCTTTGGCTGGTTAATTCCTTTTCATTCCAGGAATAAGCACAGAAAAGACTACCTCAGAAGAATGTTCTTTGTCCTCCCACGGCTGAATTAATTGTATTACCTTGATTTTCTCAGAGTACTTTGTATTCATCCAAGTTAGGGCACTTACCTCATGAAACTGGAACTTCCTATTGTTGAGTGTCTTTATGGTTTGTTCTCTACACTTAGCACCTAGCATATGACCTAGCACTGGAGATAGGAAATCATTATTGACTGACTGACTGACTGACTGAATGAATGAATGGTTTTTCCTTTGTAGTGAAATATATGCTATACACACGAGTAGATAATAGTCTTTCTGTTTTTAGTGATGACAAAAGAAAATAAAGTCTTATTCTCATTTCCATTTAGCCCCTTTATTATTTTTTAATTTTTTAAAATATTGCATTAATTTATTTGACAGAGAGAGACCACCAGAGAGAGGGAACACAAGCAGGGGGACTGGGAGAGGGAGAAGCAGGCTTCTCGCAGAGCAGAGAGTCTTATGCAGGGCTGGATCCCAGAACCCAGGGATCATGACCTGAGCGAAAGGCAGATGCTTAACGACTGAGCAGCCCAGGAGCCCCAGCCCCTTTATTTTGTGTTATCTAAAAGTGTTTTGGAGCCATGACTATGGGAGGTCTCACTTTAGACTATGCTGACAACAGATTAAAAAATGCACTTAATGAAATGTGTTCAGAAACACATAGCAATATTTTTGGAAAGGTTTTTCTTCTCATCTTTTATCCAATTAATGAAGCATTTGTATCCATGAGCCCCCCTGCTGTTAAGTGGTTAGCTTTCTCTTTTAGCTTTAATTAAGTATCTTGAGTTAAAGGAGACTTTTTTTTATTTGTTTTTAATCACAAACAAGTGAAAAATATCCATATCCCCTTGAGGTATTTTCTCAAGTTTTCCAACTATATTTAAACCAAAAAGGTAGTAGAAGCCTTATCCCACTCTCTCACTTTCACAGATTTGGCCTCTTGGAATAGTCGTTGGGATATTGATTTGGTCACAATCCATCCAGACTACCTCATGATAAAAGTAGAGGATTTTACCTCAAAATATATGTTGCAGAAAATGAAACCACTCTTCACCTTGAATTTAGCTAAAATGCCATTAGCAGAAGTGACTCCATAGACGAGGTGCCTCTAATTTGATGGAAAGCAACCTACAAAGAGTTTTATAAACTATTTCTGAAAGTTCCCTTGTATTGCTGTTACATATGTTTTCCCTTCTTTATAAACATGGAGCTTCTATAGTTCTTTCTTTCAAGAAAAAAAAATTAAAATACTGTGTCATTGTCCTATTGTTTGCAAACTTTATGATCCTTTTGTGGAAGTGAGACAACTCTTGCTTAATGGATAGTGTCAAGTATTAAGATGAACAACATATTCTATTTATTCTGCATCCTAACACTCCTCAGGTAGGATGAAAAACTTGAACATTGCATTTTTTTAGAAGATTATATTTATTTATTTGACAGAGAGAGAAAGAGCACAAGCAGGGGGAGAAGCAGAGGGAGAGGGAGAAGCAGGCTCCCTGCTGAGCAGAGAACCTGATGCAGGAATCAATTCCAGGACCCTGGATCATGACCTGAGCTGAAGACAGACGACACTTAACCGACTGAGCCACCCAGGTGCCCTTGAACATTGCACTTTAAGATAATTAACAATATTATGTGGTATTGAAGTAGCAAATTAGTTTCTAGGTTTTTGGTTTTTTTTTTTTTTTTTAAGAAATATAGCTTTAAGTGAGATCATAATCCAGTTTTAATTATACATTTCCCTTGGATGTACCCAATACATATTCAAATCATATAAAATTATACAACAAAATGTCTAAGACAAATTTGGCTATAACTTTAGATGAAAATAAATGAAAACTACCCAGATGTGGCTTCTAAATAGTCCATGTGTTCTCTGTTCTAGCAGTGCCAGTATCGCTTAGGAATTTATAATAGCATATTCCTTAAATGAAATACTTCATGTTGTAAATCACTTACCTCAAATTCATTATTCTACACTGAGTTGCATTTTTGGACCATTTATAACTGATCTCTTCTGAGAAGCTATTGTATATGTTGATAGTCTGTGCACCTTGGATACCGCTTTTATAATGTTCTCTTCCTTTCTCTGCCAATTATCTTGAAATATTGGTTTATGCTTGCTTTCTAGATTTCCTTAGTACTCTCTTCTCATTATTGGATCCAATTTTGTGAGTTTTGCTCTTCATCATTTTGAACGTTTCTGGATATTTGGATGCATAGATCATCCATCTCCATGAACTTCTCCCTTGATTCAATAACACTACTCTTAAAACAAAACACTCCTCTTTCATGAATTTCTTATTCTGCTTCATTGACATCTCTGTGCATCTTTTCCTGAATCATCGGGATTCCCAGACATTTTATTCCACCCTGTTCTGCACACTTCTCCCTTCCCATGGCTCCAGTTTCTTTCTACAGCAGATGTATCTTCTATTGATGTCACTTTTTCAGTTTTGTTTTCCTTATGAGTTTTACAAATTAATTGCAAATGCTTGTTTGTAATCTCCATGTAAATCAGCATGTTCTTATTATCCCTCTCTTCCCTGTTTGTACCAAAAGACCCCTATCATCCTCACCAAGATAATTACAAAACTATTTTCCCAGCCTCCTAGTTTAGAAACTTCCAAGTTGTTTCTTTCTGTCCTCACTTGCACAATCAACCTTAAGTGTGGTCAAATAGTCTTTGATGGTTAACCCCATTTTTTGTTCCCATTTACTCTGACATATTTTCATCTTTTTTTCATTGAACTATAGCAGGAGACTTGTCTACAGGCTACACATGGATCCACTCCTCAACACATCATCCAATCTGCCACCAGCTATCCTTCCAGAATACTAGTCTGGTCATATCATCTGACGAACCCTCCAAAAATTATTTCTTTGTTCCATATTAGCTACACCTCCCTCCAATGTACACACTGTATAACAAGGGCTGATGAAACCTGGCTCCAATCTTCTGTTTCTTGTTTCTCTTTTTATTACTTTAGTCCTGTCAAACTTCCCAAGTTCCCTACATTCGCTTTTCTTTTGTTCATTGGCATTTCTTGAATCTGGAATGTAGTTCCCTTCCTCATTTCTTATCAATACCTCCTTGAATTAATCTCTCATACAAACTCCTATACCTCTGTTTTCAAGAAGCTTTCCTCAAATCATATTCTCTCTTCTCCAGTCCATTCTAAAGTCAGATTAAGCTTTCCTTCCTCTGGATGGACAAAGGATGTTGCTTCAGCCCCCTTTTCAGATTTCATTTCATCTGGAGTTAGCCGTTTACACGGCTGTTGCCAGAACTAGATATTAACACCATTCATGTGTAAGCATCACAGAATTTAGTTGATGAACACATAAGCCGATAATCATAAACTACTTGAATTAGAATTACTAATATTTTCCTTCTTTTTTTCTTACTCCTTTCTTTACATCACTGGGTTACACTCTTCACTGTTACATTATCAGGGAATTCCAATGGGGACTTGACAGTTACAAAACACACTTTAGAATAATTCAGTCTCCTCAGAGTATTTATTATAAAACCATTTGGTTATTCCATAAGAGGCTTCTCGAGAGATTTTCACAAGTTCTTCATGGGGCTGAGGACCATGTGACTTTAAATTCAATTGAATGCAAGTGTTGTGGATTCTCCCAACTTATTCCATTTGGACTAGGCCACCATTTAGTCAAATGAATGCACTAAACCATGTCAGCTGGCAGAAACAGGGCCTGAAAAGTGTCAGACAACTTGTCTAGGCCCTATCACCATTCTTGGATTCTGAAAAGAAATGAAGTTTCAGAAGAGCTTTAGCGTGCTGAACATAAACTGATCCAGAGCCTGGGTCACAAAGACCTGGGGAAGCAAGAAAGCCCAGAGGGAAGCTGAGGACACCTGCCACATTTGACTCCAATCTGAGAGCAGTAACACTAATCTCAGAGCCCGTGCTAATACTATGAGTCATGAGGGTATCACAGACAGACCTCTTCTCCCTATACACTCCATTTTTTGTCTATAACCTTTAAAGATAGTTTTGTAATCTATTACCATGTAATGAACTTGTAATAGATAATTTAAAATCAATTAGTCATCACTAAAAAATTAGTGACAAAACAAAACAAACTTTTTTTTTTTTTAAATATCCCTCATGATTCTGTGGTTTGGCATGAACCAGTTGTGTGGTTATACTGGTTCACGTGGAGTCAGCTCCTCCTATCAGGAGGCTAGACTGGTATGTTGTACCCAACAGGGCTCAGTCTAGTGACTGAATGGTTGATGTCCTCACTCTCTTTGGAATTCAGCTAGAGATATCAGCAAGATTGCCTCATTTCCCCTCCATGTGGCCTTTGCACGGAATGAGGTTTTCTCACAACATGGCATCTGGTTTCCAAGACAAAGTGTATTAAGGGTGCTAAAGCAGAATCTGCAGATCTAAGACTCAGCCTCAAAGTTAGACAGTGTCATTTCTGCTTCCTTGTCTTGATAAAAACAAGTTAGAGGGTGAGTCCAGATACGGAGGGAAGGAGAATAGACTTTACCTCTTAATAGAAGAAGTGATAAAAATTTTATAGCTATCATTAACCCACCATTCATATGTAGCAGAGAACGTAATACTGTGGGTACAATTTGACAAAAAAAAAAAAAAAAAAAGAAAAAGAAAAGAAGACGGCGGCTAGGGACTGCCAGCTAAACATTACAGACCAGTATTTTCAGGGCAGACTAAAATTATATAACATAACATAAACATTTTAAGGGGAACGGCATGACACTGCTGAATCATCGAACAGATTGTCAACGAAAATCATCTTGCCTTTTTTATATATACATCTGTTGCCAAAAGCACACTATATTTATTTTTATTTTTGAACGTATGTTGAATCAATAACTGTGTTTCTTTCCAAAAATCATTTGATATAATTTTCTGCCATAACAAATCATCCTTGAGTTAATGTTGATATCTAGTAAGTGACAGGAATATATGCTCAGTAGCTATAATATTTAATACACATCAAATTTATTAACTATTATCATAGAATGAATTTTCTTTTTTTAAAGCTATAAATCTCAAGCCACTAAAATATGAGTAAATTTTTCAAAGACACCTAAATGGACAATGAAGAAATTTATAATTTTAATTTCTACATATGTCATCTTTTGTTGTTATCATTATTATCACTCTTTTAAATCTCAGGTCTAACCTAACGATTTGCTTAAATAGCTATTTTAGAGGTTAAGGGATAAAAGAATTTGAAATCACTTGTAAAATATGTGGAGTAAAAAAATCCTTAAAACATAAAGAAGAGCTTCAGATTTCAGCACATTTCATCACTTGAAATTCCTTTAAAGCACAAATTTTGATTTTGGTTTAAATTCTGTTTCTTATTTCTGAATCCTTGAATTAATGAGGAAACTGAAATCACAAGGACATTTGCCAATCTGTAAAAAGACTTCTTAATTCCCTGCAGGATAGGTCTAATGAAACTTACCTTCTATGGAGTTAACCAACAAGGAGAAGTAGCTTTCTCCCTATTCCTTTCCATATGTTTTCATCACGAGCCATCCCTAAATGGTTATTACAGCTCTAGATTTAAATGAGTATTAGAGCTGTGTTCATTCTTGCAATACCATTGGTTATTCAACTGGGAGAGATGTCAATTTCTAAGTGACTCCACTTCTTTAATGCTATTTTGGACTTACATATTGTTGTTAATGTAATAGAGTTTATGAACTCATAATAAAGGTTAATTTTCTGAGATAGATGAACATAAAATTGAGGTTTTGAAGAAAATTTTCTCGGAAAATTGTAGCTCACATACATTAATTCTTAGGTAAAGAATAACCTTAGTAAACTCAAGTGAATGAAAGAGCCTTATAAAATACCATGAAATCAATTGCAGTTTTGGACTATTTCCTTATTTAAAGCTAACCAAGTGACTTGAAATAATGACAGTCCCAAAATATACTGTGCTCTTACATGCCCTTGTGATTTTAAAAAATTTAGTTCACTTTCCTTTGTATATGAGTGTATTTCTGTGTGCATGTATGTGTGCACCTGTGTGTCTCTAACTATAAGGATGGATAGACAGATACATAGATAAACTTCTTTAAATTGTCTTGTCCTGTTAACCCAGCTTAACATTTAAAAGTACTTCAGTCTTTGTGAGCTATTGTAAATCATGTCTGTGGACTCTTTAATGTTAAACTATCAGGACTATTTGGCATGAAAGTTTGACATTACCCAAAATAGGGAAAAATTAGACTTTATGACTATTATGACTGGCTTTGAACAGTGAAAAACTAAATTTAATTAGTATTACAAAAATACAATCTCAGTAGTTTACTTTGGCTTGCTCATATGGCAAAACATCTCTGGCAATTCATTTGAGTGTGGCAGATACGCCTGCCACAAAACAGTATATGAACGCATTCTATGCCCTCTTCACAGTAATCTAGTAGACGCGCTAAAATTCTAGCATAAGAATGTACTCAAATGAAACCTAAAATACTTGAAGGTTTGTAACTATGACCACACTTTTGTCCTCCAAATAGGATTCTGCATGCCATATTCTCTGCTCTTAAACTAAACAGATTCCAAGCAATATCCACTTCAGCATCTTTTGCTTTCATGAAAAGATTCTGTACCTACATTGTTTCACATTCACAAAAACTGAATGTTCAACCTGTATTGTTTTGGACTCTAGTTCTTCCTTTATCAACAATAAACTCTAGCTATTGGCCAATTCATACCATTTCAAAAAATGCTTGGAGATGTCGAAAAATTATTTTGTTAAGTTCTAGGTTGTGTTAGATTCCCAGATGAACCAAAGCAACCAGTTAGTTTTCACCTAATATCTGGTCGAATGCATGGAGAGAAAATATTCAAACTAGTAATTTCAGTAGAATAGATTTTTAAAAATAACTGATCAAAATCCCTGTAATGCATAACAGTGGTGACTAACCAAGTCATTAGGTGACTGGAAACGATGTAATTGATCAGTGGATTCTGTGTATTCTCCAATACGGAAGAAATTTTCAACTGCACACTGTCAAAAAGGAGACAACAGGCCAAAATGGAGTCATTTATGTTAGATCTCAAGTCTGCAAATGAAGACTTAATACTTAACTGCGCTTTCAGCCTCTCTCAAAATGTAACCTTTAACTGGAATTACCAGATCAGCACGACTGAGGAAATCTGTCCAAATTGTCCTCTTATTGTTTGGAAGGAGGTGCTTGCCTGAAACTTTCTAGTAAACTTCTTATTCCCACCGCCTTTCTGCCTTTAAAACCCTTTGCTTTTCTACAGCTTTTTGGAGCTCTTTGCTGATTGTTGAATAAAACTAATTAGATCTTCAAATTGACTTAGTTGATTTTTTTTAAATAACACATACATACACGTATGCAGGCAGCTTTTAAGTTTTTGTTTTTTGTCCGGTAAAACAGATGAGTATTCTTACAAAAAAGGTAAACATTACATAAATATGTGATTACCTCCAACATCCTTAAATTTGTCATCTTGCAGAAAAAAAAAATCTTCAGTATTTTGAGTTCTAATTTTCCTTCAGTTACGTAATTTAGACTAATATATCCAGAGTTAGCCCTATTCATTCCTACTCACTGAGTGTAATACAACTACAATAAACGTGTTTTGGGAACTTCGACTTAGCAGTACCTTCACCACTTGACATAGAAAGAGATGGAAAAAAAATCTCTAAACATGTTTCCACTGAAAAAAACAGTTTTGCAATGACTTCTAGATTTACATGCAAGTCAATAGCCCAATAGTGAGCCATTAAAGGCATATGAAATAATTTCCAACTGGATTTTTAAAAATATCTATTTTTTTTTTTTACTATCTTTATTATATAGTCCTAACTAGCATTTTGTGTTTCTATAGGAAAGGGAACATACTGTTTTGTGCATTGGATTAAATTAACTAAATTAAGAATTTTAAGACATTTTCACTTCAGTGTTAAAATGTTACATAAGCATATCTTTGTTCATCATTATGCAATTACAAAGACTTCTTTTTACCAAACCTAATTCTGAGCTGGTCCAAGGATTCCCATAAATTTTGGTTTATTTGAATTGACTCGAACTGAACTTGTTCGAATGGGCAGTTGTCCTGGAGCAATCGGAGAGTGACTGAGGAAAAGGTCAAATGAATAGAATGTTCAGCAAGGGAGCGCATACTTAGCAGGCAGTGGCCAGAGGACTAGAAGGGGGAATTCCTGAGGGTTCACTAAAGACAAGAAACAATGTTATATTCTGAACTTTTAATGTTCTGTGGCAACAAGCTGATGATAAACTAGGATGGAATACTAAGAAATTACACTGAGCTTGGAAATCGGCAGTGCAAACAAAGCAGAAGGACACACAGGAAAAAGTCCAAGTGAATTGGTGACTTTAGGGGAGAAAAAAAATTCTCTCTTCTCTTGGAGTCTCGGGCTGGGCCTAAGAATTAAACTGGTTTAAAACAGATAAACAGGAGAAAAGCATACAATTTGTTTATATTTTTACAAGGAAGTTTTCACAAGAAAATGAAGACCTAAAGAAGTGACCAGAACAGAAGTTTATACCTTTGGATAAACAAAGACAAAGCGGTTTGGCCTGGGGCAGTCAACTGTCTGGGGGGGGGGGGGGAGTAGGAAGGTATGGATTAATTTCATGAGGCTTCTTTGTACAGATTTCTCAGTCTCAATCCCCTGTCTCCATTTAAAAAAAAAAAAAAAAAAAAAAAAGTCTTCCATCCTCCCGGTACAGGAAGGGTGTCTCCATGCAGACTTTTATCTCCTGCTTCCAGGAAGAAAAAGGAAGATGAGAATGTCCTTCTTGCACCTGCTGGTTCCTAATTGCCTTTAACTCAAAATAATCAATATGCCAAAGCAGCATATTTGGGATGACATATGCTGAACTCCTTTACTACTTAATTTCCATTTTCAGGGTTCTCAGACCAGTTGAATGTCATCAGCTAGAAATGTCTAGCTTGCAAGTACTTAATACTTAAACAGAGCTAACAAGGGAAGATAAAAAAGAATAGAAGCTAGCCAGCTGAGTGAAGCTGCTGGATTCCCACCCAGTTAGATATCCTTGGAAAATGTACTCCCAGCTTCTGCAGGCTCCTCTCCTAAGCACTGGAATTTGCAGTCGCCCTCAGAGGTCTGTCTTGGTGTTAGAGCCACTTATCCCATAGAGGAAAATGCCTGGGAGTTTCAGTTCCCACAGGGCATCCAGTAGCCCAGGAGGTACTCGTGTCATAGTTAAGGGTCCGGTGGCCTTACCTTGACGCGGGACACACTGCAATGTAATTTACACTCCAGCAATCTGAGCACCTGCAATTTCACCTTGCTTTGTTTCCTGGCCTTAAGCTATTCTGCTAGTTCTGCTCTTGTTCTGTTTTCTCCTGAGAACACTTGTACACAAATTCTACTCCCAGTGTTCTCGTCTGGGGAAACCAGACTAAACCACCTGCTAAACTCCCAGGACTACACCAGCAATGCGATTCGAACTACAGCCATAATCCAAGGACAAATGTTAATGGCTCCCTATGCAGATGATGCTCGCTATGCAGTAACAGCGTCTGTTAGGTGTGGGAAGGTTTTTTGCAGAATGGAGTCTGAGGATCACCTGCGTCAGAGTCATTCTGGATGACAATTAACATGCCGCTTTGTAGGCTTTGCCACATGTCTATTGAATTAAAGTCACTGAGGCTGGGACAAGGAAGCCAGCATTTTTAAAGAAAGCCCCTAGGTGATGCTTATGTATGTAAAAGTTGAAGAAACTCTGATCTAAGTCATGTATGAAAAGCAGGTTTATTTCCTAGCTCCCAGATGGTCGGAGCTGCTATTTGTGGCAGGTTTAGGCTGGCTACAGCAGAGAAACCAGATAGATCTGACGTTATCTCAAAGTATACACGCTGTCTGCCAGGAATGAGTCAATTTCTTAGAGATAATAAACTCATTTAAGACTCTTTTTAAGGAGGAGAAATCCAAGATCTGGAGAGGTTAAGTGATTTGCCCAATAACATGAAAAGGGCCATCTTCAGATGGAGCTAAAGCCCAGCTATCCTAATTCCCAAACCCTTGTGTTCCTCCTGTGTGTGTGTGCGTGCGTGTGTGTGTGTGTGTGTGTGTGTGTGTGTCTATTATGTGTTGGTATACTACCACTCTTAAATTAAAGCAAAATAATATAAAGATAGCCACCACCATGATGTTTGCCTATGAATATTTTTGTGCATGCACACACAACACAACCCCACAACAGTAACACACACACACACCTGCTTCACTGGGAAAAAAGATGATTAGTTTCATGCATAGTTCTCAACGTTCACTATACCACATCTATCATATCAGGCTGCATCTGATGGCTGCAGCAGCCAGACACTGAGGAGCTCCATATGGGAATATTTTCATATGACTGTGACTTTGTCTATAGAATATTCTGGTATATTTTTTGTCTAAAATATCTAGTGGTTTAAGTTAACCATATAATTTTCAACATTATTTACAAACAAAATATCAAACACTTAGCATCCAATGAACAAAGGAAGCATTGCCTACTTGTTCACTGTTTAACCAGTCGATTTGTTATTATGCGGACCGAGCGATTTGTGTTTATACAGTTGTATATATGACCACATTACAATCATGAATGCAAGTGTTTGGGGGATTATCTTTTGTTTTTGCATACTGATGCTTTGATCTCTTATTAACGTGCATAATCAAGTGTTAAGGGTAGAGTTTTAAATTTACACATTTTTAAATGTCAATCCTTTAAGCTAAGAAAAAAATGAAAAATCAAAATGAAACAAAACAAAATTAATTTTTTTTCTTATTGGTTTTGCAATACATTCACTGGACTTACTCGGGAAAAGTGAACTGGCTGGTAATATCATTACAATATAATTATAATTTTATTTAATGTAAAGTTAGTTTTTACAATGTTTAATATTACAGTTTCAGAAGAGTTTTATTCCATTAAGGCTACATTCTTCCTTCACATAGAGAAATATGATTGTGTGTGTGTGTGTGTGTGTGTGTGTGTGTTACTGTTTTGGGATTGTGCTGTAGATAGACACTGAGCTGCTTCTATTGAAATGACCACAATTTAAAATGAATAATTCATGAGTTTTGTTTTGTGTTTTTCTTAAAGTACCTCACTGGATAAGGCATTGTTAGGATACTTACGGTGTTCTCCCCTCCTTTTAATGGCAATAGCAACAAACCGCATACTAATGGCAAAGCACAGCTAATAGATCTTGTATTTTATTCCCAAAATGTAATCTGGAGGCTTCAGAGTATGTCAAGAAATTGTCTCTCTATCTCTGAAAAGGTATGTGTTTCTTTGATATAAATTTATGAAGGTGTGTAGCTATTCCAGCTCTCATCACTAAGTAAGTAATGCTATAAAGTGATGTTGAAACCCTAAGGTAGCTATTGCCGATCTATACAAATGCTCTACCCATTCCATAGGCTGCAGTGCTTATTTTTCCACCTAGTCTTATACAGTTAGTTCAGTGCACAGGAATTTATCTGTGTTTATACTCCAGAAACAGTTCATTGTTTGACATCGATTTTGCTTTAGGTCTTAAGGTTTGTGGCCCAACCGTGAAGAAGGAAATGAAGAATAGGGCTTGTTAGCTTATATGCTTCCCGCTTCCCTATTTTTCTTTCTACTTATGAGTGACCTTTATTTTGAATGCATATACACTTTGCATATATCAATTTATTTATTATTTATAAAATACATATAAACTTAACCCCTTACCTCAAAAGCTATAATAGGCTTTGTGTTTACTTAAAGATTCTAATTTCAATATGCAATCCAGAAGGTCTCACTAATTGTTATTTTAGAGGACAAAATGAATGGCTTAGTAGAATAGATAGATCTAATACTAATGATTAGGGTTAAAGGTCTGTGATTAACATTTGTGGACAAGGGAATGGCATATCATCGTCTCTCAGTTCCTTCACCTATAAAACAGAGATTCTTAAAATGCATTTCTTACCACCGGCTGAGTAATTACCCTCTCCAAAGTGCCCCCACCCTAATCCTTGGAACCTGTGATATGTTACTTTACATGGCAAAAGGACTTTGTTGATGGATTTAAGACTCTTGACCTTAACACAGGGAATTCAACCCGAAATATGTGGGTGGGTTCAATACAATCCCATGGGTACCTATAGCTAAAAAAAAGAAGGCACAATGGTCAGAGGTCTGATGACAGAGAAGTCAGTGGAGAGTCAAACCATGAAACAGGTTTCAACCACTCTTGCTGGCTTTGGAGAAAGAGGACTGGAAATATGCGCCAAGGTATGAAGGCAGCCTCTAGAGGCTGAGAAAAGCTCTTAGCTGAGTACCTTAGCTTAGGAACAGAGGACCTCAGTCACAGAACCAAAAACTACTGAATTTTCTCAGCAACTGAAGAAGTAAGGAATGCATCCTACTCATACTTGCAGAAATATATTTGTGTTGTTTTAAGCCATTAAAATTGTGTGCCTGTTATTAACAATAATAGAAATATACAAAATGTTGGAACAAATATTAACTATATGTGAAAGCATTTCAAACCTCAAAATATGAATTTGATTCAATAAACATTTGCTAAGAGCTATATGATGAGTACCAAGGATACGAAAAAAAAAAAAAAAAGCCAACATATCATCCCTAGTGTCAAAGAGCTAATATTTTAGCAGAAGAGACAAGTATATAAACAAATAAGTCAAGGCCATTTTATGTAAATATGTTATCTTAGAGCTGTAGTATAAGGCTTAAAGGAGAAAGGAGAAAGCTTGCTTTCTATAGTTATGCATTTCTTTGTATTTTTAGTTCTCACTGCAAAACATCTTTAGATTTTTCAACAAAGCAAAAACTGCTTTCTACTTTTCCCCGTAATATTGTATAAAAATATATTTGTATAGGAAAGTTCTTCGTGAATCATTTCTATGGACCATAGATAATGGCCCATATTTAATTAGTTAAAAAATGCTTTGCTACTTGCAATTCCCAAAGTATAAATAGTTTTTAAACTCTTGAGCTGTATGCTGGCTAATTGAACCTAATAATAATAAAAAGTGAAAAATATTTGGTAGCAATTAAAAAAATTCTTGATCTCAAGTGATCAGAGAAAGCATACTCTATCCAATTGGCTTCAAGGATGAGGTTTTATCTGTCATTGTGATTTGTTGAAAGTTAATTTATTACTAGAAAATAGAGTTGCTTTCTGAACTCAAACTGACATTAGATCATTTATTCTTATGATAATTTTATGTGTCAACTTGGATAGGCTTTTGTGCCCAGATATTTGGTCAAACACCATTCTAGATGCTGTTGTGAAGGGATTTTTCAGATGTGATTAATATTTAGGTAAGTAGAATTTTTTTTAAAGATTTTATTTATTTATTTGACAGACAGAGATCACAAGCAGGCAGAGAGAGAGGAGAAAGCAGGCTCCCCGTGGAGCAGAGAGCCCAATGTGGGGCTCGATCCCAGGACCCTGGGATCATGACCCGAGCTGAAGGCAGAGGCTTGTAACCCACTGAGCCACCCAGGCGCCACGGTAAGTAGAATTTGAGTACAGGAGATTTACCACTATTATGTGGGTGGGCCTTATCTGAACAGTTGATGGCCTTAAGAGAAAAAAGGAGGAAGAAGGGATTCTGTCCAAACAGACTTGTGACTCAAGACCGCAGTATCACCACTTCCCCACGTCTCCAGCCTGCCACCCTGCTCTGCAGATTTTGAACTTGCCAGACCTTAAAATTATGTGAGTCAATCCCTTAAAATCAAGCTCTCTCTTTCTTTCTCCCTGCACACACACACACACACACACACACACACACACTCATCCTGTTGGTTCTGCTTCTTTGCAGAAGCCTAATACAGTTTTCATAATGATGACAAACTAGTCTTTACAACACTTATCTGCCATCTTCATAAAATGACACAATGTTTTAGTGTTGATGCAATTTTTTTGTATAGAAGTCTATATGAGTATGATAGAAAAAGGACCTTTCTCATCAATAATAAACATGATTAAAAAGAAAAACTCTATCAGCCATAATAGATTATTATTAAAATAATTTATAAGAGTAGATATTAATCTTTCTTTTATCATTATATACATGAGATAATAATTCCTCAGGTGTGGGTGAGGGGACTAGAATCTCCTAAAAGATACATATAATAGAATAAAATATAATTTAAAAAAATAACTAAAATCTGATTCTTACTGAACATATATTCCACTTCTAAATGCTCCTATTGTTATCAAGTTATTCCCATGAAAATAATACTCTTTACTCTGAGTGCTATGCTTACAGCCCTATTTCTTTATTTAATATATAAAATAGAGCTATAAGATATGTATTATTTTTCCCTGTTTCTGGATTAGAAGGTCAATTCATGCATATAGTACATGGTCATATAGTGAAGAGGGAGAGCCAAAAGCCATCACATGTAGGTCCAACTTAAGTGCTCTGTTCTTAACCAACGATTTCTTCAGGATAATTTTCAGTTTAGAGTTTAGAGAACATGCTCATCTAAGTTAATTGGTAACCTTGGCATATAGTTATACTCAATCAATTATCATTGACTGACTACCATATGGTCAATGGATAGATGTGTCACAATTCTTCTGGTGGGAAAATATCATAAAATTTTAATGGTAGATTTTGATGTTCCAAAGAAAGAAAGAAAAAAAAAAAAAGGAACACTGATATTCTGCAATTCTTTCTTAGTTTGTAACTAAGTGTTACAATTAAAAAATATTGATGATGGCACCTGGTTGGATCAGTGGGTTAAGCCTCTGCCTTCGGCTCAAGTTGTGATCTCAAGGTCCTGGGATCAAGTCCCACATTGGGCTCTCTGCTCAGCAAGGAGCCTTCTTCCCCCTCTCTCTCTGCCTGCCTCTCTGCCTACTTGTGATCTCTCTCTCTCTGTCAAATAAATAAATAAAATCTTTAAGAAAAATAAATAAAAAAATATTGACAGTATTGGTATTTAACATTTCACTTTGCATTCTCTATCAATGGGACAAACTAGATTATGCTGCAGTAAGGCAACCTCTATGTCTTAGTGAGCTAAAAGAAGGAAGGTTATGTTCTGCTCCTCACTTATGTTCATCATTAAGCATGAGAGAGGCTTTGCATATCACAATCACTTAGGGACTCAGGTCAACAGAGCTTTTGTCATTTCAAATGTTGCTGACCAACATGGTAGAAGGAGAGAGAGAGAGAGAGAGAGAGAGAGAGAAAGCTTTAAGGGGTCTCAATGTGCCAATTAAATTCTTCAAGTTGGAATTTGAAACTATCATTTGCATTAATAAATACTTGTATGAAATTTCATTCTACCAGTGCTACAACAAGGGGGCAGAAGTTACAATACTGCTATGTTTCTGGAAAGTGAAGAACAGGAAATATTTGGTGAATAGCACTAATGCAGAGAACATATTTTCTTCAGCGTTTTAGACAGATGCTTTGCAGAAGAAAGCTACACCATAAGAAGCCATTGAAACCAGTGTTTCCCAAACTGTGTGTTCTTTGGAATATCTCTGAAGATATTTGAAGTTGTTCATTAAAAAAAATGCTTGTAAATCAAAGTAATTGGGACAATTGTCCATGCTAGGTCTAATCACTAGAAATTCTACAAAATCACTAACTTTTTAGCTCACAGTTACTTGAAAATGTAACTTCTCTCTTTCTTTCCCCCACTCCCCGTCTCCCCCACAGTTTGAGAAATAGTAGAGCGCCACCGGACAGTTCTATAAATCCCAGTTAAGAGCAAGAGAACAGTGAGTGATTTACTGCAAGTCCTCTATTGACACTTTTTACGAGATCACTGTCGAATTATATTCAATGTTCTCCATGAAAGCACATTCTCTAGGAACAGATTCTAGGAATTTAGTAAGACTAGGTCTTTCAGTACACTAATTTTCTTCCTCTTCCCTTCTTTTTTTTTTCTTTTTCATTAGATATTTTATTGTTGTCATGAGTTTTAAGTTACAAAGCTATGAGCAATCTGGGAAAATTTAGCAGCATCTTTGTGAACAGTATATAATCTTTCATGAATGGTATACATCCTTTTATTTGTAATAATTATTTGGAAAAGTCTGTTAAACTTTCATGAGATTACTACTAAATAAATTCTAGAAACATTTTGTTAATCGATTGAATTTATCTATACTTGTTATTACTGTGGGCACTAAATATTTAACATGTTAAATGAGCATGTGAAGTGAAAATAAAGGCCAGCTTGCTTAAAAAATCGGAAGACCCTAA
Organism: Meles meles; assembly: GCF_922984935.1. Taxonomy (NCBI): domain Eukaryota; kingdom Metazoa; phylum Chordata; class Mammalia; order Carnivora; family Mustelidae; genus Meles; species Meles meles. The sequence goes on along the minus strand of NC_060066.1, from coordinate 149,960,783 downwards.
AAGGAAAGACTACTAAAAAAAGTTAGTAATAGTCACATATTTAGATTTTCCCACATAAATTCCTTATTTTCACTTATAAGCATATCAAGAATATGGCTCTAACCAGCTCCCTATTAATGTTATTTTTCATTAGCTCATCACTTGGCTCCACTTGGTATAAAACCTTCAGCTTTTAAACTGAAGTCACTTCTTTATGGCTAACTTCATCCTCAATCCAAACTCTGTTACATCTTATTTATATGCACAATTTATTTATGCTTCATAATACTCCCCACAGTTTAAAATTTGCTGTTTATTTGTATGCTTCTTACAATCAGATGTCTCCTTAAGTCCCACAACCTCTCAAGATGTAAACATCCATGAAGGCAGGACAGTGACAGTTTTGTATACTATTGTATCTCTACCTGGCATAGAGAGGAATCAACAAAAGGGGTTCAATAAATACGTAATGAATGAAGGAATGAAACACTTGATACCTAGTAGTTATGGGCTTGCATGTGCCCTTATACTTCAAGTTCCTAGATGCAGTCTTTGTGTTTTGTTTTTGTTTTTTTTTTCTTCATAATGAAAGAATTTAGCACGTAAACATGCATAAAATTTTTAAGGGAAAATTTGCAAAGAAAAGAAAAATGAATGAATACCTGAATGAATGGATACTTCAATCCATTTATTCCACTTGTGTTCAACTAGCAGAGTAGAGTCACAAATATTTTTGCTTTGCTTTGTAATTTGGAAATGCAGGCGAGATAACAAGGCTTCAGTTCCAGACAACAACGATAAAGCGAATATTGCAATAAAGCAAGTCAAATGAATTTGTTTTCCCAGCACATATAAAAGTTATGTTTACACTGCACTGTCCTCTGTTAAGTGTGCAACAGCATTATGTCTAAAATAACAATGTACAGCCCTTAATTCGAAAATTCTTTATTACTAAAAAAGTCTACTCATCATCTGAACTTTCAGTAGTTGTAATCTTTTTACTGGTGGAGGGTCTTGCCTCCGTGTTGATGGCTTCTGACTGATCAGTTTGGGATGGCTATACAATTTTCCAAAATAAGAAAACAATGAAGTTTGCTGCATCATTTGACTCTTCCTTGAACAGCTTCTCTGCAGCATGTGTTGCTGTTTCATAGCCTTTTCCTTACAGTTGAACTTTTGAAGTTGGAAGTCAGTCCTCTCAAATCCTGCAGCTGCTTTACCAACAAAGTTTAAATGATATTATATATCCTTTTTTTTTTTTTTTTTTGTCATTTCAACAATCTTCACAGCTCCTACACCAGGAGTGGATTCCATCTCAAGAAACCCCTTTCTTGGCTCATCCATAAGAAGCAACTCTTTATCCATGAAGTTGGATGATGAGATTTCAGCCATTCAGTCACATATTCAGGTCTACTTCTAGTTCTCCTGCTGTTTCCACCACATCTGCAGTTATTTCCTCCACTGAAGTCGTGAACACCTCCACGTCTTCCGTAAGGGTTAGAATCTACTTCTTCCAAAGTCCTGTTAGTGTTGGTATTTTGACCTCTTCCCATGAATCACAAATATTCTCAATAGCATCTAGAATGGTGAATCCTTTCCAGAAGGCTTTCAATTGACTTTGCCAAGATACTGGAGAAAAATCACTACCTATGTCAGCTATAGCCTTCAGAAATGTATTTATTAAATAAGACTTGAAAGATGTTATTCCTTAGTCTACGAACTGTAGAGTAGCTGTGTGTTAGAAGACATGAAAAAAAAAATTGTCTCATGGTACATCTTCAAGAGAACTCCTGGGTGACCAGGTGCTCTGTCAGTGAACAGTAATATTTTGAAAGACATTTTTTTCTCCCTAAGCAGTAGTCCTCAATAGTGAGTTTAAAATATTTAGTAAAACATGTTGTCAACAGATGTGCTGTCATCCAGACTTTGTTTTCCATTTATAGAGCACAGGCCGAATAGATTCAGCATAATCCTTAAGGACCCTGGAATTTTTGGAATGGTAAGTGAGCATTGGCTTAAATCTAAAGTCACCAGCTGCATTAGCCCCTTACAGGAGAGTCATCTATCCTTTGAAGCTGTGAAGCCAGATGTTGACTTCTACACTTTAGCTAAGAAAGTCCTAAATGGCATCTTCTTCCAGAATAAGACTGTTTCATCTACACTGAAAATCTGTTGTTGAGGGTAGCCACCTTCTTGAATTATCTCAGCTGGATCTTCTGGATAACTTGCTGCAGCTTCTTCCTCAGCATCTGCTGCTTCAGCCTGTACTTTTACAATATGGAGAAGGTCTCTTTCCTTAAACCTCATGAACCAAACTTTGCTAATCTTCAAACTTTTTTCCCGCAGCTTCCTCACCTCTCTTAGCCTTCATAGAATAGAAGAGAGTTCAGTCTTCCTCTGGATTAGGCTCTGGTTTAAGGAAATGCTGTGGCTATCCAGTCTATCCAGACTACTAAAACTCTCTCCATATCAGCAATGACACTTTTTCACTTTATCATTTATGTATTCACTGAGTTCCTTCAAGAACTTTCCCTCTGCATTCACAACATGACTAACTGTTTGGCACAAGAGGCCTAATTTTTGTCCTATCTTGGCTTTTGACATGCCTTCCTCATTAAGCTTAATTACTTCTAGCTTTCGATTTAAAGTGAGAAACATGTGACTCTTCCTTTCACTTGAACACTTAGAGGCCATGCAGGGTTAATAATTGGCCTGATTTCAACATTTTGTGTCTTAGGGAAGAGAGAAACCTGAGGAAGGGGAGAGACATAGCAATGGCCACTTGATGGAGCAGTGAGAAGACACACATTTATCATTTAAATTTGCTAACTTCTATGGGTCCAGCTCCTGGCACTCCAAAACAACTACAATAAGAATATCAAAGATCAGTGTTCACAGATCACCATACCAAAATAATAATATAAAAAAGTTTGAAATATTATGAGAATTGCCAAAAGAGACAAAATGAGCAAATGATGTTGAAAAAAATGGAGCCCATAGATTTGTCTGATGAAGGGTTGCTATTACCTTTGAATTTGTAAAAACAAAACAAAACAAACAAACAAACAGTGTCTGCAAAGCAATAAAGCAAAACATAATAACATAAGGTAGGCCTGTAGATGTCAACTTCATGAGAGGAAGAATTACTACTTTTTCTTGGATTTATCAAGAGTACAATTCTCATTATCCAAAGGTAACTAAGCCAATACTGAATGTAATACAAGAAGTTTAAAAATTTGAAGAACTTGGGCATTCACTCAATTTCAGCTCTATTTACCAAGAATTCTCAAAATGCACATGAATGGATGATTTTAGTAGTTTGTTTTTCATTGTTTGGAAAACCTCTGATGAATAAAAATTACTATTTTGAGATCAACTACCAGCAGTTAAAGGACTGCCGTTATTTGTTAGGTCAGAGAAAATTAGACCAAATCAAACATTTATTTAGTGCTGATTCTAAACTGTCTAGTTGTGTTTTCCAGGAATAGAGGGACTAAAGAATAAAGATTATAAAGAGAAAATAAAATAGCCTTCAGAAATACGAAGTTAATACACAACATTCACAATGCTGAGGGAAAAAATATTGGTATGTTGAGCTAAGCACATGAAAAATGTTTCAGGCAAAGAGTAATAATTTGGGGACAGTAAAAGCAATTCTGTAAAACAGCCACTCAAAATAATTATTTTGTCAATTGGCTCTAAATTGCAATAAAGCCTTATATTAAGTTAGGTTCATTATTTAGCTGAGCCATTTTCACCAAAATGGGTAATTTCACTATGAATCTGTTTCTCTTTTTGTACAGTTTGAGATGTTTATTTTTGAGTTTAATAGAACAACAATGAATCAAAAAAGTATAACTTTAAGGCACTCATCTTTTAACCTAGACTTACAGAAGAATATTTATGGTGCTTGGTATTCTTTAATATTACAGGTCAAAATATTTATAGGTACACTTTCCAGAAGACATTAGCCTGATTTTAAAATCCTTAATTTCCAAGCATTTTGGTAATTCTATTGTGGATAACCTCTGATAGTTCAGGTCATTTTTGTAGATGCCAAATTTAAGAAAATTGAATATCTAAAATGAATAGCAAAAGACTATAGCTGAATTTTTCCTTAGCTAAGAAATTATTAGCAACGAAATGTCTTTCCTTATAAAATCTTTCATTAATTTCTTAAAGTAAATGTTTGGGTTTAGGATACCAAATTTGATTTTCTTCCTTAATAATAATAATCTATATATTCAATCTTAATAATAAAATCTAGAATGTTAAATTATATTAAGCTTACTGACTAAAAATACAATTAAATGAAAGTTTACATGATGGTATTTTCTTTAATGTTAGGAATATTATATCTTCAATTTGAAGAAAGTGAGCATGGAAAACTTCTCCAAGTTTCCTAGTTAAGCGATGATAAAGAATGATATCATTTTTCCTATAATGAGCTACATGCAACAGATTTAAATAGTGTGAGCCTATATTCATGATAAAAAGTAAAAATACTGAATTTTTCAGATATATCTGAGTATACCTAAGTAGCTGTCCTTGGGCCTTGCCATTTTTTAAGACATATTTTGCCAGTGGTACATCCTGAGCATTTTGGGTACAAACGATTCAGCCCTAAGCCTCCAAAGATGATTAATTCTGAAACAAGCTAAGAAATATTACAACACTTAGGGACCTACATCTTATCTATTTTATTTTATTTTTTTAAGATTATGTTTATTTATTTGACAGAGAGAGACCCAGCAAGAGAGTGAACACAGCTGAGGGAGTGGGAGAGGAAGAAGCAGGCTTCCAGCCAAGCAGGGAGCCTGATGCTGGGCTCTATCCCAGGATTCTGGGATCATGACCTGAACTAAAGGCAGACGCCTAACAACTGAGCCACCCAGGAGCCCCAGGAACCTACGTTTTAGACACTGCATGGTATCAAATACCCAGAAAAGAATATCTATTTGGGAGGTGCCTCTTGTCCTTAGGAAGTTAAGTGATGTCCATGGTGTGAGTCAGAGAAAAGGAGGAAAACAATAGTAAGCAAACTAGTTGGCCTGGCTCTGGTTTACCCTGTGAGTTAGGGAGAGATGTTTAGATAAGACAAAAGATCTTAAAGTATGGTGTTCACAACTTACCTACCAGCAAAAGAGCACTTGGATTTTGCTCACACAACTGGTTCCCTTTTCCAGACCATTCATTCCCCAATCTTTCCCTGAGCACATGAGAAAGACACAAAATTTTGATGTGAATTCTAGCCCAGCTTCATAAATGCAATGCTCCTCTGGGTCATCTTGCATAGATGACATTTGCATTTCAGAGACTTAAGAGTCTTCAAGGCTTCCTTACAATCCAGCCATGTCTATCAGGTTTAGAGATTACATGGGCCTTGGGGACAAAGCCACAGAAATACAGAATTGTCTGAAACTATATCTTGGACTTGTGTACCCTCCCAAAACCTGGTGTGATCTCTCAATGAGTTTAGGAATTTTAGATCCTAATTATTTTCTTTTTATTAAGGTGTGATTAATCTATTTCATAAATATCTTTACGGGTTTTTTTAAAATAAATTATATATACAAACACACACATATATATTGAAACACTAATCTGGGAGAGAGGCATATTTTCATTTTAAACTCTATGCAGGGTAAAACTACTCTCTTTGGATTGATTGTGATATTAGGAGAAGTCAAACAAAGATTATTACATTTATTCCAATTTAAGCTTTTTATTCATTTTCCAATAATTGCACTTCAGAAGCCTCAAAGATGTGCTCTCAAATTTTAAGAACCTTGGGGAAATTAGCCAGTTTTGTACTGATAAATTAATGATAATGTTGAAATAACCTTTTCCAAGGTAACATAAAAGGCTGTGGCAATGTTCTACTTTCTTAGGCATAATGCAAGTTTTTAGCTGACCTGGAATAAAATCTGTACATTTTCCTTCCAGAAAAGAGCAATAACAATCTAAATTCTCTGAGTGGCATTCTATTTGGTTTTCACAGTGGCAAAAGTATTGGTGTGTCTTTCACATCCTTAATTACTTCCCTAATTGCATAGTGAAACTACACTGTGCTGTGTACACAAGATATTATTGCTGTCTTTTGGCAATTGGCGTACATTGAGGGATGAGGGTGGTGACGTGTGTGATATTATCAGATATAATGCATGATTTAAACTCTGCTATGGAAAACCATAACATCAACTTCTAATCCCTACAACATAAAAGCATTTATTTCTAAGGTTACAAATTACTGTTCTTTCTTCCTTCTCTATTGTTTCACGGTGTTGCTGCACACATACACTTTATCACAACACATTACACTTCACAGGACCTTCAAGGGATATTCATCAAATAGTCAAGGAAGTCTGTCTTCAAGGAGTTTCTATTTAATTATTCCTGTTTTATTTGCTGATAGGGCATGAATAATACAGCATCCATAAAATAAGTAAAATAAGTAAAAAAGTTAAAAAAATGCAATAATTTGGAAGACATTATCTTTTTAATTAAAAAAAAATTCTAAAAAATCTGAAAATGATCAGAAACTCCAAGGTACAGGTTTTTCTTTGTGTTCATTTTTTATGTTTATCATATTTTTCACATTTATCATTTCATTTTATCTTCATTGCATTGTGTTTGGCACATATGGGCAATCAATAAATATTTATGAAATGAGTACAAGAAGACAGACAACAAGGAGAAACCTGATGTAAACTTAGAGGGAGCAACTATTCTATCATTGATCTTTTATAATAGGAGTGTGCAGATGTCAGGGGAACATAAAATAGGCCCCATCGAAATACAAAATATGGCACTAGTTTTCAAGAAGCTTAATCTAGTTAAGGTAGTAAACTTTGCCAGTCACTGTTGGTTCCTAGTCTCCTCTTCTGTATGGGTTATAATTGTATTTCTACCTTCAATAGTGAATGAAGAAGATGCACTATATAAGTATCTCACTATCCAAAAGCAACAGAATTTGGAAATTTTTCCTGTTTCCATTAATTAGTAATTTATTAAACATCTACTAGGATATAGTTCTATACTTGGATTAATAGAGGAGACCAAATACAGTTAATTGTGCCATGTGATATTAAAAAATAAAAGTTTAAAAATAGGCCATACCTGTTACAAATGTTTTAGTCTCTTTGGATTGAGTGTGACTTCATTTTTGATCCATTTGGCTAAAAAGTAGTGTAGAGGGTGTTGTGCTTAAATTGTGCCTCGCTAAAGTTGTTCATGTCCTGACCTCCAGTAGCTGCGAACATTGGAAATAGGGTCTTTGTAGATGAAATCAAGTCAAGGTGAAGTCCTGCTGTCAACAGAGTAGACTCTAAATCCAGTTTCTGGTATCATTCTTCATAAGAAGACTGAATTTTTGGTGCAGAAACATGGACAGAGAGAAGGCAGTTATATGGAGATGGAGGGAAGACTGAAACTCTGGGCCCCAAACCAAGAAATGACAAGGATTGACCACAACAATCAGAAGCTAGGAAGAGGCAAGGGACAATACTCCCCCAGACCCTTTAGAGAGAACACTACTCTGTCTACACTTTGATTTCAAATATGTAGCTTTCAGAACTGTTAGAGGACATATTTCTGTTCTTTTAAGTTACAAAGTCTGTGATATTTTGTTATGGCAGCCCTAGGACATTTAGACAGAAAGGAAGGAGACATGTAGAGGAAGAAAAGAAGCATATACAACTACAAAGATAATTTGAGTCATGCCAAATACTTAAGCAAATTGTTCATTATAGAAAAAAAAATTGAAATTAAATGAATGCGTTGATAGTGTAAGACTGTGAGAAAGAACGTGTCTTCTGCAATCTCCACAAGGCTCAGGGACCTTTCCAATTTCACACCTTATTCTTGGGTTCATCCTCTTTTCTCAGCAGTTTTGCAGCATTTCCTACTCAGATTAATATCCTGATTCATGTTCCACTTCCACCATTTACTATCTGGATGAACTTGGGAAACTTCCTGCAATAGTTTTCTAGAGTGGCTATAACAAAGCACTAACAGAAATTTATTTCCTCACAATTGTGGAAGATCGAAGTTTCAAATCTTTTTTTAAGTCCTCTCTCCTTCGCTTAGGGATGGCCTTCTTGCTCCAGTGAGTTCATATGGTCTTCTCTGCATGTGGGTCTATGTCCCAATTTCCTTTTCTTTTATGAACACCAGTCATACTAGATAAAGACCTAACCTAGGGACCTCATTTAACCTTAATTGCCTCTTTAAAGACCCCACATCCAAATATAGTCACACTCGGAGGTATTGAGGGTTCGGACCTTAATATATGAACTTGGAGTGGAAAACACAGTTCAGCCTATAATACTTTATGTCGGTTTTCTCATCTATACAAAAATGCATCCTAAGACTATGAATCTTCTAGATTTGTTATGAGGATTAAATGAGATGAACATATGGGTCCACGTCTGGTAAATTTTAAGCATGAGGTATACTTTAGGTATCATTACTATTATTGTGAGTTGATGGGTTTCAAGGAAGATTTACATTCAGAAATTTACATTTCTTGTTCCATGGTTCAAATTTCTCTCTGCATCTAAAATATGTACAGAATAAGATGGGAGAGACTAAACAGGATGCAATCATCAAGAGATCTTTAAAACAGGATTTAAAAAAATAAAATAAAATAAGTGAAAAGCAGATGCCTAAGACTCCAGAAAAATCACAGCCAGAATTAACTATGTTTTATTATTATTTAATTATTATTTTAATTTTATATTATTTTAATAAATATTATTTTCATTAACTATATTATGTATATTTTTAAAATTAAATTTAATTTTTTTTCAGTGTTCCATAATTCATTGTCTATGCACACCAAACCCAGTGCTCCATGCAATACGTGCCCTCCAAAATACCCACCACCGGACTCACCCAATGCTCCCCTCCAAAACCCTCAGTTTGTTTCTCAGAGTCCACAGTCTCTCATGGTTTGTCTCCCCCTCTGATTTCCCCCAACTCACTTCTCCTCTCCATCTCCCAAAGTCCTCCATGTTATTTGTTATGCTCCACAAGTAAGTGAAACCATATGATAATTGCCTCTCTCTGCTTGACTTATTTCACTCAGCATAATCTCTTCCAGTCCCATCCATGTTGATACAAAAGTTGGGTATTTATCCTTTCTGATGGAGGCATAATACTCCATTGGATATATGGACCATATCTTTTTTATTATTTCATCCATTGAAGGGCATTTTGGTTCTTTCCACAGTTTGGCAACTGTGGCCATTGCTGCTATGAACATTGGGGTACATATGGCCCTTCTTTTCACTACATCAGTATCTTTGGGGTAAATACCCAGTAATGCAATTGCAGGGTCATAGGGTAGCTCTATTTTTAATTTCTTAAGGAATCTCCACACTGTTCTCCAAAGTGGTTGCACCAACTTACATTCCCAATAAATGCTGTGTCTTTAACCAAGGACTGTGATTAATTCAATTCTGCCTGCATAAAAAGAAAATATAGGAGAAGGGAGTGATAACTAAATTTGAAGTAATAAGAATCTGCAGAATTACAAACTCTACCAGTTACCAGAATTAAATAAACCTCCATTTTCCCATCATTAATAAAGGAATGACCATGTTATCTTCTTCACTAAGGTGTTGTGAAAATTAAATAAAACATATACATATGTATATATTTATATATAAATATATGTATGCTTATATTATATATATGTAAATAATATAAACATAGATATGTAAATATTTATTTATACATACGTTTTATTTAATTTTCACAACTCCCTAGTGAAGTAGATAACATGATCATTCCTTTATTAATGATGGGAAAATGGAGGGTTATTTAATTCTGGTAACTGGTAGAGTTGTGTAATTTCGCAGATTCTTATTACTTCAAATTTAGTTATCACTCCCTACTTCTATTTTTTTTTTTATGCAGGCAGAATTGAATTAATCACAGTCCTTAGTTAAAGACACAACGTTTATTGTTTCACATGCTCTGCTTTTTTATTTTCATTGATTTATTGATGTTGAATACTATAGAAATATTCATCATCTATCACCCAATTCTAGAATTATATATTCAATCATATTTTACATAGTTTACTAGGACTTGCACTTTTCACTCAACATTATGTTACTAAGATTTATACATGTTGATGCATATGGCTCAACCTCATTTTTATAACCATCTTATATTCCATCATATGAATATATAATGGCTTATTTGTTCTTTTCCTTCTTGATGGAGCATTTGGTTTGTTTTATTGTGCTACTATAAGGAACAGTGTATGAATGAACTTATGCATATCTCCTGCTGAGGATAACAGGGCTAAGTCATTGAGAAAATGATGCTCAGCTTCATAAGATTTATCAAATAATTTTTTGTAATTGCATTATAATAAAAAGGTTTGATAACTATATGTATTTTTTCACATCTCTCCAATATTAGACTTACCTCTATTGACCAATTGACTATCTGTAACATGGTTCCACTTTTTGTTCTTTACTTGCATTTTTCAAGTTAATAAAACAGTTGAACACCTCTCAACACTTTTTTAAGTTTTTTAAATTTCCCTTACTGTGATATACTTGGGCTTAGCCTATATTTTTCCTGAATTGTTTCTCTTTTGCTTATTGATTGTAAGAATTCTATATATATTCTTTATACCAATCTTTTGATAGTTATATGTGTTACAATAATCTTCTTTTTGGCTTGAGTTTTTCTTTATTTCAGGTGTCTTTTCATATGGTTAACATCTTTTTCCCTAACCTAATAAATTTCTCTTTATACCAAATAAACTTATCTCTGTATTTTTAAGGTTTTGAGCTTGTTCTTTGGTCATGTAAGTCCATAATCTATTTATAGTTTTATCTTCTCTGTTTATAGTGTTAGGTATAGATAATATTTGTTGCTGCCTCTGTCAGTAACAAATTTATATATGCATTTATATGTCTATTTGACTGTTTCAAAGAATACAGTTCTCGTCCATTATCTAGAGTTGCACTGATGTCACATTATTTAATACACATTTATATATTAAAAAAAACTAAAAACAAAAAACAAAACCTTGAGGTGTTCAGTTCTCTTCATACTATCTTAGAAATAGTATAATATTTGAAGAACTTCTAAGTATCTGTTATAATTAGGGTAACATAATTCTAAAGCTTTATGATACAAGAGATCTGGATTTTATTTCCAACTAAATCTTTTTATTCCTCAGTTTTAAGATCAGTAAGACAGCTTATAAATAACTCTTTTGTCTAAATGTGCTCTTGCATTTTAATATTATTTTGTAATTTTCAAAGTACTCATATATAATGTTTATTTCAGCCTGATAATAGTATAGTAAAATATGTATAACAGACTTTATTATATATCCCTTTATAATAAATAAGGAAATAAAGTGATAATATATTTGAGTTCTTCAAGGTCAACTAGTAAGTAGGGATGAATTTAGAAGTTGGCATGCTTCATTCTTTCCACAATGCTCTATATGTTTTAACTAAATGATTCCCACTATTGTTGGGAAAGTAAAAATATATTTTGTGGAGTTATTTAAACCAGCAAACATACTTTGAAAATATGTTTTTACCTTTATGTTCATCACAGTAAGAAATCAAGAATAATAATGTACTGGCCATTTGAAAACAAATCAAGTTTCACATCCTAAAAGATTCCATAGGAAGTTCATAGTTTATTTAGGTCACCCAGTTGCTAGTCCATAGGTGGAATGCGGAAGGTAATCATGATAATAACGTTGATGGTAATGATACCATGAACAACGCAAAGGGCGGAAAGGAACAAATATTGTCATTCAATATAGGATGATAAATAGTTCTTTGGAGATAACAAAGATAATTTTGTCATAATTAGGGAAGAGCTTTGGACATGTAAGTAGATGTGAGCAGCAGAGATTATGGAATTGGTACGCAGAAGACAGGTCTTAAGACAAGATTTAAACATGATCTTCTTATAAATACTTTAAAAATCACAGGATATTACTTAAAATTAAATTAGAGAAGGTAGCTCAAGAAAACATATAATGAGCTTAAAAAAGAGTGGGTAGAAGAGGAGCTTATTTGACTAGACAAGAGGGATTAATGCACAATTTAGACTACATTATTATTCTAATATTATCAAACTTCAGGCTCATATCCAAGATATCTTCTTTACTTTTCTTAACATATAGAAATATATAAATTAGCTTACCATTTCAAAGCATTGTTTTAAATTCTAACTTATTTAGAAACTGTGAGAGCTTTATAAATTATGCCATTATAATGTATAATGGATAGACTTCCTATGTGGCAATATATGTTAATCCTACTTTATAAATGACTATTCCTTGATCTTATTAATAGAACTTCAACTTGGCTCATAACTTATTTTCATTATTCCCATAAGAGAAGTTTAAAATCTAGTCGCTAAATCATATTAATTAATTAATTAATACACACACACACACACACACTTAAAGCAAATGAAAAATCACAAGGGAAGCAAATATAGGTCCTCATTCGTGATTTATTAATTCATTTTCATCTGCTTCCAATCATTCATTCACCAAATATTTTGTTGTGTACTTACTATGTGTTAGTAACTGGGGTGTAACAATGAAAAAAAAAACAACATACATAAGCCTTGACCTCAGGAAGCTGAATTTCTTATACAAAGCAGACAACAAAAACATAAACAAGTCAAATGGATAATATCTTACATACCAGTAAAGACTATATAAAAACAAATGTGTGGTTTGTTTGCTTTTTAAAAAAATGATCTGTGAAGACCTTAATAAGATGGGGATGTTTGAGTATATCTATGAGATCAGTAAGCAAGAAAACCTGAGGATGTATAGAGTAAGTACAGTTGGAGTCAAGAAGTTAAAAAGAAAACAACAAATGCAAAAGACCTGAAAATCATATGCTTGAAGTGTTCAAAAAGATTGGCATCTTAATAAAACAGTACTTTACAAGTCCAATGAGTATGTGTTGAATCAATCAAAGATATGGTCACATTCATCCATAAATTCTCAGGCACTTTTAAGACATTTACCCGCTGGATATAGGAATTAAATTGAAATGAATTTAGAAAAGGACAGAAAAGGAGAGCCATTTCTCTCTATCATCTATATATTTATAACTCTATATTTATATTTCTATCTGTATCTATATATGTATCTAGATATATAATCACACATATAATATAATATAGATATATAATGATTTATAATTATATATTATTATATATTATATATCCAGATATATAATGATAACATAATATATATATAAATACAGAGAGAGAGATAGATAGATATATAACTTTCCTGTGGCTGCTGTAACAAATACCCACAAACTTTTTGGCTTAAAACAATAGAAATGTTCTTCCACAGTTCTAGAAGCCCAAGTTTGAAATCAGTGTCACTGGGATGAAATCAAGGTGTCAGGAGGGCCTCACTCTCTCCAGAGGAGCTAGGGGTGGATTCATTCTTTGGGTTATCCAGTTTCTTTCTCTCTCTCTCTCTTTCTCTCTCTCTCTACATACACATATATACATACATGTATATATATGTGTGTGTATGTTTGTGTGTGTGTGTGTGTGTGTATGTGAATTTTATTTCTACCTCTTTGCCTGTGCCTAGACGATTGATGGATGAACTGATGAAAAAGTTGGTGAGCCATTCCATTCAGGTTCTCTTCCATTGGAATTTTTTTTTTTTTTTTAAGATTTAATGAGGGCACCTGGGTGGCTCAGTTGGTTAAGCGACTGCCTTTGGCTCAGATCATGATCTTGGAGTTCTGGGATCAAGTCCTGCATTAGGCTTTCTGCTCAGCAGAGAGTCTGCTTCTCCCTCTGACTCTCCCCTTCTTGTACTCTCTCTCCCTCATTCTCTCTCTCTAAAATAAATAAATAATTAAAAAAAAAGACTTTATTGATTTGACAGATAGAGGGAGAGCACCAGCAGAGAGGAGGAGCAGAAGGAGAGGGAGAAGCAGAATCCCCACTGAGCAGAGAGCTGATGCAGGAGTGGATCCTAGGACCCTGGGATCCTGACTTGAGCTGAAGGCAGATGGTTAACAAACTGAGCCACCCAGGCACCCTTTCTATTGGAGTTTTTAAGCTATTGTTTGCATTATAGCTTTTCGTTTATATTCCTAAAGAAAAAACATTCTATCAAGTAGAATAAGAAAAGGAATTCTTAAAAGATCTCAGGATCAAAATTCTGTGATTGCGTTTTACAAAAGAAAAATACTTTGAGTTTATTGTTGGACAGCCGCAACATGGGTAAATTGGAAAACATGCCTTACACATGGGAAGTGGTTCAACATGTGTGTTTTCATGGTGACAGCTGATCTGGAGCTAGACATATGCAAAGTAGTTGCACCTTAAACAAGTATACACACATACATATACATATCTATGAAACTATGAAGAGCTTTCAAGTAGCTAAGTAAAAAAGGAAATAGATTGTGAGCTAATGTAAATAGGAGAACTGAATGCATTTGCGAAATAAATTTAGAAAGGCCATTACATCCTTTTTTGAGTAAAAATATGCTTATATAAACATAAATAAAAATTTAAGAAAAAACAAGAGATATTACATCATAATATTTATTTTTAGAGCCATTTAGTATACATGCATTTATAAGACTAAAAAATGAAAAATTTAACAATTTTTTGTTAGTTATTTAATTCAATCTATGTCATGCTTTTGTTTTCCATGAAACAGTCCTATTTGGGAATTTTGTAGACCTTGTGAGATTGAATGGAAATCAGAATACCTGTTTTGTCACTTCAACCCTTCATCTCACAAACAGGAAAAACCAGAAAATCTTGTGCAACAGTGCAACATCCATGAAAAATCATCTTAGACAGGTACTGTGATTATATAAGGAGCATGAACAAAAGAGGAGAATGTCAGAGAAAATTGAGGTACTCAAAACATGCATTGTTCTCACTAATCAAATTTCAAAACAGCAGACTTGACAAAAACGCTCTGAAAAGACTTCTCTCTTTTTTTTTTTTAGTTTGAATTTATGGAGGCCAGAAATTTAAACAAAGATTGTTGACATGATTTTTATAGTCTGCCAACCATTTATATCAGTTGAAGACAAAGATTTTTGGTAATTGCTTAAGCTATGAATCTGAATAAAAATATTGTATCAAAAGGTAAGCAATATTCTTACATGTCCTATCTGAAAATGAAAGTATTTTTAGTATCACCATGAGCCGGTTAGTGACCATGGAAGAAATTAACCACTGATAGTGCTGAGAAGTAATTGCTCTGTACTATGTTCTCAAGCTCAAATTTGGTTGATAACATTCTTAAATGAAATATGATTACTTATCTCCAAGCATAACTTATTACTTAATATTTTCTTTATTGAAATGTAGTTGGCACATGGTTACCTTTGTTTCAGCTGTACAACATAGTGATTTGACAAGTCTATGTATTATGTTATGCTCACTACATGTGTAGCTCCCATCTGTCACCAGACGCTATCACAATGCCATCAATTATGATTTATTATTTATTTTTCAATCAGAGGTGTTCATTAAATAAGAGAGATATTGGACTTCAATCTATAAAAATACTCTAAACCTCTTCTTCTGATGAGTCCATTCTATCAGCCTACAAACACAATATCACTGTAAATGAGGGGAGAGACTGGGATGAAGATTATGTGTGTGTCCACATACTAACACATTTTCCAGTTTACCCCTCTTAACAATCTCCCATTTGTCTATAATTTATTTATCACTCACCTCACCTTCAAGTCTTGTTTGTGCTCCCTTCATTAAAAGTTTTGTTCCTACCATCTCAGCAAAATGGCACTTGTCATTTCACCAATAACCTCCGTCTTGCCAAATGTAATGGTCAATTGTCTTTTTCAACGTTCCTTGAATTGTCAACACAGTAAGACACAATTGAGGATTCCAATCTTTTTGGATCATTTTGTTCAAACTTTCTTGTAGCCCCCACACTTACCCAAATGTCCCTCAACTCCCTGTATTCTTTTCAATCATTTTTTTTGTTATCTCCCTTTTTCTTTTTGGCTGAAGTTTTAAATGTTTGTGTACCACAGCTCTGTCATCAAGTTTCTCCTCTAGTTATCACACTCTTTCCAGTTGATCTCATTTAGTCCCACAAAGTGAAAGACTGGTTAGGTGTTGCTGGTTTCTAGAATATCTCCCACCCCAATCTCTCATCCCCCTCAGCACCAGCAAACTAAAAAAGCTCTGTACTTGACATCACAGCTGGGATACCTAACTCTACTCACAATCAGGATTTTGCAAATAGAAAATTAATTCATTCTGTTAAACATCTAACTTCCAAATCTTCCATGTCAGTACATGGCATCACCATCAACAAGGTTACTCAAGCCAAAAATTTAAGAATGTTTCACAAATCTTTTCTTCTACCACATACAGAAGTGATGTATCAGCAATTCTGTCAGCCCTACCCTCAATATGTATTCTCAATATATCCACTTTCCTCAATTTCTATTTTTTAATTTAAGCCACCATCATCTTTCAGTTGGGCCACAGAAATAGTCTATCATTTCCTTCCTTGTTGTCAGCCCATTCTTCACACATCAGCCAAAGTAACCATTTTAGAAAGTAAATCAACAGTGCTTTAGCTTGGTTTTCACCAGAAGCAGATGCTAGACAAAGATTCATGTGAGAGAATCTTTTTTGGAAATAAAATGATATATAAGATAGGAGTGGAAAAGTACAAAAAGGATGGAAGACAGTCTATAAAACCAGCGATCTCTGTGGCTTATTAAAGCTTAATGCCCAAAGAAACTCTGGATAATGGCTCCTCAGAGTTATCCCACCAGAAGGGTGAGAGCTGTGGTATTTCTTTACAGCAGTCATTGCCTGAGGGCCGCCTCAGGATTTTCAGTACATTTGCCTACTAGCTTGAGAGCAGTTCATCCTTCCAAAGCTTCAGGGAAAGCCCCAGATGAAGAGGTGCAGATATGGGCAGTTGAAAATTGACTGAAGAATATTTAAGGGGATGTGGGCAGGGTATTTAAGCCAATTTTTTCCTTTTCTTCAGAAGCTTGGCAACATTTTCTTATTTCATTTCATATAGAAAAATTTCCATCCCCTCAATATAGTCTGTTGGCCAGCTGGCTGGTTTGCTTTTCCAGCCCGGGTCATCCATTGCAGATCCTTACTAAAGCAGTTTTTCTGCTCTGGCTCTTCCAGACTTTCACCTGGAGTACGCCTCATCCTTCAGAATTCAGCTGCCATGGCGCTTCGAAAGTGAAGCCTCTCCTACCCATCCTAATTAACTAGAAGAGACACCAGTTCTACACTAGCACACTCCCTTTTATTCTGTTTACCTATTATATTTTTTCTTAGCCTTTATCATTATCTAAATATACATTTATTTGATTTGAAAATATATTCTCCACCCAGGAAAATGTAGGCTCCATGAGAAAAAGGAACTTAGTCTGGTTTAGCACTATATCCTTAGTGTTTTGAATAACGCCTGGCACATAATAGGTGCTCTAAAAATTACAGAAGAGTTATTTTGATTCTTTAACTCAAAGTATGACAATTTTTTTTAATATTTTATTTATTTATCTATTTTAGGGAGAGAGAGAGAGCGAGTGAGCATGAGGGGATTGGGGAGAGGCAGAGGGAGAGGGAGAAGCAGGCTCCCCGATGATCAGGGATCCCAGTGTGGGGCTGGATTCCAGGACCCTGGGATCATGACCTGAGCTGAAGGCAGGCACTTAACTGACTGAGCCACAGTATATTTTTCTTATTTTTTTATAGTTTCCCTAAGACACAGTATGTACTTAGAATTTTGGAACACAACATCTGGCTTCAAATAAAAGCTTCAATATTTATGAACTGTGGACCTTGGACAAGTTACCTTACCTGTCTTCTACTACCTGAGGTAGTACTTACCTCACCATGTTATTGTATTAAATTGCATAGAATGCATGCATGATATTAGAATCATTAGGAGTGCCGGGTTAATCATTAGGGACTGAATTGATTAAGGAGCCAACTCTTGATTTTGGCTCAGGTCATGATCTTAGGGTCCTGAGATCAAGCCCGTGGCAGGCTCTGAGCTGAGTGGTAGAACCTGCTGGGGATTATCTCTCTCCCTTTGCTCCCCACCCTTCACTTGCATTCTCTCAGGAAAGAAAGAAAGAAAGAAAGAAAGAAAGAAAGAAAGAAAGAAAGAATTAGAATATTAAGCTGGCAGTTAGTAAGTACTATATAGCTATTAATTGTTAGCTATTGCTTTTTAATAAGCATTACTGTGTCATGGACAAATATACCTTTTAGATTAAAAATTGAATTAAAACTTTGTTTTATGTTTTGCAGTAGAAAGAGTATATTATCAGATTTGGAACAGAATTAGAGTTGTTCTATTTAGTGCCCTATGACTAAATTATATCCCTTCTTGGAACCTCCATCTTCATCTATAATTGGGATAATAATGCCTGTGAATTAGAGTTGCTATGAAGATTGAATAAAGAATATGTCATATGCTTGGCTTACAGAAGTTGTATCCTGCAATATGCATATCTTTTGCCTCTTTCTCACTGCCGTTAATTATTTGCATAATTTTTATAAAGCCATTTGCTCACACCAGGATCATATAAAATAACCAGTGTTTGCCAAATGCAACATGGGAGAGGTATTCTTCAACATTTTAATATGTCTTTTAAACAGAAAAAAGAGGGGACATGGTGCCTAACAAGCATGAAAAATATTTTTCATTCCCCATGTTTGAAAAGTCCTGATGTACATTTTCATATTATCATCTCTTACAAGTCTAGGATACAAGTTTAGGCTAACTTTAGTCAATATATTTCATAAGGGAACAACTTTTTGTCATAGAAGATCTGGGAACCTGGAACTCTCTGTGAGATGACATCTAAAATCCTTCCCATTTTAATTTCTGAAATTCTATGACTTTCCATTTTTTTGTTTAAACTAGTGTTACAGTTTCATAACACTTTCAGTAGCTTTGTCCCAACACTTGCTATGTTTGGGGCATGATTCATTTCAGCAATGTTCTTTCCTAACTGCCGCCATAGGCATTGTACCTTCCTTATTGCATTGTACACTTACTGATCTTCTAAACCTTATTATGCTGAAGTTATCTATATCTCCGCTCTCAAACAATATCATCTTCTCATTGTAGTTGTCATACAGGTCAAAATATGCAAATAATATAGGCAGTTGTGTAGCTGATACCCAAAGGCTGAAGCAAAAGGCAACAATTTCTTCATTATTCTATAGCGATGTGAAAAGAGTTCTAAAAAAGAAAGAAAGAAAGAGAAGAAACAAAGAAAGAAAGGTTTCAGAATTTCAGAAATAAAAATGTCAAATGCACTAGAGTTGTTTTTTTTTTTTCGGTTTTTCTCATAAATTATTTTCCTCTTGTTACCATTATTGTAGGGGCATGCAAGTCCTCCTACAATATGCTATATTAAGATCTACTCAATCTGGTATCAAATTATGCCAAATTTTGCATAATGGTCCATATTATATTTAAATACACAATTAAGTATCTCTTGCAATGTACATAGGATCATTTCTCTTGCTAACACATTGGAGAAAATTAAAAAGATTTTTATACAGCAAGATACATACATATAATTTAGTAAGAAACAAAGTTAACAAAATAAGATATTAATTAGCAAAGTAAATCTTAAAATCAAGTACAAATACTGCATTACAAAATCTGCATAAGGCTCATCTGATTTTAAATATCTTCATGGCTTCACTCCTTAGTGGTTTTTACCTTGGACACCTGATAGATAAGAATTTTCTTAGCAATTGAGAAGAGGGCAAGATTTATTAAAATAAAGGATGGTTAGATGCTGCTAGTGGTCACTGTAATTCCTTGTGATTTGTCTGGAAGGACAACTTGGCATTTTTTATTCCGAAGACCAATTTCATACTAATTTTTATGGACCCAACTTCTTCTGATCCTGCATCATTCTCCATTGATCATTCTTTCTTTTTCTTCTATTTAAAATGTATCCCTTTTCACCGAAATCTACTTTTAATCTCTGCCAAAAGGCTTTCTTCCACTTAAAATTTCCTTTTCTTCACTGAAATACACCTACCTATTTTTAATTCTCATGAACTCCTATTTTATATGGCACTTTTCTGGCTACAGATAGAATCAAAAAATAAAATGCACTTTTAGGTATTTTGTAAGAAATTTACTAGGAAGGAGCACCTGGATGGCTCAGTAAGTTAAGACTCTTACTCTTGATTTCAACTCAGATCATGATCTCAGGGTTGTGAGATTGAGCCCCGTGTCGGACTCCACACTGGGTGTGGAGCTTACTTAAGATTCTCTCTCTCCCTCCCTTCTCCACACCTTTTTCCCTCCCTGAAAGGGAAGAAAAAAATATTAACAGTTTTTCACTTAATTCTTATCAGTAGATATAATCATTAACATTACACTAAAATTTCTGGGGCTCAGGTGGGATGGAAGTGTTGACAAGCGGGCTCCATGGACACCCAACCAGGGCAGCTGCACAAGGTCCTTTGCTTAGAAAGGCTTTGTGTTTAGGATAATGCTCTTTTGCCACTGCCTTAAACGTCTTCAAAATTTTACCTTTGAACTTGTGTTTTCTAAATGAAGTCTAATGGGACAAAGGAATATGCTTTTGAGCAGAGGAGCTACATACCCTATGTGCATCCACGACCATTCTTGGTCTCTCCATCTGTGTGTGATGGTTCTGAGGTCTCACAAGAGCCAAGAAATCTGGTGCCCATGAAGGGAGTTCAGCAAGACTCAAAATGAGTACAACTCGAGTGCACTGTGTTCACAACTGGGGAAGTGAGGAAAACAATGGCCCCAAGAAGTCACACTTTGCTTTTGAACAAGAATTTGCTTAAAATGCAGTAAGAAGGCAAAGGCATTCTGACAAACGTACATGACTAATGAACCTTGTCATATTCTTTCTTACTTGTGTTTCTTCTCTATATTAGCCAAATACTTAATGCTGACATTGATGACAAAAGGAAAATCGGAGTAATAATTCTTCTTCCTTTTAGTCCTCCTTGCTCAATAGTAAGCCACTGATAAGAGAGTTTTGATGGAGAAGGCGTTATGCATATATCAAGAAATAAAATAAAAATAGTCAAGGTTGTTTTATGCAACATTTCCACTATTGTGGTAAGAACGAAATACATGTGAGTGCACCCAACACAAAATGCAAATTATGTAATTTTGATGATTCTACAAATGAGTGAAGTACTTTTATATTTTCATTTTAAATTGACATTACATATATAAAGATAAATGTTAAAACTCAGGCAAATAATTCAAAAATGTATTTTTCTTTACATAGAATGATATTAAATAACAAATAAAAAGTATGACTTATTGAAATAAATGTAATCAATTATATAATTAAGTAGATGAGGACTTTTGTTTGTGTATTTATTTATTTATTTTAAAGATTTTATTTATTTATTGACAGAGATCACAAGTAGGCAGAGAGGCGGGGGAGGGGCGGGGGAAGCAGACTCCCTGCTGAGCAGAGACCCTGATACAGGGCTCAATCCAAGACCCTGAGATCATCACCTGAGCCAAAGGCAGAAGTTTAAGCCACTGAGCCACCCAGGCGCCCCAAGTTTGCGTATTTATTTATAACAATATATACTCACTCTGTCTTTAATTATATAAAATTATATAAAACTTCCAGCATAATATCAAATTATCACTAACAATAGAATTAATAAAAATCATTTAAATTTTTCCATTTTTTAAAAACCTTAGATTTTATTGCTAGGTGTGTATATAATCAAACTATTCTATCTATAGATACTTGAAATAATTCACTTCTGCTTATATTATCAACTCAATACATAGTAAAATTAATATTTTAAATGTACTTTATTGCTTTCAAATTTTAAGAATTATTTCAGTGTGTTTATTTGAAATACATTTATGAATTTAAATCTCTGAAATACGTATGCTCAAAGACTAGCTTCTACATATATATGTCTATACATATATATGAAAGATATAAATATCTAAAGAAGAGTTATGTGTACATATATACACCTTTCTTAGATAAATGATAGCATGCAATACACTTTATTTCTCATTATTTTTGTAGCTTCACAGTATTCCATCCTGTTGAAGGCATTTATTTAACCAGATAGATTTTTGAATCATTTCCAAAATCTGCCACACAAATAGTCTGTAACAAACACATTGTTATCCATTTTTTTATAGTTTTACCAGTTTACCTTCAGAATAGGCTCCTAGAAATGGGATTGCTTAGTTAAAGGGTAGAAATGCATATAATATTATGAGACATTATCAAATTTGCCTCCACAGAAGCCATTCTATTTTGCATTCCCATCAGCAATGTATGACAGTGACTATCTTCCATAACTTTGCTAATAGAATGTGCCATTAAACCACTAATTAATGTCTCTGCCTGAGAAAATTAGGCATAAGACATAGACAGACAATTTACTGAACAGGAAAACTAAAAAGAGAAATAAATCTTTAAGGAACTGATCAATAACAACAGAGAAAGGTAGGTTACTACTCCAAGACAGTATGTTTATAAATGTATCACATCAGCCAAAATTTAAAATTCTCATCATGACTGTGGCAAAGATGTGGAGACAGAACCTTGCTGCTATGTGTATAGACATGTTCTGTTCATTCGGAGAACTTTTGGCCTTACGTCATCAAGGAAAGATGCCTCTCATTTTAGACTCAAAAGGTCCATTTCTAGGCATATATTCTAAAAAATCTTTCTCATACATATAGAGAAGACATGTATAATAATATTTATTGCACCATTACAATAGAAAGAATTTTTTAATAATTACAATATTATCTGCTGGAAAACTGAAAATTGTAAAGTCATATGATTAAACATCATATTACAACATAGTGAATGAATTAGAATTTTAAGAATCAAATGGAAAAGTGACAAAATTCTAACCTTGCACAATATTTTTAAAAAGCAAAATATAGATTAATATTATAATAATATTTATATATATACATAATATTTATAATTAACATAACGTTTGATAGCTAGAATGTATATATTCTAAATGTAATGTACAGAGGTTATATATGGAAAAATGCATGTATATGTGTATGAGAATATATGGAAATCTATATTATATATTTCTGAAATTATGTAAGTATATAGAAGTATATAAATATTACATGCATGTATTAAATGCTAAAAATCAAACAGCACATACAGTAAATATAAAGACACATAGAATGATTAGCAAAATTTAATAGACATCTTTAGGGAGAGAAGGTAATATTCTCTTTAAAAACTCGAACATGTGATAAATTGCAAAATTTTATGCTTGGAAATGCGTATGCTACTGTTTGTTATACTATTCTCTATACTTTTTGTATGCTGGAAATATTCCATAATTGTTCAAATAAACCTATAAACATACCCACATACATAATTCTATAACCATTAAGTAGATATTGAGTATTCATTAATTTCAAGGCTTTTTATCATCCCGAGAAATTGGGAAGTATTTTGAAAGTTTGAAAAAACTTTTTTCCAACATTAAAAGACTTTTAGTCAACAGAATTAAATTGAACTGAACCCTCAGTTATTCGAAAATGATTTGGCTTGTCTTGAAATTTAAAATGTTGTCATAAATAGAGGGAGAGGTGTGTGGGTGTGTGTGTTTTGTAAAAATTTTATCTTCTTGGGTCAATTCCAGAGTCACTCAAATTTGTGTTAATCTTTACATCTACCTCTCCAGGACAATACAATGTTGAGAATTTAGTTTCAGAATGAGACCGCTCCAGGCACTGCCAGATTCTCAATTATCAGACAGATTCAATTATCTTCACCTATGTTTTACTTATTAAAGTAGTAAGTGAACTAATGCATTTGAGAAAGGAAAGAATTTTGACAACATTTTAAAGCAACAGAATTCACTTGTTAAATGTAATTATTAGAAAATGCAATTAACCAGAACAAATTCTGGTTAATCAGGGTGTTATTATAAAAGTGTTAAATTCCATTATGTCTAAGTTCATTATAAAATGTACTTTATAAAATGTAGACCATAAGTTTGAGGGTAAAATTTCTTACAGAATGAAGTAAAGATGAATAATAATAGCATAAATTTAAAGTGCTTAATTATATAATGCAGCAAGACATTCAGAGAAGGGATATTTCTGTGAGAATTAGAAGACTATGGGAAATTTTGTGAGGGAATTTTACATTCTCAGTATTACAAGGGCTTTGATAAGTCCAGTTAATTGGTTTTGAATTCTTGCTGTGAATAAGCATTATCTTATATTGATTTGTTGCTAGTTGATAGGAAATACAGATTTTTAGGTAACTTTACGTGGTGGTGCAGTCAGTTAAGCATCTAGCTCTTGGTTTCCACTCAATTCATGATCTCAGGGTTCTGGAATGGAGCCCCATGCTGAGCCTCATGTTCAGCCCTGCCTGGGTTCTGCACTTTGCATGGAGTCTGCTTGGGATTCTCTCTCTCCCTCTCCCTCTGACCCTCTCCCGGCACTCTTTCTCTTTCTCAAATAAATAAATAAATCTTTTTTTTAAAAAGTTAGGATTCTTTCAGAAGAAATTGCAAATGTTGAACTGAAATTACAAATTATTTACTGATAAAATTAAATTCAAGGTAATGGAAAAGTGCCATATTATAATAAATACATAGTCTGGACATATACTGGTAGGAATTAAAATCCGATTTGCTTGAGACAAGCGAGATGTTGCTAAGATTATACGAATAATGTAATTTAGTGCATCAAGAAATCAAAAATCATTGCCATTAGCTTTAATTATAGATTCAATGCAGATTTCTTAGCATAGTCAAGGCCTATTGGAGAAGGAAAGGTTGAGATTTTTCAAACTTGTTTTATGTCACTTTAGGGTAGAAGTTACTGCCTTGAAATATTCTAAAAACTTAACAAAACAACTAACAGATGCCAAATAATATTTGAATATTTTAAAGTATGATTAACATTCCAATAACGCAATACATTCTGAGGCACCTACAAAAGTATAAACTCCTACAGGGAAATAGTTTCCATTGAAAAATGGGCTTATATTTTAGCTTCTTCCCTATTACACTGAATGTGTATATCAATGATTCTAACATTTTCCCACTCTCTTTTTGGAAACTCTGATCTGCCTTTGAAGCCCACTTGAGGGCAAACTTGTTCCTTTTCTTACCTGTGCACACTGAAAAAAAAAAAATCATTATAAGTTTGAGTTAGTTTATACTGAGATGTATCATCTTTTTTTTTTTTTTTAAGATTTTATTTATTTATTTCACAGATCACAAGTAGGCAGAGAGACACAGAGAGAGAGAGGAGGAAGCAGGCTCCTCGCTGAGCAGAGAGCCCGATGCGGGGTTCGATTCCAGGACCCCGGGATCATGACCTGAGCCGAAGGCAGAGGCTTTAACACACTGAGCCACCCAGGAGCCCCTGCATCACCTTTGGATGTGGATTAATCTCTCATTAAGAAGATCAATCACTTTCAGAACCAGAAAGAGTTAAGCCTCTGTTAAATTAGATACATCATTCACTTAGTAATATCTAGCACCTCTGAATTAAAATAATGCATTTTTACCCCAGGCTTGAATGAAATATATCACCTATTAAATATATAAATGTTAAATAAAATCAAATGTATGTTAAATAAATGTTTCAATAAATGAAACTTATTGTGAAATATTAACACTTTAACAATTTGTAATTTTAGGTCTCTTAAGGAAAATATGTTGATTCATAAATAGTCTACTTGAGGTTTGTTTATTTGCTTATTTATTAACAATGGCAAATAGTACTGCAACTTATTATTTCTCAACGATATGGGAGCAATGAGTCCTGGTTGTTTTCCCTCTGACAAATAGGAAATCCACATAAATGGGTTCGACAGGTAAGAACATAATTTCTTTTAATATCCTTTTCTTTTTTTTAAGATGTTATTTATTTGAGACAGAGTGATTGTGAAAGAAAGAGCACGAGCAGTGGGGAGGGCAGAGGCAGAGGGAGAAACAGACTCTCTGCTGAGCAGGGATCCCAGTGCAGGACTGGATCCCAGGACCCTGAGATCATGACCTGAGCTGAAGGCAGATGCTTAACCGACAGCCCTCCAGGGAGCCCTTCTTTTAATATCCTAATTGAAGACCTTTTATATATAAGATATTGCCTTCCATATTCTTTATCTGTAAATAACATTTATAGTTACAGGGAACATTTGTTGTTTCCTCTTAGTTTTTTTGGCTTAATCAACAAAACAATTTCACATTTATATTTTTAGCAACTCTTTCATCTATACTTTTTTCTGAATTTTTTGCTGAGGCACAGATTCCTCTTTCCATGGTCATGGAAATATGCGTTAAATCCAGTACCTCACAAAACAGTTGTACTTTCTTGGATTAAATAATGCAAAATCAGAGTATGCAAAATGTGTTTAATAATTAGAGAGTTGATATCTTTGGGTGCTGGTAGAGTTGCTCTCATGTTAGAGATTCCATTAAACATGTGAACAAACATGGTTCTATCAACTAATCACTAGATACTTAGTGTTTTCCGTGGAGATCTATATTTTAGGCAACAATCTGTGATTTTATGATGAAAAGTATCAAATAGAGCTGGGAGTTGGGAAGATCAGGCACAGTTTTGTGGAATAAATATATCTTACTTTAAGATCTGTAAAATGAATAGCCATTGGCTAAGCAGCAAGTGGGAAAGGATATTTCCAGGCCTGGGCAATGGCCTGAGAAAAAGGCAGGGCAGGAGTAGGGCAGTTCTATCTATTTTGGAATTGCGTCATGATGCTACTTTAATTGCTTTGGAAGCCAGAGTTGCTGGTAGAAAGAATAGGGTCAACTTAATAAACTTAAACTTATGTAGAATTATTTGATGTTTAATTTCTAACTGATGACTCCTCATTTTTTTCTCTCCATGACAACAAAAACTGTTAACTAGGATTGCAACCATTAGTATCATTGCTAACTGCCTGTTACAACTCTGCTTTAGCTTTTAGTCTAAGGATTCATTTGATCTTCGCAACAACCTATTGTGTAGGTATTATTCACCTCAGTGTATGATTGAAAGAATTGTGACTCAAAGAGCTGAAGTAACCTCACTGAAATATTAAGCTCATGAATGAAAGAGCAGGATGGGAATCCAAGACTGTCTAGCTACCACAAAATTGTGTCTCTGTTAAGGTAAAATCACTGTTCTTATTCATGTAGGTAGGAAGAGAGTTTGATATTAGGAAACCAACTCACTCTGCTCTCAAGGGCATCTGAAAAAGTAAACCCAATCCAGAATTGGTATGCCATAAGGAATAGCAAGCATTCTTTCCTTTACCAAGTTTTCTGATTATAGAAATCGTACATACCAGGACCATTTTATTATTATTTTTTTTAAAGATTTATTTATTTATTTGAGAGAGAGAGTGTGAGTGCGGAAAGGGGTAGAGGGAGAGGGAGAGAGAGAGAGAGAGAGAGAGGCTCTGAAACAGACTTCGCGCTGAGCACAGAGATCTCACGACAGTGAGCTCACAATCTGAGCCAGAAACCACGAGTCCAGTGCTCAGCTGACGGAGCCATCCAGGTGCCCCGGTGAGAACATTGTCAGTGATGGAATATATGTTTTGTAAATGTCTGTCAGTGTGCATGTGTATGAACATGTTACAGACCGAGGTCCCGTTAATGAATAATCAGTTCATGAGCAAGGGTTTACAATACAGGAATAGTCCCAAAGTTTCAATTTGAAATTCATGTGCATATACAGATAACATGATAATTAGTAACCGTTCTTCACCTTCTTTAGGGGCATTAAAACAAAAACGAGGTTTTAGCAACGTCAAAACAACCTAGACATTGGAACTTAGATGAACCTCAGAGAAAAATGATTTACTTAAATTCCTTTGCAGCTAGAAATCTCTGCTTAGCATGTTAAAAATGCGGACCATGTCAGGGAAGTGGCAAAATGCCTTGTTATAGCACAACGGATCTCAGAAGTCTGGGTTGACTGGGGCAAGGCATGTCTTAGAAACTTGTTCAGTTTCTCTCCTGTGCAACACCATTAAATTTAATTACAAAGAAAAACTTATTTTTGTTATACAAATAATATCCCCTCGTAGCCTAATTTAAACTAATTGCCTACACAGTTTTCATTCCAAGGGGAAAAACGAAACTGAAATAAGTGCTGACTTGTTGAAAATGTCTTTAATTATATTAACGCATTGAATTCTGCTTTGACCTTTCTTCAAAAGTTACTTTTAAAATCAGAAATGGTGTGAAGTGTGGCATGCCAGCAATTTGTAAGTTTCACTCCTGCCATGACCTAGTTTACCCCGTCATTTTTCCTTCTAACATAGAAAATATCTTTTTGCAGAAAAAGCTCTAAGCGTCTACTATGGGACATGAAGACCTGTGTTATTTTTTCCCCCTCATTTTCAATTCTTGTAACATTGTTTTTCAGAAGGAGAAAAACCTATCTGTGAATCTGGGGGTGAAAGAAGAACCCGTTTCTGGCCTTGGGGATGGAGGGCTTTTTGCATACAAGCCTGCCTAGGGACTAGACAGTGTGGCATGCACCTTTCATGGAACTCTGTGCAGTATCAACCCTGGAACAAAGGCCTGGCCCCCTGATTTCTCTCACAGCATGGAAGAAATAAGATTTTTAATTGGATTCACTGATGGCCTCACCGGAGCCATATCCTAGCGGTTATAGGGAGGTAACTTTTAAACGACATCAATCAAGCTGGCTACAGGGCATCACACCCCATCATTAACTCAGATCTTGAGAACTGGCTAGAGGAAGGGCTCCTGACACACCAGCAACTGGGAGAAAACAAAGGTACCCACACCAACAGATTGTCAGCCTTTCCCTGTGTGCTGCCTTCTCGATCCCTTTAACTCTGGGTAGGGAAAGGGAAAATCTTCAGAATTTTTGTTTCTCTAGTTCTGTGATAGACATATACATAGATGGTGGAAATTTTAGAAGACTATGAAAGGTCTCTGATAATGATTTGTGAGTTCTATTTGACCATGTGCCTCACAAGCCTTCTTTGAAAAAGTCAGGTGAGGTTTTAAAGTTTGTTTCGTCAAGACCCATGCAGTTCAGAGCTGTTTAAGACTGTGTTCTCACAAGCCTCCTTTTGTAATCTGCTTTCTGAAAGACAAAAAAACTTTATGTGTAACAGAGATGAGATGTGAAATTTAGTTATAAGGAGATTCTTCAAGGTCGGCAATAATGACCTTTAGGGTAAGAAAATTCTTTGTTGTAGGATGATAGCTTTGTGTGTGGTATTTAGCATCAGCACTGGCCTCCACCCACTAGATGTCAATAGATCCTCCCAGCTGCCACAACCAAAAAAATTCCTCTCCAGACATTGCCAAATGCCCACCCCCACACTGCCCCCAGGGACAACTCTGTCCCCAGTTGAGAACTATGTAGATAGCTATAGTTCCATAAACCAAATTGCTTTTCTTCCATCTTTCAAACCACTTAGTTTTAACACGGGGAAGACCCAAGTCAGTTCTCCACACTATATGCTCTGTGTGGGGGAGACAGAGTGATTCAATTAAATAGAGTGAAGAATTACTCCTTGGTGGATTGTATATTAGGACAGGAAGACACCACACACAGAAAATGATCACGGGAAAGCAATAGAGTGTCATCTGAATAGTTGGCCTTCTCCCTGGATTTTACAAGCCGTTCACAAAGTTCTCCAGTGATAGTACACATTGATTTGACATCAAAAGGGAGCTATGAGACATCAGTCACCCATAGGTATTTTGGAACACTGCAGAGCTCAAATCACAGACAAATTATGGTGTCTAGATGAATGAGCACAATTGAACAGTTGGTTCCTTTCCACATTTGAAAATGTCACCTAAAGCACTGTGGGAGGAGAACACATTTGATATGGAGAGACATTTAACTCATAAAAATTCAATACAAAATACAAATTATATGTTTTTTTCAACATATTCTAGTATTACCTCATTATTTTTATGTTTGAAGAGGCAAATATAAAATATAGAGTCTAAATACAAAAATATGTCAACTGCTAAAAAACAAACAACAAAAAAAATTAAAAAGCCTATACTCTAAAGAGTCAATAGTATTGGCATCGGAACTAGGTTAACATACCACTGATTCTTTGAAAAATTTGTTTGAACATTTGCAATCTTTTTTTTTTTTTTAATGTTTTATTTATTTGACAGAGAGAAATCACAACTAGGCAGAGAGAGAGGAGGAAGCAGGCTCCCTGCAGAGCAGAGAGCCCAATGCAGGGCTCGATCCCAGGACTCTGGGATCATGGCCTGAGCCAAAGGCAGAGGCTTTAACCCACTGAGCCACCCAGGTGCCCTGAACCTTTGCAGTCTTTTAAAAGAAGCTTTGCTTTTTTTCAGTTAAGAAATGGGAGAATGTACTAGACCACCTGAACTTCCTTCTAGCTCTATAGTATTGTATTATTTTGCTTACTTTTAATGAGGCAGATGCTTTTCTGCTCTGTTATATTTTTGTATTAAATCCCACAATTTACTATCATGATAATATTTACTGGCAATTTCATAGTTCTTGTCATCATTGTCCAAAGGTAAAAAGACCAATGATAAGGACAATAGGTTTTTTTGCAAGCCAACTTTTACATTTTCCTCCTTCTCAGCCTTTATCTGGAAGCACATGATAATATTTTACAAGAAAATAAAGACAAAAAGTAAGAAGATACTCATCCTTGTATTACAATGTTCATAATTTCTCGTGGAAATTAGGCAAAGATAAATTTGTCATCCTACTGGGTTTCATTTTTAAAATAAAATTGCTATTTTTGTGTTTTATCTTTATTTATTTGTTTGGTCATAAGAGCCAAGATTTGTATTTAATGATTTAATTTTTGATAAGAAAATTCATGACCATATCTGAGTACATAAGATCCTTGACCAAGGCCTAATCCCAGCATATTCCTGAAACTGAGACCCAGAAAATGAGTTATTTCTGACTCACAACAGCCTCATTATGAATTTGGTCTAATAAAAAATGATCACAGGTATGACAGTAATTCATTGGATTATTATTCCCTTAAATTTTAATTTTGTAGAAAATTTGGCAGGAGAGTATGGTCATGTGGTGTTAAACACTTCAATTTTGACAATGGCTGTCAACTTGGTTTTTTGGCTGTGTGATACAAATGTTCTATTACAGAGAATAAGCTTTTCTGAAAATTAAGAGGAAGGTAATGTTCACAAAATTTCTGATAGCTCTCCAGAATTATATAATATTCACAGATATTCACATAGGCAAAGTAACATAGCAAATGGTGGAACTGGGTTCCTTCAAGTGTCCTCTGCCAATTCCAAAGAGCTCAGACAAGCTCTAAAGATGAGAAAGTGCTTAGATCAGCAGAAACATTTGAGTTGTCATCAGCCTGTCAATAACGTGCCAGCTAAAATGTTGTTCCTTGTATCATGGTGCTTCTTGCTATTGTTGTAGATAATATCACTCCATGCAAAATAGAAAATAGTTTCTAATCATCAATATATGTATACTCCCCAGAATGAGTTATGCACATTATCTAATTTATCATGTAAAGTAAATATTTTGCCTATAATGCAGATGAGAAAACTAAAGCTTAGTATGATTGAGACCTTTGCCAAAGGACTCACAGCTATTAATTGATTAATTAATGTTGTATTAATAAATTAATACAACAAACAGATATCATAACCACATTGTCTCCTTCCAAGACATATTGTAGACCATAATCTTCAAAAACAAACAATTTGAAAGATCTATACCCTCTATTTATCACTTGTTTAAACTAAACCCAGCTTTGCTCCTTTTATCCATCTATGTAGGAGATGGAAAGCTGAAGGGAAGAATCCTTATTACTGAATAGTGAAGACAATTGCCATAACTCTCCTTAGAATGCTCTTAGTAACACTGGTTGACCCAGGCAGGACAGTTTTTAAACCAGGGGTATTTTAAGAGTTATATACAAGTTCCCATCACCTTCTGAAGACCAACAGATTGTTTTTTCATAATGAAAATTTGCTCCAATGAACATTCTGTTAAAAGTCATAGTTCCAATTTTTTCAGAAATGGAAATGAAATTAATCTGGAATGTAATGTAATTGTTTTAGCAGGGGCAAGAGGAGGTGAGCATGCATATATCATTCCTGGTCACTTTCTGCTATACTTCTTCAATGATATTATATAGATTATTCCAGGTGCCTGGGTGGCACAGTTCGTTAAACATCTGACTCTTGGTTTCCATTCAGGTCATGATCTCATGTCCAGCCCTGGGCTCAGCATGGAGTCAGAGTCTCTCTGCTTCAGATTCTCTCTCTATCTCCCCCTGTCCCTCCTGCTCATGTTCTCTCTCTAAGATAAATGAATACAATCTTTAATAAAAAACATATTATTTACAACATTTGCTTGGGTCAATTGTTTAATGATTAATAAATGAATATATTTGGGATGCTTAAAGAATTTGAGAAGTGTCGAAAGGCTTGGGTAAGTGTGAGGTGTGGCTAAAAGCATGAGCTTTGAGGTTGGATTGATCTTGACCTGAATTCTGACCTGGACTTCATTTCTGTAAACAGAGGTAAAATATATAATTCCACAACATTAAAACTGCTTAGCTGAGTGCTTAAAAATAATAACATAATAATGACATTAGGTATTATGATAGGACAATTACAACGAACTCATTCTAATTTAGCTTTCTTCTCTTATCCTCATTTATAGCTACACTTCATAAAGGACATATTTCAGATTGTAACTTAAATGACAGAGACGGGAGAAGACTATTACTCTTTGTCAATATTTTGGCAATAGCCTCTTAACCATCCCTGTTCTTCCATACGATTATCCTTATGCAGTTTATTCTTAACTCAGCAGCCAAAAAGATCTTTATAAACAGAAATCAGATTACATAATTTTCCCATTATATATGTTATATCTTGTTATATATATTATAGCCTATAGGTATCCCAAATATCTCAGGATATATAATCTACATAATGGAATATGTATGAATTATATATATTATCCAAGATTATCCCTGAGAAGAAGGAGGAGGTGGAGGAGGAGGAAAAAAATAGGTAGATAGGTAGATGAATAGGTGATAGATAGATAGATAGATACATAGATACATAGATAGATAGATAGGCTATGAGGAATAGGCTAAAGCAATTATGGAGTCTGCAAAGTCTCATGATCTGCCATCCAGGAAAGCTGGTGATATAATTTAGTCTGAGTGTGAAGGCCTGAGAATGAGGTGAGCTGATGATGTAAATCTCAGTTCAAAGGCAGAAAAAGATAACATGAGATGTCCCAGTTCAAGCCGTGAGGTGGCAGAGGGAAGAGGCATGCCCCCTTCCTTTGCTTTTTGTCTCATTCAGAGCCTCAACAGATTGGACGATGCCCAGTCACAATGGGCAGCACAATCTATTTTACCAAGTCCACCAATTCAAATCCATCTGGGAACGCTCTCACAGATACACCTAGAAACAATGTTCAGTTTGACACCCTGTGGCCTGCTCAAATTGACACATAAAATTAACTGTCTTGCTCAGCTTCCTCTCAGTGGCCTGCTTTCTCTTCTCTGACTTGCCAGCCATACTCTCACCTCAGGGCGTTGGCAGTTACCTTCCCCTTTGCCTAGACACTTTGTCCCAGGTATTCTCATGACTCACAAATTTTGCAAATGTCACTTTCTTAATGACACCTACTCTCATTATATTATTTACAATTATAACCTAAGGCACCAATTTCCTTTGTTCCCTGGTCTTCTTGGTCCTCCAACTAAACAGTGTTTGATATCTTTTCCATAGCATTTATCATTATAACCCCTATCACCTCTAACATACTATACAGTTTTATTTATTTAATTTTGTTGTACTTCTATAAAAAACTATCTTCTTTTTTGGGCTCAGGTCAAAACCAGGAACTCTAAGATTGTGATGGAGTAGGATGAAGATTAGAGGTCACAGGTGGTCCTTCTCAAATAACAACACATCTTTCTGAACAAATTCAAACCATTGTAGTGAGGTCCTTAAAGAGACCCCACAGAACTCCTAGCCCTTTCTGCCACATGAGGACACGGGGTCGAGACAACCATCTTTGAGGAAACCAGCCCTTATCAGATACCAAATCGGTCGGCACCACAGTCTTATACTTCCAGGTCTCCAGAACTATGAGAAATAATTTTCTGTTGTATACCACCTGGTTTATGGTATGCTTGTTGTAACAGCCCAAATGAACTAAGAAACTTTTTTTAAGATTTTATTTATTTATTTGACAGACAGAGATCACAAGTAGGCAGAGAGGCAGGCAGAGAGAGAGGAGGAAGCAGGCTCCATGCTGAGCAGAGAGCCCGATGTGGGGCTTGATCCCAGGAACCTGAGATCATGACCTGAGCCGAAGGCAGAGGCTTTAACCTACTGGGCCACCCAGGGGCCCTGAAACAAATTTGTTTTAAGAAGAAAGCTTACAGTCACTCTACAAAAGAGGGAACAATCATACTTTTAGAGAAAAGTACCTATGGCATCCCAGATTGTATGCTCCTAATGGTTCACGCTATGCCTTATTCATCTTCTGTATTTAAAGGGTCTAACCAAGGGGCACCTGGGTGGCTTAGTGGGTTAAGCCTCTGCCTTCGGCTCAGGTCATGATCTCAGGGTCCTGGGATTGAGCCCCGAATCCGGCTTTCTGCTCAGCAGGGAGCCTGCTTCCCATCTCTCTCTCTCTGCCTGCCTCTCTGCCTACTTATGATCTCTATCACATAAATAAATAAAATCTTAAAAAAAAATAAAGAGTCTAACCCATTACACAGCACATAATGGTCCTATTAAATTAATACATGAAATGGATAAATAAATGTTCAATAGATCCTTAAAGGCTAGAGAACCACTTCTGATAATATTTTTATCCTTCAGGTCTATGCTTGGAACATGAATGGAGGCACATACATTCATACCCAGACAAACACATACAAATAAATGAATTAATCGTTTTTGTATTGTTACAAAGAGTTTTTTTTTTATTCATACATCTAAATACGAGTGTGTATGAAGTTGATACAACATTTCCATATCTAAGAATAGCGTGCCTAGCATAATAACCAGCTTTGACACTCTTGCAATAAGATTAAATCATTGTCAGGGAAAGATAATGGACACAGCATGGTTCTACAAAATCTTTGCCAAATAAACTGGACAGAATCCAACTAACTGATGAAATAATACTGCCAAGGAAATGAGTGAAACCTTCCAGCAAGCACAAGTCAGACCATTGGTTAATCACAGCCTCTTAGGGGATCAAGACTCTGGCCCTGAATACAGTGACCAAAATCTGAAAATTGTGTTAATCATTTACATCAATTATTCTTTTCTGAGAACCTCAGGCATTAGTTTAATGCATTTAAGGATTATCAGAAACTAGAAATTATCTCCATGTTTTATCAATATGGAACCCTCCTCCCAAAAAAAGAGTTGATAGTGTTATCATTATTAAAAGGAAATCAGTTTTCAGATTCCACTAAGAATTCTTTACTCTCATTAAACTTAGCCCATATATTCTATCGTAAATGTCCAATATCAAATAATAGCTACAGGTATATGACTCAATAGAATGGTCACTAAATTAGGGAATTGGGGGTTGGGTTTTGTTTACTTTGAAGACTGCCTAGGAAAGGAGTGAGGTAGATATGATTAACCTCCAGAAGCCCAGGAGCCATAATACCAATTATGTGGGTTATGTGTAACCTTGAGCAAGTGTCCAAGCCACAGTCTGTGTTATGATGATGAAAGGCACTAGATCTCGATATGGCCTCTGTGGAATTTGTCCTGTCTTAATGGCCAATTTGGTTGGTTGTGTAGAATCCAATAATCTGTATTGTTTGAAATGGACAGAAATACAGAAAGCCAAAGATTACCTATTTGTTGGCTAATCTGTTTCTTACAACACAATGAAAGTGACTCTGTATAATTCAGAAAGTATTTGAAGATCTTTTACCAGTTTAGAATGTTATGAAATGTGAATAATGGCAAAATAATTTTTAAGAACAATGCTTCTTCATTTTTAGATCCCCTCTTAATGATAACCTTTGACTTTTTCTCAAGCTCTTGAAACATTACCTGGAAATGATTCTTTTTCCATTCCCAATTCACAGCCCACTGCAATCAAGCTTTACCTGCAGGTTTCCACCGAGGCTGCCCCATCAAAAGTCACCTGAGGCATCCCAATTGTAAATCTAATGGTCTCCTTTCAGTTCTCATATCTGACCTTTCTGGAGTGTTTAAGGCTCTTGGTCATTTTCTTCTGTTTCAAACTATAGCTTTCCTTGAGTTCCATGGCACCAAGCTTTTTCTTTTTAATTTGGGATTATTTCTTTCTTATATTCTCTTCCAGCTTCTCTTTATCTACTACCCATTATATTTTGGCATTCCAGTTTTTATTCTGGAGATTCTTTTCCTCTCTGTGTGATTTCCATTACTCCTAAGACTTCAGTTCCTTGACGCAACATTTTGATGAGTTTCTAGTATACGTCACTAATGGTGCCTTTGAGCTCAAGGCCTTTATCAGTCCACTGAATATCTATATTCTGATAGTACCCATATAATTAAATTAAGATATTCAAAAATAGTTACTCTCACTCTAAATGTGTTTCTTAACTTTATTCCAAATTGGGTTTAAAAAAAGTATTACCCAGGTGCATAAACTGGAAACATTTTTTTCTTTTAATGTCTATGCTTATTTGCTTTTTGCATTTTGTTTTATTCCTATGATCCTACCTCATTTTAACTTCTCAATTATATTTGTCAGGTCCCAAGGTCTGTGGATTCTACCTTCTTTGGAGCTTCCTCTCCAGTTCCAGTCCTGTTCCTTATTTTATGTATTTACTTTTACTTTTATAAAATTGCAATTTTTCCACAAAGAGTCTCTGTGAGTTTGGTCTTGATTCCTTTAGTCAACTCTCCACAATCTCTAATCTTTCTAGAGTGAAAATCTGATTTTTGTGACACTCCTGGTCAAAACCTTACAACTGGTCTCTGACATTCAAATTATGTACAAACTCTTTATGCCAACTGAAGCTCCCAAAATTGGGTTCCTTAGCTTTTTCTATACTTATCCTCATATCATAAGATTTCCATTTCATTAAATTTCTCAGTATTCCAATGGATATAATTTATTTATTCATTAGTTCACCATATCTTTATTTTGTATATATGTATGTATGTATTTTTATAATTTACCCTGTGCCAGGCCATCTTGTGGTTGTTAGGTCCACAGAAATGATTGAAACATACATAACCCATGCCCTTTGTCATTCACTATTTAGCAAATATTTCCTGTGCCAAATAGCATGAAAAGATCCTTTGCCAGGGTTTGGGGTACAACCGGAAAAAAAGAGAAACAGCTCATGCTCTAACAGTGCTTTAGGTCTTTTGGGGAAGAAAAAAAAAATCATTTGCTTTTATAAATATAAAATGCAATAGGAATATGAAGAAAGATTATGTGATACAATGAGTACATAGAAATTTGACTTAACAAAGTCAGGGACAGGTACCTGAAGGAAGAAAACAAAACAAAACAAAACATAGTGCATTAGGTAGGGATTTGAAAGATAATCCAAAATGAATGACATATAGAATAGATTAAGGAGTACCCAGGCAGAGAAAACAACATTTCAAAAGCCTTTTCTGGAGGGATGATGTTTGGAAGAAAGGCTTGAAAGAAGATTGATGTTGGAATGCATGAGAGTGGGGTACAGTGGAACAACTCAATTGCAAAATGATGCTGGGGTAGTGGGACTTAGATCACACAATAACCCAAGGACCACGTTGAGGAATATTTCCATTTATGTATGTTTGTCTCTTCCCACTGCATTTTTTTCTTTTTTTTAAATTTTTTAAAGATTTTATTTATTTATTTGTCAGAAAGAGAGAGGACAAGCAGGGGGAGTGGCAGAGGGAGAGGGAGAATGGCTCCCCACCAAGCACAGAGTCCAATGTGGGACTCTATCCCAGGACTCTGGGATTATGACCATAGCCAGAGGCAGACACTTAACTGACTGAGCCACCCAGGTGTCCCTTTTTTCTTGTTCAGTCGTGGATGTATGAAGGCGTATGGCCAGATAGGGAATGGTGGTAGAGATAGAATCAGATTGTGTTTCAAAAGATCAGGCCAGCTGCATGTAAAGAATTGAATACAAAGCCACCGAGGGGACGTGCACGTATATGAGGTGGAAGCTATAACAGTATAACTGAAGGAATAACAGAAGCAGGCCCCACGATGGTTGTGGTATAGAAAT
Organism: Meles meles; assembly: GCF_922984935.1. Classification (NCBI taxonomy): domain Eukaryota; kingdom Metazoa; phylum Chordata; class Mammalia; order Carnivora; family Mustelidae; genus Meles; species Meles meles. Next base: position 149,922,486 of record NC_060066.1, on the reverse strand, counting down.
AAAGAGAACTAGACTCATTCAAAAGACAGCAATGGAATTTATGAATGAATTTATATAGGGAAATCACAAAGAGAGAGGAATCGACAATAAATCCAAGTTTTTTGCTTATGCAGTTGGTGTAGAGGTAACATTTATAAAGTAGTAAGAACTTGTAAATCGAGCTTAAGAAAGATAAAATGGGGAGCCTAAATAATTTTATTTGGGGCACATTTTGTTTGATTGACTTTGGAAAATTCGAGTGGAACAATTAATCAGGCAAGGGAGTACAGGGAAAGTGTCTGAATTAGAGAAAAAAACATTTGTGCAAAATATTCTTTTAAGTGACAAGCTAATGACATGAAATACATACATGTATATCTTTGAGAGAAGGGGGGGTATGTGCACCTGTGTGTGTGTGATTGAGAATATGCTAGTAGAAAAAAAAAACCCTAAAAACAAACAAAAAACTAAAGAACTATTAAAGTCATAGAATAAAGTGTTTAAAAATGTGAATAATTCTGAATGTTTCTAGGAGACCCAAGTATGATATTGGCTGCAATTAAGCATTTCAGCTTTATATTATGAAGTTGAAGTCCTTGGGAAGTGATAATGATAAAAACTAGATCAGAGTGTCCTCAAAGAATTTAAGTGTGAGTGAGCAGGGAAGAAAAAGAAAGAAATTCTATTTACAAACTGAAAAATAAATGAATGAAATGTTTCTGTAGACGACAAGTGTGAACAATATTGTTAGGTTTTGTAATTCACTTACTAGGAAAGGAATGAAGAATTGCAAGGATAGTCCCATCTATCACAAAACATAAATTAATATTTAACAAAACAGGCTTTATGGAAAAGTTATTAGTAGACATAATTGTATTGATTTAGAAAATGTGAAGCATCTGGGTGACTCAGTTGGTTAAGCATCTGCTTTTGGCTCAGGTCATGATCCCAAGGTTCTGGGATTGAGCTTTAAGTCAGGCTCCCCATAGGGAGTCTGCTTCTGCTTTTCCTTCTGACATTCCCCTTACTTGTGTTATCTCTTTGTGTCAAATAAATAAAATCTTAAGAAAGAAAGAGAGAGAAAGGAAGGAAAGAAGGAACGAATGAAGGAAGGAAGGAAGGAAGAAAATGTTTTGTTCATAGGGAAGGTAGAACAATTCCAAACTAATTTTCCCAAATAATGTACAAGTTTCTAATATAAAAGGTAAATGTGACTAATATAGGTGGGAAAATAAATCCACAGAGTTTGTTTTAATTCTTCTGTCTCGAAAATTAAGAATAATCTAAGGAAAATATCGGAAAGGTCTAAATAAGCACTGTCTAAAGGAAATAAAATGAGAGCCACTTATGTTATTTTTAAGTTTGTAAGGGCCACATGAAAGGAAGTAAAAAGAAAGAAGTAAAATTGATTTTATTTATTTATTTGGAAGAGAGAGAGAAAACACACACAAGCAGGAAACACAGCAGAGGGAGAGGGAGAAGCAGGCTCCACAATGAGCAGAAAGCCTGATGTGGGGCTTGATCCTAGGACCCCAGGATCATGAACTGAGCGAAAAGCAGATGGTTAACCAACTGAGCGACCCAGGCACCCCATAAAATTAGTTTTAATCATATGTTTTATTTGACCCAATATATCCCTTACATTATCATCTCAGCAAGTAATCACTATGATACATGCCATTTTGTTTCCCCTGCTGTCTTCCACTGTATCTATTTTTATGGGAGTGGAGGAAAAACTAATTGACAAAGGGAAGATGAAGAATGAATTAGAGATCTGCATGTTATCTAGAACTTTTTAATAAAGGCAGTAGAAGCTGGGACAAAGAAGTTGAGCCAGATGCTGAAGTTTTCATTTCATAAGTGAAGTCCCCTGGGCATTTGGTAGAGGACAAATAGAAGGATAAAGTGACATGATGTGAGCCTTGAAGGAGTAGCAGTTTTGTTTTTATATCTTAATAAGATGAAAGTTGCGAAAAGTCCTGGAGGCAATGACAAAAAGCAAAAAAGACACTGACCTCTCCTCCCAATTCTGTTTTAATTGAGGCATAGGAGAATAGACTCCCCTCAAGAGGGCAACAAGAGATACGACATGGACTAAGAGCCCAGTTTCAGCAAGGGTAGAAAATGGAAGAAACTTTCTGAAAAAAGATTGAGAATATGATGGGAATGCCAATCACAGAGTAAGAGTTGCAAAGGGCTAAATGGAAGTGAGAGAGGGAGAGATAGAGACAGAGAGACAGAAGAGTTGCCAAATTTGTTCAGCTGAAGGGATCAACAGTAAGAGGAGAGTTTAGGGGAACAAAAAGACAGCAAGGAAGGCTCACCTAATTGCCTTTGTCCATGCTTTTTCCTATTTCTTTATGTTCCCTGCCTTCCCTACTTGAATCTTCATTGTCATTTAAACAGACTTCTTTATTAGTCCTCCAGAACTGTCATTGCCATTATTTCTATTCACATTTCTCTCTGGATATCCAAGAGAGTAAGCTCACTGAGAACAAGGACTAGGTATTATTACCTTTTATTGCCCCAGCACCTACAGAGTGTCTGGGACTTAATAAGTGCTTTCTACTTGCCTTAAGAGTTGAAGTATCCTTTGACTATGTGCATCCATGCATAGAATATGATCCATAGTTTCAAGCGTTGCAAGTATCCCTCAAGAGCATTGTTTTAATTCCCTCCTCTCTAAAAGGGAAGGATTTGTCCAGAATGACCTCTAAGGTCCTCTGCAGCTAGAGACTTGATGACTTCTAAATGACTTCTCCTTTCTTTGTTTAAATGTTTCACCAGTGGCTTCATTTCCACTTTTTCTATTAAGATACCTAAGCTTGTTGTAGGAATTTTCAACACCGACCTCTTTTGGGGGAGCCTTTCGTGCCAAGTGCCTTACCATTTACTTTTATGTTAAACTTTCCAAAGTGCAAAGTTAACTTTTTTTTTTTTTTAGAATTTATTTTTATTTATTTGACACAGAGAGAGAGAGATCACAAGTAGGCAGAGAGGCAGGCAAAGAGAGAGGGGGGAAGCAGGCTCCCTGCCAAGCAGAGAGCCTGATGTGGGGCTCGATCCCAGGACCCTGAGACCATGACCCGAGCTGAGGGCAGAGGCTTAACCACTGAGCTACCCAGGTGCCCCACTTTTACAACAACTAAGTAAAGAAAAAAAAAAATACGACTATGAGTCGACCAGCTCTAAATAATGTTTAGATGCTCTATTTCTTAAAATGCAATCACTTATTTAATATTAGATTTTAACTTATTTGAGTCAGTCCTGAAATAGTTTAGCACTGTTGTCTTTTATAAGCAATAAGGTATGACAGAATCCTAAAATACATCGTAGCCGTAATAAATTATGTGTCTAGGAAATGGATTCAAGAACATTCCAACATAAATATTCACAAAACACTTTGGAAAGCCAGTTCGTTTATCCAAAGTTCTTAGATGTAATAATTACATTTTGTATTATAGGTTTATATATAAGTATTATTTTAAAATCATTCATCTGAAGATTAAATTTGAAGAGTCACTATAAACAACCTTCTTCCTGTTCAACAAAATTTTCCTATTCGGTGAATTTTTCGTTGCTCATTCTTTGAATCATGTTTCTGTTGACCCCTAAGTGTCTGCACTCCAAACACCATAGAAAGTATCTTGTTATGTTTGAAATACTTGTCTCATACATTTGATATAAAGTCGGTATTTTATAAAGCACTACTTGTAAATGCTTAGCACAGGTGGATACCCAAGTACACTCTCACAAAATGGAATTATTAATTAATGGATAAAAGAATAAAAAGAGTTTTAAGAACATAGACTAGAACCAAAGGAGATAATAAATTCAACTTGTGTTCTAATTAACTGACTGTTGATCAGATAGAATTAATACCTTCAACACAACAGTTAGTGAAAGAAGGTTGTTTTTTGTTTTTTTTTTTATTTGTTTGTTTTTGTTTTTTGTTTTGTTCTGTTTCACCCAAAGCAGCCTGCAGCTGCTTAAAATGTTGTTTCTTTCTTTCTTTTTTTTTTTTTAAACACTTGAATTTCCCAACCTTCTCTCTTAATTTGCTCTGAGTTATAGTATTTGGAGTTAGAGCAATTCTCATACAGACTAGTGGCCCAATGGTCACAGAGCATAACAAGGATTGCTAAAGTGTTGTCCAGGACTCCTGGGGCATATCAATGGTTTTTGAGTCCAGAAAGTTGGAGAGCTCCTGAATGGAGTAGGACCTATGTCAAAAGTCTCTTGTTTTCACCTATTAACTTGTCTATTCAGTGCTGAAGAGGAAGGAGTACATAAATAACATGGCCACAAATAATTTTCTTTTGTATCCCAGGTCCCTGAAATCTGCCATGCTTTCTGATTTACACCTTTTTCCACCCAATGGTCATTTTGCACCATTACTCATCTCTTTCCATTTGTAATTTCTTGGTATGACTATTGAAATCAGAAAGAGGGACATAAAGTATTAGCAGAAACATTTTTACTAACTATTTGGTTAATAAACACTACTTACAAAACAGGAATCTCTAGACACCATGGAAGGAACAAGTATAGAAATATCAATGTCATCAATTATGTGGACACTTCCAAAAGAATAAGACTGGGGGTGTCTGGGTGGCTCAGTCAGTTAAGCAGCTGGCTCTTGACTGAAGCTCTGGTCATGATGCTGGGAGGTCCTTGGAGGTCCTGAGATTGAGCCTTGCATCTGGTTTTGTGCTCAGTGGGGAGTCTGCTGGAGGACACTTTCTCTCTCTGTCCTTCCCCCACTGGCTCTCTCTGTGTGTCTATCTCTCTCTGAAATAAATAAATAAAGATTTAGGAAAAAAAAAGAATAAAAGTGATTTAAAGTTATCTTGATCACAATGAAAATTAATACAGCCTCATTAGATTAAATAAATGCAAACATAAAACATAGTGAAAAGACAGATTATTTTTATACACGTAAAGAAATCTTTCTTGGAGAAGTTCTAAACATACTTAAGGAGGGATATGACATAGAACGGCATAATTGCAAATCCAATCTGTGGGCAAGTTTTCAATCACCAAGGAGCAGCTGGAACAAGAAAATCACATGTTGTGATACAGATTATGTAACATGGAAAAGCTGAGAGCAGCAAATTCAGTTGCTTTCTCATTGAATCTTATGGTAGGTGGCTTGGGGTACACCATGCCAAATTTTCAGTCATCATTTCAATGAGCTGTTTTCACCAAATCTTCATTTAATAGGCTTCTTAGTGTCCTAGGGTTGCAGTAACAAATTACCATAAACTTGGTTTAAAATAACCGAAATTTATTTCTCCACAGTTTCAGAGGCCAGAAATTAGGAAATAAGGTGTTGCCAGGACCATATTGCCTCCAAAGGCTTTAAAGGGAAAATCTGTTCCTTGCTTCTTTTGGCTTCTTGTGTCTCTACACATCCTTTTGGTTTGTGGTCACAGGAGTTTGTGGCCAATCTCTGCCTCTAAGGTCACACATTTCATCCTCTTATCTTCCTCTATCTTATAAGGATAGACATAATTACATTTAGGGCCTATTTGGATAATCCAGACTCTTCTTCTCAAGAGCTTAATTTAAACATGTATTTTGCCATTTAAGGTAATATTTACAGTCCCATGGATTAAGATTTTGACATATCCTTCCTTGTTTTGGGAGCCACCATTTAGTCTACTACAATAGGCATTGCAAGTTCTATCGTTAATATAACCCAATTTCAGGATATTATGCCTTTCATGAAAAGAGGGGAAGTGAGATGAAAAAGTAAATAACTTGTTATATACTATGTCTCTTCACCTGAATACTTACAAGGGTAATGGGTTTAGTTTTTCCAGTTGTATCAGTCTCCAATTTGGTGGCTCTATCTTCTGGCTCTGTATTCAGAATTTCCAAAACAAAATAGCCTGTGATCTATTTTCCAGGAAAGCCAGAACTTATCCTAAAAATTGCTTTATCCTTGAAGTTATAAAACTCCCTTCTGTCAGAAAAATGGAAGGGCGAATAGGCAGCTCATATGAAAATGATGGCTTCATGTCACGTCTCAGTTTTCTTTTGGAGAGGATTCACAAGCCACCATTTTGCCCCAGGGAGAAATGTTGCCATTTTCACAGCAAAGTGTTTTTTTTTTGTTGTTGTTGTTGTTTTTTTTTTTTTTTTGTACAGCGAAATGACAGTTTTCTTCAACAGTAAAACTGAATTAAGTTCTGAGGAAAAAAATGCAGTAAAAATGTCAAACTCATAAAATATATCACGTTTTGAACATCTGCACATGTTTTTGACTGACCTGACCAAGAAAGAAAATGTCCTCCAGGTACTAGTGAATCAGGGACTTGGTGGTTGAAGGACAGGTGGGGGTGAGGATGACAGAATTGGGAAGAAGCAGGGAGAGACGATGTAAGCATAAGGGGGGAGCTTTCATCTAGATTACAGGTAAGGTCTCAAGGTATGGAGCTATTTCTGGATGAACGTAATTACACATCTTAATTGTGCAATATCATATTAAACAGTCCAAATGATCTATGCCAGTCTAGAATCAGAACGATGCAGCTCTAAACTAGAAAGGCTGATGTGTCTCAGAGGAAACGCTTCCTCCTTCCTTCCCCCCCATGCCTTTATTCATTGGTTCCTTCCTTCCTTCCATTCCTTCTCTAATGATTTCCCGCTGGTCTATCATGTGAACATAAGTGATATTTTTCAGAACAAGTGTCTTCTGTTAATTGTGACTTTAAAACTTAGCCACTCTGTCCTATTCCCTTACCTATTTATTAATTGAATGCTGACTGAATGTTCTCCCAGAGAAATGGCTGATCTTATTGAAAACAATAGTCACAGCCATTAAAGGTATGGAGGTGAAGGACGCAATGCATAAAAGTCAGACTCAGGGCCGTTTATATTATGTTGAAAGATTTCAAGCCACAAATATGTCCCCCTCTTAATTTTATAAGAAGAGCTAAACCATCAGTGTTTCTTCTGATCAATGGACCAAAACCAGAGAAATTCCACACCCTGCCCACCTTGCATGACTTGGGAAAAGGCAGGAATGAGATACTTCATAGCAATAACAATTTCATAACATGTGCAATACTTTATCACTTATAAAACTGTTTTCTAATGTTTATTTTTGTCAGTACAATAGCCATAGTAATATTTGGGGCCAGAATGGTTGTAAGATGCTGTCTGCTGATGCAAAACACTGGGCTCACTGCAGACTAGATAGATATCCATGTGAAGGACTGTGCTTTCATCTAAGCCAGGAAGGATTTCAGAAAGCCCAGGTATTGGCTCAATCATGTCACTTATTGTTTAACTCTATCCCCGAGCATCAGTTTCCTTCTCTGTGTATAAAATGGAAGCAGCAATGTCCCCAATAGTCAAACTATGGAAAGAGCCTAGACGTCCATCAACACATGAATGGATAAAGAAGATGTAGTGTGTATATAGATATATACAGTGAGATACTATGCAGCCATCAAAAATGAAATCTTGCTATTTTTTTTTTTTTTTTTTTTAAAGATTTTATTTATTTATTTGACAGAGATCACAAATAGGCAGGCAGAGAGAGAGGAGGAAGCAGGCTCCCTGCTGAGCAGAGAGCCCGATGTGGGGCTCGATCCCAGGACCCTGAGATCATGACCTGAGCCGAAGGCAGAGGTTTAAACCACTGAGCCACCCAGGCGCCCTGAAATCTTGCTATTTGTAATGACATGGATGGAACTAGAGGTTATTATGCTAAGCAAATTAAGTCGATCAGAGAAAGAGAATTATCACATAATCTCACTGATATGAGGAATTTGAGAGGCAGGGCAGAAGGTTGTGGGGGAAGAGAGGGAAAAATGAAACAAGATGGGACCCGGGAGGGTGACAAACCATAAGAGATTCTTAATCTCAGGAAACAAACTGAGGGTTGCTGGAGGAAGGAGGGGGAGGGATAGGGTAGCTGGGTGATGGACATTGGGGAGCATATGTGCTATGGTGAGTGCTGTGAATTTTGTTAAGACTGATGATTCACAGTCCTGTACCCCTGAGTCAAATAATACATTATATGTTAATTTAAAATTTTTTTTAAAAAGAAAGTAACCTGTAATTTCTGAGATTTTTTTCCAGCTCAGAGAAGTTCAAGTTCTAACAACCATCTCAACAAGTGTGTTGCCTGCCCTCTGTGTATAGGAAAACCTTATCTTGTCCCTTTAAATTCTCTTACCCTAGTTAATAAGAACAAACTTAGTTTTTGGTGTTGAGACTTGCTGCAATGTGACCCTAGGCCAAAAAGACTGCTTGGAATGAGAGGACAATTCTAGGGCTCTGAGTTGTCTTTTATTACTTAATTCAGTTGTTCATCAGGCAGAACACTACTGTCTTACCTTCCCCTTTTTGCTAGCCACCTTCCATTAAATGCATCATCTTGTTCTACCCTCTTAGTGGTATACCGCATTATAGCCAGCCAACTGATCAGATGAATAAATTTCATTTTCAACCATGACTAATGTGCAAGATATGATTGAAATAGAACTTACAGGGAACTGGAATTCTTCAAAGTTAATAACATAATTGCAACTTACAGCAAATTGAAGTCCATATGGTTTTCACATATCCTTGAGAAAATTCAGGTGTTTTTAGTTCATGAAGAGAGGAGCAGGGAGGGAGATTATATATATACATATATATGTATATATATATATATATACATACACATAATCACCTTCTGCCCAGACCTCTGCTAAGGCACATGGTTCTGGTTTCTCTCTCTCTCTCTCTCTCTCTCTCTCTCTCTATATATATATATATATATCCTCTAAAGGATCCAAGACAGATATCTTATATTATCACCTACCAGGATACTTTGAGATTGTGTGAAAGGGAACACATTCGTTCAAAGAAAGTATGCCATAAAGTACATGTACTCTCAGAATGGATATAGAGTCAGAATTTTTTTTAAAAAGGAGAAAATTATTAAGTTAAATTAAATAAATTCACAAGGTACTAATATTCTTTAAGGGATGATTTTTTTAATTGTTTAACAAAGAGTGAAGTTGAGGGGTATTAGGAAAGGAAGGTAAAGTTCTTTCTTTAAAAAAAATATGTTTGCTGTGTTTGTCCACTTTTAAATCTATTCATTCAAACCCTTTCTCTTGTTCATTCCCACAAATGAAAAAAATACATTAAAATTTTTTTAAAAATCAAATAAAGTTAGATGATTTTATGTGAAAAATATGTTGGAAGGAGACAATAAGGCCAATTTTTATGCTCTTTTTTTTTTCCATTTTATTTATTTTTTCAGGGTAACAGTATTCATTGTTTTTGCACAACATCCAGTGCTCCATGCAAAACGTGCCTTCCCCATTACCCACCACCTGTTCCCCCAACCTCCCACCCCTGACCCTTCAAAACCCTCAGGTTGTTTTTCAGAGTCCATAGTCTCTTATGGTGCTCTTTTGACTGTGCTGCTGCTGTCCATAGCATCTCTTTGGCCTCCCATCCGTCTTTGGTTTTTATTATATCTTGATCTATTGTTCAAGTCTTGACTTGTTTTGATGGGTAATGATAAAGTATGTTCAATTCGGGTATTTTTCAAACCATGATACCATTTTGAGGAAAGTGACAAAAGCTAGACTATTGACCATGTATCACTCAAGGTTTTCTGTTCTATTTGATCCTTTATTTAGGATAACTTAATTGCAGCCTGCATCCAGATTTACCAAGACTGATTAGTTGTAAACCCCAGTGAACTTTGTTATTCTCAAATAATATAGTAAGAATTCTCAAATTCTCAAATAATCTGAACATCAGGTTAAGTCACTTGTGTTCTAAACCGTGCTGGGTTGCAAAACCCTTTGGATTTGTCATCTTGTCTTTCCTGTCCTTTTCAGTGCTCCAGAAGGCTAACTACTTTGTAGATACTTTATCAAGCATATGACCTATGCCCCTACCTCTTCCTCCAATTGGTATCAGGCAGTAAAATGTCCAGGCAAGTGGTAGGAAAATAGAGAGAGAACATTCCAGATATTTATCCTTCTCTGTGCCTCCATAAATGCTAGTTGTGCTGTCTTCCTACAGGCAACATTCCTGAGGTGCAGTTCTTTTTTTTTTTTTTTTTTTTCTCTCTTCACTCTTAATATTTACTGAGAATCAGAAGCACCTCTTTGTCTTTCTCTGGCCTGGACAGACCCTGTGATGCTAACAGCTTGCTGGTTGTCTTTAGGTCAGTTACTTGTGGAATGGACTCTGAGAGGGATATTTCTGTTGAGGAGCTTTACTGGGAAGCATGCTCAGGAGAAACAGCTGCTGAGATGGAAGGAAGCAGGAATGGACAAAGAGACAGGTCATCGTCTGATGCAGTGACAGCAGTCACTTCAGATCTGAAGCTGGCTTCTCATGGTGGGCAGCTTGGGACTTTGCATTCCCTGAGGACCCATCAGTGTAGAGAAGGGGCATAAGCTTGGATGGGACAAGCTTCTGTGGAAGAGGACAGTTTTGGTGAGATTCAGCCAAGCACTTTTCATGGGGGTGTGGGGTGAGGAGTGGATTATCGTCAAGGAGAGAGGAGGGCAACACACAACTGTACCCACTACACTAGTCTTCTTCAGCTCTGGTTGGGTCCTTTAACCTTGCTCAAATCACTGTAAGTGATCCCTTTGTTATGTCACCTTGGTGAAACCTCTTGAGGAAGCATCTGCTTTAGTCCATATTCCTGACTGATGAAGTATTGAAAGCTAGATAGAGTAGTTGACATGTATTACTTACCTACAGTGTGTATTATCTGCAGGAAGTTCAAGTTTCTTTAAAAGTTTCCTGGGCAGTTCTTGATATTTCCACTTTGAAATCCTGCCTCTACCACTTACTTCCCATTTACCTTGGGATAGTGGCAGGTTATTTATAATATCTGTTCTTTGGCTTCTATCTGTGAAAATACAGACAATGATAGCACCTATCTCAGAGGACTGCATTGAGGATTGCACATAATACTCAAGGGATTAGAAGTATATTGGGCACACAGAAACCATCAAATAAAGGTAAACTTACTATTACTTACAGTTTTTATTCAATCTCCTTAGAGTTGTTCCCATTAGACACTTTAACTGTAAGTCCTGGATTTAGTATTATACCTAATTGCTATGAAGTTTAAATTGTTGAAATCCTTCAGAAATCCATTTTCCTGGAAAGTTCTAGTGCAGTTTATTTGTACCTCTGCCTCTTTAATGTAATTGAATGTCTAATCCCGCCCCCCTTAAAGTTCATGAACTGGGAAATGTTTTCCAGAAATATATGTTTACTTGTAGGTAATTTAAAATATTTCATTTCAGAGCTTTTGGCTTTAAATAGAAACTTCTGAACATTTAAAAATATCCATTAGGATCTCAAATACTGTGTTGTACTTGCTTATTGTGTGGTAGTGGTTGACATTTTTAATGTTATTTTTCACCTGATTGATTTGGATATTGCTTTACTCTGTTGTTGTGTTTATTGTTTTCTGCTAATTTAAGCCATTTCTTTACTACTTTATCCAACCAGTAGGTAATAGGCTAAGATAGCACACTGCTACTAGTGTCTGCTCAAGGCTTAAACTTAACAAATTTGATTTGACTTTTTCCATGTATACATTTGAAGCAAACTTAGCAAAAGTAAAGTCCCTTGTTTTTACCCATGTTTTCTGCATTTGGCAAGCAAAGTAACATTTTCCTTCTGATTGTAGCAAATGTGAAAATTATGTTTACAGGAATCTAGAAATTTGGACCACAAAGGGAACATAATTTTCGATTTGAAAAAATCCAGATGAATCTATTTCTGCTTTTCACTTATCATTCAATGGATTTGAACCTCTCAAAGGTGGCAACTCATTTTTTAAGGTGCCAGTTCTGCTTTATTATTGAAGGCATCTTGATTATTTTATCTTTACTACACTTTCAAAAAATGTAAATTGGGAGTTAATATTTTACTGTATTAACTTAACTGTTGGTAAATGGGAAAAAAAATCCCAATCATGACATTTCTCTGGCTATCAAATTTTCTGAAGAGAAAAGATATTTTTCATGGATGTGCCAAATAGCTCTCATTAAGCTTAATGGTTACTAAGAACATTATGCTTAGACACTGGAAAGATAATACAAGGACATTAGGTTCAGAATGGATTTTAGGCCTATTACAAACAACTCTGTGCAGAAGAGTTATATGTAACACATAAAACCGACTTAAAGACTTTGGAGTAGGTCATAAAGCATTCACAAATGATGTCAGATATATATATGCAGATTGAAGACCATAAATGCTCAGATCAACAACACAGTGGCAAAAACTTTGGGAAAGAAAATTAAGCTCTAACTTTATGTGTGGCTTTTTGTAACCACGGAGGTACAGATTTTATTTTCATCATATATACACCTTATGAATTATTTATTATTCTAATAAAATAACATCATTTTACAATTAAAAAATCAGAGACAATTTCATAGGATTAAGATGTTGCTCTTTAGATTGCATTTGGTTTTCATGAGCATTCTGATTTAGATTTGAATATTAGCTAGCCAACTGGGGCCTGACAAATACAGAAATATATTTAGTTCATCATTTCATGTGGAGTTGATTCAAATTTTGGCTTCTGTGTAAGTGTACATATGAATTAGAACTTCTAACTCGAAGACCGATAAGTGTGGCAAAGTGAAAAATAAAAGTACGTTGATTTACACCTGTTGGGGAAACTACAAACACACACACACAATTTGTTAACCTAAAAGCAAGGGACAGCCAGAAGTCTCCATGCCATCCTATTGTTCTAGATAGCTAAGATTCAGATCCTCCTGAAGAGTTTTCCATAGTGTGCCTGGAATTACGTGGTCATATCCCTGCTGGTGATCCGAGTTTATATAAAATTGGGCCTCTGTTTTTTCTAATAATGCTCTCTTTTACTCATTATGTTTGCATCCTTTGGAAAATAGCTTTTCAATCAATTTCTTTATTCTTCCCTTTTGTTGTCTATGTCTTCAGATGTAGAATCTATAAAATGACAATTTAAAACCCAAGCTATTGTTATGAGTGACCAGTGTGTCATTTGTTCAAATGGGATAACTGGTATAGATTAATGATATATATTTGCAAACAGGAAGTCATAGAAATGAATATACTGTGTATATTTTCCATATTTTGAAGTATTTTCATATTAATGAAAGAATAGTAGATCCATCAAGGGTTGTCTCCCTGACCTCAACCTGTCTGGGAGTCCTGACCTCAGACCATTGATCTAGGCTATGGAAGGGGGTGGCAGGTGAGAAGAAAAGACTGATTTATTTAAACATTCAAATCCATTCAGTGAAACAAATGCTAGAAGAATGACAATTAAGGGCATTTTATTTAATTATTATTTGCTACATGTCTACAAAATACTTAGCACAAAAGCAGGTGCTATCCACACTGTAAACGTCTTTCTTAATACAAAAATAAATACTCAGTGATACGTGCTTTAAATGCATATGAGCCTGGATATAGTTTTCGTTGTATTTCTTATGAAAAATCACAAAATTTCAATAGATGTTTATAACAATATTGCTAGTAAATTTACCATCCAAACACAGATCTTTATAATTCAGGATTCATGCATTTACTCCGGAATCATTTGTTTTGATTTGCCTGATTCCACAGCTTACACAAGTATCTCCTCCATTTCTGAATATCCACTGAATGAAAGGCAATTGAACCCATGGATATGCTCATTTATGGGATTGTATCTGGTGAGCAGGAATTGGAATACTACTGTGTTACAAGCCAAATCTGCTCCACTACTTGTTTTTGCAAATAAGTTATATTGGAACAGAGTCATACCCATTTACTTTCATTTTGTCTATGTTCCTTCGCACTACCATGGCAATGATGAGTAGTTACAACAGAAGACATATAACCCTCAGCAACAAAACTATTTTGATCTGGCCCCTATTTAGAGGACTATTCCTTTCATTGGGAGAAGGCAAATTTTAATCCATCAACATCTGAAGGCAAAACACACACACACACACACACACACACACACACACACACACACACATCTATACACATACATTTAATGTCTGACCCTGGCATGCTGAATTTGCAGGATCCATAATATTTCTGAAAACAAACAAACAAACAAACAGAAAGAGTGGTGCAGCGTAGAAAGATCTCAAGGACAGATGTGATTTAGAAAATGAGAAGTCTACCCATCTTAAAGATACTCAAAAGGGAGTGTTGTTTTTAAGGTCTCGGTGAAATGTCCTGCATAAATATGGACACTTGGAATTTTTGCTTTGACTTTTAACCTAGCTTTTTGTTAATTCATTAAATTCATTTTGATTATCCATTTTCACTTCCATGTAAACTTTATTTCTTTTTTCACATAAACTTTATTTCTCACTAGATGAATATTGGCATATATCTTCACTTGCTGATTTATTTTTGTTGTGTTAATTCACAAAACTGTTCTCCTACTTGCCCATATATATTTGTAAAAGCAAGACTTTGCAGCTTTGCATCATGATACAGTTTCTGGCTGTAAATCTCCTTGTCATCTCAAAGAACAGGACAGCAGGTACCTTAGGGCAAACAGAACCCAATAGTAGTACAAAATGGTTCGTATGATGTGGCAGAGGATGGCTATGCCCAGTCCCTCCTAAACATCTGCTTCAATGAGAATGACCATTAATCTTTTATGTCCTCCCTCCCCTACTTATTCTCTATCCTTTAGGGCAGTGGTAATCTAAGGGGAATCAAATTTCTGAGTTTTCACAGAGCAGTAAATTATTTTGTACACATCTTATAGGCAGGCGGTCCATCAATATTCACAGTATATATGGCACACAGAATACAATTCTAGAAGCTCTAGAGTACTTAAAAAAATTCTGAATTTATAATTCCTGCCCTGGAGGAGATTACAATCTAAATGTGCTTTAGAAAAAAAAAAAAAGCTCATTTTAAGAAGAAGGAGAAAGTTGGACAACTTTGTTTTTGTAAAAGTTGTGTAATTGGTTTGCAGGTACTCAAGCTTTATTAGTCCAGAAATCAATAATTAATGAGAAACTCAATTTAGGGGAAAAAAAACAAACTGTTAACAAGAAAGAGCTTATGTCATTAAGAAGTAGAGCTTTTATTTCCTGTCATTGTAAATCTGGAATTCCATAAATTGATAAAGGCAACAATAACAGATTTAAGCCTTTTTGGAAATCACTGTTAAACTCTCGCAGGGAGTGATGAAAGAATTGGGGTATTCATGCCTTGTGTCTCTGGTCCAGAATAAAGCTTGAATTGTTACTAATGCTAGTGTGCTATATTAAGTGTAATTGAAGTACAGAAGGCAGAGATGTTGGAAAGAGTCTCTTAAAATAATCTATAGTTCCTCCTAGGCTTTTCTAAATTGAAAACAACATGGTTACCACTACATATTTTCCACAAGTATTAAGGTTTTATCTTTCAGAAAATGAGATAACGGTTTGATGCTCATAAATCAAGAGGCATCTGCTTTAAAAAAAAATTATGATGTCTTGGTGAGGGAGCATAAAGGTACCAAGCATTCCATCTGGAATTACAGACTGGCTATGGCTCATACATTATCGTGGCATTTCAATTCCATATCTGAACATGGCTAATGCCATCCCTCACAGTGTGTTTGTTACCCTCCTGAGAGAGACCTCTGTTTGGCTGTTTCCACTGAGAGCCACTCGACACACAGACTATCACTGTTGGTGTTGCCTTCACCTTTCCAACTGGACACTGGGAACAGGACTTAGCTCCATCTGCTGATCCCCACAGGCCACATATGATATGTGGAAAACAAGGACCATTGAAATATTCCGCCATGAATAAGAGTTTTAGTTTAGTTTTCCCAAACATAGCTCTTCATTGTCTCTCTTGCTTTACTTTGACCATTCTGGCCTTTTCAAGCTTGAACCAGCCACCGGGTCACAGAGCCCCTCCACCCCAGAAAACGTGTGTGGCTTGGCATGGGGTCATCTTGAGATCTCTTCTCCACTTGAGATAAAGACACTTCTCACTCCCACTGGTGGCAAGAAAATGAAGGAGCTCAGAGAATACTTTCTATAACTAACTGAATAAGAATGCACCATCAATTATAGTCTGGTGACTTAGTTGAAACTTTAATTGCTTTAACACTCGGGTTCACATGCATATTATGATTGTTTAGTATCACCGGAGGATGTCATTATTAAAGTTACGCTGAAGAGCTGGCCTTATGGGCATGTGGCCTGTGCAACCCACCAAGGCCTCATGCTCAGATGGGGTCTATGCTTAGCTCAGTGTCCTTCTACTTCGGTCCTTAGCAACTTTATCTTTGACCCTGTGTTTTGTTAGTGAAACCTGAAGGGACAAGAGACTTATGCAAATGGGAGTTCACCATTCCTAGCCTCTCCACTGTTTACAGCATTCACAATGCCCCCCATCCCTAAACCCAGAATACTGGTGAACCCTCAGTCCATGGGAGAACAGACAAACTCAAAGCCAGTACAAGGTAAGTTTAAACGCATGACTTAGAAAGCAGGGACACAGAGCCTTGAGAGGTCACACTTTCTATTCAAACTAAAATATGCTTAAAACACAAGAAGAGAATTGTGGCCAAAAAAATACAAATGTTAAAACATCCTATCATACAGTTTCTGGCTCACATTACATCATCTGTTACTCAACTATGGTTGCACTGAAAATGATGACAAGAAGAGAAAAGGAATAACAGGAAAACTCATAGTTCCTTTCCCTGTCAGACTTTCCTTACTCAGTCCCCAGCAGGTAGAAAATATTGGTAGGATGTACACGTATCTGCCAGTGAAATAAGGTTGGGTTAATGTTATGCAGTGTTTCCACTGTTCTGGTAGTAAAGAAATAAACGGGTGTGCACAAACTCTAAAATAGAAATTATGAAATTTTGGTGATCTAAAGAAAATCAACTGCTCTTTTTTTTTTTTTTAAGATTTATTTATCTGAGAGAGAGCGAGAACAAGTGGGGCAAGGAACAGAGGGAGAAGGAGAAGCGACAACACTGATCAGGGAGCACTATGTGGGACTTGATCTCAGGATTCTAGATCATGACCTGAGCCGAAGGCAAAGGCTTAACGGACTGAGCCACCCAGGCGCCCCAAAAATCAACTGCTCTTATACTTGCATTTAAAACTGGGATTGTGTAGTATAATGAAGAATGGGACAATGCAGGCTAATAAATTAAAATTTTTACTTTCTCTACTTAGAATGACTTTAAATAATAAAAAAAAAATTACCCTGGCAAATTGAGAGAAGGAATTTTCAAGAAAAGAGACAGCTTTGTATTCCTGAACCACAAACAGCACATTTCCAGCTTTTTGAACAAGGGCTCGACATTTTCATCTAGCAATAGGCTCTAGCAAAACAAATTATGTAGCTGACACTGTTAAACACCTATTCAAAAATTCAAGATAAAAACAAAATAAGAAAAAAAAAATCAAATGATCCTTGTTCACTTTCCCATATATATCCCCTTGGGATTTTTCCTTATACACCTACAGTTCTCTTCTATTTCTTACCCTCCTTCTTCCTTTAATAGAATTACATATTGCAAAAATAGCATTATTCTCTCTACATAGAGGGTTCTCCCACTACCTGAATAGTTTCCTCCCTCACTTCCTCCAGGTGATCATATAAATATCACCTTCACAAAGACCTTGCCCAACGGCCCTATTTCATCATCCCCCTGACGCCACAAAACCCACAGCATTTATACAACTTGAATAACCATCTGACACACTACCTCACTTTGCTTAATTAGTACTTTACTTGTTGTCACCCTGTCTTTGTCAGTCAGGCTGCTATAGCAGAACACTGTGGGCTAAGTAGCTTATAACAGCAGAGTTGATTTCTCACAGTTCTGGCGGCTGGAGTCCAAGATCAAGGCAGATTAGGGGTCTGCTGAGAATAGGCTTATTGCTTCATAGATGGTTGTCTTTTCTTCGGGTCCTCACAGGGTGGAAAAGGCAGGAAAGCTCTTTGGGGTCTTTTTTTCCCAAAAGCAAAAATCCCATTCATGAGAACTCCACCTTAAATGACATAATCGCCTCCCAAAGTTTCTAACCCAGATTCGGTCACATTGGGGATTACTTTCCACCTTATGAATTTGGATGTGGAAGGGGACACAAACATTGTCTGCTGCATATCCCTGATTAAAATGCTAGCTCCATGTAAGCTCTATGATGGCAGTTTTACCATAATTTGATCCATTCATTGCCATAACTAGTTGGTCTAGAATAGTTGGTCTAGTTGGAAAGAGCCTAGATGTCCATCAACAGATGAATGGATAAAGAAGATGTGATATATATATATATATATATATATATATATAGTATGCAGCTATCAAAAGTGAAGTCTTCCCATTTGCAACGACATGATAGAACTAGAGGGTATTATACTAAGTGAGATAGGTCAACCAGAGAAAGACAATTATCATATGATCTCACCGATATGAGGAATTTGAGAAAAAAGGCAGAGGATCATGGGCAAAGAGAGGAAAAAGATGAAACAAGACAAAACAGAGGGGGACAAACCATAAGAGACTGCTAATCTCAAGAAACAAACTGAGGGTTGCTGGAGTGGAGGAGATGAGAGGGTAGTGGTGGCTGGTGGATGGACACTGGGGAGGGTATGTGCTATGGTGAGCGCTGTGAATTGTGTAAGACTGATGACTCACAGACCTGTCCCTGAAACAAATAACACATTATATGTTAATTTAAAAAAGGTTATTGAACATATATGCATTAATACTGTACATTCATTTAGTTAATGATAATGTCTGTTATACAGCAACAAGCATGAGAGCCCCAGATAGATTCTTTTGCTTAATCCTTATACTGACCCTCTGAGTATTAGTATTTTACAGTTCAGTATAATGACGGGAAGTGCTACTACAATCTCTAAGTGTGCTCTCAGATTACTGTATTGGTATCCTTTGGAAAATTCAAAATTTTGAGTCAAATCCCAGACATTCTGAATTAGAGACTTTGGGGGTGGGAAGGAGCGACCTCTGTTTTCAGTAGGTCTCTAGGTGATTCGGTGATTCTGATGCATACCGAAGCTTTGAGAACCACCGGGACAGATTACTGGCCAAGGGGTACAGCTAATAATTTGTGGAGCTGAGATGTGAATATTTGGTCTAACAGCAAGTCCTCTGAACCATGGCGCACAGGCCTCTGAGGAGCATGTGCCTTTTCACATCATCCACTCCACGTGCGAGCACCACTCTGCCTTCAACACAACAGCCTGAGTACTCAGAGACAGCAACACCCCACTGTCGTCTCTTATGCTCACATCACAGGCAACTTGTACTTGTTAACAGGGAACTCTCCTTTGACCCGGAGTACATCACTGATCCTTCCTCAGTGCACATTTCCTTGAATCTTGTTTCTAGAGAGGTGATAGGCATTCTTCAATTTCACTATAATGTGTTGATGTCTTTATTTAAAAGCAGATTTCTTCCTCTGCCTTCGACTCAGGTCATGATCCCAGGGTCCTGGGATCTAGCCATGCATCTGGCTCTCTGCTCAGCAGGGACCCTGCTCCCCCCCCGCCCACCTGCCTGCCTCTCTGCCTACTTGTGATCTCTGTCTGTCAAATAAATAAATACAATCTTAAAAAAAAAAAAAAATAAAAGCAGGTTTCTTAGCAGTAGCATGGAAGAGAATGTCAGACTGGGGGTACGCTATTAAAAACTGCTTTGGAAGATCCGGGTTATCTTTGCTTTCTTTACAAGGTATGAAATGTTCCATGCTACACTCGGAACATTGTTTCATTCCCATTATTTGCCTCTAAAACCTACATGATCTTAAAACAAAGTTCATGTGATTACAACATTTAGACATGTCAATTTGCAAAACAGAGAGTGATTTATCCTTCTAAGATTGGTTGCAGCTCTTCACAGGGCCAAATGAACAACTAAATAAAAGCTAAAATTCCCAAAGCCAGAGTAACTCTAATTTATTTGTCTTTTGTGGTAAATTTGATATTTCAGTCACTTGACTTCCATTGAGTAATTATACCAGGTATTGAAGATATCTTAATTTAGTGAATAAAAGGCATTTATTCATATTTTAAAATATATTTGGCTATCATTAACTCAAAGTAACCATTGCTTATTAAGTACTCTATATTCTTTTTGAATTATTAATTAAATATTTGACAATACAAAATTTGACAATATTGCTTGGTATTTAGAAAATAAAAAGTTTGAATTTTAGAATATTTCATTCTTAACTTTTTTGTACACACATCTTGATTATGTTACTATAGTTATACTATGGTAACAAATCACTAACTCATTTAGTAAGGAGCTTCTTTCATGTATAATAGTTAATAATGGCAATTTCAGTAGTTATTAATATACATATACTCTTGTTTGTGCTTTTGATAGCAATGTGTAATATACCCTCACACACATTTATGTGTGTATGTATATGTGTATATGCATAGAAAATCATATGGAAAATTATATATAAAACCTCATAGATCAAGAATGGCAAAGCTCCTTTAAGAAGTATTTGAGGGGCACCTGGGTGGCTCACTGAGTTGAGTGGCTGACTCTTGATTTCAGCTCAGATCATTATCTCAGGGTCTTGAGATCAAATCCCACATAGGACTCCTATGTGGGGAGTTTGCTTGAGGATTCTCTCTTTCTGCCCCTCTTGCCACTCACATGGTCTTTCTCTCTAATAAATAAATCTTAAAACAAGAGAAGAGTTTAAAAAACAACAATTTATATAATCTCTCAGGATGCAAATAAATTTGCTACATTACAGACAGAAACAGTTAATATATAATAAGTCAGTATAAATTTAAAATTAAGCATTACCTCTCTTAACATACAGAAATAATTTATTTTCTAAGCGACAAAAATTTACAAATTTACATCAGCTTCTCAGACTTCAGGCCTTAACAAATACTAAATTGCAAATCAGACAAAAACATATTCTAGAGCAAATTAGACTCTTTTTGTGGAAGGCCTAACAGTAAATATTTAAGTTTTATAAGCCACATATAATCTCCTTGCATATTCCCTTTACTTTGTCTTTTGTAACACTTTAAAAGTATAAAAATTCTCTTCAATTTACTGGTCATAAAAAAATAAGTCATGGGCTGAATTTGGCCACTGTTCTATAATTTGCCAACCCCTGTTTTATAGAATTAATGATCCTTGAGTATGCTAATTAGACAATGCCTAATGTGACATTGTAAGGACACGTAACCATCCTATTCCCTTATTTTTATATTTTAGATATTTTTTCTTAACAATTATTATTATTATAAATAATCTCCACATATTTTTACAAAAACTCTTAGTATCGTTTTCTGCTATTGTTGTTGGCCTAAATAATTTACATAGGTATAGCAAAAAAGCTAACTAGCTATACAAGCTTCCTTGTAGCATGATTAACAAATCTGGACATATACAACATTAAGCAATTATTAAAGCAGATAATTAATTTTCATTTGGAAATTATATAAATAAGCTAGATTGCATTTTCAGTATTCTCTATTTTTCCCAGTATTTTCTTTTTAATCACTCTTTTGTTTATTTATTTATTTATTAATTTATTATTTTCTGAAACCAATCCCTAATATTCATCTCCAAACATTTATTTGTGTTAACTATAATTAAGGGTAAATTCCTCACTTCTTAAGTAGTGAGGTCCTGGCTTCTAACCTGCTAGAAAGTAACCTTCTTTATTAGTTGTAAGTCCTAGAACCTATATAAATCATAGAACAATTGCCAGACCTGTTTCCTGGGAGGGCTTTGTAGGCACTAATTCCGTATATGAAGTACTATATTCATCCTTAATTGGGGTATTATCATAGGTGATCAAATAAAATTTGACACTCCAGTTATGCCTTTGATTACACAATCAATTTGTGCAATTACATTCTTGTAAACAGGATGACGATTCCTATTAAAACTCTGAAAATAAGGGCATTTCCACTGAAAGTAAAGAACTAGTGTCAAATGACAAAAGAGGGGGAACAAGAAAGTAAAGAACTAGTAAAAGTGTTGTTTCTGAATTCTGAGGGTCAGGAAAAAAATGTATTATTAAACAATATTTCATTTCCGTTTGCAAAAGCATAATCTATGGAATTAAGTGTTAGAAATGGATCAGGAGTAAAAGTTCGCTTCTCTACAAAATAGAACATGAACTTGTAGCAGCAATACCATCATACATTCAATAAAGAGTAACCACAATTAGACTTCCTTCAGCATCTCATTCGCTTCTTCATTAATTCTTTTTCCACTGGATTTTGAGCCAGGAGGCTGCCCTCCTGAGTCACCTATTTCTTAACTAAAAAGAGAAAGAAAATCCTGACTCAGTTCTCAGTATAGTCTGACAGTTTTCTAAGCAATGACAACTTGGAAACCCCTATATATGAATCTTTTCTTTGATGTAATAATAGTTAAGAACCTGGTACAAATATTGTTGTTTTTCCAGAAAGCCCTTCAGGCTGTCCTTCATTGTTGAAAACTCAACAAAATCTGTAATTTGTGGCAGAGACTTCAGGCAAGCATGAGGGGGAAAGTAGAAATAATCTGTTGATGATAAACTGAACAGAGGTTGTTATCTCATTACAGCAAGCAACAGTGTAAGAATAGACAAGATTGTCTTGGAATGAAATAAATAACTATTCTAAGAAACTGATCAATGTTTCCCTTGAGGGTAAGAACACAGTATGGACAATGAAGGCATTGATACATTTCTAGGGAAATCAATACATCTTGTAAAGGATATCATCTTTAAAACGTATTATATTGGTAATTTTTACTTATACAGAATTAACCTAAGAGAGGCTAAGCTTCCCATTTTATCTGATACCTCTTCCCTTGTAGATCATATGCTTCTGTTGAGCTAATTAATAAAAAGAAGCACCAAAACAAATCTAATTATTTCTAGTACCCTCTTTTTTTTTTTGAGGTGAAAGAAAAAAAATATTATGATTGCTGCAAACAGCCATTTAGGAAATATCAAAGATATATTTGGATATAAAAGATATCTAGAAAATTGTATTTTTTTCTGAATTTAGGCTATGACCTTGAAGTAGCAAAATCAAATGAATTATCAAGGAAGTTATGGATATTTGATTAAGACAAGACCACAGATGCCTGAGAAAATCAATTTACCTTAATCACCTACTAGCCAAAAGGATAATATAATACTTAAAAATATATACATAAAAGAAGGTAATGCAAATTTAAAAAGCATAGCTCTTTCTGAATCAAGGAATACTCATTGTCTGTTCTATTTTATTTTATTTTATTTTTTTAAATTTCATTTTATTTATTTTAGAGAGACCGAGAGACTGCACATGCAGAGAAGGGCAGAGAGGGAGGGAGGGGGAGAGAGAATCTGAAACAGACTCTGCACTGAGCATGGAGTCCAATGAAGGACTTGATCCCATGACCATGAGATCATGACCTGAGCTGAAACCAGGAGTTGCGTGCTTAACTGACTGAGCCACTCAAGCACCTCACATGGTTTGCTTTTAAAAATAATTAATGATAAAACCAAGTTGGTATAAACCACTGATACCAAGTTGGTATAAACCACAGTCTCCCACCAGAGATCACCAAATGGTTAGACCACAAAATTCTATTCTCAACCATTGCTGTTCCCTGTGGGGAATGACTTTTTTAGTATGAACCAACCATCAGAAGACCTGAACTTTGTCAAGAACCCAAAGCAAAGATAAAGCCAGAGAGAGAGAAATTCAGTGAAGGTAATATAGTACACCTTGGGAGTTAATCCAAAGTCCAAAGGGAAATAAAAATGCACTGGATAGCCTTTTTAGAAATTAAGTTTAATTTGCTTCAGCATTTTGATGGAAGCTTAAAGATTGTCAATGTGTCATTTTCCTTGTCAAAATCATGTTTCAAACAAATATATAGAGTGAGCACATATCAGAGATGTATTTGACTCGCTAATGAAGGACCCAATAGGATAGTCAGGTTGATTGAGAAGATCTGAGACACACGGATTCTTACAGTTAGTTGGGACGGGCATGGTGAAATAAATTTGCTAAGCTAGAAAAAGAATTCTGTAATGTCCTATGGGTCATTAAAACCACAAATTTTGTGGTTATCTTTTATATTGGACAGGAATCACTTGCTTCTCTACTAGAAAACAGTATACAAGTTAATACTAACCTTAATAAATTCTGGGTATAAATCAGTAGTAAATAGCAAGTCAAACAAAAAGGTGGATTCTCCTAGAGAATCAATACTGGGTGAGCCTGTTATACAGAGCTCCAGTATGATATTAAAGACATGAAGCCATTTTCTGCCTTGTTTCCATGTTTGGATTATTTTTCTTAACAGATCTTTGGGATTTACTGTACAAACAGATTTGGCAGCTTTTCCTTAATTGAAATGAGATAAATAAATCAAAATTGGGCTCTTTCTGTAAGAATAAGAGAATAAATAAGTCTTAGAGCCTTGGATATTGATAAAGGGATTATGCTGCAGTATAACCATTTATTACTCATGATTTATAGTGTTTTATACTTTTATTTGAGCCCTTCATTTTTCTTTCAGTGTTACACATATTGCTTCACAGTCAATTGTCGATTTAGGTGTTACTCCCTGGCAATGAAAATGATATTTAAAATGACAGTCATATTAAGAACATCTTAATTTAATATATGTCTTCAATTTAGTTTTTGAAAATAAATATGACAACACAGAAGAGAATATGTTTATCAATATTATAAACTTGTTTTTGTATAATATCCACATAAGTTCTTGTTCTTTGTGTCTTAATTATAAATATATAACTTTTCAAGAATAATTTTATCAATATAAGATGAACAAGAATAATAAAATCTTTTAGGGTATGTTTTCCTCTGAACAGACCAGATGCGACAATTCTGATAGGGCTTAAGCAAAAGGGCTCCTCACCTTCTTTCACATTCATTTCTAAAAGCAGGCGTAAGAGGAGAATTGACCGGAAGAGGAGCTGAAATTCGAACAGAGCATGCGCTCTTGATATACCCAGTTTCTGAGTCTCTCGGAGATATTTTGTTTCATCTGCAGGTGGTTTTCAGGCATATGTCCAAACTTTAAGTGCTCTGAATCATATAGTCCAAGAGGGAATAAATGTTGTATCTGTTATTTATATCTAGTAGATGTGCTACCATGTGTTTCTAATAATGCACATATATCTTTACATCTGGAGAATTAGTCCATGTAAAAATCATCAGATTTAAAGTTTTCTTAACCTGAAAACATTTGACCATGATCTAATCATCCAATCATCCAAGACTTGAAGTAAGAAATTTATTAATCCCATTTTGTTGATAAACAAACCAAAGCTTGTAGTGATTAAAGAACTTGTCCAATATCACTCAGCTTGTGAGTTGCATAAGGTTTTGACTGGGATCTTGCCCCTCTCTTACTATTTCCAGTGCTATTACACTGCCCTAACCTAACATTTGCACCACTGGAAAATCTTCTTGGAAGCTCTCTCTGTTTCTACTATTCCTCACGGTATTCCTTTCGCCAATATCCTAGGTAACAGTTTAAGACTTATGGGGTGTTTGTTCATTTGTTCTCTTTTGTTTTTGTTTTTTAGTTCTAACAGTATCAAAATATAATTCAAACACTTTATGGCCTACAAGACAATACTTAATTTGGCTGCTGCTTATCTAATGGTTCCATCCACCCCCACCCCTACTCCTACCCCCATCCGCTTCCTTACAGCCCCCCCCTTTTTTAAAAGATTTTATTTATTTATTTGACAGAGAGAGATCACAAGTAGGCAGAGAGGCAGGCAGAAGCAGGCTCCCTGCTGAGCAGAGAGCCGGTGCGGGGCTGGATCCCAGGACCCTGAGATCATGACCCTGAGATCATGACCTGAGCCAAAGGTAGAGGCTTTAACCAACTGAGCCACCCAGGCGCCCCCTTACAGCCCTTCTTTAACTTCATATCTGCCTTTGGCTTCTGAACTTGCTGGTTCCTTACGACAGTGCCTCTCCCCACATCTCTACAAGGCAGACTTTTTCTCATTTCTCACCGCCTACTTAAATGGCTTTCTTGACCACACTCTCTAACGTAACCCTCAACCCTCAACAATCTCCATCCAATTGGTTTAGTTTAGTTTCTTCAAAACAGGACATTACTCATTAATTCAACAAAATTTATTAAGTACCTGTAGTGCCTAGGACTCTTCTAAACATTGGGGCTATAGCAGTAATAAAACAGACAAAACCCCATGGCTGCATAAAATGTACATTCTAGTTGGCAGACTTAGGTAATGAACAAAGATAAGTAAACTCAATGATACATTAGTGGCGAGGAAAAAAAAATAATAATAAAGCAAGAAACCAGAGGGTGTTAGGCAATGGTAACAGCGTTGCAACTTTAAATAGATGTTCAGGAAGAGCCTCCTGGAGGAGATGGGATTTGAGCCAAAGCCCGAAGAAGTGGAAGAAGTGAGCACTGCTTACATCTGCAGGAAGAAAATTCCAGATTCATGCTTTGACATTCCTCAAATGTACTTACTAGTACTAGTCTTTCTGCTACATTGGGCTTGAATTCCATGAAATCAGGGACCTTTTCTGGTGTTTTATCCTTAGAGCCTAGAGTAGTGCCTGCCGCATTAGATACACTGTAATACCTAGTTATTTTCTTCTGTTTGCTTCCAGTGCGTTTTTCAATGATGATATATTTTTGGATTGTGTTTTTAACACATAGCATATTGGATTACTGTCATCAAGAAAATGATGCCTAAATCCTTTTCCTGGTCTAACTGACATCTTACACGTGCATTCTTATTATATACTTCAGTACTCATATGATCTTATGCTTGAATGTGTTCAAATTTCTCTGCCACTTTTTTAACCAGCTGCACAGCCTCATAAAATCTTCATCCTTTATAGCCATTAACTTGATATTTTGCTGTCTTCCCAGAAGTTTGGTGTTATTTTCAAAATTGTGAATCTTATTATGTATTTCTTTTCTGTGCCATTTATTTAAATATTAGATGTGACTAGTCACGAAGAAATGTATCCGTCCTGAGGCACATATATTCCCACCTCTATTACTCTTTATCTCTAGTTCCCACACTTCAACTGTGAAAATCTAGTACCTCTAGACTCTTGGTTTCTTATTCTTTTCTATTCTTATTCTTTGTATGGGACTTTAACAGAAACTATGTGATTTAGTCTATTTCTGTCCCTTTCACTCTCTGGCCCTTACCAGATATTCTTAAAATCAATGGTATCTCCCATACCCTCTTATTTATTTTCTTCTAGTCTTCTCTCTTGCCTTTTTTAGCCTTCATTTTTATTATCCTTATACCATTAAGTACTATGGATCCAACTATACTGAAATTCCAATTACATAAAAATGAAGATATTTCAGGGCAGAAATATTTCTGCATTTATATGGTAAGCCCTTTATTTTATTTATTTATTTATTTTTAAAGATTTTATTTATTTATTTGACAGATAGAGATCACAAGTAGAGAGAGAGGAGGAAGCAGGCTCGCCGCTGAGCAGAGAGCCTGATGCGGGACTCGATCCCAGAACCCTGAGATCATGACCTGAGCCGAAGGCAGCGGCTTAACCCACTGAGCCACCCAGGCGCCCTATGGTAAGCCCTTTAATCCTTAATTTGATTACAGAGAAACCTGAACATCATGAAGAATGCAGTGAGTTCGAAATAAATTATTTCGGATTTCTTCTTCCTCCTCTTTTTTAATCTTTGTAAGGGCATCTAATAATTTCCTTTTTTGCTCCATAAAGAGAGGAATAGCCTAAATGAGGAAGCTATTTGTATTTGCTGGAACTAAATATGCCTTAATTACCAAAAAAGAAAAAAAAAAGTCAGACATTCAATTCATAATATTTACCCAAACCTGGCAAGAAGACAGATTTCTCCTTCTCATGCTGGGTGAGGGACTGCCTTGCCTCCAGAGATCTGGTGGACATCCATCAAGGAGCTGGCAGTAAGTGTGTTGTGCTGGGTGTCTCTAAGTTACCTGAGGTGCCAGAGGTCTGGATCATTCTCTCAGTCTTGTGCGCACATTTTACAGATGCTGGCTCACATGCTTCCTGGAGTTCTCAGGAGCCTTTGAAATTCAGAAACTTGGCAAAGCCATGCTCATCTGATGCTTTCTTATTTCGTCTTGCCGAAAGGGGTGATTCTTTGAAAGTGTGAAAATACCTTACCAAGCTACATCAACAGATGCATAGTAACTGAAACTCATTTTAAATACCTATGGGGATTCACTCTCTTGACGTACATTTAACTCCCATTATGATTAATGGAAGCATTACCTGATTTACAACATGCTCTTGCCTTTACATGGCTAATGTCTGCAGAGAGAAGAACCATCAGCAAAGTTATGAACTCTGTTCATGGCTCTACTATTACAGAAAAAAAAAAATCTTAGCTTAAGTTAGACCCCATGATTTGACTCTAAGAATCACTATATCCACCCATATTAACAGAATCTCAGGTTTTGCAACATATTAAAAAAAAATCCTATCCTAATTAGGAATTTTCAACAGAAGATTATTCACTGTCAAGTGCTAATGACCGCAATAAAGGCAGAAAATTCTAGCTAAAACAAACAAATGATTAGACTCAGCAACACAATTAATGGCTTTACTAATTTGTCTTCCCTTCCTTCTTGTTAACTTTTGTATGAACTCTAGCAGAAATATAACTATCTAATTGTGCATATGAGTAACATTCACTGTTATCTAGCATTTATTGAAAGAAATAATATCTAAATTATTCAAGCACAAGGAACTGACTTGGTAAATATTAATTTTCACCAAGATGATGTCATGAAGACATATATTGATGTCTTACAAAGTACATGATTTTACGTAGCAAACTATATTTCCATACTTTATAATTTCTATTTCCTCTACAAGCTAGACAATCCTGGTCTATTTATAACAAGAACAAGTTTAATTGAAACCTCAAAGGAAGCTTTATGTTTTATTTAATTTTCAATTTTTTAGTTAAATTATTATTTACCAATGTGTAGAATGGATAAAATGCCCTGTAAATCCTCTATCTTATCTTTTTTTGTCATGCAAGCTTTTCCTCTAAGTATTTTTAGCCAAAAACTTATGAGAGAAACTTTAATTGAGAATTAGATTGAGAGTACAGGATTAGAGATTTCCCCTGTACATCCTGAATTTAGTATGTCCATTTAGTCTTGTGACCGGATGTGAATTGTGAATGATAATTCTAACATATTGTGTTTTTAATAGTCAATTAATCTTTGTGCCCAGTCCTTGATGTGATTATATAGTAAATCTACAGTGAAGTCAGAATTCTCTTTTTAAAATTAAATAATACAAGTGATTTCAGTACTTTTGGTTTTATCATTTACCCATGGAATAAAATCTTATACCCTAGACACTGGTCTTGGGGCTGTGGAAACACAGCAAACTAAAAAATCCTGACATTTCAGAGCTTACATGTTACAAACATAAATTTAAAATGTCTAATGTGGCATAATCACCAAGAATGGTTGTATAAATTTTACATGGCATAGGTGGGAGAGAAAATGAACATTTATGTCATGGTCTATATAAACAGTAGTCTCTGGAGTTGTGTTATACACAGTATACGTGGTGGTATTCAGTGAAACTGACTTAGTTTTAATTTTACATTACATAAATAACAAAAACTCCTGAGTTCTCATCACCTTCTGCTCTTCAGTAGGTATACCATAATGACTCCAGAAATGGAAACTAGTTTCTATAGACAAATACATAAATAATTTCTGATAACTTAACTTCAGTTACCTTCTAGATCTCTCAGAAGCATCAAAAGACTTGTTTACCTAGTCTCCTTTCTTTTTTTATTTTTTAAGATTTTATTTATTTATTTATTTGAGAGATTCAGAGAGGGAGAGAGAGAAAGAGAGCATGAGCAAAGAGAGGGAGAACCAAACTCCCCACTTAGCAGGAAGTCTGATGTGAGGCTCTATCCCAGGACCTTGAGATCATGACTTGAGCCCAAGGCAGACACTTAACAAACTGAGCCACCTACGTACTCCCCTAGTTTCCTTTCTTAATAAATTTATGTCCAAAACGAAACATAAGAAAGCATACAGAATAGAAATACGAACTCTAGACAGTAGTGTGTGCTACTGTCATTTTAAAAAAAAATTGATATCACTTGGTAATCAATAAGATTTTTGGCAGATTATGCTTATTCAAAATCCGATTGTTGGGATGCCAATCCCTTTGACCCACTACCTGCTCATAACTTTCTCTGATTTTCTCTCTCTATCTCTCTCTCAAATAAATAAATAAAATCTTAAAAAAAATCTGATTGGGGCACCTGGGTGGCTCAGTGGGTTAATCCTCTGCCTTTGGCTCACGTCATGGTCTCGGGGTCCTGGGATCGAGCTCCTCATGGGGCTCTCTGCTCAGCGGAGGCCTGCTTCCCCCTTTCTCTCTCTGCCTGCCTCTCTGCCTGCTTGTGATCTCTCTCTCTCTGTGTCAAATAAATGGGCAAAATCTTTAAAAAAAAATCCAATTGGTAGTCTGTTGAGGGTTTATACAAATAAGTTCCCAACTAAACTCACACTTTATAAACTGTGGCTGAGCACTAATCAAGGATACAAGAATTGACCCAAATTACCATATAATTCAGTAAATTATATTCATTTGGACAATATATTTTTCAACGTGTATTCTTCTCTGTCTTTTGGAGAAACATATAAACTTCTGTTTAAACATTTCTTTTTCTTTTTTTTTAAATAAATCATTTGTTATTTTTCTTGGAATTAACTTAATCATGCATCATTTGGAAGGAAGAAAAACAATGCAAGCTTTCTCAAATTAAAAAAAGTGTATTTTTTAAAAGTAGAAATTCTACAGAAATTACACTGAGCTCATTCAGAAGTGGGAAGTTATAAGGTAGCTGCTCTATCTGGAGGCTGATGGATTCTGAACTCATTTTTCCTGGGCTTTTCTGTTCCTATCTCTTCTAGTTGAGAGGATGCCTTTGCTCAAGACAGCTTGCTCAGACCTCATCTCACCGTGTCTCTGGCTCCTGCCCATATTCCACAAGATCTCACTGGTACAGCATCTAAGTTTCTGGCTCTCTGCGCCCTAAATGCAAATTTCTTGGAAACAGAACATGATCAATTCTTTTTAGACAATGATTATGTTCCAACCTAAGTAGCTGTGGTCATGAGAACAGGAATATATATTAAAACTATAGCTATTTAAATCCATCTTTTCTGCCAATACTATGAGTTTGGGGCAGTTCCAAAGGAATGGGTAGGATATTGGCAAGAACACTTGGGTTGGAAATTTTCATTTGCACTAGGAGGCCAACAGCATCAACAGACTCATGTCCTCTGCTTTCCACTGTGTTCAGACAGTAGAGTGATTCAACAGGCTACTGAGGGAAAAATAAAAGTGAGATTTTTTTTTTTTTAAGTTTAGTTTAATTGTTTCTCCTTGTGAACTCAACGTGGTTTGAGAGATTGGAGGCAAAAACTAGACTGCAAGAAAGTGAAGAGTAATATTATTATAAATGAAGTATGGTGGGCAAGGAAGAATGGGAGGAGGTTAGCTTGAGTGTGTCATAAGGTTGAGGTCAACTCTTTCCCTTTCTTTCTTAGAAAATGGGCATTATGGATATGTTTATATATGTAAGAGAATGATCTGATAAAGAAGAGACAGGATGAAATTGATGAAGAAAAATCATTGAAAAAGGAATTGGCAATGTATTTTGCTCATGGTCGAAGAGATTAAACTTGGATAGGGAAAGAGATGAGTCTCAAATGGATCTACAGAGAGGCAGTCAAATTAGGATGTTTCAATTTATCTCTGAATTGAATTAAAATGTTTATTGCATTGAGTGGAGTTTTCTGTTTTTAGTTGAAGATAATTTCAATACATTTGAAAACATTCATTAATTTGCAAATCTACTTTTTATGAGTGAATCAGTTACTGCTACTCAGGTAGACCATAGGTGAAAATAGCAGAAATGTGAACTAGCTTAATTTGTGCTACAATTCTGAATTGTACACTATTAAGTTAAACTTAATTTTAAGCACATGTGAAGACCTGAAGCGATAGACCAAACAGAATTCTATTTATTTCTTAGAGCGAAAACGGACTAGAAGTGTCATTTCAACGGACCCTATGGTGCCTTGACACCCAAGCACCCCTGTGACATGTTCCTCTAGTATCATGAATGTCTAATCAGAGATATACGTTTGTTGTGATTTCCTGAAAATTAGTGCAAAATTTCACCACTTTGAGTCATCAGGAGAAAATTTTTGAGTACTGCAGGGCCTGCAGTTGAGGGATGACAAAGGCAGATGCTTGTAGAGCTAGAACATCTTCATTACTGACAGAGAGGCCCTGGAATACCAGTTTAGGTGAAACAGGAGGATGCTCTCAGAGATCTCTGATTCCCTGTAGAGCAGAGGCAGAACCTATGGCAGCACAGAATGAGAGGAGAACATGATAGAGTAGTACCAAACCCTGTGCTCTTTGAGCACAGATAAGACATCACCTTAGAATTCTCAGAAATAAATCACAGGGGCTCAGTAGTAGACTGAAGGATCACAATTAAAAGCAATTGTTCAGAAAACAACAACAACACAAATGAGATATTCCAGGTAATGGAATATTTAGGTCTCCAGCATATTACTTAGTCATATTAAAATACTTCACGTGCAGAATGTGATCATATACTTTGCTAAGTGGTTTATTTAATGCAGAGGAGTGAATCAAGCACTGGGGAGTTCTAATTATGACCTACCAAAATTTCTCAAAGGCATCAAGTATAAGTAGATAAGCTTACAATTGTCATTATACACACGTGGACGTTGTCTTTTACAACCACGCATCTTAGTATTGACAAAGCCATCACCGGCAATGTTAAATTTTACTTTTTCTTTGTCACCCCTTGAAATATGCATTTCATGTGCATATACGTAAATACATGTCGATGTCATCAATTTCCACCTAAATCCTTTCGTACCCAATGACACATATAATACATAATTAGTATTGAAAAGGCTTTAAATCAATATTGAGAAAATAGAGTTTTAAAGGAGATAATAAAAGCCCTGTTTGTTCTGAATTTCCTTCTGTGGAGTTGTGGGGGAAAATCTTCATTTTCATCATTAGTTTAGCTTACCAAAACCCTACTAAATCCATTGCTATCACTAACTCAAAGCTTTTTGCTGTTTTTCTGTTTTTGTTTGTTTGTTTTTTTAATAATAATATTTCCTGCTTATTCAGGAACTGAAGCGTCTTTGTCCTAATATAGCCCTACTCAGTGCACAGACAGGATGCAACAGGGTAAAAGCTGATGCAGACCTCCAAGGATTATCTGAAGCTAATAATAATGGCTTTAATGAGCCATTCGGGTGTTGCTTACACTGCAGTCACAGACTCTACAGAGTGGTGAAAGAAAATGCTGAAAGTGTGGGCTCCCAGAGGAATAAGCTAAGATTAGGTGGTTAGTGGAGAGCTAAGGGAAATTCTTTCTAGTGAGGCACCAGATGAAGTTGCTGAGGCTGCTCCTGCCCCATCTGGCCAAGTATGCGCATGTGACGAGTGAGCATCACAAGGACAAAAGGTTCATATGGGATCTGAAGCCCAAAATATCCAAGCTCTTTGACCTCCTCCATCTCCTTAAAGGTAGTGAAATTGCCAAGATATGGCATTTCCTAACTCCTCAATGAATAATGCAGTCCCCAGTTCTTCAAGGAATAAGACTTAAGATCCACAGGAAAATTCCAATATTCTCCACACTCAGCTCACATGGGAAAAGTCTGGCTAAAAACAAGGACCTAAAAATAATGAAAGTGGGGACAGGAAAAGATCATTACCTGACTTCGGAATTTTTAGAATTTGAACGACATCAAACTTTTAAGTAAATTATGTGCTTCGAGTTACTTGTAAGTGTGTATGTGTGTGTGTGTATTTGCCTCTTTCTCTCTCTTTTTTTTTTTTTTTTTTTGACTAATTGTAGGGTTAAATAGGTCTTGCTCCATTTATTTGTTTTCCTTGTTTTTTAAATTGGATTTTTTTTTTTTACAAATAAGAAAAAAATTCACTTTGCTTTAATAAAATATATTTATTGCCATGGATAATTGAGTCAAACCTGAAATACTGTGACCTTCAGTATGGTTCAGTCAAGTCATTCTCATTGTCACTGAGATTCTAGATCTGTTTCTTTATGTTTTACTGTGCCTGGCTTAATGTATCAAGCTTATTCATAAACTGGCTTTATTGTCTTCTGAAAATAATTGCAGCATTTCACTTTTCATATCAACACACTTGCAAGAAAGAAACCCTCTTTTTGCTCAGGCAAACCATGTAAAAGTTCTAAGGTGCCCTCTGTCTGCACCTTACCACACCTTACCCACCTTACCACATCTTACCCACACCTTGAACAAACTAATTCATTTTGTCTGTTTCCTGAGCCTCACTTTTGGTCTTGGGTGAACTCTGACTCCTCATCATGGTTCCTCAAAGTGGAGGACGGATGCTGAGGAGCAAACCCAAAATGCCCATTTGTTTTATTTGCTCTTCTTCTTAAATATACATCATTTTTTTAAAAATCGCCCTGTGAACTTCATGTCCAATATGAAACATTTCAATTAAGCGGCCAAATCAGGGATCAATTTCATTGCTCTGGCCTCTTTTTCTCCATGCACTAAGCAACACCACAACTCTTTCAGCAATATATTTCATAAATACTTTGCTCCCCCCCAAAATTATCTGAACTATTTAGCCTTAGCCAAGTGACTTCACTATCCCACTCTCAAATCTGAAGTAATATATGCTGACCAGAATCATTATCTTCCATCATTGGGGATTCATTTGCCTTCTAATCTTCTTACATCCATTTGCTATAGTGTTTCTTAAGATAGTCCTCAAAGTAAATTTATACAATTAAAAATAAAATTAGGCAAACAGGAAACAGGAGATTAATTTGTTTAAATTGTTTTTTGGTTTTTGTTTTGTTTTGCTTCCTGATTTTTAGTCTTATTAGATATTTTCTTTCACTCTCCAGAATTAAAGTTATTTTCTTATTTCTCCCCATTTTTTTTTGTATTTGAAAAAAATCTATTGCAGGATTTCATTCTACTTATTTCAGTGAAATTGTCCCTCTCATGCCCTATACTTTCTACTAGCATTAATTCTGCTGTTGTGAAGATACTGACCAAATTTTATCAGTGACCCAAAACCTGCTAGGTTAAAATTTAAGTAGTGATGATGTGGTGTTAATGGAGCTTGTGAATATTTATTATTGAAAGATCCAAGGTGGCTTGGCCACATGGAACATATTGTTCCTCTGCTGCTCTACACCATATGGAGGGTTCACATTTGCATTTTAACCTAATCAAATATCAAATATTAATATAATCAGGAGGGGTCTAAATATTTTGAGAGCACTATGACTTTTTAAATTATAAATATGAATAATGGACTTAGCTAAGTTACAAAACTTAAATATAATCATAGCTTTGGGCTTTTTCTGGTTTCTATAAAAACCTTTCCCTTGCGCTTGTCCTGAATATAATTAATATATGTTTCTAATCACAAACGTGCATAAAATAATGAAGGAAAACAGCATAGACTACTAGGTTTTATTAACATCATTGTCCCCTTGTATTGCAAAGTAGAATAACTTAATTTGATTGAAAATGTTCTTCTTAATTAATATTTTTGCATAAAATATTTAGCAGTTTTTTAAACAAATAGACCATGGACAGCTATTCTTGATTTGTATGCGATGTATTAATATGGTTGGTATAGATGAAATCTTACTGTTGATCATTTAAAATGTTGATATCAGCTAATATGAGAAAACTGTCCTATAGGAACATTTATTTCTGGCATTGTAAAAGATATACATTGCATGCAAAGTACCTTACGTTCAGTCATACTACTATAGTTTTTGACAGAAAGTATATTAAAGCAATTGAACAGTGTATTCTTTTAAGGAGTCCTGAAGTTCTATTTTTGTAAGATATTCCTTGAAGACTGATATTGATCACCACTTGACAAGGTTTAAAGTTCATCTTTTATTCAATAAGGAGACATCAAGGAAGCGATGAACACAATACAAAGATCAGGGCCATGATGCATATAGTAAAGAAATAAAGTCAAAGTGTCAGCATATTCTAATGTAGAATATAGGAAATATGTTGTGTTTTTAAGATTTCATAGTTTGGCTTTCAGTAAACAGGTGAACCTATCAAGAAAGAATAGCTCAGAGTATCCAGCTGATATCGTTTGAATGAGATATGATGCATTGATTAGATATTAGGGAACATTTTGATTATGTTGACATGACAAAATAAGCTTATTCAGA
The DNA here is from genome assembly GCF_922984935.1 of Meles meles. Taxonomy (NCBI): domain Eukaryota; kingdom Metazoa; phylum Chordata; class Mammalia; order Carnivora; family Mustelidae; genus Meles; species Meles meles. The sequence goes on along the minus strand of NC_060066.1, from coordinate 149,886,167 downwards.
AAACCAAAAATTAACTCTGAAAATAATAGTAAAATTCGACTGTATACACAGTTATTTAACTCTGAATTGGAAACTCTTTCAGGTGACAATTCACTTCCTGCCTGATTAATAGGGTTAGAATGATATAATCAAATATAAGGCATTTAATTCCCATTTTGTCCAATGTAGTAAGAAATCTTTTCATTCCCGGGATTAACAATAAATGTCAAATAATGCTAATGGAAGAAAAAGCAACACTCATTGAAGCAGATTTACATGAGCTTAGTAAATGTGAGCATGGATTCTGGACTAAATAAACTAGATGACTAAATTCACTTGCCAACATGGGTGCCTGGATGGCTCAGTCTGTTATGCTTCTGCTTTGGGCTCAGGTCCCAGAGTACTGGGATTGAGCCTGGCATCAGGCTCCCTGCTCAGTGGGAATCCGGCTTTTCCGTCTCCCTCTGTCTACTACCCACCCAGGATCACTATCTCCCCCCTCCACTCATGTTCTCTCAAATAAACAAATAAAGTCTTAAAAAATAAATAAATAAATTCACTTGTCAACTGAATGAGCACAAGCAATTTATTTAACCTCAGAGGACTTCAGTTTCCCCATCCATAAAATGAACTTTGTAACAATACTAACTTGATAGGGCTGTGCTTGATATAGAGAATACACTCAATAAGCATTCATTAGTATTTCTGGCCAAAGGAGTAAGAAAGAAATTACAGTTTTTGGTAGTTGTGTTCATCAGATAACAATTACACTAGCATACCATTTTGTATTTTTTGTTTACATATATTTGGAACTTGAAGAAATCATAGATCTTATTTTGCTGTTAGCTGACAAATCTCATTGATTTTAGTGGAAAGATGCTTTTCTCAATTCTAAAAATATGTAAATAGTTAAATTTAAATAATATGATTGAACAATAACCTATTATTTTCTATATTGGAGGAGGCAACTGACAAGCTGGTTATCAGTTCATATCTCAAATATTATTAAAGATATATTATGTACATGTGAAATCAAATTACAAAAGAATTGGTTGTTTTTTTGTACAATCTTTTCCCCAGGGGCTATTTTCAACTTCCCTACTATTGTGAAATTTTATTAATAATAACAGAATAACTGCTTGATTGGTATATTGAATGTTACTTTTGAAATTCCAAGTAATTATTTTCCAAGATGCTTCACTAAGTCCCAGAGATGTGAAGACAGTAGCTACCTTATATTGTCAAGATTACATATGTATGGATTGCAATAATACATAGGAAACCTGTTGAGGATTTGGAAAACAGGCACAAAATAAATTTGATACTAAACAAATTCCAGTTTCAATTAAGAAATTTAACAGTTGATCCAATTAATTCTTATTTTTCAGAAGGATTTCTAACAACAGCTTCCAAATTTAAAATTCTCCAAACAAAATTCGTTTCAAAACTTCTACCCTTATCCTTTGGTGCTGGTATTAAAGCCAGGTTCTATATGGCTCATTTGAAAGAGTTCAAAGAATGTTGAGAAAGAATGTATCATTTCATACAGAATAAATAACATCAATATTAATTAATTCATGAATCTATATTAAATGAATGTATAGTAAAAGTTGGCTTTACAAATATCAGTGCCAAAAACGCATACAGATTCTTTCTGAAAGATTCTCATTGGAAGTCATGTCAGGGTGCATTTTCAAAATCAGAGATTAGGTATATTTTATATTTGATATGTCAGAATAAGAAAAATCTTTCCAAGGTATGTCCTGTTTTACACATTTTTTATTAACATTCTAGGAAAGGCATCAATTTTAAATAAGAAATTGTTCATAGATACAACTCGATTCATTAATTCATTCAAAATTATATTTTAAAAAACTACAGATATAAAATTTTTTTATTATTGCATATAATGCCACGAATTTTTTCCTCCACTTTTGTTTTATTCAGGAAATGCTTTTAATTTACTTGAGTTTGACACTATTAGAAATTCATTTTAAGAAACACATGAAGAGGACTGCATCAAAATATTAATTTCTCCACAGTAAAGGAAATAAACAACAAAGTCAAAAGACAACCCAGAATGGGAAAAGATATTTGTAAATGATATATCTGATAACAGGGTACTATGGAAAAATATATAAAGAACTTATTCAACCCAACACCCAAGAAAACAAATAATCCAGTTTAAAAATGGGCAGAAGACATGAACAGACATTTATCCAAAGAAGACACGTGGATGGCTGGCAGATACATGTAAAGATGTGTAACATCACTCATCATCAGAGAAATGCAAATTAAAACTACAATAAGATGTCACTTCACACTTGTCAAGATGGCTAAAAAAAGAAAAAAGAAAAAAATGTTGGTCAGGATGTGGAGAAAAAGAAACCTTTTTACACTGTTGTTACACTGTTGGTGGGAATGCAAACTGGTGCAGACACTCTAGAAAACAGTATGGAGGTTCCTAAAAAATTAAAAATAGAACTAACCTATAATCCAGGAATCTCACTATAGGTTATTTACCCCCAAAATACAGAAACCCTAAATAAAAGAGATACATTCACCCCTATGTTTATTGCAACATTATATATAATAGCCAAATTACAGAGGCAGCCCAAGTGTCTATTCTATATGTGGAATTTAAGAAACAAAACAAATGAGAAGGGAAAAGAGAGAGACAAACCAAGAAACAGATTGTTAACTATAGAGGACAAACTGATGATTACCAGAAGGGAATGGGTGGGGTGTGGGTGAAATAGGTGATGGGGATTAAAGAGTAAATTTATCATTGGGGTGGGAGGAGAGGAAGGAAGGAAGTAGGAAAGAAAGCCATGAAGAAAATAACAGTGCTTTGCTCTTTTCCTCTTTCAGCAGATTAATGGTGTTTATAACGAGCTTGAGTGGATATAAATGGATCATTAGGTGCTGGCAAAATATTACAGTCTGATGAAAATAGATTGGGACTAGGAGTAAAGGTGAATGAGGCAACTTATTTACTCATAAAACCTTGAACAACTCACATAACTGAAAACTACATTTTTCTTGCTTGGAAAATATGGGCAGTTTCTCTGACTTGACTATTTCACACTCTTAGGAATTGAAGTAAGCAAATACATGTTTGAATAAGTTGTTTGAAATTACAGATAAGTGAAGACATTAAAATGTATCTGGCTGTGACCAACCACAATCAGTCTGCATAGTGGCATGAAATACAAACCATCCAGTTTTGATTTTGATTCTTGTGACCATGATCATTGGCATCATGATTCTTACTTGTTGAATTTAGGGTTGACCTAATACTGTTACCACTTCCAAAAATCTATTATTTGCCCTCTCTACCACTTATGGAACATTCAGTCTGAATCTATTTCAGTTCATGTTAAAATGGGTCCTCAATTGCTTTCAGATGCAAGGCAGCTGAATCTTATCTAGAAGAAAACCTAAGGGAAGTTTAGTACGGCTGCGTTCTTGGCAAGTTGCAGGCATATCTAATTTCAAATTTTAGACACATATAAGAAAAAAGGGTGTCAGAGGGAGATTCACAAGACAGTACTCAATTTATCAAAGAGAATAGAGTATGATCATAGCATTTCAATACTTCATTTACTAAACAGTTTCTTATTGATAAATTTGGGAAGACACTTCAGCTATGATCTCTGAATTTTAAAGTATAAATATAAGTTCAAAACATGCAATGTGCTGTACAATAAAGTTAGAATTACAATGGACTTAGCCCAGAACATCTGCTCTTCCTGCTAATATCCCTATGGTCATACCCTTTAGTCTTTTGTTTTCAGATGGCAACAGAGCAGGGATAATAATGACATTTCTGAAATAAACAAAACCACTCTCTTTGGAAATTTGACTCCACCCATTCTTTTAAATAATTCATTTAAATCAATTAAATTGAATACATTTATCAAGGGTATACTATGAGTTTAGGAGCTATTTCTTCAATACAGCCAAGGAATTCTTATATCTGCCTTGTAACAATGATGCTTTGATCACATCTTACCAATTTAGAATTTTGAAAGTTTAAGCATGGCTAACTTCAAACATTTGGCAAGAAATAATATTTTGTATTTTATAGTTTGCATGGTTGTGAAAAATGCCCAACAAAATCCAAGCTGAACAGGCTGTGGCCTCTTTGGTTATGTTAATTAAATATTGTTTATGGTTATAATTTCAATATTTTAAAAACATATTATTGAAAAGAAAAAGTTAAGCTATCAAGATTCATTAATTACCAAATGAGCAATATTCCTATGGTATTCATTTAGGCAAAGCAAGCTGCTTTATACTTTTTCATATGGGTGTTTTGGCTATGTATAAGCACAGCCTGCCCCTTTAGTATGCTTTGATCACAGTTTATCATTACTTGTCTTGGAATAACAATAATATATTATATGTTAAATAATATTGAGCCTAGGCCAACAGAGATTTAATTGTACCTTAAGGTCAAAGAAAGAGCTTCTCTAGCCCCTGAGGCAAATTAGAACCACAGGAAAATTTAATTTATTCATGAAAGGGACATGCAAAATACAGTAGAAAATAGATTCATTTACTTGATAATTGAGGCCTTAAACTCAAGTATTTCACTAACTATTCTTATAATTTCAGCAACTATTGTTTTTTTCATCTTCTATCCTTGAATTACCTTGATAATTGCTTCTTTTTCCCCTTGATTTCATATGGAGAGTAGAACAATCCCTCACATTTTCCAAATATTTTTTTTCCTATTGCCATTTTGCTCAAAAAGTTATTTTCGTGGGGCACCTGGGTGGCTCAGTGGGTTAAGCCTCTGCCTTCGGCTCAGGTCATGATCTCAGGGTCCTGGGATCAAGCCCCACATCAGGCTCTCTGCTCAGCGGGGAGCCTGCTTCCTCCTCTCTCTGCCTGCTTCTCTGCTTACTCATGATCTCTCTCTGTCAAATAAATAAATCTTAAAAAAAAAAGGTATTTTCGTTATAAGTGAGAGATTTAATAAGTAATATTTAGAAGCATGATGTAAGAGATTCGTATATCTGTGCACATATGTATACATATGTTTTACATATAGAGTATTACAGATATGTACACACAAGAATATGTGAAAACTTACACACATACGCATATGTTTTTGCCATTATTTTATCCTTACTGGATTTGACAATCCTACTGATGTCCTTATTCAGGATATCATTAGGTAGTCCTATAGTCAGCACTACATGCATTACACTGTGCACTTTATATACTTGTTTGGTTGTAGGGGGAGATTACACAAGCAGATTGTTGAGAAGGTGAGGACACTGCTGAAGCAAGAGAACTAAATAGTAGGAGACTATCAAGTCTCCTAACAAGCCTCCCCAGGGAACCTATTGTTAGATTTGATTAGGTTAATTAACCTGAAATAGTTTGTGTGAGTGTGTTAGGAACTCTACGTGTCATTTTTCCAGCCATTTGAAACCATTCCTATTTTTTTCCCCAAAAGGGTCACGCTTTCTCTTAGGCTTCCATTGCCCTCATATGGCATCTCCTCTTCCCAGAAGACTCGGTCTCCCTTCCTCTTTCCCCTTGGATTGCTCATCTATACCTATTTATGCTTTAAAGCTTTTACATCTTTCCATGTTTCTGCCATCATATGATAGCTCTCTTTACAAATTCTTGTTACTGTCACCTACTCTAAAGTTTTAGCCCCATGGTGTCATCTCTCTTCTTCTGCCACAATTTTTTGGAGTTGTGTACACTTGTAAAGACCCAATGGACATCAGAGATCCTTATTTTTCTGTCCTCCTCACTTACACTGATAGTCTTTATCTTCATTCTTTACTACCCATTCCAGAGATGGCGATCTGGATTGTCATTGTGTGATAGAACCTTAAACATTGACGGAGTTATATCTCTACAGTGTCCAGCACCATAATCATTAGCTACGTGGTTATTGTGCACTCGAGGCAGGGCTGGTTGAACTGAGAGACTGTATTTGTAACTTTGGTTACTTTTAATTAGTTAACACTCAAATTAAAGTAGCTACAGTGGCTAATGGCCATTGTATTGGCAAACGGTGCTGTGGAACTTGCATTCACCCTTAAATGCACAAGATGCAAAATCAAAAGATAAACCATCCTGCTCTTGGCCCATCATACCCAGTCCCCATAATAATACTTTTACTTAAACATTTGTTCACACTTACCAAAAACTCTAGCTCTTTACCTTTGTCTGTTTCATAGAGTTAATCCCTCTTTCCCCACCTTACATTTTGTCATATATTATTATAATCACTCTCTTGCCCCATTTTCTTTCTGTCATACTCCACTGGCAAAGCTACAATCTTTAACACAATTTATTGCAAATTTCACATGAGAAGAGGATGGATTACTTGGCCTGGGAAGAGAAAACACAGATCTGTTGAACTGTCTCACTTTAAATTTAAGATCATATATTCCTCTGCATGGTCAAAAAAATAAATGAACCTTACAATGCCTTTCTGATCATTCATGCTCCCACTCTTCAAAATGACCCTCTTACACCATGTATTTCCTCCGATATCAACATCCTCTTTTCCATCCTCAATGGCACAATGATATTGCCTAATATTTCAAGTCATCAGAAAATATTACTTCATTATCATACTACAAAATATATTTCCTACCTACATTTTGTTGAATATCCTTCCTCTTCTTCAAACCCACCTAATGAGTTCCAAACTTAGAGATTTTGCCCTCATCATTATCTCTTTTCTACAAATTGTCCTGTGTTTGGCTCTTTCCTGTCATCCAGGAAAAGTTCAAAGTTTAAGTTCAAAGTTTAAGTTCAAAGAACATGTCCTTGATGAGGCCTGCCTTGCCTAGATTACATATCATGTTATTACTGACCTTTTCCTCTTTCTCGCCATATTTAAGCCCTCACCTTTGAAACTTATTACCGCATTGTTCACTTCCAATCTATCCTGCCATTTCTCTTGCCCAGTTATCATTTCTGCCCTGGACTTTTGAAATAACCAAAATACTAGTCCCTGTGGTTTATAATTGTTCTCCTCCCATCTATTCTCCACATTATTTCTGAATCATCTTTTAAAAAATGGACACCTAGGGGCATCTGGGTGGCCCAGTTGGTTAAGCCACTGCTTTCAGCTCAGGTCATGATCCCAGAGTCCCAGGGATAGAGTCCGGCATCAGGCTCCCAGCTCCATGGAGAGTCTGCCTCTCCCTCTGATCTTCTCCCCACTCATGCTCTCGCTCTCAAATAAACATATGATATCTCTAAAAGAAATGGACACCTGATTATTTATATTACTCTACTTCTTAAATATTTCTTATGAGTCCTTGAGTAGAAACCTATTATTTAACTATTTACATGAGCTGAAACCTACATACCTCTTCAGAATTGACTCAAGCCACCACTCTCCTAAACCACTATTTCTTTTTTTAACTCCAGCCTTGGTAGCTTCCTTTGTGTTGCCATATTTTCCACATGTTGAGCCATCTCCTTGGAGGCCATCTCTATTTCAGATCTTTTACATTGTCACCCCTTTCTTTTTCTTTATTTTTTTAAATTTCTTTTCAGCCTAACAGTATTCATTGTTTTTGCACCACACCCAGTGCTCCATGCAATACGTGCCCTCCCTATTACCCACCACCTGGTTCCCCCAACCTCCCACCCCCGCCCCTTCAAAACCCTCAGGATGTTTTTCAGAGTCCATAGTCTCTCATAGTTCATCTCCCCTTCCACATTCCCTCAACTCCCTTCTCCACTCCATCTCCCCATGTCCTCCATGTTATTTGTTACGCTCCACAAATAAGTGAAACCATATGATACTTGACTCTCTCTGCTTGACTTATTTCACTCAGCATAATATCTTCCAGTCCCGTCCATGTTGCTACAAAAGTTGGGTATTCATCCTTTCTGATGGAGGCATAATACTCCATTGTGTATATGGACCACATCTTCCTTATCCATTCGTCCGTTGAAGGGCATCTTGGTTCTTTCCACAGTTTGGAGACCGTGGCCATTACTGCTATAAACATTGGGGTACAGATGGCCCTTCTTTTCACTACATCTGTATCTTTGGGGTAAATACCCAGTAGTGCAATTGCAGGGTCATAGGGAAGCTCTATTTTTAATTTCTTGAGGAATCTCCAACTGTTCTCCAAAGTGGCTGCACCAACTTGCATTCTCACCAACAGTGTAAGAGGGTTCCACTTTCTCCACATCCTCTCCAACACATGTTGTTTCCTGTCTTGCTAATTTTGGCCATTCTAACTGGTGTAAGGTGGTATCTCAATGTGGTTTTAATTTGAATCTCCCTGATGGCTAGTGATGATGAACATCTTTTCATGTGTCTGATAGCTATTTGTATGTCTTCATTGGAGAAGTGTCTGTTCATATCTTCTGCCCATTTTTTGATATGATTATCTGTTTTGTGTGTGTTGAGTTTGAGTAGTTCTTTATAGATCCTGGATATCAACCTTTTGTCTGTACTGTCATTTGCAAATATCTTCTCCCATTCCGTGGGTTGCCTCTTTGCTTTGTTGACTGCTTCCTTTACTGTGCAGAAGCTTTTGATCTTGATGAAGTCCCAAAAGTTCATTTTCACTTTTGTTTCCTTTGCCTTTGGAGACATATCTTGAAAGAAGATGCTGTGGCTGATATCGAAGAGGTTACTGCTTATGTTCTCCTCTAGGATTCTGATGGATTTCTGTTTCACATTGAGGTCTTTTATCCATTTCGAGTTTATCTTTGTGTATGGTGTAAGAGAATGGCCGAGATTCATTCTTCTACATATAGCTGTCCAGTTTTCCCAGCACCATTTATTGAAGAGACTGTCTTTTTCCCACTGTATCTTATTCATCGTTCAGATCTCAAGATCACAAGTCACTTCAAGAAGAAAGCCTTTCCTGATCCAGACTCACCCGTGTCCTCACATACCTATATACTTTTTTTTAAATTGAGGTAAAATTGTTATATAATGTATTAGTATCAGGTATATAACAGAATGATTCAGTATTTGTACACACTGAGGGATGACCAATGCAATAAGATGGGTTGCCATCTGTGACCATACAAAGTTACAAAAACTTTTTTCTTAACATGCGAACTTGTAAGATTTACTATCTTAGCAACTTTCACATATACAATATAATGTTACTGACTGTAGTCACCATGCTGCACATTATATCTCCATGACTTATTTTATGATTTAAAGTTCCTACCTCTTGATCTCCTTTGCTCATTTTGCCCACCCACCAAAAACCTTTCTTCTTTAGCAACCACTAGTCTGCTCTCTGTATCTATTTGTTTTATTTCCTCACTTTTTTTTAGATTACACATATAAGTGAAATAACACAATATCTGTCTTTCTTTCTGTGACTTATTTCACTTAACAAAATACCCTAAATATCCATCCATGTTTTCACAAATGGCAAGATTTCATTCTTTTTTATGGCTGACCAATATTCCATTATGTATCACATCTTTATCATTCATCCATTGATGGAAACTATGTTGTTTCCGTATATATAGTATTATAAATAATGCTACAATGAACATAGGGTATATCTTTCATTTTGTTTTCAAATTTACTTTGGCTAAATGTATTTAAAAGGTAGAATTGTTGGATCATATAGTAACTCTAGTTTTAAATTTTGAGGAACTTTCATACTGTTTTCCATAGTGGCTGCATCAATTTACATTACTACCAATGTTTCACAAGTGTTCTCTTTACCTAATTCTTTGCTAATAACCATTTTAACAAGTGTGAAATGATATGCCACTGGGGGTTTTGACTTGCATTTTCCTGGTGATTAGTGATGTTGAGCTTCTGTTCAATGTGCCTGTTGGCCATATGTATGTCTTCTTTGGAAAAAAATGTCTATTTAGATCCTCTGCCCCTTTTTAATTGGATTGTTGGGGGTTTTGTTGTTGAGTTGCATGAGTTCTTTACATATTTTGGGTATTAACTCCTATAAGATATATGATTTGCAAAAATTTTCTCCTGTTCAGTGACTGGGTTGCCTTTTCATGGTGTTGATGGTTTTCTTAGCTATGAAGAAACTTTTTAGTTTGTTATAGTCCCATTTATTTATTTTTATTTTTGTTGTCCTTTCCTTCAGAGTCAAATCCAAAAAATGATTGCGAAGACTGATGTCAAGGAGCTAACCACCTATTTCTTCTAGGATTCTTATGGTTACAGGTCCTACACTTAATTCTTTAATCCACTTTGAGTTAATTTTTGTGCATAGTGTAATAGCAGTCTAATTTCATTCTTTTGCATGTTACTGTCCAGGTTTCCCAAAACCATTTATTAAAGATTGTCCTCTTCCCATTGTATATGCTAATCTCCTTTGCATACATTTATTGACCATATAAATGTGGATTTTTTTCTGGACTCTCTATTCTATTCCATTCATTTATGTGTCTGTTTTTATACTAATACAATTCCATTTTGATTACTGTAGCTTTGTAATGCAGTTTGAAATCAGGGAGAGTAAGGCTTCCAACTTTGTTTGTTTGTTTCCAAGATTGCTTTGTCTATTTGGGATCTTTGTGGTTCCATACAAATTTTAAGATTCTTTGTTCCAGTTTGTAAAAAATGACATTGGAATTTTCTCATCTACAGGATTGCATTGAATCTATAGATTTTCTCTGGTTAATATGGACATTCTGACAATATAAATTCTTCTAATCCATGAGCACAGTGCATCTTTCCACTTATTCATGTCTTCTTCAATTTCTTTCATCAGCGTGTTCTGGTTTTCAGTGTACACATTTTTGACCTCTTTGGTTAAATTTATCCCTAGGTATTTTATTCTTTTTGATGTAATTATAAATGGGATTGTTTTCTTTATAATAGTTCATTGTGAGTGTATAAAAATACAACAGATCTTAATATATTGATTTTGTACCTTGCCATTTCAGTAAATTCATTTATTTGTTCTATCAGTTTTTTGTGGAGTATTTAGAGATTTTTATATACAAAATCATGTCTACAAATAGTGACAACTTTGCTTTTTTTCTAATTTAGATATTTTCTTTCTTTTTCTTGATTAATTGTTCTTTTTAGGATTTCCAATATTATGTTTAATAAAAGTGAAAAGAGTGGGTATCCTTGTCTTGTTCTTGATCTTAGAGGAAAAGCTGTCAGCTTTTCACCACTGAGTATAACATCTAGATGTGGGTTTGTCAAGTATGGCCTTTATTATATTGAGGTATGTTTCCTCTATACTTTGTTGAGAGTTTTATCATGAATGAATGTTGAATATTGTCAATATTTTTCTGCATTTATTGAGGTGGTTGTATGATTTTTATCTTTCATTTTATCAGTGTGGTGTATCATGTTCATTAGTTTGTGGTTGTTGAAGCATCCTTGTATACCTGAAATAAGTCCCATTTGAACATGTTGTATGATCTTTTTAATTTAAAAAAAAAAATCAGTTTTCTAAAGTTTTTTGAGGGTTTTTGCATCTGTGTTTACCAGGGATATTGCCCTGTAATATTCTTTTTCTGAGTCATTCTTGGCTAGATTTTGTATCAGAGTAGTGCTGGCCTTGTAAAATGAGTTTGGAAATGATCCCAGATGTTCAATTTTTTGAAAATGTTTGAAAAGGATGGATATTAAATCTGTGAATGTTTGGTAGACTTCACCCAGTGAGGTGATCTGGTCCTGGACTTTTGTTTGTTGGGAGGTTGTTGATTACAGATTCAATCTCCTTACTAGTAAATTGGTCTATTCAAAATTTCTATTATTTTTGTGCATAGTGTAATAGCACTTGACTCAATCTTGGAAGATTTTATGTTTCTAGAAATTTATCCATTTCTTCTATGTTGCCCAATTTGTTGGCCTACATTTGTTCATAGTAGTCTTTTATGATTCTTTGTATTTCTTTGGTATCAGTGGTAACTTTTGTTTCATTTCTGATTCTATTTATTTGAGCCTTATTTCTTTTTTTCTTATTAAATCTAGCTAACGGATTGTCAGTTTTATCTTCTCAAAGGACCAATGCTTTCACGGAATTTTTATATTGTCTTTTTAGTCTTTATTTCATATTTTTTCTTCTGATCCTTATTATTTCCTTGCTTCTATTAATTTGTCTTCATTTGTTCTTTTATTTCTGGTTCCTTTAGGTATAAGTTCAATTGTTTGTGTGAGATTTTCTTATTTCCTGAGGTAGACCCTGTATTGCTATGAACTTCCCTCTCAAAACTGCTTTTGCTGCATTCCATAGATTCTGATATGCTGTATTTCTATTTTCATTTGTCTCAAGGTTTTGAGGTTTTTTTTTCTTTTAATTTTCCTTTGATTTCTTTGTTAACCCATTGGTTGTTCAGTGGCATGTTGTTTAATCTCCACATATTTGTGAATTTTTTAATCTTCTATTTTTTAGTATTGATTCTAGTTCCATACCTTTGTGGTCACAAAAGGTGCTTGATAGGATTTCAGTTTTCTTAAATTTATTGAAACTTGTTTTATGACATAAAATGTGATTTATCCTGAAGATTTTCTCATGTGCACTTGAGAAAAATCTGTATTCTGCTGTTTTGGTTGGAATATTCTATATATATTTATTAAGTCTATCTGGTCTAATGTGTTGTTTAAGGCTGATATTCCTTACTGATTTTTCTGCCTATTCATTGATGTAAGTGGGATTTCTAGATACTCCTAACTATGTGTCTTTATGACAATAGACTACCCGGAATGATTATGGTAAACTAAGTGCGACAGACAACAATGATAAATTTTTCTGTGCACTAGACTTCTATTTATTTTTTATGAACTATGTCCTTATAATTCTAAGGAGATATGTAACCTTTTCTTCTACCCTCAAAATTACTGTATGTGTTAGGCAATCTAACCATCATTATTTTTTATTCATAATTAAGAAAATACAATCCAAAATGCTAAGCACTAAGCTATAGAAATGGTACTAAAAACTATGTTCTGACACTAACCTCATGTTGTTTCTTAGGGTAGGACAGCCATGTCTGTTAGCATAGTAATAATTGATATTTAAGATTGTTTTTTGCCAGACCTCAAAGTAACAGATAAAAGTAGCATGTTTGAAATTTATAGGATTATATTGCTTATAGATTTTTTTCTATTTTAGTTAAATGTCCTGATTTTCACTTATTTTGACCCTTTATTATGTTCTGATGGTTGTTCACACCTTTTTAGTAGAAAGGGTGGAAATACTTCTTTTTAGGATTCTGGCTTCAAGCTGTTGCAAGAACAAATTATTCTGTGCTTACAAAGTATGGTGGGATGATAAACATTTTTTAAAAGTAAAAACATACATTTTATATTCAATGAGGTATTGTTTTCTTAGAAAATTATGAGGAACAAGGATTTTAAAACAATTTTGCCACATATAACTCATGAATAAATTCTTTCTTCATTGTAGAAGGCACCATCTTCGCCCCATTATTAGATGAAATAAACCCAAGGACAAAGGAAATCAAGAGGTAATCTTTTTGGCAATCTTGTCATGCAGTTTCTGCAAAACATTCCCTGCAGTGCAGGATTGTTCAAAGCTTCACATGCAGAGTCTTGCTTGCCGTGCGAAAAAACTAGCTGCCTCTTGCTGAGAAAGATTTTCCGAAAAGGAAAGGGAACTGAGTGACTTGCTATATCTGTTTGGCCCAAGGTCTCGACAAGCCATGTCCATGTCTCAATGATCAGCTGTGATTCATTTTGCATCATGTACCCTGATTGGTTGAAAGTACTGAGATTTGAGAAAGAAACATCTTATTTAATGTTGCCCTCTTTTTTCCAAAGGCAACCTTTCCTACATCAACTTCTTATATTATACATTCTTTTCCCCTCTAGCTCTATGTTTCCTTAATCCTAATGGTCTTGCTGTAAAAAGAAAAAAAAAGTACATTATAAATAATATAGATACATGACTCACATGATATTTAAAAAACAGATAAAATGCAAATACTGAAGATTGTGCAGAAAGTTTCATCTGACAAGATTTCTAAACTCACTGAGATTGTATCAAAAATCAAAACTTCACATGTTTTTGGAGGAAACACATGGGATTAGAAAGTGACCCTTTTCCACTTGTTGCTCCTTTTAAAAACTACAGGTATAGACTGACATAGAAAGTTCCTTAGAAGATACTGCCAGAATGAAGACAGAAATTTTGTTGTGTATGAGATTGTATTTAGTGTATTATAGTAGGTTGTCTCTTAGTCAATTGTCATACATCCAAATACTTGAAATTGTATTAATGTATTCATTAACTGATTAGGCATAACAATGTAAATAGTCAAGGAAGATATGCATAAAAAGATCATAGTTGTTATAGTTGCTTGAATATATGGCTGTGATTTTAATAGTATGTCATCTGACCAAAAGCATTTCACAAAAATATAAAGCCGAAAATGAGTAAAATTATTTTAAGCTATTATTTACAAAGGATTTCTCCTCTCATAGCATTATTAAGATTTATAAAATTTAGAATCCTAAAGTCCCTCTTAAAAATCACCTCTTTCTTTGTTTTTCAATGAGATAGAGCTCAGAGTGGCCAAAATTTCTCAAAAACTGTTAGCATGGATGGAACATTGACTAATTCCTGGCTAGCAGCTTCTATTGGATGACATGTTATATGATGTTTTATTTAGTTTCCATATTTAGTATGTGAAAAATCTCAAAATATTATAAAATAAAGTATAAAGTATGAAGGGTAATGCAATAAAGAAAATGAAAATAGCCCTTAAACAACTTCTTGGGGATTTTTGGCATTGAAATTTTCACAAAGATAGGTTCAATGAACTACTTTTTTTAATCCATGAGGTAAAGGATTCCTTGGCTAATAAGCAATTATCATCTTGACTGTTTCATTTCTTCAAATTTGGTCTCAAAACATTTATTAATATTATAAATTGATACAAATGTGAAGAAGAGCATTATATAAAACATAGGGTAGGTGTAGCTATATTTAACAACATTTTAAGAATAGCAGGTGCTTAATAAATATTTGTAAAATAAGTTTTGTGGAATATCAGATATACTCTAGCTTCTAGAAACTTTCCTCTAATATTAACATGTCACATAACCATGGCACATTACTCAAAACAAAAAAAGTAATGTCGATGAATTACTTTAATTGCAGGTTTCAAGAATTTTTCCATGAACATCATTTTTCTGTTCTAGAATCCAGTCCAGGGCTTCATATTGCATTTAGTAACTACATGTCCTTAGTCTCATTTGGTCTGGAAAGTTCCTTTGTCTTTATTTTTAGTGATCTTATCAGTTTTGGGAAGTTGTAGTCCAATGTGATGTAAAGTGTCCTTCAATTTTGATTTTTTTCTGATGGGTTTCTGATACTTAGACTGAGGTTAGGAATTTTTTTTTTTTTTTTTTTTTTAAAGATTTTATTTATTTATTTGACAGAGAGAGAGATCACAAGTAGGCAGAGAGGCAGGCAGAGAGAGAGGAGGAAGCAGGCTCCCTGCGGAGCAGAGAGCCCGATGCGGGACTCGATCCCAGGACCCTGAGATCATGACCTGAGCCGAAGGCAGCGGCTTAATCCACTGAGCCACCCAGGCGCCCCTGAGGTTAGGAGTTTTGAGGAAGAAAGCCACAGAGGTGAAATGGTCTTCTCATTACATCATTTTACAGATTAAATGATACCAACAACATATCCCTGGTGATACTAACTTTGATGAAGTTAATGTCTGCCAAGATCTCTACTGTAATGTAGTTTTCTCTTTTCTTACTTAATTATTTGGAAATGAGCTATCTTCTTAGCCCACTCTCAAGTAGAAGAGAAACAAGTTCTACCTTCTGGAAAATAGCAGTGCACATAGATTATTCAGAACTCTTCTATAGGATGATTTGTCCCCATTTCATTTCGTATGTTGAGATGTTAGCAATTGCATTATCATATACAGTTTAAATGTCTTTTCATAATTCTAATTCTCTAGTTTTAAATCTAACTGACTCATCCACAATTCTCTCTTTGAGAAGTGCATATTTAAGAATAAAGGGAAGCATTTATATTGTTTTTAGAATTTGTTTTTCTATGTGGTCTATTAGCATCCACATGCCAGAACAACCCCTTTATTTCCTCAGGAGAAAATCACGTAGGAGGAAGTTTGATGTCTCTTGGTGGAGCTGGAAAATGATCAATTATAAGCTTAATAACCTGAATAAGGCATATCAGTAGATTTTAATAAAGATATACATATACTAAGATACAGAGATATGACAGCCACAAATAATCTTAAGCATTTTGAGATGTAACCAAACACAACTGTTTCTTTCTATATGCAGGCAGATGGATATAATGAACTGAAATTATAACTATATTCCACAATCAGGGAACATATTTTCTAAAAGCCTCAGCTTCAAGGGATTTGAGTTTATGCTTTTGGAAGGACTAAATAACCTGCTCATTGTGACCTCAATGGGCAACAAGAGACATATAGAGACAATAGATCTAGCACACATATTGGTCTATGGTCATTAAGTGCCTTATAAGTGAGTAACAAAACTTTAAAATCAATACAGATTTTTATGGGAAGCCAATGAAGAGATTTTCAAATAAAGGGTAATATGTTCAAACAGATGAATTCCTGTAAGGATGTGGCTGGTTGTATTCAACAAAGAATATGTTTTAGAAAGAACATGGCTCTGCTAACCCACACATAGAAAGTCTGACTGATCTCAACTTTATGAAATATATTGCTAATATCACATAGAATACATTATATCATAAGAAAACTTTCTCATGATGAGATAATGGATTGGAAGATATTTTGCAAATGGTAAAATCCTCACAATTATTAGTAATAATTATTAGAGTTCGTACATAATAATTCTCAATTTATTGCATAGAAAAAGTGTCTGTTTATTTATTTATTTATTTTTTCAGCATAACAGTGTTCATTGTTTTTGCACAACACCCAGCGCTCCATGCAATACGTGCCCTCCCAATTACCCACCACCTGGTTCCCCCAACCTCCCACCCCCGCCCCTTCAAAACCCTCAGGTTGTTTTTCAGAGTCCATAGTCTCTTATGGTTCGCCTCCCCTTCCAATTTCCCTCAACTTCCTTCTCCTCTCCATCTCCCAATGTCCTCCATGTCTTTTGTTATGCTCCACAAATAAGTGAAACCATATGATACTTGACTCTCTCTGCTTGACTTATTTCTCTCAGCATAATCATTTCCAGTCCCGTCCATGTTGCTACAAAAGTTGGGTATTCATCCTTTCTTTTCTTTCTTTCTTTCTTTTTTTTTTTTATAAACATAATCTATAAGGAACTTAGCAAACTAAACACCCAAAGAACAAACAATCCAATCAAGAAATGGGCAAAGGACATGAACAGACATTTCTGCAAAGAAGACATCCAGATGGTCAATAGACACATGAAAAAGTGCTCCACATCCCTCGGCATCAGGGAAATACAAATCAGAACCACAGTGAGATATCACCTCACACCAGTCAGAATGGCTAAAATGAACAAGTCAGGAAATGACAGATGCTGGCGAGGATGCGGAGAAAGGGGAACCCTCCTCCACTGTTGGTGGGAATGCAAGCTGGTGCAACCACTCTGGAAAACAGCATGGAGGGTCCTCAAAATGTTGAAAATAGAACTACCCTATGACCCAGGAATTGCACTACTGGGTATTTACCCTAAAGATACAAACATAGTGATCCGAAGGGGCACGTGTACCTGAATGTTTATAGCAGCAATGTCTACAATAGCCAAACTATGGAAAGAACCTAGATGTCCATCAACAGATGAATGGATAAAGAAGAGGTGGTATATATACACAATGGAATACTATGCAGCCATCAAAAGAAATGAAATCTTGCCATTTGTGACGACGTGGATGGAACTAGAGGGTATCATGCTTAGTGAAATAAGTCAATCGGAGAAAGACAACTATCATATGATCTCCCTGATATAAGGATGTGGAGATGCAACATGGGGGTTAAGGGGATAGAAGAAGAATAAATGAAACAAGATGGGATTGGGAGGGAGACAAACCATAAATGACTCTCAATCTCACAAAACAAACTGGGGGTTGCTGGGGGGAGGTGGGATTGGGAGAGGGGAAGGGGGTTATGGACATTGGGGAGGGTATGTGCTATGGTGAGTGCTGTGAAGTGTGTAAACCTGATGATTCACAGACCTGTACCCCTGGGGATAGAAAAAGTGTCTGTTTAATGACAATTTGGACTTAACCACAGTGACAGCATTTAACTATGATTTCATCTGTGATTGAAATTTTAGTTTTGAGATATTTCACACTTTTTTCCTCCCAGTTCATTAAATTTTGTGTAGATGAGGCTAACATTTTCCAACAATGCAGTCATTCTTGCCTTAACTAATTTTTACCCGTGTCATGTAGAGTTAGGTAAGGTACATGGAAGTTCACCTGGTGACTTGTGTTTGTGTTTTCAATCACAAGTGACATATGGATACCAAAGCCGGGGTTTCTTGCACCAAAAGTTCCTCTTCACTCACTGAAATGTTCAAGACTACAACCTGAAATGGAAAAACAAATGTGACCCAAAACTGACATGAGGAGATCGATTCCAACTTGTGTAGATTCTATGTACAAAATTGTTGAGCCTTCTACTGTCCCCTATCCACACTGCTACTCTGATTTAAATGCTGTAGCAACCTCTGCTTCCCTGTGTCCACCTACTCCCCCTAGGTCTTTTCCTCTGAGCATGGCTTCTATACTCCCTTCTCTGGTCCTCTGTCAGATTCTTTCTAAAATCTAATCTGGTCACATCATCCTTCATCTTAAAACCTTCTAATAGTTTCCTATATTTCTCATGATAAAATCAAAATTGATGAGCATAGCCCATGAAATCCTTTAGGATTTGGGTCTTGTTCACCTCTCCATGCTCCCCTGGTAAGCCTGTATGCACCTGTCATAAGGAGCTGCTCCCACATTTTGGTTTCTGGACTCCATTTCCCTAATCCTCTGTTTTACCGTCCTTTGTTCATGCTGCTGCTTCAATCTGGAACATTCTTTTTTTTTTTTTTTTAAAGATTTTATTTATTTAATTGACAGAGAGAGAGATCACAAGTAGGCAGAGAGGCAGGCAGAGAGAGAGGAGGAAGCAGGCTCCCCGTGGAGCAGAGAGCCCGATGCGGGGCTCGATCCCAGGACCCTGAGATCATGACCTGAGCCGAAGGCAGCTGCTTAATCCACTGAGCCACCCAGGCGCCCCAATCTGGAACATTCTTACCCGGTCTTTTAAGAAGGCTCTCCTATACCTTTTGAATGCCTTTTATGTGTCCTACAGACACTTTGTGTATATTTCATTATAGCACCTTTTGTAGTTTTTTATATCTGTCCTATTGTCTCTTCTCTGCCAGATGGAAAACTCCTTGTCAGTGACTTTACATTGTTTTTTTATTATTATTTTTTTTAAATTTTATTTATTTATTTGACAGAGAGAGAGATCACAAGTAGGCAGAGAGGCAGGCAGAGAGAGAGGGAGGAAGCTGGCCTCCTGCTGAGCAGAGAGCCCAATGCGGGGCTGGATCCCAGGACTCTGAGACCATGACCTGAGCCGAAGGCAGAGGCTTAATCCACTGAGCCACCCAGGCGCCCCATGACTTTACATTGTTAATCATATTCCCAGTATGTGAACAGTGACTGGTATGTAGTAGATATTTATTGAATATTTGTTAAATACACACGGAGGCTACATAAGTATATTCCCAATTAAATAACATATTTCTGTTGTATAGAAATACGTTGGAAAGAGAATATTTCTAACTATTTCATGGTATATAAATTACTTCAATTTAATAACATATTAAGTTTTATAGAATAAAATATTTTAAAAACTATATATTAGATTCCATAAAAATTTATATCAACGCCTCCTCAATTTCTTTATAAAATTTCACAACTTTGTTTTTTTCAAAATAATTCTTCAGATCTACAATTTCATGATCTTTTCTATTAAAAACATTCCAATTTGCAGTTTCTAACATTTAGATCATTCAAAGGGCATAAAACTAAAAGTAGCAGGTCCACTATAAGCACAGCACACTTTTAAAAATCAACTCATGGACATTGGGGAGGGTATGTGCTATGGTGAGTGCTGTGAAGTGTGTAAACCTGGCGATTCACAGACCTGTACCCCTGGGGATAAAAATACATTATATGTTTATAAAAAATAAGAAATAAATAAAAAATTTTAAAAAATCATCTCATAGATAAAATGTAAGCCATTTGTTAAAAAATTCAGTAGTGGTATTGGTTTAAGATGAAATGAGACACAAACCACAGCTGATCTGAACATTGCTCCTAGTCAGTGGAGCAGAAGGGGTCCTGTAGAAGGGAAAAATAGTCATTGAACAATCACTGTGGCATTGTCGAAAAAACTTTATTTTGTGCAAACCGAAATTACAATAATTGAGGACACTTGGAAGGCAGGAACTAAATCAGTAAATGGTATTTTAAACCAAATCTTTACTTTGAAGAGTTCTTCAAGGTTCACACATGCCGTTCCCACCTGGGAGTCATTACAGTGGTTCATGTCCCACCAAATAGTCCTGGACGGTAACTTCAAGTGGAAACTCTGGCTGTCAGTAGCTCTGCATCTGAATAATGATAGTGTAACAACTAGTAACACCAAAGTAGTGTGGAGAATAGGACAGGCACTTTACAAGTATTATCTTACTTAACTATTAACTATTAACTTAGTTATTATCTTACTTAACATCAAAGAGATGTTGGATGTCATCATCTTTTATGTAAATATATAAATAGAGATAAAAAATCACACATTCAAGATAATACAGCTAAAAAAAGTGACAGGGCAAGAATTCAAAATTGTGTCTCTGGTTCCATTGCCCAAGATCTTAACCAAGGAAAATAACACATGGTAGCATCTGGGGGGTGGAGGAAAAAAATGTCACAGATTATCTTTATTTTGAAATAATGCTATACTCTTTACTAATTTGGCTTTGTATATAGTGATTTCTTTCAAAACAAAGCAAACTATTTCATTTCCAAACATGGGTTTGGAGAGTTTCATTTTCAATTTAAGCATTATTTTGTTCTGATGAGTCCTCTGGAGGTGTTTTTGACATGTAAAAAATGATGGGTAGATAAAGTGATTAAAGCCGTCAAATGGCATTCAAATTGTAAGAATGTAGCCATTTTGTTACCTTTTTGGGTAAAAGTTGTATATACCTATGCTGTCGAGTACTTCTGTTTAGAAACATGTGCATGTGTGTGTGTGGTGAGTGTTGTAAGGCATTGTGATTGACAAAAATTATTGCAGGCATACGAATAACCCAAATTAGAACTTACAAACCAAATGAAGCAGCAAGTATGCTAAGGTAAATGGAGGTTCTCGTAACTACTTTCTGTTGACAACCCTAGGGTCCTTGTGTGGATTTATATTTTCTAATTGTATCATCTTGGTTTCTGTGAAAAATAATACACATCATGGAGAGCTCTTATTAGCCTTTGATGCAATATAAGCACATTTCTCTTATTTTTAGCAATTTTCTTTTATTTTTTTGTAATTATATAAAGTCTATTAACTTCAAAAGTTATTTTCACAGACTATTCAAGAAAGGAGGAAGCTGCCACAGTATTAAGCTAGGTTTTTCTGTATAGCACAAAGAATAAGTGTGAAAAAATATTTCCAGTCTTGTGAAAACCAAAACAAATTATTATAATACAATGTTTCTGATCTTGTGGAAAGAGCAAAACCATTTTTGAAGTTGAATGGTGTTGCTACATTTTAAGGGAGGCAGAGCCTTCAATGTATAAAATTATGTATCATTATGTTGTCAGGATCCTATATTTTACATAGTAGTTAAGCTGAATAAATAATCACATAAAAGGATAAGCTAGGTGCAGGTGAAAAAACACTCAATAAACTGACCATCTGAAAATTCCCTGCAATGAAGCACGAGAAAAAAACAGAAAAAACAGGAGAGCTGAGGAGACAGGATAGATAGGAAGTCATACATATACACACATGTATATATGTGTGTATGTGTATATATATGTATATGTATACATAATTTATAATCTCTCTATCATCTATCTCTTTATATATATGTGTGTGTGTGTGTGTGTATATATATATATATATTCCAGAAGAAAAGAATACAAATAGGAAAAAAAGCACGCTTTACGATCATGTATTAACTGAGAATTTTCTAGACCTAATAAAGGAATGATATTATAGCCCTGGTAAAAACAACAGATCTCAAGTATGATAAATTACAAGGCGTTTACTCTGGGGAGCATTGTGCCAATACTTAAAAATACTCAAAGAAAAAGTTTTAAGAAATGAAGCAAATGAACATGGGGGAAAGGAGAGAAAGAGGCAAACCATAAAATAGACTCTTAACTGTAGAGAACAAACTGAAGGTTGCTGGATGTGCTGGATGGGGGATAGCCTAACTGAGGGATGGCTTTTAAGGAGGGCACTTGCTGTGATGGGCACTAGGTATTGTATGTAAGTCATGAATCACTAAATTTTACACCTGAAACTAATATCATACTGTGTGTTAGCTAACTGGAATTTAAATAAAAACTAGAAACAAAACAAAACAAAAAACAACAAAGATAGAAAAAAGAAATATTCCCTACAATAAGATTACAGTTAAATAAATCCTAGATATCTCAATAGCAAAAATAAAAAAAAAGATAACGAGTTAAAAAGGTGCTATGTGTAAGTGAAAAAAAAATCTAAACTAGAATTGTTTAAAAATAAAATTTAAGTCAGTAGGTGAAATGTATTTTAATACCAACAAAAGTTGAGTTTACCAAAGACAGATCATCACTTAAATTTTTATAGAATGCAGTTTAGGAAGAATGAATCTGACTCCAGGGAAGGACAAAAACAAACAAACAAAACAAACAAACAAATAAAACAGACAGGATTGGTGTGAAAAAAATTAAGTATGCATGATATAAATAAGAATTGACTTTATAAAAGTAAATGAATGTAAACCCTTGTCTTTTTCTTTTTTTTAAAGATTTCATTTATTTATTTGCCAAAGAAAGAGAGAGAGGGCACAAGCAGGGAGAGTGGCAGGCAGAAGGAGAAGCAAGCTCCCCATTGATCAAGGAACCCAATGCGGGACTTGATCCTATGACCTTGGGGTCATGACCTGAGCCAAAAGCAGATGTTTAACTGCTTGTCTTATTCTAGAAAGGAAAAAAAAAGAAAGAAAGAAAGACATAAAGATCAAGGCATAGCACCATACCTCATATTAATGGCTCATTAATTATTTAATTTATTAAGAAAAGTCCAGGCATAGTGATTGAGGATTTGCCAGTTATTAGATATTTGTTTTTCATTTCCATCTTTCTTCTGTTGAAAATAAATGTCAGTCCTTTTTTTTTTTAAGATTTTTTTGTTTATTTATTTGACAGAGATCACAAGTAGGCAGAGAGGCAGGCAGAGAGAGAGAGAGAGGGAAGCAGGCTCCCCGCTTAGTGGAGAGTATGATGTGGGGCTCTCAGGACCTGAGCCGAAGGCAGAGACTTAACCCACTGAGCAACCCAGGCGTCCGTCAGTCCATTTTTTGACATACTTTTGTATCAACCTCCTTTACAGTCTCATTTATATGTTATAATTTTATTACCTCTTTGAAAAAATATTACTAAGAAGATACTTACTTCTGTAATTTCCTTCCCTAAAACAGACCAGACTATTTTAAACACAATTCCATCTGAAAATCTTTGAGAAGCAACATTTTCTTCTTAAGTTTGGTGTAAGTTTGGTCTTTCCGCTATTTTAAAAATAAGTCTAATTAAATAGGGACATCTTTCTAAAAAAACCTCAGTGTCCTCTGTGGTAGAGAGCAAGACAACGAAAAAGACATGGTATATGGACTTAACCAGATTCAGATTCCTCTGGAACCTTGTGCATTTTCTTCCCCAGTGTTATCTCTTATCACGCTACTTGCCTTCTCTATTTCCTATTTGTTTAATGTCTTTTTGTAAGTTCTAGTCTCCATCCTTATTTTTTTTAATCTTCTATCATCATTTTTGCAATAATTAATTCAACTATTTTTATTATTATTATTATACTATTATCTCTCAGCTATAAATTTGCCTTTCTTTTTTTTTAAACTTTTTTTTTTTAAAGATTTTATTTATTTATTCGACAGAGAGAGATCACAAGTAGGCAGAGAGGCAGGCAGAGAGAGAGAGAGGAAAGCAGGCTCCCTATTGAGCAGAGAGCCCGATGCGGGACTCAATCCCAGGACCCTGAGATCATGACCTGAGCTGAAGGCAGCGGCTTAACCCACTGAGCCACCCGGGCGCCCTAAATTTGCCTTTCTAAATCACCTTTGTCCTTTGGGGGCTGGGACAGTGTGGATACATTTATCATTTGTCATCTGGTTTCCTGTTAGGTTTTGCAAATGGGAACACTGGGGCAAATCAGGGGCAGGGAAAGAAATGGAGGCTTTGCTCCTTTCCATCTGCTTGCTGTTCTTTTCAGCATCACATCAGTGATGGCCCATACCCCGGCAGTAGCTGATGGATTCAGTTCCCTTCTTTTAGCAAACCCAGAATTGGCATTTTTCATAATAGTAAAAAATAGAAACAGCCCAATATGTATCAACAGTAGAATAGATAAATATTTCACAGCGAATCATAATGAATGAATTAAAGTAACATGTACTAACTTGAGTGAATCTCAGTGATATGATGCTGAAGAGGCAACATAATGGAATATAGACAGGATAGTTCTATTTATATAATGTTCAAGAACATGGGACATGCACAGGTGTTAGAAACTATATGTATATAAAAAAAAGTCAAGAACATGATTACCCCAACATTTGGTGTGCTCTATGAAGGGAGGAAAGAGATGTGATTGTGGAGAGATAACTTCTAGGGTAACTATGAGTAAGTCCTACATGACCGTTCTCTAAATTTGTATATGTTGTCTCAGGCAATTTTTTGCTCCTAAGCTATTTTTTGATAACACAACTAAAAACAGAATAAATAAGTAAAACAAAAAATTTCAAAATCAGAATAAATAAGGCCCTGGTAAAATAAATGGTGTTATATAAACAGAGGAGGGCTTTTTTCAAAACCATGTTGGTAGAAATAAAACCAGGTATTGGAATTGCAAATATACTATTGAGATCTTAAAAAAAAAAAAAAAGGAAGGGAGGAGGGAGAGAGAAGGGGAGGAAGGAAGGAAGGGAGGGAGGAAGGAAAAGAAGGAGAAGAGTAAGAAAGAAGGAGGAGGGCAGAAGGAGAAAGGAGAAAAAAGTAAGAAAAGAAAAAAAACAAGCAAAGGACGGTACTACCCTTTCCATAATTTCAAAGAGAGAGGACTCTTCTCTTTTTCTTTTCTTTTGTTATTAACATATGATTGTATTATTAGACCCAGGGATACAGGTCTGTGAATGGTCAGGCTTACACACTTTACAGCACTCACCATAGCACATACCCTCCCCAATGTCCATAACCCAGCCACCCCATCCTTCTCCCCCAGCAACCCTCATTTCGTTTCTTGAAATCAAGAATCTCTTACAGAAAGGACTCTTTTCAACAATTGGAATTGTATTTATGAGATGTGAAATGCAAGCTATGATTCTCTTTGTTCAGTGAACATACAACAATTGTGTTTTCATCACAATTAAAATATAATAGTAAAAGTATATAAATATTACTTAACTAACTGTCCTCCTTGGCTATTATTCAACTTAAACATTTTTAAAAATTTGTTTGTTTTGATGAACAATTACACAATTTGAGGTAGTTTGGCAGAAAATTTCTTAATTCCTTTTAATGCTCTTTTATTACAGTTATGAAAGTTACAATTGATTCTTTAAGGCAAAGGGCAAAATTTAGATATTTAAAATTAATAAACTATTTCTGTTTCTTTTTACTCTGTCTTAGGTCTGATTTAATAAGTTCTTTGTATTTTTAAACTTCATATTGACTAATATTTATAAAATGTCTTTACACAAGCTTACTTCTCCTCAGTTTGCTTTTAGTGATGAAGTCATACTTTGGTATTGCCTCTATTTAGAATGGTAAAAACAGGAGGGCCTGGGTGGCTCAGTCATGGGGTGTCTGCCTTTGGCTCAGTTTGAGATCTCAGGGTCCTGGGATGGAGCCCGCATTGCATTGTGTTCCCTGCTCAGCAAGAAGCCTGCTTCTCCCTCTCGCACTCACTGTGCTAGTGTTTTCTCTCTCGCTGTGTTTCTCTCTGTCAAATAATTAAATAAAATCTTAAAAAAAAAAAGAATGGTAGAAACATATTTTGTCACCATGGTATTTGATCTTTTGACCATGTCACTCAATCAAAATGCTGAACAACTATTATCTTATCTACTCTAACTGCGTTCCTGGAACTAACCCATGAGCTCTTATGGAATGCAGCTTTGTTGGATAAAGTTTCTTTATAAATTTTGATTACCTGAAAATCCAGGTTTGTGTACATGTTAAGAAAAAAAAATGAACGAAAGAAAGAAAGAAAGAGAGAGATAGAGAGAGAGGAAGTGGAAGGAAAGAAGGAAGGAAGGAGGAGAGGAAGGAAGAAAGGGAAGAAGGAAGGACGGACAAAAGTTTCAGAAGCTACAGCACTTTTGTAATAGTTATGTCAATGTAATAAAATGGGGCATACTACAGAGACCTTTAATAGCAAGTTCCAGTGTTGTGAGTTTTATAACAAGTCTGTGGTTCAAATAAATGGTCAGATTTCCAACAATTTGGGACATTTTGCTATAGTGATTTTTGTTTCTTAAATGTCTGAAGTCATAGTCTAACGATTTTCAGATGCACATACACCTTAAACATAATGCGGCATTTTTCAGAACTATGTACTGCCATCAGGTGTGAGCAGAAGGTACGGGGGATCTCAGACCAGGCAAATGAAAAGAAGAAGCAAAGAAGGAGAACAGGAATCCAAAATATTTAGAAGGCTATCAATAAAACAGAAAATCCATGCTGAATCAAAATGAGATTACAAGGATTGAACTCAATAAAATGTGACCAAAATAAGCCTCCATATAAATATGTTTTCATAACTCCTCCAATTCTCTGGGCTTATTTATGCTAATACTTAAGTCTCTGAATACCCAGGAGAAAAACATCTAATACAGAAAATGGTCACTGACCACAACTTCTAAGACACAACTTTACTCCTGTGGCTTGCATTACACCCACTGCTAACTTACCGCATAAACTGTGCCATCTCTCTTTGGTTCTTTTAATCACTCCTACTCTGTTTCTTCCAAGCTATATGATTATTTCTTTGGTCTTCCACTAGTCAAAACAAAGGTGACAATACCACTTCCCTTCATCTGTATACCCCTCAACTACTACTTTCTTTCTTTGTCCTCATTGCTAATATTAGTTATCTTAAGTATATTATCAGCTATTTTCACTCAAAATACTGTTTCCACTTTTTCAAAAATTTGCAATTTGGAGTCTGTACCCATCATGGCTTCCCCTGCTTTCACTCAGTTTGCCAGTGATGGCTGGGTTGCTAATCCACAAAATGCTTTTCAGTCCTTAGCTATCTTGACTTCTATACTCTTCTTTTGAAACTCTTTCTCCTCTTGGCTTCCAGAATAGAATTCCTTCCAGTCTCAACCCCACTCCCACCTCCTTATAAACTCTATCCATGGAGCCGTTTAGATCTCTAGAGAATTATGATCTCATCTGCCTTTAGGTAAGTTAAATGCTACGTGCCAGTCCATATATGTATGCTATTCTCATTTTACTTGTTGCAAGAAGATTCCAAGTCTGACTATCTCAGCTACTTCTGTTCCCTTCTTGAGAGCACAGAAAATACTTGCTACTCTCCAAGTCCTAGTGAGCTTGGGAAAATTATGAAAGTCTGTTGCAGTTTTTACTGGCTATTCTCCTGGTAGTTTTTTTTACAGTTCCTGCCACATTGTGCAGAGAAGACTACAAGGCCAGATGAGGGATAATTATGAGGCTTGCCATTATTTTAGAAAGAATCACACACATTCCCTATGATTTGAGATCCTTTCAAACCATTTTTATTATTCTGTCATTTTCACCTTGTCTCAAGACTCCACCTGGACATAAGGGGGAAGTCATAGGGTCCTTCTGAATGCCCTTTCACTTAAGGTTCCTTCTCAATGACTATAATTTTCTTCTTCGTCTCCCAGTCCAGGTAATCTTTTTCACAGAATCTTGCAATGTTTTATATCATTCCAATATATAGTTCACTGAATCTGCTGTAGCAGCATTCCTTGAGACATTAGATGCTAGGGAGAGAAAGTTGATTGGAAGAAAGAACATGGTGGGGTGGGGCACGGTGTTGGGGGAAGGGGTTAGTTGGGAGTTGGGGGGAAAATTTCTAGGCTGAAAGTGGCAGTTTAAACATTAATTTGTAAAACGGGATAGAAATATTATGTAGAATAACAATTCTGTATATTAACTTCCGGGGTTTATATATTACTTTATATTGAATTTCTAGTGTACTAAAATATACAGTAATAATTTGACTCTTCTGCAGCTGTTCTATCATATCTCACAATGCAAGAGGGTGTATATTATATCCAGATTCCTTATTGTCTTTTCATCATCTTTTCATCTTTATAATTATGTGCTTATTTTCTCCTGTCACACATATTTTCATATTTTATTTTACCAGAAAAATGGGTTTATTTTATTCAAGAGTAGCAGAGAATTGCAGTTCGGGACAAGCAAGATACAGCAAAACCTTAGGTAAATTTAGAGAAAAAAGGAGAGAAACACTCATTTATAAAGAAGGAAGTTGAGAGGGCTATTCCAAACAAAAATGTCCATGGGAGTTCAAAATATAGTGGTTTCTCATTGGCTGAATTGTGACTGTTTCTCATTGGCTAGGCTGTTGCCAGGAGAGGAGAGAACTCTTTCTTCTTCCTGCTGGGGCAGTGAAATAGCAGCTAAACTCCTATTGATTTACAAGGTATTTCTCTTGTTGTTGGGTCTACAATTGTCAAAGAGCTGTAGGGTGTGAGAACTTCCCCTTCTGGCCTCCTCAGTTTAGTTTAAACAAGTTTTTCTCCTATTAATTTTCACAGTAAGATCGAATTATTTATAAAAGGGCTCAGAGAATGTGACCCACCACCTTTTTTTTTTTTAAATCTGCTAGGAGGTGTTTGGACTCTGATTCTCAGACCTGTGTTCTTTAAAGGAAAACATCAATGAAATAATTATTTTTAATTTTTAATTAAGGACATTTCACCAATTACCAAAAATAAATAAATATTTTAAATAACTCACAACAAGGCACCTGGGTAACTCAGTCAATTAAGTAGCTGACTCTTGGATTCAGATCAGGTTATGATCTCAGGGTCCTGGGGTTGAGCCTGGGGTTGGGTTCCATGCTCACTGGGAAGTCTGCTTGAGAGAGAATCCTCTCTCTACTCTCCCTCTGCCCCTTCCCTCAGGCACGTTCTCTCAAATCAATGAATAATATCTTAAAAAAAAAAAAAAAACTCATAACAAACAGTACAAATAAAAGACTATTATTAAAATTTTAAAAATTTAAAATTCTGTCAGACCTAGTGAGGTGGTTGTTTTCAGTATGGCTAGGAAGTTATAAAACATGGTAACATGGTAAAGGGTATCATTAGTTACATTTTAGAGCCATGTTCAAGGTTTCATCTACAGGTGAGGTTAAAAATATATATTATGGGGGCACCTGGGTGGCTCAGTGGGTTAAAGCCTCTGCCTTCGGCTCAGGTCATGATCTCAGGGTCCTGGGATAGAGCCCCACATCGGGCTCTCTGCTCAGCAGGGAGCCTGCTTCCTCCTCTCTCTCTGCCTGCCTCTCTGCCTACTTGTGATCTATTTGTCAAATAAATAAAATCTTTAAATATATATCTATGTGTATATATATGTATATATATATATATATATATGTATATATATATATATAATGTATAAGTGTGAAATTCCAATGTTGGGACATCCTTAACCAAGCAACTTTGATTTTTCAAGCTTCCCATATTATCATATATTTTTAGGAGAACCTCGCTCTATTTGTCATTTGGTTCTGTGTGCTGTAATATTCATCCAGTGCCTTTACCCAAAGACATGAAAGCTTACTTATAATCAAATCATATAGTAGCTTTTAAGTGTTCAAAATGTCATGTTAAACATTTATTTTATTTTAATATACCTAAATAAATTCTCTTATCATGAGTATTTGAACTGGCTACAACAAATTTTTCTGCTTTTTCAGGTATAGGGTTGCGTAAGAAAACAAGAGATAATTTATTTTCCTAAAAGTTTTTAAAGATTTATTTATTTATTTGAGAGAAGGGAGGGATAGAAGGAGAGGGAGAGAGAAAGAAACCCAAGCAGATTCTTCTTTGAGTGTGGAGCCCTATGAGGGCTTGATACCATGACCTTGAGATCTCAACCTGAGCCAAAACCAAGAGTTTGCCATTAACTGACTGTGCCACCCAGGCACCCCCAAAACAAGAGGTAATTTAATATATTAATGAAATAATAAAACTTACAGATAAGAGAAGTCCAGATAGGGCATTTTAGATGGGACAGTGGTGGCCTATTTTCAATAATGTTGTACAATAACAAGCATTTTTCTCTTGGGCATTGCTCATCACCTCCTGTCACTGTCTCCTTTTCTTTACCATGTTTAGACACTAATGTAGGTTTAATTTAAGATAAGGAATGGCCAAAAAGATGCAAAATATGAATCACATAAGGAATAGTGAAAACGAACTGCCTGTTTTATAAATTTATATAAAATTTATTTTATTGGCTTTTCTTTGTGAATTATGGATGATATTATAATATGGCTATAATCTTGCTCTGAAAAGGAGAAAATTACTGCCCATAGGAACAAAAAAAAAAAAAAGAAGGAAGGAAGAAAAGAAAGAAAGAAAGGAGGGAGGAAAAGAGAAAAGAAAAGGAAAAAAGTTGCCTATGCAGTGAAAATTAGAAGTGGAAAACAAACATATATCAAAACAAACTCTGTTTGGGTGACATGAATGCCAGAAGGTGGCTTGGCTCAAGGAAATGTTGAAATTGGTAACAAATATCAGAGAATCTATAGTTTAAAGGATGAAAACCTTGCCAAACACACAGGCAGCCTGGAGATTGGCATGGCCATTGTGCATTTTCCGTGCTTGGGGGAAAGCTCTGATTTCCTTTGCCAAGTCTGCCTCAGTATTAGTGTCATGGAGATTCTTCCCATGTTTATGGAGATTGCCCAGGTCTGGCTCATATGCTGAGAGGGGTGTACTGGCACCTTTACAAATAGGAAAGCCCGAAAGAAACCAGCTGGAAATGTAGAAATGTTGGTGTGAGAATTTAGCTTGCTTAGGAGAGAAGACTGGGAAATTATGCCAACTAGGACAGCAAAATATTGTAATACAGTGACTTATACATCATTTGAAAAAGGCCTTTTAATAAAATGTCTACCTTACTCTAGAAGGTATGGAAGCGAGTTTCTGCCTCCTTTGCTGAATCAGCTGTGAAGACACTGGAGAGGGATTTCTCTTCTCTTCCTCCCTTCCCCCTCTTTCTTCCACTTCTCTCTCCTCTCTTTCTTTCTCCCAGGCACTTGAGACCTAAGTTGAGACTTGGATTAGCTACACAAAAAAATTCACTGGATTTATACATCACTCACTTGGAACTAGGTAAATCAGATCTAGTTAGTAAGTATATAGGTTGAAGTCACTTAACAAGGATTTGCCACAAAATGTGTAGCTTTACTAGACCACCTATTTCTTTTTCACAGAGGGGAGGGAGGCCTATTGAGAAGAAATCTGTACTCTGGAACTCTTTTTTTCTTTCTTTCTGCATTATTTCTCTCTTTAATAGCACAGTTTCTGGTAACAAAGTATAAACTTAAAATACAGTTCAATGTAGTGTTCGTTTGTTTTTTAAGTATGGTTTTTTTTTTAATACATATAGATAATTTTTTAACCTATTTACCATCACAGTGAGATGTCCAGTACATCAAATTCCTTAATAACCTTCTAACCTGAACTTTTTGATACATACACCCATGTTTTCTTTTCTTTTTTCTCTCATTTGGTGGGGAATCCTGATTGCACAGAAGCATTCCAGGGTGCACCTTGACTGCACCACAATCAATATATCCAGCTGCATCTGTTCAGTCATCTCTTACCAAAATGACTAGGAAGAGGAATGCCCAACAGAAGAAAAATACAGAGGATGGACCATCTGCAACAGAGCTAATGGCTCTCGACATAGACAATATGTTGGAAAAGGAATTCAGACTAACAATTATCCAGGCAATAGCTAGGTTGGAGAAAGCCATGGATGACCAAACAGAATTGATTAGGGCAGAACTGAAAGCCACCAGGGATGATGTTCACAATGTTAGGGCAGAACTGAAAGCCACCAGGGATGATGTTCAAAATGCTCTCAATGAGTTCCAATCTAATCTAAATTCTCTAAAATCTAGGGTAACTGAGACAGAAGATAGAATTAGTGATCTGGAGGACAAACAGATAGAGAGAAAGGATCAGGAGGAAGCCTGGAACAAATAGCTCAGAAGCCACGAAAACAGAATCAGGGAAATAAATGATGCCATGAAACGTTCCAACATCAGAATTATTGGAATCCCTGAAGGGGAGAAAAAAGAAAGAAGTCTAGAAGATATAGTGGAACAAGTTGTCTATGAAAATTTTCCCAATCTCACGAATGGAAACAACGTTCATGTACTAGAGGTAGAGAGATTTCCTCCCAAGATTTTAGATTCTCGAAAGTCCTCACGACACCTTATAGTTAGAATGAGGAGTTATGTTTCACGACAGACCCTCTTAAAAGCAGCTAGGACAGAGAAGCTCCTTACATACAGAGGAAAGCCCATTAGAATAATGTCAGACCTGTCCACAGAGACCTGGCAAGCCAGGAAGGGCTGGCAAAATATATTCAGAGTACTAAATGAGAAGAACATGCAGCCAAGAATACTTTATCCAGCAAGACTGACTTTCAAAATGGATGGAGAGATAAAGAGTTTCCCAGACCAGCAAGGCTTAAAAGACTATGCAACCACCAAGCCGACACTGCAGGAAATATTAAGGGGGGTCCTATAAAAGAGAAAAAATCCTAAGAATATCATTGAACAGAAATATAGAGACAATCTACAGACAGAAAGACTTCAAAGGTAACACGATGTCAATCAAAACCTATCTCTCAATAATCACTCTCAATATGAACGGCCTAAATGCGCCCATAAAACGACACAGGGTTGCAGATTGGATAAAACGACAGGACCCATCCATATGTTGTCTACAAGAGACCCATTTTGAACCTAAGGATACACCCAGACTGAAAATGAAGGGATGGAAAAGCATCTTTCATGCCAATGGGCCTCAAAAGAAGGCTGGGGTAGCGATTCTCATATCAGATAAATTAGATTTTAAACGAAAGACTGTAGTCAGAGATACAGAAGGACACTACATAATTCTTAAAGGGACTATCCACCAAGATGATCTAACAATTGTAAATATCTACACCCCCAATATGGGAGCAGCCAATTACATAAGAAAACTATTAATCAAGATAAAGAGTATGGTTTTTTTGAGTCACACAGAGCTAAGTCCAATTTCTACCTTTGCCATTTACTAATTGTATAATCATGGGCAACTTGTGGAACTCTCCAACCCCAGAATGTCCCATTTAGTATAATAGGAATAATACAAACTTCGTAGTTCTAAGAAGATAGAATGGGAGAATGTATGTTTAAAAAAACAATAACAGAGTAACTGTCACATTGTATGCATACTAAAAAGGTTAGGTTACCTATCAGAGCATTCAAAAAGTATTTGTTGAACACTTGTGATTTGAAGGACAATGATTCAGGGGAATACAGTCTTTGCTCTCAGGAAAACTAAGGGGAAGGTAATAAGCAATAAACACATAAACAGACATAGAATATATCAGATGGAGTATATTTTATGATGGAAAATATATCATGCTAAAGGGCAGCATTCATTGGACTAAGGGAATGATTTGTATTTTTAGAAGGGTATTTAAGGAAGATTTCAATGCAAAGGGGATATTTGACCATGTATGTAAGATATTTGGGGGAAAGAAAATTTTGTCGCAGGAAACAAAGTATGATTGTCCTAAAGCAGAAGCATTACACTGATGTCATTTTTTTTACGTTTATTATTTTAATTTATTTATTTTTTCAGCTTAACAGTATTCATTGTTTTTGCACAACACCCAGTGCTCCATGCAATACGTGCCCTCCTTATTACCCACCACCTGTTCCCCCAACCTCCCACCCCTGACCCTTCAAAACCCTCAGGTTGTTTTTCAGAGTCCATAGTCTCTTATGGTTTGCTTCCCCCTCCAATTTTTTTTTTTTATAAACATATAATGTATTTTTATCCCCAGGGGTACAGGTCTGTGAATCACCAGGTTTACACACTTCACAGCACTCACGATAGCACATACCCTTCCCAATGTCCATAACCCCCCCCCAACCCCACCTCCCCCCAGCAACCCCCAGTTTGTTTTGTGAGATTAAGAGTCATTTATGGTTTGTCTCCCTCCCAATCCCATCTTGTTTTATTTATTCTTCTCCTATCCCCCTAACCCCCCTCTTTATTGATAGGCAGATTGAAGCAGCTGTATATATCCTAATAAACACATATTCTTTGGTCTGAAACAATCTCCCAGGTTACATTGCCATTTGGCTTAGTTAACTTCTATTACTTCTTCAGACTTTAATTGAAATCCTTTCTTCTACCTCCTTGGCTTCACAGGGTAGGTCAGTTTTGCTTATGACTGTCCTCTCATCACCACAAACTTTTTCTTTCAAGAATTGCTTGCATATATTATACTTGTTATATTATATTCATTTTTGTGTTTATTTGAATAAATTTGGTCTGTGGCAGTAAAATTTAAGTTCCAGAGGAAAGTTTACATGGCAGTCACAGACTGTCATCCTAACTCAGTGTCCAAAATTGTGCTTGGAACAGAATAAATTTTCAATTAAAAATTTTGAGCATAAGTAAAACAAACAGATGTGTGTTTAAATAAAGAGGGATAAAGATTTGGAAACTGAGACAATGTTATGTGGGATGTAAAGTTTTAAAGTTATATTTTTTGGGAAAAATTTAATGAAAAGGTAATGGCATAATTACTTCATCTCTAGGACAATGAACTTCACTGACTTGTATACCTAACTTCAATTACCGACATTTTTGGTACGGTCTGTAATTCAAAGGAAATGAATAAGCTCTGGAGGGTTCAGAAGAAATCCACCAGCTCCCCCAAAAGTAGTATAAAGCGGTTTGGTTGGTGGCTTAAAAAAAAAACACAACAACACTCAAATACTTAAAATAGCATATTCATTAGCCTAAACCATGTCTCTATATGAAAGGAATAATTAATATTAAGTACTTACAGTGTGTTCAGTTCTTCATATTAACTATGGCCGCTTCTGCATCAAAGATTTAACTACTGAGCAAAGGAAATAAATCTCTATATTTAAAAAGACTCACTTAATCTTTTGTGTCAAAGTAGTGCATAAAATATTCATGTCCTGGAGGAATTTAGTAAGCATTTAAAAAAGACAGTTATTTATTTATTTATTTATTTAGCTATTTAATTTTTGATGGATAAACTAGATAGAATCCGGCCCATTGCTTTTCAAAATGTTTCTTTGGCAAAACACATAGCATTGATCCATAAGTAATTTCCTATTAACAGTGTAGACATTTCATGGATCACTAGAAACTTTTTAAAATGAACCAATTTAATCTCTTATGTGGTACTCCTAAAAGGGAGCTATTTAAATTGCATTTCCTGAACATTAAATAGATTTAGTCAAGGAATTTAGTAGGTAGCAAGCTACATGGGACAAAAATCATCTTAGAGTTTAAAAGTCAAAGTATTAAGTCTTTGCTCATTTCCTACCAGTGTGACATTGACCAAATTAATCAATCTTTTTTTTTTTTTTTAAGATTTTATTTATTTATTTGACAGAGAGAGATCACAAGTAGGCAGAAAGGCAGGCAGGCAGAGAGAGAGAGGAGGAAGCAGGCTCCTTGCCGAGCAGAGAGCCCAATGCAGGACTCGATCCCAGGACCCTGAGATCATGACCTGAGCCGAAGGCAGAGGCTTAAACCGCTGAGCCACCCAGGCACCCAATCAATCTTTATAAATACTAGTTTTCT
The DNA here is from genome assembly GCF_922984935.1 of Meles meles. NCBI lineage: Eukaryota > Metazoa > Chordata > Mammalia > Carnivora > Mustelidae > Meles > Meles meles. The sequence continues at coordinate 149,850,073 of NC_060066.1, read as the reverse complement.
CTATTTAAAAATATATATATTACCTAACATACTTGTCTTACATATATATAAGAACCAAAATACAGATTTTTCTAAGTGAACCTTGTATTCTTAACTTGCTAAGTATTTGCCTTGAATGATTATTGACTTTTGTCCAATATTATATTTGTATCTTTCCTTCTTCCTCCTCCTCTTCTTCTTATCCTATTATTATTATTATTATTACTTGAATCTATAATAGTATAGGAATTTATATTTATGTGATGTAGGAAATTGTATTAATCAAATTTTCTCTGCGTTACCGAGGTAAGGCATTCTTGATCATATGTTTCCTTTTTTTATACATTGTAGAATTTGATTTGCTAATTTTTAAATTTAGGATTATCACCTCTAATTATATAAATGTCATTAAACTATGATTTTTATTTTTAAATAAATAAATTTATAAAATTTTAGTGACATTGAACTATTTTATTATCCTTATTGCATGCCATTAAATAGTTTATTTTTTCCCAATTAATGCCCTATTATTTTCAGAAAATAAAATGGTTGGCTTTCTCTGTCTTCTGAAAGTATGAAAAACATTGGATAAAATAAGAATTATTTGTTTCATATTAATTAGTAAGCTCTTCTTAGATTACTTTCACATTTGGTTTATAATCTGGATTTGTGTGTACAAATCTCTCCTCTCTCCTTCTCACTGACTCCCTCACCAAAAGTTTGCTTTTGCCTCTGGATTATAAATTTGCTAGTGAGCTCATCTTACTTGAGGACTTGCACATGCCCTCGGCACTGGTTGCCTCCCTTCAGTTATATCTGTTTCTCCTGTGCTGTATTTTGAGATATTCCTATCACTGTCTCATCTAAAGATTCTATCCCTGTAAAGATGGTATAAACTTCAGTTTCCCCTTCCTAATGGATGATTCATGTTCCACTCTAGCCCTAATACTGTCTGAATAGTTAATTTCATCTGGTGACCAACAACAGCAGAGCAGGCTGTTTCTCGTCCAGGTTTCAGAGACAGGACCATAGTTGTTATGGCTTAAGTTCCATCTCTGCCTTTAATCTTACTTCAACACCTCCTGACTTCCCTGTTTCTACTTGGTACCCTTACCTCTTCTCAACAGGGCAGAGAGATTTAGCTTCTAAAACAACAAATCAGTAATATCAGACCTTTATTAAATTTCTTAATGAATTCTTTGACTTAGAATAGAATTCAAACTTCTAAACATGAGCAGCACTCCGTCCAACATGCTTTGAAATCCACCACCATCCCCATGTCACCCATGTTGGCCACACTCCAGGCCCTTAACTTCTCTTCATCACTGAAAAAACAGAGTTAGGTATTGCTATGGGCATTTGAACTTGCTATTCTCTCTCCTTGGAATGCTTCACCCAGACTTTTCCCATGGGGTCTATTTTTCTACATTTTGATATCAGATCTGGAGTCATCTTCCCAAGATCTCTTCTTTCATTTCCTTTCTAAGGTAGATTCCATCCCATTTTACATTTTCTATCAAGCCACTTTGCTTAATTTCTTCCATTCCATTCAATGGAATTCAATACCCAATCTTACTCATAAATACAACATTTTTTCATAAGGGGAAAGACTTGTTTTGTATAGTTTTGTATCCCTACAACCTAAAGTAGTGCCTTGCTTCTAATAGACAGCATATAAACATTTATTAAACAAATTCTACTAAAATTAGAGGCAATCTCAATATTGAGTAAATAGTAGAATTATTTAAGAGTTAAACAGATGGGGTGTTTTAATCTATTTAAGAATCTCAATAATGTAGGAAAATGTAGCAGTTAGGATTTGTTTTGAGTATCATAAAATACCAAATTCAAAACTATGGAATATAGTACAATCACATCTATGAAAATCATCTACTTTTTAATCTTAAGAAAAATTTGATTATAGCTGACACAAAATGTTACATTAGTTTATCACAACATAGTGATTCAATAAGTTCATACATTACGCTATGCTCACCACAAGCGTAGGTACCATATATCACCATGCAATGTCATTGCGATATTATTGACTATATTCCTTATGCTGTGCCTTTTATTCTCATGACTTATCATTCTATTTTTTTAAAAAAGTACATGAGAATGATAACAGTGGTTCATTATGTGTGAAGACATTCAAGTTGTAGATTATATTTCTTTTGTCTTTTTCAATTTTCGTGTTCCCCCCAATTTTTTTTGTTTATTTATTTATTTAATAATCTCTATATCCAGTGTGACGCCTGAACTTGTGATCCAGAGACCAAGAGTCACATGCTCTTCTGACTGAGCTGAACAAACACCTCTACCCCACAAAATAAGCAGGGATTTGATAATAAAATTAAGCAATAAATATTATAAATGAGGAATGGCTTTTTAATACCTAATTGATTTCTCTTCAAACTTTGATTCCTTATATAGGCAATCAGGAGAAGAACATCACAATTGTTTATAAGAACTGATAGAATGATGGTCACTAAAACCTCTTAATTCAGGTAAAACTACATTTATTATTTACAAAAACTTGTTGGGCCTTTATACATGAGACAGAATGTAGATATAGATACAGAACTAAGAGCTTTGATTGAAACCAATGTGGTCCAGACTTCCATGGAACTTAGTGGTCAGAGCCAGATATTAAAAAAGAATTGTTAAGTAAGAGTTATGGTAAGGAGAATAGACCAAATGTAGGGGGATAAATATAGTCTAAGAATTATATTATAGTTAATTGAAAGTTGGAAAAATTAGAAAAATAATTTAGTGTAAATATCCAGTGAATTGAATAAAAGTTGTCCAGTTATAACCAAAGAGGGAAATGCATGTATTTCTACATCTATTATATAATTTATTACAGCTAGAAATAGACTGAAGTAACATATTAATTAAAAAATAATAAAATACATGGTTTGGGAGAATGTGAAGATGATATTATCCACTTTTTATTTGTTTACCCCAGTTGAAAGTTCTCCACTCATGTAGATGTTGATATCATTTAAATAAGAATATTTCATTTCTAGTAACCTCTAATGATTAAATTCTTTCTCATATTGAGATGAAATGTTCTTTACCTACATTCAATTTAACTCAGTCTTCTGAAGTTACGCAGGATAAGCCTAATCTCTCAACTAAATACTAGTTTATCAAGTATCAGAGACACCTATCAAAAATAGTTATCAAAGGCCCTTAAATTGTGCCTTTTCCAGTCGAAGCACATTATTTTAAAATATACCACTGTTTCCAGACATAACTATCCTAGTGATTTCCCTAGACCTTCTAAATTTGTGATGCCAGAATAACATTTAGTGACATAGGCCAACTTTGATCAGGAAAAAAAAAAAGTAGCATAGACTTATATCAATCTTTTCCTTTAAAAACATAACTGTACTAAGTATCTTAAGGTGCATTATTTATTTTAGTAGTCATATCACATTATTGATTCTTATATAACACATTTATTATTTGCTATTTTTATGATCACCAATAATTTTCATATCACTAAAACCAATGAAACCAATTATTCGACCCCTATTATGGGTTGAATTGTGCTTCCTCGTACAGAGAAAAGATACATTGAAATTTTAATAGAATCATTGTAGAAACAATCAAGTCATGTTAAAGTTATACTGAATTAGGGTGGGTCCTATTCCAAATGACCTTATAAAATGTTCTTATTAAAAGAGAAGAGTGGTAAACATGCACAAACACGCACACACTCACACACAGAAGACCATTTGATAATGGAGGAAGAGACTGTACTGATACATCTACAACTTAAAAAACACCAATAATTGCCAGCAACACCGAAAGCAAAGAAAAAAGCATGAACCAAATCCTCCTTTTCAAGACTTTAGAGAGAATATAGTCCTGCCTATAGCTGGATTTTGCACCTTTATCCTCTAGAACTTCTAGATAATAAATTGCTGTTGTTTTAGGCTGTACAGTTTGTGGTGATTTATTATGGCAGCTATAGGAAAGTAATAAAAATTTTGGTACTTGAAAGTGTGGTACCTCTGTAAAAAAAATATCTAAAAGTGTTAAAGTGACCTTAGAATAGGGTAAATGAGTAGAGTTCGAAAGACTTTTGAGGTACATGATAGAACAAGTCTCGATTGTCTTGAAGAGATTGTTAGTAGAAACGTGAATGCTAAAGGTTCTTCCAGTGAGGTCGCACGTAGAAATGAGGGATGTGATTTTGGAAATCCCTTTGGAAAGGCGACTCTTATTATAAATTGGCGGAAAACTTGGCTGAATTCTGTTCTGTTGTTGGGGGAAAGTCAAGCTTGCAGGTGATAAACATGGATATTTAGCTGAGGGAATTTCCAAGCAATGTGTGGAAAGCACAGCCTGGTTATCCCTGGCTGCTTATAGTGAAATACAAGAGTAAAGAAAGAAATGAAGGAAGCAACTATAAAGCAAATAGGAACTAAAACTTTAAGAGTTGCTATCCAATTGCAAAAAAAAAAAAAAAATGATAGAGTGTGCTCTGAAGAGAATACCAACAGCGTGGCTGCCTAACTTCTGCTGCAGAGATTAGACTGTGAGTCATGGGTCCAGTAAACCATCACTACTGAAACACTGCCAGCTTGGACTGAAAAGGGCAGAGATGGGAAGAAATGAAAGAAGGGTGCATGACTTCTAGGATTAGATAAGCAGAAATGGCCAGTAGGGCTATTTGGTTCTAATACATGTATTCCTTCAAGAAATGGGAAGAATGGCTCCAAGGGTGGCTGAGAGACCAAGGGGGTTATGCAAGACCTGCTTACACCTTGATTTTGGACTTCTGGCACCTAGAATTGTGACCTAAAAAAAAAATTTTTAAAGCCACTCGGCTTGCAATAATGTGTTATGGCATTTCCAAGAGTAATACAAACTCTCAGCGGCTTTTGATCATGCTTAATACTATTGCAAAAATATCCTTCACCAAAACTTCAATTCCCCCAAGGTTTTAACTGGTCTCTCTACATCTATTATCGCCCATTTCCATCTTACAGTGAGGGTGTTCCTTTACCAGTCGTGCTGGAACTGGTAGTTCCATCTACCAGTTGTGCTAGTTATTCTAGTCACATGATACTCTTGTGTGGCTGTCTTTAAAGAGATAATTCAAAGACCCAGCCATCTCAAATCCTGTGGTTCCTCCATTCTCTAGAACCCCACAGCGAAATGCATGGCCAGGGAGTAAAGAATGAGAATGAGGAATCATGTACTGAGATTTTTATGGGCTTGAGCTAGAAGTGGTGCACACTTTACACCCTTCACACACCATGGAATCCAGTGACATCACTACACCTAGCTGCAATAAAGACTGGAAAATAAAATCTAATCATATGGACCGGAGGAAGAAGATAAGGATTTTGTGACACTTAGAGGAGTCTCCTATATAGCCCATTCTATTTTTCATTAAATATACAGTTTTTTTTTTTTTAATTCTCACACACTGAAAGCACTCATTGCTTCCCCAAGTGAGACAATACAATGTATTTCCAGTCACAATATATAACTCAAAGTTCAGAAAACTTTATCACATTCAGTTATGGATTCTTCAGGTACAGGAACCTGTGCACAAAAAAAGACAAATTATTTCCATCCCTAACACACACATTTATTATTATACACAGAGACCAGTACTTAAAAACATCAATGATAGTTTCCATGTGCAATGGAAAGAATGGAGACATCCTGATGATCAGACCTTATTAAGACCTCTTACCTTAACTGTTGGGAATAGTTTGATTAGATGATGATTATTATACCTGGGAAGAATCTTTTCCATTCTTTTCTGGATACCAAGTCTATTTTAGGGAAGATTCTTTCTTGTACATTGTTCTTTATACCTGTATCATTAGCATGTGCTGGGGAAACAGCTTTCTGAGGTCTGAAGAGATTTTGCATATCATCCCCTAATGGTAAAAATGTAGAGTTTCAAATAATAGCTTCATACTTGGACAACGTTTTTTAGTCTCATGATTTATTTGGCAGTATAATTCTCTTAAAAACTTAGTTGTTCTCTAATCTATTTCTTTCCACTCAGATCCACATTCCAATAGCTGCATCTCATTCTCCTAGACATAATTCCCAAGTCTGATTCCCTTGCCTTTCTTTATCAATTTACCTCTTCTCTCAGATTACTGCTGGCTATTTTAAGGATGCCCGAGATAATTACTTTGTTGTGAAAGTAAAACCACTACTATGACATTTACTATTTGGTTGGCCAATTTGTTTAATGAGAAGTCTTACAGGACATTTGTCACTGAAGACTTTTCTGGACTTTTCCTTCGTAACCAGAGCCCTAAAACAACTAGAAAAAGATTTTGTTTGTTTGATTGTTTGTTGTTTTTTTTTTCTTTTTTTGCCCTTTAAGGTCCATCATTTCTGAATTTTCTCCATTCACTTTCATCTATCCCTGAAATCATCTAATTCTTGAATGAATTTACCTCTTCTTTATGACCCCTTTGTCAATGCAGCAGATAGTATTCAGCACGCAATTCTAAAGCCTTCAGACTACTTTTATAGACTGTGGACTTAGTGAACCTATTATTCTGTCACCAAATATTTCTTTACAGAATAACAAAATTCTCTCTCCCTTCAGTATGTTATATTTAATTTTTCTTTGTCTTACCTTACATGACTAAGCCAATATTACAATATCCTAAATTTTATTTTATTTTTATAGCACTTTACTCACCACTATTTATGCCAAATACTGTAGCAATCAGGATTTAGTTAGGAAAACAGAAATGACTTTCATTTAGGGATTTATGTAATTAAATAACAAGGAAAACTGTACATAAACCAAAAGGGTAGTAGATTTTAAGGCATCAGGAAGTTGCTAGAAGTACAAGAAGCTGCCACCGATGATGATAATTATCCTCAACATCAAACTGGAATGGAAATTCACAAAGCCACTATGAAATCTCTTCTCTGACAAAACTCACTTGTCTACCAGAGAAAAAATACTAATTTCAGTTTCTCTTCGACCTTTCAAGACTTACAGAGTTGCTACTCAGTTGTAGATCTGATCCAGATCCATACTGTAGGAATCCTGGGAAATAGAATGCTCAGACACCCAGCCTCTAAAATAAAGGAAAAGAATAGGAGAAGGAAATGACGATAAGTTGCCCATAGTCTGCATTTCAGCTGCCATCACACTCTGAAACTTTAAACCTGAGCTGAAGAGCCTCTGAGGTCCAACTCTGTCAGTTTCTCACAGTTACTGTTTCTTAATTGCTAAAGCCTCAACCATTCTGGATTTCTGATCTCAGATATGCCATGCTGTCCCTCAAGACTAAATTTTGCGTTTATTTTTCTTTTTGGAGTATTCTGCAGCTAACTTCAACTCATTCTTCAAATCTCATGTTAAATATTACTCCTCAGCCTTTTTGGGAATCCGTAATATAGTTTACATTACACCTTTACATGTTTTTATCGCACCATGTTCTTTACATTTCTTAATTCGTAATGTGTATCACACTTGATAAATTATTTTTGTTTCCCCCCACTATATTTTAATCTCCATAAAGTTATGGACTACATTTATCCTATTTCCTACTATTTCTCCAGAAATGTCCTCTTGTATGTTAACTAAAGCTATTTCAAATTTATTTTGCTGTGTCTTACATAAGAATATTGTAAAAAGATTCTTAAATTGTTAGCTTAGATTCATTATTACATTCCTTTCATATTTCAAAGGGGGAAATTAAAGTTAGTCTAGCATGACTTTTGAGTAATGTTTTTAAAAAATTGACTTAGAATCAATTACATGAAATCTAAGTGAACTGTATTTTGGCAGATGTCTTAGCAAAGGAATGGACAATACAGTCAGATTAAAAGGTATTTATTGAATGTGTACCAAGGAAGGTATTTCTACTCATTGTTGTAGAAAAGGCAAAGATAAGCCAAAAAAAAAAAAAAAAAAATCTTCTTCCTTCAATGGAAGTAGAGTACAAATAATGAAAATACACAAATAACTGCAATATTGAGCCATCTCATTAATTATATATTTTTAAAAGATTTTATTTGTTTATTTGACAGAGATCATAAATAGGCAGAAAGGCAGGTATAGAGAGAGGAGGAAGCAGGCCCCCTGCTGAGCAGAGAGCTCAGTGTGGGGCTGGATCCCAGGAACCTGGGATCATGACCCCAGCTGAAGGCAGAGGCTTTAACACACTGAGCCACCCAGGTGCCCCTCATTGATTGCAATTTTATCCAGCTACTATTCTTTTATAAGAATTACTTTGTCAAATGCATTTTATTGGGGTCTACATGTTTTGGAAGGCAGCTATGCTCACCACTATACCACCAACGCGGGGTCTACATGTTTTGTACAAAATTTCTTTTTTGTTTGGTTGGTTGTTTTTGTTTGTTTTGTTTTGTTTGTTTTGTTTTTTGGCTGTGCATTAGCTAATCAAAAAGAAGGGTCCATCTTTAATTAGCAAAACAAATATTAGTAATTCAGGACCTCTAAGTTGACAGTGGTACAGTTCTTGCCAAAAGTTCATTTGAGACCTCTGATCTTTGAAAGAGCTGTCTTTTGGACAGGTTAATTATCTTTTCGTCCAGACTTGCTAGGCTCAATCTGTTTTAAGTTAGATTTTCAGGATGCAGCATACGTGGACTTCATTATCTCAGTGTCCCACAGAAAGGTCTTCCTCGGATTACTTCTGATGTTAAACTTGCAGGTTTTATAGCTGAACAATGTCCATGTCTTTCATAAAAATGTGTGAAGACATCTTCCATTATGTTCTTTGGTGTCCCCAAACATAAGAAAGCACATGTTAAAGTCTTCCTTCAATTTTGAGCCAAGAAAATGTTTGTGTTTGAAGACAACCTTGGGAGAGCCACATTTTTCCTTTTTGCTTTGGCTGCCAAGATGAACAGACATAAATTTAGTGTTTATCTACAGTGATTGACTCATCACAGGTGCCTGATAATAGCAATTCTTTTCTTCTCTTAAAGTTTTTTTTTTTTTTTTCTTGGCAAGCCAGGAAGGGATGTTTAACAGAATTGTTTTATACTGTATTGAAGCTGATTCAAATCCCCTAAAAAACAACAAAACAAAATAAAATCACTAAGTATAAATACTAAATAATCAAATAAACATGATAATTATACAATCATGTTATCCAATGCATAATGCATTAATTATCAGTAAAAACTCACCTTAGTTTTAATTTTTTTTAAAGATTTTATTTATTTATTTGACAGACAGAGATCATAAGTAGGCAGAGAGGCAGGCAGAGAGGGAGGAAGGGAAGCAGGCTCCCTGCCAAGTAGAGAGCCGGATGCAGGGCTCGATCCCAGGACCCTGGGATCATGACCTGAGCGGAACGCAGAGGCTTTAACCCACTGAGCCACCCAGGTGCCCTTCACCTTAGTTTTTAATAATACAAAGGCGATTACTTCATTTTGTATACTCCTCTAATTACAAGAAAAAAATCCATGTGGAATAACGTTCTGAACAACGTTTTTTTCCTTTAAAGAAAATATTAATTGAATCATTCAAATTTCCTTATATATCCATTAGTCTATTGAAATGCAAATTTTGAAGTTATGTACTAGTTAGTATATTTAGCATTGCTTATAGTATGAATGTTTGTATTAATTCTAGAGACATAAGACATAAGAAATGTTTATTCCATAGAAATTACCATACCTCACCATTATATTTATCAAAAAGACTAAAATTTATCAAAGCAAAGGATTATGAATCAAATGTTAATTTAAGAATAACATTATTATAGTAATGGCTATAAATTAAATATATAAAATTTGAGAGATTAACATGTAAGATTACATTCTTATAAAACAATAACTTTCCTGTTTCATACATAGACCAATCTTATAAAGTTGTGCAGGGCTTTGATCAGCCATATTAAACCCATAATAATCCATTTGATCTTCATAAGAAGTTTATTTTTATATTGGAAGAGCCATTACAATGAATCTTGGTCATTTAAATGATTTTTAAATAATATGAGGATCTATAGAATCTATCATTTCAAATTAGTAAGTCTAAAAACAGCAAAATTATTATTGGAGTGTTGTATTGGTATAAAATATGAGACCATATTATTTGAATTACTAGTTATAATTTTGAGGAAAAGTTAGTAGTATAGAATATAAGATAACATTTATGAAACTTTTTATTTGGTGTTTTCTTTGTTGTTTTGGGATAACAGCACGGAGCGTGACAAGTCAGAAATCATTTCCTGGTCTTCTTGAAATAATAAAAGAAACAGGAGAGAAGTTTTCCTAATATGTCTATTCATTTGAATGCTTATGCAGTTTTAGTCATCTCATTAATTCACACTTCAGTAAGGCCTGTATGTCTTACTTATTGAAGAAAAACAAAAGATTGATGAAGTAGAGCCCTGATCATTTTAAGAGTGAGAATATCCCTTTAGCCAAATCCAAATATCTAACATTCCTCTCACTTCTGAGTTAGACCTTAGTCATGTAAATTTATTCATATATAGTTTAACACTGGAAAGCCTGGGTATTACCAAATGCAATGTAGAATGCCCAAACTGGTACTCTTTATTCAGAAGTTTTATATAGCTTAGTTTCTAGTATGATCCTTAATATGTTTTTTTTTTCCCCCCAACCAGAGAGGTAGCAGTGGGAAAGAGAGAAATCATAAAAACTTCAATTTATAAATTCAAAAGTGATATAGAAATATTATATAAATTGAACTTCAGAGCATAGAAAACCACCAAAGAGAAAAAACCCCACAAAAACTACACAATAATAAAAGAATCAAAACACCAAAAAAAAAATAGCAATTCTAAATGTTTATGGACCAAAAAAGAGAAATATAAAATATGGGAAACAATAACTGATAAAACTAAAAGGAGAAACAGAAAAATCCACAATTATAGTTGAGTACACCAACACCTCTTTCTTTCTTTTTTTTTTTTTAAAGATTTTATTTATTTATTTGACAGAGAAAGAGATCACAAGTAGGCAGAGAGGCAGGCAGAGAGAGAGGAGGAAGCAGGCTCCCTACAGAGCAGAGAGCCCGATATGGGGCTCGATCCCAGGACCCTAAGATCATGACCTGAGCCGAAGGCAGCGGCTTAATCCACTGAGCCACCCAGGCGCCCCTCTTTCTTGAGTGGTAGAATAACTGGAAAAAAAATCATCAAGGGCATGAAGGAACTCAACATCTTCAACAAACAGGACATAATTGACATTTATAGAACATTCCATTCAGCAACAGAGGAAATACACATTCTTTTCAAGCATCCATGAAATGTACAACAAGACAGTCATATCTTGGGCAATAAAACAAATTTTTGACAAGTTGTAATTAATAAAAATCATACAGAATGTTCTCTAATCAAAATGGAATTGAAGAAATTAGTGCTAGAAAGATAACAAGATAATTCTCAAACACTTGGAAACTAAACAACAGACTTCTAAATAATCCATGTGTCAAACAGGTATTTTCAAAAGAAATTAAAAAAATACTTGAACTGAATCAAAATGAAAATAAAGTACATCAAAATCTGTGGTCATACTAAAATAGTACTGAAAAGGAAATGTCTAACACCAGATTCATACATTAAAAAAGAGAAAAGTTCCAAATTAATAATTTTATCTTCCATTTTAAGAACATTAAAAAAACAATAAAATGAACTCCAACAAGTAGAAGAAATAATAAAGATAAGAGCACAACATCAAAGAAACTTTTTAAAAAGTAGCAAAAACTCAGTAAAACAAAAGGCTGGCTTTTTGTTTTTTAAAGAAAGATCAATAGAACTGACAAAGAACTGACAAACTGCAAAAACTGACAAAGAACAAAAGAAGACACAAATCATAAATACTAGAAATGAAACAGAGAGGGAGACAAAACATAAGAGACTTTTTAATCCCAGGAAACAAACTGAGGTTTGCTAATGTCCAAGGGGGTAGGGATGGCTGGGTAATGAACACTGAGGAGGGTATGTGCTATGGCGAGCATGTGAATTGTGTAAGACTGTACCTTTGAAACAAACAATACATTATATGTTAATTAAAAAAATAAAATTAAAAAATAAAAAATAAAAAAGAGACAAAAAGAAAAAAGAGAAAAAAATGAAACAGGGGCTATAACTACAGATATACAGATACCAAAACGATAATAAAGAAATACCATGAGTAACTAAACACAAAATTTTGACAACTTATATTAAATGAAAAAAATTATTTAAAGAATATAACTACCACAACTCACCAAAAATGAAATAGATAGTTTAAATAGTCCTCTATCAAGGAAATTAATTTATAATTTTAAAATTCATTAAAAATGAAATCTTCAGGCCAAGATGGCTTCACTGGAGAATTCTACCAAAATTTTAAAGAAGAACTAATACTTTCTACTCAGTTCTACTCAATATCTTCCAAAAATAAGAAGATATGATTCTCAATTCACTTTATGAATCTATTATTACCCTAAAACCAAAATCAGACAATGACAAAATAAGAAAATTACAGGACAATATCTGTCATAAATACACAAACAAAAATTCTTAAAAATATGTTTTCTTTATTTATGTCAGAGAATCCACAATACATAAAAAAGAATTGTACACAATAACCAAGTGAGTTTTATTTCAAAATGTAAGGATGGCTCAAAATTCCAAATCCAATCAATATAATACATCATAACAGGTTAATGAAGAAAACTCACATGATTATATTAATTGATGCATAAAATATATTTGATAGAAACTTCCAGAAGAACTTCTTCAATGTGATAAAAAGACATCTACCAAAAACCTACAGCTAATATTTTATGTAATTATGAAAGACTGGATGCTTCCTTCCTATGATTAGGAACAAGACAGGGAAATACTTTCTCACAGTCTTACTCAATAGAACAGAGTGCTGAAAGTCCTCGTCAATGCAGTAGGCAAGAAAATAGAATAAAAACCTACAGATCAGAAAAGAAGAAATAAAGAAATACCCCTATTTGCAAAGGAAATGATTGTCTACATAGCAAATCACAAGAAATCTACAAAATCCTTCCTAGAAATAGTAAGTTCATCAAGATCAGGAAATTGAATGTATAGACATCAACATTAAAATAGCGGGCTATGGACATTGGGGAGGGGAGGCGAACCATAAGAGACTATGGACTCTGAAAAACAACCTGAGGGTTTTGAAGGGTCAGGGGTGGGAGGTTGGGGGAACAGGTGGTGGGTAATGGGGAGGGCACGTTTTGCATGGAGCACTGGGTGTTGTGCAAAAAGAATGAATACTGTTACGCTGAAAAAATAAATAAAATGGAAAAAAAAATAAAATAAAATACAGTATCCTTTAAAATCACTAAAAAAAAAATACTCTGTTATAAACCAAACTGACATATATGGGACTTAAAATTAAAAACTACAAAACTCTGGGAAAACAAAACAAAACAAAACAAAACAAAAACAAACAAAAAAACTACAAAACTGATGAAACGAGTCCAAAAATATCTAAAAATTGAAGAGACATATTGTGCTCATAGATTGAAAGACTCTATATAATAAAGATGTTAGTTGTTTCAAAAGTGATATACAGGTTTCACATGATTACCCTTACAATCCCAGTGAGACTTTATATGGAAAGGTAAAGAAACTAAAGTAGCTAGAAAAGTTTTCAAAATACACAATAAAGTAGAATGAACAGTCCAACTAAATTTTAATCTTATTATATAGCTATAGTAAACAAAAGTGTGTAGTATTGAAAGACAGATAAACACAAAGATCAATGGAATGTAATAGTAAATCCAAAATTAGACAAAGAAAATTATGCCAAACTTATTCTTGAGAAAATTGCTATAGCAAATTAATAGAAGAAAGACAATAATATCAATAAATGGTGCTACAGCAATTGGTCATTCACAGGCAAAAATTAAATAAGTGCAGAAAGAAAGAAAAGAAAAGAAAGAAAGAAAGGAAGAAAAGAAATGGAGGGAGGGAGGAAGGAAGGAAAGAAAGAAAGAAAAAAACTTCAAACTAAGTCTCTAACCTTATATAAAAACTGATGCAAAATTGTTTTTAGACTTAACACCAAAACCAAAATTAGTAAGAAGGGAAAGGGGATATTGGACTTAATCAAAATTAAAACAATTTTCTCCAGGAAATACATTATTAAGATGATATAAATACAAGTTACACACTGGAAAAATATTTTCTAAGCACAGATGACGAAGAACTCATACTGAAATATATGAGAACTTTCAAACTCAACAGAAAAAAATGCTATTAGAAAGTGGGGAAAAAGACATGAAGAAACATTTCATTAAAGAGAATACCTGACGGCAGAAAAAGCACATGAAAAGGTCATCAACATCATTAATCATTAAGGGAAAGTAAGTTAAAATAACAGTGATATATCACTTTGTACCTGTCAGAATGGCTAAAAATTTTAAAAAGTGTGACAACACCAATTGCTGATGAATTTGTAGAGAAACGATCACTCATAAAAGATTTTCAAATGATATTTTCAAAATGTTTAATGAAAATAACCTACGAAACTGGAATTCTTTTATCCTGTGAAAAATATCACTCAGAAATGAAGAGGCATTATATTTCTAGTAGGATGGAATTTGTGGCAGGTTAAAGCTCTAACTATGAAAATCTAGGGGAAAAAACAAAATCAGAGAAGTAGCAGAGAGCTGCAGGAGCAACTAGGAGTAGTGAAATTAAGATTCCACAGAGGGAAGATATATGAAGAGATAAACTGATTTTCTATAGCTTGCTATTCACTGGAAACCTTTACTGAATCTGGATGCAGGCATGAGGCTGAGGTCTGATATTGTCCTGTCCCAAAGCCATGCTGGGGGCGACTGGGAAACCAGCAGATATTTGCAGTCATCAAAAGCCTAGAGAGAAGATCTTGGAGACTTGAGAAGCCATAAAAGGATAATTTCCCAGTTAGGCTCTGTTTTTGTTTTTGTGTTTTTCTTGTTGTTGTTGAATTTATTTATTTTTTTTTTCCTTTTTTATTTCTTTTCAGTGTTCCAGAATGTTGTTGTTGTTTTTTAAATTTAGAAACCAGATGGGGTGAAGGTTAAAAACAAACAAACAAACAAACAAACAAACAAAAACCAATAAATCAAACAAAAACAAAGCAAAATAACTAAGATTATTATTATTAACTATAGCAAAGTTTACAGCAGTCTTGTAGGAGTGAGAAGATAGTGATTG
The DNA here is from genome assembly GCF_922984935.1 of Meles meles. NCBI lineage: Eukaryota > Metazoa > Chordata > Mammalia > Carnivora > Mustelidae > Meles > Meles meles. The sequence continues at coordinate 149,834,912 of NC_060066.1, read as the reverse complement.
GAAATCAACACCCATTAGAAAAGATACTGTAAATGGCCAGGATCTCATTTAAAAATCCTGCAGATATTCCTCCCAGCGGTAATAGAATAAGAATTACCCAAACAGTAAACTTTTCTCAGCTCAGCTCACTGCCATATCTAACTTGAAACATCTATGAAGGAAGAAAACAACATTTGAATTATTAACCATTTTAAAACAATGTTGAAGATTCAGTCACTGGATGTGAGGATGAGCAGAAACAATTGGACACTCACACACACACACACACACACAAGAAAAGGAGAGAGAGAAAGAATCTGAAGGTACAAAGGCACTGATAAGTTACACAGATATTGGAGTTTTCACATTAACAATTAAAATAGTCATAAATATGTTTCATAAAATAATGGGAAATGGAAAATAATAGATGAAAATGGGGAAATGCCTAAGATATTTCAAATCAAGAAACAGAAAATCTACAACTGTGAAATGCCATATCTTAAATTTAAGAATTCAGTAGATGACTTCAAGAGGAGATTAGATGTTACCAAAATTAAGCTGATGAACTGCAAGACAGAGCAATAGAAAAATATCTAAAGTAAAGCAGAGAGAGAAAGTAATTGAAAATGAAATGAGGAGCCTAAGAGAAACATGCAACACAGAGTCAAAAGCTACCATAGGTCTAGTGGGAATCCCAGAAGGAAAGAGAAAGAAGAGTAAAGAAGAAAAAAACGGAGAGATGATAGCTAAGAATATTTCAAACCCATGAGAGATGTTTACTTACTGTAGTTCCAGGCAACTCAGAAAACCCCGTAAATGTATTATTTACAATATAAAAACAACAATGTTTTTTAGAAGTATATTGGTCAAACTGCTGAAAGGAGAAAACCTTGAAAATAGGTCCTTCAAAAAAACCCCAAAGCAACAACAACAACAACAACAAAAAACAAACCAGAAGAAAATGGAATGTCGTATTGGCAGTAGTGAAAGCTTGGTTTCCATGTCCATTGAAAATACCCTTCAAGGATGAAAACAGTTGTTTTCAAACAGTTTCAAAAGATATGCCATTTTTAGATAAGGCAAATCTGAGATAATTTGTTATTAGCAAAACCTGCAAAAAAACAAAATTCTAAGTGGAAAAATGCATAAATAATTGTATATTGGTGGTACAAAATGTTAAAACTTAATTTATGATGTCTAGAAAATTTGAGTGTAAAAACATCTAATTCTGCAGATTATAGTAACTGTGTTAAATGCTGTTGAATGTGGTTTAGAGTTCTTGCTTGTTTAGATGGAAAAGTTAAATGAAGAAAGTAAACTCCTCTATTCATAATATAAATATAAAATGAAGATCACATATAAGTCAAATAAATTATGCATAATGAGAAGCAAGAAGCTTATTTACTGAAGCTGCTATTCTTGTATCTCACAGTGTTGTCTTTTTCTCTGTAAAAATCTACTGCTTAACTATAAAAGGATTGAGACTTTAAAACTATGCCTAGCACAAAATGAGTAAGCAGTGAATATTTCCTGGAGGTAGACTTTAGGGATATTAATATGATGATTCCATTAGGGTAGTTCTAATTAATACCTTATTAAAAGTTCATCAAACTGAAAATGAACGGAAGTGCACAAATATCAAAAGGCCTATAGGAGATATCCGAAGGTTTGCCTTGGAAAGTAAATTGAAAATCAACCAGGGCTCAGCCTAACAGCATTTAGCATTCCTATCACCCAGAAGCTATATGTGATATAATTATTATCAGCATTTCTCCTGGAAACAGTTAATCCATTACTTAATATGTATTTGGAATTGAGTCAAGGAAAATATCAGATAGAAAGAAGTTATTTGGCGATTTGCAGTCTTTGTAAGCAACTCATGCTTGTAAACCTGGCTGTATGATTGCCTTCATTTAATCTGCCTTTTTCATTTTTAAAAAGCCACCAGTTATCTTGAAAAAATAAAATAAAATAAGCTTCTTTTTCAAAGATGGCAAATTGTATCTTAGTGTAGAGGTACATAATGCACTGATGTTGATAACAAAATGGAATAAAGAAGAATTAAAGACATTTAAAGCCTAGCTCTTACCAGATGCATTCATGTGCCTTGAACTGACTTTATACATGGGAACACAAAAGAAATAGCACCATCCAAAAGGCAAAGGAAGAATACAGCAGGTGGGCTGAGTTAGGGAAGAATGTGGAAAGAGGGTGAGCTGTGCTGGGCCAAAGACAGGAAAGTCATAAGCTGGCCGGAGAGATCAGAACAAAATGAGCCTTTACGGAGGGAGCCGTGTGACTTTGTCACTTGCACACAATCTCAGATGCTGCGTTTGGCACATAGGTTATGTTCAGTTAGCTGTTTGTGGATTTTCAAAATTAGGAGAACGTGCAAAGTTCCCACCAGGATGGATATGTGAGTGGTGAGAAACAGATTTGTAGGTTCTATCCCACAATTTTCCTTACAATTCACTATACAGAAATTATAAAAAAAAAAAAAAAAAGAGGGGGGTCGTCTGAAATATTTTGTAGAAGTACAAAAGAAACATGTGGCCTGGCCATGTTTTCTAGGGCCTCAGAGTTGTGTTCTTCTACAAACTCTTCCTTTAGTGACACAATAAGACAAACATGTGTCATTCTCCAAAATGTTATCTTCTCAGAGAATCAAGTCTTGCTTCTGACAGTATGAAAATCTGCATTGAGTATTAGGGCTATCTTTAAAAGTTGGCTTAAGTATATCTTTCCCTGCAAGGTCGTTCCCATCAATCATTTTTATAAAAATGTACACAAAATAAATAGGAAAGTCCAAAAGACAAGAAATGTTAGAGCAGGAGATCAGATTTGCGGCTAGGCAAAGAGAAATTAATGTCTAAGAGAGGACCATGTTATCTCTCTGCTAAAAACTCAAGGTACCTTCATAAAAATATAATGAAAAAAAAAACCTTTTTAGTACTGACTACATGCTAAGAACTCCTCTAAGTATTGTACATATGAACTCGTTTAATTCTCATACTTTGAGATAGGTATCATTGTTACTTCTACTTTATAGAAGAGTAAATTGACAGAGATGTTAAGGAATTTGTCCAGATTTATATTTCTAATCAATGGCAGAGCCATAATCCAGTCCCAGGCTCTGCAGTTCCCAAGTATGGCATACTTTCTCTGACCTCTGAAGTTTGAACATGAAACATGCTCTAGGGGCTCCTAGAGCATACCCTAAGTTCATTCTTGTTACATAAGATAATTGCCTCTTTTCTCCCTTTTCTTATTCATCCTTCCACTAGAAATTAACTTTTTACAGAATATAGCTCTTTACATGTATTTTGTTCATCACTGGTTTCCTTTCCTCAAAATAAGGCTTAGTCCATACTTGGAATTGTCATTGTTGGCCACAAATGAATGGAGGTGCTCAGATTGATAATATGCTCTATGCTACCTATAATGTTGGATCCTTCCTGATTGTCTCAATGAATAATGCTGAAAGCATTAATAGACAAGTGGGAACTCAACTGATTGGTCGGGTCACTTGCAAATGTGATGTGACTAGAAATGAGCTAAAGCCACAAATTATAATTCTTGTTGCTTTTTGATGCTGCTTGAAATGTCCACTATTAGATGAATGTCTAAGTTAGAGTGTTTCCAAAGATAACTCATCTGTGGGTAACTGGATAGTTATGTCATTAGTTGAGTTCTTTCTCTCTCCTTCCCTCCTTCCCTCTTGCCCTAGTAGCTGTAAAGAGTGTACATTGGTGTGCAAGTGTCTCTGATACTTGGTTCTTGGCCCCTGTGTCTAGATGGGAGTGGCATCTTACTCCCTAGAACTTTAGAAGAGTTCCATTTAATATCCCTGGGCTCCCAAGGAGTCTCAAACACACCGACTAGCATCTCAAACTGACTCTTCTCTTCCCACTGCCTACCATCCTGCACCCCTTTGTTTCTGCTCTCCCTTCTTTTCCTGGGACATTCCACTCTTCTCTACTAAAAGGATCAACCCCCACCCCCACTTCCACCCATTTGCTCCTGGGTTGAAATAACAAAGAAAAAGAATGAGTTCTGGTTTAAGGCTTGTGGATCCATTGATGGTTTAGGGCAGAAAGGAGGTATTTTACCTCATGGGGCTGGGTGGGGAGACGATGGGAAGAAGTTTTCCTTTCTGTATTAGTTTACTAGGGCTGTTCTAACAAAATACCACAGACTGCGGAACCTAAGCACAGATACTTATCTCTCACTGTTTCTGGAGGCTGATGGAGACAGATCATGGTGTCAACAAGTTTGGTTTCTCCTGAGTTCTCTCCCCTTTCCTTGCAGATCCTTGCCTCCTCCCAGTGTCTTCAGATGGTCTTTTGCTTAAGTATGCAGTCCTACTGTCTCTTCTCCTTATAAGGGCACCAGTCCTATTGGATTAAGGGCTCATCCTTGTGACTTTATTGAAACTTAATTACAAAAATCAAAGCCTTATCTCCACACAGTCACACTGGAGGTCAAGTCTTCAGCATATGGATATGAGGGGTACCAATTCAGAACATAATAATTTCCTTTTGGTATCTGAATTTCTCCTAAAATATTCATAAATGCCTGCACCTTACAGGAAGGAGTAAAATTTCAGAGTGCTCTCGACTCTTGTTAAGTGAGAAGCATGGTCCTCCTATTAATATGACTTCTACTTTTTATTTTCTGAACTCATATTTGTGCCCTTATTATACTTCATTTTGATTATTCAAAAATAATTTTTATTTTTCTCCCTCAGTGTGCACAAGACCTATCCAGGGCATAATTAATTTTGTAGGATTGCTAAATTGTCCAGAGAATGCATTGTATTTTTCACATGAGGCCATTTCAATAATTATGTAGTAACCCTTTCCTCCTTCACTTGGTACTGCACAGAGAAAAGCCTGCAGACCTCTGGGGTATTGGTATAAGTATTTACATACACAGAAAATCTTATCTTGTTGAGTGTTCAAACAGTTGGTTATTAAAAGATATTCTGAAAAGTTCGGATGCATTTTAAACAGGTAAGAGAAATACACATACATGCTTTTAAAAAACAGATCACAAATATCTCAAACTGGTAGTCCAGAAGTAAAGTTTCACACGCTAATTTGTTTCACACCTTGCCTTTTGTTTTGTTTTGTTTTGTTTTTAATTGAAATAGAATGCGTCAGGGCAAGGATAATCCTTGCCTTTTGGTCAAGGATAAATTTCCCTACATTAACCACTACTTTCTACTAGCTCTATTATATCACCTTCCTAGCCTAGAGAGATGTATGTGGCTTACATTCTCTGTTTTAAAAGACAGGCAATCCATGGTATATAAACATTTATGGAATATCAATTATTTTTCTGTTGCCAGAAACTCAGAAACTTTGGGGTAGATGATTGGGTATATATGACTTGAGGCAAAAATTAGTTTTTAGATGTCTACCATTTTTAATGTAGATAAATTATTGTTTGCGCATTTTAAGTATTTATATAAAAATCATAGGCTATTAAGAAATGGCCTACACAATACATTTTATAAAATAATAAAAAATAATTCACTTTGAGAAGACTTCATCTTAAAATTCATATCTTTTTGTAAAGATCAGGCAAACTAATAAAATTGTGGTCTCCATTCCCACAACTAGTGTAGCAAAGTATTGGTGTCCACTGTCCCTACTCCTTCTTATGGCTTTATTTCCTTCTTAGTTTCTCAACATTTATGTGTGTGATGTTCCTGGTCTCCATAGCTTTTGAATGTGTGACTATAGCTTTATGTTCCTACTTAGCTTGTTGACAAATGAGAAAAAACAGAAAACAAAAAACCAAAACAAAACAAAAACAAACAAACAAAAAACCTCACATCAAGCTAGTTTAAGCAAAACAAAGAGAATTTATGGGCTCCCATAACTGCGAAGGTCAGGGATGAAACTAAGTTGCAGACCACCGCAAGGCAGCGAATCCAGTAGTTTTGTTTCTGCTCCAATACCCCTTTCTCTTCATTAGACTCTGCTTTCCTTCGGCTTCATCCTCAGTTTAAACAATATTTAACCTACATTGTTTGCACAGCTTGAAATTTCAGAGACATTTTCTGACATTCCCATCTGTTCCTCAACATGGATAATATTAAAGCATCTTTTCTTAAAATGGTGCAACTATGCCATAAACTAATTCAGACACTTTGCAAATTCTTCCTAGTATGGGATTACCTAGTATCTCATGCAATTACTGCATACAGTGCCTGGTCTAAGGTACTTAATAAGCCTTTCTTTTGCCTGGGTAAGAATAATTTCTTATGGTCTGGAGCTCACCTTCATTGTACTCAGTGCACGGTTACAGTCAGTAAAGAGGGCATCCTCAATAAAAACTTTAATTTGGACTGGGGAAACAGAGAAAGAATATGAACCATTCATCATTCCATACCAGGTACAATGTCCCTTTTGTACATTTAGCAAGGAATCCTTATTCTACAGTCAGAAGAATTCTCTGGGCAACCAATCTTCCTGTTCCTGATTCTGTCCTTTTGGAAGTTTTCATAATTGTATTGCCCAGAACATCGCATTTGAGAAAGAGGTTTGGAAAAAATACCTTTCTGGTCTTTGCTGTGGTTTAGCATTGCCTATCTATTGGTACAGAGCTGTTTGTCTTAAGAAGGTAAAAGTGACTAAGTGGGAGAGGGGAAGAAGGAGAGGGAGAGAATCTTAAGTAGGCTCCATGCTTAGCCTGGAGCTCAATGCAGGGCTCAATCTCATGACCATGAGATCATGACCTGAGCTGAAATCAAGAGTCAGACACTTAACTGAATGAGCCACCTAGGTGCCCCTTTTCTTACTTTTTATTTTATTTAATTAATTTATTTATTTATTTTCCCATTGGTGTATATTTGGATCACAGTGCCTGGGGATTGATTTAAAAGTTAAATAATCATAAGACTTTGTTTCCCAAACTTGGGAATTTATTGGGCAATACAACTAATTCCATTTAAACCATGTTGGCCTCCCATTGATTTGCATACTCCATGGGGTAATTACCAGAGCCAAGAATCTAAAGCTTTTAATCTTTAATCCTAGTATCCATCTCCTCCTTCTCTCTGGGTCTCCATCTCTAAAACAATAAAGTTGATTTACCCCTTCCTCAGTGAATCCCAGTATGCTGCTTTTCATTTTTATTGTATTTTAAAGTGTGGACTTATTTCTTTACCATGTGTAGGCAGTCTGTGTAAAGTGGAGGATGCTTGGGAGGTTTTCATGGCCAAGCCTTATCTCCTTCTTGGAACTTATCTTACCTTCTGTTTTATTTCCATGTTTTGTTTTGTTTTTGTTTTTTCCCTTATCTTCTCTTTAGTATGGAGCTTGGGATATGGAGTTTTCAGCCCTAAAATACGCATGACTGTCTTATAATTAGATTTCTTGGAATGCTGAACACTAGACAAAAAAAAAAAAAAATTCTAAGTTGAGCTCTTTTTTCTTCCTTCAATGTTCTGCTCACGTAAAATTATTTCATTTATAGAAATTTACCTAAAGTCCAACATAATAATTAGCCAACTAATTGAAATACTCTCATTTTATATCAACTCTCCTAATGTTCCAGTCTACATAAACACATGCCCTGAGTTTCAGTATCCAACAATTTACCATGGGGAAAAGTTTGACCATGTATAATCTTGAGTATACCATCTTCTGCCTCAGATTCTGTCATTTTGTATTTTACCACATGTTATCTGCAAAGACCTACTTTCTCAATTTTTGTATTACCATATGCCATTATTTCTATTTGAAATAGAAATAGAAATTTCTAATTCTAATTCTAACAAATTTGAAACGGAAATTCATTGCACACTTAATGTTTAACTGGCAACGTTTATATTTTTCTTTCTTAATTATTACATAAAATACAGTAATATTCTTTAAAAGTGATGGAATTTAAACATCAATAGTATTTTAAAATTTTAGTAATCAAAACCCTCTTACAAGTGACAAAAACCTATTAAGTTCTGGCTTCATATGGAATGTATTGCCAGCATACTAAAAATCATGTGGGAAACACTTGTTTCTAAAGACTTGTATTATATCACTGGGATTCTTTCAAGATTCAGTTCTCAGCTCCGCACTGTTTGATTTCATTGTCAGTCAAGTTTGTTTTTATTTTTGTTTTTTCATTTGTAGCAAAGATAGCCATTTTTTGCCATCTTTATAAACTAATCTATAAGAGATGTATCTCCTGGGCTTGCTTTAGGTCATGGACCCTTCACTGGCTCCCTCTATTGCCTACAGACAATTAGATGAAATATTTTCAATGGCCAGGCCTGATATGGTTCCCACCTATGTTGCTGGATTAAGACATGTATCTCATTCAAAACCTTGGACTGAAATGAGGAGAAGTTCACCAAAAGTAAATAAGAAGAACAGATAATTGTCTACTACTAAAGACTACACTATTTTCTTACCTCCAAAATAAAAAGAAAATTACATTATAGTACAACTGTCAAGAAAAATATAACCCAAATTCTTTTAGTTTATGAAAATATTTAGGACAATGGTTGCATCATACCTTGTAATTACTGAAAATATGAAATGAAATTACCTGATTCAACTGATAAAAGCATGTTTGTCTAAGGAAAATGCATACATAAATGCAAGTTAAATTGGGACAGAAGCAACTACATTAACATTATAAATTTTCCTTTACAAGAGTATATTTCTTGGAGTACCTGTGTCGCTCAGCTGGTTAAGTGTCAGATCCTTGGTTTTGGCTCAGGCATGATCTCCTGTGTAGGGCTCCATCCTCAACTGGGAGTCTGCTCAAGGATCCTCTCCCTCTGCCCCTCCCCTGACTCATGCACACTTTCTCTCTCTTTAAGATAAATTTTTTAAAGTGTATTTCTTCATGGTTTGAAGTCAGTTACGTTTTTAAAATACCCACCCATTCCTTCTGCCACATCACTCATTCAACTCTGAGAATATCCTGTTACAAAGACTTTTAATGTCAGCTTCACAACATTAGACAGTAACAGCCCTCCCACCTTTCTTTTTTTTTTTTTTTTTTTTTTTTTTTTGGTGTTACTATGTGCCTTAACCACCCGAGATTAACTGGCTACTTTTATTAAAAAGAGATTAGCATTCCCTAATGTCAAGAAAGAGTTTAAAATAAGATAAATATACTCTTAAGCATAAAACAGTTAATTCTACAACATGGGAAAATGTTTGACGAAGTGCAGCATACTATTTAAGCATTTTAAACGGTGTAAAAATACAGATTAGGAAATTGCTTTTGAAGTGTCTTATAATGGTCAAATTAGTTCAGGAAGAACACTCTGCTATTAGCTGCAGTGGTTTTTGACCTCAATAGTCTGTTCTCTTAATAAAGAACCATGCAGGTCAATGTTACAAATGAATTTAAGGCATAGGGTTTCACAAATATATAACTTATGCTAGTGGTTTTCGACCTTGCAGCATGTTTGAATCTCCTGGGCTCAGGCCCAACCCTGGGAGATTTCTATTCAATTGGTCTGAGGTATTTAAAGCTCCTCTGGTAATTCTAATATTCAGACAGAGTTAAATACACTGGTTTTGGTGAACATGTTTAGGAAATTCATGTTTGCTAGTGACAGTGTATCATCTTTAGAGAGAGTAGAACTTCCAAGTCAATGAGTGATGTACTTATTATGTATATGCAAACATTTTATATTACTTTCATTAAAACACACAGAAGATTTTTCTGGTAATACATTGCTGATTCATTATATCATTATTTTCAGAATGAAATTATTTTTAGTTGGAAATACCACTTTCTTTCCAAAGGAAAGGAGGACTGAACTCAAAGATTACAGTCTTTAATAAATCAGTTCCTTTAAAAAAATATCTACTAAGAACTGGGTAGCCATGGTTTGTAGACATTAACCTAAAAATTAGAGACTCGGTGTCAATCTGAAATGAATTGCTTTGTTTTTGGAGTCCTTGAGCAAAAAGTTCTTATACATTCAGTGCCTAGAAAAGACTAAAGAGAAGTAACATGTGAGATTAATGAAATGTACATAAAGATAAACACAAAGATAATTTGAAATAAAAAAGGAGACTTATCTATATAGATGCAAAACATATCATAATAATAGGAGAAAATTGTGAGCAATGTTAGCCAGTATATTTGAAAAAGTAGATGAATTGGAGAAATTCTAAGTAAAACATAAACCATCAAACTTATTAAAATAAATCTAAAACTGGATAGTCTGAAACTATTGAAATAATTAAGTTCATAATTATAAATATATCCCCAAACAGATGTGAAATTCTACAAAACAAAAACATAGTCTCAATTCAAAAGTCAGACAAAAGAAAACGTTCATGAGAATGGAAACTTTACAGGTCATTCTGACTTATGAGCATGGATGCAAAATTTAAAATATTAGGACATAGAATCGCCAATGTATAAAAATAGCTATATATAATGGCGAAGGTGTGTTTATACCAGGAATGCTGCTGTAAATTAAGATTTAATTTAATCTACATAGTTTAATCTACATAATTTAATCTACATTGATTATTCATCATAAAAGGACACTAACAATGAAAAATATGATTATAGTAATAGATGTAACAGAAAAAGCATTCAATAAGATCAATCATCCATATATGGTTTAAAAAAAATATTTTTATGACACTCTGAGAATAAATCTCCAAAACCTGAAAAGATGACTTCAAGAAAAATGTATATGGAAAAAATATAACTATTATTACTTCTCTTCAAAATGGTATTGGCAATCCTGGTCAGTACAATAAAGCAAATAATAAAAATAAAAACTATAAAAACTTTTTTTTTAAAGAAAAAGCATGTCTATATTACAATTTCAAAATAATTTACATAAATTACTAGACTTATTTGAGAATATATTAACATCTCTGAATAAAATGCCAAAACCTAAGGACAACTGTTTTTATAGACATTGATAAAAAAAGTCCTTTTAAGAAAAGATGATAACTATTAGAAAAATAAAAAAAAATAAAAATAATAATATAAAGAACCTAGTAGTAAATCACAAATGTGCTTTACTTTTATGGAGAAAATTATGAAACTCCACAATAAGAGATTAAGAAAGACATTAATGTAAAGATATAATACCATACTCATGGGTAAAATACCAGTATCATGAAGATGTCAGTTCTCCCACTATCTATATGCTTAATGCTTAACGAAATAAAATTGTGCCAGTTTGTGTGTCTGTGTTTTGTGCCTGTAGTCATAAGTCACCAAGAAGCTCCTGATGAAAAACAATATGGAGGAGTAATATGAATTATGGTATTATGGCTTAGTATAAAGTTATTTTAAGGAAGCAAGAGACTGTAGAGATACTGAAGTATTAAGTAATGAAATAGAAATAGAAATCTTCTTAAAAATTCATATATATGCAGAAATTTGGCATGTAAGAGATGTGCCTTTGAAGATTACTAGAAACTGCTGAGCTATTGAATAAGGTTTTCTGAAACAACTGGTTCTCTTTGTGGAAGAAAAATAGATCCTTACTTAGGACTCAAAGAAATAATTTCAGGGAGATGAAAAATTTAAAAAAAAATTGAAATTTATTCTTTGAATAAAAAAAGTGTAGAATGTTTTCATGCCCTCAAGGAAGAGTTCTTGAAACAAGATAAAAATTCTTTCTGCGGCACCTGAATTAAGCGTTGGGCTCTTGATTTCAGCTCAGGTCTTGATCTCACGGTCGTGAGTTCAAGCACCACATGGACTGTACTTTCTTTATCCATCTTTTGAAGGGCATCTTGGATTAGAAAAGAGACATTTTAAAATGGAAGCTATAGGAAGTTTATAGAAGAGGAAGTACAAATATCTCATAAAATTAGAAAATATGCACAACTATCACAAACTATGGAAAAGCAAATTAAATTCATAATGAGATAATACTTCACACTTACTACATTGGCAAATTTTTTGAAAAATCTGACAATTCCAGGTGTCTTAAAGAATTGGAACAATGGGAGCTCAGATAACTGTTGGTGAAACTGGTAATCTGTGCAAGCATTTTTGAAAACTATATAGTGTTATCTGGTAAGCTTGAAGATTTAATAACTATGACTCAGTGATTCCTTACCTTCACAGGCACTTTATGCTGGTGATTTTGCAATTGAATGTGCATCAGATTCACTTGCACAGATTGCTAGACCTACTGCTCCCCAGATTTTCTAATTTTATCAGGTATGGAGTAGGGATGGTGAATTTGCATATCCAATGAGTTCCCAGATGATGTTGCTGGTCAGTCAAAATAATGTATTTTGCACTGTATCTGTGCAATTTTTAAAGTCATACACAAAAATGGAAACACATACATTTCCATCAGGAGAAGAGTGAATACATAAATACATTGGAATACAGTGTCATAGTGACAGTGTAAGAACTACAGCTATACAACATGCATGAATCTCTAAGCCAAAAAAGCAAGTAGCAGAAGAGTATGTTAATATATGTACTATGTATACAAAAATCAATTTGTATAGATGTGGAAGCATGCAAAACACATACACACACACAAATGTTTTAGCAAAACAGTACATAAGGGGCTCCTGGGTGACTCAGCTGGTTAAGCTTCTGCCTTCAGCTCAAGTCATGGTCCCAGGGACCTGGAATCCAGCCCAGTGTCTTGTTCACTGATCAGTGGGGGGGTCTGCATACCCCCTGCCTCTGCCCCTTTCCCCACTGTGCTTACTCTCAAGTAAATAAATAAAGTCTTAAAACCCCAAAAAAGCCAATATATAAAACCAAAGGGAAGTTAGATATATAATTAAGAATAGTGATTATCTGTGCTATGAAATGGGAGATGTAATTGAAATAGAGCATACAGGGATTTAAGTATATGTTTCATGTAATAAGCAAGTGTGAAATATTATCTCATTTTTTAAAAATACTTTCAACTCACCTACATACTTAATTCCAACATGCTAAGTATCCATTAGTAAGAAGAAAACAATTCCGAATTGCCATTAACCTTAATTCAAGCTGTTAATCTCTACTTTCATTGTCCTTCATAGCTGTTTTTTTTTTTTTTTTTTAAGACTATCTACATAGTGGAATTTCCTGAAACAATTTCTAGAGAGGGAATTTCTTTCTTATCTCATAAACCTCCAAGGAGTCTGATCTTTTCAGTCGTTAGGTATATATTTCTTTGTGGAATGATCACAAATTCTTACTGCCAGCTAGACAGGCCATTTCTCTGTGACCTACCTTGAAAACTACTCTTTCAACCAGATACTTCCAATATCCTACTTCCTCAGCCATGAATAATTTTATAGAAGTCCAAAGCATTAATATTTTGAATTGGGATTCAAAGTTATCTGGTCTAACCATATACTTTTTGTGTGGACTTGCTTTGAAATGACACTGGAAGATGTCATTATTGAATCATATTAAATCTCATATTAAATCATATGATTCTTCAAAATTCAATAATTAATAAAACATATATATGTATATATATGTGTGTGTATGTATATATGTGTGTCTATATACATATGTGTGTGTATATATATATTATATATATTATATCATATATAATATATATGATATATTATATATATTATATATAATATATTATATCATATATATATTTTATATATATATATATATATATATATATATATATATATATATATAAAAAATTCCAAAACCAACAGTAAAAGTGTACAATTTGGGAGAAAAAAAAAAGTGTCCTTGATTGTGGATCTGACTTCTACAACCCAAATACAAGTTCTGGGTATAACTTTTGGAAGCGTACAGAATAAGTCTGTGTGAAAGTCTTTCAAGCATTTGAAACGGTTTTTATACTATTCTGTTAAGTATTCTTCCCTCTAATCTGATATTCTCACATCCTTTTTTGTGTTAATAATTCATCCTTGGAAACACTCATGTTTTTCTGTACATCTCTCAGATTATGACCATACCACCTATTATTATTAGAAAAAGAAATTTTGTTAGCATACCCAATAATAATTTCAATGCATTTTAGCAGAAAATATGAGATTGTTAATGTGTGTTGAGGTTGTTTCAAGTTAATGTCCTTTAGTCTTTCTTTTTTTAATATTTATTTATTTATTTGAGAGAGAAAGTGCAGCCACACAAGCTGGAGGGAAAGAGAAACTGAAGCTGATTCCATGCATAGGCCTTTATGAGAGGGCTCTGTGCAGGGCCGCACAAGGGTTTGATCTCACCGCTGTGAAATCATGACTTGAGCCAAAACCAAAAGTCCACTGTTTAACCAACTGAGTCACCCAGGTGTTTCTCCTTTAATTTTTTTGGTAACGATTCTTATTAATCCTCATTGTTTATTTCTAAGCTTGATCCACGGTATAAGTAAAAAAAAAAAAAAATAAGGATTTAGATTAACTTCTATCTCCTCAGGTTTATTTTATTTATCTATTATGTTGAGATATTTTTGAGATCTTAGATATGACATTTCCCTCCAAGCTTTCTATAATCCACACATGTTACTCACCTATTTCCATGTCCTCATCCAAAATGCTGAAAAAAGAATTTGAATTAGGATCAAGAACAAAACCTTAAACTCTTTCTTTCACTTAACTTATTTTAAAGAGTTTATTTATTTATTTGGGAGACAGAGGGAGAGCATGAGCCGGGGGTAGGGCAGAGTGAGGGGGAGAAGTAGACTCACCCATGAGCAGGGAGTTCCACAAGGGGGCTCTATTCAGGAACCCTGTGATCAGAACCTGAGTGGAAGGCAGACTTAACTGACTGAGCCACCCACACACCTCTCTTTCTTTCACCTTAATACTGACCCCTTAATGAACATTTTTCTGGTAAGTTTGTTTAAGAACTTACCATTATTAAGATAGTTAAGTCCAAGTTTCATCTCATTATTTAGTAGTTTATTTTTTAAAAATTCAGTAGTGTATCTCTAAGGTCTTTTTCATTTACCAATCTGGACATCGTATCAAAAGTGTAAATGAAGATATTTGATATGTCTTTTTTTCATTTCACTGAACACTTCATGACTTCCCTTAATTATTTCTGATTTTTTTTAATGTCCACAAAACACCTGTAAGGTAATCTGTATGAAAATCTTGCATAAGACCAGTAGCAACCTTATGTGTTTTTAGTGTCCAGAATCCCTCTCATTGTATGAGATGATTATATGACTCCTGTGTTCAATGATTCTGCACCTCTCTCATCATTTTTCTGGTAAAAAGATCTTATTTTTTTCATGATGGAATCGATACTATGTGTTTTGGATGGAATTTTCCCAAGAATGCCTTTGTGACTCCGACCAGCCTAACTACTCTAGAATAGATAAACCACAAAAGCTGGTCATTGATAGGACTTTGAAAAAAATAAAACTATTATCTCTTTCTTTTGAGGTTACTGAGGCAACAAACAGCTTGCATCTTTACTGGGGTGACTAATTTGAGAGTGAGGGTGGTTATCTTTTCTGAGGGATGGAAATTTACTGTAGTCAGATTATTTTCAGAGATACACAGAACTAAGACATGGAGCAAGAGATCTCTGATGACAGTGCTTGGGCCCCAAGATCTCTCCAATCAGCTGTATACTCAAGTGTCCTTGTGATATGAAACAATGAATTCTGCAAGTATGCGTCAGATATTATGTTCCTGAATCTATCTAAAACTTTTGGGTGCCTGTAATAACAGGTGGAGTCCTAACAAGTAATAATATCACTGCATTGGAAAATCAAGGGATTCACCCATTTCTTCACTATATGGACAACTCTCCTGACTTCTAATAGCTCTTTTTTGCTTTCCATGCTGGTTCAAAGGAGAAAGGGAACAGGTGAGAAATGTAATTATGTTAGTCAGTATTTCACTCCTTTCCTAATATAGTGTGCTACAATTCTGTCTCGTCCTTTTTTCTGTTTTTTGCTTTCCTCTATAGTCCGACAAGAATTTGCTTATGAATTTTCAGGCATATTTGTTGATAGTTTACTTTGCATTCCCTAATTTTTGAGGGAAATTTATCTAAAGCAGTTTTAAGATACATTTGCATTTTTAAAATAGACTATTTGGGATGCCTGGGTGGCTCAGTTTGCTAAACATCTGCCTTGGGCTGAGGTCATGACCCCAAAGTCCTGGGTCAAGCCCTGCACTAGGATCCTTGCTCAGAGGGGAGCCTGCTTCTCCCTCTCCCTCTCCCCTTGCTTGTGTGCTCTCTCTCTCTCTCTCTCTCTCTGCCAAATGAATAAACAAAATCTTAAGAAAAAATAAAAATAGACCATTTATAGGAACATTCATATAAAAAACAACTACGCATCATCATATTGTTCTCTACTACTGCACAAAGGCATTAAAATAAAATTAGCATGTTAGTTGTTGCATGATCTGTCACCTGAAAACATATTTTGTGTCTTGTTATTATTATAAGCTTAGTTTCATAAAGCATGTCAAACCTTTGGAAGAACTAGTTTGAATAGGGCAGGACGTACCTTCTTATTACTCTTTTGTGATTTTTAACTTGTATTCATGGAAAACTCATCGCTCAACTTTCACACTTGCTCTGCTAAATGTTTAATGTTATCAATTATAAGGATTTGTTTTTTCTATATGATCGTTTGATGTGTCTTTCTCATACATATAAACACTGAGAAAACACACAGCAGTTTGAAAGGCGTAAGGTCTCCTTTTAGACTTTCTTCTATTAAAGTTGTTTTCTAAAGTATCCAAGACCTTTATTTAAAAAAAAAAAAATGGGGGGCTTCTAGGATTCTAAGTGAGAAAACCATTTGGAAAATGAACCAATGAACTACTGCAATTTAGAGGGTGTCATAAGTCTGTGACAATGACACTAGGGAGGTGCGAAGTTCCCACATCCATCTCAATGGACTAATTACGGTCACTTAAGTGTCAGTGTTGTTAACTTCTTTCACTGCAATGAAAAGGGCTCACTTCTGTGCTTTTCTAGGACAGCTGAACACCCACCATAGCAGGAGGCGGCATTCATTTGAAATAATGTGCAATAGGGAGCGTCTTTATGAACTAGATGTGCAGAGACTCGAATATTATTTTGATTAATGGATTAATTGAAGTGCTGCTACTACTGTCCTTAAAGTTAGAATAAAAGTAATGGTTACAGTGTTTGTCAGCTAAAAAGTGGCAGGACTCCGACCATGAAGTTCATCGGATTTTGTATTTTTTCAACAAAATATCATCTACCAGCAGGGAAGACAGTTTACCTTAATAAGGTAATAAATATTTTGAACATCCCTGTATCTTGTAGTACTACCTGAAATGATAACCCAAAGAAGGTCCAAATAAAGTAACAAGCAGTGATGAATCCCTACTCCCTTTCAAAGGGTATTTGCAAGTTTCAAGTTTTAAACTGTGTTCATTACCATCTTCTCTGCCGCTGATGTTAAGCTGTGGTGCACACACACTAATGCGCCACCAATAATTAGGGCCAAAAGGCATTCTGAAACTACAAAGAACACTGAACTGCTTTTAATCAGTTGAACATTCCTATCTCAATTCAAATACAATAAGGACCCTCATCATTTAGTGTATGTTCTCATATGTTACATGTAGTTAAACATGCTTCTTTATAAAACATATGCTATACACTATAACATAACACACATGGTATGTATCATGTTTAAACATACACCATATGTTATAATTAAAAGAGAACATGTTGACGAAATTAATTTGGTGATATGATGTGATAATTTTTTTAACTTTAAAAAGAAGAAATAAAACCGTCTCACAAAATAAATTTCATTTTGATTTGAAGTTGACATGTTCCATCTACCAATATCCTGAAAGCCAGCTGTATATTTACAATACCGTAGAACAAAGAAAAACAATGTATATATCTTATTTGGAAATGTGCATCCTCTATGCAAACTTCCCCTTATAATTTTGGGAAGACTAGCATTGCGTCTTTCAAAAGTATACTTGGTAAGGTGTTACACTCTAATATCCTGTTAAACAAAACACCTTATTCCCAATAATTATTGTTAAGGGAATTTTAATTAAATAAAGGAGAAGTCTGAGACCATAAAACAATCTTTGCTTTGTTGCTTTAAATTACTGCCTCAGAGTTTTCTAATTTAAAAATAGATTAGAAAAATATGAATTCAATAGACTGCCTTTTTAATCATTCATCATTCATGAGTATAATGGAACAAATGTCTGTAATTATAATCAGTTAGGCCATTAAAATCCCAAATCCTGATATCAAAAGAACAACACTTTAAGGAGAGTCTTAAATAAAAGTTTCTTTTTGGCTACTTATTCTAGGCATGTTGAGACTGAGGAATTAGTTTATTTTCCACACCTCAATACAGAGTATAGAGAGGAGATTGATGGCTTTTAGAGCTACACTCAGCAACCAATACAAGTGCTGTCAAAAAAAAATCAATTGATCGGGGACTCTTGGGTGGCTCAGCCCTTAGGCTTCTGCCTTCCGCTCAGGTTATGATCCCAGGGTCCTGGGATGGAGCCCTTCATCAGGCTTCCTACTCAGCGGGAAGCCTGCTTCCCCCTCTCCCACTCCCCCTGGTGGTGTTCCTTCTCTCATTGCTTCTCTTTCTGTCAAATAAATAAATAAAATCTTAAAAAATTAATTGATCATAAATATGTGAATAAAATCTAAGAAATATACTCACAGTAATATGGTTAAGTCTAATAATTGTATGGAGACATATTATTTATATGTTATATAGTTCAACAGTAGAATGATAAACACAAAATATAGAATAGAAGAGACACAAAGGAAGGAGTAAATAGGGAGTTTCAGTGGCTTTGGCAATGAATTATTTCTGAAGTGGGGTAGTGAGTTACCGATAGTAACCGTCTTGTTATATTTTGTAACATACACATTTTTGTATGTGCTAAACATTTTATATAGAAAGGCAATTATAAAATAATTACTTGGTGGGTTTAACAATCGTCAATTACTATACTTTTTTAAAATATCAGAATTTTAGGCTAAAAGCAATTGAAATTTATTTTTCTTACACGTGTATCTGCTAATTCTAGACTATTCTCAATGTAGTTCGTAGAATCACTAATGAACAAGTCAAACAAGCAAGTTCAGCTCAATTCTGCTTATTTCACATCTACTCACATTCCAAGGTTACAGAAAATTTCTGGGCTAAACTGAAAATTAGTATGTCTGTGTTCTAAATTTTGCCTATTTTCGAGGCAGGCATGGCTAAGCCACTTAAAAAAGGATGTGGATATCTAATACAATTATAGGGAGAGGGCAGAGAATTGGGAAAGATAATCCACCTGCCCACTCTAAAAGGGAAGTCTAGTGACTTAAAGGACAAAATCTAGAAGGTATCAGGAAAGTTCCAGAAGTTACCAGGAAAGAACAAAAGGGATGAGTATTAAGAGGAGCGCTCTGATTCCATTATAGCTTTAAAGAACAGAAACATTCATTGAACAAATAGAAATGCAACCTATAATTTAAAAACTGTTCTATATATAAAATATATGTTTGTATATACATGTGTATATATATGTATATATAAATATATATATTCTCTACTTTAGAGGAAAATAGTGTAAGAGAAATAAAACTTATCATGTGTAAACAATAACATATATGACGAGTGGCATGTATATTTCCTGTATTCAATTAATGATATATCTGTTCTGGTTGTTTATTTCTTCATGATTTAGTCATTGTGGATTGTAGGTTTCCAGTAATTTATTCATTTCTTCTATATTATTCAATTTGTTGGCTTATAATTGTTTAGTCTCTTAGAATTCTTTTTATTTCTGGAACATAGATATAATGTATCCCCTTTCTTGTTCTGTTTTTTTTATTTGAGTCTTCTCTCTCTCTCTTTTAGGCTAGCTGAGGGTTTGCCAATTTTGTTCATTTTGTCAATAAATGAAATCTTATTTTTAGTGATGTTTTCTATTATCTATTTCACTTGTTTCTGCTCTAATTTTAAATACTGACTTCCTTCTACAATATTCTACTTTGAGATTATTTTGCTCTAGTTCCTTGAGATGTTAAGATTGTTGATTTGAGATCTTTCTTTTAGGTGCTTCCCACCATAAACTTTTCTCTTAGAACTGTTTTTTCTGAATTCCGTATACTTTGGTATATTTTGTCTTCATTTTTGTCTGACTTGAGATGCTCTAATTTCATTTTTGCATTTCTCTTTGACCCAATCATTGTTCAAGAGTTGTTGTTTGAGTTCCACACATTTGTAAACTTTCCATTTTTCCTTAGCCATTGAATTCTACCTTTGTTCCATTTTGGTTGGAAAAGGTATTTGATATAGTTTCAATCTGCTTTGAAATTGTTAAGTCTTGTTTTGTGGCCTACCTTGTGATCTTGGAAAATGTTCCTTGTGATTAGGAAACACTTTTAGTGTAAGAAAACACAAGAATATCTAAATGCACGTCTGCTATGTGTCAACTCTAGTAGTTAGAAAAATACATGACTAAAACCGAAGATTGAGATAGAAAGCAACTAGTAAAGAAATGAACAGAACTTAATGAAATGTAAAAAAATAAAATAAAATAAAATATGGGGAAGAATCAATATAATAAATCACAGTCAATAAACTAGAAAGGGAGTTAAAGCACCAGACAAGCACTTTGAAACATTGACTTTCACCCTCAGAACACTAAACAGGTATCATATGGTTAATCACAGATAAGGTTTTGGCATTTTTTTCATCTATAGCCTGAACTTGAAATACTATGCTGTAATACTATGCCACATACTAGGTTATTAGCTACAGCAACAAGTTAGCTATTTAATTTCTCTGTGGCTTAATTTCATCTTTAAAATGATATGCAGTGTGTGTGTGTGTGTGTGTGTGTGTGTGTGTGTGTGTGTGAGTGTGCATATGTAAATGAGAGATAAAGAAAGGGGGAAGGAGAGAGAAAGCAAGAAAGGGAGAGAGAGGATGAGGGTTGATTTAAGACCCAAAAGCCTTTATAACTGAGTAAACAACAGGTGAACAATAAATGTTGGATCTTAGTTGCTTAATACAGCAAAAGAAATATTATTCTGGTAGTTGGATTAATATGTTTGAAGCTCAGATCAGCTAACTGTAAGGTATTGGCTTGGACAAGCCTGTGAGACTTCCTTTCATAATCTATAAAATGATAATGTTATCACCTATACTATAGAGTTGTTTTAATGAGATAATGTATGTAGGAGTGCTTAATAAGAAATCACAATTAATTATCAAACTTAGTGACTTTTCTGCATTTTAAGAATCATTTCAAGACAAAAAAATTATTAACAGTGCATCTGAAAATAAGTTGGCTAGTTGAATTTAAATTAAAAAAGTTCAAAATTTAAAAAAAGAATCATTTCTGACTGTTGCATGTAGGTGAAACAAAACAGTTCTTAAAATGAGTCTTCATTTTTTGGAGGGTATATGAATACTGACATTATAAAAACTAATACTGGACAAAAACATAACTTAGCCAGGTAGATAAATTATTTTATATGATTTGTCACATTATATTTCACCCTGTCATTTCCTCATACTTAGAAAAATTACTTCAAAATAAAAATATATTAGAACTAAAACTGAATTATTAAAAAGAATAAAAATAAGACTAATGCATAGTGCCATTCATGACACAATTTTCTGAAACGTTAACTGTAATAAAATCAAATGTATTGATTTGTAGTCCATAATCCAGTTATACAAATAACAATCCATATCTTTGGAAATTGAGTTTTGCTTACAAATAAAATAAGAGTTAGGAAATAAAAATTTGATGATGTTGTACAAATTAGGTTAAACTTTTCATATACTTTAAAAAATATAAAAGGATTAGAAAAACAATTTGTTTATATGGCACAACTTCAAATACAAGACATACAATGCTCTGGAGACTAGGGATTTGATTCATTCAATATTAAAAATGTCACTAAAGAAATCTGAACCAGAGATTTCAGTTTTTTAAGAAGTGAGATAATAAAAGTAAAATGCTTGAGCTTGTTGTGTAGGAACATATTTTAGTTTTACATGGAAACTGAATATATAAGTTTAGAGGGTGATTTTTTTTAAGGAGGTGGAAATGTAACCAGTGTCATAACTCTCCCTTTCTCTCTGGGGAACTCGTTCACTGGAATTGAACTGCCCCAACAAATTCAACTGTGGATGCTTTCAAATCATCTGAATGTTGTGAGTATAGTAAGTGGAAATCAGACTAAAGATTGTTTTTCTTTTATTGCACTGTATATTTTACTGATTATGATTGGAGTTTCCACTTGTATTACTAGATAACAGAAGTCGATAAAACAATATACCTCAAGACAGTTAATTATTTTATATCCCAAGTTCTGCACATTTAGTAATACTTACCACACTAACCATATTGATTCAGTCTGAGTGATGAAATCTGTGGTAGAAAGCACACTGCTTGTTTATGTCTAGGTTAGAGTTTAGCACCTTGTAATATGAAATTTATTTTAACCCCAAAGTAATAGCAAAAACATCTTGATTAATTTATCTTACTCCTGATGAATGATGGCTATGTTGCTTCTGAGTCATAGAAACAAGTCAGCTGATTGTTCAAAAGGTACAAGAAAAATTAAGGATGTTTCACTGAATTGTACTATTAGAAATCGATTATAAGATTATGACAATTTTGTATAAACCCTTAAATTTTATTTCAAAAGACTTCAAAAATAAAGTATCTGTATTTCTGAGAAGAAATTGAAGCATGAATGCACCAAAAAACATATACCCCAGTAAATAAGCAATAGGTTTGCTTTGAGGTCAGTGATTGTTCTATCTCATTATGATTTTGTTTGTGTCAAGCAATGTAGGTCCCCTTTAAAAGTCATCCTCTCCATTCTTCATTAAAAAAATAATCAACACCAACCAACCAACTTATCTAAAACCCCTGCTAGTTCTTACTTGGTCAGAGTATTTGAATCTCATATACATATTTTCTGGTAGTTGTTGCATTTTTTTCCCCCACATCTACTCATAAATTAGCAAACTGGTCATGTTCTCTGTTTAGACAATTGCTTCCCCAAGAAAAGTAAAACTATGATCTGAGGGAGTCATTTTGTGAAGCCATTATTAGTTATTGATTATTTTGTAGAAACTAACTTCTCAGATTACCCATCAAGCCAGCATTGAATCCCGAATAATCTTCAGACACAAGTAAAACTGAATTTGTAGTCCAAATATGGCAAATGCCCTATGGCTTTGACTGTCCATCTTAAGTTCAACATCGATAAAAAGGGAGAAAATTTTACCTATCTTCTAGGATTATTTTAAGGATTGGGAATAAATATATATAAACTGGTATGTCTGATGCTCAGTAAAGTAGCTTTAATTAGATATTGAGTAAGAAGTTCCCTATTTGCTAGAATCCAAGAGAGGTCTTGCACCTACAGAGTTTTGGGCAAAAGTAATACAATGAGCCTACGTGAAAGAAAAGGGGTGATTTCTAAAAGCCCTCTTTCCAAAAAGGAGATTTGAGTGAGACAGGCAGGGAGACACACACACACACACACACACACACACACACACACACACAGCGTAATTCAAGTGTTATCATAGATCCGGCACAAAGATGCCTAAATCATTTGTGTGAAATTTTCTTTTCATATGACCATCTGGGTACCTGGTGAGCTTCACAAAAATCAAAGATTTCACTAATCTCAACCATAGATCCCAGAATCTGCTTAACCACAAAGCAGAAAACGAAAACGAAAACAAAAACAAAAAAACACAAATAAACAAGCACAAACTAGAAACAATATCAAGTTGATGGAAATGAAGGAAAGAGCTCATAGCTGGTGACCTTCTTGCTGCATGAGTTATGTAGCAAAACATTGAGTTTCAAGAAGATTTACACGAAGTGCTTCTTTTTCAGAATGCTTATTCTGGTAGGCACATGTTTTCACATTGCAGAACATTAACACTCAATTTCATTAGTATATTACAAACTGGCTTCTATAAATTTGTCATATAAAACTGCACAGTTTAGCAAAGTAATACACAGTGACTGTTCAAATTCAAATAAGAACACTTCATAGGTAGCTTATTTAAGACCTTTAATTATTTGAGAATCTAAAACCAAACTTTTTTTATTCACTAAGTAGAGTCATTAAGGGAAAATTATATACCTCATCTCACACTAGAAATGCATAAAATAGATTACTGTACTGTTTGTAATATATCTCAATAATTCTGTGTAAAATATGCTTTTCTACTAGAATTTAATGTAGTCAATTAGTGATAATGTTTAGATTTGTGATGGTTAATATGCACATAGAGCTACAATGGAATTCTTAATTTTCTTTAGAAATACGAATATTAAAAACAAACTCAATTTACATATATTAATTTATATGAATATATATACACAGCAAATATATATATATTCAATATTCACTTAAATTGTTAATCTAAGAATTTTTAGTCATCTGAATATTTTTGGAATAAGTTAATATATGCCCCAGATGACTATATCCATCTCTGTATTTGTTGTATTGACATTTATTACATGTTAACTGTATGTCAAGCAATGCATTATTATTTAAATCTCAAATGCCTATCATACAGAAGCCATTATAACTTTCACTTTACAACTGTAAAAAGTGAAGCTGAGAGAAGTCAAAGGACTCTCCAATCTCATAGCTAGTCACCATTGGTACCTATGCAGACTTGTAGAACCTGTATTTCTAAACACGGTCCTATGCTCCCTCTCTGGCACTACTTCTGTGGCATCCATCATACACAGCTAGTGAGGAAGAGGAGAAGGATGTATATATTCCACTCATATATATCTCAATATTGACAGTAGTATGAGAACATGTTTTCTCATGGACCTAATGCCATTATAGACAATTACTATCTTTGGCAAACCACATGAACCTGAAAGAGTATGTAGCTTGATGAGCAGAAGGATTCTGAACAAACATAGGTCAACAACAAGAGATTTCCTTGAATGTATTTTGCAGAGTATTTAACAGTATGTTGTATACTGGCAGGACAACAACATGCTCTCATAAAATACCTAATGTGATAAGATACACAGGACAAGAAAAATGAGCACAGATTAATTGCTGCCAAGAATAGTCAAAATAGGGGTGCCTGGGTGGCTCAGTGGGTTAAAGCCTCTTGCCTTCTGCTCAAGTCATGATCCCAGGGTCCTAGGATCAAGCCCCACATCGGGCTCTCTGCTCCGCAGGGAGCCTGCTTCCTCCTCTCTCTCTCTGCCTGCCTCTCTGCCTAGTTGTGAGTTCTCTCTGTCAAATAAATAAAATATTAAAAAAAAATAGTCAAAATATGATTTTCATCTTTTACATGTTTATAAAAATCAAAAATAGTATTTGAAATAAATTAAATCATAGCCATTTTATTAAGAACAACAACAACAAAAAAAAACCCACAAAATGTCAAAATAGAGCCATAAGAAAAAACAACAGACCATCAAGAAACCAAGGTCCTTTAAAATGGTAGTTTTTAGGGGCACCTGGGTGGCTCAGTGGTTAAGCCTCTGCCTTCGGCTCAGATCATGATCTCAGGGTCCTGGGATCGAGCCCCACATCGGGCTCTCTGCTCAGCAGGGAGCCTGCTTCCTTCCCCTCTCTGCCTGCCTCTCTGCCTACTTGTGATCTCTGTCTGTCAAATAAATAAATAAAATCTTAAAAAAAAAAATGGTAGTTTTTAGATAAGACATGAATGTGAATTTATACCCAGAGTTTTAATCTTATTCATGAATGAAAAATTACACATTATGCCATACCTGGATTTTACAATTATGATAATTTTTTTTCACAATCAGCTATACTTTTCATACCTTTTATAAAATATGGAAACTTTTTTGGGAAACATCTATTAGACTTCCCAGAAATATTGACTATCCAGCAACAGAAATTGGAAAATAACTATATTAGATGGATCAATGCAAATGAACCATAAATTACTAAATCAAGAAACACATAGACAATTGAGTTAAGACCTAGTCACCACTTACATACTATTGTTATTCTAAAGAAATGGGCTCAGGGTGCCTGAGTTGTTTAGTGGGTTAAGCCTCCGCCTTTGGCTCAGGTCATGATCTTAGGGTCCTGGGATTGAGCCCTGCATCAGGCTCTCTGCTCAGCAGGGACACTGCTCCCTGCCCCCCATCCCACACAGTCTGTCAAATAAATAAATAATCTCAGTCTGTCAAATAAATAAATAAATAAAATCTTTAAGAAAAAGAAAGAGACTCTACATTTATTTCAAGCTCATTATCAGTAAAATCTGTTAGTTTATAATACTTATTTTGCAAGTGTTTAGCATTGTAGGAAGTCATATATACCAATTATCACAGTTTCAAACAATACTAATTTCCCTAGAAATACTTTTATTATCATTTTTTATGGTTTATGTAAGCCTGTTTGTAAATTGGAAAGCACTTTATTACCTGTGCATTGGGTATATAATATAGAGGTTTTCAGGTAAAATAAGTTTATGTATATAAAATCAGCATACCTTTCTTTTCTTAATTATTTTCTTTCTTTATTTGACAGAGAGAGAGAGAGGGATCACAAGTAGGCAACGAGCCAGGCAGAGGGAGAGGGAGAAGCAGGCTTCTTGCTGAGCAAGGAGTCCAATGTGGAGCTTGATCCCAGCACCTGAGATCATGACCAGAGCTGAAGGCAGATCCTTAATGGACTGAGCCACCCAGGTGCCCCTAAAATCAGCATACTAATTGAAGATAATTTTTACCCTTGTAAAAAAGAAATAGAAATATTGACTTCTGAAGTCCTCTTATAATTTAATTACCTATTTGTAAGAATTATATGAAATATTGAATGAGTATAGATGTAAACAGTTGTATAGAACTGTTGTAAGTTATTGTTTATTATCAATGGTTGATATTTCTCAAATACATGAGAATATAGTTTTCATTGGGTTTGATCCTTATATGCAGAGGATTTTAGAGCAACCTCTAATTTGTGAATACAAAAGGGAGATCTTTGTTTTAATAAAAGATTTTATTTATTGGGGCACCTGGGTGGCTCAGTCATTAAGCGTCTGCCTTTGCCTCAGGTCACGATCCCGGATTTCTGGGATCAAGTCCCGTGTGGAGCTCCCTGGTCCTCAGGGAGCCTGCTTCTCCCTCTTCCTCTCCCACTATTGTTTTCTCTCTGTCAAATACATACATACATACATACATACATAGTCAATCTTTTTCTTAAAAAAAAAAAAAAAAAGATTTTATTTATTTGAGAGAGAGAGAGGATGATGACCTGATCCAAACACAGTCACTTAACCCACTGAGCCATCCAGACACTCCAAAACAGAGATCTTAAGTGATTTCAGGAAAACACCATTGAGAGATAAGCACTATTGCAACCATATTTTCTCAATCAGAAGTATAGAGAACACATACTTCAAGTATATCATGCTACATCAAAGTTTTACTTTCTATACGCTTATTCCCTTCAGCATGCAAACACCTCCAGATTTTGACATGTTAAATAAACAAAATCCCTAAATAAATAAGGAAACCTGCTCTTGACCTCCTAATCCCTTCTATCACTTCATTCTTTTTTCTTCTTATGGTTAAACTCCGTGATAATCATATTTATTATATTTGAGACACATTGATTATAACATGCAGTTAAAGTTTGTACCACTAAGAAAGGGAAATGTTAATTTAGCTACGATCAAAGCTTTCATATCACTTAGAATTTTTATTTTATGTATATTGGAGGAGCTTTTTAGTTTTTATTTATGTAGCAGTAATGAAAATTTAAACAACTGTAACAAAGCTTGTGAATAAGCAGGCGATGCCAACTGCATCAGAATAGCTGCCTCGGTAGTAATAAGCATGAAATGTTATTCATTTTAATCTATATCTCAATTTCAGAAATTTAAAATATGAAATAATACCTATCTTGGAACTGATGAAATACAGTAGTTGTCTCTGTTCTGTGTCTAGGCATCATTTTCCCGGTCTCTCTCTAACCTTCTCTAATTAGGCTTTCATCCATGCAACTCCAGTTGAAAATCATATTATCAGTTTTACCAGTGATCATGTGTTAAAAATCGAATGGGGAATTTTTGGTTCTCATTTTACTGGTTGTACCTGCAGTATCTGACTCATGAAATGCCTTCTTCTGGCTTTCAGAATGTGGATTCATTTGATTTCTTCCATCTCCCTTACTTTTTACTAGTTTGCTTTGCCACTCCCTTTCTCTTCATCTTTTAAATATTGGAATGCTTTGAGTTCGGTTCCTGCACCTCTTCTCTCATCTGAACTCACTCTTTTGATAACAACACTGCTGTGACTTTATAGAACTAGCTCTAACTGGTAATGCCCACATTTTTACTTTTTATACAGACCTCTCCTCCAGATTCCAGGATATCCAGTTATGCCCTTGACATGCCCATCTCCATGTCTTAATGACCTTTCACAGTTAATCTTTAAATCCAGCTTCTCCATCTTTACTCCCATGTCAGGAAATATCTATCTCATCCTTCCAGTAGCAGAGGCCAACAAAGCTTTCATTTCACACTCAACTTCATTCTTCTACACTCCCCACGTAATGTGTGAGGAATTCTTATTGGGTCTACTTAAAAATGTATTCAGTGTCTGACCGCTCCTCACCACCTCTGCTACTACCACTCTCCTCAAGTTGTCATCTTTTGTCACCTCAGTTCATCATACTAGCCACTAGTTGGTGGCCTGCTGACAATTCTTCTCCCTGTAGAGTCTACTATTACTATAAAATTCAGAATCATCTTTTGAAAACGAAGACATAACATGTTGTTTAAAGTCTTCCAATGACTTTCTGTCCCATTCAGCATGAAACAATATAGTGGCCTCCAGAGTCCATATAATATGTATGACAATCACCACCACCACCACCACCACCACCATCACCGCCACCACCACCATCACCATCACCACCACCACCACCATCACCATCACCACCACCACCATCACCACCACCAGTATCACCATCACCATCACCACCATCGCCATTGCCACCACCATCACCATCACCACCACCACCACCACCACCACCACCACCACCACCACCATCACCACCATCGCCATTGCCACCACCATCACCATCACCACCACCACCACCACCACCACCACCATCACCACCGCCACCACTATCAATCACCACCATCGCCATTGCCACCACCATCACCACCACCACGACCACTACCACAACCACCATCACCATCACCACCACCACCATCACCACCACCACCACCATCACCATCACCACCACCACCACCATCACCATCACCACCACTATCACCATCACCATCACCATCACCACCATCGCCATTGCCACCACCATCACCACCACCACCACCACCACCATCACCATCACCGCCACCACCACCATCACTGCCACCACCATCGCCAATGCCACCACCATCACCACCACTACCACAACCACCATCACCATCACCACCACCACCACCATCACCATCACCACCACCACCACCACCACCACCATCACCACCACCACCACCATCACCATCACCACCACCACCATCGCCATTGCCACCACCATCACCACCACCACCACCACCACCATCACCCCCACCACCACCATCACCCCCACCACCATCGCCAATGTCACCACCATCACCACCACTACCACAACCACCATCACCATCACCACCACCACCACCACCGCCATCACCATCACCACCACTATCACCATCACCACCATCGCCATTGCCACCACCATCACCACCACCATCACCACCACCACCACCGCCACCACCACAACCACCATCACCATCACCACCACCACCACCATCACCGCCACCACCACCATCACCACCGCCACCACCACCGTCACCACCACCACCATCGCCATTGCCACCACCATCACCATCACCGCTACCACCACAACCACCATCACCACCATCGCCATTGCCACCACCATCACCACCACCACCACCGCCACCACCACAACCACCATCACCATCACCACCACCACCGCCATCACCGCCACCACCACCATCACCATCACCACCACCACCATCACCATCACCACCATCACCATTGCCACCACCATCACCATCACCGCCACCACCACAACCACCATCACCATCACCACCACCACCACCACCATCACTACCACCACCACCACCTCACTTTCCCCACCTGTTTGTCTTCACCCCTTGTCCTTATATACTCGTATAGATTTCCTTGATTTGCTTTAGTCACAGCATGTGAGTTCCGGCCTCAAGGCCATTGCATTTGGAGCTCTTTCTGCATGAAACACTTCTGTCCCAGGTGTTCACATAGCTATGCTTTTTTGTCTTCTTTAAGTGTTTACTCAGAGCCCACCTACTCAGTTAAAAGTTCTTTGACCATGCAAACTGCCACCAAGATGAATTCTTCTAATATTTCCAACTTGCATCATTTTTTCCATCAAATTTATGGCTGTCTCATGAACAAGGTATGCTATTTTATTTTACGTGTATCACTTCCCTTTGGATTGGGCAAGTCTTTCCTTTTTTCCTCATCTCTTATTTATTGTAGTATCCCAGCACCAAAGTAGTAACTTCCCATACTATAGAGGATCAAAAAGAACTCTTAAACAAATGAATGAGATATATTTTAGTCCAAGCTTAGACTAAAAAGAAAGGTAGTCTTATTATTTAAAAAATAATAAAGAACAATGACCCCAGTAAAGAGAACTGAATAAGTAGAAAGAGATTTATTACTCTCGGAGTGTATATTTAACCTGGACCTTATGTTCAGACTAATTGGAGCTGGCATTTGGAATCATAGCCACCATTTTTGAGGTTCATCAATCAAAAGTGATGATAACTCTCACCCCATTTTCTTTACTTGAGTACATCAATATGGTATGAACTACCAGCAAACCAGCAGATCAGTATAAAAATATTTTCCCTAATTAATTACTGGTACCTTATTACCTGGCATTACTCGGTGTTAAATCATCCCAACAAATCGACACTCAGTCTCATTGCTTCCGATATGCTATGATTCCGATTATATTGAAAATTTATGCATTTATTACTTCTTGTAGTGTGGTCTTAATACTGTTGTTTCAAGTACCAAATGAAGTTAACTTTTAAAAGGTAATAATCCACTTAAAGTATACATTAGGAAGACAAAAGCAGTTGGAATGTCTCCAGAGGTAGCAAAACCAAAGTAATGATTGTAAAAGAAAAAATAAGTCCTTTTTGTATTTACTAGCACCATGGCAGATACATTATGATGGAAAATATTGACATTATTCATATTAATTAAATAAATCTTATGTGTGTCATGATTTAGTAATTCACAGTAGAGTTTTTAAAGTCAATTCCAGAAATGAAAAATCTATATGAATTCAGCTATAAAGTTAAATGCTTCAACCTCCAGCATTCTGAATAAAACTGTCTCCACTTTTCTGTTAGATTACTTAAATGCTCTGAATTTTTGGTGTTTCTATAATTACATTTTAGATACAGTTTTACCTGTTTCATCAAAAGTAAATTAACAGAGGAGCAAATGTCCTATAAATGTAATGATTTTATGTTCTATGAAATTTTAATCACAAAAAATGCTAAGACAAGGATAAAACATCATTTTTTTCTAGAATTTTAAATATAAAATGTTAGGATTTTGAAAATCCTTTGATGAATAGCACTGAGCTCTGAGCACAATTTTCCTTGATCTCTACCAAGAACACAGGTAGAAAGGCCAAAAAAGACACTTAAAAGTAATTGTTGGTGTTAATTGTTTTCCCTAAATGACCCTTATCATCACATCTTACTCTCTTAATAATAATAATAAAACTAGAGAAATAGCTTCCTGGTATCAAACATCTACTATGAACTAGATATTTTATGGACATGATCTCAAAGACTCCAACAAATAGTAGCCAAGTTTGCCTCAAGGGGCTACATTATATTATATATAAAACACACAGCCTTCAAAGGACTATTATTATCCTCATTTTATAGGTAAAGAAACTGAGTTTCAGACTGAATGGTAAATTGTATCATTATCGTTAATTCCTTGAGACTTCCTGTACCCATAAACTTTGTCTTGGGACAGTTTCTTTGAAAAAAGGAGTGGCGTATATTTTTTTATTCTTTGATTGAGGATGACTTACTTTGGAAAATAGAATGTGTGAAATTTTAAGTCTAGGCTTTATAAGGACTGGTGTGTTTCCACTTCTTGCACCATTGCCATTGCAATATAAAGTGCCTATCTTAGCTTGTCTGCTAGTCCAAAATCAGTAAGGAAAAAAAAAAAAATGGGTCAAAGCTGCCCCAGGTGATACAGACTGCAGTGAGAAACAGAGCTGCTTAGCTATTATAAGCCAAAACAGGGATTTTCAGCTAAAGCCAGTCTAAATCAGATAAACTCTAGCTGGCCTAAAGATACATGAATTACAATAGATGATTATAGTTTTAAAGCATGATATTTTGGGCAAGTTTGTCAAGCAAGAATAGCAAATCAATACAAGGAAGTTAATATTTGCTCAGAGTTTCACAGCTATTATATGGTAGAACCAGGTTATAAACCTAGGATGATCTTAACACAGTGTTTCAAATTCTTAAGCATTATAATTCTTTTCTTCTTGCCAACTCTTCAAACTATCCAGAGTTGGTAATGACAAATACGAATGTACTTCAGGACCATAATCCAAGCCAAATGAATGCTCAATGGAGTGATCATATATTTGGGTCTGCCTGACACCGATCCAGTTTTCTTCTTTTTTTCTATCATAATTATTAATAGTGCCTGAAAGTTCCAGTTATTATAGGTTCATCCTAGTGAACAAATAAATCTAGTGTTAAGTCACTGTGTGTTGTCTTCATCCTGATAGAGAATCAAAGATAAAGAGCCATTTAGAGAATGAAAATATGATTTGATGTCAAGGATGAACGAAAGGGAGACTAGAGGCAACGTGATCCTCAAGACCAACTTTTCATTAACTGTGATGGGAAACTGAACTGAGGAAAGATGATCAGTTTTATACCTATTGATTTTGAGGCCCCCAATGGGGTTGGGTTATTCATATAAAGATGTTTTAATTTGGGATGTTTTAATTTTCCAGTGGGTTTTAGTCAGTAGAAGAACCCATCTGAGAATCTGGAGAGTGAAGTGAGATTGATTCTCAGCCTCAGATTAATAAACCATATCATTTAGACATGAAATTAGTCTCTATAAACCTTCATTGTTCTTCCATAGTACCAGGAAGACAATACTACGCCATTCAATTCACTGGGTTATGAGATTAAGTGAAATAGTGTTTGTGGAGGTGTTTTACAGTCAGAAATGTTAATTTTAGTTTTAAACTCTATAATTGCAGTAATGAGAGCCCTTGAAGTTTACTATTAATTTAGAATAATATATTTAATTCTGGTATATTATATTTAGATGAAAAATGTGAAAATGAAAATCCAATTCTGATTATCCATGAGCAGTAAACATTGTCTTTATAGATAATGTTAATACTGTGACTACAGTCTCTAGCCATCTGTATTTAGTAGTACTTACACTAAGTAAGACTAAAGAAATAACCATTAAATTACAATGAAACAGCATTTATGAGGACCCGAAGCATGTAGCTCTCTGAAATCTGTGAAGATACTTACATTTGGAGACACAGCAAGAGAGTGAACACAAACAGAGGGAATGAGAGGGGGAGAGGCAGGCTCCCCGCTGAGTAGGGAGCCCGATGTGATCTCAATCCCAGGATCGCGGGATCATGACCTGAGCCAAAGGCAGAGGCTTGACGACTGAGCCACCAGGGCGCCCCCATAGTAGCATTTTGATGTACTTCCTTCCAGCCTGTTCTTCTATGCGTGTATTTGAAATTGTTTTTGTGATCATGCTGTATATAAAATTTTGTATTTTGGTGTTTTTTTTCCTCCATTTAAAATTTTAACAGGGGTGCCTGGCTGCCTCAGTTGGTAGAGTATGCAGCCCTTGATCTCTGGACTGTGAGCCCCCACGCAGGGCATAGAGGGGATGTAACCATATGTGTATATTTGTTTACTATTTTTACTATTTAACCCTGACCATAATTTCTCAACCAGACCCCAAATTGGGAGCATTGAGGTTGTTTTCCTCTAACCTTTTTTTTTCCTACTATTAATAAATGATACTACGTTGAAAAAAAAAATGACTAGAAATGTGCATAAGACAGCATTTTCACTCACCTATTTGCTCTATCAGTTATTATTGCATAAAAACTATCTGATATTTGCACATTAGGTAAATGAAGCGTAGTGATGCATTTAAACACACATAAGTTGGAATTTTTTGTAAAGGATAATAAATGTTTTATAAATTTTTCATAGGCAGTTAGGCACTTTTTTGCTTATTTTCAGCATTCCTCTAATTTTTTTACTTTTGATTTCTAATTGAACCATAACAAATTATTACTTCTCTGTTTATATTTAAAATGTCCACAAGGTGCTTACTCTGTGCTAGACACTGCTTTAAGCACTTTAGCTATTATTTATTTATATTATTTGATTTAATCCTTGCTGTAACCACAAATATTTATGTAAGTAAACATATATTTTAACAACATAATATATATGTATATATATGTGTGTGTGTATATATACTATTTATATATGTGTATATATATTTTTGTATATATGTATGATGTGTGTATATCATATATATCTGTGTCTATATTCATCTATTTCTCTCTCTACCTAACTACCAACAGCACAATTGTAAACAAGTATAAAACCAATGATAATAATAAAATACGCATTTAGCTTTCAGGGAAAAGGGAATCAGGATTTGCAAATGTTCTTGCATTTTTTTTAGATTATCCTTTAGTTAATCTAAATGCTTACTTTTACTTTAATTTAAATGCTTACTTTTTTTGCAAGACCAGTTTGTCTCTGTCAAATGACCTTTTTAATTTCATTAGCACTTATCACTATTACAATTATCTTTATACTTTTATTTTACATTTATACTTCTGTGTTTATTTGTATAATGTCTATCTCTTCCAAAGGGCTGTATACCTAGGGTCTATAATTCTGTATACCTAAAGTCTAGAACAGCTTTTTGTTTTTTTGTTTTGTTTGGTTTTGGTTTTTGCTTAAAGGTGAAATTCAAAGTACTTATTGGTTGAATTAATAAGGGAAGAAATAGGGCGCCTGGGTGGCTCAGTGGGTTAGGCCGCTGCCCTCGGCTCGGGTCGTGGTCCTGGGGTCCTAGGATTGAGCTCCATGTCGGACTCTCTGCTCAGCGGGGAGCCTTCTTCCCTTCCTCTCTCTCTCTCTGCCTGCCTCTCTGCCTACTTGTGATCTCTGTCAAATAAATAAAATCTTTAGAAAAAAAAGGGGGGGGGGATAAATCAAGACCGGAAATCTGAAAAATCTTATAGTGATATCACACTCTGTGAGGCATCTGTGCCTTAACTTTAGGTTTCAGATGCTTAAATTTGAGGATTTCCACCAGAAGTAATCCCAGAAAAGGCATATTACATTATATTTTCAGTTGCTTGCCTATCCAGAACTCTTAACCTATTGGAAAAAGACATTAAGAAAAAATAACTTTAAGTCAGCTTTTCTCCTTAAGACATAGGAATTGTGAACATAATATTAAGTGTATGACAGATAAAATTTCTCAAAAGTAAGCCTCTATGTGTGGCTTAAAGAAATACATATTTTAAACCGTAAGTATGTAGAGAAATTGCCTGAGTATGGTAGCTTGAATCCAGCTACATACCCCAATCTTCATTTCAGTCTCTTTCACTGAATCACAATAGCTCCCGGGGAACAAGATCAGCTGCATTCAAGAAATGCTTTGGGTTCTTGAAAAGGAAATTTGGTGGGACTTCCTCTCTTTTTTCTTTGTGCTGGGCAAAGACCTAGAAGGAAACTCTGGACACTAGAGTAGAACATAAAAGAGGGGAAACACAGGAAGACATTATTCAAAGATATAGTAATAAGGAGGGGCAGCTGGGTGGCTCAGTGCACTAAGCCTGTGCCTTGATCAAGTCCCACATCAGGCTCTCTGCTCTGTGGGGAGCCTGCTTCCCCCTCTCTCTCTGCCTGCTTCCCCCTCTCTCTCTGCCTGCCTCTCTGCCTGCTTGTGATCTATCTCTCTCTGTCAAATAAATAAATAAAAACCTTTTTTTTTAAATTTATTTATTTTTTCAGTGTAACAGTATTCATTGTTTGCACAACACCCAGTGCTCCATGCAAAACGTGCCCTCCCTATTACCCACCACCTGTTCCCCCAATCTCCCACCCCTGACCCTTCAAAACCCTCAGGTTGTTTTTCAGAGTCCATAGTCTCTTATGGTTCGCCTCCCCTTCCAATTTTTTTTTTATAAACATATAATGTATTTTTATCCCCAGGGGTACAGGTAAATAAAAACCTTTAAAAAAGAAGATATAGTAATGAGGAATGTGTTGGCATAAGGCTTTTATGAACACGTCTAATTTTCTTAGTGACACAAATGGAGTTGAAATGTTGACTGACCCACCTCCCTGAGGCTGGGACTCCTATGCCATTATAGCATATGTATATGGAAAAATTCTAAATATTAAGACATAAATGACTCATCTTAGAAAAATATTGAACACTAATGGTTACAGGTTAATATCTTCAATATAGGAAATTATCTAGTGGCCAAAGAAAGACAAATTATATAATAGAAAAATGAACATGATTTATTCAGTGAAGCATGGGTAATGTACTGAAGAGCAAACCCAAAAGGTACAAAATTTAAGTGATTGTTCAAATTTGACAGTATTCCAGAAAATGCAAAATAAAGTAAATGATATCATTGTATGCTAATCCGAATGTCTAAAATAATTAAAGCATTGCTGGTGTATATGGACTTTAGAGTGGAAAATAGTCTTTAAAGAAACAGTAATACTAAAATAAAAATTATTTCTTATATCACAATCTCATTCTGGGGATTGGAAGATATTCAGTCTTCAGATATGGAGATGGAAGCACAAATGAGTATACATGAAATTATTTTTTTATAAAAGCATTGTTTGAAATGGCAAAACACTAAAAATGAGTTTGCTTTTTGAAATCATTTCATTAATCATTTGAAAATGATTAAATTTTGGTACAACTCCAGGGAATATTAAAATACCATGAAAAGAGTAAATTGAGCAATGGTAGTCCCATGAAATGTTTAGGGAGAAAATTAAGTTTCATAAACATGTATAGAAAGGACCCTATTTCTGGTAAAAAAAAAATAATTACTGAGTTTATGCCTTCTTATAAATATATATATGTATGTGTGTGTGTGTGTGTGTGTGTGTGTGTGTGTTTCAATACACAACTTAGAAGGAGAAGGGTTGCTCCTGTCTTGATGTAAGTGGAGAAGAAGAAAATTGATAGTGAGCAGCTAATGATAAAAGTTACAGGAAACAAAATTAAACAAAGAACAATAAAATATAATAAAGACCCATGGTGACTGGGTGGCTCAGTAGGTTAATTATCTGACTCTTGATTTCAGTCCATGTCATGATCTCAGAGTCCTGGAATCAAACCTCACATAGGGCTCAGGGCTCAGTGGGAGTTTGCTTGAGAGTATCTCTCTCCCTCTCTCTCTGCTCTTCTCCCCAGTCATACTCTCTTCCTCTTTCTTTCCCTAAAATAAATTTTTAAAATTTCAAAAAATATATAATAAAGATGCACACATACCAAAACCTGCCAAGCATATATGCTTGTGCTCTTATTATCTGTTTGTTGTCTTATCCATCTTCCTAGCAATAGCCAATTTCTTTTTGTCCACAAAGTCTATCTTCTTTCAATAACTAAAAGTGAGTAGGGAAGGGTTAAAGGCAGAGAAAGGTAGGAGGCCCCTGACTAGCTCTGGAACTATTCTTGGCATGCAGAGATGCTGAAACAGAGCAAAACAAGAGATAAGGCAATGAACCAGACAACCCTGTCCCGGAAGTCAGGGAATATTATTAATGGCTGTTACATTGTAACCACAGAAAATGACCAGACCTCAAAGAAGTAAGCCATGGGGCACCTATGTGGCTCAGTCATTAAGCATCTGCCATCGGCTCACCTCATGCTCCCAGGGTCTGAGGATCGAGCCCTACATTGGGCTCCCTGTTCAGCGGGAACCCTGTTTCTCCCTCTCCCACTCGCCTTGCTTGTATTCCCTCTCTCAATGCCCCTCTCTTTCTCTGTCAAATAAATAAATATAATCTAGAAGAAGAAGGAGAAGAAGAAAGCCATTAAGGATATTATCAATAGCCTTGCTCAAACCAAGAAGTCACAAGAATTTCCAGCCTCAAGTTTCCTTTTCAGTTCTCAATAAAACACTGTGGGCCATAAAAGCCCACAGTGGCATCCCATTCGGGATTCCTCTTACTCTAGAGCTTTTTCTTTGTGTTCTCACCTTCACTCATCACTTCACCCTTTTGTGCCCGTGATATTCAACCTTTGACTCTGTGAGATAAGAACCCTATAACAAAAGCACCCTATCAATTTTCCTTCTTTAGTCTTCATCATCATTTTTTTCCTCTTTTCCCAGACTCTTTTGAGACTATTTCTACCTTCAGCCATACCCTATCCCCACTAAGAGCAAAACTCCACAAAGCACTATTCATGTTCTAAAGCACATCACCAAATATGCTCTTGTTAAATTCAGAATGGCCTTCATATTGATAAATCCAATGGCCAATCTTCCATTTTCCTCTTACTTGGTCAATTAATACTATTTAACTTATTAGATAATTTCCTTTCTTTTTCCAAACACTTTTTTTTTTTTTTTTCCCTTGGCTTCCAGGACTGAATTCTTACTAATAGATTATCTTTGGATCCGGCTTTTTCTTTTTCCGCATTTGACTGAACTTGCAATGTCAGAGAGTTCCAGACTAAAGTGTTCTACCTGTCGTGTTGTCGGCTGATATCTGTTCTCTTGGTTATCCCATCTAGGCCTGAGGCTTAAAACACCTTCCCCATCGCAGTCTTGACAATGAAATCATTTTATCCTTGCTTTTGCTTGTTTTCTCCTTAGATCTCTGTTAATCATTAGTAAATCTTATATATTCTGCTTTCAATATACATTCATAATCTGACCACTTTCCATATTTCCACTACCACCAGACTTGTAGAAGAAATCAATAGTGTGCAACATCGATAAAAATGTCCTGTCTGGAAAAAAAGAAAAAAAAAAAAAAAAAGAAGTCTTGTCTGCTCTTCCACACTTCAGTTCTGTCTGTAACACAATGCATGGAGTTGTCAGATGTGTCTCTCTCTGCTTAATTTCCTGCATAAGTGCAAAACCCAAGACCCACACATTGGTTTTTAGCATTGCGTTTCATTATCTTCACCCTTCCCTACTTTATTTTTATCTACAGCTTTTTTATTAACGTAAACACAACTTATATTTTTCCTTTCGGGTTCTGTTTGCTTTCTGTTCTAGAATGGAGGTTAAAGTGGGAGAGAGCATTTTTGTACACTTTGTCCTCTGATGTTAAACCATGCCTGACAAGTGGTTGGTAATTAATGAGTGTTTAGAGAATAAACAAAGAAATAATATGATCTAATGCATGTACCATCATAAAAATAAATGCATGTGTATAAGGAAATATTAAAAATAAAATAAGGGCACCTGAATGGCTCAGTGGGTTAAACCCTCTGCCTTCAGTTTAGGTCATGATCCCGGGTTCCTGGGATCAAGCCCCACATCAGGCTCTCTGCTCCGCAGGGAGCCTGCTTCCTCCTCTCTCTCTCTCTGCCTGCCTCTCTGCCTACTTGTGATCTCTGTCTGTCAAATAAATAAATAAAATATTTTAAAATAATAAAATAAAATTAAAAAATGAATGTCTATGCAGAATCTCCTATAATTTCAATACACTTAAAATGAAATATATCAATCTAAGGAAGATATGTTATGATAGTTTAGTATTTCATAGAAATATAAGAAAATGGATTACTTTGGAACTTTTGAGAGATCTTGAACCAATGAAGAAATTATTATTATCTGAAGTTTTAAAAGGGTTAATGGAACTTTAGAGTTTTAAAGGGCTATATATAAAATTAGAATGTTTTTACTATTTTAGAGTTTGCTTTCAAATATCCATCAGCATAGTCTCCAGGTTCTTCATTCCTAGTAAAGCTAAGTAAAGGTTGCTTTGACTATTATAAAAGTTTAAAGTAATCATCATGAATTTAGCTAATAATGGAAACTTCATTTTTATGGATTTTAAAATAAAGTATGAAACATTCCCATAAACACACTCTTCTTATTACGTTTTGGAAGTATTTCTATGTGAAACATAATTTTTTGTTTTACTTTTTCAAATAGAAAGTACTAAAATTTTTAATTTAAAATGATCAATAAGTAATAGGAATATTACATAAGGCTTTCACTTCTTAAACTGACACTCAGAATTCTTTATGATTTGTAATAAGTATGAGAACAAAAAAGAGGATTAAACATTGATTCCCAATAAATTGAAAGGATTAGTGTTTTCTTTGGCCTAGAAACTTGCTGAGAAACTCAAGATAGACTGGCACATTTTAAAATGGTAATTGATATCTTAAAAACACAAAACGTTACAGGTTTAAAAATGAAGACTTGTAGATGAAAAAAAATGACAAAATAGCTCCTCTTTAATACCATCTTTCAAATAGCTGAATAAGTAATGCACATTTTTAAATGTGAATTGCTGATGTAGTGACAATACAGTTTCTACTAAAATGAACTATTTATTTACTCTATTCAAGATAGAACGTGATTCCTTGCAAAGCATTTTGTGGCTTTTCAGAATGAAAGACTGTGGCAGCTGTAAGAATCTTATCTATATACAAATGCATAATTTAGGAGAAAATCACCTACATGCACAAGGGCTTTTCTTCCTATTTTTTTTTTTTTTGGTTTTGTTAAGTCATGGTAAATATGGGCTTAGAATTTCTTGGACTTTTAAATCATAGTTAATCTTACAAGTCACTTAATAAATGAATGGATTCTTATAGTGAGATCTGCTTAATAGATGGGCATTACAGCCTGGCTTTAATTATTTGTAGGCAAACAGTTGAGAAACTATCAGTTTTTGGTTATTAAGAATGGGAGTTTTGAAGAAAAAAATGTGACCTGATAGATTTACGAAAGGCTTTGATTTGAATCCCAGCTTCATCATTCTACATGTGCATGGTTTTGAATAAATATTTATCGTGTCTGAGCCTCAGGTTTCTCTTCTGAGCAGTAAGAATACCGTGTCTAATTTAAGAAGTTTGGGGATATTTCATGTGAAAACTCAATATACAAAGCAAAGTGTTTTAGTAATATGTATCATTATAAGAAAGGAAGATACTTAGAAATACTTAAGACCATTGAGTAAATTCTTCATGAAGTAACAACATAAGTTGTTCAGAGTAATGATCCACCTACCTTTGGTGTACATGGTGATGGGTATCACTGAGAATTTAAAGGATATGTTTAGAGATTAAGGAGATGCAATTGCTGTGTGTGTGTGTGTGTGTGTGTGTGTGTGAGAGAGAGTGTGTGAGTGTGTGTGTATGTGTGTGTGTGTGAATGCGTGTGTGTGTGTGTGTGTTTTGGTTTAGAACCCCAAAGGATATGTCTAGACTACAGCAAGCACTCAGATGGAAATTGGGGGAAAAGATGCATATATATATTTTTTGTGTGTGTGTGTGTGTGTGTGTTTTCCCCCTCCTAGTTTGGGGCATTTTAAGGATTCCACAAATTTCAGTTGCTTCTTCAACTAGTGCCAGTCGACCATTTCAAGTGAATTTTTCACTCAGACTGGTTGATTTTCTGGCCCATTAAGACAGCTGATTCAATTCAACTGAGTTTATATAGCTTAATCCCCCATGCATGTTGATTGTCCTACCAAGTGGCAGCAGGCCACAGTCACAGGTAATCTTTCATGTAATTCTCTCATCTCCATTTGATATTTCTTTGCTTTTCATATAAGGTTGGGGGTGAGATTGCTTTTGGGCCTGAAGTCCTTGGAATTGCATCATTAGGTGCTGAAAATGATAGCCGGAAAACCAACAAACTTAATTTTTTGCTTCTCATAAAGGCATATCTCTGTTAATGGAGAGTTGGTTCGAGTTCCACTGCTGGGCTCTCTCTCCAGGAATTTAAGATATGGGCTGCAGTGCTTGCCTTTGAAGTGCTTTGGATTTCTTAAGAAGTTATATATAAAAAAAAAACAACAACACTGAGTTTAAGAAGATAATAGAGGCCTTTAGTTCAAGAGACCTATATATGGATAAATAAATTTAATGATTTATTATTTCTACATCCAGAAAAAAATCTGATTAGGGAAAAACTATCTATAGACTATGATCTTTGTATGCTTTTTTATGGATCATATTTAAAGAGTTGCATTTTATGCTATGTGCAATAGAAAACCATGAACAATAGAGTTACATAGTCTTAACTGCATATTAGAGATTACTCTGACTACTATGTGAAGGATGATCTGTAAAGAGACAAGAATGGAAATGGATTAGTACAAAGCTATTGCACTGCTCCTAGTGAGAGATGAGGCTTTTGTTTTGTTTTGTTTTGTTTTTTCTCTTTTTTTCAAATTTTTACTTAAATTCTAGTTAGTTACCATATAGTGTAATATTGTTGTCAGGAGTAGAATTTAGTGATTCACCACTTACCTATAATACCCAGTGGGTGAGGGAGTTTTGACTGAGATTGGGAGAAATAGAGGTGAAAATGCTTATATTCTACTTATAGCTCAGGAGTAGAGCTAAAGGCGATGTTAATTAATAGATTTGTTGCAGAATGTTAAGAACAAAGAATTATGGTTGAGTGTTCGCTTTTTATGTAGAGAAAAACCAAAATCAATAAGAGATGGAAGAGACTACAAGAAGCCTATTTGGAGATAGAAGTATAAAATGCTCTTTAGATAGAACAAGTTAATTTTAGAACAATTTATATTTGGGACAACCAAGTGGAGCTATTGGGTGCTAGTTGGATATATGAGTTTGCATTTCAAGGCAGAGTCTAGGCTTCAGTGAGAAATTTGCATGTTAAATATTGTAAGCCATACATTTGGATAAGATTACAGAGGAGGAGAGGTACTATGGTTGAATTAAATTCCTTCTATTTGAAGTAGTTAGAATAGTTTCTTTTTATCTGTTTGGACCCTAACTGATAAAATAACATATATAAAATTTATATTATATATGTATACATATATACTATATATTATATGTAATCTTTATCATTTATGTATATTATTTAATATATATATTATCTATACATACAACAAATTACACGTTGTCATGTATGACAACTTGTATGACAGTTGTCATGTATGTAGGACATGTATGTCAGTTGTCACTTTTAATGAAGAACAGTTTAACTACAACAGTTTTTGTATAAATATGGGTTATCAAGTATACTGGAACCAGAACTTGCAAGCATATTTTGTCCTATTGTTGATTTTTAATACTATTCTCTCTTTCATAGCTGTGATTTTCATGTACTTGTGATGCTTAATTTGTAATGCGAGAGTTCAGCACTATTGTTTTACACTTCTTAGATATTTCCCCTAGTGTTCTTAATAAAACAGTATTACCCCTTTCTGAGCTGCTCTCCTTAAAGGAACTTTTGTGTTATTTCCCTTCACCATCTAAGCTGGAGCTTATTTTTGTGTTCTCGTCATCGCTTTTTCCCTCTGAATGTATAAAACTTTACTACCTTGATAATCTTCCTTTCCCAGCATGTCTCCTGTAATCTAGTTCACATTTATCTTAGCACCGCTGCAACTCATGTTTACTGCATATTTATGGCTAACTCAACCTTGTCCCTCTCTCCAGATTAACACTGAAACATATTTTCAGATTTCTACACCTCAAGCATTTGCTCCTAGCTGGAGAAGCTTTGCAAAGAGCACTTTTAAAACAGGAATATATTCTTTTATTGTTTGTAAATTTTTAAGAACACTTTTTTTAACTATGGCCATTAACTAAACATTTTAGTTATGACTTACAAGGAATGGTATAGTGAATGATCTCTTCCAGGGTAGAACCAGAACCCTTTATTATAAACTACAGAAGACAATCTCAGCACAAGAACAAAAATGTACAAAGATAGAATGAACTCTCTCTACGAGTAACGAGTTTTGCAACCCTGCAGGATGGGACGAGATCAGAAGGAATACTGTTTGATGTCTGTGTTATAGAGAAAAACTGTCAGGGAACAGGAAACATTATGATTAAGACCACCATTTTGAGAAAGACTCAGAGACAGACAGAGGAACTCATATTGAAGTCCAAGTTAAGATATTTTGTAGCTGTGTGACCTTGAGCTAGATACTCAACATCTCTGAGCTTCCAATTCCTCTACCAAAAAAATGAAATTAATGACCTTTGTGGGTGTTGTGAGGCTTAAATGAAATTCAATGAGAGTCTGTAAAATAATTATCACAATGACTACACATAGTTAGCCCTGAAAAAAAATAGCTATTATTTTAATAGATCAAATTGGTTGATTTTATAGACCCTTCCCATTATGAAGATCTGTGATTACATAATTCCAGGTTCCTCCAGATTCAAAGTTATATTTCAGGACATGGAAGAAGTAAATACAGAGATTATTTAACCATTATAATAATTATTATTATTATTTTAAGAAAATAATTATGCGGGATGCTAATGTCTTCCTCTGTGATTTATGCAAAGATGCAACTCTATACATATATGGATATCTTGATTTAGGCTTACTTATATGGCTATAAGTGCCCATTAACAGTTTTATAAATTAATGTGTGAAACCAGGGGGTGGAAAAGGTATTTTCATGTTATACCTTAGACCTATCAAATCAGCATTACAGATTTGGTAATATAGGTTAATGTCAAAAAGCAGACAAAAATTAGTAGAGCTAGCACT
Source organism: Meles meles (assembly GCF_922984935.1). NCBI lineage: Eukaryota > Metazoa > Chordata > Mammalia > Carnivora > Mustelidae > Meles > Meles meles. Next base: position 149,790,143 of record NC_060066.1, on the reverse strand, counting down.
ATTTAACTTATTTGTCTTAAACATAGAGCAATGCACTAAGAACTTAACAAACTCTACATGATTGATCCGCATAACTAAATTAGAAATGCATGTCATCCTTATTTTCACAGGTGAAGAAACTGAGATTTAAGAGGTTAAGCAAGTTTCCAATGTGGAAGCTTTAACAAATGAATGTGTTTAAATGAATTCATGTCTTAACTTTTAATGTCTAGCCTTTATGCTTATATACAAAAGAGTTGCTCCAAATTAGTAGAGTCTGGATTTTATAGACAAAAGGCTAATTTGAACAAATGGAAAGTCATGATCATTTTAGTTTAGAAGGTAGTGCTGTTTTTGTCTTTCAGATTGTATCTTCTAGCTAAACTCACAAAAGCTTGAGGGGAAGGAAAGGTGCAAAGGGTGACCTAGTGTTGATTTCGCACAACTGGATTTTCTCTGACCACATTGCTCCTTACCCCTGACAACTCCCCTCAATCACACACACTTAGCCTTGTTCACTTCCTCATGTAAACCTTTTAGGTGGGCCATATAGGTCAAAGATGCTTGAGATGCACAGAAATGTCAAACCAAATTGTACAAACCTGTAATTTGTCTCTTTACTTTTTTAAATAAACTTTGTATTTCAGAATAGTTTCAGGGTCACAGAAAGGTTACAAAGAGAGTGTTCCTATATCTCACACCCAGTTCCTCCTATTATTATCTTACATTACTATGGGGCCTGTCCTCACAAACCAATAATAATAAATTATTATCAACTAAATTTCATACTGTTTTCGATTCAGTTTTTGTCTACTGTGATTTTCCTGTCAGAACCCCACTCAGGATACCACACTAAATCTAGTAGTCATATTGCCTTAATTCCTAGACTTCAACAGCTTGTCATGCTTTCCTTGTTTTTGATGACCTGGACCATTTTGAGGAATATGGGCAAAATATTTTGTAGAATGTTGCTCACCTGGGATCTCTCTGATGTCTTTTTCATGATGACACTGTGTTACAGGTTTTAGGGAGGAAGGCCACAGAGGTAAAATAGCAGTTTCATCATATCACATTAAGGGCTCATGCTGCCAACATTAGTATTATTGCTGTTGACATTGACCAGATCACCTGGCTGAGGTAGGGTTTGCAAAGTTTTTCCACTATGAAATTATTATGTTTTCCTTCTTTCCCTATGTGCTCTTTGGAAGGAAGTCACCATGTGCAGCCCACACATTAAAGGGTTCTTCTGAAAGGAACATTTGCCCATTCTCTCCAATACCTCTTGAGTTTTAATAACCAAATTTTACAGAGGACACATATTGTTCAATACCACTATTTTGGCCCATGAATGTATGGCCACATTTATACCCATGAATGTTACAACAAAAGGATGTGCAAAGGTAAGTTTCCAATTACATTACAGATGTAGTTGGTAGAATGTCGTTTTTGTTTGGACATGTTATAAAAATGGCTCAGAGTCCTCAGTGTCACGCTCTGTCAGCTATCCTGTCTGCATGTGCTTTTCTGGAACACATTTCTGTAATGCCTTTAATGTTTGGCTCTTGATGTTACCTGGTTTTGAACAGATAATTCAAAATATCTGGTAGCAGTTGGAGAAAGTAGTGGAGAAAGAAGCAAAATGAGTGAGAAAAGCCATTATAATGGAAAAGAAGACATTGCAGTATAAAAGTCAACAATTCCTTAAAACCGTATTATTTTTTGGCAATCAGTAAGTGGTTGTTTTAAGGATTTCATTTCCCGATGTGGTTATTTATGCACATATATATGTATTTTATGACACATTTCTTCCATATTTAAATTCATGATTGACATAAACATTATTTCTTTAAAGGGAAACTGGCTTCCTATTAGTATAATTTCACAGAACATTTGATTTTCAAGAATGGAAATAGACATATATAAACAGTATTCTGGAAAACACTAGAGGAGAAATTTCCAAAGTTGTCAGTGAAGGAATTCCTTGTGACACCTGTGATAAACACTGGTCTCTCACCCTGCACTTACTGACTTTTAAAGTCAACCTGGGATATAGGATTCCCCAGGCAAATACTATTCAAGTTTAGAAAACCCTAGTAATTACCTCCAAACTGGCCCCCAGGCCAACACCAGACAAAGGGCCTAAGAAATATACATCCTCAGCCAATATTTTTCACCAAAAGTATATCAATATAGATATTTTTGGGGGACTAGAACAGCAAACTTCTAAAATATGGCCATTAATACTGTCTTAATTAACATGCTTGACTTTTAGTGGTTTTATCTGGAACCAGTCTTTCCAATTGAAGTTTTATAAAAAAACAGCCATATATTCAGACTTGGACTGGATGAGCCAGTCTACTGATGTACACAGGTATTCAAAACCTCCAACACCCAATTTCTGGTTTGTCTCAGACTGCTTTCTCTGACCTGAATATCCTTTTTCCTCTCTTGACAAAAAACTCTATCTTTCAGCTCTTGTCTCAAAAATTATATTCTTTTTTTAAAAGATTTTATTTATTAATTTAACACAGAGAGAGAGAGATCATACGCAGGCAGAGAGGCAGGCAGAGAGAGAGGGGGAAGTGGGCTCCCTGCTGAGCAGAGAGCCCGATGCGGGGCTCGATCCCAGGACCCTGAGATCATGACCTGAGCCAAAGGCAGAGGCCCAACCCACTGAGCCACCCAGGCGCCCCCCAAAATTATATTCTCTTAGAAGTAGGTTGGACAAGTCCCTTTACTATGACTGAACTGTAAATATTTTATCACTGGTCCTGTAATGTAAACTTGCATCTATTTTAAAAATTTTGCTTATTGTCCACTTTATGATACATAAAATATTTATTTTATGTATTTAATAATTTCTATAGTTCCTGGAACAAAGTATAGGCTTAATGGATATTTATTAAATGAATGAACCATAAAAATAATGCCAATACAATTTTTACATTTATTTTATATTACATATTTATTTTATATTACATATTTATATGTATAAATATATGTACAAATATTTATTTATATATTTATATTACATATTATTTTACATTTATTTAGTTATTTTTAATTGCAATTTTTGCCATATCCCTGTAACGAGGTGGGCAATACTTACATCAGCAATTTTATCCCCGATTATAAATACATGACTGCACCGAGTTATTTTTTAAAAATATAAATTCATATGGAATGACACCTAAAATAGTTTTCTTTAAAATGACGTAATGACCCATTGTTACATTGTTTTTCCAGTTCTTTATGAATTACATTATTAAACTAAGAAAAACATATCTCCCCTGAGCCTCTGAGATAATTTCTTTAACTGTGGAGCAAAGGGAGTGATGTATTCTGTGGCATCTGGACCTGGTGTAGCTCCTGGCTGCAAATGTTATTCATAGTCGTATAAATATCTAATCCCTGCAAATCTTGCAGAGCTATTTGCCTCAATGATTTACTTCAATAGTGAATTACCAATTGATTCCGACTCATATTAAAGGTATTTCTGTTAAAATGTAGATTTTAGTTTCCTCAATGTCATCTCATCCTCATGCTTTAGTACTTATAGAAAAGAAATGTTCCAAAGATTCTTATTGAACCACTCATTATTTTTGAGCCTATTAAATCTGTGTCTTGCTGCTATTGTATTCCTAAACAAATACAAAATCTATTTGTCCACTTTTAATTTAACAATAGAACACACTGTCAGTTGTTCCCAAGTGTTTTCTGACAAAGTACCTGAAATAAATATAGCTAAGTATGAGACTTCCATTGATTTATGTGATTTCATGTTAATAGTTTTCATATTATTCCACATGCTCAGATTAATACCTACAAGTGTTCTATTGGCTACTTTAAATGCTCTTGCACATTGAGCAGCTTTCTCATTGAACTATCCATAATGACTTCTAAATGCTTTCCCTAAGAGGTTCGGGCTAATTCAGAACCCATCAGTGTGCATGGAAAGTTTAAATTATGTTCCCCAATATGCATTACCTTGCACTTATCTGCACTAAATTTAATCTGTCATCACGGTGCCCAATCGCCCGGTTTAATTAGATCCTTCTGGATTTCCTCATAATCCCGCATGTTTTTTCACTAACCTATATAATTTGTGGTGATCAGCAGAAATTTAACACCTCTCTATCTACTATATCCTCCAGATCACTCATAGAACTTAACTTCCCTATGCCTACTATCAGCATCTTGAGCACCCTGCTATGAAGTTGTTTCCTCTGGAGAAATATACACTCTTCATTTAAAATAGCTTAATCCACATTTATCCATAAGTAAATTCTACCGATTCTATGTGAGCTGTCAATACATTTTTAGTGAATTTCTAATGTGAAAGGTCTTTCTACAAGTATATATTGAATTTTTTATCCTTTTAGAATATTGTGTTTAAGTGCCGGATTGGGAGAAGATACAGAATTAATAGAAGAGTAAACGAGTTCTAAGATTTCCTCCAAATGTCAGAATATGGCATGTTTACAGCACAGCTGGAAAGAGATGAGAAGATTAAGACTCACTGAGTACCTAGCAGTAGCTGCTGCCCTGTATGCTTGGTATTGCCCTCTGCACTTCATGTGAACAAACTCAAACACTGAGGACGACTTTAATTATCACGTGATTTCAAATAGCAAAACATGTTCAGAGATGCTGATTAGTTTGCAACAGAAGTAGTTATAAATCTTCCCAGTGGGCTTGAGAGTCTCCTGAGTGATTTATAATACAGTCACTAAATTAATTTATCCTTTGTTTTCTCTTATTTTCTTTAACTCCTTTTGAGAATTTTTATAGATTTCTTAAATATAAGCAAAATTAATGTCTTCAGTCATTTTGTAACTTGTCATGTGGTGTTATACTCGGCTTTTCTGGATATTTATTTTTTAAAAAGTGCTTGCTAATGAATTTATATTTCTATGTTCCTCAAGTGGTCATTAAATTATTCGTTATAGTGACAGATATTATGTTTTTAAAAGGAATGTCCTTTTACATTTATGTGGCATGAAAACAATGCATTTAATAATAACTGGTATTTATATATTATCAGTTAAGACACTTGGTGGGGTGAAAAACAAGCTCAAACTGACTAGTGATAGAAACATTTTTACTAGGTTATTCAAACACCAAGGAAGTTTTAATTCAAATGAAGTCACAAAAATCCATCTCCCTCCATCTTTTGACAAAGCTCTCCCCTCATTGGTTTTAGGTCCAGATGCTACATGATAGCAAACTGGCTGGAGAGGGGCTCAAAGTACGTGCTTCAAAATTTAAGCCTAGTGGCAGAAGGCTGGCAATCTTTTCTTTCAACAACCTAAACCAAAGAGTCATCATAAACTATTTTCTCTGGCTGGGTCAGGTGCGCAACCCGCAACATTTTCCTTTTTCCCCCAGCTTTATTGAGATATAACTGATATATAACATCATATAAGTTTAAGATGTACAATGTGTGATGATTTGATACATGTATGTATTGTGAAATTATTACCACAATGAGGTCAGTTAACATATTCAACACCTCACATAGTTATCATTTGTGTGTGTGTGCGTGTGTGTGTGTGTGTGTGTATATATAAAGAGAGAACATTTAAGATTTACTCTTTTAACACTTTTCAGATACGCAATACATATTGTTAACTATAGTCATGTGTAATCTGGGCCAGGCCTAAATCATATCTCCTCTTTGAATGTTGCACTTAGAATCAACTATAACACAGGAACACAGACCAAAAGTGGAGAAAATGGGCACATTTCTTCTGAACAGTTTTATATCCTGTTCAGGGACAGATTTCTTGCTACTATCAGTGGCCCTGGTAAGTGCAGAAATATTGAAATAAATATATCTCTTTACTAAATCTACACTTTGTCATGTTTTCCCAATATCACTTGCAAAACTCTTGTATCCTACAAATTCTCCCAACCTGAAGTTTTCCCTCTGAGTTCTAAATCTTCATAAGCATTATCATTCAATTAACACATTTACATAACACTGTAGCTAAAATAAACTTTCATGTATGGAAGATGTTCAGTCAGTTCACAGGTTCAGCCACATAAAAACATTCACATGACTCAAGTAAAAAATAAAAAAATTGAATCTTGGAGTTGATAAATTGCTAGATTTAGTCACACTGTTTGTACATCCTGGAGCCTAGACTAGAACATAGTTCTTGACTCAAATCCTGTGTTCTTTCCATGAGCTTTCTGCCCAATCCAATCCATATCCAAGTAAGCTTTCGTTCCCCCATTTAGAGCAGACACTGGTCCAATTTTTTGCTAATTACCAAGTCTGCCAAAGATCAATTACCATAATTGTTCATGCCCCCACCATATGTCTACCACAATATTTAACCATTCCCCTATTATTGAATATAAGGTAATGTCCCATTTTTTGTTCCTACAAATAACATAGCCATGGAGATCTCTGTACATAAATTTTTGCTTGCATCACCTTAGGAAAAACTACTTGAGAGAGAATTGCTAGTTTAAAGAGTATGAACATTTAAAAATTTTTTGAAACATAATGCCAAATTGCTTTTCAGGAAGGTTGTACCAACCTTCTGTCTGTTCCAGACAGAAGCAAACGAACACAGCGATTTTAATTTGCTTTGAGGTGGGGTTGGGACTGGGAATTAATAGTATCACATTTTTACAGCACTTGAGGTGAATTTTACTCCCTCACCTCTGCGTTACTCTTATGACTACATGGTTTTATGAAAAGGAAAGTATCAAATCAGGCACTTCTAACTCAAAACAACAGAGAACTTGTCTGGGTCCCTCATACATTGGCTGAAGGAAAGAGTAGAATAGAAAACAAGATCAGATTAGATACAGAGGTGAACCAAAAAAATGGGACTGTTGTTTAACTGAATGTTATTATAAGCTTCTTTCTTATTTTGCCCACCAGCTGTCCTTTTCATTGAACAAAATGCACATGAGGCATTCCATCAAAGTAGATTGTGCATTTGCTCAAACTGGGCCTGGGCCTACAATGTCCACTGGCCTTCTGTATCAATGCTAGAAGTGTAGAACATTAAAGAAAACAACAGCTAAAACCATTCCCCCCAGCTCTAGGAGTACTGTGCATACCATCTGAAATGCATTAGTTTGGCTTAAAAAGCTGAGTTTCTAGAATCCTCTACATATTTATTTTAATACACCCAGGATGACCCTCACAATCAGTTCATGTTCCTGAAAGTGTTGTCTCTGGACCACCACAGTTCTCATCAACTAAGGCAATCAGTTGCAAATTCCTGGGCACTACCGGGAATTTACTGAAAGAAATCTCTGAGTATGCAACTCAAGAATCTGTATTGTTAATAAGTGGTGCTTCTCAGACTTCAGTGCATATACACCTCACTTAGATATGCTGTAAATGTAGAATATGACTCAGTATTTCTGAGGAGGGCGTCAGAGATTCAGCATTTGTAATAGGCTTCTAGATGGGGCTAATGTTGCTATACCATGGATCACCACTGAGTAGCAACGTGGATTCAATCCATAACCTATTTTCAATTCCAATCACTTTATGAGGTAAGTCATTTAGGAGGAATTGAAATAAAAACAGGTGATACTGCAAGCTAAACTTGAATTGACATACCATTCTGCAAAAGACCATTAAAGCATGGGGCACCTGGGTGGCTCAGTGGGTTAAAGCCTCTGCCTTCGGCTCAGGTCATGACCCCAGGGTCCTGGGATCGAGCCCCACAACGGGATCTCTGCTCCGCAGGGAGCCTGCTTCCTCCTCTCTCTCTCTGCCTGCCTCTCTGCCTAGTTGTGATTTCTTTCTGTCAAATAAATAAAATATTTAAAAAAATTTTAAAAAAAGACCATTAAAACATGTAATTCTGGTTATGAAGAGTTCCAGTATTTGTATACACTAAGGAAGGAGAAAAGTATTAAGACATTTTGGCCAGTTTTATAGACTAGGTCAGGTACTGAAATCTATAAAATTTACTCAGGATCGTTTTTATACCAATTCTTCATCTTCCACATCTAATGTTATGACATATCTTAGTTTTACTTACTCCATAATTTTGTTCTTGATGTGGACATTTTGCCACTGATGATTTTTTTCTCTTGTGGGAGTGAAATCTAAATTGTTTTATGCAACAAATTGTAGCCCTGCTTATGGATACTACTTTGGTTCTTATTTTTAAAGAAGTGAGGTAGCTTACTAGACCCTTCATTGTTCACAAGAGAATGGTTATACTACCAAAAATTGTACTGATTAATACAGTATATCATTGTATGGTCAAATACCAGATGGGCTATGTGAGTTCCTGTTACTTAAATGAAGTGTGATCTCGAATTCACTGTAATTCAATTTTTTAAAATTGGCTGAGAGAAATAAGATCTTTGATGGATTTTATGAAGAATGTTCTATCTACCCATTTCTCTAGTGAGAATGCCCTAAGTGTATTCTAAGGAATTCTTGGATGCTCTGAATAAAATGGGTTTTGAACAGACACATGCAGGAAATCTGTGTATATGTATTTCATAGTTTCAGGAGATCTAGGCAATGAAGGGGAGCAGAATACAATCACCCCCAAAATATGCCTCCTTGGCATAAACACCATTTTAAGCTGATTTTTTAAAGAAACAGCTGATGTAGGAAAAGATCTAAAAACTGAGACGCTACCCTTTTGTATGAGACATTTACATGTATAGGGAAATATACAATCTCCATCTGTGAGGTGTCTCCTTCTCTGTGGCATGAAGAGAAAAATGACTCTAAATTTCTAAAACTCTTATCTGTGGAGTGACTTAAATCTGCATAACAGCCTTGCCTTTATTTACTGTGCTTTTCCTGCTAACCTCTCATAACTGACACCTCACCTCCAATATCTTCTTTTGCCTTTAGCTGAAGATGTTATTTAAGGTGGCAGTTTGGAACACTTGGGGGACTTATTCGGTTTTCCTAAGTATCTCCCATCTATAGGTGGTATACACGTTATTAAAATCCTGTTTGTTTTTCTGCTATTTTTTTTTAACAGGTGCTTCTCATATAAGAACCTAGAATTGTAGAGGGAAAATTTTATCTCTCCAACAGCACATTAGTACATTAAAGGCACTGAGAACTTAGCAACCAGTAAAATAAAGAAGTTATTTCTAGATACAGTAAATATTATTCCAGGCATTTAAAAAATTTACTTTGGTGTAAAATCAAATCATTCAAAATCTGGGTACTTGTTCTTAATTACCTTAGGTACTAGCTAACAGGTTTTGAGCCCTAACAATTAACCAGGCCATACTCTAAGTACTTACTTTCTCCAGTAAATCTAGAAGGTACAGTTCTTTTTCCCATTTTGTAGATAAAAAATGAGATTTTAAAAATCTCACGCATTAAAAAATGCATTTATGAAATCAAATGTATTACTGTCATTTCTTTTTACTTGCTTGTTCAGTTGGGTACCATCAGATTTTCTGTTGCTATATATTTTTTAAATAGTCTGTGAATGCTAATAGTAAATACTCAGTAAATTACCCCATATCTTTCTACCCACTATAGGGCCAAGGGCAGGATGTCCCAAATGGGCCACTTTGGTATGAAGATTTTTTTGAGTTAAAAAGCAATGAAAACTCTGCAGATTCAGGGAAAGCTCTATCCCCGTCCCCCTCAACGATCTTAAAACAATTCAGGTAGAGAATGTGCTCCAAGAAAAGAGCTAGTACCATACATACATTGTGAAATAAACTAAGTATGATAAACAGACAGGGAGGAACCGACTAAGGTTGATCAAAAACCTCTCTCCTGTGTTTTCCAGTGTCCCACAAATATTTGTTTACCAAATATTTACTGTTTTCCATGTTCTTTTGAATTCTATTCCCGTCCTCATAAGTCCCAGCCTCCTACCTCTTTCTCCTTGGCTCAGAATGACATCTGTATCTCATTTTGCCTGTCTTTGAAATTTCCATATCTACATGGATTCCCTGTACATATGCTTTTAAATTTGATGTTTTCCTGTTAATCTTTCTGATGTCGATTTGATTCTTACTCTGACTAGAAGGACCTTACCACCTTCCAGAGGGAGGCCTGAAACAAAATCAACTCTGACTTCAATATCAGTAAGGATAAGGCTTTTCCTGAATAACTATTTTATTTTGATCTTATGGAAACTATACGGCAAGACATTGATTGTGTTTCCATTTTCTATGTTGGCTCTAGGAAAATTAGAACTAGCAAGTGAATAGTACTGCATATGCTGTTCTAAGAATACTCTTGGAATCCCTAGGACAATGGTGAATAGGGGATAATAGAATATTTTTGGCTTGCATAAAACTGTAGTCACCATATTGTAACTAAAGTAGTTGAAGCTGCTTGAAAAGGCTTTTGGATACATATATTTTAGAATTGTAGTAGTTAAAATATTTTTGCCTGAATACTTTATTTCATAAAAGAAGAAAATGGATAAAAAAAAAGATTTTATTTATTTATTTGAGAGAGAGAGAGTGAGAGAGAGAGTATGAGAGAGGAAAAGGTCAGAGGGAGAAGCAGACTCCCTGTGGAGTTGGGAGCCTGATGTGGGACTCAATCCCGGGACTCCAGAATCATGACCTGAGCCAAACGCTGTTGCTTAACCAATTGAGCCACCCAGGTGCCTGAAAATGGATTATTTTATTTTATATAAATAAAGGACAGCAACATCACAGCAAAATCAAGTCTGTTCAGATACCTTTTCACTATGCATTATTATTTATTTGTCTGCTCTCAGACAATAATGTATAACCCCACACGTATTGTTTATTTATCGGGCAATATGGTATGTTCTGGATTGATAGTAAAATTCAGATACGACAGGGTCTTTGCTCTAAAGGAGTTTATAGTTTATTGGTGGATATAAATAAATATAAATAAATCAACAACAATGTGTATTAAGAAGTGGGTGAAAAATGTAGTAGCCTTAATTGTTGTCACCAGAATTCCTTTCACATAATTCCGGGTTGTTTTGTTTTGCTTTGTTTTGTTTCTGTCTTTAAAAAAGTAAGTAAGGTGCATGAAGTAGAAGATGAGATAAAAACAGCAGGAGAGGGGCACCTGGGTGGCTCAGTCACTGAGCGTCTGCCTTTGGCCCGGGTCATGATCCCAGGGTCCTGGGATCGAGCCCTGCATTGGGCTCCCTGTTCAGCGGGATGCCTGCTTCTTCCTCTCTCACTATTCCTGCTTATATTGTGTCAAGTAAATAGATAAAATCTAAAAACAACAACAACAACAAAACAAACAAACAAAAAACCCCAAAACCCACAGCAGAAGAGACATCATTTGCTCATCATTAGAAATAAATAAATATGAATATGGGAGGTAGGCAGAAAAGAAGAGTGAAGAGATGAGAAGAGAGAGAGAAACATGACTAGACTTAAGTATGGACAAGTCAAGAGATTTTTGAGGAAACCAATTTTTTTTTTTTAAAGATTTTATTTATTTATTTGACAGACAGAGATCACAGGTAGGCAGAGAGGCAGCCAGAGAGAGGAGGGGAAGCAGGCTCCCTGCTGAGCAGAGAGCCTGATGCGGGGCTCGATCCCAGGACCCTGGGACCATGACCTGGGCCGAAGGCAGAGGCTTTAACCCACTGAGCCACCCAGGTGCCCCGAGGAAACCAATTTTGAACAATGACTTGAACGTCTATCTTTTGCTCAACTGTAAATCCCTCTGTATCAGTTAAGACTCTTGTTTTGTATTTTTTAGGAGAGTTTGTGTGTTTATTTGAAAGAGAGTGAGCAGGAGCAGGGCCTGAGGGAGAGGAAGCCGACTCCCCACAGAGCAAGGAGCCAGAGGCTGGGCTGGATCTCAAGGGGTTTGATCCCAGGCCCCAAGATCACAACTGGAGCCAAAGGCAGACACCTAACTGCCTGAGCCACCCAGGCACCCCAAGTTAAGACTCCTGTATAGACATATGCCCAAGCTAATTTTTGCAAACTAAAAGGAATATATCGGTCCACATGAACGACAAGCCTAGGGATAGAATTCAAATATGATCTCACATTGGGGCATAAGCAATGTAATTAAAGCCATTTTCTTCTTTCTCAATCGGTGATATTTCTTTCTTCTGCCGGTGCTTTTGCTTTTGGTTCTTTGTTTTTTTTCCTATTCCATTGTGGTGACAAGATGTATGTAGCCGTAGTAGCCTCAGTGTCTCAGATTCCGAACTAATGGGAAGGAAGAACCCTTTTCTCATAATTCCCACCCTGAGAAACTGACACAGATAGTGCCACTTTAACTGAGCCAGACTGGCCACTGCGGAGAAACTGGGACCAAAGCTTTGGATTGGGGAAAATGATCATTGTTTTTGGCAATAACTTGAGAAGTAAACTGTGCATCCTGATCCTACAACTGAAGAGTGTGGACTTTCTTCATGAAGAGAGAATCAGTAGTTAATCAAGGTATAATCCAGAATAGGTTAGCTTATTAAAGCTCTCATTTTTTTTCTCTCTTAACTCATGTAATTGTGGTCCCACCCATCCTTTTCCCTCAGCAAAGCCTCATGATTCTACATTACAAGATAGACACGAGTTTCCACCTGAATCTGTGTCCCCGAATTGCAATTCTTTGATCCCAGATAAATGCTCACTTACCTCTTCCTGTGGCTCTGTATTTTCAGGTTGACACCAGATAAATGTTAGCACTCACTCTGACCATTCATCTCTGAAGTTATCACTCTAACAGGGGGATTGTAATGCTTTGATTTACCAGGTAAATGAGTGCTTTAAGTTTATTTTTTAAATGAGACTATTGCTTGAAAATATATAGAGACTACCAACTGTGGATTTGTGGCCTAACTTTACTATTAAATATATGTAGTGGTGATTCAGTTGAGGGCTATAGTGATCTTTATAAGAGGAAACATCCATAAAGTGATACTTGTATAGATTCTTATTAAAATAGTGGGGTTTAGGGGGTACCTGGGTGGCTCAGTGGGTTAAGTCTCTGACTTCGGCTCAGGTCATGATATCAGGGTCCTGGGATGGAACCCCACATCAGGCTTTCTGCTCAGCGGGGAGCCTGCTTCCCTCTCTCTCTCTGCCTGCCTCTCTGCCAACTTGTGATCTCTCTCTCTGTATCAAATAAATAAATAAAATCTTTAAAAAAATAGTGGGTTTTTTAAACTTTTAAAAAAATTAGATTTACAGTAAAATTGTGAAAACAGTACAGAGAATTCCTATATATCCCAACATCCAGTTTCCTATATCATTAACATCTTACATTAAGATGATACATTTGTCACAATTAATAAAACATCATTATTATTAACCAAAATCCTCCCTCCAGTTTTTATGTGACATTCTTTTTCTGTCCCAGGATCCCACCCAGAATACATTAAATTAATCACTATGTCTCCTAAGGGTCTTCTTGGTTGTAACACTTTCTCAGACTTATTGTTTTTAATGACCTTGACAGCTTTGAGTACTAGTTATTTTATCGGTTCGTTTCTTTTTTGTAAAATGTCCCTCAATTGGGATTTGTCTTACGTTTCCATCATGAGTAGACAGGGGTTGTACGTTTTTGGCAAGAAGATCCCCAAAATAAACTGCCATTTTCATCATGACATATCAAGTGTACGTACTATCAACATAACAATCAATGTCAATGCTAATTAACCTGTATTACCAAGGGGCTTTCCTATACAGTTTATACTTTGGCTTGTAATCTATTACTACTTTATTTTGTTGATCAAATTGTTCAGTTTTAGGCATTGGGAGCTCTATTATTTGGCTCCTGCATCCCTTTGACATTTTGACATACCCACAGGGGTGTGTGTGTGTGTGTGTGTGTGTGTGTGTGTGTTTGTGTGTTTTGACACCTATTTATCTTCTGGTAAACGTGAGCAGATTTGATCCCATAATATACTACTTTGACATGGGGTTTATTTTGAGCTGAAAGCCATCAAGATCTAGCAGAGTCAAGAAAAATTTTACTTCTCCCTTAACTACCTAAAATAATTTAAATGGGGGGGGGTGCAAATCTAAGACCAGATGAAAGTTCTGTCTGGGTTTACCAGACAGAACTTTTATCTGAATGACATATTTGTATGATCTAATTCCCAAACGTCTGTTTTTTTCTTTTTCTCTTTTCTTTTCTTTTTTCTTTTTTTTTTCTTTTTGCCTTCACATATTTTCATTTTAAATTTTGGAGGTTTTTCTTACATCATTCGTTCATTTGTTAATTTATCCAACAAAGATTATTAAGAACCTATAGTGTAGTAGGTACAGAGAAGTGGAGAAAAATGGGGCAAGGGAGAGAAACAGGAGCATCCATTTTATTATGTTCAGTCTTACTGTCCATGGTGATAGCCTTCAAACGTAACATGTTATGAAACCTTTGAGGAGAAACTAAATTTGGCTTTTAACACCATAATCCTTATAATGCATAGTGAAATTTAAGAAAAAAAGAAGAAAGTTTGTTTTTCTTATAGTGTTGTGAACTGTGCCCCTCCTCTTCAAAGACTCATGCCCCTATCCCATTCCCTAGTTTAAAATAGCATATAAGCCTCAGTGGCCCAATTTGCCCACAAACTGAACTCTTAAAAATGAAAACAAAATAAATTTAATATTATATATATTTTGCCACAGTAAAACGAACAACAACAACAACAACAACAAAAACTAACCATTTCATCCTCCTCCATGATTTCAGACTTCTAATCATCACTCATCTGTTGAGCTCTTCACTTGGCTAGTACATAAATTTGCTTCAGCTAGACTTTGCATAGTAGCAAAACAAAGAAGCAAACTGGCAGAGCCAATGGGGAGTGTGGAAAGGGGAAGCACACACTCTCCCACATGGAAAAACAGGTGCATGTGAAAATGTGTTGGATAGAATGGACATCATTGAAGGTAGCCTGCCTTGAAGCATCTTGTTACTTACCCTCCCAAGCTACTCTGTTCAAGAGGATGACAATGGATTATTTATGTCAAAAGTGAAGTGGAGCCTATTCTGGGAGTTCCTATGCCAAGGATATGTAAAAAAAAAAAAAAATACATACCTTGAGACCACTCCCTCAGTGTGCCTGGCATAGAGCTTGCTTTTGGACTCAGCCTTAGAAGGAAACAACCACCAGTAGAAATCTTGGTAATGTTTTAAACATCCTTAAAGTGGACATCAATAAAAAATTTGCTACTCTCCCAATAAAGTTTTGCATTATGACTCTTCAACGAAATAAATTTATGAAAGTTCCCTTAAATAAGCAAAATTATTTAGAAACAGGCTTAGTTGGTAAGAATATGCAGAAAATACAAAGATAAATAATTCATTATATCCTAAATCCTTCTGTAGTTTAATAATGTTATTTTTAATTAGCAATTTCCAGACATGACTAGATGGTAAGAACCCATTTCACAATGTCAATTGTAGTTGGGTAGTGGTAAATGTGATTTCCAACACTGGTGATCTCAGCTTGAACTTTAATCTTATTTCCTTTGGTACATTGGATAGTAAAGTCACCATAATGTCATCGCACCAAAGAGAAATATTTAACCACTAACACTGCTCAAGGGTTTGCCAACCTTAGCTAACAAGTTGTTTTTTTTTTTTTTTTTTCACCCTTTCCCGCATAGGGGTTAGGTGGCTTCATGTTACCCATATTGGGAGAAGTTCTGACATTCTTCCTGCAAGAGTTTTTACATATTCTTCTCTTTGGATGGCTTTTCTCAGCTCCTAACCTTTGTTCATTTGATTGACTTTTATTTTTTTTTTAAACCAAGGCAATGTAATATATTTAAAGAAACCTTTTCTAATTTACAGTGTTCTAGCATGATGCATTGCTTCCTTTCATCTCTTTCTCACAGTATAAATTTACTTTTGTGTGATTTATTGGTAAGTATATGTTACCTGAGTAGAATGTGAATTCAGGGCATACAGAGAACACGTGTGTGTGTGTGTGTGTGTGCGTGTGTGTGTGTGTGTGTGTGTGTGTGTTTTATTATTGTATCCACATTAAATAGCATAGTACCTGATAATAAATATTTGCTGGATGAATGAGCTCCTAGATGATAGTTAAGATGGGACCCTCACGAGTATCAATGTGGAGATTAGAAACACTTATGATCACATGCACTGTAATTAGTATGTAGTAGAATCTCCATAAGTGTGTGTTGTTTGATAGATTTGACTACCTACCAATATCTGCTCTGATATCTTTTTGACATTTGATTACACTCTTTTTTTTTTAAATGAACAGATACTCTTTTTTTTTAATTTCTTTTAAAGATTTTATTTATTTATTTGACACAGAGAGAGAGATCACAAGTAGGCAGAGAGGCAAGCAGAGAGAGAGAGAAAGAGAGGGGAAGGGAAGCAGGCTCCCTGCTGAGCAGAGAGCCCTATGTGGGGCTCGATCCCAGGACCCTGGGATCATGACCTGAGCCAAAGGCAGAGGCTTTAACCCACTGAGCCACCCAGGCGCCCCTGATTACACTCTTAATTGGATGTTTTTTTTTTCTTCATATTGTTTCATGAACATAATCATCACCTTACCAAGAAGTCTGACAAAGATACATGATTCTCTGGTACTCCAAAGTAAGTGCAAATTGAGATTTATTGAATTAAATTAAGAGATTATGTTTGTGGTTTTGTTTCTCTTCATCTCTCTCTACCCCCCTCCTTTCTTTTTAAGCAGAAATGTTTCTGTTTTTGACTCTTCTGAGGTAGATACAGGCTTTATGAAATGTTTAAAACATTACTTTTCAACTTGGTTGTCATCCTTATTTTCTTGATAGCCACTATAAAACAAGTAAAACTCACAAAAAAGTATGTTAAATCTGGATTCTATCTGCTTTTAGAACTCTTCAGATTTAAGTAATTGAATAAATGAAAAAAAGTGTACTTCAAAAGTCTTTTTTTTGTTGTTTTTTTACAATATTTTATTTATTTATTTGACAGGGAGAGAGAAAGGAGAGAGAGAGAAATCACAAGTAGGCAGAGAGGCAGGCAGATAGAGAGGGGGAAGCAGGCTTCCCCCTGAGCAGAGAGCCTGATATAGGGCTAGATCCCAGGACCCTGAGAGGATGACTTGAACCAAAGGCAGAGGCTTAACCCACTGAGCCACCCAGGTGCCCTAAAAAGTCATGTTTTGATCTAAACTCAACATTTAACACTTTTACAGGCAGTTTAGTATAAGAGCTAGAGTTTTTCTAAACCTGATTCTCGGATGCATAAAAATTTGGGTTTAATATTCATTCATCTTAACACTAAAATATAATCAAATAACCATCATTCATTTTTACCACCAACTTTAAATAATACAAAGTATATTCATCAGATATTTTCATAGCCATAGTGAAAATGCCTGACAGTTTTGCAAGTAAAATACAATGTTGCATATAAATTGTATTACTGCTTATGTTTTATTTGAAATATTCATAATATTCATTTTGTAAATACAATATGAACTACAAGAAAATGACAATATTGTAATTGAACTTGTATAAAAAATCTTGCCTCTGAAAATTTTAGATGAAATCAATCTTGCTTGAATTTTACTGGGGGTTAGAGAGACTAATTTATTCATCTTCTTTCTTATTCTGGGAAGTGTATTGTGTAAAAGATTACTGTCACTTCTTGATTTCACTTTAATCAATAACTTGGGTTAAAGTATACAGCATGATTATAAACAAACATTCTTTAGCTTTTCAGACCTTATCATGCTATTAGTAAGCCCACACAAATGTATGTACTCTAACATTATTAGATTGTTGTGTAATTGCATCTGAAATAAATGAAGAGTTTATAACACGAACATTATAGAAAATATTGCGACATGTTTTCAAAACTGATATAAGCTTCAAATTTGAAGAGCATGTGGTTAATGCACAATGTGTTTTCATCATTAATGATACCATAAAATAATTAAAATATAATCATATGGCTGCCTTTATGTGAACAATAGAGTAATATAAATTTGGGGCAAGAAATGATCTAGGAGAAATGTGATCAGAATGTGCAAGGTCATTGAGAAAGAACCAAATTAAATAAGATTTTTGGTATTTTCTTCCCTTGACATTAACTAATCATTTTTGGTCCAGAAATATAACTTCTAGGGAATAAATCTGTAAAAATAATCCCAATCTGATTGGCGGATTTTAATTTTTCTTGATTCAACAAGTAGGGCAATACTAGCAACACAATGCTCTTGAATTTATTTGAAGTTTTTCCAGAGAAAATCTCTTGAAAAATACCAAAAAAGGTGGGTTTTTAGAAATTAAAGCCAATTTATATTGTTAGATTTCTTAGAAAGTTTTCAAAATTATCAGGATTGAAAATATTCTGGATTTCATTTTTTTTCTAAAGTGCTACAGCCAAAATGTCAAGATGATCAAAGTTGTTTCCTTGCTAAACATTTAAATTATCTCCCCAAATAAATGGAAATTTTGGGTACACCTATTGAGTTAGGGAGAATGTAATATATGGGACTTGAAATACATGCAGAGAAAGAATATATATTACCTAGACTTTTGAAAGAGATCATTTCTGATTTCATAACATATGTGAGAAAGATTTATTGCTGTTCCAACCACAAAGAATCTGTGGCCAGAAGTTATGAGATAATAAGGCAATCATTTGCAACATGACTTGATATTCTCTACACTCTTTGCGATCAATGAGTTATTACCTTCACAGAATGAAGTTTATTACCTGGCCTAATCAACTTATCTTTATACATGAAAGTAAAAACAGAAGACATTTGGAGTGTGTGATGACAAATAGGACTAGAGATCTCGATTTCTAAACCACCCTTTATTTGTTTATCAACATTTGTGGTTCATGAAGAAAAGATGGGGAGTATTCATAAACTAGATCCTGAACATGCCCATGCTTCAGATACTTAATACAAAGATATAAGGGTTTCTTTTTTATACTTTGTGATTACTCAAGTCCCACTGCAAGAATTGTCTTGTGGCCAATAGGGGAAGCAGTCCCTCACTACAGTCAGGCAAGGGAGATAAGATCTCATGATACTCAGTGAGAAGAGTAGATGATCTTGCGATCACAAAATAGCAAGCTTGATAAAAGCTATTAAAAAAAGAGAACCTATATTTGTAAGAAATTAAGTCTTCTAGCAAAATGCTAATGTTTTATTATTTGAGAATGTAGATTTTCTTTTTCTGATTACTAACATAGAATAGATGTAAGAGTTGATATCTCCATCATTTATCTTCATTCTTGTTAACAGAGAACTTTAAATAGCCAAAGAATACAATTATCTAGAGTGTTATTCCTCTGTTATGATCTTCTTAGCATGTAGATGAAACATAAAATTAGCTCACCGAAATTTGTAGTATCATAGAATGGTAAACCAGGCAAGAAACTAGGGCTCATTAGTTGAAGCACCTCTTTGTACAGATGAGAAAATACAGTCTCTGTAACTGAAATGAATAATGCTAACAGTGCTTATGAGAGTAAATAAGTTTACCTGCAATGAATTTGTTTTTATTTAGCTTGTATAAAATGGAGGATTAATCACTTGCTAACTTTAATGGGCTTTTCAAGATAAAACTAAAAATAAGCATATATCTTTTTATCTCATATTACTAATAAGTTAAATATTGAATAGAACAATATTTTTCAAAACAAAAACTATTGTGATTGGCAGAAGTCCCTTTCTTTTACATATATTGTATATTGATGGCTAATCAAATTAAATGTACATGTTTATAATACACTTAAAGTCACATGACATATAAATATTAATTCCATATAAACAACACTCAAATACTTGATAATCACCACATTTGTAAATCTTATAAGCATAACCAGTTCAGAAAAATATTAGAAATAATCTATTACTTATTCATTTATAGAACTCTGAGAGTTTTAGGATAGAGTAGAATCATTCTATTATAGAAGATTAAGAAAACTCTACTTTTGAGCAATAATTAATAAATGAAAAAAAACTGGATATTGTTGGATGGAAGGCTGGCTAGTCTCTAAATTTCATTTTTTGCTAATACAACAGTAGTAAGCTGTAAAACTTCCTTTCAGCATCTCAAAATCTATTTGCCAAATATTCTCCTGTGGATTGGGCCCACCAAAGTAAAAAAAAAAGTTAGAAGCTCTGAGTTAAAATGGTCTACAATATAATAAAGCAGGAAACATTAATTAATAAATTAATTATAAATGAATATAACGAACTGTGTATACATACATATATGTGTATATTTGAAAATCATGAAAAGAAACAATATCTGCAGCAATGAAACTATATAACTGGTAGAGATCAGATTAATTTATAAGGGACAGGGAGAGTTAAGTTCTGATGAGTTATATCAGCAAAGAATTGGGGAGGGATGGAACTTCTAAACAGAATTACAAATACAAAGTCCAGAAGCTGAAAGAGAGTTTTGCAAACTGAAAAATGTATTAAAATATGATGGGGAATACTGAACTGCGGGACATCAAGTTTAAATTACAATAATAGGAAAATAACATATATCTTTGGCTTCCTTAAACAAACAAGGTGTCACTTAGCTAATAAATTTATAATGATTTTGTTGCCTAATTTTGCCACATCATTTTTCTGCCTTGGTTGAATTACCTTCCACATCCCAGATGTAGCATTAGATTGTAGATTCCACAAAGCTCAATAAGCAGATCTTAGAAAATTCATTGAATCTTTGTGGAAGTGAAGTCTGATTCCTTATGTGAACATGAACATATTGTCTGGTTAGCCAAAAGTCCTTTTTTACAACATTCCAACAAGGGTTTTCTTTCCTGGAAACAGAATACAGAAAAACCCAGGAGGTCTGCAAGGAATAGATATGTGCATTTTCCACTTATATTTGCAAAACAACAATATTTTTGGCAGACATTGTATTCAGAAGAGAAAAAAAAAAGGACAAATTTGCTTATATTGTACCCATTACACCACAAGTTATGGTTTTTACCTTTCTTCCCACTGTAAGCTATGGGCTTGAAGACAAAAATGTCTTCATTAATCTTTGTGTTCCCCCAAGACAGTACAACAGTTGTCAAAAGTACATATAAAGAGCACTGAGCAATGTTTTGAATTGTTGAATCACTATATGTACCCCTGAAACTAATATAACACTGTATATTAACTATACAGGATATTGTTTTAAAGTGAAAATATGACCTAGAAAATGAGAGAAAAAGATTTCCAAGAGAGTTATCTGATATATTTGTATCTAGATCCTTTACAACTCATCAAAAAAGAAAGATTTGCGCCCCTAGCCCCAAGTAAAACTACATATGGAGTGAGTGGCAATAGCTTGTTAATTGTGTCAGAGATACATTCATAAACATTGTCACGAGGCGGCTAGCAGTCGGTCTAGTGATGAGGTAACTATTATACCTAAGAGGAATGGGTTAAAGAATCAACAAATTCTTTCCTCCATTCTAGGAAGGAATGCTCTTGAGCATATCCCTGTAAATAGACAATCTAGTCTCCATTTTACCCCACCAGGACAGGAATCTCACACCTTAAAAGACAACTGTTGCATATTTGGACAACTGTTCTGCTGATTTAAACTTCCTTGTGAATGTGTCTTTTGCTAAGAGATGCAGACTCTCTGTTCTTTTATAATACAGTATGTATTATGAAGGAGAATACATAATTCTCCTTCAAGAATTCAAAGACCGTTCATTCATGTCCTGCTGCTGCATTGACTGGACTCATTTGTGTACTGTGTTCTCATAAGAAGCAGTTTTTAAATCTATTTTCATTCTTTAACTCCTGCTATATACATTCTATACTTGCTAATGACTCTCATAAAATGAAACATACACTTAAATTCACTAAAAGTAAAAATCTGATTAAGAATAGTGAATTATAAGGGAAAGTGCCTACAGAGAAGAAAGAAAGAAAGAGAGAGTGAGCAAGCGAGAGAGAAAGAACAAAGAGTGGAAGATAACATGGTAAACACAGTCAGTTTGTTTATTACACAAATATTTTTGAAAAGCATTTTTGTATCAGGTTGGGGATTAAAAAATTGAATAGAGTACATTATTTTCTCTTACGATCTAAGTCTGAATGAGAAAAAAATGTAAGTAAATAATTGCAATTCAGTGTGATCCTTGGTATAACATAATAATGCATTCTGAAACTGTAACTTTATTTTTAATTTATTAATGTACCCAGGCCCAGCTCCTTTCAGAATTCCAAAATAATGTAGAAACAATTATCTTTTAAACTCCTTCTCTTTTTCTTAGTAATTGCCATGATAAAACTTTGCTGCCTATCTAAAAACTGAGCTCAAGTTCCTCAAGCACATCCTAACATAAATCTCTACAGCAACAACAAAATTAGGAAATGGAATAGCTAGTTCTATACTAAGGTAATGACACTTCAAAGACCATATCACATACTCCAGACAAAAGTCTGGGTTATTTCCTTTCACCTCTTTTGCTGTTTCAAAAGAGTCGAGATTCCAGTCTCTTCCAAGCACAGCTGCCTTCTTCCTCTATGTCAGTTGCTCCAAATTCATTCTGAATGAGCCTTTGGTGAGGATATGATGTATTGTGCTGACTGCACCTTTTTATATGAGCTCTAAGAAAACCATATATTTGCTCCCATATTCTTGAGGGAATGGATTCTTTCTGATTAGGTTTTCTGGGATTTGGGTCAGAAATATATAGAGTGAATTTAAGTCCATTGAATTCAAAAGAAAAATATATTAAAGGAATCAAGAGGCTTTTTCCCCCCCAATAGGTTTATTGGATGTAAGTGGGAGTGGGTAAGTGAAAAGATAACCCATTAAAACAAGTCTTATTGCTTGAGGTTTTGTAACTATAATTGTATTCCCCTTTGTCTTTCTTTTTCATCTCATACACAAATACTCCATTCCTATGTTGATTTAAATTATTTATGATAAATTTGAATCAGAGAAATAATGCATTGTGATAATAAGTTTTTGTTTTGTTTTGTTTTGTTTTGTTTTAATGACGGAGGCTATTTATTCACTCGTGTACCTTTAAAAACTGAACAGCTATTTCTCTGGTGTTTTTGACCAATTATAAAATGAAGTATGTCATTTTACTTAAACAATATGCTCATCCTGTCTGGGACAGATTATTTAAAGGACATATTTCTTTTAATACCTGCAGGAGAATAATATACATTACAACAAATAAGATTCCTGTTTTATAAATAATTAGGGAGTGATCAGAAAACATAAAAATTGGGAGAATGTTATTTAAAAACTATACCTTTAACCTTATTTAAAGATTAATCCAAAAGATATATTGTCACCTAAACTTTTAGAAGTTTTCTCAGCCTATCTCCAAATATATTTTGTTTTACTATTTTGGAGATGGATACACAGTCAGACAAACCAAATACTTTCATCTTTATCTGCTAAGGATAAAACGTAAGTTATGAGTTTTGGCCTATAGATGACTACATAGAAGTTTAAGGGGAACAATAACTTTTAATCAAGTTTTGAAGCCATGCTTGTTTTTCCAAGTCAAAATATAGATGCTATTTATAGTTTCAATGAAAAAGCTAGTGGTGAATTTTCAGCACTTCATATAACTACCTTTATGCTTGGGAAGCTAACATTACATTGCAAAACCAGCTAAGAATTTGTCTCTGACAGCAAGATTTTCAAAGAGACCTTTTTTTTTTTTTTGAGAAATCTGTAATTAAACAATAACAGTGCCTGTAGGAAGCCAACTGCTGTTTTGTAAAATATATATCTTTTCTATGACTACTGAGAGAGCTTATTTCTTTAAGTTGTGCGATATCCCTGCAACCCAAGTTAGGTAAGATCTTCAATAAAGTACTTAATAGGTATGTGAGTTTCCTTCAAAGACTAGGTGAGGCAATTCTTACCAGAAGAGCTGCAGATATTCAGAAGTATGCCCAATAATTTCATTTTATTCAACTTCTGTATCTGTATTTCAAACATTGTCTACTCACCACCTGGACTATTTTACTTCCCTTTCCCCTCATTATAATACATGACTTATGCTTCTGTTAAAGTGAAAAGTTATTGGTTATCTGATAAAATCTACCAAACTATCATCCTCCTCCTTTCAACATGCATTAGTCTATATATATGTCATTTCAAATGTATCCACGGGAGGTATTTCTCAGATTTTTTCTCATGCCAGGTTTCCAACTGTACCTCACATCTCCAACCAAACTTCCTTCAAAAATGCAAAGTCCTCTTCTCTTTCCTTAACCTTGAGGCCCTCCCTAGAAACCTTCCTCTTTTTCACTATTCTTTCATAGAAAGAAACGCCTTCTCTGATAGAGGATGTAATATCTCATTTTTCCTGACTATTCCCTCTTTAATATCTCTGTAATTTTATCTTTATTATTCTACTAAAAAACATACTTCAATGATTATCAAAAGATATCTTCTAATAAGATCCAGGGACTTTTTCTGACAGACTGCAAAATATTCCTTAATATATGCTTTCTCTTTCAAAACAAAGAAAATTCCCAATTTTTAGTTAGGTGTATGACAACCTAGAATACACACATGTCTCAATTCCGTTTTCCCCTTTTCATTTTTTTTTAGATTTAAATTCAATAGCCAAGGTGTAGTACATCATTAGTTTTTGATATAATGTTCATTGATTGGTTAGTTGAGACTATCACCCAGTACTCATCATGTCATGTGCTCTTTTCAATTCCCTTTTAATTAAGGGTGAGCATAGAACTTATTATCTCATTGGACATAACCAATGGGATTTAATCAGAAATTACTTGACAAATTTCTAAGACATTTCTTTCAGAGGAGAGGAGGTCACACTCTGCTTCAGCACTTCTTGCTTGATATTTGCTGGATAAACATGATGGTTGGAGTTTTGGATTCTGATTTGGAATCAAGAGAATGTGGAACAGCCTAAAAGAAGACTCAAGTCTTCATAATTTCGTGTAGTCACTACAGCTTGGAAATTTTCTCTCCAAACTTTTTTTATGTGTGATAAAAAATAATAATTTTGTCCATCAGCTACCTCTTCTTAAAAGAGCACATCATGGAATTGACTTCTCTCCAAATCAACATTTCTAGTTTGACAATATTACATATTTGCCCCCTGTTCACTGTTCACTCCAAAAGACAGTTAAATTCAACACAATGATGTAACAAATTTGACTCACTACCCAAAATATATTTGACAATTGTCTGTTCCTTCCCAACCATTCAGATATTATCAGGTTCTCATTACTGTACAAATTTGCCTTCTGCTTTTCTTTTTTGCAAACGTATATATGTGGTCTTTAACTGACCATAACTTTCCAACAATTAATACTATATACATCGTTGAAGAACCATATGAGAAGATACTTTTTATGTGACAATTTTGTCTTGAAGGAATCTTTTTTTTTCTTTTAGTTATCATGTTCTCTTTCTGAGTGGAACATTAATTTGATACTTCACATTATATACTTAATCTTATCAATCGCTTAATTTGAGTATGAAAATCAGTATGTTCATCTCCCATGCTCTAGGATATGTGATAAAATAATTTCAAAAAAAAGAAAAAGATGGCTACAAGAAAATAAAAATAGTGGCCCTGGAGGTCAGAGTAAAGAAAGAGTACTATATTCATTGCAAGGAAATAGAGATTCAAAAAAACGTGGTATTTGAACACTTTGAAAGATTGACTGGGGATTTTACAAGAAGTGATAGAGACAAGGGCACTTGGGGAAAAAAAAAGGAAAGAAAAAGAATGAAGCAGAGAAGGGAGAATTTACTGAGAATGTTGGAAGAATAAGAAAACCCTACTTTACCTACGTTCATAGCTTTGTATAGGGAAGAGTGGGAAATTGCATAGAGAATATGTTGGATCACTTCGTTGAAGGTTTTAATTCCCAAAGGCTATACCTGCACTTAATTGGATTTACACTCATCTTCGACAAAGCAGGAAAGAATGTCCAATGGAAAAAAGACAGCCTCTTCAATAAATGGTGCTGGGAAAATTGGACAGCCACATGCAGAAAAATGAAATTGGACCACTTCCTTACACCACACATGAAAATAGACTCCAAATGGATGAAGGACCTCAATGTGAGAAAGGAATCCATCAAAATCCTTGAGGAGAATGCAGGCAGCAACCTCTTCGACCTCAGCCGCAGCAACATCTTCCTAGGAACAACGGCAAAGGCAAGGGAAGCAAGGGCAAAAATGAACTATTGGGATTTCATCAAGATCCAAAGCTTTTGCACAGCAAAGGAAACAGTTAACAAAACCAAAAGACAGCTGACAGAATGGGAGAAGATATTTGCAAACGACATAGCAGATAAAGGGCTAGTATCCAAAATCTATAAGGAACTTAGCAAACTCAACACCCAAAGAACAAACAATCCAATCAAGAAATGGGCAGAGGACATGAACAGACATTTCTGCAAAGAAGACATCCAGATGGCCAACAGACACATGAAAAAGTGCTCCACGTCACTCGGCATCAGGGAAATACAAATCAAAACCACAATGAGATATCACCTCACACCAGTCAGAATGGCTAAAATTAACAAGTCAGGAAATGACAGATGCTGGAGAGGATGTGGAGAAAGGGGAACCCTCCTCCACTGTTGGTGGGAATGCAAGCTGGTGCAACCACTCTGGAAAACAGCATGGAGGTTCCTCAAAATGTTGAAAATAGAACTACCCTATGACCCAGCAATTGTACACTCAATATAGACCTTGAAGATCTTTGAGCAGGGAGTTGTTGTGACTGGAGCTCTGTTGTAAGAAATCTCATTTATCAATGATGAATAAGAAGGCTCAGAGAGATTGAGGTTAGAGGTAAGGAACTCTGAGGAAGTTATATTTTTATGTAGATAGCCTCTTTTTGTATAGCCAGATTGTAATACTTCTTTGTGATGTAACATCATGATATTTTTTGTGTGTATTTCCAGACATACAGTAATAGTTAAGTAAATTCTTATTACTCAATTGAAATAATTTCAGACCTCAAGAAGAAAAGTTATTAGAAAACAAAACAATAGTCAGGTGCCAAATCCAAAATTGATTAACTTCTCTTGTTTGATGGCAGGACTTGAGACATTGAGAGGTTATTTTTCTCTGCCTTCTAAAATCCAGATGCTGGTATTTATAATCAAGAAATATTTCTTGTATGTGTGCTCATTTAAGCATATAGCTAATGCATCTGGGAAATACAACTTAAGAAATAGAAAAATCCATATACTTAGGAATTTACCATGGCTCAAGGGTAAGCAATACAAAGGACATATTCACTGAACTGCGAATGGGAATAATTTATAGTGCAATTGCACAGTTTTGTTAAGCAAATAAAGAAATGAGAGAAATATGCTGCAATGTTAAGTATTAACATTGTGAACAAAGAGAAAATATGGGAGAGATTTTAAATTCTAAAGTTAGATGAGTCTTTATTTTATAGTCTATCAAACTTGTCACCATCCAGCACTCATTTGATTTCTTTATTTTCCAACTATTTGTTTCAAACAAAATCCTTGTCCTCAAGAACTTCATCTGATATGGCTTTAACAATTCTCCTAGCTTAAAAATGTCTCCCCTCTCACCCTGCCCCAAACACTACTAAATTTTGGCTGATAAACCATTACATTAGATGTAATGAAAAGACCATACTCTACAGCTTATTAGGATATTCATCCAAACATGGTCAGAAAGATCTTATCCAGAAAAGGAATTGCTATTTTAAATTATAGGGCTAAAACTTTCAAACACGACCATAGAATTTATTTAAGGAAGAATGCATGTTACTCATTAAATTTATTTTTCATATGTAAAAAATTGGATGAGATCTAGTCTTTCTTTTAATTTAATTTTATTTTTTTCAGTGTTCCAAGGTTCATTTTGCACTACACCCAGCGCTCTATGCAATAAGTGTCCTCCTTTATATCCACCACCAGGCTCACCTATTGTCCTACCCCCACCCCTCCAAAACCCTCAGTTTCATTCTCATAGTCCACATCTCTCATGCTCCGTCTCCCCCTCTGATTTCCCCCAATTCACTTTTCCTTTCCTTCTCCCAATGTCCTCCGAGTTATTCCTTATGCTCCACAAGTGAGACCATATGATAATTGACTCTCTCTGCATGACTTATTTCACTCAGCATAATCTCCTCCAGTCCAGTCCATGTTGACAAAAGTTGGGTATTCATTCTTTCTGATGGAGGCGTAATATTCCATTGTATATGTGGACCATATCTTCTTTATCCGTTCGTCTATGGAAGGGCACCTTGGCTCCTTCCACAGTTTGGCAATTGTGGCCATTTCTGCTATGAACATTGGGGTACATATAGGTTAGATCTAGTCTTAATAATATTATCTGAAAACAAAACAAGATATTATTTGTGTATGTTTTAATTTTTTGTTTATTTTTATAATTTTAATTCTGGTATAGTTAATATACAGTGTTTTATTAGTTTCAGGTGTACTATTTAGTGATTCAACAATTCTGTACATTACTCAGTGCTCATCATGGTAAGTGTAATCCTTAATCCCCATCACCTATTTCACATGTTCTCCTACCTCCCTCCCTTCTGGTAGCCATCAGTGTGCTCTCCACGGTTAAGAGTCTGTTTCTTGGTTTGCCTTTTTCTCTAGGCTCATTTGTTTGTTTCTTAAATTCCATATATGAATGAAATCATATATTATTTGTCTTTCTCTGGCTGACTTATTTCACTTAACATAATACCCTCTAACTCCATTCATTTCCTTGCAAATGGGAGGGTTTCATTCTTCTTTTATGGCTGAATAATATTCCATTCTGTATATATAGCACATCTTCCTTATCTATCCATCAGTTGATGGACACTTGGGCTGTTTCCACAATTTGACTATTGTAGATAATGCTACTATAAATGATGGGGTGCATATATCCCTTTGAATTAGTTATTTCTGTATCTTTTGGGTAAATACTTAGTAGTGCAATTGCTGGATCATTGGACAGTTCTATTTTTAACTTTTTGAGGAACCCCCATACTGTTTTCCAGAGTGGCTGCACCAATTTGCATTCCTACCAACACTGCACAAGGATCCTTTTTTCTCCGCATCCTTGCCAACCCCTATTGTTTCTTGTGTTTTTTATTTTAGCTATTCTGACATGTGTGAAGAAATATCTCATTGTGGTTTTGACTTGCATTTCCCTGATACTGAGTGATGTTGAACATCTTTTCATGTGTCTGTTGGTCATCTGGATATCTTCTTTGGAGAAATGTCTGCTCATATCCTCTGCCTATTTTTCAATTGTATTATTTGTTTTTTGGGTGTTGAGTATTATATGTTCTTTATATATTTTTCCATGCTAATCCTTCATCAGATAAATGATTTGCAAATATCTTCTCCTGCTCAGTGGTTGCCTTTCAGTTTTGTTCATTATTTCCTTCTCTGTGCGAAAGATTTTTATATTGATGTAGTCTCAATAGTTTATTTTTGCTTCTATTTCCCTTGCCTCAGGGACCTATCTAGAAAAATGTTATTAGGGTCAATGTCAGAGAAATTACTGCCTGTGCCTCCTTTAGGATTTTTATGACTTCAGGTCTCACACTTAGGTCTTTAATCCATTTTGAGTTTATTTTTTGTATAAAGTATAATAAAGTGGTCAGATTTCATTCTTTTACGTGTAACTGTCTCATTTCCCCAGCACTGTTTCTTGAAGATACTGTCTTTCTCCCAGTGCATGTTCTTGCCTCCTTTGTCAAAGATTAATTGACCATATAGTTGTGGGTTTATTTCTGGGTTTTCTATTCTGTTCCATTGGTCTATGTGTCTCCTCTTGTGCTGTTTCCATAATGTTTTGATTACCACAGCTTTGTAGTATAACTTGAAGTCTGAAACTGTGATACCTCTGGTTTTGGTTTTCTTTTTCAAGATTGCTTTTTATTTTAGGGGTCTCCTGTGGTTCCATACAAATTTCAGGGTTGTTTGTTCTAGTTCTGTGAAAAAATACTATTGGTATTTTGATAGGAACTGCATTAAGTCTGTAGATTGCTTTAGGTAGCATAGACATTTTAACAGTATCTGTTCTTCCAATCCATGAGCATGGAATGTCTTTCCATTTATTTGTGTTATCTGTAAGGTGTTTTGTTTTTTTTTTTTTTCATCAGTGTTTGATGGTTTTCCCAGTATATGTCTTTCACCTCTTTGGTTAAGCTTATTCCTAAGTATCTTATTTTTGGTGCAATTGTAAATGGCCTTGTTTTCTTAATTTCTCATTCTGCTGTTTCATTATTAGTGTATGGAAATGCAATGGGTTTCTGTACATTGATTTTGTATCCTGATTTTACTGAATTCATTTATCAGTGCTAGATATTTGGTGGAATTGTCAGGGTTTTCTATATATAGTGTCTTGTCATCTGCAAATAGTGAAAGTTTTAATACTTCTTTACCAATTTGGATGCCTTTTATTTCTTTTTGTTTTCTCTTTGCTATGGTTAAGACTTCCAGTTCATGTTGAGATAAGTGGCGAGACTGGCATCCTTTTCCTGTTACTGATTTTAGGGGAAAAACTCTCAGTTGTTCTCATTAAGTATGATGTTCACTGTGGGTTTTGCATATATGGCCTTTCTTATGTTGTGGTATATTCCCTCTAAACCTACTTTGTTGAGGGTTTTTATTACATGAATGTTGTACTTTGTAGAATGCTTTTTCTGCATATATTGAAAAGATCATATAGTTCTTATATTTTCTCTTATTAATGTGATGTATCACATCAATTGATTTGTGAATATTGAGCCAAACTTGCATCACAGGAATACATCCCGTTTGATCATTGTGAATGTTTTTTTAAAATGTGTTGTTGAGTTTGATTTGCTAGTATTTTGTTGAGGATTTTTGTATCTATGTTTATCAGAGATATTGGCCTGTATTTCTCTTTGTGGTTTATCTGATTTTAGTATCAGGGTAATACTGGCCTCATAGAATGAATTTAGAAGTGTTCCTTCCTCTTACTTTGAGAAGAATAGATATTAACTCTTCTTCAAATATTCCATAGTATTTGCCTGTGAAGCTGTCTGGTTCTGGACTTTTATTTGGTAGAAAATTTTTATTACTGTTTCAATTTTATTGCTGGTAATCAGTCTGTTTAAATTTTCTATTACTCCCTGCTTCAGTTTTTTTTAATTTATTTATTTTTTCAGCAAAACAGTATTCATTGTTTTTGCCCAACACCCAGTGCTCCATGCAATACGTGCCCTCCCTACTACCCACCACCTGGTTCCCCCAAGGTTGTGGGTTATTGTTAAGCTGTTTAACTTCCTGCTTCAGTTTTGATAGGTTATATATTTTTTAAGAATTTATCCAGTTCTTCTATATTGCCCAGTCTGTTGGCATAGAGTTTTTCATAATATTTTCTTACAATTTTTTAATTTCTTTTGTATTGGTTATTGTTTCTCTTCTTTCATTTGTGATTTTGTTAATTTGAGTCCTCTCTCATTTTTTTTTTGTTTGTTTTTTGATGAATCTGGCTAGAGGTTTATCAATTTTGTTAATCTTTTCAGAAAATCAGCACCTAGTTTCATTGATTTATTCTACTGTTTGTATGTTTTATTTTTATCTATGTATGCATGTATGTATTTATTCATTCATTTTTTAAGTTTCTATATCATTTATTTCTCCCTTAATCTTTATTATTTCCTTCTTCTTGCTTGTTTTGGGTTTTATTTGTTCCAATATTCTAGCTCCTTCAGGTGCAAGTTTATGTTATTTATTTGAAATTTTTCTTCTTTCTTGACATAGGCCTTTATTGCTATAAACTTCCCTCTTAGAATAGCTTTTGCTGCATCCTGAAGGTTTTGAACTTGATGATGAATTGTATTTCATTTTCATTTGTTTCCATTTAATTTTTTTTTTCTTCTTTGATTCTTTGGTTGACCCATTCATTATTTAGTAGCATATTATTTAATCTCCATATATTTGTGCTCTTTCTAGATTTTTTTCTTGTGATTGATTTCTAATTTTCTGGCATTGTGGTCATGAAAGATGCATAAAGTGACTTCAATCTTCTTAAATTTTTAGAGAATTGTTTTGAGTGTACATAGGACATTCTCCAGAATAGATCATATGTTAGATCACAAAATAATTCAGTATTATTTAACAATATTTTAGGAGAAAAAAAAACTGAGAAAGTTAATTCATTGCCTTTAAAAATACACATTTAAATGCAACACTACTGCTGTTGGTAATGTGTCTCAATACACCTGGATCTTTATAGTAGAAAGCTCACACTAAATATATAGGGTATTGAAATTTCATTGAAAGACTATAACTACCAGCACCATAACTGGGAATTGGTCACTCTCCTCTTCTTCTCTCCAGACTAATTCAAGGCACTTTCCGTTTACATATAATCTATGCCTCAGTCCTATTCATCTATACTTCTCTATTCCCTAAACTATCTTGTAACTATTAGGTTGTTGTTTTTTTTTTTCTTTCTGTTGCTCAAGACAACTGATTGGTAAAGCATGAAAAGAATTATCTTCAAATGAAAACATCCCTTCAGAGCACCTGAATATTAGCATATAAAATTACACAGAGATAAAAAATTGTTTTACCTTTTATAACTTCTGTCCTGAATTTATATCTCTGTATATGAATTAAAATATTCAGAATGTTAGATTCCAATCTTTCTTTCTTTTATCTCTTTTGTTTCATTTCCTATTGTTTCATTTCCATTCATTCATTGAATGCACCCAATGTCTATTTTTTATCTGGTTTCCATTGTTAAAGATGAAAAAAAATCTCATGAGGGAGAAAAGTAAATTTAAAAAATGAATGCATAAATCAGTGTAACTATTGAGAGATATGAATTTAGTGCCATTATTAGCCTGTAAGGTGACTGTTACTGTATATTGTCTCTGTACCTTTCTGATCTACTACTTTAGGCTCTCTCTTTGCTTAGAGGACCCCTTTCAATATTTCCTATAGAGCTGGTTTGGTGTTTGCAAATTCTTTCAGTTTTTGTTTGTCCTGGAAACTTTTGATCTCTCCTTCTATTTTCAATGATAGCCTAGCTGGATAGAGTATTTTTGGCTGCATGTTTTTCTCGTTTAGTGCTCTGAATATATCATGCCAGCTCTTCCTGGCCTGCCAGGTCTCTGTGGATAAGTCTGCTGCCAATCTAATATTTTTACCATTGTATGTTACAGACTTCTTTTCCCGGGTTGCTTTCAGCATAAATCTTCTATTCCTACAGACACAGACCTCTTAATCTAAATCAGTTTTTTTCCAATGTGCATAAAACTCAACAGATTACCAGTTAACTATCAATTCCCAGAAAAACAAGATCTTTTTTTTAATCAATCAAGTTATTCTCTTAAGCATGTGTACTAAAACATTTAGTTTATTGACTATCCTTTGTGACCATACTGTAAAATTTTTAAAAAAGCATATTTCTTCTTTAAAATTACTAATAGAAAGGTAGTAAATAGGGACACCTGGGTGGCTCAGTTACTTAAGTGTGTGCCTTTGGCTTAGGTCATGATCCCAGGGTCCTGGGATCTAATCCTGCATCACATCAGGCTCCCTGCTCAGAGGGGAACCTACTTCTCCTGCCATCAAACCTAAGAGATTTGACTACTCCACCTGCTTATGTTCTCTTTCTCTAATAAATAAATAAAACCTCAAGAAAAAAAGAAAGGTAGCAATTACACACATACACACACACACACACACACACACAACACACCCTGAATTACAAAGAATGCTGCCATTCTTTTGGAATTTTATTTCCTTCTTTGAAACTCATGTTAAACCATGATTTCATGTCTATTTGAGATGTCAGAATAAAGGGGAAGAAAAGTTCTGCTTTGTTTCAAGACTTGGCCTTAATATATGCCAGTAAATTGATGATAGTTTACTATGATTCTCTAGGCAGATATTAAAGATCTCATGGTACATAAAGAAATAATGTGAGTAACACCAGTGTCATGCCACACACTTAATAAAGTAGCTCCTGATAGCATTATTAATGATTTAAGCACTCTTAGAGGGTTTCATCTCTTCAAACACATTTTTATAATGTTTAATGCTGTTTCTGTCCTGTGACTAAGCAGATAATCATGGCTATTTTTATTCAGTAAGTCACTTCTTGAATTGTTCAGTGTTGCCATGGGTATAAAAAACACCATGTAAAACACAATTCTATTCAATAAACATTTGCACTTTTTTTCCCCTAAGAAAAACTGTTTTGTAGGGAAAAAGACCATTAAACTAAGAAGGTTTTCAGTGGAATGTTGACTCCAAAATCACTATTTAGCTGTTTGCCATACACCTTTCATATTCTGGTATAAATACTAGTTCAATTAGTGAATTTACCATTGTTCTTGGTAAAATTCCCCTTAAAGTTGCCATTATCATAAACATTTCAAGGCACTTTAAGTGGCAGTCTCCTGGATTGAATTCATTATCTCTAAATGTTCACATAATTTTCTGCTTTTGAAATCAATACCTTTGCTGATTATGGCTATCTTTGTGTTTGGACATGTTTGTTATGGCCGAAAGAAAACAGGGCTATCCAAACCAGACTCTACACACTGAATATACAATCAAGTATCCTTAGATTAGCATTTAAAGCCACAAGTTTGTCTTAGAAATGCAGTTTAGACAAGACCAGCCTTTTTCACTTTCTGTGAAAAACATCAAACCTAAGAGATTTGACTATTATTTTTAAAATCTGAAAACCTATTCTCACATCAACTTCTAGGCCACTATTTAGATTTGACTCATTCTGTATTAACAGTTATTATGTGCCTGCAACACATCTTGGATTTTACTTAATGAAAAATAGACAATCATTTTTCCTTTATAAAATTTACATGCATCATGGAGATAATTATATAATTATGTATACAACTATAGATTACGGTAATTCTTATGGTTAAAAAAGTATGCAGCATCAATAGACCTGTAACATATTGCTGGTAAAAATGTAAAATCAGGAAACAATTTTAAAAAACAGTCTGGTAGTTTCTTATAATGTAAAAAATACTTATATAACTATCAACCTTAATTTTCTGAAGAAAAATAAAAACCTATGTCCACCTGTAGATTGATGGATGAATATTTCTAGCAATTTTATTAATAATATATAAACACTAGAAATAGCATAAACATTCCTCAGTTCGTGAATGAAGAAATAAATTGTGGCATATCAGTGCAATGGGACATTTCTCAACATTACTAAGGAACAGAGCACTGATACACCCAGTGATATGAATGAATTGCAGAAAATGTTAAAGAAGCCCAGACACAAAATAAAAAATATTTGCATGAAATTCTAGAAGAGAAAATCCTAATCTATAGTGCCATGAAGCAAACTTGTGGTTTCTAGGGCAGAGGTAGTGGCTTTCACTGAAAAGAGGCACAGAAAGACATAAAAAGAAACTTGAGTACAATGCCTGGTGTGCTGGTGAACAGTGCCCCTCCAAAATCCATGACCATCTGCAACTTCAGAATGTAACCTTATTTAGAGCGCCTTTTCAGATGTAATTAGTTCAGATGAGTCATACTGGATTAGGGTGGGATGTAAGTCTTAAAACTGTTGTTCCAGTAAGACAGTCATGTAAAGAGACAGAGAGAAGGCAATGTGATAACAAAGTTAGAGAACAGAGTGATGCACCTACAAGCCAAGGAATCCTACGGATAGCCAACCACCGGAAACTGGAGAGACAAGGAGCAGATTCTCCCTTGGAACTTTCAGATGGAGGCAAACCTATTGACACCATAGCTTTGAACTCCTGGCCTCCAAGTTGAGAGAGAATAAATTTCTGTTGTTTTAAACCACTGGTTTTTAGTAACTTGTTATAGTAGTCTTGGGAAAATAGTACATCTTTTTGTAATGTGAAATGTAAAAATTGATGTTTTTCTATATAAATATATAACAACCAGGAAGAAAATATAGGGGA
Organism: Meles meles; assembly: GCF_922984935.1. Taxonomy (NCBI): domain Eukaryota; kingdom Metazoa; phylum Chordata; class Mammalia; order Carnivora; family Mustelidae; genus Meles; species Meles meles. The sequence continues at coordinate 149,754,358 of NC_060066.1, read as the reverse complement.
AGAAAAATACCACTCAAAATAAAATAAGAAGTTAAATTTTAATTTAATATAATAAATGTAATTAAGAATTAACCTTGCTTAGATATGTCCAATACATATTGGAGTAAAATTCTAAAATGCTAATGAGAAAAATACACAATCTTTGAATAATCAGAAAGTTATGTTTTTGCTTAGAAAGTCACAGTTGGAAACAGGAGATAGTTCTCTTGGAATTAATTTATCCATCAACTGCTATCGTAATAAAAATAACAAATTAAGTTTTTGTATATTTAAGGGAAAAAAATAAAAGTACTGAGGCTTATTTAGACAAAAAATAGAGATGCAGGCATGAAAATCTCAAAAAATAAGGTTCATAATTAGGAAAGATTAGCACCTCTATATGTTAAAATGTATTATGAATCTTCTAGATTTCATATTGCTAAAAATGAAATTAAGACAGAGCAGGGAGCTATAAATAGATCAGAATATATTTAACTTGTTATAAAAAGGATATTTCTAATTAATGGGAATAATTCAGTATTTTTTTTTAAGACAGACAACCCAATTTTGTGGAAAAATTAAGTTGGGTTTCCCCTGTTATTCCTAATATCAACACCCATATTTATTGGTACAATAAATATTTCCCTATGAGGATGAATATCTTTATTTCATTCATCAATGTATCCGAAGCATCCAGGAGAGTATCTGCCACCTAAACATGATCAATAAATACGTGTTTCATAAAAATGAAATGTGTAGGAGAAAAAATAGAATTTCTATAACGCACTCTATGCAGAAGATAAAATATATTAATATAAGAATAAGAAGCACAGAAAGGAAAAAAAAATTCCCCAAGAAAAATTGACAAAGAGCTAATATCTTTAGTTTACAATGGATTCTAGAAAAGTAGCTTCCCACAAAAACAGACATGTTGAATAAAAAGAAATTACAAATGCACAGTAAGCATTAGAAAGTATTTCCTTCTTATTTAAATTTAATGAAAGCAAATAAAAATTAGTTACTACTTTTATTATTTATTTTTTACCAAATAGATGCAGAAACATGCAAATGTTTGATAATATTTAGAGCTTGTGAAGGAATGAAGAAATATGCAGTTTCAACTACTATTGGTGTCAGCTATTTGGAGGAACATTTGGCAATATCTATCAAAAGTAAACGTGTATACCAACTGACTTAGATTCCACTGCTAGAAATTTCCTCAACTAGTACTCACACAAATTATGTAAATGTATTTATTACTAATATATAATGTTTATTGAAGTTCACCTATTAACAGAAATATTCTTTGGGCTGATAAGATATAGGTTAAGGAAGATAAGGTACTTTAACACAATATGTGTTAACGAGCTGAAGAGTTCACATCCTAATCAGAAAGTAGTATGATATTTAAGTATAGTCAACAAATCATTTTATAGTGACAAAAGAAGTATTAACTACATAAATTAGCCATCTGGATAGTACTTATTGATTAATTTTGGCATATCCACCCAACAGAATATTATGTAGCCATTAAAAAGTGTTACATAGTTATATACATACTGGCACAAAAGGATGAAAACGATAGGCACTTAAATGATAAAAGCAAGATGTGGATTAATAATGCACCCAGTATGATTCCTTTTATGTATATCAAAAGTTCTTCTGCAAAGATGAACATAGATTTGTTGGTCAAAACTTTTACTTTTTTGGAAAAGTATGGAGTGAGGGAAGACAGCTTTTGATATCTATCTGTAATGTCTGGATTTTTAACCCATGTTCAAACAACTGTCAACAGAGATTTTTAGACAGTGACTGATGTGCTATTTATTTTTTTCTGTATAAACATATAATTACTTTTAAACACTAACAAATATGGCACAATAAATAAAACTATAGAGAAAAATAAATTTTGTCTTCTTGAAGCTATGGTTAAAAGCAGTGGGGGAAGCCCCCCCTTTTTTCTTTTAGACTGCAGAATTATGCATTCTCAAATTTTTAGTAAGAAGAGAATGCTTCATATTCTGAATTTCCCAAGAAGTTCCAAAAAAGTACACTTTATTTGTTGAAGTCTGAGTTGGAATCTGAAATGAAACTTTGTAATTCCATTCGTGTAATCAGCAGAAGCAGGAGTCCTGGAAATGCTGACAGGACGCAAACCCCAGTCTGGGGTTGGGAAGGCACTGTAATGAGTTAGGCAACTTGTGTCTTTCCAGGCATGAGCTTTTTATTTATTTATTTTTTAAAGGCTTATCATGTTGATAGCCTGCATGAGTCACACTAATAAAACTTCATGATAAAGTATTGCACCAGTTCATCTGACAAGAAGGGGAAAAAAGATCATTTTGCTTGATTAGCTTTTAGTTTGCCAAAGACTTTACTAACTGGACGGGGAAACTTGTTTTTACAAATTACTCAAGAACAGAAAACAAAAACATCTTTTCAAATTTCCATCAAGTTCCATCAAGCTAGATGTTCTTCACATTTATTCATTTATTTTTCCTAATAAGATGTTGTAGATAGCTGCTTTCTGTGCTCTGTAGTTCATGGAGGGTAGATGTTATCTGCATTATTCATTATTGAAACGGTGGTATATATTGGTTAGGTTCTAAACTCAAAACAGTTCTTATGACTAACCCTATGTCTCCCATAAAAATCATGAATTATGTAATGTGCAAATCTTTTCACTATAACACCACCGTTTCTGGCAAGCTAGGCAGCTATTTTTATTAAATGTTGCTCATCTGCCATATGGACTCCCATTTTCGAGTTAATTATGAAACAGAAATGGAGAGATATTAAATTTGTAAAGTATCTTTCCAATTAAAAATATTTTAGGAGACCACACATAGAAAATGGTTTCTATACTGCTCCACACATCAAGAGAAAATGTTCATTTCCCTAATTATATGTGAAATAACACAAAATGCTAAAATGTTTTATTCAGGTAGAGTCACAAACTATTGGCAATATACCATTACTTCAGACTGAAAAAAAAGAAGTTGCTGCATTCTGTATTATACCGTCAATAGCACTTTTAATTGGCCATAGTCTTTATAATGATCACTTAAATTGTTGTTAAATATTTATAAGCTGGAAAATTTGTCATATTGTAAATTAAGCAGTGTTGGTGTGAACCTCCAGTCATTTTAATGAGTCAATAACTCATGATTCCTTCTCCTTGAAATCCCAAACATTGTATTTCTTTCTTCATTTCAAAATCATATCCTTTAACTGCATATCTTTTCTGAAGTAAATGTCTTTATTTTACGTCACTTTTTTTTTTTTCCAGTTTGTATTCTAGAATGCATTTCCCAAATTACAACTCTCTCCTTTTCTTCCTTATGGATCATGTTTGACAGTGGAATGCTGATCTCTCCAGCCCTGCAGCCCTCATGAGAATTGCTTTCCCTCATTTACCTGTATTTTCTGTTCATACATAATTCTTTAATTACTTGTTAGATTGGTGAAGAAGAATATCATACTGTTTTTGCTAAGATAAGAGTGAATTGTTGTTTTCTTGTTTTCTCCCTCAGTTTACAGAGTGTTAAATTGAAAGCAAAATTTATAATAATTTATTTTTGAGTAGTTACCAATAAAAAAGAAGGAATTTAGCCAAGGGGGTGGGGAGATTTATCAGAGCAGTTTTAAGTTCTAAAGCTAAAGTTAACCAGGATTTCTGTCATTAGAAGCATGGGTACTAATCATGTTTCTTTCTTTTTTTTTTTTTTTTGTTTCTTTTCAGTTATTGACATATTTATTTCTAAGAAGGGTATCCTTGTACATTGAGTACTAATAGGTTCTAATTACAGCAAATTATACATTATAATCTTACTATAGTTTCACAAAAAGCTCAGATAACTTCCCAAGTCATACAATAATGCCGGATGGATCAAATACATTTGACTCCAAAGTCCATGGTTGTAGCCCTTCTAAAAGACTTTGTTTCAAGAGAGAGCCATAATTATCAATATGATTGCTATTTTATTCTACTTTTTATTTTAAAAACCATCTTAAGAACTGGTATAGAATCAGTTATTTATAAGAAGCCAGTGAGGCATGAGGGTCAGGGCTTCCTATTCCTACTCTGCAGACATGGAAGTTAAGGGGCATGCCAGGACACCACATAATATAATTAATATAACTCTGCTCTGACATATGCCCTCAAATATTAACTGTTTAACCTCACAAATATGTACTGCTTTGTCAAGCTAGTCCAAGCTTCGTTTGTGCTGCTTGTGGGGTCTCTGCTTTACATAGTTCTTCAAAGTATGACTTAGACTCTGACTTCTTCACCATGTGGTTTCCAGATTTATCTTGTGTACCAAGTTCCAGAAGGAGAGAGAGTATTGGATTACATGGCATTTTTTTTATGGGCCAAGTCTGAAAATAGTACCTAACATCTCCAATGCATATTTCATTGACCAGAACACAGTCCTAACCATGTAAATGGTTGGGAAGGTTCTTGTTGTGGTTATCTATTACTGCTTAACAAACTCCCCTAAATCTTAATGCCTTCTAAGGAGGATTCCATCTTATCTCTCATTATTCTGAAAGTTAACCAGACTCAGATGGATGGTTTTCATGTAGGGCCATTTTTGGTTGCAGTTTGATGTTGACTGGCTTAGTAACTGTAAAAGTCTAGCCAATGATCTTCAAATTCAACAGAGCCCCCTCACCTAACTGACAATTGATACTGACTGTTTACTGGTAGCACAGCTGTGGCTGTTGATCAGAACATCCCCAAGAAGCCTTTTCATGTCATATGGGATTCTTACAAGATGAGAGCTGAGTTTCTAGGGGAAATTTCTAAAAGTAAGTATTCCAAGAAGCCGGGAAAAGGAAACTGTCTGTTCAATATAGATTTATTGAATGAGCACAGTGTTCCCTCTGTCATATTTTATTGGAAATATTAGAGAAATATATACCATTTCTTCAACCGGACAGTGACAAGATCACAATGAATGAGAGCATGGGCATTGGAAGGTACTGTTGGTTTCATCTTTAGAAAATGCAACTTGCCACTGTAATGTAGCTATGTGCCTAGCAAGAAACAGATTTGTTAGAAATAGCTAACCTATTTCTGCCACATTCAGTTAATAAGATATCCACCAAGGACATAAACCCAATAATCTTGATTTCCCAAAATAAATACTGGATAATCAAGGTGGAATAAACTTTGATGATTATTTTATTAGCTATTAATCTCTTCAAAGAGCCAATGAGTAATAACATTGGGCTAATAACCACTTGCACTGGATTAGCTGCTACCTTCTCTCTAAACATTGGAACTAAATAACCATATGGTAACCAAGTTAATTTAATTTGACCTCTTTAATCACAGAAGGAATTTCTATGCCTCACTATAAAAGAAAATTATTCTGGATGTGTATTTACCTTTTCTTCCTGTAAAGCTTTTGTTGGCACAAACATCTATAGACATAGTTCATCATTATATTTTTACTTGAAAAATTCTGCTTCTGCTGATTTTAGAGCAAAAGAAATGAAGCAATCATTTCACCCAATGCAGCGTATGGGTCTTAACACTTACTCTATTATTGAGATGTAGCTGGCCCTAAAGAATATTGAAATAAGCTTATCAAAGACTCAGGTACTGTCTAATTAGGAGAAAAACATTGGAAGTTCAGATGCCATTCTGAATATGTCTAAATGAGTAACTAACATATGGTGATCTTTTTCTTATAGCTAAAGTATATTTTCCGGGGTGCCAAAGAATGGAAGTCAGTATGCTATGGTGTATAACTCATTAAATAATTTTTTGCTCACTGCCCTCAAAACTTTGGATTTTGCTAGTTTAGATTTTTATAGTAATCACATTAGTACTTTTGGTCATATAGCAAACAACCTCCAAAATGCCAATGGTTTAATTCCACAAAGTTTTATATCTTGCTCATGTAAAATTTGGTGGAATCTCTCTTCTATCTTATTATGTGGAAGGACTGGCTTTAACCTTTTTGTAGAACTTTCTTAATATATGACTTCCAACACTTGGAAGGGAAAGAACAATGAAGAATGCATGTCATCTCTAAAGTGCCACAGACCAGATGTGATAAGACTCCAATCACATTCCCATAGGCCAGAACTCAACCACATGGCCCTAAGTCAACTTTAAGGAAGAATGTTAATGGTTGTTGGTCCTAATATTCTCTGCCACAAAGACCACCATCACCAAGAGATGAATGATTCCACCAGAAGACACAGCAATGCTCCCACTGAAGTAGAAAGAGACTGAAAATTTTTGGACTTTTCATGGCACTGGACCAGTAGGAAAAAAAAAATAATGGTTGAAATAATTAATCCTGATTATTTTGGACAAATAAGATTACTACTATATAGGAAGAAGTACTCAGTCAGATACTCAAAAAAGACCCTCTAAGAATGCCTATTATCATATTCAGAGGAAGAATAAAGGTGAATATAATTGGAGACTAAAGTAGTCAGTTAAGACCAACAAAACTATATTAGCTTTTGCTATGTAACAACAAAACAAGAACAAAAACAAACATAAGAATTTCAGTGGCTAGGGGCGCCTGGGTGGCTCAGTGGATTAAGCCGCTGCCTTCGGCTCAGGTCATGATCTCAGGGTCCTGGGATCGAGCCCCGCATCAGGCTCTCTGCTCCGTGGGGAGCCTGCTTCCTCCTCTCTCTCTGCCTGCCTCTCTGCCTACTTGTGATCTCTCTCTGTCAAATAAATAAATAAAATCTTAAAAAAAAAAAAAAGAATTTCAGTGGCTAACAAAAACAAACATCACACTCACAAGTTCACTGGTATTTAAGTCTTCTGAGGTTAGGCTAATTGGGACTAAATTCAGCAGAAGAAGGCTGAATCCATAGTTCTGGAAGGGTTTGGGTCTTCTCTTGAGTTTTCTGAAAAAAGGTTGAAAGGGTAGCAAGTTATTCCCATAGAATGTGATCTTCTTATGTCAAACCACAGATAACCAATCATATTTAAGGCTCCTGATTATGTCATGTCTGCCAACATTCTACAGGTCAAAGCAAGTCATATGGCCAAGTTCAATATCAATAAAAGCAAAAAATATAGAGGTGGTGGGTAATAGGGAGGGCACGTATTGCATGGAGCACTGGGTGTTGTGCAAAAACAATGAATACTGTTATGCTGAAAAAAATAAATAAATTAAAAAAAATACTCTGGCTATCCTAACAGGAGGTACAATTATAGGTCACAAAGTATGAATGAATACTTCTGTAATAGGTAGGGATGGAAGATTTGGAACCAATACACTTAAGTTATAGCATTTGCTTGATAATGCTATCTTATGTAAAGAAAATTTCAATCTGTTTCTAAAATAAGTCTTCACAGATATAGGTTGGAAGTAGGAGAGCATAGTGAAAGAGCACAACATGAATTTTCCAAGACACAAAAAGATTTGATTTCATGGAAGCCAGCTGCTCTCCTCTAATAATTAAAGCACTCTGTCTTGGTCAATTGTAATCCTTGGACTACAGTTCCCTTAGTTACATTAGGAGGAGAGCTAGTCCTCACTCAGTCATGATAAAATAATGAGTCATGTCATTCGTTCAACAAGTTTTGTAACTGCAATCACAAGGCATGCACACAGTCTCCCATGTATGTTGAGCTAAAAGGATGAGATTACAACCAAGATTCTGACACATCACATTGTGATTACCTCCTCGTCTCTCATCTTGCCATTATTTTCCTAACCAAGTAACTAACAAAATTACCACAGCTGAAGTTTCAGAGTCTCTTCCTTAAAATCTGACATTTGTTCCTGCCCAATTACTGTGTGCTACCTCTAGATTTCCAGGGCAAGTGAGGGTCCCCTCTGCCTTTTTGACTTTTCACCAATAGGCTTCTTGTGTATGTTGTCTATCAATGGCCTTTGTTTGCTTGATGTCCCTCCAGCTCCATTTTCCTGGAGAAGTCCTGATACCTTTCAGGTTCTGCTAAACATGAAATGCACTAATGAGATACAAGACAGAGGGAGAGGTAGAAATCCTTGTTTTTTTCCTCCTTCTGAAATATGTGGCAGATATTTGGATAGATGTGAGTTTTATTCAGTTGCTGACTGAATTTCTATACTCTGAAGTTCATGCATGATTGAGTTGCTGTGATGTCAGCTGCAATTTTCTGTAGGTTCCTGACCTTTAGGTGACAACAGCAACTTTCCATCTCCCTGGAACATAGAGGGACCTTGACTCATACCCCATGCAGATTTATAGTTCTCTATTTTTCCTAACATGTTGAAGCACATTATTTTCTATATTAAACCACTTCCTACTTGAAATAGATGTAGAGATTTCTTTTTCCTGATTAATCTTAAAGGAGGCCATATCACTCCCTTATTACTTTGCATCTCATGGCCAATTTTCCTTAAATAGTTGTTTCTGTCTTCATGGATCAGAGTTAAGGGCCCATCTTCTCTACTGTTTTGTTTAGTTTTGGGTTTAATGCTTAATGTGTCTTTTCCTTTTATTTATTTTTTCCTTTTAAACTACTTTTGATGCCTGGAATAATTTTCTCATAACCCACTTCAATCACTGAGGTTTGGATGTCAGGTGAATTCACCCTGTGCATATACTATGTTTGTTAGAACCCAAGGGTCTGACATAGTTTGGCTCCTAAAACCAATTAAGCATATAAATCAATTTAACCAGAATACTCACATATTCCACCTGGAAATGCAGATCAATAAAACAAAGAGCTACAGTAAATTCAGAACATATTTGATTATTTAAACCATCCCTTTTTCTCCCAGTTTGTGTCAAAATGTTGTGTAATTAAAAAGAATTAAGTTATTTGGAAGTAAGCTGATTGTATGTGGACTTTATAGCAGTTATAGATCTATCTATGGCTCAACCCATCAGTTAATACCTGTATAATGAGTAACTATTTGAAATCAAAAAGACTGACATCATATATCCATGAGATGTGGGTTGAAAAGATAGGTAGAGGCTCTCTGTACAATGGAGGTGCCATTCATATAGTAGAGAAGCAGTAGGGGAGGATCAGGTTACTGTGGTAGGGATTCAAACAAATAACTAAATAGTATGAGCTCATATGTGAATGAGATAGATGTAGAACTAGTAATGCAATGTGAAGTATGAGGAAGGATCTAAAGGTATGTTCACGTACAGAGCAATTGTAAAAACTCTTCAGATAGAACATTTTACAGGTAATTAAAATGGAGAAAAATGAAATCTTACTTCTGACCTTTAAAAATTCAGTCTTGGGGAGGGGAGGCGAACCATAAGAGACTATGGACTCTGAAAAACAACCTGAGGGTTTTGAAGGGTCAGGGGTGGGATGTTGGGGCAACCTGAGGGTTTTGAAGGGTCAGGGGTGGGAGGTTGGGGGACAGGTGGTGGGTAATGGGGAGGGCACGTTTTGCATGGAGCACTGGGTGTTGTGCAAAAAGAATGAATACTGTTACGCTGAAAAAATAAATAAAATGGAAAAAAAATTCAGTCTTAACTATCATAACTTTCTGAAATCTCTATATGACCATTCACCATTTGCTCTTTTCTTGCCTCCTAAATTGAATTCACTGAACATTTGTTAAGTGCTTACATGGAAATCATGTTAGTACCATGAGGAATACAAAGTTGAGTTACACAATGTGTATAAAGTCCTAAAGAGCTCACGGTCTAATGAGGAAGGCAAATATACCTGTTGATTTATTAAAAGGCAGACCTTTAAGTGGCCACTGAACGAGAAAAGCCCATTATACCACTCTTGAATTTTAATGATGCAAAGAGTACTTTTGATTGTGGGTATAGGGAAAGATGAATAGAGTAGATGAAATCTTAATTTGGTAGAATTTGGGATTGAAATAATAGCTTAATGAAGTTTTTGCATAACATTTTAATATCAAGCAATGTATTCCTCATAATCTCATAATAAGTTGAAAATGATTTAAAATCAACTTAGCAGGGGAAATCATATTTGATTCATGTTAATGCATATACATTATTCTTTCCAAACTACTGTGGCAATCTATTAGTGAACCATAGAGTTATTTAGTAGCTCTCCATCAACATCTAAAAAGAATTAAGGGGCAAAGATCAAATTGCATTGGCTGTATTTAGTATAAAAACATACATGAACTATTAAATTAATGTACATGGATGCTATGTCTATGTGTCTGTGTAATGAATTACTGTGTAAAATGACCCTTACTGTTAATTATGTTCAAAATATTTAACCTATATGTACACCATGCTGTATATGTTTACTATCTGCAGATCTATCTGTATACTATGTTATAATCCTCTATATACTGAGATCAATACATAAGTCATAAGTTCTGGTAATATAGAATACTCCCAGTAAGACTTATCATTGCTCTGTAGTTTGTGCTGCCTGCGCACTGGCACTCTGGGCTGACATTATCTATTATTTAGGAGCTTTACTACTTGTTATTTCAGGTGCTTAAACTTGAGTAAATGCTTTTGAGTGCATCATTCTATTTTCAGAGCTGCCTTTAGCTACTTTTCCTCCCTCTTCTGCTCAAGTTTTTTCCTGTTGTTGTTGTTGTTGTTGATGATGATGATGATGATGTTGAACCATCAGTGAGATGGATAAAAGGGAAAACATGAGAAGGAGAAAGGTGGGATACTCCTCAGACTGAATAAGTGAAAAGTGGCATAGAGTCTGAAACTCTTGGTCCCCATGGTGATTGTTTTTCTCTACTGCTGTCACAATTTACTTGACTTAGTTATAACTTTTGTCACCATCATAAAACATAGGCCTTGATTAAGAAAACACTATTTGTACTGACATTATGAAAAGAGGGGGAGACATTTCCACTAGCCAAATGGGCCCAGTGTCTTCAAAACATGTTCAGAGCAGGTGCTACTTAGCACTTGACATGGCAGTTTTCAAAGAGTCCTAGCAGTTTTGCATTAGGAAATCTTTGCAACATTCAATCTTGATATTGGAAACCTATTTGAACCCAAGTTCTCCCAGAACGCATGCGCATTGTCATTGGGTCATCCTTCAGAATGTTCCCATATGAATTTTCTCAAGAGTAGAGATAAAGGCAGTGAAAGCCTAGGGGAGTTCTGAATTGAAGCTGGATATTCTGTCTCTAATACAAAGGCAAAGGCCTTATCATAGGGGCAGATTTTAAGTCAGAGACTTTTATAATCAAATAGGACAAATTTGGACTCAAACACTGGGCCTGTGGCTTGGTCTCTTCCCTACACAACATTATTATATATTCACAATGACAGTGTATATTTATACTTACACTTCTTTTCTAATAACAACCCTAATAACTTTATTCTTCCTGGAGATTTTTTTTTAATTGTATTTTTAAGTAATCTCTACACCGAGTGTAGGGCTTGAACTCAAAACCCCACAATCATGAGTTGCATGCTTTAGCAACTTCCTAGAGATTTTAAAATGAAAAATATCTATTCAAAAATAGAATAGAATAGCAAAATATGTAATCCATTAGTATACTTTTTTGTGGGATGGTAATATTCAAGTGTTTTTATTGACCTAAGAGGAAAAACCATGTGTAATGGCACGTGGAAATGCTATCTATTGAACTGTTATTTATTAATTAGAAGTCTAATGATTAAACAAAAGAAATCTAACAATGACAATGATTAGATCTATTTTATTGTTATTATTAATATTACTGTTATTATTTCAAATAAGCCATTACTTGAAAATTTCAACTTCAATGACTCCATGAAAAAACCATAAATACATCTAGAAGTAGTTTAGACTTGGTCTTAATATACTGTCTAGTAGTCTCTTTGAAAAACAACAAAAACATTTATAATTATGAAACTATTAATAATCAAATTGTAAATTTCAAATACATATGAAATTATGTATATGAACTTCCAACTCTTTTTTTTTTTTTTTAATTGTTAAGAAAAAGGTAATCTATAGTAGAAACAACCTGTGAGTCTGGAGACTCGTTTTTAAGCTTCATCTCAACTGACTTTAGAGTTTGGGCCTTACTTTACTCATCCATGTAATTTTGAAAAACTCAAATGTAATAGGCTCCAATATTTTACTGAACTCAATTGTTTTTAGGAGATGCAAAATGGGTTTGTTTATGAATCATTCAACTTCATTTTTATTTTTGTATTGGCATCATAATCCAGTAGATGATATGAAAACTTATGGTATTCTTGGATCATAATATAGACACTTTAATGGAGTGAATATATTATATTTATAAGATCTTTATTCCCACTCTTTTATTTAAGAGGAAATGGCAGAAGTATTTTGCTCTTTTAAGAACTACATAAATTCATTTTTGGGCATCACACATTTTTTTAATTGTGGAAAAATACATATAATATTTACCATCTTATCCAGTTACTTTATTATTCAATAGTGTTAAGTAGATTCATATAGTTGTGCAACCAATCTCCAGAACTTTTTCATCCTGCAACACTGAAACGCTATATCCATTAAAAAGAACTCTTCATTTGTCTCTCCTCTCAAATCCTGGCACCACCATTCTACTTTTTGTTTGATTAGAGTTTGATGAGTATAAATAACTTGTATAAGTGGAATCATATATATTTGTCCCTTTATAACCAGCTTATTTCAGTTAAAATAATGTCTTTGAGTTTCATCCAGCTTGTAGCTTGTGTCAGATTCTCCTTCTAAGGCTAAACAATATTCCATTGTATATATATACAATTGTGTTTATCCTTTATCTGTTGATGGACACATGTGTATCTTCCACATTTTGACTCATAAATAATGCTACTATAAGCATGTTGTGCATATTTCTGTTTGGGCCGCTGTTTTCATTTCTTCTGGATATATGCTGGATCATATAGTAGTTATATTTTAATACTGGAGGAATTGCCATTTTCCATAGTGACTGTGGACACTGCTTAAAAATTGAATTATCCAAAAAAAAAAAATTGAATTATCCTATTTCATTCGTCCTCTAATTTTGCCAATTAGATCATGATCTTCATGGTTCAGGTGAGATTTAGTTATGAAACTCTGTGACTATTACAATTATAGTAACTTAAATAAGCATAAACAACAATGGGTAAATACTAATTAATCTCTCCAGTCAGTAAATAATTAATGAACATTTTCTATGTGCTAGAAATCTTTTTAGAGGTTAAGGATGTAGGAGTAAGGTAATCACAAATTTTTGTTTTCCTTTAGTGTGGGAGACAAATATTACACAAACAAATAAGTATATAATACACTGGCAAGTAAATTACATAGAAATAAATAAATACAATAAGGAAGCTAGAATGAATAAGGATGAAGTTATGATGAGATGGACAGGCAGTCTCTTTGGATAGGTGATATTTGAGCAGAGTTCCTATAAAATTTATTAACCAAAAGGGTCACAAGTCTCTGGAGATGGGATTAGGAATGGATATATAAGTGGTTTATCTTTTTTCACCAACGCATTTGTTTTTATAGAGCTACTTTATGCTGTGTACATGAAGGAGTTCATTCTAAATACCGGTCAAGTCTTAAAATTGGATTAGCAATAAAATCCTCATAAAATTTGGATTTTATATTTTTCTTTGATTTTTTTCTGTTAGGTTGGACATATTATGGATTAGCAACCATTTGCTCTGAAAAATACCAACAATTTTATACATCTGTGATAATATTAGACATCTCATTAAATTTCTTCATTTCTTTTCTGTGGTGTAACTAAGCTTATTACTAACTTTAGCTATTAAATAATTAACTTTAATATAACTTGCAAATATTTAATATTCAAAAGGTATTATGAAAATGAATTGGCCTTCAGCTACTAAATATTTGTTATATATAACACAGCTATTAAATATTTGTTATATTTAACACTGCTTTTTTTCTTATAGAATCTCTTTCTCTTTTCGTATATATATACATATATAAATTATTAGCATATGTTATTACTGTTAGTTAACTAGAGCTGCCATAACAAAATACTGCAGATTAGGTTGTTTATGCAGCAGAAATTTTTTTCTGTGTTTACACAGTTTTTTCCTTTTTTTGTCAGTCTTTTCTATGTTTTTTCTGTGTTTTTGCCATGTTTACACAGTGGAAATTTGCTCACAGATCTGGAGGCTGTAAGTCCAAGATGAAGGCATCAGCAGACATAGTTTCTTATGAGACCTCCCCAGTTTATTTGTAGATGGTGGCTTGCTGTGTCCTCACATTGTCATTTTCCTGTGTCTTCATCACTGGTGTCTCTGTGTTCAAGCTGCTTCTTACAAGATTGGATTAGAGTCCACTCTAATAGTTTCATTTTAATTTAATCACCTCCTTAAAGGCTATATCTCCAAAAACAATCACATTTTGAGATATTGGTGGTTAAGGCTTCAAAACATGAATTTGGGGACACACAATTCAATCCCATACACACAAATGTGTGTATGTGTGCGTTGTGCTTGTGTGTGTGTGTGTGTATACGTATACTTGTATAGCATAATGTTCTATGGCCCTACTATGAGTAACCCCTTGTTCTCAAAGTCAGTTATTTTAAACCAAGATGATATTTGTGAAATATTTGATTTACTTGTTCTAAAAACCATAGGTGAAAAAAGCATAGTCCTTGAACAAAAAACAGGGAAGTGAATTTGTGTATTAATTATTCCTCTCTGAAATAGCTCTTAAAATGTTTATGTTAATTATTATATTTTTAACACAAAGTCTCAAAATATACTACACAGCAATCTAAAAGTACATTTGCAAGGTGAAGATAAAAGTTAAACAGAAGAAATGAACAATTTTAGTAAAACTATGTATCTTTCTAAGAGGAAAACAAAATCCAATGCACCTCTATAGGACAACACTGAAATGTTAAAAGGGACTTTGTAGTGCTAAAATATAACCTGTAATATTGTTGGTTAAAAATGTATTAGTTCCATCAATTTATGCTTTGCGGTTTTACATATGGCTGGTTATGATTACTTACGTGTGGGTCATAAAAACCCAGTGTGTTTTCCAAGCAGTCAAATTGCCTGTCAGCTGCTAAAGGGGCAGAATTAATGAGGAACTTACTTTATAGTCTAAAGAATAGCAGCTGGGGTCTGTTTTAACAAGTCCCGGGAAACATACATGGAGGGGAATTCTTTGTGGCTAGACTTATATCCTGCCTTGTTTCTAAAAAGTTCTGCTCATTGAGTTGAACAATCAGACAAAATTCAAGGACATAGTAATAGCTTTACACATCACTGATTACTAGTAAAATAGTAAAGGATAATTCGCCACTTATTTTCCACAATGGCAGAGTATGCCATGCCTTCACCAAAGCCCATGTCCTTTTCCTCTTGGCATATAGCTGGAACATATTTATCAGTCTTCTTTGCATTTATATGTGACTGTGTAAATTAATTCTTGCCAATGGGCTACAGGAACAAGGGATATGTATTGTTTCCAGACCTGGACTATCTCCCATGTAAGTATCTTCCCCCCACCTTAATCCATCCACTGGATGAACAGAAAGTACCACAATGACCTAGAAGAGGGGAAAGCAGTAATATAGAAGGACCCTGATCTTGGCATCATTAAATAGACCACATGTCAATCACCAGTACTACTTATGTAAGTTAGAACAAAATTCTATTGTGTTAAGTACCCATACTTTCAGATTCACTGTTAACCATAGTTAGCCTATTCAGAATAATATACCTCCTCATTATAAGAATTAACTTATTAGGAAAGCTGCCTAATAATCTAAAACAGTGATAGGGATGAGCAAAATAATCTGTTAATAGGGAATGAAAAAATGTAATAAAAGTTCCCAAGTTTTTTACTAATTTAAAAGGAAGAAAATCTTACTGTCATTTAAAATATGACTTATTGGTAATATATAGTTATTAAATGTATCACATATTTTGTTTAGGATGAAAGTCAAAAGAATTTTGATGGTAACCATGATTAAAAAGTTTTAGACATCTCTGATCAAAGATCCAGCTCTAGGTATGAAGTATAGAAAAAAAAATCCACTGGTGAAAATTTGAAGAATGGAGCATTTTAACAATGTTATGCTAGGTCAAGAAGTCTGAAAAAGTACAAGACATAAGGTGACTTCATAGACTTCATTTATCAAAATCACATAGTTTATTTTAGCACCAGTTTATATTTAATACAAGGGACTGTAACTGTTCATTTTCTGTCTCAGGAATGGCCTTGTAACTTGCTTTGATTAATAAAATGTAATGGATGTGTCATTGTGTGAGTTCTGATCCTAGGCGTCATGGTGTCTGCATTTTCTACTCTTGTCCTTTTGGATCACTGTTGCCAGAAAAACAAGTCTTGCCTAGACTTTCTGAGGATGATAGACATTTGAAGAAAAGGATCCAGTCTTCCGAGACGTCTTAGCCATCCCAGTGGAGGTCCTAGAGGAGCAAGGTATCCAAGCTAAGCAGAGCCCAAATTAAAACCATAAGGGTATAAAAAATTGATATTTTAAGTCACGGACTTTGGGATGATTTGTTACATTGCAAAGGATAACTGATACAAATGTTATTATAGAAGGCAAGTATTCCATAGGTGAAAGAGGGAGTGAAGTAAGAAGCTCAAAGTTGATATTAGTTAAAATTAATATTTTTAAAGAGCTAATTATAAAAATCACCTGTTGGCAGACAATTGAGATAAATATAGTATCTCTTAAAGTTCCCAAACAAGCTATGTCTAAATGGTAATATTGCTTACTAAGAATGTGATCCTTTGATCATTTGAGTTAATGATCTCACCTAAATTTATACTCCCTAGGAATAGAACTATACATCTTTACTCTTGCCATTACATCATTGTAGATGAAGCAAACTTCCATGCTCTCTGACTTTGAACTTGGTCATGTTATTCATTCTGATCAGTGGGATATTAGCAGAACTGAGGTGAAAAATGCTTAAAATAAGCTTATGTGGTTGGCCTTGTCCTCTTATGCTTCTGTTACTGTCATGAGAAAAATATTCCCTGTGTTTCCATCTGAGTTCTAAAGTGAGACATGTGGAGAAGATTTGTTCTAATCTACCCACCTATCAGCATCTTGAAGCAGACCTGCCCACATTGGCACCATCCCAGATCACGTGCAAACTATAAACATAATAATAAATGTAAGCCACTATATTTGGGTATATTTGTTATTCAGTATTACAGTGAGGGTAGCTGCTAAAAGAAAGTCTAATGGACACATCTACATTCAAAAATGAATGTAGGTACAAAAAAAAACATTTAAAATTCTGAAAAATAAAGAAAGATAATCCATGTACTTTGTACATGAGTGCTCTGTGCTTACTTTGTTTATATAACAAGTCTACTGATTGGTTAAGAATCTAGTCTAGAAAAAGTCATAAGAAATAAATTAGTCGATCAACTATTATAATATCTAGATTTTTCAGAATCAGCATCAACTGAGTATTTATCAATTATATTTTTATGACACCAGCCATTAAAATTTCATACTCTTCTAGACAGAGAAAACTATTTTAAATTCATAAAAAACAAAAGCATTTCTAATATAAAGATAAGTCTTATCCTTCCCTTCTAAAGCAATCAGTAGACATGATACTCTAGTCACAGACACAATATGTATTTAAATTACAGATTTCTGGGGCATGTGGGTGGCTCAGTAATTAAGCGTCTACCTTCAGCTCAGGTCATGATCCCTGGGATCAAGCCCCACATCTGGGTAGGGAGCCTGCTTCTTCCTCTCCCATTCCCCCTGCTTGTGTTCTCTCTCTCGCTTCTCTCTCTCTGTCAAAAAAGAAATAAAATCTTTTTTAAAAAAATTAAAATAAGCACCATTTATTGAAGAGGCTGTTTTTTTTCCATTGGACATTCTTTCCTGCTTTGTCAAAGATTAGTTGACCATAGAGTTGAGGGTCTATTTCTGGGCTCTCTATTCTGTTGCACTGATCTGTGTGTCTGTTTTTGTGCCAGTACCATGCTGTCTTGATGATGACAGCTTTGTAATAGAGCTTGAAGTCCGGAATTGTGATGCCACCAACTTTGGTTTTCTTTTTCAATATTCCTTTGGCTATTCGAGGTCTTTTCTGGTTCCATATAAATTTTAGGATTATTTCTTCCATTTCTTTGAAGAAAATGGATGGTATTTTGATAGGAATTGTATTAAATGTGTAGATTGCTTTAGGTAGCATGGACATTTTCACAATATTTATTCTTCCAATCCAGGAGCATGGAACATTTTTCCATTTCTTTGTGTCTTCCTCAATTTCTTTCATGAGTACTTTATAATTTTCTGCGTATAGATTCTTAGCCTCTTTGGTTAGGTTTAAATGGTGCTGGGAAAATTAGACAGCCACATGCAGAAAAATGAAATTGGACCACTTCCTTACACCACACACGAAAATAGACTCAAAATGGATGAAGGACCTCAATGTGAGAAAAGAATCCATCAAAATCCTTGAGGACAACACAGGCAGCAACCTCTTCAACCTCAGCTGCAGCAACATCTTCTTAGGAACATCGCCAGAGGCAAGGAAAGCAAGGGCAAAAATGAACTATTGGGATTTCATCAAGATCAAAAGCTTTTGCACAGCAAAGGAAACAGTTAACAAAACCAAAGACAACTGACAGAATGCGAGAAGATATTTGCAAACGACATATCAGATAAAGGGCTAGTGTCCAAAATCTATAAGGAACTTAGCAAACTCAACACCCAAAGAACAAACAATCCAATCAAGACATGGGTAGAGGACATGAACAGACATTTCTGCAAAGAAGACATCCAGATGGCCAACAGACACATGAAAAAGTGCTCCACGTCACTCAGCATCAGGGAAATACATATCAAAACCACAATGAGATATCACCTCACACCAGTCAGAATGGCTAAAATTAACAAGTCAGGAAATGACAGATGCTGGTGAGGATGTGGAGAAAGGGGAACCCTCCTCCACTGTTGGTGGGAATGCAAGCTGGTGCAACCACTCTGGAAAACAGCATGGAGGTTGCTCAAAATGTTGAAAATAGAACTACCCTATGACCCAGCAATTGCACTACTGGGTATTTACCCTAAAGATACAAACGTAGTGATCCGAAGGGGCACGTGTACCCGAATGTTTATAGCAGCAATGTCTACAATAGCCAAACTATGGAAAGAACCTAGATGTCCATCAACAGATGAATGGATAAAGAAGAGGTGGTATATATACACCATGGAATACTATGCAGCCTTCAAAAGAAATGAAATCTTGCCATTTTTGACGACGTGGATGGAACTAGAGGGTATCATGCTTACTGAAACAAGTCAATCGGAGAAAGACAACTATCATATGATCTCCCTGATATGAGGACATGGAGATGCAACATGGGGGGTTAGGGGGATAGGAGAAGAATAAATGAAACAAGATGGGATTGGGAGGGAGACAAACCATAAATGACTCTTAATCTCACAAAACAAACTGGGGGTTGCTGGGGGGAGGTGGGATTGGGAGAGGGGGAGGGGGCTATGGACATTGGGGAGGGTATGTGCTATCGTGAGTGCTGTGAAGTGTGTAAACCTGGAGATTCACAGATCTGTACCCCAGGGAATAAAAATACATTATATGTTTATTAAAAAAAAAAATTGGAAGGGGAGGCTAACCATAAGAGACTATGGACTCTGAAAAACAACCTGACGGTTTTGAAGGGTCAGGGGTGGGAGGTTGGGGAACAGGTGGTGGGTAATAGGGAGGGCACGTTTTGCATGGAGCACTGGGTGTTGTGTAAAAACAATGAATACTTTTACTGAAAATATAAATAAATTAAAAAAAATTAAAATAAGTAAATAAATTACAGATTTCTTTCAATTCAAATTTCAGTTTTCAATTGTTGTTAAAGTCATTTATTTTAGTAACTTTCTATATATCTCTATATCATGAAAAAGAACATTCTCTATTATGCTGTGATTAATTTTTTGTAAATTGTCATCTGTGAACTGATGTCATCAAGATCACCATGGCTGACACCAGAGCCCCATCCCAGATCTACCGACTCAAGACCTCTGGGGTTGTATCTTGGCATCTGCATATTTAGCAAGTTTTCCAAGTAATTTTTAGGCACAATAAAGTTTTTGAGCCACTGACCTATATATTTCTTAGTGAGTCACTTGACACACTTTGCCTCTTTACCCTAGACATTTTCTCTTCTTACTCTTGCACAATACATGTATTTGACATGGCAATACTTCCAAATTCATTCTCCAATTTAATACTGGCCCAATCCCTATAAAGTGAATATCTGTATATGTGTTCCTATTACTAAATACCAGTATCTATGTAGGGAGAATGACTCATGGAATTATGATTATTTGATGATTTTACTTATTTGGTTTTACACTTTCATTTATTCAATATTATATAAAGTGAAAGACCTTTATTTTACTATTTTAATTAAAAATTTTATTGAAATAATTGTGGATACACATGCAGTTATAAAAATATATAGAGAGACTAGAGATCCCATGAACCTTTTACCCAATGGTAAGATATAAAATTACTATCGAATATTACAACCAAGATCTCGGCATTGATGCAATCCATAGATTTTAATTATATTTTCCCAGTTTCACATGTACTCATGAATGTCTGTATGTGCAGGGGTGAGGGATGTGACAGTGTATACTTAAATGTATACAACTTTATCACATGTATAGGTCTACGCCTCCACCAACACAGTCAGGATACTGGATTATTTCAATCACCACAAGAATCTCTCACATTTTTATGAACGGGACTTTCTCCTTCCAACCCTGCCCACTCCCTAAGCCCTGGCAAACATAATCTTTTCTAAATTTCCAAAATATTATCATATCAAAATGTTATATAAATGGAAGCATGCAGTATAATTGTCTTATGGGAATAGCTGTTTTCACTCAGCTTAATTCTCTGTTCTGCATATCAGTATCCATTCTTTATTTTTGAGTAGTATTCCATGGTGTTTAAGTGCCACAGTTTAACTGTGCATCATTTGAAGGATATCTGGACTGTTTATAATTCTTGGCTATCACACACACAAAAGCTGTATGAATATTTACATACAGTTTTTTTTGTGTGAATGCGTGATTTGGGGGGATTGTTTTTTTGTTTTTTTTTATAATTGGGATTTTTTAAAATATTTTTATTTATTTGACAGAGAGAAATCACCAGGCAGAGAGGCAGGCAGAGAGAGAGGAGGAAGCAGGCTCCCCGCGGAGCAGAGAGCCGGATGCGGGGCTCAATCCCAGGACCCTGAGATCATGACCCGAGCCGAAGGCAGAGGCTTTAACCCACTGAGACACCCGGGCGCCCCTTTTGTTTTTTTTTTTTTAAATTCCAGTTAGCCAACAGACAGTGTAATATTAGTTTCTGGTGCACAATATAGTGATTCAACACTTCCATACAGCACCCAGTGCTCATCACAGGTATACTCCTTAATCCTGATCATCTATTTAACCCATCTCCCCACCCACCTCCGTTCTGGTAACCATCAGTTCTCTATGTTAAGGGTTTGTTTCTTGGTTTGCTTTTCTCTCTCCCTCTTTTTCCTTTTGCTCATTTATTTCGCTCATAAATTCTACATATGAGTGAAACCAGATGATATGCACCTTTCTTTGACTAATTCTGCTTAGCAGAATACTCTCTAGCTTCAACAATGTGGTTGCAAATAGCAAGATTTCATTCCTTCTTATGGCTGAGCAAATTTCATTGTCTACATATACCACATCTTCTTGGACACTTGGGCTATGTAATGTAGCTATTGTAGATAATGCTGCTAAAAACATCAGTGTGCATGTATCTCTTTGAGTTAGTATTTTTGTATTCTTTGGGTAAATACTTAGTAGTGCAATTGCTGTATCATAAGTGGCTGCACCAGTTTGCATTCCCACCAACAGTGCCTGAGGGTCCCTTTTTCTCCATATTCTCGCAAACATCTGTTGTTTCTTGTTTTTGATTTTAGCCATTTTGACAGGTGTGAGACGACATCTCATTGTAGTATTCATTTGCATTTCCCTGATGGTGAGTGATGTTGAGCATCTTTTCACGTGTCTGTTGGCCATGTGTATCTCTTCTTTGGAAAAAGGTCTATTCATGTCTCCTGCCCGTCTTTAAATTGGATTATTCATTTTTGTGTGTATGAATGTGTTTTTCTTTCTGTGGGACCAATGCACAGGAGTGGAATAATTGGGTCATATGATAATCAATATTTATCTTTTTAAGAAACTGCCAAATTATTTTCCAGAGTGGCGGTACCATTTTACAATATTGACAGTGATATGAATGGTCCAGTTTCTCTGCATCCTCAGTAACATTTGGTATTATCTCTGTTTTTAATTTTGGTCACTCTAATGGGCAATTCTAGTGGGCAATTAATTTTGTCATTCTAGTGGGCAATTAATGATATTTCATTGTAGTTTTAATTTGTATTTTCCTGATGACTAGAGGTGTTGAATACTTTTTTCCTGTGCTTTATTTGCCATGTTCTTCGGTGAAGTAGTTATGTCTTTTGCTCATGCTATAATTGGATTGTTTGCTCTTTACTGAGTTTTCAGAGTTCTTTCCATAGTGAAGATAATATTTCTTTGTCATAGATTCCAAATATTTTCTTAGTGGTGCTCTAAGTTAATAATTAAGAGAAAAAAAAATAAAATGGAAAAAAAAATTAAGAGAAAAAATAGGATTGTTGAATCTTATTTAAAAATAAAATTAGTGGTGCCTCTGGGTGGCTCAGTCGGTTAAGGGTCTAACTCTTGATTTCCACTCAAGTCATGATCTCAGAGTCATGAGATTGAGCCTCACGTCCGGCTCTGTGCTGGGTGTGCGGCCTGCTTAAGATTCTCTCTCTCCTTTTTCCTCTGTCTCTCTGCCTCCCACTTGCACACACATGCTCTCTCTTTCTAAAAAAATAAAATTAAAATTAAAATTAGTTAAGGGGGGGTGGGATGATGGCTTAAATGGGAGATAGGGATTAATGAGCACACTTGTCATGAAAAATACTGGGTTATGTATGGAAGTGCTGAATCATGATGTTGTACACCTGACACTAATATAACACTATATGGAACTAACTGGAATTAAAATAAAAACTTAAAAAATAATAAATAAAATTAAGTTAAGTAATAAAGAAAAAGAAAAAGAGTGAAGATAGAGAAAGAAACCAAAAGGATTAAAAAAGACACAGAGTCCCAGAAATATAAAGATAAAATTTTCTTGTGCAGCTCAGTGTCCTCCTCTTAGGATTTTGCCTCTAGAATCCAGAAGTTAATATTTTTATAAACATCAGAAGAAGATGAAGTCAATATTATCTACATGAAATTGAGGAGAATTAGACAAGTCAGATACAGTTCTTCATTACAATACTTAATGACAGTTAAGAATGCATTAAATGCCCAGAGTCAGGAATAATCAGAGAACTTTGAGTTTGATATGTTATTCATGAAAAGCACACAGAATTTGAGGGGAAATTTTTTGTTTAATTTTTAAAAATCTCCACATGTCAAAATAACTGATAGAAAATTGAAAAGTTTCCATTTTTTAAGCACTAATGGCCAAATGTTCTGGAAAATTTGTGTCTATGTATGTATTTTATTATCAAAGTGTTTTTATAATGCTCCAGGATTTTTTCTGAAAATATTATTAAATTTATGATTCACTTTATAATTAGTGGTATCTAAGAAATAAGGAAATTCAGTAAAATTTTTTCATAGTTTATAAGATACCCTAATACTCTCCTATTTATTTTCTTATATTGGACATATCACTAGTTTGAAATGACTGCAATGCAGCTAAGATAAGAAGTGTGTTAACATTTCATTTGGTCACTGTGTGTCTAAGTTTTAGAGAACAAAAAGAAACATAAAAATATATAGAGAGACACATATATGTGTGTGTATACTTATATATACAATATATATACATATATATATTGTATATACACAGTATGTGTATATACACATACTTATTTGACAGACAGAGATCACAAGTAGGCAGAGAGGCAGGCAGAGAGAGAGAGGGAGATGCAGGCTCCTCGCTGAGCAGAGAACCCGATGTGGGGCTCGATCCCAGGACCTTGGGATCATGACCTGAGCTGAAGGCAGCTGCTTAAACCCATTGAGCCACCCAGGCGCCCCACATAAAAGATATTAAACATTTCATGAATGCACAAGTGCTACTAAACAAAATAAGAGATTTTATTAGATGATAAAAATAATGTGTTAAGAAAGGTGAAATGAATGAATACTATTTCAGAAGTCAATAGATTTATTGTAATTATAAGCAAGGGCTTTGTAGAGAGTCAAACAAAACAAAACAGCTATAAATCCCAGCTTTGTTACTTTGAGTAATCTTGTTAACGTCCCTATATCTTAGAGTCTTATCTATAAAATCATATGATCCATGTACAATAAATAGGAGACTATATTATTATAGGTAGTAATATGGCTTAAGGAAGGAAAGTCGGAGGTGTCGGAGGGAGAATGTGAGCTGGGACTTGAGAGATGGTTAAGATCAAGTTGAAATAAAATGGCCATGAGAGTCTTTTATAGAAAGCGGGAAGTAGGTCGCATCCTAAAACAAATAAGTAAGAATTGGAAAAGGCAGAGGGGCACCTGTGTGGCTCAGTGGGTTAAAGCCTCTGCCTTCAGCTCAGGTCATGATCCCAGGATCCTGGGGTCAAGCGCATCAGGCTCTCTGCTCAGCAGGGAGCCTGCTTTCCTTCCTCTCTCTCTGCTTTCCTCTCTGCCTACTTGTGATCTCTGTCTGTCAAATAAATAAATAAAATCTTAAAAAAAAAAATCGGAAAAGGCGGAGACCCAGTGAAGGTATTTTAGACTGTGGAAACCTCAAAGTCAAGTCTGAAATTAAGATTGACAGGGACAGAAGACGCAGGCCTCCTAATGGCAGACAGTGGAGTTTGGATTCTTCGGGTAGTGATGGGGTTCAGGGCATGATACCTCAAAATAGGCAAAACAGCATATTAAATATTTTAAGTGAATGAATGATTTTTACAAAATGGCAGAAATGGGAAGGTCACCCTGACATTCCCTCTCCCTGCCCTTCTTCCCTGAAAGAGGTTATAAAACCTTCCTGTGAGATATGCCCTCCCTTTATTCCAGGAAAAGAGCATCCTTATCTCTGAAGACAAAGGGGTGCCAAGAAGTATCTGAATGAACAAATAGGAGTTGTTAATTTTCCACAGCTCACTACACCTGCTCATACTCTGCCCTATTATATTTCTCCAACACTGTCCACTCTTCATCAAACCTGGCATTAAAAGTAATCAGGTTTAACAGTTTCTTTAGATCTGGATATCCTTATAAAGGCTCTCATGTTATGAAAAATTATATTAAGTAGCTCTTTATGCTTTTTCTGTATTAATATGTGTCTATCATTTTAATTTTCTGACCTTGCCAGGGACCCTAAGATGGCTGAAGGAAACATTTTCCTCCCCTGCAATAATGGATAAGTTGTCTCTGAAAGTTTTTGAATGGCATTGTAGCAAGATAAATGCAACATTTTGGTGGTAGTCCTGAGAAAGAAGTCCATTTTTTAAAAAATCATCAGGAAATCAGAAAACATATTTAAATTCCAGGTCAAGGAAAACAAAAACAAAACAACAACAAAAAAATCATCCTCTAGCAAAGGGCAAGTTCCAGCTAAGTACCTTAATGATCTTAAATATCCAAAACCAGCATCAATGAGCTCAAAAAGTTTTACTAAATGTACTTTGTAGCTCAGTATTTAGCACTTTATTTACTTAACAGGGCCCAGATAGTAAATAAATAGCAAAGGTAGTTCTACAGGATGAGCTATATTTCCAGAAAATAGACTTTTCTTGAAAGAAGAAAAGTTGGGAGTCAGGTCAGACTACAAGGACATACCATTACAGTATAAGAATTTCAACAGAAAATGGAAAGGAAAATCCTCTGAAATATGTTTATCAGCAAATGACCTGATCAGCTATGATCCATCACTGGCAGATCATGGTTCGGTAAATCAGCACATCCCAGGAAGCAAGTTTAAATGGATTTGAGATTACGGACACGTTTTATTAAAGTTCCCTCATAACTCAGGGAAGGACAATATAATGCCCCAAATGTTGCACCCTTTAAAACTTTGTAGGTTATCTATTTAAAACAGAAAACTTTCTTATTTAGGGACCCTTTATAAACAGCTTAAGCCACTAAGGTTTAAAAGAGGAGCTGACAATTTTAGACTCTTTTTGGGGTTGTCTGCCATTTTTAGAGCACTGAATGCTTCCTATCAGGGCTTGATCAGTCCAAGGCACCTCACTTAGCCTCCTCAGCTGCCAGGCAGGAGGATATAACATGCCATCTCAAGACAAGAGGGAGTCAATGAGATTAGCAGCCCCAACACATTAAAAATGTTTGGGGGATTCCTACTTTAACACTGGGAAGTAGATATTTGTTTTTACAGAGTCACCATCTTGGAAACCTTTGACTATTAAGCAAAGCTCTTTGAAAATGATTCCTGCTTTGGGAGAAACATCCTGCTGGAGTCAGATTTCCTAATTTGCAAAACTTAGATGACCTCAGTTCTTTGAATGACCTGAAATGTGAATCTTGAGTACTCTGTTTCCAGTTGTACTAATTAGTTTTACATACTTAAGTAGTATATGCAAATTTATGTAAACCATTTTTTTTTTTTTTAATGTAAAGCCATATAAATATGTGTGACCTAGAGTCCTTGAAAGGGATAGGGTTTCAAGATTCTTTATCTTGGAGTTTTCCTTTAGTTTTCCAATACTACTGGGAAAGAATCTCCTTACATACTTTAGGTAATCCTGTAACAGTACCTCTAAGCCCTCTTACTTTCGTAGAAGGCAAGTTTCAGTTTTTTTCTCAATTTTGGATAGAATCTGATGTTCTGCTTTTATTAATTGGCTTTTGTAGCCTCTCTTGTTAGATTTCCAGGAGACAGGATAAGCATATTGGAAAGTTCAACTAAGATCATGAAACGTAAAGATACTCATATTTCCTTATTATTAGGGACCCCCAGGGTTCTTTTATATCTTTGCATAGTCAGTCAACCTTTATTTGTTTTAGAGTCTATTAAGCAAAATCTCTTCAAATAATTAAGACAAAATAAGCTTAATAAAAATGTACAAGGAAGTATCTCACTAGGCTAATCCTGATTTAAGCCTAATATTTGAAAATAGTGGTTTATGTAAATTATGCAAAAACTTTTTTAAACAAATGTTTTACATTTATATGATATATGGCACACTGAGCACAGTGTAAATTTTTTAGTTTATAGTTCCTTGTATGCAGAACTCAAAGTGGTCACCTGAATCTTGGTTGTAATTGAGAATTAGTCTATCCAGCTTTGTAACTGGAGACATTTTTCATGTTCTGGTTACAGCAGAAACATGTGTAAAACACACATGTTTCAAAACAAACACACACAAAGTGTAGAAGGACCTAAGGGAATTTACTATGTATTTAGTTTGATGTGAAAATACGTAAACTAAAAATAACATACAAAATAGATTCAAAGATGACAATAAATATCACTTACTGGGAATAAAGGAGCTACATGTAGATAATGGCAATCTCTTTGGTCTTATCTGAAAACTTCCTTGTTGACATTTGAGTGGATATTTTCTAGTATCAGATCTTACACATCAACTGCAGTGGATTTTGATTTTCTCTTTCTACAATGAATAATATTTTTCATATTGATACATCTACACCATCTGTATTTGGATACTTCTATCATGGTTTTTTTCCTGAAATTAATCACGTTTTCCTAATACAGGATCAAAATAATGTCTGTTTCAACCATCATTATTTACCATGCCATGTCTTATTGTTTTTCTTTATTTCATTAAGAAGTTATACAATACTTGGAAATAAGCAAAAAAAAAGGGTTTGGCACATACTTTTCATGTTATACTGGTTTATTATCTTACAAGGACAACTAAGAATTAATTTTCCTAGTGAATGTATTTGTGTTTTGTTTTGCTCTTTGACAGGACTTACATGTTATTTGTAGATTTCTATCCAGTAGAAAACATAATTCCAAAAGTTGTGGTTTTAATTAGTGCCCTGTAGGATATTAATCAGTTTTGTATAAGACTTAACAACTTTATTTTAACGTCCATATTAAAAATATGTATTTTCTGACGGCTATATAAAACTCAATCTGCAAAGGATTTTTGAAACCAGCTTTATCATATTAGTTTTTTATTAATTAATGAATTTGATAAAAAAGCTGACATGTGTCCATTTTACATTTGTAGGAGAGTCATGATTTTAATCTTTGAAACTATACTTTGACAATTCAGTGTTCTATTTCCTTCTATACTGTGAATGCCTCATTCATATGAGAATGAATTCTCCTTTAAGACAATGAAATATTCTAGGGACACCTGGGTGGCTCAGTGGGTTAAAGCCTCTGCCTTCAGTGTAGGTCATGGTCTCAGGGTCCTGGGATCCAGCCCCACATCGGGCTATCTGCTCAGCAGGGGACTTGCTTCCTCCTCTCTCTCTGCCTACTTGTGATCTCTGTCTGTCAAATTAATAAATAAAATATATATTAAAAAAAAGAAAGAAAATGAAATATTCTAGATAAGCCTAAATCTTTATAAAGCGTAAATCCTCTCCCCACCCAAACCCTGACTCTGCTCTAAACCTACCTTATGCCGCTCTACCAGATCATATCCCAAATGTAACTACTGTTACTAGTTTGGTGTTTATCCACTGTAACATTTCCATGCATTTACACATATCCATATGTGCCTATGTTAACTTAAACAGTGGTAAACTATGTGAAACAGACTGCTCTATATGTCACGAAGACCTTTCCATTTTATTCCTCATTCTTAACTGCGACGTAGTGGTCTATGATAAGAAAATGCCATAAGTTGTATAAGTATTCATCTATTAAGAAGCATTTAGCCTGCTTCCAATTTTTCATTATAAATAATGCTAGAATGATCTTTCTTACAAATATTTCCCTGTCTTCATATTTATGAGCATATATCTAGGGTAAATATCAAGAATTGGAATTGCTCGGTCAAGCAGGTAAATAAGAAAATATACATTTTAGTTGCCTTCTAAAGGAGCTCTTTTTTCTATGCACATAAGCAGTTAGCCTCACTGGTAAATATTGAAAACAAATATAATATTTTGGCATTTTTGAGAGTTAAATTCTAAAGTCATCAAGGAAGAGGGAAAATAGTGTATAGAAGAAAATTTACCTCTAAAAATATATTGTCTTCTCTATCCACAACATCACAGAAATTTTTATCAGTGCTTCTAAGTTATCTTTAATCTATTTGTTTAAAGTATTATTTACCGGTTCTTAGTTTTTTGGTTTTCTTTTTTTTTTTTTTAACACTTTATCTATTTATTTGACACAGAGAGAGACCATGAGCAGGGGGGACAGAAGGCAGAGGGAAAGGGAGAAGCAGGCTTCCCACTGAGCAAGGAGTTCCATGTGGGAATGGATTCCAAGATCCCTGGATCATGACCCGAGCTGAAGGCAGACACTTAACCGACTAAGCCATCCAGGCACCCCCATGTCTTAAGTTCTTACTGAGAAATCAAGGACAGTACATTTTTTTCTTTTTTTAAAAAATATATTTATTTATTTAACAGAGAGAGACAGAGAGAGCACAAATAGGCAGAGAGGCAGGCAGAGAGAGAGGAGGAAGCAGGCTCCCACTGAGCAGAGAGCCCCATGTGGGGCTCGATTCCAGGACCCTGAGATCACGCCCTGCGCCGAAGGCAGAGGTTTAACCCACTGAGCCACCCAGGTGCCCCAAGAACAGTACTTTTTTTTTTCATTGTTTTGTTTTTTCTTTCTTTTTCTTCCAATAAGTCTGTCAGAAGCATTTTATCTCTTGCCTGAGATACAAGCTAATTGAGCTAAGGGATAGGCACTAAATTTTCTAGTCTTCTATTTTATATGTAAACAAATAAAAAAATTTGTAGAACTTTTTAAAGTTAAAATTATGTTTATGATTCACTGCAGCAGACTGATCCTTTTGAAATGTAAAGTGAGTCACATTTTTCCAATCTTTTTATCCTGGCATTTGTCATCTTACTACAATTTATTTTCCCCAGAAAGAGCAGACTGTATTACATAGAACATACCTGGTAACTATCTGTCAAATGAATAGACTGTTGTTAATTGAAAAGAATCAACAAGTAGTTACCTTATCAATGTTCTCTGATGTTTTTAAAAAGTGTGAAATTTCGGGTGTTGTGCAAAAAGAATGAATACTGTTACGCTGAAAAAAAAAAAAAGTGTGAAATTTCTATTTGTTTTGAAATGACACAAATCCACTTAGTGGGGTAAACAACTCTATTGTTTTATTGAAATATTTGATATGCTGCTTCTTTTTTTATTCTCTTTGATCTATTGGTTTCTGAGAAAGACGCAATAAAATATCCAGCTAAAGATTTCAATTTTTCATCTTAGTTGTCACTTCTTAAATTTTAAAGTAATTTTAAAGATTTTTTTTTTTCCCTCAGGGGCATAAATACTTGTGACTATTGTATTGTCTAAGTATATTGCTATTTCTACCAATATAAATTATATCCCTTTACAGAGTTAGGCCATTTTGCTTTGAATTTGGTTGTGGATTTTTGTTTGTTTAAATGGTGGTTTTAAACCATTAACAGTGGTATTGAATACTGATAATATATCTTTATCCCAGCTGATACATACTTTGTGTTTCCTATTTGCCATGTCTTATTTTTATGGCTTAGCTTCCTGCCTATGTTTTGTTGCTCTTTGAATTGATTTTTCACTCTAATAGTTTGAATGGTATACCTTCTTCTTCTAATCTCTTATTTTATATCCCATAACACAGTTACTTCAGCTTGTATTTTTCAAACGTCAGCTGTTAATGAGCATCTATAGCTGTCTCTTACCAAGACAAGTTTTGTGGCATGTTTTTACTTATTTTGGCTTTTTGCCACACCCAACCCACAAACCACTATACATATTACCTGGGGGTTTCATTGTATATTGTTAGAAACAATATACATGGATTTACTTTACATCTCTGGGACTCAATATTCATATGACACTATGCCAGTCCCACTGTGTCCACAGTAGCATATAAACTCAGTGAGATAATTCATAGGCATTAATTTGTTATCTTATCAATTGTTTTTATGAATACATTTCTTTGAAGATTTTTAGCATTACCTTGGATTTAATGAGTTCTCATTTTTTTCAAACCTAAAGAAAATGAGGCTTAAGTAAGTATATGAAGGACTTCCTCTAAAAAGGAATGGCAGAGAGGTAGGACCAAAAACTACTAAATCACAAACTCAACAGTTAAGCATGGCAATCTGTTTAACACACTTCTGAAGTACAGTTCTAGTCTAACTGCTAGGAAAAACAGAAAGGCTTCCTTTCCCAAAACCTGTCCCAACTTTTTTACCTGAATGGATTTTGCTTTTGTTTTTGTTGTTGTTTTGTTTTGCTCTGGTTTTTCCTAACTCTATCACAGATTGTTCCACCAGCAAAACAGGAGTCTGCGTAAGCAGTTCGAACAGAAAGAGAACTAGGATATTAAACTGTTGGGAAGAGTAATAAGGTGGGGAAACATTACTCAGGTCTGGAGCCATAGGAAGCTATGAGTGCCTCTGCCTGCTTCTGCATTCCTTGGTGGCTGCCATGTTGGAATCCACACGGAGCCGCTAAGGGAGTCTAGTTTGTCTGCTTTTACTGCTGTGTGAGTACAAACTGGGTCTGCCTACTGCAGCCACTGGCACTAACGTGGGGAAACGGATACCTTCTGCCTTCTAATTGCATGCCATGGTTTCCCGTTGTTAGAATTTAAATGAGAACTTCGGTGGCAAGGAGGTCTGAGAAATTCAGTTTCTCACAGTCAGAAACACAGGAGAAATGTGGAAAATGTCAGAAATGATGCAAAGATACCAAAAGAAAATTTAACTCACCCAAATGATAGGAAATGGCTTTTTTCTTATGACTTCCAGTTCACACTTTATTTCTCCTTTATACTTATATTGAAGGCCACTTCTCCCAGGAAGTTGAATCCTGTGCCTCTAATATAATGCAAACGCAATATTGTTTAAATTCCCTGTAGTACCATACACATCTCTTACTGTATTTAGCATATTCTTCTTTGTATTACAGTAGTTTTTGAAAGTCTTATCTCTTTTCATGAGTCTGTAGACTTCTGGAAGGGAGACAACTAGTATAAACCATAAACATTAGGGATTAAATATATGTTTTTCAATATTAGCTAGGAAATTAACATTCAGATGTTACCACTTACAGAACTTGTCTTTGTCCTTTATTGTGATATTAACCTGGGTCATAGTAGAAATCTGTCTCCATCAGCAGCAAAGATCTAGGTGATTTGGTATAAAAAAACCTTATACTAGAGCTAGTATATGATTTAAAATTTAGATAAGTATGGATTCAAACTATTTGTTTTCTACTCTTGTAAAATAGGTTTACATAAACTCACTGATGAATGCTCAGCAGGAGCAAAATTATTTGCTATTCTCTCTGTTTCAAAACACAACTGAGTTGCTCTGTTGACTAAACAACATCAAGTGAAATAGATCTACTAGGCTTCTATGTCCCAAATCATGACATTTTGCTCTCATGTCTGTTACTGATAAAATCTGTAAATGAACATAAACCAGAAGTCTTCATTTAAATGAAAATAATTTAGTAGCATGCTTGTTTTTTTCAAGTAGTTCATGAGGGGAAGTGTTACTTAAGAAAAACATAGTGATGTAAGTTTTGAAGTCAGAGAAATGAATTACCAAACATCAAACTTAGCAGTTCACTGTAGCTCTGCAGGACCTCTTTCTTATCTAAAATAATTAATCAATAAATTAATTGAGAATTAAGTGAAATAATGTATATAGACATTTTGCAAATTGTTCACACCTTTTCAGTTATTCATTCCCTTGTCTACGCTAGTCACAGACAGAAGCGCTTTACCATCATTAATTCATTTAGTTTTAAAAAAAAAATCACGTAAGTTTTATTAAGATTCCTATTTTGTGGGTAAAGAAATAAAAGCTTGGAAACAGGGCGCCTGGGTGGCTCAGTGGGTTGAGCTGCTGCCTTCGGCTCAGGTCGTGATCTCAGAGTCCTGGGATCGAGCCCCGCATCGGGCTCTCTGCTCAGCGGGGAGCCTGCTTCCCTCTCTTTCTCTCTCTGTCTCTCTGCCTGCCTCTCTGCCTACTTGTGATCTCTCCCTGTCAAATAAATAAATAAAATCTAAAAAAAAAAAAAAAAAAAAAAGCTTGGAAACAAACCTTCCCAAAGTGCCACAAGGCCTTGGTGAACGTGGTACAATCACCACTCTCTGGAGCAGATATGCTTCATCATTATCCCATACATCTGAGTAAAAGTGCTTTATCTGGTAGTAGCATGGGGAATGAATAGCAAATTAATTGAAACCGGTTAAAATGGAAACTTATATACTTATATACAAAATTCATATTCTTAAACCTAAAATATATACATGTATACTTTGCCAATCTATTAAAGTTATGAAACATTTCTTTTATTTTTTTTTTAAGATTTTATTTATATGTCAGAGAGAGAGCAAGCAGGAGGAGCAGCAGGAAGAGGGAGAAGCAGGCTCCCTGCTGAGCAAGGAGCCTGATGAGGAACTGGATCCCAGGACTCTGGGATCATGACCTGAGCAGAAGACAGACATATAACTGACTGAGACACGCAGTTGTCCCAAGTTATGAATCCTTTCTTGCCTAAACCGCAAGAGATGTTATTCATCTACAATTTTTGGTTTTGAATTCTTTCATTCAGAGCAAGGAATTAGACACTTGCAGATTTATCTTAATGTAGAGTCTCCCTTTGGTGCTACCCAATAGAACTTTCTGTGGTAACAAATGTTCTCTGTGTAGTTCAATTTGGTAACCACAAGCTGCATGTGGCGATTGAATACACAGCAACTGAGGAACTCAATTTTTAATTTTATTTCATTCTAATTAATTTAAATCTGAATATGAAGAGTTCTATGTGTCTAGTGGCTATTATATTGATTTGTATGTTCCCAACTCATCCCCCTCCACATCAAATAGTCTATTACTTCATTGTTCATACCTAAATTAAATAGCATATGGGACATTGTATGAATGGCCTGGCTATTAGAAAACATTTGAGCTTTTTAATGGGCAAAAATAACCAAATACTTCACACTCTTTTTTTTTCTTTTAAGTTCATGCAGTAATTAATATGTTTACCTAATTGTGATAGAAA
Source organism: Meles meles (assembly GCF_922984935.1). NCBI lineage: Eukaryota > Metazoa > Chordata > Mammalia > Carnivora > Mustelidae > Meles > Meles meles. The sequence goes on along the minus strand of NC_060066.1, from coordinate 149,720,206 downwards.
GTTCCATTGGTATAAATGGTTTGAAGTAATGACTCTAACTCTTAGAAAACATATAGCTCAACTGGTAGAAGCCCAATCACAGAGAGGGGCAGTGAAATGGCTGCATATATCCAGTGTGTTTGAACACCTGGAAGTATGCTTGACAAAAGGAAGAAATGTGCCTGATCTTGGGGGAACAGATCAAATGAAGGCAGGGTAAAATGAGCCCTACTACATTATGAGTGTTACTGTCAATCGCGTCCCATCAGCACAAGTCAAAGAATGGATGAAGTAAAATGACACAAGATAATGCGGGAGTGTAAAAGTCTTTTGCACACACACAAAACTAACATGCAAATTCACATATGACAATGTTAACAAAAAAGGGTAAAATACAGTCAAAATATTACACACACACACAAAAAAATTATTTCAAAATACCTGTTCTCATTTGAAAAACGCATTAGAGGAGACGTTCTCGCTCTAAGTGAAGCCATACCGATATGAAAGAGAAAAATCCTACTAATGTGCTTCATGAGAAATTCCCAGAAGCTGCTTGCTGGGCCGCAGTGAGGAAATGCCTCAAAATGAATCCCAGGTAGTCCTTTCCCTCCATCCTAAAAATGCCTTCTCTCCATTACCGCACCTGCAGAAACAGGTGTAGCCAGGTTATAAAAGGCAGCTTGATTGGTTCTGTGCCAGATCCAAGTACAGTGTATATTTGAAAATAGAAAAATGTCTGGAAAACAGGAGGCTTAAATGAATGTGGCCCTGAGGGCAGTAACAACAGATGTGCTGACAATTTATGAATATTTTCCTGTAAGTGCTCTCCATTCTTCTATTAAATAAGGAATTACGTAGTGCCAGATTCCACGCCACAAATGCCTGATGCTCACTTAGAATAACTTGCGAAATTCTCTGAAAAAAAACAGATGCAAGGATACGTGCATTTGACTTCTGTGTGTTTCAGTAAGGAATGCTGATGTGTCCACACACAGGGACAAGCACATGGTCCAGTGCAGATATATATAAACAGGAAATAATAAATACAGACTCATTCACATGGCATGCACACCCATCCCCAATTACAGAGTGGAGGAGAAGTTGTTTTTTGTGGTCCACTGCTTCTATTTTTTGCATTTAATACGCTTGGTGAAGGGTAAGTTCCACAGCTCTTTGGAGAGCTTGCTAACATTTGCTTGGGGCACAGCACAGGCTGGTGGTCTTGCGGCTTCTCCAAAGAGCTGCATTAATTAGGTCAAGATTTACATCTAGAACTGCATACAAATAGGCCGTATCAGGAGAAAGTCCTGAAGCACTTCCATGTCTAATAGCGGGGTCAATTTATTCTCGCCTTCTCCATCCATACAAATCTAACCTGAATTTAAAATCTGAATAACCCGAGAGTGTTATCTTATTGAATTAAAAGTGGCTGTGCAGCCTACTGTTTGGGTTGGTCAGGTGTTCGCTGCGCTGATTCCAAAGAATGGAAGGGCAAAAAAATAGTCTTTCCAGAAAACTCACGCCATAGATCATCGTAGATTTGAAGAAAATATCATGGGCCATTAAATTCTTAAAATTAGCAGGCTGACCAAAACATTCTAAATGACTATGTGGGGACCTTTGGATATTACATGAGTTTCCATAATTAGAATGTGATTTAAACAGAAGATTAATACATTGAGTAAAAAGTCTCCAGATCCACAAAACATGTTCATAAAATGATAGTTTATTTGTGCTTTTCCTGAAGGAGAGCAAAGATTGAATTATTGAGAAATGAGAAATCAATTCTCTAAGGCTGATAATCTCCAACTGACACTTCACCAAGAGTCCTAGCTTTCCATTTTAATTGTTATTTAGAAAAGCGAGGGAATTCGTGGAGATAAGGGCAACATTTTGATAATGAAGCCAGAACTCAAATCAAAAAAAAAAAAAAAAAAAAGAAAAGAAAATGAACAAAACCGAGGTTAGAACCCTACCCTTCCACTGAATCCTCCCACTACAGTGACATGATCCAAATTAAGAGTCACCATTGTTGGTTTGAATCATTTAAAAGATTTTTTTTTTTTTCAATTGTGATTATTGAGCCAGAAGACAGACTATGAAGCACAGAGGAATAAACACCATCAAGAAAATACTTGGTGTGGTAAACATTAATATAGGCTGTAGAAAATAATCCTTTCAAAATCAGCTAAATTTCCTTCTGTTTCAAATCCTATGCCAATCTCGCCTTAGCACTCTGAAGTATTAAGGATTAATTTCAGAGGTTTATGAAAAATATCAGTATTTTGAAAGGATTTACCAAAAGAAATACATGGTCAAAAGCTGATTTCCCTCACATTTAGTGAAAATAATACAACTATTTCCAATTACTGCTTTTCAATTATTTAACTAAAAAACAAAAAGGCTAAATTATATAGGTTAGGTCAGCTTTACAGTTTATATCAATAACAAAAACTCCCAAATTCACATTTTTTTCAAAGAAATTTCCCCAAGATTACAGTCTTATTATTCATTTTTTTGTGTGTGTGTTTTTTCTTTATTTTTGTCTTGTTTTGTTTATAATAGCAGAAGTCTCACAGCTTGATAAATTACATGTCAAAATAAGTTCCTGCTTATTGTTCAGGGGCTTGGAGGTTTATTTAAAAAATGTGGGGTTTGTTTTGTTTTGTTTTGTTTTACCATCACTGGTATATGCTGACAGAAAAACAAATAAATATAAGTATGTATATTGGTCAGTTTATGATATCTATTTTATATAATTACTTAAAAATCTAACAGAAAATTCTTAAATTACTATATATTATACAGGGATACCAAAGAAACACCTGTTATTCTTGTCTTTAAAGAATAAAATAGGTTTTCCATTAGAAATAATTTTGTATGTACTACAAATCACAAATATGCACAGACAGCCCTGAAGGTAAATATTATTTAGTAAACAAATAAGCTTAAAGTCAACAAAGAATCTAGTCCTAAACTCAATACCAGCTTTTCCCTTTTTCTTTAATCTTTTAAGTCAATTAAGCTATACTGCTAACAGTTTTAAACTTTCCTTCCTATATATTTTTTAAATATAATCAATAAACATATCAAACTATATCATAACAGTGTGTGTGAGGAGGAGGAGGAGGACACATTACTTAGGAACTATGTGCTGACAGTTCTGTATTAATGGACCCATGAATAATGGATCTACTAATCTGGGAGGTTAACAAAAACTGAAGAATGCAAAACAACATATTTTTAAAAGGAAGCTTGTTTGAAAAGAAATAAATTCTTATGTAAAAAAATATTAGTTACTAGAATGGTTGAACTTGTCTAATATAATTGTTGTAAAAACCATCATCATTATGATAATAACTACCACTAAAATAGTGGAAAATATGAATGAGTGATTTAGTAGGAAACAAACTGATTTATAGCTCAACCAAAATGAAACTAATAAAGTTTTGATGGTTATGATTGAATTACAGGCCATTTATGAAATTGCTGAAATATGTTTCAGAACCTATACAGTGTACTTCTTATTCCAGCCACATATACGACCACCCCACTTTGTACTCTATAGCTTTCATTTTGAAGCCTTAAGGGAAAGTGACTGGGTAAGAACCAGATACCTCATTGACATTACAGAGTAGGTAAATTGTAACTCCCAGCAATAGTTATAGCTGGGCTTCTGAGATTGTCATTTATTCTCTTTTACTTTTTTATTTCATTTTATTTTATTTTATCTTATTTTATTTTTAAGGATTTATTTATTTAAGGGGATTGGGGGAGAGGGAGATGGACTCTCAAGAAGACTCCCGGTTGAATGTGGAGCCAGTCATGGGACTCCATCTCACAACCCTGAGATCATGACCTGAGCCAAAACCAAGAGTCAGCGCTCAACAGATTGAGCTGATATATTTATAGATCATATATTTATATAATTTATATAAATTTTATATATTTATATACAAATATTTATATAAATAAAAATACATAGCGAGTATATATACGCCCGTATTATATATGCATTTTTAAAGATTTATTTATTTGAGAAAAAAAGGTGGGGGGAGGTGCAGAGGGAGGGAAACAGAGTCTTTTTTTTTTTTTTTTAGATTTATTTATTTGACAGATAGAGATTACAAGTAGGCAAGTAGGCAGAGAGAGAGAGAGAGGAGGAAGCAGGCTCCCAGCCAAGCAGAGAGCCCGATGCGGGGTTCGATCCCAGGACCCTGGGATCATGACCTGAGCCAAAGGCAGAGGCTTTAACCCGCTGAGCCACCCAGGCGCCCCGGGAAACAGAGTCTTAAGCCAGCTTTGTGCTCAGCTGGCAGCGGGGAGCCTGAAGTAGCACTTGAGGATCTGGATATCATGACCTGAGTTGAACTCAAGAGTCAGATGCTTAACCCACTTATGGGCACCCTGCGATTGTCATTTTAATTCAACAAATAGTAGACTGTTTTTTGTTGTTGTTATTGTTTAAATGTTCAGTACTGTGCAGGGCAAATTCAACCTGAACAGAAGAAGAAACTCTGTAAATATTATATATACAACGCAACTGCTAGGCTGCTATTCCGATCACAAAGTCGAGTTTGGCGTTAGGCTTTTTCTCTTCATGAAATAGGCCACATTGGTTTCTGTTACTATTGTTTCACAGTGGTTGGGTTTGAAATAGCCGGAGATACTGGCTCAGTTTGATTTCAAGACACTTCATACTTACAGTCTGCTCTGCAAGATTTTGACTAATAATTGATTATAACTTATAACTATATCCACTATTATTAATTCAAACACTCATTCAAAAGATATTTATCTTGACTGCATGAAAGGGACCCCACTAGGCACTGAGGATGATTTTTCAATGAGATGGACAAGATCTAGCTGAGAGCTACACACCTTAAATATGATGGTGAGAAGGGATATCTGTGTTCTAAGGCGGCCCACCAACCAAGCAGGGGAATCCCACCTGGCCCTAGATCCATTCCGGGTTTTCCTTCCTGCCCCTCCTGCTTTGGGCAGGTAATGCCGCTTATAGGGAAAGTAAAAGCATGTAAATTACCCATTTGGTTTGTGCTCAGGGTGCAGACTTTTCTAAGTCATTCTCCTCTGAGCCCAACAGCATTAAATAAATCTCCTATCCTCAATATCTCCAAGCAGTGCTTGGTTCTAACATGGGGCGATCCAGTTCAGGTTATGTAACAATGGGTCCCATTTAAAAAGAAAAAAAAAAAAAAAAAAAAACAACAACACAAAAACCTCCTCATCGATTAAGTATCAATCACTTTAAAATTCCATGTCCATTTAAACACATAAACTATAGGTAAGAAAGCTTAAGCCAGAAGACTTTTAATTCCAAGATAACTAGAATCTAAGTTTTATATTATTCAACCCACAGCATTTGAGCACACTCATCCATGCAATGCACCTGTTAGATAAGGTGGAAAGCAAAATAATAGTCTTTACAGTTTATAAAGCTTCATTTAATCCTAGTAACAATTTGAAGTTTATAGATGTAACTACTGAGTCTAACAGCAATTTGAATTAAACCTTTGTCATGTATAGATGAAGCTGAAGGCATTTGTTTTCATTTTCCCTTTCTTTTTCCTTTCCTTTCCCTTTCCTCTGCTCCCCCCTCCCCTTCCCTCCCCTCCTTTCCCTCCCTTCCTTCCCTCCCTCTTTCTTTCTTTCTTTCTCTCTTTCTCTCTTGCTAGCCTCCAGTCAAGGTCTCTTTTAGTCCCCTTTTCCGTAGCTCCTTTCTTTCAGCCAGTCCCTGATATTGGGGTCCTGCACACTTGGCCTTGCTGGAACAGAAAGCCTTTGTCTGTCCATCAGCCCTGGATAGTGTTGAAGCACTTCTTCACTTACTGTTTTATGTACCCCTCTTGAACTGATCTTCAGTGTCCCAAACTAGTATACAGTCCTGGGGAAAGAATTTATTCCTGTACCATGAGGGGAAGCTGGACATTGTATTCCTATCCCATGAAGGGAAACTGGTTTACCCATCCCCTCTTGATGTTTTGGTTCTCTGTGATTTTTTTTTTTTTTTTTTTTTTTTTTGCACTTCAGTGGTACTCAGGTCTGTGCTAATGACCCAGATACAGGATGACAACTGGGTGTCAGTTTTATGATAGGCATTGTACCTATATTGTACCTATATTTGCTAGAGAAAGAAAAGACTCCTGTGGGTCTTTTAAATGTTTTTACATTAAAAAGTACAATTTATCCTATACTTTGTGGTGTTCTCTTTTGAATAGATTACCATATCTACTGCTCAATAAGTTAGCCGAACAGTCATCCAGACTTCATGTCCCATTCCCATTTCTGCTATGCTAACAAAGTTCAAAATATGTTTGGTGCTGGCTGAAGCCTTTATTGCCAGTAGCATATATTTAAAAGAAATAACCACTGCAGTCTTCTAATTTAAGGACATAAAATTTAGATGGTTTATTGAGATTTAGAGAAATTAGAAGAATTGCAAAACAGATAAGTTACACATGGGAAAACATCTGCTTAGAAAAGATCAACAGTAGATGATAATATTGTGACAATGTTAAATAGACCTTACTGAAAAACTTGAGAAAAATTTCACTAAGTAGCAAAATATTTGTTTATGCTCTCAAAATATATTTGTGCCTTCTAACTGTCAAGAACTAAGTCTGCAGTATTGTGGGATAAGGATGAACAAATTTAAGTTCTTGCCCTCTGAGAGCTCCGAGTCTAGTGGGAGAATCCATTTTACATGTAGCTTTTTATGCGTACTTGTTTTTAAAGAGGCCCTGGAAACACTGATTTGGTCCTACTGTCTCAGCCTGGGGCCTTTGGTTTGTAAGTCAACATCTGTTGTTTTTGACTGCATGGTGTTCCTTCTCTCTTCTTTAAGAACACTGTATCAGTTTTCTACTGGGTAATTAATTCCCTTCACCTACTACATGCATCTGTGGGGATTATCTATCAGGTTTTTTTGGCCTTGTTTGGTCAAGAGGTAAAATGTATGTATTAGACAAACATATGGTTAAAACAAAAAGAGAGGGAGAGAACTGATTTTTTTCTTCTTGTCAATGAACAAAGCATCTTTGGAAAGTATGGCACCTTCAGTCAGGGATTGCTTCCAAAGGAGGACGTGGTGAATAGAGATCAGTGATGAGTGAGGGACTTAATTATTCCTGTACAATTGCTGTTTTGAACCTTTTAATTTTTTTCTAAAATACACATATGAAATCTATCATTAAAAGAAAACCAAAACAAACAAACAACAACAACAACAACAACAAAAACATTACATAGCTATCAAAGCCAAAACAAAAAACAACATCCAAACACCATGAAAGCAGGAGAGAAGATGACAGCTTCAAGCCATTGTAAGAACTGGATGGAACCCTATGGAATTGATAATACTTGACCATTTACTCTTTAAAATTTTGCAGTTTTAATATAGTTAAGCCAATAACTGCTACTTAATCTTACCAATCACTCAAAGCCTTGGTTATTTTGTTTTCATTTTGTTTTGTTTTTGTGGTTCATATTTCATTAAACCTCATCTCTGCTGAACCATCTGGGTTTTCAACTTTCAGGTAAAATAAGACAGTTGGCCTCCCTAAGTAATACAATTAACTAAACTAGATCCAAAACCCAGGTATTTCTTTTTTTTTAATTAATTAATTAGTTTGTTTATTTTCAGCGTAACAGTTCATTGTTTTTGCACCACACCCAGTGCTCCATGCAGTACATGCCTTCCCTATTACCCATCACCTGGTTCCTCAACCTCCCACCCCCCCCCCCCTGCCCCTTCAAAACCCTCTGGTAGTTTTTCAGAGTCCATAGTCTCTCGTGGTTCATCTCCCCTTCCAGTTTCCCTCATCTCCCTTCTCCTCTCCATCTCCCCATGTCCTCCGTGTTCTTTGTTATGCTCCACAAATAAGTGAGACCATATGATACTTGGCTCTCTCTGCTTGAATTATTTCGCTCAGCGTAATCTCTTCCAGTTCTGTCCATGTTGCTACAAAAGTTGGGTATTCGTCCTTTCTGATGGAGGCATAATACTCCATTGTGTATATGGACCACATCTTCCTTATCCATTCGTCCGTTGAAGGGCATCTTGGTTCTTTCCACAGTTTGGCGACCGTGGCCATTGCTGCTATAAACATTGGGGTACAGAGGGCTCTTCTTTTCACTACATCTGTATCTTTGGGGTAAATACCCAGCAGTGCAATTGCAGGATCATAGGGAAGCTCTATTCTTAATTTCTTGAGGAATGTCCACACTGTTCTCCAAAGTGGCTGCACTAACTTGCATTCCCACCAACAGTGTAAGAGGGTTCCCCTTTCTCCACATCCTCTCCAACACACGTTTCCTGTCTTGCTAATTTTGGCCATTCTAACTGCTGTCAGGTGGTATCTCAATGTAGTTTTAATTTGAATCTCCCTGATGGCTAGTGATGATGAACATTTTTTCATGTGTCTGATAGCCGTTTGTATGTCTTCATTGGAGAAGTGTCTGTTCAAATCTTCTGCCCATTTTTTGATATGATTATCTGTTTTGTGTGTGTTGAGTTTGAGGAGTTCTTTATAGATCCTGGATATCAACCTTTTGTCTGTACTGTCATTTGCAAATATCTTCTCCCATTCTGTGGGTTGCCTTTTTGTTTTGTTGACTGTTTCCTTTGCTGTGCAGAAGCTTTTGATCTTGATGAAGCCCCAAAAGTTCATTTTCACTTTTGTTTCCTTTGCCTTTGGAGACATATCTTGAAAGAAGCTGCTGTGGCTGATATCAAAGAGGTTACTGCCTATGTTCTCCTCTAGGATTCTGATGGATTCCTGTCTCACATTGAGGTCTTTTATCCATTTCAAGTTTATCTTTGTGTACGGTGTAAGAGAATGGTCGAGTTTCATTCTTCTACATATCGCTGTCCAGTTTTCCCAGCACCATTTATTGAAGAGACTGTCTTTTTTCCATTGTATATTTTTTCCTGTTTTGTCGAAGATTATTTGACCATAGAGTTGAGGGTCCATATCTGGGCTCTCCACTCTGTTCCACTGGTCTATGTGTCTGTTTTTATGCCAGTACCATGCTGTCTTGGTGATCACAGCTTTGTAGTAAAACTTGAAATCGGGTAACGTGATGCCGCCAGTTTTGTTTTTGTTTTTCAACATTTCCTTAGCAATTCGGGGTCTCTTCTGATTCCATACAAATTTTAGGATTATTTACTCCAGCTCTTTGAAAAATACCAAATTTTGATCGGAATGGCATTAAAAGTATAGATTGCTCTAGGCAGTATAGACATTTTAACAATGTTTATTCTTCCAATCCAAGGGCATGGAACGTCTTCCATCTTTTTGGGTCTTCTTCAATTTCTTTCATGAGTGTTCTGTAGTTCCTCGAGTATAGGTCCTTTACCTCTTTGGTTAGGTTTATTCCCAGGTTTCTTATGGTTTTTGGTGCTATAGTAAATGGAATCGATTCTCTAATTTCCCTTTCTGTATTTTCATTGTTAGTGTATAAGAAAGCCGCTGATTTCTGTACATTGACTTTGTATCCTGCCACGTTACTGAATTGCTGTATGAGTTCTAGTAGTTTGGGGGTGGAGTCTTTGGGGTTTTCCATATAAAGAATCATGTCATCTGCGAAGAGAGAGAGTTTGACTTCTTCCTTGCCAATTTGGATACCTTTTATTTCTCTTTGTTGTCTGATTGCCATTGCTAGGATTTCTAATACTATGTTGAACAAGAGTGGTGAGAGTGGGCATCCTTGTCATGTTCCTGATCTCAACGGGAAGGCTGCAAGCTTTTTCCCATTGAGGATGATATTTGCTGTGGGTCTTTCATAGATAGATTTTATGAAGTTCAGGAATGTTCCCTCTATGCCTATACTTAGAAGCATTTTAATCAGGAATGGATGCTGGATTTTGTCAAATGCTTTTTCTCCATCAATTGAGAGGCCCATGTAGTTCTTCTCTCTTCTCTTATTGATTTGTTCTATCACATTGATTGATTTGCAAATGTTGAACCAACCTTGTAACCCAGGGATGAATCCCACCTGGTCATGGTGGATAATCTTTTTAATGTGCTGCTGGATCCTGTTTGCTAGGATCTTGTTGAGAATCTTTGCATCCATATTCATCAGTGATATTGGTCTGAAATTCTCCTTTTTGGTAGGGCCTTTGCCTGGTTTGGGGATCAGGGTAATGCTGGCTTCATAAAAAGCGTCTGGAAGTTTTCCTTCTGCTTCAATTTTTTGAAACAGCTTCAGGAGAATTGGTGTTATTTCTTCTTTGAAAGTTTGGTAGAATTCCCCAGGGAACCTGTCAGGTCCTGGGCTCTTGTTTTTTGGGAGGTTTTTGATCACTGCTTCAATCTCATTACTAGATATCAGTCTATTCAGGTTGTCAGTTTCTTCCTGGTTCAATTTTGGGAGTTTATAGTTTTCCAGGAATGCATCCATTTCATCTAGGTTGCTTAGCTTATTGGCATATAACTGTTGGTAATGATTTCTGATGATTGTTTCTATTTCCTTGGTGTTAGTTGTGATCTCTCCCTTTTCATTCATAATTTTATTAATTTGGGCTTTCTCTCTTTTCTTTTGGATTAGTGTGGCCAATGGTTTATCTATCTTATTGATTCTTTCAAAAAACCAGCTTCTAGTTTCATTGATACGTTCTACTGTATCTCTGGTTTCTACCTCATTGATCTCTGCTCTAATCTTGATTATTTCCCTTCTTGTGTGTGGAGTTGGTTTGATTTGTTGTTGATTCTCCAGTTCTTTGAGGTGTAGAGAGAGTTGGTGTATTCTGGATTTTTCAATTTCTTTGAGGGAGGCTTGGATGGCTATGTATTTCCCCCTTAGAACTGCCTTTGCCGTATGCCATAGGATTTGTTTTTTTTTTTTTTTTAAGATTTTATTTATTTATTTGACAGAGAGAGATCATAAGTAGGCAGAGAGGCAGACAGAGAGAGTGAGAGGGAAGCAGGCTCCCCGCTGAGCAGGGAGCCCGATGTGGGACTCGATCCCAGGACCCTGAGATCATGACCTGAGCTGAAGGCAGCAGCTTAAACCACTGAGCCACCCAGGCGCCCTGCCATAGGTTTTGGACCAAAGTGTCTTCATTCTCATTGGTTTCCATGAATTGTTTAAGTTATTCTTTGATCTCCTGGTTGATTCAAGCATTCTTAAGCAAGGTGGTCTTTAGCTTCCAGGTGTTTGAGTTCCTTCTGAACTTTTCCTTGTGATTGAGTTTCAGTTTCAAAGCATTGTGATCTGAGAATATGCAGGGAATAATGTCAGTCTTTTGGTATTGGTTAAGTCCTGCTTTGTGACCCAGTATGTGGTCTATTCTGGAGAAGGTTCCATGTGCACTTGAGAAGAATAAGTATTCTGTTGTTTTAGGGTGGAATGTTCTGTATATGTCTATGAGGTCCATCTGGTCCAATGTTTCATTCAATGCTCTTATTTCTTTATTAATTTTCTGCTTCGATGATCTGTCTATTTCTGAGAGAGGCATATTAAGATCTCCTACTATCAATGTATTCATATCAATATGACTCTTTATCTTGATTAATAGTTTTATTATGTAATTGGGTGCTCCCATATTGGGGGCATAGATATTTATAATTGTTAGATCATCTTGATGGATAGTCCCTTTAAGAATTATGTAGTGTCCTTCTGTATCTCTGACTACAGTCTTTAGTTTAAAATCTAATTTATCTGATATGAGAATCGCTACTCCGGCCTTCTTTTGAGGCCCATTGGCATGAAAGATGCTTCTCCATCCCTTCACTTTCAGTCTGGGTGTATCCTTAGGTTCAAAATGGGTCTCTTGTAGACAACATATAGATGGGTCCTGCTATTTTATCCAATCTGCAACCCTGTGTTGTTTTATGGGCACATTTAGGCCATTCACATTGAGAGTGATTATTGAGAGATAGGTTTTTATTGACATCGTGTTACCTTTGAAGTCTTTCTGTCTATAGATTGTTTCTATTTTTGTTCAATGATATTCTTAGGATTTTTTCTCTTTTATAGGAACCCCCTTAATATTTCCTGCAGTGTCGGCTTGGTGGTTGCATAGTCTTTTAAGCCTTGATGGTCTTGGAAACTCTTTATCTCTCCATCCATTTTAAGTGTCAGTCTTGCTGGATAGAGTTTTCTTGGCTGCATGTTCTTCTCATTTAGTACTCTGAATACATTTTGCCAGTCCTTCCTGGCTTTCCAGGTTTCTGTTGACAGGACTGATGTTATTCTAATGAGCTTTCCTCTGTATCTAAGGAGCTTCTTTGTCCTAGCTGCTTTTAAGAGGGTCTGTCTTGAAACATAATTCCTCATTTTAACTATAAGGTGTCGCGAGGACTTTCGAGAATCTAAAATCTTGGGGGGAAATCTCTCTGTCTCTAGTACATGAACGTTGTTTGCGTTCGTGAGATTGGGAAAATTTTCATAGACAACTTGTTCCACTATATCTTCTAGACTTCTTTCTTTTTTCTCCCCTTCAGGGATTCCAATAATTCTGATGTTGGAACGTTTCATGGCATCATTTATTTCCCTGATTCTGTTTTTGTAACTTCTGAGCTGTTTGTTCCAGGCTTCCTCCTGATCCTTTCTTTCTATGTTTGTCCTCCAGATCACTAATTCTATCTTCTGTCTCAGTTACCCTAGCTTTTAGAGAATTTAGATTAGATTGGAACTCATTGAGAACATCATGAACATCATCCCTGGTGGCTTTCAGTTCTGCCCTAATCAATTCTGTTTGGTCATCCATGGCTTTCTCCAACCTAGCTATTGCCTGGATAATTGTTAGTCTGAATTCCTTTTCCAACATATTGTCTATGTCGATAGCCATTAGCTCTGTTGCCAAAGGTCCATCCTCTGTATTTTTCTTCTGTTGGGTATTCCTCTTCCTAGTCATTTTGGTAAGAGATGACTGAACAGATGCAGCTGGATTTATTGATTGTGGTGCAGTCAGGGTGCACCCCGGAATGCTTCTGTGCAATCAGGGTTCCTCACCCAACAAAACCCAGGTATTTCTGACTTGAAGCCCAGGCTTATTCAGTTAGGCCACCCTGCCTAGAAACCAAGAGTGGAATGGCAGATGATTGGGATTCCAGATCCTATAAGCCATTTCCCCCTTACTGGTCTTTGACAAGTCTCTTCATCTCATGTCTCCCTCAGTTTCCTTAGCTTTAAGATATAGATACTATTCCTTATTCTGCCCACCTCACGGTGCTTATAAAACCGAAATAAGAGCAGGTATGTGGAGGATTTTGTAAGTTGTAAGCCTTATCGAAATACACCTGATTATCACTGGTTGTTAGCTTTGTGCTTCAGACTGAGAAGAATAGCGGCCTGTGAGAGGAAACAATAGTGTGGATAAAGGGAGAATCATGAGCTAGAATGAGATGATGCATTTTATTTTCTACCAAAAACAATAAATACCAGGGAAGGAAATACATCAAACATCTACCATGTATTCCCAAACAAACAAGCCAATAACTAGTCTGAGGCACTGAAAGAAATTGAGAATAATATTTTGTCAGTTCAAAACAACATGCCTTTATTTTATGCAAAGCACTGAATAAAAATGAACTCTGAGTGCAATCAAAAGCTTCACAAATTTTATAAAGTTAATTTGCTAGAAACAAATTTCGATGAAAGAATGTTAACAAAAGGCTTTTCACTTTTTCTCTGACTCCACAGTTGGAATGATGACAGTGTTTGAATGTAAGCACAACCATTTTAAGATGAAATAAGACTTCTGTCAGCAAAAGAAATGACTAGTCATTCCACTTCCTCCCAGGCTCTTTCAAGCACCATGCCAAAAGGACCGGTGATCTGTGGGCCCTGAGGGCCAGAGTTTGGTGGGGGCCTGGAACAGAGCGGCCCCAGCTGCAGCCATCCCCTCAGGTTGGGAGGCCCAGGAGTTAGATGTAATGTGTGCAGCTGCAACACTTGGGGCTATCAACACAGCTACAAAACCCTTGGGAAAAGCTTGCCTTTGTCGGCCTTGGGCTCAAAAGTAGCTTTCTCAATATTACTCACCCCACAAGACAAGGCGGCTGCTGCAGCAGAAGATGGCAACAGAGAGCAGACCCACATCATGACTCAAATATGTATTTTCCTCTGATCCTGTGGCTGTGACAACCTCTGTCTGCCGTACCCATCATTACTGAGATGACATCAGCTGCTAATTAGGAGTCTCTCTCTGGAGCAGAGTGGAAGTTTCTCCGAAATTCGGGTATAACTTTAGTTTATCCTGTGTTTCATTTGAATTCACTAAATCATCAGGAGCAGTGGTGACAGGAATTTTCTGGTTTTGCAGAATATAGGTTTGGGTGTTGTTATTATAATGCCTAGCATCCTTGGAGCACTTTCTCTATATCAGAGTGTTCTAAATCCTTCACATGCCTGATTCATGTAACCATAAGACACCCTCTAAAGTACGTAGATTACTATTCCCATTTTCCAGATGAGAAAACTGAATAAGGCACAAGGTTGTGCAGCTAGTAAATTGAAGAACAAAGTTTTATGTTTTCTTTTCATCTATCAAGCTTGCAGTCTTAACCACTATACCTCAGTGTCACTCTTTGTAATTGAAAACTGGCTACTGGTAAGAAAATCACAGCTGTTAGATTGACAATGAAAAGGTGATGGGAAACATATGACATGTTGGGTTGCTCATTCTACATTATCTTTCCTTTTTTTTTTAAAGATTTTATTTATTTATTTGACAGAGAGAAATCACAAGTAGATAGAGAGGCAGGCAGAGAGAGAGAGAGAGAGAGAGAGAGAGAGGGAAGCAGGCTCTGCTTAGTAGAGAGCCCAATGTGGGACTTGATCCCAGGACCCCAAGATCATGACCTGAGCCGAAGGCAGCGGCCCAACCCACTGAGCCACCCAGGCACCCTACATTATCTTTCTGTTGAAGGTCTACTGAACAGGTTAGCTAAGTACTTACTGAGGGCTCCTACCAAAAATAGCCAATGAAGCACAAACTTTTGAAAGAATATGTTATTTGAGAGCTATATATGTGATAGCATATATATTTATCATATATATTTAAAATTCAAATTAAAAGTGTGTGTGTGTGTGTGTGTGTGTGTGCATGCACACACACGCTTTAAAGTATCAGGTAGTCACTTTGGCGTACCTCAGAACATTGTTCAGAATTTTTACATATATCTTATGAGTTGGCAGTCTTTCCATTTCCAATCACATGGGATAGTGGACGGTCAATTTTTCAGTGTATATGGAGGCTAAATACCTTATAAAAGAAGTAACCATTATAAAATGCCAAGCCGAAGTTTCTGGTGATTTTTTTTTTTTTTTTGGTAAAGATTTTTTATTTATTTATTTGACAGAGATCACAAGCAGGCAGAGAGGCAGGCAGAGAGAGAAAGAGAGGAGGAATCAGGCTCCCTGCTAAGCAGAGAGCTGGATGTGGGCTCCATCCCCAGGACCCTGGGATTATGACCTGAGCCGAAGACAGAAGCTTAACCCACTGAGCAATCCAAGTGCCCTGTTTCTGGCGATTTTTGAGAAGCAGTAGGCTTCTCAAATACTATCATATCAGTTTCTAAAGGATACTAGTTTCCTTTTTTCTGCTTCAGAATTATTAGGAAAGGAATTTCTATTGTGTATCATTTGATAACTTCAAGGAAGAAAGAACAACATGAGGTGAAAAATTAACTCTACTCTATATATTTTTACATCCTTACTGTTTATTATTTTCCCCCAGTATAGAAACTTAATTAAGTAAAAATTATGAATACAGAGGGCGATTTCAGGTTATAATGACTGCTTGGGAAAATCTGAGGGTTTTGCAAAAGCTGAATCCAATAAAGCTGTAGCAGTCAGTAATCCCCAGGAAATGTCCTTCACTGAAGTCATTACTGCTATTCAGAAAAATGCCTGCTTTTGGATTTATTTCAAAATTATGGATTTGTTTTTATGGCTGATGCCATTTTAATTGTTACTGCAGAATATTTGTAGAGAATGAATGTCAAATACATTGGCCAATCACATTGATCAAGTTGCCTTCCAAATTCCTTTGACTTATAATCATTTACTAGAATTCTACATTAAAATTCCAAAGGAGGCAAAGAGTAATTAGATACGCTATTTGTTATCATTCAGCCGTCAAAGAATCTATCATTTTCTACTGGGAGAACAGAGCCTATTTAGTTGAAATCTACATTCCATTGACCTAAAAACTACTGGAAAGAGCTTTTTAAAATGTTTTGTTTTTATTTTTTCCAATTTGCCCTATTTTTTTAAAACCTAATATAGATAGTTGAAAATCTGTTGTAAGATCTTGGAAATCCATTTCAAATATCTGACACGTTAAAAATGATTTACAATCCTTTCATTGTTATGAGGTTTTTAAATATTTTCTGTCAATCACTGATCAACGTGTTAGAACATTTATTAAAGTACATCTGATGGTGGCAATTATTAGGTTGTAGAACAATGTATAATTCTGTTAAGAGTCCAAGTTGTTTTTCCTTAAAGATCACTTGGGGGGTGCCTGGGTGGCTCAGTGGGTTAAGCCGCTGCCTTCGGCTCAGGTCCTGATCTCAGGGTCCTGGGATCGAGTCCCACATCCGGCTCTCTGCTCAGCAGGGAGCCTGCTTCCCTCTCTCTCTCTCTCTCTCTGCCTGCCTCTCTGCCTACTTGTGATCTCTCTCTCTCTCAAATAAATAAATAAAAAATCTTTAAAAAAAAAAAAAAAGATCACTTGGAACAGAAAGCCAGTACTCTGAGCATACCTTCTCTGACCGCTCCAACCTATGGTACTCTTTGCCTCATTGTTCACATGGCCATTCTCATATATGCCTTGATTTTGGTAAGCTTTTAGGTTTGTATGCTTGTGAAATTAAAGATAAAGGTTGAATATTTTGTTTATTTGCTTAATGTGAGCTCGATACCCAATACCGTTATACCCTGGGCATGAGACGTATCCAAGACAGATTTTGTTAAGGGAAGGTCACCCTCCGGCTTTTACTATATCTGTTATACCATGTTAATTCTTTCAGAGTGCTCTATAGATTTGGGATAGTTTATTAAAATAAGTTGACAAGACTTTACAAAGTCCTGTCTAATGATGTCAGATCTTCCTCTACCTTGGTCATCTCAGGTTGGAATGCTATTTCTGTGTTTTACCGAGGCTCTCGACTGCTGCTAGGCATGTAGGCAAGAGCAAAGGGTTGGTTTTTTTTTTTGTCTAAGTCTGGATTGGTTAGTGAGCATTAATGTGTGGATGTTGGTGAGCCCCTACACCTGGCAGCTGTGAAACTAGAATTTCCTACTAAATGTGACCCTAAATTTTTTATGCCCGTGTTGAATTTACAGTTCATCTCTAGAGGAAATGGCATGCACATTAAGAAAAAGAAGGAATTTGCCAAAAATAGAATGGGCCTCTTTAAAATTGTAAGAAACCCATTCAAGGAAACCTTCTTTAGAAGGAATAAATCAAATTTTAAGATCCAAATGTCTTAGAGAGAGAATGGGTTACATAATGATATGCTTTACATGGTTTTAAGAATCCTGACTTGAGAAACATTTCAGATGGTTTCATAATATATGCATTTGGTTTTTCACATAGCAATATTTTTTATGTGTACAGAAAAGGGGATGTAGGGTCAGCAGGGGCAACAAGAGCAACAAGGGATTGAATGAGGAAGAAAACTAAAGTGTGAAAAACAGCTGGAATGTGCATTACGGTAGAGCAGCTCTTTGATGCTATCATGTGGCAAGGACTACATACATCCTGGGAGGGAGAAAACAGTTTAAACATATATAGAAAATATATAGCTCATCTGTTTCCAATCTAGTTGTGCCATTGGCCGTGTATATCCATATACATGGTATGAAATCAGATGTATCCCAGTGGATAAGAGCATCTTCAATGATAGTTTTCTCTTTAAATTAACATACTTAAAATATTTCTTATGACATAAAGAATATTTTCATGAATGTATACTAATTGCATTATGCTTCTCTAAAATATTTTGACATATTTATGCTGCATTTATTAAAAGTTCTGTTATTTTAAATTTATTTCTAGAAACCAAAAAAAATTGTGAAATAATATATGATATGTGAATAAAACCAAGTCTCATGTAAGATTTAGTGAAAGCCATCTTACCAATCCTACCAAAAGATGGAGATGGAAGGAAATGTAAAGAGGGAGGCCGGGAGGCAGGAAGGGAGGGATGAAAAAGATGAAGTCTATCATGACAGCATTCCATTTTGGTATATAAATTTTGGTTCCAACTATTATATTTTTAATAATGAGCAATATATAAACTCTCTATTTAACCATTCATTTGTTACAATTACATAAATTTTTGATATTGATGTTTACTCCTGATATTCTATAATTCATAATGCCTATTCTCTATTATTTTTTCTCAATTCCATGGTTATGTAGGGTTATAGAGAAGCCTAGACATACACCATTCATAGGATTCACAAAAGTGCAGTTAAGTATTCAGTAGGGAATATGTATCCATTTGACTCTTTCAAAGACCATGAATATAGGGGCAAAACTGGTATTATATATGTATAACATATACTATAGGCAACACCTAATACAATATCTGGGATGTAGAGTACATCCCAAATAATATATTTTTACATGGAATAAAAGAATGGGTTTACATGTATTAGAGTTATTAGCCAGCTCAACTGAATCTGTACCACATTGTTATTTCAACTTTGGGCTCATATCTACCTGCTCCCATGCTTTGAATAGGATGTGAAAAAAAAAAATACATGGAAGATTTTTTGGAGCATCAGATGAATTCATAAATGTCAGCATAATAATAGGAAAAGATTTACTAATGAGAGGTGCTGTCAAAATTTTTTGAGTGATTATCCTTATGTGACCCACCAGCCCTCCAAGCTAATTATCAAAGGGATGGGTATGAACTCTCTGCTGAGTTTGCTTTAGCAGTACTGAGAATGAATGAAAAGAGATCTTGTTCTTAATATGACCTTTTTTGTCCAGAGTCTTTGTTTATCTAGTTCCATTTCAAAGCTGCATTTTTGTTAAGTTACCACTGGCCGCGGTCATGGAATCCTCTGCTTTCATCAAATGTGATCCCATCATAAAAGGTGCCATTTCTTTAGGACTACACAATTAGAATCCTTTCAGTGGTTGGTCTTAGTAAGCCAAACCCCTCTGACAGCTGCCAGTCATGGATCCATTTTTTGCAAATGGAAAATGTGAAACTTAAGAGACAATACAACCCTTATTATTTGCACTTAATTATGCTCTAGTGAGAAATAATGCCGTAGACGCCAATTTTAAGCATTTTGTAGCATACTATCTCCTCAGATCGGCTTCCTGACAAAGTCCAATTTTGCTGCCTCAGGGTAAATGTTCAATTTTCTTAATATTAATTTAGACAGTTGCAGTTTCCCATCTAAATAATTAGTCTCTATATGAAACTTGAGTAATAAACAAAGTTTAAAATAAATAATGAATGAATCTCTTAAGTCAATAACATTGATCTAGCACTCTCCTAAAATCAAATTGTAAAACAGCAATTTCTTTTGATTGGAATTATAGCATGCGGCTAGAAAACATGATTGACATTTTGTGTTTTTGGTCACTGAATATAAAACGAATTTTAAGGTTCTGAGTAGTTTTAACATTTGCTTTAATTGTATTTAAAGAGTATATAAAATGTGTACCCATTCATGCATTTCAGCAAATACACAATGAAATGTGCAAAAATCTATATAAATGGTCATCCTTGGAACACCGTAACTGCTTTTTATGAAAATGTAAACTTTAAAATACTGTTTAAAAAAATAATTCATTTTAACTTTCCAGAGACTGAACCATTCATTAGATTAGAGAGAGTGAGGACGTGTTTTCTGTGGTTAGCATCTATGGTCAAAATAGCTCAAGCTTCCAGTTGAAATAACAGCACAAGCATCATTTTTCCCCTTTTTCTTTCACTTGAAGGCAACATTATGACTTTTCTACCTTGTAGAATTGTTTCCTGGGCAAAATGATATTAAAATGGGGTCTAGAGTTACCTTCCTGAATCTGATATCATTCATTCTTTCTGTAACCTGAATCCTTTCTTTTATAACTTTCTGAGATTTATGACAGCAGAATTGTGTTTATTAGCATTAAAATGGAGCTTTATGTCTCTATTACTGAGGCCATTTCTGAGATTCAGAACTGTCAAACCCTCTTATCTGATACCAGTCCTGATTAATATACCTCAAAGGGTAACCCCAGGGCAGCTTGGCCTCAGATATAATCGGTGGCAGATGATTAGTAAAGAAGAGTTTGCCAAAGGACACTGGAAATCTTGTACTATGGGGAAGCTTAAGGAACACTTAGGTCACTGTGAATGTCTGGAAATCTAATTCATCTCTTTTCATAATTCCTATGAGTATGCAAATGGATGTAATCTATCCAGCCCCTGGGTATACCCTCCAGAGCTTCTATGCACCATATGACTATTCACCATCCCAGCCTCCGGGTAGCTATTGTCCAAAGTATTCTACAAATCTTTTTGTCTTTTTTTTTTCCCTTTTTTTCCTCAGATTTCTCCACTCCTAAATATAAGTAACAGCCTTTATCTCCGCCCCCCCCAGAACATCTTCTGTTTCCTGATCTATGAAATCAGGATAACCTGTTTAAAATACTTAGCAAGTCCTGTAGGATCTTTTCTTTTTCTTTTTTCTTTTCCTTTTCTTTTTTTTTTTAGTCCTGAAGACATCCACTCACTACTATTATTTCATAGTTCCAACCCTGTTCTATTTATGCCTCTCATCCTGGTTCTAATTTTCTTTTTAGGTCTCACTTAACCTCTGAGCTCTGATTTACATGCCCGTTACTACCCGAGTCGCATGTGCTCTGTCCTTCTTCTAAACTCCTAAAGCTTTCATTATTTGTAGCAATAAATGGTTCTTAGTTTTTACTATCTTAAATTATTCATGAACCCATCTTATCTTCTTTACTAAATTGAAACATCTCTGAGGGAAGAAAATATGCCAAATGAGTGATCCCTCCTTGTATAGCACGGGACACACGTGACTCTTCTAGTCAGCGCAACTGTTCCCGAAAAGATCGACTGTTGGAATTTATATTTGCAGTATACTTTGTGTTTTCTTTGTTGAAGTTTTGGTTCTCTATCTCAGTTACAAGGACTTGTAGGATAGGGACCAGATGTGTCTGTTGCAAAAGGAAGAAGTGAACTTACTTGGCATTCACTCTTTCTTCCTCATTTGTATTTTTCCTGTGCTCTGTGTCTTAATGTTCTTCTAGGCCAGTAAATCAGATCCCAGAGGAGTCCACAGGAGTCTTTTTTTTTTTTTTAATTAGGCACTTCCACTTGTATGCTATTTTGAACAGTTGTCTTGACTTTTTCATTACTTCAACTTCAAGGGTTTATCCTTTTATTTTATATTTATATGTTTATTTGTTTCCATATTATAGTTGCTAGGAGTATGAAGCCTGGGATCAGACTTTCTAAGTTAGAAGTCAGCTTTAGATACCTGTAGCTGTGTGACATTTGGTAAATTATTTATTGCTGGCATGTTTGTATAATGATCAGTAAAATTCAGCTGCTAATGCTACTGGTTTGAAAAGGCCATTGTTAGAACTAAACGAGAAATGTAGGTAAATAGCTTAGCCGGGTGATAGACATATAGAAACTGCACAGAAAATATTAGTCAGTGACTATTGAGAAAGGTACTAGGTACAGATTCTAGGAAGATAATGGTGGCAGCGTGGATTTTCAGCTTTGGGATTTTAAAGCCAATGCTCTTAGACAACATTAACAATAAAACTAGGTGGCAGTGTGTCCCAGTGGATCTTAAAACACAAGAGAGTGAGGGCAAATCACCCATCATTGCAAGACCCACATGTTATGATGTCTACTCAGGAGGAAAAAGAAGAAATCACCAGGTGATAACTGACTGTCCTGGCACGGGGAGAGTCCCAAAGAGCTAATACATATTTGCTGGAGATCACAGTAGGTTTACATGAAAAGCCATCAAAACTCAGAGGAGTTTCCCCTATGCTAAATAGCAGATGAGTGCAAGGGGCAGATCGTAAGAAAGTCCGAAGTAGCTGAAGCACCATCAAAACTGATGAGTCAATGCTATTTTATGTTTCAAGGCTCCATATCTGAGGAGAAACTCTGAGAGTGGAATCAAAATTGTAGATGATAGGGACAACAAAGATGGAGAAAAGGGAGCTCTAGACTAAAATGGGAGAAGAGAACTCAGAAAATCCAGGAGAAAAGTCTACCATATATTGGAACACTCTTCAAAAGCAACAGATAAGAATGCTGTGAAATGGGCGGGGGGAGAATAAAAAATCTTGAATATCAACTCCAAAAATTCAAGAAAAAGTAAATTAAAATGACATAAAACAGAATAACACAACTATAACAATAAAAATACCCCCCAAAAGATATACCCACAAAATAATCAAAACTGTAACCTAGTGGGGCTGATATAACTAAATACCACAAACAGGTGGATTAAAACAACCCAAATTATTCTCACCATTTTGAAGACTCGTAAGTGTAATGTCAAGGTATTAGCAGGTTTATTACTCTAAAAGCTCTAAGGAAGAATTCTTCTTTGCCTTTTCTAGGTTCTGATGGTTGCTCACTATCTTTGGTTTGTAGTCCCATCACTGTAATCTCTCCCCTGATCTTCCCTTTGCATTTTCTCTGAGTGTCTTCATATGGTGTTCTCTGCTCTATATAAGTCTTTGTCCAAATTCTCTCCTTATAAGGACACTAGTCATTGGATTTGGGCCCACTCAAATCCAGTGTAATCTTATCTTAACTTGAATATATCTGCAACGATACTATCCCCAGTTAAGATCCTATTCATAGGGGTGCCTGGGTGGCTCAATGGGTAAAGCCGCTGCCTTCGGCTCAGGTCATGGTCTCAGGGTCCTGGGATCCAGACCCGCATTGGGCTCTCTGCTCAGTGGGGAGCCTGCTTCCTCCTCTCTCTCTCTCTGACTGCCTCTCTGACCACTTGTGATCTGTCTGTCAAATAAATAAATAAAAATCTTAAAAAAAAAATCCTATTCATAAGTGTCAGGGATTAGGATTCAAAATATCTTGAGTAGATACAATTCAAACCAAAACATGAGTAAATGGAGATAATCATATAATTATCATAACTATAATTCAGGAAATAATTAGAAATAAAGAGAAATTATTCTGGAAATGAAAACCAAATTAGAAGGAAAAACAAAAGGAATAAACAATGTAGATTATACCTTATGAGCTATATCAGATAAAAATTTCAAATTAGGGAAAAATTAATAGAATGAAAAAACTAAAGGAAAAATTTGCAAGCTTGAAAGTGGCAAACGCTAAAGACAGGCAAAAAAGATCCAAAATACTGATAAAGAGTCCCTGAGGAAGAAAATAAAATCAGCAAAGTAAAAAAAATTTTCTAAAAACTATACCTAAAATATACTTTTAAAAAACCCCTACAAATTGAAAGATTATGCTATAAACCCAAGAATGTGACCCCAGATAAACAAAACCAAACATATTATGATAGAGTCAGTGCACCTTAAAGGAAAAAAAAAATAGATCTCAAAACTAAACAAATCACATGATTATAACATGACAAGACATCACTGGAATAAAATGAGTAGCACATTAAAATTTCTAAGGAAAGAATCTGTAAGCAAGGTTTAAAAAGGGAAGAGATAAACTGCTACAACATACAAGAACTCAGAATATTTTATTTCCTTCCTGAAAAATCTACTAGAGAATGGTATTCATAAAAGCGAAATGACTGCAGACGTATATAAGAGGACAGGTGGTGAACATTAACTATGTAGTTCCCTGTAGAATATAAATAAGCAAGTGTTAAGAGATAAATAGTACAGTGCATACTTACCATGTACTAGTACAGTGCATAATGATTATACTCTAACTATATAGAGAGTACAGTATAAGAAAGGCGAGTGAGAATGGAGAAAACAGGCATTTTTTTTTTTAACATTTCCAGTAATAATATCAGTGGTAGGGTTTACAAGGTTATTTTGAGACTATTTTATTCTCCCGTTGGAAGAAGGAGTTACAGATATGTTAAAGAATAAATAGGCTAAGTAAAAACTCTATTTGAAATGGAGGTGTCAGTAGGAGCTCATAATGGATTCTGTCTTGCATGTATATCAACCCTTGTTCTACTTACTGAAAAAGTCTAGACACAATGACCAGCTTAGTAATGGGGAACACCCATAGTGAGCAGATTGTGATCTTAAAATATCATATTGCACTAAAAGTAATTACAGCTTCTTAGAGAAATTGTTGGTTCTAGATCTGGGGCAGGAGATATGCTAATCTTGGAGAAGGTCATGTGCTGCTAGATAATAAGGAAGGTTTCAAATGCTATTAGGGTCATGTCAGAAGGATTCAAGACATCTTGAGGCTCCACTGGCCAATGATAGGACAATTTGAACTTCAAGAATAACAACAACTACAATGCATGGAGACACATCAAATATATTTAAATTTTTGAGTTCATAAAAATGGGTTGAAATGTGCTTAGTAGGGATAGGGAGCTAAATCATTATCTTGAAAACTGG
This sequence comes from Meles meles, assembly GCF_922984935.1. Taxonomy (NCBI): domain Eukaryota; kingdom Metazoa; phylum Chordata; class Mammalia; order Carnivora; family Mustelidae; genus Meles; species Meles meles. The sequence goes on along the minus strand of NC_060066.1, from coordinate 149,695,656 downwards.
TAATTGCAGGAAAGAATCAGACTTTATCCTACTGTTCTCTTGTATCAACTCTATCCTATAGTAACCAGATAGTAAATGAGAAAATAAATGCTTATAAAAGATTCCAGTTAAGAAATGAAAAAGAAATATAGAATTAAAATATCACCATTTTATAATCCCCGATAAAATAATGGATCTGGGTATTAACCATCACTACCAGTAAACATCACAAAAACACTAGTGCACAAAAACATATAGTGCTTACTATATGCTTTTTGTTGAAACAACACTGCCATCTAGAATCTTGCCAAATGGTGAGAATATTAGTCCTATCAAGACTCTGGATTCAGCTGCCAATTTGAGAAAAATGATTAGGGCAGATGAACACAGTCAGAATAAAAGAATCAGTAGAATCCAGAAGGTCAAATGACTTGAGTCCTCAATTGATAAAAAGTTAAATGTTGGGGCACATGGGTGGCTCAGTTGGTTGGGCAACTGCCTTCCGTTTGGGTCAGGATCCTGGAGTCGAGTCCCACATCGGACTCCCTACTCAGCAGGGAGTCTGCTTCTCCTTCTGACCCTCCCCTTTCTCATACTCTCTCTGTTCTCTCTGTTTCTCTCTTTCTCAAATAAATAAATAAAATCTTAGAAAAAAAGTTAAATGTTTAGCCTGCTACTGTATGCACAAGAAAGGGAGAAAAAGGGAATTTGTAGAAACAGATCTAAAATACATTAATTTATATGTTTTGGGTTTGTTTTGTTTTTGTTTTTGTTTTATGATAAAGGCTAAGCTATGGTGTCCAAGCAAGAAATTTTGGGCAATAAAGCTATAAAGTAATGTAAGAAGGTCATTGTTATAAATGGTGATCACTTAGGGAGAGGGGAGATTAAGGCACTTTGCAATTGGAACCAGGTACTACTTCCAAGAGACTTTTGGAATGACTGGCAAAATTATATTTATTGATCTGGATAGTAAATAAAAAGGTATAATAATAATTCATTAAGCCACATACTTAATTTTGTGTTTTCTGCATTTTATTTTGCAATTTTTTAAAAGCATTAGAGGTAGCAGCAAGTAAAAGGGAGAAGGTTCAATGGCCATTTCCCTCCAAGCCCCAAATAAACTGAAGAGGAAAAATCTGTGTCCTAATATGACTGACCAAGCTAACAGGGGAGCCCCAGTCCCTGCTCCAGGGATTTTCCAGGTGCTTCTCCCTGCTTTGCTTCCCACATGCGCCAAAAGTGACAAGTACGCAGAAACAGAAGTGTATAAATTACCCCCGCTTGCTTGTGCTCAGAGCCCAGACCGTTGGAGATCACTCTCACCTGAGCCCACCGGTGTTAAATAAACCTCCCCTCCTCCAAGGTCTCCAAGTGCTGCTTGCTTCTTCCATTGGGTAATCCAGTCCAGGTTCCACAACAAAACGATTACACATTTTTTTCTTAAGCGTCACTGTTCTGTGCCCACTTTCAATAGCAAATCAGGCAGAACCAATAGTATCCTGAGACTTCTGAAATACTCTACTCTCATCCTTTTATGAAATGAATTATATTATAATATTCAAGATTTTCTCATCCAGCTAATAGGAACTGAGTAGTATGATTTTAGATTATCTAAAATTTTTTCATCAAGATGGCCAATTAAAAAAATCTCATCAATACCAAATGACTTTAATTAGCATAGCTTACATGAACATCTATAAGTTTATGGAATAATGATATGTTTAGATCTGGCTAGAAATCCCTTTAGGCTCACATGATGCATTAAATTAACTTTAAAATGAGGGAACACAAATCTATATACCCATCTAGGCTAATTTCCTGAAACTTTTTGTTAGCTTCCCAGAGAGCAGATTCACTAGATGTAAGATAATTAAATTAAAACAAAACAAAACAAAACAAAACCAGAAAAACTTAAGATGTGTAAGATGCTGGGACGAGGCCTAAGAATGTGTATTTGCTCACATACATCAAGTAACCTTTTAAGAGTTACAGTGAATTCTCATTCCTTAACTCATTCCTTCACTCTCTTACTCTTTCTCTCTCTGAATATATATTTCTTAAATTGTAATATAGCACATAATCTTTATTTGAGAAACTCAAAGAAATTGAGAAACTAAACACAAGCTATAATTCTAAAGGATGATTATATCTCGGAATATACAATGGGATATGAAATTGAGAGAAGATTCCTGTTGCGTTTCTTCCTGAAGCCATTGTATTAACTGGTTTACTTGAGATATTCTGAATTTTTAAAATTTCTTTTTACTTTAACCAGGATTTTTATAAGACATCTCCTCATTTACTACAATATTTTTACTCTTGTGTAAAGATATGTGGTTTCCATTATACTTGTCATATACCATTTTTTTATTAATTTTATTCTAATTTGTTTTATATAATTGAATTATGGAAATTGGATTTTGGGGGGTTTTGCTATATTTGTTAGTTGGTTTTTCTTAATATAGATGAAAACTATTGAATATGATTTGTTTTGTAATCAGTTATCTTACAAAACAATCATATATCCTATATTTAAGACATTATACCTTTTAAAGTACAGTTATTTTAAAGTAAAGTTATACCTCTTAAGTTGCACTATTGGTTTGATAACTACTTTTATGAGAAACATTTAAACATGAAGAAAAAAAATCTATTGAATCATAATTACACATAAATTTTAAGGCACATTGCAATTATGGAATCATTTGAAATATTTCCAGTTTTGAAAGCATCAATGTATAAAAAGAAACTTTGCATCTTGAAATTGAGGACAATTCTGTATATTATAATTTTTTCAAGGGGCATTTCATGGTTAGTTTTAAAATGATATCATCAGCAAATATTTTATCCTCTTTCTTCATTTTTTTTCCCAATTTCCTTTGCAAAGTACATCAACAAGAACTTTCAAAAACATGTTAAGTGATCTAATTGATAGTTGGTAGTCTTGTTTCTGAATTTTATGAAAATATATCTAAATATATCTAAGATTTTCTCTTAGATTTGATGTAGTTTCTTAGTGTATGCATGTATATACATCAAACACATGTGTTTATGTATATGCGTATAGGTATGCAACATATATATGTGCATATTTAAATGTAGTATATGCATGTTCTTGCATGACTATTTCATTTTTGCATTTTGAGTCTATTTACGTTATTACTATCATCAGCAGCTCTTTTAATCCATTCATTCAACAACTCTATATTGAGTGATTCTTACGTGTCAAAAATAATAGTCATTTTTAAGGGATATAAACTTACATACCTATATAGAGAGTGAGATGTTGATCCAATAATCACGATAATGAATGTGAAAGCAAATAAGAACTATTACAAATATATCAAACTCTTGTGTGTCAGGAACTTTCTTGTGTTTTTAAATATATTATCTAGTTTAATCTCTAAAACTTGGTGGTGAAAAAGATGTTATCATCATTATCTATTTTAGAATAGAGAAAACATAGGGAAAAGAGGTTAAGTAACTTGCTCATGATCACACCGTAAATCAGGGACAGGGCCAGGATCCAGTACAATCAGACAAACTGAAATAATGGCCTTAGGAAAAGGAACAGAGCTCTCTGAGAATATTTAACAAAGAAACTATTCTAGAGTGTGCCTTAAGGAAGCGTCATCTGTAGGAAAAATTTAAGAGGAGAAAGAAATTGTGAAAGGCATTCGGAACACAGTGAGTGGTAGATTCGAAGGCCCTGCAGTGAGAAGAAATAAGGCCGCACCTACAGGGTGATAGATAACTCAGAGATAACAGATGAGGAAGGGGAGTGTGTTGCCAGATGACACTGAAGACAGAAATAAGGACCCAGCTCTGCTTTGTGGGTTGGGTTAAAGATTTTGATCTTTATCCAAAGATCATCAGAAAGTAACTGGCAAGTTTTAAACCTCTGTGGAGAGTGAGGGACAGTGTAAATACAAGGAAATGACACATGTTCAGAATGCTTTTTAGAAAGATTATTTTGCCTAAAATGGGAGAGGGTTCAGAAGATGTGATATGGGGAAATCACATGGTAGCGCATTATAGTAGTCAGGATGAGAGATAATGTCAGTGTTTATTAAGGTGGTCATGCTGAAGGTGGGGGGGAGTGATAAGTTTGGAGATATTCTAATATTTAGTGATACTCTGTTTTAGGATTTGAAGATGAATTAGAAATGAGAGGGAGGGAGAGTTAGGTGATAAGAAAGGCTCAATATTTCTTTTTTAAAACTTTTTATTTTACTTCCGATTAGTTAATGCATAGTGTAATATTAGATTCTGGTATGCAATAGCATGATTCAACACTTTCATACATCACCCTGTTCTCATCACAAGTGCACTCCTTAATCTCCAGCACCTATTTCACCTATTCTCCCACCCAACTCCCCTCTGGTAACCAACAGTGTGTTCTCTGCAGTTCAGAGTCTGTTTTTTTTTTGGTTTGCCTCTCTTTCTTTTTTTCCTCATATGCTCATTAGTTTTGTTTCTTAAATTCTACCTATGAAAGAAATAATATGGTATTGCTATTCCTCTGGCTCACTTTTTTTCCTTAGAATAACACTCTCTAGCTCCATCCATTTTGATGCAAATGGCAATATTTAATTCTTCTTATGGCTAAGTAATAGTCCAGTGTGTGTGTTTGTGTGTATGTGTGTGTGTGTGTGTGTGTGTGTGTGTGTGTACACATGCATCTTCTTTATCCATTCATCTCTCAATGGGCACTTGAGTTGTTTCCATAATTTGGCTCTCATTGATAATACTGCTATAAACATTGAGGTGCATGTATCCCTGTGAATTAGTATCTTTGTGTCCTTTGGGTAAATACCTAGTAGTGTAATTGTTAGATCATAAGGCAGTTCTATTTTTACCTTTTTGAAGAACCTCCATACTGTTTCTCAGAGTGGCTGCACCAGTTTGCATTCCTACCAACAGCCTAAGAGTATTCTCCTCTCTCTGCATCCGTGCTGATGTGAGGTGGTATTTCATTGTAGTTTGGATTTGTATTTTCCTGATGATCAGTAACATTGAGCATCTTTTCATGTGTCTGTTGGCTCATAGATTTCTAAGTAAAAGGCAACTGGATGGATGATGGTGCCATTTCCGAGGGTAAAAAAAACACAGGAAGATGACAGGTTTTGGAGTGGAATGATGTAGGGGTAATACACAGTTCTTGATCTAGAGATTGATTTGCCATTGAGTCATAAAAGTGAAAGAGACAATGATGTTGATGAAAAAGTGAAAAGGACCTACCTCTGACTGACCCTTGAGGAACACAGCTATTTCAGTGGTTGGGAGAACATGGGATGCAAAATGCAAAGCAAACATGTACTATCATTTAAAGGAAAGGAAAGAAAAAGTGGATGGGGTGATGTGATAGAAGCCAGCAGAAGATAATGTTTCAAGAAGTTGTATCAAAGGCTGCTGATACACTGAGGCAGATAGGACATGGTAAATGTCCATTGGGTTAAGTAACCTATTTATTGGAAACTTTAGTTGAAGTTTTTTTGATGAAGTGTTAAGTGGAACTCAGATAATAGTATATTGACTTGTAAATGGGAGGTGAGGCAATGAAAATAATGAGTAATGAGAACCCATTTAAAATTTTGGCTATGAAGAAGAGAAAAAAATAGAATGTTAGCTGGAGGGGCACATTCCTCTAGACCTTGCCAAATCATAATGAAATATTGTAAATAATAGAGTGTTTATATATGTCTTAACTTATCATGTGTTATGATGTAACTGATAAGAACGATTTTAATAGGTAATTTCAATGATATTTAAATGTAAACAATAAGAGAATGATAAATATCATTTTCAGTTTTGTATCCCCATTTTGTCCAGCACAGTTAGCTGTAGCAAAGTAGGCACGAAATAAATATTCGTGTGACTAAATGAACTCAGCATTCTGCTTATGTTTTAAAGAGTAGATAGAACATCCTGAAAGTTCTTGCCTTCCAGTAGTTTTGAATTACTTCTAATTAGAAATTATTTTATCACCATCTTATGTGCTTTTTTTAGAAAGTTCCCAAATGATTTCTAAAAACAAAACATAATTATCCCCTAGCGATTCTTATTATTGTTATTTGGAAAGGGAAAATGTTCAAAGTGATCTCTGCAAAGTAGTTATCATAAATAAAATGTACAATGATTGGGGGTAAAGAAATTTTCAAGAGTTTGGGACTAAGTAACTAAATGAGTATTCATATAATCTATAACACGCTTTAAAACATTCATAAATATATATTTCCCAATAAACTTGAACTGTACAAGTAAACAAAATGATTCTTTTGAAAACATAAATATGTATAGCCACCATAAAAATGTACAAATCTGTGTAATATATAAAAACTGCTTAAATAATCCGCAGTATTTACTGGAGAGCTCAGAACAACACCACAGTGGAATATACTTCACTAATACTACTATACAACATGGTGACAGTTTGCAGGACCGGTGTCGAACAAATCAAATACTCAGAGGCTCAATTAAGAAAATAAGATGGTCCCCGAGACTTGCTAAAGGCATAATAAAGGGAATTAGAGGATAGGTGGATTAACATACAAACATAGTAATTAATATCTTTAGATCATCATATGAAGATATAGAAAACAAAAGACCTAACTCAGCCCTCCATAGTGTAGCTCCTTCATACTCCTCAATTTTAGAATGAACTTTTGATAACCACCTGGGTGGAAATGCATGCTACTACCTTCTTCCTGTTCAGAAAAATAATAATAACAGTTGTAATAATAATGATAATTCTCTGAGCTCTTCATTTTTCCCCCTACTTCTTCAAATCAAACACTGATACAGAGTTTCATGTCTGGGACAATGTGAATATTTAAAACACATTTTAAAGATTAACTAAAGGCAAATTTAATAAGATATCAGATACGACATTTCTGTGAAATACAACTCCAAAGGAAAAGGAGCTGTATTTTTGTTGCAAATTGTACCCAGAAATAAAACTATACTTTTGGATTATGGTGAATCATTTGACACATTTTTTTACTCCAATATCTCTTATGAGACTTCAAATATTTTCTAATTAATTAGTTAGTTAATATTGGGCCAGTAGATATCTTCTGGGTGTATGATGGTTAATGATGCTGGAACGTTAGGCATTTGGAATCTGCTCAATGAGTCCTTTACTCGATTCAAGTATCATTTATTAAAAATCTTAACCTGTAGCGCGTCAGTCTCATAAAAATCTTAACCTGCGCATGACTATTTTTCAAAAGATTTGAAAGATTCTTTTTTTTAAATGCAGTTTTTTTTTTTAAGATTTTATTTATTTATTTGACAGACAGAGATCACAAGTAGGCAGAGAGGCAGGCAGAGAGAGAGGGAGCCTGATGCAGGGCTTGATCCCAGGACCCTGAGATTATGACCTGAGCCGGAGGCATAGACTTTAACCCACTGAGTTACCCGATTTGAAATCTTTTGAATCTTTTTGAATCTTTTGGATCTTTTGTATCTTTTGAATGATACAAGTGACACTTGCCCTTAAGGGTCATCCAAATTTTAGAATAGTAAAGACCTGTGTAAAATTGACCAATATGATAAAACTATATTATGTACTATAAGGGAATAAAAGAATAATTCTTACCAATATATGTCCTATGAAAGAGCTATGATTATTGAACATGTACTTTATGCCAGAAACTGGGCAGTAGGTGTTCAATAGCATCCATTAGTCTCATTTGCTAAAGATGGCGCATTAATAATAAAGTTGAAGATACAGTTCCATATTTAGCACTTTGTGAAATCCTTGACAAATTGTCTCAATAAATATTTGTATCAATGCATAAATGTTACAGTAACAATATTAAATAATGATTATTGTTAAAAATATTTTTAATCACAATGTAAATTTCCTGTTTTGAGATATAAAGGATACCACAAAAACCTAACTTAGCTGAATACAATAATGATTACTCTCTTTAATCTGGTTTACATATTACATAAAATTTACCTAGATTAATTGGGATGAAAATGAGTATGATGAACATATATTATAAAATAGTTGCTATTTTGTAGATTGCTTTTGACAAAGGTTTAGTTTTTTTTTGTTTTTTTTTTTTTTTATGAAGAAGATAGGTCTGTAGAAAGGACTTGATATATTCAAAATGTAATTGAATGTCATCACAGTTAATCATTTCAGGTATATTAGGAAGTAGAAAGATCACCAAAGGGTAGAATCACTGTCTAGATTGTGTCCACAGAGTTGACCATCAGTGACCTCTCTTCCTCTATTCCTCCTAAGACAGTATCAGTCCCCAGGTCTCCTTTGACCTCGATAAGATTTCAAAGGAATGGAAGGGGCATCACGAGGGAGATCAAAGAAATGAGTGTGCATAAATTCCAACCGTACTGTAATGGAAATGCACGTGTGGATTTTGTTAGAGCTCTTCTCACAATCTCACTTTATTTTTCATAATTACTCTCACTCTTGTTTTATGTTTCCAGATCCTTTTGTGTGGTTACCTGTGTGTCCATTATTATTTTAATAAGTACATCTTAAGAAGTGGTATTCATAACTGGAATTTGTGGGATAATCACGCCCTTTCTTTATTAACTCCTGACTTCATATTTCTCTTAATAACACATCTCACATCCTGCTGCCCAGAAGGTCAAGAACTGCTTGCCATTTAGAAGTATCTTAACTCTTTCTGGTCACAGAAAAAAAGCAATTTATTAAACGGATTCTGGGTACTTGACATGAGTTAATGCAGTTTGAAAGAAGAGATTTGTTTCTATCTCACTCAAAGGATCAGGTCAAATAGCCTTTCTCCCTTCCATTTCCTACAATTGCTGAAGATATAATTTGGACTCCATTTTAGACTAAATCCTTGGATGGGGAGGGATGTGAGTCTGTCCAAACCCAGCTAGCACTACATTTAGTGCTTATGTTTTATGAGGCACAGGGTTATAACATTCTGCTCCTAAGGTTAAGCTCTCAAGATGGGGGAAAGCTTTCTCTATCAGAGACCTGAGACTTTAAACTCTCTCTCCACTCAGGGGTACCTCATCCTCAATATGAAAGCATTTAGAAGGAGATGCAGAAGTTATTTTCACACTTAAGAACTCCTCAAAGAGACTAGTTGAAGGTCACTCCTTTTTGCTTCGCTCTTTTTAGAACTTCCCATAGCTTAGATGGTAAGAAATGTATTTCCTTCCTCTTTTGTTTTCTTACTTTAATAGATTTCTGGGGGTTTTTAGTGACATTTCTAAATACCAATATCTCCACCAAGCAAAAACTGAATTCCTATATAATTATACTGTTATGCAATTAAAAATTTCATAGTAACCACCAATACAGTTTTTTTCATCTTGTAAATGTCTAAACCATTTGTATTGTTTACACTCACTTTCTTTCCTACATCCTTTCTATGATTTCTTGGTTTGTCCATTAATTAAATTCTTCATCCTCAATTCTTGTATATGATCGTGCAGGTGTCACTACAAGGTAATGTTTGAAATTTTTGTCTGAGCAGCCCAAGATGGAGCAGGTGAGTTGCTCCAGCTCAGCATTACAGGAAAGAACCAGAGCAGGGGCTTGGACCCAACAGGGAAGTGAAGCAGAGCTGAGTTAACTGGAATCAGGACAAGCAAAAGAATTGCTCGTGGTTTCAGGAATGTGCTCTTAAGCCAAAATCCTGTAGGGATCTCTGAGCCAGAGTAGAAAAAAAACAAAAACAAAAACAAAAACATGATGTCTTGTGTCTCAGTTATCAGCACTGAAGCAATGAATTTTGTCAAGTGAGAATTCTCCTCTCTTGTTCCAGTCTTACACACAGTCGAAACCAAAAAGAATTCAGCAGAAAATAACAGCTGGAATGCAGGGCAACATGAAGCCGGAAGGAGAATTGGGCACATTACAGAAATAGCTTTGGGACTAGTTTGACCAGGCCCAATTTCGTGTTACCAACATTGGGGGCTGCCTGCTGGAAACAGCTGCTTTCCTCTGCACATATTTCTGCCCTCCACCTGAGTCAGGTGTTCTTAATTACCAGTTCTGCCAGGCAGAGCACGCTGGGATTGCTTCTTGCATTCACAGATATTATGTTCAACCTCTGAGCTTGTGGCCAAAAAGAAAGTCAAGCAAACAGACAAAAAAACCTGTCTCAGTGATAAAGGTGCTTTCTTAAGAAGTGACTGGATATTAGCCCCCTTACTCAACCAACTTCCCTCATTTCCTATAGGTCTGCATGACAGATCAGTGAGGGTGAGAAATGGGACTGTAGCAAGATGGCGGGCTGCGTTTGGGCTTTCAGTACCCATTTGATTGATTAACTCAAGTGATGATTGTATGATGGCAAAGTTCCACAATGATTAACCTGTGTTAAGCTCTTTATTTAATTTCAATTAATTTTCACAACAACCCTGGGTCACCTCAAATATATCCCTTTTTATATGGAGGGGAAAAAAAGTAAAGCACAAAGGGTTTAAGTGTGCCAAAAGTATTTCCCATATACATGACTGAATATGTTCCATCAATATGAATATTTTGTTGAACACCTTGAAGAAGCCTCTGTCTTCATGGAAATCATGTCTTATTACATAGAAAGAAACATGGGTAGGAAGGAAGAAGTGAACATTGCATTCTGGAGGTCGATGGAGGACTCAGGGGAGAACCGGTACCATTGCCCTTGGCAGATTTGAGTTGTGAAATCAGTTGTGGTGCGAGCAGGCAAAATTAGACTCCAGAGAAGTCAGAGGAAAAGGAGGGGGGGCATTTTAAAGCATGAGTTAGATGAGTTCTATGATGGACGTTTGATCTCTGCCTTGTTTGATAACACCTAGTGCCTGTGGCTGGTCCTAGGGTTTAGTGTGGCCAGAAGGGGCCCTGAAAACTATGAGTAAATTTTTTCCTGGAAGAGAGGACCCAAGATGCTGAGAATAATTCACACATGTGAGGTAGGGATTTTGTTGTTGTTGCTGTTGTTGTTGTTGTTGTTGTTTGTTTGCCTTTGGAATAATCTACCTTGTCCTAAAGGTAGATTCCTCTGAAATTCACACCTTTGGGATTCTTGTCTGTATTTCACTTCTGGCATTTTTCTTTTTTTCCTTATTCTCTTTTCACGTGCCAAGAACTGCTTTGTAAATTAGAACTTGATAAGTTATTTTGCTAACTGGTGATGGCTCTAGTTACTTTTTGGCTAACTAGTCATGACTCCTAGATCCTTATTTAAAATTAAAAAAAAGAAAAAGAAAAAGAAAAGAAAAGGAAAAGACATCCCTGTTCTGTCTCAATGACTAGCCGATGGGCCCTACCAATATTTACCTACCCTTTTAAAATCATTGGACTGAAGAGCATCTGCTATTTTCTCTAGTTTTAGTCCTGACATTTATATTCTAGTGGAGAATGATTTCTAGGATAACTTTTGTGACTTATATCTCACATCTGCCTAATTTGTTCACATTAGTCAAGTAATCCAGTGCTTTTCAGTACCTGGCACATGTGCAATGTAAAGAGAGCCATTCCTTGGTTACCCAGAAAAAAATGAAAGACAGAAATGGCTTCAATTACCCAGCCCTGTCCATGTTCCCTTCTTTGATATGAGCATTAAGATCCTCAAGATCATAGGGTTATTCTGTTCGAGGTCATGTGGACCTGCAGTCGTTGACCCTGGAGCTCCTCAGATCTTCCCCTTTCTTGTCTCAGGGAGAGGCAGTCTTGTAGGTCTATACCACAGGACATGAACTTTACATGACAAATAGAAATGAAGCCACACACACACACAAAAAAAAAAAAAGAAATGAAGCCACAGAGTTCAGATTTTTTATGTTTTTCTCCTCCTCTCCTCCATTCCCACTTTCTATCCACCAAAGAAAACCTGCTCACACTGCTATCAGTTTAGAACTGGAATAGAGTCTCCTATTTTGCATTAGCTTAATTTCTTGCCAAGGTTCTAATACAGCAAGGGGATTTCATTATTGACTCTAATTACTACTTTGTCTTCCTAAGGTAGACCCAGTTATTCTACTGGCTGTATAGTTAAGTTTTGTTTCATGATAATATTTTAGCCAAATCTTACTCAAACATAGCACCTTGATTATATCAATGGAAATTTCTGCTTATCTTGAAGGTTAAAAATTCCTACTATTTGAGTGTTGATATTTTTCTTTTTTTCAGTATTCTCATCTTTAAAATGGGATTCAAAAGGGGACCTACTTCAAAAGGTTTTGGGGAGAATTCAGTAAGTTTATGTGTATAGATCACTTAGAAAAGTCTGGCACATGGTATATTTAGGTATTATTGTTGCTGTTGTTTCCTCATACCAATTCCCAAAGCTACAGATAAATGAAAAGGTCTTTAAGAAAATATCCTGAATAGTTACTGATATCTCCTTGATGCATTTCTGTATACCATTCGTTTTTGTAGTACAAATCTTGGACTCAGAAGAACCTGGGCTAGTGTCCCACCTCTGTTACTCACTAGGTGAGTGATCTTGGGTAGATTATTGTCTTCTCTGAACTTCAGGGGTTTTTTGTATTTAAAATGAATATATGTATCTGTAATTAACTGGATTGTGGGAAAGAGTGCATGAAGCACTGAGTGCATGTAGTAAGTTGTCACTATATGGTAGTTGTTATTACCCCACATAGATTCTTCAAGTAAAATTCAGTTATCCCTTGAATGTTTCAACTGTACAAGTCTAGGAAGGTCTAGTTAAATATACAAATCCCTAGGGCTACAATGGAGCAGGCTCAGTTGTTAAAGCAGACTTGAAATGATTTTTTTTTTCTTATCTAAATGGTAGTTGTTGCTTCCATGGTATACCCGCAGTGTTTATCACAACTTCAGGGATAACTCATTAACCCTCATAGAGTTGGACCCTCATAGATTCTAGACGTAAGCTTGGAGTGTCAACCAAAGAGATCAACTTGCTTTGATGTGGCATCTTTAAAAACCACATATTAACAAAGTAAAAGGGGTTTCCCTGTCTGTCTATATTGCCTCTCTTTCATTCGCACCCAGTCTCTCTCTCTCTCTCTCTCCCTCACACACACACACATACACACACACACACACACTTATGTACACTGTGCTTTTTCCACTGTGATTTTATAGAAGTAATTGGATTGCTTTGGATTCTTCTCTGCAAAATACATTAAGTTAAAATGTAGTTTAAAATGTAATTTAAAAAGAAGGGATTCATTTAAAGAAAGAGAAATATTAGTGATCTGCTGAGAATGACCTCTTTTGGAATAGAGATGGGAATGATCAATACTACTAGGAAATAGTTTCTTTCTGATTATGTTGTATAAATGTGAATGTATGAAAAATTATGTGAATCTTTGTTCATTGTAATAAGAACTGGTAATATTTTACAAACATTGGGAATAATAGTGACATTTTGCTCTCAATCATATTTAGAATAAAGCTAATTCCAATAAATGTATGTTTCAGAATTAGTCTACGGCATCACTCTAAAAGGCTTTTTGCTTCACTTGAGGGAGGCAGAATAAGTAGACCATTTACACATACATCATAGTACAGGGCACATATTAATTTAAAACCATTGCTTTGAATACTCAGAAAAAATAATACAAAAATTAATCTCTGTTAATATTTTCCCCTCTCTTTTGGCTTTAAGAAGATTCAGTGTTTCCTCATGATTTTTTTAAACCTCTAAGTTCATTTTTTTTTTAAATTTGGGATTAATTCCAAATGAAAATCCTCCTTCCCAGGTAAAAAGTGTGAACAATAGAGTAGAAAGCATAGACAAAAACTCAGGTCCTTAAATACCTTTGAATACCGTATATTCACAACTTACAATAGTTGAGTTAAACTCATTGTTATCCCAGGAAAATCGGAGCAAGACATGAATATGTTGAGATGTGGAGGAACAAACATGTTTTAACAAGGCAGAGAGGAGAAGGGTAGATGTGAGGGTTGTTGTTGTTGTTGTTGCTGTTATTGTTTGATGTTTATTACCCGAGGTATCTCTCATTCTGAGCAAATAATAGTTTAATATAAAGCAATTTAAGCATAAAGATTGTCACTTACCATGTCACATTGTCCCAAGTATATCTGTTTTTTAAACACAAAGAATGGGGAAAATACGATTCTAACTCTATAAAAACGTAGACTTTTATCATATAATTAGTGATCTGTTGATGATTTTAGAAATGCCTCTATATTCAGTTTTCTACACTTGTCAGACGCCAGTAAAACAAATGATTTTGAATAAGAAGTATACCTTGGGTGACATTTTACCATAATTGGTTATCATAAGATTTGCATATTAGCCTACTCATTATATCCTGCTCTGTTTGCTTATGCAAAATTTTCCCATTTCTCTATTCTTCAGGTACTTGAATTTTCAGACAGGAAAGCCATAAAAAACACAAAACATTGGGAGTAACTCTTGAGTGTGTTAAAAAGTTCAATTTTTGTCTTCTATGTATTTGACAGTTCATCATGGGGAAGCAAAGTTTAATTCCATAAATTTTTTTCATTTAAGCAAAGTGAATCAAAATGAAAGAATGATAAATTTTTCTTTGTTGACTAATCCAGTGGTTCTCAATATCAACAAGTTTGGCCCCTAGGGGACATCTGTCAATTCTGGATTTTTTTTTTTTTTTTTTTTTGTCACAACTGGCAGAGGGATTGGGCAATGATATTGGTATCAAATTGGTAGATGCCAGAGATGTGGCCCCCACACTGAAAAAAATTAATTGGTTCAAAATGTCAGTAGTGCCAAGTTTAAGAAACCTGATTTAGTCAAACCTTAGTTAATCTGCAAGAGGAAAGAAGGAGGAAATTAAATTAGATCCAGGAAAAAATGGCTAAAATCAGATCTGGGGACATTTTCAGATACATATAAAATGAAATCAATATATTGATTTCATTTTCTGTAGAATACATCCTGCTCCTTATTATCTGTAATGGAAATTTTAATTATCTTATTACATTTGAATTTCTTTAGATTCTTTACATCACAGATTCTTTAGATTAAGGTCTCCACATTAATCTCTTTCCTTCTTGAATTTCCTTATAGAAAAATGTATCATGCATTTCATATACCCCTCCAAAAAAGACTCAGAAAATGTTTCTGAATTAGTATTACTTATAGAGAAATGACAGTAAGTGACATTCTCAGAGTGTTCAAAGCATTAGACCTGTGGGAGGTAAAGAAAATAGATGTCTTAGTTTCTGCTCCTTGTTCTTAGCACAAAACTAAAAAACCTGTGGTTTCCTAAGTGGTAAGAACACTAGGGACATCTTTTGTTCTAATGAGATGACTCTGGGTGGGCTCCTGGTTGGTTCCTGGATGGAGCTGGTCACCAGAAATCTCAAGCCATGATTAGAAGCTTGGAATCTCTAGTCCCACTCCCCATTCTGCAGAGAATGGGGAGGGTTAGAAATGGAGTAAATAATTGATTGTTCCTATGTGAGAAAACCTCCAGAAAAATCCCAATAGTTTGCAGTTTGGAAAACTTCCAGGTAGATGAACACATCCACATACCAAGAAGGTGACTTAACCCCAAATTCCCAGGGACAGAAGCTCCTATTTTTGGGACCTCCAGACCTTACCCTGAGTATCTTTTAATCTGGTCATTCTGTCTATATTTTTTTCATATTGTGTAATAAACTGATAAATATAAGTGTTTCTCCAAGTTCTGTGAGCCTCTTTAGCAAATTAATAGAACCCAAAGAGGCAAGCATGGGAACTGGAATTTGTAGCCAAATCAGACAGAATTGTGGGTAACCTAGGAATCTAGTACTTTCGATTGGTATTTGATGTGGGAGGGAGTTTTATGGGACTGAGCTTTTAATTTGTGATGTCTGATGCTCTCTACCGGGTTTTTCCCCTAACAGCTAGTGAGCATGTGCTCTGAAGCCAGACAGACCTCAAACAAATATTGTTCTTGCCATTTGTAATTGTTTGACTTTGGGAAGCAATTTACCTTCTTCCAATCTATAAAATGGGACTAATAATATCCACTTTATAGGATCACATAAGTAATATAAAATGTATTATATATTGTTTAGAACATAAGCACCCAACAAATGAATTTTTAAATTTTACTGTACTTACATGTGTACTTATAATACACCCACCCCACCCCTCCCCATCCCATAGACATATTTACTCTTCCTTAAATAAGTATAGCCATAATTAGGCAGTTGCCAATGGACACTATAGGTTAAGTGTACTTATATACCTTCACTGTCCACTTGGGTCTTGAATGCTTCTTCCCTCTCAGTTCTAAGTCTAAGAGTAGCTTCCTCTTTGCTAAAGTGACACAGATCCTCACTTCAAAACACCATCAAATTGTACCTTCTTCTTTCTCAAACACTTTTCTAGTATGAATCAGTAAAATTCTCTGATGTGTTTTAGAAGCATTTTGACTGATAAATGTACATAAACTCAGATTGGGAATAAATTACCCCCAAATGGGAAATGAATGGTATTTCCATTAAGATATTAGAGACATTGCTCTTTCAAATACAGTTTCCAGAAAAAAATGTTTACAACCTAAAATGTGTTTCAGCGTTAACAGATCAAATTAGTACCTTCTTTCTATTTTTTTTCAGTTTAAATAAGTAAGATTTCCTGAATGTAACATACATAATAAAAATCATGCATACATACATAATAAAGTATACATGAACATACATAATAAAAATCAGAAAAAATGAAATGTATGAGAAGAACATATGTTAATTATAAATAAAAATGACCCAGAGAAATGGAAATGTGTGTGTTTGCATTGTAGTTGTATTCATACAACGTAAATGGGATAATTAAGAAATCAACTTTAAATAACTTGACCACTTAATTACATTGTGTGGATATTGTGAGAGTTTCTTTGGTTTAAAATGTTTAGAGTATTAATTAAATTAAATGTATAGAAAACAAAGCCAAAAATAGCAATTAGTCAATAATACTTAGAAATTCTCAATTGAATAAGAGTTCATCATATTATCACTCACAAATTATTTTTTCATATAAGAAGAGTTTTTGATCATCATATTTTAAACTATTTGCAAATTCTTAATCCAGGGTATACATACTAGCACAGAGATTTTTTTATGATACTCATGAAACAGAATGACACTTGAAATTTTACCAGTTGGTACCACGTGTACCCCAACCAATGAAAGATTGGTACAGAATGTGGCTGGTACAAAGAATGGTGCGGAATGGACAGGGTTGGAAATCCGGTAAAACCACATTAGTGCATGCTGGTCGCACATCAGCCCTGTTAATGTATTTAAAAAAAAAATAGGGGCACTAATATATGTATTCGTATTTTGTCTAGACTATCATTCTCAAACATATTAGGAATGTAATAAAGTTAATTTCTGTTGATACATGTCAGAAGAAAAAAGTTAAATGTCAAAGTAGTGAAGTTTATTGTATGTAGGAATGTAGTAAAATTTCAGAGCTTAACCAACACATTCCTTCTTATCTAATTATCATTATTCTGTTTTAATTGGAAGTTACACAAATGTCAGACATTAAATCTAAGACAAATGTCAAATGGAATCCCACACCTGTACAGTAACATCCCAGGCATCTACATGTATTTTTGCTGATCATTAGCAATTAGTAGCATTTCTCTATCCATATAATTGTTCTACTGATCTTTCCCAGGTGATTTTTCAGTACCCTCAATGCACTGGCTTGGAGATAAAATGCTATTGGCTTTTCATCTTGCAACTGTTACATTAGGGTTTAGCCTGACTGAGCTCATTAAAAATCGCTGTTGCACACTTGGGCTGTGTTTACCCATGTGAGTAAAGTGGAGCACAGGGCAGCCACTCATAATTCAGGCCCAAGACACTCTTTTGACTGAAATATTTGAATAGTTGAGACTAAGTGTTTTCTCTGCTTGAATTACAAGGATTACTTTTGTTCTCCACTTCAGTATAAGTGAAGCAGTCTGAGCCCGTTTGATCATGTTGAATGATCTATCCGAGCAGGAATCATTTCCTAGGACTGTCATAAAAGAAGGAAATCAGGTAATTCATTTCTTAGTTCTTAGCACATCACTGTACTGAATCCCCCATGACCATCAGTCAGATAAGGAAAAGGTGTCTTACTTGGGTTCAATACTTCACCCTATTAGGATGACAGAGGGGAGCCTGGAATTCTAACCTAAGGCCTCCTGATACCAGAGCCCATGCTCCCATGAAGACCTTACATTGCTTTTAGGGCCAATGGTAAGGAAGCAAGAAAGTTGACATGGCTTAAGATCATAAGATTCCATGGCTCCACTGGTCAATGATTGCAGCAAAAGCATGTTTTCCAGTTATAGTGTGATCTAAGCACAGAACCCAGAACAGAGCTTTTACCACCATCTTCAGGAACAGAATCGGCCTGAAAATGTCATAATCAGTTACTTGTAATTAGTGCAATGTGTCACAGCAATATAATGAAGTGCCCAACAGAGACAGATGTCTAGAACAAGATGCAAACGTTTTCAATAAATAGCACCCATAATTAAATTATTAGACAAAATCAATGATATAAAAATGTCTTTGAAACATAACTGCATTACCTTCTATTTGCATTCTACATGGACTTCCTAGCCAACAGCCATATTCACGCATGCCCCTCTCACTGTGGCTTATACTTGCCAACACCTCTCAAATAGATGCTTTGGGGTTATAACTATTTTGGCACCAGCAAAATGTAATAGCAATGTGTATATTTAAGTGGTAAAATATTAAACTAGTTTTTTTTTTCCCTTTTCTCAAGACTTTTATACTTGCTGGAGATTAGGTGATTTTTCACCTCATTATCAAGTGTGTGTATGTACTTTTGTGTATGTGTATTATTCTCCTAGTATAGATTTTAATAATGATAGTTGACCTCAGTAAAGCCCCTGTTAAATGCCAGGCACTGAGTCTAAACACCTAGGATATAATAACCATGTATTCCCCCGTACAACTCTATGAGGTATTAATATCTACATTTTACAGCCAAGGAAATGAAGCTAGAGTATAAGTAACATGCCCAAGGTCCCTCACCTAGGAAATGGCAGAACCAGGCCTGGAACTCAGATAATCTTGCTGCATGTATATCAATTAAGAATTTTATGTGGGGGGTGCCTGGGTGGCTCAGTGGGTTAAGCCTCTGCCTTCGGCTCGGGTCATGATCCCAGGGTCCTGGGATCAAGCCCCACATGGGGCTCTCTGCTCCGCGGGGAGCCTGCTTCCTTCCTCTCTCTCTGCCTGCCTCTCTGCCTACTTGTGATCTCTCCTGTTGTTAAATAAATAAATAAAATCTTTTTTTTTAAAAGAACTTTATGTGGTGTTATTAAAATGTAATTAGAGAAACTTACATTTATCCTTTGAGCTTAGTCTTCATTGTCCACTTCTTATGGAATTTTAGTTTCCAAATGAGCTTTAGGGAGAAGGAAAAGACAAGAGTTAATTTTGTCTAATTTCAGTTACAAGTGGTTTTTTTTAACTTCTGAAAAATATGAAAGAATCCAAGTTATATCATTTATTAAAATGAAATGACTTTTAATAAACATTTGATCATAATGGTATTAATATTTATGTTTATTTATTTATTTATTTATTTATTTATTTATTTTTATTTTTTCAGCATAACAATATTCATTGTTTTTGCACAACACCCAGTGCTCCATGCAAAACGTGCCCTCCCTATTACCCACCACCTGTTCCCCCAACCTCCCACCCCTGATATTTATGTATTTTAAGGAATATATTTAAAGAAGTTTACATATAGCATCTAAATTCAGTTCATTAGATGATGCAAAAAAAAATTGAAAAAAAAATTGGTAAATTGCAGTCTTAGACTGTGTTAACCATGCACGATAGACCACCTATACCCTACCCCAGACCTTCCATGAAGGTATTTGTCTGGCAGCAGAAAGATAGTTTCAGTCAGTCACTTAGTAAATCTGTGGTAAAGTTAAAAATAATTTCTAGCACTTAATGATGGTTTTCAAATTTTCAGATATCCATAGATCAGTTACCAAAAATAAGTTGTTCTTTTTTTTGTTTTTTTTTTGTTTGTTTGTTTTTGTTTTGTTTTATATTGTTTGTTGTTTGTTTTCTAAAGTGCGGACTCCAGCAACCCTAAGTCCTTAAGCCATTAATTTGGAAATGCTGTGGTTGTAATTACCTGTTTCATATCTGAATGTGGCCTCTATTTCCAAAAACTCAGGGAAGTCATACAGCAATTCAGTAATGTGGCAGGATACAAAAATCAATGCACAGAAATCAGTTGCTTTCTTATACACTAACTACGAAAATACAGAAAGGGAAATTAGAAAATCAATTCCATTTACTATAGCACTAATAACCATAAGATACCTGGGAATAAAACAAACTAGAGGTAAAGGATCTGTACTCGAGGAACTACAAAACACTTATGAAAGAAATTGAAGAAGTCACAAAAAGATGGAAGAGAATTCCATGCTCATGTTCAGAAGAATAAACATTGTTAAAATGTCTATACTGCCTAGAGAAATCTATACTTTCAATGCCATCCTGATCAAAATTCTACCAGCATTTTTCAAAGAACTTGAACAAATAATCCTAAAATTTGTATGGAACCAGAAGAGACACCACACTGATAAGAAAATGTTGAAAAAGAAAAACAAACCTGGCGGCATCATGTTGCCTGATTTCAAGCTTTACTACAAAGCTGTGATCATCAAGACAGCATGGTACTCACACAAAAACAGAAACATAGACCAGTGTAACAGAGTAGAGAGCCCAGATATGGACCCTCAACTCTATGGTCAAATAATCTTTGACAAAGCAGGAAAAAATATCCAATGGAAAAAAGACAGTGTCTTCGATAAAAGGTGCTGGGAAAATTGGACAGGTATGTGTAGAAGAATAAAACTCGCCATTCTCTTATACCATACACAAAGATAAATTCGAAATGGATAAAAGACTTCAACGTGAGGCAGGAATCTATTAAAATCTTAGAGGAGAACATAGGTAGTAACCTCTTCGACATCCGCCACAGCAACTTCTTTAAAGATATGTCTCCGAAGACAAAGGAAACAAAAGTGAAAATGAACTCTTGGGACTTCATCAAGATCAAAATCTTCTTCATGACGAAGGAAACAGTCAACAAAACAAAGAGGCAACCCATGGAATGGGAGATGATATTTTCAAATGACACTACAGCCAAAGGTCTGATATTCAAGATCTATAAAGAATTCCTCAAACTCAACACACACAAAATAGATAAGAACGTCAAACAATGGGCAGAAGACATGAACAGACACTTCTCCAAAGAAGACATACAAATGACTAAAAGACACATGAAAAAATGTCCATCATCATTAGTTATCAGGGAGACTGAAATCAAAACCACATTGAGATTCCACCTTACACCAGTTAGAATGACCAAAAATAACAAGAGAGTAAACAGCATGTGTTGGAGAGGATGTGAAGAAAGGGAACCCTCTTACACTGTTGGTGGGAATGCAAGTTGGTGTAGCCAACTTTGGATCCAACTTTGCCTCCATCAGAAAGGATGAATACCCAGCTTTTGTATCAACATGGATGGGATTGTAAGAGACTATGCAGAGTGAAATAAGTCAAGCAGAGAGAATCAAGTATATGGTTTCACTTACTTGTGGAGCATAAGAAATAACATGGAGGACATTGGGATATGGAGCAGAGAAGTGAGTTGGGGGAAATTGGAGGGGGAGACAAACCATGAGCGATTGTGGACTCTGAAAAACAAACTGAGGATTTTGGAGGAAAGGGGTGGGGAGTTGGGTGAGCCTCGTGGTGGGTATTATGGAGGGCATATATTGCATGGAGCACTGGGTGTGGTGCGTAAACAATGAATGCTGGAACACTGAAAAGAAATAAAATGAAGACAGACGAACAACAACCAAGCTCAGGGAAGTGCTATTGTGTCCAGTAATTCAGGAAAAGATGGGAGATTGTGGTTTGTGCCTCTGCTCTTCTGTCTTGGGGATTTCTGATGGATCCGATATCATTTCCTGATGAAATTCAGCATCATATGGGCCAGATCTGCAGGCCACTATTACTATTCAACTAGAATTGGGAAGTGACTTGGGCCCTACTTCTCATTCCTTTATATTACAAAATAGAAATAATATAGTTAGACAATGGCAAAGAAAAAAAAAAGTCTAGGCTTTAATAATACCAGCAAATGAGTAATAATGTGAAGCTGTAAGGCTCTTAGCATTTCACTTTTTGAAAAGCTGTAAGTCCAGGTTTCTCATGGGAACTCAGCCATATATTTGTCCCTGGGTAGGATAGCTGTGCAATTAAATTTGATCATATATGAACATTTGCAAATGCCTGCTTTGAATTAGGATTTTCTGTTTGCTCATCTTAGATTGCAAATTGCAAGTCTCTTGAAGGCAGATACCACGTTCTTCATAATTGTCCTCTTTTACATGTTATTATATATAATTAATGATTAAAATAATTGAATAATGGGTTCTCTAATCATTAACATATTCCTTGATCAGTTTTAAAGTGTTTTATTTTCTATAAAGTTCTTTGCTAAGATCTGAATAAATATGTGTGCACATCTGGCTTACAAATGAGCTATCATCAATAGCAACTAAAACCCCCTGAGCCTGACCTTCCCCACTAATGACATCTACAGCAGATGCCCAACTTTGCATATAAATTTAATCTATTACCAGACAGTCCCATTTTCAGTCTTTAGATAATCCAATCTAGTTTAATGTCAAAATTTCAGTCTCTCATCTCCCCCTCCCCCCCGCCATGGCTTGATGGTAATTTCTATTTTTAATGGTTTAGCTAGTCAAGAAATCTATTACAGAAGAAGTTTGATAATCACGTTAATAACTGACATGTAATACGGTGATGATTGATCGATTTAGCTAAAATATATTGAAACATGCTATATATAACCTAATATTTCATATTTTATTTTCAATATGCTACTACCATTGCTCTTACTTTTCTTGGCTCTTTTTGGTTTAATTTTTTCAAAAAATGTATTCTAGAGAAGAAGCCTCGTTTACTAGCTCTAACAATTCAGCATATATGTTCCATATTTCTCTAACTGCAATAACACCAGAGTCATACCTCAAAATTATTACTTATATCTTTAGTTTGTCTCTAAAGAATTTCTGAGAATCAGATATCTGGAGCAGATGGAATATGAAGAAGAACTCTTTCGTGACTGAGTTTGTTTTGTAAGCTTATGACTTTCTTTTTCTTCTTTCCCTTCTTTTTTTTTTTTTCTAATTTAAGTTAATTTGGGAGGTTATTCTTCCCAGCCATTGAAACTATGATGAGAAGAAATGAGGAAACAACTCATTATGGTCATTATTGTAAAATTTGAGTTGGGTCTCCTTTCTATTTCCATGCATTGTTCTTCCAAATCTCTTTTCTTGACATGATTACGTATTCTTTCAAAAGTCTCAAAATATCACAGTTCTTTCTGGGAGAAAAAGAAAATCCTTGTAGGGAAAAAATGAAGGAAAACTGGTTAGTTTTCCCGCATTTTTTAGGTCGGTACCCTCATAGTTCCAGGTATCCATTGATATTTTGCAATAAAGGAAGCCCTGCCTTACAGAATGGTCATGAATCACCAGACTCACTTCAGGTTTAAATTCTTCATTCTTCCTCAGCTCAATCCTCAACCCTTACCCAGGCCCCCTATCCTTACAGCTCAGGGCTCACCCAGATTAAGAAAAACAGTGGAGAAGGGAATTGCTTTCTTCTTTCTTCCTTCTCTCCTGTCTCACCCGACTGAGCATTTTCTTGGTCCAACAAGGGTGATCTTTTGTACTGGGTGTTGCTGTAACCTGGAAATGTGATATTTGGAGTGGCCAATTCCCAAATGTTAGTGTTTTCTTCTACAGAAACTTTGATTCACAGTTTTTGTTTCTGTTTGTGCTTTTGTGTTTTTTTGTTTTTTTGTTTGTTTTTGTTTTTCAGGGATCAGCTGAACTTTTCTTCTTTGGAGGGCTTCTCAGTGCTGCTCAGCTAAGTGACATAGTCCTTTGCTGTATAGGACTTCATCAGCCTTTTCTCTAACTATATGTATCACACAGACTCCTTATACTGAGGACAGTCTTGTTGACTGGGTCTTTTCAAGATTACTCACTTGTGCCTATCTTCCTTGGTTTCTATAGTATCCTAGGAAATTGTACCCTTTTTTTACCTGTTCAGTCGGCTTTCGCCACCAACCACCTGTCATCACTGGTAAATATCACGATCTTCCCTCCCTTTGCTTTTGGCAGTCCTGTGTCAATCACTGGTTTCTGTGATGGCCCAAATCTTGAAGTTCTCCTCCTGTGACTCCAAGTGGGAAGTGGAGGAGTCTTTCTTTTCTTACCACAGAAGAGTATGGAGATTCATGCAGCTCTCTGTTGATTTTCTTCACTCTCAGTCCTCTTTGTCCTGATAAATCTGATCTTCTTTCCATAAGTGAAAGGGCATAAGACACTATGGTGACAAATTAGTTTGGGGTCTTTTTTTTTTTTTTTTTTTTAAAGATTTTATTTATTTATTTGACAGACAGAGGTCACAAGTAGGCAGAGAGGCAGGCAGAGAGACAGGAGGAAGCAGGCTCCCCGCTGAGCAGAGAGCCCGATGCGGGGCTCGATCCCAGAACCCTGAGATCATGACCTGAGCTGAAGGCAGAGGCTTAACCCACTGAGCCACCCAGGTGCCCCAGTTTGGGGTCTTTCTTAACATCATAGGGCCATGGGCATTGTTTGTTTGTTTGTTTTTCTTCTTGAAAATGCAGGCATTTGAAATTGTCTTTGGTTTTGAGACCTGAGCTAAAATGTCAAATCAAGAAAAAGACCTGTTTGGCATCCTGTCATATGAGCAATAAAAGGAAGCCCAAAGAAGTGTAAAAATGTTAATGTTAATGAGTGTGTTCTAGATCAGCACTACATTTCTGGTTCCAGAAATGAATCTGCAAATCATAGTCGAATCCTCATTCAAGTGTATAAAGAATTGGGTAAGTATTTTTAAAAAAAGATAAGAAGTATGATTGGAAAATGAGAGACAACAAATATTTGATCCATATTAATTTTCTCGATCAAACCTGTAACACCCATGGGTTTGCATTCACTTTATCCAGTCACACAAAGATGAAAGCATTAGTCTAAGATAGCTAAATAAGTTGCCAAAATCTAAAGAAATTTCTTTGGTAAGTAATCTAAAATCTAAATTAAAAATCTTCTTTGTAACTTTATTCTACGCTAATATAGGTAGAATTCTAATCTGAATGAGCCTTGCCTAACAATTCCATGCAACCTGATCATAATATTAATATGTTACTTGTGGGAGCTGTAGTTAATTGTATGAAACATAATCGTCTTTAATAATAAGGCATCGATGATGGAGTAGCACAGTATTTGCTGTGTGACTGAGATTGATGGCTAGTGTGCCTCACAATGTGAGCCAACTAGGAAGGTTAGGCTGCAAAGAGAGAACAGGGACTTTAGTTTTGGGTGACATAATATCAGAAGTATTCCAAAATAGTGACTTAGAATTTTGAGAATTTAAATGTAAAGTATTTTTCTGAGAAATAAACACAACAACTTAGATATTTAAATGTTGAAGAATACTTTTGTCATTACTGCATATGGATATAATGTGCATATTACTATAGGTTTATATAATGTTGGTTCAGTTTTATTATGGGGAAATTTTATATGTATATATAAATTATACATATATAACTTTTAATTATGGAACATTTAAGCATATACACACTAAACAGAAGAGTATAACAAACCGTTATTACTCATGACCCTGCTATAATAAATTACCAAAATTCTGACAATTTTGTTTCATCTATACACCCCTCCTACTCACTTGATTGCTTTTTAGGTAAAATGTATATACTTTGAAATCCTATGTACCTAAAAATGATACATTGATATAACCCATGCCCTGAATTATGAATGTTTTTATGAAGATATTTTTGGTATAAATAGTAGTTAATAAGCTTTACACTAGCTTACAATTCCATTTCAGCTTCTGCAGATAAATCAAGAAACTTATTTGACGTCTGGACAATAAATTTAATAAAACTTATTGTTTGCAGGCAATTTTGAATGTTGACTGAGACTGTCAGAAGTAACAAATAATCTTCTTTATATAGCTCAGTGCTGAGTAGGCTTAAACAGCCTCTGCCTCTAGAATGCAATGTAATTAGAAGACATGATTACAACTGATTATAATCAATCAGCATAGTCTTAAGTGTAATTTATATTGCCGCAGCTGTGGTTAGATTAAATCATCACATAAGATACAATTTCTACTAGATATGTGAAATTATTTGAACAAAACCAAATACAGTAAACTCATAATACCATAAATGCATAGTAAATTTTGCCAATTGCATAATACTTCTACTTATCATAAAATAAGTTTCCCCCCTACAGAGTTTAGTCTTCATTTGAAAGACAAAGCTGTTGTTTCACCAAGTTCGGCAGATGTGACTTTTGGCTGTTGGTTCTGCCTGTGCTGATGTTTTATGTGTAATATCTAGTGTGATCACTATTATATTTGAAAAGAATACTCTGCCAAACTTATGTAGTTCTTTCTTATCCCAGTTAAAGAGGAGACAGAAGAAGGCTTCTAACTTTCATTTTCAATTTCTACAATGAGGCCATTTCAATCTTGGCCTTAAAGTTGAAACTCTGATTCACCAAATGTGTAGTGCTGGCGATTCGAACTGGTGTATAAGGTATAGTCCTTGCTTTCAACACACTACAGGCGGAACTTTTAAAAAACAAAGAAAATAAAGTTAGCAGAAACATACTCATAAGTACAGGGAACAAACTGATGGCTGCCAGAAAGGAAAAGGAGGGAGTGCAGGATGGGCAAAATGGGTGAAGAGGAGTGGAGGGCACAGGCTTCCGATTCTGGGATGGTAAGTCATGAGAAGAAAAGGTAAGGCATTGGGAATGTCGTCAATGGTATGGTAACAGCGCTGTAAGGGGATGGATGGCCGCTACACTTGTGGTGAACACAGCACAATATACAGACTTGTAATAGCACTATGTTGTACACCTGAAACTAATGGAACATTGTGTGTCGACTATACTTCAATTTAAAAACCAGAATATTCATGAAACATTTCAAACCCACAACAATTAAAAAAAATGAAAGTAGCTTCTACAGTACTACAGAGAGCAGGGTAAAACAGGGGCCCATTTTGTCACTTACATTTGACATTTACTTATAAAGTTGATTTCTCTCAGGCTCAATCACCTCATGAAGGAAAGAGGGGAAATACTTGTCATTTTCCTAGTTTATGGCTGCTGTGAGGGTCAATGATATAATTAATCAAAAAGTTCTTTGAAATCAACTAAAAAGTAGTAATGTCATTCTTAAATAATCTATTGTTTTGTTATAACTTTTCATTTTGTTCCTTGAGCCAAATGTTGTAAAAATAACAATATATTAAAATCTCGAAAAATTTTTCTCTCTGTAATTTCTCTTCTGATAGTAATGTAATTAACATTACCCTGTCCACTTTTTAATCACTCTGTGGGAAGCCTTTTATGTATATAGTAATTTAATCAAATAACCTGAAAGTGTGAAGAGTAAGTCTGGCAGCCCATAGATGCAGCTGCTTGGCTAGAATACAAGTTCACTACCAAATAAAAAATACATTTTAATGACTTAGAATCTGAAAAAAAAATTCAGGTTTCAGAGTTAAAATTCTGCAGTATTTTGTGTAGACTCACAAAGCGTTTTTAAATTCAAAATACATACTTAGTCATTTTTTTCTTTTAAAATTTTGTCACGGAAAAATTAACTTTGCCTTTCAAAAGATGTAAGAGGCTCTGTATAGAATATTTATAGCAGCCAGATCTCCCTTCAGCATTAATAGTTTCTAATGCATATTTAAGTTGTTTATGTTTTTTAATGTTTTAAAAGGAACATTTTTTTCCCTAGAGTAATAAAGCATCAACCTTCTCTGAACATAAAAACTTAGCCTTTAAAAAGAATAGCGATATTGATTTGGGGTACTGATTACATTTTAAAAAGCAGAAAAATAAGTTTCACTATGCTGCAACACAGGGATTCTTATTTAAAATCAAACTCATAAACTATTGATATACCCCCAGGTAAACACTAAGTTTATATAGAATGAAGAAGATTGGTAAGAGCAAAGCATAGATAGTAAATACAGAATCTACAGAGGCCATCTGTCAGGAGATATTAAAAAATTACCTGCATTTTTATAAATATTTGATCTGTGCCTATTTCTTAGAACTATTATGCTTTCAAATAAAGAATACAAAATAATTCCACTCAAAGTCTAGATTATTTTGTAAAAGTAGAAGTACTTTTTTAAAAAAATATTTTTCATAAATTTCTTGGCAAATCTTTTCCTTTGAAATGTGAGAGTGTACAAATGCTGGCCCCTGCTCTTTCTTACTGGGGATAGGTAGCTTAGAGAAGCCACAGTGTGAAGCAGGAGGTGAAGGCAATAGTGGCAGTGTCTGCCCTCAGCGGCAGTGGGGCCAATGTTTTCTCCAGGTAGATATTACATCACCAGCAAGTCTGGAGAGAAAAGAGGCGAATGTGCAACTGCAAACACAAGTGGAAATAGGTGTTTCAATTCAAAGCCAGTGTGTGGGTTCTTCTCTCCCCCATCACTGTCAGACCCTCATCCCCACTAAGCCCTGACTGTCTTAGGGAAGGTTATGTGGGGCAGGGTAGAACCTGAAAGAGTAAGCACTTTCTCAATAGGTTGAGTCGTCCAAAAAGACAAGTTAAACTACAGAGAAAAAGCAAGACACCATATAGTTGTTAAATTTCTGTTCCCCATCACCTGGGCAACACAAGAGGAAGTTGAGATCAGTTATAGAAAATAATGAAACAGTATTTTTATACTTTCTTGACCACTCATTTTATACTTTCCTGAAATACTGTTATGTTCTGCTAACATGTTTATTTTTCCACTTCCGGAACAATGACTCTACATTATTACCTCTTTTCTCTGATTTCCTTACTCCATCCTTTCCCTACCTTACTTCTCTGATTCTTTCTCTCTCAGTTATCACTCTCTCATCCCATTCTGCCTTCTGTCACCTGACTTGTTGGCTTTACCATTATTTAGTGTTGCCAGATTTAGCCAGTAAAAATACCAGAGGCTAGTTAAATTTGCATTTTATATAAAATAAGAAATAACGTTTTGTATAAGTATGTACTGTTCTAAATATTGCATAGGGCATACTTATAATAACATTTTTTCATTGTTTATCTGCAGTTCATAGTTAACTTGGTGCCTCGTACTTTATCTGGACTATTTATACTATTTCCTGTTTATGCAATTTGAGGGGTTTTCTTCCTTGAATTATCCAAGCAAGTAAACATTCTCCTTTCTGGAACACACATTGTTTTACTTTCTTTTTAAGTTATCCTGATAAGAAAATAAAAAGTCTTCAAATATGCCAGCCTCTGGATTCAAACACACAAGCTGGGAATTTCTTCAATGCCTGTGAAATTAAGATTCACACTTTGATTTCCTATACAAAAGCTAGGTCAGTAGGCCTCCCTGTGGCTATTTTGCAAACATAATACTAACTCAACTCCAATTAAGATAAAGAGAATTCTTTTGATATAAATTCAGGCTAGATTTTAAAAGACTCAAAATCCATGATATGCTTCAATACTCTTACTTGAGGTGAACATTAAAGTCTTTCTGTCTCATGGCAACCCCAATGCCCATTCCATTTCACTTCTGGCTAATTATCATACTTGACATCAAACCCCAAGCTAAGTTAATGATACAGTGTTTTGGTTATCTATTCCTGCACGGTAAACTACCCTAAATTTTAGCAGTTTAAAAACCGAGTATTTTATTTGCATAAAATACTACAATCTAGATTTTAGATTCTATAATCTCGAAGAGCTAGATTTACCTAAGAGGCTGTTTTGCTGACCAGCTTGTTGGCGGTTTATTGAAGGAATGTATTCAGGTAGTGGGTTGGTTAGAGACTGGGCTTAGTTAGGACCCTGGAAGAGTTGGGCTTCTATCTTTCTCTCCACATGGTTATGGACCTCCCCTGCTTTGTAGGACCCCATACATGCCTGCTCCATGTGTTCTTCCCAGTAGAACAGCGAGCCTTCCTGGTTTATCAGGGTTCTCAAGCACATAGAGCTGGAAGCTACCAGGCCTTCGTAAAGCAAAAGACAGGAACTTTCACTTAGCTCAGGGTCTCCTACACCACTTTCTGTTGGTTAAAGCAAATCACAGCCTCAGACCAAATCAAAGGGAGTTCATAGAGGTGTGGTTTATTTGGGATTGCCAGTACAACAGACAACTGCCTATAGCTAAGTGTTGGTCAAGAGATAGTGTATTAAATATACATATGTTAATTTAATCAATTTTAATTATTTCAGTTAATAAAGTAGCTTATATTATTTTTCATTTATTTATTTCTTAGATATCTAAGAATGAGGGAAAGATGGAGAACCTTCAGTATCTAGCACACAGAAGTTATTTTAATGTGGGTAGAACTCTAGATTATCACTGAATTTTTTGGAGACTAGTTTATTTTTTATTGTGGTATAAATGACATACATGAAATCACACAAAGTTATACAAATTCATGAATTTTTACATTCGTGTACTACTGTGTAAACACTATCCATTTCATTCCAGAGGCTTTTCTCTGCCTTCCCTTTCAACTTCCCCTAAGAATAGCCACTATTCCTAAAAAAAAAAAAAAAAAAAAAAAAAAAGAATAGCCACTATTACGATTTTTGTCACCATAGATCAATGATTAACATGTTTTTGCCTATGATATAGTTTATTTTGATAATTGTCCATGAGTACTTAAAAAGAACGTGCATTTATACAGGCCTATCAGCTAAAGTTAGTGAGTTGTGTTTATCAATATCCTTATTTATCAATATCCTTATTAATTATTTTTTCTTTTTATCAATTTTATCAATTTATCAATATCCTTGTTATTTTTTCTTTTCATTCTACATGATATTTAGATAAGTACATTAAAATGTCTAATAATGTTTGTGTATCCATCTGTCCCCATCAACTTTTACTTTGTAAATGTTCAAGCTATGTTATTAGGTAAATACATGTGGTTTTGAGGGGCTTTAGCTGCTTCTTCACTGAATGCTTTATTCACACTTCTAGGTGAGAACTACAACATAAGGTAAAGTGATCTAGAGAGAACAATTGTGTGTTGGCACAATAAACACAGTGATCACCTGGAATATTTCATGCTATAAAATGATAATCGTGGATCTTTCTCTATTTAGTTAAAGTGAATATAAAGTGACAAATACCAAACATAGTCCCTAAAATTCCAAAACTAAATAAATTGTATTGCATTTGTTTTATTTGGGATGATGTTTATTTGTACACCTGTGGCTAAACTTATGCACTGATCAAAGATGTTCTGTGCCATCTTTCCCAAATGAGTACATAGTAGCCATTTCCAGCTTATTTTTAAAGGTCATTTTAAACATCCATCAGGAGGGCACCTGTGTGGCTCAGAGAGTTAAAGTCTCTGCCTTCTGCTCAGGTCATGATCCCAGGATCTTGGTATCGAGCCCCGCATAGGGCTCTCTGCTCCGCGGGGAGCCTGCTTCCTCCTCTCTCTCTGCCTGCTTCGCTGCCTACTTGTGATCTCTGTCTGTCAAATAAATAAATAAAATCTTAAAAAAAAATAAATAAACCTCCCTCAGGTTCCCCACAAGAACAGATGACGCAAGTCCTCTACAGCATTCAGTTCAACTGGAATATATGCTCTTTTCAAGTAGAGAAGTTGTGTCCAATAGTGTTAGTGTGGTTTGCCTGTTGACTTTTCTGTAAATATTCTGACCATAATGCTAATCAATCACCCCACCTGATTATCCTCTTTTTTTTTTCCCTAAAGATTTATTTATTTTAGAAAGGGGGAGGGGCAGAGGGTAAGGGGAAGACAGAATCCCAGCAGACTTCCTGCTGAAAAGGGAGCCAAAGGTGCCTCTCAATCTCACAACCCTGAGGTCGTGACCTGAGTAGATATCAAGAGTAGGAGGGCTTAACGAACTGAGCCACCCAGGAGCCCCAGTTATCCTCTTTAAAAGAATAACACACACCCTATTGGAAGGACTTGAGCTTTCTTCTTGCCATTCATCTCAGCAAATGTTTTTGGATGTTAATCCTTTTAGACATAAAACAACTACTGCTTTCAATAAAAAATTATGATTGACATTTTTGATTCTTCTTCCCCATCTTCATTTCTGTTCTTCCAAGATTTTTCTGTAAAGTACTTCGCCAGAGATGTTGAATGAGACTATTTGGGAGATGTCAGATAATTTTCTAAGAAGCTCTTAATTTTCTAAGAGCTTATGATCTCCAGGATTAAGGAGATGCTTGGATACATTTTGACAGAACCACTCATAAAATAATTTTGTCAATTCTTATTTGCTTAATTTTGGAAGGTAGAGATATATAGATATAGATATAGATACTTGTATACACATACATACCATGTGTAATGTTGTTAATGCAATATCATCAAACAATTTATGTGGATTCATATAACATATGTGCGTGTGTGTATATGTATATGTATATCTGTATATACATATGTATATAAATGTAATTTCCATCAAGTCACATAGGACATATTTTCTTAGAAGTACTCGGTAAAATTACATAATATGATACAGTTAGTTACAAAGAACATATTTTGCTCGTGTCTCTTGATAATTACAATTTACTCTTTTTGAGAGAATCAAAAATATGATGAACACACAGCAAATCTTAAATGCTAAATTCTACACATGTATTTTAAATAAGTATATATTCCATGATTTAAGGTATAGTAATTTAGTGATTATTTTGATACATTTTACTTATAAATTTTATTCAAGAAAGAAATGGGAGTTAGGCCGTGTGAAGTCAGATTATAGATCTGCCATTATTCACCTAAACATTGAACTAGCCAACTCACCTGCCGAGCATACGATTATCACTTATACTCCACTGCCATAAGTATCTGGAAAATGGAAGGACTAGATCTAGCTGATATTTTTGTAATCATAATAATAAACATTTATCAGGGCAACCACTGAGAACTAAAATGCTAATAAGCAAGATATAAAGAAGTGAAAATGTATTTGACAAGGAGAATATGTTGTGTTTTATTTATTTAATTTTTTTTGCAAAATTTTAAAGGAGAAAAGTTCCAAAGAGCAAAACATTAAAGAAAAAAAAAGAAGTGTAAATTCCACATATTTAAACATAGTTTAGTTTCCAAGTTGTTGAATAAGAACAACAAATTGGTCCTCTAGTGAGAGAATCATAGATTATTAAAATGTACTTACATGGATGCTCAGCATGACCGTTGCAATCACGAATTGGGTTAATTAACTGGTTCTAAGCAACTTCTTAAAGGTTAAGTGTAAGGAAAAGGTAACTAGTAATTTAAAATTCACTTGCTCATTTATTCCTTTCTAGTTCTGTGAAATGAAATGACATACAGATGGAGAAAAAAACTGGCCACTGAGAAAGGAAAGGGAATTCTTTCTTCTCTCTCCTCCCTGACCGACTACAAATATCTAGATTCTGCCTGGCATTGGGAGAAAGATATTTCTTAAGGAAGTGTAAGTATTATGGAGAAGTTAGTTGATCCTGACAATACAGTGAGGACACGGGCATCGTGCACTGAAGGATAACAGGGAGCCTGTTCAAGTTCTGCCTAGGTCCGGAATTCAGTTTTCTGTGAGGACTGAGGAATATTTCTGACTGCTCTAAGGAGAGAAAAATGAATTCAATATAGGTACCTTAAGTCTCCTTGACTAACAGCCTGTTCTCGTGTGTACATGTATTTATGTATTTGTTTAAATAGGTAGATTTTATATACAAAAAAAACAACATGCATGATACTATTATTTCAAGACTGACTTATTGGACATCTCTTAATCTGCTAGAAGGATTCTAAGCAGCAGTCTAAAAGGAATAAGACATGACCTCTTGGCGCACCTGGGTGGCTCAGTTGGTCAAGCCCCTGCCTTTGGCTCAGGTTCCAGGATCGAGTCCTGCACCAGGCTCCCAGATCTGCCAGATCTGCCGGGATCTCTGACCTTCTCCCCTCTCATGCTCTCTCTCACTCTCTCTCTCTCAAATAAATAAATAAAATCTTTTTAAAAAAAAGACATTCAGCTTTTTATAATGTAGCTTCTAATGTTTATATTCCTGTGTGCACGATCTCTCTCAACATCTTCTCTTCTAAACAGGTGTGTATGTCCATCCAAGTAGTTTAATGTCCTTTTGCAGAAATGTATATTATCGATTAACATAACATATGTTATTGATAATCATTGTTAAGCAAAAACTGTGTGCTTGACACTGTGTTGGGCTTTTTCCCATAAAAGAATATCTCATTCATTCATCAAAATGATCTCCATGTTTTATGTGGGGAAAGTGACTAATTGAATGTGATCCAACTATAATGTGACTGCATTGAAAGTTTACCAGTCTCCGTAGCAGTAGTTCTAGGTTCTTTCACTAGATTGTAGCTGGGTCGTGCATTATGGCTGACTATGGCATTCTAGGGTACTTTACTAATGCTGTGTTACTGAGTAATTACCTAATTACCATACTGGAATTTGAAGCCCAATTTGACTCAACTACTTTCTTGCTAGATGATTTTGGACAAACCACTTAAACTTCTGTGCCTCAGATTGCTCTGTTGTAACTAGGGATAGTATTTACCTCCAAACATTCTCTGATGATTAATTTCTTTCACATGTGTATAGTTAATATAGCAAGAGGTTCTTACTGATAGGTAAGAACTAACCATTACTAGCACTAAATAAACACAACATTTGACAGGGTCATGATATTATTGTGAAACAATTTCATAGGGTCCTTGCAATCATTAAACAACACTAACTACATATAATGCTTGGACCAGTACCTGACAATAAATATCAGCTATTATTGTGGTAATGGAATGTGATTAACAGCATGGCCTTAATTATGTGATACATTTCAAGCACACAAACCAGATCTATCATGGTATTTGTTTTAGACCTTTTTCAGAGCTTTGTATTTATTCTGCCCACACTCTGAGATGGAGAAATATAAACTTCGTTGCCATTTTGTGTGTTTTGTCTTATTTTGGTTTCTTGAGGTCAAAACTGATAAAACTAGTCTTGTTAAAAGGAATGAGTCAAATAAAATTCTAATTTGTAACCAAAGAGAGCTTGCATGGGCCATACGATATACAAGAGGAGATGGGGGGACTTCAAGAGGCAGGCTTCTTCATCAGCAAATAGGGCATGCTGAAGGGGATGGGTTCTAAGGAACACACAGATTCAACACCCTCTTGCCTTCAGAGCCACATTTGATCAGGCCATTTTCCTTCAACAAACAACAGCTACATTTCTAGATTTTCCCACAGGAGGTGAAGTGGGAATTGGTGTGTGGTAGGGCTGAGGGAGCAGTAGGTGAATTGTCTTGGACTGTTTGCACAGGAAAAACAACCCTTGTGTCACCGAGCCTGAGTAGGGCTGCTAGTGATGAAGGCCACAGCACCACAGGACCATCTGCTGGTGCAGATAGTGTAAAACTAACTCAGTGGGTCTTGGTTTACATTTTATTGTACAGGTTCATGCTTCTGAATACTAAGCAAAACTATACACTTTTGTTTTACAATAATCTTTCAATATTTATTTGTTACTAAAATAGAAAGAGAAATGGCAAGAAAGGGTAGAAAGAAGCGACTTGCAGTTCCCATTCTAGGAAGGATTTGTTGGGTGATCCTGTTAAGTCGTTTCATCCCCTTCTGCTCAGTTTCCCACTGTGAAGTGACATGAATGCACAGACCAGTCACTGAAGCTCACTCTACTCAGCTCCAACACGCATCTATATGTAATTCATACCACTCACCATATTATGTGAATGATTTTATATTTAACAAAGAAACTAATTAAATAGGATAGATTTTCTTATGAATTCTAAATGAAGAAACAATATGTTAACAGTATGCATTATTATATTGGTTATGAAAGAATTGATAATCACTCCAAAGGGGTCCTTCCAACTACACTGTATAATATATAGTGGTCTTAAATGGTACTTTTTCTGTAGACCATAATTTGAAAGGTATTTTTCTATTGACCAACACTAAATCTTCATTTTTTTTGACTGAAACTATGTTGCTATCTGCCATCTCCACCACAGCACACTGGTAACTGTTTACAAGAATATACAAGAAACAAAGCTTTAGATCTTTGGAACATATGATTGACTAAAATGTGGCTGTGGCTGAAGAGATAGTGCATATCCTAAGGAGCTAACATTCCATAGAACTTAACCAGGGAGTGAAACATGTTATTTTTCAATTGCCCATTTGCTTTATGGAAACGGAAAAGCATGTAGTGTCTGGAAAACAACAATGGTAAGATAATATCCTATTTAATTAGAATCAAAGAAGGAAAACTTCCTCCTTCACTGTTATGTTCTTACAATTTACATGAGTGTGGCAGAAATATTTAACTTGTCAGTCAAGATGCTTGACAAAATAATCACATTAATGAGTCTTAGGCAGTAATGAAAAGATGTGCCTGGCATACTTGTTTGTAAGATTTGCCAGATCATTAAAAGTCAAAGTTATATTATATCAGCAATAATCTACATGTCGTTGCAAACACAAGAGCTTGGCTATTTCTAGCTGTAATTACCAATAATAAACTTGCCTAAAATAAAGCTAAATAAGCTAAGTAATACAAGAAAAACAAAACAAAACACCAAAACAAAAAACCCAAACAACAACAAAAAAACACTTAGAAATATTTTTAGGAAACACTGAAGGAAAAGTTCATGTCCAAATATCTCCTTAAACATGGATAAAATTCAGAATACCTGAGTGGTTCAGTCGGTTGAGTGTCCAACTCTTGGTTTTGACTCAGGTCATGATCCCATGGAATTGAGAAATCAAGCCCCAAGTCAGTGGTGAGTATGCTTGAGTTTCTCTCCCTCTGCCCCGCTCCACACTCTCTTTCTCAAATAAATGAATAAATCTTTAAAAAAAAAATGGACAAATTTTTCTCCCTATCAGGACAATACATACATATATACATACACGCACACATATAATTCATATATATAACAATATTCAGGAATATATATACCTTTCCAAAATAATATTCTTTGGGCATAATAATAAAAATGATTTTTTTAATGAAAGAATAACTTATGGGCTTTATTCTCTATTAACAGAAAGCCATTTTAGATCATTTTCTGTGCTGGTTATTTAGTGATTATATTTATTTATCATGACTCTAACTATGCTTTGTCAGCCACATGTGAAATGTAAACCTCAGAATCATTCCTTCACAGTTCCCCTATAGCTAATTCTGTTCTTACATACTGCTTATGAAAACCCTTCCTTACATTATGGCCAGCTGAATGAAAGGCTCATTGATTGGGCACAAACTATGGGCCAGGCCTGAAACTATATTAGTAAACAAGAGACACATTCATAAGTGTGACACTTGGAGCTCAGAGATGAGTAAATTAATTATTCATGAGGAATCAGAACTAATAATTTCTACTTACCTTTGATGATTCCAACCAAACATCATTTCTTTAAGGAAGCCAATAGAGCAGGATGTTAATTGAGCTGTTAATTGACAATGTTAATCTTTTCTTTTAAGTTTTCAGCCATATTTATGATTATTTTAAAGCTCTTTACTATTGATTCCATCACCTGGGTCACTAATGTCCTGAATTAGCTGCTTTGTTCTTAAATTATAGGTTATACTTGTTTGCTTATTCATATAAGTAATCTTGATTTTATGTAAAATACTTTGCATGATACACTTTACTGGGTTTTGATTCTGTTGTGTTCTCTGAAAAGACATTGAATTGTGTCCTGGCAGACAATTAAATTACTGGGAGAGAGTCTTAATTCTTTCAGGCTTGATTTTATTCTTTGTTAAGGTAGGTCAGTCTTGCTTTTGTAGTTTTCCCAAGACATGGCCTTTACACCACAAGGTAATTCTTGTTCTAAAGTCTGGCCTCTCTGGGCATCTCAACTGAATGTGTGAGGTGCTAAGCAAGGTTTCCTTATTCTGGCTGACAAGGAATTTCCCTCGCACCCATGTAATCTCCAGCTGGTCTCAGCCTCGGCCAGTCTCAGGAAATATTTATGTCTCTCCGATCTTGCCCTGGGCATAGGTAGCCTATCTTCAGCCAACAACTCATAGGGAGCCCCGGACACTAGACTTCTGGGCCTTGCCCATCTATGCAGCTCCCTGCCCTCCGGGGCTCTACACACATCACGACCCTTCTGAAGTCTACGACTCTCTCCTTCCTCTCAGCTCAGCAAAGTTCCACGCTTGCCTTAGCTTCCAACACTGCTCACAGTTAGAAGACTGGCCTTATCGAAGAACCAGGGAGAACTGGGGCTTGCTTCCCTTCCCTCAAAGATTGCAGTGCTGCAGTACCATTATCGGAGAGTCGTTACTCATACATTTTGATTAGTTTGACAATTATTTAGGCTGGCAAAGAAAGTACAGTGCTAGTTACTCATCATGGCCTTACTTATTTTATTTCAAATTCATTAGTTTAACAAAACAAGCAAGCAATGGAAAAAAAGAGCAGGAGAGACAAACGGAGAAACAGACTCTCAACTATAGAGAACAAACTGACCATTACCAGAGGGGAGATGAGTAGAGGGATGGGTGAAATAGGTGATGGGGATAAAAACGTACACATCATAATGAAAAAACAAAATAAAATAAAATAATACAAAATTCAGAAGTTTAAAAAAATAGGAGAAAAAGCATATCTAAAAATATAAATATATTCCTATAGTTATATTTAAAATATATAAATATATCTTTAAAGTAATAAATAAATAAATAAATAAATAATGATAAATAATAATAAATAATAAATATATACACATATTTAAAAATAGGAGAAAGCCACTGAAATTAATCTCTACACACACATACACAAGCATATATACTGTATATAATTTTATCTTATTCATGTATGTGATAACATTTGATATAAAAATATTGGATTATATAATTTGGTTTCATAAATTTAATCACAGTCTATGTGTGGAATACATGCATATGTACTAGAATTAGTATATACAGTATATAGGCATGATTACTGTGCAATTCTAGTATTACCTATAAATGCCTCGTCATTTGGGCACTTAGAGAAACATGAGACAGGGAGAGTATCTCCTTTCTGATACTATATGGTTGTCTTCCTTTTTAATCTGATTCATTTTCAAGGATCAAATTCTGTATTCCATGTCCATACCTGTTACATATTGACTCCATTCAGATTGAACACTAATTAGCTGTTGTAAATTCATGTCTCTGTTTCTGTGACTATCTAAATTTCAATCTGTCAAATACAGCCATTATTAATTACATTTTTATAATTCTGCAGTATTGTTTTCTGTTTGTTCTGTCACATGATCTCACAAGTGCTAAAGGTGTATCCCTCTACTAACTCATTATTTACAGTAGCAGAATTTAGGAGATATTCTACGCATCTCTAGATTTAGGAAAGTAGTGAGTTAAATTGTCTTGCTACCTAGAAAAACATCCCTAGTCCCTTACCTCCAGTACCCAGAATGTGCTTTATTTCAACAGCTGTTTTCACTTTACACCAGCAAAGTGTTCGCCTTCCCTTTGTCCCATTACCAGCTGCTCCTGCCATGGTTTCCTTATAAACTGACTGCTAGCTGGACTCCCTGAAGTCTATTTGAATCCTCATTATATAAGCAGGGAGGGTGACCTAAGAAGAATGTCCCCAGGCTTAGACAGAGTTAATAGTCTACAAATTATTTTTCAAAAAATGTTGTGGGTCAGCCATGGTTTTAGGTGCTGGAGATACAGCAATGAGTCAGGTTTCTGCTTGTAAGAGGTTTGCATTCTTGGTGAGGTGAAGACATTATTTAAGATAATGTCTGAGACATCTAAGTCAGGTGCAGGTAAGTTCTATAAAAGGTTACGCAACAGAGTCAATAATCTGATTACTATCAGGAGGAAGGAGAGGTGTCTGAGATGTGATCAGCTCTGGTTCTCTGATGAGCTCTTTACCTTAGGGATGTAGCTGTCACAAGAGAGCTCGGGTGGTGGGAGTCAGATCTCCTGTGACTCAGGTTGGCTCCACCTCACATAACCTAGAGCACATATTTAACCTTTTGGACCCTCAGCTTCTTCCTCTGTAATGAGTTCCTTTGCTCTGCAGCACACCCTCCCTCCCCAGGTCTCTTGTCTTGATTTTGTCAAGTTTATATCTTACAATTTTTTTTAATATTCCCTATTGGCTTTTAGGAGAGTTTTTCAAATGCTTCTCCGATTTAGTAATGTGTTTCTCTGTTGAATCTATCTATATTAGGTTCCTATTCCTGCTATAGTGAGCTTCCGAAAACTTGATGGTTTATAGTAGGACATATATTATCTTACAGTAATGGAAGTCAGTAGTCTGAAATGGGTCTCACTGAGCCAGACAAAATCGTGGTGTTGGCAGGGATGTTCTGTCAGGGTAAAATTTTTTTCTTGCCTTTTCCAGCTTCTAGAGTCTGCCCTGGCCCCTTTTTTCCATCCTCATAGCCAGTGACATTGGGAGGAGTCTATCACCCCGGGACATCTCTTGCAGTCTCCCTCTTCTGCCGCTGACCTCCTTTTACGTTTAGGGATCTTTCTGATCACAGTGGGCCACTTAGATAATCCAGAATAATTTTACTATTTTAAGGTCAGATGATTAATTACATCTGCAACTGGAAGTCCCTTTGTCATAAAACCTAACATATTCACAGATTCTGGAGATTGGAAGATAGACTTCTTTAGAGAGGGGAACATTATTCTGCCCACCTCAGCATTTTTCTATTCATCCTATCTGTTTTTAGTTCTAAATATATGAGTGGGGGTGAATTCCACTTGTTTTTTATTTACATTATTTTTTATCCTGCTTTCCATTGATAGAATATGTTAGGCCATCATCAACCAAGATATGGTTTCTTTGGGGTTTACTTTATTACCCTGTTGTGTCTTGTTCAGATGAGGTGACACCACAAAGGATTTATTTGTTATATAAATATTGAATTTTTAGGAGACAACAAGTGTCAGTCTATGCACTACAAAGAAGGACTGAACTTCATGTCAGATTTCTTGTCCATCATTGTAAATAAACCAGATTTGTTAATAAACAATTTGAGTTATGTTCTAGAAAAGGTACATACATAGGGCATCATACTTCCACAGAACATTTAATGATAGTTAATTATAAGAATCTTTCAGGGTAAAAATTAATCATTTTCACATATAAGTTCTTCACCCTTATTAATGGTCTGCAATATAATAAGCACTAGGTTAATAGTCATTGAATAAGTAAATGAACTGGTTAATTTCCTATCAAGCCCTAAAGAATACAGTGGGATGAGAAAAAGAAACATATTTTCAAGTGTCTTCACAATCGACGGTTGTCAAAATAGCCTGACAGATTGTGAAATGTGTCAAGATTCATAATGTGTATACGTCATTATCGACTTATTTGGTGATCTATATTACAAATTATCAATACCACTTAATGTATATTATTTTATTCTGTGGTGTCAGTTTTCCTTTGTGAATTATTAAATTTTTGACATAATTCTCTGGTTATTTTGGCATCATGTAAACATACACTTTTTTTTTTTTTTTTTTGGCCATCCAAGTTTCCTTTGTTTGCCAGGAAAGGAATGCACAGGACCCCTTTGGAGGAAGAAATGGGAACAGCTGTCCTATACAGTGCTGGTGCCAACTTGGGTCTTTTTGGTCCAGTGATACTCTGGGCAACTCATGCACCAAACTGGAAGACTTTATTGATCTTCCTTCATGTAACAATTTTTAAGAAAAATGCATTACACATATCTTCTCCATTTTATTTTTTCATGGTAAGCTTCATGAAAGCCAACTGAAAATTTACAAGGAGGTGAGGATTACTGTGAGAAAAATATATTTTATTCTCTATTCCAGACTACTAGAGCTATTTCTCCACAGCAGTTTTCCCTTCTGAAGCTGAACAGCAGCAAGGTGAGTAATTATTAGAAGCACAGCAAGTTCCTGGCTGCAGCCCGTGTGGTGAAGAGCTTATTCTAAGACATTCAATTGCATGTAGAGAGGAAAAGAATTTCCAAAGCAAGCAAATGTCTTTGAAGAGTTTATGCCCCTAAAATGATCTCAAAGCAACAAATTTAGCTGCTTATAATTTTTTTTTTTTGAAAATACAATATGGCCTGCTCCAGATATATATTATGGCAGCCATTTTTTTCAAAGGGATGGCTAGCTGCATTAAGACCCAAGTTCCAGGTAGAAGTAAAACATTTTTCTAGTTATGCACAGAACATTAAACCTAATGTTAATAATCAGAACTTCATTTATGAATTATAGTTAAGGGAAAAATTCATTTAAAAAAAAGCA
Source organism: Meles meles (assembly GCF_922984935.1). NCBI lineage: Eukaryota > Metazoa > Chordata > Mammalia > Carnivora > Mustelidae > Meles > Meles meles. Next base: position 149,653,265 of record NC_060066.1, on the reverse strand, counting down.
TGCATCATTTACACAGAACTTTTCTGTACCTTTTTTGAAATACACTTATGGATTCATTAAGTTCTCTCATTTTCTTTCTTTCCTGGGCCCAAGTGGCCAACTCTCAGCTATGTATGATGGAAAGGCAACCTTAAAAGAAGAGGGTTATGAAGAAAATGATTTGTTTCAGTGTATTGCATTGTATAAGAAGACCAGAAAATTAGGGTTGCATGAGGACCAAACCTTCTTTGTTCTCAAGCTTTTAGATTGTAGAACTATTTATCGTAAGTACCAATAAAAAGCGGGACTCTAAAGGGCACAGTGCTTTCTAAAATGTAACTACTTGTGGTCAGGGTGATTTATTTACTTTTTCATATTTTCTTTCATATGCCTTAATCACAGGGCGCTTATACTTTTTCCAGGTCGTGAGTTTTAATTGACACTTATATCTCAGCATTAACACATAATTTTATACTGTTTATTTTTGCATCACACATGACCTTCAGGACACAGATGAATGTCTTTGGAATCTACTGATTATCTGAATAAGATGTGCATTTTTCTGTATACATAACTCAAGGAAATAGTTTGATTGAAGAATATTATTGCCAAGACTAAGAACAGATACAAAGACAAATATGCCAGTACATTTCCCTTATGTCATTAGTCTTTATTTCATAATTTCATTTTCTAATCTATTGCCTCTCTCCCTTCTCCAGGGAGTAGAGCTGAAAAATAAAAAAAAAGTGATTTGTTTGCACTATAATGTTGAACTTTGGAAACAAAACTTTAGGGAATAGACTGGCAGTAGACTGATGATGAGTAATTCACTGGAATTATAGAATATCATATGGAGAGTTAGAATAATACAAGTGACAGCATTAACTTTCAACTCAAACTATGTTCTAAAATTATTCAGACCAGAACAAGAAAAATGCAAAATAATATTTTGGAAGCCCTATTCAATATAATTGATGCAGAGTATGTATGTGTGTGTGTTTAAGTGTGCATGTCTGTTCTGATTGTATATTTCTATCAATACTAAAACTGCTGCTGGGATTCACTTAACTACTGGACATCACCGTTGCTCCACTATTAAAAAAAAAAAGAAAAAAGAAAAAAGCTTGATTCCAAAATTCCTTACAAAAAGAATATATTAGAATATGGGAGAATAATAATAGGATTAAAGATTCATTAAAAGAGTTTTTATCCAGTCTACTTATTTTATTTAGCTTTCTTTTTTATTAATAAAATTAGTTCAGTTCAATCCATCTGAGGCTTAAAGAGTTAATAAGATTTAAAAATATTTTCTCTGTAGATATTTTAATTCACATATTAGACTGAGACCAGGTGAGGGGAGATGATAATGCCTTTAAATATTTATCTATCTACCCTTATACTACATTTCATGACACTATTTTCTTCCTTTCTTTTCTTTTTATTTGTTGGCTGGGAGCAAATTTGAAACTAGCCAAAAGAAAACATCTGAGATATGTCATGGAAATTACTCAAAAGTAATTTTAATACATATGTGTTTTATGTTTATGTGCAAATATATTGCTTTTAAATATTACTTTTTTGTACAGTTAAAAATTTTGGCATACTTTATAGTATACTCTCAATCTTTTTCATTGATGTCTTTAAGAAAAAATTATCATGATACTAACAAATATATTAAATACCTAGGAATACATAGATTTGAACTATGGGCCACAAAACTATTTAATATCTAATTTTTTTCACCCTCCCAGGACAATCCTATCACCCTGGGGTCAATATCACCTATATTGAAAATTCCTGCTTTACAGTGATCCTTATATTTCTGTTGCCTCATGCTGGTTATTTTTTTTCCAGGCTTTACATTTTCATGTAGAATAAAAATGACTGATTGATTAATACAATTACTGTTGTTATTTTGTTTTCAAAGGCTAATCTGGTGAAATAATTTAAAAAATAAAATTAAGTATCGATTATTACTTAATGGTTGTTTTGCTAACTTCAAGATGTTTTGATTTAATCACCTCAAATAGCTCATAAAATATAAACATACATACATACAAATAGAAAAATGTTACTAATCTAAAAAATAAAGACTTTTGCTTTGTGAACTGCCTCCTTCCCTCCCAAGCCGCCCTTTATCCTTAAAAAATCGTGTGCCTATATGGTCTAAAAGTCACACGTAATATATTCTTGTCAGTGAATGTATTCAGAGTTGATTTTCCCAGTGCTGTAGCCTCCATCTGTGTTCCTATTAGCATTTATGTCCTTTTTTAACACAAGCCATTTCAGGAAAGGGAAATCCATTATATTTTCAAACAAATTACACTTGTAAATGAAATAAAAATCCTCAGGGAGACTTGACTTTAAAGTGTCTAAAGGCCAAAAGTGGTTATTAGACTACTAGCTATATATATTAAAAAAGACTACTATATATACAAATGATTTAAAAGCAAATATATTCTTAAAAGATACAATGTGCTGAATTTGGCTTTATATAATAAATCATTTTATATAACTGTCTTCAGGTAAAAATACAGAAGAATTAATAATTCTTAACATTTTTAAATAACTAACCAATAAAAATTCCATTCTTATCTCTTATCATTAGAGAATCACTGATGAAGAATTTGAGAAACAAAACAGAAGATCATAGGGGAAGGGAAGGAAAAATGAAACAAGATGAAACCAGAGAGAAACAAACCATAAAAGAATCTTTTTTTAATTTATTTTTATTTTTATTCATTTATTTTTTAAGATTTTATTTATTATTTGACAGAGACCACAAGTAGGCAGAGAGGCAGGCAGAGAGAGAGAGGGAAGCAGGCTCCCTGTTGAGCAGAGAGCCCAATGCAGGGCTTGATCCCAGGACCCTGAGATCATGACCGAGCCTAAGGCAGAGGCTTTAACCCACTGAGCCACCCAGGTGCCCCACCATAAGAGACTCTTAATCTCAGGGTTGCTGGAGGGGAGGGTGACAGGCGGGATGGGGTGCCTGGGTAGTGGACATTGGGGAGGGTATGTGCTATGGTAAGTGCTGTCAATTGTGTAAGACTGATGATGCACAGACCTGTACCCCTGAAACAAATAATATTTTACATGTAAATAAAAAAATATTGTGGAGACTTTTTAAGGAACAAAGTATTTTAAAATAAAACAAGTCCTTAATACCACTTACTGTATGCCCCTAATGAGTGATTCAGAAAATTTTTCAGTTGATTTAAGAATAACAGCTGACTCCTATATTTAATCTATTTAGTTACTTTTCATGAGAAAAAAATAACATGATTACACAAAAACATATGCAATTCTAAAGCTATGTAGAACTGAACTGTTAAATTCTTTATAATTTTATTTGTTTTGGGAACTAGAATTGAAACAGTTAACTCTTCTTTTTTTAAAAGATTTGTTTACTATTTGCCAGAGAGAGAGAGTGCATAAGCAGTGGGAACAGCAGGCAGAGGGAGAAGCAGGCTTCCCGCAGAGCAAGGAGCCTGATGCAGGACTCTATCCCAGGACCTTGGGATCATGACCTGAGCTGGAGGCAGAGGCTTAACTGATTGAGCCACCCAGGCATCCTGAAACCGTTAACTCTTAATTATATGTAATAAACAAGTGGTGAAAACATAAATAATTTACCTGAAGACTTGATTCAAAAACAAAGCAATTTTTAAAAAATCTTCATCGTTTTGTAGCAAATGTGATTTTTTAAATGTGATTTTTTTTTAATGGAAGTACAGTTGACACACAGTGTTACATTTGTTTCTGGCATACAAAATAATTATTTAGATAACTTTACACATTACACTGTGCTCACAACTATAGCTACCATCTGTCACCATACAACAATATTATAATACCACTGACGATACTCCCTATGCTCTCTACCTTTCTTCTCTATGACTTACGCATTCCATAACCAGAAGCTTATATCCTACCCACTTCACCCATTTTATCTGTCTTCCTACCCACTTCCCCTCAACAACCATCAGCTGGTTGTCTGTTTATGGGTCTGGTTCTTTTTTTTTTTTTTGACTATTTGTTTTATTTTTAAGATTTCAAATGTAATATCCACATGACATCATATACTTTTCTTTCTCTAACTTATTTCACTTAGCATAATATCCTCTAGGTCCATCCATATTTTCACAAATGTCCAGATCTCATTCTTAGGGCCGAGCAGTATTTCACTGTGTATGTAAGAAATATATATATATACATATATATGTATATATATATATATATATAAAGATGGTGTGCTATTCATTCATCCATCAATGGATACTTAGTTTCTATATATATATAGCACACTATCTTTATTCATTCATCCATTGATGGATACTTAGTTTCTCAATCTGACTACTATAAATGATACTGTAATAAACACAGAGGTGCACATAGACCTTTTTGAAACAGTGTTTTCATTTTCTTTGGGTAGTGGAATTATTATATCATGTGATTTTTTCATTTATGATTTTTTGAGGAACCTGTATACTGTTTCCACAGTGGCTGCACCAATTTCCATTCCCAAAAATAGTACAGGAGGGCTTTCTTTTCTCCACAACTTTGCCAACACTTGTGATTTCTTGTCTTTTTGATATTAACCATTTTGACAGGTGTAAGGTGATATATTGCACTGTGATTTGGATTTATGTTTCCCTGATGGTTAGTGATGTTGAACATTTGTATTCCTTTTGCCTTACGTAGGCACCTCACATGATGGCAGTTCTTACCTGCAGTGTGGTGCAAACCTTCATTCCAAAAACTGGGTCATTGATAGTCATGCCTGGATTGCATTGCTGTAGTTTTTTTTCACTAATCTTAATCACCACACATGGTAACTGAGGCATTGTGATTTATAAGACATATGTGTTTGGTCATTCAGATGACCGATGTATATTTCTCATACATATTTGGTCTTCGTCCATGGTTCCTGGCTTTTAACTCTCAAAACATTTGGGATTTTCTGAGTGATAAGAGGAATGAGGGCATCTTTTATTATATTTTGTCTCTTGCCCTTCTTTCTGGAAAATGCTTCAGAGCCACAAAGGTGAATTCATAACAAGCCCCTTTACAAGACAACTGGGTGTGTGTTAATGGCAATCAATTGGAGAGCTTCTAAGTTGGGGAACCAGAGTGTTTCTATAAGCCACTACACTGGGCCCCAAACTCCAAGACGACAAACCTCTTTTGTTCAGAACCACACACTATGTATCTTTTCATCTGGATGTTGGTCTGGCTTTAATATTCTTTGTAATAAACCAAACGTCTAGTAAGTAAACAGGTTTTTTGAGTTCTGTGAGCCACTCCACAAGCTAATCAACCCCAAAGTGGGGACTGTAGGAACCTCTAATTTATAGCTAGCAGGTCAGCATTACAGGTAACTAACTACCTGGACTTGCAACTGACATTTGAAGAGGACAGTGGTTCTGTTGAACTGAGCCTTTCACTTGTGAAATTCAATGCACTTTCTGGGAAGTGTTTGAGTTGAACTGTAGGATACTGAGCTGGTGTCCTGCAAATTGCTTCATGCAGTGGGGGGATCTCTTCCTCTCCCAAACACCTTGGAATTGCATCCAAACCTATTTAGTGACACTAAGGGATGCCCTAAGAGATCTGTCTTTCAGACATACTTTCCCTCATCTCCATAATCTAATCTAATTTCCTCTTTGTAGTCAGGATCAATCACTCCAGCCAACCCAGTAATTTCCTTTTTTGCCTGTTGATTCAGACGCACCCAGAAGCTCAAAGTAGCCAGGTGGAAGTCTTAATTTGCAGCTCAAAGGAATTATTGTTGTGTCTCCTGGTGGAAACATTGCTCCTTCTGGAACTTAGAACTCTAAACCGGCGGAGCATACAGTGTGGGAACAAGGAGCAAAACTTTACTAGTGGGTCTTTAGGGCTAACAGTGAGTAGTGCCTTTCCTATTTCCACCCCTTGATTCCTCTCAATCCTGGCTATCAGAGAAAGAGCACCATGTACTGGATGCTGATTCAGAGCATATGCAGCCTTCCCTCCATGTGTCCTCTGTCTTCAGAGTTTATTCTTTGCTTGGAGTGAAATACTAAAACAACAGAAGTAATCCCCTGTCTTTTTCTACCAAAGATCTCCCTAAAAGTAAAAATAGACTTAAAAAAAAAATTCCAAGCAATTAAACTCCTGTGAGCTAGCATAAAAACTGAAGGTGGATATTTTTAAGTAACTGGTATATAGTAACTGATGAATCAATAAACACTGCATTGAGACAAATAGAGTTCCATAAATTATTTTAGGCATCTGTTAAATGCTAAGGGTTTGGGATACAGAGATAAACAAGCCCCCCTATCCTCACTTCTTTTCTTTCATCCAGAAGAGATTAGTTTTAAAATGTTTCCACATTTAAATAAAAAAGTAAAACTCAATTTCCTAAAAGCAATGCAAAATTTAAGTAACACATAATGGGAACTGAATTACTTTGATAAGTAAATAAAATACCACATGTAGAACACTCATGAGACAGCTTGCACATAGTAGGTGCTCAGTATGTTTAAGTGCCCTGAATCATTAAATATTTGTGTTTTTTAAAAGATTTTATTTATTTATTTTTTTATTTTGCAGACAGAGATCACAAGTAGGCAGAGAGGCAGGAAGAAAGAGAGGAGGAAATAGGCTCCTGGCTGAACAGAGAGACCAATGTAGAGTTGGATCCCAGGACCCTGAGATCATGACCTGAGCTGAGGCAGAGGCTTAACCCAGTGAGCCACCCAGTGCCCCCATTAAATATTTGTTGAGTGTCTTTTATATTTCAGGAATTTTTAAGTGCTGAAGACACCAAGGTAAACATGAAAGCGATGACTTATGACTCATAGATGAAGACCACATCTTATGGCAGAAAAATTCGCAAATAAGCTGAGTGTTAAGAAAAAAAGCAGTAAGAGGAGAGAGAATAAGAAGACAAGAACCAACTGTAGGACACTGTGAGAAGTTATAGTATGAATTCACCTAATTCATGCTACCCACAAATAAATGTTTGTTAAACAGGTTTTTTAAAACAAATTTTTATAATAATAATAATAATAAAACTCAGAGTATACAGTAGCAGAGATGCTAAATGTAAAGTTAATTATAGTTGAAGTAGTCAAAAGGGTCAAATTTTGCTGAATAAAAATCCAAATAACAAAATCATTAGGGAGGAGGGAAGGAAGGTTAATTAAAACTTATTATCAAAAATCAATTTACCCCAGCATGAAATGGAAACAGTCCACTAAATATAGATAATGAGAAAAAGTATATAATCTCTAATGGCTGATAAATAAGAGTAGAAGTAAGTCATATTGGAAGTCAGGACATTTAGATTCTCTTTCTATCTCTCTCACTAAGTGAGGGGGGAAAAAGTAATTTTTGAGAGAACCTACCTACTGGTTATTTTGTTCAGTGAAAATAGAGAAACAGCAATCCCCCTCAGACTTTGCCATCCATCTCCGTATGAAATATTTAAGGCAAAGAAAATTAAATAACAGTGTCTTGCCCAGTGTAGACTGGGGGCTCCAGGGGGCTGGATTTGACCACTACATTAAGCTTTAGATCAAAGCAAGCTCTCTCTATTGCAATCACTCTACTCTTTAACCTAATCTGTTAATAATTTGAATGAAAGTTTAATTTTATTACAAATGCTATCAATTGTCACAGTGTTCCAAATATTTATGACATTATTAAGAGAGGGACCAAAAGGGTTTTGATGAAACAGTGTTAAGACAGTTGAAGGAAGCCAAGGAGTTGTCCGCAGGGATACCTACTTCAGTGGGTCTGAGGAAGACACAATGTGAAAAGTGACACTGGGATTAGTAAGGTGTGTGTTTGTGTGAGGTTGACCTAGTCTAATATGTGAGAATTTACAGCGTGACTCTGAAGAGTTCTTTTCCCATTCTTCATGTTGTCTATTCTTGTGTGATTTAATCTAAATATTTTCATAAGAATGGCAGAATGCTAATAGCTGGTATGCAAGAATATCTGACAGCACTGACTCATAATTATGTTGGCAGCACGATTAAAATGAACTCGTAGCTTATTTGATTTAAATGAGAGTTTAAAAAAACACAAAATTTTTGTAGATACTTATTAATGGCTATGACATTATAAGCACCTTCTCCTTGAAGCTCTGTCTTTCAGCCTCAGCAGATTTTTTTAAAGATTCTTCTGATTCTCTTCTTTCCACTTCATGATCTTTGCATGAACCATACCCTTTCCTAAAACCTATTTATATTTCCAGTCTTTAAAGTTCAACTGAAATGTCACTTTTTAAAACAAATAACAAACAAACAAAAAACATTATGATATAACCTTCCAGATTATGGCTTATTTCCTGATACACACCCACATATTTGATTGCAGTATTATCAGATCATAATTAAAAATAAAAATCCAGGAGCACCTGGATGACTTAGTGGGTTAAAGCCTCTGCCTTTGGCTCAGGTCATGATCCCAGGACCCTGGGATCGAGCCCCGCATTGGGCTCTCTGCTCAACAGGGAGCCTGCTTCCCCCTCTCTCTCTGCCTGCCTCTCTGCCTACTTGTGATCACTGTCTGTCAAATAAATAAATAAAATCTTTTTAAAAAGTAAAAATCCACAATGTGTTGCTGCCTTCATACCATCTAGAAAACAAGCTTCACAAATGTATAAGTATAGGAACAATGTCTTTTTCTCCAATTAACCTCCAGTCCCTTGTATATATTATTACTTATGCAGAAACAGACAAGAAGAAATAAATTCCTATGACCTGGAGAACTTTTTGTCATATTTGCCTCTTATTTGTTTAGGATTTGGCATAGGATCTAGCATTTAGGGGCTAATTCACAATTAAGTCATCCACAGACAAATGATCCCCACTTTTCACATATTGAACATGCCACAGTTGAATGGCATAGCTTCTCAACCTGGTACTTGCTAGACAGAGTAGGTGAAGTCCATACACTACAGGAGCTCATAATCAAGCCGAGCAATACATGAAAGTACACGTGGAACAAAACTCATGATCAAAATAAAAATAAATGCAAAGAAAACAAATTCTATTTCAGCATTTGTGAGGTTAAAACCTCCCAGTTATTTTGTCTTTGAGCATGATACACTTCTGCAAAGAAGCTATCAAATATCTCTATAGGTGAATATGCTGAGGTATAGAAGCATGCTGCTCTTGAATCTCTTAGCCTGGAGTCAGGTCAGGAATACCAGCTGTGATAAATTGTCAAGTAAGTATGTACAATTTGACAAGCCAGGCAAGAATTTGCCTATTGGAGTGTTCTAAATCTTTTGTTCTTAGTTTTGTCCCTCAAAATGCTCAAAGGTAGCTAAACAGCATGCAAGATCAAGCATAGGGAGTGTAGCAATTGCCAAGTCTATATTTTTTTCACTTTGTGGGTGCATTATGCACAGCATTGTTGTTCTGATCCTCAGTTTGCATTGCATTGTTTTCCCTCAGATATATGGATGCCATTTTCTCCCCTTGAAGTCATGCCTGCTTACTCTATCACTTCCCACCTCAGTAGGTTAATACAGTATATATGGGAGTAAACAACACTGGCTGTCTACACAGAGATCGTGGATCCATTGAGTCAGCTCCAGGACTACAAGAAGCAACAGATTTTAGATGCAAGGGGAAACACAACAGTATGGTATGGCTAGAAGGACAGGGTAAGAATAAGATTTGAGGATAGGATCTATCTAGGGACAGGTTTAAAAGTCAGTGGTCCTAAAAAAAAAAAAATTAAAAAATTAAAAAATCAATCAGTTTGCAAATAAAGTCTAACAGTCTGAATTCTTCTTACAATTTCTAGAAACTCTGGTTCAATATGTGACTAAAAGGATAAGAATTCATCATAGTCCAGACTAAAATTCTTCTTGATGTTATCAGGAAAATAAGTCATAATTATTTCTGTTACTCCAATTTCAGCAGAACATTTGTTAAACTAAAAAGCAAAAACAATAGAACTGCTTTCTGAGTTCACTAGCATCTTCTGTCCTCCAACACTCAGACTATTTCCCAGCATTTGATGAACGTGTATTTCCTATGGGGAAAATCAGAATTCTTACCTCATTAATAAAATTTAGTTTTATTAAAAGCTGTTTATTGCCTTGCTAAATTGCCACCAGCTACTGCCCTTTGGACCCTGAAGTGTCCGTTTTTCTTTTTCACACATGTGCTTTTGATTGTTTTCGTTGAAAAAGTCTTCAGTAGGGTTCAGTGTCTTTGTTTATTGCTTACTTGTTTAGCAACATTAGTCTCACCCTGGTTTTGATGCTTGTAAGGGAGAAGAGCTTACAGTACTTTAAGTGTTAGGTCCTGTGTCTCAAAGTGGGCTATATTTATATTATAAAGAATAAGGATATGGGAGTTCTTCAAAAGAAAAATGAAATGTGTTTTTACATAATAGGGTTTGAATGAGCAGGGGTTAGGGACAATAATAGTTAAGAGAAAGAAATAAGAAGTTGTGCAATAGTCAAAACTTTTGAAAACTGATTAAGCTGTCAATACCTGCTTGCCATTTTTTAAACTACTTTGTTTTCTATTACTTTATGTCACCTGAGTTAGCTTTCTCAAGGAATTTTCCAAAGTTTAGATCTTAACTTAATATGGGTGTCTTCTCGCAATACAAACATAGCTAGAGAAGTGACAATTACCAAACTCAATGTGATCAGCACTTTAAGTTCAGAAAATAAAAGCCTTAAACTTCATCTTCTATGAGGTTACAATCTATCCCGGCACTGGCAGATAGAAAAAAAAAAATGGGGGAGAGGAGATCACAAATAATTAATTATTTAAAGACAAATGAGAAAAGGAGACGTAAGTGTAAAATCCAATTCATGAACTTACATGACGGTGTTATCTCAGGCTTTATTTCTGCCTCCTTGGCTTCTAATTACAAAGCATTCTTGGTCTAGGTGACAAAACACACAAACACATAGTTTCAAGTACTATCTATACCCTTATAGCTTGATAATAACCAAAACTATGTATGTAGCATGGATCTCACTCCTAAACTCTCCACTTGTATATCCTACTTCTTATGTATATGTTCCATTTGGATGGATTCTACTGCATGAAAATCAACATACTCAAAAACAAATTTATCATTCCTCATAAACATTCTTCTCTTACTACATTCTTTTTTTGGTAAATAACCACAGAGTCATTCAAACTGGAAATTATTCCATACTGCCCACTCGGATTCATGCCATTGTTTTCCATTTCATTTCATATCTTAAAACATATTTTAGTTCACCTCAGTCAATATTTATTGTATGGCTATACTATGTCAGACAAAGCTGAAAACAAGACAGTAGAATGTATAGTCCAGACATATGTTTTATAAGAAATTAAAAAATGTAAGAGTTAAGAAACGTAAGCAAAGAGCTGTAAGAAAATATGTAGCAAGAATATTTAGTGTAGTGTTGCCTGGGTGGCTCAGTCGGTTAAGCATCCTACTCTGGATTTTGGTTCAAGTCACCATCTCAGTGTTATGAGATCAAGCTCTGCATTGGGCTCTGTGCTGGGCATGGAGCCTGCTTAAGATTCTCATTTTCCCTATCTCTCTGTCCCCCTTCCCTTCTCTCTCTCCTCTCTAAAAAAAAATGTAGTATAGACTAAGGAGTCTATAATCTTTTCTACATACTTATTCTCACTTAATGACTCATTTTCTATTTTACTGAAAAGTAGAAATCATTGCTTGTACATCCCGTGCCTTCATCTTGCTATTTTGTATGAAGCACTCTTGCATTTGTAAACCAGATTATACACTTGTGTATAAAGTTCCATTCCCTGAAATCTACTCAAAGAATCTCTCTAGCAATTCTTCCATCATCACCATCTCTCTCTATTGGATTATTTTCATCCGGAAATTTCCACCAGCAGCCAGCCACAAGAGGGTGATCCAGGATGGTCACAGCCTTGATTTGGAGAGCAGTACTGTACATATTCCTGCTCCTGTACCAGTGTTGTCTCAAGGGGATATCATCTCTCCTGTTGGATTCTGGGTAGGTTCCTGGGAAACCCAGAAGTCAAGGAAGATTAATCAACAGAAGCCTTGGTAGGCTGGACAGTTAGTTAACCTTCTCAATGTTGCTTAAGTGTGGTTTACCAGAATCACAGGAGTGTGCATATCAGAAGGGTGAGATCTTCAGAGTTCCTAAAGGATCAATTGATAGTGCATGGGAATTTGGGGAATTAAATGGCTTTAGCATCAACTAAGCAAAATAAATGCAGGAGGCAGTGTAAGAGAACTTTGCTGTGCCAATCATTAACCTTTTGTTTATTAGATGATCTGGGAGTAAAGTGGGAAGAGCTGGATTAATCAGTTCATAAGAAAGTACTTGAACGCCCAAGGCAGCAGCTACAGGATCTGAATATTTCAACCATCTTATCAGTACATAATGAATATGCATCAGTACTCTCTATTCCTTTTGTTCTGTAAATTTGCTTATTTTTACATCTTTTGTTTTCTTCCTCCCACACTACAATATTACATAAGATTTTGTAAAATGCTATATCCCCAGTACTTCAAAAGATGTCTACTACATAGTAAGATCTTAACACAAATTTATTGAAGGAATGAATTGGTGACTGTTTCCTTGAGAAATGCCATTTAAGACTTGAAAAAAAGAGCTACCTGGGAAAATGAACAAGGGATAAGTGACTTTTGCTAGAAATGAGGATATTAAATGCAAGGTTTCTAAAGTAGAAAACCATTGGATTGAAAGAAATCTGTTAAGTCTGAAGTTTAAATAACATGGGTGAGAAGGAGGTTAACATATCATGGAGAGCATTAAAAGTCATATAAAATACAACAGACTTTATTATACGGATAAGTAGATGCCATTAAAGGACTGTGATCAGGAAACGGCATGATCAGATCTCTACTTAAAATGATCTTTGTGTGTGAAATGGTGTGAGGAATGAACTAGAGTGGTGCAAAAATGAGTGGAGGAAGAGAGAATTCACTTCACAATTTCTTGGCTAGGGTAGTAGCAATGACAGTGAAGAGAACTGAAGAGTTTTGACAATTTTTCAGAAATAACAAAGAAACATAATTAGTGATTAGGTGTGGATGTGGTTGAGGAGTGAGGAACTAAATATTTGACCAACTTCATGGGAGGCACACAATTTACTGACAAAGAGGACACTGAATATGGGATGTGCATGAGGGAGAAGTCTGACTATGCTATGGACATTTTGAGCTGAGTTTCCTTTGGGACAGTAAAGTCAAGTATACAACTAGATATTCAGATATCATGGTTGAGAGAAAACTGGGCTGGAAGCTTATATTTGAGAGTCACCAACACATAGAAGATAAGGTTCTAAAAATGATTGAAATTTCCTAAGGATAGTAAAAAGAATGAGAAGGTAAGGAAGCATAAGCAGAGCCTAAAGAAGAAGAAGAATCCTCAAAAGATGAACAGACACAAGTGCATAGGTGAATATTACAAAATACCAAAGAAGTTCAGTCAAGCTGGAGGCTATTAATAAATGGAGTTGGCACAAATAGACAGTCATATGGAGAAAGAAAAGAAATTGGAACTACAGATCATACCAAACACTAGGGTAAATCCTAAATGTATAAAAGGGAGAGAGAGAGAGAGAAAGAAAGAAAGAAATCATACAAGTACAAATAACCTTGTTATCTGAATTGAATCCATGCTGCAAAACATGCTGAATGGCAAATTTTCAGATAGAGGGAGTCTATATTCCATTATATTACATGGAAATAATAATAACACAATCAGCCTATCCAAAACCTCCAGCTAATTTCCTAAATGTCAATAAACACTCTAAAACAAATAAAACAGCCCTCCAAGGATATTTGCATAACATAAAGCATTTGAAACATCAATTACCTAATAGTTTAACAAGAAGTGAACTTATTAGTTGGTATATTTGTGTTCCGTGTATAGTGATTTTCTACGGTAGTCTATACAAATTATGCTTTATTTTTATATTGCAGTGAACATAAGTTGTTATGTCAATAAACTTCATGAAATATTTTGTTGCAAACATATAAAAAATCCAAATATCACTTAGGAAAATAAATAAAAAGACATTTAATTTTTTTAAATATGGTGTTTACCACTTGAAGAAGGGCTCAGATGCGATTTCATGGCAAGAAAGACAGAATCTCGGGGCGCCTGGGTGGCTCAGTGGTTTAAGCCGCTGCCTTCGGCTCAGGTAATGATCTCAGGGTCCTGGGATCGAGTCCCACATTGGGCTTTCTGCTCGGCAGGGATCCTGCTTCCCTCTCACTCTCTCTGCCTGCCTCTCTGCCTACTTGTGATCTCTCTCTGTCAAATAAATAAATAAAATCTTTAAAAAAAAAAAAAAAAAAAAAAAAGAAAGACAATCTCCAGGCACTGTTGTAGCAGCGGTAGATAAAGGTTAGTGAGAGTTAGAACCTATAAACATCCCTGGCAGGAGGTGAGATCCTACAGGGACAGCAGCTGAGACATGACAGCAGAGCATTCCAGGTTCTCTAATTCTCAGGAGTTACTTTAATGTTTTTGCTGTGGCACATATGTAAATTCATCATAGCAAATTTCATCTCAGAGACTTTGGGGTGAAAAATAAAAACTGCCAAATTTCAGTACATTAAAAATAAAGAAAATTACTGCATGACAAAAATAATAGCATAAAGAAAATAAAAATGAAAATAACCAACTGAGAAAAGATATTTGTCACATATGTCACCAAATGCTAATTTCCTCGATAGAAAAATACCCTTCTAGTCATTGTTTAGAACAAGACAAAAAACTCAATAGAAAAATGGCAAAAGATACAAATAGTTCATAAGAAAAGATAGGTATGTATCATGCAAACAAGCACAAAGGCAGACACACATATCCTTCCAACAAATGAAAAAATGTTCCACCTTTCTCATATAAAACAAATACAAATTAAAACTACACAGAGATAACATTCTTGACATAGCAAATTATTGGCAAAAGTCCAAATACTTGCTAGCAAAGCTTGAGAATACACTTCCAGACATTGTTGTTGTTGCTGCAAAGCTACGTGGAAGAGCATTGTCACTATCTCAAAATGAAAATATATATATATATATATATATACAAACTCCTTAACACAGCAATGCCCATTTGAGGAATCTAACTGGGTGCATATACACTAAAAAATATGAAATGATGTATGTGCAAAGTAATTTAATGTGGCATTCTTTATACTCTCAAAGCATTAGAAGTGACCCACATATCCAGCAGAAAGACTGATTTATGAAGTCAGATCTACACAATGGGCTACCATGCAATCTTCAAAAATAATGTATGAATATGAAGAGAATCCAGGATATATTGAGAAGTTAGGAAAGCAAAGTACAGAATAATATGTATCATATACTAACTTTTGAATAAATGAGGAGAATAAACGATGCATATTTTGTCTAAATTAGCAAAACATTCACATACACATTTATAAGGATCATAAATAATCTGAAGAAAATTAGGGAAGGAGAAGAAATATGGTGGAAGGACAGCAATGAAAACAAGCTTTTCTATGTACATCTTTGTACAGTTTTACTTTAAATCATGTATATGCACTGATTATTTTTTTAAGGTTCCGCATGTGATTTTTTTAAAGATGTTTTATTTATTTATTTGACAGAGAGAGATCACAAGTAGGCAGAGAGGTAGCCAGAGAGAGAAAGAGGGAAGCAGGCCCCCCCCAAGCAGAGAGCCCGAAGTGGGGCTCGATCCCAGGACCCCAAGACCATGACCTGAGCGCAAGGCAGAGGCTTAACCCACTGAGCCACCCAGGGGCCCCCACTGATAATTTTTAATCCCATATATGAAAAACAAAAGAAACAAGTGAAAATGATTATATACCAAAACAGTATGTAGTGAAGGGGTTCAGAATAAATCTTCTCAAAATGTGCCACTTTGGTATGTGGACTATTTTGAGCTAAAGACAACCAAAACCCAGCAGACTCAAGAAAAACTTTTACCTCTTCCTTAAGCTACCCAAAATAATTTTGATGGTGGGGAGGGCTGCTGGCTCAGAAAGAAAGCTATTATGGAGGTAGGTAAGCTATTAAGTTAAACTATTAAGAGATCTTTTTGTTTTGTTTCATTTTGTTTTTTACTTTGAATGACCTATCTGTATGGAAGAACAAATATCTAATTACCAAACAGCTGCCTTCCCTATTGCCCTGTGAATCACCCTCCTTCCCTTTGAAGACCCAGGCCCCTGTCCTATTGCTTAGTTGAAGATGACATATAAGCCTTAATTGCTAGGTTTGTCCTTGGATATCTTATTTTTAGGGAGCCCCATATACATTTGATTATTTTTTTTCTCTTGTTAATCTGTTTATATGTTAATTTGTTTATGAGATCAGCCAAATAATCTAGAAGGATAGGAGGGAAATTTTTTCCTTTCCCCAACAACAGACACAGAAAAGACTTACTTCAGGGTATGTTAGAGTACAACATATTGAATGAATTTATTAGTGGAATACCTTCTAAGTAAATTGACCAACTAAATAAATTCCAAACATTTATAAAATAAAACAAATAAAAATAAATAAAATTATAAATAAAAGACATAAAATAAAAACATGTTAAATTTATTTGAAAATATAAACTCATGATTTAATAAATATATTCTTGCTACTTTAGTAAAAATTGCCTGACAATTTTATCACCTCCTATAGAAATAGACATCCTGACAGAGTGTGTTCTCTAATCCTACTCCTTGTTGAAAGAAACTAGAACATCTTGTAGAAATGGCTAACTTTATTTTAGGGGAAGGAAAGGTACATGGCAACCCTAGGATTATATCAGAAAACCAGGAAGTCTTTCATTTTTCAAAGCAGTCTTGTCAAAAATATGAGGGAATCACCTGGAATGGGTTCCCACACTCAGGTTGTGACAATAGAGAAGAAAAACAATAATAAAGGTTGAGTATTGAAAGACATCAAATCCACGATAATTCATGCGTTCACAATAAATTCTGTTTCCTTTGTTCCCATTACCAAAGAAGCTGGAAACATTAAACACTCAGTTTTTCAGCCTGCCTACAGTTAGAGGCTTAAGGTAACATCCATGAATTATATAACTGAATGGATTTCTTGGGGTGGCTTAGGAAGTCATGTTTTCCAACTGATTTCCACTCTTTCTTTATTTGTACTGCTTTGAAACAGAAGATGCCCAGAGATTCAGTAGCTCTTACTACCAGGAAGACCAAGAAAATACCAGATATTTTTCTGATCCTGATATTATTGACTCAAGAAACCGACGCTAACATCCACCCACAGCTAGATTCTTATTATAGAAGAGAAACAGATTGTTGCTATCATTGAGTTTGATTTTTCTGTTGCTTACAGCTAAAACATTCATTGTTCTCTTACATTCAATGCAGTATCTTAATTATGTATAATATTTTTGTCTCTAGACTTTAACTCATTGACTGTGAATCACTGAGTGAACTTTTAATATTGCTTACTGAATGTATAAATGAGTGAATGCTGAATTTTTATACTTGCTTTACATAATTTCAAAATGTTGTTTAGGGAAAATTACATTGTATTATTTTATCCTTAAGAATTCTGAAAAGATTTTTTTTTTCTCTTTGATTACCATGATAGGGTAATACTGATTAAAATAAAATTTGGTTAGGGGCCCCTGGCTGGCTCAGTTGGTAGGGCTATGTGACCCTTAATATCGGATCATGAGTTTGAGCCCCATGTTAGGGGTAGAATCTACTGAAAAAAAGTAACTTGGTTCTACTTTCCTAATTGGATTGATTTGTTGTGTTTGTTTGTTTGTATTTTGCCAAGCAAATAAACTCATATTTTTCTGATAATTTCCATTCACTTTCCTATTGATTCTTATAAATTATTTATTTTTGAAAAAAGGGAATAAAATGCTTGGAATAATTTACTTTATGACACAAAGAAGTGAAATTCATGCTAATACTACATAAGATCTGAAAAAATTAGCATGGCATAACACTTTTTTAACTAAAAAAATAAAAAGGTATCATGTATCCAACAACATTAAAAAAAAAAAAAAAGATTACATGTGTCATAGGACATCCAAAGCAAAATAATGGTGCCAAAAATAACTATTAAAACTGCATTGAATCTAGTACTTACTAAATTCAGAAATGAGAACAGATCAACCATATGCACACATACTAGAAAACTGTGCATGAGCGTGTGTTTGCATTAAATAGCACAAAAACATTGTAGCATATTTTAATCATCCTATATATGTCATTTTCTGACTCTATATTTCTCAATGTTATGGGTGTTTTTTTTTTGTTATTATTGTTACTAAGATCTAAAATATTAAAACTAGCTTCATTATTGACTCAATAAGTATTTTCTGGGGGAAATAAAAATAAACCTCTAAGGATATACTATGGATGTTTTTCACATGGTAATTCATTTGTTCTCAAAATGTAGCATTAACTCTTGAAAATGATGTAAGGTTTTCAAATTGTTTTATTCATTCAACTTTTCTGGCAAAGAATATTGTCTTCATCTGAGATTACTAAAACTCTGCCAACTCTTCATCTGAGATTACCAAACAAAAATTTTGTTTCAAAACAATGCTCAGAAAATTCTCAACGAAAATAACACAATCGTTTTTAAACTCAATATGATCTATATAAAGAAAACTATGTCATTCAGTCTTCAGATGATCTCTACATATTTGCTTATTTTTGAGAAACATGATAAGGTTTTTTTTTTTTTTAAGAGAAAGTTTACTCTTCAATAAGCAAAATTTTCTGACATCCTGAGTAAAAACAGACTTTTTCAGTTAATTGACAATGTAGGAACCATGGGCATCTTAATTTGAAAATATCCTTAAATTTGTGTGGTCCAATTCTCATTTAAAAGGAAGAAAGGAAGTTACGCCGATTTGAGTTTAAGTGATTTGATACTGTCTTAATCTTATTTAAAGCCTCTCACTTAGTGGTTCTTTAGATACTTTAGCAAACAGAATTCCCAACACTGGAGGCAAGGTCCTGCTTTAATGCTGGCTATAAAATATGATCATGAATGAGATAGGGACTCCATAAATCTTTACCAAAATGAGTCCCCTTACTGTACCATAATTTCAAGCTATTAAAATATCATTAAGTAAAAACTTAGCTTCTACTTTATATAATTTCTGAAAATATCAATTTCATAACAAAAGAAAGGTCCTTTGGTTATTTAATCTGTCATAAGCATCATGTTTTATTAATTTTGAAAGCAAAGAAAAATGGTCTTGAAAACTATATCAGAATCCATTGTATCATTCTTTTATTAATTTACTAAACAAATATTTGTGAAATGCCACTGTGCACAAGGGGCTTTCCCACACAAACAAAATACTCAAAGTCCTTGTACTTGTGGAACTTACACTCTTTGGGAACAGACATGCAAATATATCTGTAACATATCTGGTATTGGCAAAAATTAGAAGAATGAGGAATCAGGGTAATGTTCTAGAGAATGATGGCGGGAGGGGACACTGCTGTATTTGAGGGGGATTTAGGGTGGACCTCTCCGTTTGCATGACATTGAAGCAGACACTGTGCAGATAGTTAGGGAATGACTTTCAGACCTAGGGAAGAGCATCGTTAAAGGCCCTGAGACAAGAATAGTCTTAGTATGTTGGAAGATCTTCAAGAGACCATAGTGCTTGAGCGGAAATGAACTGGGGAGAGTGTAGGAGCTGAGACAAAAGCTGTAGCTTGGGATCCCATCACCCAGTGCCTTTGAGAACACGGTGAGAAGATCAGATTTTTCATTTCCAGTTTGGTAAGTCACAGAGTACCTACTTTGAGACAAAGACAACGTTATAAAATCACAAAACACAAACACTTTCAAATAGTTTTGCCAAAAGCAGATGAAATTATAAAACAGAAATAAGGGGAGAATTCCAAAGTCAGTGACTTTCTCTTCCTTCTTCTTTCTCCTTCTCTTTCCACTTCTCTTTCCTCCACCCCTCCCTCTCTTCTCCTTCTCCTGCTCCTGCTCCTTCTTCAACTCATTTCATATCTGAAGACTAACTGTATGCTAAACTCTGACCTTGGCGATTTTAGTACAATAATGTTAGTTAATGAAGAAAATTGTATCTCAGAACACAATTTATTGTCTATGTATCCATTAATTCAATACATTTGCAAAGAAAAAACCTATCTGTATGGCCCATTTCTACCCAGGGAAACTCCTTAACTACGCTGGCAAATTGCTTTTAGGATTAGGCTCGTTTTACTAATCTAGGCAATAGATTTTGAACTCACCAAGGAATCTATAAGCAAAATCTCACAGCAGGTGCCGCTGCAGGTGGCAGTGAAGCTTTCCAAATAGCCAGGAAGCTGCTGGTGTAGAAGATCTTAAGTCATCTGATAAGCAACTGAATGGACAGAAATCGCTTCGGGACAAAAAATTCTCTTTTATGTAGAGAGTCAGAAAGAATGCTATTAAGTTTTTTTGCATCTTTTTTTTTTTAGTTCAAAAAATAGCAGATAGATTTTTTTTCTTGCGAAGAAGTCGAAAGATATTTCTTTAAAATAAACTCTAAGTGTTCTCTGATGACTTACACTGAAATGGATCTGCATTGCATTTGTAATTACTGAATAATTTATATATAAAGTGATTCAGGTAATTGCCATAAATTTAATAGCATGAGTTTTAAATGTATATCACCTCACCCGAGACACTGTATACCTTACAGTTTCTTCTAAGATACAAAGCATCGTCTTCTGACAACTAGAAAGATCAGGCAAGACAAACATGGAGGAAAGCCCTTAAAAGTCTTGGATAGGTAAAAGAGAGGAATGGTGTGAGGTTGTTGCTTGAAAAGAAGTTTTGTTTCTGACCGCTCATTGACTTTAACTGGTGGGTTGCAGTGTTTGTGAGACAAGGTAGTCACATAAAGGTCATGCATGCCCCTAGGATTTCTGGCAGGTATTTCAAAACCACACTCCTGAGGATGTGCTGTGAACTTTTCCTTCTGCCCTTTTTTAGAATCACACATTTGAATTATCATGGTCTATTACAGTTAAAATACTGCTGGCTTTGCTCCATCTTTTTGTTCTTGAACCACAAAGAAGTCATTATTAATGGAAAGATTTGAGAAGAGACAGAGGAATTTGGTCCCCTGCTCCCGCACTTCTCCTTCATTATTCCCTCTGGCTCCTGGGGGGTCCGTGTTAACACAGGCCCTTTGCAGAACCAGAAGCCGATGTTGTTGCTGCTAAGTTATACACGCTATTGAAGAAATCAGGTCTGTCAAGTGTAGCACCGTGCAACTATTTTTAATGATTATGGAAACACAAATTGTTAATGTGCTTATTAAGTCGAAGACATTGGGATATATTTTTAGGGAGCTGGCAGTAATAACAAAGCTAAATCACTAGAAAAATAGTTAAACAATATAAATTAGAGACATGAAAAAAATCCTCCTAGACATAAAATCAGTCTTTTTATCTTTTAAAAGAGAGAGAAAAAGAAAGAAAGAAAGGGGAAGAAATGTATTAGGTTGAGGAACCTAATGAAGAAAACTTAAAATAGAAGTGATCAATACTGGAAAGAACAGAAATGTGTTTATGTTCCTGGAAAAATAGATTGGGTTCTGATCTCTATTGGGCCCTAAGAATGCATCAACTTTTGTGGGAATGAATCATGGAGGGAAAACAAAACAAAACAAACAAACAAAAAAACCCCAAAAAACAAAAACAATGCACTGTATTATTTGTTTATAGAATTTATAAAGACAATCCAGAATATTTTAGTCTCCCGAAAGTGTTTTAAAATTGGAAAACTTGGTGGATTCTAGAAGACACTTGTCATTCTGATTATAAAATTTTAAAAGGAGTTCAAATTTGGTCCATTAATTTTTATATCAAAAAGTATAGTATCATTCAGCATCATATAAAAAGGAATGTTAGGAGAGCCTTCAGGTATATAGCATGAGGCTTAGTAAATAAATTAAAACAGAAAATGGAAAAATAGGTCACTGGAGCTTTGTGTAGAACTTAGAGTAAAATCAATTTTATTATGATTAAAGAAGCATAAGATAGGGATGAGAAAGGTGATAAGGGAAATAAGATGGTCTGGATAAAGAAAAAGGACTTTAACTTATAAACCTATATTCTCTAGGAGCAGAAATATTGCCAGTTGGAAACACACAAAAGACATTTTGAATGTTACTGCAATCCAGGTGTTAGTGATTGTCTCTCTAAAAATTCACCCCATATGTGCAATGGTTTATGGTACTCAATACCCAAGGACACCTCTCAAAAAAAAAAAAAGGAAGAAATAACACTTACTACCTAAGTTCAATATGCTCATTTCAAATAAACCATTCATGTTTAACATAAAGCTTGTTTTAAATTCTTTAATTTTGCTTTCTTGAAAAGACATGAATTTTATGATTATTTCCTAACTATTACAACATTCTGATCACATAAAATGCATTCACAACAATCATAGAGTTAAAATCTTCACAGAGCTTACAGCCAGAGACAACATGTATCTATTATATGAGCAATAAGGATTAATCTTAGCAACAGACCATGAATGTTGTCTAACTCTAGTGTCTATAACAATTAGGACTATAATTTAATACTCTTACTTTTCCTTTTTATGGTCATATAATATTCTACACACAGAATATTATAGTTAATGTAAATATATGTTATAAAATATAACATAATGAGGCCACCACTCAGGTGAAGAGCTAGAACATTTCCAAATTTTTGCAGCTACCTATGTTCCCTATCCCAGAATTAACACTCATCCAGAATTTTGTGTTTGCAATTCCCCATTGCTTTTGAGAACAATGAAAACCAAACAAACTCAGTTCAATCAAGTGATTCATCCTCTGCTTAGTTCCTATTGATTTCAATGCCTGAGGTAACTGCATAACTGGCATGTTCTTCAAGCCTTTTGTGAAAGAGGGAGAAATAAATAAGTGTGTGTGTGTGTATGTGTTTTCTTGCTAACTGTCTGATCCACCTGGGGAGATGGCGCTTTCTTGGTAATGAGAAGAGCCAACAGAACATTTGTCTATTTCATGCAGCTGGGAGCCTACAAATGTGACCAGGGATTCTTCAGAGATAGGGAAATATTATAACACAACTTTACAGCCAATTGATGACCCCCAAACCCATCTTCTTTTATCTTATTCAGGACACCAATGGACAAGTCATTCCCTGAATTTTCTTACAAACATCATACCACAGCAAGCAAGGACAATTTGTAGACAAAACTGATTTTCAACATGAGACCCAAAGGGTGACATATTCTTCTTCACCCCTGCAGATGATGCAGCCAATCTTTCAGAAGGGTACCAGAAATATAATGTAAGAACAATAAGGTCATTCTATTAATTCCATCTGTTTCACCTGAGAAAAGCAAGTCATTTCTGGGTGTTGTTGAGGAACTTTAGGCCCCAGAAAGAAGATTTGCCTGGAGTCTTTCTTCATTGAAAATAAAAGAATGTACAGTTCTTTGTTGTGTTTTTTTTTTTTGTTTTGTTTTGTTTTGTTTTTTATTATGTCTTTGACACTCTCCAACCCTGCCCTGCCTAGCCCCATCCACCCCCAAAATGGGCTTGAAGACAGTTGTAAAAGAAGGGGCACCTGGGTGGCTCAGTCAGTTAAGCATCTGCCTTAGAGTCAGGTTATGATCCCAGGGTCCTGGGATCAAGTCCTGGGATCCAGTCTGTCTGTCTGGCTCCCTTCTCAGTGAGAAGTCTGCTTCTCCTTCTGCCCTTCCCCACACCACTTGTGCACACGCTCTCTCTCTCTCTCACTCACACACACACACACACACACATGCACACACACACCCACTAATAAATAAGTAAAATCTAAAAAAAAAAAACAAGACAAAGAAAGAAGTGGGTCAACATTTAAGCAGAGGCTTTACAGATTGAAGTAAAGGAAAAAAATAAATGCCTTGTATGTTGCTTGAAAATATAAAGTTTACATTATTTTTCCAAAAAAAGTGATATGTGAGGATTATTTTTACAATTTCTGGTAGATTGAATTTGTATTTTATTATAATAAAAATCAGTAACTACAGTTATATTATGAAAAACAAATATTTTTAGGATACCAGAATTTTTTTTTCTAATTTTCAAAAATATGCCATATGGGGTACTAGTAGCTCTGTCTATAGGGAAGTCTTTGATTATTTATATTCATATATATTATCTAATTTAATCACTATAATCACCAAATGAGGGTGATATTATATGTATTTTTCAGGCCATGTTAAAACTGGAGTTAAATGATTTACCCCAAATTCCAGAAATGACAAGGAATAGTGTTTTCAGGCAACGATGTACTGGCATATGCTTAACCAGCAGCTTTCTGGCTGTGGAGGGGAAAGGGACTGGGGAAGGAGAGCTGTCCA
Source organism: Meles meles (assembly GCF_922984935.1). Lineage (NCBI taxonomy): Eukaryota > Metazoa > Chordata > Mammalia > Carnivora > Mustelidae > Meles > Meles meles. The sequence goes on along the minus strand of NC_060066.1, from coordinate 149,628,899 downwards.
ATTATGACATTTGACAATTTTCATGCTGTAAATACTTTCACCACCATGTCACGATGTCATTGAATGCAGAATTTGCAAGCATGGTTTGTGAGCAAATCACTACATAGTATATATACCAAAAGACACAATAGCCACAAATAGAATCAAAAATAGAGAAAATAGTAAAATGTAGGGGAAAAAGTGATAAAGAGTGTTAGCTTTTTCCTGATGTAGTCATTTAATTATAAGTTTATAGGCCTGTGTTTAACGGGGGGTGAGGGGTGCCAAAATTACTGACAATTTACTAAATCAGCTCTCTTAAGCTGCTATGAACCAGCTCTAGAACACCACTAAGCCCAGTTCTCTCCTACTACTAGTTCTAGAACACCACTAAGCCCAGTTCTCTCCTACTACTAAGCTTCTTAAAACCACCTTCAAGGAAATGTAGTTATGTTTTGCTCTTCTGCCTTAGATGTCCTTAAACTAAATTCTAACAGTGAAAGTTAACCTTTCCAACCAGAACACGGATGTTTCCTCCAAGCTCCCCCCCCCCACCCCCCGCCCAATTCACATCTCAGTGAATGGAGCTCCCACTGACTCTGTTGCTAAGGAGTAAAGTCTTGGAGTCCTCCTGTATCCCTCTGTTATTCTCATTTTGACCACCAATTCGTCAGCAAGTTGAATTGCTGCCATCCTCAGTTTCTCATTCATTTATTAAAAGAAAAAAAAAAAAAAAGTTACCGGCCAACTTCAATGTGCCTATTGAAGATCAAGGTTTTAGCAATAAAACATGAATAACATAAAAATCTTGCTCTCAGGAAGCCTCTATTCTCGTACAGAGAGACAGAAAATAAATAGTAACCAAATCAAACACTCTTATTAATAGTGTGTCATGTGCTAATAAGTCCTGTGAAGAAAAGTAACATAGTTACCCTAGAAACTGGCAGGAAAGGGTGATAAATTGCTACAAGTTCTCCCTGATGAGGTGAAATGAGAGCAGAGTACTGAATGGAAAGGAGAAACAAGCTATTTGAAGTATCTGTGGAAAGCTTGCTCTAAGACTAAATGCCAAGGTTGAGGTGGGACGGTGCTTAGTATTTTGGAAGAGCAAAAACAAAGTCAGTGAGTTTGGACCCGTGTGGATGCAGAGCAGCTCAACAGGAGGTAAAGAAAGAGATATGATAATCACATCTGTGCAAATGGTAAGAATATCTAGGATAAGAACTTTTTTTTTTTTCCCCTCAGTGTAGGTCTTAAATAGTGCTGTTGTCTTGTTAATTTGTAAAGGATCACTCAGTTTGGCCAGTGAATACAGACAGATCAAGGATTGGATTGGTGAGACTATAAAGCAGTGAGTTAGGAGCAGTTGGATGGTTGTTGAAATAATCCACCCAAGCAAGAGTGGTGTTTCGAGTCAGTGTGGGAATAGTGATGATGCTGAGAAATGATCGGTGTTTCATTATATATTTTAAAAATATACCCTACATTTAGAGGCTTCTTGGCTGCGACCCTAACTTCATTTTTTCATATTCTTTTTCTTGCTTGATTTGAGTCATCCCCAACAGACTCCTTGTTCTGTAAATTTTCCAAGCTTCTTCAAGTGATCTCTTTCTGGAAACTGGTCTTCCTGGAAGTCTAATGGCTTAGTCTCCTTTGCTCCATTTAGATCCTTTCTAAATTATCCCTCTGATAAAGACCTTTCCTCTCTATCCCATCTAGATGGAACACCTGTCGATATCATTCTTTACCTCTCATTCTATTTTAACTTTTCAACATAGCGCTTAATATCTTTACTTCAAATACATTATGTATTTATGTTATGTTGTGGGTCTCTTCCATTCCATGACAACTGATTTTTTCGCCATTGTCAAAACCAAATTCAACTTTCTAAAATATTGTGTCATTTCTGCATTTAAAAACTTGAGTCATTCCATATTTCCTGAAGTTCTGATTGTCATATGGCACTGATAAATAGAATGACCACATCCTGCAAAGTAACCCCATCCAATTACTCAACTGCTTCTATCACTCAGTTTTCAAATTTCAAGAAGGGGAAAATAATCCTGCACAAACCTACATTTTGGCACAGTTAGACCCTGAGATAATATCCTTCAAGTGTCTGTATTTCAGTATGCATTTTCTCAGAGCCAGCTTCCTGTTCCCTACCCAATTTGCCTAGATCTCACCTTGCTATTCTAAGCATAATGATGCAAAGAGTGAAGCAGATTGACAAGAGCTAAATTATTACAATTGTGCTTGGCTTCTGCATGAAGGGAAGTATTGTACACACTCAAGGAGTCAGTATGAAAAAAATGTTTGCTCTTTGAGCTTTTATGCTGGGGGATTTAAGGTGCACTTAGCTCAGTAGATTTTGTCCACATAAAGCACTTTTGTTGAAAATCCGCTTTTCTCCTGCTTGTTATTATTAACCAAAGTGCCTGCTTTTGTCAAAACTGTAGAGTCACTGCTGTTTCTCTTCCCTCTCCCATTTCCCATTATATTCCTTGGCTTCCTTTACCTTCCTTCTCTTTTCGTAACAAACCCACCCCTCTTCTTTTTTTTTTTTTTTTTAAGATTTTATTTACTTATTTGACAGAGAGAGATCACAAGTAGGCAGAGAGGCAGGCAGAGAGAGTGAGAGGGAAGCAGGCTCCCTGCCGAGCAGAGAGCCCGATGCTGGACTCGATCCCAGGACCATGAGATCATGACCTGAGCCAAAGGCAGTGGCTTAAACCACTGAGCCACCCAGGCGCCCCCCACCCCTCTTCTTGACCACAACCGATATCAACTCCCATTTCATTGTTATGTGCATTTTGGTTTCTGTGAATTAGGCACAAGGTCCTGTTTTATGATATTTTTATTTGCCTTTCCAAGACTGTCCTAAGAAATGTTTGATTTGAAACAAATAAACAAGCACTCTATTAATTAATTAATTAATTAATGGTTTTGTAACTCAGTAGCAGTTTTCTTTCATGGCTGTTCTCTAACTTCGATGATTTTTTTTTTCCAGATTACACTATTCCTTTTTCACATATATTCGGTCTAAAATCTTGACTTATTTAACATGATAATAAAAGCCAACATAAAACAATAACTGTGCTTACTATGCAGCAGACCTATTCTAAGTGCTCTGAATATAAATTCCTTTTGTTCCATGAAGTAGGTATTACTATCATTCTCATTGTACAGGTTGGAAAATAATATGCTCTCTTACCCATAAACTTACAGCTTGAAGATAAATATTTCAACTATTTAAGAAATGCTGCAAGTTCTTCAAACTCTTTGAAGTATATATTTTCATTGTTATAAGTTTAATGTGAAAAAAACTGACATATATATGTATATATACACATATATATGTATTTTTACTCATTTAGTCAATCAACAAATATTTACTGAACACCTAATATGGGTCAGGGACTGTCACAAATAAACTAAAGCTGACAGCTATTAAACCCAACACTAAATATAAATTAATTACTCAAATTGGAAATTCAATTTTTCTGTATTTAATTGTTCAATATTCTCCTATACATAATATACATTCTTTGTCAGAGAAGTGATAGGACAAGGAGATAGTCAATTTCTCTTAAATTTGGGGTAAAAAATGTGCCTCGTAGTTTTCAAGGCAAGTGGAAGAGATACCTCATCAATTTCAGCCTAGCTAGTCACACATTTTTTATGAACAACATAAGTTTTATTCCAGTTGCTGAAAACTGACTTTTCTTTATTGCCTCCCTAATGGTTTTACTCTCTTATTTGTATTTTCCTCAACTCACTATTTTTGTAATGTGTGTCCATTTTACATTGGGTAACCTATAGAGAAGACCCTGACTTTGAGATGTTCACAAACTGTTAGGAACAGTGTGCACAAAAGAACCATTTACTTAGAAAATATTTTTAGATTAAGCCAAAATAAGATACTTAAAATACCTTTTTTTTCCCAGAAATTCATAATGAACACACCACTTTATGATATTGTTGCTATCAAATATTCGAATAGATAATCTCATAGATGTAATCTTCTGGGCCAAATGATCCTCTGTACTTACTACACTAAACTTGAAGAGGATGGATATCACAAGGAAGACGTTAATACTCTATGGTATTGTTTCTCCAAATTGCTGACTGTAAATATGTGTCCTTTGAGTTTACATTGGGCAATTATCCATGGAAGTCAAATATCCTCAAGTTACTGGGCAAAATTGCCTTTTGATTAAGCACTTTCTAAAAAGGCAGAATAGCAGCAGTCTATTTAATTTTTAAATTATAATTACATTTTGCACCTTGATTCTTCCATTGAATTACTATCAAATGTCTCTCTTTCCCAATAACTAGTTTAAAACATGTATTTTAAGCATTGCTCTTGGGGTAAGAAGATATGGATTTCACTTTCAGGTTTCCCATATCAATAATTGTAAAATCATTAACCCGAGTGTATACTTTTTGGATACCTACTATGTGCCAAAAACCCTGCTCCTTAATTGTCAGGTCTTACTTTATTTAAACTAGAGGAGGCTATAAGAATAGGTAACTAGCAGAACTGGGATTGAACCTCAGAGGTTTCTCTAAGGTATAAGCTCTTAATCACCAAAAATGTACATGCATCTCTTTTTGCCCTTCTCCTTTTTCCTGGCCCTGTTCTTGCCAGTCAACATATCTTCTGGCCATCTCTTCAGCACCCCTACTGGAGGTCAAGTCATGAAACACATTTCTTCAAAAACAAATAAACCCGCAATAAACCCATAGCCCAAGAGCTTCCCTATCAATATTTTATGGAGAGTAAAATGCACTGTTACGTTTACCAGTATTGGACTCAATCTAAGCAAATTTATCTATTTAATAGCAATGGAAATACGTGAAGAGATCCCCCTCACTCATAAAACGGGCCCTAAAATTTGCTGCCCAATTTAGCTAATAAAAATATAGGACATCTAGTTAGATTTGGATACTTAAACACTGAAAAAAAATGAGTTGCTATTTATCTGAAATTCAAATTAAACTAAGCATCTTATATTTTTACCTGGCAACCAGAGGGAAACAATCTGTCTCTCACAAGATGCAAACAGTCATGATTATATATTTTGAAGAGGGGAAAAAAGAAAGAAGTCAGTGTAACCCTTTTATTGTTAATCGGTGGCAAAACACTATACTGCTTTTCGTACATCGGAAGCCATATGTGAAGGGATGGAGTCGAAGACCTGATGACATTTCCCGCGTCGGGGACACATGTGGACACTGTTAGGCTCTGGGAGGATTCCAGCACTGACGGCTGCACACTATGTGTTACATGTTGGATTCACACTAATAACCGCAATGTGGCCGGTCCCCCAAGAAAGTCCAGACAGCAGGTAACGGAGGAACGCGCAGGCTTGCAAATTTAGGTCAGCATTGTATGAACTGCTGATTAGGGTGGTGCCAGCTTTCTATGCTAGAAAATATCTTTTACATAATTCAAAACATTTTTAATACTTTAGATAAATGCTTTCTTGAATTAAATGCACATATTCTCATTTCTGACTCACATGTGATCTTTATTATTTGGATCCCTTATCTAGAGCAGGGACTGAGTAGCCGGGCCAGCTCCCTCTTTCCTGGATCCTTTGAAGAACTTCCAATCTTTTCCTTGCAATCGGGTCATTTTTACTGATTGCAAATTTCTAGTGTCTCTTGCCATTCTGCAAACTTTCTGCCTCTGTATAATCTACCTCCTAATTCTTTCCCTAGTCCCCAGAAGTTTTATCCTGGGGCAGACACAATTTATTCTTCAATGCTTATTCAAGAAGACTTTCCATATCCTTGCCAAAAAGCAAGCCTTTGCCAAATGGAATTCCTGCATGGAGTTCTTTCAGAATCATGTCTTCCAGTCAGAGGTGCAGCCAAAGAACTATCCACGCAGCCACATTAGCTGTCATGCTTTTCAAAGTCGCTGGCAGGCAGCCGAAAGCACAGTCTGCCAAAACCCCTACTTCCATTTTACCCAGAGCAGGAGTCTTCAAGGACGTTCTCTCAACTCTCAGAGCCACTTAGAAATGGCTCCAGCGGCTCTGCCAGTTTCCTGACTGAATTCGAGTTCCTGCTGCTTTGAAAGTTTGCTAAAGGGAAACATCTGCTTCTCTATGGGTTTGGTTCAGTTTCCATGAAGGCTAGGAGCTTTTTTTTTTTGGTCTTTTATAAAATGTTAGCAATTTCAGCATCCATGTTTTTAGCAGCTTCCCATATTTCAGTCTTTAAATATAAATACATTTGTATTTTATGCAGTTTCTTGGGAGCATTGGGGATGGATCTTTTGAGACTCAGATCATCAGTATGATATTAAGTAGAGTCTAATTTCTATAATGTATAATGTATCCTCGCTACTGTTTAACTTCTTGCCCCTCCCCTCATCCCCATTAGCCTTACACCATGGACACAGTTCTACTGGGGAGGCTTAATTAATGCATACCTGTACTTAGCAGTATTTACCTGATCTGAGTATTTTACTTGCTTTATAATTTTGGAGTGAGCCACCCAATTCATATAAATCTTTGGCCCTTTGCTTTTTCATCTAAAATGTGAGGCTGAAACTCAAAGTCTATTGTGTCATTTGGATACCTGGAATTTCCTGTCTCGATAATATTGCAGGAATGTTTTCTCTACAGCTTCTTTGAAAAGGTTTTACTCTGTAAGGCATTCAGTCAGTAAACAAAAGTAAGGAAGTCTCTATGGAAGAGAATTAGAATTGAGAGGGTGGGCTTCAGAAACTGGCTATTATTAATAGCATTAAATATCTATTGGCGGGGCGCCTCGGTGGCTCAGTGGGTTAAGCCGCTGCCTTCGGCTCAGGTCATGATCCCAGTATCCTGGGATCGAGTCCCGCATCGGGCTCTCTGCTCAGCAGGGAGCCTGCTTCCCTCTCTCTCTGCCTGCCTCTCTATCTACTTGTGATCTCTCTCTGTCAAATAAATTAAAAAAAAATTAAATATCTATTGGCATTAAATGCCTATTTTTTAACAAAAATTTTACCATTGTCATTAGCTGGGTGTATTGAAAAGCATGTAAGCCTTAGGTCAGTCATACCTAACTCTGATGCTCTACTGAGTCATGTAATTTCCTCATTCATCCCACTTCCTTAGTAATTTATTATGACAATGATTTCCCAAATGTCTATGCTTCTGTTCTCTTCCCTGGACTTCTAATCTATATGTCCACCTCTCTATTGGACATTTCTACTAAAATGTTCCATCAGCAACCTGAACTTAATGTCTAAAAATACGTGCAAAACCTCACTCATCATTTTCTTCCCTTTCTTTCTACTCCTTTCCTGTCATTGGAAATGGTACTGCCATCCCCTTAGTAATACATGTCAGAAATGCGCACAGCATCCTTGACTTCTCTTTCCCCCTGACTTGATCCACAGCATCTAAAAAATTATCAAGTCTTATCAATTCTGCCTTTTATGTCTCTCAGCAATCTGTCTTTTTATTTCTGTCCTATCACTCCCCTGGTCTATTCCCCGCCTTCCCACCGCCAACCCTTTAACCACAGGTCTGCCTCAGGTCCTGCTCCCTGTCTGATCCGACTCAAGAGAGCTACTAGAATATGGCTTCTACAACATAAATATTAGCATGACACTTCTCTACTTTAAAAGTTTAAGTCCAAAGTCTTTGATTTATTTGAGAAGACTTTTATAATCTGGCTGCCGCTTATCTCTTCCACCTTAGAAATTGTCACTCTGACTTCTTTGTTCCAGATATATTGAACTACTCACTAGTCTGAGACATTTCTTCTTGTAGTTTTCATATAGATAGATAGATAGATAGTTAGATAGATAATATCTATATAGATATAGATAGATATTGATATTATCTATCTATCTATATATATATATATCACACACACACAGAGGACTCTTTACCACTAACACTTACCTTCTCCATCTTGCTTTGTACTCTGGGGGCCAATCTTGAAAGCAACATCTCTATATGTCTTACTCTCTGGCTTCTAATAGCATTCAGCCAATAGGAAGCGCAGACAAAAGTTTGAAGGGAGGAGAGTGAAGTTGGAATATGTTTGCCCTAAGTTCCTTCTCTGCAGCATTCCCAAGGGTTGGCTCCCTCGCTTGACCTCCTGTGAACTAAGGTCATGATTCCTGTAAAGTAGCCCTCTGCACCTAGCCTCTCTGACTCCAGGTTCCAGGAACTTCTTCTCTCTTTTTCAAGTCTCACAGAGTGCCCTGCAGTCTCCTTCATGATGTCCTTAGACCTTACTCAGACCTTTGAAATTGTCCATTGATGGAACTTTCCTCAAATTATCTAATTGTAACATTCCATCTGTCTTCTGTAGAAACCTGCCGAAGATATTACAGATATTAGGATCTCTGTATTTGGATCCCCTAGTCTGGAGTTCAAAGGAAAGGTTAGAGCCAAGGATAGATATTTTAGAATTGTTGATAGCATAAAGATTTCAAGTAGATTTAATGTCACAGGATTGGATGAGTTTCCTAAGGGAGAAAAGTGTAGAAAACAAAGAATAGCTTCCTAAGACTTAGCTCTGAATCATTCCAAGGTTAGAATATGTAATAGAGGGTAGTTTGGCAGGGGTGGGAAGTATTGGACACTGGCAAGAAGTGAAGTAAGTGAAAAATCCAGATAAGACACCCACAGAAACTTCTCTGACAACACTCCCTGCCCAATTTACTAAATATCTTTTTGATATCTCCCAGAGTAACTTATAATGGTCTCCTTCTTCCCCAAGGTTGAAAATTTCATGAGTGATAGGACCAATAAGAGTAGGCAACAGTCTTGTGGATCATTGTATAAGCCAAAACATATAAGGAAGACACAAAAGCAGACGTTGATAACACTTTGGGTACTTGCTTGAAGAAACTACATCCGTTGCACTTATGCATATAGGCACACACATGCCCACACACATCTTGACCAAGGGGAAAAACCAAGAATGTGATTAAATATTTTTAAGAAACTTTTTTTTAAAGAAGAAGACATGAACTGCATATATACCTCACCCACTGTTTAACATTATGCACAGCAGCCTAGCTCATTTGGTCCACCTTGCTTAATCTCTATCTTTTACCATAAGATCGTTGCTATTCTGTTGCATAGTTTAGATATTTTATCCATTGAACTCCAGAGATTCCTGTAATTATTTTTCTAGAAGGTGACTGCCTCTCCAACAAAATATATAAAAACAAAAAACAACAAAACTCAACAAAACCTTGAAACTATTGTTCATTCAAGGTGTCAAATTCAAGACCACTTTTTCAAGCTAGGTTATCCATTATTTTTTGGGCTTGTATTTTGCTATAAAATCTGTGGTATGTAGACACTTTCAACAATTTGGAATAGTTTCCAAGTATGAGTACTGTAGTGCTTTAATGGACTGTTCTCTATTATGACTATCACTGAAACAGTTACAGAAAAAGGAAGATTCAGTAAATTTTTTTTTTTTTATTTGTTGGGAAACATAGACTATTGACAAGTTAGCAAGCCAATTAAAAAATAAACTAGACATTCAATGGAAAGAAGTTCAGTAAATTGTTATTAGGACAGTGAGAGATGAAACAATAAGCTGATACTTAATTAACAAGATAAAAGATAGTATTTATAATCCGGATTGCACTCTCAGGTCACGGATCCTGCTTATGACAGGCCATTTGTTTGCTTTTTTCTACAGAGCTATTTGATGGATTTGGGAGCTTAAGTTATGAGCAAAGGATGACACGCAGAGGTAAAAAAAGGAGGCAGATAGAGTGGAGCTCAGAAGATATCAGAAGGCTTTGCTCCACTTGGTATAATCTTTCTTTGACTCGAGAATATTTAATAAACAAGACAGAATTTATGAAATGCATAGTATGAGTGGATTTTTTGCCTCAGTATGTGTATATAAATCTATGAAGAGAGGGGTTTTATCTTCAGAGTAAAATGAAAACTTTTAATGGCAATTCAGTTGATGGAAACCATGAAGGCCTAAGCCCCCAGGAATTCTTAAAGGTCATGGGATATGATTTTAAATTTCACAGGCGACGGTATTGGCAAGTTAGGATTGGGGCTTAAGCCAAGTCTACGCGATTTCCTACTGACAAGTAAACCCTAGCAGACAACAAGGTTATACAAAAGTAAGTGAAAGTTACTTTCTGTTGAAATGCTGTTGAAAATGTTGGGAAGGAATAACAGCTTTCTATAAATATTAAAATGACTGGCAGATGTAATTTGGTTAACTCAGCAGATCTGCAAAGAGCCTTCTCCTACATAGAATAGATGTTGTGAACATATATGTTGGGGCTGGATTCTCCTTTGCAGTACTTTCTAGCCATGCAATTTGTAGTATATTTTGAAATCTGCTTTGTTTAATATATCTGTATATGTATATACATATATATGTTTAATATATCTTTAATATATCTTAACGTATCATATCTGCAATGATATGATAAATGATCATAATATCTACTCTCTAGAATTGACAAAAAGATTAAAAGTATTGTATATAAAGGCCTAAGTCTGTGTCACCTTCATAGTAAGCGAATATTAAATATCAGCCATTATTGATGGTGATAAAAACAATTTGAATAGCATATTAGCTCTATAGCCTATACATTATTAGGAATGAAATAAGTAAAAATAGGGAAATATTTTTTTAAGAAGTAAAGAGTGTTGATGTAATTTCAACAGATGAAAGCCTAAGAACCCAGATCACATCTTCATTAAAGATGTTTATTAGAATCAAAATTATCCCCAAACTGGGAAATCATGTGTTTCATCTTAGTGAATATTTTATGGGAGAGCAATGGTACTCAACCATGATGGCACATTAAAATGACCTGGGGTTGTTGTAAAAAAATAGACTTACTAAATAAGGTCATCTAGAGCTGATGACTGTGCACATCTATTGTAATGTACAATCTGAGAAGCAATGTTGCTGAGCTAATTCCTGCACTGATGGTGGGTTTGGACCAGCTTTTCATTACTCTCCCCATGATAGGATAATAAATATGATTTTAGTATTACTGGTCATGATGGCAATACTTTTTTTCAACCTCTTTACCTTGCTCCTCACCTACTTGTTTATATGAATGCTAGAATAATTCTAGAACTATCTTTTGCTGGAAGAGATAGAGAATTATGACAAAAATGTATTGCTTTAACCTTAGGTTTTCAGCCATACCCACTTAAGACCAACAATTTAAAAGGTTGATTTGTTTTATTAGACTCCTGACTGTGAATGAGTTTGTAGGACATGATAATTTTCTGAAATAATTATTTCCAGAATAAGTTCCTCCAATTTATTTTTAAATTAAGAAACTTAGAATCATGGCATTCAGAATGTACACCCTGATTGATTACTGAGATGTGTTATATGCATTGCCTAAGATCTAATCAGCATATTGTTGAGAAAGATTTCATACATATTTTAAATTTTCATATTTTTGCTGCATTTTGGTGCCACAAATTGTATTTTTCATTCAATGACTGTCCTATCAAACCTAATACATATTTGTAAATCTTAATTCAAACTCAATGGGTATGGATCCATACAAGCTTAAACTGCAATTTCGCACAACTGTAGTTTTAAATTACAAATCATGAATGCATTTAATGTGCTCTGCTGTCTGGAAAGTGGCTTAGAGAGCTACGTGAATAAAAGGTGGCACAGAGCACCATAGGGCAAGGAGAAAACATTCACTCTCTTTTTGCTACTCACTAATAATTACTCTTAATTCTATCTCCCTATATTCTACATCATGACATCATCCTCTCCTAAAGATATGATTTGTCATCTTCTGATATTTATGCCCCAAATTAAAGAGTTTTATAAATATTGTAAATGTGTCCTGCTCTTAGGGAGACTGACCTCTGACAAATGCCGTTATAATATTCTATCATTAAAATTTTGTACCATCTTGGTGATGGTATCGCTTAGAGCTTGCCAGCACAGCAGTGAAGAAGATCACCATGTGTTTTTTGCTGAGAAGACATCATTTAGTCCAGAAGGGACACTCAGCAGATAAAAAACATCTAGTGATCAGTATATCCACAACTGACTCCATTTTATCCCCACTACCAATCCTCTAAAATTATCTGGCTCTCTCTTTCTCATCGTTCATAGCAGTGTTACTTTTCTAAAACATCTACTGATCAGTCATCCCATCCTCAAGAACCTGCAGACTCCCCATTGCCTAATGAAAACAAAAATAACTCCCTAAAATGCCCTTCAAAGTTTGGCTCTTTTGAGAACAGTTCCTCCTCACTCATGTCATCTCCCTTCCCACTCTGTCTTCTTGTATTTCTACTAGGCATGTCCCCAAAGCCCTCTGAATTAGCTCATGATTTTCAGTCATTCTCAAGTGTACTTTGTTTCTTCTCTATTTTATGAAAACCTCTGCCAACTGTTCCTGCTTAGTGATGAAAATGTACTTGATCCCTTGTCAAGCAAAATCCTTTGCTTTTTCCTCATCACCTCCACTCACGTCACTTGCAGCTGCTGAATACTCCATTTTACCTGCCTTAGCTAGCTTTATTTCCTCATCCTCAATACCTTTTAAAGCTCTTAAAGGTAAGGATCATGTTCTGTTTGTCTTTTTATCTGTAGTAATTAGCACAATGTCCTGTTCAAAAATAATGCTCAACACATGTAAAGGAAAAAAAAATGAAATGAGATTATTCCCCATTATGTCTTCCTGGAATGCTACAGTTTCCTTAAACCTGACATGCTAAAGGAAAGTGTACTAATATATCATCCATTTATGTGCAAGCGAAGATAGTATACTGAGTCCATTATATGTAATTCTGTATATTACTGTATGATCTGTGGTCCTTCAAATACTCAGTAATCTCAGATTTCTAAGATCTTTCCAGGAAACATTAGAAAGAGAATGGATTTTTACTTAATATAGTACTTTGTGAAAATGATGTTTGAGATGTTTTCAGACTTAGGTGTCTTGTTTTCATATGTTTATTTCAAATAAATACAGCATTCAATTTTTATAGGCATGGACAATTTGTCAAATTTAACACAAAGCATTATTACACACTAGAAGAAAATGCTTGTTTACTCTTATTCTTTATCTTTATATCTTATATCTATCTTTATATCTTACATATATATTCTATATCTTGTATCTTTATATTTTTCTTATCTTTAAGTTAGCAGATTTAGGGGTGTCTGGGTGGCTCAGTCATTGAGCATTCGCCTTATGATCCCAGGGTCCTGGGATTGAGCTGGCATAGGGCTCCCTGCTCAGCTATCCCTCTCTAACTCCCCCTGCTTGCGTTTCCTCTCTCGCTGCATTTCTTCCTGTCACATAAATAAATAAATAAAATCTTTAAAAAAAAGTTACCAGATTTGAACAGACATACATTATTAGTGAATTTATTCCATTCTACTTACAAAGACTGTTACTCTACTCTCTACATACGGAAAATTGAAATAACAAAGAATCAAGAGCAGCACATAAACTTTGCTACAACAAATAGGAGAGTGGCTTCATACAGTAAATATGTAGATATTTGATTAGTAACCCAATGTTTGAAATTTAATCCTGTTCCTTGTGAACAGTTTCAAATCACAAGCATATTTTATTATGTTATTTATCTTCTTTTAATATAAATTTGTGAAAGGGAATTAACCTTTCATGAGGAGGGACTATGTACAAGGTTCTCTGCCCAGAAAAGTATAAATACAATTCTTTCAAGGTTGATATTGTTTTACAGTTGTAGATAGGAGAATAACAACTATAACTTCCTCCTTTCAACCCATAAAATATTTTTAGGCCCTACTGTATAATCTATTCCCAACAACCAGCCCAGAATACTCCGTAGAAATAAGAAAACCCTCCACCTGATGTGTGGAAGCAGAAGGTAAAGAATTGATAGAAAAATATGAAACAAAGTGAAAAATTTATAAAGATGATAAGCCCTGGAAAATATAAAAAGAAATAGGATATACATACTTTTCTCCTAATTCTATCTTTAGTGTGACTCTTTCATATAAGAACATAAAAAAGATTTATAAGTGTTAAATGTATGTGGACTAACCATTTGGGGCTTGGATGCAGTCTTAGAGCTGAATTGAACTCTACGGAGGTATACTTCACAAAAATCTATGTGTAGTTCTCAGGGCACAGCGATATGAAGAGTGTAATAGAAAGAAAATTGCTGCAATGGCCTACCTAAAGGATGTAAACTATACTCCTGAATGGACCCCTTAGTATTTAATAACTTGTGGAATTTCTAATGATTGTAGATAATTATTTCATTGGATCAGAGCCTTCGTCATCAAATGCAATAATTTTATGGGAGAATTGGTCTCTGAAAATAGGCTAGCCATAACATTATCATTTAAATAAATAAACTGGTATAAGGGCACACTAAAACACAACTTAAAGCAATGGGAGACATAAATACTGACCAGCAAATAAACCACACTGTTACATGGCAATCAAAATAAAATTCCTTAAAAACTGACATTGATACAAGTGATTTTAAATATATATTATTTGGCATAGGCAAATGCTGAGTTTGTGTACATCTTTAGCCCTACATTATCAATATGTGTCTCCTTATATTTTATCTATTCATAGCATATTTGACATAATAATATATAATTATTTTAAAACCTTAGCATAGTGCAGCAACAACAACAACAAAATCCACATTTGTTCCACTATGAAACCATTGCTAAATTTCAATGAAATTGCATAGTTTACCAAGAAATATCGAACATATTTCAAAAATATCTGGAAGCTTTCATTCTTATTTTCACTAGCTAGAAATCAACTTAGGCTCTTAAGTGTAATAATACAATCTAATCGAGCTGTTGTAAGCAAAAAAAGTAATTTTTGAGGCTGATATCATAAAATTGAAACAAGCAGGAACAACAGACCATCCCCCAGAAGTTCCTGCTCAATGGGTCATCTGGTCAAGATGCTGCCATGTGGCAACATGCTCCATAAACTCCATTTATCTTTGCATCACTAACTCGAGATTGAGTTCTAAAGTGGAACAATCCTGGTGACTACACTGAGGTCACAAGCTTGTCCCTTAGCTGTCAAAGGATGAAACAGGGAGGATTTGTTCTTTGGCTTCTACCACAGGAGGCAGATGACTGCCTTCCACAAAACTAGGTACCATGAGGCTTCATCAAAGGAGGGAATTAGGGTCAGGCACGTTAGCAAGAAGGGCCATTGGAAGCATTTCCTTATTGTTGAGATGATATAAAGATGAAAGTACTAGAGAAAGAAGAGATCCATGGGAGAGGCATGGAGGTGATCAAGAAGAGGATTCACATTTTAACCAAAATACACATTAGCTTGGTTTTAAAGGGAATGTTCCAGTGGGCAGGACAGGGAGGAAAGAAGTTCAGCTAAGAGGTTAATCAAAGGAAAACTGGTATAAAGAATTGATGACCCAGTACATATGTAAATAACTGAAATCCTGAATCCTTACAAGAAAAGCTAGAGCAAGCTAAAACCAAAGGTACAATTTTTATGAGTGCATATACATGAGAATGTAAATGGGAAAGAAACAGTGGCATGCAGTGTACATTTTTATTGCTTTCATTTCTAATGACAAAGAGTGTTAGAACACTGACAATTTCTAATGCCATCAGATTTTTTTGAAGAATTGGCATAGAGAGTGATTTGTATTAGCATCAACAATATGACAGTATGCTGATTCTTAAGGTTTTAATATATATAGTCTTTGAGTGCACTTGGCCTTCATTTCTCAATGTTTCCATACTGCTTTGTTTATCCTCTATGATAAATCATGACATTACTTTAAAATAATCATTACATTATTTTAGAACTGCTTAGTATGCCTATTTTCTTTTCCTTTTAAAGATTTTATTTATTTATTTTAGAGAGATAAAAAGAGGGAGAGAGAACATAAGCAGAGGGAGCAGCAAGAGGGAGAGGGAGAAGCAAGCTCCCCACTGAGCAAGGAGCCTTATTCAGGGTTGGATCCCAGGACCTGGATCATAACCTGAGCCAAAGGCAGATGCCTAGCCACCTGAGACACCCAGGTTCCCCAGTCTGTCTCTTTTCTAATGAGTAAATTCCTTGATACTGTATGGTGAGTAACATAACATAATATAAATACATATATACTTACATACATACAGTCCTTGAGGGTGACAAATTAAATTTATGCAATTTGATGTCATAGCATCTGGCATACAGTATAGGATTTAGGTGGGTGTGCAATAGATATTAGAGGAATTAATAAGATGTGAAAAGTGGCAAGGAGAATACTCCCTCAGTGCACTTGTTCACCAGTTCCAGCCTTAAAAGTCTGACACATTCTAACTGAGATAATAGTTTTCTAAAAGGGAGTATTAACAAATAATCCAAAGGTATTTTTTTTTGTTTGATCCTCTTAATTGAGTTCAACAGGTAATTATTGTCTCTTGGATATACATGGCACCAGGTACCAGAAATACGCATATTAATAAAATGTTTTCTTTCTCTTTAGAAGCCTGTGGTCTAATCTGAGTGCATCTTTATTACATTCCTAAGATCCAAAACAGATGAACTAACACTGAATGTCTGTAGACATAGCATGGGAATCTGCTTTAAATAAGTCCATGTGATTCTTATGTATATTAAATTTTGAGAATCAGAATGTTGGTAGAAGGTAGACGAGGATTATGATGAAAACAATCTGCAATCTTTAGAAAGAGATGGGTGGGAAATGTCATTAGAGAAGAGAGCATACAAGATGCATCCAGGCATCTATAAATTTAATAGAAATATTAAAAATGGTATATAATCTCCATGGGCAGGTAACCAAAGTCAAGCTGGTTTTTGTAGAATTTTACATAGTTATCTATCAGCTGGATTAACAGTGCAAAAAGCAAGAAAAAGGAAAACTTTTTATAACTCCCACCATGTCATCTGAAATTTGGACAATTCATCACAACTGCCATAATTTGCAATATGTATTCAGAAAAGCTCCTGTATCGAAATAAGAAAGGTGACACAGGTCTCTGTCATTGGGAATTGTTGGCAGGGGAGTTACACGTAGCAAAATCTGTCTTTTGCTTCTGTGTTAGAGAGAAGAGCAGATTGATACTAAATCAATTGTATTATTTCCAACAAGAAGGAGAAACAAAATCTTCACAAAGGAAGAACAGTCTATGATTAAAATACACTTATGTGAAACAGCAGGTTGAGATCCAGAATTTTACTGGACAGTGGCAGTTTTTGTAAGACAGAACCAGTTATATTGCTTTGAAAGAATTTACCAATTAATTTCTGGTCATGAATGTAAAGCAGATATAAAATCATAATAGTTTGAGCCTCCATATGTTAAACATCTTTAAAAATAAGAAAGCACTTTTGTAATTATAACCTGTGATTTTCAGGATAATTGCATGCTTTTCAAAAAGTTGCATGCTTTTCAAAATATTGACCAGAGTCTGCATCATTGAATGTATATAATTAAATATATGTATATATACACACATATATATGTATATGTGTGTGTGTGTGTGTGTGTGTTTATTATAGAGTATGACCAAAACATTATGACACGGTAGAAGAAGTAGAAGTAAAAAAAGACATGGACTTATGTGTGAACCTTGAACATCTGTTTTCAAATTAAGCAGAACTTTCTGCTTCTGTGTAGGGTATTTCTAATAAAAAAGGGTAGTACTAAGATGAGGAAAGGATGGATCACGGATGAGGATAAGCAGAGTAGACAGCAAAGAAATAACAAGAAATAAATCTGGCTAAGACCAAGATTGAGGTATTTCATATGCATAAAGGTTTTATTAATTCTCTTTTAAAAGGAAGATTTAGAACCTAATACAAAATCCAGTCTATATTATCTATGTATGATCTATAATAGCTCATGAGGTAATTTTTAGTACTTAACTATACACTTTCAATTTTATTATGTATTTTAAGTTTCTCAATTACCTATTTTTTTCTTTATAAAATCTAAGGTAAACATACTCTAGGTATGTTATTTTTTACAGGTTTTATTTATATATTTATTGATACAGGGGCAGAGGGAGCATCAGAGAAAGAATCTCAAGCAGACTCCATGCTCAACATGGAGTCCCCCGGGGTGGGCTTGATCTCAAGAGTGATCATGATTTGAGCTGAAATCAAGAGTTGGCCACTTAAATGACTGAGCCACCCAGGCACCCCTCTAGATATATTATTAAATAAATATCTAGACCAAGTGGACTTCAAGATAGTATTCTGGTGACTATATTTGTGTTCAGACTGAGTAGTCTGTTAGAAAATCATGCTTTCACAAAATACATTTCTTCCTGACAGAGATACTATAAACTGGAAATAGTGCAGAGAACCCAATGTGGGGCTCGATCCCAGGACACTGGGATCGTGACCTGAGCCGAAGGCAGAGGCTTAACCCACTGAGCCACCCAGGCGCCCCTAAACAAAATATTTTTATAGAACAAGCATTGAAAAATATTCTCTTTATACAAAGCTATTATTTCATGTTGTGTTTAATTTGCTTATATCTTGCCCAGTGAAAGGTGGTTTAAGAAACAACAAATGTATTTAAAGAGATAATCCCCAAAAAGAGACCAGAGTTTCTAAATAAAAGTCACTGTAATCATTCTCAGATGAGCACTGAACATTCAGCTAAGTGCATTTCTAGACATTTCACAGAAAACTGAGAAACGGTCTCTTTTCTTGGTTCCTCTAATACGTAGCAGTTGATAGCTTTTTATAAAGCTAATGGTAATGTGATAATTTATTCAAATATTAAGTGCTTAAAACAAATACATATTGAAATATCCACACACCATATTAAAGTTTCTTTGTATTGTTTATAAAATTTGGTAAGAAAACTGCTGGGACACTATCAATAATTAAAAGAAATGAAGGAGAAACTTTTTAGTCATCTGCCTACATGCTTCCCATATAAAACAGGTAATTTTAAGCTAATAGTTTTATAATCTAGTCCCCAAGAGGTGTAGACTTATTTTTAAATACATATTTTAAATTCAAAGATAAGGGGAGGTATGTCTTTGATCACTCAAAGACAATCATCAAATGGAGAAAGAGGAAGAGTAGGAAAAAGAGTTTAACCCATGGGCTTAAAAGTCCACTTAGTGAATGGAGCTTTCATTTTCCTCTTTCCTGTTCTGGTAGCTCATTTTCTGTCAACACAGGTGTGATGCTAGAGCTCATCTAAATGTGTCTGCAATTCCCTGTGCTTGTGGATCACCATCAGACAAAACAAGAAACAAACAAACTAACAAACAAAAAAACAGCCTTCCCCACAGTTTTACTTGAAGATGCTGCAATTTATTCAGGCTTAATAAGGCAAAAAGAGAAAAGCCTTTGGGACAATCTGCTCTGAAAATTTTGACTTTTTATTTTTCACTTCAACAATTAATTTCTTCTGTTATCTTTATAAAAGAAAATGTAAAATTTTAGGACTAAAGGGTGCCGTTATTTAGCCATAAAAATGTCTAAGTATACGGACAGGATAAAAACCAGCTACATTGACATAAAATACATTGTTTTTTCAGTCACAGTCCTGTCACTCCATTTCTGTATACGGACAGGATAAAAACCAGCTACATTGACATAAAATACATTGTTTTTTCAGTCACAGTCCTGTCATTCCATTTCTCCATCTCCATACCCAGATGCAGGAACAAAAATATTCTCAGTTGGTGCTATGTAGAATGGTTCAGTTATAAAGTGGTTGAATAAACCTTATCATTATGCAAGAGAATGGAATTAGAGTAAAAGAACTTTGAGATTATGGTTGAGACACTATGACACTAGAATAGTGAAAAAGGTCATGAGAGTCTGATTGACAATTGAAGTCTAAGACAGAATATGCCCTATTAATAGCAAGGTTATTTCTCTAAATAATCATCATAAATAATATACTATGGTACTCTGTTTTCTCTGGGAGAGGATTAAAAGTTCAGATCCACATTATCTTATAGAGAAGATTGACAAACATTAAAGATAGTGCCAAAATAATATTTACTGGATCATGGAATGATTTATTTTATAGAAATTTTCTCAGTTGTAGAATTCACTGAAACAATTTTTGCCTATAGTAAGTAAAAGCCATGGTTATAGATTAGGGGTAAAACCAAAATGATACATGGGACATTTCTCTTACATGTGCTTACATATGCTTCTCTTACAGCATGTATTGAAGATGTTTTAATTGATATATGACACCATTATGTCTGTGTAGCAGGAGGTGGTTTATAATAACACTGCCATATCAGTGGGGTTACAATTACTTTACATATGTGTATATTAAAAATACACATGGAGGGAGTCTGGGTGGCTCAGTTGGTTAAGCAACTGCCTTCAGCTCAGGTCATGACCCTGGAGTCCTGGGATCGAGTCCTGCATCAGGCTTCCAGCTCCACGGGGAGTCTTCTTCTCCCTCTGATCTTCTCCTCTCCCATACTCTCTCTCTTTCTTTCTCTCAAGTAAATACATGAATTCTTAAAAAAAAAAAAATACACATGGGGTAGCCTGTGTGGCTCAGTAGGTTAAGTGACTGACTCTTGACTGGGGCTCAGGTCATGATCTCAGAGTCATGAGATGGAGCCCCACTTCAGGCTCTACACTCAGTAGAGAGTCTGCTTGAGATTTCTCTCCTTCTCCCTCTCCCTCTGTCCCTCCCCACTCCTGCCAGTTGTGCATTCTATCTCTCCCTTTAAAATAAAAAGGATGAATACCCAACTTTTATTATCCACATGGATAGGACTGGAAGAGATTATGCTGAGTGAAATAAGTCAAGCAGAGACAGTCAATTATCATGTGGTTTCACTTACTGGTAGAGCCTAAGGAAAAACATGGAGCATTGGGTGAAGGGAAGGAAAAGTGAATGGGGGGAAATCAGAGGGGGAGATGAAGCATGAGAGACTGTGGACTCTGAGAAACAAACTGAAGGTTTTGGAGGGGAGGGGGGTTGGGGGGATGGATGAACCTGGTGGTGGGTATTAAGGAGAGCACGTATTGCATGGAGCACTGGGTATGGTGCTAAACAATGAGTCTTGGAATACCGAAAAAATAAAATTAAATTTAAAAATTAAAAAATTAAATCAATAAAATAAATCTTTAAAAATTACACATGGATATTCACTTACTACATATATTACATGCACACATACATTATGCATATAATATATAAGCACTTTTGCATTTATATATTGTATATATATGTGTCTGTATATATATGTATGTATGTATATATATTCTCAGAAAAACATACTTATCTCTAGTACATGTAGGAAGTCTTCATATTTCAATTTAATGATAGTTTTTCTGTGATAACTTTCTTATCAAGCTCTTCCATTTACTCTATCCAGAAGACTGTCCACCACCTTTTCCGCAGTCACACTACTACCAGTTCATATGTTTAAATGATAACAAAGATAGAACTCACGTGTGTCTATTTTTTTTCATGAATATCTTTTTATATTAGATTGTATACATTGCTACAGCATAAACCATATCCATTCATCCCCACGACAATGTGTTACAAAGTGCTCAATAATTATTTATGGTTAATTACACCATTTATTAACCATTTAATGAGCATTTAGTATTTGCTAGGCACTAGGATTACAATAGTGAGTGAAATAGATTATGACTTAAGGGTCACTAAAAAGTATAAGAATCGGGGCACCTGGGTGGCTCAGTGGATTAAGCCGCTGCCTTCGGCTCAGGTCATGATCTCAGGGTCCTGGGATCAAGCCCCGCATTGGGTTCTCTGCTCCGCAGCGAGCCTGCTTCCTCCTCTCTCTCTGCCTGCCTCTCTGCCTACCTGTGATCTCTTTCTCTGTCAAATAAACAAGTAAAATCTTAAAAAAAAAAAAGTATAAGAATCTATGAAAGCAAAATACCTGACTCAGGTAGTCATTCAGGAAAGTCTGTCCTGAAGAAGTGAATTTTGAGTAACAAAATCAGTTTTATGTAAAACTTAGTAAAAGGTGTGGGAATGTGTCCAAAATCCTTAAGTGGTAAGAAACATGGCTACCTTAAGGAACTATGGTATTAACACATTAAAAATAGATTTTTTTCAAAATTCACCCTACAAAATAATCATTATAGTGGATTAACTCTTCACAAAGCCTCTGTCCTACTATTTTGCCATATGAAAATCTATATTAGCATATCAATGCATGTACAAGGAGTTTCTCTTTGGCTCTGTGCTATTTTGGTTTCCAAAAGATATATGCCGACAGATTGTGGGCGTATTCATTCATATCTGAGGAGAAAACTTTCTGCCATTGTCTTTGTTTAGTATCAGGATATCACCTAAAGTTTCTCTCATATGTCTTCTAATAACATTCTTTTTGCTAAACTTGTATGGGTCCCTTCTTTCTCATTGTACCCCTAAGCAGCTACTTTGGAGTCCTGCTGTTATCCTTCCTTCCCACATGCCCAGCTCAGCACGCTGAGAGGCAGTAGACATTGTTTAATATGGGTGGACTGGATGCATTCCAGGAACTTATCTTGCCATTTGATCACAAGAGTGATAAAATATGAGAATCAGGTGATATAATTAAAGTCCTAAGATAACCTGAATGAAAAATTAATTCAATACCTGGCAGAAAATAGACATTAAAATGAGGCCATTTATTTAATTATTAAATGAAACATTAAAAAGTCTTATAAGATACAATTGCTCTGTAACTTTACCTATAATTCCAAAATATTCTGATAACACACTGTGTGTCTAGTTCCTTGAATAACCAAAATATGTGCTGTGGCTTCCAATACTCAACAATTATATGAATGTATACATAGTCATGAAATGAGTTCACTCAAAAATGATATGTTGTCTTATCACTGTCTACTTTTATTTTGTAACATTTTTAAAAATCACAACTAATTGTTTGTCTCTTTTTTCATATCAATCTCTTCTTCTGATCTATAAATGCCATGAAGACAGACAACTTATCCCAGTCCTTAGGTCAGTGCAGGACTGTAGTGATAATGATGATAATTGCCATTTATTGAGTCTTAACTGTGTTTCAGGCACTAGTCAAAGAGATTTTTGTATTAACACACTGTCTCCTAATGTGCTATAATTTTGATTCCAGGATCAGGTAAGGAGAAATAAGTACATTCCACCTGGTCTCTCCATTAAATGCAGCTGTGAAACCTAGGCAGAATTCATGGAGTAACTCTTTATGGACTCTGGGAAATTAACAGTAGTAGGCCAACTAGGGAAGAAGACCAAAATTTCAGTTACAACTAAACTTATGGTGATTTTACCTTATTTCCTCCCTCTCTGCCCCCTGGCTTAGAATCAGTACAGTTCTAAACTCAGATATGGCCATTGGAACTGACATGGAATATATCAGGAGAATCTATAGTCGTCTTACTATTAAAGGACTTGAATTCATACTTAAGAGCTTTCTAAACAAAGAAATCTATAGACCAAATATTTACTGATGAATTCTATGAAATATGTTAAAAAAATGTACCATTGGTCCTGTATAATCTCTTCTAGAAAATAGGAGGCAGCACTGCTCAACTTATTTTATGAGGCCAGCATAATGCTGCTAACAAAACTGGTAAGCTCAATAAACTTAGAATAGAAGGGAGCTTCCTTGTTTTAATAAAGAACATCTACAAAAAAACCTTACCTTATTTACATCTACCAAAAAAAAAAATCATTCTTAACAATAAAATTTTCCCCAGATTATTGGGAACAATGCAAAAATATTCAATTTCAACACTCCCATTTAAAATCATGCAAGTAGCCCTAGCCTGTACATAAAGGGAAAGAAAAATAAATGGCATAAAATTCAGAAAATATACCTATGTACAGATGATGTGATAACTACATAGAAAATCCCAAGTAGTTAAAAAAAAAAAAAAAAACCTCCTTAAACTAAGTAAATTTCACAAGGTTTTAGGATACAAGTTCAACATACAATTATCAATTGTGCTTCTATATACTAGCAAAGAACAATTGGAAACTGAAATTAATAAGTAAAAACATTTACAATAGACTCAGAAATAAAATGCTTAGGTAAACATCTAACAGAGGATGCACAGCATCTATATTCTGAAAAATACAGAACAAGATATAACAAAACCTAATGAAATAATTTTTTAGAAGACTAAAATAAAGTAAGAGACATACTATACTCATGAATTGGAAAACTCAACATAGTAAATATGTTAATTAAACCTATATTGGTGTACAAATTTAATGTAATTCAATTTCAAAAACCCTGCAAGATTTTTGTGAATATGGGCAATCTTATTCTAAAATTAATATGAAAAAGCAAAGAATCTAGCATACCTACAATTTTTAAAATAAGCAACAACAACAACAAAATAAAATGGGAGGATTACCACCACATGATTTCACAACATATTGCACTGCTGTCAGTGTAATAATGGTAAAAGAAAGAAATATAGATCAGTAGGACAGAAAGATAGTCCAGAAATAAATTGACACTAATACGGGCAACTGATTTTTAACAAAAGTGCCAGAGAAATTTAATAAGTAAAGGATAATCTTTTCAACAAATAATGTAGGGAAAACTGAAATTGAAATGAAAAATAATGAACCTTAACCTAATTCTCACAACCTATGGGACATTCAGTCTAAATGAATTGTAGATCAAAAAACAGTAAATGTTAGTAGAAAACATAGCAGAAAAAGCTACACATAACATTATAAGCATGATCCATAAAAGCAAATATTGATAAACTGTATTTCATCAAAATTAAATATTTTACTCTGAGAAATGCACTGTTACAAGAATGGAAATACAAGCTATAGACTGGGAGAAAATGTTTATATATTATACAATAAAAAAATGGATCTGTATCTGCATATATAAAGAACCCTCAAAATTCAACAGTAATTGACAAACTAAATCTAAAGAGACAAAAGACTCAGGATAGCCAACTTAATATGGAAGAAGAATAAGAAATTTAGAGGATTGACATTATTTGATTTTGAGACCTAATAAAGTGGTAGTAATCAATACTGTACTGTTGGTGAAAGAATGGACCCATGGATCAATGAAACAGAACAGAGAGTCTATATAAATACGGTTAATATTTGGTAAAATTACAAATACAATACAATCAAGAATAGATATTCTTTTTAACACAGAGTGCTGGAACAACTAGATAACCACATGCAAAAAAAATTAATGTAGACATAGATCTTACCCTTTACAAGATTAATGTAAAATGTATCATACATTAATGTAAAATGCAACCAAAATGCCCTTCAATCGATGAATTAATATACAAATGAACTGTGGTTCATTCAGTCAATAGAATATTATTCAATACTAAAAATAAATGAGTTGCCAAGCCAGGAAAAGACACAGAGGAAACTTAAAAGCATATTACTAATTAAGAGAAGCCAATCTGAAAAGGGTACGTTCTGTACGATTCCAACTATATGACATTCTGGAAAAGGCAAAACTATGAAGTCAATAAAAAGATTAGTGATTATCGGGGTTAGTGAAGAGGAAAAGATGAACAGGTAGAACACAGATTTTTAATACACTGAAAATATTCTTTATGATATCACAATGGTAGATATATGTCATTATATATTTATCAAAACCCAAAGAATGTACAACACCAAGAATGAACCATAAGGTGTATTGTGGACATTGGTGATAATGCTGTGTGTGTACAGGTTCATTAATAATAGAAATAATTTAATAAATGTAATAAATGCACCACTGTGGTGGGGAGTACTGATAGTGAGAGAGGTGGTATGTGTGCGGGATATGTGGTACATGGGAACTCTCTGTTCTTTCCACTCAATCGTTTTCTGTGAATTTAAAACTGCTCTCAAAAATAAAGTTTATTAAAAACAAACAAAAAAAAACCTCAACAGTAGAAGAATAGAAAATAGAACAACCCAAATAAAAATGAGTAAAGGACTTGAACAGACACTTCACCAGGGACGATATATGGATAATAAATAAATGCATGAAAAATGTTCAATAACATTAGCCATTGAGTTAATACAAATAAAGTCTTGATAAGTTTATCACTATACTTATTAGAATGGCAAAAAAAAAATGACAATACCAAAGACCAACAAGAATAGAAAGCAACTCCCCTATATATTGAGGAATGCAAAATGGCATAGTCTCTCCAGAAAACAGCTTTTGGAGTTCCAATAAATACACACACATATAAGACCCAATAATCCCATTCTTAGACATATTTTCCCTGGAAAAATGTAAACCTGTTCACACAAAAACCTGAGCAAGAACATTTATAGGATGACTATTGAAATCACCTAAAGATGGAAACAATGAAATGTCCTTCAACAAATAAATGAAAAAGAAAAAAAAAAAGTAGTACATCCAAGCAATGGAATACATTCATATATGAAAAAGAGTGAACTACTGATGCACACAACTACTTCATGAAACTCAAATTCTAAATGTTAGGTGAAAAGAAAAAGGTGGTCTGAAAAGTTTATGTACTGTATCATTCCATTTGTACAGTGTTCTCAAAAGTACAGGGTTATGAAAAAGATCAGTGGTTGTCAAGAGTTCATTGTGGCGGGGGAGGTATGAATACAAATGGATAACAGCAAGTGTTTCTGGGTAGTGGGACTGACATATATTCTGTTCTTCATGGTTGTTACACATGTCCCAAGAATCCTAGAACAATACACCAAAAGAAGTATAATTTGCCATATGTTAGTTTATTTTTTTTAAAGATTTTATTTATTTATTTGACAGAGAGAGAAATCACAAGTAGGCAGAGAGGCAGGCAGAGAGAGAGGAGTAAGCAGGCTCCCTGAAGGGCAGAGAGCCCGATGCGGGGCTCAATCCCAGGATCCTGAGATCATGACCTGAGCCGAAGGCAGTGGCTTAATCCACTGAGCCACTCAGGCGCCCCCCATATGTTAGTTTAAACAATAAAATAAAAGTCTTTAGTTTTGATAAAATTATTATCATCATTTCATGATATAGAAACTGAGATGCAGTGAAATGAAGTAATTTTCCCAAGGGCACAGAACTAGTAAGCATTCAGGGCCAAGAAACAATCTGTTAGAGTCAGACTCCATGACTTACACTCATGTAGTAGGGAGAAAGTTTAATAAATTGTTGTTGAATTATTATATCAGTCAATGAAGGAAGTGATGAATCAATCAAATGTCTAATAAGTTTGGAATAGGTTGTCAGCAAGTTTATCTAGCTGGCAGTAATCCTCTCAAGGACCTAAGTTAAGTAAGTGAAAAGATCCAGGTCAAGCAAGACATATGGCCATTTCTAAAAAATTCAAATCCTGATACAATAGCAATAATAATAGTCTTAGTAAAAGTAGAGAAAGTTTGGAGATTCCCAAACTTATTCTATGACTCCTACAGGCATCTGAAGCTCCCTTAAGCTCTGCCTGGAGGGATGTAGGAAGGTGTCACTAGAGCTCACACTTGTCAATCATTCCCAGTCAGTAGTCAATGAGACATGTGAATTAAAATTTGGAAGCTGCACACAGATAGTTTTATGAGATACTGTTTTTAAATTAAAAAATATATATTCATATATGTGTATATATATATGTGTGTGTGTGTATATACACATATATATCATGCTATATGATCATAAGAAAAATATTTTCAAAAGATTCCACAAATTTAGATTATTCTGAAAAAGTGATAGAGCATTAGCATAATTAAAGTTCAAATTTTCTTTTGACTATAGATATTAAATCCATGATTAAAATGATGGGGAATCAAATTGAGTATATGAAAATGAATTTAATATTAATAAATTTTATGGATATCACCATATTTGTTGGGCAAAAGGTGAAAATAAATAGATGATTGTAGTTGATACAAATAAAAAGCTAATGTAATAATTCTTTAAGCTAATCCGAGCATTCACATAATTCTTATTTAAAATACTCTTTCGATGTTAGCTCTAGAAAGATTTCCTATTGTATGATTAAGAACATCTCAAAAATAACATACATCATGCATTGCTCCATAAACTCTCCATTTTTGTTTGCAAATGCTTCAATCTCATTCCTGCCTTCCTGTTTGTTTCTAATTTCTGCATCATGTTTTCTATATCCGAGTTATAGCTCAAGTGTCAACAAATGATGTTTTGGTTTTGGCTGCCAATATGAGAACTCTCAATTTGGCAAAATCTCATATTGTATCTTGATTGGTGACTGGACTCCAATGTACACAATGGAGGGAAAGATGAAAGCAACAAATAATTCTTTTCTCTGCTCACTGATAGCATGAGTATGGGCATTAAACTTAGATGGCAGTTAAGACTTTGAGTCTGAAGAAGTTACACAAAGATGCAGGAATAATTAGAGATTATTTGCTGCAGTGCCAGTAGTGCAGAGATGGAATCAAGCCTCCAACAGCCATGTCACCTATCAGCAGTTCCTCCTAGCCACAGACAGACCTGCAGTGGGACTAAAGCAGTATCTCCTGCTTTCTTGTCTCTTTTCATCTTACCATTCTCCATTACGGGCTCTTCAGAATTCCCATCAATTCTGTTAGCTATCCAAATGCATTCCCTTTTCTGATAAAGTTCACCAAAGCTGGTTGCTGTTGCTGGGATCCTAGGATCCCCAAAGATGCATCTGTCCTTAAAGAGGGGTCCCTGATTATCCTACTGAAAGGATTAACCTCCCCATAACATTGTTTAGAGGCTGCTTCCCCCTCCTCCTTCACTGCCTTCCAGATTTGTCTCATTCTAGACTTACTCGATTTATATAATTGTGGATGGTCAGTTTCTCCCCAGCTATCAGCAGCATAGTCTCTCCAATTAAATATCAACTTTAAAAGCAGAAAGCATAACTGTTTTGTTATTATATATTACTAGCTTCCTACATGAGTGCCTAGCCTGTAACAAACTCTAAATGAATACTTACTGAAGGATGGATAAGCAAGGGCTTTCCCTTTGGCCTATGAGCTTATACTATTAACAGCATTAATCAAAACACTGTGATCCTTGAACAATAACAGTGAAATAAATGGAATATGAAGCTAAAGGAACTACATTGATAACAATTTCAGTTTCGATGAAAGACATTTCAAATACTGAAGACATGCTAAGCTACACTTTTGGAAAAATAATTATATTACATTGAGGAGCACATAAAAATAAAGTCATAAACAGAAAGAAACAGACTGATACTCAGCTCATCTCAGGGAAACCAAATGCTTTCCAAAAACAAAAGGAAAAGAAAAAATATGAACTAAATGGTTGGCAGATCTGACTAGCAAGAAAGAAAAGACATTGTATATAAAAAATACAAAAATTAAAAATATTGAAAATTTGGTAATGTAGTTGCAGGATATTTGATAGTAAAATAAAACCCAGGATCATATCATATGCTTGCAAATTCAGAGCAAATAGGTTAACGAAATTATTTAGTAAGAGTCAATGAATAAAGACATAAAAGGAATTGATTACAGATAAATAGAACATACATATTTCAGTTACTAAAGAACTAAATGAGGTATTATATGTGTTACATTTAGTAAAGTTAGTAAAGTTATATTATGACATTAAATTTAACCATACCGACTGCTTTTTGTATGAATCAAAGTTTTTTTAGAATACTGGCATCTCTGGGGCACCTGGCTGACTCTGTCAGTTGAGTGTGCAACTCTTGATCTCAGAGTTGTAGGTTCAAGACCCATGTTAAGTGTAGGGATTATTTAAAAAATAAAATCTTAAAATACTGACATCTCCATGTATTCCAAACTATTCATACCATGCATTATCAATTGATTTTCTGAATAGAAACTTGAAAAAAAAGTAAAACCAGTATTTTTGAACAATTTTTAACTATTAGTTATTTTTATTTTTTAAAAAGATTATTTATTTATTTAGTTGACAGAGAGAGAAAGCAAGAGAGGCAATACGACCAAGGGGTGTGGGAGAGAGAGACGCAGGCTTCCCGCTGAGCAGGGAGCCCAATGCCAATGTGGGTCTGGATCCCAGGACTCTGGGATCACGACCTGAGCCGAAGGCAGACCTTTAATAACTGAGCCACCCAAGCACCCCATCAATTTTTAACTCTTAGTTATTACAAAAGACATTATAATAACTTAATTACAGGGAAATAATATATATGCAAGATTTTTATACAATTGACCATTTTGCAGTTATATCTTTATACTAGTGAAAAGCAAAACACGTAGATATCAAAAAACTAAATTAAGGTGTTTTCATAAAATAAATATGAAATCACTAAGGTGTCACACACTTTAAACACTATTCCATTCTGAAGGGAAATATTACTTGATGTATTATTGAGAGCAAAAATATAATTTAAAGAAAATATATATCAAAATTAAAAACAAAAGTAAATAGCCTATATTAGTTATTTAGGTAGGAATAGGAAGATATTGATAAATAGATGATTGATAAATGAAAAAATTATAATAAGAATATAGAATGAATTAATGAGAGAAATGGAGCCTTAGGAAACATATACTAAAAATCAGTCTAGTATATTAAACTTTGTTTAATATGGATACTGATATTACACTGTTTTGGTTTTTTTTTACACTTTCTTCTTGATGTGCATTTTCTACTTTCTCTTCAATGCATAAATATTACTCTTTAATGAAAAAATAAATTAACAATACAAAAAAACAAAAATGGTGTAAGACAGAGCAATTAAATATATAATAATTGTTAAACGTGAATGAATACTTTTTCTTAAAAGTATGTTCAAGGAATAGATGTGATTGTGTATAAAGGTGCACTGAAAGGTGTTGAGGGGTGGAAATTACGAAGGAGAATTTTCCAAACTGTTTCACTAATCTCTCCTTTTTGAAATTTTTTAAAAAATATGTACAGAGTTTATTCTTACTGTATACGCAAGTTTCTATTCTGATAGATATGCAAATTTCTATTCTGATAGATTTTAAATATTATAAAAGGTACTAACAACAACAAAAAATAAACAGATGGCCTATGTTCCTGTTCCTTAGGTGGTTTGAATTGTGTAAATATGCTGTGATTTATCCCACTTTGAAAAGGCACGTCAGTTGAGTGTAGATTAAGATGACTCCTAACTTATTCAATTAACTCACAATTTTCCACACATTCTTCAATCAGATGCTAAAATGACTAACTCTTAATTTGATTCTTTACCCAGTATGTTCTTAATTTTTGTTCTCTTAAAAATAATTGTCAATCACTCAAAACTTTGATGCAGGGGTAGTTTCTAACTGGGCAAAACAAGGAATTAATCTATATCTACTACCGCTTCAATCCTCTGTGGTCTCCAGAGATTTAGTCTGGTTCACAGGGCAGAAAGGGTGGTGGTAGCCTTCTCAAAGGTGAGTGCACTAAAACAAAGGAAAGGTGGTTTTCTTGTTTTTGTTTTTTAATAGTTATTCCAAGAATAATATTAACAAGTACCACTATTGGACAAGATATTACAGTGATATGATTCAATGACAGTTTCAATCTTAACTACATTAAAGAATTGGCTTCATTCATCTTTTATCTAACCTCTTTTCTAACCTCTTTTTCCTCCTCTCCCACTTTCCTCATTGTCTCCTTGTTTTTGCCTTTGTTCTTCCTCTCTTTATCTTTCTCTTTCTCTACCTCTCTCTCTATCTTATGCCTCATCCTCTTCTTCTCTATTTTCAGTGTTGTCCATGGCTATAACTTCTTATCATTATACACAAAACTGTTATAGCTTTAAAATAGATTTTGTTGTTAATACTGTTTGTTAAATTAGGCTGATAATATTAAATAAATGCTTGCTGAGCTACCCAATTTAATTATATTGCATTATGTTATCAATGTTCTCTTTTCATAATTTGTTACATACATAAATTATACATACAGAAAAAGGGGGAAAGAAAATCCCTAATGATAAAACACCAAAAAATCTTGATGAAATATAAATTTTGAAAATCATAAATGGAAGCTAAAACTGTAAGTGAATGTTTGATTAGAAACAGATTATTTATAGGGCCCCCGAGTACTTTCTCATAAATTGATTATTAACTACCAAAAATTGATAATTCTATAGTGAAAAAACCTAGCCATTGCCAC
The DNA here is from genome assembly GCF_922984935.1 of Meles meles. Lineage (NCBI taxonomy): Eukaryota > Metazoa > Chordata > Mammalia > Carnivora > Mustelidae > Meles > Meles meles. The sequence continues at coordinate 149,596,895 of NC_060066.1, read as the reverse complement.
TTGAATCAAGGGATCAAAATTATCATCACCAACAATGATACAAATCACCATCCTGCCACTCCTGATAGAATGTTCTAAGAAAGACATTCCACTCTGTAGTATTTCTGCCAAAAACCCTGAATTTATTCACTAGAAAACACCACATAAACACCAGGTGAAGGCATTCTATAGAAAAAAATGGTCTGCATTGTTTTCAAAGAGTCAAGATCAAAGAAGATAAAGAAGGACTGAAAAAATGTTTCAGAAACAGAAAAGAATAAATTAGACACAAAAATTACATGCAATGCTTGATCCTGGATTGGATTTCAGAAATAAAATATCTGTAAGAGGACATTATTAAAGCAATCTTTTTAAAAAAATCATAATAAATAAATAAATAAACAAATAAATAAATAAATAGCATTATTTTTCTATTAATCCTAAATTTAGTTGAGGTCCTTAACAAACCATGTCTCAGTAAATGACACAATTTAATGATTATGGTATCATCTCTTCCAAAATGAATTTCATCTTCTTCCAAAATGAACAAAAAAGATATGTCATTTAGTAATTAAATAACTTTAAATTCAGACAGAATGTGCTAGCACTTTAACTTAACTAATTTGATTTTAAAAAATAAATATATTCGGGGCACCTAAGTGGTTCAGTGGGTAAGACTCTGCCTTCTGCACAGGTCGTGATCTCAGGGTGCTGGGATCGAGCCCTGCATCGGTCTCTCTGCTCAGTAGGGAGCCTGATTCCTCCTCTCTCTCTGCCTGCCTCTCTGCCTACCTGTGATCTCCCTCTCTGTGGAATAAATAAAAAAATCTCTAAAAAACCAAAAAAATCAATAAATATATTCATAAAATCAAATCCATACCAGTTCTTGTAGCTTGTAGGAATTTAAAATAAGAATTGTATTCTTGGCTTAATTATAAATCTCCTTGATTATTATTATTGGAATTTCTTTTCTCCAAGAAAATATGTTAGGATTACAGGACATTCACATTTTAAAAGCCATGGTGTAATTTAAATGACAAGAGAATTCTTTTTCCTTTACCTAGAATGTAAGAAAGTGTGTTTATACTTTTCGATTCCAAAATTCGAAGCTAAAAAGAAAGTCAAATTTTTGTGGGTGATCTTGAGATATAAAAAACCATAGCTTTCTAATTTAAGCACTAAGAGGAGTCTCATTTTCCTGGAGGTAGCCAAAGTTATTTAAGGCTTTTTATACTCATCGCTGAAGCCAAAGGAGTGCCTCCATGTGAAGGAAAATGGATAAGAAAAGGTATCCGTTCCACGAAAGAAATGGCAAAAATAGATTTAGCCCACAGAGAAAGCTGTGGGCAAAGGCCCAGTGTTAAATAAAATAAAACGGATTTCCATGAGAGGTTTTGGAAAAGAAAATCAAACTTACTATTTTTTTCTTCATGTTATTAGCTACTAGACTTAAGGCCTCCATATTATTTTAACTATTGCATTAACACTCTTTTACATAGTCATTTCTGACTAATCAAAACAAAAAAATTATGAGTTATACAGGATAAGTTTTTTTTTTTTTTAAGATTTTTATTTATTTATTTGATAGAGAGAGAGAAAGAGAGAGAATGAGATGGGGGAGGATCAGAGGGAGAAGCAGATTCCCTGTTGCGTAGGGAGCCTGATGTGGAACTCTATCCTGGGATCCCGGGATCGTGACCTGAGCTGAAGGCAGACGTTTAACTGACTGAGCCACCCAGGTGCCCGGGGATAGGTTTTTAAATGAGGGCCAGTTTCACATATATCCAATTTCTGCAGTGACAGAGGACACTGCACTTAGGACCAACGCTTGACTGAATACTGCAATCTTACTGTTTCAAACTTTTTAATATTTTATGAAAAATGGGCAGTGTGTTTTCATTTTGCACTGTAATGCACATGTTACGTCATCTGTCCTAATTTTTATCCTTTCGTCCCTTATATCATCAGTTGTGCCTTGTATTTTCAGTCTTACTCCTGTTCACGATCTGTGACCAGATATTTAGTTCATTATCAAATAGGTACTTTGTCTACATTAAATTGTAATGAGATAGTTTTTCACCTTTAATTTTATAAACTTGGCACTTAGCATTTAAAAATTGATTTTCTCCTTAGATTTCTGTGTTGACTTGCTCATTTCTCCTAACTTTTTGTCTTCTCAGAGCAGGGAATTAGCTTCCTGGAAGAATAAAGAAAATAAAGGAAAACAAATCTGAGGACAAAGAAAAATTCAAACGTAAACCTGACGGTGGAGGCGTTTCCTTTAAAGAAGAATGCATATTGGAGACAGAAAATCAAGGATCATGGAATATTCACCCCAAGAACTACAACCCAATAAAATATTACTGAAGCAACCTAACACTTTATAGCATTTCAGATACTTGGGGATGAACTGGGTTGTAAGGATACAGTATATTGGAGAGAACTACAAATGATTCCCTAACCCTCAGAGAAAGACTTTTTAATTCTTGGTACCCATGCTCATAAGGACTGAATTTAGTCATTGAGTTATTTGAGGTACTGGTGACATCACTGATCTTAGTCTAGCTCCCAATATTAGACATGGGCCTAGAAGGGCTCATCATGTCTTTATCATCTCTGCTTATTTTTAGTGTAGATTTCCCACATCGTCAGAGATTACTATTGTCAAAGAGGATATTACATTTCTAGGTAACTTGAAAATCACTGTATATAAGGCAAAATTATCAGAGAAAGACAGCTCAATCAATAGTATTCTTTTTTTTTTTTTTTCAATCAATAGTATTCAATTAAAGCAAGCATATTAGGCTTTGCTATTAATACAAAGTACAGTGGAAACAAAGAAATAGACACGTAGTAAATTTTCACGATGCAATTTTGTGTTTGTGATTGTATGTATTTGGTGTATGTGTGTGTATAAAATGGTATGTATATATGTAATTGCTTTTTTATGGTTAAAGAAACCTCCAAATAGTTTACCTGTTATGGAGTAAGATGGAAGAGCTCTAACAATGCAGCTAATTTTCGACTACAAACAGAAAATGTGCATTTCTTCGGAATTTAAATTTTACAAATACATTTTTTATAGAATATTCTTATAATAAATTTGCTTAAAAAGTTCATATAACTATGAGGATTAAAAGATTTAGATTTCTTAAATTTAATACAAATTCTATTATGTCAAAGAATATTAGCAGAGGGTTTATTGCACAATCACCAGTAGTTTGCCCTTGTAAGACAAAAGTAGTTGAGGAAGATCACTTTCTTTTCTTTTTTTTTTAATATTTTATTTATTTATTTGCCAGAGAGAGAGACAGAGTGAGAGAGTGTAAGAGTATAAGCAGGGGGAGCGGCAGACAGAGGGAGAAGCAGGCTCACTGCTGAGCAGGGAGTCTGATGCAGGACTCAATCCCACGGCCCTGTCTGGGATCATGACCTGAGCCAAAAGTAGGTGCTTAACCCTCTGAGGCATCCAGCCATCCTGAGTAAGATCCCTTTCTAATGACATAGCATTTTGTATCCTCTAATTTTAATTGATTAAAAGTACTACTTAGGAGGTTGTTTAAAAATAAATAAATAGGGAAGACAGAGTTATCTGTGTATCACCTTCCTAGACTTTCTTGATTCTTAGCCATCAGGACCTTTTGAGTGCTTAAAAATATTGCTTGGTGATAATACTTTCTATTTAGGTACAATAAGTTAGACAAAGACAAATACCATATGACTTCATTCATATGTGGAATTTAAGAAACAAAACTAACGAACATGTTGGGGAAGGAGAGAGTAAAACCAAGAAACAAGGTATTTTTTTTCTTTTTTTCTTTTTTTTTTAATTTTATTTATTTACTTTAGAGAAATATTTCGTGGGTGGAGGGGCAGAGGGACAGAGTCTTAAGAAGACTCTATGTTGGGTGTGAAGGCTGATGTGGGGCTTACTTTTATAACCCTGAGATCAGGGCCTAAGCTGAAACCAAGAGTCAGACACTTAACCAACTGTACTACCCAGGCACCCTTGCAAACAGACTTTTAGCTATAGAAAACAAACTGATGGTTACCAGAAGGGAGGTAGGTTGGGGATGGGTTAAATAGGTGATGGGGATTAAGGAGTATACTTGTAATGAGCACTGGGTGTTGTATGTAAGTGATGAGTCACTAAATTCCACACCTGAAACTAATATTACATCATATATTAACTAACTGGAATTTAAATAAAAACTTGGAAGAAAAAATACAGTTGCAAGAAGGCAATATATATATTTTTATTGCTTAGTTCTGCATTTTGCAACACTGAGTTTAGATCACTGTTTATTTTCATTTTTCAATTGCTGTTTCAATGTTATGCATACCTTCCACCCACCCAACACAGAAGCTGATATTTAAAGGTAAGCAGGCAGCCAGGTTAAATCGATTAATAAAAACAATTTCAATATATAGATATATCTATTTTTTATTCATGCAACTATTTTTAATGAACAAAATACAGAATATTTTAGCAATAACAAGAGGCATGAATGCTCGTTTTCACTTATGTCATTAGCATGATAAAAAAATTAAAAATATGAATCAATGCCTCCAGCCTAGAAACTTGATTTGTCACATCTCACATAAAAAGTAATACCATACAAGGCCCACTCACCTCTAACCCTAGTGGTGATATCATTTCCCAGCATAGCTGTAGCAATCTTCCAAGAAAAATAATAAGAAGAATTGGCCTCCAAAATCATATACGCATTCGGTCACATATAAGTTTTTCACTTTGTAGTTTACATGATTAGACAGCTTGTAAAAAAGAGTTAACATACTTGTCATGTGTAATTATATAGGAGAGCATGAAGTCAAGAAAACTTCAAACTCTCCTTAGGATATCAACATCACCAAAACAATGATGTAGAGGAAGTCTTTCACAGCCAGACATTGCCCCATCAATCAGCTTGCAGTCAGGAGAAAAATTGACTTTGTCATGATATGGTTCTTAAAGAAAAAGTAATAAATTCTATACAAATGGCAAGCTGGCAGTGTGGCTAATTTATTCATTATCCACCCTAGAAAAATAATTAAGTCATGCTTTCTTTCCTGGTGCTTCATTATGGCTTAGTGTGCCCTACCCCCTTCCCCCATTTTTTTTTTTTTTTTTTTTTGGAGCCGTCAGTGAGAATGCTTATTAAAATAAATTAGCTGCAAAACTTTTAACTCTGTCTTAAAGAAAAAACTAATCCACTTTTCTAGTGGAAGTAACATTGATTAAGTAAACCCAGTTCCATGCAGAGCAGATTAATTCCTTTAGCCACAGTTTCCAACCTTAAATGATGCTGTATCTGTATTAGTTTGAACAGTGTGTAATAAGCTATAAATTTATAATTGGTATTAACCTCTTTAGTGTGTCTTTCTTTGTCTCTTATGGCTGAAATTCCTGATAAAAAAAGGTAAACATGAATGCTAAAAATGTATATATTCAGTGGAAATGTCATGTATATGATATACATTTATTTAATGAACTCATTTTTTATACAATGTACATTGATTAAACCTACCACAAAAGAATTTCAGATATTTGTGAGACTCCATGCTGTGATCCATATTTAAATCAAATTTTCTCAGAAGATACAATAGGTAACATTACAAAATTCGGACAAAATGGTAACGGCTTTTTCCTTTTGAAATATGAGATTTTTTAGTTGTGTGTGTTGATTACTGCAGTATCTACCAAAATGTATTTCCATTTTCTTAGAATTTAAAAAAGGAAATAGGATGGCTTATTTGCATTTATGTCTGCCCACAATCCCTTCTGTACATTCATGCTGTTCTCCATAGGAGATAAAATTTATGGCTCCACTCTTTGATTTTGGGTTTTCCATGTAATTCTCTGGTACCAGTAGAATGTAATGGAAGTGGCACTACCTAATTTCTAGACCAAGGAAGTTTTTGTTTTTTACCTTCCTGGGATCCAGCCTTCATATAAAGCATGGGCGAGAATCCAAAATGAGTTAGTTCTGGTCTAGAAGTTTACACATGGAAAACTCTAGACATGCTATTCACTACAGCCATTCTGCATCAGTAGCCCCAACTGAGTACCTAAATAAAGGAAGTTGTGTATGTGATCCCAACCAATATTATGTGGAAGAAAGGAGCTAAGAAGGCAACTTACAGAGTAATATCTAATGTACCTCCATTTAGCCACTAATCTGGGGGATGGTTTGTGAAGAAGCAATAGATAACCGATAATGGCAATTTCTTGTTTAAAATATGAAAACCAGGGGTGCCTGGGTGGCTCAGTGGGTTAAGCCTCTGCCTTCAGCTCGGGTCATGATCTCAGGGTCCTGGGATCAGGCCCTGCATGGGGCTCTCTGCTCAGCGGGGAGCCTACTTCCTCCTGTCTCTCTGCCTGCCTCTCTGCCTACTTGTGATCTCTCTCTCTGTCAAATAAAATAAAATAAAATAAAATAAAATAAAAATAAAATATGAAAACCAAAAAGGAAATGCATCCTTTTGCCATCACTAATATTACAGAGTTAAACCATATTTAAGGTCTAACTTTCCAGAATTATTCATTCTCTCTCTTCTCTAAACTCCCATTTTGGATATTGACTCCCTCTCTATCCTTAAATCATTTCACTAATCAGTTTTATTATCAACTTAATAGCAAGATTTCAGACATTACAGAAGCCAGAGTGGTTCAGCTGGTTAAGCATCTAACTCTTGATTTTGACTCAGGTTATGAACTCAGGATGGTGGGATGAAGCCCCAAGTAGAGCTCACTGCAGAATCCACTTGGGAGTCTCTCTCTCCCTCTCTTTCTGCACCACTCCCTGCCCCATGCTGGAGATCTCTCTTTCTCTCTAAAATAAGTAAATAAAATCTTGGGGAAAAAAAAAGTTTTCAGACTAACAATTTCTGGTCTCAGAATCAACAAATATGGGTTTTAGTTCTAACGTTCATAGAATTAGGCCCAAAGCGATATTCTAAGGAGAAAATGTGTTTCACAGTAAGGAGTGTTTGGCAATGGAAAATTACATGTGTTCATTTGTGAAGAGATAAAAGTGGTTCAAAGTTGTATATTTAAAAGATGCACAAACCATCCTTTATTCTGACCTCCAAAGTGATGCATATAATTTGCAATTTAACCATTGTACCTTTGTGTTTCAAGCTGTTTAATAACTCACCATGTATTTGTGATAAGGCTGCCCTCCACAGTGTGACATGCAAGATCCTCTTAATCTCTCCCTTACATGTTCCTCTAGCATCATCTCTTTCTATTTACCATTTTAAATTCCATAAATTCCAATGGATCTAGGTAGCCTACCTAGACATATAAATGTTGCTCCTTTGCTTTTGTTTAATTTATTCTATTTGGAATGCTCCTTCTTCTTTAGCTGCCTAACTTGTACTAATGCCTTAATACTCAGTTCAGGTTTTGCCCCTTCTCCGTAGCTTCCATGACACCTGCATTCCCCAGTCTAGCCCTCCTCTTGTATATAGACAGCATACAGTGCATACCTATACTACAGCACTTATGATAGAGTGTTAAAATCATGTGCTCACTTGCCATTCTCTCGTTTGTAGAAGAAAAAATAAATGGCACAATACATGAAAACTCAGGATAAAATGGTTCTGTATAACCAAGCCACAGAAGTCAGGTAATACAACATTTCCCTAAAGCATTTGTTATCTGATATGTATAACTTTCTTTAACTTTTTTGTTAAATTTTAAAGAGTGCTAATGTCATAACTTTGGCAATTTAAAGTCCTTGTCAATTCACTAATGGCTCATTTTGAATACCAGTTAATGTTGATATAGTTATTTAGAAAAATAAATGCGGTCACGTGCACCCGAATGTTTATAGCAGCAATGTCTACAATAGCCAAACTAGGAAAGAGCCTAGATTTCCTTCAACAGATGAATGAATAAAGAAGATGTGGTATATATACACTATGGAATACTATGCAGCCATCAAAAGAAATGAAATCTTGCCATTTGTGATGACGTGGATGGAACTAGAGGGTATCATGCTTAGTGAAATAAGTCAATCGGAGAAAGACAACTATCATATGATCTCCCTGATATGAGGACATGGAGATGCAACATGGGAGGTTAGGGGGATAGGAGAAGAATAAATGAAACAAGATGGGATTGGGAGGGAGACAAACCATAAATGACTCTTAATCTCACAAAACAAACTGGGGTTCCTGGGGGGAGGTGGGGTTGGGAGAGGGGGAGGGGGTTAAGGACATTGGGGAGGGTAAGTGCTATCGTGAGTGCTGTGAAGTTTGTAAACCTGGTGATTCACAGACCTGTACCCCTGGGGATAAAAATACATTATATGTTTATAAAAAAAAAAAATTGGAAGGGGAGGTGAACCATAAGAGACTATGGACTCTGAAAGACAACCTGAGGGTTTTGAAGGGGCGGGGGTGGGAGGTTGGGGGACCCAGGTGGTGGGTAATGGGGAGGGCGCGTATTGCATGGAGCACTGGGTGTTGTGCAAAAACAATGAATACTGTTACGCTGAAAAAAAATAAATAAATTAACAAAGTAACACCAAAAAAAAAAAAAAAAAAAAAGAAAGAAAAGAAAAAGAAATGTGCTTTTCTGTTTTTCAAGATCTTGGTTGGGATCAGTGTGATGTTTAACTTCTCAGTTTACAGCTATAAGTGAATTATTGAGATTTGTTCATTGGGAATGAGAGGTTGTTGAAAATCTGATTCCTAAAGATCCAATTATTAATCTTTACTATCCTAAATAGTCATGTATCTATAACTGGGATTTGGTTCTGCATTTAAGATATGTCTAAAAGGGAGTGGGAGATAGTGATATAAGCAAATGGACATCAGCTATTTCAGCAGTTTTAATACTACTGTCTGGTCAATCATAGTATACACTTGGCTGACACTGAAATCAAAAGATTATGTCAATTGCGACTTCATCATTTTACAGAGAAATTTCAGCTCTGAAGTTCTAGTTTAAAATGACAAACTGAACTCATACATTCAGTTTAGTTTTGGTCTGAAACCCCCAAAACACTATTGTCAAAGGATCTAATTAAAATATGTGTGGGGGCGCCTGGGCAGCTCAGTGGGTTAAGGCCTCTGCTTTCGGCTCAGGTCATGATCCCAGAGTCCTGGGATCAAGCCCCGAATCAGGCTCTCTGCTCGGCAGCGAGTCTGCTTCCTCCTCTCTCTCTGCCTGCCTCTCTGCCTACTTGTGATCTCTGTCTGTCAAATAAATAAATAAAAATCTTTAAAAAAATAAAACTGGGTGTGATGCCAAAACAATGAACACTGTTATGCTGTAAATAAACAAATAAAAATAAATAAATTTAAAAAAGAATATAAAAAAATAAATAAATAAAATAAAATAAAATATGTGTGTGTGTGTGTGTGTGTGTATCACAGGAATGAAGAGGATAGGAAAGGCTATCACAGCAAAATTTTTATATTCTGCAAAACAGACGGTTGAATGGAAACTGACTTCGTACAACCCAGAAAGTTAAATCCCCACCCAGCACAAGAGAACATTGAAAAAGAACCTAAGTGACAGAGTAAAATCCTCAAAATTCTTCAGAACTCACATGCCATAAACCCATAGCAACAGGAGTCGGGTGGAAAGTGTTAAAAAATGACTGGGTAAATATTGCTTGGAAAATGTTTTGGACTCTGCATGCCTTTCTCACTATCACAGCACTGGGCTGCTTAACCATTCCCTCCTCTCCCACACTCTTAGTGTAGACCTTTATCCCTGGAGGTGTAAAATATAGGGTTCTTCTGGAAACCACCAAGCACAGATTATTTTCTGTCATTACTTTGTCTTTACAATGGGTTGATTAAACTTTTGCTCTCTCTTCCATGATCTTCTGTGTTGGGTAACCTGAAGAAAGTCCCAGAGAAATTTTTGTTTTGGCTTCTCCTCAGAGCTAGATATGGCTCATGGGGACGTTAGAGGTGGAAAACAGAAGTTAGCTCACTCTCACTGTGTTATTGGACATCCAGTTCACAGCCCATACTGCTGCACTCCCACACATCCCAATTAGGATGAGTCCTATGTCTCAAATAACTCGTGTTTTTCCCACTGAATTATGCAGAAATGACCCCTATAAGTTTTCATAACCCTTGGAATGTGTGCCAATGGCTCCATTTAACTCATGTTTTCTGGGAACCTCCAATCAATATCAACAATATTAAACTTTCCTTGAATAGGGAAGTGCATGTCCAGTACTTAGTTTTACAAAACTAAACAATATGTTGTTGGAAGTATACTTGCATGATAGATATAACTTAAAAGAAAGTCAGGGAGAATGATTAGCATAAAAAGATAGTAGAAATGGTATCAAGAGAATAGAGGAATGCTAAGAAGCTAACAGATTTCTACTTTTAAAATCTTGATTGTAAAAATGCAAGCATATTTATTATTATTATTATTATTTAAACTATATATAAGTGGTATAAACTCTTCTTCATGATAGAGTTTGCAATAAAAGCATAGTTCCCATTTCTTATGACTCAAAAGTGCATATTTCTCAAACATTATGTCTAAGCATTATATTATTAATAAGCTGGATTATGTATTCATAAAAGATTAAAACATTAATGAAACATTAAACTGCTAACACTGGGATCTGAATTTTATAATAAAAATATAATAACAAGTTTTCCGCTCATGTTTTTCTCCTTGTGAAGGTGATTGTAGGCTTTCTTTCAAGAATTTATAGTTTGGAGGTGACTGGGTGGCTTAGTAGGTCAAGTATCTGCCTTCAGCTCAGGTTATGATCTCATGGGTCATGAGATCTAGCTCCCCATCGGGGAGGGAGTTTCCTTCTTTCTCTCCCTCTGCCTCCAACCCGCACCCCCCACACTGCTCGTGCATTCTCACATTCTCTCAAATAAATAAATAAAATCTTTAAAAAAAAAAGTTTATAGTTCGTTAGGAGTTTGGAATAAACCATTCTGAAAGCCATGCAAATGCCTGTTTGGAAAGTGAATATAAATAGGAGTTTTGTAAATCAAAACTTATTTGTTCCTAGAAATAGTAAGTTGATTTTTTTTTTAATTTTATTTATTTATTTGACAGACAGAGATCACAAGTAGGCAGAGAGGCAGGCAGAGAGAGAGAGGGGTGGAAGCAGGCTCCCCGCTGAGGAGAGAGCCCGATGTGGGGCTCAATCCCAGGATCTTGGGATCATGACCTGAGCTGAAGGCAGAGGCTTTAACCCACTGAGTCACCCAGGCGCCCTGTAGTTGGTTTTTAAAATTTTTATTTTGATGTAGATTTTGGCAAAATGAACTTAATTTCATAATAGTTTTACATTTACAGAAAATCTATAAAGATAGCCCTGAGAATTCTCATATATTCATACCCAATTTATCCTGTTACTAACATCTTACTTTATTTAGTATGATACATTTATCATAACTAATGAACCATTATTGCTATATTATTATAAATCATTGTATATGTTCTGTCAGATTTCTGTAGCTTTCATCTAATGTAATTTTTTTCTGTTCCAAAATGCCATACTACATTTAGCTAGCATGTCTCCTTAGAGTCCCCTGGGCTGTAATAGTTTCTCAGACCTTCCTGGTTTTCAATGACCTTGATACTTTTAAGAGTACTTGTTAAGTATTTTGTAGGATCGCTCTCTATTGGGATTTCTCTGATGTTTTTCTTATGATTAGACAAGAGTTATACTTTTTTTTTTTTTTTTGGTTTGTTTTGTTTTGTTTTGGAAGAAGACAAATTGAGTTAAAGAGCCATTCTTTTCAGTTCATATCAAACATGTATATTATCCACATAATTTACCACTGTTGATGTCAAACTCCATCACCTAGTTGAGGTCCTGTAAGTCAATTTTTACCAGAATTAAGGTGCCCCCCCCTTCAGTCTTTACTTTTTAGAAGGAAATCACTGTGTGAAGCACATACTTAGGGAGTAAGGAGTCATCCTCTATTTCCTTGAGCACAGAGTATTTACATAGACAATTTGGAATACTTTGCATAGTGGATGTGCCCATTCTTCCTTTTAAAATACAACCATTTATTTTTATTAGGCCATAGTTATATATTTCATACTTTTGGTTACAATTCAATATCCTTTATTTTGTTATTCACTGGAAATTCTTTTGGCTGGTTCTGTGTCTTTTTTGCATAGCACCATTATATTTTTGTTGAGTACTTCCTTGATTCATCTTTTAGCACCAGAAGATCATCGAGTCACATCTTATGCAATTCATGCCTTAGTTCTAGTATCAGTTATTTCTCCAAGAATTTCTGGTTCCTTGTCTTAAAGAAGGTACTAGAAACCAAGATCAAAGCACTAGGTGTGCTCATTGCTATGCAGAGTCCATACATCTGGGGACTCTAAGCTGACACAGCAGGGAAATATATGTGGGTATACAAACATATGCATATATGCCTATCTATAAACATTTTAATATACTCCCATTTGTATCTATATTAAACTAATCATGAGAATGTACTAATTTCTCCAACTCTAAATCCATAAACTCATGGAAAAGTTTAGTCTTCCCTCCCTTACTTAGTTGTAAACTCCTATTCTAATAGTGATAAACCTGATTCTCTTCACCACCATCCATTTACTTATTTGCTTAATCCCAATTTATATGTGTATTTTAATCTCAAATTGTTAATCCATATTGTCATGGAAAAGAACTTGATCAACTAGAATACCATTCATATGTACAATTTGTTGTTCTTGCCATTAGTATTAAAGATTTCACTGATCTCCCAAAGTAATAGTTACATTTTTGACCAACCAACTAATGCTTAATCTTTAATGAAAATAATCCCTAATGTAATATCTAATCAATCATTCAGTCAGATTTAAAATTATTAGCATACAGGGAAAGGTTTTATAATTATAAAGAGTGCAAAAGGTTAGTAGGTTTGGTGAGAAAATTTGAAGGTCTCAAGAAAGAGAGTTCTCTAGACCAGAAAGAAAAGCTCTATGTGAAGAGTAATGCTACTCTAGGATTTTAGGACACTGTCAAGATTCAAAGTAGATAATATTTTTGTAATAGCAAATAAAAATATCTAAAAATGTAACCTGTGTTTAATTAGTGAAGTTTTCTAAGGGTTATTGACATAAGTAAAATTATGTGAAGGTGACTATATTAATACAAGTTTATGTTGGTAAAACATGTCTTTCTCACTCATCTGAAATTCCTTTCATCAAAAAAGGCCCAAAAAAGATAAAAAAATAATATTTTAATATATATCTTTTTAGTAATATGTCTACTTGCTTATCATTTTTAAATGATAATTTTAATTAGGCAAAGAGTCCACTTGTTAACAAAATAAGTTTAGATTCCTAGGAGAAGGGATTATCATAAACTTGTTTCTTCTACTTTCCACTTCAACCCCCAATCTTAATCACTTTTGCATATTTCATTTAAAAGTAAATGATGCGAGACGGAGTCAAGATGGCGGGGAAGTAGGAGGAGGCACCATTTCAACCTGTACCCTAAAGTGAGCTGATTACCTACCAAAGAACTCCGACCACCCATGAAATCAGCCTGAGATCAGAATTATACACGTCTGGATCTCTACAGGAGCAGAAGATGCCAGTGGCAGGTAAAGCAGACTGGGAACGTCCGACTGATATCGGAAGATAAACAAAAGGGGGAGGGAGCCACCAGAAGTGACCGATCTGAAAGTAACACCCCAACACGAGAGTGCTCTGCGTCTGGGGACCAGCATTAACTTGGAGTCTGGTTGAAAGCACTCAAAAAACAAACAGCAAAGGATCGCGGGGGGTAATAGTGGGAACCTGGGCGGTTAGGGTCAGGGACCTAAGTCCCCGGACCCAGGACAGCCTCCCCTGGTGCGGAGCCAGAGAGAGTGCGGCGGAGAAATCAGGTCTCCGTCCCTGAGCGGCCAGCGCGCCCGAGAACGAGTGGGGTCTGGCTCCCGTGAGGGGCTGGGAGCCTGGCCAGACCGCAATCCTGAAACGCGCGCGTCCCACATCCTCCCTTGGGATAGGTGCTCATAGGCGCTAGCCTGGAGCTCTGGCAGCCAGAAAAACCAGACATTCCCAGCCCGGGACAGCGGGAAAATCTCAGTGTGCGATCTCTGCTCCGAACCTCTCTGGCGGTCTGGAGCTGCCTAGACAGCCACCGCTGCCCTGGTTTTGGGTACAATGAGGAGCTCCTGCATCCCCAGGGACAGTGACTCAGAACCGACTCTGCCAGCAGCTTTTGCAAAACAGTCTGAGGCTTCTCTCTGAGAGGGAGGTCGGGGTGCTGTTTGCTCTCCTCTAAACCTCCAAAAACCATCAAAAGCTGTCAAGGCGAGAGAAAGCAGATGAAAGAACATAAAAACCCCCAGAGAACAAAAGGCTGAAAAAAACAGTTTCCTGGAAAAAAAAAGAGCTCACCCCCTTGAGGGGAGCGGGAGGACCTAACTCAGGGAACATCATTGTCTGAAAACCCACGTGGCAGGCCCCTCCCCCAGAAAACCAACCAGGAAGGAAGAAAAAAAAAAAAAAAAAAAAAGACTACAAGAGAACAATCACCACTACTTCATAAATACAACTTTTATTTTTAACTCTTTACCAATATTCTGGTTCTTTTTTTTTTTATACATACAGATAATTTTTTAACCTATTTACCATCACACCGAGATGTCCAGTACATCAAATTCTTTAATAACCTTCTAACCTGAACTTTTTGATACATACACCCGTGTTTTTTTTTGTTTTTCTATTTTTTTAATTCTTTTTTAATTTTAACTTAGTTTAGTCTAGTTTATTCTTTTTTAATTTTTATTTTCTACTATACATATAGAGTTAAACTTCAAGGTAATCCCCTTTCCCCAATCAATGCTACCCCTATAGGCAAACCAGTTTCTAATCCCCCTGTAACTTAGGAAAGTTGAGTCCCTTAACAAAAACATCAAGACACCTTCAGGAAGAATCAAAATAACCTTCCTCACCCACACTGAGAATCTATAACCATTCTCCCAATTTTTCCTTCTGTCAGTGTTTCTGTGAATTTGTGTTTGTCCTGATAATATATAAACCTTATACTTGGGGTTCTTTCTGATGAGGTTCTTCCCTTTTTTTTTTTTTGCTTATATATACATATTTTTTTCTCTTGTCATATACTTTTATCACTCTTTTTGTCTGTCTGTTTTTGTTTGTATACTCCACAAATCTTACCTTGTGGCCCATTTGGGCTGAGTCTTCTCTTTTATCTTCCCTTTTTTCCCTATCTCTCTCTCTCTTTTTTTTTTCCTTTTTTCTTTCCCCCCTTTTTTTTTTCTTTCTTCTTCTCTATTTCTTTTTCTTCTCGTTTTTCTCTCATTTGGGTGGGGAATCCTGATTGCACAGAAGCGTTCCAGGGTGCACATTGACTGCACCACAATCGATAAGTCCAGCTGCATCTGTTTAGTCATCTCTTACCAAAATGACTAGGAGGAGGAATACCCAACAGAAGAAAAATACAGGGGATGGGCCTTCTGCAACAGAGCTAATGGCTATCGACATAGACAATATGTCAGAAAAGGAATTCAGACTAACAATTATCCAGGCAATAGCTAGGTTGGAGAAAGCCATGGATGACCAAACAGAATTGATTAGGGCAGAACTGAAAGCCACCAGGGATGATGTTCACAATGTTAGGGCAGAACTGAAAGCCACCAGGGATGATGTCCAAAATGCTCTCAATGAGTTCCAATCCAATCTAAATTCTCTAAAATCTAGGGTAACTGAGACAGAAGATAGAATTAGTGATCTGGAGGACAAACAGATAGAGAGAAAGGATCAGGAGGAAGCCTGGAACAAACAGCTCAGAAGCCACGAAAACAGAATCAGGGAAATAAACGATGCCATGAAACGTTCCAACATCAGAATTATTGGAATCCCTGAAGGGGAAGAAAAAGAAAGAAGTCTAGAAGATATAGTGGAAGAAGTTGTCTATGAAAATTTTCCCAATCTCACGAATGGAAACAACGTTCATGTACTAGAGGCAGAAAGATTTCCTCCCAAGATTTTAGATTCTCGAAAGTCCTCACGGCACCTTATCGTTAGAATGGGGAATTTTGTTTCAAGAGAGACCCTCTTAAAAGCAGCTAGGACAAAGAAGCTTCTTACATACAGAGGAAAGCCCATTAGAATAACGTCAGACCTTTCCACAGAGACCTGGAAAGCCAGGAAGGGCTGGCAAAATATATTCAGAGTACTAAATGAGAAGAACATGCAACCAAGAATACTCTATCCAGCAAGACTGACATTTAAAACGGATGGAGAGATAAAGAGTTTCCAAGACCGGCAAGGCTTAAAAGACTATGCAACCACCAAGCCGACACTGCAGGAAATATTAAGGGGGGTCCTATAAGAGAGGAAAAATCCTAAGAATATCATTGAACAGAAATACAGAAACAATCTATAGACAGAAAGACTTCAAAGGCAACACGGTGTCAATAAAAACCTATCTCTCAATAATCACTCTCAATGTGAATGGCCTAAATGCGCCCATAAAATGACACAGGGTTGCAGATTGGATAAAACGACAGGACCCATCCATATGTTGTCTACAAGAGACCCATTTTGAACCTAAGGATACACCCAGACTGAAAGTGAAGGGATGGAGAAGCATCTTTCATGCCAATGGGCCTCAAAAGAAGGCCGGAGTAGCGATTCTCATATCAGATAAATTAGATTTTAAACTAAAGACTGTAGTCAGAGATACAGAAGGACACTACATAATTCTTAAAGGGACTATCCGCCAAGACGATCTAACAATTGTGAATATCTATGCCCCCAATATGGGAGCACCCAATTACATAAGAAAACTATTAATCAAGATAAAGAGTCATATTGATATGAATACAATAATAGTAGGAGATCTTAATACGCCTCTCTCAGAAATAGACAGATCATCGAAGCAGAAAATTAATAAAGAAATAAGAGCATTGAATGAAACATTGGACCAGATGGACCTCATCGACATATACAGAACATTCCACCCTAAAACAACAGAATATTCATTCTTCTCAAGTGCACATGGAACCTTCTCCAGAATAGACCACATACTGGGTCACAAAGCAGGACTCAACCGATACCAAAAGACTGACATTATTCCCTGCATATTCTCCGATCACAATGCTTTGAAACTGGAGCTCAATCACAAGGAAAAGTTCAGAAGGAACTCAAACACCTGGAAGCTAAAGACCACCTTGCTTAAGAATGCTTGGATCAACCAGGAGATCAAAGACGAACTTAAACAATTCATGGAAACCAATGAGAATGAAGACACCTCGGTCCAAAACCTATGGGATACAGCAAAGGCGGTTCTAAGGGGGAAATACATAGCCATCCAAGCCTCCCTCAAAAACATTGAAAAATCCAGAATACACCAGCTGTCTCTACACCTTAAAGAACTGGAGAATCAACAACAAATCAAGCCAACTCCACATGCAAGAAGGGAAATAATCAAGATTAGAGCAGAGATCAATGAGGTAGAAACGAGAGATACAGTAGAACGTATCAATGAAACTAGAAGCTGGTTTTTTTGAAAGAATCAATAAGATCGATAAACCATTGGCCACACTAATCCAAAAGAAAAGAGAGAAAGCCCAAATTAATAAAATTATGAATGAAAAGGGAGAGATCACAACTAACACCAAGGAAATAGAAACAATCATCAGAAATTATTACCAACAGTTATATGCCAATAAGCTAAGCAACCTAGATGAAATGGATGCATTCCTGGAAAGCTACAAACTCCCAAAATTGAACCAGGAAGAAATTGACAACCTGAATAGACCGATATCTAGTAATGAGATTGAAGCAGTGATCAAAAACCTCCCAAAAAACAAGAGCCCAGGACCTGACGGATTCCCTGGGGAATTCTACCAAACTTTCAAAGAAGAAATAACACCAATTCTCCTGAAGCTGTTCCAAAAAATTGAAGCAGAAGGAAAACTTCCAGACTCTTTTTATGAAGCCAGCATTACCCTGATCCCCAAACCAGGCAAAGACCCTACCAAAAAGGAGAATTTCAGACCAATATCACTGATGAATATGGATGCAAAGATTCTCAACAAGATCCTAGCAAACAGGATCCAGCAGCACATTAAAAAGATTATCCACCATGACCAGGTGGGATTCATCCCTGGGTTGCAAGGTTGGTTCAACATTCGCAAATCAATCAGTGTGATAGAACACATCAATAAGAGAAGAGAGAAGAACCACATGGTCCTCTCAATTGATGCAGAAAAAGCATTTGACAAAATCCAGCATCCGTTCCTGATGAAAACGCTTCAAGTATAGGGATAGAGGGAACATTCCTGAACTTCATAAAATCTATCTATGAAAGACCCACAGCAAATATCATCTTCAATGGGAAAAAGCTTGCAGCCTTCCCGTTGAGATCAGGAACACGACAAGGATGCCCACTCTCACCACTCTTGTTCAACATAGTATTAGAAGTTCTAGCAACGGCAATCAGACAACAAAGAGAAATAAAAGGTATCCAAATTGGCAAGGAAGAAGTCAAACTCTCTCTCTTCGCAGATGACATGATTCTTTATATGGAAAACCCCAAAGACTCCACCCCCAAACTACTAGAACTCATACGGCAATTCAGTAACGTGGCAGGATACAAAGTCAATGTACAGAAATCAGTGGCTTTCTTATACACCAACAATGAAAATACAGAAAGGGAAATTAGAGAATCAATTCCATTTACTATAGCACCAAGAACCATAAGATACCTGGGCATAAACCTAACCAAAGAAGTAAAGGACCTGTACTCGAGGAACTACAGAACACTCATGAAAGAAATTGAAGAAGACACAAAAAGATGGAAGACCGTTCCATGCTCTTGGATTGGAAGAATAAACATTGTTAAAATGTCTATACTGCCTAGAGCAATCTATACTTTTAATGCCATTCCGATCAAAATTCCACCGATATTTTTCAAAGAGCTGGAGCAAATAATCCTAAAATTTATATGGAGCCAGAAGAGACCCCGAATTGCTAAGGAAATGTTGAAAAACAAAAACAAAACTGGCGGCATCACGTTACCCGATGTCAAGCTTTACTACAAAGCTGTGATCACCAAGACAGCGTGGTACTGGCATAAAAACAGACACATAGACCAGTGGAACAGAGTGGAGAGCCTAGATATGGACCCTCAACTCTATGATCAAATAATCTTCGACAAAACAGGAAAAAATATTCAATGGAAAAAAGACAGTCTCTTCAATAAATGGTGCTGGGAAAACTGGACAGCGATATGTAGAAGAATGAAACTCGACCATTCTCTTACACCGTACACAATGATAAACTCAAAATGGATAAAAGACCTCAACGTGAGACAGGAATCTATCAGAATCCTAGAGGAGAACATAGGCAGTAACCTCTTCGATATCAGCCACAGCAACTTCTTTCAAGATATGTCTCCAAAGGCCAAGGAAACAAAAGCAAAAATGAACTTTTGGGACTTCATCAAGATCAAAAGCTTCTGCACAGCAAAGGAAACAGTCAACAAAACAAAGAGGCAACCCACGGAATGGGAGAAGATATTTGCAAATGACAGTACAGACAAAAGGTTGATATCCAGGATCTATAAAGAACTTCTCAAACTCAACACACACAAAACAGATAATCATATCAAAAAAATGGGCAGAAGATATGAACAGACACTTCTCCAATGAAGACATACAAATGGCTATCAGACACATGAAAAAATGTTCATCATCACTAGCCATCAGGGAGATTCAAATTAAAACAACATTGAGATACCACCTAACACCAGTTAGAATGGCCAAAATTAGCAAGACAGGAACAGGAAACAACGTGTGTTGGAGAGGATGTGGAGAAAGGGGAACCCTCTTACACTGTTGGTGGGAATGCAAGTTAGTGCCGCCACTTTGGAGAACAGTGTGGAGATTCCTGAAGAAATTAAAAATAGAGCTTCCCTATGACCCTGCAATTGCACTGCTGGGTATTTACCCCAAAGATACAGATGTAGTGAAAAGAAGGGCCATTTGTACCCCAATGTTTATTGCAGCAATGGCTACGGTCGCCAAACTGTGGAAAGAACCAAGATGCCCTTCAACGGACGAATGGATAAGGAAGATGTGGTACATATACACAATGGAGTATTATGCCTCCATCAGAAAGGACGAATACCCAACTTTTGTAGCAACATGGACGGGACTGGAAGAAATTATGCTGAGCGAAATAAGTCAAGCAGAGAGAGTCAAGTATCATATGGTCTCACTTATTTGTGGAGCATAACAAATAACATGGAGGACATGGGGAGATGGAGAGGAGAGGGAGTTGAGGGAAACTGGAAGGGAGATGAACCATGAGAGACTATGGACTCTGAAAAACAACCAGAGGGTTATGAAGGGGCGGCAGGGGGGTGGGGGGGGTGGGAGGTTGAGGAACCAGGTGGTGGGTAATAGGGAGGGCACGTACTGCATGGAGCACTGGGTGTGATGCCAAAACAATGAACACTGTTATGCTGTAAATAAACAAATAAAAATAAATATTTAAAAAAAAAAAGTAAGTGGAAAAATTTGGTGAAGCAATAAAAATGAATTAAAAAAAAAAAAGCTACTACAAATAAAGCCCCCGTTACAAAGAAGCAAGATTTTCACACACAATGAGATGGTCAGAATACCACTAGAATTCAGATGAGTGAAAACTAAGAAAAATAGGATTTGAACACATAGATTATCATTAACAAAGTACTAAAAATGTATAGAGTCCCAACCCAATATTTACAATTATTGTCCATATCTATGCAATTATACTTATGTTGACAGTTTTGTTTACTTAAAATATGTATTTTCCTATACTGTATGTCAACCATATTTAACTGATACTTTTATCACCTTCAGAAAGTTTCAATTAAATAAAAACATCCTGAATTGCTGGATAAATATAGTAAAGCCATAGTAGTTTTATCCTCTCTTTCATTCTAGAAACAACACAAAATTAACAAGGAAAATTAAGTCCTAAATCTGCTATAATAAAAGTAACTGACAGAGAAAAACCACATAGTTAAAAATGTATATTTTTTAAAAATAGTCAATATTAGATAAAATTCACTTTCAAAGTAAGTGGCCAATTCAGGAAACATTAGCAAAAATATTGACTTGGAGTTCAGGGATAATGTCCTTATTCACACAACCTAACTGTAGAGACAGAATTAGAAGAAAAACTTTTCCTGGGCCTGATTCAGTTCAGAGAAACACAAAGAAATACAGAGTGCCATATGTGAAGGGAGCAGTCTGTATCTGTGGATTCTTTGAATTTTTAAGTCTAAGAAGCTACACTTATCCATTATTGGAAAATATTGCAAATGGTTAGTTGAGAAAAGTTATTCATTCATTTATGAATAATGTAAAGAAGAGGACACAACTTTCATACAAAAATCAAAATAATTGAAAAAGTAGAAGTAACACTTCCCAATAGATAAAAACAAAACAAAACAAACAAACAAAAAAACCTCTATGGAAAGATGTTGCCATACAGCAGATCAAACTAAATAAAAATTTCAGTGTTAATTCTGTGCAAGATATCCAATCAACCAGACCACTTAATGATTTAGTGCCAATAGTGATAAGATTTATCTCACTGTTCATAAACAGTCATACAGTGGTATTTTTCTCTAGAGTGTTCATCTGAACACGTGATGCATTCTTCTTGTGCTTGAGCTGAGAAATACACACACTGGGATTTTGGAACAGAGCTCAAATGTAGATCTCAGTTTATGTTATATAAGTAAAGCACCTCACTCTGAATTTCCCCCATAATTTTTAAAGCTAGGAAAAAACCAGCTGTTTTGCTTAGATGGCAATCATTTACATGATTATTGGGTGTTCTCGAGCAAATTTTTCACAGTGGGAGACTTTTTACAGATAAGAAATTCATCAGTGATAGAGGGAAAGATTGAAGAAACAGTCTAGTTAAATGTTATTATGGGAAATTGCACATTTTGTCTATTTAAACATTATTGCTTTGTTTTGGAGTGTAGGTTCAAATAAGCTTTAGAATATAAAATTTCCAAGAAGTCATTTTCTTTAAGAAACTAGCTAGGTTAAAAATAAACTTTTGTCAGCAGAAAAACTGTTTAGCTAACTGTTTGTAATCCTTAGCTGGAGAAGAGCAGAGGGAATCAAACTCCATCAATTGTGTGATAAATAGCCTGGACTGTAGAACTTTCAAGCAGAGGGTAATCATGTGAGAGAAGCACACACACTAGACAATATTTTTATGCCTTAAATTAAAGTCATGGGATTGCAGCGTAGAGAGGTTGAAGTAGAGGGCACAGTCATTGAGTTTGATTTTTTTTTTCTTTTTGTTTCAGTTTTATTTTGATCCAGGCAGTGAATACATTCAAAAAATCTCCTCTAATCCAATCTGCATGGGTGTAAATACCTGAATCCTAGGGAGATGAGTTCAGTTTGGCAGCTTAGCTAATTGAAAAACATTGACATCCAAATTGACCTGCTTATTTCTCACCTCTGAGGCCACAAGCCTCATATTGGCAGGAGCAGCTGGGGCAGCATATAGAACACATCAAGATATGTCTAAGCATAAGTAGTTTTTAGAAAAATGGAAGGGTTATAACCATGGATAGATAATTAGCAAATGATATCATGTAAGAATGGTCAGCAGTACTTCAAAATACTGATAGTACTATTTTTCTTTGGTACTTGTATTAAAGTAGCTTCTGGTTCTAAATAATTTAAATAACTTGCATATATATGTATATATGTACATTAAGCTGTAATTTTGACAAAATAGGCCATGAACTTTTGACATATTCTGTTACTTTTAATAAATCTGGTTAACTTAAATTTTAACATGTTTTCTAGATTTTAAGTCTTCTCTAGTTTTTGTCAATGTCATAGATATTGTCATTTTTAATAGTGAACTAAATTTTTTTAAGGACTTCCATTTCAGTCAATTTAAAATTCTGAAAAAAAAACATACAATAAAGTTTGTATTCTAGCTGAAATAATACTGGTGATTATCTTTGTGAAGAGTGAAAAAATATAGTACAAGATGTAAGAAAAAAGGGAAGGAAATAGTGAAAATAAATGCAGCAGGGAGAGATAGAAATACATCAAAATATAAAGATGCAGAGGTTTCATTCTTAACACAGACACCACAAATTTTATTCTCAGTATATTCTCCTCCAATCAGTGAAATACACTTTACCACTGTGAAATGTCTCTCATTTTAAAAAGAAATATTAACTGTAGACAGAGATATGGAATTTTTTTTTATCAACTCTCTTTTACTTATTTCTTACATTTGAGTTTTCTTTTATGTAGGTTGGGCATTTTTTTTCCATCTTTCTCTAGAGCAAAATACTTTAAATTAGTGAACTACACTCATTTTCCCAATTCCTCTTCTGTGGTTGTTTCTTTTATTACCATCAGGCCTCCATTCCTATCATACCACCCAATCTGTGCTCATTAAAGTTACCAGTAACCTCCAGTTAAATTAATACAGTGGTAATTTCTCAGCTTTTATCTTTCTTGATTTATTTGCAGTATTTGACAAAATAGATAACCTCTTTTTTCTAGAAAACATATACTTCAATTGTCTTCTGGGCTCACACAACCACTATCTCACAAGTCCCTTTTATTCAGTTCCTTTCCACTTTTCTCCTATCTACTATTTTCTGTGGGATGGATTATTTCTCCCACAGTTCAATTTTCTGTCATTAGAGTAGTTAGTACATTTATATTTAGTGTATTATTTATATGGCTGTACTTTATTTTCTGCATTTGGTTAATTAAATATTTTCTAGTATTCCATTTGATTTTTTTCGACTGGCTTTCATCATACTTTTATATGTATGAATATATGTATATGTACTTATATATGTAGATGTGTGTTGTATATTGTGATTTCTAATTCTTAACTTATCTTCCTCTACTTATTTTTAATATTAAACCACTTCATATAAAATGTAAGAAGTTTGCAAGAGTACAGTTCTATTAAATCTCCCATCCCTAATTTGTTGCATATTTGTATATTCTACATACATTCATTCAGATTTTCTATTTGCTATCATTTTCCTGCAATCTGGAGAACTTCTTATGGCATTACCTTCTATCATTAATTTTAGTACAATTTTTCTGTTTTTAAATGTTCTCTTTTTTTCCCTTTATATGAAAATACGTTTTTTCAAATAAGTGCTATTTTGGTGGGACTTAAGATTCTGGAGAATAGCTAATATAAATATATTTTTTGCACTTTAAAGATGTGGTCTTCTTGTCTACATTTCTGTATAGTCAGAAGTCAACCATAAGTTTTATTTTTGTTTCCCTACATAGAAGGTGTCCTTTCTTGTGCTGCCTTCAAAATATACCTTGGTCTTGCAAAGTTTGATTCTGAAATGCTTATGGGTGACTTTATTTTATTCAACTTGAGGTACACAAAACTTCTAGTATCTGCATTAATAAACATTAATACTTTTCATAAGTTTGGTGATATTTCTTTGGATATTTTTTCTCCTCTATTCTCTCTGTTTTCTCAGTCTTTGACTTCATTACATCTGTGTTGGACCACTTTTCATTGTCCCACAAATCCCTGAACGTGTTTTTAATGTTTCCAATATTTTCTATTTTTTCATTGAATTAGATATTATTTTATTGATCTATATTCAAGTTCTCTGACCCTTTATTTTGCAGCATCTGATTTCCATTAACTTTTTCTGGTCATATCACATATATTTTTGTGGTTTTAAAATTTAATATAGTTTTCCCATCTTTTAATAGTTTTAATAGTTCTTTTCCCCTCTGAAGGTCTCCATTTATTTACTCATTGTGTGTATCTTTTCCTTTAAATCATTAACTGTATTTATAATGGCTGTTCAAAAATTCTTATTTGTTAATGTTAACATCTGAAGTCATCTCAAATTTTATTTTTAGTGACTTTTTATTAACTTCTAATGGGTCGTATTTTCCTCCTTCTTCAAGTCAAGTATGTTATGCTTGACATTGTGCGTCATACTTCATAGGGTATATGAACGATGTTCAGTTCCTGAAAGATTACTGATTTTTTTTTTTGTTTAAGAATCTTGATCTAGTAAAATTTGGTTTTATTCTTTGCAGTAGTATGTCTACTTCTTTTCTTCTCTCTTTTCTTCCTTCCTTCCTAATTCTATGCTTTGTCTTCAATCATGAACATTGTACTGATTTTGATGACATGGCCTTTTGGAATTTCAGATGAATGATCAGCTGCCTAGATCTAATTTTCATTGACAACATAAGATTACCATCATTTTTAATATGCCTTGACCTCTGAAATCTCTGTTCTGATCTTAGTCCCCTAACAGCTGCTTTCTATTAGATCTCCTTAGAATCTTACCCTATACGCGTGTAACCCAGCCCTCAGACAAATAGCCCCAGGGAAGCCCTCTGCATATTTCTGTGTCTGCCTTCTGTGAAACTCCCTACTGTCCACTAACCTGCCCCATAAATTTTAGCTACTTCAGCAAACCTTGATTTTACCTTCTCTGTTTACCAAGACTGTGATCTCATTAGGCTATAATTCAGAACATACCCTCAGGCAGAAAGTTTGGGTGAGCATAAGGTTCACAGTAGTTATAATTTTCTCATGGATCATAGCTCTGTATTGCCTGCTGCTCAATACTTGAAAACAGATTCACATGTTTTCCCCATTTTCATATAGTTTTCTTATGAGGACAAGTCTGATTCCATGGCTAGAAACTAAAGTCTGCACTTCTCACATATCTTGACTAGCAGTTGTTTCCCAGTTAATTTGAGTTACTAACCATCACTTATAAATGTAGGCATTTTTCGAGTTAAAGCAATGCTTTATTTCTAGTAATTCGACGAACTCTTGAATTCATGCTTGACTCTTTGATTCTGTACATTAAATCCACTAGTAAACTCTAGTTTTGCCTTTAAAATATATGCATAATATTATCCATGGCATGGATTAACCATCTGATATTTCCACAATATTCCAGCCTCTTTTTTGGATAGAATTACTTCATTAATAAAAGAAAGAACAAGAACCATATGATACTCTCAATAGATGCTGAAAAACACTTCAATAGGTTTCAAGTTAGGTCTTTCCTTCTATCTTTGACCTCTCAAGGTTGTCATTATCTTATACAGAATTTTTGTGCTTCTTTGGAAGAGATGTCACCTATGATCAAAAACTTTCAGTCCTCTTTTGTCTTACTCAGAAAAAGTTCACAAGTTTTTGCAGGAGCCTGATAGAATATAGGATTCCACTCCTTATTATCTTCATCTTCTATCACTCTTCCTTTTTTTAATCTTCTGTAATGCTGGACTCTTTATTACACTTGCAGTGGATGAAGTTTATTCCTAACTCAGAGCCTCTGCACAGGCTTTCCCTTTGACTAGGACACTTTTCTGCAAATATGTACACCGGCTTCCAACTAAAATATCAGTTTTTCAATGAGGCTATTTCTGACCTCTTAATTTAAAGCAGTTTTTTCTCCTCTTATCTCTAACCATAACCATACCAGGGAATCACTATCTTTCACAATCAGTCTATTGAATTAAGGGACAAAAATTATTTAAACAGACCAACAAACAAGTGATATCTACAGTAGATTTTTGTCACTATTGCCATAGTATCTTTTTTGTGGGGCGTGGTACAAAAACTGAAACTTCACTTTCAGAGAACAACCGTTCATTAACTGGACATTGTTAATTCTGGATCCATGTCCAGTGTAATAGATTATTGAATAGTGTCTTATAGTTAGTATACCATTAGGTCTACTTTAAAACCATCATTTTGGGGGCACCTGGGTGGCTCAGTTGTTAAGTGTCTGTCTTTAGCTCAGGTAATGATCCCAGCATTCTGGGATCAAGCAGCATTTTGGGATCCCTGCTCAACAGGAAGCCTGCTTCACCTTCTCCAGCTCCCCTGTGTTTGTGTTCCCTCTCCTGTTAGCCCTCTCTGTCATAAATAAATAAAATATTTTAAAAATAATAAATAAAACCATCCTTTTCTTATTCTACCAATTCTCAAGTTCTATAATTGATTTTAATAACTAGAAACCCCATAAGCTTAAATTATATATATTTTTATAAAAATACTTATTGCTTTACCATTATGAAGTGACTTCGGTCTATACCATGTATAGGTTAAAGTAAGCTCCTTTTTTAAACATCATGTTTTGATAAGGAGAGCCAAATATCTAAAATATGTATCAATATTAATAATATGTAGACATGCAGAAGCATTAAATTAAGAATTTATTGAGTTCAAATATTAACTATGATTAAACATTGTGGACATTATAAATCTTAATGTAATTTATCTTCTATATTTCTGGTTTTCCACATATAATCTAATTCCTCAAGGGCACATCTAATCTAATCACAGTGTCTGGCACATAGTATGTTTGGCCTGCAAAAATATATTGAGATACCCACAGGAAGATTGCAAGATCTGGGTTTGATTGTTAGAAGAAAGGATGATGATAGATTGAGGAATTTAAGGGTATATTTGCCCATGGCATGGCTTAGATAAAAATGTTTCTAAAAGAATAGATTGCTGTTTAATGGGAAATTAAAATAAAATAAAATAATAATAAAATTAAATTAAATTAAAAAGTGTGTGGCTTAATAGTGTTTTAATAGTAGATAGATGCAAAATGTACAGTGACATTCAAGGACAATGAAAAATAGATTACCTGAACGGCAACTGTTGTCAGCAATATGTGATAGAAATGAAACACCTAGTCATTTTATATTTTAGAGATATGATAATAGCCAGCTGCTGACATAGACTACACTCAGTTCTTTAGGATATGGGACTGTCCAACTTGGCTCCTTGCTTCATCAAAGCATACACTCTGGGAGGAAATAGAGTAGTCTCTCACAAGAAGGATGTTACAATTTTAGGTAATCTAATCATTGAAGTGAAATCCTTTGCCACGGTCATGGCCACAGGTCTTTCTGAAGAGCAGGGGCAACACAGGAATGAAAGCCAGGGCATAAGGATTATTGGGGTTCCAAACTGGAGACTGTCTGCCACAGTTATTCACAGCGTGTTCTTGGTTGCTGGAATCACTTGTGTACTCCTCTTTTTTTTTTTTTTTTTTACTGTCAATTATCTGAATTCTCTTAATATTTCTTAAGTTAACTTGTATAGTCTAAAATTTTGTACTTAGCCTTTGTTGGTGTGAATATTTGGAAGGACTCTAAGATATACTACCTTTGCCCCTTATACTAAGATGCCAAGTCAAATTTGAAGTTTAATTATGGTATCTTTGTTAATCTTGGTAGTTAACCTATTTGACTTTTTCCTCTTTTCCAAGTCTCTGTTTACATAATTTTATTTTAATAGTAATATAAGAAGGTCATAACTATCCTAAGTATATAAAATTTGTTTTGTTACCAATAATTCTGGATTGAAGACATAACTATATCTTCATGTATGCATGTTTGTGTGTGTATAATATACACAGATAATTAGATAGATGAGTAGATTGATAGATCAATCTTTAGGTATTAAAACATAATAAAATTACTCTGTTCAATAGTTAGATTTTCTTTAAAATTCCAAGTCATTTATGACTGTCCTTTTCTCTTATAGATTTTTAAAACACAGCTGCTCTCTAATATTTTATTCTTTACAGAGAGTGTTATTTGCCTCTATGTTGATTCTAGTTTTCAGTTATAGGGACATCTGTCATATTTCTAAAAGATTGTTCTGAAAGCTATCTGAGATGTCTAAAGAACAAAAATTCAGTATTCCTAGGTTTTAAAATTAAAGATACTGTTTCATGTACCAGAACATTCTTTTTGATTCTAATTTGAATATGAGTTCCAAAGGGCTTTTTCACTCTTTACTATGTCTGGGTTTATAGACTTTGAGGGCAAATGCTGTCATAGTTCTAGATGATATAGCTTTCTGACTATTTTCTTGGTACCTACTTGTGGTAACAGCAGAAAGGCTAGTACCTCCCTCTTGAATCTCTTTCTTAAATTATTTAATAACTATGAGAAAGCATAATTAGTCTGACAGTGGTCACCAATCCTACTCTGAGAACCAGGATAAAACACCACAGGAAATCAGATTGGTTTCACTGATTTATCAGTCAAGATCCTCCTGAGAGCTGGCTCATACAGTTATAGGGACTGGCAAATCTAGGCTAGGCTGCTAGCCTAGAAATTCAGGCAAGAGTTGAGAGTATAGTTTTGAGGGAGAATTCCTTCTCTGGAAAATGTTTTTGTCTAAGCTCTTCAGTAGATCAAGTGGGGCCTACTCAGATTATTAAGGGTAATCTTTATTTAAAATCAACTGTTTGCAAATATTAATCTTGTTGATATAACACCTTCACAGCAACATTTAGACTGGCATTTTACTGAACAACTGGGCACCATAGCCTGACCAAATAGACCATAAAATTTAACCATCACTCTTCCAAAATACAGTTTTAAAATTGTTCCTTCACATTGTGGCAAACACGGAGTATTTTAGTAATCATATATCTAGTTTTAGATTACCTGCCAGCTATGCGGTATTACTGCATTATACTAGAGCTCTAACATTGCCATAAAATTTGTAACAATTCTTTCCTCAAAGTATAACCAGAGTGCTAGGGTGGTGGAATCCATTTGCATTTCTAGTCACATAAATTGCAAAAACCAGCCTTCTTACATAGCACTCAATCTATGTGTGTTACCTGTCTATGTGCTTTCTGTCTATATATGTTAATGGAATTTTATTTCAAGGACCACTTTGGGGGTGCATAGGTGATGCAGTTGGTTAAGTATCTGACTGTTGGTTTCAGCTCACGTCATGATCTCGGGATCATGAGATCAATCTCTGCATCAGGTTCCATGCATTGTGCTGAGTCTGTTTAAATTTCTCTACCCCTTTCCTCCCTCCTGTCCCCATCTCTGCCTCTGCCTCTCTCTCTGTCTCTCTCCCAAATAAACAAATCTTAAAGAAAAAAAAAAGAAAAAAAAAGATTCCTTTGTTCTTTGATCCCACTCATTCTTGGTCAGGAAAACCCTTGATGTATCATGGCCAGCTTGCTAAACTTCAAATTAATTCTTTCAAATAAGGAAGATCATTTCCTCTCCTCTCCTTTCCTCAGACTGTTTTTTGTTTTTTTTTTTAATTTTTTTTTCCATTTTATTTATTTTTTCAGCGTAACAGTATTCATTCTTTTTGCACAACACCCAGTGCTCCATGCAAAACGTGCCCTCCCCATTACCCACTACCTGTTCCCCCAACCTCCCACCCCTGACCCTTCAAAACCTTCAGGTTGTTTTTCAGAGTCCATAGTCTCTTATGGTTCGCCTCCCCTCCCCAATGTCCATAGCCCGCTCCCCCTCTCCCAATCCCACCTCCCTCCAGCAACCCCCAGTTTGTTTGTGAGATTAAGAGTCATTTATGGTTTGTCTCCCTCCCAATCCCATCTTGTTTCATTTATTCTTCTCCTATCCCCCTACCCCCCCCATGTTGCTTCTCCATGTCCTCATATCAGGGAGATCATATGATAGTTGTCTTTCTCCGATTGACTTATTTCACTAAGCATGATACGCTCTAGTTCCATCCACGTCATCGCAAATGGCAAGATTTCATTTCTTTTGATGGCTGCATAGTATTCCATTGTGTATATATACCACATCTTCTTTATCCATTCATCTGTTGATGGACATCTAGGTTCTATAAGGAACTTAGCAAACTCAACACCCAAAGAACAAACAATCCAATCAAGAAATGGGCAGAGGACATGAACAGACATTTCTGCAAAGAAGACATCCAGATGGCCAACAGACACATGAAAAAGTGCTCCATGTCACTCGGCATCAGGGAAATACAAATCAAAACCACAATGCGATATCACCTCACACCAGTCAGAATGGCTAAAATTAACAAGTCAGGAAATGACAGATGCTGGAGAGGATGTGGAGAAAGGGGAACCCTCCTCCACTGTTGGTGGGAATGCAAGCTGGTGCAACCACTCTGGAAAACAGCATGGAGGTTCCTCAAAATGTTGAAAATAGAACTACCCTATGACCCAGCAATTGCACTACTGGGTATTTACCCTAAAGATACAAACATAGTGATCCGAAGGGGCACGTATACCCGAATGTTTATAGCAGCAATGTCTACAATAGCCAGACTATGGAAAGAACCTAGATGTCCTCAGACTGTTTTTTGTTTTTGTTTTTCCCCTTTCCATAGACTATTTTCTCTACCTGGAGCAATTGCCCTTTCCCTTATGCTCCATTTTTTACTTGTTTAATTTCTCACGTCTCTCAACTGTTAATTTGCTATGGAAGCTTTCCTGACTAACCAGTTTAAGGTAAATTGTACTCTCTGTGTCCATCATTTTATGTTCTATAGTTCTTACTTTATCACACTATTTAGAAGTTTTTGTTTTGTTTTGTACTGTTTTATGGATTTGGGGGAATGTGTTTCTGCTTCTAGGTAATGATTTTTTTTGGCCTCTGTCTTCCATGTGCAGTACCACCTGTTGACTCAGGTAAGAGAGTTCTCTACACTAGACTTGTGCTTTAGAGGGCTCCATTCAGGTCTTTCCATGTCTGCCCTTTATCCCATAAATTGAGGAATCTGTTGGAACAAAGGGATCTGCCTACACACTTTGCCATTTTCTTGTCCTTTGACCAAACTCTAGGAACCCAGCAACTTTAGAAGTTCCTGCTTAAATGGCTTAAAGTTCTCTTGTCTTGAAGATGGGCCTCTAAACTAGAGTGGCCAGAGGAAAGTGTGGGTGTGGATGAAGCTTGAAAATGTGATTTGGAATGTCCACATATGTGTAGAAAAGAAATATCCATAGTGTGGTACCAAAGGGAATTTTAGAGAGGAGATGGTCTAAGGGAACTTGTGTGTGGGAAGTTTGAGAGTTGGAGACCTAAAGCCAGGGGCTGATTGCAGACAACCACCATATTCTCAACTGGAACTCAGTGATACAACAAATATTTTCTTTAAATACTACTTGTTTTTAAAAATTTTATTTATCCATTTAAGGCAGAGAGAAAGAGAGAGCACAGACAGGCAGTGAGAGAGGGAGAGAGAGAAGTAAGCTCCCTGCTGAGCCCAATGTGGGACTCCATCCCAGGGCATGAGGAGAAGTCAGATGCTTAACCCACTGAGCCACCCAGGCTCCCGTATGATCCAACAGTTCTAAATTCAGAACTGGCCTTCCTCTTGTTATGAAGATGCATATTACTCCATTCATCTAGTTGATGGACATCTAGGTTGTTTCCATAGTTTGGCTATTTTAGACATTGCTGCTATAAACATTCAGGTACACGTGCCACTTTGGATCACCACATTTGTATCTTTAGGTAAATACCCAGTAGTGGGATTGCTGGGTTGTAGGGTAGCTCTATTTTCAACTTTTTGAGGAACTCCATGCTGTTTTCCAGAGTGGTTGCACCAGCTTTCATTCCCACTAACAGTGTAGGAGGGTTCCTCTTTTCATGCATCCTCTCCAACATCTGTTGTTTCCTAATTTGTTAATTTTAGCCATTCTGACTGGTGTGAGGTAGTATCTCATTGTGGTTTTGATTTGTATTTCCTTGATGCCAAGTAATGTTGAACATTTTTCATGTGTCACTTGGCTATCTGGATGTCTTCTTTGCAGAAATGTCTGTTCGTGTCCTCTGCCCATTTCTTGATTGGATTACTTATTTGGGGGTGTTGAGTTTGATAAGTTCTTTATAGATTTTGGATACTATACCTTATTCTGATATGTCATTTGTGAATATCTTCTCCCATTCTGTCAGCTCTTTTTTGGTTTTGTTGACTGTTTCCTTTGCTGTGCAAAAGATTTTGATCTTGATGAAGTCCAAATAGTTCATTGTTGTGCTTGCTTCCCTTGCCTTTGGTGATGTTTCTAGGAATAAGTTGCTGCAGCTGAGGTCAAAGAAGTTGCTGCCTGTGTTCTTCTCAAGGATTTTGATGGATTCCTCCCTCACATTGAGGTCTTTCATCCATTTTTCAGTCTATTTTTGTGTGTGGTGTAAGAAAATGGTCCAGTTTCATTCTTTTGCATGTGGCTCTCCAATTTTCCCAACACCATTTGTTGAAGAGACTGTCTTTTTTCCATTGGACATTCTTTCCTGCTTTGTTGAAGAGTAATTGACCATAGAGTTGAAGGTGTATTTCTGGGCTCTCTATTCTGTTGCACTGATCTGTGTGTCTGTTTTTGTGCCAGTACCATGCTGTCTTGGTGATTACAGATTTGTAATAGAGCTTGAAATCTGGAATTGTGATGCCACCAACTTTGGCTTTCTTTTTCAACATTCCTCTCTCTATTCGGGGTCTTTTCTGGTTCTATATAAATTTGAGGATTATTTGTTCCATTTCTTTGAAAAAAAATTGATGGTATTTTGTTAGGGATTGCATTAAATGTGTATATTGCTTTAGGTAGCATAGATTTTTTCCACAATATTTGTTCTTCCAATCCATAAGCATGGAATGTTTATCCATTTCTTTGTGTCTTCCTTAATTTCTTTCATGAGTACTTTATATTTTTCTGAGTACAGGTTTTTTGCCTCTTTGGTTAGGTTATTCCTAGGTATCCTGCAGGTTTGGGTGCAATTATAAGTGGGATTGACTCCTTAATTTCTCTTTCTTCTGTCTTGCTGTTGGTGTAGAGAAAAGCAACTGATTTTTGTACATTGATTTTATATCCTGACACTTTACTGAATTCCTGTATGAGTTCTAGCAGTTTTGGAGAGGAGTCTTTTGGGCTTTACCATCCTACAAAGAATGAATGGGTCAACCAGAAAATTAAAGAAGAATTGAAAAAATTCATGGAAACAAATGAAAATGAAAACACAACTGTTCAAAATCTGTGGGACACAGCAAAGGCAGTCCTGAAAGGAAAGTATATAGCGATACAAGCCTTCCTCAAGAAACAAGAAAGGTCTCAAGTACACAACATAACCCTACACCTAAAGTAACAGGAGAAAGAACAGCAAAGAAAGCCTAATGCTAGCAGGAGAAGAGAAATAATAAAGATCAGAGCAGAAATCTCTGCTTCTTTCAGAGCAGAAATATCTGAAATAGAAACCAAAAAACAGTAGAACAGATCAATGAAACTAGGAGCTGGTTCTTTGAAAGAATTAACAAGATTGATAAACTCCTGTCCAGACTTATCAAAAAGAAAAGAGAAAGGACCCAAACAAATAAATAAAATAAAATCATGAATGAAAGAGGAAAGATCACAACCAACACCAAAGAAATACAATTATAAGAACATATTATGAGCAACTATGCGCCAACTTATGTGCCAGCAAATTTAACAATCTGGAAGAAATGGATGCATTCCTAGAGACATATAAACTATCAAAACTGAACCAGGAAGAAATAGAAAGCCTGAACAGACCCACAACCAGTAAGGAGATTGAAGCAGTCATCAAAAATCTCCCAAAAAACAAGAGCCCAGGGCCAGATGGCTTCCCAGGGGAATTCTACCAAACATTAACAAAGAATTAATGCCCATTATCCTGAAACTGTTCCAAAAAATAGAAATGGAAGGAAAACTTCGAAACTCATTTTATGAGGCCAGCATTACCTTGATCCCAAAACCAGACAGAGACCCCACCAGAAAGGAGACTTACAGACCAATATCCTTGATGAACACAGATGTGAAAATTCTCAGCAAAATACTAGCCCATAGGATCCAAGAGCACATTAAAAGGATTATTCACGATGACCACGTGGGATTTTTTTCCTGGGCTTCAAGTTTGGTTCAGCATCTCAAATCAGTCAATGTGATACAATACATTAATAAAAGAAAGGACAAGACACAGATGATCCTTTCAATAGAGGCTAAAAAAAGCATTTAACAAAGTACAACATCCTTTCTTTATCAGAACTTTCCAAAGTGTAGGGATGGAGGGTACATACATCAATATCACCAAAGCCATCTGTGAAAAAAACTACAGTGAATATCATTCTCAATGGGGAAAATCTGAGAGCTCTTCCCCTAAGGTCAGGAACATGGCAGGGATGTCCACTATCACCACTGCTATTCAATGTACTACTATCTTCAGCAGACAACAAAAAGAAATAAAAGGCATCTGAATTGGCAAAGAAGTCAAACTCTCACTCTTGGCATCATTTACTTTTTTTTTTTATGTTTATTTTTATTTGTTTATTTACAGCATAACAGTGTTCATTGTTTTGGCATCACACCCAGTGCTCCATGTAGTACGTGCCCTCCCTATTACCCACCACCTGGTTCCTCAACCTCCCACCCCCCCCACCCCCCTGCCGCCCCTTCATAACCCTCTGGTTGTTTTTCAGAGTCCATAGTCTCTCATGGTTCATCTCCCTTCCAGTTTCCCTCAACTCCCTCTCCTCTCCATCTCCCCATGTCCTCCATGTTATTTGTTATGCTCCACAAATAAGTGAGACCATATGATACTTGACTCTCTCTGCTTGACTTATTTCGCTCAGCATAATTTCTTCCAGTCCCGTCCATGTTGCTACAAAAGTTGGGTATTCGTCCTTTCTGATGGAGGCATAATACTCCATTGTGTATATGTACCACATCTTCCTTATCCATTCGTCCGTTGAAGGGCATCTTGGTTCTTTCCACAGTTTGGCGACCATAGCCATTGCTGCAATAAACATTGGGGTACAAATGGCCCTTCTTTTCACTACATCTGTATCTTTGGGGTAAATACCCAGCAGTGCAATTGCAGGGTCATAGGGAAGCTCTATTTTTAATTTCTTCAGGAATCTCCACACTGTTCTCCAAAGTGGCGGCACTAACTTGCATTCCCACCAACAGTGTAAGAGGGTTCCCCTTTCTCCACATCCTCTCCAACACACGTTGTTTCCTGTTCCTGTCTTGCTAATTTTGGCCATTCTAACTGGTGTTAGGTGGTATCTCAATGTTGTTTTAATTTGAATCTCCCTGATGGCTAGTGATGATGAACATTTTTTCATGTGTCTGATAGCCATTTGTATGTCTTCATTGGAGAAGTGTCTGTTCATATCTTCTGCCCATTTTTTTGATATGATTATCTGTTTTGTGTGTGTTGAGTTTGAGAAGTTCTTTATAGATCCTGGATATCAACCTTTTGTCTGTACTGTCATTTGCAAATATCTTCTCCCATTCCGTGGGTTGCCTCTTTGTTTTGTTGACTGTTTCCTTTGCTGTGCAGAAGCTTTTGATCTTGATGAAGTCCCAAAAGTTCATTTTTGCTTTTGTTTCCTTGGCCTTTGGAGACATATCTTGAAAGAAGTTGCTGTGGCTGATATCGAAGAGGTTACTGCCTATGTTCTCCTCTAGGATTCTGATAGATTCCTGTCTCACGTTGAGGTCTTTTATCCATTTTGAGTTTATCATTGTGTACGGTGTAAGAGAATGGTCGAGTTTCATTCTTCTACATATCGCTGTCCAGTTTTCCCAGCACCATTTATTGAAGAGACTGTCTTTTTTCCATTGAATATTTTTTCCTGTTTTGTCGAAGATTATTTGATCATAGAGTTGAGGGTCCATATCTAGGCTCTCCACTCTGTTCCACTGGTCTATGTGTCTGTTTTTATGCCAGTACCACGCTGTCTTGGTGATCACAGCTTTGTAGTAAAGCTTGACATCGGGTAACGTGATGCCGCCAGTTTTGTTTTTGTTTTTCAACATTTCCTTAGCAATTCGGGGTCTCTTCTGGCTCCATATAAATTTTAGGATTATTTGCTCCAGCTCTTTGAAAAATATCGGTGGAATTTTGATCGGAATGGCATTAAAAGTATAGATTGCTCTAGGCAGTATAGACATTTTAACAATGTTTATTCTTCCAATCCAAGAGCATGGAACGGTCTTCCATCTTTTTGTGTCTTCTTCAATTTCTTTCATGAGTGTTCTGTAGTTCCTCGAGTACAGGTCCTTTACTTCTTTGGTTAGGTTTATGCCCAGGTATCTTATGGTTCTTGGTGCTATAGTAAATGGAATTGATTCTCTAATTTCCCTTTCTGTATTTTCATTGTTGGTGTATAAGAAAGCCACTGATTTCTGTACATTGACTTTGTATCCTGCCACGTTACTGAATTGCCGTATGAGTTCTAGTAGTTTGGGGGTGGAGTCTTTGGGGTTTTCCATATAAAGAATCATGTCATCTGCGAAGAGAGAGAGTTTGACTTCTTCCTTGCCAATTTGGATACCTTTTATTTCTCTTTGTTGTCTGATTGCCGTTGCTAGAACTTCTAATACTATGTTGAACAAGAGTGGTGAGAGTGGGCATCCTTGTCGTGTTCCTGATCTCAACGGGAAGGCTGCAAGCTTTTTCCCATTGAAGATGATATTTGCTGTGGGTCTTTCATAGATAGATTTTATGAAGTTCAGGAATGTTCCCTCTATCCCTATACTTGAAGCGTTTTCATCAGGAACGGATGCTGGATTTTGTCAAATGCTTTTTCTGCATCAATTGAGAGGACCATGTGGTTCTTCTCTCTTCTCTTATTGATGTGTTCTATCACACTGATTGATTTGCGAATGTTGAACCAACCTTGCAACCCAGGGATGAATCCCACCTGGTCATGGTGGATAATCTTTTTAATGTGCTGCTGGATCCTGTTTGCTAGGATCTTGTTGAGAATCTTTGCATCCATATTCATCAGTGATATTGGTCTGAAATTCTCCTTTTTGGTAGGGTCTTTGCCTGGTTTGGGGATCAGGGTAATGCTGGCTTCATAAAAAGAGTCTGGAAGTTTTCCTTCTGCTTCAATTTTTTGGAACAGCTTCAGGAGAATTGGTGTTATTTCTTCTTTGAAAGTTTGGTAGAATTCCCCAGGGAATCCGTCAGGTCCTGGGCTCTTGTTTTTTGGGAGGTTTTTGATCACTGCTTCAATCTCATTACTAGATATCGGTCTATTCAGGTTGTCAATTTCTTCCTGGTTCAATTTTGGGAGTTTGTAGCTTTCCAGGAATGCATCCATTTCATCTAGGTTGCTTAGCTTATTGGCATATAACTGTTGGTAATAATTTCTGATGATTGTTTCTATTTCCTTGGTGTTAGTTGTGATCTCTCCCTTTTCATTCATAATTTTATTAATTTGGGCTTTCTCTCTTTTCTTTTGGATTAGTGTGGCCAATGGTTTATCGATCTTATTGATTCTTTCAAAAAAACCAGCTTCTAGTTTCATTGATACGTTCTACTGTATCTCTCGTTTCTACCTCATTGATCTCTGCTCTAATCTTGATTATTTCCCTTCTTGCATGTGGAGTTGGCTTGATTTGTTGTTGATTCTCCAGTTCTTTAAGGTGTAGAGACAGCTGGTGTATTCTGGATTTTTCAATGTTTTTGAGGGAGGCTTGGATGGCTATGTATTTCCCCCTTAGAACCGCCTTTGCTGTATCCCATAGGTTTTGGACCGAGGTGTCTTCATTCTCATTGGTTTCCATGAATTGTTTAAGTTCGTCTTTGATCTCCTGGTTGATCCAAGCATTCTTAAGCAAGGTGGTCTTTAGCTTCCAGGTGTTTGAGTTCCTTCTGAACTTTTCCTTGTGATTGAGCTCCAGTTTCAAAGCATTGTGATCGGAGAATATGCAGGGAATAATGTCAGTCTTTTGGTATCGGTTGAGTCCTGCTTTGTGACCCAGTATGTGGTCTATTCTGGAGAAGGTTCCATGTGCACTTGAGAAGAATGAATATTCTGTTGTTTTAGGGTGGAATGTTCTGTATATGTCGATGAGGTCCATCTGGTCCAATGTTTCATTCAATGCTCTTATTTCTTTATTAATTTTCTGCTTCGATGATCTGTCTATTTCTGAGAGAGGCGTATTAAGATCTCCTACTATTATTGTATTCATATCAATATGACTCTTTATCTTGATTAATAGTTTTCTTATGTAATTGGGTGCTCCCATATTGGGGGCATAGATATTCACAATTGTTAGATCGTCTTGGCGGATAGTCCCTTTAAGAATTATGTAGTGTCCTTCTGTATCTCTGACTACAGTCTTTAGTTTAAAATCTAATTTATCTGATATGAGAATCGCTACTCCGGCCTTCTTTTGAGGCCCATTGGCATGAAAGATGCTTCTCCATCCCTTCACTTTCAGTCTGGGTGTATCCTTAGGTTCAAAATGGGTCTCTTGTAGACAACATATGGATGGGTCCTGTCGTTTTATCCAATCTGCAACCCTGTGTCGTTTTATGGGCGCATTTAGGCCATTCACATTGAGAGTGATTATTGAGAGATAGGTTTTTATTGACACCGTGTTGCCTTTGAAGTCTTTCTGTCTATAGATTGTTTCTGTATTTCTGTTCAATGATATTCTTAGGATTTTTCCTCTCTTATAGGACCCCCCTTAATATTTCCTGCAGTGTCGGCTTGGTGGTTGCATAGTCTTTTAAGCCTTGCCGGTCTTGGAAACTCTTTATCTCTCCATCCGTTTTAAATGTCAGTCTTGCTGGATAGAGTATTCTTGGTTGCATGTTCTTCTCATTTAGTACTCTGAATATATTTTGCCAGCCCTTCCTGGCTTTCCAGGTCTCTGTGGAAAGGTCTGACGTTATTCTAATGGGCTTTCCTCTGTATGTAAGAAGCTTCTTTGTCCTAGCTGCTTTTAAGAGGGTCTCTCTTGAAACAAAATTCCCCATTCTAACGATAAGGTGCCGTGAGGACTTTCGAGAATCTAAAATCTTGGGAGGAAATCTTTCTGCCTCTAGTACATGAACGTTGTTTCCATTCGTGAGATTGGGAAAATTTTCATAGACAACTTCTTCCACTATATCTTCTAGACTTCTTTCTTTTTCTTCCCCTTCAGGGATTCCAATAATTCTGATGTTGGAACGTTTCATGGCATCGTTTATTTCCCTGATTCTGTTTTCGTGGCTTCTGAGCTGTTTGTTCCAGGCTTCCTCCTGATCCTTTCTCTCTATCTGTTTGTCCTCCAGATCACTAATTCTATCTTCTGTCTCAGTTACCCTAGATTTTAGAGAATTTAGATTGGATTGGAACTCATTGAGAGCATTTTGGACATCATCCCTGGTGGCTTTCAGTTCTGCCCTAACATTGTGAACATCATCCCTGGTGGCTTTCAGTTCTGCCCTAATCAATTCTGTTTGGTCATCCATGGCTTTCTCCAACCTAGCTATTGCCTGGATAATTGTTAGTCTGAATTCCTTTTCTGACATATTGTCTATGTCGATAGCCATTAGCTCTGTTGCAGAAGGCCCATCCCCTGTATTTTTCTTCTGTTGGGTATTCCTCCTCCTAGTCATTTTGGTAAGAGATGACTAAACAGATGCAGCTGGACTTATCGATTGTGGTGCAGTCAATGTGCACCCTGGAACGCTTCTGTGCAATCAGGATTCCCCACCCAAATGAGAGAAAAACGAGAAGAAAAAGAAATAGAGAATAAGAAAGAAAAAAAAAGGGGGGAAAGAAAAAAGGAAAAAAAAGAGAGAGAGAGAGATAGGGAAAAAAGGGAAGATAA
This sequence comes from Meles meles, assembly GCF_922984935.1. Taxonomy (NCBI): domain Eukaryota; kingdom Metazoa; phylum Chordata; class Mammalia; order Carnivora; family Mustelidae; genus Meles; species Meles meles. The sequence continues at coordinate 149,556,483 of NC_060066.1, read as the reverse complement.
AAGAGAAGACTCAGCCCAAATGGGCCACAAGGTAAGATTTGTGGAGTATACAAACAAAAACAGACAGACAAAAAGAGTGATAAAAGTATATGACAAGAGAAAAAAATATGTATATATAAGCAAAAAAAAAAAAAAAGGGAAGAACCTCATCAGAAAGAACCCCAAGTATAAGGTTTATATATTATCAGGACAAACACAAATTCACAGAAACACTGACAGAAGGAAAAATTGGGAGAATGGTTATAGATTCTCAGTGTGGGTGAGGAAGGTTATTTTGATTCTTCCTGAAGGTGTCTTGATGTTTTTGTTAAGGGACTCAACTTTCCTAAGTTACAGGGGGATTAGAAACTGGTTTGCCTATAGGGGTAGCATTGATTGGGGAAAGGGGATTACCTTGAAGTTTAACTCTATATGTATAGTAGAAAATAAAAATTAAAAAAGAATAAACTAGACTAAACTAAGTTAAAATTAAAAAAGAATTAAAAAAATAGAAAAACAAAAGAAAAACATGGGTGTATGTATCAAAAAGTTCAGGTTAGAAGGTTATTAAAGAATTTGATGTACTGGACATCTCGGTGTGATGGTAAATAGGTTAAAAAATTATCTGTATGTATAAAAAAAAAAAGAACCAGAATATTGGTAAAGAGTTAAAAATAAAAGTTGTATTTATGAAGTAGTGGTGATTGTTCTCTTGTAGTCTTTTTTTTTTTTTTTTTTTTTTCTTCCTTCCTGGTTGGTTTTCTGGGGGAGGGGCCTGCCACGTGGGTTTTCAGACAATGATGTTCCCTGAGTTAGGTCCTCCCGCTCCCCTCAAGGGGGTGAGCTCTTTTTTTTTCCACGAAACTGTTTTTTTCAGCCTTTTGTTCTCTGGGGGTTTTTATGTTCTTTCATCTGCTTTCTCTCGCCTTGACAGCTTTTGATGGTTTTTGGAGGTTTAGAGGAGAGCAAACAGCACCCCGACCTCCCTCTCAGAGAGAAGCCTCAGACTGTTTTGCAAAAGCTGCTGGCAGAGTCGGTTCTGAGTCACTGTCCCTGGGGATGCAGGAGCTCCTCATTGTACCCAAAACCAGGGCAGCGGTGGCTGTCTAGGCAGCTCCAGACCGCCTGAGAGGTTCGGAGCAGAGATCGCACACTGAGATTTTCCCGCTGTCCCGGGCTGGGAATGTCTGGTTTTTCTGGCTGCCAGAGCTCCAGGCTAGCGCCTATGAGCACCTATCCCAAGGGAGGGTGTGGGACGCGCGCGTTTCAGGATTGCGGTCTGGCCAGGCTCCCAGCCCCTCACGGGAGCCAGACCCCACTCGTTCTCGGGCGCGCTGGCCGCTCAGGGACGGAGACCTGATTTCTCCACCGCACTCTCTCTGGCTCCGCGCCAGGGGAGGCTGTCCTGGGTCCGGGGACTTAGGTCCCTGACCCTAACCGCCCAGGTTCCCACTATTACCCCCCGCGATCCTTTGCTGTTTGTTTTTTGAGTGCTTTCAACCAGACTCCAAGTTAATGCTGGTCCCCAGACGCAGAGCACTCTCGTGTTGGGGTGTTACTTTCAGATCGGTCACCTCTGGTGGCTCCCTCCCCCTTTTGTTTATCTTCCGATATCAGTCGGATGTTCCCAGTCTGCTTTACCTGCCACTGGCATCTTCTGCTCCTGTAGAGATCCAGACGTGTATAATTCTGATCTCAGGCTGATTTCATGGGTGGTCGGAGTTCTTTGGTAGGTAATCAGCTCACTTTAGGGTACAGGTTGAAATGGTGCCTCCTCCTACTTCCCCGCCATCTTGACTCCCCCTTCCACTTACTTTTTAACTGGGGTTTGACTTCATTTTCCAAAATGGAATAAATACACATCTAGAGCTAGAGAAAGTGAAATTGAAATTTCAAATCTACATTTTGCTTGGGTCAGTGCACAAACCCATTCATTTCTTTGCAGCTTGATGAGAAAAATGATTTGAAACTCCTAGAGCTGTTATGACAGTTAAATCAGATAATGTGTATAATATGCCTAATACAGATTCTGATAGACAGTATGTAATTATTAAATTACTAATCATGGTCTAACAGTCTGCTTTACTCTAGAAAGAACATTCCATGGGTATCATTGTATTCTATAAAATTACTGTTTTATCTATGGTAACATTAGGGTTATTAAGATTTACCCCAGTGGTGCCTGGGTGGCACAGTAGATTAAGCCTCTGAACCTTGGTTTTGGCTCATATTGAGATATTGTGGTCATGGGATTGAGCCCCCTGTTGGGCTCCAGGCTCAGGGCCATGGGGCCAACTCTGCTTAAGACTCTCTCTCCTCTGTCCCTCCTCCCACTCACTTTCTCTCCCTCTCTCTCTCTCAAATAAATTAAATATTTTTTAAAAAATCATTCTAGCTGATTGGAACAATATACCCCAGATGATAGCTGAGGTCACGAGAGAATTTGGGTTTCATTTTTGCTTTTGCCTTATGATTAGAACATTCTGTTTCCCTTGTAAAACTATAGCACCTTTAGGATTCTGATAGATTCCTGTCTCACCTTGAGGTCTTTTATCCATTTCGAGTTTATCTTTGTGTACGGTGTTAGAGAATGGTCAAGTTTCATTCTTCTACATATCGCTGTCCAGTTCTCCCAGCACCATTTATTGAAAAGACTGTCTTTTTTCCATTGAATATTTTTTCCTGTTTTGTCGAAGATTATTTCACCATAGAGTTGAGGGTCCATATCTGGGCTCTCCACTCTGTTCCACTGGTCTATGTATCTGTTTTTATGCCAGTACCACGCTGTCTTGGTGATCACAGCTTTGTAGTAAAGCTTGAAATCGGGTAACGTGATGCTGCCAGTTTTGTTTTTGTTTTTCCATATTTCTTAGCAATTCGGGGTCTCTTCTGGCTCCATATAAATTTTAGGATTATTTGCTCCAGCTCTTTGAAAAATATCGGTGGAATTTTGATCGGAATGGCATTAAAAGTATAGATTGCTCTAGGCAGTATAGACATTTTAACAATGTTTATTCTTCCAATCCAAGAGCATGGAACGGTCTTCCATCTTTTTGTGTCTTCTTCAATTTCTTTCATGAGTGTTCTGTAGTTCCTCGAGTACAGGTCCTTTACCTCTTTGGTTAGGTTTATTCCCAGGTATCTTATGGTTCTTGGTGCTATAGTAAATGGAATCGATTCTCTAATTTCCCTTTCTGTATTTTCATTGTTGGTGTATAAGAAAGCCACTGATTTCTGTACATTGACTTTGTATCCTGCCACGTTACTGAATTGCTGTATGAGTTCTAGTAGTTTGGGGGTGGAGTCTTTGGGGTTTTCCATATAAAGAATCATGTCATCTGCGAAGAGAGAGAGTTTGACTTCTTCCTTGCCAGTTTGGATACCTTTTATTCCTCTTTGTTGTCTGATTGCCATTGCTAGAACTTCTAATACTATATTGAACAAGAGTGGTGAGAGTGGGCATCCTTGTCGTGTTCCTGATCTCAACGGGAAGGCTGCAAGCTTTTTCCCATTGAGGATGATATTTGCTGTGGGTCTTTCACAGATAGATCCTAGAGGAGAACATAGGCAGTAACCTCTTCGTTATCAGCCACAGCAACTTCTTTCAAGATATGTCTCCAAAGGCCAAGGAAACAAAAGCAAAAATTAACTTTTGGGGCTTCATCAAGATCAAAAGCATCTGCACAGCAAAGGAAACAGTCAACAAAACAAAAAGGCAATCTAAGGAATGGGAGAAGATATTTGCAAATGACAGTACAGACAAAAGGTCGATATCCAGGATCTATAAAGAACTTCTCAAACTCAACACACACAAAACAGATAATCATATCAAAAAAATGGGCAGAAGATATGAACAGACACTTCTCCAATGAAGACATACAAATGGCTATCAGACACATGAAAAAATGTTCATCATCACTAGCCTCAGGGAGATTCAAATTAAAACCACATTGAGATACCACCTGACACCAGTTAGAATGGCCAAAATTAGCAAGAAAGGAAACAACGTGTGTTGGAGAGGATGTGGAGAAAGGGGAACCCTCTTACACTGTTGGTGGGAATGCAAGTTAGTGTGGCCACTTTGGAGAACAGTGTGAAGATTCCTAAAGAAATTAAGAATAGAGCTTCCCTATGACCCTGCAATTGCACTGCTGGGTATTTACCCCAAAGATACAGATACAGTGAAAAGAAGGGCCATTTGTACCCCAATGTTTATTGCAGCAATGGCTATGGTCGCCAAACTGTGGAAAGAACCAAGATGCCCTTCAACGGATGAATGGATAAGGAAGATGTGGTCCATATACACAATGGAGTATTATGCCTCCATCAGAAAGGATGAATACCCAATTTTTGTAGCAACATGGATGGGACTGGAAGAAATTATGCTGAGCGAAATAAGTCAAGCAGAGAGAGTCAAGTATCACATGGTCTCACTTATTTGTGGAGCATAACAAATAACATGGAGGACATGGGGAGATGGAGAGGAGAGGGAGTTGAGGGAAACTGGAAGGGGAGATGAACCATGAGAGACTATGGACTCTGAAAAACAACCAGAGGGTTTTGAAGGGGCGAGGTGGGTGGGAGGTTGAGGAACCAGGTGATGGGTAATAGGGAGGGCACGTACTGCATGGAGCACTGGGTGTGATGCCAAAACAATGAGCACTGTTATGCTGTAAATAAACAAAAAACAACAACAACAACAACAAAAAAACTATAGCACCTTTATCTGCCAAAGTCCACTGCAAGTTTTTTGTCCTATCTCTTTGTGATTACTCCTCACCCCAAATTATCATGGTGATTGAGGTTACTGGAAAATATATCAACAACTTTATTTGTATTATTTTTATGCCTTTGATTGCTGAGATAATGAAAACAATTTATTTTATCTAGTAATTGTGCCTTATGCTTTATGCTTAATAGAGAGAGTGCTCAGCAGTGTATAGAGTATTTCTACACACATCATCTCCTTTGTTCTTTGCAACTGAGGTAACAGTTTTTTCCCCTATTTTTTTTCTAAAGGAAGCAAGGAAAATGTTGAAAGATTAAGAATTGCATAGGCTTCTGTCTCCACATCCCTTTATTGAACAAATATTCATGGAGTAGCTAATATACATCAGAAATATTTTCAGGTGCTTTGATAACCTGTAAAAAACAAAACAAAATAAAGCAAAACAAACCAAAAAAACCAGACTAAAATCTTTGCCCTTTGAAGTTTGTCATATAATGAGGAGAAATAAAAAAATAAATTATTAAATATATGTTATTTGTGTTGTATGTAGAATAGTTATATAGGCAAAACATATCCTGGGATCTAGTGACCATTTCTGTCTATCATGTATTTGTCATCATTATTCTTTTCATCAGTAAAAACTATTGCTTCCAACATAACCTTAAGCAGAATCCTAGTAAATAAAGCAGATGAAAATGAGGCTTTACAGACTAAAATAAATGCTAAGAATTGTACTATGCAGTTTTGCTCTTCATCAACCTGCAGGATTCTGGAGATAACCTCTTTGGGTCAACAGAGAACCTTGAAATGACTTTTGTACCATAACTAAAATGGAAAGAGGACTTAAACTTTGTAAAAAGTTGAAGGCATTTTAAATTCATTAAACACGCACAGAAGTCTTTCATTGTTTCTTAATGAAAGACCTTGGGAATAAATAAGTACTACATTTCAACTGTTCCAGAGGAGTCTACATTTTATATAAATTTGCACATCTCAGTATAATATGCAAAAATGTTGGAATACTGTTTGAACATGTATATTTTCAAGGATATTATGATCAGATGAAGCAACTAAGTCTATTTAAGTCTATTTAATTATTTCACAAAAATTCATAAAACTAAGCCACCAAAATCAAATATATGCTAAGGAAAAATATCTAAATATTGTTAAGGACATTTTGAAGGTATTCTTCATTGTTTAGTGAGATCAGGGAAGCAAACTATATTCGGACATATTTATCTTTTTTTTTTAATGCATTATCTTTGTATTATTTCTGTTCTGGGAGAAAATTAAATCAACTATTGTCTTCATTTATAAATATATTCTGCGGGCGCCTGGGTGGCTCAGTGGGTTAAAGCCTCTGCCTTCCGCTCAGGTCATGATCCCAAGGTCCTGGGATCGAGCCCCACATCAGCCCCCTCATCTGCTTGGTGGGGAGCCTGCTTCCTCCTCCCTCTCTGCCTGCCTCTCTGCCTACCTGTGATCTCTGTCTGTCAAATAAATAAAGAAAATCTTAAAAATAATTTAAAAAATAAAAAATAAAAAAAATAAATATAAAAATATATTCTGTACATTTCTAAGCAATCCTTGTTCCATGAACTTGACATTTATATAAACTTGTCATACTCAATTGAAATGAAATTTCCCTCATAAATATAATCAAAGAAAAAATTTTCAGGTTCTAAACCAAATGACCACACTAGTTTAAAAAAAAAATTGAGATATGTATTGTTGCTTCTCACTCCACTACTACAAAATACAAAATGCTAAGTCCACATACATATCTATCATGTATGTCCACTTTTAAAAATTAATATTCAATAGTTAACTCTCAGGTCATTGCTATTTTTTTTTACTCTACTTATCTCGTCATTCATGGTAATTTTAATATTATAAATGTGTAATTTTATCAAATTATAATAAACATAGATGATTTTACCAAAATTCTGGTCTCCAACTCTTTTTTCCTTTCTTTCCTATGATGTCATCTTTTTTGCTCTTATTCCCATATTACACTTGACCTTATCATTCTAATGTTAAGTACCAACACTTCATATTTTAAATTTTAATTTCCTATCACTTCTTATCCTTTTATCTCACTGCCTCTTGTACCTCAAGCCTTAAAAACCTTCAATGCTATTTGTATCCATAATCTATGATCTTAGTAACCTTTCACTATCACTTACTTTATTCATGTCCTCATATCTAACTTTATGTAGATTAAATTCTCTTTCATCATTAAATTTACTCATCTGCATATATACTCAGTTCTTTTGTCCTTCTCTCACACTATCTTATCCACTAAGCTAAACAATAATGCTTGTTAAATCCATTTTTCTTGCTCTCATATCAGTTATAGTTGAATATGGTTGGAAAATAATATACACACACTGCCACATATGTCCACACACGTGCATACACGTGCACGCGCACACACACACACACACACACACACGCTGTCTGGCTCACTTCAGTTTCTCGAACACTGAAATCATATGGGTCCAACATTCTTGTAATATTTCCCTAGTAAGTTAATCTCCTACTCTCCTAAGTGATTACATTTTACCTTCACTCTCCTTAAACTTCCAACACTTCTTTTCCCATCCTTTCACCTGATTTCATCATGATTCTGATTTCATGGGAAAGATGTAACCAATAAATACAGTTATTTGAATGCTCTTATGACAACAAGTATCCACTTTCCTACCTTTATCTGTGCCCACACAATGTCACTTTTCCAGACACAGTCTACCCATATACTTAGCAATGGACAAATTGTCTTCTTGTGTACTGTTTTCCATCTCTTTTCATTTACTCAAGGACATTCCTCTAATAATGTTTTCTTTCACTTGCCATATCAGGTTTTCCATCTCATGTCTTTTCCAACGTCAGTAGCTGGAAGGAGAAATGGGGTCAATAAAAGTAGTTTAAATAAATGTTACATGAAATATAACATTAAAATAAAAAGTACACAAATCATAAATGTACACATTGGTGATTTTTAAGAAGTGACTACTATGATGTAATCAGCACTGAGATGAAGAAAAAGACCAAATCAGCACCTAAGAAGTTCCCCTTGTACCCCCTTTAAGTCACAACGCACCAATGTTATTCACCAGTTAACTTCTCACACTTTTTTCCACCCTATACAAATGGAAAAGTACAATATATGCTTTTTTTTAGTCTGGCTTTTTTGGCTCTACATTGTGTGTGATATTTATCTACATTACTGTAAACAGTTGTAGCTCATTCATTACCATTACTCTTTATATTTCATTGTACACATATACCAGAATTTCTTTATCTTTTCTTTCTATGTTGGACATATGAGTTGCTTCTAGTCTGGGATATTATAACTAGTGTTGTTATAAGCAGTCTTGAATATACCTTTTTGTGAAAAGATATAAGTATTTTAACTGATGTATAACTAGGAGTAGAGTGTGTGTGTGTGTGTGTGTGTGTGTACACATAAACACACACATATATAAATATATGTCTATATTTAGGTATATACTATGTATCTAATATATGTATTAAATAGATGAATTATAAGTATGCTTACCTGCAGAAGTAAAGATCTTAATTGTATAATAGCATGGAATACAGTATGCAAGTCCCATGAATTTAAATATTATCAATATGCTTTGGTTTCTCAAATATAATTTGCTGTAGTGTGCAGTTTTTCTGGAATTCTGGACTTCAATCTCCACTGGCCAACTGGAGATTTCCACTGTATTTTTTAATGGCTATATCACATTAACCTATCCAAATCCATGCTTTAGTTCTTTGCCCAAACTTGTTCTCCCTCCAATATTGGCCATGTGATACTAATGAACATTGTGAGTAAACTAAGTAAACTCAACCATCCACATTAGTTTTTATTACATCCTGTTCTAAAAATTATGTAAAATTTATTATAAAGGCTGTATTATAGCTTTAATTTATCCCATACATTAGTAAAATAACTGGATAAATGAATTTATATCTCCTGGTTCAAAAACCTAGGAAGTAACTCATTATATATTTAAATGTGTATGTGTGCTCATGAGTTTGCAAGAACAATGGAGTTTGCAGTCAGTCATTGACTCAAACAGAATAGACTTTAGGAAACCTAGCTGTGCAAGTCTGAAAACAACATTTACTGGATTTGTGAAATATGGTAATTAATTAAGTATTTATGTACAGCAATTTCCTTATCTGTAAAATGGTAAGAAATATTTATTTCATTAAGTATTAACTGAGCATCTACTGCATTTCTAGATTCCCAGCTGTCATTTCTGCATGATTAATAGCTATATAAATTTGTCATGTTAATTAACATATATGCCTCATCAATAAACGGGGGAAAATAACAAATCCCATCTCATAAAAATGAAACAATAGATGTAAAGGAATTTGTATACCTGATTTTGTTTTGTTTTTCACACAAGGCTAAATAAATGATATGAAAGCAAAAGCTCAATAAAGGACATCTGTTACTATAAGGTAGGTTTCTTAGCCCCATTTTACAGATGAAGAAACCACATCGAAGAGAAAGTAAATAATGTGGTCAATGTCTCCCATCTATAAGTAATGGAACAGCTATCCCAACCATAGCACATCTGGCCCCAGTGTTTGTGCTCTAACTAGCACCCCATATTGCCTTGGTTTCTGACTTCAAGTGTTTAATCTACTTAGTGAGAGAGACATATTTGTAGTCAGACATTAAAATGAGATTATTTCTCTCATGAGTTCTGAGCAAAGTGCAAGAACAATGCAACAAATAAGAGAAAGTGCCAGATTGCTTATATAGAACATGCTACAAGATTATGGGAAATAATTATACCATCATTAGCTCTTTATCTGCCTTTGAAGTTTGAAAAAAAGGCTGAGCTGAATGAAAAGTAGTGTTCCTTTGGAGAGTGTTGTCAGTAGGCTGTATGTTCTCACATGAAAGAATAGGGGGTACTTTCTTTCCAACATAAGTTAAGGTTGAGGGTCTTCATCCAAAATAGAGAATTTGACATGAGCACAGGGTCTTTGGTGGCAAAAAAATAGGGTCTAATTTTACTAAGAAAATTCTAATGGTGCATGGCAGAGACTAAAATAGTTTGAGGTAGAGGAAATATGATAAAGAGTATTTCATGGGGATGGCCTGATGTGTTTCTAAAAAACAATCCCACATAAGAGGACTATTTGGAGAGGCGAAGACATCATCCTGAGTCTGGGGAGTGTGGGGAATCAACAGTGGGCACAGTCAGAAGAAGGACCTTACTCATAGCAAATGATTGGCCATTGAGGTTTTTCCAGTAGAAGGTTCTATAAGGAAATTTAAAAAATGCCCCCTACGATAATGAGCCTGAAATTGCAGTAATCATAAGCCATCTAGATCAGATTACAAGTATACCTGTCAAGTAGAATCTTTTATTTTTACTACTCTTCCCCCACCCCAGGTCCAACTGGGACAGGTCAGGGATTATGGCTAATTTAGGAAACTGAGAAGGTCATGGACTAAGACTAGTGAAGATACTAAACCTATGCCTCCCTAACCCTAAAACCACCACTTGAGGCTTCCAACCAGGGCTGGAGATTTAAATGGTAAGAGATTAGAAGTCATATATTATATTTGCTGGAACTTAATTAGTAAAATGAGTTCTGTTCTTGTGACCAAAAGTAATCAGAATATGAGGGACCTGTCATAAATGGCTTTACCTAGAATATAATGAAAATAGGCCAGGAACATATAAAGATGCATAAATGCACATAGTAATTTAGAAAAAGACATTTGGCCATAGGCATTTTAGAAATATATTAGGTAGAATTTGTGATATCTGGTAACTGATGATATAAGAGGTGAAGGAGAGTGAATCCAGGATGATTCTGAAACTTTTGAGTTAGTATGACTTGAATAGTGTTATCAATTATATTAGGCCATCCATATTAATGAAAAGGAAAAAAATAACAAGAATCATACTGAATCATATCTGTATTCAATATCAAATAGTTCACTATTCAGTTCACATATTCCAATGAAATTATATCTTCTGGTCAAGACAATACATGTTGAAAAAGACTCTTATGTACTCATTTACGTGCAAAGCCAGTCCTAACTCTTTTTTTTTTTTAATTTGTTTATTTACAGCATAACAGTGTTCATTGTTTTGGCATCACACCCAGTGCTCCATGCAGTACGTGCCCTCCCTATTACCCACCACCTGGTTCCTCAACCTCCCACCCCCCCGCCCCTTCAAAACCCTCTGGTTGTTTTTCAGAGTCCATAGTCTCTCATGGTTCATCTCCCCTTCCAGTTTCCCTAACTCTTTAATCCAGTATACTTCCTTTCCCCTTACTGACTTGTACAACAGAAAAATTTTTATTTACATATACAAATGGATATTTAAATTCTTCTCATGAGAACTCAGAATTTGCTTGGCTTCTTATATTCTTGTCTTACTGCCCCCAAAGCAGTTTCCTGCTTCATCCCATATGTGTAACATTCCACCCATTTCATACTCAAGGACCACTTCTAAATTTAGAATTATTTTAGAAACTCTGTACTGATATAACATTCTGACAAGTTGCTAATATAGGAAAATATTATGTATCTAATTCCTATTAACTGAGCTTCAGACCCATTCTGAACCTAATGCTTTTTTTAAAATTTAATTTAATTTTATTTGATTTTCAGTGTTCCAAAATTCTTGTTTATGCACCACACTCAGTGGTCCATGCAGTATGTACCCTCCATAATACCCACCACCAGGCTCACCCAACACCTTACCCCCTCCCTTCCAAAACCCTCAGTTTGTTTCTCAGAGTCCACAGTCTCTCATGGTTTGTCTCCCCCTCCAATATCCTCCAACTCACTTCTCCTCTCCATCTGCCAATGTCCTCTATGTTACTCTTATGCTCCACAAGTAAGTGAAACCATATGATACCTGACTCTCTCTGCTTGACTTATTTCACTCTACATAATATCTTCCAGTGCCATCCATGTTGATACAAAAGTTGGGTATTCATCCTTTCTGCTGGAAGCTTAATATATGGGCCATATCTTCTTTATGTATTCATCTGTTGAAGGGCATCATGGTGGTTCTTTCCACTGTTTGGTGACTGTGGCTATTGCTGCTATGAACATTGGGGTACAGATGGACCTTCTTTTCACTATATCTGTATCTTTGGAGTAAATGTATTTACAGTAAATACTGTAAATACAGTAGTGCAATTGCAGGGTCATAGGGAAGCTCTATTTTTAATTTCTCAGGAAATCTCCACACTGTTTTCCTAAATGGCTGCACCAACTTGCATTCTCACCAACATTGTAAGAGTATTCCCTTTTCTCCACATCCTCTCCAACACATGTTGTTTACAGTCTTGTTAATTTTGGCCATTCTATCTGGTGTGAGGTGGTATCTCAATGTGGTTATAATTTGTATCTCCTTGATGGCTAATAATGATGAACATTTTTTCATGTGTCTGTCAGCCATTTGTATGTTTTCTTTAAAGAAGTGTCTGTTCATGTCTTCTGTCCATTTTTTGACATGATTATCTACTTTGTGTGTGTTGAGTTTGAAGAGTTCTTTATAGATCTTGTATATCAGCCCTTTATCTGTAGTGTCATTTCCAAATACCATCTCCCATTCCATAGCTTGCCTCTTTGTTTTGTTGACCGCTTCCTTTGCTGTGCAGAAGATTTGGTGTTGATGAAGTCCCCAAAGTCCATTTTCACTTTTGTTTCCTTTGCCTTTGGAGACATATCTTGAAAGAAGTTGTTGTGGCCTATGTCAAAGAGGTTACTGCCTATGTTCTCCATCTGAGCTCTCTACTCTGTTCCACAGGTCTATGTGTCTGTTTTTTGCCAGTACCATGCTGTTTTGGTGATCACATCTTTGTACTAAAGTTTGAAATCAGGCAATGTGATGCCCCCAGTTTTGTTTTTCTTTTTCAACATTTCCTTAGCAATTCAGTGTCTTTTCTGGTTCCATACAAATTTTAGGATTGTTTGTTCCAGCTCTTTGAAAAATGCCAGTGGAGTTTTGATCAGGATGGTATTGAAACTATAGATGGCTCTAGGAAGTATAGACATTTTAACAATATTTATTCTTCTGAACCATGATCATGGAATGCTCTTCCATCTTTTTGTGTGTTCTTCAATTTCTTTCATTCTTCAATTTCTTTCATGAGTGTTCTGAAGCTCCTTGAGTACAGATCCTTTTCCTCTTTAGTTAGGTTTATTCCCAGGTATCTTATGGTTCTTGGTGCTATAGTAAATGAAATCAATTCTCTAATTTCACTTTCTATATTTTCATTGTTAATGTGTAAGAAAATAACTGATTTCTGTACATTGATTTTATATCCTGCCACATCACTGATTGCTGTATGAGTTCTAGTAGTTTGGGGGTGGAGTCTTTTGGGTTTTCCATATAAAGTATCATGTCATCTGTGAAGAGAGAGAGTTTGACTTCTTCTTTGTCAGTTTGAATGTGTTTTATTTCTTTTTGTTCTCTGATTGCTGTTGCTAGGACTTCTTCTACTATGTTGAACAACTAGTGGTGAAAGTGGACATCCTCGTCGTATTCCTGATCTCAAAGGGAAAGCTGTCAGCTTTACCCAATTGAGTATGATATTCTCTGTGGGTTTTTCATATATAGATATTATGAAGTTGAAGAATGTTCCCTCTATCCCTATACTTTGAATCGTGTTAATCAGGAACAGATGCCATAACTTGTCAATTTTTTTTTCTGCATCAATTGAGAGGACCATGGTTCTTCTCTCTTCTTTTATTGATTTGTTCTATCACATTGATTGATTTGCAAATATTTAACCACCCTTGCATCCCATGGATAAATCCCGGCTGTCATGGTGGATAATCTTTTTAATGTGCTGTTGGATCCTATTAGCTAGGATCTTGTTTAGAATCTTGGCATCCATATTCATCAGGGATATTGGTCTGAAATTCTCCTTTTTGGTGGGGTCTTTGCCTGGTTTGGAGATCAGGGTAATGCTGACTTCATAAAAAGAGTCTGGAGTTTTCCTTCTGTTTCTATTTTTGAAAGAGCTTCAGGACAATAAGTAATATTTCTTCTTTGAATGTTTGGTAGAATTCTCCAGGGAATCCATTGGGCCCCGGGCTCTTGTTTTTTGGGAGGTTTTTGATCACTGCTTCAATCTCGATACTAGATATTGGTCTGTCAGGTTGTCAATTTCTTCCTGATTCAGTTTTGGAAGTTTATCAGTTTCTAGGAATGCATCAATTTCATCTAGGTTGCTTAACTTATTGGCATATAACTGTTGATAATAATTTCTGATGATTGTTTCTCTTTCCTTGGTGTTAGTAGAGATCTCTCCCTTTTCATTCATAATTTTATTAAGTTGGGTCCTCTATCCTTTCTTTTGGATTAGTTTGGCCAATGGTTTGTCAATCTTATTAATTCTTTCAAAAAAAAAAAAAACAACTTGTAGGTTTGTTGATGTGTTATACTGTTTCTCTAGTTTCTATCTGATTGATATCTGCTCTAATCTTGATTATTTCCCTTCTTATTAAGCCAGTTGGCTTAATTTCTTGTGAATTCTCCAGTTTTTAAGGTGTAAAGAGAGCTGGTTTATTCTGGATTTTTCAATTTTTTTGAGGGAGGCTTGGTTGGCTATGTATTTCTCCCTTAGGACCACCTTTGCAGTATCCCATAGGTTTTGGACCAAACTGTCTTCATTCTCATTGGTTTCCATGAATTTTAAGTTCTTCTTTGATTTCCTGGTTGATCCAGACATCCTTAAGCAGGGTGGTCTTTAGGTCCCAAGTGTTTGAATTCCTTCCAAACTTTTTCTCGTGGTTGAGTTCCAGTTTCAAAGCATTGTGGTCTGAGAATATGCAGGGAATAATCTCAATCTTTTGGTATTGGCTGAGCCCTGATTTGACCCAGTATGTGGTCTATTCTGGAGAAAATTCCATGTGCACTCAAAAAGAATGAGTATTCTGTTGTTTTAGGGATATTCTGTATATACCTATGAGGTTCATCTGGTCCAATGTGTCATTCAATGCTCTTGCTTCTTTATTGATTTTCTGCTTAGATGATCTGTCTATTACTGAGAGTGGCATGTTAAGATCCCTTACTATTAACGTTTTCATATCAATATGACTTTTTTATTAACATATAATGTATTATCTGCCCCAGGGGAACAGGTTAGTGAATTGCCAGGCTTACACACCTCACAGCACTTACCATAGCACATACCTTCTCCAATGTCCATAACCCAACCACCCTCTCCATACTCAATATGACTCTTTATTTTGGTTAACAGTTGTCTTATGTAGTTGGCTGGTCCCATATTGGGGGCATAAATATTTACAATTTTTGGATCTTCCTGGTGGATAAGCCCTTTAAGAATGATGTAGTGTCGGGGCGCCTGGGTGGCTCAGTGGATTAAGCTGCTGCCTTTGGCTCAGGTTATGATCTCAGGGTCCTGGGATCGAGCCCCGCATCAGGCTCTCTGCTCCGCAGGGACCCTGCTTCCTCCTCTCTCTCTCTGCCTGCCTCTCTGCCTACTTGTGATCTCTCTGTGTCAAATAAATAAATAAAATCTTTAAAAAAAAAAAGAATGATGTAGTGTCTTTCTTTATCTCCTACTACAGTCTGTAGTTTAAAATCTACTTTATCTGATATGAGAATTGCTACCCCAGCTTTATTTTGAGGTCCATTGGCATGAAAGATGCTTCACCACCCCTTCATGTTCAGTCTGGATATATCCTTAGTTTTAAAATAGATAGACAACATATGGATGGGTCCTGTCATTTTATCCAATCTGCAACCCTGTGCTGTTTTATGGGAGTGTTTAGGCCATTCACATTGAGAGTGATTATTGAAAGATGTTTTTATTGACACAGTGTTGCCTGTGAAGTCCTTGTTTCTATAGATTATCTCTGTAATTTTCTGTTCTATGACACTCTTGGGTTCTTTCTTTCTTTATATAACATACCTTAATATTTCTTATAATGCCAGCTTGGTGGTCATATACTCTTTTAAACCTTGCCAGTCTTGGAAGCTCTTTATCTCTCCATCCATTTTGAATGTCAGCCTTGCTGGACAAAGTATTCTTGGCTGTATGTTCCTTTCATTTAGTGCCCTGAATATGTCTTGCCAGCCCTTTCTGGCTTGCCAGGTTTCTGTGGACAGGTCTGATGTTATACTGATGGACCTTCCTCTGTATATAAGGAATCTCTTCCCCCTAGATGCTCTCAAAAGCTCTTTTCTGAAATTATGATTCATCAGTCTCACAATCAAGTGCCTCGAGATCTTTCTAGATTCATTCTACCTCTAGGACCAGCTGAGTCACAATCCCGCAGTGGCAACCTGATATCTGGATCCCAACTGCAGTCCTGGCAAAGACAGTCACTGGAAGAGGGCTCTCTGGACCAATATTGCTCATGGTTTTAGTGGCACAGGGGTGCAGAGACAAGTGGGCACTTTGGGCGACCCTGAGACGGTGGCTGGGGACATGCTTTGCCTGTGGGAGGTTACATGGCTCAACAGAGTTTGCAAAGGGGGAGCCTGTGTGTTCTGGATGACCCAGAGGGGAGCAGACTGAGGCTTCTCTGAGACGGAGGTCTGGGTGCAGTTCGCTTTCCACTAAACCTCCGAAAAACCGCAAAAAGCCACCAAAGGAAAAAAAAAACCTCCAGAGAACAAAAGCCTGAAAAACCAGTTTGCACAGAGCCCATCCCCTCGATAGGGGGCAGTAGGACTAAACCCAAGTAAGACTGACTGAATTCAAAACAATGCGACAGGTCCCTTTCCCAGAAAGCCAGCCAAAAGAACCAGATGACAACCACCACAGGGTCCCCATAAAACTGTAAAACCCCAGTATCGGGGAAAACAATATATTATGCTCCTGGTATTGCCCAAAAACCTGTATATTTCATAAATACAACTTTTATTTTTAATTCATTCTCGCTATTCTTATTCTTTTTAATTTTTTAAACCTACTTACTATTATAACTAGAGGTCTAATACAACATATTCCAATAACCTTTTAACTTGAACTTTTTTCATACATATATCTGTGTTTTTCTTTTTCTTTCCTATTTTTTAAATATACACATAGATATAAGCTTCAAGGTAATCCTCTTTCCCAAATCAATATTACCCCTATATATAAACAGGTTTTAATCTCCCTTTATCTCTGGAAAGTTGAGTCCTTTAACAAGATAACCCAGAAAGAATCAATATAACCTTCCTTGCCCACAATGAGGATTTATAACCACCCTCCCATCTTTTTCTTCAGTCAGTGTTTCTGTGTATTTGTTTGTTTGTTTGTTTTGGTATTATACAAATTTTATCCTTGAGGTTCATTTTGGCTGGGTTCTTTTTTTTTTTTCCTTGTCATGTACTTTTGTCAGTCTTTTTGTCCATTTTTTGTTTGTATACCTTATAAATCTTGCCTTTGGGACCCATTCTAGCTGGGTCTTCTCTTTTTTTCTGTCTCTCTCTTTCTCTCTTTTTTTTTCTTTTTTCTTTCTTTTTGGTGGTGACTTCCGATTGCTCAGAAATGTTGCAGGTGCACCTTGCCTGAACTGAGGTTAATATATTCATCTACACATCCCCTCAACCAGCTCTCACCAAAATGGCTAGGAGGAGGGACACCCAACAGAGGAAAAATTCAGAAGCTGTGCCCTCTCCATCATAGCTATTGGATATGGACATAAACAGTATGTCGGAAAGGGAACTCAGCAAGCAATAGCTAGGTTGGAGAAAACCATTAGTGACAACATGGAATCCCTAAGGGCAGAAGTGAAAACCTCCTGGGAAGAAGTTAAAAATGCTATCAATGAGATCCAATCTAATCTAAATACTCTTAACAGCTAGGGTAACCAGGGCAGAAGATAGAATTAGTGATCTAGAGGACAAACTGATAGAGGAAAAGGACCAGGAGGAGGCCTGGAACTAACAGCTTAGAAGCCATGAAAACAGAATTAGGGAAATAAATGATGCCATGAAACATTCCAATATCAAATTTATTTGGATCCCTGAGGGGGAGGAGAAAGAAAGAAGACTAGAAGATATGGTTGAACAAATTCTCAATGAAAATTTTCCCAATCTGGGACACAGAACCAGCGTTCGTGTCCTAGAGGTAGAAAGAACACCCACCCACCACCACCAACATCAATGAATCTAACGTTTTTTCCTTAAGTTTAGGGAACTTCATACTTTCTTCCCTCACCTGGAACAGAATCTCAACTCTAACTCCATATCCTGCACCTCACTGGAGATGCCAGTTTGGTTATTATCACTTACTTGTACTATAACAATAACCTCCAGCATATACATAGCTGTTATTCCCAATTCAGTACTTTGTTGTCAGAATTACCTACATAACTAGGAGTGATAGCTAAAATATTTAACATGGAGCAGGACATGGGCATCAATTACTCAGAAATGTTGCTGCCTGAGGCTCTGAAACAGAATCCTGGAGTTTCCTTGCTGAGCATGATATTAACTTTGAGGCTGTTGACCTATAGGCAGGAAAGAAGTCCGAGGGGAGAAAATGGTATGACAGAGGAGCTTTGGGTGAAGTACTCAAAGGCATACATGTTTCATTGTATTAACTAATGGTCCAGCCATCTGTGTGTATACAGGCTGCATTTGTGACTAAACAGAAAGTCACCCTATTTGAAAGATCATGCAGGTTTGCAAGAGGAATGAGGGAGTTTTAGACTACTAGCTAGCTCAGTTTGACAGCATCTACTCCATCAAATCAGTGTCTGACAAATGTTATTCTTAGCCTAGACTCATATCTAATTGCTAGAACGATGAATCCATGAATCTGATATATTACAGATCTGTTTAAAAGTCCCAATGGCTCTTTGTTACTTACGGAGAATAACTCAATTCTATGGTACTGTCATCTAATACTATAAACAAAGATATAAAATGCATGTACCTTTCCACTACCATTACCCACCTTTTCCTCATGCCAACCACAAGCACTCAAACAAACACATTTTTGAGTGCCTGTGTCCTTGATACTATATTATGACAAAAATATTAATAAAAGCCTTTGCCTTATTATCTGTAGAATTAGACATATTAGCATATTGTGCTATATGCTAATATAGCATATTAGCATTATAATTATTGAAAATCAATCATTATAAGGTTATGTGATGAGGTGTTGATAGTAATAGCCTCAAAGTTTTGTGAGACCAGATTTAGAAGTGATTCACTGAACATGGCAGAGCAGGCAAAATCAATGGAGTCAGGGAAGACTTTTCTAAGGAGATGACATGTGAGTCTAGTCTGGATTAATGAGGAGGAGTTGGGCTCCACTGATTCTTGCAGGAGTGGGGAAAATAGTGCAGTAGGCCAGGCAGTTTGCACAAAGACACTAAAAAGCAAGACATGTAATGCCCTTTTTTGGGAAAGAATATACAGCTGGGGAAATGTGAATGGAAGATGAGGGAATAGATCATAAAGTTCAATTACAATATGCTAAGGAGTTTTAAATTTATTAAGTAGGCATTGGGTGGCTATGTTCCATAATTATAATCACCCCCTTGTAAACACCTTCAAAGGGTCCCCATTGCCTTCAAAACTAGGTAGACTACTAAGATTTAAATTGAGGTAAATGCATTCCAAAAATAGTGTGGATTAATACATTATGATTATTGGTTTATGTACTTCCTATATAAATCTATGTATGTGCCATGTTTATATTATAGTTCCTGGAACAAAGTTATTGCTCAATAAATATTTTGAATAAATGAATAATGTCTGAAAATCATCAACCAAAATAACTATCAAAACAAGACTCTTTATGCCTTATTTCTCCATTCTATGGCCTTATGCACTTCCTAGAAGATGTAAATATAGTTATATGATACATTATTTCTGGCTTCAACAACACATGTGATTTAAATATTTAGCTTATCTCATGCCCCCTTCCTTATTCACTCCTCTTCCCATCCAGTCTCACTTGTTTAGCTCAACTGTTGGTTACTTCAGTTTCTTCAGACATGATAAATTTTTACTTTTAAAATTGAGATATGATTCACAATGCACAAAATTCATCATTCCCAAGTGTATAATTCCGTGGTTTTACTATATACCCAGAGTTGTTTGATGTCCCTGAGTCTTTGTTAGGTTTTGCTCTGATCTTCTGAGGGTGTACTTTTCCCTTAAGCATTCACCATACTTGCCACTCCAGGGATATCCTGAATGAGAAGCAGGAACTGAACTTTTGTATCCAAACTTGACCAGTTATTGGGTGTTGGCTACTCCTAGGGAGGGTCCATAACTTCTAGTGGCATTGCCTTTCTTGTGCATAGATCAGTATCATGCCTCCAAAGCAACACTTAATTTTCTAATCTATTTGATTAGCCCACATCCTGCTGAATTATGGCCAGTGAACCAATCCATACTTAGGTAGGATAAAAATCTTGAGACACATTGCCTATCTTCCCATGCTAATTGTTCTACCTTTGAGCAAACTGTAATCTCTGAATGCCAAGCCTCCTTTGTATCTTCTCTCTGTCCCAGCTTCCAACTCGGCTGCCCTATCCTGGACTGTCTCAAAAATATTGTTTCCCTATCACAGCAGGCCCAAGAGCAGGCCCGCTAAACATTGATGTATTGTCCAAAGTACATATCCCCTGAGATGACCTAGATCATCTTCTTTTCTGATCATGTTGCTGAAACCTCCATTCTACACCTGGATATATAACTTTGGAAATGCCATCTTCACCATAGAATCCTGTTTCAGAAACACACAGAGGTGTAGGTAAAAGATCTTGAGTAATTGCCTCAAATGATTTAACAACCTCTTCTAGGTGAAAGCCTGAAGAGGAGAAATGATAACCCACTTCTAATTTCTTCTTTACCTTCTTCCTTTCTCCACTCTCTATCCTTATCCTGGACCCTTCTGAGATCATAGAAATTATCTACTCATAAATGAACACAGGTACTATCTTCTATATATTACAGAAAAACCTGTACACTAATTACTATATATATATATATATATATATATATAGTCTCTTAATAGAATAGCCAGAGTTTTAAGGTTATTTTCTAGCTTCAAAAATATATTTTTATGTCCAAGGAGCTGAATGTTACCTTGGCATTGCTTTTGATGTTTCCCATATGATCCATATGATAAATCCTATTTTACAACCTCATATTGCCATCACCACTACACCATCCCCCTACACAGATACATGACTTGGTTGAAGAAAAGATCTTACAGTCAGAAAAACATATCAGAAAAGAACATTAATAATTTTAAAAAGGGGATTTTTTACATATATGAAATGAAAAATTGTGCCATACGTAAATATCTATGTGAAATGCTCAAAGAAACAAAGTTAAACCCATTCTTCACTTAGGGCTTTATTGACCATTAAAGATAGTAATATAAGATGTATATATTCTACCAGGAGACAAACTAAATAATATTTTGCATATGCATCTGACCAGATGTGGAACTACTATTTAAGCTAATATAATTTATATAATATTCCATTTAATAATCTTTAAGATTTATTTCTAGAACTTAATGCCTATTATAGTAATAATCAGTTAACATAAATTCTGTTTTGGTTGTCTGGAAAAAACTTCATTATTCTTGATTATATTTATTGGTCATATTGTTCCATAGAAAATTTTAAAACTGAACTTTTAAAAAATAAAACCAGCTTAATTTATAGGATATTAGAATGCTAGATTTCCATTAGATGTTAATGTTTTACTTTTTCTTTCTTTTTCTTTTTAATTTTTTAGAATGGGAGAGAGAGGATAGGGAAGGGCAGAGAGAGAGGTAGAGAGAGCATTGCAAGCAGATTCCTTGCCCAACATGGAGACCTACACAGGGCTTGATCTCAACAAACTTGAGATCATGCTCTGAGCCAAAATCAAGAGTGTAACACTTAACTGACAGAGCCACCCAGACACTCCTAGATATTCTAGCATACATTGAAATTTCATTTTGGGCTACATCTGTTTGACCAAGCTCGATATTTAAAAATAGCATCTTCAAGTTATTTTAAGTTTCTTTTTTTAAAGTGTCTGCAACCTTAGAAGCCCAATTTGGTTCACAATATTTTAAAATATAAAAGATGTGAGCTGCCTTTGGATAAGCTAAAATAACAACAAATGTCACAATTAGGAACTGATTTTCTTTCATAATGCAATGAGTAATTTGTAACAAATGAAATAAATGTGAATATAAGATTTAAGCATTATAAAGAAAATTAACCTTCAAATGTTTTACATAGACACAAAAAAGGAAGTCATCATCATTATTAAATTTCTGTGTAGTTATTGACTAACTCTGGCAGTGATGTTTTATGTCCTTTACTGGATATTATGTACTCTGAAGGGTCTCAGTGTGATGTATAAAAAAATGTATATGTCATTTGAGGCAGGTAATTTTTGAGAATTATGGATTGAATACCAAACTCATAGATTATCTAGGATAAAATACCATTATTCCTTTGGTAGATCTTATAAAATAAAATAATATTGAATAAACACAACTATGGTGGTGGGTATTAAGGAGGGCATGTATTGCATGGAACACTGGGTGTTGTACATAAACAATGAATCTTGGAACACTACATTAAAAACTAATGATGTATTTTATGCTGACTAACATAACACAATGAAAAAATGATAATAAACAACCATTACGTGATTGGTATGTACTTGAACAGTAAATGGATTATTATAGAACATAGTGTAGAAGATTCTGAACTCACCTTCTCCCACAGAAACAACAAATTTACAGCTACATCTGGAACAATTTCCTTTGAGAAAGAAGTGAAAACTAGCTGAACCACTTTTCCACAATTAAGGATCACACACACACACACACACACACACATGCACGCACACGGAGATGGATAGGAGAGGGAAAGACATAGTCTCACTAAAACCTCAACCCTGGTGTGGTGACCCACAATAGGAGGGATCTTGTGTAAGTCCAAAGATTCTCCTGGAGGAGTAAGGGAATTATGCCCACATCAGGGACTCCAACCTTTGGGATTTGCATCAGAGAGATGCACTCCCGAAACACCTGACTGAGAAACTAAGGGGGTTTAAGTCTGAATCACCTAAAGGGCTATCAGGAACTGAGATTCTCCTTTTAAAGGGCTCATGTGTGGTCTCATTTGCCCTGGGACCCATGACAAAAGCAGTAATATGAAAAATGCTAGACTATATGTGAAAATTTATTTGCTAATCTTAAAGTATCTGCCAGAAGTGTAGGAGACAGTGGTAGATAGAGACACTGGTTGGCACCATTTTGCACTGTTCATTACCCTGCAAGCACAGGAGGCACACAGAGAATTGCCACCTTCTTGGTGGCTTGCTAAAGCCAGTGAGTATAAAAGGCTACAACATTTTCCTGCTCCTTGCATAGACCTGATGAGGGCTAGCAGTCATGGGATTCTTTTACTCTCTTGCTAAAGTCCTTGGTCACAGAGACAAGGCACTCACCTGCTGCATTGCTGAAGTAGGTTAGTGTGCCCTACCCCCTACACTCTCCAGTTGCCTCACTAAAGCAGGAGTGTGCATGAAATCCCTTGATTGCCTGGCCCTGGTGGCCAAAGGGGCTTAAGTTCCTGGGCTCCAAAGGACTCTAACAATGAGAAAAACAGTTCTTGGCGGGCTACAACCCCCAGGGCACTGCACAGACAGAAGATTGAAACAAATTCCAGTCTTCCTGTGAAAAAGGCCTATTTACTTGTACTGGAGCTTCAGCCTGGGGGGCAGACTTTAGGTTTGCCACACATGTAGGGGAGAAGAACTCTCAGACAACATAAGCAGGGAGACAACCATCCTTAACTACTCACTTGGCCTTACTACAGCCCATTGTTACCTCCCAGACAGAAGCTTATACTCTCATCTAGAGTCCTGAATTTTTTTTCCCTCTGATTTTTGCAACTGTCACCTAGACAATGCCTCCAGATATTCTGGTCTGGAAACCTCACAGATTATGGTTTTGGCCCCATAAAACTATTTGCATAGTTTAAAAACTGTTCCCTGAGGGGATGGCTTCCAATAAGCCTAAAAATAAACTAGGTGCTAAATGATCTCTCTCTTCTTGGAACACTGACTGGCCTTGGCACACCTCAACAATGGGGATCTATCAAGAATAAATAGGGCTGCTGAGACAATCACAAATGTTTAAGAGGCAACCAAGAGTTAGGGCAAGGGTGAAGGAGAGAGAGGGGTTACCTACACAGGGCCACTCCTTCAAGACTGGGAGAGGTAGCTGGTTCATCGAATACACAGAAAGAAACACAGAGAGTCAAGCAAAATGAGGAAACAGAGAAATATGTTCCAAAAACAAAGAACAAGATAAAACTGCAGAAAGAGACCTTAATGTAATGGAGATAAGTAATCTAATGGTTAAAGAATTCAAAGTAATGGTTATAAAGATGCTCACTGAAATTAGGAAACAAATGGATGAACACGGTGAGAACTTACACAAAGAGAAGGGAAATACAAGAACATACCAAACAGAAGTCACAAAGATGAAAAAATACCATAACTTAAATGAAAAATACACAAGGGGGCTCAATAGCAGATGATAGGAAGCAGAAGAATTGATAGGCCATCTAGAAGACAGGGTGACAGAACTCACCCAATCAGATCAGCCAACAGAATTTTAAAAAGTGAAGATAGCTTACAGGACCTATGGAACAACATCAAGTAAAATAACATTCTCGGTATAGGGGTCCCAGAAGGACAAAAGAGAGATAAAGGGGCAGAGAACTTATTTGAAAAAATTATGGCTGGAAACTTCCTCCCCAACCTAAGAAAGAAACTACAGGTCGAGAAAACACAGAGAGTTCCAAATCAGATGAACCCAAAGAGATCCACACCAAGACACATTATTATAAAATGGCAAAAGATATGTTAAAGAGATGGGCACCTGGGTGGCTCAGTGAGTTAAGCTTCTGCCTTCGGCTCAGGTCATGATCTCAGGGTCCTGGGATCAAGCCCCACATCAGGCTCAGCGGGGAGCCTGCTTCCCTGACCCCCACCTCTCTCTGCCTGCCTCTCTGCCTACTTGTGATCTCTCTCCCTCTCTCTGTCAAAATAAATAAATAAAATCTTTATAAAAAAAAAGATATGTTAAAGAGAGAATATTAAAGTAGCAAGAGAAAAACAACTTGTTTTGCGCAAGTTGTCTTATGCCATAAGACTATAAGCAGATTTTTCAGCCACAATGTTACAAGCCAGAAGAGAATGGTATGATATATTCAAATTGTGGCAGGAAAACAACCTCCCATGAGGAATATACTACTCAACAAGGTTATTATTCGAAGAAATTTCAAGTTATCTTTTCTAATATTGTCAATAAAATATTTAACTGAACTTATTAATAAGTAGGTAAATAGTGGTTTTACCTGTTTTAGAGGTATAATATCTTAGAACAGCTTCCTAATGTATGTACCCTTGCTCTGGTGAAAACCATAATTTATTTCCCAACAATATTTTTATATGAGTTCAGGTCTTTGCAAAATTTGAGTTAGAGAAAACCAATTTCTCAATGTTTTTTCTCTATGGGTTGATAGATAGATAGGAAGTCTAACATTATTTTCAAGTAAAATGGATTTCAAAATCGATAATTTTAAATTATAAAAAACCTAACTCCAAAATATAAAATGAAAATAGACTTTTAATCTCCTGTCCAACAGAATAAATATAAACTGTTAAATGATGAATTACATTGCACAGTAATACTTCCTAAGGAAAATAATCTTATAACACATCTCATCATCACTTTCTTTTTAAGTTTTTTTTTAAGGATTTTATTTATTTATTTGATAGAGAAAGAGAGACAGTACAGGCAGGGGAAACAGCAGGCAGAGCCCCCTGCCAAGCAGGGAGTCTAATGCAGGGCTAGATCCCAAGATCCTGAGATCACAATCTGAGCCCAAGATCAAGGCTGAACCAACTGAGCCACCCAGGCACCCCCAGACACTTTCTTAATAATGAAGCAAACTTTTATATTCCAGTAGTGAATTGTATTCTGACATTGAAAAATCATTGGTGATAATAATAAGATGAATTACCTTTTATTTTAATTTATTGATCATAGATTCTTCTTTTTATGATTTACTTGAATAGACCTCTTGATACATCGATCTATTGGGATGCCTTATTTTGTAGAAGTTCCTTTTATACTCTGGATGCTAGTTCTAAAGTATTACATGTAAGGCAAATATATTCTCACTTGTAAGCTTCATTATTCTTTTTCTAGCTTCTCTTCATGATCAAAAGTACTTAATTTTAATGAAGTACAAACTGCAATATTTCAGTCAGTGATTTTGCTTTTCTTATCATATTTAAAAAGTACTTCCCTAAGGAGCACTTATGAATTGAATTTTCTTTCACATTTAAGTTTTTAACCCACCTGGAACTGATTTTTCCTTTGAAGGGAACGTTAAAAGATCAATTTCTTTTTTCCTGAGATAGTCAGTTGTTCCAGTGCCAATTTTAAATGTCTTTTTCTTTTTCCCACTCATCCAGAGTGCTATCTTATCATATGTCGAGCTTCTATATATACACACTTTTGTTTTAAGATTCTATATGGTGTTATTATGGTTTATATGTCTAAATCATTCTGCCCCAATACAATATTGTTTTAATTACTGTAGCTGAGAGAGGGAAATCCTTCTACCATTTTTTTTTTCTTTTTGGGAGAGTTTCCAGACTATTCTTGGCATTTGAAATTTCTTTTGAAATTTTATAATCTGCTTGCCAGATAAAACCACACATACACTTTTCTGCCCCCTATGTCAGAATTTTAAAGTTTAAGTTGCAGGTAATCTATTTGTGAGCACAGTATAATGTCTTTATTCATTCAAGCCTTTCAAAATGTTGCAACACATGAATTTCTACATTTTGTCCATAAAGCTCTTAGAATGTTTTATTAATTTTATTCCTCAGTATTTTTTACTTTGAGTGCAATTTTAAATGGCATTTTATTTTTTTTTGATTGGTTTTGTAGATACATAGGAACATAACTGATTTTTCTGAACTTCCACCTAGCGATCTTGCTAAACTAATCCTAATAATTTACTTGTAGAAATTCTGAAGTTTTTATATGCATAATAATATAATCTGCAAATAATAAAATTAACTTTTTTTTCTTTCTGACCAGACATACCTTGGCAGTTTTTTCTAAGCTAATTTAAATGACAAAGAAATTCACTCTAAGGTGGAATAAACATGGTGAAAATGACCATTTTTATCTTGTACCCACATTTAGAAGAGTTTTTGACATTTTGCTACTAAGTACATAACTGCCATATTATTTGCAACCACTTTTAAATAATCATATTAAAGACATCACCATATATAATTTAATAAGTCATTATTATTAGGTTTATAAAAGGGGAGAAAATTTAAGAAACCCTTTATTACATCTGTTGAGATAATCATACTTTTTTTGTTATTTGGCTACACAGAAATATATGTATATGCACACATCATATTTGCATATATCATTTATAAGTATACTCATATACACACACACACATAAATACACACAAATTCTTGTTACAAAGTATTTCTCAAATCCTATTTTGTTCTTATTTTTAAAATCAGAAATGGAAATTGAATTTTTATAAGGCCCTCTCAGCAGCTATGGAAGTACTCATTTGTGTTATATGTATGTTTCTTTCTTTTCATCTAATAAGATGCTACATGTTAATAATTTCTGAATATAAAGTTAAAATGAGCTGCATTTCTGGAACGGATCAATAAATATTTTATATTATTTTATTTGGAATTATTTCTTATTTCTACTGATGCAAGTCTTTAAGATTATGCATTTCTCTCTGATTATGGCTTTACATGTCTCACTTACATCCTACAATGTGTTATTTTTTTCTTTCTTTTTTTTTATTCAGCTAATAAAGCAGAAGAAATGACTTACTGTACATGTGTTACATTTAGCCACAACAAAGAACAGAGCAAGTCCAGAATGTCACACAGGTCCAGGAAAAAGGACCAAAGGACTGTTTTGTTATGAGCAAGGTGGGTCTCCCAAAGGTAGGCATTGTGACCAGATGACTATGAATGTTCTGGCTCCACTGAAAGAAGTTCAAGGCAGTGGGTATGTAGTCCAACAGTTTCTATCAGTGGCACTGGCCTCCGGTTTTCCTTATTTCTACTCTTCTGGCTTCCATAGGTGCACAAGCTAGTGGTTTACTTGAACCTCTGCCTCTTCTTCCTTCTTTTTCTCTTCAGGTTGCACATTTGCTCCTTTTCCCACTAGGCTCTCATGATGTGAAAGTTTCCAAAAAGATGGTGCTCAGGCCAAGAGCTTAATTCTTAGTATTATATTTTCAGGGTTTTTAATTTTCATTTGTATTTTCCCTTTCATTGAGAAAAACTTTAACAGAGAGAATCTTTTCTAGCTGAAATATAGTTTACATACAACATCACATTAGTTTCAGATATACAATGTGGTGATTCTGCAATTCTATACTTTATGCTATTCTGACTACAAGTGTAGCTGCTGTCTGTCCCCATATAATACTATTATAATGCCATTGATTATATTCCTCATGCTGTACTTTTCCTCACTGTGACTTATTCATTCCATAACTGAAAACTTGTGCCTAGAGAGGGATTTTTAAAGCTTCGGTGTGCAATGTCCTTTTATGTTTCCAGAGTTGTTATTAATTGCAAACTTTATTGCATTAGAAATCAGAGAATGTGATTTGTATTATTTTTATTTTAAGCACCTTGAAATTTTATTTGTGATCTAATATATAGTAAGTTTTGGAGAACTCATTCTATAGTAATAGGTATAAAGATTTATGTATATTAATAAGATCTACATTATTGATTTTGTTGTTTGGACATATAACCTCACTTATTTTTGTCCACCTCATCTAAACACATTCATCTATCTACATTCATCAACTATAGTATATAATATAGTATATAATAAAGTATATATATGTATATATATATACATACTATATATCATATACATACACACACATATACATGTGTTACATAATAGAAAAATAACAATAAAAACAAAAATCTTATTG
This sequence comes from Meles meles, assembly GCF_922984935.1. Taxonomy (NCBI): domain Eukaryota; kingdom Metazoa; phylum Chordata; class Mammalia; order Carnivora; family Mustelidae; genus Meles; species Meles meles. The sequence continues at coordinate 149,527,726 of NC_060066.1, read as the reverse complement.
TTATCTTTCTATAACCTGATTTTATTCTAGGTTTTCAGTCATTCTCCTCTGTCTGCATGCTTAATGCTTTTGATTAAAAGTCACGTGTTTTGTGAAAAAACAAACAGAAAACAGAAGACTAATTATGATGGAGAAAAGGCTATCCTCCATTGAGTATTCACTCTTGTTCACAGGCAGATCCTTCAACAGATGTAAACAAGGACTGAACTGATTCCACCCTGAACTGGTCTATTTGTAATTCTTTCTCATTCCTAGGATGTAGCCCTCAAGCTCCTAAGGTGAAAGTTGAAATTTTCATAAAATTCCACCAACAGTGGAGGCTATGAACTCCCATGTTTGTCCCCTCAGCTCTAGGAGGTGTCTTAGACTTCTACTAACTTCTCTGTTTGACAACATTTGCTTCTGCTCCGATTCTTAGATTCTTACACTCCACTTTTGAATTGACAATACCTCAAGAGAAAAAAAAAAGTAAAAAATCAGATTCAAAACTTTTCTCTTTTATTCAGAAAGTTGGCTTTGCAAGTCCTTGAATCCTTGGTAGCTTTCTGATAATTTCCAATAGATATATTAAATATTTGGTCTGGTCTTTTTGATAGCTGTCAGTGAGACAGTTGCTCTCAAACAAGTTGGCCCATCATTGCCAGTGGTAGAACCTGTTCCATTTTTAAACAAAATATTCAACTTGTTTATCTTTTCACTTAACTTTAGCAATAAAATATTCATGTACAATGTTTTCTGTATGAATGCCAATATTTGGGGAAAGATTCCTGCCTTGAAAATTCAAAACCTTTCCAAAGAATTCTTAACTATTAAGAAGAGATGGGACAGCCTTTTTCATTCTCAGTTTACTTTATCCTCAGATTATATCAACAAAATGCAAAATATCTCATGCATGTTAGATTGATTAATTTGTTTTCGTGTTGTTTCTAATCTTGATGCTGTATTTTTCTCACCATTGATGGATACCATCCCAGTCTATATAACTTCAAGTTATTTAATAATATATGCTGGGGAAACAAGGCTTTCTTTTTTCGTTTACAAAATAGTTGTTTTTATAAAATAGTTATTTATTGGGGCACCTGCGTGGCTCAGTGGGTTAAGCCTCTGCTTTTGGCTCAGGTCATGATTTCGGCTCCCTGGGATCGAGCCCTGCATCTGGCTTCTCTGCTCAATAGAGAGCCTGCTTCTGCCTCTCTCTCTGCCTGCCTCTCTGACTACTTAGGATCTCTCTCTCTCTCTTTGTCAAATACATATATAAAAACTTAAAAAAATAGTTATTTATTACAACTAAATACAGAACAAAAACCAAAGACATAGCTGATGAACAATAAACAAGAAAAATATGCAAGTAAGGTAATATGAATAAATTAGGATACTCAATAATTGATCAGAACTTTATGGAACTTATACTATAAAAGTAAAAAAAAATATTACTTATAATAACAAAAGAAAAAAATCTGTGTCATTGGCAGAATGATTGTACCCTAAAGACAAGTTCAGTTTTAAGATAATGGGCGCAGATATAATTCAATACTAAATTTTTATGGCCTTGAAAAATTGCCCATTTCTCAGTTCAGGTGGGAGAAAGAATTGGGTGCTTATGAAATCATTAATAATGATGATATAAAATTAGAACAATTATAAAAGAAAACATTTATCAGGCCTCTACTTACAACTATATTTTCTGATACTTCATTATAGACTTTTATATAATACATAAAGACTTAATATATTGCACAGGAAACTTCATTATCAGCTAAGTGCCTATTATGCATATGGTGAGATCATTACTCATAAAGTCTGGCTTAAAATTTATCTCTACTTATTTGTACTAGATAGGAGCAAATTTTTAAAATGTACTCTTAAATTCAAAGCTATACTCAGTTCAAAAGACATATAAAATTGGTCATGCGCAAAGGGTGACCCATGTTGAAAACATACTAAAATATTATATTTTATCTATTCTGCTTCATAGTTCCATCTGAATATTCATCCAGAATATTAACAGAGATTTAGCTGTACTTGAAGAGTGATATGAGAAGGGGAAAAAAAAAAAGCCAACCAATCATTTTTTCTGCAGTGTTGCCAAACAATTTATATAATTTTGTAAAAAACTGGCTAGGTTTTTTTTAACTCAGTTAACCACAACTTTTTAGTCTCAATTTGATTTTTTAAAATTTATTTTATTTTATTTATTTATTTGACAGACAGAGATCACAAGTAGACAGAGAGGCAGGCAAAGGTGGGGGGGAGAAGCCTCCCTGCTGAGCAGAGAGCCCGATGTGGGGCTCGATCCCAGGACCCCGGCATCATGACCTGAGCTGAAAGCAGAGGCTTTAACCCACTGAGCCACCCACGTGCCCCTCAATTTGATTTTTTAATCTTTAAATAAAATAATTTGGTATTTATGAAGCATAGCACTAAAGGATAGTGATACACATCTGTGTATGTGTGCACCTGTTGAGACTACTGAGATACAGTTAGGTAACTACATTCATGTATCTTTTTAAAATGTATGAATAGAATAAAAGTACCACATAGTTTATCCTTTGCATTAAAAGTTCTTAGTCTACTCATGCAATACATGCACATCACACACACACACCCACACACACACACACACACCCCTTTTAGAAATCTTAACCTATAAATTAGAGTCTGTGTTCTATTATTTTGTGGGATCCATCCCTTTATCATTATGTAAACGCTTCTCTGTCTCTTGTTAAAGTCTTTGTTTTAAAGTTTATTCTTTTCTGATAGAAGTATTGTTACCCCAGTTTCCTATCCGTTCCTCTTTGCATGTAATATATTTTTCTATTCCTTCACTTTCATCCCATATACATCATTAGATCTGAAGTGAGTCTCTTATAGGCAGTATGCAGCTGGATCTTCTTTTCTTATCCAATCTTTGGTTGGATCATCTAGTGCATTTACATTTAAGGTAATTATTGATATATATATATATATATATATATATATATATATATATATATACTAATTGCCAGTTTGTTGACTATTCTCTGGTTGTTTCTGTAGTTCTCTTTCTTTCTTCTTCTCTTGCTCTCTGATTTGTTGACTTTCTTTAGTGTTATTCTTGGATTCTTGTCTCTTTACTTTTTATATCTATAAATTGACATTTCATTTGTGATTACCATGAGTTCATATATAACATTCTATGTTATACACATTCTATGTGTACAGCTGTCTATTTTAAGTTGATGGTCACTTAAGTTCAAGAACATTCTAAAAAGCACTGAATTTTTACCTCCCACCTTTATATTTCATATTTTATGTCATATTTTACATATTATTATTTTGTATATCCTTTGAATAATTATTACAGGTTTAAATATTTTTACTATTTCTGTCTTTTAACCTTCATATGAGCTGTATAGGTGATTGATCAATTATCATTACTATACATTTACTTTTTCCTGTGAGAATTTTCTTTTATGATTTTTAATACTGATTTAAATGCCACCTTTATCAAGCACTAAGTTTTAATATTTATTTTGGCCTCTTAATGGACCTTTCATTTTTTTCCCATTTTTTGTATGCCTGTCCAAACTGAAAACCCAAGTGTTTCATTAAAGATGACATATGATATATTCCAATATGGGAGCAGGGGGTTTGATCTACCAAATCAGTATTTTTTAATTTAGACTTTCCCAGGGTATTCTTGCTTGCCATTTTGTTCTCCAAATGAATTAAAGAACAGTTCTATAGATTGTTTTTAAAAAGATTGTTGACATTTTATCAAAATCAAGCTAGGTTTAGGGATTTACTTTAAGATAATTGACATCTTTATAATATTGAGTATTTTTTTTTTTTTAGATTTTATTTATTCTTTTGACAGATAGAGATCACAAGTAGGCAGAGAGGCAGGCAGAGAGAGAGGAGGAAGCAGGCTCCTGGCCAAGCAGAGAACCGGATGTGGGGCTCCATCCCAGGACGCTGGGATCATGACCTGAGCTGAAGGCAGAGGCCTTAAAACACTGAGTGACCCAGGCGCCCCTATAATATTGAGTATTTTTATTCAAAACTATGGTAAGACTTTTTTTCCCTCACATATTTTGGGGGTTTGGTTTTGTTGGTTGTTGTTGCTATTGATGTTTTTCATTTTGTGCCCCATAACATTTCATAGTTTCCCTTTTGAACTTTTTTATCTGAGTACAAGACACAAAATGTTACATTAGTTTCAGGTGTACAACATAGTGATTCAACTTCTCTAGACATTATGCTGTGCTCACAAGTGTTAGCTACCATCTGTCACCATAAAATGCTATTATGATATCATTGACTACATTCCCTATGGTGTGACTTTTGATCCCATGATTTACTCATTCCATAACTGGAAACCTGTATTTCCCACTCTGCTTCACCCATTTGGCACATCTCCCACCCCCTTTCACTCTGGCAAACATCAGTTTGTTCTCTGTATTTATAGGTCTGATTTTGCTTTTTATTTATTCTACTGTTTCTTTCATATAGCTTTTTCATATTTATTCTTAAGTTTATCCCTAAGCATTGTATTATTTTATTATAATAAATGATGCTTTTGGTTGGTTTGTTTATTTTAGAGAAAGAGAGAGTGCACAAGCAGGAGGGGTAGAGGGTAAGGTAAAAAGAAACTCAAGCAAACTCCACAGTGAGTGTGGAGCCCAAGGCAGGGCCTGATTTTATGACCCTGAGATTATAATGTGAGCCCAAACCAAAAGTCTGTCACTTAGCAGACTGCTACCAAGGATCGCCAATGAAAATTTTTTCAGTATGTCTCCTGATCAGATATTATTTGTAAATATGCAGCAATTGATTTTTATATGTCTGCTTTCTAAGTGATATTAGTCTACTTTTTTTTTACTTTTTATAATTTAAAAATTTAAGTACTTTTGTTTTTTCAAGAACACATTATTGCTAAATAATGATGTTTATTTCCTCCTCCATTTGCTATACTGCTTTATGTTCCCTTTCATTTAATTATATTAGCTATTACATTCAGGACATTTTAAAATAATATATTTTATTATATATCATTATGTTAAATATATTAAATATATTATTTTTATATTCTTTATTTAAAATTTATTTAAAGTTGAATAATAATTTAATAAATTAAAATAATTATTTTAAATGATAAATAAATTAGATAATAATTTATTATATTAAATATATTATTAATATATTTTAAATAACCATGCACATTATTCTTTGTTCCTTTTTTTTTTTTTTAATTTATTCATTTGACAGACAGAGATCTCAAGTAGGCAAAGAGGCAGGCAGAGAGAGAGAGAGAGGAGGAAGCAGGCTCCCCGTCAAACAGAGAGCCCCATGTGGGACTCATCCCAGAACCCTGGGATCATGACCTGAGCTGAAGGCAGAGGCTTTAACCCACTGAGCCACCCAGGCGCCCCTATTCTTTGTTCCTTTGAAGAAAATTCTTAGATATGTTGCTCGTAGTTGTACATAAAGATATATTTTTTCTGTTAAATAAGAATTCATCTCTTTATTTTTTGAAGAATTACTTTTTTAATATTGAATTTTATGAAATGAATCAATTTAAAATGAATTTATCAAATGAATTTTCAATAAATATACAAGGAGTAATAAAATTTTTCTATTTTTAATATATTTATAATATTGAAACTCTAACTTATCTGTATTACTCAGTTATGGTGGCTTTTTATAAGATAATTCAGTTTTACTTATTAATACTTCATTTCAGATTTTTTACATTTATAAATTATATTGATCTGAGGTTTTATTTACTAGTAGTTGAGAAGAGGAATAAATAGTTTGAAATAGTAATAGAATCATCCAAAACTACACATGTAAAGATTTTGCTCTGAGATAAATATAATGATTTGGACATTTACCGATTAACTAAATTGCCAAAATCAACTGTTGAATTTTCTCTTTCTTGGGTTGACTTACAATCAACTTTTTAAGAATAAATTTAACCAGCATTATTTTTGTTATTAGAAATATCTAAGGTGGGGGACACCTGGGTGGCTCAGTCAGGTAAGCATTTGCCTCCAGCTCAGGCCATGATCTCAAGGTCCTGGGATCAAGTCCCACATCTGGCTTTCTGCTCAGCAGGGAGTCTGCTTCTCCCTCTTCCTCTGCCTCTTCCCCTGCTCATGCTCTCCCTCTCTTTTCACTCTCTCAAATAAATAAATAAAATCTTAAAAAAAAAGAACTATCTAAATTTAGTCAGATAATATTCTTATGTCACTATCCCTCAATAATGGACTAAATCTGATGATATATTAGGAAAAAAATCTAAATTTATGAATCTAGCATCAAAAACTTTGTATTCACATTCTAAAACCATCATTTTACAGCTTAAATGTAACTGTAAAATGTGCCATCTGCTCAGTCTGCATTATGTGTTTAAATGCATCATATAAGATACTTGTGAATATATAATACGTGCTGTAAACCTATGTATGTTTAAAAGAACAAGGAAGGAAACTGCAGGAACAATGATGTAATAAAAGAATTTACATAACAGTTATCATGAAGTGTGGGTATAAGCCATATTACTTTTTTTCTAAGGACACTAGAAAAATAGCAGGTAAACATAGTCAAGACTTTCTGCATCCCAAGAGCTATAGTTAAATTTGCTCTTGGCATTTAAAAATATACACACTATCCTCAGGATAAGAAGTTGTCAGTGCTCAAGTTGGAGCTAGGCAGTTCATATTCTCAAGATCAAATCAACATATACCACATTTACCTGTACTTGAAAATCTAGTTTCAAATTTTGAAACAATTGTTTTATATTTTGCTTTATTAACTTGTATCTAAGAGAAATAATTTATAAATTAGAATAAAATTGTTTTTTAATAATTTTTAATCCACACAAAAATATAAAATATAACTTTGAATGGAAATAATAAAACCCTCTTTCATTAATTCAATGAATATATTGAGCATCTAACATATGTCAGCCAATATGGACATGGGAAGTATAACACAATTGTACAGGCAGTCCTTGCTCTATAGAATTTACATTATACGATGGGCATGAAGTCAAGAAAAAGTCAAACACTTCATATGCCAGGTAGTTGATATACACTGTGAAGTAAAATAATACAAGGTAAGAGAATAAAGGTTGATGAGGTAAGAAGCACTATTTTAGACAGCATAATTTTAGGAGTCCATTCTGATAAGGTGATATTTTTGCAAAAACCAAAATAAAGTGAGAAATTAGAGAAAATAGATATCTGGTGGAAAGGAGATGTGGATAGAGAGAACATTCACAGATACTAATTGAGTTCCAACTAAATCTAATGCCCCATTGACTGTAGTGTTACGGAGACAGTGTTTGTGATCTAGTTTTAGAGATAAGCTTGTCATAAAAAGATACTTGTTAACATAGATCGCTGGATAAACTCAGTGAGAAACATTTCACAGACTATAAGTTCACAGCATTTCTACAGCATAAAGAACTCTTTCCACTTTGCATGCTGCAGGGGAAGTTCTGTACCTTGGAGGAATCACTCCTAAAAGGAAAGACCTGTGCCTCATTCACTACTGAAGTTCAGCACAAGCACCTGTCACTTAAGTAGATATTCAAAGGAGATTTAGTAAAAGAGTGAACAAAAGGATGGATGGATAAATATGAAAAATTATGACCATATCTTTAAGAATGCATCACAGTAGGTAACAGGGAAGTAATCAAGAATTCCAAGAAGGTATAACATCAGAATGGTTGTGGGCATACAGTAGGCACAATTGATATTATCTTTGTGAGAAGCAGAGAGATAAATTAAGAAAAGACTTACTCTGGCATTCAATGCTATCCATGATCTGATCTTTAAAGATTTTTAGTAATTAATCAGGACTATAATGAAAACCAAATCTACATAGTTTGAAATTTTGTCTTATATTTTTATGGATATAAGAATGCAGTAACACTAGGGTGAGAATATTAATTAAATAGCCCAATATCTTTTTCTTTTTTTGGAATAAATACATATATACTATATATATATATACATATATATAGTATATATGTATATATATATATAGTATATATGTATATATAGTATATATACAATATATACACAATACATATATATACATATATATATACATATATACAATATACAATATACAATATATATACAATAAATACATGACCTAAGTGCTCATTGTTCAGCTCTATTCCTGTATAACCCTTAATTTGATCTACTGGTAACAAAGATGAAGAACCAAATAAATCACACATTATTTTGGACTATTTTTAAACTTCTCCTAACAAAATTCATGTGATTTTTAAATGACTTATTTTAATTTAAAACAAGCCAGAAATATTGCTTTTAGTCTGTAATATATATTTATGATCTTGGGCTTTTATATATAAAATTCACTGTTCAATTTATCTTATGATTATGTTTTAGTTTATACTATGTAGATGAGTTATGATAAAATGTGTACTCTTAATTTAAAAAAACAATTAGGGGTGCCAGGGTGGCTCAATCGTTAAGTGTCTGCCGTTAGCTCAAGTCATGATCCCGGAGTCATGGGATTGAGCCCCAGGTCAGGTTCCCTGCTCAGCAGGAAGTCTGCTTCTCTCTCTCCCTCTGCTGCTCCCCCTGCTTGTGCTCTCTTGTTCTTTCTGTCAAATAAATAAATAAAATCTTAGAAAAATATATTTATTTATTTTAGAGAAGAGAGAGAGACCATGAGCATAATGAGCAGGAGAGGGAGAGAGAATCTCAAGCAGACTCTGTGCTGAGCTCAGAGCGTGATATGGGGCTGATCTCATGACCCTGAGATCAAAATCTGAGCCAAACCCAAGAATCAGACGCCAACCTACTCTATCACCCTGGCAAATGTATATCTTTAATTAAGCAAATGTTATTATATATACTTTCAATAAACATTAGTAAATGTAAACAATAGTATTTTAGTATTGATTTTACTAAACCAATTTTGCTTCAAATAACATCTTTTTAAATGATTCAAGTATCTTTGATGACAGCTACTATGTTTGAAATCAGATGTTCTTGTTACATTGACAAAAAAAAGCTTAAAATGTGCATATGTGTTCAGAGCCTGAAAATTTTACCAGCTGTTATTCTAAATGTATTCAGTAAACCTGTTGTTACAATATTTTAAATCGTTTCTTAAACACTAGACAAGAATAATATTAAAATGAAACATTAATTATTCAAAATGTTTCTTTATTTAGAGATGGGAAAGCTTTACTGTCCAAATGTTAGACAACAGTTGAGGGGATTTGGTTGGAAGAACACAGTGGGTGAATTCACATTTGTGAAATTCTCTGGTCACTGTTGTATAACTAAATAGTTCAGTATTCTAGCTGATTCCAGTTCTGCCTTGCAAACAAATGCACAACTGGGAATTGCAGTATATCTGGTACTTTGGGGGAAATTTCAAGGAAACTTCTTCCCCATATTTTAACTGACAATGGAAGATAAAGACTGTCATCGACATGTCATGCTAGATTGGAAGTATCTATTGTTCCAAATGCAGACAAGACAAGCTAGTCCTGGTGTTAAAGACACTTAATCTCTGCAGGAGACTCTGTTCTTTCTCTTTGTGTAATACATTATTTTACATTTTCATATACATATCCTGGCATCCATCAGCTCTAAGATGAGCATCATAAAGATTACACTATTTTTAGCTAGCACATTCATTGGAGCTTAAAAACTTTGAATAAATGAATAAAACTTCATGCAATTTTTGAAGAGTGCACTTTTTATATAAAGTATTTATTTATAAGTGATTTTGACAAGGGAAACTTTTAAAGTTAGAAATGTTAATTATGGCTTTAAATAAAATTTCTTAGAATATGGTAGTCAAATGATATGAACTAATCTTTTTGTAATCAATTTAATAACATTACAGAAGAGCCATCTAACAAGACTATTCCCAAATTAAAACAAATGAACAACACAAATTTAAATGATGCAGTACAAAAATTACTTTGGAATGACAGGTTTTACTTATTTGAATTTAATGTAATCCATTAGGACAGGTTATTTTTCATGGAAAATCTAAAAAAAATCTTACTCTAAAAACATAATAACAAAATGACAGACAGTACATAAGCCAAAACACTAACTCACTATAAGACTGAAATTATAAATTAAGATTATTTCTTTATAGTTCTAATTATTACATAGAATTTGCATTCATTTTGCTCCTAAAATATAGCTATCAAGAAAGAAAATGTATGTACTAAACCTGACAGAATAACATCCATTAATTTGTCTTACAATCATATTTATACTTGAATAAATAAAGTCAATAAATTTTGATAATTTGAAATAAAAAATATTCAAAACTGTACTTTTTCATCAGAATGTTAAAAATGTACCTTAAGATTTCATATTTTATTTTAATCAAATCTAAAATGAGAAAATACCAAAAATAATAGCAAAAATCTGAATATAATTGAACCAAGGTATTGTTTTCTTTGAAAGTATTGAATAAGGTCATTATATTTCTTTTACTGAGTATAGTAAGGAATGATTGAGAAATGATATATAAATGCTTGAGATCATAGAAAAGATATGTCAAAATGTCATAGGTTCTGAGAAGGTAATGACAGAGGATAGAAAAAAAAATGGATCAAATCTCAGTTTTGCTGCTTTACTTAAAGATTGAATTCCTGAAAATTTTTGTTGAACATGAATCTGCCTCTCACAGTTTTGAAAGCATTTGACATTTTCTGTGACTTGAAGTGCGTCAACATTTCAAAAATATTGTTCCCCAAAGAAATTACATATCTAATTCTTCAATAAAAAAACAACAATAACTTTGTGGGTGACCTAAACATATTGCTACTAAACTTGAGCTTTTTTTTCTTTCTTTCCTTTTTTTTAATGGGGGAAGGGCAGAAGGAGAAGGAGAGAGAGAATCTTAAGTAAGTTCCATGCTCAGTGCAGAGCCTGACAGGGGGTTTGATCTCACAAACCTGAGATCATGACCAGAACCAAAATCAAGAATCAGACACTTTTTTTTTTTTTTTTTCTTTTTTTTTTTTTTTTTTTTTTTTCCCATTTTATTTTTTTCAGCGTAACAGTATTCATTCTTTTTGCACAACACCCAGTGCTCCATGCAAAACGTGCCCTCTCCATTACCCACCACCTGTTCCCCCAACCTCCCACCCCTGACCCTTCAAACCCTCAGGTTGCCCCAACCTCCCACCCCTGACCCTTCAAAACCCTCAGGTTGTTTTTCAGAGTCCATAGTCTCTTATGGTTCGCTTCCCCTCCCCAATGTCCATAGCCCGCTCCCCCTCCCCCAATCCCACCTCCCCGCAGCAACCCCCAGTTTGTTTTGTGAGATTAAGAGTCATTTATGGTTTGTCTCCCTCCCAATCCCATCTTGTTTCATTTATTCTTCTCCTATCTCCTACCCCCCCATGTTGCTTCTCCATGTCCTCATATCAGGGAGATCATATGATAGTTGTCTTTCTCCGATTGACTTATTTCACTAAGCATGATACGCTCTAGTTCCATCCACGTCGTCGCAAATGGCAAGATTTCATTTCTTTTGATGGCTGCATAGTATTCCATTGTGTATATATACCACATCTTCTTGATCCATTCATCTGTTGATGGACATCTAGGTTCTTTCCATAATCTGGCTATTGTAGACATTGCTGCTATAAACATTCGGGTACACGTGCCCCTTCGGATCACTATGTTTGTATCTTTAGGGTAAATACCCAGTAGTGCAATTGCTGGGTCATAGGGTAGTTCTATTTTCAACATTTTGAGGAACCTCCATGCTGTTTTCCAGAGTGGTTGCACCAGCTTGCATTCCCACCAACAGTGGAGGAGGGTTCCCCTTTCTCCACATCCTCTCCAGCATCTGTCATTTCCTGACTTGTTAATTTTAGCCATTCTGACTGGTGTGAGGTGATATCTCATTGTGGTTTTGATTTGTATTTCCCTGATGGCGAGTGACGTGGAGCACTTTTTCATGTGTCTGTTGGCCATCTGGATGTCTTCTTTGCAGAAATGTCTGTTCATGTCCTCTGCCCATTTCTTGATTGGATTGTTTGTTCTTTGGGTGTTGAGTTTGCTAAGTTCCTTATAGATTTTGGATACTAGCCCTTTATCTGATATGTCGTTTGCAAATATCTTCTCCCATTCTGTCAGCTGTCTTTTGGTTTTGTTAACTGTTTCCTTTGCTGTGCAAAAGCTTTTGATCTTGATGAAATCCCAACAGTTCATTTTTGCCCTTGCTTCCCTTGCCTTTGCCGTTGTTCCTAGGAAGATGTTGCTGCGGCTGAGGTCGAAGAGGTTGCTGCCTGCATTCTCCTCAAGGATTTTGATGGATTCCTTTCTCACATTGAGGTCCTTCATCCATTTGGAGTCTATTTTCGTGTGTGGTGTAAGGAAGTGGTCCAATTTCATTTTTCTGCATGTGGCTGTCCAATTTTCCCAGCACCATTTATTGAAGAGGCTGTCTTTTTTCCATTGGACATTCTTTCCTGCTTTGTCGAAGATTAGTTGACCATAGAGTTGAGGGTCGATTTCTGGGCTCTCTATTCTGTTCCACTGATCTATGTGTCTGTTTTTGTGCCAGTACCATGCTGTCTTGATGATGACAGCTTTGTAATAGAGCTTGAAGTCCGGAATTGTAATGCCACCAACTTTGGCTTTGTTCTTCAATATTCCTTTGGCTATTCGAGGTCTTTTCTGGTTCCATATAAATTTTAGGATTATTTGTTCCATTTCTTTGAAAAAAATGGATGGTATTTTGATAGGGATTGCATTAAATGTGTAGATTGCTTTAGGTAGCATAGACATTTTCACAATATTTATTCTTCCAATCCAGGAGCATGGAACATTTTTCCATTTTTTGGTGTCTTCCTCAATTTCTTTCATGAGTACTTTATAATTTTCTGTGTATAGATTCTTAGTCTCTTTGGTTAGGTTTATTCCTAGGTATCTTATAGTTTTGGGTACAATGGAGAAAAACTGAAAGCTTTTCCGTTAAGGTCAGGAACACGGCAGGGATGTCCATTATCACCACTGCTATTCAACATAGTACTAGAAGTCCTAGCCTCAGCAATCAGACAACAAAAAGAAATTAAAGGCATCCAAATTGGTAAAGAAGAAGTCAAACTATCACTCTTCGCAGATGATATGATACTATATGTGGAAAACCCAAAAGACTCCACTCCAAAACTGCTAGAACTTGTTCAGGATTTCAGTAAAGTGTCAGGATATAAAATCAATGCACAGAAATCAGTTGCATTTCTGTACACCAACAACAAGACAGAAGAAAGAGAAATTAAGGAGTCAATCCCATTTACAATTGTACCCAAGAATCAGACACTTAACCAACTAAGCCATTCCGGCAGTCCAGAGAATTTCAATGTACAGAAATCAATTCTATGATGAATAAAGTGGAGAGAATTACTGTTCAAAGTTCATTTTTACAATATACAAGAATGGTAGTTTCTTATAATATAGAAAGGAATTCTTTAAATTTTGTAATTGACAACTAAGTGATCTAAACTTCAGGTACACTTTGCCAAACACTAAAGGTTTACTGAGATAGGATATCTTGAATACTAAGAGGTTATTGATCTTAGAAATTTTATCTTTTTAATTGAGTATAACTTCTAATAGTAATTTCTAATATCAACTATAACAGAACCAAATACAAAGAACCTCTTTGCCAGATATCTTTTATGTAACTGTTCTGTTTTCATTGAGTAATTTTCATTTTTAGAATTCAGAAGTTTTTTTTTTGGTGAAATTGCAAAGGCTGAAATGTGTTTGTGAGGAACTGTTTCAGTATACTAGAAGAGATACACAAACCTTTAAATATTTGGCCTTCAGAAATTAAAATGAAAATATAAAATTCTTTACTTTGAATCTTTAGTTTTTATAACATTTATTTTTAGAGCAAGTAATCTACTGTGTATACCAGAGCAGAAAAACTATGATCTGTGTAAACAGAAGCCAAATACTTGTAGAGTGATACTTGTATTCATTCATTTATCAATTAGTCAAAATATACTTTATAAGGATCTATGTTTGGTCATAGGGATACAGAAATAAGTAAGGCAAGGTCTTGGTTCTAAAAACACTTTGGTATAGAGTGGAAAATACTGACATAAAATCAAGTTATAATAAGACTGTATAGATGTAAATAAGCTATGTTAACATAGGTACAATCAAATTAAAGCAATGAGATGATTCTCAATTGCCAAAAAATAATTCACCTTTAATTGGTTTGGTAATCCTACCTAAATGGGAATATCCAGCATGAAATAAAATATATATATTTTAGATGTTCCACATTAGCACCAGCAATAAAAAGATTGATTAGTATGTAATCACAATAGTAAATTCTCTTCTAGGCATTTCATTTTATTTTTTATTTTATATTTCTAAGTAAGCTCCACTCCTAGTATGGAGCCCATTGTGGGTCTTGAACTTGAGATTCTGAGATCAAGCTGAGATCAAGAGTCAGAAGCTTAACCTACTGACCCACCCATGTGCCCCTCTTCTAGAGATTTTAATTGCACCTTAATAACTCTATGAGTTAAATACTCTTATCAGTCTCTTTTCCTTCTATACCAAGAATATCACAGAGAAATTCTGTATGCTGACAATGTTAACACAACTAGGAAAAGGTAGAACTGAGATGTGAACACTAGCAATTTGACTACAGAGCTCATGTGCTTAGTACACAAGGCAAAGTAAATGCTCAGTGTCTAACAGAAAGGGAGAAGAGAAATAGAAGTTTCCTTTTCCTATCCCATTTTTAGAAGGACCAGGTAACTCTTTCTGCAAGGACATCAATATTTAAGCTACTAGTCTCAGACTGAGGAAAGATATCTACCATGTGCTCTTTTAGAGACAAGCTTTCATTCAGTCACCATAAATTTATTGAGCATTTGATATATCTAGGATTGTTCTAAGCTCTCTTTTGTTAAGAAACAAAAATAGACATTTTTGTCCTTGTGATGCTTATATTATAAGAAGCCTACAGTCTAGGTGTCTTGTATTATAGAAAAAAGAATGTGGTTGACCATAATGACAAATTTTGTCTATTTACATAATATGTGAGAAGTTTAGAACAATAGAAGTCCCCCGGGCTAGTACAGAATCTTCCTCAGTAACAATCACTTATATTTGCTAATAGTTTCCCACAGCCTTGAAATAACTGTTAAATTGCATGAACTCAAATGCCACTCCAGTAATTTCATACAGATAAAAAGCACTTTAAAGCTTTGAAGCCACAAATCTCTGAGCTTTATCCCACAAATACCTGCCCCACAGCTCTTTAAAACCATCTTTTATTTATCCCCATCAACTAATCAATCAAGTGTGTTAGTTGCTGTGTCTCCACATTTCTAACTTATCTCCTTGTTTCTTAGCAGTTGAGTCATCACCCCAAGACATCAAGAGCTCTCTATTCTGAGCAAATAGAGCTGACGTGATTATATTGGATGACAAGATATATAAAAAGATTTATGTGCTTATATAGCTAAGTAGGTGACCAGATTTTGATAATTGAACAGTGATATGGTTCACATACTGGAAGTGAAAATTAATTGTAGAGTTCTTAGAAAGCTTTTTATTTTTATTGTACTGTAATAGCCTAAAGAATTCATGTGAATTTGTTTGACTCTCTGCTTTCTTTTAAGCAACAAGTTATGCAAACTGCAGGTTGTAGTGTTTATAACTACCCAACCCTAATTCATGCTATTCTATAGAGCCCTAAGGTGACAATTATTTCTGAATTCATTGGTAAATGGAAGTCTGGTGTGATGACAAAAGAAAAAAAGCTGTGTGTGTGTTTTTCCTGGCTGCCTGAAGAATCCCTCATGGCTGATAATAATATGTCACCTCTAATCTTATTTTCTATTTCTAAGATGTATTTTTATTAACCTTCACTTCTTATTGTATCTTTCCTTCTGACATAGGATTTGATTCATTTCTCCAGTAATTCTGAGTGTCTTCATAGGAGGCTAATATGACGGAATAGACTGTGTTACCAGTATGGAAAAAGAAGGGGGGAAAATCTCATTCTAAGATCATTTAATTAAAGAAAATGAAAAAAAAAATCTACCTGACTTTAAGTAAACTTTTTCCCAAATTTCCAAATATACCAGGAAATCCTGGAGGATGAGGGATTATGAAGTTATGTGGTACAACAATAATTTCCTCTCACAGGTATGAAAACAGATGAAGGACTCATCCAGCCTTTACTATCTCCAGAGAATATAACATTTCAGATTGGGTCTTATGGAAAATAAAACAGAAAGAAAGAAATTTTGCCAAGCTGGAAAATACACACACCTGTAAAGGAAACATAGAGTGCAGCAGCAATCTTTAATGGCATGCATATGCAAGGAAGTGTTGTCAGAGGCAGCTCTCAGTACGGAAAGAAGGCTCAGTCAGGGAGCTATGTGCCAAACAAGCCAATTTAAATTCGGCCAGTCAGCAAACAGCCATACCTGTCAGTTTGCAAGAGGATATTTTGCTTTCCTTGGACAAACAATGCTCTTCTTCTGTTATAAATGACATTACTTAGCTTGACATAACAAGATGTTTTAAACAAGGCACTTAGAGGAAGAAGCATTTCTTTGATTAACTTGAGAACATTGAAACAAGGGAAGATGCATAAAAAGAGAAAAAAAAACACTTAGAATAGCTCATTGATATGAACAGTAGATTGACATACACAGGAAACACTGTGGTGAGAAAGTGGAGCTATGCAGCATGTGGTTGTCTTAAAACCCTAGTTTGACCTACTGCAGGGACAAATGTAACCATTTGTGGAGAAATCTCATTCTTGACTGTCAAAAAAAAAAAAAAAAAAAAGAAGGAAAGCTGACTTATTTAATGGTTCTATTTTTAAAAAATCTTTAAAATTAACACAGGTGTTTAAACAACAAAGGTTTCACTGATCTCATCTACTTTGTTATTCTTTTAAACATTGATAATATCTACCATTAACAATTATTAAACATTTATGAAGTCTTAGACATTGTATTTCACATTTTTATATGTATAATTCTCTCAAAATCACTACAATGTGGGCATTGAACATATATTCCTTCTAGAAGGAAGAAATTTAATGCTTACAGAGATTGTCCTTTGCCAAAATTAGATACCAAGCAACTCAGCCTTGGAAATCTGTGCTTAGACTTCCCACTCTCAATCGTCTTACTGGTGAACATGGCTTCAAACTGTCAGTTCAATTCTTCTTTATCATTATTGTCATATGGCTAGCATACAAAATTTTTATCATCTTTTTCTTGAGAAGTTAGTATTTCCTTGTTATATGTTTTCCCCCAGAGTTTTCTTGTATTTCAATAAGCATTTCTCATTTCTAAGAATAGAGGGACAGCATTTCACATTTGGGAGGGAGCCATAAAGGCATTCCATCCTAGGAGGGATGCTAATGGTGCTTTCACAATCAGTGGACATTATTTACTGCTAAATTACGATGGAATTCCTATGGCATCACATATTATATTCACATTAAAGTCAAATGAGCTCATTGTGATTAATGTCACTACAGTGAACACCAAAGAAATTAATGGCAATTATCTACTCATTGCAAGGGTGGCTGATAATTAGTGTTATTACACAAAAAGGTACATTTTAAGCAATCATCGCCATGCATTCTTTTAATACCATTACAATGCTGATCACAATGAGTCCACTTGGAAATCACAAAGCCAGAACATAAGCTGGCCCAAAGTCCATAGTCTCAGGTGTGACTAAAGAAGAATTCCACCAAGTTTTTGAAATTCTATTTAATTATATATAACAAAATTTTCTTTCCTGAATATATTACTTTAATAAGGTAGGATCACAAAAGGTAGACTTAGGCTTTTTTTTTTTTAGTGTAAGACTTTGATACAGCTGCAAGATAACAAACATACATTAAGACTTCGGAGCAAAGCATAAACTTTAAAATATTTAAATATTTTATTATTAATTAGTATGCACATTTATTCATAGTTCTGTATTATTTTAGACAACAGAATCTGCTTTAAGGATGTGATACAATGTGACAAAAAATGAGCATGTATGTAACCTGTGTAATGGTGGTACTTTCCAAGGGAATTAATAGGAATAGGTTTCTAATGTTAGGAAGAAGTTCTGTCTCTCTTTTTTTTTTTTTTTTTTTTTTTTGACCTTCACCTTGACCAAGATAATGAGTGGAATATTTAATTTACTTCTCTGTTACCATGACCCCTTTGATATCCTAAGATAATAATTTTTATCCAGGAACAAAAATGACATTTAAGCAAGTGGATGGCTATCATTCCCTCAGAAATAACAATTTATCAGGTCATAAGTATAGCTGTCACTTCTTTTTAGTTCAATGAGTTCTTTTTTTATTGTGGTAAAGGACATGTAATATGAAATATATTAACAAAAATTTCAGCATGTGATACAGTATTATAACTATATGCATATTGTTATACAGCAGATATCCAGAACTTAATTAGGTAAATTCTAATTTCACACAAATTTTATATGCTCTTTGTTGCATAATTTATGGACTTTTCTGAGTGGAATTCTTATGTTAGTGAAGCCAGCTAGACTGAAGTTTTTAATTAATACAGCCACCTATGAATCAGGAAAGCCAAGAAATGAAGCATAGATGTCATTTAAAAGATAAAGTCCTCAGGTTTACAGGATTTAACATCCATCATGAAGTTCATTTCCAAGCGTCGTCATTATGACTGAAATGCAGCTGTTCCACTTTGATTTCCTCAAACCATTATTGACAAAAGAAACAATTCTGTGGCACCGAACAGACTTGTATTTGCTGAGTAACTTGACTCTTCAGGCACAATATTATTTCTGAATGTGACATGATCTTCACTACCTCAGTTTGAAAATTTCTGATGTCTTTTAAGTGAAGAATATTCCTAAGAGACTTCTGTACTTGACTGAAAGTCTCAATTTCCCCCCATTTTAAATGATGAGTCTGTTGTCTCTTAAGCAGAAGGGAAAAGGTTAATAGTTATATTACTCATTTGCCTGAAAATTTCTTTTGATTAGGAAAAAAGTAATAAAATATCCCAAAGGAAAGTCAAATTTTATTTATTCATGCATTGTAACATCTGCTACAGAACACAGAGTTAACCCAATGGTTAAAAACAACAACAACGGAGGGTGGAAGTAGAGACTTTAAAAAAAATATTAAAGAGGGGTGCCTGGGTAGCTCAGTCCTTAAGCCTCAGCTTTCAGCTCAGGTCATCATCCCAGGTTCTGGGATAGAGCCCGCTTCAGGCTCCCTGCTTAAAGGGAAGCTTGCCTCTCCTTCTCTGACTCCCTCTCCATCCCGCTTGTGTTCCCTCTCTTGCTGTGTCTCTCTCTCTGTCAGATAAATAAATAAAATCTTTTAAAAATAAAAATTTAAAAAAAAGAAATGTTTATGAACACCAATGGACAAGTCAATTCCTTTGTAAAGTTTACCCCAAAGATACAGATGTAGTGAAATGAAAAGCCATCTGTACCCCAATGTTTATTGCAGCAATGGCCACGGTCGCCAAACTGTGGAAAGAACCAAGATGCCCTTCAACGGACGAATGGATAAGGAAGATGTGGTCCATATACACAATGGAGTATTATGCCTCCATCAGAAAGGATGAATACCCAACTTTTGTAGCAACATGGACGGGACTGGAAGAGATTATGCTGAGTGAAATAAGTCAAGCAGAGAGAGTCAAGTATCATATGGTCTCACTTATTTGTGGAGCATAACAAAGAACACGGAGGACATGGGGAGATGGAGAGGAGAGGGAGTTGAGGGAAACTGGAAGGGGAGATGAACCATGAGAGACTATGGACTCTGAAAAACAACCAGAGGGTTTTGAAGGGGCGAGGTGGGTGGGAGGTTGAGGAACCAGGTGGTGGGTAATAGGGAGGGCACGTACTGCATGGAGCACTGGGTGTGGTACAAAAACAATGAACACTGTTATGCTGAAAATAAACAAATAAAAAAAAAGTTTCTATTCGAGGGAATTGAAGGCAGCTAATTAGTGCTACACTTTACTTGTTTTAAAATATTCCACTCTAAAAAATACTTAATTACATACACATGGAGTCTGACAGAACTCAGATTGAAAAATGGGCCCCAAAGTTATGTTGCCCATGTCTGAAAATGGATTCTACCTCTTTCTGCAGGATCTTTGGAAAGAAAATTTCTCTGACTCAGGTTCTCACCCAGAAAAATGGGCAGAGGATATAATTATTCCTATTTCAGAAGTTCTTTGAATGCTGAAATATAAAGTTGTTGGAACAATTCCTGGTACATACCACTCAGAAAACAATGTTAACCTTATTACTGAATGGTTATCTAAACAAGAGTCTGCATTCAAACTACAGCCTTTTAGCTAAATCTGGCTTACAACATTTTTTAAAATAAAATTTTATTGAAACGCATCCACACCCATTTTTTATTGATTTATTTTTTAAAGACTTTTTTTTTTAAAAGATTTACTTATTTACGCGAAAGAGAGAGAAAAGAGAGCACAAGCAAAGAGAGAGGAAGGGAAAAGCAGACTCCCTACTGAGCAGGGAGCCTGACTCTGGCCTTGATCCCAGGACCCTGAGATCATAACCTGAGCTGAAAGTAGCAGATGCTTAACTGACTGGGCACCCAGTGGCCCCTCCATACCCGTTCTAGATGTTGACATCATCAAAGGTTGGATTGAGTAGTTCCTGCAGAAATCTTATGGCCCACATAAAATGGTTACTATCTAAAATGATTACTATCAGCCCTTACAGAGAAATTTTGCCAGTCCCTTGACTTCTTTGAATGTTGATAGTGGGTATACCTTAATGAAGCTTCAGCTAGATAACTTCAGAGATATTAATTACCATTCGTTCAAATAATCAGAAGTAGTTTCTAGGACAACAGAAACCTAAATAAAGGTGAAAAAATCACTTAAGATTGGAGCTTTCTGAAGAATGTAGTACTGTAAAGAATCAAATTTATAATCCTTCTAGTCTCCAATACCCAGTTATAGTTCTAGTTTTATCTAAGCATTTCATTGCATTCAATCAAGAGTGTAGCACCTCTGGGAAATTTGACATTTCTCAAATAATGCATATTTTCCCCTTTAGCTATCTGAGTCTCCTCATGAGGTTCTTTCTTCTCTGAAAGCCCTTCAATTTTCCCCAGCTGTCGCACAGTCAGAATGCAGAAGAACCAGAATCAAAACTCACATATGTGAGTCCTTAGCCCTATTTTTTTCCCACTCTACCCTCTACCATGTTGCCCAACTTCTATACTGAGCAATGGATTTCATTTAGCAATGCATTTCATTTCACACACACACACACACACACACACACACACATGTCCATGTACACACACATATACTCCCATATTTGTATGTGTATGTGATATGTACATTTTATAATTCTACATATATATTCTGGAGATAAATATATTTGCAATACAAATATACACCATATGTTCCAAATATATAGCATATACACACTACATATTATATATGCACATTTATCACTATATAACTACAAATATGTATCAAGTATATATCACCTATTATGTGTCAGCCTCATTCTAGACACTAGAAATACAGCACTGGCAATTTTAGGTGGTGATCAGTGGCAAAAATACAGAGTTATGTGGCATGCTGGGAAGCACTTCCCATTTTAAACAAATTGGCCACAAAGGGTCCCAATGAAAAGATGACAATGGTCCAAAATCTAGTGGAGGGAAGCCAGTGAGTCCAGGCTTTTTTTGAAGCCGGTGAACCAGGAGAAGCAAGAGTAATTAGGGAGGTCATTATGGGGAAGTATACCTAGAGTATTATAAGCAAGGAGACCAGATCAGCAAGGATGAAGCTTGGAGAACAAGAGGGGGGCGGGGAATGAGACACAATTACAAGGGGCCATATTGGTCATCTGAAGAACCTAGGGCATGGCTCTAAGTGAGAAAGTAAACTCCTGGAGGGGTTTGAACTCAGTTACGGTTGCTTTGATATGTATGTCATCAATTTGCTTCTTTTACCTTACCATGTTATATTTTCAGATACATTTTATGATTCTTTCTAATTGATCTCAAGTAGGTGTACCACAACCAGCTTGCTTCTGGTTATCTGCTATCCATTACACTGCCACATATTGAATAATCTGTTACCAAAAATTCATAAGCATAGGAGACATTTTGTCTCTTTGTCTTCACAAAGGGACTGTTGCTTTTATATCATCAGTATATAAAATCTACATTTTAATTTTTATATTTGATGTTCATATGTAATCCTGACAAATTTGTCATAGTCTGACAAATGTTATCTGTTCATATCTGACTGGTTGATTGATAAGCACTTTTTGTGAAACTCTATAGAAACAATATTTAAAATTTAATTTTATTTATTTATTTATTTATTTATTTATTTTGGAAAATGAGAGAGAGTGCATATGAGCAGGGGAGGGAAGAAGCAGAGGGAGAGGAGAGAAAGAATCCCCACCAGGGACTGAATCTCATAACCCTGAGGTCATGGCCTGAACAAAATCAAGAGATGGGTGCTTAACTGAGTGAGCCATCCAGGTGCCCTTGAAAATTAATTCTAGTAGACATTTATGATTTGGAAATATATATGAATACCATAGACACCTTTTCACTGACAAAGTACATTACTTTCATTAAGAATACATTTTAACTTCCGATGAACAAAACAATTCTGAGTGTTCTGTTTTCCCTATGTGACCATAAATTTAGATGCAGTTATTTCAAACAGAAATTTCATATGCTGATAATGTAGACTGTTAAGATTTTATTGTTGTTGTTGTTGTTGCTATCTTTCTTTATGTTATTTTTCTGTTATTTTCTTTCTTTTTTTTAATATTTTATTTATTTATTTGACAGAAAGAGAGAGGTCACAAGTAGGCAGAGAGGCAGGCAGAGAGAGAGGAAGAAACAGGCTCCTCACTAAGCAGAGAGCCTGATGCGGGGCTCGATCCCAGGACTCTGAGATCATGACCTGAGCTGAAGGCAGCGGCCTAAACCACTGAGCCACCCAGGCGCCCTCTGTTATTTTCTTAATAACTTTTTTTTATCATATTTGTTTCCAAATTTTAAAATCTTATGTCCTATGATACACCCTGTCTTACAGAATTTTCAAATCTATTATGAGTGAATTATGCTCATATATTTCTGCTTTAAGTCTCACAAAACAACATTTCTAACATTGCTCATTTTGGCCTGATTTGTTGATCAAAATTAAAACAAAGAACTATTAATTTAAACCTGTGGTAAAAATGTGTCTTATCTAGACACGAGGCATATTGAATATTGTTAGAACTATCTTGTGTTTCTTTTATACGTTTTCATCTTGCTTAGCTCAGTTTTGGGTATACTAAATTGAACATAATTATCTTAAATATTCAAATAAAGTTTTAAAGGAAATTTAAAACATCAATGATTTTTTAAAAACTGCAAATCTAGTGAAATTGGAGTTTAATCAAGACAAAACAAAATAAAGTTTCCATTTTGTCTGATCATTAAATTGGAGGCAATGATAACACTGACCTCACCGGGCTGCTGTAAGGATTGAAGTTAATTCATCATATAAATGGTAATCCAAATAGTAGTTTCTCAAATGCTATCAGTTGTGATGAAGATGAACATAACAAAGGAGGATGAAAATTCTTCCAAATAGAAACAGAGTTTTCTGTTAAGGCTATTGCTTTAGCTTTTTACCAACTTTTTTTATGAATTTACAATTCCTTAATCTGTGTCCTTAGGGTGAGTCTAACAATTTTGTAGGGAGCTGCCAAAAATTAGTTATTGTTCTGTTAATCATTGCTAATAAGAACAGAGAATTTTTCCAGTTGTCCCATGAAAATTATACTAATTAGAAATGTCTGAATTTGTGCATCTCCTTGGAGATTAATTTATTCATCATAATCAGTTAATCACTTTTCTTTACATAATTAGATAGCTTCTGGTGGAGAGGAAGACCCTTTAGTTTTCTTAAAGTAAAGAAGACCATTTTAGCTGACACTAGTAATATTTGGAAGTCAGCTCAAGAACTTCTTAGCATGCAGCATCCATAATTGGATACTGATTAGTGCTGGTACCATTGTTGCTCCAGATAACAGGCTTCGGGAAATATTTAGGAAATTGACTTTGAAAAAGTACAATAGCCTTATTGATGGGCAGTATTTTTTTTTAATTTTATAAATTATTCAGCAACTGACATTAGCAGAGATTCACTTTATAAATATGATCAATCTCTACTACTTTCCTCGTGCAGTTTAACAAGCTAGATCCCTCCAAATTATCTCTAACCGAAACACCATCATTGTTGTGTTATTCTGCTTCTTCAGTAGAGAAGGCAGGAAAGAAGGGACTCATACATTTTAAAGGTAAATAAATTTAATTAGTCGGGCAGTATAGAGTCAAAAAGTAAGTATGGGCAGGAATAATGCAATTGATATTAGCAAACAATTGTTATTTTAATAACATAGCCAGTATGTGTGTGGGGGGGGGAGTGTTCTCTTAATCCCAAATATCTTTTTACAAATTTACTAAAATAATAAAAAATTCCTCTTCCAGAACTTCATTAAAAATTAAATTTACATTTTGGGAAAAAACAAATTCAAATCAGAAATACGCACTGAAAGGCAGAAAGGAGAAGTATAAAAAGACACTGGTAAAAACTTGGGTATACCTAAATATGCATCTATTAAACAAAATATTTAATAATTTTGGCTAGTGAAGTATGTAAAAGTGATGTTCCACTAAAATACTGGAAGATCATAACATCTAACTTTGGAAAAAAGGAAGTGCCAATATTTTGCATTTTTCAACTCATTTTACAGTATATGAGGAGGGCAGATTTACAGAAGATAATTGAATTGATTGCAAACATTTTTAATTATCTTACCAATACCTGTATCCAATCCTGTTATTTTCCCATGAATTTCAATCAAAATAATATTAGTAAAATATCATTAGTCAAAAATGACATCCCAGGTATTTGCATTTTCTACTATAATTTGTAAATAAATATAGAGATAAGTTTTTAAAAAATCCAACCATCATGGGGCAGCTGAGTGGCTCAGTCTAAAAGGTTGCCAGCTCTTGATTTCAGCTCAGATGGAGTCCCACATCAGGCTCCACATTCACAGCAGATTCTGCTTGTCCCTCTCCTGCTGGGCTACCCTGCTCTCTCTCTCTCTTAAGTAAATAAATAGATAGATAGATAAATAAAATATTTTTTAAAAATCTAAGAATCACTACTTCTTTTAAAGTATTTATTCTTACATAAATTCTGAGAAATTTGTAGATAGTATAGGAATATCTCTTCCTCCATATCAACCTAATTTCACATATTTTCCCTGTTTCTTGAGGAAATTTTTGACTTTTAAATATATTGCTTTATATTCTGGAAAATTAATTATTGAAAATATATTCAGCAATTATAATTTTATAAGAATCATGGAATTATTATAATTATAAAATATAATAATAATTATTATTATGTTATTATTCTCTCTTAAGGCAGAAGAGAAGGGCATATAAACTGGAATATAATAACTATTTTTAGATTTAGAAATTATCATCAAATTTGTAGGTAATCATTTATTGCCTTGGCACTTTACATTAAACAAGAAGCCCATGTGAAAATCACAGCATAAAATTTATTCCAAAAATGCTTTACAAAACAAACATATTGAATATATTTTATATATTGGTACATGCATTGATTTACATAATGCACAACTTAATCAAGAGTAATTCGAATAGTGAGGTGATGACCCCAAATTTTATTGGTGATAGAAGAAGTTATAGATCAGGGCGCCTGGGTTGCTCATTCGGTTAAGTGACTGCCTTCAGCTTTGGTCATGATCCCAGAGACCTGGAATTGAGTCCCACATCGGACTCCCAGCTCCATGGGGAGTCTGCTTCTCCCTCTGACCTTCTCCTCTTTCATGCTTCCTCTCACTCTCTCTCTCTCTCTCAAATAAATAAATAAACTTTAAAAAAAGTTAATATAAAAAGAGAAATTATAGATCAAGTGTGATGTGTAAAAATTTCATGGAAAATTGAAAAAAGGTTTTCTGATGTTTAAGTCTGCATTTTGGTAGAATCTAGACAGTAAAAGCCAGATTTAAAATAATACATTGGAAAAATTTGGTATTTTAAATAAGTTGTCATTCAGTGAATGGGCAAGACTACGATACAACAGCAGTGGGTAAAGTTAACACTGTCTAAATTAGGGGAAGGAAAAAAAAATGTTTTGTGTTTCTATCAATATGATTCCCTGCCATTTCTGGTCATTGTCACCACAAATTCCTGAACAAACTAGAACTAGAAAATTGTATGCAGAGCCAAAAGCCCCCCTTAGCAACTCTACATCCTTTCATATGCTGACACACCTGTCCCTATGTTTATTTTATTCATTAAATATTTACTGAGCACCTGCTTTATGGTAGAAGGTATGGTACAAGAGAAAGCCAACTTTAGCCATGTGGAAAGTTAGTCTAGTGTCAGAAAGACTTGCAAGCACAGTTTGGTGGTGTAACATTATATTATTTTTTATAAGATTATGACTGCCATAAGAGCCAAAGATGGGTTGTGGTTAATTTGGCCTTGAGAAGTCTGAAAAATCTGGATAAAAGGGTTATAATTTTAATTAGGTCCTAAAGGATAGATCAGAATTTGCAAATTGAACAAGGTGCTGGGAAGATTTAATTATAGGACAAAACTCAACACACACACACACACATACACACACACCCAGAGAATGTGGTTAAGCTAAGAATATGATATAGACAGGAATATATGATGAGTTGCAAAAAATTATGCAAATACTTGAACATAGTATTGGCCTTTGTTCTGTAATATTTATCCAATGAATTTTTTATGCAGGGATTTCCATGATCAAAGTTGTTTTAGAAAAACCACATTGACAGCATTGGGAATGATAGATTGGAATGAGAAAAACAGATACAGGACCTTGTCTCCTCTACCACTTCTATCTCAGAGAATAATACGATTTTCTTTGTATTTGCTAAGACAAGAAACAAAACGGTAGATGTTTTGGCTCTTCTCTTTCTTTCAAGCCATCACCAAATACTGCCTTATCTTTGCCCTCCAGTCCAAAACTCTGGAACTGCACTGCATAGAGGACAATTATTTCCCCTTGTGATCATTTATGATTACAAATTGAGTTTCATATCTTTATTCTTGCCTTTGTCTTTCCCAGGAATCCATTTTCCCACACAACCACAGAAATGTTGCTTAATCAGAAATTTTGTCTGGAGAAAATCCCTTAATATTTCCTTGTTACACTACAAAGTCCAAAATGCTTGCCATTTTGTACATTGGTTTTAATAATCTTGTGATTACCATAAATTATCTGCCTTGGATATCCATTTTGCTTCACTCTCTTAAGTGATCTCCTGTGTGTCCTGATAAACACCATAGAAATGATCACATTGTGTTCAATGTTTCATTTTTACTTACCTGTTAAGCCATCAAACAATTAACTTTCTGGATGAAGAGATATTTCCATAAAACTGTATTCCCCCACTTACCGAAATATGTGGAACAAAGTGGTAAATATCAGTAAATATTTCTTGAGTTCATGAAGGGTCCAGGAAAGAAAAAAAAAAAATGATGACCTGAACTAATTTAAGAATACTGGAAATATGAATAGAAGGAATATTCACAAACATTGTGGTTTAAAGAGTTGATGATTAGGATGATTTCAATATTTGCAGCTTATTAATAGTGAGTAAATCATAATTCCACTAGATAACATAGTTTTCTTTAAAAGCACTGTTTTGGGGTGAGCTCCAGGCAAACCAAGGCAAGTGGGTAACAGGTGCCATGAGGACAGCATGTAAGGATATGACCAGAGGAGCATGAGTCTTTATGATGCATATATTTGGGGTTTAGATGCCATCATGTAATGAAGTCCTATAGGTGTAGGAGAGTCAAAACTGAGAAAGAAAGCAAATATAAATAAGCGTGTTTGGTAACAGAACAGAAATAGGAAATAGTGCTAGTGATGTATGAAATGGCAAGGGTGAAAATATAAGTAGCTAATAACTCATCTAGTATTCTGAATGCTCTATCATCTTCAGTATGGTCCATAGTTTGGCAATTAGATGATTTAAAGGGAATTAAACATAAATGGTTCAAAAAACATATCAGCTCTTAAATGCCTTTCTTTGTAATACTCTGTTCAACTGATAGCAAATAATGATGATATTCATAATAGTTAACATTTAATTTATGCTATGTATTGTGTTTTATATGTACTTTATGTACTTTATTTGATCTTTATAATAACTCTTTGAAATTATTTTTGTTTTATAGATCAGGAAATTGAATTATATTGTGTTTACCATGTGTAATTAAGGGTTGGATCTGAAAAAGGAAATCAGTCCTTTCTGACTCCATGGCCCATATTTTTTTTTTTTTTAAAGAGATTTTATTTTTAAGTAATCTCTGTACCCAGTGTGGGGCTTGAAATCACAACCCTGAGATCAAGAGTTGTATGCTCTGCCAACTGAGACAGACAGGCACCCCCAAAGCCCATACTTTTAACCATAAGTTTAACATTTTTTTCCATAAGTATAGGAGAAAGAAGGAAGGGAGGGAGGGAAGGAAGAAAGGATGGAAGGAAGGAAAAGGAAAGTAAAGAAGGGTGAGTGAGCCAGCATGGGAATAATTCCTTGAAGTAAGTCAAAAGGAGGCCTGGTTGTACAGAATACACAGAAATTATAAATTTAAGATTAATTTTAAGGTCAAAATCAAAGAAGAAACCAGGAGATTATGAATAATAGCAATGTACAGATGTCATTTCAGATTATGTTTAGCCCTGGTGTATATCTTAAGAATGGGCATCTATTTCTTATCAATCTGAATTATGTCTTCCAAGAGATGTTTTCTGAGAGAAACTAACAGTAATATTAACTAGAAGCTAAAGATAGGTATCACTTTCAGCAGATACTAACGCTGAAAGATGCACATGGAAACAAAATGCTTGTTGAAAATCCTCTCTACAATGTACATTGATTTTATGCAAGTAATTCCCTCTTCTGATGGATTCTTTTACTGGGAAAAAAAGAGTCAATAGCTCAAAAAACTATAATACTAAGAATAAGGAGTTTTCAAGGGGTCTCAAAGAATTTACGTAGGATTGAATAAAGTTCAGAGTATGGCTCATTAAAATTTAGTTTTTAGGTTTTTTTAGTTTTTTAGTTTCACTTGCTATTTGTTTCCTCAACATACATTCCCTCATCTTCTGGCATCTTCTGGCAACTGATCATGGGTAGAGGATGAAGAAGACATTCAGTTCATGGTATGGTGGGGTTATACCTCTGGAAAAGTCCCAGTATAGGAAAATGTGACCTGGGCTAAGTAAGTCAGCGTATCACATTGCAGAGACCTAAAACCAATCTCAAGTTTTGTAAGGAATACTAGGAAGCACTCCGTCACTCTTCCACTAGAAGTGAATCCATAAGTGTATAATCTCTCAGGCTGCTGGCTACCATCATGGAGCCTGGGGGAAGCAAAAGATGAAGCACCAAAAGAAAGAATCCAGCATATGGATTTCAAACCTTGTTGACTGCATGGAAGCCTCATCTCCAAAAGACTATTAAGCTACTCCAGTCAATAAATTCTTCTCTTTTGCTTGTATGCCACTTTAAAAGAGGCTTCCTATAACTTGCAATGCCAAGAGTCTTAAGAAAAGTTGCTTTCAAGAAAAAGCACTTGACAAAATACAACATCTGTTTCTGATTAAAACTCTTCAGAGTATAGGGGTAGAGAGAACTTTCCTCAATATCATAAAAAAAATCTATGAAAAGCCCACAGTGAACATAATTATCAATGAGGGAAACTGAGAGTTATCCCTTTAAGGTCAGGGACATGACAAGGATGCCCATGCTCACCGCTGTTGTTCAATGTAGTGCCGGAAGTCCTAGTCTCAGCAATCAGACAACAAAAAGAAATAAAAGACATCCAAAGTGGCAAGAAGTCAAACTCTCTTTGCAGATGACATGATACTTTATATAGAAAACACAAAAGACTTCACCCCAAAGTTACTAGAAATCATACAGCAATTCAGCAATGTGGTAGGATACAAAATCAATGCATAGAAATCAGTTGCTTTTCTATACACTAACAATATAACTGTAGAAAGAGAAATTAAGGAATCAATTCCATTTACAACAGCAACAAAACCATAGGATTCCTCGGAATAAACCCAACTAAAGAAGTAAAGGAGCTTTACTCTAGAAACTACAGAACACTTACAAAAGAAATTGAGGAAGACACAAAGATATGGTAAAACATTTCATGCTCATGGATTGGAAAAATAAACATTGTTAAAATGTCTATACTGCCCAAAGCAATTTACACTTTCAATGCCATCCCTACAGAAATACCATTGGCATTTTTCAAGGAGCTGGATCAAACAATCCTAAAATTTGCATGGAACCAGCAAAGACCTCAAATCACCAAGGGAATGATGAAAAAGAAAAACAAAGCTGGGGGCATCATGTTGCCTGACTTCAAGCTATATTACAAATTTGTGATCACCAAGACAGCATGGTATTGGCACAAAAAACAGACACATAGACCAGTAGAACAGAACAGAGATTCCAGAAATGGACCCTCAACTCTATAGTCAACTAATCTTTGACGAATCAGGAAACAAATATCAGATGGAAAAAAGAAAGCCTCTTCAATAAATGGTACTGGGAAAACTGAGCAGCTACATATAGAAGAATGAAACTTACACCATACACAAAGATAAACTTGAATGAAAGACTTCAGTGTGAGACAGGAATCCATGAAAATCCTAGAGAAGAATATAAGCAGTAACCTCTTCAACATTGGCCACAGCAATTTCCTTCAAGATACATCTCCAAAGGAAACAAAAGTGAAAATAAACTTTTGGGACTTCATCAAGATAAAAAGCTTCTGCACAGCAGGAAACAGTCAACAAAACTAAGAAAACTAAGAGGCAACCCAAAGAATGGGAAAATATGTTTGAAAATGACACTACAGATAAAGGGCTGATATCCCAAATCTAAAAAGAACTTCCCAAACTCAACATTCAAAAAACAAAAAACCTAGTCAAAAAGTGGGCAGAAGAAATGAACAAACATGGGGCACCTGGGTGGCTCAGTGGGTTAAAGCCTCTGCCTTTCGCTCAGGTCATGATCCCAGAGTCCTGGGATCGAGCCCCGCATCGGGCTCTCTGCTTGGCAGGGAGCCTGCTTCCTCCTCTCTCTCTCCGCCTGCCTCTCTCCCTACTTGTGATCTCTATCTGTCAAGTAAATAAATAAAATCTTTAAAAAAAAAAAAAAGAAAGAAAGAAAGAAATGAATAGACACTTCTCCAAAGAAGACCTACAAATGGCTAACAGACACATGAAAAAAATGTTCAACATCACCAGCCATCAGGGAAATACATATCAAAACCACAATGAGATACAACCTTACACCAGTTAGAATGGCAAAAACTTAACAAAACAGGAAACAATAAACATTGGCAGGGGTGTGGAGAGAGGGAAACCCTCTTGCACTGTTGGTGGGAATGTAAGCCTGTACAGCCACTCTGGAAATCAGTATGGAGATTCCTCAAGATGTGAAAAATAGAGCTATCCTGTGACCCAGCAATTGAACTCCTAGGTAGTTATTCCAAACATACAGATATAGTGAAAAGAAGGGGCACATAGGGGCACCTGGGTGGTTCAGTGGTTTAAGCCTCTGCCTTTGGCTCAGGTCATGGTCTCAGGGTCCTGGGATCCAGCCACGCATCGGGCTTTCTGCTCAGCGGGGAGCCTGCTTTCTCCCTCTTTCTGCCTGCCTCTCTGCCTACTTGTTATCTCTCTCTCTGTCAAATAAATAAATAAAATATTTTTTAAAAGGGGGCACATATACCCCAATGTTCATAGCAGCAATGTCCACAATAACCAAACTGTGGATGGAGCCAAGATGCCCTTTAACAGATGAAAGGCTAAAGAAGATGTGGTACATATATACAAAGGACTATTAGTCAGCCATCTGAAAGGATGAATTCCCACCATTTGCATGGACATGGATGGAACTGGAGAAGATTATGCTAATTGAAGTAAGTCAAGCAGAGAAAGACAATTATCATATGGTTTTGCTCATATGTGAAACATAAACAACAGCACAGAAGGCCATAGTGGAAGGGAGAGAAATCTGAAGAGGGAAAAATCAGAGAAGGAGCCAAACCATGAGAGACTATGGACCATGGGAAACAAACCGAGGGTTTCAGAGGGGAAGAGTTAGGAGAAGGGGTAACAGGATGATGGGTATTGAGGAGGGCACATGTTGCTACGAGCACTTGGGTATTGTACGTAACTAATGAATCACTGAACACTACATCAAAAACTAATGATGTATTATACAGTGACTAACTGATTGCAATTAAAAAGAAAGAAAGAAAGAGAAGTTGCTTTCAATTAAGTGTTTAACTTGCTTTTCAGACACCTTTACCAGTGAATGATTTCCTATTTACTTTTTGGTTATTCATTCATTCATTCATTCATTCATTTGGTAATTCATTCCCGTTTTTCTACCTAATATTATCCTGATTCTGTGCTAAGCACTGTAGAGGTTTCAGAGATGTCTGGATCATCAATGATGGGTGGCATATGATCCAGTGGGGTGAGGTAAACATGTATATTTTCTTGCTCAACAAATACAAGTAGCTTCAGATAGGAAAATCCCTCAAGGTTGATGGAATAAAGACAAAGGATAAGATGGCATTAATATAGACATTAGGGATCCATTATGTTTTCGATGTATAAAGCTGTGAGGAAAGGCATTTCAGGCAGAGAAAGCAGTAAGAAAAAATTCATGTGGCAGGAAGAATGGAGTCTGTTTGAGGAAAAGCAAGTATTTCATTTTTTGCTGCCCACTTTGACTGGAAGTTTGTCAATTTAAAAAGCCTGTATTGTAGTATATTGAGAAAAAGGCAAAAGTATTATTTTTCCCCCTCTGACAGCTGCCCATGAGCACGACTTCAAGTGACACACACACACACACACACACACATGCACGCGCATGCACACATGCACAGACACAAACACACACACACACACAGGAAACTACTGCTTAAGTCATTTGCCTTGGAAACAATTCTGCAGTGTGGGCAGCTTATCATTCCTTCATCCCACAAACAGCAAATTTTGAAAGTGAGAACCTGACTTTGAGCTTTCACAACAGTGCTCGCCTGACTTATCTGCCAAGTAAGTCTGCTTTACACGCAGAAAGCTCTCGACTCACTCAGTTCAGAAGGCACGGCATGAAATATCCACCGCATAATCATGACGGCTGCTAGGAACGTTAGGTGGTTTGAAAACTGTTTAAGGTTAACCCTACAGGAAGCAACCTAGTATGTGACTTGGCAAAAGCACTCAATTTGTATAGTATTATTGAGATCTTTTTACTTTCTAGGCACACAGAAAATGTAACATGTGGCGTATCCAGGACACTACTTCACTAATGAAAGTGATGAGCTCTGTGTGATGGGAGCACAAAAGGGTGTGTTCAGGGGGTGTCACCAAGCCTTGTGGTTGGCAGTGTTTGTTGTCTAAAGATCACAGAAGCATTGAGTGTGTGAGAAGGAATCTTACTTAAATGTCACTCGTGACTGCAGCCTAAACACATTTGGTAATTGCTGTCCAATATAATTGTCACTAACCACATATGGCCATTTAAAATTAAGTTTATATTAATTAAAATTAAAAAAAAAGTCAGCTCCTAAGTCACACCACTCACACTCCAAATGCTTTATAATTATGGTTGCTAGTGCTTCAGTATTAGAAGTACAGATATAGATAGTGTTTACATTCTGGCAGAAAGTATTGGGGTGCCTGGGTGGCTCAGTGGGTTAAGCCTCTGCCTTCGGCTCAGGTCATGATCTCAGGGTCCTGTGATTGAGCCCCAGGTCCTGCTCTCTGCTCAGCGGGGAGCCTGTTCCCCCTCTCTCTCTGCCTGCCTGCTTGTGACTTCTCTCTCTCTCTGTCTAATAAATAAATAAATAATAATAATGATAATAATAATTAAAAGAAAGTATTATTGGGTAATACTATTCTGGT
The DNA here is from genome assembly GCF_922984935.1 of Meles meles. Lineage (NCBI taxonomy): Eukaryota > Metazoa > Chordata > Mammalia > Carnivora > Mustelidae > Meles > Meles meles. The sequence goes on along the minus strand of NC_060066.1, from coordinate 149,493,612 downwards.
ACTGTCCAACAAATGCTTTGAGTACACCAGCAATATGGAAGTCACCATGCACTGACAGACTTTCCTCCAACTCTCTGTCTCCTTTTTCAGAAAGAAAATATGTCTCTTTTATGCTTATTACCCTCCAGTTGTAATGTGGTTCTTTAGGGACATATAAACTAAAACCATCTTTCATCTGTCAGTACTTCATGAGATCAAATTTGAAGTCCCTTACAATACCCTTAGATATTGAATACCTTCTATTTCCACTAATTCAAGATCTTTAAGGCACCAAACGCAAGGAAAAGGAGCATAAATAAACAACTCCTGGCAATTTCAGGATGAACATCTAATAGAAACCTGGTAATAATTACCATTATTTTAGCATAATAAATTACACATAGTTGACAACAAGTGCCTTTGAAAATGTGCTTTCTGAACATGATAGGTTATAACTATAAAAATAATAGGCTTATTAAATTGAAATATGATTATGGTTGTTTGTTGAACAAATTTAAAACAATGATAAGCCAGCACATATTTTGTTGTAAGTGTCCAGCATAATGACCAATCTATAACGGACACTCAACAAATGTTGAATGAATTGAGTTAACACGGTAATAAAGTAATATAAATGGCTGACTGATTATCATTTTGTCCTCATTTAGCATGCCTGGCAACCAAGACCTTAGAGCTCAGATACAAATTCGTATTCCAATTGCAGTTTGAGGTATTCAGGAAGCTCAAGACTTACAAAAGTTCTAGAGGTGTGTTAAAGGATGTACTTTACGACAGTGACTTCAACAACCAGATTCAAAAAGTAATGTTGTGACTTACACATACCACTTCCATAAGCTACTCTTCCCACCATAATTCTGGAGTACACTTTCACTTCACTCAAATATGAATCTTGAAAACGCCTACTTATTTCATAGTGAGGAACCTTACCCTTAGATTTATATTTAGAGTTTTAAAAACTAAAATGTTTACCATGTCTGTTATTGGGAGACTATTTTATACCCTGTGAAAAAGCAAAGCAATGATAAATTTTGTACTATTATATTAAGCAAATTTTTCTTAAATTATTTGGATTACAACTCATCTAGAATTTTTTTCAGAAAGCAAATGACTAAAGGAAAAAAATTGATTAATTTATAGCTCAATTTTCAACATAATATATATTACACAACTTAGTTAATTAATAGAATACCTATAGCTGTTCTGCTTTGTCGTTTTTCTGCAGCCATGCAAAAAAAGCCTTTTTTTTTTTTTTTTTTTTTTTTTTGGTCTGTTTCACATTTGCATCACCTCTGGTGGAATCCAGCATTGCTTTTGGTGTCCTAAGTATGGACATGCAGGCTGGCTAGGGTGTACGAACATTTGGAAGTAAATCTACCAATATTTCTACCACCAGCATAATATACCTTCTCTAAATTACTCTCTCTGAATGAACTGACTTGTAATCATGGGGATAAGAGTACTTGGGATAGTGTTTGTGAGTTTAAATGTTAAAAAGGAGTGTTAATGGGACACCTGAGTGGCTCAGTCAGTTAAGTGGCTGCCTTTGGCTCAGGTCATGATCCCAGGGTCTTGGGATGAGTCCTGTATCAGGCTCCTTGCTTGGTGGGGAGCCTGCTTCTTCCTTTACCTCTGCCTGCTGCTCCCTTGCTTGTGTTCTCTCTCTCTCTAACAAGTAAATAAATTAAATCTTAAAAGCGGGGGGTAGTTTTGTATGAATAAAAGCACATGGAGCGCCAGGGTGGCTCAGTCACTTGAACATCTGACTCTTGGTTTTGGCTTAGGCGATGATCTCAGGGTCATGAGATAGAGCCTGGTGTAGGAACTTCTCTCCCTATGCCCTTCCCACCATTTGTAAGCTTTCTGTCTCTGTTCCTTTCTAAAATAAATAAATAAATCTTTAAATAAAACAAAACATAACAAAATAAAAGCATGTGATAGCTGTGTTGACAAAACAGTTAAGAAAGATATTTTGTACCATTTTGTACCATTGTTTCTCAAAAAATGGTCTTCAAAAACAAAAGCGTATTGCAAATGTCATGAATAAATTCCATGAATAAATCTATATTGCATCATACATACTATTCTTCATTTTTAAACAATTTTTGGCAGTTTTGACTAAAAATGTTAATAAATCCTGAGATCTTCCTTTGTGCAAATCTGTATCTATAGGTTTCTTATCATAAATTTTAATTTAACCCTTTAAAATAAAAGCGTTTTCATTTTTCTTATATTTGTAAATTTTATCTAAAACTGATTTACTCTGCATGGCAGTATGTTTCTTTTTTTTTTTTCCATTTTATTTATTTTTTCAGTGTAACAGTATTCATTCTTTTTGCACAACACCCAGTGCTCCATGCAAAACGTGCCCTCCCCATTACCCCCCCCCCCGACCCTTCAAAACCCTCAGGTTGTTTTTCAGAGTACATAGTCTCTTATGGTTCGCCTCCCCTCCCCAATGTCCATAGCCCGCTCCCCCTCTCCCAATCCCACCTCCCCCCAGCAACCCCCAGTTTGTTTTGTGAGATTAAGAGTCATTTATGGTTTGTCTCCCTCCCAATCCCATCTTGTTTCATTTACTCTTCTCCTATCCCCCTACCCCCCCATGTTGCTTCTCCATGTCCTCATATCAGGGAGATCATATGATAGTTGTCTTTCTCCGATTGACTTATTTCACTAAGCATGATACGCTCTAGTTCCATCCACGTCGTCGCAAATGGCATGATTTCATTTCTTTTGATGGCTGCATAGTATTCCATTGTGTATATATACCACTTCTTCTTTATCCATTCATCTGTTGATGGACATCTAGGTTCTTTCCATAGTCTGGCTATTGTAGACATTGCTGCTATAAACATTCGGGTACACGTGCCCCTTCGGATCACTATGTTTGTATCTTTAGGGTAAATACCCAGTAGTGCAATTGCTGGGTCATAGGGTAGTTCTATTTTCAACATTTTGAGGAACCTCCATGCTGTTTTCCAGAGTGGTTGCACCAGCTTGCATTCCCACCAACAGTGGAGGAGGGTTCCCCTTTCTCCACATCCTCGCCAGCATCTGTCATTTCCTGACTTGTTAATTTTAGCCATTCTGACTGGTGTGAGGTGATATCTCATTGTGGTTTTGATTTGTATTTCCCTGATGCCGAGTGACGTGGAGCACTTTTTCATGTGTCTGTTGGCCATCTGGATGTCTTCTTTGCAGAAATGTCTGTTCATGTCCTCTGCCCATTTCTTGATTGGATTGTTTGTTCTTTGGGTGTTGAGTTTGCTAAGTTCCTTATAGATTTTGGATACTAGCCCTTTATCTGATATGTCGTTTGCAAATATCTTCTCCCATTCTGTCAGCTGTCTTTTGGTTTTGTTAACTGTTTCCTTTGCTGTGCAAAAGCTTTGGATCTTGATGAAATCCCAATAGTTCATTTTTGCCCTTGCTTCCCTTGCCTTTGCCGTTGTTCCTAGGAAGATGTTGCTACGGCTGAGGTCGAAGAGGTTGCTGCCTGCATTCTCCTCAAGGATGGCAGTATGTTTCTTGATGATAAAGCTATGCCACAAACTTCTAGCCAGCGGAATTCCAGATACTCAATAAACACTTCTGAACTGGTGTGAGTTAGATTTTAGAATATATAATTTTCTGTTGACATATTTGTCATGCAAGAAGATGTCATATCAATATTTGGGTTAAAAGTATGTATGTATGTGTATGTTATAATTAAGTATATATATACAGATGTGTATACATTGTAATTAAGTATATATACACATATATAATATGAAGATATACATATGTATATATATTGATTATAGAAAACATTTCAGAACACTCATATTTTTGACTATCATTCCATCATGACTTAATAAGACTGGTTGTTAAATTAATTCTATGAACATTCATTCTCAACTGATATTAATTGCTGCTCTGACATTTAAAGAAAAGTCAATTTCCAAGGTTACCTCTATAAAACAATATACTTTAGTGATTATTTTTTCAATATGTTAACAGCCTTGACTTTGCTTCAGAACATGAACTATTTATTACAATAAAATAGTTGAAAACATATTTTCTTATTTGACTATCTTCTCAAAACTACTTTTTCATAATTGTCCATGCTTTATTTAGAATGATTTAGTTGAACCAAAGATCTCTGGTGGAGCCAGAACTTTTATCAGTAAAAAGTAGTAAGAAGTTGAAATTGAAAGCAAATGTTGTATAAATATCCTCTATATTAAAATACGTTTTGCCACTTCTAGCCTTTGCAGGGCTTAAGTTGTAAGTGTAAGCTACATTGGTCCTGCAGGCATACCACACATTCTTAAAAAAAAAAATGGTGACTTTTCCCTATGCATAATAGGGAGCTATTGAAGGTGAGAGAGTGATATATTTTACATTTGTAATTTAGATTATTAGCCTGTGATATTGGTGAGCATGGGTAAAGGGAGAAGTAAATATAAGATACTATTCAAATAGGTAAAAAGCTATGGAGACATAAAAGAAAGGTATCAGAAACCCACAAAAGGCAGAGTCGGCAACAAGGGATGTTTCATTTATATCATATGGGACCACAGATGCCATCTATGAAGTTGTGTACTAGAAGAGAAGTATGAGGTAAAGAAAAATATATTTCCACTTTTACCAGGTAGTAAATGAGCCCTACAAAGGCTTTTCAAAAAGACTTACATTTTCTCTGCTATCATTTTACTCTCCTTCCTTCAATTTCGTAAACCTGAGTGAGTCCGATGTAGCATTAAGCATTAAGCATTAAGCTACATCGGACATAAATTGTGCCCAAGATGAAGAAATGATGGTGTCATGTGGAAAGGAGAATTTCATAATTTTCTACACCACCATTAAAAGAACTTTCATACTTTATGTCAGTTTCCTAGGTTTATGGAGGGATTGATTCTCTCAGGATCATCATCTGTTGTGTAATAAGGGAAGCAGAATAGGGCAGAAGGAGCTGAACTACAGTTCAAAAGCAACCGAGTCTTCTGTTCTAAGGCTGGCAGAACCCTTCAGAGTAATCCACCACTGAGGCAAAGAGGCCACACCTTTTTAAAAAATTTTTAACTACTGCATTCTTTTTTTATTTTTAAAGATGTAATTTATTTATTTCAAAGAGAAAGTATGAGAAGGGGGAGCCACGGAGGGAGAGGGAGAAGCAGGCTTCCTGCTGAGCAAGGAGCCTGATGCAGGGCTCGATCCCTGGACCCTGGGATCATGACTTGAGCCAAAGGCAGACACTTAACAGACTGAGACACCCATTCCTCCTGGGGGCCACACCTTTTAAACCCCATGTGACTAGTCATGGGATATATGTCTCTTTCAGGGACAGATGTGTCTTTGGTAAGGTATTTTGAGCCAATTCCCAGGGAGGGACTTGGCTGACAGAAGTCAGCCACCTCTTTCCTGCACACAGCCAGGGTATCAGTTCTTTAGTCCTGAAAGAAGCATCTGGGCAGAATATCACAGCATCTACCACACAATCGAAGATAGAAAGTAATATAAGAATTTTCAAACTACTCTCAAACCACACACACACCCATAGGACAAAATCGACAATGACAAGAAACCAAACCAGAAAGACAGTTAGCTTTATGGGAATTGCTTTCTCTTTTATTTATGTTTATATTGCATTTTTGAAAAAGGAAAATAAAGATAAAGGTCATGATAGCTGCATTAGTATGGATTGATCTGGCTCAGTGAACTGAATCCCCTAAATGAGAATTTCTGGAGTAGTTAAAATAGAAAGAACTTTTTAACAGGGACTTTGATTGATGACCATAACCTATACAAGCTTTTGCCTTAGTGATATGGTGAAGATGAAATGCTACAGCTTGTTTGAAATGAGGAATCATGTTTTTAAAGGACATTTTCTTCTGTTCATTGGACAATGTAGTGACTTATGAGTTGCAGCAACTTCTGGCTCTTTGTATCTAGAATTTGTATCTATTTTTGCTTACTACTGTAAGCTAAAGTTTTCAGTTGAGGAAGGTCTTGACTAAATCACATTTTCTTCCTGAAATTATTAAGTTCAAAATCAAATAAAACTCTTCATCTATTTTATTATATTAGAAAATAAGTAATTAATAATTTTTGAGCAGATTTTTTCACAGTACTCTTTATTAAAATACTATGTATTTTATATCTAGATGTCTATGGGTCACTGTATTAGCACTTTAAATATTTTCATAATCTCCTTTAACCTCTCATAGTTAAGAGAAAATATTGAAAAAAATATTTAAAATAGAACAAAGAACCTAAATACTTTGAAATTTCTCTAAGAATTTTAGAAACTTAAGGTAATTTAATCATAAAGGGTCAGCAAGGTAATGGTTAAATTAAAGAAAAATGTGTGTCTGAGAGAATGGGTGATTGAAGTGTCATCATGCTGAATATATCCTCACAGTCACTATGTAACTAGGGATAAGCCATATGACATGACTCTTTTCTCCTTTGGAAGATAAACTAAGTCAGGGAAAATCTAGAAAACAATAGTTCTGACTCATACATGGGAAAAGATCTAACAAAGTGGCTTAATGGCACCATGAATTGCTTTGGGATTACATAAAACTACATCATGTTAGAGCTGGAAGGGACTTAGCCTTCAAATTCCCTCACTTAACGAAGAAGGATGTTGAGACCAAAACAGTGAAGTTCCTTCATCAAGGTAACTCTTAGAGGTGTTCATGCTCTAATATCAGCTTCTAGTATAAACTTTTGGTTGACCTTTTCCCTGAACCCTGTGGTATATTGTAGATTTCTAAATTTCTGAATAGTAATTATTCACTTATAGAGCTCGTTCCCCAACTATGCCTCAGTTATTTTATAAATCAGGCTATCTCTTATTGATTTTACTAATATACCTCTTGTGTATTCTGGACTTTAATCTAGTTCAGTGATTATCACTGTCATTATTTTAAAGATGAGATAAAGTTAACTGAGTTATAGAGGTTAATTATCTCGTTCAAGGCCACTTAATTTTTCTGAGATAGATTCTATTTTCAAACCCAAGGTGTTCTGACCCCAAGTTCATTTCTTTATTTTAAATGCCTGAAGGAGTTTCTAGCATCAAATAGGAACTCAATGAAAGTATGCCGAATGACTGAACAAATGAATAGTGGCTGGCTAGAACCAGCATCCCCTCCTTATAACTTTGAATTATGTGTTCTTTCTATTAATCATCACTGCTTTGTCCCATTCTACCACCCTATTTAAAATTTGTCCTTTTTTTTAAACATTCAGTTCCAAGAAGTCATCACTTTAAAAGTGGCAAAATGTCTTAACTTCTTTATTTAAATAAGAAAGAGAGCAGAGCCTTGGATTGGACTCTACCCACTACCCCACCAAGCATGTGGGACAAGAAGGAAATGCCAGTAATCCTCTTGTGGCTTAAGATGAAAACAAGATTTTACTGTTTCAGAAAATGAATGTCAGTTTGGATATTACTAGGATGACTAATTGTTGGGTGAGAATTAATCAGAATCACAGATGTTACTGAAGTTAAGGCTTTATAGCAAAAGTTTCCACAGTCCAAGAATCTAAGACTTCTTAAAATAACTTTGCAAAAAGAGTGTATTATGGAGAATTCAATTTGTTTTTCTACAGCTGTAAGGTCAAGGGGAATATTTTGTCCTTATCTTCCTGAGACTTTTCTCACTGCAGTCGTCATTTTTAAGACCAAGAGCTACAATCCCATTAATTAGCTCCAGGAGAAGAAAACGCAGGGCTGAGAAGCTCAAAATTTCATACCATGCAGAGAAAATGGTACAGAACAAATTTATTAAAACACACATACACACACACACACACAATGGACTAAGCAATATTCTGCATCTGAAAAGCCTTCCTCAAATATTCTAGAAGCACAATTTTGGCTCCCTTTCCCGGTTATCTTGACTACACCTTCCTAAACCAGTACTTAATATTTGACTTTATACTATCTGCTAGTTCTTTTTCTATGCTTTTTACTACAGGAATCACATGATTTTTTTTTTTTTTTTTTGAGCCAAGAGCCATGAGAACCATTATACAATGGTCTTTCATGCTATACCAAATATTGCTTTATAGGCTTAGTGTATCATATTATTTATTTGCACAGAAAATAAAAAGTCTTAAAGATTAAAAATTGGATGATTTGACCAATTATAGTGGCTCAAAAGAAAAAGAAGTAATTCTTATGAAATATATCTAACCCCTGTGGTCTATTTTAAAGGAAGCTTCATATTATTCACTAGATTAGTTTTATCATTATTGTACATAATAAAAATTATTTTTTTATCTGATGATCTATTTTAGAGGCTTTTCAAAATGCTTTAAAATTACAAAATGTTTCCTCATGGGAGCTACCCTCTAAGAAACATTGTTCATACGTGAACATTTATTAACGTTAGCTATATAATAAAAGAACAGGCACTGAATAGTGAAAAATAATCCGTAATAAGGTATTTACCACTGTCCTTCTATTTATTCACTGATCTGCAGTATGTAGTCTTTCCAAAGAAGCAGCATAGCAGAGTGGAGAGAAAACCATTTCTGGATTGACACAAATCCAGTTCAAATACTATTTTGGAAATCTACCTCCTCGATAACTTTGGGCAAGCCATCAGTCTTCTCAACTACTAGATGAGGGAAATATTTCTTGTTTTTATTAGTCAAAATCACAAACATCTTTCAATAAGAGCATCTGATTCACATGGAAAATTCTACCACACTTCAAACTTGGTGCAAAAAGGTTCAGATTTTTTATTATCACTTTAAATCTTATCATGGATAACTATGCAATATTTTAGTGAATTTTGCAGTATTCACAACAAATACTTGTATAGCTTGATGAAACACAGAACACATTTTGGGACAAAAAATATGTTAGGTTAACTAAAAGCATATTCCACAAAAGATAGGCAGTGATTTATTTTCTATTGAGTAGTAAAAAAAATTGAGCCCAAACTGAAATATATTGAAAAGGAAATCTGGCGGTTAAAAATCAAATTTAGTTTCTTTCTTTCTTTCTTCCTTTTTTTTTAACTGACAGAAGTTGGGTTAAAGGACATGACCTTAGATATGAAAGCCTAGTTTCCTCCGAACAATGAATCCCAGAATCAGGAAGAATTACCCACTTTGAAGGACTTACCTTTGTTAAGATAAAATATAATGGAGACCAGGCCTGAAAATACCCCAAGCAGAAAAAGCCCTTTAAGCCACATAAGCAAAACTAATTAATTCTACTTTATTTCATGAACATAAGTGAAATTTAACTTAGGTTATTTCTTGTAAATGCCTTTGATAATCATAAAAAAAAAAAAACAAAAATCAACAACTTAAGTCATCCTGATATAATGGTAAAAGATAATCACTTTTAACCTATCCCCTGCTGCCTCAAAAATGAAATGCCATTATAATAACCTATCATTGTAAAGGTTAAACAACTTGCTCATTTTCACTTAAGAAGCCATCCTGTAACATCTATGCCTCTGAGTTTCTTTTCTTTTTTTATGTAATTTAAGTTTATTTGTGTGTGTGTGTTCCAAAATTCATTGTTTATGTACCAACGCAGTGCTCCATGCAATAAGACCAGGCTCATGCAATCCCCCACCCCCATCCCCTCTAAATTTTGGGTTTGTGAAGAGTTGGTTTTTCACTCAATAAACTGTTGGTATCAACTATAGCTCTCTGAATTTTCTTTAAATACTATGTACAAAACAACCTGTAACAGCAGAAAGGAGTAATTAAAAGTAGGCATGTTTAATTTATTCTTCCCAAATTTACCAACCAGAAAAGCCCTTCCAATTTTCCTGAAAAAAGTGACAAAAGAAGTTGAAAGGGGAGAAGGTCTACAATTACGCAGCTTCCACTTGGATGTATCATTACTAATCAAACAAATATTCTCTCATGTGTAAGTGTAACAGTGAAACATACCACAGGTAGAGCGATTTTGTAAGACATGATTGTTCTGTCCCTAATGCAAACTGTAACTGCGTTTATAGAAATACAAATGATTATTTTATAAACTTGGATTTGATAAAATTTAATTTAATTTTGTTTTAACATTCTATTTATTTCAAAATTTGTTGACATATTAAGGAATATGCTCAGGATTGATTTGGTTTCTTTACATTTATTCACTTCTTATTTTAATCAACTTTCTGAAAGTACAACATTATGCTTAACTCAAGTACTGAGATATATCTGTTTCATGGATTTTAGTTGGAAGCTAGACATAGACAGTATTCCATCAGAAAATTATTTCTTTCTATTGTTATGATCGAATACACCTCAATAAATAATGTTGGTGCATTTAGTGAACCAAAAAACAACTGATCACTCAGAATATTTAGAGATTTGGGGGCGCCTGGGTGGCTCAGTGGGTTAAGGCCTCTGCCTTCGGCTCAGGTCATGATCCCAGGGTTCTGGGATCGAGCCCCATATCAGGCTCTCTGCTCTGCGGGGAGCCTGCTTCCTCCTCTCTGCCTGCCTCTCTGCCTACTTGTGATCTCTGTCTGTCAAATAAATAAATAAAATCTTAAAAAAAAAAAAAGAATATTTAGAGATTTGAATGCTTTTCCTGTATGCGATTTTGCTTTGCTGAATCTTTACTGAATCAATTAAAATACAAATAAATTAATTTATGACATATTAAAATAAAATAAAATCTCTTGCACCTAAAATGTTTCTGAATATAAAGTCTTTAAATGATTCCAAATGAAGGTGAGATCTATCTTTTTTTCATTTTGTAACATATTTAATATATTTTTCATTTTATTTTATTTTTAAGATTTTTATTTATTCATTTGACAGAGAGAGAGAGATCACAAGTAAGCAGAGAGGCAGAAAGAGAGAAGGCGGGGAAGCAGGCTCCCTGCTGAACAGAGAGCTCAATGCAGGGCTCGATCCCAAGACTGTGAGATCATGACCTGAGCTGAAGGCAAAGGCTTAACCCACTGAGCTACCCAGGTGCCCCAATATATTGTTCATTTTAACTGTAAAAGAGGAAGTTTAATTAACATAAAATGTGTTCATTCAGTGCTACATAATATAATTATTTAATTTGTTTAGATTTAACTGGCAAACAAATAAAAAAAAGGTTAAATAATTAAGTAAATCTTTTTAAAACTGGACCCGTAGTAGGGAATGGACTTGAGATTACTTCATATACTTTTTATAATTATTATGGTGAAATATACAGAATCATTATATTTAAAAGGCTATAATTGAGGAAAAATGTGCAAAAATTTGGGACCTTGTGACTGGCAGAATGAAGGAAAAGATTGAGAAATTGGGTAACTCTAAATAGATGATCAGTAAATTTAAATTAAAAATTATTTTAAAAGGGTCCTTCCCTCTTTGAAAGTTCTTATATGAGAGCCAACATCTCATACTTCTTGACTTTCTGGAACTGATCAACTGCACAAGCTTTATTCAAGTCCAGAAGGTGTCTATAGAAGAGAGAATAGCTTGACCAGTCCATCCACCCTGCATTGACCATCGATGCTAAACTTTAAGTTGCTGTCAGATCACTACTACCCCAGGAATACATGGGAGATTGAGTTTGGGCTCAAGGATACCAGGATAACAGGGATGTTAGTTTTCATTTTTACTTTCTTTTTTTTTAAATTTATTTTTTAAAAAGATTTATTTATTTTAAAAGGGAGGAGGGGCAGAGGGAAAGGGAGAAAGGAGAGAGAAACTAAGAAGACTCTGCACTGAGTGAGAATCCTGGTCTCATGACCCTGAGAGATCATGAGCTGAGCAGAAACCAAGAAGCAGAAACAACTGTGCCACCCAGAGGCCCCCATTTCTATTTTCAATATCTCTGGAAGATTCTTAAGAGATAGAAGACTGCAGTTTTTGTTGTTGTTTTTTTGTTTTTAAAGATTTTATTTATTTACTTGAGATAGAGAGAAAGCAAGAGAGAGAGAGAGCATGAGTTGGGGGAGGAGGGACAGAGGGAAAGGACGAAGCAGGGAGCCCAATGTGGGGCTCAATCCCAGGACCCTGGGATCATGACCTGAGCCAAAGGCAGATGTTTAACTGACTAGCCACCCAGGCACCTCCCCACTGTTGTTTTGTTATGAAGCCAAAAAGTGCATGCCATCAGAATAGATTTCTGATTATTCCTAGGTGAATGATACTTCTGGGAAACGAACCCAGTGGATAGAAAAGATGAGCTACTCTGTATATAAAACTACATGAATTATGCACTGAACAGAATCTATGAGTAGAAAAAGCAGATCCGCAATGATCCAGACTCAAAGTACATTTTTTTAACACATGACTCAAATTCTTACGCTCTTAGGACCTCATCTTTTCATCTGGGATAAATGTCATTTCCAAACCTTCCCATTCCTTTTGTTGAATTAAAATTACAAAGTCTATATATGTCTCCATCTACAATTACTCTCCTATTTTTCCTCAAGTATTTTTTCCCCTGTGTGAATTGATTAGCTAGGGTAAATGATAGTCATTATGCTTTTAATCAAAATTTATTTATGTTTGATCAAACTCTCACCATGTCCTTGATTCATTTTACCTTTTTTAAACCTAAAATCTCTAAAATCTTCCATATTTCTCCCAGCTTTTTTTTCTTTTCTGACATAAACCCAAGTAGCTTTGCCTCTTTATTCTCAATTAACTGGTAACCAACCAACTTTCCATCTAATCAATACACCCACTCAAAAATGAACCAGGGGTCTTTAGAACTGTGTGACTTAAGTAGTTCATGTCACCTCTCTGGGCTCCAGCTTCTTAATTTATAAAATGTAAAGTCAAACCTATTGTTTTCTAATATCTCATCTATATCTTAAAGCTAGGAAACCGAGAATGGGAATGGAGGAGAGAGATGAAAGATTCTGTGAGGGGAAAAAAAAAAATCTGGTAAATCCATGCCAACTACTAGCAATAAACAAAATAATAATACTTTTCCTGGTGCTATTTTGTAGCACCAGAATTTTGTCTTACACTTCGGATCATTTTGTTACTTCCAAGTTGAGGTAGTGGAAAAACTGGACTGGACGAGGAGCAATAACAGCAAAGGGCAATTCCAGGTATTCTACTTTCACCTATTAAGTTGGACAATAAAATAGTCTCTGTGATGCCCTAATTATGAATAAGCACCATTTCCGTTCTTCTCACTAAAAAGTTAAAAAAAAAAAAAAAGGAACAAGTTGTAATGAAACATGTAACTGAAATAGGGCATGACACCTTTAAAAAAATAAGCTTTTCCACCAAATGTCAAGGATTCTGTGGTTTAGATGAAATGAAATACCAATAGCTTTGTATTTCTCTCGAGACTGGAATATTTCTAGAGGAGGCTGATGTATACAAAAATGGGGAAAAAAAGTCAAACCACAAAAATCTTAATAAGGGCTATTTTGAACCTCCAAATATGAGCTGTTACTTTCTAAAATATTTAAGTTATACATTTATGTGTTCAAGTAATTCCATATATTATGTAATCCTTAGGGCAATAAAGAAACAACCTTCATGTGAAAATCATAGTTAAGGCTAGGGAAGCGGAGGTATATTGAATCTCCCCCTAAAATGATGATTGGTCCATACTAGGTCAAAAGTTCATGTAGAATATTTAGTGAATTAATATTTACTTCCATGGACGTTTTCTGAATTGTTGTATATACTGAATTGAAATTGTTACTTTCACTTCTTCAGATTTCATCTGTGACTTTTGGAAGATCATTAAACTGCAACCTGTCTATTCATTTATAACATCAATCTTTATTCATTCATTTACTTAAAAATTATCTACTGCATACATTCTAAGTACAAAGCGAATAGCTTGCTGCTATGTCAGATACACTGACAAATTTAGACATGAGTCTCACTGAACTTATTGAGAGAGAGAATAAAATAACATATATATAAATAATGTGTTCTCAGGGTTATATAAAAACAAAAGAAAAGCTATTATAAACGGGGTTGAAAGCGACAAATGTCATAAAGAAGTTGGATGAAGTACAACATAAATTCAGAGGAAGGCAAGATTATTTAAAGCAGAGATAAATAGAAGGATTGTGATGAGTTGAAATTTTATCTGGGCATAAAAATGCAGATTGAATTTGAACATAAGGAGATATGGAAGGACCATATTCCAGAAAGGAGCAGGTGTCCACCAAGGAGCTCAGTTAGCCTAGAGCTTATGTGCAAAGAAACAAACAAAAAGAGCATAGCACTACCAGATTTGGATCAAATTGCAAGAAGTGCTGACGACCAGTGTTAGGAACCCAAGATTTATTCTGTGAACTTTACTTAGACATGGAAATTTTTTGAGGCAGGAAGAGATAGAAATTAATTATCATTTTAAGAAGATTAAATCTGATTTTTATATATTATTTCTGTCTTCCCTGAACATATAGAAGAATTCCTGGACATATAAAAGAATTCCCAGAACACTCTTACAAAGGCTGGGAGAAACATCTTACTTTTTTCATCAGCAACCTATGCGCTACTGTTTGCATTAACAGTAATAAAAGATTAAAACATAATGAGCTCTATCATAGTTTATTTGCCTTGATACTGAAACAATGTTTCTTAGAATAAATTGACTCGCTGAGAAGGAAAGGAATAGAGTATAAGTGACAATAGCTTTTTCCCAAGTAAATTAGATGTTAGTGTCAAAGAAAAATTAGTTTTAGGATTTGAAGTACTGTATCACATAAGAATAAACAATATTAGGTGAATGGGAAACCAAATGGCATAGAATCCATCTTAGAATGAGCACTGTTAAGTTATTCTCAGAGAGAAAATGTATATAATTATAAACAAGACCAATTCTCCAGAGTCATGTCAGTTGGATGGCCCGTTTGCGCTTACAGGTATAATTACATATAGAACAATGTATTTACACCTTCCTGCCCATGTCCCCTTAGGTCTAAATTCCTTCACGAAAGCATCAGAAATCTGAAAGATGGCTTGTCCAAATTTTGTGTGTGTGTGTGACTTCTCTATAAGATTATCTTTTCTCTAGAAGAATGCAAAGAGGTACTTCAGTGTGGGCATCGAGACTACTTATTTCCATACTCAGCCCTTTATAGCATATATGGTCCATCTTTCCTGCTTCAAATAGCATCTCACCACCATATGCATTTCCTGTGATCATTTCTACTCATCTTTGCCTTACTTTGTTTTGAGGTCTGGGCCATACCTTTAAAATATTTCAGTTTACCTTCGTGGTTTTGCATATGGTAAACATTGAAAAAAAAAAGAAAATATGTAAGTAAATAAAGAAATGGTCCATTTGGGAATAAAAGCAACCTGAGGGGGGAAAAAATGCTATTTTTCAACCCTTTGCCCAGACATAAGTATTTTGAAATCACACCATCTTCTCATTTTACATTGGGGAAAAAGAAAAACAAACCCACTTACAATCCTTCATGTGGTTAGAAATCTAAATACTGCCAAAGACACATTTCTCATTTCACACTTCAGAAATGATGCAAAAGTTCATTTTATCCCCCTAGGGCTTGAAATAATGGGTAGTCTTTGCATGTGCTCTGGTTAGAAAAGACTACAGATTACCCACTGTTCCTTTTAACTATACCCGTCCGGACACCACGTCATCACCACTAAAAGCTTCATTTTTTAACAGGAAGGGGAAAAAGAGAGAGAGAGAGAGGGCACATGCAACACACCTGTAAATGTGTTAACTGCTCAGTAAATGTTAATTATCCATTCAGGGTAGCAGTGGGCTGTTGCACATCCACCAAGTGCTTGGAATATGTTGTTTGAGGTTATCCACTTCTAAGCCCAGACTGATTTTACAAATTTCTCTTTCAAAGCATACTACGTGCAAGATCTTACACCAGCTCTTCAGAAGCAAGGTACAATATAAATCTGGCATATAAATAAGTAAATATTGCTCACAGGCAGGACTCCCGGTCATTTCTTTTTATCTCCTTCTGTTTTTATTTTTCAGGTTTACACATTAGCTGTGCTGATTTCCCCCTTTCACTCACTTCATTAGCATTGATGAATTCTAATTAGCTATTTTTTTTCCAAATACAAGAGACACAATTTTCTGAGTAGTACAATTACCAGTTTACTGAGGAAGTTTATAATAAGTGAATAACTGAGATAACTATTGGATGAACTGTTTTTACAGTTTTCTGTAACATGAAAAGTCAAGGAATTGTGTAAGAAGTATAATATGTACAGGCTTAGAAATCATTTACTTGCTTCAATGACCCTGGGCTGGTTCCCTCCATTTTCGAAGACTTCATGTTCTTGTCTATAAGATTGTGATAACAAACCCTAACACATGGGGATGTCTTGAGGATGTAATTAAATTTTTGTTACATAGTAGGACTTTTCAAGTGTGTTTTATTTTAACCTAATCTAAAGCAAACAGTCTAATGCAAATTAATCAGGTTCACGGTTACGGGAACCCAAATACACTTTCAATTCAGTTGATTTTTGTCAAACAAGTCCCATTATGAAGCCAACAGTGAATTCTATGTGGGTACAATAATAATTAGTATCTCTTAAAATTAATTTTCACTGAGCATTATAAATGAGCACAATTAGTATTAAGAGAAAACTACTGATATTCTGTGTTCACTCATTAAATGAAAGTGCATATTTAGGTCTCCTCTCCAGCTTAACTGCCAAGCATTTTCTCAGTCAGTGACTTGCTGCTATTGCCGCTAGATACAGAATACAGAGTCTGATATAACAACCAACAAATATTTATTTCATTTCTATGAAGGGGAAGGACATTATGCACAAGGTACAGCCCACGCAAGACTGTTGAAAATGACATGCCTTGACACGCCCTGATAAGGATTTTGGGAAAGAAAGTAGCTCAATTTTCATTATATGTTCTTTGATACATTTTGATTTTTAATGTATATTCCTGTATAATATTCAAAACAACTAAAAGAAGGAAGAAAACATCTGTCTTCAAAGATTTTAAACTGGAGTGAGAAAAGAATATGGCATACAAGGATATGATGCCCTGTGTTTGGTTTAATACTCTGTTGTCATCTTAAAAGTCAGTAATTTTTGGATAAGGGGTCCAACATTCCCATTTTGCATTGAGCCTGTGTCTTATATAGATGCACCTTTATACACATAAATGTGGATTTTAAGGGAGAATGTGGTAAGAACAAAATGAACAGTACTCACGGTTCCTGACAAAGAGAAAAGAAAGCCAAACCACTGTGTCTCACAAGCAGGCCAACGTAGGATAAAATGCATCATCTGTTAAAAGGAACAGGTTATGCAAAGTATCTTCTTACTACTGTAAACAGTCCAGTCTCTAATGTGTCTTAACTCATTTTCAAATAGACCAAACCCTCTCCTCCAACCAAAAGATGATTAGAATATTATGGTTATGACATTTTTCAACTTGGATGCACTAACATTTCGAAGTAGCATCTGTTCACTCAGATAGAATAAGTTCCTAAGTGCAAACTAATACCTATTAGTAATCAAAAAAGTGTAGACATTTGTTAATTTAGTGAAAGTTAATGTCTCTCTCCTTTAAATTTAAATGTTCTATCCTTCTACTACATTGCTGCTATTGCCCTTTAGAAGGACCCCTTTGGGGACTTATCATGTCTATAATTCATGCAACAGGAGCAACTTGTTGTCAAACCACTGACAAGATCCTGTCAGATGGGTCACTTTGTGACACATCTGAACTTAATTGGTACGAATTGTCAAAATCTTGGAGATGCTTCTGAATGCAAGAGTTTATTGAACCAAACCATCAAATTAAGTTGCATCAAGAAAAGATGCACCAGAAAACCTAACTTTTTGAAAATTGTTATAGACCAAAGGACTCCTGTTAAAAAATGGAGAGACAGTTCAGCACCAATGCCCCCTTTTCCAAATTCTATGCATATTGACATGAGCATGTGGACATGATGCGTGGTGCCTAGCTTTTCTTAAGGAGAGAGACTGAGGTTTAAGCCAAGTGACTAAGGAAGCCAAGCGATGGCAGCTGACTGTTTCAGCACACAGACATGCAGAGATGCCACAGTGGCAAATGGAGCTGAAAGGCATGAGAAAAGTGGGACAGGAAAAGCACTGGGCAAGACATAGGATGATTGATGGCATGCCTCTTTTGCTGGGTGCCATCTGGTGAAGAATACAAGGAGATAAGTGAATAGTGTGTAATTCTGAAATAGCTTGCTACTTTTATGAAATCAATCAGTATAATAGAACTTAAAATGTACATGTCTACTTGCCCTCACAGATTCCAGTCCTTTCCTTCTCCTGTCAAAAATATTTTTGGTAAGTAAAAAGAGGGTGTTTGTCATATGTGTTTTAATATGATAATTTTTAAAGTTTATATTTTCTTTTCCTTCCCTTGTCAAAGAAAAGGAAAAAAATTCTATTGCATAGATTCTATTCCAAAAGTCACTTGAGAAAAGATTTGCAGAACAAGGCCCTTCCTATTTTGTTGCTGATTATTTCATTCACTGACATTCCCTAGTGTTCAAAACCATAACTTTAATTTAGAGTGGAAAATGAATAGTCAACATACACTACCACCATGCATTTTAGATATAAGTCTTGTGAAAACCCCGTTGTTCCTGTCGTTGATGGGTCCTTAATCTGAGTAAGTTTTCTTAATAAACTTAAGAAACTTATTTTTTATTTTATTAAAACTTACTTTATGTTTATTAAAACTTACTTTAATTTCCAACTCCTGCTACACATCTCACCCTCACAGAGAAAAGAAAGAATTTTATGTCTATGCCCAAATCCACTGTTTAAAAGTCCTAAAGTCATTTGAAACATTAAACTAACATGAGGCTATTTTTTTCAGTGAAATGTCACCAAGGCTTTTTATACAATGACTACACTGGAAAAGTCTCATCTAGTGATGGTGAGGTCCAGCATATAGTTCACAAGAAAATATGCATCATTATTGATGAAGGGAAAGTTGTGTCTATATTTCCATAAGGAATTTGCATAAATCTCCACAGCAATAGGACTTTAAAATATTCTATGAATTTTGTCTTGCAAGTCAAGCTCCTACAATGAATTTAAAATAAGGTGAGTTAGGTCTGTGTTATAAAATGAACATTTAGTTATTTTCAATTGCATGGATTAGAAATGGGATAGGGAGAGGACTTATTCTATTCTTTTACCCATTTCTGGAGTCTGTGTACACTGATTTCAAATATTATTATGGATCAATATCATCTTTAAGCCAGTATTTTAGTAATATATGTGTAAAGATGAGATCAGTTCTATCAAAAGAAAATTAAAATTTATTACATTTAATGCAACAATTTATAGGGATTATAGCTCCTTATTAAAAAGCAAAATTCCATTAACTAGGTAATTATTACAAAGAAAAAAAATTACCCTAATACCTTTAATGAAATTTTAAAGGTATTGCTTTGGGGCTTAAAATAACCAGACAGTATCTTCTATGAATCTGGTTTTAGAAAAAAATCTAGGTCCCTTTTTGTATCCTACTCCCAGAGTTTCACCAATGAAATGGAGGCTCTCCAGGATCAATCCTAAAGCTCTTACAATAATACAGAAGGAAAAATGAAACCATCAAAAATAAGAATCTGGTAAAAAGATAAAAATTTAACCAGAGACCACTAATCTAAAAAGCCAGAAGATATTTTTCTAAAGACTCAGGGATTAGAGCCAGAAATATAGTTCTTTTCTTTTATAGTTTTTTTCTTTTTTTTAGATTTATTTATTTATTTTAGAAGGAGAGACAAGAGAACATGCACGGGCACACACATTCACAGGGGAAGGGACAGGGAAAGAGGGAGAGAATCCTCAAGTAGACTCTTGACTGAACTCAGAACCTGATCCCATGACCCCGAGATCTGAGTTGAAATCAAGAGTCCAAAGTTTAACTGACAGAGCCACGCAGGCACCCCTAGAGAGACTTATTAAATTTTATATGTGAATAGAAACTCAGTTCCAAGCTTGCTCCTTCCCCTTCTAATATTAACAAGATCCTTCCAGAACATACTCTTGGTTTGATTTACTCCACCATGTTGGGCTGTGTTGAAATAATTTTTATCAAGACAATTAATAATATATTAATCCAGACCTATCCAGTAATTTATGAAATATTTGGTATTTCCTGAGATCTTACTAGGTTCTCTTCTAGGTAGTGTGTCAGTATCTGGGCTTAAACAGATAAAAGATAAGTCCATATGTACCATTAGAAAGAATTAACAACAAAGAAAATAAAAAAATAAAATTCCATTCCAAAAACATGAAAAGCATTTTCCTGATCCCTCCCCTACTGGCTTCATTACTACTACTATAAATAGACATGTGATAGATATGTAAATAAAAGTTATTATGTGACAGGTGGAATGACAGCATCACATAGAAAACAAACAAATATGAGATGGATTCTGGTCATAAGCATGTGTTTGTGATTTCACAGTAGGAGTGATGCTTTAATGATTCTAGTCATGTATCCCAAGCTGCTCCTATGTCTGTTTTTTGCTTTAACAAAAGAAATATGCTACTTCAAGTTGTGGGCCATGGATAATAGTGATGAACTGAAGAAAGCAGATGGAAAGAGGAAGAAATAAGAAGACCAAGGAGAGAGAAAATACAACTTTTTTACCAAAATTCAGAGCTTTATTTCTCCTGAGTACAGTGGAGGAAGAGCATAAAGTATGGACAAAATTGCCCAGAAATTGTTAAGGAACTAATAATGAATACATCTGTTAGGAACAGACAACAGCCTGGCATGACAAACTTGGAAAAACAGGAGGGTTTTCTTTCTTTCTATCATTTTGTTCCTTCTTTGGGGCTTGTGATGTGTGCATGTGTGCATATATATATACATATTATTAATCAAACTTTTCTCCTCAATCTAATTTTAAGAATATATGTAGGTAAGAAGCATGGACCAGGATCAGACCATTTTCAGGTGCTCTGGGCAGTGCCCCACCATGATTGTGATTTTGTGCTATCCAGCACACAGGCTGACATCAAAGAACAAGAAGGTTATAAGTAGCATAAGAACAGACATCATGATGCACAAGAGTCAGAAGAGAATGACTGATGAGAAGACAGATAAGAAAAAAGTTTAACATTTACCAAAATGAGGTTAAATTATACTAATAAAAATGGAAACGCACATGAATATAGTTAGATCTAAGCCACTTCCCAGAACATCTCACAGAACATCTTCTGTGTGATAGGAACTCAGTAAATATGGATTGACCATGTGGGCCTCAATATTGATTGTATATAGCCCATTAGGCTGACCATACTCTCCACCCAATTCCTATGGAACATGGAACCCTCAAGCCTTAATGCCAGCCACAGAGAAAGTGAAGGAAAAGAGCAAGTGGACAGATTTTGTCTTTTTAATTAACCAATTCCATCTTTTGATTAAAGTGTTAGAATAGTCATGAGACCTCATCATTACATTGGGGATCATGGGAGTCATGTTTCCCAGAGCTGGAGAAGAGAGTAACAAACACGGAAAGGAGAAAGGTAGAATAAAAAAATCCTTGAAGTTGAATCAATATTGAGAATACCTGTGTGAACTCATTTTTTAACAGATTTATCTATAAATATACATGTAGAGTTGATACAGGCAAACACGTGGATATGGTTACACAGACTCCTATTTTCCAGCTTTGCCTGCAGACTGCCCCAGCAGCGATAATACTCCAGCATGGATGAACACAATTATCACCTATAGATCAGTTTCTAAATGTAGTTCTCCAATAAAAGAAGCCAAAGTTCTTGGAGAAATGGCTGATTCCAGATCTAGGTTAAGAGAAGTGTAAGCTATCCCTAGAATATTTTTTTTGTGCTAAAAGAAAGGTCATGATTAAAGAATAAGAGGAATCATCATGATATAATATCAAAGGACGCAGGGTTCAATTTAAGGTTCTTTCTGCTGCCAAATCTGAGACAACGGGTACATCTAAATAAATAGTGAACATAACACATCATAACCCATTGGATCCTGAATTTCTGAAAGATGCAAATGAGAAAACTGAATAAATTTAAATGGGGTCTAGTATTAGACTAAATGATAGTATGATATCAATGGTAATTCCCTAATTTTGATAATCCTTTGTAGTTATGAAGACACTGTCCTTGCTTTAAGAAAAAGTACACTACTCTAGAATGGTCAAGAAAAAATGATACACATAATTACATACAGAAAATGATAAGGCCAATGTGACATAATGTTAACAATCTGATAAAAGACATTGCCTATAAAAAGGTTTGCCTTATTCTTGCTACTTGCTACTTTTTCTGTGAATTTGAAGTCATCTCAAAATAAAAGTTTAACAAAGAAAATAAACAAGAATACAATATAGGTCTGGTGCTCATATAAAAGTATTTAGTCAGTTTTCTTGTGATTGGTTTGTTAGCAGGTTGCAATTTACATACAGCTATATCTCTTCCAATACTGTATTTCAGCATTAATTTACAAGGTAAGCTTAGGAAAGTTTGTGAAAGCCTGTCGTTGAAACCAAGCAGAATATTTTAATCTGACTTTAACGGAATGAAAAGTAAAAGTTGCTATTTTACTTTGAGGTATCTTCATGACATTGAATAAGCCTGATGACTCACTGGTAAACATTAAAAAAAAAAAGTCAATAACTCCTGATTCCTCATTAATAATGTATAGTGTTAAAAAGATAGAGGGCAGGGGTACCTGAGTGGCTCAGTGGGTTAAGCCTCTGCCTTCTGCTTAGGTCAGGATTTCAGGGTCCTGGGATTGAGTCTGCATAGGGCTCTCTTCTCAGTAGGGAGCCTGCTTCCCTTCCCCCTCTGCCTGCCTCTCTACCTACTTGTGATCTCTCTCTCTCTCTCTGTCAAATAAATAAATAAAATCTTAAAAAAAAAAAAAGATAGAGGGCAGATATACAAAATGGGGGGTGCCTCCAGTATATTGAATTACTGTTCAGAGTTCAAAGATGTTTTGAATGATGCTAAGAAACTAACAAACCCTAAGGTCAAAACTGAAGAAGAATCCTCTTTGAAATGTAAGAGATGAAAGATTTTTTTTCGAGAAGTCAGATCATTAGACACTGATTCCTATGCCATGTACTGCCTTTATCTCTATCTATAGTATGTCATAATAATAATAATTCATAGGCTGTCCCTGAGTTATTGAGGAATACTCTATCACATCTACATATTTACTTCACAGGCAGATAGATGCATATGGGTTATATAATTCAAACAATATCTATGAAGTACTTTAAATTTAAATATCCCAGAAATATCATAGTATCATTTATTATGTTTAAAACAATACAATAGACTGCAAATAAAATATAGTTATTAATTTTACATATTTATTATGTAACATGAGACATGGTCCAAGTCTTACAACTTAGATTTAGAATTTAAGTAATTTAAAAAAAGTAGAATGTAAGTAATAAAGCAATGTAAAAATAAATACCCATTTGCAA
This sequence comes from Meles meles, assembly GCF_922984935.1. Lineage (NCBI taxonomy): Eukaryota > Metazoa > Chordata > Mammalia > Carnivora > Mustelidae > Meles > Meles meles. Next base: position 149,470,216 of record NC_060066.1, on the reverse strand, counting down.
AGGATGATACATGTGCTAAAAAGTGGGTAGCATGTATATTTCTGAAACTGAATTTTGAGATTCTCATTTTGTGAATTTTTAAAAATATTTTTTCCTATTTTCAACAATGTTAAGGTTCATTATGTGATCGGATAATAGGTGTTGTACCTACATATGTAAATACATAATATTCTAATGACCAAATATCCTTGGCTACCCAGAAAAATCTTTTGGCTAGAAGTCTTATTCCCTGAGATTTCTAAAACATTAAGGCTTTATTGTGTGGAACATTATTGATTATTGAAATAGAATACTGCACACTGAAACGGCATGCTATTTAATCCATAGGATTAAAACTGAAAGAATAATCAATTTAGCCAAAATCTTTGATAGAGATGAACCCTATAAAGGTGTATACCAATATTATCAGTAGTTACCCTAGTCTTCAGCGGCTAGAGTTCCAGCATGGTTTTCCAAAATTCCCACTGGAAAAAAATGTGGAACATCAACGATTTTTTTTTCTTTACTGTTGATCATATAGACCTTAGGAACAACAGCATAAACCACTTTATTTATCAATATAAAAAGTGACTTCAGAGGCAACAGGGTAGCTCAGTCAGTTAAGCATCAGCCTTCTTTTTTTTTTTTTTTTAAGGTTTTATTTATTCAACTCAGAGAGAAAGAGCACACGCACAAGAGAGCCTGAAGGAGAAGCAGGCTCCCTGTTGAGCAGCGAGCCCAGTGTAGGGCTTGATCTCAGGACACTGGGATTATGACCTGAGCAAAAGGCAGGCACTTACCCCACTGAGCCACCTAGGTGCCCAAGCATCTGCCTTGAGCCCGGGTCATGATCCCAGGGTCCGGGAATCCAGCCCTCCTCCCAGCTAATGCTCTCTCTCTCTTTCTCTCCATCTCAAATAAATAAAATCTTTTAAAAATAAATAGGTAAATAACAATAAAAAGTGACTTCATACAAGAAATTAGATGCTCACAAATATTTCTGAAAAGTTGCAATTGTGTGCTCCACCATGAGCCTCCAAGTTACATAAGTCTTGGCACCATCCACAGAAATGGCCCATCAGGGATACCACCTCTGCCAGTATCAGAAAGAATTGAGAGAGCTCTTTTATAGCTATAATTAAGGAATTAGAGAGCTATCACTATTATCGCGGCAACTGCCTCTTGACACCCACAATTAGTAACTTGACCCTGTAACGCTGTTACAGAAATGCCCAGTGCCTCAATGAACATGCATTGCAGCAACAGCCAATGGAGAGAGAAAAGCCTCATTAATTTTCATGTTCAGAATCAACGGTAAGTGCATCTATATGAAGGGAATTAATCTGGATATTGAAACTAGGTGTAAAGGATTCTGGGATATTGTAGTTTCAATTTCTTAACATGCGCCATAAGGGAAGGCACATTAAAAAGGTGGGTCATTGAATTCTATGTTCTGTATTATGATACCTACTTCATTCTTCTAGTCATACTTTCAGTAAGATACCTCAAAATCCTTCATATAAAGTTAAGTGGGTCACTCTATAAATTGGCTATCACCTAGCAACTTGTTTCTTCCCTTCAGTTTTTCTGCTACTGTTTCTCTATTTGCAATCTTTCTTCTATCCCAAATGAGTTATTCTAATTTTGTTCCTCATCTTCTATTCAGGTCTCTTTGAATATCAAAATATTGTCCTACAAAAGTCAGTTTCTGCCACTCTATACCCATTTCTCAGTCTTTCTGATCTTCAGGAGCTGGCTCCCAAATTAATTCCTTTCAGGATACTATTCTGAAAAGGAAGGGGAAGGGGAAGAAGAAGAAGAGGAAGAAGAAGAAGGAAGAAGAGAAGGAGGGGGAGAGAAGGGGGGAGAGGAGGACAATGAGTATAGAGCTGCCTCCTCTTCATTTCTAGTTTGCTCTTAGTTTGCTTTCCAAGTCTTTTATTCCCTACTAGATTTTGAGGGCTTTAGAGGATTAACTGTGCTTGATGTTTGTATCAACTCTCTCCATATCAACTAGCATACTGCTTTGTACATGGTAGATACTCAATAATTACTGGTTTTGTTATTGAAATGATCTATATGGTTATCGTATAAAAGGATCTAAGTAAAATGTTATATTGTATTTTGAAAAATTATAATTAAAATTATTTTCCCAGTACTTAGTAAAGCATATGGAGATCAAAGTTAAATTTTCAAGGGAATTGAGATTTTTATTTAGAATCTGGATTAATTCTGCTGTCAGTGTAAAATAATAGCTAAAACCCTCTCGTTCTGGAAATACACTTTGATGGCAGCATGCATATAGCACATTTGACAGCATAAAGTATAAAAACAAAATTCAGCTAAATCTAACCAAAATCTAGATCTAAATCTAGATCTAACTGGCTTTATTAAGCCATTCAAGAATGGGGCAATATCCCATCTAGCAAGTAGACTGGAGTTCCAAGGAGTTGTACAAAACAGAAAGATATTACTGGAAAGGGTGAGTGGAGGAGATTATTAGCAAAACAAAAGAAAGGATTGTTTCAGGCAAGGTAACTTTCCCTTAGGGGTAAAAGGGCAGGGAGTTTATGCAAATTATCTCTTCTGAAAAGGGCAATGTGACAGATTAACTCACTGGGCTGATGGAAATCTGACTGACTGGTAAGAATCCAGTCCTGGAGGCTCCTGAGTAGCTCAGTGGGTTAAAACCTCTGCCTCCGGCTCAGGTCATGATCCCAGAGTCCTGGCATCTAGCCCTGCATTGGGGGGGGGTCTCTGCTCAGTGGGGAGCCTGCTTCCCTTCCTCTCTCTCTGCCTGCCTCTCTGCCTACTTGTGATCTCTGTCTGTCAAATAAATAAATAAATAAATAAATAAATAAATAAATAAATAAAATCTTTAAAAAAAAAAAAAGAATCTAGTTCTGGAGGAGGTTGAAACTATAGTTAGGTATTAAGCCCAGGTTTGGTTACTTGGCCTGATAAAAAAGTGATTCCATTTCGAGCCTGTGGTTTCTTTTTTTTTTTTAATTGTTCGTACATTCCTTTTTAATTAAAGGCAAAGTAAGTTCATTCTTAAAAGGTAAAGAGGTGACATCTTAATAATATGTGTAGTAAAGGGGATATGATAACCACACATGTGCCTAATACATGTGAGGCTTTACGAATATATGATTTTTATGGACACAAAAAACATTTGTTTGAAACAGTATAAGGACTCTTCTATTAAGAAGTAAGGCCCATCATTAAGCAAAATAAAGAATGGATGAATACAAAGAATTTTAGAAATATTCTCAAAATGCAAATCTACTTGGATAATTTAAGGGTCTCCATAGTCTCATCCCTTAGGACATTAAGAACTGAATTGAAGAAAAGATTATTTATTATCTTATTAGTTTAAAAAAAAGTGTCATTTAAAGGAATAAGTCCAGATGACCCTAATTAGGTCCATATAATTTCCATGATGCCTCCATTTTATTTCCAGATGTTTCAATTTTCAACTGAATTATTTCTGGCAAATGAACTGTGAGTCTACTGGTGTTATTTACTTATTTATTAATTTAATCATTAATATATCTATTCATTTATTTTACTTTCAGTTGACTGATGAGTTTTGACAATAATTTTTGGCAAGCTATGACAACTTACGACACACACATTTGTAAATATATATCACTAGATGCGATTGCAGGTCTAATGTTGGAATTGAGCAAGAAACTGGTGCATTTCCTTGAGCCAGCTAAAGCTAAGATGGCAGGCTTTATTTCAATTTAAATAAAACTTGAAGGTATTGCTGCAGAAAGCTGGCTCAAGCTGTCTGGCATTCTGCCTGGAAGAGAATCTTTGATAGTGTTCTTCTTTAGACTATATTAGCTTCACCAGTTTTTCTTAGTTAACATTAAAAATTTAATTCTCCAAACAGTATAATTCATCAGATTTTGCAATTGTTTCATCCGCCTCCTCTTTTCTACATTTTATAAAGCATTTCATTCAAATCAGATCCTTGAATTCACAAAATGAATAATCTACATTTTGCTGACAGTATTCCTTTCTGAATTCAATATGATATTGTCATTCAGAACTTAGAAGCCCCATTTAATTATATGCTACTGCAGAACTCTGAGCTCAGAGTAGTAAATATTCCTGAAACCTAAAGGGGACATTTTAAAAATGTGTTTCTTGACTTTATTTTCACGTAAATTTTCAGAGGCTGGGGATTATCAGTCAAAGTGAAAGGTGCATTAAGAAGCATTTGTAGGTTTTGATGTGCTTATGATAAAAGCAGTCTGCTTTTCATCTGCTTTATAGGAACAAGTACTCCCTCTACAAAATGGCCCGGAACATGTAAAGGAAAAAAATCATAATCTCAAATGGACTAGGTTTTCACTTCTTTCATGTTTTGGGCTTTTGGATTTTCATGTCCTGATATCTGAGCACAGGAATTTCCCCATGCCCCATGGGTGTAAATTTCCTCAGAGCTGCTGAGCCTCGCCATACATGCATTCCACCATTCCATCTCCTAGTATCTTCACGGGAGATCACTAACAGATATTAACACAATCCGAAAGCAAAATCATTGAGTTTATTTTTCTGTGAGTATCTATTGGTAATTTCAGGAGGCCTGGAAGTTTATCAAACAAATTTCTTGGTCATTCAGAACCATTTCACTCCTCAATTCCCTTTGACCTATTTTTGGGATAACTCTGTTGCCCCTTTTATCAGTCCGCTAGGGATAAGAACCACCAGAGTTCAGATTTTTCATATTTGCTATGTATTTGGGGGTCTCGTCCAGTTTTGAAAGAAAAACCTTAACATGAAAAATTAAAATGACCTCTTGATATGTCAAGTTTTATCTTGTAACTTTTGTTTCTGCTCTGAGAGTTTGGTTATGTCACCTGAACAATTGCTAACTATTTATAGTGAAGTTGATTTCCTTTTTGATATTACATTAATTAAATCCCCTTGCCTCATTCAACTACTAGACCTCTTTTCAATATTTTTAAAAATTATGCAGCAAAGGTTTAGTGACCATTTAGTATGTGCAGGCTATTACGCTTTGGTGCTGCGATGGATGCACTCTTAATTACCACAAATTTTTTTTCCCATGTGAACTTGTAGAAATGTGAGAGAAGGCAAGAATTTCATGTGTTGCTTTACAATTTTGTTTGGCTGTGGTTGTAGTTTTCCTAGTCGTGAGAGACCACTCAGCTCCTTAATCTGAATGGTCAAGGTTACAAATAATACTCTTTGCAACAACAATAATAAAAAAAGTATTTCTTACAGGAAAAATGTATTAGAAATTTCAAGCTAAATGTAGAACTTTCTTGCTAGGTTGTAAATATGGATAACATATACAACATACAAGATATGTAACATATAAATACGGATAACATGTAATCATTTGGCATCAGCAAATAAGGATTTGTTATAATTTATAGCTTAATCATTGAATGAAACCAAACACTGGCAACTGAATGAAAATAAAGGAAGATACCAAGATTCTATCCGATAGTCTTTTCATCTTCTTTTTAATAAGCCTCACAAGATTACCTTATCAATGTTTTTAAATGGTATATATCATAGATCAATTCCCTCAAAAGCATTACCAGAGCAAAAGATTTCAGTACAGGTAATTTATTTGGGAGCATGGCAAGGGTTTAAGGAGGTGAGAAAAACTTTAACTCTGCAAAAGATACCATAAAGAAAATAAAAGAAACTGACAGCATGACAGAAAATATTTACAAACCATATATATTTCATAAGGGACTTTTACCCAAACAAGGCCAACACACTTACAACTTAACAATAAGAACAGTGCCCCAATTTAAAAATGGATAAAAGAATTTGAATAGACATTGCTCCAAAGATATACCAATTACCAATAAACTCATGACAAGACTTTCAACATTATTAGTCATTAGGGAAACACAAATCAAAACCACTTTATAAGCACTGGGATTGCTACAATCATTGAGACAGAACATAACAAATGTTGACAAGAATGTGGAGAATTTGATACTCTCATGTGTTGCTGAGGGAAATGCAAAAAAGTGCAACCACTTTAGAAAACAGCTGGGCCATCCTCAACCTGTTAAACATAAACCTACTGCATGATGCGGCAATTCCACCCTGAGGTATATACACGGAAGAGCAATGGCAACATGAATCCACACAAAAACTTGGACACAAATGTTCAAAGAAGCATTATTCACAAAAGCTAAAAAGTGGAAATGACTCAAGAGTCCATCAACTACTGAATGGATAAATGAAATGTGTTAGGTATATCTCTATAATTATGACTTGGAAGTAACAAAAATGAAATTCGGACACATGTTGCAAAACAATTGGAACTTGAAACATGCTACATCAAAGAAACCAGTCACAAAAACATCACATACTGCATCCTTCCATTTTCATGAAATATTAGAAATCAACAGAAACAGAAATTCGATCAGTTTGCCTAGGGCTGGGGGAGTAGGGAGAGTGGGAAGTGATGGGATTTTGTGCCAACAAAAAATGCTCCAGAATTAGATTGTTTTGATGGCTGCTCTACTTTGTAGACATATTATTAAAATAGTAAACAGGCAAATGAAAATGACTAAATCATATACTTTAATCAGATGAACAGTACTGTATATACACCATATCTCAATAATGGTTTTGGTTTTGGTTTTAAGTAATTGTGAGTAAATAACAGCAATCAGTACCCTCAATTTTAGTTAAGCTTAAAATAAAACATTAGGTATTAATTAAAAAAAAAAAAAAACTTGTTCCTAGCAGTTTGTGATTAAACATTGTTTATAGTAGTCTCCTACTATAAAGTTTAAAACATTAAAACATTAAGTACATTTCTAACTATCTATAAACAATTTCATGGAAATGCCCCACCGTATCTAACTGGATCCTTTAGTAAACTATCCGATACATCTGCATTAATGGAGATCCCTGTGCAATCCAGAGAACTGTCAAAGAGAGTGGTTTGCTGAGTTCACTATTATTTTCTAAGAGAAATAAGGAGATGACCAGTAGCAAACTAAAGTAGGATCACACATTATCATAATCTGCCCTCAACATATAGAAAGGTAGGGAGACATCAAGAGCTGCACTGTTTCTTGCTTTGTCAATACATTCCCAAGGTGTCTTTATCCAGGATTTTCATATAGTAGAAGCTTAAATAACCAGGTTAACCATATAGCTTACTACATGGCTGTGCTTCTTGACCAAAGAATATAAGTAAGCCTATAATGTAATATATCATAAGAAGTCTATAATATACCATAAAAAATGAAATCTAAAACTCTGGTAAATCTAACATTCTATCAGTGTCTTAAAAATCACTCTCCTTCAGGCAAAGATCAGTAATTTGGTCTCCTTCTAAAACTGACAGCTAAGGCTTTAGGACACAAAGGGATGGGTACTAGCTGAAATGCAAGTCTGCCTAATACATCTCTAATCTGAAGCCAAGTGCCTAAACTCTGAATTCAGGTCCCAGTTGCTGTCACAAAGGAGTGAATGGAGCTCCCAGCCCCAGCCCTTTTTTAAAGCTACATATGCCTGTGAAGCCAAGTTCCTAAAAGTACATCATGGACAACAGTAGAAGAAAAACTACAAGTCTAACTTCCCTAGAAATTTCTCTTTCTCTCTCTTTCTTTTTTTTTTTTTTTTTTTTCAGGGGCTCTCATCACAATCTTATCCAATAATAAATGCAAATGAGCTGATGAAAAACACCATTTGCAAGCTTGGAGTTTCCTTTTTGGAACTTAAAAATTTTGAAAAAGTGGTCTCTGCATAAAAGAAAATTCATTTTTTTATTTTTTTTCTTTTGATGCTCTGCAACTAGTAAGCAAAATTACTTACATAATTAAATCAAATACTTGCATTAACATCAAAAAGTAACCTCATATATGCAATGAGTAATTTTAAAAAATTCTAATTACAGAGTGGAATTTAATTGGTTCTCTGTAATAACAAACATATAGCTTCTTCAAGTAGTCACTTTGCTTCATTTCACTAAAAAACACCATGTGCAATAGAAAAATTGATTCCAATCTGGAAATATCTTGCAATATTATGTCCGACAACATATATAAGGCAATGCTTCTTAACCAATATAATAGGATGACAGAAAAGAAATTATACAGGGAACAGGCTATTCATGTATTAATTTATTTATTTATATCTGCTTTATTCCCTATAAAGGGTTTGTGCCTACGCAGAAAGAGCTTGTGTGTGGGCAAGGAAGGTTGATGAAGTACACATTTTAAATTTAGAAAGAAAACAGAGATATAATAAAGATAAAATGTTTAGGGCAGGTTGGCTGCTGAACAGATTTTATTTTCACTGGAAACTTACGCAAATATTATCTATGCCACGAGGTAAATAATCATCAAGCATCCATTAGACAAATCAGGTGTCAGGGAAAGCTTTCAGTGATACGTTGGCAATCCTAGAAATCATTTTTTCATCAGGTTTGGTAGAAATAGATCCTGTCAGCACTTACCTTTCAGCTCTATAACTGAAATAGTGTTCTTCTGGAAAGAAACTTCAATTGGCCATGTTGCTTTAAATATAATAGTGACAAGACTTTTCTTTCTTAAAGTGCAATCTCTTGACCTTGAATTTGGCAAACTTGCATTAACTTCCAGCTATGCTACAAAGTGCCTGAATAATCTTGAATAGTTTTCTGATGTCTCAACTCCTTAGTGTTCTCTCCTTAAAATGGTGACAATATCTGTTCCATTTGGAACAAGTATACTAGTATGAATACCAAAAATAAATAAATAAATAAGTGTAACTATACAAACTATTGATGTAGGTTATGAGAATAATATACATTTATACAACCATTGACTTTCTGTAAATTGATTTCATGTGTACCCTCAAAGTAACTACAGGAGCTCTAAAGTTGAGACTGATAGTTTAGAAGACTTCTTGTAGCCCATATGGCCTATGAGAACAATAGAGAGGACGCTTATTTGGCAGTACTGTAATAATAAATTATCATTTGTATCACTTTAGATTCTGTAATGGGTTTTGTATACATGTTATGTTGTTTAATTATCTGAGAAAACTTTTTAATATCTCCATTTGTAGGTAATGATAATTGTTGCCATGTCTTAAGTACTTACAACAAGGCATTCTAAACATGGTGCCTACGCAGGTCTTAACTATTTTCATTAGATAAGAATCCAGTGGAGTAGGTACTATAATTCCTCCTATTTACAGATGAGGAACCGAAGTAAAGACATACTAACTAACTTGATTAAAGTCATCCATTTGATGAACAGCCAATACTAAAGCCCAGGCTCATACTCAAGTATTACATGCTTCTCAACAGATGAAGCTAAGACTCAAGCAGCAACAACTCATACGGGCTGCTTAGTCAGTATCAAAGGTCTCTAATCTTCACTTTGGATTATTTTGCTTTTCATGAAAGTAAAGTGCATATGTGTATCTAATGTTGTCATTAAGATGAAAATTAATGGAGTGGTGAAATGCCTACAGAGATATAATTAGAATAAAAATGAAATATAGTATTTACATTTGCAGAAAGTATATATCTTTACTTTTTCAAATATGACATGAGAGTATATCTTCTCTCTAATGCAATATTAAAATATAATGTAAAATATCTAAAAATCATTATCTTCCAGAAAATGTAATGTTTCGTGTTTAGTTTATGCCCCTTGACTGTTTTCTACATCAACTTTTTTTTTTTTTTTTAAACCAGAAAATCATGCTGTTTTTCTTGCTTTTAGCTACTGGTTTAGCAGCAGGTGCTTCTGTGTAATATAACTGTATTTAATGTTTAATATTTCCCAAAAAGTGTAAATCTTTAACAAAAGATGATATTCTTATCAAATTCTTTAATATTCTTACATTAAAGCAGTTGTTTTAAATGTTCAACAAGTACCTGATCCAAAATGCATACAAATATGAGAATATGGTGATATTCATTTAAAAATAAATACATATAGGCACTCTCGTTGGAAGCAATTTTAGTATATCACTTGAAGAATGAGCCACTTAAAATTCTGTTTTACCAAGTTCGTTGATTTAATCCTGTTTTATATTCAGATAAACTAGCTCTTATTTATTGCCTGCATACTAGCTCTTCCACAAGCGAATATAATTCACTTTTTTGACTTTCCCCTTGCTTGGTTAGTCCACAGTTATTGAAGAGTCAGGAATGGAAACAGGCCAATCTAAATAAAGACAATATAGACTGAACTAAAATTTTAAAATTATTTCACGATGCAATGTGCAAAAAAAGTCTGCTGAGATGATATTTGTTTTCTTCTCAGAGGTGCTATTCCTGTTGCACAAAGTCTAACTCTGCTCGTGCCATTTTCCTCGAGTGGAATAGGTGACTAAGAGGTCAGATGTCACTTTACCTATGAAGATGTCATTGACTTACAGAATAAAGGCAACAAGACAGGCAGTATTATTTTCCAGAAAGGTGTAGGGCATAGCTTATTAAACTCAAGTTTAGGTTAAAGTGCCAGAAAAATGCAGTAATCCCAACCAAATCATTGGAGGATACTCTCATGGTCATAAGGGGTTTCTTTCAGTAGATCCTATAAATCATATATGGAAAGTGTGGTCTTCAAAGTTGTTGAAGCTAAAAAACAAATGAATCTCTTTTCTGGCTCATTTTCTAGAAATAGGAGTGAAAAAAAAAGTATTGGCTGTTTCTGCTGAAAAGATTGAGAAGATAGGAAAAGCAACTGAAGCACAGAAGCTACTTTCTGTCATTTTTTAATAGACACCACAGTTCTTTGTTCACCTCTATCAAGCCCTCCCTCTACTTTCTTCATGATTAATATCACTGTAAGAGGTGTAAAGTGCAGACCAGCATCAATCTTGTTATGACTGGTTTTGGAGAGACATAGATACAAACAAGTTCGATGAAGTTATGAAAAGACCTCAGTTTGTTAAACCAAAGCCAGGTATCTTCTATCCTGGAGAGGAATTACAACCCAAATCTTATCTTCTACAAGGAAGGATTCATGAGTCTCGAAAGCAAAACAATTCTTTCAAACCAGTGAGGCATGAAGGTTGGAGAGATTATTGGTATCCATACTAGACCTGACCCTATTTCCAGAGTGGGTTGACAGAGATAGAACATCCAGGAGCTGGAAAAGATAGATTGCAAACCCAAGTGCAAAAAGTGGTCTGCCTAAAATTTCTGTAAAGACAGTGGTGACTATAAAGTAACAGAGTGTCTCTATGGCCAGGCCACTATTGACAATGCACTGTGCATCACAGGTAAGTTGTTCTTCACCTTCTTGGTCAGATCAAACTTTACTTGTAGTTCAAAATTCTTGTTTAGATTTTGCAGTGAGTTGAATAGTGTCCTTCTAGAATCCATGTCTACCAGGTCAGAATTTGGCCTTACTTGGTAATAGGGTGTTTGCAGATTTAATCAGTTAAGATGAGGTCATAATAGATTTGGCAGGTGTGGGGTCCGGAGGCTAAATCCAATGACTAATCTCCTTACAAGAAGAAGAAAGAACAGATGGAGATACACCTAAGGAAGAAAGACATGTGACGGTAGAAACAGAGATTGTAATGATGCAGGTACAAGCCAAGAAATGTCAAGGATTGTTGGAAGGCAACCAAAAGTAGAAAGTTACAAGGAAGGATTCTTCTGTAAAGCCTGCAAAGGGAGCATGACCCAACCTTGATTTTGGATTTTTGGCCTCCAGAAACCAGAGAATACTGTTGTTTTAAGTCACCTATTTTATAGTAATTTGTTACAGCAGCCCTAGGAAACTAATACAGATGTCATGTCAAATCCTCAAAAAAGTCTTCTCTGACTCCTCTGTGCTTTGTCTCACTACTCCAGCTAAGCTAGAAGTTTCCATGTTACATTGAACTCTTTTTTCTATCACATTTTAAAGGAAGTTCCTCATTTATTTGACATTGTTTTTCATAAAACAGTAAGATATTTAAGGTCAAGGATTTTACTTATCTTTACAAACCCAGAACTTAGGCTGGGGACAGAAAGCTAAGTAAACAGTTAGAGAATGAATGGCTGATTTTTTTTTATTATAATTGAATCATTAGCTACAGTATTTGATGGTTTTCTACAAATAACCAATGAGATGAACACCATTTCATTTAATTAGTAAGAAATATCGTCACCATCTCTATACGATAATAATTTATTGAGCTAGGTGCTGAGAATATTGTAAATCTGACATGATCCCTGCCTTTGAAATAATCTAATGGAATGCAAAAGAAGGAAGGGAAGGAAGGAAAGAAGGGTGGGAGGGAATGGGGGAGGAAGGAGGGAAAGAAAGAAGGAAGGGAAGAAGGAGGGAAAAAAAGAAGGAAAGTAAGGAGGGAGAGAAGAAAGGGAGGAAGGAAGAAAAAGGTGGGGAGGGATGGGGGAGGAAGGAAGGAAGAAAAGAAAGAAGGAAGGAAAGAAGGGTGGGAGGAAATAGGGGGAGGAAGGAAGGAAGGGAAGAAGGAGGGAAAGAAAGAAGGAAAGGGAAGGAGGGAAGGAAGGTAGGAAGGGAAGGTGGGAGGGATGGGGGGAGGAAGGAAGGAAGGAAAGAAGGAAAGAAAGAAGGAAGGGAGGGAGGGAGGAAGGAAGGAAAGATGGAAGGAAGGAAAGAAGGAAGGGAAAGAGAAGGAGAAAAAAAAAAAAAAAAAAGAGTGAGCCCAGAGAGAAGAGGAAAACTGCCCTAAGATTCAAACTAAGGTCAGATGAATTCTAAAATTTTGCTTTTAACTACTTGGATATGTCTTTGCCCAGGAGAGAGCATTTTTTTTTTTCCTCTGTGATTTTCCATCATATTTGGAAAGGGAGTGCCAGTACTGACTACTGTGTACTGACAGTAGTTTTCACGTCTGGCTACACTTTATCCATGTATGATGGTTTACAAAATGTGGTGTGCATGATAATCACCAGAGATTTTTGGACTCACATCAAAGAGGTCTGGGTCAAAATCCAAAGATGCATCTTTTCAATAGCCATCCCAGAAACTTTGGTTTCAGCTATGCCTTTGAGAAACACTGCTTCAGGGAATTCTAAAGACACTTTTAAAGGAAAATGTGATCTTTGTTCCCATCTATGTATCTTTTTTTTTTTTTAAGATTTTTTTTTTATCTATTTGACACAGAGAGAGAGAGAGAGAGATCACAAGTAGGCAGAGTGGCAGGCAGAGGGGGAGGGGGAAGCAGGCTCTCTGCTGAGCAGAGAGCCCAATTTGGGGCTGGATCCCAGGATCCTGGGATCATGACCTGAGCCCAAGGCAGAGTCTTACTCCACTGAGCCACCCAGGTGCCCCTCATCTATGTATCTTTGTTCAAACTTTCACTATACCATGGAATATGCTATCAGTTTTTCTCTACTAATACTGAAAGATGTTCTTCAAATTGTTCTCAAATCTCACAAAATTTCCTGACCATTTCATATCACACCAATCACTTCTGCTCTGACTGCATAGGACTTATTACACAGTTGCTATTTCTTTCGATTTTACTATTTTTTGCTGTATTTTTACCTCTATTCAGATGGCCAAGCACCCTTTGATGCATGTAGTAGAAATTAAATGTTTTACTTTTACATAGAAGTGTATTTAAACTAATTTTGAGAGACCACAAGCAAATAAGTTTGCCACACTAAATATTTCTTGATAATCAACTATCTCAGACATTTTGACTATTTCTTAGATACTGGTTTGTAGAAATTGTCCTAGCAAAGAATATATACGTGTGTGTGTGTATGTACGTGAGTGTGTGTGTGTGTGTGTGTGTGTATGTTTGTCTGTGTATACAGGGATTGCTAAGCATTATAATTAGTGTTGCTCCTGTTCAAAATTTTTCTTGGAAAATTTAATATTCAAGCATAATATTCTTTTGCCTGAGGACTTTATTAAGCCCAAGTAATATAATTGCATGTGCTGAGAGTGTTTCCAATCGCATATATACAAACAAAGGGTTTTATTAGTTCATATTGACATTATAGGTAAAAAAGAGAGTGTTTAAGAAAAGGTTGATGAGACTGATTTCTTCATAAACAGCCTGCAGCACAGGCCCCTTTTAAACGAATTACTAATAGTATAAAATGTGTTGACTATTGCATCCAAACGGAATTCAGAAATGTGGAGTTTGTTGACATTAATGAGTGGCAAGGGTGGGAAAACTTTTCTAATCCAGGAATTTATAGTGTTCTCTATATATCTACCCTTCCATCAGTCAGTCCTCCTGAAACTTGATTTAAAAAATTGATTTTACTTTTGCACTTTTAAATACAAATAATGATCTCCTTTGCTTTCCACCCACAGCTGCAGAATCCCACCTGGATTAATCTAGTGATTTATTGAAAATGAGCACATTGATCTTCCTTTACCCTTCCCTTCTTGGCTCGGTAGAGGTACTCCTGGACCCAACTTTAGCAGCAGTATCTGATATTTAAAACCCTATAGAGACTGAGCCTCCCCGGTTGAAAATAAATTGCTGCTCATTTTGGTCAAGCTCAATTGGTTTTCTAGAACAGGGCTAAACTTGATGGTGATGTCATGACCACTCAGTTCCTGGTGGAAGAAATTGATTGATTGGTCTTGCTCAGAATGTCAGAGGAGCAATGCACAGAGCGCAAGACATGAGCCACAGTGGGATTCCTGGGTTGACTTTGTGGTGAGATTTAAAATCCCTGGCAAAAAGGAAAACATGACAGTTGTGATGATAAGTGCCTCTGTAGGGTGGCTTCTTCAATTGTAGCAGGTCATGTCACAGAAACACTCTAAACAGCATGTATCAGGTAAAATAATTGCTGCTAGGTCACTTACAGAAAATTCTGAAAAGAGAGTTTCTAAAAAAGCATATCATCTTTCTTGAATACAATGCACACATAATTTTTAAAGGCATTTGTCCAATTTTGTAATTTCTTGCATATTCACCCCTTACTATGAATGTGTAAATGGGAACATTTTAAAATACAATGGCTCACAACTAACAAACACCTTACCCAAACAAACAAACAAACAAACGCTGACTAATGAAAATTTTAGTGCAGAAGTTGCATCTGAGAAAAGCATTGAGGGTTGCTTGTTTCCATATGGAGAGCAAGGCTGTTGGAACTGATTTATTATTTCACTCTCTCAGTTATTGATCTATTCAACACTATCAAGTGAAAGACTTGCATAGACCTTGGGGCCACAATGGTGAATAAGTATTTCTCACCATCAAAGAGTTAAGTAAATACTGAGGCACATTAAATGCAGTTTGATGGATGCTATAATACATACAGGAACAAGTTGCTATGGGGCATTTATGAAGAAAGTTCCAGTATTAACTACCACTGAGTATAAATCTGTTCGAGGAGCACCTCACAATGGCTAGAGTAGGAGATGGAGCCAGAGAAATCTTTTCTTTAATGCCTACTTCACTGTCGTCATCTACTTACTGTGTAACACTCTACATTTGCTGGACTAATTAACCTAGAATTTTGTTAATTCTTCCAATAATTTCATTTCAGTCTGATACCAACAGAATATTTTCCTTCCTACAAGATACTACGGTAGAATAATCAGATCTTAATTCATGCCATACACTCATTCAAAGCAAGGCCATGGCTTCTCATCATCACAAAAGTATTCCAAGCAATTAAGATGGACATTAACATTCTTCATCACCTGACTGCTATTATCCTCTTCAGGCACTTCTAACCTCTTCACTTTGAGCTTTAGACCCAAGGACTGACAAGTTGCTTGTACTTGCTGAATATGTCACACAACTTCATGTTACCGTGACCTTCCTATGTTATCTTCTCTGACTGGGGGCCTTTTGCTTAGTTGGCAGAGGCCAATAAATATGATCTCATTCATCATTCACTCTGCAGAATGTTCTCCAATGCCCCCAAGAATAGTTAATCTTTTCCTCTCTGTGTTTACCTTCCTTTGGGTATTGTACTGCTAAGGTAACACTTCTTTCCCATTCATTCACATACAGTTGATCTTCATTATGTATGGATTCCATATTTGCAAGTTTATCTACTCACCAAAAATTTATTTGCCACCCCCATACACATGGCACGTTTGTAGTCATTAGAGGACACGTGTGGAATGATGAAATATTTGAGCTGCTCAATGCAAATGTTCCCAGCTGAGGTAAAGCAAGGCACACACTGCCTTTTGGTATGAGTTCTCTAACTGTAAAGAGTCTTTTTCTTAAGCTTATTTGGTGACACATTTTTTTACATTTTTGTGCTTTGATTCGTGATTTTTTGCTTTTTAAAATGGCCCCCAAATGTAGTACTGAAGGGCTGTTTAGTGTTTCTAAGCACAAGAAGGCTCTGATGTGTTTTATGAAGAAAATACAAGTGTTAGATAAACCCCTTTCGGGCATGAGTTATGGTAGTGCTGGTCAAGAGTTCAGTGTTAATGAATCAATAATATATATTGTATACAGTATCTTTAGACAAAAATGTACACAACAAATCCAGGTTATGTACTGTTCAGTTGGCAGAAGTGTTGTGAAAAGACACTCACAGGAACAACCCTGTATGCTCTAATTGAGTGTTCATGATGACACAGAACACAACCACTGCGAATAAAGAGAATTGACTATGTGTGTCTTAATTATTCTATTGCTGACTCTTGAAGTATGGCACCATATTTTGTTCATCTTAGTGTCTTTGGGACTGACTATCATGCTTAATACTATAGGAGTTAATAGGAGACATTTATCAAATGCTTGTTTAATAGAAGGATGGATAAATGTATTAATTAATCAAACAATGACGGTAGCCCCTTTCTTTTGGCAGACTAAAGGGAGCCATTGAAAAATGTTAAACTGGCTGTTTACATGAAAAAATCCTAATTAATTTAGAATCAAATTGGATAAAGGGAAAATATATATATATATATTTGAAATATTTGCTCTTACACACACACTATTTGTATATATTTACAAAGGCTTCTAAGACCTTAGGTAGGAATTATTTACACTTAATATAAAAAAAAAAAAGAGTGAAGATCCTAGATGAAATTAAAGAAATTCTAATCAGAGAAATGTTAAATATCCATAGTAGCTATATATCATATAGATTCCTCCCATCAAATCACATACCAAGAGGCAGAGCCAGGAGAGAAACTCAAGTTTCCTGCCTGGTAGTACAGTTTTTAGCATTTAAAAAGCTTTGGGCTGTCACAGACCACAAAACTAAAACAAACAAACAAAAACAAAAACAAAAATCATAGATCCAACTTTGCATACTATCTTTTACTGTCTGGATATAGAATAGGGTTCCCCAGTGAGAACTGAGATAAAGGTAAAATTATGACTATAGGGAGGACAAGTTTCTCTTTAACACCGATATCCTTCTGGTTTTCATCATGCTCATGCAGCAGAGACAGAAGTCAGGGAAAAAGTTCCATGTGGAACTTGGAACTGATTTCCAAAACCCGCTCCTAGACAAAGCAGTTATGGGAATATGGCGCTCATTCATCTGTCCTGTAGAAAGGGAAGAAGGGCAGGAATATTCACCTCCCAGAGCATCGTGAATGTTATTGATGTCTCAGTGGTAACAGAAACTTCTTTGTGAGAGTTAGGTCTTCCCTAACTAGATGGAAGCTTTTGTTTATTACTCCTAAATAGAAATGCAGTTGGCATGGAATATCAGGGCACCTCAGGTAATTCTGCTCTTACATTTCTCCAGGTTGATATTGCCCTATAACTATAGTTCAGTTGAATTTTGAATGACAGAAATTGTTTGAAGATATAATTTGGCAACCAGCATTTGCTGTTTGTCACAAAATTTGATCAATTAATCCATCATTCAAATACAAGGAATGCTATTCTGGGTCTTGCACTATGTACACAGGAAAGTATATAGAATAGTATAAAGAAATTTAACTCCCACATATTTTTCATTCTCTGTCGAGTTGCAACTAGATTTATTTGACAGTGGTAGACTTATCAGGATGCTGTTTAAAAGAGAAAAGACGGTGTTTTATAAAGGTGATATTTGTATAAATATTTGAATAACATTTATTTGTTTATTAGGACTTTAAAATATTTTGAGGAGTGATGGACACAACTCAACCTATAACCATATTCTAGATAATCATTAAATGTATGCTGAGGAAATAGATAAACAAAATGAATGTTTTCTAAAAAAAAATCTGAAAATCATAATTCTAGTGAACTCCAACTCAAAGAAGGGAAGAACACATTTGAAACCCAAAGTATTATAAATGGGAGCGGACTGAAGATCACATACTCCATGAGTTTGCTCTTAAATCTGTGATACTCTTATTCTTTATCCCTGTGTAATAAGCTGAGAGCAGGCATCTTGTAGTGAATGTCTGTTGAAGTGGCTACCTGCTTCCATCCTACTTTTCTACAATCTGCCTCCCCAACCTCCAAACCAGAGATGACAAAAGAAGGGTCCTGGAGGGGCACCTGGGTGGCTCAGTCCAGTGAGGCGTCTGCCTTCAGCTCATGTCATGGTCCCAGGGTCCTGGGATCCAGCTCCTTGTCAGACTACCTGCTCACCGGGGAGCCTGCTTCTCCCTCTCTTCCCTGCTTGTGCTCTTTCTCATTATCTCTGTCTCTCTCTCAAATAAATAAATAAAAATATTTAATAAAATATTAAAAATATTTTTTTAAAAAGTAGGGTCCTGGAAGTTGTGATCACTAAGCATTATCTTGTGCCTCCAGTCCTACCATAGTTTTTTGGACCAAGGGTGGCCAATTTGTCCATACCAAGCTAATAAATTCCTTCCTTGCAAAATTTCAGATTGAGACTATATTATTTCAACTTTAGGTGATGCATACTGCATATCTCATATCTTTCAGCCATATAAAGTAGCATATAGAATAGCCTATAAAGAGAACTAGCATGTAGTTCAAAAAGGAAAGAAAGTAACTGCCAGAGGGGACAAAAGGATAAGAATTAGATATGTCTACTTTCTGGCTCCTAAGAGTGCCTCTGGTTCTATAAATAAAACAAAACAAAACAAAACAAAACAAAACAAAACAAGATGAACAAAAGAAAACACCCTCAGTTATATATTTCCTTTTGCTTAAGCTAGCTTTAGAGTTTCTTGAGAAGTAGCATTAATAGAATAAACTTCTGAGCCACAAATCCTGGAATATGAATTCTGCTCTGCTACTATTTTGTAAAAAATTTTGAACCTCTTTATTCTTTAGTATCTGAGCTATAAAAGGGAAATAATAAAGCAGCACAATTTATATATTGGTGGTAAAAAATATAGAATACACACACACACATATATACACAGAATATATATAGACAAATACATATATATACATATATATAATTTAGATACATAATATACAAATACTTATGTACATATATTAGGTAAATACATGTTATATATAAATATATACATAGATATAAGCATAATAAATAATATATAGCTAAGTATTATGTTTATATATAGTTTATATATAGTTACCTATATTATGTATTTATTATATATTATAAATAAACAACTATATTATGTATTTATTATATATATTATAAATAAACAACTAAATGTTGTTTATTATAAATAAACAACAACTAAAAAAATAAACAACTAAATAAACAACTAAATGAGACATGGATAGATGATAGGTAGATTATATCCCTCA
The DNA here is from genome assembly GCF_922984935.1 of Meles meles. Taxonomy (NCBI): domain Eukaryota; kingdom Metazoa; phylum Chordata; class Mammalia; order Carnivora; family Mustelidae; genus Meles; species Meles meles. The sequence continues at coordinate 149,450,644 of NC_060066.1, read as the reverse complement.
TTTAATTTCATCACCATCTGTAAAGTAAGTACACACACACACACACACACACACATCTAGAAGAGGAACAGTGCCTAATACATAGTATGTATTCTGTAGATATTAGCTTTGTGAAAAGAATAGACATTCAAACGGTAGTTTTCTTGGATGCTTTCCATGAGTTACTCACCATGAACAAGCCAAAACAAGTGCTTCAAGGGGAGGTCGTTCAATCCAGTCCCAATTTTTTTCTCTAAGTTGTTTAATGTTATCAATTGGGCTTCCCAAATTATTTCTCTAGATAGTTGGCACGGAGCTCAGAGTGCACACATCAGACTATCCCCACCACCTGCAACAAGATAGAAAAACAGGGATGAGCTCTCTGTTCTGGAGTACAACATGAATGAAGCTGGACTCTCTTGTCTTTGTAATCCTCTCCAAGGGAAGAAGGAAAACAGGGAAATAGGGTGGCTAATTGTGCTGACCATCCATTTGAAAGTGTCTCCAGTAATGCTCATTTTAGGATCCTAGTGTTGCTATAGACAAGTGCCTCAAGTAGGAGTGGCTTAAACAACAGAAATGTTTTGTCTGACAAATCTGAAGCCTAGAATTCTGAGATCAAGGTGTTCACAATGCTCTCTGCAAAGACACTCACTAAGGATCTTTTCCAGGTCTTTCTCCTAGCTTCTGCTAGGCCTTTGGCAGTGTAACTCCAATCTCCACATGGCCTTCTCCCTATGTCCATGTCTACCTCTGTGTCCAAATTTTCCCTCTTTATAAAGATACTAGTCATACTGAATTAGAATCCACCTAGTGACCTTATCTTAACTTGATCATATGCAAAGATTCTATTTACCAATAAGGTCACATCCATAGATACCGGGGGTTAGGACTTCAATGTCTTTTAGGGAGTACAATTCAACTTATAATACTACCCTTACTGGGCAACATAATAGTCAGACACCATTAACAAATATTAATCATGGAAGGCAGTCAGGCTAATAAGGAGAGTAGGCATCAACTTCTGGTTATTCTATTCCAAAATTATTTTCTATTCTGACCTGGGAGAATAAATGATTGACGGATATAGGCACAGAAACAATGGAACCAAGACAATTCTCCCAGATCTGACTCCCTCCTGTTCTATATGACTATTCTCTTTAAAGCCTGAAGGAAGCAGGATGTTACTGTTAGTTTCTATAAATATTTACATATTGAGAAAAATATATTTCAATCACTATAAGTGCTAGAAGTACAAACATGAGGAAGATACATAACACCCAATCTTCAGGCACTCTCATTCTGCCAAAGGAAATAGATAGTTACTAGATAAATTATAGTAATTATGATTAGTTGCTTAATGAAATTATAAACAGTGTTATCAGAGTACAAAGGAACAAAATATTAAATCTATCTGGGATCATTAGAAAAAGTTTTATGGTCACATCAGTATCACTCATAAATATTGAGATGGAAATAAAATGACCTTGAGCACAACATCAAAAAACAAATAAAATTTCATGTGTTACAACAAAGGATAATAATATGCAGTTGGAGAGCATTCATAATATTAGAAGTTGTGATTATTATATTCTCTTTAATATTTACAAAATTAACATAATATGTCACATCATTAAAAAGGTTTCACATACACACATACACATAGAAAATCAGATTTACCCCATGGTTGCCCATTTCTAGTCCTGTTTCCAAAAGGGATTTACTTATTATTATTACTATTCATAATGTGATTAGTGGCAATAGTATCTAAATGTGTTCTTTGATTATCAACATTAGATTTTTTCTCTTAATATTTTACCGAGATAAATGAGAATTTACTCACTTCGCCCTACCTCCTCTACTCCTAATGTAGAAATACCATTCTATTAACATTTTTACTTATTATAACTGACTCACAACCATAAATAACTTCCCACTTTTTAGAATGATGTTATTAGTACTCCACACTTCTCTGCACCTTCTGCCCCTCAATTTCTAGTAGTTGTATTTTTACTTTTATATTTTCAAGAATAAAAATACTTCTTTTTTATAATTATAATCAAATCTTCCATGAATGATCTATAGGTTGATTCTAAATGTTAAAAATGTATGACTATCATTTACATTAACACAACTATGTAGTTATGGTTTACTGCAGAAGCAAGTATTTTGATATAAATGCATTAGCCTTTCTAAATTTCTAATACCATAATCCCTGTGCTACTCAAATGGGAATTTTCAAATGGATTTTCTACATTTCACTAATTGCTCAAAACCATGCTGATTTAATTTGCTTCATATTTGGACTATGATTTACTTGCACTGCTCTCAATATTTTTATTTTGAAACGATGTCATATTTAGAAATGTTGAAAAGCATGCACTGAGAGTTCACATACAGGGTTCCACCAACTTTCCTAATGTTAGCGTCCTACAAAGCCACAGTACTGCTATCCAAATGAGGAAGTTAACTTCTACAATACTTTAGCAAAGGTATGGACTTTATTTGAATTTTACCGGTTTTTCTCCTGTCCTTTTTCTCTTCTAGGATCCCACGTTGGATTTATTTCTCATATCTCTTTGGTCTCTCTTAATCTCTGACAGTTCTTCAATCTCTCCATGTCTTTTGTGTCTGAAACTTGTAAAGGGTACTGGTTAATATTTTATAGAACGTCTTTCCATTTGGATTTGTCTTGTGATTAGGTTGTGATTTTGCATTTTTGGCAAAAATAACATAGGATTCATATGTGTGCTCATTGACCCTCATCCTGGGGATGTGATGTCTATGTGTTTTATTATGATTGATTTTAACATTACTCACTTGCTTAAGTAGTGTTTGGTGGGTTTTAACACTGTTGAATTACTATTTTTTTCTTTATAATTAATAAATACTTTGTAAGTGATCTTTTGTAGCTAAACAAATATTCCATCTCTAGTTTTAAATTACAAATTATAGCACCCATCAGTGAATCTCACTGTAATAGTTATTAATGAGATTTTGTCTAATGGTGGTTTTATAGTTTTATCATTCTTTCTACATTTATTTTTTTTTAAAGATTTTATTTATTTATTTGGGAGACAGAGAGCATGACCAGGGTAAGAAGCAGTCTCTCTGCTGAGCAGGGAGACCAATGTAGTGCTCAATCCCAGGACTCTGAGATCATGACCTGAGCTGAAGGCAGATGGTTAACTGAGCCACCCTGCACCCCTTTTCTACATTTAATTAGAATCATTTTGTATGGGAGAGCTGTCTCATTTCCTCTGTTTAATTACTTATTAAACTATTTATATTAGTATGGGCCCAAGGATATTTATTTTATTCTCTGGCTTCAAATGCAACACTATCACTATTTAATTGGCTGTTCAGTGTTTCCCATCTTTGGCTATCATTAGCTTCTTCTACTTGGGATCTTATGTCTTTCTGACTTGACAATACCTTTTCTAGCACTTGTTATTTTTTAGGAATATGATGCTAGGAAGATGACCCAAGCATATCTTTTAATTTCTTATATTTGCCCTAGGCCTGGAATATACTTTTCTCCAAAGAAACTTGGTTCATTTTATTATCTACTTGGGTCTATCTCTGGACTTTCATTTTTTTTTTTTTTTTAAGATTTTATTTATTTATTTGACAGAGAGAGATATCACAAGTAGGCAGAGAGGCAGGCAGAGAGAGAGAGGAGGAAGCAGGCTCCCTGCTGAGCAGAGAGCCAGATGCAGGGCTCGATCCCAGGACCCCGGGATCATGACCTGAGCCGAAGACAGAGGCTTAACCCACTGAGCCACCCAGGCGCCCCTGGACTTTCTTTTTTAATGATCAATTTGTCCATTTAGCCACTAGATGGTAGGTACCACATTGTTTGAATTATAAAGGCAAATTTTAATGTTTCATATGGTTATTTCCTGTTTATAGCTTTTCTTTGTTAGTGTTTTACTATGCTAACTTAGCATGGTTGATTTTCCGTATGGGCTTTAGTATCAAATTGTCTAATTTCATAAAATAATGGATGGTATTTTTACTGTGGCCACAATGAATTTCTGTATGAACAAGAACTAATATCTATGTAATGTAGAATTGTCATCTCTAAAAATGCAGAATATATATTCCATTGTTTCAAACTTACTTTTTTAAGTTTCATAAGTATTCATAAATTTTTTTCTCATAGAGATTTTATGTCAATTTTATTCTTTATTATTTAACATTCTTTTTTACTATGGTAAATCAGGCTGTTGCTATTTAGCTGATTACTGTTTGTATATATGAAGACTATTGTCTTCATATGTATATATGAAGACTATTTAGACCCTATGTTTTTTCTGAATTCTTATCATTTTAGTTCTTTTATTATTACTTATCTGTGGCTTTCCAAGATACTGTCATAGATGCAAACAAAGATTGATTGACTTTTTCATAACCATTTTATCTTACTAGTTGATTTCTCTTGTCTAATTGCATTGACTAATGACTCTAGTACAAAATTGAATAGTACAGTGTCATCTGTTATCACATTAAATGGTTTTTAGCTTCAGTTACATAATATCTGGTATCAGAATCACTAGCACTTTCTGTTCTGATTCGTATGTGCTAGTATACATAGCTTTCCTTCCTTTTCTGAATCACTTTGCTTTAAGTATATCTCCTATGCACAGCATATAGTTGGGTCTTATTTTGCAAGCCAATTTCTTTTTCTTGACTAGGTGAGTTCATATTTGGATATATTAATATAAATATATGAACATATGGCAGATAAATCTAAGATGAACTCTTTCTTTATATTTATGTTGTTGCATTTGTATATATAGGTATTTGCTCTGTTCCATTGATTTGTAAATCTTCTTTGGGGGTTTCAATGACAGAAATGAAATTCCTTTTTTGCCTGTCTTCCGTTTCCACTATTTTTTCTTAGATCTTCTTTATCTCATATTTGTATCCTCCATTATCATTGTTGTTTCCTGGATTGTCTTCCTGCCTTTCTTCAATATATGTTATTCAGTTTTCACTTGTGTTAATTCTCATTTTAGCTCTTGAAATTTGTTATTAATTTGTGAGGTTTTTTTTCTTATTTCTCCCATTTCTTCTTAGAGTTCAATCCATCCTTTTCTTCAATTTCTCTCTGTTTTTTGCCAATTTCACTTTGCAAATTTCTGATTCAAATACTTGAGGACATAGAATTCTATTTGGAATGCCAGTTTACACACTTCTGTTTTGTTATTTTTTGGGGAGAAGGAAGGGGTACATTTTCTGTGTTTACTTTTTTCTAATTTTCTTCAACAGTTTTGTAAGCATTTTAATTTTCTTTTGTTCATTTTATGGTATTAGTGTGCATATTAAGAAACTGTAAAGCAATATGCAGTCTTCCTAGTATAGCCTTATTCTTATTTCAGTACAGCACAATCTAGATACTTTAAAAGGTTTTGTTGTTTGTTTTGATGACAAAGTTAGAGTCTTCTAATTTTATGATTCTCTTTAGTCTTGCATAACACTAAATTTCCCCCTCTTTTTCTACGTTTTCCCTTCACTAACGTTGCCAAAGGACGTGCCTTTCCTCTTTGTTTTGCTTTGTTTCAGTGTCCCCTACATTGTACTTTACATTACATTGTACATTACAATGTACTGTAATGTACATTACAATGTACATTGTAATGTACATTACAGTACATTGTACATGTACTTTATTCATGACTCGGAATCACTTGCTCTTGAAATGCCTTCCTTGTAATCTGTGCTCTAATCGCCCCAAACACTTTTCCAGTATTTTCAGATTTGGGTTGTTGTTTTAACTTACACTGAGGCCTCTTTGTCATCCATCCTCATCTGCTCATCGGTCTTCCCTGCAGTTTTTTTGTTTGTTTTTGTTTTGTTTTAAGTCTGCCTTTGGCCACCACAGAGCAATGAGGCTAACTGGAGATGAGGCAGACAAATGAGGGCTCACATATTAGGATTTAGTAATTATATATTTTTTTACTCATTTTGTGGGTTTTGTGTTCTCTGTCTTTAAATTCTGATGATGTCTTTCAATGAAATGTTTCAGTTTTGTTTTTTTTTTTTCTTCATAAGAGTTGGGAGGATACTTTTGGAGATACTGTATTTTTTCCTGCCATGGTCCTCAGCTATCCAGAAGTCTGACCTCTTACACTGATTTTATTTTTTAATAATTCAAATGCCCTTCCCTTTTCTTTATTATTATTTTCTTTATTATTAGAATATATATGCTTTATATCTTTATTAGATCCATAATGCTTTTCAGCTTATTCCTTAATACAGTTGTTGCTGATATTTTATTATTTTTGAGTATCATCCAATTATATTCCTAATTTTTATAAGTTGCTTAATATTTAAATCTTTCTCCTAAAGTTTTGTTATTTTTCTTTTTTTCACAAAGTTCTAATTATTATTTTCCTTTTTTTGTTGAGAAAGAATTTTCTTTCCCTTGACATTCTGTGCCCACATGAAATGTCATCATTAGAATAATCTGACCTATCACTGTCCTCTCAATTACTTCTCCAGAGAGGAAGAGAGTATCTTATTAAAAACAAGTGTATTTTGTATAAGGAACTGAAGTTGTCATGGCTCTGCTTCTTTCCTCTCTTTTCCTTCAAATCTGATGTATTACAAAGATGAAGCACCTAAGTAAAACTTTTTTAAAGAAAGTATTAGAAATTGTTTCCAGATCAGAAAGTGACTGAAGCCCAATGGTATCTGACAGAAGAGAGTAAAATCTAAGATAACAGACTTGGATGAGCACACCAGAGGAAGCCAGAACTGAGGACACTACTGAGAGAAGATTTGCAAAGCTACTGATAGAGAATCCCCTGGAATAGCAATACAGGAAACATATTTTGAATATCTAAACAGACAAACGTGGAGGGACAGGTAAGGTCAACAGAAAATAGTCAAAGTATTTTTAGATGGCATTTCAGAGTGTTATGCTTATTGTAGGCAACATGTCTGACAAATTATGCTTCTCTAGGAGAGGAAAAAGATTTGAAGCATTAAAAGGATGCAAAGCAGAACTATAATGAAACTCTAGGCCTAGTTCTGATGTTGCTCAACTGAGAAAATAAATTCTTGATGGGTTCATTCAATTCAGGGAGTTGAAAAAGGGTAAGATTTTTAGATGCTTTTGGAAAATTTGGTATGTATTAGTTTTATTTCACTGAGTATGGAACACTTACATGAAAAAAATATAGATGCCAGAATGAAATATATACACACATGTATGTATATATACACATACATATATACATACACATACGTACAGAAGGCATGGCAGAGATAGTGCTTCTTTACACACTAGGAGGCACACAAAGTTCAGAAACATGAACAGCAACTTCCATTCACAATCTGCTGAGTTATTCTCGAATTGAAGCAAATACGGGTTATGGATAGGAAAGACAGGCATCCCACCTAAAATTTTGGCAAAGGGCAACAATTCCCCCAAATGCCACTTTCTGAGAGAGGAAGCATTATGTTTTGGTTACATTTTAGTACTCTAAAATTTTGGTGGGAGATGGTCTTTTTACCAAATAAGTTTAAAATCACAGGTGATAGATTCTAGAACACTGGCATAGATTAACTAGAAACTCAATAAAGCTGATACTTGAAAGGATTTTTTTTTTAAACTTAATTACTTTTAATCCAATACCCTTAAATTTCTGTCATAGCTTCTGACATAGGTTTTAGAAACCAAATTCTGGATTATAAAGCCATAATTTTGCTTGTGTTTACATTTCAAAGGACAGTGGAAGGGCTTATTTTAAGATTTTGGTGGGTATGGGCCAGTGCTATGATGATACCATGTATGCTTTTATTTTCAACATGAAAGTTTGGATTGGCAACATCAGATAGTTTCGATAAATAATGTCAGCAATGCTAAAGGAATATGTAGAATGAAGCTTAGCCTGACTCTCTCAGAAACTTTAACTGGATACACTGGGACAGAGACTCCAGAGTAGAAACTGGAAGAAGGAAAAAATTGTGGGTGTTCCTTTATTGGATTTCCAGATCTTAGATTTTCAACTTCTAAGGTCAAGGGAATGTGACTTTAACTCTTTGAATTTGATGTATTTATAAAATTTGACATTAATATTTTGGAGTATTAATCAGTATTTTAGAATTTGGTAATAGGATGCAGTTATATTATAAATTTAGGGCATCTCTAATTTTTAAAATTTAAATGTAATCAGTTGATGTCATTGCAGAACTTTTGATGAGATATATAGGACAATGTGGCTGGACAAATTTGAGTTGGAAAATAGAACAGGTGTTCTATTCAGCCTTAGATACAGAGAGACCCTGAAATTTCTTTGATTTATCTGCTCTTTGATTTCAGAGCCTTCTAGAACTTAAATTGCAAATCCTCACCAATGGGAATTTAGAGTGGCTGATATTGGAGTAGAGGACTCAAGGAATGTAGGAGAATCACCTTGAGGAAAATCACTACTGATCTCTTTGCCTCACAGACAATCACATTCTGGGTTGATCAGAGGCCCCATGGGTAGACTGAATGGTTTAGGAGAACAGATCTGGAGAAATATGGAATACAAGATTAGGGAACCTGTTTTTGTGTAGCATCTTAATTCTTCAAATCTCAGCCTACCAGGTCCCAACACTTCCCGGACCCTCAGGAATCCACCTGTGTTTGTTCAGGCAATTTTATCAGAGGGTTTTAGGTACAGAAAAGAAAGTTTCCCCCATATCAAAGAAATTCTCAATCAGATATATGCTAGCTCAGTGCTACTGCCCCAGCTTTTCCATATTTTCACATCAAAGATATTGCTATTAGTTATGATGAATCTGGATGTCTAGATATAGCAGAAAAGATAGATTCTTAACCACCAATTCCTCCTATTTTGCACATTGTGTTGTTATTTGACCCATGATCTTACACCTTATTTGCAGAACTACTCATTGACTTCAATTCTATGATTTAGGTTCTTAATCTACAAAAGCCCTAGGCATGTGATGTCTGCCTCTATTCTTGCATGTCAGATTGACTTAGGTAATAATACTGCACAACAGTTCAAACTATGTAATAGTATTTAAATCTCTACTGTATATTCATCCATGCACAAGGATTAACAAAGTCAAGCCACCTGTTTAAAGCTCAAGATCGTGGAGTGAACAGAAACATGAGAAACTTGGCCTTAAGAAGCTTGTACTCCAGTGGCAGATAATTGTAATAATCTTGAATAAACAATATACTAACAAGGTGGGAGAAGTGTGATGAACACACAACTGATATTTTGTAACAGAGTGACTGCCCTATAGGGGGAAATATTATCTCCATGTGAAACAGACAGGGAAGGAGATTCCAAAGAGGAAACATTTAAGAGGACATGGAGATAAGAAAGCGTCAGTCACAATAAGAGTTGGAGGATGAGGAACCCATTCCAGGAAGTGAGAATAGCCAGGAAGTGCAAAAGCCCTCAGGCCTGGGCAAACTTAGCACAGCCATACCCCAACTTTCAGGGACTGGTAGGATACATCTTATCTATAAGCAACCAACAGATCTGTACTGATGCATAGCAATTGCAGTACCTGCTTGGGTGCTTGGGAGAGGCAGTAAGTGATATGGCTGTGGAGAGGAGAATGGGAGGACAATGTGACAGTTTAGCCCCAGCAACAAAGATGGATATCCCCTTGTGTATACTGTTAGTATATGGTATCGGAAGGTCATGCTAATGCATTTACATTTTATTCAGGGAACATTTGAGAAGACCAAGACATGTTTTTATCAGAACAGAAACAGAGTCTGATTCATACCATACAGAGTTGGTGTTTGGAGAATGGACAGCAGAAGAGCAAGAAGGGAAACAGGTGGTTGTACTCTCTGCTTCAACGGCCTCCAAACAGCAGCTCGTACATGGCACCGTCTTTGAGTCTTTCATGTGAGAACCTGCGTGTTCTCTTAGGTGTTTTGAGCTCGAGGGCATCTAATTTTAGCAGAACTCACAAAAGATGAACATTTCCATATTTAATGACCCACAGCAGCAAAGCCCCTTGAGCAAGGAAGTCGTGACATTTTGCCAGGCTGCCAGAAGGTTGGCACGTTGAAAAATCACCAGGACAGGATTTGTGGCCAAAAAAGAACAGGGCAGTAATAAGAATTTCTTAAGTCTATACTACAAATCTGAGGATCCTGGTAGAGTCAAAACTTGGCAGAATTCACTACAGTGAAGAAATCAGCTGTTAGAACAAACATGGATGATTTCCCTTAGGTAGCTTTCTCTGTGATATGTGTGAGTTAATCCACATGACTTCAGTACACAGAGATACTTGTCTTCAACTTCATGTAGAAATACTTCAGTTCAGCAAATTTTCTTTACCAGCAAAGCATGAAAAATTGTACATTTCCTCATTCCTTTTAAATATTTCATCTATTAAGTTATATTCAATGCGACGAACACAGCTTACCACTTCTAAACGGTAAGAGCTTTCAATAAAAGTTTAACGGTTGGTACCAGGCAAATGGCTAGTTTTCCCTAAAGTAATCCTGTGGGAATCCTAAAGCCAAGGTTCTAGAATTAGAAGGTAACATACATAGATTATGTAGGTGAAATCTCGGTGGGATTAAGATTTCAGTAGGGTCAAATTCAAATGTATATAGTATGACCTTGGTCAAAGGAGTTTAGGGAAATATATTTTAGAGGACTTTGTTATTAGAGTAAAAGTTTGGAACATAACAGAAGGCTGTAATTGTAGCCTCCAGAAGAATATGTGGCCCAGGGGTGATAATATTAATTCAGATTATACCACTGTGTAAATTTAGGAGAAACTGTACCCAACTTTTTGGGCCTCAGATTTTTTTTTTTTTTCTCTACTGATACCAAATTTATTCTGCAACTAAGACCATTACTGACAGAAATAAAATAATTTAAAGGAAATAGTTATCTGGAAGATTGTGCCAGTCCAGTCAGAAGCTAGTCAGGATTAATCTGGTCCTTTTATTATTGCTCATAATATATATATGCATGTATGTGTATACACACACACACAATTTCTTAGCATCTTTATCTCTGTGGTAGTTTATTTGATGGTAGTGTGAGTGTGTGTGTGTGTGTGTGTGTATGTGTGTGTTTAATGTACTATTCTTGGACATCAGTAACGTTTTAAGTTTTAAAAGTCTTACCCTTAGCTCTGGAAAATATTTTGTATATTCTATTTGCAATTTGCTGACTTAAATAACCCCTGCTTCTCCTTCTAAAGCTACTTTTAATGGGCAGTGGATCCTCTTGCATTGAACTTAATGTTTATATTTTTCCACTTTTAGCTTCTATTTTTTATCTTTTTGTTCTACTTTTGGGGAGATTTCCTACACTGTTGACCTTTCAATTGAGTTGTTACTTTGCTAATGAAAATTTTTATTTCCAAGAGCTTCTTCATGCTCTCTAATTGTTCATCTTTTATGTTCTAATCTTGTCTTATGCACACAACATTTTCTGTCATTTCTCACATTTTACAGGTCTGGTTATTGGCAATTGTTCTTGGCATGGTGTTTTTTTTCTGTGGATTCCCTTTGAGATTGCTCATATTAATTATTTTTTTCTTATCAGAGGATTTCTAAAAAAAAAAATGTTGAGTTGTGCTTGACTCTCTATTCATATGTAAGATTGAGGCATTAAAAATCTGACTGCTCTCTGTGAGTGGGCATGAAGCTTACTGAGTTGTGAGTCTGACTGCAGAATGATCTGTTGAGTGGACCTTTCTTTAAGGTATGCAGCTCTCTAAATGTAAATATATGAAGTCTTTTCTCTGGGGCTATTTAGTTATTTAGGGGAAAATCCACCGAATCTTCTACTTGAGAGAAATTTTGCTTTCTAACAGTCTGAAAGCAGAGAAGGATAAAGTAGCTTAGCATTTAGATTTAACACCATTCAATATGCAGATTTTACTTGATTCTTTTTATTATTTATTTAACTCTGTCCTCAGCCCTGCATGAACTGGTGGCAGGATTTTGGTGTGGTCCATGCCTTCTCTATACAAACATCAAACCAATTCCCAGATATTAGCACAAGTTTCACTCACACCTTCCCTGTGCCCTGTGCTTACAAGCTTCAAGGTGCTCAGAAGTTCATTCAAGTGAATTGCCTTACTTTCCCTGGATACCCTCTTCTTTAGCATTTAGGTTGTAACTTACTCTGTACTTTGATATTAACGATATTTCATTTGCTTCTTCTCTTCCAAAAATACTTTGTCATAGTTCCTTTATTGTTACCTTTTCTCATCTTTTCTTTGTCCTTATGTGCTCATGAACTATAACTTTGTTGGGGTTGCATGTTTCATAAATATGTAAGCAGCTTGAAGGCGTGCACCGTATTTTGTTTAGTCTTTTGTTCACCAGCACCTAGGATAGTGTGTGGCATAAGGCAGGAGTTTAAAAAGATTGATTTGTTATTAAGGGGCTGATTATTGAAACCAGTATTTATTAAACTGCTACTGAATTTGGAATATAAATATTATAGACAAAATTTAGGATAAGATATACAACACCTTTCAGTATTGACATAATTCAATTTTTAAAAACCACAATTTTGTCCAAGTGGAGTATCCTTTCTTCCTCCTCTCTGTCAACAGACTTATTTATCCTTCAAAATGTTGGCCCAGTGGGTTCTGATAGGACTTCTCTGGTTTGTAGGGAATTAATCCCAATTATTTGCTATATCTGTATGTTATATATATACTTACTGAATAAATCAATTTGTAAGTCTTTGTTAATTGACAGCAGAAACCTGATCATATCTGCATTTTTGTCCCTAGAAGCTAACATACTTGACATAGAATCAGAACTCCACAAACACTTATTAAACTGAAATGAACTGAGTATTTTATTTCAGAAATTATAGGTATGAGCAGAAAGGCAGATTCTGGTATTGCTGTCAGCTGGTTTTAGCCATTATAACATGATCACAAAGCTCAGGAAATTTTGTTTTGATTCTCCAAAGGGATCTTGTTGTTGGATTTATTGCACAGAAGGAGAAGTGTGTTCTCCTACAAAGGGAATGAGGACACATAAGAAATAAATCGTCTTCTCATAAGGGTTTGGAAACATATAGCCAAATCAGACTTGGCTCCTTGATTGAATTTATTCTATTAGTTTTAGACTATCCTATAGGCCATTTAGATGATTGACCATGTGGAAAGTCAGAGTAGATTATCTAGTCAACCTCTTTTTAATATCAATATTTTTCATTAGATACTATAGCAATAGAGATACATCAATTTTTCCTAGTGCATTTCTATCCTGAATGTTTATATATGTCAGAATGTAATCCAAGGTCAAATGCTGCACTGTATTTTAAACAAGGGAAATTCATCATTTCATAGAGGCCAGGAAGAATTATTCCCTCTATAGTTAGCTGATTTTTAGGTTTTCACACTTGCAGTGAAAACTTACTTTTTATAGAAAAAAGAAACACCTATCCATCGCAGAAAATGTCTTCTGGTTTGGGGATAGGGGAAAAAATGAGGTGGTGAATGAAAAATGATTCGCTTTTCTGTCAACCTTCAAAGAGGTGATTTTTCTCTGGTCTGCTTGGTGATGAGATTTATTTTGATTCAGCTCTATCAGCAAGAGGCCAAAATGCAGTGTTTCTTTTCTTTGCCCTTTTTGTTTTGTTTTTCTTTAATTTGAAATTAATCAAAGCAAACATTACCACGCTGTACCTTGTAGCTAATATGAAATAAGAAAGCCAACTTGCCAGTTGTGGTCTGGATTACTATGCTTCACTACTATTGATTGGGGCAGTTATAGTCGTGCTGGTTGAATTTTAAATGTGGCTTGATGCACCCAGCCATGTGTGATCATCTAAATACAACTCCAGACATTTTAGCAATTAGAAAAAAAGCAATTTCTCTGAAGCTGCTTGGAAATACAAATTGCTTGTCAAATGAACAAAATATGTCCTCTTTCCCAGGGAGAGCAAGATGGAGAAAGGTTAGGGAGACAAGAGGAAGACTTAACAGTTAGCAGTGCTGGGAAATAATTAGCAGTCCCACATTAAAAAGCCTAGCCTTTGTTCTGCCATTATTGAAATAATATAGAATTATTTAACTGATAAGAGTTGTTTGAAAACAGTTGACTTTTTTCAAGAAATCTATGTTGGCAAAAGTGGCCAGATTGAGAAAAGTATATCTGCGTTTCATAGATACCTGCATTTCATAGATTATCGTCAATATGCAGCATAATTAACAATGTATGTACTGTATTCTTTCGCTAAAGATTTCTGGTGCCTGACTGATTGAGTAGGAATAAGGACACATGTTTTAAACACACCCTACTCTAACCTAAACTCAAACAGCAGGAACGTCTAGTCACTAGAGGGCAGCCATAATCTGTTACAGTCCATAAAAATCTTCCTGGATATCCAAGTCCAATTGCGGCTGTGGAGGGCATGATTTAGAATCAGTGAGCTGTTCTTCAGCTGTACTTATTTTAGAAAGAGGACACTAACATCCTTGTTTAGACAACCTATCAGAAATGATCTGATTAAAAGGCAAAGCAAACAGACAATTGCCTCACTGCTTGTGTAAATTTCATGTAAATATATACCCCAGTCATCACAGAAAAAAACTGAATGTAATAAAAAAGCCCGTGAGCTTCCACGTGGATGGACGGGCCTCATCCGCCTTTCTATTGTTTGCTACGGTTGCCTGGAAACCAAAGTTCCAGCAAGAAAAGGAAATCGCTGAACAAGAAACTATGGAATGCCTATGAACCTGCTTATTTCTTCAAAATTTTTCTAGCTTCAGAATGCAAGTAGATCTACTGGAAGGACTTGGAAATCAAAAGCAAATGAACACTTCATGTCAACAGATGTTACTAGAATTTTGTAACGGGTAAATGTGCTCCATGCCCAAAAAAAAAAAAAAAAAAAAAGCACTGCCAAGTAAGCTTTACACATGGTAGAGTTTAAAGCTCTTGTCTTTAAAGAGACCTCTTTGTCTGGACAATCGGAATTAAAGATAAGTGTCAATTAGCGTTATGCAGACATTTCAGCTTCTGTCCTTTTCCTGCAGAACTACCCACCTCCCTATTTTAAATCATTTGCAGGATCTATTAAGCCCAGTAGAGGTCAGTAATGAGCAGACATTGTACTACATGCTTATTCACAGTCTCTCACACTGTTGGGATACTTCTTATATACTTCCTCTGTATACTTGTACTAGTGTGCGTGTGTGTGTGTGTATATATATATACATATACATATATATATATATGTATATGTATATATATATACAGGTATATATATGTATATATACAGGTGTGTGTGTGTGTGTATATATATAAGTATATATATATAAGTATATACTGCATATACTTGTATATATATGCCTATATATACTTCCTATATACTCCACCTTCTGTGAAGTGTACAGGGAAAGTACTATTGTTGGTGATAGTATCCTTCTAAAGAAGCTGTGTTTTCACTCCATGCTTTGTTCCACAGCAAATCCGACGAACACTTCCTATTCTACTGATCATAAGATCGGTTGAAAGAATATGGAAGGACAGACATTGCTAATTGAGTGGTAGGAAAAGAACTCTAAAACCAGGCTTTACTAATAATTGTGTTTCATGTCTGGATTAAGATCAGTCTTCCTTAAATTCATGAAGGATGAATGAATAAATGATTGGGTTTAATATCATCTTCATGTAAGATAACATTTTGAAGTAATGTATATAGCAGAATATACACATACCCATTACTTTTAATTTTTTAAGTGTCTATAGATGTCTCTTGTGCCTCACAATTTAGAGTTGCAAAATAATACATAAAGTCTTTTGATATTTCATGTTTGTCCCAGTCAACATTCACTGAGAGTAAAACTATAATCGTGTGAAGGTCCACACAATTTTAAAAAGATTGGCAACACTATTCTCGGGAATTCAAATTAAATCTCAGATATCTGTAAATAACAAAAATAGTGCTTTTGTCATGATATATCTATGGAGATTTGTTGCTTCGTTCCACTGACAATTCCGAATTTTACAACCACTTTGTAAAATGTATCAGATACATGAATAATGGGTTTAGAAAGTAGTAAAATGATACTTACTTGGCTTAGCCAAAATTTTAATTCATCCCGTGTATTTTACAGTGTCCAGAAAGATTTCTGATACACTTTCATTCTCCTTCATTAAAGTTAAACATGCCAAAGCCTAAGAACAGTTAAAGTTAGTTCAGTTCCCCAGAAGTGTCAGTGCCGTTTAAATTGAAAGGGGCCCTTGACTTGACGTTAAGAGACCTGAGTTCCAGCCCTGTGTGTTCAAATACGCAGTGTGACTGTAAGCAAATCTTGATTCAGTTAAGTGTCTGACTCTTGATTTCTGTTCAGGTCATGATCTCAGGGTATTGAGATGATGCCCTTCAGGCTGTATACTGGGCATGGGCCTGCTTAAGATTTTCTGTCTCCCCTCTGTGGCCCCTCCCGCCCTAAACAAACAAACAAACAAAAACAAAACAAAACAAACAAACAAACAAAAAAACACATATGCAGAATATGACCGAAAAGTTGCATCTATTTAGTTGCATTTTGGGGTTACTGTCCAAAGATCCTCTCTGTTAGGATTTAAATAATCTACTGCAGCCCACAAAAGCTACAATATGTTCTCTAGCTCTCCATTTTCCAAACATCTCACGTATATCTGATAACTTCTGAACATTTTAATCTTCATAATAAATATATCTCTATTTAGCAATATCGGCATAGGCGAGTCAGTCATTTAACTTTTGAGTTTATGAAAGGTAAGAGTGACTGGGATATTTTAGACATTTTCTCTTTGTACAAGTCCTTGGGGGGGCGGGAATCAGAGGAAAACAAACATATCCATATAGTCAGGTACTTCCTAACATTTTTCCTCAAAGCAAAACTTAGAGAAGTTATTTCAGATGTAAAGGAAGGGATGTTTCATTTATTGTTACATTGCAACTTTGTGGGTTTGCTTTTAATTACTTCATAGACTAAAAAGAATAGTTAAAATGAAGCCGAGGGTTTAAATCACCCTAATCCCTATATGAGTCCATAAAAATAGTTTATTATGAAAGTCACTCAAACTACAACAAACAAATTGAAACAGGCATGTAGAAAAAGTATGAAAGAATCTTAAATCTTAATCTGTTCCTGTTTTTCTTAAATGCCTGAGGAGTTTATGTAAGGGAATGAGCTTTAGGCTTTTAGTTTTATCACTTTGCTGTATGTAAATGGGTAACAAAAGCCCCAAAAATGTAATCCTTGAAATCATAAATATCTGTCTGAGAAGATGACCTTCCCAAAGCCACTTTCTTTTTCCTGAAACTCCTTACTGCTCTGGCCATAAGGTTGGTGAAACCGCTCAAGATTCTGACAACCCACCACAGTGGCCCATCTGTCTCCTAAACTATCCCCACTACCCAGCTTTGTGTTACTTTCCCTTTATTTATCATGGCATTCTCAAGGCCTTTTCATAACTCCCAGAGCATTCACACATGGGACCAAGGGGCCTGTCCCTTGTCTGCCCTTATTTGATGTGGTTGGTTAGCTTGTCCTGGAATAACTTTCTGTTCCCTGGGGATAACCACCTGATAAGACCCTGCTGGGTCTTGTCTCAGAGGAGAGAACAAATCTGCGTAGTCTTAAATCGCCTGGGCTAGAGGTTAAATGCTGAAGTGACCTTGGCACCTGGAGACATCGCATCCCTGACCTTCAAGCTGCTGAGGCTGTGAATGACTGCTGAGCTGCTAGAGTGTCACAGAGAGACTCAGTGGGGATGAGAATTTCTAATGATTTATGGAACTTTGTTCAGTCCTGAGAACTCTACTTTTTAGTTATAGGACGTTGTCGAAAGTATTGCAATATGGAACTTCCGTTAACTGCTTGGTAGAAACATATGCACAAAAATGTTTATTATTCTCAAGATCTGCAATGTGCATGTGTGTTCACATGCATTCTGTTTCCTGTGAATCTGAAGTACAGAGCATTATACTGACAGATGTCATCATCTCCGCCATCACAATAATAGCTAACATTTATCTAGCGTTTACCATGTGTCAGTTACTGTGTGAAGAACTTTCTATGGGTTTCCTTATGTCATCCTCACAATCACCCTGTGTTATTTAAGCCACATTATAATCCCAAATATTGTTACTATTATTATTTCCATCCCACAGGTGGGGGAAATGATGCCTAAGTAGGTTAAGACCTAACCCCAAGACACACAGCTTATGATCAGCAAAAAAAATTTCAAACCATTGTTGCCTTCATAGCATGTACTTCAGAGAACGACTGAGCATGCTACTCATTCTTGAAAATGTGCTGAACTTCTACAATGTGCAAGTCACACACAGAAAGAACTTAATTAACATGGGAGGTGCACTTTCCAGGGCCAGGCTATGGGGGTCACAGAAATGACTAGGGTCTCTAACACTACAGCACCTGCAGCTGTTATTCTTAGAACACCTGATACAGTGCAGACATTTAATAAACACAGTAGAGCAAAAATAGCACTGGAGCTTATTAAAGGATAAAATGTAATCACTAGCATTCACTCATTTGAACCTGTTAAAAGTGACTCATCACAGATAAAATGTGTTTTTCACTCCTTGGGGATGGTATATCATGAAGCTTAAAAGCAGTGACACAGAGTCGGGAAACCACTTACTGGTTGCAAAACCAGGGCCAGAGTATGTGATATTTCTAAGCCCTTGGGAGGATAATAACCTTACCTACCACAGGGGATTGTTTTTAGGACTCCACAAAATATTTCATTTGATAGGTTTAAAGGATACCTGACAGACGTATCGTAAGCACTCCATAAATATCAGCTATTGGGATGGCTGTTTTCCATTTTATAAAAATCTTTGATGAAAAGGGCTCTTAAAAGTCAACCCCTTTGGTGGAGTCACTAAGGTTCCTACGTATTATATCATGGGCTCCTGTTAAGTGAAAAAGTAACAGGGAACACAGGATGATGCCATCTCATTAAATGAAAGTATACAGGCATGTTGAATGATAATTTTCAATTTTCTAAAATGTTTTGCTGTTAAGTAGCAAAGGAATCCTTAAATATGGTTTGCTTTGATATACTTTTTTTCCTCTTTAAAAAAAATTATTTATTTGAGAGTGAATGAGCGCGAGCAGGGGCAGGGGGCAGAAGGAGATGCAGACTCCCCACTGAATAAGGAGCTCAACAGGGAGCTCGATCCCATGACTCTGGGATCATGACCAGCCACCCAGGTGCCACCTGATAGACTGTTTTCTTTAAACCAGACATACAGAACTGTGGCTTAGATCAGTTATTCTGAACACTTTCCCACCCCACACCCTGTGTATCTTCAGAGGCTGCCTGCTACCTTATCTATTTTCTGTCCTGGAACCCAGCGCCTAACTCAGCTGCTCAATGAATACTTCCAAAATACTGGGGGGAGGGGGAAGTCATACAGTTTTGATAAAAGTAACACTCAACATAGGAGCTGTAACTACAAATCCTGGGTGGGGACTTGTAGTCTTGCTAGAGCAACTCTAAGCAACTACTACACAAAATATCTTATTTTTTTCCTACTTCAGGAGACTTCTCTAAATGCTCAATGTCGCCCATATATTGAATTAACATCATTCTTTCTGTGATTTCTGTCCATTCATCCAGTGCTTCACAGACTACATCAATTTTCTCCTTAAAGACAGATTTTCAAATATTCAAATACCTCTGAATTATTATTATTTTCTCTACCCAAGGGGAATTTCCCCATTTATTTTTTGTATTTTTTTAGATCCTTCCTCTTATCAGTTATCATTCTTTGGGTACATTTCTGATTGAAAATGCCCATCCTGGGGCGCCTGGGTGGCTCAGCGGGTTAAAGCCTCTGCCTTTGGCTCAGGTCATGATCCCGGGGTGCTGGGATCGGGCCCCGCATCGGGCTCTCTGCTCTGCGGGGGGCCTGCTTCCTCCTCTCTCTCTGCCTGCCTCTCTGCCTACTTGTAATCTCTGTCTGTCAAATAAATAAATCTTTAAAAAAAAAAAAAAGAAAAAAAAGAAAATGCCCATCCTAAAATGTGGTAGGAGAATGAGAGGTGGTATCCAGATGGAGTTTGTTTCTCAAATAATAATAAAATCTGTACCATTTACGTTCTAGACATTGATACCAATATATTCTAAAAAGTTTACACATTGATGACTGGGCAGAAATTTAGTCAGCTGAAATTCCTAAGCATTTTCCACTGATCTGTTTGTGAAAGGATTTTTGAATCCCATGCATACTTTCATTGATTCCTATTTTTTTGTTGTTGTTGTTGGTTTTATCATTCAAACTTGTCAAGATATTTTCATATTGCTATTCTACATGAGAATAGCTTCATCCCCACACCTTTTTACTGTCTATTTGTAAAGTACTCTTTATACATTTTTAATACAAGAATTGAGAAAATGGGAAATAATATAAGACTGAAGCACAAAGCTGAGATTTTTTTCTAAGTGGATATCCACACATTAACCAAAGATGTCTATTACTACCATGATAAATCAGTTCCGGTTCTTCCCAAGTATGAAAGTTTAATATACAATGTTAATATATAATGTTTTGACTCAGTAATCCCATTTCTTGGAATCCATCTTGCAAAAATTAATAGTTTTAGAGTTTTTATATAGGGAGTTACATACTTTGTGGTGTTTAGGTTAGTGAAAGCATTTTTGACAATCCTTTAAACACTGGAGTCACCCTCACCAAAGAGACATGTTATTAGTGGCAGTTTCAAAAGAACTTAGGTTCTCGTAGCATTCTCCTCTAACATTCTAACTCCTAAGAGCATTCTTGCTCCTTACTCCTAATCTCACCCAACTGAAAAAGCCTACAGTATGCAAGTAATGAGTTTCTCCCCCTTGCTCTCTCCTTTACCAGATAATAATAAAACCTGGTGCATTCATAGCTAAGGTATGTTAATGTACAAGGGTGAAGCAGATCTACACTTGATTTGTTGACTTACACACACACACACACATACACAGACACAATTACCTCCACTAATAGGGATGGAAGCAAGTTAAGGAGAGGGGACAAAAAGATAATGAACATACATCCTTAGAGCCAATGTAGTATTTGAATCTTTATAAAGACAATGTGTTATTTAAAAAATATATATTAAGTATAATTTTAGGAATCAAAGATCTTAACGATGCCTTGTGTCTCATGATTTTCTCAACATTTAGGAATATTTGGCTTGCAGGATTTCATTACAGATAAATCTTGCCCAACCACTTTTTGAAACAAGCTACTTCACCAGGAAGACAGAAAAGGAACAGAATGTATTCTATCTTGAAACCTAAAGTAAACTACAAAGAGAAGTCACCATTAACCTGGGTCTTGAAGAATCCAAGTGGTTCAGTGGAGCAAGATAAGAAATAGGCAGAGGGACAGCATGTTCTAAGATGAGGAAGCAAATGTGAGCATGAACAACTGAAAAAGAGTCTCATTTGGCCAGGGCATGGGCTACCTGGTATGGTCAAAGGTGACATGGGATGGTGAGCTGGGGCTATAATAGGGAGGCCCACAATTAGTATATTAAGCATATCCTTTAGAGACTGGAGAGACACAGGAGGATTTTTAGGTAAGAGAAGAACATGACCATGTATGTATTTTTTTGGAAAGTTCACTCTAGAGTTGGTGTGGAGGACTGATCTCAATGAAGAGAATTTGGACCCAGGCAGACTGGACGGAAAGCTATTAAGATGATCCAGCAGAGAGATGCATGGGCTGGAGAGTGGCAGCAAAGATAGACAGGAGCTGGCACGTTCGTGAGATGAGTCAGAGTCCAAGTACAAGTTATTTCAGTCCTTGGGGATGTAATCAATCTGGACCTGGTAACGTGAACTCATTTAAGTAGTTAAGTGCTCTCTTAGTATCTCCTCACTTATCTCAGGATTTGATTTCCTTGTTTGTCCTACCATTTCGAGTTTGAAGATCATTTTTTTCCTGATTGAGAAAACAGAAGCAAAATAGGAGTTTAGTCCTTCCAATGTCATCTGCTAATATTACACCATCTGTCCCAGGAAGCAGGCGTATTCCTTGCTCAGTATTTCTTAGAAATTATATTTAAATTGTCTTTAATGCTTTCCAAAAGGCTCAACTCACCGTGTGGTTCAGCCCTCTCCATGCTGATTTCTTAGGTTCTTGCCACTCTTTCTATTTTGTCCTTGGTGGTATGTCTCATCTCCTGGTTTCCATTTTCCTCAAGATTCCAGAAAGAGAAATATCTATTTATGATCTGTGGCAATTTTTTTCGGCTCCAATTTTTAAATTCTCTCAGTGTAAGAAAATATTAAATATATATCCCTTTCATTTTTTGGAGGGTACACTGTTTATTTTACTTGTTTCCACTCCTTTATCCCTGCCCCCCAACCCCAGTATCCCTTTCATTTTATGTTAATATTAGAGAGTGGCAGTGTTAATAATAACACATGTTACATGGTATTTGGTATATTGAGTTCTTCTTTCCATTTCAACCCAGAAAGTCCTTCACTTATATAATACTGTGTTCTTTATTTGTATATCCTCTTTCTTTTCTTGTTATTGTTTTTCTCCAGTCTGCTCCACTATACATAGCTCTTTCTTCAATAATTTTCTTGCCATCACTTTCTATCTTGATTGATTTACTTTCTTCTGAATATTCCAGTCTCCTTCCTGGGTATTCATATCTTTCCCAGGTTGCATATCTTAAATATACTAATGCTAATATTCCTGGTATCCCTAGGCCATGGATATAGGACTCCTCACGTGTACCACTTTTCTTTCTCTCTGTGTGTGTATGTATACCATTTTTTCAATGACATTTTAGAAATCTGTTCATTTACTTTAGAGCACTTTAAAAGTGCTTTTTTTGGTTTGTTTTCTCTGGATCACATATATTTTACTGTTATTAAAATTAAAGCATTTAATTGTTGTCACTCATAGTTATGCTACAGATGGGAAGGCATTCTGGTTTAGTGGAAATAATCCCTGAGTAGAAGTAAAAAGATACCAGATTTTCTGCTTTGCTGCTGTATAACTTCCTTGTTTAAATCAGTTTTCCTAAGGCTCAGTTTCTTTCTCAGACACAAAAGAGGAAGGCTGATATTTTCTCTGGTAAATCACAAACAATTGTTCATGATTTCAACAGCTAAAAATATAGAATTAAACATGTCCTTATAGAGTATTGGTGATTTCCAAATCTATCTACTTCAACACTCATCTGATTGGCATTACCTTCACTGGAATTAAAGAAGAGATTTATATAAGAAATCTATTTGGGGATTAAGGAATTCAAAGAGAATGATAGGAACTCCTGGAATAAGTAATTTGGTTCTTTTTGTTGAAAATTCAAAGAGAGCTGATGTAATGTTAGTTGCAATTATCACACATGTCCTGAGGTTAATCAGGCTCAGGACTGCAGATCCAAGCTGGGACAGAAAGTGTGGAAGGGCGTTGACTCAGGACCTCATAGTTGTTCTGCCTTTATGTGGTGAGCATATATATTCCTCTACTTACTCAGTGAGAACCACTTTGGTATTTTAAGTGAGAGTAAGTTCAAAGGTGCTGCCCACCCTATTAGGAAAGAAATGGCGAAGACCTTGTGCTAAATGAAGGGAAGACTGGCAAAGCGAAATGCAAGTACAGTGTCACTTTTTTGATGAACTGGGTGGTATGGATGGATATATGTCAAAGCAAAAAGTTGCATGGTTACAGACACACTAGAAATTGTCCAGAGTTGGCCTGGGAGTGGGAGGAAGCAAAAAGTTGTGCAAATCAACATTCTTGATTAGAATCTGCCAGTTACAGACTTCAAAATGAAAGCTGTGTGTTTCTAGGCAGATGCCCATTGTGTTTCCCCTTCTTCAATTGAACTAATATTAGGCATTGTCACAAACCAAATTCTATTTACAGCTCAGCCCAACACCTTTATCTTCTTTCTTCTGTTTTCTTCATTCCTAATGTTTTCCCTTTTATCTAGAGGAAAATAAGGTAGACAAAATTGACACATTGGGCCTTCACTCTCTTGAACTACATGGGGCTAAACTCTAGACAGATGCCTGGATTTTCTAAATCCCAAGGATTCTTGATCGATTTTATATTTGTGGAATAAAATGTGTACCGATATATGATAGGCAATCAAAGTGAAATTAACATTATATGACATTATTTTGTATATTTCTTGGACTTTAAAAATGGTCAACAATGCAACTGTAACATTATCAGTTATTACATATTTAAATGAGACTCTGTCTGCAACTGATTGACAAGATCAATAATTTTAAGATCAAATAGTAACAGCAGTTTCTGTTTTTTTCTTTAATCGGGGCCTCTTTGTTTTATATGTATGCCTACAGCTAGATCCTGTTTTCTGTCTGTAGACAGTGATTCCTGCTGTGCACTGTTGAGAAAATGAGAAGACAAAATGAAGAATCAATTTAAGAAGAAAAAAAAGCTTTAGTTGACAAAGCTTTACCATAGATCAATGGAATCTAGCTAGTTAAGATATCTTTAGTAGCTGAGATAAGATTGTATAATTACCATAAATACTTTTACATTTTATGTTTTCCTCAGTTTGAATTTCTGTATTTGGAGAAAATCTTCACAAGTATGCAACATTTTTTTCCTATGGCATTTGAATGACCATTTCTTTTGTTACAGTATATATAACCAGCTTCATAAAGCAATAAATTAAAGATACTCCAATTGCATAAACATTCTGTACACTTACTTGGAATTCATCTACTTAAGAATGAACTCCTCCTTCCAAGAAATGAAGAAAAGTGTTAAGTGCACTTTCAAGGTGGGCAAAATTGCTTTGTTTCGTTACTTAGTACTCAAGGGAGTTACTTATTTTACAGTTATTCTTTTATCACTTGTTTGTTTAAACAGTTTTCCCTATAAGCACAGGATGTGCAAGACTGATATAAAGCAGGAACATTTGCTTAATAGGTTGATCCATAGATCCGATATTTATTTAATTAGATTTCACTGAATTTGCATACTGGAAGTAATTAGTTGTTTAAAATTCCTAATAGCAT
This sequence comes from Meles meles, assembly GCF_922984935.1. Taxonomy (NCBI): domain Eukaryota; kingdom Metazoa; phylum Chordata; class Mammalia; order Carnivora; family Mustelidae; genus Meles; species Meles meles. The sequence goes on along the minus strand of NC_060066.1, from coordinate 149,425,647 downwards.
TCAGCAAAATATTGTTTGAACTATTTCAGCACACCTTTGTTTATTAAAAAAAAATAAACAAACATTAATGAACATCCCGCTACCTGGCTCTTAGTCACAAGAAGAAAATATCTCAGCAATGTTGCTTAAACATGAAATGTAGATGTAAATTATTTAGAAACTAATAAAAGCCTGCAGCTAGTTTACAAAATAAATAATATGATTCATGCTCTTCATTCAACTTTGACCTAAATATACTGTAGACTAAGATCCTCATTTTAAATAGGACTGTTTTTACTACATCAACACCATTTTAGATTAAATCTTAGCTATTATGTATAAACACTTTAGTGATTCCGGAGCATGGCTGTTCAAAACTAGCAGTAACCATGCACCTTTGAAACATTCTGATTGCTAAACCCAATGACACTTAACATTGAATATTCTGAATACTCTCAAGTACACATTAGTTGCAAATTAAACCACACAGTATGTATAAATTTTCACATAGTAATTCATTATTAAAATGCAATTTCTGGGCTTGGGGAAATATAGAATATATACACACTTACCAAATACATATATATATCTCAAAACAAATGAAGCTATTGATACCATATAGCCAGTTAAGACTACTGTAACTGGCAATACTTGAGTGTGATAATTATTACCATATTTATTTTCTCTTGAAGGCAATTTTATTTTCCCAGATAAAAGCATACTGTTAAAGAGTAGATTATGATTGTTGATAGTGTAGAATTTAACAAATATATCTATCAAATGAAATCTCCTTTACCATCACATTTTCATTGGGGAAATTGTGTGTCTACCTTCCCGGAGCAGAGAAAATGAGATGGAGTCATAATGGTATGAAGTTCATCAGTAAGATGAATATTGGTGGAGCAATACTCCCTATGCAAAAATACTGACTACTCTGAAGAATGCAGGTCATTCCTCTTAACCTATGGGGCACCATTATTATAGCTGGAACAGAACAGAATGGGCTCTACTTAAACCCTAGGTTTAAGAGAATAATTACAACCTTACTTCTCTTGCTTTTTCCAGATGGTTCCTTCAGGAGATTTTGACTATAAAGTAATGGATAAAACTTCTATCCTATGAGGCTACAAATTTATGAATTGTGATCATTGGTGAAAGAATTGGGATGCTTTTGGAACCCTCTCAGTGGATCCAGAAGGATGAATGTCACATTGCCTCTTGGGACAGTATTGAAAGTAGCCTCACAACAAGGACAAAGCCATAGTGAAGAGGATGCAGATGGGCAAGAAAAATCATCAGATGGAGGGAGCTAGGATAGGTCCAGAGAAGAATGGAAAAAAACACAAGCATTGTTTAGTCTTACCTCCTTGGGTGTGAGATTCAACAAGTTTGAGTAAGAGATACATACTTCCACTTTTACACCTGGGAAAGACTTACTGCAAACACAAATCGAGAAAGCATTGTTTGCAGGGTCAAGTAAGGTCTAGTTTTCAAAGTAGTCTGACTTTATCCTAGTAGAACTGAAACACAGTTTACGATTTCATTAATTATGAACACAGAGGAAAACTATGGTTTTGAAAGTCCTTGAGGGTAATGCCTACTTACCTGGGATGTGTACATAGGGGACAGAGAGGGGTTTCACAAGATAATCTTTGATCATTCAGGCATGTACTTAATAAATGGTAATGGTCCCCTTTGTAAAACAAGCTACTTTTAGTCAAATCATTGTTGAACTTAAACAAGATTATTTTGATCTGTGTCTCGTTTTGTTCAGCACTTTTTCTGTGGTACAGAAAATGATTTTGTATAACACAAATTATATAACATGCCACGAGTCCAATTTGCATGTTCTAAAGACATATAGTTTGTGGTTAGATTGGGATTTAAATTCTTCTTCTGCCATGTAAGCATTGTGTGGTATTGAATAACTTGCTTAACTTAAAAATCTGCTTTCTTTTTTTGTGTGGATAATAAAATCTAATGTTACCTCATACAACATTTGCAGATATTACTGTATTTCACAGATATTTCTTAAATGTTTTTATAACTCTGAAATTCAAAATTATCTTTCAGTGTATGGTATCTTAAAATCCCCTACAAATCTTGATAAAAGTACCTTTCTTTTTTGTTAAATTTTTATTTATTTTTTATTTTTTTATAAACATATAATGTATTTTTATCCCGAGGGGTACAGGTCTGTGAATCGCCAGGTTTACACACTTCACAGCACTCACCATAGCACATACCCTCCCCAATGTCCATAATCCCTTTCTCCCTCTCCCAACCCCCCCTTCCCCCAGCAACGCTCAGTTTGTTTTGTGAGATTAAGAGTCACTTATGGTTTGTCTCCCTCCCAATCCCATCTTGTTTCATTTATTCTTCTCCTACCCCCCTAAGCCCGCATGTTGCATCTCCACATCCTCATATCAGGGAGATCATATGATAGTTGTCTTTCTCCGATTGACTTATTTCACTAAGCATGATACCCTCTAGTTCCATCCACATTGTTGCAAATGGCAAGATTTCATTTCTTTTGATGGCTGCATAGTATTCCATTGTGTATATATACCACCTCTTCTTTATCCATTCATCTGTTGATGGACATCTAGGTTCTTTCCATAGTTTGGCTATTGTAGACATTGCTGCTATAAATATTCGGGTGCACATGCCCCTTCGGATCACTACCTTTGTATCTTTAGGGTAAATACCCAGTAGTGCAATTGCTGGGTCATAGGGTAGTTCTATTTTCAACATTTTGAGGAACCTCCATGGTGTTTTCCAGAGTGGTTGCACCAGCTTGCATTCCCACTAACAGTGTAGGAGGGTTCCCCTTTCTCCGCATCCTCGTCAGCATCTGTCATTTCCTGACTTGTTAATTTTAGCCATTCTGACTGGTGTGAAGTGATATCGCATTGTGGTTTTGATTTGTATTTCCCTGAGGCTGAGTGATGTGGAGCACTTTGTCATGTGTCTGTGGCCATCTGGATGTCTTTTTTGCAGAAATGTCTGTTCATGTCCTCTGCCTATTTCTTTTTGATGAGTCTGGCCAGGGGTTTATCAATCTTATTGATTCTTTCAAAGAACCAGCTCCTAGTTTCATTGATTTTTTTCTATTGTTTTTTTGGTTTCTATTTCATTGATTTCTGCTCTGATCTTTATGATTTCTCTTCTCCTGCTGGGTTTAAGGTTTCTTTCTTGTTCTTTCTCCAGCTCCTTTAGTTGTAGGGTTAGGTTGTGTACTTGAGACCTTTCTTGTTTCTTGAGAAAGGCTTGTATCTCTATTATTTTCCTCTCAGGATTGCCTTTGCTCTGTCCCACAGATTTTGAACTGTTGTGTTTTCATTATCATTTGTTTCCATGAATTTTTCTCAATTCTTCTTTAATTTCCTGGTTGACCCATTCATTCTTTAGAAGGATGCTGTTTAGTCTCCATGTATTTGGGTTCTTTCCAAATTTCCTCTTGTGATTGAGTTCTAGCTTCAGAGCATTGTGGTCTGAAAATATGCAGGGAATGGTCCCAATCTTTTGATACCAGTTGAGACCTGATTTAGGATTCAGGATGTGATCTATTCTGGAGAATGTTCCATGTGCACTAGAGAAGAATGTGTATTCTCTTGCTTTGGGATGAAATGTTCTGAATATATCTGTGATGTCCATCTGGTCCAGTGTGTCATTTAAGGCCTTTATTTCCTTGTTGATCTTTGGCTTGGATGATCTGTCCATTTCAGTGAGGGGAGTGTTAAAGTCCCTACTATTATTGTATTATTATTGATGTGTTTCTTTGATTTTGTTATTAATTGGTTGATATAGTTGGCTGCTCCCACGTTAGGGGCATAGATATTTAAAATTGTTAGATCTTCTTGTTGGACAGACCCTTTGAGTAGGATATAGTGTCCTTCCTCATCTATTATTATAGTCTTTGGCTTAAGGTCTAATTGATCTGATATAAGGATTGCCACCCCAGCTTTTTTCTGATGCCCATTAGCATGGTAAATTTTTTTCCACCCCCTCACTTTAAATCTGGAGGTGTCTTCGCGTCTAAAATGAGTTTCTTGTAGGCAACATATAGATGGGTTTTTTTTTTTTTTATCCATTCTGATCCCTGTGTCTTTTGATTGAGGCATTTAGCCCATTAACCTTCAGGGTAACTATTGAGAGAGATGGATTTAGTGCCATTGTATTGCCTGTAAGGTGACTGTTACAGTATATTGTCTCTGTTCCTTTCTGATCTACTACTTTTAGGCTCTGAATATATCATGCCAGCTCTTTCTGGCCTACCAGGTCTCTGTGGATAAGTCTGTTGCCAATCTAATATTTTTACCATTGTATGTTACATACTTCTTTTCCCGGGCTGCTTTCAGGATTTTTCTCTTTGTCACTAAGACTTGTAAATTTTACTCTTAGGTGACGGGGTGTGGACCTGTTCTTGTTGATTTTGAGGGGGGTTTTATGCACCTCCTGGATTTTGATGCTTGTTCCCTTTGCCATATTAGGGAAATTCTCTCCAATAATTCTCTCCAATATACCTTCTGCTCCCCTCTCTCTTTCTTCTTCTTCTGAAATCCCAATTATTCTAATGTTGTTTCGTCTTAGGGTGTCACTTATCTCTCGAATTCTCCCCTCGTGGTCGAGTAGCTGTTTGTCCCTCTTTTGCTCACTTCTTTATTCTCTGTCATTTGGTCTTCTAGATCACTAATTCTTTCTTCTGCCTCATTTATCCTAGCAGTGAGAGCCTCCATTTTTTATTGCACCTCATTAATAGCTTTTTTGATTTCAACTTGGTTAGATTTTAGTTCTTTTATTTCTCCAGAAAGGGCTTTTATATCTCCAGAGAGGGTTTCTCTAATATCTTCCATGCCTTTTTCGAGCCCGGCTAGAACCTTGAGAAACGTCTTCCTGAACTCTAGATCTGACATATTACCAATGTCTGTATTGATTAAGTCCCTAGCCTTCAGTCCTGCCTCTTGTTCTTTTTTTCTTTTGTGGTGAATTTTTCCGCCTTGTCATTTTGTCCAGATAAGAGTATATGAATGAGCAAGTAAAATATTAAAAGGGTGGCAAAGACCCCAGGAAAACGTGCTTTAACCAAATCAGAAGAGACCCCAAATCATGGGGGTTAGAAAGGGGATAAAACGAGGTTCAGAAAAAAAAAATTAAAAAAAGAAAACAAATAAAGAAAAAAAAATTAAAAGAAAAAAAAATATATATATTAGAAAAACTAGTTAAAACGTTAAAAAAGAAAAGGGTAAAAGTTAAAAAAAATTTAGCAGAAGAAAAAAAATTGAAAAAAAATTAAATTAACTGCAAGACTAAGGAATCATGGGGAGAAAGCCATGAGTCCAGTGCTTTGCTTTCTCTTCCCCTGGAATTCTGCTGCTGTCCTTGGTATTGAACCTGCTCTCCTTGGTAGGTGAACTTGGTCCTGGCTGGATTTCTTGTTGATCTTCTGGGGGAGGGGCCTGTTGTAGTGATTCTCAAGTGTCTTTTCCTGAGGCGGAATTGCACTGCCCTTACCAGGGGCCGGGCTAAGTAATCCGCTCGGGTTCACTTTTGGGAGCTTTTGTTCCCTGAAAGCTTTCTGTAGAGTTGCGGAGGATGGGAATGAAAATGGTGGCCTCCCAGTCTCCAGCCTGGAGGAGCTGAGAGCCCGGGGCCCCACTCCTCAGTGCACCCCCAGAGAACAGCTTCCAATCACTCCCATATCCCCAGCTGCTGGCTATGCTCCAAGCTCACCCAACCTGCGACCGGTTCAAGGTAACCCCAAGCTGAGAGCTCACTCCTCAGCTCTGTCTCTATAGCTGACTTCCCCGTTCTAATACCTGCAAACTCTGCCACACTCCGACACCCCCGATCCTTCTGTGACCCTGTGGGACCTGGGGCCACGCTAACCCTGCATGGGCTTCACCCCGGTTTAGTCTCTGGAGCAATGTCCCTCAGTGGAGCAGACATTTAAAAAAGTCCTGATTTTGTGCTCTGTTGCTCCGCCGCTTGCCTGGAGCCGGCCCCTCCCACTACGGTCTATCTTCCTGTCATTTTAGATTCACTTCTCCGCCAGTCCTACCTTTCAGAAAGTGGTTGATTTTCTGTTTCTAGAATTGCTGTTCTTCTTCTCTTCCAAAAGTACCTTTCTTTAAGACTAGAATTGCTGGGATCCCTGGGTGGCTCAGTCGGTTAAGTGTCTGCCTTTGGCTCAGGTCATGATCCTAGGGTCCTGGGATCAAGTCCCGCATCAAGCTCCCTGCTCAGTGGAGAATCTGCTTCTATCTCTCCCTCTCCCTGCTACTCCCCCAGCTTGTGCTCTCTCTCTGGCAAACAAATAAAAGCTTCAAAAAAAAAAAAAAAAAGAAAAAAAAAAACAGTAGAATTGCTTTTGCTTCTGTGGTCACTTGATGATATTCTGTACAAATGGTCAATTTAGAACTATTTGAAATACACACAAGAGTTGTATTTTAGAGACAGTTCTTGTTAAATAACATGTGTGTGTGGAGAGAGAATGAGAGAGTAGAGAGAAGATCTGATTGAAGACAGAGAAAGCTGACTGAAAAAATAATTAAAAACTCCAAATCTTTAAAAATTTGAATAATTGCACAAGAAATAATTAAATATTGTGTTTGCAGGATTTATGCTCTTGTAATACTTTATATATATGGAATTATTAAATTTTTTTAATTGCCTAGGGCCCCTGGGTGGCTCATTTGGTTAAATATCTGCCTCCAGTTTAGGTCATAATCCCAGGATCCTAGGATCAAGTCCCATGCCAGTCTCCCTGCTCAGTAGGAAATCTGCTTCTCCCTCTCCCTCCATTCCTGCCCATTCTGTTCATGTTCTCTCTTTTCCTCTCTCTCAAATAAATAATAGAAAAAAAAATTTAATTCCCTTAAGGTTTTGTGTATGTGTTTGTGTGTGTGAATTTTATTTACATGATGGAAAACCAGATGCATATATGTAGCAGATAGGCTTTAAGGTCCCTCCATGATTTCTACCTTCTGATATTCATATCCTTTTTAATCCCCTCACTGAGTGACTGTAGGACCTGTGACTGCTGACTAATAGAATATGGCAAATGGGATGTGATGTTATTCCTCTGATTGTGTTATGTTATAAAATACTCCCATCTTACCAGCATACAGCTCTGGAGTATCTCTCTTTACCCCGCTGGCTATGAGGAAGCAAGCTACCATGAGTCCTACAACTGCAAAGAAATGCATCTTGTCAGTAAATCTAAGTGAACCTCAAAACAGACCCTTTTCCAATCAAGTCTCCAGATGACAATTTTTGTCCAAAATCTTGACTGTAGCCTTAGAGAAGACCCAACTAAACCATGCCCAAACTCATGGTCCCACAGAAACTATGAGTTAAATGTATGTTGCTTTAAGGCATTTACTTCATCGTGCCATCATGAAATGGAAGTCTAATTCAATGTTCATAGAATATAGACCTTTTTTAAATAAGGGATAAAAGATCTGTTATCAAGGTTAAGGGTTAATGAATACTGAAGTCTGTGGACAGAGTCAAGTATTTAGAATCAAGATCAGAATTCTGAACAGGCTGAGATGTCTGCAGGAAGTCTCAAAGATCTGACAATGGAATTGTGGTTGAGGAAAAATTAAGGATTCTGAATATAGCAACAGGCTGGAGGATAATCTAGAAGTCCAGGTCATGTTTCATTTAAAATGTTCACAACTCCTTCTAGAATGAGGGCAAATCAGAAAGGTAACTAAGGCCACTTTGTGAAGGATTAAGACACTAATACCAAACCAAAGGAAAAAAAAAAAAGGAATTTGAGTGAGGAGTTATCGAATACATATGCAGAGCAAGGAAATAATCAGATCATGGTTTTTGGAAGTGGATAGGTTACAACAGGGAGCATGAACTGTGAGGAGGGGATTGGAGAATGCAGAGATGGCATTGACTTGTCAGCAAATGCCAACCTTACAGAATGCTTGGAGTAAGGCAGAATGCTCACACTTTTTGAAATAATCCATGTGGTCTTATCCCTTGATGTTTGGAATGCCATTCCTTCTTCTTCCCTGGTGAAACACTTTTAGCTTTACAACCTCCAGGAAAATACCTGTTCCTTTAAATATTTTCTGATAGAACTTCACATACAAAATAGGAGAATTTTCTGTTTCTTATGCCCAGTCGTAGGGTCATATAAAACCTGCATTTCATTTCTCAAAAGACATTACATAGGTGCTTTTAATTATGAAATTGGTAATATAATTTACAAATTTGTTCAACACTAATTGAAGAATACTATCAAGCTTTAAAACTGGTTTGTTAAAGCATCTTAGCAGAAAAAAAGAAAAGTGTAATTTTGAAGCCTAGATATTTAATTGTACTGTGGCACAAAGAGAATACTACCAAAAAAAAAAAAAAATTGCAACATGCTTAGTTGACTTTATTCCTATTCATTGAAGTTTGGCATTTTAAAATTTCATAAAAGTTATTAATGCATAAAAAGCCACTTCATCTTGAATTCAGAATTATCATCACAATGTTTTGATGGTCTGTAGTACCTTCTTTTCATTCTCATATTTAAAAATTCTTTGGTATTGTTTCACTCAAAAAGCTTTATTCTTTATTAAAACATTAAGGGATTTGTTGATTCAGTGCAGAAAGATTTGGCTTCTCAGTAAGTATATTTAATTTTATTTTAGCCTAATTCAAAATTGCTTATCATTTTCTATCATTTTAATAATGATGGGTTTGGGAAGAAATAGGTCAACTTTTTTGTTACTATCATATAAAACACCAGATAGCCCTAAAGAAATCAATTCTTAACAATGATTTGATAGTTTGAAGTTTTCAAAGCTTTACAATGTCCTATGCCTTTATGGTACAGAAAAGCCAGTTGTTAATTTTATTTTACTTATTTTTAAATATCTTTATTTTTTTTTTTTGAAATACAAACTAAGATCTACAGACTTTAACTGATTTGTTCCAAGTCACAGAGGTAGTAAATGATTACACTGGAATTATAATTTAACTCTTCTGAACCCTAGACCTTTCCCATACACCATGCCGGTTTCTATAACAAGACACACTTTGTAGCACTTTGAAGATAAAAGCATACAGATCCCCAACTGGAACCATCTTCCATGACAAGTATCTCAGTCAACAAAGTGGCAACATTAAAAAATAAAAAAATAGAAACAGTTCAGAAATAGTATCTAGACTCCCAGGACAATTAACAAAAGTGAATTTTCTGCATAGAATGACTACATCAATTTTCTGTAGTACAGTTATTTTCAGTTATGTTGTATATTAAATTATCTTTTTATAAGATGGAAATGAAGACAAATAACTAGGTTGTTCCTCTCAGAATAATATACTCTATGATGTGGGAAGAGACTAGAACATGTACCTCAGGTAATCCAGCCCTTTAGACCTATTAACTTTATCACCAGAACACAGAACAGGATGGGAGTGCAGGAAATGTTGGAAACATTCTGGTCTCACTTTTCTGCTACAGTTGAATAATGTTAGCCTGATCAGACAGCAGAAGAAGACAATGGATTAGAGGAAAATGCATGTTTATGTAAAATATGGTAAGAATCATATGCCATCATTACTTTAATATGCCACACTTACATATTAAAACATAACACTTATGATTATAAATTTATATTCTTAATGTTGGAAGTGTTAACACCATCTGTGGAAAATGCAGTAGTTACCACTACTGTATTTACCACTACTATAAAATTTTTTTTTTTGCCTCACTGTATGTATGATCTATTGCAATGTTTGTATGGTGCCTCCCCCATTAAGATGGAGAGTCTGTTTCTTACTTCTTGGTTCTGAATTTGGCTAATTTGCTTGCTATGACCAATGGAAAAGTATCAGTGTAACTCATGCAGAGACTTGAAGAGTGCTTGTAGGGAAGAGTTCAACAACTTTTTCTGCTCCCTTTTGCCACCATGTGAGCAAGCCAAGGTAGCCTCCTGCAATGTGGGAGACGACAGTGAGAGAGGAACGAGCCATTAAGGTGTCCAAGATATCCTACTCATACTATATGCAGACATGCAAATAAAGCCATTCCAACATGCCTAACCCAACCAACTAAGAGAACAATGAGGAATAATAAATGTTTCTATCTTTAAGTCACTGTTTTGGAGTTTATTGTGATGTAGCAAAAGTTTAATGATTCAACCATTTAATTGTGCAACTTGTCATCAATCTTGTATCTAATAAAAATGAAAATCTGGGATTTCAAAAGTTAGAGACTTGTGTGCCTTACTGATGTATATATTTGAAGTTGATCTTCAAAGAAAATATGTCAAAAACTAGATGGAGCATATTTTCCTTACAAATGTTCTCATTTTGTGCTCTCTTTCTGTTTATAAGTCAGAGTTGTTTCATTCATCCAAGCTCAAGTTTTTAGTTATCTAATGATCTTTCCTTCTTTCTTGTACGCTACATAGAATTCATCTCTAAGGTAATTATGAGAAATAAATTAAGTTTACACAGACAGACAAAAAGCTGGATGATGGACCAGTAAGTAGATACAATAATAGAAGGACAGAAGGATAGAGGAGCGATGGAGAAAGACCAATATAGGGTCACCTAGAATAATAATTGGTAATACATAGTAAGGATTTATACATGTCAATATAAAACAATTGTATTGTTATCTAACTAGATTCCATTTAAAACATTTGCCAATGTCTTGTTTTTCTTCACTCACATTCCTTCTACTCTCTTCATGGTCTCAATGCTTCTTGTTTTGAATACTCCTCTAATATAATTTTTTCAGGCCTTTCTCTCAAATACTATCTTTATACAGTAATTCCCTTGCTAAAATATATCATAGTTTCCCCCTCTCCGAACAAAATAAAATCTCAGTCTGTGTCTTTACCTTTATGTCCTTTGTAATCTGATACCCAAACAAATTTTCTGGCTTTATTATTTTCTATTCCATTATGTATGCCCTGAATTTTAGCCCAAGTTCATTACTTTTTGTCACCTGCAGATTATGCATGCATAATCTTGCTCCATGCTCATGGTGTAATTCTGCATCAGAGATCCTCCTTGTGTCCAATTCTTCTCCTATCGTTCCAGGCTTGATGTAGTAATCTCTGTATATTTTTTAAGATAATTACACTCCTAGAATATCTAGGATTCTTTGAACAATCATAACATTATATTCCAACATTTTTTGTAACATATTTTCTACTTTATATTATTGTTAGTATATTCATGTATTAAAATCACTACTAAATTTTCTGTTGTATCTATATCTATGTCTATTCCATCTATTCCATCTCCTATGTCACCTAGATAGTGCCTGAAATAAATTTTGACTCTGTAAAGCTATTTTAATATAAATATTATAAAAGAAATATGTGAATTAGAACCCAAAGTAAGTAGCTGCTAAATAATTTGTAAATGGTCTTAAAACTGATACAACTTTAGGGGCTCCTAAATTTAGGATGACTCAGTCTGTTAAACATCTGCTATCTTCAGCTCAAGTTGATCACAGGGTCCTGGGATTCAGCCCTTCCCAGGTTAGACTACCTGCTCAGCAGGAAGACTGTTTCTCCCTCTCCTGTTCCCCCTACTTGTGCTTTCTCTCTCTCTCTGTGTGTTAAAGAAAGAAAGAAAATCTTAAAAAAAAAAGATGGATACAACTTCATTTAATTAAAAAAAAGTAAAACAAAATAAAACAAAAAACACGATTCTAACCACCTTCTTATGGCGAAGTCATTCTTCAGTATTCCCCCTGTAACCGATCAGGACAAATAAGACTAATGTATGGTGATAAACAACCTTATAGACTCAATGGCTTAATGCATAATATTGTTCTCTTAATTACATGAAGTCCTCTCTATGCTGGGTAGCTCTTCAGGACTGTTGTCAGTCATGCCATGGCTCAGTAATTCAGGGTGCCATCTTTTCTCATCTTCAAAGAAGAAAAGAATGGGAAACATGGAAACATGGAGAGGATTTTTCATTACCTTAATCACAATTAGTTATTATTCACAGCTTATTGAACAGAATTAGGCAAATGTTATCACTTAACTATTAGGAGGTTGGAAGACAGTCTTCCATGTCCCAGAAAGGGAAAGACGACTAGACATTCATAAATGGCACCTCATTATAAGATGACATCATCCATTGAGCTGGATAAATTAGGAAACTTGATATTTTCATCTGCTTTACACTATCATCCCTCAAACTATCACAAACTTTTCATCTGATTTACCATCCATCATGCTCAAACTATCACTAGCTTTTAACCTACAAATACCTCAGGAACCTTAGCTTTTCTTTATCTCACTAATGTTAACCAAGTAGAAGATAAATACATTTTCAACTGGGCTGGTGAAATCATCACATAAATGAAATCATCTGCATAACTGAATACTCCAAAACTTAATGGCATAAACAAGAACAATTTTGTGATTCTGTGATGTTTATAAAATGTGTGGGTCAGAAATTTAGTTGGGGACCCAATAGGGATGGCTTTCCTCTGCTCAAAGATGTCTGGAGCCATCGCTTGGAAGACTCAAATGGTGGAAAGGTGATTCAGGTGAATGGGGGTTACCTGAGTGGATAGGGGCTAAACCAACTAGAGCAGGATGATACATATCTGATATAGTTTCTCTCCTCATCTGAGCTAACATGAAGCCTGAGTTCAGTAGTGGTTGTCAACCAGATCAACTATATACAACAGCTTGGCTTCTGAGAGGAAGCCACTAGACAGCAAACATTTCAAGAGATCAAGGAAGAAGATCTATGGCTTATTTCCACCTAGGCTTTGAAGCCATGCATGGTAAATGATATCTCTTTCTACTTATTACAGGGATTCATGAAGGCCAGCCCAAACTCCAGGAAAGAGACATAGACTTTACCTCTTGATTAGGGATAGACAAGCTCATATTAGAGAAGAAATTTCAGGAGGGAGACTTCGTTTTTATCAAATCATCACTCAAGTAGCATTACCTTGGGAAGGCCAAATTATTAATCTCTTTAACTCATAGTGCTATATAACTCTTTCTAGCACTTCTCAGAGCTCCAATTTTGTCTGTCATTAACTCTTCAATATCTATTTTCCTCAATAAACTTAAAGTTCATATAAAGCAAGAACTAGGTATTTCATCTACCCCAAACCCAGATATCTGTGTTGGATTATGTTCCATCAATGGCTATGGCTGAGAACCACAGAAGTACCTACATAAATGAAGTAGATTCTCCAGAACAGTCTCTATGGGCTTTCCACAAGTTCCTCCTACATGGTCCCACTTCAGCATCTCAATTTCTTGGATTTACTTGCAAGGTCTGACTTAATCACTCTGTCCTAAATCTCCAGGTGAAGGGGTTACTGACTTTTTCTCTGAACCTCCTGCTATCTCCTTATAGATTTTTATTTCCACAGAACCTTTTTTAAAGACAATTGTTTAAGTCCTATTTCTTATGATGAATCCCATATTTTTAGAATAAATCCTACATTCCTATAATATTTAACAGCTGCTGTTTCCTTAACAGCAGCTGTTTCCTGACAGAGAATTCTTAGAACTTAACTTAGTGCTTGGCACATAATGGGCACATATATTTTTGAATAGATAGATAAATAAATGTCAAGAAATTTACTTTATTCAAAAAATCAGGGTAATAATAATTTCAAATAAGAATTATCAATGGATGCTAAAACTAGAGGGGGGAATGTGAGATGTAACAGAATATTTACAAAGGCTCAGGGTGTGCCACACAGAGTACCAATTCATTACAAAGCAGAAAAGATGACTTTATGAGTAGGAATCCTGGCAGACATCACTTTAACCAAGAGACCAAAGTTACCATCATCAGCAACAGGACAAATAGATAACATGTACCTGATATAATACACAGAGAATCACAGCGTCCCTTCCAGGATTATTTTTGCCCAGTGTTCATATCTAAAACTAATTGTGAGAAAACATCAGGTAAACCCAAATCAAGGCATAGTCTTCACTACTGTAAAGGTCCTGAAAGACAAGGAAAGACTGAGGAACTCTTCCGTCATGAAGGATGATAAATAGACATCATTTTTAGAGTCAACTAAGTGAAGTGTGTAATTATGAGCTGGATTCTTTTGTTGTGGAGGACCTAACTGGAACACCTGGTAGACTCTAAGTAGAGTGTGAATGTTGAATTGCCCACTATCAACCCCCCCAAAAATGGCACTGATATATAGTTACCATTAAGTATTACTAATTGGTGGACTCTAAATAGAGTGTGAATTTTAATGATAATGATATACCCATGTTAATATTTTTAGTTTTGATAGTAGGATTGCCATTATGTAGCAGAATCTTCCTGGTTTTCTTGGACAAATACTAACGTATTTTGGAGTGAAGGGGGACCCGTTTGTCAATTGAGTCAGAAACAGTTCTAAAAAAAAAATAGTAAAAGAGAGCAAAGACAGTATAAAGATGGTATAATCTTAATATCTGAGGAACATTAGTAACAGATAAATAGGAATTGTTTGCACAGGAATGGAAACTTAATTCTAATTTTGAAATTGCATAAATTAAAAATTAAATGGTCCAGGGTGTTAATAAGTGATATAGCTTAATTTTTTCTCCATAACCTTCTCCAGTACAATTGTGTGCTAGAATTGAAATACAAGATATTACTATGATATCCCTGCAAGTATAGAATAATCTCAAAATGTTTAAAGGATTAGCCCTCTGATGATTATCCCCACAGGAAATAGAACGTATGGATGCACTGTTTTGTTATCTTGCACCGTCCAGGATTGCTCTGACATAACCTACAACTTTCCATCTCCCAAGTCCATCATTCTCTGATATGCTAGATCTGTTATGTTCATCCATGAGGTGATTTTTCTGACATGCCTAGTGTGATGAGTGAGATTGAATGTCTTTATCTCAGAATGAATCCTCTATCTCTTCCTACCTTTAGCAATAAAAGAGGACTTTATAGATGAGGTGATTAGGTTTTCTATCTCAGTTATTTCAGATCATTATTCCATTGACCAAAGAAAGTAGAAAAAATGTAGAATTATAATAGCATTCATTATTTATGAACTATAATCAGGTATGTATGTAGTTAAATATTTTATCATGTATTTTTTGTTGCAATGGAGCAGAGACATGTTAACTGGCAGAACCAAAAATGCAGATAGTTTATAGTTTTAAAATTATTTTAGGGCAGACACAGAGAACTGTAATTTGCATGCAATGATAACATTACTTCAGAGTAATTCTGCCTGTGTTTTATAGGTTATCTGTTAAGAACGTTCAGTGGTAAATTTGCTCCTGGAAAATACCTACTCTGAGCTCTGCATGTCTGGATTTTATTTATTTTCTAAAACACAAGAAGTTTTTATGTCTACACTCCAAATGATTAAACTTATTTCTGGCTGCTCTACAGCGGTGTGCTTTCTCTGGATTCTATTCATTCACTCTCCATTCAGCAAACATTTATTTTATCAGGCAGTGTACTAGACTCTGGGATAACAAAATGAGTAGAATCCTGGCAAGACTCTTTTTTTTTTTTTTCTCATTTTATTTATTTTTTCAGCATAACAGTATTCATTCTTTTTGCACAACACCCAGTGCTCCATGCAAAACGTGCCCTCCCCATTACCCACCACCTGTTCCCCCAACCTCCCACCCCTGACCCTTCAAAACCCTCAGGTTGCCCCAACCTCCCACCCCTGACCCTTCAAAACCCTCAGGTTGTTTTTCAGAGTCCATAGTCTCTTATGGTTCGCTTCCCCTCCCCAATGTCCATAGCCCGCTCCCCCTCCCCCAATCCCACCTCCCCGCAGCAACCCCCAGTTTGTTTTGTGAGATTAAGAGTCATTTATGGTTTGTCTCCCTCCCAATCCCATCTTGTTTCATTTATTCTTCTCCTATCTCCTACCCCCCCATGTTGCTTCTCCATGTCCTCATATCAGGGAGATCATATGATAGTTGTCTTTCTCCGATTGACTTATTTCACTAAGCATGATACGCTCTAGTTCCATCCACGTCGTCGCAAATGGCAAGATTTCATTTCTTTTGATGGCTGCATAGTATTCCATTGTGTATATATACCACTTCTTCTTTATCCATTCATCTGTTGATGGACATCTAGGTTCTTTCCATAGTCTGGCTATTGTAGACATTGCTGCTATAAACATTCGGGTACACGTGCCCCTTCGGATCACTATGTTTGTATCTTTAGGGTAAATACCCAGTAGTGCAATTGCTGGGTCATAGGGTAGTTCTATTTTCAACATTTTGAGGAACCTCCATGCTGTTTTCCAGAGTGGTTGCACCAGCTTGCATTCCCACCAACAGTGGAGGAGGGTTCCCCTTTCTCCACATCCTCTCCAGCATCTGTCATTTCCTGACTTGTTCATTTTAGCCATTCTGACTGGTGTGAGGTGATATCTCATTGTGGTTTTGATTTGTATTTCCCTGATGGCGAGTGACGTGGAGCATTTTTTCATGTGTCTGTTGGCCATCTGGATGTCTTCTTTGCAGAAATGTCTGTTCATGTCCTCTGCCCATTTCTTGATTGGATTGTTTGTTCTTTGGGTGTTGAGTTTGCTAAGTTCCTTATAGATTTTGGATACTAGCCCTTTATCTGATATGTCGTTTGCAAATATCTTCTCCCATTCTGTCAGTTGTCTTTTGGTTTTGTTAACTGTTTCCTTTGCTGTGCAAAAGCTTTTGATCTTGATGAAATCCCAACAGTTCATTTTTGCCCTTGCTTCCCTTGCCTTTGCCGTTGTTCCTAGGAAGATGTTGCTACGGCTGAGGTCAAAGAGGTTGCTGCCTGCATTCTCCTCAAGGATTTTGATGGATTCCTTTCTCACATTGAGGTCCTTCATCCATTTGGAGTCTATTTTTGTGTGTGGTGTAAGGAAGTGGTCCAATTTCATTTTTCTGCATGTGGCTGTCCAATTTTCCCAGCACCATTTATTGAAGAGGCTGTCTTTTTTCCATTGGACATTCTTTCCTGCTTTGTCGAAGATTAGTTGACCATAGAGTTGAGGGTCGATTTCTGGGCTCTCTATTCTGTTCCACTGATCTATGTGTCTGTTTTTGTGCTGGCAAGACTCTTTAACAGCAATCTAAATGACTTCTGCAGCAGACACCTCTCAGCGTGAATGCAAACACATAATTCCTTTTACTGGAAAAGAAAGAAGGAAAAGGAAGAAAGAAAGAAAGAAAGAAAGAAAGAAAGAAAGAAAGAAAGAAAGAAAGAAAAGGAAGGAAGGAGGGAAGGAAGGAAGGAGGGAAGGAAGGAAGGAAGGAAGGAAGAGGAAGAAGAAAGCAAAAAGCATAAAGCCCCATCTCTGGCTTCATTAGATTTGGATTGAAGACCTTACCCAAGCTCAATCACTGAGATTCTCTTTTAATGAATTTGGAATTAGGACTTAAAGGATCTAGTTCTAACATTTTGCTTAAATTTAAATGGTATGTTCTAGAGCAGTGAGGAGAGGCTGCCTTCTTCCATGTCTGTGAAGAAGGAAAAAGCTTTTAACTACCAGGCCAAAGAATGGAGTAGATCTTTAGAGAGATCAGAGTAAGACACACAGGAAAAAAATGATTAAGCTTCAGAGAAAAAAATATTTGACTTTCTGGGAGTATTCCAGTTCCTATTTCAAGATTTTAGGCCCAGATGTATGGTTTACTCTTAAGCAGCACAGGACGTGGGGATGCCCACTTTCTACACAGTTGAAAATCCATGTATAAATGTTGATTTCCCCAAATCTTAGCCTAATGTTGGCTGGAAGTCTTATAGATGACATAAACAGTAAATTAACACATATTTTGTACATTATATGTATTATAAAATGTATTTTAAAGTAAGCTAAAGAAAATGTTATTAAGAAAATCCTAAAGGGGCACCTGGTGGCTCAGTTTGATTGAGTGTCTGACTCTTGATTTGGGCTCAGGTCATGATCTCAGGGTCTTGCGATCAACCCATGTCCACACAGGGCTCCATGCTTAGCAGGAAGTCTACTTCTCACCCTCTCTCTGTGTCCCTGTACTTATACAGATCAAATAAGATTAAGCTATACAAGACAGGTTTATTTGTTCTTTCACACAAAACGTGCTAGCTGTTAATCAATTAAGTGTAATCAATTAAGCGTGCTGCACTTCATAAAGGGAACCAACAACCCAGACTCTACCTGTCTCATTGCCCTGTCATTCCTTAGGGTTTTCCTTCCATGTTCCAGCTTACAGGAAGGGAAAAAATGAGAGAGTAGAGACAAAGTAATACCCTTTTTAGGACATGATCCAGAAGCTGCTCACAGAAATTCTCTTCATACCCCATGAGGCAGAAGCTAGTCATATGGCCACGTTGTAAATATTTAAGAATTGTATTGCCTAAGGGAAGAAAGGCACAATGGCTATTGGGAGCCCTTAGCAATTTCTGCTAAAATAGTGCCTGTGGAACATAATTGTGGAGCTACAATGGTCATTCACTCAAAATCATAAGAAAAGGTATCCTGGAGAAAGTGAATCTGTGCTGGATCTTGAATGACAAATTGGACATTGTTAAGAGGAAGAATGACAGGGGCCATTTCAGGAAAAGGAGACATGATGTACAAAGACAAAGATTTATTATTAGAATTTCTGTGGCTGAAGCATAGACTATACGATGAGAGACTGGCAATGACATCAAACGGATCTGAAAATGAAGGCTGAACGGCAAATATCTTATATTTCTTTGTAAGGAATTTAGATTTAATGCCATGGCAGGAAGAAGCATCACATTTTTATAAGTGGTGCTAGTTTATAGTGGTGATCTAATTACATTTGTTTTTAAGAAGATGGTAAGTAACCTGTGAAGAATAGTTAGGAGTAGGTATAATGCTGGTGGTACGAGGGTCAGGTCATAGAGAGAAAGTGTGTGATGGATATTTCTGCAGGCACTCAGTAAACATAATTAAAGTTCCCGACTTTCCTTTCAACAACACATTTCTCTAAAGAATCACCTTCTCTTGTATAGGTTTTCCCCTGAATTGCTTATTCCTCAGATTGCCTTCTTTATCTAGCATTCTTGATTTTTTTCTCATCAAAAAAAAAAAAAAAGCCTATATTTACTCAGAGTATTGCCACGAAGAACACAGAGAAACTAATGAAATAATCCGTAACACATTAGCAAATCCTACTGGTTGAATGGAATAAACTCATTTATTTACTAGATTGGCACAATTTGCTTCTTTTCTTGGACCTGGAACAATATTAAAAATCAACCAACTAAACACTGGAGTTTCTAACTTAACTAAAATACAACGTCCTAACTGATCATGAGTGAAAACTAGAAGTCAATTTTTCTGATTCTTTTGAATTGATCCTTGTACTCATCTGATCATCTCTCCTCAACTCCAAACCCCTCATTCTTTGAGCACATGCTTTGTGTCAATCCAAGCTCTTGGGTTGTAACTGTGACTGAAGACAAAAACCCTTCAGTAACGAAGCTTGCTTTTTTTTTTTCCCTTTGTTTCCAGTGTACCATAGGGCCAGCATTTGTGTGTTAAGGGGGCCTCATGAACATATTTGTTCCACATCATAATTGAGGATATTATACAAGAGACTAAATAAATAGTTTCATCAAAGTCGGTTGACCTCTGAGGCCATAATCATAAACAATACATTATCCTTATTTTCAAAAGACTTTATCAGTTCCCAATAATAATGGGAATATCTTTAAAAGTGAATAAAGAGTCAAATATATATTTATGTCAATGGGGCAGGAACACATGCCCAATCTATTGCCATACACTCTAACTTCTTCCAGTTTGGAAGGCCAAGTGGATAAATGAGGGATTTTCAGGGATCACTGATTTATTCATATATGTCTTCATTCATTCAACAACTAATTATAGAGTGGAAATACATTGCATGCTCCACTAATACCCTAATTAAGAAAATAGGCCCAAAATAAAACAATACAAAACCTTCCTTCACGGAATTTTCATTCTAATGTATATCTATCCTCAAAGATATTTTCTAAATACTTTACAATCATATGCAGTCCTTTCCTACAGGTGTATATAGGTTTCTTGTGAGTTTTATCGCATTTCTAATAGCTGCTCCTTCCATATTTGTATCTTACTCATTCTCTTGCTTCTTTAGTAGCTGAGATGATCTCTTCAAATAGAAAGTCACATCCTCTCTTCAAAATCCTAGTTGGATTCCAACTTCACCCAGAGGAAAAGCCAGTATTGAGACAATGGTCTCTAAAGCCCTGTGTGATCTAACTCCCTAATTCTTCTCTGATTTCAACTCCTGATTTCCTCCTTATCCACTTTACTCCAGCAACATTGTCCTTCTTGTTAGTCTTCAAGCATAATCTAGTTTAGAACCTTTAAATTTAAGCTTTCCTGCTCCCAGATCTCACATGCCCTGTATATCTACATGGCTAATTTTCTCACTTGCTGAAATGTTTAACTTAAATATTGCTATCTCAACGTGGTATGCTTTAGTCACCTCTCTGGGATGACAACACCTCTCCACATACAATTCCCCTTACCATAATTTACCTTTATATAAGAATTTCTTTTTTTTTCTTTATTACCTAGATCTTCCCACTAGGTTTTATGCTCCATATGATAGGGGTTTTTCTCTACATTATACACATTTGTTTTGCTATGTAACAATTTACTACAATTACCACAACTTTAGTGTCTTAAAATAACATCATTTATTATCTCACAGTTTTGAAGGTCAGAAAGTCTGAGTGGACTTGGCTGTGTTCTTTGCTTAGGATCTTACAAAGTCAAAGTATCAGTCAACCAAACTGAGCTCTTATCTGGAGGCTTTGGGAGAAATGTGCTTCCAGGCTCATTCAGATTCTGTTCCTTGTAGTCATAGGATTGAAGTCCCAATATCCATACTGGTAGTCAGCACTCTCAGATTCTAGAGTCTCCCCACATTCCCTGCCATGTACCCCCTCCATCTTCAGGCCAGCAAAGGTATGTCAAATCTATCTCATGATTAGAATACCTCTGGCTCTTGCTTCTGCTACCAGCTGGAAAAAAAAACAAACCTGTTTTTAAGTTTTCATGTGATTAAGTTTAGACCCACCCAAACAATCTACCTTTTCCCACGTAATGTAACATAGTTATATGGATAAAATCATATTCGCAGGGGTGAGGGTTACATAGGGTTAAAGGTCGCTGGGGTAAATTTAGAACTATGCATACCACAACGTATGTACCCCAACTTCCAAGATTTTCTAGAACACTTACTGAATGAATGCAAACATGAATAAATGAGTGAATGAATGGATAAATGAATGAATGACTATTGCTACAGTATCTCATGACTATACTGGGAATTCTGTATGAGTCTGCCTGCCCTGTTTGCCTAGTACAACACATAATCATTGTTTGGCGGGGGCTAGCACATATACTTAGGGCTTCACCTGGGCAAGGCATATGGTGGTACAGTTTTCCTTGACTCTCACATCTCATGAATGTATTTAGAGAATCTCTTTGCTCTTTTTTCAGTAGATCAGCAACCCTCATAGAGACTAAGAAGAGAACCCACTCACAAGGATGCATCACCTTCTAATCTTGTCATTTCCCTTCCAGCTCAATTCCTCTTCCCCTCAATACAGAGAATCTTTTCCTAGCTAGATCCTCCTCTTAGTTGTTGGGTTACTCCTAGTCCTTTGCAAAGTCCTTAGTCTTTTTCCATCTCTTCAGAACCTATATCTTTAAATGTCAAAAGTCAGGATGAGATCAGTTTATAGAATGAGAAAAGTGCAAAAGAGGATGGCAATGGAAAATAGAAAAGAGGAATTAGAAATATGACAAGAAACAACATCAGTTAATATTTCCAACATATAATTCCCCACTACAATTTTAAACTCTTATTTTACTTCATTATTATGGATGTTTACAGATCTGTCTTTCCCTCTTATCCTCTTGGATCACTAAGGCCAGAAATAGACATCATTAATTTATTGTTTTATTTCCATTTCCTGGTACGACTCATAGAAGTTATCCAATAAGTGCTTTGCTGAATAAATGAGAGATGAATGCATGAATGAAAATGAAAAAATAGAATGTGTACATATTTGTTACTCAATTTAATATATAAAGTATTCAGTCCAACAAAAGACACCCAGATTTCAAATATCTCGGCAGATAGAGATACTCAGAAAAGAATCTCAGATAATTGTTGCCACGAAACAAAATATAAAGCTTAAAGAAATATTGATGATAAATGTTATCTTTTTCTACTAATGTAGTTTTGAATATAATCAAAATATTTAAGCACTGTTTTACTATACAGTTTCATGTGCCATTTACCAATATGAATCATATTATTAAATGCAAACATTCTTTCTTGGATTTCAAGTGCATGTATAATATGCTCCAAAAGTTATAAATCTGCGTTGGTTGTTTTTTGATATCTGCTAGAGGATGTTCACATTAAGATAAATGGATTGTCATGTTTTGAGAACTGTTTAGTTTCACTTTTAGGGAACCATCTGTTCTCTGATGAATGGTTCTGTGTATAAGAGTGGGCATGTTGATTTAGCTCTTTTTTTAAATAAATGCCATATCTAATTATTTTTTTAAGAATGCAATTCTTAACCCCTCTAACTTCCATAGTCTCTTTTGAAAACAATAACTATGTAATAAGTGTTCATGCTAATATAAAGGTTTCTCTTAGGATGCAAATACATTCATCTTCAACTATAGAAAAAATAATTTGGTAGGTGGGAGTTCATGTAATCTTGCTGAATAATTCCCTTCCCTATCTGAGAAATGCATAATCTGAATGAGCACACAATTTGACCTGCATACATTGAGCAGTCAAAGAGGAAGGACGGACAGCCTTGAATCAATTTTACTCATCATTGAGATGAGAAGTAGCCTAGTAATAGCACCTGCACATTTGTTTGCACACTACTACTTTGCAACATCACAAAAGAAAAGTAATACAAATAATAAAATTAAAAACAATACAATTAGCATGTAATGATCTATATAATTTGTTGAATTGGTGGGTTCTAGTTAATTTAAGGTTTGAGCATGTATTTAAACCATTCAAATTATAGTCTACAGCTATACAATCAAAAGCAAAATTATTAAGTACTTTCAGTTGTCATTTGTACAGAAATGATTAAAGAATCTACTTTAAAACATATATACAATATATGTTTGTCTTCATAAAAGACATAAATATAGATGGATGACATCGATAAATGACAGATAAATTTCTTTTATTGCAGAGATCTGTGATTTTCCAAACTGTGTTCTACAATAGAGCACTAGGTTTATGAGAACTATGGGTAGGATTGAGAGAAAAGACTGACTAAAATTGGACTTATGGAAACCCATTCTTAATTCAAGAAGAACTGTTCTTTTTTAACTTTACAGAATATATTTTTGCATGTTTGCATTCATTGAATCAGTTCTATAGCTAAAGGAACGGGAAAGCCAGTGCCCTAGATAAATCCACCTCCCTGACACTTTCCTACTTTAAAACATCAACCATGATTGCAGGAAATGTTTTTCTATGCAAAATAACATTTATCCTTGTCAGAAGAGACAAAGTAACGGCTGACAACTATTTTTTACTTATTGAAATAGAGAAAGGGAAGAGATAACTAGTTCATTGCTGCACATCTGCTCACCTGACACTGTCTCCTACAGTGCATACCAGTGACAAGCTCTCTGCAACCACATAGTCTCTAAGACCATGATGAATATTCTCTGTTACTGGGAGCTCTGCCATGACATAGGGAAGCTTGAGAAGATATTTTAGGATAGAGAGATCTTTCTGTTTAATGTTTCCCAAATTTTCATGAAGACTGCTTTCTTTGCATAGCACTGACTTATTTTATCATTTAAGGTTTTCTGTACTAAGTCAAAGAAAATTACTCCTGTTAACTAGAGCAAAAGGGAATTTATTTGCAGGATGTAAAGTAATTCACAGATTTAAAGTAAGGAACTAGACTTCATAAAGGAGGACCCAGAGAAGCTTCCTGAATCTGGGTAGTAGCAACTATAGAAATACCTCTTCACGTGACACCTATTCGGTCAAATCACTTGTAATTTTGTTCTTTACGCCTATTACAGTAAGATGAAGTGTCCTGTCCCCATCAGAAGTCAAACCCATTTGCACCTAACAACCATCCCTCTCAGTTCCTCCAGGACTAAACTCTGTCAATTTTACACACTCCAGGGTATATCTCCCCTAATTTCTATATTTGCCCACATTCTCTTCAGCATACAGACATGCTTTAGAATTCCCACCCCCCCCCAAATAATCTATACTTTTGTGTCATTATTCTGCCACCAGCTACCACTTTTTAAAATTAACTTCAGTGTCAACACTTCTTCAAGAGAGCAGCTTACTGTTGCAATTCATATGTCTTCACATGGCATTCTCTCCCACTCTCCCATTCTAACCCACTCTGTGGTCTGGGGACCAAAAACTGAAGAAATCACTATTACCAAAAATACCATTAATCTCTATCCTTGAAACTCCGATGGTAACCTCTCTGATTTTGCCTTATTTACCTTCTGAGAAGCTTTTAGGCTTGGTGACCATGCCCTCTTTCTCAAAAGGTATTTTTTCTGTTTCTCCACAAGAATTGTTCTTCCTTACTCACCAGATAGTCCTTTTCAAGATCTTGTGCTGACTAGACTTTTAAAAGTTGAAGTGCCCCCGGGCTTATCTCTGTCACTTTTTCATCATCTACACACTCCACACCCACAAACTCATTCTCTTTCTCATCAGTTACTACACACATCAGTAAATTCCAAATATTTCTCTGTAGCCCTATCTTCTCCTCAGTTTAAGATACTTTTATTCAGTTATATACTTGGCATCTTCACATGCATGACCAATAAGCATCTAAAACTTATGGGAAACACAGAATGTTTAAACTCTTCCCATTCTCAACTAGATTTTTCTTTGGTCTTCTCCCACCAGTTGGCCAAGCCAAAAATCTAGGACATACAGTCAATCAATAGCAAATGCTGTTGCTTATGCTTTTAAATCTTAAACAAAACGCATTCACTTTTTTAAGTCTGTCCTAAGGACACCCAGATCAAACCATCCTCATTTCTCACTTGGACTATTATCATAACCTTCTAAATAATTTTCCATTTTTTATCTTAACAATTTACTTCTCTTCACAAAAGAAAAAAAAAGATAATTTAGAAATTTAGAAATATGATTTGTAGTATCACTTTCTTATTTAAAACCCAATGACCTCAGGTCATATTTAGAATAAGATCATATTCTGTGATATAATCCCACTAGTTCTCTGACTTTATTGCCTATTAGTTTACTCCATTGGTTTTCTTTAGGGAGACTGTGCTAGATAACCCTTGAAATACTCTCGATTTGTACATGGATGACTTCTTATTCATATTAACTTATATTTTTATGTAACTATTTGCCGTAACATATAATTTCAAAATCTCAAACTTAACACACACACACACACACATTGATTTTTCACTCACAGTTCAATTTTACTCAATGTGGTGTGTGTGTGTGTGTGTGTGTGTGTTTTAGGGGGACTTGCTCTGCACCATGGAGTTTCCAGGGGTTTCTTTTATTTAGTGGTTCCAATGTCCAATTAGTCTTAGAGATTCCCCACTTAAAGCCTCTGCATCTGGCCTATATCACCTTTAGGGAAGAGAGTTTATGGAGAATTACACAGGATCCTCTTATGGGCCAGGTCCAAGGTAGATTTCATTTGTTTTTCTCCATATTCCTTTGACTAAAATTCAGTCCCATGGTCATATCACAGACAAGAAAGACTGAAAAATGTTGCTTAGTGGTTTCTCCAGGATGAAGAGGAAAATATGAATATTGGTAATTACCAGTAGTCTTTGGTATATCACTTAAACAAGCAGTTATCCAATAATATTTATTCCACATTGCCAAATTTAATTATTTGCAAAGCAATTTTTACTACATTACCTTTATGGTTTACTAATTTTTCCTTTAGTCATGCAGTAATTAATCAATATTGTTGCTTCCCTTTAGGAGAATGTAGGCTTCATAATGACAGGGATTTTGTCGTCTTGTTTCATGCTATGCTCTACCTTTGGTTCCTAGCTTTAATATACGACTGGCATATATTAAAGAGTTCATAAATATATATTTGTTTTAAGTTTAGAGGTTCTTGCATGGTTTAAACCCAAGATTTAAAAAGATTTAACAACTTATTGGACAAATCTATGAACACTTATGATAAGATTTATGAAACACAAATCTGTGAACACTATGTTACAAGAGATAAACACAATTAAGTCTTGTTTCCTTCATCGAATTTTAGCAACTTAGCAAGAAGTTGGCTCAGAGCCAACTAAGCAATTTGGATTGAGTTAATGGAAAGAACAGGCCAATACCAGAGGTTGAATTCTGGAAGGTTTCCTATTTCTAACAAGGTCACTATGTTTACACAGAGAGCCTCCACTGTGGCACAACTGCCTCAGTATTTCCTGCCTTCCTTTTACTAAAATACCTAAGATAATTTTAAGTTTAGGTCTTTCTCTACCATAATGCTGTCCATGTGTCACCTAGCTAGTCCCAATCTAGATAAACTGGGCTAGGTGAGGGACTATGTATTTTTACTATAATCATTCTCTTCCTCTCTCTTTCATTCTCTCTCCTCTCTCTCTCTAATTATTTATAAGAGTTTATTTATTTTGAGAGAGAAAGAGAGAGAAGGGGGAACTTAGACACATTTGAGAAGGGGGAATTATGGGAGTGGTAAGAGCGAGAGAAAATCTTGAGGAGACTCTGTACTAAGCACGGAACCCAAGGTGAGGCTTGATCCCAGGACCCTGAGAGATCATGACCTGAACTGAAACCAAGGGTCAGATGCTTAACCAACTGAACCACCCAGGCACCCCTATAATCATTCTCTCTTCAAGCTTTTGGGTAATTTATTTTTATTTTTTTTACTGTGAAGTGTTAGTGTCCATGAACCCTATGTGCAAGAGCGTCCAGTGAAGGAGGATTAAGTTACCAGTCAAATCTGAGTATACTTATCAGAAAAAAAGGGGGGGGGGCAGAGAGGGATGGAATTTAACCAAAAAAGAAAACAAAAGGAGTCATTTAGATTTTTCCTCCCAAGAAGTAAAAATCTTTATGAAAGAATATCATTATACACAGTTAAAAGAAAATGCTGTCTTACTAAGTACTCACCAGCAAAATCCTGAAATTATAGCAAGTAGAAAAATAAGTGAAATAACTAATAGCATGTAAATAAGCATTTAATAAGTAAAAAAGATATGTTATTCTGCATATATAAGAGTTCAGGATTCTTTATATTAAAAATGCAATATAGATTCTTTATTTCTAATTTTTTAAAGTTCTTATATTTTCCCTCATATTTCTATTTTAGATTGCCAGTATTGTTCGAATGAAGCACATCCTTTGAGTTAAATTATAATTTCACTGGAACTTGAAAAAAAAAATCCTGGGAATTAATATGCATAAAAGCTTTTTGGTGGTTTTGGTCTCTATTTTCCTTTATTCCACTCTAAAGACAACTTGAAAGCAGGATGATATGATGAATCATTTTTCAACACTTCTCCACTATTTTTCATAATTTTATAACCTCATTAAAGACTTTTTCCACTTGGATCCAGTAACAATTAAATCTATTTATAAATTGATATTCATTTATTTCATTTTACAAACATCATATTTTTTTTTATTCTCAAAAAGCACTCATTAAAGACAGTAGTTTACTATGACACAGGTACTACTTAAGCCAAAGTTAAAGTTCCCAAAAAGTATAGACATGCATACAGGTTATTAGAAGCTTGTTTAAGGAGTCAAGTCACACTGTAGAGGAAGCAATGGTTCAGTTAAATTCTCCCTGATGAGTAGGAATTCACTGGGCAAAATCTAGAGATGAATTAAGGCAGACAAAGGCAAATACTGTATGATCTCTCTCACACATAGAATCTAAAACAAAAACATAGAAAGTTCATAGAAAAAGAGATCAGATTTGTGATTACCAGAGGTGGGAGGTGGAGGAATTGAATAAAGGCAGTAAAAAGATACAAACTTCCAGTTACAAAATAAGTACTGAAGACATAATGTACATATGATGACTGTAGTTAACAGTGCTGTATGGTATATCTGAAAGTTGCTAAGAGAGTACTAAAACTTCTCATCACAAAGGAAAAAAGTACATTTTTCTTCTTTTTTTTTGTTTTTGTGTCTATATGAGATGATAGATTAATTTATTGTGATAATCACTTCACACTATATGTAAGTAAAGTCATAATGCTGTAAAGAAATAAGAAAGAAAAGAAAAAATAAAGAAGACAAAAAAGAAATGAAAAGTAAACAAAGGGTCAATAAAAATTTTCACAATGACAGCACCATTATTTTCCCAGCACAATGAATGAAAACAAGTTCTACATCAAAGTACATCATCACACAGTTTTTAGAACATCATGGATAAATAAAATATGGCAATAATTGAGATGTCATCCCACTTCTAAAGAGCAACACTAGAAATTAAAGACAATGGTGCAATGTATTAAACACAAAAGAAAAATAATTTTCAGACCACAAGCTTAGTGAAATTATCATGAAGCTTGTGCGTAAAGTTAAGATATTTTCAATCATTTAATGTACCTTTTATTAGGATGCTGCTTGATGATGTGTCCACAAAATCAAGAAAGGAAGAAAGATAAAAGCCCAGGGTACAAGAAATGGGAGAATATAGAAGGAAAGAGAATATTTAAGGAGGCAGAGAAAAGCAGAAACAAGGAAATAGTTGGGCAACATACGTAGAGAGCAAAAGAATCCAGCCCAGGGGGCATACACCCATGAAAATTATAGATCCAATACATTACCTAGTGTCTTTGATCACATAAGAAGAGTTTTATAGCTCCATCAGATAACTGAGTGAAAATTTGGGACAGATTAAGCATATATCTGAATAGAATTCCAGAACTAGACAATAAGAGAAGACTAAAACGAAAGGAATATTTAAAAAGATTATGGCAAGAATTATCTGAACCAAGGGGACACATGAATACATGAGTACTCATACAAAAATCAAACGTTAAATTTGGAGTAGAATAAATACAAACAAATACTTGAACTTCAGAACTTCAGAGGCAGAGTGAAAAATCTTCAAGAGAAGAAAAGTAATTCCTTTATCCAAGGCATTAAGCTAAGATGACATCAAGAACAGAGGCTAGGGGGCACCTGGGTGGTTCAGTTGGTTGAGCAACTACCTTTGGCTGGGGTCATGATCCTGGAGTCCCGGGATCAAGTCCCACGTCGGGCTCCATGCTCAGCAGGGAATCTGCTTCTCCCACTGACCTCTCTCCTCTCATGCTCTCTCTCTCTCTCAAATAAATAAATAAATAAAATCTTAAAAAAAAAAAAAAAAAAAAAGAACAGGGGCCAGAAGACAATCTTCATGATAACTGTTTAGCCCTAGATGGGGTAAAATGGGAGAAGGAAACAATTAGAGGCGTACTGCTCAGCCCACCTGGATTCACTGCTATGGCCTATTGGTCAGCCCATCTAGATTCAACGCTATTGTCTACTTACCTCAGACACTCCTTTCTAGCTGGTTGTGCAATGATCTGCCCAGGACACTGATAGAGGGAATGAGGGCTGGGGGCATGGAGAGGAGGGGCCATTGAAGGGACACATGGGAGAGAGGAGTGAGTTGAACTTAAAAGAATAATCTCTTTGCAACACACCCTACTATCTATGACCCTTGAACATGTGCTCCAGGATAGTTCCCTTGCTTCTGTTTCCTGGTACCCAATCAGCTTCTATCTTCCCAGGGAATCCTCAGAGTTTTGGTAAATTACTCACCATAGCTTGGAGAATCATAAAACTCTGTCACTCATGTAGCATCTCAAGGAGAGAGACACAGCAACTGATGCCAGCTTACCAGCTTATTGGGAAATGAAGTTTTATATAAACTTTCATTTTATACTGACCTTTACATTTTCCCAGCAAAACTAAAATTTATGCGGTGTCTTTTTCCTCTATCAAGACTCTAATCTAGCAAATTTCTGAGAATTCTCTTTCCCCTTTTCTCCATGACAAGAATAAGGAAATATTCTAAAAGATGTCTACACAGGATTGATGAAAGTGGTGCCTGGAATGAAAATACATTAGTTTCCTTAGTGCTTAGGGATGCCTGGGGTGTAAAATAAGGAGTGATTAAGCCCAAACTACAAAACTTGAGTCTTAAGGGACAGTGTTCTCTTCCCAACCTCAAAAATAATCCAGAAATGTTGGAACGCAGACTCTGCCCCCAAACCTAACATAACTATCACTAGTAAAAGCAAGGTTCTAAGATAATAAAACAAACTCACCAGGAAAAAGACAAAACATCTAAGATGTACCAGCACAAAGAAAGAAACCCATACTCTATCTATATCAATGGAGGCCTAGAGAGTTTTTCAAAATAGAAAAAAAAATGTATAATATTCAGAATGCAAGGACACAGATCATGAACAAAGAGAAGATAGTGAATTTGAAAATACCAAAGTCAAGAAACAATCTGATTTCTTGCAGAGGAAATATCATAACCTCAACAGAGTAAGAGACTGATTAACATAAGGTTTATTTTTATTAATGAGAGGTGGGAGAAGAGGAATCAGGAAAGACCTTTCATTGTGCAGCCAGGAAAAGAATCATATGTAGTTAAAATAAATATATAAATATCAAAGGCAAACAAGATCTGAGATGATGCAACATATCATGACTCTTTTTGGAAAAGAAAGAAAGAAAAAGAAGGAAGGAAGGAAGGAAGGAAGGCGAAGGGAAGAGAAGGGAAGGAGAGGAAGGTGGGTAGGAGGAAGGGAGGGAGGGAGGGAAGAAAGGGAAGGAAGGAAGAAAAAGGGAGGGGGGAGGGAAAGAGGGAGGGAGGAAGGAAGGAAGGAAAAGCTTGTATTCTAGTAATAAAATAGCCTTAAATGAGTCTAGGAGAAAGAAAAAGAAATAATGAGAATGGATGGCCATGGAGGAGAAGAAATCAGAGGTGACTATAGGCCAAGGTTCTTTTCTTCTTCAGACAGGATACACAAGCAGGGGAAAGTTTCACACAGTGACAAGAAAAGTAAACAAACTTATGGCTTTTAATTAGTAATGATAGTCCATAGCAGAGAAGAAATAGAACATGTGGCTTTAAAACCAGAAGAATAGGGGCGCCTGGGTGGTTCAGTGGGTTAAAGCCTCTGCCTTTGGCTCAGGTCATGATCCCAGGGTCCTGGGATCGAGCCCCACATCGGGCTCTTTGCTCATCAGGGAGCCTGCTTCCTCCTTTCTCTCTGCTTGCCTCTCTGCCTACTGTGATCTGTCTGTCAAATAAATAAATAAAAAATCTTAAAAAAAAAAAATAAAACCAGAAGAATATTCCAACCACAGAGTGAAAGACATAAAAAGAAAGGAAAAATGAATTGTAAATAAATATAAAATACTGAACAGGTCAGAGAAAAGAAGGGCTATTTATAAACGGAATTATAGAAAAATGTTAGCCACATGTTATCTAAAATAGCCACATTTAAACCTAAAATTTGAAGAAATCTTGAAAGTGGAAGATTGAAAAAGATCTGTCAATCAATATTGCTTTAAAAAGTTAACTGGGGTAGCAAATTTTCTATCAACTGAATTCAAATTTAAGTTGAAAGCCATCACAAGGTAAATTTAGGTGCTATGTACTAGAAAGGGGGACAAAAGAACACAAAATGTAATGAGTGTGAGCATATATAAACTCAACAATATAGGTTCAAAATACATAAAACAACTGAGAGAGGGGCACCTGGGTGGCTTAGGTAAGTGTCTGCCTTGAGCTCAGGTCATAATCCTGGAGGGGTCCTGGGATCAGTCCTACACCAGGCTTCCTGCTCAGCGGGAAGTCCGTTTCTCCTTCTCCCTGTGTCTCTCCCTTGCTTGTGCTCTCTCTCTCTTGCTCACTCTCTCTCTCTCCTAAATAAATAAATAAAATCTTAAGAAAAAAATTAAAAATTGAGAGAACTGGAGAGATTTACAGCAATCAAAACCTATTGGAGTTTTAATAAATCCTTCTCAAAAAGTGACATAGTAAGTAGAAAAAGTAGCAAAAGTATAGGAAATTGAGTAATATGATTAATTTGTTTAAACTAATAATCAGGGAAACTATAAACCCACCAACCAAAAATATAAATTTTTCTTAAGCAATCACAAAATATTCGCAAAAATTAACTATGTACCAAGCTAACAAGAAAGCCTAATATAGGGAAGTCTGGGTGGCTCAGTGGGTTAACCTGCTGCCTTCAGCTCGGGACATGATCTCAGGGTCCTGGGATCGAGTCCCGCAGCAGACTCTCTGCTCGGCAGGGAGCTTGCTTCCTCCTCTCTCTCTGCCTGCCTCTCTGCCTAGTTGTGATTTCTCTCTTTCAAATAAATAAATGAAATCTTAAAAAAAAAAAAGAAAGCCTAATATATTGCCGTAATCAGTATTATTTAAAAAAAAACTGTATATTCTCACTATGATATAATAAAATTCAAAACAAATAATAAAACATGACTCAAAACTACTCATATGGTTGGAAAGTTTTAAAATATTCTGTTAGATAAGGGCACCTGAGTGGCTCAGTGGGTTAAGTGTCTGTCTTTGGCTCAGGTCATGATCCCAGGGTCCTAGAATCAAGTCCCATGTCAGTCCACTCCTTGGGGAGTCTGCTTCTCTCCCTGTGACCCTCCTCCCTGCGTGTGATCTCTGTCTCTCTCTCTCTCAATAAATAAAATCCTAAAAAAAAATACTGTTAAAATAGCATTTGAAATAAGAATTATATTAAATTGAGTATAATACACTATGATTGATAAAAAATATCATGGGCAGAGAGGCCTTCTGTTGATGGCACTGGCATAGAGAAAAGCTAAAAGCTGAAAGAAAACATGAAGATTGAGGAAAAACCGCCTAGAACTCCAGGCCTAAGCACAAGGAATAGCTAGAGATGAGTGAAGTTATGTTGGGCACTGATAGAAACCATAGCAACAACAAACCTAGATCATCTCCCAACTAGATAAACCCCAATGAGAACAGCTTGACAAGGAAACATGCCTATTTCCAGAATCAACGGCACTTGCCTTGGTCTCAGTCTATACCCCTCATGTCTGCCATTAAATAACAATTTTTCTTAAAGTATGAAACACAAAAAACAAATGGAAGATCTGTCTCACTGTCAAGAGAACATCATACTTTCATGGTCAAATTAATTTTTCTCTATTTTCTGTTCTTCAATAAAGTTGTTTTCCAAATATGGTTTCCGTATGAGCAGTATGAACGTTATCTCATAACTTGATAGAAATCCAAATTATCAGGCCCCATCCTAGACTTAATGAATCAGAAACTCTAGCGTCTTGGAACACTACATCAAAAACTAATGATATATTGTATGGTGACTAACATAACACAATAAAAAAAATTAAAAATAGAAAAATATGTAATAGGATAGAAAAAATAAACCTAGAGTTGGAGCCAATAAACTGTTTTAAGGATCTTTGTGCATGATTCTGATACAGATAAAAGTTTGAGAAATATTGCAGAGGAATTACGAGGCTAGTCTATGTTCATTCCTTTGAAAATATAAAAATTTTAAAGGAAGGCAAAGGATTGTGTTAATATTATCGTGTGCCTATCTACACATGCTCTTACAGAATCTAAATGAAGAGGGTTTTCTCTTTTTGCTTTTGAGCTTTTCCTTTCTTTTTTTTTAAGATTTTATTTATTTATTTGACAGAGATCACAAGTAGGCAGAGAGGCAGGCAGAGAGAAAAGCAGATTTCCCGCTGAGTAGAGAGCCAGATGTGGGGCTTGATTCCAGGACCCTGAGATCATGACCTGAGCTAAAGGAAGAGGCTTAACCCACTGAGCCACCCAGGCACCCCTGAGTGCCCCTGAGCTTCCTTATACTAGATGAAAATCCTATAGTCTCTAGAGAAAGAAAACTTCTGGTGGCTACACTTGTAACAGATCTGACTGTTAGATCACAAATGACTCATTGTAGAACTTTGATCCAGTTCAATTCAATTCAATTCATTCAACTTATTAAAAAAGAAAATTCAGTTCAATTCAACTTATTAAAAAAGAAAATATTCACTGTATGATTTTTTTCATAATCTAATTTACTAACAGAAGATAGTAACTTTTAAATATGAAATGTTAATCTGTCCTCAGTTTTGGATTTCCTCTCTAGACTTTCGTACCAGTCTCTGTCTAAGACACTGACTAGTGTTATAAGTACTAGAGATTACTCATAATATTTAACATCTGGAACATATGCTAGGAGATGAGCAACAGCTTACAGTAATTCATCAATCATGATGTAAAAGAGCTTACTGTACCATTTCATGAACTCAAGTGGAGTATATTTCATTTCGATACTTAGTCAAAAATAGTGACAGAGATAAACAAAAATAGTGGTTTATGTATAAAAATGTTTCCAATTACATGTAATATCCTTGTTAAATAATATAACAATTACTATATTACACCAACTTTTGTATTACAGAAAGTATTTCATATACAATTATGCCGTTTAAGGCCTAGAAAAAAAGTCTTAATTTTTTGAAAGACACATGAGAAAATCAATGCAGTAATTGTCAATTTACCCCAAAAGTCAGTCATTCCTTCTAATAAACTGAGACATTATAAAAATACTTAGGGTTTTATATTTAGCTCAGTAGTGTTACATGTAATTGGACATGGATTTTATTAATGAAGTAATGGAAATGGAATATAATCTGAAAAGATAAATACCAGTTTGATGTATCTTTACTCCTAACCTATTAGGTTAATTATAAAAACAGACATCTTCATGTTTAAGCAGCTAAAGCTTGACTTGACCACTTCCCAATTTTTTCTTCATCTGCCAAATTTTTCTGGGATATAAACAGCTGTACAACCTTGATGGACCACCATTCTTTTTTTTTTTTTCTTTTTTTTTTTTTTTGACTCAACCAGCCCACTATTTTTCAGAATCACTAATAGGAAGTGACTGCCATTATTTCTTATTATTGCATTTCAATGTTAGCAAAACATTTTGAAATTAGAGAAACATTTTATGTTCTCTCATACTATAGATTTTCTCAGATCCTTTAGGGCTCACATCTTTCAAATGTTATGATAACGTAACACTTCTCTCTGTACCATCCATTCAGAGAAATCAACAATGTTATTACAAAGCAGCTGGTTTAACTACAGGAGAGAAGTACGAATTAGCCTCAGGTATGAAACTACTGAGATAGGGAGCAGCAAAACAAGGCACGGTGCTGAGGGGAACACCGTGGCAGCTGCAAGAGGGGGAAGGTGCCTTAGGACAGAATGATAGGAAATGTTTAAAAAGAACAGTAGCCTAGTATCCTGGTAACTTACTAGGTTATATAACACTTCTCTTGTAACCCATTTGGGAATTATAAGTAACTAAACACAGTTCTATTTAGCTTTTTAAATTGACATTTTTTAAAATTTTTATTTATTTTTAAAGATTTTATTTATTTATTTGACAGACAGAGATCACAGGTAGGCAGAGAGGCAGGCAGAGAGAGAGGAGGAAGCAGGCTCCCTGCTGAGCAGAGAGCCTGATGCAGGGCTGGATCCCAAGACCCCAGGATCATGACCTGAACCGAAGGCAGAGGTTTTAACCTGCTGAGCCACGCAGATGCCCCTAAATTGACATTTTCTTAAACCCAGATTTAATCTGCAAATCTTTAGCCTCAAGACTCATCACAGAGTAAGAGCAGATTATTTTATGCAGTGTTGGAAAGTGTTGAACATCCTCACTAAACATTTTTTTGCATCCTCTATACCATTCCTTGGGGGAAAATAGGGAAGAACAGGTCTTCTCAAAGGTAAATATGACATTGAATTCATATTCAAGCCCTTCAAGGCCCTTTCATTAAATCTAGAATAAAACATATTATCCTGGCATGTTTTCTGTGTGCTTCACAATCGGAGCTTTCCTGAAACCCTAGTATCACTGCATTTTTTGTCCAGTCCAGTCATATTAAACCTTTACAATTTCCAAAACTTAACACTGAGTCCTGCCTGCCTTAGCATTATGGCTCATCTTTCCTTTTGCTTAGAAAGCCGGTATTGCTCCTCAATTGCTTGTTGAACTTCTACCTCCTTTCAAGGTCTAGTGCAAGGCTTTCCTTACCTGTGAAGTCTTTTCTGATCAATCTAGGCATAGTTAATAATTTATTTCTATGGAGTCCCCAAAGTCTGCAATAAAGAACCCCCATTATAAAGCTCATAATACAATCCCGTGTTTACATTTCTGCACTTTTTACCAGAATCTTAAGTCCTTTAATGGAAGATTTTTTCTTCAATATACTTTCTGAACACATATCAAAATGTTTGCCTTAGAATGAGTGCTCAAATAATATTTTTTGAAAGAGTGGATAGTCAGGTCCCTCCTTAAAGGGAGACCAAAAGAGGGTGAATACACAAACCAAAAACAGAGTTGTATACAATTGTAATAATTTATTTCAAGAATTAAATTACTGTTTTGTAGTATTTACAGATTCCTTCCATTCAAGAAAATCATTAGTAAAGAGGGAAAAGTGCAGCCTTGCATATAGATAATAAGGAATCACTCTGGCCTTAATTACAATGATGAGGATTTGGGAAAGATATTTAACTTTCTGAGGCTGCAGTTTTCTCAGACATAAAAAAAAAAAAATACAGCAAATTGACAGTAACTGAGTAGGTTATTACTATTTAGTTGTTATTTCAATTGTTTATTTGATTTGTCATCACAAGTTCAGGTCAGTCCATTTCTATCTTACATGACTATCTTTAAGATTTTAAAATTAGACCATATTTGCAGCACCTCTTTTTGTTTTCATTTTTAGATAAGCATATACACACAAAAGAAAAATGTCAAACAGATATTCTCAGAGATCATTTCTATTCTCTAATAGTTAGGAATAAATTCCAATGGTATTGCATTTAGGAGGAATTTTTTAGAGAAATGAGAATGGGGAAAACACTTCTCCAGTAATTGAATGGATGGATAGATAGGTAGGCAAACAGGTAAATAGATACTTCTTTACTATTCACCATTTCTAAAATTAAAAGAAATCCAAATGTCAGTCTTAATTTATGTTATTCTTTCCTATTCGTTTCTTATTTTTCACCTTCTCAATTCCTTCTCTTTTCTTTTTCCTCTTGTTCTTTTCCTGACTCAATGGCAGAAGGATTACAAACGTATGTCCAGAATTGAGCAGCAATATTAGAATTTGTTTCAGGGAGTCACTATTTCCATTTTTATCAAAACTGATAAATAATTCCCATGCTAACAAATTAATTATAATTTTAACTCATAAATTTGACAGTAATACAGGCATATCAGTGTAGATCTGTTAGTGAAATAAGTAGGCATTGTGTAATGCTCACTTTTATCCAGCTTTTTTTTCTTCTAACCTCATAAAGAATAAAGAAAAAATATTCTTATTATGAATGGTACTTATTTTGGTGACCATAAATTGATATGTCAGTTTTAGCCTTTTTTAGAAATATGACAAATAACATCATAGAGTGGCCTTAGGAAAAACCAGTCTATAAAATTCCCAAGGAACTGAGATAAAAGAACTACCCCCAAAAAAGACAGATTTAAGTTGATTTCAATCTCGTTTGTTTTATATCTAATGGATTTTATGGTTAATGAATAAGAGCTCCTAAAAATGAAATATGCTAAACTTTAAAATGGGATTAAAAAAAACACACATATCAAATCAGAAAATCAAAGTACAGTATGTCTTAAATTAAAAACAGTGTAACCAGTGTTTCCACTAAGTATTACAATAACAATGTCATTTTTTAATAAGTATGAAACTAACAGTAAGATACCAATAGATTTGTGTTTTAAAACTGTAATCATGAAATGATCTTACATATATATTTTCTGCTGGGTTTCTATCCTGATAGAAAAGTATATAGTATAGGATTTTGCTTAGTTCAGGACAACCTGTCTTGTACAATGAATGACTTAGTGGATGATATTTACGTGGTTCAGGTAAAATAGTAGGAAATAATGATGGAAAGGCATGGATTTGTGGCACAAATTTATATAGTATCATTCACTGTTGAATGGCCATATACAAAGAACATACCAGATAATGTAATTTATGTCAACTAAGATTTCCTGAATCATACCATGGGACAATACTCAAGCTATGCAACAAGCGTTTAGATGAAGATATTGGATGAAACACTGACCATGTTGGTATATAGGCTGGAAGGAATGACTGAATAAGCGGAATGACAAAATCCAAATTTTGAAGGATTCGGACGGGCATGAAATATGAGCCAAATTTAACAATATGAAATCTGGGGGGGAAATGTCAATATAGTAACATTCTCCATTTATTTTGGGGAGGTATATAATCATGTGATCTTTATAGAACTGAGGTTTTTAAAGAAAAGGCCAGGAAAGATCCTTTCAGGTATAGTGTCCCCAACATCCCTGGTTCCAAGAGCACTTTATTCCTAGTATCCTTAGTTTTTCTGCCTTTACCTTTCTAGGTGAGGAATGCAGCACTCCTGACATTCTCATTGAAATGAGTATAAATCTCAATTCTCTGAACCTTCTGAAAGCAGGTTACCCTTGATAATTTACAAATAAACTTTATTTAACATTAAGCAAGAAACATTAAATAAAAATAGAAAATGGACGTGCAAAATTCAAGTTTCATTCTCTCTGACAGCCAACTTTACAGGGAAATTTCTTTCCTCCTCCACTTCTAGTCCTTACCTCTGACCAGAGGAGCCACTTTACTTTCTGCCAAAAGAGTATCCTGGAAATCCTTGATGCCCACACCACACCTAAAACTCACTTCCTCTCTCATCCCTTCCCTCTCCCATCCTCTTTCTTTGTGTTCTCCTGCCCACCAGCTTTCCCCAACTATTTGTCTTTTTGTAGTGCATTGACTGCCAGAAAATTAAAATGCTGCCCAAATGATAGAATGGAGTGACAGAATGCTTTTTAGGAAGTGAGTTTTCAGTGATATCAGTGATGACATAAGTTAGTCTGCTCCAAGCAGCAAAGTGTTGAAGAGTTCAGTCTGGAGTAACTACTAAGGATAAGGGACCCTATGTCAGGTGTGGTGGGAAGCCATGCATTCATAGTGCTGCTCATCTTCAATGATATGGGGACCTAATGGATATACATTTGCAAAATGATAAAACTGTAAACTTTTTCACAAAATCTCTTAGTAAGACTACTTCACGGTCACTTGAATTTTCCAGCAGTCTTTTCTGCTGTATGATTTAACCTAGTTAAACTACTAAATAAATTTAAAATATAGTTCACTTAACTCACAAATTGTTGCTACCAAACTTAAATAAAAATATTCTTTAAATATTTTACCAAGACAATTATGTAAATAATGTGCATCTTAATTTATCCAAAGGATATTAAAAATAGTACATATTTTGCTTGATCCTGAAGATCTTTGCATTACTCTCTGATGTTTTGAAAATTAAAATATTTCAGTAAGGTAAAAATGGTGTGCTAAAAATTAGTAAGTTTAAGATAAAATCCTCTATGTTAAAAAAAAACAGCAAAGGTCTTTAGAATAAGAACATCATATTGATTTAATCACGAATGCAATTGAACTTTCTAATGGATATATTTAGAAGATTATTAAGTTGGAATTGATTTTTAAGTTGGAAATCATTAGTAAAAGATTCTCTTTAAGGTTAAAAAGAAAGCATTTTAATCTGCATTCAAAAATTAACACAGAGAAATATATGCAGGGCAATATGGCACCAACTGAAATTTTAAAAAACACAATATGTGTTTTTAACTGAAACTCTCATTTCTTTCATTTAAGAGAAAGAAACTAAATTTGTGTTCTATGGAGAAATCAGTCATTTAAAAATGTGTGCTCAATCTCAACCATCAGAGCAGAACTTCTTCCAGTTAAACAGAGAAATAATTATTTGCTCAATAGACTTAGGGAGTTCTTTACTCAAACTATGATCCTTTGTCTCCTACTCTGAATCAGATAGAGATTAAATAACTGGGTATTACTATTTTGGAGTAAATGTTGAGGGATAGCTTTGAAATTTTTTACATTTTATTCAGCATTTGACTACCTCCTCCCTGATAGAATGTAAGATTTTTAAGGGCACGTCTTTAAGCCTTGTGCATCTAGACTCTAGAAGAGTACCTGAATAGTAGATGCTCAATAAATTTCACTGGATAAAGAAAGAAATATATGAAGAGCAGTTTGCAAAAATATAGAAACAAAGTAAATAAATATAGAAAATTATATAAGGTTTTCAGAAAAAATGAAAGTTTTTAGATTCTGGAATGTCTACCAAGGATTTGGAAATCTTCATTGTTGTAGATCTTGAAGACAATACAATTACATAGCTTGGAAGAAAGTTTGAGTCCAGAAATTATAAAATAACAATGCTTTACTTTGGAGAATCCAGACTTTCTGCATTTTTCATACATGTGAAATTTATCCAACTCACAATCTCCCAAACTCAAATCCTACATTAATCTGTGTCCTTGGGTTTCGATTATTCTTCACTCAATTAAATAATATTATGGATAAAAACATACTATATAAACTAGAACTATACCCAAATGCTAAAGACTTCCAAATCTGAACCTCTGGCTCCAACTCCTGAAGGACTACAAAACAGGACTGTCAATTCTCTAGTAAAATAACCACACTGATGATTCCCAAGGGAAAAAATAAACTCAGTAATCATCCATCTTCTTCCCTCCTCCTTATACATGCTTAATTTGCCCCTTTTTCTCCTGTGAAATAGATAATAACATCACCAAAAGATCATTTACCCAAGCTAGGAACTTCTGAGGTTTACATGGCTTCTCTCTCTTTTCATCTCTGGAGTCACTCAGAAATTGTGTGAAGTCTAACTCCTCTCCATGGCAATTGTCACAGCCTTCATTCACTCTCTCTCCATCACTCCACAAAAGAATTACATGACTTCCTAATGAAAGTCCCATTCTCCAGTTTTTCCTCAACAAATTACACTCACGTTGCTTCTTGAGTTATCTTTCCATAATACAAATCTGATTTATTCTACCCAGGATGCCTAAATTTTCAACAAGTCATACACTACCCTTTAAATACTAGGCATCACCGACCCTTCTTCCCTATCTCATATCACCCATTACTATGAACATCTTTATGCTTTACACATAACAGGAATAAATAATATAGAATCTCCAAACATGTCATACATACCTTTTTACTCTATCAAGGAAATCTGTTTTTCTTTTTCTTTCATGACCATTTCCCCAATATTCACCTCTTACTCTGTTATTATTTATCCTTATAATATAGGTGAAATGTATAAATGAGGATTAATAGTAACAAAGTTAAACATATACCCAGATGTTCCTGAAGTAAGCCTTCCTAGCAAGTGTATGTGCGTTTATAAAACTGGCATCAGATACCATAGAGAGTCCTGTAAATTCATGACACCTATCATTACTTAACAAGCACTTACAAAGTCATTGATTAAATATTCATTAAAATGATTTCAGTAACACATAATAACATACAGTATATTTATTTCTTAAATTTTTAGTAATTTTCCTAGTATGTGACCAATAGGTCATTGCAATTGCAGTTAATGTTTAGGGAATAAGAAAAAAAATCTTCTGTTTTCCATTTATGCACAGAACTATTCTCAATACTTCACTTTTGCTACTTCTGGTCACCAAAGATATGGCTTTCCCTCCCTCCCCCTCCCCAGGGAATTCTGTACAACAACTGGATATCTTACAATTCAATTCAGTTCTGACACTACCTACCTAGAGTTGGCTTCAGATCCACAGATTAAGGGCTCAATCCCAAGACTACCCCTTCTCCCCATTTCAAATGTTAACTGCAAGTCCAGGTTGTTATCTGTGCTTCTAAATGACCAACTATAAATCAGAGATTTCTACTATTCTTTCCTTGAGTCAGCTAAAAATTTGAGGTTCCCACTCTTCCTGTCTTAGGTCCAATTGATTTGCCACAACTGCTCACAGAACTCAGGAAAAACAGTTTACTTACTAGAGTATGGATTTATTACAAAGGATATTAAAAGATACAAATGAACAGTGATATGCAGGGTGAGGTCCAGAAGGGCCCTAAGCACAAGAGCATCTGTCCCCACAGAGTCCATCATATGCCATTGTCTAGGCACACGGGTGTATTCAGACTCAACCAACCTGAAAGCTCTCCAATCCTCATCATTTTGGATTTTTTTTAAAGATTTTATTTATTTATTTGATAGACAGAGATCACAAGTAGGCAGAGAGGCAGGCAGAGAGAGAAAGAGAGAGAGAGAGAGAATGGGAAGCAGGTTCCCTTCTGAGCAGAGAGCCCAATGCAGAGCTCGATCCTAGGACCCTGGGATCATGACCTGAGCCGAAGTCAGAGGCTTTATCCCACTGAGCCACCCAGGTGCTCCCATCCTTTTGGATTTTTAAGGAGGCTGTATTACATAGGCATGGTTGATTCAAATACTGAACATTTTCTCTCTCCTTCCTAGAGGCTGAGTGGTAGGGTTGAAAATTCCAACCTCTATTCACATGGTTAATTCCCCTAGCCAACCAACCCTATCCTTATGGGCTTTCCAAAATTTACCTTATTAATATGGTTAATATAGTTGAAAAGGGCTTCTTATGAATAATAAAAGACATCTCTCTTGCTCTTATCACTTAGGAAATTCCAAGTGTTT
This sequence comes from Meles meles, assembly GCF_922984935.1. Classification (NCBI taxonomy): domain Eukaryota; kingdom Metazoa; phylum Chordata; class Mammalia; order Carnivora; family Mustelidae; genus Meles; species Meles meles. The sequence continues at coordinate 149,382,972 of NC_060066.1, read as the reverse complement.
TAGGAGTTCTGTTCTAGAAATAAGTATGAAAACTTAATATACATTTCTTAGCATAAATCATAATATCACACTTATATAATAGGTCATTGAATAAAAATATGTGTTGTTACTGAGTATTTTAGTAGGACAAATTTCTAGAAATCCAATGACCAGATTTAAAGATATTAATATAGTTCAACCTTTTGATCAGTTGTTACATTTTTCCACATTTGCTAAAAGAAATCTTTCCACAAGTTTTCTATAGCAAGCTTATTCAGTGATTCGTGAATCTAGCAACATCCAATCTAGTGGAGAGTAAGAAACCCCGGAAGAGCTATACAAGGTAAGAGTTTGTTAATACACCATAATGAGTAGGAAAAGGAAGATAATACTGGGCCTTTGCTGATGGTTAGAGATGGGTTACATTCCTTATATGGAACACATTTCCTTAATGTGAATTACCTAACATATTTCCTTAATGTGAAATTACCTAACCTAAGTTAGGTAATTTGTGCCAAGGAGACAGCACGGATTAGCTGACCTAACCTTTCCTTTCTGGGAGAACCAAGCACAGAAACTTAGTTAAGTTTTGATTTGCTGAGGTGGGGCTTAGCATGAGCAACTTCCTTCAGGCTTAACCTGGTTACTTTAACAATTTACCATGACATTTCCTTCAGAAAATTTGTATGTGATCTACCTTATAAACAAACAACATGGGAGTGTGTCTTTGCTCCCCAAATATATTCATATAATTTTTTAATCAGAGCATTTCATCAGTAAAAAATAATATTTGGATATTTCAATATGCAGCATTATTACTGTTATTTGTGCATGTTTTCTTATGTGCATGGTTGTTTATATTTCTTGTTCTATAAAATGTTTATTCATGTTTTTGTCCCATATGTTTTATTGATCTTTATATGCTGAGTTTATTGCTCTGTGGTATTTATGTTACAAATATTTCTATAGTTTGTTGTTTGCTTTTCAGATTCAATGATTTTTGTCCTTAGATTTTGAGGTCCTTCTCGTTAATGTTTTTGAAATGTGGAATATAATAAATATCCTATTACTTTTCAGATTGAGCAAGTGTGACTAGTAGTATCTAACCAAAAATTTCCTAGTTTAGTCATTAAGAAATAACAAAGAACAAGCATATCGAAAGGCAGAATAATACACTTCTGACCATTTTTTTAATGTTGGATTCAGAAACCACTCAGAGGAAAAAATACTTTCATTCATCCAACAAATATTTATTAAACTTTTCTTGGATTCTAGTACAGCCAATTCCTTCTTTGTTGAAAGTCATCTAGGGCTTGCTCCTCTTTGAAAATAAATTTAGTTTGAGAAACACAATGTGCTCCTATAGGATAACCAGAAAACAAAAGCAAGTACACAGTAATTTAGTTTGAAACAATATATGAACCAAGACTAGTTTCAATACAGAATGGAATTGTTGAACTCCACGTTGATGAATGTAAAAGAAACCTACGAATTGCAAGAAAGTTAAAAAAAGAAAAATGATAAAAACTTCACCTTGCTGTTACAGACTTTCAAAATGCCTATAAAGCACTTGGGAATTATAATGAGAATGGTACAAGTATAAAGAACATCCTCACTTCTTTTATATGCCTTGATACATGCAAGACTCGGCAAACAGATATTAAGCCACAAGCTTGTATGTTTGTTGCTAGATATATGAAACTAAATAAGACAAAACTCCTTTCCTCAAAGAGAGAACCTAATGGGGCAGAGAGGTATATAATCAAATATCTACCCAGCATTATTATAAATTTAAAAGAGGAGTTGGCTTTATGGAGATAGGAAAGCATAGAAAAGAAAGCCTTTAGTTCTGCCTGGAAGGACAAGTGAAGAGAGAAGAGTTAAATGAAGACCTCTTTCAGGAGGCTGCAGGTTAGCAAATTATTGAAATATGAATAGGAAATGATTTGCAGGGCCTGGAAGAAACAAACCGGAGCCCGACTGAGGCGTGTTGTATTCTGGAATTGCAGGTACTAATGAAGTGCAAGTGGAAGACAAGAAACAGGGTGGAGCATGAAGTATTTTATGCCAGACTAAATAATTAAAGTTACACTAAAATGTTAGAAATCATTAGGGGGTATTAAGTAATCAAGTTTATATGTTAGAAAGAGTATCAGCAGAAATGTGCACAAATGAAGTGCAAATAGGTAACCTCAAAGTTCTGAAACTCAAGCTGCTATAGAAACCCCAGGTGGTGGTGGTGAGGGCCTTGACCCCCTACAGTGGGAGAGGGAAGCAGAGCAGCTGACCCCATTCAGAAGGGAGCTGGGATGGTTACTATGTCTCTTACCCAGTTGAATGGGTGTATGGTAATGCCATTCTCCAAGAAGAGTCTATGGAAGACCTATGGAGGGGGGATATGCACATACCTCATGGCACCATGCTTAGCTTCATTGCACTTCCCAGATATTGTGTTGCTTTTTATTTTTGTTTTTGTGTTTTACCAGTTGAAATTATGCAGCAACCTTGCATGGGGCAAGTCTATCAGCGAGATTTTTCAACAGTATTTGCTCACTTTGTGTCTCTGTGTTACATTTTGGTAATTCTTGTTCTAGTTCAAAAATTTTGGGGAGTATTATGCCTCCATGAGAAAGGATGAATACCCAACTTTTGTAGCAACATGGACGGGACTGGAAGAGATTATGCTGAGCGAAATAAGTCAAGCAGAGAGAATCAAGTATCATATGGTCTCACTTATTTGTGGAGCATAACAAATGGTGGACATGGGGAGATGGAGAGGAGAGGGAGTTGAGGGAAACTGGAAGGGGAAATCAATCAGGCAAATAAACACATAGAAAAAACAAAACACCAAATTTCAAGAAAGAAATTGTTCACTGTTTTCTAACTCTGAAAATAAAAGTAAAAAATGTAGGCTTGGTATTAGACTGACTATCTACACATACATCTCAAGTTATAGCTCAGTCATCTGTTTCCAAACCTTTTTTTTTTTTTTTCAATTCATTTGGAACTTTGAACTCAGATTAGTTCAATAAAGCACAAAAGACAAAATGAAAAATGATTACAAAGAAAAAGCATTGTAGTGTTTCTTTATTATTTTCATATTTAATATTGATCTATGATGTTCCAATAACAGATTCCCCTGGCCCAGGGAGCTCAGTATTGTTTAAACATTAGAATTGATGTCAACAAACCTTCCTTACTATTATAACAATTTCTTTTAAGTATCATCAGAAACATAGAACATTACTACTTAGACGTGAATAGAGTAGATTAATGACATCACAGGCTTATCAGTGTGTCATATGTTTATAAATATGGAACCTTCTGATATTAGTCAATCATTCATCTTTATTCCCTACATTCTCCTTTCAGTTAAGTGCAAAGATATTGGATGCAATTTTAATACTGCAAAACCTCTGTGAACATTTTTCTACGGCAATCAAGTTTCATATTCTAGTAAATCAAATTTTCCTGCATTAGGTAACAGTTTAAATGTTGTTTTTATAAAGGGCCATTAAGGACACACATCAGGTATGCATGATTATGATATGAAATTGATTTATTTAAAAAAACTCTGAATTTTAAACAAAAAGAAAAACATACCTTCATATAAATGTTCTTATGATGTAAGTCTATTGTACTACAGAACTACAAATAATAACAGATCTTATGAGTTGTTGTGAAATATTTATTGTACATATTACTTATGCATCATAATAAAATGTTTATTCCAAATACAATATGTAAAATTCATACAGTAAGAGTCAGGTTACTTATATACCTCCCACCGTTAACGTTTTAAACATTTCATTATATTCTTTATTTATAAGTACCTTCGCAAACTAGAATACTTTTCTGAGGACTTAAAAAGTGATAATACTAACAATTCCTTGTGATGATATGGATTAGTTTGGATTCGTTTACTGAAGACAGATAATATGCTGCACAAAAAATTTTTTAAATCAATATATTCAAAATGTCATTGGAAAGTTTATCACTCTCAAACCATATTCTCTTTTAAACATCAGATGAAACAAACACTATGTTCATTAAACTGTGTAATTTCTTATCACCTACAGTGGCACTCCAATATATTACATAGATGTGGGTTGAAAAGGAATCATTAAAAGTCATTCTTGTTTTCTCTCCTTTATCCCTCTTGTTCATTCAAGAATAACAGCTGCAAGGAGCAGACCCATGGTTATGCTAAGGAGCTGTGTTGTCTCTTTAACTGTATTTAATTGTTATGTCAAGTGAGAGCCACAGAAATGAGAGAATAAGAAATAAATTTTCAAAGCAGCTGCATTGAAGAATTAATTTTACTACATTAACTGTTTTGATCTGTGCTCACCAGAGAGTAAATTTCCCATATTGTTTTCAGTATGGTAGAATCAATAGCCAAGTTTAAAATCATCATATCAATTTTTAGTTGAAATCAAGTTTAAAATCATCATATCAATTTTTAGTTGAAATCAATTAAAAGTTCAAATGAAGAAACTCTGGAAATACAGTCCGAGTAGAGTACAAGGAAGTAATAACGTAGAATTGAATCAAACCACCATTTCTGTCAGAATAAGTTTCTCTGCAGCTTTCTTGCCAAACTGAGCTTCAGTCTCAACCATAAAAACAGATATACAACTTCCTATCAAAACCCTTACTTATGCAGAAGTATGTCTAAAATGCTTTTATTCTTTCATAACTCAGCTTAAGTTTTATTGAATCCTCTAAAATCTTCTCTAGAACCCAAGCTAATAAGTAAGCATGGGATTAAATGACAATAATAACTACTCTTTATAACATGCCTGCCATCTTTCAGGCAATTTCTCTAAATTATTTAATGCAATGTTTCCAGAGCCTTAAAAAACAATTATTATCACCTAAATTTTCCAGATGAGGAAATGCATGATCAGATAAATTAAATAATTTGGTAATTTTGTATGGCTCATAAATCATGGGGCTTTACTAGAATCCCAAGTAATCTACTCATCCAACAAATGATGAGGGTTTTGTGGACTCTATCCCAGGGACAAGGTTACAAAGATTCTTAAGACAGTTCCTTGCAAGCAAGTTGAAAGTATGCTTGATTGTAGAGATCTTGCCCTTTACCTGAGGTCCTATTGCCAACAGGAGGAATATTTGACCTGATTTTTTGATACATAATTTGATAACCTCTTATTCCATCCCCCCAAAATTCTTATTCAATAAATTTTAAATGCAGCTCAAGAGGTTATATGTGTGTATCAGACTATTTACAAAATAAATCCTTGTATTCATTTTTGTTTACAAAATGAGTGTAACGTGAAGGGAACTAAAAGATATATCTCTATTTATTTAAGAAATTTCCCTTAGCATGGCATCAGTGCTAAACATAAATATATGAAGAATAAAAGAATGATAAAATCTAAAATTTTAAATGTAAAATCTTAAGTTTTAAATATTCCCGTGTATCAAAGAAGATAAAATATAATCTAGAAACCCTTTTTTTTTTTAAGATTTTACTTATTTATTTAACAGAGAGAAAGAGAGAGATCACAAGTAGGCAGAGAAGCAGGCAGAGAGAGAAGGAAGCAAGCTCCCTGCTGAGCAGAAAGCCCGCCCTGGTGCAGGGCTCCATCCCAGGACCCTGAGATCATGACCTGAGATGAAAGCAAAGGCTTAACCCACTGAGCCACCCAGGTGCCCCAAATCTGGAAACATTTTTATAATCAACCTGAAAATCAAAAGTTTAAAATCCTTAGTATATGAAGGAATAACTTTTGGTCTTGTTTGTTCAACAGAATCATTCACTGTAAATTCATAGAGAGAGGGAAAGAGAGAGAAAAGATACATTAATGAAGATTTCCAGAGATTGGAGCAGAGTTAGTGTCAAGCCATCTCTGAGATTAAAAGCTGACCTACAACTTGGGTAGAATATTGATACGAGGAATATTTATGTATCAGGAAGAAAATAAAAGCTTGATACAAACATGGACAAAGCATATAACCTGGCACTACAAAAGATTAAACATATATGTGACTGGAAAGCCTTAATAGATGCTTAACTTCATTCATAAATGAACACCAGGACACATTAGTGTCATTAAAAAAAAAAGTTTTCCCTGGTTACATTAGCCTTGAGTCCCAATTCAAATAGCTACCTAAATCTCTAGACAAATATCCAATATTAAAGGGTCTTACTCTTTAACTTACATTTTGTAACTGTTCTTATTATCTAATTATTTATCAAATTAGGAAAAACTCTAGAAGCATTTATTTTTTCACTTAACCAATCATTCCACCAATATTTATGAGATCCTAACATATCCCAGGCTTTGTATGAGGTGCCAGAGGTAAAATGATACACAACCTCCTTTCAAAAGATTTCAGTCTAATGAGGCACACAAACATTTACTCATTGTTTTGTAAGTATTCATTTAATACCTTTTATAAGCAAGAATTGTTGTAGGTAAGTTAATAGAGGGGAAATGAGAAAATCATATCCAGGAATAGCATGTGAAAATGCCCTGAAGTAGACAGAGTTTGCTGCATTAAAGAAATAAAAGGAAGCTAATGTCTCTGGAATTGAGTGAAGATGGCAAAGATGCAGCTAAAGACAGGCCAGGAGCAGGCCATGTAGGGCTCTGGGAGGCTTGCTAATAGCTGTAGATTTTATCCTAAATAAAATGGAGAACCACTGATGGATTCTGAAGCAAGGGTCAGTATGATTGTACATGTAATGATAGCAAAGAGAATTTTAGTAACTTTCAAAATCATAAGAACTAATACGCTATTGAAGACTTACAAATGTGCCAGACATCGTGCTATGTGCTTTCGTACACATTTGTGTCCATTTAATGCTCACAGGAAAACTATGATGTAGATATGAGTATCTCAATTTTATAGCTGAAAAAATTAGATTCAGTGAAGATGTATAATCTGTTCAAGATCACATAGCTAGTATAGGGGGGTCTGAATTCAAACAAAGTCTGGCTGATTCTCGACCCTAACCAATGCTTTCTGACTCCAAATTGGAGCCCTTTCAAGAATGCTATTGACAGACTATTAAAAGGCCAAGTAAGAAGTAGCTAATTTTCTTTCTTTCAAACCTCAGGCTCTGGTTCTAGTGAGCAGAGGAAGATACAGGATGGAATTTATGCTTCAATCTTCTTACCTGCAGGGACTTTTTCTTAACAAGGCCCCAACTCTCATCTCAATTCTGCAAGATTCAGGGCATTATAATCTTAATTACACCATGATACAGGAGTCCTTTCTAAGTTAAGAATCAACCCAGGGGGTCGCCTGGGTGGCTCAGTGGATTAAGCCACTGCCTTCGGCTCAGGTCATGATCTCAGGGTCCTGGGATCTAGCCCCGCATCGGGCTCTCTGCTCCACAGGGAGCCTGCTTCCTCCTCTCTCTCTGCCTGCCTCTCTGCCTACTTGTGATCTCTCTCTCTGTCAAATGAATAAATAAAATCTTAAAAAAAAAAAAAAAAAAGAATCAACTCAGGGAAGAAGGGCACTGGAGAAAAAAGAAAGTCATCCAGAGGAGAATCACCAAATTCCCATGAATTTCTAAGGATTTGTCACTCATCTGCAAGTACCAAGGATAATAGGGTTGGGGGAGGTCCATCCTAGGTCCTTAAAAATAAGTGAGTTTTAATGAGCAAACTCTGTGACACTGGTTAAATCTTCCAGGAGCCAGACTAGGGAGTACCCTTTGGATTTAAAGCTGTGCAAAGGAGGGAAAGAAGCAAGATTAGGCAGAGAGAGGCATCAAGCTGCACTGCATGCCAGACAGGCTCAACATTCACAGTTCTGGAAATTGGGGTGGGAAATGATGGGGGCCATTTTAGGATTCTGCCTACCACGCAGGACATATGGTTTCTGTCACAACTGTTCAAATCTGCAAGCTGTAGTGTGAAAGCAGCCAGCAAAGATTGTAAATGAAAGGAAATGGCTATTTTCCAATAAAACTTTATTTATAAAAGTATGTGTTGAGATGAATTTAACCCATGGACCATAGTTTGCCAATCTCTGGTCTAGCCAACCAGGAAAAGTAGAACTATTGGGAAAGGACTCACATTCAATGCCTAGTGAATGGAATCCAACTGAACAAACCCCATGTAAGAGAATTCCAGGCATAAGAACAACTATGTTAAATATCTACAAAATCAGAAATGATATACTTGAGAGGGAATCCTAGAAAATGTGATTGCTTCCATAATCAGCAAGATGCCATTCAATGATGAAATCCTAGAATAAGCTTTATTTTTTTCTAGACAGCAACTTTTACAAAAGGTGAGAACCAGAGGATATTTATAGGTGCTGCCCATGGGTTTCAGACAACTAATGGTCAAGAACCTTTGAAAATCAAAGAGATTCCCTAAGATAACATGGGAAGTTAGATTTTTGTTAAGCAATTAGAGAGTGAAAAAATAAAAAATAAATACATACATACATAAATAAATACAAATAAAATCCCTGATCCATCAAAAATTACACTTGTATAGTCAAGTGTTAAATAATATGAAAACATTTGTAAATACTACAGACATTTAGTTATTATTATATCATATATTAATGCAAATAGCATATCTACCTATAATTACTAAAAATATTTTCTTTGGTCTAATTCATACTTATATTATTTACTAAAATCTAAGTTTCTTTAGAGCAAATATTGTGCTATCCCCATAAGTTTATCACTTAATAAATTGAATAAAAATAAGAGAAACAATTGAATAAGAAAAATATAAGATTTTATAGAATTAGAGAGTTGTAGATTATACTTTGCTTTAAATGAGAAACCATATTTTTAATTTTTATTTTCCCCAAGGTACTTAGAATAATTTCTGGATATAGCAGGTGTTCAATCAATATGTTTTGAATTGTTCTCTGCAATGTTATAACAACATCAACAACAACAGGATCCAGATAATTTTATTTGACTTTCATGTTGGTTGTTAGGGATCCCAAGTGTTCCCAGGCCATCAATGGGTATTCGTATACACAGATCTTACACAAAATTTTTTAAAATTACCAAATAGATTGTTCTATTTAATTGAACTTATCCTATTTTCTTAAGCACAGATTAAATACTATAAGAAACATAAATAATGATATGGTTTCATATATCTGTCCCTCATCTCCTCTTTAACAGGGGAGGTTCTCAGTAAGGAGAAGCTAAAAACAAACTTATCCTCCACTTCTCTAATTTAGAGCTATCTTTTTATTAGACACTGTGAATTTTCTATGGAATGATCAGGTTAACTATGTCTTGGCCTTAACTCCCTTATTATGAAAAGCACACATTGAGTAGCATTCTGCTACTAAGAATCTCCAAGCACTGGTCTTATAGAAATTTTGTGTCTAAGTATATTGTTTATTCACCACATTTACTCGATTTTTTCAATATAAACTATAATTTCCCAATTTCATTTTACTTCCTGTAAGCTAACTATAAGCCCAAGTGAATACTTGTTCAAATGTTCATACTTTACCTGCATTATGACAGAACATTCTGTACAAAATAAATAATTCTTATTTATTATACAAATTAATTTTCTTAGTGCTTGAACTTTAAAATAACAGCCATATAGACAGAGAATGCAAGGTTTTATTTTTGTTTCTGTTTTCTTCCACAGCAATCTCTGGCTGAAGCCCCAGTTTCACGTTACTGTTCTTCGGGAGTGTATCAGTCTGGGTTCAACCAGGGAAACAAAGACGTATAATGATATGGAAAAACGTATTTCAGGCAATGGTTTATGCAGTAATGGGAGCAGGCTGAACAAACCCAAAGTCTGCAGGACTGGCCATCAGGGAGGGAAGATCATGACAGGCTGAAACTCCAGGGACATGATCTGAATGAACACTGTTGTCTAAAGGCAGCCAGGTGAGATCCAGGGGAGAAAGGAGAATTGCTGACTCACTTGCTCTTTGGAATCTTTGATCTCAGAGAAGCCCTGAGACCTCTTTTAAAACCTTCCTGCTGATTAATAAGGATCACCCAGGATAATCGCCGTTTTGATTAACTTAAAGTCAAAATCCCTTCACTGAGGCATCTAGATCAGTTTTTGACTGAATAACTGTGAGAAGGTATGTGCTGGATTAAAAATGGCCATTGCCTTCTTCCCTGACCCACTCTCGTAAGAGAATATCTCTTGTAGCACATCATAACATCTAGATCATCCCAGAAATATTCTCGAAAGGGAGTTTTGGGGATGGTAGTTCAGGCTCACCACATCTATGCGTCAAAACACCATCGCAGAAATTATTTGCTTTTGGCCTTAGAAAACTCCAAATAATTAGCATTTGAATAATGTCCAGGCAAAAATTTAAAAATATCTATTCGATAGAACCAGAACCACCTCTTACATGGATTTCCTCAGTTTACGTAGGTATCTTACCTTTCTCATTTAAAGACACTCACAAAAGCAATTAAGACATAAAAAAACTGAGAAGAATAATAAGGTTTGAGTAGATTTCAACAAAAATGGCATATGTAACATTTAAATTCTTATGTAAAGATATTTTAAAAGGAAATAGTTTAAATAATGAAATGCTTAAAGAAAATCTGACTCAATGCATTTTTTAAGGATTTTGAAAAGTAGATTAAGCACATTTTCTTGAAATACCATCAAATTGGTATATTTCGCTAGGTCAAATTGAAGGAAGCCATTACATCATAAAATTAGCTAGTCTACCTTAGCAAGTCAATGAAAATCATAGGTTGGTTGAACTTGCAGCAGAGTATTTTTGAGCACTTATGCCAGGGAGCCAGAGACAAAGAATTGTCTGCTCTAGTATGACCCACCTATAATCACCAGTTATACACACATTTCAGAGTTTTTTGTTTTGTTTGAGAGAGAGAGAGAGAGAGCGCGCATGAGATTGGGGGAAGAAGGGGCAGAGAAAGAGAGAGAGAATTTTAAGCAAGCCCGAAACCTAGGATAGAGCCCGACACAGTGCTCAATCTCATTAGCCTAAGATCATGACCTGAGCCAAAATCAAGAGTCAGACACATAACCCACTGAGACAACCAAGAGCCCCACAAAGTGTATTCTTGATCTAATTCTGTGCAAAGCACTTTTTCTTCTGTTTCACATATTTATATGAAATACAAGAAGAAAAGAAATACTGGAAGGACAAAGGGAAGGAGAGAGATAGGGAGGGGAAGAGTGAAGGAAGTTAGAGGAGACAAGGAAGGGAAGAGAAGGTGGAAGAGAGGAACGTTTAAGTCCACTGCTCTTTCTTCCTCAGCTAGTGGCCCACTGCCTATCACAGAAGAGCACAGCTTCAGAGATCTATCCAGAATAAGGTGCTGTTTCATTCGAGTGCCAATCTCCAGGGAAGGGCCAGAGACTCAGATGCCTCTTCAAAAGTTGTCAAGTTGCTTTCCTGCATTTTAGAAAAGGATATGGTACCTGAGGTTCTATTACCTCTGTGGACATTTCCATGAGATCATTTTGAGCCATATATGATGTCAGGTGTTAAAGATTTCATTCACTGAGGAAATGGTTTTCCTGACAACATACTCTAATTTTTGGAGGAACTCTGCTTAATAATGAGGATATTACAAAAACACCACAGTAACCTGAAAAGTCAAGGTGTAAAGTAGTATTTACTCCTGGAGCTACTCTGTGCTGCACTGTATTTCTCTATTTGGAGGACAAAGATGAGAACCAGTCCGTGGTGGTCTAGAGCTGTTTGCACCTACGACTGAGAGTCAACAGGCCTCATCTAGTAATTAGTAAAATGGAAAACTCCTCACCCCCACCAAAATTATCATCCAGAATTTTCTCTATGTAGGGAATATTCCTGTTGATTTGTTTTGGGATTATCTCTCCTAGATTGATCTCCAAAACTAAAAGCTCATTAGAGATACTATTTATAAGTTATATTTTTTCAAGAATGAAAGCTAAGAAGTAACTGGCTTTATAGGAATTCTGAAGAAAAGAAGTATTTGGCTAAGTATTTGACTAAATCTTAAATTTCTTATGAACTTAAGGAATCACACATGTGAACTTCATCCTGTGGTAATACTCTCATTCTTTCATTCTCTGGATTGATTTTCTTCAGAGAAGAAGGATGCTGTAGAATGTTCACTTCTATGTGAGGCATTTCTGCTTCTGTGTGTACCTGAATGAAGGGCATGAATAGGCTCTTCATGTGTGTGAAGGAGTGTGAATGAATGTGGGTAAGGTTATAAACAGCAAAGAGATACCATCTAGAAAATTTGGAATACAACAATGATTTGGATATGGTCCTTGACTAAATTCTAATATCATTTTACCACTAAAGAATAGGTTTAGAAAACTGAATGAGAATTCAAAACTGTCATTTGAATTAATAGCCATACATTTTCCACTCAACTACTTTGTATATTGAGGATATTTTGTATGTTTTATATATTAGATATATTATAAATTCTTATTTCACACAGTATGAAAAATCAGCTAAGTGCAAACATTTCACAATTTCCCATCATATGTTCAAAGGCCTGAATTCCAAAATAAGGAAGGGTGTGGAAAAGGCATTTCTTTGTCAATAGTCCTTTGTCTATATAAAAATTTCTGAAAAATGCAGATCGCTAGGGCTTTAATCTACAGACCTTCCTGCATACATTAAACAGGAGGGTAAGGGTAAAATTCTGACACAGGTATTTCCATTCACATTGTGAAAGACACTGATGAGAGAGATTATCAGGACTTCCTGTTAGATGAAATAAAAAACCAAACCCCTTGCTAACCATGGAGAGCAAGCCTCCCCTCCATTCAGGGACATGGCTGTCCTTGAGTTATTGTCTACTTTTCACAAATGAATATCTCTTAGCACTGAGTCTTTCGAAAAATGGTTACACAATCAATACACGTATCCTTTTTTTTTTTTTCCCCTCATCCAAGTAAAAGTGAAGTGGCAAAAAGTGGTACTCCTGCCTAGATGTAACTTGGTGCTAGACAGGATATCTTTGTATCAGTCCAGTATGGGATTTTCAATATACCTGAATACCCCTTTCTCTCCTCACTTCTCAGTCTCATAGGAAGCACACTACTTCTCTGTAGAAAGTCATCTTTTCACTAAAAACCCATATTCTGGGAATCACTGTCATGAATAAATATCATGGCCAAAGTTCAAATAAGATGTAGAAAGGATTTATTTGGTCTCATGGCAAAAAGCAAGAGGTCATATACCAATAGGCATTTATCTTCTCTAAGATATTCCAATAATAGGCTTTCACTCATACTTAACACAAGCTAATCAATAATCACAACACTTTAAAATCATAACAAAGACATTTAATCCTTAAACATTTATTTCTAATCTCTCAATTGAAAAGATTTGACAGTAAAAAAGAACAAATAAATTATAAATTTAAACATCATCGTAAAATGAAATGGGTGGACCAAAAGAGGAAAATTTCTTGTCTCCCTAATGCTGTTTCTTCTGTAACGAATATGTTAGTTGTGATTTGTTGAAAAGTATTACACATACACCATCTTCTCAACAAATCCGCTGCATAAAATAATTAGAGTATAATGGTTATTATAACTGTTAAAGAAAAATATGGTTTCCCATTATTTGCATTTTTATTTGCCACCAAATAAAATTATTCTCTGTATAAGTATGAATATATAAATCTTGCCAGTACAGAATTTGATGAACCATACACAGAATGAAAAAGTCATAAACAACTCTTTACTCTTTTCTACAGAAGATGAGGTACAAATTACTGAGAAAGAACAGGTTCAGATTTTTTGTTCTGGTGATTTGTGTGATAAAAGTAATAGTGAAAGATAAAACATCTCCTTGGAGGCAGAAAAGAGACAAACTTTGCGGTGTTTCCTGGGATATACTAGGCAATCTGCACGTGCACACAGTGGAGGGTGATACCCAAACAGCCTCAGTTTTCTCATGAATAATTACCCCCTTGGCTGCTGCCAAATCTGTCAGGCATTCCCTGATGTGACAGTGGGTTCTCTGGAGCACACGTCTGCGGAGGGCCAACCACAAGTCCATTTTGTGATTTAAACATTGTGACATTTTTAAAATATCGAAAATATCAGCCACATAAAGTAAGTATCAGTTTATTTTTAACAGATGAATAAACTGCTTGAATCATAATTCTAAAAAAAAAAAATCCACTGGGGGTGGGGGAGCAGCATAAAATGCATTTTATAAGTTTAAAGGTTACATATTTGATCCTGTTAATTGTGCTTTTTTGAGACAGAAGCTCATAGATGGTCATAAACCTCAAACTTCAGGGAGAAAATTTAGATGTTTTAGATATTATAAAACTATGGATACACTTCCATAAAATTTCCTACGTAGGATTTTACCCTCAGATAGGAGTCAGCAATCTTTTTTCTGTAAAGGACCAGCAAGTAACATTTTAGGCTTTGGGGGCCATATGGTTTCTGTCGCAACTGCTCAACTCTGCTGTTGTAGCATGCAAGCTGCCACAGACCAAATAGAAACAGATGAGCGTGGCTGGGTTCTGATAAAATGTTATTTACAAAAGCAGGAAGCAAGCCAGAGTTTGCCAACCTCTGTCCCAAGGAATTAAGCAGAGTTAGCAAGATTTATTATACGGATATTCTGAAAACATGTTGTTTATAAAAACCAAGGATTAGACACAACCAAAATGCCTAATATAATGGAAATTAATAAAGTAATTATTGTAAATCCACATAGTGGGATAATATCTGTTTAAACTTTGTAATATTAGGTGATTCGAGTAGAATATAAAATCACATGTAGTTGTGATCTCAATGTTATCATATGTAGGAATATTCAATATGAGAACTGTTAAGGAAATATGTAAGATGTAGACAATTAATATTTCCTGCTTTACCATTTTCCCATTTATCCCAAACTTCTACAATTAGTCAATATTACCTCTGTGGTCAGAAACATATTCTTAATTAAAGGCAAATCTAGTACAATTTAAATTTAATCAAAATGTAACTAATTAAAATATTCACTTAGCTGATTATTCCAGTTCACTAAAAATGCGGGGAGAAAAAACAAAACAAAACAAAAAACAAGTGGTGATGTGGATGTAACTGAAATACAGGACAGCAAATTTGAGTAAATAGAAAAAACAAATTAATATGTAGAAAGTTCCAATGTGATAAGATTGTGGCCTTTCCAAAAATTAATCTTTAAATTCTATGTAATACCAGTAAAAGTTACAGTGGGTTTTTTTGCAACTTGACAAAACCAAGAAGAACCAGATGATTTTACAAAGGAAGAACAAGACCATCTTTTCACCTTGTGAGATATTAAAAATTACCTTGAAGCAATTATAATAAGAAAGGATGATACTGATGCATAGCTAGACTAATCAATAACACAGGCCTATAGAAAACCTGTATTAGGGGCTTAGATCATGAATGCCAATGTTACATTTTATCTGAGCCTTGTGCTACCAGAAAGCAGTGATGGTTAACAATTCACCCACCCGCCCTTTCTGTTCTCTAGAATTCCTCCCACACTTTTGAATCCTAAAAAATGATGAACTTTAAAACATGCCCTTGCGTATCCTTAAATAAGACCCTTCTGTATCCTTCCTGGTGATTCCCTAAGACTTGCAGATGACCCTTGTGTAGCCACCTTGATGATACCCCAAGTGCAACTTCCTTTACTTTGAGATGTGCCTCATTAGTTTTCTTCCAAATGCTATATATATAGCTTTATAGAATAAAATTATTTCCTATTGGGGCGTCTGGGTGGCTCAGTGGGTTAAGCCGCTGCCTTCAGCTCAGGTCATGATCTCAGGGTCCTGGGATCAAGTTCCGCATTGGGCTCTCTGCTCAGCGGGGAGCCTGCTTCTCCCCTCTCTCTCTGCCTACCTCTCTGCCTACTTGTGATCTCTGTCTGTCAAATAAATAAATAAAAATCTTAAAAAAAATTATTTCCTATTATTTTCAGTACTTTTTGTCTTTCACAAAAATCAAGTGAGAAAATATGTACCCTTCAACATAGGAGCTTAGAAAACTGGTCACCCTTTGTAAATTAAAAAAAAAAAAAGTATCTCTTCTTTACAATATCGACATTAATCAATTTTTATAGGTGTAAGTATATATTATATATATTAAATAATATTATTAAATTATATTAATTATAATATTATAATTATAAATTATAATATTATTAAATTATATTAAATATATAATAATTGAAACTAAACTTTAGGAGAAAATATAAGAGAGTATCTTTACTGCCTCAGGGCAGGAAAATACTTCCCTAACTAATATAAAAATGTACACCAAAAAGGAAAAGAGTAATAAATTTGAGCATATCAAAACTAAAAATATGCAGTTCAAGAGACAATTTAAAAAATGAAAAGCAGTGAGTACAATGGAGTAGGAAATGCACAATGGAGTTTGTTATATAGTTTCCTACAGTTATCTTATGTCAGAATTATTTTGTAATTTAAAAAAAAAATTAAGTTTCAGATTTAATCTTGGGCAATCTTCAGCTCTGGAGTGGAATATTTCAAACCATTTAGAACTCTCATCAATTTGTCATCAGCCCTGTCCCCCTGATCAAACAGTATCCAGGCTGAAACCACAATCTGTGTTTAGTAGCCTGACTTTAAATCTTTTTTTTTTTTTTTTTTAACATAATCCTGAGGGAGAGACAATAGTCTGAATTACTGTCCCCTTGTACTGGTGATAGGAGGTATTTTTCTGAGCTCCTTCCCAACTCCCAGAGCCCCTGGTGTTTTCCCTAGGTCTGGTCCAACCCCTGCCAGTGCAGAGCCCGGACAATTACCCCGGTCATCTCGCCACACGGAAAGTCTTAACAGCAGGACTCCTTCTCTCTCTCGGTGGGTAGCCTAGTATTCTCTCTGGAGTACAGTGACAGCTCCAATATCCAGGTTCTTTTAAAGTTTGCTGTTAGCGATAATGACATAATATATGTGAAAGGGGTATAAAAAAGATAAGCGCTGCTTTGGGAAAGAATGTAGAAAAAAGAGGCTGATAGGGAAGGCTTCCCACTGAGAAAATGAATTCAGTGGTGTGGAAAAGAGAATAATAAAACTGCCCTGGATTTGTATATCACTGTTTCTGCCTCAGAACGCTGGGGGATTTCTCATTCTATTACTTCATTTTATCCTTGTAAACAGGTGCCCAGTGGAGGCTGGAGTTTAAGATTTTTGAAGTTAGAAAACTGTCAAGTGGGAGGTTATAAGCAGTTTCTGCCTTACTGGCTGGAAATTGATATTTGTTTTGGGGCAGACCTTTCTTTATTCTGGGAGGGACAGCTGGGATAATCTACTCTTTAACTGACTCAGACATTAGGCAAATAGGTGAGTACTTAAAATTAGTCTTGGGGAAAGCTGACTCAATGGCATAATTCAAATTAGGATGCTTATGTGAAAAACGTGAAGTGGGCTGTCCACTAGTCTGACTTGCGTGCATCTGTCCATAAGGCTGCTGCTGTTTCTGGATACAAATGCTGAGTGTGCGGTGGAATCGTGTCCCCTCCAAATAAGAGATGATGAAGCCCCAGCCTCTGTATGGGTGAATCAGACCTTATTAAAATAGAGTCTTTTCAGATGTAGTCAAATTAAGATGAGGTCATATTCGATTAGGGTGGGCCTCATCCCTGCTGCATGACTGGCGTGCTCCAAAAAACAGGGAAATCTGGACACAAAGACACACGGGAAAGTAGAGAATATTACCATGGAACGCAGAGATTGGAACAATGTGTCTACAAATCAGGGAACTTCAAGGATTCCTGGCAACTACCAGAAACTGCAAGAGAGACACGAAACATACTCTCCCTCAGAGCTTCCCAAAGGAACCACCTTTGTGGATAACTCAGTTTCAGACTTCAGAATTTCGGCCTCCAGAATTTGAGAGAATAAATTCCTGTTTTGTTTTTTTTTTTAAGATTTTATTTTTATTTATTTGACAGAGAGAGAGAGCAGGAATACAAGTAAGTGAAGTGGAAGAGGGAGAGGAAGAAGCAGGCTTCCAGTTGAGCAGGGAGCCCAAGTTGAGGCTCCATTCCTGGGATCATGCTCTGAGCCAAAGGCAGATACTAAATGACTGAGCCACCCAGGCACCCCAAAATTCCTGCTGTTTTAAGCCACTTAGTATATGGTACTTTGCTACAGCTGCCTCGGGAAACTATGAAAAGTCAAATTTTGTGCAGCTTAGTTTAGTTCAGTTTTCTCCAAATCAATTTGGAATATTTTATGCTCGAAATTTATATATTCTTTGTGATGTGTGTGTGTGTGTGTGTGTGAGAGAGAGAGAGAGAGAGAGAAAGAGAGAGAGAGAGAGAGAGGGAAAGACCAAGGGGACAGAGGGAGCAAGTTTTGGTTTAAGCAATTGCCTTTTCTTTCTTTCTTTTTCTTCCTTCCTTTCTTTCTTTCCCTCTTTCTTTCTCTCTCTCTCTCTCTTTCTTTCTTTTTTATTAGCAGCCTAGACCAGACTTAGCCAGAACAGATAATCAGATTTGATTTTCCCTTCAATCCCACTGGTTGGAAAGAAATCAAAGGACCTGAAATGAGTTGTCTCACAGAGGTGTTATTTAATATAACATGTCTAACTTGGGGAATGCACTACCAGTTAATGAAGTTGCTTTCATTCTGTTTGTGTGACCCAGGCCACATCATATTCATGTGAGTGGGTGTTACACTCCCAAGTAATGGACATTCTCACTGTCAATCATTCTGAAAATAAGTTAAGTGGCAGGAAATTAACTGCAACTTGGACTCTCAGAGAAGCAGTGGTTTACATCTTCCTCTTATCTCTGGGAATGGAATAAAGTCGGGCTCAGTCTTCTATTCATGGAAATAATGCATCGTTCCTGTGATGTGAGATGAACCAGAAGCTAGAATGTAAAATCTTATGTATAGGTAAGCAATGGTGTGAGAGTTTTGTTTTGTGGGACCTAAGAATAGCTCCTGCTATAGTGGTTTTAAGCTCTTTTTGTCTCACACTTATCTTTACATCAAGCCTTTATGAATTCCTGATAAATGTTATTTCTTGGTATGAGTTGTGTTATGAAAAACACGGTAAAGCATGTGAATTATCCATGACTCTGGCCAGGGATGAAAACCATCCGGTAGGTAATCTGGTACAAATGCAGGGGCATGATGGCAAAATGAGAAGACAGAACATGGGGCAGATTGTTCTGGGGCATCTATGAAGCTTTCTAGGGGAACCTTCAAAAATACATAGAATATTGTTAAGAAGTCCAAATTTTTAACATACAGGAAAAAAGGAACTGTAATAATTTGGATACTCAAGCCATATAATTTTTTTGTCATCTTTACCTGGTGAGGCTAACAATTCATCCTCACATTCATACATTCTTACACTGTCTAGTTGTGTCTGACCGTGTTAGGTGCTCAACAGATACTAGCCTCAATGAAGCATTCTATTTTAAGGGTATAAAAAATGAGGAATGGGAAAGTTGGGTAAAGTGACAGAGTTGAGTATGAAAAAAAAAAGTTGAAATTTCAATATATGAGTCTGTGGTCAATTCCAAAGGTGGCCTCCAAATTCCTTCTGGAACTATCAGTGCACAGATGACCCTCCTCACTTCAAGAAATGGAACTTATTCCTTCCCCCCTTGGATCTGGGCTGGCATATGGCTTTGACCAAGAGAATGTGGTTAAAGTGACAGCCTGGGAATGAATGGATACCAGGACTTAAGAGTATTGGCATCTTTTGTCTCCTTCCTCTTCAGAGGCTCACTCTTCCATCTCTCTCTTTCGGCACCCAGTCCTGTACTCTGAGAAGCCTAAGTCAAACATAGACACAATGTGGAAAAAATGGAAGTGGTCTGATCAACATCTCCAGAACAGACCTCAGCCAGAAGCAGCACTAACTGCCAAACCACATGAGTGAGCTAGTTTGGACAATCCACACCAAGGCCCCAGATGATTGCAGCCTCAGGAAACATAAAATAGAGAAGAACCGCTCGTTTGGGTTCAGTGTCCCACAGAATCACAAAAGATAATGATTATTTAAGCCACTCCGTGGGGGAGAAAGGAGGAGGCATAATTTTTGTTACACAACAGTGAATGAAAAACACAAATCCTAGTAGTCTTGGAGTGAAGCTGCTAAAGCCATCCAATTCAAAAAAGAGACAGCCTTTTCTTCCATATTACACATAAACTGATGTGCTTTCGTCACTTTTTTGCCATTTCACAGATACAAAGAAAATCATCAAATAATACTCTGAACTTGATAGAATGCTGATGATGAGATGATGAAAATCCTTCTGAATATCAGCCAGACTAAGACATTTCAGACAAAAACTCTCTTGCCGGCATTCTTTATATATGTACAGGAGTTGGGAGGCATAATGATACCAAGGAAAATCATTTGAACATTTCTACTTCTAATATTTTTGTAAGATGCTAGTTTTTCATTGTTTAAACTGCAATTGACTTTAAAATCTATGCAATCCAATGCCATGAAGAATCCAGAAAGTGAGAACCCTGGCCTCCTTATTTACATGACATTAATATGAACCCAGGAAAAGTGAGCTGGTCACAATTTATTACTTTTACTTTATTTGTCCCTGCCTCAAACCCCCAGTCCTCTGTCTTTGATTAGGGCTGGGGATTGTTGGCAGTTTGTTGTCTACAAAACGCTTTGGAAAACAAAGATCAGATATATTACCACAGGGTTGAGGGGGAAGAATTATGTGAACATTGTAACTTCGTATGCAAACATGAGTGTCATTCATCATTGCCAAGTTATTCTCAAAGTGGCAAATTTTCTTCTGCTTATATGAAAAATATAGACTGGCAATCAACTTAATTGTAACAACTGGATGATTTTTCAGAGACTTCAGCTATGATTACTTCTCCCTCAAAAATTTACAGTGAATGAAAATGACACCATAATGCCTGAAAGTATAATAAGTAATAGACTCAAGAAAAATTATGACTCTCTAGAGACTATTAAAAATCTATAAACATTTTTATACAGCAAGTGAACCATTTTAAAATAAGCTTTTAAAACATTTTCATGAGATCTTTTAAATCTTCATATGATTTAAACTAAACTGCCTTGATAAAAATCAGGGATTATCTCTGACACTTTTTTTTTTTTTTTTGGTGTAATGTAAAAGTAGAAGAGCCTCTGATTTCTAGTGTGATGTTCAGCAAAATTGATTTAATCCAGTGATAATCCTTGATTAAACCATTTAACTCTTCACTCTTTATTCACAAAGAGAAAGCCAAAATAGCTAAGCGAAATATGGAATGATCAATGGTCAAATATAGTAGCATGAAAAAAATGCAATAAAAAAAAAAGAGTCTCATCTGACCTGTATTTCCTTTACTTATTCTGAACTATTTTTTTGGAAGTACAGTTCATCTTTCAGTCTTCAGAGACTAAAATCTATTATGCGGCCCCTCACATAACTGAGGAAAGAGTAAGACATGCTTACATATTGTTATTTGCCTTAATTTGAAAAAAATTTGTTTCCTATTTCTTATATTGATGAGACAAATCACACTAATGAGCGAAATTAAAGTAGCAAGGGTATTTGTTTTTATGGTTAAATATAGTATTTCCAACTTTTAAAACAGTTTTTGCTTTAATACTAAAAATTCATGACCTCTGAATGCCATTTATAAGGCCACTTAGAATTGGGTAACAGAAAGTCTATACGCAAGAAAATCTAACTTTAAATTATGCAATTGTGTTGCTTAATTTAATGGTATCTATATGAATATCTATGTCATTATTTTTCTTCTAATGGTACTTATATATTTTATCTGATATGTTATTATATATGACATATTTTGGAAATACGATTTGTATGTTTTATTTAACCAAAATGAAATTATTTCGTTCTCTTCTATGTGTTAGGCAATTATGTAAGACTAGATATACTTTGACTCTTAACTCTAAGAGATACACTATTTTGCACACATATTACACAAGACACGTTTTCATTAAAAAAAATGATACAATGATTGAGACTTTTTAAAAGCAGAGTTTTCAGAACATCTCTAATCAACTACTACTCTGATCATTGGTGTTGCCTGGGCTTATCTGTTTGGAGATTCATTCTCCTTTACAGGACCTCCCTTTATACTTCGTTTCTTTTTTTTTTTTTTTTATTTATTTATTTGACAGCGAGAGACAGGAGATCACAAGTAGGCAGAGAGGCAGGCAGAGAGAGAGAGAGGGAAGCAGGCTCCCCGCGGAGCAGAGAGCCCGATGCGGGACTCGATCCCAGGACCCCGAGATCATGACCCGAGCCGAAGGCAGCGGCCCAACCCACTGAGCCACCCAGGCGCCCCTATACTTCGTTTCTTATTCAACCAGACTTCTCTTTCCACTTGGCTTGTCTCCCCAGCATGATATCCCGGACTTTAGTACATGGTGATTGTAATTCTTCTGGGTAAAAACAGGAGCAAAAGCCTCTTAAGTTTTGGTCTCAGAAGTCTCAGAACATCACTCCTTGCATTTTGTTGGTAGAAAAAAGTCACGAGGTTGGCATAAATCAAAAATATCGGAAAATACCTCTACCTCCTGATGGCAGGAGCAGGAAAGCCATAGCAAAGTGTCACAGTCACAGAGAGGCACAATGTTTGGAGTGACCATTTTTAACAGTCTACCAACAGGTACACAGAACTTTTCCTATTTCTTTTTTTTTTTTTAAGATTTTATTTATTTATTTGACAGACAGAGATCACAAGTAGGCAGAGAGGCAGGCATAGAGAGAGGAGGAAACAGGCTCCCCACAGAGCAGAGAGCCTGATGCGGGGCTCGATCCCAGGACTCTGGGATCATGACCTGAGCCGAAGGCAGAGGCTTTAACCCACTGAGCCACCTAGGCGCCCCTCCTATTTCCTTTTAATTGGAACAAAATATGTTTCTCTTTGGGAGAGTGTTGTATGAATTAGCTAAAGGGGCACTATTTTGCCTTTTTTCTGATTGGTTTTTAGACTATAAATACGATAGAAAAATTTTCCTTGCATTACCATTTTTAAGCTCCTACTTAAAGCCTGTGGAACAAAAGTAAACGTTCTTTTTTAATTAAAATGGAGCTGTTAAGATGTCACTGGAATCTATTTTTTAAATATACAGTTGAAAATTCTGAAATATTCAGAAATACTTTCTGATTTCATTTTTCTCTCTCCTGTTCCTAGTGAGTAGCAAGTATAGATTTAGGGAATTTTTCCTATAACCTTACTATAACGTCCATACATTTCCTTCTCAACTTTAGTCAAAGAATCTCTTTTCTTGGTGTTCTTCTTTTTTGGTTTGACTATGATAATTATTCTAAGATTGTATTAAAACTCAAAGTGCACCATAGAGTTGAGGGTCGATTTCTGGGCTCTCTATTCTGTTCCACTGATCTATGTGTCTGTTTTTGTGCCAGTACCATGCTGTCTTGATGATGACAGCTTTGTAATAGAGCTTGAAGTCCGGAATTGTGATGCCACCAACTTTGGCTTTCTTTTTCAATATTCCTTTGGCTATTCGAGGTCTTTTCTGGTTCCATATAAATTTTAGGATTATTTGTTCCATTTCTTTGAAAAAAATGGATGGTATTTTGATAGGGATTGTTGGTGGGAATGCAAGCTGGTGCAACCACTCTGGAAAACAGCATGGAGGTTCCTCAAAATGTTGAAAATAGAACTACCCTATGACCCAGCAATTGCACTACTGGGTATTTACCCTAAAGATACAAACAGTGATCCGAAGGGGCACGTGTACCTGAATGTTTATAGCAGCAATGTCTACAATAGCCAAACTATGTAAAGAACCTAGATGTCCATCAACAGATGAATAGATAAAGAAGATGTGGTATATATACACAATGGAATACTATGCAGCCATCAAAAGAAATGAAATCATGCCATTTGTGATGACGTGGATGGAACTAGAGCGTATCATGCTTAGTGAAATAAGTCAATCGGAGAACGACAACTATCATATGATCTCCCTGATATGAGGACATGGAGAAGCAACATGGGGAGGGTAGGGGGATAGGAGAAGAATAAATGAAACAAGATGGGACTGGGAGGGAGACAAACCATAAATGACTCTTAATCTCACAAAACAAACTGGGGGTTGCTGGGGGGAGGTGGGATTGGGAGAGGGGGAGGGGGCTATGGATATTGGGGAGGGTAAGTGCTATCGTGAGTGCTGTGAAGTGTGTAAACCTGGCGATTCACAGACCTGTACCCCTGGGGATAAAAATACATTATATGTTTATTAAAAAAAAAAAAATTTGGAAGGGGAGGCGAACCATAAGAGACTATGGACTCTGAAAAACAACCTGAGGGTTTTGAAGGGTCAGGGGTGGGAGGTTGGGGGAACAGGTGGTGGGTAATGGGGAGGGCACGTTTTGCATGGAGCACTGGGTGTTGTGCAAAAACAATGAATACTGTTACGCTGAAAAAATAAATAAAATGGAAAAAAAAAACTCAAAGTGCAAAAGGATACAGAAATTATTTATTCATTATTCATTTTATGTAAAAAATTGATCATATTCTATGTATCAGGTACTAGAATTAATTTAATAAGTCACACTCCTTTACTCCAAAGAGCTTCCATTGGGAAAAACAAACACGTAAACAACCATGATGTAACCTGATAACTACAAACATTATTGTTATAACAAGTGTATCGTACAAAAAAGTGAAGGGGCTCTGATACAAAAGACTGGGCAAACACCCGTGCCATCCCTTGATCTAGATGGGACCTCACGGTGAAAAAGTCAAAGATTTACCCCTGACCTGCCTGTGTTTTCACTAACCCATGAAGAGCATGTGTAAGTCACCAGTGAGGAAGCTCCTGGGACTGTGGGTCTGGTGAGAGATGATGGCAACAACTTGATTCGTATTGAAGTAATAAATAAAAGAAAATCAATATGTAATAGATATTCCTAAAACTTACACACACACACACACACACACACACACACACACATTCTTAAATATTATTTATATTTTAACCAACACTTTAGGTTGATAATATAGACTGACTCTTCTCTTTTCACCCCAGGTTTGAGTTGGTTTTGGCATCCTGGGATAGTTAGAGTTGGTGTTTACATAAAACCAAGTCCTTAAGGTCAAAGGGGGCTTAAAGGCCTCACTGGCCAAGAAATACATTTTCTTCCTGTGCCTTATTTTCTTCCAGGTTCAGCTGTGGACATCCTCCCCTGTGCCTTCTTTGAGCTTCCAAAGCTACTATATGCAGGACTCAGTTGGAGGTAGGGGTAAGGATGATGGTCTCCAGTGTTCCTGCATTTATCTTCACTGAAATTTGTTAATATATTCTCTATGCTCTGCCATAGCACAATCCAATCAGACAGCAGCAGGGTAGCTCTTGTGCAACTGAAAGGCCTCTTAGGCAACACTCTTTTAGCTAATTCTATAATGTTCTCAGAAAAGTAGAAGTTTTGCATGTTCACCTAGGTTCTTGTCTATATAGACTTAGCATGACCACCCCTTCTATTGTACTCTTTGATCACAAGATGACGTGCGGAAAACTTCGAAGTTTGGTTGTACCCTAGTACAATGAGGTGAAGAGGCAGAAGGTCCCTGTGTGCTTAAATCCCCAAATCTCTCAGGGGTATAGCACCTATGGGGATTTAACTCCAGAAGGAGGATTTGAATGTGCTTTCATGACATGACAGTGGTAAATGTTATTGCCCTTCTTTCTGCTCTTCCTTCTCCCGTCTCTACATAAGTAACTTTTATAGTTACAAATAATCACCATTCACATGTACCAATTGCTTAAGTCAGGACCTGCAAGACACTTGATTTTCCAGAGAATAGATGTTTTACATGCAGGGAGCCTTTCCTGGTATTACCATTTCCATCTATGATTTGAAACCTTAAAGCTAGACATTGACTACTTCGTTCCTGAAATTTCTGTAGTAATAGCCCTACCTCAAAGATAATAAGATAGAATTTCTTTACTTCCTAACAGAGGCAGGTAAAGGTTCCTGTTAAGACTGAACAGAACTGAGGCTAAGGTGGTGGTAGAAATTATTTCGAAAATGTTTTACAGCATCAGTCCGACCTATATAGATCTGAGCAAAGAATGAGTCTGTTCAACAGTATTTGCATTGGATGAAAGAATAAGAAATCAAGCATGACCCCTAGTAGCTCGATGGTGTCATTTATCAAAATGAACAGCAGGAACAAAAGATTTAGGGAAAGATGATGAGCTAGGTCAGATCTCAAAGTGTAAAGTTTAAGAATAATAACAGTCTGAGTTTGAGATTGTTGTCACTTAGTATATTACTGAACCCCAAAACAAGTAGTGCAAAGTTCATGTATGAGAATAAAATGTAAAACAATACACATGGTTGCATGGGCTCTAATGATACATGTTATTTGTGGTATAGTTGTTGCTACTTAAGAGCCAAAACCTGACCACATAGCAAAGAATCCCCAGAAATTTTTGGCAAATATTAGGAACAGTAGCAAGTTCCCCTGTTTCTGTGTATGGAAGGCATTACTAGGAAGAAATGAGTCTTAAGTCAATTTTTAATAAGCTTTTTAAAAAGTTTTCATTTTCTAAACAACTACTAACTGGAAGCGACTACTAGTAATCTTTCAATATCTACTCTTCCTTTTTCCATAATAATATTTAGGAAATTGCCTATTTCTAGCTGATTACCCTGGAGGGGGGGGGATACCTTTCCTAACTCGCCAACATCCTAGGTCATGTGACAAAGTTCCAGCCAATGAGATGTAAAGGAAAGTACTTTGTGCTTCCCCTGCTCACCTTCCTTAAAATATTGCTGTAATGTATATTTTATCCCTTCTTCAACATCTCTTCCACCTTGCTATTGCTATGAGTTGTTTTTTTTTGTTTTGTTTTGTTTTGTTTTTGTTGTTGTTATTTGTTTGTTTTGAATTAGGAATTGCCTTTGGGAATGAGGATGGACATGACAGAAAAAGGTAGAGGGACCCTGATGTGTATTAAAGACACGGTGAAATGAGGTTGCCATATCAGTTCTAGACAATCTACTCCAGACTTCTGTGTGAGGGAGAAATAACATTTTTTTGATTAAGCTGCTGCTTTTTGGATCTCTTTCTCATAGCCAAAACTAATTCTAAGTGATATATGAGTTAACTATTTCTTTACTCAAGATAAGTTGAGCTTTGTGTAGAAAAACTAACCTGAAAAGCAGGTAAAAATGAATTAGGCATTAGTAAAAGTTTTGACAACTGCAACCATTTCCTTCTGGAGAAAGATTTTTAGTTCTGGCATTAAGTCAATTTCTGTGGCAAATTATTTTATTTGTCTTTCATTCATTTGGTAGCATTACATTTTCATACCATGATACCTTTCCCTTTGTTGCTGATATAATGTAGAGTAGAACTTGGATCTTCAGACCTCCCCTATGTTTTAATGACTTTGTGTACACCATCTTCAAACCAAACCATATTTTGTATATTTGGCTATTTCAGGACTTGATCCTTTAACATTTCCCTCAAGCTGTGAAATTTTTGCCATCAAAGGTTTTCACTTTCCGTACATGAAATTATGTGAAACAGTTACTGCTGTAGAAGTTTAGTTGTGTCCTTAAATCTTTTGGGCACTACAGTGTGGTAGGTTCACCACGTACTAGCTATTAACCTTAGGCAATTACTTATCAACTCTAAACCTTCTTTTATTTTTTCTTAAATTTAACATGGAGTATTAATGAAAGTAAAAATAAATAATCCATGTAAAGCAATTAACTAGGGCACTGTTAGAATAAGTGTACTCTATATACTAATGGAAAATAATAATGGATTTTATTTCCACTTTGCAGTCTTAAAAAAAAATAACATCTTCTGTTATTTTCCTTTTCAAGATGACATTGTGTACATTTATTCATTTATTCAAAAGCTACTTCTGATTTGTTTTAATGCCAATTTTTCTGTTTACTGTGAAACAGAAAAATCTGACCCCTACCATCACATGACTTCTCATTTGACTGTCTGCATTAAAACTTAATAGCCAAACAATTTCTTTACTGATGTTCTTTATTGTCTTGATACTCTTTTAGGAATTTTGTACTTTCTTATGTTTCTTTTGACATTTTTACATTATCTATGGGCAATCACCTAGGTGAATAATGCATCACAGTTTAATTTGTTTTAACTTATTTTTCTAGGTATGTGTATATGACTACATAGTGCCTCAAAAATATTTGTTTAATTAAAGATCATTAGCTATTTGGGTGATAATCCAGAAATAAAAGAGAGGAAAAGAAAGTTGGAATAATAGTCTGAAAACAGTATTTTTTATATTTGTTTTTCAGAAAGTCCATTTCCAGTGAAATGTTAGATTGACTATTTAGGTTTCTTTTTCACATTAAAAATACAGACCTTGAAAGTTTATATTTTTTTCCTTGAAAACAGAGTTTAGATATTATAGACGAAAGATATTCAGAAATCTCAGCAGCTTCTCTCTGTGATTCAGCATAAGGAGGCGTTATGGACTATGGACCACTGGGTGAAGGGTGCAGTGGTACACACTCAATACACATGGCGTTCAGCTCAGACCTCTCTGACATGGTAATGCTTCTGTTTTCTCTATCCCTTACACAGGTTCTCATACCCTTCCTGCAATTCTCCACCATCAAAAAATAAATCATTTCTCATCATCAAATTGTTGCTCCTGACCTCAGTAAACTTTAATTTCCTTGAGAATGCAAAAAAAAAATTTTTTTTTGATAAAGAAATAGTCTCTCTGCTACAACTTCATTTTTGTCATAACCATTTGCTTTCTCACCCAATGGAAGAAGTAAATAAAATATGAAAAATCTCTGTCAGAAACTTGAAAATGGTTTTAGTGGAGAGCTACTAAAGAATCCCAAAGGGCATCACCAGATTTGCACCCCAATAATCTTTCCTGGTTGAGATGAAAAAGCAAGCCCATTTATTAAAAATGTGCAGCATATCACATTATACAGTATAAATCAACATAATGTGATATGATCTGACATCAAGTTAAAAAACTGCCTTTTCTGCTTCTGCTCAGACCATATGTTCAAATTATTAAAAATACCCACAAATGCTTTTTTTTTTAAACAAACTCAAGCTTCTCTCAAATAAACCAGCTTGACTTTTGTATTACTTGGGCAGAAAACTATTTTCTTCTCTTGAGCACTTTATTTTATAGATAATGTTTTGATTTTTTTGCCAGGAGAGCTTTAATAAAAGAAACACGTATGTACACACACACATATACTCAAAAAGTAAACTACTGTCAAAAGGAAAGCTGCTACTGTATAGTGAAGAAATACAACTTATTTGGGAAATAGTAAAGTTTACTTGTGTTATCAGACACACCTTATAATAAAAGCTTCTGAGTACTTTGCCCGATTTTGGACTTTTTAATATTCTACATTAATATGAGTCATTGAGTATCTAAATATGACTGCTGTTCATTGTTGCTAATTTTGACCTGAATTCTGTTTACTGAGCAATCTCTAAAAACCTGCTCACCCATGGGTAAATAGAAGCTAACCTTTTAAAAAATATATATTATTCCATGCAATTTATGGGAAAACAGCCAACTTGGCAAGTTTAAACACACACACGCACGCAAACGCTGGAACATCTTGACTGGGTTGATGACATGACAGCATTGTAGTAGCCTACCAGCTGGGTGCTGGCTGAGGTTCAGAAATGGACTCAAGACAGTGGAGCAGAATTCAAGAGGAGGCAGCTTTCCACTCGTGTGACTGCTTTGTTAAAACCAGCAAGAAGACCATTTGCTACACCAGCTTTCCTCCATTCTGCCCTTAGCTGATTTCTTGTGGGCAACAGAAAAATGTGACATAAGGGGATACAAGAGCATGTGAAATGATACTGCACAATCTGCTCAAGCTTCCAATGCAGTCTCCAGGCTTGTTTCTCTTCTAGCTCTGGATCCCCTCTGAGCTGATGCAAGCATGGAGTTCCCTGGACTTCCAAAGGGGCTCCAGGCCTCTAGCAGGCTAAAGAATGGAAGGTAGAAGGGGGAAATGGGAAGGAGACATGAGCCACGACAAGAGTTGTTTGGTTCACTGTCATTTGCCTAAAGTAAAGATCCGTGAAATGTCAGGTAAAACGTAACCAAAAAAACAAACAAGCAAGCAAGCAAACAAACAAACAAACAAAGAAAACAACAACAAAAAGAACCTCATTTATAAAGGTTTTGAAAGCTCACTTTTGCCTTTTTAATGTCTCTGCACTTCTGTATTTTTGTCATCCCTTTTTAAGCTGACCCAGAGAATGCTGAAAAAGCAGGGAACAACCAGGCATGTAGTATTTTCAGTCCAACCAGCAACACGATGCTTTCAAAATCTTGCAAGATAGCCCTTTCCCCCTGCCAGACTCGCAGTTCAATTTTGCAAACACCAGAATTTCCATAGTTTTGATAAAGTTCAAGTAAGCATCCTCAAAATTTCAGACTTATCTGGTCCAGTGTGAACGTTGCATTTTTTCTTTAATTCACCCAGCACTAATTGCCTTAATATTTTGCGATAACAAATACTGGACTGTAATCTTTCCTGGGGAAAAAAAATTTTGAGGTTCCCATAAGAAATAGCTTTTTATTAATATCCTTGAGGATCTTGAAACATTGGGTATTGTTATGTCAGCATATCTGTGGATCCTGTTTGGGCTGAGAAATTAACTATCTGGCATTACTGATATAGCAGGGGAATTTCTGAGGTCTTTTGATGAGAGGAAAGTATAACTGTAATGAAAATTTAAGGTGTTTTTTTTTTTTTTCTTATCCTTCTCAATTTATATTGCAGCATCTCTGGCCATTAGGAAAGTGAAGGAAATAGTGTAAATTTCTTAATAGCTAAATGAGGCCTGAAATAGACCTGCAAATTTAAAAGCCTATAACTTTAAGCATAAAGAGAAATTAACTATCTTCCAGCATTTCTTGAGAAATGACAACTCTATCTAGCAATAATAATAAAGATCAGAAAAGTTTATATTTTAATTTAATAGCTAACATTCTTTTAAAACTTTACTTCTACTAATCCTTCATGTTTGGTCAGTCATGAGAAATAAAATCTTGAAAATCTCATGACCACTTACAGGAATTTGTTTTTGGCTTACAGTACCCCATTATATTTTGTAAAATAAAATGTTAATTAGGACTGATGAATTAAAATATATAAGGTAAAATAAATTCTAATTGCCTTAGCTTGAAATAAAGGACTGTCCTTTATTGGAATGTTGCTAACTCCTCAAGAGAGCAGCCCTGTGGTATCTGGTGGAGATAATCACTCAGTCCACTTATACTCCATTCTCTTCTCACAATTTATGTCTTTTTTTTTTTTTTTTGACAAATTATGTCTTTTTTTTTTTTTTGAAGTGATTTTCCTGATAGAAATTGACTTCTTTCTCTCCACCTTATGAACTTTTTTCTTATTATTTGTATTCTGTTATGTATTTCTCCTTTACAATCTCAGCTCCTGGATAGATTTCACTAATCTGCTTTTAATTTCATATAATTTCAGAATTCAAAGTAGATATTTAGGATGATAATATAGTAATAATAATAATAAGAGTAAGCTAGTATTTATTGATTACTTATTATCTGTGGCACTCTGTGCTTGATGTACCACATATGTGATCTCATTTAATTCTCATAATAACCTCATAAGGCAGTCACTTTTATCTCCATTTAAGAGTGAATAAATTAAAGCTCAAAGAATTTAAATAAATTCAGCAACATCAGAGAGTTAGTGAATAATAAAACTGGAAATGAAACTTGATCTCTCTGACTCTGACACTTACACCCACTAACACGAAAGTACTCTTGCCCTTACTCAGCCTGTCTTAAGAAATGTCATTATGGAAAAGGGAGAGGAGAGGAGAGCAGAAGAGAGCAGAGGAGAAGGGAGGGGAGGGGAGGGGAAAGAAAGAAAGAAAGAAAAGAAAGAAAGAAAGAAAGATGAACGAAAGAAGAACTGTCATGATGAAATGTTGATGCAGATTATAAACAAATTGAAAATATATCATGTTTAGCTTAAGCATGAATCACAGTTTTAATACCTTGTATTAACTTTCTTTTTTTTCAAGCTTTTGTTTATTTATTTTGAGAGAGAGGCTACACATGAGCATGGGGAGGAGCGAAAGGAGAGGGAGAGAGAGAATCTCAAGCAGACTCCACACTGTACACAGAGCCTGACTTGGGGCTTGATCCCATGACCCCAAGATCATGATGTAAACTGAAATCAAAAGTTGGATGTTCAGCAGACTAAGCCACCCAGGTTCCTCTCCTGTATTAATTTTCTTTCATCCAGCCATCTCTGCATGGACAGACTTCATGATTTTATCCTGTGATGACATTGTCAAATTTGTATGAGCTGTAAAAATCTGACAGTAACAGCAACATATAAAACTGTGATATTAATATATTATATATATATTTATTTTCATATGATTCAACTTAATTTCTAACATGTGCTCATTCCCATTATTGTAACAGAAAATTTGATCTGCTTGATTCTGATTTCTCAGGGTCCAGTCCAGTGATTTCTCAGTCATTATTGGCTTACACCATAGTGGCATTTAGTATTAAAATTCTACCTCTAATGTGTCTCTTTCTCCCTGAAGAAATCCTGAGATGATGCCATTTCAGAACTTGGATTGAATATATAGGAGTATCATCTTTGTCCTCCTGTCTCATTTCTCTTTTGACCTTTACTTCCATTTTAATATTATCTTATCAGGCCATTTGTAGAATAATGAAGTGGTATCCAGGATTTTTGTGGGCTTAATTGTAGCTTTTACTTGGCTAACTCTGTCATAGTTAATGGATTCACTGATATTTCAGCTATGTCCTTACTCCGTCACTAGGAAGGGAATGTATAAGATATATCCTAGGAGGAATGTATAAGGTATTTCCTCCTAACTTTTAAGAAGCCTCCATGAATTCCTGCTGGAATGCTCTCTCTACCAAACTCAACAGTATCTTACTTGACAACAAAAGGAACTTTGGAATGCCTCACAAAACACTCAAAATACCAACTTGGGTCTTCTTGTTTTCAAAGTGAAGTATTCTCAGAAAAGAGAACTACAGGCCAATATCTCTGAAGATTATAGATACAAAAATCCTCAATAAAATGCTAGCAAACCAAATCCAACAATACAATTAAAAAAATCATTCAGCATGATCAAGTGGTGGTTCCCACTCCCAGGATGCAAGTGTGGTTCAGTTTTCTGCAAATTAATCATTGTGACACATCACATCAATAAGAGAAAGGATAAAAACTATATGGTCATTTCAATAGATGCAGAAAAATCATTTGACAAAGTACAATATCCATTTATGATAAAACCCCTCAACAATATAAGTTTAGAGGAAATTACCTCAGGCAATAAAGAATATGTATGAAATCCCACAGCTAATATCATATTCAACGAGGAAAAAATGAGAGCTTTGGCTCTAAGGTAAGGAACAAGAGAAGATATTCACTCTCATCACTTTTATTCAACATAGTATTAAAAGTCCTAGGCACAGAAATCGGACAACAAAATGAAATAAAAGGTATCTAAATTGGTAAGGAGGAGTTAAAACTTTTATTATTTGCAGATGCCATGACATTAATATAGAAAGTCCTAAAGACAACCAAAAATCAACAAGAACTGATAAATGAATTCAGTAAAGTTTCATAATATGAAATCAATGTACAAAAATTTGCACTTCTATAAACTAATAATGAAACAGCAGAAAGAGATATTAAGAAAAACGATCCCATTTACAATTGCACTAAATATAATAAAATAATCAGGAATAAACTAAACCTAGGAGGTGAAACACCTGTACTCTGAAAGCTATAAAACACTGATGAAATAAATTGCAGATGACACAAAGAAATGGGAAGACATTCCATGTTTATGAACTGGAAGAATAAAGATTATTAAGATATCTATATTACCCAAAGAAACCTACACATTTAATGCAATCCCGATCAAAACATCAACAGAATTTTTTTTCACAGAACTAGAACAAACAATTCTAAAATTTTTATGAAACCACAAAAGACCTAAAATGGCCAAACAATCTTGAAAAAGAAGAGAAAAACTGGAGGCATCATAATTCCAGACTTCAAGATACATTACAAAGCTGTAGTAACCAAAGCAGTATGGTACTAGCACAGAAATAGGCACATAGGTCAACAGAACAGAATAGAAAACCCAGGATAAATCCATAATTATATGGTCAATTAATCTTCAACAAATAGGCAAGAATATCCAATGAGATAAAGACAGTCTCTTCAACAATGGTGTTGGGAACACTGGACAGCTACATGCAAAAGAATGAAACTGGACCACTTTCTTACACCATACACAAAAGTAAACTCAAAGTGAATTAAGGGCCTCAATGTGAGACCTGAAACTATAAAAATCCTAGAAGAGAGCATACACAGTAATTTTTTTGACATCAGCTGTGGCAATGTTTTTCTAGATATGTCTCTTGAGGCAAGGGAAGCAAAAACAAAAATAAACTACTGGTACTATTTAAAAATTAAAAAAAAAAACTTCTGTACAGTGAAGGAAATAATCAACAAAACTAAATGGCAACCTACTGAATGGGAAAAGATATTCACAAATGACATACATGATAAAAGGTTGGCATCTAAGGTATATAAAGAACTGATACAACTGAACACCGAAAAAACAAATAAGCTAATTAAAACACAGGAAGAAAACATGAACAGACATTTCTCTAAAGACATACAGATGACCAACAGACACATGAAAAGATGTTCCATATCATTCGTTATGAGGAAAATGCAAATCAAAACTACAATGAAATATCACCTCATGCCTATCAGAATGGCTAAAATCAAAATCACAAAAAACAAGGTTGGCAAGGATGTGAAGAAAAAGTAACTCTCATTCACTGTTGGTGGGAATGAAAACTGGTACAGCTACTGTGGTAAACAATAAAAAAGAAAAAGAAAAAAAAAGTTTAAAATAAAACTATTCTGTGATCCAGTAATTACAGTAATGGGTCTTTATCCAAAAAAATACAAAAAACACAAATTCAAAGGGAATATACTACACCTCAATGTTTATTGCAGCATTATTTAAAATTGCCAAATTACAGAAGCAGCTCAAGTGTTCATTGATAGAGGAAAGGATAAAGATGATGTGATATATTAGAATATGACTTAGTCATAAAAAAGAAAACAATCTTACCATTTGCAACAATATGGATGGAGCTAGAGTATAATGTTAAATGAAATAAGTAAGTCAGAGAAAGACAAATACCATAGGATTTTATTCATATGTGGAATTTAAGAAACAAGACAAACAAGCAAAGGAAAAAGAGAGAGAGAGAGAGAAAAAACAAATCCAGCAACAGACTCTTAACTCTAGAGAATAAACTGATGGTTATCAGAGGGGAGGTGGATGGAGGTATGGGTGAAACAGGTGAAGGAGATTAAAAGCACATTTAGCATGATTAGCACTGAATAGTGTATAGAAGTGTGAATCACTACATAGTACAACTGTAACACTGTATGTTAACAACACCAGAATTAAAATTAAAAACTTAATTTAAAACAAAATGAAGTATGCCCAACTCCTTGTGTATAAACGCATCTTCTGGCTATCCTCCAAAAATAAAGGGAAAAAACAAAATTTATAGTAAAGAAATATCTTAAGTATCCTCCCCCCCAGTAATTGATGGAGATGAACAACCAAAGATAGGTCATAATGATATTATACATAATGATGTGGTGAGAAGGAGAACTCTTCTCCATGGTATTCTTCTCAAAATCCATGAGAAAGCATCAGACAAACGTTGCAAACAAACGTTCTACAAAATACCAGATCATTAGTCTTCAAAACTGTCAAGGTCATTAAAAAAAGGCAAACCGGACAAACTGTCATAGACCAGTTTGTCTATGATCCAACATGACAAATAAGAGCAATGTGGTTTCATGGACTGGATCCTGAAACAGGAAAAGGACATTTATTAGTGAAAACAATGCATGAAATCCATGTAAAACCTGTAGCTAGTCAATAGCATTTTGTCAATGCTACCTTCCTAGTTTGACAGATGGATCATGATTTTGTAAGTTTTTTTACATTATGGGAAATTGGATAAAGGGTATATGGAAACTCTGTACTGTCTCTGCAAATTATCTGTAAGTCCAAAAAAAAAAAGATTTTATTTATTTATTTGACAGGGAGAGACACAGCAAGAAAGAGAACAGCAGGGGCGAGGGGCAGTGAGAGATGGAGAAACAGGCTTCCCACTGAGCAGGGAGTCTGATGGGGGGCTCCATCCCAGGACCCTGGGATCATGACCTGAGCCAAAGGCAGACAATGAGCCACCCAGGCTCCCCTGTAAATTAAAAATTATTAGAAAATTAAAAATCCGAAAGAACTCAGCAAAACAATTGTATACACCAAGTACATAAGATGATTTAATTGAGGTACAGAAAGGAAAACAAAACAAAACAAATATGAGCCATCCTTAAGTCACAGCACATGAATTGATTCCTTGTGACACACTAAGGAAAGAATGGGAGTTCTACTTGCATCGACAGGGACATCTTTACTCCTTTGTTATGTATTAATATATTATGAGTCATTGCAATGTTTGAATATGAACATATAGACTATATTATCTAAACAGAAGCATCTCTAAATATTTTGAAAACTAGCAGATCTTTTGAAGGAAAATCTTGCATACCACACAGAGACACTTCACATATCATAAGAATGCACTTAAGGAATTGTCAAAGTTAAAGATGACTTTCATATTTTCCTTTACAAAAATAAGTATCCTAAAATTGCCACATTTTAACAATGAGTAAGAATGTAGTTGCTTTTCAAAGAACCTTCTTCTATAAAGACAACAGTTTGAAAGGGATGCTTTAAAATATATCCATCTTCAGATAAATTTGTTACTGAAAACAAAGTGTCACCTATACAAATTCTCATAATGCTTTAAAACAGAATTCTCATGCTCTATTCTTTTTTTTTCTTTTTTTTTAATTTATTTTTTCAGCATAACAGTATTCATTGTTTTTGCACAACACCCAGTGCTCCATGCAAAACGTGCCCTCCCCATTACCCACCACCTGTTCCCCCAAACTCCCAGCCCTGACCCTTCAAAACCCTCAGGTTGTTTTTCAGAGTCCATAGTCTCTTATGGTTCGCCTCCCCTTCCAATTTTTTTTTTTTTTATAAACATATAATGTATTTTTATCCCCAGGGGTACAGGTCTGTGAATCGCCAGGTTTACACACTTCACAGCACTCACGATAGCACATACCTTCCCCAATGTCCATAACTCCCTCCCCCTCTCCCAACCCCATCTCCCCCCAGCAACCCCCAGTTTGTTTTGTGAGATTAAGAGTCATTTATGGTTTGTCTCCCTCATGTTCTATTCTGATGATAAATCTTCCAAATGAATTTCTGTGACTGTCTTTGAGCATATTTTATAAAAATATAACACTTTCTAACGCAAAAGAACGACTGATGAATATCAAGGAAGCTCAAAACCTAATATCTGATTTCAACAAAATATTTGCATTGTTAGTGGGTAGGATTAAAACATGAGTTTCAAGATTTAGTAAATGCAGGCAACATGCATTTCTTCTATTTGGATCTATGAAGTTTTACCACTTGACTTTACCAAAATGGCACTCATTAAACCAATAGGCAGTATTTCATAAAAGAGAACGCAGATCTGCAAATCGTTTTCTTGCATAAAGTTTTAAATAAAGATACTTATGATGATGATGCATATTTAATCACACTGAAAGTATTAAATAATTTTAATAAGATTTAAAAAGTTTTTAGCACCACTATAAATAGAACAGAACATTTTCTAAAATGTTTTCATATCATCTTTATCTCATCCATCTTAATTTCATGGATTTTGTGTAATTATTTAATACAAATATATGACTATAGTAATACATACATAAATTGTGAAGTTTTTATAAGCATATGACTATTCATATATCAATTTTCTTTTTCCTTTAAGGATTTTCTGTATTTGTCGGAGAGAGAGAAAGCATAAGCAGGGGGAGCAGCAGGCAGAGGATGAAGCAGGCTCCCCACTGAGCAGGGAGCCCAAAGTGGTACTCAATCCCAGGACCCTAGCTAGGATCATGACCTGAGCCGAAGGCCCACACTTAACTGACTGAGCCACCCAGGTATCCCAGTATTTGGCTTTTTTTTTTTTAACTGTAGAGATTATTTCTTTAAAAAAAATAAAACAAAAAACTGGAAATAACTTCTTCTCATTCCTTGCTGTGGACTATGGCTTGATCTCTCTACTCTGCTTCTAAAACTTTAGTAGGAGACTGCCAATACAGAGTGGAATATGGGCAGTAACAAACGTTACTTAACAGACATTGAACTCTTCCTCTCCAGCTCTTCCTCTTGTTTCTTGATAGAGAACAGGGAAAGAATACTGTTTTTAGCTAGGTTATATATGCCTTCAAAATTTTCTGTCTTGCATCGACTTTTGAATTTACAGGTTAAAAAATTGGGGTTTATTATTTACTTTCAACCTTATATCTTTTTTCCTAGGCAAAATGGCAGCCCTAGGTCTCCACTTTAAAGAGAGTGGACCATAGGGTACCCACATGGCTGAGTTGGTTAAACTTAAATGTCTGCCTTTGGATCAGGTCCTGATCCCAGGGTCCTGGAATTGAGCCCTGTGTATGGCTCCGTGCTCAGTGATTGCTTCTCCCTTCCCTCACCCCTCCTCATCCCACCGCTCTCTCTTGCTATCTCTCTCTCTCATATAAATAAATAAAATGTTTGTTAAAAATGTTGTAAAAAGGGTGGTCCTCAGAAATAATAGCATTTAACAATTCACATGGATGTTATTGTTTCAACTCCTTTATATACAGTTGAGATAGGAAATAACTATTCTAAGACTATTTAAGGAATATAATCTGTCATGAGGCAGGCCCATCTTGGATGATTCACAAAGAAGTGTGAACCTCAATTTACAAGGCAGCCTCAGCTAAGCCCGAGACATGGAGCCAAAGGGCAGGGAGGCATGAAGGTGTTGCAACCTGGAGTGGGTGTACTTTAATACAAAAGGAAATCATCACGCTAACTGCACATGTCAATGTGGCACAGATTTTAAAGAATGAACCCTCAGGCCCTGAAAAAAATTAATGAGTTCTGCCTCTCCTTTCCGTGACCTTTTAGTTAGGTTTTTATGGGAATTTGTTTTCTTTATTTTAGTCTGAGCTGTTCTGGGAAGAGTCACAGTGGGATAGTGAATCTGCAAAAGGGCTCTCATGGCACAGATTTTGCAATCTACCACCGAGCTCCCGGCTTCTGAGTACTTGAAGGTCCTGACCTAGGCAAATTTGTGAGGAAGTCAAATATTGTCTCACAAACTCCAGCCTGGGGTTCCTGTTTCTAGGTGCTTTCTTCTTTGAAAGGTTTTTCTTTTCTTTCTTTTTTTTTTTCCTGCAAAGAAAAAGTATTTTCATCTTCTTGTTATTCCTTTCTCCATCTTTCAAACCCTGCTTTCATTAACTGCTCAGATTAATTCACAGGAGAGGACAATATAGGGACAAGAGCAACAGACCTGAGGTCAGAAAATCTGGCCTAAAAATCTGACATTGCCACTTACTGGAAGTCTGAGGCCATATTCATGGCATCTTTGCCCTCTATTTCTTACCCTGTTCTATAGGGCTAATAACCTCTGCTTTGGTTCAAGAAGCAGTCATGTAGATCGTGTTAGAGCATTCCCTCATCTTTGCCCCCTCTCCCCTGAAGCAACCAGTGAGCTCTGAGTGGGACTGATCCTTACCCAGATCAAGAGTGGGTCTCTGCTTGGTCTAGATTTATCAGATAATTTCATCCTATTTGCCATCAAGACTGGAGCCCGGATAGAAAATAATTTAGGGCTATATGAATAGGCCAGATTTCTTCCCACAGCAGCTGGTCTTAGAAATTCCATTTGCCCAATCAGCATGGAAAGAGCATCTCTTTGCTTCAAGTTACATGTTGTATGGGTGTGAACCTTGCTCAGAGCCAAAAGTTATTCAGAGATATGAAAAGTTATTCAGAGATATTAAAAATATCTAATATTCTCCAAATGGTTGCCTTCAGAGTATTCTATAGCCTGCAAAGCTATTAGGAACTGCAATTAATCCAGTCTAATGAGTCCAACCCACAGCCAGTCATAGCCCTTGCTATACATGGAGTCATGGGAAAGCTACAAAAATATTTTTTCTGCTTGGAAATCTCTTATCAGATTATTCTGCTTTAGTTGACATTGCCTAAGCACAATTCTTCAATTTTTTAGGAATTCAGAAAACATAAGACCGTGATATGAATTAGAAATAGTGAGGAAAGGGAAAAAAGCAAAATTAAGAACATAAACATAAGAATAAGGCTAATTAAAAAATGCTATATATTGATATATGCATGTAAAGTGTAGATTATATAGTTTTCAGCCAGGATAATAAATTTGTTTTATATAAAATTTGAAGTCTGATAGTTTGGAGATGTCTCCCTATAATATTATGGCGTAAATATTCTTCAGGTATTGTAATACTTCAGGAACGCATGCTTTATTATGAGTGATAACTGCTACCATTCAATAAAGAACATGTAACTATGAGATACTGGAAGACAATTTTCCTGTTTCTGCTCATCACTGATAGATTTTGTATAGGAAGAAGCCTTAGAAGATAGAGATAGTGCCTCCCTTGGGAGCAAAGGCCAGGTTTATATACTATCCAGCTTAATAAAGATATTGTCTCATGCTGGGCGAAGGTCAAGCAGGCTGACTGCCCATTATAAAAGATTTTTGTTTCCTGTGCTAGGAGTTCCTTTCCTGTAACAGAACCCAGGGCATGTGTAGAGAGGTCCAATCATCTGGTCCTCTCTGCATTACCCTATGGGAATTGGGGTTCAAGTAATCAGCACAAAGCCTGACACTTCTGGCCTTGCCATCATTGAACGGAGTAAGGCCATCTGTCTGTGATCCAGGAGTCTCTTCTCTCCCACCCACATGCAGGGAACTGTGTGACCAGTTATATTTTAGTTGCAAGTAGAGTAAAATTTCAGACCCCTCACAGTTCTGGAGATAACCGTCTGCATTTGCTTCCTATTGCTGCATAAGAAATTATCACCAGCTTAGTGACTTAAAAGGAGATTTGCTCATTAGCTCACACTTCTTCAGGTCAGAAGTCCAGGCAGAGTATGGCTAGGTCTCTGCTCAGGTAAAATCAAAGTGGTGGCCAGGAATTATTGAATTCTGGAGTCCCCAGGGGGAACGATGAACTTCCAAACACTTACTTTTTGGACAAATTTAGATCCTCACAGTCATCAAACTCAGGTCCCCACTTCCCTGCTGGAGACAACTCTCAGCTCTCAGAGCCCACCCATATCCCTTGCCACACAGCCCATCCACTTGCAAAGCCAGATCAGAGACTATACTTCAAGTTAAATCCCTCTCCATTTTCGATCTTTGACTTCCTCTACCTCCAACCTCTAGATCCATATTTAAACAGCTCATACGAGTAGGCCAGGCCCACCCAGATATCATCTCCCAATGACATCTGCAAAATCTCATCTCTCCAGGTTCCCCTCACTTTCAAGTGTCAGAGAACATACAAAGGTGAGCATCCACAGAGGTCATGTGAGAGTGCTGCCTCCTCAAGACTTCCAATATCTGTTATCCTGGCCATCTTGAGAAAACTCTCCCGAGTGTCTCCTTGACTCTCACACAACTACCACACTGCATCACTTCTGACACCACATGCATGGGTTTTCACACATCAAGCCAGGCTTTGAAACACCAGCTGGGTGTCCTGCAATTAATTCAATGTGACACTAACCAAACTTAGTACAGACCCCAGAGGTTAATGGGCTCACCCCAACAAGATCACTCCCTCCACCCCCTCAGATGTTAGTCACAAGCTGTAAACTAGAGGTTTGTAGGACCCCCTCCTTGGGTTTCATCATTTGCTAGAACAGCTCATAGAATTCAGAGAAATACTTAGTTACGTTTACTGGTTTTTTAATGTAATAAACCAATAGAGAACAGGCACTTCAGACACCATGGAGTTGGGCTGTACCATGTTCTTGGCCCGTGAACGTGTTCATCTACTCGCAAGCTCTCTGAACCCTGTACTCATTGGATTTTTATAAAGACTTTATCACATAGGCATGAACAATCACTAACTCTATTTCCAGCCCCTCTCCCCTTCCCAGGAGATGAGAGGGGGAGTTGAAAGCTCTAAGCTTCTAATTGTAATTATGGTTTGATTTTTCTGGTAAACAGACCCTATTCTGAATCTACCTCCCAGTCACCAACAGTTACCTTATGTGAACATAAAACATTCTTATCATTCAAGAAACTTAAAGGGGTTTAGGAGACACATGTCAGAAACCACAGTCAGGGCCAAATATTAGAATGAAAGACTCTTTTAGTGTTCTTATCATTTAGTACATTATCATGGTTTTAAGAGCTTTGTGCCAGGAACTGGGGACAGAGACCTATATATATATATATATTTTTTTTCTACAATTTCACATTGACCTAAGTTTTCAAACAACCAGTGGAAATTGCCCATTGAAATCAGTTCTTAAAATAACACTATCTTGGGATAAAAATGAGCCAACTAATTAGAGCAATAACTTAATCCAATAATATTAGAAATTAACTTTTTGATTATCATTTTACAAAAGGAATGCTATATGATGTAATGTATAACATCCTCAACAATATGATTACAATGGGGCACCTGGGTGGCTCAGTTGGTTAAGCGACTGCCTTCAACTCAGGTCATGATCCTGGAGTCCCAGGATCAAGTCCCACATCAGGCTCCCAGCTCCATGGGGAGTCTGCTTCTCCCTCTGACCTTCTCTCCTCTCATGCTCTCACTCGCTCTCTCTCTCTCAAATGGATAAATAAAATCTTAAGAAACAAAACAATATGCTTACAATGAACACCATGACAGGATTCATAGGTATATTTCTATAATATGTTTTCACCATGGATTAATGGAAACACACCAAAGCACAATTCAACAAAAGCAATTGCATAAGGGCTCATCTAAAAGAAACAATGTGCATCGTGCTTTGCCAGTTAGTCTTAGCATAAAGACAGACAGGTGTTCAAAGTATCTGTAGCAGGTTAATAATGTGAAATCATGTCAAGAACCAAGCAGCTGGGATGTCTAGGTGTCTCAGTTGGTTAAGCATTTGCCTTTGGCTCACGTCATGATCCCAGAGTCCTGGAATTGAACCCCACATTAGGCTCCCTGCTCAGGAAGGACCCTGCTTCTCTCTCTGCCTGCTCTGCCGGCCTCTCCCCCTGCTTGTGTGCTCGTTCCCTCTCTCTCTCTCTCTCTCTTTCTGACAAATAATTAATTAATTAATTAAAATTTTTAAAAAAACACACACACAAAAACAAAGAACCAAGAAAACAGCATAATGTTCAAGACAGAAGGGAGTGGTGACATCTGAAACCAACCAGAAAGAGCACATCCCATCTAACGACACCCAATGCATCATGTTTAAAACACTGCACCTGACAAACAAAGCACATCTTCAGATTTCAAAGAGACAGTTCTAAGTTGTAACCTTCAATATATCTTCATGTCATTTAAACAATCTTCTATATTGTCATCTTACTTTAACTTTAGATTATCCTTGTCAGTGAGTTCAAGATAGTATTATGTCGGGGCGCCTGGATGGCTCAGTGGATTAAGCCGCTGCCTTCGGCTCAGGTCATGATCTCAGGGTCTTGGGATCGAGTCCCGCATCGGGCTCTCTGCTCCGCAGGGAGCCTGCTTCCTCCTCTCTCTCTGCCTGCCTCTCTGCCTACTTGTGATCTCTCTGTCAGATAAATAAATAAAATCTAAAAAAAAAAAAAAAAAGATAGTATTATGTCTTGGAAAACATGACGCACAGTAATCAAGTAAAAGCTAGATTGGACTTAATA
Source organism: Meles meles (assembly GCF_922984935.1). Classification (NCBI taxonomy): domain Eukaryota; kingdom Metazoa; phylum Chordata; class Mammalia; order Carnivora; family Mustelidae; genus Meles; species Meles meles. The sequence continues at coordinate 149,339,098 of NC_060066.1, read as the reverse complement.
AAATTTGTTATTCATTTTCAATTTTGTTGTTTTTCTGTGGTTTTTTAAAATCAGATTCTATTGATGGTTATACTGATATCTAGATTAAAAATTTCAGAGCTATGATGCAATCACCTATTTCACGAATCTATTTAAGACTAGAGCCAATTATTTTCTTATAAATAAATTAGTTTAACAATCCTTAGAGTTTCACATGCAAGTTTTACCTATAGTTATGTATCATATTTCTAAGCTTGGACTGAGTAGAGTTGTCAGAAGTGGAGAGCCTATGGATTCAATTACATATCATTTTGAGGCTGATGAAATAGAAATTTATATGTCAGACCCCTGCTAAATGTCTACTTGAAATTTCCTCTTAAAATTTTACAGACATTTCAGATGTAATGGGATGAAGAGAACACTTTATTACTCCCTCAATGTCCTATCCTCCCTAATTCAGTAGGCCTCCTACCTATGAGTGAAAACTCAGTAGTTACTGATATTTTCTCTTTTTTCTTTCATTGTAACTAATCATTAAGTATGTCTTGTTTATTCCACCTCCAAAATATAACATATTACTCCAGCCCCAATGCCACCATTTTTGTTCAGATAATAATCATTTTTTCATCATCTTGAATTATACAAAACCATCTTACTTATATTCCTATTCTGTTCTTTTTTTTTAGATTTTATTTATTTATTTGAGATACAGAGAGTAAGAGAGAGAGAGAAAGAGAGATAGAGCATGAGCAGGAAGCAAAGGCAGAGGAAGAGGGAGAAGCAGACTCCCCACTGAGCAGGGAGCCCAATGTGGGACACGATCCCAGGACTCTGGGATCATGACCTGAGCCAAAGCCAGACGCTTAACCAACTGAGCCACTCAGGCACCCCACTCCCATTCCATTCTTGAGTTCTCCCTTCTGTTCTCCAAACACTACAAAAGTTATTTTCCTAAAATAAATACTAATCAGATACTGTCACAAACTTACTTAACAACCCTCTACTGGCTTCTTTATCACAGCAAGTATACTTCTACCTAGGGCCTTTGCATTTGCTGTTCCCTCTATCTGGGATGTCTTCTCCTGGAGACCTGCTTAACTTTGTACTTCATGGGTTTTTGGTCCTTATTCATGTCCCTTTCTCAGTGAGACTTTCTATAACACTCTACCTAAAATAATGACTCCCCTGCATCTCTCTGCTTCTGGATTCCTCAGTACTCCTCTCTATAGATATACTATATATTTTACTTATTTACTTTGTTTCTTGTTTATCTCCTCCTTCAGGGTATAAACCTAATGATGATGATGATGACTTTTGTCTATGCTTGTCCCTGAGGGAATATTTTTCTCTCACTCTTTTTTTTTTTTTTTAAGATTTTATTTATTTATTTGACAGAGACAGCACAAGCAGGAGGAGCAGCAGGCAGAGGGAGAAGCTGGTTCCCTGCTGAGCAAGGAGACTGATGCAGGATTCAATCCCAGGACCCTGGGCTCCTGACCTGAGCTGAAGGCAGACGGTTAACTGACTGAGCCACCTAAGGACCCCTCTCTCACTTGTGATATAGTAATTCCAGCTCTTCTTTCAAAACCCCCTTTAATAATATAATATAATATATAATATAAATATATTTTTGACCATGCCATCTACAGTCAATATTTTAGTTTAGTCATTTTTATGAGACTGACACACTGAGCTAAGGAGGCACTTTAATTTAGCCATATTTAAAAAGCTATAATATCACAATCAAACATCATTTTTCTTGGCTTTATGCCCCCAGCAATTAGTTCAGTATCTGTCACGTGACTCAATGAATAAATGAAGGAAGGAATGAATAAAGTGTAGAATATAAAAAAAATGACTAAGGGTACATGGGCCTAGGGAAAAGTTTTATATACCAAAGAACTTTGATACAATTTTTAATCCTTTTATTGATTTGGTTTTTCAAATAGTATCATATTATTTCTCTTAAGAGTCAACCTTATACACAAAAATCATGTGTTTTGATACTTCGAATAAGTCTCAGGGTTAAATTTCCATTCTAATTCTTATTAGCTATGCACCCATGGACAAGTCACTGAACATTAATTTCTTTATTAATACAGTTGGGATAATTATACCTTCATTATAAGTTTAAATGTGGTAACATTCAATTAATGGTTTTGTTTTTGTTGTTAATAGTGTAAAAGGAAAGTGCTCATAGAAGTGGGTGAAAGCTCTTTTGAATAAGAAAAAAAAATACATGCTCACACAGCACTAAGCACCCTGGGGGTAGATAAGTTACAAAGATTAGGGTTTGCATAATTGGTGTAACTCATAGTTTGCATTAACCTTATGAAGGGCAGCCATTTTTCATAGGTGTTGAGAATAATGTTAAAGAATACCAAAGCCTAAACCCTAACAATCATGAAAGTTAGCATGGATTATTAAGCTAATTAAAACACTGGGGCTCTGGAGACCTGAATTTTAATACACATTTTGCCACTAACTTATAATGTAACCCTAGGCAAAAGAGTAGTTCCCTTTATTCTTTGCTTTCTTCATTTGTGAACTGAACATTACCTTCCAGAGGGGGTTGTGCTGCATAGCAATGAACTGATATAAAGTACACTGTAAGAATGGCATCCTTATGATAATTGTAAAAGAGTAAAATAAAAAGGAGGTGTTGTGGTTAAAAGAAATCTGTAGACAGAGAGATTACCCTTCCCTCTTTAGCTGGTTTATTGTTCACAATAGGAATGGGATCTTTTTCGATATTGATTTACTTCTCCCTACCCTGACCCCAAGTGACTCCCTACACCCCACCTTGCAAAGACTTCTTCAACTAGTATCCAAAATTAAGTGATAAAACTTTTCAGAATATTCCAACAACCTTAAAACTAGAAAAACTTATAGCTTGCAAATGTTAATTAAGATCATATCTTTACCAAATTTACCTTAAAATGTGAAGTACACCAGAGCACTCATATCTATTGCTCTTTAATTAAAGCTCTGATGTCTATGGCACTGTTACTCTGGAATGAACCCACCCCACTCCGAGAAGCATAATTAGGAAGTAAGTTAGGTTACTAGATGATGAACGAGTGTAGCACTCCCTGTACTAAATGCTGTACCAGAATATAAAATGGATGGATGTCATCACAGTGTAAAATATGGGCTTGGGTTTAAGATAAATTAGCCTACCTATAGCACATTGCAATTTTCTATGCAAAATTTATTTACCTGCCAAATTACTGTACATTTATTTAATTTGTACAGTTTATACATTTTATTAGCAGAAACTGTTGGTATGACTGTAAGGTGACTCTTGATTGCTAGGTGTTTATTTTGCTACATTCTAACTTCAAAAATTCTTTTTCTGAAGTCTTATGAATTTGCCATCAACATTAAGTAAGAGGAATTCAGAGAGTTCTTACTCTTCTTTGTAAAATATTACTGGTTGCTCAATGGAAAGCTTTAGTTTTCATTTGAATATCTTTAACAAGCATTTATCTTCTACTCTTTAGAGAAGCATCTAAGTTAATATACAGAAAGCCCATACAATGCAAGATAATCTAGATTCAATATCCTTCATTCAAGAATCACTCATAATTCTCAAGAGATCTAAATTTCCTTTTCCTGTTTATTCACACTTAGATGATTTATTCTAATGGGGTCATAGTTTACTGATATGGGTGTATTTTTCTTCCCTTCCTCCCTTTCTTTCATTTTAGAGGGAGAGAGAGGGTACAGTGGGAGGAGCAGAGGGAGAAGGAGAGAGAATCTCAAGCAGACTCCATGCTGAATAAGGAGCCCAACTCAGTGCGCCATCTCATGACTCTGGGACCATAACCTGAGCCGAATCGAGAGCTGGACACTTAACCAACTGCACCATCCAGGTATCCCATGATTTGGGCACATTCTTTACATAGTATATGACCTCCCTTAAAATCTATATGATGGAGAACATGAAGACAGAGAAAACTTACAGAACATTACATAGAATATTCATGAGCCCTGAACTACCCCAAACCTCCGTCACACCAAGTGGTTGCAAAAAGAAAATTAAGAAGTACTGTTTACTTCCAACTAAGGGACCTCTCAACATTAAAAACAGAACAAAACAAACAAAACGTTAGAAAGTAGATCAGCTTGTTCTACTGAAACAGACTGTATTTCTGTATATCAACCATGAAAATAAATTCAGTAAGTAATAAGTGATAACAAATGAATCGTGTTTATTTTGAAGTAATTTGTGACATTGTTATTGTCACCACTTACTTTCTGAAGTCACAATATAAAACAACACTGTTCTGAAAACTCCTTGTTCTTCATCAGAAAAGACAACCTCAAGTACTTATATATCCCCCTAATGTTATTTGTTTTATATTTCTAGCAGAACTCTTAGGGCTATTAGGAATTTTGGATTGAAGCATGAATATATTAAACCTCTTATTAAGGTATTCCAAAAGTTGTTGGCTTCATTTGCTTTTTCAATAAACTAATCCATAAGTTGATGTCGACTTTATTTGACCTTCATGCAAGTGTTGTACTCTGAGTCTGGAACGTGGGATGACTGTCTTTGTAAATGTTTTGTTTGAAAATATAGTCCAATAACATTGATTTACAGTGATGTCTAGTCACAAAACCCTTATGAATACAACATTCAAAATGAATAGGACAGTGACAGTACATCATTCTGGGGAAGGGGAACAGCTCGGCAATATGAATCATAGACATTCATAACCGGTGTCACTTAAAACACATTAATATTAAGCAATGTAGTTTACATTTTAGAATTACTCAGTATGCAAACACTGCATTTCAACTTTACAGTGCATACCTAGTCAACATAGAAAGGTACAGAGCAAAGACTTAAAACATAATAAAAATAGTCATTGACTTTTAACCCCATGTAACAGAAGATCAGTAGCAATATTTTCTTCACTAACAATAATAATAAAACTTGTAATAATAGCAAAGATATAATTGATTACTGAGTAATTTCAGAGACCTCACCACCTTTTAAAAGTAGTGATTTATTATATTATATGATAGAAAGATTATATTGGCAACATTCAAAATAGATTCTGACTGAGATTTAGGATTCCTTACACATTTCTCAAAGGAATGTGAAATGTATGTATAATGATGTACTTAAACAAAGTAAGTAACAGATTTTGCTGCTAAAATCTTCTAGCTTACAATTTTTCAGTTCCTCTGGAGAATAAAAAAAAAAAGAGTTTTGATAATTGATGACTAGCTCTCTACAATATGCCCCACAAGTGGACAGGAAAAAAAAATGATGTTACACAGACATTAGGAGGCAGTTTAAAGCAGCTTGTTAGTTGAATTGAGCAATAGGGAAACTTACAGTTTAACAGCTTTGCTAGCAGGTGTTCCTGTTGTCGTGGTAAAGTGCTGCATGTTTTACTCAATAATGGTGATAATACGATCGAGTTATCCCCCAACTGTAAAAACTCAAGTAATAAAAGCACATTATGGTTTCTTTATTACTCTAGTGTTGCTTTAAACTATGTGCCCCAAATATGTCTGCTTTTGAAAATGTCTCTTATTTGGACAAGAAGAAAAATGATAATTTTGAAAATGGAATTCGATTTAACCTTATACACTTTGTTCAAGCCACTATATACAGGCATTTTGTTTCCTCCTCTGTTCCATAGGTCATTAACAATGTAAAAAACCTACCAGTAAATATATTGTCACCTACATTCACAATAACAAACTATAATATATAGAAATATTCCATTTTCTGTTCAGGTTTTCAGACAATACAGGATGACCTCTGGTTATACACTTTAAACCTTAGAACTTTTTTTTTTTAAGATTTTATTTATTTGTTTGACACAGAGATAGAAATAACAAGTAAGCAGAGAGGCAGGCGGTGGTCGGGTCAGGGGGAGGGGGGCAGGAAGCAGGCTCCCTGCTGAACGGAGAACCCGATGCAGGGGTTGATCACAATACCCTGAGATCATGACCTTAGCTGAAGGCAGAGGCTTAACACACTGAGCCACCCAGGGGTCCCAAACCTTAGGACTTTTATAGACTTGAATAAGCTTAGCCTCAAGGCAAGTCAAATTAACTCACTACATTAAAAAAAAAAAAAAAAAAAAAAAAAAAAAAAGACGCTTGTTAGTTAAGCATGATTGTTTTAGTTTGACCATGGAGGGTTTTTGTTTTGTTTTGTTTTGTTTTTTCAGCGTAACAGTATTCATTGTTTTTGCACAACACCCAGTGCTCCATTCAAAACATGCCGTCCCTATTACCCACCACCTGTTCCCCCAACCTCCCACCCCTGACCCTTCAAAACCCTCAGGTTGTTTTTCAGAGTCCATAGTCTCTTATGGTTCACCTCCCCTTCCAATTTTTTTTTATTTTATAAACATATAATGTATTTTTATCCCCAGGGGTACAGGTCTGTGAATCGCCAGGTTTACACACTTCACAGCACTCACGATAGCACATATCCTCCCCAATGTCCATAACCCCCTCCCCCTCTCCCAACCCCACCTCCCGCCAGATGCTGGCGAGGATTCTGAGAAAGGGGAACCCTCCTACACTGTTGGTGGGAATGCAAGCTGGTGCAACCACTCTGGAAAACAGCATGGAGGTTCCTCAAAATGTTGAAAATAGAACTACCCTATGACCCAGCAATTGCACTACTGGGTATTTACCCTAAAGATACAAACATAGTGATCCGAAGGGGCACGTGTACCCGAATGTTTATAGCAGCAATGTCTACAATAGCCAAACTATGTAAAGAACCTAGATGTCCATCAACAGATGAATGGATAAAGAAGAGGTGGTATATATACACAGTGGAATACTATGCAGCCATCAAAAGAAATGAAATCTTGCCATTTGCAACAATGTGGATGGAACTAGAGGGTATCATGCTTAGTGAAATAAGTCAATCGGAGAAAGACAACTATCATATGATCTCCCTGATATGAGGACATGGAGAAGCAACATGGGGGCTTAGGGGGATAGGAGAAGAATAAATAATCTCACAAGACCATGGTTTTTATTTGTTTTGGTTTAGCTTTTATTTTCCATGTAGGACATACAATAAAAGGGAAAATTATAAGTGCAAATATACTAAGAAAATAATTTAAAATAAGCAAAAAGATGGAGACGAAGGATATCATAGCTACAGCTCTCTTACTGATCTCTTACTAAGTTTTTCTTTAGGCTCAGGCACAGGAATAGGCTTTCAACCCAAGCTGTTCTTAATTAAAGGGACTTCTGCATCTGTCATCTCAGTGGTCAGTCCTTTGTTCAATGTGTATTCATTTTCCAATGAGGCATCATGCCAGGTACTGAGGTTACACAAATGAACGGACTGGACCTGATCTCCAGGGACTGGGTTTAGTGGAAGATACGCACATGAAAGCAAAATCTCACAGTGTTATGACAGAGCTATGAACAAGGTGGTAGGAGAACAAAGGGGAAGAAACACAAAACTCCGCCTGAAGGCACTGAACAATAGCCTAAGGATTGCACTTACATAAGATGAGTAAATGATCTCCTTGGAGATTGAGGCATGCACACCAGAGTTTGAAGGACAGCATTTATTTAAATTATTATTCAGAATTCAACATACATACACTGATAGCTGCTTTCTACTGTGAGCATGTAGGTGCAGTTGTGACATCTTTTTGGGTTTCATCTCATGAATGTATCAACTGACTTAAGGTCAAGTCTATGAATATATGTATTGAATAATGAAGGCTTATAAGCCTTATAAACAAGAGTAAGATTAGTCATAACAATTTCTTAGAAATAGGATAATGGCTTAATTTTCTGCAACTATTTCCATAATCAATCCATGTTTTAATATAAATAGGTTACAAATGATGAATTAAAATGTGGACTAAAAAATAATTCTACTATAAATTTAGCCATTGCATATTAAACTGTACTCAATTCATTTTTATTGCCTGATTTGATCTCAAACTGCAATCATTTCTGTCAGCACCTATGGAAGAATAGAATGCAATAAAAAATAACTGTTGAAAAATAAAAAAAATCTGTTTAAGTATTCACCAGATAGCATACAATGATATAAATGAGAATAATTGAAGATACAATCAATTCTCCAAAAAATTATAATGTAATTTTTTTTTAAGATTTTTTTTTAATTTGAGAAGCCTGGGAGAGGCAGAGAAAGAGAGAGCACAAGCAGGGGGAGGGGCAGAGGAGAGAGACAAGCAGACTCTTCCCCTGACTGGGGAGCCCAATGTCGGGCTCTATTCCAGGACCCTGAGATCATTACCTAAGCCAGAGGCAGATGCTTAACCAACTGAGCCACCCAGGCATCCTCTAAGTTTTTTTTTTTTAAACCACTGTTCAGTCTATTAAGAATTGTATTCTTGTATAATCTTTATAAAAGTTAGTATGTGATAATAAACACATATATATATCTACACATATGTGTATATGTAAGTGAATAAGGTATTTATTCTTAAAATAATATGGACTACGATACTTCAATGTTCCTCTAAGAATTTTGTTTAATATCATTAATGGGTTATCTGTGATACCTGTTCTTAGATTTTTTATCAACTATCTAGGCATAGTTTATATTTGATGCTGAAGTGAGATGAAGTGGCAAAAACATTATCAACTTCATGACATCAACAGATGAAACAAATGGAAATCCATGTATGTTCTAAATAAAGTGCTAGGTTGTACAATACTTTGATCACCAATAAAACATTCTGTTAAGGAAGAAGAAGTAGCAAAAAGTAAGATTAAGGATGAACTTAAAGGCTTCTATTATTAGTCTCCTTTTTCTCTGTTACTTATCTAACTACAGTGTGTTTTTGGATTCAAATCATCTTTAATACATGTAGTACATCTGACTATTGCATGTAGTCAAAACATTGTTCAAAGCTTATTCTCAGGGCACCTAGGTGGCTCAGCTGGTTAAGCATCTGCCTTTGGTAAAATCATGATCTGAGGGTCCTGGGACCCAGCCCTGCACCTGGCTCCCTGCTCAGCGGGAGTCTGCTTCTCCCTTCTCCTGCTCTTGCGCTCTTACTCCATCGCTCGTCTCTGTCCCTCTTAAATAAATAAATAAATAAATAAGCTTGTTCTCATATCCTTTTTAAATCTCATTTTATCCATGGACAAAATAATCCTAACAAACCAACTTGTTTAATATCAACTTATCCTCCATAATTTGCCACACTTAACACACATGCTTTGAGAATAAAGCAGAAAATTGGTAAGGATTATGGTGCTTCCTTCACCAATATTTCTTCTAAAGGAAGTATCTTAAATACATGATATATATATCTGAAGTCTGAATTCTGAATATATATATTGCCTGTTATCTTAAAGAAGGTAAGGTCATACTATTTTGAATTTTGTGTCTTCAAACTTTGAAGTTAGTTCCCTTTCCATTCATTGTTATATCTGGTCAGCCTATATTAAGCACTCAGAGAGTATATGGCTTCTTGAAGACAAATGTACTGGACACTGCGATGAACACTCATTTTTACAGTGTTGATTTAGCCTAGAGCTATATCATAAATATTCATTGGTAATTGACTATTTTCTGTTAAAACAGTTGCCATAACTACATCATTAGCATATTGAAATGTAAATAGAAATGCAACATGTATTTAAAAATCTTAAAATCTGTTGACAGTATACAAATACATGTCTGTCTTCTATCAATATTGGTAGCAAATACTTCTGAGGATGTTCAAAGTTATATCAGGCTTCTTTCTTATTTTATTTGTTGTTTCACATTTCCATTTGGGAATCTTGTCAATTATAGCCTCCTCTGTGGAGATCAGGGGAAACACCTATGGTTCAATAAAAGGAAGAGGGTCTTAGGAGAGTTTAGAAGATTGAAGCTTCTTGATCCCTGACAAACACTGATTAGTGAAAGTGAATTTCCAAACTCCAGCACCTTGGTAACAATTAGGTAAATAAATCCAAGGGCTGAGGGAAAAAGATAACATGAAAATTAATATAGTATTTATCTTTCTATTCTCATTATTTTCCTTGTACCTAATTTATACAGTTTGGTATCATTGTAGTTTCAGATATAGGTCTTTATTCTGGGTAAATATAATCTCAAAGAGTTTATAAAATATCAACAGTTGTGCTTTCAGAAAATCTATTTTCCAGAGTATTTGATCAATAAGGTAGTGGGTAAATAAAGAGACTGAGTGAAGAATTAAAGTGATTATATAGACCATCTCCAAAGCATGGGAAACTGTGGCAAGACCAGGAATATAGAGTCCTGAATGGCTGTTACATTCTTCTGATTTTCTAGTTAAACTCTAAAAACTACATTCCACATTGAGTTTGCAGATACTGTCAAAGTAACACTTTGGTTATTAGTTATTTTTGTTGTTGTTGTTGTAAATGACAATAGTTTACTGATTTCTGTGCCAATTATTTGTAGAAGTATAAGATCAATGTTACCAGGAAATTATTTGCAATGAAATATAAAGTCCATATTTAGAGTTTTTAAATAATGACAATAATAAAAGGACTATGGACAAAAATATGGAAAAGTACTATAAATCCCTAAAGCAAATAATTTTATTGCAAATTATCTTCCAGTTCTGTCCATCAAAACATATACCTAACATTATTATAATTGTATGATATGTTATGTTTCAGTCCCCATAGTTTAATTATCTTAAAACCGGTTTCCATGATTTTCATTATCTCAATAATGATTTTTAATGGTTTAAAATTTTCTGTCCCACACATTTAAAAATGAGACTCTGAGCATAAAGAACTGGAAACCAAAGATGATTGTTTTTATAGCATGTTAATAGAACCAATATAAATACACCATCAAGCCTCGTACTTTATATATTTATACAATCAATGAATATTTACTAATGTGAATTACAGTATCAAACTTTGGAAGCCAGTGAATAGGTGTATGTACATATGTAGATGTATGTTTACATATCTTTACTGCAGATAGGTACACAAAAGTTATTTATATAACAATATAAGTGAATAATAGATTAAAGTCCATTAGTGCACATTAGATAAATTTACATATTTTATTAATGTATCAGTACTGAATTATACATTAGCCATCTCCTTTTTTTGTTTTTTGTTTTGTTTTGTTTTACATTAGGTAGCTCCTTGAGCCTCACTTTTGTCATCTGTAAAACTGGAATGAAAATACCAAACAAAAAACACCAAAAAACAAAAAACATCTCACAATAGACCAAGGTAACAATAGGATGCAACACACTCTGAATACCAGTATAATCTGGATTTTGATGGATACTGATAGACAAAACTAGGTACTATGTAAGCAGGTTAATTGTTACAATAAAAAATAGACTATGGTGTTGATCTTCTTGTTTAAAATATCTGTGATCCTCTAGGAGAACTTATATTAAATTCTAAATTTTGGAGTAAACCCAAGAATAAGTGAAGAAACTACAAATGATAGTGACAGTTCTGACGTCTGAGTAACATATTTATTCTAAAGAGAAGGACATGGCCGAAGCAACCATTTAAGGTTGGGACTTTACATCAAAGAGGATACTCTCGATGGCAAACAACAGAACATCAACTCAAATTGACATAAACCATAAGGAATATTTATTATTACACATAATGAGAAAGACAAAGCTAGTTCCTTTGGTTCATCAGAGACATTCTGAAAGATCTAGATTCCTTCTATTTCTTTAGTCTGATATTAGCACAGGAGCTGGTCCTCAAGATAGCTGTCTGCAGCAGTCTGAGGTGGCTATACATTTCCAGTTACCATGTCCAAATAGGACAGCATCCAGGAAAAACCCAAGTCCATCTTTTCCTGTGTTTCAATATAATGGATCTAATTTGACCTTAGACTGATTTGTCACACTTTTGTGTTGTGCCTGTTCCTAAACTGATATTAGCAGAGGAAGTGAGCTAGCCATAATTGACTTAGTAAAATGAAAGTTCTGTTTAAAAGGAAGCATAGGAATTAATTAGTTGTTATATGGGCAACCTAGACTCTTTCTTTGAAATAGGAGGCAATATTTAAAACCGATTCATTAATAAGTATAGCCAATTCCAAAGCACAATAGAAACAAGAGATTATTTGCTAAGGGAGTATGCTAACTCTATGCTCAAGAATTCAAAGGTAAAAGTGAGAAAAAACAAAACAGAAAACCTTTCATGTTCTTTAATTAATGAAAGTATTATACTAAAATTAATTAGAATTATACTAAAATTAATTAGAAGACCTGAATTATAGTATGTTCCAATTTCATAGGTATAAATACTTGTACTATGGTCCATTTCAAAATACTAACACAAGGGGCATCTGGGTGGCTCAGTGAGTTAAACCTCTGTCCTCGGCTCAGGTCATGATCCCAGGGTCCTGGGATCGATCCCCGCATCGGGCTTTCTGCTCAGTGGAGAGTCTGCTTCTCCCTCTGCCTGCTGCTCCCTGCTTGAGCTTTCTCTGCCTCTCTCTCTCAAATGAATAAATTAAAAAAAAAAACTAACACAAAATCAATCCAAAAAGTTAAAAAAAAAAAAAACTAACACAAAATCAACTCCCTAGTAAAGGGGCTACAGGACCCTCCTGCCTCCATCAATGGCTTCTCAACCTCTACCCTTGCTTGTCTATTATAGACCTTCAACCTCACAGAAAGAATTATTCTTTTAAAACTTGTCAGATCATTTCAACACTTGCTCAAAATGTTGGCTCTCTGTATCATCAGAGACTAGAATCCTTACAAAGTTCTACCTGATCTCACCTTTGTTATCTCCCTGAGCACCTCTCCATTATTCTCCCATGTGCTCTCCATTCTAGCAACCTGACCTCTTTGATATTGCTTGATTGTTTCTAGGTAGCTTCTCCTTTAGGGCCTCTGCCTGAACTTGGCCAACATTTTCATCTTCCTGAAGTATCTGTTAAAATGATATCTTCCTCATGAGGCCCACATAATCTGAGGGCGCTATTTATAACTTATTTAAAATTACAGCTTTCTAGAGTACCTGGCTGGCTCAGTCAGTAGCGCCTGCAGTTCTTGGTCTCCAGGTTGTGAGTTTGAGCCCCACATTGGGTGCAGAGATTACTTAAAACAGAAAAATTTAAAAAGATAAAATAAAATTGCAACTTTCTCCCTGTAACTTCATTCTTCTCCTCCTCTCTTTCCCAATCCTCCATGTGATGTCATTTTCTACACAATGAAGATGTACTTATTTGTTATGCTTATGCTTAACATAAGCATAATTCCCTCTGCTATAATTCAAGCATTAAGAAAATAATTTTTGTGCCTGTTTATTTACATATCTCAAGTTCATAAAATACTGTATATCACATGGTACATATTTAACAGACATATTTTCATTGAATGAACAATAATTTATCTCAAATAATGCAAATAATTTTAATATATATCTTTGGCTCTCAAAAGCTGCTGTGCTTTCCAAATAGCCTTTTCTATGTAAGTACAGTATATTTTCTCATTTGTGTATCCTAGAAACAATTTGGTTCTCTGAATTACATTTTCACATATTTCACCATACTTATTTTATTTGAAATTAAACAAGTAAACAAACATTATAATTTCCCTCACAAAAGCCAACTATGCAATTAGTTCTTTTGAAAGTTTTTCTAAATTCAATAGTTTTTCCTTTGGAGTGTATCTTTAGAGTATGTATTATCAATAACTTACTTGGTATCTTTGAAAAACAATTAGCAAATTCTGTTGGTTTGTTTTTATTTAAATTTTACACATGCACAAGCTTCTAGACTCTTGTAGATATCATGTATACTACCAATAAAAGTAAGAAGAAAACATTTTCCAGACTTAAAGTTAATTTTCAAGGATGTTGTTCCTCTTGAATTCAGATTTTAGGAACAAAAATCTAAAATAGTATTTCATATATATGTATGTTGACATTAAAATCTAGGTGGGTGAGGAAAATCTATGGTACGTTCACAGAGAAAGAACTGGTTATAAACATAAGCCATTAATATAACGATGATATTTGTCCAGGTTTCTTATTGCATCCTTCAACTATTTATCGCCATCTGAATATGTTTATTTACTCTAGAGACAAGTAAATTAATTATCTGGTTGAGTAGAAAGAAAATTGCATTATCCTCCAAATATGTTTCATGGTGGATCAGTCATAGTCCTTTTTCTCAGTCAGGTACCTAAACGCACAAAATAGCTCAAAATGTATTTTCCACCAACTTGTCTCCAAAACACTATCAGCTTTGATTTTTTTTGTTTTGTTTTACCTGGAGTTAATTAACATTTATGGACTTCTAGGTTTTGGTTCTACGTGTTAGAAGCTAGGAAGTTGCCACTCCATTCCAAGTAAAATGTTGAACAGACAGAAAATTTAAGAACTCCTGTTGGAACTAAGAGAGGTGAAGATGCAAGGCAAACCACTGTCCCTCAGTTTAAAGAGACAGAAAGACATATATATATATATATATATATATATATATATATAAAATCAGAGCTTCATTGAACAGAGATTCACTGAAACTATCCCTGGAACCTGCGCCAGGTAAGGTAAGAAAACCTGAAGTATACCAAACTGCTGGAACCTCAGTTGGAACTACTCTGGGAGTTAAAATCTCCAGGGATACCCAGTCATAAGGGGATTCCCTATAATACTGAGAAATTTACTTCCAGAAGTTTGACTAGATTCCCACAGTAAATACCAAAAGTAAATAATTTGTTTTGCCAGGAGGGCATGAGGGAAAAGGACAATTTTGAAATGCCAGAGCACTCTGTCCTTCTAACAAAGACTGACCTCAGGGTAATTGGTTAATCAAAGTCTAAATTTCTGGGGTATTAAGAGAGTTTAACATACCTGGGGGGAAGAGAAATTTCTACTCCAGCCCACTCTAGCCGCACTGCCCCAACTAAGCAGGGAGAAAAGACAATTAGAGAAATACTTAAACAGTTCACAGCCCAGGGGCATAGACTCACTAAAAGATTGAGACCAAATCAGAGGATTATGAACAGCTTCTGCACCCTTCACACCTTATCACCACATTACTAAAGCCATATTTATGGCAGTTCCTTTTAGCTAGCACATGTCTCCGTATCATGTCTCCGTATCAATAAAAACTTTCTAGGCATACCAAAAGGCAAAAAACATAATTTGAAGAGACAGAGCAAGCATCAGACATAATCAGACATGACAAGGGTGTTACAATTACCAGACCAGGAACTAAAATTATGATTAATATGCTAAAGACACTAATGGATAATTCTCCATTATTGTTGCAGGCTTTCCCTACGGGGTTGGTGTAAGGGTGCACATATCCATATGCATACATATGGTTGTATATATGACATTGATTACATATATGTACATAAGTGTGATTTCAAAAATCATTTAGTGAAACATCACATTATGTCATAAATTTTTAGTTCATGGAAATCCATGTAATTACCTAAGAACAAGTATTGATTATTTACAGTAGATATTTTCATTGATAAATTTGGTTTTTAAGTTTAAGAATAATAAATTATTACTACAGTAGGATAGGAATATATTATTATGCTATCTGATGTTTTTAAAAGAATGGTCATATCCATCAACTTTATTTCCTTCAGCTTCTTCACTTATTACTAGAATTAGTCTTCTACTAGAAACTGTTTATTTTCCAATGGTTTACTATTTCTTCATCCTCCCTCAAACTTAGCGGTAATGATTTGCTGGCTATAAAGAAGGCATCTTTTTAAAATTTTATTTATTTATTTATTTATTTGAGAGAGAGAGCACATGCACACATGCACAAAATGGGACAGGAGCAGGGAGAGAGACAAGCAGATTCTCTGTAGAGCCCAGAACCTGATGTAGGGCTCAATTAATTTCACATCCCTGAGATCATGACCTGAGCCAAAAATCAAGAGTCAGACGCTCTTGGGCCACTGGGCCACCCAGGAATCCCAAGGAAAGTTGTTTTTAAAAAGGAAAAGTAAAAGAAAAAGAAAATGTTTGTGCTGATACCACGGATTAAGCTGTAATATGAATTCTAAACAATATCAGTTTTCAAATTCAATTGCTATTCTGATTTCACTCATTTGAGAATGGTAGTTACACTGATGCTCTTAGAACAAAACATTCCATAGTGTGATGTTTTTAATTTTTATCCTATTGTAACCACACCTACGTTTCCAGTCTATTTGTTTGTTATTTGTTTTTTATTGTTTTTTATTCTATTGGGAAGTTCTCAAACTGACTGTGCTGCTGTCCTAGAGAATGACTTTGGAATGCAACTCTCAGCTCTGGCTACCTTTGGGACTACCTGACTTGACATTGGTGGGTGAGTCTCAATTAGAAAAGAAAATGCGGTGTGATTAGAAATCTCAATTTTAGATTTTTTTTTTTAAATTTTATTTATTTGACAGAGAGAGATCACAAGTAGATAGAGAGGCAGGCAGAGAGAGAGAGAGAGGGAAGCAGGCCCCTGCTGAGCAGAGAGCCCGATGCGGGACTCGATCCCAGGACCCCGAGATCATGACCTGAGCCAAAGGCAGCGGCTTAACCCACTGAGCCACCCAGGCGCCCCTCAATTTTAGATTTTAATTTTGTCATATTTTAGCTAGATATACTTGGTGATTCTGTTTCCTCATCAGTCAAATCATGACATTACTTACTTCCTGCTACAGTTATACATAGAAGACTATACACAAAGCACAAAGTAACAAAAATAGAAAGATGAAATGAACTAAGCAAAAGAAAATATGATTCTCCAAAGTGGTTTAAAAAGGAGGGAGGAAGCTCTAGAAACTGTATCTAGAGTTAATCTCCCTACACTAAATAAAAGTGTGAGGAGGTCAGATGATTTTGCACAAAAGCAGTATTAAACATTTGAAAATCAGGTATTTCTCATTTTTCTCAAACTATTCATGAGTATTTCAAAAAAAGAAAGTTCTCAACTCATTTAAAAAGGTATGCATAATCTTTAAAAACAAAACCTGACAGAAAATACAAGAAAAAATCTAGGTTCATTCATCCATAAATACAGATGCAGTATTCCTAAAGCAAATTTAATCCAGTTAAAGTATAAAAAAATAGCCAAAACAACAACAACAAAAATATATTTTTAACAAGGGTAGGTTTATGCCAGGATTACAAGAAATTCCATTCCTAGACAGATAAAAGAATGGAAAATAATACTATTGGCAGATCAGGAATGCTGCACAAAACAACTATACTTGCTGGATGAAATACAGAAATAATCGCACTGAAAGCAGTGGAGAGGCACTAAGGCAGTAAGAAATGAAGGGACTGAGCCTCTCAAAAGGAAAAGACCTTCAAGAGTTGAGCTGTCTTTTGTAGTTACTTTTAGCCAGGGCACATTCAGTGATTCTAGGCATAGTCAGGAAGCTGAGAATCTAACCTTTGCATCCTGAGAGGATCATTGCTGAGAGAAGAAGAAATAAGCCAGTATTTTGGAAGAGACTTTGGAAGCTTCAAGCCATTGCCAATTTTAACCTAAAGACATTTGGAAAATCCTGGAGTTGCCATGCAATAGAAGAATTAAAACCTAAGCAGAAAGCCTCTAAAATGGAAAGAAGATCTTTCCTCAGCTCCTGTGAAAAACATTAGAATTTGGGGCACAGCAAGTAAAAGGGGCCCCCAAAACACATTAAGGTATCAGCTGGAAATGATTACAAGCAGGAGCAAACCATAGGTAGACTGAAACTTACAAGGTCCGCAAACTTAACATGGGGCAGTCATTGAAGACACCAGTCATTGAAGACACTCATCACCCAATATTTTTTTCAGCCTGGAGAGTAGAGTAAACCATCTCTAGAGGAGTAATACATGCAACTTTTCTGGTTTTCAATGTATAATTTCTAAAACTTAGCCAAAGAAAATTAAACATATAAAGGAAAATATATATGACTAAAATCCAACAGAAAAACATACAATATATTTTTAAAAAATGAGAGATGATCCACATTTTGGCATCAGTTGGCAAGTTATTTAATAACTACAGTTAACATTTTTTTAAAGGAGCAAAATCTGGAGAATGCAGATGAAAATATGGGGAATTTTACTATAAATATTTGAATTCTAAAAATAATCATATAGTAACTTAATTAATAAGAAAAAATGCCTACAAATTTTTCAAAACTGACAGAAGACATCAATCCACAGTTTAAAGAAGCACTGTGAAGCCCCAGCAAAATACAAAGGAAACCACATCTAGAAATAACATAGTAAAATTACTCAAAACAAAAGCCAAAGAGAAATTTTAAACCCAGTCAGAATGGAAGAGATATATATATACACACACACATATATATATGTGTATATATATATATATAGAAAAATTTCAAGAAGAAATATTAAAACTGAAAACTTCCCAAAATGAACAAAAGCAACAAAAATAATGGAAGCCAAATTACCTAGTTAATTAAAAAAATTAAAGTATTGGAAGAAATAAAACTACCAATCAGAAAATTCTTGATTTTCCAGCATGCTTAGTGAAATAAGTCAATCGGAGAAAGACAACTATCATATGATCTCCCTGATATGAGGACATGGAGAAGCAACATGGGGGGGTAGGGGGATAGGAGAAGAATAAATGAAACAAGATGGGATTGGGAGGGAGACAAACCATAAATGACTCTTAATCTCACAAAACAAACTGGGGGTTGCTGGGGGGAGGTGGGATTGGGAGAGGGGGAGCGGGCTATGGACATTGGGGAGGGGAGGCGAACCATAAGAGACTATGGACTCTGAAAAACAACCTGAGGGTTTTGAAGGGTCAGGGGTGGGAGGTTGGGGGAACAGGTGGTGGGTGATGGGGAGGGCACGTTTTGCATGGAGCACTGGGTGTTGTGCAAAAAGAATGAATACTGTTACGCTGAAAAAAAAAATAAATAAAAAGGGGAAAAAAAAAAAAGAAAATTCTTGATTTTCTTGATTTTTCTTGAGAAAAAAATCTTTCAAAATTCAATGTAAATAAAGACATATTCTAATGAACAAAAGCTTTTAGAATTGTTTTTCCCAAATCACACAAAGCATATATTAATACCAATTACTTAAGCAGAAAATGAAAATATAAGAAGGAATGAAGAACAACCAAAACCAAAAATACTTGGGTAAGTACAAATGAGTATCAATTGCATATCAACTATCCAATATAACAAGAGTAATATTTTTCAGGGATAAAAATATATGTAGGATTAAAATGTTTATCAAAATCATGTTCAAGTCGTCAAATAGGGGTTAAAGTCTTCTTAAATTCTAATATTAATAGGTAAGAGTTAAAAAAAAAATAAGTTATGTGTAACTTTGATACCAAAGCAGGACAAGACCACCACAAGAAAGGAAAGTTATAGCTCAATTTCTCTCATTAATATAATCATCAAAATCTGAAACAAAAGATTGGTAAATTACATATAAAACATACCGGTTTCTTTTTTTTTTTTTTAAGATTTCTATGAATTTATTTGACAGAGAAAGAGAGAGCACAAGCACAAGTAGGGGAAGAGACAAGCAGAGGAAGAGGGAGAAGCAGGCTCCCCACTGAACAAAGAGCCCAATGGGGGATTCAATCTCAAGACCCTGGGATCATGAGCTGAAGGCAGACACTTAATCAACTGAGCCGCCCAGGGATCTCTCAATTACTTTTTTTTCCCTTTTTTAAAGATTGACTTATTTGAGAGAGAAAGAGAGAGAATGGGGGAAGGTGCACAGGGAGAGAGAGAATTCTGAAGCAGACTCTCCACTGGGCATGGAGCCCAACATGGGGCTTGATCCCAGGATCCTGAGATCATAACCTGAGCCAAAATCAAAAGTCGTCCACTTAACTAACTGAGCCACCAGGTGCCCCAAATATACCAATTTCTTAAAAGTGGTTTGTACCACTAATGTAAGCTTATTTTAACACTGAAAAATTAATGGGGGCCCCTGGGTGGCTCAGTAAGTTAGCCATCTGATTCTTGATTTTGACTCAGGTCATGATCTCAGGATCTTGGGATAAGGCCCCAGATTGGGCTTCTTGCTCAGTGGGGAGCCTGTTTGTCTCACTCCCCCTCTGCTCCTCCCCCTGCATGTCCTCTCTCTCACTAATTCTCTCTTTCTCTCTCTCAAGTAAGTAAATGAATCTTAAAGAAAAAATAAAAAATAGATGGACTCAAATGGTTTATGTTCCAACCTGTACAGATCATAGAGGTCACCACTCTGTCCTAACAATAAGCAAAAAATTAAACAATGTTTAATTAAAAAATTAATTAAAAAATTAAAAAAAATGTTAATTAAAAAATTAACAATAAGCAAAAAATTAAACAATAAGTCCACAACTCTTCTTAGATTTGTCAAATAAGTAAAAGGACAAACTGCTGCCCCTCAAACTGGGTGGAGAGGCATATACAGAGAATCACAGCTTACTGGAGCAGAAATTTCCACAGGAACTAGTACCTGGATAGCACAATCTGAGAACTGTAATTAATGAATTATTGAAGATTCAATACAGAAAAGCCTGAGGGATAAATGTGCTACAGGACCCCAGTGGTCAGGGCACAGGAGGTGGGGTTGGTGTATATTTTTTTGAGAATTTTGCCCCTAAATGCTCTACCGGGGTCTCACACGTAGATCAGAAAAAATACCCTCTGGCTTTCAGCAAGGGTGGGAAGGAGGGAGAAAGTAATTATTTTGAAACATGTAAATGCATTCTATTCCAATTATTAAGGCTTGCCTTGAAAAGATGTTATTTTGTCAGAGTCTAAACTGTTGAGGTTTTATCAGAGCCCAGCTGACCTGTGGGGAAGGGAATATACAACTCCAGCTCCTTCTAGCCGTTCATACCACCAAAGGAGGTGAAAATAGAACAAGACTCAAAAGTGAAAGCACCTTGTGAAGTTCACAGTCCAGGAGCAAGGACTTACCAAAAGACAGAGACCTATCACAGGACTGCTGAAAGTTCCTCCTTTCTTAACCTTATCACTACATTAGTGAAGGCCTACTTATCACAATTCCTTTTTCTCAGCAGGTCATGTCTATCTAGCAATAAAACACTGTGAGGCCTACGTAAAAGACAAAAAACAAACAAACAAACAAAAACAGTTTGAAAATAAAAGGCAAGCACCAGAATCAGACTCAGATATGGCAAAGATATTTAAAACAGATATGGCAGGGCGCCTGGGTGGCTCAGTGGGTTAAAGCCTCTGCTTTCGGCTCAGGTCATGATCTCAGGGTCCTGGGATCGAGCCCCACATCGGGCTCTCTGCTCAGCAGGGAGCCTGCTTCCCTCTCTCTCTCTGCCTGCCTCTCTCTCTACTTGTGATCTCTCTCTGTCAAATAAATAAATAAAATCTTTAAAAACAAAACAAAACAAAACAAAAAAAAACAGATATGGCAAAGAATTTAAAAATAATTATGAATAAATGTTAGAGTTCAAATGGGTAAAGTAGGCAACATGCAAAAAACTGGAGGTGGGCGTTATTTAAGAAGAGTGATAAAAATTCTAAGGAATAATTAAAGGAAATGCTAAAGATCAAAAACTCTGTAACAGAAATAAAAAAATGCTTTTGATGGGCTCATTAGTAGTTTGGAAAGAGCTGAGGAAAGATATTTGAGTTTCAGGACTTGTCAGTTAAAACTTTCAAAACTAAAAAACAAAAAGTAAAAAGTCTGAAAAAGTGAAACAGAATATCTAGGAATGTTTTAAAACCAGAGAAGATGTAATGTACATGTAACAGCAATACCAGAAGAAGGAAGAGGAACAGAAGAAACATTGAAGCAATAAGAACAGACTTTCTAGATTAAGGGTGGACACCAAAACACAGACCAGGAAGTTCAGAGAACAATGTATACAATAAATGCCAAAACAAAACAAACAAAACAAAAAAGAAAAAAGAACTCTATTCCTATGCACATCATATTAAAACTGAACAAAATCAAAGATAAATAAAAATATTATGCAAGAAGTCAGAGGTCCTGGCAGGGGTGGTAGAAATCACCTCACTTATGGAGGAACAAAGCTAAGAATCACCTGACTTGTCAGAAACCATGCAAGCAAGAGAACAGAGTGGGTTATGAATTGAATTCTGTGAAAACAAATTAATGCTATATATGAAAGTACAGCATTTATCATTAATATCCCTAAAAATCCATCAATGCATATAGATTATTGATATCAGTCATTACCATGAAATAATACTGCATCACTCCATGCAATACAAGGTCTTTATATTTATATAATTTTAAACAGAATTTACAAATCAGTGGATTATGCGTCATTTACAAGAGATCCCTAAGCCATGACTCAGACACTAGCTGGGGGTGGGGTGGGGAGAGGAGAAGCAGGAACTTCAGTTGCACATTATAATGGACAAAGCACACTTTTAATTTCTGAGAATTACTTGGAAACTGGGGATTTTTTTTTTTTTTTGATATGTTATCTTAGGACAGGGAAGAGAACAAATCAAACCTGTTTGAAAGCAGGAAAATAAAAATGTTTCCTCCTTGTTCCCTCAACAAATATACACCTTCCAGTAAATTTTCTAGACAACTATCTCAAAAAATGAGTGTCATTGGTCAAAATGGGGAGAGGATGAGAGAAGATAGATGACTATTGGTAATTCATCACTGCTGCAAGAAGGAAGAAACAGTGAAAATGCATAGAATATAGGTATGAGTAGTTATCTTAGGTTTTTCCAGTCCACTCAAACAATTTTTGCTCAACTCTTCCCAATTTTAAAATCATTTTCCTTGATAGAGAAGAAAGAGAACTTGAACAGTTCTGTTTTCTCACTGTCGTCTGTTAATATTATACTATTTCACTTAGATATAACTTTCCCTTTATTTTCTTTTTGTTTTTACTGCCAACATAAGCCAAAGTTTTTTGTTTGTTTCTTTGTTTTCTTAAATATGTTTCCCACTCAGGTGTTAGCTTATACTGGGATATATTTTCCTCTTATCTTTTCTTATGAAGTTTGTTACTCCTTGGCTGCCCTTCAATAAATGCCTTTTCTTTTATATTTTGTACAGGTTCTTCTGAATTCTAAGCTTACCGGATACATTCTGTGTATCTTGAACATTTCTACATATCCAATTTAATAACATTTAACCAATTTGATACAATTTCTTTTTTTAATTCATTGCTATATGATTAACCTCTCATTTAATTTTTTAAGGAAAAAATCACAATCATATTAATAGATGCAGAAATTGTGTTTGACAAAATCTAATACCCATTAAGGATAAAAAAGAAAATGCCCAGCAAACTAACTATTCAGTTGTAAAGCTTGTTATAGTAACGCTTGTTCACATTAAGACTGCTTATGTCTTACTGAAGAATTGACCCGTTTGTCATTAGGCAATCCCCCTCTTTATCTTTGATAACTTTATTTGTCCTTAAGTTGGCCCTCTCGAAATTAATATAGCTACTCCACCTTTTAAAAAATTGTTGATAAGATGGCATATCTCTCTTCATCTCTTTATTTTTAATCTATATGGGTGTCCATATTTAAAATCGGTTTCTTTAGACAACTTACTGTTGAGTCTGTTCTTTGATCCACTCTGGTAATCTGTCTTTTATTGATATATTTAGATCAATGATGTTTGTCTTAGTCTATTCGGGCTGCTACAACAATATACCAAAGACTGTGGCTTATAAACAACAGAAATTTATGTCTCATAGTTCTGGAGTCTTGAACTTTGAGATCAGGGTACCAGCATGGTTGAGCAAGGCCCCCACTTCCAGGTCACAGACCTCTCATCATATCCTTACATGTGGAAGGTGCAAAGATCTCTTTGAGGCCCCTTTTATAAGATCCCTCTTTCCATTCATAAACCTCCACCCTCTTGACCTCCCAAAGGCTCCACCTTCTAATAGCATCATCTTACTTTTTAAAGAATGTTGTCTGATATCTAAACTGTCCAATGCAACAGCAACTAGCCATATATGGGTATTGACAATTCAAAGGAGGCCAATACAAGTGAATAACAGAATGTTTAGTTTTATTTACTTTTAATTAATTACTAGATTATATAGAAACATGTGTCTAGTGGCTCTCCTGTTAGCATAGATCCAGAAGGAAATAAATCCTTCACGTTCTTCTAACTTCTGTATCCTTAAAAATTATATTAACTATAATATTTACAATCTCCACACCCAGGATATTAGGAAACTCAAAGACTACTAATTCATTATTTTCAAAATTGAATTCTGTGAAAACAAATTAATGCTATATATGAAAGTACAGCATTTATCATTAATATCCCTAAAAATCCATCAATGCATATAGATTATTGATATCAGTCATTACCATGAAATAATACTGCATCACTCCATGCAATACAAGGTCTTTATATTTATATAATTTTAAACAGAATTTACAAATCAGAAGATTATCATATGAGTCTATTATTTCAAATTGCAAAAATGCAATCTTTTTTAGATATTTTTTCATTTTCCCACTTCTACCTCCCTACCTCTATATAAATTTCTTTGTTTGTTTTTACATGTCTGTACAATTAGATTAGGAAGACAGTAAGGTAGAGCATTTCTAAAATTTGGAAATGTAAACAGCTGTTTCTTCCATGACACATGTGCTCTCTACAGGGGAACTTGTAATGCTGACTTGCAAAAGATTCCATAACCAATCTGCTCTTGGGACTCTCTATCTTGTTCTTATTTCCAAAGATGAATGTTTTCTGTACTCTGCCAAACACCAGGAAGACCAGATTCATTCAAGACTAAATTATTTAAAAGAATACTTTGCACACTTCATTTTAGGGACAAGATTTTTTGGTTCACTTCTTTTTTTTTTTTCCTGTTTTATTGTGTTATATTCTATAGTGATTTCCAGAATAAAAACTATAAAACTGTAGGGGCGCCTGGGTGGCTCAGTGGATTAAGCCGCAGCCTTCGGCTCAGGTCATGATCTCAGGGTCCTGGGATCCAGCCCCGCATCAGGCTCTCTGCTCCGCAGGGAGCCTGCTTCCTCCTCTCTCTCTGCCTCTCTCTCTCTGCCTGCCTCTCTGCCTACTTGTGATCTCTCTCTCTGTCAAATGAATAAATAAAATCTTAAAAAAAAAAAACTATAAAACTGTAAAAGCAAGTATGGATAGCATTCTAATTTTTTTTTTTTTTTTTGGGGGGGGTTTTATTTATTTATTTTTTTTTTCAGCGTAACAGTATTCATTCTTTTTGCACAACACCCAGTGCTCCATGCAAAACGTGCCCTCCCCATCACCCACCACCTGTTCCCCCAACCTCCCACCCCTGACCCTTCAAAACCCTCAGGTTGTTTTTCAGAGTCCATAGTCTCTTATGGTTCGCCTCCCCTCCCCAATGTCCATAGCCCGCTCCCCCTCTCCCAATCCCACCTCCCCCCAGCAACCCCCAGTTTGTTTTGTGAGATTAAGAGTCATTTATGGTTTGTCTCCCTCCCAATCCCATCTTGTTTCATTTATTCTTCTCCTAATTTTTTTAATTTAATGGTAACATCAGGGAAATGTGAAACAAAATACAATCCATTCATTTTTATTAGAGTTTATAGGATTATGGTCAGCATTAAATAAACTAATATAAATTAAGCACTGGTAATAGCAGGTGACATATACAATTACTATTAATCTTTTCAATTAAGGTAAAATTCTCATATAGCCACAAATAAATTTTATTCTGAGGAAAATATTAGAAATACACCAGATCTTCTCCACAATGTTGTACAGGTAGTGCTTCAAAGGAGTAGTACTTACCAGAAATACAAAATTTTGTTAGCCAAAAAAAAAAAAAAAAAAAAAAATCGAAATAACAAAAATTGGCATTCTGTCTGCCATATCCTCAAATAATCTCAGTGAGCCTCCATTGCTGGAGTCAGTACTTTAAGCTATTTTTTCTAATAATGGAAATGGATTTGTCCCCATCCACCCACATTCCCCTACCCAGTCAATATCATGCTTCTATAACAGTGCTGACTGGAGTTGCAAGAGCATTCCCGCCTCCAATAATAATTAACTCCCGCGTTCTGGTCAGTTGGCTAAATCATTTCAGTCCCTTTCTATCTTTCAGTCTAGGTAAATCAAGAAATCATGCCAGGTTTTTAAAATTCTGGTTATTTCTTTCAGTTCACAAGCTATGTATGGATTGTTTTTCAACTCCTTCACGAAACTCTAAATTATAGTAAAGAAATATATTGGCAGAGTAGTATTGCAACTATATGAAATAAAATAATCTTTTTAGTAGTATTTTACACTACTTATTATCCAAACAAATTTTAAGAAAATACTATTTAAATGAATAGGTTACAGTTTTAGAGTGAATATATAAATGTTCTTATACTATGTCCTGTAGTACCTGAAAGTAGGATATTAGTTCTTGAAAATAATACATTAAATAATAGTGAGCTAATATTTTCAGAAAAATCAACTGTCAAGGATATCATGGTGAAATAAAATAATTTGTTAAATCTTTACTTGCTTCAAGGACTTTAAAATCAAGGTGCTATTCAAAACAAACTCATAGAAAACACAAACAATACAATGTCATATGTAGTAAGTATCAACTGTTTACCTCACAGAGTAAGTACAAAAAGAGGTGAGACATTATCTGGGTGATGAAAGAATCTGGCAACATGCATGGAAGGATAAAGTCATGGGGAATAATGGAAATAGCAGTTTATAACAGCGAGGGTAAACAAGATGACAAATTGGGCATACAATGCATACACAGGAATTTTGTCAGGAAGAAGTATGTGTAAGAAAAGCACACTGGTGTTTTATTATGGGTAATCTTAAATACCAGTTTTAGCAATTATTGTAAGAAATGGGGAGACACTGAAATTTGAAGCTGGCATTACTCTGTATTGTTATCATCTTCAGGAAACTAATTAGGTGATTAAACGCAGCACATATTTGAATAGGGAGAGGTAAAGCATGGTGACAAGATTTTGTGGTGGTGCTGAAGCATGGTGACAAGATTTTGTGGTGGTTCTGGTAGTGGTGATAGCCATAGTAACCATTGGATTTCACTTTACAATTGTTATTTGACAAAGTTACTTTACATATTTTATCTCATGTGATTGAAGCAGGACTGATAAAACACTCCTTTAGAGTTGAGGTAATAGGAACCTGAAAGATGAGATAAATGGGTATTTTTTTAGAAGTGACATAAACAAGCCACAGTCGTTTTGGGATGTGGGAGTAGGTAAGATACCAGTGATAGTGCTGGGAGGCTAAGAGAAATTGCAGAAAGAGAATCAGGAACTTGTTGGATTAAAAAAAAAAAAATCCTGTTAATTGCTTTCTAGAGTGTTGAGTTTGAACTGAAAGTAAAACATTCAAGTTCAAATTAGTAAGTAATGAAGAGCTTGCAACTCCTTACATGGTAGAAAGTTCTAGGCCAGAGGTCAAAGTATGTAATTCTCTAAGAATATATCTTGGCAGGGGGTAGGGGGCTGGGGCTTGGGGGGTGGGGGCTGGGTGGGAGTTGTGTAGAAAAGTACTTTCAGGAAAGAAAAAGTGAGAGAATTTGGAAAGCCAGGAAAATGTAGTGTCACAGATATGATGAAACAAAAACTTTCAAGCAAAGAGAGCATGATTAATAGCTTGGTCAAAATTTCAAAGATTGAAGAAGGCTTTTGGGTGGGGAAGAAGATTATTGATGTTCTTCATGTGTCAACTTTTAGATCTCAGGGTGCAGTAGAGATTAGGAAATGAAGGATGACGAGAATATTGTGTCAAACACTATCAGAACAAAGGCAAGAAATGAGAAAAGAAAAATTAACCACTTTATGGAAGTAAAAAGGTTCAAAGACAAAGAGATAAAAGAAGAAGGGAGATTCAGTATGCTAGAACTTTAGGAACAGACAGAGAAACACAAGGTTCTAAGGGGGCAGAGAACACAAGTCCAAAACCAGAGGAAGGAAATAAATGTCTTTTTCTAACCCACACATTCTTAATATAATCTTCTAATGAAAGCTCATTAAAAGTAGCATATCAACCAAAATATTTTATGATAATTACTGCATACAATAATCATTAAGTCATTTCACTGACAGAATATGAACAATATGGAAAAAAGGAAAATTTGAGCTTCGACCCTCCTGGAAAAGATCCTCTTTAATCAAGAGTTTTACGGTTATTCCTATTTCGACATAGCATTGTAGATCCCAAAAGTGGGCTCAGAAGGCAAGTCTCAAACCAGTGTTAAAGAAAATCCAGTTCAAAAGATTCTCATATTACCGAGCCATATTTTTATACTTATATCCTGATTTTTACAGCTTATAAAATTGCCTTTTTCAGATAACACACATGAATGGAATTTATAGTGTTTTGTTCTTAATACAAACCATGCTTTCTGCTTTTACTGGTTCTAGCCCACATTCGCTGCAATAGTCGCTTCATTTCCTTCTTACCACTTAAAGCCAAAAGGCCTTCTTGTGAGGAAGAATGGAAAGTACTTAAGACTAGTAGAACAATAAAGTCCTATCTATCTCAGAAAATAGAAGAATCATGTTCCAGATAGCTTCTTTCACCTGCAGTGGTTTTCTGACTGTTAAATGCATAAGTATTCACTTTCCACTGTGTTCACACCAGTTTTGTGTCTGAGAAAACAGCTCTGACAATATTAATAACCCGTTAAGATGGAAAACTCTGTTTAGAAACAATGAGATGAGCTTTTCCAAGTCAGTAAAATCAAGTCCACTGTTCTAAAAGAAGGCTCAAATAATAGTCAAGGTTAAATTTACCTTCTAAACTTCTCTAGTATCAAAGTCCTTGGAGGATCATTTTTCTTAGTATCTTAGAGCAAGCTGTCCATAAGCTGCTCTTTTATCTTGCTGAGAAATGGCTTAGATATTGTTCTGCTATGAAAATATATTTTTCAACTTGCCTTAATTTCAAGACAGCAAGTAATTACACAAAAATGATATGTATTTTTTCCCCAATAGGGTGTAAATCACATAATATTGACTAAAAAATGCTGTTTAACCTTACCAACCAATGATCTGTCTACCTACTCTTCCAATAAACAAAAAGTCATTATGTCAATTCATCATCATCAGTAATACATTTTTCCTACAGTATTGATATTACTGGTCACTTTTAGCTCTGGTCCCCAGCACAGAATAAACAACAGGGTGCCTGGGTGGCTCAGTGGGTTAAGCCACTGCCTTCGGCTCAGGTCATGATCTCAGGGTCCTGGGATCGAGTCCCGCATCGGGCTCTCTGCTCAGCGGGGAGCCTGCTTCCCTCTCTCTCTCTCTGCCTGCCTCTCTGCCTACTTGTGATCTCTCTCTGTCAAATAAATAAATAAAAAAAAAAAATCTTTAAAAAAAAAAGAATAAACAACAATTTTTTCCCAGATTTAACTGAATATAAATACTGTGCTTTGAACTGGTGGTATCAGCAAAATATTGGCACTACAGGCCAACCTGTATTTCAGACCTAAAGCAATTCTGTATATTTCACTTCCAGTGTGCTTGATGCAATAACTTTTAAGAATTACTTGGAAAATAAAGAGAAGTAATTATACATATAAGACTTATTATATATATATAATTATATATGTATATAATTTTATATATATATATATTTATTTATTTATATAAGACTTATAAGACTTTACTTTTCAGCCTGAAAGCATTTTGTATTTACAAATGTCCTATGGCTAAATCCTAATTTCAGTTCAGTTAAGAGACCATTAGTGTTCATCAAAATGATTTAAAAGTATTGGATGGACAGTACTTGTGCATACCACAGGTGCTAAAAAAATATTAAATACTGGAAAAGGAATGTCAAAGTGATGTCACTTTCCTAGCCTAATCAAATCAAATTTTCCTCTCATTTAATGTGACACATAGTAACAGATAGTGGTCTTTGCAGAGTAGGAACAATTAATAGTATCTAATACAATTATATACAACACTTTAGATACAACTTTAGATAAAATAAATAATTTTAAACAAAACATATTTTCTAAAAAATAGAATACAATTTTATTCAGTTAATTTTGATGAGGCATTTTTTGCTTGTTCATTTAATGTGAAATTACTGGGAGGAAGCAAAGAATATAAGAATGTAAACTCCTATAAAATAAGCCTGCATAAAACATACTTGCCTCCCATTATAAATTTGACCAAATACAACTGAAAACATAGTTAAGAAATACTCTTTGACATACAGATTTTCTGTTGATATGGTTTGAACAATACTCACTGAAAACACAAAAAATGTCAACTGAATATACCTGGGGTAATATAATATATCATCTTTGAGCCAAGGCATATAGCCCAAGAAATAAAAATTAACAAATGCAAGCAAAATCAAATTTCTACTCACAGAGAACAGTGATAGATGCCATAGCTCCTCTATTCTTATTTCTTAGCCATTCAATATATTGGTGGTACCTACTTTTCCCCAAAACCTTAATTTTAATTTTATTTCTCCTCATTCTCAGCAACCAATCTAAAGCTTTGTAAAACACAAGTTTGCAAGGACTTCTCTTTCTCTTCCTGCCCTCCTCCTTTCCTTTCATGTCTGTTTTGTCCTTTCCCAAAGTCCATTTCACCCTTGAAGTACAGATGAACCAGTCATCCCTCTCTAGTTCTCCCTCTCTGTCATCTGCTCTGCTCTTCTCTTTCTTCCCCATCCCTCCATCTCTCTCCCTTTCATTCTCTCTTCTTATGAATCAGACTCTGAGAAACAGATCTCTCTGTTGCACAGTTCCTCACTAAGGGCAAGAGAGAAGCTTAATTCTGCAGACAAAGACAGATTTGCCTTAAGAGGGTAAAGAATGTTGGTAGTGGGGTTGGAATGTCTGTGCATATTCTCTTGTTAAATGTTTTGTGGATATTCTCTTGTTAAATGTTTTTGCCCTTGTAATGAAAACAAACAAACAAACAAACAAAAAAAAAAAACGAACACAAATTGTCAAAGATCTCCTATGGACATGTGTTAAGTCCACCCTCAAGTGTCAAAATTGAGGCTAGAAAAAGGAATGATACTGAAATTCAGAGTTTAACACTGCACTTTACATCTCATGCAATTACCCAATTCAAATATAAGTAAAAGCCCATTGGACATTGTGAAGTCAATGACCTCTTTATCCACGGACGTTCTATTTAAAGACTGAAAAGGATCCATTTAAGTCATGAAGATTACTGTACCCATCTCTAGGCTAGGCCCCTAATGACAATGTTTTCCATGGATAAACTCAATCTTGACTTATGAAAAGGAGGCACAGGGGAAAAAAAAAAATATCCAGTTCTACCTACCTGTTGTGCCAGGAAAGAAAATCTATGGTCAGTTATAACACTTTAAACTGTAGTATACTTTGCAGTTTCCAAAACCTATTCACTTACAGCGCTGCGTTTGACCCACAGCACTCTGTGAGTTAGCTATTATTATTTCAGTTTCATAGACGTAGTTACTCGAGCTCAAAGAGGTTAAATGACTTGCCTAAGTTCAGATAGTAAGTGACAACAGAACTTGGAACCTATGACTTCTAAAATTGGCTCCAAAGATATCTATTCATTTTCACAGACAAAAACTGAGTCTAAAATTTATCATGTGGATAATGGGTTATTCATTGCCTTTTGTGTTTTCTCACAAGGAAGAGACACCAGGACAGAGACACTCGACATGTCGAAAGTGATGTAGGGTAGAGATCAAGCAAACTGGTTAGACTCTTGCACCTCTATATTTCCCTATATGGTGCCTTATGAATACTATATGCCTTCTGCCACAATAGCCCTTATACCTTGAATCCTTTCAACAAATCATAAAAGATACAATGATTGAGTCTCTATAACCATAGCAAATTGAATGCAAAGCAAAACCTTTTTTTTTTTTTTCTTTTCATCCAATTTGCCAGGAGTCATCCTATGATCACACACGCAATGGGAATCGCGGTTGTGTCTCTGATTGAGGTTACAGCCACATGGATGAGTGGCAGTAGGGCCAAAACCCGCATGGCCGCATTAACAGTTACTCTACTGCTGCGTTCTGAACACAGCGGCTGCCGGATAAGTGGCTGCCTGACTGAAGCATGAAACGAACACAAGAAAGTAGCTTCTGAAGCCTGCCTACTTTGGCCTCTGGGTCTAGTGAGGGAAGTTCCTTGAGATATTTATTTCCTCGAAGGCACGCTAATAAGTACTTGCAAGTTCCAGACTAAGTCTCCACCTCAGGCACAGTTCTGCCTGATACAAATTTTCAGGCTCTCTTTTTGAGAATTAATAGGTAAGTGAGTCACAGTATTGTCTCGGCTTTCCGATCTGACTGCAGCAAATGCTGCCATGGACCCTTCCTCATTCTCTTCATTGGCTTTGCAATTTTAACTTTGGGAATCATTTTTTTCTTTTTTTCCCCCAAGACTTGTTTTTTTCTTCTCTCATTGGAGTGCAATAATGCTTTATCCCATGAATCCCCCACACAAATATATGAAGAAGAGATAAGATAGGAAAACATTTCCATGTTTGTCTCTGGAGCAAAACTGCATTTAATTTTAATGATTTGACAAAGCCCTGGACAAAATAATTGACTTTAAAGTTTGGACCTTCCTTGTTCATCAGGCTTTTTTTTTTTTCCCCCTCCTATATAACTCTCTAAAGAGAGACTTTGCTTTAAGACCTATTGACCCATGTGAGTAGGATGCCACAAATTAATAAATGAAGAATTCTACCACTCACAAAGCAATGGGATCAGCCAACATCCCACCCAGAATCTCTCCACGTAAACAAATATAATTAAGAACATCATTTGGATAGATGTTTATGCGCTTTTTTTAATAATTAGTTGAAGTTTTATAATTCTGGATAAAAGCTGGAAACCAAACTAATGAATACATTATATTAGAGACAAACCATCATGGACTCATTTATGCAATGAGTTCAAAAACACATAGATTTTTTGTAAACATAACAATTCAGAATGCTTTAATTATTCTGTTAGTATGAGGTAAAATGAAAACATTTTGTGCTATGATTGGGGTAGTTTATGTTGCCAAATACAAAGATGTTTGCTGTTTTGCTTAAACAGATGTTTTTGCATTCTGACTTGGCCCTTCATTACTTGAAAAGTAGTATTTCTTTGTTACTTGAAAACACTTCCATAGGATTTTATTACTCCTTAAATAAGAGCTATAAATTTGGAATAGAAGCTACTTAGAAGAAAATTTTAGTCTTTTAATTATACTATGCATATGAATTTTGTGTAATTCAAGTTTCCATCATTCACAACATTTTAACAATGTGTAATATGCTGCATGCCATCATCTGTGTCATTTTTATCATTTGTAATTGGGAAATATTTACTTAGATTCAGAATGCACTCCAAAATAGAATGAGATCTATCTCTCTGTATGTCACATATCAAAAATCTGTCCAGAAATTTATTTTTTGTGATGAATATGTTCCTTAATGCTGCCTATATATCAGCTGATTATTTTCTGTTTTTCGGATTAAATTCTGTGACTCATTCCTGATTTTTTTTCCATTTTATTTATTTTTTCAGCGTAACAGTATTCATTCTTTTTGCACAACACCCAGTGCTCCATGCAAAACGTGCCCTCCCCATTACCCACCACCTGTTCCCCCAACCTCCCACCCCTGACCCTTCAAAACCCTCAGGTTGTTTTTCAGAGTCCATAGTCTCTTATGGTTCGCCTCCCCTTCCAAATTTTTTTTTTTTTAATAAACATATAATGTATTTTTATCCCCAGGGGTACAGGTCTGTGAATCGCCAGGTTTACACACTTCACAGCACTCACGATAGCACTTACCCTCCCCAATGTCCATAGCCCCCTCCCCCTCTCCCAATCCCACCTCCCCCCAGCAACCCCCAGTTTGTTTTGTGAGATTAAGAGTCATTTATGGTTTTTTTAAAACTTTTATCTTATCTAGATGCGATCAAACATAAACTTCCAGATTCTCATTTTTACAGTTGAAACAATAATAATAATGATAATGATAATGCAAAATAAGATTAGTAATAATGGACAATTATTTAATTTTTAAAATGACGCATCCATATGATTGTCTAATAATTACCTTAATTATGATTCAAATTTAAATAAGACATCAGAGGTCTTCAGCCATACATGGATATCCCTCTACTTCCCCTAAAACCAGTGCCAAACCTTCCCAATTTTCTTTACATTTTAATTCCAACCTCTCTCTGCTCCTCTTCCCGTCTCTTCCCCCTTCAGTTCCCTCTCTTTCTCTCTCCTATGGGCTGTGCTGGGAGCACACTATGGCCCTACCCCAGCCCTAGCTCTAACCTCAACCCTAAGGCTAGCCTTAGCTCCCCTCTGCTGATGACCTGTGTCATGTTACCTGGAGAAATTGTGCCTACTGGACATTAATCCCTTCTACATCTTACCTCATCATCTATATTTATCTCTATGTTCATCTCTACTTTCTTCTTTTATAAAGGAAGGAGGAGATCTGTCTTTCTATACTGGACTCCTATCTAAAGCTTCCTCCTGAACATTATCATTTCATCCCATCTCATCTCCAGGAA
The DNA here is from genome assembly GCF_922984935.1 of Meles meles. Taxonomy (NCBI): domain Eukaryota; kingdom Metazoa; phylum Chordata; class Mammalia; order Carnivora; family Mustelidae; genus Meles; species Meles meles. The sequence continues at coordinate 149,304,667 of NC_060066.1, read as the reverse complement.
AAATCCTTCTCAATTAACTCCTTTTTATCTCTATCTTCACTAAAACTTCCTTACTAATTGCCTTTTCTATCCTAGAAAGCTGATGAGCTGCCTTTCATCCTCACACAACAACACAAGTCCTTCCCTAATACTTTTATACTCCAGTGCTCATCTATTTTACTCTATTTCTCATATCCCTGATTCTTAGACAGTTTCTATTTGCTTTTGCCCTACTATTCCTTCATCTTGCTGTTAGGTCCACATTTTCCACATCAAATATGGTCTTACTGAAGTCACTACTGGAACTGCTAAACATGGGTCCCTTCTCATTTCTAATTTCAACTGAACTCTGCGTATGTGTGAAGTTACAACATCAATTGCCCTAATGATCTCTTCCAACTTAGTTACTGTGGTTCTTCTCATTCTTGGACTACTAAGTACCAGTTTCATTCCTTGACTCTTCTGTCTCATTCTGCTTCTTATTTATTTATTTATTTATTTGTCAGAGAGAGAGAGAGAGAGAGAGCGAGAGTGAGCACAGGCAGACAGAGTGGCAGGCAGAGACAGAGGGAGAAGCAGGCTCCCCGCCGAGCACGGAGCCTGATGTGGGACTCGATCCCAGGACGCTGGGATCATGACCTGAGCCGAAGGCAGCCGCTTAACCAACTGAATCACCCAGGCGTCCCTGTCTCATTCTGCTTCTTAAGTATCTTTGTGTGTTAGAACTCTACATTTTATCCCTTTTTTATGTTATTCCAAAATCAATTTCTTTCATCTTAAGGTTTACATAAACCAACATACTTGTATCATTAACTCCAGCCTTAGTTCCAGACGTGCATATCCACTGGCATCTCTAGTTATTTGCTCTTTAAGAACTTCTTGTTCAGCTGTCCAAACATTGACCTTACCATTCACATTTTTAAATTTTATTTATACCTAATAATCAGGCATTCATGTTTAAAAATGAACTACAGTGATTTAAATCCACCTGTTGGGATTTACTGATTAATGGTTTCTTATAATCAATCTTACTCTTGGTGTTATTTAGCATATTTGTTAATTGATTTTCTAGTGTATTACATATAATTTTGGATGATATTAAAATCAGTTGGTATTGGTGCTGGTACAAAAAGTCCATAAATAATAAGAAAATAAAAATAAATACAAGTGCTTTGTAAACTCTAAGTTACTCTCTCTTTATATGAATGTATTTCTATTTTTTTTAAGATTTTATTTATTTATTTGACAGAGAGAGATCAAAAGTAGGCAGAGAGGCAGGCAGGGGTGGGGAGGGAGAAGAAGGCTCCCTGCTGAGAAGAGCGCCAGTGCGGGTCTCGATCCCAGGACCTGAGATCATGACCTGAACCGAAGGCAGAGGTTTAACCCACTGAGCCACTCCAGCATCCTGTATTTCTATTTCTTGAGAAAATCCAATTATAGTTTGAGATGCACTAACTTATTGTACTATATGTACATGTTATTTTATGCATTTCTAAATGATTAGATTGATAACTGAAAATAAAGGGTAAGCAGTTTATAATGTCTACTCAGTCAACACTTAAATTCATACTGGAGTTCACTGAGGAAATAACTGAAAACAATCTAGCAAATAAACAGAATAACACCGTCCAAGCTAAAACTTGTTTCTTTCATTGAGATATTTTGGTTATATTTTATTTGAGAAGGAAATATTTCAGGTTTTCTACCTTCTTATGTAGGGGGGGAAATCTACTATGGCTTTCTTCTCTGGGTGTCTCCTTTACCTTCACGGAGTACACTTCACTTCTGGTCACCAAATGTGTTAAAAGTTGTTATTGTTCCCCCATCCGACCCCACCCAGCCCAACCAAGCAATTCTCTGCCACACCAGCTGGGTGTCCTATACTTTAACTCGTTTTTGACACTACCTATGGGGAGATATCATCAGATCCCACAGATTAAGGTCTCAGTCCCACAAGATGCCCTTTATCTATCCCTCATGTCACTTACCAGTTATAAGTTCAGTTTCTTCTGACCAACCAGCTATAGATTGGAGGTTACAATGACCCCCAATTTGAGGGAGAAGCTCACAAAACTCAGAAAAAAACACTTACTTATGTTTACCAGTTTATTAAAGGATATGATAAATGATGAAGATGAACAGCCAGATGAAAGAGATCCATAGGGCAAGATATGTGGACAAATGCATGGAACTTCCATGCCCTCTCCAGGCACCCCACTTTCCTAGCACATCCGTGTGTTCACCAGCCCAGAAGCTCTCTGAACTGTGAACTTATGGAGTTTTATGGTTTCATGTAGGTTCATTAACCTTATTTTTAGCCCTCTTCTCCTCTCAAGAGAATGGGAGGCTGAAAATGCCAAGCTTCTAATCATGACTTGGTCTTTCCAGTGACCAGTTATCACGCAGGAGCCTACTCAGAGTCACCTCATTAGAACAAGACACTCTTATCACCCAATTACAAGTTTCAGGGACACTGTGTCAGGAACTGGGGTGAAAGACCAATGTGAAAGAGATATTGCAAATGTTCTTATCATTTAGGAAATTCCAAGGGTTTTAGGAGCTCTATACCACAAATGGAGACAAAGATAAAGTATGTATTTCCTATTATATGTACGCAGTCTTTCTCATTTCTCAGTCTATTCTTACTATAAATAACAATATCACACTATCATAATGACAAACATCATAAATCTGTTTCCCAGGAAAAGTGGAGAGGACCAACAACCAAAACAAACACCAAACAACTCAATAACACACAATGAGTACTTATGGCTCATGTGTGTAGAATTAGCAGGGTGTCAAATAGGGAGCTCTATAGATCTGGACTCAGCTTGCTCACATATCTGAAAGCTGGCTGGCTATTGCTAATTTAATTAAATATGGAGGCCATTAGTCTGAAGTGGCTATAATGCTGTGACTGCCTACCTAAGCAAACCAAAATATAAGCCTATAAATGCCTCAAGGTTAAGAAATCAAAACCAAAGGACAACTGATCACAAACAGCTAACTGGGCTTTAAATTATAACCGATCAATAATTTCTTTACTTGGCTTCTGCATTTTCTCTATCACAATTTCTCCTGAAGCTCCTGTCCTTGGAGCACTCCTACCACACTGGTTTGGTGCTATCTGCTTCAAATTGATAGATACTTATAGAAATTCTTAATTTTTATTATGCTTCAGTTTATCTTGTAACACTATAAGCTCAGCTACAATGACAGCAACTGAAGCAATGGGGGCAATTTGGCTCTGTTTTATGTGTCTTTTCTCCTCCATCAAGCCAGCCCAGGTATATCCATATGGTAAAGGCAAGGCATAAGAAAGTAAAAACAAGACTTCTTAAGTCTCTTACAGAATCACACTTGCCAGCATCTGAATGGCCAAAGTCGGTCACACACCCAAAGCCGGAAGGAAAGGTATTATAAAGTCACATGGGAAAGACAGGTGTACAGGAAAAAGAGACTGTTCAAAGCCATTAAAAACCATTTTTGCAATCTACCACAACTGTTTAATTTTCTCTTCAGAGCTTTCAAGAGTTTTTTCAGTTTTGGTTTTCTTTATGTAAAATTAAGTTCCGGTCATTTTAGTAAGTGTTTTTATATACATTAGCTCACTTAAATTTTACAGCAACTCTATGAAGTCAATGTTATTATTCCTATTAATAATCCTTAATAGCTCTTATTTTACAAATATGAAGCTAAGGGCTAAAGGAGATAATTAGCCCAAGGTCACAGTGATTGCAAATAGAAAACCTAGGTTGTGAACCCAGATGGTTTGACTCCAAAGACTTCTTTACCACCATGTTGTAGCATCACAAATGCTCAAATTAAAAAATAAAATAAAATAAAAAATCATGTGATGATGCTATCTTCTGCTTAATAATTAGACTGTAATTTTTATTACATATAAAGAAAAAATATAAAAACATTAATATACTTTTATAGTTAGATGTTACATCTCTTAATTCTTTTTTATTAGTGAAATAATTAGAATCAGTTTTTTCACATTTGTAAGTGTATCATACTTTTGGTTTTGGTTTAGTTCAGTTCTGTCAATAAGGAAGTCCATAGCAATACTTGAGATTTGTAAATGAACCTCAATTATAAATGTTGTATTATAACGTAAGGTCTGGTGTTAAACTCACCTAACAAACAGGAACTGCCACAGGCTTCAACTGCTAGTATAAAGTACAAAGTAAAAAAAAAAAAAAAAAAAAAAAAGTAAATTCATTAAATCCTTACCACAGGCTTCTCATGCTTTAAAGTTAAAAATTGACTTAAACCTGCATGCTTCAAGCATTTTATAATTTTGGCTTCTAATCAGTTAGGAGATAGGAAAAGTAATCACCAAAACAGAGTAGTTTACCATACTGCAACTGGGATAGCAGAGAAATTTGATTTCATGATAACACCAAAACAAAGGAATGTCTAACAAATACAGCAAAACATTATTTTTACCCGAAAGCTTGTGCTATGCAAAATTGTAATTAAAAAATTTAAACTCATGAACTCATATGCATTATATAATGAGTTTACATGTTGAAAATTAGATTTTGTTCCTCAAAAACAACCAAAAATAAAACAAAAACCTTTCAATCACATTACTACATTACATCTTTTTCTCTAAAAATGTTTCTAAAAGTAACAAACATGTAATTGACCAATTCGAAGTACTTTCTAAAAACTAAAGAATAACAGACACAATTAATTAAGAGTTTGAAAACAGGACTAGAAAATAGCCTTTGTCATGTTGAAATAGAGCAATTGTTAGAATTTACACTGGTCATAAACTGGAAAAGGATACTAGTGTAAGAGAATACTGTGGCCAGTGCTTCATCTCAGACATTTGAAAAGTACAGAAGAAATAGTAATTTTAGGAAGCATACAATTGAATGTCTGTTGCTAAGTGCTATTGATACACTGTGGGGGGAGGAGAACAATGCAGGGCTGAGAATGATCAATAATCTATTTAAGTCATGTGTGAAAGCCAGAAGTTTTTCTTAGCAGCATACTGAGACTCTCACCTTCTAAAGCTGGAGGACGGAACTTACTGAGAAGGCCATTACTCTATTTTTTTTTTAATCACCATAAATTAGTTTTGCTAATTCTTAAATTTCATACAAATAGAATCATAAAGTGCTTGGCTCTTTTTTCTCTGGTTTCTTTACTCATCATAGCTCTGTGAGATATGTCCATGTTGCTGAGTTTAGAAGTAGTTTATTCTTTCAATTGCTGTGTTATATTGAAGGGTAGAGAAAATATGTTAGTCTTTCTATAGAGTAGGAGTTTTCTGAATAAATTTTACAGGAAACTTGTATTCCTGAGTGGGAGAAAGTCCTGGGAATTAAATTTGCAATTATATATATAGAGAGAAAGAAAATTCCAGAGAGATTTACCTAACTTCAGAGGTGTGTATTTACTGAAGAGAAAAAGAGGTCCAAGACTTTGGAGATATCTCTAGGTTGTTAAATCTGAAGACTTTAGGGACTCTCTGGATGTTGGAGAGATTTTATTTATATTCTAAGTGGTTGTAGTGAGAACTGAGAATCTTTTCTCTCTCTTCTGTATAGAGCAAAGGTTTTGCTCCATCCTTTTGGAGAAGAGAGGTAGTTATTTCCCATTTTCTCCTGTATATAAGCAGAGAAAATCCATTTTTCTCCATTTCTTGCTTATAATATAGACTTCAAAGTTTTTTTGTATATGACATTTGACCTGGCTTTCATTATACTACCCAGGAGTAAGAAGGAGGATATGAGGAACCACAGAGCTATTATTTGCTCTTTAAGTAAATAATGATATTTTATGTGTAGTTCAGATAATCTCTGTGGGAATTCAGGATAAAATTAGTAAATATGAATATTAAAAACTCAACACTAATATTCCATTGTATAATAGAATATATTTATACATTACTTTGCTATGTAGCTTGCTAATATGCAACTATTGGAAACCATAAGAAACTATAAGAAAGCTGCTATGAACATTCTATATATGTACATACAATTTAGGGATCATATGCCCTCATTTTTGGAGGGATGTTATAATTAGGAGTGAAACTGTTGGGTTATAGGAAAGTTATATGTTAGCTTTTGAAGGTATTGCCAAATGCCTTTCCAAAGTGCTTTTACCAAGATGCAATTCCACAAAATATGCCAAGTATTCTACTTGCTCCATATCATTAACAAAACTTATTCTACTTCTGATAGATTCTTGTTGGTCAATGCTATAAAGATACTACTGAATTACTTCCTGCCTTTCACATATTTGTTCAGAAGTTAGCCAATACCTTACTATTGTTTCTTTGGAGGAACCTATGTTCCCAAAAAAAGAAGTTCTTACTTCTCTGGCTACTTTTAAGATTATAACTTTATCTTTATTTTTCAACATTTTAATGTATTCTTAAATGTTTGTTTTGGTTTCTTTATTTTTTTATTTTCTTTTAAAGACTTTATTTATTTATTAGAAAGATAGAAAGAGAGCACAAGTAGGCAGAGCAGCAGGCAGAAGGAGAGGGAGAAGCAGCCTCTCCACTGATGAGGGAGCCCAGTGGGGGCTCAATACTTGGGATCATGACTTAAGCTGAAGGCAGCCACTTAACCAACTGAGCCACCCAGGTACCCTGTTTTGGTTTCTTTAATTAACCTTAAAAATTAATCTTCTTGGAGACTTTCTGATCTATTTAAATCTGGGTTTTGATGTCTAATTATTTTAATAGTTTTGGAAATTTCTAAGATATTAACGTTTTAAAGATTTATTTATTTATTTATTTGACAGAGATCACAAGTAGATAGAGAGGCAGGCAGAGAGAGAGAGAGAGGGAAGCAGGCTCCCTGCCGAGCAGAGAGCCCGATGCGGGACTCGATCCCAGGACCCTGAGATCATGACCTGAGCCGAAGGCAGCGGCTTTAATCCACTGAGCCACCCAGGCACCCCCTCTAGGATATTAACGTTTTAAATATTACATTTGTTTCAACCCATCTCTCCTTCCCTTCTGAGATCTTTATTTCAGATCATAGTAAATTCCAAAAATAAAAAAGGCCTCATTTTGTTTTTTTCTTATCCATGTAGGCATATCCTCCTTCAAAGAGAATTTATCGCTTTTCCAATCAAGAGGTTGAGCCTATTTCTCTATTCCTTAAACCTTGTCTTGGATATTTGAGTGGTTTTGGACACTAGGCAATTGTGGTAGAAATAAATGCTTAAGAAGGAGTTGAGCATTGGAGTTTGTTCTCTCTCATATTTTTAGAACCCTGAAACCATCATATGAATTAACCAGAGTTAACCTCCTACAGAATGAAAACCAAGGAAGAGGAGGAATGAGATGCCCTCGTCAATAATCAGCCATCCAACACCCTAAGGCCAGACAAATAACAGACATGAAAACTGTGCTAGGTTATCTACCTACTTGCTGACCCACCAGGTAGCTCCAGATGCAGGAACTTTTAGCTTAGGACAGGTCAATTAAGGTTTCCAGACCCAAGGAACCATTCAGTCAACCTACAGAATTATGGAAAGTTAGCTTACAAAATTGTGAAGAAATATTAAATGGTCACTGTTTTAAGACACTGCATTTTGGGGGTGCCTGGGTGGCTCAGTGGGTTAAGCCTCTGCCTTCAGCTCAGGTCATGATCCCAGGGTCCTGGGATCGAGCCCCGCATCGGGCTCTCTGCTCAGCAGGGAAACTGCTTCCTCCCCCCTCTCTCTCTCTGCCTGCCTCTCTGCCTACTTGTGATCTCTGTCTGTCAAATAAATAAATAAGATCTTAAAAAAAAAAAGACACTGCATTTTGTTGTAATAAGTTATCTAGGAAAACAAGTTATTCTTTGACTCATACATTTTTATATCCTATGTCTTTCTTTCCATTTTTTCCCTTTTCCAACCTGAAATTCACTTGATTTTTTTTAAGATTTTTATTTATTTGAGAGAGAGAGAGACAGAGAAAGCAAGAGAGAGAGAGAAAAGCACGTTCCCCACTGAGCAGAAAGCCGGATGCAGGGTTCGATCCCAGGGCCTTAAGGCAGATGCTTCATAGACTGAGCCACCCAGGCTCTGTTTCTCTCTTAATGATTAGTTGCATTTTCTTGAGTTTTTGCGTATGTATTTTTTTTTAATTTTAAGTCACGCTTTACCATAAAAGCCCTGCATAAGTCCACATAATATTTTCCACCCATAAAGAATTTCCCATTTCCTCTCTTAGTAAAATAGTATGGCGGGATGATCATCTCTGTCAAGTCAGGAAGTGGTTTGGTTCAGGACTAAGTTCCACTGTTAAATATTTAGGAAAAGTATGTATTTTTTAAATTTTAATGAAAATGTAGTAAGAATTCCGACCTTTAGCTTTCCACTTCATTTGCCTCCCAGCTAATGAAGGTCAAAAAATAACAAATGCCATAAAGGGAGACCAACTGCATGTTTCATGCAGGCACTTCCTCATCTACCCCATCAGTGTGACTTTGGCTGCTGGACTAGCTCCTGTCCTACTACCCCAAATTCAAAATAGTTTTCTAAGGAAAACCAGTCTTCGTTAGGGAACCCCTTCATTTCTAATCCATGTACTGGTTATGTGAGACAACCAAAAGTGATCATTGTTTTAATGGATATATAATGTTTTTTTTGTTGTTGTTTTTTTTTAAAGACTTTATTTATTTATTTGACAGACAGAGATCACAGGTAGGCAGCGAGGCAGCCAGAGAGAGAGAGGAGAGGAAGCAGGCTCCCTGCTGAGCAGAGAGCCCGATGCGGGGCTCGATCCCAGGACCCTGGGACCATGACCTGGGCCGAAGGCAGAGGCTTTAACCCATTGAGTCACCCAGGTGCCCCTGGATATATAATGTTTTGAAGAAGAAATTCTTTTCCTGACTGCCAGGGTTAAATGTTCTATTGAATAGAAATTAACCTGGTTTCCCTTTTGGCATATCTAGCATTTCCCTATTGGGAAATGTATACGTGAGACAGACTGATAAATAGGTGGATAGGTATGTAAGTAGGTAGATACAGTGTTTTTCTTTATCTTTAGTTATCTTATTTTTCCTCTTCCTGTCCTTTAAATATATTTGATCTTAGAATTTCTCTAGTCTCCTCATTATTTCTTTTCTATTCCTATTGAATTGTCTGTGTGTTATTCCTCAGAGAGCTTACATACTGGCCCAGTTTCAGCAATCATCTTCACATATAACTCTTAAAAGTTTTTACTTCTAATTTATTCTCACTTCTCAGTTCCACTCTTGGTGACAAAACTTGTTTATTAAATGCTCCACCTGACTGTTTTGCTGGTTTCTGAAATTTGTGCTACCAGAGAATACTATATACTTGTTAAAGACTCACTGGATATACTTTGGTAAACTTTATGTTGCTTATTCTAAAATTTCTGAGAAGAATAAACTTAGAGGTAGCAATCTGGTTCTAAGTTCACTGAAGAGAACAGTAAGCAAATCATCATAAAACTCAATGTTTTTATTGAGCATCTCATTCATTCACTGAAAAATATTTATTAGCATCTATTATAAATATCATTCTAAGCAATGGTGATACATCAGTGAACAAAAGAGACAATAATCCTTTTCTTGTGAAATTTACATTGAATCCAGGGAGACAATAAGCAACAGGCATAATAAATAGTTAACAAATATGCAACATAAACATACTATATAATGTTAGAGCATGATACATGCTATAAGATAAATAAGGAGACTAAGGGCGGCGGGAAGTACAACACTGCTTGGAATGAGTCTTAGACTTAAATTTGAGTAAAGATTTAAAGTAGATAAATGAGGAGTATATCAGATAGGTTTCCACCACAGAAATAGAACCAGTGGAATATATACAGTCTCCTCAAGAAAGAGACGACGAAACAGAGACAAAAGGATAGGTGTGTATGTGTGTTTGATCCTCCTTGTTCATGGATTTATGTGTGTGTATGTATGGGATGGTATATTTAAATGTATATATTATTCACATATGTATATGTGTAGTATATTCAATGTGTATGTGTGTTAGGTGTGTATAATTCTCATTATTTAAGGATTCCATAATTACAAATTTATCTACACACTAACATTTATTTGTAACCCACAAATCAATGCAAACCATAATCATGGCACTTTTGTGGTCTATTCATGAACACGCACAGAGCAGCAAAAACTTTGAGTCACCCAACACACATGTTTCTAGCGGGAGGCAAAGAAGGTAATACTATGCCTTCCTGCTTTAACTCTTATCCTGTGACAAGTCTACTTTTTGTGATCTATTCGGCATTTTTTTCTTTTTTCTTTAGGGAAATCTCAGTTCCACTCTTAAGACCTTTCAATTGATTGCATCAGGCACACTCAGATTACCAAAGATAATCTCCTTTACTTAACTTCACTGGCATTAAGATGTTAAATGCATCTAAAAAGACCATCCCAGAAACACTTAGATTAGCGTTTGATTGAATAACTATCCTAGCCAAGTTAGCAAATAAAGCTGACCACCACAACAAGCAAACCTGGACACATCTGATTTATATTTAACAGGATTAAATTTGAATGTGTTATTGACAGTAGATTGAAGGACAGCAAGGGTAGAAACAAGGAATACAATCAAAGAAGAGACTGATCAGGGTGGTAGCAGTGATGGTGACAAGAAATGATCAGATTCTGGATATATTTTGTACTTAGCAACAACAGGATCTGGGGGAAAGTGAGCGAAAGAAAGTAGTCAAAAATGACTCCGTGAGTTTTCACGTAACTACAAGAATGGAGTTGCCTTTAACTAAAACAGGGAAGGCTCTGAGTAAAGATGATTTGGATTAGAGAATAAACTAGAGGTGCTTCTTTGAAATGTTTTAGATCACTAAATGGAGACACTGAGAAGGCAGTTGGAAAGGTGAGTCTAGAACTAAGGATCCTTAATTTGGTATAAATTCTATAGTCTTCAGTGTATATTTGGTGTTTTCATCCATGATACTGGATCACATAACAAAGAGGAACTAGGCAAAAAGAGAAGCCAACAACAGACTAAACCCTAGAATATCTCAATGTTAAGCGTTTGGAGAGAATTGCAATCATCATCATCATCATGAGAAAGGCTGGGCATTGATGTTGGATAAAAAACAAGAATGTGGGATTATTTGATGATGATGATAATAACGATGACGAAAGTTTCTAGGAAGAGAGAATGATCAAGTCTTAAATTGCAGCTCATAGTGAATTTTGCACAAGTAATTGCTTACTAGATTTAACAAAGTGGATGTTATTGGTAACCTAGTGAAAAGATGGACTAAAATCTGATTGGAGTGACTGTGAGGGATAATGGGGAAGAGCAGAAATATACAAGGAATGAAAATAACCCCACTAGTTTCACTGTAACATGAAGATAGTACATTTATTTGAAATCTAAAGAGAAGGTTTGATTATTGGTTGAAGGATAAAGCTCCTTCCCAGTCAGATTCTAGTCAACCTTTACCAGATGTTGGCCTTTAAATATGCTCTGTACTTCAGCATGAATTTTTACTAACTATTCTCTCATAAATGTCGTCATTTAATTATTTTCTTTTTCCTTCTCTAAATTTCCTATTATTCTAAATGTATACTTCTCTTTACATTCAGTCATGTTTTCATCTATATGGTAACCTTTTGTTACTTTTATCACTGATTGAAAGCTACTTGAAGATAGGAAAATTTTCTCCCTCATCAATGTATTCTTTCTAGCCCACCAACATGATGTCTTACATATAGTTTGCAAGATGAATGAATAAAAGTGATAGTTACTATTTATTGAATGAATAATCATTCCTGAAATAAAAGGCAGTAAAAAATTGACAAACTTTAGAATGCATTTTAACTTTTTAATGCATTTTAACCTTTATAAGAATAACAAAACATGGAGTTTATAAAACCAACAGCCACCGTTTTTGAGATTTTCATTGTTCAATTAATTTGCTATATTTCACTTTCTATGCATACATTCAATTCATTTTTTGCCTATTTGCATTTATACAGTCATATTTAACTCAGACCCCCATTCAATTTGTCATTACAAGAAGTGGCTTTATGGCATAATGAACAACCTCATTTACTGAAATTTTTAAAATAAGTTAACACTATTAAACTAAATTTCACTGGTATGATTCATTAATAACCATGTTTCTTTTAATATTTTATTACGGCATCCTTACAGATAGTATAAATTGAATTCCAACAATTACAGTAATTCTTTTCTCACATTACATAAAATGTATAACAATATGAAAAAAGCATGAAAGATCTGAAAACTCCAGACAGGGCAATATAGGTAATTTTGTTTGTTTAAAGCAAACAAACAAACAAACATAAAATTAGTACAGTGGGACATTGTCAAAGTAAGTTTCATAATACATTATTATGTGAATCTTCTGGTTTCTAGCAATAGGAAACAACTCACTATGGCTAGCCTAAGCTTAAAGGGGCATTTTTTAGAAGGAAACAGAGAAGCTAGAACTCAAAAGACAGAAAGGAAGTATGACTTTTATCATATGTTGGCAGACTTCTCACTAGAACTCAGTCAAATATGACTTACCTCTAGCAATGTTCAAAATTTCAAATTTTGATGAGCAAACATCTCATTAGCTTCGCTTGCATGAATTAACTCTAGCCAGATAGCAAATTCTGACTACAAGAACTTAGTTTTATGTGTCAGGAGTTCCCAGAAAAGCAGAAATCAATGTTATCTAGGGAAGTCACTCTGAGATACATTTAAAGATGTCTTTTAGAGATATTTTATTACAAAAATGGACTTATTTTATGTTGACTGATTGTATTTTCCTATTGATATTTTTAATAGATTCTTTTAATTTATCCATTTTTCCTATTCATTCAATTATATACACCAAACAACTTGCACCAATTTGACTAGACACTTAAGGATAGAGATCAGTGACAATGTCATATTTTCTAGGGGCTTTTAGTTGCATACAGTGTGTGAAAATATGTACACAAATAATTATGAAATAGTATGTTAAAATTTGTGAAAATTGCTGGACAAACACAGAGGAGGGAGTAAATATATTTGAGGGGTACTTTTCAATGTCTAAAAACATAAAATCTCTAGTTTGTCAAATGCTGGACTTTGAGTAGCCTTAAGACACTAATCATTTCAATCATTATCAGATATTTTCTAAAACTTGGAAGAGTGATCTGAAGTGAAAAGTTTGAAATCCCATTACCATTCCTTAAGCTTCTCAGTGTCTGAAAAAAAATTTTTTTGATGGCATTCTTCAGTTCTACAAAATGATAAATAGCAGAATATTATTGGAGTTTAAATATTTCTGAAAGAGCAATTCTTCACTCCCTGCTGTTTACAAGTAAAGCACTGTCTACAAATAATACATTACATTAACTGTCCTCTTTATCATAAAGCCATGTTGAATACTTGTAACATTTATAAAAAGACACCAACTGATTGCAAGATGAGCATTACCCTTGAGCAAATTATGAACACATTTATTTCAGTCTTATGCATTTGAAACTAATTTTCTGGTAATATCAAAAGTGTTCATAGAATTAATTTCCTGTCAGTTCAGCAGTATTCAAGTGAATATTTTATGATTTTGCATTAGCTGTATTTGTCTAGAGTTGTGACATGATCGACTCATTCTCTGAGGGAAACACATTAATAATTAAACTCTGTCCAATGTGGAGTGCTAAAGATGACAGCGTAATTGTACATTTCCAGAGACCGTTTCACAAGGCAGAGGAGAATTGCCCTGCCACCATTTAAATGTCAATTTAGAATTTCTTTCTAAACTAAAACAGAGCTTCAATGAAAAAGAGGAGGGGGGAGTTGATGTCAAATTTGGAAACTATTCTCTTTACTTTCTCTTTATTTTAAAATGTGAGCTAAATGCAAATAGCCTTCTTCATTCTTTCCTTCTCTTGCTGAATAAACTGTCAGTTAGAAGTTCTTTCTTTTGGTTATATAACATCATCAATGGTCTTTGAACCAGGACTGTTTAAGTGATAAATACTACTTGCATAGATTATCTCTGTAGGAAATAGTGCAGCTGACACGAGAAACTTTGATTGGTTTCAGCTCTTATATTTGAGTCTTTTTAAACTTAGATAACTTCAGCAATAATTTAAGATTTAATCTACTTCCCAGTCAAATAGTTGTGGATGGATCAGTATATGCATCCTTATTTATGTTTCCTATTCTGATTCTTAAAATAATGTTATTGGATTTTTAGAAGTGAGATTTTAAAAATTTCCAAGGCATATATATTATACACATTAAAACTCACATCTGTGTTTCCTACCTAGACAAACTGTGGTTCAAAATTGTTATTGGAGAAAACTGAAAAATTGAATTCAAGGGAAACCATGACTAGAGGCATGGAAATGCTCCCAGGATAATTTGAGTTGAAGTCGGCTATTGAACAGGGAGCCTAGCAGCTAACCCCTCAATGAACTGCAGTTTATTTCAGACATAGACATTCCTTAGCAATATCAGATATTTTCTCATTATCTAGTATTGACTGATTACAAGTCTTTGAAAAATCCCACTTTCTGGAATTTTTCCTAAAGAAATAATAGCAGGTGATTTAACCATAATGCAGCTCCTGGCAGCACTGTTTATAAAGGGGGGGGGGGAGAAAAATTAATTTAGCTTAATGACTAAAAATAGAAGATTCACTAAATAAATTATGATGTATTTATATCATTAAATATTCTAATGCTGCAAATAAAAACCTTCAGTGACTAGAAAACTGTTTATTCATCTATTATTTATTTATTTATTTATTCATTAATCCCACAAATATTCATTAAATGCTAATTAACTGCCAGACAGTGTTCTTGATATTGGAGGTAGGACAATGAAGAGAGCAATCTCTCTCGTTGCATGGAGCTAGCCTTCGGGAAGTCAAAGTCCTTCAATAACCACAAGAGGGTATAAAGTGCCGCATGTACTGAAAGTCATGAATAAGTAAGTTACGGAATACATTGGAGGAAAAGGTTGGTTATTCAGCTGGGTGTTCAATGATGACCTCCGAGAGTTGAAAATAATAGGTTAGACCTGAAAATATTTGTAGGTAGAGGATCCTAGGATGAATGGTTAGTAAATATGTTAGGTGGACACTGGCTTGGTGTGGTTGAGAAGCGCAAGGGAGCCAGTGTGAGTGCGTAAGGGAGAAGGCAGCAATCAAAGAAGAGTCACTGAGCAACCACCAGCATTAAATGATTCTGAGTCATATGGAAAGTCACTGGAGAGTTCTAGGCAGAGAGCTAGAATGATCTGACTTTGGAAAATAATTATTCTGTGATATATTAAGTGAAAAATATTAAAAAAGAAATATACACAATATATAATGTATACTGAGGTATGTGTTGATTTTTATTTTGTTGTATCTATTTTCTTCTGTGAATCCTAAGCTCCAAGGGGGCAGAAACACAGGCTTATTTTCTTACTGTTATGTAACCAGCACTTAGTTATTGCCTAGCTTATAGTAAGCATGTAGTAAAATTTGCTGGATGAATCAATGAATGAGTGGGGAAATGGACAAATACTTTAGGAAATGGACAAATGTTTAAAAATATTTAAGAGGTTACATGTAAATAAAATCACTTATTTTTCTTTTATCATCTGGCTCTAATTTGCTGTCACATAACTAGATCCTCTTGCCCTATTAGACTAGTCAGTATTAGAGATCTACAATCACAGTTCCTGAGGAGTATCTAGGAAATGTACTTATTATTAATTTCTTTCTAATACTAAAAAAAGAAAAATAAAGAAGTTAGTCATTGAGGTCCATAGTAGAGTATGTGGAACACACACACACACACACACACACACATATTATATCATTCCCCTGTTGACAAAATAGAAATAAATAATACAAATATAATATGTTTTTAAAGAGAGCCTAGGCAATTTAATATGCTCGAAATTCTAAGTTCACTTTAGCAAAGAAATATTAGAAAACCATTTCCCCAAATACACTTATTTAGAGACTGGACTGATACTTCTTTCCAGTAAACAGAAAAAGAGGTTTGCAAAAGAGATAAACCAAGTAAACCAAAAAACCCAAGGGAATCATCTATGTATTTCTTTTTAAAGAAACCAGTTTCTACTACTGTAAAACCACAACTAATGAAACCTCAATATCTCAGAATATGCAAGTATTAGGAATTGCAATTGTTATTTTTATTTTGCTTTTTCAGCACCAACTTCTAGAAGAAAGAAGCAAATGACAAAAATACCTCTGGGCAATTTTTAGAATTTATTCAGAAAAACATCTTCCAGACCATATTATGCTGTCAAAATACATTCTTACTTTTCTCCACTTTCTACATCTCCATTTACACAACTGTGCAGTGATCACCAGTATTTTGAAAAATCTAGAAGTCCTAGAATTTATTATGATCATTGGACTGGACTCTCTTAGGAGGAAATATGAAATGCTGAATTATAGAGTTTTCCTCTCAGTATTTGGAAATTAAACTACATTTTCCAAAAGATTTGATTGTTAGCATATACTCAATTTTGAAATTTCCTATTAAATTTTTTATAGTTTATGAGATTCCCTTTTGATATGAGAAATACTCAATGATCACAAAATGAATTGCCATACTTGGAAGACTTATCATCTGATTATTTAATTAAAAGATTTGTCTGAAAAATAGCTTACAAGGCAAGCATAAGTTAACAATCATCAGAAGATTCATATAGAAAACAATCTATAACAATAGAACACTAAATATTTGATAATTCAGAAGACCCCTAGGAATTAGAAGTTTCATTTTGAAAATGTATTATGATAGAACCATATTTAAGGAGGCTCTAACAAATGCAAATAGAGAACAGACCAAATGCATTTACTGGAATTTCTAATAGATGTTTTATTAACCTATTATCAGCTAGCTTGCATGTGTTTGACATCATTGTAAAACTAGGACTTCCTTGAGTAGAAAAATATACTGTATATATCAACCCAAGTTCAAATTAATGAAATTTTGCTGTATGACCTCTATATCAGGTTTAGTCTGCATAAGATCATAGCTCTGAAAGTTTCTTTCCTGACAGTTATAGAAAAATATTCAGTAGATTTCCTTGACTTTTGAATCCCTCAGGAGCTACTTTTCTTACATTAAAATTATCTTTGTAGGTCATGAAAGTGTGTAATTTTCTACTGTAACACTAGAAGCGCATCATTAAAATGTTGTCACCTTTCTTTCAGGAACAGACTGAGAATGCTCTGGGGCTAAAGAACTGCCATAGCTATCGTGAGGGGTCAAATGCTGGTCAATTTAGAAAACTACTATCAGTTTCTCAATCTTTTTTATTTCCTGTGTTTTACTTGACTTTCCTTCATTTCAAGGATATTCTGGAGACTTTCTTTGTACTCCCACCACATCTGGGCAGATAACTCAGATAACTATATATACACATATATACATCCATACCTATATTTTTTTAGTTAAAAAAAGGAACATGTCAACATGTCTTGAAAAATCTGAGAAACATTGTTAAAAATAAAATATCTTTCTCTACTCCCTATGCCCAAACCCCTGGTGAACTCCCCAGAGCTAAACAATGCTACTGGGCTTTTATATATCTTTATAGAAATTTTCCTATGTGACCGTATCTGTATATATATCTGTATACATCTATGAGTCTCCTTTATGTATATTTACAGGAGTGTTATATACACTGTTCTGTGCCTTCTTTTTTTCACCTACCAAATACAGCTTGGTTATCTTTTCACATCAGTGCTTATCAGTTAACCTTATTATTTTTCAACTAATGCCATGCTATGCCACTGTATGGCTATCCTGTATTTAACCATTCATTTGCAGATGGGATCTTAGAATGTTTTCAATCATTGTTATTGAAAACATTATTGTAACAAATATTATCTAAAATATGTGTATATGAGTGACATTAAGTCTTCCCATCCAAGAACAAAAGGTTTTTCCATGTATTCAAGCTTGCCTCCCCTCCCTCCACAGTGTTTCTCAGGAGACAGTTGAAGGTTCTTCATGGAGGTCTCCATATATGGTGTGTTTTGTGCTCAGACTATATAAAAGATGATCTCTTTTACATATATGAGCTCTGAAGTTTGACCACTTTGGTTTGTATCCAGCTTTCCCAGTTACTGGGTCATCAGTCTTGGAAAGGTTATTTGACATCTCTGTGCCATGCCTTCATTATCTGTCGAATAGGGACAATCATAGCACCCACTTCGTGGGCTAGTATATATGCAAAGGAGTGCCAGGCACAAGAATAAGCACTTAGTAAAATTAGTTATCAGCATTGTAATCATTCCTACGATTATTACTTTATGTGTGCTTACACAATGTTAAAGAATTCTTATCCACTTTTACTTCATTTAGAGGTCTTAAGAAAGAATATAAATATATTAAAATTTTATAAAATGTATTTTCAACAACTATTTAAATAAACTTACTGTTGTTTTATTTCCCAACTTAGGGATGTATAGATTCATAATTGTATTTGTCTGCAGTTATTCTTTTTCTTTCTTGTTTAAACTACCTTTCTTAGGGCATCTTGGTGGCTCAGTCAGGTAAGCGTCTGCCTTCAGCTCAGGTCATGATCTCAGGGTCCTGGGATTAAGCCCCCCATCAGGCTCCCTGGATTTTGGTGGCAAGGAGCCTGCTTCTCCTTCTCCCTCTGCCTGCCACTCCCCCTTCTTGTGCCACATTCTCTTTGTCAAATGAATTAATAAAATCTTTAAAACATAAATAAAAAATAAATAATCTACCTTTCTCAGATGTTCATATTAATGTCATATTTGTGTGTGTGTGGAACTAAAAAGGATTGGTATTTTTTCCTTATCTGTGATACAGAAAACATTGAAAAGCTTTAGGGAAGCTTGATTATGAGCATTTAACATTCCCTCTGCATCCTTTTGGGAATATTTTGTGGCTGGCATCTCTGATAATTTCTGCATTTTATTTTTATATTACCTGGGTCAGGATAAATGTTCTAGTGCTTTGGTGAACAATTTTGGTAATGTACATTTTTTTTACACAGGTATTCATTTCTTATAGTTTATGAAGTGAATTTCATTTACTTAGGGTTATTCTTTTAATTTTATCTTTCTTTTTCTCCACTTCTTTAGTAATTTTCTATATTTATGTTTCTTATCTGCTTGTTTAAGAACATCTTCCCAACAGATTTACTGAGTTCTCTGCAGTTAGTGTTTTCCTCTTTGGGGGTAGTAGATGTAGGCATGGCCCTCAGTGAACTCTCTGCCCATCCCCCTAACTAGAAAATATTTTTGTGTTAATTTACAACTTTGTGACTCACCTATGACTCGCCAAAGACCCTAGTGATTCAGACAAGGGATTAGGCTGACCCCCTTTATGTCTCTAATTCCAGAAAACAGCACCTGTTTCAGATTTGTAGAGGTCTATGTCTGCTAAAAGAGAGTGTTCTGGGGCACCTGGGTGGCTCAGTGGGTTAAGCCTCTGCCTTCAGCTCAGGTCATGATCTCAGGGTCCTGGGATCGAGCCCCACATCAGACTCTCTGCTCAGTGGGGAGCCTGCTTCCTCCTCTCTCTGCCTGCCTCTCTGCTTACTCGTGATCTCTCTCTGTCAAATAAATAAATAAATAAATCTTAAAAAAAAAAAAAGAGAGTGTTCTTGGTCTGGTCTAACTTTTACAGTACTTGACCGCTTTTTCTTACAGGTAGAGGTTTAGGGTTTGACTAGCTCCAGCTTTCCTTGGTGATGCTGATTTTTTTTCTTGTTTTTTGTTAATTTAATATCAATATTTTTATTTGACTATAAAGAAGAAAATAAAATGCCTTCCTGTATCATAGTCAACCATATGTATTGCTTATTTTTTACTTATCAAATTTAATTCCATTGGTTATTCCATTTCTTTAAGGAAGTTTTCTAAATGTCATTGGGAAAAGTATTCTTTAAAGTCTTATATTTTCCCATACCTCACTTATCTCTCATTCTTTGTAAATTTGTGTTTACTTATATTTCCCCAAAAGTTGCTAAACAGAGAGAACAGGAGCAAGGTTAATCCTTGCCATAGTATCCCTAAAATAATATCTAGTACATACTAGGCTCTTAACAAATATTTAATAAATGGATACTTTCTCCCACAGTTGTTTGTTATTTAGCAAATTATTTTCAGTATAATGAACAATACTAGATTTCACTCTTTGATAATGAAACATTTAAGTTATTGGTCAATGAATGTTTGAGGTATTAGAGCACAGTCTATTTCAAGTATAAAAGAATGGCATAGGATTTTGGATGAACAGGGTACTACCTCATCTACTCCCTTATAACAGCTAAACCTCCCAATATCCCCAAATACCATCGTAAGTCACTTGACTACTATGGGTATTTTTTCCTCTGAATCACCAACACTTTCATCCTCAGCAATCATGTGCACACAGACACACACCATCCCTGATATCGCATGAATAAGTCTTATCAGATGAGGTAATATTTTGGTTGTTGGAAGTTGGATGGCCAGTTTTTCAATATTACATTGCCTCTCACCAGCTTAATGACCTTAGGCAATTAACTTCTCTAAATCTTGATTCTTCATTTGTAATATAATCACAGTAGTATTACCCACCTCTGAAACTGTGTGTAAAATGCTAAATGCAATGCTCAGCAGATTTTAAATAAAAAATAAATGTTTTTATCAGCAAATTGTAATTAAAGAACAGAAAACTGAAGTTGGAAAGGAATTAGATCACAGCTAAACATCACAGGTTTGGGAAGAAAAGGTGATTTGATCAGAAAAATGAAGGAACCTGAACTCTTCCTTCTTAATTTTGCCAAGGGCTGACCCTGTTAGAACAAAGTAAATAGGACAAAAGTAATGGCCTTCAGCAATCTTGAATTCCCATTCTCTTTTCACACTTCTAAAGTTATAGTGTTTTTTAAACAATCATAATCTTAACCTTCCTTAATATTGCATCAGACCCATTTGCTATGCTATGATTTTTTAATGCAAACTTCAAAATGTGCAGAAGGGAAATATATGGCTATAGAAAGTTAAATTGGAAGAAAAGATGTTGCAGGACATCAAAATAGGGTTGCAGTGGCCAGGCAAACTCCTCTGCCACAGGCTTCTCAGAACTATCCCTCAGGCTAGTTTCAACTTTACTCCCATGAATTTCATGTTTTCATTCAATTATCACTGAATCACTCAGAGGTCGGTTAACCAGGTTTTGTATCTTCCTTCTTCAACCTACGTCTGAAACCCTATAGTTTAGAGTTAGGTGGTCTTCCTATCAGAACAAGAGAAACCAGGACAGGTAGAATTTAAATTGACCCAAATCATTATTTTATCTCTGTAGATTAAAAAAAAAACAAAAACAAAAACAAAAAACGTAGAAGCAGAGATTAACTTTATAGGTTAAACTAGTGTCTAGGGGCGCCTGGGTGGCTCAGTGGGTTAAGCCTCTGCCTTCGGCTCAGGTCATGATCTCAGGGTCCTGGGATCGAGCCCCGCATCGGGCTCTTTGCTCAGCGAGGAGCCTGCTTCCCCCTCTCTCTCTGCCTGCCTCTCTACCTACTTGTGATCTCTCTCTGTCAAATAAATAAATAAAAATCTTTAAAAAAAATAAAAAATAAATAAACTAGTGTCTAGATTTCTTTTTTTCTTTTAAAGTGTGCTTCACGCCCAGCACGGGGCTTAAACTCACCACTTTGAGATCCAGACTTGAACTGAGATCAAAAGTCAGATGCTTAACTGACTGAGTCACCCAGGCGCCTCAGTGACTAGAAATTTATTTAAATTTATTTATCCATTCATTTCCCCACTGCCCAGATAATCCCATGTCAGTGTTGTGGCAGTATGTTATGGCAGTGAAAGCACAGCCCTTAAATACTGTAGAACTCAGAGAGGGTTTTGTTTTGTTTTGTTTTGTTGTTGTTGTTGTTTTAAGGATTTTATTTATTTATTTATTTGACAGAGAGAAAGACAGTGAGAGAGGGAACACAAGTAAGGGAAGTGGGAGAGGGAGAAGCAGGCTTCCTGCTAAGTAGGAAGCTGGACTCAGGGCTGGATCCCAGGACCCCAGGATCATGACCTGAGCCAAAGGCAGACACTTAACTACTGAGCCACTCAGATGCCCCTCAGAGTTTTTTAAATGTCTTTTTTTTTTTTTCCATTAGATCCAAATACACAGAAAACTTACAATGTCAAAGTCTTAGTAAGGGGATTGACTGCTGTGTCTCTCATTTTAAACGTAATAGGCACACACTGAGAGTAGAAAGATGTAACAGTAAGATAGCTGGTCCACTAAGCATGAGTAGAGATCAAGAGTCTTGTATTGGAGAGAGGAAAGAATTGCGAAGGAAAAGAGAAAAGAAAAAGACACAGAGAGAAAGGCCTTCTCTCTGACCAACAAATGACAAGAGACTGAAGCTGGAAGATTATATTGTCCAGTTGATAGAGTGGTTGAAGGGTATTCAGAACATCTACTTGTAAACTTCTTATACCACTCTTCATGCTTCAAAACTCAGCGAAGTGTCTTCTATCACAGGCCTGTGAATGTTCTTTGGAGAGGCAGGGAAGTGGGCAGAGAACACGAATATATGGATCTGAATCTTTCTCTGCATCTGTAATGAACAAAAAGAGATAGTAATAACGGGAGATGAGATCCTGGTGAAATCTAGAGTTCACTGGAGGAAAAACTTGAAATAAGAAATAGGAATTAGATAAATAAGTGGGAATGGAAATCATTGGATATCCCATAGAATATTGGCAAGGGGGATTGTTTAAAACCTGTAAATAGGGTAGCTCACCACACATTTGGTATATAACACTTCAGTGTTTCTTTTCTATAAAACAAGAATTTAGCTATATAGCTAACCAGTTAAAAAATATTCTATTAACAAAAAGAGAACTACCTCCTCTTCATTGCTTTCCCTCTCACCTAATCTCATTTCATTCCCACGTATCCCTTATGTACTAGAATCAACATTTAGAGCAATTACAATTGCAAAGGATATTATAAGTACATGAAAACATAAATTTCCAGAAGGATAGTGTTAATAATATGTGAAAGGAACACCCTAAAGTAGATTTAAGAAATGAAGGTATGGAGAAAGAGGTTAGCTATAATTTTTGATAA
The DNA here is from genome assembly GCF_922984935.1 of Meles meles. Taxonomy (NCBI): domain Eukaryota; kingdom Metazoa; phylum Chordata; class Mammalia; order Carnivora; family Mustelidae; genus Meles; species Meles meles. The sequence continues at coordinate 149,281,604 of NC_060066.1, read as the reverse complement.
ACAGATATTTATCAAAGGCCTTCTCTCCTCCCAACATAATAATCTGTCTAAATGACTTATTTTCTCCTATAGCTCTGCTTGCCCAATGAATAAATGTGAAAAGTACACATTTGAAAGAAAAACATGACATCTAATCAGACACTATGAATTTGGAGAAAACACAAAGGCAGTACAAAGGTACTGGCAATTACTAATAATTACTCTATGCCACCTTTTATTTAACCTTTCCCTTTGGGTAGGAAGGTTTGTTTCCAGTTTGGATTTATAAATAATGTTCCTGTAAGCATTGTTGTACATATTTTCTGGAAACCATACATACCGATATCCTTTGGAAATATACCTAAGAGTGTGTTGTTGGGTCATACAGTAGGCATATGTTAAACTTCAGAAGATAAGATCAAACAGTGTTCCAAATCAATGTATCATCTCATCAATAGTTTAGGAGAGTTCCAGTCACTCCACTTCCTCTACAATAGATGGTATGGACAGCCTTTTTAAAATTTTGTCTATTCTGAGGACCATGTAATAGTGCATCATTATGGTTTTACATCACATTTCCTTTGTTGAGTAATGATGTCAGGCCCTTTTCATGTGAGTATTGGCTATTTGAATATTCTAAGAATTGTCTGCTCCAGTATTCTGCCAATTTTTTAACTGGGTCATCTGCCTTTTTTTCATTGATTACAAGAGTTATTTATATATTGTGAATTATTTTTCAGTTATATATATTATGACAATCTTCTTTCAGACTGTGAATCTTTTTTTCATTTTTAATGATGCATATTTGGTAAATAGAGACCTTAATTTTAACGAAATCCAAGTTAATTATTTTAAATGATCGATATGTTCTTCTATTTAAAGATAGACTGTCCTACTGTAAAGTCACAATGACATTCTCCTTTTCCTTCTAAAGGTTTTTTGTTTCTTTTTCTTATATTTATTATGAGATTATTAATATTTCTCATATTGTGGTTTATTTATACAATGGGATATTATACAGTAATTAAAAATAGCTTATATATACAATGTGGATGAATCTAAGAGACTTCATGTTGGCTAAAGCAGCTCAGAAAAGAAGAGCATAGACTGTGTGGTTTCATTTGCATAAAATTCAAGAATGGGCAAAACTAATCTATGATTTAAAAGTCAAGGGGCATCTATTGAGAGTATCATATGGTTCTTGTTCTTTCTTTTATTACTGTATAACATTGACTGATTTTGGATGTTGAGTCAACCTTGCATCCCAGGAATAAATCACACTTGCTTGTGGTGAATAATGCTTTTAATGTACTGTTGGATACTATTGGCTAGTATTTTGGTCAGAATTTTTGTGTTGGTGTTCATCAGGGATATTGGTCTGTAATTCTCCTTTTTGATGGGGTCTTTGGTTTTGGGATCAAGGTAATGCTGACCTCATAAAATGAGTTTGAAGTTTTCCTTCCATTTCTATTTTTCAGTTAAAATAGCTAAAACAGTTTCAGGAGAACAGGTATTAATTCTTCTTTAAATGCTTGGTAGAATTCCCCTGGGAAGCCATCTGGCCTTGGCTCTTGTTTTTGGGAGATTTTTGATGACTGCTTCAATCTCCTTACTAGTTATGGGTCTGTTCAGGTTTTCTATTTCTTCTTGGTTCGGTTTTGGTAGTTTATACATCTCTAGGAATGCATCCATTTCTTCCAGACTGTCTAGTTTGCTGGATAGTTGCTCATAATATGTTCTTATAATTTTTTGTATTTCTTTGGTGTTGGTCGTGTTCGCACCTCTTTCATTTATGATTTTATTAATTTGGGTCCTTTCTCTTTTGTTTTTTGATAAGTCTGACCAGGGGTTTATCAATCTTATTAATGCTTTCAAAGAACAAGCTCCTACTTTCATTGATCTGTTCTACTGTTCTTTGGGTTTATATTTCACTGATTTCTGCTCTGATCTTTATTATTTCTCATCTCCTGCTGGGTTTAGGCTTTCTTTGCCGTTCTTTCTCCAGCTCCTTTAGGTTAGGATTAGGTTGTGTGCTTGAGACTTTTCTCATTTCTTAAGAAAGGCTTGTATTATGAAGTCTTTCTATTTGCAAGCATATATTTTTTAAAATTATTTATTTATGTATTTGACAGAGAGAGAGAGATATCACAAGTAGGCAGAGAGGAAGACAGAGAGAGAGGGGGAAGCAGGCTCCCTACTGAGAGAGACACCGACGTGGGCCTGGATTCCAGGACTCTGGGATCATGACCTGAGCTGAAGACAGAGGCTTAACCTACTGAGACACCCAGGTGCCCATTGCAAGCATATCTTAAGTGTAGCTTTTTGATAACTCATAGATGACCCTTTCCTAGATGAACTGTTTATATCTTCAATATCATTCATTTAATATTTCATTATTAGAAACGTCATAATTAAGAACTATTTTTTCAAAGCTGAGCATTTATTTAAGAAGTATTCAGGTTTCAATGTTGTGACACACTAACAAGTTTCCTACACAAGCATAAATAAACTTGGCAAAAGACTGTATTATTGGTGAGTGTCTTCTCACTAAATATTCTTCAGCTAAAAATTGGAAGGTGAGGACACCTGGGTGGCTCAGTTGGTTAAGTGTCCGACTTGATTTTGGCTCAGGTCATGATCTCAGGTTTGTGGGACTGAGCCCCATGTGCCAGGCTCTGTGCTTGGTGCAGAGTTGGCTGGAGATGCTCTTTCCATCAACCTCTGCCCCTCCTCCTAACAAAAATATATAAATAATCTTTAAAAAAATTGCAAGGCAAGCAATATGGTGTATTCATTTGCAAAGGCCATTGAAACAACGTACCACAAATGGGGTGCCTTCATGCAGTAGAATTTGTCTCACAGTACTGGTAGCTTAAATTCCAAAATCAAGGTTTTAGCACGGCTGGTTATTTCTGAAGACTATGAGTGAAAGGTTTGTTCTACGCCTTTTTCCTTGGCTTGTAGATGGCCATTTTTATGTTCACATTGTGCTTTCCCTGTATGTGTACGTATGTCCAAACTTCTGCCTTTGGCAAGGACACGGTCATACTGAGCTAGGAAACTATCCATTACTCCAGTATGACCCCATTTTAACATAACCAATTACACTGGCAACAATTCCATTTTCAAAGACATCATACCCCAAAGGTATTCAGCATTAGGACTTCAACATATGAATTTTGGGAGAGGCATAATTCAACCTATGACATGGCTGCAGTGATATAAAGTCTAATTCAGAAAAACCATGGAGTTGAGAGAGATTTTATATTAATGTAACATTAACCTTAATTTTCATGAAAAATAAATTGCTTAGCATATCTTTAAAACTTCTCCAAAAATGCATTTTAAAATAGGTAAAAGCATAATCATCAGACGTCTAATTATGAATCATTATCTATATAGTTTAAATGTTCTTGTCTTGCATTTTACAAATATCTACACTGAATTGACCTTTGATTAAAATGATATATGGAAAAAAATAAAAATGCAAATAACTCACATATGAAATTAAGTAGAGATATTTGATTTACCCAGTCAACTAATGAGCTCTTATATCTCTAATGATTTAATCCCATGAATAAATACCTAATAATATTCTAAATTTGATTTTGGCATAGGAGTTTACAAAACTCATATTCCCTTTATATCCCATTCCTTCCTAGATTTGTTTGTAATAAGAATTCTTACTCAATTCTTTTAGTGTTTACTTTAAATTATATTTCAAAGAATTGGAACTTACTTATAGTCATAGACATACCATAGTGTTTTATATAATGAAAATCACTTCCTTTAGCAGAATAAATTTCCCACTTTATTTTTATGTATTCAAGAACAAAAACACCACACTCATGTTATCATTCATTTGTACAAAATTAAAAATACATGATTAGAGATAATTCAATTTAGTGATGAATACAAATAGAAAGGGTGTATTTGGCCAGTTGATAATTGGATTTATGTAGCACTTTCCTTCCTACAGACTTTAGCTCCTTCAAAGGAACTCAGCATTTTACTGACAGAGAAACACAGTGGATTTTACTGACAGAGAAGCAGAGTGGATAGATGATTTCCTCTGTCATAGATCATGTGACACATGCATATATATGATGAAGGCAAAAACAAAATTAATTCTCTTCAGAATTGTTCATTAATGACATTAGCTTTCATTTATTCCATTGGAAATGATGTTTAGAGATTACATAATTCACCACAGCCAGATTGTAGGAATCCTACTAAACTTAGGTCTACAGATTCCAAAGCCAATTTTCACTATGATGCTCTAATTCACACTGACTAATGCTCATACATGACCATTTGTGTTTTAAGTCATCACTACCTCTAAAGCAGGAGCCAGGATAATTCTCATTTTATAAATCCTCAGAAGAATTCCTTGGTATATATTTGTTTCTTTCGGGGCTCTCTGTATGTTGTTCTATTTACTTGCTTCTTAGTTCTAAACATCTAACAAAGACACCAACAAAAGGTAAAACTATAGTTAAACAAATGTCTGCAAACAGTCTACATCAAGCCTTCCTTATAAAGGATTAGGAAGAACAACATATCTAGAAGAGAACCAAAATGTTGAAAGAATTTCAATTTACATCAAACAAACTGAGACTGGCACATGAAAAAGTAAGAGGAAAATATTTTGTTTTTTTACTTTAGGAGCATTGTTGATATCAAAAGAAATCATTAATCTCAGATGGACATTATTCATTTGAAGCCATTAAAGTTCAATGCCAGAGCACTTTAAGTTACACACAACATTCAAAATTGGGAGAAACAAAAGTACCTGGGTTAAGTGAGGCTTTTTCTAATTAGTGACTATAAAGTTCCCTAGAACACACTGTACTACATAAAGACCATAAAAAAATTAAAACATCTGGTTTGTAAGAGTTCAACCTCCTACAATGTAGAACTATTTTATAGATCTGATTGTTTCCTCCCTTAATAATATGTCTGGATTGGAATGCTGCTTTATTTATTGGTTCTGTACTACTTAATGGTATTTTGGTTAAGCTAGTATTTTATAAAAAATGGTACAATATTTATGCAAGTATTCAATCTATGTTTAAATCTATAAAATAAAAAAGACATCTTTTAAATCCTTGATCTGATTTATGGGGTACTTCACCAAGTAAAACTCTTGTTATAAATAGGGGTGATGGCAGGGATAACTTGGGTGGGTGTCAACAATGGAATGAGAATGTCATTCCTGATTTTTGTTTTTCTACTCATCTAATTTAGTGTAGGCTTTCACAGCTAGACTCCCCACTCTATTAAAAAAAAAAAAAAGTGGAGGGGAATAAAGTTGTCTAGCTGCAAACTAGACAGAGAGGGAGAATAATTTCCCATCACCCAATATGAGCAGAGCTTTTCATAGTACCAATGTAGAAATGACTACTAACACTTATATAGTATTTTATAATTTAAAATTTACTTTAAAATATTACTAATATCACTTCTATAAATATATTACAGTATACATAAAATCATTCTTACATTGCAAACGCAAAAGTGTGATTTACCAAAATTATGTTACTTATACACAGTTGCCTGGGTTATAAAAGGTTTCTCTGGTGACAGAGCCTGGGAAGGAATTGTCTTCACCATGCTGGTCATACCCACTAGTCATGGATAGGACGAGGCCTGATATCATTAAGATATTAAATCTACTTTTTCTGGTTGGTTACAGACACCTGTTCAACAGCTAAGAGCATACCCTTTCTTTATAACAAAATTGGATGAAGTGGAAATAAGAGAGAAAAACAGAACATTTTTCAATTTTCAGAACATTTTCAAGCAGAAAACTACATTTTTAATTTCCATTTCTTATCATAAATGTTCTTTTCTAGATGTAAACTGTGTCATGGTTAGAGTAAAAATATAAAGAAAAATACAATCCAATATCATGAAAAAATCTATTTCTTAAATATGAAAAATTATCTTTCAAGAGCAAATTCACATATGAAATTATTCTGTCACAGTCCGTATAACTAAAATGGTAAATGTGGAGTGGAATTTGATCATGGGACAAACACAGATTTCTAGGAATGACAGAATTTGTCCTTTTTTCTTCAGCAGGTTTCTTGGTTAAACTGAGTTAGTTAAATAACTGGTTACCCAAATTCTCCTTGTCTTTATCTTGCATGCAGAATGCTTATAAACACATCACAGGTAACACAGGTAACAACTTTAATGACTTCACAACTATCACCACCATGATTCTTGATATGACTGTGGCGAGCCTGCATTGACTTTGTTAGACATTATTATAGACACAAACCTTGTGATGATACTATACTCTGAAATAAAAACAACATATTTTGATTTTAAATACTTAACTTTAACCAATTGTTTATGCACTAAAAAAATGGAATGCTATCCCAATGAGAAGTTGGCTTCCTTGGAAATTCTCAACATTTGTATGCCATATGCTTTCAAATAATAAAATATTCAATATTTAATAAAATAATCCCAACTGAAACTCATCCATTGCAGCTGGAGTTGTTTCCTTATTTAGAATGGTTTACTAAATTTTAGTTGAGGGGAAGATAATTCAGGAAGAAGCCAAGCTTCTCCCAGTAAGATCACTTTTCTCATGCATGTTGAAGGTAATTTTATAGCACTCTATTAATGGAAAGATCTAAGCAAGATTAAGAGGCCTCTCCAGGTCCCTCCCACAGCCCAGCATGCACTGAAGTACTTTAAAGGAACTGTTTGCATTGGAATTCTCCCATGCACTAGCACTTAAATCTTTAAAATATCTTTGAAGCCCATCTGCTACAGAGTTTCATTTTTAATAAAAATGGAAAGGGGCAGTCATAACTGTCTCTGATACACCAGGTTTTTTTTTTTCTTACAATTTTACTTTGTTGCACCTCACAGATCTTTAGATCAGTATTATTTTCACTCATTAGATATGAATCCATTATAACCAATCTGTAATAATACAAATCATAAAAAAGGGAAATATATCATACCATAAATAGGTCCTTTCCCATCCTTACAGTTTATTCTATAATACAGAATATATTACTTTGCTCATTCACAATGAGCAAATTCACAATGTTGCTCATTCACAAATTGATATAAACATCTTTGCATATGGTGTCCAACAACATTTTTATACTCAAATGTACATTGTATTTTTCAAAGAGAATTTTAATAAGGCAAAACATGGAAAAGATGGGGTGCCTGGGTTGCTCAGTTGTTTAAGTGGCTGCCTTCAGCTCAGGTCATGATCGTGGGGTCCTGGGATTAAGCCCTGAATCCTCAGGTCCCTGCTCAGCAGAGAGTCTGCTTCTCCCTTGTTTTTTGCTCCTTCCCACCACTCTCTCTCTCACTTTTTTGTCTTTCTATCACATAAATAAATAAAATCTTAAAAAAAAAGAAAAAGAACGAAACATTAGTGAATTGTTTGCCTATATGGATTTCTAGACAAAGATGTTTTTATAATAATAATATTAGTAATAAAATTATCATTATCATTATTATTTGTTTCCTTAGTTTTGTTATAATCAGGAACTATATATCTTTTCCACAGAATATAGAAACTGCTGAATTTGATAATGACTTGATAACATTTATATTTAATTCAAATTATGTCTTTTTAAAAAATAAATTTGAAAAAAAATAATAAATAAATTTGATGTTTGTAATTGGGTAAGTTTAAGGTGTAAGCCTGTTGCTTTGATACATTTATATATTATAATATGACTGTCCATGTAGTGATATTTATCACATCACAAAATGATAGTAGAATATCACTGTCTATATTTATTGTGATGTGCATTAGATCTCTATGGTGTACTTACTACTTGGTACAAATTTATATACTTAAACATCATCACTCCTATCATCCTCCACCCATGTCCTAATAAGCACTATTTGATATTTAATTCTTTGTTTTTTATAGGTTCAACTCTTTTAGACTCCACATGTAAGTGAGATAAAATGTTTAAATTTAGCCACTGCAAGATTCCAACAAATACTTGTTTCCTTCATATTCTTCTCTAACATGGAATGTTTTTGCTTCCCAAACAAGAAAAAGAATATGCATGGGGGCAGTACATGCAATAGATAATGTCTGGCCTTTGAAGTTAAACCATTCACCTTATTATCTTATGAGGCTTGGCTAAGTTACTATCTTCTCTGAAGCTTAGATGCAACCTTAGGAAAATAAGAATAAAAAGGGATTCAGGCCATCAGTTTATGGGGAGCTTTAAACATGTTAATACATGTAGAGAGTTCAGCACATAAATAATTCTCAACCCATGTTTGGTATGATACCATTATGGTGATTTATTTTCCACATTTTTTTTTCCCTTATGGCTGGTTGGCTCCAACTACTCTGGTACATTTACTTAGACAGAGATTAGAGAGTGTGGCATCACAGAATCAGTCCACGGGGCATGTGCAAAGTTCTTAAAGGGTCACAAACTTCTTTGACTTCAGGCTTCTGAAGATGCTCTACTTTCCCTTCACTTTCATCAGCATCAAGAAATGCAATATAGTAGGAAAAGCACAGGGTTTCTCTTCATAAACAGGGAGAGGATTTCAAAATCTGCTTTGTAGAGACTATGTAGATAGGGAAGTAATTTCAATTCATATGCTAAAAAGGGAAACAATTACATACACTTCTAAAATGTATTGTATGGAATAAATAAAACAGTATGTAATTCAGTAGACATTCAACAATATACATATGATATATAATCATATCTATAAATATACATATATGTATACACACACACACACACACACTTTTTTTTTTTTTGAAGAAAAGCGGTTCTGAGAGTTTTACTTCCAGAAAGGTTAAAGGAATATGCAGTAGGCAAACAAGCCAACTGAAGCAACTAAAAATAAGCCAGACAGAATGCAGAAAGCATTGCTCCTGAAAACAAAAAGGATTACAAAGCCAAGATCTCAAGGAGAGGAGAACTGAAAGAATTAAGCTGAGTTTCTGTAGCTGCATTTTTCTCTGGGGAATTGCCAAACCTGAGTGCAGGAAATAAATCTGAGAATATGTACTTTGCTTGGGCAAATGGCCACTGCTGGGAGGCAGAAAAAACAGCAGTTTATGATGATCTTCAGAGGCTGAACATACAAAATTGGCCAAGATGTCAGCAGAATGGTGGACAGAAAACTAGACTTGACACACAGGCAGATTTCTTCCAAGACATTTGTCAAAATCTAAAACTGGAGAGACAAAAGGCCAAGCAGCTAATCAGAAAAAACACTTTCCCTTCTAAAGAAATTCAAATTCAAATTTAGGAACAGCTAGGTAAGAAACTCCAGCAAACACAAAAGGTTCTCAGTTGAAAACTTGGAATGACTGTGACCTGGGAGTGCATGTTAATGGAGGATAGATGGAGTCTGGGCAAAACACAAATCATAACTGAGTTTCACCTCAGCTCTGTCTTTGAATGGATTCAGGTGATCAGCCTCATTCTACCTAATAAGAGAAAGAACAGAAACCAGAGAACAATTATATCATCTTGGTCCTTGATAGTTTTTATACACAATACCCAATATTTAATTTAAAAAAATTACTGGAAGAGCAAAGACACAGGGTCATAGAAATATAGCATGTAGGTGTGCGCATTTGTGTGTGTGTGTGAGAAAGAGAGGGAGAGAGAGAAAGGAAGTAGGGGAAAATAAATTTAACAAGATAATAGCAACTAGAAAAAATGGGAATTTTAGACTAAGAAGTACAATAAAATAAGAACTTAAAAAAAAAAACCCTCAGAAAAAGAAATTTATCAGCATATGGGGCAGAACAGACAAGATCAGTAAAATGCAAGATACAAAATATACAAACTGGAGTTAAAGGATAAAACTGAATTTTAAGAGAGAATTTAAAATAGTAAGAGTATAAGTGACAAGTGAGACATTCTCTAATATGCTAACCAATGGAACTAACCAGCTGGAATCCATTTATGAATGGAACTGAAAGAATATTTGAAGAAATAATGCCCCTGAGTTTCAAAAAGCCAATTAAAGATAATTAACACAGTTTGTAGAAGCTCCATAAAATCCTAAAGTATAAATACAAAAGAAAATACCTAGACTTATAAAAATAAAACTTTTTAAAACTGAGGAAAAAAATTAGAAGCAGCCAAAGAATGAAAAATCACACATTGCCTTCCAAAGAGCAACAATATGATTAGCAGGTGACTTCTCAGCAACAAAACGTCAGAAGATAATGGTATGAGTTCTGTATATGTTTAAAGGAAATAATTACAAACTGAGACTTATACACCCAAGAAAAATACCCTTTAAGATAAATGCAGAATAAAGACTTTCATATCTACAAAAACTGAGAAAAGGTAGCACCGGTTGACTTGCACTAAGAGAAAAAATGAAAGGTCATTCTTTAGGCAAAAGGAAAATAGCAAATGTCGTCTATGGAATTCAAGATGTATGCAGAATTTCACCTTGATTTCTATTTTGCCTGATACTAATAATTCTTTGGTTGCTTCTATTTGTTACTATTTGTTTGACAAATACTTTTCCATCTCTTTATTATTATTTTTTAAGGTGTTATGTATTTATTTGACAGAGAGAGACACAGCAAAAGAGGGAACACAAGCAGGGAGAGTGGGGGAGGGAGAAGGAGGACCCCACTGAGCAGTGAGCCTAATGTGGGACTAGATCCCAGGATCCTGGGATCATGACCTGAGTTAAAGGCAGATGCTTAATGACTAACCCACCCAGACACTCCTCCATCTCTTTAAAGACAATTTTCTTTGTGTATTTTTGTGTGTCTCTTGTAAGTACTATGTAACGGGAACTGATCTTTGTTTCTGTTTGTTATTGATTATGCCCCCCCTTCAACGCACCATACATTCAAGGAGTCTCTCTCATTTCAAGTAGTATTTGCACTCTTCACAGTTTGGCCATTAATAATATAATTAATCAGGACTTGTCTCTCCTATTTTTCTTAGTATCTATCTATTTATTTTTTATTCCAAGGATTTGAGATATATGTGTATGTATAAAATATTCACATAATTTCTTCTGATAGTCATCATCCTTCAATATTTAACACACCTATTTAATCATATTTTATCACAGTGTAGAGTTTTTCATATCACTAGATATATTTACCATAGTAAGAGTTTTCAATTTCCTTCTTCTTCCCCTTCTTCTTCTTGTCCCAATATTTCCATGCTGATATTATCTAGTATTTCAGTTTTATGTTGTTTCAATGTTTTAATATTATGCACCAACAAATGTTTGGCTTTAGCTGTAAGTTTTATTGGTCTCTTTGCACACCAATATTTATCTTTATCTTGTGTGTTGTCTCTCAGATTCCTTTTTTTTTTTTTCATTTCCCGGAGTTATGATCTATAACATTTGTTTTAGTAATTCATGCTAGTATGTTTTCTTTGAATGATGTTTTACAATGATTTGGGAGAAAAGCATGAAGTGCTGTTAGGTTGGGAGCAATGATATCTTGATTACTGTAGAAATCTCCTACTCTTTAAGAAATGGCATTATACTGGGCACCTGGGTCGTTCAGTCCATTTAGTGTCAGACTCTTGTCAGTTCAGGTCATTATCTCAGGGTCATTATCTCAGGGTCATGATCTCAGGGTCATGAGATCAAGCTGCAGGTCAAATAAGATTCTCTCTCTCTCCCTGTCCCCCTGACCCTTCCTCCAGCCCCTGCCCTTAATAAATAAGTAAATAAATGAATAAATAAGTAGACGTGTTATCTTTGGGGAGTGGGGTACACCTTTTCTTTGCTAGCTCAAATGCCTATACTTTGAAGTTCAGTCTCTGAAATAAACTCTTGCTGACTGCTGTTGCAGACCATCTGTGCAAGTTAGGAGGGCAGATTCATATCAAAATCTGGGTGTAATTCCCCTAAAAGCACCAGCCTCATCTTGCCCCTTCTATCTGAAATGACTCCTTCCTCTACATCAGCATATGTTTTTATCTATCCATCTGTTCTAATTTGCTTCTTGTCTTTCATTAATCCCAAAAATCAGTGGTCTGTAGAACCTATTCATTATTGTTGCACACATAATTATAAAACTACTCTTTAAAATTTACATTTTATATGTCATTCCTAGAGTTCTAGGGTCTAAGTACTCAGCCATTTGATACAATCTCCTAATTACTGAGTTTTACTCATTGATAAAGAACAAAAATATACAATGTTTTAATGGGATAATAATGTAGCAAATGACCATGTTAGTTGAATACTAATTGACATATTCCTGTTTTACATTTATACCTGGATAAAGGTTCAAGTTATGTGCTGATAGTTAGCTACTTATCTTGTTTTAGGACTGAGATACTATGTAGGTATTCCCAAAGCATGAAAGATAAAACAAAATCAATTAAATTAGTATTAAAACTGTATTATATGAGTTGTCAGGAAAAAATAGTATCTAGCAGGACACAAAATTGTATTCACTTTTTTTTTGCTTGACAGAAAACGTGATTTTAGACTAAGCAAAATAGTGCTGGGGGTCTCATTCCAGTCCATTTTTTTTAAAGATTTTATTTGTTAGAGAGAGACAGCATAGAGTATGAGTGAGAGGGAGATGCAGACTCCCTGCTGAGCAGGGAACCCAATGCAGTCAGGGCTCTATCCCAGAACCCCAGGATCACGACCTGAGCTGAAGGTAGACACTTAACTGATTAAGTTACCCAGTGTCCCAATACATAATTTTTTTAAAAATCTCCTATGATCTCTTAGAATACAACCCCTATTAGAAATTTTTTTTAAATTTTATTTATTTATTTGAAAGACGGAGATCAGAAGTAGGCAGAGAGGCAAGCAGAGAGAGAGGAAGGGAAGCAGGCTCCCCGCTGAGCAGAGAGACTGATGTGGGGCTCCATCCCAAGATCCTGGGATCATGACCTGAGCCGAAGGCAGAGGCTTAACCCACTGAGCCACCCAGGTGCCCCTCCATTAGGATGTTTAATCCATAAACTATTTCTTGCATACATAAACTTATACTCTAAAATTTTCAGATTACTTATACCAGGTCCTATCATAATTTTGGTATTGCTTTATTGTCCAGTCAGTACTGGTTAGCTGCTTTAATATCGAGTACATAAAGTTAGATAAAAAAATATCTTCACCCAAAGAGGTAAGTTTTTCTTCCCTGTTAAATGCGTCATCATGTTTCTTAGAACTTACTTTTAGGTGCCAAGCGTAAAACATCAATATTTTTTTCTTCTCATTACTTTCGTATTTTTTCTGCGTATTCAAACTGTAACTTTCCCTTAACTCTCTGAGACTTCTGCAATTTCCCACCTACTCCTTTCACTTGACACACCTCTTTGGTAGTCTCAGGAGGAGCCTCCACCCATAAACCAACATCCCTCAAGATTTGTAAGAGCCTCATGTTGAATTTGTAGATTTCTAAGAGCTATATCACCTAGACTGAGTGGCAAGAAGTCAAAGGATAATTCAGCCAGGCTAAAGTAAAATAAACTAAACCTTTCCAAGTATGGGTAAACCCGTAATAGATTTAATGTGTTAATATTGATTTATATTTCCTAAAATGTAGATATGATCCAAGGAAATGATTAAGTTTTGACATAGTTTAAGGCTTATTTATTTATTTATTTTTTTGGTTTGTTTTGTTGTTGTTGTTTTGTTTTGTTTTTTACAGGCAGGGTGGCCTGGATTTCCCAAGTGGTTTCTTTCCATAAAACTTTCATCTATTTCAACTATGATTTTGTAGAGCAAGGCAGATAGATGAGAAATTTGACTGCAAAGAAGTTGGAAGCAGGCAACAAAAGAGCTAAGCAGGTGGCCAAAGCCCCAGGAAATAATGTGGCAGAGGGAAGACCCTATTTATGCATAGCTGTTGTTTAGAATGCAATAGTTTGCCTATGAACTGATAATGAAGGTCTCTAGCTCTCAAGTCTGAAAGACTGGTTTAAAAATCTTGGCTCCCTGTTCCCCCAACCTCCAATGAATACTGTTACGCTGAAAAAATAAATAAAATGGGGAAAAAAAATCCTGGCTCCCCAGTTTAAAAGCTGTATCCTTGAAGGCTTTTGTTTTCTTATCTGTAAAATGAGAGCAGTAATAAAGTCTCCTTTAGAGATTTATTATAAGGATTGAATGTGATAATGCAGTTAAATAATGTTACTTCTTATTAGCTGTTATCATTATAACCCATATAAGACAGACAAGATAAGAATAAAATATGAACAAGTAAGCTTAGATAGTGACAGATGAGGGCGAACAATGATTCTAATTGGGAATAAAAACAAGAAAATTAGTAAACAAGCTCAGAGGAGAAGCCCAAGATACCATATTTCAACCCTCTAGAGGGCATCATTAACATCAGAGTTTAAGGCAAGTTGCCCCTTCTGGAGTAATAGAGTGAACAATTTCCATAGACATACATAGTGGCCCCAGGACAAGATCCTTATGTTAATATAAGTTATGCATTCATGTTATAAAAGTAAAAGCACTTACACAACCCATTTACTTGGTCATCTACTTGCAAGTTCAGTATGAAGTGAGACTAAAAATTCCTTGGTTAATCTCAAATATATTGAAAATGCATTATTTCATGATGAGAAATACGGTCTCTGGAAATTAACCATACATTGAGAACAACTTTAATTGTCCCAACAGAAGAACCTTTTAAATATGAGAGAGAGGACTGTCTCGGTGGTGTCTGTTTGTGCCTTGTGGAACTAGTTGCAAGACAATCACAACTGTGAAAGTTGGCCCTGAGAATTAATACTATGGAGCAGCAATGACTCAGTTCTTTCCTCAGCCCTCAACTTCTTGTAACTATAAATTGTTTTCTTCAAAACAATGCTGACTGATCACATGTCTTTCACTAATTCACCACTCAAACTTCAGCCCTCTTAAGAATCCCTCTCTTGGCAAGATCAGGCTTCATGATGATTTGACACCAGATACAGGGTTGACCGGAAATTTGGTTGTTTAGTTCAACTTCCCAAGGTGAGAGGAAGCTCACTATGAAAAGTACTTCCATTCTTTCTACTGTTCTTAATATAGGTGAAAGAGAATTGTGTCTGTTAGGCAACCATGATGAATGTTTGCCATAAATTATCTAAAAGCTCAATATGTAATTTATTCCTAGTTGGAATTTTCTCCCAAGTAGGTTATGCTATATACTACACAGACATACATACACGGAGAAGAAAGAAAAAGTCAAGAGTTATAATTACATTCACATGTTGGCTAATTGGGCCCTTCGGGGCCTTCTTCCTAATTATAAGAAGGCATACAAAGAAGAAATATCTCTAAAAGTGAGTATGTAGAATGAATATGAGTTTAAATGGGTTGTTCTGGCTATATAAAAGCTGTAAAACTTGATAGGAAAGGAATGCTATTACTTGCCAAACGTCTCCTACACATTAAAAAAAAAAAAAGTCCACAGCAGTGTCATTGACAGAATATAAGATGAGGAAAAAAATTATGTTAGCTTTAAAGAGGACACATTGAAAAAAGAAAGCTCCTTATCTACATTCTAGATGTAATATTTTTTAAAAATCTGTTTTAGAAATGTGAGGAAAATATAAACTTATGATACCACTTGAAATTAAAAAAAACACATATTTTTGTGGCAAACGCAATGTATGTAAGATTTCTAAGACTTATGAAAATTCCATAGACACATTACCTAAATGCAAGCCTGAAAAGCTTCAGAGAATTTATTAGTCGGTAATATGTAAACATTGATGATATTATCTCATAATGAAAGCAAAGGTAGGTTTTTGATCCCTGACATTGGGAAAACTATACATTATTGCTCTGATAACTCTTAAAGTAAAATCTACAGTTGTTTCTCTTCAGTTTCTCCTGGGGATTTAAGATGGCAGAAAGGGTGGAGAAAGAGTGTACCTATGTTAGAGTAAATCATGGAACTTTTTACAAGGCTGTAATTTATTTTGTTTTACATTGAGTGGTACCCTTTTGACATATCTATAAAAGTCTGAATGTTTATAGTAGATGTGTATATAATATTACATTACACCTCGTAACCAAGACAAACTGGCATAAACCCTAAAGCTCAATAGGAATAAGATTGCCTTTATCTCTTAAAACTGTCATTTTAATTTTCCACACTAGACAATGCTACAGATGCAGGATGATTTCAGTCTCTAGTGGCTGTTAGACCACAATCTTGTAATGTTTTGAATTTAGTATCTAATCAAATTGCTTTGCTTTTAGTATTCTTATAGTGATTTATGTGAATTGGTAGAGGGTACCCCCCTTCATATACCCGAAGGAGCAGTGTATTTTATAGCATTCTAAATGCAAATCCTACCCCCAAGATTTATGTCATGGACAATGGAAACACATGATTAAATTTTTTTTTTTAATGAAACCCAGAAAAACTGAAATGATAATTTTCAAGTTAAACAGTCTTCAGTGGCTGATCCTGATGCTCCATGGGCCACCATGATCTAGCCAGAGTGCCTGAGCAGGGCATAGTTCATGGCCTGCAATTTCAAAGTTACCTTCTGTGGAGTTTGAATTAAATGCCCGGTTAATACAAAGGAAAATTTCCCTTGTGCAAAATCTAATCAAATGTAATATATCCATATTATAACTATCATTTCTATGACATTATAATTCAAGTTCCTAATTATGATTTCAGTTCATAAAAAGAAAATTGACTTTCATTTGAGCAGCATTTTCAGTCAGAAATGGAAAACACCCATTTAAGTACACAGGTTTTCAATTCATTATTCTTTTTATTTCAATTACATATTATGGGCCCAATTCTACCTTCAAATACTGATATCAAACTCCCTGTTTAGTCAAGTTTATACACAAATCTGAGGATCAGTAGAAGTAGAAAAGGAAGGGAAATTATTCCTGAAGAAGGGTGAAACATTTAATGATTCAGATGGCAGACCTGAAAAAAAAAAAAAAAAGATAAAAAAACCTCTTGGAAGCAAGACTAGATTAAATCATCTCAAACTAGGTATGTTTGAGAAAGTAATCAAATCCTTTATCACTTCCCATTCAATGTTCTGGTATAGTTTTTTTCCATAGACATACAACTGCTCTATCCCCATTTATCTCAGTGTTAGCTTAATTTGAGCTAGTTTTACCTGGGAACATAGACTATACAAATAGGTCTGCCACTTAACTACATAAAATGCAGAGAATTATTATTTTAGGTAAACTTGCAACATCTATTTTAAAAATTAGTCAAATCCCCCCAAAATTCCCTCTTAAATATTTTGGGGAATATTCTTGTTTTGTTTTGTTCTTTTTAAATCTCAAAAACACACTTCCACAGTAGAGTAAAGGTAAAAAAAAAACAAAAAACAAACAAACAAACAAACAAAAAACAAAAAACACGTTATTGGTCCTGAAGCCAGGCCACAAAAGTTGACTTAACTTTTGACATGTGAAATATCTCAAAGTGGGCTTGAACTCTTAAATACCCCATCTTGTCTTCACAATAAATCCTGAGTCCCAAGTACTGAGGAACGTAGATTCTCTCTGACTCTAAACCAAAGTACTGCTTTTAACTGCAGATTAAGTAGAATTACGCCTTCACTGAAGACAAGGTGAAAGAAGTCTGCTCACTGGGCAGCTTTCAAGAAAAGTGATATTGCTGCAGGAGGACAGGAGATGGGGAAGGAAAGTTGACACAAGATTTTAGGCTCCCAAAGAAAAATCAGAATAGGAAATCCATGAAAACATCATCAGGAAATCTTAGGAAGCATCCTCAGTAGTGCTGGATGATACGTTTAACTAGAGAAGACAAGGAGAGATCATTAAAGCATAAGAAGTCATCTTTACATTCAAGAAATAAGAAGTTGTGGAGCTGTAAAAAGGAAAGGTTTCTGCAAAGCCCACAGTTGCCAGTGTGATGATGATTGTCTCTATCTATAATAGGACAGACCCCCACCACTGAATCAGTAACTGAGCACAAACAGGGGCCCACTTGGGCATTCTTATTAAAATAAAACAAATTTCATTAGATTTTCCAGTTCATGAGAAATATAATCCTGTTCAGAAAGGAAAAATAAATAAATAAATAAATAAATAAATAAATAGTCTCTAATTCATTTAGTTCCGTTTCTGTAGAATGCATTTTCCCTTGAAATGGACTATATGAAGACTTGAACTGTGCCTATTTTGCTAACCATCATGTTCACAATTTTCAGAACATAATAGGCTTTTAATAAATATATGTTAAATGGATTTACATATGAAAAAGTGTTGTTCTTGAACTTACCTTCTCTGACCAAACATATTAAAAATATACTCTCACTATTTTTTTAATGATTTTTAATGCGGTGCTTGTGGGAAGAAATTAAGTGAAATAAAGCTTTTTAAAGTATTCACATTTAAAAAAATACATAAAGTACTCACATTTAATGTACTAAGTGCCAAGAACTATGGTTTAGACCCTACACACATTTTATAAATTGATAATTCAAAGTTCCATGAAAGAAAAGAACATGAGGCATTTCAAGAATTTAACGGTTTATTGGAGCAATGATCAGACTAGAAAAGGAAAAGTCAGGGACTCTGCCATGAGCATTTAAGTCATTCCTCTTTAAATCCTATCCTGAGGTCAGAAAGTTGCTACTGCTACTGAAAAATCGGGAAAATGTCAGGAACCTACTTCCGACGTCACAGCTGCCCCAGGGATCTGAGGCTGGTGACAGGGAATAGAACTTTTATAGACAAATGTAAGCACTTGTAGAAAACAAAACAAAACAAAGCATCATGGGATGGTTCTCAGAATAGGTCACATTAAAAATAGCTGAAGAAATCAAAGACATTATCTTAGAAAATAGAAAATTAAACAAGGAATAGACACATATTGCATGAAAAGCCTAAGAAAGTCATGGGGGTAACCATTTGGCCCTAAGCAAAGGACAGCACTGTTTGAAACAAGGACTTGATGACATAGCTTTGAGTCACTGGGAGAGTTCTAAGTTTTAAGACGTAAAAACTTAAAGTGCTAGACGCTGAGTTAAATTATCTCACCTATTTACTTTACTTACAAGAAAAATGCAATGATGAAATGAATGTACTTCCAAAATTATAAACTATTTGCTATACTGAATAGTCATTAAACATAAAATTCACCTTGATATTAGAAACCTAAATAGAAATTAACAAATTCTACACTTCAACAACTGATATATTCTAGTGGTAGCAGTAATCATGCTTGTAATCTCTACTTTGTGCCAGATACTCTGAAGTTTGATGAGAACAGTGACTCGGCCTCATTCTTTAAGTATCCCCAACACACAAATGCCTTATAACTGGCAGACACAGCACTCAAAACCAGGTCTGTCAGAAACCAGTAGAAGACTCTCTGAAACTTGTCAGGGCAACAAAATACAACTTGAATAAACTGAGTAACACTACCTAAGATAAGTTATCATTTTAATACAGGATTTTGAGTAAGATGAATATTCAAAAGAAATTAAATTAGGGTTTTTATGTTACAAGACTGTTTTATGATATAGATATTTTTCAAAATACAGTTTTAAAAATGATTTAATGCATTTGTCCCCAGCATCATTCTTAAAATCATAAACAATGAGTTCAAGTTACAGTTCTATCTACTAATTATGTGATTGTACAACTGACTCAACTTTTATAACATCAGTATACTACACTGTAAAATAAAAGATTTACACTATCTAACTCGTTAAAAGATTCAGTGATGTAAACTATATACAACTGATAAATTATAAACGTATAGGTAAATCATAAATACAAGTAATTATTAATTATCGACCAAATGTTAGCTAGTCTACTTAGTGATTTATATGCAATATTTCATTTAATATTCACAGTTGTCCTAATAATACTATCAGAATTTTAGAAAAATCCTAAGAAGGAGATACTCTTATTATTTTCATTTAATAGATAAGCGAAACAGGGATTAGAGATTCATATATTTTGCTGAAAGTTACCACTTAGTCATGGGGTACTTAACCTTATATTCATAAATTATAGGCTATGCAGATTTTACTCACTACATTATTGCTTGTACTAATCTATAATAAGTTTGGTACTCGTTAAATTTTTATTTGATATTCTCAAAGCTACAGAAAAATTTAAAGAAAAAACCCACATACCATTGATCTTGTGTATTTATCTTCTGCAATTTTGAGTAGATTGTAATGAAAACTATATTATAGTGTATTGAATTTAATTGAATTTAAGAACAGACTCGGGTTACATGGAAAGGCATTACATTTGTTACTTCTGAAATCACACTTCAACTAGGTCCTTTGGTTTCTAAGGAATCCGACCAGCTACTATTATTTAGATGCATGGTTTCCTAAATTGCTCATTTTTTTTCTCTGTGGAGAATTATCACATGTCCCCAACTCATGCCATAATAATTCTCTTAAAAGTCTTTGAAGAGAGTGCCCACTGAATCAAAGTCGGTGAACTTCTAGTATTTTGCTTAATTCACACAACTTCACACTTCTGGTATTTATGCTTAATTCACACAACATAAACAAAGATAAGTGTTTAAAATATACTGGGGGTCCAATAATAATGGTATTCTTAAAGACCATGAGAAATTCCACATAAAGAAATTCCAAGAATGCCATCATAATAGAAATTGAGTTTTCATTAACTGACAGACACAGGTATGCCTTGTTTAAAAGAAGTAAGAACACAGGAGTCATAAAGAAAAGAACATGGTGTAAATGAGATTGTAACTTATCCTTATATTACCAAACAGTAGCAGTGCAATCCCATAACTGTCAAACTGAAAACTACTCTTCTTCGCTGCTTAATCTATGAGGAGCCTGCAAAACACTTGGAAAATGTACAATGACCCAGAAATGCATGTCCTTCAGAGATTATGGAAAATAATAATAGGAATTTAAGGGCTTATGGTATACCATGGTGCTAAAACGTCTTTCTGGAAAAGCCCAGAATCTATAATGCTTACAAAAGAAGACATAGCTTGGCTCCTACTTGTAAGTTTTTGAATATGTAATTCAAAGTGAAATCTAAAAATGGTAGTGTTGGGGTGCCTGGGTGGCTCAGTGGGTTAAGCCTCTGCCTTCAGCTCAGGTCATGATCTCAGGGTCCTGGGATCAAGGCGCATGTGCAGGGAGCCTGCTTCCCCCTCTCTCTCTGCCTGCCTCTCTGCCTACTTGTGATTTCTGTCTGTCAAATAAATAAAAATAAAATCTTTAAAAATGGTAGTGTTAATGGTACTGTGAGGCTCACTCTTTGTATCTTAAATTCAAATACATAGACACAAAAAACAAACAAAAATTGAATTATATTATCTAAGTATTTCAGTGAAAAATCCCATAAATCTAAAATATAAGCTCGAAATAACACAAGAGATGGGAGGAAAACAGAGAAAGAAAGAAAATTATTTAAAGCTAGCCACTGCTGGGGAAAGGTTGAGGAACAATGTCCCACATCGGAATAAATAGATCATTTTAATTATATTTATCAGTATATCTGTTTATGTTTGCCTACAATAAAATAAAATAAGGTAATTTAATATAAGTTGCCAATTTCAGCCAAATTGTATTTTTTTAAAGATTTTATTTATTTACTTGACAGAGAGAGAGAGATCACAAGTAGGCAGAGAGGTAGGCAAAGAGAGAGAGAGGGAAGCAGGCTCCCTGTTGAGCAGAGAGCCTGATGTGGGCCTCGATTCCAGGACCCTGAGACCATGACCTGAGCTGGAAGGCAGAGGCTTAACCCACTGAGCCACCCAGGCGCCCTCAGCCAAATTTTAAAACAAAGCAAAAACCTTATTAAAATTAGAAATCAACTTCAAACAGCTTTATCTTTAGGAAACTCAGATCTTGCACACAAAAATTTAAATTTCAGCAGAAGAACAATTCTAACTTTAAGATGAATACTCCTGCAATAATCCCAAATTCAAAGGCTGATTTTTTTTTTTCCCTTAGAATTCAATGCAGGGAATGTATTTATATAGTAAACCATTTTTTAACCAGAACACATTATTTACTAGAAACATCCACATGCCAGATTAGCATACTATATCTGAAAGTCAATTTTTAGGTATGTCTATGAGCTTTGTTCCATTTTTCTGTTACAGTATACTGAGGCATATTATAAGTTTTAAGGTAACATATTTTAAACTAAATTTTGTAAATGTCTCCTCATGCAATTGGCTGTTGTATTTCAAGGGCTTATGAAAATAAAAGGTTTTAAAGAGAATTACAAAATGTGTCACCATCTACTATTGCATAGATCTTTTATTTGATTATCAAGAGTATACGACTTCCTGATATGTTTTTATCTTAAGTCTCATTTCATTAGTATGAGAACTAAACACACTATTTATTAATGATAAAATTTTGATGATGCACATCTTTATATTCTTGCAGTATTTTATTATCATGATAATATAAATTTAGATACTACCTAAAAGATATAATAGTCCAAAATTAAGAACTGTAAAGACTTTTTATTTCTTCTAATTATGCACTGAGTCTTTTAATTCCAGATATAAACCATAAAAAAGATTTCATTTTATTCATAAACGTTTCTGGAAGAATGATACACAGTTTTGATGCAATGAAAATATGAAGGAATGCAAATAATAACTTTCCCTTTACTTCTCATATGCCCTATATGAACATATATTTAAAGTTAGTGTCAGTCTTTTGTGTAAGTATAAATTTTTCTTTCTCTTACACGTGAAAATGTTTCATTAGCAAGTCCTTTTTTTCTGTGGAAGCTTTTTCTTACAGTCATGTTAGAGGGATGGACTTGGCAGCCAGACTGACCAGATTTGACTCATGGCACCATCACTACTGGCTGTGTGCCATTTGGAAATTTACTCACCCTTTCTTGCATCAGTAACTCCTCTGTGAAATAGAGAAAATAATAGCCTTACCTAATAAAGTGATTTTGAGGGTTACATGAACTAATATAAGTAAAGTCAGAACTATGTCTATCATAAAAGAAGTGTTGCACATTAGGTTTTATTATTTCTCTAGAGATTTATATTTATTTGAGAGACTGAGTGCAGGTGAGCAGAGGGGGGGTGAAGAGGGAGAGGGACAAGAAAGCAGACACATAGCTGAGTGTGGAGTCCTAAACAGGGTTCCCAGGATCCATGAGAACATGACCTGAGCCAAAATCACAAGTCAGACACTGAACTAACTGAACCACCCAGGCACCCGCATTAGGTGTTGTTATTAAGAATATTATTTGAGAAATATTTATTGAGAGATTACTATATGCTAGACACTCTTCATTGTGCAGAGACTTAGTTCCTAAGGTTGATCTGAAATGCCATTATTAATGAAGAACTAATCACCTTCCTAGTAACTGAATTTATCAAGATAAATGCTCTCTAATCTCAGAAGATTGACAGTCAAGGGAGTAAAAGGATGATTATACAACATTGTGATAATTATTCTGATAGAAATATGCAGAAGGCACCCTTAAAAGCACAAAGACAAAATGCAAAACCGAAGAGTTTAGGTCAGATAAGCCGAAATATGATCCTCTATGAAGAGGGAGTATGTGTACTGGTTGACATGGGCTAAAAGTATATGTCCTGAAATGTGTGAGCAACCTTAAAGCACATATGTCAAAAGCAATTTTCCCATAAGAAGTAATGAGAAAAGATTACATTGCCTCATTTCTAGGACACCAGCTACAGTTATAGGTTAATTGCTGATTCTGGTTCTGATTAAAACAGTAGCAGAGGTCTCTTTTACCAGCCCCTGAAGGCAAAAATTGCAAATGCTACAAGGCTCCCCTAGGAAAGGCTGGTCAATAAAACAGCTTCTACTCTGCCCTATGGAATAGCACACAGCAAAGGCTTTATATGACTTATTAGGAATAGAGATTCCTATTGACCTTGATTACTAAAAGGCTGCTCTCCTGATATAATTCACAGTAATCTGAATGGTTAAAGAAAAAAATATATATTCAAAGCAAAACCACATAGGTAAAAAATTGCAGCAGCAAAAAGCAGCCATTTACCAATGACTAACCTAAGATGTTAAGAATACAGCACGGGTGAATAGTGGTGTATGTATGTTAAAGAGTCAGATATAAAGCATGCAAGTATTTCAACAAAACTAAGTTTCTACCAAGAAAGCTCAATTAAGTTCAGTGCATTCTTTTTACCTGGTCTGGAGGGATCTATCAGCATGAAAGCAAGAAGTTCCTAAGAGAAGCCAGGAAATCTATGGGGAAAAAAGAAAGAAAGAAAGAAAGAAAAAAAAAAAAAAAAAAAAACAACACACACACACACACACACACACACAGAAGAACTTTAAAAAGTAAAAATAAAAGCTCATAAAAATATTAGATATCAGGTTTTTAAACATTTGAAGAAAATATGCTAACACATATTTAACATATTACTATCTTTAATGAAACAATGTATACCTCCACACTCATTTTATTTGCTTTAAGAAGTATATTATTATATTTTATTACATTTTAGAGAGGAAAAAAAATCCTTTGATCTTAATACTTGAAATTGGAGAGAATAGTTGGGCACATAAAAACCTACCCACTTTAACAGTTTAGATAATATGATACTCCTTTTGTGGGACATCTAAATGGAACAAGCTTTATTCTCTCTCTAAGGCAAAAAATGCAGTTCCCAGAATAAGGAGGTATAAGAAACCATGTATTCTCTAAGAGGAAGGCTAAAATACAGTATTTGTGGCAATATCACAGCTGATAGATCTTGGCATAATCATAATCTAGGTTTTACTAATTTTAAAAATTTTTAGAGGAGAGTTTTAATATTCCAGCTTAGAATACCCCCACCCCTCAAGTAGATGTGAGATGCCTAATGACAAAGAATACATATTTGGCTTTGTCACAGAACCTGCTCTGTTGACCTAATCTTCATAAATTTATCATGTAGATTGATTAACTTACTTGTAGAAGCTAAGCATTTAAGAGCTTGATGATACTGAATGTCATGGTCTCCACTATAAATCTGTTGATCTTTTTATATATGGTCTCCACTATAAATCTGTTGATCTTTTTATATAAACCTCTTTTTTTTTTATGCATTAACACAAAGTTATTGCATGTTCACAATTTTCCAGCCACTAAGGAACTAGAAATACCATGATGGAAGGAGGGGGTGAAGGGGTTGGAGGAAGATGAGCTCTTCCTTTACAGAGCCTATTTTAGTGGGGGAGTTAGAGATTGAGGACACAATTGCATGGACATTACAACAATTACAATTTTATAAGTGCTAAGGACTGAAGGATTTAGTAGGTTGTCTTTATGAAATTAGGCCCTCACTTAATCTAGAAAGGCTTTCCTAGGTTGTGATTGGGTGACAAAGCACAAAAGAGTGTCAGTTAGAGAGGGTAAGTGAGGGGAAAACGTCCAAGCACAGGGAATATCATACACGAAAGCACCTGTCCCAGAAATGAGTATCTGTACATCAATACTGAGAGTTTCCCCACTGTAATGTGCAATCTTCATTAGATATAGCCCTGACTGGGAAGGGAGTGTTTCTTATGCTTCTTTTGCCTCCACAGGTGGTTATGTGGCTAACTCGCATCCAAGAAGTTAGATGAAAGTGGTGTGTGTCATTTCTATTCCCTGGATGACCCATGGGATAGAAGAAGCCTGGATATCTGAAATACGACATGAAGGAAAGTCACCTGACAGCCAGAAATGTCCGTATCAGGTTGTTAGGTGAGTAAACAAAAAGCATCTATTCTTTCTAAGCCACTGAAATTTGGGAGTTTATTTTTACAGCTGCAGTATGCTTAATCTTACCCTAAGCAAAAACAGTATGAGTTGGAAAGTAACTAAAGATTTTAGAGTGACTGAAAGATGTAAAGTATGACTAGAGTACAGAAAAAGAGAACATGAATTGGACCATAAGCTTACATTTCAAATAACACTATGGCAAGATAAATATCCTGAACAATGTCTCACTATAATACAGCCAGAAATTCTGGAAAAATATAATAAACACTATTTTACATGTACAGTTAAGCCCAACCCCACCCCAAGTAAGAAAAATACCAAAGGACCCAAATCAGAGAGAAAAGTAAAAGGCAGAATGGTAAGCTAAAAGTTATATACCTACCAACATCAGAAATCAAATTTTACTGGAGAATATAGGTAATGATATTTGGCCCATGCAATCAGAGGGGTGGAGGGGGGCGGTAGATGGGGTTGGCTGAATTAGACTTGTCTATAACTCCCCTTTCCAGATCAGGAAGAAACTTGAGGAAAATAAGCAAATAAATATGACAAGGGTATTCATCTGCCTCGGCCTGCGCTATGACGGAAACAAGTCTGCAAGAATTTACAAATACAAACTTGCTCTCACATCATGGTTTCAGTAAACAGATTTATACTATGCACCTTGCAAAAAAATCATACAGGCATATTAACATAAAATAATCATGAGTTAAGGACATTTCCAAGGCACCTATATTTTAAAACATTATCTTTCAAAATAAGGCCCAAAGGTGGCCCCATATGATTCTCACAAAAAACGGCCACCAAAGCTAAACTCACCGTCCAAAATTACAAAAGTTTAATAAAAATGGCACCACAAGTGCTATTCAGCAAAAGCAAGACAGGAGAATTAAATTCCTGTTTTCCCGACAGTTGCAGTCATAGATGTAGAATAAAAACAGGCTTTTAAAACGTTTAAAGAAATAAAAGATGTTAACAAATATCCGCAAAATTAAAGATAACATAAAGTATTACAAAGACTTGAGGAATAATGAACCAGGTAATCTAGAAATAAAAACTACATAATGCACGCTCCTTGCAAAGCCGTGCCCACCGCTAGTTGGGCTCCGAGTCCTTCTCCCCGCGGCCTGACGCAGCAGGGAGCCCACGAGCCAGGGCTGCTTGAGGCTCAAAATGCTGCTCCTCCAGAATGTGGTGTCGCTTTGAGGCACATAGGTCTGGGATGACACCCAGATGAAGCAGCGGAGGCGGCGCCTCAGGCCCCAGGGCCTGGTGGTGCTCAGCTTCCGCCACCACCGGGCTTCCGCTGCCACCAGTTCCAGCGCCCGAAAAAGGCCAAGAGCAAAGGGATTCTGAATTCTCCCAAGCACATCCCAGTCCGTGGCTGGCTAAAGCCCAGCCTCACGCCTTCTGAGAAGTGGGAGGTGAGAGGCGCGCAGGTGCATGCCCTCCTGGTCTTCCTGCCAGAGGCCTGCCTGCCCGCAGGAAGGACTCGACTGTGCTCAGGACTGACCCAAAGTTCATGACCTGGTCTCTGGTGGCTGCAACGACGCCGCCTGGAACTTTGAGAAGTTCCTGGTGGGCCCCGATGGTGTGCCTGTGTGCATGTACAGCTTTCGCTTTCCAGCCATGTATATGGAACCTGGCATCGAAGCCCTGGGGTCCCAGGGGACCAGCTGTGCCTGGGCAAATCTCCTACCCCTGGGGCTTGATAGTCGCACACTGCCTTCCAGGGATTTCACCCACAACGGTGTTTCCTCGAAAGCTGCATGGAGGAAAGCTTGATTTCTGGGAAAATCCCCTGAGATGGGTGCTTCTTCTGCATCCCAACACCCCCTCCCCAAACCAAGACTCCTCATTAATAAAGTGCCTGGTGTCAGAAAAATAAATAAATAAATAAAACATAATCATTGAAACAAAACAATAAATAGAGTGTGAATTTAAAAAACAAAAACAAAAACTGTAGAGAGAACTGTGAAACTAGAAGAAATACATCACAGAAATTAAAAAAAAAATGAAGTTCAAAAGAAAACATAGATGCTAAGAGACAAGGATAGAATAGAAATGTCTCATTTTTTCTAATCTGATTCACAGAAGACAATAGAAAAATATGATGGGGCAATATTGGCAAATAGAGTGAATGAGAATTTCACGGAATTGATGAAAAATAATATTTAGGCTCAGGAAATACATGTCCTTCTAGGAAAAATAAAAGAAAATCCACACCAAGACATTTTATAAACATATTTAAAAATACCAAGTGCAGGAAGAAAAACATAAAAGTAGCCAAAGAGAAAAGAAAGATTATTTACAAAATGTGCAATATCATAATGAGTATAAGCAGCCTGTAGAATATCCTCAAAATTCTGAGAAAGGGTTGGTGGGAGGAGAGAACTGTCAATTTAGGATTAGATACCAAACTAAATCATCACTAAAGATTTTAGAAGAAATAAAGACATTTGAGATGAGGAACTTGCCACTAACCTACCCTCACTAAAGGAAATTTTAAAGGAGTATTTCAGAAGGATGAATAAATGCACAAAAGGGAGGTCTGAGATTTAAAAAAAGACAATGAATTTGAGAAATGTCTGAACAGGTCTAAGCAAATGTCAATGACATGAAACAGTTCAAATAATAGCAATGTGAGGGTCAAAAACCAAGGTAGACTAAAATTACATTTGATGCCTGACAACAATTTTGTTAGAAGGAGAAAGAACAAATTGCAATTAAAGTATTCAAAGTCAGTGCCATTCAAACTATGTTCCATGATCAGTACCAGTCCACAAATTGTCTTGTACTGATCTGTGACAAGAAATTGAGAGTAAGGGTTTAGAAACTGTAAAAGCATTTTGACAGAATAATTTTATCTGCTAAATCTAGGAACCAAAAAAGTAGCCTTGTATTTAATGTGCATTTTATCATTTCACTTCTCTAGTAACATGTGCCAATTTTATTTTACAGCTCTATCAGTCTATAAAGAGTTGAAAATTTTGAAAAAAAAAATTCTTTACCACTGACAGTTTGAAAAGTATTGTTCTTAAGTCCTCTACATTGGGGGAAGGAGTACAGAGATTATCTCGAGAGAGATAGAAGTAGATCAAATACAATATAATCCAATGGGGAATAACTAAAAGATTAAAAATAATGAAGTAGCAGGAAAATGCAGAATTAAAAACAAAGGTATAAATGGAAAACAAGAAAATTTAAAAAGAAAAAATAAGCATTGAAAAGGAAGGATAAAAGGGAAAAACAAAATAAAATACAAAATCCAAATGTATTGAATTTGGTGCCTAAATGATATGTAAATACAAGGAAAAAACGTTATTTTGTTGACATATTTCATAATGGATTTAAAAAAGAAAATAAAATCGAGTTATATGCTGTTAGTAAGCAATCTAACATATGAGAATGCAGAAAGCTGGCAAGTAAAAGAATGGAAAGAAAAAAAGAGCAGGTAAAGACCAAGTAAGTGAAGGCTGGTGTACCTCTCTAAGGCAAAATCAGATTTTGGGGGGATAAGAATCATCACTATGTATTGATAAAGGTTGGAACCTACCGTAAAAAAATTCTACCAAGAGAATATACACTCGAGAGAAATTATCAGCATTAAATGTTCATAGTAGAAGAGCAAGGTCTACTATTAACAAGCCTAGCATCCAAGTTAAGATGTTAGAAAAACTAAAATATACCTAAATATTATTTGAAGGAATGGAATGTAAAGAGAACAGAAAATAATGATAATGAACACAAAATAGAGAGGATTAATAAATCCTATATTTAGTGATTTGTAGGAACTAATAAAATAAAAAAAAAGAAGTATTTTAGGACTGATCAAGAAAAAGATAGAGGAATAGTTTTAGAAACCAAAAAGAGGTCATAATGCAGATACAGTTGAGGACTTATTTATTTATTTGTTTATTTATTTATTTATTTTTAAGATTTATTTATTTGAGAGAGAGAGCACACCCAGTTGAGCAGAGGGTGGGGCAGAGAGAGAGAGAGAGAATCCTCAAGCAGACTCCCTGCTGGGCAAGTGTCTTGATGTGGGGCTCAATCCCAAGACTCTGAGATCATGACCTTACTGCAATCAAGAGTAACCTCCTAACCAACTGTGCCCTAAAGTTAGAGATTTTTTTTTAAATTTATTTATTTTTTTCAGCGTAACAGTATTCATTGTTTTTTCACAATACCCAGTGCTCCATGCAATACGTGCCCTCCCTATTACCCACCACCTGGTTCCCCCAACCTCCCACCCCCAACCCTTCAAAACCCTCAGGTTGTTTTTCAGAGTCCATAGTCTCTTATGGTTTGCCTCCCCTTCCAAATTTTTTTTTTTAATAAATATATAATGTATTTTTATCCCCAGGGGTACAGGTCTGTGAATCGCCAGGTTTACACACTTCACAGCACTCACCATAGCACATACCCTCCCCAATGTCCATAACCCCCTCCCCCTCTCCCAACCCCACCTCCCCCCAGCAACCCCCAGTTTGTTTTCTGAGTTTAAGAGTCATTTATGGTTTGTCTCCCTCCCAATCCCATCTTGTTTCATTTATTCTTCTCCTATCCCCCAACCCCCCCCATGTTGCATCTCCACGTCCTCATATCAGGGAGATCATATGATAGTTGTCTTTCTCCGATTGACTTATTTCACTAAGCATGATACCCTCTAGTTCCATCCACGTCATCGCAAATGGCAAGATTTCATTTCTTTTGATGGCTGCATAGTATTCCATTGTGTATATATACCACCTCTTCTTTATCCATTCATCTGTTGATGGACATCTAGGTTCTTTCCATAGTTTGGCTATTGTAGACATTGCTGCTATAAACATTCGGGTACACATGCCCTTTCGGATCACTGCGTTTGTATCTTTAGGGTAAATACCCAGTAGTGCAATTGCTGAGTCATAGGGTTAAAGTAAGAATCCTATGGAACAACTTCAGGTAAATAAATTGTAAAATCAGAAGCAACAATCCACCCCTATCCCCCAAAACACACACATGCATACAACTACTAAAACTTGTCTCAGGAAAAAAAAATGAAAAAAAATTATTTACTTGTCAGAGAGAATGAGAGAAAGAGAGAGAGAGAGAGAGGCAGGCAGAGGGAGAAGCAGGCCCCCCGTTGAGCAAGGAGCCTGATACAGAACTCAATCCCAGGACACTGGGATCAGGACCTGAGCCAAAAGCAGCCACTTAACCAACTGAGCCACCCATGGGTCCTCAAAAGAAAATGAAAAATTTGAATAGGCCTGCGACCATTAACAAAATTGAATCAGTAGAATCACTAGTAATACAACTATACCCTACACTCTGCAAAGCCCACCAGGCCTAGAAAATTTATAAGAGATATCTAATGAACACAAACATTTATCATCTTTGCCAAAAAAAAAAAGGTAAAGTTAGAATACCATCTAATTTCAATAATAAGAGATTCTAAAATTCTAGAGAGTATGAGCAAAATGTAATACATTACTATATTTCTGAAAAAGCTAATAATGAACAACTATGTTTATCCCAGAAATGTTAGTATAGCTTACCATTAGGAAATCAATAAATGTAATTCACTAAAACATCAGATTAAAGTAGTAAACACATATTGTGATTTCAATAGGTACAGAAAAATCATCTGGTAAAACTTTATAATATTCATAATAAGACATCTTGTTTTTAGTAATAAAAGGCAATCTCCTTAAATGGCATCTACCAGAACCTTCTCTTTAATATTAGGAAAAATAAAGAAGACCTACTAGCACTATAGTGATTTATCTATCTAATGTGTGTGTCTAGTATATATTTGGATGTATATCTATCTACAGTATATATGTCTATGAGTGTATGAGTATAGATATCTATGTAGATATATATAGACCTATTGATAGATACACCAGGATGACATTACACAGTGATTTTTATAAATACAAATTAATGTGAAGATAAAAATCACTATATAATGTTATATTGGCTTAGTCAATAGGGTAAAAACAAAACATGGATATGAGATTTTTCAAAGTTAATATGATTTTCTACATGAAACCTAAATTACTTAGTGGCCAAATTTTAAGAATTAATAAGGATTCATCAAGACTGTTCAGTAAAAGAATATACATGAGTTGATTTTATTCTTGTATATTAGCAAGTAATTGTGTATTATAATAATTATGTTATTAACACTATTAATATTAATAGTAAATCATATTTTCATGTAAATTTCTAAATATAAACAATTATAAAAGCAATACAATATTAAATAGCAGGGGTCAACTTTTTAAAATAAATCTGAGTAATGTCTTTATGGAAAAAATTTTAAAACTTGAATGAAAAATTATGAAGGAAGATGAAATTAAGTGGCAAAAGAAGCCACATTTGTAAAGAAGAATGCTCAGTGACTTAAAGTTGTTAATTATCTCCCAAATTAATCTATAAATTCAATGAATTACAAATTATATTGTTATAGATGATTCTAAAAGACTGAGGAAAATGCAAAAGGCCAAAATAACTACATTTTGGGGGAAAGAAAACTTCCCCTCCCAGTTTTCAAGATTTATTTTGAGATTAATCTAAAAAAATCAGAGCAAAATTTGCCTCAGGGATGAGCAAAAAAATCTATGGAAGAAGTAGAGACCAAGAACCAGACCAATAATATATGACTTTTTATATTTTGCAGAGATGGTATTGCAAGCATGTGTATGTATGAGCTAATCAAGGACTGCTGCTATGACAGTTGTTAGCCATAGAGAATAAAATAACATTTTGGTATATTCATTTCAGGAGTAGTAAAGAACTAAACTGGATGTGCAAAGCTTCACAAGGTTTAGAAGTAAAATTGTGGATAAAAAAGAAGATAAAAAATTCTTGAGTAAAAAATAAAAAGCACAAACCAAACAGGAAGTTTATTAATTCAACTACATTAAAGTGAAGACCTACTATGCACCAACATAATTCATAGTCAAAGTGAAAGACATGGCTCAGACTCAGAATTTAGATGTAATGCATAAAAACAACAAAGACTGTATAGATATAGGTAGTGTATGTTCCTACAATTTAACATAGAAACAAAAGAATCCAATTTTAAAATGTGCAAAATTTCCAAACCACAATTCACAGCAAAGAAAACCTGCATGGCCTTTAAACATTAAAAAAAAAATTATAAACATGATTAAGTATAGATTTCTTCTAGATTTCAGTAAAACCCAATATATGGACAAATATTTAATAGTCCACGTGAAGGATGTCATGAGGCATTGCCCAGATCACCCCGAGGAATGGACTTTTTTTCCCCTCAACTGCAGGAAACATTGCCAAGGGAAAGCACTCAGCTGTCACCTTCGTTCAGGGAAACTGAGGGGATGCATCAACTGAAGAGAACTGCCTCATCCAAGTTCAAATCTAGAAACCAGTAACCGACCTAAGCTGGAACATAATGTCTTGGATCCTTTGTTCCATCTCAAGACATCTGTAAAGAGTTATGACAGCTTCTGATTCCTCAGTCAGGTTGGCTGGGCCTCTGTTAAAACTGAATCAGAAAAAAAAAAAAAAAAAAAAAAAACAAACAAACAAAAAAACTGAATCAGAACTCTTCTCCAATCCCATTGTTTTGCCTTCTCTTTCACAAGGATTGAGCCTTGTAATTGCTGCTTAGTCTCCTGCTGTTTCCAGGGACTCCAACCCCAGGGCAGTGCATGCCCAAGGAGGGTCTGAAAATGGAGATGTTGGAATGGGATTTGGGAAATGCATTTTTTGCCATCTGGCTGGTAATAAAACCTCCATCCCGTATCGTAGGTGAGGGCAACATAGGCCCAGATACAGCTACCACTGCAATTCCCAAAACTATTCACAAGGTTTAACCTTCCTTAAAATTTGTCCTTCACTCTCCTGGTGAGCACTAAGCCAATAAATTAAGGTCCACGAAACAACATGACCAAACTGGGACACCTCAGAGTAGATAAGGGTGGGAAATGCCCATACTGAAATGGAACTGCAGGACCCATCATCAGTCAGGAAAGCA
Source organism: Meles meles (assembly GCF_922984935.1). Classification (NCBI taxonomy): domain Eukaryota; kingdom Metazoa; phylum Chordata; class Mammalia; order Carnivora; family Mustelidae; genus Meles; species Meles meles. The sequence goes on along the minus strand of NC_060066.1, from coordinate 149,247,943 downwards.
GATATGAAACTGAATCCTATGGGTGCATAATTAAGAGGATAGGACATAAGAAAATATTTGCAATATTTTAAAAATCACATTTACAGGAAAATCAAACATCACAATTTTTATATTTTGAGCCTCATGACGGGTACACCATTGTGTTAGGTAAATAATTACATTTTCTTCAATGTACCATAACCATATGATTACATGATGAACTTCAGTAAAGAATATCCTTAAAATTTTAAAATAATTTTCCTACATAAACAAAATCTCTGATGAGCTGACATGATTTTAAAATAAATCTTACGACATAAAAAGTAGATAAACGGCATATGACTACAACAAAATTAAAAGGAAAGAAAAAGCAAAGAAAGAAAAACTTAAAAAGCAGAGAAGCCAAGGTTATACTTTCTGTTAAATACCTACAGTCTACAAATCTCTGTTATCAAATAAGGGCTGATGTGTATGCTTTGACAGTTGGGTAACATGTTATGCTATGGCTGGAAAGAACACTAGCTATAACTGGTGCTTGAATGGAAAGCCACCAAACATCTGTACAAGCTGATATAGAACCCACATACGAGCAGTAGAAACTTGCCTCAGAGAACTGGTGGGTCCAATCCACCATTTGGACAAGTGGATAAATAAGAACCTTAATTATGCTACCTTAGAAAAGCTTTAGTAATTTTTTGTCTAGTGATATTTAAAACAGATACAAGTTTTGCATTGCAACTTTAAAAAGACACTAATATAGCTTTAAAAAAAAAAAAAAAGGCAACCAGACTACACGGTGAACTCCATAACAGAGACTAGAAGTATATAAAATGTACTTCTAGGTAACTATAATTTTGTCCTGATATCTAGGATTATTGGATATAAATAGTTAAACAGTTAATACATATATCAATGACTATGTTAACGTAAGACTAGTTAGTAACAAATCTTTTAAGGAAATTATTATAAAACAGAACAAGTACCAATTAAGATGGTTTCTAATGTATCATAGTCAACAAAATAAAAACAAAAGAGAAATAAAAATGCATCATATTCAAATCAGCCACTGACCTCCATAAGAAAATAAATATTTCAGAAAACCATACATTGAAAATAATCTATAATGTTGTCCAATCATAAAAACAGATTTTGTTTTTTAAAGACAGATAAGAAATAGTTACATATAGCTTAATCGTTGGCTGTTTTTATTTTTATTTTTTCACTTTTTCCTACCCTAACTTTCATGGCAATATATAGTATTAATACCAAGAGAAGCAAAAACACAAATGTTCCATTTAAATGGAAATCAAAGATATCTCAAACTTTTATTTAGAGATGAGGTATGCTGTTTGCCACAGTAACTTTTTAAAATCATGAATATGGCTGCATTTCCAGTTTCTCTACCCTTCAAGTAACTAGAATCTGGAACACTGTAAGATCTCAAATTTTAATGAGCATGGGAACAGAGTTAGAGTTAGGAATTGTATGCATTTGACAGTTACTGTTCTATTTATATCTTGGTTGAATACTAGAAAAATCAATGATATTGCTTTTGAACCATACCAGAGAGATGGTAGAAAGAAGGGAATAGTCATCTCAAGGTTCTGTTTTATTTTTGTTTAGAGAAAATTCTATGTAGCAAGCAGGCATTCTTGACTAAAACAAGACTCCAACTGACTGCCATGAACAATGTTAAGAAGGTTGAAAGGAGAAATTTAGTAAAGTAGGAGAAACATGTGAAAACATGTTTGGTGTTAGGTTATTACTGAGAATGGATTTTTATAGTGATATCTCTATATATTATTCTGACAATTCAGTATTATAAAAAGAAAACAGGCTTTGAAGTAAGAAGACCTGTGATCTATACTCTTCTGGATAATTTACTTTGCAAGTGACTGGGTCTCAGGTATTAACTCCACCTCAGTACATTCCCTTATTAAGTATACCCTATGACTTTGAATCTAATTAGTTTCTAGAAAAAAATCACAAACTACAAATGAAGCTGCAATATCATATCCTATATATATGTAATGTTATTAAGGTTCTGTACCTGAAATACATTTAATATCATAAAATAATAATATATGTTTTTTTGATTTTTATAGCCTCCTTTTCACACCACTGGTGAGAGATTTCTATCCTAGGGTTCTGGAGATGGCCAAACACATGGTACTTGACACTGGACATAAGTGACTGATAGCAGTTTACTGGTCATATCTACACACAGGAGGACACTGAAAGCTGTGAAGGACAACGTAGAAGTTTGTATCTGGAAACAGAGTGAACACCCAGGGACTGTAGGAGTCAGGCTTCTGAAAATCAAGAAGGTCAGGTGCCACATTGGTTGATTCCTGTGGGAAGATGCGATTGATCAGTCTGAATAACTCAGTGGTCTGGTGGGGAACTGAAACTTGCTACTCAAGGATAAGCAGGAATGGTGCTCAGTCCCCTTTTAAGAGGCTGTTTGGCTACAGGACATTTTCTGTGGGAGCACTGTGGAAGGAACTTGCAGTCAGGCCATTGTGGCCTTCCCAATTGTACTATATGTTAAGGCAGCACATGACATGAAGCCTTAATTTTAGTCTTTTCACCACACTGGTCACCAAAGTAAATTTGCAAAATCAAATGCAATATAGCTTTCTAAAAACAATTTGGAATCTGTGAAGCTAAGCACTTAATGTGAAAGCTACATCATAAGTGCTCTTTTTTAAGGGAAATTTTCTCCTTTGGAGGAAACAGAATGCTTCATTTCATGGTAAATCTTTTGTGACAAAAACCAGTGTATTTAATTTTCTAAATATTTCTGAAATGCATTCAAAATTAGGGTCAGCTCTCTTGAAAACTTTTATTATTGTTTTAATTTGCAAGAATTCCTTCAAAAAGTCTTTTAATGTTAAATCTTGACAGCTTAAATGAGAAAAATTTTCCCTTCAATGATCCCACTCCCTTTTTCACAGATATCAAATACCTATTATGAATAGCATTCTTTCTCATTAATGGATTTATCTTTACTTAAATTTTAAAACTCTTTTTTTTTTTGAGACAGACATTGGTAATTCTCTACTTAACTTTTATGTTATTCAGTTATACTCCTTGATCAAGTATAACATACTTTTTTTTTCAAAATATATATTTATTTATTTAACAGAGAGACAGAGAGAGCACAAACAGGCAGAGGCAGGCAGAGAGAGAGGAAGGGAAAGCAGGCTCCCGCCGAGCAGAGAGCCCGATGTGGGGCTCAATCCCAGGACCCTGAGATCATGCCCTGATCCGAAGGCAGAGGCTTAATCCACTGAGCCACCCAGGTGCCCCAACATACTTTTATCTCTAGAAATGTTTTTCATGGATATTTTACCAGTTGTTCAAAACAATTTTTGACAGAACCATAGTCATTCCTTCTCGTCATGAAGGGATGAAATCTAAAGTTTTCAGTCTTATGGATCACCCATCATATTTTCTTTTTGGTGTTGATATTTTTAAATTACTTTGGCCTAAAACCAATCAATTTGGCAGAGCAATGTATTCATTATTGGTTAGAGATTTCACATGTCCACATTGTCCATATACATTGAGTGTTGGTCTATTATGCTGAGATTTACAATAAGGAAGGGTTTAAAATGTAGGGATTTAGACAAAATGCCAAGACAAAGGAATTTGTCCCAAATGGAAGAACAAAATAAGGTCATGGCAAGAGATCTAAGAGAAACAGATATAAGTAACATGGTTGTTGGAGAATTTAAAGGAACAATTATAGGGATACTCAGTGGGCTGAAGAAAAGAATAGAAGACATCAGTGAGACCCTTACCATGGAGATAAAAGAGCTTAAAAAGAATCAACCAGAGATAAAGAAAACAATAAACAAGATTGGAAACAGGCTTGATGCAAGCAGAGGACAAAGAAGGCTGAAAGATGCAGAGGAATGAATTAGTGCCCTAGAAGACAAAATAATAGAAAACAATAAAGCTGAACAAAAGAGATTAAGAAGTATTATGCAACACAAGAAGACTTAAGGAACTCGTCGACTCCATTAAAGGTAATAACATTTGTATTATAGGAGTCCCAGAAGAAGTAGAGAAAAGAGGATAGAAAACCTATTTAAGAGGTTACTGCCTATGTTCTCCTCTAGGATATTGATAGATTTCTGTCTCACGTTTAGGTCTTTTATCCATTTTGAGTTTATCTTTGTGTATGGTGTAAGAGAATGGTCAAGTTTCGTTCTTCTACACATAGCTATCCAATTTTCCCAGCACCATTTATTGAAGAGATTATCTTTTTTCACTGTATATATTTTTTTCCTGCTTTGTCAAAGATTAATTGACCATGAAGTTGAGGATCCATATCTGGGCTCTCTACTCTGTTTCACTGGTCTATGTGTCTGTTTTTGTGTCAGTACCATGTTGTCTTGGTGATCACAGCTTTGTAGTAAAGGTTGAAATCAGGCAACGTGATGCCCCAGTTTTGTTTTTCTTTTCCAACATTTCCTTAGCAATGAGAGTTCTCTTCTGGTTCCACAGAAATTTTAGGATTGTTTGTTCCAGCTCTTTGAATAATGCCAGTGGAATTTTGATTGGGATGGCATTGAAAGTATAGATGGCTCTAGGCAGTATAGACATTTTAACAATGTTTATTCTTCCAATCCATGAGCATGGAATACTCTTCATTTTTTTGTGTCTTCTTCAATTTCTTTCATGAGTGTTTTGTTCCTCGAGTACAGATCATTTACCTCTTTGGTTAGGTTTATTCCCAGGTATCTTATGGTTCTTGGGCTATAGTAAATGGAATCGATTCTCTAATTTCCATTTCTGTATTTTCATTGTTAGTGTATAAGAAAGCAACTGATTTCTGTACTTTGATTTCATATCCTGCCACATTACTGAATTGCTGTATGAGTTCTAGTAGTTTGGGGGTGGACTCTTTTGGGTTTTCCATACAAAGTATCATGTCATCTGCGAAGAGAGAGAGTTTGACTTCTTCTTTGCCAATTTGAGTACCTTTTATTTCTTTTTGTTGTCTGATTGCTGTTGCCAGGACTTCGTGTACTATGTTGACAAGAGTAGTGAGGGAGGTCATCCTTGTTGTGTTCCTAATCTCAAAGGGAAAGCTGTCAGCTTTTCCCCATTGAGGATGATATTCACTGTGGGTTTTTCATAGATAGATTTTATGAAGTTGAGGAATGTTCCCTCTATCCCTATACTTTGAATTGTGTTAATCAGGAATGGATGTTGTATCTTGTCAAATGCTTTTTCTGCATCAGTTGAGAGGACCATGTGGTTCTTCTCTCTTCTCTTATTGATTTGTTCTATCACATTGATTGATTTGTGAATGTTGAAACACCCTTGCATCCCAGATAAATCCCACCTGGTAATGGTGGATAATCTTTTTAATGTACTGTTGGATGCTATTAGCTAGGATCTTGTTTAGAATCTTGGCATCCATATTCATCAAGAATATTGGTCTGAAATTCTCCTTTTTGGTGGGGTCTTTGTCTGGTTTGGGTATCAGGGTAATGCTGGCTTCTGTTTTGAAATCCTAGGGTAGAACATATGCAGTAACCTCTTCAACATCAGACACAGCAACTTCTTTCAAAACATGTCTCCAAAGGCAAAGGAAACAGAAGTGAAAATGAACTTTAGGGACTTCATCAAGATCAAAAGCTTCTGCACAGCAAAGGGAACAGCCAACAAAACAAAGAGGCAACCCACAGAATAGGAGAAGATATTTGCAAATGACACTACAGACAAAGGGCTGATATCCAAGATTTATAAGGAACTCTCAAGCTCAACACACAAAAAACAGAGAATCATATCAAAAAATGTGCAGAAGACATGAACAGACACTTCTCCAAAGAAGACATATAATGGTTAACCAACATATGAAAAAATGTACATCATCATTAGTCATCAGGGAGATTGAAATCAAAGCTACACTGAGATACAATTGAGATACATTGAGATTACACTAGTTAGAATGGCCAAAAATGTACATCATCATTAGTCATCAGGGAGATTGAAATCAAAGCTACATTGAGATACATTGAGATTACACTAGTTAGAATGGCCAAAATTAACAAGACAATAAATAACAAGTGTTGGAGATGATGTGGAGAAAGGGGAACCCTCTTACACTGTTGGTGGGAATGCAAGTTGGTGCAGCCACTTTGGAAAACAGTGTGGAGATGCCCTAAGAAATTAAAAATAGGACTATTCTATAATCCTGCAATTGCACTACTGGGTATTTACCTCAAGGATGCAGATGTAGTGAAAAGATGCAGATGCTATTGTTCATAGCAACAATGGCCACAATCACCAAACTGTGGAAAGAACCAAGATGCCCTTCAACGGATAAATGGATAAAGAAGGTATGGTCCATATATACAATGGAGTATTATGCCTCCATCAGAAAGGATGAATACCCAACTTTTGTATCGACATGGACGGGTCTGGAAGAGATTATGCTGAGTGAAGTAAGTCAAGCAGAGAGAGTCAATTGTCATATGGTGAACTATATGTTCCTTGTGGAGCATAAGGAATAACACAGAAGACATTGGGAGATGGAGAGGAGAAGTGAGTTGGGGAAAATTGGAGAGGGAGATGAACCATGAGAGACTGTGGACTCTGAGAAACAGGGTTCTGGAAGGGAGGGGTGTGGGGTGTTGGGTGAGGCTCATGGTGGGTATTATGGAGGGCATGTATTGCATGGAGCACTGGGTGTGGTGCATAAACAATGAATTTTGGAACACTGAAAAAAATAAAATAAAATTTAAAAAAAATTTAAAAATAAAAGTTATTTAAAGACATAATAGCTGATTACTTCTGTAACCCGAGGAAAGAAACAGAGATCCAGATCCAAGAGGCAGAGAGAACTCCCTCAAAATCAACAAAATCAGGTCAAAACAAAGGCATATTGTAATTAAATTGTAAAATTTAAGGATGAAGAAAAAAAAATCTCAAAAGCAACAACACAAAAGAAATCCTTAACTTACAAGGGAAAATCCATTAGGCTAGTTGGAGATTTCTCAACAGAAACTTGGCAAGCCAGAAGAGAGTGTTATGATATATTCAAACTGCTGAATGGGAAAAATCTGCAGCCAAGAATATTCTATACAGTAGGTAAAGAGTTTCCCAGACAAAAACTAAAGGAGTTTGTGACCACTAAACCAGCCCCACAAGAAATATCAAAGGGGACTCTTTAAGTGCAAAGTAGAAACCAAAAGTGACAAAGACAAGAAAGGATCAGAGAAAATCTTTAGAAGCAATGACAAAACAAATAATAAAGTAGCAATAAATACATATCTATCAATAATTGTTTTTAATGTAAATAGACTACATACACCAATCAAAAGACATAAAGTGTCAGAATTGATACAAAAAACAAGACCCATCTATATGCTACCGACGAGAGACTTATTTTATTTTTTTAAAAAGATTTTATATATTTATTTATTTTTAACAGATAGAGACACAGTGAGAGAGGGAAGAGAAGCAGGGAGAGTGGGAGAAGGAGAAGCAGGCTTCCCACTGAGAAGGGAGCCCGATGTGAGGCTCAATCCCAGGACCCCAGGATCATGACCTGAGCTGAAGGCAGATGCTTAATGACTGAGCCACCCAGACTCCCTACAAGAGATTCATTTTAGATCTCTAGACACCTGAAGATTGAAAGTGAATAGGTGGAGGAACATTCACCACACAAATGGATGTCAAAACTGGAGTAGCACTACTTACATAGGACAAAATAGACTTTAAAATTAAGACTGTAAAAGAGACAAAGGGCATTATAGAATCATAAAGGAGATGATTCAACAAGAAGACATAACAATTATAAATATTTAAATACCCAACATGGAAGCACCCAAATATACCAATAATTAATAACCAACATAAAAGAACCAATTGAAAACAACACGATGTTGGGGGACTTTATCACCCCACTGACATCAATGGACAGATCATCTAAGCAGAAAATGAAAAAGGAAATAATGTCTTTGAATGATACACTGGGCCATATGGATTTAACAGATATATTCAGAAAGTTCCATCCTAAAATGACAGAATATACATTCTTTTCAAGAGCACATGAACATTCTCCAGAAGATATCACATATTAGGTCACAAAATAGGCCTCAACAAATAACAAAAGATTGAAATCATACCATGCACCTTTTCTGACCACAACACTATAAAACTAGAAGTCAATCACAAGAAAAAATTTAGAAAGACTACAAATTTATGGAGGTTAAATAAAATGCTAAATTATGAATGGGTCAACCAAGAAATCAAAGAAGAAATCTAAAAAATACATAGAAACAAATGAAAATGAAAACCCAAGTTTCCAAAACCTTTGGGATACAGCAAAAGCAGTCCTATGCTACATACTTCCCTATGTAGCAATAGAGGCCTACATCAAGAAGAAGGAAAAAAACCTCAAATAACCTAAACTTATACCTAGAGGAGCTAGAAAAAAAGAAGAAGAAGAAGAAGAAGCTTAAAGCCAGCAGAAGAAAGGAAAGGATAAAAATTACAGTAGAAACAAATGTTATAGAAACTAAAAAAGCAAAGAACAGATCAATGAAACTGGAGCTGGTTCTTTGAAAAAATTAATAAACTAGATAAACTTCTACTAGATTTATCAAAAAAGAAAATAGAAAGGATCCAAATAAATAAAACCACCAATAAGAAAAGAGAAATCATAACCAATGCCACAGAAATACAAATTTTATTTTGAAATTTTATTATGAAAAATACAAATTTTATTATGAAAAGTTATATGCCAACAACTTCAACAGCCTGGAAGAAATGGATTAATTCATACAAACATATAAACTACCAAAACTGAAACAAGAAGGAATAGAAAACTTGAACAGACTGAAAACCAGCAAAATGCTAGAGGAGAAAACAGGCAGTAACCCCTTTGACACTGGCTGTATCAACTTCTTACCAGATCATCTCCTGAGGCAAGGGAAACCAAAGCAAAATGAACCACTGGGACTCATCAAGCTAAAAATCTTCTGCACAGCAAAGGAAACAATCAACAAAATTAAAAGGTGACCCTTGGAGTGGGTGAAGATATTTGCAAATGACATATCTGATGAAGGGTTAATATCCAAAATCTGTTAAGAACTCACCAAACTCAACACCCAAACAACAAATACTCCAGTTAAAAAATGGGTAGAAGACATGAATAGACATTTTTTTCGAAGAAGACACACAGATGACTAGCAGACATATGAGAACATGTTGAACATCACTCATCATTAAGGAAATACAAATCAAAAGTACAATGAGATAAACCCTCACACCAGTCAGAATGACTAAAACTAACAACACAGGAAACTACAGATGTTGGGAAGGATGCAGAGAAAGGAGTACCCTCTTGCACTGTTGGTTGGGATGTAAACTGGAGCAACCACTCTGGAAAACAGTATGGACGTTCCTCAAAAAGTTAAAAATAGAGCTATCATATGACTCAGTAATTGCACTACTAGATATTTACCCAAAGGATACAAAAGTACTAATTTAAAGGGGCACATTCATCCCAATGTTTATAGCAGCATTATCAACAATAACCAAATTATGGAAAGAGCCCAAATGTCTATCAACAGATGGATAAAGAAGGGGTGGTATGTATGTGTATACAATGGAATATTACTCAGCCATCAAAAAGAATGAAATCTTGCTGTTTGCAATAACATGGATGGAGCTAGAGTATCATTGTAAGCAAAATAAGTCCTTCAGAGAAAGACAAATACCATAGACTTTCACTCATATGTGGAATTTAAGAAACAAATGGACACAGAGGAAAAAAAGAGAGGCAAACCATAAAACAGATTCTTAACTACAGAGAACAGAGTTGCTGGACTAAATGGGTGGTAGGGTGATGAGGAAGACACTTGTGATGAGCACTGGTCAGTATTATGTAAGTGATGAATCACTCAATTCTACACCTGAAACTAACATTACAGTGTATGTTAATTAGAATTTAAATAAAACCTGAAACTAAAAGAAAAACAAAAAAGACTATGTAGCCAAAATTAGAACTCAAACTCAAGTTGCTTAAAATATATTTAATGTGTCTACCTTCCCCACCATTTTTGAATTAGTCATTTATGAAATTGAATTGAACTGAATCATTTATACCTTCCATCACTCTCCAACTTTTGCTACTTTTAAATATTGAGATCATTCATTCAAGGATGACTGAACACATGTTTAATTGCTTAATTTACTAATATCATCTTAATGAATATGAATTATAACTCAGCCGATTTATTTCATGATGACAGTGATGATACAATTAGAACTCAAACAAAGCAAGTTAGTTCTTTTCTATTTGTTAGGATGAATCATAGCCTTTGTGTGATAGAACATATCCTTCAAACATGCAGCAAAACAGGAAGTTTGCATCTTTATGGATCCCATCAGTGATGTCAAAAATGTTTCACCTGCATTAATTCCAATCATTATCTGCCATTTTGTTTCCAGCAGGCAGGCATTCATGTCTGAGACTTTGCTAAGTACTAGGAAAGAGTACTAATAAAATATTAGGCATCAACACTATTATCACAAAAACCATAGTCTACTGGTAAAGAGAAACTAAGTAAAAATACACACACACACACACACACACGCATGCGTAAAAGGGTAAAGATGACATGGTTATTTCTTAAAAAGGGTCATGAAAAGGAGTGTTTTCTAATTCCTACAGTATGAGTGGGCCCGTGATTTGTTCATTCCATTTATGATCTTATTTAAACCTCACACAAGGGCAGGAGATATATTAAATGTACATGAAAAACAAGGAAACATACTCTGAAGGAATAAAGCAATAGATTTAATAATTCCTAGTATTCCTGTATTCCAGCAGGTCTGTTCGATTTTGAAGTCAATGTCTGAGTTCTTTCTGCAACATCAAAAGGGCTATTTTGCATTGAGTTATTGTATTACCATCTGGTTCTTTTGCTGTACTATTTTAGTCGATTTTTCAAATTCCCAAGTGAAATAGAAAAGGTGTAAATAACTTTAAAGGAAATGTCATAGCAAGGATTTATCTGTTTTTCTTCCCCCCCCCCAAAATTGACATTTATGGTATTATATAAACAGAATCATTATGACAAACACAGACCTCATAAAAATTTTTGTAATAGAAAATGCTCTTAGCATTTGAACTAAACTTGAAAAAGCAAGAAGATAACACATTGTAATCATAATTTTGCCAACAGAAGTGTATTATTCTTTGCATTAAAATGTAATTATCTTCAAATAAATCTATATAAACAATCTTTGAACAAACACAATGAGCTATTTCTGCTTCTGTAAGGTCTTTTAGATAATTTCTGCACCATTTTTATAGCCTGGGAGTTAAGGTGACACTAAAATATGATACAGCGGGCGATGGATATTTGAAATGAGTCTACTCAGCATCACAAGCCTACGAAGACCTCTTGATTTGAAAACTCCTGGTGGAAAAGTCAGAGACTTCCATGGTACCCGGTAAGAGGGGTCATGTCACAACAAAAAGCACACGTAATCAATTACATTTGTTTTTCCGAGATTTTTTATGGTGACAGGGGAGAAAAAATCAACATGTTTAAAAACAGAGGTAACGGGACAAATTTTAAAGACAGATTAGGTGTAGAACGGTGTCTGACAGATGGCCAGGATTCAAAAATATGTGTTAAATAAATGGTAGAATGGGATGGTAGAATGAGATGGTAGAATAAATGGTAGAATGGGATGCAATAAGGTATGAACTCAAACTTGTACTTGTATTCAAACTTGTACTCTATTCAGCTTTTCTGTTTCTTAAAGTCTGACCCCAGAACAGAAATTATTTCAGGCCAAGGAAGCAAGGAATAGGAAAAAATAAAAATGTTTTACGTACAATATAATGGACTTGATATTCTCTTTCCTACTATGAAAAAAGTAGGTGGGGGTGAGTAAGTGGGTCCTCTGAGAATCTTCAAAGATTTTTCACCAAAGCTGTGGCAGACAGACAGCTTTTTCTGTGGAGCACTTGATCAACAACGTGTGTGAGCTGTGAATGCCTGGGTTGCCCTGCTGGGAGCAGGGTACTCTGTCTGTTAAGGATGTACATTGCTGTCTGCAGGCTTTGTCAGCAGGAGCCTGAGGAAAAGCAAAAGAAAACTCAACAGAAGCAATTCACAGGGGGGTGAAACCCACACATCAGTAAAGTAGAGGTGGCAGAGTGTTTCAGCATCCACTGGGAGCACTATCAGAAAAATGAAAGTGCTACTTTGGATTGTAAGGAGCAGCGTGGGGTGAACTCCACAAAGAGAGAAAATAACACAAATTGTCTACCTGTGATAAACTAGTCAAGTTCCTTGGAGTAGTGGTTTCAGAACAGCCTGCTTCTTCCTTCCGGTCAATTGAATGCCTTTTAGGTGGAGGTGATTCAGTGCAGGGGTTGTATTTAGAGTAATCAAGTGTTTGAGGATAAAACATTTGGAAATGTATAATGTCTACGTGGTTATGGCCAGTGAACACTCACTTGGGCAAAAGCAAAGAGTGAAAAAGAAATTACCTTTATATACATAGAAAGCATATTTTACTCTTCAGACTTTTAAAACATATGACAAGCCACCTTGGGCAAATAAAGGGAATTTTTCAGAGTCTAATACAGTGTGGCATTTTGGAAGGTTGACATTCACCCTAAAGACATAATAATAAGACTATAATAAAACGCAACCCTTCATCCTACTTTTTACATCCTGGTCTCTGGCAGTGTTTTCCAAATGAGCAAGGAATTTGATATGACTCAAGTAATTATCATGCTTTAAAGACAAGAATAGGCACAAATAAGTCAGAGGTAGGTTTTGTGTCTTATCTAATGAGTAGAAACTTGGTGTTATTTAGCCTATGTGGCTTTGGAATAAGCCATAACAAATACAGATATACTGTTCCTTTTTATCTTTAAAAAGCAAGAGTTTCATTATTTATGCATCCATTTAGCATATACTATTGTGGATTTTGGTATTCTATGTTTTGCATGCCTCTAATACAAAATCAAGTAAGAATGTCATTAAAATTTTAAAAAAGTATTATGAAACCTATCAACCACCTGACATTTAATTTAAATCAGACCTGCCATTCATTTTTAATAACATTTATGAATCTCTGAGGTGGAAGAAATCAATACACATTTTTAGAAAAACAAAATCAGCAGGAAGTAGAAGACCCTCAGCAATACTTTGATTTTCTTCTGGAAAAGCAGCAAACAGCAAACGATGTTGTTTTGCTGTTTCTCTTATCTAAATGCTCCTGAATTCCTTTAGTCATACAGCACTGTGTTGGTAGAGAAACATATTTACTAAAAAGCTAAAGCCTTCAAAGTGATTGTTTACTCTGATCCTTTCACATCTATGCCTTCCTCTCACTCTTTCTCTTTGTGACTTCTATTACCCAAAAAGACAAACAGAAGTATATGAAAAAGACTCGTCTTTGTTTTTCCAAGACTAACAGCAATCACGAAAGAGGAATACCACAGTGTATTGGGAGCTTCTACAGGAGGGAGAGAGCTAAGGGGAAAAGCCCACTAAAAATGCGTATGGAAACTATTGTGGGAGAAGGAAACAGTGATTGGAGACTGTGGTTTTGATATATATTTTAAGCAAGCCCTGAGGGGGATATGGATCAGCACTTCTGAGCACAGAATTTTTACCTTAAATGATGTTAAGGCTGGTTTCAATGACTAAGAAAAGCAAATTTCTGAACAAAATGTGGAATTTTCCTACCTAAAATGAAGACCCTCTAAATCAAGCTGACAACAGACTGCTAATATATCAATTATTAAATGACGGACGTTCTGGAAGCTCGGGGAGTTAATGGAGAGGACTTCAGATAGTCATTAGAAGGCAACATCTTTTGGGCGCCTGTGTGGCTCAGTTGGTTGAGCGACAGCCTTTGGCTCAGGTCATGATCCTGGACTTCCAGGATCAAGTCTGGCATGGGGCTCCCAGCTCCTTGGGGAGTCTGCTTCTCCCTCTGACCTTCTCCTCTCTCATGCTCTCTCTTATTCATTCTCCCTCAAATAACTAAATAAAATTAAAAAAAAAAAAAGGCAGCATCTTTTTACTTGCATATCAGGCTCTTTTAAAGTGGATCCCAATGAAATCCCTACCTGTAGTGCACTACTCTCTCTGCCTGCCCACTTTTCTAGTCCCGAACTTCTTGCCTTCAGCGCTACTGATGTCTCTGGCCAAGAAATTCTTTGTTGTGGGAACCGTCCAAGGGGATGTTTAGCAGCATGCCTGGTTTTCACACACTAAATGCCAATAGTGTCTCCCTGTTGTGAGAGTAACGGCACTGCTGTACGTTTCCTGGAGGAAACAAAACTGCTACCTGTCAAGAACCACTGTGCTAATTTCATTGAACTGCTGAATTATTTTTGAATTAAATAATTACTTTTTATTTCCGGAACATGCTCATGTTTCACTACTTTCTGCTTCGCCCATTCTGTTGTCTATGTTTTCGATGGTTTCCTATCTTTCTCTAGCGTGCTTCTTATTCTTTAAGCCCAAACTAAATGTAACTCCCTGTGAAGTTCCCAAAATGGTAAGTCACTTCCATTTCCAAATCATAAGGCACTTTCTATGTACCTAGATCATATTCTAAAATAATCATTTGTGTATATATACATTTCCTCTGCAGCAATTCAAAGCATTTAAGGGCAGGAACTTATCTCTTTTTTCCCACCCACATCACCCGATATAATGCATCATACCTAGTAACATCAACAGTAACAACCACAAAAAAACATCAGCAAGCATTGATGTCTATTAAGGGACTGTTCCAAGCACATGGCATCCACTTGCTCCTGTTATCCTCACAATGTTATTGTGAGGTATGCACTATTATTTTTGCTATTTTATAGATAAAGGAGCTGAGGCCCAAAGAGGCTAAATAGTTTGTCCAAGACTACAGAAGTAGGACATGGTTGGTTTCAACCTAGATAATCTGACTTTATACCTACAATTTGCATTGCCATTATGCAGCACCAGCCTCCCAGAAAAAGGTATGAATATGGGTAAAATTAACATTGTTAAAGCAATGATTTACATAGGGGAACGATGAATTGGTATCACCATCTCTGATAAAATGGGAATGTACAGACCATAGAGATACAACTTAATGTGACTCAGTACCTAAGAGATAAAGAAGACACAATTTTAGAGATAACATGAATGAAATTCATTATTTGGCATTTGATGTAATATAGGGTTTAAAGGGTTTAGGGCTGACAAAGGGACAATAAGGAAGTAAAGACTGGTCACTAAGTTTGAAGATAATTGCAAAATTAAAAAAAAACTACCTGAATTTATATAAAATCTGCTTTTACCTAAAACACACAAAGCAAAGCAAATAGCTTTATTCCATCAGTTGACATCAATTGTCACGCAAGCACTGGTGGTCTAATATAAGGCAAAATTATGGCTTCCTCACCTCTATTAAAACTCTACATTTTATTTCTACATTAAAGTATATGGGCACCTACATATACTTACTAAATTACTCATTTTCTTTAGCTGACCATCTTACACCTCAGCAACTGTAATGAATAAAATAAATTTGAAACTAGTAGATTGCTTTTTTGAACCAGGAGAAATCAAATAACATTGAATAGATGCTTTTAGAAATTTATTAAGATTCTTATTTTCTTCAAAGATCACCTCTGCAGATAATTTTACTAAGAAGCACAAAGCTCTCAGGACATGCCTGTATCTGTTTAAGTATAACCTTGAAATTCTCAGCAGCTCTTACATAGTCATTGATGGCTGGAACTATCAAACTGTATCTCTCCCTTAGGTACTTTTGTTTGCCAATAACATGATGTATGAGAATCAATGGAGTCATGTTACAAATCTAAAATATATCCAGAAATTCCTTGCAGATATGGAAAATTTGAGATTTGAAATTAAGTTTTTCTGCAGCAAGTTGAGAACAGGCTATTGTTTTTAGCCTAATGAAACTAAGCAAATTGAAGCAGGGATGTAAACAGAGTTTCAAATTTATGTACATTATCCATTGCCATCCCCTACTAATAAGTAGCATCCAGTCATTCAGCTATTGCTAGCCTAACAGTACCCTAATGTCTCATCCTTTGTTTGAACATTTATGTACAAATAACTTATTTCAAAATAACTGAACAACACTCTATTAGCCACCACTGACTTTTGGAACCGATAACGCTTCCTCCCCTAAATCAGTAAGTTGACACTAGGTGTCGGTTTTGCCTACGTCTTCGTCCCAGCAGCTGCTCTGCTTGGGCGACCTTCTATGTGGTCTCTGGGGTCCCAGGCTCTTTCATATTATGACTTTCCTCTCCATCACACACTCCTCTATATAGTGAAAAGGGAGGAAAAGAGAATGTGAGTTGCTTCAGGGAGGTTTCTAGGGGCCAGGATTCTAATCTGCACATATCACAATGAACATATTCCCCAGGTCAGAACTCAATCCTATGGCAACCTCAAACTGCAAGAAGGACTGGAAAAGGTAGCATCGTGCTGAGACTGGAAGACAAAGGAAACAGTTTGGTAAACACAGAACAACCTCAGCCATAGCCTTCTGAACAACAGGTTTATTAAATACTTAGATATATATATCATATATACATTCTTATTTTCTATATATATGAACCAATGTAACTAAAATGTCTCTTCAGATTTATTTCTCATTTGACCATCAATCATTCTCATTCATTTTTCAGTAATATTAGTCCAGTTGTGTTGTTTCTGTATTTCGTTATTTCTTTGTGCATCTTACTCTATTGATCTTTGCTCCTCTTTTCATGTGTCCTATAATATCTTCTCTTTTCTGACTCTATCAGTGATACTTCCCATAACTATGTTAGTCAAACTATATTACCTCTTCTCACACATGAGATTAAAAAAGAGATTTGTTGGATCTCAGAACCCAAAAACGGATTAGACACCAAAACCTTGGGAAGGTCAGAGATTCGGCTGAACCTCATGAGCAAATGGAATCCATGGCTCCAAATCCACCAGGACTTTGTCTCTAATTTTCATCTTTGCTTCACTCTAAAGAACAGCTGCCCAAATATGTCGGAAAGCATTATTTCCACATCTTAGGAAATCTATAACAAGAAAGCAACACTTTCTCAGTTTCAGTTAAAAAATTCCACTTGATTTAGTCATATGTCCAACTCAAGATCAATCAAGGGTTCCTCAGGGAAGGTCACAAAGGATAATGACAGCTTCCTTGGGAGTAAAATATTTGTAGAAATATGTACAATGGCTCCCAGAACAGGTGAGGTGGGAGAAGAAAGGAGAATCCGAGGAGTTGAGGAGTAACTCCTGGTACTAGGAAGCAGCATAATGCATTTGCTTCTGTAGAAACTCAGATTTTTCTCAGCATTTTCAGTGCAGTTATTATGCTGCAAAAATTTGCAAACCGCACCAGAAACCTTTTGCTTTTAGACTAAAGAGTCTTCATTTTTTTCCTTTTCTCTTTTCTTCTTTTTTATCATGATTGATTACTAACCTTCTTTTCTCATTCCTAAATTATCATCTTGATCTCTCTGAACCTCCATGTAGCATACAGTGCTATATTGCTATTAAATATCACCTATCATCTTATATTATTCTCAGCATAAGCATCTGAGGCTACATTCACTTTTTGGACACATACTTTCTAAAAACACTGTTTGGGACTTGGAGTCCTCAAAGATAAGCCCTCAGACTTTTCTGATTGTGAGCCAACTGAAATTTTTAGCCAACTGAAATAATTTAGCACAGATTCACACATAGGAACACATATGTGCTGAAGTAATGAAAAGTTTTTTGAAAAGGGTTTATCTTTCTGTGATGCATTCTATTTGTTTTATCATATTTCATTTGTAAAGTGCTGGTCACAAACAGCTGATTTCACAACTGTTAGTGAGGTAGGAAAGATGATGTTAGTGTTCGAAAGAAAGAATTTTTGAAATGTCTTTGGTGCAAAAAGGTTATTATGTTAAAGCACAGGAACAGAACCCGTGGGCAAAAAGAGCTGCAATGGATCCTGAGGATCCATTTATATCCATTATATACTTTCAAGTTGGGAGGGGTTAGGGATTGTGTAAGTCTCTAAGAAATTTTGGAAGCAAGGTTTCCAGGACCTTAAAAGGTCTAGCTATTGTTGGGAGAAAGTCATTTATTACCGTCTAATAAAACATTTGTCATGAGACCCTTCAGATATATATCCGTGGGCCATATGCTTGGGGGATGATTACCTAAACATATATTGGGGGTTTAGAGATAAAGGAAGTTTCCAAAGGAATTTTTATATGTTTAGGTAGACTTACAGTATCCTGAGGGTGGGGTGGAAGTGGTCAAGCTAGGATTGCCTTTTGCCCTTAGCAAAGTATTAACACTGAGGCAGTTGAGTCCCTAGAGGAGTGTCGCTCTGCCTGTTTCAAGGACTTGTTAGTGGGTTATAGGTAATAAGGAAATTTAATAATTTTTCTTCTTCCTTTGTTTCCCACATCATTAGTTCTAAGGTAACTCACCCTGGCCATCTGAACTCTTAGGATATAGACCATATAGAGTACACTGACCAATCCCATCTACTCTTCCTGCTGGCTACCTGTTAAACATGCAGGCCTGAAACTGCCTTGACCACTCCTTTCAGATACTACATAGTGACTACAGCATCACCAACTCTAGGACAAACTAGAGCGTTCCATCTTTAAAAATCAGAATATCAAATTGCTGGATTATGTTCTATCCACAGGAGCCTAATAATGACAACCAAACTCGGAATAGTTCTAGAATGAAAAATTCTCTGACCCTGTATTCTCTTGTTTAAAAAATAAGAGTAAAAACTACACAGAAGTTAAACATCTAAAAATCCTAAACACTATATCCTAAACAGCATGGAAAGAATATGAACAGTACCATAAAGGGGCATTCAGGTACCACTCCTCCACTCAAAAACAAAACAAACAAAAAAAAAGATTCTACTTTTCTCTACTGGTTTCAGGTAAACCTGTAGTGTAAGTTATTTTAATAAAGATAAAGTTATTTTAATAAAGACTTGATGAAATAAGTACTCACTAGGGAGAAGAGGCAGAGGACAATGGACATTGAGGCTGAATGAATATCAAAACAAGTAACAGATCATTTTATCATGCTATTCTCTGTATATAAAAATCATTTAAGAAGACTTCAGATTGGATAATAACAAAGACAATAATTACAATCATATGCTGCACATTGACAGAATGAAAGGCACCATATCTGCTTCAATTTTATTTCTCATGACCTTATGTTATGAATATGAATATTTATCCCTGCCTCACAGTTGAGTTTGATCATGTTATTTTGCCCAGAGTCTCACTGCTGTATATTTTAAAATCAGAAATGGTCCTAGGTCTGTCTCATTCCTTAGCTGGAACTTTGAGCCACAAGGCTGTACTACTTTCTGCTCCCCATCTTCCCAACTTCCAGCTGACAAGTTATGACCTATCACCAGATTATGGTTGGTGGCTGCCATAATCTGATATACGTGCTCTATCACATAGAAATTTTAGCAAAAGCAATTCTTAGTTATTACCATTTTTTTCTTCTAGAGCTTTTCTGTCCAAATAAATCTAAATTAAAGTGAAAAACTCAGTTTTTAATTTTGAATAGCTACATTTCAAGTACTCAATGACTGCATTTGGCTTGCAGCTACCATATTGGAGAGCAGGAATACATAACATTGCCATCATTGCAGACAATTCTACTGGATAGCATTGTTCTTGACTTTAACAAATCACCTTAAAAATCAGATGTAGTTTCTACAATACTGGACTAAAGGCCAGTTTGAGTCATGGATACTCTGATTATTATTGAAATACTTGGAACATTTAAAATATGATTTGATATTACTTTGCTCCCATTCATATTCTTTAGTTGCCACATGTGAAAATTAATATCCTGAATCTTCAGAAAACTCAGCTATTCTCATCAATCTGTATTTATGTGTCTAGCATTGATTCTATTAATGGAAGCACCTTAATCTTAAAAACAAAACTCTTGTAAAATTAATTAAATATTTATTTAATTCTGATTGGCTCATGTAGTTCACTGTGAATAGGTCCCCAGAAATTAGATAATGCAAACAAAATTCTTGGCTCTCTCTATATAACATTGGTGTGCTTGAGTCATCCATTCATTCATTCTTTCATTGAACTTTCCCTGAGTGGCTACTTGTGACAGGTAATGTGATAGGTTCATGGAATATACAAAAATATAGTCAGGTTATCCTGGATCTTACAGATGCTGTTACAGTATGATCTCTTCGTAGGGGTAGGATTTTCATTGTCTTTGTACCCTGCTATATCCCTAGCACCATTTTGCACACAATGCTTAACATATTTTTGAAAGAGTAATTTTTTTATTTGAATTCATTTTTTTCATGTTTTAGCTATGATACAATACATATAGAAAAATCTGGTAAAAGTAGGTGGCCAAAATTCTAATTCCATTCTGTTTGCCCACTCCCCATAGACAAGGTTTTAATGTAATTTAATTTAAAGCAAAATTTTCTTACATAAAAACCTCAAATAAATCTCAAATGTATTACTTAGATACTGCTTTTCCTAATAGGTTTAAAATGTAAGCTAAATTATAAATTGAAACAGCAGGCCTAAAATTGGATATGAATTCCTTTGTGGTGCTGGTCATCACACTTCACATACCTGATTCCATGGAAGCATTATTGGAATTATGCCGAGGTGAACCCCAGATGTTCAAGAAACGCTCACTTTTCTAGGCAAAATTAAAATAGAAACCGCTCATTCTGGCAGCTGAAATGCTAACAGTTGGCATGAAGCCTCTTAGAGACTAATGAGAAAGACGAGAGTGATAATACTACTTTGAGAGTCTATTTCATTATTCATCCTCTGGTCTCTGTGGAGGCTTTACAAACATTAACTAATGCTCAAAAACATCCCTGGGAAGTAGTTTATCATTGATGTCTTTGTCTTGTAACATGGAAACCAAGGTATGGGGAAAAATGAAATTATTTGGTCAAGTTCTTCTAAAACTTGACCAACACCAAAATGTAGAAAGTATAGTTTTATACATTCCAAACTCCTGACACAATCCTTATTATAGTAGCAGGTAGACAGAGTATAAAATAGTAGCCAAATTATTTTTAGGTAAAAACAAAACAAAACAAAAAAACTACTAGGCTATTTTAAAGACCCTTCTAATCTGAAACAGCCAGATTTTCTGAAGGGGAGAAAATATATTTACATATTTTAATTATGCTTGTTTTGGTTAAAATACAGCAATATGACCTAGAAATCCTATCTTCTGTGTAAGAACATGATGAATTGTTGGGATTGTAAAAAGAGCTTCCAAATTATTTCTAAGACCCTGACTTGTCTCCAGTTCACTGAGGCACATTTTACATGTTAACAAACAGTATTAAACCATAATTTTGAAAATCTCCCCAAACAATTTTATGCTATGGTTTAGAGGGTATTTACTTTTTTCAGATATTTAAGTTTGATTCTATTTCCTAATTTAAACACCTCTGAAAGGAATATCTTTGTATATAAATCTGTGTCCTAATCTCTGATTATTATTATTATGTCGTATATTCTTAGAATAAAATCAAAGGGCATGATCAAAAAGTAGAAAAATTTTGAACTCTCTGGCTACATTGCTGTCTCTCCCAAAAGGTAGTATTCATTTACCCTCCCACTCATACTATGGTAGGACCTACATTAAGGCAATTTTCCCAAGCCACAGCATAAATATTTTTGAAATGAATGTGTCATAAAGATAAACATTTATATATTAATTATATATTGAGTTTGAATATTTTTACTTATGTTCAATGCCTCCTTTTAATTCAACTTTAGAAAACCACTCTATTGGGTCTAAATTAAACAAAATAATTATATACTTTTCCAAAAGACATGGATTATTCTTGATCCACTGTGTGCACTAAGGATATACAGATAATTATAACAATGAATTTACAGCATTTTATCTTGATTTGCAAAATATGTATGTTATTTACTAACACCTGCAAGATGTCTTCAAATATAAAAAGGACATTACTGGACCTCTTTGGGGATTCATCGTGGTAATAGGAGAAATATTCACTTGAGAGTCCAACCTATCTGGCTTTGTGATTCGATATGCAGTCAGATTTTAATCAATTTAAATTTTCTGTACTTCCAAGTATTTAGCTGGAAAAGTGAATGTTATAATATCTATCCCGTAAGTGTGTTGTCATGAATAAATGGACATGTGAAGAGGTGCCTAGCATGTAGGGCACAAGAGATACTAGACTTTTTCTGTGGTCCTGGATTTATTTAATTTCAATAAGGCTTTGAGCTCTTTTCCTCCTGAAGGAGATGATCTTTTCATTGAGTCGTCCAGTGTCTTTAATCAGTTAATCTCATTAACACGATAAACATGTTTCTCATACAAACGAACTGCCTAAGTCTAGAGAGCTGTCTAGATCCATGGGACCTGTTTCAGCTAGTAACCTAAGAATTACACTTTCACCTTATCCTCAAAAGCATCATGACCCAACAAAGCTGTCCAATTATAACCATTCCAGTGGGTTTAAATTATGATTTCTCTTTTAGTCATTCTCTGACCTCCACTCCTATCTTCATCTCTTTAGGGCCATGGTCCCATTTTGGGTAAGTGATTCATTAACAATACACAAACCTGATTTACTATTTTTTATTAATACATCTTTTTAAATTGACCATGTGACACACATTTAGCAAGTAACAAAAGCAGAAACAAAAAGCCTCTATCTAATTTCTTTCCTTATGTAGATGTTCTGTGGCTTTTTACAACTTGAGATATGTTTATATATTTTAATGATCTGAAATTGCCTATTAACTAAGACTATACTACACGACTGTTAGTTGTACCACAAAATTTATTCTCTCCTTTCAGAGTAATAGAATTTGTAGCTTGAGACACGGCAGTAAGAAAAAGTGCTTCCTTTGTATAGCCAGTAGATAGGGGAGGAAAGAGCTTGTATTGGTTGACTCTCCTAGGGTCCCTGGCTGGGTATGAAAATTAAACTGATGAAGACAAAAAAAATAAAATAAAATAGAATAAAATAAAATAAAATAAACTGATGAAGACAGATTAATAGGAAAAAAAACCACATATATTTTATCCAATTTTCACATGTACATGGGATCCTTCATAAAAAAATGAAGACCCGGGGTGCCTGGGTGGCTCAGTGGGTTAAGGCCTCTGCCTTCAGCTCAGGTCATGATCCCAGGGTCCTGGGATCGAGCCCCACATTGGGCTCTCTGCTCTGCAGGGAGCCTGCTTCCTCCTCTCTCTCTGCCTGCCTCTCTGCCTAGTTGTGATTTCTCTCTGTCAAATAAATAAAATATTAAAAAAAAAAAATGAAGACCCAAAGAAGGGAACAGAACAGGAAGCTTTTATACAAAGAAACAATAGATAAAGAAATAATAAATTTGCAAAGGACTATTGAGAGAAAGAGGTTTGGTCTAGAGGTAGTAAATGGTGAAGAAGGAATAAGGAAGATAAAAGTCAGTTAGCAAGGTTTGTTTGTACAGAAGTCCTAAGCCTCAATTTCCCATCTCTGGTGATAAGACTGTCTCCCCTCCTTCTGAGAGAGGGAGGGCACATTTCACAAGGGAGTTTTATGACGTGTTTCAAGGAAGAAGAGCTGGGGAGGTACAGGGATTTGGGGGAGTAAGGTCAAAGTAACTTACTTCCTCAGTCTTTAAAAACAAATTCCTCCAGTTTAGCATGTTTAATAAACCAACATGCCACATTTCAGGGCAGTGTGTCCAGAGCTCCATCACTAGGCACAGTCATGTGACTGAGTACTACTGTTCAATAGGATCTACACAAAGTCATGTGGCAGCTTCTGTAAGTTTGTTTAAAGATTCTGTTGGTGCCGCTCCCTTCTGTCATCCATTTTTTTTTCTTTCTATCTAGAAAGGGAAGATGATTGTTGGAGCTGGATGTTTTAGACTATGCTGTGGAAGCCACACATCGAGGATGGGCAAACCCTAAGACAGAAGAACTGCATCTGACACTATGGCAATCCATTCCAGCCCTAGTCCAGTGAACTGGAGATAATTATTACAGAGAAGCATGCTCTATTGAAGATGCTCTGGTTTGGTGTTATTTGAAGCTCACAACTGATTCCAATACTAATAATGAATATAATTGTTAAATATATTTCAAACTTATTCTCTATGTGCCAGTTCTTCACTATAAAACACAGTATTTAAACTGAATTTCATAACCATTTGTTGATGATTAGAAGCTCCTTGGCTTGTCTCAGCAACTGAGAAACATTAGCTCTAAATACTGGACAAACAATACCTTCTTAATTAACATACTTCTCACCAAAAATTCTCTCACACTCATGTTATTGGTTATTTCTCACACATTTTTTCCAATATCTGTGGAATTCTTTTTGTGTATAACCCAATGGAAGATACTGAATGGAAGAATTTGGTTCAGTATTTATAGTCCACCTTACAGTCTTCAGAGAGTTTTGCAATCATTATTTACTGATCATACACAATAACCGAATAAAGTAGGTAAGTGTTCTTATCCCACAACTGAATAAAATGAGAGGTTCAATGCCTTGCCCCAGGCCACACAGTAAATAGAAATAACAAAATAGAGATCAGGATTTAAAAGTTTCTGACCCTTTCTGTTTCACAGTTTGCTTTGTCCTATTAAAAAGCAACTGCCTTCCACTCTGGATGAAGTTTAATTTTTATGGAGGTAGAAATTATTCCTGAATATGAATTTTTTAATATATTTTAGGCTTTTGAATTATCAATGTGGCTCTTCCTGTTTTATGGAACCCATATTGTATTCATATGTAGTTTAAACCTTCCAATATTAACTGATACACATAATCCAAAATGAATAATTCATTCATTCAAGGGAAGTATTATAGATAATTAATAATACCATAAAATAGCTTGTGTTTAGGTTAAAAAGAGTCAATAAGCCAAGGTCCCTACCTTCAATAATTTCTCTCATTAATTCACACTTTGTGTAAATATTAATAAAATATGTATACTTTTGTATACATTTAATACCATCTCATAAAAATAGTGAATCTATACAACCTCAGAAAATTCAGATAATCTTTAAAACCCTATTCAACTTAAAGAATATGCTATGTTTATTCTCCTTTATATACAAAGGGACTTTCAAGTCTGAATTCATATAATTAGGAGACCAGTTTCAAGTTGCAAGGACATTTGATTCATCCATAACTAC
Source organism: Meles meles (assembly GCF_922984935.1). Classification (NCBI taxonomy): domain Eukaryota; kingdom Metazoa; phylum Chordata; class Mammalia; order Carnivora; family Mustelidae; genus Meles; species Meles meles. The sequence goes on along the minus strand of NC_060066.1, from coordinate 149,222,696 downwards.
ATGAGTTACACTGAGAAAAAAATCTAGTAAAATATTCCTGTACCAAGTCTGATCTAAGGTTTTAGGCATGACAAAGGGTTAAATGTTTGATTTAAGCAAGATATTATTTAAACACAGCAAATATCTTTAACTCAAAGAGTGTTTTATATGACTATATATAAATCCCAAACTTGTGTTCCTTGAAGTTTGATATTTTCTTTGTGTGGGAAGAATTAATTCACTTGGCTCTAAGCTATGAAAGAGTGTATGTCACAGGAGGAAAGGCTTGAATTCTCATAATCCCTAAGAGGAGTTATGGTAGCAGATATTGGATAAGATACATTTCTAAAGGGCCAATACCATTTAGTAAGAGAAAGCAGTATAGACTGATGAATTTTGAGGCCCCTTATGCAATTAATGGTTTCAAGTGATGTCTCAATAAGTCTTTCTTATTGGTTATATTAGCTTTGTTAAAATTATTTACTTGCTTTGTATGTAAACAGATTATTTTTTTAACACTATAGCTTCCACACTCAATACAAGCACAAATCTTACTATTTTAAGGAATCATTAGAGAATGATAGAAACAATTTACTTTATGGAATTAAAACTTCATGAATATTAGGAATCATCTAATAATGTGAGACTCAGGTTGCATTCTAAAGTATTTGTGTTAGAAGCTAAGAAGCTCAAAGACAAAAAATGTTCTGGTTTTTTCTTTAACCTCAAAATGTGTGCTTGTATTTTATGGTAAGTAACATAGATGTTTTATATATGTATTTTTTAATGATGAATATAGCCAACATATTTCTCTAGTATACATATGAAAAAGGCTAGGCAATTTTCCCAGACATTTAAAATGTATTTTTCTTACATTAAAATACTTGTTATTTTACCCCTCTGAGGTCAGTAAGTACCACAGTCTCATTCTGGTATTACTGATAAGAGAATGGAGGCAGACAGGGCTCAGATGACATATCCATTACAGCAGAGAAAACTAATGACAGCTCTGGGATCAGAACTCAGAAGCTCCTGGCTCACCAACTTATAGCTTGCATATTTGTTTAAAGTAAAAATATTACCAATGATCTGACTGTAAAACTCAACAGGGCTTCTCATCATGGTATCTGAGTTCTCTCTTTAAGAAAAACAAAACAAAACAAAACAAAAAACAAACACAACAAACAGTAACTGAGAAATACCTGTATGTCTCATTTTCACAAAGATCCTAAAACTGAGAACTAGTCTGGTGTACTTGTAAATCCTAAGTGGAAAAGTTTCCAGGCAGTAAGTGCCTCAAAGAGCTAACTCAGATGATACGCGGCATATAGCTGAAAATTTCAAGGGAGTCTGCGGCTTGGATTGGACTTGGGAAAAACTCTTTGTCCATCTGGTTATAAACATTTTATGTGGAGTTTTTTATATTTTCTTTCATGGAGATGTGTATGCTAGAGAGAGGGGGAAAGAGAGAGGAGAGAGGGAGAGAGGAAAAAAAGAGAGAGAGAGGAAGGAACAAAGGAAAGGAAAGAAAAAGAGAGAGAGAAGGAAGGAAGGAGGGAGGGAGGAAAGAAACTAATGAGCAAAAAGAAATCAGAGCTTTTACTTTTAAATGGAAGTATAAAAAATAAGTGCATTTTTCAAAACAACAACAACCTGAATGCCTAGAATGAGTTAATTAAACTACGTAAAGATAGGCATTTATTCTTTTTATGAGCACAATTCTTTTTCCTTTCATTAAATATACATTTATTCATAATAGAGCAAAATGTAGAGGTTAGCTTGTGCAACATTCCAGTGTTCTCAGATTTCAGTTCTTGAAACTCAATTCGCCTATAGCTGAATGAAATGATATAGAAATAATTCTCCCCACTCAGAGAAAAATGTAGATGAGGTTACAGGGATAATTTCCGCCCAATAATTTGAAGGAATCTATCCCGATTTCTGTACATCCAAAAAAAAAAGTTTGAGTCGTCTTCCCTTGATTTAAATTACAGCCTACAGTAGAAGGATATTTTATTTATTTATAGTGTGTCTTCAAGATTGGGACAACTTACATCAAGTCATATGTACAAAAGAATGGTGGTTGGAAATGGGGATAGGACAAGACTGGTGTGGGAGGTGTAGAGCAGGCAAAGAGAGGAAGTACCTGCCATAGCAATAATACTCTCTAGTCTTGACTATGCCTTCACCCACAATTTTAGGTTTTAATGATTTTATTTATTATTTATTTATTAGAGAAAGAGTGTGTGCACATGCCTTAAAGAGCAGGGGCAGGGGCTGAGAGAGGGCAAGCAGACTCCTGGCTAAGTGCAGAGCCCATGGGGGTCTTGATCCCAGGACCCTGAGATCATGATCTGATGTGAAATCAAGAATCAGATGCTTAACTGACTGAGCCACCCATCACCCCGATAATTTTAGTTTTTAAAGCAAAAAAAAGGGTGAGAATGGGAAAAAAGCACACAGGAAAATAAATGAAGTGAGTGAAAATGGACCTTTTCTCAAGCAAAGTCATTCCCACATCAATTCTCACTAATCATTCACTGCCTGCTATGCTAAGTATTCTAAATGCACTGGATGGTCCTTAAACAGCATTTACCATGGAACAGAATTCAGCACATGAGCCAAAGTCAAAGAATTTTCATCTGCAAAAGTAAATAATTATAAGTCACACTGTATGAGTCTCTAGAATATGGTTATAGCAAAGTTCTGTATATGTGTGCATGCATGTCCAGTGTGTCTAATATGTTGTTTCCTAGAATATCAATTTACTACAGAGAAGAAAAGAAAATATCCAGTATAGAGATATGTGAGTTGTGTACTTTAGGCTTTAGTTCCACCATAAATGTCACTTTTTATTAATAAAATATTAGTACTGAAACTCATTTCCATGATATTTAGGGTACTGCTCACAGCAACATTCTGTCCATTGGGGTTGGTCAGTGCCCAATCCTGCCATAGAAGTGTTTCTCCAGAGTGATTTTTTTGGCAATCAACAGAAGAAAGATAAAAGAAGTCTTATTCATCAGATGTCCATTCTATGCACAGCATTAGACTCATTATGTAAAATATTCATGTTATTTAAGATATTCAGAATAAAAAAAGTAGATCCAAATTAAAATGCACAGTCTGAGCATGTGCCTCATGCAGACGCAATGGTTTCCAGTTAAAAAGGAAGGTGAAATTGTATTATAATTTCTTATTTTATAATATGAAATGCCAAGCAAGTTATTATTTATTTTGTGGCCCAAAAGTGAGAGAGAGAGTCATATTTTATTTTAAACTTTTTTTACATTACCATTTTTACTGATCTTTTTTCCACTTTTCATATCGGGCAATTAAACGCATGTTCTGTCTTCTGGCAAGGTGAATAAAAATTAAATATTCATTTAAATAATCTGCATGCTTATGTTCAACAATCCACATCTAAAATATTATTAATGTGTTAAATTATTAAACATAAATCACAAGACTAAAACTTTCAGCTTGTAAAAGTCACTAAGGTAAGTCATGGCAATCTCAGTGTCATTTAGTTTTCTATTATATAAACTGAATTTTTAAAAAGGCATGTAGAGTTCATTTACATAAAAATAGCTATACAAGATTAATTATTTCATTATGCAAATAGAAAACAACATACTCTATTAATTTATCACAATAAAAAACAATTTTGTAATAATACTATTAAGTCTTCAGATTTCAGCTTTTAATAAGTCTTATTTTTCTTGAACTGTAAATACCCAGACACTGAACTTTTTTTTTTTTTTTTGGTTGTAAAAATAGCTTGTGCACACACGTGGGCTACAAAGGGCAACACAAATGTGTTGAAAATAATAATAAAAGAAGCCACATGAGGAATCTGATCATGGGTATTCCATTTTAAAAATTTAAGTAATATGATGATACATTAACCTAGACTTTCTAAATACTGATTTTCACTCAGTTTAGTATGAGACCCAGAGATAATCATCAAAAAGATGTTTCTGGTAACTATAACTAAATTTACAAGTAAAAGATTAATTGAATAATAATAATGTACCCTAAGACTTCATTTGTGAATCTGTTCACTTGTCACTAAAGCCAGCGCCCTGGCATGCAAGCATGATCTTTTCTGTGATGTCTTGCACAAACTATGGCACTTTAATAAATGATCACATTTGAAAATGTAAATGCACTTCTCTCAAGGAAAGATCAAACAGAACTCTTGTTTAATTCATGTTATGAATATACTTTTCAGTTCAAATACTCTTTCAAGATGTTTTCCTGCTGAAATTCATATATCACACATACATAAACATACAGGGAGTGAGTGTGAAAAACTGTGTTGGAATAGTTTTACACTTTGCAAGTCCTTTAATGAGAGTCTCAGAACACATCGGGAAGACTCATAAGCCTGTGTGAAGTGAGACTCAATTTAATGAAAACCTCTCTCACACACCTCATTTGTAGAATTATACTGAGCAGCTTAAATTCCTCATCTGTCACTTAGAGTTTAAGCTTACTGAAATGCATTCTGGACCACAAAATGCCCCTTTTCCTTTCTCCCAGCTTCACTACTACTGAGTTTTTGTTCTCAAGGCCATTGATTGGTTCTGACAAGAAAGGAAAGCCCTACAAACAGGCAGCTACATGAAGGACTGATTGTCACTACCCTTAAATGTCTCCTATCTGAATGGATTTGTGAAATGATAGTTGTTCTGAAGGAGAATTCCTTCAGGCACGTAACATTTCTTCAAAATTAAAATTTATCTCCTTATTTAGATGACCAATAGCCCCTCTCTGACTTGAATTTTCTTGATTAATTGGTCTGGAAAAACCAGTAGTAAAGCATATGTATTTTTCTAAGCATAAATTCACCAGAACAAACCACTCAAAGTCAGTATAAAATAAAATAAGCTGTAAAGTGTGCTCTGACTGAGAAAATGGACGACAAAACTTTTGTAGATCAAATGTGAAAAATACAATTACTTATTTATAGCTTGTCTGGCATATTCCCAGAACACGTTTTGTTTCTGTTTTCCACAACTTCAGGAAGCTTTGAAACACTACCTACCACCAAACCTACAATTTTCTTGTATCTTAGTTGTGCACAAGACTTAAATTTTGTTTTTGTTTTAAAGTGTCAAGAATTCCCAGAGAAATTCCAGAAACATTAAATATTGAGTTTGGATGATCAGTTGAATCTTTGTTGATTTGTTTGAAGACACTGTAATTCATTCTTTTTATAAACTTGATTACTTCTATCAATTCATATTTCTCCCTAAATAACCATAATTTTCATTGCCAAATACAGTATTTTAGTCCCAAATAAGTAAAAGCTTATGCAAATATAAACATTAATAATATATTTTGGGGCACTAGGGTGCTCAGTGGGTTAAGACTTTGCCTTCGGCTCAGGTCATGATCTCAGGGTCCTGGGATCGAGCCCCGCATCAGGCTTTCCACTCAGCAAGGAGCCTGTTTCCCCCTCTCTCTTTGCTCGCCTCTCTGCCTTGTGATCTCTCTCTCTCTGTCAAATAAATAAATAAAATCTTTCAAAATATATGTTTTGATTATCCTTGCTATAGTTATTCATCTATGACTGGGACAAGAGTGTATTTTGCATAATTTTCTATGATTTTATCATTTATTAACATTGACCAAAAAAGGGTAGATCTTGATAGTTGTTTGCACTTCTTCCCTACAGTCAGCACTTAACGCAAACTCTTCTACCCATTTGAACCCTCAAAATGTCCTTGACCACGTTTGTGCTTTAGTTTACTTCCTTTGTACAGCACCTCAAAGTCAAAACTGAATTATCTGACATTAGCACACCTGTACCACGGAAAAATCTGCTTGCTCTCTGCAAGTAAAATGAACAGACAGCTTTCCTTGGTGTATTTAAAAGGTAGTAGAAAACATTTCAAGAAATAACCACAGAATCCTATTTCTCTCGTAAGCTCTCCTGGAAAAACTTGACTTGCCGATCATATTAGGCATTCTGAAGACCATCTCATATGAAAGCTGTCAATGGAGTACCACATTTTTAAAACACCTGCAATATGTATTGATGGGTGCAAGTTTCCTTTAGGCTTCTTAGTATAGTTTCATGTTCTTTAGTGTCAAATTAACAGGTTATTTTATTTTGGTGTATTTAGAATGCCAAATACAAAAGAAAAAGAAACAATTCCTGCATTTCAAATCACTTAACCAGTGATTCTGTAATTCTAGAAGTTCCAAATAAAACTATGTGAAAAAATTGTTTTTAAGAATTCATAAAATAAAACACTAAGCAGAGGATTTCTGATTTTAAGGATATGATCATAAATGACTGATGGAGATTATGAGCCTAGCATAAAATTTGTATGGTTGTGATATGGTGATTTACAGTAAGAAACATATTTTAGTCCTCATCCCAGGTCCTGGAACAGAGCTCCTAAAACCTTTGGAATTTTGTAAGTGATAAGAGCAATAAAGGTGTCTTTATGTTATCCATAACAAGCCCCTTTCAAACATACCTGAGTTTAGGGGCGCCTGGGTGACTCAGTGGGTTAAAGCCTCTGCCTTCAGGTCCAGGCATTATCCCAGGGTCCTGGGATCCAGCCCTGCATTGAACTCTCTGCTCAACAGGGAGCCTGCTTCCCTTCCTCTCTCTGCCTATTTGTACTCTCTGTCAAATAAATAAATGAAATCTTAAAAAAAAAAAAAAAAGAAAAAGAAAAGAAAAGAAAGTATTTCTCAAACACACCTGAGTTTATATTAATGCGGTGTCTTTTGGAAAACCCCTGAGGGTGGGGGCCGACTGCCAGGTGATTAGACAATTGGGACTTTCAGTTTAACCCCCTTCCTCCCACCTCCAGGAAGGAGAGAGGAACTGGTGATTGACTTAATCATCAGTGACTAATGACTTACACAATATTGGTTTTTTAATGAAGCCTCCATAAAAACCACAGGACATGGCTCCCAGGGCTTCCAGGTGGGTGAATATGTAGATGTGCTGAGAGTCATACACTCTGGAGGGCCCGCACTTTATCCTTGGTTGGCATCTCTTCCATCTGGCTATTCCTGATGGAATTATCCTTTTCTAAGAATTCCAAAATCTAGGGGTGCGTGGGTGGCTCAGTGGGCTAAGCCTTTGTCTTGGGCTCAGGTGAAGATATCAGGGTCCTGGAATCAAGCCCCGCATCGGGCTCTCTGCTCAGCAAGGAGCCTATTTCCCCCTCTCTCTCTGTCTGCCTCTCTGCCTACTTGTGATCTCTCTCTTTCTCTCTGTCAAAGAAATAAAATCTTTAAAAAAAGAAAGAAAAGAAAAGAATTCCAAAATCTACTAAGCAAACTATTTTGCTGAGTGAAACTGCCCCTCGAACAATGTGTTACTTAAACTATAACCCCTGAAGGATTTTACTAGTTACCAAGCACATTTAGATATGGCCTTAAGAAAAACATATACTGGCAACAGGTCTTTGGGGAGAAGGACGATATACAACCGTGAAGCTGGGCAGCTGGGGATGCCCGGCTTGCTCAGGGAGGAACGAAATACCGCCTGCTTCCCTTTTCCGTTAGGAACGAAATACCGCCTGCTTCCCTTTTCCGTTACTGTTATTGCTCCTTTCTCTTCCCTGAAGCGCCCATTGTTAGTTAGATGAGTCCTTTGAATGTGCTTGGTTAACTATAAACTTTATCCTCTTTCTTGTTTGTCCACAAGACACGTGACTAATGTTTGACCTTCATCAGTTCCTCTGTTGGCTTTTGTTTCTGTCTAATAAAAGTGAGACTGTGGAGTTGTTGGGGGCAGCAGTCTTTTCGACTGTTGTCACCTGCTCCCAATCTCTCGCAGCTGACTTGTTTGTGCCAAATCTTCTCCCGTTCACCGACTGGAAGCGGCACCTGAGTTCTAGGAGAAGCTCTAGCAAAATAATTCAATTTGAGGAAGTGTTTCAGGAACCTCTGATTCAGAGTCAGTGGGTCAGAAGCACAAGTAACCACCTGGGCTTAGAATTGGCATCTGAAGTGGCGGGGGGTGGTGGCTTTGTGGGACTGAACCTTTAACACAGGCCATCAATGTCAATTCCGGAGAGATGGTGTCAGAACTGAACCGAGTTGTAGGACACCCAAATAGTGTGTGGGAGAATTGCCTGATATAGGAAAACTCCCCACATTATCTGGTCCCAGGCATGCTGGAGTGAAATACTGAGATTAGAGGAAAGACACAGAAGATTTATGGAAATTGTACACCTGACATAAAACTTACATGGCTTATACGTCCTATTTAAATATCCTACTTCTGGAGCACCTGGGTGGCTCAGTCGATTAAGCAGCTGCCTTCAGCTCAGGTCTTGATCTGGTGGTGGTTATGAATCATATATTCATTAATCACTTATGCAAAACTTAGCTATTGCATGTTCTGATATATCTTAGATATTAAAAATTCATAATTGCCACAACACTATATTAAGATAAACAACCAAATGTTCTGTTCATGTCCATAAACTGTATAAATTGTATGGGTTTCAAGAAGACATTATCTTCACATATAACTTTTCAAATTAAAAATATAAATTGAAAAATTGTCAAATTAACACTGTAACTGAAAATTATGTAAAATGACTACTTTGCCTTATCTAGGTATACAAATATGTATAAGACGTAAAGTATCCATCTTGTTAGTTTCAGTTCAGTGGATAAAGCCTCTGCCTCCAGCTCAGGTCATGATCCCAGGATCCTGGGATCCAGCTCCGCATCCAGCTCTCTGCTCTTCAGGGAGCCTGCTTCCTCCTCTCTCTCTCTGCCTGCCTCTCTGCCTACTTGTGATCTCTGTCTGTCAAATAAATAAATAAAATCTTAAAAAAAAAAAAAAGTGGGTTAGTTGACCATTAGCATATTGGTTTAAAAGTTGTTCTGATGGATTCATTCACTCCTTTATGTAATATATGTTAAATAAAACTTCCTAGGGAACAGAGATGCGAAAGTAACACATTCCCCTCTTATTTACTACTGTAGCACCCTCATTTTTCAGACTGCCTCTCAATCTATTGCTGAAAGTCCTCAGGAGATGGCCCACTAACAACTTCTTCCATCAACCAATGGCCATTTTCTCCATTACTATACCGCCCCCTTTTGAAATAGAGTTGGGGGGGTGGAGCTATAGTTCTTTGATTGCCATCAATGATCAATGTGCTAAAATAGTAAAGATAAAGAAAACAACTTGGTTGCCTAGATTACCAACGTGCAATAATAACAAGACGTTCTCTCACTTTTTAAAATATATCCAGAATTCACCCACTTCTCTGTACCTCCACTGCTGTAACTACAGTGAAAATCATCACCATTCCTTGCCCCCAAAGTTACTTACTTCCCAAATCTCTCATGAGCCTTCTTGTTTTCACCCTCTTCCACTCTACATTTCCAACATTGCTACCAGAAAGCATAACATTCCTCTGCTCAGTGCCCTGCAAGAAATGCAGAGAGAAAGCCAAACTCCATAGTGGCCTATGATCTGTCTTTCCATAACTTCTCTGACTTCATCTCCACTGTCCTCATCCCTGTTCACCCTGATGCAGCCACACTGGCCTCCTTGCAGTTCTTCCAAAACCCACTGTGTGCTCTGGCTCTCTGGCATTTACTATGGTGTTCCATCTTCTTGGAATCCTCTCCATTAGCAGAATTTCTTGACTAACTCTTGTAACTTTCAGGTCTTTGTTCATATAATATCTTATTTATGAACAGAATATTTAAAATAGCACTCTTGCTTATTCTTTATCTTTTCTTCCACACATCACCCTCTAACATTGTAATAAGGGGTATTCATTTATTTATTTTGTCTATGATTAAGTGCTTATCTCATCCCTTAGAATTAAGTTGCCTAAACCACATGTTCCCATTTCACTTTGCAGTTTCTTTATATTTGCAATATTAGAATTGTTTGATGGGATTTAGCTTACCCAATAAAATAATCGCTGCAAGGGCAGGATGATGAATTTTTTTGTAAACCCAAGCAAATAATCAGGACTTACTAAATTGATAATAGTCATAGTATCTTAAGATAAATTCATTCTTTTATTGTTATATGCATGTTAAGTGTTATGTCAGACTTAGCATTATGTCAGATTTAGTATTAAAAATCAAGGCTAAAGGATGGAAAGCACCTTTCAGTAAATAGACACATGGAGATTAAGATTTTGAATAAATATTTCTTCTGTGTGCCTGGAACGATTATTTGTTTTTGAGGTTTCTTTCCCCCTCCTGATACCAAACATGTGGTATCTTTTTGAATACCACTTCTCCAACTCCAATTCCCTGATACAATTTCGGTGTCTTATAATTCAATTCGATGCTAACGCTAACTACTTGGAATTAGTGTCACACTCCATGGGCTTATGGCTCAATCCCTGAAACTATCTTCACTTTAGATACAATGAAAGTATCAGGTCACCTGCACTTCTGATGGGCCAGCTATAAACTGAAGTTCCCACGACACACTTAGAAAACTTGCTAGAATGGTTCACAGAACTCAGGAAGACACTTTACTTTGTTTAACAGTTGATCATAAAGGATACAAATGAGTAGCCAAATTGAAGAATCAAATAGGGCAAAGTCCAGAAGCATCCCCAGAGCAGAATCTCCTGTTTTCATGAAGTTCAGATGTGCTATCTTCCCAGCACATGGATCTCAGCCAATCTGGAAGCACTCCAAACCCCATCATTTAAAGATTTTTATGGAGGTTCCATTACATAGGTATAATTGATTATGTCATTGGCCCCTGTGATCATCTCAATCTCTCAATCTCTCGTCCTTCTCTCCTCCCAGGAAGTTGGTGGGTGGGGCTGAAAATTACAAGTTGGTAATCAAGGCTTGTTTTGGTGACCATCCCCCATCCTGAAGATCTCTCAGGATCTGCCTAAGAGTCACCTCATTAGAACAAAAGACAATCTTTTCACCCTTAACAATCAGGAAATTCCAAGAACTTTAAAGCTATGTGTCAGTCAGAGACAACAAAGACCAAATGTGTCTTTCTTATTATACCAGAGTGTGTGTGTGTGTATTAGAAGACAATGAATTGCTTGTATTTCACTATGCATCCACATTTTCAGCATTAATGGTCCTTACCAGAAAAGTGGAAAAATCTCCTGACCCCTGACCCTGAGATCCGGACCTGACCTGACTGAAATCAAGAGTCGAATGCTTAAATAACTGAGCTACCCAAGTACCCTGTTTAAAACTTCTTAAAAACCAAAACTCAAAAACCTTAAACTTCAATTTTTAAAAGCAACAACAATTACAGGAAAAGAAAATTCAGAGGGGTTGTTTGTTGTTTGTCCTTTCAAGTGTCTTCATGTGGCCTCTCTCCAAGTTCAACCACCAAGGAATTCAGGAACTCAGTGACTATTCTTTTTATCATACCAAAAGGTGAGCTTAAAAAAAAAAAAAAAGTACCAGTAAATGATGAGAGCAAACTATAGCAGGGCTAAGGATAATATTCATTTTCCAGGCAGGTAAAGAGTAATTAAATGAAGTTCGAAAACTAAATGAGCATGGTCAGAAACTCTTTCCAACTTCACCTGATGGCCTCCGGTCAAAGTGAGGAAGCATCACAGAAAACGTTAGTGGTGACAGTGCAAAAAGGAACCTGTCAGGGAGAAAAGAAAAAGCAGAACTCCTTGATAAAGGTGTAAGAGAGAAGATATGGGAAATGTCCTGAATTCCTTACCAGAGGCCAATTTTAGAAGGGAAGGGGTCAAAATTAATGCTTCAGTCAACAGCAGTAGTAGAGGAGAGTAGGGAAAGGACAATGGTTTGGAAAGTAGGGATAGTATAAGATTTAAAACAAAACAAAACAACAACAACCAAGAAACCAGAGGTGCAAAAAGCACCCTTATAAACCCAATAGTAGTCCCCCAGGTTGATACCTGAAACATTCTCTTCTAAGAAGCCATCCCAAGCTGGAGGGCTGTTGCAAGAAGAAAGGCATGGAGAAGTGATGGGAGAGAAAGTAGAGACCTCAGCCATATCATAAGCATAATAATTGCGTGATGTCTTTTCATAGTTGAGTTAGATCTGCCCCACAGATTATGAGGGAAATCAATATAAATCTTTTTTCTTGATCCTAGAAATTCAAAGTGGACGGTAGTTACACTTGACAGGGATGTTTGTTACATATCACAATTTATACTTTTCAAACAAACAAAATATTAGTATATTGAGAGTATCTTCAGACAAACTGTGTTGAAAGGGAGTCTCCTTTCTAGTGCTTTCAGGTCAATAAGACATACCTAGAAGATTTACTAATGTGGACAATGGAGACAAATCAAATGGAGGGAGAGGGGTGGGCCTGTGTTTTTTCACTTTTCACTAGTTGTTCTTCATGTGGCTGAGAATTTCATTTTTTCTTTCACCATTATTGGGTGCTGCAGCTGTTTAGGACAATGTTGATACTATATGAATTCTGCCATTTTACAAGCCCCGATATGGCTCTTGAGTTTCCACATTAGAATTATTAACTCCATCCATATTAATTGTTGTTACACATCTTAAAGGGAAAATAGAGTTGCTTCTGAGTATTGAGGTCCACATTCTATTTAAGGCTATACATCAGGTTTTCATAAATTTTTCTTGGAGGCTAGAGGTGTGATGACAATACAGACTCCATCTTTGGCCCTCTATCTTGTTGATGCCTATGCAATAACCTCCCTTGAGGACAGGTGTTCTAGGACTCTTGGAGGTTAATATATGCCCTCACCAGAATGAGAAGGCTTTTTCTGATCTTCCCTAAAGTTGTTTAGACAACCAGTAGAGATAACATAGCTTCTTCCCCTCCCTCCCCTCTGGTGTACAGATGGCACCATGGCGTCTGTTAAATGTTAAACCCTTTGACCTCACTACCACAACCTCTGCTCCATCCCTTGCTCTATAAAATCTGTGGATTAAGGTCTAGACTTGGTGGAAAATAGCTGAGTAGCACCTGGATCTTCATTTTCCAGATTCTCCTGTCAATAAGTTACCCTGAATAAAATTGTGCATAAAAGATATGGAGCAGGGGCACCTGGTGACTCAGTGGGTTAAACCTCTGCCTTTAGCTCAAGGTCATAATCCTAGGGTCCTGGGAATGAGCCCTGCATCAGGCTCTCTGCTCAGCGGGGAGCCTCCTTCCTCCTCTCTCTCTCTCTGTCTGCCTTTCTGCCTGCCTCTCTGCCTATTTGTGATCTCTGACTGTCAAATAAATAAATAAAATCTTAAAACAACAACAACAACAAAAACAGTATGGAGAAGCCTCCTTCATTTTCCCATCTCAAAATGCCTTCACAATTTGGGGGATACGTTACAGTCCCTCCTCAACCTTCTAACAGATGCCCAATTGGATTGTCTCCCCATCTTGTAAGTGTTGTCTATCATTTTCTACATGCCAAGCTAAACTAGCCGTCCCCTACTCTTTTTTTGGTCTTTTTTGTATTCTTCCAACACAAGGGACTTTTGCTCCTAAGTCCACAGGGGCTGCCATTTGCAAGTCACTCTCCTCAAAGGCTGGACATCTACATGTAACATATGAACTTAATAATGAGTTTGTGACCACCAAAAGCACTTAGTTTAACCTATTCCTCAAGTCAGATTGTACTTGTAAGATTAAACATGTCACAGATGAATGACTGTGTTCACAAAAGGAACTTAAATGATGTGTGCTACTAGCAGTTGGTAAGAGGTTTGCTTTTTGTTTGTTTGTGTTAGTTTTCCTAAAGGAGAAGGGCATAGCAGTCAAGTAGCAAATAAACATTAACTCTGGAATAAGATAAACCCAGCATCAAATCATGTTTTTTCCAACTGTGTCACTTACAATCCAAAGACGTAAAATATGATCTTCCATTTCCTTACCTACAAGTTAAAATCCACCAGGCATAAGTTTTACAGTCTATTGTTTAAAAAGACAACTACAAAATGATATTGCATTTGGTTGGAATCATGACAGTAAATGAAGCTGGAAAATTAAATTGATGGCAAATGTCGGAAAGACAACTTCGGGTGGTTTGCCACTTCATGGGTTATATATATAAAGGGCTACAGTTAAACCAGTGGCTGATTGCTAGAAACCCCCAATGAAAGCTTTAAGGGCATCCTAGACATATTCTAAACAAGGGGACAACTAAGGAAAAAATGAAAATTTCTTAAATATTTAATATATCTATTTTTACTTGACACTATAGATATATCTTAGAATTATAAATTATGACCAGCTTCTGTGATTTGAGTGTCCATAGGACTTCTTGCTATACATGATAAAAAGCTTTTAAAATTAAAGCAATTATAGACTAGATAAAAGGAATTTCCTTCTTTTAATAATCATTATTCTCCTCTTTTGCCTATAATAATTCATTATTTTGCTATTTGATAGAGCCTACCAGTGAAGGTCACATCAAAGCCAGTCTGTGTTAAGACTACATATCCTTCTTCCATACTCCAGCTATTTGACACAAAGTGTGAAGTTCAATTAGGAAAAAAATAATTATATTTTTTATAAAAATATATAATTTTTTAAATAAATTTTATAAAATTTATAAATTTTATAATTTATATTATAAATTTATAATTTATAATTATATATTTATATATAAATATATATATTATATATATACAATACACACACACACACATATATGAAGACTATGCACCATTTGCCAAGTTTCCACATTATAGCTCAATAACTTACTGTCAAGAAAATGTCAAACAGTAAATAGACATCTTCTTCAGAGGTGAAAATCGTCAAGGGTCCTTTTATCCCCCCTCCCTGCTTTAATATAAAAGGCCTTGTATGCATTCTCTCTCCCTGCAACAGAAGAGATTTTGTACTTTCTCCAGGAAGCTTCGGAGAATGATTATTTTCCCATGAAATGAGTCATTAAAAGGCACACAGCCATATTTAACTACATAAGTTTCAGCATTAGAGTGTATATGATGAGGCATTTTATCCAGTTTTCCTGAAGATTATTTGTAGGCATAGGGAAAGAATATTAACACTGCTAAGTCTTCTGTGTAGATGAGGAAGACTTAGTTCTTGCTAGTAAAACAGAGAACTTTCATTTTATTAAATGTATTGCACTTAAAATTCCCTCATATATCACATTTTAAATCCCCACTGAAAATTCCATATGGTCAATATTAAATGTTCACACATTCAAATGAATACTAACACTATTTTCTCTCATTACAATCAAACTCTTTCTCCAAAAGAATGTATATAAACTCATGTCCCCCAGTAAAAATTGTTGTAGTGGGAATGTGACTGTGGTAAGTAATATCCCGTATACCTTAAATTGCTTGTGATGCCACATTTTCCAGATTCCCTAGAAATTAAAATAAGTATATTTTCCTATGTGTTCATTGATTTTTGGCCCAAGATAACAATGATTTAGTTCATTTATATTTCTTTCATATCCTGTGACCTTGATTTCAGCAGGATCTTTTACTCCCAGCTCTTCACTCCAGCTAGCCACGCTCTAAATTTAATCATGAATTCTTAGGAGTTAAACAATAGTTTCTACATGAAGAGAATAAAATAAGAAGAGGGTCTCTGGGTTAGATACTTTTCTTTCTTGCGTTTTTGTTTTTAATTGAAGTGCAAATATACTAAAGGTAAAGCCCCATGAATCCTCACAAAATGAACAATCTCAGGAAACTATAGGCAAGGTCAAGAAATACAGCATAATTTGTACCCTAGAAGATCCCCTGTGACCCTTCCCAAACACTCACTGTTCCAGTCCTCTTCACAAAAGGTAAGCAATATCATTTTATAATGCCATATGAATAGTTTCACACTTTCTATAAACGGAATTGTACAGCATACATGATTTTTAAGATAATTTTTGTCATAAAATAGTTTTATATTTATAGTTTTATAGTTTTATATTTATAGTAAATTATATATTTTTTATGTTTATAGTAAAATTGACAGGAAGGTACAGAGATTCCCCATATACCTCCTGACCCTATACATGGATAGCCTCCCTACCTCAACCTTCTCCACTGGAGCAGTTTTCCCTATAAATGCTGAACCTATCAATAGACTCCATAGTTTACATTAGGGTTCACTCTTGGTATTGTACATTCTATGGGTATGGACAAATGTATAATGACATATATCTACCATTTTAGTATCACATAGAGTATTTTCACTACCTCCCAGTCTTTTGTGCTCCTACTATCCATTCATCCCTATCCCACCACCCACAGCCTCTGGCAATCACTGATCTTTTTCTGTCTCCTCAGTTTTGCCTTTTCTAGGATACCATATTATTGGAATCTTACAGTATTAGCCTCAGTGTGCCTGCTTTCACTTAATAACATGCATGTAAATTTGTCCTATGTTTTTCCATGTCTCAATAGGTAATTTGAGTATTGAATAACTTTGCATTGTCTGGGTATACCCCAGTTTGTTTTCTAGTCACCTACCAAAGGGTATCTTGGTTTCTTGTAAGTATAAGTCGCTATAAATAAAGTTGCTATAAACACCCATGTAAAGGTTTGTGTTGACAAAAGTTTTCAACTCCTTTGGATAAATATCGGGAATGGGATTACTGGATTATATGGTAATAGTAGGTTTAGTTTTGTAAGCAATTTGCCAAACTGTCTTCCAAAGTCTCTGTACCATTTTGTATTTCTTCCATTAGTGTAGGATAGTTCTTGTTCTACATTTTCATCAACACTTGATGTCAGTGTTCCAGATTTTGGCCATTCTAATAGGCTTGTAATGGTGTCTTAGTGTTGTTTTAATTTGTACTCCCTGATGATGTATGATGTTGAACATCCTTTCATATGCTTATTTGCTATCTGAATATCTTCCTTAGTGAGGTGTTTGTTAAGGTCATTAGGCCATTTCTTAATTGGGTTATTTCTTTATTATTAAGATCTTTGTATTTTGGGCTAACAGTTCTTTATAGATGTGACATTTGCAAAAATTTTCTCCCAGTCTGTGGCTTGTCATCTCATTCTCTTGATGTTGTCTTTTTCAGAATAGAGTTTTTAATTTTAATGAAGTCTAGCTTATCAGTTTCTTTTTCTTTTATAGATTGTGCCTTCAGTTGTGTATCTAAAATTTGATCACCATAGACAAGGTCATCTAGGCTTGCTCCAAGAAGTTTTAAAGTTTTGCATTTTGCATTTAGATATATGATTTTTGAGT
The DNA here is from genome assembly GCF_922984935.1 of Meles meles. Lineage (NCBI taxonomy): Eukaryota > Metazoa > Chordata > Mammalia > Carnivora > Mustelidae > Meles > Meles meles. The sequence goes on along the minus strand of NC_060066.1, from coordinate 149,205,577 downwards.
TAATTATTGCGAATGGTGGAAAGTCTATGTCCAGATTCTTTTTTCTCTTTTTCTTTCTTCCTTTCTTCCTTTTACATATGGATACCCTGTTGTCCCAGAGTTATTTAGTAAGATGCCTATCTTTGTTCCATTGCATTATTTTGCTCCTTAGTCAAAGATCTATTGACTATATTTACATGAATCTTAATCTGAGCTTTCTATTCATTTACACTGATCTGTCTGTTCTTTCAACAATAGTTGAAAACAGTTTTTGCCAAATATACTTATGGTCATTATAGTACACAACATAAACCCTACTAAAAATTATCATTTTTTGCCTTGATGTGTTTATCCACATAACAAATACTGAATGTTAACCATATTTTAGGTAATTTCACCTACATTTTCTCATTAGACCTCCACAAAAATCATTGGAAATATGTTCTCTTCTTTCATTTTTACATATAAGAAAAGTGAAACTGCGAGATTAAGAATTCACAGAAAGTCAAACAACAATGAAATGATGAAGGAAGAAATAAAATTTGTAAATTGTTCCCCAAAACCCATTCTCCCCTTTTCCCAAAAATCTCTGTAGATGTAATGTAATGACAAACAATGATGCAAGCACATTGAAAAGGATCAGACTTTATCACAATTCCGCAATTCCCCTTAAGATTACCTTCCTTATAACCATTTAAATCTTTAAACATTTCAAGCAAAGACCACCTATAAAATCCACATTTACTATTAAAATTGTGCCATGCTATTTACACATATATCATTGTGCAACTGGGCACTTGTGCTAGAGCCTAAGTCCATGCTTTTAGTAATCAGTCAGAACAAGGTTTCTTTATCTTTAGCAGGCCTCATCATTCCCACTGTTGTAAATTAAAATAATTTTAGGTGGACACATAACTGCCCACTTGGGAATATATTTTCCAAACTCCCTTGTATCTTGTGTGGCCATGTCACTGAATTCTTATTCATGGCATATAAGCAGAAGTAATATGTAAAACTTCCATGTGACTTGCTTAAAAGTAAATTGCCCTGGATTTACTTTCTCTTCTTCTCATAAATCAGCATAAAGATACTGCAGGAATCCAGATTTAACCATGTAGACAATGTCAAAACCCTAAGGGATCATACACATATATAGAATTAGCCTAGGTCACTAAATAACAGTGTTTAGTAGCACTTGCCCTGAAAACCTGGGTAGACTAGACAAAACCTGAAAAGGAGATAAGCTTCTATTTCATTTACTTTGTTAAAGTAACTTAGCCTTCACCTTAGCACATTTCTCAAAAGTCAAGTTCAGGGCTATTTCATTGTCTCAAGGAATCTCTATCATATCTAATGCACTTGTTCACAAATTGTTTTGTTTAAATCTTAGTTCCCTAACCATACATTCAAAAATACATGTTTCACATAGTGATGTTAGTAGATTTACTTATTTTCATAGTTATGAAATTAATGTAGAAAGGAGTTTATCACCTAGTTAAATTCTCTAAGGACTCAGGGTCTGAATAAATTGTCAAACAATAAACTGCTGGTTAGCAATGTCTAGAGCCTTGATGACACTTTGGCCCTTCTCCCTCTCTATTTCCCAAAAGACAGACTTGTTGTCTTATTTTTCAATTCTTTGATCTATGGTGATTAATGCATCATTTAAAAATGCATGCTTGAGGCACATGGGTGGTTCAGTTGGTTAAGTGTTTGCCTTTAACTCAGGTCATGATCTCGGGTGTCCTGGGATCTTGGGATTCTCTGCTCAGTGGGGAGTCTGTTTCTCCCTCTGCCCCTCGCCAGGCTCTCATGCTCTCTCTTGCTCTCTCTCTCTGTCAAATAAATAGATTAATTAATTTAAAAACAAATTAAAAAATAAAAATAAAATAAAAATGCATGCCTAAATAACAAAAATCAGTGACAGGTTTCAGATCTGCATTTCCAGTAAAATTCTTAGGATGTAAGATTTCTCTTACTTTGGAAAGTCTATGACATTTTTAATCCTATTAACTTATGGCCAGTCACAGAATACAGTGATTTTTCAAATCATTTCTTAATAAATTGAATATTTGATATATACATCAAAACATAATTACCAATATCAACACTAATCCAATAGAAATATAAGAACAGACTCCATGTGATTTTAAATTTTCTAGTAACTACACCAAAAGGAAGTAAAAAGTAAAATATGAAAAAATTATCTTTTTTTTAACTCAATATATCAACAAATGTTATCATTTAAACATGTAATCAATATGAAAAAACATAAGGAAAGAAGTTAGGTTTCTTTTTCCCTTATAATGTCTTTAATATATGGTGTCTATTTCACTCTTGCAGTATGTCTCAATTTGGTTAAATTTTCATCAGAAATATTAATGTGTATATAGACCTCATAAAATTTAGAGTTTGAAAAGTTAGACTCACAAACTCAAGTGGTCCCAATCACACTTGAAACCTTACAGTTTTATAATTTAAATTTAAATAGAAATTCAGAAAATTTTAAAATCCAGTTCCCTAGTCACATTGGACTCGTTTCATGTGCTCAATAGCTGCATGTGACTAGAGACTATGGTATTGGATAGTGTGGCAACTTTCGGTTGATCATCTTCATCAGTTTTGGTAGGGTTCATAGCTTACTGATAACAAGTTGCCAACATTTTAAAAAATGTATTCTGATATCAGAATTTTGCTGTGTGGGCATTATTAAATTAGGAATGTGTGTGTATATATACATATATATATACACATATATAATATATGCATATATATGTACATATATATGCATATATTATATATGTATATATATACACATATATATTATATATGTATATATATATTATATATGTGTATATATACATATATATACACACACACATATATATACATATATACATATATATGTATATACATATACATATATATACATATATATACACATATATATACACATATATAATATATGCACATATATGTACATATATGTACAATATATGTACAATATGTGTACATATATACGCATATATTATATATGTATATATACATATATATATACACATATATATACACACATATATGTATACATATATATACACATATATATGTGTATATATACATATATATATACGCATATATACACATATATACGTATATGTATGTATGTATATATGTATGCATATGTATACACATATGTATATGTATATATACATATGTATATATGTATGTATATACACACGTATAATATATATGTATATTATATATATGTATATTATATATACATATATATGTATATATTATATACATATATATTATATGTGTGTATATATATATAAAGAGTATATATATATGCTCTTTTAAAAAAATAAGCAAGATCATCATTTCATTTCTACTTAAGTTATTTTTTAGCCTTTGCTTAAGGCTTTGGTCACTATGACACAATCATGAAACCATAAACAATAGCCTGATGTTACTGATGAACTTCTAAGAGTATTAAACTTGTCCCTTAATTGTTAATGTCTGATTATTTAGATAGATTTTATATTTTTTCAAATATATGAGTGAGGATAGAAATTTCAATATTTTTCAAATTTTTTTCCTTTATATAATGTAATGCAATGGAATATCATCAATATAAGAAAATTCCAAGAGAAGAATAGTAAGATAAATTATATTCAATAGAACTTTTGCTCCAGCCAAGATGAAACAATAAGGATCAAATCTCACCTCTGCCTAAATGTAACAAAAAAATAAACAGAATATGTTCAGAAGAAAACAAAAATTACAATGAAGATATCCTCTAACAAACAGGTTTAAAATGTATACTATAAACCCGAAGAAACCATTGAATTATCACAACAGAGTTTTAGCTTATAAGCCTACACAGAATATAAAAGAGAATCAGAAAAAATACCAAATTCATCCAAAGGAGACTTAAAAAGAGGAAAAATAAAACAAATAATTGAGATAATTAGAAAACAAAGAGAATTCATTCATAAAGCAGTGGCAGGAAAAAGAAAGCAAAGAGCCATATGGTAGATTTAAATTCAAACATATCAACAATTATATTAAAGGTAAATAATCTAAACACCCTCAAGGAAAAGACAGAGATTTTAAGATTCAAATAAAAAAGCAAGGTTTTTTTAAAAACCCATTTAAATACAAAAATTCTACTTCTCAGGCAATCACCTGGACTTCCCTTTATTATCTGATAAATAATAATACCTGACACATTGCATTTGTCCTATGCCAAATACAGGACATATCCATATGTGTAATTAGCATGATAATTAACATAATCAACATAATAATGACTGTAAATAACAGCCATTATTTTATGTATGTATGTATCTATCAATTATTTTTCTCAGATGGGAAGACTGAGGAATAGAGAAAAATGAGACCAGAATGGGAACCACAGAATCTCCAAATTCTTCGGTTATTCAAGATTAGCCCACTATGATCTGAGAAGTGGTACAGGGTGATGTAATGATTATTTATAAAGGGAGTGTGGCATATGTAAATAGAAGAAGCTATTTTAGCTACTGCTATAAGTTGGAATAATTGAAGATTAGGACAAAAGTCTGAATAGAAATTTTAGAAAACTTCCTATGTAGAGTTCTGAGTCTTTGCCCCTCTTCCCAGGTATATGTAGATATCTGTAATATTCAGCAAGTGTTCAAGCATCAAAGTGCTATTCATTTGAATATACATCAGACATTGATTCAGACATATGAGGTGCCTGCTATTTTGTGTTAAACTGATACACTTAAAAAATGTATTATGTGGATCATTGTGCTTTCTAAAACACTGCTATGTAAAGAGTGGTGAACAAACTAGTGTCAGTCATTTTTTTTTTAAACCAGTAAACAATGATGAAATTCCCAAATTTAAAACTTATTTTAACAGTATTTTACAAAGCATTGGTCTTACAACAGATTGGAACAACAAAAGAAATTAAAACAAAGAAAGAAACTGATTCTTCTCAAGAAAGATTTTAAGAAGCTTTGGTCTGAACCCTTCCTTTGCCTCCTTTGCCCCAAAGTGGGTTTCCCACTTTGAGCTGTTCTTTTGTGGTAGTACAGGACAACCCTAGGCATTTTTGTTGTCAAACACAGAAAAGATTTTCTATATAGCCATTATAATCAAATGTCTAAGTTCTTTTCCCATTGGTGGTTGGAATCAATGAGTCATAAATTTAAATCTCATCTTCACCATCTGGGAGACATGTGAGCTTACACATGTCCTTGGATCACGAAGTGCCCTGATTCAAATAATATCTGTTATAACACTGTAAAGGTTATTTGTTAAAATTAAGTTAAAAATATATATAAAATTGTACTGAAAACTCTTAAAAGTTAGGATCATTAAACTCTGTACCGATATACAAATGTGACCTGGGTGGTGGTTGTTTTTGATAGATGTCTCCAGTGTCCCCTAGGCAATCTTTGTCATCTTCTCTTTTAGGAGATTCTTTACTCTCCCTGTTGATGCAATCTCTAGATGATATTGAAAAACAACAAAAAAAAAATACTAGGAAAAGTGTTTAACTTTTCCTAGAGGGTTCCCACAGAGAATTGGAACTCAAAGCTACAATTTTCTTTTAGTTGTATCAAGCAGCTTTTTCTTCCCCATGGCATATAGATATTTGGAGGTGGAAGGAAAGGCATTAAAAAATAGATAAGACAGGTTCAAGTAAAGGTCCATATTATATTTATGAGGACTTTTTTCTTAGTGCATAACATCACAGTTCTAAACTTGATCTCACATTATTTTTCTCAATTTTATTTATGAGGACTTTTTTGAGGATGGAGGACCTTAAGCTGAGTCTTAATGGATCAGCTGAGATTTTGAGGAGCTATGTGTGTTAGTTTCCTATTGTTGAAATAGCAAATTACCACAAGCCTAGTGGCTTAAAACAACACAAATGTATTATCTCATAGTTCTTGAAGTCAGAGCCCATATACCTTTTATGGGTTAAAATCAACTTGTCAGCAGAGCTGAATTCTTTCTGCTGGCTTTAGAAGAGAGTCTGTTCCCAGCTTCAGGAGTCATCTGAAATGCTTGACTCGTGATCCCTTTACCCATCATCAAAGTTTTTCATTCCAAAGTCTGCTTCTGTTTCCACATCCCCCTTTCTCCAGCCTTCCCTCCTTCCTCTTTTAAGGATACATTGGACCCACCAAGATAGCAATCTTCCATCAAGTGATCCTTAACCAAATCACATTTGCTAAATCCTTTTAGCCATGTAAGGTAACATGACCACAGTTTCTGAGGAATAGGATGTGTTTGTCTTTGGGAGGGCCATTATTCTATTACATTATGTTTTTTTAACTGCCATCAAGGGATTCATGGACATAATTAGGACTATAGCTTAGTTGAAAATTGAAAAAAGAAAATGAGTTTGCCAGGTCCCCAGAAAGAAGGAGGGTGCTACATCTACAAAATTTCTGAAATCTGAGGGAGCAGAGGGCTGAGAACATCCCTGAAACTAAACAAAGTCTAGCATGATTAAAGCATGTATGAGAACTCAAATTCAAATTACCACTCACTTCAGACCTTGAATGAGTTGCTTAACTTCTCTGAGTGAAGTTTTTCCTCCTTACACCTGGGATATTAATATTTCATAGAGTTTTTGGAATGATTAAAAATACATATAAAGTGAAAGGCTAGCAGTAATCACTGAATAAGTATTTGTGATTAGAAAGTCAGTAGAGAGGGGTCCCAGTTGCATCCTTAGGGTCTTTTTGCATTTATTAGTAATTGTGCGCTGGAACCTAAAACATTTAGCTAGCAAGAGAAAAATCTGTACTATTTCTCCTAGCTGCATGTGCTTCATCTTTTCTTCCTCATGTTCAACACCTTTGCCAATCAAGTCATTTAAATCTCATATTTAAGCTCTTGTAGGTAGGGTAATCAAGCACAGCCATGTGTATTGAATAGCATTCATATTTTATGTATATACTTATACTAGTTGTTATAACTAGGCATATATTATATATTTAAATAAAATAATGGATTATTTTATATGAGCACATTTTATCTCCACTTATCAAGTATAAGTGGCAAACCAGAGTAACAACTTTTATTAGTTTCTCAAAGATGTGAGATAAAGAACATTTATATAAGTATGTGTGACACCAAATTATATTCATATATCTTTAAAATACAACAATATATATGTATGTGTGTGTATATATGTATATGTGTGTATATATGTGTGTGTGTATATTGTGTATATATATGTGTGTGTGTGTGTGTATGTGTATATATAGTCTTACCTGACAGCTTTGCCAACACACTAATTAGCTCTCAGCTGCAGAGTTTTAAGCAAGATTCCACTTCCAAACTCTGTTTTATTATCAGGAAGCCTGACAAGGATGTATTATTTTCAGATGCTGAACAGGTTAGACAACAGTGAGCACTTTTTAATTTTTTTCTCACTTCACATCATTTGAGTTGGCTAGGCATAAATGCTTTTTGTTTGCATGTTTTGGGTTTTGTTGTTGTTTGTTTTTTTGCCACTTGTTTCATCAGGGATCAGACTGCGTTTTTTATTTCTTCTTTTCTACTTAGGTGGTACAATAAATTGTTATCACCACTGATTTACGACATGAGAATGATGAGTGATCAAGACATATTAGAGGCTCAATGTTGGTATTAATATCGAGAGGGAGACAAACCATAAGAGGCTCTTAATGTCACAAATCAACTAAGGGTTGCCGGGAGGTTGGGGAGTAGGAAGAAGGTGTTTGGGTTATGGACATTGGGGAGGTTATGTACTATGGTGAGTGCTGTGAACTGTGTAAGACTGATGATTCACAGACCTGAACTCCTGGGGCAAATAATACATTATATGCTAATAAAAATAACTTAAAAAGAAGAATGAATAGATGGATAGATATGTGGAGGTGAGGAAGAAAAATGCCTTTTATTCCTTTTTAAAAAGTCATCTTCCCCATCACTTTTATTAGTGTCCACAAAATGTTCCATATGGGAATTAGAAAATGTTCACATTTTTTGGTCAGTAGAGTGAAAAATAGAGAAATATAAAGAACTTGGAGTTATTACAGTATAATGGGAAAGGGTATTAGTTCAGTTAAAAACACTTGTGCTCTTTCACATGCTGAGTACATGATAGGATAACATTTCTCTGCCCCTTGATTTCAGATGTGGTCATGTAATTTGCTCTTACCAATGAAATATGAACAAAAGTGAAGAGTCATTAGACTCCTCTTAAGGGACAATGACACAGTGACCAGCAACATTCAAAATCTTGTGGGTACCATTCAATTATGTTTCAAAGTGACTTGATGAACAAGAAATATATGTTTGATGAGCAGAAACATAAGGTGAGCAGAAACTATGTTTCAAAGTGACTTGAGCAGAAACAAGATGAACATATATAAATAGTAGAAAAACAATCCTTTATTATTTCTAGCTACCAAGATTTAGAGTAATTTTGTTACTGCAACACAATCTAGTTCAGAGAAACTGATATACATCTAGACTTGAAGTCCTCCATAATTTTCCAGCTATTATCTTTGAAATAATATCTATTTAAAAAATAATATTAATTTTAACTTAATTTAAAATATTAATGCTTTTAAATAATTATTTTAAATTCCAGGAACTGAGCCCATGCCAGGCAGCATCTTGAGTGTGATATTATATATATATATATATATATATATATATATATATAATCTCAAAGGACTTATTTATGAAAGATATGGTATTGTTAGCCCTGTGGTAGAGATGAGAAAATTGGAGTTAAAGAAAGTTTATGTAACTTGCATAAGTTTTGTCTTTATTTTTTCATATTTTAATGTTTTTTTAATTTTATTTATTTATTTGACAGAGAGAGAGAGACAGTGAGAGAGGGAATATAATCAGGGAGAGTGGGAGAGGGAGAAGCAGGTTCTCCATAGAGCCAGATGCAGGGCTCAATCTCAGGACCCTGGGATCATGACCTGAGTCAAAAGCAGATGCTTAATGACTGAGCCTCTCAGGTGCCCTTAATTTTTTTTTTAAATTTTAATTCTGGTGTAGTTAATATATAGTGTTATCTTTGTTTTAGGTGTATAGCACAGTGATTCAGCAATTCCATATATTACTCAGAGTTCATCATGGTAAGTGTACTCTTCATCCCCTCCACCTATTTCTCCCATTCCCCTACCCTCCTCCTTTCTAATAACCATCAATTTGTTCTCTATATTTAAGCATCTGTTTTGGGGTTTGTCTGTTTCTCTTTGTTCATGTTTGTTTCCTAAATTCCACATAAGAGTGAAATCATGTGGTATTTGTTTTTCTCTGACTGACTTATTTCACTTAACACTATGCCCTGTAGATCCACCCATGTTATTACAAATGGCAAGATCTCATTCTTTTTTATGGCCGAGTAGCATCCCATTGTGTATATATACCACATCTTCTTTATCCATTCATCTATTGATGGATCCTTGAACTGCTTCCATATATGGCTATTGGAAATAATGCTGCAATAAACATGGGGATGCATATATCCTTCTGAATATATGTGTTTTTGTATTCTTTGGGTAAATATCCAGTAGTAGGAATTACTGGATCATATGGTACTTCTAGTTTTAATTTTTTGAGGAACCTCCATACTGTTGTCCACAGTGGGTGTACCAACACCACCAACAGTGCACTCCCACCAACAGTGCACGAGGGTTTCTTTTTCTCTACATCTTTGCCAACAGTTGTTGTTTCTTGTGTTTTTTATTTTTGCCATTATGACACAAGTGAGGTGACATCTCACTATGGTTTTAATTTGTATTTCTCTGATGATGAGTGATATTCAGCATTTTTTCATGTGTCTGTTGGCCATCTGGGTGCCCTCTGTGGAGAAATGTCTGTTCATGTCTTCTGCCCTTTTTAAATTGTATTATTTGTTTTGTGTGTGTGTGTGTGTGTGTGTGTGTGTGTGTTGAGTTGTGTAATTTCTTTATATATTTTGGATACTAACCCTTTATTGGATATGCCATTTTTAATAGTCAGTAATAGCAGAACTAAGTTTAAATCCAGATTTGTATTACTTCAAATTCTGTGCTCTTAATCTCCTTTGTGTTCTATACCTGTTTGGGATTTACATTTTAACATCTGTAAAAGTAAACAAAATTATTGTCTCATGGATATTTTTTGAAGACTAGCTGTAATAACAATATGGGTAAAGATTTCTGATATGGAATTAACTCAAGAGATTATAACTTTTCCTTTTATGTTCTCATAAACAGAGGATCAAGTTTGATGCCAAAAATAATGTGAAAGAGAAAAGAATAAGCAATAACAAGTATTTTATTGGATAATCATTTTTTTTTTTTTTACAAAACAGCTTGGTTATTTCACCAATTTTAATTATATAAACTCTTTTCCTTTGCACATGGGAAAAATCTGAGTAAGATGGCTGCCATTTTTTTTTTTTTTAAGTTCTACATGAAGATAGGGTCCTTTTCCATGGAATAGTAACTAATATATATTTTTCTCATAGTTATAAGAAATAATATAAACATCTTTTATGTAACACACAACCCCTTTAAATTTAAGAAAATTTAACATCATACTCTTTACATTTAATAATTAATTCCAGGAAAACCTGGAAGGGAGAAGGAGGAGTAAACTGAATAATACCCAAAGATCTGCTCTTCAATCTTTCATTGTTTAGCAATCTATAATTTCAAATAGTCCTCACTCAAACCCATAAGAAATATCCTAAATTCCAATACAAAATGTATGTTATACTCTATAATAGAATGACTTAAGAACTTTGGAAAATAATGATAAAAATATTTGGAATGAATTCAGCAAAGTTATTTCTCTCTAAACAGTAATTAAAATAAAATTCTACTTTTAAACATCAGAGAGCTGGAATTGTTCAATGAACTGATACATACATACCATGGAATGCTATTCAGCAATTAAAATGAATGAAATATCAATAACAGGCAAGAACTTGGGTGGAACTGCAGAGAATTAAACTAACTCAAAAAGAGCCAGTCTCAAAAATTTCCATGTTATATATTCCATTTATATAATTTTTCAAAAAATGACAACATTTTAGAAATGAAGAACTGATTAATAATTACTGAGGGTTAGAAGTGGGAAGGTAGGGGCAGGAAAAGATGATATAATTTATATGATTATGATTATAAAAGTGCAGTACTAGGGATACTAATGATAGAACTGTCCTATATCCTAAGTATGACAGTGGATACACAGACTCATGTTATAGAATCGAATAGAACAAAATAGACACATATATATGATTGTAAGTAAAACTAGGGAAATCTGAAAAAAATGGATGGATTACATTCATGTCATTACCCTAGCTGTGATATTTTATTACATGGTTTATGAGGTGTTATCACTAGGGGCAACTACATAAAGGGTAAATGAGATCTCTCTGTTATTTTTCAAAATATTTTTAATGAAAATATTTTAAAATAGTACCCTACTATTATCTTAATAAGAAGTTCAATAAGAGGGGAACCTGGGTGGCTCAGTGGGTTAAGCTGCTGCCTTCGGCTCAGGTCATGGTCTCAGGGTCCTGGGATCGAGTCCCGCATGGGGCTCTCTGCTCAGCAGGGAGCCTGCTTCCCTCTCTCTCTCTCTCTCTCTGCCTGCCTCTCTGCCTACTTGTGATCTCTCTGTCAAATAAATAAATAAAATCTTTAAAAAAAAAAAGAAGTTCAATAAGATAAGGCACGTGAATTTCCAATGAACTGTGATATAAATGCATTTGAACTAGATTTGTTGTTCAGATAGCATATTCAGCCTAATTGTCTATGTCCACCATCCCTTTTATAATTATTAGGTTGAAATAATTTTTAAGTGTTATGTATGCTGCTGACTGAATTATGTTGTATCCTCCCCAACAAAACCTGTTGAAGTCTTAAGCCCTAGTATCTGTGAATGCTATTTGGAAACAGGGTGTTTGCTGATGTGATAAAGTTAGGATGAGGTCATACTGATTAAGGATAGGCCTAATCTAGTGATTGGTGTCTTGATAAGAAGAGGGGACATTCCCACACAATGACAAAGACAGACACAAATAGTAATAATATTATGTAACCCTACAGCAGAGATGGAATGATATGTCTAGGATCCAAGAAAAGCCGAGGAATACCAGCAACAACAAGAAGCTGGAAGAGGCAAGGAAAGATCACATCCCACCCACAGAGCTTTCAAAAAGAGCATAGCCTTGCCAATAATTTGATTTTGTACTTCTAGCTTCCAGAACTGTGAGAGAATAAATTTTTGTTCTTTTACGCCACCAAGTTTATGGTACTTTGTTATCGCAGCCCTAGGGAATTAATAACAATGGTATTCTCTTGAATGTGGTGTGCCCCAAATCTTTTAGGCCAGTGTAGGAAAACAAATTTAACCACAATGACTAAGTTTTGAATTTCTCAGTTATTTTCTGTTTATAATATAAAAGTCTTATTATTTCTCACCTATGATCCAGGAAAACTGTTCTTAGCAATGCCAAACGCTAATGGAGATGGTAATTTTTTTCTTTTTTTTTCCTTGTAATCAGTGTGTTTATTTTTATTTTTTGTTATTCTTATATGTACATGTCACTAGGCCCTATATGTATAAATGAGTAATTTGCATTACCTATTATGTGCAGATCATATTTTCACCCAGATTTATAGACATAGATAGATACAGAGATATTTGTTTAGTTTAAAAATGCTTTATTCACATTTTCTCTAAAAGCATAGAAACTGTGAAGTATAAATTCAAGAAAATCATAAGGAAATATTTTATGCTGGGTTCAGCCTAAGTAGTTATTGAAAGCATCCAATATCAAAGCATTTCTAAAATACTCCCTCACAAGAACCTCTAAAATACTAAAATATTATTTAAAAGTCAGCTTCACTTATGAAAGGAAAATATTTCTCGAAAACCATCAGCATGGGGGCACCTGGGTGGCTCAGTGGATGAAGCCGCTGCCTTCGGCTCAGGTCATGATCTCAGGGTCCTGGGATCGAGCCCTGCATCAGGCTCTCTGCTCTGCAGGGAGCCTGCTTCCTCCTCTCTCTCTGCTGCCTCTCTGTCTACTTGTGATCTCTCTCTCTGTCAAATAAATAAATAAAATCTTAAAAAAAAAAACCATCAGCATGAAGGAAAAACCTCATATAGATTAACAAAAGAAATGCAAACGCATTCCTAGGAAACAGGATTATAAGAAACTCTCCCTGGTTATAGATTTCACCATATTTCCTTCTGCCATTTCTGACCACTACCATCATCACCATGAGAATTCTGCTTTACAGAATATACTAAACTGAAGTGTTCAACCTTTCAATTCCCTATTGCACAAATCAATAATAGCTTCAGAATAATTATGGCTTTTAACAAATGATCCTCAAAAGTTTCACTATTATAATGACATTGGAGGAATTGAGAACTATGCTTTCAAGTGCTAGATAGATAATTCTGCTTTAAATACCCAATACATCTTAGGATAACGATGGAAGCAAAAAGTTTATCCAAGATTAGTGTAATAGTCGGCCTTTTCTGATTTTAAACAAGATTTTTTGAGTATCTCTGTCTCTCTTTCTCTCACATACACAGGGTAAGATCAACAGGGGTTCAAGTTTTGCCTCCATCATTTAACTAAGCAATTTCTGGCAATTTACTTACTATCTCTGTATCTCTGTCCCTTTCTTTATGAAATGATATAATGATGGAATCTAACTTATAGGATTGTTGCTATAATCAAAAAAAGTAAAAAACAGATAAATCCCTTATCAAAGTACATGAAAAACAAGCAAGCAAACAGACAATTAGTATACAATAAATGATAGCAAAAGGAAATTCAGGAAATGCCCCCTGGCTTCTTCACACCAATAATTCTTAACTCACAGTTCACGCATAATCAACTGCTTTCTACAAACACTTTTCCTCAGGATAATGTTTACATAGAAGCAAATTTGGAGCTTTTAAACTGAATTTGTAAATTTATAGCAGAGATAATAGCCTTGTATATAGGGTTTCTTTCACAAGAATTGGACCTCTTGGTGCCAGAGAAAGATGCTTTGTTTTCTTCAAAAGGCTAAGAGCAGTCATACAGAAGGGACATAAAACGTGTTATGCTGGCTTAAGGGACTTGAAGAAAAGAGGAGAAGACTAAAAGAGGGTTAAAACATGGTGCTGGACTTAGTTGCAGCTTTCTCTCTGGATGAGTTCCAAGGATGATGGAAGCTCCATGTAAGTTTAGAAAATTATCACAGTAAAGGAGATTTGCTGTTTCATGGAATGCAAGCTGTATAGAAAGAAAAGGTCTCCATGCCCTGAATGCTACTGGAATAGTACAGTACTAATGGAGGAAGGAATGGTCAAGACAAGGGTTTGGCAAAGTTTCTATAAAGGACCAGACAGTATATATTGTAGGAATAATGGGCCATATTAATCTCTATCACAGCCAGGAACTTTCAGTCAAGATTTGGGTTAAAAAGTCATCACAAAACAATTTAAAAGTTTCACCACCACTCTTCCCTGGATCTCTATGCTACCAATCTACCTGACCTTTCCATGTTAATTTGGTAATTCACTCCAGATTCCTAAATTTCATTCAACTCGTACATTCAACTTAGCCACCCAATCCTATTAATTTTACTCTTTTAATTTCTCCCCATTTATCCCCCACATTTTAGTCCCATCTCCTCAGTAACATTTTAGGTCTTTATTTCTCTCTCTCTCTCTCTCTTTTTTTTTTTTTCCCAATGGGTTTTTAACTGGTTTCTCTGGCTTCAGTGTTACCAGTCCTGTTCTTGTTCCTCCATTTATATTCTGAATACTCATATTGAGTATCTTTAAAATGTAAGTCTGACCATGTCAGATGCCTAACAACTTCTCATAGCCTCATAGACTATAATTAATGTATAAATTCCTTAGCAGTGATTTTCAAGACTCTTTATTCTACTTCTCTAGGCTCTTTTCCCACAATTCTTGGTCTAATCATTCTATAATTTAGCCTTCCTGATTTATGTAGTTTGCCAATAATGGTCACTGTGCCCTGTATTTTGTAACTATTTTTTCCAAATTATGTTCTGACTAAAAAACATATTCTGATGTAGTATTAGTTATTTCTTCAATAAAGGTTTTCAATGTCAAACAATGTGAAATATGATACTATAATAAAATAAAGCTAAATGTATTAAATTACTGTAAATTTGGCCAGGATCTAAAATATACTGCATTTTGTTATTCTCAAAGCAAAATGAAATAAAGCAAAATGAAATACTATTTAATATAGACATATTTTTTAAAAAGTCATAGACCCCATGTATTCATAGTGAATGAATTTACCTTCATCCATTTCACTTACCATTCTTCATTCCAAATCCCCAATAACCCCTTTTTAAAATTTTTTTTCTCAAAATACTATGATTAAATGTTTCCATCTCTGATACGTAAGTCATACAGTCTTAACTTGGTCATCTATATGCAGAAAAACTAATTTGTGAGAGTATAGCACAATTATTTGGGGTTAAGTTCAAGACAGTCTTTCTGGGTCACCAGTATTTATTTATACTACCACTTTCCATAGTGCATCAGTAATATAACTTCACTAGAATCAAAATGGTTCAGAGTTCCAAATTCAATCTCTCATCCAATGGTTTCCTGACCATTAATTCTCCTAGTGAGAAAATGTGATCACATACAATTTGAGATAAAATATTCTCCTAAGATCATGGATTTTAGAATTCATTCTACTCTTTTTTCTTCTTCCTTTTCTCAAGAAATCCAGGTTACAAAGAGAGATACTTAGCTGATACTTAGCTGTAGAGAAACGGAATTGCTTGGCGTCACTCTGAATTATATTGTAGAAGATTTAAGCAAGTCAGAAGGATAATTAGCTGAATAGAAAAACTTAAAGAATTTTTCACTTCAATCACTGTATTGGTTTTGAGTAAGTATGGGCTCAGTTTAGAAATATTGAATGTTCATGGGAAAATTCCAGGCAATCTGTGATAAATATTGAATACAAATAATTCACTTTGAGAGACAGGGTGGGTCATTAGATTACAATTATTTTCCCTTTGCCCATGTGGCTTACTTATTTTCATTTGCAATCATCCATATTTTTACATGCCTTGGGCAAAGCTTTATTGAATTGACTAGAAGAATTTAAGGATTTTTCATTTAGTTTGCTGCATTGTTAATATTAGCTTGTCAACGACTTGAGATTACCTTTTTTCCTCTTTAAAAATGTTTAGCAAGGAAAATGAAATAAATGGTGGTTTTATTTAGGAATATCTCATGCCTTTTTAGCAGTTTTATTCTCTAAGATACATACTATGCTGCCAAGCTACAGCTCTAGACAAATGAGAAAATGATTTTCCTGACTTTTATTCATTTAAATACTCAATCATGACATTGTGTTAATGTTATTTTCAAATAGAATATCCTTGCTTTTCATAAGAAAAACGAGGTAAAGGGAATGATGTGATTGTTCAAACCTTTGAATCGATGCATACTCATCAGAATGGATGATAGGGAACTCAAACTGGCTGCATTTATTTAAATATTCTCATATGATTTCCACGAGTAACCATTAAAGTAAATGCAGAAATGAGCTGTTATGCCAAGACTTTTTCCAGGTATGTTCATCTCAGAGTCTTACATTATCTGTACCCTATAGCAATCATTAAGTCAGAATCTAAGTCAAAGCCTTGAAAAATTCTAGACATTGTGACATGAAATTTTTTTTAAAACTCTATGATCTTGAGTTTCCTTGATATACATGTACAGCACGTTCTAAAAAAGTTATTCATGGATGCTTAATTACTTTCAGAATAGTTCATCATATACTAATATTGACATGGAAAACAATGATTATAAATTGCAAGGATAGCAAAACGACAGAACATTAAATTAAGAAAAGGAAATCTAAAACTCTTGAACAGTACCAATTTGCAATTATTGGAAAGGAGTTCATTCCCATTTGATATGGAAGGTTTGCATTTGGGTGGTTTAAAATCCATCAAATTGCTGTGAAGCTTATTCAATGAGAGTCCACTAACAAGCAAAAATTGTACTAAGCACTAACAGTACATAGAAAATAACATTTGAATCACCAAAATAAATCGAATTGGTAACAAAATAATATTTTTGTTAATCATTTTGATTGTATTGTGCATGTTTCCCATCCTGAAGCTACAATAACATATCCAAAATGGAAGAAAACCGGTCATACTTAACCAGCTCTTCTGTGATTAGAAACCTTTACTAACAAATCTATAACCAATTCTTATTATTTCAAAAAGAAAGAGATTATTTATTGTTATAATATTTTAATATAGAATATTTGGGTTAAAGACACAACAAATGTCATTGATTCAGAATTTTGTGTGAACATCTACCTGCACATTAAATTATCATAATATTTATTAATCAAGTTCTTTGCCCTCATAGCATTATCATGGTTTAAGCCAAAGTAACAAATATTAGAAGACCCAAAGCTTTATTCAGAGATAAAAAGAAAATATCCAGGGTGCAATGAAAGCAGTGAGAGTTTGGTTTTGTTGCTTGGTTTTGTTGTAAATAAAACTTGAATGCAGGATTTCAGAAAGTTAATTTTAAATTTTGGCTTCCATAATGATTTTTGGAAGTATTTCTATAATGATTTTTGAAGTATTTTAGACTTGCTACTTATAGTCTTTTTAGAAGCAATATTAGGAATCATTTAGACTACCTACTTTAACCAACCAATCATTATTTCCTATATATTTCATGATAAATATACCAACATTTACCATATTTATTTAAGATATTTAACAAATTAGGTATGGAAATCAGTCTTAGTGGCTGCCTTATAATAAATGAAAGTATAAAATGAGTTAAAAAAAAGTATCCATTGAAAGTAATTTTAACTATTCAAACTCCAAATACAAAATCATTCGTTGCTTTTATATTTCATTTGAATTTTGATGCAATAAAATGTAATATTTTTTTTCTAACTTCAGTGAGCAAAAGATGATATCACAGACTTTAGCAGATGAATCTCTTATGAAAATAATACATAATTATATATTAAACACTGAATATATGAAAATGAATTGTTTTTTTAAATTAGTAAAAGGATTACTTTAAAAAGTTTACATCATGGGCGCCTGGGTGGCTCAGTGGGTTAAGCCGCTGCCTTCGGCTCAGGTCATGATCTCAGGCCTGGGATCGAGTCCCACATCGGGCTCTCTGCTCGGCAGGGAGCCTGCTTCCCTCTCTCTCTCTCTCTCTGCCTGCCTCTCTGCCTACTTGTGATCTCTCTCTCTCACTGTCAAATAAATATATAAATAAAATCTTTAAAAAAAAAGTTTATATCATTATGCTTTTCTCCACAAAATGCATCATTTAAGATAGAAAGTAGTATTCTGAAACAGCTTTAAATAATATTCCTCCTAAGAATGGTACCAAATGCACAGCAGAAGAGAAATAGAGTATGAGAAAATTGTGGAAATGTCTAGGAATTTAAGTTAGAATCAAACTAGTGTTACAAAATGACATATATATCATGTTATTTACATATGCATATAGTGGTCATTTATATCTAAATATAAATAAATGCTGAAACATAAAGAAAGTATACCGGATGCTGGAGTAAAAGGCATATGATAGTGATGATAAGAAGTGACCATACAATGTTAATTTCTGTTAAGAGAAATGCATACTGACACAATTTATTGGTATTTTTTTCTTCTAAAATCTGTTTCATTTATTTACTTTCAGTTTAATAACACAGAATATTTCTTCTATGGTAAAACATTTAAACTCTATGGGATTTGAGTAGTTGATAGGGTGAAAAAACAGCTTTCAGTAAGTACCCCCACAATAATCTTTTAAACTGTAGTCTATCAGCTCTCCTGTCTCTTTGAAACTAACACGGTTTGGGCTGAAGCTCACAATCAAAAAGAAATCTGCTTTTTGTTAAGCTTTCTTTTCTTCTGTTCAGAACATAGTTCTGAATAGAATGAATACCAATAAATAATAAATAAATAAATAAATAATAAAACTGTTTTTGAAATTCCATTTTTCACTGAAGTCTGCCACAGTCTGTGCCACATCAGTTTCAAAGAGTCAGTTATAGCAACAGAAAAGCTCTGGTTTAATGGGCTGTTATGCAGCTGCCTATAGTGGGTTTTTCCTACTCATTTTATAGAAACTGTAGGGAAGAGATTGAAAATAGTACCTTAGAGTTGCAATTATAATGCCATGCACATGTTTTAATTATACATCTAAAATATATTTTTCAAAATAATTTACATGAATTTCAATTTGATATGATCTATATATACAAGAACTCTTCAATTTTTCACAGTAATCTTTAAGGATTATTTTATCTTTAAAGACTATTCATAATGTTAGATATAAAGTGTCAACTGATTCTAGAAATTATTTGTTCTTTCACTTAGAGGCAATTATGAAATAGTCCACAAAGAAGAGCTTTATTTATATTATGTTTTAAAAGATCAGACGTGAAAGAAGTTTAAAGAGAAGACTCCATTATTCCGATCATTTGATTTTGAATTTCTTGATTCAGTTGTTTTCTCATTAAATCTTCACAAACTGCTAACAAAATTGCTGTTAGGACTGAATAACTTCAAGTTTACAATATCACTCAATTGTAAGATTAATTCTCAAATCAATAAAATGTTATAGTTTTTCTTGGACTTTAACAAATATAATTTTTTCATCATATTTTAGATAGGCAATACAAAAACAAAAAAAAAAATCTTATCTGCAATGTCAATAATAAATAAATATTGCCTGCCTTTGTAGTCAGGAAAAAAAAGTCATTTGGGTAACACACAAATAATTATATGCATGGCTCCAAGATGGCAATATAGAAGACCCTGAATTCACTTCCCACTGACACCTGAAATCTGTAGCCATATGTGAAATAATTTCCACTCAAAAAGAAATGAAAACTAAATGAACAGCTCCACAGCTGTTAATAAAAGAATACACAGCAAAATGGGTGGGAGAGACAGAGACATAGTGTCACTGAAAGACCCCACACTTGGCATGGCAACACACAGTAGGGAGACATCTCACAGGTGTAGAGCTTCTCCCTAAAGAGTGATGGTTTGTGCCCCACATTGAGCACCTCAACCCTCAGAACCTGCACCAGAGAGAGAAGATATCAAAAATGTCTGGCTGTAGAAACCAATGGGGCTTATAACCAGGGGACCCCGTGGACTCTGTTATCTGAAATACTCCTTCTGAGGGGCTTATACACAGATTCACTCATCCCAGGACACAAGGTAAAGATGGCAGTTTGATATGTGACTATATTATATGTGAAGAAGATTCCTTTGCTAATCTTAAGGCACCTTCTGAGGGCCAGAGACTAGTTGGGGATTTCTTCACCGCCAAAGCACTGGTGAGCATCATTTTTGCACATTCCCTCTACCTTGCTAGTGTAAGTGGGCACATATGAACAGAACTTTGCTAAAGGCACAGGTATGTCCTATCCCCAAAACTCTTCCTATGTTTGTAAAGCCACAGACATGCCCTGTTCTCCCAGCACTCTTCCTCGGCACAGCTAAAGCTGAGGATATGCCCAATCATGAATATTCTTTCAGCCTCACTAAAGCTGGAAGGCAACCACAGTACACACAGAGGATGCCTCTTGATCACCTGGCTCTGGTGGTCAGAGTGATTTACATTCCTAAGCTCCATGGGACTGTAGCAATGGAAAAGACAGTTCTGGGCAGGATACCACACCCAGAGCACTACACAGATAGTAGACTGCAGTCTATTATCTACACACCCTCAGTCTGCACATGTAAAAAAAGTCTATTTACTTTGTCCTAGAACTTCAACATGAAGGATAGTTTTCAGATTTGCTAAACATCTACAGGTACAAAGGTGCTCTCAGGAAATGGAGGCATTCTGCCCTTTCTTGGCCTTACTACAACTTACTGATATTTCCCAGAAAGGAGCTTATTCACTAATCTGAAACCTGATTTCTTACAAGTGTCACCCATGGGACACCTCCAGAACTCTTAGTCTGGAGGTCAAAATGTTCTAGATTGATATCCTACAGGACTATATGTATTTTCATAAGTTGAAAGTTGTTGCCTAAGGATCTAGTTTTCAGTCAGCCTAAAATCAAGTGCTGAATGAGATCCCTCCTTTCAGAACACTGACAGGCCTTGGCACACCCTCAACAATTGGAACCTATCAAGAGTAAATAAGCCTACTTAGACAATCACAAAGGTTTAGGAGACAACTAAGAGCAAGAGCAAGCCTAAACAGTAAGTTCCATCTCCTCAAAGGTCACTCTTTTAAGTCTGGGTGAGGTAGTTTTGCATAATACATAGCAACAAACAGAGAGTGAAGTACATTAAGGAAACAGAGAAATATGTTCCAGACAAAAGAATGAGACAAAACCTCAAAAAAAGTATTTAATGCAACAGAGATAAGTGATCCATCTGATAAAAAGTTCAAAGTAATTGTCATAAAGATGCTCACTGATCATGGGATAAGAATGGAGGAACACAATGAGATCTTCAGAAATAGGAAATATACGAAAGTATCAAACAGAAGTCACAGAGCTAAAGAATGATGAACTAAAAAATATACTAGCAGTGTTTAATAGCAGACTCAGGAAGTGGAATGGATCAGTAACATGGATGGCAGGACAGTAGAACTCACTGAAACAGAGCAGCTAAAAGGAAAAATAAAAGAATTTTTTAAAAAATGAAGATAGTTTAAAAACCTATGGGACAATACTAAATGTACTAACATTTTGTATTACATGGGTTCCAGAAAGAGAAGAGAGAAAAAAACAGAAATGTTATTTGAAGAAATAATGGCTAAAAATTTCCCTAACCTGTGGAAGGAAACAGATAGCCAGGTCCAGGAAGCAAAGAGAGTTTCAAAAAAAAAAGAAAGAAAGAAAGAAAAAATAACCCAGAGAGATCCACACTAAGACACATTATAATTAAAATGTTGAAAGTTGGGGCACCTGGGTGGCTCAGTGGGTTAAGCCGCTGCCTTCAGCTCAGGTCATGATCTCAGGGTCCTGGGATCGAGTCCCGCCATCGGGCTCTCTGCTCAGCAGGGAGCCTGCTTCCCTCTCTCTCTGCCTGCCTCTCTATCTACTTGTGATCTCTCTGTCGAATAAATAAATAAAATTAAAAAAAAATGTTGAAAGTTAAAGGTAAAGAGAGAATCTTGAGTAACAAAAGAAAACTTGTTGCATACAACGGAAACCCTATTAGACTATCTTTGATTTTGCATCAGAAATTTTGCAAGACAGAGAGAGTGGCAAGATACAAAGTGCTGAAAGGAAAACAACTTCCAGTCAGGTACACTATGCCCAGCAAAGTAATGGTTTATCTCTCCAAACAAAATAGAAGGAGAGATAAAGAGTTTCCTAGACAAGCAAAAGCTAAAGGAGTTCATCACCACTAGACCAGTCTTACAAAAAATGTTAAAATGACTTCTGTAAGTAGAAAATAAAAGGCACTAACTACAAAACATATTCAAGTAAATATGGGGGCACCTGGGTGGCTCAGTGGGTTAAGCCTCTGCCTTTGGCTCATGTCATGATCTCGGGGTCCTGGGATTGAGCCCCGCATCGGGCTCTCCATTCAGTGGGGAGCCTGCTTCCCCCTCTCTCTCTGCCTGCTGCTCTGCTTACTTGTAATTTCTCTCTGTCAAATAAATAAATAACATCTTTAAAAAAAATAAATATGGTCATTGTTAAGGGCAAATATATAGTAAAAGTAGTGAACTAAACACTTAATGATATTCTGAAGATTAAAAGACAAGAAATAAAATTAACTACAATTACAATAATTTGTTAAGGGATAAAAAAATAAAAACATGTAAAATATGACATTAAACATAAAATGCTAGAAGGTGGGACATAAAAATTTAGAAGTTTTAGAATACATTCAAATTTAAATTGTTATCAACATATATATGTATACATGTGTGTATACACACACATGCACACATACACATACTGTTATATGGTAGGAATCTCATGGTAACCACAAAACAAAAACTTGCAGTAGATACATAAAAGATAGTCAGGAAATAATATAAATATAACACAAACAATCTTTCTAGACTGAATCATGAAGAAATAGAAAATCTAAATAGACTGATTACTAACTAGTAAGGAGATTGAATCAATAATTAAAAACCTACCGATAAACAAAAGTCCAGGACCAGATGACTTCAGTGGAGAATTCTACCAAACACACAAAGATTTAATGCCTATCCTTCTCCAAACTTTCCAAAAAAATTGAAAGAAGAGAATATTTCCAACCTCGTTTTTTAAAAGTAATTTCTACACTCAATGTGGGACTTGGACTCACAATCCCAAGATCAAGAGTTGCAAGCTATACTGACTGAGCTAGTCTGGTACCTCTTGTTGTAGTTTTATTTTTGTAACTCATCTTACGAGGTTCTCATTACTCTGATACCAAAAGCAGACAAGATTAAAAAAAAAATAGAAAGATAAAAAGAAAGAAAGAAAGAATAAAGAAAATTGAAAATTACAGGTTAATACCCCTGATGATCATAGACTCAAAAATCCTGAACGTAATATTAGTAAACCAAATTCAACAATACATTAAAAGGATCATACACCATAATCAAGTGGGATTTATTCCAGGGGAGCAAAGATGATTCAACATCTGCAAATCAATTAATGTGATACATCATATTAACAAGATGAAGGAAAAAAATCAATATTCATTCTCAATACATGCAGAAAAAAGCAAGTA
Organism: Meles meles; assembly: GCF_922984935.1. NCBI lineage: Eukaryota > Metazoa > Chordata > Mammalia > Carnivora > Mustelidae > Meles > Meles meles. The sequence continues at coordinate 149,181,824 of NC_060066.1, read as the reverse complement.
ACAGAATTCAATATTCATTTTTTTAAAAAACTCTAATCAAAGTTGAGGTATAGGTAGAGAAATTGTACCTCAACATAACAAAAACCAAATAGGATGAACTAACAGTAAGTATCATCCCCAATTGAAAAGCTAAAAAATTTTCCTCTAAGATCAAGAACTAGACAAGGATGCCTACTCTCACCACTTTTATTCAACATAATATTGGACATACTAGCCATGGGATTTAGGCAAGAAAAAAAGAAAAAGTATCCAAATTGGAAAAGAAGAAGTAAAGCTATCATTAATTCATAGATGACATGATTATTATGTATAGAAAACCCTAAAATCTATGTAAAAAAAGTTGAAATAAATGAACTCAGTAAAGTTGAAGGATACAAAAATTAATATACAAAAATCTGTTGCATTTCTATACACTAATAACAATATAATACAATTTCTGTATAATAATACTATCAGAAAAATAAAGAAAAGAATCCTGCTTACAATCACATAAAAAAAAAATCAATCAATAAAACACCTGGGAATAAATTTAACAAATGAGGCCAAAAAGTTTTTATAATGAAAACTATAAGACACTGATGGGTATAAAAAAACAAAATCAAACAAAAAAGAAACCACCAAAATGAAACAAAACAAAACGACAACAACAACAAAACTGAAGAAGATGCAAATAAATGGAAAGATATTCTGTCCTCCTAGATTGAAAAATAATATTGTTAAAATGCCCATATGACCCAAAGACATATACAGATTTAAGGCAATCCTTATCAAAATTCCAATAGCATTTTTCAATGAAATAGAACAAATTTTAAAATTTCTTTAAAACCACACAAGACCCCCAAGTAGCCAAAACAATCTTGAGTAAGAGGAATAAAACAAGGTACCATGCCCCCTTATTTCAAATTATAATACAAAGGTATAGTAATCAAAACCATATGGCATTGGTCCAAAACAGACACATAGATCAACAGAACAGAACAGAAGCTAAGGAATAACCCCACATATATATGATCAATTAGTTTATGACACGGGACAAAAATATACAATGAAGAAAGGATAATCTCTCCAACAAATGGTGTTGGGAAACATGAACAGCAATAACCAAGAATGTAACTAGACCACTATCTTACACCATACATAAAAATTAACTCAAAATGGATTAAATGCCCTTTAAAAGGAAGGAAAATTTGCCATTTAGGACATGTTTGTAACCTGAAGGTATTATGCTAAGTGAAATAAGGCAGACAGTAAAAGACAAATAATACATGATTTCACTTATACGTGAAATCTAAAAAACCAAACCAAAGCAAAAACAAAACAAATTTCATATATACAGAGAATACATTGGTGGTTGCTCGTGGGAAGGAGAGTTGGGGGATGTGCAAAACATATGAAGGGAGTCAACCACATGGTGACCATTGGTAGCTCGACCATGGTGACCTATTTGTGATGCATACAAATACTGAATTATTACATTGTACATCTGAAACTAAGAAAGTACCATGTATCAATTTTACCTCAATTAAAAAAAGACTTAACGAATTCAAAATTAATAGTAAATAAATGTGGTGAGGGGCTCCTGGGTGGCTCAGTCAGTGTGGCATCTGACTCTTGATTTCGGTTCAGGTCATGAACTCAGGGTTATGAGATGGAGCCCTGCATCAGCTCCGCACTGGGTGTGGAGCCTGCATAAGATTCTCTCTCTCCATTTCCCTCTGCCATGTCCCCCCCATCCCTGTGCTTTCTCTCTCTTTTATTTTAAAATAAATAAATAAATAAATAAAAATAGAAATATAAAATAAATAAATAAATGTGGTGACCTTGAAATCAATGAGTTGTATACCTTCTATGGATTTTTTAAAAGATTTTCTTTCTTTATTTTTGCAAGACAGAGAGGGAAAGAGAGAAAGAGCAGTGCACAGATGCATGAGTAGAGGGAGGGACAGAGGGACAAATAGACTTCCCACAGAGAGGGGAACCCAACACACTGCTCTATCCCAGGACTCTTGAGATCATGACTTAAGCAGAAGTCAGGCACTTAAGGGACTGAGCCACCCACAGGTCCCCTGTGGATTTTTAAGAAGGGTTCTAATACCATAAGTAAACTAATTCCAGAATGTGAATGACAACTGTAAGAATTTGTCTCATCTGTCATATTTGATTTTTTTAAATTGAGCAATAGAAATCAAAAGATAGCTTTACATCAAAAGCTATCAGAAACAAAAGGAAGTTTATTTGTTGTTTACGTCTAGAACACTTTTAACTACTTGTCAAATTGAATCTATACTTAAATACCATATTTTTAAAATATTTTATTTATTTATCTCACAGACAGAGATCACAAGTAGGCAGAGAGGCAGGCAGAGAGAGAGGAGGAAGCAGGCTCCCCGAAGAGCAGAGAGCCCAATGCGGGGCTTGATCCCAGGACCCTGGGACCATGACCTGAGCCGAAGGCAGAGGCTTTAACCAACTGAACCAACCAGGCACCCCAATACCATATCTTTTGATGCTGTTTTCCACCTCTGGACATACAACAATCATTTTTGCTAACTAAAAAAATAAACTAAATAAAACTAAACAGAACATCTTAACATAAGAATCATTATCACAAAAGCTGCTGGATGCAAAATGTATGTAAATTATCTTTACAGTATTATCTTTTGTTGTAAAGTAATTATTTGATATTGTTTGAAATCAAGAATTTACTTACCTATGGGGAAATGATGCTGCAAACAGAAATTCCTTGAAGACTAATTTTCACTGAAAGAAGGGACGTCATTGGGCTGAAAATAAAGATAATAGATTTAGTTCCAGAATTCACAGTATCATTTGTGCAGATTTTACTGGCTGGATCCCATTATAGAACTCTCAAAAACAGTCTATTTATGATATGAGAAAAGAGAAGATGGGAGGGACACACTATTTGCACTTACTACTACCACTTAGAGAACCAGCGCTACCTATGTATTCATGACATTAAACAATAATTGCATTAGGTTTTTTCTGCTTCACTGTGCTAGAACCATGATATACACTTATGCAATCTACACAGAAGCGTACCCTTTCCCCCCTGCCTCGGGAAAACATCGTAGTACGTTACACCCAAGAGTGACAGCGGAGCTTCTCTGGAGCACTTCACTATTAAAGCTTTCCATACGAACAGAATGTTGTGTGTGTTGAAATACCTGTTGCCCACTTTCACAGCCAAAGTTCCTGTATTTGTGATTCAAATGTAGAAATACCCATAGCCGCTCTCAAAAAGATTTATTTAAATCATGTCCTGATATCATTAGCACTGACAGGGTTTAGGGTTACACTCAGGGAGATAAACAGTTGTGATATATTTCTTCAAAGAATGTGTTCTGTCAGTGAACTTGTCCAAAAGCGTTGGGGCATATAAACATTCCTCAAGTGGGTTTACTTATCAAATATAAAAGGACCGGGTGAGGAGAACACAGGGTTTTGACAGTTTGCGGTTTGAAATTAAGCATGACCCTTTGTACTTTTAAATGTAATTTGTCTATTTTTCTTATCTATCTTGAATCAAAAGGGAAGCAGTCAATGCTAAGTATGGCAAAGTGAGGGCAATTATGAATATATTTATAAAAATCAATTTAAAATAAAGATCTCAGCACTGCAAAAACACCTTGAAATAAGGCATGAATAAATGGGCTTTTCTCCCACGATTTTTAAAGCACCACTATATGGAAAGTCTGAAGATGAATCAAGTGACAAGAAGTCTGAAACAGCTTGTTAATTTATCTTCTGAGCCATATTCCTAGGCTAAGTGAATATGCGTTTCATAATTTCAATAAACATGCTAACCATAAAACTACCTATTTTCCTTTAACTAAAGGATCAATGATTTTAGGTTTTGAAAATAAATTCTTACACTATTTAAAAACACTCTTCTATGTGAGAGAATCATCTTTTGTAACATAGTAAATCATGAATAAATCTATTCTTGAGAAGGTATTATGCACAATCAAATGTAGACATTCTGTGGGAAAATCCCTTCAATATCATATGAGACATGTATTTTTAAGAAAACTAAAGGTTTTTCCAACTCAAATCTTTCTTTTTTGAATTGATGCAGTGCATTTTATTAAGTGACAAGTGAAGACAGTTAATACAAAGAGGTAATTTATACAACAATAAATGTTCTTTGACAAAAACAAAAGACTACCATGGAAGGAGAATGAATTACTGATGTATAATCCTCATAAAATTAAGCAAATATAATGATTCCCAAAAGCAAATATAATGGTTCCCAAAAAGTTCTCACCATGTTTGTAAACATAACATCCAATCATTGTTTCAGTATTTCATAATTGTATTCAAATTCTATAGATTGGATTTGTAAACAAATACATAATAGCTCTTCAATTAAGATTGAATGAATAAATATAAGTCATTAGGAGAATAAAATACCAATCTTTCTCCTACTGTTTATAAGCTTATAATTATAGGAGTCTCATCTTTTCCAGTTTTTCATCCACCAGATTTGGTAAGACAAGTTTTTCTTAACATGTGTAGGCTAGAGGTGAGAGTCCTAGTTTATAATCGATCTCATACGTACTTACCATTATACACATACATATTTATCTCACAAATGGAAAATCAAACCTGAATCTTTTCAACTGTTTTAATAGTTTAATTTATTAATAATGGCTACTTTTTTTGTTAAATCTCACTCAGTATGTCCTAATTGTCCCTGAAAGGAATGTCTTCTTGAACAATCTGTTTGCCTTTCACTTTCTAATCAGTAACCTCTTTTTCTTTTTTTTAATCCTCCATTTAATTTGGGAAAATCTCTTGTTAGGTTCATTGAAAAGACAGAAGGGATATGTATAGTCAAATCTTCCACTTTTTTTTTTTAAGATTTTATTTATTTATTTGACAGACAGAGATCACTAGTAGGCAGAGAGGCAGACAGAGAGAGAGAGGGGGAAGCAGGCTCCCCGCTGATATGGGCCTCGATCTCAGGACCCTGAGATCATGACCTGAGCTGAAGGCAGAGGCTTTAACTCACTGAGCCACTCAGGTGCCCCTTCCACTTGTTTTTATTACAATTGTAGGTTTCCCTAAAGATCCCATTGCCCATAAAACACTGAAAAGCAGTTCTCCCTTTCTCATGTACAACTTAAAGACAAAAATAAATACATATAGACAAGCATATATACATAAACATGATCTGACTCTAAACACTTAAATGGGAATTAAGATCTAAGTTCTTCCTCTAATAATAATTTTGACCTTATGATAGGTATTATTTTTGCACGATACTAAAACTATATGAGATGATTCTCAGGATCAACTTTAAGACATTCCTTGAAAATTATTGAGGCCTCTGAATCTACTTTTGAATACAGATTTTTTTTAAAAAAAATGTTCATTTAGTATGCTGTTAAATCAGAAACTTGAAATATGAAAGTTCATTATTTATATAATACTTTTAAATTTCCAAAAATAGAGGGAAAAAAGGACTGACTAGATGGTGGTTTCTTTCATCTTCACTATTATTTGGATAGCATGGATTTCATAATGATAATATTATTTCCAGTCATAATTTCTAGTTATGCATGTGGTCCCTTATGGAAGAAAAATGATCGTGTAAATACGAGTAATAAATAAGTACATTAGAAAAGTTAGCTAAAATGCCCCAACATGAAGTCCACTTAATTTTGCAAAGCCTATCTTTATGACCTTCAAAAAACATGTATGAACTCACAGAACATATGTCAAATATGTTAATCTAAAATACAATGTAGATCATTTCCCTTGTTCCTTTTAAAGGACAATTTTAAGGAAAACCTACCAATCTTTTCTTTTTACTTTATTGTATATCATCAAGGAAGAGGGTCAAGGCTTTAACCTCATTTTGAAAGAGAGAAGAACACCTTGTGATGAGGAGTAGAAGAGAAAAGGCCATTTTTCCTAAGGCAAGGTAGCAAAAGTTTAAAGGCCATCAAATTATTTGGAGGGAGTGGGGTTTCTTTGACAGCCAGACCCCTTGACATTTCTGCCTTTCCCTTTCTGCTGGTCCTGCCCACACAGGAGAAAAGGAAGATGAAAAGGCTCATAAGAAATGTAAGTGATCTTTATTGACCTGTGACTTTTGTATAACCATGGCCTCTGGCGTGTGACCGCAGTATGCATTTCTTGTCAAAACAGGTAAGGGAATTGAGCACTGGCCTGAAGGAACCTCTGCCTGTGTGTGTGTGTGTGTGTGTGTGTGTGTGTATGTTCAGAATTGAAAGGTAAGGGATTTGAAGGAAAAGTGGAGGAGAACTGGGAGAAGTTAGGGAAGGAAAAGATAACTATTATAAATTTTTTCCTGTTGAAAAGAAAACAGACACTTCTCCAATGAAGACATACAAATGGCTATCAGACACATGAAAAAATGTTCATCATCACTAGCCATCAGGGAGATTCAAATTAAAACAACATTGAGATACCACCTGACACCAGTTAGAATGGTCAAAATTAGCAAGACAGGAAACGTGTGTTGGAGAGGATGTGGAGAAAGGGGAACCCTCTTACACTGTTGGTGGGAATGCAAGTTAGTGCAGCCACTTTGGAGAACAGTGTGGAGATTCCTGAAGAAATTAAGAATAGAGCTTCCCTATGACCCTGCAATTGCACTGCTGGGTATTTACCCCAAAGATACAGATGTAGTGAAAAGAATGGCCATCTGTACCCCAATGTTTATTGCAGCAATGGCCACGGTTGCCAAACTGTGGAAAGAACCAAGATGCCCTTCAACGGACGAATGGATAAGGAAGATGTGGTCCATATACACAATGGATTATTATGCCTCCATCAGAAAGGATGAATACCCAACTTTTGTAACAATATGGACGGGACTGGAAGAGATTATGCTGAGTGAAATAAGTCAAGCAGAGAGAGTCAAGTGTCATATGGTCTCACTTATTTGTGGAGCATAACAAAGAACACGGTGGACATGGGGAGATGGAGAGGAGAGGGAGTTGAGGGAAACTGGAAGGGGAGATGAACCATGAGAGACTATGGACTCTGAAAAACAACCAGAGGGTTTTGAAGGGGCGGGGGGGTGGGAGGTTGAGGAACCAGGTTATGGGTAATAGGGAGGGCACGTACTGCATGGAACATTGGGTGTGGTGCAAAAACAATGAACACTGTTTCGCTGAAAATAAACAAATAAAAAAAATAATAAAAAAAAGAAAAGAAAACAAACAAAAAACCCCAAATCCTGTTATTCTGTAGTTTATTCATTGCATTCTCAATCTTTGCCCACACTTCCTTAATTTTTCTTCAAAAATTCCATAAGTTTTCCCTGAAAATCATTTTCCTTCAAAGAAATATGGTCATCAAATAGGGACTAAGTTGAAAAAAAGCTTGCAGTCTCCAGCAGACTTTCTCAGATGTGATAGGACACATTGGCTGGGAAAAGGCAGTTCTTCAATCTGTTGTAAACACGAATAAAGTTGTATCTCAGATCTTGTAAAAACAGCCTAGGAGAGCACAAGGGCATACTGGGCAAAGGGGGTGTGGATCCTTTCCGTTTACCTAAGCCATAATCTTTTTGAACACGAGATCGATTAAAGTACAGTCATTAAAATTTGCTAAAATGATACTTTTCTTTTCCCCCTCAGGAAGGGAAACAGCAGAGAAAAAAGTATTTCTGCATTTCCCTGCAGAAAACTACTTAAGCATCGTAATAAAAATGGGGAAATTATTTCACCTGAATTTCCTTTAACCTGTAGGGGCATCTGTTCACGTTTGTTCAGAGTGTCATTTTACAAATACATAAGCAGACATTGTCAAATTTAAAATAAAAGATGAAAGGGAAAATCAACTCTAACATCATCAATATCCCCTGCTGTAAAATCCTACTCTATGTGGTTTTTTTCCCCCCTTATTTCACAGAAATGTTTCATAGAAAAATAAGAAAAAGACAACCTCACCATATGCTTTCCACCTGATGGCTCTCGCCCATCTATCTCACCCGCTGTTTCGTCCCGGGAGCTGCGGGACTGGCCGCACATGGTGTGGGCAGAGGCTGCCGTTCAGCCAGATCCACCCTAGGGGAGAAGGTGGGCTGTTTGTGGGCCAAGTGGTGTCTCCTGTTTGCTCCGGTTCAAAACTCAAATTCTGTGTGGAAGCTGACCTCGGCTTTCTAGGAAAGGACTTACCTGGCAATCATCTTGAAAGTGGAGAAGGATTCCTTAGGGAACCAGATTTCTGAGCAAAGAAGACCAAAATCCAACCAGCCAAAAAGAGGAGAACATGCTAAGGTTGGTTCACATTTTGTATTTGATCTTTAGGCTATACTTCTATCTTGCTTCCTACAAATAGGCTGCACGGTCTTTGCAATTTAGCGCAGGCACCATCGAGTGACACAAGAGAATCCATGAAGGGCATTAGATTCTAAACGATAGTACTTGGAAGGATTTCTACACTAACAACCTCTTCGAATTTTTGCCCAAAGCAACTCTGCCTGCATGCCCGAGGCCAGAGAACTGTGCCAGGTGAGAAGTTCTCAGTGCTGATTTTAATATCTGTCTTCCTCTTTTGACAAGGTTAGTATAGGTAAAATGGAGGGAGAAAGCATTTGAAATCATTCTGGAAAATGCCACATTTATTAGCAAGGTTAATGTGGTTTTCATGTCTTTTTAATTGATAGGAAGAATGTGGGGAGAGAGGAGATGAAGAGGCATAGATTTAAATTTATTTGATTTGTTTTGTTTTGTTTTTAATAAAGTTCCAACTTTCCTTATGCTGCTGCCTCCCATGCAGTATAGAGATGATTGTCAATAAGCTTTTGTTTTCATAGAGATCAACTCACCATTCTCTGCACTAAAGTATCTTACATATGATAAATGTTCAATAATCTCTTGGTATATTTTAAATGGCATTTGGTCTAGAATGTAAACTTCAAAGGCAAAATATTATGAATCCACAAACAGGTAGAGACATCTGATTGTAGTTGTATTCATTGGAATTATGTTCACTTAGAGAAAGAAATGCCTCTACTTAAAAAAAAAAAAAAAAAAAAAGGCAGGGAGGAGGCATTGGTTTCAATGAGATAAAAATATATTTTTCTCCATGAAGTCCTATAGCTTGGTAGTCTAGAATTAGGATGGTGACACTTTTAACAAGTCCTCAGGAACTTTGGGTTCCTTTCAGTTCATGCCTTCATCATCTCTAGGATGTGTCCTTCCTCCCCATGGTCCTAGCTGGTATTCATACAGGCTGCATATGAAAAGGGTGTGGGGGGGGGCAAAGAAAAAGAGAGCAAAGTACATGGGCCAATCGGCCTTTAGGGAAGATTTCTGGAGGCTTCCTTAGAACACCCTCAATTAAAACAACTCACTTAAGAATTTAGTCACTTGAATATACCTAGCTGCAAACCGCCAAAGATTAGAGAGAGCACATGCACAGAGGAGCTATCATGATGGAAGAAGAAGCAAAGGGGACAGGAATTAGAGGAAAAGAGGTATTGGAATCACAAATGTGATTCAACCAAATTGAAGAATTATAATGCATTCTTCTACTTGACATGATCCTCTTCACTATGAAGTACTCTTTCTTTCTTCTCTCAACTCTGAGAACACTGTAAGTAAACAACAGAGTGGGCATGCTAGCAGAGCTCCATAGGTAAGAGTTTAAGATGGGAGGAGTCACTCCTAATACCCTGGACACCCCTGAAAACAAGGAAGACCATGGAGCTGGGGAACTGAAGGAAAATCATAGGAATAAGTAAATGGGCATTTCAGCTAATAACATGTCTTCCTGTCCGCTGTGTTCACTATGTGTCTTCAAGGCCCCTGTGTTCATTGTGGTGAAAAGTACATGTGAAAATTCTCTGTACAGAGACTAAAATCTTTGTTGTATCTTTATTATATTTAAAGACATCTTGACTTTGGAAAAGTTTGGATTTCTTTTTAAAATATTTCTGATTGTTGGGGCGCCTGGGTGGCTTGGTGGGTTGCCCTTCAGTTCAGGTCATGGTCTCAGGGTCCTAGGATTGAGCCTTTCATCGGACTCCCTTCTCAGCAGGGAGCCTGCTTTCCCTCTCTCTCTGCCTGCCTCTCTGCCTACTTGTGATCTCTCTCTCTGTCAAATAAATAAAATCTTAAAAAAAAATTCTGATTGTCACAAGCAACTTACAACTTTTTAAATATACTGTCCACTTACCGTTCCATAATTAATATTGATTTAATAGTGATAATCTATATTTTTGTGGGGTATTTCTATACCAAATTGTGAAGGTGTTAAAAGAATCTACCCTGTTATTTCTCAATACTTTTTCCTCCAAATTCTTTTAAACTTTACTTGAAGTTTCCAGTTTATTTCAATATTCTTAATTTATTCCAGGATTGTTTTTTCATTTAAGTTTAGGAAAAATGAAGTAAGACATATGCATCAATAAGTTAAATAGTATTTTCAGCACCATGCCACCACACATGCCTTGGTCTACAAAGTATATGGTTAGTATCATCAGGGAAAGAATTCAAAATCTGGCCTCACATTCCAGGAAAGCTGTAAATGAGATCACTTTGATCTTCTTCATTTTCTTCACTTTGATTCTCACAGAGTATTTACATCCTCTTATGTTTATATGACCTCATGAACTCATGAGAGTTTCAATAGACAGCCAGTTAAAACACACAGTATGTTTTAAAAAACCAAACATACTTTAATAAGTCTGCTAAAAGCTGATAGCATTTCCCAGACTTTACCAAGCATTAATTATCCTTCTTTTTTTTGAGTCAAAGATTATAAGAAAAGGGAAGGGCATAACCTTAGTTCATCTCTAGAGCAAAGATTGCAACAACAATAAAAAATTTCAAAATGTGTTTTGTGAAAATGTTAAGGTTAACATTTGAAGACTTCCCCAGATGCCTCACTTGGTTATACATCTATTTATACTGCTTATAAACAAATGCAATTTAGATACTGGTATTTGACTGGCTTGGTATATATTTAAAAGAATAAAGTTTGAGATAGAAGTAGATACAAAGTAAACACAGGAAAGTTCTTTTATGCAAACTTTTAGTTGCAAATTCATTAATTCTTTCAATTTTGTGGTGTTTAAAGTGTTTCGGTTCATTGACATGCTATTGTCTTAGCAACCACTGATCAAAACAAAGAAAAAAACTTGTATGTAATTTGAATGGATAACTAGTTAAAATTTGGTACAAAGTCCACATTTGGAGGGAGGGGGGTAAGGTTTAAGCATAACCTAGGCATTAAGTAGTCATGTAACAGCAGGGCATATTGGTGAAATACAGAGACTAAAAAGACAGATCTTTCAGGGAATATGATGTAATGAAAATGCTACTAATTTTCTATGTAACTGACTGTCTATCTGCCTAGCTGTATATCTAACTAATACTACACCAAATCAGAAAAAAGGAAAGGTAAAAAGGTTACAAATGTTTAGGCAATACCTAAACAGTTTCTTCAAAAACAGAAATAGAAAAGAGTAAATGCTCTGTCATGAATTAGTCCACTTGCAGAAAGGACCACATAGATCTATTATTATAGAAAAAACAAGATTATAAATATTGTCTTCAGGGTATGTGTACCACCAATGTAATAGATCACATTTTTAAAAATAATATTCTGTATTATGAAGACCATCAAATGAACAAACAAAAAGTCAAGTCAATATCAGATTCATTTGATTTGAACCCTGCTATGCAGTACAAAGAGGATCTTGAATAGTAATTTACCCCCAGTTATTCCCATGCCTAGTATCTCTTGCTACAGAATAAATAACACCAAAATGTAGTGGTTTATAACTATACATTAACTTTTACTGTTCTTGCGATGAGTGGGCTTAAGTCGGTGATTCCTCTATTTCACGTCATGTTGCACCAGGCTGCAGTCAAATGGGGGCTCAATTAGTCTGGCATGTCAAGATGGCTCACTCACATGATTGGCAATTGATGCCAGCCGTTGGCCGAGAATTCAGCTGGACTTTGCCAAATGCCTACATGTGGTCTTGCAGTATGGCTTAGGCTTCTTAAACCATGACTGTTAGCTTCCAAAAAGTGTCTGAACAGTGAGTATTCCAAGATACTCAGAAGAAGATAATGAAGAGGATTAGACTATCTCTCCATGAGGGGACAAGATCTCATTACAGAAGTACATGTGCCACAGAAGTTACCATTGATGCCATTTTTGAATAATATAATCTGCCATAATTCTCAAAGAATGATTTAGAAAATTTAAGACATTTCATGTAACATTCTATACCAGGAAACAAGACCTGGTGATGCTACCAGGAGGGGAGCTGGATTGCAGTTACCAACTAATCTTTCTTGGGAGAGATCGGCTTTTTATTTTGAGATTATATTTTCCTGATTTGGTAAGGAGTATTAATAGGTCCTTCTCTGTGTAAAATATTAAAGATTTTAGGGGGTGTTTTAAATTTTTTAAAAATTGTATAATACAGGTACAGAAGCATGGAGAAAACAAATGAACAGCTTAGTGACATTATAAGGTGAACAATGTTAAAAGCATCTTTCAACAAGTCTCTTCATGTCCTCTACCCTATCATATTGACTCCCTCAAATTAATTGCTACCCTATCATATTGACTCCCTCAAATTAATGGTAATCAGGTTATCATTTCTGTATGCTTTTATCTCCAATATCAGTTCTTAGACACTATGGGTTTTTTTTTTAATGTTTTAAGGATTTTATTTATTTATTTGACAGAGAGTGAGAGGGAGCATAAGCATGTGGAGAGGCAGATGAAGATGGAGAGGCAGATTTTCCTGCTAAGCAGGGAGCCAGATGTGGGGCTCGACTCAAGGACCTTGGGACCATGACCTGAGCAGAAGGCAGATGCTTAACCAACGGAGCCACTCACGCACCCTAGGTAAATGATTTTTTTAATGTATTATGGGACTTGGTTTGTTAGTATTTTTTTTTATTATTTTTAGTTTTTTTTTTTAATTTATTTTCAGTATTCCAGAACTCATTGTTTATGCACCATAGCCAGTGCTCCATGCAATATGTGCCCTCCACAGTACCCACCACCAGGCTCACCCTACCTCCCAGCCCCTCTGCTCCAAAACCCTCAGTTTGTTTCTCAGACAGGCTCTCATGGTTCATCTCCCCCTCCAATTTTCCCAACTCATTTTGCCTCTTCATCTCCCCATGTCCTCCATGTCATTCCTTACGCTCCACAAATAAGCAAAGCCATATGATAATTGACTCTCTCAGCTTGACTTATTTCACTCAGCATAATCTCTTCCAGGCCCGTCCATGTTGATACAAAAGTTTGGTATTCATCCTTTCTGATGGAGGCGTAATACTCCATAGTATATATCACCTGTTTCTCTAAACTTGATTAGTTAATTAAATCTTTTTAATCTGCAGGCTCTCCTTTCATCCTTTTTTTTTTAATTAATTTATTTATTTTTATTTGCTTATTTACAGCATAACAGTGTTCATTGTTTTGGCATCACACCCAGTGCTCCATGCAGTACGTGCCCTCCCTATTACCCACCACCTGGTTCCTCAACCTCCCACCCCACCCCACCCCCTCCCGCCGCCCCTTCATAACCCTCTGGTTGTTTTTCAGAGTCCATAGTCTCTCATGGTTCATCTCCCCTTCCAGTTTCCCTCAACTCCCTCTCCTCTCCATCTCCCCATGTCCTCCATGTTATTTGTTATGCTCCACAAATAAGTGAGACCATATGATACTTGACTCTCTCTGCTTGACTTATTTCGCTCAGCATAATTTCTTCCAGTCCTGTCCATGTTGCTACAAAAGTTGGGTATTCGTCCTTTCTGATGGAGGCATAATACTCCATTGTGTATATGGACCACATCTTCCTTATCCATTCATCCGTTGAAGGGCATCTTGGTTCTTTCCACAGTTTGGCGACCGTAGCCATTGCTGCAATAAACATTGGGGTACAAATGGCCCTTCTTTTCACTACATCTGTATCTTTGGGGTAAATACCCAGCAGTGCAATTGCAGGGTCATAGGGAAGCTCTATTTTTAATTTCTTCAGGAATCTCCACACTGTTCTCCAAAGTGGCTGCACTAACTTGCATTCCCACCAACAGTGTAAGAGGGTTCCCCTTTCTCCACATCCTCTCCAGCACACGTTGTTTCCTGTCTTGCTAATTTTGGCCATTCTAACTGGTGTTAGGTGGTATCTCAATGTTGTTTTAATTTGAATCTCCCTGATGGCTAGTGATGATGAACATTTTTTCATGTGTCTGATAGCCATTTGTATGTCTTCGTTGGAGAAGTGTCTGTTCATATCTTCTGCCCATTTTGTGATATGATTATCTGTTTTGTGTGTGTTGAGTTTGAGAAGTTCTTTGTAGATCCTGGATATCAACCTTTTGTCTGTACTGTCATTTACAAATATCTTCTCCCATTCCGTGGGTTGCCTCTTTGTTTTGTTGACTGTTTCCTTTGCTGTGCAGAAGTTTTTGATCTTGATGAAGTCCCAAAAGTTCATTTTTGCTTTTGTTTCCTTGGCCTTTGGAGACTTATCTTGAAAGAAGTTGCTGTGGCTGATATCGAAGAGGTTACTGCCTATGTTCTCCTCTAGGATTCTGATAGATTCCTGTCTCACGTTGAGGTCTTTTATCCATTTCGAGTTTATCTTTGTGAACGGTGTAAGAGAATGGTCGAGTTTCATTCTTCTACATATCGCTGTCCAGTTTTCCCAGCACCATTTATTGAAGAGACTGTCTTTTTTCCATTGAATATTTTTTCCTGTTTTGTCGAAGATTATTTGACCATAGAGTTGAGGGTCCATATCTGGGCTCTCCACTCTGTTCCACTGGTCTATGTGTCTGTTTTTATGCCAGTACCACGCTGTCTTGGTGATCACAGCTTTGTAGTAAAGCTTGAAATCGGGTAACGTGATGCCGCCAGTTTTGTTTTTGTTTTTCAACATTTTCTTAGCAATTCGGGGTCTCTTCTGACTCCATACAAATTTTAGGATTATTTGCTCCAGCTCTTTGAAAAATATCCGTGGAATTTTGATCGGAATGGCATTAAAAGTATAGATTGCTCTAGGCAGTATAGACATTTTAACAATGTTTATTCTTCCAATCCAAGAGCATGGAACAGTCTTCCATCTTTTTGTGTCTTCTTCAATTTCTTTCATGAGTGTTCTGTAGTTCCTCGAGTACAGGTCCTTTACTTCTTTGGTTAGGTTTATGCCCAGGTATCTTATGGTTTTTGGTGCTATAGTAAATGGAATCGATTCTCTAATTTCCCTTTCTGTATTTTCATTGTTAGTGTATAAGAAAGCCACTGATTTCTGTACATTGACTTTGTATCCTTCCACGTTACTGAATTGCTGTATGAGTTCTAGTAGTTTGGGGGTGGAGTCTTTGGGGTTTTCCATATAAAGAATCATGTCATCTGCGAAGAGAGAGAGTTTGACGTCTTCCTTGCCAATTTGGATACCTTTTATTTCTCTTTGTTGTCTGATTGCCGTTGCTAGAACTTCTAATACTATGTTGAACAAGAGTGGTGAGAGTGGGCATCCTTGTCGTGTTCCTGATCTCAACGGGAAGGCTGCAAGCTTTTTCCCATTGAGGATGATATTTGCTGTGGGTCTTTCATAGATAGATTTTATGAAGTTCAGGAATGTTCCCTCCATCCCTATACTTTGAAGCGTTTTCATCAGGAACGGATGCTGGATTTTGTCAAATGCTTTTTCTGCATCAATTGAGAGGACCATGTGGTTCTTCTCTCTTCTCTTATTGATGTGTTCTATCACACTGATTGATTTGTGAATGTTGAACCAACCTTGCAACCCAGGGATGAATCCCACCTGGTCATGGTGGATAATCTTTTTAATGTGCTGCTGGATCCTGTTTGCTAGGATCTTGTTGAGAATCTTTGCATCCATATTCATCAGTGATATTGGTCTGAAATTCTCCTTTTTGGTAGGGTCTTTGCCTGGTTTGGGGATCAGGGTAATGCTGGCTTCATAAAAAGAGTCTGGAAGTTTTCCTTCTGCTTCAATTTTTTGGAACAGCTTCAGGAGAATTGGTGTTATTTCTTCTTTGAAAGTTTGGTAGAATTCCCCAGGGAATCCGTCAGGTCCTGGGCTCTTGTTTTTTGGGAGGTTTTTGATCACTGCTTCAATCTCGTTACTAGATATCGGTCTATTCAGGTTGTCAATTTCTTCCTGGTTCAATTTTGGGAGTTTGTAGCTTTCCAGGAATGCATCCATTTCATCTGGGTTGCTTAGCTTATTGGCATATAACTGTTGGTAATAATTTCTGATGATTGTTTCTATTTCCTTGGTGTTAGTTGTGATCTCTCCCTTTTCATTCATAATTTTATTAATTTGGGCTTTCTCTCTTTTCTTTTGGATTAGTGTGGCCAATGGTTTATCAATCTTATTAATTCTTTCAAAAAACCAGCTTCTAGTTTCATTGATACGTTCTACTGTATCTCTCGTTTCTACCTCATTGATCTCTGCTCTAATCTTGATTATTTCCCTTCTTGCATGTGGAGTTGGTTTGATTTGTTGTTGATTCTCCA
Organism: Meles meles; assembly: GCF_922984935.1. Lineage (NCBI taxonomy): Eukaryota > Metazoa > Chordata > Mammalia > Carnivora > Mustelidae > Meles > Meles meles. The sequence continues at coordinate 149,165,297 of NC_060066.1, read as the reverse complement.
GTTCTTTAAGGTGTAGAGACAGCTGGTGTATTCTGGATTTTTCAATGTTTTTGAGGGAGGCTTGGATGGCTATGTATTTCCCCCTTAGAACCGCCTTTGCTGTATCCCATAGGTTTTGGACCGAGGTGTCTTCATTCTCATTGGTTTCCATGAATTGTTTAAGTTCATCTTTGATCTCCTGGTTGATCCAAGCATTCTTAAGCAAGGTGGTCTTTAGCTTCCAGGTGTTTGAGTTCCTTCTGAACTTTTCCTTGTGATTGAGCTCCAGTTTCAAAGCATTGTGATCGGAGAATATGCAAGGAATAATGTCAGTCTTTTGGTATCGGTTGAGTCCTGCTTTGTGACCCAGTATGTGGTCTATTCTGGAGAAGGTTCCATGTGCACTTGAGAAGAATGAGTATTCTGTTGTTTTAGGGTGGAATGTTCTGTATATGTCTATGAGGTCCATCTGGTCCAATGTTTCATTCAATGCTCTTATTTCTTTATTAATTTTCTGCTTCGATGATCTGTCTATTTCTTAGAGAGGTGTATTAAGATCTCCTACTATTATTGTATTCATATCAATATGGCTCTTTATCTTGATTAATAGTTTTCTTACGTAATTGGGTGCTCCCATATTGGGGGCATAGATATTCACAATTGTTAGATCGTCTTGGCGGATAGTCCCTTTAAGAATTATGTAGTGTCCTTCTGTATCTCTGACTACAGTCTTTAGTTTAAAATCTAATTTATCTGATATGAGAATTGCTACTCTGGCCTTCTTTTGAGGCCCATTGGCATGAAAGATGCTTCTCCATCCCTTCACTTTCAGTCTGGGTGTATCCTTAGGTTCAAAATGGGTCTCTTGTAGACAACATATGGATGGGTCCTGTCGTTTTATCCAATCTGCAACGCTGTGTCGTTTTATGGGCACATTTAGGCCATTCACATTGAGAGTGATTATTGAGAGATAGGTTTTTATTGACATCGTGTTGCCTTTGAAGTCTTTCTGTCTATAGATTGTTTCTATATTTCTGTTCAATGATATTCTTAGGATTTTTTCTCTTTTATAGGACCCCCCTTAATATTTCCTGCAGTGTCGGCTTGGTGGTTGCATAGTCTTTTAAGCCTTGCCGGTCTTGGAAACTCTTTATCTCTCCATCCATTTTAAATGTCAGTCTTGCTGGATAGAGTATTCTTGGTTGCATGTTCTTCTCATTTAGTACTCTGAATATATTTTGCCAGCCCTTCCTGGCTTTCCAGGTCTCTGTGGAAAGGTCTGATGTTATTCTAATGGGCTTTCCTCTGTATGTAAGAAGCTTCTTTGTCCTAGCTGCTTTTAAGAGGGTCTCTCTTGAAACATAATTCCCCATTTTAACTATAAGGTGCCGTGAGGACTTTCGAGAATCTAAAATCTTGGGAGGAGATCTTTCTGCCTCTAGTACATGAACGTTGTTTCCATTCGTGAGATTAGGAAAATTTTCATAGACAACTTCTTCCACTATATCTTCTAGACTTCTTTCTTTTTCTTCCCCTTCAGGGATTCCAATAATTCTGACATTGGAACGTTTCATGGCATCGTTTATTTCCCTGATTCTGTTTTCGTGGCTTCTGAGCTGTTTGTTCCAGGCTTCCTCCTGATCCTTTCTCTCTATCTGTTTGTCCTCCAGATCACTAATTCTATCTTCTGTCTCAGTTACCCTAGCTTTTAGAGAATTTAGATTGGACTGGAACTCATTGAGAGCATTTTGAACATCATCCCTGGTGGCTTTCAGTTCTGCCCTAACATTGTGAACATCATCCCTGGTGGCTTTCAGTTCTGCCCTAATCAATTCTGTTTGGTCATCCATGGCTTTCTCCAACCTAGCTATTGCCTGGATAATTGTTAGTCTGAATTCCTTTTCTGACATATTGTCTATGTCGATAGCCATTAGTTCTGTTGCAGAAGGCCCATCCTCTGTATTTTTCTTCTGTTGGGTATTCCTCCTCCTAGTCATTTTGGTAAGAGATGACTAAACAGATGCAGCTGGACTTACCGATTGTGGTGCAGTCAATGTGCACCCTGGAACGCTTCTGTGCAATCAGGATTCCCCACCCAAATGAGAGAAAAAAGAAAAGAAAAAGAAATAGAGAAGAAGAAAGAAAAAAAAAGGGGGAAAGAAAAAAGGAAGAAAAAAAAAGAGAGAGAGATAGGGAAAAAAGGGAAGATATAAGAGAAGGCTCAGCCCAAATGGGCCACAAGGTAAGATTTGTGGAGTATACAAACAAAAACAGACAGACAAAGAGTGATAAAAGTATATGACAAGAGAAAAAAATATGTATATATAAGCAAAAAAAAGGGAAAAACCTCCTCAGAAAGAACCCCAAGTATAAGATTTATATATTGTCAGGATAGACACAAATTCACAGAAACACTGACAGAAGGAAAAATTGGGAGAATGGTTATAGATTCTCAGTGTGGGTGAGGAAGGTTATTTTGATTCTTCCTGAAGGTATCTTGATGTTTTTGTTACCCTTAACAAAAACTCAACTTTCCTAAGTTACAGGGGGATTAGAAACTGGTTTGCCTATAGGGGTAGCATTGATTGGGGAAAGGGGGTTACCTTGAAGTTTAACTCTATATGTATAGTAGAAAATAAAAATTAAAAAAAGAATAAACTAGACTAAACTAAGTTAAAATTAAAAAAATAGAAAAACAAAAGAAAAACACGGGTGTATGTATCAAAAATTTCAGGTTAGAAGGTTATTAAAGAATTTGATGTACTGGACATCTCAGTGTGATGGTAAATAGGTTAAAAAATTATCTGTATGTATAAAAAAAAAGAACCAGAATATTGGTAAAGAGTTAAAAATAAAAGTTGTATTTATGAAGTAGTGGTGGTTGTTCTCTTGTAGTCTTTTTTTTTTTTTCCTTCCTTCCTGGTTGGTTTTCTGGGGGAGGGGCCTGCCACATGGGTTTTCAGACAATGATGTTCCCTGAGTTAGGTCCTCCCACTCCCCTCAAGGGGGTGAGCTCTTTTTTTTTCAGGAAACTGTTTTTTTTTTTTTTTCAGTCTTTTGTTCTCTGGGGGTTTTTATGTTCTTTCATCTGCTTTCTCTCGCCTTGACAGCTTTTGATGGTTTTTGGAGGTTTAGAGGAGAGCAAACAGCACCCCAACCTCCCTCCCAGAGAGAAGCCTCAGACCTTTTTGCAAAAGCTGCTGGCAGAGTTGGTTCTGGGTCACTGTCCCTGGGGATGCAGGAGCTCCTTGTTGTGCCCAAAACCAGGGCAGCTGTGGCTGTCTAGGCAGCTCCAGACCGCCAGAGAGGTTCCGAGTAGAGATCGCGCACTGAAATTTTCCCGCTGTCCCGGGCTGGGAATGTCTGGTTTTTCCTGCTGCCAGAGCTCCAGGCTAGCGCCTATGAGCACCTATCCCAAGGGAGGGTGTGGGACACGCGCGTTTCAGGATTGCCGTCAGGCCAGGCTCCCAGTCCCTCACGGGAGACAGACCCCACTCGTTCTCAGGCGCGCTGGCGTTCAGGTGCACTCGCGGCTCAGGGACCGAGACCTGATTTCTCCGCCACACTCTCTCTGGCTCCGCGCCAGGGGAGGCTGTCTTGGGTCCGGGGACTTAGGTCCCTGACCCTAACCGCCCAGGTTCCCACTATTACCCCCCCCCCACCGCTATCCTTTGCTGTTTGTTTTTTGAACAAACTTTGTCTGCTTTCAACCAGACTCCAAGTTAATGCTCGTCCCCAGACGCAGAGCACTCTCGTGTTGGGGTGTTACTTTCCAATCGGTCACCTCTGGTGGCTCCCTCCCCCTTTTGTTTATCTTCCGATATCAGTCCGATGCTCCCAGTCTGCTTTACCTGCCACTGGCGTCTTCTGCTCCAGTAGAGATCCAGACGTGTATAATTCTGATCTCAGGCTGATTTCATGGGTGGTTGGAGTTCTTTGGTAGGTAATCAGCTCACTTTAGGGTACAGGTTGAAATGGTGCCTCCTCCTACTTCCCCGCCATCTTGCTCCCCCCTCCTTTCATCCTTTTATTTGTTTCATTTGTTGAAGAAATTGGGTTCTTTCTTAATTATCTAATCAAACTCTTTCTTTAAAAAAGTTAATATACGTTGATATCTAATACCTATATCCATTGATTCTATTAAAACATGTTGGAAAATGTTAATATTTTAATTTTATTTATTTATTATTGAACATATGAACATTTATTTTTTTATTAACATATAACATATTGATTGAAGCAAGATGGCAGAGGAGTAGCAGACTGAAATATCGTCAGGTCCCAGGAGTTCAGCAAAATATTTATCAAATCATTCTGAACACCTAAAAACTCAATAGGAGATAGAAGAGAAGAAGAGCAGCAATTCTAGGAATAGAAAATTGACCACTTTCTGGAAGGTAAGATGTGTGTAGAAATGAATCTGAAGCAATAGGAAGATCGACCCTGGGGAGGGGCGGGGGGCGACTCCCGGCAGGCAGCAGGGCAGCGGAGGACAAAATCAGAACTTTTAGAAGTCTGCCCCACTGAGAGACATCTCCCCAGAGCCTAAGTGGTGGTGGAGCCCTCATGGGGAAATGGCGATGTCAGGTCCTGCAGGGTCACAGAAAAACTGGGTGTGTCTGAGTGTGGCAGAGCTGCCAGGTATCAGAGCAGGGAAGTCGACTAGAGGTGGAGCTGAGGAGTGAGCTCTCAGATCAGGGTTACCTTAAACCATGACCCAAGACACAGTTGGGCCACTGTTCTTCAAGCAGAGACCCCACAAGTGGCAGCTCTGGGGAGAACCCCTTCTTCCTCCTCTGGGAGGAGTGGGCGTGGGAGCACACAGCAGTACATTTCAGAATCACTGCAACAGGCCCCTCTCACAGAAGATCAGCAAGAACATCCAGCCAAGACCAAGCTCTCTGATCAAGGTGAACAACAGAACTCCAGAGCTAGAGGAAAGCAATGCATAGAATTCATGCTTTTCACCATGATCCTTTAGTCTTACAAAGTTAATTTTTTTTCTTATTCTATTTTTGTAAGCTTTCCCTTTTTCCTCTTTTAAAATTTTTTAACTAGATTATCTTAACAATAACTTTTTAAAAAAAGTTTCTAAATCTTGTTATAGTCATATTTTATCCCTTCATTGTATTTAACCTTGTTTTTTATATAAATATAGGGTTTTATTCTTTAAAACTTTGGAATATGGGGCGCCTGGGTGGCTCAGTGGGTTAAAGCCTCTGCCTTCGGCTCAGGTCATGATCCCAGGGTCCTGGGATCGAGCCCTGCATTGGGCTCTCTGCTCAGCCGGAGCCTGCTTCCCTTCCTCTCTCTCTGCCTGTTTCTCTGCCTGGTTGTGATCTCTGTCTGTCAAATAAATAAATAAAATCTTTAAAATAAAATAAAATTTTGGAATATAATTTCTTCTAACAGATCAAATTATATCCTAAATCTAGCATATGGCTTTGTTCTAGTCTCCAGCCTGATCACACTCTCTTCTTTTTTTTTTCCAACCAACTTATCTTATCAATTCCTTTTTTCAAATTTTTTTTTAAATTTTCATCTTTACCAGCATATTCCATCCTTCCATCATGTTTACCTATATTTTGCATATATAAAGTTTTTCTTTCCTTAAAATTTTAGGGGATACTTTCTTCTATGCACTAAAACTCAAATCAGTCACTCTGTTCAATTCACTAGTCTAATATATATATAAGTATATATATATATTAACTTTTTATTTCCACTTTTCCCCTTTCTCCTCACCCTGGTTTTGGATAACTTGGGTTATCTTTGGTTATCTTAACTAACTTTTGGTTAGTGTACGTTTTTTCTGGGGTCTTTGCCACGCTTTTAGTATTTTCTCTCTGGTTCATATATTCTTATCTGGATAAAATGACAAGGTGGAAAAACTCATCACAAAAGAAAAGAACAAGAAGTGGTATCAATGGCTAGGGACTTAATCAATATAGACATTGGTAATAGGTTAGACATGGGTAATAGCTTAGAACTAGAGTCGAGAACTAGCTGGGCTCAAAAAAGGCATGGGGGATATTAGAGAGATGCTGTCTGGAGAAATAAAGGCCCTCTCTGGGAAATAAATAAATCCAACCAAGTTGTAATCAAACAGCTATTAATGAGGTGTAATAAAAAATAATGTAATTAAAAAAATTTAAAAATGGAGGCAGAAGAGAGAATTACTGATATAGAAAACCAAATGATGGAGAATAAAGAAGCTTAGTAAAAGAGAGAAACAACTACTGGACCACGAGGGGAGAATTCGAGAGATAAGTGATACCATAAGATGAAACAATATTAGAATAATTGGGATACCAGAAGAAGAAGAAAGAGGGAGAGGGGGAGAAGATATATTGGAGTGAATTATACTAGAGAATTTCCCTAATATGGCAAAGGGAACAAGCATCAAAATCCAGGAGGCACAGAAATGATCCCTCAAAATCAATAAAAATAGGTCCACACCTCATCATCTAATAGTAAAACTTGCAAGTCATAGTGATAAAGAGAAAATCCTGAAAGCAGCTCAGGACAAGAAGTCTGTAACATACAATGGTAGAAATATTAAACTGGCAGCAGACTTATCCACAAAGACTTAGCAAGCCAGAAAGAACTGGCATGATATATTCAGAGCACTAAATGAGAAAAATATGCAACCAAGAATACTACATTCATTTAGGCTATCACTGGAAATAGGAGGAGAGATAAAAAGCTTCCGGGACAAACAAAAATTAAAAGAATTTGTAAACACCAAACAACCCTACAGAAAATATTGAAAGTGGTCCTCTAAGCAAAGAGAGAGCCTAAAACTAATAGACCAGAAAAGAACAGAGACAATATACAGTAACAGTCACCAAACAGACACTACAATGGCACTAAATTCGTATCTTCCAGTACTTACCCTGAGTGTAATTGGGCTAAATGCCCCAATCAAAAGACATGGATATCAGAATGGATAAAAAAACAAAACCCATCAATATGCTGTCTACAAGAAACTCATTTTAGACTCAATGACACCTCCAGATTTAAAGTGAGGGGGTGGGGGCACCTGGGTGGCTCAGTGGGTTAAGCCCCTGCCTTCGGCTCAGGTCATGATCTCAGGGTCCTGGGATCGAGTCCCACATCGGGCTCTCTGCTCAGCAGAGAGCCTGCTTCCCTTCCTCTCTCTCTGCCTGCCTCTCTTGTGATTTCTCTCTGTCAAATAAATAAAAATCTTAAAAAAAAAAATAAAGTGAGGGGGTGGAAAACAATTTACCATGCTAATGGACATCAAAAGAAAGCCGGGGTGGCAATCCTTACATCAGGTCAATTAGATTTTAAGCCAAAGACTATAATAAGAGATGAGGAAGAACACTATATCATACTTAAAGGGTCTGTCCAACAAATAGATCTAACAATTTTAAATATCTATGGCCCTAACCTGGGAGTACCCAACTACATAAACCAAGTAATAACAAAATCAAAGAACACATCAATAATACACAATAATAATAGGGGATTTAATAATACCCCCCTCACTGAAATGGACAGATTATCAAGGCAAAAGATCAACAAGGAAATAAAGGCTTTAATGACACACTGGACCAGATGGACATTACAGATATATTCAAAACATTCCAACCCAAAGCAACAAAATACACATTCTTCTCTAGTGCACATGGAACATCCCCAGGATAGATCACATCTTGAGTCACAAATCAGGTCTCAACTGGTACCAAAAGATTGGGATGATTTCCTGCATATTTTCAGACACAATGCTGTGAAGCTAGAACTCAATCACAAGAGGAAAGTTGGAAAGAACTCAATACATGGAGGCTAAAGAGTATCTACTAAAGAATGAATGGATCAACCAGGAAATTAAAGAATTGAAAATATTCATGGAAACAAATGAAAATGAAAACACAACTGTTCAAAATCTGTGGGACACAGCAAAGGCAGTCCTGAGAGGAAAGTATACAACGATACAAGCATTTCTCAAGAAACAGGAAAGATCTCAATTACACAACCTAACACTACACCTAAAGGAACTAGAGGAAGAACAGCAAAGAAAGTCTAAACCCAGCAGGAGAAGAGAAATAATAAAGATCACAGCAGAAATCAATGAAATAGAAACCAAAAGAAGAGCAGAACGGATCAACAAAACTAGAACCTTGTTCTTTGAAAAAATTAATAAGGTTAATAAACCCCCGGCCAGACTTATCAAAAAGAAAAGAGAAAGGACCCAGATAAATAAAATCATGAATGAAAGAGGAGAGATCACAACCAACACCAAATAAATACAAACAATTATAAGAACATACTATGAGCAACTATATGCCAGCAAATTTGACAATCTGGAAAAAAAAAAATGGATGCATTCCTAGAAGGTTTAAACTACTAAAACTGAACCAGGAAGAAATAGAAAACCCAAACAGACCCATAACTAGTAAGGAGATTGAAGCAGTCTTCAAATATCCCCCAACAAACAAGAGCACAGGGTCAGATGGCTTCCCAGGGGAATTCTACCAAACATGTAAAGGAGAATTAATACCTATTCTCCTGAAACTGTTACAAAAAAAAAAAAAAAAATAGAAATGGAAGGAAAGCTTCCAAACTCATTTTATGAGGCCAGAATTACCTTGGTCCCAAAACCAGACAAAGACCCCACCAAAAAGGAGAATTACAGACCAATATCCTTGATGAACACAGATGTGAAAATTCTCACCAAAATACTAGCCAATAGAATCCAACTGTACATTAAAAGGATTATTCACGGGGCACCTGGGTGGCTCAGTGGGTTAAAGCCTCTGCCTTTCGCTCAGGTCACGATCCCGGGGTCCTGGGATCGAGCCCCGCATCGGGCTCTCTGCTTGGCAGGGAGCCTGCTTCCCCCGCTCTCTCTACCTGCCTCTCTGCCTACTTGTGATCTCTATCTGTCAAATAAATAAATAAAATCATAAAAAAAAAAAGGATTATTCACTATGACCAAGTGAGACTTATTCCTGGGCTGCAAGGTTGGCTCAACATCTGCAAATCAATCAATGTAATACAGTACATTAATAAAAGAAAGGACAAGAACCATATGATCCTCTCAGTAGATACTGAAAAAGCATTTGACAAAGTACAGCATCATTTCTTGATCAAAACTCTCCAAAGCGTATGGCTAGAGGGTACATACCTCAATATCATCGAGGCCATCTATGAAATCTCATTCTAAATGGGGAAAAACTGAGAGCTTTTTCCCTAAGGTCAGGAACATGGCAGGCATGTCCACTATCACCATTGCCATTCAACATAGTACTAGAAGTCCTAGCCTCAGCAATCAGACAACAAAAAGAAATAAAAGGCATCTGAATTGGCAAAGCAGAAGTCAAACTATCACTCTTTGCAGATAATATGATACTTGTGTGGAAAACCCAAAGAACTCCACTCCAAAACTGCTAGAACTCATATAGGAATTCATTAGAGTGTCAAGATATAAAATCAATGCACAGAAATCAGTTTCATTTCTATATACCAACAGCAAGATAGAAGAAAGAGAAATTAAGGAGTCAATCCCATTTACAATTGTACCCAAAACCATAAGATAACTAGGAATAAACCTAACCGAAGAGGAAAAGAATCTATACTCAGAAAACTATAAAGTCCTCTTGAAAGAAATTGAGGAGGACACAAAGAAATGGATAAACTTTCCATGCTCAAGGATTGGGAAAATATATATATATATATATATATATATATATATAAAATGCCTATGCTGCCTAAAGCAATCTACACATCAAATGCAATCCCTATCAAAATACCATCAATTTTTTTCAAAGAAATGGAACAAATTATCCTCAAATTTATATGGAACCAGAACGACACTGAATAGCGAAAGGAATGTTGAAAAAGAAAGTCAAAGTTGCTGGCATCATAATTCAAAACTTCAAACTCTATTACAAAGCTGTAATCATCAAGACAGTATGGTACTGGCACAAAAACAGACACATAGATCAATGGAACAAAATAGAGAGCCCAGAAATAGCCCCTCAATTCTATGGTCAACTTATCTTCAACAAAGCAGGAAAGAATGACCAATAGAAAAAACACAGTCTCTTCAACAAATGGTGTTGGGAAAATTGTACAGCCACATGCAGAAGAATGAAACCAGACCATTTCCTTATACCACACCAAAAATAGACTCAAAATGGATGAAAGACTTCAATGTGAGACAGAAATCCATCAAAATCCTTAAGGAGAATAGGCAGCAACCTCTTCAACCTCAGTTGCAACAACTTCTTCCTACAAACATCGCTAAAGGCAAGGGAAGCAAGGGCAAAAATGAACTATTGGGGCTTCATCAAGATCAAAAGCTTTTGCACAACAAAGGATACAGTCAACAAAACCAAAAGACAACTGACAGAATGGGAGAAGATATTTGCAAATGATATAGCAGATAAAGGGCTAGTATCCAAAATCTATAAAGAACTTATCAAACTCAACACCCAAAGAACAAATAATCAAATCAAAAAATGGGCAGAAAGGGGCGCTTGGGTGGCTCAGTGGATTAAGCCGCTGCCTTCCGCTCAGGTCATGATCTCAGGGTCCTGGGATCGAGCCCCGCATCTGCCTCAGCATCCCTGCTGAGCAGAGAGCCTGCTTCCCCCTCTCTCTGCCTGACTCTCTGCCTACTTGTGATCTCTCTCTCTGTCAAATAAATAAATAAAATCTTAAAAAAAAATGGGCAGAGGACATAAACAGACATTTCTGCAAAGAAGACATCCAAATGGCTAATAGACACATGAAAGTGCTCCACACCACTTGGCATCAGGGAAATACAAATCAAAACCACGATGAGATACCACCTCACACCAGTCAGAATGGCTAAAATTAGCAAGTCAGGCAATGACAGTATTGGAGAGGATTTGGAGAAAGGGGGACCCTCCTATACTGTTGGTGGGAATGCAAGCTGGTGCAGCCACTCTGGAAAACAGTATGGAGGTTCCAAAAACAGTTGAAAATAGAGCTACCCTATGACCCAGCAATTGCACTACTCGGTCAAAGATACAAATGTGGTGATCTGAAGGGGCATGTGCACCCAAATGTTTATAGCAGCAATATCCATAATAGCCAAACTATGGAAAGAATCTAGATGCCCATCAGCAGATGAATGGCTTAAGAAGATGTGGTATATGTATGTGCAATGGAATACTATGCAGGCATCAAAAGAAATGAAATCTTGCCATTTGCAATGATGTGGATGGAACTAGAGGGTATTATGCTTAGTGAAGTAAGTCATTCAGAGAAAGACAATTATCATATGATCTTCCTGATATGAGGAATTTGAGAGGCAGGGCAGGTGGCTTGGGGGATAGGGAAAGAAAAAATGAAATAAGATGGGATCAGGAAGGAGACAAATCATAAGAGACTTTTAATCTCACAAAACAAACTGAGGGTTGCTGGAGAAAGTGGGATTGGGGGGGTGGTTGGGTTATGGACATTGGGAAGGAGAGTATTTTATATGGTGAGTGCTGTGAAATGTGTAAGCCTGACGATTCAGAAACCTGTACCCCTGGGACAAATAATACATCATATGTTCATAAAAATAATACAAAAAAGTGTTAGGTAGTTGTAGTATAGGTAGTTGTAGTATAATCAATTTCTTAAATTTACCTATATTAACATGTATAAAAAAGATTAGCCTGCAGAAATAAAGGTCACCATTCATTTAAAAACTCAAAAAATATATACAATGTATTATTTGTTTCAGAGGTACAGGTCTGATTCATCAGTCTTACACAATTCACAGCACTCTCCATAGCACATACACTCCCCAATGTCCATCACCCAATATTTTAATTTTATAACATCATTCTCATTTGTTAGCTAGAATGATTTTATAAGATACTTTGTCTCATCTACTAGCTTTTCAGTGATAATGTTTCATGTAAGAAAAGCTGAATTTTCCCTCCAGAGGTTTGATTTCTTTGCCCAGCTCTAAGATGATGGTTCTGTTCATGGAAGGCAACTTCTGAAATAGCCCCTAATGATTCTTCCCTTATTAATACACTCATGTTGAATGTGGGCTAGAACTAGTGGCTCACTTTTAATGAACAGTATGAACAGTATATGGCCCAATATGGATGACATATGTGAGATTAGGTTTCAAAAAGATGATGTCTTCTGTCTTTCTCACTTGTCTTGCTTTCTTCCTCAATATTTGTGAGTGGAGCCAGCTGCCATGCTGTGAGTGCCTAAGGAGAGACAATGTGGTGAAGATTTGATGTCTTCAGCCAGCAGCCAATAAAGACCTAAAGCCTATCAATAGTCATGTGAGTGAACTTGAGAGCTGTACCTGTTCCAATAGAGCCTTGAAACTGTGAGATAAAAAATGTTAATTTAAGTTGTTACATTTTAAGGTACTTTGTTACATAGTAATAAATAAAAAATATAACAACCAAATCTGAACTCCTAGATTTAAACTGGTTAATGATTTCAATCTATTAAAATGCTTCACTTTATTAAAGCTCTTATTGTCCATTTTGGGAGAAATAAGAACTTTTGTGCATGACTCTATTTGTTTTTGATAGTCTTGCTAATCATAATGGCAAGATTGGTTCCAGGCTTACCTTGTACATTTCTTGTCTGAAGTGAGTTATTCTCTAAAATGTCCTGATTTCTTTCTTTTTAAAATTTTTTTTAAAGATTTTATTTATTTGACAGACAGAGATCACAAGTAGGCAGAGGCAGGCAGAGAGAGAGGAGGAAGCAGGCTCCCTGCTGAACAGAAAGCCTGATGCAGGACTCGATCCCAGGACCCTGAGATCATGACCTGAGCTGAAGGCAAAGGCTTTAACCCACTGAGCCACCCAGGTGCCCCCTGATTTCATTCTTTTAACAGAAAAATAACATTTTAAAACCACCAGCAGGATTTGAAGTACAGTCACTGTTACTAGATTGGTCATTGTTTCCAATCTTTTTCATCAGAATAGAGTATGAAGAGAAAATACTTCATACTTTCCTATTGATATCCAATTATAATTCTGGACTGCATAATTTTACCTAATGTATTTTATAATACACATTTCCTTTCTTCTACATTGAGGATCTGGGTGTCAACAGAGAATGATATAATTTAGCTATCCCATAATTATTCAGTTGTTTTATTGCCACATACAGTAAATATACAATACATAAATACAAATTTTGGAGTCTCTAAAGTCAAATGCTCAGGTGGGAAGCTCGGAAAACAATTGTGTTGTCCTATCTTCAAGTAGTATGCATAGTCAAAACATTCTCAACCAAGAATAAGAAATTATTTTAAAAAGACACCCTAAGGTGAATACTGAAGTCCCAATTATAATTTAGAGACTTAACAGTTTTGTTTTTCTTCTAGAGTGAACTAAGTTGTTCTTGTTTAATCTCTTTGCCTGGGAGTAACTGGGTGGCTCAGTCAGTTAGGTGACTGACTTTGTTTCCAGTCCTGATAGCCGTGTGTCGGTCTCCCTGCTCAGCAGGGAACCTGCTTCTCCCTCTCCCCCACTCTCTCTTTCTCTCCCTCTCTCTCTCCCTTTCTCGCTCTCTTGCTCTCACTCACTATTTCTCTCAAATAAATAAATACAATCTTAAAAAAAATAAACCTCTTTGCCTGTGTTATTTATGAACTCTGTGAAAACAGACTACTAGATTCCATGTAATCACTAACTTCTAATAATTAGAAATTATTTTTAAAAAGTAATCCATACCCTTTTCTAAAGAGTGAATCTAAATTCCTTTTATTATTATTCTTAGAGATAGCTTTTCAGTCCGGATCTCAGCTTTGTATTACAGAGCAAACTACATTATTAGCTGCTTCTTGGCCAATCCATCTGTTGATCAAACAATATGCCCAATAAAACTTGGAAATGACACATGAGAAAACTAGAACCTAGATTGGTTAAGTGACTTGTCCATTGCCAAGGTGGATTCAAACTCTGGTCACGGGGCTCTGTAAGCTGTGCTCTTTACAACTATATTAGGCAGCTTCTCACCTTGTTTACATTCTCTCTATATTATTTATTCATCTTTTAGATTCTCTATCTCACCAAGTGTTGACCAATATGATGTAGGCTGAAAGTGATGGGTACAACTTCCAAGCTGGGTCCAAAACAAAAACAAAACAAAAAAACTTAGAAATTATAATAATGACAATAATAACAAGTACGATACACATCAACTGAGCACATCAAACCACCACGCTGAGCATCATACATGAATTATCACATTTCATCTCTTCAACAATGTGAAGAGATGGATTCTGTTATTCTCATTTAAAGTGCAAAGAAACAGCTATAACAACCTCTTGGGACCATAGTCAAGTTTGTTTTTCCCTTGTATTATTCTAAGTATTTTCTATCAATATTTAGTGAATAAGTGGAGGAACGTTGGCAAAGAAAGGAGAAATAAATCCATTATATACAGAATAAACTGGATCAAGTTATAATTGAAATAACAGATCTTGTTCTAGATTCTCTAGAAAACAGAGCCTAAGACAAAGCCTACGTATTATAATTTTATTAGGAAGGGCAATGCCAGCAACATACAAGAATAAGGGAGAAAGGAAAAGAACTGAAAAGGAAAGGAAATGAATATAAAACAGTAATTACTGAGCTGGTTACAACTTCACAAGAAAACATAACTGGTCCTCAGTCCTGGAGAAGATCTCTGAAAAACAGCCTTGCACAAGGTTGATCCCATCTCTATATGTGGGATGGGTTCTTTTTTTAGAGTCAGAGAGGAAGCGGGTTGGGGGGGGCGGAGTTTATTCTCTTCCCTCCTCCCAGCCCCCTAACTCTTACTGGGCACTTTGCTTTGACTCCCTGGACCTTGTGTGGTGTGCCCTCCAGGTGGCAGCAGCCAGACCTTCTCCCACTGGCACATTTTAAGTAAAAAATCAGTGAGGTAGTTCAGTGTAGGTGCAGAAGAGGCCAGTCCTTCCCGCATGGAAAGCTGAGGTATTGGGTGGATTGACAGCAGCATGGCCTGTGACACTTTCCTTAGCAAGAGGCTGGGTCAGTAGGCAGACAGATTCTAGAGAGGTGTCTAAACGGAGTAGGTATATTACCCTAATACAGGGTAGGATATTTTCCTTACTGCCTATAAGAACCCATGGATAACCAGCTGTGCTATTGGTGGCAGCAATTCATAAGAGATGAATGAATGGATAGCCGGTATGTGCAGAAACGAATTCTTTCTCACCTCGCACTGAGGATTCCTCAGTGCAGTGCTAGTACACGGTAACTATTCAAGAAACATTCATTGAACAAATACGATTTATAATGATCTGTTTTAGTGCCTATTTGACAAATTTGTATCACTTATGAGTATATATGCAGTTGGTTTTTGTTATTCTCAGTATTGTTCTATACCAGAAATACTGAATTAATAAATACTGAATCATTGCTCCTAGGGGACATACAGGGTTAGCTGTCTACAGGGTTAGCTGCCAGCCTCTGGTCACAACATTTTTGTCAACCAATCAGTACATAAACTCATTTTATGCATGTTCCTATTTAAAGGCACCATTAATGAATTGCTGATTCATTAATAGTGACCTCAGGAGCCAGAACTCTATGACTCATGCCTGAAGGACATTTAGGTAACAAACATTATCTTCCTCTGTAAGGCACATCACAGCCTTCTTGTGGTGGGAAACACTACACAGCACTTCAGCGCTATGCTTGAGGTTCATTTTAAACAGTGAAATCACCAACAAAGAACACAAAATTGTGAAAAAAAACACGGTATTAAAGAATTTGCAAAAAAGAACACTTGTTTACGGTATGAGAGCTGACACAAGAAGGCAGAAGGTCTCCCTGTTTTGTCTAAGGTATGACTGTCTCCAAACCTGAAACATACACGTTGGACAACTTAAGCTTTTGTCCCTACTCTGCATCTGTAAATGATTGTGAAACCATCATGAGCATTGATTTTGTGATTACAAATAAGTTTTAGCAGGTAGACAAGTTTGCAAATATAAAGTCCATGAATAGCGAGGATCAACTGTGTATGTGTGTGTGTGAACATGCACATATTTTCCAATTTAAATATTTTCAGGTAGAAATTTTATTTTGATTCACAACTTATATTTGGGAGATCATGAGAAACAGTCTGATTATTTTGTCAAGAGTTTTGCTTTTTCTTTTTAATTTAAGTTCTATTACTCTTTACTTAACTTTATTGAATAACTCTATTTTTATTCATGACCACTCCTTCAATTAAGAAAATCAATGAGTTTTAACCTTATCTTTGTGAGGAACTGTGGTCTAGACTATTGGTCAGTTAAATGACAAACTCTCAGTATGGGCCTAAGCACTAGTATTTTCAAAGAGTGATTAAGAAGTTCTCTAGATGATTCTAAGGAGTGGCCAGGGGGTTAGGAGTTCCGTTTAAATACCAGCACAGACACTGTGATATGTAAGGCAAGATCCATAACATCTCTTGGAGTAAGTATTTTCACATATAACATGGACATTACATTCCCTGTCTCCTCAAATGCGAGCATTAAATGAGTTAGCATATATTAAATTCTGGATCCAGAGTAAAGAATTCAATAAATAAATGTGGTTTTTTTCCCCCTTTTCATGTAGAAAGCCTGGCATATCTGCATTCTTCCTCGGAAGATATATTTAATTTCAATAACATTTTTTAATGTGGAAAAAATACCAAGTGTACCCACTTCATCTTTACAAGATACCATGCATTTTATCTTAGAGTGATACTTAAAATTCACAGATGATTTCTGTAATCCTTGCCTCCCACTAAACTCTTCTATGTACCCTACTCACAACTTCTACTGAACTTACATCTACTGGGGTACTCAATGGATGGCCCACCTATTCCCATCTCCAAGTATGTGGTCACCATATTTCTGCTGCCTGCAATGACTACTATCTTCTGGCTACCCCCAGAAAGGGCCACCCATATCTTAAGAACAATTCAAAACTGCTTCATCCCCAGACCTATTATCTTTGTCCATTTCCTTATCATTCTATAGCTCCCAAATAGTACTAAGTCTCTTCTGTAGTTCAGTGTGTTCTGTATATTTTTCTATGATGACACTCTCATTTCCTCTATCAATCACTTGTATGTGTATATAATAACTTTAGGGCTAGAATATACACTCATTGAGGGCAGGAGCTTTTTTCACTGTTGCTTTCATCCCATGCCTGTGAGTGTGTTGAAAGGGGGGAATCAAAAGATGGATTTTGTCTTTTCTGTTCTTGGCTGTATGTTCAGGGGGAACATTTTGTCCTATGCTGCAGTGGAAATCAGTATGAGAGAACACCATGCCAAGGGTTAAATTAACCTCTATCCCCTTCCAAGCCAGATAATGTCTTTCTGAAACAATTTTCCATTCTGATCTTGGAGGACTTTCCTTTTAATAAGGAAGGCTGCTCCATTACATAGGTATTCAATAAATATTTGTAAAAGGAATGAACGTGTGAATTATGCCCCTTTAGGTTAACTGTAATATGTTAATAACTATAATGGACATGGAAAACCAATTAAAGTGATCACTCCTTAATATTTACATTATCAAAACCTGTATTTCTCTGTTTAGTGTTAAGCAAATTAAGTTATGCAAGACAAAAATCAAAGTCAAGATGGATTATGTCCATTATTTCTCTTTAATTTACTCAATTTGATGATTCTTTTACTCTGTAGAGGATTAATTTAGTCAGAGCTTGATCTTTATGAAGTCAAGTAATTTCTTCCAAGCTACTGTTATTTTTCAAGGCTATCATGTGTTTGAAATAACTTGCATGCCATGCTATAATATCTGAAATACTGTGTGTATAAAGACATAACTATTGAATAACATTAACATTATTATGCACACCTACAGTATGTTTTCCTAGAAATACTGACAAAGTTTTTAAAGATCTCATTTAGCTCCGAATGCAGAGGATATATTATGTCAACATGTGATAGCTTAGAAAAATCAATATAAGGAATATCCAGAAATATTGGAGGATAAACACTTGTCTTAATCTGTTTGGGCTGTTATAGCAAAATGCCATAGACAGGGCAGCTTATAAACAAGAGAAATTTATTTCTCACAGTTCTGGAGGCTGGGAAGCCCAACACTATGGTACTAGCTGATTCAATGTCTGTGAGAACCCATTTCCTGAACAGTTGCTTTTTGCTGTAATCTGACATGTTGCAAAGGGGTGGGACATCTCTCTGGGGTCTCTTTATAAGGGTACAAATCCCAATCATGAAAGCTCCACTCTCATGACCGAATCAGCTCCCAAAGCCCCCACCTCCAAAATCATCCCCTTGGGGTTTAGGACTTCACATATGAGTTTTGGAGGGGACATACACATTTAATCCACAGCAGGCCCCCCAAAATATTTTAGGCAATAAATTTAAAAGATAATAAAACAGGAGAAAAATAGTCTCAGTAAAATATTTATAAAATACCTGTTTAAAATTACTTTACATGTTGAGTATATATATCCATTTTTTGTAAAATGCCTGTGTAGTTTTTTAGCTTTTATAGACTGTGTGCTGACATAATTAGTCTATGAGCGATATTTGAAGTAAAAAATGGTTTTCTTCTCATAGTGGACAAGGACATTAGTTTGTTTGCTATTTTACAGTTTTCTTTCTACCAAAAGTAAACATTTTCTAATGTAAGTAAACATTTTCTAATGTATTTTGATAAATTGTTTATAATTGCAATAATTTGATAATTTGTTTTTAAATGTAATTTACTGAATATTTCCCTCATATCTAAATTATTAAATCCTAGAAGCATATAGGGTATACAATCTGTTTAATTTATTGCTCTTCCATCCCTTAATTATTGGACCTATTCCCTTCAATCTGTCAATTCTACCCCATTCTTAAACTGGAACCAGTTCTGAACCAAACTTGAGGACACTTCCAGAATCTTTGTTTTCAACTGCACCACCATCAAAACGGATTTCTACAAATCGTGCCTAGTATATAGACACTTCTTTTGTCTCAGGACTTATTAGTAATATCAAAAAGTCTTAATATGTTATGCTCTACTTTAATAATTGAACTTCTGTCTTTTCCTCCAATTCATTCATTTCATTATTGAACTAATAGTGATTATGTATCTAGTAGATCAAACCATATGAAATTGCTGTTCTTACAGGTCAAAAGACAATCGAATATTTTCCATGTGAAATGGGCATGACTCTAAGGTCATCATGGGTCTCCAAATGAAAATAAGTCACAGTTCTTGACCTGACCTGAAGGAACTGAAATTCTGGTAAGGGAGACATATAGTTACAATCTGAAAACCTAGTGATGGAAATATGCAAAGTGTGAGAAAAACAAGTTTCAGGAAGTACAGTCTGTGGACATCTGCAAAGATTTCTTGACATTTTGATCTGACAGTACATATCCACACTGCTATACCAAGACTCCCCTTATTCCCCATCACTCCCATATAGGGTTTCTTTAACCTCTTAGACCCCAATATTAACAGAAATATCTAAACTATCTGTCTAGATATCTCTACCATCAACTACCACTTGCTTAGAAAATAGAACAGAAACTTTGAGAGTTAATTCACACTTTACTCGAAGTCAAGTCATCTCTCTTGGTGACTTTAAATATCCTCTAGTATTTCCTAACTTTCAAATATAAACCCTAATCTCGACCTCTCTCAGGAACTCCAGAGTTCTATATCTAATTCAGCATCACCATTTGGGTATCTAGTAAAAGTCTCAGATTTTACACATGCAAAACTGAGTTCATAATCCTTCCCTTGATCTACTTCCTTCCTCAGTCTGTCTTCTTTTATTACATAGCAGCTTCAAACTTTCAGTTGCTTAAGCCTAAACATTGCAATCAGTCCTGATTTCAATTTATCTTACACCAAGGATCCATTTCATCAACAAATGTACTGCTTTGACCTTCAAAATATACACAGAATTCTACTACTGCTTAGCACATTTTCCAAAACTACCCGGTCTGGTCTAAGCTGCCATTAATTCTTTCACCCAAAACACTGCTTTTTAATTGGTATCTGTTTTGCTATATTTTACTGGGAACAGAACAACAGGAGTGAATTTCTGTCTCATTGGATTTAAAAAAAAAAAGTATTTTCAATGACTTACAAAAAAGGTGAACTTGTGATTTATAATCCATACTTGGACTTTTTTTTTTTTTTAAGTGAAGGGAGAACTATTAATAATCATGGCAGCACCCAGGATTAGAAATGGAATATCCTGGGCAAACTAGGATATGCCTCATTCTATTTATAAGGGTCTATATGATCTGGTCTCTTTCTAATTCTGTGAACATATCTTCCAAATTTCCAATTACTTCCTTTTTTTTTTTTTTAAGATTTTACTTAGTTGACACAGAGAGAGAGAGAGAGAGGGAGAGAGAGCATGCACAAGCAGGGGGAGTGGCAGGCAGAGGGAGAGGGTCAAGCAGGCCTCTCACCAAGCAGGGAGCCTGATGCGGGACTCAATCTCAGGACTCTGGGATCATAATCTGAGCCGAAGGCAGATGCATAAATGACTGAGCCACCCAAGGTGTCCCACTTCCTTTATTTTGATACACATTTTCCTTGATGTCTAAAACGTCCGAAGCAGGTCAAGCAAAGTTCCCTCCTCAAACGTTTCCACTTAACACTTACCTGTCTAGAATGCTCCTCCCCCATATATCCAAATAGCCTCTTCCTTACTTTCTTAGGTCTCTGTTGAATTGAATGGTCATTGTATCCTGTCCCTGAGAATAAAGTAGAACTTTGAAAAAACATTATCCTTAAATGCTTATATGAGGAAGAAGGTATGAACTCTGGAGCCAGACACCCCAAATCCTAGTTTTGCAACTTATTGTTGAATGATCTCAGAAAAGTTGCCTAACTTTTCTGTATCTCAGTTTTCTGACATATAAAATAGACAAGGCAATAGTACCTACCTTGTAGCATTGCTAAAAAGATTTTATAAATTCAAATTTGCAAAGTTCTTAGAACAGTGCCTGACACATGGTGTCTTGCACTATACAAGTGTTCATTAAATAAATATCAATTTTAAAATATTCAGATTAAGAAGTTAGAAGTAGAATAACATAGCATGCATAATGAAAGTAGAATTTAAGTTATAATAAGAGCTGTGCTTCGTGGGAAAAAGTTAAGCATTCAATGTAGATGAAGTATAAAATCAAACATTTATTTAGTCTAAAGAGACTAATATTTTATTTTCATAATATTTTGCTTATATAATCCTGTCCAAGAATTGTCTTTGAGGGGCTCCTGGGGGGCTCAGTTGGTGAAGTGTTTGCCTTCAGCTCAGGTCATGATCCCAGGTCCTGGGATCAAGCCCCACATCAGGCTCCTTGCTCAGTGGGGAGCCTGTGTCTACCTCTCTTGCCTGCTACTCTCCCTGCTTGTGCTCTCTCTCTCTCCCAAATAATAAATAAAATCTTAAAAAAAAATAAAATCACTGTTTTTAAAGACATGACCCATGTATGTATTTACTAGAAAACTCAATGAAGATAGTTAAAGTAGGAATTATTGAGAACTCTAAATCATTTTTCATGAACTATTATTTACAAAATAAATGCTAATACCCCTCTTTTCTTTTTATCATAGGGAAACAAATGCAGAAAAAAAATTACAGATAAACTTATTACTAAAACCCTTTGAGTACCTGTAACCAATTACTTAAATACTAGTCATATATGGGTTACTATATTCCAGTGAATCAGATCTTATTAATTGCATGACCTTGTGCCGCAGCTTCCTTATC
Organism: Meles meles; assembly: GCF_922984935.1. Taxonomy (NCBI): domain Eukaryota; kingdom Metazoa; phylum Chordata; class Mammalia; order Carnivora; family Mustelidae; genus Meles; species Meles meles. The sequence continues at coordinate 149,143,584 of NC_060066.1, read as the reverse complement.
TGTTCAAGAGTGATTATATTGGTGACTGATCAGAGAAGAACAACTAGGTGGTATATAATACAGACAGATGATAGTAAGGTAAAAAGATGGTTAGTGAGATCATACATAGATAGATAGATAGTAGCTAGATAGATAAATAGATCAATGGGTGCACCTGAGTGGCTCAGTGGGTTGAGTCCCTGACTCGTGATTTCAGCTCAAGCTCTGTGCTGGACAGGGAGTCTGCTTGAAATTCTCTCCCTCTCCTTTCGCCTCCTTCTCTACCCCTCCCCCACTTGTACTCTCGCCTAAAATAAATTAAGTTAAAATCTTTAAAAACATTTAGATATATAGATTGATAGATGATGGGTAAAGAGATTTGTTGCAGGGTTTTGGCATTACTCAATTATGAGAACTAGTTAAAATGTCTCTGTAAGGTGGTTGTTTTTGCATCTGGTGCCATAGCTTCCAAACCTCAGACCAGACAGTCAAAAAAGGAAGATGGCCATAAAATAGGGGGAGCAAAGACAAGCTTGAACCCACAATCACAAGCTGGAAGCTCTTCTTACCTCTTATTCTGATTGTATTCATGCTCACAGAAGAATCTGGCCCTTTTATGATACAGTTAAGCACACACTGATCCAGTGGTAGAGAAACTAGAAGAGGATCTATGAAAGTGGAACTCTGGCACACCTTCTGTTGTCTTATACTGCAGGGATAGGGCATCGGATAAACAACATGTGTGAGTTACTTAGTGACTGCAGCTCTATTTCTGTTTTCCAGAACTTGCATAAGAATCTCTCCTGTGGACTTCCACTGACAGGAAACACAAACTGGAAGGGAATTCTGGGATTCAACCTAGTCAACTCAACACATAACAAAAGATACATTATTCTGTGTCCTTCATAGGATGGTTTGAAAATTAAATGAGAAACTCCATGTAAACTATGAAGACCAGTACCTAATAGTTACAGATTATTAAATATTATTAGATTATAAATAATATAATCTTATAAATTTATAATATATAATTATAGCTATATATAATTATATATGGTATATAATCTAATAATATTTGATAGTGTATAATAAATATACATGTATATAGTTTAACCACAATAAAAAAATACTATTTCTTTTAAAGACATTTAATGGACCAAGAATCAAAATAGAAGCCCCTCATTCCACTTCTAGTTCATTCTTTCTGTATGTTCTCAATTTACCATGTTCCTTGTAAACAGCAGTTTTACAAGGAGGTGTTTCAGAGAATGACAAGTGAAACTGTCCCATCATTATATGGTGTCACTATATAGCATATTTATTTGATGTTTTATATTTCTCCCCAAGATCCTGATTTGCAATCATCAAGCAATAAGTTTGTGTGTGCATGTGTGTGCATGCATGTGTGTGTGTGTGCTGTTCTCTTCCACGTTGATTGGTGGTAAACTAATCACTCTTTATGTTGCTTACATCTAATGAAGAAGATATTTTTAGAAGAGAAAGATAATGAAACAGCAACAGGGAATTTGTGTTGCTACTAGTGACATGGTCAAGAAAAATCTCTTCTAATAGATAACATCTGAGCTGAGCTATGTAATTAAGCAGCAAATCATGAATTTATTCAGACAAAAGCAATTTAAGAAGATGCAATGGAAAGTGCTAGTAGCCTGAAGGATGTAAGTTGATTTCTTTAACCCAATGTATTGGACTTTTTTTCCTTATGGTGTTTTATTATTTTTCATATCTTTTTTTTTTCTTAAAGATTTTATTTATTTATTAGTCAGAGAGAGAGAGAGAGAGCACAGGCAGACAGAGTGGCAGGCAGAGGCAGAGGGCAAAGCAGGCTCCCCACCGAGCAAGGAGCCCGATGTGGGACTCGATCCAAGGATGCCAGGATCATGACCTGAGCCGAAGGCAGCCGCCCAACCAACTGAGCCACCCAGGCTTTCTTCGATACTCTCTGTCTTCTTCCATTCAACCATTGTTCTAATGCTTCATTTGTATTTCCTTTAAGGGTTCTCATATGTACACTTGATTCAGACAGTCTTTTTTTTTTAAGATTTTATTTATTTATTTGACAGAGAGAAAGATCACAAGTAGGCAGAGAGGCAGGCAGAGAGAGAGGGAAGCAGGCTCCCCGCTGAGCAGAAAGCCCGATGCAGGGCTCGATTCCAGGACCCTGAGATCACGAGCTGAACTGAAGGCAGAGGCTTAACCCACATAGCCATCCAGGAGCCCCAATTCAGACAGTCTTATACTTCTTGATCTTTTAAACTTCTAAAGAAATGCATGCCTTAAATGCCCAAGAAAATTGGCTTGGTAACCGTGCAGAGGAGGTTACAGTGCTTACTGTGTGTACTTTATTAAGGTCAAAATAGATATCATAAGTTTAATAATATACATAAAGTTTAATTTTAAAAATTAAGAAAGCAAATTCTCAGAAAGACATAGAATTCTTAATATTATCACCTGCCTGCCCATCTGACACATGTAAATGTTAACTTTTTAACATTAATGGATGACAATTTTATGCAACTGAATACTTGCACATATATTAAGATTACCATGTGAAAGTAAAGTCTAAAGATGTTCTGAGAAAATACATCTGAGAATTTCATATATAATTATATTTTAAGTACATTTTCTTCCCTGTCATTAAGTACTAACCACACATGACATGTTGAAATTATATAGGCACATATCACACAAAGAGTTTATCTAACTTGCTGAAGAACAAAATCAGTAACCACAAAGATAAAAAAAATCAAATAATATAAAAATATATGGTGGCCCAGGAATGATTCAATATATGAGTAATTATGGTAGCTAACTAGACGGAATGTGTCAATAGTGACTGTAGGAAAGGAAAAACTTTGCTTTTGGTCATCATTCTCCAAAACCCAATAATCCTATCGAGAAACTCCATGCTGAAAATCAATTTATTTCACTGCTCCTGGGAGATGTTCCAAAAATCAGAAACAGATGGTCAGTGGGAGCGTCATTTTTTTCCCCTAATGATAAAAGTGGCTAATAATAATGACTTCAGGAAAAAAACATAACAATAATAATAGCTACTTTTATGGAGCCTCTATATTTTGGACACACTGCTGTACATTGGATAAAGGTTAACAATGGCCTTATTTAATGTTCATAAAATCTCTATGACATAAAATGCTATTATTCCAGTTTTACATATGAAGAAATTGAGGAAGAAAAAGATGAAAAGTTCAGCCGGGTGTCAGTAGTAGAGAATATTTGAACCCTGTTTCTCTGACTTTAGACCCTTGCCAGCTACTCATTATTACAAAAAATTTATATTCATTTTCACTTAGGAACTGAGTAATTAATCCATAAATAGATAACTGCTTAAAGAATCTGGGACATATCATACATTTGTTTTATGCACCTGTAAGATCAAAATCATTTTCTTAACAGTTAAGAGAAGCAGTATAATTGAAGAACATCAATTTAATGAATATCAAAAAAAGGGGAGAGAAAAGAGAAAAAAAGAAAAGGAGAAAGGAAATAAAAGGAGAAGAAAAAAATGAAAAGAAATAACATGCTCCATGATTCAAGAAATAGGGTATAGAACCATGACGTTAAGTTATCAAACAGTATTCTACAACAGGGTTTTTCCAAAATATAGTCTTTCATTAAAACTCAGATTATAGAATTTCAGTTAGATGAATCATAATCGTTGGGGAGTTACAGCCAGGATTATCCATTCTTAATGAGCACCCCAGCTATGTGTATGTGTGTGTGTGTGTGTGTGTGTGTGTATGTATATATACATAAACACACATATATACACACATATATATTATATATATACATATATTATATATATATAATTATTGACAATTACCACAATATAAAATTATTGGCAATCACCACAATTTTAATTCTTGTCTAACTTGGTAATTTAGAAAATCTACTAAGATGTAAAAAAATCAGTTGAGGGATGTCTGGAGGGCTCAGTCGGTTAAGTGTCTGCCTTTGGCTCAGGTCATGATCCCAGGGTTCTGGGATCAAGTCCCACATCAAGCTCCTTGCTCAGCGGGGAGCCTGTTTCTCCCAATGCCTGCCATTCCCCCTCCTTGTACTCTCATTCTCTCTCTCTCTCTGGCAAATAAATAAATAAAATCTTCTTTAAAAAATCAGCTGAGATTATGTGGTAGAGTAGATAAAATCCAGGATTTAAATCAGAAATCCTATGTTTAAGACATAAAGCTCTGCTTTCTATAGGTGCATGAAACTAAGCAAGTTAACATATGTCTCAGAAACTTCAATTTTCTTATCTTTAAAATGACAACAAAATATCATTCTTAATGCATTGTTATTATGATGATAGAAAGCAATATGCATTAACATGTTTTGTTAACTTTAAAGTGATTTTATTTTTTTTTTCCCCTTTTTATTTATTTATTTATTTTTTCAGCGTAACAGTATTCATTCTTTTTGCACAATACCCAGTGCTCCATGCAAAACGTGCCCTCCCCATCACCCACCACCTGTTCCCCCAACCTCCCACCCCTGACCCTTCAAAACCCTCAGGTTGTTTTTCAGAGTCCATAGTCTCTTATGGTTCGCCTCCCCTCCCCAATGTCCATAGCCCGCTCCCCCTCTCCCAATCCCACCTCCCCCCAGCAAATGGCAGTTACTAGTAAATGGGTTGATTTTGAAAGAGAAGCTTGCCTTGACTCACATGATTTTATTTTTATAGCAGCGATGATCTATGGCAACACAGGTAAGTTTAATTCCTTCATTCAGTTGTCTAAAGAAACTAAGTTTTCATTTTCTTTTATACCCAAATGACTTTTTTTTCCAAAATAAAACTCCTCTTACCTCAAACAAACAGAATATATCTAAGGGGGAAAAGAAGAAGAAGGAAAAACAACAACAACAACAACAACAAAAACACGGTGCATTAAAACAAAAACAAAACCTACACCAATATTTGACTTCAAAGGAAAATCTTGGAGTTGAGGTGTAAAGAAAAATGAAAATTGCCTATAGTTTTTATGCTACGTGAAAAAAAAAAAAAGGAGGCAGAAAGGGGAGTTTCATATCTCTTTAGCTCCCAAGAGCAGATCTTACGCTCTCCACAATTTTTAGTGTCCTGGGAAGTCCCCAGGAACTGTGCATAAGGGAGAAGTCTTGAGAAGGAAGAGCTGAAACAAGGATCTGACTTTATGTCTTTTCCCATCCCTGAAATTTGTGTAAAGTATAATGGAAGTTCATTATAACATGGGGACAAGAGGCATGATTTACATCCAAATTATACTTGCCTGCATTGTCATAAAAAAGATGTAACCATTCAGCTATACTCTGTTGCAATGACTGACAATAATTTTTTTATCACAATCTCTTTGATGCTCATTAGAAACAGTAATAGATGGTCACAATAACTTTCCTTTTCATTGTTTCATCATTTTGATAAGGATGTCTGAGTCCTTGCATATTTTGTGATAACACACTTTTTTCTTCTTCTGATCCATCTTTGTCCCTTCTTTTAGAATGCATGGGCATAATTTCTTCATCATTCATTTTGCTGAATATGATTTCAATTATCATGTCAATAGTAATATATGAATCCCTTCATCCTTAAAAGAAATGCTTGTTTCAGCAACACATTTTTCCCTCGGAAGTTTAATATTAATGAGAGAACTTGAGATTTTTTCCACACCAAGCTGACAGTTTGTGTCACAGATTTCTATGTCAAATTTTCAAGAAATATAGCACTGGAAGACAGCAGTACATAGCTCAGAGCAATAATAAGTCATAAATGGGCAGCTACAATGTTGGTCTAAAGAGTACATCAGTGTTACACTTTGGAAAAACATGACCTTCAATTTTTATGTATCTTGATATTGGTCTCTGAAATAAAGAAGGCAGATGTTGACTGATGTTCAGGGTTAAGCGCTATACACAGGTAACAGGAAAAAAAGTGATTTTCCTACGGTCTTTTTAAATACTGAAGAAGGTACTTTTTTATTTGTATTTATTTGCTGGTATTTTATTTTGCATTTTGTTTGTGTTCTATTTTATTGCCAAACCACTACATAAAAAGCACATTGTTAGGAGCTCTTAGTGAGCTCAGCACTTTCTAGATCAGATCAATGTTGAATCCAAATATAGCAAAAATCAACTAAACCTAGGCATTGATTTGACATCAACCTTGGCTTTTGATATTTCTTTCTGTGATCCGTCTGCTTTTAAAAATTCTACTCTTTAATCACCATCAGAGAACATGGGTTGGGAAGACTCATTCTGATTTAAGGAACTTTGGCTCTTAGCTATCATATTGGCAAAATAAGTACTAAGATTGTCTGTTAATTATTATGTCTATATGTGAATAATATCACTTTTTCACTTGAAAAATAATATAATTCCAATTGAGAAATTGGCAGTTTTAAAAATAGATTATTTCAAAGCTCAAATGAGACAAGCATAAATAAAAGAGACCATTATTAAAAGAATACTTTGATCAAAATAATAGAGAAACATGTTCTTTCATGTTGAAGAAATAGTTTAGTATTAAGCCCATTGTGACTCGACATTTATCTCTTGCATTAATTTAGTGAATGACATTTTAATAATAAATCCTAATACCTAAGAGATTCATAATAAATCAAAGCTCTTTCTAAATAATAAATAATTAATTTACTTGTTGTCACTATGTGCATAGTATTTTATTTTATTCCTACTTGGCCAACAAAGAAGATAAAATATTAAGAGATTAACAAATTAAGAATAGCAGAACGATGATTAGAGTTCCAGAAAATTTTTTATCCCTTCTTCCACCCCCAAACCATGGCTACTGTACTTCAAGACAGTATTGGAAAAATGGCAAGAGAAATAATATTTTCATCTTCATTTGATAATGTCTGAATAATAATTATCTGAGACAATAGAAACTTGCATTATATGTTTCTGAACATGGATTATTATCATTTCCTTCTCAAAGACAAACACAATATCAATATTATTATCTCCAATAATCTTTATAATCATAAATAAAAATGCTTATTTTACTCATGAACTTACATAATACATTACTTAATATGTTGAGTTTTGAGCACTATTGAGCTTATATCCACTGCTTTAAAACACTTTGATGAGCAAAAATGGATACAAACATTTTATAGAAAGCTAAATATTTTAACACCTTCTTAATTTCTTGAAATTTAAAAAGACTATCTGAGAAGAGCTTTTGGATGAAGAATCACAATTTTATTATACAAATTTTGACTTTGATAGACTTCATACCAAATGTATATATTCAGGAATTTCCAGCTATTGGAGACGTTTTCAGTTAATTGTCAGTCCTTCTTGACTCATTTCTTATAACAAAAACGGTATGCTGGTGATGGAATTTTGTGCTGACTCTGTCAACAAGCCGGCTTCACTATCACCAGTGCAATGATTTTTGGTCAATAGGAAAAATGAGAGGATATTTCCATTTTCCAAGTTCTTCATCTTTAGGTTCCTTGTCAGTTTTGCCCTGGAGACACACTACAGATTTTGTGTGTGATACAGATTAACACATAGCAGAATCCAGTAATTAGTGCTGGAGCACCAATTACTGTCACCCTGTTTCATGTCAATTTTAGAGCTGTGCAAGTTATTCTTAAGGATAAGAATTATTATTTTTTTTTCTTTAGCAGAGTACTCCTTAACAAGAGCAATGCCATGGCTTCCTTGTTCTATCTAGGAATCCCCATGGTTACATTACAAAAATAGTTTTCAAAATACTTCACAGCTAATTGAGCACTGACACCAACCAATTCAAACAGACACCAGACTTTTACCACACTGGTTTCTTAGAAGGCTATCATACTCATGCAGGTTTTGAACCTTCCTTGTGCTAGAAACTGAGAACCGTAGGTGGGAATATATATAAAGGAATTATGGGTCCCTTGATTGTCCAATAAAAAGTCCAAGAGAAAGTTTCATTATGAGGAAAAAAAAAATTCAGAAAGCAACAGAGAGAATGATTTCTTTTCCAGAAAGAAATACCCCGAGTTATTGCTTTATCCCCTGATTGACTTTACAATCACATAACCCATAAAGGTAGTATAGAGCATAAATTTTCACAGTATCACAAGTATAAAGTATAACGCAGTCATTTTTCCCCTTGCAAAAAAACAGATTTACTGCTTGAGCCTGTTTCTCTGACCTGGTCACTACAGCTATATATGGAGTCCCTATCTCTAGATACATTTTTAAAGGGCCAAGGTTCTTGTTTTTCCATTTTGTTTAGAATAGAAACTAAAACTACTTGATATAGCAATATAAAACAATGTAAAGTTACTATTTCAAGTAAAAATGGCAGCATTTGGTGTGGGGATGTAAATTCACAACTAATATTTCTTAAGCATTCTCCAAAACACTCCACACTACTCTGCCAATGTTAAAAATTGAAAACAAATAATTAAATAGCAATGCTCAAAGTTAATAAATCTCAGGTAGAACACCAACTGACTTTAAACATATGGCTGACAACACAGTATCAGGTATGGTGTGCTTTTCTAAGATTTAGGTGGTTTGGGGTCGCCTGGGTGGCTCAGTGGGTTAAGCTTCTGCCTTCAGCTCAGGTCATGACCTCAGGGTCCTGGGATCAAACCCCACATCAGGCTCTCTGCTCAGCAGGGAGCCTGCTTCCCTCTCTCTCTCTGCCTGCCTCTCTGACTACTTGTGAGCTCTGTCTCAAATAAATAAATAATATCTTTTTTGTTTAAAAAATATTTATTTTATTTTATTTATTTTATTTTTATTTTATTAAATTTATTTTATTTTATATAAAAATTTTATTTTATTTTAAAAATTTTATTTAAAAATTTATTTATTTATTTAAAAAAATTTTAGATGTTTTTTACTAATGCAATATTAAACATTCCAAGAATAACATTAAAAATAATAACCATGTCTTAACTGTTTGTATTTTTATTTAAAGAATAATATTGCAGGGGCGCCTGGGTGTCTTAGTGGGTTAAAGCCTTGGACTTCAGCTCAGGTCATGATCCCAGGGCCCTGGGATCAAGCCCCACACCGGGCTCTCTGCTCGGCAAGGAGCCTGCTTCCCTCTTTTTCTGCCTGTCTCTCTGCCTACTTGTGATCTCTCTCTCTGTCCAAAAAAGAAGAAGAAGAAGAAGAAGAATATTGCAGGGGTTCCTGGGTAGTTCAGTCACTTAAGCATCACCCTTCAGCTTTGGTCATGATCTCAGGGTCCTGGAATTGAGCACCACGTCATGAAGGGCTCCCTGCTCAGTGAGGAGTCTGCTTTTCCCTCTCCCTCTGCCCCCACCTCCCAGCTTGTGATCTCTTCTATCTATCTTAAATTCATAATTAAAATTTTTATAAAAAATAGAAAGTAATATTTCAATTGCATTTATAAGTAAAATTTTATTACATGAATCATATCCTCTGATGTAGAAGAAAAAAATTTTGTGTAATTGCAACATTAGATGTTTTAGAATCACACTAGTCAAATATGCTATTCTGGGTAGCTGAGGGGATTGGTAACTCCATACAAATCTTCCATCACCCCACAATGCTAGATAAATGTAATCAAGATTCTCCTATCCCCCCACATCTCTATGCTACTAAGCACTGAAATTGTTGAGGCTTATTTTATATTGTTCAGAAGTCTATAGTTGAAATGACGTACATTTATGATCTTCTGGCAATGTAATGGATTAATTCAGAATGCAGGTATTAATGTGTTTGGTCCATGCCTAGGTCTAAATCTCCATAATATTTACCATATTTATTATTATCAGTAATTTCATGAGTACTCATATTAATACGCAACCACACGGTCCCTGGATCAGCACCCTTCTCATCACTTCACTCTTAAAAGACCTAAGACATAATGTAAAGAAAGAGGAAACTTAGCTATCAGCTATGAATATGCTATCCGTTCTTTGAAAGAATACTTCAGATGCCTGGACTGTCAATCTTGCACTTCTCACAATGATTGCATTAACTTAATAAAAAAGAATAATTTCATTACTGTTATTTTTTTCATCACTTCCAGATATTATTTTGAATATTGATGCTACAGCAGTCAAAATAACTGCGAGGTATTTCCCCTGATACCTTGCATCTCATTTGAAACTAATTTAACCCTGCCTTTTCAGACAGACCTGGGTGATACAGCCTGCATTTCTGGTCATGCTTTAAACAGTGACTACTCCAAAACTAGAAAAACCCTCCTCAGAAGTGGAGAATAGTTAATATACTATAATTGATTTTGAAGGTTAAGTGACCTCTTAGAAGAATGCGAACTCGTGAATTGAGGAGTTCTCATATCTCACAGGACAGTTTATTCACACAAAAAATAACTGCTAATGAGCTCCCTAGCTAACAAAGGCTGGATTTGTAAAGTATGTAAAACTTAGAATGCCTGGTACTTCATGTCACAATAAGAAATGTATGTCATAAGTTCATCAAGCAGATCTTAATGATCAAAATAGAAAAAGGAGGGGCACCTGGTGGCTTAGTTATTAAGCATCTGCCTTTGGCTCACGTCATGATCCCAGGGTCCTGGGATCGAGCCCCGCATTGGGCTCCCTGCTCTGTGTGAAGCCTACTTCTCCCTCTCCCACTTCCCCTGCTTATGTTCCCTCTCTCACTGTGTCTCTCTCTGCCAAATACATAAATAATATCTTTAAAAAAGAAATAGAAAGAGGAAAGCTTGTGTCAAAAGCTGAGTGGGCAACAGAATTATTTTTGAGTTTCACGTTCTTAATAATAATTATTATAAATAGCTCCATATTTTTTAAAGCAATATGTCATTCACATTTTCACGTAAAACATGGGAATTTGGACCTTAAAGAGAATCTATTCTTTCTTGTCCACCAAGTCTTTACTTGAAATTTGGGGGATGCTCAAATTCCATCCCAAAAGAAGTATTAGGATACAAGTTGACTTTCAAGGAAAGAGTTTGGTTTGATTCGGTAAACAGAGTTTTAGCTCCTATAATGTGCTCAATTCTGTGCTCTGCACTAGAGATACAGTGATAGAGAAATCAGTTTTCCTCCCTGAGAGCGCTTCCTCTCACCTGGAGGATTCAATAAATAAGTAGTATCAATGGTAAGAAGTAAGTGCTATGATGTCCTTATGCTAAGAAAATGATAGAAACCTGGTTCCTTCCCTGCCCCACTTTTTTTTTTCTTTTTTTTTCCCCCATGCAGACTGAATCAACATGGAGTGCCATCCCTCTTGTCTGCTTTCATTTTCATTTGAATCTTTGGACCATTATGGTCTAGTGAAGAACCAAATCAGAATTTTCACAACTCAAATACAAGTGGTCATGGATGAAATGTCATTTCTGCCACAAGTTCCTGATAATATAATTTACAAAGGCAAAAATAAAAAAATGTCTGAAAATAGAAGAGGGGATCATGGTTGGCTTAGTCAAGGGTTTAGCAAGTACAACCATTAGGACTACAGAACTGTATAAAAAGATTAAGGAGCCACTTGCTTAGATAATTATAAAAACCATTTGTTTCATGCTTAACATGTATTAACAACCATGAAAGCGGTACTCTTATTCTCCCTCTCTTATTACTGAGGAAACAGAGATACCAATACCAATATCAATATCAGTTAGCTTCTCCAAACATGTCCCTAACTACCACTGTGGACTATGGAGTTCAGAAGGAAAACAGTGCTACTGGTATAGGAGAAAACCATGGTAGTATGATTGAATCAAATTCCAAGAGGCCACTATAAGCATTTGAATTTGGAATCGGACAAAAGGATAGGAGAGATGCTCTTAAAAAAAAAAAAAAAAAGTGTTCCACATTTCCTTTCAGGAGAGACATATAAGAGTATCATACTGCTTGACTGGCATCTAGCACTAGTTTGATCTACTGAGGTTGAGGCACCATGTGGCAGAGAATCAGAAGTATCACTAGGACTCCTCTGTGATGTGATTTCTCACCTTGTCACTCTAATACATTCTGGTTCAGTGCTACTTAAAGTGTAGTCTTGCAGCATCACCTGGGAATTTGTTAGAAATGCAAATTCTCAACTCCAGCCCCAGACTGAACCAGAGTCTTTGGTATATGGACCCTCGAATTTGTGTTTTAACAAGATCTCCAGATGTTACTCATCCTTACATTTGAGAAGAATGGCTCCTGAAGGTTATACAATTCTAAGAATTTATTCTGCCATTTGGGAAAGTCCTTGTTTTCTACAATTAATCATCCATTCCTCTATTTCCTGAATTTTGTTGACATTTTTTTGGATAAATTATCCTGACTCTATTACTCATCTGGTTATCCCATCGTGTGTGTTTGTGTGTGTATTTATAGTTTTTCACATTTGCTATAGAATACCATTACATTCTAATAGTCTAATGACTTTATAAAATAATATCCTCAGCTGAATTAGGTCATATTGGCGTAATAGCAACACTAAAGTGACCAAAATCATTCCTCATGATTCCTATTCCCTTCCCAGCAAACCCATGTGCATGCATCCACGCAAGAACCCTACCAAAAGGTATAATCACTTAAATTCTTTTTTGAAAGCAATACAGGATATGACATTATTCGTGTGGATAAACACACAAACATAAAGGAAAATGAACATTAGCAAGAAGATGGAGTACCAGTAATTACTGGAACTTCTGTATGCTTCCTTTAGGAATCAGAAACACAGAAGGCCTAAATCCCGCTAAGCAAGAAAACAAAAGCCATATGATGATCTGATTAGACAAAGCATATATACCCTTACTCATTCACTCATTCAAAAAAGATCTGTCAATTCTTTCTTATGTATAGGCACCATGCCAATTTAGAGGGAAAGGAATGAAGTAAATAGAAACAATTACCCTCGTGGATTTTATAGTCCAGTCAATGTTTTACAAAAATAAATGAAACAACACCTTCCTACTGCCACCTCCCCCCAAAAGAAAACCACATACAAGGGAGGCAATATAATGTCAGATATGGACTCTGAAAGCGGGGCAACTGGTTTTCAATCCTTGCTCTATTATTTACTAACTTTTGACTTTGGACAAATAATGTAAGCTTTGGCATCTGTATTAAAAAATAATAATAATAACAAAATAAAATAAAAATAGAACCCAGAATAAGGACTGTTGTGAAGATTAACAGAGATGAATCGTGTTAAATTTGTGGCTTGATGCCTAGCATATAGTAAGTGCTCAATGAATGTTAGTTCCTCTATTATTATATAAAAAGGTATACTGAGTTAATTGAAATCAAAATGGAAGGTGTTAGGAGAATATATAAGAAAATCTAATTAAAATCTAATCTAATTAAAATTAGATAAATAGCACAACCTGGTTTAAACTAAAACTATTCAGTTTTCTGTGTATTTATGCTTTCTGTAAAGAGCAAGGATTTTAGGCTTCAAGGAACTCTGTATGAGATTGCCAGTGTTAATTTTTCTGACAATTAAGTTTTGATGAAGAATACAAGGTAAGGGGATTGCTGAGCTTACATTTCCAGTATACCTCCTGGTCTTGCTGGCCAGAAATGTTATTTTCATACAATCATTTCCATGTTTACTTGAGGAGCACTGAAACTATCCAGATTCCTTGCTGTTTGGCAAATGTTTTAATTGGTTATGTTTTGCTACCCTGGGCACACTATTAGACAAAACTGCAACAAAAGACATCCATAAAAAGCAGAAAGCTTCAGATTGTTAAAATCACGAATGTTATTAATACTATTAAAATGCAAATTGCTGTTTAGTGGAGATTCAGTTGCAATTCTAAAGGAGGAAATGCTTAGGCTGCAGGATTTGAGCCATGGATTGTTTGTTCCCTAAAGGGGAGAAAATTCACTTTTGTTTAATTTATATGAACAAGAAGGCATTCCAAGGAGGTACACTGAAGTGACTGCAGACCTCCTAGGGCTGGAGCCACCTTCAGGTTCACCCCCACCCTAGGTGGTCCTTAATTGCCACTACAGACTGCCTGGCTGTAACTTATTGTTTGCACTGCACATGACCTTGGATGCAAACTAGAGCACTATGAATTAATCCCTGTAATATTTCGTGTTTAACATCTGTGTTGTCACCAGCCATTATTCAGAGGACAAAAAACAAACAGCCGTATCTATCTCTCACTACATTTTGGGTTTTTAAGCCCATTCTATTGTTTCCCACAGACTCCCTAAATGGATCACCTATAAGAAGTGAAACCACCAACTTGCATTATTTTCTAGAACAAAAATCTACACAATTAGAGGGTGATACTGAAATAAAATAAACACTGTTTTTTAAATAATAAGAATTCGCTAAATGTCTTGATTTCTCCTACCTGGGTTGCTCTCATCCCCTCCCCCACCTCCACCAGTCTCTGGTTTAAAACAAAGGATGATTCCCAAGCACACTGATTAAAATAAAATGATTTCATTTATCCATTAACGCTGTTTTCATTGATGAAATGTAGTCACCGCAGGGAGAAATGTAGTAACAGCTTAACAGCTAGAAATAATACAGCACGGTGTACGGCATTGAATGAATACCTGCAAGAGGAAGGGAGTTAATAAAAATTCAATTACTCAGATGGGAACTTTTCCAAGACCCTAGGGTTAACACCTAGATTAAACTCTTGCTCTAGACACACACACACACACACACACACACACACACACACACCTGGCTTTATTAATGGTCACAAGTGTTTAAAATATTCCACTTACATGAATCCAAGAGGTAAAAGTTACAGCTAAAATCGTTGCCCTATCATCAAGCTGAGAATTAGTTTAACACACACACAGAAAACTAATAGTGATAACAGCAATCACAAATATTATTTAAAAAGTGTCCAAATGTGGTAGACACTATACAGAATCCTCAAAGGCAAAATCCGACACGAGGCGATAAAATGAAGTCATAAACAGTCACTCCATCAGGCAAAATGACTCACATAAGAGTCCGGTAATTGGTCTTTGATTTCACAGTTCTTTCCCTTAGATCTTCTCTTAGAGGTTACGAAAAGTTCAGTGTGAGCCTAGTTGGGGGATTTGAACATAAAACGAAAGAGAATTACAGATGCGTGTTAAGAGACCGTTCTACTCTACTCCAGTATCTTGAAACACGGGATTATTAGAATGGAGGCAAAAATAAGTAAATATGAACTTATGATACATCATGCACATATTTTTATACTTCTATAGAATCTCAAACTGCCAGAATGATATCATATTTAGTTGCGGAGTTCTACAGGCTGGGCTCTCTCAGATGTTAATGAATTCAACATAGGAAGTAAGAAGTGAGCAGTCCTGGTAGAAAAGAAACGGTAAGCATTTAGTTGGAGGAGGAAGACATCTGGAGATTTGGCCCCATTTAAAAATTCATAAGCAAATCCTGCTGGAAAGAGAGTTGACGGTTTAATGAATAAGTTATCTAAACACCAGGAGGTTAAAGGTTAATGGGCAGGACTTGAGCAATAACGTCTTCTGTGCCCATATACTTGACACATTAAATTTAACTTTCTGCCAGTTATTCTTTCTCTTTTTTATTTATTTTCATTTTTTTCCTGCCAGTTATTTTGAAGAGTGGGCTTTACATAGTACAGGTCAGCTATAGATTTTTTGAATATTGAAATTTCTCTGAGATGACTTGGAGGTTTCCTAGGATAATACTCTCCATTCTCTTCATGCAGTAGGGTGGAGGAGTAGGAATGGAAAATGTGGTGTTTACTGGCAGTACTGGTCAAGGTGAAGTATTTCCTTTAACATGGGATCTGGATCCTTCCCAGTTTCTGCTGTGCTTGTGTCCAAAGCCTTTATTCTATGAGTTTCATGAGTTAATTTCATCTTTTTTTCTTTGTCATTTCTTCAGATTATGATCACACACTTCCTTTTAAGGAATGGTGAGGGTAGGATTGAAGAGGAAAACTGGATTTATGGGAATGGCAAATAGTAATCCTAACAATGGAGTTTATGGGAAAAAAAAATTGAGCTAAACATGATTATGGTATTCTTAATATCAAAATGACAATTTTTCCTCCAACATTTTTCCTAAAATGTTTTCCCTGTTTGTGTCAAATGCAACTTGCATAACAGTTATCCCATCCTAGTGTTTATATGCTTATATTCTCCACTTTTCTTCATCAATCTTTCCACTTCCTTATTATTTGTTTTAAAGGGTATACCTTAGTATTCTTATGATAGGTCTACAAAACATCTAATTAGAGGAATAGTTTTCTTATTCTTTATCTGGGGTCTTCCATACCCCTTTCTCTCTTCCCAGAACACTTTTTTTGGCTATTAGGCTCTTCCACAGCACCTTCTTTTTCCTGTAACAACTCATTCCCATCCAGCCACTTTCTCAAATTATGCTTTCTTAGACTTAATTGGATTAAGAAAGGAGCAGTAACTAAGACTTCTACCTCTTAATAAAAGCTGCTTGACTTTATAAATACCAGGCCAAATCTCTGAAAGTACTGCTTGAAAAGACCTAGTTCTTAAAGCACTTTTATCCACACTTGACTGTCTTGGAACATTTGTTTTTTCCACTTCATCTCACTAAATTGCGTTATGTCCCCAGCCAGACTGTCCTGAAGAGAGGAAGACAGCGTCAATCCTGTTCAGTGCTGTTGTCCCAATATTTAGCACACAGTTGCAAACGATGGAGATAAACAATAGGTTATTAAGCTAATTCTGACTGTGCATAACACACACTGCAGAAGCAATCTCCGGTGTGTTTTAGTCTCCTTAGTTATCAATTTAGAAGATTGATAATACCTATGATGATATTTAACATTTATCAAATCCTCCCTAGGTGCCACAGACTGTCCTAAACAACTTGCATACACTAACTCATTTAAACATCACAAGTCCCAGAGATAAATGCTATCTCAGCTTCTACTTTATAGGTGAGAAAATAGCAATTACAACATGAGTGGATTGCTTTAAGTCCAATACCTAGTAAGAGATGGAGGTGATCTACTCGATGTGTTAACTACCAATTTAAGTCACTGACAATTTATTTTGAAAGGAATTTTTCAATGTGTCTAAATTACTAAATATTGTATTCCTTATACCTTTGTTTATGTAGTAATTATTTCTATATGATCTTCATTGTGCCTTACTATACCATATTTCTCTTAATTTTCAATTAGAAAAGTAAACTTTATATAAATGTACCATCTTAATCATTTTCAAGGTACTACAAATTGAATGCCTTTATGTGTTTACAAGAAACCCTATTTCTCTTCTCTTCTTAATGTAAATTAATAAAAACATATATTATACATATAAATCTTCCCTGACTTACAGTAGGGTTAAGTTCTGAGAAACCCATCATAAGTTGAAAATACTGTAAGTCAAAAAAGCCTTTAGTACTCCTAACCTTAAAGCTTAGCCTAGCCTACCTTAAATGTGCTCCAAACACTTACATTAGCCTGCAGATTGGCAACATCATCTAAGATAAAGCCTAGTTTCTAATCAAGTGTTGAGTATCACATGTAGTTAATTGAATACAATACTTAAAGTGACAAACAGTTATATGTGTACAGAATGGTTGTCAATGTATCAGTTGTTTACCGTCAAGATCATGGCACTCAGTAGGACCTGAGGCTAGCTGTCACTGCCCAGCATCATGAGAGAAGATCCTATAGCATACGGTTACCCTAGGAAGAGATTAAAATTCAAATTTCGAAGCACAGTTTCTACTGGAAGTCATCATGTTCACACCACAATAAAGTTGAAAAATTATAAGTTGAACCATCGTAAACCAGGGACTGCCTGTAGTATTTTCTTGAATTTCTTTTGCTATGATTATTTTAGAAACTTTCAGACTTATCTTTACAAACTTTAGCTACTAGTTTTCACTTGGTTTCTTCAGATTTTTTTCTACACTGACTTTCCATCATCTCCAGTTATTGAGCAATATCTCATCAAGTGATTTCATCTTCAAATCCCTCTTTTTTTTTCTTTTAAGAGGAAATATAATCTGTTTTGCTTTAGTTAGTAGGATTATGCCAGGCTATACCTGTCTTCTTTAGTAATATGATTTCTATCTGACATTATTTTTGATTCATAATAACTTGGCTTTCTTGACATCTAACACACTTATAATCCTATGTACTTTGATCCGATTTCTTAGAGTGCCAAACTTAAGTAAAATGTGGTTCATGTAGTAAAGATATTTACTTATTTCTATTTTTTAATTAGTTTTATTCTTTCAGTAACTGTAAATCAAGTTGCATTTGACATCATATAGGGATCTCCTATTTCTGCATGGCAGAAGACTTAACTGATATTAGTAATTATGGATATGTATATTTGTTCTTTTTTTTCACTTCTAAGAATCACAAAGCTTTTTAAAATCACTCTCAACATTTCATGGAGGTGACTTGCGAAATAAAATAATTCACATTGGCAAACACAATGCTGGTTTTTCCACAGTCTAAATAAAAACAAAACAAGACAAAACAAATAATCTTATATGTCACTTCCTCTGCCAAAATTGCCTTACTAATCTTATTAACTTTACAGTAAGATTCCTTGAAACAGTTATCTATGTTCATCCTAATTTCCTCCGTCCTATTCTTTATTCAACCTATCCCAATCAGGTATTCACTCTCAAATGCTCCACTGAAATTCTCATTCTTAAGGGCATCAGTGTACTCCATGATGGTAAATCCAATGGTTATTTCTAATTTTCTTTTGTTTTACATGTCAGCATCATATGACAGACTTATTCTCCTTCATTTTTTTCCTCTAGACTTTCCAGATGTTCAATACAAAACTGAGCTCTTGCTTATTACTATCATCAAAAATTGCTGTCTTTGTTACCTTGATGTTAAGGAATGAATGCTTATGTCTCTTCAAAATTCATATGTTGAAACCATAATCCTAATGTTATTGTGAGAGGTGGAGGCCTTTGGAGGTAATTAAATCATGATCCTGAAGCCCTTATGCATAGAGTAAGTGTCTGTGAGAAGACAAAGAACTAGCTAGATCTTTTTTTTTTTTTTTTGCCATGTGGGGGATACAAGAAGTTAGGAACAAGAAGTTCTAAAACCCAGAAGAGAGTCTCACCAGAAATGGACAATGCTGACACCCTGACAGCATACTTTCAGCTTCCAGAAATGTGAGAAATAAATTTCTGTCCTCTGTAAGTTACTCAGTCTATGCTATTACTTTAGTAGCCCAAATGGACTGAGCACTTGTCGACTTCAGTTAATAATAATACCTTCCTTCCTGTTGCTCAAGAACACTGGAATCTTCTCTTTCTCTCCAACTAGTTCATCAGCAAATCTTGTTGTCTCTAACTTCACAATATATCAAGAATCCACTGACACTTATTAACACCTCTGTTGATGCCCAACTGATCCATCCCAGGATCATTGCAATAGTCAGCTAAATAGTTTTCTTGTTCTGCCCTTGATTCATCCCTTGCAGTCTGTTCTCAACATGGAAGTCAGGTGAAGGTAAGTTAAAGATTAAAGATAAATTAAATAAAAGATAAGTTGAAGGTGAGACAGACAGTGTCCCTTTTTTCTCAAAACCACAATGACATCCTGTTTTTTAGAGTAGAATGTAAATTTCTTCCAATATCAAGGTGTTACTTAATCTAGGTTGGTACTACTTCTCTGACATCACTTTCTTTTAATTTCCTACTGTTCACTCTTGTCCTGTGCCATTGACTTATGAGCATCACTGAATGGTGCATGCCTCTCCCTACCCTACCAGGACTCACTTTCTTTCACTATAGGGAAAAAAACAAACAAACAAAAAAACCCAGGAATGATTGATTACTTATTGAAAATGAATAAGCTTAGGAGTTTTGAACACTTAATTTTAATAATCTGGACTTGTTATTATGGACTTTTATTAACATAGAATATTATTTTCAATATCAGTCAGCATGGAAACTTGAAGATAAATGATTAATGTGATTGATGTATATGAGAGATCTGCCTCCTTAACACCCACTCCAGTTCCTTCGTAGTGTGCTTTCTTGTGCTGAAAGTCTAGAAAACTTAAGAAAGACTTTATTGCTCATTTTTACAATTACAGTCCTGGGGGTAAGACATCAATTTAGATCTTCATGGGATGAAGGGCAGAGGACAAAGTGTTAGTTTTGCTGATAGGATATGAAAGAGGTATGTGATTCTGGGGTACCTGATACAGAGCAGCAGTTTTCAAATTCTATACTTAGCTTTCTGATTGTACAATTTGCGAATCGTGGCTCAGACAGCAGTTTCCTTGGTGGTCAAGTTCTGATACGTTGCTTTGTTAGGAATAGACTGCAATAAATCCCTTTTTCACTTAAAAAAAAAAAAAATATATATATATATATATATAGAGAGAGAGAGAGAGAGAAAGGTTTTATTTTTTGAGAGAAAGAGTGGGCATGTGAGCACAAGTCAGGGATGGGGGGCAGTGCCGAGGAAGAGGAAGAAGCAGACTGCCTGCTGAGTAAGGAACTCTTTGCAGGACTCTATCCCAGGATCCTGGGGTTATGACATGAGCTCAAGGCAGATGCTTAACCAACTGATCCATTCACATGCCCCAATTCCTTTCTTTTTAAACTAGAGCAGATTCTGTTTCCTATAACCAACTGCTGACTGAGACAGTTGATGTAATTTTTAATTTTTTTTTTCTTAAATTACAGAAGACTACATTGGTTATCTGCCAGAATTTGGTTTAATCTTTATGTTCTCAACATGATTTGCAACTTGTGGAATAAGCCAGCACAGAAAACATTATTGAGTACTTGTGTTATTTAAATTAGCCCTCTACCAAGATAGAAGAAAGTCAGCTTTTAATAGAGTAGGACTATATTAGATTGGTTCAACTCTATATAATACAGAGGGACATTACATTTTTTAACCTGTCACGTGTTTGTTGATTTGGAAGAAAGAAAGGTTAAAAACTAAGGGCAAAATATTTTTGCTGTAATTGGATAGGGAAGATAAGCATATATGATTTAGCAGAATTACATGTGAATAAGACATGATGATTTAGCATACAGTAAACTCAACTTGATAACTATCAAAATTATAATGGGATTTTAGACTACAATGCCAGAATTGTAATATTTAAAATAAGACAGTTGCCTTGTTATAGTTGAATAATAATACATTTAGTACAGCATGCCCCATTTTAAGATATTTATATATAATGCACATAGACGTATGTATACATACATACATATGATATATATATACATACACACTACAAGCACATATATATGCTCTCTATACATATATACACTATATATATCTATATATACTATACACACACAGTATATAGATATATATGAAGTCGAATATCTTCAGAAAAGATAGTTGTGATGAATATAACTAAAGTAACTAAAATCTTGTTTTGCCAAAAATAAAGAAGAAGATGGTACAGAGCATCAGGAAATAGTTACTAGGTTTGAAAGCAAGTTGATGTATTTATTCTAAATTTACAGAATAACTTTCTCTTGGAAATGTCAAGAAGTAAACTGTACTTAAGCAAAAGACACCAAGCTATCTGTCAGTGGAGCTGTTCAAGCAAAATTTCTTTGCTTGAACCAAAAACAACCAACAAAAAAGCAGGTTGAGGTGATTCAGAGGAGATCCCAACCTCTGAAATCTGGTGAACCAAATGAACTTTAATTTCCCTTTCAACATCAAAATACTATGCTTCTTTGAAGTGCATATTAAAATAACTATACAAGTCAATAAATGCCAGTCACTGAATAACTCACAAATACTAAGGGAGAGTAGATGTTGGAGAAACAAATAACCTATTCTACATTGGGAAAAGGCCTCAAAAAAGTAATGGGATTTGAATTGGGCCTTTGGGGAGGAAAAGAAAAGAACATGTTGAAAACATTCCAGCAAAGGAGACATATTTGATCTAAGATAAGAAAAATCCAAATATGCATGTTCAGAAAAATCATAATGGTAAAACATTGCATTTATATAGTTTATACTGGTTTTCAAAATGTATAACAGAGGGGCACCTGGGTGGCTAGTCAGTTAAGTGTCTGCCTTCAGCTCAGGTCATGATGTCAGGTCCTGGGCTGGAGCCCTGTGTGGGCTCCCTGCTCAAGGAAGAGCTTGCTTCTCCCTCTCCCTCTGCCCCTTTCCCCTGTTTGTGTGCACTCACTCTCTCTTTCTCTCAATAGATAAATAAAACCTTTTTTTTTAATTTAAATTTAAATGTAATTTATTTTTTTTCCATTTTATTTATTTTTTCAGCGTAACAGTATTCATTCTTTTTGCACAACACCCAGTGCTCCATGCAAAATGTGCCCTCCCCATTACCCACCACCTGTTCCCCCAACCTCCCACCCCTGACCCTTCAAAACCCTCAGGTTGCCCCAACCTCCCACCCCTGACCCTTCAAAACCCTCAGGTTGTTTTTCAGAGTTTTTAAAAATGTATAATAGATGGCCAACAGACACATGAAAAAGTGCTCCACATCACTCGGCATCAGGGAAATACAAATCAAAACCACAATGAGATATCACCTCACACCAGTCAGAATGGCTAAAATTGACAAGTCAGGAAATGACAGATGCTGGCGAGGTTGCGGAGAAAGGGGAACCCTCCTACACTGTTGGTGGGAATGCAAGCTGGTGCGACCACTCTGGAAAACAGCATGGAGGTTCCTCAAAATGTTGAAAATAGAACTACCCTATGACCCAGCAATTGCACTACTGGGTATTTACCCTAAAGATACAAACGTAGTGATCCGAAGGGGCACGTGCACCCGAATGTTTATAGCAGCAATGTCTACAATAGCCAAACTATGGAAAGAACCTAGATGTCCATCAACAGATGAATGGATAAAGAAGAGGTGGTATATATACACAATGGAATACTATGCAGCCATCGAAAGAAATGAAATCTTGCCATTTGCAACGATGTGGATGGAACTAGAGGGTATCATGCTTAGTGAAATAAGTCAATCAGAGAAAGACAACTATCATATGATCTCCCTGATATGAGGACGTGGAGATGCAACATGGGGGGTTAGGGGGATAGGAGAAGAATAAATGAAACAAGATGGGATTAGGAGGGGGACAAACCATAAGTGACTCTTAATCTCACAAAACAAACTGGGGGTTGCTGGGAGGATATGGGGTTGGGAGAAGGGGGGTTATGGACATTGGGGAAGGTATGTGTTATGGTGAGTGCTGTGAAGTGTGTGAACCTGGCGATTCACAGACCTGTACCCCTGGGGATAAAAATACATTATATGTTTATAAAAAAATAAGAAATAATTAAAAACTTTAAAAACAAAAAACAAAAAAATGTATAATAGTATCAAATTTGACTCTCACAATGTCACCGTAAGATAACATTATCCCTATTATACCTATTATCTGAAGTTCAGGCTGGTCCCAGTATGAGTACAAGTAGATCCTGAATTTTCTAACTTGCTGTCAAGTATTCATCCTGCTCTATCTTAAATAACATCCCAAGGTGCAGGGAATAAGGTGTTTTTGGTTTTTGTTTTAATAGATGTATTTATGAGTCATACCATTTGGAAATTATAATGAAGATCTGAATTTTGAACACCAAGTAATATGTATTTATTATCCCACAACTGAGTATGTGTTTGTATGGGAAATACTACTTTGAAGATACTCTTTGAATTCAGTTATTTCAAAGATGAATAAATTACATGCCATTACAATGTACATACACAGTTTTTATAAAATTTTCCTGTATAAGTTAAACTAATACATAAAGTAATACTCATTTATTTTTAATATACTATGCTTTCTTCTGATCTGTGGTGGGAGAGGGTTCTGACAAGCCTTCCATTCACTATTCCAGCTCCCTGGAACACTCCTCTCCTTATTCTTCTTGCCTGAATGATTATTATTCATCAAATTTAAATGTATCTTCTCCAGGGAACTCTCTTTGTGAACCCTCTCCCTACATCTGGCAAGTTTCCCTTATGTATGTTTTTTTTTTTATGTATGTTTTATGTATGTATGTTTTTATTTATTTTTTTTTAAAGATTTTATTTATTTATTTGACAGGGAGAAATCACAAGTAGCAGAGAGGCAGGCAGAGAGAAAGAGAGGGAAGCAGGCTCCCTGCTGAGCAGAGAGCCTGATGTGGGACTTGATCCCAGGACCCTGAGATCATGACCTGAGCTGAAGGCAGCGGCTTAACCCACTGAGCTACTCAGGTGCTCCCCTTTTGTATGTTTTTATAGCACCTTCTATGTCAGGTTCCTAACACATATCACAGTCGTAATTAAATATTTTGGAAGGTTATGATTTATTTTATGTGCAATGCCCTGACAGACTGGGCCTTCTGAGAGAGTGGGAACCTCTCTCTGTATCCTCAGCAAGGAACACAGAAACTAGCACTTATAAACATTCAAGAAATATCTTTTAAGTAAATGGACCATGATGAATACTAAAATTGAATGTACCATTAAAAACTCAATGTGTTAATCATCCTTTGGTTAGTATTTACCAAGGAAGAATTTCATTAAGGATAGTTTCTATTGTTTTGTTTTTTTCCCTCAGAAGCTCTTTATGGTGACATTCAGTAAAATTCTCTTAAAAAAAAAAACTAATAAAAATAAGTAAGTCCCTCTCAGAACACTTTTTGTAAGTTGACCCTGAAAACTGAGTATCTTGAAGAACCAAGTACTACAGAGCTGGAATTAATAGAACAATCACAGGTTGTAGTTAGTGAAATATTTTTAGATGACTATAAGGAAAAGAAACTGAGAGCACACTCCTGAGAAGGAATAGGTATTTAATAAAATGAATATAGTTCACACATTCCATGGGCCTTTCTGTGCCTGGAAATCCAGGCATTGGTTAAAATAAAAGTGGAAATGATTTCATTTACTAGCATTACTTTAGCCCCTACTTCTCCAAAGGGTTTGGGCATAAGCTACCTCTCCATAGGAAGCTCAGTGAAATTATCTTCAAATAAAATCACAACACTTTATGAGTTTACATGTAATCAATTAAAATAAACACATATGAACAATTATATATCCAACAATCTTTATGCAAAATACCACTTTGAAAATATTTCAGTGATGAATGCTTTGGTTTTCTTATATGTCTATGTATGAAATTCCATTAGACAAATTTATCAAAAATCACCCACAAATAATGATGTAGGGTGCCACCTGTGCTCACAGATTTAGTCAGGCTACCTGGAAGGATCATCTATCATAATCCAAGAATTTTACTTAAGGCATATGGTTTAGAGACTTCCAGTAGGCTTACTACATATTAAAGTAGAAAATGTAAGCAAAAACAAAATAAAACAAAAATCCCAAAACAAAACAACCAAAAAACCCCATGATATTTCCAAACATCTGAGTGGTTTTAGATGCTGTTTAGATCAATAATAATCTCATCAGAGGTGATAGGTCACATCCAAAGATATTGAGTTACAAGTTTGAAATGTTAATATGTTTCATAATATTTAAAGCATGTGTAAGAACAACAGCTTTTAAAAGTTCCAGTGAGACACATCTCATCCACAAGTACATTTATAGGCTTAAAAGCACCATTTGAATGACATTTTAAATTAGTTTCATGCATTCTATCTAGAACTATCATTTTCTCTAAATACACAGATGTCCACAGAGATATATAACTAGGTCATAATATAATTTCCACACTTATTACTAATTAATTATGTGCAAATGGAAAGAGCATCAGTGGCAAAAATCTGGCAATTCAATAATACTCGAACCACAGAGGGTTACATCAGCAACTGTTGAGTTTGTCAGTTCTCAAATTATAAAGGATTATGTCACAGACAGTATCCATATTACTGCATCATATCTATTAGAACTTGAAAGCCATCCTTGGTATTTAAATTGTGATTTATTAATGCGACAGTCATTGGTCATCATTAACCCTATAGGAAGTCAACAGTGTCAGTCAATTAATCCCTGTTAGAGGACTAACCATGGAAAAACCTTGGCTGTCTCCATCACTAACATAATAAGTTTTTATGACCACATTTACTTACAGTAAAATACATTTTACTAATATGTAACCAGAATATTATTGAAATATAATGGTTCCATATGAGCTATGGATGGCAGACTAATTCATTAAGACATCAAAGTTATTATACTGGCACAGCTTTTTATGTGTTATATGATTATTGTGATGTAGCAATTTAACTTGATTACTAAATCAGTAACAGTATAGGAAAATGGTGACATTTTTCTAATAAAACCTCTCTGCTACCCACAGATACTGATAAACAGCGTGCAATCAAATTTATTCTGTAATGTCATAATTAAGCTTGTGTTGAGAAGACAGTATGAAACAAAAGTACTTATGAGCTCAATACCGCACTCTTTATAATGAAACCAAAAATTAATTTTTTCAGTTCAGGCACTTGTTATCTTGGTAATACCCATCCTAAGTCATTACAATAGTTATCTAAAAATAATTGTTAACTATTATAAATGTAGGCTTTAATATTCATCAAAACAAAGGACTGCTCACGAAGTACACCTCACGTCACCTATGAATAATTGCTACCATGCTGTGAAGCAATTGAAAATAATTTATTTATTTTCATGAGAGGGAACTGTAAGTATATTTATTAATATATTTCCAATAGAATTTAAACGAAATTGCACAATGCGCAAGAATCTCATATTTACCCAGTTCATCCAGTGAAATAACTAACAGCAACTCCATGTATGAACATTATTTTTTAAAAAATATCAAAACCTAAAATAAGTTCTGTGATTTTTTTCAAAAAGCCAAAATAAATTACATTTTTTAGGAAAGACAAATAAATATGTTCTAGCATTTGAAAAATAAATACCAAACATATTATGTTGCTCCTAGCTGTTATATGTACAATGTGATTTCAATGCACTGTGGAACCTGAACAGGTGATTGCCTATTGTAGTTCCTAAACTATAATAGCTCTGTGTTACCTGTAAGTGCCAGAAGTTTTGAAGTTAAGATTTGCCAAAGAAAGTGCAATGCAACATAATTAACTGCAATGTTCTATGAATAGCACAATAAAATATGATAAATCTAAGATTTATAGTCAAGGGACTTAATATAAAATTTAAGAGTATTTCCAATTAATTTGTGTTTAAAAAGTAAAGATAATACAACAAAATAAGCTAAATTGAAATAAAAGGAATATCAACTTTTATAAATAATAAAAAAAAGAAAGTTTGAAGTTTGAAAAGGAGGTATTCAAAAAAATTTTTAAATTTTCTTTGTCCATGTTATAGTCTGTACTATCAGGATATGGAAATATTAACTCCTTTAAGTTAATGCACATAACCATGATATGGTTTTAGATCTACATTCTTGAAGTATGTTTGAAGCAGCTGAAAAGGTGAGGGATAGTGTAGAAAGTAGTGAGGGGACAGATGGAATCAGTCCAGGTTTCCCTGGATTTTCCTGGACTCTGGCCTAAAGTTATAATTAGATGAGTTAAACCTTATAATCAGTACTGAATCTCTCATTTACTTAAAGAAATAAAAAATACCTTTAAAAACTTATTCAATATTTTACTTATCAAAAGCATTTAAATTATTCCTGTCACCATTTCTATACCTAGAAATGGGTGTTGACATGTAGCATTATTGACATAATCATTAATTCAAAAAATAGTTAAGACCTTAGGTGCAGCACAGTAGAACAAGACATGACGAATCAAATGTACTTTAGGTTCAAATTTTCACTCTATCAAAATGCAGAATGACCTTGAGAGTTCAATAATGTGTAATATGTTTTCATTAGCATGTCAGTTTTGTTCAGTGCTTGATGTATAGAACATAGTTTTGTGTCTGACATAGTAATTATCACTACAAACTTTCTGGTACACATTAACATAAGATTATGCATCTGCTTCTACCTCTATTATGTTTAATAGCCAGCAAAAATGATACAAGTCTTTGGTAAAATAGCATTTGTAATTTAGTGCTGTTCAATCTTTGGTCCCTTAACAGGCTCCAGAGAATCCTTAACCTTTTGAATATTCTATGTAAATTTTCTGAAATTTTATTAATTCAACATTTACTTATTGAGATACTGGAATATACATGTCAAACTTCTTTCATTATGTTGCTTTATCTCTTTGTGTTTCTGTTATGGCAACTTGAAAATGAGATTGATAATAAATTAAATGACTTAATATATGTAAACTGTTAAAAAATGACTAGCACATAGTAAGTGTCTAATAAATCTTAGCATCAGCATCATCAGCCAGTAAGTGATTTACTGGTGTAAGAAAATGTAATACTTGGCATATTAGGTAGATAATATCTATTAGATTCCCCCCAAAGCTGGTGATTCAACAAAGATTAGGAAATACTCTTTTATGAGTGATATGAGTGGGAATTGTAAAATAAAAATCTCCAAGATCTCCAAAAACCTTTCTTCCATAGAAGCATTGAAGGAAATGGCAAAAATCATCAAAATCAACTTCTCAGAACTCTAGAAATTAAATTTAGACATGCAACATTCCAGGGAGCATTTAAGAAAAGTGGCTTAATCTTGTTTAAAACAGTGAGCTTTGTGGCACTTCACCTTGTCCTATTTTTATCCCTCTCTTTCTAGCTCCACAGAATCATGAACTAGTCTATCTGCCAATGATGAACACAAAACAGGTATGTTACCTTCTAAGCATCATTCTCAGAAAACTGTCATTTTTTACTTTTCTGGAAATTCCCTAGAAAACCTAAATCATAAGACCTGCCTTTATTTGACCTGACTCAGAACCTTCTCAGTGAAATCAGCCTTTTCCTCGGAGGCAATTGTCAAAGACAATCAGCAGCAATTGTTTAACATCACACACACCAAAGCTGTCCTTAGAATTAAGGCCAAAAAAAAGGTGACCAAAAACTTAAAAGAGAAAGCTGGGAGTAAGATATCCATAGGGGGATTTGAAAAGGTCTGACATATTCCTGGGAACTTAAACACCACATTTATTCATATAGCTCTGCACATTCCCAGGAAAGAACTGAGAAGATTCTGTGTTCTCACCTCTGGCTGACCTTAGGGCTCTATTCAAGCAGAAAATGAAGATTAAAACAGAGTTGTAAACTCCTGCCTGAATGTTGAAGGCATGCCCAACACACACATGGAGCATGGAGGCCCTTGACAAAAGCTAGGAGACTATATTGGTTTCAATCACTTAAGTAAATCTCTCTAATAATCAGCTGACTACTAAGTTAATAAAACAGTGGGACACCTGGGTGGCTCAGTCAATTAAGCATCTCAGCCTTTGGCTCAGGTCATGATCGTAGGGTCCTGGGATCAAGTCCCGTATTGGGGTCTTTGTTCAGCAGGTAGACTGCTTCTCCCTCTGTCTGCTGCTCACCCTGTTTATAGCTCTTTCTCCCTCTCTTTCTCTGACAAATAAATAAATAAAATATTTTTTTAATAAGCTAATCAGATTCTTCAATGGCCATTCCTTATAATGAATACAGACTTCACAGAATTTTTTTCAATAAAGTCACTGAATAAACAAAAGTTACAATGGTCCCTGAGTAAAAGGGTGGATCTGATCTCCAGAGCTGCTACATCATTTAAAATGTCCAGATTAAAACACACACACACACACACACACACACACACACACACACACACAAATAGACACACTTGAAGACAAGTCAATCATGATTACCCAGTCCTTGGAACAGAAATTTTAAAAAATGGAAAAAAAAAATCAACAGGGCATCAGAGACCTACAAAATAACATCAAGTATACCAAAATACACATACTGGGAGTCTCAGAGGAAAGAAAAGAGAGAAAGGGCCATAAGTTGTATCTGAAGAAATACTGGTTAAAAACTTCCAAATTTGTTGAAAAACAATCTACAAATCCAAGAATCTGAATAACTAAAAAAAAACAACAACAAAATCCATATCTAGGCACATCCTAATCATACTAATAAAAGCAAAAGACAAATACATCTTGGACGCTGCAAGAGAGAAACACCTCATTACATAAAAGAGATCATCAAAAAATTAACAGCTGATTTCTAATCAGAAACAAAGTAGGTCAGAGGGTAGTGGGATACAATATTGAAAATGTTAAAAGAAAAAGATTGTCAACCAAAATAATATATGCAACAAAACCATTATTCAAAAATAAAGGATGAATTAAAAGTTTTTAGATAAATAGAACCGAGTATTTTTCACTAGCAGACCTATCCTACAAAACATAATGAAGGAAATCCCTCAGGATGAAATAAAAAACCACTAGAGAGTTATCTAATTCACATAACAAATTAAAGAGCACCAGTGAATGTAACTACTGCATACATCTAAAAAAACAGGATTCATATATATTTATTTATTTTAAGCTTTTTAAATACATGATTAAAACGTAGCTGCATAAAACAATACTTACAAATATGGACTTAACAGGGGCGCCTGGGTGGCTCAGTAAATTAAGCGGCTGCCTTTGGCTCAGATCATGAGCGTGGGGCCGGGATCCAGCCCCACATGGGGTTCCTTGCTCAGGAGGGAACCTGCTTCTCCCTGTCCCTCTGCCTGCCTGCCTGCCACTCCCCCTGATTGTGCTCTCTCTCTCTTTCTCTCTCTCTCACACTCTCTATCTCGTCAAAAGAATAAGTAAAATTAAAAAAAAATATGGACTCAACATATAATGATAAGATGTAATTTGTGAAAATAATAATATAAAGGAGGATAGAAACAATGCAAGTATATATAAAAACACTCACCAAATAGCAATATAAAGGAACTTACTCAACCTCATAAAGGCATATATGAAAAACCCAGAATTAACATCATATTCAATGGTGAAAAACTGAAACTTTCCCCCTAAGATAAGGAACAAAGCAAAGATACACATTCTTTAACTTACATCCAGCCTTGCGCTGGAGGTTCTAAACAGGGGTGATCAGGCAAGAAGAATATATAAAAGGCATCAGATTGGAAAAGAAAAAGTATCTCTATTAACAGATGCCATAATCTTATGAATTTAAAATAGCCATAAATCCATCAAAAAATTATAAGAGCTAATAAACTAGTTCAGCAAGGTTACAGGTACAGGATAAGTATTTTTTTAAAATATCAGTTGTATTTCTAATATACTAACAATGAAGAATTAAAAACCAGATTAAGAAAACCATTTTACTTGTAATTTCATTAAACAGAGTAAAATAATTAGGAATAAGTTTGACAAGAGAAGTGTATTATATACTAAAAGCTATAAAATATTACTGAAAAAATTTAAAGAAAACCTTAAAGAAAGATATTCTGTATTCATGGATTAGAAAACTATTAAGCAAATATTAATACTCTTCAAATAGATTTATAGATTCAACACAATCTTTATCAAAATGTCAACTGCTGTTTGGCAGGAACTGGCAAACTAATTCTAATACTAATAAGGAAATACAAGGGAGATAAGCTAGCCAAAACAAACTTGAAGAAAAACAAAGTTCAAGGATTCACATTTTCTAATTTCTGTACTTATTATGAACATATGTAATCAAGATATTATAGTTACTGCCATAGGAATGCATGTAAATACCAATAGAATAAAATTCAGAGTCCAGAAGTAAGTCCTTATTTTTGGTCAATAGATTTTTAATAAGAGTGCCAAGACAATGGGGACGATAGTGTTTTCAACAAGTATTCCTGGGGCAGCTGGACATCCACATACAAAAGAATGAGGTGGGGAAATTTACTTCACACACAAAAAATTAACTCAAAATAGATTAAATATCTAAATGTAAGAGGTAAAACCATAAAACTTTTAGAAGAAAGCATGGACATAAACCTCTGTGATTTTAGAATAAGCAATGTACCCAAAGTATGTATAACAAAAAGAAAAAAACACAAATTATATTTGGTTAATTAAAACTATTTGTGTTTCAAGGGATACTATCATGAAAAAAATGAGAAAATGATCATAGATTAGAAAAATATGTCTGATAAGGGACTGGCATTGAGATTATATGAAAAACAGTTATAATTCAACAATAAAAAGACAAGTCCGTCAATTTAAAAATTGACAAAGGATTTGAATAGACATTTTTCCAAAGTAATCAGACAAATGACTAATAAGCATCTGGAAAGATCACAATATAATTAGTGTTTAGGGAAATGTAAGTCAAAATCACAAAGAGATGCCATTTCACACCCACTAGGGTGACTATAATAAAAAAGACAAGGATGTGGTCAAAGATGTAGAGAAATAAAACCTACTTATATCACTGGTGGGAATGTACATGGTGCAGCCACTTTGGAAAACTCTTTGGCAATTACTCAAAAAATTAAAAGTTTAGTTAGAAATGATACTCCTACCTATGTACCTAAAAGAAGTGAAAAATTCAGTCCACACAAATGTACACATTTGTTTATATAAGATCATTCATCATTGCCAAAGACTAGAAACAGCCCATATTATCCACCAGTTGATAAAATAAACAAAATGGGATACAGCCCTACAATGAAATAGTTACCTATAAATAGGAATACAATATTGATAATGTGGCAATGTGGATGCACACTGGCAACATGAAGCCAAGTGAAAGAAGCCAAATAGAAAGGCTATGTACTATATTATTCTACTTTCTGAAATGTTCAAAGTGGACAAATCCATAGAGTTAGAAAGTTAGTCATTATTCTCCAGGGGCTAAGGAGAGGGTACAATGGGGAGTGACTGTCAGTGACTGTTAGGTTCTCTTGGGAGTGTTAGAAATGTCCTGAAATTAGATCGTGATGACAGTGGCAGAACTTTGTGAATATACTAAAAACCACTGAATTTAAAGGGGTGAAATTTGTGGTATGTGGATTATATACCAATGGGAAAAAAATACAGCCATAAAAGTGTGTGTGTGTGTGTGTATAGCTTTAATAAGTTACAACAAGTATAGCATGCTTAGTAAGTGCATGAATGGTATATGTGTTTAGAATATCACTGAGCAAAAATACACATTTGTTTTATCGTCAAGCAGCTTATTGTCTAATGTAAAAATAGAATTTGATAAATATACTAAAAATGTATCAATATAAATTTTTAAGTGTTAGGAAGTAAACTTCTATAGGAGCTGAAAGGGGTGTGGTGCCTTCAAGAAGCTTAAGAAACATGGTCTGGATCTCAGAGAATGAGACAAGTGAAGTAAGATCTGTCTGGAGAATGCAGGCAGGCTCCAAAAGGCTTTGTTAAGATTTTTGTAATTATATGATAAAGAGAAATCCATCCTGGAATTTTGAGACAAGAGGTAGAGACATATAACTGTATCTTTCTTTTGAATATAATGACAATGTAAGAAATAGCTGAGAGAAAAGCAACAGGGAAAGAAGGGAAAACCAGTAGGAAAACATCAGTAGTCTAGAAGAGAGAGGACACTTAGGCTGGGCAGTGACCCTGCTATTGGAGAAGGGCAAATAAATACAAGAACATGGTGTTTAGGTAATAGTACAGGTTCCTGAAAGTGTTTCTCAATTTCACAATGTGTATATAGGTCCCCCTTTATGGAGGAGAATCATGAGTTCATTTGGGGGGTATGTTGAGTGCTATAGGGACTCAAGTGGCACATAGTAAATGCTCAAAACTGTTCATTAAAGTTAGTGTTGAACTAATGTCAAATAGTCAACTGGATGGGGCAGCCTCCATCTTGGCCTTGATAAAATAATTTTGACTGCAAAAATCTATTTCTGGTACTTGATAATAGTAACAAATACATTGAGAGAATAGAAATCCTAATACAGACAATTGTATTGGAAATATCAAAACTCTCTACAACCTGTTGAGAATAGCTACAAAGACAAAAAAAGCTAGAGTGCTACTGTAATATTAATAGAATATTGGTTTCCACATCCTACTCACCAACTATACAAGTAGAACTATGAGAAGTGTCTCTCCTGCTCTCATTCAGCACTTATTGACCTTGTCTATGTCTCATTATAATGATTATCATAATAAAATAGTCTTCATATATAGTTGCTTAGTACTAATTGCAGAAAACATTTAGTATTTCTATCTAGCAATTTTCAAAGGTCACCTATTAATATAACTTTATTTTCAAAGAAGAAGTTTGCTTTTACTGTTTTATGCAAAATGCAGGCAGTATGCAGCTTTTATTCCATGAATGGTATTTATGTTCAAGAAGCACTGAGTTTTGTGTCATTATTCTAACACTCCAACGTACTCCATACTACCTCATTTGAGTGGGTTATATCTACCTCAGCTTTTGCTTTCCATAATAAAAAGCAATGTCTGTCTTTCTTTTACTTATTTAGATACATTAGCAAGGTGGAAGAAAAAGTAAATGATCTTACAAAAGACAGCCATCTACAGTTTTGGTGTACATGTTTCCAAACAGTGTAATAAGCATATTATAAATCCTTGAGTGTAGCATGTACTACTTGGTATGCAAAAATACATACATTTCCATCTTCTATAGTTATTTCTTGAAGCCTAAATTGAAATGACTGCCTATAAAATTGCATAATGTTTCATGTTGTTAATGCATTACTGTTTAACATTTAATAAATTTTTCATGTGTTGCTATTACACACCAAGCTCTAATAAGCATATGGGTGCATAAATCTTAGTACAATTGTCTCATTATTTCATTAAGATAAGTTCCTGGAAGACTAGTTGACAATTCAAAACATACGTGCAATTTAAGTTTGTTGATGCATATTATAAAATTAGTTAAAAGAGTAGTGTTAAGTTTACCATCTCTCTAGCAATGTATTTAAGTATCCTTTTGACCACTTTCTTTCATAAGCAGATGCTGTGCTGAATGTTCTTAATTATTAACATTTTAAAATTAATTTTCTTGGTTCTCACAATAAAATCCTATTTACATCTCTTGTATCATTTCTCTTTCATAGGTGATAAAGAATGTCAAAAAAATTAGTACTGGTGGGCATGTTTGATTCTTGCAATTATTTCTCTTCTCCAGTAATTTCAAAGCTAAGAAGAAGGATAGGTACTGGTTGGTGAGCTGTTTCTCAACAAATTTGCTTATGAAACACCTGAGGCCAATATCTACTTAGACGTTAGCTTTTTGAAACATTGTCAACTTTTGAATCTATTATTGAATTATTTTTACCTCTTGGGTCAATTGATATTGACCAATGAAATAATTATTTCAAGATTTAAAAATTATTACTAAATAATTAATGTTTTCACTGTCATATATTTAATAATAGTCTCTTGCAGTAGCATCTTTAATATTCATTATATTCATTTTTTTATAAAAATCTTATTTATTTATTTGACAGACAGAGATCACAAGTAGGCAGAGAGGCAGGCAGAGAGAGAGAGGAGAAAGCAGGCTCCCTGCAGAGCAGAGAGCCCGATGTGGGGCTCGATCCCAGGACCCCGGGATCATGACCTGAGCTGAAAGCAGAGGCTTTAACCCACTGAGCCACCCAGGCAGCCCTAACATTCATTATATTCTACATTTATTTTCTCTTTTGATGTGTTCTTGCATATTGTATTTGTATCTTCAAATACCAAATATATAAGTTTTGCATTTTTACCAAATAGATTGTTTGCATTTTTTAACATATTTCATATTTTATATTTGTTTCTCTTTTTAAGTTATTTTTAGCAAAATGCACTGAATTATTATATTTTTATGAACATTCAATGCTCTATTATACCTTTGGTTTCATTCAGTTTGTTTTGTTCTTACCTTTTATTTGACTATAACAGTAAAATTTGATTGTTCTTTCACTCAAGAATACCTATAAGAATTGTTTTTATTTTCCAAGTGATTTGATTTTATTTTTGCTCTTTTGATTATTATTGTTATTTTCTCGTTTGTTATTGACTTGAGGTTCTAACTCAGACAATATTGGCTATACCTGCTTTTCTGTTGAAAAGATACCGATTTACTGAGTGAAGAAAGGAAAATATTTTTGTCAAACTCTGTTAGTTTATTAAATAACTAAGAATTCCTTCTTAACCATCACATCTGTCTTCTAAATTTTATAAAGTTATAATATACAGTGAAAGAAAAAGGAGACATCCTACAGAACACTGTGTGTGATACTGAGTTGGCATTATTTCAGTTGGTGTGAAATACTTGAAATTAAAATGTCAGTGGAAAAGTCCTTCTCGCATTTTTTTAAAAAACTCTCATTTCAGTAATAATAGCTTCACATCAGCTTGTAACGTAGGTGAAGTATAAATGAGACATGAACAATTCTCAAATTAATGTTGAGTAATAACACAATTTTATGCATACTACAGAAGTGTTTTAAAAGTCTGTTTCTATGTGCCAAGAAATCTCTATTCCTCAGAAGAGAGTTACTTCAAATTTTATGTTAATTTTAGCTTATCTATGTTTGTGTTTTTTTTAATATGAGGAAAGATAAAGTAAGTAAATATTTTCACTAAAGTTATTGTAATCCAACCTATCCACACAACAAACACGTTTAAGGGATAAATTGTCTATTTTTAATCTGCCAGTTTTCTAAATCATTATGAAAGCTTTAATTAAAGTTGCCAAAGCTATATTGCCACTTTTTGATCTTTTATTAAAGAAACATATTCTTTATATAATACTGTAATACAGGATTGTCTGGTGGCTTAGTCACTTAAGTGTCTGCCTTGGGCTCAGCTCATGATCTCAGGGTCCTGGGATAGAACCCAGTGTTGGGCTCCCTGCTCAGCAGGGAGTCTGCTTCTCCTTCTCCCACTGCTCCTTTCCCAGCTCGTGCTCTCTCTGTCAAATAAATAAATACATTTTCAATGTCAAAATAGATTCCTATTTGAAGTATAGAGATGAATTCTCTTGTTAAAGATAATTAAGAATTTAACTTTTCTGACATTGTGACGATCCACAACTTTGAAGAGGCACCAATAGAGAAGAACTATGGACAGCAAGACTAGGTCTGAGTGGTACAAAGGATGGACTCTAGCCGATAACTGTTGGCACACAATGCCATTGTCTGATTGTCACCTATTTGCAACAGTCTTATTGCGGACAATTCCAGCGCATTGTTGCCAATATCCACCTCAAACAATCAAGCACACACCTCCAGATACTTTAGTTTGCTTTCCTCAAAACAGTGGTTGGGAAAACAAACAAACAAACGAAAAACAGTAGTAGGCCACTTACTCATATATAGTTGCAAAAGAAAGTGTGGGTGAGTTAATGTTCCTCAGGATGACCCTCCCTTTATGGGGCACAGGAATTATGGATAAATACTGCAGCCTTCCCATAAACTTATGGGAAAATTCTGATGTGCATTCTACACATTTCCTTAGAAGGTTCCAGCAGGATTGAGCCCCAGTTGCCGTCAGCAGTAACGGGTTGATCAATGCACACTTTCCTGGTGATCCTCCTTTTCCAGTCTTATTCAATGCCCCAGTTCCAGTTCCTAAAGTCAATCAGCTCCTGCAAAGCTACTGACCACTAAGATTTTGTTTCACGTTCTGTTTCAGGTGGAATTCAAACTTAGATACTGTTTTTATTTCACTGAAACATTTTATTATCATTGCATTTCAACTAGTGATTTGAGAAAGATGAGAGTAAAAATACTTTTTTAAAATAGAAAAATATTTAAATTTGTAGACCTAATAATTGTAAGAGAAAAGATGATAAACAATTCCACTAAATTCAGAGCCAACTGCAAATGAGTGTTTTTGGTGAAATGCAATACTTCTGAATCCTATATCCCAAACAACAGGGCATATATATATAATGTTCAAATAGCTTAATGATGTCAATTTTATTGATCTTTTCCAAGAACCAACTCTGGGTTTCATTGATTTTCTTTATTTTTCTATTCTTCATTTTATTTATCTCTGCTCTAATCTTTATTATGTCCTTCCTTCTGCTAACTCTGGGTTTAGTTTGTTCTTTTTCTAATTCCTTAAGGTGTAAAGTTAGGTTGTTGATATGAAATCTTTCTTGTTTTTTAATGTAAGCAGTTACAGCTATAAATTTCCCTTTTGGCATGGTTTTTACTGTATCCTGTTAATGTCAGTATGTTATGTTGTTATTTTTATTTCTCTCATGATATTTTCTTCCTTTTTGATTTCCTCTTTGACCCATTGATTGCATAAGAGCACATTATTTAATTTCCAAACATTTGTGGATTTTCCAGTTTTCCTTTAGCTATTGATTTCTAGTTTCTCTACAATATGATTGGAAAAGATACTGTGTGTGATTTTAATCTAATATTATTTTTAAATTTTTAATAAATTTATTAGTATTTATTTTGTGGCATAACGTGTAGCCCAGCCTGTAGAATGCTCCATGTGCATTCAAGAAGAATGTGTATTCTGGTGTTGTTGTGTGTAGTATTTTATATAGGTTTGTTACGTTCAATTGATCTATAGTGTTAAGTCCTCTATTTCCTTATTGATCTTCTGTCTGGTTGTTCTATTATTTAAAGTCAGGTATTGAAATCTCCTACCGTTATTATAGATCTGCCCATTTTTTTCTTCAATTCGGTCAATATTCACTTTATATACTTAGAAACTCTGATGTTTGGCACATATATATATGCATATATAATTTATACATTTTTGATCAGTTGACACTTCTACCATTATATAAGATCTTTGTCTCCTGTAAGACATTATATAATGTCTACTTTGTCTCATATTAGTATAAACCACTCCTGCTCTATTTTGGTTACTATTCTCATGAAATACCTTTGCCCATCATTTCACTTTGAACCTATGTGTCTCCTTAGACCTAAAGAGAGTCTCTCAAAAACAAAATAATAATAATAATAGAAATAGAGGGAGTCTCTCATAGACAACTTATAGTTAGATCTAAACAACGGTCAACGTGCTTGCATTTGATGGTTTGCAGAGAAGGGTCAATTCTTTGAAGAGATACCTATAAAGTAATCCTAAACTTCAACCTCCACCTTTGCTCAAGGTTGGGAATTTGACCTCAAGTCATCAACAGTACTCTTTCTATCATTTTAGGTGTTCTTGCTATACAACTACTGTAGAGATCCATGCAGCTTGTAAAATACCTTGTTGCTTTTCAGTAGGTGCCCTTCTTCAAGTGTAATTTCCCAGGAAACTTTCTCAAGGAATATATTCTATCTATTCATGCTGTTTTTGGGATTTTACTTGTTTGGTTTTATTTGTTTGGTTTTTGAGTTCTAGCTCAGTTCTGAAATTCACTTGAGTTATAAAATGTCTTTATTGTCTACATTGAATTTTTATGAAATGGGAGCGTTTGCCAGATTTAGCATAATCTGAAAATACATTCTCTCCCCCTACAACTTAATGTTTTGAATATAAAATGCCTGTTGCTTAACATTATAAATCAAACTGCTGGATGTAACTCCCCAAGGTGTAGTTATAATCTCCTGGAGTTTGACGATTTACATATAGTTAGCACAGATTATATAATTATGTATAACTCAGTAAAATTATAAAAAAAAAACTCTAAAGATGTCACAGCAAATACAAGTCAGACCACATCATTCTATATTATAAACAAAAAAGTAAATAAATACATACATGAATACATACTTTAATTTAGCAAACACTGAATGCTTGCTCCTTCAAATAATATCAACACAAACTGTTGATAACACAAGGCAGACTTGTTCTTTCTGTACTGAGAGAGAGAACACTACCTCTTTAGAGCAATGGCAATATCCTAGAAGACAAAAAGTAAAGTAAGAGTTAATTAATATTAGAAGTTTGGTTTAAGGTAGATTTTTTTCATGCAAAGAATAGATTGGGGATTGGTAAGAATCACTTTTAAATAGTGCGGGATTGTGGGAAACAACAAAATGAGGATTTGGGGTGAGAGATTCAAAGAATCTTACAGGGCACAAATTTCTCTTAATGCTTTCCATTGAAGAACTGATGTCTTTTTTTGAAAGTTCCTACAATAAAAAAGCAAACCATCTGCTAAGCAAGAGACTCCTGGAAAAATACTGCTAGTGAGTATACTGGACTATCAAAGTCATGTGAATGTAGGCAGTAGGTATGGTTTCTGTTTTTAGTGTCCAGACTGAACGCAGGGTAGATGGTTTCAGTCCTCACAAGGAATGCTGTATGTCCATCAAATCTATTTTTCTCCTATGTACTGGAAGCACAGTAACCTATAAATTCTCAGCTTCACCTTTAGTTAGGCAGGGCTGAGTAACTGAGCTCTGGAAAAAGGAATTGGGCAAAAATATACACTGGCCTATAGAACATCCTGCAAAAATCTCCAGGCACTCTCTTGTCCCTCATTTGTTGGCTGGAGACTGAAGCCTATGGCAACATTTGGAGTTACAAGTGCAATCAGGCAGTGTTATGGACTGGAAGGAGACTGAGTTCGTTAATGACTTCAGGAAGCAGACCTGCTACCTCCGCTTCGTCCTCACTCCCAACACAATGCCCTAATACCTACCAACCACATATAGGATTCTGATATCAGAAAAAATAATACTTGTCTTAAGTCATTGAAATACTGGGATTTCTCTTATTTCACTTAACTTACCATGATCTTTTTATCTAGTTAAAATTCTTAAAGTGGCTTAAATTGCTCTCAGTGATATGAACTCTCCCCTCATTTTTTTAATATCCTCTTGGCTATTATTCCTAGTTATTCTGCTTTTTTTTTAAATGTTTATTACTTGTTTTTGTTTTTTATATCCGTAGCTTTATCTGAGTCCTTTGGCTGAAAAATCTTATCTCCCTTCTTCTGGGTATCTGCATGCCAATCATCTATAGATCACAGAGTAAACCTCATTCCCTCAGAAAATAATTTCTTGATTGGATCCTTCCCAAATGTAAGAGTTCAATTCCCTATCACATCTACCATCATCTGCATTTCTCTATAAGGGTTCTTTCATTAAAAGTAAGTAAATTTTAATTGTGTAATTTTTTATTTGGCAAACATATACCCAACAAAATGTGAATTCCTTGAGGACAGAAAGTAATTGTGTATTGATTATTATTATATACCTCATAGCCTGCTGAGTAGGGAACTTTGGAAGAAAGAAAAAAAGCAAAAGAAAAAAAGAAAGAAAGAAGGAAAGAGGGAGGGAGGGAGGGATAGAAAGAAAGAGAGGGAGAGAGAGAGAAAGAAATAAAGGGAGGGAAGGAGGGAGGGGAAAGGAAGAAAAAAAAGAAAAAGAAAGAAAGAGGAAGGAAGGAAGGAAGGGAGAGAAAAAGGAAGAAAGAAGGGGAGGGAAGAAAAGAGGGAGGGAGAGAAAGAGAGAAAGAGAGGAGGAAAGAAAGAAAGAAAGAAGAAAGCATTTAAGAGAGAGAGAAAGAGGGGCTCTCCTGGGTGGCTCGTGGGTCAAAGCCTCTGCCTTCAGCTCAGGTCATGATCTCAGGGTCTTGGGATGGAGCCCGGTATTGGGCTCTCTGCTCAACGGGGAGCCTGCTTCCCTCTCTCTCTCTGCCTGCCTCTCTGCCTATTTGTGATCTTTATCTCTGTCAAATAAATAAATAAAATCTTTAAAAAAAAATCTTAAAAAAAAAAGAGAGAGAAAGAAAGAGAGGAAGAAAACTAGAATGAAGCCACAGCTGTTAGCCAACAAGCCACCTATACTGCGACAATGAATATTCCACTCCTCCTCTTATTTCATTCTATGCCCATATCCTATTATTTAAGATCTACCAGCACATTCTATGAGGATAGAAAAATGCTCCCACTGACAAAGACTCTCTCCTTGACCAAACTGTAATCTGGCTGCTCGGAGCCTTAAGCTCCTTAAGCCTCAACCTCAGTCACCTAGGTCTTACTAGTTTACACAGCCCAGTTTTAGAAGTTTAGAGAGAGATCCCCACCCAAGATACCTGATCCCTCTAAGTACTTGATAAAATTTCTCATCTGCCACCACCACTGGTATCTAATCACTCTGTCCCACCTTCAGCAAGAATAACGTTAGGTGAGATGAGCAAGAATTTCTTCTACCCTTCCTTTGATGTCTCCTTTTAGTAATTTTTCATCCACTGCTCCTTCATCCTGCTCCTTGGCTATAAGTCCCACCTGTCCTTCCTGTATTCTGAATTGAGATCAGTACTATACTGAGTTCTCTTTTTTGTTCTTGTAATAGTTCTTTAATAGAATCTGTTCTTCTACTATCTTGTTCTGGTTTCCTTTAATACCATAAGATTTCAGGATCTCTTCTAAAATAAGCACACCTACACATATGGATATCACACACTACAGTTTGGTGTGGGAACCTTATTTTAAAGGAGTGCTGATATCCTTGGTGGCTATGTGTTTCATTTTGCCTAGAAGAGTACTATATTTTCTTTCACGGGTATTAATTGCACTCCTTCCACGCTAAATAGTGTCCTTTTTGGGACAAATTATATGGCTGTCCTACCGTTAAAAGAGGAACAGAGACATTTTACAAATTTTGAATTTATAAGAGCAAAAATCAATTTCAGTTGGGCAGCATTGAACTAGAAGTAGTTAGAAGCACTCTAATGCTGAGCTAGGGAAAAGATTTTACAGAAAAGACGTAGAAACAATACAAGGAAATTATTTGATTGGCTATAGCTTAAGTGGTTGCCGTATTTGAGAAAGCTTAGTTGGCTGTTATTGGTTGTTCTTCTTACCCATGAGGAATTAATAGGGATTGACTGTGGCTTGGGTTTTTATTTGCTTATGTGGGGGTACCGAGACATTAGAGCCACCTGTCTAAAGGTCTCCCTGTTTAATTACTTTAACACTACTCATGTCTGATCCAGCATGATATAGATATATTTTGAGAAAAAGATGGTCTTTCATGGATTCTCTGAAACAAACTATATATTCAGAACCTGCGATGAGTCATAAAATGGTAGTAAATGCATTATTAGCTGATGTAGTAAAGCCTTTGGGAAACATCATAAAAATCTTTAAGCCACATTGGTATTAGTCGGTTCCTTAAAACAATAATTGCATGAAGCATATACTTTAAGAAGTTGATGAAACTTCCCAAAGGACTAATTTACTCCTCAAGGGTGATTTACATACTGAGAGGATCTGGAACAATAATTATGATAACAATCAATCAAAGAGGGGACTGAGTACTTGTTTTAATGTTATTTCTTTGCTACAAACTCAGATATAACGTGAAACATACCACTGCCTCTAGTATAAATATCTCATTGTATTTCATAGAATTAAGAGATAATAATAATACAGAAGGGAGTGAGCATAACTGTATTTAGAAATTTTCAGAATGTCACAAAATTGGCAACTGGTATACAAGAGTCAATAATATAAAACTTAAGTAAAGTCATATATATATTTTTTAAGATGGCTTATTTTTAGTAATCTCTATACCCCACATGGGCCTCAAATTCACAACCCTGAGGTCAAGGGTCACATGCTCTACCAACAGAGCCAGCCAGGCACCCTAAGTAAAGTCATACTTATGAGGGTTTGTAAAAGTGACCTGAATTCCTAGGAATCTCAAGAAAATAATTATAGCTGAAAATATTTGAGGTAGAAATATTAGGTTTGGTTATTTTGTGACTTCTTTTTATTTGTTCATCTATTTACCTAATTAAAAACAAGGTTTTTTTGTGTTCAAAATATGCAAATAGTGTGGAAGATACAAAGAAGAGCACATCACTATCCCAGGTTCAAATTGGTGTCATTAAATATAGTAAAAAGAGAGGAGCAAAACAAAAAACAAACAAAAAGCCCTGAAATACCTGAAATGTTTGTAGGAAATATTGAGAAAGAAGACTTAGAAGAGATGAAATCTAGTTACAAGATCAGTATCCCAGTTCAGGTAAGTGTCAACAAGATTTTACATTAGGGTGGTAATATTAGAAACAGGTCAGAAAGGAATCACAGACACCACCTTGTTTTGTACTCTGAAGGAGCTGATAACCAACCATATGTAGACTGTAATGGATCCTTGGTAAAAGCTCCAGCAGCATTCTATCTAAACAAGTATCTAAGCTCTTTAACAATTTGGCATTGCAACCACTTCCATCAAGAGGCGATGTCTATTCTTACAGACTAACTCTGGGATTTAGCCACGTGACTTTCTCTGCCCACCAGGAGGGTAGCAAACCTGATAAAATGCAGACTTGAGAAGTGCTTTCTCATTTCCACATTCTCTCTTGAAACACAACCACCACCCCCAAGCCAATGCTAGTTCACAGGAGGATGAGAAATATCTAGACCAGAACTGAGTGGTACCAGTTGAGGTCAGCTTAAACAAGCTGGTTCCTAACTGAACTGTCACCTTCTTGCAGCCCCATGTATGAACCCATAGAAGAGTAATCAAACCTGGTAAAGAGCAGAGAACCATGCAGACAACTGGCTTCTGGAAAATAATAAAAGGATATTGTCTGCTCCTGAAATTTTATGGGTTGTTTTCAGCATTATTTTATCAGTAGATAACTGTTACATTGAAATGAGAGAAAAGAGTCAAAGATTAATGTAAGGTTTTGCATATTTGCTGTTTATAATTCTACTAAACACATTCATAAGTATTTTCTAAGATGTGTGGAGATTTACTCTTCCTTACCTCTACAATGTAAAATTCAAGAATGTATTAGCAAAGTTGGATTTCTGAGTATTTGAAGCCCGAATTTTGCTCTTTCAGTTTAACC
Source organism: Meles meles (assembly GCF_922984935.1). Lineage (NCBI taxonomy): Eukaryota > Metazoa > Chordata > Mammalia > Carnivora > Mustelidae > Meles > Meles meles. The sequence goes on along the minus strand of NC_060066.1, from coordinate 149,099,138 downwards.
ATTGTGATCTGTTATATAAACACCTTTTTTTTAATTTCTTTTTGGCAATAGCTTTTTGCTTGATGACTTATTGTCTACTTGTGGGGAAAAAATAGAATAGAAAAGGGAACATAAATTTGTTTCCATTTCTGAAAATAATGTATATTTATCAACTGAAATTTCATATAGCATGAATTACCTAGACAAATAGAATACTTCACCAATGCAAGCAATGTCAATTCAAATTAAAAAAATAAGCATTAATCTCTGCAGTGGCATTGTTCTCCTAGGCAATTATTTTTAAAGTCTTCAATGAAGTGGAGCATATTTTTATAGAATATGTTTTTAATTACCATATTACAAATAAATGGAATTATCAAAATACTGGTAGAAGAATGCATAGCTGTTCTTCTAAATAAATATAAAAGATTCTATATCTATAGAATATATATAATTATAAATAATTATAAATAATAAAGGATTATTTATAAAACAGAAGTATTTGGCAGCTTACTTTTTCTCTATTCTACCCATCAGTGGGATACTTTATAGTAAACAAAACAAAAAAATTTCTTCTCTAGAATGTCTGTTACTACATATAGCACACATATCTCTGTGACTTAATGATCGTCATAGTTTTCAGTTTGGTCAATAAATTGTTTTCTGCATAATTTTTTGAACTGAATTTGTAAAGCATTAAAATATCATTTTCTGGGTGTTGTAACAGTGAAGCATATACTAGATATTGGGAACATTAAGACCAAGTATAATATAGTAACCTTATAGTCTGCTTAGGTTGGTTCCTTGGTAGACTTCTAATCCTAAGGACTATCTTCTTTTATACTGTAAAACAGCTATACTCTTACTTTCTTAAATATTATTTCTAGACCTGAAACCTGCTAGGAAGCAATTAAGGAAATTTTAGAATAAAAAAAATTAATAATCATAAGTCCTTAAAATCCTCTTTACCTATAGTTAAAAAAAAAAGAATATTGGTACTTCAAATTATAATTATTTTTCCAAAGATGGGACAGTCAATTTTTATGTGCTAGTTCATGATAGCCTATATTATGATTATTTTTGCTTGTTTTTAATTCTTGGAACCTGAAAGTTAAAGAAATGAAAATGAGGGTTCTCTTCTATCTTAGCATTGTATCTTTGCACTTTTTTCCATTAAAAATTTTTTTAAAGCCTCTCTTAGTTATGTTTGTTTTGAATTTAGGCTTTCAGGTTTACCAAGGTTTCAAAACCATTGTCTTAAAAAGTAGTAGATAGTATTAATAGACTTTCTTCTGTTTGTGCTTGGGAAAAATTGTTAAGACTATGAATGGCTAAAAATATTAATAATCTACTATGTCAACAATGAAGACATAATCTTACCAGATAGTAGAAGAGACTTAGGAGTAAAATGCCTTTGAAAGTTTGAGGAAATGCTGTAATCCCTCACTCTTCCTTTAAGATATGGTATGGTTAGGGCCCTGATTCAAACAGGGATCAGTTAGTTTACTAGTGTAAACTGATAAAGTAATTTATGGAAGTATAGCTCTATTCTCCCCAGATTACTGGACTAAAGGTCATGAAGTAGGACTATAGCTATAACAATTACACTGTGAGTCTGAAAAATTTGTGCTTAGGTCTCTGAAACTTCAGAAGACCATCTCAAAAGATAAATTATAGATTGAGAAAAAGGCTGTTTGGATATTGTTATTATTAGAAATAATACTAAACAAAATGAAGGAAATTCATTTGATATACTGAGCAAGCAAACAGAAGACATAAAAGTCAAAATACCTTCCAGGCTAATTGACAGATTTGTTAATGTTCTCTCACCACATTCAACACATTCCAGCTCCTTGTAAAAAGCCAATTCTCTTCCTCAGTGTAATTTGTGGTTCATTAACTTTCAGTTGCTTAGAAGTAAAAAATTACTGGAGGGTCAGGTAGGTTTATACCAGTGTAAAAGAAACAATTATTAGGAAAAAGTAGTCTTTACGGATTTAAGTTTTTATTGTTGAGTAAACCTTTTTGAATTAACTTTCAGAGCAGCTTTAGAATGTACCACGTGTCTGTGGGAGGTGGAAGAAATAAAGAAATACATCAGTAAAATTGTTTTATGTGAAATCATAAGAAGAACTGGGTACTGTACCTGAATCACTGCTATATTTTATCTCATCAATGGCTTTATATGCTTTGCCTGTAAATGTACCTCAATCTCAAAATCCCAAGGCAGATAAAATAGTTATAATGAGATTACTAATTGTGTGAATTTCTTCTGTTATTAAATCAATACAAGCAAATTGTATTTTTGCTTTGAAGTTAATAGAATGGCATTCAATAGATATATATGATTACAGGCCTGATAAAGCACACCACTTGATTTTCACATGTATGGTTTAGTGTGTTAATGTTGACTGCTGATAGTTAAATGATAAATCAGAGTCAAATTACGGAAAAAGGGCAGCAGAAGTACTGAATTCCATGAAGTTATACCTGTGGGAGGTAGGATCAAATGCAGCCAAGCTAAGATTTAAAGGTCAAATCTGTGTTGCTTCAGTTGAGATCCAGCTGTGAAAAATGTAATGAATTAGTGGTGAACAAAGGATTAGGGTCTTTTCTTATTGTTGCATTTATCTCCTGGATTACCTTGATTGGCAGAAATACATAGAACCAAAGGTCTCTGAAGCTTTCTTTTTTCTCCTATTGACAAGCCTGTGATAAGGAAGTTTAAGACCTCTTCACTTCCAAGAGAACTGATAACGAGATCTTTGAGGAAACAAAATTACTGAAAGTATTTGATAAGCCAGATCTTTCCAATGGTATGTACCTATTTAGATTTAACCATTATTGAATCCTTTGAAGATGTCATTGGGCCACTGGTAAGTTTGACAGGAATACTACCAGTAAAGAACTCGCTGTGACAGTGGTGATGAATTACTACAGTCTATTTTTTTTGTTGTTAATTAGTAAGCTTGAACACATTTAGAACCATATATGAAAAAATAAAAGTATAAAGAAAACTTCATACAAAAATTAAAAACTAGTTTAAAATTTGCAAATGAGTGTGATAGAATTAGAAATATTGATTCAGAAAGCAAATTAATAATTTTCCCTCATTATTCAATAAAAGAATACAGTAAATAAATACACTTAAGAACTAATAGAATCAACTAATTGCTAGATGCTTGAAACAAGTCAGGAATGTTACTGCTTTGGGTTCCTTTAGTTAGAATTAATCTTGGTCAGATAGTTTTGATAAGTGTGTTAATACATTAAACAAATGGTTTAAAGAAATAAAGTTTTGTTTGTTTTCTTTTTTCTAAGATTCCTTTGGTATGCTAGGTAATTATGCATAGCTGTATTCTGCTCAGATAAGCAGAAGGCTGAATGAAAATCTTAAAAAAAAGTTACAATAAACATGCATAAAAACCGACTGCAATAATGTGGGTTTCTATGACTAGGATTAGCAGTTTTATGCAATTATTCATATGTATTACTACTATTAAAATTAAAGTTATAAATGGGGCAGTTTGTTTAGTAAGTTAGAGTGCCCAATTCGGAGGAATTAACCAAAAATATGCAAATCACTCTCTTAGAAATAACAAGAAAAAACTTCTTTCAGCCATAAAAAAGGGTTAAAAGCAAGTGACTAAATATGTAAGTTATCTCTTGTTTCTTAAACAGGGTGTTATAAAGTAATTGGATGTAACTGAAAACTGGAGTTTCAAACACTAATAACAATTCTTTTAAATGATTATTATGTGCTAAGCACTGAGTTGGGTTTATTTTCTAACAATACTAGTCTCACAACAGATCTAAAAGTCAGATGCTATTATTATTGCTATTTACAGATGGGATTGAGTGATTTATTGGAAAGCACACAATTAATACGTGTTAGAGCTCTATTTTGAAGTTCTTCAACTTCTTGACTCCATTACAAAACAGAACTGCCACTAGCGTTTGATTGGCCTTTTAAATATTCAAGACATTAAGAGTATAATTTTTTGTAGGGGTTCTCTATTTTAACTATAATTGTAATATCACCATTCTTCTTAGACAATTAGTGCTGAGAAGCACTATTATAGTAATATTTTGGTCACAATTCAACAATGACCTTGATTAATTATTATGGACATTCATTTCCTGTATTGCCACACATTTATTAATTCAGTACTGACTCATTAACCTCTTACTATAATTCCAAGGCAGTATGGCCATGGTTTGAATGATACGGTCACTCCAAAATTCAAAGAAACTCCCAAGGTGCTGGTGTAAGGAGGTTGGCCTTTGGACCCTGATTAAGTCAAGAGGGCAGAGCTCTGATGATTGGGAGTCAGTGCTCTTAGAAGACAGACCTGCAGAGTTCCATAGCTCTGCCTCCACATGAGGGCACCCAAGTTGACAGTCTGCAGCATGGAAGAAGGCATTCACCAGAACACAACCATGCCAGTGACTTGATCTTGGACTTCCCAGTCACTGGTACTATGAGAAATAAATTTCTTTGGTTTTATAAGCCACCCAGTGTGTGGCATGGTGTTACAGTAGTCTGAATGGACCAAAGCAAATACTTTTATTCCACTTCTAGGTACAATATATAATGGTTGAAACGACAAGTTTCATTACTCTCGAGCAGCTTACATTCTAGTTGTAGCAAATAGATCATAAACAAAGAAATAAAGAAACTTGCCTAGAAATCTGTGGGAAAAATGTTGATTTTGTACTAATAGGGACCTAGACACTAAGGGATTTCCTACTTGATACTCTGAACCCACGTCAACTCTGGTTTAGTTACTCATCTATGGAACAACAGAAACCACACAGGATAGGAGTTTGCACTTTGGAACTAGACTTCAGTATATAGTCCAGGCCCATCGGCACCTACTTGCTAGCTCTCTAGAAATAGGAAAATTCCATCATCTGTTTAAACCTCAGCTTCCTTATCTGTACAGCAGAAATACATATCATTTCACAGGGTTAATGATGGATATAATATTGATTGTGATAAGCCTGCAACATTCAAAGGAAATCATGAAAAAAAAAAAAAGGAAATCATGAAAACCCTCAGGATTTACTTCTTCATATTAAACTTTTCTACTGCTTCCAAACAATTTTCCTCTGATGTGTGGTTCCCAAGCTTCTTTAAATCACATTTCACATGCAACTATTACATGCTATGCTCTGTGCTATGCACTGGAGATAAAGCTGAAAAAAAGGAAATAATAAGGTTATTAGGAATTTTATAGTCTAGGAAGAAAGACATCAAATAAGCAATTTCAGTGTAACGTGGCAGTTAGTTACTTTTCTTTTAACAGAACTGTTTGTTCTCTCTCATTCTGTTCTAGTCTCCACAATATGAATCAGCTAGTGACTAGAACTAATTGAGTCCACTACCAAAGCATAATAAGCTAGATATCAGTAAGATAACTATACTATAGTTATGCTAAGATAATTATACTCTGCTATCTTACAGTTATCTTAAGATAACTATGTGATGGTTATATAGTTACATTAAATGAGAGAGAGGCAGGACCATATTTAGCTATACTCAGAATATTAAAGTATCTAATTAAACATTATTTTATTCAGAAAAATAAGTTTTTAAAAGCCTGTAACTATTAGCATAGGTGCTAAAGTCCATTTTTTTAACCAAAAGATTTATACCAGGAACATAGCTTTTTCACTTTTGAAGCATTTGGAAGACCTCAAAAGAAGATACTGCCCAATAATGGAAAGCTCCCTTGAGGTTCAATTGTTCATGAGAAGCAAAGGCTATTGAGGCTAAATGCTTTCTCACCTTTTTTATACATAGATATTTTAAAATAGCAAATAATAATAATAATAATAAAAGAATTCTTCAAAATCTGGGCTTATTGCTTAAACCCTTTCTCATCTCTTATATTGGGATTCACAGGATATGAAAGAGATGAGAATGCTTTCCTTAGATCCAATTTCCTCTATGTTTAATAAGTTTTTCAGATTTCATAGGCGGTTTACAGCACTGGAATCTCAAATCTATAGTAAACACAATGTCGAGCAATAGAAAAGAAGTTGCATTATGCTTTCATCATATTAATCAACATGCCTTACCTAGGTAATTATTTTGGTCTTACTGTTTCTAATCCTAATATGTATCATGGAAACTGACATATTAACTAACAATTATTTAATTTTATTGTTATGACAAAATAAATGCATTTTGTGAAACTAACAGTTTGCACTTATTTTCTTTAAGCATAAAGAGCCACTTTTTGATTTAAGACTATGAATGAAACAAAGTTACTAGGCAAGTATGTAATTTTGATCATTATATATAGCTAAGAATATGCTTCAAGGCTACATTAGAAAATAAAGTGCTCCCAATTTGTCCAATGTGACACTAAAAAAGTGTACAAAGCAATATAGACTACATATTTTGAATGTATTGATTAATTTTCTGTTGGCATACTGCATATACATGAACACTTCGACGTATGGGGGCTTAGTGTAATACTGTGTAACTTTTGGTTTCTGATATGGACTTTTCTTCCTTACTCAGACTGAACCCACCCTTTAAATAAAAATGGGTGGTACTCATTTTTATCTGATTTGAATTTCAAAGGTGCATTTTCATCTGAAATCTAAGTTGGTCAGATTCTATGTAAGGTAGGTACTAATTAAATACTTTTGGAAAGAAGAATGAACATTGGAGTTTCCACTAGGGAAGTTGAAGGGGATGACACCACCACCACCATGCACTTCCTTGAATCTGAAGATTGATTGTTCATTTTTTAACCCAAATTACCCCTGCTCTTAGAGGGTTAGCTAGAGTTTAGAAAGAAGTTTTGGTTTCTGGGTAATAAAATTTGGAGCAAGGAACTCTCCTGCTCTCTTCGATCTAAATTTCAAATAAGAGTCAGGATGCATTGACTTTGTAACCAGGATCTATAAAGAACTTCTCAAACTCAACACACACAAAACAGATAATCATATCAAAAAATGGGCAGAAGATATGAACAGACACTTCTCCAATGAAGACATACAAATGGCTATCAGACACATGAAAAAATGTTCATCATCACTAGCCATCAGGGAGATTCAAATTAAAACCACATTGAGATACCACCTGACACCAGTTAGAATGGCCAAAATTAGCAAGACAGGAAACAACGTGTGGTGGAGAGGATGTGGAGAAAGGGGAACCCTCTTACACTGTTGGTGGGAATGCAAGTTAGTGCAGCCGCTTTGGAGAACAGTGTGGAGATTCCTGAAGAAATTAAGAATAGAGCTTCCCTATGACCCTGCAATTGCACTGCTGGGTATTTACCCCAAAGATACAGATGTAGTGAAAAGAAGGGCCATCTGCACCCCAATGTTTATTGCAGCAATGGCTACGGTCGCCAAACTGTGGAAAGAACCAAGATGCCCTTCAACGGACGAATGGATAAGGAAGATGTGGTCCATATACACAATGGAGTATTATGCCTCCATCAGAAAGGATGAATACCCAACTTTTGTAGCAACATGGACGGGACTGGAAGAAATTATGCTGAGCGAAATAAGTCAAGCAGAGAGAGTCAATTATCATATGGTCTCACTTATTTGTGGAGCATAACAAATAACATGGAGGACATAGGGAGATGGAGAGGAGAGGGAGTTGAGGGAAACTGGAAGGGGAGATGAACCATGAGAGACTATGGACTCTGAAAAACAACCAGAGGGTTTTGAAGGGGCGGGGGGTGGGAGGTTGAGGAACCAGGTGATGGGTAATAGGGAGGGCACGTACTGCATGGAGCACTGGGTGTGATGCCAAATAAATGAACACTGTTATGCTGTAAATAAACAAATAAAAAAAATAAAATTAAAAAAAAAAAAAGGTCAGGATGCAAACTAAACCAGAATGAGGGCAGCAGGTTAAATTTGGGGCCAAAAAATTAACAAATTCAAAGCTGGTAAACCAAGATAAAAATAGGTAGGGACCAAGTAGGGATATGTTGGGAGCTAGGTATTCCTAAACTTTTAGATTATCTTCAAATGCATTTGAATACATTTATGTAGATCTCCTACAATGTTTTAGGCTGAGTAAGGGCAGGTAGAAATTGTGCTTTTTGTACTTCGTAGTATAATTGATATTCTTAGTTCCCGTTTTCTGTTAATTACACTATTGCTTTGATCTGCATTTTTACTCAAGTCATTTACTCATTTTAATAAAAATGTATGGTTTCCCATGTGCCAGAAACCCTTCCAGGCTAGAATTACTGTGGTAATACAACGTCACTGTCCTCTCAGTCAGGGCTGGTTTCAGTATGAAAGACAAATTAAGCAAGTTAGACACTTTAGGAGTGCTAAGAAGAACAAAGGAAAGCCAGTGAATGAGTTAGGGAGTGTCTCAGAGAGAAACACAGGTAGTCAGAAACAGCCTCTCTGAGGAGGGGACTATTCAGCCGAAATTGGAATGTAATTAGGGAGCCAGTCTTGTGAAGTTCTAGAAAATCAGTGTTCTAAGCAGAAGGAATAACAATTAATATATGTAATACGTGTTTCTCTCATCAAATAAGTCTTTTAAATATCTTTGTAACATTTCAGACACACCTCACTGAACCCATTCTACATAAATAGGCCAAATAAATCATACCAAAACACATACTGAATTATGTCACTTGAAGGCTCCAAACCTCTCGATGGCTCCTCATTGCCTAGACTCTAAGTATACAGAAACTGCTGACTAATGAAACTTTTAATTAAATCACATACTTGGATAATGAAGTAAATGTGTATAATAGAAATAAAAGAGTTTATATTTTAGTATGGAGGGGGGAAAAAAATTCCCAAAAAACTATTAGGTACAGAACTTGGAGTCAGATGATATAAAATACGTTGGTCTTGAGGGATATGCAGTATACAGTAAAATATGAAATAATTATTGCCTTGGTATCCTCTCATATTAGTCAGAAGGAAACAATAGGTTAACAGGTCATGTAAAACTCTCTAATTTTTCCTTTACTGTATGTGAGGATATTTCAAAATGATTGACTAAAGGGAATTTGGCTGAAATCCCTGCTGAGTATTTTTTTCAGGGAAGGCACTGAAATCGGAATGTTCTAAAACATATTTGTATTTATAGCTAAAGCACGCCATACACTGATGAAAGCTATATGTTCATGAACTCTAGCACACAGACAAAATATGGGAGATGGACTGCAAGCAATGCAGTGGCTTCATGTAGCCATTTATGATGCGTACAGTCCCTCCTTCCTCTTAGCAGCAGCCAGCCCCTCAGGGTGTTATTTGTCTTGGGGGTCTTTTTGGTCTTTTTTTCCTCCTCAATCTTTCCCCCCACTCCTCCACTCCCCAACCCCATGTACGTCTTGCTCTTATTCTGTCAAAAAAATGTGTTTTCAGATTTGGCTCAATTATCTATCTGTAGCTGCATTCTATTTGAAATTATGTGATCATCATATGAAGCTGGTCAGGAAGATTCACCAATGTTCTTTAACAAGGAAGTCAATTCTGAGTGGCCAGACTACTCTAGGAATTGCTAAGATATATCTAGTTTGTTATGTAGGGACCTGCACAATTTAATCAAAGTCTTCAGGGCACAATATCGTTTAATTCAAAAGTCCCCTTGACTTCACCCATTGGCAATCCAACAAAGACCGTGATTACCTTTTATTTATCCATACTTTTGGAATGAATTTAGATAGATATTTTACAATGGTATAAACAGTTATCATAAAGTGTTTTATTGTATCTTTTATGTGGACACTTAAGACTTGTAACTACCATTTTTCCCTACTCTATAAAGCTGTGCTTATTGTCTTCACTATTTTTTTAACTTTATTAAAATATTCTATAAAGCTTTAAAATTAAACTTTTTAAATTTTAATACAATTACATCCTTAATAAGAATTTTCCATAAAACTGACATTTAACACAAATGTGTTAGATCAAAATTTCTTTACTATTTTAGCAAGATATTCTTCTAATTCTCAGTGCAGCATCTTTCTTAATCATAATGGATTTCCTCCTTAGGGATTAATTTGTCCACCTAGAGAAATTTTACTACAGTCAACTGAAGAGCTACTTAAATTTAAATTTATTTTCATTTTTTTAAATTACATTTTAGTCACAATATATGAAGCTAATTATATGGGGGGTGTCCTGTGAAATTATTCGATTTAAAAATATTCTGGATAACAGCCTGTGGCCCTCTGCCTCAGATCATACTTGAGGCATGTATGAATGCACCAATAAAATACAGCCTATTGTGCCTTAATACTATATTCTCAGTTCATGTGGACAAGTCCTTTCCCAGAATTTGCCACAGACACTTTCGCATTTTATCTGTTGTCTATCACTAACTTAATCTCAGTTATGCTTCTGTTCTTTTTCTAGAAGAATCTTAACCAGGAGGTTTGTCTTTAAACTGGATGTTGTTTTAATCTTCCACAGAACTAGATTGCAACTCCTTCTGAGAATGAATGCTCCTGAATCTTACTCCTTTATTTGGTTTTCTCTAAATCTCAGGCTGAAATATTTATTATTCATCATCTGATGGAAACTTTTGCTATACTGGTTTCTCCTATTACAAATGATGATAGGTGGTTCATTTCCCCTCTCCTTTTCATTGGTGGTCAGATGTGTTTATAGCTAAATACTCTTAGGAAAAACAAAACAAAACAAAACAAAACAAAAACTAATATTGGAACCAAGAGCATTTTTTCTCAAAATATATTTTATCAGATTTCTTTATAAATTTAATTAATTACATTCTGTTTTAACCAAATCTGCTTCTTCATTTTAACCAGATAAACTTGGATGTTTGCACTACACTTGAGCACATCATATGCTTTATAAGAAGTTTTTGTCCAATACCTATTTACTTGACAGTATATCATTTTTCAAACACAAATCTGGTCTTGAGTGAGCTTAATGTACACTCAGAGATAAATAAGCATTATTTGACTGGCTTAGTCAGTAGCGCTTATGATTCTTGATACCGGGGTTATAAGTTCAAGCACCATGTTGAAGGTAGAGATTCCTTGAAAAAATAAATTTTAAAAAATTAGCATTATTTTTGCATTTAGGTAGTACATTTAGGTAGCTTAGGCTCTGGATTCAACTGACTGCCTATGTTTGGATTACTGACATTTCTTTCTAGATTTATCACCTAAGAAAACATTGTAAAGTTTATCTATAAAAAGGAGATAATTATAATATCATTTTAGGATATATCATGAATAATAGTCAAAGTAATAATGATAGTATTTGTTAATTTTCACTATCTATGAGGCAGTGTCTTAACCATCCTACTCAAAGTAAAATGAGAAATGAAGTAGGTTGTACACCTACTTATAGTTCAGAAGGCAGAGCTGGAATCTGAACCCTAAATTATGTACTTCCACAGACAATTGAAAAATTCTCTTATACATAACTAAATAACTTCTCTAAAAGGAACTGGTTTTGTTTTGGGTGGTAATGACAACACTGATGGTGCTAATGATGATAAAAGAATAAAAATGACTTGCTCAAGGGGCACCTGGGTGGGTGGCACCCTTGTAAGTATCCAACTCTCGGTTTCAGCTGAGGTCCTGATCTCAGAGTCGTGAGATAGATCCCTGTGCTGGGCTCCATGCTCAGCCAGAATCTGGTTGAGATTCTCTTTCCCGCTCCTTCTGCCCCTCCTGCTCTTGCTCAATCTCCCTCTCTCAAATATATACATTATATGTGTGTATATATATATGTGTATATATATATGTGTATATATGTGTATACACATATATATATGTGTATATATGTATATATATATGTATATATATTTTTTAATGATGTGCTCATCCCACTTCTAACTTATCTACTACGAGTAGGCATGTAGCAAAAGCAATTATTTTCATTTGATTTTTGAAAAATCATGTCCTTTCAGTTTCTGGAGCACTCACTACTCGTGTGAATATACACCACAAAACAGGTACTTTTTAATTTTCAAATCCAAACTTTAATTTGGTCCTTGATGTTAATTGTCACTACTTATTCTGCTAGCAATATTATGTTTTACAAGTATAATAAGAATATGAGGTCAATATAAATATATTTGTCTTTGTAAAATGATAATTTTTTTTAAAGATTTTATTTATTTATTTGACAGACAGAGATCACAAGCAGGCAGAGAGGCAGACAGAGAGAGAGGAGGAAGCAGGCTCCCCGCCAAGCAGAGAGCCCGATGCGGGGCTCGAACCCAGGATCCTGGGATCATGACCTGAGCCGAAGGCAGAGGCTTTAACCCACTGAGCCACTCAGGCGCCCCGTAAAATGGTAATTTTTATCTGCCACTTTATATTTTCTTATTGCATCAGGGAAATTGCAAATGGCTTGCTATATTAGAGACTTTTATGTGACTATCTTTAAAAAGGAACTTGTAAAGCTTTGTGAGAATTTAAAAAAATAAGAATTGGAGCAGTTTTTAAGCAATCCATATTTTTAGATTGTGAATTGAGTAAATTGGTTATACAGAAGGGAAAAAAATGTGTATCCACATTTAACAAAAACCAGAGAGGTTAGTTTCTATAGCATTTCTTTTTTTCATTCCATCCTCAGAAGGCAGAAGAAAAGGACAAGTGAACATTTCCTACAAAAGAACAGTCATTTGTTCTCTGAATTCAATGCTACCAAAGTATGAAACCCATTGCAATAGACTCTGCCAAAGACATTTAGAAAGTCTAAAACCTTCTTTTGCTATGAAAGATATTACTTCTGTAGCATCTTCAAAGAAGTAAAATTTTCATCCTTTTCTGCACTTGTAAACCCCACACTGGAAGATATATTCTGTGCAACAAAACCAGTAAGAAAATGAGAGTCTTTACTATTAAAGTGTAGGGAAAAAAATATAGCCAAGAATTGTATACAAAAGAGATATGTGTATATACTATGTTTAAGTTTAAGCTCAAAAGTATGTGAATGTGTTGATGTATTTTTAATATTTCCATTTTAAAATGCAAGCATTATTTTAATTTTTAGTTGATACCGAGGCACAAAATGACACAGAATTTTCATATATTTGTTTCAAAGTTTTCAAAAGTGTCAATACACTGTTCAAAGGTATAATGTTCATTAAACAGTACCTGTATGTAATTATTTTGCATTTCTGGTAGATTTAACATGTAAAGTGCTTAGAGTTATTTACAATTCTTCTAGACATGCCATTTTCTTTTAGCAATGCCTTGGGCTTTTAAATATTGTTTCCCATTAATAAAAGGAAGTAACATTTTAAATTGAGGAATGACTCTAAGCTTTAAATAAATTGCATATGATTTACAATTGCAAATCTGGCATTTAAATAGGCTTGTACTATTCAAAATATGTTCTCTCATTACATGGTTTAGGTTTGAAGTATAAACTATTGTTCATAATCTTCAACCTCCATTAAAATGTCTTTTTTCCATCCTAAATATTAAAACAGATCCTTAAGATATGATGTGAAGCATATGTAGTTAATTAGCTAAGCAATAGTGGAACATTGTTTAGTCAAAATGAAGGTGTATTTCATCTTGGAAATACTGAAATTATCTCTTAAGGCACTGCAGCCTGTATTTTCATTTGTTATTAAATATGCATTTCTCTCACATAGATTTTCTTTATAAAGGTGATTTTGCCAAATATCATTAATAAATGACATTTATGAACTGTTGCCTCCAACTGCCTTGGATTATTTCTGAGAACTCATCATTACTCTAATATATTGTTCACATTCCTTGTTCTTGAGATCTTAAAAATATTTATTTTTCAAATATTTCCATGTTGGTTAAAGAAAAAGATTATTGAAAGGCCTGTAGCACAAAAGATCATATGACTTAAAAGGTAGTCAGTGATTTATGACATTGTTACTGCCCATCATTAAGTAAATGAGGCTTGAAACTGACTAATGTTTCTCTTCATTTTGTTTGTTAGAAACATTTATAACTTCCTCCAGGGATTTTTTAGTGCTGTATTGTAGAGTAGTGGTTGGGGGTGGGAGGGATGGAAAAGTCCTCAACTATTATTTGGTTTTAATTAAATTTGAGAGGTACTACTTGAATTTAATATTACTTAGAATACTTGTGGCTTAGTAAACTTATTTTTCTTTTTTTTTGGACATCATATACACTGATAAAGGAAAAAAAAGCACTGATAACAAAATCCATCTTAAATGGATTTTTTCAATGTTTCTTCAAATAATCAAATTAATCATTTTCTAGTTTTCTATGCCTATATCAAATCATAGAAATTAGGTTCTCCCACTTTCTTTTTTAGAAACAGTTTAAGCTACCTGAAATAAAACACACAAAAGATATTATGGTTTGAGCTGTTATATAAAGTGGCACTAGAATAGACATTAAGAAAAGTTCTAGCACTTCAAAAAGAAAAGAAAATGTATGAAATACCTTTGATGTTTTTGCTGTGAAGTTAAGAGATCTCTTAATGCACACATCCCACTTCTGTTTTTATGATCAAGTATTACGCTCAAAAGAAGGACTTTATTTTTCCCTAAGGGTCCAAGTTGAACCCCAACTATAGCCGTCTTTGGATTTTGATGCTAAGTGCAGTGGTGATTTACTTTACGTTAATAAATAATTTACTCTTTGGAAAATTTATCAAGAATAAAATTTTAGTTTAAGGGTTTAGGATAAGTAGAGATAAGAAAGAACGATTTGAAACACACCACCAATGTTTTTCCCTCAGCTTCAGTCTTGGAAGAAGAGCTAAACTAGAACACAAATGATAATGCCAAGAATTTATTTAAAATTTAGCAAGTTCCTGAGAATTTTTTTTTTTTTTTTTTTGTTTATGCGTTTGGGGCTTTTTTTTTTTCCCCATTTTATTTATTTTTTCAGCGTAACAGTATTCATTCTATTTGCACAACACCCAGTGCTCCATGCAAAACGTGCCCTCCCCATTACCCACCACCTGTTCCCCCAACCTCCCACCCCTGACCCTTCAAAACCCTCAGGTTGCCCCAACCTCCCACCCCTGACCCTTCAAAACCCTCAGGTTGTTTTTCAGAGTCCATAGTCTCTTATGGTTCGCCTCCCCTCCCCAATGTCCATAGCCCGCTCCCCCTCTCCCAATCCCACCTCCCCCCAGCAACCCCCAGTTTGTTTTGTGAGATTAAGAGTCATTTATGGTTTGTCTCCCTCCCAATCCCATCTTGTTTCATTTATTCTTCTCCTATCCCCCTACCCCCCCATGTTGCTTCTCCATGTCCTCATATCAGGGAGATCATATGATAGTTGTCTTTCTCCGATTGACTTATTTCACTAAGCATGATACTCTCTAGTTCCATCCACGTCGTCGCAAATGGCAAGATTTCATTTCTTTTGATGGCTGCATAGTATTCCATTGTGTATATGTACCACATCTTCTTTATCCATTCATCTGTTGATGGACATCTAGGTTCTTTCCATAGATCAGTGGAACAGAATAGAGAGCCCAGAAATCGACCCTCAACTCTATGGTCAACTAATCTTCGACAAAGCAGGAAAGAATGTCCAATGGAAAAAAGACAGCCTCTTCAATAAATGGTGCTGGGAAAATTGGACAGCCACATGCAGAAAAATGAAATTGGACCACTTCCTTACACCACACACGAAAATAGACTCCAAATGGATGAAGGACCTCAATGTGAGAAAGGAATCCATCAAAATCCTTGAGGAGAATGCAGGCAGCAACCTCTTCGACCTCAGCCGTAGCAACATCTTCCTAGGAACAACGGCAAAGGCAAGGGAAGCAAGGGAAAAAATGAACTATTGGGATTTCATCAAGATCAAAAGCTTTTGCACAGCAAAGGAAACAGTTAACAAAACCAAAAGACAACTGACAGAATGGGAGAAGATATTTGCAAACGACATATCAGATAAAGGGCTAGTATCCAAAATCTATAAGGAACTTAGCAAACTCAACACCCAAAGAACAAACAATCCAATCAAGAAATGGGCAGAGGACATGAACAGACATTTCTGCAAAGAAGACATCCAGATGGCCAACAGACACATGAAAAAGTGCTCCATGTCACTCGGCATCAGGGAAATACAAATCAAAACCACAATGAGATATCACCTCACACCAGTCAGAATGGCTAAAATTAACAAGTCAGGAAATGACAGATGCTGGAGAGGATGTGGAGAAAGGGGAACCCTCCTCCACTGTTGGTGGGAATGCAAGCTGGTCAACCACTCTGGAAAACAGCATGGAGGTTCCTCAAAATGTTGAAAATAGAACTACCCTATGACCCAGCAATTGCACTACTGGGTATTTACCCTAAAGATACAAACATAGTGATCCGAAGGGGCACGTGTACCCGAATGTTTATAGCAGCAATGTCTACAATAGCCAGACTATGGAAAGTCCCTGAGAATTTAATGCACTATTATTTTGAGGATGTGTAACAAAATAATAGTTAAGACTGTGAGCACCAGACATATTTTGATTTAAACTTCCTTTTTCTGTTGACTGTGTGTGGTCATGGGTAAGATACTTGATATCTCTGAAGCTTAGTGCACTTCTAAATTGGGAGTAAAACAATAATAGTCTATGGGTGCCTGCATGGCTCAGTCAGTTCAATGTCTGCCTTCGGCTCAGGTCACGATCCCAGGGTCCTGGGATTGAGGCTCACAGCTCAAGGGGGAGTCTTCCTCTCCCTCTCTTTCTGCCCCTCCCACCCACTCATTCCTGCTCTCTCACTCTCAAATGAATAAATAAAATCTTAAAAAAAAATGATAGTCTATCTTTTCTTTTTGGTCTACTTTCAAGGAAAAATATAATATAGTGTATAAAACCTTAATTAGCACAGTGAGAGCCACAAATAGGTTTTCAAAAATGTTTTATGAATACGTAAAATAGTATGTTATTTAAGAGCTTGAGGTCTGCTTTCAGGTATATTTGATTGTCTGTCTAGGATTTATTCCATACTGGCCTTGAGACCTTGGAAAGGCTTTTTAAAATGTTCATACTTACCTTTCCTCAAATGCAAAAACAGATAGTGAAATTAGTGCCTACCTATATCAGCTCTGTTTGGATGTGGTCATACAAGTACACTCTTACATGCTCAACACAGGTTAAGTTTATAACAGGTATTAGTTAATTATTCCTGTTGTTACTAGAAGATTATACACAGGAACACACACACACACACACACACACACACACACACACACACACACATAAACATATATTCATGCTATGCTGAAGTTGGACTCACCTATATCTGGAAAGAGGAAGAACAGAAGGGGATATTCTGCATCTGCATATTCTTGTGCCTTTAGTGGGCCTTGCTGGCACTGGTAATTTCAGTACCAGCAGCATGAGGAGAGAGCATCACAGCAAGCTCCAAAAGGAGCATACGGAAATGCTGGAGACCATGTGGCGATTAAGGAGAACAGCTCAATGGTACATGTAAGTCACCCCCTAAGAAATCTCTGAACTAGCTGGAAAGAAATGGCTGGAAGTGCAACCATTTGTGCAATGTGCACAAGAGGCAAACATCATGGAAGTGCTATTCTGTATTTATTTTAACCCTGGAATAAATAGCCTACTGCATTGCCATGTAAAATTATTATTCGTTCCACTCTCTTTCCTCCATAAACCTTATAGTCATTTCATATTTTTCTTGAAATTAGTCATTTCTTCCCCATGAGCATGCACAGGAGATGTTCTATGTAGGAATAGCTGAAAATGTTCCAGACCAAAATACCCCATAATCCTTCATGAAAACCAGCAGTGGTACCAACATTTCTGGTTTGCTGCCCTGTGGCACAGCTATCTAGGTAAGCACCAGCAACTCAGGGTATTGAAATGCCAGAATCAGCTTCTCTCTCTCTCTCTCTTTAAGATTTTATTTCTTTGTAAGAAAGAAAGCATGAGCAGAGGGGAGGACATAGGGAGAGGGAGAAGCAGTCTCCCTGCTGAAATGGACACAACATGGGGTTTGATTCCAGGACCCTGAGATCATGACTTGAGCCAAAGGCAGATGCTTAACCAACTGAGCTACTCAGATGCCCCCAACTTCTCTTCTAAATAAATAATTTGAAAGGCATAAATAAATAGCAAGATATTTTAAAAAATTTCTCCTTTACCATTATTTATAAGAGAAAAGCAAGAAAATACAGAAAACCAGCATTTTACTTACTAAAATATTTAAAATTAATTTAAACTAAAAAATTTACTATTTTATTTATTTACTAAACCAGAAAACCTTTATTTTACCACTGATATATATATTAAAGGTAGACCATATGGTGAGCCAGCCAGAATCTGACTTAGAAAGGCTTGACTTCAAACCCAATACATAGGAATAATAGATTAAATGCATAGCTTAACATATCAAAGGAAGAGAAATACAAAATTCCAGATATACAAAAAAAAAAATCAAAATTAAAAGAATAAGTAGGGAAAGCATCTGAGTAGGTAATATATGAATGAAATATAAACTTTAATGATGAGTCCAAAGCTCTAACATTCACTTCTAGAATGCATTCAGGTATAGACTCTAGATACAAGCCTTTGGAAGCAGTGAGAACATTTTTTATCCACCCATGGCCTGATGAGAAAAATTATAAAACTTCAATCCATTTTTATTCATATGGGAGGGATATACATTACTCTACAAGCATGATGCAGAAACCCAAAGTTAAATTAAAAGCAAGTCTGGAACCAGTAGAAAACACAGGGCCCTGGGCAGGGTCACCTACAAATAAACCGCATAGAGACAATTCTACAACACAGAACTCTATGGAAAACAAATGCCATAGTAAAGAAACGTATACTGACAATTTATAAACCATAAGAGGAAATAAATCAGGTTTATTAAAGAAGATTTGGGGAAAGTGTATTTAAGAATATTAGAGAGAAAAAGGAAAGAAGAGAAAATATGAGATACTGAGAAAGGCAGTATTATGTGCAGGTTGTTTTTTTTGTTGTTGTTTTTTTTTTAACCTCCACTCAGTTTCACAAGAATGAGCACTGGGCCTAGAACATTTCCTTACCAAGAGGTAAAGGGTTATTACAGCTTGCGCTGGACTTGTCTTGTGTGGGAATCTCTTTCCCAGTTTCAGACTCAATGTGTACTCCTCTAACCTGCCTAAGCATGTGCAGTGTATGGCA
The DNA here is from genome assembly GCF_922984935.1 of Meles meles. NCBI lineage: Eukaryota > Metazoa > Chordata > Mammalia > Carnivora > Mustelidae > Meles > Meles meles. Next base: position 149,080,055 of record NC_060066.1, on the reverse strand, counting down.
CCTGGCCAATCCCACTACTCTATTTGCCCCCTATGGGAGGGAGGTGGGGTTCTCCTGCTTTAGCACAAAAGGAGCACATGCAGGCCAACTGCCCAGTTTGGGCTGCCAGGTGGGATCTTCAGGCGCTGGGACCCGCTGGCACACGCTATTGAAACTAATCTCGCTCTGCCTTTTCTGTGTAAGCAAAGCATTGTTCCAGCCAGCACCTGACTGATCTCTTCTCCTTGGTGACTCTCATGCCAATATCAGTGGGCAGAAGTGTTTACACTCCTGGTATCAGGTGATAGATACCACTTGCTAAACATTAAGATCAGTATAAAAAAAGAAACAGAAAAATTTAACAATGTACCAAAAAAGAAAAAAAAAACACTCAAAAAATCGCTCTAGGAATGAATAACAGAATTACATTTAGAATAATAGAATTGCATTTAAAAAGTAAATACAACTGAGAAAAAGATTGAAGAATTTAAATATAGGGGCGCCTGGGTGGCTCAGTGGGTTAAGCCTCTGCTTTCGGCTCAGGTCATGATCTCAGGGTCCTGGGATCGAGCCCCGCATCGGGCTCTCTGTCAGCAGGGAGCCTGCTTCCTCCTCTCTCTCTGCCTGCCTCTCTGCCTACCTGTGATCTCTCTCTGTCAAATAAATAAATAAAATCTTTAAAAAAAAAAGAATTTAAATATAGAACTGAGGAAGTCACCTGGAAGGCAAGGAGAAAAAAATAAAGAGGTACAAAATATAAAAGGTAAATTGAACATGATATATATAATGGGAAGATTCTGCATGTTAACAGAACATTTCAGGAGGAGGAAGGGGAGACAATGATAAAGAGGCAGAGTCTTAAGTGATAATGGTAGTTATCTTCTCTTCAGAGTTGGAGGAATACAGGAATTCTTAGGTTGAATAAGCCCATCAAGTCCTAATAAAATTAAAAAGATCAAAAATATTCCATTCTTTAATACAGTGGTAAGTTTGCAAGACATCAGAAACTTCAAAAATCTATAAAAAGCAAGATTTCTTATATAAAAAACAGTACTTAGATTTATAGCAGACTTCACATTAGAAAAAATAAATGTCTCTCTCTCTCTAAATGAATAAACTTTTTTTTAAAGGGGGGACAGCACCTGGGTGGCTCAGTTGAGACTTTACCTCTTGATTTCACCTCAGGTCATAATCTCAAGGTCTTGAGGTTGAGCCCCACGCTGTACTCAGCATGGAGTCTGCTTGTTCCTCTCCCTTCCCCTCTGTCCCCTGTGTGCTTCTCTCTGTTCTCTCTCTTTAAATGAATAAATAAAATCTTAAGAAAAGAAAAAAGAAATGTCAGAAATGGTAGATATGAACTAATCACAGACCATCCCTTAGAAAATCATCAAAGGATGACTATAGGGAAAAGTAAAATGAATTTTAAAAAGGGGGGGAAAACAAGATTAGGTTTGGGTAAGAATTAGTGATTAATAAGTTGAAAAATGCTAGTATATATAAATAAAAATTAACTGAAAATTTACAATAATGACCAGTGGAGTGTTTAAAAACTATATGAAACTTAAATTACAGGGAAATAAAATAAGGAAAAGTATATTTTAAGTGAGGTAATGCTCTTGTATTATTCTAAAAGAAGTTTCGGGGAATAAGGAGATTTTTATTAAATTACCCATGCATGTTAAAATGCATGGGAAACCCTAAATGACTAAAATGTAATGCAAAACTTCTAAAGTTGGATGGAAGGAGTGGGGGAAATGAAAACTGGAACAATTCAACAAAAAGTAGGAAAAGAATTGAGGGGAGAGGTTATCAAATGTATCAATAGTCACCGTAAATTAAAATTTGTATAACTTCTCTAGGATTAATTGGAAATATTTAATAATGTTTCAAATATGCACAATTAATGACCCAATACTCTATCTCTCTAGACGAAGTCTAGAAACTTTTGCATTGAATACTAACAGACATAAAGAAGAATGTTTTTGTTTATTCCTGGATTGTTTGTTATGGAGAGAAACTAGAAACAATATAAATATCTACCTGGACAGAAATGGATAAAGTGTGATATATTTGTATGTTAAATATAATACTGCAATTAAAGTGAGTAAAATCTACCTGGGAATATAGACCTAAATAGGATCTAAAAATGTATTATTGAGTTAGCCATACTTTTTTTGGTTTTTCATGCTGCCATAAAAGATTACCATAAACACAGTAACTTAAAATCATTGCTTTAGAGTTTTTAGGTCAAGAATATGACATAGGTCTAATAAGGCTAAGATCAACATGGTGTTAGTACTCCTTTCAGTAGACTCTAGGAGAGAATCCTTTAAGTGTTTAGGCATTGGCAAAATTCACTTCCACATAGTTATAGAACTATCTTAAGATTCAATCTTTTGCCTTCTGTCATCCACTCTTTCCAACCAAAGCCAAGAAATGTTCTTTAATTTTAATGATCCATGTGATTACGTTATGCCCCCCTGAATAGTCAAGAATAAGCTCCTTATCTCAAAGTCCTTAACCTTAATGAGAACTCAAAAATTCCTTTTACTCTGTATGTCTATGTATTCACAGGTTCCAATGAATAAAGCATGAACATACTGAAAGCCATTATCCTGCCTTCAGTATAATCCAACCACTGAACTTCAAAGGCTCACATACCAAAATATAATCATTCCCATTCCAACATTTCCAATCCATTTATGCATCATCTAAAAGTCCAATAATCCTAATGAAATTTCATCATCTCAAAAGTACAAAATCTCATCATCTAACTTATTTATCTTATGTATGTATGTATGTATTTTGAGAGCATGCACATGGGTGGGAGGGGTAGAGGGAGAGAGAGAATCCCAAACAGGCTCCACTGGAGGAGTCAGAGGTGGAGCTCAATCTCACAACCTCAAGATCATGACCTGAGCTGAAATCAAGTCCCACACTCAACCCACAGAGCCATCCAGGCATGCCAATCACCCAAACCATCTAAACTAGGTATGGGTGAGTCTCAGTACAATCCATCCTCCAACACAATTTCTCTCCACCTGTGGACTTGTTAAACTAGAGAAGCATGTTATATGCCACCAAAATCCAATAGTAGAACAAGAATAGAATTAGAGTTAATGCATCAGTTTAAAATAGAAGGAAAATGGAGACAGTAATCTCATGCAATTTTGAAATTCAGTCACAGAAATCCCATTAGGTTTCAAAGCCTAGGAAGAATCCTCTCTCTGTCCTTGCATCTCTGTCCTCTGGTTCAAGGCTCTGTTTTCTGAATCATCCTTTTTTTCATAAATGGTAATAGGTCTTTGTAGCTGAGTGGTTTTAGCAACTTGTTTCTTGCCTTGAGAATCTGGAGAATCCATACCTTGTTATAATTTATTCTATGTCTTTTCTTTCTTTTCCCGTGTAACATGCAGTGTTTCTGCTGATACAAAATTCTTAAAAATGTTTTTAGATTTCCCATACATGTTACAAAGATTCACTCAATTAAACAAGAGAATTGTCTATGGATCTGTCCTAGATAATTTGGTATAACATTTGCAATAATGTTTAAAAACACATCAATGTAAGATATTATTCATGGGTAATAGGTACACAGTGAAATAAAAATATGGGTAAGAAGAATACACACTGAATGCATAATAGACTTCTATATGAACAAGAAGATGAAATGAGAAATAGAAAAAGAGAATGGATTTTTATTTTTATTTATTTATTTTTTTAATTTCTTTTCAGTATAACAGAATTCATTGTTTTTGCACCATACCCAGTGCTCCATGCAATACGTGCCCTCCATAATACCCACCACCTGGCTCCCCCAACCTCCCACTCCCCGCCCCTTCAAAACCCTCAGGTGTTTTTCAGAGTCCATAGTCTCTCATGGTTCACCTCCCCTTCCAATTTCCCTCAACTCCCTTCTCCTCTCCATCTCCATATGTCCTCCATGTCATTTGTTATGCTCCACAAATAAGTGAAACCATATGATAACTGACTCTCTCCCCTTGACTTACTTCACTCAGCATAATCTCTTCCAGGCCCGTCCATGTTGATACAAAAGTTGGGTATTCATCCTTTCTGATGGAGGCATAACACTCCACAGTATATATGGACCACATCTTCCTTATCCGAGAATGGATTTTTAAAAGGTCCTTAGTTTTAGATGATCTTTAAGAAAAAAAAAATAACAAAAACTAGTGTTTCTGTAGCAAAACGATAAATGTTAGCCGTTGTTTATTCTAGATGGGAGATATCCAGGTGTTTGTTGTATTAGTTTATTTCTTACAATTAAAAAAAAATATATAACAACTAAATACATGAAAATAATTCTTCAGGGAGTTGTTCTGATAAATGGATTTTAGGTCAACATCCCTACAAACGTTCTCAGTTGAACATTCAGCAGCTGAACAGTGGGCTTTCTAGAGCTAGCCAAAGCCTTTAAAGATGCCATTTTGCAGAGACAGATGGGCAGATAGATACTGTCCAACATGTAGCATATGCTTCTCTGTGGAGTTCAGGAAATGCTTTCTAGGTGTCATTTTTACATAGTGTTAGTTACAGAAAGTAGACAATGGTTATTAGTATCCCAGAATGCCATCGTTTGTCTCAAAAGAATTTGTGAGACTGCTCTAGTACTCTATTAAACTTTTGAAAAGCCAGATAAACTAACCCTTGAAATTCCTCTTAATTAAGTTTAATTATTTATACTGTACATGTTGGAGATGTCATTTTAATTTTTTAATCCTGATAAATAAAACAAAACAATTTAATATCTATTAATGAAGGTGTCAAATATATAAACCAGCTGCCTTTATTTCTTTTTATGAAAATAGTTGATTAAAGGAAATCCCACACGTTGCTGCTATTTTCATCATGATACACACTCCTTACTTTGGTGATACCACAGAGTACGTGCTCATAGCCCCTATTACTTTTGTTTCAGAAAAGAGAAGTATCAAATGTGGACTACCAGCAGTGTTCAGTTAAGGTAATGTCCCTCTTCTTAACCAAATCTGAGAGGAGTTGAAAACAACATTTTCAGTGGACAGCACAACAGAGCTCTCATTTAGATAGAAAGTAATATGATCAAAATCCCTACATGTTGTTTTGTAGATACCAACAAAGTGATGCTAAGTTTATATGGGAGACAAAAGATCCAGAAATACGCAACACAGCTCAGGTCATGATCTCAGGGTCCTGGGATCAAGCCCCACGGGAAAAAAAAAAAAAAAAAGAAAGAAAAAAAAAAGAAATATGCAACACAATATCGAAGGAAAAGAACAAGGCTGAAGGATCAATGTTACCTAACTTCAAGACTCACTATGAAGCTCGAGTAATCAAGACAGTGATATTAGAAAAAGGATAGACAAACAGATCAATAAAACAGAATAGAGAGCCCAGAAACAGACTTTCCTAAGTACAGTCAACTGATCCTTGACAAAGCAGCAAAGAGAAATACTGAAGAAAAACTATTTTTTTTCAACAAATTGTTCTGGAACAACTGATATTCACATGTAAAAAAAGGGAAAAAAAAGAATCTAACACAGACCTTGCATCCATTACAAAAATTAACTCAAAATGGATGAGACTTAATTGGAAAATGCAAAACTCCTAGAAGACAACATAGGAGAAAGTTTAGATGACCATGGGTGTGGTGATGCCTTTTTATACAAAACATTAAAGACATGATACATTAAATAAATAATTTATAAGCTGGATTTCATTAAAATTAAAAACTTCCCTGCAAAAAATTATGTCAAAACAATAAGACAAGGCACAGACAAGGAAGAAATATTTGTAAAATACACATCTGATAAAGAACTGTTATTCCAACTACACAAAGAACTCAACACTCAACATTAAGAAAACAAATTAATTAATTAAAAAATTAATTAAAAAGGGGGGCAAACACCTTAACAGACACCTCCAAAGATGACATAAGGATGGCAAATAAACATATAAAATGATTCTACACTTCACATGTTGTTAACAAGACACCATTATAATGGCCCAAATCCAAGGGCAACTTGGTAGCCCAGTGGGTAACCATCCGACTTGATTTCAGCTCAGGTTATGATACTAGGGTCTTGAGATTAAGCCCAGCATTGAACTCTGTGCTCAGTGGGGAGTCTGGTTGAGATTCTCTCTCCCTCTGTCCCTCTACTGCTTATGTGCTCTCTCTCTCTCTCATTCTCTCAAAATAAATAAATAAATACATTGAAAAAGAAGAAGAAGAAGAAGAAAAATAGCTAAAACTCAACACACTGACACCACCAAATGCTGGGTAAGATGTGGAGCAACAGGTATTCTCAATCATTGTTACTGGGAATGTGAAATGTCATAGCCACTTTGGAAAACCATTTTATGGTTTCTTATAAAACTAAACATACTCTCATCATATGATCCAGCAATTGTACACCTTGGGATTTACCCGATGGTGTTGAAAACTTATGTCCACACAGAAACATGCACATTGATGATTATAGCAGCTTTATTTATAATTTCTAAAACTTGAAGACAACCAAGACATCCTTCAGAAGGTGAATGGAGAATAAAATGTGATTCATCTAAGCAATAAAATATTATTCAGTGCTGCAAAAAATGAGATATCAAGTCATGAAAAGACATGAAAGAACCTAAATGCATATTACAAGGTTAAAAAAAAAGTCATCTGTAAAAGCTACAAACTGTATGATTCCAACAATATGACATTCTAGAAAAGACAAAACTATGGAGACAATAAAAAGATAAGTAGTTGCCAAAAAGGGAAATGGAGAGGCATAAATGGAGCACAGGGGATCATTATTGCAGTGAGAGTACTTTGTATCAACAGTAGATACACGTCATTATAGATTTTCCAAACCCAAAGAATATACAACATCAAAAGTGAGCCCTAATGCAAATTAAAGACTCTGGGTGATTATGAATTGCCAATGTAGGTTCTTCCTTGGTTACAAATGCACCATTCTGAAGATAGGTGTTGGTAATGGGGATTCTATGCATGTTTGGGGAATCCCTGTACCTACATCTTAATTTTGCTGCAAACCTAAAACTGCTGTAAGAAAATGTGTTTAAAAAAAAGAGAGAGAGAGATAGATGAGCAGAGGTGAGTGGCAGAAAAAGATGTCAAGTTCAAGTTGAAGCTTCAAGCTCATTCCCCAGGTTAGGATATATCCTTTTCTCTGAAATCCGTCACATACTCTTTTACAACCAACTCTTATATTTTGCATAAGATAGAAAAAATAAATAACTGTATAGTGTTTCCCTTGCTCTCTTTTTATGTGTAATTTCCCCATTAATGTTGACTGTGAAATGAATAGACATTACCAATAAAACAAAAGAGAAAATCGCAGAATTAAAATAGTTTAAGAAAATATATATTTTGTTACACAAATATTTAATGTGTATAAACATGCAGTATTTGATATGAAAATTATATAGCATGTTTTTAAATGGCATCATTTAATTCCTCAAGAAAATGAAATTCCTAATTTTTTTTTTCAGTTTACAAAATTTTAAGAAGGTCATGATTAGTAATCCAGCACACACCTACACAAAAATAACATTGTACTATTTAACAAGCTAATCCCATTAACATTCTGCCTTCTTAAACAGTTCCATATGTGAAAAGGCTAAGCAGAAGTCCAAAAATGAAAAGACAAATCCAGGTAGAATTGTAATCAATCAATCAATCAATCAATAAAAATACACCCCCTCCAAAAACCTGGAATGCATAATGTGGCAAGTTTAACATTAATAATTTATGACTTTGCCTCCCTGGACAATACCCATTAGAAATTTTTTAAGTGAGTTTTGTGTGATTATTATTGTTCAACTATTCTATATCTGTAACTTTAATTTTTCTGTTAAATCAGTAAGAGCTTGAAAACATTTTTCTTTTAAATTTCAAGTGGTTGAATTTTGTTTATAACTTTGTTATTGATTTTCAGTTTTATTATGCTCAGATGAAAGATTTTTTGCCTTTTAAGAATCTTGTTCTGTGATTTTAATTTTTTTTAAATTTTAAGAAATTTTAAGGGCATGTGTTTGGCTCAGTCAGTTAAGTGTCTGTTGATCTCGGCTCCCGTCTTGATCTGATGGTGGTGAGTTGGAGCTCTACTGGGGGTAGAATGTAATAAGTCACTGTAAGGGCAGAAAAATTGTCCCTTCTTACCTTGTAGATTTTTTTTGGCTGGTCGAATAATCAAAACGGCATAAGACAGATTGACAGGGTAAAAACAAATTTACTTCCTTATGTATAAGAGCCCTGAAGTTATGAGACCCAGGGCAAATTAAGCAAATAAGGATTATATGCCATCCTGAACTAAGGAATAGGACAGAGGCTAGAGCTTCATAGGGGAGGAGGGTAATTCATAGAATTATACTAAGAGCAGAGAGAGGTTTGCTAATTAGATGTTTGCCCTGCCATACAGATAGATCTTTCCGATAACATGTTATCTCTGGTAATGAGTCTGTTTCAGGACTAGGTCCTGTATCTAATTTTTTTTTTTTTTTTTTAGGTAGTGAGGGGAGAAGTAAAAGTTTTCCTGAGTGAGCTGGGTCTTGCTTAACTTCTGCTCAAAATAAGCCACATGCCAAAGTGGCACATTTGGGGGTTACATATCCTGTCCCCTTCATCAAACTCTCATCAAGAGCTCATTTATAATAGCTCTTCCCTTAAAGCTGCCTGAAGCTTATTCTGAAAGTTCTATGCAATTAGTAAGACATTTAAATTATCTAGCAATTATTTTCATAATTAAATATATAATTTGAAAAACTTTTGGTTAAACACCAAGTACTAAAGACTCCTGATAGATATGCCACTAGCAGCATTAATCCCTGTCTAATCGTGTTCATAAACAAAAGTTATTTAGTGATACCTGAAAATTCAGATATAAAGTTCTATAAAATAAAAATATATTTTAACGATTCAATGAGTTCCCCAGATATGCACAATCACAATATTTAAGATTATATTTGGATTTGATTTCTGCTTTAAATTTAACAAGAGATTATAACCAAAGCTTGAATTTTACTAAGGTCAAGCATCAACAGTTTCCTTTAGTAGATGCTTTATGATTATTGATTGTCCTAGTAGACAAATGAGCTGTTTCAAATACTGAAAACTTCCTTTTGAATATAACACAATAATTGTACTTTTAAGCAACCCATAATTACAAATACTCCCAATGCAATAATAATTGTAATAGTAACAAATAGTAATATTACTACTATTATTACTAATAATATCTTTATCTGGTTAGGCTGTGGTAATAAATAAACTCCATATGTCTATGTCTTAGAATAACAAAGTCTTTGCCATGTTCAATTCACCATGTTTGGCTGCTGGTCTTCACCTGTTATTAATCGTGAGTCTTACAGGAAGGACTGTGTCTTATCTAGGACATGCCACCTTCAGGAATAATGAAAGGAAGCATTTTCTGAGAATAGTGTAGGCATGAAGATTCTAAATACATGTATTTGGGAGAACATATGAATGCAATCTGGGGTGCAGGGGGGTGTTCACCATGGTTGCGGGGCTCAATGCCATGACCCTGAGATCAAGACTCAAACCGAAATCAAGAGTGGGATGCTCAACAACTGAGCCACTCAGGCACCCCTAATGGTTCAGTCTTAATAGATCCTGCCAAATACTTTTCTGAAGTGGTTGTAACATATTCATATTCCACTAGCATTGCATTAGCTGCTTTATGCATGCTTATACTTGGTATTTGCATCTTTAGCATTATAACAATTGTTATGAAAGTATAATGTCACATTCTGGTTTTAATTTGTATTTCCTTGAAAAGTCCTTAAGGGAGACAACTTTTCATATATTTAGTGGCCTTTTGTATATTATCTTTTACAAAATGTCTATTCAAATATTTTACCTATTTAAAAAATTATGTTAGTTGTCTTTTTCTTACTGATTTATAAAAGCTTTAATATATTATTCATCCTTTGTTGGATATACATGTTGAAAATGTCTTCTCCCATTTGGTAAGTTGCCCTTTAATTCCCCAGATGATGTGCTTTAATGAACAGAGGTTTTTATTTTAATATAGTCTCATTATCAATTTTCATTCATATTTAACAATTTCATGCCTGGTCAAGAAATATTTGCTTATTCCTAGATCACAAAGATGCTTTTCAATGTTTCCTTCTATAAAATTAATTGTTTTACCACTCATGTTTTTATCTGTAATATATCTGGAATTGATTTTTGTTTATGGTGTGAAGTAGGACTCAAGACATTTTTCCAGATGGATATTTAATTTATCCTACACAATTTATTGAAAAGATCATTCTTTTCCCCATTGCAATACTGTAGCACTTTTCTCATATATCAGGTGACCATATATTGTCCAGGTTAGGATTCTGTGTTTGTTTTAGTGATCTGTTTTCATATTTATTATATTGATCCTATACTGTCCTCCTAATCATAAATATTTATGATAATGTCTTCATATTTAATATATTAAACTTTCCACATATTAATTCCTATTGCTGCTATAACAAAGTACCACAAACTTAATTGCTAAAAACAACATAAATTTGAGGATGACATCATCAAAATGGTAGAATAGTAGTCCCAGAAACCTTCATTTCCTCACAGAAACACAGACTTAACAATGATATATGTATCAAAATATCTATACGTGAATTCCAGAAACTAATTAGGAAGTTACAATACTCCAGACAAGTACAAAGTTGAGAACAGCCACATTGAACTAAGTAAGAAGAGCAATTTTAATTTCCTTGCATCAGTCCTGACCCCAAGTGAGCAAAGCTCACTGTCAAGAGAAAATGTCCTGCCTGGCCTGTGACTTCTTCATCAGAGGGAGAGAGTGAAGGATGAGTTCAAACTTCTGGTCATTTAAAGCTGTCCAAGGTACAGATTTTTGTATTGCCTCATTTGGAGCACTGACTAAATTGACATTGTTTGGATGCAAGGAGCTAAAAGAAAAAAGAAAAAAATAATAACAAAGCATATAGAAAGCTGAAGGGCTCATGAGATAATATCAAATGAGCCAATATACACTTAAGGGGAGTCCCAAGTTGCCAGTTTCTCCCTGGAAAGAGCATGTCTGGTGTCCCATATCTGATGTCCCAGCTTTGCAACTGCCACCTAAGGGACAGTCCCTCAAATCACCTCACTTTGGTAGCCAACAATTTGATTATTGAGTCCCACAGAACTGTCATAAACAAAGAATATTTTTTAAACAGGTGTCAAAGCACCATTCCATGGGTTTACAACTGGCATCAGTGCAGATGGAACAGGTTAAAGCACTCATCTCCCATTTATCTTTAGAAGGGCCTTACCTACATACTTTCTAAGCTGCCGCTTAGTATGCAGCTTCTAATCAGATTACATCTAGTTACTAACTGTAATCCTCCCCTTTGGGGGCAGTGATGGCTGATGGCACAACCTCAACTGTAGGGAGCCCCTAAGAACAAAGAAGGTGGCTTGTAAACCACAAAGGTTAGAGATGACCAGGAGTTCAGACTGGGCTAATTGATGAAATTCATCTACATAAGACCACTCCATCAACACTGGGAGAGATAGCTGTTTTATTTAGTGTATAGGAGTGAAAAGAAAATCAAGGAAAAATAAAGAGACAAGGAGTATGTTCCAAATTAAGCACAAGATAATCTCCAGAAACCAATTTATTGAAATGAAGATAAAGAGTTCAAAACAATGGTTATAAAGATGGCTCAACAAGATAGAAAACCAATGCATAAACAAAATGAGAATTTCAATAAAGGGACAGAAAACATTTAAGAAGTACCAAAGAGAACTCACAGAACTGAAGAATATAACTGCACAAAAATTCAATAGAGGGATTGAACAATAGAGGAGATCAAGGGAAAAAAAGCATAAATGAACCTGAAGACACAGCAATCTAATTCATCCAATCAGAGGGGAGAAAAAAGAGTAAAGACAGCTTATGGGACATCAGATACCACAAAAAGACCAATATGTGCATTATGGGATCCCAGAAGAGAAGAAATGGGGTAAAAGCTTATTTAAAGAAATAGTGGCAGAAAACTTCCCTAACCAGAGGAAAAAATACAGATGTCCAGGTCCAAGAAACCCAAAATTACCAAATAAGATGAATTCAAGGAAGCCCACACAAAGACGCATTATAAGTAAATTGTCAAAAGTTGAAAACGATAAGAGATTCTTAAAAACAGCAAGAGAAAGTAACTTCTGACATATAAAAGAACCCCAATAAGGATATAAACAATGTTTTAGGAAAGACATTACAGGCCAGAAGAGAGTAAAATGATAAAGTGTTGAAATTAAAAACAACAACAACAAAAATAGGGAAAACAAACAAACAAACAAACACCAAAAAACCTCTCGGGGCACCTGAGTGGCTTAACATCAGCTCAGGTCATAATCTCAGGGTTGTGAGATTATGCCCTGAGTCAGGCTCAATGCTGGGTATGAGGTTCGCTTAGATTTTCTCTCTCCCTCTGTCCTTCCCCACACTTAAAAACAACAAAAACAGAAAACAAAAAACTGCCAACCAAGAATACTTTGCCCAAAAAAGTTGTCCTTCAGAATAATAATAATAATAATTAGTTATAGTAATAATAATAATAATAATAATAATAATGAGTTCTGCAGACAATAAAAGATGAAGGAGTTCATCACCACTAGACCTGCTTAAGAAATGACTCTTAGGGTCGCCTGGGTGGCTCAATGGGTTAAAGCTTTTGCCTTCGGCTCAGGTCATGATCCCAGGGTCCTGGGATTGAGCCCCACATCGGGCTCTCTGCTCAGCAGGGAGCCTGCTTCCTCCTCTCTCTCTGCCTGCCTCTCTGCCTACTTGTGATCTCTGTCTGCCAAATAAATAAATAAAATCTTTAAAAGAAAAGAAATGACTCTTAGCTATAGAGAACAAACTAAGGATTGCTGGGGGCGGGCAGGGAGGTGGATTACATGGGTGATGGGAATTAAGCAGTACACTTGTGATGGGCATTGAGTATTGTATATAAGTGGCGAATCACTAAATCCTACACCTGAAAGTAATTTTAAACTAAACTATTCTTAAACTGTGTGTTAACTAGTTGGAATTTAAATAAAAACAGGGAAGAAAATGCTAAAGGGAGTTCTTCAAGCTGTAATGAAAGGACACTAATTAGTAATAGGAAAACATAAAAAAATATGAAACTTACAAATAAAGGTTTTAGTTATATCCAGAATACTCTAATATAATATTATGTGGTAAATCACTTCTAACACTAATATGAATGTTAAAAGATAAAAGTATTAAAAATAACTATAAAAACATTTTTAAAGATTTTATTTATTTATTTGACAGAGAGCACAAGAAAGGAAAGCAGCAAACAAAGGGGGAGGGGGAAGCAGGCTCCTTGCTGAGTGGGGAGCCTGATGTAGGGCTCAATTCCAGGACTCTGGTATCCTGACTTGAGCTGAAGATAGATGCTTAACCAACTGAGCTACTCAGGAGCCCCTAAAAACTATTTCTTAATGGATACACACAAGAAAAAGTAAATAATGACATCGAAAGCATAAAATTCGGGGAGAGTGTTAAAAGAAGGGCCATCTGTGCCCCAATGTTCATAGCAGCAATGGCCACAGTCGCCTAACTGTGGAAAGAACCAATATGCCCTTCAATGGAGAATGGATAAGGAAGATGTGCTCCATATATACTATGGAGTATTATGCCTCCATCAGAAAGGATGAATACACAACTTTTGTATCAACTTGGATGGGACTGGAAGAGATTATGCAGAGTGAAATAAGTCAAGCACAGAGAGTCAATGATCATATGGTTTTACTTACCTGTGCGGCATAAGGAATAACATGAAGGATATTGGGAGATGGAGAGGAGAAATGAGTTGGGGGAAATTAAAGGGGGAGATGGAAGCATGAGAGACTGTGGACTCTGAGAAACAATCTGAGGATTTTGAAGGGGGGGGTGGGAGGTTGGGTGAGCCTGGTTGTGGGTATTATGGAGGGCATGTATTTCATGGAGCACTGGGTATGGTGCATAAACAATGAATTCTGGAACACTGAAAAGAAATTAAAAAATATAAAAAGGCTACCTGGGTGGGAGGGAATGATAAAGTTTTGGTATATATTTGAAGTTAAGTCATTATTAGCTTAAAATCAACTTATAAATATGTTTTATGTAAGCCACAAGAGTAGTTCTAAGAGAGAAATTTCTAGTGATAAGTGGTTACATTAAGAAAAATGGAAGCTTGGGGCATCTGGGTGGCTCAGTGGGTTAAAGCCTCTGCCTTCAGCTCAGGTCATGATCTGCCTACTCATGGTCTCTGTCTGTCAAATAAATAAATAAAATCTTAAAAAAAAAAAAAGAAAACTCCCAAATAGTCCAACTTTATACCATGAGGAATTAGAAAAAGAAAAAATAAAATAAAATAAGCCCAAAGTTAGCAGAAGGAAACAACAGTGATTAGAGCAGAAATAAACAAGACAGGACTAAAAAGACAATAGAAAAGATTGTTGAAACTAAGAACTGGGGTTTTGGGGTGCCTGGGTGGCTCAGTGGGTTAAGCCTCTGCCTTCGGCTCAGGTCATGATCTCAGGGTCCTGGGATCAAACCCCACATCAGGCTCTCTGTTCAGTGGGGAGCCTGCTTCCCCTCTCTCTCTGCCTGCTTCTCTCCCTACTTGTGATCTCTTGTGTCAAGTAAATAAATAAAATCTTAAAAAAAATAAAAAAGAACTGTGTGGTTTTTTTTTGAAGAAAACAAAATAGAAAAATCTTTAGCTAGACTCACCAAGAAAAAAAGGACTCAAATAAATAAAGTTAAAAATAATGAAAAAGACACTATAATTGATACTACAGAAATATAAAGTATATCAGAAGACAACAATGAATAATTCTATGCCTACGAATTGTACAACCTAGAAGAAATGGATTAATTCTGAGAAACATATGCCTTACCAAGACTGATTTATAAATAAGAGAAAATCTGAGTAGACAGATTACTAGTAAAGAGATTGACTCAATAATCCAAAATCTCCCAACAAACAAAAGTCTTGGGCCAGATGCTTCACTGGTGAATTCTACCAAACATTTCATACCAACCCTTATCAAACTCTTCCAAAAATATAGAGGAAGAAATACTTCCAAACCATTTTACAAAACAAGTATCACCCTTATACCAAAACCAAACGAAAACACTACAAGAAAAGAAAATTACAGGCCAATATCCGTAATGAACCTAGATGCAAATTCCTTCAACAAAATATTAGCAAATTGAATTCAACAGTACTTTAAAAATATTATACACTATGATCCCGTGCGAGTTATTTCAGGGATGCAAGAATGTTCAACATTTGCAAATCTGATGTGAGGTACCACATTAACAAAATTAAGAAAAGGAATCATAGATGATCTGAATAGAGGCAGAAAAGTTATTTGACAAAACTCACATCATTTCACGATACAAATTCTCAACATAATGTGTATATAAGGGATGTACTACAGCAAAAAAAGGGCCATGTATGATAAACCCACTACAGACATCATTCTATAGCATAAATCTGAAAGCTTTCCTTTAAGAACAAAAACAAGGCAAGGATATTCACTTTGTCACTTGTAATCAAAACAGTAGTTGGAAGTTATAGAAGAGCAATTAGTCAAGAAAAAGAAAGAAAACATACCTAAATTGTAAATAAAAAAATATAACTGTCTCTGTTTGCAGAAAATATATTACAGACAGAAAACTCTAAAGACTCCCAAAAACTGTTAGACTAATAAACAAATTCAGTATAGTTGCAGGATATAAAATCAATACATAAAGATCAGTGTGTCTATTCATTAATAGCTATCAGATATAGAAATTAAGAAAACAATATCATTTATAATAACATCAAAAAGAATAAAGTATATTTGAATAGATTTAACCAAGGAACTTAAAGATCTCTACATGAAAACTATAAAACACTGATGAAATAAATTTAGAAGGATACAAATAAATAGGAAATGGTCCATGTTCACAGATTAGAACTAATATTGTAAAAATATCCATACCATCCAAAGAAATTTACAGATTCAATGCAATCTCTGGCAGAATTCTAATGATACTTTTCACAGTTAACAGAACAAAAAAATTCTAAAATTTACACGAAACACAAAAGACCTTAATAACCAAAACAGTTTTGAGAAAGAACAAAGCTGGAGACACCACACTTCCTAATTTCAAACAATATCACAAGGCTAAAATAATAAAAACAGTGTGATACTAGCATAAACACAGACATATAGATTAATGGAACAGAATAGAGAGCCTAGAAATAAACCCATGCATATATGGGCAATTAATTTTTGACAAAAGAGCAAAGTATATACAATGGAGAAAGGACAGTCTAATAAACTGTGCTGGAAAAAATGGATAGCCATGTACAAAAGAAAGAAACTAACCTCCTACCTTACATCATACACAAAAAATATATAAGGACTTTAACATTGGATGTGAAACCACAGAACAATTAGGACAGGAAAAAGAGGGTACACTTTTCTTTTTTTTTTTTTTTAAGATTTTATTTATTTATTTGACAAGAGATCACAAGTAGGCAGAGAGGCAGGCAGAGACAGAGAGATGGGGAAGCAGGCTCTCCGCCAAGCAGAGAGCCTGATGCAGGGATCGATCCCAGGACCCCAAGACCATGACCAGAGCCGAAGGCAGAGGCCCTAACCCACTGAGCCACCCAGGTGCCCCGAGGGTACACTTTTCGACATTGGTCTTGACAATGATTTTTTTGGGTTTGACACCAAAGGCACAAAGAGTAAGAGGAAAAATAAGTGGAACTACTTGAAATTTAAAAGCTTCTGCAGAGCAAAAGAAATGAAAAATAATATGAAAAGGCAACCTATGGAATAGGAGAAAATATTTGCAGGGCCCTGGGTAGCAGGTAAGTTGGTTAAGTCTTTGATTCTTGATTTTGCCACAGATCATGATCTCAGGGTCATGATACTGAGATAATGAGACCCACCCCATGTCTAGCTCCATGCTCAATGAGAAATCTGCTTTTCCCCCTCTCCCTCTGCCCCTTTCCCAACTCATGCACCCACACTAATAAATAAATAAATCTTTTTAAAAAGGAAAATATTTGCAAACCATATGTCTGAAATAGATTAGTATCCATAATATACATGGAACTCTTACAACTCAAAAGCTAAACAAAAAACAACAAAAAACCCAAACTCAATATAATCTAATTAAAAATGGTCAAAAGGGGGCGCCTGGGTGGCTCAGTGGGTTAAAGCCTCTGCCTTCAGCTCAGGTCATGATCTCAGGGTTCTGGGATCGAGCCCCGCATCAGGCTCTCTGCTCAGCAGGAAGCTTGATTCCTCCTCTCTCTCTGTCTGCCTCTCTGTCTACTTGTGACTTCTGTCTGTCAAATAAATAAATAAAATCTTAAAAAAAATGGTCAAAGTATCCAGACATTTTTTTTTTTCAAAGACATATAAATGGCCAACAGGTCCATGAAAAGGTACTCAACATTATTAATCAGGGAAATCCAAATAAAATCAGAATGACCTCACATCTGTTAGGTTGCCCATTACTTAAAAAAACAAAAATAAAAGAGAAAATAACAAGAGTTGGCAAGAATGTGAATAAATTAGAAGTCTTGTGCTCTGTTGGTGGAAATGTAAAATGGAGCAGATGCTAAGGAGGCAGTATGAAAGTTCTTCAAAAAAATTAAAACTAGGGGCACCTGGGTGGCTCAGCGGGTTAAAGCCTCTGCCTTCAGCTCAGGTCATGATCCTAGGGTCCTGGGATCGAGCCCCGCGTTGGGCTCTCTGTTTGGCTGGGAGCCTGCTTCCTCCTCTCTCTCTCTCTCTGCCTGCCTCTCTGCCTACTTGTGATCTCTATCTGTCAAATAAATAAATCTTAAAAAAAAAAAAATTAAAACTAGAACTATTACATGATCAATCCAGCAATTCCAATTTTAAGCATTTAACTACAATAATTGTAATCAAAATCTTGAAAAGATATCTGTACTCCCATGTTCATTGTAACAATATTCATAATAACCAATATGTAAAAGTAACCTAAATGTGTATATCAACAGAGGAAAATAATATATGCATGTACAATGGAAAATTATTTAGTCTTAAATACTGTCATATGTGACATAGATAAACCTTGAGGACATTATGCTAAGTGTAATAAATCAATCACATAAGGACAGACATCATATGATTCCACTTACATGAGGTATCTAAAGTCAAACTCGTAGACACACAAGGTACAATGAGGTTTCTAGATCCTGGAGAAACAGGGTACTGCTGTTCAATGATTATAAAGATTCAATTATGCAAAATGATAATGTCATAGACATATGCTGCACAGTACTGACCTGATAGTTAACAATAGAGTACTATATACTTAAATATTTGTCCAGAGAAGACCTTAAATTTTCTTAGCATAATAAAAAATAAAAGAATAAGTTTATTATTTTACAGCTCTGGAGAACAGAAATCTGGAATGGGTCTCACCAGGCAAAAATTAGGGCATCAGCAGGGTTGTGTTCCTTCTGGAAGCACTTGTTAAAGAATCTGTTTTCTTGTCTTTTCCAGGTTCTAGAGGTTACCTGCCTTGGCTCAAAGGCCTTTATTCTGTCTTTAAAACCTTCAACATAGTATTTTCAGGTCTCTGGCATTGATACTCCTGCTTCTTTATTATGAGAACCCTTGACTATTTTGGGTCTACACAGACATAATCGTCCCACCTTAAAATCCTTAATCACATCGGCAAAGTCTCTTCTGCCATGTAGGGTAACATAGTCAAAGTTCTGGGTGGCTAGGATATCGACTGCTTTGGATACAGGTGAATTATTCTGCCTACCATAGGCTACCTCATGTCCCACAAAGACTTGCATGTCTCACTACAAAATACGTTCACTCCATCCTAACATACTCACTTTCATAATGTATTACAACATTAACTCAAAGCCCCAAATGTCACTTAAGCCTCATTAGCTCAAGAGTCCCAGATTTCATCATATAAATCAAGTATTGGTGTCTGATACAAGAAACTGGAAATTTTTTTTTCTCTCTATGAACCTGTGAAACTCAAGAATAAGATACCTGAGCTCCAAAGTGCAATGATGAAATATGCATAGGATTACTTACTTGTATTTCTCATTTAAGAGGAGAGAAAATGAAAGGGAGAAAGAAGTCATTGGTTCTAAGCAATTTCAGACTCTAGCCATATGTTAGACTTCAAGGCTTGTGGTGGGGGGTGGAATCTTTGGTTTGTGGCTCCACCCTCTGTGATTTCACAGAATCTGTAGATTAATGTAGGGAAATTTTACTAGACATCTTTTCTGTATTGAGTCTTTCAATCCACATATATGGTGTATTTCTACATACATTTATTTAGTTTCTTTAAATCGTGTTCATTTACCAATGTAGAGAAGGCCTTGTACATATTTTTTAGATTTATTCCTTGGTATTTGAAGGATTTTAATTCTATTATAATTTATATTTTTAAATTTTTGTTTTCTATCTGTTGCTGTTATATGTTATTTTATTTTATATTGACCAATGTGCTTAATAAACTTAATACGTCCTGTAGTTTTTCTGTATTTTGATATTTTCTACACACACACACACACAATCATACCATCACTGAACAATGAAATTTTTTTCTCATTAAAAACTTTTATTGTATTTCATTTTTTATATCTAATTGTACTAGCTAAGACTGTGAGTATAATGTTGAGTAGGGATGATGATAGCAGATATCCAGATTGAAGAGGAAACATTTACTAAGAAAGTTTTTAAGTATAGGTATGTGTTAATATTCTTCATCAGGTTAAGAAGATCCATTCTGTTCCAAGTTTCCTAAGAGATATTTTCATAAATGGGGTTTGAATTTTATTAAATCCTTTACATTAATTGATCAAATAATTTTCTCTTTCATTCTATTAATAATGGTTACATGAATTACAATGAAAGGTTTAAGCCACTCATATTCTTGGTTTCATTTCTCTTTCTTTTTTTTTCTATATTACTGGACTCAAGTTGCTAATGTTTTGTTTAGAATTTTGCATAAGAGATTGATCTATAATTTGCTACTTCGATAATGTTCTTATGTTGGTCTTGTATTTGTCTCCCAATGCAAGATGAAAAGTCTTCACTCTTTCTTGCTATACAGAAACGTATGTGTAAAGCCGGTCGTTTATTCCTTCCCTTTTTTATTTTATTTTATTTTATTTTACTTATTTTTATTTGTTTATTTACAGCATAACAGTGTTCATTTATTTGGCATCACACCCAGTGCTCCATGCAGTACGTGCCCTCCCTATTACCCATCACCTGGTTCCTCAACCTCCCACCCCCCCCGCCCCTTCAAAACCCTCTAGTTGTTTTTCAGAGTCCATAGTCTCTCATGGTTCATCTCCCCTTCCAGTTTCCCTCAACTCCCTCTCCTCTCCATCTCCCTATGTCCTCCATGTTATTTGTTATGCTCCACAAATAAGTGAGACCATATGATAGTTGACTCTCTCTGCTTGACTTATTTCACTCAGCATAATTTCTTCCAGTCCCGTCCATGTTGCTACAAAAGTTGGGTATTCGTCCTTTCTGATGGAGGCATAATACTCCATTGTGTATATGGACCACATCTTCCTTATCCATTCGTCCGTTGAAGGGCATCTTGGTTCTTTCCACAGTTTGGCGACCGTAGCCATTGCTGCAATAAACATTGGGGTACAAATGGCCCTTCTTTTCACTACATCTGTATCTTTGGGGTAAATACCCAGCAGTGCAATTGCAGGGTCATAGGGAAGCTCTATTCTTAATTTCTTCAGGAATCTCCACACTGTTCTCCAAAGCGGCTGCACTAACTTGCATTCCCACCAACAGTGTAAGAGGGTTCCCCTTTCTCCACATCCTCTCCAGCACACGTTGTTTCCTGTCTTGCTAATTTTGGCCATTTTAACTGGTGTCAGGTGGTATCTCAATGTGGTTTTAATTTGAATCTCCCTGATGGCTAGTGATAATGAACATTTTTTCATGTGTCTGATAGCCATTTGTATGTCTTCATTGGAGAAGTGTCTGTTCATATCTTCTGCCCATTTTTTGATATGATTATCTGTTTTGTGTGTGTTGAGTTTGAGAAGTTCTTTATAGATCCTGGATATCAACCTTTTGTCTGTACTGTCATTTGCAAATATCTTCTCCCATTCCGTGGGTTGCCTCTTTGTTTTGTTGACTGTTTCCTTTGCTGTGCAGAAGCTTTTGATCTTGATGAAGTCCCAAAAGTTCATTTTTGCTTTTGTTTCCTTGGCCTTTGGAGACATATCTTGAAAGAAGTTGCTGTGGCTGATATCGAAGAGGTTACTGCCTATGTTCTCCTCTAGGATTCTGATAGATTTCTGTCTCACGTTGAGGTCTTTTATCCATTTCGAGTTTATCTTTGTGTACAGTGTAAGAGAATGGTCGAGTTTCATTCTTCTACATATCGCTGTCCAGTTTTCCCAGCACCATTTATTGAAGAGACTGTCTTTTTTCCATTGAATATTTTTTCCTGTTTTGTCGAAGATTATTTCACCATAGAGTTGAGGGTCCATATCTGGGCTCTCCACTCTGTTCCACTGGTCTATGTGTCTGTTTTTATGCCAGTACCATGCTGTCTTGGTGATCACAGCTTTGTAGTAAAGCTTGAAATCGGGTAACGTGATGCCGCCAGTTTTGTTTTTGTTTTTCAACATTTCCTTAGCAATTCGGGGTCTCTTCTGGCTCCATATAAATTTTAGGATTATTTGCTCCAGCTCTTTGAAAAATATCGGTGGAATTTTGATCGGAATGGCATTAAAAGTATAGATTGCTCTAGGCAGTATAGACATTTAATCAATAAGATCGATAAACCATTGGCCACACTAATCCAAAAGAAAAGAGAGAAAGCCCAAATTAATAAAATTATGAATGAAAAGGGAGAGATCACAACTAACACCAAGGAAATAGAAACAATCATCAGAAACTATTACCAACAGTTATATGCCAATAAGCTAAGCAACCTAGATGAAATGGATGCATTCCTGGAAAGCTACAAACTCCCAAAATTGAACCAGGAAGAAATTGACAACCTGAATAGACCGATATCTAGTAACGAGATTGAAGCAGTGATCAAAAACCTCCCAAAAAACAAGAGCCCAGGACCTGATGGATTCCCTGGGGAATTCTACCAAACTTTCAAAGAAGAAATAACACCAATTCTC
The DNA here is from genome assembly GCF_922984935.1 of Meles meles. Taxonomy (NCBI): domain Eukaryota; kingdom Metazoa; phylum Chordata; class Mammalia; order Carnivora; family Mustelidae; genus Meles; species Meles meles. The sequence continues at coordinate 149,057,843 of NC_060066.1, read as the reverse complement.
CTGAAGCTGTTCCAAAAAATTGAAGCAGAAGGAAAACTTCCAGACTCTTTTTATGAAGCCAGCATTACCCTGATCCCCAAACCAGGCAAAGACCCTACCAAAAAGGAGAATTTCAGACCAATATCACTGATGAATATGGATGCAAAGATTCTCAACAAGATCCTAGCAAACAGGATCCAGCAGCACATTAAAAAGATTATCCACCATGACCAGGTGGGATTCATCCCTGGGTTGCAAGGTTGGTTCAACATTTGCAAATCAATCAGTGTGATAGAACAAATCAATAAGAGAAGAGAGAAGAACCACATGGTCCTCTCAATTGATGCAGAAAAAGCATTTGACAAAATCCAGCATCCGTTCCTGATGAAAACGCTTCAAAGTATAGGGATAGAGGGAACATTCCTGAACTTCATAAAATCTTTCTATGAAAGACCCACAGCAAATATCATCCTCAATGGGAAAAAGCTTGCAGCCTTTCCGTTGAGATCAGGAACACGACAAGGATGCCCACTCTCACCACTCTTGTTCAACATAGTATTAGAAGTTCTAGCAACGGCAATCAGACAACAAAGAGAAATAAAAGGTATCCAAATTGGCAAGGAAGAAGTCAAACTCTCTCTCTTTGCAGATGACATGATTCTTTATATGGAAAACCCCAAAGACTCCACCCCCAAACTACTAGAACTCATACAGCAATTCAGTAACGTGGCAGGATACAAAGTCAAAGTACAGAAATCAGTGGCTTTCTTATACACTAACAATGAAAATACAGAAAGGGAAATTAGAGAATCGATTCCATTTACTATAGCACCAAGAACCTTAAGATACCTGGGCATAAACCTAACCAAAGAAGTAAAGGACCTGTACTCGAGGAACTACAGAACACTCATGAAAGAAATTGAAGAAGACACAAAAAGATTGGAAGACTGTTCCATGCTCTTGGATTGGAAGAATATTCCTTCCCTTTTTGAAAGACTATTAGTGAATACTACCGGTCCTGCTGTGTTTGTGGGAAGATTTCAACAAAAGCTTCACATTATTTAACAGATAAAGTATTCCAGTGTGCACTTATTCTTTTAGTTTTTGTTGATATATTATCAAAGAATCTACCCATTTTATATAAATTATCACATTTACTGAGGTGAATTTATTCATCTTATAAATACCTAAATTTTTAAAGTTATTCATAATATCTTATTATTTTTAATGTCTATAGGCTCTGTAATGATATTCTCCTTTCACTCTTGATACTGAAAATTTATGTTTTTATTTCTTTTTAGTATTTAGTCTTGCTTGGGGTTAATTTTATTTATCTTTTTAAAGAACAATGTACTGGATCTATTGATTATTCTCTATTGTATATTTTGTTCCTCTTTTTTAGTTCTCTTAAAATAGTTTGCTATAAAACAAACAATTAATGATTGAATCATTACTTCAATCTACCAAAGAATGAATCTTAGATACCATGTAATAAAAAGCTGTGTAGGTATTTCACATGATGTCTCTTTCACAACAAAGGGTTGATTTTCTCTTTAGTAGGACTTATAGAGTAGAGGTCCTCTTCCCACACTCTAGTAGGGAATGGTGAGCTGGATTTTGGCTGGAGATTGCCTAAAACTCAGTCTATTTCTGATTTACTCCCGCTCCCCAAACTTGACCTTTTCACTGTGGGCCTTTTTTATTTAACTTTTTCTTCCCAAGTGATTATAGGATTTTTATTTCTGACTTTCAGAGCCTTTAACCCTAGATGTTTATCTTTCTGCCCTACAAAGGTTTAAAATTTGCAGATTTATTGATACTTCACTCCAGTCAGAATAGCTAAAATTAACAATTCAGGAAACAACAGATGTTGGCAAGGATGCAAAGAAAGGAGAACTCTCTTACGCTATTGGTGGGTATGCTACTGGTACAGCCACTCTGGAAACCAGTTTGGAATTTCCTCAAAAAGTTAAAAATAGAACTACCCTAGGACCCAGCAATTGCACTACTAGTTATTTACCCAAAAGATACAAAGGTAGTGATCTGAAGGGGCACCTGCACCCCAATGTTTATAGCAGTAATGTCCACAATAGCCAAATTATGGAAAGAGCCCAGATGTCCATTGACAGAGGAATAAATAAGGAAGATATAGTGTACAAATATATACAAGATTACTCAGCCATCAAAAAGAATGAGATCTTTCCATAAGCAATGATGTGAATGGAACTAGATGATATTATGCTAAGCAAAGTAAGTCAGAGAAAGACAAATAGCATATGATTTCACTCATATGTAGAACTTCAGAAACAAAACAGACGATGGGGCGCCTGTGTGGCTCAGTTGTTAGGCGTCAGCCTTCAGCTCAGGTCATGATCCCGGGGTCCTGGGGTCAAGTCCTGAGCTCCATGCTCAGCGGGAAGCCTGCTTCTCCCTCACCCGCTCCCCCTGCTTGTTGTCTTTACCTGCTTCCCTCTCTTGCTGTCTCTCTCTCTCTGTCAGGTAAATGAAAAAAATCTTAAAAACAAACAAACAAACAAAATAGATGAATATAGGGGAAGAGAAGAAAAAACAAAATAAGATGAAAACAGAGAGGAAGGCAAACCATAAGATACTCCTAACAATAGGAAACAAACAAATAGAGGGGAGGTAGGTGAGGATGGGGTAACTGGGTGATGGGCCTTATGGAGACCACCTGAAGTAATGAGCACTGAGTGTTGTATGCAACTGATGAATCACTAAATTCTATCTCCAAAACTAATAATATAGTATGTGTTAATTAAATTGAATTTAAATAAAAAATAAAAAGTAAAATATTTTATTTTTTTAGACTTTATTTATTTGACAGAGAGAGAGAGCACAAGCAGGCAGAGTGGCAGGCTGAGGGAGAGAGAGAGAAGCAGGCTCTCCACCGAGCAAGGAGCCCGATGCGGGACTTGATCCCAGGATCCTGGGATCATGACCTGAGCCAAAGGTAGCGGCTTAACTGACTAAGGCACCCAGGTGTACCAACAAAGTAAAATATTTTTTAAAAATAAAAATGTATCTTGATTTTTTTAGTTATTTTGAGTTTTGGTGTTAGACTCCTCCCAGCTATTACCTCCTCTTAGTATCTTATGATGGATTGGAAATGTGGCATGAGAGCAAATATCTAGCTGTATGAATGGAACTGTCACTTTATGAGACAGGGAAAATGGGAGTGGAACTAGTTTGGTTGGGTCAAGTTGAGTTTGGTTTGAGTCACGTCAGTTTGGGATGTCTATTAAAGCAATGCAACTGGAGAAGCAAAGAAGGCTGCTGGATGTGAAGCAAGTTCCAGAAAAGTATGAGGTTTGAGATAATAGAAGATACTATCTGAGGAGGGATGGAAAAGAGAAAAGAGCTCATGTCCTAGGAGAGAGAACTGAAACACTTATTTAGAGGGAGGAAAGAAAGAAATGATCTAAGTAAAAACCTGAACAAATCAAGACCGAATTTAAGGCAAAATACTGTCAAAGAATTACCTCTTCAAAAGCTTTGGATTGCAGTGGTTTTATGGACAAGTCCTTCCACATTTTTAAAATGCAGATGAAATGTTCCAATTCTAAATATGGGGAACACATGTCATAAAGACTTTCATATTTTGAAACACTAATGTATGAAAATGAACTTGTCATTGGTAATACTTGTTATAATGTTTTAGAACTGAATAAATCCTAGGATCTTGGTCCTCTGTTACCAAGAGGGGATATGAGGCTTAATCATAGTTAATAATGACCCTCAAGCTTACCCAGTTAGTGGTAGATTAAGAATTAGAATTTAGCAGTTCTGGCACTCAGTCTAGTTTTTTGATTGTTTGTTTACTATACCATCCAACATCTGTTTCTAAACTGAAAGTATTTCAAAATTAAGACATTTACTCTGTTAAATAACATCAAGTTTTTAATTAACTTATTAGGAAATGTGCTAGAAGGTTTACAAATTCTGCCTTTATTTGATTTAGAAATTTGTTTTGGTGATTTTGTAGCACAAGAGGAATAATTACCACTTGCTACATTTAATGAGTTCCTTTAATCATGGTCATCGCTAGGTCATAGAAAACTTGAAAGTAGGTCTGATATAGATGATTTTATAAAGAAAATACCTGGAATTATTTTGAAATCAAGTTTTAATCTCTAAAGTTAGAAATCAAAATGTCATTCTTTGGGGGGGGGTGGAAAGTGGCCCTTGTTTTGAATAAAACTCAGAATTTTTCAAAAGGCATTTGCTACAATGCCAAAATGCTTAGAGAATTAATTCCTGAAAAGTCACTGGAGGAAAAAAGCAAGTCCATCTTCCCATTTATAGGAGTTTCAAATAATTTTCCATTTTATCAAATCAATCCATTTTATAAAGATATATACTATAGTAGACATTCCAGTAATAGAGCTAAGACAGTAAACTTCCTGGTTATTTTAAAGAATACTAGGCTAATCTTGGCATCAAAAATGCACATAAAAGTAACTATTCTAAGATACTGAGAAAGATTAAGACAACATAATAAAATCACAGTAACATAAGAAATTTGCCTTTCCTCACACAAGTACCACAAAATTCAAAACCATATTTTAGCATTAAAAAATATCGGTTATAGGGGCCACGTGGGTGGCTCAGTTGGTTTAGCAACTGCCTTCAGCTCAGGTCATGATCCCAGAGTCCCAGGATCGAGTCCCACATTGGGATCCCAGCTCCATGGAGAGTCTGCTTCTCCCTCTGACCTTCTCCCCTATCGTTCTCTCACTCTCTCTCTCTCTCTCTCAAATAAATAAATAAAATTTTTAAAAAATATATCAATTATGAACACAGAAGTACTTCTAGTCCCTGATTAAATGTACCTATTGCTATGGTTTTTGATGTGTGTGTATGTGTGAGTGTGTGTAACTTCCCATGAAAAATTGAAGGAGTTATCTGAACCTCTTATTTAATACTATTGCTTCTTTATCCTCCACAGAAATTTAAAATGCAATCAAGTCCCTTCTTCAATTCAAGCTATCGTAGGGACTACAGAAGCTCAATTAAAACATCAGATTTCATTAATCAGTCAGCTAATAATTACCACACCTTGTCTATTGTATCCTGTTTGCTTCTACAACTTTCTGTCAATAGATTCAAGGATTTGGAAGTGCCCCTTCTAAGAGAAAGCGCCTTGATGCACTTTGCAGGAAGGAGTATGTTGAAGTGCAGCTGTTCTAAAAGGAAAGAGTAACACTTTGAAGTAATGACCTGGCTAATTAATGCTGAATTCCAGTAGCAATCCTATTCCTACTGAAGTACTTATGACATCCACATTAATACTAAATGAGCCCATCAGAATTAATGTCCTTGCAATAAATACCAAAGGAGTGGAGAATGACTAGGCTATTATTGCAAAGTGTTACACAGAAAGGCAAAAATACTAAGGCTAAAAGAAAATATCAGTGATTTGTTCTGAGACTCTAGCTAGGGGAATCATATTTATTAAATACATAAAGACATGGAAATACACAGAATAGTTGACTCACAATTCCATCCATTTTAAGTGTAGAGACCGTTTGAGTTGGTCTAAAAATTGTATTGTCTAATCTCATGAAAAGCAATGATATCCTACCTTTGTTTTTGTTTTTGTTTTTGTTTTTCTTGTTTAAATTAACCTGTACCTTACCTCTTATGCGGCATATACGCACACATTCCATATATGGAAACAAAGCCTATAGAAACAGGTTTCCCTGCATAAAGCTTTTAGGTTTCATCCTTAAAATAACAATGTGGCTGTGGTCATCTTAATTTATGATCTAATTAATAATCTAAATAAAACAAACTTTAAAATGCCTACAGAACTCCAGTCATTTTTCAAACAGTTCAAAAACCTTAAGATTTACAAAGTTTCCTAAAAAGCCATGTCAGGAGGCAATATAAAGAGAAGGCCATGCTGGAAGAATATTGCCTCTACCTCCTACCACACCCACTGGAAACAGAGCATTTCTACATCTCTCTCTTTTAACTTTTACAATTCTCTGTAAGGTTTTATTGGGAAAAAGCTATTGCTTGAGAACAAATTTCAAATAAATTTTAAAAGCATTGCCTTAATCCACATTGCTAAATTATCTCTTTTATATATTTATCTTTTTTATAAAGGCATTATTAGTACATAAAGGGATTCTGAGGGACATGTGTTGGTTCTCAGAAAGGACTGAACATAGTCAAATATTTCAAACTGTAATGGCTTTTTTTTTTCTTTCTTCTTTTTTTTTAAAGGAATCTTGAATTTTATTTTATTATTTTATTTTAATTTATTTTATTTTCAGTGTTCCAAAATTCATCGTTTGTGCACCACACCCAGTGCTCCATGAAATATGCGCCCTCCACAATACCTACCACCAGGCTCACCCCACCCCGCAGGTCCCCTCCAAAACCCTCAGTTTGTTTCTCAGAGTCCACAGTCTCTCATGGTTGGTCTCCCCCTCTGGCTTCCCTCAACTCGTTTCTCCTCTCCATCTCCCAATGTCCTCAGGTTATTCCTTATGCTCCACAAGTAAGCAAAACCGTATGATAATTGACTCTCTCTGCTTGACTTATTTCACTCAGTGTAATCTCCTCCAGTCCCGTCCATGTTGATACAAAAGTTGGGTATTTCATACTTCCTGATGGAGGCATAATACTCCATTGTATATATGGACCACATCTTCTTCATCCATTCGTCTGTTGAAGGGCATCTTAGCTCTTTCCACACTTTGGCGACTGTGGCCATTGCTGTATGAACACTGGGGTACATATGGCCCTTCTTTTCACTACATCTGTATCTTTGTGGTAAATATCCAGTAGTGCAATTGCTGGGTCATAGGGTACCTCTATTTTTAATTTCTTAAGAAATCTCCACACTGTTTTCCAAAGTGGCTGCACCAACTTGCATTCCCACCAACAGTGTAAGAGGGTTCCCCTTTCTCCACATCCTCTCCAACACTTGTTTACTGTCTTGTTGATTTTGGCCATTCTAACTGGTGTATTGGCTTCTCATCCACATGACTTCAGTGCTCACCAAAGTCATTTCCCTGCCTTCCAGTTCATCTGCTACCAGTCTCGGGCCGGGGAGCTGTCATTCTGCTCACTGGGCTTAGAGTTATCTTTCACCTTAACCATCATGGTAGGTATGCATATGAAAGACAAATATGAGTCACTTCTAAACTTATGATGGATATAACTAGTAATGTTTTCTCTTTGCTTCTAATGCTATAGACTATATATATTTCTACTCACAACATTCACATTCCTTTCTCTGAATATATTTCTAAAGAATCCCAGTCTAGAACACTTACTAGTCTGCATATTTGCTTTCCATTATTAGGTACTGGAGGCAGGACCTGAGCCTTCTTTTCCTTTCATGTTTTTAAGTCAGTGCCTTCCATAAAAAACCTGTATTGGAATCACCCAAGGATATACACCAAAAATGTAGAGTTATGGGTACCACTCTGATTTACAACTAAAAATTTCTGGTCTAAGAATAATACATATTATGTAAATCTGAATTTTCAGCAAGTTAAGCAGGTGATATTTCCAGCAACACAATCTTGAGAATTAATGTTTATTGCCTCTAGGGGATATAGTGTTTAATTAGAGTATATGTGTTGATTAAATTAGTAAAACCAACCTCTGCAACAGGCTTTAGGATATTCATTCTGAGTGCCAAATGGCCTTATTTTTTGTGAAGCTGCATTTCATATGACTAGTTCTAGATAAAAAAAGACATAAGGTTGCTAAATAACATATTCTGGTATAATGGCTAAGTAACCCACTCACGGACACACACACACACACACACACACACACACACACACACAACGACTGCCCTACATAACAGAGTTTATCAAGTTTCCAAAAATAAAGGGAGATTAACAGATAGTTTCGATTATACAAATTTTTATGATGCCTCAAATTTGGTTTAAATCTAAACCCATAATTTGATTTCCTTTTCTCATGCAAAAATAATTATGTGCAATATCCTTCACTCTAAAGCAATTTCAGTATTACATTTAGTTTCCATGACTAAAGCATCCTCCCATGAAATATCACTGAATTTGGCCAGTGAAATATGTTATCAGTGGTACATACAACTTTCCTTCAGTGACATAGGGTTTTATAAGACCATGTCTCTATCAAAAGATGGCACAAAGAGATGTTTTCCTGCCTAAATAAGGGCATTTCCCACAGAATTTTTTTCTTTCTACCCTTTCTCTCCACAAATTAATCTCGAATTAAAGATTATCAGTTCTAATATATATCTAATTTTTAAACCTAGCCAAGACATTCTATTTACTCTTTATCCTTGTCTTTAAAGGCCAGATAAACACCTATACTCAGATATTTTATCACTACAGTAAACATTATTGATTCTAAATCAGACTTAACCACTGACTTATAAAAATGGTTCTGTCTGATGCTTTTTAATAAAAGGGATGTATTCTCAAAAACCCAAACCTCAAACCCAGAAGCCATCATAAATTCTCCTATCCCTCTCTTCTTGCCTTCATCTGAGAATTTCCAAATTGCATAGCATCTGTCATCCCTTTATTTCCATTCACAATACCATTACTACTTCTGCCTTCTCAGCTGGACATCGACCAAGATCTGCCAAAGGGTCACCTGGCTTCCTGTTTGTCCTACGTAAACTCATATTGCAGAAAACTGCCAAAACAAGCTTCTCAATATAATTCATATTAAATCACTCTCTTCTCCTACTAAAAACCTTGCATTTATTCCCTAGGTCTTACATCACTTTTAGTTGCCTATAATATTTTTATAAGAGAATATTCTAAGTCGATCTTCTGCCACATATACCCTAAACTCTGGTCAAAATACCTAAATTATTATACATACCCTATTCCCTTCATTCTCCTCTTTAGCTCCAACTAGAATTTCTGCATCTCTCCAGGCAATTTTCTGTATATGGTTCAACCTGCAATTCTCCTCTCTTTTTCCTTCCCTCACCTTAAATCTTTTAATTCAACTACCTAAGCACACTGGTAGATAAATGGAAATACTACTTTCAATGCATGAATTTATAAGTTTTGTTTTTAAATATTTTATTTATTTATTTGAGAGACAGCACACACACAAGCAGGGGCAGCAGGAGAGGGACAAGCAGGTTCCCCTCTGAGGAGGGAGCCCAAACAGGCTTGATCCCAGGACGCTGTCCCAAAGACAGATGCTTAACTAACTGAGCTACCCTGGCGCCCAGAATTTTTAAGTTTGAATTAAGAAAAGAAAAGAGGGGGGCACCTGGGTGGCTCAGTGGGTCAAAGCCTCTGCCTTCGGCTCAGGTCATGATCCCAGTATCCTGGGATCGAGCCCCGCATCGGGATCTCTGCTCCGCGGGGAGCCTGCTTCCTCCTCTCTCTCTCTGCCTGCCTCTCTGCCTAGTTGTGATTTCTCTCTGTCAAATAAATAAAATATATATAAAAAAAAAAGAAAAGAAAAGAGGGTGTTTGGGTATCTCAGATGGTTAAGCCTCTGCCTTCGACTCAGGTCATGATCCTGGGGTCCTCGGATCGAGTCCCACATCAGGCTCCCTGTCCTTGGGAGCCTGCTTCTCCCTCTGCCTTTCTCTCTGACTCCCATGAATAAATAAATAAAATCTAAAAAAAAAAAAAAAATAACCACCAGTATTGCAAAAAGGAAAGCAAAAGAAGATACAACTCAGCTCTAATACCTATTGCCTATTAGTTTATTTCTGTTAAAGAGCCAGAGTCTCTGCCAATGGCAAGGGTATTCTACATGTAAGTAAAACGGATGGCTTAAGGGAATCATATTTCTTATTACACCAAGTTTCTTTTTTCAGGACTTAACAGCTGCTCCTACAGGATTCTCCTAAACTGAAGGAAAATTGAGATCCAGCTTGTGAAGTTGTTACAGATTCTCTCTCCTAATCAACTTCAAACTAATTGAACTTTTTTTTTCTTTTTTTCATGAATAAGGAATGGTTCTTATTTTAAGACTAATAATTATATCAAGACACAGATTTGTAATACTGCAGTATCAGTACTACTACTACTACTTCTACTACTACTACTACTACTACTAATTTGCCTAGATGAAGGGTGAGATTTAAATTAGGGAGCAAAGGTTTAATGGGTCAAGTACATTCTACAGAGATATTATTGGAAGAACACATTCAGGGAAGGGTGATCTTTAGGTTGGTTTCTAGCAGAGAATGAAAGTGTGGTTGTTTTAGGGTTTGCAAAAAGAAATGCATAACCAAAGAAAAGATATGTCAAGGCAATTTACAGAGGAAATCCCAAAGATAAGAAGCAAATGGAGAGAGGATGAAAATTATTAGTAACAAGAGAAATGCAAATTAGAACTAAAATGATATACTGTAACTTTATGATTATTATATTTTCAAAAAATAGAACACTGAAAATGCTAAATGCAGAAGATGGTAGGTACACGAATTGATCGTGGGAGAATAGATTGAGCAGCCCTTCTGGAAAGCATACTGGCCCTAATACATACATTTAGTAAGTCTATACTTACAGTTGTCCTGCTCTTGGATTTCTAACAGTCTCCCAAATAAACAAGTGCTCTCTTGCAAGTCCACAAAGGGGCAAATACAAATTTGTTCACAAAATATTATTTAGAATGAATTGATTAAATAAACACAGAATAACCTGAAGAAAACTTCAAGGTGTGGCACTTAGTGTCAACAACTCTGAACTGTCTGACATTTTATCCTACTTTCAAGTTAAGAAAGTACTCTGCTACAATTTTCTGAATGCTAGCAATTTAGGGGAAAAAGAATTTGTTAGTCATGCTAAAGCAAGCAGCATGACCTTCATATTCATACCTATTTCCCTTGCTCTGGTCCTAAAGGGGCACATGGTGGCTGAGATGGAGGTTACATATACAGTGAGTTTACAGTAAGGGAACTGGGTTCTTTCCACTGAATTATCACTAACCCATTGGCTTTCCTCATGTTGTCACCTTGTGGTTGCAAGATGAGTGCTACAGTTCCAGACATCAAATCATCAGATCTGTATTTAATACAGGAATACATGGAGATGGGCAGTGCCAACTATCTCTTTTTACTATTTTGATAGTAAATCTTCCCAGAAAACTGCTCTCACCCCTTTTTAGAGATACCTTCTCAAATAGCCAGGAAAGTTGTGGAGTTGGAAACATGATTGTCAGATTTGGTATAGACCATTTTATGTAGGCATGGGCATACTATATTTAACAGTAAAACAGTGAACTCTTGTCAGCAGTGAAGAAGTTGTTCATAAATTAAAAGGGTAGGTGACTTAAAGGCTTGTCACGTATATCAATAAAGGTAATTCAAGAACTGTGACGGAATATACAGATGAGATAACAGTTCATTGTATATATTCATTAACAAGCAATTTAATGAACTCTACTAAATGTGTGTGTGTGTGTGTGTATTTATAAGAGAGGTGAAACATATATAAATGTTCAGCCCCCGAGTGTTGACCAGTTATTTTTTCCTTCCCATCATTTCCTTCTTTTTTAATCTTTGACAGCATTACCCTCTTTTGGTTGAAATCAGTTAATCCTAAAATAGCACCTAAAAACTCAAGGTATCATCTCTGTGTGGGGATGTTCGATAGAAGCAACTAACTTTGATCTATTTCCAGTCAGTATGATTCCATTGAGAGTCCATTGAGAATGGAATAAAACTAATGCCCATTTTGCAGTTTTGTAAGGGATCACATTAGGTTTCTTCTACTTAGTAAGCTTCATATGTTTAGTTCTCTTTTGGGGCTATCCCATTCCTTTTTATATCTTTGATCTCAAAAAGTATAATTCACAGAAGTTTCTGAAATTTCTTCTGACAATGTTGTCACATTCCAAGAAACATGGTCATTTTTCATAAATTTACATTCATTTTTTAGTTAGTGCTTGGTGGTTATTGGTGGTCAAGTTTTTAGTTCATGTATACACATAGGATGTATAGTAAACTACCTTATGTATAAAGTCACAAGCAGCTTCTCCTTCAATATACATAGCTATTCAAATTCAACAAATAATCATTTATCAACCAAAAATAAATAGAAGCAATTTTAATCTAAATTTGCCTTCCTTGAAAAATTTTGAAGAGTAGTGGATTCATTCTGCATTGCAAAATATTTTCATCCCCCCATTCAAAAATCTAAAACTCTTTAAAGCTACACCTTTCATCAAATACACATTGGCTTTTAATGTTCCTGATCCATTTTCCCACTGTTTCTAGATCTAAATTTCTCAGTTGCTCTTTACAATGCAAAGTCAGATTTTCAGCTCTTCTGGTTCTTGTTCTCACTCATTAACCTTGATCTTCATAATAATATCCAAGACAAACAGGACTTGACAAATCCTTCTTAGAATGATGGAGGAAAAGTTGGCATACCCAGTACATGAGAAGATACTGTGATCCCTTATGCATTGATATTTATGGATATTTCATTACATGATAGCAATGTTTCTTTAATTATGTTAAATAAATAAAGGTGTTGCACAAGCATCAGAAGACTGAAGGATAAAAAAGCCACTGGGAGACTGACATAAAAGAAACAAATAGAAATTAAAAGAAAATAAATAAATGAAACAGAAAGATAGAAAGAACAGGAGATAAAATGGTGACCACTAAAGGACAAGGGGGATAAGTAAGGAATTGTTGTTCAATAGAAAAAAAATTTCAGTCATGTAAGATGAAAATTTTCTAGAGATCTGTTGCATAATACTGTACTAACAGTTAATAATTTTGTACTGTACACTTAAAAATATGTTAAAAGGGGGCACCTGGGTGGTACACTGGGTTGAGTGACCAACTCTTGATTTTTGGCTCAGGTCGTGATCTCAGGGTCTGATACAGAGCCCTGTGTTAGGCTCCACACTCAGCGCAGAGTCTGCTTGAGATTCTCTCTCCCTTTCCCTCTGCCTTCCACCCTGTTCTCTATAACCATAAATAAATAATCTTTAAAAAAATGTTGAGGATAGATCTTATTTTATAAGCTGTTTTTTTAAAATCACAACAAAAAATTACTGTGTCATGAAAAAGTTCGTGAAATAAAGATGTGCAAATAAGTGAAATTAGTTCCAGTTTTTAAACAAGTATATATAAATTAAAAATGAATATGAAATCTCAACACGAATTTCTGAGGATATCATAAAAACTAAAGAAATGCAACCCCCATTTATATAAATAATATAATAATTCTGCTGCAAATAATGTATTCTATCATGTTTCCAAACCCATAGATAATAAAATATTTGATAAGACTTAAAATGCTAAGCTTATAAGAAACACAATTATTTGATATGTTAAAAATAGAGTCCCACAATAAAAATACATTATATGTTTATAAAAAAAAAAATTGGAAGGGGAGGCGAACCATAAAAGACTATGGACTCTGAAAAACAACCTGAGGGTTTTGAAGGGTCAGGGGTGGGAGGTTGGGGGAACAGGTAGTGGGTAATAGGGAGGGCACGTTTTGCATGGAGCACTGGGTGTTGTGCAAAAACAATGAATACTGTTACGCTGAAAAAATAAATTAATTAAAAAAAAAATAGAGTCCCACAGCAAAATTACAAGAGTAAGAGAATTAACAATGCTTCAGTAAGGCTGATTAAATAAAGTATATCTGTTTTTCAAGGAGGAGGAAATGAAACCAGGAGGTTCTGAAATAACAATATTGAGTTTTGCATAAATAAGGTAGAATTAAATTGGAAAAGATTGAATATTGTTTATTGTCAGAGAGTTTCTATAATAAACTTCTAAAGTCTATATGCTTCCCAGTTATGGGGCTTTCTCCCCTGGAAAATATGGAAAGTACACGTGATTTAACTGTCTACAAAAGGGAATTGAAGGAGACTTTTAAATCATGAATATTATTAATGCCCAGTAGGACAAGGTAACTTCTACTAAGAGTCCACAATACTTTGTTAATATCTCATTAATCAAGATGAATCTGCAAAAAGGCTGTCAAAGACAGCAATATACCAAATTCTGAATTTTAGACATTTACATTCTATTTCACACTTAAAATAGGAACTATATGAAGCTTATGCACTACTCTCTGTTGACCAATTTATGAAAATGTCTTTCTGCTTATTCATAAGAATTAATTAACAATTAAAATTGTATTTTAAAGTCCTTTTGAGCAAAATTATTAAGGGGTGTGTAGGTGGGTATGTCAGAGAAGCTGGGAAAACAAAGAACTATTTTACAAAGTGATAATTTATAAGTTGAAATAGATTAATAACTAAAAATAATGTGTTTATTCTATATGTGCTTTTTCTTATAATATGTTGTTTTATAGTTATTCTACATCCAATCATTAAAAATTCTCTACACAGTTGTTAAATAATAAATATATTATTAGAATTAATAAACCTTATAGACATTTTTCAGAAATGCTAATTATGCCTCATAACACCTAGCAATTATGATATTGAACTACTGTATCATTTTTCCTTTTTTTTTTTTTGAGACAAAGCAATTTCTTCAGTTTCCTGGAGTACGCTTTTGCAGGAAAATTAGAAACACTGATTTTGTTCCCAGGATTGCCACTGGCACACTGTATGATACACATATATATATATATATATATATATATTTGCCTCAGTTTCTCCTATTACTGAAATAAAATAGTAATGGTTGCCACTTCAAAATCTCATTGGGTTGCTGTGAGAAATAATGAGACTAGTGGGGAGTAGTTTGACAGAATGAGGTAAGGATCCTTGACCATTAAAGAGAATTCAATATAGATGTCTTAATAAAAAAAATCATGATTAAGCAATTACATGGTATTGCACTGTCTTATTTCATTAGCTACTTCTCACCAAAGCCTATTAGGAAAATTTGGTTATACAGTCAATGTTAGCAAAGAAAGGAAATTAAAATATTCACAGAAGAAAGGCAGTGTGTGCATGACACTTGAAAACAAAGCCTATGAACCAAGTGGAAATTTTGAAATGGTTTAGGCTACTACCTATTTAATTCAAGCTCGCTTTATCATCAGAAATTTTAACACTTCAGAACTTTACGGGAATATCAAAAATTCTTAATAGAAATTCCAGGAAGTTCAGAAACTTCTCAGCAAGAATATAAAGAAGCAAGAAATAATCAATTTTATGAGCAAATATTTCACTTCTAAATTCTGAGTACCAAAAGTGACTCTTGCTAATGAAATGCTAAGATGGAATCATTATAGGAATAAATACTAGAAAAACTTTCCTTTTTTTTTTTCTATTTCCTTCCAGAACCATGAGTGAGTAATTGAGCTAATATTCCTTTTATGTCATGTAGTCTTACAAAGTGCTTTTCTTCTGTTTTTTTCCCTGAAGAACTACTTAGTACATGATAAACTATTCTCTCTACACAAATATATAACCTAGGTTATAGTAAAATCTTGAAAAGATATAATTTTAAAAATATGTAGATTTTTACTTGGATTTTTAAAATTCAAGTGAAATTATTGCTTTACCAATGACACTAATTTCTCCTAACTAAAATATATTTATAATATATAGTATATATTTCATATATCATATAGTTGTTTATAATATATAGTATATATTTAGTATATTATATGTAAGTAATTATATATAATTAATTTGGAACTGCTATTTTCAAATGTACATCTGCAAGAAGAAAAAATTTTGTGTTGGTGAGCCTTGTCTTTTAACCCTTCTTGTTATGTCTTTTAGAAAGCAAAATCCTACCATCTTTACTACAGCAATGAAAGCAGGAAGGTACAAATAGGTATCCTTTTATTTTAGGAAGGGCATCACAAAGTTGCATTTGGTATCTCAGGATAAAGTAATCTACACAAACAATTTCACAACCTCTTTTTAAAGGTCATGTCTCTTTGGAAAAGTGATCACAATATTACAAAATATCATATAGAAATAGATTTAAAAACACGGAGGATATTGGGAGATGGAGAGGAGTGAGTTGCAGAAAATTGGAGGGGGAGATGAGCCATGAGAGATTGTGGACTCTGAGAGACAAACTGAGGGTTTTGGAGAAGGGTGGGGGGTGAAGTGACCTTGGTGGTAGGTATTATGGAGAGCATGTATTGCATGAATCACTGGGTATGGTGCATAAATAATGAATTTTGGACCCCAAATAGCCAAAACAGTCTTGAAAAAGAACAGTCTGAAGGTATTACAATGCTTGATTTCAAGATATACTACAAAGTTGTAGTAATCAAAACAGTATGGCACTGACGCAAAAAAAGACACATAGATTCACGGAACAGAATAGAGCCCAGAAATAAGCTCACAATTCTCTGGTCAATTAATCTTTGACAAAGGAGACAAGAATATGCAACAGGAAAAAGACTCTTCAACAAATGGTGTTGGGAAAACTGGACAGCTACATGCAAAAGAATGAAATTGGACCACTTTCTTACACTAACTACAAAAATAAACCCAAAATGGAATAAAGACTTAGATGTGAGACCTGAAAACATAAAGTCCTAGAAAAGACCACAGACAGTAGTTTCTGTGATATTGACCACAGCAACTGTTTTTGGTTTTTGTTTGTTTGTTTGTTTTAGGTATGTCTCCTCAGGCAAGGGAAACAAAAGCAAAAGTAAAATATTGGGACAGGATCAAGATAAAAAAAAACTTCTGCACAGAGAAGGAAACAATCACCGAAGCTAAAAGACAACCTACTAAATGCAAGAAGATACTTAAAAATGACATATCCATAAAGGGTTAGTATCCAAAATACATAAAAAACTTATGCAACTCAACACACACACACACACAAAGTAATCCAATTTTTAAAATGGGCAGAAGATATAAACAGACATTTCGCCAAAGACAACATACAGACGGCTAACAGACACATGAAAAGATGCTCAACATCACTCATCACCAGGAAAATATAAGTCAAAATTACAGTGAGATATTACTTCACACTAGTCAGAAAGGCTAAAATAAAAAACACAAACAACGCATTGGCTAGGATATGGAGCAAAAGAATCGCTCATGCACTGTTGATGGGATCACAAAATGGTGGAGCCACTATGGAAAATAGTACCGAAGTCCCTCAAAAATAAAAAATAGAATTGCCATATGATCTGGTAATTCTAATATTGGGTATTTACCCAAAGAATATGAGTGCACTAATTCAAAAAGATACATGCCTTCCTGTGTTTATGGCAGCATTATTTACAGTGGTCAAAATATGGAAGAAACCATATCCATTAGTAGATGAATGGATAAAAAAGATGAAGTATATGTATACAGTAGATATTACTCAGCCATAAAAAAGAATGAAATCTTGTCATTTGCAACAACATGGATGGGTCTACAGGGTATAATGCTAAGTGAAATAAGTCAGAACAAGACAAATACCATATGATTTCACTCAAATGTGTAATTTATGAAACAAAAATAAAGAAAAAAAAAACAAGAGACAAACCAAAAAACATACTCTTAACTACAGAGAACAAATTTATCATTATCAGTGGGGGGTGGGTAGGGGATGGGTGCAGTAGGTAAAAGGGATTAAGAGTACGTTCATTGTGATGAGCCCTGAGTGATGAATAGAATTCTTCAATCACTGTATTGTACATATGAAACCAATAGAACACTGCATGCTAATTATACTGGAATAAAGGTAAAAATAAAATAAAATGCAATCAGGAGGAGAGGTGACCAGAAATGGGAGCTCTCACACCCTATCACTGGCCATCAATTGCAGATGCCAATAGGAAGGGATACATCCTAAATTCTCAACAGGAAAAAACCTATACTGTACTACCCCAGCAGGAGGAAGAAAGATCTTGCCTGACAATACGTAGCCAATGACAGACTGCCACAACACAGCCAATGAAAATCCACTCCTCTTTGAACTCCGTTTTGTCCAATGAACTTGTTTTAACTACCATTCCCAGCTCCCCCATTCCTCTATAAAATTGCATTCCTTTCCATTTTCCTCTGGATTCACCTATGGTTTTACAATAGCTTGCATGTCCCAAATTGTAATTCTTTCTATTCCCAAATAAGCCCATTTTTGCTGGTAAATAACTGAAAATTTTAAGACTTAACATTATGCAAATGAAAGTTTACCGCAATTAGAGAAAGAAATAGAGCATTATTTACTATCACATCTAGCATATGAGTAGGGTTAATGTTCCTTTCATTATGAAATGGAAATATTTGCCAATAGTTTTAACATATACCTACTCCTTGAGAGGACCATAGAAAAGCATTACCTTGAACTTTTGTTTAAACTGATGTGCTGTTTTTAACCTCATACTCAATGACTGATGTTTTCACATCTTTCTACATTGTGTTCTAGGGTTAGTG
Source organism: Meles meles (assembly GCF_922984935.1). NCBI lineage: Eukaryota > Metazoa > Chordata > Mammalia > Carnivora > Mustelidae > Meles > Meles meles. The sequence goes on along the minus strand of NC_060066.1, from coordinate 149,039,558 downwards.
CTCTAGAGCCTATGCGTATCTCTTCCCAATTCCATGTTCAGTGAAATCATTTTGGTAACTTGAAACAGGTCATGGCAATGGTATACACCAAGAAACTATGTGGACTTTTCCCCCACATAAAGTCAGTTGTTGGGATGCACTTCCTGGAATACTGAGTAAAAATTCTGGGTTCCAATTCTAATGTGTTTGAGGGTGACTTTCCCTACAGCATCAAGTAATTCTTGGGCAGCAGCTGCAGTCACTATAATTTAACTCAATTTTGATACTATCTACCCAGAAATAGCATCAGATTCCATAGATTCAGGGCTCGGCCTTACAAGACTACCCCCCACCCTGTCTATTAGACACCAGTCACAAGCCCTGGTTATCATCTGTGTTTCTCATCAACTGTCTGTATAGACGGAAGGTTTCCATGAACCCCTCGTTGGTTCAATTAATTTGTTCCAACAGCCCACAAAACCCAGAGAAACATTCTACTTACTAGATTATTAGTTTATTTTTAAATGATGTAATTCAGGAATATCCACATGAACAAGATGCCTAAAACAAGGTATGAGGAAAGGGTATGGAGCCTGACATGGAGCTTCGATGCCCTCTCCAGCTATGCAGTCTCTCAGCACCTCCACCAGGGATTCACCAATCTGAAAGCCCTAAAACCCATCCTTTGGTGTTTTTATGAAAGCTGCACTACATTGGCATGATTGTCTAAACCGTGTTTGTCATGGTTTGTCTAAGCCATTAGTGACTGAATTCAATCTCTAGCCCCTCATCCCTCCCCAGAGGTTAGCGGTGGAACTAAAAGTTCCAAACCTCTAGTCACATGGTTAGCTTCCCACTGAACCAGCCCCCAACTTTAGGGGCTTTCCAGAAGTTCCCTCATTAACATAATAAGACACCTTTATCAATCTCATCATTTAGGAAATTCCAAAGGTTTTACCAACTCTCTGCCAGAAATGGGGACCAAGATAAAATCTATGTTCTTATTTTAAATCAAAATATTATCTTGGAGCACTGTAATTTCCACCTCCCAATAAGCTTGTATTTCTAAATTCTACCTGCTGCACTGTTCAGTAATGTGTTGAGGCATTGCTGGGCAGTGTGATAGAAAAACAGGTCATATTCACTGGTTAACTCAATTCTTATGATGACCCCTCAGCAGCATTCTTTACAGTTAACACTATTAATGTACCTTCTTCATCTGGCTACACAACACTCTTCTTACTAGTTGTTCTTTCTTGGTATCCTTTGATGGTTTCTTCTTTTGTTTCCTATTTCTTAGGGGCTTATAGTAAAATCTCATTTGTTGTTTTTTTTTAAATTTTTTTTAAGATTTTATTTATTTATTTGACAGAGAGAAATCACAAGAGAGGCAGGCAGAGAGAGAGGAAGGGAAGCAGGCTCTCCGTTGAGCAGAGAGCCCGATGCGGGACTCGATCCCAGGACCCTGAGATCATGACCTGAGCCGAAGGCAGCGGCTTAACCCACTGAGCCAACCAGGCGCCCTCTCATTTGGTTTTAATTTGCGTTTACTTAATGGCTAATGATGTTGAGCATATTTCCAAGTGCTTATCTGCTAACTGTATATCCTCTTCAGTGAAATGCCTGTTCATTTTCTTTGCCAATTTTCTAATTAAGTTTGCATAAAGGAGGTAGCCACCTACCCCCACCCTCCACAAATCTGGAGTGAGGAACAGACACTCAGAGAATGGCACTAGAAAGCCATATAAAAAATATTTTCAAAGTGTTTTTATCATCTATGCATCCTTCCTTCCTAAATCCTTACTTTAGTTGATGGGTCCAAGGGTCATAGAAATGGTTTTCACAGATTTCTTTTGAGTATCTGCAAATAAAGTTTGATACTTCCCTTTGGAATTTTATATCTATTAGATACCCTTAATTTAGGTTCAAAAGTTAATATTTAGTATAAACAAGAAAAAAATTCCAAATCATAAAATTAGAAAAAGTTAATGATGATGAATACTTCAAACATCCCAAATTCAGAAAAAATATTTCTATTAATTTCCTGATATGCCTTTATAAATTTTCTCTGTGTATTTTGTTTGAATACTTACATACAACAAAATACACAAACCTTTAAGGTACAGCCTGATAAATTTTTACTTAGATATGTACCTACATAACCATGACCCAGATCAAAAGGTTCATTTTCAGCACCTTGGAAGGTTCTCTGTTGCTCCTTTTAGTCAGTACCCACCAAGATTAACACATATTCTTTTTCCACCACATCTTAGTTCTGACGGCTTTTAAACTTCATGTAAATAGAGTGATACAGTAGCCACTCTTCTGTGTCTGATTTCTTCCATTTATCATTACGTGTATAAGATTCATTGATGATGTTGTACATATCATCTATTGCATCTCTGTACTTGGCTGAAACCTCAATTTTAACATAACGCCCTATCATAAACAACGTCTCTGAGGGTATTATTGCTCTCTCAGCTGCAAAGAATCATGTTGGCTAGTTTCTCTAACTTGTCTGTATGATCAATAACCAAGTCTCATATACTCTTCTCAAATAAGGACCCTTCTAAGTAGCTCCTCTTTTCCATTCTCCCTGCCACTGTGTTCATTCAGAGCCTTATCATCTGATACCTAGAATATTCTTACAGACTTTTCTACTGCTACCATCTTGCCTTCAGATGTCTCCCCTGGAAGATTAAACCAGTGGGGCAGAAGTTTTGTCATGTCACTCTCTAGTCTCAAAATAATCAAATATACTACTCTGTTTATAAGGAAAAAAAAAAAAGAAACACATTATTTTTTAAATATGAGTGTTTTGTTTTATTTTTCAGTTTTATTTTATTATGTTATATTAGTCACCATAGAGTACATCAGTAATTTTTGATGTAGTCTTCCATGATTCATTTTTTGTGTATAACACCCTGTGCTCATTACAACACATGCCCTCTTTAATACCCATCACTGGGCACCCCCTCTCCCCCCTCCCCTCTTTAAACTAATATTCAGTGCCCCTCACCAAGAGGCTTCAGTGAACTTCTCCTTTATCACCATAACAATGATTCTTGAGTAATTGCCCTGTGACTTACTACCATCCCCACCCCACAGACACTTAGAAGTAGTCATTCACAGGCAGGGACAATTCCAATCATCATCCAATACCCAATTTAAATCCCACTTTCTCTATGAAGATTTACTCCAACAACTGATGTATAAATGAAGTCTCAAGTCTGTGCTGTTCCTCTCCTACTTATCTGACACATTCAATTCTTTGTCAGGTTGCTGTTAAAATTTACTATGCTTGTTTTATCTCTGTGAGAAGACTCTACATTTCTGAAGAGGAGTAATCATTTCTCCGTTATTTTTCAGTTCTACAGAGGACCTTTGGTAGGTTTTAATAAAGAGCTTTATAAAACATTTAAAAGGCCATGAATAAAAGCAACAATGGTTAAAGTAGCAACAGGTGACAAACTTTTGCTACTTTCTAAATCTGCTATGATCAAACCTGATAAACACCAGTTAACTCACTAGTGAGGATCGTTTCCATGCTGATGTCAAAAACATAATGTTGGTAGTTGAGAAAATGCACTTAGAGTAGAGATTCATTCCAGTGGTGTAGCTTTGTCATAGATATTCTACTTGGTTCATTCTCCTTTCTTACCCTTGAAAGATTTACCCTGGAAGATATCAAGATAATTTGGTAGTATATCCATAATAACTTACACCTGAAGAGCTAAAAACATGACAACGTGCCATTACTGTGAGAATGAAAGACTAACAACTCAAAGCCCAAAGTTAAAACCTAAATGAGAGAATGTTTAACACAATGGCCCTAGATCATCTAGCAACTCTACTGCAGTTTTTGAAGCATTAAAAAAAAAAAGGAAAAAAAAAGTCATCTATCTATGCAGAGCTTTACAGTATAATGATTTAACTTTATTTAAAAATAGAACTTTATAGATTTACATATGAAATGAAAATATCAAACTATCATCAAAGAGACTAATATAAAAAGAAAATATAAGGGAAAACACTAATAGAACATTTCACTTTCAATAATTCGGTAGAGTTACACACTCCAGTTCTCACCAATATGTTGTGAAGTCTAGTTCAAATAACATTATCATATGTGTTTTCAAAATATAATGTTACCTTTGTAGAAGAAAATCTGTGTATGCAATATTGGAACAAATGGATTTGTAAGGCCCTGAAAATGAATATATAATTCTCTAGAATATAAGTATATCCTTATAATATCCCATGATACTCTGTAAAACTGTTACTGACAAGAACACCTTTCCATTCCCACTCTGGCTTTATTCTCTTTGGAGAGAAGAAAACAGACTCATGTATAAATGTCTCCACAACACTTCTAGAGAATGAGGAAGAGAAGATTAAGTTGTCCATAAACATAATGAGAATCACTTGGCAAATTCCAATATCCTATTGTTCTGACTTTAGAATTGCCAAGTAAATATCTAGTTCATATAAAACTTTGAAAAAAGTTGAAACTACACAGTTTTGAAGCTATCCTACTTCCTTTGCCCTAGTTTTCTCCCTGCTCCCCCACATATAATCTTTCATGCCTTTATTTTGGTGTCCACATTCTTCCTGAAGTATGTTGTTAAACCTAAGACCTCATAAAGTAAATCCTTGCAGTTATGAAAAAAGACAAAGTGAGGTCGTTTTGGAGTTGTGTGGTTAATTTACAATCTGAACACTTTTGCACTTTTCCTATTTTAAAGAAACTTTAAAAACTTATCAATAGCTTTCTTTGTGGCTTTTACTAATGAAGTTGTATTTTTTTTTTTCCCACCAGTGGTAGGTGTTGAATAATTTGAATGGGAATTTGAAGGTTCATGGCTTCCAAACCAGCAGGAGTTAAGGTTTAATTGCTTGGAAATACATTTTCATGGCTGATACCAGTAACAGAAAAATGTCTGGATGTCAAAAGAGGCTCTGTGCTAATCAGTTAACCATAACATGTGGCACCCCATACCTAGGGACAATGTAACTGTTAACAGCTTGAAGCTATTAAAAATGTACCAATAGGGAACTTTCTTCTACTTTTTTCACTAATATGCTTCTTCACTCTAAATAAACGAATAGAGAAATTTTGTACTCAACTAGTATCAGTGAAAAGGAAGGTACATTCACCTACTTTGAGCTTCAAAACACATTACATCAAATGCCACTGTTCATTAAGGTTAACACTTTAGAAGTCACTCATTTGCTAATACGCTCTCTCGGTGTCAACTCAGAAGCTGCCTATTAGATCTGGTTACACTCCAGAGACAAGGATTTGATTTCCAGCTCAGGAGAGCAGGTCAAGAATTGCAATAACAACTAGTAATTAGTAGTTAGATCTCAATTTACCACGTTAGATGGTCATTTCTCCAAACCATTTGGTCTCATGAGAGGAAGGAATACAGGAGACTATAAACTGTTGTACCTTTGAAATCTAGGAAAGACTGTAGAATCTAAGATGGTCCTTGAAATCTTTAGACATTCTAAGTATAATGAGGTCTTTCTTAAGATCTCACTTTTCTAAAATTAATTCATGTCTTTAAGCCTTAATTCCAGGTTTTGTATTAGCACAAACAATGTAACAAAACAATACTCCTGGCTTAAGGTATAAGTTGGCGATTTTTAACATGGTGATACCCTGGGAACAGAGATAAAAGACAATATGTCAATATGGCTTGCAATACTTGCTACTACCCCTATCAAAAAAATAAGATTAACCATATATCAAAAAGCTAATTGGTAAATATATATTTTAAAGTAGAAGAATATTTTATGGTATAAATACAACTTCTTTCTGATAATTTTCATAAGAAGTAAAACTTTGTTAATAAAAACTAAGATATATGAAAAATGCGTTTAATTTTCTAAATCAATTTGAGTTCTGCTATCTGATCTAGATCCCACTAAATTCAAACAAATTTAAATTTAGTCACTGTTGGAACTTCTACCCAGTCCTCAAGTTGACATCATGTTCAAGGTTCCTGATTCTTACACTGGGTGGATGCAGCTAGATGGGGTGAGGCAGTTTCTCTGTTCATCAGTCACAGTCTATAAACTTGACTGCAGAGATATGCCATTTATTTGTTTGTGCTTGACCATCAGGTCGGAGAGATTTGTTGATTTCATATGGTGTCAGTTGGTATATGGTGATCGTATGTGAGAGAAAATTGTTTATGTCCTTGTTACTGTATCCAGAGATAAGTTCTGGAGCTTTACCTCTCTGAGGTCTCATGGCCTCCACCAAGCCACTGTCAGAAAATAGGGCCCTGGTTCCCACCATTCCAGAACCTATAAACTCTCTCCCCTCAATAGCTAAGAGTGTCTCTTGAGCCTATGGAGACGGTTGTATCTTTCCTACATCTCTAAGACCTCTTTTTCTCTCAGGCATTATCTTTTTCCTTACACTGAGATCATTAGAAAATAAATTCCAGGACATTTTCTAGACAGCCACTATGTAGATTCAATGTCTCCACATACCCATTCTGAGGCAATGAAGCATAGAGCCAACTACCGTAGTAGAAAGAAGGGACAAAGAAAAATGCAGACAGAAGAACAAAACATAAATTAATACTCCAAAATATCATCCAGTCATACATAGAGAATAAATATTTGGGAAGTTTAAAAAATAGATTACATTAAAAGTTTTGATTATCTAATTCAGTCAGAAACAATGTGAATTATTCTACATCGAGTAACTTCTAGAAATTATAAAGACAGACATTAATGTTAAGCTTACAAATATGTAGTTACTATCAGCAGCAACTAAAGGAAGAATTTTACTACTAAAATCTTTCATAGAAAATCTGCTGGTTTCATTGATGGACTAGTAAATCCTAACAGGAGAGGAGAGCTATATCTTTAAAGAACTAAGAATTGCATGAGTTAATCATTTTTGGATGCAAGAAACAAAGGCCTCCTTTAGGTTATCTCAAGTAATGAGGTTTTATTGCAAAGATCTTCAGAATTTCCTTATATCGGGAGCTTTCAATAGGATATAAGGTTGGAAAAGAAAGCTAAGCAAAAGGTCTTTTATTTATTTACCTTTCATAACATACACAGAGCTTTTATTTGTACTGTATGAACTCCATAATCCCACTGATAGTAAAATATATTAGTATACTGACACATAAATAACATTAGAAAAATTAGTGACTTTTTGAAGAAAAATAGGTGTAAAACAAATAAAACCGACAGCACAAAGACAATGAAAGACAAAAATCTTAACTTAACTTAATCTTAACTCCAATGGTCTCCATAAAGTACAATAGAAAATAAACACCAACTTCTCTATATAAACAGTATGAAAGGATTTGCACATATTTGGAAGTAAAGTCAAGGAGCTTTAGGGTTAGCACAAGCAAATAGCAAAATAGTAAGAGCCAAACAAGATGACCCAAGATATCTCTCTATCCCCTCTATTTTGTTGCCATGCTTATACAGGTATAAGCAGAACTCAGGTATGGAACTAATCAGCAGAATAGATGACCCAGCGGTAGTACTGAATTTCTCAAGAGAAGTGCTAAGAGGAAAGATAGGTATAGTTAACAAGGGGAGATAAAGGCATGGCTTTGATTGTCATATCCGTCCAAATCCAAACAGACGTACTTAACAACCGTGGAGATATTGCAAGTCTTTTCCCAATGGCTGGCCTTGGACAGGTCAATATAGTTGAATAGAAGAAACTACAGACAGGAAGAATAAGCAGAAAATTTTCTTCCTTACATCCTGGGATTGCAGGGATCCAAACATTCATTGCCCTTTTCTGACCATCAGCACTGGGTTTAGACTTTACCAGAGAAAGGTGAATCGTGAACAGTGCCCTCAGGACACAGTGATCGTTCTTGAAATCCAATAGCAGCTTAATATATTGACAATTTTCTGTTACTATATCATCCAGAAAATTATATTCTCAAGCAATTAAACCTTATCTCCTGCTAGTTTAGAAGTCACAAACCATCAGATTTCCTATTTCAGTCAATCAATTTCTATTCTTAGTCCAAAGAGTAATGGCTGGGGGAAGAATGATTTGGTACAGAAAGTATATAAAGAGCTGTCAAGATTGGCTGCAGGGCTGCAGAACCTGGGGAAGTCAGTTCTCCTCCAAAGCAGTTCAGTGCATTTCTGAAACCTCGAGTATAACAGACTACTTTGTAGTATGTGAATCTATAGGAAAAGAAACACAAGGGTATATGAGTAGAGAAAGAAATTCTTTTCTATAATAATCTATATATTACAGAAGGGACTTTGAACTCATGAATTAACTTTAAAGGAAAAAATAAAACATGAAATATATAAAGCAAAAATACAATTTTAATTTACAATTTCTTGCCTGAAAGTTCTGGAGGTGTAAAAGAATTATATTTTAGATATCTTTGGTTAAAATACAACTTCAATATTAATTGTATATTAATCTTTCAATGTGTATTCATTCACAAGACTGAATGAATTCCGGGCCTTCAGTATTACCAAGTGATGCACACATGTACACATATATACATACATATATACATATGTGTGTGCGTGTATGTAACACTTGGAAGTATATACACACATATATTTACACATAAATATATACATATGTGTGTGTGTGTGTATATATAGATGTGTGTTTGATGTGTATATACATATATATACTTCCAAGAGTTCTATTTCACATGGAGCCTGCAACACTTCCAAGACTGTGTTTCTCTTCAGCGAAAAACATACTAAAGCAACAACAAAAAAAATCATCAATAGCTAATCGAGGGGCACCTGGGTGGCTCAGTTGTTAAGTGTCTGCTTCAGCTCAGGTCATGGTCCCAGGGTCCTGGAATCAAGCCCTTCATGCGGCTCCCCGCTCAGTGGGAAGCCTGCTTCTCCCTCTCCCACTCTCCTTGCTTGTATTCCTTTTATCACTGTCTCTGTCAAATAAATTTTAAAAATCTTAAAAAAATACCCAGCAAATCCAATGTGGCTCTCCAGGAGACAATGGAACCCTGCTTTAAGGGATAAATTACTGTATCTCCTTTCATTCTGCATTCAACTCACAATTTTCCGTGATGATTTCTCTCTTATGTATTTTTTGTCTTCAAAATTTCTTCTTTGTCCTATGGATTGTTTAAAAGTATATTCTTTAGTCCCCAAGTGTTTGAATGGAGTAGATATACTTTTTTCTGTTCCTCCTCCTAAGTACAACTGTAAGCTCTGAGCATTACATAAAACAAATCTAAGAAGATTCTGAAAGGTACATAAAAGGTAGAAGACTAGATAGGGACTTTGAGACCCAAAGAACAATACAGTGGTGAGTTTGTTCTGTTTTCTTTTCACTTCATATATCTCAGATTTAGAGCAGAAGAGTTTAGCAACCTAGCCACACCAGAGTGAAGATCAAAAAAGCAAACAAACGAACCCCAGCAACAATGAATATATGTTCTCTCTAACCAAATGACCATGAAATGGGCAGCCTATGATGATAATAATTTTAATCACTCTATTCCATTCAAACACTACCAAAAAAAAAAAAAAATAGTGCCCCACCCTCACCCAAGCCAGCAAAGGCTGAGTACCAAGCTGAGATTTCCACCCTTTCCATGTTATAACAAGTTACCCCAATCCCTCCTCCGGTATGGTGTCGTGAAAGGTCTCAGGTTTCTTTGGAAGATGACTAAGGAACCTGGACTTTTTTTTTTTTTTTTTAAGATTTTATTTATTTATTTGACAGACAGAGATCACAAGTTGGCAGAGAGGCAGGCAGAGAGGGGTGGAAGCAGGTTCCTTGCTGAGCAGAGAGCCCGATGTGAGGCTCAATCCCAGGACCCTGGGATCATGACCTGAGCCGAAGGCAGAGGCTTTAACCCACTGAGCCACTCAGGCACCCCAGAACCTGGACCTTTATACACACATGGAAAAAAAGTGAGGCAAGATAATCTGGTATGAAACATAGGTTGGTATGAAAGAAAGCCAGTAAAAGACTGAAGACACAGTAATGAACAAGAAAGATCATGGCTCTCATTCCTGAAGCTAATATTCTAGTGAAGATCTGGATATAAATGTTTGTGATATTTAAAGTAGTGTGATATTGAGGTGATAAAGGCTAAACAATGACTGTGACTTACTACAAATTGGAAGTCACACAGTGCCTATCAGCTGAGCAGAGAACTCAACAAAAACTCATGGGCCAAGATGAAAGAAAAAGCTAAGAGACAAGGATTATAAACTAAAGCAACCTCGATGATCTAGAGGTATTACATATCTTGATAAGGAACTGCAATCACTTTCCAGATAGAAAGAATTTCATTATGTCCTGGAAAGCATATATGTTTTATGGGATATTTACATAACAGAGGACAACAAGTATGCCCTTCAGGGGTCTCCTACGACTGAATAATTGAAGTTATACTGATTATTGATATATCCTGATTCTTAATAAATTTATGCTAATTAACTTTTTCCATAGTTACATTAGTTTTTATAACTACGCTATAGATTTTCTTGTGGACAAGTTTATGTTAACCGTAGCTGGTCAATTGTGAAGATTAGAATGAAAAGATAAAATTCTCTAAATATTTTGAATTATAAAGGAACCATTATCCCCTTTTCTCCAAAATGTTGATACAAGGTGAATCTCTTCAAGATCCCAATCATAAAGATTTATTATAAAATAATCCCACATATAATGTAGAACTAATACATGGATTATAAGGCTGACATTAAACAAAGATAATCAAGTGCCTGTGATTATTTTTAAGTAATATTAAAAATAAAAATTGTTTTACATTCTGATATTAGAAAAAAAAAATGTAAGTCAAGGATAATGAAGATGACCGAGAGTTATACATTCAAACTACTTCTAGAAAATCTCACTTCTCAGTTTTTCTCTTTAGTCTTTTTCACTTAGAATGAAAAAGCAACAAAATCCAGTTGTCCTACGATTCTTTGCTCACAGCAAGTTGGAAAACACCTCTTACAGTAACCTTGAAAGTTAAGCAAGTCTGTTTATTTTTAGTAGAATATTCATTAGTAAAGTTGATCCTGCAAATTTTAATCCCCGAGAGATAAAAATGCATGAATAATAATATTTTCTGTGATCTTGGAAAAGGAGATGGTTTTAACATAACAAAAAACGCAAGTTAATATATTATCACAACGTTTTAAAAGTTTTTGTAAGCAGGATGAATTAGAAGTCAGATAGTTAAAAGTAAGAAATAGAAGACAAATGATCAGTTAACGGAACACGTTTGCTGAAGAGCCACATCTGCTCTAGCACAGGGTGACTGGCACTTAATCTGGAACTGGACCGTGGAGCATGTACATCCAAAATGAACATGAAGATGGATTCTCATTATCCGTCTTGTGAGTGACAAGATAAAAAAACCAAAGACCAACCTTTCATATCATGCCTGTCCCCAACATTCCTAAGTTTTTCCCTTCTTCGGTCCCTCACAGCTATGGAGCAAGTGCCTCATCTTGTCAGTAATGGTCATGGAGATTTATCCCTAAGGCAGTGGAAATTTGTAGTGGACAATGTTCATTTACCTTCATTCTGTTGATTGCTACCTTGTGCTTCTGGGATCTTATTATGACAAACTAGAATGAAACTCATATGCTAGGACTCTTTTGTTTAAAAACTTTAACTGCCTATTCCCTTCAAAATAAAGACTTAACTCTCTGGCCTAGGAGTCAAGAAAATGGCCATTTTTGTTGCAATAATCTTAATATATTTCTCCTCCACTTTACTTCACCTGCTTCCTCATTGCACCTTGATCTCCAAAACAGCAATCACATCTTTTTTGTTTTTAATTTTTATTTATTTTTTAAATTTCTTTTCAGTGTTCCAGAATTCATTGTTTATGCACCACACCCAGTGCTCCATGCAATACATGCCCTCTTTAGTACCCACCACCAGGCTCACCCAACCTTCCACCTCCCTCCCTTCCAAAACCCTCTTACATGCGTGCCTTTCCATACATTTATCCTGTCTTTCTTCTTGCCCTGCACATTTGTTTCCTCTTCTTCAAATCAATGCCACTTTTCAAGGTCTGGCTCAAATGTCACTGTTTCCAGGTACCTTCTCTCATGCTACCATGATTTTCCTCTGTGCTTCTAATGCACTTGTTTGCAACAGTATTGTATCCCATTATACTTAGCCTTGTATTAGAATTCTATTTGCTTCTCTCCCCCTTTAAGACTAAGTCTTCTGTTGCATTTGTCTTTCTTTACATTGCATCACCTTTTATAAACCCATAATAGTCCTATATTTCATAGCTGGCACTTAATGTCTGGTGATTTTAATTGAATTTTAGAAGCATGCTATTAGGAACACAGAGGCTAACATAAAGTACTGAATGGAAAGTAAAAACAGGTTAGTTGTAAAAGTTTCATGTCTAGACAAGACTGAATTAAGTGATGCCAAAATACCTTTTCGAAATAAGGAGGAACACAGAAAAGTAAAACATCACACACAAGCATTTTAGACTCATAACTTAGACAAGATTCTGAGGCCAAGAACACAAGGTTAAATGCCTGTAAGGAACACAAAGATAACAGATTGTGGGAAGCAGGTTGATTTATGATGGATAAACTGTTAAAAGAGAGAAGCCATTATCCAGGCCCAACTGGTTTTGCTATGAGCTAACATGAACCCCCTAACACCTAACTGTATTTTTTAAGAAGAGGCAAAATCCAGATTTTTATGTGAAAACTCATTTTTTTTTAAATAACAAATAATTCCAAAAAACACTTAAGGTTAAAAAAATCCCAGTGTCAACTGGTAGTCTCTGATTTCTGTTCTAAAGTTTTTATAAAATATTACTGAGATGGCAGAGGGGGAAGTAAAATTAAGAGCCACAGTTGAAAATAAGTATAAAATAAATAAGTATAAATAAATAAGTATAAAATAAAAATCCACCTTACGCATTTTGGAGCACAGGCTTAAAAACGATGTGTGATTTATGGAAATTTAAAGATGGAATAAGGCTGATAAAGTTGAAGCAATGACAAAAAGCAACTATTTTAATGAAAAGGTTGGTTTGAGAACTGTAAGAATTAATCCAATCATATTAACTACTCTTTGCAAGCCCCGTGTCTATGGACCTGGCATTGTAAACATTCCACAGGATTCAGTCTCCTACATAGTGTTACTATTTCAGATAAGGAAACTGAGGAGTAGAATTAAATAACTTTCCCCAGGGTCCTCACATAGTAAGAATCAAATCCAGTTCTGGACGACAAAGTCTGCCTCCAATTATTTGGGTCTAAAATTAGGTACATGTGTGTTACCTGACTAACCCCAGCTATTCGTGGGGCTTGTCGTCTCTTGGGGTTTACAATTAACTTCTTTCCGGGACTGGGGAACTAGTGACCAGTCATTAGACACTGACGACTCAACTGAAGTAGCCTGAGGAAGTCTATCAGTGACAAGCCAGTAAGCTAGTTGACCCCTCTGAGGTATCTCTAGGACCGCTGACAGGTAACAGAACGGAGGATTAATTACTGAGCTATTTGTACAGTTGAGGAACAAAACATGATGCCCAAAGCCCAGTTTGAAGCAGACTCGCTAAAGATAAATAAAGGAGGAACACACTTAAAAGATGTATGTAGAATGAATAAGTAGGACTGATTTGGCAATCAGTCCAATGTGTGGAGTAAAAGAAAATAAGATGAGTCAGTGATTAATACGATATTTCTCTTTCAAGATTTTCCTGAGTAGGATGGAAAGGATGATTATAAGGTAGTGTGATAAAAGATAGTGAGTATTTTGTGTCAATAGAAGCAGATTAAATAATCTATAATATGCAGTTTGATTATGTAGGATAATGATCCTGGCTATATTGATGTTAGTGGAATAACAATCATTGTTATCAATTTCTAGTATAATTGAGCTTCCCAAGAAGCTTATTATTCACCTGTGATATTTTATTTTTAATCATTAAATTGAGGTTTCTTATCTGAATCATAAAGTTTGACTTTTATTCTCTTGATAAAACATTGACAAGTTGAGAAAAACATTCACTGAGTGCATTTGATAGGCAAAGATGCTTCATGCTGCGTTGGATGAGTAACCTATGAGTGGATTTTGGCCATTCTGTTTTGAGCTGTCAGATGGATTTCTCTTGGGCATCTTTCCTATTGCTGTGCATCTGAGCAAAATAATATTTTATTGTTGGTCATAATTAATAATTCATTGAAATATAACAAAGGAATGTGCTCAAAATATGGATGTAAATCTTATTAGGTCTCTGAATATAGCAGTCACAGTCACAGTGTGATTTTTGCAATATGAATTACAGTTATATGTTAGATCATTCACTATCAGACCAAGTTAAGAATTATAATATAAAAAATTGACAGATTCTTTCTGCTTACAAATGAGAAAACAGATTTGTAAAATGTGAAATGAGCCATTCTGATAAAGTAGAATTTGAGCTTCAAGTGTAAACACTTGAGTTAATGGTTGGGGTTTCTCAATCTCAGAAGCTCTGGTGCATGGGGAGGGTGAAGCAGAGGTTATGGGAGCTTTTCAGCATTTTACTTAGAACATCCTTATAGGACTTAATTAGGCAGATTACCTGTTATGCATGGTGTGCTGTGCTGAACACTTTTAAACTGGTATGTCCTCAAGGCAAATGGAAGGCAAAGTCACAAGGAATTACACTCTACACAAATAACTCTGAGCATTTTATTAGTGGGCCTCATAGAAATGAAATCGTCCTTGCCAATGCACCATTTAATGTTTAACTCAATTGAGTACCAAAGAGTTTGTTAAATGTTGAATGGCCATCTGGATTTATGGATCCAACCCGAGTACCCTCTCAGTGGCTTTTTTTTCCCCCTAGTGACAGCACTGAGCTTTGAAATAAAACAAGAAAGTTTTTAACTCAGTTTTTAACTCAATGGGCTTTGTTCTAAATTACCAGATAATAGTTCCAGTGTAACTATTTATAAAAAAGAGACAAATTTGCTTTGGGGAAAAAAACAGTATTTTACAATTAGAACTTCAGAAAAGTAAAATTGTTTAAGATATGCCCATGAGCAGCAACTGTTTACTAATCATTTCAGGATGCAAATGTTAATTTGCCGTGTGTGTGTGTGTGTGTGTGTGTGTGTGTGTGTGTGTGTGTGTGTATTGAATTCCTGATTCTATTTAATCACTTTATTCACCTAACCACCTACAGGGAAGGGTCACCATGTCAAGCAACCCTGAATGGTATTTTGTGTGAATTGGGAACAAAGCTTTTAAAGGCCAGAGGTTTAGGAACATAAACCAGATGTGCTCATTTTTAAAAAGTCTACTTACTTTGGGAGGGGGAGAAAGGTCAGCCTCTTAGATCTTTTAAAAATCTTACTGTCAAACGCATTCCATGGAAACTAAGCATTTTACTATTCTCAGAGTGCTGCTTTTTTTTTTTTTTCTTTTGGATAAAGTATTTGCTCTGATCTGTATGGTACATGAACCTTTTCTACATTTAGAGCACAGTAAGATACTTGAAGATTTTCTTAACGTAAAAACTCCTAAAATATGTCAGAATATTAAAACTTTCATTTCACGGACATGTCAAATTATTCTTGAAAATTGTAATTCTCAACACAAGTGTCTGATTCAAATGTCCATTGTCGATTATTTATGGAGCACAATCTCGATCATAAAATGACTATTAAAAAGAGGAATTTCATGAAGATATATTTGCATAAAGTTGAATAAATTCAACTTTAGTGTGACAATACACATGTGTGCAATGTTCATTTTCCATAATAAATTAGATTTTTTATTATAATAAATAAATTAGACATTTGTACTTCAATTTTTTAAAATATTTTATTTATTTGACAGAGAGAAATCACAACTAAGCAGAGAGGCAGACAGAGAGAAAGGAGGAAGCAGGTTCCCCGCAGAGCAGAGAGCCCGATGTGGGGCTCGATCCCAGGACCCCGGGATCATGACCTGAGCCGAAGGCAGAGGCTTTAACCCACTGAGCCACCCAGGCGCCCCTGTACTTCAATATTTTTATAGGATATAAATTACACTAGGAATTTTTATTTAGACTCTTTTATATACTGTGCATACAATTCTCATGTAGAATTATGTCTTTATGGTAGCACCCTTGATATACCTTTTCCTAAGTCTTAGCAAATTATGCTAGTGTGTAAGCTGCTAACATGTTTCTCATCTAATTTTACTCCCAGAGACAGCATTGTGTGTTTTTAGAAGTGTGTGCTTTGATGTCTTATGGCCTTGGGCTGAATCCTGCTTATTAGCTCTATGATCTTAGGTAAAGTGTTTAAACTCTTTAAGCCTCAATTTTATCAACTACAAAATGGGGTAACATATATATTTCATGTGGTCAATAGGAGGATTAAATGAGAAACTTTATAATATGTTAACCTAATCCCTGGTACACTGTCAATACTGTAAATAAATTTTAGCCACTTGATCAACCACACAATAAGTTAAATAGTACCTCTGCTTAAGGAATATTGATAGAATTTGAAAGACACTGAGTTTCTCTTCTAGTTGTGACTCTCTGATCATAGGCAACGTCTTTAAAATCTCTTAGCCTTAAAAAAAATAAATTAAATAAAATCCCTTAGCCTTTTAAATGCCTATATTAAATGACTATCTTAAAACAAATACTTAGATGCCTATGCTAAAACTAGCCATATGGACTACTTTGAAAATCTAGTGAGACAAGGTGTGCAATGACCTACCACCATTGCTCAATGAAGTTACATAAGCATTTTAATTTATGGTGCTTTATAAGTTTCACTTCTATTGTTAAAATAATTTGAATTTAAGCTGAGAAAAGATTTACATTTGTATCATTGGATAATGATCATTGACAGAGCCTACAAGTTGCTTCCTGACATCTTCCTTAGTAGAATTAATGATTCCTAGTTGGCCACACAGATATCTGGAATAAAAGTTGTATTTTCTAGCCACAGTGCTTTCTTTATGAGCAGAGAAAAAAAAAAAGTAATGCTGGGCCTCTAGCATGGCACAACTGGGAAAAACCACCTACCACCAGGCAAAATGTCCCTTGTGTTTCATCCCTTTGATAATAGAATAAGTAGCATTTTGCCAGCACTGGAACACACACTTATTCTGCATAGATTTGTCTTTCTTGCCCACAATGATTCTGCAAACAATATCCATAAACTTACTGAATGCCTTCTTCACTCTAGTATATCCCACACATTATTGCCTCTGACCAAGAATCTCACTTAATAGCAAAAGAAGTAGAGCAAGCAAGAATCATCAATGGGATGATTCAATAGTCATCACATGTGTTCCATTGTCCAGAGACAGTGAGCCTTACAAAAGAATGGAAGACCATATTTACCACTCAGTCATTTTACCAACTGAAAAATAACCTTATAAGTTTCAGTGAGGTATAATAATCTTCTTAACCAACAACTGGTATAATGATGTTGTTTTTGCCACAGCTGGGATACAGGGGTCTGGGAAGCAACTCTGAGAAGAGGAGTTGTATCTCTCACTATTCTACTTTATGACCCATTTACAAAATGTTTCTTCTGATCCCTATGATCTTGGCCTTAGAGATTTTAGTCCCCAAGGAAGAAATTCTTCCACGAGGGAACATAGTGATACCTCAAGTGGACTCAGAGTTGAGCCTGCCTCCTGGCCATTCTATAGTCTCATGACATTCAATCCACATGCACTAAAGTAGCTTACTGTGTTGGTTATGGTGATCAATCCTCATTAACCATGGGAAAGAGGGTGGCTATTGCCCATTAGGGCACAGAAAAGATTTGGAACCCAGTGAACCATCTTCTGTGTCTGATACAACTGCCATATCTTTTGCTAAACAGTGAATGGAAAACTATAGCCCCTCACCATAGGGAGGACTTCTGAGAGCTCAGGCCCTCCAGCTATGAATGCCTGAGTCACCCAACCAACTAAAGAATCCCATGAGGCTCTGGATGAGAAGCAAAGGAAACATGGACTTGAAAGAGAAGGAGGGATATTGTAAATAACAACCATGACATAACTACCAGCTGGATGAATGAGGTCGTCAGTAGATAACCACACATCCTTCCCTGTTTGTGATGTTTATTTTCATATTAACTGCATTTTCCTCCATCTCTTCCTTTCTCCCATAATTTTATATTCAGTGTGGGTAGTGGTAAACTTTATACTTGTATCCCTGGTTTACAAGATAGTAAGATGTTAAGATCTCTCTAAAAGAAAAATGATCACATAGAGATGGGAACTGAGCTTGATAGAAGCAATTTTCATTTATAGATGGACAGTTGCATCATGTTAGCCAGGGCCATGTTGTAGTTCCAGTTGTTCTTGTTTTGAAACTTTGATTTAGGATGAACAATATATATGAATGCAAGTACTTCGAAGGGAGGACTTTTAGGTACCATGCACTGGCATGCAACCTTTGCTTCAAACACTCTTAATGGTGATATCTTGTACTACAGAGGCTAGAAAAATGAAAAATTCCTTTTCCCAGTCTCCTCATATCTAGAGTTCTGTTGTAATTTAGCTTCTGCCAAATCCATTTTGTGTCTTGGATTTGGAACTGAGTTACATGGCAAGAGACACTGAATATGATGCATCCATTTTGATGATAAGGTTTATAGCACAAGCATCAAGGATCCTAATTAGATGACTCCCTGCATTGGATCAAAGACAGTGACGTTCTATAGTCTGCAGCTTCCAGATTCGGTGGTGTCTTAAAATGACAGTGGCATCTTGCTGCTGATATCAGAGGCACTGTGGCTTGAGGAATTGGGGAATTTATTTCTCTATTCTGAGCTTGACCAAATCACTCAGTCCTTACAATAATTCTGTTTGCTCAATTTAAATATACTTCAGTGTAACAACTATTTCTTCTGCATGCATTCCATGCAAAACTGTATATTAATACAAAGATGAGGATGCTGTAAGTCCTTGGTTCAAGGAACTCACAGCCTTATAGGAAATATGGTCACTATGATAAGTCAGATTCTAATATAACAGAACTAAACATTAAATGCTACAGAAATTTAAAAGGAGTTAATTCTATTTGGTATTGGGATTGGGTAATATTCCATAAACATTGAGCCTTAAATAGGGGGGGAAAAAACCTGAGAAAAATTTGAAAAAAGGAATTTAAGATGGGAAGGAAGTTTCTTAGCTTTTTAGGTGGAAATATGAGAATTGGGTGTCTGGGCAAAACGGTTGTCAGACAAATATGATGAATGGTGAGTTTGTCCATACATAGAAAACCTAGATTGTGAAAGGAAGTAAGTCCAAAGAATAGAGATCACATTGTATTGAGAATTAAGTGCAAAGAGAATTTAAAGGGTTTTTAGTTGTGTTGTGTTTTGTTTTTGTTTTTGTTTTTGTGGAGGCAGTAAGAGTGACAGATTTCAATTACAGGAAGAAAATTGTGGAGCTAGTATATCAATTTAAATAAATGTAAGAAAGAGAAGAATATGAAGATGATGAATGAGATTAGCACCATAAGAGGGAATATTCTCAAGAGGAGCAGGCAGATTTCATAGATACCATAGAGAAAAACTCAGCAGGGCTTGGTTTCCTGTTGAATGTAAAAACTGATGAAAATTTGGACTTGAAAATGGCTTCACATTTTCTAAATTGAATTAATGGAGGCACGAAGATGTCAGTAGCTACAATGGGAAGTACAGGGACCAAGCTGATTGGATAGGAAATTTATTGAGTTCTAATTTGCTTCACTGGAAGAACATATATAAGATCTAGCCAAAGATATCCCATAGATTTTTTACAATCTTGAGATCAAAATTGAAGCCAAGATTATAAATGTGTATTTCACAGTCAGATATTTAAAAATTGGAGATGCTGTCTTTCTGGCATTTGAGCAATGGCGATCTCTTCATTGCTATCTGTCTAAGTAGACTTCACATAGCACCAACAATTTTTGCAACAGTAAGGAACCACATCCAAGTAGCTTCTAAAATATTAAAAATTAATGGAGAGAATGGATATTAATAAGGATGATTAAAGTACTTTAGGTCATTGAGATGCTTTTGAGTACTTTTACACAATACTAGGTGAGATTTTGAAGAAATCAGAACCACTTGAATTACTTTTGTTAATTTAGACTTCTTTTTACCCACTACCTGATGATGTTTGGAAAACCCAAGGCATATTTTCAATAATATTTAATTAATTTTGTATGAGTAAATTTCCCTTTTGAACATGTTCTCATTCTTTTTTTTAAAGATTTTATTTATTTATTTATTTGTCAGAAAGAGAGAAGAGAGAGAGAAAGCACACAAGCAGGCAATGTGGCAGGCAGAGGTGTAGAGAGAAGCAGTCTCCCTGCTGAGCAAGGAGTCCGATGCAGGACTCCATCCCAGGATCCTGGCATCATGACCTGAGCTGAAGGCAGCAGCTTCGTAGACGGAGCCACCCAGGCTTCCCATGTTCTCCATTCTTAACTGATGAACAGTTTTTAGCAAATTTCCAAAATTTGTATTAATTTTCAATGGGTAACAGACACGAATATGTAAGTTAAACTTTCTTCTTGCGGTTCTGGTTGAGTTAGATTTTGATGTGTTATAACTCATCCTTTTTAGAGATATCCACTCTTCTTTCTCTTCCTTTGTTCAATATAATAGACTGAGATTCTGTTTCTCATTTGTTCCTTTTTAAGTATTTCAAGGAAAATACAGTCCAAAGAGAACCTAAATTTTGATGGCTAAATTACGTCTGATGGTATACTTACATATGAATTAACACTAGATGCTGCAATCCTTTTGCTCTAAAAGAAATTTAACCTATATAACTTATTGTGAAAGAAAATCATAGTTCCAAACTGCTGACTTTTCCATTATTGAAGGTTTTGATAGATTTTTGTGTGTATAGCAGTTCAGAAGATAAAACAAGAAAGAAAAAAAACTGCTGTTTGTGATTTAATTTCAATCAAAGAAATTGCAAAGAAAGGAAAATAATTGAAAACAAGCATATCTAGAAATAAGATATTATAATACAAATCAGCTTTGTGTGTGTGATTTTAATTACTAGTAAATGCCAATATCTGCAGAATACTAGCTAGCAAGGTACTTTGTGCTAAGGAAATAAAGCCAATGAAATCTATCTACTTAGCGTCATGGAAACAAAAAATTTTAGATTGGAACTTTACTCAAACGCTACCTAGCTCAATACCCTTATTTCATCTATGAGGAAACTTAAGGCCACAGAAGCAAAGTGATTGCCCATTGTTTTATGGCTATTAATGTCAGGTAGGAGTAAGAATGAATCTACGATTTGAGAATTTATAATAGCCCATATAGGTTATAGAAACAATATTATTGCTTCTTCTTCTTCTCTCTTAATCAGATAAGAAAACAGAGTCAAAAATTTATACTAAAGTCAAATTTAAGTGACATTTCTGTATAACCCATTTTTCCCCCCTCAGCTACAATTAAAAGTTCTTAAATAAAAATGTCAGTTCCAGAAAATCCTCTTCCAGGATGAGAGAAGACCACTCCAACATCAATAATATGCCTGGAAGACCAGCCCATGAAGCATAGTCCCTCAGATTCTAAACTGCACTAAGGTACCCTAGAGCATTCTAAGAAACTCACAGAACCATGGAGAAATATTTCAGAATTTTGAAGTATTCCTCTACCCAATAGCTGTTGAGTACCATGCAAACTGCTAGCGTGAGGTAGTTCACAGTTGCAACATTGGGTTTTTACTTTCCTTCTATGATGTCATATTTTTGCAGAGCTGGAATTTTGGCAATTCCTGTGGTAAAAAGCAAGTCCCAAGCAGAAAATACTATGTAACAGGAAATTAAGAGGGTGATATCAGATCAGCTTCTACTGTTCAAGTGTACAGAACTCAGCAGTCACAGACATTTCATTTATGTAATTGCATGTGAAAATAAGCTTTTCTTTTAACTCCTATGTATAATGTTTTTCAGATGCTTATTAAAGACTTATTTATAAATATTTGTTGATTAAATAAATGAAACTGTTAGGTATTTATTTTAGCCTCAGAGTGCCATGAAATAATTACTGAAACACCAACAGCGTCATCAGCCTAGAAAGTTTGAGAACACAGGTGCCATTCCTCTCTAACATAAGCTCAAGTGTCTACCCAGAAGTGAAGTTGGGGACCTGAAAGCAAGACTTTTATGAGGAAATACAGAGAAGAAGAAAGTCAGACTATTCAACACTAAGAAAACTGTAAGCTATAAAGTGTAGCTTCATGACACTGGTTACCATATAATAGAACCCTCCACTGAGGCAAAACATAGCGGGACCTAGTTGATGAAGAATAGAGTTGGTCATGTCTATCTTGGGCTTACTCATATCAGGGAGTATTACATTTATTAGTCTGGCTCCCTAAATCCCAAGAACAGTACCAGGGTTTTTGACTTCTAAGGAAATGTGAATTGAATCAAATGAAACAAATTTAATTGAGTAAAAGAATCTGGGAAATTTCTTGTACTAAGTACAGAAGTTATGAACATAAGTTCATAATGTATATTATTATTTTAGATAGGAAACATATCACTGTGAATAATGATAAGTAGCTAATATAACTTAGTGGTTTTTAGGTTTCAAACACAATGTTAAAGGCTGTATCTAGATATTTTTTTTTTAATTGTCCCTCAACAATGCCATGAGGTCCTTTGTTAAGAATGCTGATGAGAAACCCGAGGTTAACTTTTCAAGTGGCAGAGCAGCAAAGTAAGAAATCTGCAGCAGAAACCAGCAAAATTAAGCAAAATGAGCTGTGAAGATACATTGTTAGCTTCCCCTCAGAGCAGCTCTCTCCAAACCTTTTGTTAACTTTCTTTATGAAGTGAGATTATGCAGGCTAATGTTATTCAGTGATCTCAGATAATCCAAAATATCAAATTAATTTATTTTAAAGAGTGAATTCTACTTTGGGACTTTTTTTTTAAAACATTTTATTTATTCATTTGACAGAGAGAGAGATCACAAGCAGACAGAGAGGCAGAGCAGAGAGAGAGGGGAAGCAGGCCCCCTGCTGAGCAGAGAGCCCGATGCGGGACTTGATCCCAGGATCCCGGGATCATGACCTAAGCTGAAGGCAGAGGCTTAACCCACTGAGCCACCCAGGCGCCCCTACTTTGGGACTTTTAATAATCTTCTACAAAAAAAAATAAACTTGTTGAATTTTGAGAATTTCTAAAGCTGACAGCATTTGGCTTATGACTCTAAGCCTCCTTTAAAACATGACTTTTCTACATGAAATTTTATCGAAAGCAGCAAAAATTTGGAAGGAGTGCAAAACTTCATTAGTAGCAACTTATATCCAGAAAGATACTTTACAAGCTAAAACCAAGAAATTAGTCCCAAGTTAACTTTTAGAACTCTCAAATCCATTCTTTTGTCTACACTTCTTGAAAGGTTTTTGTTTATTTATTTTAATGCTCACAGAAAGGACAGTCTCTAAAACCCTGGAGGTGGAAATTGGAGGAATAAATTGAGGAAAGGAACACCTGAATCATTTTTACCTGAGGTCAAAGCATACTTTGTAGTCCTAATCTTTCTTCAGTTTCAAATGCCTGCCAATTCTTCAGATAATCCTTGAAACAATCAACTTACCCATTAGCACATTTCAGGACATAACTGAGAAATGAAAAGCATTTACATTATTCCATACTCACTTGTAAACATCTGTATTTTTCCCCTTAACTTGATATGCATATCATACATACATCTATATATCTATCATATACATCATATATATATAAATCATATATATACAACATATATATGATTTTTTTCTTTTTCTGTTTTTTTTTTTTTTAATGTGAAACAAAGGTGATCCTATATCTGCTTTTGAGGTCATTTTCTGGTAGAGAGGCTAGAGGTTACATCATAGGGGCTGACGAACCCAAAACTAGTTCACAGGCACACACAAAGCAATCAAAGAATCCTGAGAAAACCGTTTTGTAAAGTTTACTAATGATGTATATAGACATGAATCAAGTTTGCCAAGTAAGAAGAACCATTAACCATTACATGTCTAATTGTATAATGGGTCTTTGGGCAGAACCACTAGCCATACCTCAGAGTAGCTCTGATGCAGAATATGTATTCTTTATTTATATAAACAAACACTCACAGACAAAGAAAATGTCAAAACCTTTCTTATGCCCTGGAAAATGTGTCTGGTTTACCAGAGAAGTCTCAGATGCAACCCCCGTCCATGACACGCTAACACATAGACATTTCCAGACTTGAAAACTTTCCCTAAGTTTGAGAAGAAAAATTTCTGTCAATAAAGGACTAAAAGGACCATCATTTTAAAAGGATAGCACACGATATGGACGTAGTGAGTGTAGCTCCTTCATAGATGGCTTGAGAATAATGTGGTGACATTTATGGAAAATAATTTGCCAAATGCAGTAGGAACTTTTAAATAGCAACCTCTATTGGCCCAGTAATTCCCCATCTATGAATCTCTCCTCAGGGAAACAAGGAGAAATTTGGGGGAAAAAAGAAAGATATCTTTTAAAGATGTTCCTTGCAAAATTTATTTTTAAAAGCAAAAACTAAATATAACCTGTCAAATAGTATGAAAAGCATTATTAAAATATGCTACAATTTATAATGGAATACTAAATAGTCTAAAATATTTATAAAGAATAGCTTACCCTTATACAGCACAAATTATACAACAGGCATTGGATACTTCACATAGAGTTAATAAGTGTCAAAGCCAGGAGTAAAACCTAGGAAGATGGACTCCAGAGTCTATGTTCTTAAGGCTATGTAAATGTCATTAGAAAGTGCTTGTGATATGAAACTACATGAGTGGAATTTTTAAAGGCAAGATACTAACTTGCGTGTCCAGGATCACCTTGTGATACAGAAAAATACACAAAGGCACAACTGAAAATAATTGTGTAAATGGGTATTAGTTTACCACGAAGGATCACATTTCTGTTTGTTTATATCTTTTCTATTTTCCCTGGTATTTAAAATAACTCTTGTGAATACTTTTAATATTTTAGAAGCCTATTTATACCTTAAAATGACAGCAAAATATGAGCCTGATCTAACATACTGTTTTAATTGAACTCCTAATATTGCAAGATTAGGAGTTTTTTGCTATGGATTTGTCATACCTCAAGGTCAGAGGCTTCTCAAATTTTAGATTGTTCTAATCCTGCATTATCTATAGATGTGATATACCAATCAAATCTCTTAAAGCACAATTAATATGAACTTTGTGAAACAAATGAAATTAAATGTCAGAAACTTTCAATGCAGTATTAAACTATTAAGCATTGCAATAGAAATCATAATAGAAAATTTAGCATGTTTATTACTAAATTGGACAGAGTTGAAGGGACAGAAATAAGGAGGGTTGTTTTCTTTTCATGAGTACCTGATTTACTGAATGACTTAATGTGCAGAATACAACTTTGGGCATTTGGGGGCATAAAGGAGAGATGGAAATAGGAAGAAAAAGAGAATCCACAGGATTTCCTTAAAATTTAAAACTGAGAGAGACAGAGATTGGAAGAAGAAAAGCTGGAGAGGAAGTCAATGGGACACAATAGGAAGAAGCATGCACATCGGAGCTACACTGAAATCTGATAAATAAATATTGGGTTAGCCTTATCTAGTGGTTATCTCCGTGAAAGAGGTCAAAGCAGGCAGAAAGTAAAGTCCATTTTTATGACCACAGTAAATTTACTCTCCTAATGTCTATACAGTCCCAAGGAAATTCATCACAATGATCATCTGTCAGCAACAAATCTTTAAACATATATGATAATATAAGACCTTCAAATGTTAGGTAGTAATTAACATAACAAGATAGATTCTTTCATTGGTATACCCTTTCTGCATGACTTCAGTTGACAGTACCCAATCATTTTCAGATAAACATTTATGAAAGAGCAGAAACATCAGTTTAACCTGCCATTTTACAAAACTGACAGTAACTTGGGAAAAGAAAACTAGATTTGTATGTGTGTGAAACCTAAATGCTTACCCTAAGCATTATGGTATGTTTAGCTGATTCAGCAATACCTTAACCATCTCTTTGTCAATTTAGTCCCAGAATACATCTTTCTTAGACAATTTAGTTGGATGTTGCAAAAAGGTTACTGTAACAGTATTCATTTATAAATAATTAATGACATAATAAAGAGGCCTAGATATGGCTATAGAGCCATTGAATAAATAAGAACAAAGAAAATTAGCAGGAATATGATTTAATTTTCATAGCATAATGAGAGCTGGCTTTTTAGTTGGATGGTTTTCTGAAAACTCTTTATTTGTATGTGTATTATCTAATTTAATTGCTATGCTGAAGTAGCTAAAAGGTAAAAACCTCATAGAACATCTTTGTGAATTAATACAAATTTAATTTAAGGTAGGATTTTTTAAACTATGAATTACCTGGTTCAGATAAGCTCACAGGTAATTATTAAAAACTCTTATTTAGCACAGATTTTGTCTTTACAGAGTTAACTTACACATTGCTTAGACAGCCAGCATTGTGAGAGTAATAAGGGGGAAAATGTGCAAAGAAAACCTGGAAGTCCTCTGAGATAAGCACGGCAAAGAAAGGAAAGTCTAGGTTCTTGGTCTTTTTTTTTTTTTTTTCAATGAGACTGGCAATCACAACTTGGACGAGAACAGAGCCACCCTAAAATTTAAAAACAGATTCATTTCTATGATTACATGACTTACCTTTCTAACAGCATGGTATCTATTTTCTTTTCCTTCCTAAGAAATGAAGTATGGATATTTGAAAGGCAACACTTTAAGGTTTGTATATTATGTGCTATAAATGTCTGATGTCACTCACCTTATTTTTTGTAATTTCAGGATGTAGCCTACCCCCAGCTTTCTCTATACTGATTCTGTCCTTTAAAAAGCACTGTTTGAGGTTATAACAAATTCCCCAGCTCTTGTCAATGGTGTTAGTTGTCCTATCATTATATGTCAGTGGTTGAGACAAATAAACAAACAAAAAAATCAAAGCAACACTAAAAGTAAATAAACAACCAGACAAAACCCTGCTGAATATGTGTTCTAGCAACAAGAAAATGGCATAACAAATTAAATGCATAAGTTCATGCAAAATGCATGGTTCAACAAGAAGGAATTTGATTTCCCTCTAAAATCTGTGAAATTGGAAATCAAGCTGCCAATCATTTCTATGAAACAATTTAAAGCTATATGGCAGGAAGAACAAAAGAACTGAGTACAATTTTATGTTGGACTGGGCATATTTTCAGAATTTATATATTGTAAAATATTTCATATTCAGAAGTTAGGGCTCAGCTACTATGCAAGCATCCAAGACAATCACTCCAAAGATTTCAGGTGCACTGTTGAATACAGTCTTTCTTTTACAATTATCTGAAATTATCCAAAACTCCTGTTGAAAACTGGATTTTCTTTAGTGATTTATATTGATGTTAATGTTTTATCCCAAGTAAGGGAATATATTATCTTCCTGCAGATCGATACAAAGAATTTACCAACAAGGTTTTGTGTTTCTTTGGTTTTTGTTTGTTTTTAAATTCTCCTTCAAGTATGAAAGCAGCTTAGGTATATCTCTCTTTATCTATCTAAATTGTGAATAGTTTGTTCACTCTAAAATATCAGTGTCCTAAAGATATGTGAGATTTGTAAGATGATAATATAGACTTTGGCATCCATTTCTAAGTTTGCATTAACTTTACAGCTTTATGTTCTACCTGTCCCCTCCCTGGGGTCTTGAAGAACTGGCTGTTAATGAGCAAGACCGTTTCCATCCACTATGATTTGTTGTTGCTGAAAAGCTTTTCCTAGTGTCACACTGAAATCTACAAACTATATCTGCAAACACAGAACTTTCAGATGCTACAAGTATAAGCTTGCTATTTTTAAACTTGATTCTAAAATTTATCCATAATTTTATTGGACCATAAATTTCAAGGCAGCATTCATAAAATTTGAGCATTATATGCACATTTTAGTGGACATAGCTTGGAGAGACATTCCATTCTATTTACACAATATTTTCCTTTCCTTTCCCTGCCTAAAATCCAAATATTTTGTTATTAACAATTTACAAAGAGAGAGAGAGAGATTGCAAGTGACACTTGAGACTGAAGCATAGATGAGAAGTGTTTTACTACATGGTGACAAATATAGCTGATAAGTCACCAGGGAACTGATTATACTTTTTCTTTTTTTCCTTCTACTTCTTTTTAAAAAATATTTATAAACATATGAGGAGATTCTATACAACCATCCTGGAAAATTCACCTATAAAATAAAAATGGCTAAATGTCTCCTAATTAGTTATAATTACAAGTTAAATTTTTTTCTGTCATCTGGTAAAATTTATATCTCAAACCTACAAAATAAGAGTGACTTTGTAAGGAACAATTACAATTGTGAATTTCTACTAGTGTGCTGAATTTTCCTATTCTTATGTCTTTTCATGTTTATCACCTATTCATTCCTGATTCTGGCTTATTAGTGGAGATAAAATAGTGTAAGAATTTTCACTTATTACTTTAACTTGGCTGAACACTTTAAAGATAATTGGAGGACAAATAAGAAGGAAGTTTCCTTTTATTTCCCCCAAAATATCAGAACTAGAAAAGTAGGAAAATTATCTCGCTTCGGTCATATAATTTGAATGTCTTATCACTTTTAATCAACTAAGCCATAAAAAATACGCTAACTTGATAAATCCACACAGTGCAACTCTTTGGGGAGTGACAGAGGCAGAACTAATGAAAGCACTACTAAATTCTTGATAGGAATAATAAATACATTTTGAATTAATGATGACCTGAAACATGTTCTTCATCCTCTAGCTATACACAATAAACCAAAAACTGGTTAGGAATTAGATTTCCAAATATCATTTAATAGTAAATATCAAGCAGAATTTGGGGTTAACTTAGAATTACTGACCCTAATGGACCAAGGTATACTGTGATTTAATTATTGCTTTTATTTTTTCCATAAGACTGCCCATACTTTGAAATGTCTGCTCATAAGAAATAAGTTCCACTATGTCTCCAAATTCTTTGAAAATCATACTCATTTAAATCAGCTAGTATCTTTGGCAGTTGCTGTTTCCTGATTTTAGTGCATATAAATTGACAGCTAACTCATAGATTTAGAATTTTCTACTTCGATGCTAAGCCAGATATGTATTTATGTATTTTCCCTACATTCTTGCCCTTGTACAAAATTGTTATCCAATTTCAACCACTAGCCTTCTGATTAATACAATGCAGCTGACTTACCAAAGCATAGCCAAGGGAGAGATGGATTAATATGTCAACTAAAATTGACAATTGAATGTCTAGTACCAGGTTTGGTATAATTCCAGGGGGATTTGAGACTTCTGGATGGATATTTTTAGTCAGGAAAAAAAAAATGCTTAGTAAAGGTACATAATTGCCTTTTATTTTGAAGATTTCTACATACTGATAAAATGCTTATGTGAAAGGCTAAAAACATTTGGTATTACCCCCATGTGTGCTTTAGATACCTTTAAAGTTACTACTATGTAGTAATATATTATATCCCTACATTTGCTCATTTTCCAGTATGGAAGGAGACAGTGGATTCCAAGCACTTTATAAATTCACAGATCAATATAAAATTCCCAATACATAGGATCATGGACTTCAGGGAGCTACATGTCTTTAAGCCGACATGGAGGATTCTGGCGGCCCTGACAATGTTAGCATGGTGAGGAAAGAATTCAAAATACAAAACAAAAAATACTGGTAGTCCTCTGGACAAATAAATCATAAATGGAACTTCACCTGTAATATTTTCAAATGATTTGGAACCTGATGTATCCCTTTCTGCAGTTCACTTACCTGAAGAATGAGATTTAGAAAGCATACAGGAGATGACTGAGAAAGAAAATTAATCAGTGGTTGTACACAACCAGACCAGGCTCAAATACACTCAATAGAAATTGTTAGAATATACAAAACGGTCAGAGAGTATAGCTGCAAAGGTCAGTGGGTATGTAAAGAATTCATTTGCAGTCGAAGCTAGTACCAGTGGCCAGGCAGTATGTTCTAGAAAGCAAAACATGGATCACCCATGTTATACAGAACCCTGAAGCCAGGGATAACTGCATCCCTAGTTCCAACTCTCATTCAAGAGGGGCAGAATACATTCAGGCTCTGAGCACTGCATATATGGTTTTAGAAAACATTTCTAGCCAGATTTTTCAAAGAGCACATTTAAAGAAATCTGCTAGGAGCAATGACAGTCAAAATTGTTCCTACAAAGGAATATAATTATTTGCAGAAGTATGGCGGAGGCAACTAGCATAAATGAAAATGAAGGTAGTTTGCTGCCTCCATTTTCTGTTCATTCTATCATCAGATGGCCAACATATTCACAGAGAACATGAATGGGCAGAGTTGGCTGTGACAAAATTGTAGAGTGCCCTTTCTAGCTGTCTTCTAATTTGTCTTCTAAGAGAAAGATGAAGAAATAACTGTAAAGAATAAGCTCTAATTCTGAAGGAAAATTATCCATCAAGTTAAAGCTTAAGCAGTCTCCTTTTTTTTCAAATAGGCATTATTTTCTCTAAATATTAGTTGCCCTGTAACTTTTCTTTCAGCCAGGTGTTTTTTGTTTTGTTTTGTTTTTTGTTTTTTTTGTTTTTTTTTTCCTAGAAAAAGAAATCTTGGGTAAGAGGTTAAGAGGTTAGAAAATGGCCCTTGGATTTCAATGCTTCTTAGCAAAAAGTTTATTTTTTTTTAATGTTGTCCTTTTTTAAAGAGTTTATTTATTTATTTGTGTGTGTATGTGTGTGTGTGTGTGAGAGAGAGAGAGAGAGAGAGAATAAACACAAACAGAGGGAGAAGCAAGCAGTGGGAGAAGAGGGCTCCTAGCTGTACAGAGAGCCGGATGTGGGACTCCATGACCTGAGACAAAGGCAGATAATTAACAAACCGAGCCAACCAGGCATCCCACAAAAAAGTTTTCCAGAACTTTCTTTCCACCCAAAAGAAGAGGTTATTCAAGCCCTTATGAAGTTTTTTCTAGTGTTTCCTTGGGAATAAAAATTCTGAGCTATGGCTACCTCTCTTTTTTCAAACAACACATAAAATTTCAGCCGAATGAATCTGATCGGTATCACTAAATAACTTAAAAACGCACTGTCTTTATAATTCCATCTTTAATAAATAGAAAAATTATTTCTACATACCACAATTCTTCAATCAAAATTGATTGAGCATTTGACTCAGGTATTCTGCCGTGCCCAAGGGAAGAAGACAAATATTCTCTTCCTTGAAGTAGTTCACATTCCTGCTGGAAAGACACATACAAATAAACGCAATAACATGTGGACACAGACGTCACTACAGCCTACAACCTGGTGGTGGGAAGTGTTTAAATGGTAAAAGCAGAGGCTGCTGTGGCCAGAGAGGTACAGAATAGTACTTTTCCACAAGAATCTGCCTAAGAGACCATCCTGACTCTCAGAGTTCTTCTTTCTGAAAAGGAGCACTATTTTCTCTGTTTGCAGGGTAGCAAATGGTAGCATGCAAAGAAATTAAAATTAGCTGCCCATTCAATGATACAACTGATCAGAGACATAAATACATATAATACATATACATATATATACATTTATAATACATATAAAAATAATAGATAGCAGAATTCCTAAGAGCACTGTAAGTGGAAATGACCTTAAAATCTGATGAAAAAAGGAGACATTTCACAACATAGTAAAGGAAAATAACTCCTGTTATATAAAAAGACTGGAAACTCTGTATTTAACCCCTGAACAATAGTGGTTGGAACTCAGAGAATGGAAACAATCTTTAATTAGTATTAAGAACCCAGATACAAAAAATAGACTAGTTTAGTTGCATATGAACGAAGTACTTCACAGAATTTAAAAAAAAAAAAAAAAAAGAACACTGACTATTAAGGAAAAGAAATATTCCAAAGCAGATCAGGTCTGAAGGAGTTTCTTTAGCCACACATTAAGGGCTTCAAATATTAAATGGGGGGGGGGGGGTTGTAAAATACTATGAGCATCTGCTAAGTAGCAGATTTATGGTTTGCTACATATAATCATGCTTGAATAAGGAAGCTACACATGCAAGTTATGTATTTAGTATGTATTTAATCATAGCCACTATTCCCTTTTTACACTTATTTTTTTTTTCTGGATTAATGAACATCTTGTTACTCTTATGGATAGAAAATTGAGCAAGGTGAGCCCTAGTTTTTGGTGTCCCACATGGGAAAAGGCATATATTCTAGGAAATACACCACAGCATTGTTGACTATACTAAACAACTGGAAACAGACTAACTACCAATAAAAACAATGCATGAGTAATTTGTAACCACCTACGCAGATACTAAAGGTTTGAGGAATAGGGTAGAAAAAGAGATATAAAGGGATAAGCTAGACCTGGCTGTTTAGATGTATGAAGAGGACAGTGGAATAAAATCAAGCTGTATATAAAAAGATACACTTTTTCTTAAAAAGATGTCTGACTTTCTAGACATGAGAAGGTATGCAAAAAAAAAAAACCCAAAAACATAAAAAACAAACAAACAAAAAAACACTGAAGGACTATACATCATGCTGTTTAAAATGTTTACCTCAGAATTTGGAAAGTGAAGTACTTGAATAATTTTCTACTTTCTCTACATATTTTCCTCATATCTTAATCATGAACAACTTGAATGCTCACATTCTCCCTACAAAAACATGTTATTTCTGACATTTGAAATCTATTTTACAAATAAAATAAATGGAGCATCCAAAATGGGCAGAATAAATGTGAAGAAGCCTGTCAAGAGTGTCACTCACCCGTGATTATCCCCCTCACCTGTGCCAGATCCCACACTCCATAAAGTTTGGCCAAGGAGAGCATGAGATGCAAGTAAGAGAGTAGCCTGCTTGGAACAATCAGGCTGGTCGATGAAGTAGGATAGGGCAAAGGGTCCAGAAAGCAGGGAGGAGCTCTCAGAGGACACAACTTTTTTAAAAAGGGGATTAGTCTGAGTAGAGCTCACCACACTAAGAAGGTTGCCAAACACATTCCAGCCTGATTAAATGGTCCTAAAAAGAGCATGAATGTGTGAAACTCCATCGTGTGTTCAGAGAACAGTGAACAATACAGCCGTATAATACGGTGGGCGGAGAAACACAGTGAAAAACAGGACAGGAAAAGCAGAGTAGATTAGGATCAGATTGTAAATGTGTGGAGGGTCCCAGGTGCCATGTTACAGACTTAAAAAGTTTTAAAGCAAAACAGGCACTAGCAGACTTAGATTTTTGAAGGTTATGCTCTTGGCAAGCAGGAAAAAAAATGAGACCAGGGGAACATTGCTAGATTTTCAAGCGTTTTTATTTCAAGATGAGAAGGCCTTTTTGGAGGAGATGTTCAATAAAAGATGGAGGCAATATGTCCCAGGCTTGGATGGAAATGTTTTTAAACATATGTTTTATCATTAATATCATGGAACATATGCTCAAATCCTATATACAGCATATTCTTGGCTTATCCCCAAAAATTATTTATTAAGCACCCACCTGCATATGAAATTTTAGCAGAGTCTAAACCCCCTGCAAATGTCAAATATATGTTTTAATTTGTGTACTACGTAATACGCATCAAGCAGTATAACTCCTTTCTGACCCTCTCTAATATGATCTTGAATCTCAAGAATATCATGTGCATTAACCTCCACTATACATTTAAAGCCACATTTTATTTTTAAGAATCTTCTATACAATTCAATAAAAATTCATGTTGTAGAGGTAGGAGTGAAAAGATGTATAGAAAATTTAGAATATATTTACCAGTTTGAGGACAGTTATAATGTAAGTGAGGAAGGGTGGGGGGTGGGAGATGGGGAACAACCTTATCATAAGTGAAATGGTTGGTTCCATACCAACATTTAGGCCTGGGTATGATGACAAAGTGTATGCTATGAAAACCCTGAAGGGATTCTTGCTTAGGAAAGGATCACCATGAGGGGGTTAGTTAGGGAAGGAGGTGAGGTAATTTTTTTTAATACTTTCACTGATCAAATATAACAAAAAGTGCTAACAATTTTATTTTTTTTAAAGATTGTATTTATTCATTTGACAGAGAGAGAGATCACAAGGAGGCAGAGAGGCAGGCGGCGGCGGGGGTGGGGGGGGGGGAAGCAGGCTCCCTGTTGACCAGAGAGCCCGATGTAGGGCTCAATCTCAGGACCCTGAGATCATGACCTGAGCCGAAGGCAGAGGCTCAACCCATTGAGCCACCCAGGCACCCCCCAAAAAGTGCTAACAATGTTAAAAAGCAGAAAATGTAGAACAGCCTTTCAATCACCATCCAGATTTGCAGCTCAACGTGACCCTGAATTGTTAAATGTTAGCACTGAATACTTAGTGTAAATCAGAAATAAAAAATGTTTCTGAGTTCTACATGGCTATTTAAAAATTTAATTACTTTCTTATATTCAAACAACAAAATTTCAAGAAGTTTGCTTTTAGTTCAGTTATATTTCTGTTTTTCAACATGCCTCAAGATTATTTTTCAAACTATCTTTTCTTATAATCATAGTGGAATGAAAGCCAGAACAGTGGTAGAGATGAAGCATCCAAAATGGGGAGGTAGACAAATGCATTCTCTGCAATTGTGTGATTCTGCTTTTTGACACAACTCTTCTTTTCACTTACTTTATTGCATATCTCTCACTTTGTTGACTAGTATTTATGATTAATGTATAATGTTAAAGGTATGTTTAAGAAGTACACAGTTATGGTCCTAAAATACACCTGTGCCTACAAGGTTCCTGCAGGTTAATGTCTTCTGCTAGGTAAAATGGCCTCATCTGCATTGACTTTCAATGAGGTCCTGCAGGCAAACACCTAAAGCCAGTCATCTGTGGATACCTGCCCGTAGGCATAGGTGTGCTATCAGAGAGCCTCCATAATTTTTTTTCTTTAAGATTTTGCTTATTATTTTGACAGAGAGCAAACATAAGCAGGAGGAGCAGCAGAGGAAGAAGGAGAAGCATACTTCCCATGGAGCAGGGAGCCCAAAGCAGGGCTCAATCCCAGGACCCTGGGATCATGACCTGAGCTGAACCAAACACTTGACTACAATACCCAGGCGACCCAACAGCCTCTATACTCTCAAGTCTACAGTTATATACAGCCTCCTATGCTGTATTTAACTGAAAGTCTGGTCCATTGAGCCAATCGACAGTGACTGCACATCCTGGTGGAAACTGATCTGCATTTGGAATGGGTAGTGAGGTTGTGGCCAGTGATCAAAATAAATTGCATGATGGAAAAGGTGCTTGACCTCTAAAGAAAAGTAGTAAGTAAAAGACTAAGAAGGAGTTATCAATATGGAAGAAATGAGAAAAAAACAAAATGAAAGTTGTTAATGTGTCAATGATAAATACAGGGAATTCAGAAAAGGGCAATGTGTGTTTTACAGAGAAATACATTATCATTGTCTTTCAGTAACAGATTTAAGTGTTACTTTATATCATTTTTCTCCATAAATATATTATGAAAAAATTCTTGGACAAGCCCCATAAAATTTACTTGGACATACTTTCATTCTGCAAACATTTTTTGAGTATTTACTATGTGGTAAGCTCAGGAAGCGATGTTCCTGATACAAAAATAAATAAGAAACCTATTAGAAAGACAAAAAGAAAAAATAAAATAACCACAGTATAATGTGACTGGCTCCTATATTATAGGACCTATATATATATATATTCTATAATCTATATATTATACATAGACTATTATATGTAGAATTATACATAGATATTATATGTATTATATGTAGACTATTATATGTAGAATATATTATATGTAGAATGTATAGAATGTAGAATATAGAATATAGAATGTAGAATATAGAATATAGAATGTAGAATGTATATATTATATATGTTATATATATTTATATATATAATATATATAATGATGGAATTATTGGGGTTTTTGGTAGTTCATTAGAGGAAGTGATTTGTTCTTTATCAGCTCCTTTTCTTGCCAATTTGTAAATTATATAAGGTCCATGAACTTAGTCCTTGAACATTCCCCTCTTCTCTATTTACACTCACTCTCCCTAAGTAATCTCAATCAATCTTTGGCTTTTAAAGGTCATCAATACAACTGAGGACTCCCAACCTCCAGTTAAATGTATCTGACTATCTATGTGACCTTTCCTCCCATAGGCCTAGTAAGCATCTCAGGGTTATCATGGTTAAAGCATGGCTGTCTACATAGGACACGTCTACACAACATGCTCCTGCCCTAGTTGAATGCATTCATCCAATCACTCAGGACAGAAATTTCTCTTTGGCTTCTCCCTTCTCCTTACATGCCATACTCAATATATCAGCGAGTACTGTAACCTCTAACTTTTAAATTTATCCTGAATTTGATTAGTCTCCATAACTAAGCCTCTATCATCTTTCATACTTCAATAATCTCCCAGCTGGCCTCCTGGCTTCCATTTCTGACCCTTTAATCTATCACCCACTTGGCAGCCAAGTGACCTTTCTAAATCTTAAAACAGATCGTATCACTTCCTGTCTCAACATTTCCAATGGCTTCCAGGCACATAAAGTATAAACTCAGTGCCATGATCTCACAATGCCCT
The DNA here is from genome assembly GCF_922984935.1 of Meles meles. NCBI lineage: Eukaryota > Metazoa > Chordata > Mammalia > Carnivora > Mustelidae > Meles > Meles meles. Next base: position 149,002,939 of record NC_060066.1, on the reverse strand, counting down.
ACCTCACCTAGCTTCTGCCTCACTCTCTGAGCAACTCTCTCACTCCTGTCCTCCTCACCACCTCTGCTTTTACTGCTCTTGTCTTTTGTGCTAACTTAGCAGTATCACTTTTGCTGTGGTTCACTCTATGATTCCACTGGAAAATTTACTGAACTATCCCTTCCTCAAAGATTCATCTCTGACACTTACATAAGGTACCTCATTTTCTCTACCCTCATATTAGCTTTCTTTAGTCTTGCCTTTAAAACTGTTTATTTTTAATTTAATTTAATTTTTTTCAGTGTTCCAAAATTCGTTGTTTATGCACCACACCTAGTGCTCCATGCAATATGTGCCCTCCTTAGTACCCACCACCAGGCTCACCCAACACCCCACCACTCTCCTCTCCAAAACCCTCAGTTCGTTTCTCAGAGTCCACAGTCTCTCATGGTTTGTCTCCCCCTCCAATTTCCCCCAACTCACTTCTCTCCATCTCCCCATGTCCTCCATGTTATTCCTTATGCTCCACAAGTAAGTGAAACCATATGATACTTGACTCTCTCTGCTTGACTTATTTCGCTCAGCATAATTTCTTCCAGTCCCGTCCATGTTGATACAAAAGTTGGGTATTCATCCTTTCTGATGGAGGCATAATACTCCATAGTGTATATGGACCACATCTTCTTTATCCATTCATCCGTTGAAGGGCATCTTGGCTCTTTCCACAGTTTGGCGACCATGGCCATTGCTGCTATGAACTTTGGAGTACAAATGGCCCTTCTTTTCACTACATCTGTATCTTTGAGATAAATACCCAGTAGTGCAATTGCAGGGTCATAAGATAGGTCTATTTTTAATTTCTTAAGGAATCTCCACACTGTTTTCCAAAGTGGCTGCACCAACTTGCATTCCCACCAACAGTGTAAATGGTTACTTTTTAAAAAGATTTTATTTATTTGCTTGAGAGAGAGTGTGTGAGAGACCAAAAGCATGCGAGCCAGAGGCAGGGCAAAGAAGCGGACTCCTACTGAGCAGGGATCCCTACACGGGAGTTGATCCCAGACCCTAGGATCATGACCTGAGCCAAAGGCAGATGCTTAACTGACTGAGCCACCCAGTCACCCAGCTATATATTTATTTTTATCACCTCTTCCAAAGACGGTAAGCTTCATGAAAGTTTCTTATTTTCATTGCTGTTTCCCTAAGTTGACAAATGTGCTTGGAACACAGTGACTACCCAACAAACATTTTTGGAGTGAATTAATGAAATAATTTGAGTTTGATCATGAAGAATGAATAAAAATATTGCCCAGGTAAAGGGCATTCCAGAAATGTATGGTGAGTAAAACCCTGGAGGTGTAAACACCATGGAACATTCACAAATGGTTAACAGTTCTCAGTGGGTAGATAAATAATAAAGATTGAGATAATTGTGCAGACTCCATTCACACATAGGCTCTGAATCAAATGAAAAGCAAATAAAGAGAATTAAAACTTGATCACAACCCTTTAGAAGGTCCCACTACTTCTGCAATCTTTAAGATAAATATTAAAGGGCAAAGAAAATGGTTCCATCACACCATGAATGAAGTACATTCTTTTCTGAGTATTCATAATTTGTCTCTAAATGTCATTGACAGCATTATGATGCATATGTTAAGGTGGAACTAACGTCCCTGAGTGTGACAGGTAATCCTGGTGCCAACAAATACAAGCTTGGCTGGAGACACTCATATTTAAGACTCGTCATATTCTGTGGCTTAGTCTCTTCATCTCTCCGGCTGCATGGAGCCTTACTTCAAACAGAGCCGCCTGATGTTGCCCTGTTACATGCCAGGTGAATCTGTCTGCTGCTGGCAAAGTCAAGGCTGTGCAGAGCTGCACTGCAGCCTGCTAGCATTTCTTCTGCCCACCCACGTGAAGTTTACTTCCGAGCAGCTCCTCTGCCCTCCATTGCTTGAAAATCTACAGTATCCAATACTAAGAATACCATACTAGTAGCATAATAAACAAGCTACAGAGTGCCCTGTTGGTCAAAACTTGTGAATAATTTCATCCTCCTGGTTGGTTTCTTATATGGCATATGAATGTATTTGACATGGTGGTTTGGACACAGAAGACAATGTCTATCGCAAGACTTGTTGCTTGATCATTACTTGGCCATGATTTTTTTTTTTTTTTGAAGATTTTATTTCTTTATTTGAGAAAGAGAGAGAGCATGAGATTGGAGAAGGTCAGCATGAGAAGGTCAAGGGAGAAGCAGACTCCCCACAGAGCTGGGGGCCCGATCCAGAACTCGATCCCAGGACTCCAGGATCATGACCTGAGCCCAAGGCAGTTGGTTAACCAACTGAGCCACCCAGATGTCCGGATTTTTTGGTTATGTTTAGAACAACCCCCCTCAAAGGATTAATGAGATTATGTGGCGTCCTATGTACAAAGCTTATAGTTTAATGAGGTTAAAATTCATGTGTCATCTTGACTTCTAAGGAAGAAATGACTCCTGGTAGAGTCTGATATTTAGAAAAGTACTAATTTTGAGAACTGCAAACTCTGCCACAACAGACAACTTTAACTTCTCTTGTATTCTAATATATTTCTAGAACCTACCCTTGTCCTGAAGTTTTAATAAACATTTGCATCAATTAGTTAATCTCATTTGTCTCCAGTGAACAGTCTACTCATTGAAGGTAAGGTCTTTGTCTAAAATAAAGTTTAGACAATCATTACACTATTCAATATAATTCTCTGTGATGAGGGAAATGTTCTATAAATTCTGTGTTGTCCTACACAGTAGCCACAAGACGACTTAGCTAGTGAGGACATGAAATGCAGCTAGTGCAAATGAAGAGCCGCATTTTTAATTTTTATGAAGGTTACTTTATAAATAAATATCCATATATGACTAGTGGTTAATGTATTGGACAGCACAGACCTACAGTATTCAGAGTAATAGGGTCCTTTTATCTTGTAGTGTGCAATATATGTATTTTAAGTTGTCAGTAAACCTTTTTATTATTTGAAACACACACACACATAAAACAGGATTGAGACCTTTTAGAATTGGCTCTGCCTATTTATGAGCAAGACACCTGGAAAAGATTTTTTAATTTTCCCAAAGGTTTTGCTTGAATTTCCTGTTAACAAAAATACTCCTTGGTATCCACAAGAACCTACTGAAATGGAAATCATACATTTTTAGTGCAAAATAGAGTCATTAATAAAATCATTAAACTGTCAAAACTCCTAAGTTATAAAGCATTTGAGCCAAACAACATATGCCTAATATCTTTCCCCTTCATTGCTTATATGAAGAGGATGACAAGGACTGTCTATAATTTTCTTTCTTGACAAAAAGAAAATTCTCACATGAATGGTGATATGTTCTTCCTTTCTTCTCTTAACCCATTCACCTTAAGATGAGGAGAATGAGAGAAGGAATGCTTTCTAACCAGACTCCCATTTGAAATTGTGAATGAAGACTGTGTTTATGAAGTCGCTGGACGCGTTCTCACAGTCTCCACTGCAGCTGTACAAACTGCCCCCCCCCCTCCCATTGACAAGTTCATTTTAAACAAAAGTTATGACCTGTGCTCCCTAAGCCCTTTGCTGTTAAATCCCAACCTACCTTCCACTTTCACCCTGGGTCCTGAAGAATTTTTATTGGAAAGCTAAGTGAAACCTAAAGTCTCCATAAACTGCTGTGAATGTCTGCCGCTTTGTGTTAAGAACTAACCAAGGTTTCCTGGGACCATTCTGGAACACTTAGTTGTTTCACGTCTGTCCCAAGAACTCCTTTGGGGAATTTCACCTTTATGGGATAAAGATAAGGAACATATAAACTATTTGTAGAAAAGAAGTAACAGTATTTACTGGGTTTATGCTTCATCAGATATTGAGTAGTTGCCCACATACCTGAAGCATGTGACAGTCATCGTCACCCTTTATAAACAAATGTTAATCAGGATTCAATTTTTGCTTCATTTCACTGGGCATGAAACATCTGCATTGACTTCCAAGTAGAGTTGTTTTTTAATATTTTTTCTTAAACAAAATATTTTTTAAAATATTTCATTTTTACCCCATACAGTTTTTACACAACAGTTACTGTGGAACAGTAATATTTGAAATAATTTGGAACAATTAAAGCATTCTCCATATATCACCCTGGTTCTTTGCCAGACATACGATTTCCACTAACACCTCAATATGTGTGAGTCCCCAAACTCTAGCCTTGACTTTTCTGCTATGTTCTGGTCCAACATTTCACCGGACTATGAATTCCCTGAAGACAGAACCATCTCTATTCACTGTTTATTTTTAAGGCCCCAGTAGAATGCTCAGGGTCAGGGCTCAGTTCACACAATATTAGTGATTGAATTTTAACTGCTTTCTGGAAAGTGACAACTAAAACCATCACCTTCCGACACCAAATTGCTTCTCTTCCATTTTAATTTTTTTTTAGCACACCCCTTTCTTCCAGTCATGGGTGTTAGCATTCTCAAAGTCATCTTCGGTTTGATGACTATCTTTCTTCCTTTACCAAACATGTCAAACTGAGCCGCTCTTTAACAAAACCAAGTTATCACTCTCATTTATCTTATCTCATTCCCACTACTACTCTATTTTAGCCCTCCATTAATGCTAAGGACTGACTTGTGTTATCACCCCAACCCCCACCTTGACTCAAATGTGTATGGTGAAGCTCTAACCCCAATGTGACCATTGGAGATATGGCTTATAAGAAGATTAAATGGGGTCATAAATATGGGCCCCAATCAAAGAAGAGACAGCAGAGCAGGCTTTCCTCCTTCCTACCCTTCTTCCTTCCTTCACCAATTTCTCTCAGGCAAAAAAAAAAAAAAGAAGAAGAAGAAGAAGAAGAAGAAGAAGAAGAAGAAGAAGAAGAAGAAGAGGTCATGTGAACATGCAGCAAAATGATGGTCACCTGCAAGCCAGGAAAAGCATTCCCACCCGAAACTGATCATATTAGCACTAGACTCAGACTTTCAGCCTCCAGAATTGTGGGAAGACAAATGTCTATTGTTTAAGTCATCCACCTCTGATATTTTGTTAGGGTAGCCAAAACTAAGACAATCACCCTCTTCCTGGAATATTACATCAACTTTTGTGCTGGGTTATTAACTAAGCCTCTCCTTTAAATCAATCAATTTAGGATTCTATGATTAGATATTCAAGGCACAGCACCAACTCTGCCATTTTCTGCTCGAATGTGTCAAATATCTTCTCATATTTACAGTGTAAGAATACTAGTGAATAAATTGTTGGTTATTACATGCTAGGCACCAAGCATTCTACCAGCATTATTGCATTTAGTAATCATAATTATATGAAATGTGTGATATCTTTAATCCTAAACATGCAGAAACACTAAGTAATTTACCCAGTATCACAAAACTAATTATTAAGAGAAATAGTATAATACAAAGCCCTCCTAACCCAAAGGCCACAATTTAACACTATAACATAGAGCTTTCCTTGAGTTGGCATGCCAGGAAAGTGAAAATTCAATAGAAGGCTATTGCAATATTCTAGATGAGATGGGTGTCTCATGGATAGTTGGCAGAGACAGTAAATATTAATGAACAGAACCAAAAGACATATCACAAGCAAAAATCAACTAGATCTGAGGATACATTCTGAGTCATGAAATATAACCGGGTCTACAACAATTTTAATGAAAATCTCAACTTCATGAGAAGCTACAAATTGGTATTTCATTGATTCCTATCAAATTACTATCCTTTGATATGGTTGAGACATTGTTTTCCTAAACATTTACTTTCACATTACCCTTGCCTTGGTATAACTAAGCACCGATCACCTTTGGTTTCATTTAGTTAGTACTGTGATATTTAAAATATTTTTTCCTAATTATATATTCAAAATCTGTTCCTCTGCTTCCTATTGATTCTTACTCAATGTCTGCCTTATAACCGTGCTCAGTGACTGTCAGGAACCACAGAATGTAGTAAAAATCTTTAGTTTTATCCTTAGTAAAAATTTATAACTTGAAAAATAATAAATTTGCTAGTAAGTTCTTGAAATAAAGGCTTTAAGAAATATTTTCAATCAACATTATTAATTTGTTCTTACATAAATGAATGTCATAAGGAATTTTTTTTTCAATTTTTTAATCTCAGAAGTATTCTACTGCTATCATGTTTAATGATATCCTCCCTAATTTTTCAAAGAAAATCTACTATCCAACCACAACTATAATGATCACAAATGTTGTTACAGGGGTGCTTGGTTGACTCAGTCTTTAAGCATCTGACTTCATCTCAGGTCATGATCCAAGGGTCCTGGGATTGAGCCCCACATTGGGCTCCCTGATTGCCTGGGAGGCCTGCTTCTCCCTCTCCCTCTTGCTGTGTTCATTCTATCTCTGTGTCCCTCTCTGTCAAATAAATAAATAAATTTGAAGAAGAAGAAGAAGAAGAAGAAGAAGAAGAAGAAGAAGAAGAAGAAGAAGCAGCAGCAGCAGCAGCAGCAGCAGCAACTTTTGAAAAAAATGTTGTTATGGTAAAATGTCATTGAAATTAAGAGGTCATAAACACACCTGAGGAGCACTATAATTCACAATCACTTATGTCCATCAGGAATTATAAATAGTCCCATATAATCCAGGCCAGATGACTTTTTTATTATTTTGTTCAGAAATTATTTTATATTTTCAACATTTTTGTAACTAAGACTTCAAATATTACAGTATTGTGCAGCACAAATATTGCTAAAAGGGATCTGTAAAATTGCTTTGATCGAAAGTCAAAACAAAAAGGTAATTTCTGAAGGAACACTTAGGAACTATTCTTAATTCAGACTATACTGCTCACCTTGCAAGAAAAATTATTTTCTCCAATGAATTCTTTCTCTGATAAAGCTCATAACTGATAAATTCTCAACAGGAGAGGAGAAAAATAACCATTTTGCTTTTCAATTGCTAAGTCTAGCCATTGAAACTCATACCAGAAGTATGTGCCTCATACAAAACCAAAGGATATTCATCTACAGTTGTGTTCTAGAAAACACACAATGCTGACTGAAAACTCATTATTTACATTCTACATGGTTCTACATGGTGTTCTACATGGATATGATTCCTGACAATATATTTCTAAAGACAGAAGAAATAGTCTCTATCCCTCATTAACGCTAGTAATATCATGGCTACTTACAAGAAACGTAAGCCTCATTAAACATTCTAATGCTGGGGTGCCTGGGTGGCTCAGTGGGTTAAAGCCTCTGCCTTCGGCTCAGGTCATGATCCCAGGGTCCTGGGATGAAGCCCCGCATCGGGCTCTCTGCTCAGCAGGGAGCCAGCTTCCCCCTCTCTCTCTTCCTGCCTGTCTGCCTGCTTGTGATCTCTGTCAAGTAAATGAATAAAATCTTAAAAAAAAAAAAAACAAACATTCTAATGCTGCTAAAAGCTTAAAACAAAGAGTAAGTCTAACATAGAATTTTAAAAAAAGAAGAAAATAAACTTGAAGAGCTGAGAGAAAAAAGAACAACATAGAGACCACGGATCCATTTCTACTCATCAGAGTAGAGATAACATCTTCTCTAGCTCTGTCACAGAGCCTAAAACATCATGGATTTTATACATATAAATACAAAAATAAATATAAACATAAAGATTTTTTTAACTGGATGAGTTAAACCAATGAGATTTTATAGACTATCTTTAGAACAGTTTCAGGTTCACAGTAAAATCGCAAGGATGATACAGAGATCTCACATATACATTTGCCCTCATGTATGCATAGACTTTCCCATTATCAGAATCACCCACCAAAAGTGATAAATTTGTTACAATTTGTAAACTTACACTGACACTGTTTATTACTGAAACCCCATAGTTTATATAAGGATTTAACCTTGGTGTTGTACATTCTATGAATTTGGATAAATTTATGATGGAATACATCAACCATTATAGTATCATAGAGAATATTTTCAGTATCCTATAAATCCCATGTTCTGCTATTCATCCTTCTCTCCCCACTAATCCTGGACAACTACTGATATTTTTACTGTCTCCATAGTTAACCTTTGTAAAATATCATATAAAGGAATCATGTCATATATATATATATTTTTTTTTTACAGTATCTTATAAATCCCATGTTCTGCCTATTTATCCTTCTCTCCCCACTAATCTTGGACAACTACTGATTTTTTTTTACTGTCTCCATAGTTAACCTTTTGTAGAAGGTCATATAAAGGAATCATGTCATAGACATATAATTTCATGCATATACATATATATTTCAGATTTGTTTCTTTCATTTAGTAATAAGAATTTAATTTCACTATATGTCTTTTGTGACTTAAAAACTCATTCTTTTTTCATGGAAAAATATCCATTGTCTGAACGTAACACAATTTATCCATTCACCTTCTAAAGAACAGCTTGGGCGTTTTCAAGTTTTGGCAATTATGCGTAAAGGTGCTATAAACATCTGTGTGCAGGTTTTTGTGTGCAGGTTTTTAGATTTTCAACTCATTTGGGTAAATACCGAAGAGCGTGATTGCTGGATCATATGATAAAAGCATGTTAAGTTTTGTAAGAAAACACTGCACTGTCTTCTACTGTGACTGTACTGTTTTTCCTTCATTCCAGAAATGAACGAGAGTTTCTGTTGTTAAACACTTTTCACCAGCGTTTTGGTATTGTCAGTGTTCTGGATTGGGGTCATTCTCATAGGTGTGTAATGGTAGCTAACCAATGTTTTAATTTGCATTTCTCTGATGACGTATGATGTAAAGCATCTTTTCATAGGATTATTTGCCATCTGTATTTCTTCTTTGGTGATACGTCAGTTCAGGTCTTTGGACCAGTTTTTAGTTGGGTTGTTTGTTTTCTTACTGAACTTTAAGAGTTCTTTGTATACTTTGAACAACAACTTTTTATTAGATATGTCTTTTTGCAAATATTTTCTCCCAGTCTGTGGTTTGTCTCTCTAGTCTCTTGACAGCATCTTTCTAAGAGAAGAAATTTTTAATTTTAATGAACTTTATTATTTTTTTTTCTTTTGTGGGTAGGGTCCTTGGTATTGCATCTAAAAAGTCATTTAGGGGCGCCTGGGTGGCTCAGTGGGTTAAAACCTCTACTTTCGGGTCAGGTCATGATCTCAGGGTCCTGGGATCAAGCCCCGCATCCGGCTCTCTGCTAGGCAGGGAGCTTGCTTCCCCCCCATCCCCCGCCTGCCTCTCTGCCTACTTGTGATCTCTCTCTGTCAAATAAATAAATAAAATCTTAAAAAAAATTAAAAAATAAATAAAAGTCATTTAGACATTCTATGGTATCTTCAGGGAATTTTGTAGTTTGTTGTTTTGCATTTAGGTTTGATTCATTTTTAGTTAATTTCTGTAATAGGAGTAAGTTGTGTTTTTTTATTTTTTTTACATGTTGATGTCCAGGAAAGATTATCTTTCCTCCACTGTAAAGGCCTTTTCGCTCCTTTTTTAAGGATGAGTTGACTATATGTATATATGGGTCTATTTCTGAGCTGTCTATCCTCTTTCATTGATCTATTTGTCTGTTCTTTTGCCAATACCATGCTGTCTTCATCACTGTTGATTTACACTACATCTTGACATCAGATGGTATCAGTCTTTCAACTTTGTTTCTCTCCAATATTCTGTTGGCTATTCTGAGTCTTCTTCCTCCTCAGGCAGTTTTTAGAATCAGTCTGTCAATATCTTCAGTGTAACTTGATGGGGATTATATAGAACAAATTAGGAAGAATCAACATTTTGATGATGAGTATTCCCATCTATAAACATGAAATCTCTCTCCATTTAGGTCTTCTTGATTTCATTCATTGTAGGCTTGTGTTTTTCTCATATAGATCTTGTACATACTGTGCTGTCTTTATACTTGGATATTTTACTTTTGGAGGTTACTAATATAAATAGTGTGATTTTAATTTCAAATTTCACTAGTTTATTGTTGGTATATAGGAAAGCAATTGACTTTTATATATTATCCTTGCATCCTGCAAACTTTCTATAATCACTTTAGTCCCAGGAGGGTTGCTTATATGTTTGTATGTATGTATGTGTATCAATTCTTTAGAGTGTCTATGTAAACAATCATGTCACATGAGAACAAGTCAGTTTTGTTTCCTCCTTCCAATTAGTATATGTATGTATGTCTGTCTGTATATATATATATATATATTTTTTTTTTTTTAATTTTCTTTTTCTTACTGCTTTGTCTAGGACTTCCACCACAATGTTGAAAAGCAGTGATGAGAGGGGCATCCTTTCCCTTCTGATCTTAGTGGGAAAACTAGTATTTTCCATTAAGCATGATGTTAGAAGTAAATTTTTTATGAAGCATTTTTATCAAGTTGAGCAATTTCCTTGCTATTCTTAATTTATTGAGAATATTTTTTATCATGAATGTGTGTTGAATTTTCTCAAATGCTTTTTCTACATCTATTGATATGATTATGTGATTTTTCTTCTTTTAGTCTATTGATATAATGGATTACATTGACTTTCAAATGCTGAGCTAGCATTGCACATCTGGAATAAATCCTTCTTGACTATGGTGTATAATCCTTTATATATATTTACTAATATTTGGTTGGGGACATCTGCATTTATATTCATGAGAGATATTGGTCTGAAGTTTTATTTTCTTGTAATGTCTTCGTCTGTTTTGAGTAATAAGGTGATAGTGGTTTCATGAGTTAGAAGGTATGCCCTCAGCATCTATATTCTGAAAGAGATTTTAGATAATTCGTGTAAAATCTTCCCTTAATGAATTCATCAGTGATCTCATCTGGGCGTTGTGCTGTTTTAGAAGGTTATTAAGTATTGATTCAACTTCTTTAATAGATATAAATCTATTCAGCTTGCCTTTTTCTCTGTGTGTGCTTTGGCAGATTGTCTTTCAAGTAATTGGTCCATTTCAGATAGGTTATCAAATCTGTAAGTATAGAGTTGTTCATATTATTCCTTTAGGGATATGTAGTGATGTCCCTTTCACTCCTGATATTAGTAATTTGTGTTCTCTCTGTCTCTCTCTCTCTCTCTCTTTTTCTGTAAGCTGGGCTAAACACAACAATTCTGTTGATTTTTTTCAAAGAACCAGATTTTAATTTCATTGATTTTTCTCTGTTGATTTCCCGTTTTCAATTTCACTGATTTATATTCAGATCTTTATTTATTTTGCTTATTTGGATTTAAATTGGATTTAACACCTCAGATTTTGATTTTTATTATTCTTTTTCTAGTTTTCTAAGGTTAAAGCTTAGAGTTTAATGAGTTAACTCTGTCTTCTTTTTTAATAAACACATTTACTGCTATAAATTTCCCTTCAAGTACTGCTTTTGCTGCATCTCACAAATTTTGATAAGTTGTGTTTTCAGTTTCATTGTATTTAACATTTCTCTCAATGTTTCCTTTTTCACTCATGTGTCACTTAGAAGTGCACTGTTTAAACTCCATGTATTTAGGGATTTTCGAATTGTTGACTTTTCTGTTGTTGATTTCTAGTTTAAATACATCATAATGTTAGAACAGGCATTGAATAATTTCTATTTTATTGAATTTGTTAAAGTCTGCTTTATAACCCATGATATGGTCTATTTTGGTGAATGTTCTCTATGAGCTTCACAAGAAAGTGTACCCTTTTATTGGTGGATGAAGTATTGAATATTCATTATATTTAGTTGATTGATGGTGTGGCTGAGCTAAACTCTGTCCTCCCTGATTTTCTACCTGCCGGATCTACCAATTTCTGATAGGGGAGTGTTGAAGGCTCCAAATGAGAATAGATTCATCTAGTTCTTCTTTCAGTTCTATCAGGTTTTGCCTAATGTATTTGATGTTCTTTTATCAGGCACATATATATTAAGAGTCACCATGCCTTTTAGGGGAGTGGACCCCATTATCATTATGTAATGCCCCTCTTTATCCCTGATAACTTTCACTGGTTTGGAATCTGCCTTGTCTGAAATTTATATAGGTAGGTACTCCTGCTTTTTTTTTTTTATTAGTATATCTTTCTCATCTACTTACTTTTAATCTATATGTATTTTTGCATTTTAAAAAAAGATTTCCTGTAGACAACAAATACTTGGACCTGTTTTTTGAGTCACTCTATCAATATCTGTCTTTTAATCAGTGCACTTAGACAACTGACATTCAAAATGACTACTGATAATAGTTGGATTAATATATACCATAGTTACTACTGTTCTAATTGCTTCTCTTTTCTTGTTGTTCCTATTTTTGTCTTACACTGTTTTTCTTTCATGGTTTTAAGCGAGCATTTTATATGATTCTTTGTTTTTCTGATTTCTTAATATATCAGTTATGCTTTTTTTCCTTTTACCTTTTTTAGTGATTGCCCTAGAGTTTGCAAAATATATGTACACTAATCCAAGTCCACTGTACCATTTCACAGGTATTGTGAGTACTTATAACAACAAAATAATCCTAATTGTCTTTCCTCTTCCTTGTATAATTGCTTTCATTTCACTTGTATATAAGCATAACCTAATACACTGTTGTTACCATTACTTTGAATACACTGTTAACTGTTAGGCAAAATATGAAAAAGGTTTTTAACTACTCATTGCTTTTTTAATAATCTTCCTTTGTTTATGTAGCTCTGAGTTTCTGACATAAATTATTTTCCTTCTCTGTAAGGAACTTCTTTTAACATTTTTTTGCAAAACAAGTCTATTGGTAACAAATTCTATTTCTGTTTGTCTGAGAAAGGTTTTCTTTTTCCCTTTTTCAAGGAGAATTTCACAGGCTAAGAATTCTAGATTGGTGTTTACTTATTTTTTTTTCCTCAACACTTTAAATCTTCCTGCCATTTGTTTGCATGTTTTCTGAGAAGTCAGCGATAATCCTTATATTTGCTCTTCTATAAGTGAGGTGTTTTTGTCCTCTGGCTTCTTTCATATTTTTTTTCCTCTCATTTTCTGCAATTTGAAAATGATACACCTACGTGTAGTTTTTGTCTGCTTGCTTGTTTTTGGCATTTATCCTGCTTGGTGTTCTCTTAGCTTCCTGGATCTGTGGTTTGGTGTCTGACATAAATTTGTGAAAATTCTCAGTTGTTATTGTTTCAAATATTTCTCCTCTCCTTTTCGTTTTTTGTTTGTTTGTGTTTTTTTTCCTTCTGGTTCACACTGCATATGTTAAAACTTTTGTAGTTATGCCACTTTATATGGATATTTTTTCATTCTTTGTTCTCTGTGCTTTGCAGTTTTGGAGGTTTCTATTAAAATATCCTCTAGCTTGGAGAGTCTTTCCTCAGCTAAATGCAGTTTACTAATAAGCCCATCAAAGGCATTTGCCAATTGTATTGCAGTATTCTTGATCTCTAGCATTTCTTTTGTGTTCTTTCCTAAGATTCTCACCTCTCTACTTACATTGCCCATTTGATCTTTCATGCTGTCCACTTATCTGTCAGCATGCTTATCATATTCCTCCTACTATTTTTAAGTTCCTGGCCTGATAATTGCAACATCTCTGTCTTGTCTAGGACTGATGCTTCCTCTGTCTCTTCAAATTGTGGGGTTTTTTTTAAATTTTTGTTTTTTGCATTTTGGTGTGCTTTGTAATATTTTTGTTTTGATAGGCAGACATGATGTGCTGAACAGAAGAAACTGCTCTAACTAGAGCTGTAATAATGTGGTGGTAAAGTGTGGGGAGTGGGGAACAGTCTAAAGCCCAGGAGAGGTGAGTCTCTGCCTCTTGGACTTTGAACTTTACAAATGTTTCTCAGAACCTGCCCACACTGCCACTTGGGTGGGGGTGGGACAGATAGGATGGCCAGAGTGGTCTGCAGTTAGGTGGGTACCTTCCCTCACATGGAAGGTTAGAGTGGGCTAGAGTTGGGTATTTCCTTCCCTGAGGCCAGTTAGGCTCTAATAAAACTTAATATATTAGGCTCTGGTTAACTATCTTCTCCTAAAGGCAGGCCTCGCTAAGAAAAACAGAGTGCTCCTGCACATGCAAAATGTTTCCTTTTCTCTTACCTTTGCCAGATGTGTCAGGGGATTTTCTCTGTTATTTACTGTGAGAACTAGTCAAGTTCCCACAGGTAAAACTCACAAAAGTGTCCTCTGCCATCCTCCCCAGCCCCAATGACTGGAGGATTCATTCTTAGAATTTTCCCCAACACAGATAAGTTCTGCTATTGTTGCCACTTTTCGGTTGAAGAAACTAAGGCACAGGCAAAGTCATAACTTGAATACTTTAATGTTTCATGCTACTTTCAGTTAAAGCATGATTTGACTTCAGGGTTTAAGTCCTGCTTCTATAAATACTGACTTATGTTCCCATATAAATTTCCATAGGTAATTTTCAGGATTTCTGTAGTACCTTTTGGAGTGAACAGCCTGTTACCCAGGCTAAGTGTGTTATTTCCCACCTTAACACCTCTCTGCTGTTCTGAACACCAAGAGATAGCATCAACTCTCAGACCATCTTGGTTGTGTCCAAGGGGACTACAAACATTCATGACTTCCTTTCTTTTTTGTTTCCAGAGTCTCTGAACAACTTTTTTTTTTTTTTAAGATTTTTTTTTAGTTGTCTGACATAGAGAGAGACACACAATGAGAGAGGGACACAAGCCAGGGGAGTGGGAAAGGGCAAAGCAGACTCCCCGTTGAGCAGTGAACCCAATGCGGGACTCGATCCCATGGGATCATGACATGAGCTGAAGGTGGATTGAGCCACCCAGGCACCTCACTGAACTATTTTTAAAAGAGAAGTGCCCCATTACTATGTCTGTCTCTGCTGTATCTACTTTGTACTGGACTAATTCTGTGAAGAATGAATACTTCTTTTTTCATAACATGTTTTGTATTGGTTTTGAAAACATCTTTTACATTCTGAGTATTTAAACAAAGTTTGGTTTAAAAAGGTAAGAAGACCCTTCAAAACCCTCAGGTTGTTTTTCAGAGTCCATAGTCTCTTATGGTTCGCCTCCCCTCCCCAATGTCCATAGCCCGCTCCCCCTCTCCCAATCCCACCTCCCCCCAGGAACCCCCAGTTTGTTTTGTGAGATTAAGAGTCATTTATGGTTTGTCTCCCTCCCAATCCCATCTTGTTTCATTTATTCTTCTCCTATCCCCCTACCCCCCCATGTTGCTTCTCCATATCCTCATATCAGGGAGATCATATGATAGTTGTCTTTCTCCGATTGACTTATTTCACTAAGCATGATACGCTCTAGTTCCATCCACGTCATCGCAAATGGCAGGATTTCATTTCTTTTGATGGCTGCATAGTATTCCATTGTGTATATATTGAAGGGTCAAGGGTGGGAGGTTGGGGGAACAGGTGGTGGGTAATGGGGAGGACACGTTTTGCATGGAGCACTGGGTGTTGTGCAAAAAGAATGAATACTGTTACGCTGAAAAAATAAATAAAATGGAAAAAAAAATTGAACTTCCAAACAAAAAACAAAATACAAATCAACTTTAAAACCAAAAAAAAAAAAAAAAAAGGTAAGAAGAAAAACTGAACTGTATGGTCTAAGTTAGACTGTAGGAGATCACTCTATATCTCAGGTTAGCACAATCTTGATCTTCAAGAATTCATCTTTGCCAATAATGCTTCCAAATTTTTAAAAAAGTATCATTACTTAAAAAATATCAATCAAAATTTATTGTAGTTTACCTGATAAACATCACCCAGGCTTAATATAGAATGCAGTTAGGACAACAAGCAAGGCAGAATCTCAACTGAAAGAGATTTAGCTGATTAATGTGATACATGAACATAGCCCATGTGCCAGTTCTGTGCCTATTCCTTACATATATTCATTAACTCGGTCTTAATTAAGAAGCTTTCAATCTTGGGACACCTGGTGGCTCAGCTAGTTAAGCGGCCTCCTTAGGCTCAGGTCATGATCCTAAGGTCCTGGGATGAGGTCCCACATCTGGCTCCTTCCACGGTGGGGAGCCTGTTTCTCCCTCTGCCTGCCACTCTTACTGCATGTGTGTTCTCTCTCTCTATCTGATAAAAAAAAAAAAAAGAAGAAGAAGAAAAAGAAGACTTGAATCTTGTCTAACCGGATTTGTGATACTAAGTAAAGCATTTAACCTCTCAACACCTTGGTTTTCTCACCTGTATTAAAAAATAAAGAGGTATCTACAACTCTCCAATTTGTGATGATAAATATTATAATAAATTCTAGGCAGAGAATTGAGAAAAAAAGAGGACCAAGAATATTGTATCAAAATAATAGCAGCTGATATTTCAATTAAAATATTAGAAAATAAATCTATTGGAAAATATATCATTTCATCAAGTATATGATAAATAAGGAATAGTTATTCATAGTTTCATCCACTTTCAAATCCAGTATAAATGGTTGCCATGTAAACAAAGAGTTAAAATTTGGTGACCACTCCCCTCCCTCAACTCCATTTCTAGACTGATTCTATTTGAGTACCCAGGGTTTTTATTTGTTTGTTTGAATAGTAAATTGAATTTCCTTTAGGTAAGACCTGTGTTATTTGACTTTCTACATGTTTAGCCTGCTCTGCTCATTTAAGTAACCTGTATGATCATGTCATTGTTGAGTATGGGATATGTGGTTAAACCAATGAAATGCCCCCCCAGTGGATATTGGCAAATTTTTAATTTTCTTGCCAGTATAAGAACTGAAAGAGTTCCATAAAGTCAATGATAGCGTTGTTTTTTCTGGAGCATTTCAAATGAGGATAGACTCTAAACTGAAAAATGGTTTCCAGAGGAAGAAAATATTACATTAATGCTTTAAAGCTTTTGGCTTAAGATAGCTGTAATAAACAATAAAACTCATTTTTAAACAAACTATCAAAATCTGTTTCATGGGTAATTTCAAAAACTTCCACTTCCTTTGAGTGACAACCCAACAAGTGATTATAGTAGAGAAGAAAACATCGTTGTAATATTCACTATAAATTTGAGAAGACATGTTTAAACCATAAATGTTCAGTCCACTGCAATTGTAATGTTAAGAACAAACATGATCTTTGATGTAATAAACTATGAATTTATGCTCCATTCATTCAGTCTCATGAACCGCTCTTGAAAGTATTTTCCATTATACTATTTCTTCACTTTGAAGTGGTTTGTGACCTACATGAAATAATTATTACCATGGCACGTATCCAGATTGCTAGATATGGAAACTGAAACCTCATCTATGAGAGCAGTCCCTGAACACCTTTATTATTCACATTGGAATCGATGACATATTATTTACCTACTGTAGTTTGTAAAACCATCAAGTTTGTTCTGTTTTGAACAAAGAAACTCATTTTTTTCTTCCTAGTTTTTCCTTCAAAACAGCAAAGTTTTTGTTAGGACCATGCCAACACATCATTTATGAATTCATTATAAAAATAGAGTCTGGCAGCTAAAGATTCAGAAGGGGAGGAGGCATCAGATGGAGTGGGATTTACGGGTAGTTTGGAGAGGAGAAAGCCAGAATACTGGAGTGTCAGCAAAGATCACTGATGATTCCTTTAGCTCTGAGAGAATAGGACCCATTGGGGTCTTTGCCCAAATCTTGTTGAGTGATATTTACAATGTTCAAGCTGTATTGGAAACTCAAAAAATGAATTACATAGAAAAGCAGCATGAAATGTTTTTGGTTTATGTTATTTCTTTAGATTTATTGTAACTTGGAGTTTGAAGCTTATATATAATAAGAAAATTTTCTGTGAGCAATATGATGTTAACACAATTCAGAACACAGTATGGGAATAGTAAGCATACATGTCCATAAGATGTGTCCTTGACCAAAATATCATGCTTTAAAAATTATTATTTTTACTTTTAGCAAAAATGCAGTAATAAAGAAAGTATTGGCAATTCAATTACATAATATCTACCTGTGTGGATATAATTACAATTATATCTGTTAGATTAAAATGTACTAAAGTACATATTTACCCTCTGTTATGCTTGGGAAAACCTATTCTGAAGTTATGAATAGATAATTGTCACATTAAAAATATCCTAAAGGGGCACCTGGGTGGCTCAGTGGGTTAAGGCCTCTGCCTTTGGCTCAGGTCATGATCCCAGGATCCTGCTTCCTCCCCTCTCTCTCTCTGCCTGCCTCTCTGCCTACTTGTGATCTCTGTCAAATAAATAAATAAAATCTTTAAAAAAAAATCCTAAAAATATCCTTAGATAATTTTAATAATGTTAGAAAAAAGATATCAAATTATTTTCCACAATTTTACTAAAACAACCACCACCACCACAACAAAACAAACAAAAGAACCCTCTCACCTCTACAGAGTACCTAGGTCTGAAAAACATCTACTTTTATAAGAAGCTTTTGTTTCTTCTTCAGGCTTTTAACACATATGTCTTAGGGTTATTATTTCCTTTTATTTTTATCTTGGTTAACTATACTTCACATGGAGCCTTAATTTTAAATCATCTATAAGCCTATATTAGCCTACTTAAATAGCATTTTCAAAATACAGCATATATGAATTTTTTTTTTAATTTCCTAAAAAGTACTAGACTTAGAAGGTAGAATATGCTTCCTCAATGGAATACTTGTTATAAATGTATACATATAAATTTTAATCAGCATTTAAAATATCAATACCTTTAAGGCCTAAATGAAATATTGATTTTATTTTCTGTCCCAAAATAACACCACTAAAAATGGATACAGGTTTCACTCATTTATTCTTCACTCAACATACATGATTTGAATGAATCTTGAATTTTACCATATTTTAAATGATATGTGACAATATTGCAAAAGCACTATTTTGATTTTATTTACTTCATAGTTTTAAAAAGTTCAGTTAAGTCTAAAGCAATTTAAGAGATTATAAAAGCATAAATTTTATAATCTCATTTTTCATGCAAAATTATTATAAGGACAAAGTGTTGTGGGTCATAGAAAAGCGGGAGAGCTATCGTTTAGTCTAGTGGTGTGAGTACATAGCAGCCTATAGAATAATTGGCAATGGGCTGCTTCCCTCCTCCCCCAAGCCATGAAGTACAAATGCTATCATTAATGCTGCATGCCACAGCACACGTCAGATTAAATCATAAGTATAAAATGAAATTGTTTCAGTCACATTGAGGAGTTAATTATAAAACTAGAGGCACAACATAACTACATTTTTTTAAAAAATGTGTGCTGAGATCTTTGTATTAAAAAATTAAAGGACTATTGCATTGTTGATAACATATTATAAACAACAACTCTTGGGTGGGAAATGGAGCCCTCCATAAAGGTTTGCTCCCTTCCCATGATTTTAAACATACTTATTTGGCCATATTATCAAAGTATTCTAGAGTTACTTGAAATAACCTACTTTCTTTTCTTATTTTGTTTGACAGTCTTGTCCTAATACCTCCGAACTCTTGAGGATATGCTTCATAAAAGTAGACCACACTGGATAAACCCCATAGGATGTTTCATTTCTAGGACTTGCCTTGGCCCTTTGCCCTTGAGAATATTAAGAAGGATCTACAATCCAAGACAATAAAGTCCCAATTCATAATTACAGTCAACTTGATAAGGTGCTTTAAGGAAAACAGATGGGCTAATCATTTTTGTCAAAAATGCATCCCAACTATCTATTGATTTATTGTCTCAATTTTATATTTAAGCATCTTGTCTCTCAATATTCCCCTTACTCCATCAAACTCTACAGTTCCTAGAGTAGACATTTTCTTCTCCAAATTGATATCACAAAGCATGGTACTGGCACAAAAACAGACACATAGACCAGTGGAACAAAGTAGAGAGCCCAAATATGGATCCTCAACTCTATGGTCAAATAATCTTCAACAAAGCAGGAAAAATATACAGTGGAAAAAATACAGTCTCTTCAATAAATGGTGCTGGGAAAATTAGACAGCTATGTGTAGAAGAATGAAACTCGACCATTCTCTTACACAATACACAGAGATAAACTCGAAATGGATAAAAGACCTCAACGTGAGGTAGGAGTCTATCAAAATCCTAGAGGAGAACATAGGCAGTAACCACTTTGACATTGACCACAGCAATTTCACTGGTCTATCTGTCTGTTTTTGTGCCAGTACCATGCTGTCTTGGTGACCACAGCTTTGTAGTAAAGCTTGACATCAGGCAACGTGATGCCGCCAGTTTTGTTTTTCTTTTTCAACATTTCCTTAGCAATGTGGGGTCTCTTTTAGCATTGTTTGTCCTAGCTCTTTGAAAAATGCCGGTAGAATTTTGATCAGGATGGCATTGAAAGTATAGATGGCTCTAGGCAGTATAGACACTTTAACAATGTTTATTCTTCCAATCCATGAGCATGGAATGGTCTTCCATCATTTGTGTCTTCTTTAATTTCTTCCATGAGTGTTCTGAAGTTCCTCGAGTACAAATCCTTTACCTCTTTGGTTAGGTTATTCCCAGGTATCTTATGGTTTTTGGTGCTATAGTAAATGTAATTGATTCTCTAATTTCCTTTTCTATTTTTTCATTGTTAGTGTAAAAGAAAGCAACTGATTTCTGTACACCAATTTTGTATCCTGCCATTACTGATTGCGGTATGAGTCCTAGTAGTTTGGGGGTGGATTCCTTTGGATTTTCCATATAAAGTATCATATCATCTGCAAAGAGAGAGAGTTTGACTTCTTCATTGCCAATTTGAATACCTTTTGTTTCTTTTTGCTATCTGATTGCTGTTTCTAGGACTTCTAGTACTATGTTGAACAATAGTGGTGAGACTGAACATCATTGTCATGTTCCTGATCTCAAAGGGAAGGCTGCCAGCTTTTCCCCATTGAGAATGATATTCACTGTGGGTTTTTCATAGGTAGATTTTATGAAGTTGAGGAATGTTCCCTCTATCCCTATACTTTGAATCGTTTTAATCAGGAATGGATGCTGTATCTTGTCAAATGTTTTTTCTGCATCAGTTGAGAAGACCATATGGTTCTTCTCTCCTCTCTTATTGATTAACAATACTTTTTAAAAAATCGTTCACAATGATCAAGTGAGATCTATTCCTGTGATGCAAGGGTGGCTCAATATTCACAAATCAATCAATGTGATACATCACATCAACAAGAGAAAGTATAAAAACCATATATGATCATTTCAACAAATGCAGAAAAAACACTTGACAAAGTACAATATCCATTTATGATAAAAACCCTCAACAAAGTAAGTTTAGAGGTAACATATGTCTACATAATAAAGGTCATATATGAAAAACTTACAGCTAGCAACATACTTAATGGTGAAAAGTGAGAGTTTTTTCCCAAGATCTGGAATAAGACAAGGATGTCTACTCTCATCATTTGTATTAACATAGTATTACAAGTCCCAGCCACAGCAATTGGATAAGAAATAGAAGGCCTCCAAATTGGTAAGGAAAAAGTAAAACATCCACTATTTGCAGAAAATCCTAAAAAAAAAAAAAAAAAAAAAAAAAAAACCTGCTAGAACTGATAAATAAAGTCAGTAAGGTCACAGAACACAAAATTGGTATACAGAAATACACTTCTTTTTTCTATACACTAATAATGATTTAGCAGGAGGAGGAAACTATCTCATTTACAATTGCATCAAAAATAATAAAATACCTAGGAATACACTTAAACAAAGAGGTGAAAGAGTATGTACCCTAAAAAGTATAAAACTGATGAAATAAATAAAAGTTGATTTAAGCAAATGGAAATATATCCCATGCTCATGGACTAAAAGAATTCATATTGTTAAAAAGTCCATTCTATGCAAAGCAATCTATAGATTTAATGCAATCCCTATCAAAATACCAATATTTATAGAGTACTCAAACAAATAATCCTAAAATCTGTATGGAACCACAAAAGGCCCCAAATATCCCAAGCAGTATTAAAAAAGAAAAAATGAACTGAAGTTATCACAATCTCACATTTCACGATATATTACAAGGCTGTAGTAATCAAAAAAAAAAAAAAAAGTATGGTATTGGCACAAAAATAGATACATACATCAACAGAACAGAATGGAAAACCCAGAAATAAACACACAGTTATATGGTCAATTAATCTTAGGTTTAAAAAAAAAGGCAAGAATATGAATAGGAAAAAAGACAGTCTTCAACAAATGGTGCTGAGAAAACTGTACAGCTAAATGAAAAAGAATAAAAGTGGATCATTTTTAATACCATAGACAAAAATGAACTCAAAATTAATTAAAGACCTAAATGTGAGACCTGAAACCATAAAAATCCTGAAAAAGAACAGAAATAATAATTTCTCTGGTATCCACTGTGGCAACATTTTTCTGGATATGTCTCCTGAGGCAAGGGAAGCAAAAGCAAACATTAACTAGTGGGACTACATCAAAATAAAATCTTCTGTTCAGACAAGGAAATCAACAAAACCAAAAGGCAACCTACTGAATGGGAGAAGTTATTTCCAAATGACGTATCTGATAAAGGGTTAGAATTGAAAATATATAAATAATTTATGAAATTGAATACAAAATAACCCAGATAATCCAAATAAAAATGGGCAGAAGACATGGGTATTTCTCCAAAGAAGATATACAGATGACCAATAGACATATGAAATGATGCTCAACATCACTCATCATTGGGGAAATACAAATCAAAAGTACAATAAGATGTCTCGCACTTGTCAAAATGGCTAAAATAAAAAACACAATAAACAACAAGTGCTAGCAAGGATGTAGAGAAAATGGAACCCTCGTGCACTGTTAGCGGGAATGCACACTGGTGCAGTCACTGGAAGACAGTATGGAGGTTCCTCAAAAAATTAAAACTAGGTTCCTCAAAAAATTATCATAAGATCCAGTAATTCTGCTACTGGGTATTTACTTGATGAATATGAAAACACTAATTAAAAAAAAGATATATGCACCCCTAGGTTTATGGCAGCACTATATTTACAATAGCCAAGTTAAGGAGGCTACCCAAGTGCCCATCAATAGATGAATGGATAAAAAAGATATTGCTATGTATACACCTGGAATATTACTAAGCCATAAGAAGGGATTAACTCTTGCCATTGATGGATCTACATCAATGTACATCAATGCCATGGATGGATCTACAGAGTATAATGCTAAGTGAAATAAGTCAGAGTAAAAACAAATACCATATGATTTCATTCATATGTAGAATTTAAGAAACATATGAACAAAGAAAAATAGAGACAAACCAAAAAACCAAATTCTTAACTACAGAGAGCAAACTGATGGTTACCAGAGGGAAGGTGAGCAGGAGGGATGGGTGAAATAGGTGAAGGGGATTAAGAGTGCAATTATCATGATGAGCACTGAGTCATGTATAGAATTGTTGGATCACTATATTGTATACCTGAAACTAATAAAAGACTGTATGTTGATTATTCTGATATTAAAAAGTTTTTAAAAGATGAATCCCCCCCCAAGAAAAATAATTAAATCAACAGGAATACTGTTAGCATGGAGTGAGGGGGACACAGAGATAGGATAAAATGTAAAGAGGAACCCCTCAATTCTACTGGCAAGAGGTAGGCTAAGAAAGCTACTATCCTGTAAGTACTTGTTACCTTTTGTGAAAAAGAATGCATACTCATAGAAGAGAACCAGGAGCTCAGACTGTGGAGCTGTGAAACTAAAGAATTATTTACAGTCCTTGAAAACTAATCAAAGAACTTTCAACATTTACCTGACTGGATTCCACAATTGCTATGGACCAGTGACTTCCTTGGCAGACCCTTATCCAACTGAGCCACCCAGCCATCCCATTAACAAATATTCCTAATGGTGAAATGCTAAGAGCATCCCATTTAAAGTCAGTAACAAGACCAGGAAAAAATTCAAATGTAAATCATCCTAATTACCAGGAACAGACAAAAAATGTAATTAAAAAAAAACACTATGTACAGCTGGATTTAAAAAAAAATTTTTTTTTGAAGATAGATATCTATAGTGGATATCCTGCTTCTGTCTCTCTATTGAAGAGACAGAGAGAGAGAGAGAGAGAGTATAGGGAGAGTGGATAATACTCCTTTGGTTTCTTAGTTCTACAGATAAAGAGAAACCAAACCCAAATAGCTGTACTTCAGTAGCTATTCTTAAGGAGTTTCATCCACATCTACCCATATTTAGATGATGGGATTCTGGATTTTGGACTTTTGCTCTGATAGACTTTTAGAAACCTTGGGATGGGGTGTGTTTTGTATGTGGATATGAATCATCAAGGGCCTTAAAACAAAGTGGTGTGGGCAGCTTCTATAATGGCCCCAAATGAACATCACTTTCTGTTGTTCATACTCTTCTATAAAACCTTCTCCTTCAGTGTGGGTTAGATTTATTGATTAGATTCTAATGACAAGAATATAGAAGTTTGACTTGTTATTGAGTATATTTTAATGAACAGAATATAGCAGAAGAAATAAGATGTTGTTTCTCCAAGATTAGGTTAAAAAATGGCTTCCATCTTGAGCTGGAAGGGAGGGCTCTCCCTCTTTTGTTCACTCACTCTGAGGGAAATCAGCTTCCATGTTTTAAGAAGCCTTGAGAATGAGACCATGTAATAAGAAACTAATGTCTCTTGCCAGTGTCTAGTGAGTACCTGAATTCTGCCAACAACCACTAGTGAGCTTGGAAGTGAATCATCCTTTAGTTGAGCTTTGAAATAAACTTTAGCCCTGGCTGATCCCTTATGAGACCCTGAGCCAGAGAACCTCAAGTAAGCCACTCTAAGCCATTTCTGACCCACAGGAACTGTACAATAAACATTTGTTGTTTTAAGTGACTAAACTATTATATAATTTGCTACACAGAAATATTTAAATACAACTTACCTGAAGAAAAAATATCTAAGGTAAGATATATATTCTATAAAGGAGACATATTAAGTACACACCAAGAACATTCTAGATAAGACATATCACTAATATAAAGATCCTAGAAGAATTACAAATACATTGAAATCAGAATCAGAAAGGTCTATATGGTTCATACACTGAGAGAAAGTGAAAGTAGTATGAAATGAGGTTGAATAGATAGGAAGAGGCCAATTTATTTAAAGCTATAAAGATCATGGCTACGAGCTTGGATTTATTCCAAGTTTGGTGAGAAGTTAGTGATGGATTTTTTAGCATAGAAAGAATTTAGCTTTAAGAATTTACTCATGCTGTTTTCAGGGGTGCCTGGGTGGTTCATTGGTTAAAGCCTCTGCCTTCGGCTCAGGTCATGATCCCAGGGTCCTGGGATCAAGCCCCGCATCGGGCTCTCTGCTCAGTGGGGAGCCTGCTTCTCTTCCTCTCTCTCTGCCTGCCTCTCTGCCTACTTGTGATCTCTGTCTGTCAAATAAATAAATAAAATCTAAAAAAAAAAAAAAGAATTTACTCATGCTGTTTTCAGAAGCTGGATTAGGTGGAGGAGGGGAACAAGGAAGAAGTGGGACAGTGGACATAGATATCTTTTAGAAAGCTTTGAAATTATTCCTGGAGAGAATGATGGAAACTTAGAGTGGAGGGTTTGCAAAGATATGAAATAGATTTTGGAGGTCATGCCAAGGGGACTTCCTGATAGAATGTATGAAAGGAGTAAGTATATAAGATAATTCACTAGGGCTGGTGGATGGAAGACTCATTTTATCTTATATGCTGAACTAAATTGCAAGCACTTATGCTTACAGACCTCATATTACACGTTTCAGTCCCACACAATTCCTACTATAGAGCATTTTGTTGAATATACAATACTTATGAGTAGATGAAATGTATCTCATTGATTCTGATGGTCATGGGTTCTTGTCAATACCTTTCATGAGCACCTATGAGTTGATATTCCTGTCACAAATGAAAAGTACTAGTTAAAAACAGAAAAATTACTAAACACATTCTCTAACAGAAAGAACTTAAAAATATGTAGGGATACATAAGAATAACGTAGGCAGCTGAAGGAAAAACTGATTATATGTATATTGGTTGGCTCCCTTAGCGAAAGTTTGGTTATGACCACATCTGTTAACATTCCTTGGTCTCCCCAACAGGATGTATCACCTGTGTACTCTGATTGATTCTATATCATTAGGACTGCAGTTTCACAAAAATGCCAGGTGAACCTGGATAAAATTAAATTAATAAGGTCCCCCAAAGAGCTATTGATTTTATCTTAACAGTCTCCCTACAGGGTGATTTCTTCCCTTATGCTTCTCTTCAACTATTTTCAATCAAATACAGGATCTGTATTTTCTATCGTTTAGAAATAGCCACTTAAATCCATATGTGACATTTGCCCTTAACACTAATAGCATGAGGATTTCAACATGGACTATAGGAGAGGAAAACATTTGCTACTGTGCTATTTGAGCACTTAATCATAAGCTTTCAAAGACTCCAGTACAATTTACATATACCACCATTTGGTGGTGTGAGCTTGAATACTTTCAGATGTCTCCATTTCATTTGGTGTCATCTCTTCACAGTAATCATCACTCAGCTGCTTCCCATCAGCCTGCAGTTTAGACAAATGATTCAGTCTGATTCCTCTCCTTGCATTTTGCAACTTTGAAAAAAATCAGGAGCAAACTTCTTGTTTTCTTTCTTTTATTTAAAATAGTTCTCCATGATTCTAATGTTTGTTTCTTAAACATTATTATTTGAACCATATAATCTATCTTTTCTAGCACAAGACTGCATTAGGATACCAAACAACCTGGGAAAGGTAATTAATTTCTAACTGGAAAAAATTTTATGTTCCTATTGCAATTTAATGATAAACTTAACATATCTCAATTAGGCCTTTAAATGTACAACATGTGTCCACAGAGGACTTTCTTTGATTTTTGCTTCAAAATGGCACTTAGTGTGGTTTTGAGCATTTCATTAACTAACTGCATGAGCTCTTGCTAAAAATCTGGAACTGAATATTTTATTACTTTTTTCTATAAGCACAATAGTTTTAAACTTTCAAGTACTGTAGAAAATTAGTGCTAGTATCAATGGCAATAAAATTATTGAGAAGCATTAAGTGTAAAGTTCAAATTAGCATTATGATTATACATCTCAGTAGGATTTGCCAGAAGCTAAAGTTGGGATATTTATAATAACTTTAAACACTGCAACCTCATATCAATGTAGCATTCACCAAAGAAGAATTTAGAATTAGGTGAGCTCTTGGATCCATTCAAAGGGAATCTAATTATTGCAGCCATTCTTTTCTAATTCATTAATTTATTCATTCAATAGGCATTTTGGAATATCCATGATATTTAAATCATTTTTGTAATAAAAATGAGAGATATAAATACGCATGAGCCTTTAAAAAGTCTATAATTTATGAATAAAGGTAATACATAAAAATATAAGAAGACAGGTTAAAAAATGATAAATTCTCAACAAAGGAAATATGAAATTGTGATGAACTATAACAGGTGGGGAGAAGTTGCTCTGGTGTAGTAGTTAGGGACAGAATTATAAGTCAGGAGAAGGGCTGGATTCAGATCTGACACTTCTCTTTTTATTTATACATCTGGCTTTTTCTAAGTCTCCATTAACTTATCTCAAAAATTAATTTTAAAACATAGATTATCAATAAACAGTGCTGTTAGTAAACAGATACTTTACCTGCAGTGTATTTAATTCTTCTAATAACTATGAAAAATACATTACTATCCACATTTTGTACATGAAGAAGCAGTAGCTCCTAATGTATCCTTTAAAATTAATAAATGAATGTGATCGGCTAGTCTTTGACAAAGCAGGAAAGAATATCCAAAGGGAAAAAAAAAAAAAGACAATCTCTTTGACAAACAGTGTTGAGAAAACTGGACCCTACATGCAAAAGAATGAAACTGGACCACTTTTCTACACCATGCACAAAAATAAATTCAAAGTGGATGAAAGACCTAAATGTGAGACAGGAAATCACCAGAATCCTGGAGGAGAACACAGGCAACAATCTCTTTGATGTTGGTATAGCAACTTCTTATTAGATACATCTCCTGAGGCAAGGGAAACAAAAGCAAAAATGAACTATTGGGACTGCGTCAAGATAAAAAAGTTTCTGCGCAGCAAAGGAAAAAACCAAACTAAAAGGCAACCTTTGGAATAGGAGAAGATGCTTGCAAATGACACATGTGATAAAGGATTAGTATCCAGAATCTATAAAGAACCCATCAAACTCAATACCCCCAAGCCCCCAAATAATCCAATTAAGAAATGAACAGAAGGCATGAATAAACATTTTTCCAAAGAAGACAAACAAATGTCTAACAGACACAAGAAAAAATGTTTAACATCACTCATCATCAGGGAAATACAAATCAAAACTGCAATCAGATATCACCTCAAACTTGTGAGAATGGCTAGAATGAACAACATAGGAAACAACAAATGTTGGTGAGGATGCATAGAAAGAGAAACCTTCCTACACTGTTGGTGGGAATGCAAACAGTGCAGCCACTCTGGAGAACAGTATGGAGGTTCCTCAAAAAGTTAAAAAATAGAACTACCCTATGATCCAACAAGTGAACTACTAGGTGTTCATCCAAAAGAAAAAATACTGATTTGAAGGGACTCATGCACCCTGATGTTTATAGCAGCACTATCAATAGTAGCCAAATTATGAAAAGAGCCCAAACATCCATCAGCCGATGAATGGATAAAGAAGACGTGGGGTATGTGTGTATGTGTGTGTGTTGGGGGGGGCGGCGCATGCACGTGCATGTTCGTGTCATGGAATATTACTCAGCCATCAAAAAGAGTGAAAGTTTCTCATTTGCAATGACATGGATAGAATGAGAGTATATTATGCCAAATGAAACATGTCAGTCAGAGAAAGAAAAATATCATATAATTTCACTCACATGTGGAATTTAAGGAATGAAACAGATGAACATAGACAAAAAAAAAGAGATAGGCAAACCATAAAAGAAGATTCTTAACTATACAGAACAAACTGAAGACTGCTGGAAAAGAGGTAGGTGTGTGGATGGGCTAAATGGGTATAAAGGAGGGAACTTGCTGTGATGGCCACTGGCTGTTGTATGTAAGTGCTGAATCAATAAATTCTATACCTGAAACTAATATTGTACTATATGTTAACTGAAACTTGAATAAAAAAAGCAAATTGGTATAATGCTAAACCCATACATATCCATTGACCTCTACTGCATACAACACATTAAAAGTGGTCACTGATACTCTTGTCCTTCTTTATTATAATTCTTCCCCTACTCTGCTGCACTGACTTTTCCACTGCTAAACTGTTCATTTAAACTTGGTTGGTTTGAATTGTTAGTAAGATTATTGAACACTCTCACTTGTTTTTTTTTTTAAATAGCACCTCAAATCGATCTTAATTTTCTTTTGAATGCATTATACATGCATATATAATATATATTAGGTGTGTATGTGGATTTATACATATACATTCAAAAAAAAGATAGTATTGAATATCACTGTAAAAGATAATTAGCATCGACATGATAAGCTTTATATCAAATAACAGTTAATGGTCCTCTTTTCTATCTAAAAAAACAAAAATGTCCCCAAATTGTATTGTTCTTCTTCTAATGTTGGCAATAGGTGTATTAATAGTCCCTTACTGTTCAGAATGATATGTTTGAATCATCCTGAAGATAGTAATGTCTACCCTCATTTACTGTTCCCAAAGTTAATTAACTGGCATAAGCTTTTGTCGTTAGTTTGTATTTTCAAATTTTTAATCTATGAATTCTTCACTTTCAATCTTTCTATGTCTTTTTAAGCCCTGAAACATCTCATTAAAATCAGTCCCTTAATTCTAATATTTCCAGTAGGAAATATATGAGGATTATAGTTCACTTTACATGTAATAAGTCCCAGCTCTTATGGACATATATTCACTTTTAGGTCACAAAAACCTTTTTGATTATGTTTTATTTTATTTTCCATTTTTGTTGGAAATGATATAGTAATTGAATCCCTCATTGTTCATTTAAGAACTCTTATAGGTAAGGAAGAAACAGTGAATGTTGAATGTGCTATAATGTGTCGTTATGAATCCCAATGTATCATTTTCATTTCTTTATTCTGCATCTCATCCACAATTCAGGGATTTTTTTTCCCAAATTAAAAGATATTTAAATATATCAAACCCTATTTATTTAATTTTTTTTAAATGTGATTTATATTTTGTAAATCATTAAATATATTAGATAATATGAAGTATTTGGGAGCAATTTTATGGTCTTTCCATGAGAAACTAAAATCTAATAAAACTATACACAAGCTTTTATAGATTTCTTGATCTAATAATATAATCTAATAATTAAGAAATAATGAAATATATTTTCCTCTGGGTTGTATCCTTATTAATATTGTCTCATTGAACTATTTTTATATTTGAACTAGGATTCACTCACAAAAGTTCACAAAAATATTACTATTTGCTATGGCAGTAGGTCCTCAAATGTTTTTTCAGGAGATGGTCTTAAGTGGAACTAAAAAATATATTCCACAGGTAAATGTGTTTGGCCAATACTGCATGATCCATAGCTCCCTCTAGATTTATAATATATATTGTCTAGCCAGGGCTCTAAGAAATACTGGAGTAAAGAAACTTGTTTTGCTTTAAAAACCCCTCTCAAAATAGTAGGAGAATTAATGGATCAGCATTTTAATACTAGAGCAGGTCACTATGACGGGAAATGCCAAACTAAGAGGTCATCAGACAAAAGGCATTGAGAACATAGATACCTTGTTTCCTGCGTGCACCTCATGTGAACTAGAGAAAACTTATTTTTAGGGAATTTTTTTTTAAAGATATTGTTTATTTATCTGACAGAGAGAGAGAACACAAGCAGGGGGAATAGCAGAGGGAGAGAGAGAAGCACAGATCTCCCCGCAGAACAGGGACACCAATGGGGGACTTGATCCCAGGACCCTGAGCCGAAGGCAGACACTTAACTAAATGAGCCACCCAGGTGCACTTTAGGGAAATTACGTGAAACAATATTATGTTTTTAGCAGAAAATGTGTAGTTTTAAGTATTTTTGTAACGTGATATAAAGGCCTGTGCTAAAGAGTAAATGAAGTTAAATAATAAAATATCTTAACTATTTAGAGAAATAATGTCAGATTTAAATTTTGGCTAGTAATCCTTTCTAAGCTAGCAAATCCTCCATCAGTTGTCCCTAAGCTCTACAGATGAACTACATCACAAATCTTTCCACTTAACTGGTAGAAGAATGACATTTTTCTAGTGACCATGGGCCTTGGTCCAGTTCTGATAGGAGTCTTTTCCAAGGTGGATGAAATTGAAGGGTTCACAAAATAGGGGACTGCAGATTAATTAGAGAAACTGTGTGAGGTACTGAACTGACAAAAATCTCCTTTAGAAAGAGTTGGTAATGGCAGTAACTGCTACCATTTATTCAAGGTTAACCCTGTGCCAGTGTTTCAACCAGATCCTGATTAAGGGAAAAGGGGGGAAATTCTGGTTGGGCTGACCTTGATAAAGTGTCACAGTGGGTTTGCTTCATGCCACCTAAAATATGGCTCTTATTTGTTAACTAGTGCCCCCCAATGATAATCTGACATCAGATGAAATTATAATGACTCTGTAACTCAGCACCTGTTACTGTGTAAAGATACAATGGGGGAAGGGAGAAAGTAGCAATAAGAATTTTTAAACAGTTTTTTTTTTTTTTTTTCCGTGTGAAATAATTCTTACATCTTTTTCAAACCACGCACCACTTAGCTTTGGCATGTTGCATTCTGTTGTAATGCAGAAAGGGTATCCAGTGTCACAACAGCAGCACAGGATTAAAAGAGTATTAATCTCTTTTACTCCCTGCCAAGAACCCAATTGGAAGCCTATGTTCTTGAACTAATAAGTCAAAGAAGCTTCTTCTAGGGGATCTTGTTACTCCTTCTATCTTCTCCCATTTGTATCACTGACCTTGGGTTATATTTGTCCCATGCTAATGGGATTTCTTTCAGGAATTTTTTCTGAAATAGAGTGGCTCCAAAATGCTGTGATCTTTATTACGATCAAGGTTATTTTAAAGCTTTTTAAAACTTTATCAGATAGGCGTTCACATCTTTAGTCGTAAGTCATTAAGTCTTTTTTTTTCCTGGCAAACCTCTAAGTGAGACCATAGTTTTCACATTTTGAGAAAAGAATTCTGCCTTTCTGATTCTAAAATAACATATTAAATATTATCAAATTTAATTTATATGCTGTTTTTAGTGGGAGATGGAGAGAAACAAACCTGGATTCATAACTGTGCAAACTATCAATTGGACACTGTAACCAGAATGCTAATTAAAATGTCCATGATACAATCTTAAAACCAGGGCAACTATCTGAGCATAATCTCAGTAATAAACTGACCTTGCCACTTTTCCACGGGGTAGCCATGGAAAGTTTATTTATCCTCTGCAGTTTGGGTTTTGTCATTTGTAAAATGATGCTATGGATTGCCATGTATAAGAGTTAAAGTGGAGGTAGACTTGATGGGCTTTGAGAACTCTCAGTGCACTGAAAACTTGAGGTATACAAACAAAGGTATTGGTTAGTATTAATAATTTTTTTCAAGTAATTAATCACTTTGATCAGAACATTTTTATTTCATTTTGATCAGAACATTTAAAAGAGACTGATCACACCTCTCCTAATTTATATAAGTTTTTAAAAGTACCACTTTCCTATTCAGAAACAGAATATTTTATATAAAACTACCAAATACATTGTTTCCCTTGTTCCTTCTATTTTTTTCTGCATTCCTTTTGCTCCCTAGTATACAATAACTATTACAAGACAAATTACAAACACTTTTTGGAACTGAAATTTCAAAAAGTGTTTCAAACAGCTACTTTGGAATTTTTGCTATATCTTTGGGAATGAACAAGACTATAGAGAAGAAAATGTTAATGAGTCAAATGGGCACACTGAAACTTCTATTTCACTTTTTCATCTTATTTTTCCCATCTCATTATTAGACCTGTTATGGCCTGATAATTTCAAAATTCCAGTTTCAATAGAGAAAAAGCTAGACTACAGAGAAGGAACAACTACCTTCTTTACATGAAAATAAAACACAGTCTTACCTAGCATCGTGATTTTCAAGAATTCAGTGAAAATGTGAACAAAATGCACATCTTTTGTAATATATCAATTACATATCTTAAACTGCTTTGTCTAACACAATAATCAAAGTGTTTATGTCTCCATTACTTTTTTCTAAAGAATCTGCTACCCTAGTTCTTAATTTTGCAATGTAAAGTAGCAACAGAAAGTTTCAGGAAGCAAAAGAAAAGAAAAAGCCAGAGCATTAAATAACAACCAACATCTGAACCAAAAAGGATGTGGATAAATTTGTACCTCAATCCTTTGTACATTGCACACCTTTTTCTTAATTCTAAGTCACCAATAGCTCTAAGGTTGGAGTAAGCCCATGTGTGCAGGGGCAGTAGCTCTTTGATCCCACGTAAGAATGTGGTTGATTTGCTGGAGTTTTGTTGTCGATTGTTGTTGTTGTTGTTTTTTGTTTGTTTGTTTTTTCCATATATAAAGGTTTTTTTTTTCTTCTTCTTTTTTTTTTTAATTTGTTTATTTACAGCATAACAGTGTTCATTGTTTTGGCATCACATCCAGTGCTCCATGCAGTACGTGCCCTCCCTATTACCCACCACCTTGTTCCTCAACCTCCCACCCCCCCCCCCCGCCCCTTCAAAATACTCTGGTTTTTTTTCAGAGTCCATAGTCTCTCATGGTTCATCTCCCCTTCCAGTTTCCCTCAACTCCCTCTCCTCTCCATCTCCCCATGTCCTCCATGTTATTTGTTACGCTCCACAAATAAGTGAGACCATATGATACTTGGCTCTCTCTGCTTGACTTATTTCACTCAGCATAATTTCTTCCAGTCCCATCCGTGTTGCTACAAAAGTTGGGTATTCATCCTTTCTGATGGAGGCATAATACTCCATTGTGTATATGTACCACATCTTTCTTATCCATTCATCCGTTGAAGGGCATCTTGGATCTTTCCACAGTTTGGCGACCGTAGCCATTGCTGCAATAAACATTGGGGTACAAATGGCCCTTCTTTTCACTACATCTGTATCTTTGGGGTAAATACCCAGCAGTGCAATTGCAGGGTCATAGGGGAGCTCTATTCTTAATTTCTTCAGGAATCTCCACACTGTTCTCCAAAGTGGCTGCACCAACTTGCATTCCCACCAACAGTGTAAGAGGGTTCCCCTTTCTCCACATCCTCTCCAACACACGTTGTTTCCTGTCTTGCTAATTTTGGCCATTCTAACTGGTGTCAGGTGGTATCTCAATGTTGTTTTAATTTGAATCTCCCTGATGGCTAGTGATGATGAACATTTTTTCATGTGTCTGATAGCCATTTGTATGTCTTCATTGGAGAAGTGTCTGTTCATATCTTCTGCCCATTTTTTGATATGATTCTCTGTTTTGTGTGTGTTGAGTTTGAGGAGTTCTTTATAGATCCTGGATATCAACGTTTTGTCTGTACTGTCATTTGCAAATATCTACTCCCATTCCGTGGGTTGCCTTTTTGTTTTGTTGACTGTTTCCTTTGCTGTGCAGAAGCTTTTGATCTTGATGAAGTCCCAAAAGTTCATTTTTGCTTTTGTTTCCTTGTTTGTTTTTAAATTGTTACGTGGGAGTGAGAGGCAATATGGTGAAGAAGTAGCAGACTGAAATGACATCAGATCCCAGGAGTTCAGTTAGATAGATATCAAACTATTCCAAACACCTACAAACTCAACAGGAGATAGAAGAGAAGAAGGGCAGCAATTCTAGGAATAGGAAATCGACACTTTCTGAAAGGATGTGTGGAGTAGTGAATCTGAGGCATGGCGGGGAGGGGCCAGCTCCTGGCAAGTGAGAGAGTGGCAGAACACAAAATCAGAACTTTTAGAAGTCTGCTCCACTGAGGGACATTGCTCCAGAGGCTAAGTGGTGGTGAAGTCCTTGTGAGGACGGTGTGGTCTCAGGTCCTGTGGGATCAGAGAAAGACCGGGGGTGCCTGAGTGTGGCAGAGCTGTCAGGTATTAGAGTGGGGAAGCTGGCTGGAGAGACAGACCCAAAGAGTGGGCTTTCAGATCAGGGTTACCTTACACCATGATCCAAGGCACAGTTGGACCACAGCTCTTCAAGAAGGAATCTCATGAGTGGCAGATCCAGGGAGACTCACCTTCCTCCTCTGGGGGGAGCAGTGTGGCAGGAATCTGCTGGGTTTGGAGACTCCAAATGGGGCTATGTGCCAGAAATAGAAACACTCAGTCACAGGCCAGGTGAGCTCACAGTGCAGCCGGACATAAAGGACACAGGAGTCATTGACTGCTTATCTCTGAGGGTGCACTGAGAAGTGGGGCCTGGAGCTCTCTCCTCCCCCTGGCCAGAGATTGGGAGGCTGCCATCTTCATTCCCATCCTCCAAAACAGTATGGAAAGCATTCAGGGAACAAAAGCTCTGAGAGCAAACCCAGGCAGATTACTTAGCCTGGTAGCTAGCAAGGGTGGTGCAATTCCGCCTCGGGGAAGGACGTCTGAGAATCCTGGCAATAGGCCCCTCCTGCAGAAGATCAGCAAGAACATCCAGTCAAGACCAATCTTACCAATCAAGGAGAAGAGCGGAACTCCAGAGCTAGGGGAAAGCAATGCTTAGATTCATGGCTTTTTCCCCATGATCCTTTAGTCTTGCAAAGTTAATTTTTTTTAATTCTATTTTTTTCTTATTCTATTTTTTAACTTTTCCTCTTTCCTCTTTTAATGATTTTTAACAAGTTTATCTTAAAATACCTTTCCAAAAAAAAAATCTTTGTAAACCTTCATTATTATAGTCATATTTTATCCCTTCATTGTATTTAACCTTGTTTTTTGTATACATTTTTTTTTCTAAAAATTTTTGGGGTAAAATTTCTTCTAATCAAAATATACCCTAATCTAGCACATGGCTTTGTTCTTTTCTCCACCCTGAGCACAGTCCCTGCTCTTTTCTTTCTTTCTTTCTTTTCCAAACAAATCATCTTATCAATTCCTTTTTTAATTTTTTTAAATTTTCATCTTTACAGTCATATCCCATCCCTTCATCATGTTTATGTTATCGTTATTTTTGTATGTGTATGTGTGCGTCTCTATATATAGACACATATACATATATTTTTTTCTTTCTTTAAAATTTTGGGAGGTAGTTTGTAGTTTCTTCTAAGAGACCAAAATACACCCAAAATCAAGTGGGTGGCTCTGTTCTATTCACCAGTCTACTATACTTTTAAAAAAAAATTTTTTTTTCTTTTCCTCCATTCTTCTCCGCCAGGTTTTGGATCTCTTCTGATTTGGTTTGTGTACATTTTTCTGGGGTCTTTGCCACCCCTTTAGTATTTTATTCTCTTGTTCATTTACTCTTATCTGGATAAAATGACAAGTCAGAAAAACTCACCACAAAAAAAAAAAAAAAAGAACAGAGACAGTATGGATGGCTAGGGACTTAATCAATATGGACATTGGTAATATGTCAGATCTAGTGTTCAAAATGACAATTCTTAAGGTGCTTGCTGGGCTTGAAACAGGCATGGAAGACATTATAGAAACCCTTCTGGAGAAATGAAAGAACTAAAACCTAACCAAGTTGAAATCAAAAGAGCTATTAATGAGGTGCAATAAAAATGGAGGCTCTTACTACTAGGATAAATGAGGCAGAAGAGAGAATTAGTGATACAGAATACCAAATTTTGGAGAATAAAGAAGCTGAGTAAAAGAGAGAGAAACAACTACTGAACCATGAGGAGAGAATTCAAGAGATAACTGATACCATAAGATGAAACAATATTCGAATAATTGGCATCCCAGAAGGAGAAGAAAGAGAGAGAGGGGCAAAAGGTGTATTGGAGTGAATTACATAGACAATTTCCCTAATATGGCAAAGGGAACAAGCATCAAAATCCAGAAGGCACAGAGAATGCCCCTCAAAATCAATGAAAATAGGGCCACACCTCATCATCTAATAGTAAAACTTAACAAGTCTTAGTGACAAAAATAAAATCCTAAAAGCAGCTCAGGACAAGAAGTCTGGAACATACAATGGTAGAAACATTAGATTGGCAGCAGATATGTCCACAGGGACCTGGCAGGCCAGAAAGAACTGGCATAATATATTCAGAGCACTAAAGGAGAAAAATATGCAGCCAAGAATATTAAATTCAGTTAGGCTATCATTGAAAATAGAAGGGGAGATAAAAAGCTTCCAGGACAAACAAAAATTAAAAGAATTTGTAAACACCAAACCAACCCTACAGGAAATAGTGGAAGGGGTCCTCTATGGAAAGAGAGAGAGCCTAAAAATAGTAGACCAGACAGGAACAGAGACAATACACAGTAACAGTCACCAAACAGGCAATACAATGACACTAAATTCATATCATTCAATACTTACTCTGAATGGAATAGGACTAAATACCCCAGTCAAAAGACATGGGCATCAGAATGGATAAAAAAACAAAACCCATCAATATGCTGTCTACAAGAAACTCATTTTAGACCCAACAACACCTCCAGATTTAAAGTGAGGTGGTGGAAAACAATTTACCATGTTAATGGACATCAAAAGAAAGCTGGGGTGGCAATCCTTATATCTGATCAATTAGATTTTAAGCCAAAGACTATAATAAGAGATGAGGAAAGATACTATATCATACTTAAAGGGTCTGTCCAACAATAAGAGATAACAATTTTAAATATCTATGCTCCTAACATGGGAGAGGCCAACTGTATAAACCAAAGAATAACAAAATCAAAGAAACACATCAACAATAATACAATAATAATAGAAGACTTTAACACTCCCCTCACTGAAATGGACAGATTATCAAGGCAAAAGATCAACAAGGAAATAGAGGCCTTAAATGACCAGATGGACATCACAGATATATTCAGAACATTCCATCCCAAAGCAACAAAATACACATTCTTCTCTAGTGCACATGGAACATTCCCCAGAATAGATCACATCTTGAGTCACAATTCAGGTCTCAACTGGTACCAAATGATTGAGATCATTCCCCGCATATTTTCAGAACACAATGCTCTGAGGCTAGAACTCAATAACAAAAGGAAAGTTGGAAAGAACTCAAATACATGGAGGCTAAAGAGCATCTTACTAAAGAATAAATGGGTCAACCAGGAAATTAAAGAAGAATTGAAAAAATCATGGAAATAAATGAAAATGAAAATACAACTGTTCAATCTGTGGGACAGAGCAAAGGCAGTCCTGAGAGGAAAGTATATAACGATACAAGCCTTTCTCAAGAAACAAGAAAGGTCTCAAGTATACAACCTAACCCTATACCTAAAGGAATTGGAGAACAGTAAAGAAAACCTAAACTCAACAGGAGAAGAGAAATAATAAAGATCACAGCAGAAATCAATGAAATAGAAACAAAAAGAAGAGTAGAACAGATCAACGAAACTAGGAGTTGGTTCTTTGGAAAAATTAAGATTGATAAACCCCAGGTTTGACTTATCAAAACACAAAAGAGAAAGGACCCAAATTAATAAAGTCATGAATGAAAGAGGAGAGATCACAACCAACACCAAAGAAATACAAACAATTATAAGAACGTATTATGAGCAATATATGCCAGCAAACTCGACAATCTGGAAAAAAAAAAAATGGATGCATTCCTAGAGAGGTATAAACTACCAAAACTGAACCAGGAAGAAGTAGA
This sequence comes from Meles meles, assembly GCF_922984935.1. Lineage (NCBI taxonomy): Eukaryota > Metazoa > Chordata > Mammalia > Carnivora > Mustelidae > Meles > Meles meles. The sequence continues at coordinate 148,964,261 of NC_060066.1, read as the reverse complement.
AAACCTGAGAGACCCATAACTAATAAGGAGATTGAAGCAGTCATCAAAAATCTCCCGACAAACAGAGCACCGGGCCAGATGGATTCTCAGGGGAACTCTACCAAACATTTAAAGAAGAATTAAGTCTGTTCTCCTGAAACTGTTCCAAAAAATAGAAATGGAAGGAAAACTTCCAAACTTATTTTATGAGGCCAGCATTACTTTGATCCCCAAACCAGACAAGTCCCCACCAAAAAGGACTATACTAAAAGGACTAAACTATAGACCAATACCATTGATGAACACAGATGTGAAAATTCTCACCAAAATTCTAGCCAATAGGATCCAATAGCACATTAAAAGGATTATTCACCACAACCAAGTGGGATTTATTCCTGGGCTGCAAGGTTGGTTCCACATCCATAAATCAATCAATGTGACACAATACATTAATAAAAGAAAGTACAAGAACCATATGATCCTCTCAACAGATGCTGAAAAAACATTTGACAAAGTATAGCATACATTCTTGATCAAAACTCTTTAAAGTTTAGGGAGAGAGGGTACATACCTCAATATCATCAAATCTATCTATGAAAAACCCACAGCAAATATCATTCTCAATGGGGAAAAACTGAGAGCTTTTCCCCTAAGGTCAGGAACACTACAGGGATGTCCTCTATTACCACCACTATTCAACATAGTACTAGAAGTGCTAGCCTCAGCAATCAGAAAACAAAAAGAAATAAAAGGCATCTGAATCAGCAAGGAAGAAGTCAAACTATCACTCTTTGCAGATGATATGATACTTTATGTGGAAAACCCTAAGACTCCACTCCAGAACTGCTACAACTCATACAGGAATTCAGTACAGTGTCAGGATATAAAATCAATGCACAGAAATCAGTTGTATTTCTATACACCAACAGTAAAACAGAAGAAAGAATTTAAGGGGTCCATCCCATTTAAAATTGCACCCCAAACCATAAGATACCTAGGAATAAACCTAACCAAAGAGGCAAAGAATCTGTACTCAGAAAACTATAAAGTACTCATAAAAGAAATTGAGGAAGACACAAAGAAATGGAAAAACGTTCTATGCCCATGGATTGGAAGAAAAAATATTGTGAAAATGTCTATGCTACTTAAAGCAAGCTACACATTTAATGCAATCCCTATCAAAATACTATCAATCTTTTTCAAAGAAATGGAACAAATAATCCTCAAATGTATATGGAACCAGAAAAGACCTCGAATAGCCAAAGGAATGTTGAAAAAGAAAGTCAAAGTTGGTGGCATCACAATTCTGGACTTCAAGCTCTATTACAAAGCTGTTATCCTCAAGACAGTAAAGTTCTGGCACAAAAACAGACACATATATCAGTGGAACAGAATAGAGAGTCCAGAAATAGACCCTCAACTCTATGGTCAACTAATCTTCAACAAAGCAGGAAACAATATCCGATGTAAAAAAGATAGTCTCTTCAAAAAATGCTGTGGGAAAATTGGACATTCACATGCAAAAGAATGAAACTGGACCATTTCCTTACACCACACACAAAAATAGACTCAAAATGGATGAAAGACCTTAAATGAGACAGGAATCCATCAAAATCCTTGAGGAGAACAGGATTTTCAGCCAGCAACCTCTTCGACCTCAGCCGCAGCAACTTCTTAATAGAAACATCACAAAGGCAAGAGAAGCAAGGGCAAAAATGAACTATTGGGACTTCATCAAGATCAAAAGCTCTTGCACAACAAGGAAACAGCCAACAAAACCAAAAGACAACTGACAGAATGGGAGAAGATATTCTCAAATAACATAGCAGATAAAGGTCTAGTATCTGAAATCTATAAAGAATTTATCAAACTCAATACCCAAAGAACAAATAATCCAATCAAGAAATAGGCAGAGGACATGAACAGACATATCTGTAAAGAAGACATCCAGATGGCCAAGCAACACATGAAAAAGTGCTCCACATCACTCGGCATCAGGGAAATACAAATTAAAACCACAATGAGATACCACCTCACACCAGTCAGACTGGCTAAAATTAGTAAGTCGGGAAATGACAGATGTTGAAGAGAATGCAGAGAAAGGGGAACCTTCCTACACTCTTGATGGGAATGCAAGCTGGTGCAGCCACTCTGGAAAACAGCATGGAGATTCCTCAAAAAGTTGAAAATAGAACTACCCTATGACCCAGCAATCGCACTACTGGGTATTTACCCTAAAGATACAAATGTAGTGATCCAAAGGGGCACATGCACCCAAATGTTTATAGCAGCAATATCCACAATAGCCAAACTATGGGAAGAACCTAGATGTTCATCAACAGATGAATGGATAAAGAAGATGTGGTATATATATATATATACACACACACACACAATGGAATACTATGCAGCCATCAAAAGAAATGAAAGCTTGCCATTTGCAATGACATGGATGGAACTAGAGGGTATTAAGCTGAGCAAAATAAATCAATCAGAGAAAGACAATTATCATATGATCTCAAAGATATGAGGAATTTGAAAGGCAGAGTGGGGGGCTTAGGGAGTAGGGAAGGAAAAAATGAAACAAGATGGGATTAGGAGGGAAAGTGATGGTCACAATATCATATATTTAGGATAATAATCATGATATATGGAAAAATAAAACAAGAGTGCAAAGCAAACTTACAAAACGAACTGAGGGTTCCTGGGGAGAGGGGTGTGTGGAGAGGGTGGTTGGATTATCGGCATTGGGGAGGGTATGTGCAATGGTGAGTGCTGTGAAGTGTTTAAGCCTGATGATTCACAGACCTGTACCCCTGGGGCAAATAATACATTATATGTTAATAAAAATAATTTTTTTAAAATGTTATATGGACAAATTGAAGCGTTTGCAGGTACAATTTTCCTTGCCAAGTTGTAGATGATTGTCGAAATTAAAGACAACGAATGACTCATTATCCTTTGGAATAAGATAAATGAATGACATTTCCCAAGACACATTTCTCACCATACTTCTCACAACAGTATGTTTACTTTCAAGCAGAGCACAGGAAAAATTCTCAAGATTCTGATCTTGGACAAACCCAGTTCAGCACATTAGCTGAAAATGCTCCCAGGCCCACATACAGACCTAGAAAGGATGTTTCTAAAAACACTTGAGGTGAGGCACATGGATTTTTCAGTGGCTTAAGCGATTGACTCTTGATTTCAGCTCAGGTCATATTCTTAAGGTCCTGATATTGAGTCCCATATCAGGCTCTGCACTAAGTAGGGAGTCTGCTTGCGATTCTCCCTCTCCCTCTCTTTCTGCCGCCCCACAAACCCCCTCAATCTCTCTCTCTCTCTCAAACAATAAGTGAATTTTATAAACGAATGATGAATGAATGAATGAATGAATGAATGAATAGAAAAACTTGAGATATACACAAATAACCTATTCACAGCTGAGTGTACACAGGGACTCATACCACACATTTGGCTGGAGATGTTAATATCACTATCCACAGCTATGGAAAGCAGGGGAAGAAAGCCTCTGACTTGTTTATAGGGATAGCACCATTCATTTTCAATTTCACTGAATTTAATCCAAGAATTATAGTCAACAAATATTTGTTAAATGTCTCCTATACATTAGGTTTTAAGATGTGCATTTGTTTTAGAGTGCATGTGTTCTATTCCAGATTTTTTCTCTAGATTCTACTATTTTTTTAAGATTTTATTTATTTATTTGACACAGAGAAAGAGAGCATAAGTAGGCAGAGCAGCAGGCAGAGGGGGAGGGAGTAGGGGGCTCCCCTCTGAGTTGGGAGCCCAATATAGGGCTTGATCCCAGAACCCTGAGATCATGACCTGAGTGAAAGCAGACACTTAGCCGATTGAGCCACCCAGGCACCCCTAGATTCTACTATTTTGTGAGTTTATTAGATTATCACAGTCAAACCATTTTGAGGGGAAGAAAGCTGCCCTACAAATGTCTTTCAGTTTTTCCAAGTCAAATTTATATAACCAACTTTAAATTGTTACATAATGACAAGTCAAGATGACTAATTGTGTCTGTTTCCCCCCAAATATGTGGCAGACTATTAGAATGGCACTCATTGCTATCCATAGGAACAGACCAGATCAGAAGTTTAACAGAAACAGGGATATTTCAGCCAGTAAGCGTCTTTAAATTGTTTATGAGGATTTCTCTTGAGTCCTTAATTGCTCTATTTTAAACTGCCTTCAGCATTTAGCTGGGGCACTTAAAACTGGGAATAGGCCTTGAAACAGTTTTGCTCTAGGCTTAGAAAAACCTAGGAGCCATCTGGATGTCTTCTTTGCAGAAATGTCTGTTCATGTCCTCTGCCCATTTCTTGATTGGATTGTTTGTTCTTTGGGTGTTGAGTTTGCTAAGTTCCTTATAGATTTTGGATACTAGCCCTTTATCTGATATGTCGTTTGCAAATATCTTCTCCCATTCTGTCAGTTGTCTTTTGGTTTTGTTAACTGTTTCCTTTGCTGTGCAAAAGCTTTTGATCTTGATGAAATCCCAATAGTTCATTTTTGCCCTTGCTTCCCTTGCCTTTGCCGTTGTTCCTAGGAAGATGTTGCTACGGCTGAGGTCGAAGAGGTTGCTGCCTGCATTCTCCTCAAGGATTTTGATGGATTCCTTTCTCACATTGAGGTCCTTCATCCATTTGGAGTCTATTTTCGTGTGTGGTGTAAGGAAGTGGTCCAATTTCATTTTTCTGCATGTGGCTGTCCAATTTTCCCAGCACCATTTATTGAAGAGGCTGTCTTTTTTTCCATTGGAATACTATGCAGCCATCAAAAGAAATGAAATCTTGCCATTTGTGACGACGTGGATGGAGCTAGAGCGTATCATGCTTAGTGAAATAAGTCAATCGGAGAAAGACAACTATCATATGATCTCCCTGATATGAGGACATGGAGAAGCAACATGGGGGGGTAGGGGGATAGGAGAAGAATAAATGAAACAAGATGGGATTGGGAGGGAGACAAACCATAAATGACTCTTAATCTCACAAAACAAACTGGGGGTTGCTGGGGGGAGGTGGGATTGGGAGAGGGGGAGCGGGCTATGGACATTGGGGAGGGGAGGCGAACCATAAGAGACTATGGACTCTGAAAAACAACCTGAGGGTTTTGAAGGGTCAGGGGTGGGAGGTTGGGGCAACCTGAGGGTTTTGAAGGGTCAGGGGTGGGAGGTTGGGGGAACAGGTGGTGGGTAATGGGGAGGGCACGTTTTGCATGGAGCACTGGGTGTTGTGCAAAAAGAATGAATACTGTTACGCTGAAAAAATAAATAAAATGGAAAAAAAAATCAAAAAAAAAAACAAAAACAAAAAACCTAGGAGCAGGCACAGCTGGGAAACACATATTGAATCTATACTGGCATTTCTAGGATGTTGTTTCTTATAACATTATCTCATTCCCTCCCTTCTACTAACCTTCTACTGGTGAATATACTGAATCCTCCATTGCATCAAAGTGCTTGCATTAGAACCCCTATACAGACAGAACAGAACTTTTGAGGTTTGCTTCCACCATCTTTTATTGCACAGCTGTCTTCACTCCTACCAGCATCATCCAAACACCATGAGAGCCCCTGAGACCAGGAATCTCAATTTTCCCTGTCTTCCAACCATGATACTTCTGAATGCCATACTTCAACAATTTTCCCTCTGCTCCCTTATTGCCACTTTGATTAAACAAGTACTATTAGAATCTACTAACTGGCAGGTACTGTTTTTTATTCATATAAATATGAATAAAATATGGGCAGAAGTCTCAGGGAAGAGAAAGCCTTAGGACTGGTGGTCACAATATCATATATTTAGAATAATAATCATGCTATATACAAAACTAAAACAAGAGTGCAAATAAGAGTAACCTGAAGAATCAGGGAAGGTTATATAGAAAAGGCTACACCTGACTCTGTTCTAAATAATACCATTTCCCAAGGAGGGTAGGGGGAGGGAATTTCAGGGGACATTACATGAATAAGCATATAGATTACACGGTATGGTGTGCAAGGGTGCTGGGCACTTACAAAAGAGGAAATAGGAGTTGGTGGAGCTCAAAACTTGAAGTTTCTGACATTAATTGTCTCCCTCTCTCTGATATTCTGCCAAGGCTCCTTAATCAGTCCCAATAAATAGCCAAAGCTAATAGAAGCCCATACAGGTGAGCCTTCCAGGTTGAACAGTATGTAAGGACAGGGTGAGTAATGGATGTGGAGGATGGAATTGAAGATAAATGAAAGAGTTTACCTCTTTGTCCTTCAGTCTCTCCCCTTCTCTTTCTTCCTCACATCTCACAAGTCAGGAATGCACAAAATCTTCTCAGCTATCTTACCAGGTTGGCATGCCCTTAACCTAAAACATTAGCTAATATTTTTATCTTTTCTTTTTTAATATCCAAGGAAAAAGATGAAAGGAAATCATTAAATAACATATTTAATTGTCCCAGTCCCTGTCTCAGTAGATGGCCATTAAGCAAGCCTAAGCAGGTATCACTCCTGCTTTTGTCCCCCTCAAATTCCATTCTCCCCCTTTGTCCTCTAACAATTCCTCATTTTCAAGAGTTATTTACCTGGTGAGATGACCCGACTCTTGATTCATGAATAATCCAAGTATTTATGTGGTCCTGACTTATTTTTGCCCTTTTTCCATTGACATGATTATAAAAAATGTACTAAGAAACACTCTAGTGAATCCTTCAGGTTCTGTGCTCTCCTGGTTTACACTGTGCAAAACAACCCCATTTTCAACTATCCTAAAAGCAGAATGAATGAACCTTTTCTCTGCCTGTTGTTCAGTAGACTGTGGCATTCAAAATGATAAAGAGAAAGTTTCAGCCTCCACTTTAATTAAACAAAAGGCCGTGTTCTACCATGAACACTAGTACTTCTTAGAGCACATAGTACAAGATTATGGGATGGAACCAAAAAACCCTTGTCTTAATTTGCCTGTGCTACTGTAACAAAATACCGTAGATTAGGTGTCTTAACAAAAATTTGTTTTCTCAGGTACAAAGGCTGGAAATCTGAGATCAGGGTGACAGCATCACCAGGTTCCAGTGAGGTCTCCTTCCTCCTTTGTAGATGGCTGCCTTCTAGCTGAGTGCCCACAAGACCTTGATACATGCAGATGGAGAGAGGAGAGACACGACGGGGCGTGGTGGGTGGTGGGGAGAAAGAGAGGGAAAAGAGGCTCTTGCTCATCTTAGAAGTACACCAGTCCTTGGGCGCATGGGTGGCTCAGTGGGTTAAAGCCCCTGCCTTCAGCTCAGGTCATGATCCCGGGATCCTGGGATCGAGCCCCACATCAGGCTCTCTGCTCCGCAGGGAGCCTGCTTCCTCCTCTCTCTCTGCCTGCCTCTCTGCCTAGTTGTGATTTCTCTCTGTCAAATAAATAAAATATTAAAAAAAAAAAGAAGTACACCAATCCTATCAGATCAGAATCCCACCATTATGATTTAACTTAGCTTTAACTATCTCCTAAAAGTCCTATCTCCAAATACAATCATATTTGGGGTTTGGGCTTCAACATATTAACTTGGGAAAGGGACAAAATTCAGTATATAGCACCCTTTAATGTTAGCTTAGTAGGTATAATACAGCAAGATAAATCCCATTTTACTTCTAATCATTGATTCCTAGACTAGTGACTAGCCATGAGCTCTTGGGGGTGGGGGGACCAACAAAAGGGACAAAATTGAAAGTAGTAGGAGTCCTTACAAGCTGGTCTTGAAGGCATAACCAAACTTCATTTTTGCTGTTTTTTGGTTTTTGTTTTGTTTTGTTTTGTTTTAACCACAAATAGTAGTGTAAGCCGTTTCTAAACAGGAAAGTAAGGTACTGTGATTCTCTTTAAGGTCCATCTACAAAATCTACATTGAATAGCAAACTTAATGACTGACTAATGGAAAAAACTTTATTTTCCTGAAGTTATCAGTAGGTTGTATTGGGAATCTGGAACATAGATGAATGTATTTTCCTCATAGTTTCCATTGCCTTACCCTTAAAGGACTACTCATAGCTCTTAAGGTAAGGTTCAAGTTTAATGACATGTATTACAAAACAAAAAGAAATGAACAAAAAGACCAAAAAAACAAATCCTTGCCCACCTTTCCAGCCTCATATTCTGCTTCTTTCTCCTTTGTTTCTTTTGTTCCTACCACAATGACCTTCTGAAATAACATCATGTTCCTTTTTGCCTTCATGGCCTTCAAGTGCCATTATCTATGCTGGGGCTGCCCCACCACCATTCTTTATTTACTGAAATCTTACACATCCTTCTGACATCAATTCAAAAGACCCTTTCCTAGAAAAGTCTTTTTGGAGCCACTGAATATGTAAGGTCCCATGTTACATTCAACTAAAACATGTTTCACGTGTTTTTAATAATATTTTATATATTTTGAAAGTATATATTTCCTTGTGTAATTTTTTTTTTTGGTCTTAATTTTCCCTTCCCTTAAAAGACTGGACTCTAGATTTTATGACCACAAGAATAATCTCCTTTTCTTCGTCACTGTTTTCATTTTGCTTAGCATATATTAAGCCCATAATGTAGATTAGGAAAAAAAATGAATAAAATGTATTAACCTGATAACCAACTTATTCCCCTACCCTACTTCCTTACTGTAATAGGTTCCCATTATGGTTTCCATTGTTACTCTATTTTTCGACTAGTTGGTATTACACTTTATAGCCATTACATAACTAAGAACAACAAGAAAAATATATATATCTGATTTCCTATGTTACTGGTAAAGCCTGTCATTTTGCTGCATACATACTACATCCAAAGCTGGTAGTTATTAAATGAAAGTGTTTGTTTCAACACTTCTCTTTTAGGTTAGCAAATATTTCTTTTGATAAACCTATTTCAGAAAAAATCTTCGGCCAGGTTATATTTTAGAGTTGTTATAGGTCAGAAGCCTAGAATTAATATCTTAATTCTGCCCAAAGGAGTTTTATTAATTAATGAAACTCAACATAATGGAAAAAAAAAAAAAAAACTCCAGTCTAAAACTCTATATCCCAAATATCTTCAATATCATTTAATCCTTGAAAAAAGATCCAGTTCAGGTAAAGATATGTTAACTATTTCTAATCTCATGTGGCTTTTTCTTTAAGATCTGCATACCACGGGGTGCCTGGGTGGCTCAGTGGATTAAGCCGCTGCCTTCAGCTCAGGTCATGATCTCAGGGTCCTGGGATCGAGTCCCACATCGGGCTCTCTGCTCTGCAGGGAGTCTGCTTCCTCCTCTCTCTCTGCCTGCCTCTCTGCCTACTTGTGATCTCTCTCTCTGTCAAATAAATAAATAAAATCTTTAAAAAAAAAAAAAAAGATCTGCATACCACTTCCTACTACATCACATGACATTTCTAAAATACAATTTATAATCAGATCTGGGAACAAAATCCTGTGTACTATTCTTAGGCCTTACCCTAAGTTAACACTTTTTCTTACTTTGTAGATTTTTGCTACTCCTTAAATCAAGTGATGTACTAAAGCCGACTTAGACTTAAAAGAAACAATTTTTAAATTTTCAAGGATTTGTGAGAAAGTTGTTAAGCCACTGGCATGTTTTAATTGGCTACAGAAAGAGTATTTACGCAATGGTAATTGGTGGATGCTACAACTTTGGGGTTTTGTTCCCAGAAAGCCACTTGTTAAATACTTACTGGCACAACATTGCATGAAACCTTTGTGACAATGCCTTGACAACCTGATGAAATTATGTTATGATGTGTATGCCACAAGTAAGCTCCTGATAAATAGTCACCTGGTATGCTTTCTCATCTTTGTATTCATATCTACCATCACAGTTTTTTGAACCTAATATATTTTAATAACCATTTTGTATTAAAGGAAATATATGCATCTTTGGGTTATACCATAATATAATCCAAGGATCGTATCCTAATAACCAAAGAATTCTGTAGTTTTCTAATGAATATATGGCATTCAAATTTTGGTTTAATTAATTAAGCCTTGAGAAGATAAACAAAATCTCCAGATATTACTACATGCCTTAAAGTTTCAATGGGTGATACATATAAAAGTAAAACTGTAAATAAACTACGGGGTTAGGGGGTCCTGGATGGCTCAGACGGTTGAACACTGGACTCGTGATTTCAGCTCAGGGCATGATCTCATGGTCATGGGATCAAGCCCTAAGTCAGGCTGCACGCAGTGGGGAATCTGCTTGAGATTCTCTCCTTCCTCTGCCTCTCTCTTTCTATCTCTCTCTCAAATAAATACATATATGAAAGTCTTTAAAAATATATGGGATTTAGAGAATGTTTTCACATCATAACAGACACAGACCATTTAAAGTATGGCATCTCTTTATAATATATTAAACTTCTAGATTAAATTTTTTAACCATTATAGATGCTATTTCAAAAGTGAAATTTTTAGATATGGGAAATCACAGAATAACACAAAAATTGTTATCTTTGTTTACACTCCATAACACTGCAGTTCTGAAAGGAACTCTTCTCCTCTTTAAATTCTTTCTCTGCCTTCCTGTTTTCATTAAACATTCCTATGTTTTAGACGGGCAGGATAAGAACTAGTGAAATAAACTGTTATACTCCTTTTGTCCATTTTCTCCTGAACTACTACTCCTGTTTTTTTCACCTTTGAACTAATGGATTCACTGAGCATTTACATACACTCTGTTTGAATGAAAATATTAAGCAAACAAAAGGAAGGCTATAGAAAATATAAATGCAATCATCACACTCAATTACTGTAAACTCTATCCCTAGATTTGGGAATGAAACAATGATGCAACTATCTTCACTTCTATTCAACATTTTATTCACTCTGTAACCAACCAATAAGGCAGGAAAATGGACAAAGAAACATTAATTTTTAGATAAAAGAAAAGCACTGGCATCGTCTGAAGACAAGATAATTGTTTATATTAAAAATTCAGAAGACTCTAAAAATTCTTAGAATAAATGACTTCAACAAGGAGGCATGTATAGAGTCAGCACATAAATAAATTGTATTTCTGTATGTTAAAAAAACATGTAAAATTGAAATTTAAAAAGGTTAATAACCTTAGCAACAAAATGTATCAAATGTTTAAATACAGCTAACAAAAGAGGTGAACAAAATAGCTCTAGAATAAAAGCTCCAAAAAGCATAAAAGAAATTAAAGAAGATATGTTTGTTACAGCTCTGTGAAAAATGCTGGTGTTATTTTGATAGGGATTGCACTGAATGTGTAGCTTCTTTCGGGTAGTACAGACATTTTAGCAATATTTGTTCTTCCAACCCATTTAGATGAAATGTTTTCTATTCCTCTGTGTCTTTCTCAATTTCTTTCATAAGTGTTCTATAGTTTTCAGAATACAGACCTTTTACCTCTTCAGTTAGGTTCATTCTAAGGTATCTCATGGCTTTTGGTGCAATTGTAAATGGGATCAATTCCTTGATTTCTCTTTCTGCTGCTTCATTATTGGTGTATAGAAATGCAACCAACTTCTGTGCACTGATATTATATCCTGTGACTTTGCTGAATTCCTCTATCAGTTCTGACAATTTTTTGGTGAAGACATGAACAGACATTCCTTCAAAGAAGACACACAGATGGCTAACAGATACATGAATAGATGCTCAACATCACTCAACAGTAGGGAAATACAAATCAAAACTACAATGAGATATCACCTCATATCTGTCAGAATGGCTAAAATTAACAACTCAGGAAACACCAGTTGTTGGTTGGGATTCAGAGAAAGGCAAACCGTCTTACAATGTTGGTGAGAATGCACGCTTGTGCAGCCACACTGGAAAACAGTATGGAGGTTCCTCAAAAAGTTAAAAACAGAACTACCCCTATTACCCAGCAATTGCACTACTACAAGGTATGTATCCAAAAGATATCAATGTGATTTATTTATACATATAATATATATGTATACACACACACACACAAACGATGGAATATTACTCAGCCATCAAAAAGAATGAATTCTTGCTATTTGTGATAGCATGGATAGAACTAGAGGGTATTATGCTAAGTGAAATAGGTCAGTCAAAGAAAGACAAATACCATATGATTTCACTCGTATGTGGAATTTAATTAACCAAACAGATGAACATAGGGCATGAGAAAGAAAAATAAAATAGTATAAAAACATAGAGGCAGGCAAACCATAAGAAACTCTTAACTGTAGGGAAGCTGAAGGCTGCTGGAGGGGAGGTAGGTGAAGGAATGGGGTAATTAGGTGATGGGCATTAAGGAGGACACTTAATGTAACGAGCACTAGGTATTAAATGCAACTGATGAATGACTAAATTCTACCCCTGAAACTAACAATATACTCTATGTTAACTAATTGATTTAAATAAAATTAAAAAAAATTAAAGCAGATATGAGTAAGTAGGTATATAGGTCCATAGATTGGAAATTCAAAGTTATTAAAGTATCAACTCTGCCCTATTTAATCTATAAATTTCATGCAATTGCAATTAAAATACCAGCAAGGCTGTGAGTATATATGTGTGTGTAAATGGACAACTAGATTCCAAAATTCAGATGGAAATAAAAGTTGCAAAGCATAAGCCAAGGCAATCTTGAAGAAGTCAGACATAACTGAAAAGCTTACTCCATTTAACAATAGCCAAGACAAAGTTGTAGTAATGTGGACAATGTAATATTGATGCAAAAAGAAACAAATCCTCCATTTGAATAGAGTAGAGAGTTAAAAAATAGACCCACACAAAAGTACTCGACTGACTTGTGGCAAAGGTGACCCCAGTGCTTTAAGATATGAATGATCTTTTCAATAAATGATGTTAGGTCCATTCTATAAAAATGTATCTGGACTTCTACTTCATATCTAACCAGAAATCAAATACAGATCAATAGCACATCTACATGTAAAAGATAAATCAATAAAACCTTTAGGGAAATAAATAGAAAAAAATTATGAGGTAATAAGGAAAGTGGGATACAAAAAAAGCTTCCCATAAAAGAAAAAATAATAATAAATTAGGTGATCTTAAACTTAAGAACTTCTGTTTATCAGAAGTCATTCTTTATAGTATGGAAAGAAGTTCACAGAATGAGAGAAGATATTCTCTATACACAATTGACACAGGACTAGTTTCTGGAATATATCAAGTTACCTAACAAATCAGTAACAAAAAAAAAATTGCAGCTTATTTTAAAATACCAACAGATGGACAAAAGACTTAAGAGGGCATTTAACAAGAGAGGGTATCCAAATCATCAATAAATATATGTAAAGATATTTATCTTCAATGTGCATCAGGAAAGTATAAACTGAAGTCATACCATGATACCATAAAGTAGAATACCGCCCAATAAAGTAAATATGATAGAAAATGTCAAGTGTTAGTAAAGATATGAAGTACTTAGAACTCTCCATAACCTGCCAGTGGGAGTACAAATTGATAAAACCACTTCATAAGTCTGCATAGAAGAATTCACCAAAGCTACAAGCATGCATACCTGATGACCTATACTCCTAGGCTTATACTTAACACAGCATGCTTGTTTGCCAAATATATGTATTAGAATATTCATAACAGCATTACCATAACCCCCCAAACTGTTGAGTACCCAAATTTCTATTATTGGATAAAATATGCTATATTCACAAAATGAAATGCCAGACTACACCAAGGAGAATGGATGATTTTCAACTACATAGAACAGGATAGAGAAATCTAACATGCAATGGGAAGCAAAAGAAGTCAGAGGGAATACATCCACCAATGTTCCATTAATATGAAGTACAAAAGCACACAAAACTAATTTATGCTGTTAGAACTCAGAGTAGCAGCTACTCTCATAGAAATAGAGGCTGGAAGGAAGAGAAAGCAGCTTCGGTAGTATTGGTAATGACCTGGGGTATATGTTTGTTTGGTTTTAGGTTTTACCTCAGAGCTGATTAGACTAGGCTATTTAGCTATGAAAATTCATCAAGCTGTACACTCCTGTGACCCTTTCTGGACGTTGATTATACTTCAACGAAAAGTTTTTTATAAGAGTAGAGAGAAAGAGGTTTTATTTTTTTCATCAGTATCTGCATTTTCAGTGTATAACATAGCTCTCTTTTATCCTATTTTATATATTTTCTCTTCGAAAAATGAGGTTGTGCTTTTATTAACAGAAAAAATTCCAATCCAAGCTGTGCCCCATTATATACATCTTGTATTATATAACAGAGGGAGGGAGTACAAGCTATTTAATTCCGATATTTCCATTTCTGGAATAAAAACCAGAAGGTTCAGATTTAAATATTTTTTATTAGAACCACCCATGTCAGGAAAACAGGCTCAACATGTGTGCCCCAAATCATTCCTGTCATCAGTCTTTTCAACATAATCAGAACATATAATCTTTCATTATTATAATAGAAGTGCTTTAATTTTTCCAGTATTGCAGTCTTTAAAAATATTGTTAAATATTTAAAGCAAAGACCCATCTTGGAAAATACTATGCATATTCTCTAATGGAAATTTTATACAGAGTTCCTCAGAACAACCTCCTAGACCTCCTTTTGAAAAAAGTAGGGAGGTAAAAACACACAATATTCAAAACACAGAAGCCATCTAAACATATCAGTAAATGGTGTATTATGAATAATGAGATTAGGACTTTCATAGTGATTTTCATTTAAAATTCCCAGGAACTCAGGTTCCTATTGACTACAAATATTCACTGTCATATACTGAAATCCCATGCTTTCGTATTTGAAGGAAATTATTGTCCTGGTGTGTAAACTGGATCTTTGCCAAATCAGATGAAAGATAATCACTGGGCTGCCTCCTTTTCATAATAAAAGGATGTAATTATTTTCTGATTTTGTAAGTCCAAATGTTTTCTACATTTTACTTGTAGATACTCATATACTCATTCACATGTACACTCAGAAACAGATACACATACACAAAATAACCCAAAATAACTAAATAAAATAAAACAATTCTTCCAATTGTCTTGACATATTTGTTACTTCATTCATATTGCTAACTTAGATCTTACTCATAATTACATTCAATTGTCACTACTGGCTTTGGATTGGTTGTAGAATGCTGGAAAAAGTATAATTTCTACTATAATATTAACCCAAAAAACCTTGTTAATTTTAAGGATTATATCATCTATTGAACCTATCAGGTACATGAGACTACATGACAATCAAATAACTCAAAATTTGAAAGATAGGATTCTCCAAGGTGAAAACGATAAGAGCACTGGTTTACCTGTAGCAGAGGCCAAATGCCAGACATGTCAGCAATAAGAATTCAGCTGAAATTGTAAACAAATGGCTGAAGGCTGAGTGTGACAGTTCACAAGTATAGAAACTTGGGATGCAAACAGACACAAGAGGAATTCGTGCCCACTTGAAGGTCCTTTTCCATAGACATTATTATAGGCTTACAAGAAAGACTGGTTAGAGGAGAAGAGAGTAGAGGAAGCCCTGTTGGCAATGCAAGCCTGGGAGAGAGGAAAAAATAGCTAGTGTGGGAAAGATACAAATTCCTACAGGGATCTTTCTCTTGTATCTCCCATGGAATAAAAGCCTAAAGCTTCTAAGGAAACCATAACAAACACCATCACCCTCAGGACATATACAAGGAAAGAGTAGAGGAATAAAACATAAAATTTAATTTAATTTAAAAGAACAACAACAACAATCCCTTACTCCTGGAGTAGGGGCAGAAATACATCATGAGCACAGACCATGATATCTCTACTAATGGCAGAAGAGCACTATCATTGAGAAATCTTCTTTCCTGAACACCTGAGGTGACACACTTTCCTAAGATTGGGATTGGACCGGAACAGGAGAGATTGCCTCCACTACTCATGTCCACAGCCTAGCAAAAGTTCTGTAAAGAGTAACGGCAATCTAGTCTTGGTTAATAAATAAATAAATAAATAAATAAATAAATAAATTTGTATGTGTATATATAGAACGTATTTATAATCAGTCAAAGAATGTGTGACTCTTGATTTCAGGATCTGAATTCAAGCCTCACACTGGGTGTAGAAATACTAAAAAGTAAACAAACATACAAAGAAAAAAAACTTAAAAGAAGATATGTATGGTGAAGTCTAGGAAAATAATGCAATTTTTTTAACAATAAGTATACATGATAAGACAGAAGTGACAATAAAAGGGATTTGTAAAAAATAGTCCATCCAAAAATATTCAGTGAATGGCAAGACTAAAAATGAAGCAAAAATATATGGAACAATTAGAAATAAATAAGATAGAGACTTTAATCATTTCAGCATCAGTAAATGTGAGTGATATAAAGACCCATTTATTTTAAAAGACAGATTGCCCAACTAAATGACAAATTAAGGCCCACCTACAAGCTGTCTAAAAAACAAAACAGTGCAAAACATGTAAATCAGAAAGACATTGATAGGTTAAAGGAAAGGAGAGGTAAACGATATTCTTTCCAAAAGAAAGGTGGAGTGCCTATATTTATATCAGAAAATGTAGACTTCTGAACAAGGATTATTGCAAATGATACATAGGGAAACTGAATAATGACAGAGGCATCAGTTCACAGGACTGATAACAATCCTAAGTGGCTATGTACCTAACAGATGAATATCAAATCAGAAGAAGGAAAATTGAGAGAGCTAAAAGGAGAAACAAGCAAATCCACAATTACAGTTGAAGAATTTATCATACCTATTTCAATGAATGACAAAACTGTGGTGACAATCACTATGGGTTAAATGGACCTGAAAACAATGTTAATAATTTGACCTAATTGTGATTTATGAAACATTCCACCAAATTGAAAAACACACAAATTCTTTCAATCATGTGTGTGACTTTTACCAAGATAGGTCATATCGGGAAACACAAAACAAACTTTAATACATTTAAAAGAACTATACCATATATCTTCTTAGCCCATAACAAGATAAACTAGGTATCAATGTGAAAAAGATATTTGCAAAGTCTCCATAGTCTTGGAAATTAAACAATACGTTTCTAAATAACTCATGGTCAGACAGAAAAATTCCAATTAGAGAATATGTTTAACTGAATAACTAAATATATATGAAAAACTTCAAGGCTGCTGCTCAAGCAGTATTTAGATGGAAATTTATTGTATTATATGCTTATATTCAAAAAGAAGGAAAATTGCAAGGGGATTTATCTAAACTTATAGAATTAGAAAAAGAAGAGCAAGTTAAGTTCAAACCAAGAAGAAAAAAGCAATTGAATGTTAGTAAACTGTAGAACAGGAAAATAATAAAATCAACAAAATTAAAAGCAGGTTTTTGGTGGAGATTAATAAAATGTGATAAGCTTCTAGCCATACTGACCAAAAAGATGCAGTGTGTGTGTGTTAAGGTGTGTGTGTGTGTATGTGTGAGAGAGAAAGAAATGAGAAAGGAAAGAAAAAAGGAAAGAAAGAAAGGAAACACAAAGTACCAATTTTAGAAAGTACACACCCTACAAACATTAAAAAAATAACAATGACATTCACAGCAATTGTATACTCATGAAGTTAATAATTTATTGAAGATTTTATTTATTTATACGTCAGAGAGGAGAGAGAGGACACAAGCAGGGGGAGCATCAGTCGGAGAAAGACTTCCTGCAGAGCAAGAAGCCCAATGATGATGATGATATGGAACTCAATATCAGGACCCTGGGATCATGACCCGGGCCAAAGGCAGACGCTTAACCAAATGAGCTACCCAGGTGCCCCAGGAAATCAAAATTGTAAAGTCCCATTTATAGTAGAAACAAAAATAGAAGAAATACTTGTACATAAATTTATTAAAAGGTATGTAAGACCCAGCCACTGGAAACTACAAAACACTAAAGAAAAAAGAAAAGATCTTAAAAAAATGGAAAGATTTACCATGCTTATAAATTGGAAGGCTCAATATTGTTGTCAATTCTTTGTAAACTATTTTAAAGACTCAATAAAATTCCAATTTAAATTTAAAGTTTTTTTGTGTAGAAATTAATAGGGTGATTCTAAAATGTACACAAAAATGCAAAGGATCTAGAATAACCAAAAAAGAAGAGCAAAGTTTAAGAACTCACACTGAATGAATTCAAACCTTACTACAAACCTATGGAATCAAGATAGTATGTTATTCAAGAAATGACGGAAACATGATCATGAAACAGAGTTGAGGATCTAGAATAAACTCACACACATATGGGTGAATGGGTTTATTATTAATGGGCAATTGAGTTTTTACGAAGGTATGATGACAATTCAATGGAGAAAGGACAGTCTTTTCAATAAATACTGATAGGCTGAGTGTATGTCCATAGGTAAAAGAGTGAATTGTTACTCTTATCTCATACCACACAAAAAAATTCATTCAGAATCAATCATAGACCTAAATGCAATTCCCAAAACCATAAAACACCTAGAAAAAAAACACAAAAGAAAATCACTGTGAGCCTGGGTTAGGTGAAATTTATCCAATACAACACCAAGAGAATGAATCATAAAAGAAAAAAAAAGTAATAAATTGGAATTTCATCAATATTAAGGACATTGGCTCTTTGAAAGACACTGTTAAGAAAAAAAGGAGGATGACAGACTGAAAGAAATATATTCAAAGTACATAACATAAAGCACATATATGTAGAGAATAATACATATACATATATATACACATACTAATATATAATATTATATATACATGAAATACTGCTTGAGCAGCAGCCCTGGAGTTTTTCATATATATCTCTCTATATATATGTATCATATATATACTGATATATGATATATATGATATATATCATATATATACTGATATATGTATCTCTCTCTATATATGATACATATATATACTGATATATGTATCTCTCTCTATATATGATACATATATATATATATACTGATATATATATCTCTCTCTATATATGTATCATATATAGAGAGAGATATATATATCAGTATATATATGTATTGGTAAGAAAACTAACAACCAAATCAGAAAAAAGGAAGAAAAAGAAAAAAGAAAGATTTCTTTAAGAAAGATTTAAACATATCCCACTAAAGAATGACAAATCAGCTCATGAAAAGAAGCCCAACACCATTAGCCATTAGGGAAATGCAAATTGAAACTCCAACTAGATAGCACGCAGACCTATCAGACAACACCCAGCCCTGGCAAAGAAGCAGAGCTACTGGAACTCTCACACGTTGCTTGCATCAAATGACAGACTGTGCAGCTACTTTGGAAACAGCTTGGCAGTCTCATACAATTAAACATACACTTACCATATGACCCAATGATCTTTCTTCTAGGTATAGGCCCTAGAAAAATTAAAACCTATGCTCCCACAAAAACCTCTATTTGAATATTTCAAGCAGCTGATTTCATAACAGCCCCTACCCGGAAATAACTTAACTGTCCCTCCACTGAGGAATGGATGAACAAGCGTCCATAAAAGGGAATGCTACTCAGCAATAAAAAGGAATGAACTACTGGTACACACAACAGAGAGGATTCTAAAGTGCATCATGCGTTGTGAAAGAAGTCAGACTCTAGATGCTAAATACTGAATAATTCCACTGATAACGTCAGCTGGAAAAAACTTAACTGACAGATCACAGATCTGTGCTGCTGGAGACTGCGGCTGTGAGTGAGGGTTAACTAGAAAGTGACTTGGAGAAAATTTGTGGTGCAATGAAAGTGTTCTCTATCTTTTATTTTATTTAACAATGTTACACAACCATATGCATTTGCCAAAATCTGAGTAACTCTACATTAAAAGGGATTGCCCTGTTTCTAAATTGTACTTTAACATGTAATTTTTTAAAATGGGGAAAACTCCTTTATTCAGTAAAGCATTCCCTTACAGAATAAAAGCAAAAAGTTTGTGGGTTTTTTTTGTCCCAATAGAATATGTTAAATGAGGTCAGTATGAATGAAAATAAAAATCAAGACTGTCTCAAGTCATTGGAGTATTGTGTATGTCCAGATAGGCTTCCTCACCACGTATTTTTTATTTATGTAACTGTTTTCAAGAGTAATACCAGAGCCATTATTTGTAACATGCTAATTTTGGCTATGTTTTCAGCAATGCTATGACAATTAAAAGTACATTAACATCCCATGTCTATAGCCTTTTGAAAAATTTCATGCTGAAAATCTGCATGGCTGTGTGCATTTATCGGACCATAATTTGGATCAGATGTTATCATTATAGATAATATAGAAATAGAAACATGAGGGGAGAACACCTCTTTTTTTTTTTTTTTTGCTAAGAACAATTTTTATTAATGAAATTTGTTCTGTTTCAATTACAGATAAATTGTAGATTATAACCATGGCTGATGGAAGATGAGAAAAAAAAGACATAAAAGTGTTTAATAGGAAGACACAATGGAGAACTTTTAAGCGATGATTATTTCCAAACACTTCAAAGAGGTCTAGAAAAGACAGAAGCCTTTAAATATAAGGTTTCATTATTTAAAACCACTGGGAGCCATTGGAAGAAGACACACATCTTACTTAATAGCCCTTTGGGAACTAACATATTTATATTAAGATTACATACATCTTTTTTTCCCCCCTTGTTCCCTCTACCTGACTCATCAGTACACAGCCTGCTGTATTGTAGCTATCTTTTTCATCAGCTATTCAAAACACTCTGGTTGTCACAGATTCACCAGATAATTGGTCTTTCTGCCTTTAATTGATTTGAAATACATGTCATTTCAAAATTAAAGGACAATGGACTCAATTTTCTAATGACAGCAAAGTACGGTTTTCAAAGGTTGAGTTGATGGGGTTTTGACTAGACAAATGAGCTATTAAGGTCCTTTAAACAATCCATTAGTTGCTAACGGTTTTAGGGACATCTGTTGATGACACTGAAGGTGATCAATTTTAGGTGCAACTTTACTATTGGGAAATTCAACCATCAAATCACTCAAATTCAAATGAGGTTAATGCTTGCACGTCTACCTTCTTTAGAGAACACAGCTCCTGATTTTTGCTTGTCAGCCGCTATCCCAGACAAACAAAATGGTAAGACAAGAAGAAGAAAAATTTTCATCTTTTATTTTAAATTAAGGCTTTGCATTTGCAAATTTTAACACAAACAATAAATTAATTTTGCAGTACTGCTGCAAATTTAGAGACTATATGAAAATTAACTTTTACGATTTAAAGCTGTAATAAGGGGAAAATATAAAAACTTCACCCTTCCAAATTTAACCATATATGTAAAAACAGTGCATGCCTTTATTTTCTCTAAATATTAATTTTGACTCTGAACACACATCCCATAGTGCTAGAGAAATTGAGCCTGAGCCACTTTAATGTACCTATCCTCCAGCGAAGGCCCGCACTTGGACCACATCCAATGTCAACATATCAAGGAAGCCCCTCTTTCACATCTGTTACCAGTTCTGATGAACACACTGTCCATGTTCCATGAATATTATTAGTCCACCTGATGTGTTCCCTTTAGGTATGAGTCTGTGCATTTACCATACCACACTCCCTCTGAAGCCTTGCTGTCTGTCTCCCTGAGAAGTTGCCAGGTTGTAAAATTCTGGAGTCAGCCAGACTTGGTTTTGACCCTTGACCTTGCTGCTCATTAGCCATGCCATCTTGGACAAGTAGCTTAATAGTTCTGAGCCTCCATTTCTTCAGCTCTAATATCGGTAACAAAAAATTGCCAGAGGACTGTGCTGTCACTCTGTTGTAGCACTGAATAAGATAATCAAGCATGTTGTAATAAAGTTCAGATCTTTGGCAGCTACCTATGTATTTATCTGTATCAGCTCTTAGAAGACAATGATAGAGATTATTGTAAAGGAAAATTTAAAAAAAAAAAAAACTCAAAGCACACCACAGAAATTTATTTTAAACCAAGTAACTTCACTCATCATGAGTCTTTATATCTTATCTTTTTTTAAAGATTTATTTGCTTATTTCAGAGAGAGAGAGAAAATGCATGCACACGAAGTGGGAAAGAGCAAAGGAAGAGGGAAAGAGACTCCTCAAGCAGACTCCCCACTCAGCATGGAGCCCAATGAGGGACTCAATCCCAGAACCCTGAGATCATGACGTGAGGCAAAATCAAGAGTCAGCTGCCGAACCAACTCAGCCACCCAGGCACCCGTATACCATATCTTTAAACCACATCTATAGTGTTAAAATAATAAGGAACTATAATGGAATAAATGAAGCAAGAGACATTACCCCTTCTGTCAAGGATCTGATGATAAAAAAGAGATAAATACACATACATGAAAAGAAATGGCAGTGTACGTGCGCATGTCATGTTGCACATGAAGTGATAATGGAGCGTTCTTGTAGGAATTCCCAGCATGAGGTTCAAAATAATGGTAGAATGTCAGACTGGAGTTCAGGCATAAAACCAGTATTTGACATATGCCCAGAAAGAACAGTTTTTCTCATTTTTGTTGTTTTTGAAGCTGTGAGGGTGGTGAGCATCCATAAAACAAATTTCAGGACTAGAAGGAGTTAGTAAAGTAGGTAGTGAGTGGTCACAAATGTAGTAGCACATAGGAAATAAAAGAGTTAAGCATAGATTTAATCAAATGTCAAATGCATCCTAGGTATCACGTATGATAAATTTAAAAAAAATTAAAAATACAAGTCTCTGGATTTTGGCTGAGTTGCTTAGAGACCAGAGGATCCTTTTCCTTCAGTGTTGTTCGCTCTGAGCTGACAAACAGCTTTTATTTTATCAGAAACATTGATTGAGCCCCTACTTATATCAGGCTAATAATAATACAGTAATAATAATGAGATGATGGTAATAGCTTAATTGCTCCTCAAGGCCCTCAGAGATAATATTTTTCAAGATAAGAGGGATGGAAGTAGAAGTTCAAGGGCTTCATTCTCTTTCAGAAATTCAAATCTCTTAACCTAGATTTAATGAGCATGCTTCTAAGAAGCTATCCCATTAGGAAGAACAGTGGTGTTATTGCCATAGAAAGAAGTAGTTTGGATTTGACAGAACTTTTCATGTCTGAATATCCACCGCACGAGGAAGAAACTTCCACTACAACTACCTAATTCCATCCTTCTCATGGTGCTTTTCTGGAAGCTACCCCCCGTACACCTGCTCGTTTCCTGAAAGGAGCACTCAATACAGAAAGCAAGACATGCTTTTAAATTTTTTCTGATTTTGGTAGATTGAATGACCACTCAGCAGACTCCTTGGAGAAGGTATTATGAAATTAAAATGCCCTTTTAAAAATCGGGTAAGTCCCTACTAGAGTTATATTCCAAGCTCTATGCCATCTTGCTTCTCTATGGGGAAAAAAAATGCTTATGGATAATGTTCGTTGCACTGGGAATTTCCAAAGCAATGAATGGCTTTTAGAGTTGATTAAATGCTAAAGTGAAGCTTTTTGATAACCATGAGAGCTGACTATTGTAAGTGTATTCCAGTGTCATGAATATTACTGCTAATACATGATAAGATTTTCAAAAGGACATAATAAAGTGTAATAAAGAATAGATCACTTCCTTCCCTTTTGAGGCCTGGAAAGAGCTATCTTCTTTTCCTTTGGTCTTTACAATGATGGCAAAAGGGAAGTCCTTTTAAAGTGAGTGACTTGGCCAGGGAGGTTATATAATGAGATTAATAGCTTAAAGGAATGGACTGTGCAATAGACCATGATGAGATTAAAGATATTTTAATATCAAAAAGGGCTTTGTGGCTTGCTGGAGAGAATACAATTTAAAATTTGAGGGCTGAGATTGACAGAAACTTTTGTTGATTAATAATGGTGGGTGCATCTTTCTGAACATTGATTAGCTTGGGAGACTGTGAGAACAGTATTTTATAATACGAACAGTATTTTATAATACTGACAGTATATTATAGGAGAAGGAGTTATTACAGTGAAATGAACTATTGCACTATAAGACATGTTTTGAATTGTATTTCAGATATTTTGTTCTTTAAAAGTTAATTGTATTTATTAAAAAATGAGTTCTACATATTTGGACAAATATGTCAGGAAGGACAGATTCATAATGAGTGGTCTTGATTTTTTTGTTTGTCTGTTTTTTAACATTGGGGCTAAGCTGTTCTGTGATCTAAAATAAATTATGTATATTTCACTTTCCTTAGATTGAGGAGAAAAACAGCTTGTGTCGTATTTATATTAATGATAACACTGATAAACATTACCTATGTTTATTGAACCTTTTCCAAATACTGTATTCGTATTTTACTGGTGTGATTCCATCAAAATCTTGCAATAGTGCAATAATGTTTATTAGTAATAAATATAAGACCCAATACTCAAACCCCTGTCTTTCAAACTTCAAAGTCCAGGATTTATATATAACATATATAAATGTGACATATATACTATATATAAAGTATACATATGTAAATGTACATGTATACTTACATATGTATACATTTACACATATATGTAAATTTCTTTTTTTTTTTAAGATTTTTATTTATTTATTTATTTGACAGACAGAGATCACAAGTAGGCAGAGAGGCAGGCAGAGAGAGAGAGGAGGAAGCAGGCGCCCTGCTGAGCAGAGAGCCCGATGTGGGACTCGATCCCAGGACCCTGAGATCATGACCTGAGCTGAAGGCAGCGACTTAAACCACTGAGCCACCCAGGCGCCCCCATATATGTAAATTTCTAAAGGACTATTCATTTGTTAGATGAAAAGGCACTTGTCTCTAAGAAGTTACAGTAGTACTTACATTTTTAGTAATCTAGTGTCTGTTCCTCACTCTTCAATAACAGTCTTTCCTAGTAGCAATGACTTGCCCTTTGCTTATACTGTTGAAGGTAACCAAAAGACTTGTTATCTCGCTGTCCTCTACCTCAGAGGAACTTAGCCAAGAAGTTCTCTCATCCAGAATTTTGGAAGTTGACATAGCCCAAACAGGACAAGCAAATACCCTCGAAATACTTATTATGGCCCAGCAGCAGTTTCAGAAGAGATCCAATATGCTTCAGGATAGTTACTGAGCTTTCTACTTTACATCATCTTCCCTGAGACCTGTCTCCCAGGTGCTGTCAATTCTTTTTTTTTTTTTTTTTTAAGATTTTATTTATTTATTTGACAGATAGAGAGAAAACACAAGCAGGCAGAGAGAGAGGGGGAAGCAGGCCTCCTGCTGAGCAGAGAACCCAATGTGGGGCTCAATCCCAGGACGCTGTGATCATGACCGGACCCAAAGGCAGAGACTTAACCCACTGAGCCACCTAGCACCCCACATCAATAGTTTTTTTTTTTTTTCTTTTTGAAGATTTTATTTCTTTTAGAGAGAGAGAGAAAGAGAGACAGAGCAAGTGGTAGGAAGGGTAGAGGGAGAGAAAGAATCTCAAGCAGATTCCCTGTTAAGTGTGGACCATGACAGGGGGCTCAATCCCACGACCCTGAGATCATGACCTGAGGTGAAACCAAGAGTTGGCCGCTTAACCCACTGAGCCACCCAGACAACCCTCCTCATAGTTTTAAAATCACAGTAGTCATAGATGGTACCCATTCTCCACTTGTCTAGTTTTCGTGAACTGGGATTTTTCTTAAACCCAGCTGGCTTGATTCTCCACTTCTGTTTTCCTCCCTAATGTGGAGAAAGTTATGCTCTTGATGTGTGACAAGTTCAGGTGCTGTCAATTCTTAAAGAGTCCTAAATATTCTCTTTAAATTCCCTTTTGCTAAGGGGAGGTAACCAAAGTAATCTTACATCAAGGTACATACAAATCCATGATTACTTCCTTCTAAGTGAAGCTCTTAATAGTATTATGTTTTAATTGCCCTATTTTGAAAAAAAAATGGACAGTAAAATCTGTTTTGACAGCAACAATATTGAATCTAATAATCTGCATATATTGAAGGCTCATTTAAATATCTCAATCTCATCAGAATCCTAAGAGACCAATAATAACTGTATTGTCTTTATAGAAATGGAGTAAGAGTGATAGAAAATTCACTATTGGGTTTAGGTTCCAGAAAGGGGACCCATCACCAAGGACAGAAGCTTTCAGAGGACCAAAAGCCTTCCCAGACAAGGGACACAAAAGCAGTGGGAGTGAAGAGACAAGGTAGAGAATACTCATTAAAGAATAAAAGAACCAATCTTCTGCAACCACAAGTCATGGGTAGTAGCTGGATAGGTACTTGAGGGTCAGAAGGATGAGCAAACTTAATGATGACCAAGGAGGTTAGGTCATTTTAGTGTAGACATATAGGTCTGGCCTCTTGGTAAAAAGATCACTGCAAAGAAATGATTCAGAAAACACAACAATAATAACCACAAAGTTACTGAACAAATAACTGTAGCTTTTAAAGAATTGGCAAATCAGAAATCCCAAATCTTGAAATCAAGAACTAATTTCTCCATTCCCAGAACCTTCAAGTACTACCTGGGTGTAACTGCATCCATATGTTATACATAATCAAAGAGGGGTTTCCTCTATTTTCACTCTTTTCCAGTTCTCCCTGGTCAAGGACAGCAATCTTCCATCTGGTTGCTTAAAATCATACTTTAACTTCCTCTTTTTCTATATCAGCAAACCCTGCTGAATTTGCCCTCTGAACCATATTCAGATCCTTCTACTTCTCCTTGCGCCTCATCTATTTCCACCACACATGACCTCTTTGGCTGAACTTCAGTCTCCACTGAACTGACCTGCTTCTGTTCACGCCTTATTGGACCCATTCTCACACAACAGCATGAGAAATCTTGTAAAATTTTGAGTCAGGTCATGTCAATCATCTGTTTAAAACCTTCCCATAACTTCCTAGTGTACCTAGAATAAAACACAACCTTCTCACCACCACATTCAAGAATCTCTTTTGGATCTGGCCTCCTCTCTATACTTTGCCAATTTCATTACCTACTACTCTCTCCTTTTCTACTCTCCTCCTGACACGCTGGTTGTGCTTTGGTTTCCAGAACATGCTAAGCTCACATTTCCTTTTTTAAGACTTTTCCTGCATGACTTTTATTTTTTTAATTATTATTATTATCTATGAATAGATAGCATACTTTTGGGATTTTTAGCTTAGCTTCAAAATCATATCTTCAGAGAAGTCTACCCTGAAACTTCTAGTAGAGTAGCTACACACTAGCATATTAACACAATAAAATCTCCCTGTAGCACAAATCCTCATGTGATATTTTTGTCTTTTTTTATTCTTCTTTATCTGTCAAGACATAAGCTTCATCAAAACATGGTTCATGGTTCATCCTGTCTACCACTGACTCCAGCACCTAGATTATCTCCTGACATATTGCTGGTGCTCTGTAAATATTTGTCAAGTCCATCAACAAATAAAGGAAGGGAAAGCAAAATGAAAACCCTAATATTTATTAGTAGCAATGTCCAGGTAGCTAAATAACTCTGGATGACAGCAGTGCAAGGCAATCTCTATCCTGGTATTCTTGCCAGAGATGATCTGAGATATACACGGGCTCTTAATAAATATACATTCTCAATTAATATTTAGATTTTTTGCCCAAAACTTTAGGACTGCTTCCTGATAATCAGAAAGACACTTCTTTTTCCAGATGCAAACCCTACGTAGCAGTAAGTGGAGTAGAATTGATCAGTTTAGCGAAGGAAAGTACTCTTCTTCCATTTTTCTCAACAAACGTAGGGATTGGGGGCAGGGTGAACACAAAGTAAAACGCCTTTCTGCAGGAAGCACGCTGCTTTCTGGGTGAGGGTACATGTGCTGCTGGCTGAGGGAGTTAAAACTGCGGCTCACAAGGTTTATCTTTGTCCTCACCCCACAGATGATTTAGCCGACGAGCTGCCGACAGTGTGAAGGAAAAGACAAGAATTTGCTTGCAGCCTGCAGACCCCCTGACCCTGACGACATGTTTCTATAGATTCCACACATGGGCTCAGACTCTGAGATTCAGCGGCTACCAAGGATGTATCCACAGAAATGTTCAGTCTCGTACTTTGTGTCAGCACCTCCTTTAGCTTTTTTCCCTTTTGCAATTAATTTTGGTAATATTCCCTTTTGTTACCTTAGATCCTTTTACTATTATGCTCATATAAACTTAGTAATTCTGGTTTTGGGTTTTGGTTTTGGTTTTTTGAGTCTTTTTCTGTGGGGCATGTTTTTTGTGTACTTATTTGATTGTTTACTTATTTGTTTTTTTTTTATTTAATTAATTTATTTTTTTCAGCGTAACAGTATTCATTGTTTTTGCACAACACCCAGTGCTCCATGCAATACGTGCCCTCCCTTTTACCCACCACCTGTTCCCCCAACCTCCCACCCCCGACCCTTCAAAACCCTCAGGTTGTTTTTCAGAGTCCTTATTTCGTTGTTTTATCTGTTTCACTGTATCTAACAATTCTTTGTTTAGTTTGTCTTTTCTTGGCAATATGTCTTCCTATTGCCGTTTCTTTCTTTTTTTTTTTTTAAAGATTTTATTTATTTATTTGATAGAGATGACAAGCAGGCAGAGAGGCAGGCAGAGAGAGAGGGGGTAAGCAGGCTCCCTGCTGAGCAGAGAGCCCGATATGGGGCTCGATCCCAGGACCCTGGGATCATGACCTGAGCCGAAGGCAGAGGCTTTAACCCACTGAGCCACCCAGGCGCCCCGTTTCTTTCTTTATTCTTAGATTCACACATAACTTATCTTCCTAAAAATTTTACCAGTTTAAATCTTACGATGTTTAGTTTTATTTTTAGTTGCTTTACAGTCTCTCATTCTTAACTATTTTCTCTTTTATTAAAACTGATATTCAAAAAAAAAACAAAAAAATTGATATTACTTTCCTTTACTTTTTTTTTTAACATTTTATGTTTAAAACGTATTGTCAAATTTCCTTACCTTGTGATTATGTATCTACATTAGGCTTCTTTTGATTACTTTCAAATGTATTTGAATTGCAACTACTTGGCTTTGGGTAAACTGAGTCATTTTTTCCCCTTTCATTTAACTTTTAATGGGCACTCCTAGCCCCATGAAACTAAATCTCCATTAACAAAACTGAGTATCTGATTCTGCAGCATTAAGCTGGATAATCATAAACCAGAATTTTGCCAACTCCATTGCCAATGTTAACCTTGATGATTTAGAATAAAGTAATGTATTCACATTCTAAAAATTTCTTTCTCCCTCAGAATTACCTGGGGATTGAGTCCAGTGAGATTGGATGTTAATAATGCTATCTCCTGGGCCTTATCCCATAATGGCTAGAATGTAGAATATTTGGCACATAGGCCTCCAGCTTTCCCTTAACAAGCTACCTGAGTGATTTTTAAGTGTACTTGACTTTGACAACCACTATCCTAAATGAGTCAACCCCTTTATATGAAAATATCAATGTGAAATCTATCACTTCTATCCTACCATTGGATACAGGACAGATCATTTAAACAAGAACAATAAAATATACTTGGAAAGTAACTCTCCAGATTGAACTGGGTTATTAATTAAACAATTAAACAGTTCTTTTAAGTTTCCAAACACTTTGCCTGAAAGACAGACGGGAAAGAGGAGGGTCTTTAGATATTCTCCAGGAGCCTGTCTTATACCAACTTATACCCAAAGTCACTAATACCCTAACCACTGTAGTTTTAGAAAGTATCAGGTTCTCTAGTAATCCCTCTGTAGATCTGCGCTTATGCATACAATTATCAATAGCACCATAGCTAAGGTAAACTTGTATCACAATGTAGTACTTGTTCACACATTGTCTCCTGATGTAGACTGTGGGCTGCTCTAGGGCAAGGTTTATATTTGTGTTCTTACAGTTTGCACTTGTCACAGCGACTAGCAGAAGAGGCTTACAAAAAAATTTTGAATGAATAAATATTTGTTTACATAACTAGAAATTTCTTTCTGCAGATCTTAATGTAAACCTCCAATATGATGAGTAGAGCATGCATTATTTCTTAAAATTTTTCTCCAAATCTAAAAACTGTGTAAAGAACTAATAGCAAGTTGATATCCTTCTTACCTTTACATAATTGTGAGGTGGGTAGAATAATTCAAAGGACGGCAGAATCAGAAATCGCAATATGAAAATTCCATTTAAAGACAACTCGGATGGAATCTCTTTGTGGATAATCTCTGTGACAGCTTAAATTATTGTTCAAAACCACATCCACACTCCTCGAAACATAGAAACTATTTCTCCATCCTAGTGATGCCGGCCTTGACTATGTAACTGCCATTTGCCAGTGCACTTTAGTGGATGTAACACATAAAAAAGCTTTAAACATGCATATGTGTTTTGTTTATGTTTGTGTTTCAGTACTTAACTTTACCTAAGGTAGCTGCTGCATCCTTATGCTTGGGTTCCAGAACAAGCCAATATGGAAGAAAACTGAACTGAACCTTAGCTGGGATGTGAGTACAGCTGATACAGAGCCCATCTAGATCAGCTGAACCATTGTCAACCTATAGACTTGTGCCACTGAGAATATATACTCTTTGCAAGAACTGATTTTTGGGGTCATTTGTTAGCAGCATGTTGTGGCAATAAGTTTTTTGCACAATTCCTCTAGGGCAAATTAAATAAATTAATCACCATATTTCTTTTTGTTTGTACTCAGAGTCATCATGATATAATGTGGAAAGATTAATCTCTTTTCTAATTTAAGTACAATTATTTTCAACCACTGATAATAATCCAGACTTCTCCAATAACCTTCACCTTTTTTAATCTGTCCAGTACCCTTTTGTTTACTAGAGGAATTATTCATTAGGTGACGGGAGTAAAAATGAGGTTGAAGGTCACCAACAAATACTATTTAGACTTTTCCTTTTCTTCTTATATTAATCCAGATTCCTACACTCAGCAAAATTTATTTCTTCAGCGTGAAGCTTTCCCACAAAAAACTTTCCTTTATTAAAATTACAATAGCACAAATTGTGTAAGACTGATGATAGACCTGCACCCCTGAAATAAATAATACATTATATGTTAATTTAAAAAAAGAGGAAAAATTACGATAGCACATTTGGAAAGTTCTTTATGTTTAGTAGTTAATCATACACCCTCTTCCCTTCCAGTGATACTGGATTAACTTTACTTCTCTAACTATATTGTCAACTTTGCAGCCATCATCTCATTTCATTACATCCTGCCTTAGTACCTAAAACAATCTGAAGTACAAAGCAGGCATTTCAGAAACAGAGTAACTATATACCACAGTTTTCCTGGCACATTCCCACTTACGTTTTATGTTCCAGGATACTATTAATTGTCCTATTCATTCTTAAAGGATCCCAGCTCAAACGATGAATTTTCTGGCCAACCTATTAATAAATAACTGCCGAATGACAAAACTGCCCCTTAAAGTCATGCATGTACTACCTGCCATCAAAATGAAATTAAATTTGTAGATCATAAATCAACAACTGTTAATGAAAATGACTTTTTATTTTTGGCCTAATAACTGAAGAAAAGTGATGGCTAGCATCAATTTGCCTTCTCCTTTTAAAAGACAGTGTCTGATCTATTTGTGTCTGTTTTTTTTTTCCTTATAACATGATATGCCAATGCTATAAATCTTTGTATAGCAGGAACTCATGACATATTTTGATTCTATTTATACTTTATTTATATTTCAAAGGTATCCGCCCAAGTTTGAATCTTCGGCAAAGTGTACAAAATAAAATGCTTTTGGTTAAGCACTTGTCAATGCCTTTGGAGCCCAACGAGTCAGTGAAAAGTACTGTAAGCAGTGATGTATTAAAATCAAAAGAAACCATATAATAAAACCAAAATTTCTGACTTTCTTTCCCTAGAATTTATTTTATTTACGCATCTCATTGACTCAAGGATATGGTTTCAATGTACTATGGTATTGAGCTAACATAGAGTTTGGAGTCATAAGACTTGCGTTAAAAAGCCACTTTTGCTATTTACTAAATAGGTGACCTTGAAAAGCTCTGGCAATGTCATTTTTTTCATTTGTAAAGTGGAGAAGGTCATGTCCTCTTTATTAAACTACTCTGAGCAGTTAATAAAAAATGCATAATATTAAACACAGTGCTTGACAGAAATGATTGTTCGAAAATGTATTATTGATATGAATCAACACTTTCTCAATTACCAAATCCCATCCCCCATTTCTAAGAATTATCAAAAGATTGTAGAGTTATTTCAAGAGTTTCTCTAGTGGTGCTTTCATTTCAGACTTCCCCTCTCCAATGGGCAGTTCTACTAATGATGTAACTTTATTTATTTTTCATTAAAAAAAAACTTTGCATTTATTTCCATTCTCATCAGGAAAAAACATTCCCTGGCTGAAGCTGTTTAATGGTCTTAGAAGTCTGTATGGATAAATGGGAACTGCAGCAAGGGAGGTGGCGAAGGTCCTCTGTTATGGCTAGCTCTTGACCAGAAAGCACATCATATCTTGCTTTTATGTGCTGCTCTTGCGATACTGTTGCTAGAGGGGAAGGATGTAACTGTAGATCAGGATAGTCTATGACAGACTGTCTGAGGGGAATTGAGTGCTGAGCTCATAGTTATATAACCTAATGCATTTAGTGAAACCTAGAAAAATCCCAGCAAGCCTGCTACATGCAGGGCAGGCAGAAACAGACATGCCACATCCTTCTAGACCAGGAACACAGCCACTTCACAGTGTTTGGACAGAGCAATTTGAAGCCATTTATCCATTTGCTCCCATAATTTGAAGTAAAAGCAAATGACCAAGACCTCAACAATTTTGAAACAAGATGAGCATGCCTTTGTTTCTTCACCCTTAGTCCAACAGGAAATGTGACACAGAAGCAACCATGCTGTCCCAAAGGTTAAGCAGCAGTTTGTTCTGTTTGGGAACTACGTGTTTATTTAAAACAACTGGAGGGGTGTTCCTACATATAATGAAAGAAATAGTAAGAAATCTATGAACTGAACCGGCCTGCGGATAAATTTTTATTTTTGACAAAATGATTTCGATGTGAAGTCACTGTAGTTTGAGCATATCTACCTAGAGTTTACAAAAAAAATCCAGCTAATTCAAAATGTAACTTATTCTTTCCCTACTTTGGGTGTTTCAGTCTGGAGCTGCAGCAATGGTGAGAGTAAAAGACATCTAACATTAATTTGAGTGTTCTTAAAATATGAGTTTTTAAAAAAATATTTTAAAAATCCAGCAATATGTTAGAATTTTAAAAATAGTTGTGAAGTCTTATGGAAAAAATAAATTTGGTGTAGAAGACACCTTTCATCACAAAATGAAGGAAAGAAATAAGTTTCAAACAAAGTCCAATGCTCTTGCAGGTCAAATGAAATATATGTTGGATAATTTTTTTTCCTCTTATACAAGGGAGAGGTTTATGATCAGATCTGAAATATCCTTAAGAAGCACAGCTTACTCTTATGACATTATTAAATACTTAAATTTCTCCATAAATCTTAAGGACATCAGTTGTCAGGATATCTGTGCTCAATGGGTTTTCAGTTTTTGTTCCCTTTAATAGCTTAGAAAAGAAGATATGAACTATGAGAATTGTTAAAGCAACAAAAAAGTCTCTCTGTGTTTTCTTTTGAGGGGAAAGGTAATTTGTTAAGAAACCTCCTTGACAGGATGATGGAACATACTTCTTTTGTTTTTTTCCCACCGCGTAGAGCCATGAGAATCAAAGGAAGCTAGGCTTACTGTAACACATTGACTGACAATTAGATTTTAAAACCCCAGGAAATAGGATCTCATAATGGTACCTAATGGGATTCTGAAATAAAGTCTACTGCTCTCAGGTATCATCAGGTAGTGAAATTAAAAGAAAAGCACAGAAACTCAATTATTGCTAGAATCAGCTCGTTAAGTCAGTGGCTGTCACAACTGGAAGATTCTTTAACTTCATGGCAATATTGCATATTTTCGGTGTCCTGTACCATTAGAGATTATCATGCCTCATAAAATTAATAAATGGGAATCAGATTTTGGCATCTTTTATGCATGAAACTCTTTTGAGGTTTGTTTTCTACATATCTTTCTCACAAAACAGAGTCATCTTATTAAGCCAGCCAGCCAGTGGAATATGATACAGGAGTAAACATCTTGAGTAGGAGGACTCAATCAGCATACTGCTAACTATTAGAATTTCATCTTTGTAAAGTATTCGTAGAAGAACCTATTTTTGTCTCTCATGCCAAGTAGCACTGAATGAGACAATACTCAAGATATTGGTGAAACAGCACAGAAAGCAATCTTTATAAATAAAACTTAGGCAGTCAAGAATAACAAGAACCTAAATGCAAATAATAAAATCTGTGGCTTATTTCATCATTGCACTTAATGCTATGACAGCAATATAGATTATTGCCTGACTTCTGTGATTTGATTAAAAAGTCGCCCATAGCATTTCATTCTCAAATTTTCCCATAGTCTATTAATAATAATGAGCCAAGAATTAATTAGAAGAATGAAAAAGGTATTATTTGGAATATTAATCAATCACTAGAGATACAAAATTTCAGTTAGGAGCTTTTTTTTAAAGTAAAAGTAACTTTATGAATCACAATGTCTTAATAATTTATACACATTATTATTATTATTATTTGGAATCTGGCAAAACCT
Source organism: Meles meles (assembly GCF_922984935.1). Lineage (NCBI taxonomy): Eukaryota > Metazoa > Chordata > Mammalia > Carnivora > Mustelidae > Meles > Meles meles. The sequence continues at coordinate 148,929,719 of NC_060066.1, read as the reverse complement.
AATGCCAAAAGAAAAGATGGTTCTTCTTCCAAAAAAAGAAAAAACAAAAACAAAAAACAAATACAAGCATAAAAGGATGTGTGCCTTGAGATCCCCAAAGTAGGGTTTCGGCTCTACTATCTGTTTAGGCTTGGATTTTCATCAGAAGTTGAATTCTCCCTAGCTGCAGAAGGAGCTACTTTGGGCAAACTCTCTCAAAAGATGTCCTTATTCTCTTTCACAGAAGCAAGTGGATGAAAAAAAGAGATGATAATGAAAAACTCAGTGGATTTAGGGGAACCAAGTTGCACCCATGACACATGCCCTAACTTTAAAATATAGATCATTTGAGCCTATTTAATTTCCAAGTTATTATTAATTTCTTATTCAAGAGACCAAAAAATTAATGAGCTTTTGCTGAATTCTGGGAAGCAGAGGATTCAAAAAGATATGTTGCTCTAGACATGAGAATAGAAAACTAAAAGAATTAATTGAGTCCATTTGGTTTGATTATAAAAATCCAGGGATGCTTTTGAGAGAAAAAAGATCAGCAATATACACTATACAATTAAGAATATCTATGTGGGAGACTTTTGTTATTTTCAAAATATTAGGTGGTTATAATAGCACATAGAATGAAAGCAGGAAAAACTGTAAACCTGTTACATATCAAAAACAGCCAAGTTCTTCTTCCTAGCAGAATAAAGGCATAAGGAAGCAAACACCACAATACAAAGGGATTAATATTGAACTTAAACTGGCATTTGGTTTCTAATATCATATACTGATAACAAGAAGCAGAAATATTTGATGAGTATAAATCAACTGAAAAGAAGCATGGGATGAGGAGAAAGGGAGGAGGGTAATAAAAGTCATGAAAAAGCTGTAACCTGAGTACCATCTTTTACTTTCCACCTGGATGATGACAATAGCAAAGGCAATAGCATTACCAATAAGCGTGTGGTTTTGGTCTCAGAGTGGAGTTTGAGCCCTGCCTTTGTTCATTATACTCCACGTGGTCATTCTAAACCTCACTTTCTTCATTTGCAAAATGAAGTTAAAATTCTGATTTCATGCTGTTGTTTTTATGTTGTAATTTTTTTTATTAACATATAATGTATTATTTGCCCCTGGGAGTACAGGTCTGTGAATCGTCAGGCTTACACACTTCACAGCACTCACCATAGCACACACCCTCCCCAATGTCCATAACCCAGCCACCTTCTCCATACCCCCATCTCCCTGGCAACCCTCAGCTTGTTTTGTGAGATTAAGAGTCTCTAAGTGTTTGCCTCCCACCAATCCCATCTTGTTTCATTTTTTCCTTCCTTAAACCCCAAACCCCCACTTTGTCTCTCAAATTCCTAATATCAAGGAGATCATATAATAATTGTCTTCCTCTGATTGACTTATTTTGCTCAGCATAATACCACCTAGTTCCATCCATGTTATCACAAATGGCAAGCTTTCATTTCTTTTGATGGCTGCATAGTATTCCATTGTATATATATACACCACATCTTCTTTATCCATTCATCTGTTGATGGACATCTAGGTTCTTTCCATAGTTTGGCTATTGTGGACATTGCTGATATAAACATTCAGGTGCACGTGCCCCTTCAGATCCCTACATTTGTATCTTTAGGGTAAATACCCAATAGTGTGATTTCTGGGTTGTAGGGTAACTCTATTTTCAACTTTTTGAGGAACCTCCAGGCTGTTTTCCAGATTGTCATGCCGCTGTTTTGAAGATAAAATTAGAAGGTTCATTTAAAGTAGTTAGCATAGTACCTAGCCCATAGTATGTATTAAATAGAAACTATTTTGATATTAATATGTCATGCACACACATAAAATTGAAGACAATATGGCTACTGCTGGAGTCTGTGGGGTCTGTGTGATCTTCCCTAAGATATTCTACATGGAAATTATCTAAATTCTGAAATCACCAAGTTCCACTCACAAAGCTACCAAATCCTGGGCCCCAGAGTAGGGCTCTTTCCTTCCCAAGGTGCATGCTCAGGGGAATCTAGGGGGCTGCATATGCATAGTGGACAGCATTTTTTAAATTCATGTAGAAGCTCCATATTGTCTCAACTCCGACAACATTATCCTTCTCACCTGTAGAAGTACAGTAATGCTTCTTAGCCTTAAACACACCTCCGCATCATAGGTCATAGGAGTCACCCCATTTGTGATTTATGAATTACCATTAGTGTTTGTAAACTGCTTTTATTTCCTAGTATAACAGAGTTGAGACTTTAGTTTCCCCTGAAATCACCTATTTGTGTTGTTATCAATCCAGCATTTTTCTGATCACCTTGCTCTGCATTTAGTTTTTCATGCCTCTATCTATTCTTCACTCTTCATGGTTAAAATAAAATCTGGGTATTCATGGAACAGGGACAAAGTGATCAAGATGTAATCATAAGGCTTTAAGAAGTTTGGGCTTTTGATACAACAAATCCAGTGATGGTTTACTGTTTGTGTGAAGAAAGTTAAAAGGTCTGATATCTACCCTACTTGCAGGTTCAAGAGTTAACCTGTCATAGTTTCATAGATGCTAGTCAAAGACACAGATTCCTAGGTCAGAGACCAAAAGACCTTTCATTATTCACAGCAATAGCAGTAGCAAGATTGACAGCATTTTGGGGCTGGTTATCTGAGCTTCAGTTCTCACAGGGAGATAAAAGAAGGGATAAATGGTACTTATACATATAGTAGGTTTCATTATAGGAGAAGAACACCAAGTGTAGGGAACCCAAATGTTTCGTACTGGACAGAAAGAATGCCTTCTCTTCGTTTGCTCCAGAAGAAGGTACTATCTCTAGCATCTAAAAGGGCAAATAGTTCCTCTCCTTGCAAGGTGTGCAGGAACAAGAGATACTTATGGATAATAATTTTTCAATGATACAGAAACCAGAAGACTTCTCCAAGAGAAATACCACTTTTATCCATTAGATGTAGAGATTATTTCTATTATTTTTAGTAAAATGTGATTTTAATAAGGGATTGGCAATCTTTCTGAAAATAAATCCAAAGTGTCATGTGTCTTTCAAGGAATGGTATGCAAAGCAATTGTGCTCAAGACAAGAAGTGAAGAATCTGAATTTTTAAGCAAACTTCACTCTTCCTCCCTTCATCTTCTGTTCCCTTTATATGGACAATAAAAAAATACTTTGCATGTAAATTTTGGTACAGATATCATGGGTTGATTACTCTTGGCTATTCTTCTTTTAAAAAATCACCTTTAAAAGATGCCAGTCTTAATATAGCTAGAGTGGCTTCATTTAAGAACTAATAGTAAGAAGATTAGGTTTTGAAATGAAGAGAAAAAAAAGTAATTTTTCAGTTAACCTCTACAGAGAAAAGATGATAAGCAAAAATAAATAAATGAGATCATTATAACTAAAGAAGGTAATTAAAATTAAATGGTTTTTACAAATACATAGGTGAAAGACAAATAAGAAAGGAAGAAGAAATATATTCTCTAATAATAAGTAGAGGAATAGAATTAATGATGTTGTAGCACAAATGAGTTATTGGATTTCTTCCTTTTATCAGACTTCAACAGAAAAATAAATGAAGAAAAGAAATATAAACAGTTAAGAGATAATGAAGAATGTAAAGAAATGCCATCACTCTTTTCTTTACCAGGGAAGTATGGGTAAACTTGAAAATCATTTATTATAAGCAGACCTGGCAATACTTGAATCCATGAGCACTCAGCACTGATAACCATGCTTAACTACTGTCTTTTAAATAATCATGAAGAAGTTAATAGGCATCAAATGACCAGGAAGGATAAGTTTATGCAGTAGAAACATTAAAAACGGAGGTGAACAATTAAAATGACAAGTGTAACATTCCTTTAGTTAGAACTGACCAAAAAGAAAGAAATCTTTAATGACAGAGAAGCAACCTGGAGAAAGTGACCACTCAACAGGGAGTCTGAAATAGCCCCAAATAAAAACTAGTATTTTTTTAATGAAAATAATAAATCTATACTGGCACAGGTCAAATATACCTTAAGCTTTTGATAGAGTTTAAATTATAAAATGCTTAAGCATGATCTCACAATCATGACTTAAAAGGAGGAAAGAAGGTGATTAAAATGTTAATAATCTACCCCTAAATAAACCTATGGAAAAATAGAGTTAGTCTCCTTAAGTAATCCAACATATACAGGTGAAGATAAAAGTGTATGCCCAAAAGATTGAGAGAAAGGGCACATAATCAAAGACAAATTTTAAAAATCACATTAAGTAGTACTGATGGCATGAAGAAAGCCAACCCCACAAGGAACAAAGCAACATAGAAAGAAGGCAACTACAACCGTATTCATTTATCTCAACCAACTTGGTTAAGAGTCTCTAGTCTGGAGCTGGTTTGGGCTGCGGGGGGAGGGCCAACAGTTAAATATCCAGTAATTTGAAAGACAGATGCAAAAATGTTGTGAGTTTGAGATTAGTTATGGTGGGAGCATTTCTAATATGGAAATCAGCAAATGATACAAATCAGGTTGATTTTATTTCCCAGCAATTTTTCTCTTTCTCACTAGCCACCAGTGCAACTATTACAGAGAAAATTTATTATACTGTGGGCAGATACTGTAATATTAACAAATAACAAAGTTAAGGCTAAACTTATCAAATTCTTCTATTCCTCCTTTCTCTACACAAAAAAAATAGGATTTTAAATTGAAAAGGATAAACTTACTTTGTTAAACAGGAATCATAGTCTAAAATAATAAAGTTTGATCTATCTGGGTTTTTAAAATTGTTTTTCTTCATTATAAAAACCACAAATACTCATTGTCATGAAACAGTTAAAAAAAAACAAACTTTTACATTTAAAAGAACATCAATAATCCTATGGCCAAGGAATAAACATTGCTATTTTAATGAATTACATTCAAGTCTTTAAAAAAACAGATGTGTAGTTATATATATTCTGCTTGGCAACTTGTTTTTTGTATACATAACATTTTAGTTACTTGGTATTTTATTGTGATCATCCCTTTATTGTAAGCATAGTAACTATTCCTTAATTGTTGGTTCTTTAGACTGTTTTGTTTTCTTGTTTGTTTGTTTGTTTGTTTTTTAATTTTTTTATTTGTTTATTTACAGCATAACAGTGTTCATTGTTTTGGCATCACACCCAGTGCTCCATGCAGTACGTGCCCTCCCTATTACTCACCACCTGGTTTCTCAACCTCCCACCCCGCCCCCCGCCCCTTCAAAACCCTCTGGTTGTTTTTCAGAGTCCATAGTCTCTCATGGCTCATCTCCCCTTCCAGTTTCCCTCAACTCCCTCTCCTCTCCATCTCCCCATGTCCTCATGTTATTTGTTATGCTCCACAAATAAGTGAGACCATATGATACTTGGCTCTCTCTGCTTGACTTATTTCGCTCAGCATAATTTCTTCCAGTCCCGTCCATGTTGCTACAAAAGTTGGGTATTCATCCTTTCTGATGGAGGCATAATACTCCATTGTGTATATGTACCACATCTTCCTTATCCATTCATCTGTTGAAGGGCATCTTGATTCTTTCCACAGTTTGGTGACCGTAGCCATTGCTGCAATAAACATTGGGGTACAAATGGCCCTTCTTTTCACTACATCTGTATCTTTGGGGTAAATACCCAGCAGTGCAATTGCAGGGTCATAGGGAAGCTCTATTCTTAATTTCTTCAGGAATCTCCACACTGTTTTCCAAAGTGGCTGCACTAACTTGCATTCCCACCAACAGTGTAAGAGGGTTCCCCTTTCTCCACATCCTCTCCAACACACGTTTCCTGTCTCGCTAATTTTGGCCATTCTAACTGGTGTCAGGTGGTATCTCAATGTTGTTTTAATTTGAGTCTCCCTGATGGCTAGTGATGATGAACATTTTTTCATGTGTCTGATAGCCATTTGTATGTCTTCATTGGAGAAGTGTCTGTTCATATCTTCTGCCCATTTTTTATATGATTCCTGTTTTGTGTGTGTTGAGTTTGAGAAGTTCTTTATAGATCCTGGATATCAACCTTTTGTCTGTACTGTCATTTGCAAATATCTACTCCCATTCCGTGGGTTGCCTTTTTGTTTTATTGACTGTTTCCTTTGCTGTGCAGAAGCTTTTGATCTTGATGAAGCCCCAAAAGTTCATTTTCGCTTTTGTTTCCTTGGCCTTTGGAGACATATCTTGAAAGAAGTTGCTGTGGCTGATAACAAAGAGGTTACTGCCTATGTTCTCCTCTAGGATTTTGATAGATTCCTGTCTCACGTTGAGGTCTTTTATCCATTTTGAGTTTATCTTTGTGTACAGTGTAAGAGAATGGTCGAGTTTCATTCTTCTACATATCGCTGTCCAGTTTTCCCAGCACCATTTATTGAAGAGACTGTCTTTTTTCCATTGTATATTTTTTCCTGTTTTGTCGAAGATTATTTGACCATAGAGTTGAGGGTCCATATCTGGGCTCTCCACTCTGTTCCACTGGTCTATGTGTCTGTTTTTATGCCAGTACCATGCTGTCTTGGTGATCAGGAACACGACAAGGATGCCCACTCTCACCACTCTTGTTCAACATAGTATTAGAAGTCCTAGCAACGGCAATCAGACAACAAAGTGAAATAAAAGGTATCCAAATGGCAAGGAAGAAGTCAAACTCTCTCTCTTCGCAGATGACATGATTCTTTATATGGAAAACCCCAAAGACTCCACTCCCAAACTACTAGAACTCATACAGCAATTCAGTAACGTGGCAGGATACAAAGTCAATGTACAGAAATCAGTGGCTTTCTTATACACTAACAATGAAAATACAGAAAGGGAAATTAGAGAATCAATTCCATTTACTATAGCACCAAGAACCATAAGATACCTGGGCATAAACCTAACCAAAGAGGTAAAGGACCTGTACTCGAGGAACTACAGAACACTCATGAAAGAAATTGAAGAAGACACAAAAAGATGGAAGACTGTTCCATGCTCTTGGATTGGAAGAATAAACATTGTTAAAATATCTATACTGCCTAGAGCAATCTATACTCTTTTAATGCCATTCCGATAAAAATTCCACTGGTATTTTTCAAAGAGCTGGAGCAAATAATCCTAAAATTTGTATGGAATCAGAAGAGACCCCGAATTGCTAAGGAAATGTTGAAAAACAAAAACAAAACTGGCGGCATCACTTTACCTGATTTCAAGCTTTACTACAAAGCTGTGATCACCAAGACAGCGTGGTACTGGCATAAAAACAGACACATAGACCAGTGTTTGTTTTTTATATTATGTTAGTCACCATACAGTATGTCATAGATTATGATGTTTGGATGTAATTATAAATAAAACTCCAGTGAACATCTCTGAAGGTCAATCATTGCATCCCTATTTCCATAAGATAGTCAGAAGTTCAATTCCTGACACGAAGTGAATGAACATTGTTCTTAAGGCCCTGTATTTCAACATGCTTCATCAGTGTCCATGAATGATCATCTCCCTACACCTGCCTGGCATGGATTATTGTCATCCTTAGGAAATAGGGTCAGAGTCAGCATCTGAAAGTTTTCCTCAGTCTGAGGCCAGGAGTGGTCTACCACTGAAGGCTGTCCTTCCCCAGGAATAAAACATCATGTACCCAGGTCGCAAACTGTCTAACTAAAGTCCATTAGAAGATAAGCTTGAAATTTCCCCCAGATGCTCCTAATGATCCAGAATTTATTTTTCTTCAATAGCATGATATTTGCAGGCCAGATGGTCTCCAGATGGGACAGGCTCTCCAGTCTTAGTACTGGGGTCCCTCTCTAGCTTAGCATGTACTGAACAAATGCTGGGCAGTGTTTTAAAAGGGAAGAAACAAAGAAAGCCGGGGTTGGTATGTACCTTTTCTACATAACTTAAGGGGTCATGTTTACTGGTCAGCACAGACATTTCCCAAGCTCTCCCTTTACATTCTCATTCAAAGTTTGCAATTTGACCAGGACCCAGGACTTGGCTGAACTCGCACAGCAGACAAAACTGGTACATTGTTTTAATTTGCAAATCTTACTACTAAAAGTAAGGTTAAGTATATTAAATAAATTAAATTAATAGCCATTTGTATTTCCTCCTCTGGGAGCTGCCCATTGATATATTTTCCTGTTTTTCTTCCTGGGAAGAAGGAACAACTAAGTAAAATTCTCACTTGAAATCTAGTTAGTCCCAAGGTCCTGTGGATTTTGCCTTTTCCTTATTCTCAGACCTGTCTCTTCATGCCAGTCCCATGTTACTTCCCATCTCTCTGAGCAGTTGCTATCACTGCTTGCAAGCTTGCTACCTATGGCTGCCAGAGTAATTGTTCTGAGATAATTTAAAACTGATCATGTTTTCCCTTTATTTTAAACACACTGTTGGCTCCCTCTGACTTTCCTACTCTGCTCTGGCATTAGTCTCTAGCCTCAATGATAACCATGCTTAACTACCCCCCACCACACCCAGAGCCACCCATGCATTTTATGCTACAAAATTCTCAAGCCCTATTTAGTGCTGTAAAAGAGGCCAGTTTTTCTTTCCCCTCTATGAGTCTTTCTTTCTTTTTAAAATACCACCTTTAAATACCACTCTTTAAAAAGAACCACTGGGCTCCTGGATGGCTAGTTCAGTTAAGTGTCCTACTCTTGACTTCAGCTCAGGTCATAACCTCAGGGTCCTGGAATGGAGCCCTGTATTGAGCTCCCCACCTGGCAGGGGGTTTGCTTTAGGATTCTTTTTCTCTCTGCTCCTCCCCCAGCTTGCTCTTGTGCTCTCTCTCTCTCTTTAATAAATAAATAAATCTTTTTTTTAAATAAATTACCTAAAAAAATAAAGTACACAGAACCAAGCACAGTACTACAGTGAAAACAATCTGAAGAAACATATCTACCATTTCATTATTGATCCCTCTTAACTCACAATGACTTACATTGATCTCATTATAAGCTAAACCCTTACATATTTTTAGTGAAGCTGCTATGATAGGTTTTTCATCTGTATTTGTATAATTGGCTTTAGGATCCCTTTGTAGGATTTTTTATTCCTTCTTGGTAAATTTCACCTAATAAAATACAGGCTTTAAAAAAAAAAGAAGACTTGATAACATGTCCAGTAATTCATTTTTTTTAATATTTTATTTATTTGACAGAGAGAAATCACAACTAGGCAGAGAGGCAGGCAGAGAGAGAGGAGGAAGCAGGCTCCCCGCTGAGCAGAGAGCCCGATGTGGGGCTCGATCCCAGGACCCTAAGATCATGACCTGAGCTGAAGGCGGAGGCTTTAACCCACTGAGCCACCCAGGGGCCCCCAGTAATTCTTTTTTTTTTAAGATTTTATTTATTTATTTGACAGACAGAGATCACAAGTAGGCAGACAGGCAGGCAGAGAGGCAGGCATAGAGAGGGGGAAGCAGGCCCCCTGCCGAGCAGAGACCCCCTGATGTGGAGCTTGATCCCAGGACCCCAAGATCATGACCTGAGCCAAAGGCAGAGACTTAACCCACTGAGCCACCCAGGCGCCCCCACATCCGGTAATTTAAATCTAATAACTAATAATCTACTTAGGCCTACAGGGTTCTATATTACTCATGGAAAATAGAAATAGTAACATAATCCCCCAGAACAATGTTTGTCCAAGGACCACGTATTATTTGACCACAACAAGATGAATACAGAAATAGCGAGCAATTTTCACATTTTTATATTTTATATTTTTATTTAAAATGTAAAATTTAATATAAATATATTAATATTTATATATAAAATATAAAAATTAAAATTATATTTTTAAATTTTTATAAAAATTTAACATGTATATTATCTCTGATCCAAAGCAGGATATAATAACAAAAAGTTGGGACTTGCAAGAAAAAATAATAGAGCCTGCTATGATTTATTTTTAGATCCTGGTTATAACATCTGTTTGATATCTGTGTCAATTACAAACTTGGTGAATATGCCCTCTGAATATTCATCAACTATATTAATGAAAAATGGTGACGCAGACAAGTCAAATAATACCCATGGTAAATCACTAGAAATCACTTTCTACACTGATGTTAATTCATTATTATTTTCTTATAGATATTATATCTAGCTAGTTACTAGATCTGATTATAGCCCTCTCTCCCCAAGTTTTTGAATTGTATATTATGAAAAACAGTCAAATACTGGACTGAAACTACATTTCCACATATGCTAGATCTTCCAGATTTCCTGATACTGTCACCCAGTTATCTCTTGCATAGTACAGTTATACTGAGTTCGATAGGAGACCTTTGATATTATTTTTCTGGGTATCCACATGCTATACTTTGAATAATTGAGTCTTCATTGTTTGTAAACTCCCATCTCTTTAAATTCTTGTTATGTTATGATAGATCCATCCACTTCAAGACTCACTATAAATCTGTTTTAGCTGCGTGTGTGCATGCATGTTTCTTGCTCATCCACTTTATAACCTCCATCGGAATAGGGATTGTGCCTTTGTTGACTCTTAAGTAAAGATTTCTAGACAAAACTAAAAAGTTGTAGACTCAGAATAGATAGTAAATACACATTTTCTATTTGGATGTGTTTATCATAATAAAACATTTATCTTTCCCATTGGACTACAGGAAGATGGAATTATTTATCACCTCATGCTATATTTCTAGGCATTGTCAGCCACAATCTCAGTGAGGAGCCTGTACCATTAACAGTCCTGGAAAATGCTCTTGTGGCTACATCCACTTTTTTAAGAAATGAAGAAACACTTATTTTTAGTCTTGGGTGAGAAAGAAAAAGGAGAAGAAAAGGCAAACAAATGAATCATTTCAATATTGTTGGAGAGGAAGATGTGATATAAAAGAACACTGAAAACTATATTGAGTTTTCAAATAAAATACATGCCCCACACTGGTTGAACGAGGGAGAAGGACCAAATAGATTGCTATTTTCCAAAATGTTTATAGGTTAAGCCATCACCTCGGCTTCATGACAACAAACTATTTATTTGATAATTTAGTAGTCCATTTTGAGCAAGTTAGTAAAGCTCATTATGGAATTTTGAAAGTATTAACGTCTTTAGGCCCAAGTATAGGAACTATTTTGTACCTCACAGACATTAGACAAATTCAACATTTAGATATCAGGTTTGTGTCTCATCAAATGCCTACAGTTGATGTTTTTAACAAACCAGGCAGCATCTGAACCATAATAGCAGTTCCTGGGATATAATGTATATTGCAGAATTATACTATAACATATTAATTAGGGGAGCTTATATTTGCTAAAGAAAATGAAATGTTTATAGTTCTTTATTACCTTAAAATATTGTGTTTAGGGGCGCCTGGGTGGCTCAGTGGGTTAAGCCGCTGCCTTCGGCTCAGGTCATGATCTCAGGGTCCTGGGATCGAGTCCCGCATCGGCCTCTCTGCTCAGCAGGGAGCCTGCTTCCCTCTCTCTCTCTCTCTGCCTGCCTCTCTATCTACTTGTGATCTCTCTCTGTCAAATAAATAAAATCTAAAAAAAAAAAAAAAATATTGTGTTTATCAAAATTTGACCCTAGGTAGTCTGTTAAACTGGGGAACTGACTAGCCCTGAGTTTGTTATGAAATTAATAATACCTAGAATTATTACTATAATGCAGAAGAAGAATTGGTTTAATTTCCAAAGAGAAATTAAATATTATTATGCTATGAATACACTCCAAGCTAGCATTAATGAAGCATAACATGATTCAAGAATGTTTTATATAGATGGTTGTTTAAAATTTTTTAAATGGTTTAATAAAGGACAGGACTTAAAAAAAATAAATCTACCTGAAAATATTTACAGGCTGTCTCATAAATATTAAAAAAGAATTATTGCCACTCTTTGCTCATATGTTTTATATGTCTGCATTCTAGTACTTTTTACATCACAGTATTTGAAATTATTTTTAGTTATTTTTCCAAAAAAAAGTCCTGCCCATTATCCTCATTTCAGTTCCCTCCCATTATCCACTCCTTGTCCCTATTTGCTTCATTGATGACAGAGGAAACTTTGTGAATTGCAAATTTGATCATGTAACTCTTCCTTGAAAGGTTCCACAACTCCTGAACTACACGATCAAATCCAATTATTTAACATTCACAACTATCTTAGGTGGCCCTAGCATTTTTCTTTCCTGAGCTAGAGCTATTTCTCCCTGATGCCATCTGTTCAACAGAAACACAATGCACTACCCTGAAGCTCTTTAGTGTGCTTGGAACTTGTCTATCCACACGCTTTTGTACATGTTACCTCTGCCCTGAATGCCATTTCTCATCCCCACCTTACAGCAAAGTCCAAGTCCTTCTTCAAACTACAAGTCTCAACCTCAAAAGTGAAGCCTCCTTTGACTTCTCTCACTTGAAAGTGGAATTAAATAGCTTATTTCTCATCACTCTGAGCTACCACAAAACTCACTCTGAGCTACCACAAAACTCACTCACACACTTTCTCATTCCCTCTGGTTGTATATGCAATCATTTAATAATAAGAGCAATATAGAAATGGTAAGTCTTATAGGGTCTTCAATTATTCATTTAAAAGCAATTAATTTCCTTCACTCTACATTAATTGTGTATAGATTTTACTAGTTGACCACTGACAGGAAATTATTTTCCTAAATTTAGATTTAGGTGAAAGCAGAGCCTGCCTATTCCCACTGAGGTACCACCTAAGATTTTTTGCTGGGCTAGAAAATCATTGTGGGTACAGGTTACATCCTCTTCCCCTTGAATACCACAGAGTTACAGACTCAGTATGTACTCATTTTGCTTATTAGCCTTCTAGGGTTCCTTAATGGTCTTATGAGTTCTCTAGAGTTAGATCAGAGATCTTATTAGTCTTCTAGAGTTCACTTAGGCCTCCAATGTGGATCTATTACCTCCTATAATTTTTCTGAATCCCTGGCATCCTTTCAACCTATTCATTTTTGTTCAGATTGGCCAGAGTTCATTTTTATTGTCAACTACCCAGACTTTAAATTGTTGAGCAAGCTTAAGAAAATGGTGAGGCTTATGTTAGAATCCACACTGACTTGCTCTAGAAATTGTTAAAATCTGAGACAGTTGACCAATCTCTTTACCATAAATATAGTAGTATCAGGGAGAGTCTAGCCAAGTGTAGAGGTAGAGCCCTCTCACCCGCCTTAAATTCTCAAAGGAGAAAACAACTATATTGATATTTCAAATACTTGCAAATAATGCTTTCACTTTGGCATTACCTTCAAATATGTGAATATATTTGAAATCTATAGATAGATAGATAGATAGATAGATAGATAGATAGATATCTCCATCCATCCCATTTTGCTGGAGTGTTGTGGTTTCAGCCATTCCCTCATAACCAGTTTCTGTCTTTCTCTCTCCTTTAAACTCTCAAAGTCTAGATGATATTTTTGTACTGGCTAAACATTGCTGAATTACCAATATTGCTTAGTCTCTCTCATTCAATCTCTGGTGCCTATTAGCAGAATTTATTTCTCTGTGTAGTCTTTGCACTTTTCAGAAGGGGGCAGTAGGGAACAGTATAACTAGAAGACATAGCACTTTCTGGAAGAAATTTGGAATATGAATCCAAATATATCAGATAACACACAGTGAGTGACTTCTGTACATCAGTTCTTCCTGGGCAGTAAGGATTGAAAATGTAAGAAGACAGTCCTATTCAAATGGTGATCTCTTACATGGGGAAAAAAAAAAAAATCCATGTGAACCAAAGTGACTGTTCATTCAAGAAAGACTCTGATAAAATTATAGACAAGGTGCTACCACAGCTGATACAGGGTCAATTAATTCATGAGTTAGGAAAAAAAAAATTGAGAATATAACAGTTGAGCTGAGCTGCAGGTGTTTAGTTAGGGAGGTAAAGAATGGCTTTGCAGAGAGACCAGAAGAGACATGAGAGCTCACGCTTTCGTGGCTGCAGCAAAGGCTGACACACGGAGGCAGGTGGTGTTGGCAGCGAGAACATACATTGTGGGGATAAAACCAGACTGCAGTCTGACCATGAAGACACTCTGGGTAGGGAGAAGGAATTTCCCTTATAATTTTGGGGGGGATCATTGACAATTTTAATGAAGTATTATTTTAATTCAGGTAACAGGAGAAGCCAGTTTGGGCTGAGAAATTATGAGTTTAATTTTAAGTCTGGTGGTTTGGAAGTGCCAGTGACATTTTCTGTGGGAGATTATAAATGAGTAGCATGGATATATGAATCTGGAGCTCAGGGGTAGGATTGGATCTCCAGGTATTGGCTAGAAAATTATTTACCTGTAAGTAGTTTTTGAAGGCACTGGTTTAGACGAAGTCAGCCAAGGAGATTGTTTATAACAAGCAATACAAAGGAAAATAAAGATATCAATCTTTAAAGGAATTTTTTCAAAGATTTATGCCATTTTACTGAGAAAATCTATATCTGGAAATTTATTTAAAGGAAATAATCCTAAATCCAGAAAGAGTTCAATGCCCAAAAATGTTCATCACACTCTCAGAGACAGTTATTGGGTTAGGTACACAGTCCTTTTCTGTGAACTATTCGACCAAGTTTAAAAAAAACGGAAAGAGTACCTCTCACTAGTTGCTATGTTTGCATATTGCTGATTAGAGTTAGCAGACAACCAAAACAAATCAAGTTGATCAGATTTTTTTTTTCCTTCTTGCAATTTGATCTGAAGAGCATAGAGGTTGAGAGCTGGGAGATATTATGTCAATAGCGGAGTGGAGGAGATAACATAAAAACCTTTTCCTATGAAGAGTCTCAGAACTCTCCCAGTCTCAAACCTAACTGAAAACTTTTTCTAAAATTTTTTATTTTTTTTATTTTTTTATAAACATATAATGTATTTTTATCCCCAGGGGTACAGGCCTGTGAATCACCAGGTTTACACACTTCACAGCACTCACAATAGCACATACCCTCCCCAATGTCCATAACCCCACCCCCCTTTGCCACCTCCCCTCCCCCCAGCAACCCTCAGTTTGTTTTGTGAGATTAAAAGTCATTTATGGTTTGTCTCCCTCCCAATCCCATCTTGTTTCATTTATTCTACTCCTACCCCCTTAACCCCCATGTTGCATCTCTGCATCCTCATATCAGGGAGATCATATAATAGTTGTCTTTCTCTGATTGACTTATTTCACTAAGCATGATACCCTCTAGTTCCATCCATGTCGTCACAAATGGCAAGATTTCATTTCTTTTGATGGCTGCATAGTATTCCATTGTGTATATATACCACCTCTTCTTTATCCATTCATCTGTTGATGGACATCTAGGTTCTTTCCATAGTTTGGCTATTGTAGACATTGCTGCTATAAACATTCGGGTGCACGTGCCCTTTCGGATCACTGCGTTTGTATCTTTAGGATAAATACCCAGTAGTGCAATTGCTGGGTCATAGGGTAGTTCTATTTTCAACATTTTGAGGAACCTCCATGCTGTTTTCCAGAGTGGTTGACCAGCTTGCATTCCCACCAACAGTGTAGGAGGGTTCCCCTTTCTCCACATCCTCGCCAGCATCTGTCATTTCCTGACTTGTTAATTTTAGCCATTCTGACTGGTGTGAGGTGATATCTCATTGTGGTTTTGATTTGTATTTCCCTGATGCCGAGTGATGTGGAGCACTTTTTCATGTGTCTGTTGGCCATCTGGATGTCTTCTTTGCAGAAATATCTGTTCATGTCCTCTGCCCATTTCTTGATTGGATTATTTGTTCCTTGGGTGTTGAATTTGCTAAGTTCCTTATAGATTTTGGATACTAGCTCTTTATCTGGTATGTCGTTTGCAAATATCTTCTCCCATTCTGTCAGGTGTCTTTTGGTTTTGTTAACTGTTTCCTTTGCTGTGCAAAAGCTTTTGATCTTGATGAAATCCCAATAGTTCATTTTTTCCCTTGCTTCCCTTGCCTTTGGCAATGTTCCTAAGAAGATGTTGCTGCGGCTGAGGTTGAAGAGGTTGCTGCCTGTGTTCTCCTCAAGGATTTTGATGGATTCCTTTCTCACATTGAGGTCCTTCATCCATTTGGAGTCTATTTTCATGTGTGGTGTAAGGAAATGGCCCAATTTCATTTTTCTGCATGTGGCTGTCCAATTTTCCCAGCACCATTTACTGAAGAGGCTGTCTTTTTTCCATTGGACATTCTTTCCTGCTTTGTGAAAAACTAGTTGACCATAGAGTTGAGGGTCTATTTCTGGGCTCTCTATTCTGTTCCATTGATCTATGTGGCTGTTTTTGTGCCAGTACCATGCTGTCTTGATGATGACAGCTTTGTAATAGAGCTTGAGGACTGGGATTGTGTTGCCACCAGCTTTGGCTTTCTTTTTCAAGATTCCTTTGGCTATTTGAGGTCTTGTCTGGTTCCATATAAATTTTAGGATTATTTGTTCCATTTCTTTGAAAAAAATGGATGGGATTTTGATAGGGATTGCATTAAATGTGTAAATTGCTTTAGGTAGCATAGACATTTTCACAATATTTATTCTTCCAATCCAGGAGCATTGAACATTTTTCCATTTCTTTGTGTCTTCCTCAATTTCTTTCATGAGTACTTTATAGTTTTCTGCATATAGATTCTTAGCCTCTTTGGTTAGGTTTATTCCTAGGTATCTTATAGTTTTCTGTGCTATGGGATTGACTCCTTAATTTCTCTTTCTTCTGTCTTGTTGTTGGTGTAGATAAATGCAACTGATTTCTGTGCATTGATTTTATATCCTGACACTGTACTGAATTCCTGGACAAGTTCTAGTAGTTTTGGAGTGGAGTCTTTTGGGTTTTCCACATATAGTATCATATCATCTGTGAATAGTGATAGTTTGACTTCTTCTTTGCTGATTTGAATGCCTTTAATTTCCTTTTGTTGTCTGATTGCCGAGGCTAGCACTTCTAGTAATATGTTGAATAGCAGTGGTGATAATGGACATCCCTGCCGTGTTCCTGGCTTTCAGTTTTTCTCCATTGAGAATGATATTTGCAATGGGTTTTCCATAGATGGCTTTGATAATATTGAGGTATGTGCCCTCTATCCCTACACTTTGAAGAGTTTTGATCAGGAAGGGATGCTGTACTTTGTCAAATGCTTTTTCAGCATCTATTGAGTATCATATTGTTCTTGTTCTTTCTTTTATTAATGTGTTCTATCACATTGATTTGTGGATGTTGAAACAACCTTGCAGCCCTGGAATAAATACCACTTGGTTGTGGTGAATAAACCTTTTAATGTACTTTGAATCCTATTGGCTAGTATTTTGGTGAGAATTTTTGTATCTGTGTTCATCAAGGATATTGGTCTGTAGTTCTCTTTTTTGGTGGGATCCTTGTCTAGTTTTGGGATCAAGGTGATGCTGGACTCCTAAAATGAGTTTGGAAGTTTTCCTTCCATTTCTATTTTTTGGAACAGTTTCAGGAGAATAGGAATTAGTTCTTCTTTAAATGTTTGGTAGAATTCCCCTGGGAAGCAGTCTGGCCCTGGGCTTTTGTTTGTTTGGAGATTTTTGATGACTGTTTCAATCTCCTTACTGGTTATGGGCCTGTTCAGGTTTTCTATTTCTTCCTGGTTCAGTTGTGATAGTTTATATGTCTCTAGGAATGCATCCATTTCTTCCAGATTGTCAAATTTGTTGGCATCGAGTTGTTCATAGTATGTTCTTATAATTGTCTGTATTTCTTTGGTGTTAGTTGTGTCCTCTCCTCTTTCATTCATGATTTTATTTATTTGGGTCCTTTCTCTTTTCTTTTTGATGAGTCTGGCCAGGGGTTTATCAATCTTATTGATTCTTTCAAGGAACCAACTCCTAGTTTCATTGATTTTTTCTATTGTTTTTTTTGGTTTCTATTTCATTGATTTCTGCTCTGATCTTTATGATTTCTCTTCTCCTGCTGGGTTTAAGGTTTCTTTCTTGTTCTTTCTCCAGCTCCTTTAGGTGTAGGGTTAGGTTGTGTTCTTGAGACCTTTCTTGTTTCTTGAGAAAGGCTTGTACTGCTATATATTTTCCTCTCAGGACTGCCTTTGCTGCAACCCACAGATTTTGAACCGTTGTTTTAATTATCATTTGTTTCCATGAATTTTTTCAATTCTTTTTAATTTCCTGGTCGACCCATTCATTCTTTAGAAGGATGCTGCTTAGTCTCCATGTATTTGGGTTCTTCCCAAATTTCCTCTTGTGATTGAGTTCAAGCTTCAGAGAATTGTGGTCTGAAAATATGCAGGGAATGATCCCAAACTTTTGATACACGTTGAGACCTGATTTAGGACCCAGGATGTGATCTATTCTGGAGAAGGTTCCATGTGCACTAGAGAAGAATGTGTATTCTGTTGCTTTGGGATGAAATGTTCTGAATATATCTGTGATGTCCATCTGGTCCACTGTGTCATTTAAGGCCTTTATTTCCTTGTTGACCTTTTGCTGGATGATCTGTCCATTTCAGTGAGGGGAGTATTAAAGTCCCCTATTATTATTGTATTATTGTTGATGTGTTTCTTTGATTTTGTTATTAATTGGTTTATATAGTTGGCTGCTCCCACGTTAGGGGCATAGATATTTAAAATGGTTAGATCTTCTTGTTGGACAGACCCTTTGAGTATGATATAGTGTCCTTCCTCATCTCTTATTATAGTGTTTGGCTTAAAATATAATTGATCTGATATAAGGATTGCCACCCCAGCTTTCTTCTGATGCCCATTAGCATGGTAAATGGTTTTCCACCCCCTCACTTTAAATCTGGAGGTGTCTTCACGTCTAAATGAGTTTCTTGTAGGCAACATATAGATGGGTTTTGTTTTTTTATCCATTCTGATACCCTGTGTCTTTTTTTTTTTAAAGATTTAATTTATTTATTTCACAGACAAAGATCACAAGTAGGCAGAGAGGCAGGCAGAGAGAGGAAGGGAAGCAGGCTCCCTGCTGAGCAGAGAGCCCAATGTGGGGCTCGATCCCAGGACCCTGGGATCATGACCTGAGCTGAAGGCAGAGGCTTTAACCCACTGAGCCACCCAGGCGCCCCCCTGTGTCTTTTGATTGGGGCATTTAGCCCATTAACATTCAGGGTAACTATTGAGAGATATGAATTTAGTGACATTATATTGCCTGTAAGGTGACTGTTGCTGTATATTGTCTCTGTACCTTTCTGATCTACTACTTTTAGGTTCTCTCTTTGCTTAGAGGACCCCTTTCAATATTTCCTGTAGAGCTGGTTTGGTGTTTGCAAATTCTTTCAGTTTTTGTTTGTCCTGGAAGTTTTTATCTCTCCGTCTATTTTCAATGATAGCCTAGCTGGATAGAGTATTCTTGGCTGCATGTTTTTCTCATTTAGTGCTCTGAATATATCATGCCAGCTCTTTCTGGCCTACCAGGTCTCTGTGAGTAAGTCTGTTGCCAATCTAATATTTTTACCATTGTATGTTACAGACTTCTTTTCCCAGGCTGCTTTCAGGATTTTCTCTTTGTCACTAAGACTTGTAAATTTTACTATTAGGTGACGGGGTGTGGGCCTATTCTTGTTGATTTTGAGGGGGGTTCTCTGCACCTCCTGGATTTTGATGCTTGTTCCCTTTGCCATATTAGGGAAATTCTTTCCAATAATTCCCTCCAATATACCTTCTGTGCCCCTCTCTCTTTCTTCTTCTTCTGGAATCCCAATTATTCTAATGTTGTTTCATCTTATAGTGTCACTTATCTCTCGAATTCTCCCCTCATGGTCCAGTAGCTGTTTGTCCCTCTTTTGCTCAGCTTCTTTATTCTCTGTCATTTGGTCTTCTAGATCACTAATTCTTTCTTCTGCCTCATTTATCCTAGCAGTGAGAGACTCCATTTTTGATTGCATCTCATTAATAGCTTTTTTCATTTCAACTTGATTAGATTTTAGTTCTTTAATTTCTCCAGAAAGGGCTTTTATATCTCCAGAGAGGTTTCTCTAATATCTTCCATGCCTTTTTTGAGCCCAGCTAGAACCTTGAGAATCGTCATTCTGAACTCTAGGTCTGACATATTACCAATGTCTGTATTGATTAGGTCCCTAGCTTTCGGTACTGCCTCTTGTTCTTTTTTTTTTGTGATGATTTTTTTCCGCCTTGTCATTTTGTCCAGATGAGAGTATATGAAAGAGCAAGTAAAATACTAAAAGGGTGGCAAAGACCCCAGGAAAATGCGCTTTAACCAAATCAGAAGAGATCCCAAATCATGGGGGGTGAAAGGGGATAAAAGAGGTTCAGAAAGAAAAAGAAAAAATTAAAAAAAGAAAACAAATAAAGAAAAAAATATAAAAAAGAAAAATATATAGATATATTAGATAAACTAGTTAGAAACATTAAAAAAGAAAAGGTAAAAGTTAAAAAACAATTTAGCAGAAGAAGAAAAAAATTGAAAAAAAATTAAATTAACTCAAGACTAAAGAATCATGGAGAGAAAGCCATGAGCTCCGTGCTTTGCTTTCTCTTCCTCTGGAATTCCGCTGCCATCCTTGGTATTGAACCTGCTCTCCTTGGTAGGTGAACTTGGTCCTGGCTGGATTTCTTGTTGATCTTCTGGGGGAGGGGCCTGTTGTAGTGATTCTCAAGTGTCTTTGCCTGAAGCAGAATTGCCCCACCCTTACCAGGGGCTGGGCTAAGTAATCCGCTTGGGTTCACTTTCGGGGGCTTTTGTTCCCTGAACGCTTCCCGTAGAGTTTTGGAGGTCCAGAATTAAAATGGCGGCCTCCTAGTCTCCGGTCTGGAGGAGCCGAGAGCCTGGGGCCCCACTCCTCAGTGCGCCCCCAGACAACAGTGCCCAGTCACTCCCGTATCCCCGGCCTCCAGCCGCACTCTGAGCTCACCCAGCCTGCGACGGGTTCAAGGTAACCCCGAGCTGAGAGCTCACTCCTCGGCTCTGTCTGTGTAGCCAGCTTCCCCGTTCTAATACCTGCAACCTCTGCGATCTTGGACGCCCCCGATCGTTCTGTGACTGTGCAGGGCCTGGGGCCACGCTGACCCTGCGTGGGCTTCACCCCAGTTTAGCCTCTGGAGCAAAGTCCCTCAGTGGAACAGACTTTTAAAATTCCTGACTTTGTGCTCTGTTGCTCCGCCACTGCGTGGAGCCGGCCCCTCCCACCGCGGTCTATCTTCCTGTCACTTTGGATTCACTTCTCCGCCAGTCCTACCTTTCAGAAAGTGGTTGATTTTCTGTTTCTAGAATTGCTGTTCTTCTTCTCTTCAATCTCCTCTTGGATTTGTAGGTATTTGCAATGTTTAGATAAGCTATCTAGCTGATCTCCTGCTACCTGATGTAGTCTTAGCCTGCTACTTCTCTGCCATCTTGACTCCTCATCTAAGAACAACTTTTTTCCTAACTGAAAACTTTTTTATCAATCAACTTTGCTTCAACAGTAAGGGGCATGTACTTTTTTTTTTTTTTTTTAATTTTGCAGACACTACGTCAACTTGATTTCTATTAGGTATAACCAAAGCAACTTCATTACAAATATATTGCTAAGGAGTGCCTGGGTGGCTCAGTGGGTTAAAGCCTCTGCTTTTGGCTCAGGTCATGATCCCAGGGTCCTGGGATAGAGTCCCACATCTGGCTCTCCACTCAGCAGGGAGCCTGCTTCCTTCCCTCTCTCTTTGCCTGCCTCTCTGCCTACTTGTGATCTCTGTCAAATCAATAAATAAAATCTTTAAAAAAATTTTTAATTATGGCCAAAAATTCAAAGAAAAAAAAAAACTTAATGAACTTAACAATAGAATACTTACACATGGTATATATTTGCTAATCAGAATATTTTAAAGTTATTAAACATTATATCTCTGAAGAACATATAACCTTCAGAAAAATTTTTAATTGCTAGGCATAAGAAAACTAGAAGACTAAAAAATCTAGAAGACTAAAAGATCAGTATTTTATGGCCTATTTAGAGGAAAGAAAATCAAGTATTAATAGGAATTATTTGGGAGAAGATTAAAAAAAGTTAAGGTAAAAAACTCTAAGTGGTGATAAGACTTTTAAAACTTCCATTTATATTTAAGTATCTACTATTTTCTGATTTCTTTTTTTTAAAGGCGCCCCTATTTTCTGATTTCTTAATATGAAAATAATACATGTTTTTTATAACAGTAAAATAGGAATATTCAAATAAAAATGAAAGCTTCAAATTTATTCAACCAAGAGTGAATTTACTGCAAACATATCATACTTAAGACCCTTGATTCCTGGGGCAATTCAGTCAGCTCAGGCTCAGGTCAAGATCTCCAGAGTCCTGGGCTGGAGTCCAGGTTAGGCTCCTTCCTCTCTATCTGGCCCCCCTCACCTCCCGCTCATGCACACCTAAGCTCTTTCTTAAGCTCTCAAATAAATAAAATCTTTTAAAAATAAAAAGAACTTTGATTCCTTTCACAAAAAGAAAGCTTATGGTAAAAAGAAGCCATTAAAAATATTTTTTTCTGTAACTAAATATTCTGGAGAACAACATTATAGTGTACTTTTTTTCCAGTGATATATACCCTAATGTTATATTGTCCTCAGCCCTGAAAACATACAGGAAATGGAGGCATGGAGACCCTCACCATTATTCCCCATATTCTTTCACTCTCTTTTCTGAGCTTTGAAGAATACCTTCCTGAGCAGCCACCTGCCAGAGGAGTGGTAAGGTCCATTTTCATAGGATGGCTTCGTGGTCAACTTTTGTTTCTTTCCATGAGGGCAAACAACAGATCATTATGGGATTGGGTAAAAATTCTTCAATGTATATTTAAAAATAGCGTAATGTATATTTAAAAATAACACAATGCAAATATATACATATATTGCTCATGGACGAATGTTTGTCCTTCCTCTAGGCATAGCCATGTAACTTAGAAATTAGGTGGGGGTCTCCCTGCCGTTTACATCAAAAAGGTGCTGTACGTTATACAAAGCCTATACTCCAGAACTCCAGGAATTCCCTTGGTTATTCTTAAAGATTTCTTTCCAATTCTATTCAATTTTTTTTCCCTCAAATATGCCTCCTTCCACTAGTTCTCTAGTTCTCCCCTTATGTCACCCGGAACACAATACAAAGCCATTGTGTATGGAGTCAACTTTGTTAGAAGTCTAAGATGGGATAGTGTGGAAGGTGTCATATTACCACAGAACTAATTCTACTTACATTGAAATACTCAACATTCATTCTTTAGACCTGCTAAGTCTCCATACAATCCTTTGTTTCTCTTGTCTTTTAGGTATTTCTGATGCCTAAATAAATACCTGATTATTTTAAACTCAGAACACTTTATCTCTTTTGATGTCTTTTTTCTGCTAACTCAAGACATGAAAATCTTACCCAATCTCCATGACATTACAGAAATAATTTCTAAAACACAGTTGTCTCCCTGAGAGTAAATTGGATGACAAATGTAAAAGAACCCCTTTTAACCGATTAACCCATCCCTTTATGCATCCGGGTATAGATCATTCACTTTTTAAGACTCAGTTTAAATTATAGTGGTATTATGTTGCATCTTACAAGTGTTAGATCCTTTAACTATTGATTGTAGTTTTTTGTTATTTTTTAAAATATTTTATTTATTTATTTGACAGAGAGAGATCACAAGTAGGCAGAGAGGCAGGCAGAGAGGAGAGAGGAGGAAGCAGGCTCCCTGCCGAGCAGTGAGCCCAATGTGGAACGCCATCCCAGGACCCTGAAATCATGACCTGAGCTGAAGGCAGAGGCTTAACCCACTGAGCCACCCAGGCACCCCTGATTGTACTTTATTTTAAAGTTTATTACTTTAAATAAATAAAGTTTAAAACTTTATTTTAAAGTTCCTAAGCCAACATTTGGATCACCTCAGTCTTAATGCTCGAAAGCTCAATCTCCTGACCAGCTGTTGTTTTCTCTTACATCGTGTGTCTCATTTTCTCAAAGCTGGACATTTTGTAGGAGACTAGGAGGGACTGAGGTAAGTAGCATTTATGCCTGGATATGGGCAACCCTCTTGTCAGGTGTGTGTATGTGTGCTGTAGAGAGTAAGGCAAGGTAAACAATCAAACAGTCTATTTATTCAGTGTATTGATGTGCTGTCGCTTGCTCCTTTGTGCTCGGTGTAGGAATTAATATGCTAGAGTGTTTTCTCAGGGTTTCTGCTCTGCCATTTCAGAAGGACCTGAGTGGGGTCCCTCTCTATGCTGTCCCATTTCTACAGTAGAGCACTACTGCTTGATTCTCTGTGTGAGGCTTGGGATGTGTGGGATGTTCTTGGCGATCTCGGTCTGGTCACAGTCTTAGGCAGGTTCTGGGAACCTGCGGTGCAAGTGTGGGACCATCTCAGCACTCTTGTTTCTCTCTCAAACTTAGCAGCCAAACTTTTCCTTGGATCTGTGGAGGGTCTTAGGTGATAGATAATTTCTTGACCCTCCCTTAGTAGCAACAGACAACTGCTTTATATCAGTTTAAGCTCATGTACCCAAGTGGGTGTCCTGCCCTTTCTTAGGAGTTGATGGCATTGGCTTCCACTCATCCTGGCAGGGCAGAATACTTTTATCCAGGGCCAACAGCAAAAGGGTTTCTTGCTTTTTCACAGTAGACTATTATCTCTGTTACTTGGTGTTATGGACTGAATGTTTGTGCTTTCCCTGCCTCAAATTCATATATTGAAGCCCTAACCCCCAATGTGATCGTATTAGGAAGAGAAACATTTGGGAGATAACTAGATTTAGATGAGGTCATGAAAGTGGAAGCTCTATGATGGTTTCAGTGCCCTTATAAAGAAGAAGAAGAGATACCTGAGCTGCTTCTCTGCACCACGTGAAGAAAGAGCAAAGAACACAGTCACTGGAAAATCAGGAAAGGCTTCACCTGAACTCTGACCTTGCTAACACCTTGACCCCAGACTTCACAGCCTATACAATCTCGAGAAATAAATGTCTGGTGTTAAGCCACTTAGTCAATAGTATTTTGTTACAACAGGTCCAAGTCTAGCTGGTTAAGCTTGAATGGTTGTGGTGGGGACAGGAGTTAGCTTCCTCTCTCTGGGAGGCAAACAGCTTTGTCTCAGTCCAGGGGAGGGTCTGGAGAAGTGAGAAAGGTTTCCTGCCTGTCCCCCCACGAGGGGGCACTTTCTCAACTCCCCCTGTTTTTTCCTGTCTTCATGATTAGTGGAAGGATGCCCAGGAAAGAAAAAGAGCTTTGGGGTAAGAGCAGACTTTTCTCTGCGGTTCCTAGAGATTCCAAGTTTTCAAAACTAACCTTCACTTGGATTTTAAAACTGTATGTTAACATTATAATATTTTCTTCTTTCCCAGTTTTACTGTGGTTGCCTCTTCCTCTCATGTTCTGCCAAACTAAGGGTCCGTGATTTCTGTCTCCTAAGAGGGTCTTGGAATTCAGTTTGCCTGACTGCCTTGTGAACTCAGCAATCTGAGTAAGATAAATAAAAGCTACAACTTTATAGATTATCTAGCTTTTGTGTCATTAGGGTGAGAACAGCCTATTAATAAGGTTTTCTATATCCTAAATGGAAGCAAAAGTCCATAACCTATATAGATTATCGCCACTCATTATTTTTTGACTCTCAAACATATAATGAAAAGTTTTATAGGTTGTATAACTAGATTTACTACATTATTTTTAATGACTGCATAGTAGTTCATAAATCACACAAGGAAGCTAAGATCTATATACTGGCATATTTACCTAGTTAAAAAAAAATGAGTTAGAGGAATTGTATTTAGTAACGTTTAAAAATGTGACATTAAAGGTAACTTTAAACCATTAGAAAAGGTGAAGAGTAAGGCTAGTTCTTTTAAAAGCTCAGTTATTAAAAGAAAATAATTGCAATTGAAATCGCAGAATCAAAAGTATCTTTAAGTAAAAGATCTTTATGATAGTTAAGTTAGGTTGAAGCAACAAATAGGCCATGGGAAACACTCTGTTTCTGTCACTCGTGACAGTATGGTAAACAGGATACTACAAATAAAACATATTTGGAAAAAATACTAAATTTAATGATTATGTTTACTATGCTAGTCTCTTTGCTAAGACATGGGGACATAACTGTTTTTTAATCATTGATTTTCCGCACCTAGAGTTTTTGCAGAATGATGTCCATACACGCTGAGGACTGAGCTGAATGCTTTATGGAGGCATAGAATTTGGGTTTTGTTGTAGAGGAGGCATTTGTCACATAGAGAAAGAGAAATTACAGGCATAAGGAACAGTCTTTAAAAAAAACAGTAAGTGTGAAACAATTTTCTGAATTAAAGAAAACCCCTGACAGCAATAATATCTCCATATTTGTCATCTTTCTGTATGCATTTTTGCCATTAATATAAAATCTGGAAACCCACCACTCCCAATAAAGGCAGATGGATAACCAGGCTAAAAATCCCCAAATCCTAGCTTTCTTAACAGCTTTAAGCAGAACTATATAAAATAACCAGGGCACATGAAAGCAGCCATAGCTTACATACTTCTATTTCTGCCTTGCTTACATACCTGTACCTTTTATCACTAAGAAAAATAGCAAGTGACTTGCATCACAGTAAAGTAGCTGATAATTGCTAAGCTCTGCTCAAGTAACAAACCAAGTGAAAATCTCAATAATCACAAAAATGTTGGTGAGGATGACATTGCTCACTCTCTGAGCTCTTATCCAAGTGGTGACTAAGGAATCTAGGCTGCATTACTATCTTGGAATCTTCCACTTCCAGTGTAGGAGACAGAAGAGCATGCATTTAAAAAAGACACTCCCACACTTGACGACCTTGACTGAGAATGGTACATCACTCCTGTCTGCCTGCTGTTGAGGAGAATGAAAGACACAGCCCCAACCTGATGCATCTGGGAAATGTAGTTTCATCCTGAGCCCAGGAAAATAAAATACTTTGGCTAAAACACCATTTTCTCCTCTATCACCACCAAGTCTAAAGGAGTCTTTGTAGCTTTGTAAATAAAACATACAAAACAATAAAAAAAAAATAAGTATATATCTCAGGATCATCTCTAATCTCATCCAGAGAGAAATCATTATTAACATTTCAATGTTTGTCTTCCGTATTTTTTCTATGTATACATTTGCCCAACAAAGATCACATGGTATGAAAAGTTTGGGGTAGCTTTTTATTACTCAGCATTATAACATGCATTTCTCATTATAGAATACGTAATTGAATGTTATGTATATAATTTAATGGCCTCACAGCATCCCAGCCTATGTTTATATCATAACTTAGCTAATTGTTCTTATCCTTCAGTATTTGTCTCAAATGTTTATTGATCACAAAGTGGATCTCTCTATAAAAATCTTTATATGAATTTCAGATTATGTCCTTGGGATAAATTCAGAAAGGGGAAATTACTCTGTCAAAGTATAAGGATATTTTTAAAGCAGTGTAAAATTATTTAAATATTGCCTTCCAAAATTTTTCAATTTATAATCTTACTCACAGTGTAGGAAAGAGTGCATCTTCCAAACCTATAGCTGCTTCTGCTTCACCAACTTGATGCTGAAAGCTGAAAACATCCCAGCCCATACCACGGAATGGAAGAAAAAAACTTACGAGTGGCTTTGTTTGTATAATAAACATGAATTTGATTTTCTTAATATATACATTCTCCTGTGATCTGATTGCTCTTCAGCAGACCACCTGGTGATTAGGTTTGTGAACCATCACTCCCTATAATGTAATCCAACTATTACCAAAAAAAATAAATAAATAAAAATCTAAGCCTTACAATTAAGACTAAATTTATGCCTCACTATTGCATTCTCTCTCTCTCTCTCTCTCACACACACACACACACACACACACGAAATTTGGTCCCAATTTTAGTTTATGTGTGGCTGAAGCGAGCACAGCACACACACACATTATTGGGAAGGTAGGGGGTGTGGGAAGAGAGGGAGAGTAAGAATCCTGACTTCTCTATCAAGGATCTAGCATCACAGACTTCTCTGGTTTGCACCACTTGGTTACGGTAAACATATTTGCTTTGCAAAGCTTCCTCTATAAATATTGCTAGATATGTCAGTAACTACTATTTCACTCAATATAGACAGCTTAAAGATCTGCCTATGTTTTCAAGTAATCATAATGTTTGTGTGCTTTCCTGATGGGGGAAGTTCTTCTGCCCTTGATGATGATTGCAAGTTCGTCAACAATTAATAATGTATGTGCATCTGTTTTAGTGAGCACACACAGTAAGAGTGGGTTTAGGCACATACTAAATGAATTCAGCTGTGGTACCGACGCCTATCCTGAGTTTCAAGGAAAACATCCAGAAAGATGGCATTTATCAGACAACTGTTAACTACACTGAAGACACAAGTTTTGTTCTGAGAAATACACACCCATGCAAATTACTTCACTGACTTTGATTTTTTTTTCCCCTTTTGAAAAACCCAAATTCCATGCCCTGAAGTTATCATCACTGGGCTCTCGGAATGCCACTGACAATTAGCATATGAAATACAACAAATTGGCTCCAGAACCTGCATAGAAAGATCTATTCCCTTCCTCCATTTTTCTGGAGAGTCCAGGCACTGAAAGGCAGCCGCTTTCACAGCCTAGTATCTGTAGCGTGCACTTGACAACAAGCCCAGGCTTCCAAACTGGCAGTAGCACATGGTTATGTTGCTATGTGTTTAAAGGGCAAAGTGGAGGAAAATCCCAGTGTGACGCAGCCAGGGCATGCTCACAAATGGCTCAAGTTGGCCAAAGGGAAAGGCTGTAAATCATGATCCGAAGGAGATTGATGATGTTTGTGGAATATTCTCTCAGGGTGCCAAAGAGGTGTTTGTTCCTGAGGCTTAAGAATTATTTTTGTGGAAGGCTTTTATCATTAAGGTTGATGATGTGCCTGCAACCAACCAAAGGTGGGGTGGGGGTTTCAGAGAGAGAAGAGAGGGGAAGAGTGGGGAGGAGACGGAAAGAAAGAAATGCTTGCAACAGCACAAGGATTTGTATTCTTTTGCATGACACAAACTTTGATCATCCATCTTCACCGACAGTTATGATTTGTTCAAGTTTTCTTCAGGGTGTTTGTTACAAACCTGGAATTTATTGTTTTGTGATTTGCATCTTTATTTCCAAGGGATATGGAATCTGTGGTATTTAGGTACTCTACAAGCGTTAGACCTACCTTGCATACAGTAGGAGAACTTTTTAAAGCACAGATCCTTGGTGTACAATAAATTAGTTCTTTTGGAAGAGGCTGGCTTTTCTTTTTATGAGGCGTTAAGTAAGGATGGCCTCACCAATGTAAAAACATTGACTAAATTGGCATACAGCAAACACAGTCCTATAATTGAGTGTTTCATTTAGCAAAGTGTATCGCACATGCACATGAACTAGTTTGTGGGATTTTAAAAAAGGGATTTGGGGAGAACACATGAAATCACTAACTAAATTTATGAGTCTAAAAGCTCTTGTAAAAAAAAAATGTTAAAAGGAAAAGAGACGGCAAAACTTAAAATTACAGTGAAATCCACCAGAATTTTGTTATGGTTTGTTTTCCTATTTGTTGGAAGAATTCTTGTTAAGAAGTAATTTGTAGTATAAAATAAAACTTTAAAAATAGTGACCTCTACTCTAAATCCACTTTCAATTTTTCCCCCCAATCCCACATTATAAAACAATGAAACATGCCATGAAATTCTATTTCATAGAATAAGGGTTCCTTAACTGTTAAGCATATACATGCTTCTCCAAGAGTAAGCAATATACTAAATACTCATTTTGAGTGTTTTAACTTAAAACAGCCAAAAATTTTAATCAAAGGTGGGTGAGGCCCCAAAATTCTTCACTTATGTGTCAATTTGAGTTAGAATTGGATAATAATTTACCAAAATAACATACACTGTTGGGGACTTGTCTACAGAAGAGTTGATTATTTTTTAAACTTTTGTTCCATACCATGCAATAGAAAGTCATCTCTGTCTGCCTTTACTGGAACATTTTGTGTTCAAGTGTGTGTGTGTGTGTGTGTGTGTGTGTGTGTGTGTTTGTGTTTCCAGACTAACAAAATGTGGTGAAATAAAAGGAACCTGACAATTTTATTCACTTGTCTTTCTGGGTCCCTCAAATAATAAATGTTGACTTTATGTGAATTGCCATATATGAAAAATAAATCCACAGATTTTCGACTTAACCAAAAGAGATAAAGACAAATGTCATAATGGAAAAGGCTAGACTCTGAAATCAAGAAACTCTATTTCTGCTCTGCGTATCTTAGTATGGAATTTAACATCTGTCCACAGGTCTCATTTTCCTTACAAAAAATAAAGGGGGGATTTGACTACACTATCATTTAGAGCTAAAAGTCTGTAAGTCCATAAAGTTACCTACACTCTTTTCACCTATTTATCTGTCTATGTGTATGTGTGTCTGTGTGTATAATGTAAGAGCCACTATTGTTCATAATGACCTAAATCCGATAGGATTTAAAAACACAATGCTGAAAGATTTTACTTTAGTGTAATAGCTACTATCTTAGGCATCAACACCTGACTAACATTTAAATGAACTGACATAAGTTTTTTTTTAATAAGTGAATATTCATAAATAATAAATAAACTTTTAAATCCAAACCCCCTAATGGAGAACCAAAAAATGAGTGGTGTAAATTTATGCAAACTACAATAATATTTAAAGGGCACTTGAGGAAATTGGATGTTTCTTCATGATTAAATTACAAGAATGTTTCTGCACTGCAATTCTTATTTCTGTTTACTTTCATTACAAATGCTATTTTTAATTGTGATAATATATTCTTAGGAAATGATACATATATTACAGATATGTCTGACAAAATTCATTTGTTCCAAAATATTTAGTTAAGCTACATTTGATATTTTTAACTATTTGACCTATGAAAAACAAGTATCAGTTTCTACTAAAACTATTAAAAATCAGTTAGTATTAATTTGGATATAAAATTATACTGACAGGTTTTCCCAAGAATTATTTCTTAAGAATGAGTCATGGTGGCTTAGTGCTTAGTAAAAAAAAAAAAAAGAAGAAGAAGAAGAAGAAGAAGAAATGAAAGAAAGAGAGAGAAAGAAAGAAATAGAAAAAGAATGAAAAAGGAAAAGAAAAAGGAAAAAAGTGGTATTGAAATCATCAGAAGCAAATTTCAATACATGTGCTTATGTGCACCAAGCCTGAGAAAGGAACAAGTAGCCCATGACATTTGGGAGCTAGGTGTTGGGTTGCTAGGTGCTAACCTCAGTATTCAGTGGAAGGTCATAGGGTTCTTCTGTTGATCATAAATAATCTCACATGTCGCCAACACCAGACAAGGTCACTATGTGATCATGATGAAGTGAGACAAAGACAAGGCCACTTTGTAGTCATGGCTGAGCACAAACAATAACAAGCTTGCTGTGCAAACCACACACACAGCAATGACCAAACATCCAGCACTCCTGACTAACATAAGTGATTCTTGCTGTTTTCCAATCACAATTTCAGTTCCCCTTGTTTCCTCCCATTTTCTAGGTGAGACTAAGGTATTCAGTCATAGAATTGACTCTGCTTCCAAAAGGCACCCAACACCAAGTACCACTTTCTTAAACACCCTTTTAAAATTACCTAATGCAAGCCCACGACCTGTGAGTTCCTTCTAATACCCTCTATGGAGCATGGTCTCCATGTCCCTCAAAGCGATACACAATAGAGCCAACTCTCACCACAGGAGCGCTCCTGATGGTCTACAGGCATGAGACCTTGGCAAGAAAGATAGGCATACTCTAAGGTACATATCTTATGAGTGAAAAATAGAGTGACCTAAGTATGTATGAATAAGGAGTTCAGGAACAAATACATAACTGGGTAAGATTCTGTGCTCTACAAAATTTCCCATGAAAAATAATCCATATAATTTTCTTTTCCTAAATACAAAATCAGGGCCCAAATAAATGATACCTGGATTTGCATACCATTATCTCTTCATTCAGATGCAAATTCTATTAACATTTATTCATCACCTTTTATCTGCCAAGCAGTGTGCTAGGTACTTTCATGGAAATGTTCTATTCAACCCTCATAGCAGCCTGTAAGGTAGATATTTTTATCTTGTTTAATCCCCACAACAGCCTAGTGAAGTCTGTTTGTAGCCTCCTTTTAGGTAAGGTGATATTAAGTGATTTCCCACCAGTAAATGTCTGAGGCAACAACCAGAGCATGCATTCCCAACCACGATAGTAATAACTGCAATTTTTTTTAATTCATGTCAACGTATTTGTTGTTCCTATTTTTTGCATAAAATAGAGGTGAAAATTTGGGTTGTCCCAGATCTTAAATTCTAGTGAGGCACAACAAACCATAAACAAAAGTAAGTAAAGTACACGGATGACAATTAGTCCCAAAGGAAAAAAAAAAAGAAGAAGAAGTAATTAGGTAAGGGTGATGGGGATGTGTCCAGGGAGGGTTTCAGTATGAAATATGTCTTTTAGGGAAGCTTTCCTGAAGAAAGATCCCAAGGAAGGGAGGGAACAGGTCATGAAGATACAGAAGAGCACAGAGTCCCACAGAGGAAGCTGCACATAGAAAGAACTAGAGACTGGAGTCTGACTGGTGTGTTGAAAGAAGAGCAAGGAGATCAGCCTGTGTGGAGAAACAGCAGGAAGGGAAAAGCTGTGATCAGAGGGATAAGAAAGTGATGGGAACAGAATGAAAATGGGTCCTAACACCATGGAAACAGAAAGGTGTCATGATCTGATACATAACAGGTTCTCTCTGACCGCCATTTTCAGAACTGTAGGAAGAAAGCAAGATTCAAATCAGGGAAACCATTAGGAGGTGATTTGAATAATCCCGGAGAGAACCATGACAGCGTGGGCCAGGGCTGTAGTGGAGGTGGCATGAGGAGCGGCTGGATACTGATGGTAGAGGAGTTGAGGTAGTAAAAGGGTTAAGACATTCACAAGGATGAATGGTCGAGGATTTGAACCCAGAACTTCCGATTTTAAAGCTCAGCCCTCCTCAGAAACATATTGTCATAAACCACAAATTACCACTACAAATTATTCATAACAACTTAATTATTTTCAGTTTCCTTCCTCTAAAATGTGGCCATTTTATAAAGTTACCATGATTATCCATATTACTCAGGAGCTAGAAGAGAAAGACAGAAAAATGATCTCATTTGTTAGGAACATAAAAATGTTACCTCTAAGAAAAATAGGACACTATCAATTATATGCTCTTTCTCCCATTAATTTCCAATTTAATTAATCATAATAGAGTATTTTTCCATTTGTATACTGTGTACATAGAGTAATTTCTGGTAGATCTTTCTATCAGTTTCAAATTTTGCATAAGGTAAGGGTTGTTTTTTTTTTAATAGAATAAGTTCACAAATATGTATATAAAAGTTCTTACTTTTTGTCTTCTTCAAAGATAATTATTATTACCAATCAGTTTCCTAGGAAGAAACATTCTCTCTGTCAATTCATCTTCTCCATCTGCTTTCACATACTGCAAAATTATAATCATCCATAATTTGTGATAGATTCTTGCCAAACGTTGCTAAAACAATTTAGAAAGTGCCAGACAAGGATACTTGCCAATTTATACACAGTGCAGATGCTTTTGTTCTTTATACTTTTCTCCAGAAAAGTTAAATGTGAAAGTTATTTTTGATGGACTTTTAATTCCAAAGTAACTATGACAGTAAATTCGTTTTATCTATCTGGAACAAATGACATATTTTTCCCCAAAAGGTAGGAACACAACTGATACAGCACTAAACTTCACAACCCCCAAAATAAGACAAACTCAGATTTTTTTTTTTAATTTTATTTATTTGACAGAGAAATCACAACCAGGCAGAGAGGCAGGCAGAGAGGCAGGCAGAGAGAGAGGAGGAAGCAGGCTCCCCACCGAGGAGAGATCCCGATGCGGGGCTCGATCTCAGGACCCTGGGATCATGACCTGAGCCGAAGGCAGAGGCTTTAACCCACTGAGCCACCCAGACGCCCCAAGACAAACTCAAAATTTAATGAGGAGTCACTAGGCCACCAGCTTGTTAATGATGGTTATATCTTCTCACTTTACAATCTCTGAAACATAGTGTAGTTATTGTTATACAGTATGAACTCTGTGTTTGACTGTAAGTCCTAAGAAGAAAATGCAGGTATTCAAATCCTTGGACAGCAAAAAAGAACTTGCAGCCAAAGAACTTTCATGTTTAGGTTTAGAACGAGATGAATGATGTCCCATTGTTACCCATTTCCCTGCTCTCTTTCAGACCCAGATGTCTCAGAAGATTTGCCTCTGTTTCCTTATCCTAACCTTCAATACCTTTTTAACCATTTCCAGTAAGACTCTTCCTCCCCAGCATTCTAACTGAGGCCAGCACAAACCGTGCCCTCCCAGACCCAGCCTTGGTCAACCTCTTAGACTATTTGGCACTATTTATCACCCATTCCTTCTCAAAACAGTGTTTTCAGATTTCTGTAATCGCTCAATCTCCTGGCTTACCTCTTATTTCCTCTAGCCTCTACTGCAGAGTGCTTTTTGCTGGTTTTTCCTCTTTTCTAGACCCAAATTGTGGCTGCCTGAGGTCCTATTTTTAGGTTTCTTCTCTAGTCTAGCTGTACTTCCTCCCTAGGTTTTCTTATAGACTCCCACGACTTTTTGTTTTTGTTTTTGTTTTTGTTTTGGTTCTGTTAACAGCTCATAAATTTATCTCTCCAGTTTTGCTTCTTCCTTTACCTCCTAATGCATGTATTTCCTTTTTGATATCTTTACTGTGGTATCTATAGGCATCTCACAGCCCAAACAGAACAATCTATTACCTCCTGCCTAGATATTTACATTTCCAATTTCCAACCCCTCGCCATCTTCACCAATGGCAGCAACATCAGCTCAGGTTCTACTGGGGAAAGCCAACAAAACCACATAGTCATACTTGACCCGTCCCCTTCACTCTCCCCTACCTCACCCATCAGGAAGGTCCCTCAATATGTATTCTCAATCTGACGACCTCTTAGTAACTGTAAACTTAGTCTAATTCACCATTACCTCTACCCAATTTACATCAGCTGCCAAATAATTCTCTGTCCCCCTGCTTCCTACTCTTGCTCTCCTATCACCCATCCAACAGCCAAAATGGTAGTTCTACTCTTAAATGTAATCCGGGCTGCCTGAGTGGCTCAGTCCGTTAAACATCTGCCTTTGGCTCAGATCATGACGTCAGGGTCCTGGGATGGAGCCCTGCTTCCGGATCCCTCGTTGGCAGGAAGCCTGCTTCTCCCTCTCCCTCTGTCCGATGCTCCCCCTGTTCATGTCTGTGTGTTCTCCCTCTCTCTTTAATAAATAAATAAGATCTTTAGAAGAAAATAAATAAATAAATAAATAAAGGCTATCACATTATGACTAATAGGTTCCCACTGCAAGAAAATAAAATCTGACTTTTTGCCAAGGACCCAAGACCCTGCATGATCTGGTCTTTATTCAATGTCATCTTCCCTATTCTTCTTCTTCCTTCCTTGCCCAGACACATTGCCCTTTTGGTCTCTGGAACATACACTGTACTTTTGCACATTTGTACATATGCTTTTTCTTGGAATAGTCTTTACAGTGATGTTCAAAAAGCGCCAAGACAGTGGGGCCCTCCTGACTGCCTAATGTAAAGAATTCTTCTGTAGACACACGGTCTGTCTGAAGTGCATAATACCATTTCACCTTCTTCATATTGTTTATTGTACCGGAGTCATTTATTTGATTCCGCTTTCTGTATATACAGACTTATTGTCAACCTGCCCCACTTGTGGTACACAAGCAACCTGGGAATAGAGATTTTATCTTCAATAATTCTGGGACCTAGAACTGTGACAGAAATATATTTGATATTCTGAAAATATCTGTTGGTCATCTTTAAAGTGCTATTAGAATACACAAGACCTGAATTAAGTGTCTTGCCCATAGTAGTTGGAGAATGATTTTTTTTTCCTAAGATTTACTTATTTATTTGAGGAGAGAGGGGCAGAGAGAAAGAAGAACTTAAGGGAGTCTGCACTGAGCACAGAGCTAGATGTGGGGCTCGATCTCAGGACCCTGGGATCATGACTGGACCTGAAACCAAGAGCCAGATGCTTAACTGATTGTGCCACCCAGGTGCCCCCAAAATGTTTGTTTTTGTTTTGATATTCATATGTAAAATAAAATATTACACATATATTTTGATATTTTATCCCAGTTATTTACTATCTTTTTAAGTCCACCTTTAGGCTCTAGTCATGATATTTATAATAGATAATTATATACAGAGCAAATTTTAAGAATCATACATATTTCCAGATAGACTTGAAAGAAATGAGGTGAATTTACTTTACTCCTATATTTCCTATTATTAATCACAAAAAAATCTACTAAAATGTTATGACACACATTGTGTGTGTGTACAACATAGTTAAGACTATGACTGTACTGGGGCACCTGGGTGGCTCAGTGGGTTAAGCCGCTGCCTTTGGCTCAGGTCATGATCTCAGGGTCCTGGGATCGAGTCCCACATCGGGCTCTCTGCTCAGCGGAGAGCCTGCTTCCCTTCCTCTCTCTCTGCCTGCCTCTCTGTGATTTCTCTCTGTCAAATAAATAAAATCTTTAAAAAAAAAAAAAGACTATGACTGTACTTACGCTGTAGAAAATAATTTTTAATTTAAGAAAATCCTAACATATCGTCTTTTATTATTTACATAAATGTTGACAGAGAATACACTGAAGCAATTTTTTTTTTTTTTTTACTCAGAAGCATTAATGCCTCTGAGTTAAAACAAAACAGTCTTTTATTTGAGAAGTAGAAACAGAAACACTTCTCTAATTGCAAAATTTCTAATATCTCTTTGGACATTAATTACTGTTGAACTTAGGCCACGGCTTTAAAACAAGCTAGAATTAATCTCTATGGCAGCAAAGAAAAATTAGAAATGACATGAGAAAGAATCTGGTTTGCATGCCCACAGTAATTGCTACTTAGAGTTCACATTCATTAAAGTAGTCAGCATAAGAGCTTGAAAGCATTTAGGACACATTGATTTCATAATCACGGGTTGTTTATTTTTTTCATTTCTGACAAACATACTCATCAAATTTTTGTCCTAATTTTATAACCTATCTTCATACAATTATATTTTATATCATAAATATTTGCTATATACAAATTTAAGATGAATTCTGATTCATGAACTTAGTCATTATACTCATAGGCATTAGTTATCTTTTCAAATATGACTTTCTATTTATAAGACACCTCTATAATAAGAGATCATACATTTGTTTACAAACATAAAAGATGTAGATGTAAGATTTTAACAAGGGGATTATCCATCAGGAAAAATTACTAAGATTATTTATATATATATATATGTAGAGAGAGAGAGAGAGAGTGCGAGCTGTGTTGTTGATATCGCTTGGTATTCAAAGAGGTTATAATCCAGTGGGAAAATAGAATAACAACAAATTCCTTTAGTAATGAAAAATATAAGTGTATATAATTCACTGCATATAATGATAAAATAATTCCATCTCACAGTATTTCCTCCATATAGACACTGTTCTAAGTGTTTTATATGTATTAAATAATTGAGTTCCTATCACTCCATAAAATAGGTACTACTATATAATGCCCTCTACGCAGATGATACAGCTGAGGCCCAGGAAGAGTAAGTAACTTGCCCAAGTCTCACAGTTTACTGATTGTGAATATCTGCTTGGAACTTCTGATGTTTGATTCCCGATTGTGTTCCATTCCATGACAGTGTTCTACTTGTCAGTTGAAATGTCAATATATAAATATATCCACTGAGAAGAAAAGGAGGAAAGATCCACTGGAGAATTAGGAAGGCAGAAAAAACCAGCAACCAAAGTTTAGGTTCCTAGAAGAGGATGAAAACACAGACACATACACATTCATGTACAGCATTTACTGCTACTTTGTGCCTACTTTGTACCAGGTATGGTTCTAAATATTTGCACATATTAATCTACTGAATCCTTGCAAAACTCTTGTCACTTAGTTATTATGATTTTGAACATGCGGATCAATACACTGAAGCACAGAGAAATTTTGCAAATGTCCTAAGGTAAAAGCATTATAAACCAGTGGTGCTAATTGTCTTCTTTTTTTTTTTTTAAAGATTTTATTTATTTATTTGACAGAGAGATCACAAGTAGGCAGAGAGGCAGGCAGAGAGAGAGGAGAATGCAGGCTCCCTGCTATGCAGGGAGCCTGATGCGGGGCTCGATCCCAGGACCCCGAGATCATGACCCGAGCCGAAGGCAGAGGCTTAACCCACTGAGCCACCCAGGCGCCCCGCTAATTGTCTTCTTAAATGGTATTTAAAACCAGTGGTCTGAATAAGATCACTCAAGAACCCAAGAAAGTGTATAGATAGAAAAATCAGGACTGAGAACCGAGCCCTAAATCACGTTGAAAATTGCAAGTCTGACAGAAGAAGAAAAGGTAAGAAAATACCTGTGAGGTAGCAAGCCACACTGGAGAGGAAGAAAACAAGGACGGTGAGAAGCCAAGGAAGCCAAGAGAAGAACGTGATTCCAAGAAGAGACAGACACCAACCAGATCAAGTGCTCCTGAGAAGTCATGAAAGGATGAAGAATTAAAAAAAACTGACTGCAAATTGATAGTGATTATTAGAGTAGAAAGCCAAAGGAAAAGCAGACTACCAAGAACAAAGACAAAAATGGGAGTGAGAGCATAAATAATGACAATTCTTTCTGAACTTTTACAGGAGCAAAGATATAGTACAACAGCACAAGGGAGATTTGGGGGTCAAGTCAGGATTTCCAGAACATGGGGAACATTTAAAGTATGTTTATATGCCAATGGGAAAGATCAGAGGAGAATATATAATTGACCATGTGGGAGATAAGAGGAGATATCAGGGGAAAGTCTATACTCATACAAGAAAACCAGTGGGAGAATTAATTCCATATTTCTAGTGGACTGAGCCATGGGGTGCCCAGATATTTAGCCAAACATTATTCTCAGTGTTTTGGATGGGATTAACATTTAAATCAATAAACTTAATGCAGATCATCCTTCCTAATATGGGTGGGCCATGTCCAGTCAGTTGAAGGCCTGACTAGAAGAAAGGACCAACACTCCCCTGAGTGAGAAAATTCCTCCTGCTTCACTATCTTTGAACTGGGCCATTAGTTTTTGTCTGCCTTTAGACTCTAAAACATCAGCTCTTAGTTCTTCCCAGGTCTCAAGCCTGTAGACTACAACTGGAACTGGACCATTTGTTCTTCTAGTTCTCAGCCTTCAAACTGGACTGGAACTATACTGTCAGCTCTCCTGGGTATCCAGCTGCAGATCTTGGGACTTGTCAGCCTCCATACTCCTATGAGCCAATTCTTGATAAAAATTTCTTTATATATACATCCACATGTATGTAAGTATATAAATATTTCACATCTATGTATACACACACATTCAATATTAGTTCTATTTCTCTAGAGAACTCCAACTAATAAGACTAGGATCCCCAGCACAATTCTTTAAGTTTGCCTAAGCTAGGAGTTGGACATTGAGTAGCTGAGCTCAGCTGATCACCCAGTCAAAATCCATAGGTATGAAGCTGCTCTCACTATGCATCATTTCCAAACTAGCAGAAAAGTGGCTCAAAGGCTATCTTCAAGACCAAGAGTGTAAGAGCATGGACATGGCCCTTAGCACTTCCTTTTGTCCTGTACTGAAGCAATGGTTAGGGTGGCTGACCAGGCTTGAGGATTAGGGACAGTGTCAGCACACAGGCATCCATGATAGGCCCTCTGAGGAAATTCTTGGTGTATCACAATGCATAGTACATGCTCTTATTTTTCCAGTGCTGCAGGAAACCTACCCAAGGGTCTCAGAGCAATGAGGCAGACAACAGCTAATCATAAGGTTATGTTTTTCTACTTATGTTTTTCCATTCTTATTCTGAATTGTATTTTCAAATTTACCTACAGGGAATATTCATGATATGTGTGACTAAAAACAAATTATATCTACTTTTTAAACTTGGAAACTGAAACACTGATCCCGTACCACAATTCTCCACCTATTCTACTTGGGGACTGTTTGAGCCTTCAGAAAAAGACTAAACTCTTAATACAGAATGTCAAGTCTGTCAATAGGTAGGAATAAATATTTTTCTTTTTAATTTGATTAGGTTTTCTTGCAAACAAATGATTCCCAAGATGTTGTTATTCTGAATCCTAGATGGCAGTAAGCATTTATCTGTTGTTTGTTTATGACTTGTCTAATTTCTTCAGTGGATGATACATCATCATAGTGGTTTTGTGAGCATGTACAGTTTCTGTTTCTGTTTTTGTTTTAATCAGTGGAGAAAGGGAGAATGAACAAGGGCAGTCACCAATACTGTGATGAATAGGACTCTAGGGAGATAGTTGAATGAAAGATGACATTTTCAGAATTTTTCTGTATGTGCTGCAATTTAATTCAACCTTACGGGAGTCTGGGCATTTGTTTTTAATTTACATGAATGATTCATGTGTCTAAATTCTGCGTCTTTTGTATTTAAGCACTCTGTTTTTAATCTCCATTGTCATTGCTAGATTATATGAATTACTATTAAGCACAGCAGATTATTTGCATGAAGGTGTCCCAGATAAAATGACAACTGGAACTGGAAAGATTGCATTATAAACTTTATGCTCCTTAGTAATTATATATATTTATATTTTAAAAAGGAATATAGGTGTCAGAGCTACATAGGAACACTCTGTTAGCAGATGGGGAATGGATTAGATGACTCTAGAAATTATTTCATTTAATAGATATTGTTTGCCTAATTTAAAAAGGAAAATTCATTGACCTAAAAACTAATTTAGTAATATTATTCAATAGGTCCCATTAACTTTATAAAGATGAATCATCCTGATCCATTTCTATAAAATGCGTAAATATGTTGCCATGAATAGTTTTCTTCCATGCACTGTGAAAT
This sequence comes from Meles meles, assembly GCF_922984935.1. NCBI lineage: Eukaryota > Metazoa > Chordata > Mammalia > Carnivora > Mustelidae > Meles > Meles meles. Next base: position 148,888,821 of record NC_060066.1, on the reverse strand, counting down.
ATTCCCAAAGTTTTAACCTCATACTAACCATAAATAATGCTTAAATGATGCTGTAATTTTTGCAATCTGGGGCTATTCACAGATGAATTATTCGGCTAAAAGTGATATCTCTACTAGAGTAGTCTTGCCTCATTATCTCATTCCAAGATGAATGAAGGGGAGGAGAAGTCTTAAGCTGATTCATATTGTTGCCATAGTTAAACTATTCTCTAATCAATCGTAATGTTGCTTGATAAACTAAGAGTGATATATTTGTAACAATATTAAATTTGTTTTAAATACAGGAAGTTCTCATAAAAACAGCATTTTTTCCTCGAAAGATATTCTCTTACATTGTTAAATAATTTTCTAGAAGATATATTGTGATCTTACAAAATTAAAAATTAATTGGAAACATATTACATATATTTTATGTATGCTTTGAGGTGTAAAATAAAAGATGTCTGTTTTCATTTTTTTCTAGTTCACCCACACATGCACATTCTAGGTTTAAAGTCAAAGCTTTATTCTCAACATTAGAAATACAAAATAAACACAGTATTTAATTTAAAAAGCTTTGAAAGATTCATCTTACTGAAAATGTTCACAGGTTGTGGTGATAAGGTAATATCATCTTCCTTTTTTCAGGCATAAGATCATTATCTGACTCCTTAGGAGTGAATTTGTGAGATCTTTAGGCACTGCCTGGCCCATTATAAAAACCCAGACAGGCAGGACTCTCTACCGACCTACAATCAATACATACTGAGTATGCATTTGGATAATACAGGGTCTTCCCATTTAGATCTCTTCAGGAAACTTCATTTGCTATTAAACAAGTATATTTTACTTTGTTGTAGAAGCAAACAGTGAAAACAGGAGAGATCAATGATACCCGAGAAACCGCGTCACTGTGTATCTAACGCAGGCCACCATCTTCTCTTCTGAACAGCCGGCCGAGAGAGCCTCTTAAATGTCCTCCCACATCCATTCTTAGTCATTTCTAATCCATTCTCAAAGAGGAGCCAGAGTCATTTTTTAAAAAAAACTGGAATATGATCATCTTGTTCTTCTGATTACAACTTGTCACTTGTGTCTACTGCTCTTTGCAGAAAGACCTGTGTGCAAGTTTAGTAAGGCCTGCTCTGTCTGGCTCCTTATTCCCCATCCTTGGTCTCATCACCTCTTCATCCCCTCTAGGTTGATAATACCCCTTGGGCTTTGGCCTTCTTTTAACTCCTACAAAGCAGAGGACTCCTTTCAAGACCTTCAAACTCCTCTTCACATTTCTCATCTCAGCCTAAATGTGGCATTCTGTGAAGCTTACCATATTTCTCCACACTACCTTAGATATCTTTGTTATATACCGTCTCAATAACCTATACATGACCTTCATCTCACTGATTACTGAACTTAAAGAGGAACTTTTATAACATCCATCTCCCCACCTCCTCCAAACTACAGGCATCCTAAACAGCAAGTCTTTCGTTCCATCTAGGGTTCCAGAATAGTATCTGAGACATTATAGGCACTCAATAAGTATTTTTGAATGAACAATTTTAATTAGTAAATTTTGCTTGCATGTATTTGCTTGTTTGCCTTATTTGTGCATCTGTTTATTGTTTCAAACTATATCATATACCCTAGAGTTTTTCTAGATTACATTACTTTATGATTTTATCCCAACTCTCCATCCTAAATATGATGGACACCATATCTCATGGCATGCAAATTTCCACCTTGAATCATAGGTGATCTTTGTGCCTAAGCTTTAGGGTCTTTAGAGTCCAAGGAGGTATTAAGTGCTATTTATCTTTATACCCCACCCCTATAGCTCACATAATAGGCTAACAGGAAATACTTAAAGATTTTATTTATTTGACACAGAGAGAGAGAGAGAGAGCATAAGCAGGGGAGTGGCAGAGGGAAAGGGAGAAGCAGGCTCCCCGTTGAGCAGAGTATCTGACACAGGCCAATCCCGGGACCCCAGAATCATGACCTGAGCCCAGAGTAGATGCTTAACCAACTGAGCCACCCAGACACTCTAAGAAATTCTTAGATTAAATTAGGAAATGCTATAGAAGGAAAGTTTATCATAGTCTAATGGCTTCAAAAATTATGTAGAATCCAGGCATTTCTACCAAATTCCAAAATAAGTATTAGCAATTTACCAAATGATTGAGCTGTCGACAACAATTTGTCTAGAAGGTAGATTCTTCTCTTAGGCCTATTTTAGAAACACAAATATTCTGAACAGGATTCATTATAGAAAGAGAAATATCCCCAAAGAAATACACTAAGACTCACCTCCAATGGGTTTTTCTTTTTTAAAAGACTTTTAGGGCAGTATTAAGTTTACTCAACAAAATTGAGAGGAGGGTAGAAATTTCACGTATACTCCCAGCCCCAACACATGCATAGCCTCCTAAAATGTCAACATCACTTAGGAGAATGATGTACTGGTTACCCAGGGTGAGCCTACATCGACACATCATATGTCAAATCCAGAGTCCAGAGTTTTTGTGAGGGTTCGCTCTTGGTGTCACACATGTTGTGAGTTTGGATAAATGTATAATGACATATAGCCATCACTATAATATTGTAGAGTGTTTGCACTACTCTGCAAATCCTCTTACTCTGCCTATTCATCTCTCCTCACCCCACCACTGACAACCAATAAGCTTTTTTGTCTCCATACTTTGTGGCATCATATAGTTTGAATCATACAGGATCTAGTCTTTCCAAATTGACTTCTTTCACCTAGTAATATGCATTTAAGGTTCTCCCATGTCTTTTTACAGCTTGACAGATGATTTCTTTTTAATGCTGAATAATATTCCTTTATCTGGATGCACCCACCATAGTTTACCTATCCATTTGCCTACTGAAGGACATCTGGATTGGTTCCCATTTGGGACAGTTATGGATAATGCTGTTTATCCACATCTGTGTGCAGGTTTCTGTATGGACATAAGTTTCCAACTTCTTGGGTAAATACTCTGGAGTCTGATTGCCAAATCATGGCCTCTGAGTTTTCAACATTTATACCAACAAGATTATGTTCTGAACAGAGTTTTAGCACAGCATGATTAGGCCTGGTATTAAGAGTACTCTCAGAAAATGCAGTCTTGTATTTTTTTTTTTTAAGTTTTCTAGCTTTAATAAAATATATTGTATAAGATGGTCTATTCATCTTGTAAGTAAAGATTAATATGCAGCTAAAGTACCTGAGTTGATTATATTCTAAGTCATTTTGATATAAGACAACCAATGAAAAATGGTTTGTATTTATACATGCGTATATAAAAATTCTATAAAGAGATCTACATATATGAGGTCCTTAATGACTATTTTCTTCTAAAAGAACTGTTTACACACAAACCCTTGGTTTTGTTTTTTTCTTAATTTAACTTAATTTTATTTAAGTTCAAGTTACTTAATATATTGTGCAATATTGGTTTCAGAAATAGAATTTAGTGATTAATTACTTATGTACAACACCCTGGGCTCATCCCAACAAGTGCCCTCTTTAATACCAATCACCCATAGTTTTATTCTTAAATAATACAGTGGTGGAAAAAAAATTTTAAATCCCTGTTTTGCAGCAAATAAATTTATTTTTTAAATCTAAATTTAAATTTTTAGATTAGGCAAAAGAATGAGCTCTTTTTTGTTTGCTCACAGGCAAATTATTTTATGAAAAAAGATTATGAACAAACAAAAATTGGAGAAGGGGATATAGACACAAAGATCTTGTTTTCTTCAAGTATATTAATTTAAAAATAAATCAAACTTGCTACAAATTTAGCATTTCAACCTCTCCCTATCCTGGAGGGTTTTTTTTTTTATTATTATTTATTGCTAAGCTGAGAAAATTAGAGCTGTAAGAAATGCATGCTTCTGATTAGCTTTTAAAGACAAATATATCTATCTAATAAATATGAGGTCCAGCTTTGGATCAATGAAGTAGGAGCCAGGATTACTACAATTAATTCATGAATCTCTGACTGATTTTTCCATAGATCTGGGAAGAGCCACTTAAGCTCTTTATATCTTCACTTTACAATGTGAATAACAACACAGCATATGCATTACTGGATCCTGTATAGTTTAATTCTTTGCAAAAGCACTTTAAAATACTTTGATGAGAAGTACTATATTAAAGCAAATTATTACTGTTATTCATTCAGCTGATTGTAAGACACTGTGAATAAAGAAAAGTATGAGCTCATCACAAGCTAGATAAGGGATATAGGAAATCATTAGTCCAATTTCTCAGAGTAAACAACTTCAGTTCTACGAGCAGTTGTCACTGATAGAGACACAACAGTTCCAACTTGTGCCTGCACACCCGTATGTTGAATCTAACAGGCAACTTGGCTTCCTGCATAAAATATAATTTACATTCATTTTTCTTAGTACTTTGTGTCTTATAATCAATTCATATTCAAATATCCTTCATGTTGTGGCTTTTAAACTTGGGAGAGGCAACAGGTTTATAAGTCTCATAATTTAGCATAATTTCAATGTCAGTACTCCTATTGGTTCATTGAAGAAATAAATAGCATCAAGCATATTTTTAAAAATGCTTAGCCATTCATTGAATTTGGCATTTGTTTACTAAGACAAAGTTCATTATTATGTCTTTTCTAATGAATTTTTTTCAAATATAACTTCTGAGCTTTACTTCCTCTCTCCTGGCCATTAACTTAACTGAAGATATTTTTATATTCTGCAAATGAAGTCCTTATGAAAAATCAAGCTTAACTTTCCTATGCCTTATTGAGAACATGTATTCCCACTTTCAAAGACTATAAGCTATCAATGATGTGTTGGCATTTTTTCCCTTAAAAGAAACCAGAAACCTCTTGCCTTAGCCAAGCACAGTCATTGATCAGAGGGTTCTCTTAAATTGACTTGTCATCAGAGAAAACCTCATTTTCTTTCTTCCTTCCTCCCTCTCTCCTCAATGAAGAGGTCACTGATGGGAACAAGAATACATCACAAGAAGGGGTTTAGAATTTCTTGTTGGCCTTTTCAAAAAAGCTGCATCCAAGGCAGGTTCATAAAACATCACATTTCACGAAAGACTCCACACCTTTAAAAAGCAAAACAAAACCAAAAATCTGCAGATGATACCTATTATTATTTTTTAAAAAGCATGGTCTTAAAATGTCAGAAAATTATAAGAATTGATGGCTTATGGATAATTGCAACTTTACTATTCAGTGGTTTCATTTTCCTTCTAGATTGGTCATTCGTTCTGATCTATAGGGTTCAGGTCAGGTATTATGGAGGTGGACTGATGTATTAGAGAGTACAAATAGAATAGACCTGAAATTGCTTGAGAAATCTCAAAAACAACAACAAACTTGATTTGATGAGAGAAGATGAGAATAACTGATTTTAGAAGAATAGATTTAATAACTAAGGATACATAATAAAATGTTCTTAATAAATTAAGAACCAAGGAATGATCCAACCAAAATGCTTTGAAAGCAATTCTACCCTTCCATGGACCTCCTACTTAATATAGGTCTTCTTCCTTCAGGGCCAATATTTTCATCTGTTTTGTTCACTGCTGTATCTGCAGCACCTAGAACAAGCCTGACCCAGAGGAACACTCAAATATTGCCTAGTGAATGAATAAAAGAGTTATTCCTGCTAATCTCAAGTTTCTAAATGAGTAAAATGTCCCCTTAACAAAGGTCATTGTTTACTCCAATCCATCTAGCAAATGAGTAACAATAAGGGAAACTATGTAGGTCTTTGTTGACTGTTGGTATAACTATATCATTCCTGTTAAGGTTTGTCCATTACATTACAAGTCACTGTTTTAAAGTTCTACAGCAAGGATTCCTCTACCATCAAAATTTTCTCTCTCAATCTCTTTTGCTCTTTAAACATCTACTCTTGCCTGGGGAGATATATATATATATATATATATACACACATATATATACACACAAAATATATGTGTGTGTATATATATATACACACACACACACATATATATACAGATTTTGTAATTTTCCTTGGATTTTTATATTTAAAATGGAATGTCTTTGTTGTATATCTTTTATGATATCTTTATTTGATATTTTAAATAGCTTCTGAATTCCACATTCATACCTGAAGACTACCTGGGAAAATATTAAAATAATTTTCACCCTAGGTGTACTCTCTCCCAACATACAACAGTCTACAAATTGTACATAGATACATGCTCATCTATTTGTTCTATCTTTCTTATTCAGTTACAGCCTGTAGCTGAGATAAAACAAAAAGACTAAAGAAGGTTAGAGTTTTACTTGGAAAGACAAAGTTTTATTTTTTTTATTTTTTTTTAAAGATTATTTATTTATTTATTTGACAGACAGAGATCAGAGGCAGGCAGAGAGAGGGGAAGGGAAGCAGGCTCCCTGCTGAGCAGAGAACCCTATGCAGGGCTTGATTCCAGGACCCTGAGATCATGACCTGAGCTGAAGGCAGAGGCTTTAACCCACTGAGCCACCCAGGTACCCCAAGGAAAGACAAAGTTTTAATAGAAATTTCTAACTTCCCCTCATTTGTCTTATTAACTTTGTATTTGATAGTTGATTTCTTGCTTGCTTACAAAGACAGAAGGAAAGGGAAGATGACAGCTAATGATCTTCCCATTAAGAAGTGGGATATTTATTAGGATAAATACTGGGTAATAAGTATTCAATATTGTTATCACAGAAAAGAAAAAGAAAATTGTTGTTGAAGCCCCAAATTATAGCATATGGGTGATGAGAATTTGGGGGCTCAGTTCTCTCATTTACTTAGAATAATGATACTGTCAATACTATTATAATACAAAAAGTCAGCATATAGGGGTCTATGAACTCAGTCTTGCTATTTACCGTTTCACAAATTCTAAGAGATGCCTGCCAAAGGACATACAATAATGTTTTGTTGACACTTACTTCTAAATTCCTATTTAGTTTGACTGAAACTCTGCTTTTACCACTTTAAATCCTAGGTTAGAAACTTTTATTTAAATTAAAATTACCACAGTCGTCAAGAGCATAGCTCAGGAATGAAAACTAACAGGGCTGAAATCCAGGATATGCCATTCTCTAGTTGATTAACCTTGGACCTGTTAAGGTCAGAGCCTCTCCTCTTTGGTAAAATGAGGATACAATATAGTTCACTGGATTGTTGAAACAGAAAATACAGTAGCATGTAAGTATTTATCAAAGTAATGAAACATACTATGTGCATAATGAAAGGAAAAAAGCTCTTTAATCAAGCAATCTCATCTTTAGCACTTTATCTCAACAACAGGGGACAGAATGGAATGAGGTGATTAAATGAGAACATTTAAGGGTGCCTAGGTGGCTCAGTGGGTTCAAGTCTCTGCCTTCGGCTCCGGTCATGATCCCAGGGTCCTAGGATCGAGCCCTGCGTTGGACTCTCTTCTCGGCGGGGGCCTGCTTCCCCCTCTCTCTCTGCCTGCCTCTTTGCCTATTTGTGATTTCTGTCAAATAAATAAATAAATAAAAATCTTAAAAAAAAAAAGAGAGAGAACATTTCATGTGAAAGTGATCCACACATGAACAGAGGACTTAGCCAATCCAGTTTCATGTGCATATCTTTGCTCTTCACCCCACAAGACCTCCACCTGAAGACTGACTTGGTTGTGTGTATCACTGAAGACTTCTTTAAATCTTTGATTTCTTCTTGAAGACGAAGTGGGATGAACAGGCACGTATTCCCAAGTTCTAATAGAAAAGCTGCATTTTTGACTTTTTCTGTTCTGAGAACTATTTTGCTTTTATTGGTGTTATATATCACAAATGTAAATCTTTTGTGGATTTATTATGTGTTCTTTCTCATTCTTCCTAGTTTATTCTAACGCATTCCAAAGAAATAAACAAGTCTAATGTAAAGAGGCTTATTTGGCTTCCCCCTTAATCAGGAAAACCTCTATATAAAATTGGGTCCAAGTAACCTATCCTGGTCAAAGGAAAATTAAACCACTCCCACTTTCCAACAAGTTAATCAGTTAACATACAGAAGTGATTTTTTTGTTTGTTTGTTTTTGTGAAGAAATCCGCAATTTCTTCAGCTACTGGCAAAGTAATATCTTCTAGGACAATCTTTGAGATTGTGATAACTACTATGAAAACTACTATGATAACTACTAGGAAAAGCCATGGAAATGGATTATCATGGTAGGAAGTACAGTATAAGGAGAATAGTATTCGATTTGGAATCACACAGACCTGGGTGTGAATTCTAGATATGTCTCCTTTTTGCTGTCTGAGTAATCTTAAGTTATTCAAACTGTCAGAGACTTAATTTCCCTTTTTTGACATAGTAGTGATATCTTCACAAAATGGTTTCTGTGATTTAATAAGATAATATCCAAAAAGCATAGGGCTTGGCCCATGGTTAGTACTTAATCATTTTTCTTACTTTTCACCTTCATCTTAAGCTATGATAATTATTACTTATAGAACTATCTCTTTTATGTGAATGCCTTCAAAGGCAAGGTACTAACTTGACAATTTAATGACCTTAGGAATAAAAATCCAGCAACTCTGAAGTAGCCAAAATGACATACATTATTTAGAATCAAACTGACTTTTGTGAATTCAGAGCAGGAATCTGAATTTTCAGAGCTGTATTTCTCAAATATACTTAAATAATTTCAAGCAGTGTCAAGAGGAGAAACAAAGAATACAATGCAATTTATCTTTTATTTATAATCTTGCTCTAGTCTATATTATCTTTTATTTATAGTCTTGCTCTAAATGTAGGCAAGAAAAAATGTTTTCCACTTAAAAGACATAATTATCTGGTAACATAAATTGAGTTTCTACATAGGGTCATTAATGACGGATTCTGCCAAGATTTTGTAATCGTTATATTTTCATATATGTCCTCAGTCTTCTGAGGCCCATTAAATGTTATGTTTGAGGTTCCAAGTCTAGACATCAACTCCATTGATATTTGAGCCAACCTATAATTTATTTCAGCATTCATAATCCAAAAACTTACCCAACAAATACCTGTTGCATGTCAAAGAGGTGTAATAAAATCTACCATTATCTGTAATCAAATATCAGTTGAATGGACAGAACATGAGACTTATTTTGCAATCAATATTTAATAAAACAAACCAATAATTTCTATCTGAAATAAATATCCCTTTAACATTATGAGTTTCTCTTGAGAATTTGTCAGATTATTAGAAATATGAGTTCTTTTGAATACTCATAATGAAATATTTATTTGTAGTATCAAGGACTGGCAAACTTGTCTATATATTAGGTTTATGAAATCTATCAAATCATGTTTAAGATGTTTCCATTTCATAAAACCTAGAGCAGGTTTGGCCAGATACTCCATTGCTTAATTTCACACTTGTATTTACATAAGTTTAATGGATGTGGGTTTGATTCATTTACAATTAAATTATTCAAATGTTGCTTTTAAAATTATTTATTTTGTTCTTAGGTAATGTCTTTCTTTTTAGGAGCTCAAAGCACTCTATAAATGTTAATGGGCATTTTCACAATACCCCAATGAAGGAGATGGCAATGAGTTCTGTGAATTTCACTGATGTCATTTTTCAAGGGACCAAGAAAATGTTAACACTTAAAACCTCAGAGTCTTAGCAGTGCTTGACCCCAAAAGGAATATGTAACATAATTAAGTAAGCAGATTTCATTCTGATTTCCTTTGTTTATAATCAAAATGATTCTCTAAAATTGATACAAAATTTATTAGAGCAGCTATCATATGTTTAGTGGTAGGTAAGTTAATCCACTTCCTATTTTCTTCTCTCTGATTCACTATTGACAGTCATGACCACTAATCATCTTCTCCCAACTTTCCAGATTAAGAAGTAAGTAGGTAATAGTCCTCCTTTATAAATAACTCCCAAGATTATATGCTTCCTTAAAAAGTTTGGGGAAAAAAACATCCGAATAGATATCTAATGACTAAAATACTGACTATATCTAGAAATCATTGTTAGTGAAAATGACAAAAACAGCAAGACCTTTCATACTTGGTGTTCCTAACTCAATACCTGCCATGTGCTGGGAATATTTTTAAGTATTTATGAATTGCACTAAATTTATTAGACTACACAACACCCCAGATACTCAACATACCTTTGATAAATAAGGTAAATTCTTAATTAATGTTACTTATACTTACAGAATTCAAATGGTTATTTCATTCTGAGTATTAGGTGAATAATATTTGTAAAAAAAGGGACAGGCAATTACTGAATTGGTGCCCAGAGAATACTTCATAGTTCACAGGAAAGAAAAAATTATGACCCAGTCATTCATAAAATCCAAAGCCATTCTAATATTTCAATAAAATAACCTTCACAAATAAATGATGTTTTAGAAAGGTAATATTTAAAAAAAACTAAATTTTCAGGGCCTCAAGAATTAGATTATCTACAACTTGGCTAACGGATATTGGAGGACATCCAATCATCATTTCTATACTCTGCGGTGATTTTTGACTCAGTCTCAAATTATCTCTTTCCATGTTAGAAAAAATTGTTGAAATTTATCCTATGAAGATGATCTATTTTTTTGTACTCCTGTTCTGTAGCCAGTGATCCTTAATTGCTATGAAAATATCTTTTGACCAGATTTCTTCCGTGATTTCCTTTATCTATAATCCTTATTTTATATGCATGTATGAACTCTATGATACATACATTTTTATATAAAAATAAGAGAAAACTAATATACATAAACATAAGGGGGAAAAGTAATTCAACACTAAAGCCATCTAATTCTTATTAAATTTCCTGAGATAGCTCTATCTTTGTTACAATATTTCCATTTTTAAATTAAGTGAAGAAACTGGGGCTTAGAGTATTAAGCAACTTGACCATGACCACACATCTTTAAAAGTACTAAACCTGGATTCAGATCCAATACTTTCTAGCATTAGAATGTATAACAGTCAATGTGTATCACTGAAAGCCAACTTATCATAGTAGATGAATGTGCAAGAAAGAAAAATTAGCTTTGATTTTTTTATATGAGTAAAAATCAGGAAACAATTAACTTATTAAGTTAAATAAAATATCTCAGAGAAAAAATGAATTATAACAATAAATTAAGAAAGATTATAAATTTTATTCAGTAGAAATCTTACTTTAAAAAAGTATTCTTGGAAGCATAATTGGGCACACATCAAAATATCATCAAGGTTATTAGAAACCATTGTTATCATGAAATAAGATAAAAACTAATTTTGCTAAATGGAATCAACAAGGTCTTTAAACACAATTATATTTAAGCCATAATAGGAGCACCGAGCTGTTTTATGAGGCAATAATCTGGTTCCCGCGTGGATATACTATAAGGCTGAAGGCTGGTTAGAGTGTTTTGCAATAAGAGAACTGGATTATTGCCTCGTAAAATTGTTCGGCACTTTTCTCATTGTGATTATTCTACAAGTCTTTGAGAATTCACTTTTAAATAAATGTCAGTACACAAGTAAGTGCTTATATGGAAAGAAAACTGACAAAGAAATAAGGTAGTGGAAGTACATACCACCCTTTGTAAATAATAATCTTTAGGCCTAAAGAAAGTAGTTTTTCATAATACGATATGGTAACAACCATTCTCAATCCTCAAGATTTTTTAGATTTTAAAAAATTCCTGTTACTCTCTAATTTATCTGGTCACCAGCCTCCATAAGCAGGTAACCAAGTGATCTTTTGTATTTATAATGTGATCATCTTCTTTATATGAATCTTTATATGAACAAAATTCACTTTACTAATATTTATCATTTAAAAATCACCTTTAGCTAATACCACTGCACATCTATTTGCGAATACATTTATATGCACAGAAATAGGACTTGGGTTTAAGAAAAATCAAACGTACATTATTTAATGTCAACAGCCTTTGCTGTCAAATGGAATTATCGATGTCTACAGATAAAAGTACTATAAAATTATGGATCTATGATAAGGAAGTCATTTCCCCATAATTATTCACTTATCTCTCACTCACATAATATACTCTTTTTGCCCTGGGACACTGCAAAAGTATCACATTATGACAGTTGGCTCAAAATCCAAGACCGTATATGATCCAAGTCAAGTCCAAATGCGGCTCCTCTTGATACAGAAAAGTATGAATAAAAATAGATAAATTACCCACCCTCTATATATTCACCATCCAATCGTGAGACCAGACCAACTTTAAAAGCAAGAAATTTAAAAGGAGAAAATGTAAGGCTCACAAAAGTAAGTAGTTCGTAACAATTCAGTAAACTTTCTGTGCAAATACTACCAGATTTTCCTACTCCGAGGTAAAGGATGATCCTCTAATAAGCCTCTTTCTCTTCCCTGGGTGTAGATCTCCATTCTGTTCTCTTTGCAATATCCCCTATCATCTACCTTCCTCAGTCATATCTGAAAGAGTAAGGGAGACTATGTCCTGCCAATAGAGGAGTTTTCCTATTCTGCTTTCTGCCTGGCTAAAGGTAGGAGCAGATGACTTTTTCAATCTTCCAAAGTCACAGACTTTTAATCCAGAATAGTAAAAGAGCTCTGTTAAAAGTTTATTTTAGATTTTTTAAGAATATGTTTATTTCCAATGAGCTCCATATGCCATAATCCATACCCATTGTTGTTTTGTTTTGTTTTTTTTGAAGACACCTTGTAAAATGCATTTCATAACAACCAGCTCATGCTACCAACATTTTGCCATGAAACCTCTTTGTCCGGCACTACAAGGTCATTAGGTTCATTTTTTACCTTCCAGATCATTATAGGTAGTAACTTTACAAGTTTCACCATGCTATAGCAAAGTTCACAGTCCCCCCATAAGAGCTTCATCACTGTCTGTCACATTTACCCAAAGCTGATGCCCAGTATTTTCAGTTTTCATTATATTAGCAACCCAATCTTATAACTTGTTTTGGTTTTCATCATATTTCTTCTGAAAAAATGCTGCATTAAAGAATCCCCCCAAATATCAGGGGATTTCAATAACTATCTTTTATGTGTCTTGATAATGGGTCTGGCAGTCATCTGGAGCAAGATGGTATCAGACAGAGAGCGGATGCACGGGATTTCAAGCCAAATCATACAAATGTTTTTACTTCTTCTGTTTATGCCCACCCCCTAACATGGCAGTCCACTGCCAAACATGTCATGTAACTAGGAGTGTATACTTCATCTACCTGATAAAGCACAAGGCCATAAAGTAAAGAGTGTAAATGTGTAAAACTAATGCAAGAAGGAAGGAATCACAATAAATATATATTTTAGAAGGAACTAAGAAATCTGCAGTCATAGTGAAAAACTAACAAGCATCTGACCTGAATAAAATATTAGATTGAAAGATCTAAGAATACCATAGATTTAAAATATGTAACTTATTTTATGTTAAATAGCTAAGACAGTATACAGATTTTTTCCAACAAAAATTATAAACATAAATCTAACCATGTTGCAGGAAAAAAAAAAAACCCTCAGTAAATTCTGAAACCTATAAATTGTAGAGGCCACATTCTTTAAACAATGTGAATGTAATGGATGTTGACAAAAAAGTAAAGCATGTAAAATAACAACTGAGTATATTTGGAAACCAAGAGAAAAAAACTACTTAAATACTCTTAGATCAAAGATAAAACATAAATGGAAGTTATACCCTATTTAGAAATAACCGAAAATGAGAGTGATCATCAAAACCCATCAAGGCAACCAGAACATTTCTTAGAGGCAACTGTGTAATCATAAATGCATTGTTTAGGAAACACAAAAGACTGAAAAAATCAAAATAAGATGTTAATTCAAGAAACTATGACAATAGCCAAATTAACCCAAATAAGAAGGAAGAAATTAATGAAGACAAAGACAGAAATTGTAACATGGGACAAAAGTGGGCTTGATCACAAAATTAAAGCTACATAATACACTGCTTAATATATACAAATTTGAAAAAATCCAAATTAAATGAACGTTTAATAGAAAAATGTAAATTCACTAAATGGACTCAAATATATCAAACACTGACTAAGAGAAAGGAAAGACGCAAAGATTCCCAATGCTTGCTTCAAAGACAGCATAATACCAATATCAAATTGGATTTTAAACATTTTATTCATTTATTTACTTCAGAGAGACAGAGAGCAAGAGCACACAAGTAGAGGGAAGAGCAGAGGGGAGGGAGAAGTACAAGCCGACTCCATGTTGTGTGCGGAGCCTAACACAGGGCTTGAACCCACAACCCCGAGATCATGACCTGAGCTAAAACTGACTCAGCTACCCAGGTGCCCCACCAAACTGGATTTAAAAATTATTACACACAAGCACAAGCTATAAATAAACCTCACATATTACCATACGTATAACATTTTTAAATATTAGAAAATTAACTAGTTAGTATAGTATATAGTATAACAAACTATAATAGTATACTAAAAAATTAACAGATTGTGACCAAATATTATTTATCTCAGAACACACAAGGAAGGCTCAACATTGCTCAACATTAAGTTTTGATTCAAAGTTTAAATTTGTAACCTATGACAATTTAAATAAATGTTTTTTTAAAAATTGGGCAATCAAAACTCAATGAAGTGTTCTTTAAAAAAAATGCATTGTGGGGCGCCTGGGTGGCTCAGTGGGTTAAGCCGCTGCCTTTGGCTCAGGTCATGATCTCGGGGTCCTGGGATCGAGTCCCACATCGGGCTCTCTGCTCAGCGGGGAGCCTGCTTCCCTTCCTCTCTCTCTGCCTGCCTCTCTTGTGATTTCTCTCTGTCAAATAAATAAATCTTTAAAAAAAAAAATTAAAAAAAAATGCATTGATAAAATTAAAATGTCATTTTAAATTAAAAATGAACACATGCTTTTTCCATATACACAGATGCAGATGCACACACACACACACACACACACACACACGTAAAGGGACAATAAAAGAAAAAAGTTTTGAAGATTTTATTTATTTGTCAGAGAGAGAGAGAGAGAGAGAGATGAACAGCAGGCAGAGAGAGAAGCAGGCTCCCTGCTGAGCAAGGAGCTCAGTGCAGGACTCGATCACAGGACCCTGGAATCATGACCTGAGCTGACCTACCTGAGTGAGCCATCCAAACATCCCAAGAAAATTTATTTTTAAAAGGAATTTGGTAGAACATGAAGTAAAATCAATTGCCAAGGGTAAACTATTAACAAGCATTTTTATAAGTAAGACAGGTAAGTTCCTTCTATAGCTACTATCAAAATAATAATAATAATAATTTAGTTCAAATTCAAAACAAAAACACAAGATATCCAAAATTTAATCTAACAAAGTTGTGTAAGACTAAATGAAGAAATCTATGAAACCTAGATAAAAAGAGAAACCGTCTTGGAAGGAAAGACATGATTTTAGAGAGGTAATAGATTACCAAAATAATCCACCAATTCAGAGCAATCCCATAAAAAACTCTAAAAAAAAAAAAGGAAAACTTTCCATGTTTGACAGCTGATGGCAAAATTGTCTGGAATATGAAATGATAAGAATGCTTTTCTTGAAAAGTATTTAAAAAGAAGAATATGAGGAAGGTCTCCTTGTTATCTTTCAAAAAATATGCCATAAAATCATTTTCATAATGGTGAAATGTAATAAAATAAAGTAGAATAGAATTGAGGAAAAAGTCCCATTGAACTTAGAAATGATGAAGTTATCATTTCAAAGACCACTTACTGGGGATCAACCTCTTTGTGATAGTGACTATCCACTTGTGAAATATACACCAAATATATAGAAAATTTCTTCAGAGGTATTTGAACTAAATGTGCAAAATTAAGCACTAAATACCCAATATAAATTTAAAATATATTTATAATTTTTGCAAAGATCTCAAAAGAGATATAAAAGGGAACAATAACAAATAGATAAAGTAAAAATTCAGAGTATACCCACTGAATATTTTAATACTGCTGTATAACCACAGACATACTGTTAAAAAATTTAAGAAAATAGGGGTGCCTGGGTGGCTCAGTGGGTTAAGCCTCTGCCTTCTGCTCAGGTCCTGATCTCAGGGTCCTGGGATTGAGCCCCACATCCGGCTCTCCACTCAGCAGGGAGCCTGCTTCCCCCTTTCTCTCTGCCTATTTGTGATCTCTCTCTCCCTCTGTCAAATAAATAAATAAAACCTTAAAAAAAAAGTTTAAGAGGGGCGCCTGGGTGGCTCAGTGGGTTGGGCCGTTGCCTTCGGCTCAGGTCATGATCTCAGGGTCATGGGATTGAATCCCGCATCGGGCTCTCTGCTCAGCAGCGAGCCTGCTTCCCTCTCTCTCTCTCTCTGCCTGCCTCTCTGTCTACTTGTGATCTCTCTCTGTCAAATAAATAAATAAAATTAAAAAAAAAAGTTTAAGAAAATGTAGGTAAATATTTTCTCTGTATATTTCTACTTCTCTAATATTCAGGGAAAGCCCATTTAAACAGTATTTTTTCACCAGTCTTGCAAAATAGTTTGGTAATACCTAGTGTTGGCAGATGTGTGGGGGGAAATGAACCCCATCATGCAGTTTTGGTTAAAATGGCTTTTCCATTGAGAAAAATTTGGTGGTAATTGCTGGATCTAGAAATATCCCTTCTAGTTTCTCTTACAGATAACCATTTACATGTTGCTGCAAAGACACGCTGATTGCCATGCCAAAGAATGAGAAAAAAGGCAAATGCCTATCATTTGGGGAATGTTTAAATAAATAAAGGTACATCAATAAATAAACAGTATGTGGTCATTAAAAATAATGAGATTGATATATAAATACTAACCTTGAGACGTGCCTTTGGTATATTGCTAACTGTAAAAAGCAAGTTGCAGACAAACATGCAGATCACAGCCCATTTTTTAATGATGAAATACATAGAGGTGTGTATGGAATGTATGTGTATGTATATATGAGAGTGTGTATATCCTCACTACAGTGACATTAGAGTACTAGAGAACATTTATTTCATATTCTCTGTTAAATTTTATTTCCAGCATCTCTTAATTGCAAAGATAAGGGATTATTTTAAAAGCCTAAATCTGTACTAAGCCCGGTTCTGTGAGAACTGTTGAAATTATTTTTTGAATCAGCGTTACATTTTCTGTGTGCAGTATAAATTCAATTATTACTAAAAATATTTCTATCTAAAGATCTAAATTAGATATTAATTCTTATATTGATACATTTTATCCCCTTTCATCAGTTAAAACAGAGCCAGTGCTTTCTACTTGGCAAAAGCAGAAGAAGAAATGTCTTTCCTGTGTTCTTTAGAATACTTCAAATTCATTATAATGAGAATATGTAGTGATTTTATTTGAAATCTGATGAACAGTATTAGCAACACTAATGATAACCTATGAGACTGAGACACCAGCTAAATAAATATGCTTATTTAAACTCTTTATAAGAAATGGTCATGTTGATACGTTTACCAGATCATTAAATTACTAGAGAAGTATGTAAAATTACTTTAGGAGAGTTTGTCCTACAATATGATTATGCCTGTCTCAAGTCAGAGCCTCAGAATTTGTCCATTAAAAGGTTGATCCTTTTGTACAATTATTTTCTGTTGAGTTATAAAAGTCACAGCTCTTCACAGGACTTTTTCTTTGACCTCTTAAGGCATCAATTCTTGCTGTGGATACTTGTTCCTACAAATAAAAATCCCTTAGGATGTTTCTAGGTAACTTCAGTGTTGACACATTAACAATCCAACTTAGAGCTTGAGAGAAAAAGGTCTTATGCATGGTATTTAAAATTACACACTTTTGAAAAAGCAAGAGGAAAATTTGCAGTAAGCTGAAAGACAGAATAGACTTTGATTCAACAGTGTTGCCAATAATCTGCTATATACATATAGAACCAATAAAATTTAGGAAGCTGAATTTGAGGTTATCCCAGAACTGCAGTCTTTAACTTTCACTACAGATGGAACCTGTCAGTTTGCAGACACAAACCTAACCAAAACACATAAACTTGGACCATAGCTCCTTCCACACCCACCCCACCCCCACGCCCCCCTACCGCCCCCCCCACCCCGCCTCACTCTGGAATGCAGTTCTTGGGCTAATGGTAGATGTCCTGGGAAATCACACCTGTCCTTCTCAGCCCAACTCCAATCCCAGCCCCCTTCTTAGTACAAGTTCAGGTAGTCACCAACAATTATTTGGAGTTCACAAACAGAGTGAAATATTGGACCAATTCTGCCCTACATAAATATTTCATTTTAACCATTTTTGTTGCTCACTTTTTTCCCAGCCCAATCACATATTCCTTTGCTCCCTTTTCCCACCTTTAAAATGTCCTCTGTAAAGCCACATTGTGTCCATTCAAGTCAAGGTCCAGCTCATGTCTCACTTGCTTCTTGAATCCTCTCAATGGCCACCAACTCTTCAGAAGGTTACCTTCAGCATTTTGCACACATAGTAGGGAGTTGACATTATCAGGAAGCTTGTTATGAATACTACCAGTGCACAGAATATGCTCAATAAAAGAGTAAAGAGTTACTAACAATTAATGACTTTAGGTTTTTAATGATTTTTTTTAGTGCAGGTTAAGAGACATTACTGCAGCCGATTTTATTTATTATTTATTTATTTATTTTTTAGAAAGGAACAAATTCATCATTATTTTTTAAAAAAGAGAAATACACTGGAACAGGATTTCAAAAACTATTCATGAGAATTATAAAAGTGCAGATGACATTTCAGAACTTCATTTTAAAAAATATCACTTGTCGCATAGCAAAATGTATTCCAATTGGATTTAACATTCAAATCAAGTTAGAAATGTTACTTTATAAATTTTATAACAAAATTGCTTCTGCTGTTTGCCAGTGACCAACCTCCTCTTAATTCTCCTGGTTTGGAGCAGGAAGTGTTCAAGTTTATTTCACAAGTTTGGTGAAGATTTGTTTATTCTAAATTAATTCTCCCTAAAAAATACATTACTGTGTACACTGTAAAGGTGCCATACTGCCACTTAGTCCAATAGAGAGCAGAAATAAAGTTTATTGCAACAAGACTTTCAAAATGGGGAGGTGGGGAGGAACTTAAATACTAAGAATTTGCACAGTTCACATATTTGAAATACTAATTAATGGATTTAAGACTGTTTGGTAAAATGCTGGAATTTCACTATTTTAAAGTTAAGCGGGGTGCCTGGGTGGCTCAGTTGGTTAAGCATCTGCCTTTGGCTCAGGTCACGATCCTGGGGTTCTGGGATTGAGCCCCGTGTTGGGCTCCCTGCTCCACGGCCTGGGAGGGAGTCTGCTTCTCCCTCTCCCCACTCTCTGCATGTGCACACTTTCTCTCAAATAAATAAACAAAATCTTCTTTTCAAAGTTAAGCATTGAGGATGTAAAGCTCAATGCATTAAATTTTATAATGCTATGTTTAATAGCAAGATAGAGAATCATGCAGCAGAAAGAGATGTTCATCTTTTTTCCCCCACAAAGGATAGTTTAAATGTCTGTAATCTTAGCCTACTTTTTGAAAAATTTAAAACGTGACTCTCAAACATATAGTCAATGAATACATGCCAAAGGCTTACTTAACTTATTAATGGGGAACATCAAGATGGTAAGACCAATTCAAAGAGTAATGGAGAAACAGATGTATATAGCTAAAGAAGAAAGTAACACTGTACTGTTTGCTAAGTTGAAGATAAAATTGGTTAATGTCCTAAAGGACAAGACAACATGCATCTATTTATATACATGGCAGAGAGGATTTGCATTTCTAATGGACAAAATCCACAAGTTTGAATAAAATATAACAACATTTAGCTCCTCATCAATAGAACATCAAACAAAGGCACAATCTCCTAAGGAATAAAATAAATAGTCATTGAAAAGCCCTGTTGGACACTGTGTTAGGATGATATTGAAAGATACATAGCCAAGCTTAGGCCTCATTTTAAAATTTTGGATAATTTTTCTTTATACTGAGAAACATTGCTTTTGGTTTTGGTTTTTGTTCTTGTTCTTAATTTTTAAAATCTTTTTTTTTTATTTAATTTAATTTTTTTCAGTGTCCCAAAATTCATTGCTTATGCACTACACTTAGTGCTCCATGCAAATCGTGCCCTCCTTAATACCCACCACCAGGCTCACCCAACCTTCCAACCCCCTCCCCTCCAAAACCCTCAGTTTTTTTCTCAGAGTCCACAGCCTGTCATGGTTTCTCTCCCCCTCCAATTTCCCCCAACTCACTTCTCCTCTCCATCTTCCAATGTCCTCCATGTTATTCCTTAGGCTCCACAAATAAATGAAACCATATGATAATTGACTCTCTCTGCTTTACTTATTTCACTCAGCATAATCTCCTCCAATCCCATCCATGTTGATACTAAAGTTGTGTATTCATCCTTTCTGTTGGAGACATAATACTCCATTGTATATATGGACCATATATACATGATATGGACCATATCTTCTTTACCCATTCGCCCATTGAAGGGCATCTTGGCTCTTCCCACAGTTTAGTGAGTGTGGTCATTGCTGCTATAAGGCCCATTGGGGTATATATGGCCCTTCTTTTCACTACATATGCATCTTTGGGGTAAATACCCAGTAGTGCAATTGCAGAGTCATAGGGAAGCTCTATTTTTAATTTCTTAAGGAATCTCCACACTGTTTTCCAAAGTGGCTGCACCAACTTGCATTCCCACCAACAGTGTAAGAGGGTTCCCCTTTCTCCACATCCTCTCTAACACACGTTGTTTCCTGTCTTGCTAATTTTGGCCATTCTAACTGGTGTAGGGTGGTATCTCAATGTGGTTTTGATTTGAATCTCCTTGATGGCTAATGATGATGAACATTTTTTCATGTGTCTGTTAGTCATTTGTATGTCTTCTTTGGAGAAATGTCTGTTCATATGTTCTGCTCATTTGTTGACATGATTATCTGTTTTTTGTGTGTTGAGTTTGAGGAGTCCCTTTTACATCTTGGATATCAGCCCTTTGTCTGTACTGTCATTTGCGAATATCTCCTCCCATTCCGTGGGTTCCTCTTTGAAAGTTTTTGTAAATTACTTCTTTTTTTATACCACTAGCATTTTGAATTTGCTTTTTATCAGAACAAAATCTTTCTCTCACCCACATACTCATACACAGAGATACACACCTAGAATGAGAGAGGAGAGAGAGAGAGAGAGAAATCTCTTTTTGCTTATTTTCATCATCTTATGAGACTTTTTCTACCAACAGGAAAGTAATGTATCAAGAAGCCATGTGAAGATAAGGATTCTTGATTGGTCTCAGCCTCCAGTTATAACATGTCTCAGCAAAACTACAATGTCCTTCATGTTTTGAATCTTCAGGATTATGTGTAAATTGTGCAAAGAATGTCTTGTAACAAATTATGGGGTAGTCCATACCTCTTTCTAAGGCATCTCATTCTTTTCTTTCATCTTGAAAATAACTTAAAAGATGTTCTTTATTAAATATGATATAGTTGAAGACAACATCTCTTTTCAGATATAGACCTAAAGTGTAAGAGGCCATCATATGCCTTCACATTTAATGTGTCTATGTAAATAAACAAGTCAAACTCTTTAGGTTTCTATTTTTAGTACTTTTAATCCCCATATTCCATTACTATGAGAAACTTACCACAGACTCCAGCTTTCATGTTGGCATATATGCTTTGGGCAGGCATTTAGTCCATTCACAAGTAACATCAAGTAAGGTAATACAGGTTGGACCTTATCTAAATCTTCCACAAGGCTGAGAGTATCTTGAAGTCGAACTCAAATAACCCTCTTCAAGCCTGGGACCCAGGAGGCTTCATAACTCTGCAGGGAGTATCCTATCAAAAAATATATACAATTGGTACAGCCACTGTGGAAAACAATATTGAGGTCCCTCAAAAAACTAAAAATAGAAATACTATACAACCAGTAATTCCACTACTGTGGATTTACCCACAGAAAATGAAAATATCAATTAAAAAAGATTTTATGATAGTATTATTTACAGTAGCCAAAAAATGGAAGCAACCTAAGTGTCCATCAATAGATGAATGGATAAAGAAAGCATGGTATGCATGTGTACACACCCACCCACCCCCACACACAATGGAATATTCGTCATAAAAAATGAGATCATGCCAGTTGTGACAATATGGATGGAGCTAGAGGGTATCATGCTAAGTGAAATAAGTCAGACAGAGAAGGACAAATACTCTATGATTTCAATTCTATGTGGAGCCTAAAGAGAAAATAAATGAACAAACAAAAAGAAGAAACAGACCCATAAATACATAGAAAAAACTGATGGTTGCCAGAGGGGACTGGTAGGGGATGGGCAAAATACGTAAAGGGGAGTGGGGAGGACAAGCTTCCAGTTATGGAATGAATAAGTCACAGGGATGAAAGGCACAGCATAGAGAATATAGCCAATGGTATTGTAATAGCATTCTACAGTGATAGATGGCAGCTACACTGGTGGTGAGCATAACCTAATGTATAAACTTATCAAATCACTCTGTTGTACACCTGAAACTAATGTAACATGGTGCACCAATTATACTTCAATTAAAAAACAAAAGTCATAGAAAGGTGCCTTGTGGATAAACTGTCGTTTTCATTAATGTGGTATGTCTTATCAAAGCAAAGGCAGCCTGATTCCACCTCTGAATTCGAGGGCAAATCTGCCTAAAGAAGTTTCTTGATTTCCCATATTCATATGTAGCCATAGAGATGACAATGCATACATATGAAAATGCAGGACATACAGTTATTTTCAGAAAGCCCTAATTACACAAGGATGGGACAGGGTGTGGACAGAAGAGTCAGAAATTAGAAATTCACAACAATTCAAGAATGATGAAATTAATAGCAACTGTTTATTAAGAGCATACTGTGTCCCAGGAACTAAAATACATTCTTTGTAGGAATCATTTCAATATTTTGTTGAAAAACAGATTCTACATATGCCATGGCTGCCGTTGGCTTTGCAGGACTGAATGAATTGATCAGAAATTCAAAAATTACACCACATAATAATCCAAAAGCAAACAGCAGAACTTAGGCTTTAAATCGTTATTCCTCATGACATATTGCAAAGGTTTTTATTTATTTATTTATTTTTAATTTTTTTAATTTTTATTATTTTTTTTTAGGTTTTTATTTTTAATTTCAACTAAAGAATCTCTGCACGGAACTTGTTAACAATATACCCCAGCTGCTGCTCTTTATTTTCAGTGTGACCCCAAACAAGGAAAGTTTCACATGGTTTTAGGTTTCTGAGTGGAAGTTTAGCACAGCTGTGATACTGAATGAAGTACCACCTGGCCTGATCACCCTAACAATACGTTCTCTGTCCTCCGCAGCTAAGGGATGGATTGGGTATCAGCCTGATATCATAATCTGTTCAATTTGTAATATGGAGCATTACCCACCCATTTAGGATTCATCTCATTTCTCTGATGGCATGTTGTACCCTAAATGGAGAGATGACACTATCATTATATGCCACTATCACTAGTCATATGGAATCTTAGTTTGCATTACTTAAGGATAATTATATGGTGTTCTAATTCATTTGGTGAACTGTCACTCCACTACTGAAATACTTATGTGGAATTTTAACAAATACTATGACATTCGTAAAGCAGATTACTAGTCTTCAACATTTATTTCAATCTTTTTTTTTTAAGTTCTAAATATCGACTTTCTTAAATATGTGCTGCCGAGTTTCTCTTTGGAGCATTAAATTGAATCTCAATAACCTTACAATTGGAGTGATTTTATACTTGCATCTAGGCTCTCATATAAAATATGACAATATAAAAGTTATCAGGAACATATGTGCCTGTAACATCTATAATCAACATTTACAAGGATGATATGATCACTGGTAATTAATTCATCAAGCACTTATTAAGTGTGTCTTAAATTCGAGGCACAGTGGTAGACGGTGGGACTGTAAAGATGAACACAAAATATTCCAGCCTTCTAGGACTTTAAGTCTTATTTTCTAACCCCACTTCTTTCCTCCACTGTCCTAAGAAAAACTCATCAACTGAGTTTTGCAAACAGCAGTTTTCTAAGTATTGTAGATCCTATTTATTGAGTAGACCAATGCCCATCACCAATCCCCTCTTTCACTGTTATTTATGTCTCTATGCAAATGCTGAGGAAAAAATACCCCCCAACTTGTCAGTTTTCCTTACAGCTAGAGGCAGCCAGTGAGATGTAAACAGAAACCAGGTAAAAGTGATGGTTGATGAATGTTAGGGAGCTGTGGGACAGACTTCACTTTTCTCATAAAGACCAAAAACCATCTCAGTATCCTCCTATCTCCCAACCTTGAATGTGAACATGATACTGGGAGCAGCATGAGGCAAAAAAAGATAATTATTAAGATTGGCATGGTACAGGATAGAAAGCACTCAGAAGTGTCATACTACTGTTAAGCTTGTAGTCCTTCTGTGACTCATGTGACTTCTTGCTGGATAGAAATAAACTTTTATTTGTTCAATTCATTCTTGGATAAGTAATTATTTGTAGATAAAAGTAATGAATATGTCAATTAAATAAAAACAATCAACTCACAAATATATCACGACTTTTCTGATTAACAGCCTATTTCCTTTTAAAACTATATTTTCCAAATAGACAAGGGAAATTGTAGAGCTTTAATACTGCAATTTCATTTGGTTTAGGGTAGTTACCATCTTAGAGGTATGATGAAATTGCTTCCCTAAAATCATAGTTACTACATAATAAAGATTACTATTAATAATGTCTTTTAACCATATTGATGTATTCATGAAAGGTATCTGTTTTACCTTTGATTATTTTTATGAAAATGATATTTATTTCACATTTGAAGATAATACTGAGAATAGCTCATCTTTATTCATCATTGTTATTTATTCTTCTTTCATTTTTAAAACATTAAAATTTCTTCCACAAAATAGTAATCCTATGTACTTTTATAAGATGATATTTTCATTCAATTGACAAGCTTTCCACACCCCTGGCTTTGTTTTGAAATCAGGAAGTGTATCGAGAATTAGAAATGACCTCTTACTTCAAGGAACCTACAAAGAGTGAGGAGAAACCAGTAAGTGAGTTCTGCACTGACCAGCACATTATCACCAAAGTGAGCCAGAAAAACAGGGTAGTGGCTAAACTTGCTACTCTACCCAGATGCCTTTAATTCCACCCCACCTAATTCCTAGCTGTTAGGATATGTGGTAGCTGAAGAATCACTCCTACCTGGCCCAATTACTGAGAATTACCCTCAGATGCATGGAACTATTTAACCAAAAGTTATGTGGGATCAAAAGTGTGACCTCCTGGTTTCCATCTGGGAAACTCTGAAGGGTCATCTCAGATTCATAATTGCTCATGGGATTGCCTGAGGGCTTAGCTGCACCTTCTTTGGGGGACAGCTTCTCTTTCCACCCAATGTGCTGCCCTCATTTCCTTTCAGTGTATCTCATGAAAGTACTCTCACCTAAGGCTTCTGCGTATGACTAGTTCTCAAAGAACGAAAGAGATGACAATGGATGACCAAAGCTTGAAAGTGAATAAGTGGTACCTGAAGCAACAACAACAACAAAAATACAAAAAACTTGGGGGTAGGGGACAATCTACTGAAAAAAAGCCCATTTGCCAAAAGAATTTTCAAAGGCACAGGTCTGTTCAAGAACCTGGAGAGATGCAAGGATCCTAGCATGGATGATGTAGTTCAAGATGGTAGAAAATATATACTAGAAATATCCCTAAAAGATTCTGATCATTAAAAAATAAAGCTTGAGATTTATTCCAAAGGCAGTAGAGAATGTTACCAATTAAAACTGGAAGGATCATTCAAATGCCAAAGAGCAACAAATAGGAGCTTATTATTTCTACCTAACAAATTCCAGAGGTCGTATGGTCCCTGGCACTGGCTCAACAATTTACCCGTATCAGAGACCATACCCCTGCCTTCTCTTGGTTTTCCTCATATGAGGTCTGGGGAGCCTCCACATACCTGCTCAACAGAGAAAGAAGCAGGAAGAGGGGAAAATGGTAGCACTCAGGCCTCTTCCTTTTATGTCATCTCATTGCCCTTTTGTAAGGAAAGCAAATCATTACCAACATTCACCCAATACAGTTCTACTGTGTATACTAAACTCATACAGTCTTTATGGAGGAGGCAAGCAAGATTGGACTGTGGGTTGGGGTAACCTAACCTATATTGCCCACAAAGTTACTAAAGGATTTAGAAGAGGTGAGAGACATGGTTAAGATTTTACTAGGGGGGACAATTCTGAAAAATGGAGTAATATGGTTGTATATTGTAATGATGCAAATAAGTAGGATGAAGTCCTAAAATAATCACTGTAATTGGGGTAATAGGAATGATAAGAAATGGAAGAAAACAAGAGATATGTGGAAAGAGATGGTCAGAAGGAAACTGATATGATTTCATGGCTGTGGGAGAATGTACAAGTTTCAGAAAGTAACTTTATTTTTGTTTCATTGACTGGCACGCACATCCTCATCTGGATAACCGAGATAGAACAGGAATTATTATTCCCATTTTAGAGATTTAGAAACTAGTGTGCTGAGAGATTAAAGAATTTACTCAAAAATCCTTTGGATAGTAATTTTCAGAATTGGGGCTCAAATCCAGGTTCTCTGATGATTAAGTTAATCATGCTTGGTCTCTGAACTGTGGAATTTAGTATATATAACTCTAATGAGTAATTTTATTATCTAAATTATTAGACACTAGAATTAATCAGTAATAGATGTTGTTCTATGAGCAATATGGCTTTACAAACCCCATAAATCTCCCTTGAAAAAAGCAAACAAACAAAAATGATGCTCATGGATAGCAGCTATGAGCAGAATGAGAGAATAGAGAAGGAAAAAATTGTCCAAAGCAGAATGTATAGAATGACTAGAAGTTTATGTTCAGATCATTTTTAACATTTAAAGCATTGCTATACTTTATGATTTCATGACGACAGTTCAAATATGTTTCTTTGATTTATTCATTAACAAATATTAACCTCTTAATATATGTCAGGAAAATGAATAAGACACAACTCTGGAAACTGATAGTTTAGTTGAACCAAAGCTCTACTTGAGACTATTATGTTAATTCTGAAATACCCATTGAAATAATTGAAATTTTTAAAATGAGATGAAAATCTTCAAGCTTCTTCAGGAATTGAGAATATTTTTGAAGCACAGAAATTATACTACTCATAAACACAGAAGAAAAAAGGACAATCTATGTCTAGATGGAATTATCAGAAAATTTTTAAAAAATTGCCAGAGGGACAGATTAGAATTTAGAGTACCTTATATTTTCCTGAACTGGGTATATTGTGAAGGGGCAGAGTAGCTCTATTGTATCCACTGAGCACATAGACTCAAAGAGGGGAAAAAACTAATTGTTTTTAATAGCCAATGAATCATCATAAGGCAAAAATAATCATAAGAAATAGACTAAACTATCTTAAATGTTTGTATTGGCCAAGTTTGAGGAAGAAGTGAAAAGATCAGGAAGGGAAAAGACTTGCTAGAATTTACCAACAGCTCTAACATAGCCCAAAAGTACAAAAATATACTTGAATTCCAAGTAGAAGAAGACCCTAAATCATAGAAAGTTGATAAAAGATGGAATAATGAGATGCACAACTTTTAACAAGTGGGATGGAAGTGGATCAAGAGTTCCAATAAAATTATTGGAATTTTGTTTTAAAGAGGAATACATTAAATCTTTGTAAATATCTGTATGCATCATATTTGATTATAAATCTTTACCTGTGTTTACATTTTTTCATGTGACATTTGCCTTTTATGACAACAGGGAGCATTACAAATATCTTATTTATCAATTCAATAAAAATCTAAAAATATTTTGATATTTTCCTCAACAAATTTGAGGACACATAATGGATTCATAAACATCCTCCTTTCTATGGTTAGAGATCTCAATTCTGTAGAGATTTGCTTTGCCCTTATTTTTAGGCATTTCAGAAGTATTCTAGTTTGGCATATTATATTAAGTGTCTTTCCCCTATAAAACAATTTCTATATAATTTATAGAAATATTAAATATCAATAACTCATATAAGAATTATTTATTTGCTAAAGGGACTTACTACTTACCTAACACTTTAATTTTAACCATCTCTCATTATGTTACTAACTGTAGAGGAAGCAGAGCTTTGAAAATAAACTTTTCCTCACATACAGAGCAAATATTTTTTTAATTAACTTTTTGAGAGGCTTAATACTATTTAACAGGCTAATCATGTCTTAACTGTCGGATGTAATTCTGGAAACTTGAGCACTGAATTCAACTTTTTGTTACTAAGGCTTCTACCTTCAGTTGTTTCAATTATAGATCCCTGAAGCCAATACAAGTGACAAAGACTCTGTCCTTCACCAAAATCCAGTCAGGCTCCTCTAAGCCCTCTTTTCAAGAGGCCTCATGCAGGTCTTAGAAGAACTCCAACTCTCAGAGCCAAGGATCTTGTCCATCACTACCCCACCCTCAGGGACTTGTTCAAACAGGAGCATAGTTTCTGTGAGCTCAAGGCTTTGTCCCTAGGGTAAACCCAGCCTCTTGTAAAACATCTGAGACCTGCTTCACAGTGCTAGAGGAATTTGTTTCTTCCAGCCAAAACCTGACAATAAGGCCCTGAACCTCCTCTTAAAAAAGGTCATTTAGGACATTCACAATTTTAAATGCTTTCTTTGTCCCTTTGAGATATATAGTCGACCCTAGAACAACCTGAAGGTTGGGGGGCTGTCCCCCATGTGTGTCTTTTGACGCCCCTAAATCTTAACCACTAATAGCATCCTGTCGATATATATATCATTATATACATATATATAATGTATATACTGTATTCTTAAAATATATATATATAAAATTGTGTGTGTGTGTCTGTATATATATAATATGTATAATTGTATTCTAATAATAAAGCCAGTGAAAAGAAAATGCTATTAAGAAAGTCATGAGAGGGGCACCTGGGTGGCTCAGTGGGTTAAGCCGCTGCCTTCAGCTCAGATCATGATCTCAGGGTCCTGGGATCGAGTCCCGCATCAGGCTCTCTGCTTGGCAGGGAGCTTGCTTCCTCCTCCTCTCAGTCTGCCTGCCTCTCTGCCTACTTGTGATCTCTCTCTGTCAAATAAATAAAATCTTTAAAAAAAAACGAAAAAAAGAAACCCTTCCCTGAAAAAAAAAGAAAGAAAGTCATGAGCACTGTACTTACATTTATTGAAGAAATCCACATCTAGGCAAGCTGGGCCAGGACAGGGGCAGCAGGGCCAGGCATCCCCATGGGGTCGGGTGTCCTACAGACTGGAACCCTCAGCTCAGCAGCATGTGCTGGGTAGGCCTGGGTGTGGTGATAGCAGCCCCACCTGCCTGGAGGTGTACCATCTCTGAGAAATCTGACTTGGTAAGTCTAGATATGATCTGCATTATGGAAAATTCTCAGGTAGCTCGTAGGTACTTGCTGGCTTGAGAACGACCCTACTCAATGATCACCAAAGATATTTACAATAATATTAGATGAATTCAGAGATGGAATGATGACAGTTCTTATTCAACAACAGACTAAAGGTATTCATAAATGCTAGTTAAAATCATTCTACTGAATTCTACTACTAATTCAGTCTCTTTCTCTCTCTCTCTCTATACACACACACACATATATATACAGATATGTACATATATCTGTATATGTGTGTGAGTATGAAATTAAGTACTTAAAAGCTTTGATTCCACATACTTCTGATCAGAACTTTTAATTGGGTTACTCTTGTGTAAATACAAAAAGTAAAACTCAAAAATTAAAATCTTTATCACTGACTAGTATATAGATTAGAATACCGTTATAGGCAATACTATGTATTGATTTGTCTTCCCAGAATATATGCTACCTAAGCATGAAATGGAACTCCACTCTTTTCCATTCTGTAACCACCTCTGTAAGTGTGGCTACTCTGAGAAACAGATGCCAAAACATCATTAAATGTGTAGGATTGTATTAGGGGAAACGCCTGTGTGAAAGCAAATAATAAGAATAAGGAGTGACTGAATGAGTTATTGGACTGCTGTGCAAGTCTGAATACAGAGTGAAGAGGGAAAACATGTAGAGGACTAGTCATAGTGGACTAGTGTCATAGTCAGTTACATAATGGCAGATTCAGCAAAGCTGGGAGAGTCCCTGCATCATCCACAGTCCATACAAGAGGCATGGATTTGCCTCGGTATCCCTACCACATTCACTCACTGACTAGGAGCAGCCTATGGGAGGTATAGCCTCTGTACAAATTCAGCAATGGGTTTCAAAGCATAGCAGCTGAAGACATTGATTGACTATACTCCCTGTAATAGGAAGGAAGTCTACAAAGTGTATTATTACCAAAAGACCACTCCCATTCATTCTTGACACATGAATCTATCTGGGCAACCAATCACAGGAGTCAGTAATTGGTACTTAGCCCTTGCTCAAACAATCAAGTTAGCTTCAAGAATCTGCTGAAATTATTGGGGGAAAATAGAAACTTATTTTTATTAGGATTGTGAGATATAAAAATTAAGTCCAGAGCTGATCATGGATATCATCTTCTGCCCCCTCATAGAAAGAGACTGACAGAAAATGAAGACAAAAGAGGACAAAAGAAAAACAAACAAACAAACAAACAAAACATGAGAGCAAAGATAGATTCTAGAGTGCATAAATTGAACTAAGCCTACCAGAACTAGTTACCCTTATTCTACTTTCTGGTTTTTTGAAATTATATATTTAAGTTTTAAGCCAAGTTGAGTGGGTTTCCTTTTAATTGCAATAAAGAATTCTGCGATACAACATTTTTTGTAAGTTATAGAATTAAATCTTTACAACAAATTTTAGATATAGATATCATTTTCCTCATTTTATAGGCAGAAATAAGGCCTTAGAGATGAAGTGATCTGTCAAAGGTTATCTAAACTAGTAGGACATTGAACGAGGATCCAAATTTCTACTTTCTTAATTGAAACTCCACTGCCATCAACATGTTATATAGCTTGATGTGTTTTTTTTTTTAAGCTTTTCTGTAAATGTCTATTTTTTTCCTGTTTTAATGTGAATTATGGTAAATACTTTCTATACGTTATGGGGATAGCACATATGTTTGCATCTAATTTAATCCTATGCCTGTGTACATGGATGTAGGACTAAGATTTCAGAATTTGAAAACTAATAAAATTACCTAAATATAGTACTCTATATTTGATTACCTATTATTGATTTTCCCTTCATAAAATTATGCAAGAGGTCATATATGGTATTACTATTTATACCATTTAATGAGTACATTTTTTATCTGAATTTTGTTGTCATTGACATATGTTTCTAATTTATGTAGGCTTCGTGTGCTTGTGTCTGTTATTGTTTAAAGTCAAGAATGCAAGAATTTTTAAACTTAAAATTGAGTGCTTCAAATTACCTTATAAAATAGTTCTCAATGAATGCTAAAGAATGGATGGACAGATCAATGTATACTAAACAGTTGTTCTGCAATTCAGGTTTAACTCTGAAAACCTTCTTCATCTAAGTTATGTTCATTTTTTATATAATCATATATAATGTTTTTTCATATAATGGCATGTAATGATGACTTTTGTAAACATTAATGCCAGAAATCTTTGCCTCTCTTCTGGTATTTAGGGTGATGGTGGCACCAGTAAATCCATTTATTTAGGAAACCCTTTCAGGAATTTTAAAAGCAGGAGTTAGCTTTAAAAAAACTGTCTAGTCTAACGTCATTACTTCATGGGTAGAGGAATTGTGCCCTATAAATTAATGTTACCTGCTTAGTATTACACAGCTTAGCTTCAGCAAAGCTTGGACTAGGATTTACCTTTCCATACTTCCATTTCCTTACTCACTTTATTGAGTCTGCTCTACAAAGGATCAGCAAAACAGTGTGTGCTAATTCTTCTTTGGGTTTGTTTCCTTGGTTTTCAATTGATTTAATTTTGTGTTTGCTTCCTTGGTTTTCAATTGATTTAATTTTGTGTTTGCTTTGTGTTTCTCAAAGGTATTTGCTGTAATAACTGCACGCTATACTGGAGACAAATTTTAGTAACTCCCACCTCTGAATCTATCACACTTACCACAATATTTTACATATACGTATATATGTGTGTGCACACATAAGCACACATGTGTATGCATATACAGAATTCTCAGATCACCCTATTTAGACACTAAGAACACAAATGAGAGGTCAGGTATTGTCAGAGTATAGTAGCTAGGGATGAAGAAAACTAAAGAGATTCAATTTTTCATGTAAAAGATAATTTAAATGCAAAGCTTAAGTTGAGCAATATAGTTAATTTCATTCATCTCACTGCCTTGTTTAAATACTTTGCCTTCTCTTTATCCCTAAGCTTCTACACATCTATGATTTGTATGCCATCTCTCCACAATCCATCTCCTATCTGGTCCCAACACAACTTACTGAGACCAGTTCCCAACACTGCTTTACCTAAGTTACTGAAAACATCTATAAACCAGTCTCCTTCTCTGCAATCTGTTTGCCCTCTAATCTATGACCTACTCAATCAGTAGAGTGATCTTTATAAAAGTCAAATCCAATCAAGTCACTTTGATAAATCGACTTGATTTTTTTTTAAGATTTTATTTATTTATTTGACAGACAGAGATCACAAGTAGGCAGAGAGGCAGGCAGAGAGAGAGAGAAGGAAGTAGGCTCCCTGCCAAGCAGAGAGCCCGATCCAGGACCCTGGGATCGTGACCTGAGCCAAAGGAAGAGGCTTTAACCCACTGAGCCACCCAGGTGCCCGAATCCACTTGATTCTTAAGAAAAGTTCAAAGTCCTTAGTTTGGCATGACAAGCCCTCTAAGTTCTCTACTTCCTTATCTCGTATCACTACCCTTTTCCTGCATTATCTTCTACTATCCAGAAATTCTTTCCATTCTCCAGAGGTTTTATACCTCTAAACCTTCCCACAGGACCCCTCCACAATTTAAAATGTTGCATTTCCTATTTTATCACACAAAATATCTCATACTTCCTTCAAGACACTGTACAGATATTACTGCAAATTCTTTATTGACCACATATGTTAGGTTAGCTGTCCATCCTTCTGTTCTCAAATAGCACCCAGTTCACATTCCCATATAGCATTTATCACACCATATAATGACCATCCATTTATGTGTCTGCCTATCCTCATTAAATCACACATACCTCGGGAATGTGTGTAATCTATTTCTTCATTCCCAGAGCCTACCATACCAAATTCTGGGTACCATGCATGTGATACTCAAATGTTGACACAGTGACTGCTTCCCTGACACATTCTCCCTAGAGACAGCCCCAGATTCTTGGGATCCTCAGCTTCCATTCAGATCCTGGGAATACTTATCCCATTACCTAGGAGTACGTGCATATAAGTTTCTCCTCTAACAGACTTTGTGAATGTTTTAACCAAAAAAAGATCTCAATTCTGCCTGAATGAAACTAAAGCACATTTTTGCAGGCTTGGCCACTTATCTGAAAAAGCAGAGGCACTAAGGGACTGCAGGCAGTTGTACTTATGTGACAGCCGTGTTCTGAGCAAGTCACCCTCTTTTTCCAGCTTTACATCTTGAACCCAAGTTTTTCAGTGTATTGTACTCTTTGAATTACCCAGTTTAGCAACATTAAAGTAACCTACTGTATATTTCTAAACCTTAGTTTTATGTATAAAATGGCAATAAAATATTTGCCTTTTTAGGTCATTTTGTGAAACAGCTTTCAAAAGCACTTAATTTAAACATAATGGGAAGCAGGAAGTTTAAGTGGGTTAGTCAGAGTGACCCTCATCACATTTTATAAAATCTGAACAAAATTAAAAGATACTTATCAGATGGTACCAGTGATTAACTAAACACATTCAGAACCTGGAAAGGATTCTACTATTGAAAGACAATAGGCAACTGGAAGATGTGAGAGTTTGCAACTGTTTGTTTGCTCAGGGCAACTCAATCTTGACTCCAAAGGTGGAATGTTGCAACCTTAATGATGAGAAGTCATAGAGGTTGCAAAGGCAGAAAAGCCAGAAAGGTAGGAGTAAACCTAAGAAGGGATAAGCCCCAACATCTGCATATAAAATCTACACAGATCTTGGCCAGGTCACTAAAACTATTTATTCATAATAAAGACTTCAGGGTCATGGGAAAAAAAAATTAAGCATCATTGAAAGCTACAGTCAATTAGCATCAATTTAAGCTGCTGTGTATTCAGGAAAGAAAGATTATAGAGTTTGTGTCTAGCCAAGTTAACATGGTAGATAAGTCATTCTTCAAAGGAACGTAACAGAATCTAGAAGCTCTACAATGATTCCTTTGTGATGTCTAGAATGCATTAAAACTCATTAGATATGCCCTCCAAAAAAAGAAAGAAAAAAAGAATAATATCTACATCCTTTACAAAGAGTGAATAGAACATC
Organism: Meles meles; assembly: GCF_922984935.1. Classification (NCBI taxonomy): domain Eukaryota; kingdom Metazoa; phylum Chordata; class Mammalia; order Carnivora; family Mustelidae; genus Meles; species Meles meles. Next base: position 148,854,353 of record NC_060066.1, on the reverse strand, counting down.
TCCCAAGAGGTCCTGCACACTGGAACTGACAAAGATTACAAGGCAGCTGCAATAAACATGTCACAATCTCGAAGGAAAATTATATACAATGAATGAAGAATAATCACACCAGAAAAATTAAAAATCACAAAAGAGAACAAAACATAAATCCTTTGGTTTTTACTGTATTGTATATTTGAAAGTTGCTAAAAGAGTAGATCTTAAAAGTGCTCATCATAAGAAAAAAATTCTAACAGTGTATGGTGATGGATGTTAACTAGACTTACTGTGGTGATCATTTTGCTACACATACAAATATTGAAACATTACATTGTATGCAATAAACTAATATGTTATATCTCAGAAAAAAATTTCTAGAACTAAAAAAATAAAATACCTGAAAATTTTAAAAAGTTAAAAAAAAAAAGCTACTCTATGGGCTTAACAGATAATTAGAAAGAGCAAAAAGAATGAATTTGAAAATCAGTGTCAATTATCCAGTCTGAGGAATGGGGATTAAAAAAAAGAAAAGTGAATAGGATTAGAGAGATCTGTGAGACAATAAGTATTTAATATCTGTGTGAACAGAGTGCTTAGTAAAAAAGGTGAAAATTGGGAGGAAAAAAACATAATTGCTAAAATTATCCCAAATTTGGGAAAGCATCAACTATTGTACCTAAACACAGAACAAAACCTGAACAGGATAAATAGAAAACCATTTATAAGTAAATCAAAGCCCTACTGCTAAAATCCAAAGATAAAATGAATTTTTAAAGTAGAAAGGAAAAAAAAAACCACACACACATTAAATATGGAGAACAATACAAATGACAATGATGTCCTAAAATAAATAAGACATTAAAATTTTAAAGGAAAATATGCAGTTGTTCCTATTTACAGACAAAATAATTATGTATACATAAATCCTAAGGAATCAAATAATGCCCCTAAAAATAACAAATGAAGGTAGCAATCTCTACAAAAACTATAATATACAGAAATCTATTTTTACACACTGGCAGTAGAAAATTGAAAATGTTATAAGAAAAACCAAAAGCTAATATTTAGGAATAAAATTAATAAAAGTCATTTAAAATGTCTACACTAAAAACCAAAAAAAAAAAAAAAAAATTGCTGCAGCATCTGTATATCAAGTTCAGAAATTGGAAGACCAAACATTAAGATATCAGTTCTCCCCAAACTGATCTATAGTCTCAATTGGACAATATCAGCTTATCAACTTTTCATTGCACAGAAATCAAAAAGCTGTTTTTTCTAAAACATTTGTGAACATGCAAAGGTCCTAAAATAGCCAAAATTATTTTTGAAAAAACAGACTAATATTCAGGAAGGACTTCCAATACCTATGTTAGGGCAGAAGTCTAAAATGGTCCCCAAGATTGCCTCCCCCTGATGTATACATCCTGGGATTGTAAATATGATGGATTTTATTCTAGTAAAATATATTATATAGTACAGTTGACTTTAAGGAAAGGGAGATTATCTGAGTGGTTCTGACCTACAGACATGAATTCTATAAATCTAAGTGTAGAGGTCAGAGACAGAAAAGATAAGATATTTGAAGCATAAGAGAAATTCAAATAAAGAGAAATTTCCATTGTTGGCTTTGAGGATGGAAGGGCCATATGGCAAGGAATGTGGGTAGCATCTAGGAATAGAGATTGGTCCCTGAGAGCAAATAAGAAAGTGAATCCTCCCTCCTACAACAATGAGCAACTGAAATCTGCCAACAAACTCAATAAACTTGGAAGAGGATGCAGGGTCTAGATGAGAATACAGCCAAATGATCCTTTGATTTCAGCATGTGGGAACCTGAGTAGAGAACCCATCCATGTAGATCTGCACTTCTAATTATCTAACCTATGACAGAATCACAGCTGTTGTTTTAAATGGCTAAGTGTGTGATAATTTGCTATGCGGCAACAGAAAACTAATACACTAATTTAATAACCTACCCCCAATACAAAAATTAAGACAGTGTGGGGTAGGATAGACAAAAGTCAATCAAAAGCTGTCTGCCATATAGTCTCTTTATCTCCAAAGTGGTGAAAAATTTAGAGAAGAAACTTTTACAACAAACGAAGCTACTACAATTGGACACCTATAAGAAGATAAAACAAACATCTATACCTACTTTGACACAACATTTAAAAATACATGTGAGATATATCAAAAATTTAAGTGTAAAGTCTAAAGCTAAACAGATTTTAGAGAAAAGCATAGAATTTCTTCACAATCTGAGGGTAGGCAAAGGTGTCTTAGGATACAAAAAGCAACGACCATGAAGAGAAAGAGCCGGATAGGGTGATGTTAGCAAAATGGTATAATTTTAATACCTGGACTTTCTTCCTCCCCATGGACACACTGATTCACAATACACAAACCAATTCCCTCTGTGAGAAGTCCAGGAACAAGCTGAGAATCTTTTATGCCCTCAGCAAGTGCAGAACTAGCCACACAAAAATTGGTTGGTAAATTCAGACACCCTTTAGTTATAATCTCAAACCATGTACTACACAATTGGGGGGGGGGACACCCACTTTACCTTCTCTCTTGAGAGAGAAAGATGGATGACACAGGTCAAATATTCCAACTTATCTGAGGGCTGCTTGAGGGATTGACTAGCTTCTGTCTCACCTGTCTTGATGCACTAAAAGGCCTTGGCATATCCTAGAAGCTTGAAGTCCACTAAAACCAAAGATAATGGTTTGAATTAGCACAAAACACACACTGAAACCCCTTCTATAGGTCCAGTGAAGACTGAGTGAAAAACCCTGGTATCTGATAAAGGGTTAAATGCCAAAATATCTAAGAACTCCCTAAAATTCAATACTCAATAGCAAAAATCAAACAAATAACCTAACAATGATATTAAAAAATGGCTAAGGACTCATACATTTCTTTAAAGAAGACATAGAAGTGGCCAACAGATATTTGAAAAGATGTTCAAGCTCACTAATCATCAGGGAAATACAAATCAAAACCAAGATGAGGCATCATCTCACATCTGTTAGGAATGGTAGTTATTTAAAAAAAAGAGAAAGAAAGAAAGAAAGACAGACAGGTGTTGGTAAAGATGTACAGACACTGGAATTCTTCTACATTGTTGGTGGGAATGAGAAATGGCACAGACACTATGGAAAATGATTAAAAGTTTGCTCAAAAAAATTAAAAATACAACTACCATATGATCCAGCAATGACACTTCCGTGTGTTTATCCAACAACTGAAATCTGGATCTCAAAGAAGTATTAGCACTCTCATGTTCATTACAATGCTATCCACAATAGCGAAAATGTACAACAAATCTAAATGTCCATCAAAGGACGAAGAAAGTTAATGTGGTATATAAATAGAGTGGAATACTATTCACTTTTAAAGAGAGAATGAAATCCTATAATAGACAACAACATGGATGTCTAAATTTAAATACAGGTATTTAAAATAATTTAAAAATTAATTTAAAATGATTAAACCCACAGAAGGAGTAGAATGGTGCTTCACAGGGTCTGAGGGAAAGGAGGAATGGGAAATGGCTAGTCAATGGATATAAAGTTTTACTTAAGATGAATAAATTATAGAGATCTGCTATATACTATAAGGCCTACAGTTAGTCATAACATGTTCTGTACTTAAATTTTTTTTTTAAAGATTTTATTTATTTATTTGACAGAGAGAGAGAGAGATCACAAGTAGGCAGAGAGGCAGGCAGAGAGAGAGGAGGAAGCAGGCTCCCTGCAGAGCAGAGAGCCCGATGCGGGGCTCGATCCCAGGACCCTGAGATCATGACCTGAGCTGAAGGCAGCGGCTTAATCCACTGAGCCACCCAGGCGCCCCTGTACTTAAATTTTTTTAAGAAGGTAGATCTCATGTTAAGTGTTCTTACCACAGAAAAATTATAGAAAACAGATTCCATCAAAATGAAAATATTCTGCTCAAAGATATCACTATAAATAGGCAAGGTATAGGGATAAAATATCCATAATACATATATCTAATAAAGGGCTTAGATTGAAATTACGTAAAGAACTCTTAGAACTCAATTTAAAAGGACCAATAACACTATTTTTAAAAATGGGTAAAAAATTTGAGAAGACCCTCTACAAAGGAAGAGATATGAGTGGTCAAAATGGTTAAAAAGGGACTTGTACATGAATGTTTATATATGAAATTCTAAAACAGGCAAAGGAGTCCAAGTTTTAAAAAATGAATGTGAGAGAGAGAATAGTAGTTCGGAGGTTGGATATATAAGGAGTACAGAATAGAAGCTGGTTAGTAAGAGACAAGAAAGAACTCTGAAAAATGTTCTACATCAAAGCAGGGGTATGGATCATATGGGTTTGTTCGTGTGTCAAAATTGTACAGCTGATATTTGTGCACTCTGATGGATATAAATTTGACTCAGATCATCACAACCATCTGTCGTCACTATCACCACCATCATGTGGATGGTGGATATCAAGTGCAGAGAGGTAGAAATAAGAGAAGACAGAATGTTGATAACAGCTGAAGATGTGTGCGAGATATAGAGTTTCATTATCCTTTTTCTGTTTACTCTGCTGATGTAGGAAATTTTCTTAATTAAAAAAATTGTACCCAGGAAAGAAAAATCCTTTTCTAGAATTCACACCCCAGATTGCAATCTTTTCTTAAAAGAACAGAAATCTGGTAAGAATTTACTTAGTGTTAGAAAACAGGCAAGTACTTTATGTTATTTACCTAATGCTCCAGCAAATTCTATAAACCCACCATTATTATACTCATTTGGCAAATGAAGCATTATTATCTCCATTTGGCAAATGCAAGAAAAAAGTATACAGAGGTTAAGGAATATTATCAAGATTTTACATGCGAGATTTACATTTTCAGCCCTCTCTACCTAATTCCAAAACTTATGCTTTTTTCAATATGTAAGTTTTTTTTTAATTATAACTATCTTGTTTTGAAGAAGTGACAAATCAGGAACTAGGACTAGGGCAGCACAAAATACTGGAGGCTTAGTTGCTTCATAAAAATGTTTATAGGAAGCTATATGTAATATATGCAATAGAAGTAAAAATATTATTTAAATTCAAAATTGACTGACAAGGGGCACCTGGGCGGCTCAATTGGTGAAGCATCTGCCTTTGGCTCAGGTCATGATCTCAGGGTCCTGAAATCAAGCCCCACGTCGGGCTCCCTGCTCAACAGTGAATCTGCTTCTCCCTCTCCCTCTGTGATTTCTCCTACACTAACTCTCTCTCAATTAAATGAATAAAAATCTTGAAAAAAAAATTGACTGTCAATACATTCACCTTTTGAGGGAGGGAGCATCATTCAAGCCATAGATGAACAAGCTTCATAGAGCGCCCCATAGAGAGCTCCCAGACTGAGAAGGCACAGAGAAGAGAAAGACGAATTACCACATGCTCTTTGAGTTATTTTATGTTTGAGTCCTGCAGGTAATGGCTCACTGGCAAGCAGAAAACAATAATGATCTTTTTGATATGCAGAAGTAGGCAAAGAGCAGAGTAGGAATTAGATAAACATTTTATACGACATTGAAAAGTAAGGAAAACTAAGTTAGGTGTAGAGAAAGAGCTGTGGAAGGGAGGATGCATTGGTCAGTTTGATAGGGAACCAGAAAAAAATATATCTATACATATGGAGAGAGAAACTTATTTTACAGAATTAGCTCACATGATTGTAAGGCTGGCAAGTCCAACATCCATTAGACTTAGAAAGTCAGAGTTCAAGTTGCAGTCTTCAGCCTAGAATCTGTAGGGTGGGCCAAGCAGCTAAAAATAATAAATAAATAAATAAATAAATAAATAAATAAATAAATAAATAAGAAAGACAGGATTTCTGTGGTATTGTCTTGAGGCAGAATTCCTTCTCCAGGAAACCTGACTTTCGTTGGTAGGGCTTTCAACTGATTGATTGAGGGCCACTCTTCCTTCAAGGGTAATAGCCTTAAAATCAACAGATTTTTTTTTTTTAAGATTTTGTTTATTTATTTGAGAGAGAGAACGCACCAGTGGACTGGAGGGACAGAAGAGAGATAAGCGGGTTTCCCGCTGAGCCCAACATGGGGCTCGATCCCAGGATCCCGGGATCATGACCTAAGCCAAAGGCAGATGCATAAGTGACTGAGCCATCCACATGTCCCAAATCAAGAGATTTTAAATATTAACCATATTTATAATATACCATCACAGCTACATCTGGAGTACTGTTTGATAAAAAAACAGCACCAGCCATGTTGACACATAAAATTAACCATCACAGATTCTGAGAAGCAGAAAGGCAGTAATGTCCAGAAGCTTACTAGGAAAAAGAGAATATCCAATCCTCATATATACTTTAATGCAATTTAGTACTACGCTGTAAATTCTATCACCTCAAGCTTTTGTATGTGAGATACATACATTTCTTGTGCAAATAATATTGAGGGAAGAAATTAAACGACCATATTCTAGTTCAGGCCAGAGAATGAGGAAAAATCAAAAGCATAGAATATTCTTTAGGACCGTTTGATCTGTAACTGCAGTATTTCAGCAGATAAACTCAGAGCAAGAATACACCTGGAAAAATAGGAGTCAAACTTATCCACCAGAATGCTCAGAGATATTAGGAATGGCACAAAGTCCCCATGCATATGGGATGGGATTTAAGGTAATTTTTGTTTTTTAATCCCAAAGTTCAGTGTGTATCACCTGATAGCACAGCTGAAAAAGGCCAAGTCGCAGATTATGGGCATGAAGCCAAAAACTGCAAAGATTTTGTGAGCTTTGGGGGTCTTCTAAAGCATCCAGAAACTCAGTTCATTGAAACAGGACATCAGGTTTGCTCTTCGTTAAGAAAATTGTATTACCTAGAAATACATCTTCTCTCATCAAAGTGTGAATAGAGCTAAAAGAAGTTTTGTTAGCACTTCTGTTGTGTATGAAACCCAGGACAGGATGAAATCTGTCTCATTCGGGGAGGTAATAATAGATCCCCTGCTTGTGGGGGAAACACACACACACACACACACACACACACACACACACACACACTTGTGCACCACTAGTGAGGAATTAAAACTAGTTATAAAAACTTAAATGTAATTCATATTCCCATTTGGGACTAAAGCTTAGCAAAGAGTTTCAGAAAAAAATCCCCTGATCTGCCTTTAGCAAAACAAGAATTTGACATTTCTCTATAATAAAGTTTTGCAGGGTCAACACCAAAGTAAATCTCAGTATTTTCCTCAAAACTTATGGAGGTGTATCTTCTGTGGTGCTTATAATCTATAATCCAATATCGTATTTTTAGGTAGAGAGGTGGGTAAATACTTGAAGATGGGTTAGTTGACTATTTCTGTTTCCATTTAGAAGAGCAATCCTGAAGTATTAAAAAGTAGCTATACTTTTCATTTCTCTGTAAGGGCCCTGAGCTGCTTATTGACAGGCATTCTTGGCAAAACAGAGGAGAAGGTGTGGCAGAGATGGAGAATCTGTCCCATGTTGGCTTGTGTTTCAGAGGCATTTTCAGGGTAAAACTCATACTCTTTTCTATACTTTTAAATCACTTTGTTTCAACACACTAGTTAATTTCCCTCAGCCAGTTTCTTCTATAAAATTAAGATGTATTTATTCTATCAATATTTTTCAAGTATCTTCAATGAGCTATGCACTTGACTAGGTGTGAGGACACAGAGGCATAGCAAAGATATTACTGGTCTTCCAAACAAAATGGAATACAAATGAAAACTTTATAAGGTAATAGTGAAGTACAGTCAACCCATCACTTTGCAGTTCGGGGACAGAAAGTAAAGGAAAACGGGCTGAGTGTCAACAGGTAAGTAATCTGCCTGATTTGAGAAAGATTGAGAGGTAGTAGCTTGTGAAGATTTCAAGTAGAGTTGTCTAGAAGCAGTTGAAAATATGTGTCTGCAATTCAACCGAGATTTAAGTAGCTAAAGATGGTTAGGGATCAAATGAGATTACGAACGTGAGTATTTTGGTGATTATAAAGCATCATGCAGAAGTGAGTTCTATGCATGTGCTGTCAGGCAAGGAATACAAATGTGAATTATTACATATATGCAGTCGGCACTAAATTAATTTGCAATGGTTTTATGTTGATTTTAAAGTACTCAATCTTTTATGCAAGTAGAATATTCTGACTTATCAAGTCAAATATAAGTTTCTTTAAGGCAAAACATTTGCTGTGGGAATACTTTACACATAATATAGATGCTCCATAAAAGCTGTTGATTTATTAATATGAGAGTCTTACAGTGATGGAAGAAAAAAAATTTGAACCAAAATTTATTGCCAAATGTGGTCAAACATTTTGCCAAATATGTACTCCTGAGATCTCTGTTCCTAAGTCACACTATCTAGAAATGAAATGCACAAAGAATCACAAGCTCCAATCATCATCTTATAAATTAATATTCTTGGAACATTTGTTTTACAGGAGGCTTTTCCCTATGGACTTAATAGAGATAACCCAATTGATTTCTTCCCAGACCCCTCGAGGGTGGTATGTTAGAAGGAGATTAGGTGGTCAAAGCAAGAGCTCTGGACTCAGACACTGGACTAGAGTGTTGGCTCTACTGCTTGCTCAAGTGGTGATTTGAACAATTTCAATCTCTGGACCACAATGTCTTCACCAATAGGAAGCAGAGTGTCTTTCTCCTAGGGGTTTCTAAAGGTGAAATGACTTTATCTAAGGAGCTTAAAACAGTGTCTGGAATATTGCTTTTATAAATATTAGCTATTATTTTTAGGCTACATTATTTTTCTATTCCTTTTTGCCATACATGAAATATTTATTAACATTACCAAAGCCTAGCATGTGCAAATTAAGAAAGCTATTTGATGCTAAAATTTCAGACTGATGGGAATTTTTTTTTTTGCTTTCTTTTTTTTTTTTTTTTTTTTTTTACTTTTCTGTTTTTTCTTTACTAGAGTTATATTTCTTTTCCTGGTCATTGAAATACCTCCATAGAGACACTTATCATTGATAGTGCATATTCATTTTTTTAAAGATTTTATTTATTTGGGGGACAGTGAGAGGGAGAAGGAAGGTGGGGGGGAATGAGAGGGAGAAGCAATTTCCCTGCTGAACAGAGAGCCCAGTGTGGGACTTGATCCTAAGACACTGAGATCATACCTGAGCCCAAGGCAGACACTTAACTGACTGAGCCACCCAGACACCCAGTGCATATCCATTTTTTTAAACTGGTTAACAAATTTAAGATAAATGTGATTTGGAAATAATGAGTTATTTGTAGCCATAAGAATGATAAAGCAATTAATATGCTAATTTCTTGAGTCTTAATCCCAAGAGAACTGTAAGAGAAGAATTGGTAACAATCTCTATCTTAAGACAGCCAGGATACTAGCTTAGGTGATCCCTGGGGACAATTCTTAACTCCAAGATTCTGTGATTCGAATAATTCACAATGAGCACACATTAATGCCCTTGCTTTGGGTTTGTGTGATGGCAGCATATATTTATATTTAAAAATACCATGATTTATTACATCATGCTGGCATCTGATTATGTACTTAATCAGTATTTGTTTCATTTTGGTTAAAATTTCTTGCCTCAGTTTTAATATTACCGTGTATATTCTCTTACGCCAATGACTCGAGTCACTACTGCAAATGTGCTTGAAATGTTATACTCTTATTTAATTAGCTCTCTTAATTGGGATTTTTAAAAGTCGTAACATGGGCAAAATCCCATTTGTACTGGTATTGCTATTTGCAAATTTGTAGTACTACATATAAAAATGTAGTACAAGCTTCTTTCAGAATTCACCTACAGCAAACCACATAAAGTATTCAGAACCTTTGTCTCTATTTTTATAGCCTATCAATGACGTTTGCACTTCACTAATGACTTTAAATGTTAAATTGAGCTGTATTTAAATTTCTCCAAATCTGCTTTAGTTCTTATCACCTTTGGCAGCCAATTCCAAATCCTATCCTACCAAAATCCTCTTGCGTATTGTCTGTTTGACAGATGAGATGAGTTTATGGTGATCCCCTTCTCTTGGGCTCAAAATATTAAGTTTAAATCTAAACATGGTTTGCAAATAACCAGGGGGCCTTTTCCAAACATTATTTAATACACTGAGCTACAGTTTGAACAGTTGCATAGCCACTCAGGAAGCAGATTGGTTTGCCCATGTAAACCGCAGCTACGTATTTTTTTATAGTCTCCTGAATTCCTAACCTGCAAGTTAGCCTAAAGACAAATTTTTATTTTATTTAAAACGCATATCACCTTACTTTTCTCTTTAAATTTAAAAAAAAAAAACCATTTTACAATAAATCTGAGAGAAAATATAACTTATGAGCTTTAAATCTGTGTGGTTTTGTAAAGAAAAATGAAGACTAATGATCTGGGGAATGGGGTAAGGATAAATTTCAAAATAACCTCCTAACTCCTTATTAAATTTAAAATAAAATAACTCTCCCCACCACCTAATTAAAATAAACAAACTGTTCTCCATTATAGGCCATGGCATTTCTTTCATGCCACCCCTGTGTCTCGACACTTACTCCTTGCCTCATAAAAGACATGTAAAAATATGCTGAGACACTAGATAGGTTTTTACCTATACGAAACAGATCAAGGAATGATGAAGTCTCCGTAATAGAATATTTAAATACATGTGATTATATTTAACATATAGTCAGCTTTTTTTTTCAAAGAATTTGATTATAAGAAACATAATACATACAACCCCAAACTGTAGCTTCCCTGTTTTTTATGATTCAGCTGAAATTTCATTTTTTTCAGTCCCATCATAAACTGAAGTACTCTATTATTTTACCATATCAAGAGGATTAATCCATATATATCTGCTAAAAGTTTGATTACCTAAAAAATGATATAAATTTAATTATTTTTTTAATCTTTCTCATTGGAGCAGGGAAAAGATATGCAAGATAAAGATATTCACACTGATTTTGTGTTTGGGATTCCACCACCAAAAAGAAGAATTAGCAACCCCATACATAAAATTGTTTTGTTTGTTTGTTTGTTTGTTTGATTTGTTAACTTTGACTTCCAAGCTTCATTAATATGTTGCTATTTATCTGTGCAGTGGGAGCACCGAATGTAACTTACTAATTCATGGAAATACTAAAGCATTAGTCCATACTTTAAAAGCCCTCTATAAGGCCATAGTAATGTGTGGTGTAATAAATTCTTCAAAGGCTTCTATTGATTCACTTGAGAAAAGAAAAATTTATTATGTGATGTGTATTGTGAATATAATTTATGGGAATTATTCTAAAACCAGGTTCCTCTCGGTGTATCTGTTTGAACACTGAAACACCAGATATTGCAAACTGCTCTCACACCCATTGTAGTATTTTGTCCTTAGATTATTGTCCTTAATTAAAATTTAATTTTATTCATTAGGATAAGACTTCTGTACTACATGCCTGATATATGTCAGTTACTCTTTTTCTACTGGTGATGGGACAATGAAGAAGGCAGAGAAAGTTCTTGCCCTTAGACTCATCATGCTGGACAAAGAGCTTCCATCTCTTTGGTCTTGCCTTTACCCACATGATGAAGTACAAATATGGGAATCTGGCCCATTGTATGTCATTCCAAGAATAAATTCTATTCTAGCTCCCTGTGCAATCTGCATACACACCCAGATCTTTGAAGTCTCTGTAATTTTGCCCCTTCTTGAACTTGAACATTTCAAGTTCACACCTGATAAATAACTCCTCAGCTAATTTGCTTCACTAATTCTGTAAACTCCTCTATGACCTCTCTTAAGAAATGGACTTTTTGTGTTTCCAGAACATTCCATGTATATTCCAACTGTAACTCTTCTCACAATGCATTGTAAAAATCTAATGTCTACCCTTCCCATTAGACTGGATGCTTCTTGAAAGCACAAATTATATCATCCTCACTTCAATGTTCCCAACAGATACCTCAATGTATGGTACGCAGAAGATACTCAAAAAATGTTTGATGCATAAGTTAATTAGTTAGCTAAGCTAAATTCACAATTAGGAAATGTCTCATTGGATTTCCTGGTTAGAAATGTTTATTAAAATTCTTAATAAAATGTGTATAGTAAAGAACAACAGACTAATCTTCATCTTTCCCAAAGATATTGCATATGGAAGGAAATTGATGCTCTTCCTCTCATAGATGGGGTGATTGAGTTGAGACCTCCAGGCACAGCCATATTCTCTGTTTCTCTCAATGGATCAGGGCCTGGGTGATAATTTTTATTAGAACCAGCTCTGTGATAACAGCCATTGGTCATGCAACTAATGGTTTCCCTCTGTTACTATAAACAGATAACAGTCCCCACTGTTCAGTGATAGTCAGTCTGTTCTTTGCATTTGCCCATGGCCACTAGAAATCAGAAAAACGACAAAATTGCTAATGGAATAAAATAACTTTTTAACTTCCATATAATAAAGACCACTTTGCTAAATCTAAAGAAGATAGCTATTTGCTATAGCTCACAAAATTGGAAATCAGGATCCAGATTCGGAGGTTTTTAAGAAATAGAGTGTTTTCCCTATGACCCTGCAATTGCACTGCTGGGTATTTACCCCAAAGATACAGATGTAGTGAAAAGAAGGGCCATTTGTACCCCAATGTTTATTGCAGCAATGGCTACGGTCGCCAAACTGTGGAAAGAACCAAGATGCCCTTCAACAGATAAATGGATAAGGAAGATGTGGTACATATACACAATGGAGTATTATGCCTCCATCAGAAAGGACGAATACCCAACTTTTGTAGCAACATGGACGGGACTGGAAGAAATTATGCTGAGCGAAATAAGTCAAGCAGAGAGAGTCAAGTATCATATGGTCTCACTTATTTGTGGAGCATAACAAATAACATGGAGGACATGGGGAGATGGAGAGGAGAGGGAGTTGAGGGAAACTGGAAGGGGAGATGAACCATGAGAGACTATGGACTCTGAAAAACAACCAGAGGGTTATGAAGGGGCGGCAGGGGGGTGGGGGGGGTGGGAGGTTGAGGAACCAGGTGGTGGGTAATAGGGAGGGCACGTACTGCATGGAGCACTGGGTGTGATGCCAAAACAATGAACACTGTTATGCTGTAAATAAACAAATAAAAATAAATAAAAAAAAGAAAGAAATAGAGTGTTTTACTATATAATTCAAGATAAATTTTTTAATTTAAATAAAATAGTGCTCTAAAAACATATTTTTCAAAACTGACTAAAAAATTTTAAAAATACGGTCAAAGAAACCAAGAGAAAAAAAAAAAGATTTATATGCTACGAAAAGAACATCTGTCTGATGAAAAAAGTCGGAGTTGGGGCGCCTGGGTGGCTCAGTGGATTAAGCTGCTGCCTTCGGCTCAGGTCATGATCTCGGGGTCCTGGGATCGAGCCCCGCATCAGGCTCTCTGCTCCGCGGGGAGCCTGCTTCCTCCTCTCTCTCTGCCTGCCTCTCTACCTACTTGTGATCTCTCTCTCTGTCAAATAAATAAATAAAAAAAAAAAATCTAAAAAAAAAAAAAAAGTTGGAGTCAAATATAGTAGGCCAAAAGAACATTTTCAGGATTTCAAAGAACAAGTAATCTCCTACAATTTCAAATGTTCCTTATTGTAAAAAATGGAGAGTTTAATATTGAAATGTGTGTGAGTATTTATGAATCCAGATACAATTACCTAGTTCATTATCTTATCTATCATAGGGGGAAAGTTCAGTGTCAAATAATAAGATTAGTTTTTTAAAATACAGGGCATTTAAGAGAAAGCCAAATACTAAAAAGGTATGTGGTGACAATATTTACTAACATGGGGAAATATTTGCAAAATATTTGTTTTGAAAAGTTATAAACCATGATGGAAAATATGCTAATTGTGATAAAATAAAATTTGAGTGTGCTTCTATATGTGTATAAATTGACATGCACTGAGAAAAATCTGTGAAGTTGTAATCCAAAAAGGTAACATTTTTGTCTCTTGGGAATAAAAATAGTACCAGCCTAAAAGCATTCCTAAGAAAAACAGATACAGCTTTTAAGGTGTTTAGCACAATGCTTTGCATAAAGTGAACTAAATCTAAATGTGTTTTTCATTATAAACAAAATATTTTTATAAACTGTCATTGATTTCCATCTTTATACTTTTCTCCATTCTAAATTTTCTAGACTATTTATTTTGTTGGAAGAAAATAGTAAATATTATTTTAATCATTATAAACAAATTATTTAAAAAGTACTCAACTAACACCAACAACAAAATGCTTCAACTTTGATGAAGAAAACCTATCCAGAAAGTGATGATCCTATATACTACTCTGTCTCTTACAGAAATCGAGTTTCTCTGGGAATTCCTCCCTAAATCTCCTATTTTTTTTTTCCTTCCTTTTAGAAACAGTTTGTAAGAACATTGATTATGAAAAAAGAAACAGCCCCACCAGTTTAATTAGAATATTACCCTACATTATGAAAATTATCACCCTATTGCCCACTTTAAAATATCAGATTAAGTACTGCCCAATGGCCATCCATGTACATGAGAATAGGGCAAATATTGAATCCTGTGATGCATGTGCCATGTTGTTAAGATTTCATCAGATCTATAGCTGTCCTTATAATGGTCATTTTTCCAGATAATTTATGTCCTCTGTTTACTACTCTGGATGTCGTTTTATCAACATCTACTATGCTAACACAACAGCATCATCATCAAGGCATTAATTTGGGGCAAATTGAATGAAGTTTCAAGAAGTAATGTCCACAAATATTTGAATGTCTGACACTTTTTCAGGACCCTGTAAAACTAAAAGTAGTTGTGTCAACCTAGAAGCAAAAGAATCTGTCACTCCCTCTGGAAAACACTTTTGAAATTACACAGTTCCCCAAGTGGTATTTTTTGGAAATACATGTGTACTGGGAGAGAGAAGGAAAGTCTATTGACTGTTATTTTTCAATTTTATTTTGCTTTTCCATTTTGTTTCCAAATTGAATTTCAGTGCTAAGACATTTCTTTCTTGTGTAACTTGAAGATGAAGAAAGTAGACATTTTCTTGTAAATCAATTTTGAGTGCTGTGGATATTTTTCAACCTAATTATTTTATGGAATTGCAACAATTCATATTTTTCAGTCATAAAACACAACATTAAGCATCAGTTGGGAGCGCAGTAGTGAAGTAGTTTTAGGAGCACCATTATGAGAAAAATTATAATTTTTCATCACAGTTGTTTTTCTGGAAAAAGCAAAAGCTAATTACCTTGGACTTAGTAACATTTGGATAATTTCTTAGTAAAAGAAACTGAAAACTGAAACGTTTCTTGTCAAAAGAAAATTAGTATACCTCTGCAATGCTGTTGAAACATCAGGATGCATTTCCAAAATGTGGCTACCACCTGTCAGTGTTCAAAGGCAGGACATGGAAGGCGATACTTAAATAGGAAGATTTGGTGAACTAAGGAAAGAGGCTGAAGTAAATCATACACTAACACTGTTAGAGTATAAAAACTTCAATATTAAAGTGACAACTTCACAGAAGAGCTTAAATTCTGTGGCCAAATGCATATGAAACCTTAGTCATGGAGCTTTTCATTCTAGTCAACCCTGCCTTTCCTCCTCTCATTTCCTTCTCCTTCTAGAAACTTGAGAGTAAAAAGGGTATGAGGTTTTGTGCAACCTGTCACTTGGTGAAGGACTTTTACAACCGTAATTCAGATTTCCAGTATCTTCTTATATACTGACGTTTAGAAATATCAGAGCAACACTGCTGTATTAGCAACGCTTCGACACCACAGCTCAGGCCTGAATGAGTCCTCGGCGGGGGCACTCCGTTAAAGGCCATTCTGTGAGGGGCCCTCCAACCATCTTCTCGAGTTCGGGTCCAGTATCACAAGTACACTTAGGAACACATGCTGTAACCACTTTACGTGTAGAAAAGCCACTAGTGACAGATCAGCTACGGCAGAAGACAAATGGAACAAAGAAATGATGAATGTACTTAGCAGGTCAAGTTTGGGATGGAGCTTTGTGTATCTACACCATTGGTCCACCTTCTCTTGCCCTGGGCAATGGAACCTTCTTCATATGTTACTAGTCCAAGTTTTTCACCAGCTTTTCATCCCTGTCCCCCCAACCCCCGCTCTGCCCAATATTAAAGGTCTCGTTTTGTTTTGTTTTTTCGTTAAATTTTAGTATTTTTTAAAATTTTTTAATTAATTTATTTTTTTTTCAGCGTAACAGTATTCATTGTTTTTGCACAACACCCAGTGCTCCATGCAATACGTGCCCTCCCTATTACCCACCACCTGTTCCCCCAACCTCCCACCCCCGCCCCTTCAAAACCCTCAGGTTGTTTTTCAGAGTCCATAGTCTCTTATGGTTCGCCTCCCCTTCCAATTTTTTTTTTTTCATAAACATATAATGTATTCTTATCCCCAGGGGTACAGGTCTGTGAATCGCCAGGTTTACACACTTCACAGCACTCACGATAGCATACACCCTCCCCAATGTCCATAACCCCCTCCCCCTCTCCCAACCCCACCTCCCCCCAGCAACCCCCAGTTTGTTCTGTGAGATTGAGTCATTTATGGTTTGTCTCCCTCCCAATCCCATCTTGTTTCATTTATTCTTCTCCTATCCCCCTAACCCCCCACGTTGCATCTCCGTGACCTCATATCAGGGAGATCATATGATAGTTGTCTTTCTCCGATTGACTTGTTTCACTAAGCATGAGGTCTCGTTTTTAAATATTTTCCTTCCTGTGGTAACTGACTCCTCACTTTAAAAATATCCCAAGCTCTGAGATTCCAGCAAGGGCTCCAATCACTATAATTGGCTCCTCTGCCTCCCAATTTTAGTTTCAAAGTCATCCATTATCTTTATCACAAGTGCAAATACAATCTGTCTCCTCACATTCTAATCTTTGAGAAGAGAGGGGAAAGAACTGGTGACAGAAAGTTGAATTGACTGGCAATTTCAGTCTTTCTGTAGCCATTACAAATTATTGGAAATACAATGTTTGAAAGACTCTAACTAATCGTGGCATCATTACATGACCACTCTAAAGCCAGAGAGCCATCACACTGAATATCTTAGATTTCTAAGAATTTCATCATTAATGCACATTTCTAGGTGTTTACAGAATTAATATGGAACCCATAACATTTCTCTCTAGCCAAATTCTCCCTGTTCAAGTCCTGCACCTGTCTCCACCATATTTTAACAACTTATTTTCAATACTATTTCCCCAGTATATTCTTAAGGGCAGAAG
This sequence comes from Meles meles, assembly GCF_922984935.1. Taxonomy (NCBI): domain Eukaryota; kingdom Metazoa; phylum Chordata; class Mammalia; order Carnivora; family Mustelidae; genus Meles; species Meles meles. The sequence continues at coordinate 148,837,098 of NC_060066.1, read as the reverse complement.
TCTCTTAAAACATCTGGCACTATTTGCAACTTACCTGTTATAATAAAATTATGAGGTGATAACTTCGTTATTTTCTTGTTTTTTTTTAATTCAACTTAAATGTTCATGGGTTATTGTCTAGAATTAGGCTCACAGGCAAAAGAGGAATTTTCCACTTGGAAAGAGAAACAGTTTTGTTGGGGCTGGGAGGGAGATAATATATGAAATGAATCTGAGTGCTGGAAAATTTCTAATTGTCTAGATTCTAAGTGCTGCTCTTTCATAGACTAATATGTTCAGCTGAAAATTTGTTCATCTGCCTTCTGCAGAGAAAAAAATTGGGCTAGCAAGAGCTTAGTATTTTTTTTCAGGTGCAAATCTGTTTCATAGGAGCACAACACATACGTTTCAATGCTTACACTGTCATTGTTTCTTCTTTTTTTTTTTCTCTTTTTTTTCCTTTTCCAACTGGGCACACAATATGCACCCAACATACCTATAAAAGGTTGACTGAAAAATCACATTTTATAGTCTGCCAAAGGAATGTTTGCATTAAATGGCTTCAGATGGAGAAAGTTTCATTGTGATCAGAACCCAGGAGATATAAAAAGGCCATAAAGTTTGGGTCATAATGTGAGTTTATAAGCCTGCCTTCTACTTAATTTAAATTATAGTGGCAGTGCAAGAAATTGTGGTTTACCAATAGCACTAGGCCTCAAGCCAAATGATTTCCTTCCACTCGCTGCCTCCATGTCCTGCCTCTGTTGGAAAAAGTTAACTGCTCTGCACAGATATTTCTTATAACTCGTCATTTGAGAAAAATAAAACTTAGTAATCACACATAGGCACAGGCATTACTGTGGTTTACAATTATGAAGCACCAAGTATAGTGCAGTACAAACTCCACTGCACAGTTTTTCTTGCGTTTTTGTTTGTTTGTCTTGCTTTGCTGTTTTGTTCCCAGATTAGTGCCAACATTCCAATATCTGCCCAGAGCTGGTGCCTTAGCTTTAGAGAGAGGATGAATTTAGTATCCCCATTTAAAATTAAAGTTTACTTTATAATTTGGTCCACTTTGACTATGTCTGTGATTCATAGTTTCTCATATTAGATACTACAAATCAAAATTACATTTACACTACGATGAATGAGATTCTTGTTTTCTATTCTATTTGACTTTTAAAGCCTAAAGCTCACCATACAAAAGATGAGGGAACAGAAGAGATAAACTCAGCTGCCTCATCTTTGACCATATCTGTTTTGTGAGTTTTTTAAGAGATGAAAATGACAAAAAGGGCTTTGATCAAATCCAGTCAGCTTTAGTATGTATCCCAGAGTCTAATATCACAGCATACTAGCAAACCAAAAAGAGAGAAAAAAAAAAAAAAGAAGTTTGGAAAAAAGCATTTTTATTTTGTTATTATTTTCCCAATTAAACAATTATACTTTGGACTTAAGCTAAAGGAATATTTTTATGGCATAAAATAATGTCAGGACTACAAATAAAGACAAATAATGGATTCTAATATTTGGGCAGGAAACATTTTGAACATAACATCTACATATATGTTTCAATTATTCCATAACCAGAAAGATTTTTATTATGAATTCAGCATGGTAAAATGTTTCCCAAATCAGTATCCCATGATTAAAATACATGGTAAGCAATGAGCAATAATCTATAGATGCCACAACAGACAAAAAGTTATATTCCAATGGTAAATTTAGGCAATAAAGCATGAATTACGGCAAAGATATTGCCTTATTAGTTGCACAGTCATTACTCGCATGATGCCCAATTCCTGGTCTTAATTTGATTTTTCAATTAGGAAACTGAGGGGTTATCTAGTGCAACCTGTCCCTCGGTGAAGGACTCTTTTACAACCGTAATTCGAATTTCCAGTATCTTTTTATATACTTTCAGTACAAGTGAATTCACTGCCTGGAAAAGCATACAGCCTGCCTCTTAGGAGTTGCAATTAAGGAGTTGCAAATTAAAAACAAACAAACAAACAAACTAACAATTAGTTGTTCCTTCTATTGGATCAGCAGGGGCTGCTCCCTGACTTCCTTTCAGAAGTCATACATCTATTTGGATCATAAAGAATACATTTCATTCACCTTCCACGTATGATCCCTTTAAAGAGTTAATGCAGCTATCCAACTATCATGTACCCTTAATACCGTTCTACAGACAAAACATTCTAATTTTCTTCAAATGTTTACTTGATGTGTTTTTAAAGATGTTTCCCACGTAATGTGATTACTGTAATCAGCCCCATCGTTCTCTGATATCTTGGAATAATCCCCTACCTTGTTTGAGTTTCTCTACCTTAATTAATGCAGCCCACGACTGGATGGGCTTTTCTGTCATAAGGAAATGCCACTGACAAATATTAAACTCACTCAATGAAGCCACAGTGTATGACCATGTGGAACATACAATACAAAATAAATATTTCGAACCAAGTCACTAGACTTTACAATTACCCTCAAAGGATTTTATCTCTAATTCAGTCCATTATTGCAGCCTGTGGAGAGTGCTTTCAGCTTTGACTGTCCTATGTAAACCCCTTAGTAGCGAATCGCCAGGTCTGCAGACAATGGTCTTGGCGGTCTTGGGCATGGTTAACATCCCAAAGGCTGACATCCATGTGTTCACTGGTCTCTGGGGAGTACAGTTTAGCCACTTACTAATTCAACAGTTTGTTTTAGCAACATGCTCATACTTCTGTCATGTTTCGAAAACAACATGTGAGATATTGTTAAATCTCTAGCCTCTCTCTGACCTTTCAGTTTGTGTACACCTATCAAAATAAATGCCTTTAGAAAGCAAAGATTTCGGTTGTGGTGTTTTGTTTCCTAATTCAGAAGACGAGTCATTCTTAAGTATTTCAGTCATTCTAGAGGTAAAATGATATTGTATAAATATTCTACTTTCATTCCTCATTATATATTACTTCTTTTTATTCTTTTCCTGAGACATTAAGAATTCTTCTTGAAAAACAGTTAATACGATAATAATTCAGGTATGGTTTGGGTATTTCATGCTGTGTATTGCATACGTTATTACCTTATATAAAACTAGTAAAATGCAATCAGAGTTGTGAAAAGCTATGTAATCTTACTCTCTGAAAATTGTACACCGATGTGATTCTAATGGTGGGATAATATCTGGGACTTCATAGGGGCTGTTGTCTTTTTCAATATGCTACAATTTGAGGAGGTTAAAGGAAAACAGTATGGTTATTAAACACACACCCGAGGCTTAAACTCTATTCTGATTTAATTCCACTTCAGCAAACTATATGCTTCATGCTTTAACCTTTTCTTCAAGTCATATCAGAACATATTTTCTCTCTTCTCTGACTTTTCATATAAATTCCAGATTCCATATTTTGCGTCCAAACCACTGTTTTCTCTAGGTCTAGTTTTGTATACATCACACCATAAGTATGACAGCATTCAGCTTTTCTCTTAATGCTGTAAGCAAAAGCGTAGTGGTAAAAAAAAAAAAAAAAAAAAAAAATCAAAGCCATAATAGACTCTTTTAATGGGAGATAAAAAAAATAAAATCAATGTATCCTGAAGTTTCCTTTGTTAATATATATACACTCATTTTCTTTAATATTTATGGAATAATATTATTTAAGAGGATTATCACCGGATGATCAGTCCAGAGTATAAACCATGATCATCTGTTAGAACCTGTTTTATTTGCAAACAGAATGAGTTGATAACCTGAAAGATGTCGTTTGAGAAACAAGTGGTTTAATATCCAAAAATTTCTCTCCTGCCACTAGACCAATTGCAACAGTCACATGCAAGATGGTGAAAGTGAAGTGAATGCCAGCAGTCAGATAACCTAATGCCATTTGTCTAGTGTGAGCTTTGTACCAGTGTTGTCAAAGGGGAAAAATAGGCTTCCTCCTTCACAATGTCCGACCCACTTCCTTCTCTCCCTTATTTTGATCTGTCCCTGTCATCACTGTAAACACATAGCTAAGCTTTTGTACCACATATTACAGTGGTTAAAGGCAGGAAAAGTAAACTCGATCTAGACTTAAATACCAGCTCTGCCCCTCTGGCTGAGTGTCATCAGGAAAATTTTAACCAAATACTTCCTCTATCCCAGTCTAGTCACATAATCTGCAGAGCCCAGTAAAATATTAAAATGTGGGGCCATTTATTTAAAAAATGGAAAACATTGCCACTAAAGGTTAAAAAAAAAAAATAAGGGTTTTTTTTTCCCCTTTATTTTTTGTTCCAATCTGGACTTGCCATGCTGCTTTTATTTGCTACTTAATATTCCAACTTTTGGAATATCAATATTTAAGTGATTAGCATGAATTATACCATTCTTCATGTTGTACAATATGGAAGCACCTAACTCATTCAGAATTACTGAAATTGCACAAGTTGTATTTCCCAGCTTGTATGTGCTTATGGATTTTGTTCTTCACAAAACAATGGAAATACCACACAAACTATTTCATTTTTTCATTATACATTTTCGGTACACACCAATTCTACTAATTTTCTTTACCTCCATTTACAGATGGTAAAGAAGGACTGACAGGAAAAGGAAGTATAATTTGCCCTGTGTCTCCCTTTATTTTTGTGTCATTGTATTCAAGCAAGTGATTGGCAATTACAGGGAAATAACATGAAAAAAAATATATGTTAGTGTTCCTTGATTATTCGTGTTTTTTTAAGAACACTATTGCCTTCTTTTTGTGTTTGAAGTGAGCTCTAGTTTGACAGAAAATGTGACCATGTAGGACTGTAGGTGTCCTCCCTGAGTCATGTCATAACACAGTGGCATCTTTTACTCCAAATGGTCTTGAGCATAAAGGAACCATCCAAATTCTGCGCTCATGTGGCCTTACAAACACTATCTGCCAACACAGAGGCAAGGAACGACCACCGACATGTACGTTGTGCGTATCTCCTAAGCTCACAGTCATCCTCCATTGTTCCAACACACTTCATGTACAAAATAGAAGTTCAAGAATAAAACCAATACTTTCTAGACAGTGAGAGCAGAGCATTAAGCCAAGTGTGGGGTCCTCTAAGTGCCATGCCCTGGGTGACTGCACAGCTGGCATCCCCATGAAGCTGAAGCCAGCCCTCTCTCTAGCAGAGCATGCAGCTACCCCTTTGCTTTGTTCTGTAACCATCCCCATACCCAGCACAGTGTCTGACTCAGTAAGCACGCATTATTTGACTGAGTGAATAAATGAGTAAATTAATACTTAACCCATCTAAGCTTTAGTTTCTTTATAAGCAAACAGGAAGGTAAAAAGTAAATGAGCAGATAAAATGATTATATGAGGCATTATAAAGTATATGAAAATTCTAGATTACAAATTATATTCCATGTGGTATAAACTCTAAAATGTCACAAAGACAGCAACAATATAGTGAACTGACAGAGGATGTGAGTTCTGAACTCATGTCTTTGAGTCTGAATTTACATGTCACATGACATAGAGCACTCAGCTGGATAATCATTTTGATAAAAGGCCAAAAAGTCATTTTTATAAAAGTCCTGTCCATGAGGGCAGGACTTTGCTTCGTTCTTTATTGTACTCTCAAAACCTTTTCTTAACTATGGTTATATAAATATGTGCTGAATATATAAATGAGTGAAAAATTATGACATGATGATAAAGCAAAAGTAATGTGATTAAAGTTGCATCATTGGAATTTTGTGAGCAAAGAGTCTAAGTGTTGAGTTATTACAAAATTAAATGATAAGAATGATAATTTATCAGTGCATAGTAGCTTTCCCTTCCCTGGGTATCTTTTTCCCTTCTCTGAAGTAAAAACAACACTTCATCAGAATGTCTCTGGTTTTCTTGATTTTCCATAAAAAGTTTCTCTAAAAATCTACCTCTGAGAAAGAAATGGTGAGAGACTAAGAGAGGAAGGTAAAATCAACCCCATAAAATTCTGAATAATCAATGTATAATTATTTATTTTTAAGTAGTCATCAATTATTCTGAAGAGAGTAGTCTTGTTAATATTTACTTATGTCATTACAAATAAAGTAATCGACCGTCCATGACCTATTGCCCTGCTTATGTTTTTAGAGAAAAGCTTTGTCCAGATAGTGATAGATTCCTTTTCCTGTGACTTATACATTACACAAAGACTTAAGGCTTCCCGGAATTTCTGTTAAAAATTTCAAATCTCTTGGCAATAACCCCTTGTTTTTGTAAGAAGGGCTTTAATTTTAAAGAAAAACAAATATTGCAAGAAATTGATCAAAATATAATTCCAGTTCTTGGCATCAAATATTGTTCATGTGAAAATTGCCAGCTTTTGATATGCAAAGTTGAGTCTTAATTTTGCCTATATGGGTCACCTGTAACAGGTTGTCCATACTGAACTCTAGCATCAAGTAGTTTCTACTTTTTTTTAAGATTTTTTATTCATTTATTCATGAAGGACACAGAAAGAAAGCGAGAGGCAGAGGCAGAGGCAGAGGAGAAGCAGGCTCTCCATGGAGCATGAAGCCCATGCAGGACTTGATTCCAGGACCCTGGGATCATGACCCAAGCTGAAGGCAAATGCTTAACCGACTGAGCCACCCAAGCACCCCTGTTACCTTCTTTACCAAAACTCATCCTTTATGTTACAATAAGTCGTACTTTTTCATATGAAACCTGGCAATTTACAATTGCCTTTAAAAAAAAAAATACAAATAGTACATCTACACACTCAATCTCTCCACTCTGAGGTAACCAAAGTTATGAGAGGTTGGCCGCTCTCTTTCCAAACCTTGTTTATCATAAAGATCATAACATTCTGTCTCCTGAACTCTACATCTTGCTCTTTTCCATTATAATGTATCATGGGCATTTCTTTGGGTCCATTCATATAGATGCTAAGAAACTTTCTTCATGAAAAGGCACTGTAACTTTCAGTTATTCTCCTATCAACAGACGCTCCAGTTTGGGGGCCACTAGAAACAATAATGTAGTAAATACCTACTTATACAGAATCTTCCATGGTGGAGACTTTACATTTTGTTAACAATTCCTAGAAATAAGAACGCTGTTTCACAACTTGGCCCATATTTAAATTGTAATAGATGCTGGCGAAGTACTTCTAAAATGGTTGTACATTCTACATTCCCGCCAGTTCTATTTCAGCAGTTTTCATGCTCCTCTTAACAGCAACGAAAATGTATCAATACTGCTCACTTTTGCATATCTGATGCGTTTGCTTTAGTTTTATAAAATTGTATGCTATTTGCATTAGTTTGCTTTTCTCTAACTAGAAACGTTAGTATATATTTTTAATATGTTTAATGGCCACCAAGTCTCCAGTGGTAATGACACCAGAACCCTATACGGAAGACTAGCAGAATTTCCACTCCCCACTACCTTGGCAGAAAACAGCTCTAGACCCTCTTTTACTTTCCCCCTGCCCTCCCCACCCCAAGGAAGTCCTTCCTTACCATACCATGCGTAGGGACCTGCTTTACGTAGATAGCCTACAGGAAAGGATTTTATAAATTCATCAAACCTAGGTATGAATTGGTAATGAATCTTTAATGTACCACCATTTGCAGTTGTATTTGCATTTCAAAAGGGAATGACCCACAGAAATGAAATGCTAGCAAAGGCATTTCTCTGTGTGGGAGCATCAGTGTATCAAATGTAAACTTTCCTGAATAAGAGGTAGAGAAGAAATAAAAGAGATGAGTCCTACATTAAAAACAAGTTGGAGAGAAGGACTGGCCATGAGGACTTCAACTTCTACTTGTTTCAATATCTTTGTATGTAAATTATTATTCAAAAAATTATTCAAAATGATAATTACCGTTTCTCTGTAAGGAATTAATACTACCTCTAATAATATAAAGTTCACTCTAGTCCTTTCTTAGTTAATATATATATACATATATAATTGAAATGTTAATCTTTTTTTTTTCTCATATTGGACCAAGTGAATAAACACTAATTTAGAAGATGATAAATGGATGGATGATTGGATAGATAACTAGGATCAGGCTCTCCCTTGAGAATGGGAGGTTTGACAGAAATGAAGGGTTTTTTTGTTTGTTTGTTTTTTGTTTTTTTTTCTCAAGGCTGAATTCTCCCTCATTCTCCACAGCCAACATACCACCAGGTTTTCTTATCTTCTATGTTTAAAGTTTATAAAAGCTTTTCTTGTTAGGTCTGCTTCTCTCATTGGGACACTGCTCATAATGTCTTCATTTGACTCCCTGACTCAAATGTTTCCTCTCTGTACCTTAACATTTTGTTAGGTTTTTCCATCAAAACCACTTGGGTGCCTTTTTTTTTTTTTTTAATGTAGATTTGAGGTTACTACACACAAACACTGAATCAATTCTTAAGAGGTGCCCGGAAAACCACATTCTTTAGATTTTTTTCCAGGTAATCTTTACACTAAATTTCAAAAGGTAAAATTCTTCTAGAGTTTGCTAAGTCACATTAAGTGGCTTGCTCTTCTCTGAACTTACTATTCATTGCCTTACCAACTTTAAAATTTCAATCGTACTGTCAATAATATCCTCCCCTGCTTGCTGCCCAAATTATCATACTTTCTTTTCATTCAGTACACTGGTTTATAATGTTCTTCTCCATGATTTTACAACATTCTGCACATAGACACATAGGCTTATTCTAGCACATGTTCAATCATACTTTGATTACTTCCTTGTTGCAGTAATATCTCGAATTGCTTGAGGAAAATGGTTGTATTTTGTTTATCTTTATCCTAATGCTATGTCTCCACATTCAACCAGTCGTGATGATTGGAAAAATGTAAGTTCTTTCTACTATTCTTATGGCATCTATTACATAGAGCCTACATTTTCCCAAGTTTTTCCCCATTCTTCTAAGTTTTTCCTATGAATTTCATGTGCATTATTAAAAAATAAATATTCTCAATAAATATTCCATATCACAGACAAAGAAAATGGGACTCAAATGGTGAAATAATATGTTCTAGCTGGAACAAACAGAAAGTAACAGGGTCAGGATTCAAACCCAGTCCTGAGCCTAAAGCCTAATGCTCTTTCTATCGTATTTCAATAAATGTTGGTTAAATGACTTATTGCAATCTATTTTAGCTAATTCTTTAAGATTTAGCAATTAAACAGTCATCAGTCATCTTTGTAAACCTTAAAGGTTCTATTAAAAAATGCTTCCTTTTTCCTCAGCACATACTCTCACTAATTTTTCCCAGTGAGATTAGTAATGGAAAAAAAAAAGTTATTTCATATTTTAAAGAACTATAATCCTATTTTAGCTTTAAAATGATCCACAGATTCACCTGAAAATTGCTTCATCCTCATAATCAGGGCAGGAGGATTAGATGGTTACAGCTGTATTTAACGAAGGGAAACAAAACAAAATATTTTTGATTAAAAAATAAGGACATCAGTAATAGATAAATTTTATTTACCATTTTGAACATCAAGTTAATATCAACTTTATCCACAAATCTGTGCTTACCCTCAAAGCACCACTGGTAGATAATATACCCATTTTAAACCAGAATGAGCTCTCAAAAGAATTTGCCCCTAGTCACAAACCTGGAGACTGTTCCAGTCCAGTTTTGAACACAGCTTTTTCTTGCAGTTAACATCTCCCCTCCCCGTAATCTAATGTTTTGGGTTTTTTGGGTTTTTTAATCTAATGTTTTGTTTCGATTTACCTCTGCTGCATTGCCTGGGAGGATTCATCCAAACCACCCAGCTCAACTAAAGGTCATCCATATTGCTCACACATGAATATCATAACCAAATGAAACAGACAGCAAGATAATTTGATACATGCTTAACAATATCTGAGTCATTTTTCTACTACATGGTTATTAGATGAATGTTGAACAGGCATATAAATGACTGTAATCACATTTATTTTACCAGTCAAAATATTCCTAGCCCAGCCTGAAGGAAAACAGGAGAAGTTGGACAGAACAGACAGTTTTTTCAAACTTCAAGGAAGACCCAGGCACCTCCATTCTTTCGATAAGCAGTAGTGGCTAGAACTCTGTTTTCTCACTGGTTGGGATTACAGAATGTTGCTTCTTTCCTTCCCAGAAGCCCCTCTCAAACATTATAGTGGAATCCCCCAAGCCCCAAATAAAGCCCGATCCCTCAGGTATAAATTAATTGAAACAGACCCTTTCCCTTAAACTTGGTGTTTAGAAGTAAGCAAAGCCACAAAAACTGGTACCTGGGGGTTTTGTTTACTAACACTAATCAATTTTGAATTATTAGAATTCCAGCACTGTGGGGGAGAGAACAGATTTAGGGGAGATAAATCTAGTTGACTTGCTCTGAAAGAATGAGCTGTAGAACCAGAGGCAAACAACTTACCTATTGTTAAGTCTCATTCGCAAAAGAGACCAGTTTTCTACCTCTTACATCTGGCTTTGCCTCCAGAAGTTAATTGCCCAGTCACTGCCACCTGGCTGTGTAATCTAGGGATTCCCGCCCCATCCTCCACTTTGCTTTCTCTGAAACGCTCATATTTTCAGCACATCTTTATTTCCAGCTCCTTGACAAAGTCAAATAGTTTCTGTACTTACTATCGATTATAGCTGAGCATCAGTGAAAATTAGAAAAACCCACAGAAGAGGAATACACTAATCAGTGTTCTATAATTAAAGACGGGGGTAAAAAGATTAGACAAGACGAATTTGAACAAAAATGTTACTCTTCCTGAGAAAGTAAGATGTAGTGTGAAAAGCAGAAGTTGATGGCACTACTTAAAACTAAAGACAAGCCACAAACTGGGGTAAGATTCTCATAAAACAAACTGGACAAAGTATTATAGTCCAATGTACTAAAACTCCTATAAATCAATAATAAAACTAGAAACAGCTGAAAATAAAGGGAATCATTTCACAGTAAAGGGAACTCAAGTGGCAAATAAATGTACGGATAGACGCTCAGCTTCGTTAGTAATCAGAAAAATCCAAACTAAGAGCATAATGAGATACCACTTTACACCCACTAGATTGGCAAAGTGTCTGAAATACTAAGTGTAGGAGAGGATGAACATCAATACAGACATACGTATTCTTGGTGGGAGTGGAAACTGGAAAAGTCCTTGGGGAAAGCAGTTGGCAGCATCTCGTAGAGTTGTACATTCTGATACTCTATGACCCAGCAATTCTACTTCTAGGGGGATGCCCTGTACACCAGAATATAGATCTGGGTGTATATTTCTTGAGCCAAGAAACATGTATACACAAGGTACCAGCATGATTCATAACAGAAAAAAAAGTGAAAAGGACACAATTACCCACTGATGGGAAAAGGGAATACAGCATATTCGAAGGACATATTTTTTTATTTATTTTTATTTATTTATTTATTTTTATTTATTTTATTTATTTTTTAAAAGATTTTTATTTATTTGACAGAGAAAGAGCACAAGGAGGGGGAGCTACAGAGGAAGAGGAAGAAGCTGAGCAGGGAGCGGGGAGCCTGACTCCGGGCTGGATGCCAGGGTCCTGGGATTATGACCTGATCAGAAGGCAGACGCTTAACCAACTAAGCCACCCAGGCACCCCTCAAAGGATAGTATTTTTTTAGAACAGTAATACTGAATGTCCCTTAGCTGCATGTTACATCTGAGTGACTCCTAGAAACACACTGAGTTTTGATTGTGAGCTTTAAGAAAAAAAACAAAAAATGGCATCATCTTGCATGTTATTTTCTGATACTTGCTTGGGGATGAGAAATCCCCAAGTTGAGCAAATTTCACTTAAAGGGAGTTGGTAATTCCATTTACTCCATACATATATTCGAATGGTCTCTGCCCAAGATTTCTCGATGTTTTTGATTATAGGTTATTTAGGTGTGTGTGTGTGTGTGTGTGTGTGTGTGTGTGTGTATGAAACGTATATATGTATATATGAAACGTATATATATATATATGAAACGTAAGATGATGATAAAACACTAAATTATAATAACAGTATCTATAGAGGAGAGGTAGGAAAAGGGAAGACCATAGGAATAGCTACAATGCCTTAGTAATACCTTAATAGGGATTTAGTTAATTAGTACATTTTATATTTTACATATGTATTTATATTTTTTATCCATTAAGTATTACCTTCAAAAACACTGTCAAGGAAGGAATAAGTGAGTAAGAAGAGGTAGAATAGGAGAGGACAAGGAAGAAAAGGAGCAAGATGAGTGGGACAGAAGAGAAAGGGGATAAGGAGGAAAAGCAGGAGCTCTGGAATCAGACCCCAATTCAAGTCCTGAGTCTAACAATTAATGAATGTTTGAAATTAGAAAAATTCTGTAACATCTCTGAGACTTGAATTTTCAATCATAAAATGAGAATTTCACTCCAAGGGCCGAGATGCGCAGTAAATGAGATTAATTCCTGAGATGTACTTAGTTATTTCTACTACAAACTTTCCTGTTTCTCCCTCTCCCAATTCCTGCTGGCCCCTTGTTCTCTACTAGAGGGGTGCTGGGTGGCTCAGTTACAATCACTGGGTCCTGGGATCAGGTCCTGCATCAGGCTCCCTGCTCCGTGGGGAGTTTGCTTCTCCCTCGGCCCCTCCCCACGCTCGTGCACTTTCTCTCTCTCTCTCTCTCTCTCTCTCTCTCTCTCTCCTCTCACTCTCTCTCAAAAATAAATTAAAAAAAAAAAAAAGAATAGAACACTGAGAGGTGCAGGGAAGGGAGATGGTGGAACTAATCACTCCTGTTTCTTTGGGCAGGACACTACCAGCCCCAACAAAACCAGCGATGTCTATCTCAGTGGCCTTCCAGATCTCCACCCCTCAGACCCCTGATGACCTTAGAGATTCTAGAATTCAGCACACCTAACTAAGCTTCGTGATTTAAATCAAAACCTAGTGCTTTCAAAGACTCCATTTTCTTTTTTAAAACCTCATTAAAATCACCATTAGGTATGAATGTGGTTTACTCTTCCTTTGGTGAGGAAAATACATTGTAAAAGAGGATTTTTGTGAATAAAAATAGACCGCCAAGTGAGGAGATGTGAGCACAGTGTGCCCCACCCCCTACCCATCCTTAACTCCTCTGCCCCTGGGGAGAAAAAAAAAAAAAAATCAGCTTGGCAGTTGCCAAGGACCCCTGTCTTTAACAAGAAAAGTTTTAAAGGCTCAACAAACACAAGCATTCATAAATCCAGAAATTCCAAACATCAGTGGTGCAGACTCCTGTTTAATCATACTGCTAAGTAACCAGGTGAGTTTAGTTTTTCTCAAAGGTCGGGGAGGGGGGATGACTTTGCCCCCAGGGGAACATCAGCGATTCTGGAGACATTTATAGTTGCACAAGAGAGGGGCGGTTATTATTGGCATCCAGTGAGGAGAGGGACCACAGATGCTGACGACATACAATGCCCAGGATAGACCCAACAACAAAGAATGATGTGACTTCAAAAAGTCAGCAAATGCTGCTGATGAAAACCCCTGGTTAGCTACACATAAGCCACATCGAGCTGCCTTTTGTCTGACCAGGGAGCCCCAAGCTAGCTGTGTACTGGAAAGGAATTTTATATCATGGGGCTCATAATACCTTAATGCAGGGGTTATTAAGCCAAAGTTGCATGGCTTGGCTCAAGGCAGTTCATAAAACCCATGAAATTATATGCAAATTTTGTTCATATGTGGAGTTTTAAAACAAGGGTCTAAAGTTAAAAAAAAAAAAAAACTTTTTGGAATCCTCTCCACAAACTCAAATTTCTTTTAAAATTTCCCCACAAGACTGTTAAAGAGTTTAAATTTTAAAGAAGTCAATGATTTTTTTAAAGATTTTATTTATTTATTTGACAGACAGAGATCACAAGTAGGCAGAGAGGCAGGCAGAGAGAGAGAGAGAGAGAGAGAGGAAGGGAAGCAGGCTCCCCGCTGAGCAGAGAGCCCGATGCGGGGCTTGATTCCAGGACCCTGGGATCATGACCTGAGCCGAAGGCAGAGGCTTTAACCCACTGAGCCACCCAGGCGACCCTGATTTTTTTTTTTAATAGTGAGATATTATCCTGGATAGAGATGTAAAATGATGGCATTTATACTAGGGTCTGGATTTGAAATACAGCCACGTGACTCTTGAGTCTCAGTTTCCGAATCTATAAATTGGAATTATATTCAATTGTTTCAATTTAATTAATGCTATTTAAGTCACCTGGCCACAGCCGGCACTTAGTAAACAGTAGCTTCTATTGTTGTTTTATTGTTAAAAGTAATTTAGCTTTAAAGCTTTGCATGTAGAAGACTGTGGATGGCATAAAACATAACCACCCAGTAGTATTTTAGGACATATTTATTTGTCATTAGAAGGGGGAAAGCAGATGTGTATAGAGATTTATAAAGTGTTTCAATACCCACCCCATCCCCCCTCCCAACACACACACACACACACACAGTGGATTGGGCATGCATTCAGTAAGACAAGGGAAAAATGGAGTGAGGAGCAGCAGTAATTTCCCAAAGGAGCAGAGACTCAAATCTGGATGCTCAGATTCTAGAACCCAGAGTTCTTTTCACCAGGCCCTCCAGAAAGAGCAGACTCTTTGGTATTCCAACACATAGCAGAGATGTTTCAATGGCGGGAACAATAAACCAGAGGATGAATTACTTTTTTAGGAACGTACCCAGGCAAGCATTAGAACTGGAAGTTTAGGGGCGCCTGGGTGGCTCAGTGGGTTAAGCCGCTGCCTTCGGCTCAGGTCATGATCTCAGGGTCCTGGGATCGAGTCCCGCATCGGGCTCTCTGCTCAGCAGGGAGCCTGCTTCCCTCTCTCTCTGCCTGCCTCTCTATCTACTTGTGATCTCTCTCTGTCAAATAAATAAATAAATAATCTTTAAAAAAAAAGAACTGGAAGTTTACATAGAGAGCCTCACAGAAAGGAAGAGTCCCACAGAGAGGAGACATTTGTTGAAATTGGGGAGAGTTAAAGGTCTACTTCAACCAGTTCCAACTTCTTTAAAGCCAAGCCTAGCTGTTCAACCTTGAAAGCCACCCCTGTTCACTCTCTTCTAGCCCTGAAGCTCTTCTCCTAATTGCCACTGCCGTCTTCTTTGATTCTCCTCTCTTTCCTGCTTACTTGGAGCTCCCAAAGTTAGACTATAAGCTGGGACACAGTGAGTATTGACATGTGGGGAAAAGAAGAAACTCCAGAGAGAAGTAAGACCAGACGTCTTTTGATCTTATGTGTTGATTGCCCAATCCAGTAAGGAAAGGAAAGTTTACTAAATCGACCCAGAAAGTCACTTAAAAAAAATAATCTAGAAAGTTTAAGAAAATGTTACTAGGGTTTTCATTCATTCATTCATTCATTCATTCATTCATAGAGTCAATAATTTTTTTTTAATTCAGCAAGTATTTACTGAGTTAATCCAGCATGGTCCAGGGACTGTGTTAATCCACATGGAAAAGAAAAACTGACCCCATTTCAGCCCACTCAAAGTACTGCCTACTAGAGAAGATCCATGTCGAACAGATAACCCCAGCTTCATTATTATACCCTCAATAATTATTTAGTTACAATTATAATATAATCTATGTATTAAAAGCACAAACGTCTATCAAAGCATATAAAAGGGACACAATCAACACTTAAATATCTGTTTTGGGTGGGCTTTCCCAAGTGATTTAGTAAAAAAAAAAGGCACAGAAGAATGTTTCTGGCAAAAAGAATAGTATCTTCAAAGACAATGTGAGGAGAAAAAAGGGGGGGTGGGCTAAAGAAAGATAACGTGTTACTAAGTTATGCTATGTGGAAACATTTATGCTACCCCAGATGTTTTAAAGACTTCAAAGAGTTTCTTAGCTTTTCCCTCTGATAAAATGCAAAATAAAAAATGAGTCCTTCAACTCTCCATTATCAATAATTTTGTGATTATGTGAACTAACGTCAAGGTTAAAGGAAAACCACAATTTGAAAAAAGAAAAGAAAAGAAAAAGTTCAAGGAGGAAATAAAAACCTTCAGGGGTGAATTGAACATATGAGCCTATTTAAAAATATGTTTCTGTTTCTATTAATAGGTCATTTTCACCTGCTCCTGCAGGCCCAACTGGCCTAGGCTGGCTGCGCCAGCTCCCCAACAACGGAATGAAATGCCATTGCAGTTTGATCCCTAGGATGTGGAGGTGACCAGAGGGTCAAAGGAACAGAAGCTGGGCCATTACAGAAACGGGTAATCCTCAAACAGGAAAATCCACTCCCAGATCATTTGGAGCCAAATGGAGACCAGCTAGGCTCAGGGAATCACCAGCTGGGTTTCTATTTGAAATGTGTAATCATCAGATACACTCAAAGCCAGACCCCACATGGAAACCTTGTGGCTGGCCATATGTTTGGGACACCTTTGGTGTTTACTAATGCCTCAGGACTGTGAAGCAGAAGATCCACAAGAGAAAATGCAAGCACTCTGAACGGAGAATGGGAAGAGATTGGAAGAGAGCCCCTTTTGTTTGTGGATACGTGATCAAGGCTGGAAGCTTTTCAGCGGTGAGCTACCATGCTGAACACAGAAAGCTAAACCCTTTCAAATAAGCCCGTTCAGGTTTCGCAGCCAATCTTTAGGAATCAGCCTATTCTTAAGAACTTGTATGGCATTGTTTCATATTTTACTTTCCCTAGCCAGCTTAGTTTGTTGTTGTTGTTTTTTTTAATAATAAAATTACAAAAAGACCTTTATGTAATCATAACAAAAACTGACACAATCACTCCAGATTTGAGAGGATTGATTACAAACATTTCTGAAAACAGAGCTAGTTCCCCTCCCCCTTTTTTCCCCCTCCTCCCTAAAAAGACTTTGAGGGAAACAGAAGACTAAATATGTTTCCTGGACACAAGGAAAGTCTGATGAAAGCAATTTTTCATTTTATTTCCATGCTGTGAATGAATATGCAGGCTATTCATACTACCACAGCAATCTGGTTCTCAAGTTAAACCACCAACCACCAGTCCATAGGGGTGAAAAAAACTATTTTTATGCGCTGTGACATTTTTAACTTGTAAAACATTGCAAATGTAGGTGGTAGTTCTCACAGTCTGGTGTATTTTTGGAGTTCCATAATCCTCCGAGCCAGAGTTCAGGGGCTGCTTTTTTTCAACATTTTGGCATGCCATGGCCTTTTCTCCATAATAGTACATGTTTAAAAAATAAATCTTTTTGCTCACTGCTCTTCTAGTCCTCCTGCTGAAAGGTGCTGGGATGGGAAACTGAACACACACATATTCACACTTGAACCTGCCCCGTCCTCTTCCTTTCTCTCTTCCCCTCTGCTTCCTCCTTCTTTTCTTTTTTCTCTTACTTTCTCTCACGTTTTTCTCCCTCACATACATTTGTAAGAGTACACTTGATCTGCAAAACTCCAAAGTTCCATTTCAAAATAAAATGTGGAGCCCTTCTTCTTAGTGGCATTGGTCAATGGTTAATTAAGTCAATTTCATTTATATTTGATTGTGAATGGTTTGTATACACTACATAAACAAGAGGTTAAATTTTAGATATGTATAACTAGCAAAATGATGCCAAAATACTGGGTTGAAAGGGGAGAATCTATTTTTCTTTTCTCTTACAGAACCCAATGATACAGGATTTGTTTTCTCTAAATTGAAGCACAGGTTGAAAGAATGGATCACGGATCAAACTCACCACAGGAAGAAAGGACAACCAGAGGCATAACCACAGAGTTCTAAGTGTACTCTGAGGCTATGTGGTCCAGATAGGTCTAATACAACAATCAAGAAACGAATACCCCATATTTATTTGGCTGCAGCAACCTCCCAAAGTAACTTCTATTGTTGGCCATAGTCAGCGGTTAAAAAATTCTTTCTCACATTAAAACCAGTCTCGCTTTCCTGCCTCTAACCTCTATTAGTCCCCAGTGTGCCCTTAACAGCAACACAGGTGTCACAAAGCCAGCATGGACCCGCTTCCCCTGGAGATAAACTTCCACTTCTTAATCTCAGGCCTAGAAGTGTTTTGCCTCAATGTTTTCTCGTCCATAATGATTTTAAGACACCCTACTATTAGGGCAGGCTTCTTTTGAGAGTGTTCTAGCTTATTAATTTTCTACCTGTTGCCATGTGACCACCAGAACCTGTTCTTCTAGGCATCCATTTGTTAATTTTTTTAAGTACTCTTCAACCTTTATTTACAGTGAGACAAACAGAAACTTACTATCAATTACTATAAATTATCTTTTTTCTTGAAATTTAGATTTCATGTCTGTTGTTCCCTTGTCTTTTTCTTTGAGCAGTCCCCCAAATCCCCTCCATTTAGAGCGGTATTTAATTTCCCAAAGGTGTGGTGAAATCAGAGAGGATGGATATTGAGTATGTCACAGCATTTCCCTCGCAGTTCCCCAGTTCGACAGGTCTCCTTTTGGCCTTGCTGACACCTGTCTTCCTCTCCCCTCCCCCCCACCCCCCGCCGTCTTCACTCACTTAGCTATTGCCTCTTTTTTTCTACCTCTGATCTTTCATTCATCCCTCCTACTCCCAAAACCCCTCTCCCATTTTTAGTCAGAGTCATTTAGTACTGTCTTGCTTCCTTCTCCAATACCCTACAACTCTCCCCCACCTCGCCCCCACTACCCCCCCGGCACTACTGTTTTTAAGAGTGCCAGAGACCATTATGATGAAGATGATAATTTTGTGCGTGAGTGCTCTGCAAACAAAAGAGCTTATAGTTAGTACAGTTTACCAGTCTTAGAAAGAAATGGGAGGTTATAAATAACTTTTTTCTGTCACATGTTCAGATTCAAGTAAGAGATTTCTTACATGCTCGGATCATTTTCCTTTTAACAGTTATGTTAGCAGTTGCTAGTGCAAACCAGAGTTAACTAGAACCATGTTTCTGGCTATTCCCAAAGAAGGGATTTCTAACACCTCTCATAGACTGGCTGTCTAGGAAGTTGCCTGTCTGGTATATCTTGGTGTCAGCAATGACAACGTAAAACAAGATGATGTAATCTGCTCAGTAGAGAATACAGTGGGATTCTGTACTCTACAATTGGCCAGATATTCCATGGACTAATTTTGGATTAGTTATACTAAATAGTTGTTGGATTACTTTTATCCCTATGTAGCCTACTCCATATTGTTTTTTAATCTTGACTGCTGACACCATTATGTACTCAAGAAACTGATTGCTAAACTCATGTACCTGATCATTTACATAACTTCCTCTTCTCTTTAGTTTGGAACTTAAACCCTAACCTAGAGGAATTACATTTAAAATCAATTCAGAAACACTATATGTGTTTATTCTCTTACCCAGATTTTAACAAGCAGATTTCAACGTACTTATATAAAAGCCTGATTTTCTCTTAACCTTCACCAGGGCAGGACAAAACATTATGGGCCATAAAAATTTGGGGCTGCTGTCCAGTGTTACACCCATTTACCAATAAAGAATCCAGCTATTCTAGGGACGCCTGGGTGGTGCCTGGGTTGAGCCTCAGCCTTTGGCTCAGGTCATGATCTCAGGGTCCTGGGATAGAGTCCCACGTCGGGCTCTCTGCTCAGCGGGGAGCCTGCTTCCCTCTCCCCCTCTGCCTGCCTCTCTGCCTACTTGTGATCTCTGTCTGTCAAATAAATAAATAAAATCTTTAAAAAAAGAGAATCCAGCTATTCTAAAGTGAAGAAGATATTTACGGGTACTCATAAGTGAAAATGTTCATTTTTTTCATTTTTAAAATCTGAACATGAATCATTTATGTCCTGAGACCTTCTCAGAGATGTATTCTTTTTGTAATAGATCTATTCTATGACTCAAAATCCTTAAAAAGAGAAAGAAAATGACAAAACAAAAACAAAGCAAAGCTTATGTGCCAAGTACAGTTCTACCTAGGTTTCAAAGACTTCCTAAACAAGTGGGATATGAACATGACTGAAAAGGATACAGGTAACTGGATCAGATATTCTACACCTATATCATGACACTAGAGAAGATTAGGACAAACTAGAAAAGGTTTCCTTGAAACCTCATCTATAGTTCACTCTCCCTATGGAGAAAGTAAAAAAAAAAAGCTTTTTCAAAAAGATATCTCAATATTATCAAATAAGAGATGAGATTATTTGAAGATGAAGGAGTCAGAAGAAAATATTTGGAGTTACCTCATAAATAACACTTCACACTCATCAGGCCAAGACTTAGAAACAGTTTTATCAGCAGCATGAAAAATGCACACAAAAGTATATTTGGGAAATCAGTGATGATACCACTAATGCACTGTGTATAATGAAAAGAGTCTTTTAAAATAAGGTTAAATAATTTTTCAATTTTTCAAAGTTGAATTTTGTGTGTTACAAAGTAGTTAGTTTCTTTAATGCATTAGTATGTGGTATCTGTTAAAATTATTTTAAAGGAGAACATATCACTTAATAGCTATTGCTTTACTTTATATTTTAATTCTTCTTATAGAACATTTTTTCAAGACTTTAAAATAGACCTTAAATACCCTTTTCAGTACTGTGTAAAATAAATGACAAACTACTCTTACCAGTATTTTGCTTAGCCCTTATACCCACCAAAATGTTTTGTTTTTGTATCAGCAGCTGCCTAGTCAGTGAAATGTGTTATCATTCAAATCACACACCATTAGCATTAAATTCAACATAGATACTGTTAAAAAATTATTAAAGGCTTGGAAATGTATTTCACATTTTCTTGATTTTGCAAGTTAGTATTCTTATCACAAAAGTTTGGTAAAGATTCATTGGTTCCTAGTGGTCATTCTATTACTGTCTTAATTCTCACCAACTGCCTGTAATAGTCCATTTTACATGGAAAATGATGTTCAACCTCACTGGAAGTCAAAAAACTAAAATTTGATTTTTAATGCATTTGCTTGGGAAACATTTAGAGTATGGATAGTATCTAGTGTGGGTCACAGTAGATGGGAGAGTCACTCTCTCTTTTGATGCTATTTTGCATTACCCATTACAATTTTACGAGTATATTATCTTTACCAGAAATGTTTTTGCTCTCAGTAGTACTAAAATCTATCAGTAATACTAAAACTTGTTTCCTGGGACACATGCAGAAGTCAGTTTCTTGCAGGGTTATTGGGAACAATATATTAAGCCATGCTAACCCAGGTTATGAAGTGTTTTTGGCCCTTCAGCTGACCAAGGGAGATACCCAGAAGCATCTTGCAAAGAATTATGAATTGCAGAATCCAAAGTGTTCTTGAGAGCAATCCTGCCTCATGGTATTCTGCTCTCTCCAGATATATTCTGGAGAGTAAAAGATCTGAAAAGTACATCTTTAGTTGAGCCAGCATGCAAGTAGTCCTTAGAGCTTAGAAATCCATTGCAAGGGGAACCTGGGTGGCTCAGTGGGTTAAGCCTCTGCCTTTGGCTCAGGTCATGATCTCAGGGTCCTGGGATTGAGTCCCGTATCAGGCTCTCTGCTCAGCAGGGAGCCTGCTTCCTCCACTCTCTCTTTCTGCCTGCCTCTCTGCCTACTTGCAATCTCTCTGTCAAATAAATAAATAAAATCTTAAAAAAAAAAAAAGAAATCCATTGCAAATTGGTTGCTGCTACTGACCTTTAATCACCAAAGACAGAGGTTGTACCCTATTTCTCATGTGCCTTATTTCCCAAAGTGAAAAAACGCTAGATCCCCAATAATATTTACATTGTTCTTCACTGAAGAGTTTTAAATAACTCTGTAAGAGCTGAACAGATTCAGGAAAAGGGGGAGAAACCAAGCTTTGTTCTTATTCCAACTTCTGTATTTCTTTGTACTACTTAGGGAGCAAGGCTTCACTATCTAGGCCCTCTAGAAATCTCCCAAATGGATACTTGCCAGGTCTTCGGAGCCAGGTCTATGGACTTTTATTTCTGAATTCTGCCCATTCATTCACAAACCCAGTGGGATGAAAAATAAAGGCCAAAAGATAGTATCTGGGTCACAGAGGTATTAACTGGTTTGCTCTCTGTGGACCTGCTCAATGTCATAAACAAACATATAAAGAAACAACTATACCTAAAGATTCATCTTCATCAAAATATGGACTTAAATAAACCAAAAACAATAAATCAATTGTATTTAAAAATAATGAGATTCCTCATTAAATCCAGATTTCCAGTTTCTTCTGCAAAGCTAGAAGATGTGTGTGACCCAGGGTCACCCTAAATGGTGATAATTATCTGAATTCCCATATTAGATGAAACACATATTCACCAGTTTGTCTTTTTTTTAACACTGAGACCACATATTTATTGCACTTATCATCTGTTGTTTTCCATATTGCAAAGTTAGGTACACATATACCTACCAAAAGAGAGGGAAAATATGACAGTATGGTAATCGGACTTCAAAAACCGGGAGAAAGTACTACTCAAACAGCAGGATGATTTCATTTATACCGCATATGAACCACCCACTCCACCTTCCTCCCAGGACATCTGAGTTCATAAATCTTGCTTTACGTATGTTGTTTCTTCCTCTTTCCTTTTCCTCATTCCTGCCCAGAAAGATAATCAAGTTATGGTGTCTATTATTCCTTTCTAGTGTCCTGCAAATTTTACAGCCTCAATAAAATGATCCTGCTCTGAAAAAAATTATATTGTACTCTCTCCGATTTGAGCATTATCCTTCTAGTGAAGGATGGAAACAGAATGGCAACTTTATATTCTGGCTAATGATAATATCACCTCTACCATAACAAGTAAACCTCTTTTTGATTTCCACCTGTGGCTTTTCAAAGATTTTTTCTCCTTGCACTTTCCCTGTGAGCACTTATTAATGCAAAAAGTTTTCATTTTGGTCATACTTATCGTAAGATGTTATGCAGACATCACCTTTCCATCGGATCACACTCCCATCCTGACCACTTCCCCAGCCCCTATAAAAAAATAAGTAAACTTGTCCTTAAAAAAAAAAAAAAAAAAGGAAAGAAAAAAAAATGTCTAAACATCTTACCTAAGGTAAGTAGAAAAGAAAATACTTTCTCTATGCCTTTGGACATGCTAATAATTTTCCAAGTTTGAGAGAAAGAGAATTTGCATGTACTTCTACAAGCTTGCTCTTTTTAAATTATTTAATGGGCCACTGAAATAATGGCCATGGAGTCTGGGGGACTGGTCTTCTGGCTGGCATGTTCATTGACAATGTTTAGAGTTCTGGAATGCCTCAGGGAAATAAATACTTTCAAAACAGCCTCTCTTTAATATCTGTTTCAAGGGAAAGAGGGACATCGGTGATGCTGAGACAAGGAGATTTTTATTTCCATAATTTAGTTTGAGTGTCTCAAAGCACAGTTAGTTTGATTTGTCTTCTTACGTCCGGACCACAGGTGTTTCCCATTAAGACAAGCAAGCTGACTTTAACGGAATCCAGCAGCGCAGTGGGCACAGAATGCCTTCTGTGAACTGCCAATAATTATTTGTCCTGGCTTTGTTTCTGGAGATTCTACGTAAATTGGTTCAAAAGCTGATAATCTGTTTCATCCCTAAAGATTAACCCCTTAAAAAAAAATGAGTGTGCTTCCACATAATTGGACTGAATAAAAGAGCTCTCTTAATATCGTTGTTAAATTAGAGAATGATTTTTAAAGCGTGATAAAAGGAGGCTTCGGAAGAGCACTTAATATATAGCACTGCTAATAAAATAGCTTCATCAATTCATTCTTTGCAGCAGACAATGGGATGAGGTATAAATCTAAACTGGCCAGTACCTAAATGCTTAGAATATTAAAAAAACGCTGACTGCTGACTCGGCCCTAGAATATGAATTTTAACTTAAGACATCATTTACAAACTTATTCTAATTTGCAGTCCTCTGTGAACCAAGATGTGCTTTTTAAAAATGGCTTCTCAGCCATCCACTGGCCCCAAAGTGGTCACAGTCTCTTCTTAAAGAATGATAGATGGACATCCTTCCACACCCATTGTGGATTTGGGCAGATGATGCCGGTTGGATTACAATTTTACTGTAGCCCACTTAGTTTCCGTTCATTTGATCTGCATTTAGTGGCTTCTATAGTATGCCTGGGTGAATCCACTCCCTTAAAATATAACTGAGCTTGAAAGAAAATCTGTGCTTACTGCCTCTGAAAGGAAGGTAGATCCCACATAGACAAACCAGCTGGTTTAGACTATTCAAGTCACCATTACAAGATAGTCATTTGAAGCAAGGCTCTTAGAAGAGTTTCAGGAAGACTTATCAGGACAATTTTGATGATAAAACTAAAATTATATTGAACTGTTTCAACATTATCCCTTTTTTTTTTTTAGTAACGGATTTGTACTAACATACAATTTATATGTATGAATTAACCTTCAAGTGTTTAAGTTTAGTTTGAAAGCACATACTGGAGTCCAAGAAAATTAATACAATTTTCGTAACCACTAAAAACAAAATAAAAAAAAAACTGATTTAGAATAAAAAGTAAAATGAAGACATGTTATGTTTAATTCAGCTACTATCATTGATTTTTGTAATACACAGTCCACAGCAATGCTTAAGGAACCATTGGACCCCAGAACATATGGGAACATAGGAAGGAAGTACCTAATGATTTTAAATGAGTTTACTTTCAGATCCAGATAAACTTTCAGAAGACTTAGAATTAGCAAGAATTATCTCAGAACGACTGCAGAGAATCCTGGAATCCTAGACAATGAGAATAGTATTACAAATAATAGAGAAAAGCAGAGGTCCAATTTTTCAAAACAAGGAGGAAATGGAAGATTCTTAAAACTATGGGCGCTTACTGTATTTCTGTGGAAAAACAGCGTGATGTAGTTATTAAGCAAATGGTTTGCATACACTAACAATATAAAGGGGGAATAAAAAGAATCAGGTCATCCAGGGGATTAAGCCAAATAAAGTTAAACACCATTTCCTTTTAGACAAGGTTACTAGCAGATAGTTCAGTAAATACTGGAGAATATTCATTCTGCCTTCAACAAGCAATCTATTGTCATTTCTTGCATTATTCTTAGAGATAACGTAGGAAGTTTGGGGGCTGTATGACAAATGTCACCAAGGAATTTGACTGCTAAAACTTTACTATTTTTCTGGGGCGCCTGGGTGGCTCAGTGGGTTAAAACCTCTGCCTTCGGCTCAGGTCATGATCCCAAGGTCCTGGGATCCAGCCCCACGTCGGGCTCTCTGCTCCGCGGGGAGCCTGCTTCCTCCTCTCTCTCCGCCTGCCTCTGCCTAGTTGTGATTTCTCTCTGTCAAATAAATAAAATATTAAAAAAAAAAAAAAAAACTTTACTGTTTTTCTAATACTTCACCCTACACTGGTAATGCATGACTTTGGATTCTCTTGACTGCATCCGTTTCTCCCTCCAGCAATGGCTGCCACGACCAGCACCAGGTGAACTCAGGTGAGCTTGGTGCTTGCGCACCCCCACTTGGGTTGGCAGCTTGCATTCCCACCTCCCACCATAGAATTCTTCTCTGGACTCCCCCTTGTGGGAGGTCTTGAGAATTCATTTGTCTCTCCCACAGGCACAACCCAGAATTTCAAGGGATTAACACTGTCTGAGGAAAAACACTTTCCACTGGGCTAGAGGAACAAATTGACAAACACATCATAATTGGTCTTAAGATACACTTCAAACACATCCTCACATCTTCCACAGAACTGAATTATTCGCCCATAGTATGCCAATCTAAAATTACATCCTCCTGTCAATTCTCCCTCCTTCTCTGTTCTGTGACCCTTTCTTCCCCCAAGCCCTTCTGGGTCTCACAGTTTTTCCTTTTCTATCCTAGATGGATCACTTGAATTGTTCTCAGCCTCTGGATCTTTCCTATGAAAGACAGATCCAGTCTACATCCAATTTTTCCTCATCCAAAAGAAAAATATGCAAAACAAGAAATAGTGTCTTTGCAGCACATTCCTATCTCATTGTCATCCTCTTCCTTTAAGAGTTGTCCACATTTAAGTTCCCATACCATCACCATCCACTACTCATCAGCAACAATCTTTACTATGCCCATAACATATCTCTAAAACTCTACCTGGTAATACCATCAGGGACATCTAATTGTTAAGTAAATTAGATACCTGTCAGTTTCATTAGTTGATTTTTGGTTCTCTGATAGTGTTGAGCAATCTTCCTAAGACTCTGTTTAGTTTTTGCTGACACCATGCTCTCCTTGTCATTTTTGTTGTTTTTAATATCCTTAACAGTTCCTTTGTGGGTCTTGTGTGCTCCTTCTCTGCCTGCCTTTGTAATGTTATTACCTTTAAATCTGTACAGTTTTTCTTCTCCCGTGGCAATATCATTCACACTCCTAGTTTGAGCAACAGTCTTTCTGATCTATTTATGCACTCAAATCTTCCTAGAACAGACTTTGTAGAAGAATTTTAACTTCATTCATCTAGCTGTATCATCCATAGGCAATAAAAGTTTAATATGCTCAAAACTATATTCATGATTTTCCCCAAGCTCTTTCATAAAATTGCTTTGCCTCTATCCTTTACCATCTCAATTGTTTGTCTCCCATCAGAAGTTGACCCAGTCAGAAGCACTGGAATCTCTGATTCTTCTTTTCCTTTCAAACTAATCAAATATAAGGACTTAAAGATTTATCTTCTAAATAGTTCTCGACTACATCTCCATTACCATTGCCCTGATATTGTCCTT
This sequence comes from Meles meles, assembly GCF_922984935.1. Taxonomy (NCBI): domain Eukaryota; kingdom Metazoa; phylum Chordata; class Mammalia; order Carnivora; family Mustelidae; genus Meles; species Meles meles. The sequence goes on along the minus strand of NC_060066.1, from coordinate 148,810,504 downwards.
ACTCTGTTATTTACATTGTCATGATACATTCCCTAAAGTTAAATATTTGTCCTATCCATCACTTTTCCTAAGGGAAAAGGCAGCTCTGTGGAGTGACGTACGTACCCGTGTTTCCTCTGCCTATGATTGGACATGGTGGGAGTATGCAACCTAAGGACAAAAAGCACCTTATGGGTCTGATGTGAAAAGCTATGTTTAAACTGTGCTATCCAGAATTCCAATGTAAAGGAACTGTAGAATATGAAGAGAATCAGCTAATAACCTAGAGAAGCAGAAAATAAAAGATTACCAAGGTAGAAACAACCTAAGAGGATATAATGGACCGTTATCAGGCTAAAGTGATGAGTTTCAAGTACAGAGAAAACATGAGGCAGAGGATAAAGTAGAAGATGATTTTTAAAAAAAAGTCTCTGGAAGCAAGATTAGACATGCTGAGATGCATCCAGGATAAAACACTACAGAAAAGTTGAGTTACCTGATTAGGGACACACTTCTGTGAATTCTTGACACGAAGGTCTACCATAGAATCTATTATGGTTCCTGATCTTCACATGAACCCAGGTTTAAAAAAAATATGTATCTAAACTAGACTTTGTTTCTTACAACCAAATATATCTACCCAGAGAATAGTCACTTGTTCAGCATTCGCTAGTATCTCACTCCAAATACCCAACATGGATAGTGTGGTACTGAGTGATATTTCTATTACGAGATAAGTGGTTCCCTGCTTTACTCTATTCCCTCCCCGTATCAGCCAAAGACAGTCTAAGCTCCTATGCATATCTTCTGAGATCTGACCCCTGTGATGGCTCTCCAGACTCTTGCCACTCCCTCCTCCTCTCCCCTTCATTATTCATATTCAGGCAATGCTACATTACAACACACTCTTTCACCACAGTGTGTTTTTGCCGCTGTTGTTCACTGTTTATGGATTGTTCAATTCTTTCTTCCAGATGATTTTCCTCATGTTCAAAACACTCTTCACGTGTAACTGAATTTAGCCCTTTCCTACCATCTGTACATCAACATTTTGCAATGGATATCACATTGTATTTAAATTAGCAAGCTTCTTCCATCTCTGTCCTTTTCATAAGGGTATGGCCTAGTGATTGCTCTTTTTCATTACCAGAGAAAAGCATAAAACAGGACATGCAAGAGCAGCTTAGTGAATCTTCCATCCTACCAGCTGTGTAAGTATGTACAGAGATAGTAGATGAAGCTACGTCTTTGGTACCATCTTGAGGGATGTCTCTAGTAGACCAGACTCGGTCCCCTTTGTCAATCTGTTAATACCAGCAGTTTCTAACCTAGTTCTTCTGGGTCTTAACTTCCAAGAAATCTCTTAGAGGCGCTTCTATGTATTGACTGATGACCCTTATTCTAGATGAAAACAAACCACCTCTCTTCCTAATCTTATTACCCACTACTTCCTTTTATATTCAAACACTTCACCATCGCTAGAATATACACTTGCTTCTTCTATGGTTCTATCATCGCCTTTGTCTTGAGTGTCTTCTAACTCATTTATCAAGATCTTACTGATGGTTAACACACTTATCCATAAAGCCTTGGTGTGGTACATTATGCCTGCCCTGTGTACAGTGATGCTTTAATTCCATATTCATCATTTTAAAAGTATAAAATTACTGGCAAACTCTTTAACTTTCTAGGCCTTATTTTGTTTTCATATTTGTAAACTAGAAACCACCCCTCTTTTAAAAGTTGTGTGTGTTAAATGAGATAATACATTTTGAAAGCATATGAAAACCTATCCATTTTCTTTCCTCCTGTGCATTTTCACCATGCTGAGAATTCTTGCCATGGGCTGTATTTCCATCTGTGTTTCACAAGAATTCTTGTGTAAAAAAACTTAAATTCTTAATTAATTATTCTTATTAGACTTCTTATTACTAGAATTCTTATTATTAGAATTCTTCAATTCTTGATTAGTAATCTGGGAGATTAGATGGGGAAGGGAGATACAGTTTGTAAGTCTTTATTTCTTTATTGCATTTCACATATTTACATATCAGCATATTTACTCATACAAACTAATACACACACATGTGTGTGGTTAACTTGAAATGTATCAAATTTGTAAATATAAAGCAGAAAGAAATGGCTTTAAGTCATAGGGGAGGGTCAAGATTCAAAATATCTCAATGTGTTGAAGCCAGAGTTTGAAGTTTTCATGAATTAGTCCTAAATTTTGAACAGTATTGTCAGGAAATTCTACAAGAAATGTCTTAACAACGATTCATTTTTACATTAGAATTGGCCAATTATGCATTAAGTTGATAAACCAACTAACAAGTAACCTTAATTAATTGAGTTATCATAAGCCTACACTATTACAAATTCAGAGCACTTTACTTTCTCCATCCTGCAGTTGGAGCAGGTTGTTCTTTCTTAAAAGCCTCTAAACAGAACTAGAATTTTCCAAGGAAGGGCAGCCAGTACCATGAGGGCTCTACAGATGTACATATTCTGTAGCTCGCCTAAAGAAGCTGAGGTTGTTTAGTTTGACGAACCAAAGATAGAACATGACATCTGATGGCAAGTATTTGAATGGTTGTCATTTGAAAGATACCAAATTTAGTCTCAGAGATTCTCCATGACAGAATTATACCAATGGAGCGAAAATGCAAAGAGGCAGACGTTGACTTAATATGAAGAATTTTACATGAAAACTTGTAAGAAATGACAGTAAATATACTTGCCTAGAAAAACAGTGTGTTCCTATGAACTGGAAGGTTTAGATTATGGATAAGTATCTAATAAGAGTGTTATAAAGGGAGAGTTTTCCTTTTGAGTAAGAAATTCAATTAGATAATGTCCAATAATTCTTTGAACCCTAAGTTTCAATTAATCTATTGAAACAGTTTAAGAACTTAATGTCTTAAATAGTCATCTCAATTAAAAATTTCAAAAATAAATATATTTTAAAGATATTTACTAATTGCCCTTTAGTGTAAATGAGGTTAACACATTAATGTAAAGACAAGATGAAAAAATTTAAAAACTTTAGATTTAGGCAAACAGTTCATTTTTAAGTGATTTGTAACTCTGGAAAACAAACCCACAGCAGCCACATTTATGAAACATTGAAATAACCGGTTCCATATCTGTTATACTTCTTATATGTCCATTAACCTAATTAACTCTGAAATCTAGTAATTAACTGACCCATGAAGTCACAAGCCAATGAATAAATGAACTTTTCAACATTGAAAGAAAAAGTCATTGATTTATGCTCCGTAATTCCATCTTTAGGAAGTGCCCTCATACCTTGAATTTTGCATGAAGTTATGCGAATTATACAATTAGGCAATATGCATTTAGCTACAGTCAACAGAGTTCTGATTTGACTGCCAATTAGGGCTGCATGTTGACTACCACTTAAGTGAAATATGATGTGGAGGGTAAAAGATTACCTCATCAAGTCTGTATCCGTCTTTTTTCTAACAGATTCAAGCCCACATTCAGTGTGCAATTAAATCACAAAATACTAGACACGGTGTGACCTCCATGGCAAGTAGCAGTGTATATATTCACTTCCTAGTTGACAAGCAGTACAGTTACTTTATAGAACTTCAAGTGGGACGCAGTTCCAAGACTGCTGCAGAATTATGAAGAATAAAAACTCCAAAGAAGCCCTGGGTTTGATTAAAACACAAAAGAAAGAAAGAAAAAGGTGGGGCTTGAAATGCTTGATTGAGGAACAGGTGAGGTTCAGAATGACTGAAGAGTAACTGAACTCATTTTGACATGTTTTAAATAATGGCCGGAAAATACAAGGGCACGTGCAGTGCAGTTAAATCTTTCCCACTCGTTAATAGAGGGGATACAAAGGTCACTGCTGTGCAAAGAGAATTGGCTAATCCCTCCAATGCATGGTGTATCCAGTACCTCTTTTATTTAATTTTGTGGAGGAAAGCTGGTCTGAATTAGGCCTTCAATAATTATTGCAGGGACCTGACACAAACCTTAACAAGTCCCGTAATGGCCTATCTATATACTCAGGCCAATTATTACATACCGACTCACGCAGTTGGGCTGCAACATTCTGCTATTCACTCAAAACACCCCCGTTTTTTGGGGTTTTTGTTTTTTTTTTAAATTATTCTACATTTCACATGACACAAAAGAAAATAGTTGTGTTAATTAGAGACATAAGCAGAATACCACCCGTGGGGAACAAAATAGTTGATTCTTAAAGCTATGTCTAAGTAAAATGAAAACCATCTCATCTTTGAAGGCTGAAACTGGGCTTGAAGTTGCAATTATACTCTCCTTGGCATGCTAAGATAGTACAGAAAGAGATACAATATGCGTCTTTAAAAAGCACAAGGACAGGAGACAGCATTGTAAGGAAGGCCAAGACCAGCATTCTATTCTATGAATGGCAGCAGAGTTATAAAGGAGTAGACTCCATCTCTCTGGGAAAGTATGAAAAGTAGTAGAAGAAATGGGCAGTGGGCAGAACTTCCATTCCTGCCACATTATGGAAAAAAAAAAAATTCAAGGACAAGACAATCTGACATTTAACTCTTTCTCTCCAATTAGGCTGAACGCTCCTAAGTAAAATACATGTATTGGTATTTAATTTACTACCCTTGGTGTAATGCCCAGCCCAGGATGTCTTGTTACAAGGTCACCACCATCAAATATTTCTTTCACATCAGTAGCTAGGGAGCAAACAGTTCTGCCTTCTGATTTGAAGAAGACATTCTCTTTTTCTTCTGTTTGCTTATTCATCACTAGAAGGTTAATATTAAAGTGACACTTAGTTTTTGCTCCTTTAGATCAAATTCTTTTCAGAGCTTTTGCTTAAATTTCATATACAGATTTTATTAAAATATATGAAAATGGAATCTGTGTTAAATATGACCTGTGTATGACCTTAAGCATAATGAAAATCAAAACCATTTCCCTTCTTTTTTGTTACCAGTTTTTCATCCCCTGCTTAACTAGTTATTTCAAAATGTGCTTTTCCCTCCCTGCAAAACACATCTTCATGTCAAAAATGATGAAAATAGTGCAATACTTAAAGAAACAGAAGCTCACTAGTATTTATTTATTGCTCAACACATGTTCCTCTTACTTTTGTTTTGTAAATCTTATAGATTTAGAATAAACTACTAGGCAGGGATGAGAGGTTGCAGTTCTCCATCTATAAATAATGCAGCTTACTAAATGCAAATGTTTCTTGTAGTTCAATGGTTCAAGGAGTAATTTTTTTGCAGCTCTTCTGGGAGAAAGGGGGTTTCCCATGTATTTCCTTTTGAGTTTTGGAGGTGTTTTTTTTTTTACCTCTGATTTCAGTTTTAAAGAAAAATATTTATAAATTGAGCCTCATCTGTCTGGTTTGCAAAAGAAATACACTAAATACTACCATGTTTTCAGAGAAGAGCATTAAAATAAGGGTAAGGATGTGCCTGCAATTTACTTTCAGCTTGCAAGTATTAAATATATATATATACATATATATGTGTATGTATATATATATATATATATATATATTAGCCTCTGGGGGTAATGCAATCGCTTTCATATTTCTACCCTAAAAAATGGTTTCTAGATTTAATCTATGCAATCCAATCAAAACCATACATCCACATAGGTCCTTTAAAAATACATTCTTTGGACACTGTTTATAGAAAAATTCACTAAAACCTTGACTACATTAAAAAAAAATTAAATCCAAGTAGAAAGCAACCTTGAATAATTTACCCTGAACTTTCCAAAATACCAATAACAAATAGAAAAAGATTTGGTCTCCAAAATCTGTCTGTTAATTTCTGGGTACCTAGTTTTTCTTTTTCTTTTGGGGGAAAAAAATTCACTGCTGCTGTTGAAAGGAAACTTCAACAAATTCAGTTACTAGAAGCCCCAAGGTCACTTGAAGCAGGACCATGACAAACTTTAATAGTAAAGGAAGAAAATTGAAACACAAATACAATTTTACTGAGAAGTAACGTAACTCGGGAACAAGAATGAAGCATTCTGAGATTTTTTTTTCTGTGAGAAAATAAACTGTAAAAATGTGTTGATTTTGGAAACTAGTTAAAAAAGAATTACAATGCAGGTGTCAGTAGAGGAAGAAAGAAGGCAGGAAAAGGGGAGAAGGGAAGGGAAAGAATGTACTGGGAACTAGGAAAAATGAAAGCAAAATAAGTGAAATAAAATGCTAATTTTTGAGAATTTTTCATTGAACATACTTCATATATCATCACAGGTAGAGACATAAGAAACATTCTTGCTTTTAGATTCTTACATTTAGATGTAAATGATTACTTTCTATAGGAAGGAAAAAGAGTTTTAGGGAGACAGTTCTATATGGATACAACTAGAAATATCAGGGAGAAGACGGGGTAGGGACATAAAAGATTGGAATTTCTTTCAGTGGATTAAAAGAATTTGGAAATTCATTGTTTAAATGCAATGTGTGTTCATTCAGAGGCGGCACACAGGGTGGGGTAACAAATGTAGAGAGATCTTCTACTAGTTTCTCAGACCCTTCATGATGGGCTGCAGGGAATGAGGGCAGAAGACCGCCTCCAGCAGTCAGCAGCCCCAGTGTTTGCTGCAGAATTCGGTACTGAGCGAGGCAGGGCATAATGGCCCAGTAGTTCTGCCCGAAGTTGGACACTGCCCTCCCAATATTCACTTCCAAGCTCCCCTCCAGGGTAGTAGAGACTTTGTTGGCCCACTGTGAGGCTCATTTTCTTCCTCTGCCCCAAACCGCTTTTTCTTCCTACTCTCTACAGATGGGAATCTAATCTACATCCTCCTCACTCAACCTCCACTCTAGCCTTTGTGAAGAACCCAACCCAGGAAAGTTGTTATCCTGAGCTTAGAAACACTAAAATATAAAGTGGGAATTATAATTCCATACTCACTGTTTTTAAATACTCACTGTAGTGAATTGCCAGGACTATGCAGAGTACTTTCTATTATCTCCCTATTGTTTAAACCCTATCACCTTATTAGGTACAATTTATGTCTGTTTTGCAGATGAAGAAACCATGACAGAAAAAAGTTACAACTGTGAGATCCACAAGGGTCGAAGCTTAGATTCAGATGCCAGGAGGCTGACTCAAGAATCCACATTGTTAGTTTTTCAAAATGCTATGATTTTTTAAAAGTAGATAAAAAGTAACTTTTTAATCTATAGTCCTAAATAGATAAAAATGTGGGAAATTCCAGAATTCAAATATCCTCCACCTGACTCAATATAGGTAAGACACTTGGAGAAACAATACAGATTTTTAACTTTCATAGGAATTTTTAAAAATTCAACATTAATATACAACTTACTGCAACACAAGTACTGTGCTACGTATTGGGGACACAGATAGAGAAAAGAAAATGATTATCACTTTCAAGAAGCAAGATTCTTGGACACTAGCCCTTTATCTGATATGTCGTTTGTAAATATCTTCTCCCATTCTGTCAGTTGTCTTTTGGTTTTGTTAACTGTTTCCTTTGCTGTGCAAAAGCTTTTGATCTTGATGAAATCCCAATAGTTCATTTTTGCCCTTGCTTCCCTTGCCTTTGCCGTTGTTCCTAGGAAGATGTTGCTACGGCTGAAGTCGAAGAGGTTGCTGCCTGCATTCTCCTCAAGGATTTTGATGGATTCCTTTTTCACATTGAGGTCCTTCATCCATGTGGAGTCTATTTTCGTGTGTGGTGTAAGGAAGTGGTCCAATTTCATTTTTCTGCATGTGGCTGTCCAATTTTCCCAGCACCATTTATAGAAGAGGCTGTCTTTTTTCCATTGGACATTCTTTCCTGCTTTGTCGAAGATCAGTTGACCATAGAGTTGAGGGTCTATTTCTGGGCTCTCTATTCTGTTCCACTGATCTATGTGTCTGTTCTTGTGCCAGTACCATGCTGTCTTGATGATGACAGCTTTGTAATAGAGCTTGAAGTCCGGAATTGTGATGCCACCCACTTTGGCTTTCTTTTTCAATATTCCTTTGGCTATTCGAGGTCTTTTCTGGTTCCATATAAATTTTAGGATTATTTGTTCCATTTCTTTGAAAAAAATGGATGGTATTTTGATAGGGATTGCATTAAATGTGTAGATTGCTTTAGGTAGCATGGACATTTTCACAATATTTATTCTTCCAATCCAGGAGCATGGAACATTTTTCCATTTCTTTGTGTCTTCCTCAATTTCTTTCATGAGTACTTTATAATTTTCTGTGTATAGATTCTTAGCCTCTTTGGTTAGGTTTATTCCTAGGTATCTTATAGTTTTGGGTACAATTGTAAATGGGATTGACTCCTTAATTTCTCTTTCTTCAGTCTTGTTGTTGGTGTACAGAAATGCAACTGATTTCTGTGCATTGATTTTATATCCTGACACGTTACTGAATTCCTGTACAAGTTCTAGCAGAATGTTTATAGCAGCAATGTCTACAATAGCCAAACTATGGAAAGAACCTAGATGTCCATCAACAGATGAATGGATAAAGAAGAGGTGGTATATATACACAATGGAATACTATGCAGCCATCAAAAGAAATGAAATCTTGCCATTTGCGACGACATGGATGGAACTAGAGCGTATCATGCTTAGTGAAATAAGTCAATCGGAGAAAGACAACTATCATATGATCTCCCTGATATGAGGACATGGAGAAGCAACATGGGGGGTTAGGGGGATAGGAGAAGAATAAATGAAACAAGATGGGATTGGGAGGGAGACAAACCATAAATGACTCTTAATTTCACAAAACAAACTGGGGGTTGCTGGGGGGAGGTGGGATTGGGAGGGGGGAGGGGGCTATGGACATTGGGGAGGGGAGGCGAACCATAAGAGACTATGGACTCTGAAAAACAACCTGAGGGTTTTGAAGGGTCAGGGGTGGGAGGTTGGGGGAACAGGTCGTGGGTAATAGGGAGGGCACGTTTTGCATGGAGCACTGGGTGTTGTGCAAAAACAATGAATACTGTTACGCTGAAAAAAATAAATAAAATGGAAAAAAAAAAAAGCAAGATTCTTACAGTAAAAGAAGAATGCAAATATCAGCAACTTCGTCTCAATGCATCAGGTGCTAAAAGGAAGGTACAAGATGCAGCTAGTTCATAAAAGAGAGAGAAAGAAACAAGAGCTCTTTCTGGAGATGTCAGAGAAGACTGCTTTCACACAGGACATAATGCTTGAGTGAAGACATGAAAGTAGGGTGTCCTTGACAATGGAAACAGGCCAGCAAAGGTACGGGAGAAGAAGGTATGAGGTAAAGCAGGTAAGTAGTCGGGACTGCAGGACATTTTCTGCAACTGGTTAGATCTTTTTAGTGAGAGTTTCCTTCCTTGCCCAACCACCTAAATTAGAACAGTTTTACAACAATCTTATTTGTTGTTGTTGTTCCAGTGCTAGATGAACCATGAGTGAGTACTCATCCCATTTTCAGTGAACTTATATTTTATATGTGTGTGTATAAGTGTGTGTATATATATATGTATATATGTGCATATATTTTTATATTTTATATATTTACATATCTATATTTTAATATATAAATATATTTAATTAATTATATATTTATTAATTATTAATATTTATGTATTATAGGTTATATTTCATATAATACATGTGATTTTTTGTGTCTTCATTTAAGAAACAGCAGAATGACTGAGTTGGGAGAAATCGGAGGGGGAAACAAACCATGAGAGACTGTGGACTCTGAGAAACAAACTGAGGGTTTTGGAGGGAAGCGGGGGAGGGGGGTTGTGTGAGCCTGGTCGTGGGTAATATGGAAGGCACATATTGCATGGAGCACTGGGTGTGGTGCATAAACAATTTTGGAACACTGAATAAAAATAAAATAAAATAAAATTTTAAAAAACAGCAGAATGATAATGCTGCCTTACCCCATTACCATATTCAAACATTAAATGCAAAGTATCAGAACAAAACCATCCAGACCACATCCCACTCTCCCTACTCACAAGCACCCAGAGCATGCTAGAGACTCCTGCTATATGTTCCCACAGCACTCACAATTACTCCACTGGGGGCACTTAACATCCTTCATTGTTTTTGCTTAACTCGGTCTTCCCCTCCTAGACCACCAAAATCCATTTTGTGGGAACCGTCTCTAGCTTGTTCTCCATTGATGGAACTGCCAGTGTTTGGAATGTAGGAAACACTTAGTAAGTGTTAAATAAATAAAGACATTGTTCACTATCATTTATTCATGACACTGAGAAATATTCACAGAGGACCTACTAGATTCCAGGCACTCTGTGAGAACTCAGGACACAAAGTGAGGCAATCACTTCCTTAGTTTAATCTAAACATAGATACAGATTAAATATCTGCTAGTTAGCACAAAGAACTCAGGAGCTCTACAAGCTTGAAACTAGAAGTCAGAAGACTTGATAAAAATGTCATGAACCCAGTGCTTCCATTGGATGAAATGTTTCATATAATTAGATATAAGGTACCCAATTTGAACTTTTATAAATAAAGAAATACATAGAAGTTTTCACTGGGTATAGTAGAAAGGGAGTGGATTTCTAGGTAGGTGAACTGAATTTAAAATTCTAGTTCTGTCACTCAGGAGCTCTAGAATCTTGGGAATGTTAACTTAAATGTTCGTATCAAACTTCCTTGCTTTATTAATCAGGTTAATGATTCCCATTCCCAGAGTTCTTTGTAAGGGTCACCTAACGTTTCATATGTAAAGCACTTAAAATACCTCCTGGGACACAGAAATCATTTAACCAATATTTGTCTCCTTTGTTATTTCTTAGGCTAACCTAAGTCTAGAACTTACCAGGAGAAAGCATAATTTCCTTCCTCTAAACAATCTTCTCTCCTGATGTGCAAAATTCAAACTGTACTTCTGATGTCCTAGTTTTTAGAAGAACTTACAGATAAACAGAAAAGTGATTTTTATGAACTGTTTCCTAATGCTCTAGCTAAATTATCTATCTATCTATCTATCTATAGGTAGATAGATATAAATACTAATTTATTTTACTAATGTTTCTCAATAAAGAGTACTTGCTGTCTAATAAAAGAACAAATTTTGATAGCTTAGTTTTGGAAGGTGAATTAGAATTTGCCAGTGGGTATTTTAACATTTTCTCCTGTATCTATGTCTGATAAAGTGATCACAAATTTCATCTAATCTACTGTTCCCTAGTTCACTAATATTCAACTGGGAGAACTGGCAATAAAACATAAAAAAAAAAAATTATGGATGCTTTGGTGGCTCAGTCCATTAAGTGTGTGCCTTCAGCTCAGGTCATGATCTCAGGATCGAGTCCCACATCTGGCTCCTTGCTCAGTGGGGAGTCTGCTTGTCCCTCCCCCTCTTCACTGCCACTCTTGCTCTTTCTCTCAAATAAATAAAATCATATATACATACATACATACATACCAACTAATGAAGGCATTGCAGTTAGTAGAAAAATCACGTTGAAATGTAAGGTTTGTGAGATGTATTCAACCATTTTCTTTTCAGCCCTTGATTATTTTAACATTTATTTTCTGGGTCTTGTTCCTTTCCTGTCCTTCAATGAAATTTGGGGTAAGTCCCGTGATCTTCTGCTTAGTCTCAGATCGTGGAAACAGTCTTTAATAATTTTATCTATACTTGTAAAAATAAAAACTTCACATGCTCATCCCCTGCTATCTTGGACCAGACTCATGTTAAACACCTGCACTGAGGAAACGGAGTGGAATTGCCATGCCCTTCGTCCATTCCCAGTCTGTGATTTCACCCATCTTCCTCCATTTTGTTCACGGATCATTCCTAACTCTTATGGGGAGGAAGAAAAGAAAGAAGTTTTTCTTGTTAACTCTGCCAGAATCCATAATCAATGGGAGTCATGCTCTCTGGACAAGTCAGATATCTAAATATATGACTTATTCTAACAGGGGAAACAGGCACAAGTGGCAGAGACCTTTCCATTCCTAACAAATTTTTACCTGCAGTTCCCTCATGGGAGGGCAAACCCATGACTTCCTGCGCCATTAGTTCTTTCCTCAGCTTCTTACCTACCTTCCTCTGTGATTCTGGGATCACAGGCAGCCCTATAAAGGATCTAGGAAAATCCTACATCAGTTTCCTTTCGTATCTGTGCTGGTGTACTTATCTTGCCTGTGTCTGGTCCGTGGAAACACTTACACTTCATTTATCCCGTGGGGGATGCATATTGCCCAGTGAGGTTAGTTCTCTCTTGTTCTGCTATCTTTTGATGTCTTAGATATCCACAGTTGGCAGTACTCTATGTTTCCCCAGCAACAAGATACACATTTTAAATTCTTAAGTGATTCAGTTGAATGCTTTTCCCAATGTTTTAGATGGAGGGTCAGACACCTCACACTCCCAAAAAAACTCCCTTAAGGAAATGGAATGGAACTTAGCAGCATAACTTTTTCCAAAAATCCCCTTCTTATCTCCACTTTTAATACTTCCCTATTTGCAAAATGACTGAGAAGGTTTAGATTCACAAAATTGGTCTCCATAATTTCTTCTGCAAATCCTTCATGGTGGTCTCATAACTCAACTTGTAATGTGGCATCAATTGTCTTGAGTCCTCAGCTGAAACTGATCCTAAAATATTTATTAAATTTATTTAACATAAAGGACTTCTCATTTTATGATTACATCTTTCTTCCCTCTTTCTGGTGTGAAAACTGAAAAAGTTTTCTGCTTTTGTTTTTGTTTTTAATGAAATCCTAGTGATAGTGTACTATGGTTCTTTTCATAATGTGTTTCCTTGATAGGGGAGCCTGGGTGGCTCAGTTGGTTAAATGTCTGCTTTCAGCTTGGGTCATGATCCCAGGGTCCTGGGATTGAGCCCCACATCCAGCTTCCTGTGTCGTGGGGAATCCACTTCTCCCTCTCCCTTTTCAGCTTCCCCCTGCTTGTGCTTGCTGACAAATAAGTAAATAAAATCTTTAAAAATATATATATGCTTCTTTGATAAAGACTTGACCACTGACCATGTTGATCATTTATGGATTTTTAATTTATAAATTTCCAAATGCCTTGAAAATATTAATCTAATTTAGTATCTTCATTTTTTTTTAGTACCTTCATTTTAAATAAGGAAATATAACCACCTGAAGTGACAAAATAAAATCCCTACTCAATCTTAACAAGTAAGCAACATATTCGGAACTAGTACACAGAACATAATTTCCCTGCCACAAGACCAGTGCTCATTCCACTACTAACATACTTTTAAAGAGATAGGTAGATTATTAAAAAGGAGGTTGGGGCAACTTGAGGGTTTTGAAGGGTCAGGGGTGGGAGGTTGGGGGAACAGGTGGTGGGTAATGGGGAGGGCACGTTTTGCATGGAGCACTGGGTGTTGTGCAAAAAGAATGAATACTGTTACGCTGAAAAAATAAATAAAATGGAAAATAAATAAATAAATAAATAAATAAAATCTAAATAGAAAGATAAAGCTTGAAAAATAGTGATAATAATAAGCAAAGGCTAACACTTACATAGTGCTTATATTATGTCAAAGCACAGAGCATTTGCCTCAGGTGAGTTGGTTTAACTTCCAATACAGCTCCAGAAGTATGATTATCCCCATTGTACAAACAAGAAAACTGAGACACAGAGTGGTCTGATAGCTTAGTTGTGTCCTAAAAGCTGGCAGTGCCCTTAACCAGCATAATTTATAACAAATTCTAAGAGATTGCTATATCTAATCTAATTTCCATTATTAAAATAATAATATAAGGTTATCTTAAAAAAGCATTAAGCAGTATAAAGATGGAATTCTAAAAAGCAAAGAAAAGAATACCTGATTGAACTTTTAAGAAAATTATAAAATACAATTACAGGAAAAAGGTACAGAAGAATCAGAAAAATATCAGGAGACTATAAAAGAAAATAATATACTGATCATTTTTTAAAAATATGATTTGTACCCCCATATTCTTTCCCTAGGATTCTGAGATTTTTTTGAAAGCATACCATGTGTTAAGCTTAAACTTAAAAACTTAGGACATATGATTTTTAGAGTCAGATGATATTTTCACAAAAGGCTTTATATTTCAGAAGTTCATTACAATCTACTTACAATTTGTATTGAACTTCCAAGTTCTAAAAATACATGCTTTTAAAAAATTTTAAATCAGTTGGTAAAATAGGAGGCAGTCATATAATAAGGTTCATGGTTTCTGCTGTGCATGGTTTTTTCTTCCTCTTTTTTTTTCTTCTTCTTCTTCTTTTTTTTTTTTTTTTTTTTGTAAATAGTGTAACAACTCGATCTTAAACACTGACACTGTGCAGGCTTTGTTGGACCGTTCTTTTCCAATTTAAACAAAACATAAAACAGAGGAGATATTTATCTTTGAAGAGTGACTCTCACCATTGGGACAGCGCCTTATTCTCTGTTACTCTCCAGGAGATCTAGATGTAGGCAAAAATATATAGCAGGGCTTGAACAGCATATTTCAGTGAAAAGAATTAATTACCCAAGGAGTCAAAGATTGCTTGGAGCAGAATGTGAGATTTCAGGAAGCTTTCCTGTAGAGTTGTAATGCTGAGAAACAGACTACATGTTGAGAGGCTCGTCCCTATTATATTTTACCCAACCTTTGGCTGAAGCCATATTCAAGCAATGTTGCCTTATTACCCCTAAAATGTTCTGGAATCAAGGTATTTTTTGTTTTTTATTTTTTATTTTTATTTCTTTTAAACTAGCCCCCAGCTAAATATCAATTTTTTTTATTCAAAAGAAAACAAAAATATCCCTATAGTATGCCTGTCCTTGGCTTCTCCATTACAGATGGGAATTTAATTCTTTCATCAATTTATATTAAATTTCATAAGACTAAGAAATACTTTTTGAAACAAACTGACAGTGAAATGTCTTTCAAAATACTGTTTTGGCTTAGAACTGTCATTCTTTAGGCTTAATGGCTGCAGCCCCAGGGCTGAAAAGTTACACTAGCATTACAGCTGTTCAGTGTAATATTCAAATAATGTTTGCTATTGATTTAGAAGATTCGAACAGCTTAGATTTTGTTCCCTTTCATTTACATTCTTAGCATCAAAGTCATAGAGTGTTAGGGTAGTATAGTAATGCATTTGGGGGGGGATCAATTCTGCTGACAGTAGGATCCTGTTTTTTTCATTGTTATAGCTTAGCAAAATACCTGTGTTCTCCAGTCACCAGTAAATAGGGGAATGCTATTTGCAAACCTGAAAGAACAATGAATTATGAAATTATTCTGACAGTTTATTTATACAGAGAAGACCTCAGACAAAACAGAGATGCTCCACACTCCCTGTTGACTCAGGACCTCTTCTGTAAAGGGCTTAACCTTGTGCTACTTAATAAACTTCAACACTGATATGGGTCAGCATACCATGCAATGAAGCCTGAAGGGACCGTTTCTGAAGGCAGTGCAGTTTAGAGGAGAAAATACAGTAGTTAAGAATAAAAAGACCTAAATCAGCAGTTGACATAGTGTATGACCTTGGGCAAGTTGCTTAACCTTCTTGGGTCTGAGCTTCTGCAACTGAGAGCAGGAGAAACACTTTAATATGAGCCTAAAGGAGAGCCCACGTCTTCCTATTTCACAAAATGGGAGTAGGGATTAATGAGATACTCTGTGCAAAGCAATATGATCTCCTGAGGAAAAGGCATGAAAACACATGATAACAAGCATTATTACCAATAATTATTCCAGTTGACCTATGTGCAAAGGGTACAGAGTGGTTTGACTCTTTGGGTAGCATAATTATGTAGGGAACAGGTTTATTTATTTATTTATCTGCTCTCCCTAAAGAGCCAGAAGTTAATTGCGTTTTGAACCTAGAAGACAAGATTTTGACGTAGACATGGTAAATGGTTCACTTGAGCAGCTGCTGAATAGATGGTAATAACGTGGTCCACCCTATCCTTTGGGGTAGAATACTAGGAATTTGAATACACAAGCAAAGGGAAACTTTTAAGCAATGACTCATTATCTTCTCAACAGTGTATAAAGGTTAGGAAATGTCCATTCTCTCTGAAAGAAGAGGAGTGTTTAATAAGCAGACTCCCTGACCCCCTATCATAAGGCTATTTCATGGTCTTAACTAGCTGGTATGAAATGCAAGATTTTTTTAAAATAAGACTTTTTTTTTTAAGATTTTATTTATTTATTTGACAGAGAGAGATCACACATAGGCAGAGAGGCAGGCAGAGAGAGAGAGAGGAAGAAGTAGGCTGCCCGCCAAGCAAAGAGCCCGACACGGGGCTCAATCCCAGGACCCTGAGACCAGGACCCGAGCTGAAGGCAGAGGCTTAACCTGCTGAGCCACCCAAGCACCCCAAATAAGACTTTTAATATACATACAACTTTCATGGCCTGCTATCAAGTTAGAATCTCTCAGGCGAGCAATGCCGGGTATAAGGGTATGCAAAAGCAGGGAGCTCCCTAACAGGTTTTCTTCCCAGTGGATATTAACTAGTATTCTGACTTGAGTCAGGTACATCCCGTCCATTCATTTGTAGAATATTTATAGAACTATCTACTATTAGGCATTATGCAAGATTTTAGGGATCCAGGAGAAGGAGATATAAGTTTTCAAGGTTCTGGGAGAGAGAAGTTTGGCAAGACCTGACGTGGGTGGTAGCAGTGAGACTGATGGAACACAAGTGGCTGAAGTTCATTTGAGCCATAAATTCAGGAGAAAACAAATAGTCAGGGGTAGCTAGAGCATAAAAGCCTTAAAGGAGAAAAGACATGAGGCGTAAGTGACAGGATGGGTCAGGTAATATCCATCAAGACAGGTCTCAAAGTGTTTAACTACTCCCTGACAGACCAGTACTTCTCAACAGAGGATGTGACGTGACACGCAGAGACCAGGTCACCCTCCCCCTTCCTCCTGCTGTCCTCTCCCCTGCAGTCCGCCACAGGTATTGATCCAAAGATTTTCTAATATCTTTAAGTATATTAGGGAAATCTAAAAAGGCAATAGGAGCCATCTAAGGATTTTAAACAGACAAATCCCTTGTCAGATCTGGGTTTCTGCTTACACAACCCTATAATTAGAGATATAAAATACTGTTGGCATAGTTATCGCTCTCCAGCTGCAAGAGGGCATCTCTTTACAAATGTTATGTGAATTGGTCTCCAGTGCTTCTCAAAACTTCTACATGTATTGTTCTTTATTTCCCCTATACACTTGATCCAGTGATAGTGAGCTACCCCTGTACCATTTGAAAAAAACTATAGTAAATATATGTAAACATATGATCAAAACATCTGTCTAGAAAGAATAAGATTTCAAAGGAATTTCCCAGCCCATAATCTCTGGTTTTCAATCACAGCTAAAGCCACGAATAGCCCTTAATCCCTTGACACACTTATTTTCTTTTACTTTTTTTAATTTATGGAATGTAGAGGGGAAAAGGAATGAGAATTTGAAGATCACATTTCTATTCCCAGCAAAGCAAGTTGCTAGCCATATTACCTTAAGACTGTTAATTAGGATAATAGAATCTATCTGGCCTAACTTGTATAGATTTTGCCAGTATCACAGGAGACCATGAATATGAAAGTTATGACAAGATGTAAGCATAGAGGGATGAAAGGATTTACCTAACAAGGACTGAACTTGACTTCCTGGTTTGACTGGAGAGAAGCCATCAAGGGCCAAAGGTACAGAAAATTGTAAAGGAAATCAGGCCCTAGGAATGGCAACAAATTTTGTGCCTGAAGTGTATGCCTGTATTTACAGTGCCCTCAGAAGTTCAGCTGACCATTCATTATTCTCTAACAGAAAAATGTGATGGAGTTAGGGTAATCATGTAACTGATTTTAAATAAGTTAATATTTAAGACAGCTTTCTGACATATACATCAAAGTATTACAAATACTATATAAACTAAAATGAATCTAATTTTCCAATATTATATATAAGACCATGAACCTAATAACCAAGAGATTCCTATTGAAATCGTTTCAATAGGAATTTTAAATAAACACGAGTGACATTAAACTTAATGTGCCTGTTTAAAATGGAGGTTAAGGTAATTTAACTATCCAACCAAACATCAGTTTAAGATATTTCATACCTTGGAATAGTGTCCCAATTCTGGCATTTCTGGAAGAATCAAGAGGCCATTATACGTATATGATAGATGATTTCAAAAGGTTGTGTCAAAGATTTCCCAATTAAGCCTTTCAAAGAACACCCTGAAAATAAAACTAGTCCAACAGTTGTCCATCCTGCTATCTATAAAATGCCCTAAGGGAGAAACCAAAAAAAAAAGTTTTCATACGGTTTCTTGCCAACATACCAAAGAAAACAGAAAGCAATTTTTTCAAAATTAGTTCGTTCCTATGTTTTTTGTTTTTGTTTTTGTTTTTTAAAAAAAACCCAAGGTGGGATCTATTAAGATTGAAAAATTAATTCAAGTAGAAAAAATATAGGATGCCTATTTCACATAAAGCATTATAGCTTCTCCTGGAGGAAACATGAAGAAATTACAGTCATTTCCCTCAAGGAACCAAAAGTCAGGTAAATTATTTTCATAGAAGTAAACAAATATCTATAATATGGGGCGGGGTGTATTAGGTATGGGAGGCATAAAATCCTAAGGGACCTCAGAAAGAAGAAAAATTAAACTTCCTTCTCCACCCAACATCTGTATGTTGAATTTCTTCCATTTTCAGTCCTAAGTCCTTTACACTCTATTCCTAAACAATCTTACCATTCCTGTAGTTTTAAATAACATTTATAGTCTAACAATTCCCAAATTTCTGTTTCCAGCCAAGACTTCTCCTCTGAGCTTCAGACTTGTATTGCTAACTCTCTATTTAATGTCTTCACTTGAATGTCTCACAGGCGTAACAAATTAAACGTCTTTATCAGTCATAGTTCTTAGTTACAAGCAACAGAAATGGACTCGGGCTGAAAATTCTAAAAGGAATTTTTAAAAGGATATTGAGACACTCACTGAATTATTGGGAGGCCTAGAAAACCAGGTTTAAGGCTACATTTCCAGGGCAAATAAACAGCACCCACAAGAGGAGTGGCCCATTGAGAAAACCACCACAGCTGCTGCCGTTATCAGACTCTGAAAGCTACTGTTTGCATGACTGCCATGAACTTGAGTTTTCCATGACTGACCGACAGCACAGACATCCTAACACAAGCTGGTGCACCCAGTGTCCCCAAAGCCTGACAGCTGGAGCTAATACAGTCCATTAGCCTAATGGATCCTCAAGAGCCAATCAGCCTCTTGCATGAGCTTATGTAATTCATGGACATAACAACATCCAGTTGCAAGGAAAACTGGAATAAGTTGTTGTTGTTGTTGTTGTTGTTGTTGTTGTTGTTTTGGCTTCTATCTTGGGAAAACAGAATTTATAGATCAGAAAACTTCCCTGAACATAGCAACGCTGGTGAAAACTACTGAGCACACAGAGACAGGACATATTGTACACTATGGTAGCTGAAACAGAGATCTTCATTTTTCCTCCCTATAAATCACTCTACTTTGGGTCTTTCACATTCTATATAATGGCGTTTCAAGTCAGCACTTGAACATTTTCCTTTAAATCCCCTTTGTTTCAACCACATCTGATCCATTACAAATTCTGCCCATCACACCTATTTCAACTCCCTCCCCTTCTCTGTATTTCCACTATCACTAATTAGATCAGGAGTCAGCAAGCTCTTTTATAAGATTTCATATATAGTAAGTATTTAGGCTTTGTGGACCACATGCAGTTTTTCTGCATGTTTATTTTTTATAACACTTAAAAATTAAAAAAAATAAAAATGTATGAGTCATACAAAGCAGGATGGATAGGGTTCAATCTACAGGCTATTGGTAGTGTACTGACTTTGGGTCTAGTCCGTGCTACCATCAGCTGATTTCTAGATCGACACTACAAGTTTTATGTTATACGATCTCTCTGCTTCTTCTTCCATAGTCAATCCATTCACAAAGAAGAACATGAGTGGTATTTTGGAAACATTCATTTGATCATGTTGCTTTCCTGCTTGAAGTCCTTTACTGGTTGCTCACCACACTTCACATTAAAACAAAACTGTTAAGTGGCCTTCAAGGCCTGCAGCCATCTGGGCACTGCTGACCTCTTCACATTTGTTGCATGCTCATTACCTTCCAGCTGCACCAGCCTTAACTTCATTTCCCTGCATGACAAGCTCTGTCCCAACACAGGAAGTTCACACAAGTTCCTCTCTGCCAGAAATTATTATCATGCTTTTCCTTCATCTTCAGAGACTCAGAGTCACTTCTTCTGGGTCTTTCCTGACCATCCCAATAAAATTAGGCTCCTACTATTTTTCCAAGAGCACATGGCTATCTTCCTGCATAGAACATACTGTTATCTGTAATTATATACTTGTTTCTTTACAAGTTTGCCTGCCTCCTCTTTTAGAATTAAAATTCTAAGAGAACAGACACCATATCTGATTTCTTCATTGCTATAAATTCCATAATTAACATCTTATCATATTCTTCTAAAATAATTACTTGTTGAAGAAATAAATGAATGACTATATAATCTCAGATAATATTCAAGAAAATGTTCACAGAGCTAGTGAATTTTGAAATGAGCCTTGATGAATAAAAAAAAATTTAAAAGGAAAATGAAGTTCAAATGGGAAATCATATGTATATATATAGAGAGAGAGAGATAGAAAGAGAGAGAGAGAGCTATAGCTACATTAGTGTACTGATTTATATGGTCTATAGGCATATTTCAGAGATATTGTGGATTTGGTTCCAGACCACTGCAATAAAGCGAATATCACAATTAAGCAAGGCAAATGAATTTTTTGGTTTCTCAGTGCATACAAAAGTTATGCTTATACGATACTGTAGTCGATTAAGTGTGCAACAGTATGTCTAAAAAAACTATCTATATACCTTAATTGTAAAAAATACTTTGTTGAACTATGCTAACCATCATCTAAGATTTCAGCAAATCATAATCATGATCACAGATCACCATAACAAATAGAATTTAAAAAACTTGAAATATTGTAAGAATTACCAAAATGTGACAAAGTGAGAAAATGCTGTTAGAAAAATAGTTCCAACAGATTTGTTTGATGCAGGATGCCCATAAACTTTTAATTTGTTTAAAAAAAAAAAAACAGTGATATCTGCAAAATGTAACAAAGCAAAGTGGAATAAAATGAGGTGTGCCTGTAAAAGGCATATATAATGATAGCATCCTAGAGAGGCAGGTTGGGAACGATGATGCTGCTTATCTTAGTAGGCTGAGATAAGGAGTACACTTTATCCTAGTTCCATTCCCCTATGGTATCTCCAGGGACTTCAGTGTCTTTTAAACATTTTTTTAATTAATTTATTTATCTTTATTTGCTTATTTACAGCATAACAGTGTTCATTGTTCTGGCATCACACCCAGTGCTCCATGCAGTACGTGCCCTCTTTTAAACATTTTAACTCTCTCAGGAAGGGTGGTGGTAGAAAGAATCTGAGGTGGCCTCCATGATTCCCACCTCCCAGTATTCAAATCCTCATGTAACTCTCCTCTGGTGAAAGTAGGTAGAACAAGTGACTTGGTTCTAACCAATAAAATTTGGCAAAGGTGACAGGATGTCACTTCCACGGTTACTTTTCATAGTGAGAGTATCAGCCTTGCTATGGGATATTCTCTGGGTTTTGATGAAGCCAGTTGACTGCTTAATGTACACTCATATGACAAGGTGATGATGAAAGTCACCACTGAAGAGACTCAAGCCCTCAGTCCAACAGGCCAATTGGAACTGAATTCTGCCAACCACTACATGAGTTAGAAGCAGATCCTTTCCCAGGAGAGCCTTAAGATGAGACCCATCCCTGACTGACAACAGGATTGCTGTCTAAAAGAGACCCAGCTAAACGATGGCCAGATTTCTGAGCCACACAAACTATGAGATAATGTGTTAAGTCTCAAAATTTGTCATAATATTGTTATGGAGTAATAGTTAATAAAGTATGTTATGGGATGAGTTGTTCCCCCCAAACGTACATATGTTGAAGTCCTAATATGCAGTACCTCAAAATGCAGTATTTAGAGGTAGAGTCTCTATAGGGGTAATTCAGTTACAATGAGGTCATTAGGGTAGGCCATAATGCAATATGACTGGTGTCCCAATAAGAAC
Source organism: Meles meles (assembly GCF_922984935.1). Lineage (NCBI taxonomy): Eukaryota > Metazoa > Chordata > Mammalia > Carnivora > Mustelidae > Meles > Meles meles. The sequence goes on along the minus strand of NC_060066.1, from coordinate 148,788,368 downwards.
AGGAAATTTGGTATAAAAAGAGGTACAAAAGGAGGGAAGAGGAGAGGCACCTCAGAAGGAGCCAACCTACCAAAAACCTTGACCTCAGACTGCCAGCATCCAGAACTGGGAGAAAGTACATTTCTCTTGTTTAAACCACCTGGTCTGTGGTACCTTTTTCCAGCAGCCTTAGCAGACTAATACACAGAGATTAAATTATGCAGACTCCTTTTTTAAGGAACCTCTATTAACATCTGAAAAACTACTTGTAATCTGAGGAACCCAGTTTAAGAACAGTTGTGAGCAACAGAGTTGGATTGTTGAACCAGGGTATGGATGACACAAATGAAGCAAGTTAGGCAAGTTTCTCCATATTCTCTTTTTCCCTTTCATAAGGAGATAATACTTATATCCTCAACAAGAATGTCATAGTCCCCAATATAGATATGGTACTTTCTTCTTCTTTACTCTATTTTTCTTACTAGGTCTCCAGTCTATTTCTCTTGATGATTTGCCATCACCCATTTCTCAGACCAGCATTCATCATGTCGAGCCACTCTAATGTCCACTCCATGTTGTAAAGTATAATTTCTAAGAAGCAAGTATAAAAAAAGTTAGTCTAATTATCCTTCACATGGGAAGCATAGTGAAGGAAAGCCATTTTAAGCAGTTAGGAACACTGGTTCCATCACAACAAAACATGTATATGTATATAAAATCAGGAACAGAGAGTTTTTAAAACACAACAAACTGTTACCCAAGAGATTATTTATTGGACTTGGCAATATCACTCAGCAGTCTGATGTTTGGAGAAACTTGATTGGAATTGTTGCAAATGGCTTTTGTTTCCTTTTCATTTCGGTTCAGATCAAGGTTGTGTATTCTCCTATGTATAATAAATGTCAAAGTACTCGTGGGTGGTTTTTAGACAATGGATGTGGTTTTCAACTACTAATTGCCAAGTTAGGGTTGCAAAATCAAACTTCTGAGACAGGGTTCTCAGAAGCTTTGATCACATATTTTAGCTGGAAGTGTTTGGAATGACTTGGGAAGTAGTCATTGCTTACTGGGGGTTCCTCTCCATCTCCCTGACAGCCATCCCCTCCTCCTTCATGATTTAGACCTTCCTGTGAGTCCTCTACATCAGACGCATGGTGTCCTTTTGTTGACCTCTGACTGGTCACCAATCTTAGTTATCTACTGGATTCAACGTATAGGTTACTATGTTGATTCAAGGTACTATTCAAAGTATTTGTCCAAGGAAGTACATCCTCTGCTTTCTTTGCTTTGTAATCAAGCTCAATCCCTCATCTAGGAAGAGGAGTTTGTACTCTTTTATTAAGTCTTTTGGTTACTCAGATAAGATTTCTACCTTTATCACTTCCCTGACAGAACCCTCACTAGAGGCACCAATGATTTCCTAATCACAAAATCTGAATGATTCCTTTCAATACCCACTGTATTTGGTGTCCTGAGCCATCTGGATCTCCTCTCTGAGCTTCTCTTCCCTTGGCTTACATGTTACTGTTTCCCCAGTTCTTTTATCTCTTTAATTAAACCTTCTCAGTATCCATGGTGAGATCCTCTTTCTTGGAAACCCCATTTTTTAATAACTACAAATGTGCCTTAGATCATCTCTCTTAAGAACCTGCCCAATTTTCCATGTTCTCCTACGGTTATCTCACTTAATCCCATTATTCCAAAGACAACTATATGATGACTAAATGATGACCCAAAATTTGGATCTTCAGCCCAAACTACTTTGTTGAGTTCTAGACCTATGTAGATAGGCCCAGGAAGCTAACACTCTACATCTCCAAACCAGAACTCAATCAATTCAGCGTCCCCTCCCCGCTTGCCATCAATCCTGTGATTTCTCCTACAGTCATTTCCTTGTCACTTCAATTAATTGTGCCAGTAATCTCTAAGATCAGAAAAACATTCTACACCAAACTGCCTTCATCTAATTAGTCATTTCATTATTTCATGAATTCATTTCATTATTCAATAGTCATATCATTAGAATTTAATAGTCATTTCATTATTTCATGAATTATTATTTCTTATCTAAAGAACTCTTTAAAATATAACCAAATATCATTCATGATCCAGCCCTACCTCGATTCACATATGTTCTAGCCTCCAGCCATGCAAAGTTCTTTTCATTGCTTTAATTTACCCTTTTCTACCCGTTCTTACCCTGCTCAACCTACTCGAATGTCCTTCTCCTGGAATCCACTTTTCTATGTTATGTCTGAAAAATAAATCAGTGTTCAAGACTCAGCTTAAATGGCTATTCTTTGACAGCATTCTGAAAGCACTGGGTGAAACTCATTACTTCTTTTTGGGCCTCACAAAATATTTCCATTATACAATCTCACTTACTCTATACAGTACTGCTGAATAAACGGTCCATGGTCAAGCATAACCTGGGAGGCTGTTGGAAATCCAATTCAACCCCTGATCCCATTCTGATATGCTGAATCAGAGTCTCTGGGGTGGAACTCAGGACTCCATGTTTTAACAAGTTCTCCAGGTCCTTCCCACATTTACTAAAGTTTGAGAGGCACTGCTCTGTAAACGTGTGGCTAGAGGTCTAAAAATGAGAGATTTAATATGACAGGTGGAAGTATGATAGTAAGACAATCTAAAAGACAAGAGTGGCCTTTGGAGGACCCAGTGGGAGAGCTACGCTCTAGCCAAGACACAAAAAGTTATACAAAGAAGGAAATAATAAGGCTGCTGTATATGATGTGACTCAGCTTCTCTCCCCCTGACAAAATCAGAGTGGATTCCTGCTGTGTGCGCACATTGAGTGGAGACTATGCCAAGCAGGTTGCTGGGAGGCCTCTGTTCTACTGGAAAAGAGAAAATAAAACAATTTCAGCCTGAGCTGCTGGAGGTGGGAACACAGCCAAGTAAGAGAGCTATTAGCCCAAGGTAGAACTGAAAGTGCCTGGCTGGCCTTCTCCAAAGTTTTGTCCAGGCACTTACAGTGGAATATGGGAGAGCCAGGAATCGACATTCAGATACCTTTTTCTTAAGAAGAAAAGAAACTTTTTTTATAAACGTTTACTTTAAGTTTGTTAGAAATACTTGTAAACAGCTTGCCAGTAGTGCAAAAGAAAGGAGTGACAGAAAGAAAGAGTCAGAGAAGGAAATAGCTTTGAGTGGTACAAAAAATGTCCACAGAACAAATTACCTAAGGGAATTCATGAAATACGACAATAAGTATACATAGACATATATATTTAGTCTATGTCACTGTAATGAATGTGAAGTCTTTAAGGATAAGAACAATGTCTTTTCTTTCCATCTCCAATGAGGATACACTTCTGTATCAGTAATGTCATAAGCATTCAATAAAAGCTTGTTCAATGAATGGTAAGAAAATTTTATGATTCATGCTGGTCGAAAAATCTAGCAATTTTAGCTGCAAAAGAAATGTCTCTGTAGAGATAATAATCTGTTAACAAATATGAGTATTGCTTTGAAAAACTACACACCGTGTCCTGCTTAATTGAATTATTCATTACTCCTTTAAAGATTCTCATTCAAGATCACTCCTGGCAATGTTGTGTTTGTTTTTAAACACCAAATGGCAAACTGGAAACATAACTGCCCTCAAATGCCTATATAGAAAAGCTGGCCTACATACTGAGTGGTCACTTACACCTACAGCCTTCTGCTTACATTCGATGGTGTTCAATTATCTGAAATGTGTCTATCTGTGCATAAAACCACCTTTGTAATTTGTTTATTGAACATCTAATGCTGGGATTTGTAATTTTTAAACGCATACAATTTTAAAAATTAGCTAATATCAATATTCCATTTCTCCTAATTCAAAGTGATGCATTATAGCAGAATAAGCTAGTGATACGGCAATTGTAATCTTCATTTCTTCCTACAAGACCCATCCATGGGCATTTATGTTTTGATCTAATTCTAAAAAAGCCCAGGCATGATACTGCAGTGAGCCATTGATATAAAATTCTCTAGAAATTATTTACAAATTAATCTTTTAGAGCTAAAAATAGAGGCTTAAATTCGCTCCATTTCATTTATGTAATTTTTTATTACTATTAATATCTCAGGTGTCTCTTTTTAATCTTTATACTTATCCTTTAATTCCCTAGCTCACAAAGCCTCAGAAGTATTCTATATTTTGTTTGTACTAGCTAGGATATCAAAAATGTTCTGGAGCTTTCATATTATATATCTATGCTAATGATGGAGGAAGTGTCTTCACGAGTTTTTGTTGAGTATTAAGAGCCACGAAAACTGAACAAAATGACAAAATTACAAATGTGCCATATTTCTTAAATCAGCAAGATAAATGCATTTACTGTGAGAATATTAAGTAAAAAAGTAGCTGAACATTCATTGACAACCTTGTTCAAAGATACTACTTTATCTTCCCCTGGCCTAAATAAATAAATAAATAAATAAAAATATACACACACACACACACACACATACATTCATAAAGTCTTTCATTATGGCTGATATCTAATCTTTGAAATTTATTTTTGCTTATAAAATTGTCTCCGAGTTCCTCTAGTTCAGGGAATGAGGTTTTTCATTCTATTATTTCAGGTCCCTAAAAAGTGCTTGACACTTAGAAGTCAGCCTTTATATAAAGGTCTCAAAAATGAGCAAATGTATTAAATTTAAGATGAAACAAAATTATAATTTAAGGGTAGGTTTACATCTATGTTACAGATGGTGTGTTGGCTTTAGGTCACAACTGTGATAGAATTTGCTATAGTTGTATCCGTGTGTATGCACACATACATATTACAGTTTCTAACACTCAGTGGACAGATAAAAAAATGACTCCCTTCATAAAATTGATCTGAAAGGCAATAAACTATTATATTTAAATAATTAGCTATATTTTTATGGATATTTTTGCTAAGTCCTCAATCAATCACTTATTATAACATACTAGGTCATACTAGGTCTACAGGTAAATACAATCAACTTTATAACAATGAACTTCGCGCTACAGTTTATTAAACATTATGAAACTTTGTGGAAAATATTATTTAGGTTGATTGTGTAAAGCCAAACATATTCAATTCTTTGAAAAAGTAATTTATTTTTCCATGAACCAAGATCTATACCTATTGTGTTGCGAGAGCTAACAGAAGAACTCACTCGAAAAAAGTGATTATTCCATTCCCAAATTCATTTTCTAATTTATGTTTAATAAGCCAAAAAGGAGGAAACAAAGGATGCCTGATGAAGAAAATGGCAACCTTAAGATGAGGACGACCATTGATCAGCTCTTCAGGCACCCAAATGCCCAGGCTCACCTCAGGAGTCTGATGCAGAGAGAATGTCCTTTCCTTGAAAACATTCAAATTAATCATACCAAAGCCTTGGAGTAGAAGCTCATTTCGTCTGTCCAATCGGGATCACACTCCAGTCCTTGGGGAAAAGATTTCCCCATCCTAACCTTGGAAGTTGATTTAGAGCCCCCACACGTTTATAGACCATACCATTACCCTGTTGATAAATCTATATGTAGGCACTGGATCCAAATAAAATCTATCACAGTATTTCACATTCCTGACAAATTTATTTCCTGCCTACTGAACATATTAGAACCCTTCCCTTGGGTTATTGGCAGCTTTTACAATTTGGGAGAAGAGACCTAGCACATCCTGGGGCAAACCTGCCACATACTATCATTCCTAAATTGACGACGAGGCCACCGAAGTAGAAAGAGGCAAAGTGAATTGCTTAGGAATCAATCACACACCTAGTAAGTGTTGGAGCTGGAATTCAAATAGAGTTTGGCCCCAGAGCCTATCTCTTTATTACCATTTCCTGCAAGCCTTAGTATATTGTGGCCCTAGTGTACATCTGGTCTACGTACGCAAAGAACAATCTTTAATCCATCCTTCTACCTTGGGTCAAATCCTAAACTATACATTTACATGGAATTCACAAGATGGCAGAAATTTACAAGTGAATTTTTGAACCCCTGAGTATCCCTGCGTGTAAAGGTCTTCGTATTAAACTCAATTTTATAACACTACAAGATGCTCTGAAATAAGGCATTTGCTGAATGACATGTCTTATGCTTGAAGTGGAATACTATTTATTCATCTAGAAATTATTTTTCTCAGACTTTGTCATTCTCATTATTCCTATTCAATTCTGTACCTTCAGCCTCAGTCGCCATCTCTGCTTTTTCTTAATAGCCTCTGTGTAGGGGTGTCTGGGTGGCTCAGTGAAGGGCTCTCTGCTCAGTAAGGAGCCTGCTTTTCCTTCTCTCTCCGCCTGCCTCTCAGCCTACTTGTGATCTCTCTCTCTCTCTCTCTGTCAAATAAATAAATAAAATCTTTTTTTTTTTTAAATGGCCTCTGTATACCCCTTTCAAGTCTTAAAGGGTCACCTAAGAATGAGTAGGACCTTTCTCAATTCCCCAGTCAACATGTCTAAGAAAGAATTATACCTTTGCCATACTTATACAATGGAATTGCAGCAACATGACACAATTGATATGTGTCTTACTAAGGACTTTGTCCTTGTAATGAATTTTGCTGAAAAGTCTGTACCTTTTTTACCTCTCATGGGTTTTGACTAGCTTTTTTGAAATTGCCATATGGCTACACAATGCTGGTACAGAGCTGGAGGATTTATTAGGTACCAATCCTGATCTCAGTTTCAGGCAATCAGGAAACAGAGCAGTTAGAGTTCAGCTATTATGAGTAGCAATGAAGCAATGGAAAGGTGGTCAGTTTTCAGGAATGAAAGCTGAGGAATGAAAGAGATACAGAGCATTAACGATGACCTACATTTCAGAGGAGACCACTTACAAGAATACCATCGCTGTCATCCCAATGAGGAGCTAGACAGTGCACACAAAGTACATCTGCCCTTATCCCTTCCTCCCCGCCCCCCCCTTAAAAGAACAAATTCATTCACACTGTCTGGATCATCAACAATGATATATTCAGCCATTGCTTCTCTGAAGAAATGAGATAATAAGCGGTGGGTGGAAAATTTGGCAAGAACTATGGTAATTACAGTATTCATAACAGAAGATGGTTCCCAGTGCTTCTTGTCTAAATGAAACTGTACTGAAAGGAACTCTGCATTCTTGATTCATCACAAAAGCTTTGGTTCCTTTTGAAAATTTGCTGCCACTGTCTTTTTTTTTTTTTTTTCTAAAACGTGACCAAAACTTTTGCTACATCTTATTATGAAAATCTTTAGAATTACTTGTAGATATCTCCAGTGATCATTAATTCATCGTGGATAAAGAGTATTATCATTAAGACTTATTTTCACTATAACTAATTTTATCAATTACTTTTAGCTGATTGAAAATGAAATTGCATTATGGCACATATATCCACATGTTGACTTATTTTTCTGACTGCAAGTTATTCTCAGTATACTCATGAAATCTCATTTATTTTTTCATTTCCTTTCCAATTATCCATAAGTGAACTGTCATTTTGTAATATCAGAAATCTATTTAGTATTTGATCACCATGAGAAATATATACCACATATGTATGTACACATAGAGTGACTAAAGTGGCCCATGTATTTTAATTAATGTTTTCTCATGAGTACATTTCTATTCTTCTTATCAGTACTTTTCTATTCGTCCTCTTTTCTCCTCTAAATAGTAAATAATCTGTTATGATTTCTACAGCCTTCATACAATGCTGTCCTTCATTTCCTTCATAGTTGTCAGATCCATGACTCAATCCCAGAAGGAAAGAGCTTAGCTAAAACATCAGTTGGTAACTTGCCCAGTTTCAGTGTCATACATAAGCCAATATTGATCTACATGGAATAGCCTATATAACCAGTCCTTAGAGAACTCCATGGCTAACATAGAATTAAAGCATTCTCCCTTCCAATTTCATCATCATTGGAAAATATTCTGTGGGAACAAAGAAACAAAAGTTTCTGCACAGCAAAGAAAACAGTCAACAAAACAAAAAGGCAACCCAAGGAATGGGAGAAGATATTTGCAAATGACAGTACAGACAAAAGGTTGATATCCAGGATCTATAAAGAACTTCTCAAACTCAACACACACAAAACAGATAATCATATCAAAAAATGGGCAGAAGATATGAACAGACACTTCTCCAATGAAGACATACAAATGGCTATCAGACACATGAAAAAATGTTCATCATCACTAGCCATCAGGGAGATTCAAATTAAAACAACGTTGAGATACCACCTGACACCAGTTAGAATGGCCAAAATTAGCAAGACAGGAAACAACATGTGTTGGAGAGGATGTGGAGAAAGGGGAACCCTCTTACACTGTTGGTGGGAATGCAAGTTAGTGCAGCCACTTTGGAGAACAGTGTGGAGACTCCTGAAGAAATTAAGAATAGAGCTTCCCTATGACCCTGCAATTGCACTGCTGGGTATTTACCCCAAAGATACAGATGTAGTGATAAGAAGGGCCATCTGTACCCCAATGTTTATTGCAGCAATGGCTACGGTCGCCAAACTGTGGAAAGAACCAAGATGCCCTTCAATGGATGAATGGATAAGGAAGATGTGGTCCATATACACGATGGAGTATTATGCCTCCATCAGAAAGGATGAATACCCAACTTTTGTAGCAACATGGACGGGACTGGAAGAAATTATGCTGAGCGAAATAAGTCAAGCAGAGAGCCAAGTATCATATGGTCTCACTTATTTGTGGAGCATAACAAATAACATGAGGACATGGGGAGATGGAGAGGAGAGGGAGTTGAGGGAAACTGGAAGGGGAGATGAACCATGAGAGACTATGGACTCTGAAAAACAACCAGAGGGTTTTGAAGGGGCGGGGGGTGGGGGTGGGAGGTTGAGGAACCAGATGGTGGGTAATAGGGAGGGCACGTACTGCATGGAGCACTGGGTGTGATGCCAAAACAATGAACACTGTTATGCTGTAAATAAACAAATAAACGAATAAAAAAAAAAAAAAGAAAAAAAGAAACAATTCCATATTAAGTTGGATTTTGTTTCCTAAAAAGTTTCCTATGCTCACTGGGCACTAACATTTGCTAAACACTAGTTGTGAGTTGGACACTGGGCAAAGTACTTTGCAGACACTTACTTCTTACTACAAATTAAGAATAATTTGAATAAAGAATAATTATTACTCACATTTGACATATGGAGAAACTGAAAATTAAAGAGGGCTAAGTAGCTTGTCCAAGGTTAAAACACAAGTACATAGTAAATTTGATGTAAAACCCATGTAGTTCATTTTTCTTTAAATCTCTAAACTTGATTCACAATGAAATTAATGTCTAATTGCCTTTGTTATAGAAGTGTTAAGAATAATTGTACTTCCGGACAAGTCAGGTTAGGTCAGTAACCATTGTTCAACCATTGTTGAAGAGGCTGCTCTGAGCTCAGAATGGGCAGCTGGTCCTAGTGTGTTGAGAACATGGTGGAAGGAAAATCCAAGGAGGGGACTAATCCAGGGTCAAATTTCTTTTCATTCCCTGGATCGGGCCTGGCTGCTCTATTCTGTACCAAGTACTGGAGAATAGTGTCAAGTTCTTAGTAGCCCTGGTAGCTCCTAGATTCCCATCTCCCTGCGGAGGTCAGACCAACTCTTCATCTGTAGCCACAACAGGCATTTGCAGCAGCACAGTGAGATGTGACTGAGGGGCTTTGAACCTGGCTGGCCCGGGAAAGCAGTAGGGGTGGATAGAGCTGTCTTTCCTTCTGGGCTTTCTCCATCTGTCCCTACCCTTTACATGGCCCACCCTACTCCCACCAAAAAGTAAAAAAATCAGGATGTTTTTCACTGTCCATTGCTTTGTGTTTTAATAAACAATTTGCAGTGACACCGTTAAAAAAAAAAAAAAAGAATAATTGTACTTCCGACTTAGGGGAATAGCAGTTAGACTTGGGTGACAGGCATTATTGTCTACACCCAATCCATTTCAGACACACATTTTCTCACTTGCCAGCTTTCACTCTTAGGGGTTACCAAAGGTAACTATCTTTTCCCCCTAGTTTCCCTTGAACAAGGAGGAGCCACATGACATGGTTTTCTATTTGTTTGTTTTTTTTTTTTCTTTTTTCCATTCTTCTTCAGTGATGTATAATTAGAAGTTACAATGGGCTACTGGGGAAAACTTGCTTTTTCTGATAAAAAGGAAAAAAGAGGCAAGACTCCAAGAATAGTAGAGTGAGAAGTTCAGCAAATTCTGTCTCAAAAAGTAATGATAAAACATTTGTCCAAAACAACAATTTCAGTTCTCTGAAAAATCAACCAAAGCCATACAACAAGTTGGAAGCTTTAATTCAAGAAAAACTACTGAACTTCAGCTAAAAGCAGTGGTACTCTGTGGTGTTTTAGCCTAAAACTAAAACTGCTCTCATCCCACACTCAACCCTAATTCCATCAGCTCAGTAGCTGAAGAGAGTTGTGAAAACACTTTTGCTGCCAAAGGGTGCTGTTTGATTTGGATCAAAGTACATGTCGTGCCCCCCCCCCCCGTGTTGTTGAAACAGTTACAATCTTGGTGGTGATATTCAAAATAGACCAACAATCACAACCATTCAGAAGTTTGTTATTGGTTGTGTCAAGCAAAAGACCAACACACAAGGCAGAAATTTAACAGGATATCCAGAGAGTAAGTCAAACATATTGAGTCTTGGAGCGCCTGGGTGGCTCAGTCTAAGTGTCTGACTCTTCATATCAGCTCAGGTCTTGATCTCACAGTCATGAGTTTGAGCCCCACAGTGAGCACAGAGCTTGCTTAGAACAGCACAGAAAACAAACCTATTGAGTCTTGATATGCATTCATATATTTGTGGTCTGGAGATGCTCCAGTCTGTACAAGAGTCTGTATATGCTCAGGAGACACCAGAGAGGTCCCTATCTATCCAAGCCTGAATATAAGGCCTACTGCAGAGAGGAGACAGGAGACCACCTAGCAAAAAGTAAAAGCCAGGCACACTCGTAAACTGCCTGAACTTTGAATGCAAACCCTGATTCACACCCAAATTCACCAGCAAAAGTTAGAAATTTATTGACTCAAGATTTATTTGACCAATCATTGTCTGACCACTGAGCTATGATGATTCATCTCTAGGATGTCAGGCTTGGAAATAAAAACCTTAGCAGAGATATCAAGTAGCCCCATACTGAGGAAGAGAATGACTCTTCAAAATTAGTCAGTACAAGGCACCAAACAAGACAAGAAAAGAAAAAAAAAAATTATAACTACCCCTGAGAAGAGAGGGTACTCAGAATCTAGATTTACTACAAGGTAGTTTCCAAATTTCCAAAAATATGAGACCCATAAAGAAACAGGAAAGTGTGATACATGGACAAGGAAAAAAAAAAAAAAAAATAGAAGTCAATAGAAATGGTCTCTGGGGAGACCTGAATGCTGAACTTGGAAGACTCTAAAGCAATGATTATAAATATGTTCCAAAGAATTAAAGAAAACCTTATAATGGCACAAATAGAAAATGTCAATAGAAATAGAAATTATAAGAACCAATTGTAAAATCTAAATGAAAAGTGCAAAAACAAAAACAAACAAAAAAATCACTACAGAAGTCAGGAGTATAGGTGAGCTGGAAGAAGAAATAAACTTAAATATGGATCAATAGAAATTATCTAATCTGAAAAACAAATTTTAAAAAAGCCTCCAAAACCAATGAAACATCATTAAACACACCAATATGTGAAAAATGGAAGTCATAGAAGGAACAATGAGACAGAAAGGGCCAGAAAGAACATGTGAAGAAATAATGTCCAAAAATACCCCATGTTTGATGAAAACCATTAACTTACGAACTCAAGAGGCACAACAAACTCCAGTTTGGAGAAATTTTAAAAGATCCATACTTACATGCATATAATGAAACTGTTCAAACTCAAAAACAGAAAAATCTTAAAAGCAGCAAGAGGAAAATGATTTGATCACATAGAGAGGAATCATAATAAGATCAACAGCATCTGACATCTCTTTAGAAAACCAAACCAAACAAAAAAGTGAGGATCAGAAGGTACTGTGATGAAATATTTGAAGAACTAAAAAGAAAAGAAAACAGAACAAAACTGTCAACCAGGAGGTTGTTTTTTAAAAAAATGAAACTGAAATAAAGTTTTTCCAAGATATACAAAGACTGAAAAAATTACTTGCCAGCAGAACTGTCTTATAAAAACTAAAGGAATCCCTTCAGGCTGAAAGAAAATGACATCAGAGAGGAACATGAATTCACACAAAGAAACAAAACACTGATAACTGTAAGGACCTATTTGGAAACTGTCCCTGCTCCCCTTCCCCCAGGGGATTTACTTGGAGACAAGTTCCAGAAACCAGCTCCAGGTAACAAAGCCCAGATACAAGGGTGGATCAGGCTATGTGAAGACATCTGATCATTGGGGGTTTGCATACTGTCTCCCTGGTTACCAAGGAGTAGGGACCCCCGCCCTCTGGGAGCCTTTTTGGTGCCAATCCTAATCAAGGTGTAATAGGCTGGTTCTAATGTCTACTAGGGTAAATTGTAATTCAATTGGTCACCTAGCATCACTGTGGAGTTTCCTGTGTGTGTTACAGTTTCATTGGCCACCTGTGCGTGGCCAGGCCCAACCACATGGCCTTTGCCCTTAAAAGCTAGTCTGTGAAACAGAGAAGGGTCGCCCTCTCTTGTAAGAGGTGAGGCCCCAAATGTTGGTTAGATTCTTGATGCTTGGCGCGAAACAAAGCTTTGCTTGACCTTCACCTTATATCAGTCTCGCTCCTTTAATCACGGACCCATTATTTGGGCATAACAGTAACAATAACTATGTGGTTAATATAAAAGACAATATATTTACATTTTCTTAAATTATTTTTAAACATCTAGGACAATAGTTATGAACAGGGTTTTGAGCCCATAAATATAAAAACATAATATATTTGACAATGCTATCATAAACAACAGGAGAAGATATGTAGTTATGTTAAAGTTTCCATATTTCACTGGAATTAAACCAGTATTAATCTGAAGCAGAATATAATAGGATTCATACTGTGACTCCTACAGAAACCACTAATAACTGAATAATATACAACAAAAACGAAATTTAAATAGTACAAGAGATAATTTCTATTTAACACAGAACAGGACAATAACCAGAAAAAAAAAGATATGAAACATACAGAAGACAAATAGCAAAATGACAGGTGTAACCATATCAATGATTAATGTGAATATAAATGTGAATGAATTAAACATTCCAAAAAAGGCAGAGTTTGTCATATTGAATAAAATATAATAAGGATGTATATGCTGTCTATAAGAGATAACTCTACAAATCAAATGACATAGGTTAAAAAGAAAAAAAGGCATAACATATAAACAATAACCACAGGCGATTCAAAATGGCTATTCTAGTATCAGAATAATTTATAGATAAAATTATTTCTAGAGACAAAATGAGACATTGTAATACAGAAATAGCAGAAATAGAATTATAAACATATACCTGTCCTACAACATAACTCTAAAATAAGCAAAAACTGACAAAATTTCAGAGAAATAGACAGTTTAACAGTAATAGATGGAGACTTCAATATTAATTCTCAATTGACAGAACACCTAGAGGAATAATCAAAGATATAGAAGACTTCGACAATATCATCAGCTGGTAGGACAGGGTATCTATTGCACAATTCACCCAACAACAAAATACATCAAGCACAAATAAACATCTTCTAAGATTAACACTATATTAGGCACAGAAACAAGTCCATATATTTTTTTAAACAAGTACATTTTTGAAACAAGTGCATATTTAAGGGATTAAATTCATACAAACTACATTCTTCAACTATAATGTAAACATACTAACAGAAAGGAAAACATACTAACAGCAGAAAAAATTGCGGATACTCTCAAATATTAAGAAATACTTATAGAGAACCCATGGACCAATGAAAAAATAGAGTTTTTCAAACTGAGTGAAAATGAAAGCAACATAACAATTATGATATGTTAATAAAGCACTGTTTAGGAAAACTTACTGTCTTTCAGTCACCATAGAAGAAAAAAAATGAATCAACAACCTGCCATGGTGGGGCGCCTGGGTGGCTCAGTGGTTTAAGCCGCTGCCTTCGGCTCAGGTCATGATCTCAGGGTCCTGGGATCGAGTCCCACATCGGGCTCTCTGCTCGGCGGGGAGCCTGCTTCCCTCTCTCACTCTCTCTGCCTGCCTCTCTGCCTACTTGTGATCTCTCTCTGTCAAGTAAATACATAAAATCTAAAAAAAAAAAAAATAATAACCTGCCATGGTGAAAACCCTGTTTGTCCCTTCCTCAGAACTTTAAAAATAGGATCAGTGTATGACCCAGCAATTTCATTCCTAGATGTATACCCAAAAGAACTAAAAATATACATTCACACAAAAATTGTAACATGAATGCTCATAACAGCGTTATTCACAACAGTTGATAGAAATAATTCAAATATCCACCAAATAATGGATGGATATACAAAATGAGACATATCAATATACAGATTATTATTAAGGCATAAAAGTAAATAAAATACAGATACATGCAACAATATGGATTAATCTTGAAAGCATTATGCTAAGTGAAAAAAGGCAGACACAAAAAGCCACATATTATGTATTCCATTTATATAAAGTGTGTAAAATAGGGAAATTCATAGACTTATACAGTAGATTAATGATTTTCCAGGAACTTATATAGAAGGGAAAATTGGGACTGACTGCTAATAGATTTGGTGCTTCATTTAAGGGTGATGCAAGTGTTTCCAAATTAGTGCTGATGGTTCCATATTATAGTGAAAATCTTAAAACCCACTGAATCATACACATTAAATTTGTTTTGTTACATGATTATATCCCAATAAAAAAAATCCTATAATCTAAGAGCCTACCTCAAAATCTAGAAGAAAAATATCGAAGCCTAAAGCAGCAGAAGTAAATAATAAAAATTTGTGGAAATCAACAAAACACAAAACAGGAAAACAACTGGAAAAGTCAATTATACCAAGAATTTTTTAAGTGATTAAAAAATCCAGAAAAGAAAAGATAACATTATTAATTTCAAATCTCACAAAGAAAACCTCAAGGCCAAATGGCTTCACCAGAAAAATTCTAACACTTAAAAGAGAAATAGTACCAATCCTTCAATAACTCTTCCCAAAAAATAGAGGACGAAACACTTTCTAACTCATTCTATGAATTCAGTATTACTCTGATACCAAAAGCCAGTCAAAGAATTCATGAGAAAATTAGAGATTAATATTATTCATGAATATGGGCATCGAAATATATTCAATGAAACTGAGCAACATCTAAATTCAGCAACACATAAAAAGCATTATACACTTTGATTAAGTGGAATTTATCTCTAGGATGCAAGGTTGGTTTAACATCTGAAAATTAATTTAATACATGATACTATTTGAATAAAGGATCAAAACATTCAATCATTTCATGAATGGATGAAGATGAAGAAAAAGCATTTAAAAAATATAACACATTCATGATTTAAATTCTCAAACCAAGAATGAAAGGAATATCAACTTGAGAACATCATGAAAGAGCTACATCTAAAATATTTAATGGTGAAAGTAGAAATAGAATATAGATAAATAACCAAAGGAATTCAAAAAGATAAAATACCCAATTCTAGAACCAGGCAAGAACACAGAAGGCAGGAAAGCCAAAATTAAATATTTGAAAGCAAAGGATTATGGCCTCATTAATCTTTTAGCTTGGTGGGTCCTTACTTGTGTGTTTCCCAGTTTCTAACTTTACTAATATATGGCATTATGAATTTTGAATATAAAATAATTCTATTGATGACATGCATTAAGCCATATACTTTGCATTAAGTCATATACTTATGCTTATTAATAATATTTAACTGAATTTTCAACAACCTCTTGCTAGTTCCTATTAAAATGAATAACAAACACTGATTAAATATTTTGCCAGGATAACTGTGTGAAATATAGCTATAAAAGCAAAGGACTCCAATTAGCATGTGTGGAAACTAGATCTATAATGTTAGCAAAAAATTTGATTCAATCTGCCATCCTAGATGCAGATAACTCTGATTTTGATTCAAAAGGGTTTTTTTTTTTTTTTACATCTATGTTATAAAGAGGTCCATCCACAAATATACCTCAAATATTATTTCAAATGCTTAACATTAGGCCAATGTAAAAATTGATTTTATTTGTCCTAAAATTATGTTTAGATAAAAAAGCAATAATTGTTTAAATAGTCAATGATATATTAAATTTCAGAGATACCTGAAATTTACTGCGGTGATATTGAAATAAACAGGTGATTTTTAAAAATAGGTTAAATGAAGTGATTTACATATAAAAATACATTCTAAAATTCCCCAGTCATTCAAATTTCAAGTCAGAACTTTAAAAACACCAGATTTTAAAATGCAATCATGTTTACTGTACACAGACTATAGACCAATTTTTATATTCATTTTGCACAATGGTATATCATATTAATTTTATTGCTTTATTATTTGCACAAAGAGATTATACTTACTAAAGGAAAACGTAACTTGGAGATTTTTGACTTATACATTTAGAAAGCTTGCCCTTAATGTTCTATTAATATAAGATTTTACAATTAATTCCCAAAGCAAAAAATAAATAAATTAAAGAAAAAAGCTCTGTGAAAAATTTTAAATTCCTAATTCACTTTTAATGGGTTTTCTGAGGTGACCTGAAATTCAGCGAACAAAATTTTAAATGTCTAATTATGTACCCTTTTATGAATTTGTTCTCATTACAATAAATGCAGCCGTTATACTTTTCCTTTTCTCAGAATTTGTCACCTGAAATAATAATAAAATCCAGAATTTAAAGGGCCAGACTAGTAGAATGGTATATAGAACTCCCGAAAAAGCTCTATAAATCAGTGGGTGTAATGATGAGGGGATCATTTCTGTTTAAGACCTCCAATGCCCTTCTACCCAGGTCTTAATTTTGCTTCAGGACCCTCATCAAATACTAGTTCTCCCACCATGCCTTCTTTGATTTCAATAGCAGGAGCATTATTTCCCATGCTCATTGTTTTCAAACTACAGCTGTTGTTTCTTCAAGGCATTTATCACTCCATGCATTACATTAGGTACCTTCTCAAGTTTAGAATTCAACACTGATTCTTCCTACAATACATAGCAAAGTGTTTCAAGTACACAATGAATCATATTTTTGGACTCAAATGACTAATTTGCTGTATTCTTCCCTCAAACCCTGTGTTCTTAACTAATCTGACAAATTCTTACAACTTTTTCCTTAATCCCCTGATCTCCAAGAAGAAACCTCCAAGAGGATACTCCAAGAAGTAATAATCAGTACACAGGACACGGGGTTTTCTTTATTACCACATAGTATATATTTTGAATGTGTTAACATTGTGTGTAAATATTTCATTATTTTCCCAAAACTAAAATAACAATGAATAATTTTCATTTTATAAGGTCATAAAGCCAATAAAACTCCAATCAAAGTCTAAACCTTTTTTATGTCCTGATGCAAAAGGTCAAGAATAGACAAAACACTCTTGGAGAAGAAAGTGAGAAGACTATTGTACTGATTATGGAAACATATAAAGTTCTATTAATTAAGACAGTGTGATAGTGGTGCAAGGATTGAATAGAAAACAGATAAGCTGTAAACCTCACAGACAGACACTTGTTTTATTGCAAAGGTATGTGATAGCACACAGTAGCATTCATTAAAATTTGCCAGCCTTCCCTGCAGAAGGGAATATGTACACAAAGTTGCTGAATTGTTGGACACATACTAGCTTTGGTCAATGAAATACGATGAGAAGTTCGTATCACTTCAAGACAAAAGGTCTAAGAACCAGTATATGCTTCCCTCATCCTCTCCTGTCACCAAGACCTGCCATGTTCCAGATAGACCCTTAGTAGCATAAAGCCAGATCTCAGCCACAAGGAGCAAAGAATATAAATAAGAAATAACTTTTGAGATTTAAAGCTTCAAAGACTTGAGAATTATTTGTCTCTATAGTAAAACCTAGCCTTTCTAAGTCAGAGCTTGTACTGTAGAGTAGTTAGGCAGTAATTCGTAATCTTTTCAGTGAATTGTGCTGGGATAAAACTAGCTCCATATGGAGAAGAATTTTTAGAAACTCTTTTCTACCTCATATCATACACAAAAATTAATTCTAAGTGAGTTGCAGGTCTACAGCAAAAGTAGCAGATGATGTAGGAAGATATATTTATGATGCTAGGATAGTAAAAGCATGATTTCTAAACAAAACACAGAAAGCATTCTCTTTATAGACCAATAAATTGAATAAAATAAAATAAAATAAAAATTGGACATTTTATTTTTACTTTAAAATAAATATTAAAATATACCATTCAATGCCCCTGAATAAAAAAAAAAAGGAATATTTGCGATCTATATACGATCTAACCAACAAAGAGCTTATAGACCCAAATACAACACTATTTTTTAATGGACAAAATTCTTGCATAACCACTCCACCAATAATCACCCCAGTTGGTAGACAATTTAATACCAAATTATTACACCACTACAGGCCCACCAAAGTGCCAAAAATATAAACAACAGACCATACCAAGTGTTGAAAAAGAAATGAAGTAACTAAAAACTCTTGTAAACTTCATGAGGGTATAAATAGAACAACTACTTTGGAAAAGAGTTTGGCATTATGGACTGAAGTTAGAGGTGCACATATTCTAACACCCAGAAATCCCACTTCTAAACTATACTCTAAGAATATGTACCTTCACTGGATTGGAGATTCTCGCCAAGATCCTCAAAGAGAGTACCCGCTGCCAGAAGCAGGTCTACAAGCAGCCTCCCGCTCTCAGCTCCATTATCAGATGCTTCAGTGGCCAGAGCTCAGCACCGAAAGTCACACCCTTCCCAGGCCAGCTGCTCATACCCACTCCTGTTTACTGAGGGAGGCAGGCTTTTAAAGGCCTGGCCCTTCTGGTGGTAAGTACTCACTATCAGACCTGTCTTCCAGGTTTTCTAGCTTTGCCAAGATACTGTAAGACCTATTATCTCAGTTCAGCTTCTTTCTCTTCCGAGTCCTGTCACCACCCCCTTTCCTAATGGGGTATTGGTTTCTAAAACACATTGCATACTCTGGGTTCCATCTCAGCAAGTCCTGGAGCGATTGACCTACCACTGTTAGTGTTAAGAATGGTCTGAGAAAGTAATGTCAGCTACACGTGAGGAATTGAGACTACCTCATTCACTGCCCAATTAGCAATGGAAACTCCATCAGGAGTGATAGACAGCCCCTGGTGTGCAGGTATTGGTCGTATTGTAATGTTCCTTGGCAGTCAGTCAGGAGGGTGGGCTGGTAAAAGGGAATCCGCCTGTATCAGGCTTTGCTGCTGTTTGGAAACAACAGTAGCTCTTAGGTATTGGCTGACTATTGCTAAGCACAGAAAGATAATCCATAACTGCAGGCAAAGAACTGGCAGTATGAAGCTAGATATATAACCCCCAGGACCTTTTGGGTTGTGTACAAAGAAGCTCTCATCGACTCTCTTGGCAGGATTGGAGAAAACCGAGGCTCCACCCTTGCACTTCATAGAGTAGCCGAACGTCAGAGAAAACTGAATGTTCAACTAAGTCAGTTACTGGCCTTTGTTTAGAAAACCTCTCCCAGCTCACAGCCATATGGGGAATCCTGATGATCACCTAGAGGAGGAAAATCTCTGAACTTGGTTCATGGATAGTGTCGTGGCCTAATTGTGTCCCCCTAAAATTCATTTGTTGAAGTCCTAATCCCCCCAGTGTCCCAGAAAGTCACTATATTTGGATATAGGGTCTTTAAAGATGTAATTAAGTTAAAAAGATGTCACCGGGGTGGGCCCTCATGTAATAGGACTAGGATCCTTATGAGAAGAGAAGATTAAAATAACAGGAGAGTACAGAGGATGTGAAGAAACAGAAGATGACCAGCTATCCACAAGCAAAGGAGAGATGCCTTAGAAGAAAACAAACTTGCCGATACCCTGATATCAGAATTCTAGCCTCTACAACTGTGAAAAAATAAATTATTCTTTGGTATAACAGTCCTTCAAACAAATAGGTCTGGGTAACAAGAAGTGGGGTTTTGCTGTTAAAAACAAAACAAAACTTAAAAATTTTTGGAGGTAGCTGGAAGAATTGGAGAGCATGTTAGAAAAAAGTCTGGAATTCCTTAAAGAGATTATTGGTAGAAATATGTATGTTAAAGGTAATTCTGGTAAGAGCCCAGAAAGAGGAGAGCTAGAGAGAAAGCTTCTCTCATTCTAGTATATCAACACAAAGAGGATGTTGATAGAAATATAAATGTTAAAGGTGCTTCTGGTGAGGTCTTAGATGGCAATGAGGAACATGTTATTGGAAATAGAGAATGTTAATATAGACTTGTTGGCCCAGAGGGTAGGTACCAGCTGAACAAGGACGCCATCTATAGAACAGCTTCACTCAGATGGTCGTGAAAGACAATGGTGAGAGAAAATCTTCCCACTGGGCAGATCTCCAACCAGCAAATCTAGTCATCTACTCTGAGTGTAAAAAGAAGTGGCTCAAGATTACAATATATATGGGCTGAAGGTCAGTGAAAAATGGTTTGACTGACTGCTTGAGAGCTTAGAAAATAAATATCCATGATTCAGAGACCTGTACCCCTGAAGCAAAAAATACATTATATGTTAATAAAATTTTAAAAATCTAATTTGTCTGAGAAAAAGAAATACCCATCAACAACAAAATGGATAAAATTGATTATTAATGTTGATAATATTTATACCATCAAATATAACATAGCTATGAAAATATACTGCTACATATAATAACAGGGATAAATCTCACAAAATTGAGAAGTTAGAGAGTAAAGGGTAAAAGTTGCATAAATCTATATTCCTTTTCTAGGGCTGCTAAGACAAAGTCCCAAAGACCAGATGGCTTAAAAAACAAAAATGTATTGTCTCACAGTTCTGCAGGCTACCACACACTGGGTCACAAATCGGGGCTCAACCAATACTGAAAGACTGAGATTATTCCCTGCATATTCTCAGATCACAGTGCTTTGAAACTGGAGCTCAATCACAAGGAAAAGTTTGGAAGGAACTCAAACACCTGGAAGCTAAAGACCACCTTGTTTAAGAATGCTTGGATCAACCAGGAGATCAAAGAAGAACATAAACAATTCATGGAAACCAACGAGAATGAAGACACTTCAGTCCAAAACCTATGGGATATAGCAAAGGCGGTCCTAAGGTGGAAATACATAGCCATCCAAGCCTCCCTCAAAAAAATTGAAAAATCCAGAATACACCAGCTGTGTCTACACCTTAAAGAACTAGAGAATCAGCAGCCAATTAAGCCAACTCCACACACAAGAAGGGAAATAATCAAGATTCAAGCAGAAATCAATGAGATAGAAACTAGAGATACAGTAGAACGCATCAATGAAACTAGAAGCTGGTTTTTTGAAAGAATTAATAAGATCGATAAACCATTGGCCAAACTAATCCAAAAGAAAAGAGAGAAGGCCCAAATTAATAAAATTATGAATGAAAAGAGAGAGATCACAACTAACACCAAGGAAATAGAAACAATCATCAGAAGTTATTATCAACAGTTATAAGTTAAGCAACCTAAATGAAATGGATGCATTCCTGGAAAACTATAAACTTCCAAAATTGAACCAGGAAGAAATTAAGAACCTGAATAGACTGATACCCAGTAACAAGATTGAAGCAGTGATCAAAAACCTCCCAAAAAACAAGAGCGCAGGACCTGATGGATTCCCTGGGGAATTCTACCAAACTTTCAAAGAATAAATAACACCTATTCTTCTGAAGCTGCTTCAAAAAATTAAAGCAGAAGGATAACTTCCAGACTCTTTTTATGAAGCCAGCATTACCCTAATCCCCAAACCAGGCGAAGACCCCACCATAAAGGAGAATTTCAAACCAGTATCACTGATGAATATGGATGCTAAGATTCTCAACAAGATCCTAGCAAATAGGATCCAACAACACATTAAAAAGATTATCCACCATGACCAGGTGGGATTCATCCCTGGGTTGCAAGGATGGTTCAACATTTGCGAATCAATCAATGTATAGAACAAATCAGTAAGAGAAGAGAGAAGAAACACATGGTCCTCTCAATTGATGCAGAAAAACATTTGACAAAATCCAGCATCCATTCCTGATTAAAACACTTCAAAGTATAGGGATGGAGGGAACATTCCTGAACTTCATAAAATCTATCTATGAAAGACCCACAGCAAATACCATCCTCAATGGGAAAAAGCTCACAGCCATCCTGTTGAGATCAGAAACACAACAAGGATGCCCACTCTCACCACTCTTGTTCAACATAGTATTAGAAGTCCTAGCAACAGCCATCAGACAGCAAAAAGAAATAAAACACATTCAAACTGACAAAGAAGAAGTCAAACTCTCTCTCTTCACAGATGACATGATACTTTATATGGAAAACCCAAAAGATTCCACCCCCAAACTACTAGAACTCATACAGCAATTCAGTAATGGGGCAGGATACAAAGTCAATGTACAGAAATCAGTTGCTTTCTTATACACTAACAATGAAAACATGGAAAGGGAAATTAGAGAATCGATTCCATTATAGCATCAAGAACCATAAGATAGCTGGGAAAGAGGTAAAGGATCTGTACTCGAGGAATTACAGAACACTCATGAAAGAAATCGAAGAAGACACAAAAAGATGGAAGACCATTCCATGCTCTTGGATCAGAATAAACATTGTTAAAATGTCTATACTGCCTAGAGCAATCTATACTTTTAATGCCATTCTGATCAAAATTCCACTGGTATTTTTCAAAGAGCTGGAGCAAATAATCCTAAAATTTATATGGAATCAGAAGAGACCCCGAATTGCTATGGAAATGTTGAAAAAGAAAAACAATCATTGCCTGATTTCAAGCTTTACTACAAAGCTGTGATCACCAAGACAGCATGGTACTGGCATAAAAACAGACACATAGACCAGTGGAACAGAGTAGAGAGCCCAGATATGGACTCTCAACTCTATGGTCAAATAATCTTTGACAAAACAGGAAAAAATATACAGTGGAAAAAAGACAGTCTCTTCAATAAATGGTGCTGGGAAAATTGGACAGCTATATGTAGAGGAACAAAACTCAAACATTCTCTTACACTGTACACAAAGATAAACTCAAATAGATAAAAGACCTCAACATGAGACAGGAATCATCAGAATCCTAGAGGAGAACATAGGCAGTAACCTCTTGGATATCAGCCACAGCAACTTCTTTCAGGATGTCTCCAAAGGCAAAGGAAACAAAAGCAAAAATGAACTTTTGGGACTTCATCAAGATCAAAAGCTTCTGCACAGCAAAGGAAACAGTCAACAAAACAAAGAGGCAACCCACAGAATGAAAGAAGATATTTGCAAATAACAGTACAGAAAAAAGGCTGATATCCAGGATCTATAAAGAACTTCTCAAACTCAACACACACAAAACAGATAATCATGTCAAGAAATGGGCAGAAGACATGTACAGACACTTCTCCAAAGAAGACAACAAATGGCTAACAGACACATGAAAAAATGTTCATCATCACTAGCCATCAGGGAGATTCAAATTAAAACCACATTGAGATACCACCTTACACCAGTTAGAATGGCCAAAATTAGCAAGACAGGAAACAACGTGTGTTGGAGAGGATGTGGAGAAAGGGGAACCCTCTTACACTGTTGGTGGGAATGCAAGTTGGTGCAGCCACTTTGGAGAACAGTGTGGAGATTCCTCAAGAAATTAAAAATAGAGCTTCCCTATGACCCTGCAATTGCACTTGGACATTTAACCCAAAGATACAGATGTAGTGAAAAGAAGGGCCATCTGTACCCCAATGTTCATAGCAGCAATGGCCACAGTCACCAAACTGTGGAAAGAACCCAGATGCCCTTCAACGGATGAATGGATAAGGAAGATGTGGTCCATATACACAATGGAGTATTATGCCTCCATCAGAAAGGATAAACACCCAACTTTTGTATCAACATGGACGAGACTGGAAGAGATTATGCTGAGTGAAATAAGTCAAGCAGAGAAAGTCAATTATCATATGGTTTCACATATTTGTGGAGCATAAGAAATAACATGGAGGACATGGGGAGATGGAGAGAAGAAGGGAGTTGAGGGAAATTGGAGGGGGAGATGAGCCATGAGAGAATATGGACTCTGAAAAACAACCTGAGGGTTTTGAAGGGGCAGGGGGAGGGAGGTTGGGGGAGCTAGGTGGTCGGTATTAAGGAGGGTACATATGGCATGGAGCACTGGGTGTGTTTCAAAAACAATGAATTCTGTTACGCTGAAAAGAAATAAAAAAAAAAAGTACAGAGAAAAGCATACATAAAGTGCAGATAACAATACCTTTGATTGCAGAGATAGAGTTGAGATCCCAGAAAGGACACACAGATGTGTTAGCCATGCTCTTTGACTGAGCTCGTAATCACTACACAGGTATTTACTTAATAATTCAATACAGTCTCTACATAGTACATGCTTTTTTGAATGCACGTTTGATATTGAAAATTGTGTTATATTGCAGGTTTCCCAAAACTGAACTTTCCAGTAACATCCACTTACGAACGCAGGCAGAGGCAGTGCTGAACTACCAGACACAGAACTGAGAACATGGGAATGAGCTGCCCAAAGGATGCACAAGAGGGAGAGAGCAATAGTCTGGTCTGTGCACGCCCTTCTCCTCTCCTCTCCATAGTTAAATAAATCACTCTAATTCCCCTGGGAGGTGGGGTTTTGGGGAGAGAGTAAGAAGGAAGGTGGACAGCACCCAGGAGCATTATGTTACTAAAGCTTCATCAGCATGAAAGGAACATCACGTAGAGAGTAAGCCTGGCCAATGTACCCAATACTGTTCCTGAAGTTTTTGTTGTTTTAAATCATTGATCTAACCATTAAACCTAAGGACTCCTGGGGTTTGTGACCACTCCACTTAGGAGAGTCAATCAGCAGCACATCAAAGACAGTATTGTCCCTACCTTCATGAAGCCATTCTCCCAATACCATTCCCTTTGAGTATCCTCTTATAACCACTGCTGGGCAGTAAAGACTTGAATCCAAATCGATTTGGGGACCACAATGATTTTGATCTGAAAATGATTACACAGTACATTAAACACATTAACACCAAAGGCCAATTTATGCCCAAGGGTGAAAATGTTTTCTTTCTATTTCTCATGTCCAACCATGTTGTCAAAAGTAAGCAGACCAAAGACTCTGTAATAAGATCAAAGGAAAATGCCAGGATAATGTAATAAGTTATCATTGTAGAGATATTCCAATGGTAAAAATACCAAATTTGAACACAAAGTACCCTGTAATTATCAAATCTCCAGGGCAAAATTCAAGCCTAAAGATTAAATCCCCTCACAAGATAGTTGCTAGAGCTCTAGCCATTGTTTTACATTCCAGGAAGGAAAGGAAGTGAAATAGAACCCCTCCTCCCAATCTTTTTTGAAGATTCTGGTAGTCTCACACAATACTTTTATTTACAACTCCTTAACCAGAACTTAGTCATGTAGTTTACTATAGCTGCAATGGAGGCTGGTACATTCTCAGTGGCAATTTGCTAGAACAAAAATCAGTATTATTTCAGTAAAGAAAAGGAGACAATGATATTGGGAGGGACCTAACAGTGTTTGTTAAAGATTTTGTTTGAGATTTCCTCCTTTATACACAAAAATCTCCTACTTTTCATTTGACCTCAGAGCTCCCTGTTTCTAGCATACTAGTACTAAAAAGAAAGGCCCAATGGCCATATTTTCTATTTATGAGGTATTTTCAGACTTATGACATAGTAGTTTCTATCCCCTCTTGCTATGTTAGTTATCAGGCTGAAAAACCTGCCAGTGTAATTGCAATTTAAGAAACTGTGGTAGGTGGGAATACATTTGAACTAAGGGCAGGTAACATGAAGTCAAGATGATTAACTTTTTTTTTTTTTTTTTGAAAGAAAGGTTTACTTATTTTGAGAGAGAGAGAGAGAGAGCAAGCGCATGTAAGCAGGGGGAGGGATAGAGGAAAGGGGAGAGAGAAAATCTCAAGCAGACTCCACACTGAGCACGGAGCCGATACAGGGCTTGATCTCACAATTCTGAGATCATGACCTGAGCTGAAATAAAGTCAGATTCTTAAACGATTGAGCCCCTCAGGCACCACAAGATTAACTTCTTCTCAAGACCCTGAAGCTTTTCCCACTCACAGTCTATCCCCACTTCTCCCTCCAGCAATCAGACCAATAATTGAGGAACTGAGGACAAGTCTCAGCACAGCTTTGACTGGGGATCTGCTGGGCCTGGTACAGAGGAAGAGGGGGTAAATGCCAAAGGACCTGCAGAACCTAGCTGATGGGGACCAGCATGAGCCAGAAAAGTTGCATGGCCCTGGATTCTCAGAATGCTCAACCAAGTCAGTGGGGGTGGTGGGAAGTGAAATATCAAACTGGCTAACAAAGAGTTTATGGATGCGGGAGCTTTCTCCCCTTGTATAAAAGCCCTGACAAGGAGATGGTACTACCACTCTGTTATGATTATCTTTGAAAGTTTAGAAAAAGTGCTGACCTACTTCAGTTGAAGTAGGAATGTAGAACTACCTTAGATGAAGGCGAACGGATGGGGCAAACTTCACCATAAGAAGCAGGTGGCTCTGAAAGAGGCAGGGGATGAACTGCAGCACACCCACAGCACTCTGTCCAAATGCCCTCTGGAGGGTCAAGTACCCATCGCTCAGCTCCTCTAGTACGAAGTGCTGAGATCTCCAAGGAATACCCCTCAGTGAGAATTACTCTAGGCCCAAACTATGCCTTACTTCAGTACATAAGCCTTCACTGGACACAGCCATGCCATGCTTCCATATTGTCTCCACATAGCTTTGCACCACTCGGGCAGTGGTTAGGGCAGAGGCAGTATGGCTCACAGGGGCTCTGCTCTAGGCCAAGAAGAGGTCCAGTCCAAGCCTCGCCCTTCCAAAGTCAGCACCCACCTAAGACTGATGATGTAGGGACACAGACAGCCAGCCCTCTCACCTCACATAGGGACAATTCTGAAGGCCATACCAGTTCCAGAGGAGTGGAGAATCCAGTTGCCATTGCATTGAAAGTCACTTTTTTTTCCCACCCAATTGTGTCTTCCTCCCTTTCTTACAGGTGTCTCTTCTAAAAGTTCTCCCCAATAAACCTCCACGTGCAACCCTCAGTTTCTAAGTCTATTTCCAGAAAACTCACTAAAAAACATCCCTCCAATGGTTTAGTGACACCCACTGAATAATACAGGTATTTCCTCTTTCTGTGATTTCATTTATCCCATTTTCATTCCTCAAATCGAATTCCCTTTTCCAACCTGACACGAATTCCTACTCATCCTTTAAGATTAAGATTCAAATGTGTTCCATTACTACTTATAGCAAATAAAATTAATCATTCTATCAGTTGCGATCCTATAGCACTATTGAGGGAATTCCTTCCATTCTTTTCTCTATTTATAGGTGACAAAATGGTAAAAAGTTAAAAAATATATATTTTAAAGGAAGAAAATGCAGGGGCACCTGGCTAAGCAATCAGTTCAGTGTCTCCCTCTTGGTTCCGGCTCAGGTGGGCTCAGGTTGTGATCTCAGGTGAGTTCAAGGCTGGCATTGGGCTCTGCACTCAGTGCAGAATCTGCCTGAGACTTCCCCTCCCTCTCCCTCAGCCCCTCTCTCCTGCACTCTTGCTCTCCTTCTTAAAATAAAATAAGAATTCTCTGTAAAAAGAAGAAAATGCATATTCCCTTCAACATCTTCAGAGACTCTGTTGTTGTTTGGATGTATATTTGCATTTGATGTGTGACACTCATTTATGAGAAGAGATTCAAAACACTGAAATATTTCTGAATAAACAGAAAACTTGGTTTAATCATTTAATTAACCAATCAGCATATGTATCTATTAAAGGCTAGGTTTCACTTTCCTCTCACCGTCTCCTTCTCAACATGGTAATGAGTAAGTTTATGGCAAAATATACAAATTTAGAAACCATAATATCAATAATATGAATACACCAAGCATTTCCTAGGCATCAGGCAATAACCTATGAGCCTTATACTTATATTAACTCCTCTAAGCCTCCAGCAACCCCAAGAAAAAGGCCCTCTTATTACCTCCATACTATAAATAAAGAACTGAGACTTAAAGAGATTAAGAAACTTGCTATGGTCGCACAGTTCCAAGTGACAGAGCCCAGGCTCAAATTAATAACATTTCAGCCCTTCTTAATTTCTTAACAATCATGGCCTAAGAAAAGACTTTGTTTTCTTTAATAATATGGCTTAGATGCAGTCATTATTTATAAGAAAAACTTTTCTATTATTAGACAGTCCTCCTTGAAAAAAAATAATTCAAACTTTGTAGGTAATTAGTCAATATCAAGTCTTCAGTCTTCCCAGATCCTTTTTGGCATAAGGCAAGCTATAAATAAATGGCTAACAATAAAAGAAAAGAAAGAAAGAAACAAACAAACAAAAAACAAACAAAAAGACCCCTTCTATCTTCTTCGGTAACAAAGAATGGCAGCGACAGCAAATGGTAACATATTTTTAAGACCCTTGGCCAAGAAAAGAGAAAGAACCAAGAACACTTATATGATTTTGAGCATTCTCAAGACAGACTAAGGGTATCTTGGACAAGTCTACCTTGGTGACCACTCTGTGACCTGAAGCGGCCTGGAACACAAAACCATCCCTGACCCTGCCCTCTACCCCCATTCTTTCTTTTGTTTAACCACACCCTTAAGTACCCCCTGGGAGTATAATGTCATTGATTTGCTCTGAAGATATGACTAGGAATTTCAAACTTTCCTGTCAGTAGCTAGACACCAAGACCTGAATTTTAGTGCTTGCCTGCTGGTACCCATTACCTTCCGCCTACACTTTCCTTAAGCTCTTCTTTCCGCCTTATCTCTTAACTAGGGCAAAGGACCCTCCGGTTGTAGCATCTTGTGATGGAAACTGAAACTGCACCTCAAGCAATAATGACTGCCCAGAGAAAGAGCTCTAGCCGCCCAGACCAGTTTGAGCTAAACCCCTACTCTTGGGCAGATGGATCAAAGCGTAACCTACAATGACCTTTACTTCACTGTAATGCTAAAATCTTTGCCTGAGGTAGAGCACAAGGCTCATAGACAAAGCATGCATTGTTTTTTTGTTTGTTTTTTGTTGCTGTTGTTGTTAATATGGACTTGTGAGCCTTTTTTATGGCTCCTTCAGTCTTTGGAGGTCATTTTGCACATACCTTCCTTTTACAGAATAATTGGCAAACAGACAGGAGGCGCCTACAGATGGAAGAATGGACCAGGGAGATAAGGCTTCTGTGGGGAAAATCCGGGAGTGGCAGAGCACCTCCACGTGGGGAGGCATGACTCATTTTGCTTGCTGTCTATAGACCACTGAATGAGGAGGGGATGCTGAAATCGGCGGGCAGGTTAGTGTGACTGCTGTTAGAAAGTCGCATGACCCACGGGGGTAAGGAAGGCTGCTGGGTGACAGTGCTCTGTTGGATTTCAGCTTCTAACTTGGCAAATGAGATCAGCACTCAGGATGCTATAGATCAAGACCTTTGTGGTTGTCTCCTTAGACATTTGGGGGACCTTAAACGTGGCGGCCTCACTTGGAACTGAAATGAGGAAACCAGACTGGGACGCTAAAACAGAACATCATATGCCTGGAAATCAGGATGTGTTTTCAGTAAAAGAAGGTATGAGAAATGGAGATGAATTTTTTGTTGTTGTTAAGAGGGAAGAAAGTAATTTTGCCTTAAAGTAAGTCTGGTTGTTCTAAGACAAAAAGATGTAGGACAAAATTGGTATGTGGAAAATAAAGTTGTGTAGAAGGTTTGTAGGAAAGAAATTTTTAATGTGTGGTCAAGCTGGCTAAGATTTAAGTGAATTTATTTAAAAATGAATTTTAATGTCAAAAGTAAGCAGTGCAATGTTAGAGTTTTGTTTTCCCGCTGTTAAAAGGACACAAAACTTGGGGTGCCTAGCTGACTCAGTGGGTAGAGCATGTGACTCTTGATCTCAAGGTTGTGAGTTCAAGCCCCACATTGCGCATGGAACCAAGTTAGGATTTAAAAAAAAAAAAAAGGACATACATATCTTAAGTGTCTTCTCCAAATATAAGTGGAAAAGTCTTAAACTACCTTAAACTTAGTGCATCTACCTGAAAACAACTTTTTTTTCTTTTCTTGAGGATTTTATTGGGGTGTCTGGGTGGGTTGGTCTTTGGGTGTCTGTCTTCAGCTCAGGTCGTGGTCCTGGTGTCCTGAGATAAGGACTGGTGTAGGGTTCCCTGCTCGGTGGGGGGCCTGCTTCTCCTTCTCCCACTCTGCCTACTTGTGTTCCCTCTCTCACTGTGTCTCTGTCAGGTAAATAAATGAAATCTTAAAGAAAAAAGTGTTTTTTTAATTTATTTGAGAGAGAGAGAAGAGATAGCAAGAGAGCAGGAGCTGGAGAGGGAGAAGCAGGCTTCCGCTGAGCAGGGAGCCCCAAGTGGGACTCCACTCCAGGATGCTGAGATCACTACCTGAGTCTAAGGCAGACACTTAACCAACTGAGCCACCCAGGCACCCTTGTAGATCTAGCTTTTATAACAAGTGACTTTTGTACTTGTTTCATGGCAGCAATTTAAAACATAAGCTCTACAGGCTCTGCATCTTTGTGTGGGTAGAGCCTCTTTGTACTCCGAGAGTGCTTACGTGGCAGGATAGCACTGGGACTCTCGGGGAGGCCCAAATGTCCTTAGAAGGTGGGATCCTTATGGAAGATGCCAACAACCTTGCTGTTCATTGTACCAGCAGTCTGTCAATTCCATGGAAGCAGGGCACCATTGGTTCTGTTGACTGTGGTTTCTCTGGCACATTTTGTTTAGCATTGTTACGGGATTTCTATTTTTTTAGTGCCTGTGTCACCCAGAATTCTTGGTCCCACTCCTTGGAAGAATGAAGAGGTAGACCCAAGGAAGTGTAGTGGGCAACAAACAAAGTTTATTGAGCAATAGTACAAGGCTTCTAGAGAGGGAAGAAATGCAAGAGGGTTTGCCGTTTTGATATTCAAATCTAAGGGTTTGTGTAAGTTCTTTTGCATAAGTATTTTAAGCAACTGGGGCATGCTGAGTCATGCCAGTCCGGGTTGGATCATGCCTGTGGGTAACTGTGTGTAAATAGTTTATGCGCTGATGGTCTTTTTGGGCTGACATTTGGGGGCTTCTGTCTTAAATGCCCCTTGCTGGTTATAGTGACAAATGCTTTGTTAATTGCCTTATTTTAGGACTTTTTGCAGAAGCCAGTTCTGCAAAGGCTGCAAAACAGAATGTCGGCGTGCTCTTGTCTAAGCTGCAAAACAGGATGCTCGTGCTGCTTGGTCTTAGCTGTCCTGACTCCCTGTGTTCCTGTTGGGGACCCTGGCCCTGACTGCCTCACGGGCCAGCTAACTCCTAACAGTATACCAGCTCTGAATTTATGAATTAGGGGTCTTGATATACATCCTGTGACTTGTCAAATCCGTAAGGTGTTGAGAAAGTTTTCAACACTTTCATTTGTAAAGTGAAGGGACAATACCTACCTTGAGAGTTTCTTGCAAGTCTCTAATAAGATATCGCAGGAAAATACTTGGCATAATACATTATAGCAGGTTCGCAATGAACACGCTTCCTTCCTGCCCAACTCATCAAGTTGCATCTAAAACATGCAATGATATCGTTTTAAAGTTAATTAAAATAGGGGAGAAACAAGAGCATTCCTGTAAGTGTGGAAGTATTCTTGTTTGTTTCTTAAAAAAACTCCAGTGCTCGCTGGTGAATTGTAGTATAAAACAAAACAAAACAAAACAAATGTCTGAGTGGTAAGCACCATATGCTCTACTGGCTTTTATTTTATTTTATTTTTTCAAAAGATATCTCTTATCACATTAGTGCAAAGTCCATCTCAAAATGCTGTACAGAGACTTTTTGCAGTCTATAATGAATTGTTAAGGAAAAAAAAAGCTTTAAATCGGCGATTAAAAACAGGAATTTGTTGAGTGGAATAAAAGCTATCCTTGGAAATGTGGTTTCGACTGAAAAAAAAAATCTACATGGAAGTGTTTACTCATAAAGCTTGTTTGATTATCCTCACCTGATGTGTCTCATCCTATGGTCACCACAGGGTAGATTATATAATGTACGTTGGTTTTGAAAATATATAATCTATTCTCCTTTGCCTCAGTGCTTGTATTTCATGCTGACACATTCAGCTGAAACCCTGTCTGATATATCAAGCTCTTTATGTTGGCTTACTTGATGGTCTGGGAAAGGAAAAAGGACATTAGTGTCTCTTTTTGCTCTTTGGGATACCTTTTAGAGTAATCTCTTTTCAGTAATGGATAAGTAACTTTAAATATATACGTGCATGTGTATGTGTGACACGTCTTTTTTGTCTTTGATATCTATCCCAGGGAATATCCAATTAATGAAACAGTGTGCTATACTCGCTCATAAGGAATGAGGTCTGTGCTTGCTCTTATCAAAAATAATATCTGATTGCTACCATTCCTAAGTCTTTTTCACTTGCGTTTGCTTTCCAGCTCTCAATCTGGGCAGAAACTCAACCCTTTACTGATCTTGCTTTCCCGCCACTACTCGTTTTTTAGGGACTTAGCAATTCCTGTTGTCCCTTGACTCATACCCAAACAAAGGTTTAATATTATGGAATATGTACAGCAGAGTCAATTAAATTACCAGTCAGCCAGTTAGAATATATTTATACCTGTCACTAATTGTTCAGAGTCATGGTTGTATTGATTCAACTTCGGCAGCTCACGCCAATTAGAAAAGTTACAGACATGGATGGCAGAGATAGGCTTCGGTCTTACTCAGTGATTTTACAGATCTGACCAAAAAATAGTAAGTTACATGGATAATAAAAATGGCAGCCTTAAATTAATTGACTTGAGTAATGGATCTAGAAATAAAGTTTATTTATCTGAAGCCTCCAGCAAGAGAACTCATCTCCTCATATAGCCTTATTTTAAGAACGGTTTACCTTTATCTGGAAATTGATCAAGAATTGCAGCTTTAGTTTGACACACATGAAATGATGGAGAAGCAAAGGGATGCCTATGAGTTCTATCAACAATGGTGATCAATGGGGCTTGGATGTCACAGGCAGACCATACTCATTTCTGGAATTTATTCCAAGCATTGAGCAACTACTGGGAAGGGAAAAGGCGCTATTTACACTTTATCAGCAAGGAGAGAGAAAGCGTCCCATGCCTGCCATTTTCACATAGTAAATTTTGCCGAAGTTCTCTCCTCAATCTGCTATGGGAATATAGAAAACCTTGATGACATATTCATGGGTTATTCTCTTAGATTACCTAACTTCTTTTCAAAAGGGAAGTTCTGTGTAAAGCTTATTGCTTTGAGATTGGTGGGGATGAGGGCTGCTTTTATTGTTTATTTAATCTGTTACTAGATTTTCTATTCTCTTTCTCCTGACAAAGTGTGAGCCTGTATATCCTTCCTATTGGATATAAAGTAGATTTGAGGATAAGTACTTTATCAATTATTTTCTTTGTGTTTTCTTTCCTTCCTTCTACAGATTAGCATAGTGCTCCATACAGAATACATCCACAAAATGGTGTTCATTGTAAGAATCTATTCTGTTTAGATAGACGTAACTTGACAAGTTTGAAGTTGTCAAAAACTACTTGTAAAGGTCCTAATGTTCACATTCAGTGTCGCATCCACCAGCCAAGAAATGCTTATTTTAAACATTAAGAAATTCTTCTTGCTTGATGCGTATAATTATGATGTACTGAGGATGTTGGTTTGGGCATTTAGCATTCATTTGTATGAAAGACCTCTTTTTTAGCATTATTTTTAAAGAATATATTACATAGGTATGCACTGCATCCTGTCCCTAGTCCCTGTAGACTTAGTATCACGTACTTTATGAGCATTTGCCCAATAAGACCTATTACTTAAATACAATACCAGGGTTTTCTGGCGTGCGAGCATAGCACAGATGACTTGATGCGTGTTCTTATGGCTATATTATTTTGCATCATTCCTAGCTACAGAGTGCAAATTTTACATGAACTTTGTGCAAAAACAGAGCTTCAAATGTCTCATTCTTTTCCTTTAGGAAGAGGTTCTGTCAATATTCATTCAAGTTGGAAGAGAGAGAATGCGAACAGATGGCTGTGGCAAACAGCACATTGCAATTGGGAAGCATCGTACAGGTACTAGTGAATATGACATTTGGTATTCCATAAGAGTCTTGAAAATTAATTTTAAATCGGGCTTCAAAATCATAATAAAGAGCAACTCATATATTATTCATTTCTTTATTCCGAGGGCTGATGTTCAGAGTGTTAAGTACAATATATGCTGGAAGGAGGTAAAGGGAATGTGATTTTCAATTAAACACGTAAAGTGTGTTTAAAAACTGCTGGCATGACCTTATTATTTTTCTAGGATCACTGAATAACTTTTTCAGTACCTAGAGACTTTTTGCTCCAAGGACTATTTACAATTAAAAGAGAATATAAAGTTAAAGAATGTAAGGGAACTTTTAAAAAAGTTTTAATTTTATGTTTTATGCAGACTCTGGTTGAATTTTTGAAGGTAATTAGTTGGTCGGATGCCAGAAGTGGTAAATATTTTATACTTGCTCATGGAAACAGGTAGCTGGAATGTCAAATTCGTACACATCATCAAAAAGCAGGCAATTATCATCTATGCTAATGTATAGATGGCTGCCTCCAAGGTTCACAGGTAATCAGACCTTTTCTGAAGAGTTCAGCATATATTTCTATTTCTATTCAAAATAAATATTGCCATCTGAATAAAACTTTTGATTTTTTTTTTTTTTTTTTTTTGAGGAGCTGCTTGGGGAATGGTAATATTAGGACGGGAAGGGTGGCTTCTTACAATATTATTCCTTTGGGTTACCAGTTCTGATTATCTTTGTGATATTGCAAGCAGAACATTCTTTAAATTAATAGAAACTTTCCTAAGTAAAACATTTCAAATTACATCTATTTTTTTTCAAGAGAGGATAATTATGTGAAGCAAAGAAATTAGAAAATGAGAGGTAGCTCCATGAACAAAGGGATTTCAGCACAGACATGAATTATTCTCATGGCATTTGTTAATACCATGTGGGTCTATATGTGGGGTGTGTGTGTGTGTGTGTGTGTGTGTGTGTGTGTGTGTGTGTATTTGCCTTTAAAACAAATTTGAATGGTTGGAGGGGGGCATGTTTTGCAATTGTGAGGCCATAGTGGGTATGTTTTTTTTTTGCCCTGAAAATATCTCAGAGATAATTATATATCAAATAGGAGAAAGATTACATGATGGAAGTGATAGGGGTATTGGTGTCCTGTAGACATATGCTGAATTCTTTCTCTAGCACTTACCACTTATGAAACTTTATAACCAGTTATGTAACCTCTATAATCCTCATGTGTGAAATAGGTATAAAACGAATAGAGATGTCACAGTGCCATTGTAGGAATTATTTAAGTATTATATATAGAACATGATTAAGATGTTTTACCTATTTTTATTTTACTTTTATGAATCAGTAGGGGTGTACATATGTGTGTCATTGGAATATTAAAATTAGGGGACTTAATTTTAAATAGTAGATTTTTAGGGAAGGTCTACTTTGCAGGAAGTATTGTGATCAATAATGAAAAAATGTATTTTTCTAATATGGCAGGATATTTTTGTTGGGTTCTGACATGAATTGTCTTATTGGAGTCTCATAAATTCCCTGAAATGAGAAAGCTGAGGAGAGTCAAAACCGACTCAGCTGAGACTGTGCAAACTCTTCATGGCAGATCAAGGATTACTGGTCTAGGAGTTAATTTTATTTTTGTTTTATGTTTTGTTTTGTTTTTTAAAGTAAACTCTATGTCTAATGTGGAGCTTGAACTCACAACCCAAGAGTGAAGTCAGATGTTCTACTGACTGACCAAGCCAGGTGCCCCAGGAGTCTTCTTGCAGTACCCCATGACCTTCCTATGAAAGTGAAAATTCTTTGTTTCTGATTGCAAGTGAAAATTATTTTACATTCTCCCACTGTCTAAAAATTCTCTCATTTATTTTCATCATTCAGCCCACTGCGATAAACACATTAACTCTTTATAATGACATCTTACTCGTTTGACTCCTTCCTATTGATTCTGTCAAATTAAAGGCTAAACTTCACATGGGGAAAATCAAGTGTGTGCAACATAATTTAATTAAAGGAGACAGACATTTATTAGGTGCTTATGCTGTGCAAAGAAACTACATGGTACATTGTTGATAAACATGCATGCGTGTGTAACACCTACATTGTACTCATTGTATCTAGGAAGGGAAGCAGGTCTCATCTGTCCCCAGCAAGACATCAGTGTAGCTGTAACTTGCACACATTACATGCACACATGTGGTCCAAGGCTACAAAAGCATTCAGTACATTCAGGCCTGAGTATGGCATAGTTGTGATGAGTGTCTGGAAGATCCTCTCACAGTGGTCTTCTTCCTTCTCTTACCTGTCTATGTTCCCTCCATCCTCTCTCACTCTGCCTCCTCTTCCTGCCTCCTTCCTGGAAGCAAAGAGCTGTGTCATCTTCTGATGATGATGGCAATACAGGACCCAGAACTTACAGATTTTTATTTTGTATTCTCTTGTTCAATTCTTGCAGCAGTCTTATTGAGAGAATTCTTGATAATGAAACCACTAAGGGGAAAGAAATAAGGAGAGAAAATAGTGTTAATGCACTGACAAATCTAATTCCAAGTTTCCCGATCACTTTTCTCTAAAAGGCAATTTTGTGAAATGAGGTTTTCTTCTCTTGCATTTGAGTATATATATATACATACGTATATATATATACGTATGTATATATATATATATATACGTATATATATATAAACTTAATGTGCTTATAATATCATCAAAAGATTAAAGATTTTGGGGGGGGCGCATGGGTGGCTCAGTTGGTTAAGTGACTGCCTTTGGCTCAGATCATGATCCTGGAGTCCAGCATTGGGCTCCTTGCTCAGCAGGGAGTCTGCTTCTCCCTCTGACCCTCCACCCTCTCCTGTTCTCTCTCTCTCTCTCATTCCTCTCTCATTCTCTTTCAAATGAATAAAATCCCCCCCCCAATTTTTTTTTTTTCTGGAGAAAGGAGGAAAAAATTCTGTTTGGATTCCAAATACATTTCCCAGGGAATGTTTTTGATGTCTCAGAAATTTAGGAATGAAGGGCTAAAGATTTAGCAGAAACAAAGTGTGAAATATTTTCATTTCATTTTAGATCTATAAGAAAAAGAGATAGTATTTTCTAGCCTTAGATAAGAAATTTATTAAATTAATAAAATTATATTATAATCTTATTATATATAATATTAAAATTATATTCTATTTTATAATATTATAATAATAAAATAAATTAATAAAATTTATCACATTTTTTCTTTTTAAAAATTTATTAATGCCTTTTATTGAGGTAATTAGCATATAACATGATATTGCTTTCAGGTATCAGTTTCAACAGAATGATTCAATGAATGTGTATACTGAAAAATGACCACCACAATAAAATTAGTTAACATCCATCACCACACAGTTACATATTTTTCTCCTTATGGTGAAAACTTTTAAGATCTAGTCTCATAGCAGATTTCAAACATAAAATATAGTATAATTACCTATAGTTGCACTGTATATTATATCTCCAGGACTTATTTCTTTTATAACTGGAAGTTTGAAACTTTTGACGACCTTCGTTCATTTTACCTACCTCCCGTTCATTTTACCTACCTCCTTCCCACTCCCATCTCTAGCAAACCCCTGTTTAGAGAACCTTCTGTTCTCTATATCTAGAAGTTCATTTTACTTACTTACTTATTGATGATTCCATATATAAGTGAGATGCTACAGTGTTTGTCTTTTTCTGTCTGACTTATTTCACTTAGCATAATGCATTCAATCAACGTCCATCTGTATGGTCACAAATGGCAGGGGGCATGATGAATTTAAAAGTTACTTTCTAAAAATGTATATAAGACAAAGAACTAACGCTGCTCTTCTCTTGGTTTTTCCTTTCTTTCTTTCTCTGGTTTTTTGGTTTTCTTGTTTGTTTGGTTTTTTTTAATTGCTACTTACCCTTCTACTGTTTTTAAACCCTTGAAGGAACTTTTCAGTGGCAGATAGTAAGCAGGAGTAAGTGTCGTAGAGAGCATGCAGACCACAATTTGCTTTAGGGCCAGGAATTAAACTTCACAAAGTCAGAAACTGCTAAAGGGTATCAAAAAATCTCTATTATGAACATGATTAGGTTTTGAGGAAAAAACTGTTTCACCTGGAACAAACCCTACCCAAAGGGCAGAATTTAGGATTGTGGGAAAGTGTCATATTTTCTCCTTACTCCTTTCATGACACACCTGCATGTGAAATAAATTGTTTCAAGTACCCACAGTTTTTGTTCTACCTATCGTAGTCCTAACGGACTGAATGGTCTATGAATCCTTGAAACTTGCTGGATAACAAAAGTGCCTCTAACTCACACAGCTTATTTCAAATAACCTTGAGAAGATTCCTAAGGCCGCCAGAGTGTTTGTTTAGACATCTTGTTGCACCATAAAACAAGAGAAATGAGAAGTAGCACATGGGATTTTCAGCTGGAAAGGTAGGTTTATTTTGTATTTCAGTCCAAAGGATCCAAGGACTAAAGAGTTAAAGAATGAGAGCATTTTTATTTTTGAAGAAGAGGAGGAAAAATGTCTTAAATTATGAGTGTTTGTGATGAATTTTTAGGCATATGTACAAAGTGGGCTTTTTTTCCTTAAAGCACCAGAAGCAAATTTGTATACCTATGTTTTATGGACACAAATATAGCAGTGCTATAGATGCCTTGAGATTTGTTCTTTTTTTTTTAATATTTTATTTATTTGACAGAGAGAAATCACAACTAGACAGAGAGGCAGGCAGAGAGAGAGAAGGAAGCAGGCTCCCTGCAGAGCAGAGAGCCCGATACGGGACTCGATCCCAGAACTCTGGGATCGTGACCTGAGCCGAAGGCAGAGGCTTTAACCCACTGAGCCACCCAGGCGCCCCTTGAGATTTGTTCTTAAATAAACAGACCACAATCTGTGCAGTTCCTTTCTAATTTTAGAGATTACTTTGTGTGAAAAACACAAAATTATATATGATCCTAGTGAACTCTAGTATTTCTGATTTTAACTAGGTATAATCTCTAAAGATTAAATATTTCTCATCTAGCACTATGTTCGGCAGAAAAATGACTCCCACAAATGTTCAATTCCTAATCCCCAGAATTTGTAATATATTGTAATGCATAGCAATGTGATATATTATGTTGCGTAGCAAGGGCCGTTAAGGTTGAACATGGAATTAGTATTGCTATCAGATGACCTTAAAATAGAAAAGATTCTGGATTCTGTGGGTCGGCAAGAGTCCTTTAACATGGAAGAGAGTCAGGAGAGGTCAGAATGGCAGACAGATTTGAAGGTTTTATGCTAGTTTTGAAGATGAAGGAAGAAACCACAAACCAACAAGTATAGACACCCTCTATAAAATAGAATAGTTAGGAAAATGGATTCTTCCTTACAGTTTCTAGGAAAATACAAAACAACACAAAACAAACAAAAAAAAAAACATGGGCCCCAAAACCCCTTGATTTTTAGCCCAATCAGACCCACGTTAGAATTCTGACTTTTAGAACTATACAAAATAAAAATAAAAATGGAGTTTTAATGTTTTTTTCTCTAAGATTAGAAATATTATCTCTCTATCTGAAGGATCAAAAATAATACAAAGGTATTTCATACATATATAATAAAATATATCTATAAGAATATAACAATAAATCTGTGTTGTATCAAACCATTAAATTTGTACTAATTTGTTACAACAGCAATAAGAAACTAGTAAGTGTTACTCTATGGCTTTTATTATAAAATCCATCTGTTTTATCGGTGTGAAAGAGATCTTAAAATATCTTTAAGAGTACAGGAAAAATTTGTGCTTCAATAGAAAACTTCACTGTCTATAGCACATTCCACTGGATTATCCAATTCTGAGTCTATGTGAACTATTTTTTAACTCTACATTGTACATAACTAATAAGAATGCAAGATAATTCTTGCCTATGCACATGCAAATCCTGTTCTGTCCAGTACAGGTTCAACTGATTGCTGTGGAAGAAGTTGGTTTTGTGTCAATTTACACATTAATTTCAATATTCCTGATCTACAATTGCATTTGTTCTTTGGATTCTCCTTTGAATTGGTTGTAATGCTTCAGCAGCTTTCTCATTAATAAATCAAATAAAATCTTTTATATGCATTTATTTTTATGTTTCTATGATCATTATGATTTTACCTCTTATTGAGAGTTATCTTTTAACTTCTGTTATCTTTTAACAGAAAACAGAAAACACTTCTGTGACAGAAACTTATCTCAAGCTAAAAGAAGAAAGAAAAGAAGCCAATGAGGAGTGAAAGAAGAAGAGGACAGCAGGGGAAGGATAAGGTGACGATGAGAAGGACACATTTTTAGAGCTTCACTTCTCTCAGTTCACCCTGGAAATCCCTGGCTTTTTTACAGTTGCATGGCTGTACTCTGATAACTCCCCCAACAGCATGTTTCCTGTTTTGACTTTCTCCCATGTGGCCATTTTCCTTAGCAAGCTCTTCCTGGAGAGAAGGAAGAATGAGAAGAAGAATGTTTTGGAACATTTCTAGGCTACTTGAGCCTCCCTATTTTGGATCCCAAACTCAGACACTCTCTGTCCCAGGGTCTTGGTTAGCTCCATAATTCATATACATATCTATTTGATATCTATGGGATTTGATACTGTATCTAGAAATTTGGAAGGTGTCAGTAAGTATAACAAATACCTTCATCCTCATAGAGCTTACATTCTATTGAGGAAGACAAATCGATAATAATCAAAATAACTGAGGTGATTACATAATGTATTAAGAGATGATAAGGTCCACATTTGGAGAAAAAGGAAAGTTGGGGATCAAGAATATTAAGGATGGGGGGTTCCTGGGTGGCTCAGTGGGTTAATGTCTCTGTCTTCAGCTCAGGTCATGATCCGGGGTCCTGGGATTGAGCCCCACATTGGGCTCTGCTCAGCGGAGAGCCTGCTTCCTTCTCTCTCTCTGCCTGCTTCTTCTCTGCCTACTTGTGATCTCTGTCTGTCAAAAAAAAAAAAAAGAAAAGAAAAAGAAAAGAAAAGAAAGAAAGAATATTAAGGATGGAGGCCTGGTGGTAGTATGAATTAGGAATCATGCAGGCCTGACTGAGAGGAGGAAATCTGAGCAAAGTTTCAAGGAGAAGAGAGAGTGAGCTCTGTGAATATTTTAAAGAATGTTCCAAGGAGAAGAAATTGTCAATGCAAATGTACTACTACAAGGGAACTGTTAGCATTTTTCAGGAACCACAGGGAGGTCTGTTAGCTGGAGAAGAGTAAGAAAGAAGAATAGAAGTAGATGGTTTTGAGGAGCAAATCCTGTAGGATCTCAGGCCATTTTAAGGACTCGAGTCTTCCTCTACATCGAATGAAAATTCTCGCAGTGTTTCCAGAAAAAGAATGATATCATCTGACTTACATTAAAAAAGAGAAGATAGGGTGCCTCAGTGGCTCAAGTGGGTTGGGCCTCTGCCTTTGGCTCAGGTCCTGATCTCATGGTCCTGGGATCAAGTCCCATGTCGGGCTCTCTGCTCAGTGGGAAGCCTGCATCCCCCTTTATTTCTGCCTGCCTCTCTGCCTATTTGTGATTTCTCTCTTTCTGTGTGTCAAATAAATAAATAAAATCTTAAAAAGAGAGAGATAGAGAGAGAGAAGATACAGCTGAAAAAAAAGAGAGAGAAAGAGAGAAGAAAAGTTTGTGTACTGTGAATTGATTTAAATGGGCAAACTTGGAAGCCAGTTAGGAGGCTATTGTAGTAATCCAGGTAAGAAATAATGGTGTCTTGACCCACAGTGATAAGAGTGAAAATGGAGTAGTGGTGAAAAGTCATCATTGTGAGGACATTTTGACAATAGAGTAAAACTGATTTTTTGTGTGGTGTGAGAGAAACACAGGAATCAAGTATGATTTCATGTTTTTTTCAGCTGAATAAGTAGAAGGAAGGAGTTCCCATTAAATGAAAAGTGAAGATTTCAAGTATTGGTGGAAGATAGGGAATTTTATTCTGGTCACAATGAATTTGATTGTCTGTTAGACAAACCGGTGGAGAAATCAAATGAGAAGTTGAATATTTGAATCTGGGGCTTAAGCAGAGGTCTGAGCTGGAGATATAAACTTAAGCATCAGGCACGTTTAGCTCTTATTTGAAGACTGGATAAGTTTGACAAAGGAGCAAGGATAGAGGGAAAGGATCAAGTACTGATCATTCAACAATGAGAGGTGAGGAAAAAGAGGAAAAACCAGCAATGATGACAACGAATTATAGTAAGGGAAATCCAAGAGAGTGGGGTGTACTACTAACACCAAATGAAGAAAGTGTTTCAAAAAAGAGGAAATTATCAGCTGGATCAAATGCCCCTGAGTGTTGTAGCTAGGACAAGAATTGGCTATTGGAATTGAGAGCAAAAAAGCCACAGTGATGGAGACAAGAGCAATTTTGGTTGAGGGAGTAGACTGCAAAAACTGTCAATTAACATTTAATAGAGAATATAGAGAACTAGGAAAAGGGTCTACATGGTGGCAACTGTAGACAGTTCTCGAGTGTTACTGAAAAAGGGGCTGGTGGTAGGTAAGTAATCAAGAGAAAGATTTTTATTTTGATGGCAGAAATAATCTTATGTGTATATTGTAATGGCCATTTCTAGTATTGTGGAAAGCACAGTGATGTAGTAGATAGGAGGGAGAAATGCTCGAGCTATTTCTTTGAGGAAGGATGAGGGGACTGAATCTAGTATCCACAG
Source organism: Meles meles (assembly GCF_922984935.1). Lineage (NCBI taxonomy): Eukaryota > Metazoa > Chordata > Mammalia > Carnivora > Mustelidae > Meles > Meles meles. Next base: position 148,745,305 of record NC_060066.1, on the reverse strand, counting down.
GGAGGAACTAGATGCTCTTCATTTACAGAACTAGGTAAGAAAGCAGAGTATTTGAGTGCAGAAATGAAGTAGGAGGTTAGTCGTGGAGGTGGGGGATGTAATTATCTGAATGCTTTAATTTTTTTCAATGAAGAAGGAAGCAAGAGCCTTCCTAAAAGTGAAGATGAGGGAGGAGTTATTGAGGCTAAAAAAAGAGAAATGGGAAATAGTCATCAGAGTGGGAAAAATAAGAGACTTGGGACATATTGTACAATGACTGGCTGTGTTAAGTACCCTCCTGAGGCTCACAGTCATGAATTTGAAATGAGACCAGTCATCAGTATTGTGCATTTTCCTCCAACTCTGGCTAGCTGCACAGGTAGAGGTACCGAGTAGGTGAAGAGTTGAATTTAACTAGAATTTTGCTTTTGCCAAATGAGTTTAAAATTCCCAGGGCACATAGGTTACGTTTAACTTGTCTAAAACATGCAAAGTGAAAGGAATTTTAAACCTCTTGGGTATCACATCAGGAAACAAAAGTGTCTTATTCCTAAGGGCTTATTTACCCAGAGATATTTAAGGCTCCCATATGTCTGGCAAGAATTCAGCAGCATATCCTAATTGTGAAGTTGAGTTTTAAAAGTCGGTGTATTGGCCAACTAATTGAAAGTTATTGACAAGGGGGGAAAAACATACTGAAACAGTACATTTTACTATGACAAATAATTCAAGATTCTATTGTTGTATCAGCATAAAATGTAGTTATATATATAGCTGTCATTTTCATTTATTGTTAGAAGTGTCTTTTATTTCCCAACTAGGGTGACTGTTTATTTTAGACAGATACTGTGTTTTATTCTTTGTATTCCCTACTGAACCTAGCATATGACAAAGCACATGGAAAATTCTCAAAAAAGACAAAACAGAACAGAACAAGACAAAAACAACAAAAATCTCTTCGTTGATTGAAATTGTCAACTTCATCACTTTAGGTGCGTTAAGTCCCTAATTCCGTTCCTATAATACTATCCAAAGATTCCAATTCACACTGCAGATTTTAAATGCATATTTTTCAATTGCAGTCATTTCTGAATATTAGCTAAACAAAAGAGTTGAAATTCTGTTACTATCTTGTTTCAATAACTTAAATATAACTCCAATAATTTTCTACACACACAAAATATTTAGTTTACAAATAAGATACATTACCAGTCAAGGACCATATCTGCTATAGTAGCCAAAAAAAAAAAAAAAAAAAAAAAAGAAAAAAGCACAACACTAAGGCAGATTTTAGGAATGATACACAAATCCTGAAAAACAGTGTTTATAATGGAAATGTTGACAGACCCATAACAATAGCAGTGCTAGCAGGAACCACTATAATACCCAACATCATCAGCCAATTTACCTCTTCATTCATGTCTGTTGCTAAGTGTCTAGTTACTGTAAATGCTTTAGATTTTGCATAATTTATGTAAATTATTAAACACCTGTTCTCTTCCCAGAAAACAAAGATATGGAATAGTCTCCTTAGTTTAATTGATTCCTGGCTTGAGTTCTGTCATTGTTTCCCCAGCAACTACAAGGGAGTTGTAGCTCCCTAATGGTCAGATATTGTTGGAAAGACACAGATGCTAAGAATTGATCTTTCAAACACATATATCTGTATAGCTTTACGTGTGGTTGGGTGAGCATGTAAATGAACAAATGAAAATATCATTGTTTCTCCTGAATGCATTTAAAACAGACTGTGCGCCTCATCAATAATACTTAATTGCAGAGCAATTTTTATTGGTTTTTCCTACATTGACTTTTTCTACTTCAGTAACAACTTTAAATTATAAAATGAAACTGGGTCATATTTTCCTTTTATGAAGCAATTCATACTATTTTCTGAATACCCAGTTTGAGTGATTTTCTTCAAAGATTTCCAAACATCTCGTTCAAGAAAGCTCTGCTTAAGGTAAAGTGAAAACTCAATGAGGTCACTTGAAGTCTATTAAAGAAGCACATGATTTTTGTGAAAACTCATTAAATGTTATTATTACTCTCCTTGTTCAAATGTCAAAAAGTTCCTAGATTAAAATAACATTAGAAATACCTAGTCACCCTAGACAATGCTTCAAATTGGGTCTTCGCTAGGCAAAAATCCAGTATAGCCAAAAATGGGTTAGATACACTGGACCAGTTTGATGCAATGCATTATTTGTAAATATAAAATCTTTCCATGAAATTATTTTCTTTAATGCAGTTGATTTGGGAAGTTATTTTACTCAGAAAGCATTTAAAAATTATTTGTAAAATATAAAATTTGTGCATCAATTGTTCCACCTTTGAAAGTCAGTATATCTTCAACTACCAGACAAATCTAAGTCAACTACTAAAGGAAGTCATGAGCTAAGAACCAGTAGTAAAGAAAGAACAACCAAAAAGGTGTTTAAGTTCTCTCTACCTACCATATTTTTATTCTTTGCTATTATTTACAAACCTTACCCATAAATGCTTAAAATTTTCAGTGTTTGATGTCAATGTGGAAAAATGCATCTGAATTCTGAGTTCATATTCAGCTATAAATACAATAAACCCCAATTTTTGGAGTTAAGAATTTAAACTCAGAGTGGCTTTTAGACAACCTCCATGGTAAAAAATAGAAAAAGAAAATTCCATAGTAACATATAAATAATACATTTAATGCAGATAAATTGAAAACATCCAATTTTTATGAAAGCTATATTAAAACCCAGCATAGTAGATGTTTAATGATAAAAATCTAGGCATTTAACTTCATACTAACTTAATATGAGCCCATAGAATAAGTCAGGGAGTTAATGAAATGAAATAACATGCCTAATACATGGCAAACAGGCTGTGTATCAATTATTTTTCACTGAATTACAACACACAATTTCAGTAATATTCAGTACATTTATTTCTTGCTCACATGTCTAGCACAATTGGGTTTAGTGGATTTAAGAAGCTTCCCTGGGCTGGTGTCCAAGATGTGGGATGGGTCCCAATCTTTTGGATGTAGATGTCTTTTATCCCCTTGAGCCATTAGGCACAAAGCATATGCTTCTTCTCACCAAAAGCAGGAGCACAAGTGAGCATGCCCACTTGTACAAGCATGTATGAAGCCCCAGCTCACACGTTGTCTGCTAGTAGGCCATTGCAAGACAAGTCACATGTCAAAGCCCAACATCAATGGCATTGGAAATATGTTCTTCCAACGGATGTAAACTGGGTTAGAGTGAATATTTGCTAAACAAAATTTAAATTGACCACGGTCAGCTGTTACTATTTTTTTAATAAAGATTTTATTTATTTATTTGACAGACAGAGATCACAAGTAGGCAGAGAGGCAGGCAGAGAGAGAGGAGGAAGCAGGCTCCCTGCCGAGCAGAGAGCCCGACACAGGGCTTGATCCCAGGACCCTGAGATCATGACCTGAGCCGAAGGCAGAGGCTTTAACCCACTGAGCCATCCAGGCGTCCCCTATTTTTAAATGCAATGATAAACTGAGGCTACATTAATAGATGTCTAATAACCTGGTTCAAAGAAAGCATTTCCAGTCCTTTACAGAAGAATTTAGCTATTTTAGTGGAACTGACCCCATCACTGTTCACCAACAATATGTATGGCTATGAGTGTATATAGTGTATGTATGTGTGTGTGGAGTGTAAGGAGAGAAAGAGATCTGTTTAGAAATTATTCTTAGATCACATTGCTATCCTTTGGAAGACTTGCTCAATCCATGACCTACATGGTCATGGTCTCTTCACGTCCTTTCTCCTTTAACACCCTACACAATGCCCAACTCCCGCCTTCCCACCCATTATATTTGATTGATCAGGATGTAGCACCTCTTCCAAGATGAGCCAATCAAATGACCTCTCCTGGACATTTATAATTAAATGTGAAAGGGTTTGTTCAGTAGAGGTGGGTCCTCTGAAAGACCTGGTACTCCTGGGGCTAACCACATACAGCAAGCTTGCTTCAAAGAGAGGAATGGAACAGACAGTAGAGAAACTTTAAGAAAACAGAGACTTGACTTTGTTCCTAGAGTTTGGGGTTCTTTGGTTCTGTCTCTGCTGAAGCCTAACCCTCCTTGGTTTCCGTGAGATAATCTAGAACCCTTCCAATTGATTGATCTTCTATTTCTTACATCCCAAATAATCTTGGTTCAAAGCAGAAAATTCTTATGTTTAGGTTTGAAGAGAATATATGAATACCTACCAATGAAGAGCAATAAAATGATCTCTGAACTATTTTCAGTTCATTCTTACCATATTATATTTTCATTTATGGACCCATTACCTATAGCATCTCATTTTTATTCTCAACAAATTAAAACTAAATTAAACTAAATGACACTAAAGTAAATTCAACTCTGGGAAGTAGGTGGAGTATATAGAATTATCTACATTTAACAATGTAAAGAAGTAATGAATTCTGTAAAAATATATATGGAAAAATTTTATAAAGGTATCCAGGTAATTAATTTCAGAGAGCATTTCTAAGTTATGCATTTCTTTTCATTTACCAGGACTCCTAAAAATACATAAAATGCAGGATGAACTCACTCACTAGTGCCTCATATGGTGCTATTTAATTAACAAAAATATTATGTAACACATTTACCTAATATGTGCAGCCAGATTTCTATTGAGCTCCTTCTGTTTCTCTAATCTTTTGCAAAAAGTAGAAATTTTGGTGTCATTGTATCCTATTGCTTATTCAGTAATGTTACAGTTCTATTCTTTATCTCCTAGCTTTTGGGCTGTCATTTGTTACTCTGCATGAGCAGGGGAAACTCATGTCAGAGTCCACATCATGGGCTGCTATCCCACTTCTCTTTTTGGGGGAAGGTCTGAGAGTAGAGCTTATTGCCCATTTTGTTCTCCCAAGTCCAGTATACAAAATTTTGTTATGCATGTACTTTGTTGTTGTTGTTGTTGTTGTTACTGAAGGGTTAAGATAACTTCAGAAGGGAATTCCCATACACCCTGGAAAATCTCCACATTCCTGCCAAAATTTCAGAGAATCTTAAATTTTCCATGGGTCTAAATATGGAAGGAATCTGAATACTGAGGACTTTCGTAAAAACAAAAGCCTTCCATACAACTATTACAATACTCTTGACTATATTCCATAGGATGTATTATTTTTCCCCAGCACTGTATTTATCTCTTAATCCCCTTCATCATTTTTGCCCATCTCCCTGCCCACCTCCCCTCTGGCAACCACTCATTTGTTCTCTGTAGAGAAGAGTCTGTTTGGTTTTGTTTGTTCATTTGTTTTGTTTTTTAGATTCTACCTGTAAATGAAATCATATGGTGACAGATGGTGACTATACTTATCGTGGCAAGCATTGTGTAATGTACAGAACTGTTTAATTAATATGTTGTATACTTGAAACTAATATAACATTATATGTTAATTATACTTCCATTATTCAATTATTCTTCTTTTCTTGTAGAAGAAATCATCTTGCTTCAGATCATTCCCTCCAAATCTTATTCCCACTCATCACCATTATTATAAATTTAGAAAGCAGTGTCAAGAGCATAGATTCATATTCATGCTTCTAACTATTTAGGTGAATATCCTGGATTTGCCACCCTGTGGCTATGGGAAAGTTATTTAAATCTCCCTATGCCCACATTTCTTTATCTGTGAAATGAGTGTAGTTATAGCACTTATATTATTACACAGTTGTGAAGATTAAACAGACTGTTATATACAAAGGCTTAAAGAGTGCCTGTCCTGTAAGAAGCACAGCTTGTGTTTGTTGTTGTTTTCATTGTTGTCCTCGTCTTCGTTGTTGTTGTTGTTGTTGTTGTTGTTGTTGTTGTTGTTATGCATTGCTCCTTGTCAGAGTCTTGTAGCCTCAAGCAGCTGCCCCAGGGTTGCCCAAATGACATGATCTCTACCAGTACCCAATGTCAAAGTTTCATCAGCCCCAGGGATGAATGAAGAACAACAGTTAGTGTTCCCTGATCAAAATTCTCACCTGATTCTGCTCCACTACTTCCTTTAAGTGGAGCTATTCGAGGAAGTACATCTATGAGGGATAGATATTAACTTATCTCTTGGCCATAGTCTAAATCCATACTGAAAAAAGGAAATCCTTTCTTTCGCCTCCCCCCCCCCCATTAACAAGGAGCCTGTCTGCTCTTTGAGTCAATAGCCCCCAATTAGTGGAGAAACATTTGATCTCTTTCCTGCCCCACACCAATGGGCCTATCTGAAACATAAAAGAGATATATTAGCTTTTAATGTGTGCTCTCTTGGTTAATATGGAAGGGCAGGGAACTCAATACTTTATATCCGGTTGTCCTCACCGATGGAAAAAATATAGAGGGATTATTAATCTCTCCCATCTAATCTAGGAAACAGATAAACTATGAGAAATCCTAAACATTTGGAACTTCCAAGGGCTACTTAGCCCTGTTTCTACCAGCAATGTCAATCCTGTTAGTGAATTTTTACCCTTGAATTAGGATCCAGCCTCTTTAAACCAGAACCTAGTTGTCCTAAGTCCTCTTTTCATAGTAACTGACAAAATTTGTTTATATCTATAAAGTCAGGCTTTAATTCATTCTTAAGAACACATGAAAATTATATTCTATTTGTCTAGTTATCTAATACGTATTTTAATTTTCTGCTTAGAGTATCCTTAAAACTTATGAGTTAGAATATAGAAAAATAGAAACTAAAAGATTTTGCTGTAAATATAGACAATTTGAGAACCTTACTATTTAATTCACTGTAGACTCTTCCCATTGAAATCTTTCTATAAGATGCCTAAAGCTGCACTAGTATGTGTCCCTGCAAAATCGAGTAAAAAAAGTTTGTATAGTAAATTTTTCAATGAATTGTAATTATTTCTTAAATCTCCTTTTTTCACCTTCACCATCATTAAATTTTTGAGGCGTAATTTAATTTTACTTAAGCAAATTGCAAAATGATTCGGCCACCCAAAGCATGCATTCACAGGAATTGGAGCTCCCAATTATTTGTTCTGAGATGTAAGTATGCCTTAGAGGGATGCTTTAGAAGCTACTTGGGTTTGCCAGGTGTTCTAACTCAGATACATTCTTGACTAGCATGTCATCTGAACGCACTGCCAAATGACGACTCTTCTGTTAGCGGCTCTCTGTGGCTCACTGCAGCCCAGTACAAGTGGTTGAATATAGAAAGAAAATAGACTATATTGTATGAGTTTCTTCTATATTAAGAACAGTATATTCTGTCAAACCATATTCTCTGTAATACCAGCAGATAGCATGCAAACCTTGTGCTAAGCTTAGGAAGTATTTCCTCCTCCAAAATTCCCAAATAACAGTCAATTTCATTAAGAGTATATCCAAGTTGGTTGTTCTCTTGGCAGACCACACGTCCTTTATATTCCAGTACTTGTAATAGATTTAAATATCAAACATGCTGGTCAAGAAGTTCTATAATTTAAACAAATGTCTTGGTTGTTAAGACCATGCTGTCTCATGCTATATTTTCTGTTACAACAGCTGAATCTTATGTCTGTAATATTGTCAGAAAATCTGATTTGTAGTTCTAATTCCTCTGCAGACTACATGGGGAACCTTGCACAATCCACTTAAGTCCTCTTCATCTCAGTTGTATCATCCCTTAAATGGGAATAATGCAACCTGTCATTTCTATTGTGCTCTAAAGAACAGTGCATACATGTGGGCAATGAACAATTTATAAGTCATTATCTGTGTGTGATATAGAGTTTGCACTTGCAAATCACTGAATTTTGGCTTTTGATTTGTCTATAACTTTTAGAATAAAAAAGATATTAAATATCACCAAATATGTTTTACCTGGTAACCCTCTCTAAACATACTAAATTGGTTTAAATGGAAGAGTATGAAATGTTGGGACACATTTCCAACAGCTTTAGGAATAAAACTTTATGTACGCAAAATAAAGCTTGCTGAAGTTCTTTTCCCTAACTCTTGCTTCTCTTTGCTTCTCCAAGCAGTAAATGTAGTGCTAACATTGTATTGCTCCCTAAATCTAGCTGTACATTTCCCATGTCTCATACACAGATTTACTTATGAATGGAATGAGTTACTTTTTTTGTTTGTTTCACTCATGACATAAAAAGAGACACACAAGCCTTATTTTTTTGTTTTTTTTTTTGTTGTTGTTGTTTTTGTTTTGTTTTGTTTTTAAATATTTTATTTATTTATTTGACAGACAGAGATCACAAGTAGGCAGAGAGGCAGGCAGAGAGAGAGGAAGGGAAGCAAGCTCCCTGCTGAACAGAGAGCCCGATGTGGGACTCGATCCCAGGACCCTGAGATCAGGACCCGAGCCGAAGGCAGAGGCCTAACCTACTGAGCCACCCAGGCGCCCCTTTTTGTTTTTGTTTATCTAGATTTTCTTTCTGAAGGTATATTTGCAATTTTGAAATTTTTAATAAGTAATGCTCAAAGAAAAAACTATAGAGAAACAATAAGCTAATTCTCATAACTTCATTGATGTTCTGCCATTCTTGTATAGGTAAATCATGCCTCAAAGGTTTCGACATGCATGATTTGATCATTACGATCACACATAAGCTTAAGACCGGTTGTAAGTTAATAACATTGGGGCTCAGTCAGTTAAGCCTCAGACTCTTGATTTCAGTTCAGGTCATGATCTCAGGGTTCTGAGATCAAGACCCACATGAGGATCTACGCTGAGCATGGAGCCTGCTTCATATTCTCTCCCTCCCTCTCCCTCTGCCCCCCACCCACCATTCACACACATGCATATGCACGGGCTCTCTCTCTCTCTCAAAAAATAAATAAATTAGGGGCGCCTGGGTGGCTCAGTGGGTTAAGGGCTCTGCCTTCGGCTCAGGTCATGGTCTCAGGGTCCTGGGATAGAGCCCCACGTTGGGCTCTCTGTTCAGCAGGGAGCCTGCTTACTCCTCTCTCTCTCTGCCTGCCTCTCTGCCTACTTGTGATCTCTGTCTGTCAAATAAATAAATAAATAAAATATTTTAAAAATTAATTAATTAATTAATAATGCTATCATACAAGTTTGCAGAGCCCCACAGCTTAAAAAATGTTGGGCAAGGGTCAAAGGAAAGAAAAAAAAATGGGAAAAAAATATCCTTAGTCATCTCTTGGCCCACATCTATCCAAAAAAATTTCAGAGTATCAAAGAAAAGATAAAGGCTATATTCAGTTAATGTGCACAAGAGAATACCTGGACACCAGCTAACTCTCCAAGTTGAAGCAAAATTGGAGATGCACAGGGTCAGAGGAAGAGAGTATGTGCCTTTCTGGCTTGCTTCAGATTATACTTCTTGTCCCTGACTGCTCTGAAAACTGTGGTTGCAACAGTTGGGGAATATTCTGTTTGGTGTTTGTCTGTTTGTTTGTTTTTTCCCCTGCATCTTTCTTGGTATCATTGGTACAATTCCATCTTGATAACTGCGAACATACTTCTTTTAAGAACTGTTATATATAAGCCTTGTGTTGTGTTGGTTGGTTAAGGTTCAGGTCAAGGGAAAAAAGTGGGGAGAAGGTGGAAAAGATAGGGGCAAAATAGAAGAAGGTAAAGGTAGAAAGTTAAGATGACTAAAGACTCTCTATCAGGTCTAATTTAATTCTTTACACATCTTTCCTTAAAATTCTGAATTTCTTTGCCACCAAATATATACTCCCTTGGGGTCTAAAAAAACATGTTAGGAGTCAGTAAAAGATGATAAAGTTCATAAATTCTTTGAACCTTTCTCCAAGGTTGAATTTTAAGCTCCTTTCAATTATACTCCTAAACCCAGATATCAGTAATGCCACTATTCACAATAATCATTGCATAACTAAAGTCTTGGTGCTCACACATTTATATAATTCAGAAAGGGCCCAGTTCTGGGTATCCATTGAAGGGAAGTTACTGTGTGGTAAAAGCTTACAGCTCATTTGTTAAAAAAAAACATTTCATCCCCAAAAGCATTAGAGAAAGAATTCTTCCTCTTCCACTTCTGGTAAATTTCAGTAGTTTAAATAGATTAGAATTTACACATGGTTTCAATAAATCTAAATGATAGAACAGAATGAAATGGACTCATTAATGACTTTGGAATGAACCACTTATAGTTTGAAAGTTAACAAGGGTCTTGGTGGCATTCAATCTTATTCTCTAGAGCTCAAAGGAGGATTTTATCTACACTGTAACACAATGTTTTAATTTACAAACAATCTTCTTCTGCAGCTATTTCTTTTTGTGGCTCAGTTCTATTTGAAAGAATGAAAGGTTCTTGGCATCAATTTCTATTCTTCTCCTACATGGCCAATAGATACCCTATTGCTTCCAGAACAAACTTCCTCTTGTCTTCTCTCAAAAGTTCTCTTAGAACTCATTATTGACATCTCAATTTTCAGAACAAAAGCATGGTGAAAAGATTTGAAATTTTTATCAGTGTTCACCTAACTAAATATGTTTATTTGGTTTCCTTATTATAAAATGTAATGTTTTTCTGAATATTATATAATTGTGCTGGAGTAGGTTAACTGGTTAACTGAAAAATAATCTCAACTCTATCTTGTTTAGAATGACTAGACTTTGAACCAGAACCTCTCTGGAGTTATTGCTATTTCAGAAAATGTATGAAAAAGATAGTAATTTAGCACCATGCGCCTTATAATTAGCTTAATCGTTGTCAGCATGTAGCTATAAACCAAATACCAATTAGTCCTATTTGTATATCCATGGGCTTTTCTGGTTGTCTTTGAGTTAAAGTTTCTTATTTGTGCAACTTAGAGCTCCCCCAGTGTGCAAGGGAAAATGTTTTTTTTTTAAACATTTTTAAATGTGCAAATTAACTGCATATTTAGTTTCGCTATGTAAATAAGCTGAGCTGATAACTTCTTATTAGCAAAAGACAGGTTTTGTAATGCTTAAAATTCAGCAAATGGAGGAAAGCAATCTGTGATATGCTTCAACAGTCCACGAATGGTGGTTAGGTATTATTAGAGATTCAGTTACTGTTTAACAATCATTTAATCCCTATAGCTCCCAGTATTTAACAAAAGCCTATTTTCCAAATTGAAGAAAGCACGTATATCAAAATGAGTTGTGTTCACATATTAAGACAGGCACAGAGAAAAATCGTACATACACACTGAGAGAAGTACAATACCCAGAAAAGGATTCAAATATAAATCACAAAAGGCATCCATAAATAGAGCAAGTCTTATACATATAGAGAGACACACAAACATTTAGAGAAATAAATATATTTAGAAAGGAGGGAAGGAAGGAAGGAAGGGAAGGAGGCAGGAAGATACTCAGGTCCAAAAAATGGATTTGAAATTCCTATAGAATTATAATAAGGGGTGCCTGGGCGGCTCAGTCGGTTAAGTGATTGCCTTTGGCTCAGGTCATGATCCCAGGGTCCTGTGATCCAGCCTCACGCCTGGTTCCCTTCTCAGCAGGAAGCCTGCTTCTCCCTCTCCCTCTCCCTCTGCCTGCCACTCTACCTACTTGTGCCCTCTATCTCTCTGTCAGATAAATGAATAAAATCTTCTTAAAAATATTTTTTAAATGGAAGTATAATAAATGTTCACTAAAATCTGTTTCCTCCTGTTTTGGAAACACAAACAATATTTTCCAGTCTTGCTTGCAGATGTGGTCATGTGATAGTTCTGGAGAATGGAAAGAGAGAAGCTAAAGAGTTCCATTTCCACACTTTGCCCATATGACATCCTATGTGCCTTTCAGCTCTGGCTGGATGGGGTGGAGCTAAGATTTTCAATGACTGTAGTTAAGCTCTGTGTTAAAGAAAACAGGGATGCTGTTCACCTGGATTTCTGACTTGGGACTGAGTCTCTCCTTGAGTTCCTCTCTGCTACTTTACCATGCACCTTGGGCCATTAATGGAAAAATGTAAACACCTTAGACCATCAAATAGAAGGAAATTCATTTCCATAGTATTTGAGCCTTTATACATTCGGATCTGTTACTTTGGCATAGCCTGCTTGAAATAATGCAGTGAAGGTGATACAAACTCAAGGGATATCTTCCAGCTTCTTAACAACATTTTATTTTCCTTCAAGATTGTCAGAGTTCATTGAGTTGAAGAAAATGCTTTCATATATTTGATTTCAGTTAACATGAAATCTTTGTCTTATAGGCCAGATATCAAGGTATAATGAAAGCGATAAGATAGCATAGTATAAACAGTTCTGGCCTAGAAATTAAAAGGCATTATTTATATTCATGATGTTGCTCCTCCCTAGCTGATGAAATAGAAAAGTGACATTTCCTAACTACAACTCCTGCTATTTCGACATCTGTAAAATGTGAACGCTAAAATTAAATGATAACCAAAGCTCTATCACACCATTGTTATCATTCTGTGATTCTATAATTCAAAAGGGGTCAAAATATTACAGAGATTCATCTGTAAATAATAAAGCAAATAAATAAAATGGAGAATAAAGTTAAGTGAAAAAATTATACTGTATGCTTTGTTTTTTTTCTATTTTTTTTCTGGGACTTTTGAGACTTGAGCTCTAGCTCTGATATAATCCTGAGCTAGCACTTATTTACTGTCTCATTTATTACTACTCACAAATGATAGGATAATATGGAAAATTTTTAAAAGTACTTCAACATCTAATGCCCCATGGCGCTGTGAGAAATAGAGAATGTTCATCTCCAGGAATAATTTGTTTATTGGAAGCTTTGTTAAACATACCCTGCTTCTGTGAACCAAAGAATTATTTAGGAAATTATCTGGGTTTTGAAACAGGATCTGCGTGCTAATGAGCAAGTTGCTTAACCTCTCAAGACCTTATTGTCCTCAACTGTAAAGGGATTCTCTCTTACAGGGATTAAGGAGATTAGGAATGTGAAAGTTTTTAGGTTAGCCTTGGCCATTCCAGACACTCTCTAGATGGGTGTTGGTGTATCCCCAAGTTCACTGCACTGGACAGGAAGGGGCCCCACTCACGTCCAAACACTTTCAAGTTGCTGTGAAATACCCAGGAGAACATGCAGGGTGTGGAGAAAGACAAGTAGAGATAGGTCAATGTAAAATTAATGGCAGTCATTGATGAGTACTTTCTAGGAGTTATATAATTTATGCTTAAAGAGAGAATGTTAATAATTACCTTTATTATTATTTATTTGACATCAAGCAACTGTTTTTCGAAGTACGAAAGGTAGTTGAGATCCTGATTATATATTAGTGCCAGACATGCTTTTTCTCTGTTGCTGACTTTAAGCCTCATGATGAAACCTTCAAAGTAGGTAGATCTTCCTCTATTATTTGGGTTGGAAAAAGGTGTGTGTGGGGCATGTCAACCAACCTAAGTCACCTGCTCAGAACCACCTGTTGAATTCAATATAGAAGGAAAACCCAGGTTTATCTGGCTCCAAAGCCCATTTTCTTTGACTATATCACAAAAGTTTTCATAATAAAGTCTGTAACACCTCCAAATGATTGTGCTTTAATTTGCCAGCTCTTACCACACTTGCCATTTCTCTCAAGTGAGTTAATGTATTAAAACTCAGAAAAACATGGGGTGCCTGGATGGTGCCATTGGTCTTGGTTTCACCTCAGGTTGTGATCTCAGGGTTGTGAGATGGAGCCCCAAGCTGGGCTCCACACTGAGCCCGTGGAGTTGGCTTAAAACCCTCTCTTCCTCTGCCCTGCCCCCTCAAATACATAAATAAATCTAAAACAACAAAAACAACAATGAAAAACAAACTCAGAGAAACAAATCCCGGGGGGGGGGGTGGGGGGGGGGGTGGGGGTTGGATAGCAACTGATAGGCTTACTAATCCTCTCTAAGTAGTGTTTTGCATTGTGAAGGACACAATTGTCCCAAAATATTTAAATACACATATTTATTGGCAGAAAGGTGGGAGGTAGTAGGAACATTCTGCTATGCAGTCAAGTCAAATATAACATAAGAAACAAGAGAAACTTTGCTGTGACAGTTCCTTTGTGTGATGTCATTTGGCTTTTGTTAGTAAAAATCTATAAATGACATCTGTTTATTCATTTGTGAACAAGACATAGCTGTATTTTCTATGGGGTCTCTCTACACAGTCCCCTAAAGGAAGGCCTCTTGTAAGTGATGATGTGTCAAAAGTCACAAAAAACCGCTAAAATTCTACTTCTGTTGAGAAAATAGTTCACTTGATGGATATGTGTGTGAAATGTATTAAATCCAGATGAGAGTGGTATTTCTGTCTCCATTAGCAACAAACACCCAGGAGAACGAAATGTTTAACTTAAAGAAAAGATTGTTTGTGATCAGAATGGCAATTTCCTTGAGAGAGACCAAAATGCAGACAACTATACCACCTGGATATGCTTCAAAATTTCAGTTCCCACTGTCCTCCTGAATCATTGCGTGTGCTCAAGGAGATGACTTCAGAAAAAGTTTTACTGGTATGTCTGGAAAGAATTTCTTCATTTTTAAACAATGTTCTTCCAAGAATCGTTGTTCATAAAACTTGGAAGAATTGTCATGGACTCTACAAATTAACCTTCCTTTTTTTTTGATCATTGGTAATTCTTGAAATACTCTCGTACCTCTGGCTCACCTCAGCAGACATCCTATACATGCACTATCTGCGTACCAGTGACTCCCTCCTTAAATCAGGCGAAGTCCCTGCGTGCTTAACCATTGCATGCCTCTACTGGGAGACTCCATGGAGGGACCCAACCAGGTACAATTCATGGGTAGGCATCATGATCAAAATGGGTGGGTGCATGTACTTGATACCAAATCATGGTGGTTTTTTGACTTCTAATCTGCCGAAAGAGAGAAATAAACAGAACAGTAACAGTACTATGAGACAGGTATGTACTAGTTCTTTGCTGCGACAACAATTAAAATGAAAATAAAACCTAATGGCTTAATGCAACCATTATATTTGCTCACCGTTCTACAAGTCAGGGATTTGGGCTGGGCTCAGCTGAAAAATGCCTCTGTTGGCCTCAACTGAGATCACTCATGTGGCTGCCATCGTCTGGCAGTTCAATTAGAATGGAATGATCTAAGATCATGTCACTCACATGTCTAGTGGCTGGTGCTATGCGGGCGATAGAGCCATTTTCTTTCTCATATTCCAATAAACTTGTCCAGATATCTTTATGTGGTACTCTCAGAGGACTGAAAACAGGACAAACCCTAAAGTATCAGTGTATTCTAAACCTTGTGCTCTTTATGTCTGAATGTTCCATTGGTCAAAGTTTGTCTAGTGGCTAAATGCTCATTCTTAATGGAGAGTCAGAGATGTCGCATCACAAAGGGTCACTCATATAGTGACAGTGGGTCTCCTCCTCAAAAACTATTCACATTCTCCCTGCATACAAAACATTCTTAGCCCAACCCAAAGAATGACACAGGGGGGGTCTGGGTGGCTCAGTCTGTTGGACATCTGCCTTTGGCTCAGGTCGTCTGTGGTCCCAGGGTCCTGGGATTGAGTCCTGTATCAGGCTCCCTGCTTAGAGAAGTGGGGGAACCTGTTTCTCCCTCTCCCTCTGCCTACTCCTCCCCCTGTTTATGCTTATTCTCTTTGTCAAATAAATAAATAAGTAATCTTAAAAAAAAATTCAAAGAATAACACCAAAGTGTTTGCTTTGAAGAAATATTAATTTCTTCTCATCCTTTCATTCCTTTGGATTATTTCCTTCTACTCCACCGATTTTTTTTTTTTTTAATTTCTTAGGGTGCTTTTGTGTTCTTGTCTATTGCATGTGGTCTCACCTTCCAACAGAGAAGGTTGTAGAGATTTGTGGGCAGTGATTCAAGAAATGAATTTGGGTATCATTTGAATTATTTATGTATCTGCATTATTGGGAGATGAGAAAATAGACTCCCTCTGCTTTATTTTTCTCCTATAACTGATTTTCTACTGTATCTTCTTTCCTACCCACTGGGTGATATTTCGGGTAGATCTAGCTTTCGAGTAACAGAAGGGCAGCATTTTCAGATATTAAGAAATCCAATTAGAATCCAATTAAAGTTTTTACTTCACATCCAGTTTAAAGCTTCTCTTCTCCCTTGAGTTTAGGCCTGAATTTGAAATTCCATGTATCAGCTTTGGATAAGAGGGAAGTGGTCAATTCATTCATTCTCCAAGAAGGAGCAGAAAGATACAAAGATCAAAAGTGAGGAAAACAGCAAGATTTTTTTTTTTTTTTTTTTTTTAATTGGTGCTGCTGTGATTCGGCTTTGCTGTCAACTCAAGTATCAGCTACTCCCCCGGCAAGGCACCATTGTGTATTACTCTTCCTGCTAGAAAACTTTCCCCAGAAATCTCCAATAGGGGCAATTCATCTTCAGCTGACTCCTTTCTGCATACCTAGCACCTTAATTCTTGCTTCTGTAATAACCCCTTTCTGCTCGGATGAGTCACCATCACATCTCTCCTCTTGAATATGTTTCACTCAAGAAGGCTAGGCTTGGCTGCTTTCTGTCCTGACCACTATGACCAAGAGGACACTTACTCACCAAATCTTAGGAATTTGGGCCATATCCATTGTCTTAGGAGGCATTGTCAGCCAAGTCTTCTTCTTTTAGTTTTTTAAAGTAAGAGTCAAGGACACTTCATTTTTTTTTTTAAAGATTTTATTTATTTATTTGACAGACAGAGATCACAAGTAGGCAGAGAGGCAGGCAGAGAGAGAGGCGGAAGCAGGCTTCCTGCTGAGCGGAGAGCCCGATGCGGGGGTGGATCCCAGGACCCTGGGATCATGACCCAAGCCGAAGGCAGAGGCTTTAACCCACTGGGCCACCCAGGCATCCCAAGGACACTTCTTATAGTCCAAACTTTAGATAAAGATCAACTCTTTTTTTTTTTTCTTTAAGTTTTATTTATTTTAGAAAGAGAGAGCACAAGCGGAGGGAGGAGCAGAGAGAGACAGAGAGGGAAAGAGAATCTCATGCAGACTCCCCACTGAGTGCAGAGCCTGACTCCGGACTCCATCTCACAACTCTGATATCATGACCTGAGCCAAAATCAAGATTCTGATACTTAACTGAGACACTCAGGAGTCCCTAAGGTCAGTTCTTCTAAAATCTCCTTCACTGTGCTTTGTTCTGGTGGCAGCATGAGAGGGGTGTAGAAGCTTCCAAAGCATGAAAAGTATCCCCCTGGAGTAAGATGTCAATCTTCCTTTCTGGTAAGCAGGTCACTGTCTTCCAAGTGGTTTTCTAGCTTCCTCCGCGGTATGATTTGTGTAGTAGCATCTCCCTTTCCTCCTCCAAAGCAGAGGGGAGGGGAAATGCCTCGGTGCTTTAAATGGGAAGAACCTATTGAACAGCCTATTACTTAAATATTTATTTATTTAGCGTTTTCCCCTTCTACACACTTAAGTTTGATTTCTAATGCAGCAGGCTTTCTGAAGTAACTATTGCTACTGTTCCTTGTTTACCATTTGTCTCTTCGATGCAGATTTACATATTTGTTTATGCATGATGATGCATTCCAGGAGACTCTCCTCAGCCTAATCAGAAAAACAGAAGACTCTCCTTTTTACTCTGGTTGTACTTTATGATTGGTGCTGCCAGCATTAATCTCCGCTAGACTCCCTTTGGCTTTGTTGCATTAACCAAAATTCTATGTTTCCCAAAGCTTTTTTGTTATAATTCTCTTAGCGTCTCTCCCTCAAGAATGTTTCTTTTCTACGACCACTAAGTCGGTAAGACCAGGCTTCAGTGAGCCCCTTGTTGAGTCACAAAGGGTTGGTGATGTAGTTTTCACAAAATCTCTCTGGCTTGGCTTGGCACCGTGGCTACCGGAATCTCTAGCCACCCAGCACAGTCTGGTGGCCCGGTGCTGTCACATCTCAGCACTGCTTTAAACCTTAGGCCATGATTTTTCACATTTCTCCTGACTCTTTGCAACGGTCATCTGAAATACTCTAAGAACTCAGTTATCTTGGGGCTCATGGGTGGCTCAGTTGGTTTAGCTTCTGCCTTAGGCTCCGGTTATGATCTCAGGGTCTGGGATCAGGTCCTGCATTGGGCTCCTTGCTCAGTAGGGAATCTGCTTCTCCCTCTGCCTCTGCCCCTCCTCCCCACTTGTGCTCTTTCTCTTCCTCTCTCTCAAATCAGTAAATAAAATGTTTAAAACAAAGAACTCCTTTATCCTGCTCTCAAGAATTCTAATTTTAGGCAGAGATTGATAAGATTTAGGCTGCAATTGTCATTTTAGGAAAAGCAGATTGATGTATCTATTTTCTTTGTTCTGTTTTTTTCCTTTCAAATTCTTCTTTTCCAAAGAATGAAGGTAAGCAATGGGAAATTCATATTGCATATGCAGTATGTCTAGCTCTCATTCAAACAGTCATTAAAAACAAACACATAAGAGCTTTTCACATTTTTAACATACCACCAAACACGTCTAGACTACACTAGTATTCAGGACCATACTCATAGATGCGAAGAAGGCCTTGCTTTTCTATTTTTAGATGTCTAGTAGCGGAAGAGTATTGGTTGATCTGGTATAAACGCTATCACTTAATTTTTCTGGTCTGGACTCTACTGAAATTATTCAAAGGAGTTCATGCAAGTGCTCAAGCAAGACCAAAGGTATGGAAAATATCCTCCCAAAGGAGACCCAATTGAAATCGCCACAGCCCCAGCTGTTTCAAGATGCTTCTTTTCTCTTAGAATATATTGTAAAAAATTTTAAATGGAAACAGAGCTGTTTCACTCAAAATTCAAGTAGAAACTCGAGATCGAAATCTAAAATAGGCTGAATATATGTTTGAATGTAAGATCAATTACGTTAGTAAGGGGAGTAATATTTTTAAAGAGCTTTCTTGTCCCGGCATCCCTAGGCCGAGGTGGACCCTCATCTGGGTCAGGTACTTCCAAGGCCATGGCATGGGCTCTAACAATGTGTTCACATGGGGTTAGGCATTTTTGTAAAATCTGAAAAAGTGCTATTTTACCACAATTTTATCTATTCACTATCATCTTATACAACAGTATTTCCAGGATTAGTTGCACATCCCCTCTTGTCTTATGGCTTTGTTGTGGCACAGGCACAGGAATGATGTAGAGAAGGTATGAATTTATTTAGTTTGGGTTTGGTAGTTCGCGGTCACTTATGTAGATAGTTCAAGGGTGGCTTGGTACCAACCCAGATTCAGGAATGGTTTCAGAGCAACCACTGCTGACCCACTGGGATTGCGACTGACACTGCAAGGTCAGAGGTCAGAGAGTTGCCTGAAAATATCCTATGACATTCGATATCAGCAATAGGTGACTAACAGTTCATGAGTTTCCATCAAAGAATATTTAACATTAGTGAATAAGAACCTTTGAAATACTTAGATACCTTACAGCTCACATATGAAAGAATCTTGAGAGATGGTTTTCCAACATTGACAATAATCCTAAAAATGCATTTGATATTACCAGTAATAAGGTGTGAAGTTGAGAGAAATTTTTCTAAAGCTAACAATGAAATATTTCAATCAACAGAGGATTGAATTATCTGAGATAAGATTGAATTAAATTAAAATGTTGTCATGTGAAGTCATAACCAGAAGACATGCAGCAAAATTTCAAGAAAAAAAGTGGAGGGAAAATATAGAATAAAAATGTCTTAGGCAACTTATAAATCTAAAATATTGCTATTTTTTTTCCATGATATTTGTGATTAGCTTTTAAAATTCTATATTTTCAGGGGCACCTGGGTGGCTCAGTGGGTTAAAGCCTCTGCCTTCAGCTCAAGTCATGATCCCAGGATCCTGGGATTGAGCCCCACATCGGGCTTTCTGCTCAGCAGGGAGCCTGCTTCCCCTCCTCTCTCTGCCTGCGTCTCTGCCTACTTGTGATCTCTGTCTGTCAAATAAATAAATAAAAATCTTTTTTAAAAATTCTGTATTTTCATATTTTTTTTCTTTTCCTATTTCATGTATAATTATAACAGTATTTTCTTTTAGATGGCTCCACACACTGTGTAAAATTCAGGCCCCATAAATCCTGGATCTGTTCCTGCCCCTAGGGTACATAGATTAGGTTAGATAGATGATGAAGGAAAGAAAGAAAGAGAAAAAGAGGGAGGGTGGAAGGGAGGAAGAAAAGAAAAAAGGGAGAAGGAAAAGTGGAGAACACCTTCTAGTTCACTTCAGCTTCTAGGAAGGAAAATTAGTGAAGCCAGACAATACCCAAACCATACAGCACTTTAAATCAATATTTCAATGCAACCAGCTTGCACTTAGGAGCTAACTAGGAGCCAGTACAAAACACATAGATGACTCACATAAATAAAGCAAACCTTCTAATGGAGTATATGTGAAAATTAAGACAACAACAACAACAACAACATCCCATTTAAGAAAATTATCTGAAGAAGCCAATCCCCTTCCTAGAGATGGTATATCCTCAGTAAAACCCTGGGACACATTAACAGGATAGCCTATCTATCCTTTCCCGTAATTGGCTCTTAGTGAAGGGGTGATGGATTTAAGAGCCATTTAGATTTGGAGAGGATTTTGTCTGAAGATAGATTTATGGTTATAAAGGTTTTTCAATCAGAATATTAAACATTTTGACATTCAGTAAAAAAATCTCATTGGTTAAAAGAGGAATTTAAGTTCTATTGTGATTTTTTGTTTTGTTTGTTTGTTTTGTTTTGTTTTAAAATCCTTTGCTGATTTCCAGATTACCATCAGTATGGTATTTGAATGAGGTGTTCATTGTTTCCCAAGTTTTTAGAAGTTTACAGCCTCTTCCAGGATAACATTTTTTGGGGGGAAAACTAATTTACAAAGTTATAACTGAGCAATTTTCCCTAAGTATTCTTCAACAGTGGAATTTTGGTTGCTAATAAGTTCTGGGCAGAGTTTATATTTTTTAATAAAAAGTGAATTTTCTTCTTTCTAAATAAATCTCTGAAACAGAATTCCCTAAAATCATAACCACACAGTATAAGAAGCAAAAAGTACTGATGATAACCTGTATTTAAATGCAGCATTACCCCTGCTCAGATGAGAGACTCCTGGCATAGGGCTTCAACTCTCTGAGCCTTATTGTATTCATACCTAAAATGAATCTCATAATGGATCCTACATCCTAGCCCTTTGGTGAGGGTTACATGTGAACCCAGGTGAAAATGTTGTAACACAAGGCCTTTATACAATAATTAAAGGGATTGTAAAACTCCTTTCAACTTGTTATTTCCAAAGCTAATTAAAGGAAGCTCACTGCTGAAGTGCTGGTCTCAAAACTGTGGAAAAATTTTCTTTAAGGAACTAGAATGAGTGACTAACACAATATTGAAGACCCAACGAATGGAAATAACGCGCAATACCTGCTGACTCAGATGAGTTAGTGACACTTGTTGAAGAAATAAATAAATAAAAGGAAGAGGATGGAGAGTAGAGCCAGAGTATTTTCCCATGGTAGAATTGACTTTTCCAGGCCAAGTTACTGCTTCTGTGAGTTAGTGATGCTTAGCATAATTCGGAGTAATGGGTGTCTCTTTTGTTTTCTAAATGCCTTTTAGTGCACTGAGCAAGAAAATGAACAATTCATTTCATTACCACTGTTTTGTTTGTTTTTGTATTGTTCTGTTTTGTTTTGTTTTGTTTGGGGGGGGGGATTTGCAGTTTAGATATTCCAATAAGGAAAAGAAACATACTCTCAAGGACTTGAGAACCAATTTTTTGACTTAAAATTTCTTTCTCTATCACACACACACACTATTTCTATCCTTTCTTTTTTCTCATAGGGACAAAAGTCACCTAAGGTTTAAAACCTTGTACGCGGTGGAGAAAATAGCAATTACTGGACCCCGTATTACTTAACTAGTTCTTTTCCATTATTATTAAGAATTGTGAGTTTATCTTTCTTTTCATTAAGGAAACAACATTAAGTGTGTTATTATTATCCAAACTCTAATTTATCTTTTTAAATTTAATTTAGTGACATTATGCATTGAAGCCTTTTAAGAAAATACTAGAATTTTTTAAAATATGTTCAGTTAGCCAGCATATAGTACATCATTAGTAGTATTCTAAGAGTTCTAAATTTGTCCAAATTCTGTATCACTAAGAGTGGCAACAGCTACATAATGACAATGACTACTTTCATTGTTCATGTGCTCAAGCACTTATTAAATATTTTATTATATTACCTCCTTTACTTCTCTTTATTTCAGACTTACGAGATGTTATTTTTAGCATTATAAAGATGAGGACACTGAAACTAAGAGGTAACAAGTCCCTTGCTGTAGTGAGCTCTCCAGGAATTGATCAAATTAAAATGTACATTGGAAATCAAGAACCTATTCGGTTTCATTTTCTGCAAGATTATGCAGAAAGGGTATGTTCTTTCAAAGACCCATGTTCTGGATCATTGTTTGGCTTAATAACAATGATATTAACAGTTCACATTTAAAAATTTTTACTCTACCTAGAACTGTGTTAAATCTTTTACATACATGATTTGTAAAGTCAGTACAAGACCCTATGATTATCTCCATAGCTCCAAAAAACTGAATCTCAGAGAGGATGAAAACTATACTGCAAAGTCACCGTTTGCCCATCAAAGCCAGTGCCATGTTATTACTCCACAAGATGACTTTCCCGTGCAGATTAGATAGGTATTCATGTAGCATAAATTGGAAAATGCCACAGTTTGCCATGCTACCTGTGGAACCTTTGGACCAAGTTACTATTTAAAGGCAAGTAATAGATGATTTATCCATTAAGTTATTACTACCTCGTCCGGAACGTAGCTAATACTGCCTTAGATCATTCAGAAAAGGGGCTAACAGTGGGCTGTTGACAAGAGAAAATCTTAGCCTAAAAGAACAATTCAACTGGAAAGCAAAACCATGAGCTGTGAAATCAACTTGTGTCAAAATAAAGAGCAAATTTAACGTACTTTAAAAAGAAAAAAAGAAAGAATGAAAATTTGCAAATAAGAAATTGCAAAGAGCAGACTCAGCTTTAGGTGCATTAATAAATACATTCAACTTCTTTGGAAGAGGTCAATAAAGTTTAGAAAGCAAGATTTCTCAAGACTTTCTATTGCTTGCAATTTTTCAACTGATAACATTTCATTATCACTCTGGTACTGTTATTTCTTTCATTATGATTCAAAATTTCATAGGTAAAACAAGTTTTCCAAAAATTGCATAGACTTTGCTTAGAGAAAACCTTTATGCTTGAAGTGAGGTGTGTAAACTGGCAAGAACTGTTAATACTCTCTCTGCTAAATGTAATAGAGATCTTTATATATTCAAAATAGATGAGCTCCAGAAAGGCAGTCTTTAGAGTAATATTCATACATTAAACAAATTTTATAGTAAGGCACGAGATATCTTTGTCCTACAGAAATGTTTAATGAAAGAAAAGGAAAGAAAGGAGTGGGAAGTTAGGCACCACATTACTAGTATGACAGCGGTCCATCTGGGCTATATTTTGTTGACACAGCTGAAGAGTCATAGCACTTGTTTTTTTTTTTCATGAGAATGCAAAATACTGTCTTGCATCAATGAGTGAACAGGCTCCTCTGTGGAGCTTTTGTTCATCTTTCTGGCTCTGAATCTCCAACAGAGTGCCCTTCTCTGGCTCCAGCTTTGCCATTTTTCAGCATTCCCATGTGGGACCCTGATGAAGCCCTTTGGAATCCCCATGTTCTAGGAGAACACTAAAAAAAAAAAAAAAAAAAAAAAGTAGAGTCATTGCCAAACTACAAACATCAGTCTTTATTTCTTTTTTTAAAGATTTTATTTATTTATTTGACAAAAATCACAAGTAGGCAGAGAGGCAGGCAGAGAGAGAGAGGGGAGGAAGCAGGCTCCCTCCTGAGCAGAGAGCCCGATGTGGGGCTCGATCCCAGGACTCTGAGATCATGACCTGAGCTGAAGGCAGAGGCTTTAACCCACTGAGCCACCCAGGCGCCCCCAGTCTTTATTTCTTGTTTCCTGCCTTCTACACTTTCTTCCTGACTCCCATCCCTGTTCCACTCTCCTCTCCAAATGAACCAAAGGAGAAAGATTCAAGGCAAAAAAAAAAAAATTTTAAGATTTTATGTATTTTTGTGAGAGTGAGAGAGAGAAAATGAGTGGAGAGGAGGGGCAGAGAAAGAAGCAGACTCCCTACGGAGCAGTGAGCCTGATGCAGGACTTGAACCCAAGACCCCGTAATCATGACCAGAACGGAAGGCAGATGCTTAACCAACTGAGCCACCCAGGTGCCCAAGGCAAAAATTTTGAATAGGCCTCTCTTCTCATCCCCAACCTACATTCCTGGTTCAAGTTTTTCCTTTTAAACTGTTCCCTGAAAAGGAGGCCTTCTTTCTACTCTAAAGTATTGTCTGAGAAGATAAGACATTGTTCTTATACACTGATTGGTACCAGAGGATCATGGAAAATTGGTATCTAAGGGAGAAATCTTGTCAATGTATTCACAGCCAAAGAATTGTTTTTTGGAATGCTTACATTTTTTAACTTCCAAATTTCTTTTTTTTTAATTAATTATTTTTATTAACATATAATGTATTATTGGCCCCAGGGGTACAGGTCTGTGAGTCGTCAGGCTAACACACTTCACAGCACTCACCATATCACTTACCTCCCCAATGTCCATAACCCAACCACCCTCTCCATAGCCCCCCTCCTCCCAGCAACCCTCAGTTTGTTTTGTGAGATTAAGGTCTCTTATGGTTTGTCTCACTTCTAAATTTCTATCCAACAAACATTTATTATGTACAGGTACCTGTCAGATCCTGGGTTAGTTTTTAGGAATACAAAATAAATTGTATATGGGCTCTGCTCTCAAGTGTCTTACCATTTAGTATAATGTGCTTGAATAGATCTAGGCATAATTGGCTGTGGTAGATTATGTTCCTGAAGATGATCACAATCTCTCATCTTACATATTCTTTTGCAATGAGGTTTTGCCACTTTCTTACAAAGATACACCGCTGATGTTCTTTCTCTTTGAATCCATGCTTTCCCTGTGAGGTATTTTGACCAAAAATATGTGAAGAAAGTGATGCCGCATGTTCCTCAAGGCCAGGCCTCACATGTCTGTTTGCAACACTCTTTTGTGGAAGCCAGTTACCATTCTGTAAGAAAGCCCAAATAGCTAAGTGCAGAGGCCCCAGTGGAGAAAACTGAGGCTTCCAACTGATAGTTAGAAATTTGCCCCAACTCTTGTCTGTGTGGATGAGGCCATTTTGGATCTTTCACTCAGCCCAACATCCCAGAAAACAGCACATGAATCAGAATAACTGAATAGGCAACCCATAGAAATAAGAAAATATTACATTACTAAGCCCACAGAAATACTACATTACAAGCCACTACGTTTGGGGGTGCTTGATCATGCAGCAATGCATGATTAAGAATAAGGGGTGTGGGGTACCTGAGTGGCTCAGTCATTAAGCATCTGCCTTAGGCTCAGGTCATGATCCCAGGGTCCTGGGATTGAGCCCCACCTCGGGCTCCCTGCTCAGCAGAAAGCCTACTTTTCCCTCTCCCACTTCCTCTTCTTGTCTCTCTCTGTCAAATAAATAAATAAGTAAGTAAATAATAAATGAGTAAGTGGCATGTAGTTTTGATTTTTTTCTGGATCTGGACTTCCATACTTCAATACGTAAGCAAATGAATGCATGTATATGAATATGCTATATTTAAGTTAGTAAAAATGAATATGTTAGTTCTCAAAAACGTGGCACTATGCAAACAATCAATTCCATTGTACAGTGGAATGGGAAAGTATTATTTCATTCTTTATTCAACAAGAATTTGAGGGACATTGCTATAAACCTTGCACAGTTCTTGGCAACAGAATAGAAAATACAGCCTCTACCTTGAATAATTCTCAGTCTGGTAAAGAGATGGAAAAATGCACCTCAAGAAATAAATGATGTGATCCATGGTAGAATGTTACCAACTCCCTTGATACCCAGCCTTCACATCTCTTGGGCCCCCTTCAGATTTCAGCTGCAGAAGTTTCCGTGTTACCTCAGACTCCCATTGCCGTGACAGGGATACACCTCGAACTCCGGTGACCAGTCTTCCTGCTTCTTACTCTCAGGACTTCTCCAACACAATGGAAGCCTCTGCTTGAACATTTAGGGTATTAATGCCACAAAGGCAACTCCCAACTAATGAGGGAGAGCAGGCGGTGAATAATTGCTCCAGACTTCATCGTTCAGAAGGAAGCATTCTGCACGCTTCTCAGAGGTTCTAAGGTAACTGAGCTCCTGTTGCCTTCTGTGGCAACCTCAAGTATGCACGCTTACGTAGACTTTTCTTCCTTCTGTGTCTCACTCTTTTTTTTTTTTCTTTTCCTTCTCTCTTTGCAAAGAAACAACCTGCATCAAGTCTTGTCTCAGCCTGTTTTTGGGTGAACTCAAAACAAAACAATGGAGAGTGCTCTGGGAATAGAGGAGAGCCACTTGCAATTGGAATAAGATAAGCAAACGGTCTTCGAACTGAATGTATGGTCAGTAGAACACACGCTGATTGAACAACTGATTGAGTGATTAAAGGAGGGAGCTATCATCCTTCTCATCTGAACATTAGGCATTTGATAACTTTAAGTCTACAGTACCCAAATTCAGGTTTTCTTCAGCTATTTAGAACATCAGGAGAAGAAAATCAGAGAGAGCAAGATGGTTGAGAATCAGATGAATAAATGCAGTTACCAGATGTTCATTTTAAATGTAAAATTAATGTGGTGAAAAAGTATATAGTTTGTCAAGAGTGTCTATGGAATGGAAAATATTAATAACAAGAATGTCTTATAAATGATGTACTCCCCAAACAGCTGAGTATACAAGATAAATTCAATTTCAAAGCCCTTGTGTCATTAACAAACTACTCATGCTTCTCTTGCTAGACTTATGGATTCTCTAGGACCTTCTGTGCATTGCCTCACACGGTAAAGATTCATTAACTTCTCTTCCCCATTTTGTTATTGTTTGACCTCTGAATTAATCTGTCTCTGTAGAATTTCCATCACTATTGTTTTTTTCCAGACCAAATTAAAGAAGAGTAAATTCAACTTGAGTGAAAAATACTGCACAACTGCTCCCTGCCTCAAGTCTTATTGGGAGTTGCCTGTGGGCCAGCAAAAGTAGCAGGGGGACAAGGTGCTGCTTTGGATCAGATGTCTCCAAGTTTGAACACGATGTTTCATGGACAGTTTGGGGGGTTTTTTGTTTGTTTGTTTGGTTGGTTGGTTGGTTTGGGTTTTTTTTTTTAATTGGTGCAGAAAGAATGATCCAAGTGCTAATTATTAATTTCAACTTTAGGTAAAACTAAATTAAATAAGTGTGATCAGATTGGCATACAAGAGTTCTGCCTGGAAACGAGCCTTTTTTGAAAAAAAAGCCACTTGCTTCCCCTTGTGTCACTTACAGATGTGTAAGGAGAAGGCATAAAAGTTCATCTTCTCAATTCTGTTTGAATTAGATTTATTCATACAGCGAAGTGTGAAGAATCAGGTTTGTGAATGTGTGAAGTGAATCCGAAACATACATGGGCCATGTGTATCTTTAAATACTCATTTAGGTTGGCAGGATTTTCATTTGTGACGAGTTTGATCATACCAGGGATGCTCAACACAAGTAATATTTACAGATACATTTTCAAGAGTCATGCTAATTGTTACATTACTTAAAAACCAAATTTGTGAATTGGGCCACATATTTGAAGTGTAGTCTGTGCATATGTGTATATTTGAAAATAGGCTTCTATTACAAATTATGTAATCTGTTTTATGATGTTTTCATTAGAATTTCTACATGCCATTTACAACATATTAACAGTCTGTTTTTCTAAGTGTTCTTTTTTTTTCCTTAACATGTTTTGCCTGTTTTCTATTTCAAGCCAGATACTCGAGGCATTATCTTTTAAATACCTGTGTGTATGTATTTTTTGTATATCTCTGCTCTTTCTTAAATTGTATTTATCATATTTTTGAAAAATCTGCCTTATGAGGCATAATAAAGCCTTGAATCTGTGACTACCCTGCTCATTACTTCCAGATTGCCTCTCAGCTCCAGGCTGACAAATGAAACGACTCTAATGTGGAGTGTTCCCAGAAAGATGCTTTTCATGTTGCTTCATACCTGTTTTCACCTATGCTGAACTTCTAAATCTTAGATAGGGAGAGTCCAACCTGTTTAGTAATCTGAGAAGCACAATCATCACTATCATTATGACCCACTCAGATTTCACTTCTGAATAGAACTAAACACTCAGAGGCTTTTGTTCTGCTTTGTTCTCTGTCGTATCCCTCGTGCCCAGGACAGTGCCAGGCATGCAGTAGGAACTTGATAAGTATTTTCTGAATCAACCCATCCTCACTAATTATAGCCCCATATTAACAAAAAAAATCATTTTATTGATTTGTAATAAGGGCTCAGTGCAAAGGATTTTGAGTTGTTTAATTGGACCTAGAGCCAACAAAGCAATCCTGTTTTCGTAGGACACTTTCAAAACTTCGCCCACCCTCCGAAGCACAGCTGGCAGCTTGAGCCTGGCAGAGCTCACCAGGGTGACACTTACCCTCACCCTTCTTTTCCTCTCGCTCTCAGAGCTACTAACAGGAAGCTGTCTCGGACATTTCTGAAGCATTGTCAACACTGCTGGGCAAATTTTCAACTTACCCCTGTGCACTCCCATCCCGGACATCCCCTCTAACCTGTGCCCCAACGTTCATGCCAGATTTGAGTCTTATCCTTCTCACAGAGCCTCAGGTGCTCTCTTCCAAATACATTCTTAGCCACAGGGACTATAATACTGTGTACACACACCGATGCTCATTTGAAGTCAATCTTTGTCAAAGAAGAAGTGTTAATAATAAGCCAGCATGGCAAACGGAGAGCCTCTGTCTTGGCTTGTATGTGAGCAGCGTCCTCTGCGTGTAATGATGATATTAGAGACGCCCTAAAATCTCTCTGAGTGGGAAGAATATCTAAATTAAAGCAGGCTACATTACAGTATCAAGTTGACCAAACGTCTAAGGATATAAATATAAAAGAAATGCATTTCTTACTCGGTTTTGTTGGTCAGACTGCTTTGCTTCATGCAGTCACTCTGATATCTATGACAACAGAGATGGCATTATCTCTGGGACATGGTTCTCAAGGTTGTCCCAGGGGAAGTCGTTATGCCAATCACATCGCAAAAGAGAGGAAGAACTTCCAGGAGCAAATTCTTATTGGTCACATCTCAATTACGCTCCCATCCAACTGATTGAAAAGTCAGTCGCCATTCCTAACAAAGAAGGCAGAGGAATTTACTCCAGCTGAAGGCATGTTAAGAAGAAACAGCTTGTGGCAGCCACAGACATTTGCTGTTCGGGTCTCCTGCACCAGAGTGCACAACTGACTACTGTCCCCAGCACAACAAAGATCATGCCAGGTCTAACAGTGCAAGACTTCAAGGCACATCCTTTGACATGCCCTCTTCCTTAAACTCTATCTGAAGCCTTTGCATAAAACTTCACATAAAGACTTAGGTGTGCAGAGTAGGATAGCAGTTTAGAATACAGACTTTGGAACCAAAAGGTCTGGGTGACCTTGTGTAGATTACTTAACCTCTCTGAGCCTGTTTCCTTATCTGTAAAATGAAGTGAGTGGTATGCATGTTACACAGTTAGTGAGAGGATCAAAAGACTCATGCATACCAAACACTTAGAAGAGCATGTGGCCCTTATCAACCACTCTATAACTATAAGCTATTATTATTATGCCGCTACACTCTCCAGGAGTCTAGAGGTGTTTTGAATATTCTTCATAGCTGACAATTAGAGACCTCTTACCGCAGCTTTACCCAAAGAAGCTCTAGTCTTATCAGTTTATGTATTGACTTCTTTGGTGGACACAAATCTAGATCAAAGTTTCAAGGTTTGCCTCAGTTGCAAAAGCTGAGGATATACCAAAGGTATATCCTTCCCAGGAGTATATCCCATGGCTATTCAGAACAGAGCCTCGCCATGTCACCTACTCACCGCCGGACAATTAGGCCACACGTGCTGCAGAGCTCCTTGTGGGTTTGGGCAAGGCTTTGTCTGTCTTATGTTGCAATTGAGCCTCTTCTGTTGACAAGCCTTGCTTCTTCTTTTTGCCTTCCACAAATATCAACCCGTCATAAGTACATGACATGCCAAACTTCCTCTCGGTGTCAGTGTCTGCTTCTGGAAAACCCAAGCTGCAAGAACTTCCACATCAGGTTCTTAAATACAAACAAAGAGACAAACATTCAGAAAACACTAGTCTTGTCTATAAAGTTTACCATTTTACAAAACCCTCTTTTGCTTTATGAGTTTTCCGCAGTAAGATTCCCAAAGGCGAGAACTTGATTATATAGATGGAGAGTTTAAGGCTTACTAGCTTGACTCACTGGTTCTTTCATTGCTTGATTGATGAATCGCTAGCCTCCTGGAAGGTTTTGTTTTTTTTTATGTTAAATACATTAGTGATATACAATAAAATGAGGGTATGAGTTTAATTTAGACTGCTTAATTTAGGTCCCTAAAATATTCTTCCTAATTGCAAGAGGGAAATAAAGAGAAGAGTTTCTAAGTTTAAAAACCGAACTGTCACATGTCTGTTAATCAAAGTTTTTAGTAGTTATTTACTGCTTTGCCCCCAAATCTTTAGCTTTTTCCATTTTAGCCAGAGATAATAATCTACTTAACACAGCCTCATATGTCAATGCTCATCTTGGCCTTTGAGCATTTAGGTCCAAACTGGCAATGCCCCAGGAGCCGATGGAGCCTACTACAACAGGATCTGCCTTCCAGACACTCTTGTTGATTACTCTAACAGTTGAAATCTTAACAGTGAACTAAAATCGGCTTCAGTAAATCTTTCAACTGATTTTATTCTTCTTTACCATTTGGGGGAAAAAAGAAGAAGAAGAAAAAGAAGAAGAAGTCTACACTCTTAAAGATTACCATCCTTCAAATATTTTAAGACAGCTCTTGAAATTCCCTTATTATGTTTTCTTTTCCAAACTAACAATTCTTTGCTCCTTTAAGAAATGAGATTTTCAGACTATTTGCCATTCTGGCTCTCTTCCCCTGGATGTATTCTAGTTACTCCAAGTCTATCAGAAATTGTGGCAGCCAAAACTTAAAAATCATATAGCACTCTTCATTGGGACTATTAGTTTCCTTGTTTTGAACATCGTGTTTCTGTTCCTGCTGTCTACATTTGCAATGATTTGTTAACTCCCTGTTATAGTCTGAGGTCCACCGTAGTGGCATTTCTGTCAGATTCTTACAATTTGACTTCTCTCCAGCTTAATTAGACATTTACAATCTAAAGAACTCCTCCCCACTTCCACCCTCCCACCCCCCACCCCCCCCCACCCCAACAAGGATAGAATTTCCTCATTAATATCATGGAAAATGTTTCCCATCTGGCCTTTTTAAAAAACCATTATAAGTAAGAATCTTACTCAGATGTTGAGTGACATTGTTCCACTTACTGAATACTGGCTCTATGTGTATACTTTATAGGAACTCTGGGATCACTACATATAAAATACAATCTATGAAATAGAATTTTATTTTTGTAAAGGTAAATTGATTCGGAAGAAGAGAAAACTCCCCCCAAACCTTCTGGAAATTCAGAGCAAGCTTGCTGTTGTTATTGTTTGTGGACTTTGTTGTTTAGTCTACATTTTATATTTTGTTTATATTGGGCTGAGTCTACATACCTTTATGGTTCCTGGGGTCTAGCTTCTTTTGCAATTGCCTCAGAAATGCTGTCCTGTGGGACACCAAGCGCAAGAAATTGTGCAAGCAGGTTTTTAAGCAATCTGAATTTTATACGGCTTCACAGTCTGGCGTCAGGTAAAGCCGAGAACTAATTTTGCAAATTACTGACGCAACTATAACACAAACTGTGGTGGTTTATTTACTGCAAAAATTTGATCACCGTTTTCATTATTTATGAAGAATTGATTTTTCCAGGGGTTCACGTACAATGTAAAAGTAATAGCTAATATTTACTCACAGGTTGTTACGTATCAGTAATAAAGCCCTTGAACTGAGATTTTGTGAAGTTTGTCTCTCACCCACAGCAAGCTTTATGTAACTTAGGAATTCACGGAGGGAAAATGAATCCCATAATGGGCATTTTTCAGAGCAAATTTTGCTTGGAGACCAGTTTTGAAAATGGAGAACATCGCTTATGGCCTTCAGATTCTGGCTCTCCTATAGAACACTGAACTCTACATTGCTTGCAGGAAGTGACTGTGTCGTGCTCCTCTCTGTCACCTGGTCCCTAGCATCATGTTGATAAGGAGTTGGCCCTAAAGAGATTCTTGAGGATTGAGTGAATAATGAATGAATGACTCATAGCCAGTGCCAAGTGTGAAAGTGAGCATCTTGTGACCATCTTAGGCAACACATCAAAAAGACAGCAGGAGCAAGACGAAGAGATTATCAGGGGAGCTACAGAGGAGAGGCGTAATTGGATCATTGTTTGGGAGACCAGAAGAGGAGAAGATGTAGCAGGAGGATGGGAAATCACCGAGGACCACAGAATACGGCAGGAATGGGAGGCAATCAACAACATGAGCAGGAAGAGAGCCAATGTGCTGCTGGGAATTCTGTACCAGGGAGGAGATAGACACGCACTGTGTGTGGAAACGATGGAGGGAGGCAGCTCTCGGCACACAGACAGAACATATGTAGCTTGTTAATTGGGGGATTTAAAAATTATATTTGATGTATAAAATTAATAAAGATGATGAAAAATTAAAACTAAGGACAAGAAAATGGATGCAAAGAAGTCCTTAACTACATGTGTTTAATGATCATAACAATTTATTATAAAATGCTTAGAGCTATAGTCATGCTCATGGGATGAATGATTTTCCCGAAATAAAAACAGCTGTGGGGAAATCGCAAACTGGAACAGTATCAATAAAAGCAGTAAAATTAAAAGATGTACCTTGAAATATTATTCAAGTAGACAATGCATACGCAGTTATCGTTTTATG
Source organism: Meles meles (assembly GCF_922984935.1). NCBI lineage: Eukaryota > Metazoa > Chordata > Mammalia > Carnivora > Mustelidae > Meles > Meles meles. The sequence continues at coordinate 148,712,344 of NC_060066.1, read as the reverse complement.
CTATATATGGCTTAATTAAAATGTAATTATAAAAAATAGGCCATATTGTGTAAACATTCGATATCAGCCAACAGAACCTACCACAGGAAGTTTTTTAATGGATTGCATGTCTTAGAAGTATACACTTACAAAAAGATAGCATTGCACCTTCTGCATTAAAACTGGTTATAAAATAAGAATAGAAAATGTCACGTAGAGGGGGTGGGGTACTCCAGGTTTGACATGAGAGCATTTGCAAGGTGACTAATAGAAATGGCTCAGTGTTTTTAGGAGTAAAAGCCAGTGATGACATAGGACGGAGCCTCCAGGCAAATCTTACATTCAAGCTTGGGAAGGATAAGCATCTTATTACATATTGTTACTGATATTGTTAGAAATACTTTCTTTTCTTTAAGTTTTTTAAAAATAGTTATTTAGTGGGAGGGAACACAAGCAGGGAGAGTGGGAGAGGGAGAAGCAGACTCCCCACTAAGCAGGCAGCCCAACTCGGGCTGGATCCCAGGACCCCAGGATCATGAACCGACCCGAAGGCAGATGCTTAACAACTGAGCCACCTAGGTGCTCCAGAAACACTTTCTTTTTAAGAAAGAGCTAGTCAGGATATATCAGTTGGATGCATTTTGCTTTTCTTTCAAAGTATGTGTATATAATAGCTTTTTAAGGTCTATATGTCTTAATGCATTTGAATATATTTTTTTTTAACTTTTTATCTAATTAATGATTTTTAACCAATTCATGTGCTTTGCTGTTTGTGGAGAAGCACACTTCCCTAAGTTGTTTTATCGCATGATATATGTCCCAATTAATGATATATTTTTCATTTCCATAGAAATGTTTTAGTTTAAATTTCCCTCACACATTATTCCTTTCCTTCACAGCCATTCCATGAGATAAATGGATTAGGTACAATAATCTCCATTTCAGAGATTTAAAAAAAAAAACCCTGAGAAATAAGGAAGTTGAGTATTTTGATAAAGGTCATACAATTACTTGATTTCCTAGGGCTCGAAGTCTGTTTCTTTGAATTGTCTTTCTTTGAAACCCCTCTCAGACCTTCCTGCCTTCTGCTCTAGATGTCCCTGTCAGAAAAGGCTAAATAGAGCCACGGGTGAGAATGTTGATGTCCGAGCAAGTGAAGGCAGACAATCAGGGTAACACAAGCAAATAATAACTGTCGCTTGTTAGGGTCACATCTCTAGGACCCAAGCAGAGCACTTTCCTCATTTCCAAAAATGATAAGGTATTAACACTTTTAGCCATAATGAACACATCGACTCTCTCAAAAATAATCACCAGCATCACGGGGAAGAAATCAGCGTTCAATAACGGAATTGTAATGGAAGAAGCTGAGTAAAGCACTGGACTGTAGTCTTCCTTGGGAGAATGTTTTTAATGCATTATATAGATTTTAGGAATATGAGGTGGCATGTCCTTCAGGACAAAAGACCACATACCATTCCAGTAATCCTAATCATCTATCACCATAAACACGCTCCTTTTCTGAAGGTTCCAGCTCATGAATTTTTCAATATCATTCTTTTTCATAACAGTTTGATTTTTTTCTTTGACTCTCCATTATGCCATTAATATCATCCCATAGAGGCCTTTTCAAGCAGAAAGCAAGCCGCACTTGATTACTGAAATTAGAAATGACAAACATCACAGTTTTTATTGAGTACCTCTCCTCTAAGTCATTCCCTGCGTAAATTTAAATAATCTTGAAACTGTGAAGTTTTAACTTTTCACAAAGACTTCTAAAATTCTATTTTTAAACTTACTCTTTCAGTTCCTTCCAGAAGAAGACAACTTTTTTTCCTTCTTATGAGCCACTGACTAGTATGATAAGAATAGCAGCCATCATGCAACATTAGCTTTTGCTTCCACTGAAGAATTTCTTCTCCTTTTTTTTTTTTCCTTTCTCTAAGGCTGTCCTCCATTTATTAATATCAACAAAAATTCCAAGTTTATCAGTTAGGGGAGTTTGGATTTGTTGGTTGTAAGTTAGAGAAATTAGGTTGTGGTTAATGTAAGCAGGAAAACTTGCAAAAATAATAGGTAGTTCCAAGACTCAAAGGAAAAATAAATAGGATTGTGGAAAAAAAAAAAAAAAGGTAGGAACAAGACCAACTATGAAAGCCTCAGTGTCAAGAGCTATTCAGTTATCTTTTCAAGTCTCCCCATTGTAATAAATGAGCTTAGACTAGTTTCTCCATTGATTCTTTCAGGAATCAGAATATCAACAATGGGAAACTATTGGCCATGTCTGGGTCATACAACATACCTCAATTAGTATAAGTCGAGACATCTTGATTTTCAGTCTTATTAAGACTACAAAATGAGGGAGAAGCAATTTTCCTAAATAAAAGGAGGAGACACTTAAAGGCAAGGGTAATAGATATCAGTCCAAAAATAAATAAATAAATAAATAAATAAAAATAGTAGCACTCACAACACATGTCTAGTACTATAAATCATAATTTATACTCTTTTAAGAAAGAATATAATATCAGAAACTAATTAAAATGCTAGACACATATAATTTCCTTTTCTTCTGAGCCAGATTTCTGGAACTCAGAATCTATAGTCACTCTATTTACTTCCTAAACACCTGCTACATTTTAATTCCCAGCAATCAGTCATCAGCATCCAAATTACTATCCCTAAGGAATCTAACCATTTACTTTTAGCCAAAGCCAATGGCCTTTCCTCTCTCTTCAATGGATTCTCACTCACTGCAGCATCCAATTCTAATGGCCACGATATACATCACTTCTTTATTATTTGGCTAGATTTTTGTTAACTGCTTATTATGCAGCTGCTACTCCCTAGACCAGAGAAATACAGAGTGCTAGACCCTTGAGGGGTTCACATTTAAGTCTGACAAACTGGGGTAAAATATTAAGGCATTGTGTACCAGGGGTCATAGAAGCACTTATCTGCACACAAAGAGAAAAAGGTTAACGGATAGAGAAGGAGGGAGAGTGTTCTGGGCAGAGAAAAGAATGTATACAAAGGAATTGAAGCATGATATACCAGGGGAATTCACAGCACTGCAGGGAATCATGTATGATTCAAGTTAAGAGTGTAAGGAGCTAAATTTGTATGGATAGGGGCTTCATTGTAAAGGCATTTGTGTGACCTACAAAGGGATTTAAACATTAGCCTATAGTCAATGGGGAGCCATTGACAAGTTTTAAGACAAAATAGTAATCAGATTTGTGTTAAGAAGAATGTCTGGTGGCTGCATAGATAGGACTAGGGCAAGAAAGAAGGGAGGGAGACAATTTAGCACTGTTGTGACAATCCAAGCCAAAAAAAACAAAAACAAAAACAAAAACAAAAAAAGATGCAAATTAAGGCAGCTTTGTTTCCTGAAGCTGCTGTAATCAGTTACCACGTGCTTATGGCTAAAAACAGCAAAAATATATTGTCACAATTTTGGAGGTCAGAAATTGGAATCAAGGTGTCCACCGGGACACACACCCTCCAGAGACTGCAGGATATCCCATTTCTTGCCTCTTCCAGCTTCTGGTGACTGCTGGCATTCCGTGACCATGGTCTTGTCACTCCAATCTGCCTTCATCTTCACATGGACTTCTCTTCTTTCTGTCGGATTTCCCCTGTCATATTTCTCATGTATGGATACCCAGGTCATTGGATTTAGGGCTCACCTGAATAGTCCAGGATGATCTCTTCATCCCAAGATTGTCAATTACACCTGCAAAGACCCACTTTTCCAAATCAGGTAATCATTCACAGTTTCCAGCAATCAGGGTATGAAAAAAAAAAATGGGGACTACCATTCATCCTACTGGAGCAGTACAATGGAAGGAGAAAGAAGAGAAAGGCAGATTTGACTGGAGATTGATAAAACATGTTGAGTAAACAATGCTCTGAAGAACAGTGTTGAAGAATGATTTCAAGGAGATTGTGAACCCAAGATTGACTTAGATTTCTACCTTGGGGGATAACAGAGAAACTACTCTTAGTCTGTCACTATCATTTTTCATTTTTTAAAAAATCTTCTTCTTAACTTGCAAAATTCTATTTGGAAAGGATGATTTTGGCGGGGGGGGGGGGGGGGGGGTGTGGTCCTAGATATTATTTCCTTCCTGAGACTCTGGTAGCTATGGTTCTCTTTATGGTCAAGTTCTGTATGCAAGTGTGTCCTGGATGGGATTTAAGAATGCTTTTTAAAGAGATTTAACTTAGTAGACAAGTTCTCTTTATCATTGGCCCTTCAAACTTTACCTTCCACCTTCCTCCTAACAGGAACAGTGATACAATCATGTCTCTAAGTGAAGTGCTCTCTTATGACCATGAGACTGAAAGTCAAAAGCTAAGGATGGTTGAGCGGGAAGATGGAAGGACCTGCACCTTTCTGGGGACACTACAGAAATGTTGTTCTAGCCTGATCTTCCAGATGTGTTATTTGAGAGAAAAAGAAATTAAACAAAAACACTTAGGGAGAAGAAAGAGGAAAAAGACAGAAAGGAACAGTTAGAAAGAAAGAAATTCAGAAAAAGTAAAAAGGATGTGCAGTGAGGCATAGGGAAAACAAGAAAAGAGTGATGCTTAGAAGAAGAAAAAAAAATACCCATTTTCCCAAGAGCTCTCTTCAAACTTTGATGCTTTAAATCAATATATATTGAATGTTTACCATGTATATACATATACTGATCATAATCTACTTTTCTCTACATATTTTCATTTACTTCTTTAGAGAATTTTATACTTTTTTTCCTGATAATTTACAAAATAACATCATTACTACTGATCTCTCTTTCCCTTTCTTCCTATGACCAAAGACTAAAACTTTCAGAACCTTCTAGGTTCTGATCACCTCTCATTAATTTTCTAATATTGAAGCTCAGTTTTGTGTTTTGTCTAATGGTATCTGAAGTCAGTCAAATGATAAGGAATTTCAAAGACAAGTTACATAAATTTACTTTAAAATACTAGAATCTCTTTAAATGAGAGTTCATGGTTATGTTTAACTGTCTTATATCACACAGGAAATCCTCAGGAAAGTTCAAAATGTCTTCTTCTAACTATATTGCTACTTGGAAGATTTAACATCCCCCGTCCCCAAATTAAACTGTACAAAGTATATTTTTTAGCTCTTGTATGACAAATGTTAAAAATTTTTCACAACAAATATGTACTAAAGGATATTTACTATCATCTCCTCTTTATGATTTTGCATTTGGGAATGGGATAACTTATTAGTGAGTGCAATATATGTTTATGATGATAAATTTCTTACATGACAAAGAAATAATATAGCCTGTTGAGTTTTGCCTTTCTACCCTTTACCCTTGAACCAAATTTACAAAAAAAAATCATTAGGGTTAAAGTCTCAATTTATTAAAGCAAAAGGCTACCTCTGGGGATGAAAGACTTAAAAAGTAGTGAAGGTCTTGTTCTTTCAAGCTGTGAACAGCAGTTACTTTAAGTCTTGTCTCTGCAGGAAGAAAAAAACAAACATGCCTTCTTAGAGTAAAGGCGAAAGAGAAAAGTGAGGCCTTGTATTTACACTGGGGGAAATTAAAAGAATTTTCTCCAGTCTAGTTAGTCTTCCCAGAAACTGCCCTTAAACATAGGCATAGAAAGTAAGCTTAGGGGCACCTGGGTGGCTCAGTCAGTAACTGTCTGCCTTTGGCTCAGGTCATGATCCCAGGTCCTGGGATCAAACCCCACATGGAGCCCCACATCAGGGTCCCAGCTTAGAGGGGGGCCTGCTTCTTCCTCGGCCCCCTGCTGGTGCATGCTCTCTCTCTCTCTCTCTCTAAAAAAAAAAAAAAAAAAGAAAGTAAGCTTAAAAAATTTAAGAACTAATTTATTGGTTATCTTTTATTGATTTACTTCAATTCATTATAACTAGTGGCTTTAGAGTTTCATCTCAAAAATATTTTGGAAAATCTTAAATCAAAAGAGAGATAAACCAATTTCTAGAAAATGTTATTAAGGCAAAACTTCTACCACTTTTATCAGAACATGAGCAGTTTAGACCTTGAGTTTGTTTTATAAATAAGTCTGTCACGATAATAGTTCTAGCTTGTTAAAAGTTTAAATCACCCCTTGTCCATATAATTATCATTATTTTTCATGTTTGTAAAACTAATGTATATAAAAATAATTATCATAGATTTACTCCCTATAAGGCCCTATGCTAGTTGGTGTATGAAAAGTTCAGATTCCTGTGTCTTGTTTTGTTACAACCACCATAATGGAAACAAATTAAATTTGTAAAAGACTCCGTATGCCCGTCAAGGGTTATGTCTATAATTCTGGAAGCTGCCAGTAAATGATGACACTCTTGTTTGTTAATGTAGCTAAGAACAGTAAGTAGACTTTACTTCTAACATAGACAAATGATGGTTCCAGTTTTCTGCTTTTCAAAGCAGTCATGATACCTGAGTAGTTTTTTGAGACAATGGAACAGCTAGGTCAAGAAGAAAAGCCAACATCCGAAAGATGGTGAAGAGAAAGTAGGGGGAGGCCTTGGTCTTTGATATCTTTGACTAGATAAACCAATGCTTTCCTTTTGAATTCCTTTAATGTATAAAACAAACCTCTACTTATTACAGAGACTTTTAGATGGACCTTCCATTACTTAAAACAAAAAAGCATCCAAATGATAGTATTTAATTTTAGTATTTGGGACACTCATCAGAAGAAAGCAATCTATTTGCTTGTCTGGTAAGAAAGACTTTGAAATATTGTGTCTAATCATCTTGTTATCTTGTCATGATGGATTGGTCTACTAAGGTCAACTACCTTTCCTCCACAGGTGAAGCATATTTAGAAAAGAATAATTGAAACCAACTCATCTAGGGAAGGTCAAAGCCATATTGTCATGAAGGAGATGAAGCATAAGGGCCAAAAGAAGGTATCTATCCCATCTGCCTTTGAAAATTTATTTGAAAAAGGCCTGAGGTTTAAATGCATATAGTCAGCCCATAAGTCCTATACATGGAATAATGCTTAATACAAAGATGTGAAAAAGCTATTTCTACTTCTTTCATATTCCCTTCAGCTGTGACTTCTTTCTGCTTTTAAAGCTGTCTTTGATGTTGCTTTTAGCTTAATAGCACTCATCGATCTCTAAATGTCTGTGGGACAAGTACACAGCATTCTCTTACTCCTGCATATTTTTCTGTGCTTAGATTGGGCTTCAACAAATGTATGCATTCTTTCACCCGTTCATTCTTAAAGCATCCATTGACCACACATTATGTGTCAAACATCGAACTGATGCTGGAGATAGGAAGATGACCAAGACAAAAATTCTATACTCATTCTCACATAACTGAAGTCCTGTGTCATAAGATCTGCACATTGCATCATGTATAAATGCTGCAGATGTACAAAGGAAGAAAAGACTTTTCAGAATGGGCTAAGGAAGATTCCACAGTAGACAATTGAATTGGGTTTCAAAGAAGAGTCCCTAGACAGAAAGACAGCTGGAGATACCTGACTGAGGAAAGTGTCTGAGTCAAGTCACTGAAATATCAGAACACTTTGCAGATAAGGGGGTGACAAGGAGATTAATGTTTATAAAATCTAAATGGTAGACAACCATGGGAGAGAAGGCTTGGATGGTAGAAAGGGTCTTGAATGACACGCTGGCAATTCTAAACTTTCAAATATTTCTATTTTATTTTGAGTTTGAGGGGAGAATCACAGAATTTTATTTTGAATTTCAAACGGTGACATGAGACAATGAGATTTTCAAATTATAAAGAAAATAATGCTGGCAGAAACTTGGAGGATGGCTTCAAAGAAAATGCTCCTACATCTTGTCTAGTCTCCTGACCAAGGTAAATTAACCAAAAAGCAAAACAAAACTAAGCAAAAACCTCTGAAGAACATTTTCTGGAAAGGATTACCCACATAGTCTCTCTTCTTTCACTCCTAGATTTGGCCTTCTGATTAGTAAATGAAAGTCCTTACTAACCCAGGCATTCCACTGAGCAATTTGATAGCTCCTTCTTCCCACAGAATTTCTTTCCCCAGTATCACCTTCACCAAACAAAAACCCAGTTTTCCTAAAGGAGCTGGAAAGTTGTGTCTCCTTTGAAAATTTTTAAGCTTTTTTAACAAATTGAAACTGAAAATAATAGTAATAATAGTTATTGGGTATTCAAAACAGTAGATTTTTTCATAGTTTAAAAGTCTCATTGAGTCCATGATAATCTTGCATTTGCTAAATTATTTTAGACTACTAAAAGCCCTTGTTACCACAATTGTATTACCACATGCAAATTTCCTTTTCCTCTGACCTGTTTAAGCACAGGCCCTTCCTTCAGTTAGCACCTGATATTAACAAAACTTATTGGATACCAGGGCATGCCATCTCATTGCTTCCTCACTCCGTTTGTTACTGGTACTCATCACAGAAAAACCAGCTTAGGTAGAAAAGAGCAACACTTTCATTTCTGTTTCATTTTTCCTCATTTTGTCTTCCTTTAATCCTAGAGATTTCTGGGTTTATGACAATAGAGACAGTATAAAGAGAACAAAAAGATTCCAAAGAGTAGGATGAACTTGCCATAAATGGGCAAATTTATATGAACGAAATCCTAGTGGGGATTCCTTCAGCTGTGTGTCATCTTAGTTTTTATGGGAATTAGCATAACTTAGTGGATTATGTTCAGGTTGACTGACAGTCATTGTGCCTGTGCTTGAATATCTCTGACAGATCATCATAGCAGAGCATGATATAATGGAAGAGCCCGTCACCTGAGAGTCAGAAGGCCTTTGTTCCATCTGGATCTGACACAAACTTTCTAAGGAAAGTTAAGGAGTTACTTTACCTCTCTTTGCCTCCAGTATAACATATATAAATTAGAGTCCACTAGATAATTCAAAGCTCCCATTCTTTCATGCTCTAAAACCCAATTATTCTTTGAGTGCACTTGAAAGTTAACATAGAACTATAATCATTTGAATGCTGGTTTGTTCTTAAAATCATAGTAACTTACTATTTAGCCCCAAATCCATTGCTAAGCCAGCTAGATATAGGGAGGTCTCACCTGAAATTAGCAAAGCCACATCTTACTTTTCTCTGGAATGATCTGATTAATGTCTAGTCTTGTTGTACCTAGAGTGTTACCAAGATTTCAGTATGCCGTTATTCTCAGAATCCTCACTGATAGAGTGAGAAACAACATAGAAAACTAGGAAAAATGACACAGAAAAGCACCACATGTATAGTAAGCAAAATCTTTTTATAATCTCCTCATCATGAGTTGGGTTCTGCTACTAACTCCTTTCTCAAGTTATGTATGAAAGTGGCTAGAGCCTTATGCTTAGGGAGTAAGAGAGCAAATTACTGTCTTCTGGATATCTCAACAGAGCCTGGCTTTCAATCGTACACCGCCCCCCCAATAGTTGGGTGACCCGAACCAAATCTGGGAATAGCAGAACATCTAGGATGCTCTATGCACTTCTGAACTCAGATTGACTTCATAAGAGCAAGTTGTTTTTCTCAGAAGACCAATCCTAATTGAAGTATTACTGAATATAACATACACAGAGCAATGTATACATTCCAGCAGATCATCAATCATGGTAATAGACAAATAGACAAATAAGAGTTAACTTTTTGTCTTTAAACAGATAAAAAGACTTTTTCCCCTCAGAGTGTGGAAATTATTCTTAGACTTATTTTCAAGAATTAAAGATAAATCTAGCCATAGCTACTATAATTATTTTGCTATAGTTTCTTCTAGTTTTCCTTACCTCCCATTCATTCATTTCCATTCTTGTATATACATGTGGAGATGGGCATAGATATTAAACTCAGTTTATGTATACACTTTTATATATAGCTTTATCATTTAATATTACATTGTATTTCCCAATATTTTAAAATATTTACTGTAAACAAAGCTTTAGAAGTCAATCATGATAATTTAAGGATATTGGACTTAAGAATTGAATTTAAGAATAATTTGATTTTTGTTAGTAGGATAAAATGTGATACCATTAACAGCTACATAAAGTGTCTTCCTATTATTCAGATAGATTATATTTTCATATAGATGAAATATAAAATTAAAAGAAGGACAAAATTACCATATTTTAAATACAATTAAGGAAATACCTACATTATAGTTTATATCTTGTATATTAGTTTCCTATGGTTGCTATAACGAAGTATCCAGTAGCTTAGGTAATAAAAATATATTAACTCAGAGTTCTGGAGTCCAAAAGCCTAAAATCAAAATGATAGTGGGGCCAAGCTCTCTGTGAAACCTGTAGATAAGGATCCTTCCTTCCCCTTCCAGCTTCTGATCCTGCCGGCAATCCCTGGCATTCCTTGCCTTGTAGATGCATGACACTAATTTACCTGCTGTCACAGGCAGTCTTCTCCCTGTGTATCTTTCTCTCTTTTTTTTTTAATAAGGATCCCAGTCATAATGGATTAAGGGCCCACCCGAATGTGGTCTCATCGTAACTAATTACATTGGCAGTGACTCTATTTTTAGATCAATCTATTGATCACATTCTGTTGTATAGGGGTTAGGACTTCAACATATCTCTTTGTGGGGATACAATTTAACACACCATATAATACAGAAAATATCATTCTGACTCCTGGAAGTGCTCACGCTCTTCCCCTGTCTCAATAGCCCTTTGTCCTCTCCACACATTTCTGCAACTTCTTCTTCAAGGACTAAGTCAAATAAACCTCCTCCATGAGTAATGACTAGAGAAATACCTATGAAAAGCCAAAAGTTTGGGAATAGAACACTTTATATGGATTAAAACTTGAAACTGTGGGGATCTTTTCTTCTGAATTTTGATAGCAATAGTTGTTATTACCATTTGTGTTTTCATGGATGATTATTTTCCAGTCATGTATTTTGGATATATAAACTCTTCATTGGTAAAGATAGTGTTTATATCTTTTATATCTTCCAATGCATGATTGAGTAAAACATGTGACTAAATAAGTGAAGAGAAGAATGAACAAATGGATGAAAGAAATTTTCCCTACACAGATACTCCATAAGATCTCTGAGAGCTCTTGCCTCCTCAAGAACTAGCTCCTCGAGGAATACCATTTGTCTGCTTTTATTTTCGACTTCTCTTCCCCTCCTGTCTCATTCTTATTCATATTCAAACACGTTTGAGGATCCTCCATCTTTAAAATGTCTCCTCTGACCCCATACATCTGTCTTCTGTATTTCTCTATCATTTTGATCTCTTCACAGTCAAGCAGTTCAAAATATTAGAAACAAATTATTTCAACTACCATACTTCCCATTTGTTCTTTAGAATTAATGTTATGCAATATTTAAAGGTACAGAAAAGTAATAGCTCTCAGAAGTAAATGCCTCAAGCCCCATGCTGTAATCTGCTTCCTTTGATTTATTTTTTAAATTCCATAATATATGTATTTGTTTACTTTTTAATGCCCCTCAACTGAATATGTACTTCTTGAATTCAGGACTTGGCCTGTCTTCTTTACCATTGTACAAGAAGGAAGTCTGGTAGAACAAATATTTATCAAGCAAATAAATAAATAAATAAAAGTACCTCCCCCCCAGCCCCAACTATAAACTGAATAAGGGAAGGGACCATATTTTTTTTCCACTAATATATCAACTACCTCGCACATACAAAATAAGGCAATAAGTATTTTTATTAAACAAATGAACATATCCTTGAGAATATTTAGCATATATCATATTATTACCCAGTTTAAAATAGTAACACAAATAGCAAACACTATAAAAGATTAATTGAGCTATCTTCCTCTTCCAGAAAGAAAAGCATACAACCTTTTGAAGAATATAAAAGTCCCTCCTGAATGAAGATAAAACAGATTTAAAGGGTCTTTGTAGAGTTAGTCAAGGAAATACACGTGTTTTTTTGTTTGCTTATTTTTTAAGATGTCTTAAAATTCTATTCTGTAAACTCAGAAGAACTATTTTATCACTTAAAATACTTGAAAACTGTGGAATATTTTACTGTCTTTAGTTAAATAAAGGCCACAAGTATTTAAAACGTGTAGTCTTTTTTTAAAATGAAGAGGACTCGGCTGTTAGAGACAATATATAAAGTTCATATTGTAAGGTGTTAAACATTACAACTGATGGTCAAATCTCATGTGCAATAAAGTTACCTGTATATTCTCCAGGCTCCTTATCTCCATCTGTGCCCGGAGGTATTGGTTGACTAGGATGCTGTCCTTGAGGAATCCAATCTGGGATGATAAATGAGAGGAAATAGGGCATGATAAACACCCTAGAAAACTCAAGTCCACCAGCTCTGCTGTGGCAAGAAAAAGCCTCCTAATTGCTTTACAACTTCAGGGACACCTGCCAATTATAATTAAAGAATCAAAGACTAAATATTCCATAAATCTTAATAAGGCACCATGCAAAACAGAAGTCAGCAGGAAATATAAGTTACCGTCTTTCCCAAGAGTTCAATGAAATCTCTCTGTCCGGGCCACTTAATATTATGTACAAACCATAAATCCATAACAAGTATATTACCTAGTGTAAAAGGCAATATCTCTTTGTCAACATATATTTTAATTTGTGGTGTCAGAGATACGCTGTATTTTAGGATGAATTATTATCAGATAAAAAGACTTTCTAATTTCGCATTACTATGCCACCCAGTGTGGTTTTCTGTAAAACTTATTCTTTGGAAAAAAGAAAAATGTCTCTGATAGCTTCTATTGTGAGGAAGGAAGGAAAAGGGAGAAGAGGCATGGGCCATCTTATTAATATTTTACATATTAATGTTCTTGTTACTGTTGTGAGAAATTTATGTTTCTTGACTATATTCCTCTGTTAATATCATCAACTCTTTTCCCTTCTCAGACCCTATAAACATCAGCAGCCACTAGTGTGTTTTGGTTATGGGTTCAGATCATTCTTCCACCTGCAGAACTCACCACATTTCTACTCTAGGACATCTGAAGGGCAGTTGTTTTGATTTAAAGTGAGGTGATAGAAAGGCATGCAAATGACACAGGATCAAGAAACAGACAGATGTGACTTGTATCCTGGTTCTACATGACCTTGAGCAATTGAAGAAATCTTTCTAGGCTGAGTCTTCACAACTAAAACCTTCGCATTTGCTATCCATTCCTTTGTCTCTCACCTCTTTTCTTAGATTTTGCCCCCTTCTGTATCTTCTTAAGACTTTCCTCCTGAGAGACTTTCCAGTAGCTTGAGTATTCTGTACAAATCCTCTTACTCTTTCCCCAGCCCCTAGGAATTTTCTGTCTCACCATTGTGTTTCTCACTATTTGATATTGTATCATTTATTTGTTGAACGATTCAACTGTTTGTATCCCTCTCACTATTATGTAAGTCAGTGGTTCTCCATGGGGGCAGTTTGGTCTCCTAGGGGACATTTGGCAATGTGTGGAGACCTTTTTTTTTTTTTGGTTATAATACTTGCATGGGCATTACGGGCATCTACTTGATATGGTTCAGGGAGGAAATTCAATATCCTAGAAATGCACAAGATGGCCCCACGACAAAAAATGATCTGATCCAAAATGTCCATAGTGTAAATGTTGAGAAACCCTGACATAAATCTGTGAGAACAGCCACCCTGTCTTAAGTCCTTGTTGAAGCCAGAACATTCATTGCCTGGTGTAAAGTAAATTATCTGTTGGATGAATCTAATCTGAGAGCTATTGGGAGGAGTCGACAGGATAGGCACACAAACCTCTCTGCAGAGCTATATAAATGCAGGTCTCCTCCCTCTGTTGTCCTCCCGGCTTGCATTCTTAGTTGAAACCTCTAGTACACAAGTTAAAAACTGTAACCTGCCTGGGTCCCTCCTCTACCACCTGCTTGAATGTCCAGCAATGCTTCGAACTCTGGAAAGTGTATACCCACATGGATCTTCTGATACAGGGACCCACTTTGGGAGCTTACTTTTGTTTTTATGACTGATAATCACAAATTCATGATTCCTGCTTCAAGCAGTGTGTAAGTTACAGATAATTTGCAGCATCCTTGATAGTTACAGGACTTCCCTTCAACATTCCGTGTCATCATCATTCTTGTAATACTTTTTCTCAAAAGCAGTACAAAGAATATAGCATGGTATATTAGAGTGTGATCATGTTTAAGATGATGTCTGTGTTCATGGATCTTATTCCTGCAATCTATCCTCCTTTAATAAATAATAAGTTGTCAATTTATTTAATCAAATTAGGTGTTTATCTTTTCTGACATTTGTATTGGACAAATAGATTAATAATAGATGTGACTTTGGCATAATAAATCAGCAAATTATTTTCAATTTAAGCTAGCATATGCTACCATCCGAAACTTTCTAGAAAAAATATCTAAAAGCAGAAATGCATTCTGTATTTATGTAAAAGTTAAGACAGGAAAAATCAGCAAAGTTAAAATACACACACCTTTGTTCACTTATGATACAACTAACTTATGCCATGAGAACAAACCTTAGTTACATCATATTTAACCAGTAAGAAAATGTCATATTTTGTGCAATAAAATAGATTCAGAATTTTGTGTTAAATTATATAGCATGTAATGCATATTTTGCCTCTTTGCTCCTAAAGGCTTTTCCGTAAATCAAACATATTACATAATGTTTTCTGTGTGATTTTTTTTTTATATTCAGTTATTCTATAACCTACACAATTGTAGGCTTACACTTACTTGTTTCTAATCCAGTAACTATAATATAACAATGCATCATGGTGGAATAGTTACTCAAAGTATTGCCATAAAACAATGGTGCTGAACAGCTTTAACAACTGTATTAAAACTGAAATAGAAAATTGGTTACATATCTCAAAGCCCTTATTTAACTAAGCCATCAGTTTCTTTCAGTGTAATTGTTACTTCAATGCCATTTTGATTGACCAGCAGACTCCTTGGCACATTCACACATATAACCAGTTTTGCCAGTAGATTAGATTTTAGAGTTAGCCAGAATCCCTTAGGAGTTAATGATATCTGAAGGATTCAGACATTTAACATTTGTTTTAATTTAAAAATAAAACAGAAGCTAAACATGGTTTTCCTCCACATCTTAAAGATGGTTCTAACAATGCATTTCAGGGATCCTGAGTGGCTCAGTTGGTTAAGCGCTAACTTCTGCTCTGGTTGTGATCCTGGAGTCAAGGGATCGAGTCCCTCTTCGAGCTCCCTCCTCAGTGGATAGCCTGCTTCTGCCCTCTCTCACTACCTCTCTCTCTGTCTCTCCAATAAATAATTTTTTTAAAAAAAAATATCTTACAAAAATAAAGATACATTTCAGAAAGAAATTTCAAAAAATTCACAGCAATATTATTGGCCTATGTAGTCTCATAAAGTGACTTCTTGTAAATGCAAATAGTATTTAGAAAGCAAGTTTTGGTTCTTCTGCTTAAAGAAGATTCTTAATAAATATCTATTAAATATTATGTTTTTTTTAAAAGCTGTGGTAGACAAAGTATGCTAGACAGGTAGAGTTCACACACACACACACACACACACACACACACACACACACACACACAATAGAAAAGCCTTTAAAGAAACTTACTAAAGAATAGGCAGAGAAATTCATAAATGATTTTTAAAAAAGCATAAATAATAGAGAGCATAGGTGGTTTGAACCTAATATGACATGTGGCTTTGTTTTCTTTTTATCAATAGTCTGGTAAATGGTAGAAAATTATATCCCTGGTTTCCTATTTTGTAAACAATTCTGCTTCATAAAGAATAATTTTAATGAGATATATATATAAAATATTTTAGTCCTACAGAAATGACTTTATTAAAGAAATGTAAGCACAGTTGAAAATTGTGTCACAAATGGCATAGACTATACAAATACGACTCATATAGGTTTTGGTGATAAAATTTGAGATTCTTAAAACTACCTATGACCAAAAGGCATTCTTACAGATGAATATTATAAACCACGTAAACAGATTATATATAAGCACAGAGCATACCTATGTGTTTTCATTATTGGTGTCAGGGAAGTATACTCACCATGGTGAGTCTGCCTTATGCAAACAGTAAATTATAAAATTTACCCTTGGTTTACTCAAAGCTAACATTTTTGGCTTTGGGCACGCCGTTGATAGTACTGTATATTTAAGATGATTTTTAATTAAACAGAGACTGCTGTGACAAACTGTGAAAGGAAAGCCATTCAGTTAGGTGGACATGCAAACTCAACAGCCCGATTGGGTGTGTGAGCGTAACAGAAATCCAAGGACCCTGGTGACCAGAGGGAAAGAGGGCAGATGAGGGAGAAAAAGCAGACTGAAGATAAAGCTGCTTGAACAAATTTGAAAGATAAACCACCACCACTACCACCCCGCCCCGTGCAGGTTTCTCTATATTATAAAACACACTGAGGGAAAAAGAAAGGAAAAAAAAAAAAAAACCTCTGCGATTCTCTGGTTCAACGTGGTCACCGTCCCCTCATGCCACATCCCGTCCTAGATGGGCTAATGAGCCTGGGGCTCATGAGATTACACGGTAAATTGAGCGATAGCTGCTTAACTCAGTAGAAAAGAGCACTTTTATTACATGATATCACCAGGCTTTTATGGTGAGTTTTATGAGATCTCACATGGTGATTTACAATTACTCTGTGTCACCAGTGTGGCTCTACCGTTGCATTGTTTTGGCTATTAAAGTAACTGCCTCCTGAGCCAATTTGCGAACGGAGACAATTCACAAAGCGGCAGTGCTTTGTACTGTAAAAATAGATGCTAGAGATAATTGGGCAAGGTGGTATCATGTCCCTTGTGTGCAGTTCATTAATTAACTGCTTGAAACTGCTATAAAATAATAGCCATGTCATCAGGATGAAAGTACAAGAGTGCAAAGGAAATAAAACTTCATAAGTAAGAAGACAGAAGTAGCTGTTACGAAGAAACCTCAAATGTTTCCTTCCCTTTTAGTACCTAGTCTTATTTCCCTGTAGTTACAAACCTGCACTTCAACTTTTCATATTATTACTTGTTAGTGTTTATTGGGTGCTAGATGATGCATGCAATTTATGTTTCCCTCTGAACCGCGGATGCTGATGGATTATTCCAAGAAGAGCCCAGCGATCACTGCCACAGACGGAACAGTATCCGGTGATTTTCCTCCCACAGTTGAGGAACGAGGACCATAGTAAAGACACTCCCGAATGTGTCACTAATGGGATTTCTAATTTCAGCAACAACTAGATCTTTAGCACATACAGTTATGAGTTGGGACATAAACACATTCGGGAAAACTACTTTGCCAATGGTAAAGGCCTTTGTGGCATTTCAAACATGGTATTGGTGGTCCTCCTACTCTTCTTTCATAACCAGACCGGTTAATTGGCAGCGGCGTCAAAAGAAAGTGACAGAGCTGTAAGTCAAAACGTGGTCAGCGGGAAGTATCAGAATAGTAACCCCGCGCATACTACACCAATAATATTTTTACTTGCCTCCCAGTTACCAGCTCCACAGCAACCTTAAACCTGACGTTCGGTGATGTACTTAACAATTGGAAAAGTAGATCTGGGGAAGCTGGCTGAAGATGCCTCTGGCTAAAAGAATATACAATGCTATGACACACGACATGTAGCCTAGAAAAATACAGGACTGTGTACTGAAAGATAATAATCTATTTTTCTATCAGGACTCCTTCTGTACAGCAATTATGAAAAAAAAGAAAAAAAAAGAGTCCCTCACAGTGGTAATTTTCTCAGAATTATGGTACACTTGAGTCAGTGTGATTATCTTTTTAGCTGAACATTGAGTTAAGGCGGACAGGGCTAACGGAAGCAGTGCATCCTCCTTGTCACTGACTGGAGGGAGAGGGTGCCTACACCGTGGCCTTCAAGGTCTGTCAGGGATTGTTCCAATGCCTCGGCTGATGAAATATTTCCTGTCAGGGCTTACTCTGCACCTGACATTTCTCATATTTGATCTGTTAATGGTTATTGCCCACTATGTTGGTTTCAAAGGTCAGATTCATAAAAAGGTTCTATCTCTACCAACTGAGCCCTTCTTTAGGACTCTCCCTCAAATACGTGTTGTAAGCCATGGTGACAAGTGCTTGATCCTTCTTGGGATTACACTGGTGTGATGGCGCATCATGAAAGGTTAATTTGTTTTCTTGTACTCTGAGGAAAATAATAGTAATATCCCTTCTAGAGGTGTTAGAAGAAAGAAAGAAAGAAAGAAAGAAAGAAAGAAAGAAAGAAAGAAAGAAAGAAAGAAAAAGACAGATTCTGGATGGCTAACTTCCTTTTGTATTTCCATATCTCCATGATAGATATAAGGAATGCTGAAGATGTATTAACCAAGAATTCTAACAACTTGGATAAAGCTTTGGTACAGATTGATCATAGAGAGTATTCAAATTTGAAATCATGTATTTGTTGGTAATAAAAACCTAAAGCAAATTAGGGTGAAAGAGCAAACTTAACTAGTTCCAGGATACAATGTCAGGTTGAACAATCACACTGCAGGCATGACATGGATATGAATACAACCAGAGTCAAGGAACAGAGTCCCATCAGGATACCCCCATGTCAGAGTCTCTACCTATACATACAAATGTTTATGTTGCTTAAGGTCTTTCTCCACTAACAGGTAAACTCCAGGAGGATAAGGATCATCATCTGTGTAGCTCACTAATGTAACTTTGTAGCCTTAGAATTGTGTCCAACATGGAGTAGATGCTCAAAAAATATTTCTTAAATGGATAAAATAGAAATGACAAACTGGACAGTACTTCAATGATTTGTTAGCCCAATTTCTTTCTGGCTAAGTAAAAATCAAATTTGTATTTAATGTCCCTTAGCTAGTAAAATCTATAGTAATTATTTTCAAGTACTGAACATTGATCTACTTATAAAACATATCACTTTATGCATTGGAACTTAGCACCTAAGGATATATTTACATATTTGTTGTCAATCAATAGACCCAATTTGTTATAACTTTACAATTCAGTTTTCATTAGTCAAGGTATGCTAACTATAATAAGCATCTCTTCATTTTCATTAACTGAAGAATAACAGAGATTTTAACTGTGGGTTTTTAATTGCTCACTTCATAGTGAACAGTGAATGCAGGTTGAGGAGCTGTGAAGGGGTCTGCTCCATGCAGTCATTCAGGGCTCTAGTCTAGTGGATCTGCCATTCACTAAGTCCTAAAGAACTGATTGGAAGCTTTAGGGATCAGAACTGGAAGAGGCCTCTAATACTGTCAATTACGTTTCATTGGCCAGAAGTGGTCATTTGGTCCTGATTGCATGAAATGTAATTGAGCAAAGCTCCAAGGAAGAAGAGGCAGATGAGATATTGGTGAGCGATCATCGCTCCCTAACATTTAACCATTATCTGCTACAGGGAAAACTGACACAGAGTCTTCATACTGGGACTTTGTGCAAAGAACAAAGGGAATCTTTTATTTTCATCCTGGCCTGAGTTAATAGAGATCAAAAACATAAAACTAAAAAGGTTTCCTGTCATCTTAATCACATTGTTTTATTTTTTATTTTATTTTTAATTCTTTTGATTTATTTATCTGACAGACAGAGAGACAGTGAGAGAGGGAACACAACAGGGGGAGTGGGAGAGGGAGAAGCGGGCCTCCCTCTGAGTGGGGAACCTCATGTAGGGCTCAGTCCGAGGACCCTGGGATCACGATCTGAGCAGAAGGCAGACACTTAGTGACAGGCACCCCTTAATCACATTGTTTTAATTAGCTTTATTTTTCAAAGTAAATCATAAAAATATTAAATATATTATTTGTAAGTATGCTTAAATTGGACTACAATTGTAAATTATTTATACATGTCCACCATTATTTTTACCTGAACTTTTCCCCATAAGAGAGTTCACTGTAAGTCACAAAACACTTGGGAACACAAAGGAAAATTTGAAATATGAAT
Source organism: Meles meles (assembly GCF_922984935.1). Classification (NCBI taxonomy): domain Eukaryota; kingdom Metazoa; phylum Chordata; class Mammalia; order Carnivora; family Mustelidae; genus Meles; species Meles meles. The sequence continues at coordinate 148,692,440 of NC_060066.1, read as the reverse complement.
CTTAACAGTTACCCTCAAATTAGCCCAAACCATTGGACTAACAGGGAAATCATAAACCTACGTCTTACTCCTTCCTTATGAGTACTTTTCTGCTAATAATAAATGAAATTGTACAAAATGATAAAACTATCTAAGTTTGTTCATTTAAAGTCAGCCTTTTCTGCAATACAAGAAACAGACTCTTAACTATGGAGAAGACACTAATGTTTACCAGAAGGGAGGTGGTGGGGGGATGGGTTAGACGGGTGATAGGGATTAAGGAGTGCACAGGGGTTGTATTAAAGTGTTGAATCACTCTATTGTACACCCGAAACTAATATTACATTGTATGTTAACTAAGTGGAATTTAAATAAAAACCTTAAAAAATAGAATTATACTCATCTGTGGGAATTAGAATGATGAAATATACATTGCCCCTCCCATTAAAAAAAAATCAGCCTTTTCTGGTTTTCTGGGTTTAAAGCAAATAAAGCAGTATACTAGGAAGTTAGAGAACTTTTTTTTTTTTTTTAATTAAAACTTGGGTTCTGGGCTTCAGTATTTTTGAGCCTATTTTACTTGATAATACATGATATTTTACGTTTTTAATGGGAAAAACATGGGTTTTGGAGCTAAACCTACTGTTGAGTACTGGTTCTAACACTCACTGTGTGAGTTGTAGAAAATATTTAACTCCCTGAAATTTACTTTCTTCACCTCTAAAACAGAACAATAATTCCTACCTTGCAAGGCTGTTCTGTTCTGTACTTTAGAATTAGTTATGAGAACAACTAGGTCAATTCTTGCCCCATAGTAGGCCCTGAACTCACCATAGCTGTTATTATTATTGTTCTTTAAGGTAATACATTTTAAGGGCCAACAAAAGCTATGGATAATAATTGCAATGAAAGTTGAAGGATACGGGAAATGAAATGTAAGCTGAAACAATGGGGGAGGAAATTTAGGTTAGGCTTGAGCTACACTCTGAGTTATTGGTAGTCTTTGGTTGGAAAAGTGGGGCAGCAGGAACACAGTAAATTTTAAGTTTGGAGCAAATACGAGCTGCTCAGAGAATAAGTAGAGAACTTGACTGAAGAAATAAACACTGAATGTCCAGGGTAAATGTACAAGTAGCTTGCTAACTTGTCTTTATGTACTTTTAGAGATGGATATCAGGATTGTCAGGGTTTTAATTTATAAAAAGTGTAGTTTAATAAAAATATTAAATATTGGCTAAGAAAAAATATCATCTTATAAAACCATTACTAAGAGGTTTCTGTGATGATAGAAGTCAAGAGGAATGTGTTAAGCCATTTAAAGATGACTATTTTAAGAATATATGAATAACAGTTTAATTTTTATATATATTTATATAAATTGTTATATATATTGTTATATATTGTTCACATTACCTTCTGTAATTTAGTATGAAATACCCAGGCTGATATATAAGATTTCTATTTAAAACATCAAATATAGGTAAAATTTTAGAATTCTCTCACTTTTTAAATTAGAGCTGGTAAAGATGATTGGCTGCAGTGGTGTGAGTTCCTATGCTTCTGATTGTTCTTTCATCCTAAATCAGAGAGAAGATAAACATGAACTTGGACAGACTGAATATAGTATAGCTTTCCTTTCCATGGAATGTCTTCTGATAATTTGACTTAAAAGAGATGAGAAGTGCATGCAAAGTAATGTTTGTTTTCTATAAGGACTTACTTCAGACAATATCCTACTTAAAATAAACAGATAAAAAAAAAAATGAATAGTCTTCCAAACATATCCTCATGTCTTGTTCAAGGACAGTCATATAGCTGTGGGTACACAAACAAGCTGGAAAGTTTCTCTGTTTCAAAAAAAAAAAAAGAAAGAAAGAAAGGAACATTATTTTTAGCATTATTTTTAGCATTTTTAGCATTTACAGCACTGAGTATGAAATAGTTCAACTCCAGATAACATACCGGCCCAACTTAGCCCTTTGCTCTCTCCTCTGGGCTACTGCTGTGCCAGTCAGAGGATGGAAGTGTTGCATGCCCTTGGGATCACACACACACACGCACGCACACGCACGTATACACATGCACATACACGCACACAGACACACACCAAATTAGGGAAATTAAAGTTTCATTTTCCAGGACCTGTGGAATAATTTCAACAACTCAAGGATAGTCAAAGTTTGATGGCTACACAAACCAACCAACCAGCCTGATGTACAACTTTATACATTTTTTTGTAACTTTACACTTCGCTACATTATCACATCTGGTATTTCCCGGGAGCCAAAATTTCAGTCCCTGCTTGATAATTCATAAATGTTTTACAGCAGAATTTTCAGCCCAATGATTGCCACCAAGGAAACATCATATGTACACATTTGTTACATATGAATTAATTAATATAAAATGAGATATTTTATTTACAACCATATTTTCATGGAGGAATTAGTGGGCCAAATGCAGCAAATACTAAATTTATCCTAATATTTATTTTCACTGATAAGAATAAGGTCTAAACAGAACAAAAGTACATCACAAATGAATATATATTATAGCTGTGCATCAAGCAATTAGAATATTAGGAAACGTTTATTTGATTTCTTTTTCTTTTTCTCTTCCTCCTCCTTCTTATCACTACTGTTTATTGCACACTGTTTATTGCACATTGTTTTCTCAGATTACTTATGTCTTAATGAATGTTCACTGTTAAGCACTGCTTCCTGGGAAAATAAGGTTCAATTAAACTGGTCCATCATTTCTTCATCTGCTCTAGAATAGGATGCCATTTACATACTAAATGGAAAAGGAAAGAAGGATATCAAAACCCAAGTTCTCTGGTGAAAGAAGGGGAAAGTAGAGAGAGAAAGAAAGTTTAGAAGAAGGAAAGGAGAAAGGGGGGAAGAAAGGAAAGAAGGAAGAACAGCAAAATTACCTATTTTTCTTTGTGTAGGAAGCTGATCACGTCATTCTCTGAAACAATATGCCTTATAAAGCAGAGACACTGAAGGGGTGACTCTTGGACTTTAAAATTCCAGAAATACAACAGTTGAATAAATTTTAATTCCTTCTTGTCAGAAATATGCAAGTTCTTTAAACTTTATTGAAAAATGCTCTTAAATTGTGGCCTAACAGAACTCCTGACACAAAACACCCTATCGAGTTATGGCTGCAGAAGGAGTGGTAGATGAGCAGAGTAGGGCAGGAAGTTACAATAATGTCTAACCCAAATAATGTTAACCTAGTCATTACACAGAAGTTGTTTGTTCGTCTGTTGTGTGGTACTAGCTGTTCTCGCTTTTCTACGGAGGTGTTTAATTCTACCACGCACTAAAACTTCCCTCTGTTTTGCCCCCATATCCTCTTTACTCACACATGCATCTGATCTCTTACCAATAAACAGCAAAGCCATCCCATCCCATCCCCATGTTCATTGCCTTTGCTCAGACCTTCCATTCCTGCCAGATTTCTCATAATAACCTAGCAATCAGACTCCTCTTTGACCTCAGTCCTGCCATCCCTCTTCCACACTGATTTCCCAACCTTCAAATGGTTGAGGTTACAGCTTAATTTCTATTTTAATGGCAATCCTTTCATGGGCTTTAATATACAGTTCACATCTATTGCCACTACATTTAAGGGGCATCATAAAGCTGTTTCATTGATGCAACAAATATTATGAAATGCTTTCTATAAGCAAGAAACTTTTCTAGATCCTGTGGTTATAACAAGGAAAAGACAGTTATTGCCTTCTTAAATTACACAAAGGGGGAGATAGGAATGGAAATCACCAAGATCGATTAGGAACATTTCTTCAACAAACGTTACTACCAATGAAGGAAAAGCAGCACCCATACTTATTTAACCAAATTTTAGCACAGTGTTTCTTCCCTTCAAACTGCTCATTACACATTCATGTATTCGTTCAATACATATTTAGTGAGTTCTTATTATGTGCCAATTATTGAGTTAAAGAATGAAAAATACTTAATAAATTTTGGGTGAATAAATAAAGGAGTGAATGAATTATAGGTCAACTTCCAATACTACACATCGCATTGATGAATCTGACGGAAAGCTGACTTACGAAAGGCTGTGGTGGGCGCGAGGATACACCTTGCAGATTCTCTCTCTCTTTTTTTTAAGATTTTATTTATTTATTTGACAGAGAGAGATCACAAGTAGGCAGAGATGCAGGCAGAGAGAGAGAGGAGGAAGCAGGTTCCCTGCTGAGCAGAGAGCCCGATGCGGGGCTCTATCCCAGGACCCTGAGATCATGACCTGAGCCGAAGGCAGAGGCTTAAACTCACTGAGCCACCCAGGCGCCCACCTTGCAGATTCTCCTTTAAGACTGATGGATGGCCCCCCACCTGCATATAGTTCCGTGAGCACACAGCCCACAACTGTAGGCTATTTCTGTATTGTCTTGTCAGAGGAGAGTTGCCTCACCCAAGATGATGCCCGTTTTCCTAGGCAGCCCATATCCTGTGACAGAGCAATGTGATGTGATAAGGGCTCAGTCCCCTCCCCTAACTATCTTAATTTCAGACCTCACCATGGGGATGGCTAAGACCTTGGTTGACACGCCCTGCAGCCCAGCTTCCTGGATGCCTAATCTTGCTTCCTTCCTTTTCCTTTCATAGATGGGGACCCCAAAAGCATAACCTAGCAAACTGCCTGCACACCAGTATTTAACTCAGAATCTGCTTCCCAAGGAAGCATCTTGTCACGTGAAGCATCCCTACGTGTGACATAGATATACTTAAACATTTTTTCTTAATTACTAATTATGTTTACCATTCAACAATTGAATATGTATTTCAAACATAACAGTGGGTTCACAAAAACCTATATGGACTGAAAGAATATGATTCCTAAAGGGTTACAAGAGGCAATTACAAAAGTTCAGCAGTAATTGAAGGTTGTACCTGCTACCCCAAACCTAACTATATACATGAGGATAGCGGCTAATGTTCACAGCACTAATCAATGATACCTTAACAAGTAAGATCATAAAGTTATAATCGCTTATAATGTCTTCCTTTGTAGTTGGATTATTTATAAGCAATTGAATAGTATTAAGGAAAAACAAATCTCTGCAAAAATAATAGAGTTTTAAAATACAGGCAAACCACTAAATATTCCTTTTTACCTATTCCAAGTTATGGAGGCTATGGTTGAAATATTTGTAAAAACAAAGATAAATACAGATATGTTCATTTGTTATGTATACTAATATGTGTGCGGAACCATATAAATTATTGCAGTAGAATCCACTTATTGTGAAATGTCTTGCCTTTTTGGAAAACAATATTCAATATTGAAAACTAGAGTGGAGAGTGAAACAGTATCTTTAAGATGTACATCACCAAAAATCCCTAAAGAAATTAAAGCATCGTTACACAGCTTTTTTCAAAAATGTTATGACTGTTCATCTCATACTTTGTATGCATAAAGTATAATAATTAACATTAATATAAGTTAAGATTTGCAGTTTAAACTTTTACCTAGAAGGGCACTCATAAATGTAACTACCATCGCTGCCTTCTTACTTAAATCTACACATGTTTATTATAAAAGAGAGCTAAAGGAAACCTCTATTACTCTGGATTATTTATTTTCTTTTAGTCAAAGTGTGATCAACATTCTAAAATAATGTTAAAATGTGCTTCCTTTTGAACACCTACAAATTTCATTGTCAAATTGTTTTGAGATACTTCAGCATGTAATTTTTATCGTATTTTAAGAGCAGAAAAAAATCACCTTGAGGCAGCCATCTATTAGTATTCTGCCTTAACTAAGTGGATTATGGACTTTGAAACTAAACCTGAACACATCTTTAAAAGGTACCCAAGCTTAACTATCTCGTCCTATAAATATGGAAACCGCTTTGACAATAATTGGATCTCTCTAATACCCATATGGATTCAAATATTGCAGAGAGGAAATGGATTGTAAATTTTGGCAACTGAACCCAGCTATACGTCCATATGTATGCTTTACCAACCGCAGGATTTGGAATTCGAGCTGTTGTTACAAACCATTTTTTGCTAATTAGAAGCATCTTCATTTTTCACCTTCACAAGTAAAGTTGTGAGAAGCCCAACGTTCGCCTTGCTTATATCAAATTCCCATTTGGCAGGCAGTGTGAAAACTAACTCCCAAAGAGCTGTCATATGCCTAGAGTCTCCAACTTGGCACAGCTACTCGCTTTGACCTCAGGGAATTTTCATGTGTGAATCTTCCTATGGTTTACCTCCGAGAGTTCTCTTTAAATTGAAAGAGAGCAAGAGGGATGGGTAAAACAACAGCTCGACAAGCCAGGTTTATTTTAAGTGGTACACAAAAACAAATCCTCTTGCAGGACCAAACTGCTACAACACGGTCTCAGATAATTACTCTTACAAAGGAATGGAGAAGGAACAAGGCCAATTATCTGAACAATTATAAGGTGTGCTAACAGCGAAGCACCTACATCAGAACGAACACCTGCAAATGTTTCCATAGATGGTAAATCAAAGTGTGAGAAATATAGATCCTGGTGACAAAGGCCCTGATTAGCATCACATACCAGCCACTGCCGTTAAGTCCTGCCCGTTGCCTGTTTATATCTCAGCCACCATGAGAATTCTGTCTCACCTGCCTCTTTGTAAACAGGCCAGGATGAGTGGACCAAACCTAAAGGAAATCTAAAATCCAGGCTTTTTAACTAGTGTATTTTAACTAGTGTACTACTATCCATTATGTATTTCTGGATGCCAGCTGGATTTTACTCTTTGAATGTAGAATATGTTCTTTCTGTGAATTCTTCTGGAGTATTTTCAGTTAGTGCTGAATTGAGAGTAGTTTCTGTTTTCACTGTAGGGTAGTGGAGAGCCAGAATCTGGTGAGTTAAGTGTCCTGCTTCGAATCCCAACTCTGCTATCCACTACCTAACTTTAAGAAACAGAGTTAATAACCACGCCTGTGAGCCATTTGCCTTCGAGCCCCCAGATGTATTTCTTGTTCTGTCCGCATTCCACTTTTCTGTTGCAGGGAACATTTTCCTGTCTCCTTTCCTTGCTGACTTCTAGGCAAGTGCAACCATGGGGAGGAACTGTAGGACTCTTCTGGTCTTCAGAGTCCTCTGAGAAGAGAGAGCATGGGATGTTTCTGCCTTTCTCTCGGCTTCCTGGGGAATCTCCAGCAGATCCTATGCTCTAAGGTCCTACTTGGATGAGCCGCTCACTCAATGGGCACCCATAGGGCCGACTCAGTGTTGTTCTACCTTCTAGAAGGCAGCCCCAGATCCTCACAGAGTTACTATCTCTCGGAGTACCTCTAGAGTTATGGATAGCTTCTCATCCTCCCGTGACTGATGTAATCAACTTCCTATATAAAATTCTCTTTTTTTGAAATCTGTTGAGAGATTCCTAATTTCCTAACTGGTCCCTGACAGTTATATCTACATAACACTGCTTCACAGGGATGCATAAAAAGATGTATTTATTACCTAGATATCAACATCTATGTCTACCTTATACCTCTTTATTTTTTTTAAGATTTTATTTATTCATTTGAGAGAGAAAGAGAGACAGAGAGAGCACAAGTAAGGGAAGGGGCAGAGGGAGGAGAACAGACTCCCTGCAGAGCTGGGAGCACAATGTGAGGCTCAATCCCGGGACCTGGAGATCATGACCTGAGCTGAAGGTAGGCGTTTAACCCACTGAGCCACCCAGGCGCCCCTATCTTATCCTCTTTAAAAAGCAAAGAGGACTTAAAGGCATAGAAGACCAATCTCACTATAGATTCCTTCTCAACTTGGGGTATTTTCTCCTAGCCTACTCTTTACAACTGACTCCCTCTAACTAATTTGACAGAAGTTCCTTTCTTTCAACCTAAATTTACCTCAAATAAAGTTTTTATTTAAAAGTTTACCTCAAGTCATTTTTCCTAAATTCAAGCTTTTGTCCCAGATAGTCTATATAGTTTTAATAAAACAACTCTTCTGTAATTTATGCCCTCATATTTCATTGATTTCTATATGAAACACAGAAAGCATAAAAGGCTTGGGAAACAATGTCACCGACCCTTCTCCCTCATAGAGCTCAACTGCAGGGAGCATGACGGTGTGGATTTACTAGCATGCAGTCTGATCATCAGTGTTTGGTGGCTGTGTTAGTTTTCGGTGGCTGTGTAACAGACTGGCAGACGTTTAGCAGATTAAAACGGCATATACTTGTTATTTCACAGATGTTGTGGGTCAGGAGTCTGGGACAGCTGGGTCTTCTGCGCCGGGTCTCACAAAGCCAAAATTAAGACATTGGCTAGCTACGTCCTCATTTAGAGGCTCCACAAGAGAAAGACCAACTTCAAGTTCATTGAGTGCTAACAGAATTCATTTTCTTGCGGCCATATGCCTGAGATCACAGTTTTCCTGCTAACTCTCAGCCAGGTATTGATTTCAACAGCTAGAAGCCATACGCAGTCAGTCCCTTGCCACAGGACTGTCTGCATAGGTCATTCAAAACATGGTTCTTTGCATTTCTCAGGCTTTGACTCTCTCCCTTCAGGAAGGTTTCTTTTAAGGGCTCGCCTAATTAGGGCAGGCCCACCCAGGATAATTTTGATTAACTAACATTCAACTGATTTGGGACCTCAAGTACACCTGCAAAATCACTTCATCTTTGTCATTTGTCACACCTACCCACTGGTGTGAAATCCATCAAAGTCGTAGACCCGCTCCTAGAGAAGAGGAGGAATTATGTAGGGGAGGGACATGTACAACAAGGGGTCAAAAACTTGGAAATCCTCTCATAATTGTGCCTACCACAGTGTCTATGAGCATGAGTTAGTTTGACTTACGCTGCTATCGGAGAGTGTTAATTAATCTAGCAAGTAAGATCATGGAGGTGGTTAAGAGAGCTTGCATTCTAGTTATATTTAGGTGGTACTGGTGACTTCTTATGGGACCCTGATCGCCATATAGACAACCATTCAGAACAGTTACCAGTACTCCAGAAAAACTCCCATCAGACTATATTTTTACGTTAAGATACTATTTTTTAAAAATTGTGAAAAAGCTAAAATTACCATTTGAAAGGTGAAGTGCTAATGTGAGCAAATACAAATTGGCTGGTAAATATAGACATTAAAAGGAGTATTTGTCCATGTTTATTACTTATTTATATGTCCATTTGCTATTTTTCCTTCACATAGGTAAATTGTACAGTACCCTGAACCAAGGCTGAAAAAATTTTTTTCTTCTCCGTTCTGAGATTTCAAGAGTTACAATCACTCTGGTATCCCCAGACAGGTAATTGAATCAGAAGAATCCCCCAACTCTTCAAAGGAAAGTAAGTGACAAATTCTCTAGGCAACAAATTTGAAAAATCAATAAATATCTCTCTCTCTCTCTCTCTCTCTGATCTCATGATTCTTTCTAGGTAAGAAAACTTTTTCTAATATAATTGTTCAGGTTTCCTTCACCAACCCCAAACTATGAGTTATTTTTTATCACCTTATTTTTTTTTCTATATGGACTTGTGACCATAAGTTACGGAATGATCCTCCCAAATCTTGAGATAAATGTATTAGAGCTGTTACAAATCTCAGATATATTGAGAACCTATGAAATGTGGGAGCCAGACAACTATCTTCACATTTCTTTTTTTTTTTTTTAAGATTTTATTTATTTATTTGACAGACAAAGATCACAAGTAGACAGAGAGGCAGGCAGAGAGAGAGGAGGAAGCAGGCCCCCTGCCAAGCAGAGAGCCCGATGCAGGGCTCAATCCCAGGATCCTAGGATCATGACCTGAGCTGAAGGCGGAGGCTTTTACCCACTGAGCCACCCAGGCACCCCTATCCTCACATTCCTACATGGCAAATTTGATTGACTTTAAACAACTTACTCAATTTTTCTGAATTTTAAAGGAAAGATCATTAGACTTAGATATATGTATCAAATATTAAATGAATGAATACAATTTATTACTTTTTTCAGTCAACTTTCATTTTAATAGAGCCTGTTTCTTGCTATAAGTTCACCTGAAAGGAAACAATATTCTATACATACTACTGCTGCCCAGAGTGTGTTTCATGGGCCACTGGGCCCATGTGATGTTTTTGTGGAGAAAAAAACAAAACAAATCAAAACAAAAAAATAGTACTAAACATGGGGAGACACTGTTACACTCAACAGTGCTAGAAGAGTCACAATTAGCATTAGCATAATAAAGGCTCTGATATGTCCTACTGCAAACATAAATGCTTACTATTTTTCTAAAACTTGTTAAAATTCCACAAGATGAGCTTAAAGAAAAGATTTTAAACAATTTCGAATACCTAAATTCTAACAGATTTATTCAGAGTTTTCTCACCAGAACTAAGGAAAGAGATATAAATGACACAGATGTCAGAAAAAGAATTAGAGTCACTGCAAGTGATAAATTAAAAGAAGCTGTGGTTTTGATTTGCTCACATGGTAAGAGATGATCACTCTTACTGCCCTTCAGCAATAGTAAATATCACAAATGGCATTAAGGGTAATCTATTATCAAAGAAAAATAAATCATGATTGCCATTATCTAAACTAGGTGATACACTGCACCATGTGTGGCTCAGCCTGACTCTAAAAATAATCTGCAGAATCTGGCACTATGGAGCCAACGGGGGTGGGAGCTTGAGAGGAGGGGCAAAGATTGCTACCTCCAGTAGCAAAGCAAAGGAAAGAACAGTAAAGATCTTTTCTTTTTTTAAGGTTTTATTTATTTATTTGACAGACAGAGAGATCACAAGTAGGCAGAGAGGCAAGCAGAGAGAAAGGGAGAAGCAGGCTCCCTGTTGAGCAGAGAGCCCAAAGTGGGGCTCGATCCTAGGACCCTGAGATCATGGCCTGAACCGAAGGCAGAGGCTTAACCACTGAGCCACCCAGGAATCCCAAGATCTTTTTGAATAATTACCATCATGCCTACAAACTGGTGAATGGGAGTTACTGATGAGAATGCTAGTAGACAGATAGGACAATAAAATCTCAGTTGTAAGACAGAAAAAAAGGGCAGGTGAACACTTTACAGAATGGTCAGAAGGGTTTGAAGGGTAATGTTAACAAAAAAATAGACCTTGTTCATGATGTCTCAAGCTGTTCCCTGAGGTACAGTAAATTTATGTAGTGGTCCCATACTGCTAGAGGTAAACATGACATGTGAACATAGAAATTTAGGACAGAATGAAATGGCTTTGTTTGTGCTGGGATAAATTTAATCCCTAACATTTTCCCTGTTACGCCACAGATCGAACGATGGAACGCCTCTTCTCCTTTCACTTACACTTTGGGCTGCTCATCACCTAACGTGAAGTAGCAAAGCAAAGTAAAAGTAGCAATAAGTGATCTTACAGAACTTCTTAAATTTCTAGAGCCACAGTGTTCCATCTAGAAAAATGAACATTTTCTAGAGAAAATCCTGAAAGCAGCCCGAGAAAAGAAGTCTGTAACATACAATGGTAAAAATATTAGATTGGCAGCAGACTTATCCACAGAGACCTGGCAGGCCAGGAAGAGCTGGCATGATATACTCAGAGCACTAAACGAGAAAAACTTGCAGCCAAGAATACTCTATCCAGCTAGGCTATCATTGAAAATAGAAGGAGAGATAAAAAGCTTCCAGGACAAACAAAAACTGAAAGAATTTGCAAACACCAAACCAGCTCTACAGGAAATATTGAAAGGGGTCCTCTAAGCAAAGAGAAAAATGAACATATTTCTTAAGGTGGTTTGTGAACTCAAATGTACAAAGCACATGATGTTATTTTAAATTTGATGTGTTTTGATGTTTGACTTAGGCAGTCCTGGGTCCTACTTTCTGATTTGGACTTTGTCTGGACACCCCTGCCATTTGTGATGAAACCAATGGGCTACCACTCCCAAGATAAGCTACACTGGATAGGTGACTGCTCTCAGTGGCATAGAACACAGGTTTTCTGTTTGAATAAACTGAGCTTTAGGGATGTGAAGTACCTTTCCCAACTAGGTGGTGTGTCTAGTACGCCATGACTTAAAGTTTAGTTTTTCTGATGACATAGTTTATGATCTTTCCACTGCACGATTATGCCTAAGTAGGAGCCGGTCTTGATAAATGTTAGATGTGGTCCTTTGAATAGTGTATTAAAGAAGGGATATATTGGTATGTGAGTATGGACTGCAGGAAATGGAAATGAAGCTAGGCTTGCAAGTATATCTACTCCACAGGGAACGAAGAAGAAGCCACTTCTTAAAGCGGAAAAAAAAACATTAGCAGAAGAATATTTTAGGAGAATGTCTTCAGAGGAGTTGTCTTGATAATCATGATAGAGAATTAAGAGAATTAATAAGCATTACACATACATTATTTCATTTAACTCCTCCCAAAATCCTATAAGGGAGGAGTTATTATTTTGGTCTTGTAAGCAAGAAGACGAGGCTCAGAGAGACTCAAGGTCATACTGGTAGAGACTTCATAGAAGCAAATATATAACACTACCGTGTGCTACATACCATTCTAAGGTATTTATAATTGAACTCTCATAGCAGGGCAACAAGGTATGTATTATATTTCCAGTTTACAGTGATATTCCCAGCAGGAGATAGAGTCAGAACCTCTGTACTTAACCACTACATTATGCTGCCTGGTAAGCCGAGAAGCTGGAACCCACATTCATCTCTGTCTGATCTCAATGGACACCCTCCAAATAACTAAGCAATCCATGCAGTGACAGCTAGTCAAAAAGTATGAAAATAGTTGATTTAGACAACCTATGATTGGAACACGTTGGTAGGTAAGTGACGAAATATTTTGTGTCAGTGTGTGAAACAGAAATTAAAGTCTAAACAGGCTTCATCTAGGGTAACTAGATCTTCCAGCCATAAACAGAAATTCAGTGATCGTAAATAGACTTCAGCTTGCACCTTAATCTTCATGCCATAGCAGTAAGAAAAATAATAAATCATGGTTGCATACTTTTGGGTGCCAAAGAAGTAGTTTTGTGTTTTTCCTCAATGAATTCACACAACAACCTAGAATGGAACACTTCTCACCATTGTCCAAATGAGGAAACTGAAATAAAGGGAAATTAAATAATTTGCCTGAGGTCACACAGCTGACAGCACTTGGTAGATCTGTGCCCAAACCCAGGCAATATCCCAGAAGTCTCAAGCCAGCAACCTTACACCTGTACCCTGCATGGCCATAATCATGAGTACCAGCGGTATTGGAGCCCCTTGTCTCTAAGCATAAGAACCACGAAGGCAGACCATACTTCTCTCCTCAGTACACTCAGACTTTCTTTTCAATAAGTCTATTTGTGAAAATAATCCCCGGTGATTATTTTTTTTAATTCAAAATACATGACAATATCTCAACCAGCAGGGAAAAAAATATTTATGTGGACAAAACTGAGAGCATTTTCAGCTGGGGGAGTGAACTTTCAGAAAGTAATCATACAGAGAGTAATGCTTTGTGATTCAAGTATTAACTGGGACAAAATGTGCATCTATGCTGGGGTGTGGAATCTTAGCCCTTTTGTAGTAGAAGATATTTTCCAAACAATAGCCATGTAGTTGGTTTTAATTGGCCTACATATACACATATACACAGTACATGAATATATATGTAATTCTACTACTACAATCTTTTTATGGATCATTTTTCTAATTTCTACCGCTGGATAATAACCATTATAAGAACAAAGAAAAAGCTATAATTAATTAATTGAACTGTGTTAAAGGTAAAGTGCAAATTCTCCATTTCTACCTACATATAACTCCTTCTTAAAAACAAACAAAAAAAAAACAACCAAAAAAGAAAAAACAAAACAAATGACTCTTTTAGTCTATATATATGTATATATATATATATATATATTTTTTTTTTTTTTTTTTTTTTTTTGAAGACTCAGTAACTGTAACTTTTATTTTAGTTGTAACAATAGCTCTAAGTGCTGCACTGCCAAGTTAACTCCGGGAACATGCATGAGAACAGACCTGTCAGCTCCTCTGAGCTTCCTAAAATAAGTCTTGCAAGGTGATGGGAACTAGTTACCCAGTGGTCTCCCCTCTGTGTGTCTCTCTTTGTCTCTAACACACATTAAGATTTTCTGAAAATTCTATTCCGCACAAAGAAGGAAGGTAAGGAAGTTGTTAGGGCAAAAGACTGACAAAAGAAACTGAAGGTTAAGAACGGAGAGCTGGTGAAGGAAAAATACACGTAATTAACTCTACAGTTCAAGAGCACAGGGTGCTCTGACAGCAGAAGAAATCAAGTGAACATGAAATGAAAACAATAAGATTAGACAAAACACTTTTTTTTTCTTTTATTGCCATTGGGTGAACTGTTTTAAAGGAAACTTCATAACTTAGGAACTTAGAGTGGGAAAGTTAAAGATTTAAAGGAAATACCTTCTTTTCACTATTTCTATCTCTATACTCGTTTATTTGTCTTTCCTTCTGTACAAGAAGACTCTGACAATGAACTTCTGGCTCTACTAACTTTTTTACATACTAAGATTTTTTTTTTCTTAATATAAAAATACAATAATCCAACAACACTACAAGACCAATGGGCTGTTAAGGAACATGACTCACTCCTCCTCCTGCCTGCTGGGATTTAAAACCCTTAAAATTTCCCCAGAGTCTGTCTGTGTCCATCCAGAATATCAGACGCTGTCCCCATCCTGGTGTGGAGTCTGATCCCTTATAATATATTAAAAAGTTGTTTCATTCTCCTACCATTTCTTTTTAGTTAGTAAATTATCACTGCCTATCATGAATTCCCAGCCTACAAAGAAAAATTAACAATTCACATTTTGTTTCATCACATTGTATCCTGATGGTCCAAGATAGGTTTGGGTAAAGTAATTTCCGTTATCTGATCATCAGACCACTTATTTGTATTAAACAAACAAATAAATGTATAGTTCAGCGTTTCTGATATTTGCAGAGCTGAGGTTTCGTGCACAGCCCGCAGCCTCAGGCGCAGCGGCTGGGGGACCCGGGTGGCCACTAGGTTCCATCAGCAGAGCAATCGCTCACACTCCATTCCTACCTCTTGAAAGGATGGCCCTTTCGAAACATTCTGCTGCCGCAAACTTGAAGTCTCTGTGTACTGTGACTTGCCAGAAAATTTAAAATGTTAAATAATCTCTCAAACTTGCCCTAGAAACTCAAGTTGGCTTATTAAAGTTTTTTTTCCCCCTGTTTGAAAAACTTCTTTGTTTCACTAACGGCAAATCTCCTGTGTTTTGTAACGTTGTTATTGAACAAGTTTAATGATTTGCTGAGGACCTCATCTAGAGGCATTACCAAGCAGCTCGAGATTAGAAACGTATGGTGGTGGAGGTTCTCCTAGAATAAATGAAAATATTTTATTCAGCTACCGAGAAGGGTCTCCAGAGATCAAATTAGAAGCTAGCTGTGAAGGGAGATGTTTAGGCATGCTCTGGAATTATTTATCAGCATTTTCTGCTTGTGTGAGAATAAGCAGACATTAAGTTTAAATTAAACAAAGAGGGAAAGAAAACAAGTTTTTCTTTTGTTTTTTTTTTTTAGTAATTTGACTGCTAATGATATTTCTGAATTATTCTCAGCTTAATAGTTTAAGTAATTTGCAATGATAATAATTGTTGCTGCTAAAGCTCCAATAGTGTCATTTTTTTTTTCTTTTTGCCAAGATTAACCCCCTTTAAAACCTTGAATGGACAAATTAAATTGCAAATTTATTGTGGGCTTTGTTAATTTTTAAATTTGTTTTCTTCTTGACATTTCTTTTAATTTAATTTAATTTTATTACATTCATCAACAATTTGAGAAACTAACTTAAAAGTCCATTAAAAAGGAATAAATGTTCTTTATGTTGCACTTGTTTGTCTTTATTTATAATGAGGCTGAGCTTGTAGATAGACTAAAGGCAGCTTAATTATTACTTTCAACATTAATGTGCTTTTCTCATGCACTCATTCAAAATAAGTATGCTTTTAGGGTTTTGGGAAAGAAATAAATTGTGAACATGGGGTTGCAGTCACCCCTTAAATAATTAAATAAATAAAACAGACCATATTCCAAATTAACACAGAAGACTGTATTTTAAATAACATTTAGGTGATGAACTTGTGCTGAAAGCAATTACACTTTGTTCTTAAAAGAAGACTGCATGTTATTACAAATAATGGGTAATTGAAAATATTTTCATGTGAAATGCAGCAGGTTAATAAACTAGAAACTATAACCCCAAGTGCTACGGCTGCTTTTCATATTGAGGGAATGTAAATATAGAGGCCGACATTTTGTCAGCCAGTAAATTGTCTTTCTCATGTCCTGAGTGAGGTCACCCTATCAATCATCGACAGGGAATGAGCAGGACCGCTCAAACACCCCTCTGCAGTCACTGTGTCACAAGCGGAGTGTTTGATGGAAGCTACCGCTCCTGGGAGCTCCTGTTGTATTTTTTGAATGTTCTGCATTCATATTAACTTTTTAAAAGGATTTGGTTGTCTGTTCTCAAATAATTTCCATTAACTTATTCCATAGTGACTTAGAGTTAAATTGTACCTTAAAGTTTAAAAAGGAGTGAAAAGGTTAAAAAAAAAAAAAGCAATCTAAAGTGAACTGAGGTCTTGATTTAAATACAATCTTTTTTTGGCAGGGGGAAATATTCTTAACATTCGGAAAAACAAGCAAATACATAAATATATATATATATACACACACACACATACATATACACACATGTGTATGTATAGTGTGTTTATATATATAGATATATATATATGAATGACATATTTTCTGTGTGGTTTGAAAAGGAGAGTTAATTTGGAGTAAATTTTTTCTTAATTTGAATTGTCACAATTGTTAACAACTTTTAAACACTTTTGGTAACCGTCTGCTAACACTCTTTCAGTGCTTGGGAATCAAATAATTACAAAATGAAGTATTAAAACAGTTAAGAAGGATTTAGGCAATGCAGTACTGTAGATTAAAATATGAGAAAGTTCTCATTTATTGACACAATGGAGGGGAACAATTCAAGTAATAGACATTATTAGTAGAAATTTAGCAAATGTCTTCATACTAGTTTCTTTTAAAATATTCTTAGGTATTATTTACATATATACCTGCTTTTGTTTTGACCTAAATTGCTTATTTTCCTGAAATGTCAGATATTGATTTTTTTTTATAACTTTTGTCTAGTAGTGACCAAAGTCCCTTGGATTCTCCTAAAACATTTATTTGTGAATATGTTTTTTTCACAACTGTGTAGTTGATATGTTAGCTCTTTCTCAAGAATTAAGAATTGGTTTGCAACATTCTCACAGGTCGTGACAACTACTTCCAAATATTTTCTACTTATTTCTTCTATAATTTATGGCATGGCTTTGTCTCTTTTCTTATCTTGGTTCCTGATGTTCAAATAAGGACACAGAAATTTTAACAAGAGTACATTCTTATTCATGATGTGACTGGTTAAACTCTGTGTGTGTAGCACTGTTAACTGGGCAGTATGGTAAAGCCTGGGCTTAAAAAGCCCTTGCAGATAGCATCAGTGTTCTGGATACAGGTTGGAGAGAGATGTTTACTGATTTGAATGATTGTGTATATTTATTTTGAATCCTTAGAGATGAGTTACTCTTCCACATGATAATCTTTCTAATACATGAGTCCATGTGTCTAATTTATAATCTGCCAATCCTCTCCTCTTTCCCATCTAGGTTCCTGGGTCTACCTTTCCGACAACTCTTTAGTTTCTTTGCAATATCTTTCATTTGTTTCATCAGATCTCAGGATTTTTCAACACATCTGCTCGGGAAAGACCCTCCTTATTTCCATCCAACTGTCCATTTTATCTGTATCTGTATCTTGGATGGTGAGAATTAGCGGTGGGGTGGGAATCATACAATCTAGCAAATTGGTGTCATTGGAATTGATTTGCCTCCAGACTCTTGTAAGACTCCTTTTCATATTTTCTTACTCCAACTTATATCTTCCACTCTCCTCAAATATTTGGGCCCATGATC
The DNA here is from genome assembly GCF_922984935.1 of Meles meles. NCBI lineage: Eukaryota > Metazoa > Chordata > Mammalia > Carnivora > Mustelidae > Meles > Meles meles. The sequence continues at coordinate 148,674,440 of NC_060066.1, read as the reverse complement.
TTGTCCTTTACTTTGACATGAATAGATTCCTACTCCACAGAAATCAGTAAGAGGGAATTCTCTTTACATCTCATTGCCAGACTACATTCTTTCCTTCCTTCCTTCCCTTCTGTTACAAATGAGGGTGTGTTGTGTCCTCCCTTGAATTGAAAAATAATCTCTCTATATCTGTTTCAGATAGCCACCCCTTCTGCCTTCTCAGAAAACTAAATCCCTTCACCCATTCTACTAACTGCTACACTTTGGCTTTTGAATATACTTAAGACTTATTTTTAAACAACAACAAAAATATCTTCCTCTACCTCAAGTTCCCCTAGCTACAATTCTAGCTCTCTCCTGTAAATGTTTTCACCTAATTCTCATCTGCATGCTGCCTCCTCTTCCTGACATCCCATCCGGTCCTCCAGATACTCAAACACTCCACAGGAAGTGTGCTTTCACCAGAATCACCACTGACTGCTTACATTACACTTTATGGACTCTTCTCCGTCCTCATCCTCCCTCATCCCTGGGCACCATTTGGAAGCATTGACTAATCCCGGAGTTGAGTAGTTGGAACAAGGACCATATGACTCATAAAGCTTAAAATACTTACTATCTGACTTTTGGCAGAAAACGCTTGTCAACCTCTGCTAAATTTCATGACACTTTTTCAGAAAAAGTACCTCTTTAGCTACTACAACTTGTTCTTCTTACTAGGTTTCACTTCTTACTAGATCTTTTCAATGTTCTTGTTCATCCAGGTTATACCCTGGGTCTTACCCTTTTCTTAGTCTACATAGTCTCTCTGGAAGATTCCATCTGCATGTGTGGAGTCTTCACATTCTAGCTGATCGATATGTTGATAACTCCCAAATATGTATATGAAGCTTAAACAGCTCTTCTGAGCTTCACAGACATATAACCTATTCAAAGTTTCTTCTACTTAGATTATCTTCTAGACTTCTAAAATCCAACAAACACAACCTAGCATACCTTCTGATCTACTCTCCAGTCTGCTCTTCCCTTGTCTTCTGTTTAACTGATAGGTCCTGCTTAGTTAGTTGAGTCATAAACTAAGGTTTCATAATGGCTTTCTTTTGCCTTTTATATCCAATTTATCAGAATATGGTTTGAGTTCTCACCATATTTCAGGTCACCTCAATCTCTGATATGAATTATTTCAAAAGCCAACTAATGTTCTCTTTGTCCAATCTTGTTAATCTTTGCAGTGTTAATGAATCAGCATATATTCTTTTTTTCCCTACACCTACCCACATCCTTCTCCCCTACACACACACACACACACACACACACACACACACACACACACACACTTCAGCTGGCTAGCTACAGATTAGGGCTTCTGTTTGTCCTCAAAAGTTTCACTGCCCTCCATAAATACCTCTAGACTATATTACTGCATCTTCTTGTCTCCCAACTTCTCCGTGTTTCCCTTGTCATATATTTTTCATATTTCATTCCTTTCACTATATACTTTAAGCCCATGACATACAGAGATTATGTGAACCTTTTTCACCATGGTCTATTCATCAAGCTGTACAGTATTTGGCTTAAAGTAAACACACGATAATCTTAATTGAATGAATCATAAGCATTTGTCAATTTGGGAAGTCATCCATACTAATCATGATTTCTGAAATGACTAATGACTTTTTAAATAATGTAATATTACGAGTAACATTTATTTCAGTTCTCGCCTTTAGTTCTTAGAAGACCGTATGTGTCATCTGATGCCACTCATCACAACAGATAATTGTGAATATAAGCAATGAAGGTCTGTGTCTCTTCCAGAAGAAATACCTTTACCCACGGGTCCTCCTTCCTTTGTCAAGGCTTATGTATGGGGTTTTTTGTATGCACGAAAGAGTAATTAAATGCTCTGCAAGGGGCTGATGGGCAATATGACTCTGTGACAAAAAAATGTCAGCAACTATAAATTCGAAAACAGTAAGTTTGCTTTTACAAAAGCAGCATGGCTGCATATAATCATTATATTTTGCATTTCTAATTATCATTGTCTTGAATTAATGTATATTTCACAAATGAAACCTATTGTTTTATAAATGTTATACATGTAATTAATCAAACAATTACTGTACGGTGCAACATAAAGTCATGGGGAATATTTAATAAAAATAATTTATTAATCAATCTGAAGGGCTAACAGTAATGTATTTTTTTCCTCTACTTAGGAAACTTACAGATTGTCATATTATCTCTGGTCATCTAAATGGGTTTCCTTTAAGCAGAAAGAATTCTAAGCCAAAGACTATTCCTCACCGGAAAAATGCAGGTCATTTCAAGTCACAGATTAGTAAGACAAAAACATCTTTGTTTTTCCAATTTTTATAGTTTATCCAATTTTTATGACTAAATTTAAAACCTGGCAAAAGAAGGACATGTAATAAAAACTAGGGCACACTCTTCATAGTAACCAAGTGAATAGATCTCCTGGACAGCTTCTTATTGATAATGAATTCTCCATTTACTAAGGGAGACAGAGTGAAACATTTCTTGGCAAATTACATTCTCTTCTGTGCTGCTGCCAAGTGAAATACTTGAACAAGTGCAATCCCACATCCTACACTTGACGTGAGTCTAATGTCACTGTTTTTGGAATGAAACATTGCTCAAAAGTTGGTAACAAAAATGTTTTTGTTTTTAACAGGTCTCAACTGTTTCTCTTCTCCTTCATTTCTTGCAAATACTGGGTCTCAGACTCTTAGGCGAAGAATCTGAAGAGAATCATTTTCCATTTCCACATCAAGTCTTTGTCTATGAGTAACCAGGTTAGAGCTATCTATTAAGAAAAGGACCCAAGCCTTGAAACATATTTTATCATTATGGTTTTAATTCCTTGAAGACAGTTCAAGAATTTTTTGCATCCTAATGACAAAGAAAAGGAAATAAAAATTCATCGTATTATTAATCTCATGTTTCTGCCAGCAGAGTAACAAAGCATTTGAAGAATCCTGGCACAACGGGCTTGCCAAAAGATAGCCTCAGAGCAATGATGTACGCATATTTATGACAACACTCAAACTGTTTTAAACTGATTTTATTACACCAGTGTTCACTCCAGGCAGCATCGTCTCTTCCTCTGTCCTGTTATACGAAACCAGATTTCTTCTGCTTGGCTTTCAGAGCTCCTATGCTCTGATCTAGTGCAGCCCTTCCTTCACCCCCAGGGAATGCTTCCGTGTCCCAAGAACAGGTCATGAATTGGAAGGGAAAGTAAAAAAAAGTAGATGTGGTACCTAACCATAATTGGAAAAACATGCCCTTAGAGAACAGGGAAATTTGAACTTAATCCCAGCTCAACCATTTAGTAGGATTAACTCCTTCTAAATTAAGACACCATAACCCTAAAAATGGCAATACTTAACTGAAGCAGATACTGCTGCTGAGTAAGAAGATACCCTTCTCAGTCCCTTCATCTGTCTTCACTACAGGAAATGGTAAGTACCCCCTTCCCAGACACCTTTGCGGCTAGGAATGGCTATGCAAATGTTTCTGGCCAATACTATATAAACAGAAATCTGCTTGGTGCCTTATGGGGAAACTTGTTTCCCTTATCCTAGAGATAGATTCCCTGACCTCCCTCACCCTGTTTTATTCTTGCCTTGAACACGAATGTGCCACCTGGGCAAAAGCAGCCGTATTTTGACCAAGAGATCATGAGATAGCTTGTTAGGGATGGGGGCAAAATAGAATGACAGAAAGAAACAACATTTATTATCTTATTTCACAGTTACAATAGCACTGAACTGCTTGTGCCTAGAGTTTAAGTTATATGGGAAAAAAACAACCTCTTTTTTTTTTTTTTTTAAATAGCCATGATTCAGAGTCAGTTACTGCTGGCCAATGCAGTCCTAACTGACATACTGACACAAATATTCTCTATTCAAGGCACACTTAATGTCTTGTAATTTTATCACGGTACCTTCAGGCCAAAAGTAACATCTAACAGGTTCTATTTATTAGCTCATTAACTCCAAAAACTTAATATGTATTTACATGTTAAAAACTTAGTACTTAATGGGCATAGCACAACTTCTCAGACTTTGGAATCAAAAGTTTGATTCCAAAGACGGTGGATACTGCTACCATCTCTTTCTGCTCCACGTGACATTTCATGTAGCATTTTATTTTTATTATAGTAACCACTGGAAATCCAGCTTCACAAAGATATGATATCAGAGAAAAATGTTGAGAAAAATATTGTCACCATAGCAATTTTTAATGTCAAAACTGTGAATTACCTTGAGATACTGGTTTGTACAGTGACCAACTGATGTCACTGTATTTTTCTAGAGAAATCATTGCCCTTGGTCTTTGTATATTTGCCTTGACCTGCCAGTTGGGAATCACAGCCACAACTTCCAGATATGTTGTGATACTAAAAAGAGGGAGTAGCTGTAAATGATAAGTGCCACTTATAAGCACACATAATTAATAAGTCAGCAATTGACTGTAGATGTTATTATTAGTAGTATAGTTCTAATCAATTTTTGGACATACTGTTACGAGTGTCTCTTCATGAACAAATAGTTTCAATCTCTGAGAATAGGAAATACAGTGTTCCTTGTTCTGTGCCATGAACAATACATAGCATCCAATTAGAAGCATGGCATTTGATGGATTCCATCTCACGCACAACATATACGGGTACATATCAATGTAAACACAAAAACAGCTGCTGGGAGACAGGGATCCAGAATGACAAATCAAATCGCAACATTGCACTTCACAATATATGCAAATGTCGAATCATATGTTGTACACCTGAAACTAATATGTTATGTATCAATTGTTTCTCAGTTTAAAAAATACCATACCACAGGGGCGCCTGCGTGGCTCAGTGGGTTGGGGCTCTGCCTTCGGCTCAGGTCATGATCTCAGGGTCCTGGGATCGAGCCCCGCATCGGGGTCTCTGCTTAGCGGGGATCCTGCTTCCCCCTCTCTCTCTGCCTGCCTCCCTGCCTACTTGTTACCTCTCTCTGTCAAATAAAGAAATAAAATCTTTAAAAAAAAATACCATACCACAAAGATAATACACTACCCTAAGCTAACTCACCACTAAGAATTTCATCGTAACGCCTTACCAAGTATCTCCTGCTTGCCTGGCACATATGAGATACTTGAGTTAGAAAAATGTATAAATGTGAAGAACATTCCTAGCCTTCACTGAGCCCATATTCAGGGATTTACCATTTCAGGGGTGGATTTGCCATTCTGCAATTACTCTCCCATTAGAAAGACAGGATTCCTACTAGTGTTTTAATTCTCACTTGCCCTGTTGAAGTGTTTCACAAGTAAGTTTGAGTGGGGGGTTCCCCAGTACAATAAAACACCCGAGGGGCACCTGGGTGGCTCAGTGGGTTAAGCCGCTGCCTTCGGCTCAGGTCATGATCTCAGGGTCCTGGGATCGAGCCCCGCATCGGGGTCTCTGCTTAGCGGCGAGCCTGCTTCCCTCTCTCTCTCTGCCTGCCTCTCTGTCTATTTGTGATCTCTCTCTGGCAAATAAATAAAAATCTTAAAAAAAAAAAAACAATAAAACACCCGAAGCCTTATCTTTCTCTGTTCAGTGTGAATGATGCTTCTTTCAACCTTGGTTTGTTGCACTTGAGTTCAATGACCAACCTCTTTCTCAGACAATGGGTCTCTTCTAACATCAAAAGCTGGAGGCCAAGGCTTTGTTTTTCCAAGCCAAGTTCTTGCCACTGTCAACTGGATAAGAAGTCTCAGTTGTCCAAATACTTCAAGTTTAATGACTCCAGGAAAATAACAGTCTATCTCACCCAAAATTGTTCAAGATCACATATGAGATAATTAATGTGAACAAAAGGTCAATTTCTTTGGAGGCATGAGATGTCAAGAAACAGAAGTCTCTACTTGCCAAGGTCACTATTTGCTTGGAGAACTTCGAGGTGTTTCCTGATGTATTAGGAGATAAATTAGACCACTTCCAAAGAAGCCTAGAAACCATAGTTTTGAAGGCTAACTAAAAAGACTGTGGCAGGCAACAAAGCCATTGGCTTCTGGGAAGCAAATCATCAGGAGGCCCAAACAGTGGGATATGTGGCAATGAGAAGAAGGTTGGTCCTGTCTGTGAAAAACTATTGTATAAGCAGTGAAGCCCACAGTAGTGGCCAGCGATGCAGGGTGACTGTAAACTTTAGCCCTTCTCTCTCCCCCAGGTCAGAAGCTCATGCAGCCCCATGTGGGAAATACTAGAGAAGACAGGTAGGCAGGCCTACAAAAAGCCATCTCCTTTGCAACATTTTCAAATATAAATAATAAAACTCTATAAACTCAGTACCTTCATAGGCAGATTATGCTCTCATTTGAAATTAATAGCTTATATATATAGCAAGTAATTCAAGCAGCTAAAAATATTGTTACTCAATTCTTGCTTCTGCCATCTTTTGGTTCTTTCCATTCCCCCTACTCCTCCCCTCTTCCTTTAATATCCTCCTCCCCATCGCTGAGGAATAAAAATGTTGAAAACCAGAGGATTAAATCATGTCGCTGAATTTGCTCTGTGCAACTTGCAAATCCTGCTATTTCAAAAGGAGTATCACGCATAATTCTTTGCACATGAGTTTCTCAAGACCCTTGTCTCAATAACTTGCATACTGCGAGGTAGAAGATTTGTTTATTTATTTATGACATTAAATTTTAATACTAAATTATTTGATACTAGTCCAAATAACACTTTAACTGTGTGTGTGTGTGTGTATGTGTTTTAATTTCCTACAATTAGAATGAAGTGTGACAAGTTAATTAAAACTCGCATGAAGAACTGGCGAACAGCAAGCCAAATCAGTAGCTTAGGAACCCTGGACACCGTATGTGTTTAACTCATTCTTGTGACCAATCTGACCCTTTCTTTGTCTTCTATTTCTTTATCCGCGAGTTGGCAAAACAACCTCTTCCACCTACCTGCTTTAAACTGTGGATTAGTAAGACAAAACTTGCAAGGGGATCAAAGTGTATTAAATAAGTACTGTAATTTCCAAGGAAAATAATATGTGTATTTGTATCATACACAATAATGGAAAGGAAATTATTTACTCTGGGGACCCTGGCTACATTATCATTAAATTATTTGCATCCTGATAAATGATTAGCATGTCAATGAATATGTGCTCCCCAAAGAGCCTTTTATTTTTTTTTTTAAGATTTTATTTTATTCATTTGACAGAGAGAGAGATCACAAGTAGGCAGAGAGGCAGGCAGAGAGAGAGGGGGAAGCAGGCTCCCCGCGGAGCAGAGAGCCTGACGCGGGGCTCGATCTCAGGACCCTGAGATCATGACCTGAGCCCCGAAGGCAGCGGCTTAATCCACTGAGCCACCCAGGCACCCCCCCAAAGAGCCTTTTAAAGGATTCCCTATAGTTTTCCTATCAGGTTTATATGACACCATATAACTAGAACCTCAAAAGTTCTATGAAGTGAGTTAGCCCTTTCTCCCTTGGCAATATTCTTCTGGAGGATTAGTGCATGTTTTATTTTACATTTCCCAGCTTGTTGCCAATGTGTTCTTCTCAACCGTGTGAGTTTGTCCACCCATTTATATATTTATTTATTTATTTTACTTCTTGTAAGCTTACACCACCAACACCTTCCTCAGTGTGAGCCAAGGTCCTTTCTATCTCTTGCTTGAATGACATAAAGACTCAGTTCCCTGATGAAGAGGAAAAAAACTCTGAGTCTTTTTCCCCCCATTCCACTGTTTTGCATTTGACTTTCATCCATATGCAACCAAGAAAAGGAAAACAGAGAAGAAAATTCTTTTTTAAATTGCAAATAAGGCTTTGCCTCTTTGAATGAATTTTAATTCTTCTGTTCTCTCCAGTAACATTCATGATTCTGATCTCCCCAGAGATGGTATTCCCAATGTCTACCTGGATTTAGCTGCTGCACCGAGGGCACACATTTGATCTGAGATTCTGCAGACAGATACTGCAAATAAAAATAAGTCGATCCTCTCCAGGGTGTTCTTACACCAGCTAAAATATGACTTGAAAGGTTAGTGGGGATGGGGTTAGTTCCCAAAGGGAGAGGCTGTTTCCCCACCCTTGCTTGTTGGAGGATGAGTACGCTAATTGGAAAACTAGAAGTTCTGGGGGAATTGCAAGTGGAACAGGTGAAAATGTAACTGGTGATAATTAAAGGCTAATTATCTTCAACCCACAATTGGCCACAGGAGGTTAGTCTGAGCCACTTAAAAAGAGAGTCTGAGAGAGAGAGAGGAAAAAAGTCATACAGAAAAATATACAATTCTTTTATACACCTGTGCCACTAACTATAGACAAAGACTGAACCTGTGTAGTTGTTGATGGTTGACGCCTGCCTCACGGCACCCCCCCCCACCCAGTTACCTTCCCTCCCAAATGTATCTTAAAAGTAAGTACATCTTACATCAGCATTAGCAGGATTTATCCAGTTTAAAGTTCACCTGTTGATTAGAAAATAGATACTGCTCTAGTATCCTGAAGAAAACAATTTCTGACATGCAGAATCATTGTACTAACTCTTCTGGAAAGCTCGGGAATATAAACGTTTTGCTTCCACGGATCTCCTTTTTAACAATGGTTTGTGTAGCAGCAAGGTCGAAAGGCACCTTTTCTGGCTGACTTTGGTTTTACTAAAGACACTTCTGTGTTAGGAGAGATTCCAGAAAACCATCTCCAAGAAGCTTCACAGTGGTGTTAGGTGGTCAAAGAGGAGCACAGAACAAGAGAAAAGGACTGGCAGAAATTGCTTCCAGTGGTGATGGCCTCGTGACCGTGCCTCGGGCAGTGTGGCAGCACGTGATGTAAACCTGACCCTCTTGCTTCCTCCCCAGCCTCAAAGCCCGCCAAGTAACCTGCCTTCCCTCTCTCCTGGAATTTCTTCCCCATTCACATGATACCCTCAAAACTAAAATGTGCCTACGTAACACTAGGCCTCCCTGACTAAAGTCGAGTGATCCAGAAATGAGCACTCATTTAACCTAGGAATGTCAGGGAACCCCCATGGAATTTTTAAAATGAATCGAAGTGACAAAGGTAAACTTTCTCAGATGGAAAAGAAAAAATTGTGGGATAAAAGTCAGAAGCTGTCAACCACAGTTACCCACTATTTGCGGGGGCGGGGGGGAGCCAGTAAGAGACAATTACACTGACAGGCAGCAAATGACAAGGACTAGAGAAGGAAAATGTCCTGTTACATTTTGCGCTCCTAATATTTTTGATTCCAAATGCATCTGTACTCTCTGTGGTTTAGACCTTCAATCTTTTCTTTTTGACTAAAATAATTCAAGTTGGGATTTGGTCATTAGAACTAAGAGACTTCTTCATGAAGCCACATATAATGAGATATAATTTAGGAATAATAACCAAGATTTCTTTTCATATTGTAATTGCCAATCCATACAACTCCTACCATCCACAGAGAACAGAGCATCCTCCTTTTTGGCTAAGCCCTGGTTTATAGGAAAGGGGAAATGCACCAAAAGGGTTTGGAGAGGGCCAGGTGTGATAGGGATTTATTTCTTGCCACCCTGGTGGTGTTTGAGATGGCACTATCCTATGACTTCTGGAGAAGTAGTACAGCTATTCTCAAAAACAAATTGGCAGTTCTTAATAAAATGAAGTGAGCATTACCCAACAGTCTCATTTCTTGGCATATATGCCAGGTACACAAGCATGCTCATCAATGTACTGCTGGTCTTTGCAGGAATTGGCCACAGAGTAGTCATTTGTCACCAGGGAAATGGGTTCGTTTAAGTTGGACCATATGAAAGTGCTAATATTTGGCCATTTTTACTATAAGAAAATATCAGTTTCATATATTTCAACCTGTATGAGATAACAGAGAAAAAAACCAAGTATACATAGAAATCTCCTGCAGGGATCAATGATGGTGATGTGTCATGGGCTAGAGAGGAATAAACCCAATTCTCTGCACCTGAGGCATAATAACAGGGAAACCAGAGAGCCAAGGGGAAAGAAATAGACCAAAGTTCCCTGTACCAACATGAGTTCTCATCAAAAAGCAGAAAGTGAGGGGATGTGTCTAAGAAAAGAAGATGATCTGAAACAGATCCCGAAGTCTTTCATCCTTCCAGAAAAACATTGGTAATCTTTCTGAATATTTTCCAGGCTAGTGAGCCAAATGAGACTGAAGTAGCTGAGAAAGGAATACCAGATAAGGCAATATCTCTTTATGGTGACTAGCGGAACACACTCAGTGAGGGCATGTGGCATGAATCACGTTGGTATGTGGCCAAGGTCAGCTGTGGATCAACTTGTTGATGCTGTAGAAAATGAGACCAATGAGACCAATGATCAAAGACCTGACATCATGATTTACATCTCTGCAGAGTCTAAAAAAGGCCAAAGGTTGCTCATGGTCAAGAAGGTGCCCGCATTCTCATCATCTACACACCATCCAGATCACGCAGTCACACAAATCTTCTAATTTAGATGTCTTCTGAGGACAAGTGAGAGGGACATCCTTTGAGTAAAAACCAGAAATGGTGAACACTAATTTGAGTTTGCTTAGTGGAAACTTGAGTGAGTCAGAAATAGGGGCTCAAGTTGTAAATTACAATCAGTAATAGAAAAAAATGAAATTTTAATTTCACACATCTGTATTTTGACTGAAATTTATAATTAAAGTATATATAAACATCAGTTGCTCACTGCCTCACTCATTTAAATACTAAACTTATCAGTGAATTCACATTCCATATAGCATGTACATTTTGGTTCCATATACATTTTTTTGCACCGTGCGATAGTACAGGCATTCTAGAGACAATGTTGGAGGTTTTCATTGAATAAACATGTCACTGGTGGGGCCCCTGGGAGGCTCAGCCAGTGAAGCATCTGCCTTTGGCTTAGGTCATGATCCTAGGGTCCTAGGATCCAGTCGGCAGGGAGTCTGCCTCTCCCTTTCTCTTTGCCCCTCCCCTTGCTTGTGCTTGCTCTCTCTCTCTTCTCTCAAATAAAGAAATAAAATCCTTAAAAAAACAGACATGCCACTGGTATTTCAAAATAAATAAATAACATGTTCATTAGAAACTGATATGTCAAAAAGCTAGCAATTATTCTTGTTTCATTTTCATGCAGTTTTTTTTGGGGGGGGGAGAATGGGGAGAATGTGCTTTGCAGTTGGAGACCAGTAGCTTTGCAAATGTGTGCAACGCATTAAAGACGAAAGGAGCCTCATTTTAATTAATGCCATAGTTCTAGCTCGATCTAGAGCTAGAGCAGTCTCAGGGAGAGCGGGCAATGTCACCTCCCTTCTATTCTACAGCATGCTTACCTTTCACAAAATGTAGAATTTTTCTCAGGAGAATTCATCCTCCAAGACAGCAGGTCTGAGCCAAATGCACACACTTAAAGGATTGAGCTAAGGAAAAATTCAGTGCCAAGTGGGAAGTTTGGCTCTTCGAGTGTAGTATTTGAAAAAGTAAATTTGAATAGAAAAACAAAGGAGCATCGCTAGGAGTACATCATTGATTTGTAAAATTGTGTTCAAGAGTAGAATGCTTTGCAATCAAAGTTCAAAACTGAACTCCATTGAATAAATCACCTAACATCAGAGGTGCTCTGGTTGAAATTTCTTTGCAGGGCAATTGGAAGTGCTGGTGCTCAGACCCAGTCAAAGCCAGAAGAAGCCCCCCAAAGCGTTGCAACATCCAAGGACTTTGAGCCAAGCAGACTTTGAAATGACTGACTAGTGGTAGCTATAAAAGTATGATAATAAAGGGAAAGCCAATACCAAAAGGTACTTTTTATTTATATCTTCCTAGGTGCTGAACTCCTAATCACATCACCTCTGTCAATCTTTCTAGCACCCTTAATCCTCAAGTTACAGATAAGCAAATTATGGCTCCAATAGGTTAAGTCGGTTGCCAATATTACTAAGCTAATTATTGGCAAAGTTGGAATAGAAACACAGGCTGCCAGAGTCTGGAAATCTGACCTATTAATCACTCAGACTATAGACATTTATATTGGGTGACTTCTTGGTCTGTGATGATGCTACAGGGAATAAAAGGGGCACTGAGGAAAGGTTTCCTTGGAAGGGAAGGGAAGAGCAATCATGCTTTAATTCAGGATCCACTGTGTGTGAAGCGACTTCGAGATTTCCAGATGGACTTATGTAAGTTCCTGGCCACATGAACTGAGAGTACAGGAGAGGCCAGTGTAAGAAGACAGAGATCTCAGAGCAAACTAGAGAAGACAGTTGAAGGCTACCAGGGGAAAATCATATATGGAGAGAAGAATGTCATTAAAACCTCCGAGAACATTAGCAATAAAGGATTCCTGGAAGGAAGGGGAGTAACAGCAATAAAGTAGGAAAGAATATATTTGCAGAAACCTGGCATAAAGAGGGTATGTAAGTGCCATGAGAGCAGGGCTCCCTACTTTTTCTTTCCTATTTTATTCACTAAGTACCTGAAGTAATGCCCCAAGTACATGCACTGATGCCTGGTCCATAGCAGAAGCCACTGAAGAGTTGTATAATGCAGCGATCAGGATCAAGCATTGTGGGGAGGGACTTTGCCCTTGAACAGATCAGAGATCACATACAGAAGGGGCTGTTCACATATCCTCCACACACTCATTTCCCAAACAGAAACTCAGCATAGTTCACACATTTCAATTTTTTCACCAAGTCATTTTTAAAAGGAAGGGTTAAGTATACAATTTTCTCTGACTAAAAATAATATGAAATATTTCAGGGTATTTCTACATGCTTCAATATTTTCAAACTACCTTTTCAAAAAGGAGATAATTAAACAACTTCCCATGACTAAAAAATACTAAGTATTTCAGAAATTTCTTACCAAAAATGTCTCTCCTAAGTGAGATCAAGAGTGGAGTTAACAAATTTCTGAAGCAATAAAGGGCTTGCGAGTTGTATTCATTTTTAGCTTCAGATTTGCCTCCTTTTGCACACACCTACACGTTAGTGCGTTTTCATTAATTTTTCAGTTGGCCTATGATTTATGAAGCAGTTAATATGAATTTAGGAATTATCTGCTTCCAAAAATGCATCATAATTTGTGTCTAAGTAACAACTGTTTCAAAAAAGAAAGTCACAGTCATCACTCGGTTATGTTGGCTGACAAACCTGGAGTAATTAATCTTTGTTTTCAGTGAATATTTTATTAAATTAATTTTCAAAAATATGTGCAAATTACGGTTTAAAAAAACCTTTTATGTGTGACAGTGAAATGTAATGAAATGTACTCAGGCCCAGACATAAGCACCTGCCAAGATTTGAAAAATGAACTGCTTTTTTTTTTTCTTTTTTCTTTATTTCATTATTATTTTTTTTTAAATCCCAGAGAAATTTAGGGGCCTGGAAATTTACGAAATGAATAGTTGCAAGCATGTGAGTTCCGATATACGTGAGCAAATACTATTCATCAGACTTTGTTCATGGCACTGTGACAGATAATATGTCAGGCTTTGAAGACAGAGAGACATGGGTTTGGATCCCTTCCTGGCCACTTCTCAAAGGGTGACTTTGAACGAGTTATTTTACTTCTCAGAGCTCTTGTTCTCTTCAGCATAAATTGGGGCTACTTGGACACCCAATGCAAGGTTATTGTAAGCTCTAAAAGGGCATAACCTCTTTCTTGTCCAACCTTATATATATGACCCCCACCATAGCAGGAGTTGAAAAATCCTTGTTTTATGGGCTTGGTGAATATGCAGGATAGTATGCTCACTGCCCAGCACACAGAGGGCACCCAACAAACGCTACCTCCCCTTCCTTCTTGTGGTTAATGATTTGCCTTCCCTCTATCTCTTCCAAATATTTCTGTTATCGGAACAACTGTGCATTTAAGCTTGAATTGTCAGAATAATTCTCTAAAGCCAACTAGCCCCTCCTCTTTGGAGATACCACACCTCGTCCTTTAAAAATGTAATTATCATTAGTCGTAATTTAATACACTAAATATTAGTATTAAATACACTAAATATTTAGTGTATGAAATTACGCAAAGCTACCCAAATATTAACCTCAACTCCACCACGGTGACCGGAATTGCTCTCTTCATTTTTGTTCTTTCACATGACGTCCACAAATTGCAAGGTTAATTATCATAGAGTTGAGTCTCACCAGTGTTTTGGTTAAATAGTTGACAAGGCATGTCAGGCACGCTGCCCTTGGTCGTCACGCATCAGGTCTGCCTCCTCTGCTGTATATTCTACTTACGGTTCTGGTGTCAACAGCAAGTGGGGTGATGAAATACACACGGATTGTTATTGAAATTAGGACGACCAGGAAGAAAGGTTCCAATGCAAGTTTATTATTTATCTTACGTTAAAACTATTATAAAATTGAAGCAGTGACATGATTCAATTTAGCTTTGCTTAGAACTATTGATCTTGATTTTTGTACAGAGAAGTCCTTTTGGGCTAAAGCTCTACACAGAAAATCAATTTGCTTAAAATGCTTCCTTTTATACATAATAGCTTACTCATCGAGGACTGAATTTCCACATGTGAATAACACTGCAGTCTCCTTGCCAATCACTGGAAGCACTATGTAAATTATAATTGGAATATTACGGCAAAAACCTGGAGGCCACAATCTTTCCACACAATAACTGAATGTCAATAATGTCCAGGAAAGCATTTAAAGCTGCACCTCAGCATGGGTATAAATGTCCTCAAATTTAACTTTTAGAGAGTGTTCCTATTCAATATGCATTGAGCATTTGTCCAAGAATTGACAAATACAAGCAAGCAGCTACCCACTAGAAGCATTTTGGTTCCGTGTACAAATTGGAGCTCCTACGATAGGAGTACTGAATTCAGTTCTCATTGTACAGATGTAGAGAGCAACCAGACTTTGTACAATTGGCCAGTTACATAACCTCTCTGCATCTAAATATTCTCCTTTATAAAACTGGAAATTCCTTCCCAAATACACAATGCTTCAGTTACATCAAGAGTTGTATAAGCATTTTATACTTTGAAATTATATTATTTAGACATTTTTGGAAAGAAATGAAAGAAAAAAGAGATTTTGTCCTAGCACTTCCAAGGTAAGGCAATAAAACAAGAATTTCAGGGGTTTACACACATATGCTTACTTCAGAGTTTTTCAAAATTTATCCTGTTTCATGGGACTTCAAGACAGTTTTATGTTATAAATCTTATCAATCAACTTAGAAATCGAAAATCTTATATAGTATCTTTCATGTAGCCTAGTAAGTCCTATATTAATTAAATAATAACAGAGAGATTTAGAAACAACTTCCAGAATCTAACAAGATTTTTCTTATGTTAACTAAACTTATCGTGGGAATTAGTTATAGTATATGTAAGTCAGGTCATTATGCTGGATACATTAAACTTATATATGAGTATGTCAGTTATATCTCAATAAAACTAAAATAAAAAGAAATTTCAGTATCAGTCTGTATCTGTTTCATATGAATTCTAGAATACTAACTACATTAATAAATTTTCCTATTAAGGTTTATACATGAATTTGATGATACAAGTAAGAGGTTGACTGTTGCTATTAACTTTACCTCCCATTGTGACAAAAATGTTTTCCATGCTTTTTTTTTTTCTGGAATAGACCTAATTTTGTCTAATATGTCACACAAATTATCACCTAATTCGAAGGGAGATAAGATAGTTCCATGCATAGATATAAAATATACTTGTTAATACCATGCATGAGTATTGCATTTTGCCTATGATCTGCTTCCATTCAATTTCCTTAGAGCTAATTTCAGAATCATTTCCCCATAAAGATTTAATTGCGAGTGTCTCTTCACTACAGATCTAATTATTTCCTACTATACCATGAACATGACACACTTCCGGCCTCATATACCCTAAAGGATTTCAATTAATTCTAGCTATTGTGAAACATTAGGAAAGTAATTCCTAGCCATTGTGCAATATGCCTAATTTGTATATATCTAAGGAAATGTGATCTAACATAATCATATTTTACTGGAGGCCAAATAAAGGACATAAATGTGTTATTGAAAGGCAAATCTTATATGATTGAAATTTGTTTTTCCTCTAGAGCACAGTTACTTCAAAAATTGTCAGAAATGAGGATTATTCCATTTTCTCATGCATAAGGGGGAACAACTAATCTTTTAACTCTAGCAAATAATGGATGCATTTTAATAAGGTTTTTAAAAATCTGAAATTAGCATAACATAAAAAGGAAATTAGACATTTTATCAGTAACTACATGTAATAATTTACTAATGAAAAATTACATTTCTCTAAACTTTTGTAATTTTATAAATAAATCAGTAACTCTGTAAATAAATTAAAAAGTCTATAGTTTGTCTTGTTTAAGCCATACTTACTAAAATTTGCTGTATTTTCAAAATAAAATTTAATCAATATATAGAATAATGATTCAGAATATGATCTCTAGAGGAAGACTGACATGCTTTACATGTTATGGGAAATTGGGTAAAGTTCTAATATCCAAAGTCTCAATAACTTCTTTTGCAATAATACCTTCTTCCTTTTCCTTATCAAGTTCCTTGTAATGGTTAAATAAGATAATGCTTGTGAAGTTGTTACCTAGCACTTAACCTAACAGTTAGGTCAACTCTCACCTGTCCTAGAAGTCTTCCTGATTTGGAGGGAGATTTGAACAGAGTGAACACAACAGCTTGAGCCCTGAACTTGTTTGTTAGTCTAGCATGGGCTTGAAAAATTTGAAGTGATCCCAAGCCATTTCTCATATCCTAAGTCCCCACTCTCTCATTTGCCCTCCGCTCTTACGGTGACTGGTGTTTGAACCGGCCTCCCCGAGCACACCCAGCTGACAAATTCAGCAGTGAATTCCTATCCAACCATCATATGGCTGTGCCTCACCATCCTGTGTTCTATTATTATTATTTCCTGTCCCCCATAGGATTTCATTTCAATGCTTAACATTCCTCTCCAGCAGGAAATTCTTCTCTGTAGTTAACCAAATTCTCCTGATACAATTAAAGATCATTTGCTCTATTGTTAAAAGTTGATACAGATAAACTGGTCAGTATTCTTGGTGTAAGAAGTCTTTATATACTTTAACAGCAATATTAAGAATATCACAGTAAACTTACGCAAAGTTCAGCCTTATGTCATTTAGGCATTGCTAAAAACATAAATGAGAGTCAGGACTTACACTTAATAATTTTTTTAGTTGTTTTTTTATTTTTTTTGAGAGAGAGAGAGAGAGGGTACACACATGTACGAGATTGTAAGCAAGCAGAGGGAGAGAGAGAGAGAAAGAGAATCTCAAGCAGACTCCCCACTAAGCATGGAGCCCAACTCAGGGCTTGATCTCAGGATCCTGAGATCATGACCTGGGCTGATATCAGGACTGGGACACTTAACCAACTGAACCACCCAGGAACCCCTATACTTAATAATTTTGAAAACAAAAACCGGTACCTCAAAACTCTTTCAGTTAGGAAGTTTTAACTTACACAAAATTTAAATCCATTTGTCTACAACATAGGCCTATTTTCTCTTGTTTTGTTCTTAGCAGATAAGGAGAACAGCTACTCATTGTTCTGCCTGCAGTTTTTATCTTTCTGTAAATTATTGCTCTTTTTTCAAAAATCCTTTTTATCTTAGTCATACAAAAGAGCCACTTGTCTTTTTTAAATGGGTCTATCTTCATAATAGCTCCAAAAATACATATGTAAGTCTGGATGTACTTGTCCTATTTAATAAAAACACTGCAAGAAGATAATAGCAACACATATTCCCATTATGTGTAATAGTTGTTATATATTGAGAATTATATGTATACATGTTCCTTAATATTATGTCATATGCACTTCATTTTGAATAGATGTTAATAGCAACTCTTATTTCTATGTTTCTTAACCATGTTTCCTAATATCATTTCAGATTTATTTTATGACCTATTATTAGCTTGATCAATTTCATTCTTTCAGCTTAAAAATATTTCTTGATATGTTGTGATATATCTTCTTTGAAGTGTAAACTTTAGTTAGGGTTTATAAAAGAGAGCATCTATGTTTCTTAATAGACAAATGAAGTCCCCTTGTAACTCCAAACGCCTGTTGGTTTTTCAGAAAATAGAGGCATCAAGACTCAGTTCCACCTAATTACCCTTACTTCATTCTCCTAACTTCCATTAACTCTACGCACACCTATCATGCACTCCATTGTCCTGGATTTCCTGTAGTTGTCTTTATTTTCCAGAGACTTATCTACATCGTTTCCTTCCATGAGTAAACAGAAGACAAAGTTGATCAATATCTGTCCCTTGAATTTGTCCTTTCAATTGAGTGTTGCTCTCTTACTTGGAGTCACTTGGAATTGAAATTGACATAGCCAGTAGGCCAGGTGATAATCCAGCTAAATCAACATCAACATAGAAAGACAGAAATGTTCACATTTCCTCTCAAGTCTTCTCTTCTGCTAATCTTCCTGGACTCAGAAAGCATCACCATTCTTTCATCCACCTTCCAAGCAAAGCTCTCAGAATTATTTTCTTTTCTTCACTATGCTTTACCACTAAATTCACTTACATGCCAAATGTTGTTTTATTATTGTTAAATATTCTAAATGCTTACATTAGTTTTTCTCCTTTCTTGCAATCTCTGCATTCCCTAGTTTTTTTTTTGCTTTTTTTGGTTTTGTTTTTTGGTTTTGTTTTTTTTTTTTTTTTTTTTTGAAAGATAGATTGAGTGAAAGGAGGGTCAAAGGGAGAGGGAGAGGGAGAGAGAGAATCTTAAGCAGGCTCCATACCCACGGAAGTGCACCACAAGGGGCTTGATCTCACAACCCTGAGATCATGACCTGAGCTGAAATCAAGAGTGAGGAGACTAATCAACTAAGCTACCCAGGTGCCCCAGCATTCCCTAGTCTTACTATACCTTTGATCTTCCATCTAAGTAAGCATACAAAGAATACTAAAATGTTAATCAATTTATAGCACTCCTCTGAAAATATTAACTTTCCAACTATTTACTTTGGCACATTTAAATATACTTCTATTCTTTTGAACATGATTTGTAGAGGTGAAACTAGGTTGTTTCTCTACTGACTCTTAGGAATAATTTCATCAGTGTAACTTTTGTCTTTCCTAACATTTTCCCCACTAATGTTTAATTTTGCATAAGCTATGAAATTTCTACTTTAAAGTAATATACAACCTCACCTTTCTCTTTCATTGTAATGTCCACATTTGTTTTAATCTCATTTCTACAATTAAATATATTCTGTGCTCACCACACACTTTGGTTGACTAAGATTAATACTCTTGTAAATTCATTGACTTTTTAGAGAAACAATATTTCCGGAGTTCTTGAGTGTTTAATACTGGTTTTTCTATAGCTTATACACGTGAAGGCAGCTTGTCAGGTCAAACACCCTTGGCTTGCACTTTATATCCTAGCTTGTCTTGGATATTTTACTCAACTTTTCTATTGTATTAAGTGTTCTTTTGTAGAAATCGAAGGCCACCATGATTTTTTATCCTTACAGGTTACTTGCCAAACATTTGCACACCATATCTAGAAAAGGAGTTAATATCTCTAATATATAAACAACTCCTACAACTCAACAAGAAAAAAACAAATGAACCTGATTAAAAATCGGCTGAGAACTTAAATTACTATTCCTTCAAATGACAATGAATACTTGAAAAAATACTGAATATCACTAATCCTCAGGAAGTAGAAATCAAAACCACAATGAGATGCAACTTTGCACCCTTAGAGTGGCTATTATCAAAAATAATAATAATAACCAGTGCTGTCAAGATTATGAAGAAATTGTAATCTTGTGCATTGCTGATGAGAATGTAAAATGGGGCATATTCACAATAGCCAAAAGATAGAAACAACCTAAGTATTCATCAACAGATGAATAGATAAATGAAATATGCATACTGTGACGTATTACTTGGTCTAAAAAGAAAGGAAACTCCGACACATGCTACAATGTGGATGAAAAGACATTAAACCAAATGAGATATGCCAATCGCAAAAGGACAGAAACTGTATGATTCCAGTTATATGAGGCACCTAGAATAGTCAAAATCATAGAGAAAATACAATGATGGTTGCCAGGGGCAGGACAAAAGGGATAAATGAGGAGTTATTGATTAATGAATACAGAGTTTCAATCTGCAACATAAAAAAAAAAATAGTTCTGGAGATGGATGGTGGTGATGACTGCACAACAATGCAGTCAAATGCCTTTGAACTGGTCATTTAAAAATGGTTAAAATGTGGGGGCACCTAGGTGGTGCAGTTGGTTGAGTGTCCAACTCTTGGTTTCAGCTCAGGTCTTGATCTTAGTATCATAGGATTGAGCCCCATGTCAAGCTCCAAACTTAGGACAGAGTCTACTTGAGATCTCTCTCCCTCTCCATCTGCCCCTACCATTCGTACTCTTTCTCTCTGAAATGAATAAATAAATCTAAAAAAAAAAAAGTGGTTAAAATGGTAAATTTTATATTATGTATATCTTACTACAGTACAAAATATATAACTAATTAAAAAAACTGGTGTAAATTTTAAATGGGCACTTATTTTTAAATAATGTACTTCTAGTAACTGACAATAACAATATTAAATTCCTAAAACAAAAGGTGACTGAAGACACCAATTGACAACAGAAGAGCAAATAAACTAATCCAATATATTGATACAATTGAGTACCATTCAGCAATGTCACAACATGGATAAACCTCCTAAATATTATGTTGAACGGGGAAAAACAAAAAAGAAAAAGAAAAACTGCCACAAAGTAGTATATGTTGTGTACTTGCCTTACATGAATTACTATGTGATGATGGAAATACAAAAATTGTTTATTGGAGATGATAATGACTAGAAAGAGGCATCAGAAAATTTTAGGTGGTAATGTTCTCTATCTCAATTCAGTGATTACATGGCAATGCACTTGTCAAAAATCATCAAATAGTACACATGAAGTCTGCATTTTTTAGTATAAGTTTTACTTCAATTCTGATTATGTTAGGCACAAAACAAATTATGATCTTTTGTCTGGTTTGCCTACAAGAGTTTCTATTTTTTAATCTTAGAAACCCAGTCACCGTTTTAAGATATATCCCTACAAGATCTAATTTCAGTCACATTCCCCAGAAGATGGTATGTTCCTTTATTATGCAGATACAATTCTTCTTTTATTTTAGAAAAGATTTTATGAAATGCATATATAGATTTGTGATCTTTTTCTTTTTTATTGTTTTTTTTTTCAGAGATTTAGAATATTAGTATTTTTTTTCTCTCTCTCTCCTGTTATTCTTTTTTTCCAATTCTTTTTAATTCTTTTAAATATTAACCTCCTCCAGCCTGGAATATACCACCAGTATTCCACTGAGATAGATTTAAATATGATTGTAATAACTTTAGCATCACCAAATCTAATGGAAAAATAATTGATTTTCATCTAATTTGATCAACATTTTCATCGCCTTTGGAATTAGTATTTTCCCCTTGGTTTCCAGAATAACACACCTTCTAAAGCTTTTTTTCTGACCTATTTTGTTTGTCCAGCTCTCTACTGTCTCAGCCTGAATTTTCTCTAACCAGTGATAAAACATAGAACAAATCAAAGACTTTTCTTTAGTCCTATTCTTTCCTCATTTCATGCACTCCTCCTAGAGGATCTCATCTACAAATATCTTTATCTACCATTAACATTCAGATGACCCCAAAATTTATACCTTAAACATAGATCACAACTTTGAACTGTGGACCTGTACCTCCTTCTGAATTCTTCATTTGGATAAATCAAAGACATCTTAAAATTCATATTTCTAAAACAAACCCAGAAATGGACTCCGTCTGCCAATACTTATTAATTAATGATTTCATGTACCACTAAATTAAACAAGCCAAACCCTAAGAGTCACTCTTGATTTTGCATAACCCACTCATTATATCAAATCTGCTACTAAGACTTGTTGATTTTATCTACATATTTCTCATGTCTATTTATTTCTTTCTATAACCATGGCAACCACATAACCATAGCAACTATTCTAGTTCAAACTCATCATCTCTAACCTGAGCTACAATACCGTCCTAACTACACCACTCTACACATTTCCATTCTTGTTTCTTTCAAATCTATTTTCCATAGCATACTTAATACCTTTCCCCCCCAAATACAAGTCTGATCATGTCACATCTCTACTTGAAAACCTTCAGTGAATTTCCACTGATCTTGAAATAAAGTCTGAAATCTTACAAGGCACTGCATACTTGGTTCCCAGGCTACTTTACTTATCTAACTTCATCTCAAAATTGGAACCCTTTATTCTCTGCAATCACAGCACTGTTTTTAGTTCCTTACATGATCCAGTCTACATTCTGCCACAGAGATTTTGAAAATGTTCCCTTTTTTCCTTTGGATGATATCCTTAATCCCTCTCTTCATTGAGTTTGCCTTATATTCATTTTTATTTTTCATCATAAATCATTACTTTATTAGATAAGACCTTTCAACCCTCTTAATCTAGTCAGAATCTACTGTTGTATTATTTCATTGCACCATGAAATTCTGCTACTAAAATTAAAATTATAATTTTATGATCTTTTGGGTGATCATTATATTAATATATGATCCAATACCAGATTTATGGCATTTTTGAGGAGGAACTATATTTGTTTTGCTTACTACTTTTTCCTCAGTGCCTAGTACAGTGCTTGACATTTACTAAGCACTCAATAAATGTCTGCTGAATTAATAAATAAATAAGAGGAGATAATCCAGATATTATAAATTGGGACCAGATTGTGAAAGATATTCAAACAAGCCTAAGAAGTTGATATATAATTTGGTAGACAATAGGAAGTCACTGGAAGCTTTTGGTCAAGAAGACAGCAAGAAGTAAACTATTCATCAGAAGGACTAATGTGTTAATGTTTGCATGGTTGGTAGAGAATTGAGGTCAGTTAGAAGCTAATATTTATAGTCGAGTCAAAAAATTATCGAGGTAGATAGATTAAAAAAAAGTAGAAGTGCAGTGAGACTAGATTGGAATTTCCTTTCACTGTGTCATCATGTGTGTTGTAGAACACAGCAGAAGAAAGAATCCATGTACTTTAAGGTAGACCAAAGACTATCCTAGAGGAAAAATAAATTTAAGTATATAAGAATTGTGGAATAATATGAAATAATCTAACATTCGCTTAAATCTCAGAACAATAAGAGAGAAAGAATGGTGTATAGGAAAATATTTGAAGATTAAATGGCTGAAATTTTTCAAAATTGATAAAAGACATAAAACCATACTTCTTAGAAATTCAGAGTAATCAAGATACAAAGAAGATTAAGTATAGGCATATCCTAGTCAAACTGCTGAAAAAAAAGTCCAAGAGAAAATCTTAAAAAGATTTTTAAGAAGGGAACTTGTGTAGCTCAGTTGATTAAGCATCCAACTCTTGATTTCAGCTCAGGTCGTGATCTCAGTGTCATGGGATCCAACCCCTTCTCCAGCTCCATGCTCAGTGGGGAATCTGCTGGAGTTCCTTCCCTCTCCCTCTTCCTCTGCCCCTCCCCCCTCTCACTCACTCTCTCTGTCAAATAAGTAAATCTTTAAAAAAAAATCATCCAAAGAATAACACATGCTTTCAAGGGAAAAAAAAATGATCATTGAGTTCTTAATAGAAATGATTTAAGCCTGAAGACAAAGATTGAAGGAGAGGAAAAAAAGAATTACCAATGTATCAACTAGAAACGAATGTCCACAAAAATGTTCTTTAAATATGAAGATGAACAAGAGGTTTTTTAAAGAAAGATTTTAAAATAATCTCTACACACAGCTTGGGGTTTGAGCTCACAATCCTGAAAACCAAGAGTTGCACACTCGACTGACTGAGCCAGCCAAGCACCCCTGAGCAAGACAACTTTTAGACAAATATAAACTTAGGGAATTTTCTACCAGAAAAATATTGTTAAGTAAATGTTAAAGAAGATTTACAAAAAAACAAGAAGATATGTCAAAAATGACTGTGAGAAGGAACAAATTAAAGTCCAGGTAGTAAGAAATATAATGAATTAAATAACATTTAAAGAAATCCAATAGAATAAACTCAGTATTAGATATAGCTAAGGAAAACATTAATAAAATGGAAAGTACTATAAAAATAAACAGTACAAAGATGGAAAAATATGAAAAGAGAATGAAAGTAAACAGAAGACAGACTGACAGACTCTACAATGTATCCCAGAGGCTCACTGTTAATATCACAGATATGAACCAAGTTCTAATTCTTTTTGTCTGAGTCTTTTTAGACATCTGTATCCCAGTTTCTTTATGTATAAAATATTGATATTCTTAATGCAGAGGGTAATTGTGAGGTTGAATTACAGTTGACCCCCAACAACATGGTGGTTAGGGGCACTAATGCCCTGAATAGTTGAAAACCCACATAAAAGTAGCTCCCCAAAAACTTGACTTCTAATAGCTGACTAATGATCAGAAGGCTTATCAATATCATAAAGAGTTAATTAACACATATTTTGTATGTCATATGTGTTATATGCTGTATTCTTACAGTAAAGCTAGAAAAAAGAAAATATATTTATAGTACTGTACAGTATTTATTGAAAAAAATTTGCATATAGGTAGATCCATGCCATTCAAATCCCTGCTGTTCAAGGTTAACTATAGTTGAAACATTTTTAGAGAAATTTTTGGAAATATTAAGTATGCAATAAACAATAGATACCATATTTTTTGAAGATTTTATTTATTTATTTATTTGACAGACAGAGAGCACAAGTAGGCAGAGAGGCAGGCAGAGGGAGAGGGAGAAGCAGGCTCCCTGCTGAGCAGAAGCCCGATGTGGGGACTCAATCCCAAAACCCTGGGATCATAACCTGAACCAAAGGCAGCCGCTTAACTAACAGAGCCACCCAGATGCCCAACAATAAATACTACTTTTATGGCCATTTTAGAAGTAGAAAAGAAAAAGAATGACAAACCAGTAGTATTTGAAATATAAAGGCTAAGGTATTTTAAGAATTATAGAAACTATCTACTCAAAGGGCATTGCAAATTTTGATCAGCAAATAAAAGTAGATTCAAAGCTATCAAAGAATAGTTTATACTTTCTACTAACAAATAATAGTTGTACTAATAGAAAACTTCTGGGAGTTGATAAAATGCATTGCCATTGTATTTAAGCAGTAAAAAAAGAGGTGGGTAAATCTAGATGGAAAAAAATTGCAGTGTGTGAGCTAAGTATTTAATAAACTAATTTGTTAAATCATTATTGATAGGAGAAAGTATTTTTATTTGGTTCAAAAGTGATTTGGCTACCATGCTAGATTATACTAACAAGATAATAGTCATTTCTACTTTCAAATCTATTAAATTATATGTAGATAAGTATATATGTTAAAAATAAGAGTGATTTTTTGCTAAACAAATAGAAGAAAATGAGAATAAAATAACTGTTAGCAATGAAATCAAAGGAAAGAACAAAGCCCACAGAAGCAAATTTAAAAGCATTAAATAAGATGATAGAACTAAGTAATCAAAGCAAATTTTTATAAACTAAATTTATGCATGAAAAGTCAGGAAGGTTAGTTTGGTGAATGTGTGTGTTTAATCAAGTTATATCCCACATTAAAGCAACTCAGAAAATAAAGAGATGGAAAAATTCTTGATGGAAATATTAATCAAAGAAAGGCAGTTATAATACTAGACAAAACATAATTTAAGGGTAAAAACAATGACAGAAATTCAGTGGGATGTTAAATTCTGAAAACTACAGTAATCCAGCAGCAAGAAATTATGAACTTGAATATTTATAAAAAGATGGGTCTTTAAGGAAGCAATATAAAAACTTAGTGATTAAAAAATAAATATTAACAAATTTATCAGTAGATTTGGACCTAGAGATTTTAACAAACTTTTAATAAAAACTAAATGCATCGAGAAGATATTTTAAGTACTAATAAAATATTTATAAAATTTGACCACTTAGTAAGTCACAAAAGATGTCTCAAAAAATTCCAAGGATCGATATTATAAACATCACACTTCTGACCACAATAAAATTACATTTGAAATCAATAATTAAAAAATAGTCTAAAGAAACCATATGTCTGGAAGTTATAAAATATTTAGAACTGCACAACACAACATAGTATATATTAAAACTTGTAGGATGAAGCTAAAATAATCTAAGAAAGTTGGAGCTTTAGTTTGTTATTCCCCAACCAAAAAAGGCAGAAAAACAATTGAGTAAATTATTCAACTCTAAAATCTAGAAAAGTGTACTAAAGACCCATGGAAAAGCAGAAGAATAAAAGAATAAAGATACTATTAAAAAATTAAATAAAATAGAAAGCAGAGAAAAAGTGATGATCAGTAAAACCAAAAGCTGATTCCTGGAAGAGCCATAAAACATAGGAACTTGGAATAAAACTGATTTTATAAAATAAAAGTCATGAACACTCTTGGGAATATAGGAAGAAACCTAACAGCAAATATATAATTTCACAAAAGAAAACTGCACTTAAACTTATGCTAAAAAATGAAAAAATACAAACTGGACAATTTTGTAGAAGGTAGGAACTTGAGAATTCACAGAAAATAGATAGAAAACTGGTATAAACCAGTAATCATTAAAGATATTATAGTAATAATCGAACATTTCTAATCCAACCCTCAACAACAACAAAGCATAAATTACCTTGAAAAGATTTTGCCAAATTCTAAAGCACAGATTTTTCTTAGCTTGTAGAAATATTTCAAAAGAAAAAAATTTTAAAAAAGAAGATCAACCAATCTATTTATGAAGGGATAATAAATTTGAAACCCAACTAGAGAATAATACTAAATTTATAAAACAATCACACTTACATATATAGCTTTAAAATCTTAAATAAAATTTAGCATATAAAATCATAAATTGAAAAAGAATAGCAATAATACTGTATCCTGACCAAACAGGGCTTATCTCAGAAATGAAATATTTAAACATTATAAATGTATTCATGCAATTTACTTTCCTTGATTACTACACAGAATAATTGTTAGAAATAACTGTTAGAAAACCAGGAATGAAAGATTATTTTTACCACAAAATCAGACCATGTCATACTTAAGAGGAAACCCTAGTAGAATATCTTTTAAGATCTGGAACAATAGAAGGATGCCAAATATTAATTAGCGAATTCAATACTTTTTAGAATTCTTAGAGCACTGATACAAGAAAAATTAATACAAGTTAGTAAGGATTATAAATGAAGATAATATCATTAGCTTCATAAATAAAAGTGAAAATCAGCCTTTATCTATAAAAGCTAACAGAATCTATAAGCACATTTTATAACTAATAAGAGTTGTATCTTGGGGCGCCTGAGTGGCTCAGTGGGTTAAGCTGCTGCCTTCGGCTCGGGTCATGATCTCAGGGTCCTGGGATCGAGTCCCACGTCGGGCTCTCGGCTCAGCAGAGAGCCTGCTTCCCTTCCTCTCTCTCTGCCTGCCTCTCTTGTGATTTCTCTCTGTCAAATAAATAAATAAAATCTTTAAAAAAAAAAAAAAGAGTTGTATCTTAGTTTTGGGGAACAAAATGAACACAGCACTATTACAGCATTCCTATTTACTCATATTAACTATCTGAAAGTTTAACAGAAAAGAGGCTAGCCAAATAATAGCAAAAACTTTGTCATCTGGGTATAAGTATAATAAAAGATGTGCAAAATTTGAAAAGAAACATCTGAAATATTTTTTTTTTCCTTAGTTAGGAATTTTTTTTTTTTGTTATCTTTTTTTTTTTCATTTTTTTAAATTTTTATTTATTTATTTATTTTTTCAGCGTAACAGTATTCATTCTTTTTGCACAACACCCAGTGCTCCATGCAAAACGTGCCCTCCCCATCACCCACCACCTGTTCCCCCAACCTCCCACCCCTGACCCTTCAACCCTCAGGTTGTTTTTCAGAGTCCATAGTCTCTTATGGTTCGCCTCCCCTCCCCAATGTCCATAGCCCGCTCCCCCTCTCCCAATCCCACCTCCCCCCAGCAACCCCCAGTTTGTTTTGTGAGATTAAGAGTCATTTATGGTTTGTCTCCCTCCCAATCCCATCTTGTTTCATTTATTCTTCTCCTATCCCCCTACCCCCCCATGTTGCTTCTCCATGTCCTCATATCAGGGAGATCATATGATAGTTGTCTTTCTCCGATTGACTTATTTCACTAAGCATGATACGCTCTAGTTCCATCCACGTCGTCGCAAATGGCAAGATTTCATTTCTTTTGATGGCTGCATAGTATTCCATTGTGTATATATACCACATCTTCTTTATCCATTCATCTGTGGATGGACATCTAGGTTCTTTCCATAGTCTGGCTATTGTAGACATTGCTGCTATAAACATTCGGGTACACGTGCCCCTTCGGATCACTATGTTTGTATCTTTAGGGTAAATACCCAGTAGTGCAATTGCTGGGTTATAGGGTAGTTCTATTTTCAACATTTTGAGGAACCTCCATGCTGTTTTCCAGAGTGGTTGGACCAGCTTGCATTCCCACCAACAGTGGAGGAGGGTTCCCCTTTCTCCGCATCCTCGCCAGCATCTGTCATTTCCTGACTTGTTAATTTTAGCCATTCTGACTGGTGTGAGGTGATATCTCATTGTGGTTTTGATTTGTATTTCCCTGATGCCGAGTGACGTGGAGCACTTTTTCATGTGTCTGTTGGCCATCTGGATGTCTTCTTTGCAGAAATGTCTGTTCATGTCCTCTGCCCATTTCTTGATTGGATTGTTTGTTCTTTGGGTGTTGAGTTTGCTAAGTTCCTTATAGATTTTGGATACTAGCCCTTTATCTGATATGTCGTTTGCAAATATCTTCTCCCATTCTGTCAGCTGTCTTTTGGTTTTGTTAACTGTTTCCTTTGCTGTGCAAAAGCTTTTGATCTTGATGAAATCCCAATAGTTCATTTTTTCCCTTGCTTCCCTTGCCTTTGCCATTGTTCCTAGGAAGATGTTGCTGCGGCTGAGGTCGAAGAGGTTGCTGCCTGCGTTCTCCTCAAGGATTTTGATGGATTCCTTTCTCACATTGAGGTCCTTCATCCATTTGGAGTCTATTTTCGTGTGTGGTGTAAGGAAGTGGTCCAATTTCATTTTTCTGCATGTGGCTGTCCAATTTTCCCAGCACCATTTATTGAAGAGGCTGTCTTTTTTCCATTGGACATTCTTTCCTGCTTTGTCGAAGATTAGTTGACCATAGACTTGAGGGTCGATTTCTGGGCTCTCTATTCTGTTCCACTGGTCTATGTGTCTGTTTTTGTGCCAGTACCATGCTGTCTTGATGATGACAGCTTTGTAATAGAGCTTGAAGTCCGGAATTGTGATGCCACCAACTTTGACTTTGTTCTTCAATATTCCTTTGGCTATTCGAGGTCTTTTCTGGTTCCATATAAATTTTAGGATTATTTGTTCCATTTCTTTGAAAAAAATGGATGGTATTTTGATAGGGATTGCATTAAATGTGTAGATTGCTTTAGGTAGCATAGACATTTTCACAATATTTATTCTTCCAATCCAGGAGCATGGAACATTTTTCCATTTTTTTGTGTCTTCCTCAATTTCTTTCATGAGTACTTTATAATTTTCTGTGTATAGATTCTTAGTCTCTTTGGTTAGGTTTATTCCTAGGTATCTTATAGTTTTGGGTACAATTGTGAATGGGATTGACTCCTTAATTTCTCTTTCTTCAGTCTTGTTGTTGGTGTACAGAAATGCAACTGATTTCTGTGCATTGATTTTATATCCTGACACTTTACTGAATTCCTGTACAAGTTCTAGCAGTTTTGGAGTGGAGTCTTTTGGGTTTTCCACATATAGTATCATATCATCTGCGAAGAGTGATAGTTTGACTTCTTCTTTACCAATTTGGATGCCTTTAATTTCTTTTTGTTGTCTGATTGCTGAGGCTAGGACTTCTAATACTATGTTGAATAGCAGTGGTGATAATGGACATCCCTGCCGTGTTCCTGACCTTAATGGAAAAGCTTTCAGTTTTTCTCCATTGAGAATGATATTTGCGGTGGGTTTTTCATAGATGGCTTTGATAATATTGAGGTATGTGCCCTCTATCCCTACACTTTGAAGAGTTTTGATCAGGAAGGGATGCTGTACTTTGTCAAATGCTTTTTCAGCATCTATTGAGAGTATCATATGGTTCTTGTTCTTTCTTTTATTAATGTGTTCTATCACATTGATTGATTTGCGGATGTTGAACCAACCCTGCAGCCCTGGAATAAATCCCACTTGATCGTGGTGAATAATCCTTTTAATGGACTGTTGAATCCTATTGGCTAGTATTTTGGCGAGAATTTTTGCGTCTGTGTTCATCAAGGATATTGGTCTATAGTTCTCTTTTTTGGTGGGATCCTTGTCTGGTTTTGGGATCAAGGTGATGCTGGCCTCATAGAATGAGTTTGGAAGTTTTCCTTCCATTTCTATTTTTTGGAACAGTTTCAGGAGAATAGGAATGAGTTCTTCTTTAAATGTTTGGTAGAATTCCCCTGGGAAGCCGTCTGTCCCTGGGCTTTTGTTTGTTTGGAGATTTTTGATGACTGTTTCAATCTCCTTACTGGTTATGGGCCTGTTCAGGTTTTCTATTTCTTCCTGGTTCAGTTGTGGTAGTTTATATGTCTCTAGGAATGCATCCATTTCTTCCAGATTGGCCAATTTGTTGGCGTAGAGTTGCTCATAGTATGTTCTTATAATTGTCTGTATTTCTTTGGTGTTAGTTGTGATCTCTCCTCTTTCATTCATGATTTTATTGATTTGGGTCCTTTCTCTTTTCTTTTTGATGAGTCTGGCCAGGGGTTTATCAATCCTATTGATTCTTTCAAAGAACCAGCTCCTAGTTTCATTGATTTTTTCTATTGTTTTTTTGGTTTCTATTTCATTGATTTCTGCTCTGATCTTTATGATTTCTCTTCTCCTGCTGGGTTTAGGGTTTCTTTCTTGTTCTTTCTCCAGCTCCTTTACGCGTAGGGTTAGGTTGTGTACTTGAGACCTTTCTTGTTTCTTGAGAAAGGCTTGTACCGCTATATATTTTCCTCTCAGGACTGCCTTTGCTGTGTCCCACAGATTTTGAACTGTTGTGTTTTCATTATCATTTGTTTCCATGAATTTTTTCAATTCTTCTTTAATTTCCTGGTTGACCCATTCATTCTTTAGAAGGATGCTGTTTAGTCTCCATGTATTTGGGTTCTTTCCAGCTTTCGTCTTGTGATTGAGTTCTAGCTTCAGAGCATTGTGGTCTGAAAATATGCAGGGAATAATCCTAATCTTTTGATACCGGTTGAGACCTGATTTGTGACCCAGGATGTGATCTATTCTGGAGAAGGTTCCATGTGCACTAGAGAAGAATGTGTATTCTGTTGCTTTGGGATGAAATGTTCTGAATATATCTGTGATGTCCATCTGGTCCAGTGTGTCATTTAAGGCCTTTATTTCCTTGTTGATCTTTTGCTTGGATGATCTGTCCATTTCAGTGAGGGGAGTGTTAAAGTCCCCTACTATTATTGTATTATTATTGATGTGTTTCTTTGATTTTGTTATTAATTGGTTGATATAGTTGGCTGCTCCCACGTTAGGGGCATAGATATTTAAAATTGTTAGATCTTCTTGTTGGACAGACCCTTTGAGTAGGATATAGTGTCCTTCCTCATCTCTTATTATAGTCTTTGGCTTAAAATCTAATTGATCTGATATAAGGATTGCCACCCCAGCTTTCTTCTGATGCCCATTAGCATGGTAAATTGTTTTCCACCCCCTCACTTTAAATCTGGAGGTGTCTTCGCGTCTAAAATGAGTTTCTTGTAGGCAACATACTGATGGGTTTTGTTTTTTTATCCATTCTGATACCCTGTGTCTTTTGATTGGGGCATTTAGCCCATTAACATTCAGGGTAACTATTGAGAGATATGAATTTAGTGCCATTATTAGCCTGTAAGGTGACTGTTACTGTATATTGTCTCTGTACCTTTCTGATCTACTACTTTTAGGCTCTCTCTTTGCTTAGAGGACCCCTTTCAATATTTCCTGGAGAGCTGGTTTGGTGTTTGCAAATTCTTTCAGTTTTTGTTTGTCCTGGAAGCTTTTGATCTCTCCTTCTATTTTCAATGATAGCCTAGCTGGATAGAGTATTCTTGGCTGCATGTTTTTCTCGTTGAGTGCTCTGAATATATCATGCCAGCTCTTTCGGGCCTGCCAGGTCTCTGTGGATAAGTCTGCCGTCAATCTAATATTTTTACCATTGTATGTTACTGATTTCTTTTCTCGGGCTGCTTTCAGGATTTTCTCTTTGTCACTAAGACTTGTAAATTTTACTATTAGGTGACGGGGTGTGGACCTATTCTTGTTGACTTTGAGGGGGGTTCTCTGCACCTCCTGGATTTTGATGCTTGTTCCCTTTGCCATATTAGGGAAATTCTCTCCAATGATTCTCTCCATTAGACCTTCTGCTCCCCTCTCTGTTTCTTCTTCTTCTGGAATCCCAATTATTCTAATGTTGTTTCGTCTTATGGTGTCACTTATCTCTCGAATTCTCCCCTCATGGTCCAGTAGCTGTTTGTCCCTCTTTTGCTCGGCTTCCTTATTCTCTGTCATTTGGTCTTCTATATCACTAATTCTTTCTTCTGCCTCATTGATCCTAGCAGTGAGAGCCTCCATTTTTGATTGCACCTCATTAATAGCTTTTTTGATTTCAACTTGGTTAGACGTTAGTTCTTTAATTTCTCCAGAAAGGGCTTTAATATCTCCAGAGAGGGTTTCTCTAATATCTTCCATGCCTTTTTCGAGCCCGGCTAGAATGTTCAGAATCGTCATTCTGAACTCTTGATCTGACATAGTACCAATGTCTGTGTTGATTAGGTCCCTAGCCTTTGGTACTGTCTCTTGTTCTTTTGTTTGTGGTGATTTTTTCCGCCTTGTCATTTTGTCCAGATAAGAGGATATGAAGGAGCAAATAAACTACTAATAGGGTGGCAAAGACCCCGGAAAAATGCGCTGTAACCAAATCAGAAGAGACCCCAAATTGTGGGGGGGGGGGGGAGGGGATAAAAAACAGGTTCTGAGAAAAAAAAAAAAAAAAAATTTAAAAAATAATACAAATAAAAAAATATAAAAAAGAAAGAAAAAATATATATATTTAGATGAACTAGTCAAAAAACGTTAAAAAAGAAAAGGGTAAAAGTTTTTAAAAAAATTTAGCAGAAGAAGAAAAAAGAAAAAAGAAAAAAAAATTGAAAAAAGAAAAAAAAATAAAAAATTGAAAAAAGAAAAAAAAAATTGAAGTAGCCGCAAGACTAAAGAATCATGGGGAGAAAGCCATGAGTTCCGTGCTTTGCTTTCTCCTCCTCTGGAATTGCTCTGCTGTCTTAGGAATTGAATCTGCTTTCTCCTTGATAGATGAACTTCGTCCTGGCTGGATATTTTGTTGATCTTCTGGGGGAGGGGCCTGTTGTAGTGACTCTCAAGTGTCTTTGCCCGAGGCGGGATTGCACCACCCTTACCGGCGGCCGGACTAAGTAATCGGCTCGGGTTCGCTTTTGGGAGCTTCTGTTCCCTGAACGCTTTCCGTAGAGTTCCAGAGGACGGGAATGAAAATGGCGGCCTTCCAGTCTCCAGCCCGGAGGAGCCGAGAGCCTGGGGCCCCACTCCTCAGTGCGCCCCCAGAGGACAGCACCCAATCACTCCCGTATCCCCAGCCTCTAGCCGCGCTCCGAGCTCACCCAGCCCGCGACCAGTTCAAGGTAACCCCGAGCTGAGAGTTCAGTCCTCGGCTCTGTCTTTGCAGCCGGTTTCTCCATTCTAATACCTGCGAGCTCTCTGACACTCTGACACCCCCGATCCTTCTGTGACCTTGCGGGGCCTGGGGCCACACTGGCCCCACGTGGGCTTCACCCCGGTTTAGCCCCTGGAGCAATGTCCCTCAGTGGAACAGACTTTTAAAAGTCCTGATTTTGTGCTCCGTTCCTCCGCCGCTTGCCGGGAGCCGGCCCCTCCCCCCGCGGTCTATCTTCCCGTCGTTTTAGATTCACTTCTCCGCCAGTCCTACCTTTCAGAAAGTGGTTGATTTTCTGTTTCTAGAGTTGCTGTTCTTCTTCTCTTCGCTCTCCCGTTGGATTTGTAGGTGTTTGCTATGTTTAGATAAGCTATCGAGCTGATCTCCTGTTACCTGATGTAGTCTCAGGCTGCTACTTCTCCGCCACCTTGACTCCTCTTCAAACATCTGAAATATTTTTGAAGGAAGTAAAGAAATATTTGGATACGTGGAGAGGTATATCATATTTATGGAAGGGAATACAAAAATATCAAATATACATTAAATTTTACAAAATTATACATTTCCTACAGTTCCAAAAGAAATCCACTGAAGATTTTCTTCTGGAAGTGGAAAAATGGATCCCAAAAATCACATCTAAAAGTAAAGTGTCAAGAATAGCCATGAAGAAGATGCAAAACATAAAAAAGAAGTTTCATGATTCGAAATAAAGATTATTTTAAAACTATAATTAAGATAACATCATATTTACATAGAGATAAATGATAAATGAGGTGAAATCAAGAATTAAAAAACAGAACCAAATATATTTGGGAACTTAGCAGGCAATCAAAAATCTTTGAGGGAAAGAGGGTTGGGTAATTTGTTTTAATATTTTAAAATAACTGAATTAATTCTCTTCAAAATAGGATCAAAAATAACTCCAAATAAATTAAAGTATTAAATACTTTAGAAACAAACATATTAGAAAATATGTAATATCTTTGTGCCATGAATGTATAGAATAATTTCTTCTTCAATATACAAAAAATAATACTACTAAAATGAATAAAATGAGTTTTAAAAATAATTAAGAAATAAATGAGAAGAGTATATTTGATGATATTTTTAAAAGAACAAAAAATATACAAAAGTAAGAGGTGAGCAAAGAATGAGAAAAATATTTGGATCCAGTCAAATAAATAAAATATTAATACTCAAAATAAAATTTTAGGATTCTAAATATTGTAAGAAAAAAGTCTCATTTTAAAAAATGGTTGTAAAATATGAACAGGCAAATCACAGAAATAGAAAATGTAATGGTCAATAAACAGAACATCAATCACACCAGTAATTAGGAATATGCAAAACAATAGTAATGAAACACCATCTCATATATATCAAATTGGGTGATATTTTATGATCTGATGATGGCAAGAGTTTGTGAGGGTATAGAGAAATTGGAAATATTTTACAACCCAGAAAATGAAAGATATTTCAACCCACAGAATACAGATTGTGTGTGGTCCACTTATTTAATTGCTATAAACTTTGTGATCAGTTAGGTACTAACATGGATCCCATAGGTCAGAGTATCCAGATCCTCATTGTATCCCTTTGTCTTCCTTGAACAAGGGCCACCATATGGCCCCTTCTCTTCAGGATCCATCTTTCACCATTCTGACCTCTAGAAGAGAGCCCCTCCAATGTTATTAAAGGACGCTGGTGTTTCCTTCCCCAGTTCTCCTTTTAAAAACTTTAGGGAGGAAATGTTCTCTGGAACATCGTGGGGGAATATGTCTTAGAATAGATGAAAATATTCACATAATGAATCCACCGCAATGTCATATCTCCCAAAGCCTTTAGACTTTTCCTCTACAGAAGGGGTAGGAAAACTTTCTCTGTAAAGACCCACATAGTAACTATTTAAGGCTTTCTAGGCCACATACAGTCCCTGTTGCACACTATTATTTATTTTAAAATCTAAACATGTAAAAAACAAACCAAACAAAACAAAACGTATTCTTAGCTTGATGGCAAAAAAAGAAAAGAAAAAAGAGAAAAAATAGAAGAAAAGAAAAGAAAAAAGAACAAAAGAGGCTGAAGGATAAATTTGGCCCATTGCCATAATTTTCTGACCCTGCTCTACAAAAGAGCAAGGAACTGCTAGCATCTCAACCTCAATTTGTGTGTTTCTAGGAACTTGTCCTTTTCATCTAGGTTACCCAGTTTCTTGGGTGACCGTTGTTTATTATATCATCTTTATTTCTACAAGGTTGATAGTAAAGTTTTTGTACTCACTTCTTACTTATTTCATATATTCTTTATTTCTTTGTCAGTCTAGCTAATGGTTTATTAATTTTGTTGATGAAGAAAAGCAATTTTGAGTTTCACTGATTTTATTCATTGTTTTTCTATTCTCTATTTTTGTTTTTCTCCACTCTAATCTTCATTGTTTTCTTATTCCTGTTAGCTTTGGGTTTTATTATTTCTTTTTTTTTCTAGTTCATTAAAATGTAAAGTTAGTTTATTCATTTAATATATTTCTTCTTTTTAAACGTAGGTATTTACAGCTACAAATTTTCCTCTCAGCAGTGCGTTTGCTGCATCCCAAAGTTTTAGTATATTGTGTTTTATCTTTCATTCACCTCAAAGTATTTTTTAATTTTCTATGGATTTCTTGATTGACTTTTTAGTCAACATTAGTTGTTTAAGAACGTGTTGTTTCATTTCCACATATTTATGAGGTTTTGTTCCCGTGTTACCTCTTTTATTGACTTCCATTTCAATCCATTACAGTTGGAAAATATTTTTTATTACTTCAATCTTTTCTACATTTAGATAGCTTTATTCTATATACTATCAACTATGTAACTTCAAGAATTTTCTTGAAAACTTTAGTAAATTGTAATCAGTGAAATCAGAAAAACAATCAAGATTAGCTGAATGATATACAGCCACAAATGCAAAGAAATGCATAAAACTAAAAGAAAAGAAAAACTGAAATAAGTTATGATAACATAAAGAAGAGGTACAGTATGAGATAAAATATGAGAGGATGATTCCAAGTGAGACTAAGTTCCTTCCAACTCATGACAGAGTGGTATAATTAAAGTTCTTTGAATTTGATGATACTTAGAAACTCTATGGAGGTCTTACATTTCCTGTCAAGATGGAGTAATTGGAAACTGATTTACTCCACTATCTAAAATAAGTGGAAAAAAAAATACTAGACTGTATACATGAAACCAAGATTTTCAGATACTGAACAGTTGATGTGCAGAACATCCTACCACTGTCAGTAGGGAGGGTATCCCAGTTGCAGAATACAGATAGAGAACCCAGGTGGAACCCAGAAACTATCTGTGCTAACAAAACAGAACTAGAATGCTGAGACTGGACAGCACCCAGAGATGTGAGACAGAGTATCAGAAAGGTTCCCATACAGGAAAAAAAGAAAAAGAGGGACGCCTGGGTGGCTCAGTCATTAAGCATCTGCCTTCGGCCCAGGTCATGATCCCAGGGTCCTGGGATCGAGCCCTGCATTGGGCTCCCTGCTCAGCGGGAAGTCTGCTTCTCCCTCTCCCACTCCCCCTGCTTGTGTTCCCTCTCTCTCTGTGTCTCTCTCTGTCAAATAATAAATAAAATCTTTAAAAAAAAAAAAAGAAAGAAAAAGAAAAAGTGCTCTAGACATGAGCAAATGGTTCCTCTTAAGTGTTCAACTGAGTACTGATCAACACAGGCATGTCAGGAAAGAAGGGCCCCAAAAGAGGAGAGGGAATAATCTGTCGAAGTCACAGAGAATTGGAGATAGTCTGCGTCCTCCTCAATGATAATGGGAAAATATAATTCACAAGTATAGAGTAGCATAGTCGGGAGATTGCCACATGTTCTCAAATAGTCATAGATTAAAAGTTTACTCCCATTTAATTATTCTGAGTTAAAAAGTAAACTTCAAAAGGATCAGTTTCCAAAGATGGAGGACAGGCAATAACTGATTTTAAGGCCTTCTAAAATTTTATAGTAATAAAGACAGTGTGATATTGGCATAAAGGTAGATAAATAGGTCAATGGAACAGAATAGAGTCCAGACTCACAGGTATATTATTCAAATGATTATTGACAAAAGTGTCAAAGCAATTCTATGTGAAAAGAAAATCATTTTAAGAAATGATACTGGAACAAGTGGAGAGTTCTATGCAAAAACAAAAACAAAATTCACTGACCTTGGCCTTATGTTATATACAGAATATTAATTTGGAATGCTCACAAACAGAATGTAAGAGCAAAAATGATAAAAGAGGAGAATATCTTAGTGATGTGGATTTGGTAAAGATTTCCTGGATATGAGTCCAAATACTATAAAAGAAAAAAATCAATATAGAAATTTATCACAAAGAAACACTCACACTTCAAGAGACGTTGTTAAGTGAAGGAAAAGTCAAACTGAAGATTAGAAAATGTTTGCAAAACATACATCCAACAGATTTGCTGCTAGAATATGTAAAAAACTCTTACATTTCAGTAATATGACAGCACAATAAAAATGGGCTAAACTGTTGAGCAGAAACTTTGCCAAAAAAGGCACAAATGGCAAATAACACATGAAAAGTCACGGCAATATCACTGTCAACAGGGAATGCAAATATAAACCACTATTAGATATCACTATACCTTCACTAGCATGGCTAACACTAAAAAAGTCTCGCCATACAAAGTGGTGCAACCGGAATCCTCAGGAACTGTTAATTGGAATAGAAAATAGATCACATGCTTAGAGAAAGAGTTTAGTAGTTACCTGAAACATTTAAACATACCTGATCCAATGACCCAGGCTGTATATTTATCTAAGAAAATGAAAATTTATATCCACACAAAGACTTATACATGAAAGTTTATAGCAGCTTTATTTGTAATAGCCCAATACTGAAAACAACAAAATGTCCATTGACAAATGACTTGTTATCTATACACTGAGATAATATTCAGCAATAAAATAGAATGAACTACTAATATATGCCACAGTATAGATGAATCTCAAAGTAATTGTGCTAAGTGAAAAGGACCAACCAAAAAAGCGTACCTGTTGCATGATTCAATTTATATAAAGTTCTAGAAATACAAATTATTCTATAGTTATAGATCGATAATTGTCTTGGGTGAGGGGCACAGGGAAGGAGAAGAGAATGGAATTAACTAAGGGCACAAGGAAACCTTTGAGGTTTATGAATATGTTTCATTATCTGTGATGGTTTCACAGGTATATATTTTTATAATATACAAATGTATATTTATAAATTCATCAAATAAATTTTCTCATGAAATTTATGCTATATATATATGTATATGCCAAAATTTACCAAGAATACCCTTCATATGTAGTATGTGCATCCTAATATGCATCAAGTATACACAATAAAGCCATAATGAGAAAAATAAACTATTTAGAATATTAATTATTAACTTAAATGCTATGGTTGTAGAAAGCATGACAAGGTCTGGATTGAAAAACAAAGATATATTTAAGTACTGTGAAGACTAAAGTCGTCAGATGAAGTGGAATGACAGCCGAAAAATCAGAAAATATTGAAAATGAAAGTAAATGACTTTGTAGGAGAAAGATATTGCTAAGTTTGAAAGAATGAAGGGGAAACAAAAGGAGTGAAGATTTTACCTGTTCATTAATGAGATAATTGACAGAAATCCTTAATTTCCTCACCCGAAAATGGATTAATACCTGTATTATTCCTTTTGCTAAAATTAGCTAACATAAGTATTTAACATCTCTGTTATAATCAGAGAGAGCAAATGTTATCACCATTGAACATGAAGGTACCGTTTATATAAAAATCCATTTTTAAAATTTATGTATACATTTAGTTGTTTATACAGGTCAACCACTACGAATATTTACCTTATTTAGGGTCAAATTTCTTAACTGAATTAATTTTAATGGTAGCAGTTTATTTTTGTGATATACTGTGTGTTTAAAGTCTCTTTAGCATGCACAAAGTGAATTTAAAACAATTTCAGTGAATTACTGTCTGATTAGTTAACCTTAAAAGCAGGTTCTTTCAATGAAATGCTAAGAACCTAGAATCTCATTTTACCAATTATACAGTCATTAGATCATTAAACACTTTGCTATCAGAACTATTTTTAGAGCATATTCAATGATTGCTTTCAGTATCTGGGCTTTGCCTCAACATTCATATTCCTCCGACTCTCCAGGGCGTTCTTTATTATGAAGCAAAGATACAGTGCAGTTGCATAAATATTTAATAAATAAACAAGGTCAATGACAGTTTGAATTAAAA
Source organism: Meles meles (assembly GCF_922984935.1). Lineage (NCBI taxonomy): Eukaryota > Metazoa > Chordata > Mammalia > Carnivora > Mustelidae > Meles > Meles meles. Next base: position 148,634,308 of record NC_060066.1, on the reverse strand, counting down.
TGGAAATAAAATACAGGCATACATGAACTAAGGTGACAATTGTACCTTAATAAAAAATACACTCAAACTACAAATAATGGAGAAAAGAACACTTTACATAATCAAATAAACGCAATTCATTCATTCATTCATTTATTCAACAAATAGGTTTGGCAACCACACTAGACACTTGGGTAAGTCACTAGGGAAATGGAAAAAGAACAAAATTCCTGATTTGGAGTTTATACTTTAACATCTGAGACTGACATATATATACATATATATTCCACAAAGTCATAAATTCCATAGGGAAAAAAAGAGAACAGGGCAGGGAAACAGGAACCAAGAGAGTAAGCAAGGAGGTAGAGTGAAATTTTGGAGAGGCTGGTGACATGATCGCCACTGAGAAGGTGACATGTGAGCAAAATCTTGAATGAAGCAAGGGATTTAGCCACAGAGATACTCAGGCAGAGTGTGGCTCCTGCAGCATTCAGAGAGAGCGAAGATGGCGGATGGCTGGAGAGGAGGAACTTTGAGAGAGTAGTAGATGGGGAGGTCAGAGAGGTAGGGGACACGATCGGGTAGATGTTTGTGTACCGTTGGCTCTTTACTCTGAGTGAAATAGGAACTGAGTGAATAGGTTTTGAAAAAGAGGGCAGTAACTAATTTCAACTTCGAGAAGATTCTGGCTGCATGGTTGGGCCTAGAATGTAGAGGGACAGGAATGTCCCTTGTAAGTAGGAAGTCGGGGGCTATTGATAAAATCCAAATGAAGGAGAGGATGAGGCTGACACCACACAGTAAATGTAATGAAGGAGCTGAATTCTGGATATACTTTGTAGAGTACATAATCTTTTAGGATGGATTGGGTGTGAGATATGAAGGAAAGGTCCGAACTAAGGAGAAATCCATAGGTTTTAGCCCAAGACACTACGGAGGGATGGAAATGTTACTGATTGAGATGTGGAAGATTTGGGACGGAGCAGGATTTAGTGCCCACATCAGGAAAGCCTCATGGCGACTTCCGTTCTACTGGGTCGATACCGAAGGGCCTGCACCCGACAGCTGATGGGTACACAAAAGAGAACAAAACATAGTTTCAGCCCCTCAGAGGATTCATAGTCAAGCGGGCCCATTGTTTTTTGGTTTTGGGTTTTTGGTTTTTGGTTTGTCTTTTTGTTTGTTTTTATGCAGATAAGACCAAGTCCATAACTTTAGTTAGGACACTGCGGGTTATACTGGAGTAACAGGTCTGCGAGGCGATCTGGGGACCACATTAAAACAGCAAGGAAGAGCTATTGATATAGGAAGGCTGGAAGGAGGGATTTTCACTAAAGCAAATTAACTTCTTGTCAACTGCCAAAACCAAACCAAACCAAACTGAGCGTATGGTTGTTAGTATACTGAGGACATGTTATACCAGTTTTTGTACGGCATGCTGAGAGCTAGAACTTCTTCACTGGTGCGTATGAACCATTAATAGTCATGGAGAGGTGTGTGGGGGGGTGGGGTGGGGTGATGTTTTGTTTTTGTTTTTGTTTTTTGTTTTGTTTTGTTTTGTTTTTTGTTTTTGCCCCTTCTCATCAAATTTCAGGCATGTCTTATTTTAGATGGAGTATAGCTTTTATCTATAATTTCATCCTGTAAAAACATGTGAAGACAACGTTCATTCTGTGCCAGAGGATGACCAGCGACCTTGTTTATAAACTGCTCCAGTCCTTGCTTCCTTTCTTCAATAAAATTATTATCAAATATTCCATCATCTCCTCTAAAAGGAAGCTGATGCAAAAATGCTCCCTGGAAGGGAGCGGGGAACTACAACCTTGCTCTCTCTTTCTAATTCACTTCTCAGCCATTCAAAGTCACTGTATCTTTTTCTAACGGTAGATTCCTTCAGCTTGAAAATACGCAGATTTGTATCGATCTCGAGGAAGTTGCTGGGCGGCCCATAGGCAGTAGGCATCATTCAGGTTCTGCGGCTTGGTGATCAGCCGCGGGGTGTCCACCACGGTCTCAGCCATTTCTCTACTGCACCTGCCGCCCCCAAGCGGACCCATTGTTATACAGGGAACTCTTCCATCCAAAAAGAAATTGCCTAAGGGGAGCTTATGCCTAATTTCTCTAACATCACCAAATCTCGGACTACCGAAATGTGCAGAGTAAAACGTGCAGAAAGTTTCAAACAAATTAGATCTCTTGGCCTGTTGGGTAGCAGACGTAGGGAGCCAATACAGTTCATGACTAATATGAAACAAGAAAGTGTAACATGAAATTAACATTCTAAACTTTTAGAAGTCCTTGAAAGTCTTTATTTTACGTATTCAAGTATTAGTGGAAGGTAAAAATATCATTTCCCAAACTGGGCTGCGCGCTGAGCCAACATCGATGCGTTGACGCGCTCGGCTCCCCGGAGGTCGCGGTGGGTCTGCACAACCGGCTGGGCTCAGCCGCATCTGGTGTTCCCGGACCTGTGCAAAGGAAAGAGGCACTGAAGACAGAATTCAAAACGCCCATAAGACTTCTGGTAGCAGCATACAAATTACGAAAGGAAACAGCAATAATCTGCCCTGACTAAAGTTGGATGCTACATTTTCAAAGTGAGAATGTGTGAGCACATGCTAGGGCAGATTGAAAATCATCTCACTTCATGGGGGGCGGGGGGGGGGGGGGGCGGAATACCTGGCTTGTTCATAGACTGCCATTGAATAAATTGAAGTCTGGTTCAGAAAATGTGTTATTTACCAAAATGTATAAATAAGTGCTTAATGTGAGAGACAGAGACTAAAAGTAGAATTAAGAATTTGTGAAAATATTCCTCCCTTGGTTATTGATCAAGCTTTGCAGCCAGTATGTATGTTTTCTGAAGACTTTAGATGAAAGACACTATGGGTTTGACAACAACTGCAGTGTCTATAATATAACATTTTTGCTTGTTTGTTTCATGGAAGAAATCCAAGATTATAATACATATTTTGGAACACAAAGAATAATATAATTTATTTTCCAGGATGGAAAGTAAATCATTTTTAATCTCCTTTCTTAGGGTTAACCACTGCTAATATTTTGGTGACTGTCCTAAAATGACAGTGTAAATGTATATTTTGGAATAAATGTAAACACACACCCATGCACATGCAGACACACATTAATATTTACCAATTTCCCTCAGAGGTGACTTGGAAGAAAAGAAAACTTATGGTTGAGACCACATATTGATGAAAAATGTGATAGTTAAGGCGAAATGTAGGTTCTAAAATACACGATGTTGTTTTCAGAAATATTTTAAGGAAGAGTATATCTGTAAAATCAGAAGGTGATAATCAAAAAATATTCAATCAAAATTATATTTTTCTTACAAAATTTCTGACACATACTATGCATCAAGTGAACTAAAATTCAGTGTTTTACATGTCTTATCAGCAATGACTTTTTATGTATGATTTTAAAAGGTATGCTTTGTATTGATGACTCATTTCATCTAGTTAAAATGTTATGATTAATATACGTATATATGTGTGTATATGTGTGTATCCTCTTGCTAAGTATTTCTTTCAGTCACTGATGCAATGCTAAGAATGACCTAAGATGATATTCATAACAGCAAACATTATATGAAGAGTTTAATATATGCCAACGACTTTTCTATGTGCTTTCTTATTTGTCAACCAGCGTGAATCTCACAACACCTCAGCGAGCTGAAACCTACTATTATTACCACTTTTCCAATGAGGAGAAATGAATTATGGAGATGGCATGTCTTACCCTAGTTTACTTTTGGTCACACAGAAGGTAAGTGACACTGGGTTTCATGCCCTGGCTATTGCGCTTTGCACTTTGTGCCCTTAACTGCTGTGTGCCCTTACAGTCTCAGCCCATAGATTTCTGTTTTTTATATGACTAGGGATTTTTGAATTACATTGGATAAATAGGTATGTTGTAAATAATCACCATTACTCTTAACTTAAAGAAATCTAAATGTTTAGCCTAAATATTCTCTGTGAACTTTTTTTCAGGGAATTTATATTACCAACTGCTTTTTACAATTATTCAACAGATTTACATTTCTAATTCTTTCCTAAAATTCCAGAAAATTTTCCTAGATTTTAACACCCCTGGTATGGGCAGAAACCTACTATTATTACCACTTTTCCAAAGAGGAGGTGAAAAATAGGTCATTTCTAATTCAGTTTTTCTAATAGCAATTAATAAGTCACTACATTAGCTGATCTAGTTCTATTATTTAAGAGACTACTGTGTGTCTCACCCTATAACTGATCCTTGAATAAATGAAATGCATCATTCTTTCCCTGGAAGAATTTACAAAGTACATAGCTTACGTTCACTAAGAAAAACTTCCCATACTAGAATTTCTCAGCTTCTTTTCACCATGTGACACACAGCGACTTTCATCAGGTCCCACATTGCAATTAGCCTGCATTGTGGGTGGTAAACAACTCCTGATTCACTCACTAAAACATCCAAAACTTTTTTGGGGGCGGGGGAAAGGGGATACTGTGAGAAAGTTATCAACATGTTAGTGAAAGAGAGCATGCTCAGTACAGAAATAAGTTTAAATGTCCATAATAATCTTTTTCTTCCTGAAGTGTGTCATTTTTAAGCTTTCTTAAAGAATTAGTTGCAACTATTCACATCTTGTCTTAAAAGAATTTTTTTCTTCCATCTCATATAGTCTTTGAAGGCTTATATAGTCATGGAAGGCTTTATTGAGAAGATGGGCTTCGAAGGATGTATACTTTTATTCAACTCTTGAATAACATTTTATGTTTAAGTTACTATGGTCTTATTTCAATAAATCATTCTTCCTGAATTCCATTGATTTCCCAAGCAACATTAAAAGCAGCCTACATTCATTTCACCAAGGGCATCCCTTGAAGTGGTCAGATAGCTCTCTATTCAAAGTTATACGGTATTGTATGAAATTGGTGTTTTCCAGTTAGAAATAACTTTCACTCTTTTAGAAGACCATATATCTCACTAACAATGTATTGATGTTTATTTTTGCTACATGCAAATAGTCAAATGTAAATCCCCCCCTCTATTCTCTATATTTTATCCATCCCTAAGGTTGTTCACTCTCTATTGGCAAGTAATTATTAACCACCAATAATCAACTTTAAGCTAGTTTTCACAAAGAAGCACTCAATTACTTTTAAAAAAAATTGTGTATATCCTAATTACTTTGATGCTAATAGAACATTTATTTTTATTACAAACAAGCATTTGGAAATTATACATTTTTAGATAAAAATCACCTTTTCTAATGAAAGAAACTGTTTTGCTGTAATGTTTTGACTATTATAACAATTAGAAAGGCACATCTAAAGATTTTATATCTGTATCAAATTGTTTCTTATATATTTAGCAGTTTCTAGTTAAAGGCAAATCTAGAAAATCAATAGGATCAGGTCTACATACTCTTCTTTCTGCAATAATTTAAAATCTGTTTGCCAACTTTTTTTTATTGACAGTTACATCTTAGTGTCCAGTGCTTTGTTAATGGAACTTTTTCCAATTCTAGAATTTTTGGTGGATTTTTTTTGTAGGAATTAAAAGATTTAAAGGATACTATTCAAGCTAGCAATGATCATCACTCAGTACAGTCACCCCAATTGCAGAACATTACCTGGTGCTGTCTCATCCAGGCTGATATACCCCAGGTTGGACTTCAGCATCATGTACTTGCTTGAACTCTTACTGACCCACGTGCTCTTTATGTCCTTGGGAAGCAATCAGATTGTGATTTGGGTTTCCTGTTGGGACCCAGTATTATATAAACCTCTTACCTCTTTACCATTTTAAGCAATGGACAATTTTGACAACATATTCATTAAATATTATGGCCTTTGAACTCAGGGATAAACTAAAGAGCACGCTCCTTCCTTAAACCGAATTTTATGGACAGTTACAGTTTCCTCTTTAAACATAACCAAAGTCTACATGCCTTTTGACTGTCCCTCATGGTTCTATTTTTTGATATCGTAGTTAACTTCTGTTTTTAAATAATTGCAGTGTTTCAGTGTTGAAATGCAAAGACCAGGTGACAGACTATTTCAAGGCTTATACTTCCATAAATTTGTAAACTTGTGATATAAAAATCTGGATTCTCATCTAATAGAAAATAAGCCTTTGATCTTGGCATTATGTTGGGCAGGGCTCCAGTCTTCATTTTTATGTAGGCCTCTATAAATGATTTTAGGATAATAAAACACAGTTTCAAATTTTCATGAGAGTCATAGGAAAGCAACAAGAGCAACAAGTTTCTATAATTCCTAATCATTCTCCTTATATGATTATATCCAAAATCAATATTGCCTTTTATTATTAATGTAGAATACATATTTTTAAAATAATAAAGTAGAGTAGTTTTATTCCTCAACAGTTCCAGTCTCTGACTTCATGTTGTTATTGGCAATAGACAACATAATAATAGTTCCAAGTATTTTTTGGGCAATTAGAAAGTATACTACAATTTTAGGCTATGTTTTTTAATTCATCTCAATAAATAAGTGTCTCCATTTACAATCTAGGTGCAATACATGACATGGAATAAAATGTCAAATAAAAACAATCTCACTTCCCTGGGACTTAGCAATATTCTAGGTAGTAGAGCAAGGTTAGAATGTGTGCTGTATTGGTAGCTACATTTCACATAATTGATTTAAAGTTAAACTTATTATATATCAATCATGATTATGTGAAGGTGATATCAATTATGATTTTTTTAAAATTTTTTTAAGATTTCTTATTTATTTGACAGAGAGAGATCACAAGTAGGCAGAGAGGCAGGCAGAGAGAGTGAGAGGGAAGCAGGCTCCCTGCCGAGCAGAGAGCCCAATGCGGGACTCGATCCCAGGACCCTGAGATCATGACCCGAGCCGAAGGCAGCGGCTTAAACCACTGAGCCACCCAGGCGCCCTCAATTACGATTTTTTAATGATGATTTATGAAAACATGATCTTTCATGATTGCATAAAGATAATATTTAAACTTCCCTAGAAGGGATGCCTTCATGACAGTAGAGTCATTTGAGGTGGATGTGAAGAAAGGATTTCAAATATGGAAAGAACAGCAAAAACGAAAGAAGTGGGAAAGTTAATGGCATCTTATGAAATATTTAATTAGAGATGATGCTATATGCAGCAGAACAATGAGAAAAAAAGAGACTTCAGTTTTACGTTAAAGAAATATTATTCCCACTCTTGATTTGCAACTTGGAAACAAACAAAAAAAAAAATCACATTTAATTTCATAAACAATGAGAATCCAATTCGGTTTGAAAAAGAGCATGTTGGAGTTAGAGTTGTGGTTAGAATCAAAAGTAGCCCAATAATAATAAATGTGCTTTTGTAGAGCGAGGAGGTGTTGGTGCCAAGAGATTATTTTTATGATCTAGAAGAGAAATAATGAGAACTTGAACTAACTCTGTCAGAGAGACTGGAGAGAAAGGGAGGAGGTGTTGTTTTTGTTTGTTTGTTTTGTTGTTGCTTGTTTGTTAATAGAAGAGGTAGACTCTACAGACAAGTACTTAAATTGTGTGAGGCAATATCAAATGAAGATTTACAGATAATCTGAGGCACTAACAGTGGGTAACAGAAAATTCTGCTACTACCACAGAACTGAGGAAATCAGGAGCAGGAACAAGTTGTGAGAAGATCAGCAGAGCTGATTTTAGGGGTTGACAAATTGTCCACGTTGGTTTTGCAGAGAAAACTTTTGGAAATGGAGATCTCAAGTTCCAGAGAAAGATGACAGCAAGCAGATTCAGGAATCCTCTCAACAGTGGTCCAGGTGAGTCTATACCGACCTCCTTAATGCCAACCCCCCTTCAGTACTCCATAGAACATCCTCCATCAATACATTTATTATAGAGTCATCCACACATTTTCTTTTTTAAACATTTTTTTTAAGATTTTATTTATTTATTTATTTGACAGAGAGAGAGAGATCACAAGTAGGCAGAGAGGCAGGCAGAGAGAGAGAGGAGGAAGCAGGCTCCCCGCGGAGCAGAGAGCCCGATGTGGGGCTCAATCCCAGGACCCTGAGATCATGACCTGAGCCGAAGGCAGCGGCTTAATCCACTGAGCCACTCAGGCGCCCCCACACATTTTCTTATTAGGATTTTAACTCTACTTAAAATGGACATTATTCATGTCTCTTAGTTCAGGGCATCTTGTAGGGTTGTTGTCTGTGACCTTAAAATAGAGAAAATATTACCCCTTTATCAAGTCACTTGAAGCTTCAAGGATGACATGATTCTTAGGAACACACTCTGGACTCTATACTCACTCCATTCTTTCTAAATTGATAATGTGTGAGTAGCAACCCTACCACGCCTATGATGTAATTGTGCATTCTTAGTAAATGAGACAAGATTAAAGCACTATTCAATAGAAGGGGTGATTATGATGTTCTCTCTCTACCTTTATCTTCATTCCCATGTGAAAAATTCAGCCAGCTGGCTGGTGGGGATATTATAGTCTAGCTGCCTGGCCTCACATGGGCTACTCTTGTAGTTTGGTAAGTTTGGACATAGCTTTCAAGTGTAGGTACAAGCGAGGCATGATGCTACTGTGCCTGTGAGCATGGGCTATGAGACTCTGGCAAGGTAACACTTACAATGTGCCCCAGTTGACTCCTCAGTAGAACTCAGATGATGATAGAACCTCTTCATTGGGTTGTTGGGACTACTAAGTGCTTAGACATATTAGCTATGTACTATTAGTGTAATGAGTTCAAATTTTCAGCCTCAAAGATGTATTTGGAAAAAAATGTAATATTTATTTCCTTAAAAATTAAAATTAATATAGCTCTGCAGCCTTATTTCCAGTTATCGGCAAATTTCTTAGCACTTCAAGGCGATAGTCACTCCAGTTTTAAAATGACTTCTATTCAGGATTTTGATCCAATTAAGATTTTACACCTGGTTCCTTTGCATTTTCTCATCTCTGGTCCTTAGTTATGGTCCAGACATCAGGTTAGAGCTGTTTGGTCCCCATGGCTACAGGCCATCCTGCACCCTGGCTGCTCTCTGCTCTTGTATGACACGTTCATCCTGGTTCTCGTTGTGCATTAACATCTGCTGCTGACATCCATGACCTCTGTGGCCTCTGGGCAAGAAGTTCATAGTGTGTCTTCATTGTACTTACTTTTATTAATGGGCTAATTTTGCTACAGTAACAACAACAACAACCACCACAAACCTAAATCACAAGGACTTCTGACAACAAAGATTTACTTCCTGCTGGGACTGCATATTCATTGAAGGTCAGTAGCAGCATCATCCGAAGTCAGTCTTTATTCCAGGAAATCCTGGAATGTATGTCTGAATGAGTGGCTCCTATCAAAGACTTGCCGAGTCTCACAGTAGAAGGAAAAGAGAGACAGTGGAACCGAATATAAGTGGGTCATAAAGCTCCTGTTAAAAAGTGCTTAAATCACTTCCACTTTCATTTCATTGACTAGAAGGAGTCCTATGGCCAAGTCTGATTTTAACAGTGTGGGGAAATATAATACTCTACCAGGAAGAAGTAACAAATTTTTAAAATAATATAATCTATCTCAGCACACTGGTCTTCTCTGCACACCCCCCCCCCGACCACTTTCTGGCATACCATATCACTTTCAGGCAGTCGTAGGCATTTTTCACATGTGGGGAAGGTGAACAGGACATGAGACTGCCCTCACTCACATCGGTCTGGACACACTGGAGGGCAGAGTTCCGGATACACAGCTACCTGGTATCAGACCTCCAAATACGTTCAACATTCAGTGTCTAATGTGGTTCTAAACATAGTAGACACTCTAACAGTCCAAACATTTGCAGGGCCCAAAGCAAGAATACAAATGGAAGTTCATATATTATATGTCTAAATATTTTCAAATCATGACAAGCTAGGAAACTACTACATAGGATACATTCTAACTTTCCACATAAATCCTAATTAAGATTGAGAAGACTAGATGCTCCTCAGAACATAACAGAACAAAGACAGTTTGCCCAATCCCAGATGCCAGGTCCACTTGGATGGACCTTTTCTTTTCACCCTCCTCCTCTCTGTGCACCCAAAGGGCCTTGTGCCTTTACATCATTAACACATTCCCAGCAGCCTTTCCATGCTAATCCATATTCCCACGTTGAAGGGTGTATTCACCACCAATAGCCTAGTCAGCTTTCAGGAAGGCAGATTTGGGAAAAGACCCACAGAAGCCTGAGAAACAATTTCAGTGATATTTGGACTGGAAATTCAGATGCCCTGAAACCTGTAGAACTTTCTAGAAGGGCTTATAGGAGTTATGGACAGTCCCTACTGCTCACCTATATGGTGGGGGTACCCAGATGAGAGCCAAAATGGGGCCCTCTAACTACATGACGTAGGATAGAGGGACCCTCACTTATGGTCAAAGTCAAAATAAACTTTAGATGTTTAGGGGACATAGGCATACCTTACACAAATTACATTCACATATTTGTGTATGTCAGTAATAGAACCTAGTTATACCAATTTTCTAAAAGATCATTTTTTTTATTTTTTTATTTTTTTTTTGTTTTTATTTGTTTATTTACAGCATAACAGTCATTGTTTTGACATCACACCCAGTGCTCCATGCAGTACGTGCCCTCCCTATTACCCACCACCTGGTTCCTCAACCTCCCACCCCCCCGCCCCTTCAAAACCCTCTGGTTGTTTTTCAGAGTCCATAGTCTCTCATGGTTCATCTCCCCTTCCAGTTTCCCTCAACTCCCTCTCCTCTCCATCTCCCCATGTCCTCCATGTTATTTCTTATGCTCCACAAATAAGTGAGACCATATGATACTTGACTCTCTCTGCTTGACTTATTTCGCTCAGCATAATTTCTTCCAGTCTCGTCCATGTTGCTACAAAAGTTGGGTATTCATCCTTTCTGATGGAGGCATAATACTCCATTGTGTATATGGACCACATCTTCCTTATCCATTCATCCGTTGAAGGGCATCTGGGTTCTTTCCACAGTTTGGCGACCATGGCCATTGCTGCAATAAACATTGGGGTACAAATGGCCCTTCTTTTCACTACATGTGTATCTTTGGGGTAAATACCCAGCAGTGCAATTGCTGGGTCATAGGGAAGCTCTATTCTTAATTTCTTCAGTAATCTCCACACTGTTCTCCAAAGTGGCTGCACCAACTTGCATTCCCACCAACAGTGTAAGAGGGTTCCCCTTTCTCCACATCCTCTCCAACACACGTTGTTTCCTGTCTTGCTAATTTTGGCCATTCTAACTGGTGTCAGGTGGTATCTCAATGTGGTTTTAATTTGAATCTCCCTGATGGCTAGTGATGATGAACATTTTTTCATGTGTCTGATAGCCATTTGTATGTCTTTGTTGGAGTAGTGTATGTTCATAACTTCTGCCCATTTTTTTTTCCCCTTTTTATTAATTTTTTCAGCGTAACAGTATTCATTCTTCTTGCACAACACCCAGTGCTCCATGCAAAACGTGCCCTCCCCATCACCCACCACCTGTTCCCCCAACCTCCCACCCCTGACCCTTCAAAACCCTCAGGTTGTTTTTCAGAGTCCATAGTCTCTCATGGTTCGCCTCCCCTCCCCAATGTCCATAGCCCGCTCCCCCTCTCCCAATCCCACCTCCCCCCATCAACCCCCAGTTTGTTTTGTGAGATTAAGAGTCATTTATGGTTTGTCTCCCTCCCAATCCCATCTTGTTTCATTTATTCTTCTCCTATCCCCCTACCCCCCCATGTTGCTTCTCCATGTCCTCATATCAGGGAGATCATATGATAGTTGTCTTTCTCCGATTGACTTATTTCACTAAGCATGATACGCTCTAGTTCCATCCACGTCATCGCAAATGGCAAGATTTCATTTCTTTTGATGGCTGCATAGTATTCCATTGTGTATATATACCACATCTTCTTTATCCATTCATCTGTTGATGGACATCTAGGTTCTTTCCATAGTCTGGCTATTGTAGACATTGCTGCTATAAACATTCGGGTACACGTGCCCCTTCGGATCACTATGTTTGTATCTTTAGGGTAAATACCCAGTAGTGCAATTGCTGGGTTATAGGGTAGTTCTATTTTCAACATTTTGAGGAACCTCCATGTTGTTTTCCAGAGTGGTTGCACCAGCTTGCATTCCCACCAACAGATTAAAGGCATCCAAATTGGTAAAGAAGAAGTCAAACTATCACTCTTCGCAGATGATATGATACTATATGTGGAAAACCCAAAAGACTCCACTCCAAAACTGCTAGAACTTGTACAGGAATTCAGTAAAGTGTCAGGATATAAAATCAATGCACAGAAATCAGTTGCATTTCTGTACACCAACAACAAGACTGAAGAAAGAGAAATTAAGGAGTCAATCCCATTCACAATTGTACCCAAAACTATAAGATACCTAGGAATAAACCTAACCAAAGAGACTAAGAATCTATACACAGAAAATTATAAAGTACTCATGAAAGAAATTGAGGAAGACACAAAAAATTGGAAAAATGTTCCATGCTCCTGGATTGGAAGAATAAATATTGTGAAAATGTCTATGCTACCTAAAGCAATCTACACATTTAATGCAATCCCTATCAAAATACCATCCATTTTTTTCAAAGAAATGGAACAAATAATCCTAAAATTTATATGGAACCAGAAAAGACCTCGAATAGCCAAAGGAATATTGAAGAACAAAGCCCAAGTTGGTGGCATCACAATTCCGGACTTCAAGCTCTATTACAAAGCTGTCATCATCAAGACAGCATGGTACTGGCACAAAAACAGACACATAGACCAGTGGAACAGAATAGAGAGCCCAGAAATCGACCCTCAACTCTATGGTCAACTAATCTTCGACAAAGCAGGAAAGAATGTCCAATGGAAAAAAGACAGCCTCTTCAATAAATGGTGCTGGGAAAATTGGACAGCCACATGCAGAAAAATGAAATTGGACCACTTCCTTACACCACACACGAAAATAGACTCCAAATGGATGAAGGACCTCAATGTGAGAAAGGAATCCATCAAAATCCTTGAGGAGAACGCAGGCAGCAACCTCTTCGACCTCAGCCGCAGCAACATCTTCCTAGGAACAACGGCAAAGGCAAGGGAAGCAAGGGAAAAAATGAACTATTGGGATTTCATCAAGATCAAAAGCTTTTGCACAGCAAAGGAAACAGTTAACAAAACCAAAAGACAGCTGACAGAATGGGAGAAGATATTTGCAAACGACATATCAGATAAAGGGCTAGTATCCAAAATCTATAAGGAACTTAGCAAACTCAACACCCAAAGAACAAACAATCCAATCAAGAAATGGGCAGAGGACATGAACAGACATTTCTGCAAAGAAGACATCCAGATGGCCAACAGACACATGAAAAAGTGCTCCACGTCACTCGGCATCAGGGAAATACAAATCAAAACCACAAAGAGATATCACCTCACACCAGTCAGAATGGCTAAAATTAACAAGTCAGGAAATGACAGATGCTGGAGAGGATGTGGAGAAAGGGGAACCCTCCTCCACTGTTGGTGGGCTTCTGCCCATTTTTTGATATGATTATCTGTTTTGTGTGTGTTGAGTTTGAGAAGTTCTTTATAGATCCTGGATATCAACCTTTTGTCTGTACTGTCATTTGCAAAGTAACCTCTTCGATATCAGCCACAGCAACTTCTTTCAAGATATGTCTCCAAAGGCCAAGGAAACAAAAGCAAAAATGAACTTTTGGGACTTCATCAAGATCAAAAGCTTCTGCACAGCAAAGGAAACAGTCAACAAAACAAAAAGGCAACCCACGGAATGGGAGAAGATATTTGCAAATGACAGTACAGATAAAAGATCATCTTTTAAGGTTATCTGTTTTTCTCACTTCTATCCAGCTACAAACACAGATTCCAGTATGATCACCCTCACCTAATTTCTGAGCCAAACTCACCTAGTCAGGAAGGATTTTCAGCAACCCTGTTCATGTTACAAAGTATCTATTCCTTTTGGGAGAGAATCCCTGAAAGTTTCTTATAAGTAATTGTTTCCATTAACACTCTTAAAAAGACAGCATTATTTACAAAATTGTGTACTCTTTTAAGACTATATCTACTGTGTGAAGTAGTATCTATTTGCCTTTGCAAATAAACAAAACACAAATTCTGACTTTTTTCTAAGAACATGATACCAATTTATCAGCAAAATAAATTGTCTGTGTCAATGTGATGGATCACTAGAGACTCATCTGCCTTCCTTGGCATAAACCCTGCTTTGAGAGAAGGAGATGACTTTTGTACACAGCTAGCCAAGATTCAAAGGCTGTGCCTCTGGCCAAGGCAAAGAGATTTTACTCTGGGTGAAACTAAATGAGACTCCAACTGTGGCCTCACCAGTACAGTACCTAAATGTCAAGTTCTCTGCTCCCAATCCTATCACCACATACCATTTGCCTAAATGAGTAAGTGGCATATCTGGCTAGGTTGGTAAGTCTTTGGAAAAATGCAGAATGGAAATGCTTTTCAAATGTGAGTTGTGACATTTGAATTAGAATTCTGCTTGGTATAAGAATTTCCTTTTTTTCGGGATGCCTGGGTGGCTCAGTTGGTTAAGCGGCTGCCTTCGGCTCAGGTCATGATCCCAGCATCCTGGAATCGAGTCCCACATCAGGTTCCTTGCATTGGCGGGGAGCCTCTGTCTGCCTGTGCTCACTTGCGCTCTCTCTCCCTCTTTCTCTCTCTGACAAATAAATAAGTAAAATCTTAAAAAAAAAAAAATCCTTTTTTGGTTTTTTTTTTTTTTTTTTTGGCTTGTCACTCACTGCAAAAGCAGTTTTTAAAAAACCTGACAATTTGTTTTATCTTATATGTATTTAATTTTTTGATTCTCAAACAGGGAAAACATGAAACAGGAAATCTCACATGTAACCAAGCTGAAACAAGAAAGACAATTACTTTTCCCTAATGAAATGTTCTATTTCCTTGGTTTGCTATTTCATTAATTTCCCTACTTCATTTTATGCTGATCTAGATTTTAGTAGTTTTCCCTGAACACAACTTGAGCAAAAGATGTTTGGATTAACTCAAAAAATCATTGTGTAACTACGGTGTGAGAGGTCCTTTCTCATGAACTGGATAATGGTAAAAGGCAATCCAGATTTTTACTGTCACAGGACTTTCATTTTAGAGCTAGGATGAAGACAGATTAAAACAGGTAAAGCAGTAAATATAAGAATTAAACATAATTATAGTTATGATCAAGAAAATAAAAAGATACATGTAACAGAGAATGACTAGGGGCCATGTAACCTACAGAAAGTCCTCTCTCAAGAGATAATATTTGAACTGAGAACTTACTGATGAAAAAGATGAAACAGTCAGTGTGAATATTTAGGGTGAAATCAAGCAAAACAGCCCAAGAAAGTGACCAGTTGAGTGTGTTCAGTATTGGAAAGGGAGTCATTGTAATGGGACCACAACAAACAAAGGAAAGAGTGATAAGAAATGAGGGAGGACCAATATCTGTGGGTGAAATTAATCACCACATTCTAAAGTATTATAAGGCAAGTTCACTGTGTTTTTAGTAGGAAGTCACTGGAGGATTTTCAGCTGAGGAGTAATATGATATGAAATATGCTTTTAAGAGATTAGTTTGGTTGCAGGGTATAGAATGTATTGGGGCCAGGGTGATAGAGTAGTTGAGAATGAAAGCAGGGAATCATTTAGGACAACAGTATAACTTGTAGCCTGGATCCCTTACTAGATCCCTTTGAGTCTTTCTATTAAAAAAAAAAAAAAAAAAAAAAAAAAAAAGACATCATCTTCCAGACTCTATGTTCACTCACTTTTCTTCTTGGCCTTTGACTTTGTTCCTAATTTGAGGCTCCCTTATTTCATGGTCTCCTTCTCCCTTTACCTAAGCTATGTCATGAAGTCACTTTTGTTTACTACAAATATTCAGAGTTCCTCCCCGATTCTGCCCCTGACTCTGAGCAGAGGAATGGAGAGAATTCTCTTCCCTGCTTGTGATCTCTCTCTCTGTCAAATAAATAAATAAATTCTTAAAAAAAAAAAAAAAATTCTCTTCCTGGGAAAGCCACCACAGCACATGGCAGCTGCACTCAGAGCTGCCACCTTGACGTCCACATGACGACAGTAATGACTGAAGTAGCCCACTATCTCCCGGAAGTTGATAATATGTAGGTATATTGCATTTTTACTCGTTTATAGCTTAGCCATTATAAGTTCTTAAACTGTAATTGATGTGAAAACCAACTTCCTGGACATGGAAATTCATTCAAAGTTATAAAAAAGCAAAAAAGCCAATTTTTTTTTTTTTTTCTGATTCTCCTTCACCCCAAGTTATTGGACACTGGCAGCTGAGTAACATTAAGAGGATTAGAAACATGCATGATCTTCCGTTTAGTTTTCTGTCCTTATCATATATGTCAGACTAATTTCTGGAACATCATTTTGTTGTCAGTTATTAATCTTTCAAGGTGCAACAATTAGTGGTTTGGGTTCGGTGAATAATTTCTCTGATCTTAAAATGTTCTCTAAGTGTAGTGGCTCACATGTGTTTCTAATTTCATTTCTGGCTGGGTGTTTTAGTCTCCCACTTTGGTTGAGCCTTGATGGGACCCAACTCTACAGAACTATTAGTGAAGAGAAATCTCTGAACTTAGTGAAGGGAGAGAGTTATTTCCCATTGCTGAGAGGTGTTGGGTGATTTTTCATATTTCCTTTCTTCCAAAATCTCACAATTGTGATTTCTGTGGTTTCAAGGGATGGATGTTCACAACAGAAATGATGGGGTGGTTTGAAATGAAAGAGCCATAAATAGAAAGAATATTGCCATGTTTTCTAACAGATGCTCTCCTGGCTTAGAGCTCAAGGTTATCAAATTATTGAAAGGAGCATTTGTAGCATCATGTCTTGATGAAGAATAGAAAAAAGAAAAGAAGAGAAGAGAAGAGAAAAGGAAAAAAGAAAAGAAAGGAAAGGAAAGAAAAAGAAAAGAGAAAAGAAAAGAAAACCCTTAGGCTCTCTTTCTGAAATACTTTGTGTATTTAGAATTAAATACTACATTTGAGTGGGCCAATACCAATAATGGTAATATTTAAAAAATATGTGGAAATTTGCTTGGGCCACAGTCATATTAATCTTCTTCCTTTCTTGAGATAATTGCCTTATTCTTGAGATTGAGTCCAGATAACCAAATATTCACTTTATCTTCTCTGGGAGGTAATACGTTTGTTTTCATTTTAGCTACAGGCAATTTAGTACATGTCGGCCATGTAACAGATGTAAACTTTGCATGTTTTTTTGTTGTTGTTTTGTTTCTTTCTTTCTCAAACTCTTTATTACCTTCATACCAGTCTTAAAGGGGGATGGGCAGATTGCCACTTGGAGGCATCCAGCAAAGTAGGCAGGTCACCTGAAGGGCGAACTTTGCCCACACAAAAATTCATCTCACATTAACAGTGAGCATTCGGGCATCATCCCAAATCATTATTTTGTTAACTCATAAGTTTAAGGCATTGAACTTTGCATATTTAATACTCAGCAGCCCACATCATTTTGTTTATACCAAATCTTAGTTCTAGAAAAACCTGTGGCTTCCATGGCTGAAGATGTAGAATTGAATGCAAATACTGTCATGGGGGTAATTGTGGATTATATTATATATTGATGAAATAGTTCTCAATTTTCCAAACTAATTAATGCAGTGGAAAATCTTGGAAGCTGTCTGTGGACTTGGGATCAATTTGCTTCTATTGACCATTACTTCTACTTCAGTCTAAGTCTTACTTCAAATGACCTTTAAGAAAGAAAATCAGTGTCCATAATTTATCAAATGCAAGTTCTTTTAAAACAATGAACCAGGATAGTTAAAATTGTGTTGTGTTAATAAATACCTCTAACATCTCAGTGTCTTCAAACACATGGCTTCTTCCTGGCAACTTTGTCTGAGGAATCAGTCCTTGAGGGAAGGCAAGACAAATGCCTGTTGAGCTAAGGAAGGAAAGAGAAGAGCATGGCATTCACTCTCTGCCTTGGATTCTGATAGTTAGAAAATATGGACTGATGTTGGTATTCCCATCCTTCCTGATACTTGCAACCCCATGAACTGATTGTCCCAGCACACATCCTAATGCTGGTAGAGACAAAGCACTTAGTGTAACTAAGTCTCTGAGATTTCCTGTGGGAAAACCAAGTTTATCTGCCACTTTCCTGGCATCTTTGGACTTCTGCTTCTCTGCGAAATATTTCCACACCAGAAAATTGAAAAAACTATTTAATAATCATTCATTTGGAAGGTGGATCAGATTGAAAAAAAAAAAAAAATGTCTGAATTGTGCCTTCACTTTGCTCAAGGGAATTCCTTGGCCCACTCCCAAGCATTCTGTGAGCATCCTCAGATTTCACCAAAAAGACTTTAACCATAATCTCAACTTCACTGTCTGTTAGGCAGATATGTCTATCTTCAACTGGTAACATTGGACTGATGTAGTTCAGACTCCCACCAAGGGTATAAGCTTGTGCTCATTTCTACTTAAACTTACCAAGGACTCGGCCAAGTGTTTTTCTTTCTGACTTCCTTCTATCCTTCCTTCTTTTCTTCTTTCTTTCCTTTCTTCCTTCCTCCTTCCCTTCCTTCCTTCACTTACCTTTTTTTACCAGCTCTGTTGAGGTACAATTTACATATAATAAACTGCACATATTTAAAAAATACAATTTGATGTGTTTTGACTTATATCAACACCAGTGAAACCATTAGTATAAGCACAGAATGGACATAGCATATCCATCACTCCCAAAAGTTTTCTAGTGCCCTTTTTTACCCCTCCTCTGGTTCTCCCCTTCTCCCATTCTCTCCTTTCTATCACTACAGATTAGTTTGCATTTTCTTGGATTTTATATAAAGGTAATCATAGAATGTATACTCTTTCTTTTGTCTAATTTCTTTCGTTCAGCGTAATTATTTTGATATTTATCCATGTCATCATGTGTGTTAGTGGTTGGTTGTTTTTTTTGTGTGTGAGTAGTATGCCATTACAAGGATGTATATCCCTGGCTATGAGTTGTTCCTAGTTTGTTTTTTTCTTTTTTTCAGTATTACTAATAAATCTTCTGTGGCTATTTGTGTACAATCTTTGTATGAACAATTGCTTTCATTTCTCTTGGGCAAATATCTATGATAAGAATGATGGGATCATATGGTAGGTATATATTTAATTTTTGTAGGAAACTATCAAACTGTTTTCCGGAGTGGTTATACTATGTCACTTTCTCAAAAGCATGGAATGAAAGTTCCAGATTCTATACATTTTCATCCAACATTTGATATTGTCAATCATTCCCACACTTTAATACATGTTTTCTGATGTTTCCATATGGTTTTGGTTTGCATTTCCCTAATGACTAATGATGTTGAACATCTTTCAATATGCTTATTTGCCACCCATACATCAATTTTGGTAAAATATCTCTTCAAATTCTTTGCCCATTTTTTACTTGAATATTTTTGCTTTCTTATGATTGAGACTTCCCCCCTCAAAATTGTTAGTTTTGAAATAATTACAAACTACAGTTAAACAAGACTTTTAAAAAATACACAAAGATGTCATGGTCCTCAACAATCTGAGGGTAGTTTGTCAACCTGATATCCCCCACTGCATCAATGTGTATTTCCTATAAAAGGAGATTATCCTATATAAACATGATACAACTATCATCAAATTGGGAAATTAACATTATATATTATCACCACTTAATTGCCAAACACCAGCCAAGTTTTGGCAATTTTTCCAAATATTGTTGTTCCAATTTTTACCGATTGTTCATAAAACATAAAAATCCATTTCAGAATCATACTTTGCATTTAATTTTCATGCTTTCCTTATTTCCTTCAGTCTGCAACATTTCGTTACTCTTTCTTATATCTTTAGGACTCTGGCACATTAAAAGATTGCCGGTCAGTTATTTTGAAGAATGTCCTTTATTTTAGGTTTAAATTCTGATGATATATTTTTTATAGGAATATCTGGAAGTGACGATGAATTCCTATCATTGGATACTATTAGTTCCTTAAGACAACTTTACTGAGGTTTAATTGAAAAGCAATAAACTGTTCCTGGTATACAATTTTAAATGATTTGACCTATGTATATACTGTTACTACAATCCAGATAATGAACACATCAATAACTCTCCCAAAAGTATCCCGAAGACTTTGTTTATATCTCCCTCCAACCTTCGTCCTTCATCTCCCAAACAACTAATCGGATTTCTGTCACTGTAGATTAGTTTATATTTTTTAGATTTTTATTTAAATTTTATTTAAATGTAATATTGTTTGTCTGGCTTCTTCCACTTAGCATAATTATTTTGAGAGTCATCCATGTTGTCACATGTATCAATATTTATCCCTTATTTTTAAGAAGTATTCTATTGCATGGTATACCGCAGTTGTTGACACTTGTTGATGGACATTTGGGTTGTTTCCAGTTTTTGACTGTTACAAATAAAGCTGCTATGAACATTCATGCACATGTCTTTGTGTGGACGTATGCTTTTATATCTTTTGGAAAAATACTTTGGCATAAAATAGCTGGATCATATGGTAGGTATATGTTTAACTCTTTAAGAAATTGCCAAATATTTTTCCAAAGCGGTTGTGCCTTTTTACATGCACCAGCATTTAATAAGAATTAATATTGTTGGTTCACTTCCTCTCCAGCACTTGATAAGCACTTGATAAGCACTTGATAAGACTTTTTAATTTTAGCCATTCTACAAGGTGCGTAGTAGTATCAGTTTCAGTTTGCATTTCCCTAATGACTAACAACATTTGGGGTTTTTTTCATGTCCTTATTCATCATCCTTATATCATGATCTTTCAATGAGTCACTCAGAATATGCTTGCTAGCAAAATTTCAATGCTGTAGTCATAAGAATCTGTGGCTCTGTCATAGTACTTATCTTTTTTTGAGGGAGGGTGGGTCAAGGCATCTGTATTTTCTGTTTCTAGCCATCACTACTTACCTGTATATTGAATAGTCGAACACCTGGTACACCCTTTTGCTTGATGCCTTCCAAAATACAGTTATACTTGGGGCACCTGGGTGGCTCAGTGGGTTAAAGCCTCTACCTTCAGCTTAGGTCATGATCCCAGGGTCCTGGGATCAAGCCCCACATCAGACTCTCTGCTCCAGGGGAAGCCTGCTTTCTCCTCTCTCTCTCTCTCTCTCTGCCTGCCTGTTTACCGGCTTTTGATCTCTGTCTGTCAAAAAAATAAATAAAATCTTTAAAAAAAAAAAAAAGTACAGTTATACAAACATACAAAGACCTGGGTGTTCCCATCAAAGTACTTTTGTGGTTGTTATAGCTTAGTTCTCTTTGTTTGTTTGTTTGTTTCTTTACTTTGGTACAGAAGCTTACTGACTACAAGCAGACTATGGTTCTCAGATATATAGAAGTAATGAGAAATTTTCTATTTTGGCTTTCTATTTGTTGGTTTTCTTTCTCAAATAGCAGGGGGTTTCATTTTTGTTTTGTTTTGTTTTTTAGTTAGATATTTTTAATTACTTAGAAGTACTGAATTTCATGCTAGGTGCAAAGACATGATCCTAGGAATAAAATATCTAACTAATACTTTATGTACTTTGGGATATAAATAATAGTTTCTAAAATACAAACAATCCTTTTGGTTTTTTTTTATAAAATTTTTTTTTTTATAAAAAAATCTTTTTTTTTATAAAAAGAAAAATTTCTTTTTCTCCTTTGCACACAGCTCAACCACAATCCCAATCATCCCTTGGAGGTCAGAGTCATGTGACTGAGTTCTAACCAGCTAAAAAGGAATAGACATAATGTGTACTGCTTCCATTTCTGGCTCATTAAAACCCATCTCACATGATCCGCAATACTCTCTTACCTTCCTGTAACAAGTGTTGAAGATGACCAACAAGATGGAACGACACTGGGTATCAGAATCACCATTTGGAAAACCGCACATGGACCATGAACATTAGTTTTGTAGATTATGTGAATAATTTCCATTGTTTTTAAGCCACTGGGTATCAGAATCGCCATTTGGAAAACCGCACATGGACCATGAACATTAGTTTTGTAGATTATGTGAATAATTTCCATTGTTTTTAAGCCACTAAAACTTAGGAATTTGCCTGTGACGACAACTAGCATTCTTTTTACTAATAAAGAAGTCATTAGAGTCGTAAGTCCATGTCAATAATAAGGTTTCTACATTTTTCTACAAGCAGTTCTTCTTCCTTGTTCGGACTTCAGGCTTCTAGCCCTTGAAGGAATCCAGAAGCCCACTGAGACAACAGTGCTTGGAGTTTAATTGAAAGGCGTAACTACTGTGCAACAGTCCTTTTAATCAAGATGTTAAAAGGAAACTTTATTAAACTGTGATTGAATATATAAAATTAAGGTGTAATGCATTTTAAATATATTAGCTCAAATTATAAAATATTAAATTAAGATTTAATATATTAAATTAAGCACAGATTAAACTAGATTGAAAAAATACTTTTAAAAATCTCAAATACACTGGAGGAATTATTAACCATTTTATTTAAAAGTGAAAGTCTAGCAAGTACTAGAGCTATAAAAGGGGGACTATTGAGGGGAACCTAGCCACATTGGGTATACAGCAGTTTCTCCACAAAGTAAATGAGATTATCAAAAAGCTGAAGCAGAAATTTGGTTCTGGATTAAAGAGTGTGAGAATAAGAAGAAAATGTAACAACATGTTGAATCCACCAGATCCTGTGAGATCACAGTGGCAGTGACAACTCTGATAGTGAGCACATGGCTCATCTATTTAGAACTGTTGTCTTTTCCCATGCCCAACATAAAATCTTCTTGAAATGATTTTGCTGTTTGTGCTTCCATATTTTCATGAGACAATGAAAATACCTATTTTCATAGGTATGGACCGTTGGGTCTTGCAGACTTTTCACAAGCAAAAAAAATAGAAAGAGCAAAGTATCTGAAACCAATAAAGTGTCAATTGAAAAAAGAAAGAAAGAAAGAAAAGAAATCACCTGACTTCTTTCTTCATGTTTAATCCTGAAAATAAATGAATGCAAACATACCTTTGTACTGAACTTAGTGCCAACACAGAATCCTTTAAATAAATGTTGTTTCATCCAATTTTTACAACTGTCCTATAAGAAAAGTATTATTTTTTCCAATTGTACATGTGAAGAAATTACAAATAGAACAAATAAGACATTTTCTGGGGATGAAATAGCTAAAAATCAGTGTAACCAGACTCGGAATTTTTTCTATTTTTCTCTAAATCCCATGTTGTGGACTTATAGCTAGGGGATAGCCATAAAGGTAGTCAGGCAGTTTCCCAGATGATAAGTCACTATGCTTAAACACAAGGAATTAAAGTACAATTGATAATGATAATAAATAATAATTATAGCAGTTACCACTTATTAGGCATTTAATGATGTAAGACACAATGATAAATACTTTGCTTGTAATGAGTCTTGTGATCATCTGAACAACTTGTGAAATAAAACTATCAATACCTCCATTTTGGAGATCAGAAGCCTGAGATTTAGAACTTAATAGGTCAAAGCCACAAGGGTTTTTTTGTTTTGTTTTGTATTTTTAAGGATTTATTTATTTATTTGAGAGTGAGCCCCGGGGAGGGCAAGAGGGAGATAGATAATCTCAAGCAGACTAAGCCAGCCCAGTGCTGGCTCTACCTCACTGCCTTGAGATCATGACCTGAGCTGAAATCAAGAGTCTGCCACTTAAATGACTGAGCCACCCAGGCATCTCTGGGCCACAAAATTTTGAAGGCACAAAGCTGGGTTCAAACTCACAGTTGCCTCCTTCCTCCTCCCAGTCAAGAGAACACATGTGGCATATTCAGATGGACTAATGAGAGGATGAGAACTGTGGACCTCCCTGTTTGTACTCCAAATCAACTCAGCTGGCTCCTTCTTCTTCTTCTTTTTTTTTTTTTAAGATTTTATTTATTTATTTGACAGACAAAGATCACAAGTAGGCAGAGAGACAGGCAGAGAGAGAGGACGGGGAAGCAGGCTCCCTGACGAGCACAGAGCCCGATGCAGGGCTCGATCCCAGGACCCCGAGATCATGACCTGGGCCGAAGGCAGAGGCCTCAACCCACTGAGCCACCCAGGTGCCCCCAGCTGGCTCCTTCTTGAGCCTTAGAACATGTAAGTAAGACTAGGCTGATGTCCATATGGGATCATAATCAGGCTGACATGAAATTCTTATCTTCATGTTGGAAAAAAAGCAATGGAAATACATCTGGGTGGTATGAGAAGTGCCAGACAGGTGACCAAAGTCTGTTTTTACTTAATATCTTCACTCACTTTATTTCACTCTTCAACCCACTCTAATCTGACTTCAGTCTTCTACTTCACCAGAGCTTACCATTGACTATTCATTGTTAAATCTCAACAACCTCTTTGTAGACCTCTCTGCTTTGGGCCATATTTAACACAGCCAACCACTTTCATCTTCTCAATATTCTTTCCTGAATACTCTTGACTTCTGAAATATTATTTTTCCCTGTTTTTCCTCCTATCTCTCTGATTGTTCCGTTCATTTCTCTCTCAACCTAGTCACTTGATGTCAATACTTCTGCATTTCATTATATCCCTGAGCCATTCCAGCTCCTACCACTGGTGCCACCTGTACTCATGACAGCATGTTTCTTCTCTGGTATGTCTTATTTCAGTCAAAGATATAACCTTCTAGACATGCTTTTTTGGGTGATCTCTTCCATGTTTATGTTTCCAAATCTACATCCAGTTACTATCTCTATCCTGATCACCAGAGCCAGATTTCCAACTCCCTATATCTTAATATATTTGGACACCTATATCTAGATCTTAAACACAGTACATTTCAAACTGATCTCATTCTAGCTAAACAGTGGATAAGAACATGCCTTGTGGAGCCGAGTTCTTTCACTTACTAGCTATAAACTTGTACAGATTATTTAATGTCTCTGTGTGTCATATCTCTGTAAATTAGTGATAATTACAGTACCTTCCCCATACTCTGATATGACTAGTCCTAGTCTGTCCAGGTCTTTTGTTCTTGTTGTTGTTAGTTAGTTAGTTAGTTAGTTAGCTTCTCTGAGTCTACTAATGCCCACTCATGTCCTGTGTCAGCTACCTCTGAATGTCCACTGATCTGGATCAGAGTTGGCACACCCCTAGCCAAAAGTTCACCACATCTATATTATATCAACCTTATCAACCATCAACTTTAGATATGAAGGTGAATCAATTGATTTTCTCTGGCTCCAGTTAGTGCTTTTCCTAATTTGTTACTCAAGATACCCATAAAAATATTAGAACTTAATATAGTTCATTTTTTTTTTGGTGCACCTGAAGCAAAATGTCTACTGTAGCTGCCTGTTACTTGAGAATGACTTACCACTTTGTGCATTATTGGACCTATGAAAGAATATAGCCTCCAGATTGTTAAAAAAGAAAAAAAAATTCTTCCTATTTTCCTGAAAAAGGCCAGGTTCAAACAAGTTCAAAGCTGAGTGCTAATTACACACACGTGCGTACACACACACACACACACACACACACTTTCCTCTTCTCGGGGTGAGTCAGTGAGTCATTGAGTTTATACTACTTTCTGTACAGAGCTAGCAAACTTGACACCCACCCAAATGAGTAATTTAATCATTTTAAGCTTGTTATAATGAGTCTAAATTTCTGGGGATCATTCAATGTGCTTATAATACTTTCTTATTTATTTGATACTTTTCTATTTGTACTTCAAATCCCTTCTCATAGTTCCAATTCAATGGTGTCTCTCCTGATACACTTAGGAAGAATTACAGCACTTCGTAAATAATAATAGTAATAACAATAATAATAATAATAATAATAATAATACATTTAATAGTAGTATCATGCTCTGTGTGCCTAGTATGAATCAAACCCTTCCAATAAGCTTACTAGGTAGTACCTGTTTTAACGTTGAAGAAACAGACATCCCATGAGACTGAGTAACTTGTGCAAGGCACACAGTATACACAGAACTGACATTTTTTCCCATCTTTTTCCCATTAGCTCGCATGTCCTTCCCACCACCATACGTCACACATGACCTAATGACTATTCCTGTCCTTGTCCACCTCACCTAATATTATGTAACCTCAAGAACAAGCATCATTTTATTTCTGTTTTTCCAACACAGTATTTATTACATAAAGAGATTCAAAATGTTTGTTGAATGAATTAGTCAACCAAATAGTAACCAAATTTCACATTTGTACTAAACATATATTGGCACTAAAGAGTGACATGGAAATAGAAAGAAAATGGAAGACATGGTCCCAATTTCAAGTAGCTTACTATCTTCTAATTTAGGAGCAACATGGAATAGTATAAAGACACAAGAACAGGCTTTATAGTACATTCAAATTTGTAATTTTGACTTTACTAATACAGGGATTGGGAAAATCATATGATTTCTCTGTTACATGACTTCACAGTTTCTCAAAAGCCAAAAGGTTACTTTATGTAATCAAAAAGCTAACTTTCCATGGTAACAATCTGTCACTATTCTTTCAGAAAGTCAATCTTTGATAGCACTACACAGTTCATATGTGTAAATCACTGGTCTTTAGGAAAAAATGGTTTAAAGATGTAAGTATTACAATGGACTCCCCTTCAGAAAGAACAGTTTTATGAATCTGTTAAAAAATGTTGTCCGGTTTTTATTTAAATTCCAGTTGATTAACATACAGTATAATATTAGTTTCAGGTACAGAATTTAGTTATTCATCACTGACATACAACACTCAGTGCTCATAAATTTCTGAATGGGTATGAAGAGCAGAAGAGTTGACCTAAGCATTTTACTTGTGTTACTGTATTTCATCTCGAACCCTGGGCTTCAATTTCCCCACCTTTATAATGGATAGTCTGTGAAGATATAAAAAGTCCTAACCAGGAATGAACACATAGTAGGTTCTAGGAAAATATCATTTTTCTTTCCCTATCTGTCTCTAATCATTTCTTTTGAGATCTACAGACATTTAAGGTCTTGCCCATCTAATCCTTTATACACAGAAATGATCTTTAAAACATACTTAACAGTTAGTCGAGTGCCAGACTAACCAAGCAAAAAGGAGTTCTGCTTCATCATTGGGAAGCTCTACATATCCAGCAGATCCTAGGCAAATGTGTTCTGGTGGATAAGTCGACGTGGGCCAGATTACTTGAACTTCACAGTCTGAAGTGCACCAACCTGCCTTATTTTATTTGGACTTACCTACTTATTGCATTCTGACTCAGCTGTGGTGCATAGCAAAGCTTGAATATCCCACCAGAAACCCCAATTTCAAGTTTCACCATTATCATTGTTTTTGACACTTTCTTCAACACCAAATTTTTACATATTTATCTTCTTTAAAAACAATAAAGAAAATGGCGGAGGGGAAATATTTCATCAAGGCAGCCATAATAAACTATTCAAACATTTCTCAAGTGTGTATCTCTATCAAGTACTTAAATGATACAAGACGCCATAAAATGGACTCCTAACCGAAATGGGACCAAGTGGCAGAAAGAACCTAAAAATCTGTAGCTTGGTTCCAATATAGTAAAATAAGAAATGCTAGCATCTACAAATCAAAGTAGGGATGCAATTTCATGGAATATTAAGTAGCTGTCAATAATTCCTAATAACTTTAAGTCCAGCTTACTCAACTGTTGACCAACAGCTCCAAGACTGAAGTCTTAATTAAGTTGTTAAGAGAAAAATGTTTTAGCAACAGCATCGTGAAGAAGGGTTTTAAACATAGTGGAAGATAGCCCTCTTGATTGGAGAGTGTATGTGGACTGACCCTTAGTTTTTAGTGTCATCCCACAAAATATTGCTTCACAAATATTTAGAACAATTTATCCAGGATCGACTATTGTTAAGTTAAGTTACAAAAAGACCGTTTCTGGTTATGACACAAAGACATTTCATTCACATTTCTTGAATAGGCAGGAAAAATTAGTCACTAGTTGATAATAACTTGGAAGAAAATTGCTAAGTACACAAAAACCATTTAAGATCAGAGAAAAAAACCTTATTAATGAAATGTCACAAAATATCATGGTTCATTAGTCCTAACTTCCCAATGTCTACTAAGTATAGACTTTTAAATAAATCACTTTTATGCACACATTTGAAAAAACACAAAAATCTTAATGATCAAATTCACTAAGTACAATTAATAATTATTGAAAAAATAATTTTAAAATATCCAAAGCTCTTTATTTAAAGATTACAGTGTACCAATGTCTATATTCAACCAAATTAATTATTATGAAGGAGATTTAAGCTTTAATTTTAATTCTTGGATTTATTGAACTCAAGAAAATATTCAGCAACCTGTTTATGTGTTATGTATGTAGTAATTGAAGCCTTAAATGTATTCATAAGCACATTTATAAAAATTATAATGGCATGTGTTTAGAATTTTTTATTTTACTAACCTTGCAGTTACAAGAAAAGATAAAAAAAAAAAAACTGTCTTGCTAATTTTGGCCATTCTAACTGGTGTCAGGTGGTATCTCAATGTTCTTTTAATTTGAATCTCCCTGATGGCTAGTGATGATGAACATTTTTTCATGAGTATTATGCCTCCATCAGAAAGGATGAATACCCAACTTTTGTAGCAACATGGACGGGACTGGAAGAGATTATGCTGAGCGAAATAAGTCAAGCAGAGAGAGTCAAGTATCATATGGTCTCACTTATTTGTGGAGCATAACAAATAACATGGAGGACATGGGGAGATGGAGAGGAGAGGGAGTTGAGGGAAACTGGAAGGGGAGATGAACCATGAGAGACTATGGACTCTGAAAAACAACCAGAGGGTTTTGAAGGGGCGGGGGGGTGGGAGGTTGAGGAACCAGGTGGTGGGTAATAGGGAGGGCATGTACTGCATGGAGCACTGGGTGTGGTGCAAAAACAATGAACACTGTTATGCTGTAAATAAACAAATAAAAAAAATAAAAAAAAACTTTTGAAAGTGCCATTTCTTTTTATCTTCATTTTATTCTTCTCTCTCGTAAGTACTTAAGAAAGGATATCTTGGATGGTGATACCAGGATATCTGTTTGTTTATTTATTTATTTATTTATTTATTTCATTGCATGAGCTTCTAATTGGTGAGACTTTTCTTATTTCTTAGGTTTAAGTGTCATACTCTTAACTGATCTTTTAAAATTCCGAGATTGCCATTATAGCGAAATAAAAGGGTGGAAATTCTGTGTGAATATACTCAGGTCTGGATTTTCTAGAATTTTCTAAATTTTGCAAAGAAACAATAGGAGGAAAATAAATTATTAGATTCCCTTATTTTCTATTTCTGTCACTAATATTTTTGTGTCTAAGTCATCCAAAATGGAATCAAATAAATAGTCCTCTAGCCACAAAATCAAAATGAAATATTATTGATTTTCTAAATTGTTTTGAAATCTGCTCCAACAATATTATTTTCATTTTAATGTGTATTTGTGAACTAAAGCATATTGACAATAATACTATTTCCCTTGAGGATCTCTCTGCATCTACCTTTCATAATTATTTTCTTATATATACCTCTAGAGGCCATTCTGCTCATAAGGATTATAACTATAAGCATTTGCTTATAAATATTATATTTATAAAGACTTAAGCCATCCCTATCTTTTCTTATACCATGTAATATACATGTATTTGTGTATTAATATTACAATTCACTAGTTGCTCACTTAATTATAATAGCTTTGTTTGAAACAGCATAAAATCATATATTTTGATGTTAATCCTGAAGTTCTATCTCAATGTAAATTTTGTATAGTGGAAATCCAACTTTTTACTTGATTTTAATAGGAGAGATAGTTTTATGGTTGACAGTATAACATTTGCTCAGCCACAAAACTTGCTTCCATTTCATTTTAGAAGGCCTGAACTAGTTTAAACACTGCATATGTATTTTGGTTGAATAAAAAGTGGTCACAAATATACAACTTCAAATTATGAGTGCTTGTCAAAGTGGGCTGTCTGAGCTCATACCATCACATCAGATAGTGTAACTATAATAAAAACATTTCCTTTTCATTATATCCAGATGAAAATAATTCTATCATCTGAATATAAGAACTGTAGTCTTTAGGGAAAGTCCAGAGAGTTTTCAGGAAGAAAGCCTTCTGAAATTCAGGTTTGGTTCAGAAGGTAACTGAGGCTACCTTTAATGAGAAGACCAAACTGAGTTAGTGATTCAAAAATCAGATATCAATGGTCTAAAAAAGTGATGTTTACCAAGAAATCCCCACGGACAAGCTAGCATCACCAGATGCTCAATAAATGTTTGTTGAGTAAATAGGCAAATAAATACTCAAGGTCTGAGCTGGTAATGTTTGACTTATAAAAGGTATTTGTCCCTGGCTCTTTTCATACTGTCTCTGTTGGAACAACCCAGTACCCAAGTTGGAAAGGTGTAGCAAGGAGCTGGGAGACCATAGGTTCGCAAAGTTCCTCACCATGCAAAAGCATTGATTTTAAAAATTACCAAAGAGAGGCAGAGTCATGGTGGCCTAAGCTCTGCTTTGCGCCTGGGAAATGCAGGTCGTGAACGTTCCCCCACAGGGGTGCTGTGAGCCACTTAAGTGGTAAAGGCTCAGGAATCAAGGCTGTGCTTGGCTCCTGGCCAACTTTATCTGTAATCTTAGTCAAGTCACTCACTGCCTCCCTGAACCTATAGGTTGGGTGTGGGGGATGGGCGAGATTGCAGAAGCTGGAAGGGGGGGGAGGGTTATGAAGAACGCAAATCTGGTCCCATCTCAAACGTGGCTAAGACATCCAGAGTCCCAGACTTCTTAGAGCACAGCCTCTGTTTTTAGCCACTGAACCCGCAAATGGCTCCCAGAGACTGTTGGGTTTCCATGGAGCATTCTGGAAACATAAGGGGATGATTTAGGTTATCAGCGTGATTGGGTGATGCTTTTGACTCTCAGGAGGTGTAGCCCAGGGATGGAGAGGTCATAATATGCAGGACCTCTCCACAGGGTAAAGCACTGGTCCTTGTCACATACAGTTCTGAAAGCCCCGTTGGACATTCCTGAAGGGAGTGCGATGTTCAAAACCTTTTGCAACTGGTACGGTGATACACATTAATATATATGTCAACATATGCATCAGAACGTGTAAATATTTCTTTTTTCTTCTCTGAAGGATGGAAACAAACTGTATATACGTATTTCTTTCAATTTTTTGCCAAGAACATGAAGTGAAACGCAAATCATTGTTAAATCATGCAATGATTTTGTTTTATTTAGAAACTTACTTAGAAATTGTTGGTGCAGTTTCTTGATTGCTATGCTATATATATATATGCATATATATATTCATTTATTTATTTATTTATTATGTAAAAAATATATAAAATAACCCTAGCTTAGCTGTGATTTGATAAGAGAACCACATCAAGTTCTTCTGGCAACTTCCCATTAAACTGCGTGCCATTAGGTGACTTGGGGTCTCAACAGATCAAGAATTTCTCTTGGGGCGCCAGGGTGGCTCAGTGGGTTAAAGCCTCTGCCTTCGGCTCAGGTCCTGATCCCAGGGTCCTGGGATAAAGCAGGAACCTGCTTCCCCCTCTCTCTCTGCCTGCCTCTCCGCCTGCTTGTGATCTCTGTCTGTCAAATAAATAAATAAAAATCTTTAAAAAAAAAAAAAAATTACCAAAGATTTTTATGCACCTTTAGTATATAACACTGATTTTTTTTTTATTTTTGTAAAAGCAAAGAGAAGTTGTTGAAAAATTCTCAATTGAATTCTGTGCCACAGAGAAAAAACGATTGTGGAAGCCTGATGTAGAGGATTGTAGGCCAAACATTGGCAACTATTATTTTGCCCCTGGGAAGTTTGATATTTACCACTGAGACCGGGGTGGGGGGGGGGGGAAGTAGAGACATCTTACATAACTTTGAACAACCAGCTTAAAGGCAGCCAGAGACAGAATTAAAATGAAAAATAATTGCATCTTTAATTGATGGAGTTGAATGATGAAAAAGACAATAGCTTAGAAAGTGAGTTTGAAGGAAGACAAAAATAGAAAAAAATGGGAAATCTTTGTTAGCATATAAATTTGGTGCACCAACTTTATGCAAATATGAAAAAAATGTACTGCCAGTTGAGTCTTCTTTTTTAAGTTCAAAACTTCACACTTATTACAGAATGAAAAAAAGTGAGTATTTTGATATTTAAGCTGAAAAACAAAGTCACATAAAAATAGTTCTCAAACACTGTGAAATAACATTATGCAAGAGTTCGAAACATAACATCTAAGAGAGGAATGTATCTGGAGCTGGAAGGGGGAACCAAGGTAAGAAAATAAAGAGTCAAACTGGCATCTATCCAGAACACCGAGGCTGGAACAGGAGCCATGTAGAGCTTATCAGATAGAATTGGGGGAAAATATATACAAGGCTTTGTGTGGGATCATGGAGTCACACACACATGAACAAGGTCTTCTGGAAGGCCAACACGGGGCAGAATTCTAACCAGAAATAATTCTGCAGTCGACTGCATTTCAACTCAGAAACAGAATATGACAGCCCCAAACACTTTTCTGTAACTAAAAGAGAGTCATCCATTGGAGACTGGCATTCATAAAGTCACTAGATCTTTTATGAGAGATCAGATTTTTCTTACTGAATATTAAGATAAGCCCAAGCTGATTTCTCTTTGAACATCCAAGCATACCATATAAGGGTAAAAAAAGAAGGATTAAAATAAAATGTTCTCCAAAGAGTAGGTTTTTTTTTCTATTCTGTATTATTAGATACTTCAGTATAAGTGAGATATGTTATAAAATAAGGCTTATATACATATTTCAAAATGTCAACATGTTTAGCAATTTTTTATGAAGGCAAAAACTTTGTAACTCATCTTCAGTTTACCAAAAGATCCTTTGATGTATGTGGTTCACTTCTAATGGGCTCACTCTAAATTCAAATCTACTAAGTCTCTTTAGTATATGATAGGAAAACAAGGTAGGGGCTCTAGGGTCAGGCACCCTGAACTTGCATTCTAGCTTTGCCAATCACAGAAATGAAATTTAATCTCTTGGAACTTTGAGAGTTTTGAAATAATAATATTCAGCCCCATAGAGTTATTTTGAGAATGAGCCATCTTAGGGTAGCTGCTACACTAGCATTAATGCCATGTGGTATACTCAATCAACAAATTATTATGGGCCAGCACTGGGCTAGCTGCTGGGAATGAAACATAAAATGCATAACTTCTTTGCCCTTGAGAAGTTCACTCTCTGGTGCAAAAACACACAGACCAGCAGTTACAACACAGTTTAATACATTTGCTAACACAGCCCTCTACCCAATACTTAGGCGGACATGGATTCCAAAGGAAAAGAAAGTTCCAAAAACTTTTTGTCCTCATAGAGTGTTCCACTTTCCCAACTTTTTTGTCTAAAGCACTTCAGTAATCACAGTGGCAGTGAGCTATAAAGTCAAGTAAGCTAAAGCAAATCCCAGCTCCTTTGGAGGTATGAGGACATGGAAAATCTCCATTCCCAAGAAGCTGTGAGATCATGTCTGATTTAAGTCCCAATCCTAAACAAAGAGGGACTCATGCTGGGTTTCATGTGTAGAGTTTCATGTCCAATCCCTGTAACGAGGTGATAAGGCCTGTGTCACAGTTAGTCAGTAGCAGGCGATGCAATTAACAGGATTGCACTAACCTGGAGATGCGCCAAGCTGGCGAAAGAAGGATTAGAAAGTAAATGAAGTGAACAAGCATGAACCAGCAAATAGGGCTTAATGGACAGTACAAGTCAGTGAGGCAAAAATGGGCCAATTTGCTCTCATTGATTTTCACTGCCCATTGAGCTGCATTCCTCTTTTGCTTTCTAATGCATTTATCTTGGCCTAGGCAAGTTCTCTGGCTGTCATCCTGAGGACAATTCCATTGACCGCGACAACTCCATGAGTGGACCAAAGTACAATCTGACCTACAGAGCCTTCTCTCAAGCATCCTGATGGGATGTTTGGTGGCTAAAAAAAGTCCGAGGAAGAAATTCCAATAGGTCTTATACCCAGGAAGTCATTGAGGAGACATTTTATCAGAGGAATGAAAGGAAATATTGCAAAGTTCCTTTCGACTTGTGCGGTCCACCTTATTTTTAAATAATTCATCAAAGTAAATGAAAGCACTCCACCCTGCCATTTTCCACTAGTTTTAAATCATCTCCAGTGGAAGTGCCAAATGACTTCTGCTATCCAGAATAAATAAAACTGATGACCATTTGTTGTTCACTAACTATGATGAGAGGAAAGCCATGCAGCTATTCAAACTCTAAAAATAGGAAAATGGAGTCAGCTACTCTGACCAAGCAGGTCAGGATATCAAACGGTGTTTCCACCTGGGATGAGCCCTTCCTTTCAGCTTCTTCCTTATTCTTTTCACACCTCCTCTTTTCTCCTGTCCTCTTTGACTCCTTCTTTTTTTATATAATTTTTTTAAATTTTTTATGAACATATAATGTATTTTTATCCCCAGGGGTACAGGTCTGTGAATCGCCAGGTTTACACACTTCACAGCACTCACCATAGCACATACCCTCCCCAATGTCCATAACTCTTTGTCTCCTTCTATACACTTTTTCTTGTTTGGCTATCTCCCCTCTCTCTCTCTTGTTCTTCCTACCTATTGGATGCTTTCTTCTTTCTTAATCCCCCTCCCCCCAAAAGTAAATGCACTGCCTCTTACATGAAAAGCCAATCAGGAAAATTCACATTTGTCCTCTGGATTATCCCATCAATTGTGTTCCAGATAATTGCTCTCTACCCCTACATGCATGCTTAATTATAGAATGAAATAGCTTATAAGATTTTGAAATTCCATCAGTTGATTATGGGGAAAGAAAATCTTTATTCAGTTTCATATGAAACTGAGTATCTTGCCATGATCCTGAGTCAAACTTCATGTCTTTAATAGAAACTCAGACTTGACAGAAAATATTTATCTCCCCATAAGAGAAAGATTTTATTGAGTTGGGAATTAATAGACAATGTGCACAGAGAATTCAATTTGATATTTCCCACAGTATGAATCTCCCCATGAAAGGGGCCACACTGGTACCTTCAGCAATTCAGAGTCCTTCATCATTACAAAGAGCAGAAGGAATGCACCTGGTCTCCAGTGATGCATGTGGAAGCCTCTGAGATTTCCCTGGAGCTGGAGGCTCAGACCCTACTTAGCTCAGGAGAGCTAATGAGATTCCAACCTGACAGGAAATGGATGCAGGCCTAAAAAAAAACCCTCTCCCAGCTCCCGAACCCCTCCCGAGGTAATTAACGGGCATTTTCAATGAGTCCAGTAAAATAATAATTTCTTTCTCTAGTCGCCATTGTCAACAATGCCTCATTCAAGCATTTGACACCAGGACACACATACCAAGAAGTGATCAGTGATAGCTGGGGAGTCTACTCATTTGGCCATATATGTGATTCCTTTTTTTTGGTTCTGTTTTAAACTATTAATAAACTGGAAGGAAAAGGAGAGAGGTGAGTCTCAGATGTCACAGGTCACGTTCCTTTTGGTTAGTAGTTCTCTCCTCACCTATGCTTTGCTTCCCGGTGGACCATTTCCCCTTGCTTCCAGCAGGTAGCTTTGCATTCCTTAGATGCACCCTGGGAATTACACAGCCAGCTGCTACACTACTTTCCCAGAGCTGCTGCTGCTACTGCAGCCAGGAGAAGAGATACTGGGGGGCACTTCAAATTCCAAAAAATGTTAACTACAGCTGCTAAGCAGGAGAAGAAAAAAAAAAAATCTTCTTCTAAGTTATGCATTGCGCAACACGTGCATTTGATGTCTCTTCATATGTTTCCAAAGCAGCATGTGCAACAGATCACACTCAAACTGTCACCATCTGAAACAGAACAGCACATAGGCTAAATGTTCCAGGGAGTCTATTGCCTGCTTGCGGCCCACCTGAAGCACCTGGAAATAACTAAACTCCCAAACATAGGTTGACTTTGCTTGAACAGAATAGGAAGCCTCTGTGTTGAAATGAATGTAATTTTAGCTGGACTAATTTATCCTAATATGGACCTTCTGAATATTTTATAATTCCTGTGGATTCCTCCGAACGTGGAATTGATTTTCGTTTCTTTGTTTCCTTCCTACCTCCTATCTGTTCAATCAGATTCTTTTTTTCCTAAAATGCACACTTTTTTTCCATATCGCTCCTCTACTTAAAAACCATCGATGGTTAACTTGATGCCAAAAATAAAGCTCAAATGCCTTTGTTTGACATTTAAAGTTCTCTGCCATCTGGCCTCAACTTGCCTATGGTTTCTGCCTCGTCCCCTAGTCAAATGGATCTCAGCACCGTTACTCCATCACCCTGTTTTCAGAGCCCTGAATAAAATATCCTGTGAGTTTTCTGGATACTAATTCTTTCCCCTCTCTCTCTCTCTCTTTTCGCTTGAAATAACCACTTTCCCTCTCTCCCTCCACTTAGCTGTCTGCCTTATTCTGTCCACCTTCCAGACTCCACTGGCTCTGGAAGAATTTTTCTGCATCTGCATAGATGAAAAATCCTGTCCTCATGGTGAAAGTTGTTGGCTCCTTGATATTCTACCTAATTTTGAGTTTTAAGATCAGGAAGCGTGCTTATTTTCAGCATATAGGCCATGAGAGCAATAGCAATACTAAGGCTGATACTTTTGTTTCCCATTTATCGCTCCTTTTTGTCTTATTTTTCACTGGTTTAGAGTTCAGTTGTGAAACAATGAGGTTCTTTATCAAACACTTGAAACACCAAACATCTTTCATAATTTACTTATACTTACACTACAACATAAAATATATTACCCATCATCATTACCATCCTGCAATACTGAATCATTTATCTCAAGGGATCTTAGGTGTACAATAGTCCCCCCCCTCCCCGCGCCCTTATCAGCTGGGGATACTTTCCAATACCTCCAGTGGGTGCCTGAAATCATGGATAGTACTGAACCCTGTAACTACTTTGTTTTTTCCTATGAGATGAGGCGAGGCGAATGACACTATAGGCAGTACAATAGCATTAGGCTACTATTGAACTTTCTCTCTGTCAGAAAGAGGATCATGTGCTTGCAGACTATGTTGACCATGGGGAAATGAAACCATGGAAAGTGAAACCACAGATTCTTACTACATGAAAAATCTACAAAAGGCAATGTTCACTGTGATTGTGAGGGGAGAAAAAAAGAGAGGAAGATTCTGAAGAATTCTGAAGAAAGAAAGAATCTTTGGAATCTGTTATAACCCCAAGGTAAAACATGGTGTCCTCAGGAATGAAAATCACTGTGGTGATACTCAAATAATTTGTGGGAGAGAGGAAGTATATAAGTCAGTCATCTGAGTGGCACCTCATTAGACTTTCCAGATTCTCCAGGCAATCTCTTGCTCACAAATTTTATTTCCATAAATTCTAACGTACTATTTATCTAGTGTGAATTTCATATTTATGCATGTTTCATAGACCCACTTATTCCACTTTCCATTGAAAATAAGCTTCTAATGAATAAAATGTTGTTTTTCCACTTTATTAAGCAAAACATTAAGATAGTGAAAGACAATTTTAAGTTGAAGTGTCATATCAGATTTTTGTCTACTTACTAATCAAACATGATTATAAGTGACAGAAGTAGTTTGCATTTTCATTTTGTAACATTATAATACTATAAAACATAAGAATAAGAAGTTAAACAAATTATAGTCATATTAAAATACATTTTCAGGGAGAGCAGGGAAAATCGTTTCTCTTTGCTACATAATTACTGTTCTAAGATTTCACTAAGCTACTATTCTAGGGTGTCAACTTTTATTTGGCAGTGTACATTTTTATACATGTTTTCTGCATTTCAGTCATTTTCAGGTTATTTTATCTAGAAAAGCATGAGCCAGCCATAAATGACACATTATTACTTACTTTAACCAGTTCTTCACATTCAACTAAAATATTTTTCACTCATGCAGGCTATTAGGTCAAAATTTTTACCAATATCCACAAAAACTTCATATACAAGTTCTATTTTTCTTTCTTAACTCTAGAGCAGGTAACACAATTGATGAAATATTTGTAAAAGTAGAACATACCAAATGACCAAATATGTCGGTGACATCTCTACAAGGTACCATCCTACGTTCTGTGAAATTTCATGAGCTGAGGACCAAATACTTTGATTTTATCCACACTTTCTCAACACTTCCAAAAATTTCATTACCTCATCCAGTTCACAGATGCTGCAATGGTATGTTTATAGCAATCAGTATTCTGTTCTAGTGTAGATTAATGATTTCTGTCCTTCATGCTATGTGTGTACCAGAGAATGTCTTCATACTGAATAAAATGTCTTGAACATCTCTCTTGCTCGCACTCTTTTTTCTCACAATGTGTGTTTTTATCTGCAAAATGTATGTAAAATCTATTGTGTTTTATTTTTTAAGCTTCAACAAAAATGTCATTGCAGTTACCTTTGTATTTATTATAGTACATTCTCAAGCTAATGTACTAAAAGTATAGCAATAATCACATGGGTGTCTGAATGTGTTTTAATGTTTAAAAGGTGTTTATTGGAAAAGGTATGACACAAATTTATAGACTAACACTTTTAAAAATGATAATGAATGTTTTACTTATGCATGCCCTTTCCTGCCTCGGGAGACTTAAGGAAAAACTTAAAAATTTGAAAAAATTGTGATTTTATAACTAGGAAAAAGAGATGTCATTGAATGAAACAAGAGAGTCCTCATTCTTTGAAAATCTCTACAATATTTATCCAAGGGTTTCTGATGTGCCTGACATTGTATTTTAAGACATTAATGCCAGATAATTCATGCTTTTTTTTCTATTTTACAGAAGTATTTGCACTGGATTATACTCCTTGAAATTCTATCATTTAGAAATTCATCTATGAGGGGCACCTGGGTGGCTCAGCTGGTTGGGTGTGTGACTCTTGATTTGGGCTCAGGTCATGATCTCAGGATTGTAGGATTCAGGCCTGTTTCAGGCTCTGTGCTCAGCAGGAGAGTCTGCTTGAGATTCTCTCTCTCCCTCTGCCCCTCCCCCACTCAATGCTCTCTTTCTCTCTAAAATAAATAAATCTTTAAAAAAATGGAAATTCACCTATGTTAACCAGAGCTTTCTGTATTAACCAAGAATCTTGATCTCAAGCGAATGAAACCCTCCGCAATCTCCCTGGGATCAATTGGCATCATCTTCTCCTCTCACCTCTTTCTGTTGTACCTTTCTCTACGGTAATGGTTGAAAAGCCAAAAACTACACTTTCCAGGCTTCCTTTCAGTTAGACATACTGAAAAGACAATAAGAAGAGGGGAAGGATGCAGAGCCATGTGCTATCAATATTTATTCTTTTTGTTGGTTGCAAGGTCATGAAGAAGTATTCCATTGCATTCCATTGCATTACCTCTAGCCCTGTGGGTCATGGCTGGTAGGGTGGCAGGATGGACAGCAAGTACCACATTCCTGTGTGCAGGCTCTAGTTTTGAGGATGTCAAAAGAAGATTCTGGAGTGAGGGGCTTATTGATCCTGGTACCTGTTCCCAGATTTTTAACTCCTGCATTGTGTTCTTAAACTATGAGTTCTCCTCACTCCCAACTCTGGATGTAGTTAAGATTAGAGATTTCCTGGCAGGACAATTCTGTAGTCCTCTGGAAGTTTTTTCTAGAGATCTGATACTCTGGGCTTTCCAATCATTTTGTAAGTACTTAATTCACTCTTTTACATTTTTTTCTGCTTAAACTATCTTGTGGTTCCCATTTTCTATACTGAAGGCTAACCAATATATTGACTCAAGCTATATTGAGCTGTAAAGAGAATTTATTGGGTGACATAACTGAAATACCTAGGCTTACGTATGACTTTAGACAGGGTAGCTCCAGAGTAGATCAACATAACCCAGCATTACTCTCTGCTTTACCGTTTTTATCTTTTTTCTTTTTTTAAAGATTTCATTTATTTATTTGTGAGAGAGAGAGAGAGAGAGCACAGGCAAGAGGAGGGGCAGAGGGAGAGGGACAAGAAGACACCACTCTGAGTGAGAAGCCCAAGATGGGGCTTAATCCCAGGATCCTGGTATCGTGATATGAACCAAAGGCAGATACTTAACCAACTGAGTCACCCAGGTGCCCCCACCATTTTTAATCTTGACTGAATTCTCAGGTATGGTGGAAAATGGTTTTGACAGCCCAGCTTCTAATCCTCTCCAACTGGAATCAATGATAAAGACAACCTGGCTTTTTTTTTTTTTTTTTTAAGATTTTATTTATTTATTTTAGAGAGAATGTGAGAGAAAGAGCATGAGCTGGGGAGAAGCAGATGGAGAGGAAGTTGGAGATAATGTCCAGAAGGACTGATATGGAGCTTGATCATAGGACTTTGTGATCATGACCTGAGCTGAAACCAAGCATCCAGGTGCCCAAATACCACCCACCTCTTTAGCAATCCCAGAAAAAGTTCCAGTGAATACAATAGGCTCTAACTTGATCAGATGGCTATTATCTGACCAAAGGAATACAAAATGTCCCATTTATCAGAATTGGGGTTTTTGTTTTGTTTTGTTTTCCCTTTATCAGATTTATGCATTATGCCCTATCCCTGGAACAGAAGTAGTAGGAATAAGCTCCACTCAAAAGAATAATTGAAGAGAACTGAGGTTTTGCCACATAAATTTAAGTGCCATCATCACAAGAAGGGAAATATATACTTTGAAGCTAAACAACAAATGTCTATTGTGGCTTTTTTTTTTTTTTTTTTTTATTTCAGCACTTCTGGGAGGATTATTTTAAGCCATTTACATATTAGTAAGAATTTACTTTTGTTTCACCTTAAATAGAAAATTGTTAAGAAGAAAGAATTAATTTAAAAATAATCATTAACCTCCTACTATGCTCTAGAATATAATATCTGGGATTCCATAAAAAAATTGCTTGTTAAGAAAATTACAAATCTGTAGTAAGGTAAGTGCATCATTCATTACGAGTAGAAAAACAAAATTCATTATAATATGAGTAGAGATAATGACACTCAGAAAAAGAAAGAATTACTTCAGTAGGGGAAACTTAGGAAAGGTTCATGGAAATAGTGATGTCTTAATAAAAACCCACATGCTTGATTGGACCGAATTTATGCAGAAAGGATGAGTCAACACAGGGATGTGATAAATGGGGGAAGAGGAAGAATTTACTTTAAAAAGCTTACTGAGAACTGTGAGTCTGGGTGGATTTTCGAAGAGCTGTAGAATTTCTTCATAATTTTCTTTTTTGTGTAGAAATTAAGAAAAAAACAGAGTCTATAGAATACTGGAGGGACTGAGTCAATAAGATTGGGTGATTTGATGTTGTTTGTTTGTTTTGTAATTTATTTATACTTATTTTCATTCCAAAAAGGATTTGAGGTAGCTGACCTGACAATTGATTGAAATGTGGGGCAAGGGAGAGGAGAGAGACAACAATGATGTTCAATAAATATTTGTTGAGAAGTGAATTAGTTTACTGAGCCTTGATGAATGGAAAGTGGAAATGCCACTACAGGATTTGGGTCACTCAGGAAGGAGTTGATTTGCAGAGATCATAGGAGTTGACAGAAAGCACATTAGAGCAGACACACCTGGTGTTTGTAACTACATGCACTTTTACCCCTCCCAAAAAAGTCAGTTTAGTTGCCTGTGTCAGCCTTCACAAGCTGTGAAAAATGTCCTTGCCAAATTTTAGTTGTGGACAGAAAACGAAGTACTTCAGTAAGGTAGAGCATTTCTTTTTTAGTGGATGGACAGCAAGTGGAACTGATTTTCTTTGTGGTAGTGTGGGACTCCTAAATACTCTATATTCTGCAGCCATATTTGAAACATTGCTTGGAGATACTGGGGTCATGGGGCTTATCTTACCTTTTATAAGAAGTATTACACTTTCCTCTCCTTTTCCCTTCTCTCAAAACATACATGAATGGCCATTTTCAGGACTCCAGACACCCTGATAACATCACTGCAAAGACTTTTCCAAGGAGAAGAAT
This sequence comes from Meles meles, assembly GCF_922984935.1. Taxonomy (NCBI): domain Eukaryota; kingdom Metazoa; phylum Chordata; class Mammalia; order Carnivora; family Mustelidae; genus Meles; species Meles meles. The sequence goes on along the minus strand of NC_060066.1, from coordinate 148,592,185 downwards.
TGGACTCCCCTTTTAAGAAGCAGCTGTCTTGAAATAGTCAAAGCCATGCATTAATATGTTCTTTAAGTGCAAGACACATTCTCAATATTCTTGTAACCCATAGAAGCTAGACATATCTTAACTTTGTAGATTAAAAACCAAGAAAGGAAAGAAAGTTAAAATCTGCTTACATTAGTGGTACTACTGTAATTTGAGGCATAAATCAGACCTGGACACTGACTCAAAACAAGGTTTTCTGCTTTGCCCACTTACACTTTATTCACATGCTTTGCCCATAAGCAGCGATACACAAAGGATACACCTTTCTGCCCTCTTACAAACAGAACACTTCCCACATTGATAATTCTGTTTGGCCGCTTTAGAGTAAGTATTGCACGTCTAAACTCAAGTCCAAGGGTGTCAGACAGCTCTGACTGTACACTTGGAAAGCTGCCTTACATCTCAGTTTTCTAATCTGAAAAGCAGAAACAACAATACTATCTTGTTCATAAGATAACTATTGTTTTCAGAACACATGCTGGATTAAGTGTTTAGAACAATGCCTTAACCTATGATGTTCCTTAAAACCATGAGTTAGTATACCTAAGGTCCTTTTACTGTTAAAAGTCATTTCTTTTTTTCCAAAAAGATAAAGCTCCAGTTTTAAATCCATTGTATACTTACAAATAATTAGGATGGTTGCAGTACTCGTATTATTCATTTAAAAAGTGGTAGGAACAGGAGACTTTAGCCCTCTGCAACCATTTCAAGAGTAGTCCCTTTAGCAACAACCAAACCACTCTGTGATTTAAATTTTTCATTATTCACTTGTGCATGGTGAATTGAGAAGGATACTTTATCCCCCTTAGATCTGAAGACCAAATGTGCTCAGCTGCAGACCAATTATGATATTCAAGTATTTTCAAGACTGCTGAATGGGAAACGTTGAACTGTGCCTGTGTGATTAGCTTCATTGATTTTTATAGAAATGTAGTACTTAACTTCAATCAGTATAGTAGTTCAGTAGTTCAAGGAAGTTTACTCTTTCTTTGAGATTCACACTGAATATGTAGTACAAAACTAACCTTTTAAGAGTCACAATGATAATTTACCAAAACTAGATGTTTCAGGATTATTTGTAATTTGTCCCCTAATTTGAACAGATTAGACCACCTCATAACTCAGATGTGTGTTTTCAGTTTTACCTTACTTACAGATTATACTGTGCAATTACTTGCAAACAACTATTGATTGTTTTAAAAATAAATAGAGATCCATTACAGGGGAGTCTCCACTATTCCTTTTGTTCACAAATGTTTTACTGTGTTCTAGTTGAAATAGTGATGTCTTGGGTCTGGAAGGAGATAGTCATTCACTAAAAAATATGGAGACTTTTAACACAACGAAAAAACATAAGTAGAAAACTAGGGGGGGGGGGCGCCTGGGTGGCTCAGTGGGTTAAAGCCTCTGCCTTCGGCTCAGGTCATGATCTCAGGGTCCTGGGATGGAGCCCCACATCGGGCTCTCTGCTCCGCGGGGAGCCTGCTTCCTCCTCTCTCTCTGACTGCCTCTCTGCCTAGTTGTGATTTCTCTATGTGAAATAAATAAAAAATATTTAAAAAAAAAAGAAAAAGAAAACTAGGGGGTGAGTGGATCCTCAACAACAACAAACATGAAACTTGATGAACACTTAACTCAATCCATTTTTCTATCTATTCATCTACTTCTATAGTGCCCATGATCAGAGCTATTCGACAAGCTAACAGAAATATTCAAATTTCAACAAAATAAATGAAGGAAAGGATGTTCCCCTGGCCGTACTAAACTCGAGACATGTTGGAGTGTATTTGTATCAATGACACAATGTCTGTCACGTACCGTGAGTTTAGAAGGGAACTGGTGCAAATTTCAAGGCTAAATTTTATGCTAAACTTACTTTCACTTTGAGGTGAAGCTTTCTTTGCCAACTCAGGTGTCATTTGGCCTATCAACTACTCTCATTTCAACAGCTATGACATTCAATGTGTAGTAGGTATTTTTAATTATGCAGAGCATCAATGTGAGGATTGTTCTTCAATGTTCCAACATCAAAGCATTCATGGAGAATAACAGCAGAATTGAATGCTCCTGCTTCTATTTCAACTTCTCATAAGGATTTTTACCTAAAACAGAATCATATCCAAAACAGCCAGCTCATCCTTCTGACCTGTAAGTCCAAGATTATGAAAGAGTGTAGCTGAGTAATATAATTCCAGTATATTTTTAAATATTGTTTTCAAACATTTACACAGATCGATGTTGAAAATATAGATTTTTCTTCTCAGTGGTATTCTCAAGACTCTACTGTTAAGATGTGAATTGGATTTGTTATGGTACCAAAATACCAGAATTTGAAACTGAAACTCCCAATTACCTCCTCTATTTACTCTCTTGTGTTGTACTTGCTCCACTTTTGCTTTTGTAAGATGGCATTTATTGAAAAGTCTACAGGACAGTATTCTAGTGGCCAATTTCTACATACTAGTATTCTAGTGGCCAATTTCTCTTTTGCATTTTGCCCAGTGCACTCACTGAAATCTTTTGTCTTTGAGAACCTTCAGCCAATTGGGCCATTCATATAAAAATGAAGGTCGAATGACAGGTCAAATATAGTGAATTCTAGGGTTGGTGAAATCTGGGGTTTACTATCACTTGGGTTGTTGTTACAGAAGATGTAAAGAATATTCCTCAAATTTAATTCTTCAACAATCTTCAAGTAGAAGTTTGGAAAGCTTTCATGGGCTATTTTGGGGTTCCATCAAGATGAATAAACATATCATAGAAATAAATATTTCATACAGGTTTGCCACTTAGAGTTGGGGGGGGCAACATTTTTCTGGTTTTCCTTTTGATAATAACAGAAAGTACTCAATAGGCTAGGCAATGTTCATAGGACTAACAGAAAGGTATCTGAAGTGGTTCAGAATGAGCATCCCTCAAATGTGCCACTTTTATATGTGGGTTATTTTGAACTAAAAATGATCAAGGCCAAAACACTCAGGAAGAGATTTTTACCTCCCCCTTAACTGATTCTAAGCATTTCAATAGAGAAACTTGTCCAGGAAGACAGCCATCACCAGAGATTACTACAAAGAGCTAGATGAGGTAAACTGTAGGGAGCTCAGCGGGGCCTGTTTGTTCAAATTTTTCTCTGTGTCCCATTATCTCTGCAGGGCATGACAAACATTTGTTTACAAAATATTTGCTCTTCTCATCTTCCTGTGAATTCTTCCTTCCCTTCTAAGTCTCAGATCCCTACCTGCTTCTCCTTAGCTCAGGGTGTCATATAAACCTCAACTACTTGACTGTCTTTGAGCCTCTCATATCTTTGTGGGGCTCTCGTGCATATGCAATTAAATTTGTTTTTCTCCTGTGAATCTGTCTTATGTCAATTTAATTAATAAGACAGCCAAAAGAATCTAGAAGGGTAAAGGACAGATTTTCCTCCTCTACATATTTAACTCATTCATTCATGCATTCAATCAACATGAATTTGCATTCAACAAACACATTACATATTCATCTATTCTGGTAAATAAAGAGACTTTTGTTCCAACAGGAGACTGAAATTTCATGACAAGCTTCTATTTTTTTGTCTGCTTCTTTAGAATTTAGATAATTAGAACTAACGTATGAAAATATTATAATTTTAGGAAATTATATAATGTTTCAAGTGCTTGGAAGTCCTAAATTTTATTTCTATCAAATAATTACTTTTAATTTGAATTGACTGTTCTTTGTTTCCTTGTCACTCCATTGACATATCTAAGGGCTATACAAAGTAAATATCACTAAAAACACACTATTTCATTTTTGAGCTCATCAGTGTTTTCCAGGTCAACAAATTATTGATAGTATTCTGTAATATATCCATTGTAATCATGCATTAAATATGCCTGCTGACAAGGAGCATATTTTGTTAAAATATGCCTCTTTGACACAATAATCATTTTTAAGAAACAGCAGACACAAGAGAAGCTCTGAAAACAAAGCAGAGGTTATTTCTTTGTAAGGGACATTTAAAATTATAAGAGAAATCACCCTCTCTGTAACAGGAAAGGAAGAGTGGCTAAATCTCTAGAAATTTTTCAAAGGAGAAAGCAAGGATCTAACTCTGCATAACAACATTACCCTTGTTTACAATATATATAGTTTCCTGGTAAACTCTCAAAACTGCCCACACCACCGCCATCACCAACATCCATTTATTCAGCTAGAGATGATACTTAAAGTGATGGTTTAGGCCATTTCGGGGAGTTACTCAGTTTTCCTGGGTATCTACCATGTCTATAGGAAGTACACATGTTATTAAACTTGTTTCTTTTTCTCCTGTTAATCTCTCTGAATTACAGGCATGTCTCAGTCAAGAACCCAGAAGAGGAAAGGGAAAATCATGTTTCCTACCCCGCACCATGTCTGAGGCAGATGCTTTGGTTTTGAGTCTCCTTCCATCCACGTGAGCTGTCAAAGACAAATTTCTTGTGTGCCAGTACATGTATTTGAATAGTAGTAACAGAAGTTTCCCCAAAATCTCTAGTGTTAAACCATGATTATGTCAAAACATGACCATAAATATTCAGTACACTAGCCTTTTAAGACTTATACCTGTTTGACATAAGATTATATTTTACAGTCTGTTGAGTTGGGCAACTACCTCCTGTGTGATGACTAATTGTCTTCAAGGTCTACCTCAAAATGTCCCTCAGTTATTTCAGGAATGTGTGAGAAAGGGTCCTATGTATGGTAAATTTTGACTGCCATCTTGTTCTCAAGTCATCTCCAATGTCAACTGTAAAACTGCTTTTCAATCATTCTCTGCTCGCTTTGGTTGTTAATTGGTTCTATCCATTTGTCACAGATAGAAATGCTTCCACTGTATAAATTCAAGGAGGTTAAATTCTTGACTTTCTGTCCAAAATAAAGATATCTCCTCTGGTGGAATAAAAAAAATCTAGAAGGTATTGCAGGATATTAAAAGAAACATTGTTTATGGACTTCTATTTTACAGCTTGTCTGTTGAGGGATTTGAAAGAAAAATGTAAATGGAGAATTATCTGGGCTAACAGGTCTAACTGGGGATGGCTACAAATCCTGATTGTTTTCTTACAAAGAAAATGGAGCTCGATGTTTAGAAAGCTTTGTTTTTCTATGGAAAAAGCAATAAAAATAATTTTGCTATATACTGCTTTGGTGAAAGTGGCTAAAGTCTAGGTGAAGTTAAAAGTGAATTGGTTTTCTTTAACAAAATTGTGGATGACACTAAGTAGCAAAGTTCATCCTATTCTTTAGTCAGGAGGTGTGGCAGAAGTCTGGAATGTAAAATTGCTCAAAAACATCTGCAATTGCCAGCAGTTAACTTAGGGGAATAAAACCTTTTTTGTATAAGTGATTAGATTCTTGGGGCTTCAAAGAGAGTTGCAGCATCTTAATTACTTGGAACATAACTACTCCAGTGGAAAAAAAAAAAAAATCAAGGTGAAAACACACAGTAGAATTAAGCAGTATTATTTCAACCTTGAAATTGAAGCTTTATCTTATCATTGTATTACCCTGTAATGGAAAACTGAACTTGTGTTAATCAGTATTCCTGATTACAAATAGGGAAATTGTGGGGATTTTTCAGGGCCTTCCTTTTATTTTAAATGAAATGTCACGACCATGATTTAGATAGAAATATTTTGCAGAAGATAAAAGGCCCTTAAAATTCTGATAAACACAGGCTAACTTCTGAGATTTATAACTTATTGAACTTTTTATGCATAAAACATTTAGGTTAATTCATTTAAATAAATGATTGGATTGTTTTGCTGTCACTGCCTCAGATGTTCCTGGTTAGGCTTTCTTTTCCATAAAGTACATTTAGTGATTAGCTGAGTACATTTAAATGCAATTTGTATTGAATAAGAAAAATCTGAAGATAAAGTAGCTGTAAAAAACTAACTAAATAAATAAAGCTATAACCATGCAAAAGAGAAACACAAAGCTGAGAACTGAATAGATAGGAGAGTTGCAAACATTGAATATTGATTTGGGGCTCTAGTTCATAATAAGCGTGTGGGTCTATCTTGTTTGTTGATTCTTTCATATTTTTAACAAGGCCCCAAACAAAACAAAGCAAAAAAGACATGAATATAATTATTTTATGTATAATTGCCTTCATGTCATTCTAGCAACTCTTGTTGAATGATCACGACAACACCGGCTCAGGGCTATAGAGGCACAGAGAGTTTCTAGACCATTTCAATACATGCAAGACAAAATGAGGTCCATATCTCTAAATCCCACTCCAAGTTTATAGCTGGTAAGACACTATTCAGACCTGGGTGTTTTCATACTAATCTTCAGCAGAAAATACTCAACAATGTGGTACAGTTCCAAGACAGCTTAAGTGACCTAGGTCTTAAGGATTCCATTTCAAGGTACCTCATGGTTCTGATTCAACTTGAAGGAGTAAAACAAAAATTGAAATTTGCTCAGGATAAAATCATAGTTGTATTCTCCAAAATTCATTCACAGTTAAGAATTGAGATAGGTTTGTCAGACTGCAACCCATTTCCACTCCAGGTGCTCCAAGATCCCCATTTCCTGAGAGCCCTACCAACCAAAGGAACAGAGTGGATCCTGAGAGTTTGTGCCAATGGCCATGAGAAAGCCTAGGATGCATATGAACCCATGTAGGAGTTCTCCTGTTACAAGTTCTGTTTTTTATATCCTGTGTGAAACCTGTTGGGGAGGAAAAAATTTACCTATACCATTCAACCTTTTTCTGTCTGGTCTAAGAAATAAATTGATACGAGAAAGAGTAGCAGGAGGAAATAAATTTTAATTGAATAGGTACCGGGAAGCCACATAAACATGAGATTTCAAAGACAATCATGCAAAGTGAGATTATATATGTCATTTTAAACTAAAAACAAAAGACTAAGGTCTAAGATTTCAAAGGGAAGGAAAGCAACTTACAGGAAGATGAAAAAGAGTACATGTTTGGTAAACAAACATTTGCTGGCCCCTTCAGAAACAATGTGACATAGGAAAGAATTTTAACAAACAGACCTTGCTCAATTTCTCCCTGTCTACTACCCCTACTTCACATTATAATGTAGCTATTTATGGTGATATCGCTCTTCCTGGAGCAGGAGCTTTATCTAAATCCTTTTAGACAGGTAGAGAGAAGATCAAAGTTTCTTCCTGAGTTTTCTGGGCCTTGATTGTTTTTAGCTTGAAATAATCTTCCAACCAAAATGGCACATCATGGGCTAACTTATTCTTAACTTCTACAACAGTAAGCATTTATAAATATCAATATTTTTTATTATTTTCAGTAGAATGAAAGAGAGAGTTATACAGACTGAAAAGAAACAAGAGCATGAGAATTACAAGAGTAATGTGCCATGGACCAAAGTTCCTGAGGATTAAAAATAGAATTATTAAAAAACTAAGAATGCAGAATACAAAGGAAAATAGGTTTAACCAAATCATGATCTGCTTCAGGGTTTGTTTGGTTTTTTTATATAATTTTTCTATCCAGTATGATTGTTTCCAAAGTAAAAGAAGTAAAAATAATTCTTGCATATCAGAATAGTGTTAGAAAAGCATTAAAATGTTCCATTCTCTCTTTGTTTATAGACAAAATAGATAAAGTGCTAACATGCTGACAAAGGGATTTTATGAAACTCAATGCTCTGAATTAGATTCTATTCAAAAGCAGTCTCCTTTTTGGCAAGTGCCCTACTTCCAAAGACAAAAAGTCATATTTTTTTCTTGTGGAAATTCTTTATTCTTTTATTATTGACTTTTTACCCCGCTGCCCATCGCCCTAGCTAGCTATTTTGGGTTAGTTATGCAGCTTAATTTGATCAAGCTTAGCATAGTGAGAGATCAGACTAATCTAGCTTTCTCCTTTTGGATCATTTACTGCAAAATGTTCTAGATCCTACTAATTGCCAGAATCTTCTGACAATTGCAACAAGGAGCATCTTTTGACGTGTGTTCATCTTTAAACTTCCTTCTAAATATTGGAGACTGAAAATACATGCATTGAGAGATCAAATGTATTCTCTGAAATGCAATTAGCTCAGTCTTGTTACCACAAACCATGTTGTTAAATATGCTTTGGATAATCACTTAACAGTATGTACACACACCCATGTACATAAACATATAGAATAACATTTACTTCTGGTTTAAAAAAAAAACTCTTAAGATTGAAAATACAATAATGATTTTGTTACATTTTATCTGTTACATGACTCAGTTTGACCTGAAACTCTTTTATAACAGGCACAATATATTGATATAATTAATTTCATTGGCAAGTGCCTGGAAATTTGAGTTTATTGAATCTTTATTTTTTGTTTATGATGTGGTTGATGCTTGTGGGGTGTGTGTGTGTGTGTGTGTGTGTGTGTGTATGTGTTCTGTCTCCCCATTAAATATGCATCTTACAATTCTTGAGAATTGCTTCTACTGGGTATATAGCATCATTGTTCATGGAGTTTTATGTCAATGTAACCCCTCAGAAACCCTCATTAACTCAACATAGAGCAATATAACATGAATTTTTAAGTTCAAATTTTTCAAAATTATTCTAGACCATTTAAGTTGGGTAAAAAGTTCAATATTGCTATTTTTCTCATGCACAAATTCATTTTAAATAAACTAATATATACATTACAAAAGAAAATATGGAAAAATATTTAAATAGTTAAAATCCTACCTCCATTAATTTTGAAAAATTTTTGAAGTTTTTCTTTCAGCCATTGCATTCTAAAACAGACTGCTTTCCCTATGACTTTATTTATAACCATTCTGAAAATACAATAGAAGGGTAGCAATCTTCACCTATAAAAGAAAGCTTACAGTCTCTCAGCATAAGCTTTGATGCCCTCTATACAAACTGCCCCTCATTTCTGTACCACCTTTAAACAGACCTGGTGAACATTATGGTCCCTGTTCACATATAATGATATATCTTTTCTGGGTCTCACCCTGTCATGTGCACAAATGGAAAAAAAAATCACAGCAAAAACAATCCTTGATGCTGATGCTATCATGAAATTGAAACTTGAGTCCTCTAGGTTTTTTTAGTTATACGCGAACCCATAAATGTCCTTTTATCATGTAATTTTTTATTATTTAATTTAATCTGATTTTCTTTGCCCTCCCAATTTGCTTAACAAGCAATTGATGTGATAAATCACTTTGTGGCATGATATTTATGACCAAAAGCTAATGAAGAGGGCTGCTGTGCCCCATCCTCCTAGGTGAAGATGGGCATTTTCAGGATGCCTTCTAGTGCTGGTGTCTTATCTATTGTCAACCCGGAGTGAGCATTCCCTGCAGGACATCGCTGAACACATTAGCAGTATATACTGAGCTCCCACAGGGTGTCAAACCTTGTGTGAGGGCCCTGTGGTACTTATGAAGAATACTCAAGGCCTGGATTTCATGGAGAGGACAATTTTAATATTAAGAAAGTGGTATTCACACATCAGTAAAAATACAAGTGTTGGAGGGGTCAGGGTGTGATATAAGAAGCTGTGGAATCAAAGTCAACTATACCTGTAACTGAGTCTGGCTTTATGACATTACAGCTTTGGAATTCTGATAGCGTTCCTGAGATTTCCAGAGCCCCAGTTTCCACATATGAAAAGAAAGAGCAGCACCAGCTTTATTGAAATAGATAGTATTTATTAAATACTTACCATATTCCAGGCATGCTCTTTAGTACTCTGTATATTCTCACACAATTATTCCTTAGAATGAACTTAAGAGGTAACCATTATTCTCTATTTACCAATGCTAAAGTTGAGGCATAGAAAATTAAATAGACCCAAGGTCACAAACCTAGCTAGTGAAGGAGCCAGCCTGTGATCCCAGGCAGTTCAAGTCCAATATCTGGATTTTTAACCTCTATTCTATACTGCCTAGTGAGACTCTTGTGAGAATTAAATGAAGCAAGGTGTCTAAGGCATCTAGCAATGTGCCAAGACATAACTTCTGAATGCCCTCTGATTCCCTGATGAACTGAGGAATTTGCAAAAGAGAAGAGTTTACTTGAAAGTGAAACTTGACTTATGACTTTGAGGAAAAGGCAAAGAAAAGTTGTTCTATTTTTTTCAGGTGCAAAGAACATTTACCTGAACTTCACTATACATCTCTAGGTGTGAAATCCTTTCCTCTCAGAGTACTTTAATTCTATTCCAAACCAGATTCATGTTTCATCCTCCAAATCATTCTAGCGAGAGTTTTAAAGGTAAAATCAGAAGAGAGATCATTCCTTAAATATGATATAGCTGGGATGTAGGTTTCAACATGGACTTTGGAATACAAAGTTTTCTACAAAATATACAAAGGCAAAGATTATTATGTCTTGTCCATTTATATTCTTAATCAGGAACATTTATTCACTCAGTCAACATGTATTAAGTTGATCAACATAAGCACCTACCATATACCAGACAGCACAAAGGCCTGAGAATAAAAAGACAATTTATCTGTGTTGTATCACTGTGGGGACATTTTCATTTCTTACTTCCTGTCATATTCTTCCTTCCTGGGGCAAGATTCCCCTCAATTTAGTTTGAGGAAACCATGTCCTACTCCTTACTCTAAGCTTAGGAGCTTCAGGAGAATCTGGATTCATTTCCTGGCTCCCATCATATGGCATCTCTCTGGCTAAAAGAATTTGTTTGGAGATTAGTGGATGAATTATTCCTATCAATCACATTGAACCTCAGAAGTCTGCTGAGAATTCTGGGACAAAAACACTGGTTCTCTTGTACTAGGTGGCATCATGGGAATATAAAATCCTCTGAGCTCCCAGCAGTCAAATATCCATCTTGAGGACAGCTAACCTGAGGATGAAACCAACCCCACAGAGGCCAGAGTATTCAGATGGGGGAAAAAATGACAACAAAAAGTACTCCTTGGTGCTCTCATTAAATTTCTGTTATGAAGCTACCTCTGAAACTTGAGCCCTCTGGTCCTTTCAGTTCTATGTGAACCAATAAATTCCCTTCTATTATTGAAGTCAGTTGAATTTGGATTTTATTTTCTTAGAAATAACAGATTTCTGATTGGTCTAAGTTCCTAAAGTGAATCTGATCTAAAGTTCTTATCTTTGATAATCATGAGAATACAATAACAAAATGAGTTGCCCTCACTTGCAGGTACTCCTGGCAAATATTTTAAGCTCCCTGGATCTCACAGGTACTCAGCTATTTAACCACAAAGGATCCATTAGTTGACTGATTTGTCAATATAGTTTTTAGGGTTTTTTTATTGTGTTACGTTTTCTGGTGCAATTGCTGAGATGAAATGCAAGACTTGGACAAACATCTTCGCATTTTTATAATTTATTGGAATGTTTCAACCAGAAATAGCATTTCTGATAAGCAAAGACTGAGTAGTAAACCTTTGGACTGATGTCTTTGAAGATTGTCTTTAAAGATATTGTACTATATCTGCTGTTGTCAAAATGTCCTACTACAAAACACTGGGTATATTAGAAAAAACAGCAACCTTAGGGGTGCCTGGGTAGCTCCATCGTTAAGTGTCTGCCTTTGGCTCCGGTGATGATCCCAGAGTCCTGGAATTGAGCCCCACGTTGGGTTCCTTGCTCTGCAGGGAGCCTGCTTCTCCCTCTCCCACTCTCTCTGCTGTGTTCCTTCTCTCGCTCTCCCTCTCTCTCTCTCTCTGTCTCTCTGTCAAATAAATAAATAAATAATCTTTAAAAAAAAAAGAAAAGAAAAGAAAAAACAGCAACCATAATGGGGGGAAAGCATTATCACTGATCCTTCTGGTTTATTCAGCTTTCTCCCCGCACCTCATTTGCTCTACACCACTCTCAGTAAACCTCTTGCTCTTACTCAAATATTCTGGGCATGTTCCCACCTCTGGGCTTTGGCTTTGGTTCTTCCTTTGCAGCTGGATTGCTAATACTTGGGTTTTGTTCCTCTAGATATTCACATGGCACTCTTCCTAATCTTTTTAAAGGCTTTACTCAAATACATCTTTTCTATGAGGTTTTTCCTGTCACTTAACCCAAAATTATTAACACTCCCCTACAAGCCAACAATTTCTACCCTTCCTGATATATACTCTCTAAAATACTTAACCACCATTTAATGTACTATGTGCCTAGCTTCTTTGTATAGTGTCGTCTATACCCACTAAAAGGTAACCTTCATGAGGGCAAAGTATTTTTTTTAAAGATTTTATTTTATTTATTTGACAGAGAGAGAGATCAAAAGTAGGCAGAGAGGTAGGCAGAGAGGTAGGAGGAAGCAGCAGGCTCCCTGCGGAGCAGAGAGCAGATGTGGGGCTCAATCCCAGGACCCTGAGATCATGACCTGAGCCTAAGGCAGCGGCTTAATCCACTGAGCCACCCAGGCGCCCCAGGGCAAAGTATTTTTGCTTTGTTCACAGCTGTGTCCTCAACAACAAGAGTCCCTGGCCCTCATCAGCTGATAAATACATGTTTGCTAATTGGAGGAATCTGACCTTGCACTAAATTGGAATTATTTGTATTCCTAGATATCACACCGTAAGAAAATCCCTAAGAAGAAAAAAGTTAAGAGAAATGTAGTCATATATGAGAAGAGATGAAAATAATTAAGAGTGTGTGGGGCTATGACTGAAATATGAAACTCTAGAACAAGGGAAAACACAGTTGAAACTTGAAAGAAAAGCAACAGGGGTGCCTGGGTGGCTCAGTGGGTTAAAGTCTCTGCCTTCCACTCAGGTCATGATCCCGGGGTCCTGGGATGGAGCCCCTCTTCGGGCTCTCTGCTCAGCGGGGAGCCTGCTTCCTCCTCTCTCTCTCTCTCTGCCTGCCTCTCTGCCTACTTGTGATCTCTGTCTGTCAGATAAATAAATGAAATCTTTAAAAAAAAAAGAAAGAAAGAAAGAAAAGCAACATGCTTTATTTGGCATGGGTAAGGAATCAAGACTTTCAATAGTCAAATGTAACGTATTGTGAGAAAGTGTCTGAAATGTGTAATTCTGTGTGAATCAAGACCAGTTTAATGGGGAAAAATCTGAAAAACCCGCATCTGCCTCCAGCCTTCCCCGTGGTGAGCAAGGAGCCTCGTGGAGAAAAGACTGCGCATCACCTACTCCACAGATGGGTCAGGGGGGAAGTGACATTGGATTATCCCTGCTCTTAGAAATAAAATCACAGGACAGAATTCAAAGGGAAGTTTTCAATTCCTGTCTTCAGAAGAGAGTCAAGAACTGTTACCAAGGGAATAAAACTGTAAGAACTTTGTAAATGTCTATAACCTTCATCACTTTCCCACGTTTGTTATTTTTATCTCTTCAATATTTTTCCCAGAGGAATTAGCAGGAAAATCCTTAGAACAAAAGAAGCCTGTGTGATTCTGTCAAAGTTAGGTAAATAAAGGGTCAAACTGGCCTGACTTCACAAGCCTCTGCCTTCCTTCTTGGTGGATAACAAAACCCCAAAAGATAGAGTGGGGAACAGAGGCTAATCAAAAAGAGGAAAACTGGCTGAATCTTGCCAGCTTGCAGCAAGAGAGAAAAGAAGAGCCCAGTGTGACATGGATTCTGCAGCTGGGCTGTAGAAATGTCTTGAAGTTCCCCAACATTTAAAATATCATTACCTCTAAAAGATAGAGTTCATATACAAATGCCTTTAAAACGCTGCTTTAAATACATTTTAGGTATTTTAAGCAAATGAGAAAGGCTTGGCAAATCTTTTTGGAAAGTGATGTTATGCCAAGCATGTCTAAAAGCCTCAAAATCCACCTTGGTGAGCACCACAACCCCAATCATAGACTGGCCGCATGATTAACTGGCTTGACCCTCTATGATTGTGTTGAGTAACTGCTTTTAAATGAATGTGCCCATGGAAATCTAGGATAGTACATTCCCTGGTCAGGGGAAATGGTTCTAAATAAAGCAAAATATCAAATGAATTTGATAATGAAGCAAAATTTTGTATCTTGCCTCTGAGAATGTTCAGAAAAATATGCCACACCAAATTGTCTATAAATGTTATCCCTAACTCTTGCCAAGTTTACCAAATACATTAATCGTGGACCATTGCTAGGCAGTTGTTTTCAACCTAGACCCTAATATTTAACAAAGTCACAGTATTTATGTGATATTCTCCCCCCAAAACTCTATTAATACATTTTTTTATTAATAGATGAATGATTCTAGTCTCTTGATGGTACTTCAACCCTCGTGTTCTATCTCCTTGCATTCACATCTCAATAATATGCTGTAGATTCCTGGGTTGAAACTCTGCTCCCATCCGAACTTATCAGTAAACAATTGTGTCTACTGACTTCTTAAATGAAAACAACCCAAAAAACCGCAGGACAGCAAGAAGTAAAGTGAATAAACAAGATCTCACTTAGACCTGTTGTTTACTTTTGGAATAAGTCTTCCATAAAGTGATGAGCTGTCCCAGATGGCCAGCCAGACACATTCCTTGAACGATGAGATGGGTCCCCAACAATAGTGAAGTGTTCCGTCAATCCCTGAGTGCTGTAACAATATACATGTGCAAACATTCTGTCCCAAAGAGAGGATTTCTGGTAAAATAATTTGGCTCCCTCTCCCAATTCAAACAACTGCAGATACATTCCAAGGTGTCATTTTTAATAAAGATAGGTAGCCTGCTGCTGCTTCATACTGGAGCTGTGCTGTATGCTGTGAATAAGAGGGAAGCTACAGTTTAGCCACGCAGGCCTGTGAAGTACTCATGGAAATGTAAATTGGAGCCTCTTCCACCAGCTCCATAGTGAACATTCTTATTCTTTGCACACTTCATAGGGTTATGGGGTAGTCCCTCTTTTTTTTTTTTTTTCTGGAGTATTCAAATTTGAGTCAGCGACCAGCATAAATGTTATGAACTTTCTCACTACCAACGGAATTAAGTGGCAAAATTAATACACAGATAAGTTGTGCTGTGTTCCCATTCCAAGCTAAATGATTCACTGAACAACTCATGTTTGCCATTTCGTGTGACCCCAAGATTTGTATACGCATCTTCATGTTCTTACAGTACAATGCAATGCTCTTGGAGAAAGCTTCAAGAAAACCAAGCGGGGGTAATCAAAGTGTAGAGGAGTATGTTGGAGGCATTCAAAATGGATAGTTCTAAAGCTGCAGGGGCCCTCAGTTCTGGTTATTAATAAAGCAGTTGGCACCCAGTTTCTCTTCTATATGATCAGTTCTGCATTAACCTTGACAGTAAGTAAAGATTACTGGATGTGCAACACAAAAAGGGAACATAATCTTGACCCCTTGGCCTGATATAATGAGTTTATTGTTGGTACAGCCACTGTAGAAAAGAGTATGGAGTCTCCTCCAAAAAAAGTAAAATTAAAAATACCATATCATCCAATAATTCAATACCAGATATTGACCCCTCAAAAACAAAACCACTTACTTAAAAATATATATGATCCACTGTGTTTATTGCAACATTATTTATGATAGTCAAGATATGGAAGCAACCCAAGTGTCCATTGACAGAAGAATGGATAAAGATATTGTCATATATATATATATATGTATACATATATATACATATACACACACACACACACAATGTAATGTTACTTAGCTGTAAAAAGAATGAGATCTTGCCACTTGTGACAACATGGATGGACCTAGAATGAATTATGCTAAGTAAAATAAGTCAAAAAAAGAAAAATACCATACCTATATATGGAATCTAAAAAAAAAAAAAAAACCAAAACAAATAATTAAACAAACAAAAAAGCACCATCAGCCTACAAGCACAGAGAGCAAACTCATGGTTGCCAGAAGGGAGGGAGCTTGGGGGAGGGGAAGAATGGGTGAAGGAGAGTGGGAGATATAAGCTGCTAGTCATGGACTGAGTTAGCCGTGAGACTAAAAGTTCCAGCATAGTGAATACAGTCACCAGTATTGTAATAGTGTTGTATGGTGACAGATGGTAGCTACACTTTGGTGAGCATAGCATAAGGTATACAGAAGTTGAATTACTATGCTGTATACCTATACCTAATGTAACATTGTATGACAACTATACTCAAATTAAAAAAAAAAAAAAGAATTTATTGCTGGACTACAAGAAGAAAGTCTGTGATAGAGAGGCTTTGGTATCAGGACCCATTTCCTGACATGAATAATCATTACCAAGCCTATGCGTATATAATGGATGACTAGCATCAAAATAATCTATTTTTTTAAAGGGTCCATAAACATTTTTTTTCCAATTTTAACCCCAAAGCATATCTTTAGATTCTCAATGCCACTTATATAACCCTAAATATACCTTCATATAAACTCGAGCTCTCTGCCCCATATTCTAACCTTTAGGAAATTTCTGGAAGTTCTTACTATACCTTACTATATTTACTATAAACTCTCAGTACAAGTTTGGGTTTTATGATCAAGAAATTCTACTTGAGGGGTGCCTGGGTGGCTCAGTGGGTTAAAGCCTCTGCTTTCGGCCTAGGTCATGATCCCGGGGTCCTGGGATCGAGCCCTGCATCAGGCTCTCTGCTCAGTGGGGAGCCTGCTTTCCCTCATCTCTCTCTCTGCCTGCCTCTCTGCCTGCTTGTGATCTCTATCAAATAAATAAATAAAATCTTTAAAAAAGAAAAAAATTCTACTTGAAATATGTACTTTAAATAAACATATTACAAGTCTTAATTAAGGGGAGGGTAGTATAAATGTGATTTTTCCTTAATCACTCCTACTAGTCACAATTTATTGAATTTTGAGACCTCAACCATTAAAGGGAGTGAGAGATCCTTGAACTCTGAGGGTGCTTTTGACAATTACAACTCGCTTCACGTTGGTTAAACTTCAGTCACGTATCGCTTCATGAAGCTCTCCTTCTCTCGACAGAGACTGAGCTTCTGGACACATGGAATAAGAACACTGCACTACACATCTCTCTTCCACTTCCATTTTTGATGTTGGATTGAGGAAGAGAGATGAGGAGGAAGGCAAACATCCTGTTATATATCAGGGCAAGAGCGTTGCAGGTGTTTTGGAGTAGTACTGACTGGCATTGACTGGCATTGAGGGCATTGACTGGCAATGCCCTCTGTCTCATCACTGTTGGAATGTTGACCTCTGTGGCTAAAAGTATGAGATTTGGTCTGCCCAGTGGAGCTTCCTCAGTACTCTGCTCAGACTCGGGCTCAAACTCATCTTCAGCTTTTAAGTAAGAGCTATTAGGTTCTCCACATCCAGTGCAGGATAACCTCAGTTAGGTGGGGGATAGCAAAACCATCTTGGGTCAGTTACCTTCCATGGTGTCCCAGACTCAAAAAAAATCCAAATACTAGTTCTCTTACCAATCAGACAGTGGAAACATAGCCAAGTTTGGAAGAAAGGGTTACCTAGAATCGTTTCTTTTCAGCTTTGGCATTAACTAAGGTAAAAATCAGATTTAACATCCTATAATATTTAAATAGGAAAAATGCATTAAATTACCTGCTGTAAATGACAACTACACAATTGGCTGTCTCTGTGAACTTGACTAAGTCACAGTATCTCTGAGCCTAAATTTCCTTGATTCTAAAATGGAGAGTAATGGTCCCTGCTTCATGGTTATCTTAACTATATGGATATGTCAGGTTAGCTGTACGAATAAAAAATTATCTTTTTAAAATCCAGATTTCTGTTACATGTTGAAATTTAAACTTCAACAGTATAAAAAAAGAGCAGGGACCATGGATCTAATGTTTCGCTAAACATCCTCTGCTTTCCAACGAATTTGAAGCAGGTAATCCTCAGACTGCACTTAGAAAAACATTGTTTTAAGATGAACGTGAAACTTTCTCACCAGTGGGTACCTGTGATTGTTTGCAACTATTTATATCTTAGTTCTCAAGGAATGCCTTGCACTAACAGAAAAAACACAGGTGCAACTTGTATGACATTGATTCTATAGTTACAGAAATTAAGTGACATTTTGAAATAATTATAGCTTTGCATACTTACTATGCACAGGCAACTCTATTACCTGATAGTGTTTCTTAGAGGTGTAGAAAAGAAACTGACCTTGAAAGTAATAAAGCACTGAATTATAACTCCACCTAAAGGGAAAATGGCAAATCTTGATTTTTGTTATACAAATAATGGACATTGAATAAAAGAAGCAAAGTAGTTACAGCAAATGATTTTTTTTTCCTATGCATACTTCCTAGAAAATTTTTATTATCTTTTATCTCCATGTTAGATAGGGATGGAATATTTGAAATCATGTAATAATAAGTGTTATGCTAAATATTTGCCTGGGAAGTTTTTAGATTCTTGCTTTAAATGTGTGATTTTCTTCTTCTGTCTCTGTCTATCCTTCTCTGATTCAGAGCATTTCTCTTACACCAAGAAATCATCTAGGAAAATTTTCTTCAGCATTTTAAATAATCTCTGATTATTATTACTATTTTTTTCTCCACCCCAACCTCCCCTCCCCCATACCAGCTCTATTCCCCAACAGGTAAATTAATAAAATATTCCTGCTTCTGAGTAAGAAATACATCGAAATGGTAAGCGGCAATAAACACACCAGTGATCATAATATTGAAATTTTTAAATAAAATAATGGACTATCTAATCACTTTGTATGCAGCAAGAAAATGACAGCATAAATGAGGAGGTCCTTTCTCTAAAGTAAATTTATCTTTATCTCTGATTCAGGAGGGACCAGCCCATCATCCTGACTTTTCTACAGGGGATAGATTTGTAAGTAAAGTTTTTTAGAAGAGTCTCTTTGCTTATTCTGATATCTGTTGCAGCCCACGATTTTGAAACTGGGCTTGTCCTCATTTAAAATAATTTTGGACCTGAACCAGAAAAGTTGTGTTGTCTAGACTCAGTTTGATTTCCCATAGTGCTTGAAATCAGCATTAGAAGCATTATACAAGAGACAAATTTGTTCTTGGGTCTCTTCATGTGCAAAGCATAATTCAGTCCTGCAGAGAGCTCATTGCATTCAGACAACCAAAGCATGTGTGAACCTTATGTTATTCTGCCCTTTCTCAATATTTAAAAACTGATACCCATCTCTTCAAGAGGATAAGGGTTTTCCTAAGTTAAAAAAAAATTCAGTGCAGGCTTGGCCTGCATTAATTCTATTGAATTCTTCAAATACATACCAAGTTAATGAAGGCTAAACCATGGTGGGCTAAATTTTTTGATAAATATCGAAGTCTTCTTTGATCCTGATAACCCACAAATGTTCAGCATGAGTGAGTTTTCATGGTCAGCAGGCAGTGATTTTGATATTTAACTTAAGCTCTTGCCCAATGTGGTTTACTTCACTTATGTGGATGGTATGCTTAGAAATAAGAAGCAGGAAAAATTGGAAACAGCAGAAGGGCACAAGACATGACATATAAGGTACTTTTTCCCATTTGGTTAAGAGTCTACATCATGTACTTGTGGCTTCGACGGCTCTCTCTTTGCATGTGAGTTCACTGGAAGTAAAATAAACAAAATCTCAGAGAACACGTCTTCATTTCATTTTATTAACCAGCACTTGTCTACTTTGTTTTATGAATCTGGGTCTTCCTTCCCCATCATGGTAAAGCAGTAGGAAATGAGGGAGGGGGGAGGTGTGTAAACAGAAATGCACTGGGAAGAACAGCCTTCTCTTTCAAAACTTCAGTGATAATAAATGGCAACCCTCAACAAATTCACCATAATCTCAAAGTTCCCCAATTTTTCCTGGGCCAGAATAAGTTCTACCTTTAATTTGTAGGATTCAATGGCCTTAGGATTCAAAGGAAAGAGAGAAATGTATCTATACAGTTTATGCAACATATATATGTAACCTACTCTGTGATTTCATTTAGATGCTCTTAGAAATCAGGACAGTGGTCATCACTGTCAAGGGTAGAAGGCAAGGGTATAAGGAAGCATGAGATGACTTCTGACATGCTGATCATCTTGTTTTACTTGATCTTCTTGTTATTTGCATTCAATTTTTGAAATCTGTTTAAGTTGTATATTTATGACATATATACTTTCTTCATCCTTTTATTAATTTAGTAACATTTTTTAAAATTTATTTGAGAGAGAGAGTGAATGAGAGAGAAAGAGAACATGACTGTGGAGAGGAGCAGCCGGAGAAGGAGAAGCAGACTCCTCACTGAGCAGGGACC
This sequence comes from Meles meles, assembly GCF_922984935.1. NCBI lineage: Eukaryota > Metazoa > Chordata > Mammalia > Carnivora > Mustelidae > Meles > Meles meles. The sequence continues at coordinate 148,572,023 of NC_060066.1, read as the reverse complement.
CCGATGAAGGACTCGATTCCAGGATTCTAGGATTATGACCTGAGCTGAAGGCAGATGTTTAACAGACTGAGCCACCCAGGCACCCCCTCCATTTATTTTGAAATAAATAATAAATATATAAATATTTATGTATGTTACCCATGTTTTCTTAATCTCAGCACTACTGACATTTTAGAACACATAATTCTTTGATCTGGGGGGTGGGGGTTATCCTTTGCATTGTAGAATGTTTAGAAGCATTCTTGACCACTACTTATTAGATTGGAGTCGCATATCCTTTTCCCATTTGGGACAATTGAAAGTATCTTCAGGATTGTCAAATGTCTGCTGGGAAACAAAATCTTGAGACCTCTGGTGAAACCTATCATTGTTAAAACTATATATCAGATGTGTAGAAGAAATAGTTCTTTAAGACTGTTTCCTCATAGCAAGAGTAGTATTATCAGACATGAAGAAGATTCTGTGGGTTGGCATTATTTGAAATTCATGCTACCTTCAAAATCATTTAAGTCTATTATAGCTTTGATACGCCATGTCTCCCACTGCTTAATGTTCATGCATAGCTTCTATAAATCAAATACAGTCAATTCAGAAATGTTTTTGACAACTGATTGATTGATTAATCTCAGTTTTGAGCAGAATAATTGGCAAGAAAAGGGAACCCATTATAGGACTGCATTATTTATAGAAACAAAAGGGCTCAAAATTACCTGTAAGACAAATACACAGGGTATTCTCAGTTCTAATAACAAAACCTTACTTACAACTGGCTCTCGAGGCAGACAAGTAAGTCTTGAAAAGAATGAAAGTTGCCAAATCTCTGAGCACAAGGAATTCCTAATACAAGTTCAGATTGTTCACAACAACTGATAAAATTAGTAGTAACTAGGTCATTACAGAGACAAGCCAAATAAGAAATTCTGAGATAACGTACTGTGTCTAAAGATAAAAACAAAATGGTGTTTAAAAAACGAACATTAACATTACAGGCAAACATGTTAAAAGGCTGTGACACCAGACACAAGCACCGGCAAATCTTGATAACTCTTTTCAGTAAGACAAACTGTTTTCTGCTTAAAGGGCATCCGACATGTTTTTGTTTGGTTCTCGTTTTGGTTTTGGTTTTTTGCTCTGTGTGTGTGTGTGTGTGTGTGTGTGTGTGTGTGTGTGTATTTTAAGATGACTTATGGCTTAAGAAGAAAAATAATGCCATCTGAATCCCATGTATTACCAAGAACTGTTTATCAGTGTTTCGTTCTGTGCTCTCAGGGCACAAATGCTTTCTTTTTTCCCGAAGCCAGATTTGGATCACTCACTTGAGCTGGGCCTGGGGGAGAAACACAGCGGGTATGATGAGCTGATTAATTACCAGAAATCAAATGCCTTGCAGTCAGGAGCTCTGTGCTTGAAAGCAAGCACCAGGACTAGAGGAATGGCAAGCTCCACATGTATGTATGGACAGACAGGAACACCTCGGGGATTAAGTTTCACTGTGGCCTAAAACAAAGGACTTAAGAATGATTGTTTATCCTTGGCAGCGTGACCTGTGCAATATTTTTTCTTTCTTCTTCTTCTTTTTCTCTTTTTTTCACAAGAGCTTTCAGCATATGACTTCTAAAGTCAAAGAAACCCTGTTAAATCAACTTCAAGATTTTGTCAACTTAAAAAAAAAATCTGCATGATTTTCTCATTACTTTTCCACCCCCTTTCACACTCCTTGAAACTTAGGTAGTAATTCATAATTAAAGGTTAGGATATGTCTTATTTCAAGTCTTGTGTGCATAAATAGAACCCTTTGCAGCTGTCTCTTAAGCAGAGCTTCTCATTTAGAGTGGAGTGTGTGTCTACCAGGGAGATACAAACAGAGACAGAATGATAGGAAATGCTGGGAACAATATACAGCCAGGTTCTGAAAACTGGAAAACCATTAATAATCATAGATGGGCAAGATCAGCCTGTTGACAAACTTCTCTCATCTTCAAAGATTGCAGAAACATTTCTTTGAAAAAAATGGATGGTATTTTGATAGGGATTGCATTAAATGTGTAGATTGCTTTAGGTAGCATGGACATTTTCACAATATTTATTCTTCCAATCCAGGAGCATGGAACATTTTTCCATTTCTTTGTGTCTTCCTCAATTTCTTTCATGAGTACTTTATAGTTTTCTGTGAATAGATTCTTAGCCTCTTTGGTTAGGTTTATTCCTAGGTATCTTATAGTTTTGGGTACAATTGTAAATGGGATTGACTCCTTAATTTCTCTTTCTTCTGTCTTGTTGTTGGTGTACAGAAATGCAACTGATTTCTGCATATTGATTTTATATCCTGACACTTTACTGAATTCCTGTACAAGTTCTAGCAGTTTTGGAGTGGAGTCTTTTGGGTTTTCCACATATAGTATCATATCATCTGCGAAGAGTGATAGTTTGACTTCTTCTTTACCAATTTGGATGCATTTAATTTCTTTTTGTTGTCTGATTGCTGAGGCTAGGACTTCTAGTAGTATGTTGAATAGCAGTGGTGATAATGGACATCCCTGCCGTGTTCCTGACCTTAACGGAAAAGCTTTCAGTTTTTCTCCATTGAGAATGATATTTGCGGTGGGTTTTTCATAGATGGCTTTGATAATATTGAGGTATGTGCCCTCTATCCCTACACTTTGGAGAGTTTTGATCAGGAAGGGATGCTGTACTTTGTCAAATGCTTTTTCAGCATCTATTGAGAGTATCATATGGTTCTTGTTCTTTCTTTTATTAATGTGTTGTATCACATTGATTGACTTGCGGATGTTGAACCAACCCTGCAGCCCTGGAATAAATCCCACTTGATCGTGGTGAATAAGGCGAACCATAAGAGACTATGGACTCTGAAAAACAACCTGAGGGTTTTGAAGGGTCAGGGGTGGAAGGTTGGGGGAACAGGTGGTGGGTAATAGGGAGGGCACATTTTGCATGGAGCACTGGGTGTTGTGCAAAAACAATGAATACTGTTACGCTGAAAAAAATAAATAAAATGGAAAAAAAAAAAAGATTGCAGAAACATGCAACTTACTCCCTCATCTCACTGTGTACGTTGGTTTCCTTTCTGTGCCTAATATCCATAAAACCCCCATTAGAATCACAGATCCATTTGTAAAAGAGGACTAAGGTCAAAGGGGCCAGTACTGAATTCTCACGCAGGAAAGTTTACCTATTTTTAGTTGCTGTTTTTAGACTTTTGTTGCAGAGATCATTTGTTCCCCTAGAAACTGCTTATGCGATTTACCTCTGTCCCCAGAGCAGCACCCAAAGATGGGATCGGGGGCTGCAGTGCTGCTGGGCCGTGGCGCACAGAGGGTCAGAAAGGCATGTTAGACCATTAGATATGGTAGATCCTGGCTTCCCAACTTAAAGTCACTGAAACACCTGAACTGCTTTCTTTTTTTTTTTTTTTTTTAATATTTTATTTATTTATTTGACAGAGAGAGAGGTCACAAGTAGGGAGAGAGGCAGGCAGAGAGAGAGGGAGAAACAGGCTCCCCACTGAGCAGAGAGCCCGATGCGGGGCTTGATCCCAGGACCCTGAGATCATGACCTGAGCCGAAGGCAGAGGCTTAAACCACTGAGCCACCCAGGCGCCCCCTGAACTGCTTTCTTCAACAAGTAGATTTTTTTTTCTTTTTTTTTAAGAAAAGCTATTGATTAAAAAGGGCAGTAGGCTACAGAGTGAATAAGTCACGGGAATAAAAGACACAGCATAGAGAATATAGTCAACAATACCGTAATAGTGATGTATCCAGACAGATGGTGGCTACACTTTTGGTGAAAACAGCATAATCTGTAAACCTGTCAAATTACTATGTTGTAACCTGAAACTAATGTGACCTTGTGTGTCAACTATACTCAAACATAAACAAACAAACAAATAAATAAAAAGACAATTGGCCAAATTCCTTCTAAACCACCTAGGTTTATATGTCTCTGAAAACAGATGGATTGTGAGCTCTGAAAGTAAAACATAATTGTTCTTTAATATTGACCTTCTCAGGTTGCCTTAGAAAGCTCTTTGGCACTAAGTCAGTGAAAGAAATGAGACAGAAGTTCCTCAAGGAACTTGAGGGAAGGGTCAAAGTTGTACTCTAAATATTTTGAGATTAACCAGTGGCATGAGTGTAATTTATGTTCAAAAGCTACTTACAAGAGAGCGCCAACAGCAGTGGGGGAAAGATGGAAATGCTTTGAGCGATGTGTGGAATTCACCAACCCTTATGCGTGAGTGTTCTCGGTTTTGGAATTCCCATTTCCTGGCCTACGAAGCTAGCATCCTCTGACACAGAAGGGCTTTGGGAAAAGGGGAACACTGCATCCGGAGGTCAGGAGTCAAATCACCCTTGTTGGGCAAACTCTTCTGGAAGCTAACTGCCATCCAGGTTGGTGATCCTCTTGTTCCTGATCCTCCTGATCCTCTAGCTAACTAGAAAATGATTCCTCTTTCCTATGCGTAAATTTCAAGACTCTAAGAACATAGACAAATGTTAAGAATTGCAAAGGAACACTATGGACAGAAATGAGCTTGACAAGAAAATACTAGGGGGGAAAAAAATTAGAAAATAACCATGAAAGTCACAATGACCTGAAAGTTTATTTATAGAACTTTTAAAAAATCAAGCCTTTTAAACAGTTAAATAAAATTTGTTTTCATTACTTACAAACTTTTCTTCCTGCCAGACCCTTACTCTGTCTCTGTCTCTCTCTCTCTTTTTTTTTTTTTTTTGTTCCTGAACTGATCTCAATCTTGTTTTATTCTTTGCCTACTCTGTCCTACACTACATTCTCCAGTGATTTACTGAGACTTTCCTCTGTTTGCTGGGGGGAATATAATGATGAAAGAGGGAATCCCTTTCTGTACCCAAGTAGCTCATACCTATACTCTCAATACTCACTTTTCTATTCCTATTCATTAACTTACTGAACTGTTAAATGGCAATTATTCCCCCTGTTTACCCTGTTTCCCACATTCCCTTTATTTTATTTTCTTATTTTTAATTACCTGAATTGCATTTTATGGATATTAAATATTTATGGAGTTCTACATAATTATCTATTGGTAAGTTGCAGGGGATTTGTTAAATATTTTGCAAGAAAATGCAGGTTTAGTGACATTTTAAAAATTATGGTTGAAGATAGTCTCCTCATTGGACAAGTGGTAATCATTTAAGGATGATATCTAACCCTGAGCTGCTTTGGTATAACATTTTGGAGAAGCAATTTTTACAAAAATTACATTTGAGTTTGAAATGCCTTGCACAATTCCCCCCTTTCTGGCAGAGAATTTACCCTTCTAATTATGTTTACCTTAGGCTAATATTAAAATTGGTTTGCATTCCTTGACATAAAAACTGCTTCAGGGAGAGGTCACAGAAAGAGGGACTTGACCCAGAAACTTGCAGATAAGGGAGAAGTCTGCCCAGGGGTGCAGATTTAACCTAGATAGTACAGAAAGTGGATAAGCCACAAACATATAACCAAGAGGCACTTGTCTGTAAAAAGTGAACCAGAAACCTTATTAAAATTTTTCTTTCCTGCTAATTTTTTCCATTTTTAAAATTCTTTATCCCTATTCTGATAAAAATCACAAAAAAACCTATTTCTTATTCTTGCTTTTTTATTTTTATTTTTTTTTTAATTTTATTTATTTGACAGATAGAGATCACAAGTAGGGAGAGAAGCAGGCAGAGAGAGAGAGGAGGAAGCAGGCTCCCCGCCAAGCAGAGAGCCCGACGCGGGACTCGATCCCAGGACCCCGAGATCATGACCTGAGCTGAAGGCAGCAGCTTAAACCACTGAGCCACCCAGGCGCCCCTTGCTTTTTTATTTTTGTCTCTCCATTTTCTTTTTGTCTCTTTAGAAGAAAATATTTTAATTTGGGGGTAATCCAGAGCAAAAATATTTCAGTTGGCAGGAATTTTAGTGATGTTCTTTTCCCTTTTTTTTCTTGTCCCTACCCTAGATGCACTTACATGTAACTTGGATAACATCTCTTCTTTCCCATATCATCATTCACTCCATGTGGGAAACAATAACAATTGTAAATAAATAGTACTTTTCTCCAATAAGCTTCAAGTGATGAATAGCTATTATCTCTAGTGTGGACATACTATTCCTGTGAAGTGGGCTGGAGATAGGTAGTATCATTCTCATTTCACAGATGGGAAACCTGTGTCATAGAGAGGTTAAATAAATGGTCCAAGGTTATACAGAAAATTACTGTATGTTCAAACCACATGGTGCATCCTCTTTTAGAACCTGCCACTTAAGAGAATCAGCCATGTTATACCTTATTAGCAATACACTCATCACTAGTGACTGTGATCAACATAAAGACATCCATTGAAGTCTTCCAAGAATGAGGGAGTCAGTAGTTAGATTAAAAGATATACAAAGAGAGGACATATATTCTCCTTAGAGCCCAAAATATAAACTCAGTCATTCAACAGCAAGACTTTTATTGAGCTCCTGTTATTGCCAGCTACTAGACTCATTCATGCTGGGTCTATAACTGTGAAGACTCACTCTTTGCCTCAAGAAACCTAAACGTTGTTGAGTAGAATGCATATCCTCAACAGATACTTATATTTATTTGTGAGGAATATATAAGCTGTGTGATCATATGCTAAAAGGGTCCAAAATATGATTTGGATCTCAAAAATATCATAGAACTGTTTGATATACATTTCAGATCTTTCTGATTTCCCCCATATTGTCCAAGTCACATTATACACAGGGCAATGAATTTGCCTGTAACCTCTTTCTACGGGGGTCACTTTTAATCTTCTAAAATTCATTAAATGAGAACTAAATGGAAAAGTTGCCCAAATTTTATATATATGTAAAATCTATAAAAGTACATAAATGTGTATATATGTATACTTATATATTACTTATATAAGTAATTTATCAATACTTATACTTAACTATATTACTTATACTTAATATATTTACACTGTCCTTTTGTCAGGACTTAAGGGAATTTTTTAACGGTAGATGAATAAGCTTGATTGTTCAAACTCTTATGACATCCAATTTGGAGATTTAAAAATATTTCAGTTTGACTGTGCTTCACTTTAACATCTAGATTAGAGACTGAGTGTTTTCTCAGCAAGTACGTTTTTATTGTCATGTTTGAATAACTTGACTGTTTAACATATACTGGTTATCTTTATCAATCTTCACAATGCTACTTTAAAACTTCTCTGGCCTTCTGAGACATCTTTCCTTTCCCAGTCTCCACTCAATCACAGAGTGGCTTTCAGGATCACTCATCTATCTCCTCATCAGTGATACAACTCACCATCTAGAAAACTGTCCCATAAGCTTTCTACACAAGACTGGGAATATGGCATGTGGAAATCATTAAGGATATTACAAGTAGCTTGCACAATCAGCACATGCCCAGAGCATAAAGGATATTAGCCATTCTATCTATGTCAAGTTCACCATTCCTCTGCCTTATAGTCATACAATTGAGAAGCAGACATTTGTTGGTAATTTATGCTTCCAACTTTTGTGTTGCTGTACAATGAAAACCATCTCTTTAGGTGCATGTTCTGATTCTTATCCACACATTTACAGATGTGTATTCAAAGACAGATTTCCACACATATGATTTATCTATTAACTAAAAGCCTTTTCCACAGGGTGCCTGGGTGGCTCAGTTGGTTAACCATCTGGCTTCAGCTCAGGTCATGACCCTGGGGTCCTGGGATCGAGTCCTGTGTTGGGCTCCCTGCTCAGCTGGGAGCCTGTTTCTCCCTTCCCTGTTCCCCCTGCTTGTGCTCTCTCTCAGTCAAATAAATAAATTAAATCTTTTAAAAAAGTAAAATAAAAACAAAAGCCTTTTCCTTAAAATGCAATGTAAGTTCTATTTATTGTTTCTTTTTTCAGCTTTATTGAGATATAATTGACAAATAAAGTTGTGAAAATCCTTCCATTTTAGACACAAATTAAACGGGATGGCATTATGCTAAATGCAGTAAACCAGATAAAGATAAATATAGCATGGCATCACTTACATGTGAAATCTTAAAAAAGAGTCAATTTTAAGTAAATAAATTAATCCGTCATCCACTTCCATTTTTTTTTTCTGGTTTATTTTAAGGTTTGTTTTAAAGATCTTTTCATATATCCTTATTTTGTTACTTTAAGGTTGTAAAGTTTTATGAAAATATACTATCTTCCAAACAGATGATAATTTTTTAAAATTATCTAAGTATTGTCATATATTTCTGGACAGAAAGACAGAAACGTAGGCAAAGATATTTGAAAATTTTGCTTTTAAAGAAATCAAATGGGGGCGCCTTGGGTGGCTCAGCTCAGGTCATGATCACAAGGTCCTGGGATCAAGCCTGGATCAGGCTCCCTGCTCAGTGGGAAGCCTGCTTCTTTCTCTACCTCTGTTCCTGCTTGCATTCCTTCTCTCATTCTGTCTCAGTCAAATAAATAAATAAAACCTTAAAAAAAGAAGAAATAAAAAAGAAATCAAGTGTTCTCAAACTGCAATGTCCACACTGCCTGTGTTGATTTGTTAATAACAATTCTCTGCTCTATTTTTCTACTCAAACCTAAATATTTACATCTACATAAGTTAAGTGTCCTATTTGTATGCACCCTTCCGTTCTTGTTTGTAATCAATAATGTTCCTGCTCCACAAGTATTCAAAATTGAATGTTTCAGAACCTTGGGAACAACGTATCTTGATGAGAGGCTTTACTACATACTATTATTCACAGTTCTTCTACTGACAAATAGTATCTTCCTTCTCTATGGTGAATACAAAAATATTTAATTAGAGTAACATTCAACAGTTATGTGAACTACTTCCTTTCCTTAGAGTATTGGGGATGAGGGATGAACCTAAACTATGATAATCAAATAATCTTCCTTCATTGAGCACATAATATAATTAATTTGAAATGTAAGTCTTAAAAGCGAGGGAATGGAGATGAGAAGAAAATCTGTGATTGCATTTGCTACTAGCATCTGTTTTTATTTTTTAAAATATTATGAAATCCTCTTTAAGAATTTGTTTTCCAAAGAAAGAAACATAGGTCATTAACACTGCTAAAAATAGTTAAAGATATAAATGTCAAAGGAAGGATTCCTGTCTTCTGTTTTTTTAGTGCTGCTCTTATTGCCAACTGTTGTTTTAAGTATGCGGATGTGGTAGAAACAAAATGAAGTATGCCCTTTCAGCTATAGGTGCACTTTTAAAAGGTCAGGTCTATACGACCTGTCATTTTTTTGTGGTTTTAATTGTTGAAAGGTAGCAAGAGTCTTTTGTACAATCAACTCTTCCTTTTATGCTTTTTCTTCCCACATCATTTCTGGTCCAATTAGCAGAGCAAAGAAGTGCAAACCTGCAAATCTCATTCATTGAAGAAGACACATCAAGTATTTATTACAGATCTACCATGTGCCTTCATTGTTCTACAGATTAGGGATACATGGAGAACAGGGATTTTTGAGATTATAGGGTGTCATTTGGGGGCATATGGTGAGGTGAGATGGAATATAAAAAATTACTTCAGATAGTAAGCAGTTCTGTGGAGAAAACAGGTGACTGGAGAGGGACAGAGTGTGACTGGGTTGTAGGAGTGTCTTACTTAGGAAAGAACAGTAGGAAAGGCAACTCTGAAGAGAGAGATTTGAGGCTAACATCTGAATAATGAAAATGAGGTAGTCAGGCAAAGGCCTAAGAAAAATGTGTTTCAAACATAGAGACCCACAAGTGCAAAGGCTCAGAGTTAACCATAAATTTGGCATGTGAGAAAAAGAGACATGGTAAGAAAATTGAGGAAGGGCAAGACATGGAAGAAATGAAGCCAAAGAGTAGGCTGAAAAGCAGACTGGGAGGATCTTGAAGCCATGGCAAAATGATGCATTTCATTGTAACCTAAAATCAAAAGCTTCTGTATGGTTTTAAGCAAAGGAGTGTTATGGTAGGGTTATACCTTTAAAATCGATCGCTATGTGGGGATGGGGTCTTAGGGAAGTGAGGCTAAAAGAGAGATCAGGAAGCTACCACAATCATTCAGATAAGACGTGATAGTAACTTGACCTTGAGTGGTTAAGAGTGAAAATCATGAGAAGTAGTGCATTTCAGGAAACGCTTTGAGACTGACTCCAAAATACATACTGAAGGATTGTGTGTAAGGACTGAGGGAGAGAAAAGGAATCAAGAACATCTCCTAGGAAATCTGGGAGATGATAGCCCCACTAACTGGCGTAGAAAACAACAGAGAAGGAGAGGTTCAGGAAGATAGGAAAATCAAGAGTTCTGCCTCTTGATACAGGATGGCTTCTGCAATCTAAGGACAATATAGATGGGAACCAATAGTCACTGCTTGATAGCTTCTAGGGATAGAACTTTATACTACTTTTGAAACATAGTACATGCATAATCACAGTTACTTTCCACAATATTCCTGTGAGAAAACTGCTGTCCTTTTAATCTCCATGCAGCTGAGAAAATTAAGATTTAGAGAGATTACATAATTTGTTCTGAAATACCCATAGCATTCATGCACTGAGAATTCACACTCAGATATGGCTGGCCCCAAAACCCAAGTTCTAAAATACTATGTGTCAGAAAAAGAGCTCCTGGTGGAGGAGGTTTTTGTTTTGTTTTTGTTTTTTTTCAGAGAAGCTTCCAAAACAGAAAGCAATTCCTAAATCTCTGCAGAATGGATCTGGATTCAGGAGATCTGTTCAGAGGTTTCAAGACAGAATCCAGAATACAGACCCGATGTTAAAAGTGGACGAGCAGCAAATTGCCTTTGCCATTAGACTAGGAAAGTTTGCCAAACTCTGCTGTGCCATTAGACTAAAGAACATAAATTCTCTCTCCCTGGGAAGAAGAATGTTCCAAGAACTAGAGCTGGAACTCAACTTGTCAGTTGGCTCTTAAGTGATTCCATTTACATGGATTGGAAGGATGCTGGTTCAGGAATCATTCCATCGTTTTGAAGGCAGTTGAAGTTTGTATACAAGGCATCACTGATGGGGCAGGACATGAAAAGGCTGCCCAAGCACTTGATTCTATCAGGCTCTAACCAGGTCTGATGTCAGGTAGAATACTGAGAATTCCCAAGTTCTGAGCTGCTGGCGCTGAAGAAATTGACGCTTCATATTTTTATACAGGAAGTCGCTTGTTCATCTTTCTCACCAATGGATGGATTATTTTCTCTTTAGATTCTCTTCAGAGAGAGATTTCCTTCTTTAAAAAAATTGTTTAAAATATCTCCCTGCATTCATGATCAAGTGGAGACCACTGATCATTGTAGACCAAGCAAGACAGAGCATCTATCTGGGGTTTGAAAGATAAAAAATCATTTAAGGGACAACAAGTTAAGACCACAAGACATTTTTTAACAGAAGGAAGGAGAATAATCCAATTTATCTCAGATATGTATTTAAGGTCCTATTTCAATTCCTTAAGTGAAGAGACTTAAAAATTTATTTTTGGACCATATGCTATAATGTATTAATATGACTTAATGAATTAATTAAGTTGTGTATTAATATAACAACTAATTAGTGAATTGATTCAACGATACTGTGTAGGGACCCACTGGACTTCAGATACTGTGCTGGGTGTTGGATACAATGCTGGTCTTTACAAGGTCTTTGCTCTCTTAGTATTCAGTTTGAGAAGACATACAAACAAACCAATAAACATGTGTAACTGTAAATTCTGCAAAGTGGGAGGAAGAAAAGAATAAAATCCAATGGGAGAAAATGATAAGGATGATCTACTTGAGATTGGAGAATCCAGGCAGATTTCTCTAGGAAGGGGAAATTAAGCTGAGATCTGAAAAATGAAGTTTGAGTCAAATGAAGAATTGGGAGAGGAGGAAAGAAATGCAGGCAGTTGGCCCCCTGCATGCGAGGATAAAAGACTGGGTGAAATTCAGGGAATTGAAAATCATGGGTGTGGTAAGAGGGAAAAGATGTGTGTAGTGAGATGAATTTGGAGAGTAAGAGCCAGATTATGAATGGTCTAAGACATGTGGGCATTTTCATTTGCTTGCTTCCAAATGCAAGAGAAGCAAATAATGTGGCATCATGGAACAGAGGTTCTTCAAAGACCACACCAGCTGTTATGCCAGTAACGGATTAAAAGAGGGCAAGAGCAGAAGTAGAAAGACATATTATTAGGCTATATTCCAAACAAGGACTAGTGATGGTTTAGCCTAGGAGGGATGGTGGCAACAGAGATGGAAAGATCATTTTGAAGGTAAAATAGCAGAACTTACTGACATACTTTAGCTACAAAGGAGGAAGTGGATAAAAAGAATAATTTCTCAGCTGTATTTCATGAGTAGATAGAATTAATATAAAGAAAATCAGCATGAATTTGATCCTATTATTCTAACTCAGTTTGTCCTATTTAAATTTTTCATTGTTTTGTCAAATAAACTGAACAATTATTTCTCTTAGTCTTGGCTGAAAGAATGAGAGGCAATTTCCCCTAAGAACTCACATAAGGAAAGAAGCCAAGCCTTTTTCTTCGAGACTTTCTCCTTTGACCTCATCAAATATTGACAGGGTTCTCTCCTCATTTCTCCAGCCCAGGCCTATAGAGCACAACTGCCCATAAGGCAAGATTCTGGGAGGATGGGTACAGAGGAATATGGGACATTTCTGGTATAATTATTTCATTTTCAAGCAAAAGAAATAGCTTGCTTTTTTTTTCTATTCTTTTTTTTAGTTATTTTAAATTGAGCAAAGCTATCTATCATAAAGCTACCTAATCACCAAAAGGAGAATAAAAGAAAGATTTTTTGTCTAGTTATTAAGACTCTGCCAAAGAATAAGTCTGTTTTTTTATTTAACAATTTTTATATTTATCAGAAGTAGAACATACACACACACACACACACACACACACACACACACACACACATTGAACCAGAGAGAGAGAGAGAGAGAGACAGAGAGACAGAGGGCATTTTATTTTTGTTCCTTCGGTAATAAGAAATTGAGTTTAGGTCCTATGACATAGAAGATTACGATTAAAATATTAAAATTTGTCCCTTAGCATAGCACTTAGATCAGAACATGGAAATTTCTATGTGACACTTCTATTCATTTGTGATTAATTTTAAATCTGTTCTTAAATGCGATATATCATCTGATCTAAATTTTCTATACATATGCTTATCCACTGGATGTAACCAATGAACTCAAATACTTGAGACCAAATTACAGTAGGTTTGAGTGGTTGGCTTGAATAATGCCTTCGAGGGGACTTCCTTCAACTTCTGAGCATCTGGCTTGAATTAGAATTCACGTTTGGGTTCATTTGAATGCTTTTCCAGAAAAGTTCATTAGTTTTGACCTTTTTGCACTCTTACTCTAGGAAGAATCTATAAAATATTCCATTTACAGGCAACTGGTCAGCATATAGACAGCATTCATGGAGCATGTTTCTGAACAGAACAGAGGCTATAGATCACTGTGAAGAAGGAGATGATTTCATTCCTCTCCTTTAGGAAAGTAACTATGGAGTGGAAGAGACAAGTATAGTCTCTGCTGACCTAAGAGTCTCTTACTTACGTGACCATAAGCGGAGGTGATTGTATGAAGAAAATCAAATAATAAGAAATCAAGAAGCCTAGACATTTAAAAGATAGAAGAGGACAAGAGAAAGTGCTCAAAGCACGGTAATAAATGTTGTTCACTGCTTCGCTACACCTGGCTTATTGATTCAGTGGATTTAAAATTGGACGAACCTAATCACAGAATATGAGCTACCTTGGCTGGCTCCCTAAAAACAACAACAACAACAATAATTCCTAAATTAGGAGTATAGCTACTTAAGATTTTTAAGTAAATTGCAGAAATATTTTTCATCAGGTCCAAGGTACCTCTCAGTCATTAGGTTAGAAGCTACTCATAGTGGCATTCAATCACAAGAGGTCAAAACAATTGTAAAAACTACTGAATTAAACACACACACACACACACGTCCTTTGCTACTATGACCACACACTCTCACTCATTGACACAAAATTACCCACATCCTTCAGCTTTATTAGTGTAAGGTCTTGGGGTTCATTTCAACCTTCTACTATAGTTCGATTATCTAATTTCCATATTCATTACTCGGTCAGGAGTGTGATCCTATTAGATGTTATACAACCCTTGTGAACATGAAAAAAAAACTTTTGTGTATAATGACTATTTAAATTTGAAAACACGGTAAGCAACACTCAAGAAGAGTGCACTCATTGGACTGGAAGAAGGAGACCAGAACGGTATGTGGAGGCAAAACTGCATGTGTATCACTTTTCCAAATTTGGATACACAGATGCATGTGTCAGTGTTTAATTGCTCAAGGAAGCCTTCCCCAAGAATTCTGTGGCGTCTAAGTGATAAAAAGATAATTCAAGTGCTCCTTAGGAATATATGCTTTTCTCTACTGTCCCTTTCACTTTCTTCCAAACTTTCAACGAAGCGAAAGTGTGGGGGAAACATGAGTGAATATCATGGAGCTGCTGCTCCAGACCCCGACTTTGTATAACTTGGAGTGTGCTGAAAAGCCACTTTCAGGCCAGAAACACACCACAATAAAGTCGTTCCTGTTTGTGACCCTTTAGTAGGTCTGGAGGTAAATTTAGTAGGTTCTGACTGGTAGTTTAAGGAAATGGAATCAAATATAAACTCACACTTCATTATTAATAAAATCATATTCAGCATTGACCGTGACTTTCACTGCAGCTGTAAGTGTAAGTATTGTTCCATAAAACATTCATTTGACATACATGCATGTTCTTCTTAGGTCACAATATAAAATATATTTCTTCCTTGGAAATTAGAGGTGCTTAAAATCCCCCCCAAAAAAAACCTTACTAGGAGAGGTATTACATCATTGAACATTTCTTACAAAAAATTAAATAGGTTGGGGGCTCCTAGGTCCCTCAGTGGTTAAGCCACCTGCCTTTGGCTCAGGTCATGATCCCA
Organism: Meles meles; assembly: GCF_922984935.1. Taxonomy (NCBI): domain Eukaryota; kingdom Metazoa; phylum Chordata; class Mammalia; order Carnivora; family Mustelidae; genus Meles; species Meles meles. Next base: position 148,557,020 of record NC_060066.1, on the reverse strand, counting down.
GGTGCTAGGATGGAACCTGGAGTGGGGAAATAATAAAAAAAATAAAAAAGAATAATAAAAGAAAAAGGGAAAATAGATAGTTTGCCTAACCAAGGAGAACGACTCCAGCACAGTTCCAAAGGGGAGGAGGTCAAGGGACAAGGCTGTATGAGGCATGAGGCCCATCAGGACTTGGCATTGGCGACCTGAGTGGAAAGATGAGCGGCATCAAGCACCACATACGTGCGATTTTGTTCTGGGTCAAGCCTGGAACAATGACACCATGCAGGCCCTTAATCTTTGTTGAGTAACAGGATGGCAGTAACCCTGGAAAATCATATTATGACTAAAATCTCTAGGGTTACTTCAAATAGAACCCGGAACTAACTAAACCTAAATGACTATTTGAACAGATTAAACTGCCCTGGGCTCTGTAGCTGTGCATCTCTAGTCTTCACCAGTTCTCAGATCCAAAAAGCAACAACCAACATCGAAGAATTAATATTTCCAGAAACTGAGTTAGGGAAACAAGTCCAAACTATTTGAAATGAGTTTTTCAAATTAACCCATATGTATTCTAACCAGTGAAATACTGAAGGATTTCAAACAGAAATGGAAATAACAAAGGATATGTGGTCTTTTTACTTTTTTAAGATTTTATTTATTTATTTGACAGAGAGAGAGAGACCGCAAGTAAAAAGAGAGACAGGCGGGGGGTGGGGGGTGCGGTGGGGCTGTGGGGGGGGGGGGAGCAGGCTCCCTGCTGAGCCCGGAGCCCGATGCAGGGCTCAATCCCAGGATCCTGAGTCCATGACCGGAGCTGAAGGCAGAATCTTAACCCACTGAGCCACCCAGGCACCCCATATATGTGGTCTTTTAATGGTTAGTGATTTTGAAGATTTGGCCTAAAGGAGTGACAGATAAAAATATACTTCAAGTTTAAAATGTAAAATTAATATATTTCCTGTTTTATATTATAATCTCAAAACAAAATTTTACTAGGTTTATAGTTGGCATTGGAACATTTAAAAGAGTCTAACACAATTTATTACAAGTTAGACACTGAAATAAAACCAACAGCCAACATCTACCTAGAACTAGATGAGACTTAAATAGTAAAGGGAAAATCACTCATCGGGAATTTAAATCCTCTTGTAATTCCTGGAAAGGATTATAAACATGAGGCAAAATGAAATGAAAACTCAACTTTGAAATATCTTTATATTCCCCTTCAATCTAACAGCTTCCACTTTTCTGTTCTAATTGTGCTTTTTGGATCCTTCCTTCCTTTCATCATTCAATAGGTACTTTGATCAATGCACAACAGTTCTAGCATTGTGGCTGGAATACAAATTTAAATACATAGGCTGTGAACTCAAGAAAGTTATGGTTTTGACTAACTGGTATAGGTGGGGAGAAAAGCCATACTAATAAAACCATAAATGGCAATGTAAGGGAGAACCTGATAAAGCTCCAAGCACAGGATAAGAGAAGATGTGTGGGAGTTCAGAAGTAGGAAGTACTACATGGTCTGGGCCTTGAGGTACTGATAATAATCAGAGGGGTTAAGTCTTAAGGACAAATTAAATTTCAAGCCAGAAAAATACAGTGAGCAAAAGCACCAATGGAAGAACGCTGTAGATGTCTTCAGAGACTAATGAATGTATCTGGCCTACTGCTGTAAAGAGTTTGTAGAGTAGGGCTTAAAAATAAGGATAGGGGGCGCCTGGGTGGCTCAGTGGATTAAGCCGCTGCCTTCGGCTTAGGTCATGATCTCAGGGTCCTGGGATCGAGCCCCGCATCGGGCTCTCTGCTCCGCAGGGAGCCTGCTTCCCTTCCTCTCTCTCTGCCTACCTCTCTGCCTACTTGTGATCTCTCTCTCTGTCAAATGAATAAATAAAATCTTTAAAAAAAAAATAAGGATAGGAAGTCAGTGGAGGAAGATGCTAGCCATTATATCTAAATTCCTTCTAAGAATCTAGAATCTAAACAGATTATATCTAGCATGTTTGCATAAGGTGACTCAAATCTGCTTTTCTACCTCCTTCTCTCTCTCTCTCTCTCACCTGACTGGATCAGGGTTAGACACCTGACACAAGCTGGATGAATGAGATTCTCTATTCCAGAAATCTGGAAATTGTGAAATTGAGTCATTTAGCTGTAAAAAGCAAAACAACAATTTCATGGAATCAGAGTAAGTGCTGTGGCAAACTGAAGACACATGCAAAATACAGTTATTATGGGAAAGCAGATGGCATATGAATGAAGAGGGTGGAGTGGAGGAACGGAGCCAAACATACAGAGAAATACATAGTAGACTGTCTGAATGTGGGGTGTCTGGGACTAGACCCCCAGCAGTCAATCCCAGCTATTCCTCTAACAAGTGTGTCAATATTGGGAAAGTTACTAAACTTTCCTGTAGAGTAGGTGAAGTAGCATGAATCAACTTTGACTTGTCATGAGAATTACATGAGATAATATACACAAAGTTTTTAGAACAGTATCAGGCACATGGGTAACTATTATTTTTATATTATTAAGCCATCATTTTCCTGCCTATATTTCCCACATGTGGGTCCCTCTGTCCTTAAAATTAATTCACCCTTTCAAAACAAAACAAAAAAACCCTTGTTTGTTTGACCTCATTTGAATGGTCCTATTTCTCCTGAAACCAAATACTTCCTGACCAGAATGACTTAAAAAATAAACTTGGGTCAGACAAGAAAGATCTCAAATATTGGGATAAGAAGTTTGAGTTCAGACCACTGAAATTTTCTTCTTTTAGTTCTTCCTCCCTCAATAACACATTTCCCAGAATTCAAACATGTACACTGAATCTCCCACTTGCCCCAAATTTCCAATCTGATGAAATGTAGTGAACTGGAGAAAACTTAGTTTAAAAAATTACAGTAAATATTTGCATGTTTTTGCTCTTTCTCAATGCAGTTTGAATCTGGGAAATTTGTTTAGCCTTTCCTATAATTTTCAAGATGCTAGGAAATAGAGGAACTTACACTAAGACCCCACCCAGACTTTTTCTCTGTGATCATTGCCAAAACCTCGCTATTTAAGAAACCCAGTATAATTTTTCATTTCCAAACAAATATAAGAAACTCAAGTTTTCTGAAGTGTTCTTTTTGTTTTTCTTATTTTTCCCAGAGGTTTTTGAGTTAATCACTCTATAGCAATGCATTATTCCTCAGATGTCCTATTCTGGTAGGCTCAAAGCTGGGACATGGAGAGGATTTTGGAATTTTACCATGCAATTTAAAAAAAAGTAAAAATTAGGCAGTTTTCATTAGCTGTAAAGTGGGTATGTTTATGATTAATTTATGAGGAAATGTTCAAAATTAAGTTAGTTTTTGTTATCTACTTCAGATTTTTGTGATATACATAGAGAACAAAACAGTGGCCCTTACACAATCATCTATAATAGTTTGTGGGTAAAACTGAAGTCTGCAAAGTTAATTATTCTTGAAGAATGAAAAAATATTCGGTAGCCATATTTCATTATTACAGCTTGGTCTGAATATGATCATCCTAATTATAATGTCTTCAAATAAATAACTAAATTCAATAATAAAGTTTTTAGCAAGGCACTTTAAATTTATTCCATAATACTTAGTACAGAGATTTTTGTTTCAAAACAAAATCATGTAAACAAAATTATATTTACTTTCTACTCTCTATTTCTAAATCTAAGTCAAACAATAAGCAAGTAAATATAGATTTTTTTTTAAGATTTTATTTATTTATTTATTTGACAGACAGAGATCACAAGTAGGCAGAGCAGCAGGCAGAGAGAGCCGGGGAAGCAGGCTCCCTGCTGAGCAGAGAGCCCGATGTAGTCGATCCCAGGACCCTGGGATTATGACCTGAGCTGAAGGCAGAGGCTTAACCCACTGAGCCACCCAAGTGCCCCTAGATATTTTTGATGTAATTTTTTCAACTTTAAGTTAAAAAAATTTAAATTTACAGAAAAACTGTGCAGATAGTAAAGAAGTTCCTGTCTATCCTTTACCCAACTTCCTCTACTGTTAGCATTTTACCTAACCTCGGGACATTTTTCAGAGGTAAGAAATTAAAAAAAACATGAGAGTGTTGGCAGAGCTAGAAACTTCATTCGGACAACCAGGTTTTCCACTAACGGCCCAACATGTTCATGGTACGATCTAGTAAGCTATGCTGTATTTAAGTCTCCTATGGTCCCCAAATCTGTGATAATTCTCAGTCCTTTGTTGTGTTTCACTATCTTGACACTTCTAAAGTATTGGTCAGGTCTTTTGTAGAATGCCCTATTAGGGTTTGACTGATGTCTTCTCATGATTAAGCTGAACTTGTGGATTTGGAGGAGAACGTCACAGAGGTAAAGTGTCCTTCGCATGTCACACTGTATAGGATGTATATACCAACATGACCTACGGCTAATGATGTTAACCTTTATTGCTTGGTTAAGGTGATGTCTGCCTGATTTCTCCACTATTTTTATCTTTCTAAATTCTATTCTTTAAGGGTGCATGGCTGGCTCATTTGGTAGAGTATGAGACTCTTCATTTCGGGGTCATGAGTTCAAGCTCATGTGGGGAGTAGAGTTTACTTTAAAATAAAACCCACAATTACTTAATTCTATTCTTTGGAAACAAGTTACTAAGTCCAGCCTATACTCAAGGGATGGGAACAAAATACCACCTCTCCCCACCCCTGGAGGAAGAAGTGTCATACAATACTTAACAACTGATAAATATATGGGGAGAGATATTTTGAGGCTGTGCAAACATCCTGTTTCTCCTTAACGTTTTACCCAATTTTGACATTCATCAGTAGGTTTGCCTGATGCAATTACTGCTGTACTCTAACTGTGATTTTCTACTTCCCTCATTCCATGTACATTTAATACTGGGAATTCTATGAGGAAAATATAACCTTTCTTCAGCATTTATTTATTAATTAATAATATATCAATATGGATCCATGATCATTTAGTTTTATTCTTACCTTATAATCCACTATGATTATTATTCATTTCTTGCTCAAAATGCTACAGTGTTGACCATTGGTGTCTCTTTTAAGTTGACTCTAACCTCCTTATAAAATGATCCCATCTTTTTTTTTTTTTTTTTTTAAATTTTTCTTTCCTTAAGCACTTCCTTAAGACTCCAGGTTCACTTTTATTTCCTGGCCCAGGCCTAGAATCAATCATTTTTCCAAGGAACCCTCTCTCCTTTCATTAGAGAATGGTATTTAGAAATCAAGATCTGGGTGTTAGGTGGGATTATTGCTAGTAGGTGTCACTGTATTGAGTATATCTTAAGGGACAGAGCTAGGCAATATATGCACCAGCCCGTAGATGGAATTACTTCTGTATTTATCTGTTTGCATATATTGAAAATAAACATGAGGTCAATCTTATATCCTTGACATTGACAAAATTTGCAAATGCAAATTTAAAGTCAGCACAGATTTCATTCAAATATCCACACTTTTTTTTCAAATATCCACACATTCCTATTGTGAGTTTTTTAAGTACCCTCTGAATCATCAGAGATTTAATCAAGTTCATTCTTGTCTCATGTTTTAAGTATTACATTGAATTTATTTGAAACATGAAAAACACATGTTATGTAGTAAGCAGAGAATTATATCACTATACTTTCATTCCCCAAGCATTTATTAAGCACTGAGAAAAATAGCAGCAGTAGGACTTTCAAGGCCCCTTCCCTCATAGAGTTTTTAACTTGGAGATCATATGCATTATTTGCACTGATTCAATTGCCTATCATTTATTGAGTATTATTGCATGCATGCATTTTATCACAGACAACCCTGAAAACTTTCCCTGGCCTCAGAATACTTGTTGTCTAAGGGGACAATATAAAGTCATCATGAGTTTTAGCTTCATCACATGAAAATATAGCATATCAGGGGCGCCTGATTGGCTCAGTGGGTTAAAGCCTCTGCCTTCGGCTCAGGACATGATCTCAGGGTCCTGGGATTGAGCCCCACATTGGGCTCTCAGCTCAGCAGGGAGCCTGCTCCTTCCTCTCTCTGCCTGCTTCTCTGTGATCCCCGTCTGTCTGTCAAGTAAATGAATAAAATCTTAAAAAAAAAAAAAAAGAAAAGAAAATATAGCATATCAGTATGTAACCCAGTTTCTGTGGATTTAAATCTTTCACAAATTCTGTCTGTTTAATTTTCTAATTTTCTTAATAAGTTTTAATAGTCAATCAAATTAAAGGTATTGAAATATTATTGTGGTAAGTGTTTAATGTCGTTTGTGCCTTTTAAAAACTGATCAAACCCATCAGAGCAGCTTATACGATATCAGGACAAACAGACTTCTCAGTAAGCTCAGTTGGAAATGAAGCCTTGGTACCTACATTCACTTCATATACTTGGCCTCTTGGCTGCCAAACCAATGCCCATCTGTCTAGATGGCAGGTTGCCTACTCATAAGTTGGCTGGCCTCTTGTACGCTGACAGGAGTTCCAGCCAATGACAGCTAACAAAATGCTTCAGGAGGCAGCTCTTCTTACAGGAGGTCCTTTCTCATGCCAGAGTTAGAGAAGCAGTTGGCATTATGCATCCATTTAAACTTTGTTACACCTGTTGACACTTCTGTGCCAAAAGCAGACAATACAACAAATGAACAAGAGAAAGCACAAAGGATTTAACAAAGCTTAAAAATAACCCTTCTACCCTCTTAGAAATAGATGTTGGTTTCACTGCTAGTTAGTAGCACAGTTGACATGTAATTAATAGGAAGTGAGGAGAGCCTTCTAAGTGACCAGAAAAGAGTTTGCAGTAAGGTATTCCACATTTTCAGGGTTTGGACCCTTAACGGCCCACATTGTGTCATGCAGTAAAAGTCAATCATTACATTATCTCTTTTGTCTATGTCTTTTCCAAAAAATGCAGACACATGTCAATCAAAGATCCCTTTTAAGATAGCTTTCTTTTACTGGAGAATTAAGGTAATTATTCCAGTGATCTAGGCTCCCAAATACACTGAAATTGAATTGTCTCTTTCCTGAAATGGGTAAAGGTTACTAGATGGGATATGGAGAAGATAGATTTTTTTTAAAAAAGATTTTATTTATTTATTTGAGAGAGAGAAAGAGAGACTGAGAGAGAGCACGAGAGAGGTGAAGGTCAGAGGGAGAAGCAGACTCCCTGTGGACCTGCGAGCCTGATGCGGGACTCGATCTCAGGACTCCAGGTTCATGACCTGACTTAAGTCTGTGGCTTAACCAACTGAACCACCCAGGTGCCCGCGAAGATACATTTTAACATTGTCGCAGAATTTAATTTTACCAAACTTCCTGTGACTATTTAAAAAATACAGACTTCAATAAAATCTTAGCTTAAATAAATAAAATATTAAATTAAAAAATCAGCTTAAATAAAATAAAAAATATAATAAAATAAATAAATATGATTACATTCATTTTTACATTGTTTCAATTGCCTATGATTTGTTAAGTCTTGTTGTATGTTACCACAAGCACACTCCTAAAATACATATCTGTAGATAAAATGAATTGTCAGCAAGAACTTTAATTAAGGTAGTGTACAATTCCCTACCCACAATCCACCCCCACTTCTCCTTGGGCTAACATGAAGCCAGTTTATCAGTCTTCTATTCAATATCATGGAAATGATTCTGGGAAACAGGGAAAGTGTGTATTTGTAATATTTATGATAAAATCACAAAATGATGAAACTGCAATACATAATGCCTCACAGATTGTTGGAAGTGGATGGGTTATCTAGTTCCTGGGCATGACCTTCAAGAACCATAATAATCTCTTCTCTGGTTATTTTGCAAGTTGAACAACTACAATATCAAGCAGACTTTACTGTGGATTTCTGTTTATCAGAATTGATGTTATATTCTTGACATTTAAACCTCATTTAATACTCAGAATACCAAGTAGGATACCATATTTCCCTTTCACAGGTAAGTAAACTGAAACACAGAGAGATTAAATAATTTGCCTCCACACAAGAATGGGTAAGTGGCACAACGAAGCTTCAAATTCAAGCAGTTAGTCTTTTGAGCCCTAATCTTAATTACTATATGATGTCATCTCCTCTTTCATCACTTCTGTTTTATCCTCTGTTCCAGTGGACCCTGAACTTCTCAAGTTCTCGCCGCATAGCAGTCTCACTTAAACCCATTCCTTTTGCCTAGATATACCCTTTCTGCCACCCCATCCCTTTCCCTGCCATTCATTTTTCAGGGATGACTTCTACTGGTCTTTAAGTTTCTGGGATTAATTCTAGGACTTTCTTCATTGGTTTATATCATGGCTCTCCTTGATGCCTCAATTTTAGGTTCTATGTTTCTTCTGCATATTTCCATTATACATCTCCAGAGCATTTTTCATGTAGTGTAGAAATTGAATGAAATAGATCATAAGGATTTTTAAAGGGGAGACCCCCATCTATCTTGTTCACTTTATCATCACAGTACCTAGCATGGTGAATGAAACCTAATAAATTCTCAATAAGTATCTGTTCATTCATTCAATTGTTCAATATCTACTATCTAGGCTTAGGGATATGACAGTGAACATGACAGATAAAATGCTTACCTTAGAGGAGCTTATCTTGTTGTCATGGGTTGGGCTAAGTAATAAATAAAATAAAAATGGATAATATGTAATAGATGGTAGCAAATGCTATAGAGAAAAATAAGTCAGTAAAGTGGAATAGTTTGTAGTTGATTAAAGACTTTAAATAAGGCAGTCAAGGAAAGCATTACAGGGAAGGTGACATTGGAGAAAACACTGAGGGGAACAAGAGGTAAATTCTAATGATATCTGGAGAAGAATGGTTCAAAGTAAGAAGAAAAATTAAAAGCAAATGTCCTCAAGTAGGAGCATAAGTTGACTCTTAGATTTAGCAATATGGTAGTCTCTGGCAACCGTGAAAAGAGCAATTTTGGTGGATTGATAAGAGTACCCTGACTCATGTGGAAACATGCAGTAGAGATTAAAAGGAGTTTATCTATAAAGGACAAGAGAGAAGTGACAGTTGGAAGAGGAAGGAGGTTCATGAAAAGATTTTTTTTTTTTTTTGATAGTAAGACTAACAGTATGTTTATATAATGATGGGGAAACTCCAGGAGGGAGTTAAAACTTTATCATATAGGAGAAAGAACAGGATTGCTAGAGCTATGTGTGCTTGAGCAAGTGAGGTAGGAGAGTGGTTTTATGGAGAAGATATCAATTAAGTTACTTCTAAAAGATAGAATTTTATTTTTCTCCCATGTTACTGTCAAAGTGAAAGCAGATCAGGCCTATGATGGTACCCCAGGGTCCAGATCATAGGCTCATTGCTGATTTATGTCCCAACAACCTCTAAGCTCTGGTTCACAATGTACAAAATGGCTCATAACTACATTCCAGCAAGCAGGAGAGGAAAAAAGTTTGTGTGTGTGTATGTGTGTCTGTGTCAGGGGTGTACAGGTGCTCTCTCTCTCTCTCTCTGAAGACAAGACCTAGAAGTGGGTCTTACACACAATGAACCCATGGCAGAGCTGAAATACAAGCCCATAAGTAATTTCAAAACCTCTTAGAAAATGTAATTTGGCCTATGTGACTATTTAAAATTTGTGAATTTGTTTCTCATAATAGAAAGGGAATAGATATTGGACCTATTTTCAAGTCTATAATCTTTCCAATCAGGGTAATTAGAATATATAGAAGTTGTCCTCTGTTCCACCCCATTTCCACTCCCCAGCTTATCTCAGTGGCTAGTGGCTGGTAGCGGGCAGCTGGGGTAGGGACAGACTGGGAAGCAACTCTTAGTCTCTACTGCATATAAGAAAAAGGTAGTTTTTGTGCCCAGTGGGAGGAGATTTTTCAGCCTCAGGGAAAGAAAACCTAACACATAAGGATATCAAATCTGTATCTACCCAATCTACCCCAAACCAATAAATTCATAATTTTAGTCAAAAATATCTTTAGCTCTACTCCATGTCATAAATGAAATTGCTTAACTCTTTTGATTATGAGACAGTATAGAGGGGTAATGAAGTATAGGGTAGCTAATGTATGAATAAATAGATCCAGGTTTGTTCTATGCTTAAACAACTTATTAATTTAAGCTTTAGTTTCCTTATATGTCGAAGAAGGTTAATAAGAATAACAGACTCATTTGGTTGCCAGAAGGACTGAATATTAAGTAGCTAGTCTAGTGCTTTGCCATGCTAAAGGCACAGAAATAATTGTTATTATTATCTTTTTTTTAAAGTTTATTTATTTATTTATTTGACAGAGAAAGAGACAGGGTGAGAAGGAACACAAGCAGGGGGAGTAGGAGAGGGAGAAGCAGTCTTCCTGCAGAGCAGGAAGCCCGATGTGGGGCTCAATCCCAGGACCCTGGAACCACAACCTGAGACAAAGACAGACGCCTAACAACTGAGCTACCCAGGTGCCCTGTTATTGTTATCTTAACCTGACAAAACTTCATATGTAAAATTGGAAACAGTAGTTCTGAGTGTGTTTGAACATCTAAATAACCAGGAAAATATTGAATCTATCATATGTTTTTGATTTTAAAATTACTGTGAAGATAGTGTAAGTTATAAGGAATCTCTAAGAGGTGACAGTAATAAAAATTTCCTGTTGATCTATATGTCTATTTTTGTGCTAATACCATACTTTTTAAATTATTATAACACAGATCAGTTGAACAGGATGGAGATCTCAGAAACAAACCCCACACTTATATAAGCAATTAATCTATAAAGAAGACAAGAATGCATAATAGAGGAAAAGACAGTTTCTTCAATGAATGCTGTTGGGGAAACTGGAAAGCTACATGCAAAACAATAAAACTGAACCACTTTCATATACCACACATGAAAATAAACCCAAGATGGGTTAAAGACCTAAACGTGAGACCTGAAACCATAAAACTCTTAGAAGAAAACATAGGCAGTACTGTCCTCAACATTTTCCTAGATGTCTTCACAGGTAAGTGCAACAAAAGCAAAAATATACTATTGAACTACACCAAAATAAAAAGATTTTGCATAAGAATGACAACAAAAAAATCATCAACAGCATAAAATACAATCTACTGAATGGAAGAAAATATTTGCAAATGATATATTAGATATGGGATTAATATCCAAAATTTATATTTACACAACTCAGTACCAAAAAAATTTTTTTTTAATGGAAAGAGGTCCTGAATAGCTATTTTTTCACAGAAGACATACAGATGACCAACAGACATATGAAAAGATACTCAAAATCACTCATCATTAGGGAAATACAAATCAAAGCCACAAAGATATATCACTTCACACCTGTCAGAATGGCTAAAATCAAAAACACAAAAATAACAAGTGTTGACGAGGATGTGGATTAAAGGAAACCCATGTACACTGCTGTTGGGAATATAAATTGGTGCAGCCACTGTGGAAAACAGTATGCAACTTCCTCAAGTAATTAAAAATTTTTATCCAGCATATGATCCAGCAATTCCACTACTAAGTATTTACCCAAAGAAAACAAAAACACTAGTTTGTAAAGCTATATGCACCCTTATGCATATTGCAGCATTATTTACAATAGCCAAGATATAGAAGCAACCTAAGTATCCATCAATAAATGAATAGATAAAGATGTGATTTTTATTCACTGGACTTGAGAAAAGAGTGGAAGACATCAGTGAAACTCTTACCACAGAGATAAAAGAGTTAAAAAAGAATCAGAGGTGAAGAACACAATTAATAAGCTTAGAAACAGGCTTGATACAATGAACAGCAGACTGGAAGAAGAAAAAGAACAAATCATTGACTTAAAGTATAAAATAATGGAAAATAATGAGGCTGAATAAAAGAGAGAAAGAAGAATTATGGAACATGAGAATAGACTTAGGGAACTCAGTGACTCCATCAAACATAAAAACTTTCATATTATAGGAGGCCTAGAAGAAGAAGAAAATTTATTTCAAGAAATAATAGCTGAAAACTTTCCTGATCTGGGAATAAACAGACATCCAGATTGGGGAGGCCCATCAAGATCAAAAAAAGCAGGCCAACACCAAGACATATTGTAATTAAATTTGCAAAACATACTTATAGAGGAAAAATCTTAAAAGAGGCAAGACAAAAGAAGTCCTTAACTTATGAGGGGAAACCCATAAGGCTAGCTGGAGATTTCTCAACAGAATTTGGCAAGCCAGAAGGGAGTGGCATGATATATTCAAAGTGTTAAATGGGAAAAATCTGCAGCCAAGAATACTCTATCAAGCAAGGCCATCATTCAGAATAGAAGGAGAGGTAAAGAGTTTCCAAGACAAGGAAAAACTAAAGGAGTTCGTGATCACTAAACCAGCCCTGCAAGAAATATTAGAGTGGGCTCCTCAAGTGCAAAGGAGAAACTAAAAGTGACAGAGACAAGAAAGGGTCAGAGAAAATCTCCAGAAACAATGACAAAACAACTCATAAAATAGCAATAGCACAAATCTATCAATAATTACTTTGACTATAAATTGACTAAATACTCCAATCAAGACATAGGGTGTCAGAATGGTTAAGAAAGCAAGATTCATCTATATGCTGCTTTAGAGAGACTCATTTTAGATCTAAAGACACCTGCAGATTGAAAGAGAGGAGGTAGAGAAACATTTATCATGCAAATAGATGTCAAAAGAAAGCCAGAGTAGCAAAACTTGTATCAGATAAACTAGACTTTAAAACAAAGATTATAAAAAGAGACAAGGGCATTATATAATCATAAAGGGGATAATCCAACAAGAAGATATAACAATTGTAAATATTTATGCACCCAACATGGCAACCCCCAAATATATAAAACAATTAGTAACAAAAATAAAGGAATTAATGCATAATAACACAACAATGGAAAGATTCTAAAGAAAATCAACAAGGAAACAATGGCTTTGAATGCCACACTGAACCAGAGGGACTTAACAGATATATTCAGAGCATTCCATCCTAAAGCAGCAGAATACCCATTCTTTTCAAGTGCACATGGGAAATTCCCCCAAAAGATCACATATTAAGTCACAAAATAGGCCTCAATAAATACAAAAAAAGACAGAGACCATACAACACATGTTTTCTGATCACAACACTATGAAACCAGAAATTACCACAAGAAAAAATTTGGAAAGACCCCAAATGAAAGGAGGTGAAAGAATATCCTACTAGAGAATGAATGGGTCAACCAAGAAGTTAAAGATAATTTAAAGATTATCTTTAGGAATAAAGACCAAGAAATTTTAAAATACATGGAAACAGATGAAAATGAAACAAAAAAATCCAAAATCTTTGAGATGCAGCAAAGTGGTCCAAAAAGGGAAGTAAATAGCAATATAGGTCTACCTCAAGAAATAAGAAAAATCACAAATAAACAATTTAACCTTACACTTAAAGGAGCTAGAAAAAGACTTACAGATGAAGCCTAAAGCCAGCAGAAGGAGGAAATAATAAAGATTAGAGCAGAAATACATGATATAGAAACTAAAAATACAATAGAACAAATCATTAAAACCAGGAGCTGGTTCTTTAGAAAAATTAATAAAACTGATAAACCTCCCGCCAAACTTATCAAAAAGAAAAGAGAAAAGACCCAAATAAATAAAATCACAGAGAGAGGAGAAATAACAACCAACATTACAGAAATACAATTACAATATGAAAAACTGTCTGCCAAAAAATTGGACAATCTGGAAGAAATTAATAATTACTTACAAACATATAAACTGCCAAAACTCAAACAAGAAGAAATAGAAAACATGAACAGACCAATAACCAGCAAAGAAATTGAATCCGTATTCAAATATCTCCCAACAACAAAAGTCTAGAGCTGGATGGCTTCCCGGACTAATTCTACCAATACCTGAAACAAATATTGCACTTTAATTGCACTTTTTTGACCTGGAATTAAATAAAAACTTTTAAAAATGTGAGATGTGTGTGTATGTGTGTGTGTGTGTGTGTACAATGGAATATTACTCAGTCATTTAAAAAATGAGATCTTGCCATTTGCAATAACATGGATGGACCTAGAGGGTATTACTCTAAGTGAAATAAATCAGACAGAAAAAGACAAACACCATGTGATTTCAGTTATATATGGAATCTGAAAAACAAAACAAAGAAAAATAGCCCCATAAAAACAGAACAAACTGGTGGTTGCCAGAGGGGAGGCAGCTGAAACAGGTAAAGGGGATTAAGAAGTATAGACTTCCGGTTATAAAATAAATAAGATGTCATGGAGATGAAAATTACAGCATGGAGAGAATAATCAATAATATTATAATAATGTTATATGGTGACAGATGAAAACTGTACTTATCTGGGTGAGCATAACTTCATGTATAGAATTGGCAAATCTCCATGTTGTACATCTGAAACTAATGTAACATTGTATGTCAACTCTACCTTAACAACAACAAAAATTCCCAGTCATCCCTCTATGAAACCTTTTCTGACTTGTCCAGCCCACATAGGATTGTTCTTGAATATGTTTTTTATAGCTGAAGTATAACAACTTATACTTCAAGTTGTTCATGTAGCAACTAGTAATCATGTGGTTTCTGTTTATATGTTTTCCTCATAGAGGCAAAGAAACATTCTTGAAAAATATTGAAAAAACGATAGATGGATAGATGGTAGATAGATAGATGATAGATAGATGGTATACTCCACAGAATTTGGTTGTTTTTATAGAGTTACATAAAATTAAGTTCGAATTCTGACTCTATTTTACACAACTTTTTGACTGTTCACATGGGAATGTTAGTGGTATCTTTGTTATCGACTGAATGTCTGTATCTCCCCTAAATTCTATGTTGAAAGCCTATCCCCATCATGTGATGGTAGTAGAAGGTGGGGGTTTTGAGAGGTAATGAGGATCAGATGAGGTATCATAGCAGAGTCCTCACAATGGCTTCAGTGCCTTTGTAAGTGTCAGGGGGGAACTTGCTGCTCTTTGCCTTCAGCCACGCGAGCATTCAAGAAGTCAGCAATCTGCCACCAAGAAGTCCCTCATCAGAACTCGACCCTGCTGGCACCCTGATCTCAGACTTCCAACATTTGCACTGTGAGAAATAAATTTCTGTTGTTTATAAGCCAAGCTATAGCAGTCTGAATAGATTAATATAATCTTATGAGGTTGTTACATTAAATGAAATGGTAGATAACAATTCCTTTATCTGATTCCTAACACAGGAAGTGAATAATATATTTTTGCTTGACTGGATCTTCTTTCAGAAGATCACATACCCCATGAGTGCAGGGACTTTGTATTACTCATTATTGCACCCCCAATGCATAGTGCCTGGAGTAGTAGGTGCTTAATAAATATCTGTGAATGGATGTGATGTGATGTCATGGATTCTGGCTTTTTTTTCTTGTTTTCTTTCTTCTTCTTCTTTTTTTTTTTTTTTTTTTTTTTTTTTGCAAGTAGTATTAAGACAAGGCGCACAGCCTGGGGTAATTTTCCTTTCTATAATTTTGTTATTACAAAGCTTCTGCCACTATACAGGCCCTTTGCTTCATTACTTTTGGCTAAAAATTCCATCACTTTGTTTATTGCACATCAGGTTGGACTAACTGGTAGCATTTTCAGGCAGTCTGTACCAATGTCACAGGGCTTGAAGGTATGCTGTCAATATCCTTATGTTTCTTCTGCCCACTGTGCTTGGAAAACCCAGTGATTATTCACACTCCATAGGAGTCATTCCAGTGGATTGTTTTAATCTGGATAATGGTGCATATTGCTCTAACTAGTCTGGCCAGGCAACACCTGCTTGGAGCTAGGAAACTTTTATAGCATAGCAGAAGAATACTGGGATGCCGATGAAAATGTCTGAGAGACTAGGTGTTGATGTCTGCAACCTTGTGGAAAGATGGTAACTACTATGGTTCAGTGAACTACTCATTTAATTTTTTTGGAATAGTCTATCAATGAATCAGAACTGAATTATATTTAGCTTTTATTTCTCTTGCATTAACCAGAGTATTACCTTCCATTTTGTGAAACACTATTTGATTAGTCATATAAAGAGATAGGAGTTATTAATCCAGTGGATTGAAGTTCAAAAAAAGTTTTTTTGAAAACTGCTTGCAAAATTTCCCTTCCATTACAAATCCTCATCTATACTCCTCCTACAGCTATATTCGAAAATTAACACTAATTTTTAAATGGCATCACAAATAAAATAAATTTTACTTATAAACATAAATATATATGTAATATAAATGCAATATTATATATGTATGTAAATACACATAAATTATATATATATATATATAAAATAATTTTCAGAGAAGTTGCAGAAAGAAAAAACTACAGATTTTTTTTTCCTGGACAGTTATAAATTACCAATACTGCATTATAACCTTGTCTGCTTTAAAAGAAAAGAGGGAACAATAGAACATACTCATAAACTATGATTTATGCTTAGGTTAAGAAGAAAACTATATTTTAAAAGTGCACGCATTCCACAAATTTCAGTTTCGCTAAAGTCTTTCCCCTTTTTATGCAGCAGGATAAATCTCACTCTTACCCTGAAGGGAAGCTTTACATTCCACAAAAAAGAAGAAACCAGCTGAAAACAAGTGTTCCCTACACAACAAAGCAGTCTATGTGTCTGAGGTTTTTTACTTTTTTCAACGAAATTTTTAGTAAAATAGGAAAATTTACTGTTTGGATGGGGTTTGGGAGGGCTTTTTTTTTTTGGTCCATATTTGTTACACTTTTATTAGCCTCAAAAATAGTTACCATGGCAATAGCTCCATTTATATCTAAGAGCTGAATTATAGAAAACCTTCCCACTGGGTAGCATACAATGCCATTTGACAGCTTCATCTGGTCGATTATTTAAAGTAGGAATTATTTCAAATACTATCAAGTTGTTACATTCTATTCATGACTTCTCTTTTGTAACGCTCAAGTTAGTGAAATCCTTTGGTGTGTAATTTTGGAAGAACTGTGTTAAATTTCAATACATATTCTTTTATAATTTTTTATTATGTCTCCTTTTATGAATGCTTTCTAAGCTTAGACACAGATGATAGTTTATTTTCTTCTGTAACTTAAAGCTCAAAAGGAATTATCAATAAAATAATTATTTTAAAATAAAATCTGCATTAAATCATAATATTAACCACTTCTAAGGACCCTTCGATATAAGGGTATCACTTTCTCTAAAAGGCACTCATAACTTAAGAACAAGAGCCATGAAAAAATGAAACATGACCATATATCCACAAGCTTTAAAGGAACTATAGAACCCAACCAGTTTATTCTTCTAACTTTATTCTGAGCAGAAATTAAATCAACCAATATGACTCTCTTCTAGAGAACATTCTGTAAAGATGACACTTCTCCCTCCACAATAACATACTCTAACAGTTACAACACTTATTTTTTAGAAAAGTTTCCAGTAATTAACTGAGGTGTAGCCTCCATCAGTTTAACAATATCTCACCTGGCTTTCTGTCGTATTTGCTCCCTGCCATCTATAAAACAATCCTTAGGAAGCCTCTACTATGCTTTAAACTGAAATTTTGTTAACAATAGCAATCTAAAAATGGAGAAATATGCATTGGCGTATGGATTAGTATGAAAACAGGGATGGATCTTACTGGATAACCATTAAAAATAGTGATTAAAAAGACTACATAGGGGGCGCCTGGGTGGCTCAGTGGGTTAAAGCCTCTGCCTCGGGCTCGGGTCCTGATCCCAGAGATCCAGCCCCGCATCAGGTTCTCTGCTCAGCGGGAAGCCTGCTTCCTCCTCTCTCTCTGCCCGCCTCTCTGTCTACTTGTAATCTCTGTCTGTTAAGTAAATTAAAAAATATATATTCTTTAAAAGACTATATAGAAATGTTGAAAAGTCTCATGATACATTGTAAAAGAAAAGGAGCCTCTTACATTGTAGCATAGCATGATTAAAACCAAAGTTTTAAAAATGGGAATATAGAAACTTAGAATGAGATAGATAAAATGATAATTACTCTGCTATGATACTGAAACTTGTGATTTTTTTTAATATTCCATTTGCCATATTAAGACAGTGTTTTATTATTTTATAAGTTTTCTCTAAAGAGGAAAGAATAAAATCAAGGGGGCAAGCCCCATATGAAGTTACCCCAACACCCATTGCTAACTTTTCCTCTCTTGTTTGCCTTCACATTAGAGGCTGAAGGAGTCAATCACAACCAAACCCTTCCATCTCCAGCCACCAAGACAGAGAGCAATGACCATGTAACAGAGCTTGGATAATGAGATATAAGCAGACATCTGCTAGGATATATCTGAGAAAACACGGGCTATCCTGCTGATGACTGTTAGTAGTCTGTTATCCCCTCTCGCTTACCCTGTTTTTCCAGCTTGGAATGGAAACTTCATGTCTGAGTTGGAACATAATAGAAAGTCTAAGGCTGGCCTTCTGAACTATTAGCTACCCCACCAGTATCAGCGACTTTGATACTCTTAATGTGGGAGAAAAATAAACCTCAGTTTGTTTCTGCCACTACTATACAGACTTTGTTTCCGCCAAAATATTTTTATCTTTTTGATTCAATATGGCACATGCAATCACTCTCATTATGGGTTTAATATCCTTTGGTTTCTATATGAAAAACCTTTTAAATCCCCAAATTCTTGGATTACAGAATAACTTGGACACTTTTGTGTTTAAATTTATTAAGGATATGCTATTTGCTAGTTGTTAGAGAAAAAAAAAACTTAAAGGAAAGTAAAAATTTCCAATTGAGAAGATTAGTGTTGTCATTAGATACAAATTGGTTCTCAGAAAGATTTTGATAATAAAAGAACACAGGGATCTCAAGTTAATGATTGTGTTTCCCCTATGTACTACATAGCTTTACATATTCAAAGAAACAGGCCTGCCAAAATGCAATTGTGATTTATCAAAACAAAGCCACTGGCATCTAGTTTCTCTAGCTAATGATTAATCTTTAACAAGTTTTCAAGTCTGAAATTATTAGCAAGCTTACTTTCTAAAAGAAATATTAGTAACCAGTAAACTGTAACTACTGGTATTTACATTCAGAGGAGAAAGTTCCTTTACAGGTGCCTGCGTGGCTCAGTCTGCTAAGCGTCTGCCTTTGGCTCAGGTCATGATCCTGGGGTCCTCAAATCAAGTCCCACATTGGGCTCCTTGCTCAGCTGGGAGCCAGCTTCTCCCTCTGCCTGCCACTCGCCTGCTTGTGCTCTCTCTCTCTCTCTCTGTCAACTAAATAAATAAAATCTTTTTTAAAAAAAAGTAAAGTAAAAGTTCCTATAGAAAACATGTGTGTCTTAAAGATTACTGGAACAGTTAGTTAATACTAACTTGAAGAATAAAATAATTAAGAGATTTTGTGATTCCATAGATGGATCAAAGACAGGAAAAAGAGGCATAAATCAATAAAATATCCTCATTTTGACACAGTCCCTTTGAACTATATTAAAATAGGGGGATTGCTATTTTTATTTTAATAAGTAAAATGAGATGCTGCCAGAATGAAGATAAGACTAGGATCCTCTAACAAATGAAATATTTCTGACTTTCAGTTTCTGTTCCATTCTTTCTGCCAGATAAGTGGTCAAGAATCTAAATTAATGGACTTATTGCAAATACAGAGATATACAGGGCATGTTTCTACTGACACTTTTTCAAAACCACTTTAATACCCCCTTATGATATCTGTTTTCTTTACAAAAGAGCACATTTTTCTTCTCACTATACATTTACTCTTCACTATACAAGTATTCTTGGAAAACCACTTGTCTTTTAGGCAGTTTACTGCTGAACAGTGGTATTTTTGTTTTGTTTTGTTTTGTTTTTTGCCTAGATTAAAAAAGCTTACCACAAGAGAAGAACATGGAAATACTGTGTGGACTTTGAATTTATGCTTGTGATTACACTCATCAGTATTTAAGGATTTACTTATTTGTTTTAGAGAGAGAGAGAGCAGGAGCAGGAGGGGCAGAGGGAGAGGGAGACAGAATCTCAAGCAGACTCCACACTGAGCACAGAGCCTGATGTAGGCTTGATCTTACGACCCGGAGATCACGATCCGAGCCCAACCAAGAGTCAGAGGCTCAACCAACTGTGCCACCCAGGCGCTCCTACACTAACCAGTATTTAAAATATTTTTACCATTAAGAATGCCAGCATTTAATATTTTTTACAAATACATATTTATGATTTTATTCTTATAAAAATTTTGTTGGCTGCCAAGATCTATAAATCATCGTTCACTCTATTTTCAAATTTTCTCATATACAAGATAAAAACTAATCAAAAAAAGCAGCACCATCAAGGAAGATACCCACGAGGAAAATGCTTCACATTTTAATATTACCTATGTAAGGGTCTTTTTTTTTTTTTTCAACTACAATAGATTTTACCAATAGCATCTTCAAAGATGTCTAATTGTTAAGTAACTTATATATGATTTGAAACTTTCTTCTGCTCCTCAGTCTTTGCTAGAAAAAGTTCCTGCAATAGTATTTAACCTATAACATAAATAGGTGTGAATAGGCTCACTTATGTTGTGTTCCAGTAGGCATTGATAATCTTAACCAATTCCCTGTCAATAAAAATAGACATTCTTTCTTAGGAACAATTGAACAAGGAAATATCTGCTAAATTTGACACAGGTAATTCTAGACCAATAAGAAAATAAATAATCTTATATGTTCTTATAAACAGAGAGTTGGTGATATTTCAAAAAACTAAGTTTTAACAAGCAGTACCACTATTTCTGTTTAGACAATCTTACACCTCATCCATGTGATGAAAATATATGCCCTCCTATAACAAATAGAGTGGAAGTGAAAGACATAAAAACTGAAATGACTTTCAGAAAGAAAAATAGTTTTAGTTCCTGAGCCATCTATAGCATTTTTTTCATACTAACCATTGGGACAAATTGGGGAGTAGGTGTTGAACAGAAGGAAGAACACCTAAATATATTTTAAATTCTGATTATCCTGATCTTTCTTCCTTCCTTCCTCTCTCTCTCTTTCTTTCTTTCCCCTTCCTTCCTTCCTTCCTTTTTCTTTTCCTTTCTTTCTTCCTTTCTTTCTTTCTTTCTTTCTTTCTTTCTTTCTTTCTTTCCTTCCTTCCTTTTTTCTTTCCTACCTTCTTTCCTTTCTCCCTCCCTCCCTCTCTTCCTGTTTCTTTCTTTCTTTCTTTCTTTCTTTCTTTCTCTTCTTTTTCATTCTTTCTCTCTTTTTTTCTTCTTCTTCTTCTTCTTCTTCTTCTTCTTCTTCTTCTTCATGTATGGGAAATAAAACAGCATCAGGCAAAATGGATGTTGCTATGTTTGCAAACTTTATTAGAAATTCTGTATATACAGAGCAAAACATTTCAACTGGAGTCAATAGTGAGGGAGGGAAGGGCTTTGGTAGTTTGAACAAATAATCAAACCAAAGATTTGTGACCAGATTTTGAAGGGGAATCTAAATGCTGTTTGGGGAAAAGATGACTGAATGAATTATCAGTAGCTGTTTGTCACTTCCCCAAACTCTGCTGCAGAAAAACAGTACTGAGCAGCTTTTATAATCCTTTCTTTTTCTTCTTTTTTTAAAATAATCTTTTCTTCTTATCCTTTTCTTTCAAATTAAGTCAAGCAGAATATAGTTAAAAGCTTAATTTTTTCTGAAATCTTCCATGTAAAACCAAATCTTCTGAATCCAACATTTCCCAGCAGTTTTTTTTTTAAAAAAACAGTAAGTAATCAGTGTTTAATTACTTGACTTTTACATGGTACAACCTTTGAGACTTTGCTGACTCACTGAGCCTTCAAGGTGCATTGTTCAGAATGTTCAAAGACCCTGGATGTCTTGTTAGCACTAACAAGGTTAAGATTACAAATGGAGGAAGTGGACTGTAACGTGCTCCTCGTGTTTCTTGGGTATACCATTGCATAGTCTCAAAAAACCTTATTTAATTTTGGATGGGACTGTACATAAGGTAGAGACGGAAAAATAGTTCCATGTTTGTGTATTTATTAATGACTGCAGCCTCATCACCAATGACTGGAGCTTAAAGCTCTCAGATGAGATACACTGTTTTGTGACTATAAGACAGAAGATGAAGAGAATGGTTGCAAGAAGCCCTGTTAGTGTCAGAACAGACAAATGTGTAATTCAGAACCAAAATGTGTGCCTTAGTGATCAGTTTATTTACAATCTACATGTTTAGGTTAAGTGTATTCCCTCTTTTATTTAAAATTTTGCAAATGTGGGTTATAAGTGGAAAATTTTAAACAGGTCCAAATTTAAACTCATATCATTTTCAAAATTGTTTTATAGTCTCTACCTATGTAAAAATGTCCATATTAACATATGGTTTATTTCTTACCTTTTAATCAAATATTAAGAAATGATTTAGATCAGTTTAAAGAAGAAAATTATAGAGCTTTCTATCTTTTAGTATCAGTAATGAATCAGATTTGGGTGTAATTTTGGAAAATGAATCAAAATATCTTGTATGGTTTTAAATATATGTAATTTCTATCTTACCCACATCAGAAAAAACTTTGAGATGCATTACACACAATACTTATATAATAAAACAATGTATAATAAAAGATCAAATAGAAATTAAAAATTTAAAAATCTTGGAAATAACTTCTGTGAGGCCTTATAAATATAGAATTATTGGTTAATTATTTTGAACTGTCATGTTAGATTATTACTTGTGATGAGTGTGACCTGTTTCTGGTATATTCTCTTCCAAAAAAAATTTTGACCTCTAGTGGGACATGGTATTACTGCATTCTCCATCTTTTTTTTTTTTTTAAGATTTTATTTTTAAGCAATTTCTTTTTTTTTTTTTTTTTTTTTTTTTTTTTTTTTTTTTTTTTTTTTTTTTTTTTTTTAAAGATTTTATTTATTTATTTGACAGAGAGATCACAAGTAGACAGAGAGGCAGGCAGAGAGAGAGGGGAAAGCAGGCTCCCTGCCGAGCAGAGAGCCCGATGCGGGACTCGATCCCAGGACCCTGAGATCACGACCCGGGCCGTAAGCAGCGGCCTAACCCACTGAGCCCACAACATGGGGCTCAAAGTCACAACCCAAAGATCAAGAGTGGCATGCTCCATCAGCTGAAACAACCAGGTGTCCCCACACGATCCCATTTATGCATCTCTCAGAATCCACATAGACAGAAATTCAGTACACAATATTCTATGAATACTTTTCTCAATATCTTAATTTATGTTCTGATTCAAATCTTTCTGGAATTAGTCCACCAAGAAAACTTATCTGAAATTTCTTTTATTCAACCATTGTAATTAGACTATACACTCTTTGAACGGAGAAACCATGTTATTTTGTTTACTGTTCTTTGGTTGGTGACTACACCAGTGAATGGTAGAATTGAGGTACTCCTGTTAATGACATATACAATAAGTGGACAATGTTGACACTTTCTTTTTGAAGGTAAACTGCTCCTTTTCTTCTTAGCCCACATCTACACCTATAGTCAAAGGGAGTTCATACACATTTAGTTATTCCTGGTTGTTGTCATGATTTTATCTCATTTTGCTTTCCTGTGCTTTCTGATTTTTTGTAATGATTTATCATCAGAAAAAGCAATAAACATGGTTTGTATAATTGTGGGGTTTTTTTAAGATTTCATTAATTTTTTTGAGAGAGAGATAAATAGTGAGAGAGGAGAACAGGTGGGAGGGACAGAATTCCCCGCTGAGCAGGGAGACAGATGTCCCTAAATAATTGTTAAACAAATCAAAAAGGAAAAAGGGGAAATAGATATATATATATTTTTTTTAATCTAGAACGAAGGTTGTTTATAGGGGCTAAAAATTTTAAAAAGAAAAAAATGCAAATCTACTGTTAATTAAACAAGAGCGTTTGGCCATTCCACTTTTAGTGTACTTTTTATAGAACAAAAATTGTTACAGTAATAACTATTTCACAGAGTTGCCCTGGGGTTTAAATTATATAAAATAAATGCACTTAGCAGTATGCTTGATAAGATTAAGCATCGAAAAAGAATGAGGAGGAAGAGAGGGAGGAGGCAAAGGAGGAAGAGGAAAGGGGAGAGGAAAAGAAAGAGGGGTTTAAGGAAATGGGGAGGAGGAGGTTGAAGGGAAGGACAAGAGGTGGGGAAAGAGAAGACTAGAGGACAGGAGGGAAGAGGCAGAATCATATGCTATTTTATATATTGCTTCTTTTCTTTTCCCTTGCAGTTGTAAACTATGTGTCTAAATCACCTGGGTAAGTTCCTGTTCTTTACTGTTTATAGACTACTGCTGTTACTATTTATAGGGGGTCTCAGAAACCAAATTAGACCTTGTACATACAAAGAATCTCATTTAATCACAAGTGTCCTGTGAGATGGAAACTGTCTCTGTCTTAAAGATGAAGAAACAGATTCAGAGTTTAACGAATTTGCCTAAATTCACAAAAAGCTACAAGAGGCTCAGAGAGAATTTGTATTACAGTCTCTTTATGTATATATGACTTTAAAAATCTTAGTCATTTGTATACTCACTTAAATTCCATTTTTTGCTATTCTAAACAATAAAATATTTTAAAAATACATTAAGGATGTAGTATGAATAGCACCATAAAATTTAATTTCAAACTAATTAATTGTAAACTACAGTACAGATGATTGCTTAGATTCAAAAGAAGCAATGAATCGCTTTTATAATGATTTCAACTAAAATAAGAAATGATATAGTATTTTTCTTATTTATTTCAAATATGGGAGCCCTCCTCCATTTAAAATACTCCTTTTAATTCTTGCCAAAAACAATATCTAGATTATTTCATTGTTGTTGATTTTGAAATGTAAATAAAATAAGGAAAATGAGCAGAATATTCTACATTTTTAAATTCAGGATTTTATTTTATTAAATTCACGTCAGGTATCTCCTTTTTCATTAGATTGGAAACACAATTCTTATTTTTTCTACACTTCTGGTTTCGTAGCCAAAAGAATTTTTGGTGGGGGGGCTATCTAGTTACCTAGTTTATCTTTTCCTGATGGATGGAAGATAAATTTTAATTTGCAGTTTAACAAAGTGATAAGTTAAATACCATTTGGCCAATGAAAAATTTTTAATTATTGGACAATTCTCCCAGACTTTAAAAATTATTTTCATTTCATTTTAGTCATCTTTAAATTAATGCAAAGTATCTTCCCAATAAGAATAAAATTTTATGCTTTTCTCTTATCTCCAATGGCTGTGTAGCTGTCTGCTAATTGGTTGATCACCAAATTGGTAAAATTGCCATTTCCTCTGGTTTCTTTTGAATGCAAGTGACTGATATATTTTCTTGATTTAGTCTAGTTTGAAGCTTGAAATAACTAAGAAGTAAGCAACTGACCAAATTATGTACACTGTGATGGTATTTATCAAACAACATATGAAGTCTGCTTTGCCTGACTACAAAATAGACACACTCAGCTGCATTCCAGTTCTCCTATAGAAGTCGCAGTGACAGTGCATTTCATGATCTATCTGGCTAAAGCGAATAGATTTTTACAACACAGACAATGCAATTTGGTGATAGATGTTATGCAATGATTCTTTTAGGAACCACCATACTGTTTTCCACAATGGCTATATCAATTTACAGTCCCACCAACATTGTATAGGCATTCCTTTTTCTCATCCTTGCTAACATTTATCTATCTCTCTCTCTTTTTTTATGGCTATTCTAACAGGTGTGCAATGAAATGTCATTGTGGTTTTAATTTTCATTTCCCTGATTATTTATAATGTTGTGCACATTTTCATGTACCTTTTGGCCATTGGTATGTCTTCTTTATCTTTTTGGGTATTTTGCCCATTATTTAATTAAATTATTTGCTTTTTTCTGTCAAGTTATTTGAGTTTTTTTATATTGTAGATATAACCACTTATCAGTTATACAGTTTGCAAATATTGTTATCTCATTCTGTAAGTTAACATTTGAAGTTATTATTTTCTTTGATGTGCAGTAGCTCTTCAGGCTGGTGTAGTCCTACTTGTTTATTAGCTTTTATTGCCTGTGCTTTTGATGTCTTATCCAGGAAATCATTGCTAAGACCAGTGTCAAGAACGTTTTCATTATTTTTTGAGGAGCCGTATAGTTTCAGACATTACAGTTTGGTGTTCAATCCATTTCAAATTAATTTTTATGAGTTGTGTGAGATAAGCTTCCAGTTTCTTTCTTTTGGATGTGGATATCCAGTTTTACCAATGCCATTTATTAAGAGACTACCCTTTTCTATTGTGTTTTCTTGATGCCCTTGTCAAAATTAATTGGAACACGTATGTGTGAGTTTATGTCTGGGCTCTCTATTCGATTCCACTGGTTTATGTGTCTATTTTTATGCAAATTCCATACTGTTTGGACTACTAAAGCTTTGTAAATAGCTTGAAATTAACCAGTGCGATGCCTCCAGTTTTGTTTTTTCTCAGGATTGTTTGGGTTATTCAGGTATTATGTGGTTTCATACAAATATTAGGATAGTTTTTTTTTTTTTCTGTTTGTGAAAAAATGCTACTGGAATTTTGATACAGGTTGGATTAAATCTGGAGATGGCTTTGATAATATGGACATTTTCACTATATTAATTCTTCCAATCCAAGAACATGGGATATCTTTCCATTTATTTGTGTCTTCTCCAGTCTCTTTCCTCGGTGTCATATAGTTCTCAATGTACAGGTCTTTCATTTCCTTGGTTATTATTTCTCAATTTAACCTTCAGATAGTTCATTATTAGTATATAGAAATGAAACTGACTCCTGTATGTTGATTTTTGTATTGACAACTTTATTGAATTCATTTATTAGCTCTAACAATGTTTTGGGGGATTATTTAGAGTTTTCTAAATAAGATCATGTCATTTGCCAAGACATAATTTTACTTCTTTTTTTTTCCAATTCAGATGTCTTTTTTTTTTTTTTAAGATTTTCTTTATTTATTTGAGAGAGAGACAGAAAGAGTGAGAATAAGAGCAGGGTGAGGGACAGAATAAGAAGCAGACTCCCTGCTGAGCACTCAGGGCTCCATCCTGGGACTCCAGGGTCATGATCTGAGGGGAAGGCAGGCACTTAACAAACTGAGCTATGCAGCTTCCCCTTTTTTTTTGCCTAAACTCTGACTAAGGGGGCACTTGGGTGGCTTAGTCAGTTAAGCATCCAACTACTGATTTCCTGCAATATCCTTGTCTAGTTTTTGTTGGTCTCATAAAATGGGGTTGGAAGTGTTCCTTCCTCTTCAAATTTTTTGGAGAAATTTGAGAAGGGTATGTATTAATTCTTCTTTAAACATTTGGTAGAATTCACCTGTGAAGCCATCTGATCCTAGGCTTTGATGTGTTGGGAGATTTTGGATTACTGATTCAATCTCCTCAAGTCATTATTGGACTATTCAGATTATCTGTTATTGCATGAGTCAGTCTTCATAAACTGTGTGTTTCTAGAAATGTGTCCATTTCTACTAAGAGACTATTCTGTTAGTATATAATTATTTGTTGTGGTAACTTATGATTCTTTGTTTTTCTGTGATACCAGTTGTAATATCTCTTCTTTTATTTATAATTTCATTAATTTGTATCATATCTCTTTTTTTCTTTGTCTACCTAGAGATTTCGATTCAGTTTTTTCAAAAACACAACTTGAAGTTTCATTGATCTTTTCTGTTGTCTTTCTGGTCTCCAATTTACTTCAGCTCTTATCTAATTATTTCCTTCCTGTTGCTAACTTTGGGCTTAGCTTGTTCTTCCTTTTCTAGTCCTTGAGGTAATTAAAATATTCTTAAGTCTTTACAGTTGCACTAATAAGTTCTGTGTATATATCACATAAATGAAACTTTCCTTTTCCTTAGGATAAATTTCCAAAATTCTCTTTTAGAACATATTGTTTTCAGCCTCCAACTTTCCTTCCACCTGGATAGGAAATTTGAACTTAGGAAAGTTCAATTTTAATAGGCAGTATCTATTGATATTTGTTTTAATCTAAATTTATAATATAAAAATCTTATATGTAATATATATATGTGTATGTGTATGCAACTCCAATCTTAATTCAATTTTTAAGAATGACTTTTTGTAGTGATATAGGAAAATAAAATAATTATAAAAAATCAGTTTGTAAAACACAATCTGACATTTTAAGAATAAAAAATTGAGTCTGTATTCTCTCAAAAGGTGACTTTCTAAATAAGTCCTTTCAGCAGGATAAAAACATTACTTAATATTGTCCCAATCACCTACATATAAAGAAAAAATTCTCATTGAGCTAGTACAAATGCAGATATATCTATATTTTAAAACACTGAAATCACAAAACAATTACTCCATATATACATAGTATAAGAATGTAATGTACTAGAGGAATCTATAAAGATGATGTAAAAATGCTTACTTATTACAAACTGATAATCTAGAAGGAAACATTTCTCAAATCGACATATGGATAGGCAAATACGTTGGAATTATGTGTAATTTTTTAAAAAGTATTTCTTAAAAATAATTTTTTAAATAATTATTTAAAAAATAATTTTTTAAAAAGTATTTCTTTTCTTTAAAAAGCTTTCTTTTTGAGAGGTGAAATAAATGTTGTTGGACATACATGAGACAAAATACTCTGCTGAAATGCTTGTCAACAGACTATAAAAATATATTTATATTGTAAACTCTCTGCATACCAGCAAGGTAATACTTTATATTAAAACCTCTCCTGGACAGGGGCACCTGGGTGGTTTAGTCGGTTAAGCAGCTGCCTTTGGTTCAGGTCATGATCTCCAGGTCCTGGGATAGAGCCTTGCCTTGGGCTCCCCACTCAACAGGGAATCTGCTTCTCCCTCTTCCTCTGCCCCTCCTCTTTCTCATGCTGTTTTGCTCCTTCCTTCAAATAAATAAATAAAATAAAAAAACAAAACAAAAAAAAAACCAATCACCTAAAAACCTCTTCTGGACATGGAAAGAATCTGATGCAAGAACAATTTAACATAACATTTTATTCAGATAATTACATTCTAACATAAAGCAATGCCCTTTAGAAATTATTTTGCCTTTTTGTAAAGTAGGTCTTGCTGTTCATGTCATTTGCCAAGACATAATTTTACTTCTTCTTCTTCTTCTTTTTTTTTTTTTTTTTTGGCAAAAAAAAAAAATGCCAGTTTTTTCTGTTAGTTCTTTGGGCATAAAGGCTTGGAGAATTGTTTCTAGAGGCATCACATGACCAGCATCCATACCTGCACTCTTCTGCTTCTAAACTGAATTTATTCGGTCAAGTTCTTTATGCTATTGTAAAGGTCTCTAACTTTCTTGCGCCTCAATATCAGTATCTTCCTCCAATTTGGGGTGGTTTTTTTTTTTGTATGAATCAAATTAATTAATCTATGTAGAATTTGTTAGTTTACTTAGGACATAATAAACACTATATAAAGATTAGCAATCTGATGTGGAAGCACCGATCTTCAGAAGAGGTAAATACTGGCATCTAATTCATTCACTTTTAATACTAACATCTTATTAAGTCACTCTTTATTTTTAGGAGTTGGAACTTAATCCACTTAATAATGTTGGTCTTACATATTTATTCAGCATAATAAAAGAAGTATTTCCTGGCTGTTATTTATAATATGTGCATTAATGTATTATAAGAAAATGCTCAATATTTAAAGGGTTGGCCAATTTTGTCTCCACCACCTATTCATCTTTCCTGCTCATTTTTCTTTCTCTTTCTCTTTCTTTAACTATGGAAGGAAAGAGTCAATAGCTTTTACCATCTCTGTCTTTCCATCTATTATTTATCAGTTTATTTCTAGGGTGTCTATTGTCCTATTGATGTCCTATCTAGTGCATATTGCAAACTTCAGAAAAGCAGGCATGAAGAGGGAATCTACAGAGGGCCTTGATTTGGCAGACCCAAAGGGAAAGAGTTTTCAGGCAGGAGGGGCTTTGTTGTCTAGTGAGATAACAAGACAAAGAAAGCATATAAATGATGAGCCAAGAGAGTTCTGAGAAATAGGGAAACAGACGACATTTAAGGTGTTGTCAAATTTCTGAGAGTTCCAGAAGAAAACTAACGTCACCTCTGCAAACCAGGTAGTATCCCAAAGAAGTTGCCTCTAATCAAATCTTTACTGGCTTCAGAGTTTTCTTTTAAAGTGGTATTTTTTGATTGGTGGAAGCATTTTATAACATGTTTTTGTCAGATATAGTTTTTGACAATCTCACATTTGGGGTACTTCATAGGGACCCTTTATATCTGAACATTGTTTATAGGAAGATATAGGTTCATTGACTTAATAGAAGTCTTTTTTTTTTTTAAGATTTTATTTATTTATTTGACAGAGAGAGATCACAGGTAGGCAGAGAGGCAGGCAGAGAGAGAGGAGGAAGCAGGCTCCCCGCGGAGCTAAGAGCCCGATGCGGGGCTCGATCCCAGGACCCTGAGATCATGACCTGAGCTGAAGGCAGCGGCTTAATCCACTGAGCCACCCAGGCGCCCCAATAGAAGTCTTTTAAAGCAAAGATGTGACTTTCATAAAATTAGCTTAACAAATATTTTACCTACTTATAGACCATCTCATTGGCAAAAAATTATAAGAGCTATAATGAGTTAACCAACAGAATTAACTGAGGTTCAGGGAGCTTAGATAACTGGACGAAGGGTCACAGCGAATCTACCTGTCATAAGTAAAACCCAAGTGCAGATCTAGGGAGATAAGTGAAGAACAAGTTACATATTACATGTAACAAGTTAGTAAGACACTACAAGGAGTGTGTGTGTGTGTGTGTGTGTGTGTGTGCGCGCGCGCGGGCGCGCACACATTCACCCGTGTGTGCATGCCAGCATGCAGGGTGAGGGGGGGAGAGCAGTTGAAGGAAAATCCGAACAAACAGACCTAACCCTGGGTGAAAAGAAGGTAGTGAACTTTTGAACCCTGGTGGTATACAAAGCATACAATAATACCCACCCACCGAATTCTGCAGGTAATACAATCACAGTTCTCAAAGTAAATAAGGTCTAATCCCACCAATGTGTACTTCAAATAAGAACTTTGTTTGACTGGTATTAGTTCCTTATTTTTTCAGTTGTTTCCAAATCTTTTAAAATTTGTATGATCAGTATTGCTCTGGGTTTCTATGCTTTTTTTTTTTTTTTTTTTTTTAAAGATTTTATTTATTTATTTGACAGATACAAGTAGGCAGAGAGGCAGGCAGAGAGAGTGAGAGGGAAGCAGGCTCCCTGCTGAGCAGAGAGCCCGATGCGGGACTCGATCCCAGGACCCTGAGATCATGACCTGAGCCGAAGGCAGCGGCTTAAACCACTGAGCCACCCAGGCGCCCCGGTTTCTATGCTTTTAATGATAAGGACCAATAGCTTAATTTTACAATGAAAAACACATAGTAATATACCAAGAATATAGAATTGCTTAATATATGTTTTTTAATTATAATGTCATGTTCTGCTTTTATTTCCCAAATGTAAATTAAATGTTTAATAATTTAATTTAATGTTAATTAAATAATTTTGGTAGGACATAAAAAACTGAGTAAAATAATTCTTTTTAGAGATTAAAAAATTACTTTGTTACATCCTTTCGGTTCATAGGGCACAATTAAGAGAAAAACAAACTTGCTGCCTGTCCTTCTGACATGTTTTGGTCTATCTAGTATACTTTGCATGTTCATTGGATTTTATGATGCTTTAAATCTTTAGTACTTTTCAAATTTGGCGATTTGTACCAAAAAGTAAGATAATCATTTTCAGAGAAACTTTGGTTTGAAGAACATTTATTGTTCATCCTCTTGCCTTTGTCCAAAAATATTACCACGGTGAGGATAAAATCGTATATATGAAATTATAATGATGAAAAACATGTACATATACTGAAAATGGGTAACACCAGCTAACAATGCTAATGTTTATCAATTGTTTCTACCAGCATTTGCTGTGAATTTTTTTCTTTGTATCCTTTGGAGTAGGTTCTGTTTTGTAACCTTCCTACTTTGTAAATGAGAAAATAAGAGGCAGAGAGAAGTCCTAGGAAAAACAACTAGTCATTGTTAGAACTAAGAACCTATACCAAGCCCCTTGTCTCTACATTACCTTCCTCTGAGGAAGGTAATCTTTAGTCATTTAAAGAAATAAAAATTATATTTCTCATTCAATATTCTTGGCTTTCTGCTGAAGTTATTTGAAAATAAAAAATAATAAGCTAAAGTTACTAAACTATTATAAAGTATATTAAGGGATTTCTCTATAATGTATGCTGTTTGCTTTTTGCCACATAATCTGGTCACAATGTCAGATTTACATAAATTTATAAAATTTAATTGAAAACAAATATATATTGCAAAGTTGAAACTGTTCTTTAGAGGTGAATAGAGATAGATAAACTATGATAGAAGACATTATGCTCTAAGTAGCTCAAAAATATTAAAATTTAATGCATTAGCATCTATACTGAACAAATTTTATATTTAAAGCTATTAAATAAAATTTCCAGATCATGTGAAACATATTCATTATTCTGGATTACTTGTGTAAATTAGTTATTCAGCATACAGTAGGAAGCAATTGGTGAAGGCTTTTAAGTTATATCTCTGGAAAGTACGTTACTATTTTTACACATGCACACTCACACACACAACCTTAACATTTCATTTTACATAATGCATACTATATATGAATGTATAAATATATAAATATTTTACATAAATGTATTAGCACTATATAGTTTTATATAATTGTGAGTTGCTTTGTTACTTTTCTCATATGTGTATGACATACACGTGTCATAACTCAAGGTGGGTTACATACAATGGTCATAAATCAGTGGATTTTATCACCTACAATTTTTTTTAAAGATTTTATTTATTTATTTGACAGAAATCACAAGTAGGCAGAGAGGCAGGCAGAGGGAGAGAAGAAGGGAAGCAGGCTCCCCACTGAGCAGAGAGCCCAATACAGGGCTCGATCCCAGGACCCTGGGATCATGACCTGAGCTGAAGGCAGAGGCTCTAACCCACTGAGCCACCCAGGCGCCCCTCACTTACAATTTTTTAAGTCACAATAAACAATTGGCCATTTGGCACCTTTACTGGCAATATTTGTTACCTCCAAGGGTCAAAGGAAGATTTTTAAAATATTCTAAAAACCGACCAAAACACATTTAGGGTTATTTGGGTGGGAAAAGAGAAAGATTTTATCCATAACACAGCAAATTTAATCTTAAAGGGGCTACTTTAGGTAACTCTTCTGTCAATATTTTTTTTTTAAGATTTTATTTGTTTATTTGACAGACAGAGATCACAAGTAGGCAGAGAGGCAGGCAGAGAGAGAGGGGGAAGCAGGCTCCCCACTGAGCAGAGAGCCTGATATAGGGCTTGATTCCAGCACCCTGGGATCATGACCTGAGCCGAAGGCAAAGGCTTTAACCCACTGAGACACCCAGGCGCCCCTTCTGTCACTATTTTAGTTTGCAGAATTCATTTGAGTGTGTTCAACTCAGACCTATTATGGTGAGTTGTGACAGCTCCTTTCAACTTCCGTTTAACTTCTTAATTTAGTGACCTTCACTAGTAAATTCCAAAGATCAGGTTATATCATAAATGAAAGTTTTGTTTTTCACTTCTAAGCACCGGATGCATATTTGCCATAGTAATAAAGTAAAACAAAAAAGTTAAATTTTCATTTGTTACTTGCCAGATGTGGTATTAAAAAAAAAAAATCATTGAGTATAAATCTCTATCCTTGTATCCTTGCACCTAGCAGTGTGACTCAGCATACAGTAAATAAATAATAAGCATGTACTGAATACATATTTCATGTGAATACTAATTTCATTGGAACCTGGATACACAGAAAAATTTGTAGGTAGAATGCCACTTTTTATTCTAATGTAACCTTAATTATGGTTTGAAAATGAAAAGGCAACATTTTAGAAGTGAAGCAAGCAACTAATGTTTCTTAATAAGCTTCTCATTTAAAAGCTTCTATAATAATTAATAAATCAATTGGAAACAGTGCTAACGTTTCAAGTTCGTACCCTTTGCAGCTAAGTGTAAACCAAACTACTTTCCATGAAAGGCATCGAAGAATAATTCTCAAGCAAATCACTATCCATGAAAGGTGAAATCACAATTCTAATATATGCCATTACATATATATTTTCACCTTTCTTAAATCTATGAAATGCTATTCACTATTACTTTTTGTGTATAATATTTTCTCGAGGAATGTCAAAAGTCAATTCTGCTTCTCCATAAACTCTCTTTTAATGCCGTAATAAAAATCAGTATATATTTAGAATCAATATAATCCTTTAAAGTCAAATTTCTTCAACTGTTGAACATTTGTAATCTAGATGTCTATACTTGTATGTATGCCTTGTTGAATAGGACATTCTTTTCTTACAGCCAAAGACATGAAAGCCAGGAGTAATTATCTAGGTTTCACGTTAGGTCTTTGACTTAATCTAAAGATTATGTACTATCAGTAAAAATTTTAAAAAGGGGATGGTGGTGTGAACAGGGAAAAATTAATACACTTAACTAGAATTCCGTTTGTATTGCAAACTCTATTCATCTTTTTTTTCCTTTACTATAGGCAAACATATTCTCTTCATGTAACTTAATGATAATAGTTTCTATACAACAAAACTATATTTTGGGCATCTCATATTTGGATGGATCTCAAATTCTACTGAAAAATTTCTAATTACAAGCCCACAAATTACTTCTAAAAAATAGGATGCTAGGGGCGCCTGGTGGCTTAGTGGGTTAAGCCTCTGCCTTCGGTCCAGGTCATGATCTCAGGGTCCTGGGATCAAGCCCCACATCAGGCTCTCTGCTCAGCAGGGAGCCTGCTTCCCCCTCTCTCTCTGCCTGCTGCTCTGCTTACTTGTGATCTCTCTCCCTCTGTCACATAAATAAATAAAATATTTTTTTAAAAATAGGATGCTAATTAATGAGTTAATAGATCTTCCTTTTGTAAACATTTGTAACTGGTTTTGCTTCAAATCTCTTTACTTAATACTATTTCTCAAAGATAATATCATCAATGTTCTTTCTCAGAGTGTTTTAGAACACATTAACTTTTATTCAGATATTTTATCATGTTTTAAATGTTCTGATATTTGACACTTTATTGAACTTTCAAATATTTAGTAAAATAACACAATGCATTCAAAATTGAACATAATGATAATCGGCAGAACGTTATGATTATTAAATTATATGCTACTTCTTTTGAGAGACGTAAAATGCTAGAAGTTCTCCAGCACTTTAAGCAATCCACCAAATTATAGCAGTGACATATTGTCCTTGACATATGATGGGTGATTTATATTTTCCAATGAAGCAGACTCCCAATCAATGTAAATAAAGAGCATTAATTTTCAGAGGAAAATTAAATCAGGGTGATCCTTTTAGAGTCACATTTCTGCAATCATCTGGTATTTATGAACCTAAATATCTATACTTGCCTCTGTCCCATTATTGAATAGGATGTTATTTTCTTATTGCAAAAGACAGGAAAGTCAGAACTGATTACCAACTTTTCATATTGAGTCTTTGACTTGATCCAGACATTAAATTTGCCTTTTATTTTTCTCTTACCTTCTTAACAAATTTAAAAATCAATATTTCCCAGGTATATAATTACCTTTTACAAATTGTAATGTTATTTTCTGAAGTATTCTGTGCTACAGATAGTAAAAGTCTTACAGAAAAAAAGAGTTGCATGCAAATTTCTTTTTCTGGATGTCTGGATACTTTTTATAACTTTTGGGAATGAAGCTATCAAGTTACAATTGAAAAGTTAGTGCTTTTAATAGATGCCATTGGATTTTCATTACCACTGCTTAGATTAACCATTTTAAGAGATAGGAGACTGTAGAATGTAATGTAAGGAAATGTAAGAATCAATAAAATGCAGCAATGACTGATATAAACAACAACAAATAAAATTCTGGGAGGTTGAAGAACTCCACAAAGTGTTAGTCATTTAATAAGTTAACATTTGAAATTTCTGTGTGTGTGTGTGTGTATGAAACATTCCTTTTATTTTGTTTTATCATGACTAATTTAGTCTATGTTTAGTATAAACTCAAGCAAATAAGACCTATTGAATAGTTGATTATCTTTGGCTATAGTTGTCTTCACAGAAGTTGGCTCCAGAACAAACAATCCCATACCATTTACATGGCCTTTCACGTATAGGACAAACTGACTGTCCCAGTCAGCATTCATGCCGCCTCCACACTTCAATAAACCTTTCAGAGATGTGGCTTTCTTTATGTTGTAGGAGGATTTTCCCCACTGAATTAAGGGTTAAAATGTTGGCTTTAAAATATATGCACTTAGAAAAACCAGTTTCAACTCTTCCTCTAGCCTTCTTATGAAGTACCAACTTCTTGTATTTTTGTATCATGTTTTCAAAGCCTCTAATTATTTTTCACACACAAAGAAATTGTCCCCAAGGTATTGGTTTAATTCCTTGAAAATGTAACATTGTCATTAAAATATTTTACTATTTATATAGTTCTTTAGAAATTTTGGTCCTAGACAAGACAGATTATTTTCAGAATAAAATCGAAACAATAAATTGGAAACCCTAACCTCATCTTGAACTATATTCGATTCACTGCCTAGAAGGTACTCGGTGCCTCCTCACTTGCATTGGTCTTCTGAGCATGAGACAGTACAGACATAGCCCACCCCACTCATTCCTTGCACGTGCCTTCACTTGCCTGATTCCACCACAACCTGAGCTGATATGGAATTTTCTGACAAAAGACACTGAACTTTAAAAAATGGATTTAGTTTCCTCCAAAAATACCAAAATAGAAAGAACGATATAATGAACTTCCCTGAAGCTGTCAACTAGATAAACAGTTATTATTCTGCCATTCTTCATACCATGGTTTTTTCACTATAACCCCATTGCCTACCCAGCCTAGTGTTTGGCACAGGGCACACTCAACAGATACTACGTGGATTCAGAGCCTTACATTCTCAACAGGAAAAACCCAGAAAATATACTGTTGATATCATTAATATTCAAAACAGTTTATAGTGACCAACCAGCTTTTAATTAGTGACTGATTTATATCATTATTTATATCCTCTAAGAATGATTTTAGTATCTATGTTTATATGTGTGCATGTTTGCACTCAAATACAAACATATATGCATTTGAGGCAGGAGGTAAGTGGTCTCAAAAATATATATAAATATTAAATATATAATGTTAAATTATTAAATATATATATATATTATGTTTATATAATAAACACTTATGTAAAAGATACTTAAAATAATTGAAGTCCATGAGTCAGGAAAGTGGGCAGTATGCTAAGGATACGACTAACATAAATACTTTAAATGAATACCATAATAAGCTCTAAGCTTTTTGATAACCACAGCACAAAGGAGTTCCATATGATATATAATTCTAATTATCAGAAAGGAAGATTCGAATTTTTCAAGAAAAACAGCTTTGGAAGGGGGTGGGGTGAGCCTTAAACTGGAAATGTGATTTAGCTCACAAACATTATACAGAAAATATTTGAAATTATTATTAACCATATTTTTGAGAACGTAAAAGATGACTTATTCTTTGAAGTCTATTACATATAGGTATACACCATATATACCCCTCTATCCATGATAGAAACATTTTCTTTTGTAATAACAATAAAGGAGATAAGCATAAAGATACAGATTTTAATTTTAAATAAATTAAAGGATAAATGGTTATTTAAATACCTAGACTATGCTATATGATTTTATAGTACCAGACAGTTCTATAAGCCTCTTATCTTGGGTTTTGATCTCTCTGATTAACTTGTCTATGAGTCCCTCTAATTATCCAAGACTGATAATTGGCATTCAAAAAGGTAGCAGAATGCACCTGCCACTCTGACCACTGCTGACCTTCACCATGAATTAACTGAAAAATCCATGTCAGGCAGCTAATTGAATGAAGCTGTAGACTTGTAAGTGGTAATGGTTATGATTAGTGTGGAACATACCGCATAACAGTAATGATGTAATCTGGGTCTCAAGAGACCTCAAATTGAAGTCTAAGGAGTCATATTCTCATGAAAGGGCAAATAAATGACAATAAGAAAACTTCCAATGGACAGAGAGCTCCCTGGCTCCTGTCTCCAAAAAGAGAAATATTCAATCAGATCTGAAAGGTCCGTCGGTTTTATGCAGCACCCTCATTCCTGACAGCCCTTTAAGGTAGATAGGCCTGTCAGCATTCCTTTCATTTAGGTCTGAGTAGTTATTCTTCCTTTGCAGCAGGGAGTGAGGAGTCACATTGGCACTGCTGACTGCTGCCTTTCTTAGCAGCCGGTGACTCGCATGTCTCAATGAGGGGCATGCTGAGCATGGCATGTGTGTGTGTAGTGGCTTACCAATGACTTTTTGTTGCATGTTTTCAGAGCTATTACAGTAATGAGATTAGTGATGCCCAAGCTGATCATGCTTTCTTTAGACACGCCATGTTGTATGCAAGTGACAAATATGAAGTGAGCAGCCAGAAAATGTCATTTGGTCAGGAAGCATGATGCATGGGTGTTCTGGCTAAGCACACACCGTGTGCAGGATTGGAAGAGCTATTGTGGGCCAGACGAATCCTGCTGGGCTCTCAGCCCCAGTGCTCTCAGATGTGAAAGAGAGCTTGTCCTGTGTGAAATTTGCTCCTGATCTCCAGAGTCCATCTATCCCACGCTTGTAGGAATACAACATCTTGTAAATATCTTTAGCAAGACACGTTGCTGAAACCTCTCAACGAGAAAAATGAAGCCTTTCATAGAAATGTGTCAGGCCAGTGACCAGCTTACTCATGAGCAGAAGCTGAACATGTGTCCAGAGATGCAAAGTGACGCTTCGGAGTGTGTTGTCCGGCCAGGATATTCTAAATGTGGTCTGTGCTTCTGTGATTCCACAATATCCTGTGGTGTGTAAATGGGTTGCACTTCTGGTATTCTCTTCCATAGATTCATATATTTACTGCGTAAATGATACTTGAAGTTAATGAGGACTGGGAAACTGCTTAATGGAACTCAAGAGCAGATCTGAGAAATGGTATCAGTCTACCAATAGAGCTATTAGAATGGGCACAGATTTGCATCACAGATGCTACATTAATCTTGCAAGTGCATCAGCTAATTCCATAAAGCCTGGTGTGTTTATACTGTATCCTGTCAGTAGGTTTGCAAGCTGTCTGCAATAAAACCGAAGTCATGGTATAGAACTATTAGGGGTGTAGCATATGTCTACTGTGTGTAACCAGTGTGAAAGGTAAATGGAACATTCTTTATCTTCTCTTGGTACAAAAGTGAGGTTAGGAGATATGCTTTCAGTTGGAGTAGATATTGATAAACGAGGAATTCAAGATCCTGCATTGAAAGATTAGGAATATAATAATGTGCAAAAACTGGAAAGGAACATGGCGATTAAAGGCAAATGCTGTGAGGTCAATGGGGATCTCAGCTCACAATGCTGAATTTCGTCTCTGTCTTTCAGGATATTGTCTTCACAGTATGAGTTTAATTTCATATTAAATGTTTTTCAGTTTAGTCACTGGCAGCCAATTCAAACTAGAGATTTAGCCAGGGTCTGGAATTAAAAAAAGAAAGAAGGAAGGAAGGGGAAAAAGGGAGGAAGGAAGAAAGAAGGGAGGAAAAAAGTGGTCATGGCCTGAAAATCATTTCAAAATATTTTTTTAAAGATCTTACTTTTAAAGATTTTGTTTATATATTTGGCAGACAAAGATCACAAGTAGGCAGAGAGGCCGGCGGGGGGGGGGGGGGGGGGGGGCGGAGCAGGTTCCCTGCTGAGCATAGAGCCCGATGTGGGGCTCAATCCCAGGACCCTGGGACCATGACCTGAGCCAAAGGCAGGGGCTTTAACCCACTGAGCTACCCAGGTGCCCCTCAAAATATTTCTTGAGAATAACTTTCTGGAACTTATACTTGGTATTTTAATTATCGATTGTAACCCAATGAAGGGAAGAGATTTTTTAAAATGAGAGGATTTTCTACTTCTTTAGTTAAGGTATTAAGGGGAAATTTACAAGGAAAATTGTGCATATACAAAATTTTTCTCCGTGCAGAGTGTTGTTACCTATTACTCATTTGATCAAAAACACTGAACAATAAGATATTTTGCACTAAAAAAGGAAAAAATCTAAAATCAATATTTTACTTTCTGAAATTTAAAATCAGAATTTATAGGCATATCTCAAATACAATTTACACTGATTTTACCTCACATCATTTTCTTTGCTCTAAAATTATATAAGACATTTCTACATCTGGAATATACACATATGTATGTATATACATATACATTTATCTAGTGTTACCAGTCGTTACGATTAAGTTGTAGGCAATAAAGGCAAATAAAAACTGAATAAATATTGCAACTCAGTATTTTTTAAAAATCTTAACTTTGTCTTATAGATACAAATATTTGATACAGACATACATATACAGATATTTGTCAACATTGCCAAACAAACAAGAGAGTCAAGTTTGCCCTCTTACAATGAGAAATTATGAAAAGC
The DNA here is from genome assembly GCF_922984935.1 of Meles meles. Taxonomy (NCBI): domain Eukaryota; kingdom Metazoa; phylum Chordata; class Mammalia; order Carnivora; family Mustelidae; genus Meles; species Meles meles. Next base: position 148,516,465 of record NC_060066.1, on the reverse strand, counting down.
TTTATGATGGGTTGCATTATTATAGATCTAGATGTTTGTCAAGGAAATATGTTAACAGTCCATGGGTTTAGGGTTTTTTCCCCAATCAGCTGTCCAATTGACAGAGAAATGTAGTTTTAAAAATTGCCAAAATATATTTACTACACATAAAATTTACTATTGCATTTAACACACATGACACATCCTTTTTTAAATTTTTTATTAACATATAATGTATTATATGTTAAGGTTTACACACTTCACAGCACTCACCATAGCACATACCTTCCCCAATGTCCATAACCCAACTACCGTCTCCCACCTACCCCCAACCCTCAGTTTGTTTTGAGGACACATCCATTTAAACTCCAACTAGTATATGCATTTAAAGAGATTAAATATATATTTAAGCCCAATTAATCCAATTATTAACTCTACCCAAGAATTTCAGAAACCAACATATGCATCCCTGAATAATATTTACACTAGTTGAGCTAAAATAGACTTTATATAGAGTTAAAAAATTTTTCAAAAAAATTCATTTCAAAAAAATGAAGATTTGTCAGCTTTATATTCTAAATTGTTTATGTATCACTATATTGTTACATTCTTAACAGTTTTGAGAGAGGGGAATAAGGTGCATATAAAGGATCTCAAGAATACAATCTTAAACAGGCAGGGTGCGTAAGAAGTATTGAGAATCCAAAAGAAGTCTTAAAATAAAGCACGGTATTATAAAGTCTATATGACTTTAAATCATTTTAAGTTAAAGCAAAAAGAAAACCAGTTTTTTTTTAAAGTGTGTCTACAGTCAGTGTTACATGTAATAAGGAGAAAAAAACAGCAAATATCACAAAATTTGAAAATTTTCCTATCCAAATACATCTATCTTCATACACTCTATTTTCCAGGTTAACAGATTAGTTCAAATTTAAGGTTCATCAAGAGATTAATAACTTTTATATTACAGTTTGAAGATAAAAAAGCAAAATCTTTTTTATAAAGATTGCTTCAAGGAAAACACTTCATTTCTGAAAAAAAAATTGATAAAAATCAACTGGTATAAAATCATAGTCCAGGGGCGCCTGGGTGGCTCAGTGGGTTAAAGCCTCTGCCTTTCGCTCGGGTCATGATCCCAGAGTCCTGGGATCGAGCCCCGCATCGGGCTCTCTGCTCAGCGGGGAGCCTGCTTCCTTCTCTCTCTCTGCCTGCCTCTCTGCCTACGTGTGATCTCTATCTGTCAAATAAATAAATAAAACCTTTAAAAAAAAAAATCATAGTCCAAGGACATAAATGCCTACCGTGCTAGGGGTGATTTTTTTAAAGTCATATCAGAGCTTTGGAATATACTTCTGTAACTTGGATGGAAAACTTTTAAAAAGCATTATCCATCATTTTTAAGTCTGAAAGCTTTTTAGACGTTGCGTGGGCAAGAATAATTTAGTTCTTTTTAAACAAAGTTCATAGGTGCTTCTATTATTAATTTTATTAGTGTTTTATGCACGAAGAATGAAAGAACGAAAACATCAGATAGTCTTCAGAATACATGAATGTAAAACATTAGGAAACATAAGGGATTCATGAGAAAGGATCCAGTTACATTACCACCATGCACCTAATCAAAAGAACAAGGACCCACAATCACATCCTGGGGCCTGTTTGTTCACCGTTATGTCTGCACAGGGGAGAGAGCTGCACTGAAGTGTTTTAATGACGCAACGCCTGGATGAGATGTATCTGGCCTATGACAAACCTGGTTCCATTTCGGATCATTCAAGACAAAGAGAGTGGTGTTAGTGAAAAGATCGTCTACTGACAGCTCAGTGTCTACCGCAGCATTACTCCATTACTGTTAGAATCAATTTAAATCAAATTACACGCATTAATCTAATGAGCTACTGTGCTTTTTTATTTTATTTTTTTAGAAACAGATCTTTAGAGCTGAAAACAAACAAAAAAGCTCAAAAAACAAAAAACAAAAGAGCAAAGTATAATAGAAGTTTTCAGGGGGGCAGGTATCGGCTTTAAAAACCGAGATGATCACATGTTGCCCTTCAAATTTTTAATTTGGGGAAATTGGAAACTTTGTGGCAATTAATGTGCTTTGAGCTTCCTAAGTAATCCTTTTAATTTTAGCAATCAGTCTGTGTCTACTCAGTATGAAAGGATCTATTTGGTGAAAATAAATGTCAAATTGGTCATCCCAGGTTGTTAAAAAATCAAGGTTTTATTTCATTTTCCAAAACTGGAGAAGCAGTGTGACTACACCTGCTTGCTGGTGGCCAGAGAGGAAAATAGAAAAAATATTCAGACAATTACCTATCTTTTGGAAATGCCTAAATTTCTGACAAGAATAATTCTTACATCTGAATACAAAGGTGTAGAAAAAGATACACTAAAGATTATTTTTTCAAATTTTATTAAAATTAAAATCTGCTTAATCTGCATTAAGCAAATTGAAAGAAAACTCACATTTTTTTATTCATCTGATGACAACTTAATATTCTTGAAGTTTCTTTTTTTATCCCTTCCACCCATTTTAATGTATTGGAATGCATTTCAGGCTCCTTAACTGTGACTTCTTGTTAATCAACAAGCTAATTTTTTTTTTATTAAGCTAATTTTAAACTGTCTTAAACTAATGCTGATGCACTTCCTGTATTTTCACTTATTCTCACTCCTATTTTGTATCAACATATTTTTCTCTATTTTCTGGGAATGTACAACTATACTATGGACAACAAGTTCAAAGAAAATGGTCAGTTAATTACAACAGTATGTATACTTAAATTTTGATACGTGCCTACAAAAAAAGAATCATTCTGATTTTATTTCTACCAAAGTATAAGTGTAAAGAGTTGTTACATATGCTTGGTCTAAGTTGTTAAAGTCAAATACATTTATCTACCTACTATACTGGTTATTGTTTATCTTTTATTTTTGTTTTGTATGTTTTTTATTTTTGGTTAATTTAGCCTATCAAAGCTACTTTTTTTTTTAAAAAGTTACTTTTCAGTAACTTTAACTCATTACATATCCAAGGGGATTTTTAGTAAAGCCCACAAATATTTTCCTTTCAGTTTTCTAAATGTGGTATATGAGCTCTCATTCAATCCACAAATTTAAAAAAAAAAAAAAAATCTTTCATAGATTTAATCAAGGAGCCCAACACTGGAAAGTACATTTCATTTATATTTTCAGTTCTTTGGGATTCGGGCAAGATCTTGCAAACCAGTTCCCAACAGCAAAACTCTAAAATAGATATCCCTTCATGCCTACCTTCTCATTTCCTGACTTAACATCTTCCAGTCAGCCATGGAAGTAAACAGGATGTATTATTCTTAAAATACTTATGTGGATGTTAACAAAATGAAATAGGGCATTACTCCAAAAAGAGGGGAGGCGGGAGAAAGAAAAAGACCTTCTCTATAATGCTGCGAGCAAGGCTTTATCTTTATGACACTAACGATAATCCCTTGTGTAATTAACTGTAGAGCGGTTATGCATGCGGCATGCAGCCCATGACAAGCCTCATAGAAAATACATCAGTATTAGCCACAGGTGAATTCGTTTAGAAAGATTAATGACTGCACCTGAATTTTAATGTCTGAAAAGGGATGGAACACTGAATCCTTAATTAAAAAGTTGAATGACTGGTATGGTTTGTTTAACATCACAAATTTCAACGGGAGGGTTTTGTATTCAAATGAAGTATGCAAAAAGAAACTTTCCTTAGAAAGTGGTGAAGTAAGGGTGAAAAGCAAAATGTTTTATGTGCTTTACTTTATGTAAATTGATACATGGATCAGTTGCTTTGATATGGATCAAATATGGTGTAATTATGGCTCTTTTCTGTTTACAGTGAATCTGATGCAAGGAATTCTTACAGAACACAAGCTGGCATTACCCTCAAACCAAGAGAAAGTTCGAGTAAGGGAGCAGTAAAGCCGACAAGTAATCTTATTCTTTCCTTAATGGGAAGCCGTTTCTTCTTCATTATTATTTTACAAAGTTTTTAATGAAGAGAAAGTAACCTTGAAAAACAACTTGGCAATGCCATTCCCAGTAGAGTTTTAACTCTGCTTTGCAAACTCGTTTACTGAGTATGTTAAAGCTTGTCACAGACAGAAGAGTTTTCAATGACAATTTTAATCTTCTTTTTTAGGATTTAGGAGTGGGGCAAGGGAAGGATGACTTGGGCATGTTTTTATCTAGAAGAGAAGGAAATGACTCTGATTAATCATTTGTCCTTCGGGTAAGAATAGCCAGAAGCAGATGTCTTAAGCAAGAATGACCTGAAGTATTAATTATTTTGGCCACTGTGCTTACAACTTTAAAGTTCTTCTTATTTTCCAGTTAATCACAGTTAATATTTGAGAGGGTTAACAAAATCCAATAAGGAAAAAAAGAGAAGGAGAAGAAGATATACAAGGAAAAGACTGACATAATATCACTGATCTATCCAGAGTTGAGAATTGACATATTTAGTGCAGGTGAATAACCAAATTATTTTTTCTTTAAAACAAAAAACAAAATCTTTAGCTTTTATGGCCATAATGTAGAATTCTAAAAGCGACAAAACCAAACAAAAAAAGACCAAGAAAAGAACTGGTAGCTTTGTATTAATATAGTTTATACAATTTCTGCATTTTCTGTTTGTTCTTTTTTTGAAATGGGAATTCTACTGAAATTTTACTTTAAAAGATATCAAAGCACATGTAAAATTCCTTTGCCTTTTTATTTTCTAGGTCAGAATGCTGCTCACATCCATGGCAAGTAGGGTTTGATGCTCCTTAGTTTCACACATTGCCTGCTGTACTACTTTTTCTGCCAAGTAAAAGCATGGTTTTTAGTTCTGTCCGCTTTCCAAGGGAACACATTTTTAATGAAATGTCATTTAGGAGTATTTGTTACTTCCTGTAAAAGCTTCTTTCATGGTTGTGTGTGTGTGTGTGTGTATGTGTGTGTGTGTGAAGAGAAACAAAACAAAGCAAAAAAAAAAAAAAAACAAAAAACAAAAGAAAACAACAACCAGAAAACAGCCTTTTAAAATGTTGTACTCGTAACTGTTCCCAGTGTTCAGAACACTAGAGAAGAGGAAAAGAGTAACTCCAGTTCTCACAGATGTATCAGATGTTTTTAATAATGGATTGAAAAAGCATGTGTTCCATATACGGCTAGCATCTCTGAGCTAATTATAAAGCAAGTTTTTCACCGCCGATTTCCATTAGATATAATTACCTGTGCCATGGTGTGAGACAATGTTACTGGCACATAAAGTATAAATATTTTTCAGAGACTGGATTTAGTTTTAAAGTAAACACTGACATCTTAGCATAAAGCCAAAACTGAAATGTAAAGAAATGCTAATGCTTTGGCAGCTCTTGTCTGCTGAATTCAGTTAATCCATTAGGAGTCAATCTGTGGGATAAGGTTTGAGGGGGCTTAAGGATCTGGTATTGTTAATACCAGTTAAAATAATTTACAAAGGTGTCCATTAAATCTGTCAGCAAAGTGTTGACGGACAAAAATAGGTTGAGTCTGGATCTGCCCAGAGCTATTCACATTAAATGTCAGTTAATAATGTCTGTTATAATTTTAGTAAGTGAATGTCTGAAAGTTCAGTCTTAGAGCTTTCTCTCAGTTATGTACCTAATTCTCTTTCCAAACTTATTTAAATCCTCATCACTAAAAATGAGCACAGTCTCAATGGGTTCCTAAGCATTGCTGGGAGAGTCCTTGTAATTTTCTTAAATTCCAAGGGGACATGTCCACTCCTAAACTGATTAAATTAGGAAGAATAAGCAAATTTCTAATTTAATGAAAATTAAAAGATTAAAACAAAAAAAATTAAATTTGACTCTTAAATATTATATTGCTATTAATTCAAAACAATCAGTGAGAGCAGTTGTTAAAGGGGAAAAAGTGATATGATTCACTAAAAAGACATTGGACCAAAATATCAAATAGGACTAAAACTCATATTCACGAGGAAGCCTATCATGTACATGCATCTATATGTATATATAAAATACATAGAATTTCTATATATAATACATATCCTATATTAATATATATTATGTATTCTCTATATTATAACATATGGAACATATAGAAAATTTCTTTTAAAGATCTTGTTCTAAATTTACTAGGTCCTGCTTACTCTGAAAGGTAGAATGTAACTCTCATGATATGTGGTAAATTCTCACATCTGTGGCATTTTACCTTAGTCATAAACCTGCCATATGTAGTGCCTTAGTAGACAAAATTTGAACCATTTTCCTTGCTGAATGAAGGGATAATATGTTTATATGTAGGTCTCCCTCCCTCTCTCTCTTCCTCAAGTGCAACCCGAACTTTTGACTTTGAATCAAAATATACACTATTTGTCGACATAGTTCAACACTCTTGTAATAGTTATAATTGACCTGGAAAGAATATCTATATATTTTGATGAAATAGTTTTAATATATATTTGTGTGTGTGTCTGTGTGTGTGTGTGTGTGTGTGTGTAATCCATATGGTTAGTTATTTTTTAGTGATATAGTATAATCACAGAAAAATTGTCACTGAAAAATGAAAACAGCACTAGGAAGCCAACACTAATATGTACTGATTATTTATTATATGGCAGTCTCTATATTACAGGCTTTAATTGTTATCTCATTTGGACCTGAAAATATATTTGTGAGAGGCACCGTATTTAACCACATTTTGTAGATAAGAAAACTGAGGTAATGACTCTTAGATTTAATGCTCTACGCTGTGCTAAAAATACAAAGGCTTTTTTAAAAAAATTGCCGTTACTCTGCCCACTCTATTTAACTATCTACCATTGGCTAAATTAAGAGCTAGTAAGTCTTCATTCTAGGATTCTAGAATGTGTGTCCTCAAGTTTGCTTAAAGATTTGTTATGCAGCTTGTAGACAACCCAAAACAGCAAATGCATAAATAAGCAATTGTAGGAAACTGTAGCTGCTTTCTGGCACCAATTATGATAGAATTGGATGTATTGTAGCTCTTACAAACCATCCTTATGGGGCTGCCCCTAGAAGACTGCGGTAGATGTTGGCAACATTTATGGAAACACAAGCACTTGGTAAAGCAATCCAGTAACACCTATTTTATTTAAGTGCATATATAAAGTTTTCTGTTTCTTTGGTTTGGGTTGGGGGGTTCATTAAATAGACAGGATACACATTTCCCTTTCTGTCAAGCTCTCACTGTGTTTCACTCCAAGGCTGAAGTCCTCAGAGAACCAGGAAAAAATACAAACGACTCTTTTCTTCTTATGGGAGGATTCCTTTCATGACATAATTTTCATATCTGTAAAATAAAAGCCATTTAATGATTAAGAAATAAGATGCACAATTTTTTGAAACACAAAAAGCTTAGGATACAATACGGTGAAGCTCCATTGTGGGTATATGGATGTTTACTGTACAATACTTTCAACTTTTCTGTATGCATTTAATTTTTTTAAATTTTCATAATAAAATGTTGGGTGGGGGAAGCTTTAGAGACAGTTAAATACAGTCTAAAATTATACATCAAACTACTAACAGTAGTTATTGCTGTGAAGAGTAGGAATTGGCAAGAGACTTTCATTTCTTCTGAATTTTTATATTTCACGCAAAAGCTTGTGTTATCTTTTAGGAAAGGTTATTTCTATTTCTATTTTATATGTAAAATAAACCTTGTTGAAAAAGTTATCAGTAAAACAGAAAATGGATCACTGAATTGCTTTAAATTCTGTTTCCTTTTGATGAAGAGTGAAAAGAAAAATAATGTCACACATGTTGGAGAGGTTCTTTCTTTCCATGTGTTGTGCTAGGGGAATTAATTTTTAAATATCATTAGGATCCAAATAATAGAAAAGTCAAAGAATAGAGTACATTGACACTTTATTATGTGCAATACTTCATTGGAAATCATATATAGGTCTGTATGTATGTGTGTGTGTATATATGTAGTTTATATATATATAAATACATTATATATATAAATAATATATAAATACATATATATATACATATGTATATATAAATACATATATATGTGTAATTTTTCCCCATCTTCAAATTGTATATGATTTAGTTGGAGATACAAAACTAACATGATGAAAGACAAGACATTTTAAATCAAACTCTCAAGCAGAAATTCAGAGAAAAGGAGTTGAATAGAGTGGTTAGGCAGAATTAATGTATTTGAAGAAAACTACAAGGAAGAGTCTGGGAATTGAAAAATCTTCCAAAACCTGTGGATTAGTCACACACACACACACACACACACACACACACACACACGTGTATATGTATAGATATATGTGCATTTTAATCCATTTTAAAAATAAATATATAACATGAGAATTTGCACATATCATTAAAGATTCTTGAAGGTATGACTTAATTGCTGCCTAGAATGCCATCATAGGGGCATATCTTATTTTATTTTATTAATCCTTATTTTGTGGATGGCCATGTTTGGTCAGCACTTAGCTGGTATTCTAAATGATGTTGTAAAATACCCTTAGATTGAACATTTTGATATTTTTACATAGCTACATATACCACTCTTTTCAATTATTTTTGGTTCTTCATTTGCTTTTATCTTTGAGGTCTGAGGTAATAGATGATTTTTTATACTGTAGATGAGCTATAGCAACAGGTGCTCTGAGTTAAGGAAAAGTCACATAGGAACATCAATTTCTAGAAAAGATAAAGCTGTGAATAAATTCTTCTTTTTGTATGAATGGTTTCCCATAGGTTCTCTAACTACAGATGTGCTTAAAGTGTACTTGTACTTATAGCATTTTAATTTATATGCCTTAGTACCTAAACTTGTGTTGATGTGTATGTTGAGTTTATTTCACTAGAATTTCCATACCTTTCTTAAAGGTAAAATTAATCGGTACAAATGCCATAAACTTTACTTTTAAGTACTTTTTAAGCTGATTTTATTAAGAATGAATCTCAGCGTATTTTATATCAACATTATCATGGAAATTATTTTAGCTCCATCCACAGGCTAAACTATTTGACTCCAGCATATCAGAAATTCTCATGTTAAGATTTTTTTGAAAAAAATTAATGATTCTTATAATGCAGAGACTAAGTATTTCCAGGTGAAAATGTGTTATTGCCACTTTTTCTGGTAGTGTAAGTATTCCGTTTTCTTTATGGATTTAATATTTTTCCAAATGCAGCTGTATGAAAAAGCTAAAATACAGCACTTCCCGCAGAACCATTTGTCATTTACCCACATTTACTGTGTTTACTGTCCTCTGTGTATTGCTAAACTTCACTTTTAATAGGAGAAAATGGGCCTTAAAAGGGAAGCAGTATTTTACTGCAGAGCAAGAAACTATTTGTATTCCTCTTTCAAAGCCTGTCTAGGAGCATGTAGAATGCCTCTTGACCAAAGGAGATGGTATGAATATTCATGTGTTTTATGAATCACAGAGTTGAGGCCGTATGGTTTTCCCATTTATCAGTTACTGGTTTAGGATTACCCAGCCGAAGAGTTGAACTGATTAACAACGCTCTTTTTGTTTGCTCCGTGTTGAGGTGAAACAGCCCGGTGACAACTGTATTATTTCTTGACTCTTCAGCTGTCCACACTTGCCCAGGAAGCTTAACATCCTGTCAGGTTTCATCATGTAGCCTCTTTATTACGACGTTGTGAGAATTTGTATAGTTGTAAATCAGAGTAAGTTTTTAAAGTTCCATTTCTCATTGTGGTAAAGACCCCACGATTACTGTGGAGAAGAAGCATGGCTAATCGCGCCCATCATAAGTGATCTCAGGTATGCTTGGCATCTGACTGGAACATTCACGTTTGAAGAGTTAATGCCACAGGCAGTTGAGAAAGGCAGCTGCAGCCGTGAAAGACTGAGTGGGGCTGGAGAGGAGTGGGAACCCTTCAGACAGACTCACCTGGACTGACAAAGTTAGCCTATTTGTTTTGGTTTTGGTTTTTGGATTACACTTGGTGTTGTTTTTCTCTCTCTTTTCCTCTAACCTTCTCTCTTAGTTCCTGTTTGAACGATCACTGTGAGATTTCTGTTAGGGCTACCGGTACTGTCAAATGAAATTAGCAAAAACAAAAGAAAATAATGAATTCTTTAGTAGTTTGAGAATTCTGCTTTTCAGGAACTTTAAATTCTAAGCTCTTGGAAAAAGAAAGAAAGGACTTAGAAACCTAGAGGCTTGATCCTCCTCTCCTCTCTACCCGCACCCTCTGTCTCTCTCTCAACCCCCACTCCCCACCTTGGTCTCCCAGTGCCCTGCCTTCGAGTTTACCTTCATTAGTATGCGCCAGTACGGTTTAATTGGGTAGTGTGAAAATAGTCAAAGCCTAAAGGGGCTTTCTCGATGCTGAAGTAGCAATTTCTTTTTTAAGAGAACAATGAACTTGCTCATCCAGTATTTAGCAGCTTGGATTTAAATTCAAACTTTTCTTTTTTGCACTGTTACATATTGATTCCCACGTTATCCCTTTTTCTGTGTCTTGGTGGTTTCATGTGCTATCTTTGACTAGGGTCATCTCTTTTGGTTTGGGTGTGTATAAACATCCCATGCTTTGTTCTCTCCTTCAGTGACGGGCAGCGGGTTTCAAATCTATAGAAGACTATTTTTTATATAGTCTGAATTATTTCTTACACTCCTCTATTTTGTAAATATGAAGGAAATCAGGTGGCCCCTACAAGCTACCAAATATCCCAGTATCGTCTGGATTTGCTGTTATTTTGTTCTTTCTTCGTGTCCACAACTTTTACTGTTAACCTAACTTAAAAGGAGCTGAGAAGAGAGAACCGGCCCTACACTTTCGCTGTGCAGGGCTACCACCTTTGCTCTAGTGTGAGGGCATCTAATTTTCTCTGTGAATCCGGGACTACACCAGAGGCAAGTGAGCCCCTTCCAGCATTTAGGACTCAAACAGCTTATGTGGACCTAGAATCACCTTAATCTACAAAAGCACCTGAAACAATAAACAAACAAACCAACCTGCATATTTTAAGTAGATTTAAAAGAAGTCTATAGTTTGGGAAATCATAAAAATTGGGGGGGGGGGAGTCCATTTACCACGTAGGACTCTATAACATCAAGACACTGTCAGCGCTGTTGAATTTCTTCTCTTAGATCTAAGCATATCATTCTATGCGAAGTATGAGCCTTTGGCTGTCTGGGATTCTGAAAATTCTGTTTGTGAAGCAATGAACAGTGTCAAATTCTTTGTTCAACATTCTGAACACCAAGTCTCACATTGCGAATTCTGTTTTCTGGTTTCTAAATCTTGAGTGATTGCATGCAATATATATGTGGGATGAAGATTAGAAAGATTCTGTCTCTATAAATTCTTACTCCTAAGCTACATGTTTGTTTGGGTGAGTTTTACTCAACTATATCCATGCTCTTTTTTTTTTCTTTGATGAGTAAGTTTGATTCTTTGATTTACAGTTATCAAATATACTTTTGACATTAATATACAGTCTACTCTAACACTGAATATCATTTCTGGTTTAGATTTGGTGTCCTCTAGATCATGATGTGTCCAAAAAAAATATTTCATTGACAAAATGGTGACTAAAGCAGAGACAGATCATGAACACATAAGAAAGAGAAAACCAACAGCCTTCAGTGGTGAGTTTGTTTTCAGTAGGATTGGTCTCCCATTTATTCCTATGCTCTCCTTCCTCATACATAATTCTCTTCACGTCATTTCTCTTCCATATTACAATATATACATAAAAAATATCAAAAGCTAAAATTTTATATTTCTACATTGCCATCTTTATAATTCAAAGTCTTCATTCATTCAGCTGTTCAGGCTGAAAAATAACATATAACATCCTTGCAATTTTCTGCATGGTGATTACAACTTCAGAGAAAGCTGCATTCAGCAAACAACAATGGAAAAAGTTGGCTTAGGATTTTAAATTCACTAATAAGTGTACCTCAGAGACTAAATGATGGCAAATATAAAATCAACCTGAGTCATGAAACCAAATCTCTCCTCTTTTAAAATGCAAATGTGTCATTTCTTTATATAAATGGAGTATTAATCTCCCCCTCCTTTTGAAATGGACTTTATTTTTTTTAAATTTATTTATTTGACAGACAGAGATCACAAAGTAGGCAGACAGGCAGGCAGAGAGAGAGAGAGAGAGAGGAGGAAGCAGGCTCCCTGCAGAGCAGAGAGCCAGATGCGGGGCTCGATCCCAGGACCCTGAGATCATGACCTGAGCCGAAGGCAGAGGCTTTAACCCACTGAGCCACCCAGGCACCCTAGACTTTATTTTTTAAAGTAGTTTTAGGTTAACAGCAAAATTGAGCAGAAAGTATACAGAGTTCCCATAATCCTGTACTCCCACCTACTCACAGCCTCTCCCACATCGACATTACACACCAGAGTGATACAGTTCTTGAAGTTTACTTTTCTATTTGTTAGTGAGAAGAGACATCTCTTGGGTATTGAATACATTGACACTCTAGGTTAAAAAAAAAAAATCCCATTTTTAGCTCAGTTTGACTTTGCTGAGGTGCATTCTTCCAAGAAACAAATAATCATACTTTAAGTGCTGCTAAATTTGGGACAATAAATGAGTTACTGGGGATATATTGTGTCTAGTGTGCGATACAAAGAGAATGCTCAAAGTGACAACTCGGGAAAGGTGTCACTAAAAACACTAGCTGGGTTTTAGATGGAAACTGACAAATGCCCACCCAGAGGTGAATGAACACTGTGGATACAGCACAGCCATTGTGGAGCCTTCTCCTCCTACTACTTTTGGCAGTTGCTTCTACCTGTGGGTGGGCAAAAGTCCAGATGTAATCATTCAACATTCAATCCTGTTTCCTCAATCTTCTTCCCAGTGGGACTTTTAAAATGGAAGCTCGGCAAAGAAATTAAAATGAAGTTGTCATATTGTTTTAGGAAAAAATAAACTAATTTTTAAACCAAATGAATTTCAATATGAGAGAGCATCAAAATGAAGAACAGAGACTTTAGAGGGGGATGGGACCATCTCATTCAGAGATGATAATTGGAAGTAGTACATTCTTGGATAGTCTGGGTGTTTTCAGACTGTCATAAGATTATAAACATGCTCTGTCTGTAAAGTCAAATTGTGGGTCTTTCTAATAGCAATCCCAGCATGGATACTGAATCTGAGCATTAAACGCGGTGGTTACAGGCATTTGCTAATGATCCGCAGAGTATCTATCCTATTTGTTCATCCAGGTCTTGAATATTAAATAGGAAAGCCTTAAAAACTTGGGTTCCATAAGCTTTCATTATATCAGAGACAGATGTATATTTTAGTGAATTAAGACTCTGAGTATCGATTCTATCAAAGAGTTCTGGGAACATTAACAGAACAGATATTCTCATGACATCATGTCCCTCAACATAATGTGTGCATATAATCCATGTGGGCCATGTATATTTTATAAAATTATTGATGAGAAAGAGATTCCTTTAAGCCTTTACTCTTTAAATGGTGTTTCTCTAGCAGCCTCTTATCTTGTTGCTTTGAGGCTTTTCTAAGTGCTTGCTGGTTCACGTATCTACTCAGATTTTCCACCAGCATCTTCAAGAATTGTCCTAAAGCTTCAGCCAGCCCTTATTGTGTTTGCCCCTAGACACCCTCCCATCTTACCCTAATCCCACAAACCACTTACAAATAACTGTTATTTAAGAATCAATTAAGCATTCAAAATACTCCTACTTTGCAAGAAAATTGGCAGCAAAATAGAAAAGCTGATGCCATTATCAAAATATTGAAACATTCATGATGGAGCTTTCAATTTTAAAACCCACAATATGTAGCCCCAAATAAGTTATTTTTTTAACTTCCTGAAACAACTTTCTTAATGCTCAATATCTATGGATTGCTAGGGGCCCTTCAGTCATTTCCTATAATGACAACTTATTTCCACTTTCGTCTTCATCATTTCTTAAATTTTGGATAAACATGATCTTTGATGTATCAACTGTAACACACAAAAGATGCTCTAGGACCATTCCTTGTATGAATGAATGAAGGAAGGAAAGGTTTCCATTTGGCTTTTGGGATTTTCTTTTCACAAATAAAGTATTTAATGAAGTAAGTATGGAAAAGCATTACCAAATCCATATGTACTTACCACAAAATACACGAATGTTACTATTTCTTTAAGGACTAGATGTCCTTTTCTTTTTTCCCTCTCCAGTGTGCAGAAGACTGCAGATCTTCCATATCGGCCTCATGTTGTCAAAAATACAGGACCGTAGGTAAGAAAAGGGGGCCTTTTCTTCGTAGCTGCACTCTGACGGAGAGAAGGGATTGGTGGTTTCAATATGTGTGCTACACGGTTGAGAGCAGACAGTTACTTTGGACTTATTACGTGTGGTTTGAATGGCTAAGAATAGATATCTTCAAAGCACAGATATCAATGTCTTAAAAGCCACTCATGGGATAGACAACAGCTTCTTCCTTAAGCCACTTAATTTTTTTATCTCGAAATTAATATTTCATTATTCCTTTGAGCACTTGACATGGTCTTTATGGTTTGAAGATGTACAGCAACCACCATAGGAACTAATATTAAACTGTGTCTTTAAAACCCATTGAGAAGGTGTTGCAACTAAATGCTTTCACACATAACGGCAGTAATTAACTTTGGGAGACAGATTTAATGCTATGATGGTTTATTTTAACCAAGGACAAAGGTAGAGAAGGGCAGAAAGGCAGGGGAGGAGAAGAGAGGGTTACAGTGGGAAAGTAAAAAATTAAAGAAAGGTTAGTGTTGCCCATGTCAGGAATAGTGTCTCCCTATTACTTTCTGAACTATCATGTTCAAAGCTGTTGATTTAGGCTCCTGCTGGTAAACATGTTTTTTTATAACCTCAACTCATCCATATTTCACACAAGAGACTTCATAAAAGAGACAGATTTATAATTTTCTGTCACTGAATTCAAGATTACCAATTATTTCTTTATTGAAATCTTTGCATCTTTTACCAGAATAGGTATTCATAGCTTTATAGACCTTTTCTTTTTTTTTTTTTTGTCACTCAATTTAAATTTATGAAGCCTAAGAGTTTTCTCCTGCAGCAACTCACAAAAACATTCTACTACAAATTCACAGTGCCTCAATCAATGTAATTATTTCCAGGAACAAGCCACAAGTTTTAGAATTTATATGTTTTAATAATTCTATATTCTTGGATTATGACATGATTTTGTCTGAATGGAAAATAAGGATTTTTGAGGGCAGAATATATGAGAATATTTAAAGATCCTTTTGTAGATTAACTGGACATATATATTTAAAATGTTTCCTTTTCTCTTTGTACAATCCAAGATTTAAAACTTTCCAAACCTATCAATAGCATATTTTTAGAACACTAATTATGTTGATGTTTGCAGAAATAGCAGAGAATTTCAACCCAAATACTATACAGTGAAACTGTAATCATGAGGATAAAAAAGTTTATAAAATGTGTGTCATCTTCTGACCCTGAGAGCTTAAGGGCAGTGTCCACAAAAAGATTAACAACAAGTTAGACAGACCGTCTTCTGCAGGCACTACGCTCTGTCTTGTTGACAGAGTGTTGTCCCTGGTGCCGTTCTAATATGTGGTGGAATTTGTGGGGTTGTTAGAACCATATGATCAAGCACAGTCCCTGTATTATGGTCTGAGAAATGGTGAGGACCTAGAAAAAAACTATCTGAAATATGTCTTGAGGAACCTGGCATTTCTTAGAGCGCCAAGAATGATGATGCTATTTAGCCTGAGGAGATGAGCGGTAGTCTCCCAAAGGAAGGGACTCAGAATTACCTCATTCTTTGGCTTTTGAAGACTGGAAAAAAGAGCCCCCAACTCCAAGCAGACACAGCAGCTAGTTAACATACAGTGCGGTATTGGTTTCAGGGGCAGAATTTAGTGATTCTTCACTTACATATGACACCTGGTACCTGGCGTTCACCACAGATGCCCTCCTTAATATCCACCACCTATTTAACCCATCCCCCATCGGTTTGTTCTGTGTGGTTAAGAGTCTGTTTCTTGGCCTGCCTCTCTTTTTCTCCCCTCATGTTTATTTGTTTTGTTTCTAAAATTCCACATATGAGTGAAATCATATGGTATTTGTCTTTCTCTCACTGACCTGTTTTGCTTACCGTAATACTCTCTAGCTCCATCCACATCATTGCAAATGCAAAGATTTGATTCTTTTTTACAGCTGAGTAATATTTTGTATTTTACATGTATGTATTTAAATATATAATATCACATATATATGTACACCATATATATATACACACATATATGTATACATATATGTATACATATGTGTATATGTATGTATGTATACATATATGTATATGTATATGTATGTATACATATATGTGTGTATATATATATATACCACGACTTCTATATCTATTCATCAGTCACTAGACATTTGGGCTCTTTCCACACTTGGCTATTGTTGATAACGCTGCTCTAAACATCATAGTGTATACATCTCTTTGAATTAGCATTTTTGTAGTCTTCGGGTAAATACCTACTAGTGCAATTACTGGATCACAGGGTAGTTCTACTTTTAACTTTTTGAGAAACCTCCATACTATTTTCCAGAGTGACTGAACTAATTTGCATTCCCATCAACAGTGTAAGAGGGTTCCCCTTTCTCTGCATCTCTAGGACTTACTTCCTGAGAAGCAGAGAAGAGTCTAAATCTTATCCCTTCCAGGCTTTACGCACCTAAAGCCGGTATCCCTTGATTAGGTTCCAAAAAGTTCAACAGCGAGGGCAGGTATAGAAAGTGAGACCCAGAAACCTATTCCTTCCACACGTCCCCCCTGAAACGCTCCCTTATGAGTACCTCAGCTGCACGCCCATTGCTCACAATGGGAATATTAAACAAAAGTTCCAGAACAAATAAATAAAATAGAAGTAGATGTCTATAAAACCTAAAGAACCACGGATTACTCCTAGGAATGAAAATTATTTAGATCTAATACTGTGTGTCTAGCTAAGTATTGCTCATATAAACTATATATACATGTTGAGAGTTGATTTAATCCTCCTGTTGGGATCTTCATGCAACCCTATGAGTAGACAGAGACCAATATTTTAACCCAAATGTTCATATTAAGAAACATTATAGTTCAAAGAGGCTAAGTGCTTTGCCTAAAGCTACACAGCAAATTAGGTAGCACCACAAGTGGAACTCATGCTCTGAACACAAAAAAGAGACAGTGAGGGCTATTGAAGGTCACATGTGAGAAACAGAATATCTTGGATTTTGAGAAAATTTAATGGCATGATCATTTTCAGCTGTTGCTGAATACAGATGGATCGGAGAGTCCATGGAAACGATGGAAAGGTCATCCACAGCTGTGTGAGTAATTCTTTTTCTAGTTTCCTTTATCTTTCACATGTTTTCCAGGTATGTAGTAACACACATTACTGTCCTATGTTTCTCAGGGTTTTTTTTGTTTGTTTGTTTGTTTGTCCATGAATGTGCGTGTGTCTATGAGGGTGTGAGTATAATTTGATATTGGATGCAGGACAAACACAACCCACTAAAGGAGCTCCAAAATAGGGTACATGAATAAAGATTTGAAAAGAATTAACTTTTTTGGTGAAAATTGCTAATAAAGATTATTATAAGAAAGTTGATAAATAGTATTATAAAATCATTAGTGATCATTCTCATAGAGAGGTAAATTTTGATAAGGCATTTTTCAAAAAAATAAAAGCAATGAGAGTCTCCCATGTGACTCCTCAAGTGATTTTGTTCACTTGTCTTCGTCCAGAATTTTTTTAATTACATAAAAAAAAAATCCCAGATTAAGTAAGGTGGCCTGTAAAGCTACCTATTTTCTTAAAGTGTCAGGAAATGCAAGTCTTAAAATTTTTGAAATTCTAGAAGTAGTACAAGAATTGGAGATTTTGTTTTATGAGTGATATATGTGTACTCTATGTAATGTCGAACAAGCCACATTGCAAATGAGTTGAAATTGTGCAATTCTGAGTTTTTGTTTACCTTCAAGGGTAGATTTTTTTTAATTTTAAAAACAGAAATAAAAGAAAGTACAGTATCAGAGGCCCTTTATAGAGTCCCATTTAATGGTACAAACTCTAATTTGCTATAACATCAAAAACATAGTATAACTTGAACGTAACAGAGCAGAAAAACAAGGCAAGAAAAAAAAACATGCATTTTATGTGAAGTGTTTTGGCTTACAGTATTCTAAAGAGGGCAAAAAATTGGTGGACTGTAACATTCACATATTGTTTATGAACATACTAACAGCAAGATCCGGGATTCACAAAACCCGTCTCGGTCCATTTATTTTTCATCAGTACTTCTGTCCTTTACTCTAGCCTCTAAACAATACATTGAAAAGAGGAGACGTCTAATCAGTGGTTTTCAAGATTCATTTTGGTAGAAATAAAATCAAGTAACCTCGCTTGTATTTTTCCAGTGGTGAACCACACCATATTGTATTCTAGCTTCTCTTAATGCATTGATGTTATCCCTTGTCAGTGTGGGATCACTTTAGAGAAATAATTTTGTAATTACTTTTAAGGCACAAAAACTTACATCGCAATTTTCATGTATTTTTGGTACTTTAGAATATGCTGTAATTTTTAAGTACTGTAGAAATGAGACACATAATAATATCAAATGATCAATGAAAGCATAGTCTGCATAGAAAGAGTTTCATGTGTCAATAGATTAATAACTCTTCAGTTTCTAATGCTACATTTTCAGATTTCTTTTAAAGGCGAAATCTTCTCTTACTTTCTTCCCCCACCCCCCTCTTTTTTTTTTTTTTTTTTTTTTATACGATTTAAGAAATCCTCCCAGATTCTGCAAGCTCCTTTCAGGGGCTTTCCATAATAAGAGCTGCAGGCTGTTACTTCAGGTGACTGTGAAATCTTCTTCATAGAAGTCAGTTGAAATTATGCTCGTAGTAATCATACTGAATTTACTCTGAGAATAGATAGAGCAAATAAATATGTATAGGATCAATTTTTTCATTCAATTAAATATTTGCATTTTGCTCAAATAATTAACTTGAGGATGAAAATGATCTTGTGAAGCACATTATACACATTTATATAGCATGCAATACTTTACCATGGTTAAAATATTATCATTATGCCTGATATGCACATGTGAAAGCAGATCTTAGGAATGAAGCATTTATAGTAAACATCCATATGTTTTTGTAAACACAATTGCATGCTTTCCAGAGTAAACAAATGTGTGAATTCCTTAAATGGTATGGAAGAACTAAAATAGTTACTTTTTTAATATCCCTAAAACAAAAACAAAAACAAACAAAAAACAACCCAAAAAACCCTAAGTAGCATGCTTTGAGATTGCAACAAAATAACAATAAATGAAAACAGTGGCAAGCATTTACTCGGATTTAAACCAAGTACACACACACACACACACACACACACACACACACACATATCAGACCAAGCCTACAATTTAGATCCTATTATCCTCATATTTTTCCAGAAGGCATCTAAGAGAGAGGCAATTTAGTAATTTTTAGGTGAAAACTGACCTAGTACAACATAAAATCTAGTCTTGAAGAACTAGCAAATTATAACAAAGCTAATGCTTTCATAGTATTTGCCAGTTTGAGACATTGGGCACTTTCCTAAGTGTTTTCCACGTATTGATTCATGTAATCTACCCTATTTGGTTGATTCCATTAGGATCCTCATTTTCCTGATGAGGAACCTGAGGCATGGAGTGACTAACTTGCCAAAGACCTTGCAGCTAGTGAATGACAGCAGGAATTTAAGTGTAACCATTCTAGCTTTGAAGTGTGTCATAACTGTACTTTGGCCCAGATGCAGTTTTGTGAATTTAAGTTGATCTCAACTGATTCTAATAATTCACAAAGCCTTAATTTTATAAATACTCCCCAAAATTAGCTGTCACAGGATTTTTTTTTTTTGCTATGCCTCCATAGGGGAGAGAGGATTCTTCCTCTACATTTCAAGGTCTTCCAACTGGGCCAAGAGCTAAATTTACATGAGACAGATTAACAGGAGAAATAACAGCAACAAAGTTTTATTATCTGGGTACAGAGACCCAATAATGAGATTGAGACCCAAGGAAATGACTGAGTCAGGCAGATTTTATACATTTTATTCAAACAAACAATACATTTGTAAGGAATTTACAGGATAAGGAAAACAGATGTTTGGGAGTGTTAATCAACAAGGGATTGCAAGTGGAATTTGGGTTGAAGCAGTAGATTACTAAGAAAGGTAACAGTTTATTTCTTCTTTTTTCTTTTTGTTATAAAACTCAATTAAATTTTTATTTTTTCTAAACAATCCACTATGTAAAATTTTTTCCCAAATTCTTATTTAAATTCTAGTTAGTTAACATATTGTGTAATATTGTAGAATTTAGTGATCCATCACTTATTTGTAATACCCACTGTTATTTCTACATTTTTCTATAGACTTTAAAGTCCCTATCTCTGGTGATAGGGATATCTTTTCACTTAGGCCAATAGGGTATTTTTCATATGGGAGATTTGTTTCCTGCTTTCAGGGTGACAGGAGAGGCTTTGAGTCTCCTTGCACTGGTTGTTGTTCAAGTAACTTCAATTCAAAATAATTAGTACACCATTGTGGTACAGTTTGGGATGGCCTACCCTGGGCCCTTAGACTTCCCTCTTTGTAATGGTACACTGGGATTCCCTGTGGTAATAAAAAATGGTCTCATTTCTCCCTTCTTTCAGTTAGGGACTTCATTGTCATGAGACCCTTCACATTTTCAAGACTTCATGAGCTCACGAATTGGGGGTAAAATTTTGCGCTTCATTAAAAGTTTACTTTTCAGGTAGCTGCCCCTTGGGAAGGCAAATAGTTTTAGATTGTTAAGCTGTCTCTTCAAGAGAGAAATCACAGGAAACAAAGGGTATACAAAAACATTACTAAGAAGAGTAATGAAAGGACTTTGCATGAAAAAAATCACAGAAACCGAACTATGGCTAAAGCAAGACAAAAAGAACTATTATATTAAACAATTGCTTCAATAGTATCCTCCCAGGGTCTTTCTGGACTTGCTGCATCTAAGGATGCAGGGGGATCAGGACTCGGGCAGAAGTTCAGGAATGTACCACCAGGCTCTAGCAATGCCCTTTCCTGTCCCATATGTGCAGCATGATCAGAAGGCAGGTCATTCACTTGAAAAAATGCTCATCATCACTAGCCATCAGGGAGATTCAAATTAAAACCACATTGAGATATCACCTTACACAAGTTAGAATGGCCAAAATTAGCAAAACAGGAAACAATGTGTGTTGGAGATGTTGTAGAGAAAGGGGAACCCTCTTACACTTGGTGGGAGTTGCAGTTGGTGGGAATGCAAGTTGGTGGGAATGCAAGTTGGTGCAGCCACTCTGGAGAACAGTGTGGAAATTCCTCAAGAAATTAAAAATAGAGCTTCCCTATGACCCTGCAATTACACTGCTGGGTATTTACCCCAAAGATACAGATTTAGTGAAAAGAAGAGCCATCTGTACCCCAATGTTTATAGCAGCAATGGCCACGGTCGCCAAACTGGGGTAAGAACCAAGATGCCCTTCAACGGACGAATGGATAAGGAAGATGTGGTACATATACACGATGGAGTATTATGCCTCCATCAGAAAGGATGAATACCCAACTTTTGTAGCAACATGGATGGAACTGGGAGAGATTATGCTGAACGAAATAAGTGAAGCAGAGAGAGTCAAGTATCATATGGTTTCACTTATTTGTGAAGCATAACAAAGAACATGGGGAGATGGAGTGGAGAAGGGAGTTATGGGAAATTGGAAGGGGAGATGAACCATGAGAGACTATGGACTCTGAAAAACAACCTGAGGGTTTTGAAGGGGCGGGGGGTGGGAGGTTGGGGAACCAGGTGGAGGGTAAT
The DNA here is from genome assembly GCF_922984935.1 of Meles meles. Classification (NCBI taxonomy): domain Eukaryota; kingdom Metazoa; phylum Chordata; class Mammalia; order Carnivora; family Mustelidae; genus Meles; species Meles meles. Next base: position 148,494,526 of record NC_060066.1, on the reverse strand, counting down.
AGAGAGGGCACGTATTGCATGGAGCACTGGGTGCAGTGCAAAAACAATGAGTACTGTTATGCTGAAAATAAATAAATAAATTTTTAAAAAAAAGAGAAGGCAGGTCATTTTCTACACCATCCCTGGGTAAGACAGGCTCGGGAAACATCATGAAACCAATCATTTCAGGTCTTATGGGGACTCATTTGTCACATGTGTGACTACATTTATTACAGCTATGGAAACAAACTTTCTTAAATCTCTTTCATGCTTTCTTAGGCAAAGCAAAAACCTTAATGGAAGAAAATGGCTTTTTTACACCAGTGGCTAAATGTCTTCAAGCTTACCATCAGGGCCTAACCCCTTTGTCCCTGGGCTAGGTTTCATCCACAACTTCCAGCTTATGATTTTTGAAATGCATTCAGAAGTAGCCTCACAACTCCATGCTTTGGCTCCTGATATAATCATTTCTTCAAAACTCAAAAGGCTGAAACTTCTTCTTTACTGAAATTCTATAATACCTTGAGCAACTTTTTTTTAGTTTTTTTTTAATTTTTTTAATTTTTTGAAAGCATCTTTTAAACTGATTAAAGTAGGATACTAACTTTTTAACTTTTTCACATTCAAAGAGTGATGATCCTTCAATATGTGAACGTCCTCATAAGAGCAGGATTACGTTACATATTAATAACTATTGACACGGGCTCCTTCACTCTTTTGCAAATTTTAGAATCCAGGCCAACTCTAGACATTTCTGGCTTACCTATAACAAATTATCTTCCCCTTAAACTGAGGGAATATTGTCAAGCATTGTCAACACTTTTGAGTATAAAATTAAATTGGCCTTCAGGATGCTCTAGCAACTTGGTATTTTTGATATATAAATACCAAATGTTACTATCATAGGTTGCTAGTAAAAACAAACAAACAAACAACAACAACAACAAAAAACCCCAGACAACAACGAAAAAAAAAAAAAAGAACAAAAACTTCTTAGTTACAAGTAAAAATAAGATTAGGTCTATGGGATAAGGCCTGATTTTGCATTAACGTTGAGAGGGATCTTTTGTATATCTCAATCAGTTTGAGGTTATGTGGAAAGCCCCTTAAAGCCCACGAATGGGACACAGGACGTTCTTCAAGAATTATTGTGATAAACCATATTTATGCTTATCTTAACGGAGTAAAGTTAAATGACCCACTTCCATTTTGTCTCAAGTTATACTATTTTTTTGGAACAATAGAAATTGCTTTTTATGTCTCAGAAGTGTTGTGGATTTTATGGGGAACACAAGAAAGTAACCTATCTTTCAAATTTTGAAAAACTTTCCCTCGCACTCCAGCTGCACTCTCCTGACTTTACATTCCTTGTTGGGTGAAATATCACCACTCACACAGCTATTCATTTGCCAAACCTCCCTTTTCTTTTTTCTCTCTCACATGAGTGAATACTGTCACCTCTACCTATCGATCAGATTTATTCACTACCAAGATATTCAAGCCCTAGTCTCCCTGGGTGTCTGCTGTAGCTGCCTAATTAGACCTACTGTTTCTACCTGTGTTTCCTTTCTGTCCTTGCCCCACAGAATGATCTTTCCAAAATGAAAACCAGATCATAACATTTCAATGGTCTCAACCACTCATGGCTGTCCATGGCATGGAAACACACATCCTTCCCCATCAGCCTCATCTCCTGCCCTTGTTCTCCTCACTCCCTCATGGTAGGGAGTCACATGGCCCCCTCGTTATTCCTACAACAAACCAGAAATATTCCCACCTTAGGGCCTTTATGCTTGGACTTTTCTCTGCCTGGAATGCTTTCCCTAGGACTATGGCTTACATCTTTGCTGGATTTGTGTCTCATTCTCATGTTACTTCCTCAGAGATCTCTTTCCCAAACAGCCTAATCAAAATCCTGTCACCCTTCTCTCCTTTATCCCACTTCATGTATTTTCCTAGCCCTTGTTACTACATCATTATATTATATATTCAATTCCATACATGTTTATCAGCTGTCCCAACCCCCCACTACAATGTAAGTTCTATGAGGAGGGGACTTTTTATTTTATCTCTGTATCCTTCGTTCCTAGAAGAGTTTCTTATATAGAGAACATGTTCAGCAAATATTTCTTAAGTGAATTAATGTCTATGTTTACACCTACACTTAGGTCATTGTTGGAATTGATTTAGATAACTGCCTAATGCCCACTTCAGGCTGCAAATTACTGGAGAGATTCTCTAGAATTCTTACTCATTTGTAGTATGCTTAATGTTTTTCTTAGACTCCCTGAGACCCAGTGGCCATTTTTCCAATCTAGCATGAAACTGGGGGGGATAGGAGGGCTGATTTCTGTTTCTCTCATCCACAGCTAGTTGGACATTTAGCTTTCCTGATTTAATCTTTTATTTTTTTAAAAAATGCTATCTCTTTACCATCTCCCCACTCAGTCCCTCTCTCAGAGACTTGAATCTCCAACCAAAGACTCCCATTCATAATTCTGATTGACACCTATGTAACACAGTCCTTCCCCTAATTTCGCTGCTCCTGGGGAAGAAAAAACAATGTGTAGGAGCCCAAAACTTTCACAAACTTCTCCCTTTATTTCATATGACACCACTTCAACTTGCTAGATAGAAGGATTGCAGATTGGAACTGAATAATATTTCAAATGAGCTAAATATATTCCACAAGGGGAAAAATATTTAAGAGACATATCCTAGAAATATCATGCAAATCTAATCCAATAGGAACTTCTGCAACTTTTCAAAGTAAAAGAGTCTGGATTTTTTTAAAGATCCATAACCACATTATAATAATTTTACTTAAAATAAGTTGAATAATCAACATCAGAATATGTCATAATAATTGGAAACATAGTGTAGGAAATATGGGCATTTATATTTTTATATTGGTGTTGAAAATAATAAGAAAGATAATACTAACTATAATACCATGTGACAGGAACTGTTATGAGCACTTTATAATCACTCCCTTCAAACCTGGGGTCAGCAACACTGTCTCTTGTGTGGTTTTATTGCAAGAGCTTCGCTACCTGGTCTATCTGCTACTGCCCTTGACCCCTACAACCTATATTCAGTGTAGCTGCCCAATGATGCTTTAAAGAATAAGCCATACCATATCACTCTCCTCCTGCTAAAAACTTGCCTGCTGCTTTGATGACTTTCCACTTCTGTTAGAGTAATACGACAAGCCTTTATCATGTCCTGCTAGATGCTACCTAAGGTGGCCCCCAGGACTTTCCTGATAACATCGCCTCCCTGCTCACCTGTTTTCTGTGCTGCTCCTTAAAACTTCATGGCACACTCCTCCCCTTGCACCTGGTACTTGGTCGTCTCTCTGCCTAGAACACTTCCCCCGGATGTGTGTGTGACTGCGGTCTTTCTTTCTTCAGGTCTTTGCTCAAATGCCATCTTCTCCCTGACACCTTCTCTGACCACACAGTTTACAAATCGTAGTCCTCAGCCCAGCATTTTTCTGTCCTCAGATTTCTTCCACACCGCCATTTATCACCATCCTCCATATACAGTTACCACTAATTTCTTTGTTTCCGGCCTCTACCAATGAGAAGACAAACTACACGGGGAGCTTTTTTTGGTCTGTTTCATTCCCTCTTGAAACCCAGTCCATAGAATAGGGCCTGGTACAAAATAGCTAATGAATACTTGTTTTAAAAATATACATATTAAACAACAATAAGATATCATTACCCATCTCTCTGAATGGATAACATCCAAAACATGGATATAGCAAACACAACTACGGTTGTGAGGCAACAGGATCTCTCCTTCACAGCTGATGGAAAGGCAAAATGGTAGAGCCACTCTGGAAGACGGTTTGGCAGTTTCTTACAAAGCTAAACATACTCTTATCATATGATCCAGCAATTGTGCTTTTATCCAGAGGAGTTGAAAACATGTCCACACAAAAACCTACGCAGGAGTGATGATAGTGACTTTAGTCGCAATCACTAAAACTGGAAGCAACCGAGATGTTCCTCAAAAGGTGAACGAAGAAACAAATCATAGCACATCAACAGCTATGGAATACTCTCCAGTGATAAAAATAAATGAGTTATCAAGTCACAAAAAGTCACGAAAAAACCTTAAATACATGTTGCTAAGTAAAATCAGTGAGTCTGAAAAGGTGACATAATGGATTGTGAGATTCTGGCAAAACTATGGAGAAAATAAAAGTATCACTGGTCACCAGGGCTTTTGGGAAGCAGGGGGAGAGGAGAGATGAACAAGTGGAGCCAGGAAAGTTCTTAGGGCAGAGAAACTATTTCATATGATATCGTATTGGTGGATACATGACATTGTGCATTTGTCAAAACCCACAGAATGGTAGAACACAAAGAATGAATCCCAATGTGAACTATGGGCTTTAGTTAATGTGCCAATACTGATTTGTCAGTCATAACAAATGTATCATACTAATGCGAGATGTTAATAAGAGAGGAAGTTGGAGGGCAGAAATACATGGGAACTCTCTGTACTTCCTGCACAAGTTTTCTGTAAACCTAAAACTACTTAAAAAAAAAAAAAAAAGTCTAGTAAGTAAATAAAGAAATACATTTATAGGGTGCCTGGGTGGCTCAGTCCGTTGAGCACTGACTCTTGGTTTCAGCTCAGGTCATGATCTCAGTGTTCTGGGATGGGGCTCTGGGCTCAGTGGGGCATCTTCTCCAGATTTTCTCTCTCCCTCTCCCTCTGCCCCTCTCCTCCACCTTGTGCTTTCTCTCTTAAAAAAGAAATATATTGGGGTGCCTGGGTGGCTCAGTGGGTTAGGGCCTCTGCTTTCAGCTCAGGCCATGAACTCAGGGTCCTGGGATTGAGCCCCGCATTGGGCTCTCTGCCCGGGGGGAGCCTGCTTCCCCCTCTCTCTGCATGCCTCTCTGCCTACTTGTGATTTCTCTCTCTCTCTCTCTCTCTCTCGGTGTGTGTTAAATAAATAAATAAAATCTTTAAAAAAAAAAAAAGAAAGAAATGCATTTAGTTACTAATTTGATAATAGAAAAATATATTAACTTTGTTTATCTTCACAAAATCTCTTTGGTGTAGTTTCTATTGTGGTCTCCATTTTGAAAATGGGGAAATGTCCTTGCCGGAGTTACCTGACTCTTGCCCAAGCTCATATGGCTAATCCTCAGAGGCTGTATGTGTGGACACAGAATGGATCACCACCAGAAGCAGCACTCTCCATTTTACTCTCACCAAAGGCCCAAATACATAAGAGAAATATAGCGATAAAAGAAGAGCTGGAAGACACAGAAGCTGCAGTGTTTTTCCCATCACACGTGCAGAGACAGCCCGCTCCTTGTGGTCAGAGCGAAGGCATCTGTATGGAGTGGCTGTGCTGAGAAGAAAATTACCATGCAAGAAGGAAGCCTAATAGTTTGTTGTCATTGCTTATTATCTCTGCTGTTGCCTTTGAAAACAATTTGATCGTTGTTGACATACATAGTCTTGATGATAAAGAGGAACATTTTCTACATTATTACATGGGTCTCAATACAAACAGAGTCAAAGACACATCTTTTCTATTTTGCTTTTTAATTCATCTGGGAGCCTAGCACGTGTGTGCTATAGAAGGAACAGTGGGTTATCTAATTTTTGTAAAGGGCTTTTAAATATACCTGAGATGACATTTATGTAGAATTAAAAATATGGCAGGATGAGTCATTGAGTGTGAAACAGAATTCCAGTTGGCTGATGAGCCCCCCCAGGCACATCACTAAGGGCTGTATGTTATTCTTCTTTAAAGCACTTTCCAGATATTCTGTTATCATGGCAATCCTTCTCAAAGTCTGGATCTTCAAAGTGACCTTTTCCCTGCACTACCCAAAATAGAAATTTCACTCCATCTCTGCCTGTGGCAATAATAAAACAACCCTGATATTCAGCCTCTTTCCAGATGATACCGTTTATAATAGGATATCATCATAACTTCTTTCCAAAGTATAATATCCATCCAATTAACCTTGAATATTTTTAAAGAAAGCTCACAATAGAAAAGATAATTGCATAGTTGTCAAAAATTATGACTAACCAGGTACAATAGGGCCCGTAAAATAATTCCTATCAAAAGATTAACATTCACCATGTTGCACTAATGAAACATATTGTAAGAGATTTAAAAATAAATAATTGGAAAAAAGAGGAAGTAGTCATTGCATGCAAAACATACAAACAAAATGGACTAAAAAGTTAGAAAAACACATTAAATATAAAGAAATACATTGTCTATATTTAACATAGGACTTTGTCCTGCCATATAGAAATTATCCACTCTAAACACTTGCTAAAGAAAGAACATATGAAATGCAATGCTTTTCTTGCCCCTGTGTGGTGTCATGAGGTTATTCTATGAACAACTTTCTACCGCATCCCCTTAGTAAAAGTCAAAGCCTTTAAGGTACAGTCCTTGGTAAGAAATAGCAAGGGAAACCTTTCACACATATAGGAATGGAGAAAATTGCAAAAGAAAGAGAAAAAAGCCCCCTTGACAGATAAGCAATAGCTCTGCTTACACAGTAATTTATGGTAATATCAGAAAGCTTTTGATAAAATTTCACACATATTGCAGGGTAGGGCATTGGAGAAGATAAAGGACTCAAAGAGATAGGGGAAAATTAAACCATTTATAAGAGGGGGAAGTATTTTGTAAAAAAAATTTGGCAGTTGGTTTTGATAGTCATAACAATTTATGTAATTTCTGTGTGCATTAGGCACTTGCTGTCTGAGAAAGTGGCAGCCTAACATTTCCCCCATTGCTGCAAAAAGTAATTTTTGAGAACAATAAATATGGAAAGCTTTGAAAATACACACACACACACACACACACATGTGCATGCACAAAGCTATGGTATAACACATTTGGGAATGTTAGTGAGCAAAATTTCTATCATTTGACTACTTAGGGCCTTTTAAACACTTATCTTTGTTTTATTTGATAGCAAATCAATTTTCCCATAAAATAATTTTGCCTTTGGGGTAACATAATGAAAAAACCATTTAAAATATATTCCTATAAACACTGAAAAGTATTGTCATACTAGATATGCAGTAAATAAGCAAAAAAATACTCACACAAATTGCTAGGAAGTACCTTCTTTTTATTGGAAAAATAGTGAACCTTAATTTACACATTTCTCCATCAACCCCTGAAGCCCTTCTTGTGATTTCTCTCTCTCTCTTTCTCTCTGTGTGTGTTAAATAAATAAATAAAATCTTCTAAAAAAAAAAAAAAAAGAAAGAAATATATTTAGTTACTAATTTGATAATAGAAAAATATATTAACTTTGTTTATCTTCACAAAATCTCTTTGGTGTAGTTTCTACTGTCGTCTCCATTTTGAAAATGGGGAAATGTCCTTGTCAAAGCCTGAATATAAAGTGTTTGCCATTCTATAGAATGTTATGTTTTGAATTTTAAAGTAACGTTTGATGCTCTGATTTCACCATCTACACTAAAATATAAAAATGGCATCATCGAGGAGTATTTAAATGTATTTTTAAAATCTTCTTCAACAACCATGTTCAGGGAAGTGGCTCCATCTCCCTCTGAACTACAGTATATTTTTGACTTCTGGTCGTCATTCTTACTCAATGATTTCTCAACTCTGTTTCTGACCACAGCCGCTATGGAGATCTTTACTTTAGGTAACATAAAAGATTCTGTCACTCAAAAAAAAAACATGTTTTTTTTTGGAAAAGAGGGAGATCAAAGCATTTGAAAACAATAATTTATTGCTCTTCCTTTCCAAAGCTTTGTGAAATTACAAAAAAAAAAAAAAATCGAGTTTACAGACTGCTCAGGTCAGGTTAAGAATGCCAAGAGGTGAGAGCCTGGACCACCGTGGCCATGGGTGTTCGCCAGCAGCTGCGCACAGACATCTGCGACAAGCTCCCTGATTTGTTTACTGCCTTCAGAGATGCTGCGTTCCTTACACACCATCTCTCAGGACATACGTGGGCCATTAGTCAAGTCACTGGAACAGTACAGAGGTTTTGGGGGGGTTTGATTTTGTTTTTTGCCCTCCTATAAAATTTTCAGTTCATTTCTGAAAAATAAATTGGTCAATAAATTAAAAAAAAAAAAGAACTCTGTTCTTTGTTTTTGAAGAAGAACACTAACAGGAAAATTTGGAAGAAGCAATGCCAGCCTGTCTGTTCTCCCTAACAAATTTCTCCTGAGGCAGAGCTTTAATGAGTAGTTCTGGAAACTTCTTAAACAATATGTGTCACTGACCAGAATGGGTGATCTTTTCAAGCTGGTTGATTCTATTGAATAAAGATACTATCAGACTCCGAAGTAACTGGTTTGAGTTTTTAAGGCACTTTGAGGAAATATTTTGTAAGAGTGGGAAGCGTATTTTAATGCCATTCCCATCTTTCTCTGAGAATGAAAGCTGATCTGCAAGGGCGTTGAAAGCATTACAGGCTAATTTCATTGCAATTTGGGGAGCTGGGAGGGAGGATGGGAGAACCAGGAGTTGGGGTGGGGGTTCAAGAACATTGAGGTGAATACTATTGACCCTCTGGAAAATTGCTAAGAGCTGGAACCCACTCTAGAAGGCTCATGTTATGAACCTTTATAGCAATTGTGCAGCTCTCTTGAAAATTTACACTGTCATTTTATTTATAGCAGATGTCTCTTAAAGCAAACATTTTTACTTTATACTATACAAATCTTACGGAAAATTGCAAACATAATGTGAGTTTTGGTCATGCTGTAGAAATCTACAGTATTTTCTATAATGGATTGTGAGCACGGGGAAAGAGCTGATACTGATCTAAGGCTGAAGGATAAAAGGTAATCAAAACAAGGCTTCTGTGGATGCTTTCATGGAACTTGTTTTAAAAGAAAAGGCAAAAGTTGAAACTGTGGATTAAACCAACTAAATTAAATCATCTTGTATTCAAAATACATTCGGCACTTCAGAATAAAATGACCAGAAGTCAATGTGAGCCTTAAGAAAGGAATTTGGTTGTTTAGATACATTGTCTGTCTGGGCTGTTGTAGAAGGAGAAGGAGAAGGAAAAAGAAGGGGAGGGAGAAGAAGAGGAAGAGGAGGAGAAGGAGGACAATGAGGAGGAGGAGGACGAGGAGGAGAGTTTTATTTGGATTTAGACAAAATCTAAAAATGTGTTTTTTTCTAGCTAGTTCTGAATTGTAGTTATGCTCTAATTCAATGTTGGGTATAGGGACTTAAATATATATCCTGTGGCTGCTTAGCAATAGTTCAACTGCTGATAAAGAAGTTCTAATTAACATCCAAAATTCAGCTTTTCATATAAAAATAAAATATACAATTAAAGGAGAAAGTGAATACTGTTTGGAAAGCCACAATAGGAGATATAAATGGGGGGGAGGGACAAGAGATACTGCAATTTTACAGAAATAAATGCAGCAACTTTAATTTTCCAAGGAATATTTGATCCAGGTATAAATATTTACTCCTATTTGTTTTCCTAATTAGCAGAAGTTAAAAATAGAGAATTATATAAATTTTGGAAATCGAAAGCCAGATAAGTAAAACCTATATTTCTGAGAATACGCTCTTCATTATGCAGGGTTTGTTACAAGACACATGTCAAAAAGTAAGTCATTGTAGTAATGTGGCTGTTATGTTTTCACAGGCCTTTGTGAGAGTTTGAACTAATACAGCAGTATAATCTCTCTGGACTTTAAAAACACAAATCTGTGACAAGGACACAGACTGATAGAATTAGTAGTCATATATTTTTTTACTTATGTAATAAATTTATCATTCCAAGGACACCATTTGAAATGACCCCCCTGAATTACAATGTGGGGATTCCTATGCTGTTTTGCATTAATATGTGCAGACAGTTTTTATACTATTAACCATCTGCCATTGGCGTTTCATTGGGTTACTTATTATTATTATTCTGGTCACAGATGAGGGTTAAAATATCTCTAACCTTTACAAATGTATTACGTGGCACCATTGACATAGCTTTTATTGCAGATACAATCTATGACGAATTTTCTGTATGACAGAAGAAGAACACGATTTCATATTAAATTCTCATGATACAGACATATTTCTCTGCTTGTACTTCTGAGATGTTTTGGGTATAGCAACAAAGGGCAATACTTCCTCTTCCATGACATCAATAAAATTTCAAAATCTACTTCATTTTTATGGGTCCAGAGCTTTAGTAAATATTTCTTTAACAGAACTGAAAAACAGCGCAAGAAAAAAAAATGTTCAGACTTCAGCTCACTTCTAACCTTGCTAATCAAAACAGACAAAACATTCCTGGTTAGACATAATGAGAAGCAGAAAGAGGAAGCCATAAAAGAGCCTAGACATTGAGTGTCGCCATGAAGGTGTATAAGAGCTCGAGCAAAAGTTTCTCAAATACAAGTGTCAAGATAATGGCAGGTCCCTCTGACAGTCATTTAAAAGAAATCATAAAGCCTATTATAGGAACTTTATGGAGTTATAAAAGCATTTGAGTTTTCAGGGAGCCACATACTTTATAAAATGTTTCTGACATTCCATCAAAAAGTTGGCATTCTGACATTTTGTCATAATACATAATCATATAGTCTAAGAATGATTAGAAGTAAATCCATAATAGCAGATTTTTTAAAGAAAACAATCTCACATTGCCTTCCAGACATCGTCTTTCTCCTTTCTTTCCCTACTTTTAACGAAGAGAAAGGTAGAGAGAGAAGTCTGTTGTTTTTCCTGATCCCTTTTCCAAATAATCCCTCGGAAAAAATGAGAATTCTAATTGGTCCATATTTTTTTCAGGTATTAGATTGTGAGGAAGCTCATATAAGTCCATGTCTGATCATCTAAACTATCCAATATTATATTGAACACCTCCCTCTTCAAAGTTACCTAGTTAGAAGAATGTGTCCCTTTAAATTGCCAAGATGCCTCACAGCTAGATCACAAACCGCATGGATTGTGCTCAAGGTTCTGAGGATGTGCTGAACCTGAGCCTCCATCCACTGCTTTCTCTGCATATTACTAGAGACTGGCCCTAGACTATTTAGGGACTAGGTCTCTAATCATAAGATTACCTGAAACCAGACTCAAGCTTAACATCCAGAGTAGCCAACAGTCACATGAATATGGCTCTTCCCCTGCCCCCAAATGTAACATGTGGCTTTAATTTTATTTAATTTATTTATTCTTTCGATTTATTTAAAAAAAATCTGTGCCCATTGCCTAAGCCTTTGGGCACATGTGTATAATAAAAAACACTGCTGAACATAAATAATGTATATTAACTGTGTCTATTAGGATTCTCCTGAAAAGTCCATCAAACTGACTTTTTTTGTAGTCTGGAGTCTCAGTTGAAAATCTATTAGCAAAATAATTCTATTAAGTTGTATGATATTTCTAACATCAATTAATTACATTTATGTCCAGCTCTATAGTGTAATGACTTTGCAATATTAATTTCAATTTTAATTTAGGAAGAGAATTTGTAAGTTTGCCTCAAGTTTTAGTGTTTAATGATTTTTCCACATTTAGACTGTCCAGGAATTGAGACTTTTCTCCATTTTTTCTAATTGAACAACTGGTCATTTCAAACTTTATCTTTTATGAGGTTTTTTGTTGTTGTTGTTGTTTTTGTTTTCTGAGTTAAACAACTTAATTTGCTCTGGGGCAATAAGGAAACTCAGTAAATAGACAAACTAAAATCTCCTACCTAACAATGGTTCTCTTTTGCCATGTATCTACCTCTATGTGACCAGTAACTTCTTTATACAAGCATTGGAATTGGAGTTTCCTACAATTGAAGATAGACAAATGCAATAATCTGATTTTAAAATAAAATATGTCATAAGTGACATTAGTTAATAAAACCAACTGTCTATACCAGGTCAACACTAAGTTGATTCTTTCCCACAATAAACAAGTTCTACATCTGTCATTTCGACCAATTAAACTGACTCGGAGATTACCTGCATCCAGCTCCTTCCTAGGGAAGTCACATAGTTCTCTGTGAATCTTCTTTCTTCGTTTCTGTGAAAAAAGTTTGATCATGAAATGACGTAGTGGATGAAAGTGCTTAGAACAGAGACACCCATAAGAAATCAGTAAATGTTTGTTACTGATTAATATTATCATTCAACCTAATATTGTTCAAATTTTTCGATTTCAACGTGTTACACTTCTTGCCTGACATGGTCTGCCCTTTCTGTCTTGTCCTTGTAAATTAAGTATTTTCTTCATACCTCAGCTAAGCACCAATTCAACGTGACCTCTCTCTTCTTGAAACTTATGTCAGCCCTGTCTCCCAATTGAAGCTTAAGATATGTATTATTCTCTAAACATTTCTTACATGTACGAGTTGCTTTGAGAAGGAAACACTTGCTATGTTTCTTGTGCCTAAATTTGACATGTAATACATGGTCTACAACCAGTCATAGTTAAAGCTATACTAATCCAAAGAGTTTTCTAGCCATTCTTCCCAACATCATTTATTTGTCCTGGGCAAGTCAGAGAACCCCATTGTATCAGCGAAGAACTAGCTTGCTTTGTTTTTGTTTAAAAATAATAATACAGGGGCGCCTGGGTGGCTCAGTGGGTTAAAGCCTCTACCTTCGGCTCAGGTCATGATCCTGGGGTCCTGGGATTAAGCCCCACATCGGGCTTTCTGTTCAGCAGAGAGCCTGCTTCCTCCTCTCTCTCTGCCTGTCTCTCTGCCTACTTGTGATCTCTGTCTGTCAAATAAATAAATAAAATCTTTAAAACAAAACAATAATCCATGTTCCTTTAATGACAACTCCATAGCTGCCTTTGGACTACAAAACACACACACACTAAAATTCTTTGGATTGAGTCCAACAAAGTCCAAGATGCTACAGTTTCCCTCTATAATGCAGAATTTCCAAAACAGCTTATATGTCTTATGTTGCATTATAGAATATAAATAGAGACTTTGGATATGTCTGTTAGGATCCTTCGATTCCCTGAAGCCAAAACAGATACATCTACTATTATTGACGCAGTTCAGGGTTACAACTATTGGGCATAGTGTTTGTGAACGTGCAATTCTTGTTATCACCAGTGGGGGTTTCAAGTATTTAAGATTTATACAGGGATTTCACTGGAGTCTATTAATTGGCTCAGAGGAAGGGAAGGTAGTTGTTTCAATGATAAGGTGCCTAGAAGATGATCTTTCAAGTGTTTTGATGTTCTGGAATTACTAAAAAATTCTGTTTGCATATTACAATGAGACCACCAAAAACCTGATTTCATTGTTTATTTTGCTCTGTTACTTTGCTAAAAACATAGCTCTTATCTAGTTGTCAGTCTTGTCTTCTCTTCATAAACCAAGTTCTTTAATTCTTCCACCGTGTCATAAAAGATTCAATAAATTCTGATTTGCATTTCAAATTCAAGTCTTTTTTTTTAGAAGGACATCGGATTCAATGACAATTGCATCACTAATCTCTTTAGCACTGACAGTGGGAAGCAAGCTCAGACTCTTGCTGACTGAAGTCCTAAAGATGGAAGGTCATATAACGTTCTTTATCAGCAATAGTGATATTTTTGTGTGAATTCTTCATTTTTTTTAATCAATATGTGCTCATTTAAGCCATTTGCCTGGGGTAGATATCTTATACTGTCTCCTCGTTTTATTAAGAAACATGTACCCTATTATTTTTGCTACAGAAAGAGGAAACTTTCCAATATTATTGCCCACAGTAACTTTTTTATTGTTATTTTATTCTTCTAAAATATTACTTGAGGAAAGTATTTCTATATAATTTTAGGGAGATGTTTTTCCATTTTGTTTTTGTTATTGTTTGAACAACTAAAATGACCAAAAATTTTAAGTACTCATATATATGAATGTGTATATTTTGTTCATGTGTGTGTACACATACTATCTATAAATATTTTGATATTCAATACCAAGGGGAAAGCTAAACTTGGCCCTTGAATAAATGCTCTGTGAATCAATGATTGCTACTCCAGATTCCAAATAATTTTTTCCTCTACTTTCAAGTATTTGTCACAGTTACAGCCAATTTCATGGCAGAAACTATACACAGTTACATAAATTGTATTTCTAATAATAAATTTTGCTGATTTTGTAAAGAAATAAGCAATATAAATTCACATGGAAGTCATTATAACAATTTAGTATAAATTAATAAAGTAACTATCATCTATTATGCACATAATATGGGCAATGGATAGAAACAAGAGAGGAATTTTTAAAAGGAGGTAATAAAAATTTCCAAATTATTTAAGTCACAATTTTAAGATGTTTAAGTTATCCAGACAAAAGCTATTAATTAATAAATATTTTTAAATTCTAAATTTTCAGCGAATAAGATACTTGCATAAAAAAGTTTATTTTAGAAAGCATAAGAGTAAGTTGAGTGGAGAAGTGTACCCAGATCACAAAAACAAGAAGCGTAAATGTCATTTCTTATTTTTAAATCCATGTATCTGCTTTGACTGCATTGAAACTTGTAGTTAACCCAAACAGCCATTATGATGAGGGAACAGAAGGCTGGCTGAGGACAAAGCAAAAGCTGACACCCTGCAACCTTCCCCCACCCTCACTCCTTGGTGGGACATAAGGGGCATTCTTTAGGAATCTCCCACCTATCTTAATGTTAATACCTTGCTAGAGGGAAAAATGACCTTGACAAAGGCAAGGCCTCAAGGCCTCCGGTATCTTTTAGGTCCACTTTAGCATATGAAAGTTCTATTGAAACCTCTTTTTCCTTACTTCCCCAACCCCATTGTACATAACCTGCCACCCCTCACATCCCAGGGGCAGCAGCTCTTCCTGCCCACGGGTCATATCCCCGTGCTTTAATAAGCCACCATTTTGCACCAAAGATGTCTCAAGAATTCTTTCTTGGTCATTGGCTCCAGACCTCACCCCACTGAAGCTCACTTATATTCTAAGGCTTCATCAATTACATAGCATATCATTTCAAATATAAAATGGGTACTTAATAAACTCTTGTTAAATTAGATTAAAAGAAAAAAAGTAAATTATTTAATTTATTGGGACCAAAAAATTCCATTATTATAACAGAAAAATCTAGTTAATAGCCTAAAGAATTGGTTGTATTCCGTAAAATGGGGGGGGGGGGGTGTATGTGTAGACTCAAGTTCAGAAAATTTTAGAAACAAATCCAAAATAAAAACAAAATCCAGGGGCGCCTGGGTGGCTCAGTGGGTTAAAGCCTCTGCCTTCGGCTCAGGTCATGACCCTAGGGTCCTGGGATCGAGCCCCACATCGGGGCTTCCTCCTCTCTCTCTGCCTGCCTCTCTGCCTACTTGTGATCTCTGTCTGTCAAACAAACAAACAAACAAATAAATAAATAAATAACCAAAATCCAGAGGTGCCTGGGTGGCTCAGTCATTAAACGTCTGCCTTCAGCTCATGTTATGATCCCAGAGTCCTGGGATGGAGCCTGGATGAAGCCTGCACTGGGCTCCCTGCTCAGCGGGAAGCCTGATTCTCTCTCACTCTCCCTACTTGTGTTCCCTCTCTCACTGTCTCTCTCTGTCCAACAAGTAAATAAAATTTTAAAACACACACACAAAATCCGCAATGCAATATGGAAATATTTCCTGGCAAATTTGTGTAAAAGTATGCTCAAGTTAAGGACCACGGACGGGTGCTGGGTGGTTCAGTCAGTTAAGTGTCTGCCCTTGGCTCAGGTCATAATCCCTGGGTCCTGGGCTGGAGCCCTTCATCAGACTCCTTGCTCAGCAGGAAGCCTGCTTCTCCCTATTCCCTTCCCGTCCCTCTACCTCTCTCTCTGCCTGCCACTCCCGCTGCTTGTGCTCTCTCTGTGAAATAAATAAAGTCTTTTTTAATTAGCAATAATCGCGCCTCAGATAAACCTCATTGGCTACGATACTGCCACTGCGCAAAGCTATAAAGTCTTTTTTTAAAAAAAGACCATGTAAATACTTAGGAAGTTAGAAAGAAAGGAAAGAAATTTAAAAATTGATTAAACAAATAAATAAATATTCATTTATCAAAAATAGTGTGCTGATGCCAATGATGTAATAAACAGTAACTTCTTGAAAAAGAATACTTATATTCACACCAATATAAGACTAAGTAAATGTTTCTTTTATTGTCTCCTTCCTGTCTAAATGCTTTATTTTGCACGTTTTATACGAAAATAAAAAATGAATTTTGCAGGTACTATTTTTATATATTACTGCATGATAAAATAAAATAATGTTTTATTTGTTAAAACTGAGTTTTATGTATATCTCTATTACTTAATTTATATAAATTTATATAAACCTATATATGTATGCAAATATATACACATAAAGTTTTTTTTTATTATGTGACATTTAGAATAAAAACAAATCTGTTTGAAAAAATAAATCTGTGTGATCAACAGAAACTAACATTTTTATTTCTTAGAATCAGTCTGATTATAGAAAAATATCAGCAATGTGGTCACAATGAATAAATTACTCTCTAGGTGTTAATAGCAAAGCTGTGACTACTGAAACCAGAATAACTAAATAAAAAAATTGAGAGATACCTGTTTCATTATTTAAACAATACCCATTCATCCAGTTATTAAGATGCAGTTGTTCAATATCTTCCGATTAAACAAATATTCAAAAAATGGTGTCTTGTCAGCCAAACAACTAAATGATTTGACTGAATCTTTCAACAGGATGTTTGGGCATTAGGTGGACATAAGTATACTTTAAAGATCTGGATGAGTTCCAGAAAGTTGTTTACACACACAAAGATAATGCAGTTGTATATGACTTTATTACTATATATGACATGAAGAAATTTGAGTCTGGGAGAGATTTAAAGTTTTCTAATTTTTAGGGGGAAATGTAAAAGTATACTCTTGTTCAGAATTTTCTCCTTTCCTTCAATCTATGCAGCTACCAAAAGAGACTAAACAATGTCTCCTTGTGGAGAAAGAGACCAATGGGAGGACATAGTTGGCAAGCAACAGAAGAGACAGTTGACAGAGCATAAATGGAAAGACCCCAGACGCAGAAAGTGTGTGGAAACAGTGTTGCATGGATGAAGGAGTAGGTAGGTATTATACAAACTTGGGGAAGACAGAATTGTACTGAAACTAGGGCACCTCTGGTTCTCAAACCTAAAATCTGCACATTCACTTCTCTTGGTTTTCCGGAATTTCAATATTCTAGACATAGCCATTACCACCCTGCTCTGAAGAAGTGCAGAGATTAAAGAGAGTATGCGTTTCAGTCACTGAATTTATTGGAAAGCTTTTGCCTAAATAACTATCCTTTCATTATGAGTATAAGAAAACAACGTTTGAGATGTCCATTCTTAGGCGGAGGCAAAAATCAAGAAGTAGAGGTTTGGTCAAGATGCCATGGAATCAAAAAACGATTTTAATGCCACTCAATCTATTTACTGTGTGATTTTTATGCGTGTGTAGATTTAACCAGAAAAATAAGTAACCAGAGAAAGAGAAACCCATCAGTTTTGTCTTCAAGAGAATGTGAGAAATAAGACTTAGAAGTAGGTTTGTAGAGATAGACTACCTCGGTAATTCCTGTGTTTTCCATGAAGAGTGTTGGAATTACATGTTCTCATCCACATCATGTTCACTCTGTAGAAAGGCTAAGCAATAAAAACCATCTTTTAAATTCCTGAGCTCCTGCAAATCCTGCCATCACCAGCTAATCACCAAGCTTTCCTCCGAAAGTATTGCCATTGATTTGCACTTACCGAAGTCCTTATATCTTCTAGGAAGGATCTTTCATTGTATGTAAATAATGAAGAAACACAATGAAAATAAGAAATGAAATACAATATAACAAAGTTCTATTAGGCTACCCATAACCCTTTGGGCCTTTCCCTTATGTCTCAAATTCACATTTTTGTACTTCAGATACCTAGGGAAATGAGTAGACAACTGAATGCTCTAAATAAACCCAGAGAGCAGAAAATGTGTTTGACTCTATTGTAAAAAGGTGCCAGAAAAAATTCTGAGAAGTGTGGTTTATTACAGTGCTCAACGGTATTAAAATAAATAAATTAGTTATAAAAATAATAATAATACTGAACATATTGAACTGATTTGAGTGTAACAGTTTCAAATGTTTTCAGCCAGGCACTTGTCTGACATTCGAGTAAATTTCATAGATTTTGCTTTTTGTTTCCTTTGCCTTTCATACCCGAAGGCCAATGCTTAAAATAACTCCAGACTCAGGTTCCCTATATCATCCTCGTCTGTGGTCCCCAAGACATTTCTTCTATCCCCTGTTCTACCTACACTTCTCATCCATCAAAAGAGCTATCCATGTCGTTTTCATTTGCACCACATTCTCACTACACTATCCTTGAAATCTATTCGGTGGGACCATGTTCGATGTAAAAGTGTTATAACAAGATCCTTCTGGTTCATTTGGTAATAAACCCATCTGAATTTGATCCAACATGTACTAGTTTGATACCAAATCTGACCTATTAGGGCTAGAATTACACTTAGGGTCCATTCCATGTTGTTTTTTAGTTAAATTGTGATCCAGTCATCAAGGATTTTTTAAGAAGATTTATTTATTTATTATAGGGAGAGAGAGGGAGAGAAAGAGGTGGTGGGAGGGGCAGCGGGAGTGATAGAATCTCAAGCAGACTCCCCACTGAGCACAAAGCCCTACTCAGGGGGTTTCATCTCACAACCTTGAGATCATGACTTGAGCCGAAATCAAGAGTCAGGTGCTTAACTGACTGAGCCATCCAAGTGTCCGGGTCATCATGGATTTTAGGCAGCAAATTATGAAAACTAAGTTTACACAAAGATAACTTAAGAATCATTTACTAAGTGTGACTTTCCTAGAGCCGGAGACAAAGACAAATAACCTAGTTTGAGGTGTCCTGCAAATTAGAAAAGTAACTTTCAAACTGTTTTGACCTATACTCATTTCAACAAGGCAAATGGCCCTGAAACTCACTTAATTTTCCTGTTCTTAATTTCCATTGAAAATATTACTCCATGATGGCAATGAAATATCACTCACTGTACAATTAAATTTGGGGGAGGAGATTAGGATTAGATAATATAGATGATTCATATATGATTCAGAGTACATACCTTAATGTCAAGTTATTATAAGATTGGAGGACAGAAAATTAGTAGTATAATTATGCTTTGCTAACACTATAGAGCATGATTAAATAAATACACAACAATGTTGATCATGATGAACCTAAACCTAAAGGGACTTATCCATTAAAGCCAAGAATAATAATTAAATATTATTACCAGTGTAAGACGGGCTTTGCAAAGCTTCTGCAAGCAGCCTTCCTGAGGAAGATGGAAGGCCACTCACCTCCAGAAGCTTCTCAGACTGTCCAAGCCATGTGTGGCAACCAGACCACTTAGTAAAGAAAGATATTTAGCAAATCTAAGATTATACAAATTTTGGCTTATAAACACTAAACCCTGAATAAATTACATAGTATTTTACTGGTAAATAGTCTTTAATTGTATATTAAGATGAAATTCTATAGAATTTCTTGCCAGTGGTCCAAAAAAACAAAGAAAGAATTTAATATTATTGTAACAGTTCAAGATAAGCTGTGGGCCAAGACACTTAATTTAAAAAAAAAAAAAATCTGCTGGATTCCTGAGCCCCTAAAAATTTAGTTGTATGTTTAGTATGGTAACCTAAAAATTTCTCAGTAATCTTATTGTGAATCATCGGGATGAAAAGTCTATAACCAAATACTATAACTCACTTTTGGCTTCCAGATACACACTTATGTTCAGGATGTCACTGGATCAAATTGCATCATTTTAATTGTCTAAGGCTAAAGAGAAATGTGCATCATAGACAATTGAAGGGTACCTGCTCGGAAAAGGCTAGCTGATTTCATTTGAAATCTCATGAAGATTTTTCTACAGTTTGAATACAGAAAATGGTGAACAAATTTAGTCACAATAAGTGATAAGATAGTACTGGCATTCCAAACTCAGAAGAGCCTGATTGTCATTTAGGTTGTAAGTAGCAATTTAAGTTCCACAGAACAACTTCATCTGTCCATTAAATTAATGATCTTAATTTAAATTTTATTAGTTTTATAGTTTTTATTGACTTGAACTTATAAAATGGTTTTTCTTATACATAGTCATAAAACCGATAAGCACACAAGAATTTATACCGATTTTTATGTTTAAATGTGTTTAAGTAACACTATAATAAGAATAATTAAGTCAAAGCTTGGGGACATTAAAAACCTTTGCTCTTAAAAGGGGCCTGTACAATAGTAACCTGGTTTGTGGGAGAGAGAAGCAGCTATTGGACCCACACTCAGTCTGTCTCAGCTAATCCCCAAAAGAACAAAGACAGAATGAATGGAGCAGACTGAACCTAGGGAGAAAATGGGAACAAAGATTAGGAAACATTCCTGTAATCAGCTGGGAGGATTTTAGTAGGGAGCTGCTGAACAAAAAGCTTCCCCATGCCCTCTGAAAATATCTAGAATATCATCTCCAAGGAAACCCAGTGAACTGGCACTTCCTGGTTCTTCTAAAAACTTCTAAAGACCCCAAAGCATCTTTCTCAAACTTCCAGAAATATCATATTTTGCCAATTCCCACTTGTCGTCACATCAAATCACATCCCCAGCCTCGTTTACCTCTACACTGTGGCCTGGGAACTCTCCTCACCATTTTCACTATCATTAACCATGGCCAAAAACAATTTCTCCCTAAGGAAACTGAAGGTAATCCCTCCAATGGGTCTTTAATATGAACTCTTCCTCAATTGCGTGTAAATGCAATTTACATGTCTTGCAATATTCCCACAGCAAGGTTCAGATCAGTTTAGTTGCCTGCTCTAAAAGGCATGAATGTTCCAGATTGCCAATTAAATTAGGTATTCAAGGCAATCATCCTAGCATTCAAAGTCTTTTATGATCTGGCTTCCATCTCTCTCCCCAAGCATGTTCCGCAATACATCTAAACTCCGACAGTAAATTACTAAGTGTTCATACCTATCACTTTCCCACCTCTGTGCATCTGTACAAGCTATTTCCTTAAAAGGAAATATTCTCTCCTCCTACCCAGGTATCATAGGACAGATGCCCTAAAAAAACAGGCTCTGAGGGGCTCCTGGGTGGCTCAGTGGGTTAAAGCCTCTGCCTTAGGCTCAGGTCATGATCTCAGGGTCCTGGGATCGAGCCCCACATCGGGCTCTCTGCTCTGCGGGGAGCCTGCTTCTTCCTCTCTCTCTGCCTGCCTCTCTGCCTAGTTGTGATTTCCCTCTGTCAAATAAATAAAATATTTACAAAAAAACCCCAAAAAACAGGCTCTGAGATTCTGAAATGTATAGATAGGGGTTTAACTGGAAAGTGACCTCTGGAATGGTACCTATAAAATAGTAAGGGACATAGGACTCTTCTGGAAGTTGAAGCTCAAGTTTTATAATATTGCAACATGGGACTCAGCAACTCTTGCAGAAAACTAAGAATCTAGGGATGCCTTTCAGACATATCCCAGTCCCCAATCCCCCAATCATACACTCAGTAATAGAGAGGAGCCAGGCAGGCACTTGTACCACTATATTGACCTATCATTGAATGCAAACTGCCTTGGAAATGGAACATAGACTTTAGCAAGGCGGCTGTCTTCAGCTGAGAGGAAAAGAATGGAATGTAGGTAGGTGTAAACAGTCAAAAGCCACCATCAGGCATATCCTAAAAGCAGATCTGTATAAGAAACACACTCACTTCAGGTGGCCACTTCCATGTGCCACTCAGAACTACTTTCCTTCCTAGCGCAGGTTCATCCTACCTAGGAAAAGCTCTAGAATTCTGGTTGGTCTCTTTTCTTGTGGTAACTCAGGAGATGCAGGTTAGTGGGAAAAGTGAAGCCCAAGACTACATCTAATATTCAACTGTCCTTCCTCCAATATCTGCTATAGATTCCCTAACTTCTAGCCTAGCATCTCTGCTAGTTTAGATAGATTACATGTAGGGTGAACTATATCCTAATCACTGAAGGGTCTTATCCCCTGGTCACCAATTTCTCAGACCATGACTGATGTACCGTTTTTTTTTTTCTCTCTTACTATCAAGTTATGTAGGGGAGTTCCAAGAAATGCCCCAGTGGATCGCCTGCTCTATTGATCCTTGCTCACATTGTATAATAGCGGTCCTATCTCCTCCTGATTATAACATTACAGCATTGTTGCTCTCTATATCTATAGTTCTGATGTGACTGGGCAGGGGCCATCACATGAAAGAACAATGGAATACATGAGATCTCCCTGAGGTAATTGTTCCTGCCTAAGAACTTTAATTTCTAGACATACAGAGCCTAAAGTTACAGATGTAGGGATCACAAACTCCCCAAATAGGTCCTTGTGAAAAATGGGAAGACCACTTATATTTCTGCCTTTTGATTCCCAGACTTACATATTTCACATATTGGGGCTAGAGCACCCTATAATGATCCTTTATTTAATTGAATATTACGTTCCATGGGATGGTAATTACCCACACCAGGTATTATCAGCAAATTGGCACCTTTGTTTTACTTTCAAGAGATTATTCAGTCAACAAAACTGGGTGGTGCAGTATTTAACAGGACCAGTATATTCCATGACCTTGTGCCCACTGTCACATCTCCACTGCTTTACAGAAGCTTCTTTGATCCAAGAAAATGCTAGGCGGGATTCTATGTTCATGGATCAACTAACCTCAGGTAGTGGTGCTGGCTGAGCTTCTGTAATCTGGAAATAGAAACCCATAATTGGAATATATCATGATTTTAGTCATATCAGTCACAGCTTCTTCCAGAGTAAAAGGAATCCTTGAAGTCAACTGGCCATCAAGTTGGGTTTTGATCCCCTGAAGAAATGGTACCATATCTGAGGCTCATCTTTGGTTTCTGTTATCCACATGTTAGACTCGAAGTAGCAACAGTAGTTAGATCAGTCGAGGTATAGGTAGGTACACATATGTTAGAGTGCCACATTCCACCATGGCTAACTCTGATTCTAAGTCATTTGGCAGCTCTTGGGTGGCTGGCAACAAAAGTCTGATTGATATCAACTGGCTGACTGGTGCAGTCTACTTAATTATTTAGTAACTAAATAACATTCCATAATGGGTGGTCTCTGGCAGAAATTAACATGTAATGCAAAGATTGCCACACTTTGTGCCCATTCACGAAGGTCTAGTCACATACTAGACCTCCTTCTGAATATTCCTTTCCTTCTCTTTTCAAGCCACATAACCAATGAGCTAAGCCATTTAACACTGTCCACAAGCCCATATATATTCTTAGCCAGGGCCACTCCCCCTTCCACATAAAGTGCTTAACTAGGTACACTGACCAAAGCTAGACTTAATGGGAGAATTTCCCTTAACACACTCTGTCGGGAGCATCCCTAAGAGGAGTTCTAGTGTGCAGGTACTCACATTCCAAGTCAATCCAACTGCGAAACACATTGGGCCTTTTTTTCCCTCTTCCATCGCCTGGTCACAGTCTACCTCTTGTGGACATACGTATAAAGTAAGGAAAAGGTGACAATGCAACTGTGATAGATGATATGGGGTCTTGGGCAACCTGTTTAAGACTCTTACTTGTACCCCATGGGGCTCTACTCATGCCCCATCCCAATGAATCACTTCCATCTTATGACAGTCTATGACTTGGCCTGCCCAAGCTTATGACTCAGTAGATCTCCCAGAACTCAGCTCACAATGGCCTTCTCTGGAACCGTGAGTATTTGCTGTTTCATAGTCAGGTTCTCCACATCTATCAGAATTCAGGAGCTCACAGGGAGTTTGTTTATTTGAATAGTGTGTAGCACTATGCTGTGGGTGGCCTGACAGGCACCAGGTAACTGCACGTCTCACTGTGATTCTCTTTTGGAGTTTTACCCAGCACAGATACCTATAATGCCAGAGGATGGGTCAGACTGGATAGCACAAGCAGCAAGACTGCTTGGATTGCAGCTGGGATTGCACGGAGCATATTCCTTAAAGGTGGCAGCATTCCATGTCACTCAGTAAGTGGGTTGGATATTCCTAAATGTGAATACACTGCCTCCAGAACCTGCAGAAGCCTACCAGATACCATATTTACTTCTAGTGGTGGGAGTATGAGATGTAATCATTTGCCTTTATTTTAGAAGAGATGTCCTGGCAAACACCGCTCTCCTAAAAATTTCACTAATGAGTTAGTACCTTGACTCTTTGTTTGATTTCTCTCCAATCCTTCAGAGTTCATGTACTTACTAAAGCCTTCAATGCGCTTGCTACTCTATGCTCAATAAATCTGATTCACATGTATCATCAATATAGGAGTCCAATGTGCTGTCATTTGGTATATATGGATGGCATATATCAATCTGGATCCTTTCTGATTATATTCTGATAGAAAGTACAAGATATGGAGCAAGACCGTGAGGAAATACTCTTATCCACCTTATGAGAATTCTCCTTGCTTCTAGTCCTCTTTCCTGATGGATATTGAAAAGAGTACATGGTCCAAATCAGGAGTATTACACGACATGACTAAGGCCATGTTAGTCTTTCCACCAAAGACAGCACATTTGACCTAACAGTTTCAATTGGTGTTACTGTTTGGTTGAATCTGCAGAAATCTGTTATCTTCTAGATTTCATCTGTTTCCATAGAAACTAGGCTGATGAATTAAATGGAGGGTGTTATGAAGACCACCATCCCTGTATCCTTGAAGTCTCTAATACTGGCACAGATATCTATCATTCTTTCCAGGATGAAGTACTGTTTTTTATCAACTGTCTTGGCCAGGGTTTTGAGAGAACAGTTTAGAGGCTTCTGCTTGGATTTCCCTGTGATAGCTTTTATTCCACAGAGTAAAGTAGTCAATGTGAGAGTTTTGCCCACTACCAAGTATGTCTCTTCTTGGACCTCATAAACTCCACTCTAACAGGTACCTTGATATTAAGATCAACTGAGTCATCATATCCAACCGTCCTCCAAATGTACAATGGCATAGGTATTTCGTTAAAAGAACTAGGGCACTAGTTATTATATTTACTTGCTATGGTATTGCAGCATCTTACTTCCTGTGACTTCTTTAGTCATTGATGATTCCAGATCTGAAAACAAACAGTCATAGAAATAGAGCAAGGGATATGATTTATTTATGGTAGCTGCCGTTGCACTCCTGGTTATCAATTCTTTTTTTTTTTTAGTTGCATAAATAGACAGTACCCTTGATGGCTGCCAATTTATCTAGAAATAACATTATCTATCAATCATCTCCATTTGTCTCAGCAAATCACACCTGGTCTGTTATACATCCTGGTTACAACTCCACCTTACTTGTATCATATCTTGCTTCCAAAGTGCATAATATTTTGGGATCTTTCCATGCCTTTTGTTATCAAGGTATAGTTCTTTTCACCAATTAGCAAGCTCAGCACTTACCCACTAGATTTATCCTTGTGGTTTGACTGTATTTATTGGCCTGTTGACCAGGAGGGAAGGTAGGATTAGATCCAGAGGGTAAATATGCTATCTTGCAAAGCAGAGACCTCTGCATCAACTTCAAGCAGAAGCCTTTAACTGGGAGCAGTAGACTACTTCTGTAGTCCAAGAGAGTTCAGAGAATCTAAGTATTCAAGAACTTTAGAACAGAAACTTAGACATTCTTAACTCATTTCTCACCTTGGCACAGCAAGTTTGCTAATATGGAGAATTCAACTTTTACAAGTGGCTTGTAACTGGTAATTATGCTCAGCCTTCCACTGGCTAACTCCAATATATGGATTCCCCCAAACAACAGCCATCCAATGCCACAACACTTTTAATTATAATTTTCATCAAACCTCTAAAATACCTGAAATATTGCATCCACTAGTGTATTCCTTTCCATCAATAACCGATCCTAAGTCCAATTCACTGTTGGACTATTGAAAGTGTTAGTAATTGCCCTGCTTGTATAACATGTCATGAGCTATCAATGTTCCAGTCACCACCAGTGACGGAATCCTTAAAGCTAGCTAGTCTGTTCAGCTCCAGAATTCCATTTTGCGGTCCACTTTCTAGTACCACTCCCAATACCAACTGACTCAAGTTGGGTTCTCCAGGGAACAGACACTGAAATTCTAAGATTTGTGTGCAGAGATTTATTGGACAGTGTGTTTTTTTTTTTTAAGATTTTATTTATTTATTTGACAGAGAGAGATCACAAGTAGATAGAGAGGCAGGCAGAGAGAGAGAGAGAGGGAAGCAGGCTCCCTGCCGAGCAGAGAGCCCGATGCGGGACTCGATCCCAGGACCTGAGATCATGACCTGAGCCAAAGGCAGCGGCTTAACCCACTGAGCCACCCAGGCGCCCCTTGGACAGTGTTTTTGAGAACATTTGTAAAGAAGGAGAAAAGGAAGTAGAATCGGGCAGAAAGGGGAAGGGGAAATGTGATATGATTGCAAATACGGCTTTAGCTCATGCCCTTAGAAACTCTGAAACAAATGATTTTTAGAGGTTATCTCAACCCAGACAAGGGGCCCTGATCTTTGTAATGCCACAATAACTAGTCCCTGGTTGAGGACTTTCCTCAACCCCGGGAGGGGTGTAAACTTGGGAATGATGAGTTTCTTTCAGTCAAAAGCAGTTATTGGAGAGGGACAGGGCTATGAGCTCTTAGCACAATATTCACTCATAGAATCTGAGGGAATGAAAATCTTGATCATGAGAGATTTGGATGTTACAACCCTGCATTCACTACACCATCTCTGAAAATCTCCATCAAATTCCATCCTTGTTCTTCTAAGATGGAAATATCCATATTTCTCTTCTGAACTCTCACTGAACTTTGCTATATATTTCTTATGACACTTTCTATCTTCTACTATATTTATAGATAAATCTAATCTAACCTTTTATATTTAAAATTCCTTGGATGCAGAATTTGAGACTGATTTATTTTGAGTTCTTTGCTAAGTCTATTTCTGTACTTTCTCATTGTTTAATCAATATTTGTTTCATCTTGTAAACTTCTATTCATCTTCAAATCTCTGCTTACAAATCATTTCTTTAAGAACTTCCTAGACTCAGAAAGGTTATCAGCGTTCATAACATCTTGTACATGTTGATCATTGCATTAATTACAATTACACTTAATTTGTCACAGAAGTAGTTGCTGGTAGAAAAAAAAAAACATGAAGCAAGACCTATGTCTCCTTTGTTCACCATTTTATCTACAGAAATTAGCACAGTGCATAACTAGTTGCCAAGTAAATCATTATTGAGTAAGTGAAAGGTTGAATGAATTAATGAGTGAAGAGAATTCCCTTCAGGATGAAAGTCACTTGGTAAAGAATGGAAATGAGCAGTCTTTATTGAACTGGTTCATGAGCTTTCTTTCCTCCTAAGACCATGCCAGGATCTGCAGCACCAAGGAGCTGCTTAATGAGGAAATGAAAGGATCAAAGTATCTCAGGCATTTTGATTGCAGGGCAGAGCTGAATGAAAGACTCCAGAGAGGTTGGTCATCTGGAAAACATGAGGACCTTGAGCCTCTGAGGTTACAGATAAGATAAAGGGACAGTTTGCTATAAATCAGGGATGTAGGAAGAAAATAATATGGTTGAACCAAACGTCTTGTGTACTACTTGACCACATCCCTCCACCAAGAGAGGACTACATTTTAGTATTATTTTATTTTACTATTTTATAACTTATTCTTATAAAGAATGGAATTTAGCAACAGAATATCTAGGTTCAACTCCTGTGTGGACCATTTGCAAAATGAGCTGTTTTGAAAACTTACGTGGGCTCAGTTTCCTCATTTATGAAACTAATATTAATAGAAAAATTTACTTCAAAGTTGTTATAAGGAACACACTTAAAAATCCACGCAAAAGCACTTTGTAGGAGATAAGTCACCACCCCTATGATTAGCTCTGATAGTGACAGGCCAGTGTCTATAGAGAACATCAAGGCATTTACGGATAAGGTTTTGGACTTCTTTTTGTGGATACTTTATTCGGGGCAAGTTAAAAACACCCTCATAATCTAAATGATTATTTTAAGTAATAAAAATGCTTTAGAAGGAAGCACCCAGTATTAGCAGTATGCTAGTACACTCAATGACCGCCTGCTGAGTGAGTGGTTGATGTTCATGGCAAGTTAGGCCAGAAATTAAGATGTGGGAGGATGCATTTGCAGTTGTTGTAAAGCCAGGTCATTAGCAAAATATCAATTATAATTTCTCATTGTATACTGAGACTTGGGAAAATAATTGGCTTTCTTCTCCAGATCAAACTATTTTCAGAACTTGTCTTAGTTTTCTTATAGCCAAATATAACCTATTTCTTATGTCATTTCTTTATGAAGAAAGTCTAAGGGTCCACAGGTCTGATTATGTTTCTGCTAAAGAAATCTGTATGAATGTGTGATTACAGGTGGCCCCTTGCCTATTGCCCAGATGATTGTAGTATAGAGCACAGGCTGAGCATCAGTAAAGCTCTCTTCTAGCCCTAACTCTTCTGGGTGGCACTACGTACTTGGACATGCCAGGCATGCCTGTGTTCTCCTCTATAAAATTAGGAATCTATTTCAACTAACATTTCTCAAGCACCTACTACAATCAAAAAAACTGTTCAGGCAAGAGATTGTGGTTCTAGGATGCCTTCAGTAGTCTTACCAAACCTAATATCAGCAGCCTGTTTGTTGAGTCTTGAGGTTGCTTCTTTCTACTTTCAACCCATTTTCTTCACATTTCTCCTCCTTCCATTAATTGCCTTGTAATATATGTGGACGTATCTTGTCTTCCACTCAAGTAAGAGCTCCCTTGAGTGCAGGGACTCTATAATAATTATTTTTACCTCCTATTCTCACCTTTGGCATTGACAAAGCAGTTAGACATGGTAGACACTGAACTTAGAAGTATATAAAAAAATAGCTATTATCAAAGGGGAACTGGTAAATGTTATAATGGAAGTTTAAAGAATTTACTCTGAATAACTGGAGTTTATATTAAACTTCTAATGCCATTATCTCAAAAGACAACTGTAACCAAACCAACATGAGTTCACTTCTTGGTGATTCAGAAATTGCACTAAGTTGAGTTGTTGCACAAAGAAAACTTTATTTGCAGCAAATAAGGAGATCATGGGGAATGGCTTCCAGAGCTGTGACTCCCTGAGCAAGGGTGGATGTGTTCCTTTTATCTAAGGTTAAGATGAATACTTAGATAGGGAGGACCTGTCATCAGATGTAGAGGCAAGCATAAGGTTAAGGAAACATGCCTATACATACATTGTATGATATATAAGTGAGGCTTGTGCTCCTCCTTGGGTGAAAATTTTAACATTACAATGAAGTAAAGGTAGTCTTTTGTCATTCTAGGGGTCACTTCATGGTCCATCTGCACAGGCGCAAATCAGGAGTTAAACTCAAGCTGTCTGGGTGGTCTGAGCCAGCTGGAGGACTTCTCATCACAGACACTGTTGTTCAAAGAGCAGCTTCTCTTTCCATGTGCCTGAGTTAAGATATACGCTGTGGTGTCACCTGGGTGGTAGAGTCAGTTAAGTGTCTGATTCTTATTTGATTCTGTGGTCATAGGATCAAATCCCCACATTGGGCTTCTTGCTCAAAGGGGAGTCTCCTTGAGATTTTCTCTCTCTCCCTCTCCCTCTGTGCCTCCCCACCCGCCCTCTAAAATAAACAAACAAATAAATATATATATTTTATTAAATTGATATTATTAAATCATTATATGTCATACATTATATTATATATTTGATTATATAAATATATATATTAAAACTATGTATATATACATAAATTATATATAATTTAAATTTATGTATATTTAATATTTATATATAAATTTATACATATAATATATAATTTATATATAATTCAAATTAATTATAATTAATCAATATATTAATTATATGTATAAATTTATATATATTATTAAATTATTATTAAATAAATTAATATTATTAAATTAAATATATTATTGAATATATATATAAATATATATATTTTTTAAGATGTAAGCTGGAAAGAAGAGCTCAAGGGGAAATGTAGGACACAGGTGAGTAAGTACAAGCAAGTAGGCAGTAAAGGTCAAATCTTGGCATCTAGTTGGTGACACAACTTCATGAGACAATTAAATATCCTTATCTTATATGTAAAGAATTCAAACTCAGAGTAACCCAATAATTTGTAGATCAATCCTGGATTCAAACAAGAGTTTGTCCAACATTAAGTCCTATAATATTTCTACACAATCATGTTGCCCAGGGTATTACACATGAAAAAGAACATATCCTAGAGGGAAGGATTGGAAAGAGTTTTCTGAAAGTGAAATTTGAGCTAGATTTGAGATTAGAGAGGATTCTGCAAGAGAGATCAGACAGACACATGTTCAGCAAAGGGAATAATATAGGCCAAAAATTGGGGTACCTTGGCATATGATTGGAGAAATAGTAATCCAGGTGAGCTATAGTTATAATACATGACTAGTAATCAAAAAATATTGTGATTGGAATATGATGCAAAATTATTCATATACTTTTGCTACTGAAGAAATATATGTAACAAGTTATGTTATTCCCCTGCTCAGAATGCTCCAAGGTACTTCCATTTCACTCAGAATAAATCCAAGACCTTTTCCACATGATCCCCATGGCTGCCACACCAAATTCAGTAACTACCACCTTTTCTCTCTCACTTACTTAATTCCATTTATACCAGCTTCTTTGCTACCTTTTCAGCCCACCAAGGCCTCACTTCAGGGTGTCTACATTGGGACTTTCTGAGTCTAGAACGTTCTTTCTGTAGACAGTTCAATCACCTAATCTCTTGATTCAGTCTAGTTTCTGTTCAATTGTCCTCTCCTCAAAAGTTGGCTAACCTACCCATGTTATCTGAAATAACAGCCCCCTTTTCCCTCAAACCATTTACCTAGCCTATTTTCCTTCCTCTTAGTTGTCTCTACACAACATTAAAATAACTATGAAGGTCATCAGAAATAAGGATCATCTGAAAAAATGTCACAGTCAAGAGGAACCTAAGGAGACATGACAACTAAATGTCATATGGTATCTTAGACGGTGTTCTGGGACATTAAGTAAAAACTAAGGAAATCTGAATAAACTATGAACTTAAGGTTAATAATATATCAATGTAAGATGTCATTAATAAGGAAAACTATGTATAAGAGAGCTCTCTGTACTTTCTTAACAATTTTTAATTCTTTACAACTGTTCAAATCTAATCGAAGGGGTGCCTGGGTGGCTCAGTGGGTTAAAGCCTCTGCCTTCGGCTCATGTCATGATCCCAGGGTCCTGGGATCGAGTCCCGCATCGGGCTCTCTGCTCAGTGGGGAGCCTGCTTCCACCTCTCTGCCTACCTGTGATCTCTTTGATTATTGCCCATTTTCCTGGAAACTCTTGTTCCCTGCTTTATGACCAGTCTTAGAACAATGCCCGCACACAATAGACATTTGACAAATATTTGGCTAATTAATTAATCACTTAATTATGTCATTTATAGCTCCCATGAACCCTATGATGGGCTCAAATATCTTTAACAATATTTGTGAAGTTATACAAAGAGCAAGAGCTAGAACTAGGATTTAAACTCAATTCAAACCAACTGTAAAAGCTCTGTGTTTAACCGGAATCTGAGATTGAAAAGAGAAATCAGAATACTGAATTTGTATTTAGTGTAGGTACAGTAGGGAATCATGGAAAGTTTTGAGCAGAGAAAGTAGCAAAGTGGATCTTCAGAGTGAAGAATGAATTAAGAGAGGTAAAGCTAATGATAGGAAGGCCAATTCAAAGATTATGGCACTGAGGCAGATGAAAAGATATCATATGTATGCAATGAGAATAAAAAATAGATCAGTGTAAGAGATATTTTGGCCTAGGAATATATAGGACTGACAAATGACTCAAGGAGAAAAAATTAGAGATTAGACTGAAGTTATGATTGAATGACTAGAAAAATGTTAATACCATGAGCTGGAATGAAGAATAGTAATTTCTTTCTGACCTTCCTACATCTCAACATACTTCATTTATTTGGTTCTCATAAGCAGCAAATGAATATAGATATCCAAAAATAAGAAACTTTTTGAGAAAGTTAAAAATATTACAGAAAATATAAATTATTTTTCAAAATGCTTTTCTTTATAAGATCCCTAAGCAAAAAGCCAGAATGGCTGAGTTTATTATGCCATGTTCGTATGTGTTTTGCTTTATCTGACAGAATGTGAAAGGTTTTAATTTATTCATGTCTCAGGTGTAAAACTGCGGTAATAAAAAAAAAGATCTGTAGAAAGTATATTGAAACTACTGGTCTCCACATCAGTCTTGGGGTTATTAAATGATCATTATAACTCTTACTTAATAGCTATCTGAGACTAACATACTTATAACCTATAGAACAAGTGAAAGATGTTAAGGAGCAAAGTAATTTTTTTTTATGATCAATAGTCTATCATTAGCATAATGTTTATTTTACACATCTGCAGACTTTTTGTCACCTGAATTGTGGTTTATAAGTATTAACCTATTGATCTTTGCTGCTCTTCCATCCGCTATAGGAGTTTCTGACAAACATCATCACTTCTTTTTTTTTTGGGGGGGGGGGGTGAGTGAAGGACAAAACAATAAAGCCAACCTCTAGATATCTGATGACCAGACATGGTTATAGAATATCCAGAATCCAAGGCTGTCTAACCACATAAATTCCTCAAGCTATCATAAAGGCTTACATTTTAGTTTATCTATAAAACTCATGCTAATAATATGTTCCTTTCAGTGCAAATCTAGAATGAGTACAATAACATAACGCACATATTTTACCCAACATCATGACTTGTGACTTACATATGCTTCATAAATTATCAAATAACAAGCTGAAATGTACTCAGTCTATTTCACAAAGATCTACAGCCATTTATTTTCTTTTGTGTGTTTTTTTTCAAGTTTTAGCAGCAATTTATTAAGCAAGATTTCCTGATTTCTTCCCTGGAAACGTGTCTATCCATTCTTTGGGGAGTTCATTACACTGGATAGCAATCTGATTTCATTTAGGCAGTGAAGATCAGCTCTTTGAATGACCAAAATAACGTACCCTTAAAAATAATAAAAGAATACATTTACAGGAATCTACAAAATCCATTATTTTTTCTAAACTGTTTTTTAATTCAGTTTGTGTGCATTTTCCAATAGAAGGCTTTATCTGATCCATTTTTTTCTCTAATTTATTTTGCTAAAGTAAACCTGACACGAGACTGATTCCTGGGACCAACATTTGAGTAATATTTAATGAAAATTTAGAACACAAAGCTCTTCAATTATTCATATTTCCTGATTGATACTGAAAAATGGGTGCATATATGCGTGTTTTTCTGATAGGGTTCAAATTAGCAGTGAGCTTTTGAAAATTGGTCCTTCCTAACTTCCACAAATGTCTTTTTACCAGCTTATCTTGAGCAAAACAGAGACTTTTAAATCAAACTTCTATTTCATCTATTTCTTTCTTTATTACTGAAATGAATAAAGTAATTTTGTATGGAAACTCAAATGCTTATCAAACTTGGGAAGCAATAACTACAACAATAAAGCCATTTGTTAGAAGCTTCATATATTATTATATTATATTATTATGACTAGAGCGATACATTTGTCTTTTCATAGGGAGTTACAGGGATTTTTTTTAAAGCTGTGAACCCAGACATGTCACGTCTGTGCAAGGCAAAGAACCAAAAATTGTGTCTAGTTGAACTTACTGAAATTCGTTTAAGCAAAGGAACTTTCGAACTAGGAACCAACAGCCCTTCATTTCATCACTTGCAACACAGACAAGACGCTCAGTCACAGGCTTGACAAATCCACATTCAGGTCCATATGGCCATTTATCCTCCCTATGTCTTTGAAAATAAAATACTGTGAAGGCAGCATTTGAGTTTTTGGTGACAAATTACTTTTCTCAATGGAATCAAAGTCTGTGGCCATCTGCAGTGAAATAGATGAGCCACAGCTGGCTTTCATAATAATCAATCCTGATTGCGGCAGGACCGTGGCACTTCTGGATTGATTGTGAGGACCCACTGTGACAAACAAGACTGACCAATACCAGTTACTTCTCATGTTTAGATGCAGACTCTACCTCATGCCATCAGAGGGAAGGGAAGAGATGAAAATCATCCAATATACTTTGGTCAATAGTGGAAACATGAAAATTTTTAAATCAGATGTGGAGACCTAAACGATCTACGTGATATGCCAATAGTGAGCCTAGATGTATGTTGTAGCAGCAATGTGAGAATCTCAGTGGACTAGGAATTTATGTCATGCCTCTTCAACCTACACATACATCCTGAAGAATACTTCCTTATGAATACTCCTGCTTTATGCACGGTAATTCACTTGATTTCATCTTTTCTCTTATGTCCTCCCTGCCTCCAACCCCAGTGCAACTGATTCAACCAGGGATGGACACCAATGGAAAGGCAGGCAGTTCATAAGCATGGTAGTGACTTGTGGCCCAAGCCAATCAGATCTTCCTTTGGGAAATTGGAATGGAACATCTAAGACATTGAGTTAGTTAGCTGTGAAGAATTAAAATTAAAAGCTACATAACCTCTGAGGTTGGGTAAACTAGTATAGACCAAGCATTAGTAGCAGAAAAGAGTAACAATGGCTAACAAATGTTGAATGTTTACTCTGTGCCAGACATTATATTAAATGTTTATCATCCACCATCTACTCTAAACCTCACATCACTATTAAACCTTTTGACAGATGCTGTCTATATCCCTATATAATTGATGAAAATTCTGAAATTTGGAGAGATTAATTAAACTCCCCATTCATGTGCATATAAAGTAATGCCAGACTATTCAGCTATAGAACTGGGAATCTTGGCAGGAGAGGGGGATGGAGAAAGAGAGAAGCAGAAATAACCTTACTGTGTAGCCTTGAGATAGTGATCTTCTCTTTTTACAGCTTCTGAGTTGCAGTTCCCCTAGACCTAAATATTCACTGATCTCTGTCCTTAGGTTCCCTTGGCTCCCCACTGTGTCTCTAGATTCGTGTACAGTACCCAATACTTTGGGTAGAGTTCATCAAGAGAATTAAAGCAAAGATCATATTTGTCTTCATATTGATGTTTGGCAATTCACTATGATTTCAAAGATTTGACTTTAGCATTGTTTTTCCTGATTAAAAGGTAACCAAGTAGTAGTGATTGTGAGCAAATGTGAAATTTCAGTTTTTTCCAACTTTACTTTTCAACTTACAAGAAGTTTCCAAAACCAAATCAGAAAATGTTTATGTATTATTAATAATCTACATGATTTTAATATACATGTGCTTCTTCTTCCCTCTAGTATCATTTTCATGTTGTGATATATTAAATCTGTTCCAAATGAGAAGGTCACTAATGGTTTCAGCCTGTTATAATGTTTCAATTTTGGAAATAAAACCCCAGTTTGGAGGTAGCAGAGCTGGTCCCTTTCTCCACTTTTTAGCAACTAGTTAAACTATTACTCTAAGGAGGAGACATTGGGGGATTTATACCCAATATTCTTTTCTCAAAACCTGGAGAAGAAGAAAGCCTGGATGATTCAGACAGCCCCAAATTTCTGAAGTCTGCTTTCTTATGTAGGAGCGACATTCAAAGAAGAACAAAAATTCTGTACGATTCTATGGCTTACATCATTTGTGCATTTCAGTTCCCTAGATTTTATTGTCCTGCACTTTGAGGATGGGAATTTTAACTTCATTGCCAAGTTGGGTTAATTCAATTTTCAACTGTTCAAAGGCAAGATTCTGCAAGGGCTCCAACACCAACTGCATGGCTCAGTCTGGGCCAGGCCTCCATCCTGTCTGGGGGTCCATCCACATTTGTGTGCTCCATGTTCCACAAGCAGACAGCACAATCACTGTCTCTTTTCCAGAGAGTAGACTACTGCTATGTTTGGCAGTAGTTAACTGTTTAAGCAAATGTAGAATACTGGAATAGCAATTTAAGATGTATAATGAGACACAGAAATAGTTCCTTAGCATTTTCCATTACTTTCATAATTCTTCACCATCATTCTCTCTAAAATTGTTTCTCTTTGTTTTATAGGTGGGAGAAAAGAAAAGGTTATTTACTGCAAAAATGTAAAGACTCCTCTATTCTCTTTGATATTGTTCACAAATTCTGTGTCATTATAGACAAATTGTTGAGAAGATTTGCAGATAATCTTGTCCCAATTTTCTTAAACTCATTCTACTGTATTTTTCCCTTAGAGTAATGTCCTCACTGTAATGGAATTTCAAATATATTAGCAGATATTGCCATCGATCTTCCTCCACATTGAATGACTATTAAATGTATATGCTGCATTCATATAAATAAAAAATGTAAAAATCATTCAAATATATACATTTATATTTTACATAATTCTACTCATTTCTACAGCATATTTTTGAGGAATAATTGTTCATTTGCATTTCTTTGAGTTGTGGGGCTTTTGCTACACTGCAAAGTTCACACTGGGGCAGGAAAAAAATTCAGCAGAGTATATTGAAAGAGAAGTTGAGAATAATAAACTTGTGAGCTACTTAAAACCCAACAAAATCCAGCTCCTTCATTATACACATACACTGAAATGTCTAATCAGGATTAAACCAAGGTATGCTGGTTAATTTTATGTATATATGATATATATGTAAATATATTTACACATATAAACATATATACATACACACATGCACACATATCTATTTAAGAAAAGAATCTACTGAAGTAATATTGCATGTTCACATAAAATGTTTTCAGAAATATTTAAATGTCTGCTTGTGTTAAGTATTACAAAGATTAGACAGAATAAGAGGGCTAGACAATGATGGAGGCTTCACGTTGTCACACAATAGGGACAGCATCAATAACAAGGCACCATTTGAATTTCGAACTGTCAAGCTGATGGACTCTGTTTTCAGTTTGGGGGAAGATCATTCCAGGTGGAGGATGCAACAAAAGGAGGCTGGTTCTGTTGGAGACCCAGCGAGGAGGCCAAGGGGCTGGAAGGGCTGGAAACAGTAGAAGGTGGTAAGACCTGTAGTCAGAGAAGGACCAGATCAAGCAGTCTCACAGGCAATGGAAGCGTTTTGCATTCTACTCCAGGGAGAGAGCGGCGGATAATAGGAGAGCTCTAACCAGAGGGGTAGCATGATTGGATGCATATTTTTAAGGCTTACTCTCTCACGCTTGGGTTTTTTTAATTACTGTGTGTGTTGTGAGTTCAAGCAGGGCATGCACTGTCCAGTTGGCTGTGGTGTACTATGCTCACTCCATTGTCTAACACGAGGCCAGCTCCACTCATGCACTTAACCCTCTTTTTTACTTTATTGAGGTCAAATTGGAAGACATCATATTAGTTTCAGATGCACAACATAATAATTCAATATTGCTGTATACTACAAAGTGATCACCCCAATAAATCTGGTTACCATCCAATACCATACAAGTGGTCCTCTTAACCCATTCCGCCCACCCGCACTTCCTCTCTGAAAACTACTTATCTCTTCTCTGTATTGAAGTTTTGTTTAGTTTTGCTTGTTTTGTTTGCTTAGGTTTTTAATATTTCACATACAAGGAAAATCATTTGGTATTAGTCTTTGTCTGTCTGACTTATTTCACTCAGCATAAGGCCAATCTGTATTGCCACAAAAGGGAAGAAGAAAACCTTCTTTTTATGGCAGAGTATTATTCCATTGTATATTATATCACCCTTCTTTACCCATCCATCCATCAGTGTACACTTAGGTTGTTTTCATATCTTAGTTACTGTAAATAAGGCTTCAATTAACATAAGAGTGCATATATCTTCTTGAATTAATATTTTCATTTTCTTTGGAAAAGTACCCAAAACTGGAGTTGATGAATCAAATGGCAGCTCTATTTTTAAGTTTATGAGAAAATTCCATACGCTTCTCCATAGTGACTGTACAAATTTATATCCCCACCACCAATGTATAAGGGTTCCCTTTCTCCACATCCTCTCCGACACCTGTTATTTCTTGTCTTTTTATAATAGCCATTCTAACAGGTGTGAGGTGACATCTCATTGTGGTGTTGATTTGATGTTCCTGATGATTATGTGCTATTAAACATCTTTTCATGTGCCTGTTGGCTGTCTGCATACCTTCTTTGGAAAAATGACATGAGATCCTCTCCCATTTTTTAATCACATTTTTTTTTTTTTTGCTATTGAATTGAGTTCTTTATATATCCTTTATCTTAACAACTTATCAGATGTATGATTTGCAAACATTTTCTCCCATTAAGTAGGCTCCCTTTTCGTTTTGTTGATGATTTCCTTTCCAGAAACTCTAGTTTGATGTAGTCCCACCTGTTTGTTTTGCTTTTCTTGCCTTTCCCTTTAGAGTCAGATCCAAAAGTTCAATGCCAAGACTGATGTCGAGGATCTTGCTGCCATGTTTTCTTCTAGGAGTTTTATGATTTCAGGTTTCACGTTGAAGTCTTTAATCCATTTTGAGTTAATTTTTATGTATGGTATATAGTGGTCCAATTTCATTCTTTTGCATGTGGCTGTCCATTTTTCTCAACACCATTTACTGAAGGACCTGTTCTTTTCTCCACTATATTCTTAGTTTTTTTTTCTTTTTTTTTTTTTTAAGATTTATTTATTTATTTATTTGATAGACAGAGATTGCAACTAGTCAGAGAGGCAGGCAGGGAGAGAGAGGAGGAAGCAGACTCCCTGCTGAGCAGAGAGCCCGATGTGGGGCTTGATCCCAGGACCCTGGGATCATGACCTGAGCTGAAGGCAGAGGCTTTAACCCACTGAGCCACACAGGCGCCCCTATTCTTAGCTTTTTTGTTACAAATTCATTGGTCATAGACATGTGGATTTATTTCCGAGATCTTCACTCTGTTCTATTGATCTGCCCATCTGTTTTTATGACAATACCATGATGTTTTGGTTACTGTAACTTAGCTGTACAGTTTGAAAGCAGAGGATGTAATAATCTCAGTTTGTTCTTCTTTGTAAGACTACTTTGGCAACTTGGATTCTTTTGTGGTTCTGTACAAATTTTGTAATTATTTCTTCTAGTTCTGTGAAAAATGCCTTTGGAATTTTGATAGGAGTTGAATATGTGGATTGTGTTGGGTGGCACGGATATTCTAATTATAATTTAATTCTTCCAATCCATGAGCATAGAATGCTCATTTATTTGTTTTTCAATTTTTTTTTCATCAATGTGTTACAGTTCTCAGTGTGTCTTTTACCTCCTTGGTTAAACTTATTACTAGATATCTTACTCTTTTTGATGCAATTAACTGCTTTCTTAACTTTCTCTCTGATAATTTGTTCTTAGAGTATAGAAATGTAACCAATTTCCATATATTAATTTTGTATACTGTAACTTTACTGAATTCGTTTTTTACTTCTAACAGCTTTTTGGTAAAGTCTGCAAGTTTTTCTATATTTTCAACATTATTTGAATAAAAGTGGGAAGAGTGAGAGTCTTTGTCTTGTTCCTGATCTTAAAGGGAAAGCTTTCAGGTTTTCACCATGCAGTATAATGTTAGAATGGTTTTATCATATATGGTTTTTCTTATGTTGAGGTACATTCTGTCTATATCCACTTTTTTGAGAGTTTTTATCACAAATTGATGTTGAATTTATCAAATGCATTTTCTGCATCTATTGAGATGATTATATGGTTTATTTTATCAATGTGGTATATCACATTGTTTTGTGATGTTGAACCATCCTTACATCTCTGGAATAAATTCCACTTGATCACAATGTATGATCTTTTTAACATATTGTTGAATTTTATTTACTAATATTTTGTTGAAGATTTTTGTATCTATGTTCATCAGGGGTATTGGCCTATAATTTTCTTTCTTTCTTTCGTTCTTTCTTTTTAATTTTTCTGTGGAAAAATTAATTTACTGGATTTAGTTTTGGCTGGGCTTGTAAAATGAGTTTGGAAGCATTTCATCCTCTTCAATTTTCTGTAGGAGTTTGGGAAGGCTACCTACTAAATCTTTGAATCTTAGGTAGAATTTACCAACAAAGCCATTTGCTTCTGTACTTTTGTTGGGAGGTATTTGACTGACTTAATCTCCTTGCTCATAACTGGTCTGTTCAGGTTTTCTATTCTTCATGACTCAGCCTTAAAAGATTGTATGTTTCTAGAAATTTATCCATTTCTTCTATGTTGTCCAATTTGTTGGCATGTAATTGTTTATAATAATCTTTTATGATCTTTAGTATTTCTGTGGTATCACTTGTAACTTCACTTGAATTTCCACTTGTATTTATTTGATACTTTTCTCTTATTCTTGGTGAGTCTAGCTAAAAGAAACTAAAAGCTAGAGCTAAGGACTTAGCTCTTAGTTTCATTGATATTTTCTATTGTTTTGTTGTTGGTGGTTGTGTTTATTCTTATTTTAGTCTCTATTGCATTCATCTCCACTCTAATGTTTATTATCTCCTTCCTTCTACTAACTTTGGGATTTGTTCATCTTTTTCTAGTTCCTTTTGGTGTAAAGTTAGATTGTTTGAGACTTTTCGTGTTTCTTGGGTAAGCCTGGTTGCTGTGAGCTTCCCTCATAGAACCGCTTTTGTTGTATCCCATAGATTTTGGACTGTTGCATTTTCATTTCATTTGTATCTAACTTTTTTTTTTTAATTTCCCTTTTGATTTCTTCATTGGCTCATTGGTTATTGAGTAACATGCTGTTTAGTTTCCACATATTTGTGATTTTTCCAGTTGCCTTCTTATAATTGATTTCTAACTTCATACCATTGTGAGTGGAGAAGATGCTTCAAATGATTTGAATCTTCTTAAATTTACTGAGATGTGTGTTGTGTCCTAACACATGATCTATCCTGGATAATTCCATGTGCACTTGAGAAAAATGTGTATTCTGCTGCTTTTGGATGGAATGCTCTGTATGTATCTATTAAGTCCCTCTGGTTCATATGCTATTTAAGGTCAATGTTCCCTTATTGATTTTCTGTCTGATCATTCACTTTACCTATCTTGCCTCCAGTGGCACTTGGATTTGTGACCCTTATTCCAAGCTCTTACAATTTCTGTCTCTTACCGCATAATAGGAAACAATTCTTAAAACACAAGCTCAAGCTGCTACTCTTTATGTGTCATTTTTTTCTTTCGATGCACCAGTTTTCCTCAGACCTTGCCATGTTAACATTCTGAATTGTAAAATAGTTCTAAAACTTCCAAGTCTTCTGGGACTTGTTACGGCACTCAGAATAGTTCAGGCCTAAAAACTAGACATACCAGAAATCATGAGCTTATTGCCAGCTAGAGACCAGATTGGTTCTAAAGATCTTTAAATTTCTCTTGAAGAAGAACCGGGACAGGACTCATCCTAGGTCATCCTAGGAAATGAGGAGGTCAGCCATAGTATCTCATAAAATATACTCCTTGACTCCAAAACATGCTGTTATAGAAATAACAGTTGAAAATTCACTTCCAGTACAGACTTGAAGAGGGAAGGAAATATCTAAAAAGCAGACTAAATATGTTTAGAAGTGGAAAGGAAATGGTATCCCTTTCTTCTAGTAATGATATGTGTAAGAGTCAGACTGGGAGGAGGGAGGGCAGAAAGAAACTCAGCTACTTTTTTCTTATGACATTCCCTCCATTCAGCTTCCTTCTTGGGTATTAAGCATGTCAGTGGAATTCAGAACTCTCACTACCGTGCATAGGACCTACAAGACACCCCAGTTTAACATTTCATGGAATATAAAATATCATAGATTAACATTTAGTTTACCCTCATGGGATTCCTAGCACTGGTCCAACAATACTCTAGAATTGAGCTCATAGAGTCTATAAAATTGTCCAAGCAAATTTAATTTTTATTTGCTCTGTTTAATATGCATTACCAGTTAGATTTATTAAGCATGTACTATGTGTCAAGCACTCTGGGCTCTGGATATTAGGTCTTGGGTATAACAAGATTAATAAAAACTATTCCTTCCTTGAATGCATGTTCTAGTAGAGTAGACAGAACTATAAATAGATAAACAGTGATGTAGTCTATTAAGTGTTATTACTGAGGTGAAATAAACTGTGAATGCAGAGAGGACACTATCTTGCTGAAGGAAGATATCACCCAGAATTGAGCACCTCACTTTTCACTTGTCATTTTATATCTTAACTCACACTAGCATTCAGGAAAAAAAAAATTTCATATATCACGAATCCTATAAGGTTGTAAAGGTAAGATAGTAGATGGATTTCAATAACACATTAAAGACATTGAACTGCATGCTATAGCGATGGGAATCCACTGAGAGTGTTTAAGCAGAAGAGATACTGATTTTAATTACATTACCTCATTTATACCCCTAGATCAGGCCTCTCCTCTGAGTATCTGATTCATATGTCCAACAGCCTATATTATTTACTTCTCTACTTAAAGGTATCACAGATCTTGCAGACATAGCAAAATCAAAATTCTTGATTGCTTTCTAATCTAGTTCTTCTCCAAATCTTTGCTATCTCTGACAGTGAATGACATGACCATCTATCCACTGCCTTAGAAGCCATTCACGTGTCTTCCTTTTTCCTCATCCCCCATCACCAAGTCCTTTAGTTTTTCTACTTCCAGGTTGTATTTTGGATCTGTGCATTCCTATTTATTTCCATTACTATCACCCTGGTCCAAGCCACCTTCATGCTACATTTTTCCTATGACAAAGACCTCCTCCTGGGTTTTTTCCACTTCCACTTATGCTTCTTTCCAGGACATTCTCTATAGCAGCCAATAGTCTTCCTCTAATTTATACGATAGCACTTAATTCACATCCTTCATAAAACATACTGCAGCCTGTAATTAGATAGATAATAGTGATGCAAGGTAGATAGATCAACAGAAAGGTAGACAGATTGGTGGCTGTTATTTGCTTCTTTAATGTCTGCCTCCCCCATTAGACCAATACACTGCAACCTCCATGGAGTCTCTTTTATTCACCAGATCCTCAACATCAAAGTGCTCAGTGAACTTTTGTTGAATGAATGAAATATAACTTTGTCTTTTTTCATCATTTTCCTTTGAACTTATATAACTAATTTTCATGTACTTCCAAGTTATTTTACTAGATGTCTAATAATTCCTTCCCCTGACCACTTTTTACTAGGTGTAAAGAAGAATAGAAGAGAGAACATTTCATCTACTCCTTTCCACTGCAGAGCATTAAGAAAACAACATTGCAGGACGTTTTCAAATGCTATAATGCATTTTTTAAAACTCCCACTGACCACTGAATTTCTTGTTTTTCCATACATGACCAATTTCCAGCTGGCTGGAATTGGATATTTAAATAGATATCCATTTATTCTATCACGAAAATGAAGCAGATAGTTAAGTCTGCTTCTCTATTGTTCATGTCTTGAGCAAAATAAAAAAATAAAAAAATAAAACGATTACACTCAAACATCACTTAAATATATAAGGAATATAGGTAACTTTTCACTGCAAGTACACATAAACATTTTTCTTGTGTTATTTCACTCCCACTTCTAACCAAAACATTAAAAAAAAAAAAAAAAAAAAGGCTGTACTTGCAATCCTTGCAGAATTTCAAGCCTTAGTCAAAGAAGAAAATCCCAAAAATCTTTTCAGAAATCCTATTTGGGTGTTATTCCCAGCCTAATTTTGCAGACCAAGATGTTTGGGCAGTCCTGGTATGCCAGGGATAAGCAGTTGAGGATTTTTATTTGAATCAAACCCGAACTCCAACCCTAATCAAAATACCACAACATTGTTAACTCCTTGACTATGTTAGACATTGGTTTAGTTGAACTAATTCCACTTCTGGAATACAGCCTCTCGTTTATGTTCCTGCTGATTGCTTATATTTTCATTTCGGCTCTCCCATTGCTTTTCAAAGGATAGAAGTATTGTCTGTTTTTTTGCTATGAAAACATCTCTGGAGTTATATAAAGAAGGCAAAATTATTAAAGCCAGATAACATAGATACGGTAACAGAAACTTCTGGAGCCTTCTGTTTTATCCATTTTTCTTCCTCTGATGACTGAGGATGGTGCAAAAGATGTCTTGTGACACTTTTTATTGTCCTGTACATTTTGGAGAAAGGAATACTGACTATAGATAGATTGATAGATAGATACAGATACAGATACAGATACAGATATAGATATAGATACAAATTGGCAAGTGCATTAATGTTGACATTTAAGTTCATAGTCCCCAGTGTCGGAAGCATGAGCTGGCAGGATTAGTGCAAACTCTTTATGTGTTTATACAAGCAAGTATATATGTAATCGATGCTTAGAAGTTGCTATTCTATAAGAGCATGACCTAAATTCTTTGAAATACCGCCAAAGAAAATCAGCAAAGGACAAGTTCTCTGTCCCTCATCCCAAGACCGCTTTACATGCGTATCCACCTTTGGATCCTGTTCCCTTCAAACCTTCTTTAAGCCCCTAAATTTGAACGTGCATTACCAGTTGCTAGCACGGCTGCTATTCCCTCATTACTATTTCACTGGGAGTTCTGGAGCCTGGCATGAAGTCAAATATAAAGTGACAAGTGAAAACCAAGGGGTTTCAAAGTACA
Organism: Meles meles; assembly: GCF_922984935.1. Lineage (NCBI taxonomy): Eukaryota > Metazoa > Chordata > Mammalia > Carnivora > Mustelidae > Meles > Meles meles. The sequence goes on along the minus strand of NC_060066.1, from coordinate 148,449,910 downwards.
AATTGTATATGATCTTCTTGCCATAACAGAATAGTGTCATTGTCCTCTAAAATTAGAGAATCTATGCTCTTCTACTCCAGAGAATTAGCAGTATAAATGCTACTTGACAGCTAATAGGAACTCTGGAGAGATTTGGAAATGTTCCCTAGTAGCAGAAGTAGGAAGTTCCTAGATTTCCTATATACTTTCCTCAATTCATAAATGCATCATTTATGAAATTGAACAATTATTTACTGGCCATGTCTCCTAAGTGCTGGGCAAAGAGCAATGAGAAAAGCTCCCAAATTTCTCTCTAATGGAACTCATATTCTACTTGGGAAGACAGTTAACAAACAAATGAGTAAGTACAATATATATTAGCTCAGAGGATGGCAAAAACTGTAGAGAGAAGTAAGTCAGGAAAGGGGGACAGGACTGTGAGCTGAGAGGGGAAATATTGGGCAGTAGGTGGAATTTTAATAGAGTGATCACTCCCCATGCTCACCACATAAAAGACATTTCATAAAAATCTTGAGTCACGCAGGCAAGGTATCCAGGGGAAGAACATGGTAGATAGAGGGGACAGTGAATCAAAGGACTTGAAAAGGTGCATGCCTTTTGTGTCGGATCCACAGCAAGCAGGCCAGAGGTCCATGTGGAGAAGGTAGGAAGAAGGTATAGGAGATGATGTCAGAGGGGTCAGAAGTAGGGGGAAAGGAATCCAGGGAGGGACTCATTGATCAATGCAAGGACTTGGCAGTTACGCTTTAGTCTGAATGAGACCAGGAGCCCTTGGAGGTTTACTACTTTTCTAGGACTGTCTTAGCAAAATACCACAAACTAAGTGACTTAAAACAAGAGATTTTTTTTTCTTTCTTTCTTAGTTATGGAGATCAAAATTCCATGCTACCTCCAAAGATTCTAAAGGAGATTCCTTCCTTGCCTCTTCCCGCCATTGCTGGCTCTAAGCACTCCTTAGCTTGGGACTACATCAGCGAAATCTCTGTCTCCCTGTTCATGTCATCTCCTCTGTGTCACTCTGGTGTCTTTTCCTCTTCTGTCTCTGATAAGGACACTTGTCATTGGAGTTAGAGCCCAGCCACGTAATCATCTTAAGAGCCTTAATTATATCTATAAAGACTTTTTCTTTTTTCCCCCAATAAAGTCACATTCAGAGGTTGCAGAGGTTACCATGTGAACATAACTTTTGTGGGTCCACATTCAATCTGTTCAGAGAGTCTGAGTAAAGGAGTGGCAGGATTTCATTCTAGTTCCTGTGGTGACAATGGACTATAAGGAATCAGGACAAGGACAATAGAATCCGACAGACCACAGGACACAGAGTGAAAATTCAGGTGAGTATGTGGCCTGTATGTGAACAGTAGTAATGGAGGCAGTGAGAAGTGGTTGGATTCTAGATATATTTTAAAAGTAGAGATGACAGAATTACAAAAGACTTTATATGAAATGTAAAATAAAAGGTAGAGTCAAGGGTGAATCCAAGATCTTGGGCCTAAATATTTGTGACTTACTTTGGATGGATACGGTAGGAATGCCTCTATTTCTATAAAGCTTCTATATTTGGGGGGTCAAGGTCATAAATTAGCTGTTAGTCCTCATCTAACAGGTTTCAGGATGGATGTCATTTCCCTCCGGCAGCCTTCTCTGACTTCAGAAGTTTAGATAAACTTGTCTCTATGCTCTGCACTCTAAGCTAATCCCTATTATAAGTTTCTGGTCACTTGTTTTAGTTTCTTTTTGCAAACTACCCCAGAAGTTAGTAACTTAACACAAACAAACAGAAAACATGTATTTAGCTCATGGTTGTGCAGACTGACAACTTGACAGTGCTTCTGCTGGGCCATGGACTGCTGATCTTGCCTGGACTTCCTCATGCATCTATAATTTTTTAGTAGGTCAGCAGGAGCCGGCTGAATCATAATGGCCTCCGGTGAGATGACTGTGATGGCTGGGGTCTTTCATTCTCTACAGGCTGGCCTGAACTTATTTACAAAGCAGTACACTGGTTCCAAGAGTGTTCGTGCAAAAGTTACAAGGTCTCTCGAACCCTACCATGTTCAGAATTGGCACAATTTCTCCTCCAATTTTAGTCAAAGCAAGCTGCAAAACCAGTCCAACATCAAAAGATGAGGAAATAGATTTCCTCTATCTATTGGAGAAGTTACTGTGTATTATTGAGGTTTTTGCAAATCTATAGTGTCATTTAATATAACTCCTTATTTTTGTGTCTCTTCCCAGCTAACTACCCTATAAGCAGGGACACAAGTCTCTCCTGTTCACTGCTGTATCCCAAAACAATAGATGCAGATGCTGAATATATATATATATATATATAAATGAATGAGTGAAAGAATGAGTGGGAAAAAAATCAGAATTAATGTGGGCATTCATAAGAAATGGTCAAAATAAGCATTATTTCTAAATTTTTTAAAACACAATATATATTTGGAGTAACTTTTTAAGGGAGCTAAATACTCCTTGGCTTTATAGTCACCTAGAACAATGATTTATTTTAGATTGTTTGTGGAACAGTTGTATTTGTATATACAAGTTAACAATACAGTTACTGCTTGAGTTGTAGTGGAGGTTATACAGATCCATTTTTCTTTAAGGGTTAGAGTTCACGTAAATCTCTTCTTTGCATAAGTCACATTGGTCTCCTTTGAAAAGCCTTGCAGAAACCAAAGTTTTTCAAAAGCACGCTTTTGTCCTTCACTGATACTCATCTTAGAATCTCACGCAAAGGATTCATTAATGGTGATATGCCTTTGTTGTTAAACAATGCTATTGTCTGGGAAACTCCAAGTGTTTTACAAATGGAATACAGAAGTAAGTTGTTACTCTTTTTGCAGTGGAAACATAAGGGCTTTGGTGATAGAGATAAGAACTGAATTTAAAATCTCAGTGCTCACTAATGACTTCATTCCCAAAGCCTCATTCATTTTTCTCTATTACTCCATACACCCTGAAGAATTTACACTACTGAAGGAGAACAGGTTCTGTCACCCCAAATGTCACCCCAAAATGAGGGTTATTTTGAGTGAAAGGCAATCAAACCCAGCAAAAGCTCTTTTCCTTCCCTGTCAACTGCTTCAATTTACATTGGAGAGGGGCCTGTACCAGGAAGATAGCCATCACCAGAGACAACTTTTTACCCAAGAAATATCTTGTATCTTCGTAACAGGGCGACCTTTGCTTTCCAAACACCTCCTCTGCCTTCCTGTGATGGCCTTTCTTCTCTTTGTAGACCCAGTCCCCAACTCCTTTGCTTAGCTCAGGATGTTATGTAAGCCTCAACTGCCTGACTGCCTTTGGGATTCACATTTTTATGGGGCTCCCATATGTGGGAAATTAAATTTGGTTAACCTGTGTTGTATCAATTTAATTATTAGACCATCCAAAGAATCTGGAAGAGAAAAAGGGAAGGTTTTCCCTTCCCTACCCTACCTACCTCCCTTACTCTAACTCCTTTTAGACTCTCTTACATCTTTCAAACCCTCCTTCATGCGAACTTCTCTCAGCACTGAACCTGAATGCCTTCCAGAGCGTCATTGATCTAAATACATCAACATGTTGTTTGTGAGAATTGTCTGTCTGCTGCAGTTCATCTAATAAGCCTACTGGACTGTTCAGTTCTGTGTTTGGTGGTGTCCTTGTGTTTTGTACTCAGTACATCAGAGGTGTGGAAACACAGGAGGAACCTGAGGAGACATTCCACTAGAGCATCTCCTGGAAAAGCTTCAGTTCTCCAAAGAATCTTTCCTTTTTCCAAGAACAAAAACATCTGGGAAAGTGAAAACACAGTGAGGAGCTTTCTAGGGGTCCTACTGATAAATGACGAGTGGGAGTTCTGTTCTTTGGAAATTGAAGGGAATAAGGATGAAGAAAAAAGAAAGAAAAGTTGGTCTGCATCATGTGAATATACTGTTGACGATTAGGAAATTGCATTTGCTGGAAAGTGAAGATCGAGAGGAGTTAAGGGGTCTGAGTTCAACGAGGGACCCAAGCCTGTGAAAGTCAAATGCTGGGAGAGGCAGAGTTGGGCAGGGAAAGCCTCAGAGGAGTCCTGCCCTGGGCAACACAGATGGGCCTTCAGAGCCCCATTACACTTGGTCATTGTCTAAGAGCTTCCTGAAGAGGGGAATTGTGCCAATGCTAATGGTTGCTGACTGTCAGCTCCCTTCCTTCCTTATTGCAGCGCCCCCAAGGTTTTCATGAAGGGAGATCCAAGGGACACACCTCCTTCCTTGGCTGCCAGAGAACTGGAAGTAGTTTTAAAATACTGGGGAGAGGGCTGGATGCTGGTCTAACCAGAACTCTCCTCACCTCCACTGAGCAGGTGGCTGGCAGCGCGAAGATGGCAATCGAAAGATAATTTAAAAGAATCCTAATGTATTCGGTCATTCTGTTAATCAGCATAATTTTTTAATCATTTGTGGTTTGTGTGCCCTTTTTGGAGGTTTTACTTGTCATTGTGTTTATGGGAAATTGACAGTTATTAATTGTTTTTAAGCTTGAACCAGTCCTTATTAGAATTCAAATATATTTCCCACTACTGGGTCCAATATCTATGTAATCATCTATCTTACAGTGAATTTTACTGTAAGTGTAATATTTACAAGAAGCAATTTGTCATTCTTGGGTTAAGTATAGAAACTTCGATATTTTCTGGATAAATGTGTCAAAATAACTAAGATTCAAGCAACAGAAGAGAACAGGAACCTTATAATACAGCATTTTAGATTAGAGTTGGGAGGTTTGCTCTCTGGTTTAAGTCTGTTATCGTTACTGTTTTTATAAATATGATTTTCCAATTATTAACCATCATTAGTATTAATGGCACTATCGCTGGTAATCTGTCTCACTAAGGATTTCAAAGTGCTGTATTTTTTTATATGCTAAATGAGTTTCAGGGCTCCAGCAGTGATTCCCACCCTGATTTGCTATATCCCCAAGTCTCCAAACACAATTAATTTTAATTCATAGATGACTATGCCATTCAGCACTTTAGGTTACAGAATGGGGTGGCGGCCCCTCACAAACGATTTTGGAATATTTCAATTCCCTACAGACTTCAATCTCTAATCTAATTGGCAATACATCCCCCTTTCCTCACCGGGGGATAGCACTCCTTGTCATTTAAACATTGTTCTCTGTATGTGTTCCCAGGGCTGGGGAGCCCTGATGAGTGCGTGCAGGAGGCATAGGGAGGTGGGGTCGGGGCGGGGGCGGGGGAGACAAAGATCCCTGGCTGATGCGCAGAGGTACAAAGGATCTGTCGTGCTTGTGCCCCATGTCTCCTTCCTGAGACCGGCTCCTCGGTTCTTTGTAACACTGCAGTCACATCTCTCCACATTTCCCACTCATCCTTCTATCCTCAGCTCTGAGCATACCCAGTTGATTTTCCCAGCTGGTTGTGTCTCTCGTGCCACCCTGCCTCTGTACCCGTGTTCTCTAGACCTGGCACACCCCTGCAGCCCCGCCAGCTCCCCTTGCTTGTCCAACAGTGTACTCTGCCTTCGGGAGACACATCAAGCATTGCCTAGTTTGTAAAGGCCTTAATCACTCCAGCTGTGCTTTGCCTTCCTTGCCTTCTTTCCTCTGTGCTCTTTTCCTTTGTTCAGATGTCCAGTATTAGACTCAATCTGATTCCATGCTCTCTTCCATCATCTCCAATAAAAATGAGAGCAAGGACCATCTCTTTTGAGATAAGCAGCCCTAGGTTCTTGCCAACAAAATGCTCAATGGATATTTGCTGAATGAATGAATGAATGAACCCTTGTTCCTTGTTCCCACACATGGGGGCAGGGGGCGGGGGGTGAGCACCTGCACCTTGGTCTCTGAGGGCCTGCTGCAAGATGTCTCACGGCCTGGGTCCAAGTGCGCCCAAGTGCAGCTCTAGCACTACCCTTGTTAGGATCTCATCCCCAAACACTGTCTGCTGTTCACCAAAGGAGCTTTCTCTCCACCTTCATTGAAATCTGGCTTTTCCTTGGCGTTGTTGGTCCTCAGCTTGTTGCTAGAAGGAAGTATCTCTGATAGAATAATTAAAATAACTATGAGTTCATGTGTTACTCTAAGTGTAAACTTGTTAATGTGTCAATTTTGCCAGTAATATGTGCATTGAAAAAGAGAATGGGAAGCCAGGAAAACATAGAAATAAACTTCTAATGGTGGCATTTCAGGAAATAGGAGAGGACAGATGGGAAGATATTTCTGGACCAGCAGCTTCTGGATGCCCTTCAGTTTGTACCACACAAGCCATTTCCTATTCCTGTACAGAAGGTTGGATCTGCTTGCTACAACACTCTCTAGCTCTCCTGAGAATAGTACTTCTATTTCTGTCTTTTATAAAAAGGTAGAGGCACCAGTCCTTCTGGTTGTCGGGGACCAGGAAGGAGCCGTCTTCATACAATGGCAAGAAAAAGCCAAGAACAAAGAAGTCATCTATTACATCCAATAGACCCCATAGTAACACTTCCCAATTCAGAGACAACCGTGTTCAATGGCAACGGATTTAAAATAATTGAACAATAGCTTACACTGATTAGGTTTTTAGCCACGTGTTATGCTAAGCCCTTTCTTTTATTCCTTTCATCAACCATATAAAAAAGGGATTTTTAAAGATTTTATATATTTGACAGAAAAGAGAGAGAGGGAGAGAGAGTGAGCACAAGGAGGGGGAAGGGCAGAGAGAGAAGCAGACTCCCCATTCAGTGGGGATCCCTACTCTGGGCTCAATCCCAGGGCCCCAGTATCATGACCCAATCCAAAGGCAGACACCTAACTGACTGAGCCAACCAGGTGCCCCAAGAAAAGGCTTTTATTATCCCCATTTTACATACAAGTTAGGTAACTTGCATGTGGACACAAAGGCTGATAATTGTCTGAGTCAATACTGGTTCCTAGAAAGTTGTGACTTAAATCCTAAACATACTTTCTGGAAGATACCCTCTGGTATGAGGAAGGGGATGCCTAAATAAGTTTCCATGCCAATATACTACCTAACACCACTTACACTGTTATTATCATCCCATGGATGGCAAGACGTGTTCGTGGTATTAATTTTATTTCCTTGTATTTCATGAAGGTACAGAAGACATCACCATTTATGAATCCAATTTTTACTTTAAACAACTGATATAGAGCATCTATGTGCTTTACCATTATTTCCAATATCTCCTCTATAAGCACATTTATGATATATCCCAAATATGTAAAGGACACTTTCAAAATATTTGAGGAGATATTTTAAAGGACATTATATGGTCCCTGACTCCAGAGTTTACCATCTGAAAAGTAATATTAAGATCCCAATAACCATCCAACACCAACCTGTGTGCAAGCTGTGTCCAGATTGGTATCAGAAACCAGAGAACTCACCCATCCACTCAAAGAGCAATCAGACCATTGGATGCCAGAGACATAAAATAACTATTGTCTTCACCCTTTTACTTTCAAGCAATTGTTTCCTAAACACTGTTATAGTCACTAAGTCTGCACACTTCAGAAATTCCAGATCCTCACGAAATCTCATGAAAATGTGTGTTGGCATTTTCCTTTAGATTTCTTTGAAAGTAATACTTCTGTCCATCAAGACAGAGTTCCTTTAAGTATAGTATATTTAAATTCATTCTCTTTCCTGACAGGATATGGATTCCCAACAGCAGCAAAAATCTGACTGGTCTCTTTACTACTCCCTGCAAATATCCCACACATGTGTATGTTGAGAGTTTTAATGTCATTTGTTGAAATATATTTAACCAATTCATTTGGTTCACACCAAGTTAATCATGGCTTCCCCAAGGCTATGATCAATTCAGTCAACCGGCTGGTTTGACTGATTTTTCCTTTGAATTGACCTAATTGCCTGCCTGTTTGGGCATCTGCAGACACCTTTACACAAAGAGAAGGCAGGCTTCACGTTAACTTGCTAACTGAGGGTTGTTATTTTCTTTCTGAGATCTGCCACGGACTTACTGAGTGACTGTTGGCAAGAGTTACAATCATATTCCACTCCCTCTTTCTCATTTTCTAAACGAGGGTAAGAATATATAAAGCTCTGATGATGCTAAATGGAAAAGCAAATGATCATTGTCTGTTTAAAGATACATGTATGGTAGAGAAAGAAGGATTTCTTCTGTTCTGAAACGCCAGGGAAAGACAACATGAAGGTGGGGGGAAAACCCAATTAATCTAAGGAGCGTAAAACACACACACACACACACACACACACCACGCATTCCCTTTCAGTTGTGCATTTGGGTCCTTTCGGAGAATTAATCATTAATAAATACTCAAATACTCTTTCTTTTTGCAGTGCAGGATATAGCACTACCTCTTTAAAAGTTAACAGGGATTAATTCTCTTTCAAAATAAACATTCTACTTAACAAACTGTCTACGTTCCTTCACTGACATACGGGTGCACCAATGAAGTCAAAGCTCTGATCGCATTCAAAACTCGGAGTTTTATCCAAATGTGTTTACCCGGCTCCTAATAACAGATTTTCTAGATACCATCTAAAATCCTGATGACAAAACAGAAAGACTCCTAAAAGGCTCACAAAACCCGGCTCAGCTAGAGCGTCAGCTAATCTGGGTCTATTTTTCCCTATGATTAACCAGTTCTTAATGACAGCGTTGCTTATCTTACAACTGTGACATGAAGAGGGAGCTGTAGCTCTTCTGAGACACAGTTCTGCAAGAACCAGCTTATCCACGCTCTCCGATCTCGTGTCTGTTTCTCTTTCTCTCTCCCTCTCTTGCGCTGTCCCTCATTCATTCACTCTTCCATCTTTTTGCCATTGTGCCAGCTCAATTTAAATGTATCTGCTCTGTATCTGTTCAAGTGGAGATAATCCATGCAAATCAGGAGCAGGGGCTTTCCATGCTTGGTTCACAGAGAGGACTCGGCTTGAGGAGGTCACTCGTTCACAGCCGCTCCTCCCATTATATTTTTCCCCTTATTGCAGAACTGCTGTATGTATACAGTGACTGAAAGGACTCAATTTACTGCAGCTGCTGCCTGGCTTTACTTACAACTTTTTTTTTTTTTTTTTTTTTTTTTTTTTTTTTTTTTTTATAAAGGAACTTACCTCCATCTGTCTTTTCAAGGTAGGAAGTCTGATTCTTCTAAAGACCGTGTGTAATGCCTGCACTGTCTGCTTATTATCAAATGTCACTTGAATGCTTTATATTGTTGCTGGCATTAGGCACAAATGCTGGGATTCCAGGTGCCTCACGCTTTTGTTACTTAGCGGGAGAGGTACAATTGTTTAAGTGTCGGGTATTGTAATGTTTATTTTCCCTGCAGCCAGCTTCAGTTTTACAATGTCAGAAAGATTATAGTGTCCACTCTCTAATCTAGAAATACAATCCTATCAAGTTTTTCCCTCTTAAAAAAAAATAATAATCTCTCAGTATGTTTTAACTTCTCATGCATCCTGACCAAGCATAGTCAAGGGTAAAATTCAGTTGTGTTAATTTTGGGGTTTTGTTTTTTGGTGTGTTTTTTTTTTTTTTTCCTAACCTGGCATCTACCTGCAGCGTTTTCTGTGAGAAAGAACTAACTGTTGAAATGTTTTTAACCACAGCCAGAAGAGATTTTACTTCATTCGGCTGCAAAGCAAGAAGCTGAAGGCCTTATTGCTAACAGGCCTGTCAAATAGATTTATTCTTCACAATTTACAAATGTTACGAGGCTATGCAGAAGTATTATAATTAGCCAGGATTCAGTTCCTGCGATTGTACACGTGCTTATTTATTGTTTTGAGATTGAAATTAGATTATAAAAAAGTTTAATGTCGCAGGGCTAACAAAAAAGCTTATGTTTGTACAACATTGTTTGATGTCATTTTTTAAGGCTGATTTCAATAGCCAAATGGTTGTGTTTAGATTAAAGATGCACCTAAGAGGCTAACAGATTTGACGAGATCCGTGCTGATTTATGAAGTCAGTTTCTGGGCTTCCATGACTTCTTATGTGTTTCCTTGAAGTTCCTTGTAATAATATTTTAATCATTCCTTAGTCATTTCAATTTTAAAACATACTAAATGCCATAAAATTATAGACTCAAAAATCTTTTTGATTAGTACAAATATAATTATATTATTCCAGTTACAATTTAGTTTTCAATAAATGTAATATGTCTTTCAAAGAACTCCCTATTAATATAATTTTACATTTATTAACTTATTTTCCTAAGAAGGTTTGACATGTAGCTATGACAAGACCATTTAATCGCTTGTGTAGTATGGAATTGAACATAAACAGTAAACAAAGTTGACAGTCCTGAAAAGAAGAAAAAATGATCCTCTGGTATACTGAATAGTTCTGATGACATAAATCTTTGATTTCATCTTCCAGGTAGATACTTGTAGTTAGTGGAGTTCAAGGGAAAAAATTTATTATCCACATAAAATATCTCAGTGCCAAAAATGTGCAGTTCTTTTTCTTTTGGATACAGACTCTTCTACTGAAGGGAAAAAAAATGCACTCTGATTTTTGAGTACAGTATAAGGCATGAAGCCCTGTCATTGTTAGCATAAAGAAGACATCTACACAAGTATTACTGTGCAGAGGGCAATCTTTCTGTCTCTGGCATTTGTTAGGTTACTGTACATAGAATTTAACAGATGAATATGTTCTGCTTCGTGGCATTTTAGTGATCCTATTGGTATGCAGGCTACTCTGCTAGGACAGCAACAGAAAAAAAAAAGGGATATATGTTTTATAGCAGTGGTAATAAAAGCCTTCTGCAGTGAGAGAAGAAGAATTTGACTTATTTTCTATGCAGTAATTAGAATTTCTTTAAAACCCATTGAAATACTGAGTGGTAAAAAGTAAACTGAGGCTTCTCCAGGAAGGGCTAATTGAATGTATCTATTCGAATCATGTAGTTGCCCATGAATATCTTCTTGCCAGACGCTGTCACTGGAGGATTCCATTCACATCTTCAGGATTACGGGGAAAGAAATGGATTCCTCCTCACTAATGGTGGAGGGTGATTCTTTCATATTTAAAGCGAGTTTGGGAAGAGCACCTGACACAGGAAAGCCTGAACAGATGGAAAGGTGTGTGAGATTGCCTGGTTGTGTGAACTTGAGACTAGTGTGAAACCAAAGGCTGCCCCTTCAGAACAAAGGAATGCCATGCAATACTCTGTCAGCAGTCAAGCTGAGCAGAGATATAAAAAGTGGCCAGGGAGATCTGGGGAGAGAGAAAATGCAAACAATGAGGCATTCTCTTTTCAACCAAATTACCAGTATTTGATAGGTATGACGGCGTTCCCCCGTGGAATTTCAACCCATCATTTCCTAGCTATTTCAAAATCACATCTTTTATAGACTTTCACATTTGTTTGCAAAGCTCCTAGGAAACTCTCCAAAGACCTAATAACTTGCTTGCCTTAAATTAGGTTTTACTGTGCATCCTAAATAAAAAGGTCATAGCCTTTAACTCCCATGAGTTTCTTGCACTTGGTCTATAAACTTGCCACTCCTCTAGTAACTCATTCGAGCAACTGTTTGAGATAAGTTACATTTTACTCCATTTTACTGTGCCTTGCAGCAGAATCTATAGAACTGGTCAAACTTGTAGCTGTATATAATACCATGCTGTTATTCCCACCTGGCTCTCTTCTGCTGGTTTTACTGAGTGCTGTTAAAAAGATAAATTATCATCTTAAAGGGATGCTATGGAGGGTGTTAATAAGTTCTCTGTAACTTCCGGAGTGTTCAGTGGTGCCGGGGAAACTTGTGTCCCTGCTCCAGGGGAAATGATGTGCCTTGTCAGCAGACATTCAGTGCCTTTATCATCTACAGACATGAAAAAATCCTCAAGAAGGACTGTATAGTGCCATACGTATTTTCTCTATCTTGAAACATTGCTGTGTGTGGATTGATCATAATAGCAAGTGAACACTCAGCAGATACTAATTGCTTTGTGTGTATTAATTTAATCTGCACAACACTGTGAGGTGGAGGGGACCATCATCCTCATTTCACACATCAAGACACTGAGGTATAGGGAGCTTTGGTGGTACAGCCAAGGCCACACAGTTGTGATAGAACTGGGATTTGAACCCATTTATTCTGTTACTGGCTTCAAAACATCACACAACCATGCCTCCTTCACATAACTTAATATAATGAGGATACCCACCCCACACGCCAACAGCAGAAACGTTTCTATTGCCCCATTTATATTCTTGCTTCTAATATCTGATTCCAATTTTTCAACTCTCGCCAGAGCTCTTTACATCTGTCTGCATTACCATTAAAGCAGAGGGTTTTTTTTGTTTTTGTTTTGTTTCATTTAATGCATGCCAAGAACATTACAGAACATTTGTCTTTTATCTCAAGGGGTTAAGGACCAAATCAGATCTATAATTGGCTGACTTGTCTACTGACAGCATTTGAAGAACTGCCCCTCACCTTTATTTTTTATTTTATTTTATTTTTTCTATCTAAAAAACAAGATTGACATCTCTTTATATGTTTGGAACTTTTCAGTGGTGTAAAATGCTTAGTAATGATGGAAATTAACCTGAGGCTTTATCTAACTACCTTTTCTTGCAACTCCATCGAAGCTCTGGTAACAATTAAAATTTTCATGCAAACAACTATTCCCATCAGAAAACACATATTCTTCTATCTTGTCATATCACCCTTCAAAATCTCCTAGATGGTGAAAAGGAAGCCCTTTTCCTTGTCTTTCTTTCTATTGGGTGCATCTGAATGAAAATTTCCCAAGTTGAAATATACCAACGCATTAAAAAAGCAGATAAAGAAAACAAGTGGAGTGAAAATACATCTTTAAATGGTCAGACTCTGAAACCCTGAAATAGTTATCTGTCCTTGTGTTAGAAGGTGTTATCTCCTCAAGGAGAATGAGCAAGGACAGGTCTATACAGAAAAGCATTTGTGCCTTTACTTCTGTCTGTTTATTTGGGATAGCTTGAACTGTCTCCCACTGTTTTTCTACCCAGTGTGAGCAGATAAACTATTATACATGTAATTCATAGGAATCTGATTCAAAGACTCTGTTCATTTGACCTCTGGATATCCGATATGTAATGTAAACAAAAACCTGAACAGCACCAACACATAATCAAGAGGCAGAAATGTGCGGAACGTGGGTCAGTAGCAATTGAGCAAGCTACACATTTCTCGAGTAACGAATGAAAAACAATTTTGATGCCATTCTGTGATACCAGCATTTTTTTTTTTTAGATCTTATTTGAAGTATCAGGCAGATGGACTGCCCTATATATCCAGAACCCCTATCTGCTGGCAGGCAGAAAGCCCGAGAACCTATCTTTAAAGTTATTTTAATATATCACTTTTGCCCGGATTAGCTAAGTTAGACATCGACCATTGGTACAGGGAAGGTTGGGAATTAATTTAAATTTGAGCTTACCCTTCCATCATCTCTTGCTGAGTGAGTTCCTTAGCCTGTGAGACATTCCTTTCAGATTTGATTTCTCCATTACTTGGTGGATATTTCTACTTTGAAAGAAAAAGAGGGGGCGGGAGGACAGGGCAAGATTGTTATGAGCTGTGAGTTGACATAAACAGTCAAGGAAGTTAAAACAGACCTAAAACCATTTGAAGACTGTGTCCCTGGTTCCTAAATTCTTCAGCTGCATAATTGAATTTCCTATCTAAAAAGATGTCAATTTCTTGAAATTAAAAGTAAAATCAAAAGATTTTTCTCACTGTGGAAAGCTTGTGCTATGAGCAAAAAAGCCATTCAGATAAATTAATTCTCAAATGTATGAGCACTGACTGGACAGTCAGCAACACAGCCAAGCTCAAGAAACAAAACTTCACTGATTAGTAAGATCTACTGTTGGGGAAGCAAAGCCAACACTTGTACACAGCCTTACAACCAGGACTGGAAATTCTGTTTGTTTCCAACTGTTGTTATGTATGTTGCTTTCCTATCAATCCTCTTCCAGAAATATCAAGTTAATGCCCTTCCCACAGTCACTGTGACCGCTTCCCTCTCTGTTGACTGAGCCTACAGTTTACATTACAGAAGTCAGCTTCTAACTGTTCTTTTCTCCTTTTTCCCTGGTTGTTTTATGGGTCATAGTTTGCTGTATCTCCAGTAGCTTGTAAATTACTTAAGGGTAAAAATCATACTTATTCTGTGTCCCTCACAGAACTTGGCCCAGTGTAAAGGCCAGAGATCAGTCTTGATTAATATTTGAATGATTGATGGAATTTCAAAAAATCTAGTTAGCTTAGGTTATGTATATACTTTTAAATTTGTTTCAAGGGCAAAGTGAGGAACATCTATTCATTCAAAACATTTCTTAAGACCTTGCTATGTAGCAGACACAGGACCCGTGCTCTGATAGCATATGACAGTTCACAGTTCAATTTTTAAAAACAGCAGTAGGAAAGGAGATTATTCCGATAGATAAAATCATATATATAAATATATGATATGTGTTACATATATATGCTATATATATGTATATGACTTCTCGATTGGAACTTAAAGGAGCAGGCGACCTTTAAGGTGGAAGGTAGAGCAGGAGGAGAACAAAAAAGACAAAGGGAAATAAAGTAGAAGATGGGGGAGGAATGAGGAAGATGTCTTGAGGGATGAGGAGGGAAGGGTTAGAAGATTTTAAAGAATACAGACCTTGGCCTTTCTTATGAACCCAGTTTACAGCTTTTTAATTCCTATCATCAAATCTCCATACACAATAAGTGGAAGAGAAATCGTAATTAATCTCAAAGAGAAATTATTCTTTGGCCTGTAGCTTTGTCTCCTTAGGAATGGATATACTAAGCAGGGTTGGGGTCCTAAGTAAGGATGAAAGCAAAGAGGATATGAGGCGGCTTTTAAAACAAACTCTAGAATTGTCAATCCAAGAAGAGATCCCACACAGGGAGCTTACAACCATAAATCAGATTCTACAAGGAATTTGGCAAGTCCTGTCTTCCTCAGCCACACATCCGCACCTAGGCAGGGTGGAGATGGAGCCTGTCAGAGTGGGCAGCTTCCAAGGTGTGGCTGTCAGCCGGCATGCTGCCGGAAAAAGGCTGGGATGCGTGAAGTGAGACATAGGGTTCAGGAGGCAGTACTGGGAGAAGTGAAACAGGAGAAGCAGTTTGGGGGTCACCAACCTGGGGCAAAAGCAGCGTTCCCCATCTATCCCCTTCTGAGTCCCAGAACCGAGGGCAGGAAAAATCTCCCAGTTCCTCAGAAGTTGAGCTGCGCCCCTCCTCTCGGGAGGCACTCTGGCAATTATGCAGTAATAAAATAAAAGTTATAATAAACTTACTACTTTTATCCACCTAGCTGTGGAGATGGTAAAGGCTCTTCCTGAGAGCCTTCTGCGAATGAAAAGCCATTACATCCCGGCTACCTGGAATCTGTTGGCTTCGGTGAGGGACAGAGCAGCCGGCAGGAGACTGTAAATTCATATTTCTAATTAATGAAAGAGATAGAGGACCATGTTTTAATCAACGGCCTTCTTGGAAAACAACAATCAAAGGCATTTAAAATCACGTGACCTGAACTTACAGAGGTAGTATCATGAAACAGAAAGAGCAACAGAAACTGACAGACAGAACTGGGCTGGAATCCCAGCGTTTGGCCGTAGCATTTCATTTCTCGGAGTTACAGCTTCCTCATCTGTAAACTAGAAATAAAAACATGCACTTCTCAGTTTTCTAGAAAAACTAAATATCTGCTATAGGCCCCCAAACAACGCTGAGCTTCTGAAAGATGTTCCACAATACGACCCCATATTCATTTTGCTTTCTATTCGAATTCAGAGTCGCATGACCCTGGACCTCTCTCACAGACATAAGTATTTTGATGCTTAATGGCTTCATTTTAATGTCTAGCTAAGAAAAGAAAAAAAGATTCAAGGGACCACAAAGCACTGATCCTAACTGTTACTAAACTAGTATCTGAAGGTGGTAGTACTTAAAATTCTTAAGTCTTCTAGGATGGCAGTGACGTCAGTCATAGCCACGAAGAGCAAATGTTTCGAGAAAGATGCCTCTCATGCTGGGGGTTATATTTATAATTTTGATTGGAATTACTCTTTTCATCTACCTCTGATTCTCAGGTCCTGACTGAATATATCCTGAAGGCCTGATGCCTAATGCCCAGCTTGTGTTAATTTTCACAGCTTTTTGAAACGGCCTGCCTGTGAGTGCTCCCAGGCACTTGGGTAATGGGCTTGAGCTGCAAAGTTGTGGAATTCCTTCTGAGCAGGTTCTGTGCAGGCCTGAGTTTCCAGTACCCAGGCTCAAAAGCCAGACTGAGAAATTTTGGAAGGATTGACCAGGAAGTAGTCAAATCTAAAATCTTTCCTAAGAGCACTCTTATTTTTAGTTTCTGTTGTGTGGGAGACGAGCTCGGGGCCCACATCAGAAAGCAAGAAGCATCAGGACATGTGAAAATCGGGAGGGCATTTCACAGCTTTGTAGGATTTTTCTGATTTCTTTGGAAACTATGTAAATGAATTCCTTAAACACAGGCTGTCATTGATTTTTCCCGATGTTCATTGATCTTCTCATCATTGCTTCATGTATGTGTTCTCCCAAAACATCCAGTATCGATATTCCTCTCCCTCAATTCTGTCCCCGATCCATTATAAGGATATCATTAAAACCTGCTTAATTTCCTATGAAAGATTATATTAAGTGCACTTTTAGTGTAATTATGTCAATAGTGGAAGATAAACATGTATTAGACAGTGCAAAATGCTGATTATCTGTCAGGGTAAATCTGTTTATTTGAGATACCGCAATCCGACAACCCCCTGGTGTTAATCGGGAAAGTACATTCTCGTTCCAGGTACGGTGTGGTGGGGTCTGACAGCAGAATGCTGTCAATGGCCTCCTGCTGTGGCATGATCTTTATCATATATAAACCCATATATATGGGGTCATAAGTAATAAAATACAGACGTGCGATCATGTGTTTTAGGCATATGTGATGTACTTACATTTGGGCATTTTTGTACGGGTAGAAAACAAAGTTGACATGTTCGAGAAAGGCAAGAGTGGGTTACAGGATTAGCCTGCATTTTCATTTGTGCCCAGGGCAGGGTTTGCCTCCATAATGGCAGCTCAGAATCGTTTGTATTAATCCCCAGAGAAAGGAAAGAGCCAGTGCAAAGAAGGGGACTCAGGGAAGGTCAGTCTGGTAGAGGGTGTCGCTCTGATTCTCAATGCCAACGTGCTTCTTTGATTCTTTTAAGCATTTTTTTTTTTTTTTTGAGGTAGTACAGTGTAAATACATCCTAGAGACACTACTGACACTACTGCCTGCCGGCTGCAATTGGGCACCAAATTTTCCTTTAAGGAGATAAAACAGTATAGGAAGGCAACATGTCACACTAGCCGTGGCTCAATTCCACCAGGTTTTTGTGCAGCAGAAAACAAATCGAGATGAAAATGGCTTGAATATTCAGGCACAGTGTGCCAACCTCTCTGAAAAATAATTTTGTCTGACTTTATTACATTGTGATCATTTCCTGAAAGCCATAAAATGCTGAGTAGAATAATAAAAATTGATACGTGTATTGACATTTTAGTTTCCTAAATAGAAGCAGAGAAATATAAACAGCGTTTGGTCTTTGCAACTCTTCTGACCAATCATTCGTATGCTAATTCACTTACTCTCATTCGGCCTTAATATAAACGTCTTCTGAAATAATTTCTCCCCAGTATATTATGCACATCTTCAGTTTGATTCAGAATTTACATGTGTAGTTTGCATATTTTTGCATCAGAGTGTCTGCTTTAAATTAGATAAAGGTCACTGTCATTCATAATCAAGAAGAAGGTGGATTAAAGGTCACAATTCAATAAAAAAAAATCTGATTAGATGTAGAGGTTTGTTCATGTGATTCAATATCATTGGATAAGTGGAAATCATGAGTCAACAAATTAACCTCAGGATAGTGGGTGACTTGCTTCACTGGGATCAAAAATATTCACAGATTTTTTTCTTTTTTTCCCAATGTCTAACTTGTTTGTCTCTGTGTAGCAGTGACAGTTACTTCTGTTACTACTCTTACCATTAGTTGTCTTTTATAATGTCACTTGGTTTTAGGAGTGGCATAAATGACAGTTTTATCTCCAAAATATAGTAGAAAGTTATAATGAATTAATAATAGATGTGGATTAGGAAGTCCCTGAGGACCTATGGTTACTTCTACCATTTTTTCCCTGAGGTATTTCCTAGTTCCTCCACTCTTTTGAAACGATGGAGCTGTCACAGCACATTTCTTCCCTTACATAACTACTTTATACCTCTCACAGACACTTAGGAGCCCCTATAAACCCTTCCAAATCGTGACATCTTACTCGGTGTTTCTGTCTGTGATTAGAAGGGATATGTATAAAATAAGTAGAGCCAGTGGCAGACAATTAGGCTTTGTCAATTGGTTGAACTTTTTTAAGGTTCAACCTTAAAAAAAGGTTTTTTTTTTAACCTTTTAAAAGTTAAAAGATTAACTTTTAAAAGGTTAACCTTTTAACCTTGACAATGACTTGAATAAATGGAAAGCAGCTGAAAACAAACAATTGCTAAGTCGCAAGATACAGTCGTTGTTTGGTCCATACATCAATGATTCATGTAACAGAACTTATTACCAAAAAGGAAAGAGTCTGACTTGCTCATCTTAAAATATTTCTTTTCCTTTTTGCATGTGCTCTTGACTTAAGGGGAAATCTTATCCCCGCCCCCCCCCACCACTGAATTATTTGTCTACTCTATTTGCTATATTGGTACCTTAACAGATCATCCAAAAAATAAAAGAAAATTTTAAAAAGAGAGAAAAGGAGAAAGAAGAAGAAAGACAGACAAGAAGGCACATTGTTTTTTTTTCCAAAGAAAATCAAACATTTTTATAGGAACTATAAAGGTTAAATGACTTAAGCAGATTATAATTAGTTAATTTTGTTAAACATATATTGGATCAATTTTACATTATTTTAATTACCTTTTGGAATAAATGGTTTGGTGAACAAATTCCTTGATGTTCAGGATCAAACAAAATTACCTTTCCTCTGGGTAGGCTTAAGTTTCACAAAATGATTTGGAAATGACCTCCTTTGCTTTCATCTAAAAATATCTTTGGATTTAGAAAATGATTAAAGTGGGATATATTGTGTTTTAAATCAATCATATTTTATCATTTTCATGGCTTGTTCTTTCTTTAAAGAGGAGTGTAATCAAACTTCACTACACAGATGTTCCCCCTTTAAGGAGACTCTTGTAATTCATGCAGTATCATGGTATTTAAAAGGTTGATTCAAATCTCATTTCTGCCAGAAGACATATAATGTATTCTGGTAAGTTTATGAAGTTGTGTTTTGTTTGTTTGTTTGTTTTCTGATAAGATATAAGAATGAAAGCTGGACAGCCACTAAATGTCATGTCCAAATCCGGTATGTTCTGATTTATGTCTCTGTGGTGTATGTGTGTATATACACCTACACTCATACCTAGAAATAGTTAATCCCTAAATTGTAAATACTGGGCCCCAGATTGTTGAGTAGTAAGAAAACCACATAACTATCTCTCACCCACCCCAATTAAGGGCATCTAGGAAACAAATTAGAAGAATGCAAATACTATTTGTCCCCTCCCCCTTTTTTTTGGTCTATGTGGAGTTAGCAAGTTGATCTAGTGCCCAAAGATAGCTATCTCTCTTTGCTTACAGAAGGACTTCTCAGTGAGGGGTGATTTACTTCCCAGTGGATATTTGGTACTAGACATTTTTTGTTTGGGTTGGTGGGGAGAGGTGGATGTTCATCTTACTAACATGTAGCTGGCAGAAGTCATGCATGCTTCTAAGTACACAGGAGAGCCTTCCAAACACAGGATTATCCTGCTCAAAATATCAACAGCCCTGAGGTTGAAAAACCTCCCTTATAAGAAAGAGGGAGATAGTTCTTCATTATGTATCTCAACTCTATAGCATCTCTTTTCCCATAGCCCAATGCTCCGTCATCCTGACCTGCATCTGGCTAACTCCTCTTCATCCTTCAGAACCCTCAGGGCAATCATCACTGCATTCTGAAAAGCTCTGCTGTTTTGTCATCTGATCATATTTACACACCATTATGTGATCACATCACTATATCCCTAAACTTGATTGATCTGCTTTTCTGTATCCCATCCTAGACCAAAAATTTCCTGAAAATTGTACTTTTTATTGCTGACATCTAACATGGTTTGTGGGATGTAACTGTCCTATTAAGACTTGGTGTTTGGTTTGTGGGATATAACTGTCCTATTAACACTTGGTGTTGAATGAAATCTGGCTTATCTCTAAGAACAATACAGTCCAGGGTGTTTGGGTTTAGCTTAAATAGCACTTAAGATACTACCTCAGGGGGCACCTGAGTGGCTCAATGGGTTAAGCCTCTGCCTTCAGTCAGTCATGATCTCAGGGTCCTGGGATCGAGCCCCACATCGGGCTCTCTGCTCAGCAGGGAGCCTGCTTCCCCCTCCACCTTTCTGGCTGACTCTCTGCCTACTTGTGATCCCAGGACTCTGGGATCACAACCTGAGCCAAAGGCAGAGGATTTAACGCACTGAGCCACCCAGGCACCCCAAAGAAAGAAATTCTCAATGTTTTCTTTTTACTGCAGTCGTGATATCCAACAGCATTCATTCTCTGATGCTGTCTGTCTGCTTTCTTCTACTTGCATCCATGTGTTGCATGGAACATTCATTTTATCCCCTATTGATTTTAAGATGTTTGCAAGTTTGTTTGAAAGAATTTTTAAGAGCAAGTTTCAGACTTAAACACTTCTCTAGTAAACCCAATGGCATTGTGTTCCACATCTCCATGTCTTGATATTACTCACCAGAGCAACATAATTGTAAATACAAAACCAGAATTTTTTTTATTTTGTTTTTTTAATGAGGGACATCCTAGTTAAAAGAGGCTGTGAAATATGTAAGTTTCCTGTTAAATTAGGAGAATTTCATCCATTTCTTCTCCTCTGATCCCAGGAGGCCAAAGTGTCTGAGAATAGCATTTCTAGAAGGCTGGTCATAGAGGTGGAGCTCAACAGATGTGTTTGAATGGAACTGGAATAATGAACGTTTCTAGGGAATGATTCTGTAGAGGCTAAGATAATCATGAGCCCAATGATCATGAGTTTTTATTGCATTCATTAATTTTATTTCTTGGAATAAAATAATAATTAAAGAGGAAAATAAGACCCATGTATCATTTTCTAATTTTTTCTTGGAATTAGTCTTTGAACCTTTATATTGTCACATATAGCTAAACTTCTTCATAGGATGCAGTTTTGATTAGATGTTAACAATATTTTTGTTTTTAATTAATCTTAAAATAATTGAGACATAACCCTTATTTCAAAACTTAAGGAAATAAAATGCTTTTGAGTATAAATTTAGATGAACTACTACCCTTTTATCAATGTATTTTAAAAAAGAAATGCTATTTTTTAAAAAACTTAAAATAAGTTTATTAAAGCAATATGAATTATATTACATATGTCCATGATACACATTACATAATTTTATGTGCATAAATTACATACATAATTTAATATATTTTTATTTATAAAAATATTTTATTTATATAAACTAATATATATAATAAATCAAATAGTGGGATCCTTGACCCCTACCTGGGATAAGAAAGGGCTAAAACACAGAGCTTTATCTTTGACCCTTGCCTTTGTTACACTGAATGTGAACAAAGAAAATATGTTTACCCAGATTACACATGAGACCAACCTGAAAAGGATAATCAGTACCTTATGTGACAATAAGCAATAAGTATAACTTAGTACGAGATAAATTATACTTCTGAACATCAATTAAAAACATGAAATGCACAATTTAAAATGAAGCTCTCTAGGAAGGGACCTTAGTTAAGGAGAAAAGGATATATGGGTTTTAGTTAATCATAAGCTTAATACGCACCAATGCCGAGATCCAGCTGCTAAAAAAGAAAAAAAATACCAACACCTTAGGCTAAATTAATAGACATTGTAAGAAGGACATTGGAAAGAAGAATCCTATTAAATTCTCTAATTATTAGATCACATCTAACATACTGCAATTAGTCCTCCATATTTAAAGGAAAAAATTGGAAAACACAACGTGTCAAAAAAAAAAAATGTGTCCAAGTTGGAAGGGAGTTTAAAAACTGTCATGTGAGAAATAGCAAAAGAACCAAGATGTTTGGCCTAGAAAAGAGAAGACTAAGGGAAATGGAAGAAATAATTGATATAGATATCTTTCAACACATATTTATTGACACCCTGATACAAACACTGTGCTTAAGTGTGATGTAAACAGAGAAAATAAAAAGAAACTGATCTTTTATCCCCTAGTTAATGGACTTTAAAGTCAAGAAGAGGTGACAAGACTTTAAATAATCACACAAATGAACATTCGATAACAAATAGTGCTAGGAAAGGAAAAGAAAAGCTACAACGAAAAATAAATAAACTGATCTAATTGGGATGGAGCACAACATCAAGGAAGTCTCTCTGAAGAAGTGACATTTAAATCAAACAAATAAAGGTGGGGGAAGAGGGAGGGCAGGCTTCGTTCCAAGCAATGATAATGGCCATGCAAAGTCTCATCATCAGAGCCCCTAAGGAGGAAAAGAGCTTAGCAGAATTGAGGAATGGAAAGAGGGGAGGATGATTAGAGCATATTAATGAATAAGGGAAAATAGTGTGAGTCGAAAGAGGGGCCAGATTCTTCTAGGCCTTTGGAGACACATTACATCTTCTAAGTGCCAGGAATAGCTGTGGAGGCATTTAAGCACAGAGTAAGGTAAGGAGACTTGCCTTTCACAAAAATCACTCTGGCTTTGTGTGGATGATGTATCAGAAAGGGGCTGCAGGTGGTGAAGGGTCTGCTTCAGAGGCTATAGCAGTAGAAGAGACAAGAGAGAACGCTCATTTGACCTACACTGGAAAAAGGAGATTGAATAACAAAGATTCAAACACATTTTGGAGGTCAGATCAAGTGATTCTGTGGATGGATTGAATGTAGGCGCAGAGAACAAAATACGGGACTGAGCAAGACCCCTATTTTCTGATACATGTAAGGAGACGAATTACTGAGAAGTGGAGAAACTTTAAAGCAGAAGTTGAAATGCTTTGGCTTGGCCACAATAACTTTGAAAAGCAGGATCAGCTGTTTAAACAACAGGGGCTTCTGGGTGGCTCAGTCCAATAAGCCTCTGACTCTTGATTTTGCAGTCAAATGCTCTACCACTGAGCTATACCCCCTGACTCTTGATTTTGGATCAGGTCATGATCTCAGCAAGGTCATGAGCCCCCATGGGGCTCAGCGCTCAGTGGGGAGTCTGCTTGAGATTCTCTCTCCATTTCCCTCTGCAGCCCACCCCCCTTGCTGGCCCTCTCTCGTTCAAATAAATAAATATCTTAAACAAAAACTATAAAGTTTTAACATTATTTGGGTGAATATCTGGTGAGTTCCCAGACAGAATAGAGAGCAGAATTATTTTGTCTTCTTCACAAAAACAGATCTACAACCACAATGTCAAATTTATCAGAAGGTCAGATTCAACTCAGTCCACGAAAGAATGATTTTTAAGAACTAAACTCTCCAAAAAAAAAAAAAAAAAAAAATGAAGACTGACTTAGAAGGGGCTAAATTTCCCCTCACAGTAGGTCTTTTGGCAGAGACCATGGTCTGTAGGAAAGGACTTGGGTCTCTTCCAGTACCATTGTGTTCAATTTCAGGAATCATATTTTAAAACCTCAAGAAGAGGGGCACCCAGGTGGCTCAGTTGGTTATGCCTCCAACTCTTGGTTTTAGCTCAGATCTTGATCTCAGGGTCACGAGAGCGAGTCGCATGTAGGGCTCCCCATTCGGTGCACAGTGTGCTCGAGATTCTCTCCTTCTCCCTCCCCTTCAACCTCTCCCCCCTTTCCCGCTCGGATGTCTCCTCGGCCACTCTGAAATAAATAAATAAATAAAATATTTAAAAATAAATAAGTAAATAGAATAAAACCTTGAGAAGAAAACAAAGAAGATTCTCACTTAGGTCACTGCAGATGTTTAGTAAACCATTAAATTGCTGATTGCTACCGGGTATGTACCTAGCACCTTTCTACCAGAAGGGTTATTGATCACATCGAGCAACTACTGGTTATTTAGGGAAGTGTGTGCACTTTCCCTCTTGGGTAAGCTAAGGTCAGCACCATGCCAGAAATGGACTGCAAAGGTTAGAATCAGAGACGTCTCTTCTGTTATGACCCCAAGTTCTCCTCATGCAATGTCACTAATTTATTATGGCTTCCTTTCTTGCTGTACTTAAACTTAGCCTCAAGCATCCTTTTCCACCTAGCACTCCCAGACAATCGGTACATTCTGATTGACATTGTCATTTGAGATGATCTCCAACCTGGCTGTCAGGAGTACTAAACCCCATGACTCACAGCTCTTAACGGCATCTACCCTCACAGACTCCCCCGGGGAATGAGAAGCTATGAAGATTTCTTTTAGGACTGGAGCATCTCACTGAGAATTAATGCCACTTGCCAGCCCCAGCAGTCTTTTCTTTTTTTGATTGGTACTGCTTCATTTTTCCCCCCTGAAAAAGCTTGGCAAATTTAAGACTATGTTGCAGTGTGTCTCTAGAAACACATGCGGGTGGAAAAAAAATCACTATATCTTTAGGTTTGTCATAATAACTTGGTATGTGAACCTACATTAAGTGGAGAGTGAGAGAAAGAATTGGCCACATAGCCAGCATCTCATCGTAGACACTGTACCTAATCAGAGCCAGAGATCTGAGGCAAAACATCCCAGTCCTCGGGGCAGGGGGCGGAGGGGAGGCTTATTTTTCTTTTTCATAGACTTTAGCCTTCAGTAATAATTGTGTGCTTTGTGATTGTGGTTCAGAGATAGTACCTATCACATTAGAGTTCAATTTTAATATATCTAGAGCTCTTTAATAAGACAGTCTGTTAAGACTAGGGCACTGACTGATTAATAAGTTGGTTCAAGTAGACTTTCATTCGGTTCTCGGGAATAAGTGCTCTGTCTAGTTGATAAATTTCCACACTAAACACAAACGTTGTTATTTGTCATACACTAACTGTTTTAATGGGCCATTCTTCATGATCTTTAAGAACTATCAATTGATCTCTAGAACTCAGATGTCACCCTGCAATCCAGCTATGTTCAAAGAATCAGAGTTTAAGTGAACTACAGTACAAAAGAAGTTAAAAAAACACATTAATTTGTTCTAAGGATAGAAATGTATTAAGCCCATTAATGAAGATGCGGACAACAAGCAGTGACTCAGGGCTGTTATTTTCCTCCACAGCAGAAATATAGTCATCAGTCCAGACAGTTACATCTTCAGATCCTCAGGTCCTAATAAAGGTAAGTCTAAGAATTCTATTTAGACTTTCGGACCATTACATCTTGAACCATCAGAAATAATCAGATATGTCTAAATCATCTGGGAGATAAACTCAGTGATTTCATATTTATAAAACATAAACTCCAGAGGCAGCTTAATTTTCACATTTATCAATTGTGATCATTCTTCCAGTTCCTCCTTGCCGAAAAAACCCTATCAAACTCAGATTTCCCTTCAGCAGACTGGCAGGACGAGGCCACTTAATTCAAATAAAACCCAAAATGTTGAGAAATGAAATGAATTGTTTTTTTAAAGAGGTTCAGGGCAAACACTTATGTCCAGGAGTACAAAGGGATATGCCTATTTCCTCATCTGATAGTCTCTGGTGATGACATTAGCACGTCGATGTTTTCTGCATTTCATACATAATATTCCTCTTGATTATAAAATCCAGACTGTAGAGCTGAATTAAGTTTTCTGAGAATGGAATGGGGTGGGAGGAAGAACATGGACTATTGAGAAAAATCGTCCTATTGCTTTATCTTCTAGGAGATCTGTGGAAGCCTTTCTTTTGGAAAGTGCTCAAAGACAGATCAAATGTGATAATAAAGGTTCACTATCTGAGCAGGTCTGCCCTAGAAATAGTGCTTTAGAAATTTGAGGTGGGAAAGAAAGGCAGCCTGTGCCAGAAACTGATTAAATTTCAGTCATCTATCCAAAGAAGTCCCTAGTTGCTTGTAAAATGCTCCATATAATTACAGTAACTAAGGGTTTTAAAGGAATTTACACATTAGCCTTTATCATGGGACTTTCTTTGTGGGTGCATTTCTACTTTAAAATCAATATCTCTAAAATAAACTTTAATAAGATTTATTAATTTTATCTATGTAGACCTTTTAAAAGTCAATATCAAATATCTTTCTCCAGATTCTTCTTGGCATTTGAAGAAGCTTAGATATAATCAAATGTCATGCCCTCTGTATGTTAAACGATCATTGTTCTATGACTTTGCTCTTGTATACAACGCAGCCCGATTTTAAACTTTGAAAGAGTTTCGAATCAATACAAAGACTGTTTAAAATGTGTGGGTCATCCTGATACAAGATCTCAGTACTGTGGACAAGGCTCATTAGTTGCTTCTTGAGCTATTATCTTGCTCAGTGTTAGATTTGAATAACCCAGGGAAGGAGTTTGACGGCCCCCAGTTGACCCTGCACTATGGTGGCTAAAATCACTTTTTCAAAACATCTACACGCTCTACAAAAAACAAAAAGGCTTTTATAAAGTTGTGTCCCAGAGAACAAACTTACTATATTTCATTGGAAGTAAAGATCATTTATAGGATATCACAGCCTTTGAACCTTTTCTTTTTTTTTTTTTTTTAAAGGTTTTATTTATTTATTTGACACAGAGAGAGAGAGAGAGAGAGAGATCACAAGTAGAGAGGCAGGCAGAAAGAGAGGGGGATGCAGGCTCCCTGCTGAGTAGAGAACCCAATGTGGGGCTCGATCCCAGGACCCCGAGATCATGACCTGAGCCGAAGGCAGCGGCTTAACCCACTGAGCCACCCAGGTGCCCCCGAACCTTTTCTTTTTCAAGAGAGACTTGGCACCAACCTTTCTTCTCAGTAACCCTCAAAGGGGAAGACTCCCTGCCGACCACAGACTCAATGGCTTCATGTTAGGTGGCTATAATCTTAATCCAAAGAAGAATGAATTTGTATTTTCCATGGAAAGGAAGACTTCTGAGGAAGTCAAATGTTAAGATCTTCATGGATGCCAGAAAAATTCTATCACTAAAGCATAAAGGCAACATCAAATTTTGTTGTCCCCTGAAAATGAACCTGATTTAGTCTTAAATTTTAAATATTTGTAAACACAAAACTTAGGCCAACTTCCCATCCTTTAAAAAAAAAATTTTTTTAAAAAGGAAGAAAGAAAGAAAAAGTAAAAATTAAGCTTTAGGACCAGATTAGAAGGTTAACTATGTTTCCTTTTTTCTGTCTTTACCCTCATAATGTCTAGTTTCTTGAATTGTAGCTTCTATGTAATAAATTTGTATACTATCTTGGAAAACTTACTAAAAGGTGAATTTATAATATTTAAACTTACATATTGGTTAGGCACACCATAAAAATATAATTTAGTAATTAGCCAAGATAAACATCATATTGTTCCACTTGGATAACATGGAGAGAACAACATTTCAGAATTTGAACATAGCTAACTACCAGGGGTAAAGATCACTTCAATTTCAGTATCTGTAACTACCCAGCTCAACAATAAGCTACCTCTAGGCACCGTCCCCTTCTTCACATACACAGAAAAAAAAAAAATTGCTATTTGACACTGCGTTGACTCAAAACATCAAAGGGTACAGATGTACTTAATTATGATTTTATAGTCTGCCCTTTACCTGGACTATTTGAATAAGGTTTTTATTTCCTTCCTTATTTGCTAGTAAACGACATTTTACATGATCTATAGAGGATCTATCAATCTGTATTAGGATTGGGTCTAGTTGCTTATAATGTAAAACTGAATTAATAGCGACCGAATTTTTTTCCATGCAAACGGAATCTGGAGTTAGTCTGCCCATGAGTAGTATGGTGGTTCCATAGTTACAAGTCACCCGTGGTCCTGTTGTCTTTCTGCTCTGCCCCCTGCATACTGGCTTACTTTCTTTCAGTTTCTCTCCTGTTTGCAAGATAACACTAATACTCTAGCCATTACATTCTTTTTCCAAACACCAGAGAGGGCACGGGGAAAATGGCCTGCCGGATCATCCTACTGCATTCTTCTCAAAATAGCACCACCACCACGTACCCAACGACTTGTATTTATATCTCATTATCCAGCCTCATTTTGAAAAGAGGCTGAAAGATAGTTTTGTAGACATACACTCTGCTGTTTCCAACAACATAGGAATTCTCTTACTTAAGAAGAGAAGGGGAAAGTGTATAAGGTGAGCAGGTAATAGTTCCTTCCATACGGTCTTGAAATTTGGTCCTTTAAACATGCTTTCGAGGTGGCTTGTTTGGGGACCTGTAACCCCAAATCTAATGCAAACTATTTTTCCAAAAGCCAGATGGAGATTCTGCGAGCTCAGATCCTTTGGCTTCATCTGCCTGCTTGAACAGCATTGTATTATAGCAGTAAACGTTCCAAATATGAACTGCAACTTGAAGATAATTTGATTAATCAAACCCATTCCAACCCCCAACGATATTTTTAGGTATCAATGTATTTTTCACTTATGAAACTTTGAAGTGATAGGCACCTATGACTTAAGCACCTTTTATTTTCACAGCTTAAGAGAATCAGAGAGAAAAATTGTTGGTTTTACATTATACTTGTTTTCATTCTGTTTCCCCCTCAAATGCCCCAGTTACCAGCACATTATTCTATTATTCTAGAAATTACGATCTTCACAGATTGTCATCTGACAACTCTGCGGATGTCCTTCTTTGGCTTTTCACATTTCCAGTGATTAGTTTTTATTCTGAGTTACGGTGAAATAGAAAAAAGAACTTCATTTTGATTAAATTGCTCATATACAAATGGCCATGTTTTGGTCATCCGAGAAGCTTTTTAGTTTCTAGCTGGTATTTGCCATAAGCTAATGAAGTAGCGCATCACAAGATTAAAGACCATTAAAGTACGGATTTTTCCTGGCCATGTTTAGCATCTCATCATTATGATGAGGATGACCAAAACTCTCTGAAATATGCTGATGTTTTATAGAAAAAGAAGGTCAGAAGATAATCTCAAATACTGACCCAGTAGAGATTAATTCAAACAGATTTCTAAAAGCGTCACATGCCACGGAATGAAGCACATGTCATACACGGGCTGGTCTGTGACATCTGTAGCTGAGAGCCAAATGAAAAAAGAGAGGTCACACATTTTTATGTTAACATGTTTGCACACCTCTTTGGAGAATATTCCACTGCTGAGGACCACACAAATGATGCAACTCTACTTTGTCTAAATTTATCTCAATAATAATAAATAAATAAATAAAAATAAATAAATAAAATTAAAAAAATAATAATAATAAACAAAAATTTAATCTCAAAATAGCTATGACGTCTTATTTGATCAGAGACCAAGAACGTTGTAGGGGCTCATTATCTGGAGAGCTTGGATGTCCTTAGGCCACATATTATTTTAAACTGGGATACCTTTGAAATTCAGTCAGATTAGTGGATCTTTCCTCTTACACTGTGCCATTATCACTCAAGTATACACAAGGCGTTAAGCCACAGCATAAACGATCATCACCACTACCTGCTGCCAACAGCTGTATCAGTCAACAACAAATGTATTCTAATGGTGTTCTCGAAAGAATGGTTTCACACCTTTGGAGGCTGACATCTGCACCATGTAGAAGGGGAAAAAAGTGTGTAAGATCTGTATTTATTATTACTTGCTGTGTGCATCTGAGAAAACATGTAAGGGTTGACCAAAAGATATTCTAAGAACACATGTTAATAATTGTTATTGGTAACAGTTTAAAGTTTAGCAACATTAGATTAATTTGGTTGATGAGTACGTACATGACTGAATCCTACATTTCATGAATGCTGGAACCACATCTCAAACTTATTTGCATGTCCTATAGTGCCTGGCACGGTGTCTGGTAGACTGGATGCTCTCAATAAATATTTGATGATAATGAGTATTTTACCTTACATCAACATCAAACCAAAACATCGATTGAAAAGGAGAAGATCTTTGAAATTTAGATCTCTTAACTTCCCCATATTCATTTCTTATTTAATTTCTTTTTAAAAAAATCAAGTCGTCTGGGACTGCCGTGAATAATAAGAAATACGGAAGAATGTTAATGACAACAAGTAAGTTACAGAGAGATTTTACATTTGCAAGTAAAATGGATAGTTTGGGAATTAATTCATGTTACTAGTTTGGCTCTGAAATAATGATTAGGTAAATTTTGACCCTTGGTGGGTATGCTATTTTTTCTTTATATTGGGACCACGGTAACCAGGCAATAAAAATATAGACAATAACATATCAAGTCACAGACATAATAGAGCAGTGAATAAGTGTTCATCTTTTTCACAATTATTGCCTCTATGTTATATTTATTTTCCCCAAATAATTATTAGCTTTATATAAATAATATACTTTATTCCCTTGCTAGTGGAAAATGATGTTTGACATTAAGGAAAGGTCAGGTATCATGAATGGGAAACCACAATGAGCATTGCCTTTAAGGATTATTGAATTAAGAGGTACATATATTTGACAAAGTATAGAAATCAAATAGCTGCCATGTTAGCAGTGCCCTTTTATGTGCCATAGATTTATTGACATTTACTAAATATAAAAAAACGTTGAAACTGTGAGTGCTTAGTATGCATTATGATGAAAAACCTAATATCACTTCCCTGAAGATTATATGACAGCATTCTAACCAGGGTAAATTCACCAAATGACTGGATATCAGATTGGAACATAAATTAAACCGGCCAGCTAATTTTAGAAAATACACACACAAACAAAAGTAGGTAAGTCACTATGCCAGATAAGTTGTCGCTATTGACCTGGGTACAAGTGAAATCCCTGTTCCACCCACATACTTTCCATGGGCCTGAGTCACGCTGGATAGTTTAGTGTGACAAATGGATTCTGCAAGTCACAAGGGTGCTTACTGTTGTAGACATCATGGTAGCAGCTTTCCAGCTGAAATTAAAAAAAATAAATAAAAAAGTTCAACTCCACACCTTTCATTTACGTGCAAAATCACAATGTAGATTTTATATTCAGAACTATCATGGGAGAAGTCAAAACAATTATTTACATTCAAAGTTCTAGAGTAATTTCTCTCACAATTTCACTGACTTTTCCTTTGCTTTTTTTTTTTAAAGATTTTATTTATTTATTTGATAGAGATCAAGCACAAGCAAGGGGAGGCAGGGAGAGAGAGATGCAGGCTCCCCTCTGAGCAAGGAGTGACACAGGTCTCCATCCCGGGACCCTGGGATCATGACCTGACCTAAAGACAGGGACTTAGCTGACCGAGCCACCAGCGACCCCTCTTTTTCTTCATAGATAACATACTTTTTGCCCTAAATTCTGAGTCTCCCATTTAATTATTACTATATTTAATCAATAAAGGAAAGCTTTTTGCA
The DNA here is from genome assembly GCF_922984935.1 of Meles meles. Lineage (NCBI taxonomy): Eukaryota > Metazoa > Chordata > Mammalia > Carnivora > Mustelidae > Meles > Meles meles. The sequence goes on along the minus strand of NC_060066.1, from coordinate 148,418,364 downwards.
GAGATTAGGGGGAAGACGTAAGAATCTTTACAGAGTTTTCATAGACTTTCATATGCCATTCAAGTTGGATAAGTACCTCATGGGGCCAAATTGATTTGTATTCATCAGATTCGGTGATGTTTATGTTCCAAAAGCTTAAAAAACATTAAATTTCCTCATGAAAATACAATTTAATCCCAGGTAAATGTTTTTGTTTGCCATTACCTGATGGTTACATGGCCTTTGAAACTTAAACAAGCTTGAAATGTACCAAAAATGTCCAACTTCGCTAAGGAAACATATACTTGAATGCATAGCAATAAAGCTTCATGTGCAATATGCTCGACTAGGAATGACAGGTGGAGAAACCAGTGTAACAAAGCAGCCAAAGCCATAGTTGAGTACATTTGCTTTCAAGTCTCTGCTATATCCTTTCCTACTTGTGAGACACAGGACAAGTTGCTGCACCTCTCTGAGCTGCAATTTCTCTCAGCAGAATGGAAATCATAGTAACTACTTACAAGTTTTGTGAGTGCTGAACAACATAGCAAATCTGAAGAGCTTAACTCAGCACCTCAGTAATTAAGCTCAATAAGCACTCAACACTTATAGTAAAAAATCATTTTAATTCTTACTGTGGTCATGAAGTTGTGACGCCATCATGGTGGTGGCTGCAGTGGGGGTGACCTCCAACTTTCTTTTTTCCAAGGTATTTGTTGCCAAAATAAGTTCAGTAAAATGTGTATGGTAATTTAACCAAACTACAAAATGATTTCACTATCTCTATTTATACTGGAAAATATGAAAACGTAAATCCCTTATACTAGATTCTGGTCACGAGAAGAATACACAATACATTATTAGTAACCCCCATCCAATTTTGCCTGGATATGAGTTTTCTTGCAATCCCAGCCTCCAGATCTAGCTTTCATGACAGGATTGAAGCAGCAGCAAATATGGAACCTTTCCCTATATCTCAGAATAGCACACGGTTAATAGCACGGACTCTGTAACCAGCCAGCCTGGGTTTCAGTCTGGTTCCACCATTTGCTGGCTGTGAGACTGTGCAAGTTGTTCATCCTCCCTGTGTCTTGGGTTCTTCGTCTCTAAAAACAATACCTAGATTTCAGTAATCTTGTGAGCATTAATTAGCTAGTGCACGTAAAGTGCATGCTATAGGTTTTTTTAACATAAAATAAATTCTCAAAAATGTTAGAAGAAATTATTATTATGACCCATGAGCCAGTCTTTCTGCCATACTGGTTTCATTCCTTTTAAACACTGCTAATTTTAGGATGAAAGGTTAGAAAATGACTTACATGTTGCAACCTCCCCAAATTTCACCAGTATTACCATTTCAGGGGCTTAAAAGAAACACCAGTTTTAGTTATGATTTTCTGGCCAATACATTGATACACTTTTCCTGAAGGTCTTAATTTAAAAAAAAAAAAAAAAAAGACGAAGAAGAAGAAAGTAGTTTGTTAACATTTAAATGGAGCCATCAATGGATAGTAGGATTTCAAATGACTTTAACTGTATTCCTTTTTTTATATCGCCTATTAACACATTTATTTTCCTAGAATTGGCACTCGTAAAAAAAAATGGTTGTTCACCTCTGCCTGAAGTCATTATCACACATTGATTATCAGTCAACACCTTAGAGGTATTAGCTGCCTGTCAAAGACGGATGGTAAGAATTCTCATAGGACGGATGTGAGAAGGACAGTGGAAGCTGAGGGGCAAGGAAAAGTGTCTTAGGAAAAGGAAAAGAAAAATGTCAAGGGTGGCAATTAAGGAAGTGGGTTATGTCAAGGACTGAGACAGGAAAAGCCAAAATATGAACCAAATAGGTTTGAAAGCTTTATAACTGCAGTGATAATAAGACAAAGACACGTTAAAAAAAAAGAAAGAAAGAAAGAAAAAAGAAGAAACAAACCTTGCCTGTGATTCTGTATTTTTAAAAATGTGGGAGCAATCACTTCATCTGATCCTTACCAAAAAAAAGGGGGGGAGGGGGGAGGAAAGGAAAGAAAGAAGAGAAAAAAGAAAAGGAAAACCTGTCGAATATCATTATTCCATTTTGCAGATAAAATTGCAAAGCTCAGAGTGTGCAAATAATTTAATATCACATAGCCAGAGCTGAATCTTGAACTCACAATTTCTGACTTAGTCCAGTCTCTCCAGGACACCAACCTGTTTTCATTCATTAGTTACATATACAGAATATCAAAATGAAGTTCATATGACCAATCCTTCACCCCCAAACCAAAAACTGTGATCCTTGCTTACAAAAACATATGATTTAGTGTGAGAAATAAAATTTGCATGTGCAAAAGAATTTAAGATTGCTTCCATGGAGCAGATGAGCAAATACAGAATTAAATGTAACTTGCATGCATGATTCCAACTGTCCGTCACACACTCCTCCCACCTCTATGTTCTCCTAGTATTGGTCATTCAAAATCAATTTTGGAAGAAAGAATATAATGCATGTATTTTTTCCCCCACAGTCTGTCTCAGTTTTCACGAATTTTGAGATTCCTTCACTCCTCCATTCTACATTTATTAAATCCTACTAATAGCTACAATCCTGAACCAAGCCCTGGGGCTACAATGTTAAAACAGACACTGCCTGTCCCACTCAGAGAGTCTACCAATTCTTAAAAATGCTTAGTGGAAAAAGCTGGAATCCCTCAAAAAAAAAAAAAAATGCTTAGTGGAAAACTTTTTGTTCGGTAAATAGTGCAATTAGTTGGGGTCTAGATCTCAAAATTTCCTAACACTTCCTTCTCTTCAGCAAGTCCCTGTTTTGAGTGAAGCTGCTTAAGTGTGGCTGTTTGTGAGACAAGAGCGATTACTATCAGAGTTCCATTGTGATGACCTTCACTTTATCATTCCTTTCCTTCCTGATTAACGTTTAGCGGACTTGTCACAGTTTCTCCTCTACTGTGCCAATCTGCCGCTTCCAGACCTGTTTCACCTCCCTTTCTTGACTGTAACATTCAGAATCAGATTTCTGAAAACTGTGTGTGCAAGCTGTAATAATGCTCCTTTTTATAAATATGCTGATAAAAATAGGACTGTGACTCTGATACTGACCAAGGATTGGAAAAAGGAATAGTTACACAATAAGTTATTGCAACCTCACTTTTAGTTCCCTCTTAATGTTCAGTAGAAATCATTTTCTAGTTTCAAATATTAGCCAGACACACAGCCAGGTGAGACTGTAAATCTTCATGGAGCCAGTCAATTGTATCCGTCTCCTTGATGTTGCATCTGGGTTGGGAATACGTGTTCATTGCCTCGGTAATTTTCTTGTGCTCATTGCCCAGATCCCTGAGGGTTGTTAAGATGAAAGGCAGCTGGACCAATGTATCTATCCATGGCTGTCAATGTACAAGGTTATTCTGTAAATACCATAATCCTCAAGAGTGGGGAGAGAACATCCTCATTTGGGGTGTCTTGATGGTCTGGTCCTTCTGGAAAGAGTTCATAAACTTCTGCATGTGTCATCCTAGCACCATGAGATCTCTCAGAGAAATACCATTTGTTTTAAACTAGGAGAGACTGAGCCATCCTTTGGTTTCCATGGCTGCTAATATAGTCTTCTTCCAAGTTCACCAGGGAGTTATTCCACTGTTCAGATCTATTTTAAGATTGCTACTGGTCTATAGGATCTGGTTGAAAACAAAATAAAACAACAACAACAAAAAATTGCTAACAACAGTTACCATACATTTCATACACTAGCATATTCTTTTGTTCAAAGAAATTCTTAGAACATAGGACTGTATTAAATAGTCATTTTCACTCATTGGAGGTTCTACAATGTACATTATAAATCTGTGATTCCGCTCAAGTCTTCAGTCAGATAATTTGCAAATGGAGGTCAAAATAGGGCCAGAGTTCTTAAGTCTGTGAACTATGACTCTCAAATTTCAATTCCTATTTTTTCCCAGTGGTCTTCTTTAAGTAGGGAAAATATTTAGTTATATGATTATCTAGAAATCATCTACCCTGAAGGAATGTTGACTTCCCACAATTAACTCTCCTGTTAGCATACATCAACAAACTTTTCTTGGTAACTCTTCTAGACTAAGTACTAAGATACTAACTCATAGTACAAGAGTTAATGCTACCTGGCAGTTAACTTTGAGTTCATAGTGATAGAAATTAAATGACTTAACTCAGAAAAGGCAAAGAGTGCTCAGGGCACACCATCACTGATGTTACTTTGGGCTAACTCCACCATAAACCTGGGAATTTATAACAATAGTTAACAATTACGTAGCATTCAGCATGCTTGATGCAGAAAATGCTCTGTATAACTCTTCACTCCACCCATAGGAAATTTTGGTATCTCTCTTTTGCAGATAAAGAAATTGAGCCACAGAGTGATTATATCACTTGACCAAATTCAGACAACCTCCAAAGGGCAGGGCTAGAACTCAAGAGAGTTTGACGTCAGCGTCAAGCTTCTGACAAGTACATGGTACAGCCGCTCCTTAAACTCTGCTCTTGACCTTTAGGTCTTAAATGCCCTCTTCTTACTCTTGTTTTGAGAGTTTCAACTCTTTTCTTATTCTTTCATCTCATTACACTATCTTAATGCCTGGAATGTTTTTCTCTTCGTCTTCTTGGTGGCACTAACTTCCTCATCCTACAAAACTCAGCTCATAGTTTACTCTCCCTCTTAAATCTTTAGTCTAATTTGGATGCAGCCTGTGTTGCTATAATACGTGTGTGTGAGATAACTAATATTTACTGAGTGTTACTATGTGCCAAGCACTAATGCCTTTCCATGGATTATTTTGTTCCATCTTTGCAACATCACTGTAGGGAAGGCACTCCATTTCACGGAAAGAATACTGAAGTACGCCAATAAGTAAGGAATTTGCTTATGACTATCATTAATCAATTAATGATAACTGAAAAAAATCAGGATTCAGACTCAGCCTGATTCCACATGCCTTAAGCACCATATCCATCTAGATTCTACAGACAGACAGACAGACAAACACACATACACACACACAATTGTAATCATACTACTTGCTATATTGGTTTCTCACCTCTACTGAAAGCACCCCGAGAGTCAGAGTGATGACTAATTTGATTTCATCTCCCCAGTTCCTCCCAGGGTGTGTAGCAAATAAATATAGCTTGAAATTTTAACTGTTTTAAGTTTTTCTGATTCTTCCCTATTGGTTCCCTCCTTTTTTCCTTTAGTCCTTCACCTGATACTTAGTTCCTGGGGCTTCAGTTCTTAGAAGGGCTTCTCACCTAGGTGAGACTCACTACTGTTGCTGTAGGTCCCACCTGTATCTTGTGATTCCCTAATTCCCAGTACCATTACTGAGGTCTCCCAGCATTTGTCCTTCTTCCCACCTTCATACATGCTCACCCTTCACCCAGGATGCCTTTCCTTCCTTTCTCTGACCGGCAGACTCCAAGTTCTTCTTCTGAATTCAGCTTAATCTTGAGCTTTGTTGGGTTCAGGCGCTCTTTTCTGTTTTTTTTGTATTCATGTTTCTATGATAGCGGGACTCATGATTTGCACCGTGTTACAGTTCTGTGTTTGCCTGGATCTCTTCCCCCTAGAAGACTACAGAAAGGAAGAATGGGTCATGTAAAATGTGCTCAAAATATCATGTAGTAAATGAATAAATGAGAAATCTGGAGAATATACTCTGAGTAACATTATCTTTACAAGAGGTCTCTTTCATTGGAAAGTTATGTGTTAGTGTTCTGTCATTTTCTAATGAAAGTAATTTGAAGATGTTGTCACCAACAAATAATATGTTATTAACTCTTATTTCAAAATATAGATTTAATGTAAGAAGATTGATATTTTATTCTGTCTTTTTCATGCTTTTTCAGTATATAATTAACAATAGGAGGACACATTGACCTTACAGCTACTATCCAAGCCTCCGTTTTGGAAGAGTCAAAATCCTTTTGCCCAACTTCTGCTTGGGTCACCAGTCCACATCAATGCTTCTGGTACAGAAGCAATCTTTTCTCTCTTCTAGGGTACAGGGTCATCTGATTGGACTTTCCATGGTCCTGGCTGAATAGGAATGGAATTAAATTGCAGTGTCAAAGGAAATTACTCATTCTAAGAAGCATTCACACATTATCTATGCCCAAAACCATCTCTGACACTCATTTATGATTAAAATTAAAAAAAAAAAAAAAAGAAGAAGAGGCAGTTTGGCATTATTTCTATGACAATAAAAATGTGAAGACCAAATTAAATCAATGGTGTAAGTCTGTGGCACACCAGATAAGAAAGTGTTTTTCTCAGTGGTGTTTTAGAATTTAGAGACATACCGGGGGAGGGGGAGGGAGAGGAAATGTGTGCCCCAGTGTGAGAAGGTTTATACAGAACTTCATTCTAGAACAAACCTTATTTAGGTTGATGTCTGATAAGTTCAAATCACCCAGCATTCTTTCATGGGAAGTTTTTAAGGAGCAAAGGTCTTTTTAAATGGAATCCTAAAGGTCTTTAAGGTGAAAACTTCTCCCCAACAAGCTCATTATTCACCTTGTCAATAAGCATGTACTACTCTACTTACTTTTATTTTTAACATAGTTCTAAGCATCTGTTGAAACCTGTTTACATTTTTAAGGTCATGGGTGAGTACAACAATTGGTGAAAAAGATAATAATTTCTTGATAATGTATCCCTGGAATAACATGGAGCTGAGGTAAAATGCCTGTTTTAAGATATTCCAACATTATACAGCCTGGCTTAAAATTGTGCTCAATCCTATGTCCATAGAAGAAACAAAATTAAAATGTTAGATTTAACAGGAAACTCAAATTGATTCTTTGAAGAGTAAAAGTGGGGTTTTTGGTTTTTTGTTTTTTTGTTTTTTTTTTGAAAGGTTATGGGACTGTTTTCGTTCCTGGAATAAATATAGCAGCAAAGAGACTTTAAATGAGAGAGGCGCCTAGATTTATTTAAAAGACATGTCATCTCTTTGGCCTCTTCACACGGGGCAGAAAGAACAAAAATGATTTATCAGCTGGGCGATTTGCCTTTTAGAAAACCGTGATTTGTTTCTTATGTAGGCCTATTTTTATACTTTTATTTCATGGACTGGCATTTCAACACTTAAACGTCTTTTACTTCAAGCGTCAGTTTTCTCTACCAACTGAGCATTTATATTCTCTTTATAAAAGCAGGTTCTTTTCAGGTTTGAAGTAACAGTTTACTATTTATTTTATTCTGATTCTTAAACATTTTAATGGAAGTGATACTTCTGTTACTTTCATGTGATTATATTACTAGATGATCCTATACTTCTATAAAAATATATTTGTAGAGCTCACTGGGAGTTATATACATTTATGTATCCTTTATGTAACTATCTGCTAAAAAGCTTCAAAACTATTGGAGAATTAGTACCAATCACTGTGATAAACGTTAGTAATTGTATCTATGTTGGATCAAAATTTAAACTAAAACAAACGTGCATCCAAATCTTACGATTTTATGTTTTCCTGTGGAAAGTATGAATTGCATGAAAACTAGCTACTTCTTAAGGAAAAAATAGAAGATGAGCAGTGGTTAATGCTGGTTAGGCAAATGTGTTCCCCTCAGACGGGGTTGCCGACTGTCTCCGTGAGTGAAGCAGTACTTTCTGAGACGGTAAGAGTCAGATTTCCTGGACACAGAACTTGAAAAATAAAGGTTGCTTTACACCCCACTACAGGTCTGGAATTATAATATACCAAGCGTAAGGGCTTTAGAGTAGATAATTTTAATAACAACCAAAATGTCCTACAGTTTTCCCCCTACCAAAATTCTCCTTATAGGGGCACCTGGGTGGCTCAGTGGGTTAAGCCTCTGCAGTCGGCTCAGGTCATGATCTCAGGGTCGTAGGATCAAGCCCCGCATCGGGCTCTCTGCTCAGCAGGAATCCTGCTTCCTCCTCTCTCTCTCTCTCTGCTTGCCTTTCTGCCTACCTGTGATCTCTGTCTGTCAAATAAATAAATAAACTCTTTAAAATTCTCATTATAAATGCCCAAATTAATCCACTAAAAAATCGCTTAAGTGTCCATATATTATAGATCCCATGTTAAGAGTCTATAGAAATTACAACAAATAGTGAGAAACATGGAGTTATACTGGGATTGATCAAACCAAATTATATCTATATTCTAATTTATCACATGGCTTTCAACAATTTTCTGTTTATTTTGTGATGGTTTTGAAAGACACTGATTGGCCTTGTCTGAATTTAGCTATTCTACTAACTGATATCAAGCTATGCCTTCCCTGTGATTCATGGATCAAGTCACAATTTTACAACGAATGATGGCTTAAAAGTTTCCATTTGGCTATTTGGATATAATTTTAGATAGATGTCAGTAGAATTCAAATTTACTTGAGTCAACGCCTTCATCCAGGCTTAAAAAGGGAAAAAAAAAAAAAAAAAACCTGAAGTAATCTAATAAATTTTAATTTTCCATTAAGTAACTTTATTTTTCCTAATTGAATTCTTAATGCACGGGTTAAGTATGCATTTAGTGTCTTATTTTATCTTCATAACAGCCTAAGGGAGTCAGTATTATTGTCCCCCACCCTATTGATGAAAAAAATCAAGGTCCACAATGTTAGCCAAATTGCCTCCTGACATACAGTAAGTACGTTGTGCGATTTAGATTTGAGCTTAGTTCTTTCTGTTTGCGAAGTCTGGATCTTTATCACAACATCAGTGTTTTCCCAATTGCACTCTGTTTTTCTAGAAATGTTAACAAGTAACAAGTAAACAAGTAAAATGCAAGTAACATTATTTTTCCTTAAAATAAAAAAAGTTAAGTTCTATGTAAAGAAAATAATTACACTTATTCGACATTATCATACAACAATCTTCCTTTAGTAATAAATTATTTGTTATAGTTTTAAGTGTATACAATAATGTTCTTTTTTTTAAGATTTTATTTATTTATTCGACAGGGAGAGATCACAAATAGGCAGAGAGGCAGGCAGAGAGAGAGAGAGAGAGAGGAGGAAGCAGGCTCCCTGCCGAGCAGAGAGTCCAATGCGGGACTCAATCCCAGGACCCTGGGATCATGACCTGAGCCAAAGGCAGAGGCTTAAACCACTGAGCCACCCAGGCGCCCCCAATAATGTTTTTTTTAAAGATTTATTTATTTATTTGACAGAGAGAGAGAGAGAGAGAACATAAGCAGGCAGAATAGCAGGCAGAAGGAGAAGGAGAAGTAAGCTTCCTGCTGAGCAGGGGGCCCGTCACAGGGCTTGATCCCATGACACTGGGATCCTGACCTGAGCTGAAGGCAGATGCTTAATGACGAAGCCACGCAGGTGCCCCTACATTAATATTTTTTTTAAGCAAGTAAAAGATTAAGAAAATTCAGAACTATGGTTTTTCCATGTCTTAGCTTAGGCTGCTATAATAAAATAGTATAGACTGGGCAGCTTAAACAGCAGACATTTTATTCTTTATAGCTGTGGAAGCTAAGAAGTCCAAGATGAAGAAGGGCTAGAAAATTCTGTTCTTGGCAAGGGCACTCTTCCTGGCTTGCATATGGCTGCCTTCTTGCCTTATCTTCACGTGGTGAAGACAGTAAGCTGTGATAGCTCTTTCTTTCTTTTCTTTACAAGGGCACTAACACCATCATGGCAGCTCTACCCTCATGACCACGTCTAAACCTAATCACCTCTCAGACACCTTATCTCCTAATACCTTCACCCTTAGGGTTAGGGCTTCAACAGATGAATCTGTGGAGGACGCAACCATTCATTCCATAGTGCCTCAGGTAGAAAATTATTACATGGTATTTTAAGGAAGTAAGACACCAAAAAGTGTAAATGGTTGCCAATAGTCTAGTTTTGGGGTTTAATGACAAATTGATCTGAGGTCAGTATATTACAAAGAAAAGTAAAAGATAAATAAATAAATAAATGAAGGATGTGCACGAATCAGTGACGGGGGTGAGCCAAGATTTACAATTTGTGTGATTTATGATTGATCCAATTTTGGATGCCTAAAGTGAGGAAGGTTGTAGGGAAAAGAAAGAAAAAGACAGGAAAAAAATTTTTGCCATATTGAGAAACCCAGATATTTAAATGGGACATCATCTGATTGACAAAAGGATGGTGTTGTTCAGTATCTACATTTAAGCTTAGGCTACCTTAACCAACTAATCTCCATGCTCATTATGGACTATGCTATGTAATTTGTCTTCTAACTTTAATAAGTATTTTGGATTGTTAATTTTTTGTTTTATGTTAATTATATAACAAATGTTTCCCATGAATTCATGATTGGTAGAATATTTTAAACAAAAAGAATATTGTGTCTGAATCAAATAATGAAAATTGGAACAAGTCAAAATAAAAATCAGCAAATTCAGCTTTTAAGTCCTCAGAAATCATAAAGCAATTTTTCTACATGAAACAATTATTTTTGAAGCATCCAAATTCACTGCGCAGATCATGTAATTAGTGATTTTCTTTCCTTAACACTCGGTACTCATATCAAACAGCTAAATGATATTTTTGTAGTCTTTTTCTCATTAAAAAAAGATCATTTTTTCCTTGCATGTAAAATTTTCCCCACAAAATTAATTATGCTTTCTTTTTTAGCTTATCCTTTTTTAAAAAAAGATTTACTTCTTTAATTTTGTGAGAGAAAGATAGAGAGGGAGTACGGGGGGAGGAGCAGAGGGAGAAGGAGAGAGAGAATCTCAAGCAGAGTCGGTGCTGAGGGCAGAGCCCACTCTGGGTCTGGATCTCAGAGCCCCAAGATCAGAACCTGAGCTGAAAATAAGAGTCCAACGACTGTACCACCCAGGAACCCTGTCTTTATCTTATCTTGATAAGATTTGTTCTTTTAGTCTTAAGAAAATATGATTTTTTCTTTTTTATGTTTTACTGAACATTTATGGCTAATACAAAGTTTGTGTGATTATGAGTTATCTATTGCTGCGTAACAAATTATCTTAAGACTTTGGGCTTATAACAACAATAAACATTTTTGTATTTCACAGGGTTTATGTGTTAGGAATCTGGGAGTGGCTGAGCTGGGTAATTCTAACTCAGTCTCCCTCACAGGGTTGCTGTCAAGCTGTTCAATAGGCTTTATTTTTTTTAAGACTGTATTTATTCAGATTTTATTTATTTATTTGTTGGGGAGGAGGGAGGAGAGAGAGAGCAAGCAGGAGCAGGGGGAGCAGCAGGCAGAGGGAGACTCAGGCTCTCTGCTGAGCAAGAAGCCCGATCCAGGACTCAATCCCAGGGCCCTGGAATCATCACTTGAGCTGGAGGCAGACGTTTAACCGACTGAGCCAACCCAAGCGTCCCTGTTCTATAGGCTTTCAGTCATACAAAGCCCCAACTGGGCCCAGCAGCAGTGGTGAGCTGCAGCAGGCACAAAGGGCTTACAAAAGAGGGCTCTTAAATTTTCTGAAATGTCGCAAGCTAAATGTTAAATAGCCAATATTAAAAATTAAATTATATTAGTTATTGATGCTATATTAAATTATATATTTATTAAATTAAAATTCATAACTAAATTTACCATTATTTTTTCAAGGATGGTCTTAAACATTTTTTTTAATTTTGTTAGTTAATATACAGTGCAATATTGGTTTCTAGAGTAGAATTTAGTAATTCATCACTTACATACAACACCTGGTGCTCATCACAACATAGAAATGAATTCTATCAAAATCAAAGGTAAAAAATAATAAAAACTAATCGCTTTCCAATATAAATTTTTTCTGTTTTACTACAACTAGTGCTTTTGAGGTGACTTGTTCTTTTCTATCTATATGATGGAAATACTATAGAACTTTGCGCTGCTGTGCATCTCTTCCCCGTCCGCATTTTGTGAGATAGATAGGTAAGTTTAAAATGGCCATGGTGTGAGTATATATACAGCAGAAATGGGCAGACATTATAAATTGGGTCTTGATTTATTGTTTTGTTAATTGCCCAGGCTTAGGAAAGCGGTGCGGAAAATGTTAATAATGCAAACTATATATGTATTTTTAAAGATTTTATTTATTTATTCAACAGAGGGAGAGATCACAAGTAGGCAGAGAGGCAGGCAGAGAGAGAGGAAGGGAAGCAGGGTCCCCTCTGAGCAGAGAGCCCGATGCAGGGCTCGATCCTAGGACCCTGAGGTCATGACCTGAGCTGAAGGCAGAGGCTTAATCCACTGAGCCACCCAGGTGCCCCAATGATGCAAACTATATTTAAAAGTGTGTTGTATCCATAGCTGTCACATTATCTTTCACATCAAAAAAAAAAAAAAAAAAAAAAAATTTGAGGAAGCATTTTCCAGTATTTGAAAACTACTAATTCAGCAAAGAAGTCACACATGCTCTTGATGAAAAAGTGAAGTTTCAGCTCAAGTGTTTATTTTTCTGCTTTTGTTTTAGTCATTGATGTAAACAAAAATATCAACCAACATCCATTTCAAAACTATACTTATTAATCAATGAGTGATTTCTTTGCCAAACTGACTACTAGTCAATGTATCCAAAGTCTAATTTTGTGAGTCTTGTTAGAAATAAATTACAAAAACTGATATTAAAATTTGCAAGAAATAGGACTAACTGATCATGCTGAAATGTAGGGATATAGAGTTTATAATAAAGATGATTATATATTTTATTATTGGTAAAATTTAATACCATAAATTCTTTATTTCTTTATTTATTTGACAGAGAGAGAGAGAGCACAGGCAGGGGGAGCAAAGCAGAGGGAGAGGGAGAAGCACCCTCCCTGCTCAGAACCTTGGGATCATGACCTGAGCTGAAGGCAGATGCTTAACCAACTGAGCCACCCAGGCCCCCCTAATATTATAAATTCTTTGTAAGAAACTAATGTGGGTATATGCACCTACTGAAATAAAGATACATGCGTTCCTTTTCAGAGAACAGGAAAGCATTTACCAGCATACCATTTTGCTGACCGAGCTTCCACTGTGGCTCGCTCACTAAGCTGGGAAATCGATGCTGCTTGTTTTTTGTTTTGGGGGTTTTTTACAAATTATTTTTCAAGAATTATTTTTTTTTAAGATTTTTTTTTATTATTATTTATTTGACAGAGATCACAAGTAGGCAGAGAGGCAGGCACAGAGAGAGGAAGGGAAGAAGGCTTCCTGCTGAGCAGAGAGCCCGATGCGGGGCTCGATCCCAGGACCCTGAGATCATGACCTGAGCCGAAGGCAGAGGCTTTAACCCACTGAGCCACCCAGGCGCCCCTCGATGCTGCTTGTTAACATGACGCCCTAACGTCCTTGTCATGTGGCCTCTCCACAGGGCTGCTCAACATGGCATCTGACTTCCACCAGAGTGAGGGAAGCAGGAGAGGCAGAGCCTTCCCTTCTCATGACCTACCCTTAGCACTCACATGGCATCTTCTCTCTCTTGAAACAAACCTAAATTTAGGGCTGTTCTCAAAGATTGTTCGGGTAGATGTAAGTCACTGCTATTGATAGATCGGATGTCTGTGTCCACCGCCGCCCATACCTTCAGATGTTGAAGACTTACCCCACAGTGCGAAGCCAATAGGAGATGAGGACTTTGGAGGCACTTAGGAAATGAGGGTAGAGATTTATTAAAGTCTGAAGCCTAATAAAAGAGGTTCCCTGGCCACGTCTTTCACATGAGGTTGTAGTGAAAGGACGGCCAGCCATGAACCAGACTCCAAATCTCCCTGTGCTTTGATCTCAGGCTTATCAGCTGCCGGAACTGTGAGAAATGAATTTCTGTTGTTTATAAGTCACCCAGTTTACGGTATTTTTGCTATAGCAGACCAAACACTAAGTCTGTCACGAAGCCGAGACCCCAACCAAGGTAAGGAGAAAAATCTCTATCTCAGTCTTTCCCAAGGTGATATATTGAATCTCAACAATAGCTGCCAGTTTCCATCAATGCATAATCATTTTTAAAGAACCACACTTTGGCCCAATAGGTTTTGGAAGTCATGCATCCAGCTGCATCATCTCATCTATTCTTATCCCCACAAACCCCTTTCCAGAAGTAAGGGGAAGACTAATAGTATTTTGCTAAAATATCAGAAAGAGAAATGATAAGTAAATTATCCATTAATACCAGGATGAAAAATACATATATGGAACAATTTTCTCTTTATAAATATTAATGTCAGAGAATCTGTACAGCACCTGGTAAATTTAGGTGATCTGCTTTTGGCCTACTAACCATAACTGTCCTAGATTTAGAATTATTTAATAAAAAAGTAAGAAAGAGAGGGAAAGGCAGAAAGGAAGATAGGAAGGGACTGTAAAATGATGTAAAATTCAATGCTTAAGGAATTTTTAATTATATTCCAGAATTTGTTAGTAAAAATCTGATATTCAATTGAGATTATGAAGTTTGGAATATTCATTATATATTCTATTCATTTACCTAAGTACCACTTCAAAGGATTCGCGCTTTTGTTGGATCTGCTCTTGGATTCTGAATTTTATGAATAAATAATTTTTTATAGTTCTAGCCTCTATTGTTTCACATTTGATTTTCTGTGACAAGATATAATACAGCAACAGTAATACTTTGCTTTTCCATAACAATTTCTGCAGCAAGTTTATAAAAGTATTGTCTGTTAACCCAAAGCTAAGGTGCATGCTGAGAAATGTGACAGGTATTTGGGGGTGGGGAGGTAAAAGGGGATGGAGTGGGAAATACTTACCTGGGAATATAATGCTTCTTACTCAGGCTTGCAAAACACCTGCAAAATAAAATATATCCATCATATTTATGTAGAAATAGGTCACAGTCACATTTTTGCAGTTGTTCTAATCCTTTTGACTAGTATCAACACCATTCCACATTTGTGGCATTACGATGTCATAATCAGACGAACAATTTGGCCATCTTTACTTCAGGGCTATGATCTTCATTCAAACGCTACCTACTTCACATTCCAGATTCGATGACAACAGCATCAGAGACTGCCGTGAACTGAATTTTGTCCCCCTAAAGTTCGTATGTTGGAACTCTACTCCCCAGAGTGACTGTATCTGGTGATATGCCCTTTAGGAGAGAATTAAGTTTGAATGAGGTCATAAGGCTCTCTAATCCAACTGGAAGGACTGTGGCTGATAATAAGACAATGAAACCTCTCCCCGTCTCCTCCCTCCTCTCTCTTCCTGCTATATGAGCACACAGCTCCAAAGCAGCGTCTGTAAACTAGGAGGTCTCACCGTAAACCAAACTGACCAGCACCTTGATATCAGACTTTACAGCCTCTAGAACTGTGAGAAATTTCTGCTGTCTAAGCCACCCAGTCTGTGGTCTTCTGTTGTGGCAGGGTGAGGAGACCAAGATGGATGTTGTTATTGAGAAGCCGGTGTTGTTATAACGGATCTAAAAATGTGGAACTGGCTTTAGAACAGGATAGCGAGGAGAGGCGAGAGGAGTTTTGAGGCACATGCCTGAAAAAGCGGAGATGTCTACGAAGGGACTGTTGGTAGGAAAATGATATTGAACAGGAGATGAAGGAAAAGAAGAGAGCTGGAGGAAAAACTCCCATATACTTAGAGAATGCGGGCATAATCAGAAACAGAATGTTGGTAGAAATATGCACCCTAATGGCCACTCCGGTGAGGTTTCCGATGGAAATGAGGACCAGGTGATTGGAAACTGGATGTTGGTTATTGGAAGCGTGATCCTTGTTATAGAATGTCAGAGGACCTGACTGAATCGTGTTCTAGAATTTCAGGGGAAGTCGACCATGAGAGTGGTGAAGTTCAATATTTAGCAGAGGCGCTTTCTAGGTAAAGAATTGAAGCTGAATCCTGAGTTCTCTGTACTGCTTATGGTAAAATGCAAGAAGAAAAAGACAAATTGAAGGAGGACTTGTTAAGCAAAAGGAACCATAACTTGGGAGATTTGGAAAATTCTCAACTCATCCATATTGCGAAAAGCAGAGAAAGTTTGTTCTCAGTTTTCTCCCTCTTCTCGTTTGTTCTCATTTTCTCACTTAGTGCTGAAGAAAACACTGAGGTGTGAGGCTGGGACACCTGCGTGGCTCAGTCCATTAAGGGTCTGCCTCAACTTAGGTCATGATCTCAGGGTCCTGGGATCAGGCTCCACCCCAGGCTCCCTTCTCAGTGGGGAGCCCGCTTCTTCCTCTGCCTCTGCTGCTCCCCCCGTTCGTGTTCTCTCCCTCTGTCAAATAAATAAATAAAATCTTTAAAGAAAAAAGAAGGAAAACACCAAGTGTGTGGCTGAACGACCAATGAGATACAGAGATAGTGAGTGCCAATCATGACTTGCAGCTGTCTGAGCAGAAGCCAGAAATAGAGATTAGACCAAGAGAGCCACTGCAAGTCAGAAATAAAGGGCACCGACAAAGCAGGACAAAATGCAGGAAGGCTTTTGAACTTCGGGGATTCTCTACAACCAGACCACAGGGCTATTTGTCCGCAAAAACGTGCTGACGCTCCCACCACTGAACCTAAGGAGTGAGGTCACCCTGCAGAGCCAGGGAGGTGCCCCGACCACCCCAGTGGGCCTGGACAGCAGAGCAGAGCCCCCCAAAGGATTACAGCTTTCGGGTCTAACAGACTTTACCTTCTTCTGTAGCTAAGATTCTCTCTCTCTCTCTCTCTCTCTCTCTCTCTCTCTCTCACACACACACACACACACACACACACCACCGCAACCAAACACACACTCACCGCTGACTTAGTTCAGCTACTCCTGGTGTTTTAAAACAGGATCGGGACAGACGTATCCTGGGGGACTGCAATGTTTCTAAGCGCTATGCAGACCCTAACTTCATCAGAGTCGTCCCTTCTTTACCTCTGCTCCACTTCTCTGACCCTAAAAGGTACAATTGGTCTGCTAGGTCTAGAGCAAAGGCAACTTGATTAAAAACTTGCACTGATTTCCCTAAGCCTGACTAAAAGAAGCACGGAGTGAGATGCCAATTCTTGAGTGGGAGAGCCACATTTTAGAAATGTCAAAAAAAGGGAAGAAAGCCCAAGAGCAAGTTAACAATAAAAACAGCCACAACAAAAAGGATGCACGGTGAATATCTTTTGAAAACTATACTTTCTCGCTGTTATTAAAAAAATAAAAAGTTTTTATTTTTACTTTGATTTTTTAAAAAGATTTTATTTATTTATTTGACAGAGAGAGAGAGAGATCACAAGCAGGCAGAGAGGCAGGCAGAGAGAAGTGGGGAAGCAGGCTTCCTGCTGAGCAGAGAACCCGATGTGGGGCTCCATCCCAGGACCCTGAGATCATGACCTGAGCCGAAGGCAGAGGCTTAACCCACTGAGCCACCCAGGTGCCCCCAAAAATAAAAAGTTTTTAAATGAGGACAGGATGAAATTTGGAGTGGCCCAACCAAGCCTTTCCAGGGTAATACGGGGAAACAGTAAACAATTACATTATATAAACCAACCATCTGAACAGAAATGATAAAGTAATGCATCTGTATGCTTCATTGATTTATGAATTTGTTTAATGATTCTTGTTCCAAGTAGCAAAAACTATTATGCATTCACTGATTTTTAAAGGCAATATATAACTGCATGAACTTTTGTTGCATCAAGGGAAGTAATATGCAGTAATATTCCGAAAGATTAAAACGGTCACACTGATTTTTGATTACATGTTAACCCATATATATTTTTTTCTTCATTGAAAAAGTTTTATGAGTGTATATTCATAACTATTGATTGTTTTGGAAAGAATCATGGCACCCGAGCAAAATTGCCTCCCGATAGCGAGGGTTAGGCTTAAATCAATGCGAGCGAAACCATGAACCATGGTGGGGAGCTTGGCACCAGGCCCTCCCACAGGCCTCACTCCACAGCCACTAAAGAGGTGTCTGTTTGTAACCAGATGCTGCTGGACAAAGGCCGCGATGGGTGGTTGTTCTTATCAGGGAATGTCTTTGTTTATACAGTGTTCAGTCCCAAGCTGATCTTTCTATTCATGTCTTGCGGTGTAAACTTCCCTGTTTGTTTTCACTTCTTTTTAACCTAGTTGCCAGAGAAGCTTAGCACATAGCTAACCCAAGAACCAGGAACTAAGTGAGGACAAGAATGACAGGAAAGTAGGGATGATATTAGTGCTCTGAATTTTGAACTCTTGAAAAGCTTCCATCTCTCACATTCTGTGTGTGTGTGTGTGTGTGCGTGTGTGTGTGCGTCTTTCACACACTTTCTCTCCTTAGTATCTTCCCTTGTACCAGTCTCTCCAAAAAAGTGCAAAGAAGGAGCCGCTAAAGAGGGACACGCTTCGCAAGCTGCATACACGCACACCAGCTTTCACTCATTCAGGAAATCCAAGCATTCTCTCGTCAGCATGGCCATGCTCGACTGGAAGCAGATACAAGGAAACTATAGAAACAGCCAATTTGCCATATCAGATAAGACCGCACATTTATCTATTTCTGTACCTTGCCTCTGGGAGTGACCAATTTCTGATGGTTCGTAAAAAGGTGGAGGGGGGAATCAAACAAAAGAAATAAATACTTTCTGCAAACACTCTTCAGACACTCGTTCTGTAGTCAGGATAGCACCCTATTATCTTCTATTCTCCTACTCTTTTATTTTGTTCCCCTGCAACCTTCCTGTCCACATGAAATTTAAAATAATTATTATAAATATCAATTATTTCATGAAATATTTAGGCAACCTTACAATTAATTATGCACCTTTCTTTTGTTCCTCCTGTGTTGAGATTTACTTCTATGGGAAGCCGATTGTGTTTTTAGGAATCAGTTTCTAAGAAAAAATATTAAGTGGCAAATAACTTACTTTGATTTTGCTAGTGCACGCATATAATTTTGCCACACACTTTCTCATAGGATGGGCTGAAATGACGCACTGTTTACCTTACCTGAGAATGTTCTGACAAAAATACAAGTGCTTATTGCTATCAGAAATTTGCACGGGGGCGCCTGGGTGGCTCAGCGGGTTAAAGCCTCTGCCTTCGGCTCGGGTCATGATCCCAGGGTCCTGGGATCGAGCCCCGCATCGGGCTCTCTGCTTGGCTGGGAGCCTGCTTCCTCCTCTCCCTCTCTCTGCCTGCCTCTCTGCCTACTTGTAATCTCTATCTGTCAAATAAATAAATCTTTAAAAAAAAAAAAAAAGAAATTTGCACGAAACAGGGTCTGAAGATGTTTGACGTCGACTCAAATGAATATTTGTAAGACATTTTTCCCTGTAAGCCAAAATTAAACTGGATCTTCAAGGATTTCAGGAAAAACGACCAAAAATTACTTTGGAGGCAATTTAAAAAGAATTGCCAAGATTTGAATCTAAAGAAAAATCAGTAAAGAAGCTAATGTAACAACATCAAATATTGAAGAAAGCCGCTGCCAACACTTAAGAATTTCTTTCGTTAACTCTAAGACAGTTTGGACTTCATTAACAGAATTTGGGGCCAGACTGCGTGGAAACACAAAGAAAGCACGGGAGCGTATCTACCTAAGTAACAGCTTTCAGTGGCAAAATTTAACGACAGTAAAACCGGTTTATGATATCTGACAGTGTTTATGCTTTGCATCTCAATTTTTAAAATTTTAGGTGTTTTACACTTAAGTATTTGTTCACACACGGATGTGTCTCTTGATTGTGATGGAACATTGCACAATATGACTTAGTGTTGATTTTATAACAATAGCATGGATTTTCTATCAGCAGCTCTCTGATCATGGAAAGAAAAAATTTGCTCATTCTTATTGACTTATGACTGACTCAAAAGAATGGCTCTAAATAACAATGTCCATTATCTTTTCATTGATTTTTGTGATTAAGTACAAAATTACAAAAATAAAAATACTTTAAATCTGGGACGTATTTCCCACCAGATTATGACAATTTAAAGCTTGCTCAAAATTTGACCCTTAATTATTTGACAGTGTCCCTTTAAGCCTTTTAAGGGTCACTTAGCATTTCCATTGCAAATCTTGACTTTCAGAGGTTTAAAACTTGGCAGTTTAAAGTTGCAGGAGTCTGGAACTTATACAAGTTGTCAGAACAGATGTTTTTTATTTATTTGAGATTTTTTTTCTTTTTACCCTCTCTTTTCTTTCCTGATGCACTGAAAATATTTCTAAAACTGTTGATACCTTCCAAAATACACAAAAACTAAAACTTTTAAACTTTTTATTGTCCTGCATCAGAGCCATCGATATTTTTATTTAAAAATATGATAAGGTGGAGGAATCTGCTCCCCACACCATGATGAAAGTAACCCCACCAGATTCCAGAGTTATTTATAGGTATTATGATAAAGATTAGAAATAAAAATGAATTTTAAAGACCAATGATAGTAACAATCCGGTGATATTAAACCAAACGATGAAATCCTACTGAATGGACAAGGTATTTGACAAATGCACAAAGAAAAAAAAAATGAGCTCAGATTAATTGTGGGAAAGTCTTTGATGTCCTTTACCCAGCGTGTAAAACCTTCAAGTCGGTGGAAGGAAGTCTGGATCCTAGAGGAAAGGTACTGAATGTTCAGAATCAAGTTCAAGTCAAATAATGTTTTTAGTGATTACATTTTCTGTCAAAAAAAAAAAAAAAAAAAAGTGTTCCTCTTATCGACTGCACTTGCTTTTTAAGAACCTGAATGACTACATGGGTGACAAAGTTACAAACCCCTTCAAATAACTGACAAGTGTCTAAGTCAGTTTAAAAAGATTAAGAGTGGCTCCCTTGTTGTGAAATTATACAAAAGTGCCATTTCACTTTTGAAGCAATCTGAAAGCCATTCATTTCAGTGGCAGGTAGCCAAAACACAAAAGCCAGAGAATGGCAGCAGAGATGTCACACAGGCATACACACGTCTTTTCCAAAGGCTTGTGCTGCCTCTAACCTCAAAGGCACAGCCTCAATAGGTTGCATAGACAAAAGAGTCGCAGCGAAGATCGGCGCTAGGTGCACGCATGTGTCCCGGGTTCTGGCTTGCCCCTGATTCACTCTCACCCACCGCCATTTCTTAACTGAACTCTTGAGCCCGGTGCCCCACTGTGGGTGCCTGGATGTCCACGTGAAGTTGCCGGCCACAGAGTAGAATTTGCACCATCGCAAATACCTGATGGACAAAGTCTCAACACCCCCATGAACATGCTGGTAGACCCCACCTGGCGTTTCCGGTGCTGAAATATTCTTGCAGTGTATTGACCTCCAGCCTATCCACTGAAAGGACACAACATCTAGCAAAATCCCCACAAGTCATACTCTATTCCTCCTCTCCACTTATAGCTGAAACACAACAAGCTTAAGCCCTAACTATAAAATCTTGAGTTTGAACAGCCTAAATACTATGAAGAATGGTTTAAGTTGTGGGTCAGGCACTGTGCTAGTTATGGAGATGCCAGGAAATACCAGAACCCCCGGTGAGGGAGTGGTGGGGGGCAAACAAACTCATCTTAGAAAACTTGAAAAATTTTGTTGGACTTCATAGTAATAAACTCTTTTTTTTTTTTAAGATTTTGTTTATTTACTTTATTTTACAGAGAAAGAGCACAATTAGGGGGAGCAGGAAGCAGAGGGAGAGGGAGAAGTAGGCTTCTTGCTGAGCAGGGAGCCTGAAGCAGGGCTTGATCCCAGGATCCTGGGATCATGACCTGAGCCAAAGGCAGCTGCTAAACAACGGAGCCACCCAGGTGCCCCAATAATTTAAATTCTTAAAGCCAATGGTGATTAAATACTGTTGTGTATTACTATTGTATGCTCTTTCTTCCAATGGAAGATGTTCCATGTGAGAAAGCAGGGTGTTTTTAGAGCTCCTTTGGTTCATCTTATGCACTTGTCTAGTTCATAAGCATTTCTTTTAGTCTTCTAGGTACTTGTACTGTAGAAAGGAGAAACACATCCAAACAATTTAGTAGAATTAAAGAAGCAGCAGCAGAAGTGAAGGGAAAGAGTATTTACATTCGACTGGTTAAGTCAAGAAAGCCTTCAAAAATGAGATGACATTTAAATTAGTGTTTACTAGGAATAGAAGGGCTTAGGTAATCAAATCAGGTTAGGGAGTGGGATAGAAAGATAAACATGTTTTTAGAATATTCAGAGATAGTAGTGGTGGAACTTAAATTCAATGTTGGGGGCTGCAAAGTGAGTTAGAAAAATTATTGATAGCCAAAGTGTAATGATTGCTTACTACGTAGAGGACAATATTGCGTGTGTGAGGGTGGGTGTGTGTGTGTGTGTGTGTGAATTAATCATCTCAAGAACCTGATAGCTGGATGCTCTTATTAACCTCACTTTAGTTGCCAGATTTTGTACCCAGGTAGACTCTCTGCCAGACCCTTGCACTCGGGTACCACCCATACAGCTAATAGCAATACTTGAGATGAGACTGCCAGGGAAGGATGAGAGAGCATCATGAGCCTTGTTTGGCATGATGGCAAATTTAAACTGGGTCCATTTATTCTATAAATACTAGGGAGACTTTGAATATTTCTGAGCAGGTGAATATCATGATCAGATTTGTTATCCAATTTACAAGGACAAATTGATGAGCACGTTTGGAAGGAGAGGGGCCATAGTCTAGGTTAGAAGTTCTGATGACTGGGCCACTGAACACATTTGAATTTAGAAAGATGCAGATTCTTGGGCTCCACATCACACCTACAAATGACCATTTCTGAAATGATGAGAACCTTCGTAAGTGAAGCAGTGAGAACATTAGAGAAAGGGAAGTGAATTTGCAAAGAAATATGTAAAAGAAGACTTAATGGGACATGATGATTGATTGGAGGTGGAAAGATGAAGAGAGGAAAAAGTCCAGGTTGACGTCAAGGTTGGTGCCTAAAGGCTGGCTTGGGCAACACTGTCTTCAAACAATCATATCAAACATACATATCAAACAAACATAATCAATAAGAGAAAGAAAAAGACAGCTGTGCTGCATTTAAAATGGCTTTGGAAGGACAGTGTGAACGTGTGGAGGATGCTGTGGTTCTGGCGCTCCCAAGAGAAGCTTTGGATAAAGTTACAGATGAGCAGTTGGTAGTTAAAACCATTGTGAAAGGAAGATTATGTCCCAGGCTAAAATATGTGGGGTAGGAGAAGAGAGCCAAACATGCAACCATGTAGCATTTAATGCATGAGTATGAAATGAGTAATCTGAGAAGGAGTGTTGGAAGAGTTGCAGGGTTGAAAGGGGGAGGAATAGCACCAAAGAAAGATGGAATGTGGAAGATAACATGATGGGAAAGGGACTTTGGAGACCAGCAGACAGGATTCGAACTTATGGGGCAAATACTATAAGCCAGGCACTGTGTGAGTATTCCCACACATTATTTCATGTACTCTTCACAAATAGCCCTAAAGGGAAAACTACAGTTGCCAGGCTTTTCTTTTTTTTTTTTTTTTTTTTTAATAAAGGTTTTATTTATTTATTTCACAGAGAGAGCACAAGCAGGGGAAGTGGCAGGCAGAGGGAGAGGGAGAAACAAATTTCCCGCTGAGCAGGGAACCCAATGCAAGACTCGATCCCAGGACCCTGGGATCATGACCTGAGTTGAAGGCAGACAATTAACCAACGGAGCCACCCAGGTGCCCCTACAATTGCCAGTCTTACCTCACTAATAGGGGAAATAAATATTAGGATTAAGAACTTGCTCAAGGTCCCTTAACAAGCTACTGATGGAGCTGGGACCCCACTTCTTCCCCCAGAGCCAGCACTCCCAATCGATCATCTGCTTAACTACCTCCGTAAATTCACACTTCAGATGCCAAGACGAAGATCTTGTTGAACACTGTATTTCCCTGTACCTAATGTACTCCCAGAGAGAGAGAGTAGTCTTCAGTAAACGTTGACTGAATGAAAAAAAGAATAAGCGTTGAAGAATAACTGTTGTCCTTCCTTTCACCTTCTTGGCTTCTCCCAGAATGCCTTCCCACTAACCTTACTGGCCATCAGCATATCACTAGTTTCACATTTATTTCATAATGGCCTCTTATCAGGCTCATCCAAAGCCAGGCCTCCTTCCCCTGTATGCGTACAATGTTTGTCTGTGCTGCATACATAGAATTTATTCTGTCTTGTCTTAATATAATCAATTCCCTTTCTGAATTCTTCTATCTTGCTTCAAAAGCAGGCTGTGAGCTTTGCACGGAAATTTGTGTACTTCTGTATTCTTCAGGTCAAGTACGCCCATGCCTTTTACCAGAAAGGTCTTAGTAACTGTCTGCCGATTGATTTAACTGGTTAAAATCAGAATACTAAATGGCACATATCCCATGGCTGTGTCACAAATATCACTATGCTCCCTTCATCTTTTTGAGAAAGATTCTAAAGATGTAAAATATAGATTTTAGCAAAAGCAACTGTAGAGGAAAAAAAAATATATGTGCCAGACACTCACAGTTACCCTCAGTAATGCTCTCTGCTACTTACTGTTAGAGCAGACAACCTTTTGCTGTGCCTTAATAAATCCCACTTTGCAGTTTTCACTTCTTATACATTTTGAGTTATATTTAGTTGAAACTTGGCATGCAATTTTAAGTTTCAAGTATATATGTATGTATTCTCTTAATCTGTAAACTTGTTTGGATGTATGGCACAAAACGTAAATTACCAAGTCCTCCGGGTGCCTAGTTGGGTGCGATGAAATGGAAGGGTCCCAGCTGTCCACAGAGGGAACATCACGTCAGCTAGCATTTGGGAAAGAAAGAATTCCAGTCCCAGAAAGTGTGCTGCAGACAGCATGCAGAATCTTTCATGAGAAAAGAGAGGTGATTAGCAGCAGGTTCACTGGGCCAACAGCTTTGCTGAATTCTCACAGGTGTTTTGGAGCAATGAAGGTTGTTTTGTATTTGCCATTACTCAATGAATGATGACCCTCTTGGCCTGAGCTTATCAACTGTCTTTGTAATCCCTGAGTTAGACTATTGCTCTGCATTTAACAGGTAACGTGGACAACTGCCTAGGAGCCTCGTCCTGTACAAAATTAAGAAAATGTTTTCTTATTGCCACTATGACATGTTCTTCTATCCTGGTATTCCTTTTATCTTGGGTAGGATACGAACACTGTTGACTGAAGGAATCTTGACCAAATGCTTCCCAATTGATATGAAATTAGTCTAGTGGGTAACAGTTTGGCTGAAGGAATCTTGACCAAATGCTTCCCGATTGATATGAAATTAGTCTAGTGGGTAACAGTTTGTCAGTCGGTAGAAGTGGAAGCACCCGAGACAGCACTCCAGGACAATTCTCAAATGCTTCCCTCTCTCCCACCCCCAATATTTATACAGTGGCTTTCCTCAATTAGATTGAAAATGAACTAAGGGAAATGGTGTCATCTCTAACAGGAATGTTAAAAAATTAAGCATGCTAAATTCAACCTAAAATTTCACTGAGGCTTAGGTTATCCCTTGCAAAATGCTATCTCCTTTCAGGGAAAGGAAAAAAAAAAAAAAGGATTCTCAGATTACATTAAAAAAAAAAAGGTGTGGATCAATGAAAACAATATGGAATTTTTGCCAGATGTGGATTGAACTTATGTCTCCTCTGCTTACTGTATGACCTTGAGCACATTTCTTAAGTTTAAAATTTATTTTTGTTGAAAGGGGGACTGAAAAAATTAGAAAGCAAAAGGAAGATTAAGGAGAAAGAAGTGAGAGGGTCACATTCAATTCTTTGTGAAGGAATCTTTGGTTATTTTCTGAGCGTTATAGACCAATATGTACCAGAGTCTCTTCTGACAGAAGCCTCATCAACATTGTAGTGGGATGCTTTGGTCTGTTTTCAAAGGAGCATTAAGAAAAGTTTTCTTTTTGAATCCTGTTAAGAGTCACAGATCTCCTTTCATCCGAGCAGCTGGGTATTTAAAGCTCATCTGTCCAAGAGATGCCCAGATAATGGTTACTCACATCCAATAACCTTCGGAGAAAGTATAAACCTAGCAAGACTTGCCTTCCCAAGTTGGCCCTCCCCTTTAGCCAGAAGGACGTCTTTGGACCTTGTTCTTGTTTTGCTTTGTTGTTTGGCTTGTGGTTTATATTCACAGACTAGGAGAGACTAATGTTTGTGATCAGCCTTCCAGACTCCTCTCTT
Organism: Meles meles; assembly: GCF_922984935.1. Classification (NCBI taxonomy): domain Eukaryota; kingdom Metazoa; phylum Chordata; class Mammalia; order Carnivora; family Mustelidae; genus Meles; species Meles meles. Next base: position 148,392,339 of record NC_060066.1, on the reverse strand, counting down.
CAGTTCTCAGGTTGCAAACATCCCATGTCTGAAACTACAACACCTTCCCACCCCACCAACCCATTCTAGTCTCCTTCACTTTCAGTTGACTGGTCTGCTAGCTCTACTAAATTACTCTTTGACTAGTTGTTTGTTTCCAAATCTCCAGTATACTGGTTAAGATGTAACTCAAACTGTATTTACTCTTGTGCTTACTGTTACATAGCATGGCTTTATAGAAAAAATACTGGACTTGGTAAAAGAAATTCTTAGCACCATTTAAGTATATATATATTTTTAATTTAGATATGTCTTGTTATTTGTTCTGTACAAAAATGATAGGAGATGAATAACGCTACCATTTTACAGGTGAAATAAATGAAGCTTGGTAGAATTGGCGAATGAGAGGGAGTTTATAAGTAAGTCACCTAAGGTCCTACAGCCAGTTACTAATAAAATCCATATACAAATTCAAGCTCTCCTGACTCTAATGTGCATACCTTTTTCACTAAACACTATTATGCCTCAGAAGTTATTTAAAGTCCTTAGGCTCTAATTTATTCATTTACAAAATGAGGGTATTAATCTCTGCATAGCTCAGAATGCTCTTGTGAAAAATCAAAGAAATAAAAGTGCTTGATAAACATTAAAGTGTTGTAAAAATATGGGGTAATAGTAAAGTAAATTAGTAAATACAGAGTAACAATCATTTTCCTATAAGCTATTATACATATTAAACAAAAAGGCACTTATTAATTAGCCATTTTTACTTAGAAGATTGAAACCCCCAAGTATGGAAATTAGACCTCTAATTCCCTTTTCAACATAATTTAACCAAAATAATCACAAAAGCTAATTTATCCTGGAAACCATAAATTTTACACCTTTAAGACTAGGTGAAGGCAATGTGGGAAAAGACAGATTTTTCATAAGTAGGTATGAGAATATTTTTCCCACATCATGTGAATAAGGTGCAGTGAGAGAAAGCAGTGACCTCACCTCTCTTGAAATGAATGTGCCTTGATGACTAAGTCAAAGATGCCATTGCATGCCTTCTGTGCTCAGGGTAACGTACGAGGATTGAATCTAGATTTTCTGGAAGCTGATGGTATCCTACCTAGATTTTTATTGTATTAAATTCAGTTTGAATCTTTGAATAATCCAATTTAAAGGCAGATATATGGAAATGGTGACTTTGTGTTCTTTAATTTCTTCAAAGATAGGGTATATGTGAAGTTTTCTTTCTGGCAGAAATCTCATGGATAGTTTTATTAATTTCTCTTGGTACAGCTAAACATGAGCCTGAATAAAACAGCATGGTTTTTTTTCTTGCATTTTAGAGAGTCCATGATTCCTGTCACTTTGGAAATAATGAGGGTATTTGACTTATATAAACACCTATTATTGTCCTCACTTAGATACAGTGGTGAGCAAAACAAACCTGTTTTGTAAAGAGTAAGATCTCAGTTAAACAATTACACAAGTGTATAATTGGAAATTTTAGTAACTGCTCTACAAGAGCATTATAAAGTGATAGAAGAGAGATCTTCTCAGTGAAATCAAGAAAAATCTACTGAAGAAGTGATGCTTAGGCTGAATTCTAAAAAAAAATTGACAGGCATTAATTAGAGGAAGAGGGTAGAGGAGCAGGAAAAGAGAAAAGAATTCAGGAAAAGGGAAATAGCATATGTAAAATCCCTAACGTAGGAGGGCCTTTAGTTCTCCCCAAAAGATAAAAATAAAAATGGTTTCTGTCCACGTTAAGCTCAGAGTCTATAGATTCAATCCATCTTTGGTTACCTATGTTTTTTAAAGAAAAAGAAACTCTAGGTTTGGATATAAATCCCAAGTTTCAATAGTAGATGTTTAAATATTACATTTCTTTCTTTCTTTCTTTCTTTCTTTCATTCATTCATTCATTCATTCTTTTGTGTCCTCTATTCTGGAAAAACTAATGGCTCTTTAGAAAATACATTCTGGTTACCCTTTCGAAAACAAGCTCCACAGAGTGCTTCTTTATTCAGATTACTACATGGAACTATTCAAAAACAAATTTTTTGATCAATTGAGGTATAATTTTACAAATCCAGACATATGTGGGAGAAAGAGTGATTTAGCAAGCTATATCTTTTAGTCTAAATTCTGAATTTGCTCATGGATCTGGTTTAAACATTTCTGAAGACTCATGATTGCTCTGCCCGTTCCTTTCCCACTAGATTACAATTGTCTGCCGAGATCTGGGTGTAAGTTCCCAGCAGCTGTGATAGGTACTCCTTGGGGAATCCATAAGTGATTTTTTGCAGTGTGAAGAGCTAACACAAAGCATTAATAATATGGCACTCATGAAGTCATGGTCATTGGAAAGTATTGATTGCTTTGTTTGGTTATGAAGTTGTAGACTACATTCCTAATGTTTTCTCCAACCCTCTGCCACTAATCATAAAAAAGACAAGATGAGGTGTATAAGTATGCCACCTCCCCAAGTGGTAGATGAGAAGGACGGTCATGACTCTCTCATGAACTTATGATAAAATTGCTATTTTCAACCTTGATCTTGCCCCTGAGGCCCCGCCTTGTATGTCTACCCACATCCTTATCATCTTGTCCAATAAAAACAAGTTGGCATCCCTTATCTTTCACTATCAGTCTCCAATCTAGATATAAGGGAGAAAATATTTCTCCCAAAGCAATCCAAAAACATTTTAATGTACCCTGGGGAAAATGTCTACTTATCTAATATCTACATTTTGAAAACGGAGTAGTAAATCTGTGGATAAAACAGGAATCCTTAAGAGAAACAAAAAAAAAAAGAAAAAAGAAGAACCTAATGTTGCGCTGCTGAGCAGTGTTAGTCGCATTATCGTATCTTTTCCTTTGTTTTATTTTTAAAAAAGACAACAAACCACAATGACAGTTCAAATGCTTGTTTATTCTGTTGGGTATCATTCAGTAGATGAGACACTGGGCTACGTTCTTACATTGTGATTTTTCCCTCCGAGTAGAGCTCCATTGATTTCAAAGTCTCAAAGCTGCCATTTTGGAGACCGCTGAATGCAAATATTATAATGGCATTTGAAATACTCTGATGTGCTTTTTGCAAAAATAGTCTCTCAATTACACTCAGACTCACCCTGATTGGGGTTTGAGCTACATTCTTGCTAAGAGAAGATGGCTCTGCCTGCTCTTATAGCTTACTTTCAGCACTTTAAATTTGACGAATCATATCAGGGTTCTTGCGCAAGGTTTCACTGATTCTACACAGGGTGGCCCAAAGCCTTGAAGAAGTCCTCGGGTAAGTGTTTCCTAAGGACAAGGACTCTGTGGTATAAATCGATGTATCACACAGGGGACTGGTACATTACAGGCACTCACTATATGTTTGCTAAAAAAAAATATATCAATAATAATTTCTACCTGCATAGTAAGAAAAATGAGCAATCAGTCCTGTTAATCTGATTTTTCCACTTCAGGCACTCAAGAGTGAAGTAGAAACTTCCTTCAGAAGTGGCAATGGTATAAACACTTTCTTTTCCCTGATTTTCTTAATACAATGAACACTTAATAACCACGTGTTATATGGAAGGCATGGAATAAACACACAACAATTAAGAAATTTTCTGTCCTCAAAAAAAACTTATTCAGAGACAATCCCACTAAGACCCATTCCTATATTTAGACATTCTTCCTGCCTCCCTCAATAATTTTCTGCTCTAGTAGAGTTCACAGTATTTTTTTCAAAAACGAATTCCCTGTTGGTGCTGCCCTCCATTCCTGGAAAACCTTTGTTTCTTCTGGTTTATGTTTAATTAAGGATAGTCTCTTTTTCCTTCAAACTTTAATAGACACTGTGTCTGGCTTAAGGTATCCCAAGAAACTAAGCATTAAATGATAATTTTGGGCCCTCTATAGGATTGCTTTCTCCAAGATACTTTGGTATGGTGTCCCAGGCTTTTTTTAAGCCATCCTATAGTGAAAAAAAAAACTGTAAAATCTTACCTTGACATTTAATATGGGGAAGTTCTTTGAGCATGATTTTTTTCCCCATTATTTCACTCTGAGTCCCCTTTCTCTATGATATGTCACATGAGAAGATTTTTCAAAACTAAGAGCTTGGTAAATCCCCACTTCTCCCAAAGAATTATTTTCATTATGCTCAAAATTAATTTTATAACTTTGGCAGCTGCCTTTTTAATTTTTTGAACAACAAAAATCTTAGATTTGGAAATACAACTAAACTTTAGCCATTACATTGATCACATTGTCCTTCTAACATTAAGCTAATTTCTCCACAAGGTAAGAAAATAGGGAGTCTCTAAATGTACATGTAAAAAAAGTTTTTAGCAAAAGCTTATTTCAAAAAATGCGTTTTTCACTTTTTGAGGGAATAGAGCAGTGATCCGTACACATCAAAAATGATCTGTTCTCATAGCATTTATTGCCTGTACTTTTTCTTCCTATTTTTTTAACTAAAAGAAGTGGCAGAAGAATGCCCAGGCTTTGATCATCAAATGATCACATATGGCTAATATTTTATTACATCTCCTCAGAATCTGTTTAGATTCAAAGACTTTCCCAGGTATAAAACCTCTTCTCAAATGATCAAGTGATATTCCATTAAATGGATATGCCTAATTTACTTACCCTATCCTAATATCTGAATCATGGAGGCTGTTTCCTGTTTTTTATTCATTGTAACCCTGTTAACTTTTGGTGTTATCAATCTGTAGGACCTTCTGCCACTTTTCTTGTTAGATTTTTCCAGAGATACATACACTTTATTGTATTCACCACATTGGATTCTTCTCTCATTTATCAGCATTTATACACTTGCTATATGTATTTGTACACTGGCAGAAATTTATTAAGCAAAATAAAGGTATTGTCATTTAAGTATTTGGATGTAATTATTGACATGAAAAAATACATTGCAATTAGAAGACAAAATTTAGTAATGTGTAGTGTTCCTGACAGCTATAAGATCAAGAATAGGAAACTTTGATTTAATCTTGGAAAATGAAACTCTCTGTGATATTTTAATAATCTTGCTACAGTCAAGCATGCTAAAGGGTAACCTAGTCATTATTCAAATTAGGCTATTAATGAGTCAATCCTATGGTAATCCAACTGAATAATTTTTTCTCCAGAGATGTCTATACATAACAAATTTTCCATAAAGTTTGACAATTAAAAAAAAAAGGTGTACTAGTACAGAATTGCTCTTCCTCTGTGGGAAAGCAGGACTACCAACTGGGTAGAATTTTCACATAGGAGTGGTCACCAGGGAGCTTAAAACTATGTTAACCCTAGGCATAAACAATTGGTTCGTTTGGTCAAGTAAATAACAAAAGTCATCCAGGGTACTGCTAATCAATCAAGTCATTTAAATGTTATCTCTGTGTAGCAACAGTGTTGTAAGAGAGCCGTATTTTATTTATTTTTTCCCCAATTCAGAGAGGTAGCTTTCTTCCTTGCCAGGTTAAGAAATTTTCTTAAATGCACATTGGGATATAAATTAATACCTCCATATATTATATGGAGGAAACAATAACCTAACAATAAAAACCTATGGAAACATACCATGGTATTTTCCTTCTGTCCCTCTGAAAATATCTACTCTATTAATACATTCCTATTTCTAATATGCAATGAACAATTAAACTCCCTTCAATTAGGCTGCTTTGCAAATGACTTTTCTAAGAACATTTAATGTTGTTGAAAGACCTCTGTTTCTTTGTGAGGGTAATTCGTTTTTAAATTCAGTATCTGTAGAGGACTAAACTCATTCCTCCGTGCTTGTCTCTGCTGCGTTTTTGTTTTAATAATCTATTATTCCAGCTCTTTCTTTCCTCTCACTCTGTCCCTTGCCTCCCACCACTCTAAAACCTAACAGAAAGCCAGACAGAAAGAAAAAACATAGTGGGGGGAGAGTGATTTTTTTAATAGAACAAAGAAAGGATGAGCCCTGAAATTTTCTATTTTCATAATTTTTACAGTTTTGCCTTTGTCCAGGCTCATGCTTTCTTTTCTTCATACTGGAGTAGAAACCCACCGATCATATTTTGACCGATTTCCATATCCAAGTACAGTTCTTCATGGGTCATCTTTACAACCAAAGGTTTAATTTATGCATTATCTCCATGAGTGAAGACACAGAAAAATAAAGCTACAAAAGGAGTTGAAAATTTATCATTTTTAATGTGATGGACCAAAGTGTAGGACAATTAGATGGCAGATATGGATGTTTAGCTCTGCTGTCTAGACCTAACTATTCTTAACATGAAATGTAATGAAATAATTGAGCACTTGAAATATTAAGACTGCACCTTCTATTACCTGGATTGCTGTTGGGGGGGTTGGGGGGGTGAAGAGGAGTGAAACAATTAGTAAAAACTGCAAAATTCTAAGCAGTACTCTGGTAATCAGTCACCAGAAGTCTTTAGGAACTATAAGGTGCTGGTAATGAATATTTTGAATCTGTGACTGATCTGATACTTGGATTGTGAAAACCAGTTGTTTACTTGATTTGATTTGCTTCTCCATCCTGATAGCTGATTCACCTGAGGCTAGAGCTCAGGTGGAGGTATATTGGACCAAGACTTACCCGGCTTCCCACTGGGACATCTACCCAAGAGGGGTATGAAATTTTTTAAAAAGTCAATTTGTGTGTGATCAAGCTGGGTCAAGCCAGAATTGAGACAGCAAATCATGAACTAGAAGATAAAGTGGTTTAGACGTAAGTCACACTGAACTAAGGTGGAGACCAAAGCAAAGACTAGTGGCATAGAAAGTATACGAGTTTAAAAGTTCTCCAAATATAGGGAAAGTAATTAATCGAATTTATCAATACTGATCTTTCATTTGCACTTCTATTCATATATAATATCTCACTATCTCACGCTCTCTTTCAAATTGGAAAAAAAACAATGGTTATACATGCCACGCTCACTGTTTATCTCATGGCTAACCCCACTTCTGTGATGTTTATTTCTATCAAGACTAAAAGAAAATCAAGTGCTTTCTTCCTTTTGAATCAAAAGAGTGAGATCCTCCAGCTTTGTGGCATAAAAGACATCTCTTCATGGCATTGAATTATTGGCAAGGAAAAATACTGGAGAATCTTCATTTGATGACCACAAAATCTACAAGTATGATTTCAATTTTTACTGCCCTGATTCAATTTTTGCACTTACTGAAACTTATTTGAAATCTGTTGGATTTTAAACCATACCACTGACGTGGGTAGTTTGATTTTAAATGATATCTCTCCCATGGACTAGCTATCTGATTTTCAACACATTACCTGATTTTCCCAAATTGGACCTTGGGAAAAATCTAATAGGGTAATAGACTAATAGGGTAAAATATCTTTAAAAAATTTGTTTAAGGGGCACCTGGGTGGCTCAGTGGGTTAAAGCCTCTGCCTTCGGCTCAGGTCATGATCCCAGGGTCCTGCTTCCTCCTCGCTCTTTGTCTGCTTCTCTGCCTACTTGTGATCTCCGCCTGTCAAATAAATAAATAAAATCTTTAAAAAAAAATTTGTTTAAAAGACCAAATGCATCTATTAACATATATGGACACTATTAGCAGAAGGGTGCGATTTCCCTAAGCTCTTAAAGAATAGCAGTTTCCTTCTATTTATTCTCTACTGGTCCTTCTCTTCTGCTGAATAATGGAGACATAAAGGATTTTACGTCAGTTCTCAACAAGTATTCTCACGCATTCCTCTGAAAGTATTTATGAAAATCTTTAACCTGGCTCTTTCAGTCGTCATAAATGTCCTATGTTTTCCTACTATTGAATAATAAGTGACCTGGTTACTACACTAAAGTTAAAGATAAGTCATGTAGGTAAAAGGAAACTCATGCATCTCCATCATCTTCATAAACTCTTTACTAGGGAACTTGCTTGGATATAATACATATGACTCCAGAAAGAGAAATAGTAAATTCAATTTGGCATGATATGTGTTTTTTTTAAAATCACATTTATTTAAAGAAGCAGGTTCAGTGCACAAATATTTATAGGAACATGCCAGAAATCCTACAAAGCCTCAGATGCCAGAAGGTAGTAAAACAAAGGATTGTAAAATTAAATGTAGAGCTTATTTTATACAGATTCTAGGTTTTCTAGTTTTCTTGCTTCACTGGGTCTGTCTTTATGCTTTTCACTGGCCCAGGATCACATATCCTTTAATACATACCAAGAAGATATTTCTCTTTCAATCTCTTAAACTCCCTGGCTTCTATTCTGATTTAACAGAGAAATATTGTGCACTAACCTGAATTTCACAGTTGGACTGTGAATTCAACTAACACCCTTTGAGATAAAATAATATGAAATGTCTCAATATTTAAAGTTTATCCTTATATATTTTTTAGACTCTCTAATGAATTTTAGTTACTTCTTTTCAAATCTATGATTCTTGAAAACCTCCCATCCATTGGGTTATGTGATATAAGACTCTCTTCATTCTTCTTCTACTTCTTTGGCCATTTCTATCCTTCCTCTCCTCCTATCTATCCTTAAGTATTGTTGTACCTCCAGTGATTTATCATAAGTTTTATTCTCTTTTTATGCTACTTATTTTCCTGAGATGATCTCACTCATTCTCTGAATGCTTATAATTTATATAATCCCCTACCATTAACTTTTCCCAAGTTCTAGACCCAGACAGCCAACTGATTATCTTATAGCCACACAAATTTAAAATGTCCATAGACAAATGGATAAGGAAAATGTGGTATACATGTATAATGGAATATTACAGAGCCATAAAAAAGGATCAGATTGTGTCATTTGAGATAACATGGATGGACCTAGAGGACATTACACTAAGTGAAATAAGTCAGACTGAGAAAGATAAATATCATATCATTCCACTTTAAAAAAATGAAAAAAGAAAAAGCAGAATCAGAACTATAAATACAAAGAATAAAGGAGGAGTGTGGAAGGTTGGGCAAACTAAGTGAAGAGGAAAGAGAGATAAAGGTGTCCAGTTATGGAATGAGTAAGTCATAGGAATAAAAGGCATAACATAAAGAATAGTCAATGATACTGTAACAATGTAATGATGGTAACTATACTAGTATGGTAACTATACTAGTGACATAATGTATAAACTTGTCAAATCACTAAGCTGTACACCTAAAACTAATGAAACATTGTGTGTCAACTATCCTCAAATGTCTAGAAGCTTTCCTAACAGTGCTGTTTCTTCCTCATACATCTCTTATCTTGGTGTCACAAATTTCTGTATACTTAAACAAACCTATAATGAGGCAAAAATTTTTTAACTTGTTTTTCCTTTCCCCTTACCTAATTATTTGCCAAGTCTCATCAATTTTGTCCTTAATGTCTCTCAAAATTTCAGCTAACTCCACTTCCCTTGGCCACTTCCTTAGCTGAAGCCTCCATACATCTCCTTGTCCTAGCCATCCCTACTCACCACACATCTTTCTGAGTGATGAATGTAAATGTACATCTGGATATGTCAACCCAGTGTTCAAAATCTTGTAATAACTCTCTGCTGGGAATGGCCAGAAATCCCTGTACCCATGGCTGAAAGATTACTCCAAACTTTCCTGTGAAAGAGAGGAGAAGGCAAGGGAGTCAGCACTCAGAAACAATGACCCTTTGCCTTTTTTTTTTGGCTCCCACCTTTATTGGTTCTGCAGGATAATCACAAATCCTTATCACTGTTTCTCAAGCACGTGATGTGTGACAATGGGTCTTACGGGAACTGGGAAAGATATGATATGTGATAGGCTAACCCATGTAGTCTACTAAACATAGCCTAAGGGACAAAGCATAAGTATCTTAAAGCACAGGGCAGCTCTTTGGTCTAAGAAAGCTGTCAGGAGAAGGCAACTCCTGGGGCATACATAGGGGAGAGTGGTCATGCGGGACTCGGCATTCCGAAGGCCTATCTATGCCCTTCTCTGAAACCATCCATCACCTCCAGCGGCCTCAATGTTACATTTTAGCAAGCCAGGTATTATGGGTGATTTCATGCTCCATAAGAGCCCCCAACAACTCTCATTTAAGACAAAGCCAAAAATTTGTATCAATGGCATACAAAGACCTTTACCATTTGATCCCTGATGATTTCAGCATCTGTCTTTAATGTCTCTACTTCAAAATTTACATTTATATTATACTGAACTGCTTACAGTCTGTCCCACTCTCTTTATGCCCGCATTTTCCTACCACACTATTGTTTTCTATCCCTGCGTTCCACTGAATGTCTTTTACGGATGCACAGAATGTGTTCACTGACATCTTATGTCCCCATCCACGTGGGGAGCTCATTCTTATTATTCTACATACTTTTAGGCATAACTCCCATTCAAAACCTTCTGTCACCACAAAAAATCCTACAAGACCATTTCCTCCTCCACCCGCAAATCTGAATCTTCTATATATTTTCATTATTATACCTAATGTATATATTATATTAATGCTTATATTAAATTAATGTTTGGAGGAGTGTGTGTGTATATGTCAGACAGAGACAAAGAGAGATAACAAGATAGCAAAGGGTAACACAGAACAAGAGAAATGGGGGCAGGAAGAGAGAAAGCACAAATATATATTCAGGGATTCAATAAATATAGCATTTCGCCACAAGAATAAAATAGTCATTCAAATAGTTGCAGTTTGGGTTATTGTTTCTCCTTGAAACAATACTCTCTGAGGATTCACCAAAAGAAAATCCTTAAATATTTATAATCAGCAACGGTATAAAGATATTTGTTCATGTACTGATAGCTTAAGTGTGGTTTATGTTTTGCTATGTAGATTTTTTTTTTTACTAAGTAGATTTTTTAAATGAATTTTGCCTTCAAGCAAATGCTACAATATGTTTAACTCTATGATTTCTTTTTAAGATTTATTTATTCATTGGAGAGAGTGAGTTGGGGGAGGGCAAGAGTCAGAAAGAATACCAAGCGAAATCCCCTGAGCACGGGGCCTGATGAGGGGCTTGATCTCACGACCCTGAGATCATGACCTGAGCTGAAACCAAGATTCAGACACTTAACCAACTGTGCCTCACAGGTACCCCATGGCATGCATTTTTGACAAATGACAACTAATATATGGTGATATAAATGTATGTTTATTCTTCAATCAAACTAGATATATCAGAGATAAAATAAAGAATGTGTGTGCTCCGTGCGCCTGGGTGGCTCAGTGGGTTAAGCCTCTGCCTTCAGCTCAGGTCATGATCTCAGAGTCCTGGAATCAAGCCTCGTATCAGGCTCTCTGGGAGCCTGCTTCCCCCTCTCTCTCTGCCTGCTGCTCTGCCTACTTGTGATCTCTTTCTCTCTGTCAAATAAATAAATAAAATTCTTCTAAAAAAAGAAAAGAATGTGTGTGCTTGTGTGCAGATAGATAGGTATATTTACATATAGCTATAAATACATATATGTGGGTGTATAAATATGTGTGTATGTACATGCACACACATTAATTGTCTGATACTAGTAGCCCACTTGGCACATTTCCAAGGTTGTTTTGTATTTGAGTTAGGGTTAAAGGATTTAGCGTAAAGCGTTCAGATATAGTCTACTTCTGGAAAAATGCATGCCTCCCTGTGCAAAGCTGTTGTTCTGTTTTCTAAAACTAACCTTGCTTCAGCTGAATGGATGACCTTATTCTGACGTGATTGGCTCATTTGAAAGGCCATGTATCCTTTTTTGTTTTTTCCACGAGCAAGGGAAAACCAGACTAAATCAGTGTGTAGTTTCTACGGACATGAGAAAAACAAAAGCAAAACAAAACGAAACAAAAAAACCCTGGGCTCAGAAAACCCATGGCAGAAAAGCATGTTATATTAAACAAGGCGTCATTGAATTTGAGCATTAATCTGCATAAAGCACGTGTAATCTTACAGGAAGCACTAGACGACTTTGGTATTGGGATTAGGTATTTTTATTTATTTATTTTTCGTTATCACTAGGCTTTTTGGTACTGTAAACCTGACAGCAGCTTGTGCTGATTTCCAAAGCCAGTGGAAGGGGCTTGAGAGTTTCTTCCTTACTGGATGATGTCATCAGTTAGCCAATTTCCGTCGCGCCATACACTACCAAAGAAGTTCCTCTCTGTATTAGTTCTACCTTCACCTGCCAAGAAAAGAAAACACACAGCTTCCTTTATTCCACAGTGAAACAAAGTGGTTTGGACACAATTTGGAGGAGAACTGCCAGAAAAAACAAAAAAAGGCTTTAACTTAATAATGTTTCCATACATTTAGATGCTCTTCCAGAATATATAACTTTAATTGATTTTTACCTTTTTTATGGAATACAACTGGTGTAGGAGAAATTGAACTCTGGAACTGACCCAGAATTTTAAAGAAAAGATATAAAACTTTATAAAATCCAAAACTATTCAATAATTGCTGGGGGGAATTTTCTTGTGTGGAGGGGGGGTCTTTCATAAAATAGCACAATGCTTGTTGTTAACAAAAAAAAAAATCCTAATTTTATCTGAGGTAATGCTTTTGCCTGTTTTATCTAAGATAAAATTCTAAAGAGGGTGGTTTATTAAAACCATATTGTGTACCAAAGAAACTGAAATAATTGCTATTGTTTCTACATGGAAATTATTAGAGTCACAAAATTATTTGTACAACCAAATATAGGCATCCTAAAGATCATTGTGTGTTTCATCCTCAGAAGACTCTCCCTTGCCAAAGGCAAAAAAAAAAAAAAAAAAAAACAGTTTTCAGATATTAAGCTCTGAAGATGGTTAAAACTTATCTTACCATCAGAATGCTTACGCCAGAGTACTTCAGCAATTTTGAATGATTCCACTCCTTTTAGAAATACACTGTGGCACTTAAAATCATCTCATCCCTCATTAAATATGATTTTACCCCCTGTGCTTTTAAAAAAAAAAAAAAAAACACACTTCTCTTTGTGTAATAAATTTTCATTTGGAAATACCAAAAGAATTAAGTTACACTAAGTATAATAGAATCATTGATATTAGAGATGAGAAAAATGTATTAGGTCTACCCTTTGAAGTCTCATGAAGGACAGTTTTCAATACAGTGTGTGACTTATCAAGTTCTCTAGTCTAGCGTTTAATGGGAATTTTCAGTATGCTAATAAAATGCTTTTAAAAATCTATCTATTGGGGCCATGTGTACCCAAGTGAAGCAGATGTTACTAAAGAGTGGAAGAAGTTCTCGTTTTCTGTAGTTCATTAATATTGACCGTAAGTGGAAAAGCATCCTTAGGGGCTCCACCACCCACAGAACCATTAAATGAACCACGGCAACTAGAAGCAACCACCGCTCCCTTTTCTGCCTGTTTGGACCACAGCCACAGGGATAAAACCTCAGTGTTCTGCACAAATTGGGGTAGTTATTTCCCCCAAATTCTCCTTTTACATACCAAATTAGGCTGAAATAACATAAGACAGAAAAATTAACTGGAGCTAGAGAAAGGCAATTAAAAGACAGAGAACAGGATAAAGATGAAGGAAAAGTATAAATAAAAAGGATGAATTCGTGGAATTAAACCTGGACTTCCAAAACGAATGTTTCCGCTAAAATTATTAGATATGTCTACTAGTATTCTCACTTCTAAACATTTGCTTGTTTTGAACATAAAGGGAGAGAAGACTTGTAAAGCAGCACAGTGCAAGATATGTATTCCATCATTAATCACTTCTGTTCTTTATAACTGAAGTGTTCTATCATATACAAGAAGTAACCTGAAATACGGTGTAAAGGTATAGACTTAAATCTCTGTGTCAGCTTCTACTGCAATTGTTTATTAGGAAATAGGCTATTTTTCAGAAAGCATGCCACGATTTTTGAATGAGAAAAATCATGTACTTCATCATCCAAATATTCACTCACATATTCAATAAATACTTATGGAACAAATCATCTCTCAAGCATGGTATTAATTACCGGGCACAGAAATGAACAGTATGTTCTAACTGCAATGGAGGTGGCAGATACAGCAACAGATAAACAAAGAACAAAGGAACAAGGGCTGACGTGGGGGTCTGTTGTAGGTACAGATGTGGGGCAGTCTTGTGAGCAGAGTCAGCACAGGAGCTCTAGAACACTGTGGTCTCTGTCTCCCCCAATAGTAAGCTGCGGCATAAAGATCTTAGATACCACATACCCGTGTGAAACCAACAACTGACCACTGTACATGTGAGAAGGGAGGTCATCCTTGAATCCGCCATGTTAGTTAAGACTTCATACGTTGTGTGTCAATCTATTGAAAAAGAAACCTAGAGGGGTGCCTGGGTGGCTCAGTCGGTTAAGCGTCTGCTGCCAGCTCAGGTCATGATCCTGGAGTCCTGGGATCAAGCCCCACATCAGGCTCCCTGCTCAGGAGGGAGCCTGCTTCTCCCTCTCTCTCTCTGCCCCTCCCCATGCTTATGCTCTCTCTCTCTCTCTCAAATAAACAAAATCCTAAAAGAAAAAAAAAAAAGAAAAGAAACCTAGAAACTATTACAGCAATTCTTCAATTAGTGACACATCTGAGAATAAAGATTCAAACTCTGTTCAGAAATAAAAAGTCAACAAAAGCCTTTGTAAATTATTCAAAGAATATGAGGGCATCATAAAACTCAGGAACCATGTCCCTCTAAGACCGAATGGTGTTGGGCAAGGCTAAACACTCTCACCTTATGTAAAGAGGGCAAGGAATATCAGTGCAGTCAAGTTTGCTTTTCTTACTTGTACCCTCCTTGCCTCCATTTGCTAGCTCCTATACAACCTGAAAAGCTTACCAGTAGCTGGACTAACTAATCATAAGTTAGTTTGAGTACATTTCAGGATGTTGCCTCATCAGATTCTGGCTTCCTATAGTTATGACTCTCTAATTAATTGGTTGATAAGTTTGTTACCCCCTCTCATTCCAAAAACTTTTTTGAGGTAACTAATTTTCTGGTGGTTTAATATAGATTTTACCCCGTGTTAAAATAATGTACATCAACAAGCAGGTAGAGAGATGTTTTCTTCCCATAAGGAAACCCTTGAAACCGAAGTATAACTGTCCACCTGTATATGTGACTGAAACCCACAGATTTATGATGCACAACCATAGCATTTTGGTTAGTGACTCCTCTATCCTCCAGAAGCAAGTTGTCAACAACAGCAATATAACACTCTATTTCCCTACACATGTGTCTCATTCCAGGAGTTCTAAATTTTGATGTCTATCACTGTAATTCTACAAGGTGACAAAGTTTATTAAAACATAACTTCAAGAGTTTCTGTAGTTTCAACACATACCTACCAATTTCCATATGATGCTGATGCTGCTAATTTGGGAATCACACTTGAAGAACTGTTGTCCTATCCAATACCTGGTAACTACCTAAGTGGTCATAACCAAGTCTTACTTCTGCACAGAACCTTTGAGAAAGAGCTCAATTAATGTTGAAACATAAATAAATTAATGAATAATTGTACCTGGGTTCATTCTCTAAGGTGGAAAGATCTCATTCAAAATGTTGGCCTTTGAAAAACCCTAAGTGGGATGAGTTTGAAGACAAGACCAGAGTGAAAGCTGAAGACCTATGACTGGAAATGTTGAACAACATTTCCATCTTCAGTTTCCTCAATGATAGATAAGGGAGCTCCACATAAATCCTTGGAAGATTCAAAGCATGTTAGTACAAGGATGGGTTGTGAAAACGTAGAAAAGGGAAGCAGCAATCAAAAGAATCCTATCAGTTCATCATAACAGATGCTGACTGGCAGCATTTCCTTAGCAATGTGATTTATGGAGTACATCAAGGACAGGACATGCAAGAGCCATAAGGTACCTGGGGCCACAAAAAGGCCTTGTTTCTCAAGTATGATGTGGAAAAGTAAGTTAGATGTCTAAAAAATTATATAGATGAATTAATAAAGACCTCGGTGTATATATCATGTCAGCCCGGAAGATGATTTTTAGTGGTATGGCACAGATATGGCACCTTGTTCTTTGGACAATGACATGGTAAGTAAGCCACCAAAATTGCAGAGGATTCAAAGTTGGGGGGGAAATCAGCAATTTAGGAGACAGAATGTGAATCTGGCAGTATCCAGACAGTCTGAGGTAATAAACTGAAGCAAAGATTAGACTTCATAAATCTGATGGTTGGAAAATGTAATGGGTCCAAAGATCAATTACATAAACCTTAGATTCAGTATACCATGTATGAGAAAGGCTAATAATCAGTAATATGTTCAACAGGAGCCAACAATATGTTATTTGAATATATATGAATATAAATACACATATAAAATATACAGTCACACATATAAGTAGATATCTGTAATATATTACACACACATACATATATATATACACATAAACATACATATAGAGAGAGTAGAATCAGAATGAGTAGGATAATAGGTGCATTCTTTAAGGTACTGAGATAATCAGACTAATCAAAGTACTTAATCACATCCTTTTATCCAGTTATTGATTCAAACCCATGTATTAAAACACACGGCAAAGCCCCAACATGACAGAGTGAAGGGGATGAAATGTTGAACTCCAGCATGGATAGAGCTAGAGATTATAATGCTAAGTGAAATAAGTTGATGAGAGAAAGAAAAATATATGATTTCACTCATATGTGGAATTCAAGAAACAAAACAAACAAGCAAAAAGGAAAAAAAAAAAAAGAATCAAGAAACAGACTCTTAACTATAGGGAACAAACTGATGGTTACCAGAGAGGTGGTGGGTGGGCGATGCATGAAATAGATGGTGGGGATTAAGGAAGGTACGTTGCATGATGAGCACTGAGTAATGTACGGAAGTGTTGAATTACTGTATCGTACACCTGAAACTAATACAACACTGTAAGTTAACTAACTGGAATTTTAAAATTTTTTATAATGTTGGATTCCACAAAATGCAAAAATGCCTTGTTAGGAGACCCATAGAATGAGTAGGGCAAACGTGCCAGCTAATCCACTGGCCATTCTGGAGTTCCTGACATGCAGTTCAAACAGGTGCAGGGTCCAGTCATGGTAGAAACTGCCCACTCTAGCTTACACATCCCACTGTGTTGTCCCCACTGGTTCCCATATCCATTTAGGATTCCAGTCTTTATTGAGAATTTTAGCATAGTCACAGCTATTTTAGACATTTCCTGATTATTTGGCACCCATTTCATTGGTCCCCATGCAGCTAGGTAGGATGACAGAGTACTGGAGACATGGAGGCCCATTCATCGCTTCCACTTCCTGAATAGAAAATATCCCTTTTCGGTCAGCCCTCATTGGAGATCAGGGATGAGTGGAAGACCGTGCCCAGCACCAATCATATTCTGTCTGCCTCAGGACCCCCACAGAGGCCAGTTATCGTGGAGTTTGGTTCCAGACCACACGCTAGCTACCAAGCCCACAAAGACAAGATATTATCTCCATCTCCGGGAGGCTTATAGTTAAATGAGATATGAGTACCCGTGAGCAGGTTCCACTTGATATTTGTTTCTACAAGTATACTTTTACAAAGCATCATGGCAACAACACTGACCACTTAAGTCTGGCTCAGGGAACCAAGGAAGTCTTCATATGGGACTATCATTAAACCTCCAAATGAAGAGATGAGTAGGTGTTTGCTGAAGACACATGATCAAGATTTCACCATCGAAAAGGCAGAAGATAAAGCTGGACAGTTAAGTAGGACAAGATGATGAAGGACCTTGAAATGTATTCAAATGTACCTAAGAAAACAAACAGCAACAAGAACTGGTAACTCTCATAATGTATGGAAATGAGCAAAAAGAGCAATTTGAAAAGCTCTGAATGAACTCTAGCAACAAGTATCAGTTGAACATTGTGTTGTCAGAAACATTTGTGCGAATGGAAAGAACATGGTACTACTTACAAGCACATGACCATCTTTAGGTACCTCTGACATTCTACTACTGGTTCAGATTAGGGAATGTTAAAGTGGAATGTTGCAAGGATATCAGTGCGCGGAACGATTTGACATTATTTACTCAGCATTCTGTCTTGGATGACTCCTCGACTATGGTTAACAGTGGTCCCTTAGTAAATGGGGTTCCCAGACCCGCTTCTAGGGAGAAATGTAGTAGATTCATGCTATAATGGAGTTTCTCCTGAGGGAGAAATTCAGCTCTGCTTCATCACTTGGACTTAATGATTTTTTTTTTTCAAAATGCTATCCTTGATGCTATTTTTAAAACCAAGAATACCTCTTTTGACATTCTGTTAATTAGGAAAAAAAGAGACCTATATTGGACCTATGCTTATCGTGTTCAATAAAATAAGTGAATTCGTTTTTTAATACTATAATAACATCATTGCCAAGATTGCAGTAAATACCAGCTTCTGCTCTCTGGTAGACTGGCCCCTGCCACTCCTGGCACTGGCTTTGTTCTCTCTTCCTTTTACTAGGCTGAGTAATATAGATAACTTCAGCATTTCTTCACAAGTCATTTTACAATGTTTTGTTGTTTTTTTTTTTTAAAGCCTATTTCGGGGTGCCTGTGTGGCTCAGTGGGTTAAAGCCTCTGCCTTTGGCTCAGGTCATGATCCCAGGGTCCTGGGATCGAGCCCCACATCAGGCTCTCTGCTCAGCGGAGAGCCTGCTTCCCCCCACCCCCTGCCTGCCTCTCTGACTGCTTGTGATCTCTATCAAATAAATAAATATCTTTTTTATAAAAAGTCTATTTCGTTCAGCTCAAAACTGAGAAGTTCAAAGCTGGACATACTGGTTTCTTGCTAACCTATTCCAGAGAACCATTAGACATTTACCCAGCTGCCTGTGGGATAACTTTCACTTTTCACACTTTTCCAGCTCTGAAAAGGGAACAGCACAATACTGCCAACCAAGAAAACATTGCCTAGCGGCTTGGTAATCTGGGAATTTTTCCAGCCTGCTTCATGGAAGCAGCTCAAACACCATAGTGTTCTCAACGTGCCTGACTGGGTTGACGAAGCCTATAGTGATTTCACACAATTGTATGATACAACCTTTTTTATTAAGAGTCTCGCCACTTCCTTTCTTTCCCTCCTTCCTCCCTTCCGCCTTTATTCCCTTCTTTCCTTCCTCCCTTCCCTGTCTACATTTCTGGTCTCCTTTCCTTATTCTTTCCCTCCCATATCTCCTATCAATTATCTACACCCCAATATTTTGTGATTTGGCATGAGGTCCATTCTGCTAATAATGCATGTTACAAGAGGCTAAGCACTGCCAGGACCTGGCTGGCCTCTTCACTGAGACCCAACCAGACCAAAAACAAGCTGTGATTGTTGGAGGTGTAGTGTGGTCTGGCAGGGGCTGCCAAGACTAATAGCACAGGGCTTGCTCAAGAAAGTAAATGCATGGGGTGCCTGGGTGGCTCAGTGGGTTAAAGCCTCTGCCTTCGGCTCAGGTCATGATCCCAGGGTCCTGGGATGGAGTCCTGCATCCAGCATCCAGCTCTCTGCTCAGCAGGGAGCCTGCTTCCTCCTCTTTCTCTCCGCCTGCTTCTCTGCCTGCTTGTGATCTCTGTCAAATAAATAAATAAAATCTTTAAAAGATATATATATAAAAAAGAAAGTAAATGCATGACTTTTTCTATTTATCAGAAACAACCAAACTGGAGCAAAGAGATAAATAGATTTTCAGGAAAAAAAAAATCAGTCATCTACAAACATGTGAAATAAATACACTCTTGCGAAGTTACTCTGTGAGCTGAAGGCACAAATACGAGAAAAGTATTCAGACCATTGTCTGACATTGAAGAAATGCTTGGTAAATGGTGTTATCATCATCACTCTCACATTTCTCATGCTTTAGTATTGTTCAGCATTGAAATTGGTGAAATCTTTTTTTAATATATATATTTTTTTACTTTATTTGAAGAGAAAGAGAGAGCACAAACAGGGAGAGGGGCAGGCAGAGGGAGAGGGAGGGGCAGGCAGAGGGAGAGGGAGAAGCAGGCTTCCCACTGAGCCGAAAGCCCAAGGTGAGGCTCCATCCCAGGACCCTGGGATGATAACCTGAGCCAAAAGCAGATACTTAACTGACTGAACCACCCAGGCACCCCTAAAATTAGGTAAAATCTTAAGGATTTGGTAAAATCATATTCAGATACTAGCTGGATATTGCTTGGTATATAATCATTCTGAGATAGCCAGAGAGGTATTATCTCAGAAGCAATTTAGGTAGGAAAACCCTCAGATTCATTAAGGTTTACACTACCTCTGAGCTTCCTGAGTGGACCACATTACACTCATTAACAGCCCAAGTGCAGGTTGGTTGGTAAGCTTCCTGTTAGTGTGACACATTTGTAATGGCATAATATGTGTGAATATTTTAAATTGCCTGACAGTTGTTCTTCATTTTAAAAATATCTTAGTGTTAGCCTTAATTTTAAAAAACTTCAGAAAGAGAAAACTGATGTGTTTTCTATCCTGCTACCTTAATACCACATCTCTCAGCATTTTTGTGTGTTTCATTTTGGATCTGCATGCATTTTTTAGTCATAATAATGTGCATGTGCTATCCTAGCATGGTCTTTCCCATTACGTCGATTGCGGGGATTAAGAGTAGGTTTGGCCATCAAAATGTCCAGGTTCAAAACGCAAGCCTGTTGTCTACCATCAATACGATCTCTACAAGTCTCTTAACCATCCCAAGACTCCATTTCTGCTTATGTAACAACAAAATAATAGTAACAACAATGACAACGCCTACCTCACTGTGAAAACTAAATCAGAGCGTCTATGTGAAGTCCTCCTGCAGTGCCCAGAATACAGTCCTTCAATGTTTGACAGTAGTCCCTAGTCTTTTAGCCGGCCCTAACTGGTTGTTAGTGGCTACTAATGCAATATTATAAATGATGTTGTAGGTAGCAAAATTCCAGGTTCATACCACCCTTTCCTATCAATGGATATATTTTTTTTAGTGTTTTGCTGATGTGACCAGGGAAAGATAGTGTCATATTTCATAGTTGTTAATAAAACTCTTAGCTGTTTATTAAAATTCTTATTGCAACTAACTAAAGGAAGTAATATCACACTGACTAATTTCTCTTTCATCGAAGCTTCCCTTCTCTATGCCTCCCCCACTGCCCCGCCACCTGTGCACAGGATACCTTCAGGGAGAGAGATGCAGGACACAGCACGTCCAATGACATAGTTTTCTCCTGCTAGTTCGAGTCTCACCCAGTCTCCAACTGGGGAAAAATCCTGAGACTCAAACTATTTCTTTTTTTTTTTTTTTAACTATTGCTACTCCCCTTCTCTTTGCAGAAGCCTAAGTTACAAAAACAAACTGTAACTTTTCATTTTTCCAATCTCAGTTGAATTTGCATTTCTTTGACTACTAATGAGGTGAACATTTTCCCATATGTTTGTTTACTAGTTGTATTTCCTCTTTGGTGAATTGTCTGTTCCTGTCCTGTGCCTGGTAATTATGAATTTGTATAGGTTTGGTTTTTTTTTTAATTGCAAATTTATTAATCCTTTGTCAAATATAGAGTGAGGTATTCTTTACAAAATAAGGATTTTTTTAAATACTTATAAAACTAAATTTATTGGCATTTTTCTTTATGCTTATTTTTAATCACTTATAAATTCAGTCTTCTATCCAAAAGTTTGTTTTATTCAATTTTTTTCTACCTTAACAATGGTTTGATTTTTTTCATTTTCACATTTTAATCCATCTGGAACTTATTTGGGAATAAAATGTGGGGTAAGGAAATACATGGTTTTTTCTGAGTTGCTATTTACCCTTGACCACTTTTGATTAAGCCTTCTCCTCCCCCATTTTACTGATTTACAATGACTTTATTACACACGGCATTTCAAAAAATAACAACTATTTTTTAGCTATTTATTCTCTTCCATTCAGCTCTCTATTTTTATATCAAAACCACAGATTTACTTATCATGAGTTTATAATGTGTTTTGTAGTGTTAGTGGTGGTTGTTTCCAGTTTACCTTGATAGTCTTGCCTGTTTGTTTTTTCTAGATGAATGTTATGTTAGAAAAAAAAAAGTTTTAAATTTCCCCAAGAGCTCCTATTTTATTTTATTTACATAAAACATAAATAAATGTGGGAATTATATTACATGTATAAATAAATAAGGTTCAATTGTCTCTTCCAGAATCATGTCTTTTATCCTTAAAGAGTTCAATAAAGTTTTAAATTTTCATTATATATTTTACTTAGAAAGATTATAGCTATATTTGTAATTTTCTTTACATATGATTTAGAGATTTCTTTTTAAGATTATCCTATGTTACTGATATCTTTTATTGATGTTTTGATTGTGAATTCTTCTTTTAATCGTATTTCTAGCTTTATATTAAACACAATTATATTTTAAGTGATTTCATATAACTCTTTGGGGATTATAACTGTCCAATATTTATACTCCACATTTGGTTTCACATTACACTGGTTAATCAGAAACCCCCAAATAGTAATAAAAACTAATGATCGTGAGGGGGATTGTTATCTTATTTCTAGGCTTAACCATTATATAAATACTGGCAGTTGGTTTAAAATAGTGACTATCATGTCAAGGAAAAGTCTCTTATTCCTTTTAGTGTTTTCATGAAGAATGTCTGTGGACGTTTTCAGTGTCCTTTTCAGCACCTTTTCCTATAAACATATCATTTCCTTTTAACATATCAATTTGCTATTCTCTATGAATAGATTTTATAATACTGAATCATGCCTCCCCTCTTGAGATTAAACCTCACATGGCTGTGGTAAATTATTTTTCACAACACTCCAATGGTGGACTTATAACCCAAGAATCTAAACAAATAATAATTGTTGTATCAAACATTTCCCTAAAGTCCTGCTCTTATAACCCCACTTGCCTTCCTTTATCCACCAATTTGGTAATCCTATATAAAAAAAAAAAAAAAAATGAAGCTTGTCTGGCCTGATTTGTGCTGAGGAAGGTCATGCCCTTCATTGGTCATGATTCTTTTGTCCAAGAGTGGTTTGGATTTTTCTCCCTGGATATTTGTTCCTCTGTTTCCCTAATTTTTGACAGAAAAGAATTTCAAAGATAGTCTTCTTAACCACTGGCCTAACTGAGCCTTTCTCTGCTGTAAGGTTCTAAGCTAAGTCTCAGGATACCGTGACATACATGACATAACCATCATTCCATAGTATTTTCCCAAGGGAGTTACTCTGCTGTTCACCCTTCACTCTCAAACCAAATCACATCAACATTCCTTGTTACAATAAGGGTTTTGTTCTCCTCTGCCTGATTAAAACTTAAAAATCAGATTCAACATACGGGATTTTTTGTTATCCCATTATTATCGAGACTACTATCGCTATTTAAGTTTAAAATAATAACAATCTCAATGCCCATTAAGGACCAACACACAATAGGGGTAGCCATTGTGAAGTAACCACTTGTTAGTCGCATTGTGTACCTGGTGACCCAATATGCAGAAGATAAAAATGAACTGTTTTCAATGACATGGCACTGGCTAGATTTTTTGCTTTTAAAAAGCAACTTCAACATTTATTTAAAACAGTAAAAGTCCTTCAGACAAGAGTTTGTCAAAGAAGTCCAACTTCTGATAATAGAAGAAATGCAAAAGATAAAATTTTTAAAAACCTAAAGGCTTTTGTATTACTCAATCTTAATCAAGCCTTAGGAAAGCAGAGTGTGGACTGTTAAGGGAAAGCAATGTGAGCCCAACGTTTTTAAAGGGAAATTTACACCGCCTATTGAAACTAAAAATAAACTAAAAAATGTACAAACACTTTCAGTAATTGTACTTGTAGGATTCTTTTTTCACATGAGAATTCTCATGTAAATGTGCAAAGATATAAGTGCAATGTACACTATGGCTTTGTTTATCGCAGAAAACAACTAGAAACCATCTAAATTCCCATCAGCTGGGAACTGGTTAGACAAATCAGGGTACACTCATATCAGCATGTTATGGAGCCTTTAAAAATGATAAAGATCTAGATATACTACATGCTGGGAAATAGGTTTGAAAAGCGATTAAAAATAGGTTATTAAAGTATAGTACAATCTCATTTGCACAGGAAAAAAGAGGGCGTATGTCTGTGTATGTATGTGTGTGTGAATGAGTAGAAGATACCAGAAAAATATCTGGGAAGCTCTTAAAACGGTGACCTGGCTAGGGAGGGCGGGCAGTTCTAAGGAGGTGGAGAAGGATTCTTTTACTTTGTGCCTCTGCCTATTGTTTGATTATTTTGACATTTAAAATTAATCTTTAAATAATGAATCATTCATTTCTCTTTTTGAGTTGTATAAAATGACAAGTTTATAACAGATGTGAAATCAGGGAGTACCGTCCGATTTCTGCCACTATCACTAAAACTCTATATATTATGTGTTTTTGAAGTTTTACTGCTATGTGATCTGAAACATTTGAATGCCTTCTGTACTATTCTGCTGGGCTGTCATAATGAAATACCACAGACTAGGTGGCTTAAACAAGAGACATTTATTTTCTCACAGTTCTGGAAGATGGAAGTCCAAGGTCAAGGTACCAGTGGGGTTCGCTTCTGGTAAGACTTAGTTCTGACTTGTAGATGGTTGTCTTCTCAAGGTGCCCTCTGTGTGGCAGAAAAAGAGAGAGCTCTGAGGTCTTCTCGTCTCTTTATAATGGCACTAGTCTTGTTGGAATAAGGTCCTACCCATATGACCTTATTTCAACTCAGTTACCTCCTTAAATGTCCTATCTCCAAATTCAGTTACATTGAAGGTTAGGGCATCAACATATGAATTTGAGGGGGACATAATTCCACCCATATACCTTCTGAACTTTTAAAACACCGTACGTGACAATGTATCAATGATGACTCATATATTTGAAAATGTGGCTTAAAAGACTACTTCATGGTTACCTGGTAATAGGTGTGGTCAAAAGAAACAGCCACATTATCAATTGCATCCATTCACTTGAAGTGCAGGAGGTTTTACAAATAGTTTTCAGATATATACTATTTTCTTTGCTGGTTGTTAATGCTTACCAAAAAAAATGATTTTATCTTCCTCCTACTTATTTTAAACACCATAACCCAGTTGCTACCATAAGTTCCACAGTTGTCTCACAAGATACCAAGTTGTGGTCAGTTCTACAAATGCTGCCTGTAGTCAGGCAGTCTTTGATAAATACATAAAAAGGGGACATAGTATTCCATTCCTTTGTTCTTCTGTTCTACCCAAAGAGAATACTTAAATTTTATCAATACTATTTCCACATATTCTTTTATTATATGACCATATAAAAATGATGGTCCTATAAATTTATTTAAAACCCACTATTTTCCTTTAGTGAGATACAGCTTTGGGGGCTTAGGTGAGTCCTGGAAAATCATAAAGTCATGTGAATAGAAACCTGGCATGAAAATACAGTTTTTAAACTGGCTTTATTTCCCCAAGTTGAAATATGTTCCAAAGCCTGCCTGAAATGAGAGCTAGAAAGATGTCATAGGACTACATTTGTGAAATGTGAAAATTTATGAAAATTTGATGTCAAGTAAATTAAATCCAAGGGAAAAGGCAGATGAAGTGTCATATCAATGAGAAAGAATAAACACAAGAGTGATTTAGGCAAGGCATATAGAAATATTCCCTGATATGTAAGGCTATTAAACACTATTTTGGAGAAAGCAGCAAGGAAAAAGTCCCAAAGTATTACTCAGTGAAACAGGAATGCCTGCCCCCGGATTACAGAAAGTTATGGTGATCACTTAGGAGAACTGGAAAATAAGTTAACAGAGTGCTAATTATGAAATATGGGCTTCATGTAATTAATAACTAAAATAAAAACTAAAAAGGACCTGCAATATTTATATCAAGATGATTCCCTGGAAGAAAACTAAAGAGATAATTCTACTTGTCTAATCTAGAATTGCCACAAAGTAAATAAAAAGGTTTGCTCAGAAGCAAAAGAGAATGATCCCCAAAATGATTGCTAAAGAAAATGAAAGTCTTCAGAAACCAGGAAAATAAGTGTTAAGTTGAAGTTTAAGACCACATAGCTCAGCCTGTTTCTATAATTGTCTAATGTCCTTTAGGAACTTGTGGCTAATTACAAAAAAAAAAAGAAAGAGAATAAAAGGTTCCTGAGCAATCTTAATTTGTTTTCTGTTTAAATAGCACAATCTATTAGGTTTCTATGTTTCTGACTTGAAAGAATTTTATTTCTTTTTCCTGAAAAAAGTTCTATTCTTTACCACAAAAAATGACAGGTACAAGGTCAAATTCAAAGGTAATTTAATGACATGTCTGACTATTCTTCTATCTAAATGAAATAAAACAGACACAGGCTCTTTTATAAAGGACCTAATAGAATCAACCTAGTAAGCAGGAAACCATTTCATTTACTTTAGTTGATTTGGCCTTGGCTTTAAAGGTGACCAGCAGTCCTTCATGTGTGGTAAGGTGATAATTGAACTGGTTTTGTTTGCTGGTCTCCATGATGCCTTCTCTCATGGGTTTTGGTTGTGTGTGTGTGTGTGTGTGTGTGTGTGTTTAACTGTGCACCAAAACATCTTCAAGATAATTCTTTCTCCTCTCCTATTTGGTAATCACATCATAGCAGATGCCCAGTCAAAATCAAATGAATGCACAATTACTCACCATGATTTTCTCTGCAACAGTCTAGATGCACACATTGTCTTTGTGCTGGTACCCTGTGTTTTTTGGTGGTCACAACTTACAAAAGAATATATATTAAGCTAATAAAAGCACACTAAAAGAAATGATGTGATGCGCATTTACTAAGTTTAAAAGATCCTTGACCACTTTCGTGCAAACAGTTGGTGCTAAATAAATAGGCATTGAATTAGTGGTCATTACGGAATACAGCTTTGCTACCACTCTCATGAATAAAAGCACACTTCCAATTGCACCCTGTTAAATCTTCTCTCACCTCTAACTGTCCTTAATAATGTCTTTTTCCACTCTGTTGTCTATCAATTATCAGTCTATATTGCATGAGGACAACTGAAACCAATGTTTTGCCATTACCTTGAGGAGTCGTTAGGCAATATGTCACAATATTAGGCAGTCGTGGCCTTTTTTGAACTGATCATAATATGTCCTAACTTTAATAGCAGGTGACCTTTATTTTCAAAATTAATTTCAGGTAGTATCATTTGTGATTTAATATTCCACAGGAAGTTACCCATTCTCCAGAAGATGATAATGTTAGCAAAGTGGGTCATGGAGTGATGTATATTACTATATTAGTATATTACTATACTATATAATATATATAAAATATAATATAATATATATTATATATATTTATATAATATATATTAATATATATAATATATAAATAATATAATATAATATAATAGTATATTACTAATGTATTTTGAACTTACACAACAATATACCAATATTTATTGTTATCATTATTGTCCTTTTGAGTCTGTGCCAAAACTTGTAGGACATGTTGTTCACCAATATTTTTCCAAAATCACAGACAAGCTGATTATTCCAAAATGCATGTACTGTAAAGCTAAACTTTTAGAAAACTGGGAAACTAAATGAAGAAAATTTTCATATATAAATGCTTCATCATACAAGTAGTCTTTTTATTTTTTCTATTATAACAACAAAGGTAGTTTACATTTATTATGTCGCTTGTCAAGTAGGGCACTCTTTCACATGGTTTCAGTATTTCTTTCCACCATCATATGAAGCCAATACTATTATTATCCTCTTTGACTGAGAGAAGAGGAACCTAACCTTGGAGAAATGAAGTAACTTAGCCTATGTCATATGACTGAAGGGCGGTCCAACCTGAAAGCTCTCAGTCTTCAGGACAAAGTGCTTCATTTCTCGAAAGTTACTTGTTCACCAAATGCTGCATTCTACATTCTAACGCAGTCTGAAGTTTCACAGTGATGAAGGTAGTATGCCTTTCTTTCTATTTATCCTGCCTGGGAATTTTCTAGATCCTGTCTTTTTCAAGCCTGAGGATTACTATCGTCCTTCAACTGAGAAAAATTCTCAGCCCCTTTTCTCTCCAAATAAAGCCCGTCTCATCCTCAGCTCTCCTCTGGGTGTCTAACGTATAGTCAAATCCTTCAGCCCGTCCCATATGTTGTCACATTTGCCTCTGTTTCCCATCTTTTTATTTCTTGAAGCTTTGGTCTGAATTATTTCTTCGTCTACATCTTTGGAGTTCTATGTCTTCTTACGTTTGTCCATTGGATTTAGTGGTGGTTTCTGAAGTTTTGATTTCTAGAACAAATTTGAGGTGATAGTCTTTTCAGATCTTCTCCGCAGTTTTTTACAGTTCCTATTCCCTGCAGCTCTTCTCAGCCTTGCCTTTTACTTCCTCTATTGTGGTGACTGTTTGAATGTCTCTTGCTTATAATCCCAATGTCTGAAGTCTGTCGACATGTCCCTTCTGATTAATGTTGGTCCTGGCAGTCTCGCAGAAGGCCTTCTTCCTGCTGTACTGAGTCATGGGGATTCCTTGAGGTCTAGTGCAGAGGTGCCTTCTTCCAGAAAAAAAATTATGTTGATTTTTGCCAGACATCTCTTGGAACCATCTCAAATCAAAGTTCATAGGAGATCCCCAGACCTCCAAAGCAGTGCATAGGGGAGGCTGCAAATCTTTAAAAATATTCACAAGTTCTCTAGGACAGGTTATTTTTCCCTTTCCTTTTCTTGCTTGCTCAACAATGTGCCAAATCCATCCTCACCACAATCCTTTAGGAGAAGGAGATGGAAAGGCAAAGACATTATTACTGCTGGTTTCCTTGTCCTTTGAGGATTAGGATCCTTTGGGGCCCCAGCTCAACATAAGTAGTAGGTCCTTTTCTACTCCCATACTTGGAGACCTCAAAGGATCTGCCAAAGCTATAGCTCTCATTTGACAAAATATAGAAATATCCTTGGGACACGGGCAACTTAAGAGCTCCATGCTCTACTCACCTTGCTATATCTCCACTTCTTCTTCAACTTTGTCCTGTAGGCTTTACCATCTTGTCACCTCTTAGATGCTTTAGAGAACACCTTTTTTTTTTTTTAAGATTTTATTTATTTGACACAGAGAGAGAGAGAGAGCGCACAAGCAGGGGGAGCAGCAGAGGGAGAGGAGAAGTAGGCTCCTGGCTGAGCAGGGAGACAGATGTGGTACTCAATCCCAGGACCCTGGGATCATGACCAGAACTGAGGCAGATGCTTAAAGAACTGAGTCACCCAAGCACCCCAAGAAAACCTTTAAATACAGATTTTGTTTTCAGCGAGATTTCTCTGAATGATTTAACCTTTATGGAACCATTCAACATTCAATGATGCAGACATTATTGAAAAGAGAAGCCCTATAAATAATAGGACAATGTCTTTTTCTTTTCTTTTCTTTTTTTTTTAAGATTTTATTTATTCATTTGACAGAGAGAGATCACAAGTAGGCAGAGAGGCAGGCAGAGAGAGAAAGGGAGAAGCAGGCTTCCCGCTGAGCAGAGAGCCCGATGTGGGGCTCGATCCTAGGACCCTGAGATCATGACCTGAGCCGAAGGCAGAGGTTTAACCCACTGAGCCACCCAGGTGCCCTGGACAATGTCTTTTTCTTAAGAGGGATTGCATTCTAGTCAGAGAATTGTACCAAGAAGAATGTAAAAAGAAAAAGTGATTCTGAATTATAAGACGAACCATTAAGAAAATGCACAACGAGTAGACATAGATATTAATGAAGGGATGCAGAGGAGTAGATATTGTATAAAAGCTTACTGTTTTTCCTAAATTCAAAGGAACTTGGAAAACCAACAATAATCTAGAAAGGAACTTAAGATTTTAAAGAAGTTAAAATCAAATTAAATGCCTTCTAACAGATGACTCAGGCACAGCATGATTTAGGGTATAACAGTAAGAGGACTGGATGGGGAATGGGGTTTCAGGGATGGAGCCCATGTGTCATATCCCTGGTGAGTATTGGTCTTGGAAAAGTCACCTAACCAAGTCAGTGTGACTAATTCACTGCACGGATTTTGCATTATCCGTAAACATAAGGCACTGGGCTTGGCTCTAGATGGAGATGGTCAAAGAAAGTAAGTGTGAAGGTGAGCAAAGCAGGGTTCCTGCACTTCCTGCAATGTGGAGCTAATATACAGCCAAGGGTGGGGGACTCTATGTATAAAATTTCACATCTGCTAATCCGAATTCTAATCTCAACTCTGTAGTTTGACCTCGAGTCAACCAGATTATCTGATAGTGTAGATTAAGATGGCAGTTTTCACACCAGTCTCCCTGGAAGAGTAAGTGTTCTGTGGATTCCCTCTTCCTCCTCTCGCTTGGCGCTACCCACAGCAAGGGAGGAGGGGACTTCTGAAGCTTTGCTTGGAAATGAACACTAGCATTCCCCATTATTCTTCCTAGTATTGGGTTTTCCTGTAACATTTCCTGAGCATGCACAAAGAATGGGAAGCTCACAAACATTTGAAAACCTACTGGTTTTTTGGTTTATTGATTTTTTTGTTGTTGTTGAAAAAGGCAAAAGAGTTATAAGAACTGTGTAAGACTGGTTTTCATTCTGGCGATGAAAGCACTAAGGGGGAATTACAAATTATCGCAAAGGATTTCCACTTGGAAGCATGGACAAAACATCAGCCACTGGCAGAACATATTGGTCTAAAGTGAAAGGGGAAAAAAATCTATATATCTAGATATAAAATCTACAAAGACTATATAGCTCTATAATATGTAATTCTGTAATTATATTATAAAGTATATAGATGTGCAGACAAAATAGAGAAAGATAATACATACAGAGATACATTTCGAGTTTTAAGATAGGAATAATTCATGCTCATGAGGCAAGACTTCAAAGTCTTAAGTTATAATTGAAAAGTAAATGCTCCTTTCCTAGCGCACTCATTTCCACTTACTCTGTATTCTTCCAGAACCTTTCCATACTCCTCCCCGACAGACTTGTGCAGTTTTTCAAACACAAAGGAAGTTATACTGTACATATAATTTGATGTTCTCTCTTAATATACCTTGTATATTTTTCTGTATCAGTACATCTTCCTTTTCAGTACTGTGAAGTATTTCATGACGTGAGTGTAACATAATTGACTTAGCCCGTCCACTATGGACGGACACATACTACGTTTTTATAACCTGTCTCCAGTTGTTTCGCTATTACCAATATGCTGCCACAAACACTCCATTTGCTACCAGCTCCAAACAGAAGTGGGAGCTGCTTTCCATGCTGTGTCATGTATTTTCTCAATCAAGAGATCATTCAAGTGCAAACACTCATGACAATTTTTGACGCTTACAGGAAATCCTCATGTAACTCGGTAACTACTGGGTCAGAAATTCGTTTTGAGCTTAGTTTAGCATATGCTGTTTTGAAGTATAACAGGCAATCAAGTTTGTTAACAAATGAGATCAATGAATGCCCTTATCTGGGACAGACCGGAATTGATTCATTGATGCAGCAAACTCGTTTTTTGAGCACTTATTCTGTGCTGGGCATTGGCGATACACGAATAAGATATGGTCCTGTGCTTGTAGCACTTGTGGGAGAGACAGTCATGTTCGCATAAATTGCAGTACAATGTAGCGAGTGTTGTCATAGAAGAGGTGCCCCGTGATTCCACTAGTTTAATGTGAACACTGAAAATGATGAACTAGAGCTGCTGAGCTCTCTACCCATGTCTGCGGTCGCTCTTCAGGCATTTTCAGTAGCTGTTCGAGGTTCTCTGTGGAAGAAAACAACAAAAACAACAGAGAATTTGGCAAACAAGATTCAGTTTTCATGTCCTTCGCAATCATTTCCTATCTTTGGCTCACATATTTTTTTCCTCCAAATGAAGGAGGGATCTATCTCCCTCCTCTTACCTCTCTAGCAAGTCCTCTGCCCCTTTGTGTATCTTTATGTGCCCTTCGAATGCAGCAGAGGTTTCTCCTTGCAGAAGTCTGTCTATGCTAAATTCAGATTAATAACTGACAATTTAACCACTTACACTTCACCCTCTGCAAACCTGTACCACCACGAATGCCGTGTAGTCTTTTCTCTGATCAGAAGGTGCCTATTTGGATCCTTTTTCTAGAGCAAGTATTTTACTGTGGTCAAGAAGCTTTGGAATATATCTAAAATAGGGTGCCTGTGTGGCTCCTTGGGTTAAGATCTCCCTCCAGCTCATGTCATGATCCCAGGGTCCTGGGATCGAGTCCTATGTCAGGCTCCCTACTCCGTCGAGGGGGTGGGGGGGCTGCCTTTCCCTCTGCCCCCCTAACTGCTCATTCTCACTCACATGTGCTCACTCTCTCTCTCTCCCCTCCTCACAAAAAGTAAAATCTGTAAAAAAAAAAAAAAAAAAAAGGAATACATCTAAAATAACAATAATAATAATAATATAAATAATAATAGCAACCATTTATTAAATCCTTACCACCTTCATAGTGCTTTACATACTGCACTAAACACTTTATCATCTTATTTGATTTTCATAGCAATCAATTTCTCTGATTTACTCATGAGAAGCACAAGGCAAGGAAAAGGTAACTCATGAAGTCATAGAAGATGCAAACTGCAGAGCCAAGATGTAAATCCAGGTCTGTCTATGTCTTTGTGCATACTTTCAGCCACTACACAATACCTCCACAATTAAAGATTGTTTTCAAGTCTGACAGGTATTGATATTTCTAAACCACGTGGAAAAGCACCAAATGCATACTCCTCGCCCTTCACCCCAACCCACCCCCATATCAAAACAGCAACATTTCCTGGACTTAAGAAGACACTTCCTGCCTGGATGCAATGAATAAAAATAAAGTTCATTTTAGGAGGCAAGTTTTGAATATATTTGAGATATTTAAGTTTTATACCTATCTTCCCGTGTTACTTTGTTGCCTAAGGGTCTTTATGGATACTAAAGTCTTACTATTTTTACCAATTTCTACTAAATTATGCTGGAAGAGAAAGCTAATGCTAACAAAGGAGCTGGTTTGACAGATAAAGCCCCAAGGAAGCAAAAAAAAAAAAAAAATTATCTATATTAAAGTAATATTAGCCTAATCCCATAACCCAAAATACCATACCTGGATTAACCAATCTCTCTTAGATAAGGAGGATATAAATTAGCAATGGAAGGCTTGGCCCAACCTCTCTGCTGGAAGCATATTATTAAGAGACCATGCCCAATAGTATTAGGGAGATATGTGTTTGACTACAATCTTGAAATCCAGTGGGAAAGATTGCCAACTGGCACAGTTTCTTTTTATTAGTTCAGCCTCTCCTGCTTATACAATGTGATGAGGGTAAAACTTTATGTTTCATAGTCAGTCATCTCGTATAGACCATACCTATCATTGAGTTAGAAAATCTTTTGCAAAACCTCACTCTAATATAATCTATCTCATTTTATTGATCCAAAAGATTTTTCTGAAAACAGACAAGTGTAACTATTTGTGCCCCATCCAACCAAATCACGCTTTGATAAAATTGTTTTCCTCTTCCATTGTTTGTACACATTTTTTTGATTGTCTGATAACATCTGCACATGGGAGTGTAAATTTCAATATTGTTGATGTTTCCAAATAGTTATAAGTTCCAGCTGTTAGTCCTTTTCTCTCCAACTGAGATCTAACATTACAAAGGAAAAGAGGAAGAAAAAAATATTTATAACTAGTTCCCTAGCCTCTCATTACGGAAGAGATAAATTGTGTGGTAAAAATTTTATTAGCAATTACATTTTTAACAAATCAGAAAATCTCAGCAAGCCGTGTATAAATATTCCCAGTTGTCTCTATCATTTTGAGGTGGGGAGATCAGTGATTACAACCTGGGTATGCAGAAAGTTCAGATAAAACACAAAATTCCATGCCCCAGAAAAATCATTGTATGTATGTAGAATTTCACAGATATGCGTCAATCAACCAATTACAACTGAATGCCTTTTATGCTATTTTGAGAGTGTTTATAAAAACTTGATTTTCTAGAAAAAAAATTTTTAATCAACCTCAGGAAATGTTTTCGTCATCCATGAAGTAATTAAGCAGCATCATTTTCAACTACCTGCTTGAACCCACTGTACATTCGTGGATTGCCTATTTAGGGGAATAAAACCCACATAATTATGCCCCATCTTTAACTTTTAAATTTATTGTAAAGTAAGTACAAATATACATTATGCTTAAATCCCTAGCAGCATTCTCTCCTTGAAGATAATCACTCCTTCAACCATAGAGAGGAAATAATATGATAACCAGGCTTTCTCTCTAAAGGATTAAAAGCAGATTTAATTTTTTTTTTCAATTCCAAGGTAGTAAACTGAATGGATATGAATTGGCAACAAAGGACTTAATAGATGGATAGATGGCATGGTTTCTTTGTAACTGAATTAGTCTCTTTCTTCATTCTCACAAACTCGTGAAATCTGGCCTCTTGTCTTGACTAAATGAGAAGATAACTATCTCCCTATACCATAAGGTTATGATAGGATTCTCACTGTTTTCTTGGGCTGGTGCTTTTCCCATTGAGTGTGTCATCCACAAACAGACTACACAGTGTCTTTGGGAAATTGAGGTCAGGAGGGAATATGCCACTCTGCCTGCCAGGCTCCCCGATCTGTTATTTCACCTGCTGGGTACAGAAACTTCTCTCCAGAGTTCAACAAAGAAAGTGCTTCCTTGATTAATCACATACGAGTTCCTGTACCCAGGGGTCAGTGGGTGATGATTCCTTGATACATAGCAAGAGAATCCACCATATAAAGGTGATATTACTGTTGCCATCAACCCTTCTGGTATACATTGTTCTAACCTGCAGGTTCTAACCACAGCCAGTTTGTTTTAATAAGATTACAGGAAAATACTCAACTCGAGACTGCAAAAAAAAAAAAAAAAAAAAATAAGATTACAGGAAAATACTCAACTCGAGAATGCAAAAAACACTGGAAAAAATCTTTAAATTCCCTTTTAAACTCCCTATCCTCCTCAGAAACAAAATAACTCATGTTTTTGCTTTTAAGCAGATCTTGTTTTCTCCATTTTTCTGACTCTTATATGTCCACATTTACTATTTAAAACAACCACGAGGGCGCCTGGGTGGCTCAGTGGGTTAAAGCCTCTGCCTTCAGCTCAGGTCATGATCTCAGGGTCCTGGGATCACGCCCCGCATCGGGCTCTCTGCCCCGCAGGGAGCCTGCTTCCTCCTCTCTCTCTGCCTGCCTCTCTGCCTAGTTGTGATTTCTCTCTATCAAATAAATAAAAAAAATAAAAAATAAAACCACCACGAGATGGTTTTTTGGACAGATCACTCTTTTTTTTTTTTTTTTTTGACAGACAGAGATCACAAGTAGGCAGAGAGACAGGCAGAGAGATGGGGGAAAGCAGGCTCCCTGCTGAGCGGAGAGCCCGATGAAGGGCTCGATTCCAGGACCCCGAGATCATGACCTAAGCCAAAAGCAGAAGCTTAACCCACTGAGCCACCCAGGCACCCCTGCACAGAGCACTCTTGGTCACATAGCTTCCACCCTGTCTCTGAGAGGCAACCAAGCTTGACCTGAACTGCTCACCACCACCCCAAACAGCCTTGGCAGGGACCAGTGACTTTTGCTTATTCATTTGGCAAACGTTTTACCAAGCCGTTATCCTACTCCATGCTGGATATCATTCTAGATACCAGAAGTAAAAGAATGAGCAAACCAAAAGTAGTTTTTACATTCATAGAGCTTTCCATAAAATGGAGAAGACATTCATATTTTCAATCATTTTTAAAAAAAATCTATGCTACAAGTGGTGACTTGTATAAAATAGGAAACTTCACATGGCTGAGAGATGATCTAACCAACAGGTGTAATCTACTCAGAGGAATCAGGGAACATGTTCTTGATGAGATGACCTTGGTAACAAGCAATTAATTCCAGAATAGTAACAATAAAAAATATCTACTGGAATTTGCATGACACTTTTCTTTAATGATAATACCTCCAGTTCCCATACCAAAATTAGTGGTATTGTCAAAGAATTCAATAAGTGTGTATTGTTAGAAAGGAAAAATGTGTTTAAAAATAGTCACTAGGAAAAGAAAACACACACTTACATGCGTATTTGCAGTTTATGTGTTTTTGTATTTTGGTCTTTATCTACCACTCTTTCCTAAAATGTCAGAGATTGTAGATGAAGTCAGTGTCCTTGTTTTTTTATCAAAAGATCTGATTATAGTATCTTATTTGGCAGTTAAAAGTTCATGGCTAGACCTCATGCCCCATTAGCTCACTGTACAGCACAGTGAAGCTTCTGGGCCCCAGAATTAACCTTACAAAATACCAACCACTTCTCCACCATCTACTAGTTTTCAGGGAAATTACATCAATTTGGAGGACCTCAGCTGTCTTGGCTTTAAAATGAAAACAATGTGCTGTTTTTTAATCAAAGAGAGTTTTGTGAGAATTAAATGAGCATGTGTTTTAATAAACATTTATATGGTGGTTATTATGTCTCAAACACAGTTTCAAGAACTTTCCCAATGTTTATTCAATCAATTCTCATAACATACCAATAAGGATGGCTCTATTAGGACACTTCATCACATTTTACCTGTGACCTGGCCAAGGTGATACAACTAGTAAAAGGCAAGTCTCACCATCAAACCCAGAACATGCTCTCTCCACCATTTCCCATGGAGGCACTAAATGAAAGTGCCTTATACATATCCACAGGGGGAAAAAAATGTGAATTACTATTCACTTCAGTTATGTATGTCTCCATGTTCTGATGAGTAGCGATTACAACCTTCCCCAAACTACTACTGTGTTCTAGATGCAGAATTAGACCTCCTCTTCCTTTTCCTCCACTTCTCCCCCCTTACTCTTCCGACAAAATTGTCATGCTCTTTCTCTTCTCTCTCGTATGTGTGCTCTCATTAATTCCTTTTAGTGGACAGATATGTGACCTCTCCTTATTTTAATTAAGCCAGGAGTAAAAGTGTATAATATCTAAATTGAGTATAAACATGGCTTAGGTAGCAAAGATTCTAAAATCCCATGTTTATATTCTAAGACAATTTTTCAGGCATTCCTCAATAGTATTGAGATTTCAATACCCACTCTAATCATCCATTCTCTTCTCATAGAAATTACCAGGTTAATTTATGCCACAGAACATAAAAGAGTTATAAGTACTTTCTGAGTAATGCCCAGTTGGGGGTTGAGAAGGGTGGCTGAGAGCATGCTCAAAATTAAATTTCATTGAGATATTATCACTTACTCAACACCACAAGAAAATCAGAAGAATTAGGTCTTCCTTTGGCATCTGCCAATGATTCTGTGTGAACTTAGAATTGGATCATCTGCTCCAGATAGGACAAAACCTGGACTTAAGTCTACTTCCACACATTCAGGGAACTATTTGGAATATTGAAATATACTATTTCATACCTTAAACAAAATATATCACATCCTCAAAATAATAATAGAGACTATTTTCATAAGGCTTTTTTCTACTTTCTAATATGTTAAAAAATCAGCTGGACCATCTCCTCCCCTCTGGAAAAAAAAAAAAAAGAGTCATTGTGGAATTATGATTATGGCATGTAAGGGAATTGTTCTTATATATAATACTTTTATTTCATTTCCTTTTAAAATCCAATAAAATGTTATCTCCTCATGAAAAGTTATAAAATTTTAGTCCTCTTGAAAAAGATTATAATTAATCTGAGGTTTCAGACACATATTTAATCTATTAGTAGAAAAATGTTCCATCTCTACTGTAATTATGTTGAAAAAGTTTGAGATGAGACTTTAAAAAATCTTTACCCATGCATTAAACAATTTTGAATATTGCTCTCTTTTTACCAAGAACAGACCAAGGGGAAGTACACTCTTAGCAGCAGTACAAAAGATTTAGGCTGGTGAGAGAAATGGCCTCTGGTAGTTCTCACATCATGGAATTTTTTTTATCAGTGGAAACCACAGACCCTCTGTGTTAAGGGCTTCACAATAGAATTTTCACCTTTCAAATACAATTTAGGTTTAACACTGTTTTGAGATAAGGCGTGAACTGAGGGGCATCTCAGCATCTTTTGATCCCTCACCTTGAAGGGCTGAACCGGACCATAATAGCACCAATCTTGAGTAAAGAAGTGGAACTGATTTTGCTAAAACATCTGAAATATACTCTTCCTAAATAGTAACACCTGGTCATGCAGAAAGTCCCAAGGAGTCTTTGTTCCCAGGAGATGCCCCAACCCAGTTTTCTGCTGCACGAGAGGCTTCAGGAACATGGCTCGAGTCAACGAGTTGCCATCATGGATATAGTCTCTGGGCTGTTCTTTAAATAGAATTGTTTCTCTGACTCTCCTCACTCTCAAGTTTTGACTACAATGCAGTTTCAACGAGTCCTATCGATATTTTTCTGTTAATTAAAAATAACAAACGCCGTTGTTGTCTGAGAGGAGTTATGCTTCTCCCTGGTAGATGCCACCACAGCCCGAAAATCACTGACTTTGGGGAAAGCAGAACCCTGCACCCCAATCAGCAACATCTGCAATATGAAAGGGGACTCCAGAGGTTAAAACCAATTTAAGCTTGTCAGTCTCTAGGCAAATGCCGCAGAATCTTCAGAAACAGCTTGTGATGAGAGCGTGTTGAATGGAAATAAGCTCAATCAACCTTCCAGTTTGGATCATTGAAAAGGCTGAGATTTTTTTTAAATTGTATTTATTTATTATTGTTTTGTCATGTTTTGGTTTGGGTTCCATTTGGTTTAAGCTCCTTATTCCTCGTCTGGTGTTACTGGAAGAAATGTGTGTTCCTGCAAGATAGATTTCCTCCCATGTCCAGAAATCTTCATGGAAGAGAAGTTCATTGCTACCATCTGTATTTGGTTTAGAAGAGCTTTGATTAATAAGGACCACCCTATTGTTCATTTGTCTGACATGTGGAAATATTTGTAATCTGTTCCTGGTGAGAGAGATTTCAGCAAGGACCTGGCTTGACTTTCAAACCCACGTTGCCAATGAAAACCAGCCTCCTGAATCCAGAGGTCAGTGGGGAACAAGCAAAGGTGTTTTATCCTCCCGTCACCCCCTCCTGCAAACACCAACACCTGTTAGAAATGAGGTTGAAACGATCCTGTTGGAACTCCGGGACAGAGACCCAATTCCAACCTGAAAGAGGCTCTGATGTGTGGTGTATAATGAGAGCTGGAGACTGCCCACTGCTACACATCATTATCATTCAGATCATGAAAGAAAATGAAATGGTTCAAGCAGATAACAGCTGTTTTTATTCTGCTTTTCAAAGATTCTCTTAAACAACCTGATCTCATTGCTTTTATTTAAGGGTGAACACCCAATTGTAAACATAGGAGAGATGCATTCTCATGATGTCAGTAATAAAAGCATGTATAAAGCAGCATGTGTATTCTGGAAAGCTAACTAACCATTAAAGCCAAGAAACATAGTCTGGCACAAATCTTATTATGTGTCCAAGAGGACTTGATGGTATGCACATAAGAAAATGTAATGAAACAGCGGGAAGGGGAAAAGAAGGGAGGGGAAGGGGGTTGGGGGTGCGTACTTTTATAACTGAGAGATGTTAGCAAAATTAGAGGAAAGCAAAGCTGCCAAGATCATCTGAGAAAAGGGTTAGCATAGCAAGTAGAAATGCAAGCAATTGGGTTTCTATTTCATTGTATATTGGATTACAGAAACACCTCTTTGCTTTTTTATCTATTAGTTATAGACAATGGGGCAGTTAACCAAGACACAGACAAGAAAAAGGAAGAGGCCCAGTTTTCCTTTTATCAGGAGTTCAGATCTCACTTGAGCAACATGCATCTTTTGTGTTTATAATTGTTCTGATGGTTATGATAAGTATTCGGTGTAGCTTGCTTCCGGATTCAGCATCGCACATTGGTCATCAGAAAACTTATAAAATTGATATTCATTGTGATTCTTCATTTTTTGCAAAAATAGAGCAAGAAAATAGGCAATCTCTCTTAGGTGTACTATATGATGACTGTGTTCACTTATTAATTTTTTTTTATTTCAGCTCAATAGGTAGCATCTTTTATGAAATGGATCCTATGTGTTAATAAAAGCAGAAACAGATCATCCCTTTACTATACTTGATAATAAAAAGGGAAGCCTATGCATGTGTGCTTGTGTGTGTATATATATGTGTATATATATATATATGCACATTCAAAGTTTACACCTAACCTTGGTTTATGACCTGCATAAATTATGACATTCAACCAAAAAAAAAAAAAAAAAAGAGCTCAACAAGCAATTTAAAATGGGCATCTGGGGGTGTCTGGGTGGCTCACTGCATTAAAGCTTTGGCTTGGGTCATGATCCCAGGGTCCTGGGATCGAGCCCCACATCCGGCTCTCCACTCCGCGGGGAGCCTGCTTCTCCCTCTCTCTCTCTGCCTGCCTCTCTGCCTACTTGTGATCTCTGTCCATCAAATAAATAAATAAAATCTTAAAAAAAAAAAAAAAGATTAAAATGGGAATTTGGGGCACCTAGGTGGCTCAGTGGGTTAAACCTCTGCCTTCGACTCAGGTCATGATCTCAGGGTCCTAGGACTGAACCTCGCATCGGGCTCTCTGCTCAGCGGGGAGCCTGCTTCCCGTTCTCTCTCTGCCTACTTGTGATCTCTCTCTCTCTGTGTCAAATAAATTATTTATTTATTTATTTAGTATATAATTACTTTTAAAAAACAATAAAATGGGAATCTGCTGTTCATAGGCTTATACCTGTACTTTAAAAAAGAAAGAAAAAAAGTAGAAAGCATTAAAAATGTCAGCTCTGTAGACTTGCTGCTAAAAAAATTCTTGTTTACCTGTGCATAAAATACAACCACCCCCAAGGGTGTGCAATTTTACAAAGGCAAATTAATCTTTTATCTGCCCAACATTCAAACTACAATGTATTTCAAAACTGGAGGACATAAACCACTAAATATGAGATTGTTTTAGATATCTCTGCCAAAGAAAAACTATATTGCATGGCTTGGGGTCCTGAAATATAGCTGAATTTTCTGCTCTCAGATGTTCATTAGTTTATGTTGGAAGGGGCCAAGGAAAAATAGTAATACCTTGCACCACCCTATGACATTCTATTCTTTGAATCTAATAGGAAATAATGTGGCAAACAGTGTTTTGAAATGGCATTTCCAGCTCAGTTAGGAACAGTGTTCAGATTTAACTGCAAAAATTTTTCATCAGTGTGAAAAATGTGGATTCCATGGGTTTATGTTAAAATATAACAGTAATGCGCGCACGCGCAAACACGCACACACACACACAAAGTGATCATTCCTAATGGCTTAAACTGACACTCAAATAGTCTATTCATTATCAACTATGGCTATGTTAGTTTTCCAGGTTGTGAGTTATCTGTACCCCAAACTCCTTTTCTTCTTCTTTCCTCCTAAGCACCTGGGTAGGGTCATTCTGCTCACTGCTGTACTCTCCGTTGAGATACAATTGCAAATAAAAGGAGACTATAAAGAAGACACCCATCACCCTGAAGAAGAACACAAAGTGAATACAGATTTATGCTGATGAGCGGCACTAAATCTCTGATGAATACATGGTTTTAAACAATACACCCAAATAAGGAACTTGAATCTGCAAATAAATCCGGAAACAAGAAGCCCTGTAGGCCAGACAGCCAGGAGAGCCAGGGGAGGCCAAGGGTATTAGCCCTGAAATTCAGAGTCTTGTTTCTATTTATGGCACATTAGATAGTCACGTGGCTATGAGACTTGAATTTGGAGACCAAATGAATAGCAAGTTTGAAGGCTGAGTGCCAAATGACTTGAAACATCTGAGAAATGAAAATATCCCTGAACCAAGGCACGCTACTGTATTGAAAACAATTACTGTTCTTGATCATTTTTCTGCTTTAGATCAAGTTATGTCTCTTTTGGTGGGAGCAGGTGTACTCATGACTTTGGGAACAGTAACTAATCAAATCACATATGGACACAACACCCCCCCACACACACACACACGTTTTTGGTAAACCCATGCAAACGAAATCACAACTTCTTAGCATCTCAAAGGAAAAAAAACAAAACAAAACCGTGATTTGTTACCAAGGAAGCATACATTTTACCTTCACACTTCTCTGAGATTCGTAGTAATCCAAAATCAAGTGAGCAGAGACATATTGAAAATCTGCTCCTTTACCCCCTGCTTTGGGGATATTAATGACTACAAGATGTCTACTGCTTATTCGGGCAGGAAGAAGAACTGCTTCCCCGAGGGAAGGAGAAACTGGGAACAGACCCAGAGGAGCAATAAGTTCATGGACAGGTCTAAAGAGCTCTCAATATCAGCACGTTCCAGAGCTCAGTAACAAAGCTTAGACGATTGCATGATCTCTCCATCAAAGTCAGCACACACGATTTCTTTCAATCTGACTTCTAGAAGATGACTTCTTTTTCATAAACGGGCATTTTCCCTACATCGGAATTTATTGTACGATGCTAACATTTAGCATCTGCCACTGCCTGTTTTGTCCTGGTCATAACAGGGTTTAAAGAATCAGAAAGAAGGGGGAAATGTATATTTGAGGCCATGTAGTAAATGTAGTTTCCCTTTAAAGGATGGGGTAGAACAGAAATGTCCTGCTTTCAGAATGCTTATTTTGATTTTGAAGAGTCCTCCTGCCCAGGTGCCATTCCTTTTTCGCTTACTTTTCTCTCAATTGTCTCGCTTTTCTCCACACATCCCTGATGCAGATTAGCGCAGGCCTCCAAGCCCCAGGCATCAAAGGAATTAGGTCAGACCCAGAAGAAATCAG
The DNA here is from genome assembly GCF_922984935.1 of Meles meles. Classification (NCBI taxonomy): domain Eukaryota; kingdom Metazoa; phylum Chordata; class Mammalia; order Carnivora; family Mustelidae; genus Meles; species Meles meles. The sequence continues at coordinate 148,349,616 of NC_060066.1, read as the reverse complement.
GTTGCAGGCAAGAAAAAAAAATTAATAAAATAGAAGCTATGCCAGCCTGGTACTTCTGTATTCCTTCAGGCAGACTAAGGAGCCCTGGCCTTAGATGTGACAGTATTAAGTAATAAGGATGCAGGGGGAAGAAAGAAGAAGAGATGTTGGAGAGACCAAAGATTTTAATAGCATTAGCAACATGAGGATAGACTGACTTTATTTAAAACTAGACTGTATAGGGGCGCCTGGGTGGCTCAGTGGGTTAAAGCCTCTGCCTTCGGCTCAGGTCATGATCTCAGGGTCCTGGGATCGAGCCCCGCATCGGGCTCTCTGCTCAGCGGGGAGCCTGCTTCCTTCTCTCTCTCTCTCTGCCTGCCTCTCTGCCTACTTGTGATCTCTGTCCGTCAAAGAAATAAATAAAGTCTTTAAAAAAAAAAAAAAACTAGACTGTATATACTGCTTGGGTAGGGTGGGTTCTCAGCCTTAAAACAATATTGCCAACTAAAAAATAATTCCAGGAAAGATCTAGTGCAGCATCTGTTTTCCTGTGGTTTAGGTTTTTGGGGAAAAAAGCTATTTTCTATTTGTATTCCCCCTGAGATCAGTGGTCTTTTAAGGTATATATTATCTACCTACAGGAAAGTCATGTTATATTAGCATGTTTAATGCATACGTATTCAAGTAGCACTATATTATGTGTTTTTGGGTTATTCTAAGGACAAAAGAAAGAGAGAGAGAGATTTTATTAGAAGATGTCCACGCTCAGTTCATTCTCCAGATGACCATTTTAGTTGCCATTATCACTCCTGCCGAAATGATTGGAGGAGTAATTCGAATTCAACCTATCACATTATCCAAGGGCGTTCTATGAATAGCAGCCACCAGAGCAAGTTCTGGCAAAGCTGCAAAGGCGACCTAGCAAAGTCAGCAGTAGTATTCGAGAGTGTTTTCCAGAGTTAGCGAATGCAGAAGAGAATATTTATATGTGATCTCTCAAACTATAGAAAGTATTTTGGGAGAGGTATTTTTCACAATCGTTAGATTAGCCATTATGCATTCTCTAAGCGTTCTCAAGGGGTTTAGGGAGCACGGAAGAAGTCGTTGGGTGAAGCTAGCCACACTTACACCTGTTATCCCGTTGAGTCCTCCCCGGGGGAGATCTTGGCGTCTTTAGCGTCTCCTTGTGTGATAAGAAAATGAGGCACAGGCATTAAGCAACTTGTCCAAGGCCCTAGAAGGCAGCAGAGATGGAATTTGAACTCAGGGCATTGAAACGAAGATCCAGGGTTTTCTCCATCATGGTGTGAGCAGTTTCAAGTTTTAGAAAAGGCAAAATCTCTTTGGGCTTCCGAACGTAGTAAATCTCAGCTCCTGAGAACTCTCAGACGTAAAAAGGTTAAAAGGTTAAAAACAGAACAAAATCTATTGTCATTTTCAGCACTATTCTTATCAATACGATAATTTTAGCCAAGGAAAAATATCGTTCTAACTAACATACACTGAGAGATTATTTCATGACAGATACGGGTGTATTTCTTGCATTAGGTAATTTAATAGTCACTATACAGGACAGGACATAATAATATTATTCCAATTTGAAGAAAGAGCAATTGAGTCTAAGAGTTGTGGAGTAATTTCCCCCCAGGTTATCAGCTAGAAAGGGAAAGAGCCAGGATTTAGACTAAGTTGTCTGGTTCCAGAGACAGTATAAATAACCACCAGTTCTATTGCTTCCCCAGGTCATTGTTAATCGAATCATTATATCACATTGTACGTAAAGAAGTGGCATTTCATTACATGATTATGTTGTGAATATAAATGAATGCCAATTATTAAGAACATGTTTTACCTATGCATAGCTTTTGTCTAGAATTACCTTTTCTCTTCCCTAGCTACCTCATTCTTCTTGCTTATCTTTTAAAATCTGGCTTTACTATTCGCCTTCCCGGAGTCATCTGTGTGATTTACAAGCCGCTCTGTCCTCCCAGAGTCGTGCGGTAATGGGATCTGTCACACTGGGCTGTATTGATATACTTAAACTTTTTCTCCAACTAGACTCAAAGCATCTTGAGGGAAGGCACTCCGTCTTTCACATCATTTGGTCACTGGTAGTAGCACTCGTCATGTAGAAGGTGCCCAAAACAGGTTGCATTGATGAATGAAGGAATGAAAAAAGAAAACAGTGTGTAAATACTTGGTTGAAAGAGAGAGATGATTGGATGAAAGATGGATGAGAGATGCATGAGTGGACATAGAAAAGGACACCTAACACATACAGACAGGAAATTCATGGATCCGTCCAACGGATGGGCCAACTTCAAATGAACAGAGCTTCTTGGGTATATGTCTTCAAAAAAATCCATTTTACTATCTTACCTTTGAATACTGTTCTTTCTCCCTAGTGTTTCCTTTCAGTAGTCATTAACTATGATTCAGCAAGTTAGTGGTAAATTTGCTCCTGGAAATTTTGGGGTTTGGGGCTGGATTTCACTCCTCTGAATTCAGACACCCTAGTTACCTTTGGATAGAAGAGATGCATCACACTCTTGGTTTCCTAGCTTCAGCTACTCCCTACTTTTCTCCACCATTTGCCTGGCAGGTGCTCCTTGAAGATTTGGCCTCTGTTACCCCTACAAGATTTTAGCAATGAAAATAGCATGAAATCCTAAACTACTGCCAAGTGTGAATCTTTTACTTCACAACAGATATTTCATTCTGGTCCTAACAAGGAATAACCCACATAATATCTCAATATTTTAATATTATGTCATTCCAAATGGCAGATTATATTTACCTACCTGTCAGAGCAAGGAAAAAAACAATGTTTTCCTCATTAATAATCACAACATTGTAAGAAAACATTAATTTTGCCCCCCCAAAAAGAAAAAAACCCACAGAAATCGCAAGCTACCTTCAGATGCCTTTCTGATACCATTTATGAATATAATTCTCTGTTTAGAGTACAATTACCAGAGAAAAATTTCTCCACAAAGGATTTGGGGCTATTTATAACCGGAGATATAGACACGGCTTTGAGAGTTGCACTGGACAATTACGAGTCAAAGCTTAAAAATATAAAGGCAAGTCAAGACTGGTATTTTACTTGAAGTCAACAGTTTCCTGATTTTAGTCAAGGAAGAGTTTACTGGATTTCCTTTTACACTATTAAACAGCTTTTCATTTTTGATCTGATAGACTAATTATTTTTCCAGAGTGGTATAATTCATCCCTTCAATTATTTCTTCAGATGTCGATAGAGAACCTACTCTTTGTCAGGCACCACAGTATAATGTATTTTCTGACTCTCACTATGTTTTTGCCCTCAATGACCTAGTGTTTATGACTACACAAACTAGCCGGTCAAAGTCTCCAAATAAAATAACTTTGGGGGCAAAATATACATGTGTGGGAGTTTATTTTAATTAAGATCCATAGCAGTCTGCAGCTTACATAATTTTAAACTATTAGAGATCGGAGTCAGCTTTAGAACACATAAATTCAAGTTGTTGTTGGTTGCTACTGAATGGCAAGAGAGGTAACTGGAGTGTTGCCATCTTTTGGTTATGTAAATGAGAAAATATGCAAAATCTCCACTCTTGTTTGGGCCAAATATTTGTGAATAAAATTTAGGCACTGCCTCAGAATGGGAGTGTGTATGTGTGTGTGTGTGTGTGTGTGTGTAAATAAATACAAATATATAAAATATGTATTTATATATGCATATATGTTTTATAAGCATATACAAATATATATGAATATATATGCATATGTATTTTATATATTTATAAATTTTTTAAACCATGCCACTATATATTCACAGTAGATGTGTTCCTAAACCTCTACAGGATGCAAACAGCAAGAAAACAGAGCCACTGAGTGTAAGAAGTTTGTCCCAGTGGCCTAAAGACAGATGGACTCATGCACAAAAGTCCTCACAATTTTTGAAGGATACCAACGTAAACTTTTAAACCAAATTAAAAATTACAAGTTGGAAAATGTTTGTGGGTTATCAAAACACTCTTTATGTCTGGCCTGCTCTGCACTGACTCATATTCTTGCAAGTCTCATGGGACACCTCTTAAACACACTTCACCTTTCTTTCTTTGGTTTCAGGGTAGAAAGAGTCCCTTTAACTCCTGAAGACAGTAAATCACAGTTTGTGTGGTGGTTCTCAGAAGACACTTAAAGGGCTGAATTGGATGCTCTACATAGCACCCTTGCCAAAAGAGTTCGGAAATGACTTCCAGCTTCCCACAGTAATAAAATGGCACTGTTTGGCATCTTTAAGGTAATAAAAGTGAAATTTTTTCCATTCTAGTAAATGAGAAGAGAGGCCTGGTTGTTTTAAAAACTGATTAAAATTCATGTGTTTTCCTCAAATTATAGAGCATGATATGAGCACGCTTACACGTGAACTTCGGACCACCTCAGAGCTCTATTAGAGCCAGCTCTCTGAGGGAGACAGGATGTGCTAGTGGGTCAGTTGCAAGGGAGCCTGGGAAGGACCCATCAGGTGCTGAGAATACCGAGGCCATGGTTCAACAGGGGGCACTGTTCCTCTGAGTCCGTGGTGAATGCATTCAAAGTGCGCCCTTTGGAGGGTTGGGGGTTTTTTGTGTGAATTTTGTTTTGTTTTGTTTTGTTTCTTTTGGCTTGAAGGAAGCGTTGTGGAAGTTCGTGAGTGCTTCCGGCACTGTTAAACAGCTGCTGAGTCTCATCACAGACTCTGGCTGCATTTTGGTTTTGGGAAAAGCTCTAGCAAACAGGTTTCGTGTCTTTAAGAAAGAGGCTTGTGCAAGGAATTATCGTCATTTGTATACGAGACATTTTAGATTCAGTCGCTCTCCACGTTTCAAAGGAAAATCCTTTGTCATTCCTTTGAGTCATAGGGACTAAGAGGAAGTCTGATCATCTTCCATTTCCCATCTGGGTATTCATAAGGCACCTGCATCTCTGGGATTTCTCCTAGACTACACAATGTTACCAACTGACAACAAACATTGTGTGAAGGAAGACCACCCTTCAGGAAAGGCACCTGTATGTGAGAAGCCTGTCAGCCAAAGGCACGGGATGTAGCTTTCTCTCCTTCGCCCTTATTTCAGCTGTACCAGAAGTAGAAATTACAATTGTGGCTGGAAAATTGTGGCTGGCTGGAAAACACGAGACAGATACTTTTTACATGTAGGCCAGCCCACATTCGTCTTTGTTTAATATGCTGCAATTACAAGGCTATTACAAACAAATTAGTAGTATCACGGAAGAATTTTTAATGACTTACTGATTTCAATTATTGCCAAATACCTTCATCTAACCGTCACATCCTTAATTAAGAGACACCGGCATGTGTGTTTGTATAATCTCTTTGTTAAAATTATGCGATGGTGGCCTCAGCAGTTAGGGGCTGGTCCATTCATTAAGTAGACACAACCATCAAAGAGGTTAAGTCGATATTACAATAGAAGCAGGATGTGGACACACCCAGTTTAACAATAGTGGGGAAGGAGGTGAACTTAACAAAGATATGATAAGAGGAAGGGGAAATATTGCTGCAATGCTTAATGATGGTCTGTAAACACTCGAGTTCATGTTTATTAAGCCTCTGACGGCTCACTTCAACAAAGACAGAATTAGATGTACATGCTAATGCCTTTTGCTCACAAATACTCCCAATGAGTATGACCCAAATCAGAGCATCTGACTTCAGTGGGTAACCATCTGTGATAGAGAGGGGAATGTTTCCTTCTGGGCTAGCCCAGAAATACCAACAGAGACAGGGTTCCTGCAACTCGTCCTTGATTTTCACCTTCAATAAGTATTTACCTATCAAATTATGTGGTCTCCAAGCAGATTCATGCAGAGGTTTTAGAAAGAAACTTATAGCCCCTGATACACTGCTAATCATCCACAAAATATGACATGACATGTTTAAAGACCTCTCTTTGCCCTTATCCCTCTGTCATGTGATTTAGCCATTCCTCTCTATACTTTGAGCTAAGAGTTTTTAATGGCCAGGGAACATATTTAACTATGCGCAGAATAGTCAGTAGTCAATCAGTAAGTATTTGCTGAATGAATAAGTAAATGAAGAAACATGTAAAAGATAGTTTCTCATTTTTCTCATTGCTAAAAGGAAGTAATCTTACTTGCAGCAAGTATGTAAGGGTAAGAACATTTATGTTCTTGATTTTTTTTAAGTGTAAATAATTTATCCCTTAAAAATATAAACTACACTGTGCTACCCTAAATAACCTTCCTGATGAAGAGTAGTAAGAGTTAAGAAAATAAATAGCTAGCAAATTCAATATCTCTAACTCTTATATTAGCAGGAACTTTCTAAAGAGTTTCTAGTTGTATTTCGGTCTGTCCCCTCATCCCTCACTTATTACCTCCTCATAATTTATTTATCTTCTATATTCCAAATATTCCTATGCACTTGTAGTAAATAAAATAATCAGTTTCCTTTAAACATTTCTAATTGTGATCTTCTATTCTAACACATCTATTTTGTATTCAACGGATAAAATTCCATTTATCCATTCACTTCACATACATTGGTGAGTGTCTACCATGTGCAGGATAACCTACCAAAATTTAAGGATGCCACAGAAAACATTCAGTTTCTCTTTATTCCACATGTTTCAGAGTTCACCTAATCCCACTGGTTTGCTTTGATTTGACCAGTGGTCCTAAGTGATCATATAGCCTGAAGACGTGCCATTACAAGAGTGATTCTGAAGGTTGTCCAGGTTGTCCGTACCTAGGAACCTGTGACCATGTATGTAGTAAAACAGGTTCTGAATTTCATTCCCTTAGAATCAGGCTCAGTAGATCTGGCACAGAGCCCAGAAATCTGTGGCATTTCTCACAAGTATCCCAGGTAATTCTCAGGCAAGTGGTTAAAGGAACATGCATTAAGAATCATTGTTTTAAGAATTAAAGAGATTTTCATGACATGCTTTTTTCGGTATAACATGTCTCTTCTTTTACTTCCTCATTATATTTTCTCTATAAAACACAATTTAAATATTCCTGAATTGTGTTCTATAATTACAGAAGAATATGTTGTGATCCATGAGGACTACTATAGTATTTTTTTGTCCCTCTAAAAGGGATGGGGATTAATGGGGATTATTAAATGTAATTTTTTTAAAAAAACTCACATTTTGATAAGAAAAATACTTCAATTGCCATCATTCAATTCTAAATTGATAATTCGTAATGAGGGAAATGACGGATTTTTGGTCATTAACTTTAACTATCATTTACAGAATGATTTTCAGAAGTTTCCACTAGGTAATTTTTTTTAACAATTTCTTTTGTAATTTTCCCTCAAAATATTCCATTGGGTCCTAATATAAATCTTACCTAGGCCTTTAGAAAAGAGTAAGAGACGTTAAGATCTATTTTCCTTCTTATGTCAATAATGCCTTACTTCAAACTCTTTGAATGAATTATTTTTCTCTATAAGTCCTTCAGTAATATAGCATCATGTTATGGGTTGTGGACAGAATGACATTATTTAAGGTCAGAGTAGACAGAAAATCTGTGACCAGCCTCTACTTCTTCTATCAGGGTCTATCATTCTCCCTTAGAAATGTTGGCTTATTATTTCATAATAAGAGCTCCAGACATGATTTTCTTGCTATTAAGGTTGATAGGTCATTTCATTAAGAAAATCTGATATATTTCTAACCTTTTCTAATTTGAATGTTGTCATTGTGGGATCTGGTGACTTTATTTTTCTTAATTCAAGGGTTTGGTTTTTTTTTTTCCAATTCAAGTTTAATTAACATATAGTGTTATATTAGTTTCAGGTGCACAATATAGTGATTCAACAATTCTATCCATTACTCAGTACTCATCACGATAAATGTATGCTTAATCCCCTTTACCTCTTTCACCCATCCCCCCCCCCCCCGCCCCCCCCCCCCCCCCCCCCCCCCGCCCCAGTCCCCTCCTCTCAGGTAACTATCAGTTTGTTCTCAGTAGTTAAGAGTCTGGTTCTTTGTTTGTCTTTCTTGCAAGTTTTGTTGTTGTTGTTCAAAATAAATCAGTAATCCCCAAGCTGCTTTAGGAGATTTCAGTTGATATTAGCCTAAGGGCAACCTTCAGTCAAAGGTGGCACCATTTAGACACTTTCTTTGCATAACAATACACATTTACTTTTTTTTCCCTTTTTAAAAAGAACTTGTTTTAAGAGGCTCACTTGGAAACAGCTCATAGTAACAGACAATTTTGAAATGTTCAGTTTCTTTAAGTGCTCTAAACACATTAACCTGAATAATCCAGCTCACTGAAGACTGAAAGCCATTCTAGCTATTTGTGAAAACATTGTGTCCAACACCTGGTTATCCAACAAATATGTTAGGACTAATCAAAATAAAATGAACCATAACATCTCCCCCTCTAAAAACAATCAAAAAAATGGATTTTTATTTTGAAAATTTTAAAGACTAAATAAATTTGAAATGCCGTTTTAAAATATGTATTTCCACATGATAATATGCCCTTGGGCCTGGAAACAATTACAATAAAATTTTGTGGAGAAAACCCCCCACTGGTTTTGTGGTGGCATTTCTGCCATGGTTCCAATTAGAACTCCTATAAATCTTGGAATTGAGCAAATAGGGAAATAAAATCCTCATAAAATACTTGTCTGTATTCAAGCCGAAAAAATGAATTTGGATAAGATTCCAAGTCAAACTTTATACCTGTTTTCCAAACTGTGGCGATTTACCTAAACAGTTCCAAGTTAGAATATATACTTCGATCTTTCCTTTTTAAATGAAATCATAATACTTTTGACCCAATTCCCTACACTAATGTAGCCATTTCCCCACATAGGGTTCTGTTAGGAGCCACAAATAAATAAACAATTGAAATGTTTTCTCCACAAATAATGCTGAGGCAGAGAATGCAGGGATCCTGGGCACTGGGGGCCAGGGCCAGACCAGGCAGGGGAAGTCAGCCTTAAAAACGGACAAAGAAACTTTTGATCAACCCCTTTACAATGGTAACATGTAAGGTAGAGCACATTTACACTTTTGGGGACTGTTGAGCAGCAACCTCATAAAGAAAATCTTCCTTATCTTTTTAAATGTCATAATTGCATAATTATGAATGTTATGCAAATTATCTGTTACTTGCTGAATGACGAATCCAATATACTAAGCATCCTTAAACTTTGGAAAATGCATGAATACCTCTAGGTATACAGTGTTTTCAAATGATGCAAAGAGGTAAATACAAATGCTTTCTGGAACCATGGGCAAAGCCTTTGAAGAAACATTTTTTTTTTTACATTTTATTTATTTATTTGACAGAGAGGGAGAGATCACAAGTAGGCAGAGAAGCAGGAAGAGAGAGGGGGAAGCAGGCTCCCCGCTGAGCAGAGAGCCCGAAGTGGGGCTCAATCCCAGGACCCTGAGATTATGACCTGAGCTGAAGGCAGTGGCTTAACCCATGGAGCTACTCAAGCACCCCTGAAGAAACATCTTTAAACAGGAAAATCCCTTGAGGAGAGACCTGACTCACTTTATAAACGAAAAATGCTGTCAAGAGGTAGAGAGAGTCCATCCTATAGTTTCAGTTCATCTAATCCCATCAGAGTTGACACCACTAAAGTAGTGTCTCACAATGAAAGCATCTCACCGGTGAAGGTATACCTGCCTTCCCTGTCTTCTAGAAATAAAAGGAAAGTATTCTTTGTCTACCCTAAGCAGTGGAGAAAGTAAATACACTCATAACTAGGCAATGTTTGTTGTCAGTAGGCCTGTGATTGTAATGAAAGTTCATAATCCTTTTCTTTTCTTGTAAATACTCATTTACAGATATTAAAATTATATATAGACAAGGAAAGAAAAACAGAAAGAAAAAAGAGAAAGAGAGAAGAAACCACTGGCCTATAATCTGCTTTTTGATCACTTATAACAATAATGCCGAAGTGAAAACAGATAATTAAATTAGATAATGCTTTGGATAGGAAAAACACACTTAAAGCACTCTGTTTGAAAACGTTAACACCATAATTCTCATCAGCATATTAGATATCATCCTTCCTCCAAAAGACTTCAATCTCATTGGATGTCTATCTCCTATGCTTCAGTTTTTGTGAAAGGCTTTTTGTTGTTAAGTTGTTGTTTTAAGTTGTCTATCTGTCCTCTATCAACAATCCATCCACCTATGTAAATGTCTTTATCTCTATATTTATCTAGATACCTTCTAAAATTGGAGGAAAGAAGCTTTTTCAAATACCTTACCAAAAACCTCCCACACTAATAAAATCAAGTCAAAATTATAAGAAAATGAGGTGTACAGCAGGAGACACCGCTACTTTTCACTAACTTCAACTCAGCAAGATTTTCCATGTTTTCTCAGTATTCTTTTGCTTATGAGATAAAGTGTGTTGTTTCATCCTCCAACATTGCAGTGATGGTAACACAAGGAGTTTTGATTTGAGAATCTTTATGTGGCATAATTATACATTCTGTCTAGGATGCTATCGACGGGAAGCAAACTATTTCTCTCCTTCCATTGTCATGCTTGGTGGAAAGGCCAGATGGGTCCAGTAGCTAAAACTACAAAAGAAGCTCTCCCAGGTCATTGGTGGGAAGTTCGGTGTTACTGCGTCTCTAATAGCGGCTGCTTCTGTTTGAACTCAGGGTTATGAAAGATGAACTACATTAAATGCTAAATCATTAAATATCAGCTGAGTAAAAGCACTGTGGTGTGTTCCCTGCTTAAATCACCAGCATCTGTCTTCTCACATGCAAAGAGTTGCTCTTTACAATCATGCAGCAAAAACACTGACAGAAGGGCCAAGGCTGAAACCGCACAAAAAACCTCAAACAGCATCTTTAGGGTTTTCAGTTGGTGAGTAAACGATCATCAGCAAATATTCAGCAGTGGAACCAAAGCACAACATTGCATTTAACACAGCTATAAAATATTTAGGAATGCATAATCCCTTTAGAGCCTCATTTTTTTTTCTTCTATTATGTGTTTATTCTTCAGGAAAAGAAAAACAACTGTTTAAATTGTGTCCACCTAATACCTCAGATTTACTGCAAAGCCTACAATTTGCTGGTTTCCTTTTGCTATTGATCCTCCTGTTACTTATGGGGATGTGAACATCGTAACCCGAGATATAGCTCATACTTATTCAAAACTAAAACTGTACAGTAATAGATGCTGTAAAGTAAGGTTGCAGGACCGTTAGAAAAATTAGACCCTTCTCATCTACTTGAATTAGGTGGCAGAATCATCTCAAACGGCAATTATAGCTGTACTATCCACTCCCCGCATGGCTCAGCTTTAGAGTAGTAAGTACACTCACGAGTACAAGCCGTGTCGTAAGACAATGGTCTTTATCTTTATGCCGCACGTGCTTTCATGGTGCCTTGGCCCACCGTGGGTTTGTGTTATCCACCCAAGCACTGGACCTGTCATGACGGGGTCGTACTAGCTGCCAGTGTCGTGGCAAGATACTGAAGGTAACCACAGAGCATCTCAACTACGCATTCTTTTCCCCTCCCCTGAATATACAGTCTACCGATCATTTTTATGATATGCTTATTTTGAAAATGTATCCTGTCATGTCATTCCGACACTTGTCTCTGCTGGAAACATATTACTTTCTATAGATGGTAGAAAGAGGGTCTCTAAAGTGTTCTGAGTAGTTATACTTACAGACTCATTTCACTCAACAGATGAAAGGAAGAATTTTCTTTTCATTTCTATTAAAAGATGTCATAAAATTATTTTTGCATCAGTCATAGAACAAATGAAATTTGGAGGAAAAAATTTTTCATGAGTGCTCTACTTATTTTAAAAATACCTGAAAGTTTAAAAGAACACATATTTTTATTTTTTTAATTTATGTCCTTTTTAAAAAAAAAGATTTTATTTATTTATTTGACAGAGAGAGAGATCACAAGTAGACAGAGAGGCTGGCAGAAGGAAAGGGGAAGCAGGCTCTCCGCTGAGCAGGCAGCCTAATGTGGGGCTCGATACCAGGACCCTGGAATCATAACCTCAGCCGAAGGCAGATGCTTAACCATCCGAGCCAACTCACATGCCCCAAGAACACACATTTTTTTAAAATAATGATAAAAAGATGAAAGACACACATTTTTATATCTGTCAAACTTCTTTTTTATCAGTATTGTGTTATTTTAAAAAGTCATAAAGATGTATTTTATCATAAGAACAAATCTACCTTTTCGTTGTTCTATTAAATGGCATGTGCATCCAGTAAGAATACCAGGGAATATCTTATACTCATGATGCACTATTTTCTTTAGTGAAGAAGCACTTACACTCTTGTCATGAACTCTGAGGACTTGGAAGATCATCTTATTGTGTGGCCTTAGGAACGTATTTATCAGCTATTGGCCACCATTTGCTCATTAGTGCTGTGGCGATAATAGTGCCGATCTCATATATGTGTGAGAATAAAATAATAAAATGAAATAAGTAGTTATCATAGTACCTGGCACATATTAACCTCTTAGAATAAGTGAAATGTTGGTTTTGTTCCAAAACATATATAATGTGTTTCAAAGCTTTATTATGCAGTTTACCATGTTTCCTATAGGTTCTTCTCCTTCCCTGCTTTGCTAGGCATTTCCTAAAAAGACTTCTTTTTATAGCTTCTCATTCCACATGTTTTATCCACTGGAAGTCTTTCTGAGACCAACCAGCGAGACCAACTTGCAAATATATTAACAGAAAACGAATATGGCATGCAGTTACCTCTTTGGGGACATAAATAGACAAATAGAAAATGTCACTAATGTCACAGTGTCGTGTTTTAGAAGAAATACAAATCTCTGTGAACTGCTGGACATGATTTTGCTAACACGAAAAAGAAAAGACAATTTTCACAAAATTAAACTTAACCCTCTGGGACATGGTTATCCTCATGTTTGCTGCTTTTAAGATTTTATTGGCTTACACTCACATTCAGGTCAAACTGAAGACAGTCAAATATTATTTAGTAGCAGTAGCGGGGGGTTGAGGGTAAGGCAGGCATGCTCAGGACGTTGTCTAGAGCACAGAAGCACGAGATACCTATTATTCAATACTGTCTTATCATTGTGTTAAAAAATATACATCCAGACAACCCAGAATGTTCCCTGGACAGAAACGAGACTTTAGAACTATAAGTGTTTGTGTCCTTAAGAGGAAGAAACGTGAGTCTGTCATAATGGATTCCGTAACACGGATTCCGAATACTGATACACAGCTACAAGAATCGTTCAGTGCAGTGTTTCAAATCTTTGTCAATCAACTTCCTCTTATTTTCCCGTCTCCATAATGATGTTCTACACATCCACGTGCTGTATAAATAACAAAGATAGAAGCATGAGTATTTCACGGCAAAATGCTACCTGAAATGTAAAAAGAAACCACTTAATTAATTCTTAAACCACTCAGACTAATTTTATCAGAGATTAAGTCATTCAACAAGTCATGTCATTACTGAAGCCAAGGTTAAATTGCTCTTTCTAAAAAATATAAAGCCAATCTTTAAAGAGCTTTACAAAAATGAAAGAACTGATTGATCTTGCTTCACTCTCCTGCTGAAAGAAAAGCGATCTATCCATCTACCCAACGTATCAGGCTCTCTATCTAGTTACTTGCTTTTTTTCCGTACTGGTTACAAAGTTTCCAAGGACAATACATTTGAGTATGATAGTGCACATTCATTTCATAAGGACACCTCAGTTTCTTCTCATTTTTTGGAGAAGGATGAATTTTGTCACTGAACATTCCAAACGCATGTTGCTCAAAAGGAGTCCATTGCTCACCAGCACTTAACGGAAATCCTGAGCTTAGGTGTCTGAGAGCCTGCAAAAAAGGATGAAACGTCACCCCGCAATGGCCATCTGTTGAGTGTTTTCCCGACAGCTGTATCTCTTGGCCATCACAAATATAGAGCATCGCAAGAGGCACGAAGGAAGTGCACAGCCGTCAGACACAGAGGAAAATTCCATGTTCATCTGTGAAACAACATTGCTTTTAATTGCCCCATAATGATTTTCTAACAGACACAATGGTATGTAGTGCAGTCTTAGAGTTGATTTAAAGCACACAATAAACCACAGTGCAGCTGAAAAACCAATTGAGACTTCTTAGTGCCAGGAAGGTTTTTGTCCTACGTGAATACTTAAGAGCAATTTTCACCAGCTACTCTGTCCACAGTCCATTTTTACCAAAAATAACTGCCTCTATCCTTGTGCTGGGGCAGTTTTGAAGAGTAAATGCACATTTTAATTTCAAATATCAGTGAAGTTAAGCTTCGGTTTCATTTTTAATCTTTGGGATATACAATTCTAAAATAAGTTCATTGGCGAGGTGATGGCCCCGAATCTCACTTTTCTGATTTTTTTTAAACATTAATTTTTTTTTGTTTTTTTAAAGATTTTATTTATTTATTTGACAGGCAGAGGTCACAAGTAGGCAGAGAGGCAGGCAGAGAGAGAGGAAGAAGCAGGCTCCCCGCTGAGCAGAGAGCCTGATGTGGGGCTTGATCCCAGGACCCTGAGATCATGACCTGAGGTGAAGGCAGAGGCTTTAACCCACTGAGCCACCCAGGCGCCCCAAAACATTAAATGTTTTTAATCTTAGCCTTCAGTGTAAAAGTCTAACCATCATCAGACTTTGCTTCTTCTGGAACATTCTCTGACACAATAATTGAGGTAGTCTTGAGATGAAGGAATTGGCTCCTCAGACACTGAAATCTTTGCCTTTTTAATGGGGTAATTAATAACAACACTAGAAACTACTATTATTTGAGGCCCCACTATGGGGCAGTCTTCCTCTGAGGACTTCAGAGCCTGGAACTTGAAAAATTCCAGTCAAAACGACACTTTATGCAAAAGTGTGATACGCTGTTTCTGGGAATTCAGTTGTCAGAATATGATGGATTAATCAGGAGAGGCTTTCTAAATCCCACCCCCGCCCCCGCTCCATTCCATTCTGTAGCATAAAAGAAAAGAGAGACACAGAAAGACAGACAGAGAGAGAGAAAGAAAGGAACTTCAAAAGATCAACGCTTTTACACTTTCCTTTAATCCCATCACCGTTATTATAATCACCAACATATGTTAACCCTATCACATACATACACAACACAAACATACACACGCACATGCACACACACTCACGCATGTACTCTAAACTCTCATTTTCTTCACCAATTGCCAGATCTCACTTATTTGTACACCGTCATGTTACGACCTGTAACTGCTACTCAGTAGTGTGGCACCAAGAGGTATTTGGTGTCACACTAAATGTTGTACCCAAATTGAAAACAAAAACAAAAACAAATCCGTGCACAGTGCATTAGGTACATTTTGGACTCATTATTTTTCAGGGGAAGAAAATCACTGTCAAAATGAGCCCCACATGCCATTAAGTGATATTCTTGGAGGAAAAAAAAAAAAATCAGAGTCACCTACCCAGGATCCCAGATGACACAAAATCTTGGAAAACACACTTTTGACTCCTACTACCTACATTTCTGAACTCTCCATAATGCATTCCAAAAGCAGCTTTTGCTCCAGTGCCCCACTGTTCTTGGTAGTAAGGCCTGTCTCTGGACCTAACTTCCTGGTTCCACTACTTCACTGTGAGGAACGGTGAGAGACAATAGCTAATTGTGCTGTCATGTGGATGCTACTCTTACTTCTTTTTTTTTTTTTTTTTAAGATTTTATTTATTTCTTTGACAGAGAGAGAGCACAAGTAGGCAGAGAGGCAGGCAGGGAGAGAGGAGGAAGCAGGCTCCCTGCTGAGCAGAGAGCCCGATGCGGGGCTCTATCCCAGGACCCCGAGATCATGACCCGAGCCGAAGGCAGAGGCTTTTAACCCACTGAACCACCCAGGCGCCCATTACTTCTTTATTAATCCAATAGATATTTGCACTCTTGTAGTCTCTTATTGTTGGGAAACATTCCCTTGTTTAAAAAAAATTGGGGGTCGCCTGGGTGGCTCAGTGGGTTAAGCCCCTGCCTTTGGCTCAGGTCATTGTCTCAGGGTCCTGGGATTGAGCCCCACATCTTGGGCTCTTTGCTCAACGGGGAGCCTGCTTCCCCCTCTCTCTCGGACTTCCTCTTTGCCTACTTGTGCTCTCTGTCAAATAAAAAAATGGAATATCTTTTTAAAATAATATATATATATATATATATTTTTTAATTGCATACACAATCCAAGAGGCGCCAAGGAGCCAAACCTAGACTATTCAGTAATTTGGGAAGGGAGGAGGAGGGTATAAATACAGCCTAAATCTGCTCAAAGAGTACTCCTTGTCCCTAAATCAGTAGTGGGACAGGATTTCAGCCTACCTTCAGTGCCTTGCCTATCAGAAACACAACCCTCACTCCTACTGGGCAAAATCAGTTGCCTAATGAATGCATGCATCAAATGTCTACTTCCTTCAGGGGTGCCCTCATCTATGACTAAAGCATTCTTCAGTCTCTCTCTCTCTTTTTTCTTTCTCTCTCTCTCTTTTAAGATTTTATTTATTTATTTGACAGACAGAGATCACAAGTAGGCAGAGAGGCAGGCAGAGGGAGAGGGGGAAGCAGGCTCCTCGCTGAGCAGAGAGCTTGACGCGGGGCTCCATCCCAGGACCAGGACCGTGAGACCATGACCTGAGCCGAAGACAGAGGCTCAACCCACTGAGCCACCCAAGCGCCCCCAATCTCTCTCTTAAAACAAAAGTTTCCATACACCAAGCAATGCAGGCACTGTGGACCTTTTTTCTAATATGAGGACAATAAGGACCATGAAATTATATGCACCTATAAATGGAACAAATAAGTACAGAGTGCTTCACAGGTGCCAGCAATGTTTTGGGTAATGGAGAAAAAGGGGCAAACACATGATATAAGGCCCCCGACCTTGTGTATTTTATGTTGTTAACGGGAGAGACAGATGAGCAAACACTAGCCAGGTAGTCACAAATACTTGGCAAAGATTAAAGCCGAGTAAGGAATCGGAGAGAAATGGAAGTGGGGAGGAGGGTTTGCCGGCACGGGGTCTGGGGGCTGGGGCTTTAAACAGTGTGGTTAGAGAAGCCCTGCCTCTTGTGGTTGGATTTGAGTGGAGAGCTCTGCCAGTGTCCCAGGGAGTAGATTTCCAGTCAGTGGAACGGCTGGTGCAAAGGCAAGAGGGTGGGCATGGTGTGTTTCAGGAACTGGCTGTTTCTGAAGGCCTTTGTGGCATGTTGGTGTACAAGTTGCCAAGGCTTCGTTCTTATAAAGGCTGTCTCGTATTCTAAGATTACGACTTTGCTCCTTCCTCCCACCCCCCACTGATGTTAACATGTCTTTTCTTTAAAGAAATGATGTAAGATTTCAATGTTAGTTGTGTGTGTGTGTGTGTGTGTTTTAAATAGCCTGACTTGGCAATATAAAATGTTGGCAACCTTATGTTGTTCTCTTTTTCTTTCCTTCCCCCAAAGTAATTCATGAAATACAAAACTCTGTTAAGCTCTGGCTTAAGACGACATGTATTTAAAGTGCCAAATCCCTCCCCGCCCCCACACGGGGCCCATGGAAAAGTCCATCTTAATGGGATCCTTCGTGTTTGTTTTATTTTACTAATGTTCGTACATACTTCTTATTTTCCAGGTTTATTCTGAAAGAGAAGGAAAACACTGGGCTTCAAAAATGCACAATTTGTGTGTTTGGTTTATTTTAGTTTGTTTTTAACATGAAAAAGCGGTAGTAAAATCTATCCCTGATTCTTTAATAAAACAGCATGTCAGCAGAACAGGTACGGGAAATGGGGCCCTCCCAAGATCTTTTATAGTCTGACATCAAAATTAAATGGGGATGTTGAGAACATCTGGGCCTCTCCTCCTTCTCTATCTACCCCCAGGATTTCCAAGGGATACCCATGTTTGTTTTGTGTTTGTGTTTTGGGGGTAAGGTGGAGAGTCTGGAACTGTTTTTTGCTTTTTTGTTGTTTTGTTTTTTGGTTTTTGTTTTTCTTTTTTTCTTCAAGGGGAAAAGAGAAAACCAGATATTTTCAAGGGAATTGACTAGTAGTGGCCAGTATAACAAAGAAACCCCACGAAGCCGAACCACAACCTGACAGAATGAAAAGTGACTCCAGAGCTGCCACTCACCACAAATCCCCACGCAACATGCCAGGAAATCAGCTGAAAGCAGTAGAGAGGCTGCTTCTCAAGGGCCACAAACATGACCCCCAGAGAATCTTCTGGGCCCATTCAAATTCAAAGCTTCAAAAGGAGGGGGCTGCTGGTGGTGGTGGAAACAGGAGACGGAGAATTAGCAGCCCTGTGATCACTTTCAGGGTTATGATGAAACTGATTTAAAATGCAAAACAGTGTTCCATTGTAAACACCCAGGCAAACTGGAAGCCGAGGGGAAGTAGGATTTCATTTAGTGATTTTCAATTTTAGGATTGCAACCCTGGGGAGGGTGGAAAGATCCATGCTATTTATTTTTCCAGAACTGAGATTGCCTGTTCTTTTTTTGTAGGATAAGTGAACATGGACTGATACATTACTTCTTTGGGCTTCCATGCTAATAAGGCATACTTCCCACAGAATCTGACAGAAAGGATGAATACCTTGCCCTGCTAATGGTTAATTTGTAGTGGCATGTGTATTTCTTGAATGTTCATGAAGTTTTCTAATTCATCAGCACACAATTGGGCTTTTTTCCCTCCCTTTACACAGAATGAAATGCCGAGAGGGCAAGAGGTTCAGGGTGTTGTATTATCCCTCAGCCAATGTATTTACTACCCAAAAGTTATTGCTAATTTTTTTTCTACCTCAGGCACAAAATTGTTTTTCGGCAAATAATTTAGTACTGACCACACTCTCAAATGTTCATTACTGTCGAATCTGTCGCAGATTGCATCAAGCCACAGAGATGCTAATCTATCTCATGTATTTGAAACTCCTCTGGGAAACATATATTCGGGCTTACTGCTGAGTGAACATGACTGTTAGGATTATAGAGACCATACAGAGTGAAGAAAAGCAGCATCGCTTTTCTGACTGGAAAGTAAACAATAGGGTGATTGTTGGCTTACACGTTGGGGCCAATAGCCCTACTGCTGAGGAGCTCTATGTAAAAACCAAGATCAGCAAGCAGTCTTGATGTTTTCTTCTTGGAGTTGGATGTTGTCAAGGATTCAGATGAGCCACCCCAGTGAGTATGCAGGAAACAAAACAGGATATTCTTGTTTAAGGACTGCTTTCTGTAATTATGTTGATTTTTTATGCGACACTTGAACTTTTAAAAACTCAAGGATGCATAAGAAGTACTCCAGAGGAGAATAAATGATTGGGATTTTGTCTTAAGTGAAATGTTATCTTGCGTTCTTAACAAAATTAACTTGTTTGTATTTGTGAGTGGGTCTATGAATTAAGTATACTTAGACTATGCCTGTTTTGTCTCCCTACCTCACCCCCCTCCACCACCACCACCATTTTCAAACGGGAGGTCAAGCCGCTTTGGAACATCTTATTTCCTGCTTGGAAAAGGCACTGGGTTGTATAATTGTCTGACAGGAAAGTTTCAAGAGTACCAGGAGTTTCCCCTGGAAGGCTTGAGGGGGTAAACGTGCAGCATCTCTGAAGCTCTTTCCTTTGAGCTATCATGAGCTGTTCCATTGTTGTGTATACAAAGTCTTCAGAATGGAAACAGCTAAACTAAACTGTAAATACTCTAAGGAAAAACGTCTTTGGAAATATGTGCTGTGGGCTTGCTTGGAAACATTGTCCTTTTATCTGTCCTTCCTTGCTGAGGAAGGAACGTCTGGCTCAGCCACTTGCCGGTGAATGCTATCATGCTACAGACATCCGGTTACTCCTTTCCCACCCAAATATCAGTTCTGTGTATTAGACAAGGGATGTAACATATTTGTATGCCAAGAAATCTGATTCGGTGACAATTATTTTGCCCTTTATTTTAACAAAATTACTTCATGCTCCTTTTCTTTAATCAAAATGCCATGCAATTTCCTATTTCACTTGAATAATTCTAATAATTTTACAACACAATGAAAGGATTATAGATTAGCACAGGTCAATCTCCTCCATATTCTCCTAATTTTTCTTAAGATTCCAATCCACAAAAGGTCTTGGACCACATAATACTTCCGGGTCAAGGACACCACAAGGTCTCTGCAAAAGCACCCCAGCTGAGCAATCATATTCCAATGACAGTGTGCCCTGGGTTTTAACCGTTGTGATTCAATGGAGAAAATGAAATGTAAACTAGATGTTAACTGCCGACTTTTGTCAGGGACACGCTGAGAATGCTGATTTCACTCTAGGGGTGAGGCTTATAGGATAGAATGTAAAACGGAGCTTGGAGGTCACCCTGACTGGGTTTGAATGCCGATTCTACCATTCCACAAGCAGATTTCTCAGCGTTTCTTTCCCTTGGTTTTCTCCTTTATAAAAGGAAGATCATAATCTTTCTAATTACGCATTGCTGCATAACAAAACATCCCAAAACTTGGTTTAGACCATGTAGGTTTATACCAGCGATTTATTATTATCCTTCACTTTTCTATGAATGACTACACTCCATTGGGTGGTTCTCATTTGGGGTTGGTTATTTCGTGGGGTCAGATACTCACTGGATAGTAGGCTTGAGGGGCCTGGCCATCCAATATACTTCATTCCCGCTGTGGGCTGAGAGTTGACTTGAGGCTCACTTTACACCTCCCCTCTTTATGTGGCTTGAGCTTTCTCACAGCACGGAAGCCTTAGTCTGACTTCTCACATGGCAGCTCAAGGTTCCAAAGGAAAAAGGCAGAAGTCCAGACCTACCCTATTGTCTCTTCTGCCCTACTTATTCATCAAGCAAGGCACTAAGGCCAGCTCAGACTCATAGGGAGAGAAGATAAACTCTACCTCTCAATTTCAGGAGTAACTAATGATTTCCCGCCATCTTCAGTCTACCACAGATACCATATCTACCACATAGGATCTTGTCTACAAATTAAGTAATTCATCTATGGAAAGTACCTAGACCAGTGTCTGACACCCGTAATATATTGTCAATAAAAGTCAGTTATTTTTATGTTCTAGTCCTGACACCATTATATTCTTCTTCACATTTATTGCTATTTGAATTTACTTGTAATTATGTTTGTATATATGTATATATGGGTTTATTTTCTCTCACCTATCCAAATATAAACTTCACAACCACAGTGACTTCAATTTTTTCCCCCTCAGGGCCTAGAAAAATGCCTGGTATACAATGAGAGTACCGTGAATGTTTGTTGAATGAATAAGTGAGCAAACGCCTGACAAATATAGAACTTGGATGTTTGGTTGTGGAAAATGGGAGTGGGATTGGGGTTGGGGGAATATTATGATCAGAGAGAAGAGTCAAAGAGGATTGACATTCTGATTTATTTAAATGTTTTAGAAATTTAGATATCATCTGTTATCTGGCACAGCTTTTAACTGAAACTGTCTTTAGAAACACAAATATATGAACAAATCCCACTTTGCCTCCAGAACAGCCGACAACTGGCACAATTTGAAAACCGCCCTGTGCCACCCACGGACCTTAGAATCTGACAGGCCTGGGTTTAAGTCCCTGCTTTGTTATCTGCTTGCTTACCAACCTGACAAGTTTTTGTAAACTTCTCTGGGTTGTATATCTGCAAAATCAGGCAACAAGGCATACCTCATGGGGTTCCTATGAGAATTAAATACAATTGACAAAGGGTTTCAACACAAGTACCGGACACGTACTAATTTCCAAAAATATTGATGATAAAGAAACTATTGATATGACTTTGAATATACTTGTACTTTATGTTAGAGGAGATGGCTTTTCAGTTTTTATTTTTTAAAAAGTCCTCTTATGTCCCAGACCCATTTTAAACTACTATGAAGTTCACTTCTTATGAATTCAACATTCAATCTGTGAGCGTATCAATCCGTAAATTAACCCCTCCGCTTCACCCAGTATTCGACAGGAACTGAAACAGAATATTGCAGAAGTCTTAACAACCATGTTAAAAATAAATATTTATATTTATCAAGAAACATTGTGACATCAAAGGAAGAAAACATCACGTCCAAGGAACACTTCCTAGAATTCAAGGGGAATGCCCCCACCCCAACCCCTTCATAAGGATGTCCAAAAGTCAGTTATTTAATCAACAGATGGTACTGGTCGAGAGCTCAACAAATTCAAAGCACTCAGAACTTTAGGAATTTTTTTTTTTTTAAAGGAAACCACTTCTTGGTTTTTAGTGTACTTATTTAAAAATAAATTTACCAACCAAGATAAACTGATAAATATAACAATTATCTTTCCTCAACATACACACACACAAAATCAATTCAAGACAGGCAATTTATGGACACACACACATACTTCTATAAATTCATAGTGAGGAAATTGGACAAATTTTTTTCTGTTTTATTGTTTTGGAAAAGCTCTCAAATATTTCCTACATTGGAAAACTGCTCTAGACTATGTGGAAGATAGAAGCTAGAAAAAAAGGACTTAATAGAGAATCAATCACATGTCTTTGAAAGGACAACATTTAGCACGCATGTTGCATATGGCCGGCAGCTAGAGAGTACAGCATATATTCCGTTCTCCGAGGAACAGAACTCCAGAGCGTGCACAAACATGAAGGGGAAAGTACTTGCAAAAGTCACAGTACAGCATAGTAAAATGTAATTTGTTTTCCTTTGGGCAGGGGAGGATGTACAAATACAGGTTTGATACCAGATAATGGCAACATTAAAATTACATGTGCCTGAGAAATAATAGGTAGTTAGTAAATATCAGTTTTCTTTCCCTCTTCCTTTTGAACTATATTTTCTTTTTCATCTATTACCTCAATGCCTGAGCTTTTAGCCACATGGGCTGGTATCATCCTATGGTTCTTTGTTCTTAAGTAAACAAGCCTAATCTCCGTTAAGCATTAACAACAGCAGGTTAAGGACCAATGGTTCAGTCAAGAACCAATATGCCGAAAGCAGAAACTCGGATGAAATAAATACAAATTAAATTCATCTGAGCATTCCCATCGTTCCATGTTTAGTTTCTTCATGATCCATATATCACAAAGAGAAGCATACCAGAGCTTAACATGAAAGGGGGAACCCTCATTATTCCCTATCAAGATCTGATTGGATCAGATTTATATAAGGCTTCGTATGGGCAGAGATTGAAGTTCATGCCACCACTATTTTACTATACAGATGTGCTGACGAAAAGGAATTTTTGTTCTGTTTTTTTTTTTTTTCCTCCTTCCACCGCTTCCAAAGATTGTCTCTAGTTCTACTCTAAAACAGTAAATCCAAACGGCAAGAATTCTCCACAAAAGGCATACCTAAACATTTACCTCTTGCTTCCATATTTATAGTAATGATCACTAATTCCTATAGTTTGGATTGTCATTTGCTCAATTTATCCAACCAAGACAAAAGCCTTTAGGGGAATTTAACTGTCTAGTCTACTATTTAACCTCATGAACAAAAACACTGTGTTGCCTCACTTAAAAAGATCATTGCAAGGGTTAAGGGCAGATGAGTAGGGCGTCTACAGTCTCCTGGAATCACAAATGTACAAACAAGAAACTAATTTTTCTCTATTGTTTTTACAAAAAAAAAGGGGGGGGCTTTTTTTCACACTAGGCAAACAGCAACTGGTTTAGTCTCTTAAATTTACATCTCCTAAGTAGTCTCAGTATTCAGGCAGATTAGTTTAACAGGCCTTGTGTTATCATCCAAGGGGGAAAAAAAAAGGAAAATATATCCAAAGTCATCTGGTTAATTGGAGGAGGTGGGGGACGACGTTGTTTCCATTAAGTTCTTTTGGAACTGTTACAAGATCCACAAAATCTGTTTTTAGCTCAGTCATTCATCCTCTTGGATGTGTGATGTGTTTTCAATTTAATGATAATTGCCCTTTCCATTTCTTTGATAATTGCCCTCTCTATTATCATTTATGGAGATTCAAATTATAAATCAAGACAAGACAGCCAGAAAAATATTATGATTGTCCCTTCTGAGGCCACAGCAACTCAAGTAACACTGCCAACGTCTGAGAGTTTGAGCCATTTTCATTTGCATGTATCTGAACGTTTTATTTTAGGGTCCAGTGGTTTTCCTAAAGAGGAGGTTGCATGACAATCATAGGACTGAATGATAATGGATACAGAGAATATAAATTTAGCTTCAGTGCAACAGTTATAAATGTGTATTTGAAACCAGAAGCTTGCTCTCCTATTTGAAAGCAAAGGTGAAAAGCGGACCAGAAATGTTTGCCATCAGTCACCTGGTGTCTCCACGGATGACACTGCACAGCCCCGCTTCCCCCAAGTTTCTCTCTCCTACTCCTTTTTGGGGAAAAAAATGCCTTCTTCTCATTGAATATGCTCAATGATCCACACAATGAGATAAGTACAAACACATGAGTGAGATTTTATCTACAAGTCCAGGAACCAATAATAAAAATCTGCACCCAAGAATGGTTCTCTGAGGCGGTGCCAGTTTGTACCTGCTCAGGAGACCCTATTATTAAGTTTTCAGGAATTTGGCAGGTTGTCTGTTCCTTCAGAGTCACTATTAACAATTAGTTGTATACATTTTTATTTAAATACATTATATTAAAAACAAAGTCAGGAAATACACAGAACTCATCACTTCCTAATTATTGCAGGACTTTGCACTGTTCTCTATATTCCTGTGGGTGTTTTTGCTTATCGCACTTGAATGTTAAAAATGCCATATCATGGTGTGATCGGGAGCATCTCTTCCCAGTTCTGCATCGGTAACTTGGGACACAGGAGTAGCTTAAAATCCACGATGGCGATTATACTGCTAATATAAAAAAGTGCTACAAATCATTACTTTTCCCCCCAGAGAGCTAGTAGAAAAAAATTTTGCCGCCCAGCTCTGGACAGTAATAGGATTTTGTGACAGGGAGGACCTTGGAGCTGGGATGATCTTGGTTTCCTTGGGGCTCAATTAGGAGCTGTATGATCTCGGGCAGTTTCCTTAAATTCTCTGTGCCTTAATTTGTCACTCTCCTGCTTAATCTCCTTCAATACCTTTCCACTACTCTTAGGATAAAGTCCAGAATCCTTAGGGCCTCGTCTCCCTTATCTTTGTCCCAGATTTCTTTACTCCCTGAATCCTGTAAGTTCCTCCTGCCAAGGGACTCTCACATCTGGAATGCCCTTCTTGCAGATGTAAAATGTCACGTTCTCAAGGTAGATTTCCCTAATAGCAATCCCCTATACCTCCCACATAATAGGTTAGGACACTTGCATATAGACTTTCACAGAATCCTGAACTTGTCCTTACAGCACTTGTCAAAAGTATTAACAAAACTGTTTCATAGGTCATCATTTGCTTAATATGAAAGCCCCCTCTGTTGCCCATGTTTCTTATGCATGTTGCTTTACTTCTCAAGTTCAGGCCCATGCTTTACTAACCTAACCACTTAAATTTAATCTGTAAAATAATCTGTTTTAATAAAGAGCAGCCCTCTTTTCATAACCCCTTGTTCTACCCACAAGGCACTCCAGCATAGTGTTAAAGACAGGGTCTCTGAGACTCTCTCTTTTATGAGCTGTGTGGCCTCAGCAACCTCTCTGTAGCTCCATTTCCCAATTTTATGAAGTATAGTTAATTACAAAATCTGCTCATTCGGGGTCATTGTGAAAATGAATTGAACTGACTTCCCGTAGAGTGCTCTGAGCAGTGTCAGTGACGTGGGAATCAGTATTTAACTGTCTGGTATTATTTCTACTTGCCTTCCCTCTCTCCCTTTCCCCTAATGACATCATTTTCCAGAACCCCCACATCTATGGAGAACACTTCTTCCATTACCTTTGAGGATTATAGACGATCCCACAGCTTTAACTGTTTATCAGAATAACACCCAACTCTCTTGCGCTAGTTTCTCTCTTAATTTATACTATTACAGTCCTAGCTACTTATTGTCACTTCCATGAGAGTTTTGACACAGAAAACACAAGGTACCACACCCAAATCCATCATTACTCATCACCCGAGTGGGGTCTGACATCCGTATTTCTGTTAACATCATCCTGATTTCTCCAGTGAGGCTCCAAGTTTCTAATTCATCTATGTCTCTTCTCTCCCCCGTACTGCACATCTCAGCAGTTGCCAATTTCTATTGATTGTCTCTGAAATACCACTTGCATCTTTTTCTTCCTTTTAATTCCCACTGCTCCCACCTAGTCTAGGTTCTCATTAATCTCTTTCTTGTCTGGACTATAACAATAGCCTACTCTCCAATCTTCACAGCTCTAGACTCAGCTTAACATAACAAGTGCATTCTTCCAGAATCAGACACTCTCAAAACACATGTTTCTCTCCTCCCTCCCTCCTTCTCTCTCCATTGTGTGATTTTTTAAAAAAGATTTATTTATTTATTTATTTGACAGAGAGAGATCACAAGTAGGCAGAGAAGCAGGCAGAGAGAGAGGAGGAAGCAGGCTTCCCGCTGAGCAGAGAGCCCGATGTGGGGCTCGATCCCAGGACCCCGGGATCATGACCTGAGCCAAAGGCAGAGGCTTTAACCCACTGAGCCACCCAGGCGCCCCTCCACTGTGTGATGTTTTATGTCTGTCTTCCGTCTGTGAAAGCAGAGACCTTGACCAACAAGTTCACCTCTGTGTCCTCAATATCTAATAGTACCAACAAGAACTGTTTATTAAACTTAGTACTACTACTGTTAAATATTACTATAGTATTAACATACTATATTATTAATATAGAATATCACTATTAAAATATACGATCAAATGTCAAACACTGCTCAAAGTATTTGTTGAGTTAATTATTGAATAAATCTGTTTCTGTCCTTTCTCTGATCTATAGTACATACACTTCATCTACTTAGATTTCTGGTTAATTCACTCCCTTGCTCAAACATCCTCAGCCCTTCCCAATTGATTGCCTACCGCCTTATGTCCCCTTCCTGGAATTTGAGGCTCCAGTTAGGAGGCCAGGCTTGCCTCTCTGAAAGCTCCATTCCACTCAGAACATTCGGAGTTGCTGCTGTTGTTTAAATTAGGGAACTGATAGTATTAGTTGTGACCTCAAAAGCCTCCCCAGCCTACATCACGCAGCAGAACCAAGAAAGCCGCCCAGCTATTCATTCCCAACGATTACACTTGTTTCTGAAACCAAAGGTGCAGTTAGTTAAGAATTTTAAGAGTTGATCATCATAGATCATCATAGTTCCAGCAGGAGCCACAGAAAAGGGATGTACTTATTTCAAGATAACAAACTATTAAGGCTGCAGAATTTTTGCAAATCCTACCAAAATAATTTTGCCTTATTTAGATGTAAAAGACAAAAAAGGTTAAGGCTAGAAATTTCCTCTAGTTTACTTAAATTCATTACACTTTGCCTGTTTTTTGTCTAGATAAGATCTCATCGGATGCACTTTTTCTCTAAACTGGCTTCTTTTCATTCTTGAGCTTTTTCTTGTATTGAATTATGTACTCTCTGCTCGGTATATACTCCGAATTATAGTTTCTCCATTTGCATCTTGATGATCAAAATGTTGTTTTCATATTACTTGGAATTTATTTCTTCTTGAATCTCATAAATTTCCCCCTAAAGCATGGTTTAAAGAATACTCATTCTAAATTGATTGTTAAAGATCTGGCCTTGCATTTTTATTTTATTTTATTTCTTTTCAGTGTTCTTTTAATACTGATACCACTGCTATTAGCATGGGTAAGACTTACTCAGATAATGGGGCACCTGGGTGGCGCAGTGTATTAAGTCTCAGGTCAGGTCATGATCCTAGGGTCCTGGGATTGAGCCCCGCTCAGCAGGGGGCCTGCTTCTTCCTCTCTTTCTGCCTGCCTCTCTGCCAACTTGTGATCTCTCTCTGTGTCAAATAAATAAATAAAATCTTTTAAAAAAGACATATATAAACTTAATTATATTTCTGTAACATTCTAAATTATCTGATATAGTGTGCCTCAAAATTTTAAACCACATGTCTAAACTGTCAATAAAACATTGAAAAATTTTTGAACCCTGCATTTTCAAATATAAATGCCCATTCAAAAAAGAGAAGCCTGGCTGTCTGTTCAAAAGCTATATTCATTACTATAGTTATCAACAATTACTAAGTTACCTTTGATCCCTTAAAGATAGCATAGTCTGATAGCCAATATTACTTCATCCTATAAGATAAGCTTCTTTTAAAAAAAAAAAAAGATATTTTATTTTTAAGTAATCTCTACACTGGAAGTGGAGCTTGAACTTACAACCCTGAGATCAAGAGTCTCATGCTCCACTGACTGACCCAGCCAGGCACCTCTAAAATGAGCTGCTGCTGCTTCTTCTACTTCTTCTTCTTCTTCTTCTTCTTCTTCTTCTTCTTCTTCTTTTTAAAGATTTTATTTATTTATTTGACAGAGAGACAGATCAAAAGTAGGCAGAGAGGCAGGCAGAGAGAGAGAGAGGGAAGCAGGCTCCCTGCTGAGCAGAGAGCCCAATGCGGGACTTGATTCCAGGACCCTGGGATCATGACCTGAGCCGAAGGCAGAGGCTATAACCCACTGAGCCACGCAGGTGCCCCTAAAATGAGCTTCTTTATTACAGATAGAAATATCCCTCTTTTACAAAATTACATAATCAGGTGTCCATTATTTCTACATTAATTTCATTTCTACTAGTTAACGGTGAAATGAAGAAATTGGCAAGAAAAAAACGTTTAGTGCTACTTTATTTCTTCAGCTATTTCGACTGTGGTCTAAGATATTATGCTCATCTATAAGTGGACTTATTACCAAGGACATTATGAAGCCTGAAGATGAGTCTACCTAGCAAACTTTCCTTTGTTACTCATTGTAGAACCCTTATAGCTATGTTGGACCCTCATCATAAAACATGGTGGTAGGGAGAAAAATTCAGTGTTAGACTTGGTGAACTGCATCCAAGGATCGCCATTTTGATGTAAGATCACATGAAAGAAGGGCGTATGTCCATTTTCCATCAACCGTCTTAAGGTCAAGCTTTGTAGCCTCCTTCAGCCATCTGGTCAAAGCCTTATGTCATCATAAAACACTTTTAAAAATCCTGCTCTGTTTCCCATCAAACTTAAAATTTGTTGAAAAACTAAAAATTACTGGTCTCCAAAACTTACTCTCTTCTTCTCTTACTAGTAATTTATACATATAAAAGCATAAGAAAGCCACATTCGGGATGCCTGGGTGGCTCAGTTGGTTGGGTGTCTCCCTTTGGCCTGGGTCATGATCCCCCGGTCCTGGGAGCAAGTCCCTCATCGGGCTCCTTGCTTGATAAGGAACCTGCTTCTCCCTCTGCCTGCTGCTCCTCCTGCTTGTGCTCACACACACACTCTCTCTCTCTGACAAATAAATAAATAAAATCTTTAAAAAGAGAGAGAGAGCCCCATTCTTTGCCACATATTTCCATCAAGGATATGAGTGATGATTATAAGTCCCTTTACATTCAGGAAACAACTATTACCTCATCTAGCCTCCAAAATGCATAACAGTTAGCCCATCTTGGAATTCTATTGTTTAAAAATTCACTAAATAATGCTTTTTTAATAGGCCATCATTTCTTGGTCCGTTCCCTTCTTAAACTCTGTCCCTTTTAGGCTAGAGACAGTGCTTGATTTTCTCTTGCAGGTATGAATCACTTGATGGAAAATCTATCCATCTACACACTGCTGCATTAAGAATGAATTTTAAGTCTTCAGAACCTACAAATAGTACCTTGACTTTTAGAGCCTAAAGTGAGTATAGGAGAGAATAGTACTTAACAGACCACGAGTTGGATTTACCATCTCAGTGCTCTGAGAAACCGTAGCTAACTGCCACATAGTACCGTTTCTCTAAGTTAGCATTTCACTCCTTGCAAAATGTTTTTGACTGGAGTCGACATGTGCAACAGAGAGAGAGAGAGAGAGAAAGAAAAAGCTATTACTGGTAGTAAAATAAATGCTCACCGCTTGAATGGTAATAATCAATAAATAATAAATATGCCTTCCATCAAATATGCACAAGGTAAATTAAACATACTCATTTTATTAAGAGAGAAATGAATACGTATCTTCTACAGAAATGGAATGAATGGTCTGAAGTCTTTCCATCACGTGTGCAATGAGGGTTAAACATAGTGTCAGGGGTGAGAAAACAGTCAGGAGGCCCATTTATGGTTGCCGTTTACAGAGGTTCAGAGAAGTAGCCACTGGCTTCTGAGGAAAAAATCCCATTACCAATATAAAAAATATAAAGTTTCTTCCCTGTCCACCAATGGTGAGCAGCCACTTTCTTTGTTTTAGGACATGTGTTATGTTTCTTTTGAAACTTTAATCACTGTTGACTGATCCTAAAACGAGCCTGGTTAACCTTCCCTTACGCTTTTGGAAAAGAAGAATGGACAACCGAAAAACACACGTGGCTCCCAAAGACCATGAAAGCAAACACAGAGTTTGTGTAATCTGTGTGTTTTTAATACATGGCTTTGGCAGATCTGAGGGATATGGTTAACCTAAAGAAAGAAGAAAAATCTTCAGAGCCATTTTATTATGTACATTTTAAGTGTTTCTTGCATTCACATTAATATTAACTTTATGACCTACTCACATCGTGGTATAGTCATTGAAGAGGAACCCACGCACCCTCCCCTCCCTGGGTAAAGACTTGCTTTCTGATTTGCCCTCGCTCACATCTGTGCTTACCGAAGGAACAGATGCTCGGCTTCCAAGGGTCTGACTTTGGCCTTTTCCCTCCTATCACTAGAGCAGAAAGAAAGGGGGTTCCCAAGTGATGGTGGCAGCTTTCCAATGGCTGACCTGGGCTTTCACATTTAAAGTAAGCAGGTGGCATCAATGGACAGTCTAAAGACTAACAAGATAAGAGTGCAATTGATCTTTTTATTAACCGGTGCCCCCAGGTTGGGTAAGGGGTGGGGGGAGGGAAGCCTGCTCCTCCCTCCTGAGTTCAGTTACTCGGCTCAGTTCCAAAAACATTTTAAACCCGTTCATGTTTTTGTCTGAGCTGATTCTCAAAGCACAGAGACACCGACACAGATACCCCATGTCATCTAAATTCTTTCTTCTCTGAGACTGCAAACCAGTAAATGCCTTTGTAATTTGCATCTGACTCAAAGCAATATTTTACATACATTGAGAATGTATCTTTAATCCTACTAATATTCTTTTCATGCTGAATTTGAACTGTGGGTTGTTTGTCTTCCTTCTAGGTCTCAGCCAACTCAACTCTGAACCACACAACTAGTTCTGAAGAGTATGGAGCCTACGTAGATTCATAAGGTAAATGATTAATTTCAAACTATGACACAATGGATTCAATTACAGTATGAAATCCAGCATTGTGTAAATGTGTTGTTTCTCATTCATCTGTTGAAGATTGGGTTGTGCTTTAGGTTGGCTCTCTACAGAGTCAGGCTCTCTACTGTGTGTCACTTAAAGCTAGCTACCTACCTTGATTTTTTATAAAAGTTTTTTTATGATCTTAGGGTGCACCTGCCCTGGGGTATGCCAGGACATTACAAATCACATAGTCAATTGGAAAGCGACAAGAGCCGTTATTTTCATACAGGAAGCCCAAAAGTATTGGGATGCATTCCTGTATTGAAGTAGCAATATCCTTTTAAGATCCTTTTAATATCACCTCTACCACAGGCGAAGTCAGACGATGAAGTACGTGGTAAAGGAATTTATAGAGGATGGCCTCGTATTTTTGTTTCTCTAGATCAGTCATCATTTGCTCTCCTGCTTGTTAAATGATTGTTCATTTCTAGAAGGTATCAAATCTAGATGATACCATTTCTTTGGTATCTTTGGTATCACCTACGGTGAAGTGGTGAGAAGCCTGGGCTTCAGAGCCAACCCAAATTCAAATTGTGGTTCTGCCATTTACTGGCTATGATACAGTGGGCTTCTATTTTCTTAGTGACAAAGTGGGGGAAACCATAATACTCGCTTCCAAGAGCTGTGGCATAGTATAAACAAATGAGTAGACACAAAACATTTGAAATATTGCCTAGCACCTAGTAAACACTAAATTTACTGATTAATGAAGGGGCTTTCATTCTACCTCCTCATTTCATTTCAGCTTAATTTTCCTGTCCAGAAACTTGGTGGTTGTGGGAATTACTAAGGGGAGCAAACTCCCAATTCCCTCTTAGCAGCCTTTCTCCTAAAGGAGATATATTATACCTTTCATGTAAATGCCAGGAAGGGAAATAATTGGCATCCCATTGCCCTTTGAATGGGTCTCTGGCTAGCCTTAGGTGGTGTGACGTGTAAAGTGACCTGAAGGCAGGGTGCCTGTCAGCTCGCCAGCTCGGTGGAGTGGGAGAATCAATTAGAAGACTCATAGCCATTTCAGAAACACGCAAACATCAACTGGCATAGAGTTTCAGGAAGCAGAATAAAAAGGGATCTACAAAACAAAAAGCCTTTCAAAGGGATGGAGGCACCGTTCTTTCAAATCACAAACGGATGATTATGATCACCATTAGAGCTTAATGAGCCTATATATGGCTAATGACTTCATCTCTCCAGTAGATTTGCCAGTAGTCTTTGTTTCCACTAGTATCCATCCTTCTCTTCTAATAAACGTAACCATCCTGCTAGCTGGTCAGAACAAGTCATTGGATTTCTTCCTCCTCCACGAGCAAAAGCATGTTTCAAAAATCTACCATCCCCCAGTTTCAGGACTGAAAGGAACAGAACACAGAAAAGAAAATAAATAACATCATCGTATGGTTTATGGAACCCTGGAGCACCTAGCTTCAGTTCTGGGTCAGTAACTGCTCTCTGACCTAGTTTTCTCAGCTTCAAAATGTAATTGATCACTATCCTATTTCTGAAGATAACTTAGAAAATGCAAATATGTGCAATTGGTCTTTTAACACACATAGGGAAGATGGTTTATTTAACATAATTTATATATTTCTTACAAATGCCATCATGATTATGGCTATATTTTTATTTTAATAACCATATGTAGAAAATGGTAATTATAAGTTTTAAATAAGTTATCTGCTGAGCCATTTAAACTATTAATTTGAAAAAGAAGGAAGACCTAAACTGAAGTTAGAATCTTTTTTTAATTAACCATACTATTATAATAGTTCACAGTGATACTTAGTGTTAAAATCATTTAAGTGGGCAATATTTGGCAAAGTAGAAATAACAAGGTATCTTTTAAAGAATAGATATTAATAATAGGCAGTCTATTGGAAGAGAAAATTTCTTGTAAAAATAATAGAGACCATTCCACATCATGATTTTTACTCATATGTTGGTATGAATAGTTTTTTCACTTTCTTATTTTCAAAATATATCCAGTAAATATAGTAGATCTCAATCTAGTCTTGAATAATGACCACACACATATTATTGTCTTAACATAGTTTTGAAAAAGATCACATCACTATAATATTGAAAGTAAAGCAAGTAACAGTTATGGTGGAAGCAATAATATTAAGACAATGCTTTAGTGTAATACTTCAGAAATTTTGAATTGTTTTATCTTAAATTATTCCAGCATAATTTTGGGGGGTCTTTATGCTACAAATAAACGCTGATTGCTATGGTAATGTAAGAGACATGAGTGGATAATGTCTATTCCCTGTAACCAACATTTCAGATAAGTGTCGTGAAAAATACATGGCTGGGATAGCATTTTTGAGTTCTAGTCCCAAACCTTCTGCTGAATTTCCCGAGTGATCTTGAACAATTAACAATTATCTAACAAAATTTTTTTATATAAAATTTGAAAAAATAAATAAAGGAGTTTCAAAAGTGAAGGCTGATTTTTTTCCCCAAGGATTTTATTTATTTATTTGACACAGAGAGAGAGAGACAGCAAGAGAGGGAACGCAAGCAGAGAGAGTGGGAGAGGGAGAACAGGCTTCTGGGTGAGCAGGGAGCCCGATGTGGGGCTCAATCCCAGGACCTTGTAATCATAACCTGAGCTGAAGACAGCCGCTTAATGACTGAGCCACCCAGGCGTCCCTGAAGTTGATTTTTAAGAAAAACTTTCAAGGAACAAAAATATTTAGTGAATTCTAACAGGCACCAAATCCACATTCTGTTCTCAGGCTTTCCTTCAACCTCTGCCCTTTCCTCTTGTGCCCGGATCCCATCATTTCAAGAATGAAAGGGTTAGTTTAAAATGAACCCTGTTCACATTCATTAGAAACCTTAAACTCCCTCCCAATCCCAATACTGTTACGCTGAAAAAATAAATAAAATGAGAAAAAAAAAAAAAAAAAAAGAAACCTTAAACTCACAAAAAACACAAGCTAAATATATATTTGTAGTCTCACTGACTAGATGTTTAGAAACTGCTTTTTTAAAGTAATTTAACTTTAAAAGTACTTTAAAGTTTTAAAAAATTACTTTAAATTTAAAATAATTTTATTGAGGGTCTCTCACATCTCCTCAACTGTTCCACAAGGGAGTACAAAAAGAGTATAAAGTGTGATCGTTGCTTTCTCGAGTTTATTTATAAAAGTAAAATCAACATATACAAAATAAATATATCATCACAAAAAATAGATGTATGTGTTCATACCAGTATTATAAATTATCAATTCTGTAGGAGTTATGATGGAAGAGGTGGGATCCAAGATGGGGTTTTAATAACGAATCGAGCTTGGAGATGTAGTTCTTCTCAGGGCCAAATAACCAGTGGTCCTATATTTACATTATCCAGGGTCTATATAATGAGCTACTTGACCCCTAAAAACAAGGCAAAGGAGTAGTCAGACGAAGGGGCTGATTAATTCACCATGAAAGTGAGGTAAAACCCAGCAAACAGGTCTTTCTTTCACTCATCCATGCGCAGTGAAATTGAGAGTACACATCCTACCAAAATCCCAAGCTTACCTGGACTATGAGACATTGCAACTGTGAAGACCCATCTTGGGTAGAAAGAATTCCCTCCCCTTAGGAAGAACTACAGTTATTGTAGCTAAGTTCAAGTCTTTAAGACCCAAATATTGGGCTTGGGTGTAAAGCTTACTGAGTAACCCCATCTATTCAAAATAAAAACTCGGGGTCTCAGAGGCTCATCAAGCATAAATATTCTCTCCCTTAGGACTCATTCTCCTCAGCTGTCCCTGCTGGCCCATCAGCTGCTCTCTTTGGGTTTCTGACCAACCCCAAAAGGAACTGATTGAGAAAGAGAAAGCTAATACCATTATTGACATTCATAGAGAAAGACTGGAGAATACGGAAGATGAGTCCCTGAATTAGTTCTATGAATTAACCATTTGCCATCTGAGGAAAAAATGAGAACATTTATATTAATAATCCAAAACTTGGCTCACACAAAAGAATTTAAAATTAGATACTGTTCTTGAAGCTCTAAGTTGCATTGTGTTGTGAAAGTAAACTGTGAGTATGTTGATGGCAGTGATATTTATAGCTACTGTGGATAGAGTGTTTACTGCATATGTGGCATTCTGTCATATGCTTTAATTTATGTATATCTCATTTAATCCTCACAAAATTTATATACAGGAAGGAGGTATTGTCCCTGTTTTAAAGATAAAGAAATGAGGCTCAAAAGTTTATTTTGATCAGATTTAATAAGGAGCAAGTAGCAGAGCCAGGACTCGAACCCGTGTCTGTTTGAGGTCAAAGGGCATTTCCATTATGTGCACTACCTCTCAGACAGTGCTACCTCACTGTCTAATGATGCTTTTCTTATATACTCAGGTATACCAGGAAGATGACTAAGTTGACAGTTTTATTGCATGTACGTACATTAACATCAACCAATACTTATTATTTAGTCCCATGAAGTCAATGAATGTTTCACAAGCAGATAGGCTACAGATTCAGAAAAATCAATGAGTATTTGACTAAGCAAGTGAATTATGAAGAGTAAAAGCATCATATGTGCTTTTTCTTGGAAGTAAAGGGAAAGCTACGATGTTAATAAACCAGACCCAATGCTAATAACTTTGAGTCCCCCTACCCCAGTAGAAATCAATCTAACTCTAAGGTTGATTTTGCTCATTCCATAGGCTTATTTCCCAATGGAGTTCCTTAATTTTGACTTTCAAAATACAGAGTCCTGTCATGGCTCTTTACTTTCAGATTCAAGGCCAGTTTACTACCTAATATCTTCTCATTTATTATTCACTTTCATATAAAGCTCACTTTGTCTTGTTTTCACGTTCCTCATGTCCTTACCCACTCTCTAACCAACTGTTCTCACTGTCTGGAAGATCTTCCATTGATCTTACCTTTTCTTCTCATGTCTCTTAAGTCTTCACTGTACTCAGCTTCCAGGATCGGTAGTTCTGATTTTGCTTAAAGCTTTCCCAACTAATTAGATATAAAACACTGTAATCCTTCTATGGAAATCATCTTTCCTCTATAGCCAAAGGCATTACCAGTGGTAAAATGCATTCAGTTTGAATATAACAGTAATTTCAACCACTAGATTGTGCTTTCCATTGATCTATTTTTTTCTGGTAGAGTAGAAGTGCTCTTGTTGAAGATTTATAAATTTCAAAACATACAAGGAAGAAAATAAAAGTCATCGTTTGTGCCAACACCTCAAGAAGAACATGGTTAACATTTTGTTATATTTCTTTCCAGTTTTTTTTTAACACATTTGTTTATACTTTATTTTTATGATTTTATTTATTTATTTGACAGAGATCACAAGTAGGCAGAGAGGCAGGCAGGGAGAGAGGAGGAAGCAGGCTCCCTGCTGAGCAGAGAGCCCGATGCGGGGCTCGATCCCAGGACCCTGAGACCATGACCTGAGCCAAAGGCAGAAGCTTTAACCCACTGAGCCACCCAGGTGCCCCTCATTTGGTTATATTTTAA
Organism: Meles meles; assembly: GCF_922984935.1. NCBI lineage: Eukaryota > Metazoa > Chordata > Mammalia > Carnivora > Mustelidae > Meles > Meles meles. Next base: position 148,312,751 of record NC_060066.1, on the reverse strand, counting down.
CTTCAGTTCTCCCTGCCTTAATATATTTTTATCCTGCTTTGTTTCTCCTAAAATTAGAGCCTCTAAGATTTGGATTCATAAAAGCCAAGTGACCAGTCAGAGTGAAGCATTGATTCATAGAGGTCAAGAAGTAGTCCTAATTCCGAGCTTGTTTACAAAGATCAGATCTTACGTGAAACTCCTGGATAATTCTCTTTGCTTCCATTATGTGTTAACCTTCTGTTAATTAAAACTACTCTTGTTTTATTGCACAGAAACTAGAAAAATATATTAATATTAGATTATATAAGACAGGGTATTATAGGGGTGCCGGGGTGGCTCAGAGGGTTAAGCCTCTGCCTTCAGCTTAGGTCATGATCTCAGGGTCCTGGGATCGAGCCCTGCATCATGCTCCCAGCGCCCCCCGCCTGCCTCTCTGCCTACTTGTGATCTCTGTCTGTCAAATAAATAAATAAAATCTTAAAAAAAAAAAAAAAAAGACATGGTATTATAAAATAATGCATTGGTCTTCTTGATTTCTAAATTAAATTAAAGATCTAAAAAACTATTTTGTGTTCATCTAACGTTGTAAATGCTCTCTGTGGGTTTTATCTCCTGCCTGTAGGACCATCTTAACTACATGGAAAATGAAATTTTCTTGTTAAGATATCTAGCCTTTTTATCACCTCAGCTCATTTTATCAAGAGTGATTCATCGGGTTTTTATCTGGTGAACAGACATTGTCTGAAAACCTAGCTTTTTCCATGCAACTTACCTGACCAAGTTTTCGGGTTCAAGTTTTTATCCTTTAGACAGTTAGGAAGGACTTTGCCCTTACGTAATTGCTAAGCATCTCATTTCTTCCACCTATTAAAAATAATATTTGATTATTCTCCCCAGGTGTAGACACTTATCCAATTTGGGTTTTTTTGGTAACCAGATTTGTAAGGACACTAACCAACATTTTCCCAAAAAGCATTAAAATGTGACCTCATTGGAGAAACAGCTTTTCAGTCTTACTGAATACCTTCCTCACAATTCCTCTGATATTATAAGGTGTATGCTTAGCAACTAGCATGAATTATACCATCATCAGCTGTTTGTAAACAAATAGCTTTGAAACAATGCCTTTCAACCCATCCCCAAGCTAACAGGACAAAGGTTATGAAGGCTTAAAGTTTCCATGGCTTGCAAAATCTTTTTGTTCCAAAAACTACTTCCTTAAATGTTACCTATAAGCCTCTTGTCCTTGAGAATAGCATTTCTCATCCTTCCCCCACCCCTCACACCACCTAAAAGAGACAAGAGGGACTATTCAACTTAAATCCTGAGTCTAAAAGTATTGAGAAACAGCTAAGTATATTGATGGCTTTGTAGTGTAGATTCTACAGACAATAAAGTATCTTCCCCAAGATGGCCCCATTGTCCCCATGGATGAGGCTGAGAACTGAACAGGTCTGGGTGCTGAGGTTCCCAGGCAATGGGGGTTCAAGGGCACTATCATGAGTTGTCAGAATAATCAAGACACCACAATATTTTAATCTGCACACGTTCGACATCAGAGCAGATACTGCCCGCAAGAGGTCTGTGTTTTATTAAAATCTAAACTAATTCCCCTTGTTTTATGCTACTGAATGGTTCATTTGCAGTGGGACCCTCAGAGGGTAAAAGGGAGGGAAACAAATTAAGTCAAAACTGCAAAAACTTGTTAAGACTACACAAGATGTATCTAGCTCTCTTATTGTTACATGATGTGTTGGGAGAAAAAAAAAATGAATCTGTGGGAAACCCACCCTGACTGATCAAGGCAACCTTTGAAACCTGCAAAAACACTGAGAAAACCATACGTAGTACACAATGGCACAAACAAATCGTTGTTTCACTTTCTGGAAATGGTGTTGGCACTAGGATGAGACGTGGATGAAAAAATTCCAAGAAAAGCAAAGACATCTCTCGGTAAATCAGTAAGTTTATTGGTTAATGAAGAGCCAGGCTTTGCTCTTTAAGACTCGATGCTCAGTGGCTATGAGCAGGTCTTTCCATAAGGGTTGCCACTGGTGAGCACTAATGAGGGCCTCGAATATGTGCCTGGAGAAAGAGGGAAATAGAAACATTTATGACTTTTGCACCACCCAACATACACAAAAACACACCCTCACCTAATCCCTGTCTATAAAAGTTTATTTATGTAGTTGTAAATTGGAAAGTCTCAAGCATAAAACTCTATATCTATTAAATATACAGTGGTTTAGTGTACTGGAGACAGGGCAGCCTTGCTTATTTGTGCTTTTTCTGTCAGCGATGACATGAGATCATAGGGAATCCATATCTCTAAAGCCGTAGAATAGCTCCCAGTCATTTGTGGCTTCATTAGCAACGTCGTGATGTCCCTTAAGGACAAAACACATAAATGTTCTCCTGTCACTTACAATTCTGTCAAGGAGAAAACCAAAATGAACTTGCAAAGTCATGCACCAGCTCAATTTTGGAAGGAAAAAAAAATCTTCTTTGAAGGAAACGAAATCAATCCCCAGTTCAAATTAAATTTGGACTGTTCTGTGAAGCTCCAATACATAGCTCCAATAACAATCAGTACTTACGGACTTAAAATGCAGGCAAATAATGTTTCATTTAAAAGAAATTGAATGAGGATTACTGACAGAGAAAGTTTTAATGCTATTTTATCATTAGTTAAAGTTAAATCATGCCATTATTGGCTCAGTCGTGAACATCTCAATCCCCACTCCTTTTTTTTTTTCCCGAAATGTTACTAGAAGTCCTTTGCCTGGTTGGGCTTGTGTTTTCATCTTATTAAAACCTTGTCATGCAAATGTATCATAAGTGTAGCCTGAAGACTTCTGTCTCATGCAAAATTTAGCTTAAATTCTACTGGCATGAGATAATTTGTTATGCACAAACCTTCTGTTTGGTTTGCTGACATTCTTCTTAGTCTGCTCTCGTGGTGATTCATTATCTTGTGATATAGATTTCCAAGTATCATCTTTGTATTGATTTTTATATCTTTAATAACCACTCCACAGAAGATGGCTCCAGCGGTGTCATTGATCGCATCAAAAATTCAAGGCTTACAGCAATACTAGAGGGCTAATTGGTAGCAGAACATTTCAGACTTAATCTTAATGCAGTCTTAATCTTCTGCATTAAACCTACCTGAAGGTTTCCTTTTGGAGTCAACGAGGGGAAGTTTAGTGCTTCGTTGAAAAACACCTGGTGAGAGCCTGCCAGAACAGAGCAATAATAAATGGACGACAGACTTGGGAATGTCACTTCACGAACACTCCGAAATTAAGAGCACTCCCTTCATCTGGGGCCCTCATCATCAGAATGCTTTTTGCTTTCCCTTTCTCTCCATAGAGCCAGGTTTGCTCATATGTTTCTGTAGCAGAAAAGTTGCTATGATTCTGAAGCACATGTGCCCTGGGATTTGAGAATTTCCCGGTTTACCAATAGAAGGGCTTCCTCTGCAGAAACCTACAGTGAATGTCCTGTTTGTATAAATGACTTTAAACAAGAAATTTAAGACTGCTGGTATGGGTCTGTTAGTCTAGAGTCCCCGTATATGAACAGGTATATATCATCCTCTTAACTTCCTTCTCGAACCCTGTGCGTAGAGCATGCCGATCTGTTTGAGGTAACGAGAAACTGAAACAGAAGATGTAGGAGCATTCTGCAAAGCTTAAGGGTAGCTTGATTATAAAGCTGGAACTGGGTTTACTGTATTCTTGCCAAAAATTTTTTGGGAACCTCCTCCGTATCACTATATCAAAGCACAGCTGAGTATAACCTCATAGCTGCCCTAGAGAACCTTAGCTTCAGAATCCTATAGGCGGAAGACGGAAGCAGACTGAGACGTATGCGATAAATGACTAGAAGGCAGACTATATAAAGATGGGGCTTTGCATTTGGCCACACCTAAATTCTATTCCACCTCCAACACTGTGTTGTGTGACACTCGCTGTCTCCCTGAAAAAGGGGTGAGAGTGAAAAGTTCCTTCTCGTGAGAATGAAAAGTGACTGTGCCTCCTATGTGGGTTAGGAGGGACATCATTCCAGGCACCTCAAAGGCATGTTACTTATTAGAATATGATAAAAGAAGAACCCATGTGTTGTTGTTTGACCCTTTGTGTGGGAATTGAAGAAGTCCTTTAAGAGCAGGTGGAAAAGAGATCAATTCAAAAAATTGTATATATTCTTCTTTTTTGACGAAGTTTAGAAGAAAGAACTAAACGTATGTGTATACATAATTTCAGCACTGTGGTTGTAGCATCCAACACTGAAGGGGATTTAGAATTTTTAAGACTTTTGAAATTTGAGTCAAGGCTTTAGAAAGGCTGGGAAGGAAAAGGGATGAATCAAGAATAGAGGCCATCGGGGCGCCTGGGTGGCTCAGTGGGTTAAAGCCTCTGTCTTCGGCTAGGGTCATGATCCCAGGGTCCTGGGATGGAGCCCCACATCGGGCTCTCTGCTCAGCGGGGAGCCTGCTTCCCTTCCTCACTCTCTCTGCCTGCCTCTTTGACTACTTGTGATCTCTGTCTGTCAAATAAATAAATAAATATATTTTTAAAAAATTAAAAAAAAAAAAAAAAGAATGGAGGCCATCGTGAGATTTTCCAAAAGTCATGGTGAGTTTTTGGTGTGTAGCACTCAGGTACTTGAACCTTGAATTCAAATAACTTTTAAACCACCAGATATTACAGTCACAGATTTCAAAGTTTCTCATTTTCAGAATGAGCTGTAAAAATCTCATAAACAAAAGAGTAAATATATAAGGGTCTAAGCAATTGATTTCAGTGTCGACGTACTGGTAGAACTTATTGCTGAGATTATCTTCAAAGTATTGTTTACAATATAAGTGTGGATTTCAAGTAATTACCTAGGACATGGCACATAAAGAAATAGCAAATGCTTGTATGATACAAATTATTTTCCTTTTCCAATCATTATTCATGTTGTGTAGGTTATTTGCCTCGCAGAATTTAGTCATGTCCCTGGTCCATAAATATTCATTTGTTGATGAAGCTCAACTGACACTTGCATGGCACCCCCTTTTCCAAGTAAGGAACAACTTTTAACCTAGGACAGTACAACATTTTTAAGCGGCTTCTTTATGGATGTTTTTATTTCCTCGTTGTGTATCTGCCTTTCAAGTTGCCTTCCCACAAAATAGTTCCTAATTTTATAGTTTCCCAAGAATTTATCCCACTTGCTGCCTCCTTCGTTTGCCTTTTATTTTCTTCCTTTTTGCTCCCTTCTTCTCCTTTCCTTCTTTGCTATCATTATTTTTTCTGTTACCACTGCTTTTCTCCACTTCACTTCCCTGCCTCCACTCCCTTCCTCCCTTCCTCTTGCCCTTAGTTCATTATTACTTGAACTGAAATCCAATGCACAGTACTGTAAGTTTGACTCACACTTTATTTATCCTTTCATTATTTTATTTTTTTAAAGATTTATTTAGGGGCTGTATGGGTGGCTCAGTCGGTTAAGTGTCTGCTTTTGGCTTAGGTCATAATCCCAGGGTCCCGGGATGGAACCCCACCTCGGGCTCCACACTCAGTGGAGTGTCTGCCTTTCCCTCTCCTTCTCCCTCTGCTCCCTCCCCTACTCATGCTCACTCTCTCTCTCTCTCATGCTTTCTCTCTCTCAAATAAATATTAAAAAAAAAAAAAAAGATTTGTTTAGAGAGAGAATATGTGCATGAGCATGCAAGACCTGGGGGAGAGGAAGAGGGAATCTCAAGCAGATCCCTGCTGAGTGTGGAGCAGGACATGAGGCTGAGATCATGACCTGAGCTGAAATCACGTGTCAGACGCTTATCCAGCGGAGCCACCCAGGTACCCCATCCTTTGGATATTTTAAATAACAATCCAAGGAGCCCTCCCAGTATGGTGCTAAGTTCATTTTCCATCTGTCACAAGAAAGGATTGATACAGAAAAGGAACAAGAATTCTACCAAACTCATAAGTTGCAAAATGCAGTAAGGATAATTTCTTTTTTCCTTACCCTTTACCTTTTTTTTTCCCTTCAGTGTAACAAAAATTCAAGGTCTTCAAGTCTTCAATACAGAAAAAAAAATGCTTTTACTCAATAGTAAGTTAATATGGAATACAAAGAGTAATTTTCCATTCTCTATTCTTAAAAACATCAAAATATTACAGAAGGTAACATAGGCCTCTACTTTTAATACATTAGAAAAAAAAGACATTCAATATTAACCAGCTTTTTCTGAAAGTTTTTTTTTTTTTAAATAGTAGTATTTATTCCTTACCATTGTCAGGGAATTAAATTTTTGTTTATTAATACAATAATACTGTTAACAGTATTTGATTCTTGACCAATAATCGAAAGATTGGAATACAGTAAAATATCACTGACAGAAATGTATTTGTAATTCTTCCTTTTTATTACATTCCTTTGTTAATAATTATAAAAAATCCAAAAAAAAAAAAAAAAAAAAAAACCTTACAAAACAGACTTAACAGAGGTTTCCAGCCAAGTGAATTTTTAAAAAAATATTGGGCTTACATATAAGCCCAGAGGTGAAATAAAAAAGTTTTGACACTTTCAAAGTGTTTCCTTTTAAGGGCTTTCTTCTTCTGATCACAGCTCAGTACTGGTTACAGTCTCCAAATGGAGGCCCTGTATCATTCCACAATGGGAGCCACCTTTGCGATCATTATTGACCCTAGGCCTGAAAGCATATCACACATGCCTTTCAATTTGCCACCGTGGAACTGATGGAACTTCAAATTATAAATTGAATGCCCGATGGACAAAACAGGCTTCCTAACTTTTAGTCACATAACAATAACTGCCACCTTTTAAGCGACCATGATGCTTTTACTTGCATTATATTGAATTCTAACAACGACCCAGTATGAGAAATAGTATTGCCTTTATTTTACAGATGAGAAAACTATGAATCAGATATGCAAACCAATGTCTTCCAAAATCACACAATCACTAACCATCCTGCATAAACTTTCGGTTCTGTTTGGCAAACAGCCATGTCCTGCAAGATTGCAGTTGGCCAACAATTAGTGAATGGCGTGGTCTCATTGGTTTCATTTATTGCAGTAAGAGCATTTAACATGACATCTGGCCTCTTGACATATCTTTACGTGTACAATACAAGAGGCACAGTGTGGCACACAGTAGACCTCCAGAACCTACTCTCCCCCCCAAACTGCATCTTAGGCAGTGGGATTGCTGTCTTCAACATGTCTCCCCCTACACAGGGTGGATTTCCCTTAAAGGATTGAAGAATCACTCCTTTCACTTTATAAATGATTCACAAAATGGTCCAAGGTGGGGCTCGAAACATTTTCTCTCCTGGGTCCTGCGACTTGCCTCTGAACGCCATTCTAACCAGGCAAAAGACCCACCAGGACACAAGCTATTCGATACATTTCCATGGTTTTCGGTCTTCCTGCGAAACTGCTGGAGCTTTCACGGCTTAGGGACCATCTATCTTGCACGCCTCAGTCAGGTGTACGTTTTATGTTCAGTTCAAGAGGCAACAGCAGTACTTCCGCAGATGTATGACAGCATATGGTCAGGATTTAGATGAGTGAATACTTGCACCTGGAAATCAAATACGAGCACAGGCAGCCCCCTCCCGCTTGCCCAGGGCAGCGGCCACCTAACCGGGAGAGAACCATGGGATCAAACGCAATCCAGATGTCTATCCCATCCCCCCCTCTTCCCACACAGCCTTCCATTGTTTCCCTTGTCCTTTGGCAATATTTCTACATTTTTAAAGGAATCAAAGGGCCCAGAAAATCGGAAGAAATATGAGTGTAAAGCCGAACAGACACACCACCCATCGCGCAGTGAAGGCGTTTTTGAAAAATTAGTTGTTTCAGCTTTTTAAAAGGTTGGTTTTCATCATCTTTTCCAAAACCATCCGATTTTTGTAGCAGTCTTTGGTCAAAGATTTAGAAGAAGAGTATCCTTAGCTTAATCCTCAGATTGCTAAGGCAACTTTTGTGAACGTGCCATTTTGGATGTCACTGGAGTCAATAATGTCCCAGCCACCTGCCCGGATTCTGATGTTTGCATATTGCTAACTGCCCATTTATTGCATTTTACTTGGAAATCTAGTGTGTTGCTTGGGGTTGCTCTCTAGTGAAGGACCTTGTTTTATCTTTTCAAACACTTGTTGTTTTTCTCCTGAGTCTTGCCATGTACCCTCTTTGTACCTTAATATCTCTATTTATACTTCAGAGAGAGAAAAAAGTGAAATATTGTAAATGTGTTGAGAGCTTCTGATCACTCTGAAGCTAATTAACCATTCAAAATCTCTGATGTAAAGATAGATAGCTTTCTAAAACAGGCCAGAACAGGGTGGGGGGAGGGTGGACGTGCCCAAGAAAAGGAATAAATAAAACTAGCCAGTAAAGGTGAATTCTTCAGAGCATAGCCTTGCCCAAGAACAGAGGAAGAAGGAAAAGGGGAGGAGGAGGAAAGGGTGGGGGGAAAGAAAGAGGAAGAGGAAGAAGTAGAAGATAGAGAGGAGGAAGAGAGAGAAAGGAATGAAGAAAGGGAGGGAGGGAAGGAGGAAGGAAGAGGGAGAGGAGCAAGCAAGCAAGAAAACGTTGTCTTTATTAGTCCATGATTGCCCTTCACAGTATGTGGACAAAATGCCCACTTAGAAGCAAACTTCAAGTAATGAGAGGCGGCAGCTCCTGGTGATTAATTTTTTTCTCTGTGTGATCTACAAATGTGGCATTTGATTTAAAGTTATCAGGTAGAGTAGTCTGTCTAATTCTTACTCAATTATTCTGTTACTAGAAATAGGCCTTGTTCATATTCGCACCTTGCTCCTGGATTAACTGTTTAAATATTTGATTTTATGACTTTCTGGTTAGTCAAGATCTAAGAAAGCTATATTCTCAAAAAAACAGACACTTCTATTTATTCTGTAGAAAATCATTACGTGGTGGGAGGGCAAAGAAAATTAATGTAGAAAAACAAAAGAAATTGTATCAACTTTGTGTAAAAATATTAGTAACCATTGTCTCCAGGATGAGGATGTAGCAGGGGGAGAGTTGGTGTGGACAGACATAGAGTGATTTCTTACCTGCTCCTTCACTAGCTGCACTGTTGGTGTCTCTGAGGTTTGATTTTGTCCTCGGTAAAATGGTAAAATGGATATAAAATTTTTGTGTAGGTTCAATCAAGCAGGAGAATACAAAGTGCTTGGTACTTGGTTCACTCCTGTTAAATGTCATTTCTCTTTACTAATTTTTTTTCTTCAAAATATTTCTATATGTTAGAAATGATGGTTCCCCAAACTAAGAACTTTTATTACAAAGTTGTTCCAAAGACAGCCCTGGGAGCCCCAACCAGCAGCTATTGTGTGATTTCAAAACGAACAGAGGTTCTCCTCCAGCTTTGTTCCCCACCTCCCCGAGCCAGGGGGGTGTTGCGAAGAGCGGAGCCTTGTTTTTATTTGTCATGGATTCTCTTTTTGTGAGATAGTTACCTAAATTAGCCCGTAAAATATACAGGCAGCAAATGAACCAGAAATGCAATAATCCCCTGTCCAATCAGCCCCGAGCTACTTCATGAGGTGGCACGGAGACTGTAGCAGGAGATTGATGTGTGTGAAAACAGTTTAAGTTCTTTGCGGGAAAGTGTCCTTCGTGTCATTATTTATTACTAGCAGGAACGAAAATATCACTAATGCTCTCATTAAAGAACTTTGTATTGAAGCCCACTTTAAACCTGTTTCGCGGATTTGTCCTGATATTATGGAATTGGGGGAAAAAGTATTTTTTTTTCTTTTCTTCTTTCGCTCTCTCTCTCTCTCTTTTTAATATAAGCATACCTAAATAAACCCTATTAGTGCTCCCATATCCAAAGGAAAAGAATGGCACACAGGCATGCTCCTAAACACACACACACACACACACACACACACACACACACACACACAATCATATTGGTAGTAGTCCCCATCAGGAAATCTTAAACTGATTGGTATTTAAAGTGTTATCATCTCAGGTGGAGGCTCCCATCAAGTACACATTTATACAACAATTGCATTTTTTTCCTTTTTCTTCCTTTTCCGCAAACCTGTCAGCCAGCTTTCTTTTTTCTCTATTCAGTGCCTTCCTCTTCTCCCCCCCTCCCCTCATTACACAGCCCCAATTTGTATACACACTCTGTCCTGCCCCACCCCCCACCCCCACCCCCATCTCTAGTGGTGTGAAAATGGAAAAGCATCTGAGTAGCCTATCAGTTTGCTAAGGTTCATTTGAGCTAATCCAGACATCCCGCACAGCAGGGGGGAAACTGCTGTATCTAGTGAAACAAGAGCATGAATAATTAAAACTCTGTTATTAATGAACTTCCAGTCGTTATGTAAATGAAACTGATTTCAAGTCTAATTTGTCAGCCTGAATTCTTTTTCTGTTCTCCCTTTGTCCAGGACAAGAACTCATCATAATGGACTTGATAATAAAACACTAGTAGACAAGCTGTGTGCAGTGCCCATCTGAGTTAGAGCTTTTAGCCTGCTTAATTGATACAGTTACTCCAGAACAAGTCTATAAGGCATTTTGTATGGCTCTACATTTAAAAGCCGCTCTTTTTCCCTTTGACAGGGCTGCCTCTTATTCGCACATACCTCATTATCATTTACCTTTACACGAGGGGTGGCATATAATTACTGCCTAGTAAATAGTTTCTTTTGCAATATCCATGATGTTCAAAGACAGCAGAGTTCAAAAAGGTCCAGGGGAAGGGAAGTCTGTAGTCTTCGGAGAATAACAAATAGCCACCAGGGAGACAAAAATAAAAGGAAAGAAAAAGGAATACTTGACAAAGCTCGAGACCATTAAGTACCAGTGGCCCAGTGTTCCACCGTCAAGTGTCACTCATGCTATTGGTGGCATTGTCCAAATGATACCCCGATGTCTGCGGCTACATATTTCAGCGGCATTGTTTAGGTCCACCATATTGTTTGTGAAACTGTTTGCTATTAGGGTGACAGCTTCAAATTCTACGATCTGACTTCCTAGAGTTACAAATATTTTACACAACATAAAAGCAATCATTTCGACAGAGAGCTACCGGGCAGTGTCGACTCATTGAGAATTTCCTGAGCCAGAGTCTTTACGTTCGAATTTGGAAAATGCTCCCATACTATTTTTAGGGAAATGTGTAAGTTAGATATCAGAATTATAGTTTGGATAATTGGTAGCTGAGTTTATTTCTATAAGGCACTGTGTAAGTAGGATAACAGGAATTAACTCCTATTTTGTATACCTGTTCCACTAAAATAATCAGTTTTGGTCCATGTTTAGAAGGAGGGAAAAATTCATTCTGAAAAATCCTAAATCTTTTAAGCTGCAGATGCTAACTGCTACCATGATTCTTGCTAATCTAGTAGATTTTTCATTTATTTGCTAATCTAGTAGATTTTTCATTAATGGAATCGTAGTTCACAAGAATATGAAGAACTCAAGAACTTCTTTAGTCCCCCCAAATATTGACATCCTAGCTCCTAGCGAGTTTTGCCTGCCCACACCAACATCTGCAGCTCTTTGGCACCAGTGAAATTAGAGAAGTACTGAAGACACTGTTTACTTCTGCTATCTTCTGTTATTTTGTAATATTGCTTTGTTTATATACCAAAGAATAAATATTATCCTAATCGCTTTTGTCCAAACAAAGGAAAAACGGACATCTCAGCATCTGCCCAAATGATGTAATCAGTCCTTCAGGAATCAGAGACTCACAACACACATTTTCAGTTCCCTAAAATATGCCAGACACAGGGCTAAGCAATGGAATCAAAAATATGAAAAGGGAACAATTGTTTTCAAAAAGGGAGAGAAAAGTCAGTTAACCCATATTTATTACTTGTTGTGAAAGGTAATATACATACACACACACACACATATATGGTATGTATATATATATGGTATGTATACATATATGGTATGTATACATAAGTATATATGTATACATATGAATATATAGTGTATAAAGAATGCATAAATTGTCAGAGAAACCAAAAGTAATTTAATTTCCTAGGAAGCCAGGAGACACAATGCTTCAGAGAATACCGTTCTGTCTTAGTCTAATCTCAAAATTTTATCTAGTCCAAGCTCTTGTCATTGTTGTCAAATGCAAGGTCTGGTTTCATTTGATTCCTTTTCTTCTAGATACATTGTATAGCAAACTATGCCTCAATTTTCCAGCCAGCAAAAGGCATACAGTTATTCCAAAACATGTCTGATATTCACAATGTCAAAATATAAGTCGATGGTCCCCTGCAATTTCACAGGGATGTGACTAGACCTGTGTCATCACAACAGGAGAGGCACAATTTAAGGTCTGATGGCACCCAGCTCTACCCTGCTCCAGGGACTGTCCCACAACGTAGGGCAGGCTGGCCTGGAGGCGATCTTGTTCCCGTCGTGCCAATGCCAGACCTGGCTAAAACCACTGCTCACTTTGAAATTTTGATAAACCTTGAAATTCCTCTGAGCCCATCTAAACCTAAATGAGTACCTGCATGACAAGACAAAAGCAACCCAGTGATGAGCGCAAGATGTGTGATGACATACGACATGTGAGAGTACACGCATGCACATGGGCACACACACGTCTCTGCCTGCTTCCAACGGGGGATACGGCTCAGGGGGGCTAGCAACTCTATTCATCCCTAGCCAACTCCAGAAGAAGTCATAAAAATACGTAATCTGGAATTAAAGTCAATTAAAGTACGTTGCTTCTTCGGAAAGTTAAAAGGAAAACACACATAAGTAATAGAAATCAATTATTGTATATTCCCAGGCCTGTTCTTATAAGCCAGAGAGGTAATCAATCACTCTAGAGATTTCTACAAGGTAATTACTGTTTATTCTTTAATGATACTACCGTCTTCCTCCTCTTTCTTCACACCAGCCCCCTGCAGCTGCCACCTCACAGAAAGCAAATAAGCTGCAGTTAAAAAGAGAGAGAGAGAGAGAGAGGCAGAAAGAAAGTTGGTGTTCTGCATAATGTGGACAATAAGCCTGCCGACCTTCATCCCTCTCTGTGACCCGAGGCTACAATACTTTATGGCCCATGCTGTATGTACACATCATAACTGCTTTTTAGTAATAAATGTGGCCGTGGCTTTGAGAGAACACTGCTGCACGGGGAGAATTAATGGGAAATATCCTTCTGGTGGATGTCTAGTCACTCCAAAGAACGAGATGTCAAAATAAAAAGCAGCTGAATAAGAACGTGGACCAATTAAGAATTTAAAACAACTAGCTTCCAACTGAGAATCTTTCCCCTCTCTAAAAAGAAGAGGAGAAGGGGCACCTGGGTGGCTCAGTTGTTAAGCGTCTGCCTTTGGCTCGGTTTCTGGGATCGAGTCCCGTATCGGGCAGCCTGCTTCTCCCTTGCCCACTCTCCTTGCTCATGTTCCCTCTCTCCCCATGTCTCTCTCTGTCAAATAAATAAATAAAATCTTAAACAATAAAGAGGGGAAAAAATAAAGAGTAAAAATAAATGCTTCTGTTTTTATCAAGGGCCAGAAGCACTAACCAAGAGGTTTCCCAGTGCTTCAGTCAGAAGCTAGGCTAATGAATATAAGTTACCCTTGCTGGTTTTAGCTGACTTTGAAATTAAAGTTCCAAACCCTTGCATGCAGGGAGAGCTGGATTTGAGCAAAATGGACTTAATAAACTCCATTGTGCGGTTAGATCCCTAGTGAGATTTCCTGCCCATCCATGACCAATCGGTATTATTTTTCAGTGACTGGTACTTTTGTGAGCAAGATTGGGATTTCTGGGAGTGATTAGCACTTTTCACCATTGATTGACAGGTTCAAACAGAAATGAGACAATAGGAGGAGTCATTAGGAATTCAAATGTAAGGTTAGTGTTTGCAGGCTTTGCGATTGATTTTAATAGGAAAAAAAAAAAAACCTGTATGTAAGGAAAGGAATTAATGTTTAAAATGTTAACTTAGGAAGTATAAATCAATCTGTTCAATTAAAAAAAAAATTCAGAACTGAAATTAATAAAAAGGAGAAGATGAAATAGTGAAATAGCAATGTTACATTTTAGGCATTCTTTCGAGAAATGTCTTATGTCGGCCACAGATACATTTAGTTTTTTGCTGTGGATATTTAAGACCCAAAATCTAAAATCTTAGAGACATTCACAGTAGCAAAGGTTTAGATTTGGTTTTCTCATACATGAAAAATCTTGTAGAAAAAAACAAAAACTGTTTTACTAAGAAAAGAAAAGTGATGAAGCTCTCCATTATATCCAGGGAAGATTCCTCAGGGAAATAATTACGGTGAATGATTCTAGCATTGACCAGTAATTGATAATTGGCCACAAATAATTAGGGTAGAATATCTTTACTGGTGTAAATTATGCTAATAGCTCAGCCTTGTCCCCAGATGCTGATGTTGGTTTCTTATAAGTAATTTTGTTTTAAATTCACATTATCAATTTAGCATACTATACTTGAAAATTTAATCTTGTTTGGCATCAAAGCAAAGGCAGATAATACGGAATTAAGCAAGCCTAATCAAAGAAGAAAAGTAAGATGCACACCATCATTTTTCAGGATGTTTTGCTAAGGGTTGACTTCTCGTGGGAAAAGAAGTGTTCTGTGACAAAAATGCACACAAACTTGTGTTTCTAAAAAAAGCAAAACCAAATCGGAGCAAACTGTGTGACTTGGAGTCACCTCACAAATGCGGATAGAAGCATTTCCAATACCTTGCAAGTTGTTACTATTTAAAGGACGACCGCATAAATCCAATGCCCCGTGCACGAGATAATCACTGCATCAGATTTTTATGCATATCCTGTGCGCAGCTCAGCATTCAAGCTGCATTTTTTGAATATGTTGTGACTAATTTATGCCAAGTTTTCATCAACCTAGCATTTTTCATTTTTCAATTGACATACAAAGTTCTGTAATTTGTGTGCTCAGTATGTTAATATACTGAGATAGGAAGAGAAAATCCAATGCATCACGATAACAAAAATAAACTGTCAGGGAGCCTCGGTAGAAGTGAGAGGTCAAGAAAACAAGCACAACTCCGTGAGTGGCTAGTGTTAGGATTTGCGTGGGTCATGCATAATGCACACTTCCATATCATGAGATGATTCTGGTCATTCTTTTTTAACCAATTCACTCACCATCTGCTCTTCAGTTTCCCTCCAAAAGTTCAAGGCATGCTCTGTAAATAAGTGGTTTTCACACTTTGCTGCAAATTGGAATCACCTGCTGATCTTTAAAAAACTGTGGAGGCATGGCTCCTACCCCACACACTCTGATTTCTTGGCGTGGGGCTCCACGTAAGCATCAGGAGCTTTCTCGAAGCTCTCCAGCAGATTCTAATGTGCAGCCAAATTTGGGAAACAGCTGTCAAGGCTTTTCTGCCTCAGTTTTCTCTGATTGGTCTGAAGAGATGCCGATGTCCTCTCTCACACATAGTTTTAAAAAAAAAATGCTTTTCCATCTTGCTGTTCATTTCAGGTACACAGCTCCTTGATCTGCTGTCTTCTGAGAAGGATCACAACACAGTGCTCCCTGCTTCTGGCAAACCCGCTTACAGCCTCTCATCTGCTCTCGACGTCTTCCTTATTTTCCCTTTATACTCTTTCATCCCCAAACTACTACAGATCAGCTGTAATCTTCTGAGTTTCCAGTCCTTATCCAATTTCCTATCTTTAGCTATCTTTGGTATCTCAGGTTTCCTTAGCAGTGTTACCCATTTCTTTCTCGTTATCCGAAAACCCACAGGCAGGCTCTACTCCTTTCTTCAATCTTCACCCAAGATCAAAGTCAAGACTCTTAGCGATTTTTTATCTCATTAGAGTGAACTTCTCTGTTCCAGACTGTAGTTTTCTATCTGTCTCGTCCCCCAACGCTCATTGTTTTCTTGCACAAAACACTACTGTCAGACTTCTTGTCATTTCCCTTGCTCATTATGAACACCTTACCAGTGTGTTTCTTAAATACATCCTATCCAATTTGTCTCCCTGTTCTCTTTCCCAGAGCCTCCTTCGGTTCCAAGTTAACCTCAGAATTATAGATCTGGAGGAGTGTCTGCTTTGGGAATTGATAGAAATACTTCCTAAATGCTTGTACACCAAATGGAGGCATACAGAGGACTGTTCCACGACAGAAATGACCAAGAGCCTCTCTAGATTTCCTAGAGTTACTGTAAGCCTTAGAAATGCCATTGTTCCTCACCCTCGTTCTTCCTTTCCTCAACACATTTCATCCAGATTCACACAGCTGACATTGAGCTGGGATCACCCAAAGGGGCAGGAAGAGCTACATTGAATGGAGAGTTATATACATCTATGTCTGGGTGAGGGGACTTGGCCCGAAGCTGTAGCAACCCAGCCGCTGTAGCCACACTGTTCTGTCTTCAGGATGTTTCCCATGGCCAAAAATGCTCTAAGTCGTCTCCAACTTCAAAGCATTCAGCAAACAATGGCAAGGCAGAGCCGCTAGAAACGGACACCTGATTTCCATGACAAATATGGTAATGCTGTATTCGCTTATGGAGCCACTTTCTGTGCTGCAGTATGTGCATATACAGCAACACACGTTGGAATAGAATGGAACCTGTCCCCTGTTAGCAGAGGCACCCCAAAGGAATGGAGAGACCAGTCATCAGCCCAGCTGGTGTAATACTGAATTGTTTCAAAACCAATTCAGAATTGATTTCAACTAGAAGCACTGTGCACCCTTTAAAACAGGGCATGACTGAAGAAATAAGTACATTCGGAACCTTAAAATACATATATGTGTGTACATCTAAGTCTGTGTTCTAGTCTTTGTCAGATTATGCAAATCATACACTTATTTGAAAAGCTGTAGAAGGAAGGGGTACCTTTTTGCCTTCCACCTAAGGGCCTTTTTCCCACAAGAGCTGAGTTTTGTAAAATCCATTGCCACCCCTGTTTCTGTCCCCCACCGCTGCCGCCCACCATTTCCCTCTCATCAGATTCTACACTCAGCTTCTTCCTGGGCTCCTTCTTCCCTTTCATGTCTCCATTACCCTCTTTCAAGTTCTACACTCTCATTTAGCAGGTCACCACCACCTCGTACTTCTCAACTCCCTCCTGTAAATTTACTTCTTGCCATGACACTTTTCTATGATAGTTTTTCAAAGAAGTCTTCTTTCAGAGGAAAAGAAACCTTTTTTTTTCTTTTCTTCTTTTTTTTTTTTTTTTAAGTCCAAGAATCTATACCAGTGAGGAGAACATTATCTTCTTTCTGGATGCACGGTGTTTCGAAGTTATTCAATGCCCATGAGTCAAATGATTATGAATGTCAATCCCGGAGGTAGAAACAAGCTCAAAGTAACACCCCAGAATAATAATGGCTCAAGAATCAATAGGCAAGATTCGGTTGTCACAAAATCACAGAGTGGTGTTTTTGTTTTTTCTTTTTTTTTAAGTGAGTTCAAAGGATGAATATGATTATTTTTAACTTGTTCATTTTAAAGGAAGTCATTAGCATGTAGAGTTGGGTATTAATAGAAGCGTGGTTTCTCTGAGTTTGGACTTGGGAAGGGGATAGATTTCTTTCAAATCCTGATTGCACTTGTGCCTTCAGCAAGCAATTTAACCTCTCGTGGTCTGTTTCCTCATTGGTAACCTAGAGGTATAAATCATATCTTCTCTTCTGAGGGCTAAGTGAGAAAAGATCTGTTAACCACGTTGCAGGATTGGGACATGGGAGGAGCTCCTGTAATGGTTGTTGACCCTGTTACTGTTGATGTACCTTATTACACCTATTACCAAGTATCTAGGTGTTTTTCCTATATTTCTTGAACAGCTGTGATAGGATTCTTTTTCAGACCATCCCAGATCCATCCCTGGCTTTTAATATATCAACACAAAGAAATTTTACACTTTCTTACCCATACTTCAGCATTGTTCAGTATTAGGTATCCTTTGCCCATTTTTCATTTAAGAACATTTTAAATGGAAAATATTAATACTCCATGTGCTTTCAAAACAGTGTATCTGTTATCAGCCTCTATAGCCACTAGATGTCAATACAATGTTTATCTGGGAAGTTTAATAAAGACTCATTAGTATCCTATTTAATGATTAAGTAATGTATTTCTTTTGCAAGATATGTTAATATCGAAGTGTTTCAGAACATTTTGCTGTCATATTTATGGAAATCACTCTACCAACAAATGAAATGCTTTGCCTCATCCAGTCATAAATAGTTGCTGAATAGAAAGAGTTTTAAGCCTGAATCAAATTTAAATTGCTAAGAAAAATGTATATAGGCAGAATATAATTGCCCTAATTGGGTTTCCTCCAGGTACTTTACTTGCCGAAACACAATAAGATCTTTATTATTCATAACTGGATAGGACCTACGTTTTATACTGCATTTTAAAGGTAGCATCTTAACTTTTCATAGTTACAATAGTAATTCTGAGAGAAGAAATACTAAGGTATTTCTACAACCATTTCCTTCAGGATGTTGGCTATTTTACTATTTGGCTAAAGATCATTTAAATTCCTGTCAAAACTGAGCTTTGGAAGGCTTGAGTATTTACTCTTCAATCTTTAACCCTCAAATTATAGTCAACAACTTTTTCCTGAACATACTAAATAACTATTATTTTTTGAAGCCTCTTACTGATGTAGAGAAATGTAATTCAAATCTCCTTTCCTTTGACATTAGAGTGTCATGACTTATATGTAAATTAGAAAAGGATCTCAAGACAAATAAAAAATAAAAAATCAGATAAACAAAGAAGAAAAGAAACCATATTATCTTTATCTGGGAACATTATTAGATGTATGCTTTTTCCCCCAGTCTCAAATTTTTGTGTTTTTTCTTTCAATCCATCATGTACCATATCTGTTCGTTTAGGGGGGGAAAAAGGGTAACAAAAAACTTGGAAGATCTACTAACCTAAGACAAATTTGAGTCTAGTCTTTAGTCTCAATATTTCTTATTGTGTATCCTAGTGGTATCCAACATTGCTAACCCCCAACCTTAAACAAAATTGTATTGTAATAACATTTTAAGACAGGAAATGAGATTTTAGGATAATATTAGGAAGTTTCTATTTTTCCTTACCTGTCTTTCCCCATCTACACTGCAAGTTGGCAATATTTTACATAAGATTATAATTTAACATATTAAATATTTTAGAAAGGAAGAAAGAGTTAAAACAGTAGGGAGGGAGGGAGGAAAGTGAGGTCAAGAGGTTCCATCTGAGACCACTCATTAATTTCCCAACCATTTTATGAAAATCCTCTTTACAATGAGGAGCCCAGTGCCTGTTATGTGATGGATCACAGTAAGCAGAGCAGATACAGGGAGAGTAGAGGAGGAGGATATGTGGATGTGGAACATACAGGGAGTGACAGAGGGAATGGCATGGTAGGCAGGAAAGATTTGTGTTGGTTCCGAATGTTCAATTGACCTAAGTGCCCCAGAGTTTTGCCTGAGGTCCAAAAGGCAAGAATAAAAAGTGATACCCTGCTTTCCAGGGAGGGCCTAGCTCCTTGTCCGCCATTGTAGGTACTAGGTACATGAACCTATGGAGCACTTGGAATGTGGCTAATTGAACTGAGATGTGCTGTAGGTATAAAATACATACTAGCATTCAAAGATGTGGATGGAAGAAAGAATATGAATGATCTCATTAATATTTTTTATTAGTTATGCATTGAAATACAATTTTGGATTTATGTGGATAAATAAAATGTATTAGTAAAATTAATTTCTTTCTTTTGACTTTTTCACTGTGGCTTCCAAAAGATTTAAAATTATTTAATTTTGCATTGAGTTTGGACTTGGGAAGGGGATAGATTTCTTTCAAATCCTGATTGCACTTGTGCCTTCAGCAAGCAATTTAACCTCTCATGGTCTGTTTCCTCATTGGTAACCTAGAGGTGTATATCATATCTCCTCTTCCGAGGGCTAAGTGAGAAAAGATCTGTTAATCACGTTGCAGGACTGGGACATGGGAGGAGCTCTGTAACGGTTGTTGACCCTGTATTTCCACTGGGCAGCAATGCATGACGCCATCCAGGAAGGCCTTTCTAACAGATAACAAAAATGATTCTGTCGCCTTTTAGCTTTTACCATCACTCACCTCCACCTAACATCATAAAACTAATTAGGGAAAGTGAAAAATGCTTTGTAAAGGAAAAATTAAGACCTGTCATCAAGAGTGACATTGTGGCATCTTCCTTCCATGGAGCAAGGGCTGGACATTCTTCCCACTTCAAGTCAAGCAAAGAACTTCAAAAAAGATCATTTGTTCGGATCAAGATGTAGACCTGAAGAGGAGACCAACTCCTCACTCTAGGGTGCTGAAATGTTTAGGCAACTCTTTCTCCTGGTACCTGGAACTGAAGGTGGCAAGAGGGTTCTTAGAAAAACCACCCAAGCTTCTTACAGTTGGAGGAATTCAGAAGCTGAATTAATGATGGGAGAAGGGAAAATGAAGAGGTAGAAGGAAGAGGCTAGGTCTCCTGTCCCTAGTAGAGGTCCTGGTGTGGGCAGGGTTAAGTTGGGGAAGGGAAAGGAGTTTTGAATTGGATGTGAAAGAAACATTTTGGCTTGCACAGTACTGTACTTTTTAATAGCTGAAAGTGACATGTCTAATACATGTAAAAGCAAAAAACCTATGGAATATGTCTGAGTTCTGAAGCAGGAAAAGACCTATCATATCTCTTGTTTGTCTCCCCATTAGAATTTAAGCTCCAAGAAGGCAGGGTTACTGTGTCTGTTTTGTTTTATTTTCACTTGCATAACCTAAGGGGCCTAAAATAGTATCTGGTCACATAGGAGATATGCAATAAATATGGGTTGAACAGATAAATAAATTGGAGAGAAAATGCTTCCTTTTGTACCTATAGAGTTTTGCACATTCAATAACCTCAACACTTGGGTTAAGAAAAGCAATGCCTCTGTCATTTCATGAGCATGAAGTTGCTGGTGGATAAGGGGAGGGATTGCTGGTCAGTTCAGCAAATGCAGTCCATTTCAGAAATTACAGAGTATAGTCAAATCACTGCATGATGCTGTATCAAGAACTCTTGTAAATTTTCCTTACCAACACTCTCACATTAAGGCTGGTGGTGCTTAAAATATTTCCAGTGTTTTAGAGTTATTGAACTTCTTTCAGTCAGTAAGATCCGTCATGAAATTTCTTCTATCGTTCATGGCCAATTACCTTTGTTTTTTCAATTACTGGTCATTTTATTTGAGATTGAGTTTTGAGTATGATGAACACTTTTCATCATTATTTTATGTAGATTCAAGGAACAGTGAGAAAGATTGTAACTTTGACGAAGATAGATGCTGCCACCTGCATGATTCCTAACCTTCTCTAACAAAGCACCTTGTTAGGTAGTATGTGATTGCTGCCCCGAGGACCCAGGGCCTTAAAGCAATCGGCATCAGCGTGCTGGGTTCTTAGGGTTCTAAGACTTTAGTACTCTATTTCTTTCATTTTATGGAATTCATGGACATCACCTTTTGTACTTCAAAGTCAATAAGGGCATGATAAAACATTAAACATCTAGTTGAAAAAACTTCGTGCCTGAACAGTTTTGAAAAATAAAAAATATACTCATGTTCTATTCATGGCCATTATATCTCAAATGTGCCAAAAATGGTGATGATTGTTTTACCTGGGTACGGGAACTTAGCTAAAAATATGTGTGCACAGTCAGCCCCTACCCCAAGCACGGGTTGACGATCATAGTTTCCATGACTTTAGTCCATGTCCTGATCTCACCTTCCCTTTCTTCATTGCCTGACAACTTTGTTCAAAGGTAACAACTTGCCTTTAAGCTATATAGATGAGATCTTTCTCCAAAGATTTTTAAAGCATTTATGTATATTTTAAAGTATTTTATGAAAGGGAATTAGGATTCTCTATTTTTCTATTTTTTGAAATAAAAATTTGACCAATTTTGGTCTAATTGCTGTCCTCATAGATGGTGGGAAAAGAATGTTGTAATCTTTAATAATTTCAGAAATGATTTCATCTCTCTTAAGGAGAAAAATGACAGGGAGTTATCACACTAGAAAGGATAATCTGTGAGAGGAGATATGCAGAGGAATACAGAAGACAAGGATAACAGTAAAAGGATAAAGATTGGAGCAAGGAGATCAGACAGATAGAAAAGGAGCCAAGTATAAGGATATCAAATTGTTGTCAACTCAAGCATCAGCTTAGATTAAGAGTGACTTTCCTGGAGCAGGTTGTTTTGAAAATTTTTAAGACTATTACAAGCTGTGTAGGAAAGAGAGTCTTGATCACAGTGCAGGAAGGGGGAGTTGGGTCACAAAATCCATGTACTTCCAGACTCACCACCAATTCAAAGAATCCTAAAAGCTAGTTCCAAATTTACTTTTTCCATTGAAAAAAGAAAACTCTTCCCACTAGACATTTAAATTTAAAACAAATCCATGGTTTGGAAAGAACATAAACCAAAAAAAAAAAAAAAAAAAAAAAAGATGAAGGAGGAGAAGGAGGGGAAAGGGGGAAGGAGGAGGAGGAGAAGAAGAAGAGGAAGAAAGAAGGAGAAGAATAAAATCGTTTGATGATTTCAGACTAGTTCACATCTCTGAGGTCTCCATTATCATACTTTAAAGTACTGAGAGAGCTTGAATAGATGGGCCACTGAAAGAAAGAAGAGAAAGGGAGGGAGGAGGAAAGGAAGAAAAAAGAGGGAGAATGAGAAGGGGGGTAGGAGGAGGGAGAGAGAGGAAGGAAAGGAAAGGAAAGGAGGAGGGAAGGAAAGGAGAGAGAGAGAGGAAGGAAGGAAAGAAAGAAAGAATGAATGAATTATGGAGGTACTAAAAGTACTATAAATCTAGGTATAAGGCAAATATTCTTTCAGTGCTCAAAAAGAGGAGAAAAAGATGAATTGCATTTACCAGGGAAAACAATGCCCTTTCTCTTCTCCAAAGTGAAAACCTCCATCTGTGCTCCCTCTTGTCATGCCAAAGATCCTTCCTTCTTCTCTAACTAAGTAAATTTAATGAAAGAATAGTATGCCCAGTTACCTTCCCTTTTTCATCATCTAGGACCTCTTAATTCCTTATAATGGATCATTTCATTCTACTGGAATCTCACAAAATTCCTACATGAAGAATTGCTAAATGTCTGGTTTGCAGCACACCGTTAAATATCTTTCATTACACTTGCTTTTAGATAACATTGTGTTACTTTAATGTACAAGACCATATGTTTGCCTGTAGTCACCTTGTGTCTTTCTCAAGCTCCTCATCTGGCCCCTCCTCTTCTGACTATAAGTATTTTCTTAGATTCCATCTTCATTCCAAATGTTTGGCCTCAGACACTTTATGTTCATGATAACCATGAACTAAACCATATTTTTATATCACTAATACTCAAGTCTACCTGCTTAGTCCAGACCACCTAAATGTTGACGTTGTGTTCCAGCTGCCCACTAGAAAGATCCCTGGTTGTCCCCCACATACTTCAGGTCAACGTGTCCAAAATCAAATATATATCTTCTGTGTCCACAGACCTGCTTTTCCCTTTGTTCTCTAGATTGGTTGACCATTCCTGGTGAACTACTCTTGAACCGATACTCAATACCAATGTGAATTTTGCCAAGGTTTACTTGCGATGTATCATAGAAGAGGCATGACAACCCTCTGAGAGGGATTATGATAACTATTTTACAGATGGGGAAATGGAGGCACTAGTTGGGTAAGGAACTTGCCTCAGAAAACACTCGGTTATTATTAGGTTGTAGTGTCAGAATTCCTACCAACAATTACTATCTTGAGGGACAATAACATTGTGTGACCCTGAAGGAAACGTGTATGGGGAGAGGTGGGTTTATTCTGTTTCTACAGAGGGCAGAACTGGAACAAAGAATAGAAATTACATGAATAAGGACTTCAACCAATTTATCAAAGAACTTCTTTAAAAGTGGTATTAGAACACAAAGAAAAAATTTGTAGGCAAAGTAATGGCTCCAGATTTAGCACAATGCGGGGGGGAAGTGTTTGGGACAGAGAAGAAATTTAGATCACACAAACTCCTAAAATTCACTATAAAATAATGTTTCCTCCCTCCTTTGGATAATAGATTCAATAGTCTGCTTTACTGGTCACATGAAAAACTAAACAGATGCCCATGAACATTTAATAGATACAGTGTATATTGGATAATCAATGTACTGTGTACTCAACAATCTTAATAATTTTAAATAGAAAAAAAGTGATTTTTCTTTCTTTCTTATTTCAGTGGTTCAGCTGCTTTAGTTCATGTCATGCTCTCTGTCTTTGAAAAGCGGCTTCCACAAGCTGCTGCAAATTTTTCTAAATGTTCCCGTCCTATAACGTAGCTCTGGCTGCAGCAGCGCCACGCTGTGTGGTTTCAACAGGAAGAGGGCCGAGTGGGGTGAGCGGAACAACTCTGAAACTGTGCTGGGAAATTGAAGAGAACATTCCTTGTGTGTTTGGGTATGATTCCTGCTCCCACCCCCCTGGTGCAGATATACATCTGCATGTTATGTAGTTTGGGGTTTCATTTGTTTGTTTTTGTTTTTTCAAGACTTTAATCTAGTTTTTATTGTTTTACTCTCGGCTGGCAGCAAGGGTCTGTGCTTAACACTTCGGATCATGTGATCATTGTTACTCAGGAGAGTAGGTAAAGAGGGGGAGGGGCGAGAGGAGTCATCGTCTCCAGTGAAAACCATAGCGGGGTAAAATAATGAAAGGTGAGGTGCCGGAAGAAAAATGCCAAAATTCACACGTGGTTCCCGTGGCGTGTCAGGCCGGAAGGGATGCCCCGGGCTCTGGCTGAGTCCACGGGGGCCACTGGCAGGTGCCTACAATAAGACTGTTCATCCCCTTTAATTAGCACCTCATCACTTACACCAGCTTGGTGTCACCCAGCTGGCTAGAGCACGACGACACCTCCAGCTTGAACTGGGCTCCATTCCATTTTCTTGGAGCTGATGGAGACATGTGGCGCTTTCTTCAAGTGCAGCTGGTGCTGGCACTTTCATTGTAAATGTAAATCTCTGTTTGGAAAAAGGTGATAAGAACAGTTTGTTTCAAGTCCCTGGTGTTTAAGCCTTAAGCAATTCCCAGCAAATACATTCAAGGCTCCTTCTGGTTTGATCGGCTACAATTTGTAGTCTTATTAATAGTAGCAGTGTTCGGATCCTCCTTAATGACATGCTCCCCAAAGGAAGGCTCTACACAGTCATCGCTGTTTCTCTGTGGTTCAGTTTGTGCTGATCGCTTTTAGCATTTTTGGTGGTGCTTGTTGATCAGTGCAAGTTATGAGAAAAATGCTGGCATCTACATGCATTTATTGGAGATTTTTTTTTCTTGTTTCAATGGGACAAAAGTGGGAGGCTTTCTAGATGCCCTCCGTTTCATTGCAGTGCTTCCTAAATAACACAGGTGCTCATATCTAAGACTGCACAATGAGCATGTAAGAACTTTAGGTCTTCTATTTTTCTGAACAGTATTGTGCCATCATTCTTCAACTCATGTCTTATAAGTTATCTTGATGTGTATTGCACTTGAAAGTTATTACATAAATAGCGTTTTTATCTGTTTTATAATCAGCCTGTATGTCTCTAAGCTTTGGTCCCCAAGGCTGGAGTTGTTGATTAAAATGTTTGTCTTTTCTTTGATTTCTTCAAAAAACTTTTTATATGCTCTTGAGGTATCAGATAATAACAGAACTTTGGAGGTAAAGAATGAAAGCGCCCAAATAAAATAACTTCATTTTTTATGTGATAGTTGAAGCCCCCACCAGAGGTCCTTATTTATTGTCTCAACTTCACGATCACCCTTTTTAAAATTATCATTCCATGTCATAATGATACCTTAAATTTCATGCCTAGTGTTTTCTGGACACTATTTAATTTGGGTCTTACGGCAATTCTGAATGTTATGGGTAAGGAAACGGAACTTTTGGCAAGCTGCGTTGTGGGCTGGGGCCACCCAGCTGATGACAGCGTTGGCAGATCCCAAGCCCATGCCTGTTCGATAACACAAGGCTAACCCGCTGGGTGACTCTAAACAGACCTACTTACCTTCATCCAGAATCTCTTACCTAGTAAACCTCCACCAAGGGCAACTAACTAGAAGCCCTTGCGCAGTAGGAGTGGCCTCATACATCATCAACCATGTTTCCTTGGCCTAGTAATTGAACTTCTCAGACTCTAGTTCAGTATTTGTAAAATAGAGAAATGCCGCACTCGTAACTAAAGACTAAATGAGGTAAAAGGGCAAATATTTAGCTTGGTAACGGTTAGTTAACTTCATTTCTCTTTTATACCAAAAACATAGATGCCCAACCTAATATTACTAGGTGAAACTGAAATTGTCTCAGTTGTTCAGCTAAGAACTGTATGACACTGAACTTGACAATTTGTCCTGAAGCAGTGTGAAATAAAGGTTTTATGTCAAATAGAAGTTTTATTTTAGAATATATAGTGTAAGACTACTCTGCCTCTGTATAAAACAGATGAGAAATATTTTTCTAAAGAGCAGAAGGTATAGATAAACATATTGGGGGAAAGGAAGTAAACAGTTTTTAAAGCTTTATATAATTAATAATAATAATGGTAGACTAGTAGCAATAGCCAACACTTATTATGTAACCACAAAGTGCTTTTTACAAGCTTATTTTATCCTCTTAACAAAATTATCTGATGTGTAGTTCTTATTAAGCCCATTTTGCAGATAAGGAAACTGAGGCACAGAGGGAAGGCCATCCAGTGCAGGAATTTACACCAGTCTGCTGATCATGCCCATATATGTCATTGCAATATATTGCCTTAAAATAAATAAACTATGACTAATAACTCTTCATCAGCATATAGATTACAGTAATGAAGAGATGCGCTGAACTCTTATGTTCCCAGATTAGAATTTCAGCGTATTGCGGCATTTATGTCATTTCTTTACTTGTTAACATCAGTCATTGTCAATAGAACTACTCATTAAAGTTGAAAAGAGATACAGACTAAAGACATTTAATTTGAACTTTAGATAAAACTAAAATTATTTGTTCATTAAATATTTTCCAGTTATTTCTATCATGATCTGGTGGCAATTATTTTAAACATATGAAAAATAACTGCAGATATTGGAAAACAATTTGTGACAATAATAAAGGAGCTAATTGAGATTTCTAAACCAAGAAACCCAATAAACTGTCAATAGGGAAATAACTTCACAAAATTCAAGGTCTAAGAAACACAACTTTCTTATTCCAGTTCTCTAAGATGTAAAATCCCATGAGACATCTTGTCCCCATGGAGGTTACACATGAATTCCATAAAGAGAGAGAAGAAAATTGGAAGAATACAATATTCAACATCACTTTTCAAGCTTCAGCCATCCTTTGAAGTTGTCTCCACTGTCATTGGTGAGGTTGCAGAAAGCACTGTGGCCCTTAGCTCAGAAGCCCCTGGGCGAATGGGCAATTGCCCAGGGCTGAACCAGCTCGGTCAGCCAGGAGCCTTCCTCCCCCTGATTTGGAAGAGAACCAGGAGTTGCGTTTTGTTAATCTGGGTAACCTCATTTTCCTCTCATTTAACTAGTGGGAGTTAATTGAACTACCTGCTGAGATCTCTGGCACATAGCTAAATAAGGTGAAATGAGGTTACAGTGTTCCCTAACCCAGTTTTGGCCCCATTTACAGCATGGAGTGGTTTTCAAAGAGGGTCAGAAAACACTTTGAAAAAGGCAGATCACATGCAACTACTTCATAGCTATGCCTGTAGAGATCCCTTGTTTTCCTCCTCCTTCACTCCACCCTCCACCTCGAGGCTGAGTCCTTCCCTGTTTCTTCCTTCCCTTTCACCCATATCCACTTCCCATCTTTCCAAGCCAGTTACTAGTGAATCCTTAAGATCTTCCCACATCTCTGTGTTCCACTGATGTTTCCAGACACACTGGGTCCAAGACTTACATTTTCTGCAGCTGTCTCCTAACAGTCCTTACTAACCCTTCTTTCAGCCTGTAAAGACTGAATCTATACAAGGTTGAATGTTGCCTTGGTGTGTGTGTGGGGGGGGGCGGGGAATCCAACCCACATACTGCTTATATTATTTTAAAATATCAAACCGTTCACTATTTTAACGGTGTTATGAGTGCATTAATCAATTATCTGGGGTTCAGTAGAAACAGATACTGGTTATTTCTGACATAAAGAGCAGAATATAGTATGTGGCCCCCCAAAAAAGTCTGAATAAGGCATTGCGTGTTTCTGCCTTGTTCTCCCTTTGGGAAAGTGCTAATGGATTAATTTCAGTATCTCCTTAAAAATGTATATTCTTCTTTTACTACCCAAGTAATGCATGTTGATCAGAAAAAAATTAATTAAAAAATACATAATCACTGTCTTTCTTTCTTGTCTTGAACTGGCACATATAAATTATAATAAAGAAGTGAGACTGATAGCCATTTATACCTAGTTTGAGCTGTGTGATTCTGAAGATGAAGCCCAAATACCTGAAATTTCTGGAAATTTCCACTTCACACTGTGAGAATTCACTGAGTATTCTTCCTTTATTTAAAAAAAAATTTATTGAAGTATAGTTGACATTCAATGTTATATTAGTTTCAGTTCCTTTACTTTTAACTTGTGTTCCATCACTATCAGTGTATTTTGCTAGGAGAATAGTAACAATTGTAAAACTGTTAAAATATATCAGTGCATGAATACATCTTTACTTCATACTTAGGAACCAGCAGATATTAGCTAGTGTTCCCTTTCTAGATGTAACAAAATTCTTTCTAATGAATGATCATTCTAAGCCTTACGCCTACATTATACACATCCTTACCTTTTATACTGACCACATAGAGATTTATTATATACCACTCTATTTTTATTTAAACTGGTCACCATCTCCTCCTTGAATCCCCCTGCTCCCTCCAATCTATCTATCTATCTATCTATCTATCTATCTATCTATCTATATTTGAATTTGCCCAAATTTGTGGGTTTATTTTGCTTGTTTGGCTTGTCTCCAAACTCCCTGTAGAAAGTTGACTACCACACGACACCGCAAAGGGAAACAAATTGTCATCCTCAGGACCTAGACTCGCCAATAAAACAACTCTCCATCAGGTGTTTTATGAAACCTGAACTCAAACTAATGGGAATGTCATAGAATTGTTCCTAAAACTATGTCTGTTTTATGCAGCACACCATGGAACATTCTTTAGACCTTTAAGTTCAAGTTAGGAGTGATCAGTGCCTTGCATATTGCATGTTATTTAACCCATTTAAAAAAGGTTCATGGTTGTTACATCCTAGCAAGATAAGACAGATGAAGCCGCCAGGAAGAGTAAAGAGCAGCCAAGACAAATGTCCCAGCACTTCTGTGCATTTAGAAGCAAAGAAGTATATTGACAAATAATAGAATATTCCTGGGGCACATTTAAAAGGCGAGGGAGTGGAGGGAGGAAGCGGAAGAGGGAACAGAACAGTATATATAGAGCCAATCAGTATCTGATAGCTATTTTTATTTCAGGGTAATTCATTCCTTCACTGATAACCCTAAGTAAAACCCAAGCCTGCATAGGATTATATATTCTTTTCCAAAAGAAAAAAAATTAGTCTTAGCCATGTGTAAACAGAATCAAGACGCCAGGCATAGTGGTCTTACCAACATTTCCACACATACTGTCAAGCACAGCATGATTAGAGTACAAAAATAAGAGAGAAGTTGACCAGGCTGTTTTTCACATTGGATGTGACTTGAAGTTTGAGTTTAAACAAGGTATTTTCAAACATATTTCCTTTCATAAAACTTTTTAAAGACATATGGAAAGACACATGTTTAACAATTATAAGATAAGTTCATTTGAAACTCTTTAGAATAAGACTGAACTTAAGTCATGGTGTCTCTGATTTTCAAAAGACGAAATCAAATCCCGAAAAGAAAGCAATTGTGATGGAGTTAATTAAGACAACTTTGTGGCTATATTTGATCATTTTTAAAGAGTATAAGTTTCTAAAGGGTATAGGTTTTCATGTTCTAAATTGTGTAGGTCTTCAGTATAAAAGGGCCAGTTCCCCTCACCAGATGTTTGTGTATACCTGCGGGGGGCTACTTACACACGGGTAATGTGGGGGACCCAATCCCCTGATGATCTGGCTTTTGTAAATTTAAATTTGAAAATAAATTTAAAGATTAATTGAGCAAAATCACACAATGAAATAAAAAAAAATGTATCTGTGTTTCCTTGTTAAATCTGATTCTTTTTTTTTTAAACATTTCTTTTTTTTTTTTTTAAGATTTTATTTATTTATTTGACAGACAGAGATCACAAGTAGGCAGAGAGGCAGGCAGAGAGAGTGAGAGGGAAGCAGGCTCCCTGCCGAGCAGAGAGCCCGATGCGGGACTCGATCCCAGGACCCCGAGATCATGACCTGAGCCAAAGGCAGCGGCTTAAACCACTGAGCCACCCAGGCGCCCATTAAATCTGATTCTTTACAGAACTTTTTTTTTTTTAAGAACACATTCTTAAATCTTACTCTCTTTCCTAATTCAAAAGACTGATTGGACTACAGAGGAATGAAACAGCTTGCCCATGTCATCAGATCATTCTATTTGGGCTCCAGGTTTCTGAATGAACTTCCACACATGCCCTTGCAGACGTCTGAACTGCATAAATCCACAGGTGTTTAAGGAGCCCTAAAACCTGGGTCAGATAGCAGACATGCTCCACTATGACTCTGTAAGGATTTCGTACTGTGTAAGCAACAATTGCAAGGATTTCTCTTTACTGCTGGATAAAGTCAGTAGCAGGAGCGCCACATTTCGTTTTCTTCCTTAACTATGATGTGGTTCAGTTGTATTTCCATTATGAACTCTGTAGAGTAGATTATCTTCTCCACAGTGTAGGCAGCATTTTCATTCTTTACTTCACAAACAGGACAGCCTGGCACAAAGCATCTTAAAAGGAAAAAAAAATAGACATCTTAGAAGAGAAAATTTATTCTGATGTACTGATTTTCCATCTTTCCATGCACTATACTAAGAAAACAATTTTGAAATGCCCAAATAGCATTTATTTGTTCTTCTTTAACACTGGTAAGTTTGCATATCTCAGATACCCTTTTCATAATGGAAATTTGAGTAAAGTTAGTATAAGCAACTGACAGATTATACCCATAAAAATGTCTGTTTTGTTTTGTTTTAGTAATTATGCCTGAAACCAGATTTAGAGGAAAATTTCAGAAGAAAAACAGAGACCTTCATAGAACAATAAGTATACAATATGCCCTGAATGATATGATATGACAGACTATAATATTCAAATGTTGCTCAATATAACAGTATTAGTTCAGCTTAGACAGAGAAATTGAGTCTAAAGTAAAAAGCAAGGAATTAAAATGGGGAAAAATACGTTTGAAGAATGAAAATAAGGTTACCTACCTTCGTGACATACAGTAATTAGAAACTAGGGGGGAAAAATCAAAATCTTTAGAGGATTTTTAAGATCAGAATAAGTTAGAGGGGAAATGATAAAGGTCTATAAGAGGTTACTTGAAAAGGCATAATTACCTCAAATAAAAAGCCTGGTGTGTCCATATTGCTCCTGTTTTAAATTTTTAAATAATTTCAGAAATCTGTTTATAATAAAAATTTTCTGTCATATATTAAAATGGTATACTTTGAAGTGTATTTTAAATTGAAGCAGAATAAAAACAGGAACATCAAACGTTCCTTTATATGGTCTAAATGGTATTTCTGTGCTTTGCTTTAAATGCAGTATTTTCTTTTTCAAAAGATGTTTCTAGGATGCCTCAAGAGCAATGAAGTCAGTCTCCTAGGGAAAGGATAATTTCTTAGACGGCATCACTGTAGAGTACACATAGGTATCAACAAGTGCCAAAGAGTCTTGTGACCTTTCTGCGTGAGAAGGTTGCCGAGGCACACTGCCCTTGCCTCCATGATGAATACACAAACATTTGGGAAAGAGAGAATCAGACCCACTCAAGTAAACATTGATTAGCAGTCCAGCCTGATTCACCTATCAATGAATCATGTATAAATGATGAATCAAGTGAACGACTGAAGATCAAAGGCCATCAGCACGTACAAGTAAAGACTCCAAGTTAACCTCCACGTGAGATTAGACATCTACTGAGCCAGCATCTCTGCCCTCTGCACACCTTCTTCATGCTTCGTGCCCGTGGGCAGCCTCGATAGCTTTCTAACGCCTTCTATATTTAAGTCACTGCGCCAGCTTTCTTAGGAAAATGTGCCCAAATCTTTCCTTTGAACATCCTCAACAGGAGGAGGTGGTAATTTCTGATAGGAGTTTGGTTTTGAAAACAGGCAAGAGTTACTTTTACCCTTGTTCAGGGAATCAGATGAGAAAACAAACCAAACAATGCACATGGGACCAAAACCCCTGTGCACACGTCCTTGTGTCAGCCTTCACTGTAACTGATTGATGTCATCCATTTAAAACGTCACTGATAATCCCTCTAGACCATGAACTTCTCAACGTCAGGAATCAAACTATTGCCATCATTCTGTATCAACTCCTAGCACATTGCTCATTGGTTGGAAATAACTAATCTGAGGCACCTGTTAGGTTCAGTGGATTAATCCTCTGCCTTTGGATCAGGTCATGATCCCAGGGTCCTGGGATCCTGACCCAAGTAGGGCTCTCTGCTCAGCGAGAGTCTTCTTCTCCTTTGGCCCTTCAACATGCTCATGCTTGCTCTCTTTATCTCTCAAATAAATAAACAAAATCTTAAAAAAAAAAAAAAGAACTGATCTTTTTGTATGGTTCATAAGTTGCCTCTGAAGGCGATCCAAAAGAGAATCATAAAACATGAACATCTTTGTAATAAGTATTAACTATTTGGACGAATAAAACTACATATGTTCTGAAATTTTAAAAGTGAAATCCAATTATTTATAGATCAATGCAGAATATCTACTACAAATTGATAAAATTTCAATAAAATGTATAGTGCTGTTGCAAATTATTTAAAATGCATATTGAGTTCTATATCATTATTTCTTTTTTCACCACAAGTAGCATGTATAACTCCGAATTCATCTCTCACTTCCAGAGTTATAGAAATCTTCCTTAAATTGCCTTTTGTTCATTTAGACAACATAGAGATGTACATGTATTTCTCATGCTTTGCATATATGAGTTAGAAAACCAACCTCACGATTGGCAGACTTACAAGTGATAAATTTCTAATTTCGCTTCTAGTTTTTATTTAATTTTTAATACTAGTTTGTGATTATTGATTCAACAGGGAAAAAGTAACCTCATCAAAATGTACACCTGTTTGAAAATATCTTAAGTCTTTTGGAGCACCTGGGGGGCTCAGTCAGTTAAGCATCCAACTCTTGATTTTGGCTAAGGTCATGATCTCAAGGTCATGAGATGGAACCTGGGGTTCTGTGCTCAGCCCAGAATCTGCTTGGGTCTTTCTCTCTCCCTATCTCACTTTGCCCCTCTCCCCACACTTTCCCTCTCTCAAGTAAATAAATAAATAAATAAATAAATAAATAAATAAATAAATCTTTTTAAAAAAATTGTCTTAAGACCTTAGAAGGGAGGGGTGCCTGGGAAGAACAGATAGTTAAGCGTCAGATTCTTGGTTTTAGCTCAAGTCCTGATCTCCAAGTCATGAGATCAAGCACCTGGAGGGGTTCCATGCTGAGTCCAAAGTCTGCTCAAGTTTCTCTCTTTTTCCCTCTGCCCCTTGCACCTACACACTCACGTTGCATGCTCTCTCTCCCTAAAATAAATAAGGATCTTAAAAAAAAAAAAAAAAAGACTTTAGAAAGGAGGCAGGAAGTGATATGGCTACCAGAAAGAAGTAGCAGGGGGAGCTAATGGTTTTATTAATTTAAAGCTGAGTAAATAAATAAGTGAAAATAAAAGGGGCCTAATTACATCTGAAGTTCTAGCAATAAAAGTCCATTTAAAGATAAATTAGAGGAGTGCCTGGGTGGCTCAGTTGTTAAGTGTCTGCCTTCGGCTTGGGTCGTGATCCCAGGATTCTGGGATGGAGCCCGGAATTGGGCTCCCTGCTCCGTGGGAAACCTGCTTCTCCCTTTCCCACTCTCCCTGTTTGTGCTCCCTCTCTCACTGTCTCTCTCTCGCTCTCTCTGTCAAATAAATAAATAAATAAAATCTTAGAAAATGCATTAAATAAAATTCAAAAAAAATAAAGATATATTAGAAAGTGAGGAATATTGCTGGAGTACAAAGGAGCTGAAGTTCTTTATTCAATAATGCTGGCAACTCCTGTGATCATTCAAGGTTATCCTCTAGAGTTTGAGGCAGAGGTTATCTGAATAAAACCTTTACTTGAAAAATGGACAGGCTTTAGGAGATACAGAAAAATGTACACAAATGTCAGTCTAAAGTATATTTCCCTCACAAATGCTTAGATATTGCTGGATTTTTTAGCTACACATGGTAATATCTTTATTCAATTCAGTGAAATAGTTCGGTAAAGAGCACATGCCTTTTGTTTCCAGGAGGATATAAAACTGCAAATCTCCAGTGATATTCCTTCCATCTTTTCCAATAATATTTTGGTTATCCTTACCTAATAGGCTGACTTTGCATAGGTGGTTTGAACTACTTAAAAAAAGAAAGACAGACAGAAAGAGATGTGGAACATACATAAAGGCATTTTTACATAAATGTCTTTGTAAAATGACCAAAGAAATGAAGAACACTTTAAATTCTACTCACCTTTTCATATCAATTTTCAAGTAGATTTGTGTATCTTTCATAAGTTCAAAATTCAGTTAAATATAAAGAACTTTATTCTGATAATGACAGTCTATTGACCGAGAGCACATGGGAGTGAGAAATGTAATATGACCTAGATATACTTAGATTGTTGCTGGAGAAAAATGGGCTGTAAATGAGGGATTCTTGGGCCCAGACGTGCTATAGTATGAATGTGTTTCTAATCATTGAAAATCATCACTGTGCAACATTCAAACTAAGAATGCTTCGTTTCTAAACTTGGAAAAACTGATTTCATGTGAATAAAATCGTCCTCAAAATTGGATATAATGTTCAATAATCTGTGTTCAGAAAGACATTTTAAACAGCAAGGCATTTAATATTGCCATCCAGACACTGTCCTGATGTGCTGAGAGCAGTGTGCAGAGTGCGCTACTGACGTAGATCTGAAATTTGCTGATGTAGGAACTGGTGAATAGACTTCCTTTCTGGATTTCTTCCTCATCCAGAAACAGAACAGGAAGATCATTTGCTGGGGTGGGGGAGGGGGCGGTTGGCAGGGGGTGGGGGAGGGACACGCCTTATAGAAGAGTATGTGAAAAGTATAAAATGACTTCTTTGGATTATGATCTCTTCTGACATTGAATATGTAATGTGTATTTTTTAATCTAGAAAGAAATATAAAATATATGTAAGTGATAAAACCTGCAAAAAAATAAAAATCTGTTTTAAACAATATATCTCTCTATGTAAGCCTAGTGCTAGTGAGAAATACCAACATCTAAATGTTATATGTTCTAACCGTTACAAGAGGCAAAGTCATTCAACCTCAAGGAGATCTATGAACTGTATTTCAGGAGCAAGGAAACAAACAAAATCCTAAAAAAGTAAAGGCAATCACTTGACAGCTAAGCAGACACAATATCAGGTTGCCCAGCATGTCACAATTCCAAGACAGTATGTTACAGTAACCAAAAGCTAAACTACTAGCGAAAGAATATTTGCTGTCCATCAAACATAGGCCGATGGTTGCAATAAACATTTCTCTCCATATATCACTGGCTACCTGCCTATCTTTAATTTCAGGCCTTTGAAATTTTATCTCATGAAATATTAAGATATGCTTGTGCTCTCCTATTTTTAGTCCTATTTCTCAAAAGCATTCTATTTGTATAATACATCAAAAAAGAAGACGGTGGCTGTATGTTTCTTCCCTTTGTTGGGATATGTGGAAGGAAGGGAGTGGAGGTTATTTTGGGCATGAGTTTGTCTCTGGTCAGCCGAAACACATCAGTGAAGTAATTTCTATTTAAGTCTTGGCTTTGCCACTCAGTCTGTAACACGCCAGAACTATCCAACAGAAATCAGGACCCAAATCAGTAATGGTTGCCAGAGAAAACACACAGAGTCAGAAGAATCACAATTATAAGGTGGAGGGTGTGGTCAGTGGTCATTCACAGCACAAACCAGCAGGCTCAGCAGAAGGGAGGGTCGGTGGATGCAATATCCTTGTTCAGAAGTCTCGTAACTGTGTAAAAGACGGGGGCAGCTGGGTTGTTCCCCATCTCATTCTAGATGGGGAGAAAAGAAGAGGTATTATTGGGTGAGGAGGACAAGATTGAGGCGCTTTCTGGAACAATTTTACATTAATAGCTCACTTCGCTTTTAAATGAGCTCAATACAAGAGAGTGTCAACATTCCCAAACTCACGTCTCCTTCATGTTTTGACAACGTTCACTGACCTAATAGCACCAAGTTTTGCAAACTCTCTTGCTTAAATGGCAACTCTGCATATTAAGTTAGCTCTGTTTTGCTGGGGGTGTCAGAATCTTGCTGATTTTCTCTCACTGAAGTAGACTTGCTTCTATCGATCAGCAACACCCTTAGCAGTTTATCCCTTCTGCATAAACTGAAGCAAGATATGGTGTCCCATTTTTAAAATTTCATCCATACTCATCATTTTTAAGTGTCATCAGGAGGCTCGGAGCCCCTCGTCTGAAGGTGGATGATTTATTTTGAAATGGCTTTTCCCTGGGCAAGATCAAATGCCCATGCGAAAACCAAATCCATAAAGTAACTGTCCCATCATCTGCAGTGTGTTTCATGGGAATAAATAATACGGCCACACAATTTCACTGGTGGAGGGAACCTTAAATATCACCCATGACATTCATTTCATGTCACTGCAGAAGAATATAACATTCATTTCATGTCACCACAGAGGAAACAGAAGCTCCAAGAAATTAAGTAACTTTCCTAAGAGAGAGTAAATCATTCTTTGGTGGCGGAATACGGACTGGCACCCAGAAGGCTTCATTCTTAATCTGGACTTCTTGTCTGAATTCCTACAAATGTCACCCTAAAAAGTGTACATTATAACTGCTTTTTTCTTTCTTTCTTTCTTTTTTTTTTTTTTTTTTGCTCTCCTCTCTCTCCAGTTGTCCAGTTTCACTTTTTCTTCCCCTTGAGAAGTTTAGAATCAACAATTCTTTTCCTGGAATATTTTGTTTCAACACAAAGTATTATAGTTACCTTTTTATATTTTCAATGCCTGAGCTCAAGGCCATTAATAATAAAAGCATTCAAAACGATAACATCCCATATGATGAAGCTGCTAACTTTAACAAAATTACTTTTTTTTTACTTTAACAAAATTACTCTGCTCATGTAAACCCTGGGTAGGTAAGTTTGCACTCAGAACCCATCAGAGAACCACACTGTGACATATATAGATAACTATTAACTCCTTTTAAGCTTTCAAATGCCTCTGAATGTAAGAGCAAAGGATCTAAAAACTGCAGATCGTATTCAAATGAATCAGGATAGAGCAGATGGTTGAAGAAGGCATACAAGCAAGAAGGAAATCTCCTGTTCTCCCTTTCTGATTGCTTTGCCCACAGAGGAATAACGATTCAAAGAAAATCAGTAATCATGGCGGATGTCATTAGCATATTCCCAATAAGGGAGCTTACATAAAAATTCCCAGAGAAAAGGAATGACTGCTTGAAGATCAATTGCAAAGAGCACATTTCCAGCTGCCTGCCTTCTTCCGAAACGTGAGCTATTTAAGACTTTTAAAAATTAAAGTTTGTTAAAAGTATGGGCAAATACTGAAGGTTGTTTAAATTAATAATGATGATGGTAAATTTATTTGTAAACAAAATAAAGCAAGTATATTTGCAAGTTGGTCAATGCAATGATTAGAATGCTTTAGTACCTTACCCTTCACATTTCTTGACTAAATTCCATTTGGGGCTGCAGCAAAGTCCAAAGACTTATTAAAATATTGAATATCCCTTTTCTTCTCACCCCTGTGTAATGGAGGATTAAACGAGCTGCAGTGAAGCACCTTCATTGCTTTTTCGTGAATCCATGTGGCAAAATGTGTTTTCCCCCTCTTGACTGATGAGCAGAAATCATTGAAACATACATCTACGCTCAATAAAAACTTGCATGAAAAACTTATATGAAACAATTTTAAAAGGGGAAAAATTCTAATTCAGGTAACTATGGATCGAATGTGCCAATATTGAGAAAAAAAAAACCTTTTGGAGGATATGCTTTTAATGAAATGCTAAGCAAGAAAACAATAGGTGCTTAATTAGAATCCTATCCTACACACCTGATGAGACCTTGTCATTGGTATACATTCCTTGTGCTTTCTTGTAGAGTCCCTAGATTTCTAGTTACTGAAGGGATACAAACATCCATGTTTTGTCAAGGGGAATATTTAACCCTCAAAATGAGACTAAAGTATTTCCCCTCTATAGGAAGAACAGCAGTCACCAAATATATAAACACCTTAATCAATAATAAATCTCCTCATAAATTTACCATGAGACACCATATTGGCAGGTCTTCTTGTTGACTAGAGAAGACCTAGGTAATGCTACTATTGATTGGACCAGTGGGAGGTAGATGGTTAAATAACACAATAGGAAATGTCACAATAGTTTTAATTTTATTATTGAAACCCAAACTTTCAATGGCGGTAGACAGATTGCCTTCATTTTTCATCCATAAAACAGCCATCTTGAGCATTTCATCAAAAAGAACTTTTCTTACACTGGCATTGCAACCAATAAAGCCTTTTATGCATGGCAAGTTGGCAGAAACTATTAATAAAATGTCTGTCAACTGCACATCTCTCTTTTTTTTCTTGAGCAAAAAAGGGGGGAAATCATTAATTACAGTTTCTGTCACACACAAAAGACGCAATGATTGTTCTGGTTTCTTAACAGCCTGAATTCACCTAGTGACCACCTCTTCTGTTGCATTTGAAGAAGGATAGGTCCTTATCCATCTAAACAAAAAGCTACAGAGCCATCGGAACACATTGCCTGTGTCTGCCTGGGCAACAAATGTGGTATTTTAGGTTGACTCTGAAAGAGGATTATGAATATGGATAGAATGCAAATACTTCATCTATCTTAATCAGAATACAGGAATTCAAGCTGTTGAGGAAAAAAAAAAAAAAGACCTTAGAATTCCCATACAAGGAAAGAAATTTTATAGTGCTTATTGAATTTAGAAGACAGAGATTAGAAACGAACTTAATGAATCCGTTCATCAGAAGGCAAGCAACAGACTTAGCAACAAGTGTAGCTCAATTACCCTGATGACAAATAAATATAATGAACTTTCAGAGAGGGAAACAACTGTTTAGCACAATTAAAAAAGAAAATGATTTTTTTTCTGTTTGGCGCATTTGCTTTGTCCTTGCCTTTCTACCTGACACTAAGTTTTTTTCTTCTCTCCCTCTCCATCCTCCTAAAATGATGTTTTCTCACACAAGTTTTGCAGTGGAAAACAGAAAGCACAACTATGCGATTTCTGTAACAACATAGAGAACAAAAGGGCCAGGAATGACTTGCAATAGGTTCCTTCTGAATTTGCAACAAGGTTGTAGTAATAACACGGTGTAGAAAGCTGCCAGTTTCTTTATTATTTCAATTTATCTGCTCAGAGTAAGTCAACCAAAAGGTCTAGGTAGCCAGGTTCAACTTGTCTGGGTTCCCTGTTTCCTTCACATTTAATGGATGCATTTGCTCTAGGCACTGGAATATTGAAATGCAAGAGCTTTTTCTTTGTTTTTGCTTTTTTTTTAATTAAAGAAACTTTTCGATTTAGTGCACTTCTTAATATAAATACTAATATTATCAGTCCATGATACTATAGGCTTTTAAAATATACACTATAATTACTTTATGAATTTTATGCATCAGTCTACAGGTTGATGACAACTTTATGTTATGACAGATCTGTATTAAATTTCCAGCTCAACTCGTTGTTAGCTGTGTTACTTTCAGCAAGTCATTTAATCTTTCTGGACCTCAGTCTCCTCATCTGAAAAGGAGGAAAATACTAGTAGCTACATCATGTAAAGATTGAATGATTTAAAGTATATAAAGTGCT
Organism: Meles meles; assembly: GCF_922984935.1. NCBI lineage: Eukaryota > Metazoa > Chordata > Mammalia > Carnivora > Mustelidae > Meles > Meles meles. The sequence continues at coordinate 148,272,587 of NC_060066.1, read as the reverse complement.
AGAACACTACTGGGACATAGTAAGTGCCATATAACCATTAGCCATTATTATGAACCAGTCCATTTTCATTTGATCCGAAGCCAACAATGAAAAGATGTGAATTCATTTTAATGATAACAAGATTAGCGCATACACTAAATCTTTTGTCATTCTTGACTATTGACAAATAGGTATGGTAAAAATTTGAATAAGAATTTTACAGAATAAAAGTAGGGACCATTCAACTTGAAGGGGATATTGTGAGCAGCTATTACATTGGGAGACTGAAGACAATGGTAACGGGCAAGGATGTGTCGTTTCATTTCTGTTAGAAAAAAAAAACAACTATAAAAACCTATCGGTATCAGAACTGATATTATCTCTTTTTTTTTTTTTTTGAAGATTTTATTTATTTGACAGAGAGAGAGAGATCACAAGTAAGCAGAAAGGCAGGCAGAGAGAGAGGGGGAAGCAGGTTCCCTGACGAGCAGAGAGACCAATGTGGGGCTCAATCCCAGGACCCTGAGATCATGACCTGAGCCGAAGGCAGAGGCTTAACCCACTGAGTCACCCAGGTGTCCCTGATATTATCTTCTTTACAAAATTTGAATCCAAGTTAAGAGATGACTGTGCTGTTTCTTACTCTAATATATGCATAGGTATATATGACATATATATCATGCCTCTATATAGATATATCTCTTTATAGATATAGATATCTCTATAGATATCTTTATGTATCTATCTATATATATATAGAGAGATCTTTATATATCTATAAAGAGATATATATCTATATATCTATAGATATATAGATATATACACGTATATATCTATATATCTATAAAGAGATATATATATAGAGAGAGGCATGATATATATGTCATCTTTGTAATCTTTTTTCAAAAACCTCCATTGAAAAGAACTTTATTACCACCAGTTAAAAATGTCATATCACAAGAATCTGGCAAACATTCAGAACAGTTTAATCTTTCATCAAGGTTTAATCAGAAGAGGTTTATATCTCTTTTGTGCATTGTCAAGTGCCCACCACAATTTGTCTCCCCCATACTGGACTGACAGATTGAGCGAATAAGCAAAGAGCCGGAACATTCGAGTATAATTGCAGGGTCAGCACTGTTAACTGTATTTATGAGAAGAGAGTTAACACTATGACATTAATAATTTCATCAGATTACACATGTTTGCTTGACAAACAAGCAAGCTATTCTCTTTAAATTATCTGTGACTAGTGCCGTTTTCAGCTGGAGACCAGCCATGAATTCCAGTTTAAAAAGAAAAATAAATTCACCAAAACACCATTCAACTTATTTTGTTATATTTTGGGAGAAAGGAAAAAAAAATTAAGTCTTTAAATATTTGCATTGAGCCAGACTTTGTAAATCCTGGTTTCCTGTCAATAAGAAAGAAAAAAAATGGTAGGAACGTACAATAAAAAGGAAGGGCCAGGAAGTATAATAATTGTGTCTCGCTGTACTGTAGTTCAAAAATAGCTTCAGGCAGAGACGTGAAGTCTTTTAGTTTGCCTTGACTTTTTAAACCACTAGATGCTCACCTGCAGTGGTTTCTGTGATTTGTGGCAGCTTACCAAAGGCACAGGATAATAAAGACAGTTTGTTACCCTCTAATTTTGGAGGGACATAACACATGAAGCTTGTACAGCAATCTCTTACCTACATATTTCACTCCATAAGGGGAAACAATAAGAGAGAACATGACATGTATTAGAGAAGTAAATTACAATGTTATACTCTTTGGTCCAATAAACCATTGTGGGCTGTCATGCTCCTGACTACTGAAGTGTTGTTTTATGCTACAGCTTAATCAGCTGGGTGTAGGCTGTGCTTTCATATGCCAGTGCCTTAGGCAGCATAAATGCTATGATTCACACACATGATCGCAGGAGCCTATGTGGTGAGGTCCGCAAGACTGGCCATGAAATTATTGGCCAGGGTGATGAATCTCCTTGCACTTAATTTAGAAGAGAGAATGGACTTGAACCCGATTGTGAAAATTATCACAAAACATCAAGCTACCTGTTTGTCTTATTTAATAGGAACATCTTGCTGGCGTTGGTTCTCACAAAGGTCATGTTTCATCATTGGAATCTAGAATCTATGCCCTTGTGAGAACCGCTCAGGCAGAAAGCATCTGTATTTATGAAGCTTCTGTGAGGCAGCATAATGTTGACCTGAATGCAAAAAGTTAAAAAGAGATATATTGACTGCATTGCTAGTGAGCCCCAAAATAAAATACAAAATTCCACCGCTTCTAAAAATACATACAAAATCAAGTGTCCAAAGAAGGTGTTTGGACTACCCTTTTTATAATTCTGATAGTAGTTTTATATTCACTTTCATTATTCTTTTGCCAGTAAGTATTGATAACATACCAAAAACAACCTGGTAGTTATTAATTATATATTTATTAGATACAAATATTATACACACACACACATATATAAACATAATCCCTGTTACGGACACATAGAATATTATCATGCTGTCTTGAACAAAACTAATAGATCTGGTGAGAAAGAAGGAATAATACATTTTTGGACTGAAAAAAAAAAAACCTCAATTCAATATCAGTAACTTAGAAATAGTATCACCAGAGTCTTATACAAAATGAAGAAAAATATTTATGAAACACAAAGGTAAAACAAGGTTTCCAACTAAAATGGCTATTACAAAATAAAAACAACAACAGAAAACAAGCGGTGGTGAAATTGTGGAGAAATTGAACACATCGTTGATGGGAATGCAAAATGGCATAGTCACTGCAGAAAGAGTATGGTGGACCTGAAATAACTAACCATAGAATTGTACATACGATCTAGAAATTCCACTTCTCAGGATATACCTGAGAGAATTGAAGGCAAGAACTTGCAGAAATATTTATACACCAATGTTTATAGTAGCATTATTCACCATAGCGAAAAGATGGAAACAAATGTCCATCTACAGAGAAACGGACAAACAAAATGTGGTATATACCCAACATGGAGTATTATTCAGCCTTCCAAAAGTCCAAAATTCTGACGCAGGCTACAACATGGACAAACCTTGAAGACTTTATGCAAAGCGAAATAAGCAAGACACAAAAGGATAAATGTTGTATGATTCCACGTATACAATGTAACTAGAAAAATCAATTCATAAAGACAGGAAGTAGAATGGTGGTTACCAGGGGCTGGGAAGAAGGATGAATGAGGAATTGTAGTTTAATGAGTGCAACGTTTCAGTTTGGGTTGCTGAAAAAAATTCTGGAGATGGGTTGGTGGTGATAGTTGGCAAAACAATGAATGTACTTCATGTCACTGTACACTTCAAAATGGCCAAAGTAGTAAATTTTATGTTGTATGTATTTCACCACAATAAAAAAGTATATTTCTTAAATATATAGAGCCCCTACCCACAAAACTAGTTGATATCCAGAACTAATAATTTAACTCTATCAGAAAGGAACTCATATAAACATATTGACTTTAATTATAGTAAAATCTCGGGGTGCCTTGGTGGCTCGGTGGGTTAAGCCTCTGCCTTCGGCTCAGGTCATGATCCCAGGGTCCTGGGATTGAGCCCCGCATCCAGCATCCAGCTCTCTGCTCAGCAGGGAGCCTGCTTCCTCCTCTCTCTCTGCCTGCCTCTCTGCCTACTTGTAATCTCTGTCTGTTAAATTAAAAAAAAAAAAAAAAAAAAACTTAAAAAAATTATAGTAAAATCTCTCAATTGTGGATCATCAATTGATGGTAATATGTTCGAACTAGATCAAAAATTCCTTGTATTGGATTCATATCCTTTATCCTAGAAACTAAAGGTGCTCTTTAGTACCTTCAGGATTAGTCTCTGCAGTGTTAATTGATTAAGGATAGATTTGATGCCCATATTAGAGAAATGCCAGTAGGAAAGTATTTATATTTATAAAATTGATTCTGTTCACTTCTTTTAACAAATGCAACATTTTAGCCCTCAAATTATGAGCAAATTTTTATGGGCTTGACTACAGACTTATAATGATTTATCTAAAAGTCCCTCCTAATAACTTATTGGTTTACCGTTCTGCAATATTTCTGCTATGTGATTTTTACTAAGTGTCTGGTCAGCTCGTGTGCGTGTTGAGAGTGCAAGACAAGTTATTTCGGCTACTACACCTTGACATCTGGCTTCAGTAATAGTTCACTCTCTGTTCTGAGAGTGAACTGTATACCTTATCATGTTTGTATTTTGGTTCGCTCACCTAGGTACAGAGCGTGTTTCTGTTTCAACGTGAACATCAATTATAACAGCGGGGTCCTGAAGCCTAGAACTGAGAAACCCTGACTTTTTATTTTGTTTTTACTTTCTTACATCTACCTCCACTGCTGTTCATTAATAGGGGATCAATATCATTATGCCATTTTCATTAAAATCATTTAGAAAACACCACGTTGTGCACACGGCCTAAATATTGTGCTAAAGATCATTACAGGTGCAAAGGGCCCTTTCCTTCTGCCTGGGGGCATTTCCGTTCCTATTCTGAGAGATCCAGACTGATAAGCATGCAGAATTATAGGAAATGCAGAAAACAGTAGGGCACAGTAACCAAGACTGTGGCATTTACATCAAATACAGGTTAAGAGTAAACTTCTTTTAGTGTGAAATGCAAGAATGTGATGACTCTGAAACAGCAGGAGCCCAATGGCAGTACCTTTCTAATCAGCCCAAGAAAGGCTGTTTCTGAAAATATTAAGAACTTGAAGGGAAGAGGTGGATTTACTCTGGTACAATGTTCATTTACAATTCTTTGAGGTCAATAAATTACCACTTGAGATGACATTTCCCAAAATGTGTTCCACAGAATATTGTTCTACGTGGGGCAAAAGAAGAGTCCCAGGGCCCAGCTGAGTTGTCCATTCTATCTCTGTTAGAGATTGACAATGAACATGGAGCTATCAAAGGCCTATTAAGTCCTGCAATAAAGAAGATAGCTGTGTTTTGTTAAATCCAGTCTTTCCCAAACTTCTTGGACCTTCAACCATTCCTTCTCCCCCCCCCCCCCCGCCCCATTCATCAAAGATAAAATAATTTAGAAAACTGGAAAGTTTACCTTATGGTACCTGGGGACACATCCCATTCTCCATTTCCTTGGTAGAAGTATCTCCTAGTTCATAGGGCGCCAACTCCAACCAGGCAGTGTTCTAGGCTCTGGGGATACAGCAGTGAACAAAAAACAAAGACTTTGCTTTGTCCAGCTACATTATGGGGAGAAGACTGAGACTGAACAAAACAAGTACTGTATATAATGTCAGAAAGAGTTAAGTGCGATTGAAAAAATTTTCAGGAAGCAAGGGGAAAGGGTTGCTTGCTTTTTTAGAGAAAGTGGTCAAGGTTGAGAGGACAGGAGACACAGGTGAGATGTGCTGATCTGATCAGTTTCTGGGGGACAAATGGCAGCACACGAGGAATATGGGAACGAAACACTCCCTCTAGAGGAAGCCCCATCGCACTTTCTCTTCAACAGAGGAGACTTAATATTGATAAGGAAGTTCTACATGGACACACTAGCTTTAAGCAATTCTATCAAGGGACCAATTTTACCAATGTGGATGGGTAAATGGCTTATCTCCTTGTGGCAAATTAACTATTTGGGGCTTCTAGGGCACTGTTCATTTACTAATTAATCTACGAATTGTTTGTTCCTTGGCTTCTAATTAGTGACAGTTTCCTCAGTGACTGCATGTTCTGGAAGTGTGCTTCTCTCAAGTCCTCTATTTCACATTGTGCGATGGCCATTCATCTTGCTCCTCACAAAGGAGGTAGCACATAGGAGCCACTGGTCATACATTATTTGTCATAACCAGAAAGGTAGTTATCAAGTTGCTGAGCTGTGTTGAGTGGAACGATGACAGGGCACTGACATGTTTGCTGCCTGAGTTGATTCTTGAGACCAAAAGAAGGGGTTCCATTTACTACTGCCGTGATCAAGATTGAATGACTCCTTCCAAGATAAAATAATTTAGAAAGCTGGAAAGCTTGTCTTATAGTACTTGGGGACTTTCCCTGGTAGAAGTATCTCCCAGTTTCAGAGCCAGCCACATAGTTTGTGGAGTTCTGTGCAAAATTAAAATATGGACATATTGTTCAAAAAACTGGAGAGAGTGTTAGTAAAGGTCCTAAAATACACAGACTTCTTTCCCTTTCCTCCATAGCCCCATTCTCGTGACTTACATTGGTGTTTATTTGCTATTTTGTGCCATTCTAAGTAAATTTTAAATTAGCATGAATTTTACCATTCGATTTTATATTGTGCAATGCCCATTTTAAATGCATATATAAGAGCATTTAAGTCACATGGAAACACTGAAATTACACAATTCCTATTTTGTAGCTTAGATATGTATATGCATTTTATTTTTACCGGAACAGTGAAAACTAACTCAATTGTTTTCATTTCACTTCTTGATACATGCACGTTCTGCAGTCACTCTGTATCTTACTGAAGAGTAGGAACGGTTGAACAGGAAAAGAGCTACGTGTTGCCCTATAATTTATTTCCTTTCCATGTCATCATTATCACCAGAACCTCAGTGACAGATGTAACCCCCTTACCTTGTGCTCACTTTTAAATTCACTATTCTCCCACACATTATGGGTCCACTGGAATTCTGTGCCCATCAGGGCACCACAAATGTCTATGGGCATGGGAGATAAGGAACAACAGACTCAGAGACCACATACATCTCCTCTGGGGTTGTTCATGCCCCATTGTTCTCGCGGAGTTCACTTCGTACAACACAAGTTCCAAGATAACATTATTATTATTTTTAAAGATTTTATTTATTTATTTGACAGAGAAAGAGAATAAGCAGGGGGAGCAGCAGGCAGAGGGAGAGGGAGAAGTAGGCCCCCTATGGAGCAAGGATCCCAATGCAGGACTCCATCCCAGGACCCTGGGATCATGACCTGAGCCCAAGGCAGATGCTTAACTGACTGAGCCACCCAGGCATCCCCAAAGATAAAATTATTAAGAATTTCATACAATAAACTAAAAAGCTTCTGCACAGCAAAAGAAACAATTCACAAAATGAAGAGGCAGTGGGAGAAAATATTTGCAAACCGTATATCAGTAAGGGTTTAATATCCAAAATATATAAGGAACTCATAAAACTCAATAACAATCCTCCTCCTCATCATCTGTTTGAAAGCTGGACAGGAAATTTGACTAGACATTTTCCCAAAGATGACACAAATGCCAAGTGTACTTGAAAAAATGTTCAACATCACTAATGATCAAGGAAATGTAAGTCAAAACTGAGATTTTGATTGCGATATGACCTCACACCTCTTAGAGTTCTAGGCAGTTACCAAAAAATAGGACATAACAAGAGTTATGACATAACAAGAGTTCATGACGTTATAAGAAAAGGGCACCCTGGGGCACTCTCTGTAGGAATCTGAATTTGTATGTATATTATGTAAAACAGTATGGAGGTGCCTCCAAAAAGTAAAAACAGAGTTGCCTTAGCAGCCAGCAATTCCACTTCTGGGTACGTATCTGAAGAAAATAAAACCACTATCTCAAAAAAAAATCTGTGCCCTGCGTCCATGGCAACATTATTCATAAGAATCGAGACACGGAAACAACGTAAATGACAGTGGAAAAAGACAGTGTGATATCTGTGTATAGGACAGATAGATATCATATCTATGTAGCTATGAAGATATATACAGGATACATATTGGAATATTACTCAGCCATAAAAAAGACAATCCTGCCATTTGCAACAACATGGATAGACCTTGACGGCATGATGTTAAGTGAACTAAGTCAGGCAGAGAAGGACAAATACTGTATGATATCACTTCTATGTGGAATCTTAAAAAAAAAAAAAAAATCCAAGCTCATAGAAACAGAAAATAAAATGGGCTGAATGGACTGTGGGGTGTGGAGAAAATGGGAGCATTTTGGATAAGGGTACAAACTTCCAGTGAGAAGATAAATGAGTTCCAGGGATCTAATACTCAGTGTGGTGACTATTAAGAATACTCTATTATGGGGGCACCTGGGTGGCTCAGTGGGTTAAAGCCTCTGCCTTCAGCTCAGGTCATGACCTCAGGGTCCTGGGATCAAGCTCCACAATGGGCTCTCTGCTCAGCGGGGAGCCTGCTTCCCCCCTCTCTCTGCCTGCCTCTCTGCCTACTTGTGATCTCTGTCTGTCAAATAAATAAATTAAATCTTAAAAAAAGAAAAAGAATACTCTGTTATGTACTTGAAATTTGCAAGAGGGTAGGTCTTAAATGTTCTTATCACACACAAATAAAGCACAATTATGTGAAGCGATGGATTTCTTAACTAACCTTATTGTGATAATCATTCCACAATATATACATATCAGATCACCACACTGTACATCTTAAATTTAGACAACGTTCTAGGTCAATTATATCTCAGGAAAAATGGAGGACGGAATGAAATTTACAGAAAGAGGCAAAAAAGAAAGCCTAGTTAATGGGAAATATGTCCTGATAAATCAAACTGATTCCAATCTTAATAGTCATTATTTTTTTAAGATTTTATTTATTTATTTGACAGAGATCACAATTAGGCAGAAGGGCAGGCGGGGGTGGGGGAGCAGATTCCCTGTTGAGCAGAAAGCCCGATGCAGGGCTCGATCCCAGAACCCTGAGACCATGACATGAGTCAAAGGCAAAGGCTTAACCCACTGAGCCACCCAGGCGTCCCTTAATAGTTAATTTAAATAATGGAATTGGTTAATAGCATCAAATTTGGATTAAAGAAAGGGAGAAGAAACAAGTTGTTTCAATACAAGATATTCACTGGCGGATGCCATATTATATCCATCCAATTATACCATTTGTAATAAAGCACAGTCCACAATTATTTAAAAAAAAAAAAAAAAGGAATTTCAAGACTGTGACAGCAGAGCATTAAATCCTGAGGCCATGTGCCCAGGTCATATACCCTAGAACCCGGCCCTGCCAACTTTCTCCAGTGCAATGTGGGGACCACAGATGAGGGTACAGACACCTCACAAGAAATGTTGCACACTCTGTTCCTTCATTAATTTTCCAGATCTACCTCTGACATAACCTTTAGAAGGTAAAATACTCACCCAGAATATATATTAAATATTAGTTTGAAAATAGCTTCAGGACTTAGTTTGTACAACTAAGCTCAAAACGCTCCCAGCCCATGTGCCCTTTTCCTGGAGGCTCAACTCAAGAAATTTTTGATCCGCTAATGGAGCAATTCTTCTATCTTTTAATGTATGCGATATCATAGCTCCTCTTTCCCTCTTCTCCTGCTAAAATCACATTTTGATTAAAGTCGCCCTTTGCTTCCTCCTTTCTTTCAGCCACTGCCACACTCCTTGTGTATCAAATCCCTGTCTTTCAGGATGATTAAAATCTAGAGTAATGGAGTGCTGCAAGTGCCAAAATGAATCGGAGATCAATGCACAAAAACACACAAAGCCAACAAGCCTGCTCGCAACTCTGACACCCCGTTAACTGCATCTTAAGGTCTGGTGGCCTCTGCTTCTCTTGGGGGACAACATAGCCCTTGTTCGGCTCAAGGTGTATTGTCTTCCTTTCGTGGGAAATCACTTAGAAAAAAAATACATCAGTGGCATGGAAAAAAAAAATGCCGCCTCTCTTAGGAACACACAAAAAAGCTGCTTCCCGGCTCCTTCTTCACCACTCTATCTGCCCGCCGACACTGTACTGACCTTCTGCCCCGTCCCCATACGCGCTTTGTCACTGAAGCGGAAGACCCAGCGTTTTGACAGACAGCTCCATGCATTTACTGTAAACCCGGGGCCTGCCTGCATCATGGTAGAAATCATATTACCAGATTCCTAACAAGAAGGATTATGAGGTTAGAAACTGTTAAAAAAAAAAAAAATGAATGAAAAAGGACTCCTTCACACGGAGCCCCAAGAACCAGCTCCCGCAACAAAGCCCTATTTTCCATCTTTTATGTAAAGCAAATGGATTAACAACGGGCACGAAGCTGAGCTGCCGCCCAGACTCACTGTGCCAGGCAGGCTCTCTGCGGAATTGTTTGCACCAGCCATGGCTTGTGTGCAAACAGGAGGAACGTGTCCAGGCAGCAGCCACTCGCCACGGTATGCGAGGAGTTAGCGAACGACATGCCCGGGGCCGCTTTCCTCCCCCTGGCCGGTCCGCCCGAGTCCGGGCGTGCCAGGGTGACGACGGATGAAGGCAGACCCCAGCTCTGTCTTGGCACCGACGCTCAGGTCCGGGGGAGACCAACTGGGGGAGCTCTGTTGTGGATCCAGTTTCTGTTCACTCAACAAACTCCACCGCGAGGAGCAAACCTGAAACGCCTGGTGGTAGTACACGGGCTGGGACGACCCACGGATGAAAGCGTCCTGATGCCTCTTTGGAAATCAAAGGAGTTACCCTGCTAATGAGCTAAATTAGACTAAACTAGCATTCGCTTTAATAATTATTACTTACAGAGAGCTAGCTGTGTTCGGCGTGGTAAGAATACTGCCAAGGCTGAATATAATGCTATTTCTCAGGTGCATATCCTCCAGCTGAAAGCCCACCGGACGAGGACCCAAGCGGGCCCACTTCGGCGGACTGGAGGGAAGTTTTTCAGAGTCTGGACGGTAGATGAGGTCCTAGGTGAGCAAGGAAAAGAGGGCTGAAAAACAAAATTCCTTATTAAAACCAGAAGTGTTAACCTGACAAACATACTCATTCAAACTCTTTAATACTATATATGAAATACATATGGTACTCATTTTCCCTTAAAATGAGCCATGATAAAAAACAATTTTATATTCTCAAGGCCAGAACCAGAGAAGATATGCATTGGTGATAATATTGATTTTTTTAAAAAATTCTACTGAAAGGCTATTACTAGACATAGGTTATAGTTACAGTGAAAACCAAGAGCCGCTTTTAATCCGCTGGCGGGGGTGGGGAGGGATGTTGGCTCCTTTTTGTCACTGTCAAGGTGTAGGAAGAATGAAAAATACTTTGGTGGATTTCATTATTAGTACACATGAACAATTTGAATTCTCCATTACTGGGTTGCCTTTTTTCACAGTCGGTGCCTTTTTCAGGCTCCTTTTAAAAAACTATTTGACAAGGAAAAAAATAGCTTTCTGGGTTTGATATGTGAGTACCTACAAGTTTTCACAAGTTTTCACAAGAAAGTAAATGAGGAGCAGGTCCTGCAAGCTTAATCATATTAACTCGGAACACAATCAAGCTTCACATCTTAACCAGAGCTCTGTGCTTCGTGCGAGTGTGAACAAAGAGTAGATGGAGCTCTTTCCTGATCTTGGACGAAAATAATAATAATAATAATAAATAAAACAGATCCCTACCTTTAAAGTAAACATTCTAGTAAATCTAAAATAACATGGAATGTCTCGGGTAGCTGTAGCCAAAATAAATAATCATTGGCAATCAGAATGCTACCGGTACCTGGAGAGAGACATCGTATCCCTTTCGACTAAGGGCACAAATGAAGAAGACCACAGACTTTTCAGTACACAGACACCTGGGGACTTCATTTTAGGGTCCTCTAAAAGCATTACTGTTGTTGATCTGTATCGGTACCCTGCACCTTTCATTTGCTTTGCATTAGGGAAAGGGATTTTTTTTTAATTAGTAACCTCACTTTTTCCATCAAAGTTTAATTGTTTGATACAATTATACTTTCCACATGTTTCTTCTGTGCTGCTTTGTCTTTTAAGGCAGGCAAGGTGAGGCAGAAAGAAAAACATATTTCATGTGAATATTTAACTTTGACACTATTTGGACCAAATTATAGAGAAAACAATGTTCTGGAAATGATTACTTTTTGTTAAACTTATGAAGTGTTGGATAAGCCTGAGCGAATCAAGCAAGCACATTTTTCAAATTATTTCAGTAAAGGATGGGAGCTGTAAAAACAACTTCTTAAATCTCAACAACTTGAGATAGCTTTTTCCATTTGGGTTGTAGAGGAAAAGTTATCTCTTTAATATGGAGGTGTTTGTCCATGATGTATGTCTGTATGAACTCAGTTTGGATTTTACCTCATCGTGCTAAATGAGCAAACCAAGTGATTTTAAACACATGAGCCTCCTACATTTTAATATGTGAGTTTCCAGCCTGCTGCGGGCAGTCTCCCACAGTTTACAGTGTGATGTTTCACATCAGTTTAAAAAAGATGAGAGAATGGGTTGCTTGAAGAGTTTGTTTCCTTGTAATCAACTGTAAAGAGACCAAGGTCATGTAACCGATTTCTTCTTCTTTCTGTCTTAGCCAGGAAGACTATGTGAATGCAAATTGCTTTATTGGTGAAGGGAATTAAGATTATAAAAAGCTAGGCTTAAAGAAGTGCAAAATCAGGGCTGTGTCAGAGCAGGGACAACATAATTGTGGTATGGATTCCCATATGGGACTAAATTATCTAGATTTTAGTAATGTCAGCAGTTCTGTGGAGTTGCTGGAATGCGGCCAATGTGCCATATTTGCTTCATTTTTTTTAAGATGGTTCTGATTCTACACAATTTTAAATATGCACGAAGCTAAAATTGTTTGGGTATCTTGGTGGCACTTCTCAGATATATGTCTATGCCTGTCAGGAATTTTATTTGACTATGAAACAGGAAGTGACGCTGACGTGCCTTTATTTTTCTAAACAAAATGCCATTTATTATCATTTCTATCCAGGCTATCAAACCTTCCCAGTAGGGGGAAAAAATACCCACTTGTGTGGGTACACATCAAGGTTGTCTTCCTTTGCCGTGTGCCATTCAGTAATACTGTTCTGTAGCAACTCAATAAAGCTGATAGTTTTTCTGGGTAATTACCCACAGCCCCCTGCAGGACAAATTAGCATTCATGACCTGAATAATGCTTACTAGAAAGAGTTCAATGGAATTTACTTAATCAGAATCATTGCTTTCTCTTCACTAATTTTTTTTTACCTACTCCCCAATGCCTGGTAACAGCAAATATCTCTCAAACCAGTGTTTGATACCCGATGGGGGCGGGGAGCATGACTCTTTAAATTTGAAATGCAATGTGGCCTTGGAAAAAAAATGTATATTTTTATATGAATAATTAAAATATCTACCTTCCTTAAAATTTTCTATTGTTTTGTCTTTTTAATGCTTAATGGTTTTTGAAAAAGAGAGAGGGTTGTTGGTTTTTTTTTTTTCATTTTTCTAATTATTCACAACAGTTTTCCCATTTGTTGAGAACAAAACTTCACAACTGGTCATGATTTTGGAGTGGATGCTTATACAAGCTCCATATTGCTAGGCATCAAAAATCAGATAATAGCTCGACAAACTATGGGTATTGTTTTTGATGATTTTTTTGTTCATTTTTGATTATTTATTTGATGATTTGTACCAAAATACCAGGCCATGTGGTTATTAGAATATTCAAAGAAATGAGAAGGAAGAATTAACACTCACTGAGCTTCTACTACGTACAAAACACTGTCAGGTAACTGTTTTTTCTGTTTCTTTTTTAAGATTTTATTTATTTATTTATTTATTTATTTGACAGAGATCACAAGTAGGCAGAGAGGCAGGCAGAGAGAGAGGAGGAAGCAGGATCCCTGCTGAGCAGAGAGCCCGACTCAGGGTTCGATCCCAGGAGCCTGGGATCATGACCTGAGCCAAAGGCAGAGGTTTTAACCTACTGAGCCACCCAGGCGCCCCTCTGTTTCTTATTCTTGAAAACGGTGCCGTGAAGAAAGCACTAGTAGGTCCATATTTACGAAGAAGGAAAATGAGCTTCATGATTTAAGGTAATTCCTCCAGTGTTTACATAGAGTTACCAAAATTTGATCCAGAAGCTAACACTTTTTTTGTTTTGCTTTTGTGTCTGTGTGTAACGATTTCACATTTTTTGGAAAGTCAAGCAAAAGGCAGTCTTAAACCAATTCCATGTACTGAATCTCTAATTTGGAGATTTCTAACCTGAAGAAGGAGATTCCTGAAATTCGGTTGCAAATCAGTGTCTTTGAAGGACAACCACAGTCCCATAAGAGTGGAAGGGTCCACAGCAATCCAACTGTCCTGCAAAGGTTCTCTTAGCCCACTTCTTCTCTCCGTTACCTTTTGTGAATCCCCTGATCCAGCAGAGCCACAGAAAGGTGTGAACTGCTGGAACATGGTTCCTTGATGGAACTTTTGTAAGGGTTGGAAAGCAATGCAGTTAAATCAAGCGAAAGGATTCGGGTCAGAGATAAGAACCAAAATAAAACAAAGCAAAATCAGGGTGGTCGTCAGTGTTTCTCTGTACTTAACTCAGTGGAGATACAAGAATTTCTGTAACATGGGGAAACTTGTCTGGAGGCGTGGTTTGTGTAACAACTTTGAAGTTTTTACTTACATGGTATAGTTGTTTGGGTTTACCTATTATGTTTGTTTATTGTTTATTTATTGTATGTTTATTGGAGGTGACTTGAGGGGAAGCTGAAGGAGATTATAGGGAGTAGTTAGAGCCCCAGAAAGAAACCTCTTGGCTTCGCCACTGATTAGATTCCATACTTCCAATGTACTAAAACCGTTCACTTGAACTGCAAAGGGGGGGTTCACTCATCCGGGCCCCTGTGCCACACAACGCTGAACTGAATTTGGTCCCTAATTAAGTTTCCTGGGGTGCAAAATGGTTATCCCACTTCTAAATCTAAATAAATCAAAATGTTTTTTCAACTTTGGGGGTTTCAGAAAACCCGCAACACATTTCTGCACAGATTTGCCTTCCAAACACTAGAATATTGCAAGGAAAATTCGATCCATATGTTTCAGATTTACTTAGAGTTGTATCAGAATCTTGTGTTGCAATTGACATTTGATGTTCATGAGGTTTTCTGAATGCTTTCTATTTGCCTTTAACTCAAGAACAGAAAGTTGATTTGTCAAGCTTATATGTACCAAACCCCCAAAATATTAAATTTGGGTGGAAGACAACAAACTTTTAAAAATCGGCACAGGGCATAAAATTTAATAAGGCATGTGTCTTGCCGTGTCTCCAGTGTTGGGGACGTGCCGATATGCCTCTCTCTGGCCACATGCTCTCTATAGATACAATTTTGATATTGTTCCGGTGAAAGGAAAGTGGGACAAGGAAAAGAAACAAGGTCATTTTTTTTTTTTTTAATTCCGGTACTCCTACCTGATGTAAATATTAACAGAATATTATCTGCAGTGGGAGGCAAATGATATATGCAGTGACAGCCTCTACCTAATTTTCTTCCATCCTTCAGACAATCTCCCTGCGGTCTCTGACCCGCACTGGAGCTCTACCTCTCCCACCCGGATGCGGGAGATGCTAGATTTTCTGGTTGGCAGTGTCTCTCCCCATCACCAGACACAGAGACCAGTGGAAGGAGGACAGGCAGGAATGAAAATAAATAATTTAAACTGCAGCATTACTGTCTTAGGGGAGGTAGTAGAAAAGAACCTCCATGTGTGGCTGATGGTGCTATTTTAAGGGCTTCTAAAATGGTGGCTTCCCTTTGTTCATGGCTAATAATGTGGTTCTGCCTCTGCTTAGAACATGACAACGGTGGGGCGCCTGGGTGGCTCAGTGGGTTAAAGCCTCTGTCTTCAGCTCAGGTCACGATCCCAGGTCCTGGGATCGAGCCCCGCATCGGGCTCTCTGCTCGGCAGTGAGCCTGCTTCCTCCTCACTCTTTGCCTGCTTCTCTGTCTACTTGTGATCTCTGTCAGTCAAGTAAAAAAAAAAAAAATTAAAAAAAAAAAACAAAACAAAAAACATGACAACGGTGCCTTCCAACCAGAAGCCATTTAGAAAGAGGCATAGTGTTTCCAGGGAGCCAAGTACCTCAGGAAAAAACGTTTTCTGTTAGCAGAAAGTAAGTCACCATCTTCTGTGATGGTTGATGGCAGTGTCCACAGACGGTGTGGGAGTGGGCCATTTGCTTTGCTGGTTGCGCAGTCTGCATGTGCGCTTTCATTGTCTTCACAATTTTTGCTTCCAGTGATCCTCTCTTAGAACAAAAATGATATGGAGAAAAATAATTTTTCAGTGTAGGAACATAAAATGAATGCAACCAGAAGAAGATAAAAAATCCTGAACCCTCTCTTCCCCAAATAACTGTCACTTATACTTGCCATATATAGGTCTGTCTACCATATTGTCTGTACATAAACATGCATGCATTCTGTTTTTTACAGAAATGATATCATATAGGGGGCACGGGGAGGAGTGGTCTAGGGGGGCAATAAGCCTCTTTCAGGCCACAAAAAAAAAAAAAAAAAGAGAGAAATGATATCATAGAGCCCATACCACCTTATTCACTGGCCGTACAGAGTCATAGACGATTATGCTGTATTTTAAATGTCTCTGTGGTATTCCACTGCCGGAATGAACTATTTAATCATCCAACTATTCAAATATGATTATTCCAATTTACTGATTCAAAATATTAGTTTTCAGGTTGTTCCAATATATTGGCTACTGGTCATATAAATAGCACGACAAATACCATCTTTACTTAAAATCTTTGCCCATGTCAATAATTATTTCTTTAGGATAAACGTCCAGAACTGAGATGACTATTCAAAATGTTAAGGCTTATGAAGTATGTTTACAAAAATAGATTGCCCTTTTTTTTTTTCTTTCAAAATGACAATGGATATAGGAGCCTGTCTCCATGACTTCATCTGAGCTTTGTCAGGACCACTCACTCACCTTTGCAAGACGGCCAGAAGGTTGGGAAGGTAACAGGTGGTGGGTGGTCATCAAGTCCAAAGGGGCTAACACAGTGTAGTTCCAACACCCCCTCTTGATATTCGGAGTCCTGTGCTCCTCCCTTCATCTTCCTGCATTACTTTCCTTTATCTTTCTCAAAACCGTTATCACTCCTCCAAAGTATTACCTCAACTTTAAGGTCTATTTTAAGCTACCCACGAGCCCCATGTGTTTTCCATGAATGCAGACCATTTTTATAATGAACCCTGATGGTTTGATAAAATAGTAGTTAATTGTAAGGAATGTCTTCATTTCATAAAAATTCTTTTTTAATTTTTTTTATATTTTGAAAGATTTTATTTGAGATAGAGAGATCATGAGGATAAGGAGAGGCAGAGAGAGAGGCAGAGGGAGAAGCAGATTCCCCGTTCAGCAGGAAGCCCCATGTGGGGCTTGATCCCTAGGACCCTGAGATCATGCATAACCTGAGCTGAAGTCAGACGCTTAACTGACTGAGCCACTAAGGCGCCTTCATAAAAATTCCTTTAAGTCCAGCATTGATCAGCTTCCAGGTGGGGGCGTAATCTTCTGTGACATCACTGGGGTGAACCGGAATGAAGTGATCAGGGAATTCAATCACTCTATCCCTGTCTAGGAGACAGGACAGGACAGCCTTTCAGAAAAAGACCCAGTGTTGACACTGTGTGACTTTAAGCAAAAGGCTCAAGCTATCTGAGCTTCAGCATCCTCTGTCAGAAGCGAATAATATCATCTTCATACCATTATGTAAGAAGTCAGTGGTGCTAGAGAAACACCTTGCATGCAATGAGTGCTTAATCAATAGCAGATCCTTTAGATATATTTAGACAGGGAAAGTGCAAGGTAGTCATCGAAGGCCATTTTAAATGCCTTTAGCCCATTTCAGCCAGAGGTCATATTGATTAAGAATTGTATTCTGCTACAAGTAATAGAAAAAGAGTAACTTAAATAAATAAGGGACTTTTTCTTTCCCACATAATCCCACTCTCGGAGGTAGGGCTTGTTGGTGTTGATTAGTGGCTTAAGGATGTCAGAACCAAGCTGTTTGGGATTAATTTAGCCTTTTCCCTCAGCCATCAACATATGGCTGCTGCTGCTGTTTTAATCCCATGTCCTCATTTCTGAAAAGGAGAGGAAAGAAGTGACCAGAAGGGAGGTGAAGCACCCACATGAGAAATCCAGAGCAGACTGTGAATGTCTCATGGGCCATTGCCACTCCTCACTGCAAGGGAGGTTTGGAGAGCTGGCACTGGCTTTCCCAAAGAAAACCAGAGTAATTGTCTGCCTGCCAGAAATGTCTCTTTCCCTCCCCTCACCCCATCCTTTTTTTTTTTTTCTTTTTACCATATCTCTTTCTTTTACTTGCTTCCTGTTTGAGACAGAATAGACTCAGTTGCATGAGTTGAAGGATATTGCAAATCCCACCCAACAATCTTTCCTCACCCACTAGTTTCTGTGAATGCCCTAAATTTTATCATCTGTGAATTAAACTCCTATATGTCCAAATGCATTTATCTCTGGAAAGAAAATCAGCACCTTGCTTCATTTCTGTTATTAACACCTTACCTAGTCCATAAGTTCATTGGTGAGAACCCTTGGAAGGGGAAACTAATAGAAACTGGGTTTTTAGCCAGAAGTATGTACAGCTTAATTCTGAGCAACAGGCATGAGCCAGGCAGGTACCAAGCAGGGAAGAGAGCAGGATTGGAGATGTAAAGACCCAGAGGGATTGAAGCTGCTGTAAAACAATAGATAAGCTCATCAAAGGAAAGTGCCACCTTCTTCACAGTTGGTCCTAGGGATAGATTGATTACTCTTTTCTCATCAGTCCTCAACATCTGTGAACGTGTGCGATCACACACAAAAGAGAAACGTAGCCCAACAGGCGTCAGGTGTCCTCTTAGCTCCTGCTTCAAGTTCAGATGGCTGCATTCAGGCCCCTCTGTCCAGGGGAGGGGAAAGTGGAGTGGGCTCCGCAAGAGCCTACTTAAGTCCAAGTCTTCTGATCTGATGTTAAGATATTGGGAAAGAGACATTCATCTTAGCATTTTTTAAAACCACACAGAAACACTGTAGTTTTGTGGCTCAGCCTAGGCTTTCTGGAATCAAACTGCCTCTATTCAAATTAATAGCGACTGTGGGAAAGATACTTAACATCTTTGCACCAGTTTCTTCATCAAAATGGTCATAATAAATGTATTTATCTCCTTAGGGTACTGTAAGGATTAAATGAGGTAATAGCATTGACCTCCTGAGAAGTATGTCTGGAAGGTAGAAGTATTTGCTTTATTAAGTTGAAAGCATTCTTCTTCTTTTTTTAAATTTCTGACCTTTTCCCTAGATACTAAATAATCATCTCTATATCTAGATTCCTTTACAATTTCCAAAGTGTTGCCTTACATATTTAGTCATTGCCATGTAGGTAGGTAGGCTGGTTCTATCAACCCCATTCTACAGGTGAGTGAAGGAGTCACAGAGATTATGCTCTTGCTCAAACTTACACAGATGGTGACAAGGCAGAAAGTCCAACCCAGAAATCTGAAGACAAGTTTGATGAACTTTCTGTTATGCCACACTGATTTCTACTGATTTCTGCATGGCATGATGAACACGTTTTAGGACTGATTCTGTTTGAATGTATTAATGATTCCCAGAAGCTGAGTCTTCCTATATGTGTAGCCCAGCATTCTTGCCAAGAAAGTATAAGGAGTATTTGACTTCCTGATTTCTTTGTAATTTTTGTGGTATCTCAGAAGGGCCATAATTTATTCCACCAATATTGAATGACCCAGTAATTACACTTCTAGTAGTATACCCAACAAAACAATGCTAAACAGAGAGAGGGAAAAAACAGTTGTATAAAAGATATTAATTTTAGGGTTATATATAATAGCCAAAAAACCAAAAACTAACCCTAAATATCCTTGGCATAAGATCAGATACATCAACTCAAGGAAATAATAATAATAATAATCATGATAACTACCGTATATTAAGCACCCAATATGAGCAGCACATTCTACAAGCTCCTTACAAATAACATCTCTTTTGATTTCCTAGGACTTGGGCATTATTGTCACCCCACTGCATAGATAATGCCACAAAGTCAAGGTCATACGGGCAAGTGTGACAGATGCAGCTAATGACTCATCCTTCAGCCATTCTGTTTATTGCTAATGGAGTGCTGATTTTATTTGAGAAGAAAGTTAAATAACCAGTCCAAACTGATTAGAGTAGTCCCAACCTCCCAACCTCCTTTGCAAGTAGTAAGTCTAGGGACGTGCATATGATATTATCCTAGTCAATGAGATTTAAGAACAAAGTTGCTGGGGGCTTCTTGAAAACACCTTCCTACGACTTTTTTCCCCCTCTTTTCTTTTCTTTCTGCTCCCTTTTGTCTTGTCTTTATACCTTTTTATGTAAGTAGATGATGCTAGAGTCTGAAACAGCCATTTGGGGATCATGAAGGGATTAGAGAAAAAAATGGGAATGATGAAATAAACAAGGAAAATAATCTAGGTTCTTGCCAATTGCAGTGAGCTGCCAAGCCATACTGGTATTGCCTGCCTTTGAGGTTTTTTTGTTAGTTTTGGTTTCTTTTGTTTTTATGGGAACAATATACATCTTTTTGGTGTAAACCACTGTTCCTCTATTATTTGGCACTGAAAGAATTGTATTAGTGAAAATTAAATAAAGCTGTGAGTGACTTAGAACTTGTCCAACTTAACTGGGACTTAAACATGTATAAAAGTCTCTACCCCATGGTGGTAGGCAGTCTGGGGTGAATATGGCATTCCACAAAGTCCTCAGAGACCCAAGCTTTTCTAACCTTGGTCCATCCCAGGAGTGAGTTTTGCCACTGGGCTCAAGATGTCTGCTTGAGCTCCAGTCTTCATACATGCATTCCAGCCAGCAGAAAAGAGGAAGGGGCAAGAAAAAGCATGCTCATCCTTGCTTTTAAGATGAAGTGTTACTTTTAAGATAAAGTTGAGAAATTTCATACACCATTTCACTCACATCGTATTGGATAGAACTGCTAGCTATAAGAAAGGGAGAACATGTTATCCTCGTCTTGGGAGGTCATATACTCAGCTAAAAATCAGCAATTCAATCAGTAGGGATAAAGTGTAAAAAATACAGAGGAAGACACATATGGTTGATGAACCCACATCTGTCTGACTCCAAAGCCATGCTATATTCTACTGTCTCTTGTAGCTAATTAGACTGTATAATGATGGAAGGAGTCTGTTATTTTGTATACTTCATTTTTAAACTATTTTACCATTCAAGTGTACTATAAAAAGGAAAATGGCTTT
The DNA here is from genome assembly GCF_922984935.1 of Meles meles. Classification (NCBI taxonomy): domain Eukaryota; kingdom Metazoa; phylum Chordata; class Mammalia; order Carnivora; family Mustelidae; genus Meles; species Meles meles. The sequence continues at coordinate 148,251,527 of NC_060066.1, read as the reverse complement.
AATATGTTATGCAGAATAAAGTTTTATATAGAATATATATGGGTAAAATTATGCTCTCAAAATATTTGAAAGAGAGGTTGCATTTGAATTCAGGAACATGAATGAATCAGGGATTTGTTCCTACACTTCTCTATTTTTAAGTCTTCTTTAATAAGCAAGTAATAATTTTATAATAAAAAGATCTTACACTCATGGATATATATATATATCATACTAAAATCATATGAACCACACAGAGAACATTTTTATATAGCCACTAAGCAGAGTGTGTAAGTGTTGAATTTTATGAAGAAGAAAAATGATAAATAGCATGTCATTTGATGCTTCATAATTTTTGGTTTGTAACTTTCTGGGTCACTGATTTCTCAAAGAGTTTTCATTCTTTCCGCACATTAGTTAGGTGATTGAAGAAGGTGTCAGGCTACTGAGACATGGGAAAAGATGATGTGGAGGAATTAAATTCTTCTTTTCTTTTGGCTGAGTATACAAAATGTGCAGTGTGATTTAGTAGTCCTTCCCCTGTGTGTGTTCACCTCTGTCTGCTGTGGGCAGTGTTGAGAAGACATTGGCATTGGCATGAGATACATGCCAATGAGATACACCCTTTTTTTTTTTTAAGTCTATGTGCTGATTTAATAAAATCAATGCCAAGATTTGGTGGAATGGTAAGGACCAAGAAACTTGAGAAAACATTAGAAAAAAATTGTTGGTTCATTGTGATTAAGGAGTACGTTGACGTAGGAGAAGGAAGAAACATTATTGGAGGAACACTGTGAGTATGCTGGGTCAGCTCAGGAGATCTTCATCTCCATTCAATTAGTGCATGCACAAGGTTGCCCAAGTGGTAGCAGGAGGGGTCACAGCACCTATTGAGAAGGAGTAGAATCCCTAGATTGACCTGCCATAAAAGTGATACACACCTTAAAAAGGGTAGGTATGTGTAGTTTAGGCAGTACTTTTCTTGTCTTCTGTGTTTTCTTGGTTGCTGACTTTTTGAGGAAAAAAGGCACAAAAGTTTAACATTTAAAATGATTAAATCAGTAAGCTAACATGTAATTACAAGAAAGGTATAATTGATATTTTACCTTGTAAGTTGTGAGGATGATAAAGCTAATTCATGTGTGGTTTGTAGCCATTTTCCAGTCCAATAAACAGAATAGAAACTAGACCCAATGAGAAGTCTATGGCTCATTTCTAGTCATTTATTTACATTCAAAGGCTCAATAGAAATTTCATCTCTGAACATGTTCTGAGGAAGATGCCCTACTTTTCAATTTTCTGATTATGTCATTCAAAACCTATAAATTGTAGTACAATAAAAGTTTTGCTTCTCAATAGCAACAGAAAAAATCCAAAATATCTGGGAAAAAAATTAACCAAAAAAGGGGGCAAATATTGTATGATGAAACTTTAAAAGCTACAGAAGAACAGAAAGGACTTGAATAAATAGAGAAGCATACAATCTGATGTTCTTCTACAAGAAGACACACATCATGATGTCCATTATCCTCAGTTTACCCGTAAATATTGATCCTAATATAAAATATTAATCCATGGATCTTCAAAACAAGATAAGCAGATGCCACAGTTCATGTGAAAAAATACACAAATAGAGCCATGAAAAGTCTTTTTAAAAAATATTTATGTATATTTCCATGTATATATGTAAGCTCTACAGCCAGCCCATGCTTGAACTCACCAACTCAGGACTCTACCAACTGATCCAGGTGCCCCACATTAAAAGTCTTAAAAGGAAAAGTCATGAGGGGAACTCCATCTTCCAGTTATCAAAATGCCTTATAATGCTTTAATAACTAAAACAGTATAATATTGGCATGCACTTGTGTACACACACAAATGGGTGAACATGTGCAATCATAAATAGAATGGTTTTAAAAGTCCAGAAAGATACAAAACCATAGAAGAATTTAACATGTAAAGATGGCATGTCAACCCATGGAGAAAAGAGTGAAGTTAATAAAGGACATTGAAAAAGTAGGATAGTCATATGATAAAAATAATAATTTGGATACATAACTTATCTTTACCATATATCAAGATTTAAGGGGCGTATAGGTCGCTCAGTCGGTTAAGCGTCCAACTCTTGACTTCAGCTCAGGTCATGATTTCAGGATTGTGGATTGAACCCCACATCAGGCTCCATGCCCAGTTTAGGATTCTCTCTCTCTCTCACCCCACACTGGTGTTCTCTCTCTCTCTAAAAAAAAAAAAATATATATATATATATATATATATGTATATGTATATATTTATATATAATGTGTATATAATATATTATATATCATTTTATATATTATATTATATATATTTGTATAATATATTATATATATGATATATATAATAGATATATAATACATACATATATATATAAAAGAAAAAGAAGAAAGGAAAAAAAGAAAAGATTTTAAAATTGCACAGTAACTATAATGTACAGGAACTTCATGAAAAGCAAACACTTTTAAATAAAACGAAAGATGGTCAGTATCACTCATAATCTGGGAAATAAAAATCAAAGTCATCTTGAGATTTTTTTTTTTCCAAGTATAACATTAGCAAAGATCCAAGTTTGGTAATACTTGAAACTGAAATTACACTTCTAGGACTTAATCAAGAACATATTTAAGACTATACATATACATATGCAAAACCACACAAATAAAGTGCCATAATGGGAACTTAGTGCGTGTGTAAAAGCAAAAGATAGGAAATAACCTAAACAGATGCACATCAATAGGAGACAGTTCAGAAATATAATGGGACAGCCATGCTATTTAATATTTATGCAGCTTTTAAAAGGACAAGGAAGTTCTTCCGGATGCCTGGGTGGCTCAGTCAGTTGAGTATCTGCCTTTGGCTCAGGTCATGATCCCAGAGTTCTGGGATCGAGTCCCGCATCGGGCTTCCTGCTCAGTGGGGAGCCTGCTGCTCCCTCTGCCTGCTGCTCCCCCTACTTGTTCTCTCTTGCTCTGGCAAATAAATAAATAAAATCATTAAAAAAAAAAAAAGAATAAGGAAGCTCTTCATATAAAAATGTGAAACATTTATCAATATGTATTAACAACAACAAAAGGTGAAAAACAGTATGTATAGTGTGTTAGCATTGAAAAATGAAGGAATGGGCTATATCATTTGCACAGAATATTTTTGTATAGATACACAACACAGATACAGAAACTGACAACATGGTTCATCTCCAGGGAATAAAACTTGGTGGCTAGGATATGGGGGCGATAGACTTCTCACAACTTTTGCATCTTCTGAATCAGAATCTTTTGAATATATTAATATTTAAAAACTAAATTGAAATATGATAAACTTTAAACACCTTAGCCTGTGACTAACAGTTATACCCCATAACCCAGTGTGACTGGTTTCAAGCACATATTTCTTAGTTAAAGGGAGAATGGCCTAGTGGTGTGTTGGAACCAGCTCCCTTCAAATAGGTAGACTTGAAATCTATATACCAATTAGAAAGGCAGGGTCTAAAAAGCGTCCAGAAAGAACCTAATATTCTACGCACAGAAAAAATGTCAAAATGGACATCCTGAGTATACTTTTTGACATAATTTATAAAATATCTTCCCAACTCAGCATTTCGGGGACACTGATGGATGCATTTATCCCAAGGAAATCAGCAAATACCACAAATCAGGGTACTGTTAGTGCGAGGGACAGGGAAATCCAGGGGTTAGACACCTCCCAGCACAGCTTCGACTCAAACGTTCTAACTCTTGCCATGATTTTCTTTGAGACTTTCCAATTATGTGACATTCTTTCCTAATAACTGGGTGGATATCTACTTGATAATGGAGCTGATAAGGAAGGATAAGCATGGAAGGCTCATAATTACAAATACATCCCCACCTTGACGCACAAGCAGGGGCACTCACTGAGAAGAATGAGAGTGTGGAGATGCTATTCGCTGTGCCTTCCCAGTTTAAATGTACAGAGAATGCTCTATGTCCTATTTGTAAGCAAGTATACAAAAACTAAAGAGAGAAAATTAAGCAGATTTGCAAGCTTATTTTTGTTTCCTTGTATCATATGGTGCATCTCATTTACTATTTGCTTGTTTTATTAATAATTGAAAGCAACTTTGCAACACATAGGCATGCAGAATAACTTTTGACCCTATGGGAATTAATGTCTCGTGACAGTGGTCCAGAAATGATGCAAGTTATGATAATAAAAACCCTGGTCAGCTCTTTTGCACTTTATGTACCGTAGATATTTTCCCTACAAGAATGCCCCCTTTCACGTGGAATTCGCACAACCAATTTATCTAGATGTCACAGCTTGATAAGCAGCAGACTACTTGTAAAGAGACGGATGGCCATAAAATAAAATTAACCTTTTTAAAATAAATGTGATGAAAGAGAAAGCAAAATGTCCTATACATCTTCAAAGGAAAATTACTTTGAATGTGTAAGAAAAAAAGGAAATGTAATGTTTAACATCATCCTGTGTTAAGCTTTTATAAGCCCCAATTAGGAGTCCCTTCTACTGAGGTTTTTCTCTGAAGTAAATACATGTTCAAGAGGGAAAAGATTTTGTTTTGGGTGAATGTTTATATTTTTCCTGCTTCAAAAACAGCTCCTGCTGATGTAAACCTTGCCATTACCTACAAGAGCACTGTCCAAAGGGCAGTCTATTTCAAATATACAAATTCGCCGTATTTGGGAAATAAAAATTAAATTGAACCCATTTCTATTTGTTTGTTACTAAAATTCTGGAGTAAGTTTGCCTAAGGACAAAGCTAATACAAGTTCACCTATTCATATGGCTTAAGGCACGCACATACTTACCCTCTTTGAAAGAGCTGTATTGACTGTTTTGAGACACCTCTGACTGGGACATTCCTTTGGCTCTGGGGTTAAAGGATGTGTTTCTGGGGTATTAAAAAAATCAAAAGCCAATGGTCTTTCGATCACTTCTAGCTGTAAAAGTTGCAAAAGCAAAACCAAAAATCCATTTACAAAAATCCAAATATTTTTATTCGAGAAATTCGAATTGAGCACTTAACTCTCTCAGGTACTGTTAGCATCACCAAAAACTGTGCTAACCATGGATCTATCCGCCCTTTAGGAACACTCAAAGTAGACCATTTGTCAGCGGCATGAAGCCAATGGAGTCACGCGGCCGCCCTAAACCTCAGTTTCCTTCTCTCAAAGTGATGTTAATGGGATAAAATAAGCAACGTGTGTTTTGTACGAATTAGTGATGCAGCGAGTACTGTGGGGCTGAGAAAGGGGACATCTGATACTCGTTAGAGTAGGAACAGAGCCTTGTTGTCCCTGGTAGTCGAAGGCCTCAGCATAGCGCCTGGCATGTAGTGAGCGCTCGAACCACTGTGGCAGGATCCAAGCCGTCCGCCATTCATTGCTGGTTGATGTAGGAAGAAAATCTATGGGTAAAACAGAATTTTAACTCCATCTCGAAGGATGGGCAGGATCTGTATTGATGAGGAGAATAGGAATGGATATTCTAAGTGGGGGAAATAGCAGAAGCCAAACTCTGGCAAGGAGATGAAGAGCGTGTGTTAGGAGGACCATGAGTAAGGTTTCCAGACTGGAATGGAGCTAAATGTAAACGTTCCTCAGAAAGGTGAAAAGAGATTTATGAAGAGCGTTAAAAACCAAGTGGAGGAGTGTGGGCTTTATTGGGTAAGTAAATGAGCAGTGGGGGGAAGACAGGATGAAAACTGCTGTGTGAGGGAGTTAACCTAGCTGTGGAGGGGGAGGACGGAATCCAGGAAGGAAGTTGGAGCTGCCAGCCCACCGGGGGAGGTTGGAGCAGCAAAACAGCTGGTGGGGAGGTGAAGGGCAGTGGAAACGACAAGGGAGGAAGAGATTTGGGAGAGATGCTAAAGAAAGAATCCAGAATATTTAGTGACTTGTAATATGAAGCCCAAGGATGAGGAGCCAGGAAGATAGGATGAAAGTCGTGCTAATAATGGACCCTGCAAGAACAGACAGCACGTTTCAGACGGGCCCTGCAATACTCCTTGGAGAATAATTGCATTATTTGTTACAGCGAACCATCCAGTATATGCTGGGCACAATTATGTGTTTATTGGATGATTACCCTTTGTCCAGTCTATACGAGGTGCTATGGGGAATAGCAAGGAAGTGAGCCAATGACATGGATGACCTCAAGATACTGATGAGGAGGCGTATTAAGAATATTAATAGCCGTGTGTGTTGAGCACACAGTATGGACTAGCTACATTAAACAGGCTGTCTTATTTAATCCTCACAACAACTTTATAAGGAGATACAACAATTTATCTTTGATATACTTATCCAAGGGGGCACCTGTCTGGCTTTGTCGGTATAGCATAAGACTCTTGATTTCAGGGTTGTGAGTTTGAGTCCCATGTCGGGTATAGAGGTAACTTAAGGGGAGAACAATACATACACACACACACACACACACACACACACACACACACACAGAGAGAGAGAGAAACTGTGTCTTACAGTGGTGGGTTAACTTGCCCAATATAACAACCTGGAAGATAATAGAGTTGGGAATAAAATCCCAACAGTGTGACCCCAAAGCTCACAATCTCACCATGGATAGAAGTCGTTAATGGATGACAAAAGACTGGATATGATTGAGGAACACCTGAATCATGAATTTTGGTTCAGGACAAGAAGGAGAAAGACAGGGCTTACAAGAGAAGCTACATAAGAAACTACACAGAAAGGAATGAATGTGGAAAGATTGGCCTGACTGTTGCATGAGGGTGAGTCATGAGGGGGAGATTGTGGAAGGTATAAATCGGGGCCACGTGATGGTTGAGGGCTAACTGCCTGGCACAGAGCTGTGGCTCAGCACATGCTGGAATCCATCGACTCATTGACACTCCCTGGTGACCAGTCATCTTTCCAATGAAGACAGGCCCAGGAGTTCAGGATGAACAGGGCTTCCTCTCCCATTTCCCAGGCTCCCGCTTTTCCTGCACATCAGTGTTGCCTCAGGACACCATCCATCCAGGCACGAGCCTTATTTCAGATCACTTCAAGCTGCTCCTTTCTCTGGATGGCACCAACTCAAAAACATCCTTGCCATCTTCTTCCTCACACTCAGCCTCATTGCACTCAGCCTTATTTCACTAGAACAAAACCTCTAGAGGCTCTGCGTGACCAGAGGAGAGTGTATTTTCAGTGTATAGAATGGATCGGAGAGGAAAAAGAAGAGAGCATAGAAGCAGAAGTACCTCGCACTCTATCTGGTGCATACCTGGTATGCAATAAATATTTGCTGAAATAAGAAAAACGAAAGAGATGTATTCTGATAATCAGAGTTTGAAGACACAAGAACTTGTGCTAGCAGAAAGGAGAATTAGGATTAAATCAAAAGATATTTCACAGGGAAAAATAAACCCAAGAGACTAGATACGAGGGGAAAGAAAGAAAAAAGTCATGGATGCCACTAAGGTTTTAAACCTGCGTATTTGAGAGGAGGTGATGTTACAAACAGAAATTCCAAGAATTAGAAGTTTCTTTAGAGTAGGTTTATCTCTGTGGTTCTGTGTTGTAATCTAGAAACTAGCAGCATACTTAATACATACTAAACAGGCAATAAATAATTAGGGCTTTGAATAAATAATATGCAATACTAGTTTTAAGAAGAAAACCATTCTCCTATTCTGACGCTGTGAGTTTCGCTTCAGAGCAATGACATTTACTGCCAGGAATTCATATCTTAATGAATCACTGTCATGGAAAGGACCTTGTTATATCCTTTCATAACTTAGAGCAGAAAAAAACAAAATAATAATAATAATAATAATAATAATAAATTGAGGACCACTGTCCTAAGGCCTAGCACAAATACTTAGAAGCATCGCTGATTTAAGGTTAGGATGAGCATCCTAACTAGAATGAAGGGCCTGGGTGAGGAGTTAGCTGTATTCCTGAAACCAAGTAGCTCCAAGATAGATTTATCAGGAAGGTCAATGGATCCCTCACTTGCACAAGCCCCTATATCTAAATTGTTTTAGTTTCTTAAGTTTTTATAGGCTTCAGATCCCAACATACCTGGACCCATCTTTGAACCACAGCCACATATTAGGTTCAGCTGGTGCAAGAAACTGTTTGAATATTTCTGTTGCCATTTCATCATCCCAGATAACTGAACTTTGCACCCTTTGGTTGACTTTGGGTTGAGTTAGAACTCAACATGAATTCCAGTTATGCCATTCATGAGCTCCATGGCTTTGATCGACTATTTCTAATTTCCTCATCTGCAAATGGGAATATTAATAACTGCCCTTCGGGGTTATTAGAAAGCTTAAAGGTACATAAGAGTTCAATAAATTGCAGCTCTATTATTATTACTAATTAGTCCAGTGATTCTTATCCTCATTTTTCCCATTTCCCATTTAAAATTTTATATATAATTGACATTTTGTTATAAATCCTTAGAAGCCCATTAAATAAGATTACCATAACTTTTCCTTTACTTTTCAAGTTCTCCTGCTAGGAGAGCTTCAGGATATGTTGATTTGCAAGAGCTTTGTATCAAATTCAGAAAGCACATTTCCTTTTTCTTAAATTTTTGCAATCTTAACATCCATCGAGTACAAGTCTGAGCTTAAGCACTAATCTTTTATGAATAATAATTTGGCCTGCAGATTTTACCCTCTCGCCAAACTAGTCCAAGGAATTTTTAGACTGAAGGAAAACTAAAATCACAAAATAATTTAGTGCTTACCATCTGGAAACCCCAAAAAGCTATGTGAAATTAATGAATAAAGGAGTAATTTGTATCACAATAATGACCCACTGAAGAGTGATTAGAATTATTTGCATAATCGGCTTTTAAAGAAATGTGGACTACTCACACACCTTTTAAAAAAGATTTATTTATTTATTTGAGAGAGAGAAAGTGCAAGCGGGCACGCATGAGTGCACAAAGGGGCGCAGGGAGAGAGAATCTTCAGGTAAGAGAAGTGAGGTTTAGATATTAAGCAGCTTGTCCAAGTTAGACTGAATTAGTGTTTGAGGCCAATACCTAGTGGGGTCTTCTGATTCTTGAACTCATCAGTTTCTGGCTACACCTCACTGATGCCACTTCTGTCAATCTAGGATTCTAGCAGTCATGTCTCATCTTTACACGGTTTATGCCAGAGAATATTTGGTGTCTGGTAAGAATAGAAAAATGCTGCCATTCTGTAAGGTTTTTTTCAAAGGTTACAGAATCACATGCAAGTTATTTTTAAAGATTCTTTATTATTTCAGATATTGGGTGAAAGTTGTGATTTTTTTAAAAAATTTCAATGACAACAGCATACATTTGAGAAGCTTTCCTTTCTCTCTCTTTCCCTTTTTTTTCTCTTAACCCACAATCAGGACTTGCTGGTTCTAAGCTTTTTGGCATCTCTGAATGGATCTTAGTGATTTGAAATCGCCGCTACTGAGCTGTTGCTTCGTACTTGAGTTCAAGTCTGCTCTAAGTGTGCAGCGCATAGAAAGAGTTCTTTTTTGAGGATTGGGACTCTAAGCTTCGAGAATTGTTGAAGGGTTTTGTTTTCCCAGAGCTGTCAAGTTTCTTTGAAAGAACTGAAAAGAAGCAACAAAGGAAAATGTGAGAGTGATTTTAAAATATTTTAAATATCTCTGGTTTTCCAATCTTTTTCAAATTAAAGATCTGTGATTAACCATTCCGTAGCTAGATGTCTCTGCCTTTGGAATGTTGCTCTGTAATAACGTACCGTTCTTTACTGTACTTGTGTGTGAGTGTAAGAGTGTGTGTGTTCTGTCCTGTCCTTTTGTTTCCTTTTTTTCTTTCAGCATTTTCTCTGAATGTTAAAGTTTTATCAGCGACCAAAAACTTATCTTCGCGAAGAACTGAATTTGTAGTAAAAATTGTTTGATCTAGACACAAAGAGGGAGATGCCGTGAAATATGTGACATTGGAAAAAGAAGAAGAAATAGACAGCAGATCCAAATGGTACAACAGACCATGTTTAAGTGATTTACTTGGGGTTATGTGTTTTTAAAAGCAACATATAAATGCATAGCAGGGTTTTGGCAGATGAAATTATGCTGTGTTTACTTTAATGCACTCGACGATGATAAACAGTTATTTAGTACAAGTAGTATGCCTATGGTGCAAAGAACACTGAATTAGATACAGTTCCTGCAAAATAGGTTTGAAATCTAAAAACAAATTGGAGAGGCAGAGTATAAAATACCCAGAAAAAGCCTAACATTCTACACATGTAAAATCGTCATCGGGACATTCTAAGTGTACTTTCAGACCTAATTTGTTAAATCCCTTAACCGTACATACACACATTGTAAATAGAGTCATACTTACACAGATCTGATATGTGTACAGATGTAAGCACATGGGTCTCAGATGTGCAACTTAAGGGTGATACATTTAGCTGCTAAATGCAGGCATCCACCTGATAATTGCTGTCTTTACTGCTCATCTACTTTACATTTTTAATTCCTTCCGAATTCTTTTTTAAATTACGAGTTTGCATTAACATGCAAACCTTTGTAGTTTCTGAATAATGTATGTCAAGCAGATACTTGAGTGACATTTACTCTAAATAATTTTAAAATTTTATATTTCATCTCTGTAGTTGCTTGTTTGCTTACTTTATGAAAATTTTTACTTTTTGTTTTAATTGACAAAATGGAAAATTGAAGAGCTATTGAGAAAAACAAACTAAATTCTTCATGTGAACAATTGTTTCACATTGATGTCTTGAAACAAGAACGATTTCTGCTATTTATTTACCAGAGATGAGTACAGATAATTTCATTGTGCATCGATTTTCTCTACGGAGGGAGGAAGTGTGGTCAGCTAAAACAAAGCACTGAAATGGGGAATCAGCAACCACGACTTCTATTCTCCTCTCTGTCTTCAGAATTTGCTCTCTTAGAAACTCACTTGATTACCAAGATTCCAGTTTTTTTCATTTCTTTCTTTGTTTCCTTTGATTGTTATGTCTGTGCGTTTTTTTAATGGACAAGATCAGACTTACAAATAGAATTGTTTGAGCGAAGTAAATCAATCAGAGAAAGACAATTATCATATGATCTCTCTGATATGAGGAATTTAAGAGGCAGGATGGGGGGTTTGGGGGTTAGGGAAGGAAAAAATGAAACAAGATGGGATGGGAGGGAGACAAACCATAAGAGACTCTTAATCTCCCAAAACAAACTGAGGGTTGCTGGGGGGAGAGGGTATGAAGAGGGTGGCTGGGTAATGGACATTGGGGAGGGTATGTGCTATGGTGAGTGCTGTGAAGTGTGTAAACCTGGCGAGTCACAGATCTGTACCCTTGGGGCAAATAATACATTATATGTTAATAAAAAAAGAATTCTGGGGCTCCTGGGTGGCTCAGTGGGTTAAAGCCTCTGCCTTCAGCTCGGGTCATGATCTCAGGGTCCTGGGATCGAGCCTCGAATCAGGCTCTCTGCCCAGCAGGGAGCCTGCTTCCCCTCTCTGTCTCAGCCTGCCTCTCTAACTACTTGTGATCTCTGTCAAATAAAAAATAAAAAATTAAATTTAAATAAAGAATTCCTTGAGTTCTTTTGTTAGAATATTTTAATTGGTCTGTTCTATAATCAACATAATGATAAACTGGGAGCCAATATGATTATACATCATGCAGGAATATAATCATTTAACATTCATGTAGCCAAATGTTTAGTGAGTGCCTACTGAGTGCCAGGCACTGAGCTACACACTGCATAAATATATTTGGTCCTTAAATCACCACATAATTATGCAACTGTCATTATGTGAAAATATAAATGTCCCAGTAGGTCAATACTATATGAATTAAGGATAATTATCCAAAAAAAAAAAAAAAAATCACTGTTTACTTTAAATATGAAAGAACTTTATTTGTAAAAAATAATTACTAAACACTTAAAAAATTCTAAGTCCCTTAACCTGCTTTTATTCTGTTTTCAAATTACTGTTTTTAAATTTGTGAGATTTATCTATTGTATACATTTGGAAACTTGGCATGGTAATGTGTCTATTTGGGGATTTTGGATGCTTATTTATGTAGTTACATACGTACATAAATAGAAGCATCATGCTTATGCCTGAAACACATGTGTCTGTACCTTTCTAAATATGAATTATAACTCATAGGAACACTATATCTAATTAAGATTATTTTATCCTTATAAGAAGTGAACCTGTTATTTTACCTATTTTCAAGTTTTTTATGCCAGTTCCATATTCTTGGTTACAGTGAAAGAAAACATAAATTAATTAATTAAATGTCTTTTTTCAAGTTGTTGGTATTATATTTTTGCTGGCTTTTTAATTTATCATTGAAAATATTTCCAGGATTGGATATTTAACAAGAAATTCTGTGACTTGTGCTACATTTTACTTATATTTTGCTCTTCATGTCTATATTAGATGAATATCTACTTAAGCTGTTACAAACAACAAAAAGACCAAAACACAGAGGTATGAACAATATAAAAATTCGTTCTCTCTCACAGAACAATTTAGATGGGCAGCATATGGCTGCTGTGTAGTATCAGGGACACAGGCTCTCTCTAATTTCTCTGCCATCCTCAGCTGTGAATTCTGTCTCCTGACCCAATGTGACTGCTCCAGCTCCAGCTATCACGTCTGCCTTCAGCCAGCAGGAAAAGAGAAAAAGGTAGAGAAATTCACGCTTTCCTTAGAGGGCAGAATCTGAAATTTTCACACATAACTTCTGAAATGATTCATAGCAGATGTTTAGGCACAACTGCACTAGAAGACATAGGAAGAAGTGAGATGCTTAAACCAATTCAGAGAATCTCTGTGACTACCAGAGCCAGAAGTGAAGCCTCGTGCCATGATATTGAGTTATGTTGAGGTACATTACAATGGGTGATTTTCTGAAATGTGGCATTCTTAGTTAAGTTTGGAGTAAGATAACACAAAAGCTCCCTTCAATATATAATCTTTGTATTTCTGAAAAAAAATCATGCAGTATAAGTATGTCATGAGAGATATATAGATAGTTCTTACTGTGTGGGACTTTTCTCTACATTGCAGGATATTTACCATCCCTGGCCTTGACCTCAGAATTCCCTCTTCTATTTATTGTAACAACCCAAAAGAGCACCACAAATTTCTAAAATGTCTCCAAGAGACAGTGCAACTCATATACACAGCTCTAAAACCACAAGCTGTGTTGGCAACTGGTCTAACTTCCCACATATCATAGATAAAAATTTTACCAAATATTTTGCAATGGTCTAATGAAGGGTCGTCAAATTTCTAGCCATGACTATCATTGCCACTCATCACCCAACGCTGCACAATCAAGACTTCTTTTTAGGACACCGTGCCACTTATAGGTACCAAATTTTGTACTTGTTATAGAAAGGAGCCCTAAACTGGACAGATGTGTATTTCCCTCTCACGGAAAAGTTTTCCCAGATATTCCAGGACTGATAAGGTGGATCGATAATCTGGGGACCCAGGTTGCTATTCTCTTTTTGCTCTGCCATTCTCAATTCCTCAGTTCAGGGATCCAACATGGCTGCTCTAGCTCTAGCCATCACATTTGAATTCCAGCAGTGAAATGGGAAAAGATAAAGGAAAAGGCATAATCCTTCCCTTCAAAGGCAAATCCCCAAAGCCACACAGACAACTTCTGCTTCCTCCAAAACTCAGTAATTTTATTTTTGAGATCCTAAATTGAGATCCTAAAATTTTGAGATCGGTAACTCTAAACATCTAGTAGATACTGTTCAACCAGACAAGCGGCATGGTGAAATGAGCCCCAAGTTAGACACTCTGATTCTGGCCCTGCTGCTAATCAGCTTTGAGATCTCAGGCAGATCATTTCACTTCTGTGATTCGGATTCTCTTCTGCAAAATGAGAAAAGTGGAGTTGAATAGGTTATTTCAAATTTCCACATTCCAGAGTACACTATAAAGCTTAGGACATCTTTTTTTTTTTTTTTTTTTTTTTTTGACAGACTGAGATCACAAGTAGGCAGAGAGCAGAGAGGCAGGCAGAGGGAGAGGGGGAGGCAGGCTCCCTGCAGAGCAGAGAGCCCGATGCACGGCCCGATCCCAGGACCCGGGACCACGACCCGAGCCAAAGGCAGAGGCCTTGACACAATGAGCCACCCAGGCGCCCCAAGCTTAGGACATCTTATGACTAAACTCTGTCTTAAAACATTTTTTTTCCCCCTCAACTTTTTCTAGTTCATTCATTGTAGGTTATTGATTTGTATTTTCAAAAGCCATGCCAGGTTTACAAAGTACATTAAGAAACTAGAAGTTTTGGGTTTTTTCATGGCCACTATCCAAGTCTATTTTGATTGGTCAGTGTTAGGCTGGAGCAGCTACTAAATATACTTTAATGTTATCACACCTTTAACCAGATTGTTGCCATTTATGTCCAATAGGGGGCTGTTTTTTGTTTTTCTGTTTTTTTAAACCTGTTCCCAAACTTAGTCTCATCACTCCTCAACTACAATCCTAGTTGGAATGGCCACTGTCTCTTTTCTGTATTACTGCATTAATCTCCCATTCAATTTCCTGCTCTTACTCTTGGTTCTTCTTAATTCACACTGCACAAAGTGACCAAATAATCTTTTTTTTTTTTTTTTTTTTTAACTTCCTTCACGCATTTTTCCCACCTCCTCCCTGCCTCTGGCAACTACAATTCCAATCTAGCTATCTCCTGGCTTGTTTAAGTCCCTGCTGTTGTTTTATCAAAGTATACTGGACACAATGTTATATTAGTTTCATGTATACAACATAGTGATTCCACAAACTTATTCCTCATCCTATGCTCAACACAACTGTAGTTGCCATCTCTCACAATGCAATGCTATTATACTCTCAGACTTTGTTCCCTATGGCGTAATTTTTATCTCAGTGATTTATTCATTCCACAACTGGAAGCCTGTATCTCCCACTTCCCTTCACCCATTTTTTTTCCCATTCCCACCACATGTTTTCTTTTCTTAGATTCCGCATATAAGTGAGAGCATACTCTTTGACTTATTTCGCTTAGCATAATAACCTTGAGGTCCATCCACATTGTCACAAATGGCAAGATTGTATTCTTTTTATGGCTGAATAATATTCCACTGAGTGTGTGTATACTGTATCTTCTTTATCCATTCATCCATCAACAGACATGTAGGTTGTTTCTATATCTTGGCTATTGTAAATTCCGCTGCAATGAACATGGGGGTGCATATATCTTTTTGAGTTAGTGTTTTCATTGTCTTTTGATAAATACCCAGAGGAATTGCTAGAATTATAAGGTAATTCAATTTTTTAATTTTTTGAGGAATCTCCATACTATTTTCTCTATTGGCAGCACCAATTCACATTCCCACCAAAAAGTGTTCCCTTTTCTCCACATCCTCATCAACACTCGTATTTCTCGTCTTTTTGATAACAGCCATTCTAACAGGTATGAGGTAATAGATCACTATAGTTTTGATTTGTATTTCCCTGATGATTAATTATGTTAAGCATCTTCTCGTGTACCTGTTAGCCATTTGTATGTCTTGTTTGCAAAAATGTCTATTTGGATCTGCCCATTTTTAAATCGGATTGCATGGTTTTTTGCTTTTGATTTTATGAGTTCTTTATATATTTCAGCTATTAACCCTTATTAGATACATGTTTGGCAGATGTTTTCTCCCACTCAGTAGCTCGTGTTGATTTTCAATGTGTTGATAGTTGCCTTTGCTACTCAGTTGTAGTTCAGTTTAATGCAGTCTCCTTGTTTATTTCTGCTTTGTTCTCTTCATTTTTTGGCATCAAATTTAAAAAAAAAAAATCATTACCAAGACCTATGTCAAGGAGTTTATCACCTATGTTTTCTTCTAGGAGTTCCATGGTTTCAGAACTTACATTCAAGTCTTTAATCCATATCGAGTCAATTTCTGTTCACGGTATAAAATAAGGCCTAGTTTCATTCTTTTGCATGTTGCTGTCCAGTTTTTCCAGCACCATTTGTTGAAGAGACTATCCTTCCCCCACAGTGTGTGTGTGTGTGTTCTGCCTCCCTTGTAGTAAATAAATTCATCATTTATGCATGGGTTTATTTCTGGGAGAAAGACAGAATTTAGTGAAAAAAGATTTACTCTGTCTTTGTCATATTTCCTTTAAACAAGTATGTATTGAACACTTACCATATGCCAGACACTGAATTATACACTGGAGATGTAATGGTGAGCGAGATTGGCACAATCTCTTCTCCCATACAGATAAATAGACAGAACACAATTGTAGTTTATGGCAAGTGCAATGAAAGAAATGGTTAAATGTCTAAACAAGAGACTAACAGAGGTGACCAGCTTTACATAGGGCAATCACAAAAGACCAAACAGAGACCTTTAGATGAGAAGGAGCTGGCTATGCAAATCATAGGGATAAGGAGAGCATTCCAGGCATAGAGAACAACCTGTACTAAGCTCCTACAATCTGGGAGGAGGGGGTGGGGCTAGAGACTAGTGAGGGGAAAGGGAGAGGGAAAGTGACTCAAGAATGGAAAAATAAATAGGGACCAGATCATACCGACACTGATAGGCCCTAGTAAGAAATTTGGATGTATTCTGATTTATTTCCAAGGAAAGGTAAAGACATTGAAGGGATTCAAACAAGGGAATTATGTGAATCAATTTTCTTTTTTCTTTTCTTCTTTTTTTTTTCCTGTTTCAAGTTTTTATCCATGTATTTGACAGAGAGCACAAGCAGGGGGAGCAGCTGGCAGAGGGAGAAGCAGGCTCCTGGGTGAGCCAGGAGCGTGATGTGGGACTCGATCCTAGGACCATGGGATCATGACCTGAGCCAAAAGCAGTCACTTAATGGACTGAGCCAAACAGGCCCCCCTCATTTTTTAATTTAATGTCACTTTTGCTTTAGGTGGAAAAGGAACAAAAGAGAAACCAGAGAAATCAATAATCCAGGGAGAAACGGTAGCAATTAAGACAGAGAGGTGGCAATAAGAGAGAAAAAAAAACAAAAACAGAAACAAAAACTTTTACAAAGTTTAATTTAAATGCTTAATTATACCTAATACTATACAACCAACCAACAAATAATCACTTTTTGAGGGCACACTATGTGTCCAGATGGAAATTATATGATGTATTGAGCCTGTCCTCTGAGAACTTACCATTTATTGGGGGGTGTGTGGATTAACACATAAAAAACTGTATCATTAATCTCATAGAACCTCTACCTGACACCTTATGCAAGATTATTCCTTTAGGTTAACAGAGAAAATATGTAGAAATCTGAAGATAATGTTTTTGGATTATGTCACTGCTGTTACTTGTAATATTTGTAGCCTGATTTTCCTGTGCCAGTAACCAGAATGTGAGCAATGTCCAAATAGGCTATTTTGCTATTTTCACCTATCATATTTTTCTTCATTTAGGCCAGGTTCTGGATAGGGGTAGGCCCCAGATTGCAGCAGGCAGTGGAAAGATTAAAAGAACCTTCAATTTGGACTTTGCCACTATATTCCAAGCTCTCATTCACATCTGCCTACAGAGATCCTGAACTCTGGCTTCTTCACAAGACCCACTTTTTGCAAAGACTTCTACCTAAATAAGAGACTGATAGCCAACATAAGCTATTTGGTTTCTAAAATTATTAAAAAAACACACACACACACAACAAAACTGATTTAATTGAAATAAGCAAAGAAGATCAAATGTAGCAAATGATCTCGTTTAAAATAATCAGTGAGTCATATTAAGAATACCTTTTGAAGCAATATCTTGAAATAAACTGAGTAACTTGTCTCAGACTTAAAAGTCCTAGATGGAAAGGACTATACTTTGGTTGCTTAAATTATTCCTTGAGGGAAGTTTTCAAAAATTACTGACATTGGAGAAATTCTTGTGATAGCCTCACATCAATGGCGTGAGAAACTACCAGACTTTTGCATTCTTCATGGTAATCCCACTTCTCGTCCCCTGACTCTATCAAGAATAACTGAAACAAGAGAAAGAAAAAGAAGCCAATTGTGGCCATTGCCTTTTGCAGGAGTAGGGAATGCTAATTCTGATATCCTGGAAACATTTGAAACTGAGTAATAACACTTTGCCTACTTAAATGCCCCTGTAGTTTCAGTTAGCTGGACATCATCTTCTGAACATTCTTTTGCTGTTAAGCAAGGCATGGACACAGCAGCAAGTGTTGCTTCAGCGGTGAATGAAAGTGTGTTGTCATCTAGAACCAACTTTTCAAACCTGTGCAAGGACAAGGACATAATTTAAACATGTAGGTCCTCATTTGCAAGGACATTTTCAGAATAGTAGGGTCAATAACCCTTGTATAACATTTCTACTCCTAGAAGAGGTATAAAATCCAAGAACGTAGTGGCCTCATATTGTGATTATCAATTCAATAAATGGAATCACGGCATTATTGCTATTGAATGCCTAGTTAATAGCCACATGGTAATACTCCAAAGCTCAAAAAGAAATATGAAAGATATTCATGTCAATGGATTAGTCAGATTGGATAGACGGTATGTCTCAGAAAATAATACCTGTTATAGAAATCATATTTTTCTAACTCAACATCGCTCTCACAGAAAACCGGTGTCCTTAGAGAGCTTTGTAGATGTCCATCAAAACAGTTTATGTTACCTAACATGTTTGAGATGTGTGCATTAAAACAGTTAAAAGTGCTTTATTTTTGTTTTACAATGCTTTAATAATGTGCTAAGGTTTATTTTGACCTCCAAGAAAGGATACCGAGTAGATAGGACTGTCTTTCTGCAGTTCATGTGATTCTAGAACCCTAGAACGTATGTTACCATATCTGGGATATATTTGCACGGCTTATTCTCTCTGCTTGGAGGGGTCTTTCCTTGAGGACACTGGGTTTGCTCTCTCATTTCTTTCCAGTCCTTCACTCCAATGTTACCTTCTCGGTGGGACCGATTCTCACTTACCTATTTAAAATATCAACGTCTGCCTGCACCCTCTTAGGTATACTGATTCCCCTTATCCTGCTTTACCTTTTGCCCATTGTATTTTATTATCTACATAAGTAAGTAATTTATTATGTTTATTTTCTTACTTCTTCCATTAGGCAGGAATTTTTAGTTTTCTTCTACTTTTAGTTCCTAGAATAGGGACTAGCATATACTAGGTTCTCAGTAAATATTTGTTGAATGTTGGAAAAAAAGAATATCTGAGGGGCGCCTGGGTGGCTCAGTGGGTTAAAGCCTCTGCCTTCGGCTCAGGTCATGATCCCAGGGTCCTGGGATCGAGCCCCGCATCGGGTTCTCGCTCAGCGGGGAACCTGCTTCCTCCTCTCTCTCTCTGCCTGCCTCTCTGCCTACTTGAAATCTTTGTCTGTCAAATAAATAAATAAAATCTTAAAAAAAAAAGAATATCTGCCATATGTTTTTAAAATCAAGATGTGTCATATAAATGATATGTTTTCTTTTTTCCTGTTAGAGAATTTATGATGTATGTTACAGCTATGTCTTAGAATCTAGGAAATAGAAATCAGGGGACATTTGCATTGTTCTGAACTCATTGCTGCCAGAGTTAATTTAATATCTGGTAAGAAAGAAACAGCTTAATGTCATTCATGATTTCTCTTTCTCTAATTTTATCACTCGCCTTCCTTCACCTGAAATTAATTTTTGCCAAGTCGAAGGCCTTCCAACTCTATTTCAGTAATAACTTCCTCATTAATTTCCGTGCCTCCTTCCCTACTAGGAAAGGCACATAGAGGGGGACAGCTGGCAATAATCCTGAAGAGAAGGCCGGAACCTTAACATAGGTGGTCTTCGAGGCAATTAGACTTTCTGTGGGAAACAATAGAGAGCCGCTATCTGGAGAACTTTTAGAAACCTCAGAACTGGTAGAAAGATATCTCTGACAGTGATGTATCAAATGATCTGAAGGTCAGCATGAGTCTCAATTCTTTTTTTTTTTTTTTGAGATTTTATTTATTTATTTGATAGAGAGAGATAGATCACAAGTAGGAAGAGAGGCAGGCAGGGGAGAGGGGAAAGCAGGCTCCCTGATGAGCAGGGAGCCTGATGTGCGGCTCAATCCCAGGACCCTGAGACCAAGACCTGAGCTGAAGGCAGAGGATGGTTCTCATTTCCCGTACTAAGTCTTGGTTTCCCTTCTTGTGATGCTCTTTCCATCAGTTTTGCATCTGCTCTCTCTGAGGTTACCTAATCCCATCCCATGCCTGTTAGTTCTCCAAGACAGTCTGGATATGCAACAAAGACACGGGCCCAAAGATGTCCCTATTGCATCTTTTCCGAGGTCTTCTGGACTTCTGACCCACACCGACCAGAAGACACTGGTCAAAGGAAGTAGGGGAAAGGTGATGAGCTTGGCATGTATTTCTTATCATAATCTCTAGACACTCTCACGTAATGTGAGTTAGTCCCACTTTATAAACGAGGGGAAATTCGTTTCAAAAAACTTAAGTATTTTATGCGGTTTCATGTAGGTAGTCAGGTTCAACCCTAAAGCTGCCCTAGAGGATAAACAAATAAGACTGGCTGATGAACCCATTCTCAGCTCTAGGTAGTGCGACACCTACTTTCCATGAATTGTCACATTTCACTTCCAACAGCCTCATGAGAAGCTTCAGTTCTTTTCCCCATTTTACAGGAGGCTAAAGTTTGGAAGATTTCCACAATTTGTCTAAGTTCACACAGCCAGGAGACGGTGCCTCTAAGCAGGGCAGCCTATTCTAGCGGACCAAAGTGAGAGGTCCCACCCCCACATTGTCAATAAACTCCACGTCTTTCCACGGTATCATCTTGCCTCCAATGGTATGAAAAGCAAGGACACATGCGAGCCTAGCCCTGACCTACATGATGGTCTGTCGGCCTTGGGTGTCAGTGAGCCCTCTGCTTTCTCTGCTTATCAAATGTCTGGGCAGTCACGGACCCTTCCAGTTGTGGGAGCCGGGGGTGGGGTGGGGCGCACAAATAGCTCTGGACAAACCAGTGCCCTGAACATAGAAGGTCCTTTTCCTGTTTCATTTTAATAATGTATATCCCCTCTACCTCCACCACCATCCTTCCCCTACAAGTGTGGGGAAGAGAATGAACTCTAAAGGTCAAACTTAAAAAAATTTACCATTAATTTCATGTCCATCACTGTGAATTACACTGGGGCTGGGCATCATTTTATATGGAAACTCAGAGACTGGCTTCCCCCTTTTTCTTTCCTCAATATTTTATAGTTGCAGTTTGGGATAGAGACATCTTTTTTTTTTTTTTTAAGATTTTGTTTATTTCTTTGACAGACAGAGATCACAAGTAGGCAGAGAGGCAGGCAGAGAGAGAGGAGGAAACAGGCTCCCCGCAGAGCAGAGAGCCCGATGTGGGGCTCGATCCCAGGACCCTGGGATCATGACCTGAGCCGAAGGCAGAGGCTTTAACCCACTGAGCCACCCAGGCGCCCCACGATAGAGACATCTTAATTAGTGGTTAATTTGTATCAGAGAAGCTGTTACTCAAAATACTCCATGACACAGAGACTGGAGCAAATAAAGACTTAGAAAAAGTCAATTCCCACAGATATAATGATAGAATGCAACAATGATGATAAATCAGAAAAATCAGAAATGTGTTTTCACTATGCTTAGATGTGCAGAGAAATGAGGATTCCTTACTTCTTTTTTAAATGATTGGGTTTTTTCCACAATCCTACATCCACCAGGTAGTTTAGAAGAGTTGTTTTAAATTGTCAATTCAGTCTTCCTTGGCAATTCAGCCCATCTCTTTATGGAACCCAGTTTCTGCTTAGATGAGTCAGGGAAACGCTCGTCAGAGTTTTGCCCTTTCCACCTGCATATCTGTAGGATGACTGAGGTGTATGTTATCTTAGGGGAGGAGGAGTCCTGGAGTGCGCAAGGGATCCTCTTGGTTCTCCTGGTTTGGCCTACTCCCACAGCTGGTAGTATCTCGGGAGTGACTTGTCCATACGCTGGGCATTCTGATGCATCCACTGCTAAAAGCTGCTTTTTGAGATAATGGGTCTTATTTTGTTCACTCAATTCTGACAATGCTATGGGGCACCATTACCTCTTGGAGATTGGGCCCTGTTTCCACTTGTTCTAACAATGTGTATCCCTGACAGAGGACGGGACTGTGACTCCCAGTTGGACTTTAGTCTGTGGCAGATGGCTTCATTCCCCTTAGGCAATTTCCTTAGGTGAAGTTGCCAGGCAGGTCCTTCAATTACTTTAAACCAGATCCTTCTAGTTCATTCCATAGGACGCTCAGGAACTTCTGGATAGCTTCACATCACACAGGAACTGAGTGAGACTGTAAGAGGCTTAGACTTGGATTTTTCTGTACAAACCTAGGTAAAGCCACTGAATTTAATTTGTTAGAACAGCCCCCAAGTTTAAGCAGAAGCCTGTAGGCAATAGCTTCCAGTAGCCTCTTAGAGGGCGGCAGTCACTTTCTTCTCATCATTCCCCTCAGCCTCCCTAGAGCAACTCTATACTTCTCCTCTCCCACTAAACCCTCACCTCCAGGAATTTGTAAAGAGTAGAAAAACATGAAGCGATGCTTTCCTACCTCTCTGTCTCCTTCTATCCAGACTTCTCTGATAACCTGAGAAGCTAGGCACGTCCCACCTTCTTCCTAACTTACCCTGTCCCTCTCTCAGTTAAGACTCTCCATTGTTGTTTGTCTGGCCAGCTTCTCCGTATGTTAAGGAAGAGGTAAAACAATTTAGAAAATCCTTTTCTTTGTTATAACCCAAATTTCATGACTGTTGTTTCAGAAGAGTCAGTTTATGAGATCTAAAATTGATCAATGGCTTCTTTGTTCTAACTTGGGAAAGCCCAGCTTCTTCCCTGGGGCTTTATGCTCAGTAGGTAAAAGTTGGTAAGAGATCTTGATGTAAGCTAGAAGTGTGAGTACTTTGATTTATTATTTCAAATGATTCAAATATGATTTCAAATATAAATTGTACTGAAATAACAACAATATTTGTTTTCCACTATGTCAGACACTGTGCACCAACATTATTTTGTTTCCTAGTTAACACTTATAACAACCCTGTTCTACCAGTCGTGGTTCACACCTTTTCAGAGAAGAAAACCGAGGCACAGAATGATATGCACAGCTGGTAAGGAGCTCTTGCCCTTATCCACCGTGGTCTAGATAGTGTCTCTCAGTCTGACTACAATGCCGGGAAGAAGGACAATTTGTGTCACAGTCAAAATACACACAAGAACCAAAGCAGAATTTCACACAAACTTAACCACCGCTCTTTTCCTACATTCCATGTGACTGTATTTCTCTGTCTCTTTCTTGTTTTCTGTCCTTCTTTTCTTTTTCATGCCGGGCACAACCAACGAAATCGATTTTACAGTGTACTAACGAACTGGAATTGACACCTGAAAAATGCTGCTCCAGCCTCTGCAGTATCAATATTACCGAATTCTAATAGAAATTACATCAAACTATTTAGCCATTTGAAAATAAGCGAAGGTGATTTTTTGTGTACATGTTGTAATTGGGAGAGCTTGAGTACAAAAGACTTCAAGCAAGTAAAGTAGTGAGTAAAATGTCAATTAAATACTGTTAAGTAGCTTTAAAACTACTTAGTAAGAGTAAATCCAGAAGCTGAACAAACATAGATTTGTGGTTTAAACATTTACCACTTTCGCAAAGTCTTCTTCAGTTTGGCCTTCAGAACTTCTACCTAGAGATTTTCACCCTTCACTTTGATCTACAGGACTTAATTATTATACCCCAGAATTTTAATTTATCTTCCAAGGATTTAGATGAAAACATAGCCTTTGTTCCTTCAATATTGTATTCAAAATCTCAAAATAGCTTCAAAAAAGAAAGGCTTTCCTGAGTTCCAAATTTATAGATGACAAATAATCTGAGTCAACAGACATTCTGCACTTAGAATTAGCAAGGCAAACACAGGACTGAGGATGGCAATGAAGAATTTGTGGATGAATCAGCGATTTTTTTCAGGAAACAGAAAGTTCAGAAAATGTTGAAGAATTTCAAGATCATAAAACCTAGAAAAACTCAATAGATTTCTGCCTTTTTCAGCAGAGGACCATTAAAAGGTTGTGTGCTGAAGTACTTTGCTTTAGGCAGCTTGCAAGTAAATCAAGAAATGAGGCTTCCCCCATGTTTATTGCACTTTCTAGTTCTCACTAAATTATACCTTTGACCTCTGAGACATTTGCAATAGCACCAGGATGTGGTTACAAATTGGATTAGTATTGCCAAGCAGATCCTCTCTGCAGGCTGGAAGCTCTAATCCTTCAGTTATCTACGGAAGCCCATGGATGACATTAGTAGCTCTCAGGGTTGGGTTTTTTGAGACATAAACATGTATTTTTGAAAATAGGGAAAAGAAGCTGTTCAAAACACAGTAAAGGGCACTTGAGTAAACCCTGGAAGACCTGAGTTCTAGCCGTGCAACCACTGCAACTTAGTTTTGGAAGCCCCATGGTTGGTTACTTGGCCTTTTAGACTTCAGATTTCCCACCTGTACACGTCCCCCATAGCTTTTCACTGGTCAATGGTCTCATAGTGACCAATGTGAGGCCAAATACTCAGGGTCCATTTAGTACCCTCACATGGTACATGAGATCAAAATCACCACTGCTGAGTCGTTTTTCTCAGTATTTCAGAGAGTGCTAGAAATAACCATCCTCCTGGACTCCAGCAAATGGAGAAAAGCCTAGCACTCGTCCGTTTCAGGAGAGGGTAAAAAAAACCACAAAAACCCAAACCCAAAAGTTTCAAGATTGTGTGAGGAGAAACTCATATAGCCTGCAGGGGGCACTAAGTTCCTTTTAGAAAAAGAACTGTGCATGGGCAGGAGAAGTACCTGTTACCCCAAGTGTAAGGAGGCATGGGAGAAGAAAGGAACAGAGAGATACTTCATTTATCATTCCTCATATGGTTCTGTTACTCCCTGCCTTCTATCTCAAGTAGACCGCCTAGACAGCAACCTGTGATTATAAAAGATAAACTGCTAACTGATAGGAGAAGGGAAAAATTCCAAAAAGAGAAGCCACTTTCTAAGGGTTTGGTGGATGAGCCTTTGTTACCTAATAATGTCAGGATTTACCATTTAATCAGGATTAGGAAATCCAAGAAGAAAATGTTCAGCGCTCATGACATATGATTCTTGGCAGAGCTGTGTGGTAAATTACACAGAGAATTCTAGGAGTCTTGATTCTTCCTTTATAGGGTAGGGTCGAAAGGATATCACAGATGGAAGACTCAAGTCAAGGCCTTTATATTGCGGGATTGCTTCCCTGGAAGGAATGAATCGGATTAAGAGTGATGCCCAGAAATGCCCTTAACGTTTGTATAATATTTAACAATTTGTAAAGCTCTTTTATGTAGAAATTATCTCGCTTGATCCTCATGATGACCATTTTATATTTGCAGGTTTAGGGAGGTTAAGTGGCTTTACCCAAAGTCATGCAGTAAATTTCAGAGAGGAGTCTTTAATGGAAATACTGATTTCTGGTGATTTTTAACAGATTGTTGGACTGCTCTGCCAACCAAGTGTGTTTTGGGGGACTTATTCACAATGGGAAAATTCTGTTACAAACCCAAGAGATGTCAGTTTATGTTTTAGAGTGAAAATCAAATGGCAGATAGTCACAAAGCAAAATAAGGAAAATTTCTCATCACATGTTTTGGAGTTCCAAGAAGCTAACACGAGTTTTCACAACATCGTGGAGCCAACACAAACGGCTAATCTTAACAGCACGCTAAATTGGCAGTCATGTCGTCTGCGTGATCAACAAGATGCTACGCTGCTTTAAATTGATCCTGTTGCAAGTCCTCCGGGTAAAGGTATCGTTTCCAGAGGTCCCTCTCAGAAATGAAATAGAATTCTGGTAATAAAAGTTAATAGAAGGAGAACGGTGTACGCCTTCCATTTCCCACCCTCCCCCCAACATCGCATAAAAAAAATTAATTGCTGTCTGTCTTCCAAAGCCCCACAGCTCCAAAGCCAAAGGGAATCAGGAGTCAAAACAGGAAGAACAAGTTTGGGCGTGAACTCCACCTGGAAGTCTCAGGTCTTGGATGAGACATAATGATGTCATGAGCTGAAGGAGGGGCTTTGAAGTAAGACCTGGGGTAGAAATCCAGCTCTGCCCCTTGGAAGTAGTTAGACTTAACGAGCCTCATTTTCATACCTGTGAAATGGAAGTAAAATACTGATCCTGCAAGGTCATATGAGGATCAGAAACAGTACGTATAAACGTATGGCACCTAACAAATCCTTCATGATGGGTAATTAGAGTCTTAGGATCCTGGTGCTCGGTGGGAAATGCGGCAGAGAGCAATGTTGAAAGGCCTGAAGACAAGTTTGACCGCCTTCCAAGCCTACCTAAAGCTAGCCCTGACATCAGGTCTTGGGTGGGTCTGCATAGTCTCCAGGCCAAGGGCTCTGTCATGCCATTTTATGTTCCCAAGTGTAAAGATTTATTGTACTTTGATTTGAATAGTCCTCCAAGATCAAAGATGGATTCTGAATGTTAGTTGTCAAATGAACGAACGGTTGTGGAAATATAAAAGCAAAGCAATTCACGTTGCCTTAGGAATAGCTCATTTGCACAATCTAATATGCTATTACACTGACATAGTTCCTCATTTCGTCTATTAAATCTTCCATTTTAACAAAACTAGTTTGTCACAACCAAATGCTACAATTATGTACATTACGGACACGTTGTACGTCTACAGCCTGCTAGAGTGTCTAACAAATGCTGGGATTTGGGAAAGAAAAAAAAAAAAAGGAAATTAAGATCCAAAGATGAATGACAACCTCTGTATCTCAAATAACTTTGAGAGTGGCTACATTTTTAAAAAGTGCTTCCAAAATGTATAGCTTTCTAAAATTTTAGTTCTAGCACATCAATCCACTAAACCAGAAATTGTTCTTAAAAAAATAAATAAATAAGTCCAGGTGGAAATGCTATGGACGTAGACATCATGAATTGAAATGCCTCAGGTTAAATGCAATTTTTAAATGGGCATTGCTGTGGAATATGGTCCTGGAGCAAGGGACTTGCTTTCCTGTTCCCGGAGCTTTTGTTCTAATCCTCCAACCAGGACTTGACTGATTTTAGTTGAATTTATTTGCCTGTGGCCTGGGAAAAATGTTTATGTAAAGACTGACCTCTCTCCGAGTCTCTCAGCAGCTTGTTTGTGGGTGTGGATGACGGCGCTCATTCAAGCTCCTGTGTTCACTGTCGACTAAGACCTTGAAGGGTTCTTCAGGCTCCACTAGGCCTGAGAAGAGCCTATTGAGACTTTCAGCTTTTTTCCTACTGCCAAGTTACTTTTTTTCTTAGGCTTTTAAACTCCTGAATTGTTGAAAAGCAGCTGTTCAAAAAAAGATTTAGCTTATTCTTATGGGGTTTCTGGATGTCGGGGAGATAGATTTGTGACTGGGATCCACTGGTCCCCAGCACAGAACTCTACCACTTCTCCTTCAGACTCTGACAAGGTTTCTGGAATGTGATGGAAACACAAGCACCGCTTTTCAGAGAAAGCTGTAGCCACTCAATCACTTTTCTTTCTGTGTCCCATCTCAAGGCAGATATTTCTATATACATGTTAGTCTTTAAAATCAGGATTTCAGTAATTTGGTGTTCACCAGGTGAATGCTAACTAGATAGGGTAAATACAGCTTTGCTAAGAGAAAGAAGGGAAAAGAGAAGGAAAGAGAAGAGAGAGGGTCAGGAGAGTGTTGGGAAGGGAGGACAGGGGAGGGAAGGGGAGGGCAGGAGATTTAGGGGAGAGAAGGCAGGGAGGGAAGGGCAGGGGAGGGAAGGAGAGGGCAGGGGAGTTAGGAGAGAGAAGGCAAGGAGGGGAGGGGAAAGGGGGGAGGACAGTGGAGGGAGGGAGGAGTAGGGAGGGAAAAAACAAGACAGACAGCTCAGCCACTGTAACATGAGTTCTGACTAAGGCTAAGTCTGGTCAGATGCCTGAAAGTCTTTAAACTGTTAATTTTCACATATTGCTCAAGTAAGCAAAACTAAAAGCATTTAATTTTTCTAATAATCTCAGACATGGTTTCCTCCTAATGTACTACACAATCTGTATTGATTACTCTGTCGGTGAGATACGCATTTAATAAACATGTATTCCAAAGTGAAGCGGAAAATCAAAGTTTAAATTACACTTTTTCAAAGCCACTTTTTTCTCCCAGTGTGTCAAAACAAAATGTAGACTGGTGGGGTCAGGGGGAAAGACTTACATTTCAATTGTTTCTTGAGAAACTCATTCATAACAGACATTAATATGGACAGGGCACAAACAGGCAGCAAAGGACCATAGGAATACACTTCATACTTTTTCAAACAAGTTGGACATAGAGGTGTCATCCGCGAGGTCTTTTGAGGACAAAAAAGAGCTTAGCTGGAAGTTATAAAAGAAGAGTAAACTTTCACGTTTCTGAAAAACAAATAAAAATTTCCAGTAATATTTTAAAATTATTGACTTGATAAAGGTATTTAAATATTGATCTGCTAAATATTCCATTTATATGCATGTAATAAAGATTAGATTATAAGCTTTTAGCATTATTTACAAAGGGCAGTATTTACATATAAGAGCAATTACTTTGCCAACTTTAAACAACCAGTTTCTGAACTTTTGTATCCCCCAAAGCAATATATGCAACTATGCAAAAATTTTACACATTTTTAATGCCCTTAAGAAGAGTTCTATAGGAAAGGAAATTGTGAATGTGCAAATTGGTACATAGAAGGGGTGATTAAGAGGAAAAGCAAATTTATATTTGTAGTAGTGGAGGGTACCATTGTTTTTGATTTGGTATATGCCTTAATCTGGCATGCTATTTCACCCTTCATGACACACGTCAATACCTTCTTTATGTCTGGCTATTACCACTCATTTAAAAATCTATTTTACATGATTCTTTCAGCCAAAAATGGACCATAATGACACAGAATACAGCATGTGCTTCATAAATTCTGTAAGAATCAATACTTTGGCTGGAAATTTGTCAGTCTCTCAAAGTTATGCATCATTAAACTTTACGGTTATTACAGTGGACTCTTCTTCATAGTTCAGTACCTAGCTCATATTGGAGAAACACTTTCAGAGCCAAGAAAGGTTGAGAGAATCAAAAGCTACTCACGATGGGATAGATACTCAGAGAGGATGCTTAATTTGCAAAATGCAAATAGAACAAACGCCATTTTGCTTCTGTACGGATTGGGAGTTTAGAAGATTCGGGTTATGTATACATAAAGGTCACAGAGATGATATGCAAACAAGTTTGGAGAAGCTGAAGAATATTCATCTACTGAGCAGATTCTACCTTTCTTCTAATACTCTCACAATTATAGCATACAGGTCAAGAAAGAGATGGCATCTGGATCCTTCAATCATTTTACCCCTCTCTGACTCACCTGGAAATGAAAACGCCTATTGTTTTGTTCTCTGTGAGAGGCTCTTGGTGTTTGTCATGATGACTGGCCTGTGTAGACACCTGCTTTTTAGGCACACCTATAGGGATTCCAGCTGTAATCATGTCACCTACCAACAGCCTCAGGAGCATCACAAATATTGGTGCAGTCACCTTCTTGAGCTGTCTCCTGCTTGCCCCTCCACTCTCATCAGGCAAGGTCTCACCATGCTAACCAGAATGAGATACTGGAGGTTCCCAGAACAGACCACACTCTTGCTGATGGGTTCAAGGCCTTGGCTCCCGCAATAAATTTCACCTGACCTGCCCTTTCCCCTCTTAACGATTACTTTCTTTATGATTTAGAATATTTGTCACCTTCTCCGGGAAGTTCTCCTGATCCACTTAGATTGAGTTCAGTACCCCTCTATTCTGGTGAGCACCCCTATATTGCCCTAGACTGTATTTATACCTACTGAAATGTATGTATTTATTGTCTGGCTTCTCCACAACAGTGACAACTTTGGCAAAAACTGTATCTTATTTGCCTTTGTACTCTCTCAACCAGTCCACCACCTAACACATAGTAAGTACTCAAAAAATCACCACTTAGTAAATGAATGAAGTCTTCCATGCGTCAAGTGAAAGGGTAATCACTAAAAATCTCAGAGGTATAAAACTTAGCTCCTATTCTTGAGGGGCTTACAGCAGGGCAGGGAAAACAGAGCCCAGACATGGATTTTTCACAAGAGGGAGAAAAAACTAAGAAAACATTATAAAAAATGATTTTATCAGCTTCGAGAAAGTCTTACTTTCTTTGTAATGATAGCCCCAAAAGATTATTTCTCACACTAGTCATTTAGAGACTACATGAATAAGTAAAAAATAAATGGCCATTTGAATGAAGGAATTATGTGAAGCCACAGCAGCTTTCGTAAGCATGTTTTCGCTTATTCCCGTGGCTGAAATGTCTCATCCACTGGTTTGTTGACAATGCCTTCAGGGCCACATTGCTACATGGGAGATTTGGAAGTACAACAACTCCTCTATATCATTCCTTTACCCAAACTTTCAGCTCCAGCTCTATTTCCAAGTTGGATCTAAGCTCTTAGGATTGCTTCTTAGGAAAAAAATAAAAAAAAAAAAAAAACCCAAAACCCCAAAAACCTGATTCTCACTCCTTCTGTGTGAATTTAACAAAGTGCTCATGATAGTATCTGGCACCTCGTTAACTTTCCATATGTGTTTGTTTTTCTCATTTCATACCCCCTGATATCTTCAAATTACCCTTTCAGAAAAAAGGCTCTAAGCTTAGAAGCAATACACATGGGAAAGGAAAGGGATCTAATGAACCTTGAAGCCAATTCTGGGACTATTTTGTGCATTTGAAATTATAGTTCAGAGCTTAGTCATTTGAATTGGCTACTAAACAATAGAAGGTGCTCCTGGTCTGGGGAGGAGTAAGCAAGCTGGAATCTGGCACAGAGAGGATCCTTACTAGTCCATCATTCTGGCCGTGTGCCCTCTTACTTCCATAATCTTCACCTCTGATTCTTCTATCCCCTGTGAGGGGCCTGAGAGTAGGTCATCCTCTGCCATATGCTGAGAGGCAGCCTGCCATGGTGGGCTTGGGAGTCTGAAATTCCTGATTCAACCTGGCCCTACTAGTTAGCCTCCCCAAATCTCCTTTTTTTATTATTTGTGAAGACACAATTAGTAATCAGTCAAACTTCAAAATCTTTTGAGGATAAGTGCTAATTAATATAAAAGTAATGGCATAGGTATGCTCTGATCTTGATGAGAGAAAATCCTCTTCTAAGTAGGCAACTGATTAATGTCAGTTGTGATGGATATAAATACTAGAAAAAGTTGGTATCATGTACAGTTCAATACCACTCTCATGCATAACAGTATATGGTACGTGGCTAACAGACTATTGTCTGTATTTTTTAAAATATGCTCACCTGGGCACCTGGGTAGCTCAGTCCGTTAAGCATCTGCCTTTGGCTCAGGTCATGATCCCAGTGTGCGGAGTGCTGGGATGGAGCCCCACATCGGGCTCCCTACTCAGCGAGAAACCAGCTTCTCCCTCTCCCACTGCTCCCCCTGCTCTTTCTCACTGTCTCTGTCTCCCAAATAAATAAATAAAGTCTTAACAAATATGCCTACCACCCAATTTTGCACTTGTTCAAAATTCAACACATGTTTTTTAACTGAATAGAATTGATAAAATAAGAGATGATTCTCAAAGAATGACAAGAATACACTCCCTAAAACTTTAGTGTCTTATTACCATCAAATAATAATTTTCAACTTTGCTGAGTTATTTGAGTTCACATGGAAGATTTTGAACGAGTCTATCAACAAAGCCCCAAAAGGTCTTATAGAAAAGAAATGAGTTTTCTGACCTACTATGAGTGTTGTATTTTTCATCTCTGGGGAGCAATGTTTTGTTTTCTTTTATTTGACTCATACGATGGTGTCATGCACACCACCATGGACTTCACTAGGGCAT
Organism: Meles meles; assembly: GCF_922984935.1. Lineage (NCBI taxonomy): Eukaryota > Metazoa > Chordata > Mammalia > Carnivora > Mustelidae > Meles > Meles meles. The sequence goes on along the minus strand of NC_060066.1, from coordinate 148,219,571 downwards.
CACATCTAAGGGATAGTATTTACATCGTAAACACCTTTAATATCTTGGCTTTCATATATATTCTACCTGTGCACCTACAAATAAATTTGTGTATCTATTATGACCATTTCTCAGCAATAGCAGTTAGATGCCTTGCTCTTCAAAAATCAGAATATTACAGTAATTTTCCACCAGAAGAAAGTAAAGTGCCTTCAGGAATAGACACATTTTTCTAATTCACACAAAGATACCTTGGAGGCCCGCAGCTGCCCTCTCTCCTCAATGCCTAACAGCACTGAGAAGACAGTAGAGTGGTAATAAATACTTGCTGAATGAACAAGTGGATAAAGAAAACATCTCAAAGAGTATGAGTATTGTGAAGGATTACAACAATAGAAGGCAGTATTATGAATGGTTAAGATCCTAAACTGTGGAGTCAAAAACACCTGAGAACTTTTAGTTTTGAGAAGTTTTAGTTCTGTAGCTTGCTGTCTGCATATTTTGGATGGGTTATTTAATCTTCCCATGTTTCATTTTTCTCATCTTTAAAATGAAAAAAATAATAGCATCCATTTTATAGGTTGCTGGGAGGACTGAGTGAGATAACACATATAGAACGCTAAGTATTGTATAGTGTTCAACGGTGGTCCAGAGGACCATATTCTATTGTCAGAGTCAATAGACTGTAGTGCCTGACACACAGTTTTGCACACATTAGGAATCCAACACATATTTTGGGGTTGAATAGAAATGATGAGAAGAAGAAAACTCTGGAAATACATTCCTAGAACTTTAGAATCTTATTATTGTTCAAATCAAGACAAGTGTTCAGTAAATAAATGCCTTGGCAATGAAGGTGACCTTGGTGATGGAGGAGGAGGCAGAGGAAAATAAGGCAAGGACAAAAAATTGGCCAATCAGGAGTCCTCCAAAATCAGTCTTCACAATGACTTACAACTCCCTCAAGACCCCTTCTCCCCCTCTTTCCTGCCTCTGTTCCAGCCATATTCACTTTCTCGCTGTTCCTTGAATGCATCACACACACTCTTGCCTTAGGGCTTTCATTGAAGTTCTTCTCTCTGCTTCAGACGTATTTTCTTCAGATATTTGTTGGGATAATTTCCTTCTTTCTTCAAGTCTTTGTTCAAATATCACTTTTTCAGCCTCCTCTTAATACCAGCCAGGTCATGCCAACCCTCACCTTGCCCCCATACACACTTCCGTTCTCTGGCTCTACTTTTTCTTTTATCTTTGGCACACCACACCTTCTAACACATCATATAGTTTATTTGTTATGTTCTTTAGTGTCTCTCTCCCTTCACTCAAGCGCCCCTCTCCCCATGAGAATATAAGCATAAGGAGGGTGGAGTTTTTTATTGATTTTATTCACTGATATAATCCAAGGACCTGGCACAGTACCTGACTCATAATCAGTGTTAAATAAATATTAGTGGCACAATTTCTCATTTTTTAAAAATCCCTTCCCCTCTTGCTATTGGTTTTTCTTGCTATTCAAATCCAATGAGAATTTTCATTTTGCACCAGTATTACTTTGGTTACAGGATTTCCATGAAACAATTGACACTCTGTATTCTGGCCTAGTTCTAATATGAGCAAAGACCATACACAGCTTAAAACAGCAAGATTTTGCTTTGTTTTGTTTTGTTATGTTCAGCCAAACTTCATGACTTTCTGGGCAAATCACAAAATACAGAAGTTTGTATTACCTATATAAAAACACTCCTGATTCAAATCTTTCTTGAAGAAGCTGAAATAGTTTAAAAATATTATATCCAGGAAGAAGAATAGGTGTATAAATGGCTTTTCAAGGAACCTAATCAACATTCACAATCATCAATATGTATTTCTGGTTGTAAAGAAAAGTACAATGAATAAATAATAGAAGATACGACAAAAATGAATAGATTAGGGAACTTTTAGAAGGAGATGTTTAATTAAAATACACAGTAATTTAAAAGTCTTGAGACTCTTAGGTAGGTAAGAAAAGTAATTCGATTGGAAGCACCAATGACTTTGTTCTATATATACATTCTCAAGTGTATGTATATATATATATCCACTCTACCCACACATATTTTCATTAAAAGACTAGGAAATAGTTACACCCAGACTGTGTATGTTTAGTGTACTAAATAACAAAGATTGAGACGTTTAACCCTTTTTTCCTAATGTGAACATTTCTCTATATTTACGCTTAAATTTTTCTCTTGCTCAATAAATGTAAATAAGTTTTGTTTCCACTTAAATCCAAATATTAAATTACACCCTATCAGCCGGAAAATATAATTTATATAGAGACTTTGTTAATTTGCTACTATTTCTTAGTAGATATTTCTATCTAAGAGTTTAGCAAATTTCATTTTTAATTTTTTGTGAACTGAATGAGTTTTTCAGTTTTTTGCTAAATATTTTAAAATATTTATTTATTTATTTTAGAGACAGAGAGGAGAGCATGAGCAGGACAGGCGGAGGGAGAGGGAAAGGGAATCTCAAGCAGATTCTGCAACTGAGCACAGAGCCCAAGTTGTGGTTCCATCTCAGGACCCTGAGATCATGACTTGAGCCGAAACCAAGAGTCAGAGGCTTAACTGACTGTGCCACTCAGGTGCCCCTGTTTGTTTTTTAGACTCTATTTTTAATCTCTACACACAAGGTGGGGCTCAGACTCACAATCCCAAAATCAAGAGTTGCATGCTACAGTCACTGAGCCCAGCCAGGCTCAGTTTTTCAGTTTTCAAAAAAATATCTGATACCTTAATTCTGTGAATCTTAGGAAATGTTTTTTAAATTTGCTATCTGTCTAGTAGATTTGTTTAGGGAATTTTTTTTTATTCTGGGTTAACTATTATTTAATTTCTAAATCCAAGAGGTTAAGGCCTAGAAACTTAAGTATTATGAAAGAAAAATGTATATTTAAATTAATATTATTTCTATAATATTTCATACAAATCTATCATCCTGGAAAGCATTTCATTCATTATTCATTCATTCACCCATTCAACAAATATTTCTATATTCCTTTTTACCAAAGCAAAGCTTGACTTTTTGACTTTGATTTGTGGAAGTTCATTGTTAGGTAGATGTTGAATTGTTCAGGAGGCTGTGATATGTTTTATTTAGCTGTCAATATCTATAAACATTTCTCAATATGACCTGTGAATGTTAAGCTGTTTACAGTATTTCCTGCAATTATCTCTTCAGAAATGTGACAGAGGAAATGGGTTCATGTCACCCATAGGATTTGAGAAGCATCTAATGAAAATCATTGTCGTTTGGCTTCTATTTTAAGACATTACATGCCAGTTATTATCATGCACTTACATTATTTTCATGTCTTGCAAAATATTTTAGAATGGCTTCATTGTTATTCCTTGACATCCTCTTGGTGTTTAGGACATTATTATTTACATTTTTAGTGGGAGTTTTTGATTACCAGTTTCCTCCTATCTAAAGAAATGACTTATATGTGTTCACTGATATTTACAAAATGCTTTTGATTGATCCTTTCCATAGGAATAAGAATGTTAGGAATGTAAGACCGAATGGGTAGACGTAGTTAATATCTTTAAATTCAAATTAAGGAATAATTATTATAAAAATAGCTAATACTTTCTGGATGTCTACTAGATGCTAAACATTTTTGTTTTGTTTTCATAATCTAGCTTTAAAAAGCACTACGAAGTAGTATAGATAGATAGTTTTACAAATGAGGAAAGTGAGGATCAGAGATATTAAATAACTTCTCCAGTGTCTCAGAGTAGTAAATGGCAAATCCAGACACAGTCCAGATGTTTCTAATCCCAAAGCAATGATTTTATCCACTATGCAGTTTTCATAGTTACTGACATCAAATCCATTTCCAGAAGTTATTCTGGATAGTAGGATGGGCATTGTGTGCATAAAGGGTAGGAAAAGGAATTCTATTAGTCAATGCATTTGTTATATATCACTGTGTAGCCAATTCCTTCCACAACCTAGCAGTATGAGGCAAGCAATACTTCATGTCACAGTTTCTGGGCCAGCAATTGGGGCCCAGCTTAACTGGATCCTCTGGATCAGGTCCTTGTAAGTCCACAACCAAAGTGATCCCCAGAGCTGCATTCACCTCAAGTTTAGATTAGAGGCTCACTCTGATGGTTGGTGACAAGACTCAGTTCCTCATGTGTTGTTGGACTAGAGGCCTCCGTATCTCACGAGCCTTACCACATAGGCCTCCCCATAGGAAAGGCAGCCTGGAGAATGGCAGCTGGCTTCCATCAGGATGAGCAAGCAGAAAAACAACAGATCGTGGATAAGACAGAAATCAGTCTTTTTGTAAACTCATCTCAGAAGTGACACACCATCTCATTTACGATATTTTATTCAACAGAAGTAAGTCACTGGGTCCCTCCACATTCTCCAGAGGAGGAGATTTTACATGAGTACTAGGAGAAGGGCATTACTAGGCGCCGTCTTAGAAGTGGCCCACCATAGTCAAGAAACTGTTCTCAGAGGATACTGAAGATCAAAGTCTCTGTTGACTCTGGTCTACGTCTAGCTATAGCAGAACTCCTGAGTCCTTCAATAGCCTCCATCCAAATTCACACAGAGTTTAACATTATGCAGATTACAGCATATGGACTTCCAGCATACCCTGAGAAACACTGTAGGTCTGCCTAGGAGTCACATAGGCCAAAATTCTTTTATTATTTCAGAACTAAATATTCATTTAAAATATCAGAAAAATAAAATGGTAAGTGTAAGTAGCCATTTTTGGTATATTATAATGAAAAGCAGGCAGCTTCTGGAATCTTCTGTACATGTTTAAAGATACATCTCTAATATGCCAGCTGTTTGAACACAGGCAACTCCCTTACCCAACAAAGCTTCAGTTTCTGGACTGTAGTTCAAGGACATGCTAACTCTCACAGTGCTACTATGAAGATTAAATAAGATTATCGGTAGGAAATCATTTTGTTAACTGGAAAGTACAACATACAAATACAAATTTTGTCGGTACTCCCCTTAGCTACAGAACAGGACAGATTGTTAAGAGCAGCTGGCTGGCATACTATTTATCTGTCTTATTAGAGCAATAAATATTTCTGGAATATGGATAATAAATGGACTGTGTTTTTGCCATATTCAAAATGTACCATTAGTAGCCACATTGGCTGTTGATTTACTAAAGAGAGAGGGAAAAAAAAAGATTTCTAGCGTTTTTTGCTTCAGAGGCACTTGTGTTTTTAGAACTCACTTGCCTGACCACACTGCAGAGATTTCAAGGCAATGCCTAAACTTTCTACAGTGTCAAAACAATCTGGCAGCTTGCACTTCCTTCAGCCGTGTTCCTTCATTCTACGCTGCCCCCGTGCTAAAATGTTCCCCTCGTGTGTGTGTCTTTGACTTGAGAGAAAACATTTTCCCATTTCATGTAAGAACTACATGGAGTTTAGGCCCCTGATGGACCAGAAGAGTACATTAGCCTTTCTTCTTTAGTGGCCCGGATTGAAATCTCATCTAATGTTTTCCCATTAGAAATGAGATGGCGAGATATTTTCTGGGAAGTGATTTAGGTATACTAAAACAATCTATAAGGATCTATTGATTAGAAGTAGACTTGACTCAAACTTGATTTGTGTGCAGTGAAGTACCTTGGGAGGGGATGTGATTGACAGTGCAGAATAGATTTGGGACCGGAATAGTTAAGATACTGCAGCTCTTTATGGGGTACACAGACAGGGCTTATCTGAAAAGAACAAAAATTGAGAAAGAAAAATGAGGAATTTAGAGTACTGAAATATTGCATACGCTGTGGATTTGGTTGCATATATAAATTCAGACAAACAAACAAAAAAGGGATTTGCATACAGAGTTATAAGAGAAAGGAAATTCAAGGGTATTTCAGTGAACTTACCTATTCCCACAAATAGGTATTGGTTGCCATTAGGTTATTCTTAACTGGCTTTGGCCAATCACATAGTTTTTAAAATAGCTTTATCAGCAGATAATAATGGCATTACCCATTTAACTGGAATCAAACAAACAAAAGACCTTAAACTAAATGGCCTGCCCATAATCTTGTAATACAACATAGTAGAAACTAAAAAAAGATAAAATGATGAATTAAGAAATTCACAACTAGAGTAAAAGGATAAAATGTATATTAACATAATACGTTAAACCCAGCCAATTATAGAAATACAGGAGTCTGTTGCAAATTTTGTATTCATTCTTTTCTTTCACTCCACAAATGTACTTGAACTCAAGTCATCATGTAAGCAACACTTGAATAATATGATATTATGTATTTCCAGGCAAATTTTGCCTGAGACAAAGCTGAAACCAATATTTTACTTTTCCATATAACTAGGAAATTAAGATCTCATAGTATTTTATTTATTCTGAAGATAATTCTGAAAACTTGTTTGAAGAAATTTTAAACTAATCATGACATTGAACAAGACAGAAACCCAGTTATGTAAATAAATAATACATTTGAAACAATTAAATGTAAATTTAATTTTATCTGAGAAGCTCAACTTTTTGTAGAAAGCAGTTAAATACATCTTGTAGTGTTTGTATATGCAAAGTACCTCAAAAAAGAAGCATTCCCTAGCAAATTTAAACCTATAGTATTTAAACCCCCTAAAACAAAAAAATTTTAAAAATTAAAATAACACAAAGGTTGATCTTTTTAGACATTATCTATACAGGAAATAAGAATGCCAGGAGCCACAAATTAAGATAATCAATTGTGGAAATGGCTGTCCTTTCTGAAAATCTGGTCAGAAATGCACTGTTCCCTGTGGTAAGCACAAACAACCAACATGGGGCTATTTAAACTGAAACAAATTAATGTAAGTAAATTCAAAAACCTAGTACCTCGCTTGTACTAATCACACTTCAAGTGGGCAAGGGCCACCTGTCACAGCTGCGTTCTGGGCCAACACAGCGGCAATGCATTCCCACCATCACAGAGTGCAATCAGGCACCAAAGTCTACTTCCCGTTCTCCATGACCCCATGTCTGGTCTGTGTCATGGGTAGAATCAGAAAACAGAAAACTATGAAGAGCACCTCATATTCTGGCCCAAGTGCTGATAATTAGATAGCATATCTCTTCCTTTTTAAAAGTTAATGAACACAAAATACTTCATGGCCCAAGGTGTTCCATTAAACTACGAAAGTTATAACAAAATGAATGTCGAAAACATATCGGGTGCAATGAAGCGCTGATATATGCTTATCAAGTCTCCATTTGTCCTCTGTGTTTGGAAAGAAGTTAATGGAAAAGAGCATATTTGTTAAAATACATTTTACACTAATGAAACAATATTATCAAAGAAAGTCCTTAATGTGTATAAAGATTAGAACATCACCGAAACAAAATACCTGAGAGAATGGAATCGTGTTCGCTTTACTTGGGGGAGAAAAGAAAAAGCTTTTTCCTCCTATTCCAATATTTTGTTCTTGTAAGACTTAAACTGAATGTTTTTCAAGGTTCAAAGTCATCAATAATAAGATAAGTCAAAGTATTTTTTTGTATCTTAGCAGTTGCTATCTGAGGATCTCAAAGTAATACATTGTCTTGCTATAAAACATTTTTTAAAAAGTCAGCAAGCCCAATTTTTTCCTAGCCTTTGCTGCTGGCTGTGGCGGTAAGTGAAATACAATGGTTTCACAAAGAAAATCAAGAATTCTGAAACCTCAAATTTAACCATTAATATGATGACTTAAAGAGAAGGCAGATTTTTGTCCAGGGGGAAAAAAAAATGCAGTGGTGTTTTTCACTGTCAAAAAAAGAACAGCTGAGGCAATGGCTTTTCTTCCTGTTATGTATTTCTAGAAACAGGGATCATTGTCTCTGAACTTTCTTGACCTTAGCCTATTCTTTTTTGCTAAAGTCATTAAAATGATTAGAACCTGAAGGAGGGTTACAGTATTCTATTCTTTCTTTCTTTTTAACTTATACTGAACGGAATCAACCAGCTTTAAGTCCTGCCTACACCCTATTAATCCCATCTAGCTCTTCTGTCTGTCTGGATGAGTTTCTTCAACAGATTCCTTGACTATGCGTTAAAAAACATAAATCACTGGATTAAACTTGTAGAGAATGATGAAAGCTAAATTCGTGTATATACATGTGGTGGGACAAATGGACCCTTTTATTATTTAACCTGAATGAAAGCAATAAATTTGAAACAGGTTTAACTGATGATATTGGTAATCCACAACAGATTTCCTAAGTGTTTTTGAATGAACATCGGTTTTGTTCAATAATCCCCTGGATTAAAGAAGGGTTAGATAACTCGAACAACCTGCAAAGCATCATATTATTTTGCTATTTATCTTTTATTTTTACCAAAAAACATTATGTGTGGTTTAGGTTTTAGCAAATTAGACCAAAAATTTCATTTGTCATTGTGTTTTTTAAAATTTGTGGTCCGGGTTAGACTATAGAATTTTACCTGTTTTCTTGGGTAACAGCCTGTTCTTCATCCTCTGTTGTTTGTATACATAATATTATGCAGAACTAGTATATATCTTAGTTTTCCAATATAATGACAATGGCCTTTTCTTGTAATTACTTGCTTTACTGACTCCCCCCGACCCCATATTTAGTTGAGTTGTTCTAAATTGTAAAAACTCTAGGATGTGCGATAAAAGTCCTTTTAAGTTCTATGGATTCACTTAGTTGTCAAAAAAAAACAAAAAGAGTTTTGAAAGAATTCTTACTTGTAACTTAGAGCCCATTCTAATGGTAATTAAAAGCAAATAATTGCCAACATTTATGCAACAATCACTACCTCTTAAGAAGTCTTTTCACTCATTACCTCATTGAATTCCTCACAACAATTCTATGACATCGATGTAAATTATACCCCCATTTTTCTAGATGAGAAAACTAAGTAACAAAGCTAATGATCTGCCCAAGGTCATGCATTTAGTAAGTGGTAGATCCGGGATTCAAACACAAGTTGTGTGACATCAGAGCCTACATTCTCACACCACGGTAGATTTTAAGATTTTTTTATTTTAGATTTATTTATTTTAGAGAGAAGGAGAGAGCACGCCCTCCCATGTATGCAGGTGTGCAAGTGGCGGGGGAGGAGGGCCACAGGGAGAGGGAGAGAATCTCAAGCAGACTCCCCACTGAGCACAGAGCCTGATGTGGGGCTCAATCCCAGGACCCTGAGATCATGACCTGAGCAGAAACCAAGAGTAAGAGGCTTAATCGACTGAGTCACCTGGGAACCCCCACCATGTTAGTTATCTATTGCTGCGTAATGAATTACCCCAAAATCAGTGGCTTTAAAACAGTAAACATTGATTATCTCATAGTTCTGAGGGTCAGAAATTCAGAAGTGACTTAACCGGATGGTTCCAGCTCCAGGTCTCTTAGGAGGTTGTGGTGGAAATGTCAGCAGGAGCTGTAGTCATCAAGGCTCAACTGGGACTTGAGAGTATGCTTCGAAGATGGCTCATGCACTGGATGTTCATGGATTGCCTCAGTCTCCTCATTGGCCAATGGCAGATGGCTCATTTCCTTGTCACATGGAACTTTCCAGGGAGCTGCTTGAGTGTCCTCCAGACATAATAGCTGGTTCTTTCAGAACAAGACAGAAATCACAATACCTTTTATGACCTAGACTCAGAAGTCACACTCCATAATTTCCACAATGTCCTATTGATTACACAAGTCAGCCCTATGCTGTGTAGGATGGGATGACACAAGAAAGTGGATATCAGGAAATAGATCACCTTGGAACCTGTCTACAATATGTACTGAAGTATTCCGCCTGCAGAGACAAGTCCTATATTCCCAGCATAGAATATAAAAACTTAAACATAAAATTCAAACATTCTAGTTTTTCTTGTCTGTACTTAATATTGAACAAAAGAGCAGCAGAGAAATGGAATTCCAACTGCTACTGACTTAGATCTTTAAGAATTTCCAGAATAATATTCTCATCACACTCCAATATAGGAACAAAATATATCCAAAGGGAGATGTTAAATGTATTTTTAGCAATCCACCATTTTACTCCTACCCAAACTGCCAAGGGTTATCTATGCTACTTCCATAAATGGCCAGATAGTCAATATTTTCAGCTTTGCAGGCCATACAGTCCCTCTTGCAGCTACTCAACTTTCCAGTTGGAGCAGTCACAGATGGGATGTAAGTGAGTAAGTGTAGCTGTGTCCCAATAAAACTTTACAGATTTGGCCCAAAGGACATAGTTTACCAACCAATGGTCAAAACCATTCTTTAAGTGGCTTTTTGAACAGTTACTACTTTGATTTAAGGTAACAAAATTTACTTTAAATTTTATATGACAGAATCATATTACGTGGTTTTGTCCTGGCCCATAAAATATTGTGCAATTTTAGGAAAGTTGGCAGCATTGTCAAGATAGAAACAGAGCAAAATAGATAAGACAAACAATTTAAACATGAAATCATCACTCTGAAAATACCAAGCCATTCTCTAGTATGAACTAACTGGAGGGGAGGGATGAAATTTTGAAAATTCTTAATTCTGTTGATACCTGTCTAATGAATATTTCATATTTTTGTCTGACCTTGAATTGTCTAGACTATACTCTGTGCCCAGCATAGGATAGGCATTCAGTAAATATTTGTCAAATGAATTAAACATCTTACCTCTTTTACCTCTTCTATACCACACACTCACTCCCACGCCTTCACTGCCTTTTCTCTTCTCTTCAATGTGAAGTTTCTCAGAGCATATTATGATATATGAAGTTCACTATGAGTCTGCTTTTAAGAAGTCATTCAACAAAAAGTAAAGGGCAGGTAAAAAATAGCTATTGGAAGATAATTGAAGATATAAAGACTTAAAAACAAAACAAATTGGAAAATTACAGAATAGAATGAACATTGACTTCAAACAGACCGGCTAACAGAAGCAATGAAGCATCAGACAATAGAGTAATTGGTGAGGAATTTACTGGCCTCTAACAAAGCTTTTAAAGACCAGCTCAGTTTAGCCATTCTCACTTTTACTTCTGTTATTTTTACTTTGAGGCCAAAATTACATTCTACTGTGGTTATAACCAAAATGTAAAAAGATGTCTACTACAGTGTTCATTTATTCATTCGAACAAATATTCCCAGAGTGCATACACTGTACTAAGCACCATGCAAGTCCTCATGGATACAGTGGACAACTAAATATGAACCTTAAAACACTAAGGGGCTGAATACAGAAAACCAGGCACGGTAAACACAAACAGTGACATAAAGTACAAGGTTCATACCCAATTTCAATGAATTGTGCATTAAGCAGATGTACTAAATTTTAATATTCTGGTCCCAAAGTCAACACCAACCGTGTAATTCAGCTATTTTTACTCTTCAAAACAAAAGCAACAACAACAGAATAATAAGTACTAATATTGGAATACACTGCTTTATAACTGTGTTCCAGAAAATGCAAATTATTAACAGTGTTTTAAGGAGAAAAAAAAAGTTTCATAGCGTGTGTGTATATGTGTGTGTGTGTGTGTGTGTGTGTGTGTGTAAAATGCTGGATTCAACATAAAAGGTTTTGTTTTGTTTTGTTTTTTCCCATGCCGGACTTTGCAGCACCAGCACCTATAATGTGGTAGTAAGCTTTGTGACTTCCTTAGAGGGCAAATATGGTTTGGAGTCTTACAGTGTATTTGATGAGAGCATGTTTTTTTTAAGGAAGCATCAAATATCTAGCAGGATATTAGTGTTTCTTAGAACATAATTTGAGAAACACAACCACGTTCAATTTCACAGACTTTAATCAAATCATATTTATTATATTCTAGGACAACTAATTCTTAAACTGAAATATTAAATAAATCTTTTTGTTAGGTAACAGACTGTTTTTGCAAATTTCTCTAATTCTGCATCTTTCAAATCCAGAATTTGGTTGCTTCGGTCTTTTTAAAAGAAACATTTGCCATGGACCCATTAAAGACGATCAATTTTGCTAATCCTCAGCTAATTATGAAACAGCATTCAGTGGAGTCAAGCTAGGTAGCAGGGGCACTTGTGACCTCAGCCTGCAGAGGAGGAGTCAGACAATGAGCTCATCAAGCCAACCGATGGTAGCACTCAACTTCAGCACCCCTTTTCTTTGCCTTCCTCCATTTTTTTCTCTCTTCTTCTTAACTTCTTTTCTTTCTTTTCCTTTTCTTTTCTTTATTTTTGGTTGTGTATTTTGTTTCATTTTGCTTTGGTTCTGCTTCCTTTTACTCACTTCCCTTAGGAATGACAAGTCCATCTATGACCATCAAAGGTGTAAAATTAATCCTAAGGTGGTCATCAAATCAACAACAACATTATTTCAACAACATTTTATAATTCATATGTAGGAATAGAAATAGTGAGGTAGGCAGCTCATTCATAGCAATGGAAGAGATAAAGACACCATCATTATCAGCACAAATGGACATCTGGTTTCCCAATCTCCTCGCTAGGGCTCTGTTGGTACTGGCTGAATCTTACACAAAGTACTTTTGGAAGCTAAGACTGCACCGGGAACTTCTTTCGGGGATAGGTTTTAACTTATACAACATTTGCCTCCAAATTTGGCACTTGATACTTGAGTTGTTTGTATTTTAAGGTGCTTTCTCAAACATTTTTTTGAACCATAAAGCATTGTTTGGAGAAGACACAGATTTGTAAAGATAACTCAAACAAAAATCATTTCTGAATCGTTAGGGAAGTCTTTAGTTGAACTGGTAAAAATAGGAAACAAAGAAAGCTAATGCAGAAAATATTTCTGGGGAGTCTCGCTTCATAACTGCAAGTGGTAGGTAAGGTAAACAAATCTTTATTCAGGTTACGTAAAAAAATATAGTATGTTATTATGAAATTGAGATCAAATGGATACCTACAAAATGATTTTCTGAAAAAGTTATATGCACTTTTTTAAAAGAAGCCTATGGGAATCCCTACAGGCTTAAGCAGGAAAATCATCTAACATGTGGTGAATACTTATAGAAGGGGGAGGCGGGGGCTATGAAAATGAAAATGGTTTAAGCTAAAGAATGAAGGAAAATCAGGGATTGGTAACTGACCAAAGGAAGCACCTGCTTTCCGGAAATTAAAATCATGTATTAGGCAGCTCTGACTTAATTGCCAAATGGGGTGCAGCCCAGTCTCTAATGTAAAAGGGTCCCAAATTATAATTGGGCATCATGGATTAAAATTCAATACCTGAAAATTTCCTCAGAAATGAATAGGCTACTGGGACAGACTGCAGAGCCCAGTACAATATGCTTCCCGCAGCTGACACTGGCAGGTCACTTTATTTGGCACCAAATAAAGTTCCCAAGTGGTCTTTAAGGGCATTCAGCTGCTGAGTGCTTATTTCATTCATCCCTTATTGTGCTGCCAGTAGCAGATCCAAAGAAGTAGCATGAATCAGCTCTGTGGATGAAATTTTCTCAGGCTGAGGGATGGAGAAGCAACTGGACTAACTTCCCTGCTGTAGTGGGACCTCTGCTAGCCGCAAGCCCAGCCTTGTGGGAAATGCCTTTCACACAATACTGGCCATTCAGTGGAGATAGGGGGGGAACCGCAAGATAAATGAACTTAGGATACTTCCAAACAGATATTGCTTAGTGAGGAAAGTCTTTTTAATAAGAAACTTCGTATGAATTTTTTGGTGATGATCATGTAACTTAGAAAACTGGGAAACAAGGCTGTGGTCCCCCTTCGTGTGCACCTCCAGACACGCGGGAGAGGCTGACCCCTCCCATTTCCTGCTTTAAGACTAGAACTATGGTATTATAGTTGGCTCTTTTTAGCTGATTTTTAAGGTACCTGGAGGATGAAAAGTCAATCCTCAATATCTGTATTATTATATGTGCTCATTTCGTAGCATGTGGGAGTGTGTTCAATATGGGAGTGTGTTCCCTTGTTTCTGTCAATTCTGGTAGAATTTTCTAATCATAAAATAGTATTTCATGTCTTCTCCCATGCTGGCTTAAGAACTGCAGGAGCTACAAGCAATTCCACTGAGGTCATGAACCTGTCTGATGAACTACAGATGAATGTAAAATATTCTTCAGAGCTTAACAGGCCTTATTAATGTGCAATTCCAGTACACATTTTTTTATTTAAATTCATGGAAAGGTTAAAAGGCAGTAGTTTTTATTATTGTTTTGCCTTTGGTTTAGGACAAATTCTGCATGTATCTGCAACAGAAACAGTCTGCTAATTATTTCGTATAAATCACTATTAGCAGCAGTATCTAACGGTGCTACTATTACTGAATATTAAGAGTCTTACATTTCCATTAGAAGTAGGACCAAGGGCTAATTATTTTAGTTAAAGCTAAATTTGATCTAAACGGGAAGCATATTTGGCATTCAGTCTAGAAACCCAGGGCTGTTATAAAAAGACTGGTTGTAAAAAAAAAAAAAGAGAGAGAGAGGTTGTGAATGTGGAGAGTAGAAAAGTATATACAGATCTTTTGGTTTTTCCATTTTTAGGGGAATAGTATCATTACAGTGGGATCATTAACATAAATACAGTAATATAATATAATTAATGTAAGATGTTCTGTTCTGTTTATAGCCAAATTTTGCAGCATAAAATGAATTAATTTTCCCAAATAAATTTGTACAAGACCTAAAAGCCTCTCCAAATTAAATTTCTTTTAAATTTTTCTTTTTTAAAAAAGATTTATTTATTTGTTTATTTGACACAGAGAGAGAGAGCACACAAGTAGGCAGAGCAGCAGGCAGAGGGAGGGGGAGAGGGAGAAGCAGGCTGTCCACCAAGCACGGAGCCTGATGCGGGGCTTGATCCCAGGACGCTGGGATCATGATCCAAGCGAAAGGCAGCAACTCAACCAACTGAGACACCCAGGCGCCACTCTTTTAAATTTTTCTTATGGAAAATTCAAATTTTACACTAAAGTAAATAGAATAGTATAATGAGCCCCCATGTACCCACTATTCAAATTCTTTAATCATCAACACACTACCTTGCTTTCTTTGCACCCCAAACCTTTCCTTACCACATTTTTCCTCTTGAGCAGACGAAATGTGCAAGACAAATAGTAGGGGATTCTACAATTGGTGCAGCTTAGTTTTAAAACTGATGCATTTCCATTTCAACCATTTTACTTAAAAATATACTTTTTCCCAATTTACCAAGGAAAGGAGTGGTATATTACACCCACAACATAAAGGTATGGATGAATGGATATTTAGTAAAATCATACCACAAACACAAGAAATTCAGTGATCTGGGTTTTCATTTCCTATGAGTTTTCTAGGTAGTGGATATGATGCGCTTTTTTGCCAGTGGAATTTCTAGTCTTTAAATTATACCGCTCCTCCAAACCTCTCAGCCTTTCTTTTTTTCTCCTTATTTATTTTTGCCTATCTATAAATCATAGATAATAATAGTTCCCACAGCATAGCTTGTTAGATTTTAATGACAGCCTCCAAGGACAGGTGTCAGTTAAATGAAACATATAATTAAAATTTGTGCTATTCTAAAATTGGGTTACTTGGCAATACTCCAGTCAGAGACTAACCCCATTCAGATGACAGGCATGCAGTACTCATCCGGGTTACAGAATGTATGGCAGATTCCATCGAGGCCTGTCTTTTGGTTGGTGCCAAAAAATACAATAGAATGCCCAGTACTACACACCCACATTTCAGGTGTCTCTACCTGGTTCCTAAGTAAGGGTTCTATGCCTTGGGAATTTGGTAACTTGTAAGCCTATATATGCTTACCAAGCAATTAATTTAGGTGTAGGGATATACGTATGTATGTATGCAATCCCCATACTTATGCAGTAAGTATGGTATTATGAAGTTCTCTAACCTCTAGTACTTCTTCACTAAGAAATAAAGAGGCAGGGTCTCTGGATCAGTCCCATACACCCACATCATCTTGCTGGATCCCATGCTTGTCATTTTAGGCATGGTTATCCTTTTCCTGCAAGGAATATCTTTTGAAATGTCCCAGCTTCCAGGAGCTCCTAAGACTCTTGGCATTTGCTCAAAAGTAAACTCTCTGACTTTGTTACTATCCCTGTTAATTTTGTTCATGTAACTCTTCAGCCTTTCATTGATTTTCTATATCTTTGGGTTTGCCGTTTTTGCACTGTTCCACTCTGCCAAGGGAGAAAGACATCGTCTCTAATAAGTGGGAAAAGTCATGATCTTGTTTGTCATCTGTAGCCCTCAACAGTACACCCTGTATGAATCTGTGCCGGATTTTCATCCTCTTGGTCCCATTAACCACTGAGATACATTCCCTTCTACTTATGGATTCCTGGGTCTTCAATCTGTCTGCTACACACGGTTCTCCAACAAGAGTCACCTCTGCCTATACAGTATCTCAGACAATATGCCAGCAGACCGGCAGGTCTTCTAAATATTCTCGCCATGCTCCTTGGTGATACACAGGCTGGCAGACACATCAAGTGGGCTCAGCTCTATTTTGTAGCTGAATCTTGAGTCTCAATGTCTCTGGCTTGCCTTAATTCTTAAGCCTGGGACTCTACAAATTAGCAGTCAGATTAGGACAAGTTCTTTTCCTCAACGAGGTATCACTTGCAGGATTATCCTGTTAGGAAATTAGCCCCATCTCTATGTTCGTGTACGCAGTTTCCCATTTCAAATTCTTCCCTTCTCCCATAGCTCCAGGCAAAAAAATTTTTAGGGGAAAAAAAAAATTCAAGTTGCCACTGTTCAACCAGAAACACCTTTATTTTTTTTTTTTTAAAGATTTTATTTATTTATTTGACAGAGAGAGATCACAAGTAGGCAGAGAGAGAGGAGGAAGCAGGCTCCCTGTGGAGCAGAGAGCCCGATGCGGGGCTCGATCCCAGGACCCTGAGATCATGACCTGAGCCGAAGGCAGCGGCTTAATCCACTGAGCCACCCAGGCGCCCCAGAAACACCTTTATTTTTAAATTATTTGAATGTTCAGTCTTTCCTGCCTCACTGTGTGTGGGTTTCATTCTAACAAATGCACTATAGAAAAATCTAGATGTATATTTTCTTTGATTTTCTTTCGAATATATCTGGACTTTTTTTTTTTTTTTTTAACCAGCAAGAAAAGGCACAAACCATTAGGAAAGCATTCAGGGTAGATTAATTGCTTATCAAGTTTTCATTCTCTCTTCAAACTATTTTGAACCACTTGTTTTACATAAATTCCAAAGGCTGCCACTAGCTTTCACTTCAGGAAATAAATGGCACAGGGTATTATATTTTAAGGACCATTAAAACCTTGAAATTGCACAGTGACTTAAAAAACAACAAGTTTTTTAGCCTGGGTAGCTTTGTAATGGTTATACAATGGAGAAATTCATTGTTAAATGACCCTCCCACTCTAACTTCACATATACTGCTTGGCAGGAAGAGGAAGGAGAAAGGAGACTAGCATCCGGGTACACAGGCTGTAGTGTAAATGGTGGAGGAACATTCTGGGTCTGCGTACTAAATGGCTCGGGGAGAATGTACCAAGCCTTCCTCAGAATCTTGAGTTCATCGACCCATGGTTGATGATCAGAAACTATTTTTGCCCAGATTAATGAGGCTAGTTCGCCACCGTTGTCATAAATCCAAAGCTCTATACTCAGTTCCAGAAGTTGCTCTTACCTACATGTTAACGTGTTGGAGATAAACAACAGAAAGGAGCTGTAATATTGTTACCGAAACCATTCTGACACATGATTTTGGAATTATAGTAAGTGGCATTTGAATCTGATGCTTCTGTTGTCTAATTTATCACCTTTCTAACCTTTTCTTTTACACCTTCATTAGAACACCTAGGAAGGTAATGAAACCTAGCTACCAGATTAAAGGCAGACCATGCCACGTCCTCAAATAACAAGAACAAGAACATAAAGAATTCTTTCCAGCAAAATTACAAACCACCACCAACAATAAACAAGAGCAAACCCCACCTGTTTTTATGATGAAAACCAAACTGCATTTGGGTCTATAAAGAAGCCATAATTGCTTAACTAACCAAAGTGATACAGTTCATTATTTTTCTATTGCACGTTTACGTAGTTCCCCCCACCCCCGAAGCACACACACAATTTGGGTGGGTGTTTTTTGTTGTTGTTGTTTTTTTTTAATATGATTTACATATGGCACTTGAGGAGAGATGCTTTAGAAAACTATAAAGTGTTCTTCCTTGTAAAAGCAATGTCCTTTCTTGTTAATGCCAAGGATGCTTTTCCCCAAGCTCTCATTCCCTGCTCAAGACAGTGTAGCCACTAATGAGGAAAACACAGCAAGTACCTCAGTTGAATGTTTCCCTTTGTTTATCTACAGGGAGTTCATTCTGCAATGGGAAGAATCCCTTAGTATCAATGAGTCTGAAAGTGCTCAAATTCTGCCAAAAGGAAAGTTATAAAGCTTTGGATACCCGCAGTTTAAATTAATCTAAAGCGATGGAAAGGAACTCCGTCATCCCAAAGAACATCAGCCACATTGTTTCCATTGTCTCCATTTATAAAATATATTCCTTCTTATTTACTTACATAGGTTCCGTTTGAGGTTATAGGGTCACTAGGCTGGCAATATTAGAAGCTGTACAACTAAAATGACAAACGCTGTTACTGGTACTTGCCACTATTAAAGGGATATGATGCTTTTTAGTCTATTTGGGGTTTCCAGAGTAGTTCCAGTTACTGGCAATCAGTCCTTGAAAAAGGACTCTATGCCCAATAATAATGAGCACCTTCAGATGGATTTTTTTAAAAGATGGCATTAATTCAGAATATAAATTAAGAGAACACTTTTGATGGCAAAAAAATACAAACTTCCCCACACATTTTGGTTTCATGTATAAAGTATAAATAGCATATGAACTCTCCCTCGTGTCCTCAAAGAGAGCTGCAGCTTTTTTTTCCTTCTGAAGAGTGTTCAAAATATGCTATTTTAAACATAATAATCCATAAATAAAATACAGTGCTTGCCAAAATTATTTTTTCACCCATATAGAGGGCCTTTAGACACTGTTCTGAAGTCTGATTTTCTCCTGAGATACAATTTAAGAGCTTAAAAAATGTCTTTAAAAGACTTCCTACGAAATATGCAGTGTTTTTTTTTTAATTTGTGTTTCTATATGGCCAAATTGCTCTGTTGTTATAAATACTGTATGTAAAATTACCAGATTTCCTGGCATTCCATTTTTACAGGGGATACTGCATCATTAAGTATTGAAAGAATATAATATAACTATTGAAACTGCTTAACATATTTTGTAACCATAAATTATTATCCAAAAATATTTTTCAAGTAGATAAAAAGAGTTGTCAATTCTGCATAGTGAATGCCTCATAAGGGGCTCGTTTGTGGTTGAAAACTGAATAAAAGCAGTAAATTAAGACCAGACTTAACCATAGAGAAGCTGTAATCCACTGCAGATTTCCTTGGTGAATGAAGTATTGTTATGTGGATTTATCCTCTTTGCTTGTACAGTTAACCAGGCACATCTGGGGCCAAAGTGCTGTCTGTGCTCACAGACAACGTGGGTTCACTAACCCCGAGGAGGTAAGCCCACTCTGGTTTGCATTGTACTGATGGGCGCAAAATAAACTTCACAGCCGTTTCACACGGGGGCTGCCTGGGCACAGGCGGAGAGGATATTGAACTGCGCTATTATTAAGGATGAGAGGGGTATTAGAAAACGAGTAGGCCCCGGAAAAACAGCAAGTGACTCTGGGTGTCCAGTTTTCTGATGGGATGGTATTAGCAGAAGGGGCCAGGATGCAACGGAGTGAAAGGTGGGTGTGAACGAAGCACCGGGCGCGTCTGGGCTTTCCGAAGGCAGGCAGAGCCGAGAGCTGATGGAAATATGGTATACATTAAAGAAGCATCACTCATCATAAATATTCAATTTCAAGAATTTAAATAGTTTACAGACATAGAAGCCCTTGATGATTATTTTATCCAGCATTGTTGATTTTCCTCTGTTGTTTGCTGGCAGCCACCATAATTAATGAATAAGACCCTGGAAGTCTTGACGATGAGTCGGTTTAGTCTTAAGTCTGTGTATTTTTCTTTGTGATTACATGCCAATAACATAACTGATTTGCCTTTTTGTAAATTAAACTAGGGGGAGCCCAATAAGTCATATTTCTGCTATTGTTTTTTTTTTTTTCCTTTCAGAGCCCAATGTTTCCAAAGGACATTAACTTTGATTTCTCTGATGAAGTCTTCTGCCTGCCTCTCATGCTTTACAAAATACTACTACATCAGAGCCGAAAAGAAAACCGTAAGTGAATGTTATTTCAAGAAATTATTTTTCATTATTAAGGAAAAATTTCCCAGATTTCTCTGTAATTCATGCCAATAGCATCACTTGGTAAGAAATGTGGGAAAAGAGGAGAGACAGAGAATGCACACATGAAAACACCTTTATATGCTATGGAGGATTGATATCAAGAATCATAAGACCCCATTTTTTTCAAAACAGTATTTTATAATAAGGTCAGTTTTGCAAGGGGAAAACATAAGCAAGTACTTGTGCCTTACTGTTCGGGTAAAATGTATGTCAAGGATGGACATACTAGGTTATTCCAGGACGTGAATCCTTCAGATCAAGAAAATTTTCTCAGAATTTTTCAAAATTGGAATATTGCTTTTCTTTAAGAGGGGAAATATTTAGGCTAATGAAACCTTTAACAGATTCAGTAGTTCTACTAAAGTATAAATAGGTTACCTGTTCCAGGAAAGACCACTGGGACTTAGAGTTACATGGATTTCCTTACATTAGTAAAGAGATCCCAGAAAACATTAACTCTTTCGAATATGTGCTAGATTTGATTTGATTCCTGAAGAATATGATTTATAATTTCCAGCTCTATTTAATAAAGAAAACCATGACTTGATTATACCCATTACATCTTACAAAAGTGCCTGTTTCTGAGGAAGGCATAATCTTATAATCTCTAACACCACAGGAGATATAAATATTTCATACACATATGTGTGTGTGTATATATGTATACATATATGTATACTCCATCAATAATACTTCTGAAATTTCAAAGCTTTTCCTTCTAGTTAGTGAAAAAGGGTGCTGTGCTAGTTGTCTGTAAGTTATTTCAAATTGCCTGCAAATATTTGTAAGTGCCTGAACCTAAAGATGATGTTTTTAAGTCAAATACCACTGTTTAAATCACCCATCCCCTCCCCCCACCCACACACCACACACCCTGGAAGCCAAAGGGGGAAAACGTCCGTAGAAACTGTTATTAGCAGTAAATTACACTTTGGTGCCTAGGAATTCTATTTTCTAAAATGGTTTCAGCTTGATCAAAAAAATAATGATTTGTTGTTAGAATTTCCCATGGCTTCTGTATACTGCAACAATTTAATAAAGTAACACAACTTCCCCTTAAAAGAAAAGGTGCTCATTAGCGTTTGTAATTCCATGTTGTGTGGCATGGTAAGTGTTGTGAAAAGGTTATGGATCTACTCACTGTAGCATCAAAAGTGTAAAGGTGATAGGTGAGATTCTCTTTGTTGCAAGTGCTGAGAAATAATCATTTAAAGGTCAGTTGCACTCAAAAAAAAAGAACATTTGTTTAATAAGTAACTCATTTTGGGATATGCTGCACTTTTAAAGGTTACAGAGTAGACCAATTTGCCTGTGATGTCAGCAAGAAAGACTATTAAAGTCATTGGTCCTATTAAAACAATCCTTCGTAAAATTCAGATTGCATGCCTTCTCACATAGCCCAGCACATATCAAAAAAGTGCCTAAGCTGTTTATCGCGTGGTTCCAAGGGGACATTGCCTTTTGTACTTCACCTTAAGTATTCATCTCTTAAAAGCAACAAAGGAGTATTAGGTGGGAAAATATGTTAGTGTATACACACACACACACACACACACACACACACACACCACTGCCCATCAGATTCAATTTTGCTTCATTCTTTCAGTTTTATTAATTTCTATGAACATGCCTATATGTCATGAATGATAAGAATTCTCACTGTGTCATATACCGATAACCATCTTGCTAGAAACTCTTATATAAATGAAATAACTCTTGAGTCAGCTATATATATGAAAGACTATTTCTATCCTTTCCTATTCCAAGAGCAACTTCCCTCCTCAAAAAGAGCATTTGGTTGGGCAATTAAATGGGATATTAATCTCAAGGGAGACAAAAGAGAAGTAACAATAATTACAATATGGGTAAAATTTGTTTAATACCAGAAGAGTTTGTTTGTTTGTTTGTTTGTTTTCAAGATCAGAACGAAGGTGGTGGTTTATTCATATGCTTTTGTACTATTAAAATCTTTTCTTTAGGGAACTGACACACAAAAAATAAAAGTTATTTTGTTGTTTTTATATTTAGCATTTTCGAAGTAGTGTTTTAACCTGGCAGTAATTTTCTCTGGAAGATTAGCTCTTGCCTTGAGATGAGTATATGAATAAAAAGGCTTTAAGAAAAACCTCTGCAGAAAGCAGTCCCTCTGAACACTTGATTGCTTATGATTTACATTTACTTTTTTACCCTTTACATAGGTTGCAAAGCTTCCTAATTGTGACATTTTGGTGGTGGTGGACAGTGAGTTCTTTATAAAACAGTGAGTTCTTTTTAAGAAGTTGATTTTTAGCATATGCTCAATAAGAAATTAAATTACAGTTTAAAACAATGCATTTTCATGCAAACTTCTAAGGTTCGTTATTTAGGCCAAAGGAACTAGAAACTTCATAACCCTATCCTAGAGTAACAACTGTCTTTAGGTACAGAAGACATTTGCAATTAGAAGAAAATACGACACTCTTATTTCAAGCAACTTAGCTAAGCATCAAGTTATTCTCTTAATTTGCCTTGCTTTTCATTTGAAAGAGAGCAAAATCTATTTCCTGAGCAATTTTGCAGAGCAAAGATATTAATACGTTGGGGTTTAATTGTATCCTGTGTTTAAATACACTGTGGGTGAAACCCCAGACCTCTGCTTAATTGCTGTGAGAAAATAGCCTGATTTCTCTGAGATTAGGCACACGCTTATGTATACTTTGACCCAAGAGTGCCTCCTTCAGAATTAATCTTCTAAGGTAGAGGGATTTGCTTTTATATGTGCAGCAGGGCCATTCGTGACAAACGGGGCCTAATAAACTACCTTCACCCCCTCAGAACTTTTGCTGTCAACGTTTTTCTTCATCTATTCATTTCACACATCTCTTGTCCAGTGGCTTATTAGCAAAATGCTAAACTGGGCAGGAGGAATAATTTTTAATGGCGTTTTTAATTAGAGGACTTTCAAATTTAAATAAAATACTTCAGAACTAAAATTGTAAAAAAAAAAACAAACTTTCATTTTTGCTAATAAAACATAAAGTGTTCTAAAATAACTCCACTTAGGTAAACACTATAGCCCTGTGAAAAGACAAACAATTCATATTTACTTAAAATTTTGTTCTGCAGCTGTATTTTGTTGGATTTGTCTAAGGCATGAAAGCACTTTTTCTTTCCCATCAGCTACATCAGAATTGTTTTTGCAAGATGTAACAGAATGTTCTGGTTTTTAAATATTTATATTAATCAAAGTTAGGGCTGTTTATATTTTTTGGCAATAGGGCTTTTCTTTAAAAGTGATGCACTTCCATTTAACTAAACAAAAGTGTTGAAATGGCCTGTCATATAAACTTCAACATAGTACAGTTGGTAATAGAAATTTTGAAGACAGGAAGAAAGGGGCACTAGTTTCTAGGCTTCAGGTTAAACACAGATTAATAAAACGTGCAACACTTGTAATTTCCAAGATTTTCCTGAGGAAATGTCATTCATTGCCACTTATAAACTATAGAGTTACCTGGTTGAAAGGTTTGCATTCAAGTTTCTTGTTCTGTTTTCTTGGGGCATTGCTAAGTCAAACCTAAAAACGGGCTAAAAACTGACAAACCACTAAAGCTTGGGGCTTACTAAATCATTCAATTCATTTAAGAAAAAAACACACCTCTTTTACATCTTCTATATTTTGAAACTATTGTAGTAGTGAAAATTACTTCACATTATTTACCTGCAATCTTCTCTATTCGTGAGCAGAAATAGTTCAAACTGAAGCATTCTTCAGGTCAAATCTCCAACCGTTCTTATTGCCATAAGGTATGTCTGGTTAATACAGAATGGTGTGGTCTATCTAGACTATTGTAAGGAAATGGAGTCTTTATTAAAGGCATCTGAACAGCAAACCAACCTGGATGAAATTCATTCATAATTACATATAATTCTTTTGTAGTTCGGACAATCCCAAATATTTTGGAAGCCTAATATGACACAGTTTGAAGTTGATTGGTCCAGTAAGGATTTTGTTTTTGTTGTTGTTTTCACTCAGTAGTTCAAATTATATCGATTCACTTCTGTGGACAGCCATCCTAAACAGGAAGAATGGGACCAGAGTACTTAGTTCCTAACTTGAAAGTTATAAAGGTTTTATGTTCAGGGAGCGCACCTATCAAACAAACAGGAAGTATTATTATGCATTGCAGGCAGAAAGGCTAAAGGTCTCCTGTTCGAACTTTTGGCCCTTCCAGAATCCTGATCCTTCATTATTTTGTTTAACTTGATGTAAGTCTTGACCAGTAGCTGACTCTGAGAAAACATTTCCTGACATCATTTTCACAGGTGATAAGGGATTATTATGCTTTGCCTTTTCATTTTGGGTTGAGAACGAAAAGTCCTACAGTGTTTCTGGTTAGTGCTTCATACATGGTCTTTTAATTACCAGGTCAGGCTAATTCACTCATTTGACCTTTAGCACTACAACTTCGTTTTCAAACATTGGTTAAAATAATCAAGGTACACACACACACACACATTCACAAACACACAAATACATTTAAAGGGGCAAAAATGGGCCATAATGGAATAAAAGAGAAGAGGACTCTTTTTAATTACCTCATTCATAATATAAAGTGGTGAGAGAAGAGCAAAAAAGGTCAGGATATAATAAATTTAAATTTAAATCTCTAAACTAATTTACCTTTTTTTTATTATACCAGCTAAAGCCAATGAGAATAAACATGTATTCCACTTGGTCACACTATTATGGATTATTATTAATATCTTGTTTCCAATTTTATGCAATTTTGGTATGATCCAAATCTGTGCATTAGCCTGAGTAGGGGGTTTTGCTTGAGGTAATTGACATTACATAGTCCAAAGCACAGAAAGAAGAAAACATACCTATAATCTTTACTCATTTCCAAACAGAGGGGGATAATCAGACCAATTCTTCTATTGTGTGCCCTCCTTCTTCATTCAGAGTTTCTTTTGAAGTCGGAGGGAGCTGGAGGAGCCAAGGCTGAGAAATGTGGCTGGAGAAAAAGAATGAAAATTATCAGGTCAGATCCTTATAGCCAGGTTTTGTGCCACATTAACCATTGAGTTTCCTATAACACAGAGGCTTTTATTATCATATTTACCTTCTTGTTTATTTCAAGATCACTAATATAATTTCTAATAATATACTGGGGATTTTCTTAAGTATATTTATTTAAACTTCCAGCCCCTCAAAAATATAAAGAAATAATGGTTCTTCTAAGAAAACTCTGAAAACTTAAAAAGCACCATTTGCTGTATAAATGGAAATCTAGATGAATCTGAAACACTAGTCAGACAAACTGGCCTCCAGGCTGACTACGGTGTAAAGAAGTTATGAAGTAGGTGGGGGGTTATCCTGGTAAAGCAGTGTTCTCTCTGTTCTCCTTTGCTAGCTACGTCTTTCAAGCAGAGATCAAATATAGGATTGCACTTATGTTACCGAGCTAAATTTCAGGCTTGCTCTTGCCCTTTGGAAGTGTATTTCTTGGCCCTGTTTGTTACAAATCACAGGGAACATGAACTTGTGTGAATGTGTAGCAGGTAGAGTTACCTAAACTCATACAATAATGGACTGAAGGTGTGAACAGCTGTTTGGTTTAAATGAACAGACAGTTGTCCAAAGACTCCCTTCAATTTCCAAAACTCTAACAAGAGGAAAATGATCAAAGACAAGAACTAGAATAGAACTGATCCGGGATGCCTGGGTGGTTAAGTTGGTTGAGCATCTACCTTTGGCTCACGTCATGATCCCAGAGTCCCTGGGATCAAGTCCCATGTCGGGCTCCCTGCTCAGGGGGCACTCTGCTTCTCCCTCCCTCCTCCCCTCAGCCTACCCTTGTGTTCTCTCTCTCTCTCTGTCTCTCTCTCCCTCAAATGAATGAGTAAAATCTTAAAAAAAAAAAAAATAGAAAGAAAGAAAGAAAAGAAAAGAAAAAAAGAAGAACTGACCAGCCTGTCCAGCCTGTCAGGTTGAGGAACTATCTAAGAACCAGCCAAATTCTTCATATATATATACATATATAGATATATATATGAATATATATATATAGATATATATAGATACATATGTATATATATATTAAGAGGACTAAGAGTACTATGTTAAGCAATGTGATCATTAGTACAGATACAAAAACAAATTACATGGCCCTTGAAGAATTTTAATTTATGTGGGGGAGAAAGACATGTTAATGTTTATTAATGTTTAATCGCAAAAAATCGGACAAGCATCATAACACAGGTGAGTACTTAATGTTGTAAGAGCACAAAGAAAGGATTTACTAATTCTTCCTCGAGTTTGGAAAAAACTTCAGAGTTGGTCAATAACAGCTACACAGAAAAGTTGATAAAAAATCTGTGTCTCAAAGTATAATCAGGAATTCACAACTAGAAGAGGAAAGAGGAGCCATCCCAGGGAGAGGAATTAGCATGGATTTGAATCAGAGCATTCCTTATGCAGGGAAGAAGACTCTTTTCAGTCTGACTGTAGCATGTGGCATGTGGGCTCTATGGTAGGGGGAAGAGTCTACTACAATTCAGTTCAAAATTGCAACCCAATAAGCAAAGCCTTGTATGTCATATTAAAGACTTGAGACTTCATCCAGGAAATAGTGTAAGGTCACTAAATGTTTAAAGTGTTTAATCAGGGGAGTGACATGATGAGAATGGCATTTTAAAAGATAGTTGACATCAGTGTAGAGAAAGCCTTAGAGAGTAACAAGAATAGAATAATGGTCACCAGTTATAGTAAAGTTGAGAATTGAAAATGAGTGAGAGCTTTGTCATGTTAATAAATTAAGGGGAGATTTTAGGAGGTCATTTTTTTTAATTGGCAACCTCAATCAATCTATATAACTTTTCATGTGCATACTACCAAGTTTGAGTCAGAACAAAATGGGTGAAGAAAAGATTGGTCCAGCAGGGTTAATAGTAGAAGATGGTATCTCGAGTCAAAATTCCTAGAAATAGGGCTTGAGATTGAAATACTTCTGAAAATGATTGAATAAGGGAGTGCTCTCAGAAGGGGAGCAGGAGAAGTCAACTAGGCAAAAGCACTTAGCCAAGAAGGATGTGGTCTCTGCTGAAAACCAGCGTTAGCTTAGCCGGGTCCCTCGGGGGACTCTGGAACATAAATTGTGCCACAGGGTTAATGCCTCTCATTCCCAGGAAGTGTAATTCTCAGCTGAGTTGGCACTGTTCAGCTGAGGGCAAGTCTTGGTGAAGAGTAGAGCCATGAGCTGTTAGCAGCCAAACACAGCTGCTGGTGGGTGGGAAAGATGCCAACAACCACCCCTGCAGTCCATCCCTTACATGGGTCAGACCCACTTCCTTCTCATATCAAGCAAAGTTTCTTTCAAGTCCAGCTGCTTCAGGATTCTGGTTAGTCGCATTTTCTGGGCTGATGTATAAGAGAAGAGGTAGCAGAACCAATGAGAGCTTCCCCAGCTGTGGTTTGTTCCAAGGTCCAGTCATGGTCATGATCTCCCTCCTCTATCACCCTTCTAGATGCTCCTCCTTACAGGTTGGTACTTCTGCAGGTCTAAGTAGATTGCGGAAAAGTAAGCCGAATGATCAACCCTGAGGTCTCTGAGCCCTGGGCTATCCTGCCCTAATCAGGCTGTGGTTGCTGTGCTTGCCCACTACAGTTAAATAAGGTATGGGGACACCAAAATGTGTCCCAACAGATCATTTGAGTGACAAGCACTTTGCTCCTTGCCTCTGATATGTGTCATCCCTGCCTCCTTCTCATGATAATCAGGTCAGTTTCTCTGCCAATATAGTAACTTTTTGTGATGCTGGCTTATCTCCTGCCACAAGGAGGCCAAAGTAATGTGGCAATAGTTTTATGTTTACTGAGAATCTTGCTGTATTCCCAGGTGCAAGTTTCCCTGCACTGGGGCCTAGAAGCTCTAGGCTCACAAAACATAAATTTCCCGAGATGGCTTTCCCGAACTGATAATGAGTTAGGTCCCTTTTATATCTACCCTTTAGTTCCCGGATTCATGTATTCTACCTATTGATATAATAGCTACTGGTTTAAAGTGTGTACAGGGGCTCCTGGGTGGCCCAGTCGGTTAAGTGTCTGACCATGGCTCAGGTCATGATCTTGGGGTCCTGGAATTGAGTCCTGCATCGAGGAGGGGGGATTGCTGCTCAGAGGGAGTCTGCTTGTCCCTCTCCCCCTGCCTGTCTCCCAGCTCATGTTCTCTCTCTCTCAAATAAATGAAACCTTTTTTTTTTTAAAGATTTTAATATCTTATTGATTTAAGAGAAACAGAGATAGTGACAGAGAACATGAGCCAAGGAAGAGAGGCAAAAGCAGGCTCCCCCCTGAGCAGGGAGCCCAACGCGGGGCTTGATCCCAAGACTCCAGGATCATAACCTGAGCCGAAGGCAGGCACTCAACCAACTGAGCCACCCAGGTGCCCCTCAACTAAATAAATTTTTTTTTATATGGAGTGTGTACAATACCCTGCAAGTTGGTACCCATCCTCATAGGATATCATCTCTAAGTCAGTGCCTTTTTTACACCAGTGAATGTTATGCTCACTATGTCCACTACCATACTTCCTTTGCCATAAAAATGAGTTCCTTGGTCCAATTAACGTGATGTTATCCATATAGTGCACACACATGATGCAGAATGTCCAGACAGTTCCAGTTCCTTCAGACTATATTTTGATTAAGCCGGAGAATTAACATAACACTAAGACAAGACCATGACTGCTGTTGTTCATCCATATGAATGCAGGCTGCTTCTGATCCTCCTTCTTGATGGGTATTGCAAACAACGTATTTGCCAGAACAATAACCACATACCTCGTATCCAGTTAACCTGCCCCCGTGCATATGCCACAGACTGCACGGCAGCTGCAATTGAAACTACCACTTGTTAACTTGGCAGCATTCCACTGTCATCTGCCATGATCCGTCTAGTTTGTGTCTCATCTAGACCATTGAATTGCATGGAGGAATGATGGGGATCCTCACCCCTGCATTCTTTAAATCTATGAGAATGGTACTAATCTGTGCAATTTTCCCCAGGATGTAATCATTGATTTTGATTTACTAACTTGGCAGACGAGATAGTTTCAAGGACTTCCACATGGCTTTTGCTAATGCAATAGCCAATCAAGAAAACAACAATAGAATTCTTCCAATTTCTAATGGATCCCTTCAATTATGCATTTAAGGACTCTGTACATGACCACGGGGTGAGCATGTGGACCCAGCTGACCCACCAGGAAATGAATCTGGGGCATGACTCTATTTGCTTCCCAACATTTACGTATTCCCACTTTAACAGGGACCCATGAGGTGCTGTAAACTTCAACTCATACCTTGTATCTAATAGTCACTGAAAGGTCAGGGTACCCCTTTGCCCCTAGGGTACAGTTTCCTGAGTAAATCGCTCTTGCCCCTTGGAGGAAGGGCTAGGGAGCTACACTTGCCATAATGTTGCAGTTCCTTTCACATGAGACCCAGAACTTCCTTCAGTCAGTGGATTCTGGGTGTTAGAACTGGCTCAGGTCTGAAAACAGAGCAAGAGATTAAGACTTTCATTCAGTTGCCTGACCTCAGCCTTTTGCCAATCTACTTTTTTTTTTTAATCTCTTTTGATTATATATACAGATAATACCCTGGTGGCTGCCCATCCCTCTTGCCCTAACATAAGGTAACCATTTCCATAGGTACTTCGGAACACCTTCCATTCCCACCCACAGGACAGCCATCCCAGACTTGCTTCCCTTTGTGGTGATTGCACCTACTTTGCTCCTGACAATTCAGTGTGGCCCTGTCATCTCTGGCAATCTGGAACCTACCATCCCCATTGCTATTCCATGGACTCCAGTCCTGTAACAGCATCTCTAACTATCCCTGGCCTAAAAACAACTGTGCTTTTCCAGTGTCGGAATCCCCTTCATCAACAGATTCTTCAGGATGTTAATAAACAGACGGTCCTGCAAGCCCTCCCGAGGAACAGAGTCGAATATGGATTTTTCAGTCTTACTTAATGGACCCATTTTTCATGTCTATTTCCTATCTGTTTTTTCCTTCTTCCACAATCTATTACTAGAGCGCTGGGATCCCTAATTCATTTCATGTGAACCATCACTTTTTCCAAGCAACCAAGAGCTCTCCCAGCCTTTATTAAACATATCATCGAGGGCTTTGCCCAGGTGTTAAATTCAGTGTCATGGCGGAGTAAGCCCATATCAGTGAACAGCCCGTATTGTGCCCACCTCCATCCAGATCCCTCAGGGTCCACTTCCAAGCATATGTGTCAGCCAATACCCGGCACTGCCTTGGTATATAGCTCAACTCCTCCCTTAGGCCATTACTTTCCTAGTCAAGATGCTGAGGTCCAAGCCAAATTATCAGTCTGATTCTTGTGATAGAAAGTACAGACAGATTCTGAAGATTGTCCTGTAAGGAACCTGCCTCATCTGAGACTTCTTTATAGTCTTTAAAACAGAGGGTCCCTTTTCCAACAAGAGAGGAGGGGCTTACTAGTCACTGCTGCCAACCCAGTGTTCAGGAGAACATACAGAGGGAAGGTTCTCAACTCCCCAAATCCTCTTATCCCAAACTTCAAGATGTTACTCCTTTTCTTTCAGGGCTCTGACTTCGGCCTAAGAGACTTGCCAAGGCTGAGAATTAAGCTCTCCCGCCACCCTTTTTTTTTAAGTTCTGCCACTTTTACAATTGTGATGTGAGCCTGATCTTCAAATTTGTCTGCCCCCTAGCTACAAAAGATGAGTGTCTCTTTAAATGCTTCTAATAAATCTTTCTGACTCCCACAGTTTGCTTTAAAGTCTGAATAATAGATCTGAGCCTATGTGGCAAAAAGACTCTTAGATGGCTCCCAGTGAGCCCTGCCTCCTGGCATTTATATCATTGTATAATCTACTCCCTTGGGTATGGTCTGGCCTTGAGACTTGTCTTTAACCAACAGAATATGGCAAAGGTGATGGGATGTCACTTCCATGATTAGGCGACATCAGATTGTCACTTCCTTCTTACTAGCATAATCCCTCTCTTGCTGGCCTTGAAGAATTAATCTGACATCTTAGAGAGGCCCATGTAACAAGGAACTAAGGACGGCCTTCAGCCAATAGCTCCCAAAGAACTGAATCCTGTCAAAAATCACAGGAGCTTCCAACAGGATGCTTTCCCAGTCAAGCCTTCAGGTGAGACTGTGCCCAAAATGACACAATCATTGCAGCCTTCTAAAAGACGCAGTAGCAGAGGACCCAGTAAGCCATCCCCTAACTCCTGATCCACAGAAACAGAGAAATAATAAGTGTGTATTATTTTAAGCTGCTAAATTTGCAATCATTTATTATACACCAGTAGTAACTAATAGAGCATGTCCTTTTCTCTCTTTAATGCATCAGTGATACTAACAGTTACCCAACACCACAGTCCTCATAGTTTCAATTTCCTTATACCTCGCAAAGCCAAAGACATTAAACTAGCTACAGCAACTGCTTCTACCTGTATCTCAACCCAGCGTACCACCATGAATGAAAACTTTAGCCTGGAGCATTTTTTTTTTTTTTTTTTTTTTTTTTTTTCTGAAAAGGAACTGATAATGTTTCAGGTTTTGCAGGCCATTCGGTGTCTGTCTCAGATACTCAGCTCTACTAATGACACTATACAATACTAAAGACACAATATAATACTAATGAATGTGTGCCACTGAAACTTGATTTACAAAAAGCAGCAAGCTGGATTGAGCCCAAAGATCATAGTTTGCTGACCTCTGATCTTAATCACACTGCTACAGAGCATATCTACCACTGGTGACATAGAGGACTCATCTCCATCCACCTCCAGGATCCCATCTTAGACTCTGCCTTTTGGGACCACTTCTAGTATAATCCATCTTGGCTTGGGTTCTCTCAAAGCAGAATCTAAGAAAAAGATCCTTACAAAAATGATTTATTGAGGCAGTGCTCTTAGGAGAAGTTGATGGGAGGAGCCAGGGAAGGGCAAGGGAAGAAGCTAAGCAAAGATGTATGTTCAGCTGGAAATTGTGAGAGCCTGGTCCTACAGGAAGCCCTAGAGCACCAGAGTTCAATCCACTCTCCAATACACCTTTTACATTCCATATATATCAGTTAATCATGGCTGCTGGCTGCCCCCACGGGTGAACATTCCAAGCAAGGCAGCTTCCCTTCTCAGAAAATAAGAGAGCTTTTAGTAACCACCCCTCCCAGCAGCTGGAGAATGGGTACTTCTCTGTTCCTCCCCTGGGACAACCTCTACCCCCAAATCTTCTTAATAGCTTGGAAACATCTTTCATTAATTTCTAAAGGATAGAAATGAAATGGTTACAATACAAAGAATATTAACGATGCTTAAAAGTATCCAAAAACATTTCTGTTAGTTTTTGTTATATATTTTATAGTGTTGATTATCACTTTCCTTGGCCTTCTGTCAAACTACAACCAACATAGTCAAAGTGGATAGAATTGAGATGACAGTTTGGGGAGCAATTAAGGAAAACATGGGGAGTACCAAGATGTAAAACAAACAGCTCAAAGTTCTCATATCATCTGGTGCTCACTATCACATAGTATAACATCAATCACCATGGAGACCAGCTGCTTCAGTTTCTCTCCCACTCAATCCCATACTAGCTGCGTGAACTTGAGCAAGTTACCTAAATTTTTGTGCCTCCATTTCCCATCTGTAGAATGGCACTAATATCACTATCTAGCATCTATTGTCACTGTAGAGGGAAAAAAATGAATTAATATATGGACTGTTACAATAGTACTTGGTACATAGTACACACTTAGTGCACTTTATTATTATTGTTGTTGCTATTATATTTATTGTGACCACTAACTTTACTATTATATTTAAGTAACTTTTTCAGTGTACCCTTAATTTCACTGTGCGTTATGAGCCCTATTTCTTAGTCCTGCACTTCAGAATGCTAGAAAAGAGAATTCGATTAGTCTGCTCTCAGGCAAAACTTCAAGACTCCTTTCTAAACCCCAAGGGAAATTCTGCAAAGAACCATATTCCTGTGTCCCTTTTGTAGAGAAAGCACTGGAAGTGCACCCATGCTTCTAAGTGAAACCGAGAAAAAAATTTTTTTCTCTATCCACATCTGAGATAATTATCCTTTAGTAATAAAACTTCAAGAGCCTCCAATTTTGGTAAGGTAAAATTATGACTTAATTTTCTTTTTTTTTTTTTTTTAAAGATTTTATTTATTTATTTGACAGAGAGAGATCACAAGTAGGCAGAGAGGCAGGCAGAGAGAGTGAGAGGGAAGCAGGCTCCCTGCCGAGCAGAGAGCCCAATGCGGGACTCGATCCCAGGACCCTGAGATCATGACCTGAGCTGAAGGCAGTGGTTTAAACCACTGAGCCACCCAGGTGCCCCATGACTTAATTTTCTGATCCTTATTGTCTGTCTAGCATTTGTACTTCTTCTCTTCATCTTTATAAATCACTACCTCTCTTCATCTTCATAAATCACTGCTCAATAAACAAGAAGATAGGAACCAAGCAACCAGGGAGATTTGGAAGAAAGATCACAATTATTTGACGAGTGAAACATCTGGAAAGGGATCATGGCCTCATTATCTTTCAAAAATAGTTAATGAATCTCTTCTTTTAGTTCACCAAAGAATTGTAAGTGGAAGTGCTTCATCAAACATTAACTAAGAAAATGTATGCCAATGCTTTGGATAAGTCAAGTTGTCATTCTGCTCCATAAATATTTATTCTGCAGATGGTTTTTAAACCAACCAGCTTCCTTTTTATAAGGAAAAGTTAAGTTCGTGTATTTATTTTAGATTATATTACAGAACTTTTCAACAGTTGGGATTTTTAAAAACATTTATTCAATTCCTTTTCCTATTGAAAATCAGTGGCTTGAATTGAACAAGTCATAAGGTAGTAAGAATTCTCTAACTTATCAGGTGAAAGATTGGTCTCACCTATTACAGGTCTTGCTGTTTCTTTGGCAATGTAAAAATCTCTTTTTAAAAAAAAAATAGAAAACTTTTGAAATCCTGCTCTTCAGAAAGAAAACATTTAAATCATAAGCAATTGGACACAAACAGCCTTTGAAAGATAATTCAACTAAAGAACTAAATTATTTCAACCTCAATGTAATTATGCCTTCTGGTTTAAAAATTCATTCTTTTAATAAGGACTTAAGTATAATATAATATGGAACAACTGGTGTCATGTGAGCCAACAAACACATTAAACATCAACACATTGCATTGTGTCTATTTGATTCAATCACAAATTGAAACCAGGGACTGTGACAGGTGCTAACAAAGCAAAAATGAAACAGTGGTTACTGCCTTCAGGGAATTCATAGTCTAATGCAGGTGACAGCCACTGAGGCAACTATCTGTAATCCAGTATGACAAGTGCTGTACTAGAAGCACCAGTTAAATATTATGGGAGCAGGGGCAAGAAAGTGACTGCCCAAATGTGGTTTAAAATCGGGAAATGCAGTAAGAACTTTTTAAGAGCCAAGGATCACCAAAAAAAAGGCAGTGAGTAAATGAACGAAGATTAACAAAAGCTAATCTTTGTTCCTGGGAACAAAGAGAGAGGAAAATTCTTCACTGTAACCTCCCAGGAAAAGCGGGAGTAAAAACACTTGAAGAGGGGGCCTGGGTGGCTCACTGGGTTAAGCCTCAGCCTTCCGCTCATGTCATGATCTCAGGGTCCTGGGATTGAGCCCCACATCAGGGTCTCTGCTCAGCAGGGAGCCTGCTTCCCCATCTCTCTCTGCCTGCCTACTTGTGATCTCTCTCTGTCAAATAAATACAGTCTTTAAAACACACACACGCACACACACACACACACACACACACACACACACACGAGCCACCAGATTGTGAGCACTGTCCCTACTTTAACATCTCAGGAACGTTTTGATGGGAACTAAATTGTGACTCTAATGACTGACCTCATTCTGTGCAACAGTATCCCTGTAACTATGAACGCATTAAATTTCACTAAAATCATTAACAATGACAAAAGATCATTATTTCAACATGGCAGATGACCACATGCTACAAGTAAACTAGCCCTGTGTATTCAATTCTGGAATAAATGTGGCCACAATGGATTGATATCAAGAAAGTTACAAAAAGTGACATGCTTAGCTCTTCATTCAGTTAATAAAGCTCATTTAATCGGCAAGATTTAATTGCACGAACCTGTAATATGAATGTTTTGCTTTGGCATTTGCTTTCGTATCTTTGTAGGCTGTTAAATAGATGACCACCAAAGTTCTTTAACTGATTTATCTTCTCCTCCACTTTGCTCCCAGAATGCACAGATTTTACTTCTAGATGGGTTTCTAAGCAAGATGGCTAAAGGGTATTAAGCGATGAAAACCTCTGGGTTGACAATTATTTTTCCTGAAAAATTTCCCATGCATTATATTTGGGAGGTAACACAAAAAGTTGAATAGTCTTTAATTCTCTGCCTCAATGGTCAACTTGCCTTTTGGTTGATAAGAGGCCACTGCCATCTAAAACCGCAGCTTCTTAAACTCTTCCTCTGTCTCCAAACTGTCTGGTTTTGGTCAGTAAGTTTTTTTTTTTTTAAATCTTTCTGAATACTTGAATAACATGATTAACTTTTAAAAGCACTCTACAAAATAAAGATTTAAATACAGTCCCTGCCCTGTGAATTTATAACATAATGAAAAGCCACCTTCCAAACAAAGAAAAGATGGAAAGATATTCTTCCCTAGAAAAGCAAGTGACAATAGGGAAAGCCAGTTGTCTCTTTTTTAATCCTTTGTCTTTGACATCTGTCATTTTGGGGAGAGGGTTATGTGGGTGTTGGGTGGTATTACAGTAGTAGTTGAAAAGTTCTCTTCACCTTATGGTGCTAATTCTCTACCCTTTGTCAATAACTTTCTTACATTATTATTTTCAGATATTTTTCTCTTTAGCTCACATAAAGATTATATTTGCAAATATTTTATACACGTGAATTCAAATTTGAAAAACACAATAGCAATGGCAATAATAATGATTAAAATTTTAGTATGAATTTATTTAGAGTTGCACAATTTTCAAAGCATATATATGTATATAGATAGATATATATAGATGCTATATATACTCAAGGACAGTATAGTAATTGCCCCTTATCTGAGGAGGATACGTTCCAAGAACCTCAGCAGATGCCTGAAATCACGGTAGTACCGAATCATATGGAGAATGTTTTGTGCCATGCAACATACCTATGATAAGGTTTAATTTATAAATTAGGCACAGCAAGAGATTAACAACAATAACTGATAATGAAATAGAATGATCATAACAAGATCCTATAATGAGGGTTATGTGAATGTGGTCTCTCCCTCTCAAAAGACTTTATTGTACTCACCCTTCTTGTGAAGACGTGAGATGAAACACCTCCATGGTGAGCTGATGCGATGTGAATGAGTAGGCGCTGTGACAGAATGTTAGGCTACTCTGACCTTCTGACAGCACCGCAGAAGGAGTATCATTGGCTACACGATTGCCATTGACCGCAGGGGATTGAAGTCATGGAAAGTGAAACCCGGATGATGTAGGGGGACCATTGTAATTTATTTGGGAGCTGGTCCCAGGAAACACGGACAGGGTGTGAGGAATGAGACAGAGAATGGAAGAAAGCCAATAAAAAGTGCATTTTCAAGACAGTTCCAATTTGGCAACTGGAGCTTAGTCCTGCTGGGGACCCCTGAAGGATGGTGTAGAGCACAGCTTAGTATCAGCCCAGCCAAGGGGCAAAGAAGCTGGCAAACTTATCTACCAACTCACCGTCCATCTTTGATTGAAATTGGCCTCTGGAGAAAACAATTCTAGGGCATTTCCGGCTTGCTTTATTTGCTAAGAAAGCTTACTCTCAGAGGGGGGGAAAAAAGTCCTCCACCCCAGAGTGACAGGTGTTCACAGTAAGTAAGCCGTCTTCAGGTGCAGAGGTGGATGCTGAGTGAACATGAACAGGGCAGGACGAAGTCTGCTGACCAGCCTCCACAAGAGTGGGGTTAATCAATCCCCAGCCACACAGTTGGTGTAAGCAAGGCCAGGAAGAGACCAGGTAGATCCCCCGATACTGTCAAAAAGAGAGCGGTCCTTGTGTTCCAAGTGTAGGGTAGGAGAGAGAAGAGATACTATACTAAAACATGGAAAAGTATTCTTTGCAAAGGTCTTCCCGTAACCGAAAGTTTAGTCACCTTGTACATATAATAAAATTATTCAAAATCTGCAGCTTTCATAGAATGCAAATGTCAATATCAATACATGATCCTTTCCGTAGCCAACATAATAATATCTTGCCAAGATACATTGCCAAGGTTTTCAGTCCAATGGAGGCATTTTACCAATTTTAGTGTTTACAAGTGCCATTATACGTTTAAAGGACACGTATATTGCAGAAAAATTATGACACACAGGTGGTTAGGCAAACGCCCTGTAGACGAGTCGCAGCCGACGTGTATGTACCATCGCTTGATGGCCTCTTCACACCGGCAGCACTCGCTCCCCAATAGTAGTGGGTTTTCATAGTTGTGAAATATTTGCATACAGATGTGAAGGTATTCTTGTGGCTTACTCAATAAACCAGAATGGGGCTTTATGCACCCCTGAGTTTTCAATTAATGTTGTTGACAGAATGAATGGCTATTTATGCCCACCAGCCTTTCATGTTCATTCATGGTATACAATACCTAAGTCTTAAAGACCTCATCTAAATGCCTCCCCTCCTAGGAGGGTGCTTATGGATTCCATTGTATATATAGGGTAGCATAAGGTTCAATGATTCTATCTAATCAGCAGAGTGGACCTTACATTTTAGCAAAGCCTGCTGAAGCCTTTGTTCTGCAATGGGGCATTATTCTACAACTTCTACAATAAGTCAGACGTCTCTACAAAGATCTGAGGCAACCGATGCCTGAACTTAACTTTCCCAAGTATAAATACCCCATCCTCACCATCTCCCAATAGTCAGACTTCTGGAGGGGGCGGAGGGTGGGGAGAAGATACCTACACAGCAAAATTGTTTTCCTATGTGTAGTAAATCCTTAGTCCACCCTATCTGACTGTGTGAATAAGGGGCGAGAACATAGTTGGCTGAGCACATAGTGGGAGTCCAATAAATGCTTGCCCAACTTAACAAGCAAGTTGCAAAGCTATCAGCTTTGACCACTGTATGTTCCACGCTTTCTGCAACGTGGTACAGTTTCTGGGACAGGAAAGGTAAAAGTGAAGACTCTCCTTCACCACACCCATCCCACAACATTTTTAAGCATGGAAAGTAATATGGAAATGTGATCTGAGAAAGGTATTCATGGTAGGTGAATGAAATACCACTTTTCTACTTGGATTAGAAATGTAGAATTCCGTTGGGTGTAGTCATTATTTATATATTAATTAAAATCCAAACAATAATTTTCCTTCTATACAAATTTATTATTTTGAAAAGAACGTTCACAAATATTTGATGTCTTTTTAGTGGTACATCAGCCCTGTGGAGTGAATAAGGACCACTGTCTCTATTCTTCAGATGAGAAAACTAAGTCACTTAAGCTTAAGTTATGACCCCGGACTTACATATTTAAGTAGAAGAAAAGTCAGAATTCCATGCAGATGACATCAGAGACTGGGATACTGATGCAAGCTTATCATACATAATCAAAAATAGCACATTTTAGAAGTTCAAACTACGTTTCCTAAGTTTCGAGATGCCACATAAAAAATGCAGACATGTTTGTTTACTTCTGCAAAGCAAATTAAATGTGTAGTCCATGCATTATTGATGTCTATTATTTTAATTCCTAAGAAGTATGTGTATCAAATTGCCTTTACAAGAGTAACTATTAAAACAACTTGTATTTACATGCCTTTTTAGTTTACTCTCAAGTATTTATTTTACTGCTAACTTTTTTTTTTTTTTTTTTTTTTTTTTAAAGATTTTATTTATTTATTTGACAGAGCGAGATCACAAATAGACAGAGAGGCAGGCAGAGAGAGAGAGAAGGAAGCAGGCTCCCGCTGAGCAAAGAGCCCGACGTGGGACTCGATCTCAGGACCCTGAGATCATGACCTGAGCCGAAGGCAGTGGCTTAACCCACTGAGCCACCCAGGCGCCCTATTTTACTGCTAACTTTAGGACAGTGATATAACGTGACACAATTTTCAATATAACGTGACACTATCTGCAAAATCCGATGTACCGTTCCTGCAGCACAGATCAGTGCTTGCACACCAGGGAACCCTAGCCTGCGATGGGAAGATATAGGGCTAGAGGCTCTTCCTTAAAGGTTCATGGGCAACAAGCAAAAGAGTCAGACCACATGGTCACCAAAGGCCTTGAACTGTTACCTAACCTCAGAGGACTTTTTTTACTCTTCACAATATTTGCCCAACATTTCTAGAAAAATCGCAGTGGTTCTAACCCATCTCTAACTTCTTCTTTTCAAATATAGTTCATTGCTCTTGAAATCTTTCTCCTGCTCTATGGCCAGCACAGACAAGTAGGGACAGACAGGCCTAGCATAGACCCCAGGCCTCTTAGAGCTAATTTAGGGCAAAGGCAGAGAGATGCCTCAGGCAAATATTCACAGGGTTCTCAGGAACCCAACAGCAGGAGAAATCACTGCCCGATTTACAGTTCTACACTATTGACTACCAGAATTTCAACATGAAAGAGAAATTAGAGATTATTTAAAATAATATACTCGTTGACTAGATGGGGAAGCAGGTCTCTGAGAATGTCTATGACTTGCCCAAGTCAATGGTAAAGCTAGAGATAAAACACACCACTCAGGGTGAAATAAAATATATCTATTCGCTTAAAAACATAAAACATAGCACTGGGTGTTGTGCAAAAAGAATGAATACTGTTACGCTGAAAAAAAATAAATAAATAAAAAGGGGAAAAAAAAAAAAAAAAAACATAAAACATAACCAAGATAGGCCAGTGGGGAAGCTGGTGGACCAGACTAAAGATCACAAGATTTCCGAGTAAATCTTGATTTACTTAGAAGCCTTGAGAGAGAATACAGCAAGTTGGTTTGGCCTC
The DNA here is from genome assembly GCF_922984935.1 of Meles meles. Classification (NCBI taxonomy): domain Eukaryota; kingdom Metazoa; phylum Chordata; class Mammalia; order Carnivora; family Mustelidae; genus Meles; species Meles meles. The sequence goes on along the minus strand of NC_060066.1, from coordinate 148,179,175 downwards.
CCTGCCTAAATAAGGAGGTTAATATTTATTTCTGAAAAGGCTTAGATCTATCATCTCAAGCCTTAAATCATATCCATTCAATGCCAGGCTTAAGCATTATAGTAATGAAAAGGAACAGCCAGTCTGAAACACAGAGGCTGGTGATAGATGCTAAAATAATGAGTACGCTTCCACCCTGTGCATAGGTGATCATCGACGAGGGAAGGGCATGACTAGCAACTGCTTTCTCCTTGGTGCCGCGTAGAGTCGAGTGGGATGATTTATAAACCTCAACACAGTGAAGACCAAAAAAATAAATCATTAAGTAGCATGGCTCATGATTCAACTTGCGTTTTTTTTTTTTTTCTAACATGGGTAATAAATTGTGTGGGCTTTAATAATTTATAGAAGATGTTGTTATAATGTGAGAATATTAACTTTGGTGGGTCTTTTAATTTGCTTGTGATGTCAATAGTGGGCTTCTTCGGCACGACAGCAATGCTGCTGGCGCACAATTGTATTTTGACACTTCCGTCAGAGGCTCCCGGGGACTAGACGAGACAGTTCACTTTAGCACTGAGCTTATCAATTTGGCGCACGTCCCTCAGGAACTACATGCCACAAAGAGAATTAAACAGAATGGTTTGAAAGCACTTAGAATCGTATTAACACATTCACGTACAACCCTTTTCCCCCCACGTCCTGTGGAAGCATAACCTGACAAAGGCCATTTTATCTCTGCCCAGGACTCTTCCTTGTGTTTGCAAGGAAAAAAATAGATAAAAGAAAAAATTTAAAAACTAACAGAATACAATACCAGGAAAGCCACTGAAATATTCTAGATTCATCTGGGAATGTGGCCAATCTCTTCTCAGTTAATAATGTACTTCACAGATTCCCTCAGATGTGTGACGGTAGTGACCCTCTTTTATTTCAGACATCATCCCTCACTGGCCTGCCTATGTTTTCAGTCTGGAAGGGAAGAGCCATGTAGCCATTTAGTGAACATCAGAGCCAGAAAAACATACACACAGAGGGAAAAAGAGGCAGAAGGAGAGAAAAAGGAAGAGGAAACAGTTCAAGAGATAACGTATGAGAAAAGAGAGTGTCTGGGTGACAGGACTGAAGAGGCTGACAGGGCCTGTTCCCAAATTCGAACTTTAATTAGAAGCCATGCCATATAAATAAAGATCTATATCACTTCCTAGTTCAAATCCACTTCTCTCAATATATAGACCTGAGAGATTAAAAATGAGGAAGAAACCAGAAAAATGACCAGCCCAGGAAGCCTTGTTGGTGAAGTGAGGAAGGCTGGTGTTAAAATATCATGAAGGTTTCAACATCACATGATGGTAGGAGGTTAGTGAGCGAATGGAAAAATGAAGAGAATCTATGCCTTACACCTGGGTCCCCCCACTCTTTTATGTTCCTAATGGCTATTCCTGTGTCTTTGAATTTTCATTAGAATATTTTTGTTTGACCTGAAATACTTAGTTTCTCTCTCCTAACCTGAACCTAACCTGAATTTAGGCTTTTATCTCATAACTTAAGCCCAAGAAATTCTCACCAATCTTAGTTGGCTATTTGTTCTTCGATCTCAGCACTTTGTCCTGCTTTCTTTGTAGGGTCCAGCTCAAGGTTTGGTTCTTTCCAAAGATGGGGCATGTGACTGTGTGTGTATGTGTGCATAATGATAAATGCATTACAATATGGTTTCTTGTTTTCCAGAAAATAGAGATGCATTATCTATGCAATAAATCCCTTTCATAACTATAATAACATTATAGTTATGTGATTATAGTAATCACAACCTATAATAACACTAGGTTTCCCTGCCAACGGCCAGGCTGACCCACAGGATAACATACATTTCTGACATATTAAGGAAAACTTTGAAACTGCAAGTTTTTAAAACTGTTTTCTCATACTTGACAGTCCTATCCCTTAATGAATCCCTGACATTCTGAAGAATGCTCACAAGTGGACTGTTACATGGTAACCTCTGCCATCAGAGAGAAAGGGAAAGATGCTCAGGAAGAGGGGACATTTGGAGAAAATATTTTCCTAATTGCCAACATTTGACTACTAGTGCACTATTTTTTTTATACCCAACAAAAGAAAAGGGAAAAGCAAACGTCCTCCTATCAAAGGCTAGTCCTACTCCTTCCCTTTTCTTAAAGGCCAGTCTGGCTTATTTATTAAAGTCTAAATAAAGTCAGCAATTTAATTAGGTCTATGGTTCTTAAACCTTGTTTAAGGAACATCTTTTTTTTTTTAAGATTTTACTTTTAAGTAACCTCTGTACCTGACGTGGTGCTCGAACTCACAACACCAAGATCAAGAGTTGCATGCTGAACCAACTGAGCCTCCAGGTGCCTCTAAGAAACATTTTTTTCCTAGTCAATGTAATATAGAACCCGATATCTTCCACAGAATGTGGAGGAGCTACTTTGGTTGAAATGGTGAGAGGAAACCTGGAGCTCTCAGTACCTGACTTCCTGTGGGCAGTGCTTTCCATGGACTCCTGGAGTGCAGTTGAGTATAGTCTGAAAACCCTCAGGTTAGAACCTAGCACAAAGGTAAGTATAAGTTGCGTTCCAGCAGAATCAAATAAGTAGGTAAGGTCAAAGCAGGTTGTCAAAGCAACAGGCAAGATTGCCAACTGCAAGCAACCACCTCACACTGGTCAGTTTTCCTGAGCAAGCGCTAAGAGATGAAAAGCAATCAAGCCCCGAACTGTGGGGTTTGTGAAAATTTTTCACTGCTAAAACTGGGACTGTCTTGGGCAAATCAAGACAGTTGGTCCCCCTACCGAAGGGATCCTCTATGAGGGTCCAGATAACAGGTCAACTCAAGTCCTTCAATGTTCAGAGGGTAGAAACAGCAAGATTTTCTTACAGAGAACACAGCCCATTAGGATTAATCTGAGCCATGTGTGGTTGGCATTAGAGAGCTCTAGATTCTTTGATAGGGAAATGAGGGAGGGGGACACAATGAAATGGTACCCCTGTTATAAACCACAACAGAGAGGGCAGGTATACAAACATGCTCATACACTTTGAGAAAGTCTTAATGTGTTTATTCTTACCACCAATTGTTTCTTCCTGAAACAGATAAAGGTGTTGTTATGCACACATCATTACACACACACACACACACACCAAAGACCAACTGGAGACCTTTTCACTCCAAATTGAGTGCCCAGTGTCCTACTAACCACATAATGTGGAGATGTGATTTAGGGTCACTGATGAGACTGGTGTAAGGGCAGCAATTCCCTCAGATGCTAGAATGTCTGCCATCCAAGGTCAACACAAACAGCCCTTCCCCAGGCTGCAAATCCTTTTGTATCAGCCCTGCCTGAGGAGACTGGGCTTTGCTTAATTACAAGGCTGAATTCTAAACGTGCTTGGTGTTTGTCAAGTCAGGAAGAGAGAAACTATCGTGTCTGTGATTTATGTGTGCCCAATGACAAACTAGATTATTCAAGTGAGAAGAGCAGATGGCCCCAAAACAAGACAGTTATGGCCCACAATTATAATAATTATAGCACCCAGTGGATCTCCAGGATATCAAGAGAGCAAGGAATCTAACAGTCACCCCAAAGACACTTAAAGGAAAAGGAGTTTAAACTAAGCCACAACTAATAAAACATGTCGAGACCCTTCTTCATCAAGATGAAAAGGTTTATCTCCTCACAGTAGAAGACAGCACCACAGGGAGACTCAGCTGCGAGCAGACCATGGCCCCAGGCAGGACTTGCAGTTTCTCTGGGAATGTCATCAGCTACTTCTGTGAACATCAACTTTGTGAGCAAGGACATTGCGCTGATTTGGGTTATCTTGGGAGAAACCTAACTTCTCCAAGGGCTGATTTACATCAGTCATTTTTGTCCCTTATTTCCATTGCCGACAGTCTGGTTCTATTGTCTGTGACGATTAGATTTTGCAGTCTTGAAAATAGCCATGCAAATTACCAAAATGTTTTCCATTTGAGCCCTTATACATATTTGAATAAAATCAACTCTAAGCTGTTAAATGGAATTAAATGAAATAGGCTAAATCCGATGACTGAGATTTTAAAACTTCTGCAAGCGGCTCCCCCATCCCGACCCGTTTATTAATGGCCAATTGTAAATGACTTTTGCAAATGGGAACACCATTTGTCACTTTTTTTAAAAACAAGTACTGCTCTGTACTGTCTCAACTCCCCCCCCAACTCAATTTAAGCATCAAGATTTATAGCTCATCGTGAGCTCCTCTTTCTGTTCCTTCTTTGTACCTCTCCAAATGCTCAAGCAGCTTTTTTTTAGAATGAAGTGAAGATAGTTTGTACTGCACTCACACTGAGCATTCCGAGACTTGACTTTCAAAAATTTGTATTCTCCTCCGTAATGTAGTTTGTGCTCCTTCTCTCCTACCCTGGCATCATCATATTCTATACGAGTCTATGTTTTCTTTCAAAGTTCCCACTCTGTATATTCTTGGGTTTTGTTCTGGGGTTTTTGCTACTTTGAAACCATTCTGTGTGTATAATCGTGATTGGCCAGTAAAGATTTACTTGTCACATAGCAACCAGTTAGAGTAAAAATTCCATACTATGCCATTTCACTTCATCTTTCTGCAAGTTGTGACCACGTTCTGGTCATCAGCAAATTGCTTTAGTATTTATTTTATTTGTACAGAGGAGAATTTTATCAAAGATTTCAGACTTCTGATACAAAATGTGCATAAGCTAATGAACACAGTGCATTACCGAGAAAAGACTCCTACATACATAAACACACACACACACACACACAACATACCTGAGGCTTCAGTTTAGCTTGTCTCAATCAAGTATCAGTTTCCTTTCATTTAATGTATTTATACCGGAACCCAGAATTCGGCTACGAACCCAAGTTTTGCTCTTTCTGCCTGTCTCTTTATTTTACTTTTCTTTATTTCTTCCTTCTTTTCTCTTTCTTTTCCTCCCTCTATACACCCTAATATAACCATGCAAACCCACATGCAAATGAAGGTCTTGAGAAAAGGAACACGTGTGTATGTAAACTAGATCATTCATCTATTTGTTTATTTATTCTGTAGCTTTCACATAAGTATGTGACCTCTACAGTCATATGACTACAAAACCACAGAGCAGACTGTACATTTCAATGAAGCAAACATCTTAAACAATGAAATACCTCTCAAATCATCTAACTTAAACTTTATAACCAAAAACAATGGTTTCATGAAGTGCATCAATTTCTACAAACTTGCGAAACTCAAGGTTACTTTAAAAACTTCATCTCTTAAGTTTTTAATTTCTAATTTCCATAATTCTTAAACTAAGCTTTTCTTTTGAATTCTGGCTAAATTACCCTGGAGCTAATCCCAGGAATATATCTTTCTCTGATCGCCAGTAGATATATGAACAAGGAATTCATATTTATGCTGATGTAAGCTTCCCCAAATGCAATTTTAGATATCAAAATGTAGGTTATAGTCTAGTTAAACAAAAACTATAGAATCAACCAATTTATTAAGCATCTATTTTCTGCCAGACAATTCATTAGGCTCTGGGTACTAACCAATGAATGAGATATATGTGGTCCCTGACATTTTGGAGTTTATAATCTAGCAGTGACTGGGCAATTAAATACACAACTAGATGTGATAAGGGAAGTTACAATGGGGACATCTGACCAGGTTCTCCCAGACTAGATGGCTGTCTCAGGAAAGACTTGTCAAAGTAAATGTCATCAAAACTGCAGACTGAACGATGAATGGTAATTAGTGAGACAAAGACAAGACCAAAGAGCTCCAAGTGAAGTTTGGAGCCCAAGAAAGAGCACATAAATTTATTATTGTTTTACCTTTGCACACATTCATATGTCCCTGGTTTTATTCGAACATTTAATGGTTTAGTCATATGCCTTTTGGAGTATTCATGTTTTAGGAATCTCTCCCAAAATGTATTTCCTTAATTCTCTGATTGATTTGATTTTTAGTTAACTATAGATCATAAGAGAAGGAAAATAGTCATCTCTTTTTGGCACTTACTGAGTCTAGAAAATTTAATTCAAATATTTTAGTTGCAATATTATGGGAAAGAGATAGAGACAAAATCCATTAAAAGTGGTTTCTCTTTTCTTCTCTCTCAATCCCTAGAGTTTATTCTCAAGGGCATTCTCAAGGCCATAAACTCATGAACCTTACTAAAGTGAAACACCTTCATAATATTTCTCCTAGGGCCAAGAAAAGGAAGCACTGAGCATGTGTGAGCATTAGGCTGATCTTTAAAAGGATGTAGTAAGTGGGTTTCACTGTACTGGCAACTCTCATGGGTTCATTTTTTCTGCTACACTGGGTAGCACGTTCATATCTGATTTTCAGTGCATGATTGCTCCTAGTTATCTCTCCATATTCCTGCTTCGGGAAGGTTCAGCCATTCAGCCCATCTTCCTTTCTCTGGGTTAAGGGGGTCAGAAGGCAGAAGTAGACTGAGAGTTGCTTCCCTGGCTGCTTCAGAACCCAGTTGCTGATGCCCTCCATGCCTGAGGTGTGTGGGAAGGGAAGGTTAGACCCTTGCCCCAGAACTAGCTTCAGAGGATAATGAAAGCACTGGTATTTTCTTTGCCAGTTCCCTATCTACCACCTTTATGTTTTTCTAAAGCCCTTTTCATAGTTTGTTAATAAATGTCACAGAGAAAAAAAGAACTCCATGTTCAAATAAGTTTGAGAAATGCAGGGTAAAACAAAGTTAACAAGGTGTTTTGGTGTGTATATATGCCTCTGTGTGTGTGTGTGTGTGTGTGTGTGTGTGTGTGTGTGCCTGTATTCCCTAAAATGCCTCTCGGAGCCGTTAATATGCTAATGTGCACTGTGGATATTTGAGGGAAAAGTTTATGTAGTCCTTATCAATCTTATTGATCTGCTCAATATGTTTTTCTTCATAGCATCTGACAGAGCCGGTATTCCAAGAAACACATGTTGGAATCCTAGCTCTACTACTTTTCTCCATTGCCTATTTAAGACTAAGGACACTTTTGTCTTCTCCAAACATCTATTCTTCATTCTTCTCTCCAGTTTCCCTTACCCCTGTTTCTCTGTTCTATTCCCCCCCCCCTTTTTTTTAAAGATTTTATTTATTTATTTGACAGAGAGAGAGAGAGATCACAAGTAGGCAGAGAGGCAGGCAGAGAGAGAGGAGGAAGCAGGCTCCCTGCGGAGCAGAGAGCCCGATGCGGGGCTTGATCCCAGGACCCTGAGATCATGACCTGAGCCGAAGGCAGCGGCTTAATCCACTGAGCCACCCAGGCACCCCTCCCCTTTTTTTTAAGAGAGAGAAAGAAAAAGAGAATGTGAGTAAGCAGGGTTGAGAGGTGCTGGTATGGGCAAAGGGCAAGGAAGAGAGAGAATCCCACACAGTCTTCATGCCCAGGTGCAGAGTCCAACTCAAGACTCAGTCTCATGACTCTGAGATCATGACCCGAGTAGAAATCAAGAGTTGGATGTTTAACCACTGAGCCACCCTGGCGCCCCTCTATTCTATTCTTTTTACCTTTCCTTCTCCCTTCCCTTTATTCTATTTTTAGATATCTAAAGTAGCCACTGAGTGACTGAAGTAGTGACTTGGGTTCCAGGTTCTTGTCAAGGCTCTGGGAAGAGATCACCTAAAACCTCTGCTCTTGGGAGAGTTACACTGGAGTCAGGGGTGCAGAGAGGAGATACTAAACAAGTAAACAAACATGCGAGTAAATTTTACCTACTAATTCTTATAAACCAAGCCAAAGTCCATTTGGGATGCCCAAGTCTTGGGTTCTTTTTGATAGATAGCAATTACCATCATAAGCTTTGAGATAGATAAGGGTGAGCTACTCCCTCTACAACCTTGCCACTAGGTTATAAACAAAAGCAAGATTCACACTAACTCCTACCACACACTAAGGACTTTATTAAATAAAATGGATTAGCAAACAGGCTTCCCACAGTTAATGAAACCTGTTCTGTGGCTTGATGGTGGGCCACCTCTCTGTCCTTCAGATATTCCCATCACCATCTTCCATGAAAGGTTTCCTCAAGATGGATGTGACAACATCCCAGAGGCAGGATTCTGGTACCCTCATGATTTGCAGCAGGCACTCAAGCCTTCTAAACCAAAAGCTAGACATGGGAGATTTCAAGATCAAGTTCTGCATTCCAATTCCGAAAAGAAAGTGTTTTCTAGTTTTCTAGACCTTGTGCATGCCAGATTGGGAGATATAACCAAAACGTTTTTGACACATCCACCTTTAATTTTGCCAGAGTCTATCTCTAGCATCCATCATGTTAATTAACAAGGCATTAATTTCACCAATAAAAATCCAGTTCTCGGGGCCCCTGGGTGGCTCAGTCGGTTAAGTGTCTGCCTTCCGGTTAGGTCATGATTCCAGGATCCTGGGATTAAGTCCATCTCTCTGCTCAGTGGGCAGCCTGCTTCTCCCCCTCCCACTCCCCCTGTTTTTGCTCTCTCTGTCTCTCTCTCTGTCAAATAAATAAATAAAATCTTTTTTAAAAAATCCACTTCTTAGATTTACGATCTTAATTAGCAGAACATTTTTAGCGTGAAGATAGTGAAGTGCTGGGAGTAGCCTCCTCTGGAGTGTGGCCTTTTTGAACAGTGTTAGCTAACAGCCTCCCACCCTCCTCTGGGAGTGTGAATTCCTGATGAGAGTGCTGTCTGCACCTGGAGTGTAGCTTCGACTAACTCACTTTTAGATCACAACACATAATCAAATACATTTTGTGTAAATTACAGTGTGACCTCTCTCAGTCCTAGAAAGAAAACAAAACAACTTAGGTACTTGGAGTTTATTTGAGAAGGTCCCTGGGAGGAGAACAGGTGATATCTAAAGATACTTAAATTAATATTTGAAGGAGGAGAGCAGCTAGACTTAAGAACATCTTGGGGAAGTGCATTCCAAGCAGAGGAGAAAGAGTACAGAGTTTCCCATGCAAAAGGAAGCCTGATGAGTTAGAGCTGAAACAAGTTCCGTGTGACTAGCACGGAGAGACGCCATTTGGAATGAGGGGAGATGAGGTGAGAAGGACCAGGAGAACCTGGACTGTGGAAGGACACATGTTAAGGAGTTTGGATTTTATTCCAAATGTAATGGGAATTCATCACAGAGTTGTAAGCAGGGGAATGACATGGGATTTACATTTTAGATTTTTTTTTTTTATTTTTTTTATTTGTCAGAGAGAGAGAGAGAGAGGGTTCACAGGCAGACAGAGTGGCAGGCAGAGTCAGAGGGAGAAGCAGGCTCCCTGCTGAGCAAGGAGCCCGATGTGGGACTCGATCCCAGGACGCTGGGATCATGACCTGAGCCGAAGGCAGCTGCTTAACCAACTGAGCCACCCAGGCGTCCCGGGATTTACATTTTAAAAGAGGTCTCTCAGCTAAGTGAGGAGAATGGACTGCAGGGTACCAAGAGAGGAACCTGAGAGCCCTCTGTAGCAGCCCAGGCAACTTATGGAAGAGGTTATGGGGGTCTAATTTGAAGAGGAGTAAGAGAGGAAGGTAGAGAGAAATGGGAAAATGTAGGATATATTAGGACCTAGAGCCAATTGGACTTAGTGATTAATAAGAATTAGGAAACAGAATGAGGGTAAAATGAGTAAGAACCTCAGTTTGGACTGTCCAGCTAGACTGCTTGTGGTTCCATTTGCTAAAATGGGGAGGGCTGAGGGACAAATACAATCTTTCGGGGAGCAGATAGGAAGCAGAATCAAGATCTTCAACATGTAGATCAGGATCTGCCTGTAGGGCCACAAATTCTAAACTGGTGGTTCTCAAGACAGTTTCATCTAATGAGCCTGGCAGATTTTTTTTCAGCCTTGTGGAAATTGCTAGAGGTATACGAAAGCTTTCAGCGGCATTATGCCATCCATTCCATTCCGCAGTCTTGCAATAAAAAATCCTACCCTTCTTATCTAAAAATCTAAAAGCTTTATGAAAATGAAATGTAGTTGCCTTTCATATAAAGACTGTACGTCCTACTGTGACAGTCATAGACCACAAGGCAGTTATTGAGGGACTAAATATATCATGGCCTTGGGATTCAGGAGATATGAGATCAAATTCTGGCAAAGCTCCTGATTCACACTGTGACTTTCGACAAGCCCGGCTGCCTCAGTTCTCTCATCTGTAAAAAGGAAATAATCGATGACGTGAACATGAATAAAATAATATATGTGAAAAAATTTTAAACTTAGTAAAACTTCTATGTAATCTTAGCCATCAGTTTTATTATTATAAAAAAGAACATTCCATGTAACACAGACCTCCTTTGTGACTGTAATAAATATGAAACTCGTTCATTGAGCCTACTACATCTAAAGCCCTCATTTTACAAGTCTTTGCCATGAATAAGTTAACAATTTTAACAAAAATATATTCTCCTGAGCCTCCAAGAAGTGAGCCTGGATAATAAATGACATTATCTCTTAGCTAAAGTCATTTCGGTGGTATACAGAAATTCACTCCAGCAAATCACCTGGAGAGATTTCACACACGCTTGCCCTAAACCTGCAGAATCCGAATCTGTGAATGGAACCCCGGAATCAATATTTATCAAATTCTCCCCTGGTGATGGTGATATAGCTAACCCACAATCCAACATGTGGGAAGCCAGTTTATCGGTGAGATAACCAAAATGAAGAGAAGTAAATTGACTGACCCAATAACACGGTTGGATTGAGAGCCTTGTTTTCCAGTACAGACCAACATGACTCCCATTGCATGTCAGGGGCACCATCCAGGGCCTGGGTCTTGCTGATCCTTCTAAATAAAAAAAAACCTTGAGAGGTAGCAATAGTAAGAGCCAATCCTCTACGGTACACAAATCTCTCTGTTTCATTTAATCACAAAAATAAGCAGGGACCCATGAGATTAAAGCTGAAAGTGAATCGGAATGGGCTCAAGTAAAGCAGATCAACAGTCCTATGAAAGTTAGAGAGCTTGCCCATGTTTATGCATATATTTGGTCTCTGTCTTGCATTTAAGTTGGGGTTCATTGACAATTGCTGGAGAATCCTACAGACATTTTATGCCTATTTGCTGTCAGATGAGAATGCAAAAGGGTACCTCAAAAAGAGTGGGGGCTGGAGAGACAGATCTGTAGAATCTTAAAAAGGTTTCTCAACACTCTAAGCCCCGGGTTCCCCAATATAAGCTAAAAATGATTTTACCTGCTCTGCAATGTTTGTGAATAATGCGCACAAAAATACATGTAAATTCCTAAGCACATAATCAGCACTCATTAAATATTAATTATCAAGCTGTTGTTCTTGTTGTTACTATTATTATTATTATTATTATTATATTATTATTATCAAGCTGTGTGTACCATGCAAGGTACTGTAGATGCTAGGTGATTATGACACAGTCCCTAGCCTCAAGAAGTTTACACCAGTAAGGGAGACAGGCAAGGAAACACATTTTTTAAGACTTATTTATTTGGGGAAAAAAAAAAAGATTTATTTATTTGAGAGTGAGAGAATGAGAGGGGAAAGGGACAGAGGAAACCGGAGAGATACCTCAAGGAGACTCTCCACTAAGTGCAAGTGCAGACTGACACAGGCTTGACCTCACGATCTTGAGATCACATCCTGACCCGAAATCAAGAGTCGGACATTTAACCAACTGAGCCACCCAGGAGCCCCAAGGAAACAAATTATTATAAGAGTATAATTTTTTAAAATATGGAGTCTGGAAGCAGTTTGAATCCCAGCTCTGCCACTTACTGGCTTGGACAATTTTGGGCAAGTTACTTAACCAAATGTGTAATTTTCTTATATATAAAACAGATGATTATATTCATCTCCTAAGATTGTTGTGATGGTTACAAAGACAATGCATGAAAATACATAGCACTGAATCGGGAACATAATTAAGTGCTCAATAAACATGGCCATCGTGATGGTCAACCGGTTATGTTAGAAGTAGGCAGTGTGTGTGACGGCAGTGCCAAGGAACCAAACCAAACTTGGGGCTGGGGCTGGTTTACGTGTACAAAAGCCCATGAAAGAGGAGACGCCAAAACTGAATCTTTTTTTTTTTTTTTAAGATTTTTTTAAATTTATTTGACAGACAGAGAGCACAAGTAGGCAGAGAGGCAGGCAGAGAGAGAGAGAGAGAGAGAGAGAGAGGAGGAAGCAGGCTCCCTGCTGAGCAGAGAGCCCGATGCGGGGCTCGATCCCAGGACCCTGAGACCCTGACCTGAGCCCAAGACAGAGGCTTTAACCCACTGAGCCACCCAGGCACCCTGCCAAAACTGAATCTTGAAGGTCATATGGAGATAACCCAGAAAAGAGAAAGGAGTGGCACATTAAGCAGATGGTGTGGTTAGTAATAAGGTGGGATGCAATCGGGGAGCTACAAATAATTCTGCCTGGATGCAGTAAGGAGTTCAGAGCAGACAGATATGTGAAAGAGGCCAGGAAGATGGACAAAAATAGCAAAGGAAAGGTTTCCTATAGCCCTAAGGAGCTTGGATTGCATCCTGTAGAAAACCCAGAGCCTTTCAAAGATTTTAATCAGAGGAATGACATGATCAGATTTGTATTTTAAATGTTAAAAATAAACAATATAATCCAGTGGAATAAAAATAGCTGGGAGTGGGGAGGGGTTAGCACTTATAAATGTGAGCAATGTCTATGAACATTTTCTGAGCTAAATGACTTTTAAAACAATTTCCATTGCTGATTTAAGATACTTTGCACAGATGTGAGAGCGCATTTTTTTTTCTGATGGAATCTCATTTCTGTTCTAAATTCTTTATATCCTTTTGTTTGCCCTCATTTGTGTTTACACCACCTGTCAATTTAGTATAATCTGTGATTTTAATGTGTTTTCTCCCTCTCCCAGATCATTATTAAATGCACTAAATAAAACCAGACCCATCACTGCCCCTGGCACTTCCCTCCCTGAACACTTCCACCTAGTTCAATATGCTGATTGCTACTGACATAATACTTCTAAACTCTTTGAAATTTGCTTAGTACACTCTAGTCCGTACCTATGAACTAGATAGATTTCACTAGGCAAGACCAGGGCTCTCTCTAGGTTGGTCCTATGAGGTTTGGCCATCTTGATTTAATCTCAAACAAGGGCATATATATGCAGTCCAAAAAAGATGTTACTCGATGATGCATATGTAAATCAATGAGGACTTGCTCCATGTCTTCGATGCAAATGTCCTAATGGATAGACTTAATATCTTCACCCCACAGTACAGTGATTGAGCAGTGTGCATGTGTGTGTTTTGGGGATATGAGCTTCCAAAGCCAGATTTTATGGTATCAAAATCTCTTCTTTGTGGAGAAGACGGGTTTCTCCTCAGTGGCCCAGATATATATTTTTTTTATTTTTTTTTTTTTTAGGTGAGTCTGGAAATGCATGAGTAAGTCACAGACATCTTCTCTAGCATTCCAGTCACCGCTGCTTCTCCATCTCTCACCTCCACCTCCATTCTACTCCTAGATTCCAGCTCTTTAGGAAGTCAAAGCTGCCAGTGTTTGTGGGCACACTGGAATGGCATAAGAAATGATGTAAGAAAAGAGGGGAGGCTGTCTCCATTGCAAGAGGCAGTTGTCAAAACAGGTATCAGTAAGTCAAAAGGCAGTAGACATAAACACAGAATACTGCAGGCCATTCTAATCTTGACTGCTCGATTTGGCCTTCCCATTCATCCCTTCAACAAATACTTTTTGAGGCCCAGTCTAAGTGTTAGGCCTCGTGTGTGCTCTAGGAAACTGCCAAAAATTCAAAAATCAAGATTAAAAAATGAAGACTAGCTGGTCTCTAGCTTCAGGAAGCTAAATCTAGTTGGGAGGAATAAATGGGGAAAGCAATCCAGAGCTTATATTTTTGAGTGTTTTAATTTTTTCCCCTAATCAAAATGTCTCTATTTTGGACATGCTTTAGCCTAAGGGAGTTGGGAGTTTCAAAGCAGAAGCTTCAGATCGCCTATGCCAATCATTCACTCCACCATGCCAATACCTTATCTTTTTGCATACCCATACCTAATAATTTCCCACTTCTGACCAAAGTCAACACCTTAAACAGTCAACCTTGCTCACTGGTGCCCTAGTCAACTACAGAGCCATCCCCAGAAGCATTTAGAGCCTGAGCATCTCAACCAGTCCAGGGCTGACCCCAAATCATCAAATGTAAGAGGAAGCCACACTGTACACAACTCCTGCAGGCTCCCTAAGAAACTTTTGTAACTGAATTTTAATGAAGCTCAGAAAGGAGGAATCAGGTATAATGCGCCCCCTTTTCCCCATTTCTCTTCCAACAGACAACAAGCACAGGACACAGGGAAGTCGCCTCAGTTGTCCAAAACGAGAGGCAGGTCTGATCACCCGAGTTCATCTACTATATTTGGAATTTTGCAAAGTCTGACTGTTTATGTTCTGGAGTTGCCTATTTTTCTTTTTGCCTACATTTTCTCTTTTCAGTCCTGCCCCTTCACATTCACCTCAGGGAGGGGAGAGCAGTTTTTCAGACAAATGGTGCTTTCGTGATTGTTGACTCCTTCAGGTCAATTTGCCTCCAGTGTTCTATTTTATAATGTTACTACTTCTAAGTCTTTAGCACTGTGAGGCCTTTCACGTTGTGAGGATGCCTACACATTAGGACACAATACTAGTCTTCAAAGAGGTCAAACACTTACTACCGTGAGCAAGTTCATTGAACATCAGTCTAGAGGACTACTGGAGGGAAAACAGGCAATACCACTCTCAGGCATCTTCCTCCTGGGTTACCTATTGCCAGAGTCCCAGATGACCCCCAGAGCAGCTTTCTTTATTGGCTTTGGTAATAATCTTTTTCACTTCCCATTTTGCTTTTAAGTACTTCATCTCTACCTGGGATGTGAACAGTCATGGGTTTACAATTATATCATGGATTTACAACTATGTCATTGATATGGGGCTCACAGTCCGCACAAAGAACATTTTCCTTTTCAAGAACAAACTTAACTTCTTAGTTGTCCCAGAAAGGTAGCAGAGCTCAGATGCTATGTCAATGTTTCTTTAAATGGTGTTTTTGTTACAAGCTCCATTCCTGTAGCATAATCTAATATAGTCCCTGTGGAGTTACCTCCACAAACAAACACACTTCAGTAAGTAGCCCTTTGCCAGGGTCATTGCAACTAAAACGAACACAAAAATTCCACCCACTCTTATTTCTGATGGCGACCTAATATTACCCTTGAAATGTGGAAGGAGCAACACCCCAGAGCATAACCTTAGTTGGTTATGGATTCCCCCCCTGTTATATCACTCCTTTATTTTTCAATTGCTGAATTTTTACAGCTACATAACAAAAAGCTTTATGGTTAAAGGCCACATTGCCTGTTTTCCCCTCCAATTATAAAGACTATATCTTTGTCTTTGCAGCATAGGAAAAGTAGAGAGAAAAAGAGCATTAAGTAGGTATAGTAAGTGATTTATTTTTATCATAGGTAGTTTGGATTATGGCACTTGACATTGACATTTGACTATATCAAAGCATCCAGAAACAAAGCTTAAATAGTAAAGTTTTAGTAGAAAAATCAGTTCTTGGTCACCATATAATAGTTTTGTGGATCCCTTGCCCCTGAATCCCTTGCCATCACTCATAATACACTGTTCCCAGTCCACTCAGAGGCTACTGTCTAAACAAGATTGACTATTACAAGAGGAAGAACAAAAAGTTTCCCATGTAATGTCACCAATTTTTTTTTTTTTACATTCTGAGAATCCTTCCCCAGGCACCAGCACAGTTTTAAAGGCAGAAAGGTGACCATATATTTATGACAGTTTTTTTTTTTTTTCCCTTGGTCTGAGGTTGGAGCACAAGAACAAAATAGCTCTTTTTGTTCATTGTACCAAGAAATTCCCTCCTGAATCTATCAAGTGTGACTGTTCACCTAGCAAATAGCTTGGACATATCCAGACATAAACACCATATGAATAAAACATGTTGCAATTGTTGGATATAGTTATGTTTTTACAAAGACAAGGTGTTCTGCTCTACCCGATCTGCAGAAGTTCAGGGTAATCATTCTCAACTGTGACATTTTGTCTTATTAGCTGAATAAAAATACTTTTAATTATCTCAGTTAACTCTGTTTATTGTGACAGTATATGCATCATTAATTTGGAAAAGTTTTTTTTTTAAACTGTTACTGTAACGTAATGACATTCTGGGTTGGGTTCTGAATTCGTTCTTTTAAAAGGCTGAACATTTGGTTTCCACATTTCCACTCAGACATTTATTTATGTATTTTCTTTTCTGTTAACTTGAAATGAAGTCCTTTAAAATGAAAACTGTTTGGAGGGGAAGGATCATTAATTAGTCATACCTTGATGTTTTACTGATAATCAAAAGGTCCGGAAAATAAACAATTCTGTCTAATCCGAATTGTTGTACCATATCTAAGGAAAATATAATCCCTAAAAGAAAACTAATCTGGGACACACAGTGATGTATAGGCTGAGATCTGCGTCTTCACTTGCTTGACCAGGCTGAAGAAGCCAGAGCGTATCACCATTTATGAGTGGACTGCTAGAGCCCTGCACAGTTGTGGATTTTTTTTTTTTTTTTTTAAGTCTGCCTTCAAACCACCTGCAGTGCCTTTAGTACCTCATTGCCCTGGGCACTGACCCAGTGGAGATTTCCCTATTCACCAACGATCTAAAGCAATTTGCACTTATTGACACCATAGCAACTAATTGGTCTTCATGACCTGCAAACTTTCAGGAAGGTCAATTTAAGCCACCTTTGTTGTGTCAGGGATCAATGTAAAATTCCTCAAATCAGATGCACTTCTGCTCTCTAACCCCCCTGGAAAGTTGTCTGAAGTTGTTTCAGTTGCCTCCAGGAGAAGGCAACAGACGTATCCAGTCTGAGGCTTAAAGACTGATATAATACATTTCGTGATCCCTACATTAGGATGAAACAAAATATACCAATCTATCTTCTAAAAAGATCACTAAATTGTACTGAATTCTTTCTATAAATTAGGTCTGGTGCTAGGTAAGGGGGGTGTGTGTGTGTGTGTGTTGTATTTTGCTTTGCATGTAATCTTCATAATATCAGATTAAACCGGGAAAGCAGCACGTGAAGTAGGTAAGGGAACTTCCTCTGAAGTCAGACTGTCTGGGTTCAAATCCCGGATCCCTGCTTAGAAGGTGTGTAACCGGGGCGCCTGGGTGGCTCAGTGGGTTAAGCCTCTGCCTTCAGCTCAGGTCATGATCCCAGGGTCCTGGGATCGAGTCCCGCATCGGGCTCTCTGCTCAGCAGGGGGCCTGCTTCCCTCCTCTCTCTCTGCCTGCCTCTCTGCCTACTTGTGATCTCTGTCAAATAAATAAATAAAATGTTTAAAAAAAAAAGGTGTGTAACCTTGAACAAGTTACCTAACTTCTCTGGGCCTTCATTTCCTTGTCTGAAAAAACAAAATGGATAATGACATAGGATTGTTTGGCGGATTTAATAAATGAATATATATAAAACACTTAGAGATTTACCAGACACCTAATGTTTAAGGATAAACACTAATTGTTACTACTATTGTCCTTATCCTATATTTTACCGGCTCAGAGAGCTAAGATCTAGAGCAGATAGAGCCCTATTATGAGAATGGAAGTGTTCTGCACTATGCAAGTCATACCCCACAGGTTGCATAAGCACTGTTGGTGGTACAGGAAACATCTGTAGGTGGTACATGAATGATACTTTATTTCAATATTAAGTACTTTCCTGGGAAGTTGAAAAATGTAAAATGTGTAAGTAGCATATGAAATACATGGCTTCAAGGATACTAGTGTTTAGATTAAGGTCAAGTAATTAAAATATTATTTAAAGAAAAATATTATTTAAAATGTAGCATAAGATAAACACAAATATGGTCCCCAAATTAACTCACTATCCACGAATGTCTAGAGTTCAGGAATACTCCACTGGAACATATTGTTACATTCTCCTCAGAAACGGTCTTTTGAATTCGAGTTAAGGACCACTAGGGAAGTGCTCCATCCCTATTTTCTGAGTTTAGCCAATTAATGAAACAAAATTATGCACTTGTGATACACTCAGAAATCTGGTTTGTGATAATGTAAGAACTCCGTCCTTGAAGAAGAAGTACTTCAATTGAGGAGAAAGATTCAAAAGAAGTGAAAGGGAACTTACAAGCTGACTAACCTGTAAGGTAGTATTTATAAGTCAATCTTCAAATATAGAAGCTCAGGGTAGGGAGACGTTAGCATGTACTGGAATAATCGGAAAAGGCTTCATGTGAACGCAGAAGCAGAGTGGGGCTTGTAGAGGCTCTAAATATGTAAGGCTCTACGTATGTGGCAAGGTTTTCCACATGTTCGGAAGCACGGAGAAGCTCACCAGTACTCACAGTGGAACTTTGAAAAAATGGAAATACCAAGGTTGTACTCCAGACTTTCACATCAGAATCTCCAAAGGTGTGCAGTGGGATGTTCTGTGGCTTTTTTCCTATGCCCCGGTGGGTTTGTTGTAGATATGACTATTCTTTTCTTGTTATTCCTGCTTTCTGAAGGCTGAAGAGCTTCTTCTCTTTGGCTCCCAAGGAGAGCAACCCCCACCTGAGAAGGCCTAAGGAGGGAAGGGACTGGCTTTGGGGTGAAGTCCATTTGGCTGCTCCTTCTCTTAGTGTTCTCAGAGACTTCACAGTATGCTTTGGTTCGTGCAGCAGGCAGAACTCCAAGGTGGTTCCCTGATCTCCATGCTCTGGTGTTATGATCTATCTCTCCTTGAGTGTGGGCAGGACTCTGCCTTTCTTCTAGCTAATAAAATATGTAAGCATGACGGCATGCCACACCTCTCTAACATTCTGACTAGCAGATTGGGAAAAGAGGTTTTCCTAGAAGACTTAGAGAAGCAGACAGCCATGTGTCTGCTCCCTATGGAGAGAGCCAGGTGACAGGGGACCGCAGGCGACACCTAAGGCCCAAGGGCACCCAGCTGACAGCTCGTGAGAAGCCAAGGCCCTGGGTCATATAGCTGCAAGGAAATGAATTTTTCCAACAACCTAAATGAAACTAGAGTTCAGGTTCTCCTTTAACTGAGCCTCCAAATCAGAAAGAATGCAGCCTAGCCAAACCCCAATTAAAGCCTAGTGAGACCCTCAGAAGAGAACCCCAGTAAACCGTGCCTGGACTCTTAATCCATAGATAACTTATAGATATATGAAATAAGAGATGTCTGTACTGTCTTAAGCCTCAGCTTAAGTTTATGGTGATTTGTTATGCAGCAACAGGAGATTAACACTCTGACTTTAGCCTGAACAAACAGAGAGACAAATGACACCAGTATCTGAATCTAAGACAGCACTTGACTCCCTCACTCTCTCCTCTGCAACTAGTTGCAGTTCACCATACACTGGCATTTTTCCTTTGATGATGCAAGAACGAGTAATTCTGGGGTGCATGGCTGGTTCAGTCGATAGAGTGTGCCACTCTTGATCTTGAAGTCATGAGTTTGAGCCCCACATTGGGTGTAGAGTTACTTAAAAAAAAGAAAGAAAGAAAGAATGCATAGTTCTACCATAGGTCAAAAGCGTCTCCAGGATCTCTTCAATTACCATTTTAAAATCCATTCCATTCCCAATATGCAAATAAACCTTAAAAAGCAGAGAAACATATATTTATATAGTTAGGATTTTTGATAACTTCCTTTCTCATTATGACAGAACACATATGTGATCAGTGCAAAAAGTAAATCATAACAGGAAAGGAGTCATCTAAAACAGCAGCATGAAAAAAATGCCCACTGTTAACATTATCCAACATTCATTAGTCCATATATATATATATATACACATATATATGCTCAAAATTGGCACCATGTATCCTTTAGAACTAGCATTTTTAAATTAGCAATACACCATGCATATTTTCCAAGTTATTAAACAATCTTTGACATCATTGTTAGTTTTATATTTTTTATATGACATTCTATTTTATGTATTTTATTTAAGTTATTTAACCAATATAGATAGAGGTAGATTTGAAAGGACTTTAAAATTTTCCAAGGGCACCCAGCTGGCTTAGTCAGAAGACCATATGATTCTTGACCTTGGGCTCATGAGTTTGAACACCACATTGGGTACAGAGATTACTAAAAAATGAAAAATAAAAAATGAGTTTAAAAAATAAAATTTTTCAATAGGAAAGGCATTGGAAAACTATTAAATGGATATCAATTTTGTCCTAAACTACTTCAAGTTTGTCACACTCTAAAGAACCTCACTTGGTGATCTCATTAAAATGCAGATTCTAATTTAGAATCAGAATCAGATCTAGGTAGGGCCCAAATTCTTTTTTTTTTTTTTAAAGATTTTATTTATTTATTTGACAGATAGAGATCACAAGTAGGGAGAGAGGCAGGGAGAGAGAGAGAGAGGAGGAAGCAGGCTCCCTGCCAAGCAGAGAGCCCGATGCAGGGCTCGATCCCAGGACCCTGGGATCATGACCTGAGCGAAAGGCAGAGGATTTAACCCACTGAGCCACCCAGGCACCCCAAATTCTTATTTCTACCAAGCATGTAGCTGAAACTGATGCTCCCAATCCTTGAATTACACTTTGAGTAGCAAAGGACTAGGTAAGGGAGAGGCTAGAATCAATAACTAACTTGGAATCAAAGGCCTGGCCCAGGACGAACACAGCACAATGGACAGTAAAAGAAACTGATGAATATGGCAAAAGAACAAACAATGCAGCCTTATGACAAAGTGAATCTGGAGCATAAGAGTGGTAAAAGCATCCTAATCATGTGTTTCTTATTCCCAAACACTTCAAGATTAGTGAGAGCAGTCAACAGAAATGAAGACAATCTCAAAAGACTGTGGTGAAGTTCATTTCAGCCATCTTGAAAATGACATAAAAGTAGGTTACTGTGATGGGTTGACTTGTGTCCCTCCAAAAGATAAGGTGAGGTCTTACCTTCAGGTACTTGTGCAAATGATCTTATTTTGAAATGTGGACTTTGCAGATGTAGCCAAGTTAAGATGAGGTCATACCAGATCAGAGTGGGTCTAAAATCCATTGACAGGTATCTTTCTAAGGAGACTGAGATTTGGAGACATATATATATATACACAGGGAAATAGGTCATGTGAGGACAGAGCCAAAGACTGGAGTGATAGAAGGTACAAGTCAGGGATGCCAAGGATTGCCGGCAACAGTCAGAAGCTAGGAAGATGCAAAGAAAAAGGCCTTCCCAGACATTTCAGAGGGAGTGCTGCCCTACCAACACCTTGATTTCAGACTTCTACCTACAGAATCATGAGAGAATAAATTTCTGTTGTCTTCAGCCATGGAGTTTGTGATATTTACTGTGGCAGCTCTAGGAAACTAATATGGTTCTCTAACTGTTAAGGTGTGAACACAAATAGAAGTATGAGATTGAAGAACACACTTGTCGGAGATAGTGGTGCCAATTTTAGAAACTTCAGAATGGAGACTATAGTTCAAGTTTAAATAAATCAAGCCACTAAGAAAAGAAGTATATACAAAGAAGAATTGACAACCTAGTCTTGAAAATCGCTCACAGTTGAGGAAACTGAGCAGGGAAGTATAGTAACCCCCAAAAGTAATTTAATGTCTCTAAATCCCACTATCCAATTCTGTATTAAAAAAAAAAAAAAGGCTGAATTCAACAGCCTTTAGTTCTTTTGCAGCTCTATTATTTTACACTCCTCATTAAGCTACCACTTTGGCTAGACACTGGGAAAATAAGAAGCAATAAGAAGGAGTACAGAGTATGTTTGGTGATAATGACAACAATAGGAATACTTTGCATTGTGTCTTTCTGGGAAGTTCAAAACATTTTTATCTGTAATATACTATTAATCCTAACACCTTCACTATGAAACAGAACAAGCATTATCATCATTTAAAGGATAAAGAAACTGAGACACGGGAGAGTTAAATGAAAAAGAGTCTTCGGTGCAATATATTGTATGAATGAGGCAGAATGCTTATCAGGAGAAAAACTAATGACAATATAAAGAGCATAGAAATACTGCTAGAAGACGCATCACAATCCCCCACCTTCCCTCCCTCCTTTCCTCCTTTTCTCCCTACTCCCTCCCTCTCTCCTCTAAATTACCTTGCCCCTATTTGTAAAAATAGATTTTTTGTTACAGAATTATTTGACACTCAACAAAAGAGAAATAATTGACATGTTGGGTGATCAGGAAAATAGGTATTTTTCTTCCTGGTTATTTCAAAGGTTCTCCTTCTTAGGGTTAATGAATAAAGAATAGTTATGTTAGCTACTCTATCATTTCTGTAAAGCTGTCAGTTTTTTCCAGTTTTTAAGGACTAGAGCAGCTATCAGTGGTATTTTACTTATGGAAAGAAACTACAGAGCTGCCAAATCTATGTCGTGAGAGTTGGGCCTCATTTTGTGCTTTAGAAAAAGTCAATTCCTAAGCTGTCTCACCCCTTCAAAAGAGACATTCCTGATGTGCTTCCACAAATATTAACATTTTATCCTTTCTTATTATAGTTGCATTCTTTGGGGTGCTGTTACCGAAAAGTTGAAAAACAACAACCAACATCAAACAATCCTTATGAAAACACACAGGCCATCAGCAACCATACTTTCCTATTGGAAGAACCATCTTAAGAGTAAATTACATGCAAAAATATGGCATGGTTTGCATGAGCTAAATTTGGACTAGATATAGTTAAAAGTTCTTTGTTTAAAAAACTGTCAGAGAAGAATTTCCTTCTTTCATTTGCCTTTGAAGAGAGACTAGCCTGCAGCAATTTCAGCTCTATTTTTCCCACTATGACACAATAAAAATCCCAAGTGATACACCCCCCCCCCTCAAATGACTGGAAATTGGGTTAGGCTGCAGGAACTTGAGACCCAAAACCCAGTGGCTTAAACATCCTGCCACAGAACCCCGTCAGTGATGAAGGGCTTCCTAACATAGTTTTCTAGTGGCGCTTCCCTGGAAGAACTCCATTCTTTTCCACCTCTTGACTAGTAAATGCCAATGACCAATAAACACCACCGAAGACCAAGGTAGTGGTGGTGTCACCAACCAGTGAAGTGTTGCGTCAGTGACATGCTTCACTTTCATAAAAGCTATAAAATAAGACGAATGTTATCATCATTTAAGACATGTAAAAACTGACACATGGGAAATTTGTGGGAGAAGATTCTTCACTCTAACTTAATGAACTGGCCAGAGGAGTGGACCTAGGAGACACCCCAAGGCCTCTGGACTAGAGGGTGCAATAAGGAATATTTCACTTCAGTGTTTTGACCAGTCCCTCTGAGAATGCATTTAATAAATATTAGCTGGTGTGGAAGTGAAAGCATTTGTATCTCTACTTTATCAGAAGGAGGAGAAAATTGGCAGTTTCACAGTTTAATGATGCCTTACACCCTCATGAACACTGGAATGGTGAAGAGCATGGTGGGTGGAGAGGCAGGGAGAGTTGAGTTAAGGATGGGGGACGGGATGGCTCTGCTCTTTTTGCTTTGATATTGTATTCATTACAGTGATGTCAAACCGGATGTACATACTACTCGGAGGGTTTTTATAGTACCCTTAGTAATTATCAGCAAATGTTAGCTAGTATTCTTATTACTGTTATTATTATTCTAGAAGTGGGTAATGGGTTCAGAAGTCATGAAAACTGAATCCATCTTTCCATAGCAAATGTGACTATAAAGGCACATGACCATTTTAAAAAAGTACTTGAATGTATATATCCAATTTATCCAACCAGTGTGGTGCCCTTAATGTCTTTCTCTTCTCCCACAGTATGAACTCAGAACATTCTACAAAAGGTTTCTTACCCAATTAATAGTTGTCGAGGATCCCGTTTTTTGATAAATATGCCTCTAATTGAGCTGGGCTTCCTAGGCATTGAGCTGGGCACAGAGGTAGATTGGGTTGCTTTGAATAATAGTAATAATAATAATGATGATCTCTATAATCTATTAAGAGTTTACTATGTGCCAGGTGTCCCATTGCCCACTCTATTTTCATTATCTTATGTAACCTCACAACCACCCTACTGGAATGCATTATTACTACGTTCACTTTCCGTAAGGAATCTGAGGTTCAAAAAAGTTAAACAGCTTTTCCCGTGATCATCATGGAACTATCTCATTCTGAGTAAAAGCAGACTCTGAGATGCAAGGGCAAATTTAAAACAGTAAGACAGAGAGCTTGAACTGGGTGGGAACTGTAAAACCAGCCATATCTTAGCTAAGAAAAATTCTGAGCGTAGAGCCTTGAGAGGTCCCTTAAAGCTCTAGATGTATACAAGCTCCCAAGCCTCAAGCTCTAAGCTCTTGGCCTCAGTACACCACAAGATTTCAGAGCCTGGCTCTGACCTGCAGCTGGGGTATGACTCTGAGCAGCTGGGAACTGTCCTTGGCTTAGTGTTGAGGATCACTTGCGGTCGTTTTTATCTCTACTTCTTGACAAGCCAAGCGTACCACCTAACGATCTTGTTACTCGCAGAGAATCAGAGTATTTTTCACAGTTCCTTTTTCCGTGTTGCCCTCAGATCCTGTATCATAATTTTTTTTTCCAATGACTTAACCTTTTAAGGTTGAATTGGACTTTCAGAACCATGTAAACTCATTGAGATCTAAGTCTGATGAGAAAGGTACAGTTGGATAAATACTGAATAACATCACTAATAAAATGTGACTATAAAGTAAGATTTCCTCTGAAAGCAACTCCCGAAGTGGAGTTTTGAAGATGTTTGGAGTGAGAACATCGTGACTGGGCTCTACGAGTGGCATCTCAGAGCTACTGTTTGGATACAGAAGTCTCAGTGGGTATGTTAAACAATCAGAGAATTTTCTTATGGTTTCTATGACTTCTTTTACCATGCGAGCTAAATGTCCTCTCTTGATGAATCTTGATTGATACAGATTAGCATTTACTGAGTGTCTACTGAGTGATAATGAGCCAGACATTCAACACACCATCGTATATTTTTCTCAAAATAACCCTATGAAGTTAGCATCATTATCCCATTTTACAGAGAAGGAAACTACAGTTCCTAAGCAAGCCCTGTGCCACACACTTCTTTGGTAGAATTAATATTTAAATCCAGGTCCCTCTTGGGAGGGTGCTTTCTTTCCACCATTCACGACTGCTTCGACCTTGGCCTTTCTAAGTCCCTCTCTAGGAAGAATTATTTGTAGAAGTTACGAAACTTCATCATTTCTCAATCAATCAAGTGCAAACATATGTCATCACTCTTCTCAAGAAGAAAATGATTTTTTCAAAAACTGAAGTTCTTTGGCTTCACAAATATTTATGGCCTATATTAGATATCTTTACCTCTCAAAGAAATAACAAGAAATACTGCGATTTATTTTAGATAAGGTTTTAAAATTGTTTAAAAGCTTTTACATTTAGAGGGTAATACCTGAATCACAGACTGTATATTATTCCCAGGTCTCATTAGAGTTTTCAAGGAGAAAGTCATCCTTATATCTACCAGCCAATAGAGTATCTGCCAATAGAATTTATAGTGCAAGAGTGACCATTAACTCCTACTGCTTTAAAGCACATTTTCTCTTAGAGACCTTGACAGTTTAGACATAGAGCAAAAGCCCCATTTATTGACTTCTAGTTGAAGAAGATGAAAAGGGTATTTTGAAAAGAAATGCTAATAAAAATAAAGGTTGAATCATATAAGCCTTCAAGGAAGAAGATAATAATACCATGCATATATCAGTTACATATTTTTCCTCCATATTAAGTATTATATCATATTAAATGCCTGAAGGTATTAACAAAAACATCCTTAAGCCTTATAAAATCAGGCTTGACACTATCTAAGGCAATATTTTTAAACTAATGGTTACAAGTCTCAAGCACATTGTTAAATCAATTTAGTGGGTCATGAACAGCATTCTTTTATTTTAAAAGGAAGATAACACAATAGAGGATAAAAGAAAATATTAGAGGGGCACCTGGGTGGCTCAGTGGGTTAGACCTCTGCCTTTGGCTCGGGTCATGATCTCAGGGTCCTGGGATCAAGCCCCGCATCGGGTTCTCTGCTCAGCAGGCAGTCCGCTTCCCTCTCCTCTCTGCCTGCCTCTCTGCCCACTTGTGCTCTCTGTCAAATAAATAAAAAATCTTAAAAAAAAAAATTAGAGTAGAATATAGTGTATCAGCCTACAGATTTAACATGGTAAAGTTAAGTCTTGTGTTACAAATATACACTCCATTTTTACTGCTATTTCCCCATCAAATAGAACAGAGAACAGGTTTTGGCACATAATAGGAAATAGATACACATTTGTTGCTAAATGAATGAATATGTATGTGTAGTATATAGATTTTTATTAATCTTCTATACTGGATCAAAATGTAAAATGGACTTCTTAATCTAGGGCAGGATAAAATTTTAAAAAATTTTGTGTGTTATATACCCACACATACATACACTTGCATATATACACATGTATATATATGTATATGTACATGCATATATCAAATATATGATAGTAATGCATAGAGTGTCTCAGATCAGATTTCCCAGAAGCAGAGTCTGAGACAGGAGATCCTGGGCAAATGATATATGGAGAGCGTTTTTAGGAGACACCTATAAGGAAGGAGGATGAGCAGGACAAGAAAGTGGAGAGAAAATAAGGCAAAGCTATGGTTTCAGAAGTCTAGCCTCCCAGTTTTCTTTAGGAAAGTTCCCATCAGCCAAAGGCATCCCCCTTCCAGAGAAGGAGGCAGTGATAAGCTGATAATTATCCATTCATTTATTCAACGCATACTTACTGAGCACCTACTCCATGCCAAGAATGGTGTTAACTTTTGAATCTGATCTCACCTCGTTGAGATTATAGTTTCGTAGGTCAGTGCCCAATTGTAATTTTTGAAAACATAGACTACATATGATAAAATACTTAATAATAGAAAAAGGGGCCATTTACATTGCAAATCAGATTTCTTAGATAATCCTTACCTTTCTCTCCTTCCTTAGTTTTCCTGCATTTTCCTCACCCTTCACAGTGAAACTAGCACATGCATTTAGAATGAGGTGACATGAATGTGAAGGTATATATTAAGCTTGATTAGCAGCCTAGAGGAATTTCTGAATATACCAATACTTTCTTAAAATATGTAAAATGTGTTACAACTTTAAAGTTTGCAATTGTGAGAATAGTTATATGAAGTGGCAAAAAAAAAAAAGAAAGAAAGAAAGTCAATTATGCTATTGACATGGAAATAAAAGTTATATTTCTGAAGAAAGGAATTTAGCAGCATCTTAACAAAGCTAACCAAGCAAAACAATTTCTAATCTGCTGTTGGTTTCTACACGTTCTCCTAATTTTAGGTGATTTTTTAATATTTGAATGATTAAAATAATAAGCTACACAATCTAATTCTGAGACTTACGGACATACTGTAATATTGAAGAATAGTGGAAAAAATTCCTGCTTATTCTCATTCTTTTACTATCCTTATCTCAATATTGTTTTTTTCAGGAAAGCATCAAGGATTTCTACCTAGTCAATCTGAATCTAAAATATCAATTTAATCATGTCACTCACCAGCTCCAACACCATCACTATCTGTGGCTCTTTTATATTCTGGAACCAACATATCTTTCCAATGCCATCTCCAATCAGTTGTCTCACACTGGATTTAAGCATTGCCTAGATCCCCGTTCTTTTAACTGACCTCTTCTAGGGCTAAGACCTTTGTTCTCCATTTGAACAACCCCTAACCCCAACCCCATGCCCACTCCCAGGCTCTGGAACTAACTCTTACCAAATCAGAAAGCAGAGTGAACATAGTGGGTTTATGGTCCTCTAATTCACCTCAGGGACTTGAGGATTAATGACCTTATCTCCTGCCTAGTTCTGACCTTATGGTCTATATTAGTGCTTCTCAAATTTCAATGTTCACCTCTTGTTAAAAATGTTAAAATGTTAAAAATGGTCCCCAGTCTGGGGACCAAAATTTGAAGAGCAACCACAAGTTTACTGCTCCTCAAATTTGTCTGCACCTTGAAATTGCTCACTGGACCTGCGTCCTATCCCTAGACATCCTGACTTTAATGGGATGGGGTAAAACCTCATGACGGAGAGTTTTAAAAGTTGTCTAGTAGATTCTAATGGACAACAAAGTCTGAGACACTAATATTTACCCTCGTTCTGATAATTAGGTCTTTGATTGTTCTACTTTGCCTGAGATCTAGTTTCAACAGTCCATACAATATGATTATTACCAATCTGTATTTTTTAAGATTTATTTATTTATTTATTAGAGAGAGAGAGTGCGAGCAGGGGGAGGAGTGGAGGGAGAGGGAAAGAGAATCCTTAAGCAGACTCCCCGCTGCCCAAAATGGGCTCCATCCCAGGACCCTGAGATCATGACCTGAGCCAAAACCAAGAACTGGCCGCTTAACCAACCAAGCCACCTAGGCGACCATGATTATTATCATTCTAACCTCTACCCCTGGATCAGACACTGCAGCTCTTTCCCTGAATGGCTAGTGGCAACTCACTAAATTTTGAGAGATTTCCTTCCTGATTATAGGGCCTGCCTGCCTAGATCTTTGAATCTAGGCTCTGAGATTTCCTATCAAAGCAGATTTCTCCTACCCATCAAATATTTTTATGTGGATTTTTATAACATTCCATAGTCACATAATACTTGATGATATAAACTTTAAAAGAATCATTTTTTCATTTATTTATTCAATTAAATCCTTACCAAGTATATTTCATGTGCCAGGTAATTTTCCAGGATCTGAAGATACAGTATTAAACAAAATAGACCAAATAAAGTCTCTAGCCTATTGGTGCTTACATACTAAAAAGAAAGACAGGCAATAAGCAAATAGATACATAAACTAAACTCAAGTGGTGATAAAAATTATGAAGAATAAACAGAGTAAATGGGAAAACAATGACAGAGTCTGATATTTCACACAGAATGGTCCAAGGACCATCTCCTATGGCGGAGATATTTGAGCAAGACCAGAATATTTGAGCAAGGCTAGGGGAAAAGCCACACACATATTTGGGAGGAAGAATGCAGAGGGAAGCAATTAGGCAAAGGGGAGTGGGCAACTTGGAGTGTTTAAGGCAGTTATGATACTAATGTAGGTGGAACTGAGTGAGGAAGGAAGCTGTGCTGGAAAAAGGGTATAGGTGGGCAGGGATCAAGGGTGGAGACAATCAGATCATGTATAGTCAGGACTTTTATTTAAATAAAAGGGGAAGGCTCTGGAGGTATTCGTGCAGAGGATTTAAAAAGAACTGACTTGGGGTACCCAGCTAGCTCAGTTGGGGGAGCCTGCAACTCTTGATCTTGGGATTGTGACTTTGAGTCCCACCTTGGGTGTACAGATTACATAGCATACATACATAAACAACAACAACAAAACCTTAAATAAATAAATAGGACTGACCTGATTATCACAGATTTTTTTTTATATCAAAATGTCTTTGACAAGGATACCCTACTGTTTTGGGTGGCTAACCTGCCTGTGAACATTTTAGGATATATGTATGGGAATGTTTTTCAGCCCATATCATCTTCTCCTCTTTCCCAAGGGTTTAATGGTTAGACAACTATTCTTCAGTTCTGCAGTCAGTCCCAATATACATAGAGAAACAGAGAGTCTTTATTTTAAATCTCTGTAAAATTCTTATTTAGCTTTATTTTTTTTTTTTAAGAATTACTCATTTTTGAGAGAGAGAACATGCACACACACACACTGGGGTGGGATTGAAGGGGTGAAGGGAGAGGGAGAGAAAGAATCTCAAGTAAACTCCCCTACAGAGCACAGAGCCTGACGTGAGGCTTGATCTCACAACCCTGAGATCATAACCTAAGCTGAAATCAAGAATCAGCCGCTCACCCAAGTGAGCTACCCAGGTGTCCCTTCATTTAGCTTTTCAAATATAACTGTGGGTGATGGAGCCTCTCCTTTAGATGGAGCACCCCAATACCTGACACATCCTATTGGATACTTAATAGGCATCTCACACTTAATGCAGTCAAAACAGAACCATTGATTTTTCTCTGACAAATCTACTCCTTTCCATTTCAGTAAATAACACTATTGCATATCCAGTTGTTCAGGTCAAAACTAAGTTGCTGTCTTAGATTCCTCCTGGTGCTCATATCTAATCCATCATTAAGACTTGTGGGCTATTCCTCCAAAATGTTTCACGAGCCAACCACTTTCACCACCTCGACTGCTACAATCTCAAGCCCTACCACCACTTGCAGGGCTGAGGAGAATCAAGGGTTCCGTTTTTAACGTGTTAGGTTTGAGGGGTCAGTCTGACCCCCAAATAGCAATGAAGCTGGTAGTGACATAAATGACTCTGGAGTTCAAGACAAAGGTCTGGTCTAGAGATATACTTTTGAAAGACTTATGGGAGCCAGTTTAAAGACTTTCCAGTATTTAAAGCTGGAAAACTGCCTGAGATCACCTGGGGAGTATATAAAGATACAGAAAAATGTCCCAGAACTGAGTCCTGAAACACTCCAAGAAAGGAGACTAGGGAAGAGTCCCAAAGAAGTGGTGGAAGAACCCAGAGAAAATGGTGTTCCAGAAGCTAAGGCAAGAAAGTATTTCAAAGGGAAGTGATCAATTATGTCAAATACTGTTTATAGATTGAATAAAAGGAAGACTAATAATCTACCGCTGAACCCAGTGGACTATGACACTTGCCTGGACTACTGCAATGGCTTCCTAATCCATCTTCCTGCCTCTTGTCTTGCTTCCTTATAGGCCATCGTCCACAAAAACAAACAAACAAACAAACAAAAACCCGCAGCTATCTCTCTAAAGCTTGATCTTATCAGATCATTTCCCCACTTCAGATCCTCCAATATTACTCCCTGCACATGGACTTAAAACTGGCAAATTTTATAC
Source organism: Meles meles (assembly GCF_922984935.1). Lineage (NCBI taxonomy): Eukaryota > Metazoa > Chordata > Mammalia > Carnivora > Mustelidae > Meles > Meles meles. The sequence continues at coordinate 148,148,246 of NC_060066.1, read as the reverse complement.
ATATCTGACATCTGCCTACCTCTCTGAACTCATTTCCTTTCATATTCTCCCACTATGCTATGACCAGTGAGTCTTGACTCATACTCGGTGAATGACAGGGTTGTTAGTGGCCTGCCTCATCCTCCCTGCAGCTGAAGAGTTCTCAGCACACTGACAGTTTCCTATCTTTGGCACCCACGTTTCCTTTTATTTGCCTGAGGACTTTCTCTAGTTCTTTAGGAGTTTGCTTGACCTCCTCAGGTACAACCTAAAAATGCAAGAGAACGAACAGCCTGAGGTTAATAGTCAGTAGGAAATGGGAGAAGTCAGATACATGGCCCAGCCTCCCAGCCCTCTGGTTAGGATGATTGGGGGGTGAGTTCCAAATGATGTCTCTAAAGGGCTCCACCCCAGGGGAAATAAGCCCCCATTGTGCATAGCAATGAACCTCCGCTAACACAGCTCCTGTTGGATTTTCTCTCTTTGCCTATATTCTCCATTTCCTCTTTGGTGCTTCCTGGGCTGACCTCCCAAATAAACTTGTACCCTGTCCTTATCTCAGGGTCCACTGTGAGAAACCCAAGCTAAAACACAAATCAAGCCACTTTCCATCCTCTGGCTTTTGCAAGTTGTTCTGCCTTCAACTTAAAAATCTCTTCACTCATACCTTTGGGTGGCATCCTTATCAGCAGGCTCCAACCTGAATGCTTCATCCTCAAAGAGCTTTCCTGACTGTTCAGCTCAAATTAACTTCCACCAGTCACTCCATCACTGTTATATCTTCTTTATAACATTAAAAAATAAAAGTTATCTTATTTATCATTTTGTGAGTTTATTGGCAGTCTCACTTCTCCCTTCCTCAAGTTCAGCACACAACTCACCCCACCCCATGCATCCATGACACACAAAGCTATAAGAATTCCTTAAAGGCACAAACTCTTTCTGCCTCTTTGCTCAGCTCCAAAAACAGTACCCAGACTAGAGAAAGCAGTCTGACTGGCTGACTTAAGGCCTTCCCTCTCACCCTGGAGTACATGTACTCCTCCCATGTCTGCTTCATATTATACAGGGATTCTGGGTTCATATACCCAATAAGCATGAAATATGACACATCATCCAGGAATATGAATAAAATCAGAAAAAAGTACGTGTATGTATATGTGTAGGAAAGCACTAAATCACTTACTTTTCAATAATTAAAATTTTTATTTTTTTATTTAAAAAAACAGATACCTTATGAAGTAACATGGGAGATTCTCATGGGCTTTCATGATAAAATGAGTGTTCAATGTCCATTGCTTTAGGGGTACTTAGATGGGAAAGTCTGAAAACCTTCCTCTAAGGGACCCATAATCTAATTGGAAAAAGAAAGGAAACTCTAATGGGAAAGGACTGTGACACAAGCTATCCCTATTTTTTTTTTCCTAAGCTTTTCCCCTGTTCTTAGGAGCCTTAAAGCCATTACCCATACTTCCCCATTTTCTGGCCCAGTTTTCCCCAAACTGAGTTCCCCAGAACCATTAACTTACGTTCTCTAGAGATTAAAGAAAATCTGTGCTCAAAGAAGATTGGAAAACAACACATTAAGTCTCCTTAGAACCTTTAATATACTAATGTGCATTTTCTTATCCCAAAGAGAGGGACCAAGTATGCGGTCTTCACCCAAACTTACTTGACTCTGAAATCCTTTTAAGAGTTTTTCGAAATGAGGTTGGGAAATACTGTGCTGACCCACGAGGAAGAAGATGGTATTTCAAATCCTGAGAACACTTCCTAGTCAGGTACCATGCTAAATGCTTTTCAAAGGAATTTGTATACCTATAAGGTAAATGAGTGACTATTTCTCTTTCCTTTAATCCTAGGGGAAAAAAAGAAAACCTTCAAGGTAGAAATTATAATTTTCAATTTCTAAAGAGAAAATTGGGAAGTAAAATAATTTGACCCAGCTAGAAAGTAGTAGGGAAAGAATTTGAAACCATGTTGGTCTGGTTCCAAGGGCCCTTTTATTTTATTTAACACAGTTGAAAAAGACCTAGAAGGAGCTTCTATTGAAGCTAAAGAATAGGATTGCCAGATGTCCCCCTCAAAAATAAGGGACTTGGCAAAGGGGAGGTGGTGAATAAAAAATTTAATATTTTAAAACTATTGCTTATTTCAGCTGATATTTTTATTTGCTGTTTGTAAAATATCTGCTTATGCTATGCTCCTCCTAAAAATAATTTTCAACAATTTCATAGAATTTTGAAGAAAAGTCAAAATTTCAGTTTGAATTTATTTTATATAATCAGTCCACACATGGTTTGTACATTGAAAATTAAATTTTTCCCCCATGGAAACATGAAGAGTGAAATCATTAAGATTTCTAAAGTAATTAAGAAAACATTAACTTAAAATTAAACATACAGTGTAACTAGTTTAGGGCACAAGGGCAGTGCACCCCAAGCTGGGCCACTTTGGCATGAATATTTTTTTGAGTTAAATCAAAACTTAGCAGATTCAGGAGAAGTTCTTTACCTCCCCCTCAACTACCTACCTATATTTTAAAAAAAAAAAAAGAGCTATTAACAGAAATTTCTCTTTACTTAATAAATTTATCCACATAATAGGGCAACCTGTGTTTTCCAAACATCTCCTCTCCTCTTTCCACTAATTGTCTTTCTTCTTTTTGTATCCTCAGATATCTACTCCTCTCCTTAGCTCATTTAAGCATCATGGTATCACAGTGTCTTTGGAATTTCCCTGTCTGTGTGGATTCCATTAAACTTGACTTTCTCCTGTTAGTCTGTCACACATCAACTTGATTATTAGTCCTGCTAGAAGGACCTTGAATGGTAGAGGAAATTCTTCCTCAGCAACACTAGTGAATGCCATTTGTTGGCCTAAGGAAGCACTTTATGAAAGGTACCACATTTGTCTACATACTAAAGTTATTATCATATACAGGTTTTTATTTCAAATTTTTAAATAGTCTAAATAATTTTTTAAAACTTCACATGCCCTGTATTTTTTTTTCATTTTACCAGAAAAAAGCTAAAATATAGGACTGTAAAATCCTAGTTACTGAACATCTGGCAACCCTATTGAGAAAAATTATTGGGTTTTTTTTTTGTTTGTTTGTTTGTTTAGTATGAAGAGCAGTTTTCTGGTGGTAGAATAAGCTAGGTGGCATCACTGAATCAGCTCAAGGTCCATTTCCAAGTCTTTAGCTTTTCTTCTTCCACTCATATTTTTAACCTGGAGACCTTGAGATAGATATATCCCTGTCCCTATTGGTAGTAAGAGCTGTAGGTCAATTTGATGAGCTAACAAACAGTTAAGGAGTTGATAGCACATTGTTGGGGTAAACCATATAATCCTCTCCCTCACTGAGCAGCCATTTATACACAGTTTCACAGTAGATTATTTTCTGGCATCCTTTTGGGAAGCAAATAGGATGGCTACATTCTTACTTTCAAAAGAGCCCATCACTAAACTTCCTGAAAAATAAAGCAACTGAATGGAACTATGGAGACCTCCCTATCTCCAACTGAGTGACTTTAGGCAAGTCATTGAACCTCTCAGGCTTTCCATTTCCTTATTTGTAGAAGGGGGCTGTTGGAATCACTAAAAATGTAGCTAAATTTCTGTAAGTTCCAAAATTCTATGATTCTTTGTCTCAGTTCTCCAAAGTGTGCTACAGCATCTCTGTTATCCTCCCTGTATCTCATCTTCCTCTTTGTTTTTAATTTGCAGAAGTTCTCACCCAAGAGTACTGAGGAATAGCATAATAGAGTTCAATTCAACAAGAATTTATTGTGCACTTTTATCAATGTGGCAGCTGTTGTCAAACATTTTATCATATTTATTTTTACCAGCAACCTGGATAAGAAAATATCATTCTTCCTCTACTATATTCAGATTTTTCATGCAACTTTTAAGGGGCAAACTGGGATATAACCTAGATTTCTTTATGTGGAATGCACTTTCCACTACATTACCATTGAATGTCTTTTAGCTCTTTAATTAAACAAAATTTAATAAATTTTCTTTGCAGAAGCCATTTTCATTTTGTTGCTATCAGAGCTTAGGCTGGTATTATTAAAGAGGAAAAGCCACAAAGAAGACATCTGAGAGCCATTCTTTGCCTTAATCTCCCACACTTCTTGGTAGATCCTGCTTTTATAGTTGAAAATTTAGAAGTAAGGTATAAAATAGACTCTTCCAACCAGTCTGAAAGTGTGTAAATCAGGTTGTCAGCTTTTGTCCTTGAAGTCACCCTTTCTCACAAGTTGTCCCTGCCCTAACCCCTCACCTTATAGCCATAAGAGTAATAGCATCTTGCATTTGCACAGCAGGGGATTTCAGCAAGATGTACTGGCATCCTAAGAGTGAGCCCCAGGTTGTAGAAGAGGTGCTAGAACCAAAGTCAGGAGATCCAAGGCAGCACTCCGTTTGAAGCACTAATAAGCAATGTGACCTTCAGCAAATCCTTCATACTTAAGAAGAAAGGGGTAGCTCGTGCTTAAAACCTTTTGAGCCCCTTGTAGCTCTCACATTCAATGATTCACTTTTGATTTTTCAGAGTGCCTATCAATTAGGTGTTAATACATGTACAGTGCATTCCTTCTTTTTAAATATGAGTACATTCTAATAGAAAAATCAAACATTACAGTTCTAAAATCTCCTTCAACTACTACTCCCCAATCTTAGACCTAGAGTCATCACTTTTATCTATTTTAAGTATGTCTTCTAGGATATTTCTGTGCATTTCCATATACTTACAGATATATAGATATAGTAGGATTTAAGGGAGAGACACCATTTTTTAAAATTTCATAGTGTGTATTAAGTCTCTTTCCATATCAGTATATATTGATTGTCTTTATTCTCTACAACTACTACTTAGTATGTCATAATATGAATGTACTCTATCCCGTGAAATTATCTTCCTTTGCTGGACAGTTAGACTGTTCCTTTTCTCTTTTCCTGTAATAAAAAATGCTACAGGGATGCCTGGGTGGCTCAGTCAGTTGGGCATCTGCCATCCTGGGACTGAGTCCCACGTTGGGCTCCCTACTCAGCAAAGGGTTTGCTTCTCCCTCCACCCCTTCGCCCATTTGTGCTCTCTCTGTCTCTCACAAATAAATAAATATTTTTTAAATGATATATTGGACATCTTAGCATGTATGTCTTTGGTCATATGTATAGGGTTCCTTTGATTAGGTATTAAGATGAAATTTATTTTTAATATATTGTCAATTCATCCTCAAAAGTCACTGAACCAATTCACTCTTCTCACCAGCAAAGTCTGAAAGAACCCCACATCCCAACCAGTATCTGATGTTATCAAATAAGTCAAACTAAGAGGTAAAAATGTTATCTCATCCTTGATTTCAACCATTCTTTTCTGTACTAAACCTTCCCATCACAGTTTCTGGTCTCTATCCCTCCCAACTCCCCTGAAGAAGTTTGGTTAGTTCCCTTTTAGCAAATTTTTCCTCAGGAAAGAAGCTGGTATCACTTGCCTTCTTACAAATGTAAATCAATTAGCTACTATTCTTATAGATATTTGCATTCCAAACTTTATACCTAATTGCAAAATAAAAGACTGTGGAGTAATTTTAAAAATTATATAAGAGGAGAATTATTTCTTAGATGATTATTTCTTAGTTTTTCATAGCTCCAGAAATCACACTATTAAGGGTCTTAGACAAGATCCACTAAGAGTGACTTATTGATGTGTGGAAAATCATGATGTTCTAGTTAGAAAACACTTGTTTATGCCAATTGCTATTCAGATCATCTCAGTATCAGAGAATTTTTTAAGTAGCAAATACACTAAACTCTTTTCTAAAAGGCAACATGGTATGACTATTGAGGAAAGATGAGATGCTAGAATTCTGCAACAAAATTCATTTATATTAACAGGAACCCTGTTGAGGTGTGGTTGTGTATTTATAGATCAGAAATATTTTCTCCAAGTTTATAAATGGAGACAAACATTTCAACCACTCAGCAGGTCCATTCTTGGATTTATTAATAAAGCTCTTCCAGGGCTTTATTATCTGTGCCTGGCTGGCTCAGACAGTAGGACATGCAACTCTTGATCTCAGGGTTGTGAGTTCAAGCCCCACTCTGGGTGCAAAGATTGCTTAAAAATAAAATATTTTAATAAATAAATAAAACCTTAAAAATAAATAAAGCTTTTCTGAATCTTTTGTTAGCAAATATGCTACTTCTGAGGACTGCCTTTGGGTCAAGGATTCAGTTTGAAGAAATGTCTGACTCCAATCACTCTGGACCTCAAATTTCTCTTAAATGAAGGTAAAATGCCTTATCAGCCTCACAAGGTGATAAGAGATTGAAATGTTGTGCAATATGCAAAAGTACTTTTATCAACTGTAGGTAGGGGCTGCAATTATTATTAAATAAATAAACAAATAAAATAATATTTTTGAATACCTACACATACCTGAGAGTCATATTTATATTCACAAAGATCCTGTGAGATGAATATTATTGTTCGCAAGAGAATGTGGAAGCTCAGGGAGATTGAATATCAGATTTAAGGTAAACTTAGCACCAACAACAAAATTTCCATAAAATCTTTGCATCTAAAATCTAGATTCTACCCTGCACGTACTCTGCCTTCATCATTTTACAGTGTATCACACCTAATAGGCTGAATAACTATTTTAAGTGAATACATAAAGGAAAGTGTAACGTGTTTAAATGCAGAAATCTGAATGCCATGAGATTTCACTTTATTTAAATACAAGTATCTAAGTTATAACATTAGTCCTATCAATATCCCTCACAGCATGTAAGTTTCAAGGTTCACTCCCAACAAAACGGCATCTATCGATAGGTAAGGTACTGGCATTCGGACTCACGAAATGGAGGGTAGGCCTGACAGAGCAACGCGGAAGTTGCTCTTCCACACAATTTCCCCAGGCTGGTGCCACGACACATTCTGGGGAGATGCGATAACGGCACATTTTACATCTTCGTGTGTTGAAACCAATAAATCTTAGTCCTTGCAGAAGCACAGCCTGGCTCTGGGGTGAAATGGCAGCCGCTGATCTACAGTTCGGAGGTGACTTCACTTTCTGCCTTTTGTCATGCCACCACCACCGATTTAGATGTGGGTCACTGGGTGGCAAAATGCAGAGCTCACTAAATGTGGGGGGTGATAAGAGCAGTCGGTAAGTTAGCAGGTGGGGATTTCGGCTTCTAAATAGAGGCTGAAAGAGAGGGATTTCAGAGCGAATGCTTGTTATATGCCAGAACCAGCCGTGAGATAAGAATCAAGGGGCTGTGCCGCTAATTTAAAGCTGAGCTGGAAACCACCTTGATAGCAAGCATGACTGGGTCGTGCCAACTCAGAGGATTCGAACTACAGACCAACCGAATCCAACACCTTCATTTTATAGATCAGGTAGCTGAAGTCCAGATAGGAGACATAGCTGGGGGGATTCAAACCCAGAACTCTGGGCTCAGTTCAGGGATCTCTGCCCCACAGTGCTGTTTTCAGCCACCCACCTCCCTCTTAGCTGTGCTTCGCACCACTGATGTTGGAACCTAACACTTCATAAATCATTTCTGTCTGCTGAGGCAAAACAAAAGAAAAACACATCTTCTTCCTCCCAAAAGAATGGGCACAAGATGTCGCATAAATGCTATGGTTAATTGCCGTTAAAATGTAATGTCATCGGGAAGGATTGCAGTAGATGGGAAGAGGGGAATGAAGAGGTAATAAGTTCTAAAGAGAACCTAAATTCTGATCCTCCTTGAATGATGGGTTAGTGGGGGTGGGGGGTTCTTCCCACAGCTCTTAGGATACATGTTCCATAGTGACATTTCCATAAGCCTCCAGTTTTATTCTAACTAAAGCTTTTAGTAGTAGTGGGGAGGGGGTATTCCTGGGTTTCCTAGCTTGACATATTTCAGAGAAAATGTGTAAAAATATAATTTAAATAATGAATGCAAGCAGGTTTCAGGGAGAAAAATCAGTTCTGCATTCCCCGGGATTCTGACTGTCCTACTGGACAAGTGTCTGCCCACACAGTCCTTGGAGTCCTTGGACACTTGGGACCAGGGTGTTGGGCTATACTGGAAGGTTTGCTCTGACCAACTATCCCAGCTCAGGCATCAGCACCATGGCAGCGGTGCCAAAGGGAAGACAGAAGATGATTGTTACTGACCAAGCAGTTAAAAATCCCAACCTCAATTGCAAAACAAAGGAAGTTTATTTTGAGCTCTCCCACATTTTCCAGATTCTTCTTCCCTACTTTGGAATGTCCCGCCTCATATCACCAAGCACCTGGGGCCCTCAGGCTTCCACCATCCTGGCCAGAAGCATTCTACCTTCCATTCAGTTCTATCTCTTCTAGATCTACCCTACCCAAAGTGCACAAAAACCCTCTTCCTTCTCCTTGTTGTGCAGGAGATCTCAAATAAGATATTATTTGATTAAAATAATTTATAACAGGCCAATCACGGACCAACACTATCCCTTTGCTCCTCCTACTCTCAAAGATCTGCATGTTAAAACATCTTGTTGATTTATCCTTAAGGAATCTCTCAAAGGGTAAAAAGGTATTTTTGTGCTGAGATCCCAGATTTCCTTGGACACCTCTACTACTCCCAACACTTGTTCTGACCAGGAAGATGTACTAAGTGGTGAATTTCCATTTCTCTTTTCCTAGAACATCTCATTTCTTTTATTCCACTCACCTGAACTTTCTTTGTTTTTAAAGAGTTCTGTAAGAAAGTTAACCGGTATTTCTGTTCCTGGTGGAAAGATGGATTGATCTATCCCAGTTAACCCTTTCTGAAACTGGATTTTGTACTTAGCACAAATCTTTTATTACTGTTGCCCACAACCCTCTAAGGGATATTCTATCATGATCTCCATTTTAGAAAAAACAGGTTTAGAACTATTAAGTAACTCGCTCAAGGTCATGGTAAGAAGCAGACCTGAGTCAAACCCAAATGTTCAGATCCCAGAGCCCATGTTCTCAACCACTGCATCATTGTGAGAAAAACACTAACTCCCAGTCAGAAGACCCAGATTTCAGTTGTAACTCTGCTACAGCAATGATAATCACCAATTTCCTTAACTTCTCTAAAACTCCTTCCTAATCTGGAAAACAAGCTAATAAACTTATCGTGCTGGGTTAACATGAGAGTTAAATGTGAAAAGTGATTTACAAAATGGTACCAATTTCTCACTGTATAAATATGGTGCCTATTCTTCTTCTTCTTCTTCTTTTTTAATCACCTCTCCCCAAAGGAATTATTTCTATGTTTATGCGAATTCTACACCAGATGAACTTGGAACATTGAGGATAGCGTCCTGAGACCTTCTCTGTCTTGTTCTTCACTCAACAAATACTGGTTAAATGAGGGAATGACTGATTCTTGCATGGAAAACAAAAGAGGAGCATGACAGGTGAAGGGAGAAGGTTTTCTTAATTGAGAAATTGTCACTGCTATAAGGAAACACTACTGACTTTTATGGAGCCCTGTGTCGCTAAATAGTAATAAGATATACTCTGATATCACATTAAAATGAATGAGATCTTGTACTAGTTTTTAACAAATCAACAGGGTTTTCAAGGTTTGACTTGTAGCCCTACTCTGACCTGTGTTTAGCCCCATTTAGGCTTGCTAAAGCTACCCTAATCCTACTTGAACTTCTGTACCCCATTTCCCAGTGATTTGCAAGTCTTTAAAAATATGGCTGTATGGAGAGTGTGTTTGTTTAGTCCAGTTCCTTTCCCCACCCCCACTCCATTTGCTATTTTCGGCTTTCACCCTCCCTTCTTGTACCTGGCATGTTTCCCAAGAAGTGCTTCAGTGGCAAAGAAGGAAAATACTGACAGTGCATAATTTAAATGAGAGAGATGTGCCATGCCACATTTTCATTAAAATTACAGAAAAATCCAAGCTGTGTGGAGTTTAAGGGAGATCAGAATAGAGTCCAAAGTGCTATCATTACATTTTGTAGTGTTTTTTTAGCTCAATAAAGCAGCTGTCCTATATTTGCAAAATAGCTTAGAAATTGTTGGTCGTGGAAAAGGGAAGATGCACACTGGGGTTTTTTTTTTCTTTCTTTCTTTCTTTCTTCATTTCAGTTTAGAGTTCTCTACGAGTTACCAGAATTAGGAAAAAAAAAAAAAATCCAACTGCACAATTCCTACCATCTCTCTTAGCATCTAAATAGCAAACCAAGAATATGTTGAAAACAGTTTGTAAATGTGGCTTGAGACAGAGCCTTGCTAACAGATTAACAAATTCTTGCTCTCAAATCAAATACTCCTCTGGTCAATAAGTTTAATAAAACTTGTTTATGGGGCAGCTGGGTGGCTCAGTGGGTTAAAGCCTCTGCCTTCAGCTCAGGTCATGATCCTGGGGTCCTGGGATGGAGCCCCACATCAGGCTCTCTGCTCAGCTGGGAACCTGTTTCCCCCCTCTCTCTGCCTGCTTCTCTGCCTACTTGTGATCTCTATCTCTCTGTCAAGTAAATAAATAAAATCTTAAAAAAAAAAATAAATAAAATAAAAAATAAAAAAAAAAAACTTGTTTATAATGGTGTTTCAGGAAGCAAAATTTTCTGTGAACTTAGGCGAAGCAAACAAATAAAGATGTGATTTGAAAGACCTGAAGCAAATGTGGAGAATAAAGAATACTGAAACAATACCTATTTCCTCCGTCATGGTGAAGTTCCCCCACTCTTGAACTCAATCATCCTTTAGATCTGAAGGTTCTTTATATTAGGCATCAATTTGTCATCTTTTGGAATTAGTTTGAATAACTGAATTTATCAGCCAGGAGATTTTCATCTCAGTATTTAGTAACTTTCCCGTATAGGGCTAATGCCCATTTTGTCATACTATCTTCGGGTCTAGACCCAAAGACCAAAGATATCAAATAATTAAAAAAAAAAAAATTCTCTGAGCTATTTGGGAATCCAACAGAAAAAAAAAAAAAGCAAGACTGCTTAGGATTGGGAAAGAAAGGAAACGTACAAGCTAGTTCATTTCACTGGTCCTGCAATAAGTTATGTTTCTATGGTTTCCCAACTGAAAATATGTAATAATGTGACACTGAACACATGTCCTTATAAATATAAATCCATCTTCAGCTTTATTCATTCATAAGTGGGATTGCCACTCTAACATACATCTAGAACTTCCATTCTGCCAAATCATGCCCTATGTTCTATGTTTCAATATTTCATCTTTAATGTTATATTTAACTACACAAATAGCACATGAATACATTACTGTGAAAAGAACAAACAACATGGAAGGTGAAATTTATCACTCACTCCAGTGGTTCCTTAAATATTATAATATTTAAGTGTTGCCATTTTTCCATTTTGAAGTCTCTTTAATCATAGCTCCCTTCCAGCTCTCTCTCACTCTTTTTATTATTGTAATTTGTTGAATAAAATAAATAATGTAATCACTTGTCCTAAACAGATTCCCCCACCCACCCACCAATTTGGATTTTACTGATTGCATTCCTGGTGTTATCCAATATAACCGTTCTCTGTCATTTCTATAAATTGGTAGTTGATCTAGAGGCTTACTCAGATTCAATGTTATGCCAAAATATGTATAATACATATGTATATATAAATAAATGTATTACTCATTCAAAATTCTCTATAAGTTATGGGGTATTCTTCATCAAGACACTGTCTTTCTTGTGGCACCTGGGTGGCTCGGCTGGTTGGGCATCTGACCCTTCGTCTTGGCTCAGGTCTTAATCTCAGGATCGTGGGTTCAGGGCCATGTTGGGCCCACAAGTCTACTTGTGGAGACTATTAAATTTTAAAAAAGACCTTGTCTTTCTTGCAACTTGTTTTTTTTACTTAATATGTCTTGCAGATTCTTACCTCCTCAATACATGTTGGTTTACCTTCATTCTTTATTTCATAAAATGATTTATCATAATTTGTATTATCTTCTTCTTCCTGATAGACCTTATTTTCACTTTTATCAACAATGCTACATTGAACATCCTATCTACACACCTCTGTGCATATAAGTGAGAGTTTTATACGGCAGTGAGATCTTTAGTGCTTTTCCTTCTGTGAGCACTAAGACACTCTGAAAAGGGAAATTTTCATTCATAGGAGAAGAAATAGTTTTGTTCATTTGTTCATTTAGTTCAATGCAAATGCATTCAAGTCCCTTCCCAACACCGGAAAGGGGTCAAAGATATTGCAGTGGTCTCTAAAATGAGGTATACGCCTGTCATAGTGTACTCAAAAAATCCCTCTGTTTGGGGGCATAGGAAAAATATTGGGGCATAGGAAAAATAGTGGAATTCTATTATTTTCAACATGCATCTTTTATAATGTACAATAGTATATGCAAAGAATTTGTCAATAAATACATACAAATTATAGATGTGTAATACATATATAGATAGATAGACACACATGTATACATATGTATACATTATGTATGTATGTGTATATAAAGCAAGTATGTGCTCAAGATATTTAATTGAAAAGGATGTCCTGAGGAAAAAAGTTTAGATACTGTTGTATGTTTATCATATGGAGCTGAGTTCCTGCAAAGCTGATTGCCTTCTGTGTATCTCCACCTAAATTATTTGTCATCACCTCAAACTCTGTGAAAAAAAGCAATCATCATTTTCTCCATCAAGGTCCAGTTTCTCCCTCTGATCTGTTTCTGTTGATGACGTCAGTCGCTGCTCCCTGTCACCCAGCCTGGAAACCTCGAGTCATGTTTCCTTGGCTGCGCTTACCTCAGTGGCTGCAGTAGCTTTTATAACTCTGTTTCCTCCTTCCTTCCCCACTTTTTCAGGCCTACTTAAGGACTGTGGCAATAAATGTCTAATTGCTCTACACTCATTCTCTCTTGTTTTAAGCTAATATGTCCTCAAAGGTTCATTTTTCGGAATCATGTTTCTGATCACATCACAAGCTTGTTGCAACTCCATATATAATTAAAAACTGTGAACTGGAAAATGTCAAAAACAATCCCTAAGTATGGCATTCAAGAGCCGTCCTGTGCCTTGGCTTCAAACTCCCTGTCTCCTTTTCTATGCTATGATTTATTCCATTGAACCCTTACTCTGTGCCTGACACTTGGCTAGTGGTAGGGGAAGAGGAATAGTCCTCGATCCTCTTAGGGTCTCTGGCTGGGTCTGAAAATTAAAACGACAGAAACAGATTAACAAGAGAAAAGTGCATCATTTATTTAATATATAAGTTTCACACAACATGGGAACCCTCATAAGGAAATAAAGACCCAGGGAAACAGACCTGAGTACATTTATGCTATGTTTGATGAATAGTCAGCGTTGTGTTCAAATATGATAGTTTAAGGAGAATGAAGTAAGTGTAATAGCAAGACCTAATTGCCAGGTTCTTCCTGGCATTTCTTTGCCTTATGAGATAAGGTTGCAGCTTCCCTCTGGGCAAAGGGAGGGCCCCTCTCCCGTGAGGATTTTATGACCTGTTTCAGGAGAAAAAGGGAGAGAGGGGTACCCTGACCTTCCTGCTTCTGCCATTTTCTTGAGCTCCTTCAGCTTAATATATTCAGTTTGGGGGTAGCATGTCCTGACCCCATCCCTGGGACTATTATAGGTGTTAATCTCATTTTAATTCTTGCCACACTGTGTGAGGTAAATGGCTGAACTTCTAATAATGAGGCGGGATTCCAGAACCAGAATCCCTGGATTCCAATCCTTATCTTATCAACTGTGTGACAAATGACTTGCTAGACAAGTTTGTGAACCTCTCTTGCCTCAGTCTCCTCACCTGCAAAATACGGTAGTGATTGCATTTACCTCAGAGGGTTGTTGTGAACTGTGTTAAACACTTTTAAAATATTCAGACCCAGGCCTATGGTGCTCCATAAAGGTTACTGTGTCCATTCACTCCTATCACGACTGTTATTACTACTAATATCTCCATCTTCCGGAAGAGGACACGGGGCCTCTAGAGGCTAGGTCAATTGCCCCTGCTCACACAACTGCCGATTGTCAGAACAGGAACTCTCAGCTACACCTGTCTGGCTCCACAACCCAAGTCTTCACACAATGTGTCACCGCCCCCGGTTTCCAGACCCATCTCTCCTACTTCCTGCACATCTGTGCTCACGGCCCCTGTTGAGTCAGCTTACTCACATGTCTCAAAGATGCTTTGTACTTTTTTCTTTCCCTTTCCTTCTTTTCATGGTTTGCCTTTCCTCCTGAAATGTTTCTATTGAAATGCATTTCATTCCTCTCCTTCCTCTTCAGTGGTGATCTCAGCCTCTTAAAATCCTGCCCATTCCTGTGAAAGGCCACCTTCCCTCTGATACCATCACTGACCCTCTTCTGCCCTTTTCCATGAAACAAGCAACTGTGTGATCTCAATCTCTGTCTGAACCGAACTATATGCTCTGGTTGTTATCATATTCATGCCTTTCAGCACAGATATTTGTGCACCTACAATAGAAACCTGGATTTTATGTCTGAAAATCCCCCAGAGATCGTCTTGCCTGATGACGGTGTTCAGGGTCCCAGGGTTCAAAGGAGGTTCACAGGACGATGGTCCAGGACGGCTGAAGGCGGCTGGGAAAGACTGAGTGGGCGGGCGAGCGTGACCTTACACACACCCACAGCCCTTCACACAGAGTGTCCCCTTTTTATCTGTTCCACAGTTTGGGGTAAATGTCTAAACTCCTCCTATAATAACTTACTGTCTTCTCTCTCCCACTGCATCTCCAACACTTTGTGGGAGGAGAGAGTCTTATGGAGAGTGTGTCTCCAGCAACTAGCTCAGGGCCATGACCGACTGCTTATTCAAGACAGGTCCACAGACGGAAGATGCTGTGCTCAGCACTTTAGCACGGCCTGTCTCAAATATTAAACCTCCGGACAGTTGTGCGATGTAGGCTTTCTCTCCATTTTCAAAATATGTAAACGGAGACTAGCCTCACCAAAGTTAAGAAATCTGCCCAAGTTCACACAGCTAATGAGTGATGGAGGAGATTTCAAACCAGATTCTCAGATTCTGAATTTGGATGGACCAAGATTCAAATCCCTGTCTGTCTCTAGCTATCTCAGTGATCTTGACAAAGTATTTGATGTTCCTGAATCTCCTCTTTACAACAGGCAGAACCATACCTCTACATACTGTTTCTAGGATTCGATTCTGTATGCCAGATGTCTGGCTTTTAACCAAATGTGGCTAATGTTATTTCACTATACCATCTACTGTAACATTTTCCGGGAAAACACTAGGTACCTTAGTCTCTGAATCTTCTTCAACAGGTACTAAAGAGCCGCATTCTGAGACATTTTACCATGTACCCCATGTAATTTTAAAATGTTGAGAGAGTCATGCAGTGTCTATCAGGGTGAGCCAGCAATTCAAGACTCCGATATAAACCAGTGATACAGCGAGTTCGGTTTTACGACACAGCTTGAAGTCTGGTGAATCTGGTCTGCTAACGTACTTCCCTCATGGTTAAAATACCCTAAGAAAAGTCCCTAGGTATCCAAATCTCAACTCTCTCGCCAGGAGGAGCAGTCAATTGTGAGAAATATGTGTGTGTGTGTGTGTGTGTGTGTGACCTCAGTGCATGCGTATCTTTATTTCACTGTTGTGAGGATGGGTAAGTTACTTATAAAGCATAAAAATAGAAAGAATGGCAAGACCACAGGTCTAGCTGTACGTGGCAGAATGTTCTTGATAGGTTCATAGAGTTCTAACACATATTCTATAGCACATTAATTAACGTTTAATCATATCATTATTTATTTATATATACAAACACTGGCTGGGTTTTTCTAGTATAGTTAACACATAATATTACACTAGTTAAAGATTGCCTATTTTTAAATGTCTGCTTTTTATTTCTTGAAATTCCATTAGTTAACATATAATGGATTATTAGTTTCAGAGGTAGAGTTCAGTGATTCATCAGTCTTATATAATACCCAGTGCTCATTACATCATGTGCCCTCCTTATAAATGCTTGCTTCTAATATGAAATTTGCCTTATTAAATGTGTATTAGTTGTAATTTTGAGAAGAGAGTGATGATTGTTTGTTGTACCTGTCCCAAAAAGAACATGCAATAAGAATGAAAGAAGTACACCTTTAACTAAAAGGGAACTAGGAACTATTCTGCAGGAGAATTTAGTATAAAGTTTTTTTCCTGTCTAAGTCTTCCACTCCTAAAATCTGGATTCTCCACCTACCTGAGAATCCAGTAAAAATAGTGGGTTCCTTTTATCGACCTTCCCAGAGAACATGTTCATTTTAAAAATGGATTGACTGGCGATAAAAAAGGAAATTTTTAAAAAATGACTGACTGGGTGCCTGAGTGGCTCAGTCAGTTGGCGTCTGACTCTTGATTTCAGCTCAGGTTATGATCTCAGGTTCATGGGATCAAGCCCTGCAATGAGCTTCCTGCTCAGCACAGAGTCTGCTTGTCCCCTCCCTCTTCTCCTCTCCCTGTTCATGCTCTCTCTTTCTCTCTCTCTTTCAAATAAATAAATAAAATCTTCAAAAAATAAATAAATAAGTAAATAAAAATAAAAATGGATTGGCCACAGGATGAGCAACATCTATGACCCTAGAACACTGCTGTGAGTGAAGAGCTCTTTAAAAGTATAATTTCCTATTGCTGAATGACTAACAGATGGCCATTACATGTCACTGTTAGCTTCTTCATCAGGGCTTCTTTTAGAGCATCCAACTGGTTTACCACATTTTAGGAGAAATTCCTATAACTGGGGTGACTGGGTGGCTCAATTGGTTTAGTGTCCAACTCTGGACTTCGGCTCAGGTCATGATCTCAGGGTCATGGGATCAAGGCCACATAGGGCTCTCCCCTTGGGGTGAGGTCTGCTTCTCTCCCTATTCCTCTGCCCGTTCCCCTGCTGACACATGTGTGTGCGGGAGTTCTCACTCATTCTCTCAAATAAATAAACAAATCTTTAAAAGAAGAAGTTGTTACCATAACTCAATTTAACAAAATGTATCAAAAATATCTCTAAATTATTTTCTTTTTCTGGCATTCATTTAGGTAGTGAGCCATGAATCAATGTTTATTAGAAAAACAGAACTTCACATACAATGAAAATGTGCTTTTGTGTGTGGGAAAGCACATTTTTGCAAGGAAAACCATTATTTCAATATACAAATATTCTCAGAATCTATCACCGTGCAAATGCTTAATGTGATCACTACAAATGATTTTCAGATTGATTTTTGCCGTTTTGACAGTCTATTATCAATATCACATGGCCATCTTTTCTTCCTACCAAGCACAGAGTCCAGTAAAGGACTGGATGTATTCTCAGAATTTGGATTTAAAGTTTCCTTCACAATATGCCCGTTTTGGAATTGTAGTCTAAAGGGGATATATGACAAAGGGACACTTCTTAAATGGACACTTGTTTGATGGGTTCAATTTTTTTTTTAGCCCTCTGCAAAGTAAGAAAGTGTTATCTTTTATGTACCAAATCTGCCATCAGCTCCTTGTTTTCCAAACAGTTAATAGGGCTGTTCTGAGTAATCTGCACTTTCTCTGTGACCCAAGAGAACTCACTGAGCTTGGAGGGACAATCTGTGACTCTGGGGCAGTTTCTCTCTGTGTAAAGCTAATAAAACCTGCACCCTTACCCTTATTAGTGCTGTCCTCTCACCCACTGAGCTAACACCTCCAAAAGCAAATAGATGATTTGCACAGAGCCGTATTCACATCCAACTTCCAACCAGCTCTTCCTGTGTCGCAGTGGAGAGGTACCCTACAGTGAAGATTTATAGAACTTTTAGTAGTTTTTATAAGCTTCCTTTTCCAGGTTTGGCGGAAAGGGGATTGTTGAAAAAAGTCGAACATAAAATTCAAAAGAAAAGAGAACCTGGCAGAAACCGAAGAGAGAGTATTAATATTCAAATAGAGGTATCTTATTCTGTCTTCCTAAGTTTGTCACCACCATGAATATGTTTGGTAAAAAAAAATTTATTGAGTATCCACTTCGGGGGAGACATTGTAATTTAATGACAGATAAAGCATAGTTGGGTCTTGCAAAACATTGGGAACATAAATAACGGTAACAATTAAGTGCTATAAGGGAATTCAGGGGGAAGTTACAGGATTCTGAGAAGGCTTTCTGAAAGTGTTAGCAAATCATCAAATGTTGAAAGTTTTCCAGTCGGAAAGATGCACTTTTCTTCCATTTTATTTAAATATATTTCTCTGTACCCTTTTAAACACTACATTTAATTCTGTATTCTAAGACTCTTTGCTTCTCTTTTGCCTTCTTGATTGTTACAAAGCTCTTAGTAGTAAGATATTTAAACTTAAACCTCTTAGGTGTTTTGTTTTGTTTTTTTAAAGATTTTTTTTTTTTTTTTGACAGAGAGAGAGGGATCACAAGTAGGCAGAGAGGCGGGGGGGGGGGGGGGGAGGAAGCAGGCTCCCTGCTGAGCAGAGAGCCCGATGTGGGGCTCAAATCCAGGACCCTGAGATCATGACCTGAGCTGAAGGCAGAGGCTTAACTCACTGAGCCACCCAGGCTCCCCTCTCTTAGGTGTTTTTGAAGTATTTCCATAAGCCCTCCCCGGGAAATTAACAAGTGAGGCTATTACGTTTGTAGCAATGAGAAAACTAAAGGTACAGTGAAGGTAGGTCCTACTTGGTGCTGGTTTTAAAATCAGAACAATATTCCAGGTTCCTTTACTCCTAGCCAAATGTCTCTCCATTTAGCTTTAAGATTCTGTATCTTGCTTGGTAATCATCAAGTTTTTGGTTGTCCAGGAAATTGTATTACTATAAGAGTTTTAGATGATAAAAGCTTTTAGAAAAATAAAAGTGAAAAATCCTGAACTAGTCTTTTTTAAAAAGTATGTAAATACATGTCATTTAAACCAGAGAAGATACAGAGGAGCAAGATGTTTTGAGTCAAAGACATGATTTTCAAAGACAAGCTAATCAATTATGTGGTCCTAACTTTAAAAGCCTTACTTAAAAATTAAAAAAATAAAAATAAAAAACTTTACTTTACACAGATTGTATTCAACTAACTTCACCAGTCTGTCCTAATTTTAAATTGTCTGATTATGGCTAATTATTCATAGGCTGGTCATACATCCCAGTTTGCCTGGGATAATCCCAGTTTACACCAATTGTCAAAATTGAAAATAACATCCTCTCTCACTTGAGAAGTACTGAGTTTCAATAATAAACCACATGATCACCCTAGTTATTCACCATATTCTGGTCAAATGGGTTGGAAACAAAGAGTATATGCCTCCCTAACCCACGCCAGCTCTCCACTGCCTATCTTCGTATTGTCTGTGTATAATTTTGAATACCTTCTAGGTAAGTACTACCTAGTTGTGATAGAATACAGAAGGAAGAAGAATGAGTGCAGTCTGCTTAAATGTTCTTCAAGTATTGGTGGCAAAATTACTTCCAAGTCGTATGGTAATAGTACACTTGTCTAATTCTTTTCATCATTGTATTTTGGTTGCTTTGTTAAGTTAGTCCTGATTGATTGCAAGAGGGTATGGGCAGGTGGTGAGCATTTGGCCATTTGGTCTTGCTGTTTGTAGGGTGCAGACATTTGCTAACCATATTAATTGTTAAAGCCAAGTTTAGATGCATAATAAGGGAAGAGAATATGTTCTTTAAGACTTGGCTCCTTATTCTCATAGTACTTCCTCTATGTGATTTATAGGGTTTTTTTTTTTAAGTATGGCAAAAGAATTTGGTAGATAAAAGTTAAAAGTAAAATATTTAAACTTAAATATTACTATGGTTTTTATTTTTGAAGGGGGAAGGAAGGATGTCCATCTTAGGATTTAGGTAACCATATGTTCACAAAGCTAAAAAGATCATTGGTAAATTGTATATCTTGCTACCCTAAAGCATGACCACAGATTATAAAATATCTCAACTGTCAGAAGAAAATACTGTATCTAAAGAAGTATTATTTTCTTTTTATTAAACCATTCTATTTTTATTAAACCATTCTATTTTGTATTTGTATTTCTAAATTATCCACATCTAGGAAATCTTTATATTTTCAGTACCCAGCATAACATCTTATAAATAATACTTGAAGAAATACTTACCAAGTGAACAAATGAAAGGATTCTTCACATCTTAACAGATACCTCAGATTTCATATATATATATGTCTTTACATATATATATGATAAACTATCTCCTAGATTTAAAATAAAAATATTTTCTTACATTTTCATAATTCAAGGGTATATTAACATCTGCATGTATATGTTCCTTCTTCTCATAAAAGCAGTAAAAAATTTTCCAGCAGAACAACCTATAATTCCCTTCTGGTTCCACTATAGTAATGCTGATGTGCTTCCTTCTGAAATGATCAGTTCCTTTAAACAAAAACAAGTAGTGATTCGAGTATGCGTTCCACAAATGGTACCAAAGCTTTTTGTGAATCAAATACTTTCACTTCTCAAAACGTTTCCTAACCAGCGGCACCTGGGTGGCTCAGTGGATTAATTCGCTGCCTTCGGCTCAGGTCATGATCTCCGGGTCCTGGGATCGAGCCCCGCGTCGGGCTCTCTGCTCCACAGGGAGCCTGCTTCCTCCTCTCTCTGTCTACCTCTCTGTCTACTTGTGATCTCTCTCTCTGTCAAATAAATAAAATTTAAAAAAAAAATTTAAAAAAAAAAGTTTTCCTAACCAGGCATAGATTCAAGATATTTCTCAGTGATTGCCTTGCTTACTAGAGAATGATTGAAAAAGAACATATAGTAAGCCTCCCAATTCTGACAAGCTTTTCAAGGGCACAAATAATTGAGACAATTTAAGAAACCACTTCTATTGGGGCTCCTGGATGGGCTACACACTCTGTGCAGAATCTGTTTGTCTCCCTCCATCTGCTCCTCCACCCTCCCCCACTGACTCATAATCTCTCTCCCTCTAAAATAACTAACTAACTAAATAAAATCTTTTTTTAAAAAAAAGAAGCTATTGTCATTTCAGTCCATGCATGAGAGTATCGCATTATCATTTTCTTCTCTCTGTCCCTCTATAGTTCTAAGGTATCCATAAATATTTTGTCTTTGCCTAAGCTCATTTAATTTGCTTATTATATCTATCTGGGTAGAACTTTAGTCTGAAAACAGATTTGATATATGTGATGTTCAGACCACATTCATTTATTTTATATGTATTTATTGAGTCACTATGTTGTACCAGGTACTGAAGTTGATGTGAGAATACAATAAAAAATGAATCTGACATTGGCCCTCCCATAAGTATATCATAGTCAGAGAAAGGAGGACTGTCAATAAATAATTAAAATAAATGCTGTGGCTCAGGCAATAAGAAAGAGTTGATCAAGGCACGGTGATGACACAGAGAAGAAAGTGATTCCAAATGAGCTTTGCGTGAAATTTTAAAATAAATTTTCAGAGATAGATGGGTAAGCTGAATCTTTAAGAATTAGTACAGTGAGCCAAGTAAACATAGTTCATGAAAGCATTCCAGGTAGTGGACATGCAAATGTACCTTATAGAAAGATCCTAAGTATCTGGAAATCACAGAGGAAGTATCCTAGCATAGAAGTAGCCTTTTCCTTTAAAAATTTATATCTTACATGCTTTCTCTGCAAATGATAAAATGGTTGATCCTTTTTGACCATTATCTTTAAATAAAGTAATATC
Organism: Meles meles; assembly: GCF_922984935.1. Lineage (NCBI taxonomy): Eukaryota > Metazoa > Chordata > Mammalia > Carnivora > Mustelidae > Meles > Meles meles. The sequence goes on along the minus strand of NC_060066.1, from coordinate 148,126,589 downwards.
TAAGCTGAGAGGCACTTCACTTCTTACTTGCCAGTAGAGGCAATAAATTCTCATGGAGGAATTACTAATCCCAATTCCAATTTTAAAATGTCATTTTTCATACAATTACATTTGTCTGCAAAATGAGTAGCCAGAGTGGATACTGGGTCTTCCACCCTCATCAGTCTTAGTCTACAAAATGGAGGTTGACCTTCCTTTGACAAACATGTTTCATAAATATCATATTGTCTCTGCATAGGAACTTCTAGATGTATAAATCGTCAACCTCTGAATGAGTTATCATACCTAGAAACCCCCAATATAACAACAGCGCAGGTATCCCTCTTCAAGGAGATGTTTCAAGTTCCTCCCATTTCTAGAACACCATGACTAATTGTCTTATGAACCTGTGGAGGGTCTAGTTTACATCAATAACCTCCAGGATACCCCATGATACTCTGAGTGATCAAAATAACATTTCTTACGACACCTCATGAAGTCAGCTGAACTAAAAGGAAAGAACTCCTGTGAAAAATGATTTCACCTGTTAGCTCATGGATTTCCTTCTAGTTAGAAAACAGTTTCCTGCATGAAGCTGAATGGCCGGGCTCAGTCAGGCAGGGCTATAGAAAATCCCTAAACAGACAAGGAAGCAAGCCCAACCAAGGAGAGCTACTGCCCGGCCAAACTGTAATGTGTCTTTTTAAATCAATCTTGAAATCAGACTCTCAAGAAAAGGAAATGTTACTGCATGCCACCACAACATCTCTAAAGTGCATTTACTTCCAACAGAAACAATAGGACAACTCCGTGTGGCACTTAGCTTATTGAAAAAGGCCAAATTGCTGAAAAATAAAATAAAATAAAATAAAATAAAATAAAATTGCAATACCCTAAGTAGACACGGGAAAGGTTTGTCAACTCCAATGAAGTGGTTTCTGTGGACTGTGCACTTTTCTGTGCCGCCTGCATCTCCTCACTCTTCTAATAAGTAAGTAAGTGAGAAAATAAGAAAATAAACAAAACTACTAAAATGAGGGAGCCTGAATATAACCTTTCAGCAAGAGATAAAAACATATTGATAGGTGCGTGCTGAAGGGCATCATTAAACTCTCGATGTTTGATTTCATTTCTTCTTCTCTTATTTTATTTATTTATTTATTATTTGGTCGCCCGCAGGCATCTCTGTACTGACTGACCCTGCTAGTTCAACTATTAAAGAATTTCCCTCTCCAAGGAGGCCTGATGTAAACATGGTAATCTGTTTGGCGGCTCCTATGATGGTCCATGAATAAAACATATGACAACCCAGTTGGAGTTCAAGCAGCTCACTATTTGTTCCCAAAGAGAATGTTTGGAAGCTCATGGAAAGCTTCACCATGCTTAATCCCAGAGGCCTGGAATCCCATTCTTGGTTCAGACTAAGCCACCAGAATTGTGACTTAAATATTGGCCTTATGGCCAACCACCCTACGATATCTTACTAAACAGACCGAATGCCAGGGATTGGATTTGAATGTGCCTCTAACTGTGCAGAAAACAAGTCTCTGCTTTTAGAAGGTATATTAGAATGTATATGCTGTATCCTTGACAACAAAAGAAAATGTTGACTAGATGAGATTTGGAAAGAGAAGTCACCAGTATGAAAGAGCTAGAAAGCAGCTCTATTATATTTAAGAATGCACACACTGAAATCATAAGGCAAAGATACCTACATGGGTCTTTATAACATTACAAAGAAGTGATTGGATATTTTTTGCCCTTGATTAGCTATACAACTATAAAAAGAGAGGGTTGTGCTATAATCACTACACTAGCAAATCAAAGAGGCAAAACCTGCCCCTGCTTGGGTGGATGCTGTTGGTTGGATAAAATCAGAGAGGAATTATTTAATGTGACCTTTCCCACACAACAAGAGAACAATTGTTGTTATAATTCAGGTTTGTTTTTAAAGCATAGTCATTAAAAAACTGCTTATAACACATTTTTTTCCTGGAAATCTCTCCCTTTGCGCATTGTCTCTGGCCATTAATTCTCTAATTATGTTCCTGCATATATTTAATTTTTGATCTCCTGTAGAAGGAACCATAAAGTGAACATTTTATATAAAGACAGTTTTATATTGCAATGTAACAGCTGCTATTGTTGAAACAACTTTCCTGGGACTGTCTTTTGTCTGTCAACAAGTTCTCCTTATCATCTCTGACATACTTTGTACTTTTTACATGGTTGTCACTATTCTTTATTTCAAGAAAAAATTAAATGCAATTCTGGATACTAACAACAGTTGGAAATTTAAAATATACTTTTGCATTCATAGTATACTTTAAAGTAAGTGTGATTTTGAGGGTGTATGTGAGTGTGTGTAGTTTTTGTAAAATTCAGCATTCTGTAAGAGCACTGCCAACATACAGGAGCATAATTAATGTAAAATTATAAATTAATATCCAGGACACACCTACTTTTAAAATATTATAAATAATAAAATTTGCATCTACTACATATGTATAAAATCTATTCTATATTATTTATGCATCTCTGTTGTAAGATTTAGGTAACTTAATTTAAATAAACTGCCTAACTCTCATTAAATCATTATTGGAAAAAAAAGTTGGATATTAAAGCTTTTTGAAATCATAACGTATTCTCTTTCCAACAATTCTTTGAAAAAATTAACATCTATATACTCCTTATGATATTCAGTGAGAAGGAGCTCCTGGCTGGCTCAGTAGGTTGAGCATCGGACTCTCGGTTTCCGCTCAGGTCATGATCTCAGGGTCTTGGGATCCAAGGTCGCCTGGAGCCCCACATGAGGCTCCACATTCAGCGCAGAGTCTACTTGTCCTTCTCCCTTTCCCTCTGCTCCTCCCCCCACCTCATGCTCTCTCTCAAGCAAATAAATAAAATATTTAAATAATAATAAATAAATCAATAATAATATTTGGTGAGAAAATTGTAGTAACGCCTCATTTATCAGCTTCACCCTGGAATATGACGTACCACACAAACAAATTTTTCTGACAGCTGCAGTTTAGCCCCTCCTTTTTCCATTAAAATCAAGTAAGATAAAATATAGAAAAGTGCTCTATAAACTTTAAAATGCACTATAATGGATACTATTATTTTTATTATGCTGCAAATTTGTTTTCAGATAATTTATTTCTAAAAAACTTTCCAAAGTATTTACTTTCCTGTTTTCTTAAGTAACATACATGGGATACAATTTTTCCTATATTTTTTAATGGGGATGGATAATTATCATAGTAATCGTGGGATTACGACATTTTACAAAGGTACTGTCTACAATATCCTGCCCCTGACAATGGCTCCACATTGATATATTCTTTTTTGATGTTTTTTCAGTTCTTTTATCTGTAGTGTTCTGTCCTCTTACTCTGTGAAACTGTTCTTCAAGTTAGCTTTTTTCACCCTCTCTTCGTCCTTTTTTTCTTTCTAGTTGACTACTTGGGTCTGTTGTAATTTAGGAAATCGAATAAACAATCCCCTTGGTTCTGTCTAAACAGTAAATTGGTCTGGGTGAGGTTCCAGTAGGTTCCTCTAAATTTTGGTGGATGTGTTCTTTATGTCTTTGGAGTCTATATTCAGGCTACTAAATGTGAACTTATGTAACAAGTATATATTGAGTAGCCTGTGTGTTTCAGGTATATAATTATTCAGACATAGCCCTTGTCTTCAGGAAGCTTACAGTCTACAGGGAGAGATAAACATAAAGCACATGATTAGCCAATTATTTCATTGGACTGGATAGGTGCTGCGGAGGAGAAATGCAGGAGGAGAAAAGCGCACTTACAAGAGGGCACCTAAACTAATCTATGATGCCTTCCCATTTCAGCTGAGTCCCAGAGGAGGGGTGGAATTAAGAGTGCCACATAAGGAAAATGAGCAGTGCTTAGAAAATGTTTATTTCCAGAATCTTCTAACTAGGTAAAATGGCTAATTTTAAAGACCTCTCAATAAACTGTTAGCTTACTACATAATATCTTTCACAGAATTTTAAAAATTCTTTTGATGATTGGCTGTATCGTAACTTACTTTCACTTGCTTTTCCTTCTAGAACTTGGGGGATTTCTTCTCTAAATTCTCAGTGCATTTGCTACTTAACTGTGGAGTTTGGCTGTTCTGGAACCAGCCACTTAACATTGCCTCACCTTGAGGACAAATTTCCAATTCTAGACTGTCCTCAGCTCTCAATCGGATTGTAGAACTCCCACTGATGGCAGTGGGAGCTGTGCCTGTATATCTAGGAAAATACACTGCCCTCTGTGTCACTGTCAGCCTTCTCTGGCACAGAGCCTGGAAGCCCGAGCGTACACGTGAGTCTCTAAGGAAACGTTGCTCTCGGCGGTGCCACACTAGCAAGAGTGTGAATGGAAGCAGAGAAAATAGATGAAAAGGAAGTAATGGCATCAGGACTAGCACCTGCGATCCTGCCAACCAGGGCAGTAGGAGGAGGGGTGGAAGAAATTGCAAGCATATATATATGTGTGTGTGTGTATAAATATATATATACACATATATATGTATATATATAAATATATAAAAATATATTTAAAATATATATATACACATATATGTGTGTATATATATATATTTTTAAGACTAGACTCTATTTCATAAAATCGTCAACTTACAGTCACAGATTGATTTTTAATAATTACCATACTCTCTAACATCTGCAAGTCCTGCGGGGGCAAGAGTACAAATGGAGGGCTGAACGGGGGGCCAGTCGTACTGCCTCCCACCTCCTTCTGTTCAGGACCACAAGGGGCCTACCAAGTGCGTGTCCAGCCTCTGTCTCTTGCCTGTCCCGACCCCAGACAGCCACACCTTTAGGAGGACTGACCCAGGGAAGAGGCCCAAATTGGCCGTGGAAGCAATTTGGGCTTCAGGCAATTTGGACAGGGAATCTCTGGAAACACTTGCTCTTAAGCACTAACTAAATTGTACTGCCCTTCAATAATGGGGAAATTCATAATAGCTTGGAACTGAAGATGCATGGGTTTTAAGTATGAGAGGGCTGTGCAACTTTTTAAAACTTGCTTTTAAGTCAGTGCTTCTCAAACTTAATGTGCATGAGAACAATCCAGATATCTTGTAAAAATGCAGATTCTGAGTCAGTAAGTCTGGGGTGGTGCTCCAGATTCTGCATTTCTAATAAGCTCCCAGGTCATATCTGTCTATCGCCCACACTCTGGGTAACAATTCCCATGAGAATATTGGTGGCTTCTGTTGTGTATGGGTGTGTTTGTGTGTGAAGATGCTGCTCCTTTGGGATGGGAAGTTTTAATACTGAGTGTAAAAAGAAAAATCACACTGTAGCAAGAGTTTAAAAGACATAGCTTTTAGATTTATCATTATTAAGATTCTTGTCTCCGGGGTGCCTGGGTGGCTCAGTGGGTTAAAGCCTCTGCCTTTCGCTCAGGTCATGATCCCAGGGTCTTGGGATCGAGCCCCGCATCGGGCTCTCTGCTTGGCAGGGAGCCTGCTTCCTCCTCTCTCTCTCTCTGCCTGCCTCTCTCCCTACTTGTGATCTCTATCTGTCAAATAAATAAATAAAATCTTTAAAAAAAAAAAAAAAGATTCTTGTCTCCGACGATGTCCCAGACAACAGCCTCTGATACCTACTTACTCCTCCTCCTGATTAATCAGATATCAGTGATGTCACCAAGTCTTATCTTTGAACTGGGCTCTCCGGTACAGCGATAGCAGCTTTCCAAAACCTTACAAATTTCTAAGATACATATTAGAGCCCATGGAAGACTAAATGTCTCTTGGTGTAGCAAAGAAATTTTGATTAGAATTAAACAGCTGTCGTCTCCGAAATTTCCCACTCCAAATCATTTCCTATTCTCAACAAGCTCTTGTATGTTACTTTCTTGGATGGATGCTGCTCTTGGTACACTTCTAGCTACTCATGTTAACTGGGACCTGTGGCATGGAACTGAGAGATATTTAGGAACATCTTCACAGCAAAAAAAGCACTTGGCTTAGAGAGATTTTACTCTGGTATTTTCTTTTCTATAATAACTATATTTCCTTAGATTGAGCAAAATTCAATTACATGAGGAAGGACAATGATACCACAGGTTGCACTGCAAAAAGTAGGTTTGAAGCCGTCACAAAAGTTGCCATTTTCATTGTACTTAGACGAAGTGGGATCTGAAGTACGTATGTATTCAAAAGCAACTTAATGTCAGTGATCAAGTTCCCCAGACTGGGAAGACATGGCAATTTAACAAGTTCACATTAACGAAGATTACATAATGGAAAATTGACTAATGTTTTAAGGGTAAATATATTTCTAGATTGTGTTTGTCTACATTTTTAAAATAAAATGTGAATATTCTGCTGGTTATTGGACTAAAACCTCCCCCTGAGAATTTATAGATTATTAACTGAAATGGCGGTTTTCTTGTTAGCCATGATCAAAGAGATTTGGGAATGTCTAAAAACATGTGAAAGTTGATTACACATTTTATTACTGGGACCACATTGACTGGCCACCCATATGATGGAGCAATTGTGACTGTGGATTAGTTCCAACTAGCCTCGGGGAAAGAGCACACTGAGTTGAGACCTTTAGAAAGCATTTATTTGCCTGCCTCATTTAATCAAGTGACTTTTATAATTTTCCAGCTTTTACCCTTATTTATTTCGCATAATGAGAAAGAAAAACTATCTTTTTTCTGGCCTTTAAACAAAATATATCCACCCTTTAAGATTTCATTTCAAGACACAAATACCTATCTTTTTCAAGAAATGTATCTGCTTTGTTTTTCAATGAGACAAAGCCATCCTTAAACAGAGGAATTCTACTTGATCTTAAAGTACCCATTATTGTCTTCAGAGTCGTACCTCTTAAAATCCTACCCATGTTTTGGGGCGCCTGGGTGGCTCAGTGGGTTAAGCCGCTGCCTTCGGCTCAGGTCATGATCTCAGGGTCCTGGGATCGAGTCCCGCATCAGGCTCTCTGCTCAGCAGGGAGCCTGCTTCCCTCTCCCTCTCTCTCTCTCTCTCTGCCTGCCTCTCTATCTACTTGTGATCTCTCTCTGTCAAATAAATAAAATATTAAAAAAAAAATCCTACCCATGTTTTGAAGATCAGTAATGTCCCTTCTCTTCCAGATCTGTATTCCTCCAGTCAGAATTAGTCTCTCACTCTTTTGTATTCTGAAAGTAGAATTTATGCACAGGTAATATTAAGTCCTTCATATAATCCTTGTGGAGTGCAACTAGATATGTTTGGTACTAGAAGGTGAGCTCCTGGGGAACAAAAGTCATTATTTATTACTTATTTCTTATCTAAAGTATTTAATTTATTTAAATTTAAAAACATTTATTTAAATGTATTTTTACTGTTATTTTTCCAAAAGAGCATAACCTAGTGCTTTCCCATAATAAACGTATAATGTATAATGCTTGAATTAAACCTTTCTAATTGTCAGTGACTATGGATGAGTGCACTGTGAATGAATTTATTAAGATCACCCAATCATCATATTGACTTTCTAAGAAACAACCTAGTAAATTATTACTATAAAGTAATAGAGCCCTGGCAATATTCCAAATTTAATATTTAAATACAATCAAAGATGGTGGCAGGAGAATTAAGAAAGGTGACACATCCAAATGAGCAAGGGGAAGGGCAGGGTGGGAACAAACCACCCAATGAAATGTTCCTTGACCCCAGTGTTTCAGCAGAAGCCTGAAGTCCTGTGCTCTAGTCCTCGATGTGTGTTTCAGGTACACCAAGTCATCCAGAGTGTCACAGTTTAAAATATGCTTTGTGTCTAATGAATCTCTTTAATATGGAAGTTTCAATCATTTTAATGGTGTTTTTCTTATTTTTAAAAATTCATGGAGCAATTACCTCTCATCTTGAAAATAAATAGAATCATGTACAATGTATAGCTCATAGGAGAGCTGATATGTCAAGATACTTCCATGTGCATTCCAAATAGTATTTGTAGTTTGCAAAATAGTGTACTACTCAAGTGAACACATAAATAAAAACACACCCAATGATCATTTCTGTATGCTGTTTACTACTGTAAGAAACCAAACAGGACAGGCCAATAGAGAATCAGGGCCAATTTTAATGCTTAACCCCCGGCTCATTTTTAACTTCCATTTATTGCAATAAAATATATAGGTTTATATACTTTCTTTTCTGCTTTCCTTTTTCTTTTAATGGGTGACCTTGGCAACTCTTCCATTTTCCCTATTTTTAGAAAATTGTTAACAAGTCCACAGGCATCAGAGGAAATACACTCTCTGGAGTATTAGAACTCAAGAAATAGTATAATGACAATCTACTCCTCCGATTCAGAGAACTCCTTTGCAATGGCATGAAGAACCTTTCAGATGGAAAAATACATAAATTAATCATTTAAATTCAGGCACTGAAATGAGAAAAACTTGGGTTTACAGACCCATTCTCTCACTTACTAGTTGAATGACCTTGAGAAAGGTACTTCATGTCCTCTAGGTTCAGTTTCCTAATCCAAAACAATGGAGGTGATAACGAGGCCTGTGTAGGTTGGTTGGAGGATTCTAATGCATGTAAAGCACTTAACCACCCTGCCTCGTGGAGAGCCCATCCTGAAATTGAGGTGACGTGGTGTGCTGGGAAGATCTCGTCCCTGACAGTCAGACCTGGCCATCCATCAGCTAGTCAGACACGTGAACGCCTGAGCCTGTTTGTCTCTTCACTGTTTCTGTTTTGTTTACTCCCCAGCAAAAGGGGACACCACACTGTAGCAATTAGAAGAGAAAGTGAGAGCATTCAAAGTCAGAGAAAGAAAATCAAAGCAAAGACTTAGTCACTAAATCGTCCAGAAGGAAGGAGAAAGAGGAGCTAAAGCTTGATGGATTACATTCTGAATGCAGTTTCTTAAAAGGAATTTTTTGTGGTAAGAGACAATGGAAAGATACCAAGTTACAATACAAACCCAAGGGCAAGTCTCATGGAAATCAAAGAAAGTGACACTACAGGCACAGTGTAGAATAAGGGAATGTTTGAAAAGAGAGGGCTGTGTATTTACCATTTTGCTTGATCTACATATCAAAAGCATCCTCCAACTGTATATAGAAGATCCTTGCAGGAAAATGTTTCATATGAAAAACAAATAAATAAATAAATAAATAAAAGAAAGTGAAAAAGAAAGAAAGAAGAAAGTGCTGGAGGCCATGTCATTTTTTTCATCCTATTCTCTTTCATAGATCTTAGGCCAGGTGTGACTAGCTCATGCAAACGAGTACCTTCCCAATCACCACAAAAGCAAAAGAAGATCCTGGGAAATACGGCATCCATTGTACTTAGAATGAGATAACTTAACTGAGAAATGGAAACGACAGGAAAATGAAGTGGCCTCAGCATGAAAAAGCACAGCTTATTTTTTTTCCCCCATCTAATAACCTATTATGTAATAAATAAAAGCCCACTGTGCTTGTTAGGAAAAAAGAAACTTTTGCTCAGCTAACTCTAGAAATATTTATATTTGATAATACATTTTCTTAAGTATTTTGAATCAGTAATATTGAAATACTGAAAATCAAATCTCCAATGAGTTGAAATAGTGATTAGCTATTTGAAAACCCATTATTCTACCGATGTGTTAGGCCTCATCTCTACAACAGAAACTTTTATGGCAGAAATTTTTCCTTAGCAAAGAGATGTCAATTTTTTTTTTTACTACAAACCAGTTAATCGGAGTTTAAATTTGTTTCCTGTTATGTGTTGTTTAGCAGGAAAAAAAAAATCTAAAAGTTTTAAAAATTAAAAAGAGTAAATAAAATAGTCTAGTTCTAGAATAAAGAAGTGATTTCCCTCAAAATGAAAGTCTTAAATATGTCATAATACTCATTAGTCAAATTTGTGATTTATTTTGATTCAAAATTCATATCAGGGTTTTAACAAGGAAATTCCATTAATGCTACCAGCAGGTTTCCAGAAAAGTATGGAGAACATGCAGAAGATGCAGATTCCAACCCCGACTCTATTGTGTTCTAGTTGGAATATGGGCAACTTTCTTGCCCATCCTGAGTTTCATACAAAATTCTGATAAAACTCCTTATTGTTTATGTCACATTGTTATTGTGAGATTTGAATAAACTAACATATGGAAGTAACTCATTACAGTTCCTGAAATATTTGGAAGACAAGAAAATGTTAGTATTCCCCCATAGGAGCACCACTATCTAGACAACTGCTCAAGCTAACCTCCCTCTCCCACATATTATATTAATTGTTAGTTATCAAGTCCTTCATTTACACCTCCTTTCTCTCTAACTGCATCTTTTTAATCTTCGCTTATACTTCCTAAGGAAATACCCTCATTGCCTTATACCTTGACTTATAGGATGACCATGTAATTAACCCTTACTTACAGACTCGACTACTGCCAACCCATTCTTTATGCAGAATTCTTTCTAGTAGAATAAATATAATTATATTATTTTCTGCTTAAAACTCTTCATGATTTCCCGATGCGCATAAAACAGAATTTAATTTCCCTAGCGTGATAAAGAGAAAAAGGCATTTACCATTAGGTAGTTCGACATCATCTTCTACTTATCATATACACTATGTAATAAATGTGCTATACTATCCTTTCCCACGGATTTCTATCTTTGCACTTGCTGTTCCTTTTGCCTATGATGCATTTCCCACCCTCTGACAGTGGACAACTATTCCTCTTTAAGAATGACAGCTGAAATGTCATCTCCCACATGTCACCTTCTTAGAGCACACAGGAAGAATTTATCATTCCTGTAGGACTTATTTCTATTATACCACACCATATTTTGTTGTTTGTTTACATGTCTCTCTCTACACAATACTATGAGCTCCACTGCACGGCATAGAGCCAAGAATATGGTAGGTAGTATTTGAAAAATATTTGCTGAATTAATGATTGGGAAAAACAATAAAAAATCAATGATGTTACCATAGGTCTCATGAATTAATTGGCAAGTACCTTCCTATTTTTACTGTATATTCTTAACCTCTTTCTATACAGGGGACCAAAAGAAATGGAGTTGAGATCATTTTTTAGGGAAATCTAAAACAAAACAAAATAGGACAAAAAAACCTTTTGAATCAATTATATTGCTATTACAAACAAATATATCTTTGGCCTAAATTGTCTCACATTGAAATGTTCCAATTTATTCTGCTAGTTTAGATACAGCATGAACTCAGAGGTATTTTTATTATTCTTAGAAAACACAAAGTTGAGATAGTCTATTCTTTTTTTTTAGAACTCAATGTATAATCTCATTTTAATGAAAATATTAACATGTCCCTTGAAATAAAATTTGGACAATATACACTGAAATTTGGACACTGATCATCACTGGTATGGTTTTCATTTCTTTTTTTTTTTTTTTTTTTTCGACATATTGTAGAATTCTATTTTTTTTTCACCGTTTCCCTTTTTATTTATTTTTTTTTCAGCGTAACAGTATTCATTCTTTTTGCACAACACCCAGTGCTCCATGCAAAACGTGCCCTCCCCATCACCCCCCACCTGTTCCCCCAAAATTATTTATTTCTATAGTGTTTTAATATTTTGCACTCATCTCATTTACTTTTTCTTTCAATTTCTGATTTTTAATATTTAAAATTTTGCCTCTTTTAGTTTTTTATTTATTAATTATTTTATTAACATATAATATATTATTTGTCCCAGGGGTACAGGTCTGTGAATCATCACGCTTATACACTTCACAGCACTCGCCATAGCACATACCCTCTCCAACGTGCATAACCCAACTGAGATAGCCTATTCTTTCCCTTTGCGGGCAATCACAAAGGAAATAGGACATGTGTGCAACAGCAAACTGGTGTTTACATATGACTTTATCAGTGAGTCTCAAAAGAGTTCTCATTCAGCACACTTTGCACCTTGGTTCCCCTTTCTACGAAAAATACCTTTGTCCTGAAGTCTGTTGATCTGAACAGTGACCTTGAATTTCTCTATCCACCCCAGTTACAAATTAGTGAGGGGTGGCCAGTGTGTGATCACACGTACCAGCCGCTGGGTATTTGAGGGATGAGCATTGGCATGCCTTGAGGTTTTGAGTGCTGAAGTGCTGAAGGATGGTGATCGGCAGTCTGGAGTTTTACAGCCGGTCACAGCAACAGCTCAGCCCCCATGGAGGCTGTTTTCCCGGAGAATGGTCAGCCATGCTGCGGCAGGGATAGAATGTGGAGTTCTAAGGACCAGTGACCACCATCCATTTGAACTGACAACCTAGGCTTCCAACAGCTGGTATGGTTGTGCTGAGGTTCGGCTTAGAAGCCATTCTTACCAACAATAGAGCCAACAAATGTGTTTGGCAACCTTTTTCTAGGATCCAGGCACTCTTGGTGACATTAAATTCATGAGTCTTCTAGCATTGACCCTTGCCCAAAGGGAGTTTCTCTACTTCTTAATATTGTATAAATTTGTTCTGTTGCATGAAGGCAGGGAGCCCAATGTGGGGCTCGATCCCAGGACCCTGGGATCATGACCTGAGCGGAAAGCAGAGGCTTTAACCCACTGAGCCACCCAGGCACCCCTAGAAACTGAATTCTTTCCCAAATTAATATTTCCATGCAATTACCATAAACATTAAAAAAAAAAAAGAAAGAAGTAGCTATATCTTTAGGATGCTGTGGATTTTAATGAGAAGATTCAATAGCAATTTTTTTTTTTTTTTTTTTGATCAAGAAAGTAAGAGAGAAAAGTAAAACATCTTGGAGCCCGGCTTCAGTAATTAACTTCATTTAGTGCCTAGCATTGTGCTGACAGTGAATAAATGTTCCTTGCTGGTGATGAAATACTAAACATAAGAACCTGTGTTTCCGGTTCTGCACTGTCTTAAAGCTGCTATTATTCAGCATTTATTAGGTATCCACAGAGTATGAGGCATAAACATGACAAGTAGAAAACACACAGTCCCTAACCTCTAAATTACAAAAGACAGATGCACAGGAAAGTAGGTGGACCTCAAAATTGTTTCCAAATGGCTGTTTGTAGGAGGATTTAGAGAGCAGGAAAATTGAAGGGCAACAGGGTGCGGTGGATTGGACACAGTGTCAGGAAATGGGACGAGTAAGAGGAGTTAGTGTTTTCATAAAAGGGTCAGAGTAGGAAGTCAGACCAGTTTCCAGAAGTGTAAGAGTGAACAGGGGAGATTCACTGATGATACTGAAGAACCCAAGGGAACAAGGAGGGAAGAATTTTTTCTATTGTCTCTCCATGTTCCCTTTGCTGGTAGGGGACTCTTCCTTTAGCTTCTCTGATTGGCAGGAAGAGAAGAAGCATGATTATTTTTGAAGTAAGACATTCCCATGCTAAATGAATGGGTTTGTCATTTACTGGCCTCAGTTCCCTCATCTTTAAAATGGAACAATAACACTTCAAAGACTTGACCTAAGAAGAGGAAGCACGTACATGGCCCGCACTGGTGCCTTGTGCATCCTTCGGGAAGCAAATCCAGAGCCCCTGGAAACTTACAATAGTGTTCTCATCTGTGACATCCCAGTTTCCTGCTTTGTTTGCTTTCTCCTTCTTCTTTTTGTCGAAAGGAGTAAGATATCTTCTACAAGGACGAGATCAAGTTTAAACAAGCAGTATTGGTTAGTACGTATGTAGACGGGATTTATGTTAATGCTAGGCTCGTTTCTAACTGAATTCAGAGCCAGTGAGATTTTTAACCTAGTTAGTAATTTCTCCTTGCCCATCAGATCGAAACCAAAAAAAAAAAAAAAAAAAAACCCAGTGGGAGTCTTGTAAAATGGTTCCTGGGGCCCTCAAGGGCATTTCTCTCAGTCTTTTCATCAACAGAGTTGGTCTATATCGTACGTCTTATTTATAAGGAGGCTTTCAGGCAATTTCACACTGCTTTTCTCTGATGCAGCCCCCAAAACATGTAAACCCAAGGGATTAGTAGCGACTTAAAGGGAAAATAGTGTAAAGTTACACCATGAACTGAGGCAGTGTGGCTGCCTTGATGGACTATTCCCTTGGGCTCCTACAGTGAATGAAACTTATCTAAGTGGCCCAGTCCATTCCCACACTGCCAGACCCGGAGCCCTTTGTCACAACGTGCGTGAGAATTGCTCAATCTCGGGGGGCAGCCGAGTCGGTAATGACCTGTATTGTAGAAATACACAGGAGTTCACTATCTAGGAATGAAAACTTAAATCTCCTTTTATATTTCTTTGTTGACAGTTGTAAGCAGGGCTGTGTAGTAAACAAAATGTTTATTCTGGCAGTGCTGCTTTCATAGGCGGTTCAGATACATTTATTGAATAGGGCAGCAGCCTGAAATGGAAATGAAATTGAAGTATCATCTGAGGACCATGGAGAAGTCCTGAAAAAGGCTGACTATTCCCCAAATGCAACCATCGTGAGGCTGGCATACTTACATTGATGATCTCATCCAACCAATAATTAATAAGCGTGAATTAGGCTAATGAAATCAGATAGGATAATGAAAGGCAGTCTTCTGCTTGTTAGCATTGCTATTTTCTTCATTATTTAATCTCTGACAGAAACCGAATTTGCTGCTCGAGGTCTAATTGGGCCTATTTGACTTCGAAACAATTTTTTAAAGTGTTCCAAAGAGCATTTACGAAGGTATAATTGTGAAAATATTAAGAATCTATAGGATAACATGCAACATTGGGAACATAGATCAAATCAGAACAACTGTAGGCATTTCCTGATCCTTTGATAAGACTAAATTGCAAGTAAAGGAAATGAAGCGGAATTTTTTTTCCAAGGCTGGGATTTTTTAAAAGGCAGAGATCCTCCATCCCCAAACGACAGCTTCTTTAATTTTGCACACGCACAGTTTAGTAAATAATTAAACTGTAACATCTCTATCTCTCTCTCTCTGAGGGTAAGCACTATTGTATGATTTGGAAAAGTAATGGGAATCAAAACTGAGTCCTTCGGTCTATAGAATGGAGTGGTGAAGACTTGACCTGGAAATGGAATGGGGAGACCACCTTCTCTGATGAGAAGGTATAAATGCCCACTGTATCTTAAATCTGCAAGAAAAGGGTGACTGTGAGTCTGATGAGATTTGGTTCTGATTTGAGGTTTCTCTTCCAAAGAAAGCTTGAGAATCTGCAAAAGGAATCAAGGGCATTCTTCTTCTCATTAGCCACATGTGGAAAAGGGAAGCCCCATGCTAAATGGAACTGTCTGCAGACCATTCCTGTGACTTCACTTTTTCTCATGTCTTCCGTTTGAGCACAAGTGCCAAAAAGGAGAAGACAGGAAGTTAGCATTTGTGAGTAAGGGGTTAAACCCGGCAGGATGTGTGATAAAATTACAGTGTATTTCCTATTTGATAATATTGGATCTATTTTGAGATTACTTATCAGTTGGTTATTGTGCTAATAATTGCCATTAAAATTAATACTACATTTTGGGAATTAGGCAAAGAGCTAACAAGTTTGCTTTTACACAGAGCTTTCCAAAAGCAATCTGGGTAACTTGTTTCTGGAATGCAGCTGTGTAAGTTTTCATTAACATCTTGCAGGTGGAGCCTAATTTTAGTTCAGCCTTGAGAAGGGGGAATTGTTTTCCTCATGATAGGCACAGCACCACAACAGCAGCAAAGCAGGTGGGGCTTCACCAAGCACTTGTTTACTTTCCTGTTTTTAAAAAAACCAATGATTCATGTGGTTAATCATACAATTTCTATTTGATTTTAACATGTCTTTAACAGAAGATCTGGAGTACGTTTGACCTACAGTTACTCAAATGTGAAACAAAAGCAATGAAATGGAAAATGATAAGAAAATGAGCATTGAATCCTAAATATAGTGGAGGAGAAGCCAGTGAATGAAGTGAAGTAAAATTTAGAAATACATCTGTTTGGCTACAAAAGCATCTCAAAAAGCAACCTTCCAGATTCTAGTTTGGCAATCTGAAGTTGGCTCAGTTAGGAAGTTCAGTGTTTTTTCTTTCTGCCATTACAAGGAGGAAACTATTAGAGGAAGGAAGCAGTTGCTGGGGAGAGGGGAGACAAGGGGTCAGAAAGGACACTTGAGATGTCGATTGTTTTCTCTTGTAAGTTTCTCCCCACAACCCCGTCCTTTGCATCTCAGGGAATGGCTGGTAATCAGCTTACATTTTAGGTCCAAGGAAAAAATATTTTAAGGATTCAGAGAGTGATTAATGACAGTAATTTCTCTTTTAATTTAAGAAATACCTTAAGCTCATGTTAGACTTCCAGGACACAGACCCCCATATCTCCACTTGGCTTAATGTGTTCGGGCACAGTGGACCTACTGTGTGTGACTCTTTGGATGTGACTACGGTGTGATATGGCCACAATACTGTTGCACGTCTCCTGGTCTTCTGGCTTAAACAAGCACCTTTGAATTCTTCTGCCCTGTGGGGTGTGCATGAAAATTCCATTACCTCCCAGAAAGGGGGCAGCTCTGTGTGCATACTTGTTTCGTTCAGTTCAGTCTCTTGGAATGGATGGAATTTGTGATTATGTTGTATAGGAGTCTACTGTTCTAAACCTTAAAATAAAACTTTTTTTTTTCTTTTTTTCCTTGAAAGCCCTCTTCTGAACCTTGCAGGTCACCGTTCAAGGGCTTCGCCTTAGTTCTTAACCTGGAATACAGGTTTGTCCATGAATGAGTTTCAGGGTACTCGGGAACAAAGTTTCCTGTGGTCTTATTTCTTCAAACGATTTTTTTGAATGTGTGTTTTCATTTCAGGAGAATCCATAGCTTTTCGTGGATTCCCAGAAAGAATTTATAACCCCCAAAATCTTAAGACCCATTGCCTTACACAGACTTTCAAGTGAATATAAATACTTATTTAACATAACGGAAATACAGTAGCTAACTTGGACTAATGATTTTCACTAAAATATAGTGCTTGTCAGCCTTCCTCATGTAATGAATCTCAGTTTGAATTAGACCTAAGCTCACACGTAAGTCTGCCTAGTTCCCTCCCCTGGGATATCATCATTCCTTCCCTTATCTTTAACCTGTAACTATGCTAAATGAGCATCTAAGAGGCTATTAAATTTTTAGATGTGTTTCTTTATTCAACATATATTTGTGAAGCACCTATTATATCGAAGGTACTTCTAGATTTCAGAACTACCTGACGGTCTCTCTTTTTAGGGTCCCAGACCTGTGACAAAAACCATAAACTAGGAAAAGAAACTTAACTCACTGATCTGTTTGTAAAAGGGGAAAACATAATGTGAGGCTTCAGATTTTCAAAACATGCTGTACATCCTTCTTTTGAGACATACATACAAAGATTAAAAACAAATGACTGTGACCCTTTGACAAGAGCCATACCACACCCAAACCTGTTTGTTCTGCCATCCCATTCCAACCACCTGCAGACTTGGCA
Source organism: Meles meles (assembly GCF_922984935.1). Classification (NCBI taxonomy): domain Eukaryota; kingdom Metazoa; phylum Chordata; class Mammalia; order Carnivora; family Mustelidae; genus Meles; species Meles meles. The sequence goes on along the minus strand of NC_060066.1, from coordinate 148,109,200 downwards.
GGAGAGGGGGCTGTGTGGGTGACAGAAGGGAGGAATGGACCTTTAGAAGTGGCTCCCATGAGTGGAATGGGAGGAAAGGTCATCAAAAGGCAAGGAGGAACCAGTTTGTTGGAGATTTAGTCTAAGTAACTATTTTTGACTGATCTGATCTCGCAGATTGCCCAAAATTCCATCGGATGGTGATTTTGCAACTGTCTTGAGGATAGTGCTACTGGAGATTTCACACACACAGAGGCCCTTCCATTTTCTCGATAAGACCCTGTCTTTGGATGAGATCTAGCTCTCCTGGACACCTGAAACTCAGGCTTTGTTGCTGTTTCTTCCATTCCCCAACATCTGAGGCTCTTCTGACTCTGTCCCTAATTTTTCTTTGACTCCAACGTATCCGTAGGAGTAGGAAGACAAAGAAAAAGGGAAAGAAGTTGACAGGAAGCAGGAATGGAGTACTTCCAATTCTCTCTTGTGATGACCCAGACAACTAAGAGCAGATTCTGTAGGTTTGATCTTCTCAATATCCAGTCTGCTTTTAGCCTCATTCAGAATGTAAAATTCAGTACCCAACTTCTATTCATCATGAAATCCAGGGCGACGTTGGAGAGGATGGAATGGAGTTGCAGCCCTATTTCCGAAAACTATAAAAGTTGTTTTGGCTATCTATACAGAGGGCTAGGTTTTTGAACATTCCTAGTTAAAAATCATAGAATCGGCAAGCTGCCTTCCTCATTTCTAGGTTTTTCATTTCTTTGTAAATTTTTCCTACACTTCTCTCTAGGCAAACCTACACTTTTCCTGCTGAGATTCCTTAAGTCATAGAGTAAAATGTCACCTCCAGGAAACATGTGATTCATTTCACTCTTGCTGGTAGGTACATTCAGGATTCGACTTCAAGAGGGTTATTTCCCGTTTTTAATCTAAACCTTATTGTGCTGCCTGCGGTGGAAGCCTCGACCACAGCTGCTGAAATAAAGTCTTTATACAAACACTTAAAGAAGACCTGCTTGTTCTGGTGCTGCTTCTGAAGAAGTTCCGATCAGCAGCAGGGTCAAATTTATGGGATGCTTATGAGATTTTTGGTTTCTTAAAAGAGCACACATGCCACAGAGAATCTGAATACATTCTATGAAAATTGTACAGACCTCTCAACCAGCACAAGGACATGCACAGAAAATTGGAAAGGTCACTGTTTGTCAGGACCACACTCAAATCATCCTAGACAAATGAGACAAATCCTGTTTAAAGACTTCACGTCAGAGAAAGGGAATCTGCAACTTCAACTGGGGAGCCTTGCTAGCATCTAAGTGTTATCTTTAGTTCTAGGACCCCGTCTTTAGCATTTATTGGTGTCAGCCATGCTTATTAATTTTTTTAGCCTACAAATTGGGTAAGGCTAAATGAAACTTTGTCCCAAATCTCTGTAAGTACATGAGAATCTCTACTTTGTAGAGAAGAAATAATAATTTAAAAAATAGAGTCTATTTTGATAGCTCATACCAGTATGTTTGGGTAACGTCTACTCTCAGTGTTCTTTTTTAGACTTATGATAATCCGGAGTTATGAGGTTGAGACAAAATGGCTTTCATATATATATATATATATATAAACATATATACCCATTTATAGTGTCATCGAATTTGTTGATACATTTTTTAAAAATACTTTATTTATTTGTCAGAGAGAAGGAGAGAGAGAGAGAGCACACAGGCAGGCAGAGGTGGAGAGAGAAGCAGGCTCCCTGCCGAGCAAGGAGACCATGCGGGACTCGATCCCAGGACTCTGGGATCATGACCCAAGCTGAAGGCAGCGGCTTAACCCACTGAGCCACCCAGGCATCCCGAATTTGTTGATACATTTTAAAAGTGTTTTTACCCACCCTACAGCCAAAGGAGCCGATGCTCAACTAACTCCAATCAGGTGGGATAACACACATGCCAATCCATCTTCACTCAGCAGCGAGCAGTGTTGGATTCATTCCTCTGACGTCAGGCTCTAGTGTGCCCTGCTCCTTTTTGGATTACGGGTAGATAAAAATAAAGTTGGGATAGAGTAAAGTGAGACATAGATTGGCTTGTTTAAAACAGAAGAATCAGTTGGAACACCTGGGTGGCTCAGTTGGTTAAGTGTCTGCCTTTGGCTCAGGTCATAATCCCGGGGTCCTGGGATTGAGTCCCACATCAGGCTCCTTGCTCAGTGGGGAGCCTGCTTCTCACTCTGCCTGCCACTCCCCCTGCTTGTGCCCTCTCTCCCTCTCTGACAAGTAAATAAATAAAATCTTTTTAGAAAATGAGAATTGCTGGCATTGATAATAATATAAGTGATATTTTAATTGTTACAACACATTATAATTTTCTCAGTTTTTTTTTTAATTTTATTTTTTTACTTATTTGACAGAGAGAGAGATCACAAATAGGCAGAGAGGCAGGCAGAGAGAGAGGAGGAAGCAGGCTCACTGTGGAGCAGAGAGCCCAATGCGGGGCTCGATCCCAGGACCCTGAGATCATGACCTGAGCTGAAGGCAGCGGCTTAATCCACTGAGCCACCCAGGCGCCCCTAATTTTCTAAGTTTCTATCTCCAAGGTGATTTGATCTTTCTAATACTCTTTTGAGAAATATCGGGCAAATATTGTCAACTCACTTCATAGAATAGAAAACTTACATCAGGACCTACAGAATGGTAATAGGCATTATTTTTGCCACTATAATATTTTATAAAAACTTCAAACTAGCTGTCCATACTTTAAAAATTGGAGATTTCACAACAACAAAACTGGGTAGCTGACTTATCTGGGATAGTTGGAAGCTCTGCTCCCAGTGGCTACCACATGCCCCGTGGCAACTCAGTACACTACTTCCTGTTGCCTTATTCCCAGTCTCCCTACTCATTAACCATTACTTACTAGGTCTTTTAGGCATTGGCTTTTTGCACCCATAGTGTAAAAAGACTTTTATAAGTCCAACTCTTGAAGTCCTGACAGAGGTAGGCCTCCAGTACAGGTCTACTGCTACGTTTTTTAATCATAAAATGTTCTGCTGGACCATGTGGCTAACACTTTCACCCCTACTCCAAGAAACTTCTGCTCCACTGAACTTCTCACAGTTACCCAAGAGGACCCGTGCCCCTGGGTCCCCACGTGTTGATGCTTTTCCTTATATTTTTCATACTGCCTGCTTTCCACTATCTGTCTCTCTCTTTTTTTTTTTTAAGATTTATTTATTAATTTATTATTAGAGGAGGGGAGGGGCAGAGAGAGAGAGAATCTAAAGCAGACTCCCCACTGAGCACAGAGTTTGACTGGAGGCTCCATCTCAGGACCCTGAGATCATGACCTGAGCTGAAATCTAGAGTCAGATACTTAACCCACTGAGCAATGTAGTCACCCCAGTCATTCTCCCCTCTTTTAACTAAATTTTATCCTAGTGCTCCACCCAGAGATCTCCTGCTCTCTGCAGCCATCTCAGAGCCTGCCTACAGCTTCCCATCCATCTTCCTATCGTTTATTCATCCTCTCATCTATTCAATAAATGTCAGATGAGTGGATAAAAACAAGCAAAGAGTAGTATCATGCCAATGCACTAGTCTGCACTTGACTTTCTCTTCTTCCCGGGTCTCTGTTGGGGTGAAAACATTATAGTTTCCTTCTCTGTTTCAACTATGGGTCACTTTGCTTAATAATAAAGACTTTGGGGAAGAATAACATTGAGCCTCATCTATCACAGGCACAAGAGTCAAATTTTAGGCAACTTCTCTTTGGGGTAGTCCAACACAAAGCTTGTTGATTCAGTATTTTTCATATATTTATCAAGAGTACTGCTAGTTTGAGCAGAGAAACTCATGTTTCCTTACCACTTTAGTTTAGTCAACAGGAAAAACATTAATTCAAGGTGTAGAGAAGGCAGTATTCTGCTTTCCCCCAGCAGGAGACAAATTGGTGCCTGGCAGGGAAAATTATGTGTCAAAAAATGATGCAGAAAAGATAAGGGCTACCCCAGTTATTGATTCATTACACAAATGTTTGTTAACAGCTATTGCATTTCAACACCAAGGTAGGCCCCTCAGATAAGTAGATATGTAAATAAATAAGAGCCATGGATATTTTGGGTGTATACAAGCATCTGAACAGGGCACTGGGGATTCAAAGGAGACAGCAGTCAGCTCTGCTCTATGAAATCAACAAAATCCATAAATAACTTGATATTTGAGCTAGCCTTAACAGATAAAGTATATTTTACACTCACTTTGAATAGGATATATTTTTTAAGATTTTATTTATTTATTTGTCAGAGAAAGAAAGAGAGTGCAAGAGGGGGAGCAGCAAGCAGAGGGAAAAGCAGGCTCCCATCTGAGCAAGGAGTCCTATGCAGGATTCGATCCCAGGACCCTGGGATCATGACCTGAGCCGAGGGCAAATGCTTAACCAACAGAGGCATCCCTTGAATAGGATATTAAGAACTGGTTAGCATTACAAAATAACTTAGAATGATGTATTTTTCCTTCCTGAGGGTATACAGCATATGAAAACACTTAAAAACATAGCAGGTACATAAAGGTAGCACACAGTAGATGCAAAATAAATGAGCAGTGTACAGTCTCCACGTTCTACATGAGTTTTGTCCTGGCACAATTATTTGCTAACAATGTGACCTTGGACAAGTTGCTTAACTTCTCTGTGTTTCAGTTGCTCCTGCTTTTAAAAGGAGATGATAATGATCCCAGGGTCCTGGGATCAAGCCCCACATTGGGCTCTCTGTGCCGCAGGGAGCCTGCTTCCTCCTCTCTCTCTGCCTGCCTCTCTGCCTGGTTGTTTATTTACTCTTCAAGTAAATAAAATAAAATAAAAAAGGAGATGATAATATTATCTATGTCATAAATTGCAGCAATAAAAAAGATAATGTACATGAAGTGTTTAGCACAATACCTGGCACATAGTAAGAAAAAAGTTAGCTTTTAGAATTATTATAATATAATGCAGGAGAAGCCCATATAATATGTTGCTTTGAAATAGGCAGCATCAAAGAAAAGATCATATATTTCAAAGCACTTATTAATGAAAACTTAGATAATTAAAACAAAAAAGAAACCTAATACCTAATATGCTTTGCATCATTTATGTTTCAGTTTTGCATTTTATTCTCACTCATCTTGGATAATGAAACCAGACCAGGTCTCATAATTGCCCTTCTGCAACTAACTGTTCAGTATTCAGTTTCTTGAATTTTTCAGCGAGGTTCATCTTCCAGCTGTAATGCATTAGCATAATACTACTGTGCTGATGCTTTCAATACTGCGTATTACCAAAGAGAAACATTCTCAGCAACAAATTTTTACTTTCAAGCTGATTAAAAATTGTGAATCTTTTTTTGCCACACACCTACACATATATACACATATCTCTTTTAATAATATAATATATCAATTATTGATACTCCCCATCAGAATTAGTTTTATTATTAAACATTTGTTTTATTAAGAATATTTTAGGAATATTGAAAATAATATTATATGTGTATGCACACACATACACTGTTCTTCTGGAGGAAAATGGTCTTAAAAAGCCTTTTACTTCCTGGCAGTTTTTTGGTTATTTCTGTGAAATTCATATTAAAATGATGCTTTAGTCTTTTCTAGCTAGAGTAAAATAACATTTTAAAGAGCCTTTCATATCGGAGGACTTGACATTCTCTGGATGACATACCTTCCTTTCATTCTCTGCTTACCTACCAGAAATAATCTTGGACTTTTCTATGTAATAAAAATATATACTACTCCATGAAAGAATTAATGCAACTCTTCAAAATACAGTGTAATAAAAGTACAATTAGGGAAAATTATATCAATAGACTATAATAGAATATAAGGGCTTTATTATGTTCTAATATCCACTCAAACTGGAATAATTAATGTTACCCCAGAGAAGGTCTTTCCTCTTTCAAAGGTATTTTTTCACTTTATAAAATTGGGATCATCCGTTGTCGTGAAGAAAAGGACTCTGTCCTCTATCATCATTAGATGATATCTATCCGAGTGCCCTCTTGGGCCAGCACAGTCATGTTTTGAGATTTGAGTATAAGCAGCTTCAGAATTCCTCCCTGTCTGTGTTCCTCTGTTGTGTTCTGGACTTTCTGCCATGTTCTTGGGAAGCCCCTCACACCATTACACTTTCATATCTCTTCCCTTCTGCCCATATCCAAGTCCCATTTCCCAGACTGACAAATTGTTCATCACTTATTATAGGGAAATTTAGCCCTCCTGTTAGCTAATGTTGCCCATCAGGCTATGTCCAAAAGGACCTTGACTTTCTCAACTTGAATATCTCATACAGATTTCTCTAGTTGTTTTTTTTTTTCCTTAACAAAAGAACGATTTATGTGCGATATTAATGTTGCTCCTCCCAAGAAGGCAAAAAATAGGGGTCTTTTTTCTTTTATATAAAACAAGATTGTAGAGCTTTTTTCCCTCTCCATTATGTCAATTTTTTTCAACAAATATTTAAAAGTATGTTCGACATATAAAACTTGGTGCAGAACAATTCAGTCTTTACTTTCAAGAGCTCACTTTCAGGAAACGAACCCCAAAAAGCAGATAGCTATGTAAATACAATCTGGGGTGCTCAAGAAAGAAAGTATTTCAAATGTGTTCATGGAACCTCTACCAATTACTTCCGAGGTATCATGGAGAATAGGGAAGAATCAAGAAAACTGAAGATGAGTCTATACTGATCGATTTTATTAGAAAGGAAAGACTGATTCTGTGAACTGCAAACCAGTGAGTTCGACATCACTCTCTAGCAAAATTCTGACAAAATTATTAAAGTAAAAGAGAGCATTTTGAGACAATGTCAATGACTATTAAGAATCAATATGGGGGGGGGCACCTGGGTGGCTCAGTGGGTTAAAGCCTCTGCCTTCGGCTCAGGTCATGATCCCAGGGTCCTGGGATCGAGCCCCGCATTGGGCCCCCTGCTCAGCGGGGAGCCTACTTCCTCCTCTCTCTCTGCCTGCCTCTTTGCCTACTTGTGATCTCTGTCAAATAAATAAACAAAAATCTTTAAGAATCAATATGGGTTCAGTGTACCTGATTGTCTCAGTCAGTTGGACATTTGCCTACCACTAAGTTCATGATCTCAGGGTCCTGGGATCAAGTCTGCTTTTCCTTCTCCCTCTTGTGCTCTCTCTCTCTGTGTCAAACAAATAAAAATCTTAAAAAATAAAATCTTAAAAAAAAAAAAGAATCAATATGGGTTCATTAAGAATAAAATAGCTCCAGGTAAAATATATTACTTTTATTCTTAAGAAAAAAAATATAACTGAATTTTGGCAAGTCTTTTAATCAAAATTCTCATGCATTCTTAGAAGATAAGTTAGATTAGTTGGTAGTATAGTTAGAAAGTTTCCAAGAATGACAGAATTACCTCTTTAAGAGTGATGAAGAATGAAATTTGGAGTCACGGAGGCTCGGCGGTTCAAAGTAAAGCCCTGCAATTTACCAGCTATGTCAATTTGTGCAAGTTGCATAAACTTTCTGAGCCTGAATCTTCTCAACTGTAGTGAGAGATTAAAGCTATCTACAACCTAAAGATGCTGTGCTTTTTAAATGATATAATGTACATGAAGTGCTTTTTACCTATCCTTACACAAGTGCTCAATAAAAATGATAGGTGTTAACATTTTATTCTCAGGAGCTAAGGGTGATTGAGCGTTGTCAATCTGAAGAGAGATCTCTGAGAATTGTACTATCTTTTTTTTTTTTTTTTTTGCTAGTGATTTCAAAAAAAAAAAAAAAATGGAAGGCATAATAATTATATTGACAGTGTCCTTGCTTTGCTGTGAGCTTTCTCAGGAAAGTGACAATGTCTCCTTGCCTTTGGTATCATCACTGCCTGACATAGTGCCTGGCCCATAGTAGCCACACAGATGTCTTTCCAAAAATGACCCAACATAAAATATAGTAACTAAGACATCAGGTAGCAAAATCGGGATTCAAAAATGTCTCAAGGAATTAGAACAATGACTGGTACCAAATGTGAGCTCTAGTATGGATGGATATAAAGTCCTCTATTTCCATCCAAAGTTCGACGACAGTAGGAACACGTCCCGAGACGCTGGAATGGAAAGAATTTGGTATGAAAATATTTAAACTTTTTCATTTTTTAAAAGTTCAAGACCTAAGAGTATGATAATGATGCCAACCCCTCCTCAGAATGCATTTCCTGCCTTCATAAGATTCTAAATTATTAGAAATAGAAGGCAGAACAAGGCAGGCATCAATATCCATGTACTTTGCATAATTAGACGATGTCTCAAGTATTGCATTCGGTTCTGATGCCACATTTAGAAGAGACATGGACAAACTGGAATCTGTCCAATATGGTGAGAAACCTTAAAAGCCATCTCATATTAGAATGATTAAAGGAATGTTCGACTGAAAAAAGAGTAGACTTAGGGAAAAATGATAGCCATTTTTCAAATAGTTCAATAACTTTCATGTGGAATAGGGATTAAATTTATCCTCAAAGCTTCGTGAAGCCTCAGAAAAAAAATCATACCGAAGAATAGACAATTCAGGAAGATATTGGTCAAAATAAGGAAGATCTCTATCTAAAATCAGAATGGATCATCTTAGACTTACTAATGTATTCTCGTCAAAGTTATTTAATTTCAATTTATTTAGAGAATGATTACCATTTGCGTTTATATGCAAACCTTGCATAACCCCCGTACAAGAAGGAAACCTTCAAGAGTCTGCAGGTTAGTTGATTTATATCATTTACAATGTCCACATACACAGTTTTAAATGTACCACTAACTATTTACTTAGCAAAAATCTGTTAAATATCATTATGTACCTGTCAGTTTTGTGCTAGCTGGTGGGCAGTTTGAAGAAAAGGCAAAATTACATAAGAAATGTTTGCTTTGGATAGGATATTGAGCCATACTTTGATATTTGAATTTAGATCAGTTCCCCCCACCCCCAAACAAAAAGGAAAAAGAGTTTTCTTGATTGAAATGTCACTGAGGAATTGAGGAGTCTAAAAAAAATTAATAGCCCACCACTTCCAGAGTACACTGATAAAATGGGTAGAAACTGTAATTCAAAGACATGCCATTTACATCTATCGAGCTCCTTATTTTCTAGACTTTGTTGTGATCATGTTCTTCTTACAATGATTAATAAAACATATAATGCTGTCAAGTTTCTAAAATCTTATCTAGTCACTTGCAAACCTGAATTCCATTTATACATACACCTAAAGGAGATGTGTAGTCAATCAACTTTTTTTTTTAAAGATTTTATTTATTTATTTGACAGAGAGAGAGATCACAAGTAGGCAGAGAGGCAGGCAGAGAGAGAGGAGGAAGCAGGCTCCCCGCGGAGCAGAGAGCCTGATGCGGGGCTTGATCCCAGGACCCTGAGATCATGACCTGAGCCGAAGGCAGCGGCTTAATCCACTGAGCCACCCAGGCGCCCCATCAATCAACTTTTTAAAAATACCACCAGTCATTAAAAAAACTTTTTGAGTACCAGCTGTCTATTATTCCTTAAGATGTAAGGGATTCCCTTTTCTTACAAGGTTTACAGAACATTTCTCCTATTATCCTTCTCCCATAAGAAGTTAAAGAATCATAAATAACAAATATATTTAATTTGCTATCAGAAAGTTTAAGAGCAGAAAGTACAACATATGCGGTCATGTTCGTTTTAACTGTTTGGGGAACTCTAATTTTCTTTGCCTTTTGTTTTGCATGTGCTTGCTTTTAAAAAAAAAAAGGTTAAAATATAGTAATTCTCTATGCTTATAAAAGCTATGTTTTTAGGGAATGAACATCAAAAAGAATCTATTTTTGCTAAATGGTTAATTAGAAGAGGATGGTTTCTCTAAAAAGGAAACAAACAGAAAGCGGTAGAACTGCCTAGTCCTGCTCAGAGCAGCCCAATCCTGATTCAGCAAATAGGTATTTGCCAGTAGCAATGAGCATTGTGTACTACAACGACAGTGCTGCTTAACTCGATACTGTTCCCACACCTCTGTTAGTCGGACCCAGTGCGTGGGTAACTCATGAAGTCACCGAAGACCTGAGCGAAATTTTGAAAGCATGGAGGTTATGAGGGTTTAGAGACAGGTGGAACTGGCTACATGATCACGGCCACGCCCACCTCTTAAACTGCACTTGGCAACGAAATTCATGCCAATATGACACCTGTCTGCGTAGGAAATTCATGACAAGACAGAAGGGCAGGCTTCGGATCACAATAATAGTGACTGTGATCTCCCCAAAAGCCTCTCCGGGAGAAACTCAGTGCTCCTTTCTCACCTGTATGCCAACTGGAATTTGAAGGGACCTTGCTAACTGATGTTCTATGTGGACCCAGAAGTACTACTGATAAGGTAAGGGCAATTATATCTCCTGGTTTGATCACTAGAGATTGATTATAAAGGATTTCCCTGCTTGATCTTTCCTTTCAAACGTAGATTACTAGGGCAATCTTCTTGGCAGTGTATTTCAGGGTCTTAAACTTGAGGGACAGAACTGTTTGGTGCCTGCTCTAAAAGGAGACATCTAGCCCCTGCAAATAGTTATCTGTGCGGTTTCTGGCTAATGGGATACAGAGGAATGAGGATGATGGTGAGCCGTAGTTGAGTGTTAAGGAGTGATTTCAGAGGAACGTGTCTAAGCAGCTCATCTCCCGGGCCCTACATGATCGTGTTTTTTAGTAGCCACCTGTATTCAGAGATTTAAATTTATGAAGAGAGACTCGTAATGATATCTTAATTGCTCTAAGAATGTCTTTTCAAAGCAATTGTTACAGAAACAGTTCCTTCTGAGGAACTGAGAAACCGAAGGGTGAGGGCTTTATTATGGAAGAGCTGAGGAAAGCCCGTGCCCTAGAAGGTAACGTTTATGGATCTCTTTGGCAAATAATAGTCTCTGTTGCAATTCTGCTGTGTTTGATGAGGATTCAAAAAGTCTTAATCAAATCTAGCAGTCATTCCTGCTTCTTTCTCTTCTAATCTTCCTGATCCTGAATTATGAGATCCTTATCTATGAAAATAAAACACCATTTGTTAAAGCCTTTTCAAAATTAAGACAAAAGCCATCAAAACTAATTGTTTGCTACTATCAAACAAACAGATTTTTTAAGTTTGATGAATTGTTTGTAAGCACTAATCAAGTGGGTGGAGTCATAAAAGAGGGAGGGAACCGACTGAAACAATATATGTAATTTGTTTGCATTATTATTTGAGATAATTACAAAGCAGGCGTTCAAAAGCTGTTCTTTATCTTTATACCAGAAGGGAGAAAAATAGGGAGGAGAGGAAAAGCACAAGAACACCCAGCCATTGTCAGCTGCAATCTAAAATATTGCCGGATTCACAGTTGTCGAACATTAGCATTACTGAGAATGCCAGGGACAGAAGTGTCACGTTGAATGTAGAGTGATGACTTCATAGGAAGGCAAAGCTGAGGATATGACCAGTTTGCAGTCACAGAGAAATCAGCTTTAATTAATTTGAGTGCCAGCTCTGTGTATAATTACACAGCATGAGAGTTTGCATGCAAATGCGGAAATGCTGATTGTTCAAATACTTGCACTTGCTCATTAATACGTTGGGACTAAGCAGGGCTGGCAAGCAGACAGGGTACGGCACACACGGTGCCTGCAGGCTAATTTGTATTATACTGTAGTTAGCAAACAGATTTCAGATGTTTCCCCTTTCTTTAAATAATAAGCACAAAAATATGTGTGTCATTTTCATCTGTGACATACCTTGTTTTCTTCTTGATTAAAATAAAGTGTTTTGGGTTTTAAAAAAAACTGTTGAGGGTACACTACACATTGCTAAAAGGCCGATTTATAACTATTTGATGGCAGTAACATTTATACTGGTTATAGGCTATTTCTATTTGACATTTATGTAATTATCCAAAGAGGTCATTTTTCATAATTGGCAAAACTATCTTCAAAAAAGGTACATTGGTAATTAAATCCCGGGAGGAATAAAGCAGTGGTCAGAGTTGAATTGTCTGCTTCTCTACCAAATCTAGTATCTTATGGCCAGCTTCAGCTAGGGCTGGAGCCTTTAAGAAAAGGACTGCTTTCTTTAGGAGAGCATCTAAAATGAGATTTTCCAATCCGACCGCTGAATCTCTTAGCAGAGATCAATTTCTACCAATTCCTAACTGCCTTTACAATGCCTCAGGGAAAAATCTTAAGTCACAACCCCAGGAATATGTGATACTTTCTTCAAAAAATAATATAAGAGAATAAGGAATTTGCTTAAGTCCCCCAAACCTAGTACTACTATCAAGTGCTACCTATTTCTTTGGCCACATTTCAATTCCACAAATATTTATGGAGAACCTCTTTCTGTCAGAGGACACAAAGTAAGCAAGATAGATATGGTCCCTGCCTTTGCTTTCTCTCTTCTCTAGGGAGTTGTACAAAGGAACCTAACTCAGTTTCCCTGGGAAAGACATGCTATTAGCAGTTATTACCTCAGAGAAGCCCACATTACTGAAACTTGAATCTATGGCCTTCCATAGAGAGAGTTCTCATGGCCTTTCTGGGAGACTAACTCCCTCTCTGACTTTTCTTTGACCCTATTGTGTTAGATAAAGGGAGCTGCCTCTGCCCCCAGGGCTGAATGGACACTGTGAGAGCTTGTCAAACAGTCCATTAGGCGAGCCCCACAGTCCATCTATAGAAGAATAGATTGAAGAGGAAGGCTGTCAATATCTTTTTCTGAAAGCCTATATTCGTAAGAATAGTCATGTCTCAAGGAGGCAAGTGGGACACATCCTGTGGATGGATATGGGATGCTTCACACCATTTGATCTGACCAAAAGTAAGCAGTCAGCTACGTGTCTTCATCTACATGCGAGGGATAGAGTGTTCACTAACATGACCCTTCCTTCCTAAAAAGCCTGTTCAAATATCCCATGGCCAAAGATTTCCTACAGATATGAGATACGTATATGTTTAAAGAAAAAAGGGGACAATGAAAATATCCATATACATCACGGAAGCTCCCACTTCACTTTTGGGGCGGTCCTAACCCTTTCACCCTACATATAAAAAATATGCAAGGAAGGAAGGAAAAAATCCAGAGTAGTGCAAGAATTCAAGGGTGTCTCCATGATGTGTACATGGTAATTTGGAAACAGCAGTTTTCAAAAGACTAACTATGAATCCCAAGTACCATGAGCTGAAACAACTTTTCCTCGAAGCTCTATGACAATCAGACACCCATAAATCAGAAAGGAAAAACAAAAATAAGCCAAAAATAAATTCCCAAAATATGTCTGCATCTCTGGCTGGGATGAAAATATTTTATACACACACACACATTTGGGATGTAGATATATTGGTATCTTTACCAAGGAGATCAAAAAAATCTTAGAGCATGTTGTCTGCAGAAAATGACTTCTAGTGTGGGGTTGTGATGATTTAAGAAAAGACCTCTATTCATAGATGATGGAAGTGATTCCTTGCAACAATTATGGGTCAGAAGGAAAGAGAATAAATGTGTAGAGAGGAAGGAAGAGGACTTATTATGGAGATGGAAGGTGTTCAGGAAATCTGAGGAAGCTCTAGCTTGGAAGAGTTATGAAAAAAAGCTTGTAACCCAGTGTAGAAGCACAACCAGGATGATTCAGAAGGGTCTGCCGTGAAGATTATTACCGAGTGAGAACCATAGATGGGCTGGCAGCAGTGAATGATTCAGCAAGAGTTAGGTCAACAAGAACTGTTTCCATAGATTCGTGGGTGCAGAATACATCCTTCAAGGACATGAGAAAAATGAAGGTGATAATAACTAGAAATAGAAAATGTGTGGAATCTTTATTCAAAAAGTGAAAGGAAAGAAGTAAAGCAAGAAAAAAAAATTTAGGAAAGTGGAGATTTGACCATGAGAAGAAGAGCTGTTGGAGCAGGAACAATTTGGAGTATAGGAGGAAATGTGTCCTTAATGGGGCAGGAACTGGGGAGAGTCCAGCTTATAATGCTAGCTAAAGAAACTTGTTTAAATTTTTTTTTTACTCCAAGAAAAAAGAGGAAAAGAATATGGTGACAGAAAAAATCTGGAGTAAAGATGAGGGAAGTTTTGAGACTATGTGCCAGATGGCTCTGATCCTAGTGAAGACGTTATTGAGATCATCCCCTGGGAAGGTATAGGAAAGGATGGACATGACGGGAGATAACAATGAATTTACTTTCTTACTGGAAAAATAAAAAAGGGTACAGCAAAATAAATGACAATGAAATTAGGTGAAGAAATGAGGGACAATGGAGAAATGGAAATGCGTTATTATAAAAGGTTCACTTAGACATGGACTCGCCCCCAGGTAAAGTGAGTAATAGGACTGGACTTGTAATTACCTAAATAGTCTATAAGTTTACATTCTCCACTATCAGTACACTTAAAGTAGTTGTTTCCAGTGTAGCACTCTTGTATTCCACAGTGAGAGAGGAGCTCTGGGGAAGACATGTGCCCATGAAATAGAAGACACATTCAATGCACAAAGGAGCTTCGTCTTTGGGAGAAAACCTACCATCTCTCTGAGCTTTCCTTTCCCTCTGCTCTCCTGCATCCTTGCTGGTGACAGTCAATGTATTTATTTAACAAAGGAGAAAGCTGTACGGTACTGCCCAAGTCTCCCTTGATCATAATACTTTATTCCCACAGAACCCAGATTCCTGTTGACTCATACCCCCTGGGTTAGGCACCAACAGCAGGGCAACATCTTCTGAAAAACCAGTGTTTAATACAGTACCCATGGATCATTTGGCAGAGAGAAGGCCCCAAAAGTCTAACTCTCTGCTTGATATGTCTGGAATTACCATTAGCATTTCAGGACAGGTGCATTCTTGGGCCTAGCTGGCTCTTCCAGTTTTCCTGCCAGAAGACAGGAGCATAGCACGTCAGTCACTGAGTGGTTGCCAACAGACACAGGGCATCCCCTGGGAATGGCAGGCCTGGGTGTGGTATAACAGGGGCACTGAGCATTCCATGATTCCTGGAGAGATTGGTGGTTGTGGTATGTGCACGTCTGGGCCCCCAAGGATCAGGCAACACTCAGCAGGCAAAAGAACAATACAAATATTGTCTGACAATGCTTCCAGCTGCTACTTGCTGGGCTTCTCTCAGTTTCCTTTTTGTTTGGGCCTCTTCCCTTGCCTTGGACTATCCTCTTGCCAAGCTTTCCCAGATCCCAAATCAAAGGGTCTGACTGACTAGGTAAAAGTTCGTGGGGTATAACAAATAGGGAATGTTGAAGGTTTCTAAACAAATGAATGATACTAAACCCAACCCCAAGAGCGCCTGGGTGGCTAAGGTAGTTAACCTACTGCCTTCGGTTCAGATCAGAGTCCTGGGATTGAGTCCCACATTGGGCTCCCAGCTCTGCGGGGAGTCTGCTTCTCCCTCTGACCTTCTCTCCTCTCTTGCTCTCTCTCAATCTCTCAAATGAATAAATAAGATCTTTAAAAAATAAAATAAACCCAACCCCCAAGTCAAAGATTTTGTGAGGCTCTACCTTATGTCAGTCACTACAGGGTATGTTAGAGATTTGAAGTAGACATATCAGTCCCTTTACTTATAGAGCTCACTAACAAATGAGTCTATCCTGTTAGATTAGAATACTTAATGATATAAGGGCACCAACAAGAGAGAGATTTTTTCTGTAGGAAAAGGAAAATATTAGCGAAGCAAATGATTGAAGCAAATGCATTTAGGTAAGACAATATATATTAACATAAAAAAACTCTGTTTTAAAGAGATTTTTCTGGGATGCCTGGGTGGCTCAGTCTGTTCAGCGTCTGCCTTCAGCTCGGGTCATGATCCCAGGGTCCCTGGATCTAGTCCCACATGGGGCTGTTCCTTGCTCAGCAGGGAGCCTGCTTCTCCCTCTGCCTGCCACTCCCCTTGCTTGTGTGCTCGCTCTCTCGCTCTCTCTCTGACAAATAAACAAATAAATAAAATCTTTAAAAAATATATAGATTTTTCTGGCAGCAACATATAAAGTGGTTTGGATGCTGAAGAACCTAAAGAACATTTATGAGGTTATTGGGAAGTCTATAGAATGGCTGGAAAAGAAGATATAAATCACAGCAATATCTCAGAGGAAGTACTGACAGGGTTTTATAAATTATTGTGGAAATGACCAAGAAAGTGGTCATACTTGACTTTGAGATTTCTAACATTGGTGATGACATTTTTAAAAAATTAGGAAACATGAGGAGATAGAAATGTGATATTTCAGTTTGGATATACTGGATAAATTCAGTTTGGATATACTGAGTTTTTTGAGGTGCCAGAGCCAATCTTCATAGAGAAGTGTACAGGTAGACACCTATATCCAGCCCTCTGAGAGAATGACAGAACTATGGGGGTCACTTGCACTCAAAGCCCAACTAGTAGATGAGATTGTTAGGAAAGAGAGAGAACAGGCAAGAAGAGGGTTGAGAAACAAACTTTTAGATCACACATATGAACGTGTGAAGAGGAAGGAGAAAAAGCTTTAATCACGCAATTAGAAAGAAAACTGGGAGAGGCGCCTGGGTGTCTCCGTTGGTTAAGCATCTGACTCTTGGTTTCCTCTCAGGTCATGATCTCAAGTGTTGTGAGATCGAGCCCCACATCGGGCTCCAAGCTGGGTATGGAGCCTCTTAGGATTCTCTCTTTCCCTCTCCCTCTGCCCCTCCCCCAGTGAAAGAAAGAAAGAAAGAAAGAGAGGGAGAGAGGGAGATGGAGAGGGAGGGAGGGAGAAAGGAAGAAAGGAGGGAAGGGAAGGGAGGAGAGGGGAGGGGAGGGGAGGGGAAGGAGAAACAAAACTGGGGATGTCCATAGAGAGGAAGGGTGGAGAGTTTCTAAAAGAAAGAACTGGTCAGCTGAAAAGGAGGATACAGAGACAAGGAAGATGAAATATGAAAACACTGGATGTCCCAATGAGTTAGTCATTGAGACCAATAGGAGAAAGATTTCTCTGAAATTATGGGAAGAGAAATTATATTGCTAAGTGATAAATCTTTACCAAATATCTTCAGTGTATTTGAACATTGGAAGTAAAGCAAAGCATTAAGCTTTCCAGGAGTTTGGTCTTAAATGGGAAGAAGAAAAGATAAGGATAAGAACTACCTCAAAGAGTGAGGCAAGTGACACCAGTTTAACTTGGTTGGCTGCTCCATTTTACCCAACCAGAGGCCTGTTGTAATTCTCATTTCTCTCAAGCTTTTATTTCCTGTTGTTAGGGGAATGTGGGTGGCAGTTAATGGGGAAAAGTTGATGATGTTCAAAGATGACTAAGGCCATAAAAGACAATCAGGCTCTTCCTACAATTCATATTTAGGAATTAAAAGAATCTCCCCCACCCACCCACCCCCCACCTTTCAGAAAGTCATCTCTACTCCACCCACTGTCCTTGGCTTATTTTATCTTTTTTTTAAAATATTTTATTTATTTATTTGACAGACAGAGAACACAAGTAGGCAATGAGGTAGGCGGGGGGGGGGGGGGGGCAGGCTCCCTGCCCAGCAGAGAGCCCGATGTGGGGCTCCATCCCAGGACCCTGAACCGAGTTCATGACCTGAGCTGAAGGCAGAGGCTTTATAACCCACTGAGCCACCCAGGCACCCCTTATTTTATCTTTTTGAGCACAATTTACACTTATAGATGTGGGTGATTGTTTTCTGGGGCAAGACCATTTGAAAATACCTTGATAAAACAACCATTTCATTTAAAGGTGTGTTCTTCAGCTTCTAGTAATTTCTAAAGACTACAGAATTCTTGGAATAGCTTGACATTCTAAGTAGCAAACTCAATGGCCAGTCTCCCTACCTTATGCTTCTCTTAAGAAATAAGCTAATCTAGAAAATCTTAAGCAAATAACATCTTTCCAAAGTTTTGCTTTGTTGTATCCACATGTTGTAATGCTCCGTACTCAGACCTACACAAAGCAATCAGATAACAGTGAAATGGGAGTAGAAAATTATTTTTAGGACACCTGGGTGGCTCAGTCGGTTGAACTACTACCTTTGGCTCAGGTCATGATCTCGGAGTCCGGGAATTGAGTTCCAATTCAGGCTCATGGCTCAGCGGGAAGTCTGTTTCTCCCTCTGACCCTCTCCCCTCTTATGCTCTCTCTCACTCTCTCTTCCTCTCAAGTAAATAAACAAAATCTTTTTTAAAAAGGAAAAGAAAATTATTTTTACCTGGGAGTAGAAAATTATTTCTTGCCCTATTCAAACACTTTTATTATCAGACACATACAAATCCTTTCAACGATATATTGATGACTGTTTAAGTGTACAGCTGAGGTGTAGTATCCAGACTGTTGGGAGGGAATATAATTATGTGGTTACTTATGTAATACTCTCTGTTACCAAAGAGTTATGTATGGGAAAGATGAATTATTTGTGTGCCATATCATCATAGTGTTCCATTGCATATCGTTTGTGCTCTTTTCAAAATACTAGTAACTATGTGATATGTCTAGGCTTTTTCTATATTTATTTTTAGTTGCAGGAAGATCTCTGTCTCACATAATTCTACAGGATTTTTCTTTATCTATATATGTATATACACACACATGCGTGCATGTGCACACACACACATGCACACACTGTCAAGCACTCAGGGAGGCACCTTCATAAACTTGCCGTGCATGGTTGTTGATTTATCTGTCAAAGAAATTCATTACGAAGAGAATGACTTGCTTTCTATGCTTACTAAATTTTTAAAAAATGTTTTTCATTATATTTATGCAGACGTACCTTGGCTAGCTCATAATTTACCAAATGCGAGCATTTGTCAGGGTTATTTCCAATCACTCAGAAAAATGTGCCTTTGTATATTTTGATTATTTAAAGCAATTGTGTTTCCATCATGCGTCTGTGCGGCCAGAAAAGCATGACTGTCTTGACTGAGGAAGTGAGAGTGCTCATAATTTTCATACGTGCATCTGCAGAAGTACTTTTGATTGCTTAACCAATGTACAGATAGTGACGTGGCATAAATGCTTTTGCACACATTTATTTTCCTTGACACTTCAGAAGAAAAGGGTAATGCAAAGCGAAATTACATATGTTGCTGTTTGCATAAAAATATATATAACCAGTTGTAAGCTGGGAATATGTTTAATATTTTGTAACATAAAAATTAGGATACACTATTTAGAAATCTCTGCCTTGTGATCATATCTTATTTATACATTAGCTAAACATCTGGAATTTTTTTCCCTTTGGGCCTGTGCAAACTTTATACCAAACTCTGAAATTCTCTGGGATCAAATAGTGTCATTCAAATTTGCTTACCTTGCCTTGAAGCAAATCAGCTTATTTGCTCATTAGATGAAAAAATAGTGGTATTTTCCAATGAGACAGGAAAGGGAAATAGAACCAATTCAAGGCATTCAGGACCACTATCATGATTACGGTGTCACCATATGACTGTAGAATCAAGTCTTACGGAGTTTTCTGAAAAACTATGTCTCTTTGAATTTAAAAAGCTATCAATAGTAAGATGCACCAATATTCTATATTGTAAAAAGAAAATTCAAAACTATGCCAATGAAACTGTGATATATCATTGAATAGCCTTTTCCCAATTTCAGAAATGTTAAAACAAGGGGAGAAAATGGATCTCACATTGGATAAAATAGCATACAAGAAATAATTACAGAGTTTTAGATCTTGGATATAGTATATTAACTACATCAGCACAACTGAAAGGCATTCCTTTCTTGGCAAGAGAAGATTTATCATCTCCTTCATTCAGTGGGACGAAAAATATGTACTGCGTATTCCAAACTGTTTCTACCTTTTCTCATTCATAAGAGTTATCAAGAAGATATTCTCCCTTTTGAAAGACTTTGACTTTTTTCCAGCTTTATTAAGTTATAATTGACAAATAACAATGTAAGCTATTAAAGCAGACATTGTGATGATTTGATATATGTATACTGACAGGATTTCTCCTATTGACTTATTTAACATATCCATCCCTACCCATATTTATTTTTTCTTTCCCTTTTTTTCTTTTCCTTTCCTTTTCTTCTTCTCCCCCTCTTCTTCCCCTTCCTCCTCCTCTTTCTCTCTCTCTCTCTCTCTCTCTTTTTTTTGGGTGAGGACAGAGTTGACTTTGTCTTGAAGGAGGCAAAATCGTACATACAAAGAGAAAAAAAACACCTTAACATTTAAAGTTTTAGTTCTGACTTGATTCATGTGAGACTTTAGCCTATAAATTAATCTAGTTGAGACTCTGTGTCCCCACTCACTCTATCCCCTCAGGTTTCTGTTTTTCTGCCCATCAAAACTCCCCCGCCAACGCAGTCTGGGACTAATAGGTATTCAAGCTTTTATGACAGGAAACTCAAAAAGAGGTGGGTACTAAATATTCCTTACAGCACAATGATAAAGCAATATAAAAAACAGTCAACCAAACTTGTAAAAATCTTCAAAAGGTGTTAAAACTATTTTATCCCAAACATGTTTGTTGTAAAATATACAAACAAGTAAATTCTTTGATTTGGCTGTCAAATAATGAACTTTAAGAAAAATAAACTATTTCATTGTCCCTCTCATCACCACCTATATCCAAACTACAGCCGGGCAAATAGTTTTTTCCCAGTAGATGTCTCTACAGTGATTTATTTAAATGATAAATTTTGACCAAAGAGTCCTTTTCCTTATCTGTTTTGGAGATAGGCATTATGAGGCAAGAAATAATGATAGACAAATAATAATAATAATATAATAATAATAAACTGCATTGTAATTGATTCCTTATATATTGCCTATCCAGATATGTTCTATCATAGAAAAGACTCTTGTGGCATTATATACAATATTCAGTTATTTTATTAACCATCCATCTCTTAAATAAACATGTATAAAGCACCTAGTGAATAACAGACATTTTGGATAGAAAGATGAATGGCACTGCCCTCTGAAGCAGTGATTTTTCCATTTTTTTGATCTTGGTACCCATTTCCATCCTCAAAAATTATTGAGGATCCCTAAAGCTTTTTTTATGGATTATAGCTCTTGATATTTTTCATATGAGAATATTGAAAAAAATTAATATTTATTTATTCAATTAAAAATAGCAATAATAAACTCCTTGCACTTTGGCATAAAAACACATTTTGGGGGTACATGGGTGGCTCAGTCAGTTGAGGATCCAACTCTTGGTTTCTGCTCAGGTCATGATTATCAGTGACTTAAGATCAAACCTGACCTCAGGCTTGTTGCTTAGCGAGGAGTCTGCTTGAGATTCTCTCTCTCTCTCCCCCTCTGCCCCTCCCTCTGTTTGCATTCTCTCTCTTACTCTCTCTCTAAAATAAATAAATCTTAAAAAAAAAAACACATTTTATGAAAATGAACTAAAATTTTGAAAACAAAAATGTAGTCTGAAAATTGGCATCATTTACATTTTCTTTGCAAAGTCTTTAATATCTGTGTTAAAAGAGGACATCCAAATTCTCACATCTACTTGTATATCTAGTGCAATGTATTGTTTTGTTTGAAGTATATGAAAAAATCAACTTTACAGATATTAGTTGAAATGAGGGAGAATTATTTTAATAGCCTTTTCAGATAAATGTGATATTCTTCTTTGGTACTCAACCAAACTTTAAAAGTCATTTGCAAGAGCAGAGAGAGTCAAGTATCATATGGTTTCACTTATTTGTGGAGCATAACAAAGAACATGGAGGACATGGGGAGATGGAGAGGAGAAGGGAGTTGTGGGAAAGTGGAAGAGGAGATGAACCATGAGAGACTATGGGCTCTGAAAAAAAACCTGAGGGTTTTGAAGGGGAGGGGGGTGGGAGGTTGGGGAACCAGGTGGTGGGTAATGGGGAGGGTGAGTAGCATGGAGCACTGGGTGTGGTGCAAAAACAATGAACACTGTTATGCTGAAAATAAATTAATTAATTAAAAATAGTCATTTGCAAGGTGGAATCTGAAAGCATATCAAAGAACGTTTTAAAATCTGTCACATTAAAACACATTGGTTTATTGTACACTTTTTAAATGTAATCTCTATGACTAACATGGGGCTCAAACTCACAACCCCAAGATCAAGAGTCACATGCTCTACCAACTGAGCCAACCAGGCGCCCTGGTTTATCTCACATTTTTAATAAATCTTTTACCCATGCATTACTTGCATGATTTTATAACATGATGGAAAATACTGTTTTACTGAATTATGCAGATTTCCCAAAAGTTGACATATGTCATAAAACTTATTTTTTTTTAATCTTTAAAATTTAATTTGTTAATATCACCACCAAGCTTATCAGAAAAGTATTGGGAAGTTATCAAGTTCACAGTGGCAGACACAAATTGTTCTTTAGATTATAATTTTGGTATGAATGTTTGAATTTTATCATTGGCAATAAATATCATTGGTTGTTTTCCTTGAATTGACTTGCTTGCTTTCATTCATCTTTTGAAAAATATCTGTGAAGTACCCAACTCTGAATAACCATGATTTGTCTGTCAGTTGCTTTTAAAGTAAAAATGGTATTCCATGAAAAGAGAAGCTATTTCAGTTTGCAACCCAAACATTTATTTCGCAAGTGCTTGACAATCATCATCCTTCGGTTACACTGCGAGTGCTTTTTATATTCATCCCATTTGGCAGAATATTAAAGATGTGTATTCAGGAATTTGGACTTTATCAAATGAATGTTAATTTTCATTGTTTTTAAAAGGGCATTCTTAATTGAAATTGGTATGTTACTTTTTATTCTTTGTTTGGTGTTATTTTGCTTTTCTGTTATTGCAAGGGTTAGGTGATAAGGCAAGTTTGGTGCCACTTGCCTTAATTCAAAATTTTATCAGTTTTATACACCAATGCTTTTCAGTACCTATGTCCATAAAGTGAAAATGACAAGTAATGTCTTAGTATTATTTTGAAAGTAAATTTGACTTTGCAAATCCCCATAAAAGGGTCTCAGAGACCTTGAGGAGTCTGCTGATTTCACTTTGAGAACAGTTATACTAGAGATTGAAAGGTTAAGGGAACAGAAA
Organism: Meles meles; assembly: GCF_922984935.1. Lineage (NCBI taxonomy): Eukaryota > Metazoa > Chordata > Mammalia > Carnivora > Mustelidae > Meles > Meles meles. The sequence continues at coordinate 148,086,168 of NC_060066.1, read as the reverse complement.
CATAAACATTCATTTTCTGGGCTTGTGATAAGTACAGTGATAAAGGAAAGCACAGGGTCTTTGAGGAACATTTCCCCCCCCCCCCCAAAATGTGTCTGACTGGGATCCTGAAGGACGACTAGGTATCAACCAGGTAAAGGATGGAGTCTGGTGGATTGAATCCTGTACCTCACAGCATTATTTCTGTTTTCATTTTACTAATGCTCTTTGTAAAGTCTAAAGAGATCTCAACCATATGGTTCCTATATGGCAACTGGATTCCAAAAAACGTGCATGCCTAGTCAAGTAAGGTCATTAATAAGCTATTACCACTCAAAGCTGAGTTACTATGGGAATTTGACAGAGAGAACCTGGATTGTTGCATGAGGCTCCATGTTGTGTTGCACAGACATTTTTATGTGTTAAGCCAGATGTCATCTATTTTATGTGCTTTTGGGCTCTGTGTCCCAACAGAAATAAATTCAAATTGGTCCTCACCAGCGTGACCTGGTTAGATATCATTAACCATATTAACTAACACAAAAAAGAATTTAAAATAACCAACATGGATTGAATTCCTAATATGTGAGTTAGTAGGCTTACAGACGTGATCGCATTTCATTATCAAACAATTCGATAGGTACTTATAGTAGCCCCATTTTTTAAAATATTTTATTTATTTGACAGAGAGAAATCACAACTAGGCAGAGAGGCAGGCAGAGAGAGAGGAGGAAGCAGGATCCCCGCAGAGCAGAGAGCCCGATGCGGGGCTCGATCCCAGGACCCTGGGATCATGACCTGAGCTGAAGGCAGAGGCTTTAACCCACCGAGCCACCCAGGCACCCCTATAGTAGCCCCATTTTTAAGACCAGGAGACTGAGATTCAGAGGAATTCAGTAGTATGCCAAAGGCCACAAAGTACATAAAATGCAGAACTAGGTTCTAAGCCAGCGGTACCAATGAGGGGGTCTCTGTTCTTTCTCAAACTGGGGTAGAGGTAACCTGGAAGCAGACAGAAGTGTATCGGGAGACAGAGAGCATCCGGAGCACACACTACCCATCTCACTGCAGCCCACAGAGTGGCCTTGGTGGCAAATTTTTAAAACATTCTAAAATTCAAAACAAAAACAGGTATGTAATGAAATAAAGTGGAAACCCTTGAATAATAAAGAGTTAAATGGAGACGTCTAAGAAATCTTCTCTCAGGAGAGGAGAATCAGGCACTTTCCCAGATTGTCCAAAAGTCAGAGTTCATACTGCTCTGCTTAGAGGGGACTTTTGAGATGCACTCTGAGATACTCATTCCTGTATCAAAGCGAACCAATGTATCACCCCAGAAACTAGACCAAATGTTGCCCGGGTAGTGTTCAACACAGTCCCAGTCTAAAGTGCTAGGAAAGTGCTCCTAATTCCTGGATGTTATGGGTATATCCTCCACAGAAGTGACATGAGTACTGGAAAAGATGATGTTAGAAGGAGAGAAGCAATTAGCTCTAATATTTACTTACAAACAGCCACTAATGGCAGATGATAATGATAATTATGAGAACGAGTGTGACAAAAACTCTATTTTTGTGTATCTACCATGTGCCAGGCACTATGCATAAATTCATCATTTTAAGTTAACTGCACAACAGTCTTATAAGGTGGGGCGCCTGGGTGGCTCAGGAGGTTAAGCTTCTGCCTTCGGCTCTGGTCATGATCCCAGGGTCCTGGGATCGAGCCCCGCATCGGGCTCTCTGCTCAGCGGGGAGCCTGCTTCCCCCTCTCTCTCTGCCTGCCTCTCTGCCTACTTGTGATCTCTGTCTGTCAAATAAATAAAATAAAATATTTAAAAAAAAAAACAAAAAAAAAAACAGTCTTATAAGGTGATCTTATTATCCCCATTTGTGTATGTACCCAGACATAATACTACCAGATTCATGTTATCCCAACAAGTCTATGAGCTATTATTATCCATATGCTGTTGACGACAAAATTGGTCTCAGAGTAGATAAGTAATTGCCTGAGTATACACAGTAAGTAAATGAAGGAAATATACACAGACCCCCCAAGGGCTTGTCTCAAAAGCCTCAGATCTTTTCATACCATGCTGCCTTGATACTAGGAAGGGATGACTCTATAATTTTGATATAAACTTGGATGCCTTTGGGAGTAAAAGAGATGTTATTAATAATTGTACCAGAGCAAAAGACATAAATTGGGACTGCCCAGATAAATGGATATTTATTGTTAGGCAAACATGGGGACTATATGGTATTAAACTTCTTAAAAATAAATGCATTTTGATATTTCTTTGTTTTATAGTATTTACTAATCATTTTACCTTAAGCAAATTTTTGTGACCTAAGGGTAAACACTTTTGTGTATGCTTGATAGCTGAGAAATAATTTTTTACCTAGCAATTTAAAAAATGACAGTATAGATTTAAAAATATGCATACTTTTTGATATATTTTTATACACAATGAAACAAAAGTCAGGTACAAAACTCTAAAGGGGATAAAGAAGATTTAGAAAACTCTAATTCAGTATTAGAGTTTAATGAATGTGGCACTTGCTGTGTTCTGAAATGCTATAACTTACTGATTGAGGGGAGAAAATTCTGGGAAGCATGTTGCATACTTGAGTATTTTCCTATTTCAGAAATAATCCTGTAACAATAACTCGAGATGGTTTTGTATAATTGTGGCAGGTAGCTACTCCACCTTGATCCAAATACAGGTTTGGGCATGTTTTTCTTCTTCTTCTTCTTTTATAGTTGCTTCTGCTCCAATGTATCATAGGTGCAAGTCTTAATTTCTTTCCAGTAAAAGAAGAATAGCTTATAATTTCTTTTGTTTCTTTTTCTTTGATGCAGGAGTTCTCTCCTCCCAGTTTTTAACCTGCTTTGTTCAATATCTTTTTTTCTGCTCTCATTTTTTTTCCTCCTCCGTAGATTTACATAAAGTTAAATGACTTAAGCTATTTATAATATTATTTTTGGATTTTACTGCTTCTTGCTTTGACTGTTCCGATCATATCCAGATTTATTTCCTAGAAGAAGCTAATTTAGTAAGATCTGTTTCTCTGGTGGGGGTTGTTTTGGTTTTTTTTGTAAAGTACTATAAACTTTCAACAGAACAGGCCACTCAAAAATACAGATTTGTTAACAAACAGATGTTCTTTTTTCGTATTTATTTATTTATTTTTAAAGGTTTTATTTATTTGACAGAGAGAGACACAGTGAGAGAGGGAACACAAGCAGGGGGGAGTGGGAGAGGAAGAAGCAGGCTTCCCACTGAGAAGGGAGCCCAACGAGGGGCTCGATCCTAGGACCCTGGGATCATGACCTGAGCCAAAGGGAGAGGCTTAACAACTGAACCACCCAGGCTCCCCTCTTTTTTTCTTTTTTTAATTCTGAGGAGACATACATATATTCTTGAGTGACACAATATGTACCCACTTGGAACAAACATTTTATGCAAACATTAGGTCTAAATAAGAGAAAGAGCAACAACTCAGAGCGTCTTTTACCACTGTGAGATTTTGCTGTCTCTCTCTCTGTGTATCTTGTAAATTTTTGTGCTTAGAGTAGACTTTCAGTCTTTTTATATCATCCTTATGAATCTTTTCAGTTGGCTGGACATAAGAAAAGAAGGCTTTTCTCTTGAACGAATACGAGAATTATTATGTTAAGCATTGAGTAAGAGTGTGCTGAGTACTTAATGCAACTTGACATGCACGGTACCCCCCCCCCCCACAAGCTTACCTTCAAAAAGGGGAGACAGAGATAAATACAGATCTGCATACATGTCAAATTGCCAAGTGCTGGGAGAACTACCTCTTATCCCCCCTGCTTTCTCTTTTATTGTTTCTTTGTGAGACCAGGGACACACAACATAATGAGGAACAGAAGTCAAAGGAAGCAGAGTTCTTAGGTCCAGGGTACACATTAGTAGAACCTGGTATTATAATTAAAAGCTAAGGTTTTGAGGCCAACTAGATCAAGGTAGGCAAGGCATCCTGTTCCCAAAGACACTAGTAAGCTTGGCACTTCTAGTGTTAGGGATGGTTTGTTTCCTCCCTTCACTTAAGACAATCGCTGCCAGACACCCAAAACCACAATATCACAATTGCTCGAAGTACTGAAATACATAATATCATTTCACGTAAAAATGGGACAAGAGTGGACAGAAGGAAGATGTGAGTGATAAGAAGGGAAGAAAGGCAGTTATGCTACTGTATCTTACGCTAATGATCTTCACTCTTTGTCTCTCACAGAACCTGTCAGATCCTAAAAGTTTATTTCTAGCCTAAAAGAAAGTAGCATGGAGGAGTTTATATTCCTGGATATGGAAAGCACAAAGTCCAGAGGCAAAAAGATATGTGTTGGATCAGTTCTGCTACAGACTTTTTATAATCTTAAACAAGTTCTTTACATTGTTTGAGCTCCGTTTCGTTACCTGTAAAGTGGTCACAATAATACTTACTCCACAGTGTTGCGTTGAGTGTTGAATGAGTTTCTACACCCAAAGCACCTAGCATAGAGCCTGATATGAGTGTGCATACATTCATTGGCTGCTTTTATTACTGTTAAAAATATAATTATATTCCCAGAAATTATATTTTGTTACTGTCAGAGTCATATAGACCAACAACAAAGAGAGGAATCTCTATTTTCTCTTCCATATATGGTCACCAGTTTTAAAGAAAAAATCTCTTAGAGGGAAATAAGAGCAGAACCAACTGTAATTGGCCGGGGTCGTACAAAGAGCTGCACGCTACCACCACCAACAACAAAATCATAATCTAAGACCTGAATTAAACCAGGTTAAAAACCATCAAAAGCAGCATAAAAGAATAAAATTACAAAAACCAATGTATACTCCCAAAAAGTATGTATAAAGGGCCAATTACTTTCTTGGTGTTGGTGGTGGTGATTGTGTTGGGGAGGATAGAAGGGAAAGACAGTGTTCAAAGTGGTTAAGCATGTTTAAAATCCAACTCTACTACAGAGAATTTGATCTTCAGAAAAAATAGAGTGCTATATGGTTTTAATCCTCAATCTTCTCATCAGTAAAATAGGGACAATAATAGACCTACTTTATAAGACTGTGTAAGGCTTATATGGGATAATGCATATAAAGCAATCAGTATAAGCCCAAGTAAGCACTCAATATTCTTACCAGTGCTTGTGGGCCTTTTGCCTCTGTTTAGCATGATCACTTTCTCATTTTTTTAAAAATCTGGCTGTTTCTCTTAAGTCATCAGGACTTCCTAAAGTATAGTCCTGGACTGTTTGCTTCCAGAACACCTGAGTGCATTTGAGAGCTCCATCACAGTGAAACATTTTAAAACGTAAATTATGAGTCAGTCATATAGGATTCTCTGCATAGCCCCACAGGAACCTGAGGCTGGGCTTCTCTTTGGAGAAGGGCATTGTATGGTTCCCAAAAGACTAACTATAAGCCAAAGGTCATGCATCATGTTTTGACATTTCACCATCAAAAATCATCTATCAGTGAGACTCAGTTCATATGACTAATCTTGTTTGACTTGGCAATGAGGTGAAATGTCGATAGGCTTCCTATTTTGACTGAAATTTTTGAATATACCAAAGGGAATATTGCATGTGTGTTAGTCATCCCAGAATAAAGATGAGTATACTTTCCTAAAAAGTTCAGCTACACTAATGGGATAATGGATCACCAGAATGCTTTATATTTGAAATGGGTACTTTGTCCACATTCTTGCTTCACTTGGAAAATTGTGTCATTGTTGCCAAAGTCTTAAGTTTCTTTTACCCCATGCCTGGATTCTCCATTGACACTAATGAGAATTTCACCTTCAAGCACAGACAGTATATGGAACTAAAATGACAATAGCAGAAGGTAAAGAATACATTTTATAAATTGTGCTACATAATATTTTTCTTGACTATTTCTGTTATAGTCATTGACTATTGCTAAAAAGATCCATTTGGAAATCTGAAAACATATTGTCTCTAGGGGTTAGTCTTTTGAAAACACACATTTACCCATACATGTCATCACAAATTATATAAAAGAATAATTATAGATCAATCTACATAATTTTAATTTTGTGGTTAGTTAATTACAAAAGCATATCCCTCTAGCACTGCCATTAGTCTATTAGGTATGTGTGCTTTTTTTTCAGTCTAAAGTAATGACATTTTGGGGAAAAAATTGTCCCTGTTTTCTTAAGAAAACATAACGCAAAATTTGCCACTTGCTGAAATTTAAAGTACGATGAACTCTTTGTAGTTCATGTTCACACATTAGCAATAACCTGTAGAGCTATGAGCTGTTAGAATGTAGCATTAAAAAAGAAAACTTACATGAGAAAAGAAATATAAAGCCCATTTTTATGAGTGACCAAATGTCAAAAATGTATTAAAGCAGTTTACAGGCTATCCTGTTCATTATTTTGCTGACTTAGAAACCTTGAAGTGTTTTGTATCCATTTCATTATCTGCAAAAGTATGAACTGTAATGGAATTTACATAAAAATCCGGCTAGAGAGTGGGGACTTTACTGCATAGTCAGCTTTGCCTCCTAATCCAATCTTCCCCAATGCAGTTGGTAAGGCAGTTGCCAAATTCAAACAGCAGGATCTCTTTTATAAAGAAAAGTATGAATTTGAGCTGTAAAATGAGCACAACTATTTTTCTATTACTCTGGATGCTTCCTCTTGCTGAGTTTACATAAGAAGTCTAGCAGGAGGTGTTATTAAATAGCCTTAGAAATTAGCCCCAAAACAATTATCTTGGTTTAGCCATGGAAAAAGACACAAGAGGCTTAATAAAAAGAGCATTTAAATTTTTGTGATTGAATATCTGTTGGACACCTCTGTAGTTATTAACCCTTGTGGGCAGCATTTCAGATTTTTTATTATTTTTAATTGAATTGTTTTTGGAAAACTGCAGATTAAAAACTGTTTTCTCCCCTATGTTAGTCAGAGATCCCAGGGCAAACTGTGTAATAATGGGTTCTTTAAAAGTTTGGTTTAAGCCTCACTGCATGGCAAGGAATATACCTTTGTTCAATATAAATTTGAATTTACATATTATAGTAGATTTGTAGAAATTCTAAGTAGAGGAAAACATCTCCAGTCATATCACCCACCACCCATTCCTTACAATCATCTTCCAACACCCACAACTTTCTTTGTAGTTAGTAGTAAATTTGCCATGAGTTAAAGCTTCCTACGGTCTCCTCAAGAGAATTATTTCAAAAGTTACTATTTGTGTTTGTTTTTCATTTTCCCCCACATAGCCAGAATTTTGGATTTCTCAGTATTGCTTACTTTCTGTGGTTTTTTGCCATTCCAACTAATTTCTCTGTCTCAACAGTATTTGCTATTTTAAAATATTTGTTGGCTCTTATCATGTCAGATCTTAAAAGTTACTTGATCAGTTGCTTTAATCTTTCCTCCCAAGCCCCCTCCCAACCTCACCTCCCCAGTCACTTCATCATTTTTTTTCCCCTCTTAACTCTCTCCAATCTTCTACATATTTCTGGAATTGAGTTTATCCAAACTGAACGCACTTTTCCAGGTGCATCATATATCATTCCCTAAGTATGGGGATGTGATGGCTTTTTGTATACAGCCCAAATGCTAGTGGAGTTTGTGGAGTTTGTTCTTTTTTTCCTGATCACTGTCAGCATGTTGACTCAGAGTGTTTTTTGAATATCCCACCTATTCCTGAGGGAACCCTTCTGAAAATGGGCTGTCTTCTACCTGGTTAGTCTGTTTAAGAGTTGCGAAACGGAAGAAAATGTAATTTTGTAAACTCTGTTAGAAGACACGTCCCGTTACCCCACCCAATCCCCTGCCATTTTTAGAAACACATCTATTTTCTTGGCATTTCATCTTTCTTAACTATATTTCATTATGAGAATGGAATGGAACCATGGGCAAACAAATTGCTGCAAAAGCCATCATAGCGAAAGTGGAGAACTCAGCTCAACTTAGGACGTGATGATTCTCCTAGCTGTATTACAGATATTTAAAAGAGAAAACAAACAAACAAAATACTTGACAGGACCTGCACTGAAATTAAAGCATTCTTTATTTAGTGATAACAAGCTGGGTCTTTACATTTTCCTCACCTATGCTTTACAGTTCATTTTAACTACTTTTTTGGACGTTCAAAGCCAGTGATAGTAGGTATAAATTAGGGGAGAGAAATAAGAGAAAAGAAATATAAAATTAAATAAGGTACACCAAAATGTTAGCAATAAATTACACAAATTTCTTTCTGTATCATCATAAGAACTATGACTAAACATGAAAAGACTACGTATCCAATTATTGGATAGAAGAAGGCTACACCAAAATGAAACACAAGCCACTTCAAGCAGTACACAAAAGATCAGAAACATGGATACACCAGTAAAGCAAGTCTGAGAATGTATGAGTTGATGAATATGGGGGATGTCCTCCCAAAGTTTTCTATATTCACATGAATATGTATCAGGTTCATAGATTCTAAAAAGCTATCAACTATATGAATCTACTCCCACTGATTTGGTAACAGCTTTTCAGAGAAGAAATGACATGAAATTTACACACAAGAGTTCTGTTTGTTAATTGGCAACAGCTTACACATATCTATATAATTATATATCACTCTTGTATTTGAATTACAAAGTTTGACTCAAAATCTTTTTTGTATCCTTGGAGTCATTTTCGAACGTTGCTGATGGCATCAAACAGACAACTACAATGTTTTTCAGTTAATTCACCTTCAATTATATATCTCAGTCAATACTTCTTCAGTTACATAACTAAACAACCAAACAGCCCCCAAATGATCTTGAGCAAAAAGGAAAATCATTGGCTTTTGTAACTTAAAAATTTGTAAATAGCCTTCAGTCACTGCCAGTTCATAGACTCAAGAAACATCACCATGATCTCATTTCTCTCTTTTATGCAGTTTCCGTACTCAGCAGGTTTGTCCCTTGTGGAAACTGCACTAGCTCCAATTTCATTCCTTCCCCCCCACCCCCCAATAAAGTCATGAGAACTTCTCTCTTTCAACCCTTACAAAAGTCCTGGTCCTGGCTCTCACTAACCTGATTGGATCATGTGTCCTCTGAACCCATCACTATGGCCAGTCACATGGGATTTCCTGAGTTACTTAATTCCACAGCACGATTCAAAAGAACTTCCTGTGATGATGGGAATGTCTATAATTTACACTGTCCAAAATGGTAGCCACTCGTCATGTGTGGCTATTGGTCACCTGAAATATGCCTGATGCAACTGAGGAGCAAAACTTTAAACTTTATTTTAAGCAATTTAGATTTAAAATAAAAGCCACTATGACATTGAATAGCACAACTCTAGAGTTTGGTTTGTGGGCCAAACCTACATGGATGACATGAGTGGAGAGGGGGTTCCCCAAAGGAAAAGTTTTTGTAGAAAGCAGGTCCTATCTTCCAGAATGGGAAATACAGATGTCAAGGGGTAAAAACAACAGATGTTCACTGTAATGTACCCTAAAACTTGAACTTTTTATTAACATCTTTTAGACTGACAGTTTAATTTCATATTATACGGCTTGCATTATATTCCTTACAGTTTTTCTATTTTCTATTGTTTTGTTTTCCTTAATTAAAATGCATACAATGGAAACTTTGGACACAGAGCTGTTCAGGCTTGAATGAGAAGCTATTGTTAGGGATCCACTACCTTTAATTAAATTGTCTTTTAGGTACACTGTGCTCATCTTCTCAAAGGACACTTTAAACTATATATATGGATCCAAACAAGTTAAAATTCGTGTGGCATTTTAGAAATAGATAGCTCAACTGGAGGGACAAAAGTATTAATCAGCTTATAGGCATCATTAATGTTAAACATACACAGTGACAATTGTACTACAATGTACTCCTTTGCCTAAAGTATGGATGCTTGCTTTTTGACACTAACACATTCATTGATTCAACTAAACCTCCAACACAGACAGATTCCTGTCCACAGTGAACTCATAATTCTCAATCTTAAAAATACGAAAATGTGAAACATCATGTATCTTATACTTGAGGCAAAAGATACGAAACTATTACAAGTTTATTAAAGAAAATCTAGAGACATGATATGAGCAAAATGAAAATTATTTATAATCTTATCATAAAGGCAACTACCATTGCTGTTTTCACATATATTTCTTTTGATTTAAAAAACATATGTGTGTGAGTACTCATCTCACTATTAAACTATTTGAACTATTTTTCATAAGGATGAGAAACTACTGTAGTTACTCCTTTGTAACCTAATACTTAACCTAACATTATATTCTTTAAAAACATGTGTTTAAGTGCAACATAGTATTTCACTGTGTGGAAAAAATACATACACATATATCTAGAAACTACCACTTTTAGGTTAAAAGGATATGCACAGTTCTAAACTTTTTGAAAAATATGCAAGTTCTATGCAGGCAGATTTTTGTCTGTTTTGTTCAATGCTACATTCCAGCGCCTAGAACAGTGTTTGACACTGAGAATGCATTCAATAAATATTTGCTGAATGAATGAGTGTTGGTGTATTTCCTATTATAATTCAAATACCCAAGTGTGAGATGGCCCATTTCCTTAAACCCTCATCAACTCTAGGTTTTGGGGGGATTTTTTTTTTTCAGTTTTATAGACAAAAGATGGCATCTTATTACAGTTTTTCTTCTAACATCTGTATTTCTACCAGAAGTACAAATTGTGTCACATCAGGCTTACATAGACAAAAACACGTTATGTAGTTTTTGTTCCTCTACGTTATGTAGAGGAAGAACTTCAGCCTAATTTTGGTAACTGTCTCAAAATCTTAAAGTTCTGATTAAGTAAAACCTGATAGGAGAATTATGTGATCGGAAATTATATTCCAGTCCACTAAGAAACCATAAGACCTGGAGAAGTTACTAAACCTACTTACTTCATTATTATGTGTTAACATACAGAGTCTATAAATGTAGGTATCATGTTTTAATAAATTAACAAATAGAGTAACTTAAAGGAAAAGAAATGTGATGATTCTACCTCAAATTTAGCTCTCTCCCTAACCTCTGCAAAACCTTACCTTTCCTCCATGTCCTAAATTTAACTCCTAGCCTAATCCTTAAGCAAATTGAAGATTATCATTAAAACTATGGGAAAAGATCTCAGAAACCCAGACTGGGGACCAATCAGAGCTCCTGTGAAACCATAGCCATATAGAAACAACAGAAAGATTCATGCGGCTGTCTCTCACTGCGTATCTGCTTTTCTCTTACACATCCCTTCTCCCTTTCTTGCTTTTGTTCCTCAGTCTCTCTCTCTCTCTCTCTCTCCGCATCTCTTTCTTCCTCCCTTTCTCTCAGGTGACTTTCTCTGCCTCTGCACATGCACGTGCCCAAACATAGCCCTGAACTGGCTGCCCATTCTTTTCCTATTCCAGCCCTTAATTAACTGTGCTTCAGCTTCCAGTTCTCTAGAGAATCAGCTCTATCTTAGGGAAGATCTCTTTCACTCTGTCCTCAGTCCTATCTGCCATGATGACAGGGAAGGACCACCTCGTTCAAATTTGGGACCTAGCATCCACTACAGAAATGGGACTAGTTTTCGAAAAAGAGGGTTAGGACTAGTAAACATCTCAAAAGGAATACATCATATGTGCTTTCACTTATTAGATGCTGGGCTTATAAATGTAGGTAGAATGTGGTCCTTAGTATGTAATAATTCACTAATCTAACTTGAATATATAATTTTAAAATATCTTCTGAACTTTACCATTTAAAAAAATCATTTATGATAATCAGGGTTTTCTTTTGTTTTCAATCTAGTTTAATTCTATGTCTAAGCTTCTTTACTTTTCTTTTTCAACTTAAGGGTTTTGCCATTGGTCCCTGCTAGAGATTTTTGATTCCCTGAAACAAAACTTTTTTTTTTCAAGTTTATTTTTTGTTCTACCAAGGATAGCTTCCTATTTGTAACTATTTTTAACTGAGATGCTGTGTCTAGCAATTTTGGTACCTTCTACAATACTGTTTTTCTCAAAATTATCTGACTTAGCAAAAAAAATGTTAAAAATGAACAGAACTACCTTTTGCAATGCCATATTTCAAGCATTTTGGGAGATAATCCATTATTAACTATGCTCTCTATAGTAAGCAAAATGATTCGTCTGAACTAATGACTTGATGTGTGTATTTCTTCCATATTTTCATTTTCTTTGTATTTCATAATTTTTATATTTTTCTCCTTCAGTTCTGATCTAATTTAAATCTGTTATGGGATAAACTAAATCATTTTCTCTTTCTTAGTTAAGTAATTTCTGACAGTTAATCTTCCCAGTCTTAACCATGGTTATTTTGAGGAAGGAAATAAATTACACTTAAGTTATACCTGTGGACAATAAACTATTTAAATCAAGTCATCTCCATCATTAATATCAATCACCCTGGCCATTGACTCCAGATCTTGTAACATGTGATAAATGGCTAAATTTACGGGATTGGCCATGTTGCAGTTTCATTGCTTCCACTATTCAGACATGTCCTCAAATTATGACAATATGCGTGAAATGACAGCCTTCCTTAATGACTGATGGGGAGAGTCTCATCATGGTTCTGGCTACTGCGATGAGCATCAATCACAAAGACAGCCAAAGATGTCAAATCTGCTGAGATGCTCTTTAATCCTGTGATCCTAGAAAGTCACAACTGTCAGCACAGATCCAAGCAATTGTCTAGCTCGATGGTCCCTAACCTTTTCCAGTTAGAAGAATGTATTATACCAGAAAACATTGTTGAAGAATTCCACTTTTCGTTTGGTTTTAAAAAGCATACAATGGCCCAAACCAGGAACATTGTAACAAATACCCTTTGAGACATTTTGCACTGTCTTAACCAACCCTTCCTCTCTGAGAACTGCTCCTGCATCCTCAGAAATGGTACTTTGTGCTATATTTGAAGTCAGAAATATTTGTAAATGAAATTTTGATTTTCTAAGTATCATACCACTTATACTTCTTCCCAAAAAGGTGTGAAATGTGTTATTTATTCAGTCAACAGATACTGCTTATCTTGGTTTAAACAGGATGAGAACCACTGATCTAGAAAATGTACTCTTTATAAAACCCACTCTTACCTTAATGATTCAGGTAATAGAGGGAGAAGTTTTGTTTTATTGTTTCATTCTTTACTCAACATTATTGATTGATTTGATTTTCTAATTCACCTATACAGCCAAAGCCTGAGATTTTATAGAAAACCATGTCTAAGGTATCACAGTTACTCTCCCATGATTCAGGTAGGGTAAAATTATGAGTGTGTATAGTTTATTTATTACCACTTTCTCAATGTCTCACTCACAGGTGCTTAGATTTTGAAAGATTATTAAGTAGGCTTGTGTAGGCAAGTACAACAATCTGAGTTTAGGAGGCCATTATCTGAGCCAGCCTCCCTTCTGCTAGGGCCCAGGGATATTATTTACGGAAATGAACCATTGCAGGATGCTTAATACATTCTTAAAACATTTCTACATATGCTATATCGAATTTTCCTGTTTCTCTGTTGTATGAGTTCATTAAAAAATTTGCCCACATTATTCTGTCCCTTAATTCCATTAGGCTTTTCAAGTTCCTACCATAGCTTCCTAATCTATCAATTTTGCACTTCTTACCAAATGAGAGCTCACGCTTCCTTCAAAACTGGACTGCAAATGTATTTCCTCCAAGAACTTTTCACAATATTTTTCCTTTGATTTTGCATTTCCTCTAGAGACTTCCTAAGATTTCAAATGTCCTATCACTGGTGGTGGGGAGAGGGCTGGGGAGGTAAACGCATAGACACCATGTTTATATATTCTGTTTGAACTGCTTGATGGGTTATGAGATATATGTAATTGCTGTTGTTTCCTTATTTCACAGATGTGTGTCTGTGTTTGCTCCTCTCTCTGCATCTTGATAATGCTTTGGTTGAGCCTGAAGCAAAGTGGCCTATGTGTTTTTTGGTTTTTGTTTTAATTTCTCCAGATGGAGTTCTGTTCCATTTATCACTGTTGACTAAGCAACTGATAATATTTTTCCTAATGAAGACTGGTGATATATTTTTCAGTTCATTCATTCACTAATTTACCCATTAAAAATTACTTATTGATCACCTCCTGGATGCCTGGCACTGTGCTAAGGACCTGGGAAACAATGACAAAAGTGAGAAACAGTTCTAGACCAAAGAGTCTATTCAAAGCACTTGAATCCTGGTGCTTTCCAGTATCATTCCAACACTCAGATGTTAGCCATAGAAATTAGAGTATCAGTAGCCTTGTCTCCCTTGCTTTTCTCAGTAACCTATTTATTCATGCTAACACAGTGAAGAAACATGTAGATTACAGTAACAGTGAGAAATCCATGAATTTTCAGAGGGAATGCAGTGGTGGATCACATATTCATTGTCTTGACCTTGGAGCAGGTCAGAATAAACACAGAGGAAAGGAATCCTACCTGCTGCCAACTATTGTTAAGAGAGTACAATGTGGGGGCACCTGGGTGGCTCAGTGGGTTAAGCCTCTGCCTTCAGCTCAGGTCATGATCTCAGGTCCTGGGATCGAGCCCCGCATCAGGTTCTCTGCTCAACAGGGAGCCTGCTTCCTCCTCTCTCTCTGCCTGCCTCTCTGGCTATTTATGATCTCTCTGTCAAATAAATAAATAAATAAATAAATTAATTAATTAATTAAAAAAAGAGAGTACAATGTGAGTTCCACCCCCAGAGCACTGGTTGATGTATTACCTTAAAACCTCTAGGTATGCCAGTCATAAGTAATACACCAGATAAATATCTCAACGATAAATATATTTGAAATGATACTTGTCAGAGAAACCCTTAAGAGAACTATATATGCTTCTTTAACTTAATCATTCTGCCTTTCTGTTTTAGAGGTTGACAATATCATTATTAATATTTACTGTTAATTGCTTATGTATATTATTTGAATGCCAACATAGGCTTACAGATGTGCTGTTTTTAATGACAAAGATAATGATAACTGAATTGGTGATTAAAAATACACTATAAGCTTAGCACCTTCATAAAACTCCCAAAGCTCTTTACAAAAGCAATAAAACAATGAACTAAAATAACAGATGTGCTAATCATAAGCTAGTTAAAAAAGATAACACTTAGGAGTTTAGGGTTTTTTCAAGCCCATAAATTAAAAGATGCAAAGTTTCATGCTCATGAAGGCTATTTTTAGAATTTGCAAATGGAGGATGATTGAATAGGTAACAGTATACAAGTGAAATGGCTCTTAAGTTGAAATGGGGTAAAATAGCATGTATACATCTTAAGAATTTTATTTTTACTTTAATAACTAAAATTGTCAATTAACCAGATTCTTTTTTAACATTCAATTTGCAAAAGGAAAAGGTAGATCACAAGAAAACAAACTGTCATTTTTAATCTAAACCTCTATACCTTTTAGATTTCATAATAACCATACTATTCTCTATGATGGTCTGAGATACTACAGAATTTTAATTGTCAGTTACTTGACTATATTCACTGTATTTCACTTAATTCAGCTACAAAATCAAGCAGGATTTCAGTAAAGTGGCACTAGATACTGTATTAAGTAGTATCTGAGCAGGAGGGAAGTGAGTGTCTCATGTAAGGTGACTGCAAACAAGGGATTCGTGAGCACATGGTAAGAAGATGGATTCCAAATGATGAATCCCTACATTCTACCCCTGAAACTAGTAATACAATGTATGTCAATATGAAAAAATAAAAAATAAACACTGTACGGAAGGTGAAAAACAGAAAAAGAAAAGTCAGATTCTTTGTGTAAACTGCTTAGACCCCTCAAGAAACAAAAAAAGGGGAGTACCTGGTGGCTCAGTCCATTGAGTTTCTGCCTTTGGCTCAGGTCGTGATCCCAAGGTCCTGGGATAGAGCGCTGAGTGGGGCACCCTCCTCAGCAGGAAGTCTGTTTCTCCCTCTTCCTTTTCCCTTCCCCCCTGCTTCTGCTCTTTCTCTCTCTCTCTCTCTCTCCCTCTGATTAAATAAATAAATAAATAATTTTTTTTAAAAAAAGAAAAGAAAACAGGCCACTCATTAATTTTATGTATTATATTAGTTTATGAGGGCAGCCTAACAAAATATCACAGACTAAGTTGCTTAAACAATAGAAATTTATTTTCTCAGAGTTCTAGAGGCTGCAGCTGCAAGCTCAAGGTGTCAGAAGGTTGGTCTTCTGAAGTCTTTTTCCTTGGCTTCACAAATAGCCACTTTTTACTGTGTCCTCACACAGAACATGCTTTCTTTCTTTCTTTCTTTTTTTTTAGTGACATTTATTTATTTTTATTTCTTTTCAGCATAACAGTATTCATTTTTTTTCACTTTTTTTAAATTTCTTTTCAGCGTAACAGTATTCATTGTTTTTGCACCACACCCAGTGCTCCATGCAATACGTGCCCTTTCTATTATCCACCACCTGATTCCCCCAACCTCCCACCCCTGACCCTTCAAAACCCTCAGGATGTTTTTCAGAGTCCATAGTCTCTCATGGTTCATCTCCCCTTCCAATTTCCCTCAACTCCCTTCTCCTCTCCATCTCCTCATATCCTCCATGTTATTTATTATGCTCCACAAATGAGTGAAACCATATGATAATTGACTCTCTCTGCTTGACTTATTTCACTCAGCATAATCTCTTCCAGTCCCGTCCATGTTGCTACAAAAGTTGGGTATTCATCCTTTCTGATGGAGGCATAATACTCCATCATGTATATGGACCACATCTTCCTTATCCATTCGTCCGTTGAAGGGCATCTTGGTTCTTTCCACAGTTTGGCGACTGTGGCTATTGCTGCTATAAACATTGGGATACAGATGGCCCTTCTTTTCACTACATCTGTATCTTTGGAGTAAATGCCCAGTAGTGCAATTGCAGGGTCATAGGGAAGCTCTATTTTTAATTTCTTGAGGAATCTCCACACTGTTCTCCAAAGTGGCTGCACCAACTTGCATTCCCACCAACCGTGTAAGAGGGTTCCCCTTTCTCCACATCCTCTCCAACACACGGTGTTTCCTGTCTTGCTAATTTTGGCCATTCTAACTGGTGTAACAGAGCATGCTTTCCTCTATGCATGTGCATTCCTGGTGTCTCTCGTTGTGTCCAAATTTCCTGTTATAAAAACACAAGTCAGACTAGATTAGGGCTCACACTAATGGCTTCATTTTAATGTGATTACCTCTTTAAAGGCCCTCCCTACCAAATGCAGTCACATTCTGAGGTATTGGGGTTTAGAGTTTCAACATATGAACATGGAGGGATACAATTCAGCTAACCACATATTTATAGTAGAGCAAACTATATTCCTTCAATAGATTTGTCCACTTGGAACCTCTCAGTGTGACCTTATTTGGAATAAGGATCTTTGCAAATGTAATTAAGGGAAAGATCTCCACATGAGATCATTCTGTATTAGGTTGGGCCCCAAAGCCAATGACATATGTCCTTATAAGTAACAGAAAAGGAGAAAACACACAGAGACACAGAAAGGAAGGCCACGTGAAAACAGAGGCAGAGACTGGAGTGTTGTGTCTACAGGTCAATGATTACCAAAGATTGCTGGCAACCATAAAAGCGAGGAGAGAAACATGGGAAGGATTCTCCCCGAGAGTCTCCAAAAGAAACCAGCCATGCCAAGAGCTTAATTTCGGATTTTTTTTTTTTTACCTCCAGAACTGTGAAAGAATAAATTTCTGTTGTTTGAAGCCGCTCAGCTTGCGATAATCTGTTGCAACAGCCACGGGAAATGAATACAGATATTGGTATAGGGAAATAATAAAACTACCATGTACTGATGACTTCCATGTGCAAGGCCCTATCCTATGTATATATCATCCCTTAGATCCTCTTTCATTTATTTATTTTTTTTCCCCCTTAAATCCTCTTATCATCTATGTGAGATAGGTACAATTTCACCCATTTCACAATGAAGACACTGAGGCTTAAAGAGGTGTAAGTAAACTTCTCAGGGAGGCACAGACAGTAAATGTCAAAGCCAGAATTCAAATTGATATCGGTTTAACTCGGTCTTGTGGTCATTCCATTATGGTGCATCAAACTGACAGATTAAAAGTAACTTGGAGCTATAGTGAATTAAAGATTTTGTGCTGAAAGGGCTTAATTTATTGAGTTTAGGCAGTGACCCATGGAGGCAGTTACAGAGAAAGGCAAGATGCAGGCAGAAGACATATCATAGGGAATTGATATTGATAGGGACTATTGTAGGGAAAGTCTTGTCCCAGCATCATCCCAAAACTAAGGTAGAGGAATGAGGTCCCCTTCTCTTCCAACCACGCTATGTCAGTTGGGGTTCCTATGCTTTATTAGCTCCCACAAGGCTCTGCTGAACTCAGTATCACCCTCAGTTCACTGTTGGGCACAAATAGGCTCTTCCTTGATATGGCCATATTCAGTTTGCCATCTTGACTTTCTCTTTATACCCAGATCTCTGTGCTTAGTAACCTCCGTCTGATTCCTGGCTGTTTCTTCAGTTTTTGGGACTCTGCATATCATGAACAGAGTAGAAGTGGTCACTGAGGACAAATTTATCAGGAATAAAGATTGAGACAGCAGCTGGAGTTTTATGTGAGCATTCTTGCCCCAACCATTTATAAGATTTTGTTCTTCTCCAATAATATCCTGGAGAAAACTCCCTCAATCCCCATCCCTCATCCGGGTTCCAGCTGATGACTTCTGTCCTGTTGATGGAGCTCAGTTTTTCTAATCTGTAAGTCTGAACCATTAGACAGGAAATATTTCCGTGGCTCAGATATTTTCATGTATTTACATACTTTGAGTCCATAGAATATGTTTATGTTCCATTTCTTTGAGAGTGTGTGATACTGTAAGGATGATCTGAACAAACAGAAACCAGAAGTTGACTAAACAACAAGCAGGATACTAGCCATTGAGCTTCTACAGTCATCCTGGCAAGCGGAACCTTTCACGTGTGGCCTTTAAAATTAAAACAATGTATATCTGTTTGTATTTATAGTTGCAAAACTAGATGTCTAAATTCCACAACCCCAAATATGTTTACCCTGTAAAATATTATTGTTCAAATGATCAAACTATCCTTTGATTCACTGGATATAACTAAAGCCTTGAGAACAAACTGAAACCCAGGTTAGAATTCAAAATTTGAAACTCTCTGATAAGACAGATCATGGTGGCCTCAGAACGAATAATAAATAAATAGTGATGTCATAAACAAGCTCTGCGTATCCTACAATGCAGGAAATGTATCAGTGTTGCCAAAGTTTGTCTTTAGGGTAGCATACAATTTAGCAGGATCTGGATTTAGGTCAAGATTGAATACTAAGCTACATTACAAACAATATATCAACCAATGTCTCCCTTAACCAGCCAAGGCCCTAATTCTCAGGACTAGAAGAATGACAGATTCTCTGAGCTAGCCCTCATTCTTCTACAGTAGTTTCTAGTATGAGAGTCAGCAGCTGTTGAAGAAGCTGTTCAGTCTCGGTCTGGTTTTCCATCAAAAGCGATAGCCCAACACAAGGAAGGTCAATGAAAATGCAGAGTGGAAAATGAAACCTTTTCACACATTCCTAGGCGTAATTCTACAAGTTTAGGAACCTAGAACTAAAAGCGAGAGATTAGTGTTCACCATGAGAACCATAGAGAAAAAGTAGATAGGCTAGGCACAGAGGGATTGCCATAGTAGCTACAGATGCAAAAGGGACCCCACCAAGTGCAGTGGACTCTGCTTGCTCTGTTATCTGGCAGTTTGACCTTTCCCCATTCTACACAGTGAGTCTGAGCTATGGTATGTCTTTTCTACCCCTGTTTTCCTGATGCAGCCTGGTATTCTAACACCTGTGTTTTTTTTTTTTTTGTTTTTTAAAGATTTATTTATTCGACAGATAGAGATTACAAGTAGGCAGAGAGGCAGGCAGAGAGAGAGAGAGGAGGAAGCAGGCTCCCAGCCAAGCAGAGAGCCTGATGCGGGGCTCGATCCCAGGACCCTGGGATCATGACCTGAGCCGAAGGCAGAGGCTTTAACCCGCTGAGCCACCCAGGCGCCCCACACCTGTGTTTTTGACCTCATTTTCCTGGTGCTCTCTTAGCCTTACCTCAGGCCCTGACCTCTGTGTTCTTTAGCTAGCACCCTTAACCTGGTGACCTAAGTGATCATTTCTCTAGATTCTATCTTCACAACAATTAACCTGGTTAGAGAGCTGTAGCCAGCAGGACTTAGAGCTACTGCTGTCACGTCTTCCACTGGGTGCTTTTCTATACCTGCTGCCCCAGGGACCAGTGGCCTAGTGTCCTCCTGATAATGCTGGTGTTTTACTTCTGGAAGAATCAGGCCAAGAGAAACAGCTTCACCCAAAAACAAGAAAACAAAACAACAACAAAAGCTTTTGTGCTGGCAACTGTAGACAAGGCAGTCTATTCAGCATGATTCAGCCTGGCAAAGTAAGCCTGGCAGACAGAAAACAAAACAAAACAAAACCACAACTTCATACAACAAGAGTTGAATTAATTAACTCATTTACCCTAGGACAACCTTACTTGCTGAGAGGGCAGGATCTCAAGTCAGGGTTCCATCCCTGGCTCTCCCACTTGCTGCATAAGCTTAGACAAATTTTTTAACTGATTTAGTGCCTCAGTTTACCCATCCATCTGTGAAATGAGGATAGATGTGTTGGGAGCCTGAAAATGAAATCATTTATGTAAATATCTTCAAAAGTGCTGGCACATACCTAGTGCTCAAAAAATTATGAGTGCTTTGATAGAGTCCATCGACCTATTTCCTCCACCTTAGACACAAAACCTTGAGCTCATTAGAGAAAATGCCCTGGTCCAAAACACTGAGAAGGAGACAGCGTAAGGCCTTGTTAACTGTTTATATTAGGGCAGAATATAAACTAATTTCTCTCTACCGCAACCCAGCCCTGTGGGCTGAGAAAAATCGAAAAAGAGCCTAAATTGTTCATGATGAACAATAAATATTGATTGATAATTAAAGCAGGTAAGTGAAGTGGGGGATACGCACCTCCGCAGGGGCCCTATAAGTATCAAGCTTAGACTCACCCACCTGCCTACCAAGCAAATCTCCATGAAACTACCAGTGTTTAACAGGGAAACTCTTGGGGTGAAGTCACTTTAAAGAAAAGAGTGCAGTTCACGTGTTTTTCTTCCAAATAATTTTCTCACAAAATTCTTATTATGCAGTTTCCATCCATTTAAACAAGGGTTTATTAAATGCTACTGAATACATAGCACTCTTGGATACATATCCACTTTAAAGGGTTATTTGAATTAGAACAAAGCACAGTGAGTTACTGGCATCCTTGAATATGATTTCTAGTCTATTTAATAGCCACGTCTGAAGTGGCATCTTATTTTTGAGCTCTGAGTAGTTGTCATTCACACAATATAGCTTAAAAATCTTTTTCTTTTGTTTTCTTTTCTTTTTTCACTTTTTGTTATTTTGTGAGCCTAAGTCAAACTCTTTGGCTTGGCAGTATTTCTTTTACAACTTCAATGCCTTTCGGTCTGAATGACTGCACTGAATAATCCTAACAAAGTTGAGACAAGTGCATGATTATTCAGACACAGATATGGAGTCCAGACATACACCAGGAATAATTCTAAAGTTTTGAGCCCCCATAGTGCTTACTGTTTGTACTGTACAGACTTGCCACTTGGCACTCCAGCCAACATTCACATTTAGTATTTGAAAGTAAAAACCACTTGGTGGGCTTTCTCCTCTATATCCTCTCCCTGGATGAGCTATCTAGAGGATCAGCTGCCATGAACAGAAGTAGGGAGCTTTTGAGAAGAGATAGGCATGCAATATAACAAAAGGGATGAAAGAGGTTCAGATCTCAAAGACAGTAATAGAGAAGGAGGGTCAAAACCTGCAAGTTGAGTGTGGAGAAGCAGAGTGATGGATTATAGAACAGAATGGAGAAAGACATGGGTAAAGTTTTCTATTACCACAGAAAGAAAGGCTTCAAATGGGAAAAAAAAATATATTATAAACTGGAGTATTATGTTTTCGGTACACGGAATGGTCTTACCCCCCTTTTGTGTATTATAGGCTAGAGGCTAATCTCAGGTGAAGATGAGACAAGGGAATTCTAAGAGAAGTGACAGGTTATAGGATCAGGGTAAAGAAAATTAGAGTGAAATGAAGAGTGAAGCCAAAATAGATACAGGAAATGGGAAAAAAAGGAATCAGTGATAAAGAAAAGTGTATTATAAGGAAAAGAAAAGCACACAAAAATAATTTTACGCTTTCCTTTGAATTTAGGGTCATCTTACTTTTAGAAAACAGACCTTTGGGGCAGTATATTTTAGCAAATTTAAGTACTAACCACTAAGATACTGAAACTTGATCCAAGGAGATGTAGTCTTTGAGTTTCAAGATCCATATCTTTACAGCAATTTTAACATAGTAATGATCATACTCAGAACATGATAATTACATACATTTAATTAAATTTCATTGAGAATTACCCTTACTTCTCACAAGACTTGGGATCTTTTACATTTATAATTTAAAGGTGCATGTGACGTATTGCATGGAGCACTGGGTGTGGTGCATCAACAATGAATTTTGGAACACTGGAGAAAAAAATAAAATGAAATAGTTTGAGAAGAAAAAAAAGGGAAAAAATAAATAAATAAATAAAAGTGAGGGCGCCTGGGTGGTTCAGTGGGTTAAGCCGCTGCCTTTGGCTGGGGTCGTGATCCCAGGGTCCTGGGATCGAGTCCCTCATCAGGCTCTTTACTTCGGCGGGGAGCCTGCTTCCCTCTCTCTCTCTGCCTGCCTCTCTGCCTACTAGTGCTCTCTGTTTGTCAAAAAAAAAAAAAAAAAAAAAAAGTCTTAAAATAAATAAACAAATAAAGTTGCATGTGAAGTCTACACAAACCTACCCACATTTTTTCTGAAAGCTAACACACTAATGCCCCTCACTGAATTCTCCTTAGACGCTGCATTTTTCTAAGTAAGAGAAATGAACTGAGGACAGTTTTAAATACATCTAACCAAGAAGACTGCAATAGTCAATCAAGTTAATATTATCAGTGTGGCGATTATTTGAATATCTTTGCTATCAGAGCCATGCTTCAGAATTTCAAGATTCACTTCACTTTGAAAAATCAAAGTATACATGCTTTTTTCCTACTGTAATATAAAATATATATATTAAATTTTTATCAAAAAATTGAACACACAAAAGGAAAGTGCACACTTTACCAAGGATTTTGATAAAAACTTAATTTGTTTTCAGATATCTTATTATCTATGAAATATATCCAACATGAGCTAACTGTGAATGTGGTGTGTACTTTACTATTTGTATGACAAAAGACTGCTGGTATACATTAGCATGAGCATTTTTAAAAGACAGAAGTATTTATAATACTTAAAAAAAATCAAACCAGGACCTGGGAAACCTATGTTTTAGCCTCAATCCTTTGCTTTTGTCTATAAGCTAAGTCACTTGTTTAACTTTTCTCTCTTTTTTCTGTGACAAGCATCTTTGTTTTTGGTTAATTATTTTTTTATTGAAATATAGTTGACATACAACTTTTTCTCTCTTAAACTGGGAATAATATGTTCCCTACCTAGTTTGTTGAACATAGAAATGTAGTTTTAAACAGAATCTATAAAAACATATGAAACATAATTTCATTATTGAAGTGTAATTTCCTTAGGAGTCATAAACAACTTCACACACGAAACATTTGTTATCCAACATATGGCTCTCTCTCTTTTCTTCAAATTATCACATCTTGGACTTTTCTTCTACTGGGAGAAAAGGCAAGACAGGGGAGGAAGAAATGAAAACATTTTACTTTTCCAATCCATCACTTTATTACCGTAATTTAAACTATTCTAGTTGAAGCTTTTGAGGGAAATGATATTGAATTGAATACTTAAAAGCACGTGTTTGATGTCTTATGTGTATCTTTTGACTTTGAATGGTATCATGTGAAGAGTGAAGAATGAAAGCAAAGAATGCAACAAAAAATAGCTTATTCCATAAATGAATATGCCAGAAAGTAGATATTTTACTGTGTGGATCATTATTATCATTCCAGGCTCTAGTAGAGCCTGTAGTAGAGAATCTGGGATATTTATTATATGAATGAATGTCTCTATCTTTGCAAGAAAAAAAAAATTCCTATTCTTCATATACCTAATTATTTGCCATGGAGCCATTCTTACCACAAATTTTTCTCTGTCCCCACGTAATTGCTTTTCCTAGGGTTTCTAAATTAGGATTCATTGGCATTTTTTCAAATGTAGGACCTGTAGTCATCCCTTAACTTGTTTGGCAAGTTCAGTGGTAACACATTTCTTCTACTTAACCAGGAGGTGAGGTTTCCAGAAGCATCTCAAAGATAGAAGGACAAGACTTAGAGAACTTAAAAAAAAAAAAAAAAAAAAGGCACTGTCCTTGCAAAGAGTGATGTAAGAGGTAAGGAGGTTAAGAGACAAAACTGAACAAATGAGTTTGGGGAGAAACCTAGCCTTTTATAGTGTAAAAGGAAACAGAAGTACTTTCGGCCAGCCTAATGAAGGGTTTTGAAATTGAGGGTCCTTGGAGAAAACCTGGAATTAGAACAAGTTAAAAAAGTAAAGAATGTAGGGAGTGAATGGAGAGGGCTTGTTTGTCTAGAGTTGGTACCTTAATAGAAAAACGGCAGGCCAGCAGTAATGCTGCAGCTGATAAATTGGCAAGTATAAGAATGGGGACAGGAAAGCACGGTGCTAATGACAGTTAGAGATTTTTTTTTTAAGGAGCACATGAACTAATCCAAAGGAGTTACTTAAAATTACAGTTTGCCCTTTTCTCTCTCTCTCTCTCAGAATTGTTTAAAGAGAAGAGGGAGAGGAAAAGGAAAGGTGTAATTTATAGGATGTACCTTAGGAACTATTATTAGAAGAATAAAAAAGAGAACTACTGGCAAATGTAAGTGCATTAAAAATGCAGTAATTAAAAGGTTCTACAAGAAAAAAGGAAAATCAGAGCTAACAGTCTTCTATTAACCTACTGTGATTTATAACTCACATTCTACTTTTTTCTTCTAGTACAAGTTCTCTGTTACTGTGTATAATAGCCACAGCAATTTTCTGTTGTGGTAACCCATATTGGTTGTAGTGAGTGGATCTTAATTTGTTTTTAATGTGCCTCTAGTTCATCAGCTTCAATTTCAAGGGGAAATTTTCTCTGTGCTTCAAATAGCACCCAGTGTAGCTACTGTGTATTTGCAACTGATTTCTATTTTGGTAACACAGCAGTTATCAGTAAATAAGAAGAAACAATGAAATGTGTTACAACATTGAAGGAAAGGACAAGGATAGATATAACTGATGATGAAGTGTATTTATTCTGGGAAAACCGAGGTGGTATGTAAATGTTGGGAAGTGGGAAAAGATACATTAAAGATAAATCTAGAAAATAAAGTGAGAATAAGATAAATGCTAGGAGTGTGATGAATCATTTCCTAAGGAAATTAACCTAAATTCCTGATGGATGGTTAAGCATTCTCTGAACACATGAAAGCACTTGTGTTTCTAAATGTTAAATTAAGATATGCTCAAAATTTCATGAGAAATCAATACCGATTAAAATGCTGAGCATGTTTGGCAATGTTCTAAAGATTACGAGCATTATCCCACTTAAAATACTTCTAAATAATATAGGTAGGAACGAATATATACCCTATGAAAAACTGATGTACAGAAATATGAAGCTTGCCCAAAGTCACACAAGAAGTTAAGTGGCAGAAATTTCAAATGGAGGTGGAATCTGGTTTCATACACAGGTTGACTCCTGAGTTAGGCACTGGTAGTCACAATACCCTCTGTGTCCAAGAGAACCATAAAGATACACTGTTTCTGTTGCAGTTGAAATTTTTACAAGGAAACCACTAATGAAATTGAAGTACTTCATTGGAGTAGCACACTTAGCACATGTTGCTAAGAAAGATCTTCATGTTCTCTCTGCCAAGGCTGAAGATGGTCTCTCCTGGCCTCATTGCAGTGCACCAAATGCTGCTCAAATGTGTCAAAGTGCCTAGTTTATTACAAGGGCATTGACAAAAGTAGAACAGAAGAGAAAAAAAAAAAATAAGAAGAAGAACAACCTGATGTCTCTACTTAGATTCTTCTTTCTTCTGCCATATATGCTTTCTAAAATGTCCCTCGTTCCAGCTCAAATTAAATCCCATGAAATTTTGTTTGAAGTTTATTGTGTGCTACTTGAGAAATGATAATGTTTCATGAATGTTTTTATGTTATCTCCAATAGCCCTTGCACCTCATCTGTCCCAAGGACATCATGGAAAATAATTTGAGGACAAGCCAAAGTACTCTCGCACCTTAATCATTTGGCATTGAGTTGATAACAGAAAGGGCAGGATGGATGACCGCAGTCATCCTGTCGTTTTGGAGGGGAAATATCTCAGAGGAGAGTAAATATGATAGCCTTTTTATCTTGAAACCAAACCAAAGGCATCATTTCCTTGTAATCCTTGGTGATTGGAGAATGAAAGACCCAATATGATGGTAGGAAGAGAAGATTTTATATTCCAAACCAAAGGCATCATTTCCTTGTAATCCTTGGTGATTGGAGAATGAAAGACCCAATATGATGGTAGGAAGAGAAGATTTTATATTATCAGCAGAAATAGTTTAACATTTTTAGCAATATGAAATTTACGAAGTGCATAAGCAGATATAATCTTTTTTGATCTAACTCCCTGAGAGGCAGGTAGCTGTGTATCCACAGAAAAGTTGCTTGTTCTTTCTTAAATATCAGCTGTCTCAATTGTAAAGTGAGAAAAACAATGATTCTCCTTGGGCAAGTTACTTGACCCCTCTGTTCCTCAGTTTCTTCATTTGTAAGATGAAACGATAGGATGAGGTTGAATTATAATTCTGCAGCTATTCAACTGTTTTTCATCTACAGAAATGGCAATTTCATATGCTTCAACCTAATATTTGTAGTGTTGTTGTAAAGATGAATTCACTTAAAACAGGGCCAAGATCTTAGTACACAGTCAGTGTTAATTTTATAAATATGATCTCACTTCATTCTTAAAACAGTCCTGTGACAGATAATTGGGTTCCACCTTTGGGTATAAATTTCTGTGAAAAAACATATACTCTTTATGGATTTATAAGGGGGGGGACTGTAGCTTTACAACAAATACCACTGAAACATAACCCTTTGTCCTGTGCTTTCTAGGCTCCTCAGTGTGAGCTGCTTTTCCCTCCCATCCAAATTTGCCATCCACTGGATATGTCACTAGTTTTGTAGTTGAGGTTTTAACAAATACTCGTGTGACTTTGTTTACCTTATAAAATGGCTTAAGTCCAAAAAAATGAATAGCTTTATGCTCATCAACTTAGATAGGGGTATAAAAGCATGTCAGAGGAAATTTTTTAGTGGATTCAGGTACTGCTTGGTTAAAAAAAAATAAAGTGGAATTTATATAATATAATGTACAGGAAGAAATAAAATCAAAGTTCAGAGTTATTTGTTTGTATATTCTGATTATTTTGTGGAAAGTTTTTCCATTTTGGTTTTAATTTCTAAAATATCAGTCATAGTACATATACTAAAAACTGGAATGATACAGAGAAGATTAGCTTGGCGCCTGCACAAAGGATGCCATGCAAATTCGTGAAGTATCCCATATAAAAAAATTTTAAAAATAAAATAAATAAAATAAAATACAAATTGTAAGGTCCTTGCCAGTGAACACTGTGCCTTTGCACATATGCACATAATATGTATACAATATGCATTATACATATGCAAATAAGTATATAATATGTATACTCAATTGGTACATATTAAAAAGAAATAATTCATTAAAATTGAAAGTATAGGATGCTAAATATTATGAAGACAAAATGAGTAAAAGAAATACATTCTGAAACTGTTTAATCTGTATTTTATAAAATGCCTTTGAAAATGAACCAGAAAAATCACATGCATATTTTGTATTCTCTACTGTGAATAATATATTATATAAAAGTCAAGGTATTATTATAGTTAACAAAACTTATTATTGGATTTTTTTCCAATAATTATAATAGTACAATAGTTATTTTGGGTCCCTTTCTCTCTGAGAATGAGTAAACTAATTCAACCCTGTACATTATTATTTATTTGAGAAATAATATAAAATACATCAGGAATTTTTTCATAAAGTGTATTTTTGCACATTTGCAAAGTCTAAATGATTGAGATGGAGACGTCTTTTGTGAACCCTACTGAAAAAACAAACATCAAAAGAGAAATATAACGTAGCTATTTCTCCTATCCTTCTTTTCTCTCAAATATAATCATTCGAGAGGATTATTATAATTTTTGAAAGAATCGAAACTAACAGAGCAGTAATCGTAGTGAATAGGAATTTTAATAATTGAATATTCAACATATTCTCTTATTTGACTGAAAAATAATTTTTCTTTTCGTACAGTATGTGTGTATAGTGTGAGAAAGTGCATGTGTCAAAACGAGGCTGGTATTTTTTTACTGGGTTTGTTGGTTTTACCTCTAGGATTTTGTTTCTAAAATGGTGACTTTAGGCACGAACTGACACCATCTTCATTATGCCAAAAAGAAGAAAAGATAAGAAAATAGGATTTGTTTGCCCAAAGTTACCTAACTAGAACTAGGAAGTGTTCAGATCAGGTCTCAAAATTCCTGTCCAGTGCTCTTTCTTTCACATATGGATGCTACTTACTTCTATTTACTAATCTATTCTAGAATTTAATCACTTTCATTTTCTTATTTTTCTTTCTGTTAAACTGACATTATTAATTCTTTAAATTTATAACAGTACCATTGGAGTAGACAGAAATCTACTGAGCTAAGAAATAAGATACCAAATTTTGCTTGAGAATAATAGAAGGGTTTTGAGCCATATCTGTAATTTAAATTATTAAAGTAGAGTCACCATTTATAGGAATTAGTAAAACATACATATCTGGAAAGTGGCTGATGAACAATAGAAAGATTTACAGATTTTTGTCTATCTCAAAGACTTCATTTTCCATTCATTCTTGTTCAGGATACATAAGCTATCAGCATATTATTTGAAGTAGAATTCAGCTACTGTGAAAGTATTTTTTAACAAAAATAGTTTTTAAACATCATGAAGATATCATAACTCACATAGAAAACCTAAGCAACATGAAGAAGATTCTTTTTTCATTTAAAAATCCACTAAAACTGCTTCCTCAAGTGATTCTTCCTTTCCCTTTTACCTTCCCCAATTTGCTATCTTGATTAATATCTGCCTAGTCTGTTCAAAATGATTTAGATACAACTAAGAGTTTACTATAAATTTGACCCAAACATACTAAAGAAATCCAGCAAACAAATATGAGAACAATGTATTTCTCACCTTGAGAAGGAAAATCTCATTGGATAAATGACAAACTGGTGGCACGGAAAACTAAACTAACCATCTGTCTAAGGCAGCTCCCCTAGCTTTCTTTATTTTTCTTCTTGCACTTATAATACCTGGAATAGCACAAATTGCCTGTTTATTGACTTTTTCCCCCTCACTAAGATGCTAAACTCCATCAAAACAGGAACTTCAATAGACTTTCTTAAACAGTGCCTGACACATATAAATCCTTCCTAAATATTTGTAGAATGAATAAATAAACAAGAAATTGGTTGTTTGGGGAAACCAAACTAAACTAAAAATGGTTTTATGGTTAACAGAATAAAAAAATATTTGTTGAAAATATTTCTAACATGTCTGTAATAAGCATGGCAGTATTTAGATTGTGATTGAGTTTCATATTCCCTTTCAGGGTCATAATCCTGAATATCACTTCTTATTATATAGTATAATACATAAGTCATGAGAATTACAGTAAAATCCATACTGACTTTATGACTGACCTTATTTGGAATAAATCTTCAATTTGGATGTGATTTCTTATAATGGGCCAATTTCCCTGAAAAGCAAGTAAGTAAAATATATTGATTAATTGAGAACTGTAGTTAATTGGGTTTTTACTAAAATTTATTTTTACTGGCACAGAGTAGATACTTAATAAATATTTGTCAAATATGTGAAGTTTAGTTAGTTAAAGTAGACTTGTTATTTTGTTTTTAGTTACTCACTAAAAAGAGAATTTTTCAATTAAATATGTAATATGCAATGACATTAGAATCCACATAACAGACAAATAAGCAATTTAAAAATATTACAAGTTCTTCCTGTTCTCTTCTTTTTCATCTTCCTTTCCATCTTCCCTTCTCTTTCCTTATCTTTCTTTCCTGAATAATTTAGTCCCAAACTCATTAGATGGGGACAAGTAAGGTTAGCATCCATAGAGAGTATAGGTATAGGTAGATAGACTCTACGGAGTATAGAGTATAGGGAGAACTCAGCAGCCTGAAGAGCAGTGTTGGAGCTCAAGAAGGATGAGAAGAGCATCTGGTGTGGGGAGAGAGGACTGGGATATTCAGCAGCAATAGGATAATATACATGAGGAAATTGATCAAATAAATATGTTAAGCATAATTGGGACATAGGGTTTCCACTGTTGTAGAAAGAAGTTACAAATATGAAAAGAAAGAAACTATGTTGAATCCTGTGGTGTTGGCTTAAGAATGCACATATC
This sequence comes from Meles meles, assembly GCF_922984935.1. Taxonomy (NCBI): domain Eukaryota; kingdom Metazoa; phylum Chordata; class Mammalia; order Carnivora; family Mustelidae; genus Meles; species Meles meles. Next base: position 148,055,495 of record NC_060066.1, on the reverse strand, counting down.
AGTGTGAATTCCTAGTGTATGGATATAGATATAAGATATATGTTAATATGTGTATATATGGAAAAATAGATAGATAGATAGATGAATAGACGAATTTTTCCTACATATATTTTCTTAGTTCCAAATCCTGAGAACAATGACACACCCAAAACAATGGGCACACCTATCTCCCAAATCTTGGTTTCTAAATACCATTTCTGAATAAAAGAAACTAGGACTGCTTGGAGAAGTAGGTGTTTGCACAGCTGGGGCATGAGAAAGATGAAAAGAGCCTCTCTTATTGTACAAAAATATGGAAGTACTCAAAAAAATGCCAGGAACATGTCAAAGAAAGAAGAATTCAGATTAAAGAAGATCAAAAAAGATCACACTGCCCATATCTGAGACTATTAGAAGATCAAAGTGAATAATAATAAAAGCAGATAACCCACTGGATAAAATGGATATCCATGAGCTCATATTTATATTAGTAAGTCAGTAAGTTGAAAGTTAATGTACTTCTCCATAATATACTTACCAAAAATTCTTTTACAGTGATCACCTTAATCATGAATTAATACTAACTTCACAAGTAATGTACCAAATGATAGGATATTGTGAGATGAACAACAAAATCCCTTTCATGATTCTTCAAAGACAGACAATTTAAATCCAGTAATAGGAAAGTAGAAGATAAACCACAAAAAAAGGAGCATCTTGCAAAATAACTAAGTCAAAATTTTTTTAAATGTCAAATCCATGAAAATTATGGGGAAATTGAGGAAATCTAGATTAAAAGAGACTAAAGAGGCAGAATAATGAAATGCACTGCTTGATTCTGGACTGGATCCTTTTGCTATCAAGAGTATTATTGAAACAAGCAACAAAACTTAATGCAGTCTGAGGATTATATGGTAGTGTGTATTTTCTGAATTTAGTGGCTGCATTTCATTTATAAAGAGATGTCCATGTTTGTGGGGAAAATATGTTCAAGTGCTCAGTTGTTACTACTCTCAAATTATCATAATTCTCAGATCATTCAGGAACAATATTATTTGTACTGCAGTTACAACATTTTTGTAACTTGGAATTGTTTCAAAGTAAGAAAATAACTTTAAAAATTCAAATTGAACATCTTCCATGAAATTTTGTCATAATCCTAAAATAGTGTTCAGGTTATAGAAAAGTCATGTATATTTCGTGAATTTGTATAATACAATCTGAGGTGTGGACTGCAGGCCCCTCCTTTTAAAATAAGGTGGGCAAATAATAAAAAAAAGAACAATATGCTTTGTGGGGTTTCCATTGAAAACAATTAAGATTTCTCAGATGTTTGGTACTAATGGTTATAGTGATGTTTTTCTGTTTTCTTTTGTTTAAATATGAAAGGTCTTTTTATTTAATTTAGTAGGAAGGAGTCAAATCTCTGACAGGTATTAAAACATCAATGAATATTATCTAAATGGGAAATTATGAAGGGCGCCTGGGAGGCTCAGTTGGTTATGCATCTATCTTTGGTCAAATCATGATCCCAGGGTCCTGGGATCAAGCCCCATGCTGTGAGCCTGCTTCTCTCCCTCCCTCTACCTGCCACTCCCCCTGCTTGTGCACTCCTTCTCTCTCTCTGACAAATAAATAAATAATCTTTAAAATGAAGTTATGATACTTCCTGAGGGACATAAAACTTAGCAGAAATAATATGTGGATAGATAACATTTTTATACTTACCCACATTACTATAATACAACCATTTTTAAATAGTATGGCAAATAATAGAAGGCAGAGGCTTAACCCACTGAGCCACCAGTTACCCTAATAAAATCTTTTTAAAAAATTAAAAATTACAATATTAAGTTTGTGTGGCATAAAATATTCTACTTGTATTTGAATGCTTGTTTAGTTGGTCAATCAAGTAATAATTTTTATCATATCTGGCATTTAAAATAGCTGAAAGATTATCATAATTTACCTAACAAGGGATCACAGAGGTTGACTATATTTTCCTAAAGGCAAAAAATGTTTAAAGGAGACTATCCTTCAAATATTCTTTTCCCCTGTTTTGGAGAATACTCATTCTTATGTGGAATTGAGTTGTGGGCATGAGGGGTTTGGAGTATGACTGGAGAAGTTAGGAGTATGGGAGCCCCAGGATACCTGAAATTTGCTATGCTTTCATACAAAAAAATATCTCCATGTTTAAATGTCTGCCAGTCTTGGAGAATTCCTCCTAGTCAGGCATTGTGATGTACTAATAGAAGCAAAAATACAACAATAAGACCTCTTACATTTCATGGACTCTTTCTTAACTTGTGAGAAAATTAACTTTTCACAAATATGATTTGAAGAAATTTATGGTGTTCACTCAAGAAAAGAGAACTCTATATTACTAAAAACAAGTTAGGCTAAGATCAGTAACATGGTATAGAGGGTTCAAACTATAATTCTGCTCTATAAATATGGAAACTTAGACAAATTATTCAACCTCTTTGTGCCTCATTTTCTTCATATGTAAAACAAGGGTAATAATTACACCTAAATCATGGGATTATTATGAGCATTAAATAGGACAGCACATGTAAATTGCTTAAAGTAGTACCTAGGACATAAGAAACACTCACAAATTCCTATCTCTTATTATAATTATTTGAGATCAAATTTGCTATGGAGCAAAAATGGAAGCTACACTAAGAAACCAGGATTTCTGGGGCACCTGGGTGGCTCAGTGGACTAAAGCCTCTGCCTTCAGCTCAGGTCATGATTGCAGGGTCCTAGGATCGAGCCCCGCATCAGACTGTCTGCTCAGCGGGGAGGCTACTTCCCCCTCTCTCTCTGCCTGCTGTCTGCCTACTTGTGATCTCTCCCTGTCAAATAAATAAATAAAATCTTAAAAAAAAAATGTTTAAGAAGATAATAATAATTAAAAAAAGAAGAAAGAGGGCGCCTGGGTGGCTCAGCGGGTTAAAGCCTCTGCCTTCAGCTCGGGTCATGATCCCGGGGTGCTGGGATCGAGCCCCGCATCGGGCTCTCTGCTTAGCTGGGAGCCTGCTTCCTCCTCTCTCTCTGCCTGCCTCTCTGCCTACTTGTAATCTCTATCTGTCAAATAAATAAATCTTTAAAAAAAAAAAAAAAAAAAAAAAAAGAAGAAAGAAACCAGGATTTCTTAGAACACACCTTGACTGATCATTCTCTGAATGTATTATAATGTATTATATTAACATATAGTGTATTATTTGCTTCAGGGGTACAGATCTGTGCATCGTCAGTCTTACACAATTCACAGCACTTACCATAGCACATACTCTCCCCAATGTCCATAACCCAGCCACCCTATCCCTACCCCTCCACCCCAAGCAACACTCAGTTTGTTTCCTAAGATTAAGAGTCTCTTATGCTTTGTCTCCCTCCCCAGTCCCATCTTGTTTCATTTTTTCCCTCCCTAACCCCCATGACCTTCTGCCCTTCCTCTCAAATTCCTCATATCAGAAAGATCATATGATAATTGTCTTTCTCTAATTGACTTATTTCGCTTAGCGTGATACACTCTAGTTCCATCCATGTTGTTGCAAATGGCAGGAGTTCAGGTTTTTTAATGGCTGCATAGTATTCCATTTTCTCTATATACCACATCTTCTTTATCTATTCATCCGTTGATGGACATCTAGGTTCCTTCCATAGTTTGGCTATTGTGGACACTGCTGCTATAAACATTAGGGTACACATGCCCCTTCAGATCACTACATTTGTATCTTTAGGGTAAATACCCAGTAGTGCATTGCAGGGTCATAGGGTAGCTCTATTTTCAACTTTTTGAGGAACCCCCATATTGTTTTCCAGAATGGCTGCACCAGTTTGCATTCCCACCAAAAATGTAGGAGGGTTCCCCTTTCTTTGCATCCTTGCCAACACCTGTCATTTCCTGACTTGTTAATTTTAGCCATTCTGACTGGTGTGAGGTAGTATTTCATTGTGGTTTTGATTTGTATTTCCCTGATGCCAAGTGATGTTGAGCACATTTTCATGTGTCTGTTGGCCATTTGGATGTCTGTTTTGCAGAAATGTCTGTCCATGTCTTCTGCCCATTTCTTGATTGGATTATTTATTCCTTGGGTGTTGAGTTTGAAAAATTCTTTATAGATTTGGATACTAGCTCTTTATCTGATCTCATTTGCAAATGTCATCTTCCATTCTGTTGGCTATCTTTTGGTTTTGTTGACTGTTTCCTTTGCTGTGCAAAAGCTTTGATCTTGATGAAGTCCCAATAGTTCATTTATGCCCTTGCTTCACTTGCCTTTGACAATGTTTCTAGGAAGAAGTTGCTGTGCCAGAGGTTGAAGAGGTTGCTGCCTGTGTTCTTCTCAAGGATTTTAATGGATTCCTGTCTCACATTGAGGTCTTTCATCCATTTTGAGTCTATTTTTCTGTGTGGTGTAAGGAAATGGTCCAGTTTCATTTTTCTGCATGTGGCTGTCCAATCTTCCCAACACCATTTGTTGAAGAGACTGTCTTTTTTCCATTGGACATTCTTTCCTGCTTTGTTGAAGATGAGTTGACCATAGAGTTGAAGGTCTATTTCCAGGTTCTCTATTCTGTTCCATTGATCTATGTGTCTGTTTTTGTGCCAGTACCATACGGTCTTGATGATTACAGCTTTATAATAGAACTTGAAGTCTGGAATTGTGATGTTGCCAACTTTGGTTTTCTTTTTCAACATTCTTCTGGCTATTCAAAGTCTTTTCTGTTTCCATATAAATTTGGGGGCTATTTTTTCCATTTCTTTGAAAAAAATTGATGGTGTTTTGATAGGGATTGCATTAAATGTGTAGATTGCTTTAGGTAGCATAGACATTTTCACAATATTTGTTCTTCCAATCCATAAGTGTGGAAGGAATTTCCATTTCTTTGTGTCTTCCTCAATTTCTTTTCATGAGTACTTTATAGTTTCCTGAGTACAGATTCTTTGCCTCTTTAGTTAGGTTTACTCCTAGGTATCTTATGGTTTTGGGTGCAATTGAAAATGGAATTGACTCCTTAATTTCTCTTTCTTCTGTTTTGCTGTTGGTATATAGAAATGCAACTGATTTCTGTGCATTGATTTTATACCCTGATGCTTTACTGAATTCCTATATAAGTTCTAGCACTTTTGGAGTAAAGCCTTTTGGATTTTCCACACAAAGTATCATATCATCTGCAAAGAGTGAGAGTTTGACTTCTTCTTTGTCAATCCAGATGCTTTTTATTTCTTTTTGTTGTCTGATTGCTGAGACTAGGACTTCTAGTACTATGTTGAATAGCAGTGGTGATAGTGAACAGCCCTGCCCTGTTCCTGACCTTGGGGAAAAGCTCTCAGTTTTTCCCCATTGAGAATGATATTTGCGGGGCGCCTGGGTGGCTCAGTGGGTTGAAGCCTCTGCCTTCAGCTCGGGTCATGGTCCCAGGGTCCTGGGATCGAGCCCCACATTGGGCTCTCTGCTCAGCGGGGAGCCTGCTTCCCTTCCTCTCTCTCTGCCTGCTTCTCTGCCTACTTGTGATTTCTGTCTGTCAAATGAATAAATAAAATCTTTAAAAAAAAAGAGAGAATGATATTTGCTGTGGATTTTTCATAGATGGCTTTGATGATATTGAGGTGTGTATCCTCTATGCCTACACTGTGAAGTTTTGATCAAGAAAGGATGCTGTACTTTGACAAATGCTTTTTCAGCATCTTTTGAGGGTATCATATGGTTTTTGTTCTTTATTTTATTAAAGTTTTGTATCACATTGATTGATTTGTGCATGTTGAATCAACCTCGCAGCCCAGGTATAAATCGCACTTCATCGTGGTGAATAATCCTTTTAATGGATTGGCTAGTATTTTGGTGAGAATTTTTGCAACAGTGTTCATCAAGGATATTGGTCTCTAATTCTCCTTTTTGATGGGGTCTTTGTCTGGTTTTGGGATCAAGGTAATGCTGGCCTCATAAAATGAGTTTGGAAGTTTTCCTTTCATTTCTATTTTCTGGAAGAGTTTCAGAAGAATAGGTATTAATTCATCTTTAAATGTTTGTAGAATTCCCCCGGGAAGCCATCTGGTCCTGGGCTCTTGTTTGTTGGGAGATTTTTGATTAATGCTTCAATTGCCTTACGATTATGGGTTTGTTCAGGCTTTCTATTTCTTCTTGGTTCAGTTTTAGTAGTTTATACTTCTCTAGGAATGCATTCATTTCTTCCAGATTGTCTAATTTGCTGGTGTTTAGTTGCTCATAATATATTCTTATAATTGTATTTCTTTGGTATTGGTTGTGATCTCTCCTCTTTCATTCATGATTTATTAAATTGGGTCCTTTCTCTTTTCTTTTTGTAAGTCTGGCCATGAGTTTATCAATCTTATTAATTCTTCCAAAGGACCAGCTCCTAGTTTCATTGATTTGTTCTACTGTTCTTTTGGTTTCTATTTCACTGATTTCTGCTCCAATCTTTATGATTCCTCTTCTCCTGTTGGGTTTAGGCTTTCTTTGCTGTTCTTTCTCCACCTCCTTTAGGTGTAGGGTTAGTTTGCATACTTGAGGCCTTCTTGTTTCTTGAGAAAGGCTTGTATTGCTATATACTTTCTTCTCAAGACCACCTTTACTGTGTCCCAAAGATATTAAACGGTTGTGTTTTCATTTTCATTTGTTTCCATGAATTTTTTCAATTCTTCTTTAGTTTCCTGGTTGACCCATTCATTCTCTAGTAGGATGCTCTTTAGCCTCTGTGTATTTGAGTTCTTTCCAACTTTCCTCTTGTGGTCGAGTTCTAGTTTCAAAATATGATGGTCTGAAAATATGCAGGGAATGATCCCAGTCTTTTGGTACTGGTTGAGACCTGATTTGTGACCCAGGATATGATCTAGTCTGGAGAATGTTCCATGCGCACTGGAGAATGTGCATTCTGTTACTTTGGGATGGAATGTTCTAAATATATCTGCAATGTCCATCTGGTCCAGGGTGTCATTTAAAGCCTTTATTCCCTTGTTGACCTTTTGCTTAGATAATCTGTCCATTTCATTGGTGGGAGAGGATGTTAAAGTCCCCTACTATTATTGTATTATTGTTGATGTGTTTCTTTGATTTGTTATTAATTGGTTTATATAATTGGCTGCTCCCATGTTAGGGGCATAGTAGCTATTTAAAATTGTTAGATCTTCTTGTTGGATAGACCCTTTGAGTATGATATAGTGTCCTTCCTCATCTCTTATTATAGTCTTTGGCCTAAAATCTAATTTATCTGATATAAGGATTGCCACCCCAGCTTTCTTTTGATGTCCCTTAGCATGGTAAATTGTTTTCCACCCCCTCACTTTAAATATGGAGGTGTCTTTGGGTCTAAAATGAGTTTCTTGTAGACAGCATATCGATGGGCTGTTTTTTTTTGTTTTGTTTTGTTTTTTTTTTATCCATTCTGATACTCTGTGTTTTTGATTGAGGCATTTAGCCCATTTACGTTCAGGGTAACTAATGAAAGATATGAATGTCATGCCATTGTATTGCCTGTAAGGTGACTGTTACTGTATGTTGTCTCTTTTCTTTCTGGTTTGTTACTTTTAGGCTCTCTCTTTGCTTAGAGGACCCCTTTCAGTATTTGCTATAGGGCTGGTTTGGTGTTTGCAAATTCTTTCAGTTTTTATTTGTCTTGAAAGTTTTTTATCTCTCTTTCTATTTTCAATGACAACCTAGCTGGATATAGTATTCTTGGCTGCATATTTTTCTCTTTTAGTGCTCTGAATATATCATGCGAGTCCTTTCTGACCTGCCAGGTCTCAGTGGATAGGTCTGCTGCCAATCTAATATTTCTACCACTGAATGTTACAGACCTCTTGTCCTGAACTGCTTTCAGGATATTCTATTTGTCTCTGGTACTTGCAAGTTTTACTATTAGATGATGGGGTATGGGCCTATTTTTATTGATTTTGAGGGGGGTTCTCTGTGCCTACTGGATTTTGATGCTTGTTCCCATTGCCAAATTAGGGAAAGTCTATGCTATAATTTGCTCCAATATACCTTCTGCCCCCCTCTCTCTTTCTTCTTCTTCTGAGATCCCAATTATTCTAATATTGTTTAATCTTATGGTATTACTTACCTCTCGAATTCTCCCCTTGTGGTCCAGTAGTTGTTTGTCTCTCTTTTGCCCAACTTCTTTATTCTCCATCATTTGGTCTTCCATATCATTAATTCTCTATTCTGCCTCATTTATCCTAGTAGTAAGAGCCTCCATTCTTTTTTTTTTTTTTTTAAGATTTATTTATTTGACAGATAGAGATTACAAGTAGGCAGAGAGGCAGGCAGAGAGAGAGAGAGGAGGAAGCAGGCTCCCAGCCAAGCAGAGAGCCCGATGCGGGACTCGATCCCAGGACTCTGGAATCATGACCTGAGCCGAAGGCAGAGGCCTTAACCCGCTGAGCCACCCAGGCGCCCCCCTCCATTCTTTATTATACCTCATTAATAGCTTTTTTTATTTCAACTTGGTTAGATTTTAGTTCTTTTACTTCTCCAGAAAGGGATCTCTAGTATCTCTAGTATCTTCTGTGCTTTTTTCTCTAGTAGATTCTCTAGTATCTTCTGTGCTTTTTTCAAGCCCAGTTAGCATCTTGATAGTTGTCCTTCTGAACTCTAGTTCTGACATATTATTAATATCTGTATTGATTAGGTCACTAGCCATCAGTACTGCCTTTGTTCTTTTTTTTTTTTTTTTTTGATGTGAGTTTTTCCACCTTGTATTTTATCCAGATAATAATAGATGAATGAGAGAACAAAATACTAAAAGGGTAACAATGACCCCAGAAAAATATAGAGTAACCAAATCAGAAGAGATACAAAACCGGGGGGGGGGGGCATAAGGAAGGAAATAGATATATAGATATATAGCTATATATAGATATATATATCTATATATATAGACTAGAACAGAGCCACACACTTTATTTTGGGTGTATTTTGGTCTGTTAGAAGAAACTGCCTCCCATGATTTTAAAGAAAGGAAAACTTTCTTTCTTTTATATATATATATACATATATATGTATATATATACACACACACACACACACACACACACACACAAGGTTAAACATGATGAAGGGATGGAATATGACTGTAAACATGAAAAATTTTAAAAAGATTCTAAAAAAGGAATTGATAAGATAAAAATTGTTTAAAAAAAAGAGGGGAAAGAATGTTATCAGACTGGAGACTAGAACAAAATGCTAGATTTAGGGTATATTTTGATCTATTAGAAGAAACTGTATCCCAAAATTTTAAAGAAAGAAAAACCTATATGTTAAAAAAAGAAAATAAGATTAAATACAATGAAGGGATAGAATATGACCATAACAATGAAAATTTAAAACAATGAAAATTTTAAAAGATTTTTTAAAAGGTATTGATAAGATAAAATAGTTAAAAATTGTTAGAAGGGGAAAAAGGAAAAATTTTAAAAGTAGAATAAGAAAAAAAATCTGAAAACTTTAACTTTGAAAAACTAAAGAATCGTGGGGAAAAGTCATGAATTCTATGTGCTGTATTCCTGTAGCTCTGAAGTGTCGCAATTCTCATTGATCGGTAAACTTGGTCTTGGCTGAATGTTCTTGTTGATCTTCGGGGGGGGGGGCTGTTAAAGTGATTGTTAAATGTGTTTACCAGAGGCAGAATTGCACCTCCCTTGCCAGGGGCCAGGTTAAGCAATCTGCTCATTTTTCCTTTCGGTAGCTTTTTTTCCCTGAACACTTTCCGTAGAGCTTTGGAGGATAGGAATGAAAATGTTGACCTCCCAATCCCTGGCCCTGTAAAGTCAAGAGCTCAGAGCCGCAGTACTCAGTGTGCCCTCAGAGAAAAGCAGTCAACCTCTCCTGTCTCCCTTGTCTCTGGCCACACTCTGAGCTCACATAGCCCATGACCTTGTGTCTATGTTTGGTCATGGCCCAGTTTGGAGTCTCCAAACCCAGCAGATTCCTGCAACATGCTCCCACACCACCTCTCACAGAGGAGGAAGGAGGCAGTCTACCCGGATCTGCCACTCGAAGAGCCGTGGCCTGATTATGCCTTGGATAACAGGTAACCTCAAGCTGAGAGTCCACTCTTTGGCTCCATCTCTGCAGCCAGCTTCCCCACTCTGATACCTGTTAGCTCCGCCACATCAGACACCCTTGGTCTTTTTGTGACCTGATGGGTTCTGAGAGCACACTGTCCCCATGAGGGCTCCACCCCCAGCTTAGCCTCTGGAGCAACGTCCCTCAGTGGAGCAGACTTCTAAAAGTTCTGATTTTGTGCTTTGATGTTCTTCCACATGCCAGGAGCTGGCACCTTCCTCCGGTCTCTCTTCCTGTATATCACCTCAGATTCACTTCCTGCACATCCTACCTTCCAGAAAGTGGTCACTTTTCTGTTTCTAGAATTGCTGCTCTTTTTTGCTTAGATCTCCAGTTGAATTTGTAGGTGTTCAGAATGGTTTGATAACTATAGCTGAACTCCTGGGACCCTATGATATTAGGTTTCCTACTCCTCCGCCATCTTGCTCCAGACAGAAAGGATTCTTAAAACTAGTTTGGGAACATTGATCAATCAAGGTCACTTCCTGATTGGTTCAGTGGCTACACATTTGCTCTGGCTTCCCCAGCTGCTGCTCCTTCATGCCAGGCTGAGCTAGTTCTCTTCCTTCCAGTGCCGGCCTGCAGAAAGGGCATCTCATCTAGCACACAGCTAGACACCCCCATGTCAAGCACGCTCTCTTTGCACTCTGAGTAAATACATGTATTGGCTTATTCTTTTTTTCCCCATCTGTAGAAATGGCGATGATAATAGCAGTATTCCTCACAGCATTGTTCTAAGGATTTAATGATAAAACTTAGCAATTTGCCTGGCAGTCAAAAAAACACAAGTTGTATTTTACTATTGTTTATTATTATTATTATTATTATCTATATGATAAAATAAGATCAGAGTCTGAGACATACATGTGAGGGTACCCTTACAATTTTATACTATGATAAGAACAGAAGAGCTAACATTTCAACTATTTTTAAGAAGGAATGCAGTTTTTCCAGATGGAGAGGAAGGGAAGAGCATTCATGAATTCCCCATGTGTTTTATCTAAACTTGACTGTTTTCAAAAAGTCAGTGGGCCCACAGTTATTCCACTGAGAAAGTACTTTTGAATTGACCATGTCCACACAAACTAATCAATCAACAAGTAATTGAAAACCAAATCTGTGAAATATGCAGATAAAGTGTAAGACAGTCTCCCAGCTGGTTTTCCTATATCCACATTCTTTCTTCCTTAGCATAAGGAACATTATATTCATAAGGTTGACACACTAATCTTCTTAAATGCAGTTTTCATCATGCCAAAACTGCTGGAGAACATGGAGTAATTTTTAAATAACTGCTGTATCAAGCCCATATGACTGTGTCTAGCTTCAAGAATCATCCATAGTCTTGCAATTCAGAATACAGCACTAGCACCAACATCACCTGGGAACTTGTTAGAAATAGATAATCTCATACTTCAATCCAGACCTACTAAATTAGAGTCTGCAGTTTAACAAAATCCCCACGAATGCAAACTAAAGGTTGAGAAACACTACTACACAACATCCATTAATCTAAACCAAACAAAATCACTATCCCAGTTCACAACCCATGGTCCCATCAAAAAGAATGAAGTCCTTTCATTAATATCTCTGCATCCAAACAATCCCTTTGCTCATAATCTTAACACCACTAGAAATGCTTTATTTTCTTCCCCCTTTATCTAAATCCTGTTTCTGAAGGCCCCATGGGAAAAATCCCATACCTTCCATGAAACCAACACCATTTCAAGCCACACTACCCTTGCTGAACATTCCTGCATTTAAGTCAGTACCATTTCATTCCTCTTATTTATTATTCATTCATTATTCATTGAATAATCATTTTCTAAATGTTTAGTATTGTTTACTGGGCACTGTTGCATTGGCCAGAATGCGAACAAAAACACAGACTTTCCCTGCCTTCCTTAAGCTCACAAATGGAGAAGAAACAGTTCAGTAGAGATGCCTTATGCTCCACAGACATAGAGGGCAAATGGGTAGATGTGGAGGTGCAGGGCCATATGGGGTAAATCAACATGATTTGTGCTTTTTTGTTGTAAAAACTACTTAAATGAAGGGAGTAGGGCTGTTGAAATACATAAAAACTTTCTGTGGCATCAAATAGATTAAACATTTTAACTGATAGGGACAAGACAGAGATACTGTGCTTGGTTTCATGTTAATTTTATGATCTTATAGGTGATTAAGGTTTTTTAAATAGGTCGGCAATACGTCTTTCTTCGTTTGTTCAACAAATAGCAGAATTTTAAAATAGCTCTTATTTGTCCTTTTCTGACTCTTTAGGCTTCAGACATGGTATGCACTAAATAAATACTTGTTGATGGAAGACAGTCTTTGATCTCGAGTCAGGGACTAGGTTTACACACATGGAACAACCATTGCACAAATGCAGCCCTTTCTCCTACCGCTTTTCATGACATAAGGAAATGTTCATGAATTTGCAATGACACGTTGGTTTACTAGTAGTGTCTTTTGGATCAAAAAGTTCCTCCAGGGTGCCATGGAAGTTTCTGTTTCTCTGTAGCTAATGTTTTTGTTCACCAGAGACTGTTTTGGAGTATAGCCAACCAAATGGAACTGGCTAGTAAAAGCTTTTGTGGGTGAGCAGTTTAGAAACAAGTTTCAAGACCATTTGCCAGCTAAACCTCAGCAGGTAGAATTTTAAACAACATAAGTTAATATAAAGGCTTCAGTTGAAAAAGCCTGGAGGAGCAACAAAAGAGAAAATGAATTAGGTAACATCCCGCATTCTTTGAGGGTAAAAATCAAAGTTAGCTTTTCTTATAGTAGCAAAACTACCCATCGGCTCTTTGGGTAGAAACGGATGCTTCTGGAAGACAGTCACCCTTCAAAAGGTTGCATGCTCCAAACAACAGCACTAGAGTACATTAAGGTTAGATATTATGCAAGACCTTTTGTGAGCCTCTTGTTTTCTTCAGTATGATTCGAAAGCAGGATCACACAAGGAAATTTCAAAACCAAACTGAGTAAAAAGACTATAAATAACATAAACTAGAATGTTATAGAATCTGGTATTAAGCAAAAAGTGCCCATCGCTTTGGTTAAAGAACCAGCAATTTCCTTTTATTTATCATCTTCAAATTAGTTACAACCTTCCCTTATCTTCTTCAGTAATCTTGGGGAAGGTGAGTATTCCCACATCCTGTGCAATTTTCTCTTCAACTTTTAATTTCTCTGGGTGCAGGGAAAAAAAAGAAAAAGCTCTGGACCCTTAATTGAGCAATTATTATTTCTTAAGTGAATATAGAGTTTGAGGGTAGTGCCAACATCATCCAGAGAACAAGTCTGACACAGTCAGCGGCATACGTTGTCTGGCAACACCCCAGCATTAGGTAGAAGAGCCAAGCGAAGACTGAAAGGGAAACTCATTCTTCACCCCTAGTCACTCCCTGGCATCTACTGAGGTTCTTGAAAGAATGCCAATTAGGACCGATTCACATGTCTCCTTGGAGGTTTTAGATAACTCTTCACTAAGAACTGTTTGTTTTTCTCATTTAGACCATTTCTCCAGAGTAGGATTTGCAAACTTGCTGCTGAATATGCTGTTTGCAGATCATTGCTTGGTTTCCATACTGACATAAAGCACTGGTACTTGAAAAATTCATTAAGAAGTGACTCATCTGAACTCCCAGATCTCAATCTGTGGAGTGATTTTACCACGTTTTCTACAGTGTTGTTCCAGAATCAAACAGCAGAAAATAAAGAGTCCGTATGCAAATAGTTTATAAAATATGCCTAGATGAGGAACTTACTGCTTTACAGCGTGAGCCACTGTTTGAGCAATTCTAATTGTTTTAAAATCTTCTTTATATAGAGCTGGAATCCACTTCTCTGAAACTTCTGCCATTTCTCTTGGTTTTCTAGATACTCACTGTCTCCTTTATATAAAAAGCCCTTTGAATATTTAAAGATAGTTTCCATGCTTCTCTTCCTCTGCAGGTTTCTCTTTAATTAAACTACTCTTCCTTAGGCTACTCCTAAGGTTAGATGGCATCCAAACTTCATCATTAATGAGCAGATTTTGAACATAGTCTGTTAATAATCAGCTCAATTAAAATTAAAAATATGTACAACTGGTACCTTAAATAATCTTTTTTATGTTTGGTTAAGTTTTGATTGAATACTACATTTGATGGTCTATAATCCCTAAGATACAATCTAGAAATTGCTATTAAAATGTCAGACTAGTAGACCCAGCTACAGAAAGCATCTTTTTGGTTGCTTCTGTTAATGAAGATTTTACTAGACACTACTATGAGGTGATTGAAAAATCATGCTGAAATATCTTATCTACTGGTGTAAAATTTCTCACCAGAGAACTATGAGAACTTTGGGATTAAATGTTTGCTATCTAAATACAAATTTTAGCAGCCCCTAACATTGTTAGGAACACCTTAGAACACTTTGCTTCTTAATTACAGTTTCCCCCAAAATTTTTTATACAGTATCAAATTTAAATTTTGTTACTATTTGAGAAATTTCAAGCATTTATGAAAATATAATGAGCTAACCCTTTAAATCAGACTTGAAGACAGTTCGAATATTCCTTATATGCTTACAAAAGTTTCTCTAGTCTTTTACAAAATGCTAACATGATTATATTTGTCCAACAATGTAGATGGTTAATATTCACCCAAGTGACATCAACAATTTAATGCATCATGCTTTTTCTTCTCATTAAAATTGCTATTACTGAAGCTCGACTAAATTTTCTTCATGCTTGGCCCTCTGTATAAGTCTGATACTCAACAGTTTTCCTCCTATACCATCACGTTTTGCTTTGTCTTCAGTTATTTTTCTTCCTTCTCTTACCTGCTTTCAAGAAATAGAACGAGGCTCTTTGATGTGCCAATTCCAAGTATATTCAGATAAAATGCAAATAAATCAATAGGCTTCTTCAGGAAAGTTTACATTTGAATGTGAGAGACTGTTTCCCTTATTCAGTGGCTTTCCCACTAAGGTTAGATGACCCATTGTAGCAACTTGCTGGAGTGAGTTTCGAATTGGTAAAAAACTCCTAATAAAGGAATGGTGGCAGAAAGAGAGAAAAAAAATCAATGAAATAGGAAAGTCAAAATGTATATTCTTATCAAGTCTTATACTTGTCCAACAGTTACAAGCCTCTCTGAAAATATTTATATGTGTGGGTGGAGGCAAGTTGCCCATTAAATTGTAGGAAGTGTTATCAGATTCATCAGGACTTGGTTGTAAATTTGACTACACAGTTTTGGCTCATAGAGAAATAAGGAGGAAATATCTGATTAAAGTGTGCATTGCTGCTGAGGCAACTGAATGTTGCCATAGCAATTGAGATGAAATGTGCAAGAAGTGAGATAATTAAATCTAACCCCTTTAGTAATTTTGACAGTCAATGCACTGCCAATAGGAAAAGTTATCTACAGTATTAAGATAAAACACATTCCTCATGGAAAGTCTCCTTACTAGTATTTTGTTGTTCCCTTTCTAAATACATTGCTTTAGGTGTCTAATTTGAATGTTCTCTTTTAATAATCAAATACAGTTTTGACCTTGGTCTACAGCTGCCTAGAATTTCTGCTAGTTTATTGTATCATGGGAGCAGACATCTATAAAAAATATCCAATTTTTTTCCCCTCAAGTTCTTTAAAAAAGTATACTAAAGCCAAAGCTGTCATATTTGAGCTTAGAATTCAATAATATCTAGAACGTGCTGCCCTCTTCAGGAGCTGGTGCTTAAAGATACTTTACTTTTTTTCTTAGCAGTTTAGAAATTATAAATATGAATTATAATATCAAATATTGTATTGATAATTATTTGGGAATAAGCATGACATCAGTAAAATATTTCTAAGTTAAAGAATTTTTTCCATTAAAATATTTCAAGAAAAATCAATAAATACAAATTTTGAAATAAATTATTAATATTTACAATTAAGTACAAAAGAGTTTTCTTAAAAGAAACTACACTCACTGGGGACGCCTGTGGCTCAGTTGGTTAAGCAGCTTCCGTCGGCTCAGGTCATGATCCCAGCATCCTGGGATTGAGTCCCACATCAGGCTCCTTGCTCTGCAGAGAGCCTGCTTCTCCCTCTGACTCTGCTTGCCACTCTGTCTGCCTGTGCTCGCGCTCTCTCTCTCTGTCTCTCTCTCTCTCTGACAAATAAATAAATAAAATCTTAAAAAAAAAAAAAAACAAAAAAGAAACTACACTCATTGGCAGAATTCCTAAATCACTACAGAATTTCAGAGTTCCATATTTTTCTACCCAAATATTTCTTTAAGAATACAAATGTCTAAAAAAGATATCTTCGATGTCAAAATCTAAGTAGGACAAACTTCAAATCTTAATTTTATTCTCTAGGAAAAAGCAAATTTTGTGAACACCAATATTTGTCATTTAAGGACACCTGGCTGGCTCAGTCATTAGAGCATGCAACTCCTGATCTCAGAGTCATAAGTTCAAGCCCTACGTTGGGCACAGAGATACTTAACAATATGTATTTGCCATTTGAAATTTTAGCTAGTTTTCATTTGTAGAAACATTATCTTTTTTGGAAATAATGATTCAGATTACATTAACACATGATAAATTTTTATTCAAATTTACTTCATTCAAAAATAATCCTGAAGGGTCTGAAATATCATTATTCAAAAATTCAAGTAAAAACCCTTTTCTGAGTATGTTATCTATTAAAATTTCCTTAGCCATCATCTAGTTTTGATAGAGGGGTTAAGGGAAATGAACTCATTGTGTTTTTCTCTAAGTTAAGTTTATGATATTTGAAAAATAATTAAGTAAAGGAATGGAAAATGACCAATATGTAATAACATTATCAGGATATGAGAAAAGCATTTTTTCTCACATCTGGACATGTTTCTTTATATTAGAACTATTGACATTAAGAAAGTGTTTTTTTTTTTACTAATTATTAAATGTGAAAATGTTGATTAAAAATCTTTAAAGAACACAATAAATTCATGAGTAAATAGCTTTTTAAAATATGATTTTGCTCTAATTTTTATGTGATGCAACTTAAAACCTTATTTTTAATCAACAGAAAACAATATAAATATATAAATAATGCTTTATTATCATTTATTTAGTATGAAAAAGTAGAAGTTTGGACTCCTAATTTTGTTTCTCAGTACCTACATCAGATTTCCAGTTCAAGATTCCAAACAGGAAACTAATTTGCATTTTTAAAATAAATAGTCATTAATGTTGATTTCAAGAATGTAGAATGACCCTCAGTTTTCCCTTAAAGAGTCTTAGGCATAGCTGTCCCATCTATATCATTAAAAGATTCAACTGAGCGAAAGGTGAGAAGAATAAACAGTTCATTGGCAATATTTTCTTAATCCTATAATATTTGTTTGGGAAAAATAAAATGTTTTATTTCTGACCTTGAAATTACTTATCACAACAACTGCTTAGTCTTAAAGTAGCTCTGTCCAAAGGCATGCAATACGTGTTCAATAATTCTTAGAACACTGATTCATGCTTTCTGCAATAGATTTACTTCATTTTTGTTTTGCTGCTGATGCATTACATTTGGCGGTTAGAACCCCTGTTCATGGAGGTATAATAAATAACAATATTTTCTTTGCTTTCCAGGGTATTTATGGCATAATGATAAATTTCATCTTTCCCAGAATGGTAAGTAAAGAGCTCTTTCTATATATGATAGTACTCAACACAAACAAGAAAAAGTGAATTGTTATAATAAAAGTAGAGTGACATTTGCTAAATATATTGAATGATCTGATAATTATAAGATAGCTTATACTCCTGAAATAAATGGATGCTGCTTTCAAATTCTATAAGCATTCCAAAATTCTCACCATATATGCTACAGGCTCTTTGAAGGGAATATAACGTTTCTGTTTTCTTTGTTGTATGGAATTTGAACACAGTGGAGTCAACATTTTGTTTTCTGGGGGTAATTTATTTAAAATATACACAGATACAGAAATAAATGTGGTTTATATTCTATGAACATAAAGAAAAAGCGTATCTGTGATACATATTGAGAGTGGGTGAGTAAGAGTCCTTTGGAATTTTTACTGTTACATAAAAACTGATTGTAATTTATGTTTGACCAGGGCTTTGCAGCATCTGTGAATTTAAAAGTGTTTGTTTTTTAAGAGTATATATCATAACTTCTCCTAGGCAAGCTATCTACTGTATGATTTTGTTTAAACACATAGTTTTCTTGCCTTTACATTTTTATGATGCAAAAAGGTAATATTTAGTTTTAGTCTTAATCATAACCTCTTTACAATTCAAATAACAATAAAAATTAATTTTATTGAATGGGAAAGGTCAATGTAAAGTGATATTTCTCAGGAAGTTATTACTGTCTCCTATGAAGTTTTTTTCCCCCCCAGCGGTCTTGGATAGTCCCTATAAAAAGTAGGAATTTCCCACGGTAGAAAAAAATCTCTGAAAAAAAAACAATCATCAAAAGTGCTATTAAGTGAAAAAGCAAGGCACAGAATACATATATTATATGTTGTGTACACATGTGCATGTGTATCCAATGGAGAGAGAATTGAGAGCATACTGGTGGTAAGCTTAGAAAAGTTTCACAAAAGGTGCAGAAAACAGTGGGAATATGGGTGGTTTAATAGTCTTCACTCCATCTTCATTCCGTATAATAAATATGTATTATGGGGTGCCTGGGTGGCTCAGTTGGTTAAGCATCTGCTTTCGGCTCAGGGCATGATCCCAGGGTCCTGGGATCGAGACCTGTGTTGGGCTCCTAGCATAGTGGAGAATCTGTTTCTCACTCTTTCTCTGCCCCCCTGCACACCCCCTACTTGTGCTCTTGCTCGCTCACTCACTCTCACTCTATCTCAAACAAATAAATAAAATCTTTTAAAAATACATGTATTATTTTTGTAATCAGAATGAAAGTATTATTTCAATAGTTAATTTAAAACAATATATTTATTATTAATGAAATATGAGTATATATAATAGAGGAAATGCCACTTGTGCCAATTGCATAATCAAAATGATCTTATACAATTTTAAAAAAGCAAAAAACAAAAACAAAAAGGCCCTTTCACCTAGTCACAGAAGGAACCAAAAATAGAAATAGAAGATTACTTGGATTAAAAACAAACAAACAAACAAACAAACAAACAAACAGGTGCCTGGGTGGCTCAGTGGGTTAAAGCCTCTACCTTCAGCTCAGGTCATGATCCCAGAGTCCGGGATTTAGACCTGCATTGGGCTCTCTGCTCAGCAGGGAGCCTGCTTTCTCCTCTCTCTCTGCCTGCCTCTCTGCTACTTGTGATCCCTGTCTGTCAAATAAATAAATGAAATCTTGGGGCACCTGGGTGGCTCAGTGGGTTAAGCCTCTGCCTTCAGCTCAGGTCATGATCTCAGGTCCTGGGATCGAGTTCCTCATCGGGCTCTCTGCTCGGCAGGGAGCCTGCTTCCTCCTCTCTCTCTCTCTGCCTGCCTCTCTGCATACTTGTAATCTCTCTCTGTCAAATAAATAAAGAAAATCTTAAAAAAAAAAAGACAATGAAGTATTTTAAATGAGGTTAAAGCTATCAATTTTATTAATTTTACTACAATATAAAAGTACTCCTAGAATTCAGGAAATGCATGTGAAAAAATAAACATTTTAAAACTGAAATTTAAAAAATCTTCAGATTCACATTGGTGTTTAGTATAAAAGAATGTGATATTTTATGAACTTTTTCAGAAGAAAAGGTCTAAGGGCACCTGGCCGATTCAGTCAGTAGAGCATATGATTCGGGATCTCACTGTTGTAAATGTGAGCTCCATGTTGGGTGTAGAGATTACTTGAAAATAAAATCTTTTTCAGATAAATAAACAGAAATTTTTTTAAAAAGGAGAAAAGGTCTGCTACAGAAAAGCTAAAACATGAAGGTGAAAATTTTAAAATAGCTCAAATTTTAAGTCAGTAAATCAAACTACTCAATAATAATAATAAACTGATCTAAAATCTGTGTAATTTACTCATCTACAACCAAGAGTCATCTTTGCAAGTTTAATGTGCAAAATTATTTTAAGGTCCAAGATTAAAAGAAAGTATAATAGACAACTAGGCAATTATAAGGAACTTTTAGTAGAGTTTTTTTAAACCTAAATAATGTTAATAAATAATTTCTTAATCATAAACATAATAGTAGAACAAATAGAATATTTCTGAGATTAAAAATTTCTTCTCAAGAGTGATTTATTATAGGGTGAAAACTTAGCATTTAAGTATAAATTGCTGTTGTATCTCGAATATCCAGCAACTTTGTCTGGATATTGAGAAGAAAAAAAAAGAGTGCTCTAGCAGGTATCTTAATCCTGTTCACTTTAATGCTTCCCGAATTCTCACTTCATCCCACTTGCTCTCAGTTTACATAAAATTAAAACAAAATTTGTTCTCTGATTGTCTAGCTCACAAATGAGAAATGATACTATAAAAGCCATGAGGGGCAAGAGAAATGAACTGAAAAGTTAGAGTCCCTTCATAACTATGCATCAGCTTTAAGAATTGAGAGACCAAAGACTAGCTGTATGATTTTGAGAAGATATATCCTATACTTTGGGTTTAAAATTCCTGATGTCTTAAATCAGAAAGTTATACTGAAAGATTTTTTTTTATGAAATCTGAATTCATTTCTAGCCCTAGAATTTTACAATACAATGATGTATCTTTAAACTTACTATACAGAGCATAAGATAATATTGTGATATTTGGAGTCATTAGAATGAAAAGGTTTTAAAGATTAAAAGGGTTATTTTCATTCGTTTGTGAAATTCACTTATATTTAGTCTTATCCATTTTTTTATTTTTTTATTTTTTTTAAGTCTTATCCATTTTTTTAAAATTTTATTTATTTGACAGAGAGAGATCACAAGTAGGCAGAGAGGCAGATGCCCCTTTTATCCAAATTTGTTAAGCATCTGCCTTCGGCTCAGGTCATGATTCCAGAATCCTGGGATCAAGCCCTGAATCAGGCTCCTTGCTACGGCAGGAAGCCTGCTTCTCCCTCTTCCTCTGCCTAATGCTCTGTCTGCTTGTGCTTGCTCTCTGTCGAATAAATAAATAAATAAATAAAATCTTAAAAACAAAATCAAACCCTCCAAAAACAAATTATATTGTGTAAATGAGAGATTATATATTGTGCATTTTGATAATATTCTTCTTATAGGACTGCTTTTTAAATGTGCCTAAAAGGGGCACCTGGGTGGCTCAGTGGGTTGAGGCCTCTGCCTTCAGCTCGGGTCATGATCCCAGGGTCTTGGGATCCAGTCCCCCATCGGGCTCTCTGTTCAGCGGGGAGCCTGCTTTCCCCTCTCTCTCTGCCTGCTTCTCTGTCTACTTGTGATCTCTATCAAATAAATAAAATCTTAAAAAAAAAATAAATAAAAGCCTAAATATTTAACCTGCAATTTCTCATTGTGCTTTAAATAACACTGTAAATAATGTGAAGGAAAAATCTAGCATTAGTATTTTCTAAAGAACAGGAAGCCAAATTCATACTTATCTGTATATGGAAATATATATTTCTTTTTTAAAGATTTTATTTTTTTATTTGACAGAGAGAGAGAGACAGTGAGAGGGGGAACACAAGCAGGGAGGACTGGGAGAGGAAGAAGCAGTCTTCCCACCCAGCAGGGAGCACGATGGAGGGCTTGATTCCAGCACCCCGGAATCATGACCTGAGCCAAAGGCAGACGCTTAATGACTGAGTCTCCCAGGCATCCCTGGAAATGTATATTTTGAATAGGTTTATTCTGCCAAGATACTAATTTGATGTATTAGGCAATCAAAATTTTAATGCATAATTCTCTTTTTGCATCTACTCTATCTTTAGTACAACTGACATATCATGACATTTTAGGGAAAAAAAATAAACTTGCCTCCATAACCTAATCTGTTCAACGTAACAAATTATTGGATAACTAGGGCGCCTGGGTGGCTCAGTGGGTTAAAGCCTCTGCCTTTGGCTCAGGTCATGATCCCAGGTCCTGGGATCGAGCCCCTCTCACTCTCTGCCTGCCTCTCTGCTACTTGTGATCTCTGTCTGACAAATCCAAATTATTGGATAACTAAAACGGCTCCTCATTACAATTATTTCTTTCTGATTTGTAACTATGCAAATTTAAGCAAGCCACTCATTTTCTGAATTATTACACAAACTGAATTGAAATGTAAATATATATTTTCTTTGACATGTATCTATTCAAACTAACTTTAAAATAAAATAAATCTTCAGCATTAACAAGCTTTTCCAGTAGATTAGAGATAAATGCCAACTATTTAAATAAAGCAAATTTCTCAGTGTAATTAATCTGCACTTCAACAAAATAGATCTTTCCTCTCATTCCCAATTCTGACTTAATGAACAAAGATTGAATGCATATTTCTGTGAATAGTCACAGCATCTAGTCTTCAATGAATAATAAAATATATTTTATTTCTGAGAACATTAATAAAAATTTGTTACTGATTTCATTAATGACAAAAATTTCATATTGGAGTTAACTATAGCCAATAGTCATTTTGCCATTTTTCTTCTAAAATTCCACAACAGTTTCTGATACATCAAATGTCAATTTTTAGGTCAGATGTAGCAATAGTAAAGAATTGTTAATTGGCCAACAGGTTGATTAGTTTTAAGATATTGAAAAAAGCAAAGATTAAAAACAGTTCTCTCCTTTTCCTTCAATTAAAATTGCACGCAATTATTCTTGTAGATTATAGATCTCTTTTGGGATTTCTGGTTTCATATAACTTTTTGGTTCATTTCACAGGAATAATATTCATCTTAATTAGCAAAAAACAGTTGATGAGATTTTATAAGAGGGAGTTCACTCCATGCACTGATTACTGCCACTAGGTTATTCTGTTTAATAATAATAATAATAATAATAATAATAATAAAGCTCTGCTTTTAGAGCAGCTAAATATGTTATCTGTTAATAGCTATTTTCTTTGAAGACAGGATGTCTTTTTTGATAGGTGATTAATCCATTTTGTTTTAACCTCAGAACATTACTAAGCAATATCCTAAATTGGCTTAAGAATGATCTATTACTGTATCAGTTAAAACATACAAATAAAAATTATTAAATAAAGAGACATTTCTCATGTGTTATTGCATTACTTTTCAAAATTTATAAGTTGAAAATACTTGCTTCCTTTTAAAAAATTTTAAATATTTAGTAGCCAAAAAATTTTTTTTCCAGTACATCTATAAGAAATTTATCATGAATATCTGTGTCCCCTGTGACCTTTCAAGCTCTCTTTGTGTCTTTCTACAATTCCTTAACTTTCTTCTTCAATTAGAACTAAAAGCTATCCTAAATTTTCTACATCCTTTATCTTTCTTGTAATTTTGTTTCATGTGTTTGCACCCTTAAACATATTATTGTTTGGTTGACATATTTACAATGATATGTAAATGAAAATATTTGTATCTGTCTGTGACTTTTCCATTCAACATTAACTTCTCCAGTTTCAAACATTTGAAGCACATAACTGTAGTTCATTAGTTCACACTGTTGTATAGTATTCCCTTGTGTGACATAATTTATTTGGCTTTAACATTGATAGATATTTGGGTTGCTTCCAGTTTTTTGGTTTTGATTTTTACTTTTTACATAGTGCTGCTATGAATATTTTGAACACGTATAAAGGGATATGTACAAAGATTTCTCTGGGGCAAGCTGTTCTTAACCTGGAGTGATTTTGCCCTCACACAATATCTGGCACTATGTGGAAATTTTTGGTTGTCATAACTTGACAATCAGGATTCTACTGGTTTCTTGTAGATAAAGGCCAGGGATGCTTTAAACACCCGGTAAGACACAAAACAGTCCCACATAAAGAATTTTCTGGACTAAAATGCCAATAGTGTGAAGTTGTGAAACTCTGCTCTAGAATATACTCTTGAAATAAAAGAAATTGCTGAGCCACTGAGTATGAAGATTTCAAATTTATTAGAGAATTCTTAACTTGCTCAATGTATCAATTTTACATTCCTGCCAATAGTGTAAAGATAAATATCCCAATAGTTTCAACCAATTTTTAAAATTGAATTGTAGGGGCACCTGGCTGGCTCAGTCAGTGGCACATGTGACTCTTGATTTTGGGGTTGTAAGTTCAAGCCCCACCTTGGGTAGAGATTACACTAAAAATAAAATCATTTAAATTTTTTTTTAAAAATTTAATTGTAAGGGCGCCTGGGTGGCTCAGCTGTTAGGTGTCTGCCTTCGGCTCAGGTCATGATCCCAGGGTCCTGGGATCAAGACTTGCATCAGGCTCCCAGCTCAGCAGGAAGCCTGCATCTCCCTCTCCTTCTGCCCCTGCTTATGATCCCTCTCTCGCTGTGTCTCTCTTTGTCAAATAAATAAATATTTTTTAAAAAATTGAATTCTAGGCAATATCTTTACTGATTCATTGTTCTTTATTTGTGTTAAATATCTTTTTCTAGTTGTGGATCTTTTTTTTTAAGAGCATATCTAGAAAAAAAAAGTATATTTCACCAAATATTGATTCAAAAAGAGCAGCAACAAACCAGAAGTGGTTGGGTGATCCCCATCTTTTTACTTTATTAAGTTCCCTTTTTATAAACAGAACTCTGAATCTTAAAGCAGTTATATTTAACAAAGTTTTCTTTTTTGCTTGTATCTTACATTTCCTACATAAGAAATTTTTCCCCTGATCGTATAAGTATTTTAACATTTTACTTTTTATATTTAAGCCTTTAATCCTTCTAAAACTTTTGTGTATGGTATGAAGTAGAAATATTTTTTTAAATAGAAATTATAGTTTTTATACCATGTACTGAAGAGTTTATATTTTCCTAATGATCTTCAAAGCCAGCTTTTTCTTATATTTTATGATCTAGTTTTTAGCTTTATGTTTTACTCATTTGTCTATCTCTTCACCAATATTTTACTGCTAAGTTAAAAATCTGGTAAGTTCCTCTCTTTGTTCTTCCTCAAGAGTATCTTGGCTCCTAAGTCCCTTTTCTTATCTGTGCAACTCTTAGATTATACATATATTATATTTATACAACATATGGAATATAACGTTTCAAAAAGGTTTTATTTTTACCATAAGTTTGTTAGATATATCTCTAAATGTTATTTTATAATTTATTTTAATTACTTACTTTTAATGATTTTTTAAAAGATTTTATTTATTTTGAGCGAGAGAGCAGTAGTGGTGGGGAGAGGCAGAAGGAGAAGCAGACTCCCCACTGAGCAGGGAACCCAAAATGGGGTCAATTCCAGGAGCCCAGGACCCTAGGACCCCCGGATCATGACCTGAGCCAAAAGCAAACGCTTAACTGACTGAGCCATCCAAGTGCCTCAGTGATTTCTTTTTTTAAGTGATAGTTTTTTGTTTGTTTGTTTGTTTTTTTATTATTATTTTATTTATTTGACAGAGAGAAATCACAACAAGGCAGAGAGGCAGGCAGAGAGAGAGGAGGAAGCAGGCTCCCCGCGGAGCAGAGAGCCCGATGCGGGGCTCCATCCCAGGACCCTGAGATCATGACCTGAGCCGAAGGCAGAGGCTTTAACCCACTGAGCCACCCAGGCGCCCCTAAAGTGATAGTTTCTAATGTTTGCTTCTGATATCTGGAAACACAATTTTTCGTATTTTTATTTTATCCAGCAAATCAAGTGTCTTAACTTTCATATTAATTCTCATAATTTATCTGTATTTTTCTCTTATATTTTCCGTGAAAACAATGATTTCTTCTGTGAGTAATTTCAGATTCATTTCTTCTAGTTCTTATAACATTTTGATTTTGTGTATTCCACCAAGTCAACTTCTAGCCCAGTATTACACAGAAATAGTGATAGTATGGAACTTTGTTTTTTCTTGAATTTTAAAAGAAAATGTTATGAAAATTTCACCATTAAATTGTATGGGTTTTGCAGATATCTTCTATCAAGTTAAGAAATTTTCCTTTTTCTTTTTTTAATCTTTGATGGGTATGAAATTTATCATGTTTTTCTACAGTAATTTAGAGGACAACACAATTTTTCTCACAAATGGTTGTTTAACACTGAAGTACTTCTTGCCTTAAGGACATTTATTGAATGAGGTGAGCAAGAATTTTACTTTTCATGTTCTTGCTGGTACTAGAAAAAGTGACAAAGCCCAAGGCTTAGGGCTAGGATTCAAAATGGATATATCCTCATCATTGACCTGGTCTACAAATAAATCCATCCCATAGAGGCCTGCAAGAAAAACTGTAATTCTTAAACGTATAACTAAAGAGAAAAAAATTCTCCTCTGAAAATTCATAATCATAAACCAGCCTTACTTTGTTTCTAGCAAAAATTCACATAATCTCAGTGGTCTAAATACTCAAGATAAGAATTTAAGCTGGTCCCTACTTGTACCTTTTGGGCTCGGTAAAATCAAAAGAAAATCCACTCTAGAGAGCCCATCTTTATGCCATTACTCCAAGAATTTTAACAGATAAAATTCCATTAGTATAAGCCCACAGACAGAAATCACAAACACCTTATTTTAAAAAAGGAGGGCGAGGTGGGGAACAAATGATCAAGAATCAGGTGAAAAAAGATAAAAAGCAGAATCAGGGGCACCTGGGTGGCTCAGTGGGTTAAGCCACTGCCTTCGGCTCAGGTCATGATCTCAGGGTCCTGGGATCGAGTCCCGCATCGGGCTCTCTGCTCAGCGGAGAGCCTGCTTCCCTTCCTCTCTCTCTGCCTGCCTCTCTTGTGATTTCTCTCTATCAAATAAATAAATAAAATCTTTAAAAAAAAAAAAAAAAAGCAGAATCAGACCCACAATGACTTCAAATATTGGAATTACCATTTCCATTCTCTTCTGTCTTTTTTTATTTTCATTCATTGTTGCACATAAAACTAAATCAAAAATATTTTTCTAGTATTTAATTTCCTCATGAATAACACATAAACTTTCCTTTCTAAAATGTTATAAATTAGTAGTACAGTCAAGTTTAACTTGTAAGCTAAGCCTGGTTATACTGAAATGGAATTTGATCACATTTATTTACCAAGCTACAAGAATTCTGGAAAACAAAAAAGGAGTAGAAATAAGAATAGGTACTTTTCTGTTCAACTTAAATGAACCAGTAAGATGGTAAATACTGTATTAGGATAAAAATACCAAAACACATATTGGTGGCTATTATAAAAAATCTAGTTTTCAAGTTTTGTTTTTGTTTTTGTTTGTTTTTTTTGTAGACAGATTCCATTTAGTTAAATACTTAAAATAGGGATATTCTAAGTTCTTAGAATATCCTTTATTTGTGTAGCATGTTATTTTCACCTAAAATCTCAAGGATTTTCAAATATTTTTACATTTGTGTTTTGAAATTTTCTAGAAAGGAATTGTATTCTCACTTGACCTTGAACTCCTGATTGATCTTATGGTGCCCACTGGCCATGGCTGAGCCAATCATGATCTGTCCTTGTAATTTTTTAAACCGGAATCATGGAGCCAATTTGTAGGCAAAGGAAGAATACATGGGTTTATGGATCCCAAGGAAGGCTGATTTTGAGACTTAATTCCAGTTATTAAACTTTCTAGGGATCCATGAACCAGTAAATTGCTTTGCTGAAGCTTGTTTGAGTTATTTCTTTAACTTGCAATGAAAATGGTCCTGATAACTACACTTATATAAAGAAAATTAAATTCTGAGATGGTTTCACTGCATGCTGATAGTCATAGAAGGCAATGGATGAATAATACTTTTAATACCTTTTCCACCACAAGGGAAGGGGCTTGGAAAGAGTGCTGGGTAAGTTCTTTTGAAGCCCTGCCTTGACCAGAATGTACTTCTTCCCTCTGATTTATTCTTGAGTCAGGTCAAATTTAAAAGGATTACCTAAGATTATTCTTTATAATAAGGTTTAGGATCCATATTATTTTGACAATTAGAGATTTTTACATGGCCTGAAGAGGAAGGGCTGAAATTTAAGGGAAGTATATAATATTTATTGAGCATATGACACTATATTAAAGACCTGGTTGGTCCATCTTAATTCCTTTCCTCGTTGAGTGTTATGAGCTGAATTGTGCCCCCCCCCATTCATGTGTTAAAATTCAAGACCCCAGAGATGTCTGGCTGACTCTGTCAGTGGAGCATGTGACTCCTGATCTTGTGGTCATGAGTTCAAGCCCCATGTTGGGAATAGTGATTGCTTCAAAAAAATCCAAAAATTCCAGTACCTCAGAATATGGCTGTATTTACACAGACAATCTTTAAAGAGGTTATTAAGATTACATGAGGTCATATGGATGAGCCCTAATCCAATACGATGGTGTCCCTATAAGAATAGATTAAGACACAGACACACACAGAGGAAGACCATGTGAAGACCCAGGGAGAGGACCGCCATCTACAAGCCTTGGAGAGTTCTCAGAAGAAATAACCCTGTCTGTCAAATCTACTCATAAAATGTGTTGCAGAAATGTCTGCTCTACTCTCTGTTCCCACAGGTATTGCCTTAGTTTAGGCTCTGTTTTTCCTACTTGAAATATTCCAGCAGCCACCAGCTTCTCATCATTCTAATTTAAACATTCACAGTCATGCTGGCAAACCCACTTAGTGAGAACAAGTTCTGCTCTGTGGTCTCTTCTTATCCCTAGGGTAAAGCCCATGGTTCCTGAACCTAGCCGTGCATCAGAATTTTGGGTGGCATTCTTTTAATTATAGATTTTCAGGCCCCAGACAATTTCTACTGATTCAAAATCTATGGGCATGTGGTCTAGAAAATGGTATTTTTAATATTTTCCTAAGTTGATCTTATGAATAACGGAATCTATTATATTTATTTGCCCATCTTTTTATTAATGATCATATGACAGCTTCCTCTAAACTTCTGACCTCAGCCTTTTGAAAATATATTTCTTACTATGCTTTCCATGATCACAGTGTTTCTTGAATAATAAATCTAATTATACCTTTTTGAAGTAAACTGGTGATTCTTTTACATTAACAATGCAATTTCAGAAATTTTCTTGTTAAAGGTCTATACCTATTGTAGGTTACAATATGTCTGTCTCCTGAGAAGCTACAAAAAAAGTCATAAAGATACTTTAATATGTAGAATAGTAAAAATACATGAAGCCTATCTAGTTTGTTCACTGTAAAACCCTTCCAACTATGTAAAAGGACTGGCAGAAACAATTACTTCTCTTGAAGTTAGTTATTCTGTGGCCTGGCCCTATTCAAAGTGACACAAATTGTGTGGTGGGACCACAAGTGAATGCAGGTTTAGAGTTCACCTATGAAAAGGAAGTAAGATCTCAAACTCTAATGTTGTCTTCTGTATTATAAACTCGATTTATGTACTTACCATTTGGCAAAAATTGACAGCTTTATGCTCTGAGAAGAAAAATCATATTACTCTTCTTACCTTACAAAAATCATACTTTTGGGGTGTCTGGGTGGCTCAGTGAGTTAGGCAGTTGCCTTCAGCTCAGGTCATGATCCCACACTGGGCTCCCTGCTCAGCAGACAGCCTGCTTCTCCCTCTCTCTCTGCCTCCTGCTCTACCTACTTGTGCTCTCTATCTCTCTGTCAAATAAATAAATAAGGTCTTAAAAA
The DNA here is from genome assembly GCF_922984935.1 of Meles meles. NCBI lineage: Eukaryota > Metazoa > Chordata > Mammalia > Carnivora > Mustelidae > Meles > Meles meles. The sequence goes on along the minus strand of NC_060066.1, from coordinate 148,025,817 downwards.
GAAATTGGTTAAAAAAAAAGTTTCAAGGCTGAAGCAGTGGGTCTTTGTATCTACCCATAGATAGGAAACATGACTCCTAAAAAGAAAGATAACAAATAATGGCAATACTTAAAAGTAAACTACATTACCTACACTTGAAATCAAAAGCACTTTTTCCCCACCATAATTAGATAACAAAAGAAACACTTGCTGAATATATCTGCCAAGCCATTAATTTATGTGCTTTGTGTCTATGATGTCAAGCATTATATAATATAGAAATATCAGAATAGATACTGATTCTTGATTTTGTGGAACTTTCAGTTTAGTTAATGGAAGTCCTGGTTTGAAAAAAAAAAAATAGTATGCTTACAGGAGCCTGGAACAGAGGCAGGGAAGGAGAGTGTGTATGAGTAGAAGTCATGCCCAAATGATACTTCCTGGAGGGACCACTTATTCTGTACTCAGACATTAACAGCTGGAGTACTTTAGAACTTAAATAAACAAATGTGCATGCCCTCTTTCAGTACAGTCTTTGCTATCTGTGCACACTTTGTAAAAAGTCTGCTACAAAAACTAAATATTATCCATGGTCTACTTTTCCCGTTCTAAATGTATGCATTCATGTATTCATTACACAAATATTTTATTACAAGTACCTATAAAATAAGGCTTCTTAAGCAGACTGAAAGGCCTCAGTATGAAGTGACATATTAACAACTACCTAGTCCTTGGCTTATTTTTTCCTGGCTCATAAATCTAACATGGTTGATCCTTCACATTATAATCTTAACCACATAGAACAATAAAATTGTACTGTTTCTAGACTTGGGTTAGCACCTCCAGAAACAGAAAGATCACTATTTCTACAATCAAGATACTGCATCTCTGAAAAAGTCTGACTGTAAGTGGTTCTGTTTTTAAACTGAATCATGCCTCATTTTACCTTGCGGCATCTTAATTCAGCATCTTGGGACATTCCGAATTAAGCTAATCTCACTTTCACATAATAATGCCTTTAATTCAAAAAATATTGGTGAGATTTTCATGAAATTAGGATAGGCTTAATCATGAAAATTTGAAAATTAAAAGAAGCGGGTAAAAGAACGAACTAGCCATATCCCCATTACCCAAGACAACCACATTTAAAATATCGGTGTCTCATTTCCAGGCTTTTTACTGTAAATAGTTTGGATTCTCTCTCATTTAACATAATTTTATCACCACATATGTAAACACACACAATACATAATTGAGTTTCCATCTAGTGGGAGAAATCTACCATAGAAGACAAATGGACAGGTACTGGAGAGAGACCTAGATTCAAGGTCAAGCACTACCTTGCTAGCTTTTATAACCGCAGACCTGTTACTTAATCTCTCTCAATCTCAATTTTCTAATCTATAACTAGAACCTACTTCTTAAGGTTGTGACTAGCATTAATTAACACAGTATTTTAACCCAGTATCTAGCAAATAGTAAATGCTGAATAATGATTAGAATTATTATGTTTATATTTATACTATCCTAGTAAAGCCATCAAATTTAATAACTTCCAGGCTAAAAGTTCCTTGATTCTTTTAAGCTTTTCTCATGTGAGATAGTTTTAAGTCCCCTTAACCATGCAGGCTGCTAAATACCAGAAGCTTTGTAACTTTTCTATTTGTATCTTCCTTAAAAAGTTGCTCTGAGATCTGATTTTGGTAATCTGAAGAGCTTGAAATATAATCAGATTATGTCCTCCATTATTCTATGCACTCCTAAATTTATTAATGCAGTTGAAATTATTTCTTCATCTTTTTTTTCTCTCCTCCTCCTCTTTCTCCACCTTCTTCCTTGTACTTCTTCTGTAACCATATTATACCATTGATTCACTGCCAAGTAAAGCTCTTCTTTTTTTCCCTCTTAATACTGTTACTAAATCTCATATCCCTCAAATTGAATTTAGGCAGTTGGTGTTTTGTCCCAAGGCAGGACGTCACAATTATTCCAACCAAGTTATATATTGTTAGATTTTGCCGATTTTTTAGTTGTTAAGAACTTTTATAGCTTGATCTTGTAATCTAATGTATATACTACTCACTCTTCCTGTCTCATGTAACCAATTTTTGACAAGTATGCCTTCTTACAGCTTTATCTCAGTCATTGATAAATATGTTTACATCAGACAAAGCCAAGGCCAAGACTTGTGGTATACCACTTGAAAAACCTTCCTCCAGGCTGACACAGATTCCTTAAAATGACCATTGGGTGCAATCATTCAGCCAGTTATGAAAACACATAATAGTACTATTCCTAAACCTATATTTCTCTATCTGGTCCACAAGGATATAAAGAAAACCTTATTAAATGACTTGCTAGAATCCAGATGTCTATTTCTATTGCCCTAATATACTGGTTTATCAATTTTATAGAAAAGAATATGTAAGATTGAGCTGAATTGCTTATTCTTGTTGAATTTATACTTTCTCCTAATAGCCACTTAAAAAATGCTCACAAAATTGTCATTTGTGATTGTGATTTGTAATTATCTTTCATAAATATAACCCAGGCTATTCTCTTCCAAGCAACATTAGTTTCATGGATTCAAAGTTTCCAGAAGCTGCTTTTTTTTTTAAACATATTCTTCTCTTTTTCTCTTCATTCTGCTTCTCAAAGATAACCAGCCAAACACTCTATAATCTCACTTAGAAGATCTCTGGTAATAATTCAGAAGGGTCCAGAAACATATTGGCACCTAGACCAGTCAGGTTCTCCTAGTATAGCACATAGGTGAAGGGCTCAAACAATGGGCTTAACTCTTGGCTCAAATCCTAGCTCTACATCTCTCTAGTTGCATCATTTGGGACAAATTATTCAATCTGATAATGACACTTGCTTTATAGCTAGGATGATTAAATGAAAAAAATGTAAATAAATACATAGTTATGACCCCTACTGGGTCCTTGATAAATTTTATTTACATTAGAATCACTTTAGCTGTTTTGTCTTTCAATTTTTGGTCAATGGCTAATGGCCTTGACTTCATTCACTCAACAAATATTTATCGAGTTGTACTGGGTACATATAACGTGCTCAAGATACTGTACTGAACAAATCCAAACTTCTTGCACCCAGAGAGCTTACATTCTAGTACAGGAGAAGAAAAACACCAAAGTATTTGAAATAATGGCAGTCAGTGATTGGAAGAATGAAAAGTTTAAGAATCAGAGGATGTCAGAATTATTTTATAAAGCGTGGTCAGGATCTGCTCTGAAGAGATGGCATGTGAGCAGAGATACGAATGAACTTACAGGGAAGAAACATAGAGGAGTAAACATGCTTTCCTTTCTTTTTCATGAATAAATGTTATGTCTTCAGTGTTAAAAAAAAAAGGGGGGGGGGAGCTTATCCCTGTATTGCTCTTCTTCTTCATTTCGTGCTAAGGAAATAATTTTTGTTCTCCTTGGCATCTTTCACAAGCCCCAGCTCTTTTTGTGCTTTAGTGTTGTTGATGATATTTTTATAGGTCTATGTGCTACCTTCCCATATTTGTGCTTGATTCTGTGCCCCTTTTTACCATCTTTTGCACATGCTGTTTTAAATTCAGAGCCTGTCAGTTGGTGCCTGCGCTGCACACCGGTTTCTTTCGTTTCCTCCCCATTTTCTTGCTCATTAGAATCATTTGTGTTTGCATAGGCAGAACATAGGCTTAAATCAAACTCTTGAGAGTGCATGGTTGCTTTCCCCAAGGTTCCCATCATTTCCGTCTTACCTATTGGTTTCTGTCAGAATTGGGTTCAGAGTAGGAGTTCCCCTTACTGCTTACTTTGCCGTCTGGGAAATGAAATGATCAGCAAGGTCGGTCAAGAAATTGTCAGTGTTTTGCTTTCTGAGGAATGAAAGTTTCTGCAGATACTTTGAGATAGAAATCCCTAACGCTAAGATATCTTGCTGCCCTGATAATTTTGTGGTCAGCACTAGAAAAACATCCTTCTCTACAGGAAGTCTGTGGTGCAGTCACATAGTGCTATCACTTCTTTGTGTCTTATTTATATTCATCTAGATTTTTCTTCGGTGTTCCCCCACCAACAGAGTCTTGACTTTTCATGTGCGTTCACAACTTCTAACCAGTCAGGACCATTCACCTATTTTTTCAATTAGTTTGGTCTAATTATAATTAAAAATAGATTAGAAATTAAATTGTAACATGACCAAATTGTATGCTTAAGAAACCAGGAAGTTTCCCTACAGCTTAATATTAACAAGCAGCACGAAATCATAGAAGGCTTTGGAATAGAAAGTAGATTCTATTCTTGACCAAGCCATACATTATTTTGTCGAAGTCAGAACTGAAAGTCCCTTAACTGAAGGACGAAAGATCTGGACTCTGCTTTTACTGAGGAGCAAACAGTCACCTAACATGGTTAGTTGGCGAGTCCACAGTCTCACAACTAGTTAGAGATAGTGGTTGCAAGATAAGGTGTTTTTCCCTTAGGCCAGTAAATTTCTCCCCATCAGGTTGCTTTCCATGAATGGCCCAGACACTTACTTCCCCGTCAGTAAAAGCCAAATACTGCCTGCCCATTCCTACCTCACAGAGTTGTTGTTGAAAGAGAAGGAGCTAATAGGTGTGTAATGACAGTAGCAGTGTAAAGCGGTATTATTATGATAATGATTTAATCTGTTGGTTTCTGTGGGCTTTTCCCCCCTTCTTGTTTGAGATTTGCATTTTAAATTTAAATCTGTAGTGAAATGTGCTTGCTTTGTTACAGATTTACAACAAATTGCAGGCTGCATCCTACAGAAGAGAATCTGGGTTTTGGCACCCCTGGGACCAGTATGATAATCCTTATTCTGTCACTCAGGGAATGCCTGACAATACAACATCTTCTTAACTTCTCTGATTTTAGTTTTCTCACCTATTAAAGAGCAAAACATTCCTATCTCTTGAAGTTGTGAGAACTGATATTGAAAGTCTCAATATTGGTGGTTGTTTTTATTTGTTTGTTAATTTATTTTTCCTGTATATTTCTCTTCCTTCAGATTATGAGCTTCTTGATGGCAGACAGTATTTATTTATCTTCATATTCCAAGAGTCTGGCACTCAATAGCTACACAGGATGTTTGTTGAGTAAATTATTTACCAAGGTGAACAAGAGTGGGTCTGAGGGCAGCAGTATTTTGGAAGTCATTGTTTTTCCAACTTGACTCTTAGGAGCCCTATATTAAGTTTCACGGAGGTACTTTGGGCATGCTCAAAATAGAGAAGGCGTAGCTGAGTGTGAACTCTTGGGCTTCATCTTGCTTTAATCAGAGCATACATTAATTGTTTATTTACAGATTGGTTGCTATGTAAGATTGTTTTTAGAGAAAAATGTTTTCAGCTAAGAGAAGTTGAAACAAGATGTGTTTGCTTTAGAGTCTCAGAGACACATCTAATACTTATTTTACTGTTAGCACCTCAGACAAAGTAACCTTCCTTTGTGACAATTTCCTCACTTACCATAGAATTTACAGCATTTCAGGCTGGCTATAGATGGACCGGAAGATATCACATACACACCTGCCATTTCCCAATATTTAGCCAAGAATACCAAAGTGGATTCCGCTTGGATGCAGGTGACCATCTGTATCTGAAGCAGGTGGATGCCGACACAGTATACCTTGGCTTTGCTTTTCTCTTCCTCTGGTTCCCTATGGGCCACACAGCTGCCAGAGACACTACTGCCAGGGTTGAAAAACACAGTTTTTTAAACTCAAACTTTCTATTCTAGAAGGATTTATACCCTAGGCACTTCCATGTAAGAAAATGCTTACTGATACACGTTCTCCCAGTTCTAGAGCCAAACTAGCACAAGGGAAAAAACCTCCTCTGGGCAGGATGGGGAGGAGCAGGCAAAGCCGGGGTCAGGGGCTCCTGAATAGTATCTCTGCCTAGAGCTTCCAGTGTTCCTATCTCCCTGGAGGTTTATCTTGAAGATTAAATAAAGTAAGGGTAAGACTAAGATATTTAGCAATGTGTAAATGGTAGAGCTTGGCCACTAATAGATCCGAACAGATGCTGGTCATAAACTACCAGCAAGTCTTGCTCGTGCTTGCCAGATGAATGCCAGCCTTAAAACAAAATAACATTAAAATGTCCTCATGCTATCTGACACATAGAGATGGTGTTTGATTAATGTTAATCTCCTACGCTGCTTCACAACTTCCTTTTGAACAAACTCCAGTGAAAGCAAAAAAGTAACTCCAAGAAGACATAGCCTCAGATAATCAGACAAGTCAAGTTTATTATTTTATGAATATGGGATATTAATGGAGATCATTTCTCTTCACACCAATAATATCAAAATTCATTCTGTGCTCTACAGTAAAATGGATACACTTTAAAATGGATACACTTAAAAAAATATTAATTGTAAACTATTCCCTCACTTAGAACCCAGCTGTTAACTAGTACTATATCTTAGTTATACCCAGTGGGACCATTGTCTCTCTGCTCAGAGTTTATAATTTCCCTACTAGGAAGGGTTAATTCCTTAAATTTACTTAGATTCTATAGTTCTTTAAGGCAGTGTTCCCCAGGGGTTGGCAGTGGAAATGGGGAACACTGCACCAAAACCACCTCCCCAAATTCCTTCCAGAGATTTTGATGCCTTCCTTTCTATTATGAATCTTCCAGAATGACTATTTATTCAGAGTTTGCTATAGCAGATAGTCACAAAGACTTGCATTTGGCACACTGGAGGTCAGACTGGGGAGAGGGGATGCTTTATAATGAAAAAAGGGGAAGGCTTCAAGTAAGCACTGATTGGAGGCTGTTGGCATGGGGAAGATAGAGGTGGGTTACCTTGAAGTGAGAATCTCCTGTGATGGTTTTGGAAATACATTTGTCTTTTTCTGGTTGTCTTGAGTTAGAAGCAGGTTCAAAAAAACAGCAGGGCTGGAAGTAGGTGATGTAGTTTGATCATTCTGGGTTGATTGCTATAGAGGTTGTGGGTCAGAGTTCTACTGTCATGTTTGGTCTGTCTATTGCTTATTTGTAAATTGTTTCTCAGACAACGTGAACATATATGTAGAAAATTGGGAGGAATCTATTAAAAAGCTCTAGAAATAATGAGTAGAGCAAGGTCTCATGATATAAGGTCAATACATAAAACTTAATTCTATAGGCAAATCCACAGAGATAGAAATAGATAAGTGGTTGCCAGGGGCTATAGGAGGGGAAATGCAGAATGACTGCAAATGGGTATGGGGCTTCTTTTTGGGGTGCTGAAGATGTTATAAAATTAGTTCCTGGTGGTGATTGCACAGGCTTCTCAATAGACTAAAACCACTAAACTATATTCTTTAAAAGGATGAATTTTATTCTATGTGAATTATATCTCAATAAAAGCATTAATTTTACTTGTGTTAACCAGCAAAAAGTGATTGAAATTGAAAATGTAAAAAAGTACTTATAGGAGCATTAAAAGATATGAAATACTACGGGATCAATTTAACAAAATATGTGCAAGACCTATGCACTGAAAACTACAAAATATCTCTGAGAGAGAAATTAAAGAAGATCTAAATAAATGGAGAAATACTCTATTACAAGAAAAGAACCTGCCAGAATGAACCAATGGAAGTATGTATAGGATTTGCTAAGTAACTTGGCTTAAAAAAAAAAAAAAAAAAAGCGGAACTAGCCTTTGGGGAGTTTCTGTTGTTATTGGAACAACAGAGCAAAGAAGGAAGGACATCTTTGTAAGCAAAGGCAAAAATGGACTATAAACTTCAGTAGTGGAGAAAACAGCATGGAGGAATGGACCAGAAGTAGAGACAGGATGGAAGAATAAGTAATTGATGAATATCACTAGTTAGTCAGGGTTCTCTCGGGTCTCACCATCAGGTCATGCATTTGCTGGGCATTGGGAAACTTTTAACAGCCATTCTCTTTGGGTAGCTCTTAGACTAAAGGCAAATATAAAGCTGCTGTGCATATAAGCATACCTTGCCTGTACTTATTTTCCCGCTTTTTACTTTCCAATCTTTACTTTGTCTTTGCCTTGTCATTCTTAGTTGCTCTTGTTACTTGTATTTCTATTTATTTTTAAATATCCTTAAATTTTTAAAATTTCATTTCATTTTTTCAGTGTTCCAAGATTCATTGTTTATGCACCACACCCAGTGCTCCAAACAATATGTGCCCCCTTAATACCCACCACCAGGCTAAAATTCTTTTTGGAATATGAAGGATTATAAATTAATAAATAAAAATTAGAGTGCTTCACAGAGAATTGTCATCAATTGTGTTTAGCTATTTTGGAGTATAATAAGTTTAACCAGATATTCTTCTAACGTTATGGATTTATGAAAAAAACTAAGCATTTTTTTTTATAGAGAGAGAAAAAAAGAGTGCATTTGCATAAGCAGTGGGGAGGGGCAGAGAGAGAGAGAGAGAGAATCAGGTTAAGCAGGTTCCACAGCCAGTGCAGAGCTGGATGAAGATTCAGGGCTCAATCTCATGACCCCAAGATCATGACCTGAGCTGAAATCAAGAGTCAGTCACTCAACTGACTGAGCCAAATAAATGCCCCCACATGAAGCACTTTTGAATAAAAAAGAATGAAAATCATAAGCTGTGAACATAACTAAGAGTGAGCGGTTTCTTCAACTTGTTAGCTTAAAGCAATCAAAACTACCAATTTGTGTGAAAAAAATTTTCATTTAGTCAACATAAAGCGCTATGTTTAAAAAGTACTTCTAAAATCTACTGCTATGACACAGCCCAATATGTGAAAATATATAGGAATGTTCAAAATTGTTTCACATTAGCTCGTACAGTTTTAGGCATTTATGAAGCAACGCATTTTGAAGAGCTGTCCACAGTTTTATGCTATTAATGTACCAAAATAATAGTAAATATTTGAGAACTGACTTACTATGCACTAAAGACTACCTGTATTAATTTATATAACCCTCATGACAACACTATAAAATATACATAATTATGATCTCCATTTTAGAAACAAGGGAAGAAAGAAAGAGTTAATTTAAAGACGAGCCTCCTGGGACACCTGGGTGGCTCAGTCATTTAAGTGACTGCCTTCAGCTCAGGTCATGATCTCAGGGTCCTGGAATTAAGTCCCTCCTTGGGCTCCTTGCTCAGCGCGGAGCCTGCTTCTCCCTCTGCCTGCCACTCTGCCTGCTTATGCTCTCTCTTTCTGACAAACAAATAAATTTTTTAAAAAATCTAAAAAATTTTAAAGTAAAATAAAGATAAGTCTCCATAACTTGAGCAAGTTATGGAAGCCTGAACGTGGTAGAGCGAAACTACTGGTGGTCTGGTCCAAATTCAAAGCTTTTAGCTTGTGTTGCTTTACTAAACAATTTTTTCAAATATCATAAAATTAACATTCACCAAATTAAGTAAATTTATACTTTATGAAGGCCTTTACAGATCTTTTTCAAGATAAGGTAGAAGAAAAGGTTAATCTTCAATATAGTGTTTATCTTAAAAAAGTAGGCCTGTGGGGTTTTTTTGAAAGCATATGTCAAATGCTTCAATGGTGGTATTTCAAAAACTTTTTCAAGCAAAGTGATTTCAAATGGTACTTACCAAATTCTTGACTGTACCAAAACATAGAATTTTAAGTAAGAAGTGAATATAAATGATTTAAGCTAGGTATAGCCTCATGGGATGCTTATTAAACATTAAGAAAAGAAATTCTACTCCTCAATGTATGTGTTCTGTTAAGAGTCAAAAACAATAATAAAAATGTTTCATACTCTTTAGTATGACACAGATTAAGTTAATTGGTCAAATTAATTATCCAGTTTTATGAATGGAATATATCTTTTGTCTTACAATTTGGCAGGAAAAGTGAAAAGGGAGAGAAGACAAAATTTTTGAAATTAAATACTATGATTACTAGAAACAATTTTACTTTTGTTATTATAGAAAAGCTTGGCTTAGTGAAAAAAAATTGAAAATTTCTAATATGAAAAGGATCCAATCATATATGCCAATATCAGTTTCTATTTTGCATGGGAAATTTGAGGGTTTTTTTTTTTTAATAGTGTCTGTCTCAACAATTGACATATATACTTGTTATAATAATTTTTTTTTTAAAGATTTACTTATTTATTTGAGGAGGGGAGAGGCAGAGAGAATCTTTTAAGCAGACTCCCTACTGAGTGTGGAACCTGATGCTGGGCTCCATCTCAGGATTCTGAGATCACTAACTGAGCCAAAATCAAGAGCCAGGCGCTTAACCTACTAAGCCACCCAGTTGTCCCTAAAATTTTATGAAACTTAAATAAGGACAGCAGTATTTCAGTAAAACTACTACAATGAGCACAAAAGGCTCTTTTCAGAAAGTGTGTATTAGGATTTTTTACTGATACAAAGGATAATACGCAAGCTATAACTTATAGGAATTTAAAAAAACTGGTATATTTAATATAGGTGATTCTCACTTTGTGGAGTTAATTCATAATGATCATATTTTCCAGTTGATATGCTTACATAAAATTGAGTTACATTCATTTGAGAAAATGTTTTGACCTGTAATCATAATAAAATTTTTATATATGAAAATACAAATTATAAAATAAAATGAGGAATTATGATAATAGTACTAATAATACTCATAAATAAGAAACATAACAAACTTGGGATAATAAAATAAAAATGTTCCTGACTCAGGTTCAGTAAATAATCATTACTCTTGGTAAATTCTCTCTTTGAAAAATACACCCTAAACAAAGAATATTTTTAAAACATATCTGAGGCAATCAGTTGCCTCTAGTATTTTTTAGTAAAGGCTTAGCTTGTTTGCCTTAAAGCATTTTGTAGTTAGGTTTTTCTACTGTATTAGTGTGTCTTAATTGTTTTTACTGTTAAGTCTTTTAATCCCTGTGAATTAATACTCAAAGGGTATTTGCTTCCATTTGTTTGTTTGGTTGGAAAAGATTGATTCCTTTCATGTGTCCTGCCTGGGTGAACTACAGTTTTGGGATATTAGGTAATACAAAAATAATCAAAACCATCATTTGTTATTGTCAAGTTACCTCACCATATGGGGGAAACTGAACAGATCACAGAAAGAAAAGAATATGTAAGAGTAAACATCAGTGAAAGAGTGCTAGAAAGTGTTGTCAAGGGAGGAGAAAAAGAGACAACTGGTGAATGTAGATAGAAGTAGAGAGAGGATTGAGCTAATTGGTGGCAATGGGGGGTGCGGCATTATAACTTCAATATCTAGCTATGCAGTAAGTACACAGATGAGGTAGTATATATACATACCCTTTGAATACAGCAAAGCACCATTACTACTATACAATACATTTCTTCATATCTTTCAACATATATTGACAGTGTAATTCATGTATTCACTATATATAAGGTTTTGACCACTGGAGCTAAAAAATTAAAACGTTTATAGGAATAAGAAAGAAAAAGTGAGAGAAGTGCAGTTAGGTTAAACATATAGTTCTCTAGATCTATCCTGTTATTTCTCGCTTTCCAAAGATGTGGGTGAAGGCAGGCCTGGCTGGTTCAGTTGGAGAAACATTGGGCTCTTGATCTTGGGTTCATGAGTTCAAGCCCCATGTTGTGTGTAGAGATTACTTAAATAAATAAATTAATTAAAAAACAAAACAAAAACAAAGATGTAGGTGAAGATATATTTCACTTTCCTTTAATGACACTTAAAGTAGAACACAAAACCTCATCAACGATTAGATGATTCATGGCGTAAGATACTTCTTAAAAAATTTTTATTTATTTGACAGAGAGAAACACAGCGAGGGAACCATGAGCAGGGGAAGTAGGAGAGGGAGAAGCAGGCTTCCCGCTGAGCAAGGAGCCTGGTGGGGACCTGGCTCAATCCCAGGACCCTGAGATCATGACCTAAGCCAAAGGCAGAAGCTTTAACAACTGAGCCACCCAGGCACCTGGGCACAAGATACTTTGCCTTGATTTTAAGGAGGTCATAGGGAATGGTGGAGAATGTGGTACATGTTTTCATTAAAATGGGAAGGCTTTAGGGCACTTGGGTGGCTCAGTTGTTAAGCATCAGCCTTTGGCTCAGGTCATGATCTGGAGTCCTGGGATTCAGTCTGCATTGGGCTCCTTGCTCAGTGGGAGGTCTGCTTCTCCCTCTCCCACTCCCTCTGCTTGTGTTCCCTCTCTCTGTGTCTCTCTCTGTCAAATACATAAATAAAATCTTAAAAAAAAAAAAAAAAGGAAGGCCTCTCCTGCTGAATGCTACTATGAACTAACATCCACCCAATGTTATTAGACCTTTCCTTTTTTTTTTTTCCCCAGAAGCTGGAAATCCATGTTTTGATCAAAACCTCCTAATTTTTAAAGCTTGACAAATAACCGTTTAGAAACAAACAAAATACTATGTAATCCAAGATCTATGGAGCCAATAAATTACATTCGTTGGCTAGGTTTTATACAGGGCAGCAGTTCATGACCTCTGTTGTATGCTGTGCTAAAAGCTGGCATAGAGAGTTTAGTGAGATTTTAAGAAGCTAACTGTCTAGTGCGAGAGGAGTAAATCAATAAATACAATGATGTGTAATAAGAGCTATGATAATCAATGTTCATTTTTATGGTTCTTCAACACTCAAAAATTGCATGTCATCAAAGAAAGATAAAAATAATATTCACTATGATTTTCTTAGATAGCAAAGTACTATACTAATATATTTTGAAAAGATTTTTTAAAAACTAGGAATATAAACAAAAAGAAATAGAATGCAAAGTGTCAGCAGAAAATGAGATCTTCCTTGGAAATTTTAATTAATTTACTCCTTAAAATAATATTAATAGAATTTACAAGTGATTTGGCAGGAAAAAAAATGGTTAAAATGTTTTTTGGGTCTTGGATGTAGGGTTCCAGTCCTTGCTTAATAATCATAAGTGAACTAAGATGGAAGTATGATACTTTTACCATAATGCATAAAATATCAGATGTTTTGTGTTTGAATAAAACCAAAGTACTAAGGTACAATATAAAACCCTTGAAATGCTTCATCTAAGTCTCATTGATTCTAATTTCTGAAGTTCCTTAGATACATCGTTACATTATATAAATTGTTGGGAGAGAACAATAGAAAGGAGAAAGCTTGTTCTAGGTAATATAGAACAGACAGCCAACTTTTCAACTTCTCTGAATTAAAAAACTCAAACACATTAATTCCTGCCTTCCTTGAACTATTTCCCACCTCTCCAACACACATACATACACACACACACACACACACAAATAATAGTGCTATATACTCCCTGAACAATTTGTCTGTATTTATGATTACTTACAAGCACACTCACACACAAATATTGTCATTAAATTAATTTTTAGGAAAACATTCAAATTTTCATTGTAATCACCAATTTGTAAAGATAGTAAAATATTTACAGACAGGCTATAGAAATATTTCAATAAATTGACTAAACAAATGTAAGTAAATTTATGTATGTGTGTTTATATGTACACTTGTGATAAGTATGTTTGTATAAGATTTCTAGGTTATTTGACTTGTAATATCCATATCAGCAAAGCAATGCTACAATATTTGGATAAGAAGTAGCCTTATTATTGAACTAAATATTATAGTAGTATTCATGATTATAGGCTTCTGACTCATATATTCTATAAATACTTTTCAATAACCAACTATAGCTCAGGTCCTTTGCTAGACACTAAAGGGGCCACTATTCTTCAAAAATCTGAGTAGGGGGCGCCTGGGTGGCTCAATGGGTTAAAGCCTCTGCCTTCGGCTCAGGTCATGATCCCGGGGTCCTGGGATCGAGCCCCACATCGGGCTCTCTGCTCGGTCTGCTTCCTCCTCTCTCTGCCTGCCTCTCTGCCTACTTGTGATCTCTGTCTGTCAAATAAATAAATAAAATCTTAAAAAAAAAATCTGAGAGTAGATAAAGTGTTGAAAAAATTATTTCACACGATTGGTGTGTACTTGTGATCTTAGAGAGAAAGTTCCAAATAGGAGTTTTAGGCATATAATGAATTTTTGAAAAACTGTTGTCTCCCCAGGAGTTCATGATGCTAGACTGGTATAATAAGCACCTCTAATAGTTGTATCAGTCCACTGAGAGCTTTTTATACCTGCTTATTAAGGTTTGAGTATTGTGGGTAATGGGTATAAAACCATATTGTGTAATAACTGGGTTTATGGATTGTTGGGTAAGGGAGAAAAGGACTGGAGAAAATAGAAGCTTCAAAATTGTACTAAATGTCACAAACACAGATTGAGATTTTAATATGCATAAAATTACCTCTCTGGTAAATCAAGCTAAAAGGAATTTGTTGAAAGGATGGGTCACAAAATTGAAATAAAACCTGAATGAACCCACCAAAACTTAATTGAATGGACAGGGGTATAGCATCACAAAGGAAAAACAGGATGGAATTTCCAAAAGAAAGTAAAAACACAACGTCTATCTATCTATCTATCTATCTATCTATCTATCTATCTATCTATCATCTATCTATCTCCTATTTTGTTCTGTGTAGGAGATACTCAGGTCAATGCTTATTTTCCTGCATGTTTAAAACTAAAATTGGGGAAAATCTTTCATAAATGTCTTCCATAACCTTACCCAAACTGGGGAAATATTTCATCATTTTCATTATTTTTATAAGTAAAAATGGATCTTCAGGGAAAGAAGAACAAGATCTATTTGAGAGAAAATTTTGTCAAGTAATAGTCTGTGAAGAAATAGTATATAACTAAAATTCCTAAATGCCATGCACATTAAGCATATCATATAAATCTTTGTGTCCTAGTTAGTTTTGTGTATTTGTTTATAAATTTTTGTGTATATTCTTACTTATTTTCCATGTATATTTGCTCTTTGCTTCCACACATGATTTATTTCTCTGGGGAGGGAGTGTTTACCACTTCCCACTAGCACCTAGAGCCCTGAATTGAGGAAAGCAAGTATTCCATGAGTGTTGAATAATTGCCTTTATTATTCTTACATTTTGGAAAATATATGTCAGCCTGCAATCTCAGTAAAAATGCAAAATTAAAAATGAGTATAAAAATAATATGCAGGGGCACCTGGGTGGCTCAGTGGGTTAAGCTGCTGCCTTCGGCTCAGGTCATGATCTCAGGGTCCTGAGATCGAGTCCCGCATCGGGCTCTCTGCTCAGCAGGGAGCCTGCTTCCCTCTCTCTCTTTCTGCCTGCCTCTCTGTCTACTTGTGATCTCTCTCTGTCAAATAAATAAATAAAATCTTTAAAAAAAAATAATGTGCACATTTCTCTGACATTAAACCGCCCTGTTGTAGCACAAATGTAGCACAAATGTAGCACAAATGGCCCTCTAACAGGGGTCTTATGCAAACAGTGGGTGATCAAAGAACACTTTGCAGAAACAACAAGTCACACTGGTGGTGTCAAGGACAATGTATTCTGAATTTCTATTTCGTATTTCTTCTGTGATATTGTGCCAGAACACAAATATATAGACACAGATATATACATATACATGTGCATATATATTTTACAGAATTTAAATAATTCATTCAAATAAATTATTTAAATGATTTAAAAATTCCTTTGTCAAACAGATTAATGGAACCTTGTTATTCAAAAGATAAATCATTTTATATGAAGTGGCAAAAACTTCAAGGGCTAATAAAGGTTTTATGAGAGATAAACTTTTAATGAATTAATACTTTTGCATGTACTTATTTTCTATATACATAAATATACACATGGATGCTTACAATGATATTTATATCAACATTTCTGACTGACTTTTAAGGAAATAGTATTCATAGTGTTGAAAATAGTGTTTTTATGGATCTGATTTTTAGGAGCTGATGGATTATAATTCACCAAGCTAAGTAGAAGAAGGTTTAAATAATCGTGCTATAAATGCTATAATCTGTGTAATGAGATAAAATAGGATTTTTTTCTATATGTAATTTATATGAGTCATTAATCCTGTACAATTTTATATATGTCATTTTCTAGGGTTTGGAATTTATTTAGCACTTACGCCCTTTTGCTGCACAGGTCTTCATCAAAAAGATGCTTTGCTCTAGAAAATTATGGTGAACTACTATTTGTATAACAAGACCTTAAGACCCTGGGAAAAAATTTTTAAGGATTTTTATAAAGCTCAGTACACATTCTTCAGCCAAATTTTGGCACAGTTTCAATCTAAGACTCCAGTGAAATTCAGCTGGTTTATTTTATAATTAAAAAACAAGGAAATCATAGTAACAAAATTATATAATGTATAGTATTCGTGTTTATAATAGAAACATCCATAAAGAAAGAAACATGTTCTAACTTTTCTCATTACTCCAAAGAGAATTGCATCTTTAATCACACAAAGCACAACTGCTTTCTAATTTTGTTTAAAGTGTTTCAATACTTACAAAACCCAGATCAGGTTATTATAAATCTAGAGCAAATTAGAATCATTGGCCTCTGCTCAGCTCTTATGTAAGGGTTCTATGTAAATCATAAATTTAATGACATACTAAGACACACATCTGTTTCAGTTTTGTAGAAGTTAATAATCTAACTATAGAGTATTTAAACACTTCTTTCATTAACTGGAAAACTGAGGCAAAGATAGACTTTTCTTAGTTATAAGGTGTAATATTTTATCTACAAATTTTGATAAGCTATAAACTTACCTAAGTAGTTAAAGGCAGTTTTCTAAATATTCAATCTAATATTTATTTTTAACATTACATGATTCCCTCCTATACAGAAATATTCATTATAACCAAACAGGCTAGCATTATCATCTCAAATCCACACCTGTATAAAACACTTTGATTTATATATATCATATCTTTGCAATAGGGTATTGGAGAGAAAGTAAATATTGAGTAATTATATGAAATGTCAAAATTCATTCTTTTAAATCTTTTTCAGATTCTTTATTTGATTACCTATAGTTTTTTTAAAATGATAAATGATTGTCTTCTGGGGATCCATATTATTTAAAAATAGTTTATATTCTTAAATACTCAAACATTTACATTTTCTACCTAACATTCTTACTCAACATTTCTCTAATTTTATTTTATTTTTAAATATTTTTCATCTTATCTCCATGACCTATTTCTTTGAGACATGTTACTTCATAGATAGATGCAATCCAGTATTATAATGAATTATTGTGTTTCAATTATCATTAGACAATAAACAGGAAATTAGTTTTTCTTGTAGTGTATTCTGCATTGTCTGAACAATGAAATATATGTGGTTTGAATTTGGGTCATTAATTCAGGTAGTAAGGACATAGTTCTAATTAAATTGGTGTCATAAATTACATTCCCATAAAGAAGGGGGGCACTCTTTTAATGCACTGAAAGAGTTATTTGTAGATATGTGATTTTGGTAAACAGGACAGCTGGATAAGAGGGTGGATGGTTCAGTGCAACACATCACCACTGAAACAAAACCATTCAAAGAATATATTGTTCAAGTGACAGTTCAGCAACTTCTTTTTTAATGTAGAATAGCTGAAGAGGTTATGTGTTTTTATTTTTTAACCTAAAACAAAAATTTTTCATTGAATGTAGTTCCACAAAACCTTATCATTTCCAAATCATTTCAGTAATCCTTTGAGATATAAATGACATTTCAGCATGATTCTAAATTTGGATGCTTATTTTAAAGAAAACAAATTCTTTTCTAATGCACTTTTACTTATCAAAAAACATATGCCCATTACATCATTGTTTGGTCTAGGTCCTAAGTGATTGATTTCATAGTGACCTTAAGAATGCACTGTAATGAGCTGCAATAAGTTGAAACTTAATTATAAAGATTTAAATTATTCTTGAAAATAGAGATGGCAACATTCTATTATCTTATCAAGAAACTATGATGAGAGTTGGGCTTAGGAGAAAAATCTTTGCAAATTGCTATTCTATCTTCCACATGCTCAGACAAATTTATGGTTACTGAAATATACATAACAAAGAAAGGCCTTTAAAAAATAAAGTAGTTAAGTGGAGTTAAAACATAACTATCATATTAGAGAAATAAATAGTGAAAAGTGTTAGCAATAGGTTATTTATATGATCAGAAGGATCAACCAAAGCCAAGGTCAAATATCTCGCTTTATACAGTTGTACACTATATTTTCAAAATTGCAACGAAATAATTTTTTGTTGAAAAATACTGAGATCATAGATTACAATTAAGATTTTATTATTTTATGCTTATCATTAAGAAAATCATAACATTTTCTAATATGAAAATATTAACAGTGTTATATAATTATACCTTTGACTCACTATCTAAGGTGCAGGGGGCTTTTGTCAGTTTGTTTTCTTACTTTTAAAAGCCTTTTGCAAGTTTGCTGTGCTACAGTGAACAATGACATGAATAATCAAAATCATTCACAGAGACACTAAAAATTCTATTTGGACTTCTCTGAAATTGGTCTTTGGTTATCTTTGAGGGTTTAGATTCAATAGAGTGGAGTTGCCTCTACTATTAACCATTGACTTGCTTTTGTTCTCATCCAATATATACATGTTTGCTTTACGAAGAATTGCCCATCCAAATATTTTATATTTAAAACAAAGAGTTGTGATTTAGGCTACTCTTAGTTTAGCTTCAATATTTTTTAAAAAATTAAGGAAATTTTATGTCTATTGTTGATACATGTTTTCTGAATATTTTAAAAAGGCATAAGGAGAACTATTTTTAAACTATGGACTTTAATAAAATATTTGGTTGTGAGTACAATGAACAAAAAATTACTATAAGAAGTTATAGACAGCTTTGTATAAAATAAGTGTTATTATAGTTATACTTCATGGTTTGACAGAAACATTGATAGTAAAAGATCTATAAGACCCAATTATAGAAAATCCTCAAAGTGCAGAGATTAACAAGAGTTATGGGAACAATCTATGGGAAAGAAAGACTAATTTAGAGTTGTATAAGACTCAGTGGAACAATGATTATGTAGAACATCTTTTTTAATTTGCTTACTTTGGAATATCATAATGGCAATGGTATAAAATTTTTATAATCTTTTATATATATTTATACATATAAACACTCTAAGTGCACAGTCATGCTACCAGTTGTATTGGTGAATTTCTTTAAAAAGTATTAATTAAAAAATGATAGGTATATAATAATATATGTGGTGATTATATACTTCTAAACAATATCATTAATCACAGTTCACCATAATCATATGTATACTGTTGTTTAAATGTCATTACTTTTGGAGACTGCATCTCTACATTTTAGATGGAGTTTGGCTTTCTTGGACAAAGATTTACTCTGCCTGAAGAGAGCTGGGAGAATAGTTAAATTTATTGGCTTTGCCAAATGCTTTCATATGTTTCTACTCTCATGGAAAATGAGTTTTGATTTCTTCTCAGCCTCCATGCATAGCAAAGCTGAAATGAAAAACAAAGCTAGCAACTTTCAACCAGTTCTAGTTAAGTTTGGTATTCACACATTGCTTTGATCGGCTCCAGAGCTTTACAACACTTACTTTCTAGAGTAGGGAAAGCTAGTTTCAGCACTAAGCATCACTGAATAGTAATGATGAAGAAATGGAAACTGGTTAACTTTAGGGTGAAATCTAGCGAATTTTATTTCTGTTTGTGTATTAGAAACCAGACCAGTTTCACCTGTTATTTGTTTACTTGTCTGTTTTATTTTAGAACTCACATCACTCTCATCACAGGCAAAAATATACTCCCCATAATGAATACAGCCTACTCTCCTTAACAGTTCTTTACAGCTGCATAGCTCAAACTTAGAATTTTTGGACCGGTATCAAGTCCCAAATCTCCCCACTCCACCCCAGCCCACCTCCATGTAGCCCCTTTTAGAACCGTCTTATCTATATCCGAGTTTGGCAGAGTAGGGCAGTGAAGAAGTTACTTACTGTTCTACTGGCTTGTACTAATCATAATATTTTAATGCCCATTTTCCTACTTCTTCAGATTCTTTAATTTGGTACCCAAACTATTGTTATTCATACTTGTATTTTGACAAGTACCTCATCACTTTCCTTTAAACAAAGGTGCTTAGATGGTAATAGCTTCAAAAATTAGCATAATTTCTGTATCAGAAATATGTGAACCCAGAGAATAAGATAATCTAGTTTCTTAAAGTTGCTTAAATTAAAAACATGAGTTTCTACAGTTGGAAAAAACATATATGGTTAAAATGTTTGAAGCCCATCAATCTCTCTAACCACATAAGCTAACGAGTACCTTCTGTTTTCTTTGAATGAAATCACCATGAGTGGTTAGATGTTGATTTAACATAAAACAAATGGAAATGGGTGTTTCCTTTGTCCTTTGCAGAATTTATTTTTAAAAACAATTAGCAAGTATTATGAATAAGTCAATGATTTTGCCATTACTTAAATAACAATACAGATTGAGTAGTTAATTTGATTGGATTTTAGGGAATGCATAATATACTCCAGCTCCCCTTAACTTGCTAACATCTGCAGACATTATTAAGCTTCTCATTTCATTTTTTTCCCTGCCATAACACCTGTATTGTTATAAATTATGTTTTGAATTGTCATGAAGTGTCAGGCAAATTATGTTTTCTGGTGTGTATGTGTCATTTAAAGTTTCCTTTGTAATGGCAGGTTTGTGGCTAACAGCTTAATCTTTAATATATCAATGCAATTAAAAGCTCTTTTCAATTCCTTTTTGTGGACACAGAAAAAGTTGAACCATTATAATGGGTAAAGTGCAAGGAAAGAATTAAAAATTCTTTAATATTTAAAACATCCTAGAGAAGGAATACATTTAGCTGTAATTTTAAAAACATAGCAAGCTTATTATATCCTTTGCAAAAAAGCTTTGAACGCTTTGAACTCTATAAAATACACATCCTATTGAATTAAAATTAAAAACTTGTATGACGCATTTTCCACTCCCTATAGTTTTAACCCACTTCTGACAATTCTTTTCAGGAACATAGTGGAGAGTGACTCACTTAGGTCCAGAGCATCAAAGAATGTCAGACCTATGAAATGTATACAGTGGGCTCATCCAGAGATTCTTTCTGAGAGTTAAATAAATAAGTAAATGAGCCAACATATGGCCTGCTTAATTCAGTCAAAAATTTCTATTGATTACTTACTAAGCTCACTAAATAAAAACTTCAGCCCAGGTTTTGCCTCCCAAAAGAAAATAGGATTAGACTGATCTATGCACTCATTGGGGCTTCTTGTGAATCATGCCCAGATGAGTGAAAAACCTTCAAAGATGAACAAAGGAAAGTGCTAAAATTTTTCAGTAAATGTAGATTATTATTTGACATATTTTGGTTTAATCTTGAATAAAACAATTTTAAATTCTAGAAGAGACCAAGATATAAATAACCTCTGAGGTCTGAGAATCTCATAATTTTACCTCTTTTTAACTAAAGAAGCCTGATTTAATTTTCCTAGGTAGATCTGTTGTATGTATAATTTTGACAGATTTAAAAACCTTAGGTACATAGTAAGGTTTCATACCACCTCTGCATACGTGTTTTGTTTTTTTTTTTCAGATGAGGCTTGTGTCCTGTATCCATAATATTTGAATTATTTTATCAATGAAATTCCAAGTGGGAGTGTTTATGTAGTTTAAAGCACAAATGCTCTGAGTGGCTCCTCTTATCTTTTGGAATGGTGAGAATATTAAAACATCAGTACATTAAGTACAAAGAAATCTGATCATCAAGGATTCTTGATTTGAGAAATATAATGGATCTACCAAAAGAGTATGTTTTGGTTATTTGCACATGTGTACTTTTAACTTATGATTTTTTACAAGTTGGGAACAAACTTGACCAATAGCTGGATTTACTTTAGTACTACAAATGCCTGGCTCTGTGACAAAATACTGATAGGTACTTAGAAGCTTCAAGTCTTTTAACAGTCTGCTGTTGACATTTTAACATTGTTGTTTTGAAATGATTCCTGAAGTATGATGACTACAAACATACCCGCAGCAACAAAAAGTGCATAGTTTCTCTAAGCAAAGCAGCTCAAGTTTCATCCTATTTTCTAAAGGTTTTAAACCTTGATGAATCGGTTTTTCTTGAAAACCAATGCATACATGCTTCTTTTAATTGAGGGTTGCGTTCATTAGTAGTATTAGTGATTGAGAAATGTCTGAAAACTTAGGGACTTTCAGCTTAGAGATTTTGTAATAAAAAAAAAAAATCCAGTTTTGACCTTCCTCGTATACAGAGGACACTTAAACTGGCTTTAAAATATTTTTCAAGCGTAACTTGTCCCGTCGTGGTCTGCTCTCTTCAGCTCAGGTTCATCGCTGGCGCAGCCTGGCTGTTTACTGACACTACCATCAGAGAGGTGGCAAGGAAGTGTGGTCAGAGGACAAGAGCAAAAGCAGTTTCAATGTAAGGAAATGAGGGAAACAGACCTAACAGCACGATGAATGCACTTGCGAGTAAAGAGAGCCTTGTAGTCTCCTTTCCTTCCTTTGCTTATCCTGGTGCTTTTAATCAAAAACAAACAAAATGCTCTTGTGAAATATAGTCAATAAAGTCAAAGTTTGGAGAGGTCTCTGTACTACAAAGAAAAAGTCACCGCAATTTTAAAAAATGTAACTTTTCATTAACGAGCGCGCCGGAAATCTCAGGTATCAAAGACGCATTAACCCTGGAGCGTCCCCAGCGCGCCACAGCCGGACCGAGGCCACCGCGGCGAACAGACGTTCTTTTCTCCTCGGAGCAGTCACACAAAAGGAGGGCTGCGGAAACTAAAAGTTTCGAAGCCTCTGGCTCGCTGCTTGGAGAAAAAAGAGAAAACCTGGAGTCGGGGTGGGTAAAAGACGCATCCTGGGCGCCTCGCCGAAGTGCAGGCGAGGAGAAAGCTCCTGGGCCTGGAAGGAAGAGGGGAGGGGCCCCTCCACCCGAGTCGCTGGCCAGTCTCCTGCGCCCCGCCTCGGAGGCCCGACCGCCGCACTCCGCCGTGCTCTCCCAAATACCCTTCACCCCGTTCCAGAAATAAAATAAATGTTTTTAAAGTGCGTGTGTGTGGACAGGATGGAGAGCGCGCGCTGGAGGAGCGCGCGGAGGACCTCGCGCGGAGTGAGTGGAGTTTGGGGGTGGGGGTCGGGGTGGAAGGGGTGTGTTGATGGTGGGAGGGGGGAGGCTGGATGCGCAGCCCTGGGACTGAACAGGGGGTGGCGAGCCGACGGGGAGGCAGAGGAGGGGCGCCAGCCGCCGCAGGCCGCCTCCAGGGCGCGTTCCGAGGCCGAGTGTGCGCATCCCTCGCTGCCGCTGCTCGGACAGCCCTGCGGCCGCCGCGCCGGCGGAGCCGGGGCCGGCCAGTCCTAGGGCGGTTGCTCGGCCACCGCCACCGCCACCGCCACTCGAACTGCTCGAGCCCGTAAGTGTCCCCTTTCGCTCCCCTCCCCCTTGCTCGGGCGCACCGCCGCCGCAGCTGCTCAAATGGAGTGGAAAATGGCCATTGGGCGGCAATGAGTTATAGATTATCTGCTCCACGTTTTGTACTTAGCTGCCTGTAATCTTCTTTTGAGTTTGCCTGAGCCCCTTGCTGGAAAAATCAGGAGGGAGAGATTTGTCCTTTGCCGTTGTACACGCTAATATGTTTATATGATTAGTCGAACTCGGGAAGGGAGGTGGGTAGGTGGGGATTTGGGGAGGAGGAGGAGGAGGAGGAGGAGGCTGGAGGTGACTCCAGTTCAGACCTCGCCGAGAGTCTGTGTCAGGACTTCGCACTCCCCCATCTCTCTCCCTCTCTCCCTCTCTCTCTCCCTCTCTCCCTCTCACTCTCTCTCCGCTCACACACACACTCGCAGAGGTGCCGGAGCGAAATCGGGAGCTTACCGGAGAATTCCTTGGGATTGTTGGGGGGGCATCTCCCCTCCGTAGCTGTGCGTGGCGTGGCTCTTCTGTGCACCTCCCAGCTTCCCCGAGCCAGAGTCCTCGCCTTCAGCCTTTCTTGGGGCAGCGGCCACCGCTCAGCCTCGGCCGGGAGCCCCGAAATGTGAGGAGGGGCCGCCGCTGCCTCCCGCCCCAGGCCGCAGGGTCGGCGCGAGGGATGCCTGTCCGGCCGGCGCAGACCGCGGGCTGAGGGGCTTCGCCTGACAAACTGAGTTGGCCTCCCGCCACCGGCGTCTGCCCGCCCCTCCCGCGGCCGCCGCTCCGAGGGGACTCCCAAGTCTGCGCACCTCTGTCGGGCTTTTACCTCCGTCACCCTTTTCGCTCTGATTCCCGAAATTTTGATTTTTCTAAGGGAGCGTGAGGTCTGGGGGTGTGCGCGCGTGTGTAAAAGAGCCCTCTCCGAAGCGGCGTGTGGGAAACTGCGGGAAAATGTTGACCTAACCCCAGGAGCCGCCCGGCGCTGGCTGCTTGGCTGGAGGAGGCGGCGGCGGCGGCCGAGCAGGAGGACGCGCCGAGCAACGGCGCCGTGTCCCGCCGGCGAGCCGCGGCGCTGCCTCCGGCGCGGACTCCGCGGCCGGCGACCCGCGTGCAGCCGGCCTCGGCCCTCACCGGCCCGGGTCGCCGCTGCCCTCTGCTCCTCTCCCCGCGCGGCCCCCGCGCCAGACGGCCCGCCCCCGGGGCGCGCTCGCAGACCGAGGTAAGATCCGCAGGAGCGAACAATGTGCCTCTGTGCCGGGCTTCGGAGACCTGTTTGCTTTACGCCTCCTGCCCGGGGGTGGAAGCTGGAGGTGGAGGGAGCCGCGGGTGAGTTGGGGCTCGCCTGTTTGTTTATGTTCGGCCGGGCCGAGGGAGAAACCCGCGCTGGCTCTTGCTGCGCCCCCTCCCCCCACCTCCTCTGCTCAGAAATCGATACGCAGAACTCCAGTCCGGTTCAGCCAGCTTCTCCTTTTCTCGGGGAGCTGTTGTAACGCTCTCTAGGCATCAGTCTGTTTGCAGGGGGCGTGGGGGAGTACGATTGGGTTAGCGTTTTTTGATTTTCTGAAAGCTTGGGTCGGAAGGTGCCGCTCTCCCTTTTACAGCCCGTCTGGGGAGGGGGATGTGAGGCGCGCCCTCCGTGGGACCGCTCTGCTTGGGGTGCGGGGCCCCTCCCGCCCCCCTTTGCAGACCTGTCCGGGGCTGTAAGTGGAGCAGGGAGGCCGGGCTCCGGGAGTGAGTTAGGGGAAGTGGGCAGTTGGGGGGGTGGGGGCTTGGGTGAGTTGTTGCGGGTTGTTGTTTTTTCTTGTCGGTGGTTAGGTGGTGTGGAGTGGCAAGGATGACAGCAAAGCGCAGCCAGATGTGGCCAGGCCGGCGCAGGGGTTGGCAACGATTAGGGGCGGCCCCACGGGGCGGGCTGGCGGCGGAGCGGGGCACCGGGCGGGCCCTGGGGAGGGCAGAGAGCCTCCCGGACCCGCAGTGAGAGGGCAGCAGCGGGCCGCGCTGGGCCTGCGGGAGAAGTTACCAGCTGTGGGCTCCTGGGGTGGCAGTGGGGCTGGGAACCTTGGGAAGTCTGGTTTGTAGGATGGGGGTGCCGGGTGAGGATCCACGGGGAGGAAAAGGCGTGGGAGGAGCGCGCGGAAAGGCGAGACCCCCGGGCTAACCAAGTGTAGGCTCCTTGATTGGCTGGGGCGAGCCGACCCCTCCGGTAGGGAGGCGAGGGCGGGCGAAGCGACAAAAGCGTCTTAGCAGTGGGGAGGCACGCTTGCAGGACTCCTTCACTTGGGATCAGTAAAGTTTGTTTCATTGGCCAAACTGTGGGGCGTAGGGTAGGGGAAATCGCTGGAAGCTTTACGTTGTGCCCAAAGTGTCGCTGATCGGAGGCTAAGGAACGTATGCCATATATATATATATATATATATTTTTTTTTTTCTTCTCAATCTCTCTCTCTCTATATATATCTCCTCTCTACATATTTATCTTCTCTTCATTCCGTCCTCTAAAAACGTAGTTGGGGGGTGGGGGGAGTCTTCTTTCCTCGTCTTTTACGGACTCCTCCCCCCTCATCATTCCCCCCTTCCCGGGCCCTCTCATTCCGTTCTTCCTGATGCAAACTGTGTTGTCTCGGATTCAGACCGAGGAAATGTTTTCCTCCTGTTTCTTGAAAGGTGTCAGGCTGCTTAAGCAGCTCCTCCAAGCAGCCTGGGAGCGCCTGAGCCGCAGCCACCAACCATATGGTTCCCGTTACAAAAGGCCGGGTTCTAAGGCACTCTCATCCCTGCCCCCGCCCCAATTCTTAAATTTTCTTCTGCAACCTTTACAGTATGTGCACTTCTCTCGTCCCCTTTCCAGAGGCGTAGATTTAACGGACGCTGTTGTTTCATTCATTTCCCTGTCAGTGTTTGTATCACGAACGGGCCCCACCGAGTTTGCTCTTTGCTCAACTAGAGTTGCACAATGAAGAAAAGTCACATCCGTTTGGTAAATAATTTCCTGTCGGGATGTCTCTTACTAAATCAAGTTAGATCTTGGGCAAACCTTAAAGATTGGGTACTACGGAGGCAATGTGCGTCCACAGCAGAAAAAAATAGAATAATTTGTGTAATGTGTTTAGTACTTTAGAAAAGTTGTTATGGGACTCTTGACCTAAGAGGTAACTAAAGGTAACTTGGTAACTTTAAATTTAGTATGTTTATAATATTTGGAAAACGTTATATAAGAAAATCTACTTCTGTTCAGGTGTGTTGTGGAACTTTTTGTTGTCCCTCCCTCCGCCCTCCAGGAAATTTATGCATCATAGAGAGAATACTGCAGAACAAATGTTCTGTTGTTTAGCTCCTTCAGACATTCCGATTCTCTCCTTTTGTTGCTTGCCTCTAAAAGAGGTGCCATTTCACATCATTCTGCACAAATTGTTTGAATTAATGCAAGTGTGAATTCTTACCGTTTGAAGGGGACTATTAGCATATCAAAGGTTTCTTAGCTTCAGCTCAATTGAGAAAACTTCAGCCTGTCTTCCATTTGCTTCCAAGCAGAGGCCCAAAGGGCAATGAGAATTGTAAAGGGTAAAAATAGGGAGGTGGATTCAGGCTGTGTTTCTGAACTTTCACTGTTTTGTAATTATGTGAGCGAAAAACATTGTCCATTGCTGTGGAGCCCTTGCAAATGGCAAGACAATTATTTTCTATTGATAAATGGTTTGTTCCTAGAAAAAGGGTGACCTTTTATTTTATGATAGTCACTGTTGCCTGTCTTTTGGGGTCCCTTCAGTGGAAGAGAGTGAGAAAGCTTTTCCTTCCAACTTAATACTTGTTTAGGTCCTACACTTTGTTATATTATTAAAATGGGTAGGAAAGACTTTTAATTCGAGTATAAAACAATAGAAATCTTGTGATAAAGGGACACTCATTTTTACACCTAGGAAACTTATTTTTAATACACTTGCTAAATTAAGGGGGGAAATCAAAGGAGGGTTTGAATATTAAAAACTCAGCATGAACTTTGTTAATGTAACTTTTGTAGGTGTAAATTTGAAAAAGGGTTCTAGGTAATAGATTGTGAATTCTATTTAGTAGTAATTGTTTCTGAATATTGATTGTTTTGTCTCAAAAGTTTTGTATTTTTTAAACACCGTAAACTGGAGAATTCAGCTTACATTTGGTTTATTTTTCCTAGTATTTATAGCATATTTGTTAGTGCTTTTTTTACATTTGCAGAGAGATAAGTCCTTTGAATTTCTTTTAACAACTCAATATCCATTAGTGGAGAAACAAGAACAAGTACTTGGGTCATTTGGGTCATTTCATGGCAAGCAGATGGGTCAAGGGAGAACTTTTTCCATCAACTTCTGGGAAAGTGTTGGTTTTATTTATTTAGCTTAAGATTTCCTAAAACCTAGGTTTAAGATGAAAACAAACCTCAGAGAAGATTTTGGAACCTATATTTTTTATAGTTTTACCTTTGATGGTTAGTTGATTTTGAACAGGAGCTTATATTCTTTCATAGAAGAGGACTTTTTTTTTTTGTTTTAAATAAACTAATGTTCGGAATTCCTTGGTTTTATTCTAATATCGAAACTTAACTCAGTTTTGGAGGGATAAATATCATTACATTAATTGCCTAACATTTTTAGTTTTTAGTTTAATAAGATACTTTATTTAGATTAAGAGAAGATTTTTTTTAGTGGCATTCCTATTGTATATGATTCCCCTGAAATCATTTTATTATAGTTTATTTATCTGGTCTCTTCGGTTATCTAAGAAGTACTTTTGAGGTAAAAATGCCCACATTGATGTAATTGCTATTATTGCACTTAAGTTGCTGTTAACTAGTCTGCTTTGAATGCAGAGTGCTATAAAGAAAACATTATCCTTTAGAGCTATTAGTGATAATCTAAAAATTGTCTTGAAAACATTGTTCTTCATTTTATATGATGGTGATCCTGAATTCAGCAAATCTCTGAAGGTGTAAAATGCAGTGAAAAGATTTTTCAGCATCTCAATGACAAAATTGGACTACTTAGAGAAAAATTAATGTGTTGTAGAAGCACTTCAGCTGCCATTTTCAATCATTGTGGGTTACTCTGTGTTGGCAACAAAAAATGAATTTAGAAATACAGATAGTTCTGGGACCAGGTAGCTGGAGAATCAGAATATTAAGTAACGTGAGGTAAAACAATTACTTCTGGTTTTGATTTGAGAATTTCCAATAAATATAATTTTTTAAGGCTTTTGACTCTGCTCTATTAATGGACTAACATCAAAGCAGACAACAAAACTTCCAAATGTTGTAAAAACTAATATTAAATATACGGATCTCACATGGAGCAGTACTACAGGTCTTAATTTAAGACAAGCAGTTGGAGTTTTTATTGCTGCAATTTTCACAATCAGCAGAAATGTTAACACCAAGCTTCTGGGCGTTTCCTTTCTTAAAATAAGCTAGAAGAGAGCTTTAAAACCAAGGTTTACTTAATGTTATATCTTTATTTGGTCATTATTGAAGCTTTTTGTGTTTTAGCAAAAAATCTGACATAGTATTTTAATGTCTTAAGTACTATAGGAATATGTGAGCTCAGATTGAGAAGTTGGGAAGGTCAAGAGGTAACTGGAAATCTGTACACCATAGTAATAAAATGTTATTGCTGTATTTTCTATCAAAATATTTATTTGACCTAACTTTTGTGTATAAATACTCAAATCATGCTTAGTTTATTGACAGATGTAGTATGAGATGAAGAGAACATTACAATTTAGGTATGGGCTATACGCACTATACTTACCTGAGAGAAATCTGTTCTCGTTTTGATAAGAATCCATACCACTTTCTCAATTGCTAATATTTAAGAGCTCAGATTAAATGTATTTAGATTAGGAATGAAATACAGTCTTGGAAATTTGAAGAATTCAGTGATTGAAGAATTGAGGATTGCTATTTTTACGAAAAGTCTCAAAGACTGTACACCTTGCTTCTTCATGTCCACTGTATCTGATTTTGAGTGTTGGAGAGGTACACATTTGACATCTCTCTGCTTTTCTGTGGAAAAGGTTCCTGTAAAATTAAGGTGGAATTATTTTCAAACTAAGAAATTCTAGAAGTAAAGTGCATGATTATGAAGAAAGATTCATCAAATTATTTGCAAGAATACTTAGCTAAAAATTTTTGCAAATTAATGGTTTTGATCAAGTGTTAAAAATAACAACTTTAGCTCCTAGTCCTGAAAAGGCCTTGAAATCCTATTTATGTTTTGGTCATATCAGTCCTTAAGGTAATTTGTTTAAATATCAGTTCATATTACCTAAATAGATAACTGTTTTGTAACTATTTTCAAGAAAGTTTAAAACATTTCTATTTTAAAGATAGATTAAAATCATAGCTTAGCTAACGTCTCTCTTACATAACACTAATTAGTCTATAGCCCCACCTAAATATTCATCTCTTCAAATAATTCTTGATTGAAGGTTGAAAGGTTGAAAAGTATTTAATCACCCCGATTACTGTAATTAGACTTGATGTTATCAGAAAAATTGAGACTATTCTCTGAAATCTTTTTGCCACTCAAGATTGGTCAAGTAGTGATTTTTTTTTTTAATGCTTTAAGAAAAACGCTTAAGAAATGGGTTAATATAGAGATAGTTAATGAATGGAATTAGGGAATTAGAATCCTGAAATGATGACATTTTTCTTGACCTAAGTGTGAATAACTTTTAAAGGAGAAACTATATAACTGGAGGTCTGTAATTTCTAAATTTTATTCAGGATGTCAGTGTGGCATTTTGACTTTATAGATTTTGTTATATGCATATTATAAACAATGAAAATCTCTTAATGCTGTTTTGACATAAGTAGGTATTTTTTTTAAGTGGATCACTGTGTCATAAAAGGTCTTAATCAAACAAAAAAATACTTAAAAGTCTTTTAACATCACTTATCTGATAGACTAAATGTAAGCAATAATTTGCAGATATTTTCTAATATATTCTTAAGCAATGATTTTTCAAAAGTTATCTCTTAAGAAGAAAATAACCTCCCATGTATTGCCAATAAAAATTATTTTTAAATAGGTAGATCGAGTGAAGGAACCTAGCGCTTAACACCTGCAAGTAAAGTGCAGCTTACAGCAAAACACTATTGATTGCTTTGAAGCACAGAGCAAGTTTAAATACAATTTGTTTAATTACAACAAAAATGCAGTTTTATGAAGTAATATAGTTTGTCTTCATAGAGAATTTTATGCATTGTGTGGTGGTAAGTAAAATCCCATCACAGTTGTATAAATTTGTTCAATTACCAGAATGGCTAAAAGAAAAAAAAAATCAATTTACGTTGAAAAGCAACAGAAATTAGATTACCTTGGTTAGTAGGACCTTGCCAGCAATGTCTAAATTGCTTAATAATATCAAAAGCTACCATGTTTCACACTATAAGGATATTGTGCCTGTTTTAATATGCATATATCTCGTTTACTTGGTGACTTCTGCTATGTGAACTTTTTTTCTTTTTGTTTTCCATTTTTTGGAAGCTGTTACATTTCGTGCAAGAAGCCATTTCCACTTGCATATTCTAATTTTTTTTAGAGATTTGCTTTTTGTAATTGCTTTTCTGGGTTCATAGTATTTGTAATCAGCTGACATTTCAGATGAATGTAGTGAAATATCAGATGTAATTTTAGGCATCAAAAGAGATCTAGCCCATCAGTATAGATAGCTAAGTTATTATCAACAACAGAAACATATTTTAGAAATTTTTACTACCGACTCTAGAGTTATAAGGAATTTTAAGTCTTAAATTCTTGTAGCAATAAGGTGACATGGGATTCATCATAGCGGATAGCCGGGCACCTGTTTTATTACCACCTTGATTGATTCTGGCACCCAGATTTACCGAAGTGCAAGAACAGGCCACAACTGCTGCTCACAGCCACCCAGCTGTTTTTAGGTCATGAAGTCAACTTCCTGGAATTTCTGGGGAAACCAGTTGAAAAGGGAGGACAAATGTCACTTTAAATAGAGATGTTTAAATCAGATTTCTGCCTGAGGGTAAAATTTAGGTCTGTTTTAGCCCGGATGTAATGTCTCCCTCTACAGAGCACAGCATTAATCACTACCTGACAAGAAAACCTATGCTGAGCAAAACGGGCCCCTGTTGGTCTTGTCATTGATTTTTCCAATCTGTGAGGAGTACGTTATAAACATTAAAATTCACACACAGGGATTACACCTTAATCTCTGAATTTCAGTATTGAAATTAGTTGCCTTAAAAGAAGCCTACTTAAAGCTAAGAAAGAAAAAAAAAAACTTTGGCAGACGTTTTGTAAGGATAAATTCAGTATTTTCATAAGAATAGAAATACTAAAAAGCAGGCAGGTTAAGCAGAAGTTAACATCCTAAATAATGACTTAATTTTGTTCAAGATCTATTAAGTAACTTCAAAAATATGTGGGTTTTTGTTGTTCTTGTTGTTGTTTTAATAAATCTGATACTAGAAAAAAGAAAGAGATAAAATGAACTATTAGTTCTTGGCCATGACAGATGAAAGAAGTTGGAAAAGATGGTTAACTTTAGACCTAGATCAGTTCAGAGACTTGTTATTTTGTTAGAACAAAACCGGATAAATCTATTTCTAGATGAGTAATAAAAGCTTTAGCCATTATAGCAGTGAAAAATGCACCATGAAGTTCCTCATAAAAGAAGGAAGGGTTAGTTTTGCTCTTTCAATTATTAGGTAATACTCTTTAGCTCCTTCTTGATCAAATAAACATATACACACATGTACATACATAAGCATGGAATTTATATTCTGTTCCTTTGTATATATCAATATTTATGACTTTAATTGTCTAAAAATTTTTGCAAATGTAAGTTTAAAATGTAAAATATCTACGATTGATATAACTTGTTAAACTGATTTTGAAAATGATATGACTTAGTTAATCTCTGTTTCGTTCTCAAAGGTATTTACTACTTTTGGATCACAAAATGCTTGTACTACCCATGCTTTGCAACATCATGTAGATACTTTACATCAGCCCATGCCTCAAACAGATTGTTGCCTTCTATTTAGATGACAAAATAATCTAACCCCAATTATTGTAGAAAATGGTTCTAGGCTGCTAAGGGTGGGCTCGGGGACCTTGCTTTTGACTAATGCTTTCTTTTGTAGAGTACAGTAAATAGTGTCGATAAAGAGAGCAAAAGAGAATTCTGTTTTGTTTATAAAGTAAGCTCTAATTTTAATCATTTATTCTTAAAATAGAATACAGTGACAGCAGTTCTTCATATAATGAGGGAATCATTACAAAATTTTAGAAAAGGTCTTTAGTTGATATATTTCTCTTTAATGTAGATATATTTACTTAATCGGTTCTCAACTACAATTTACATCAAAAAATCATGTCGAAAATTATTTCCCTTTTCTGTACTTTGAGACGAAGTATTTCTATTTGGCATTATTATTTCTTTATTCCACTGGCACTTTCCATACAGAAATTTTATTCCTCTGTCTTAAAAGCGAGCCATTTTTTCACTGGTTATTACTGTGGTTATTGATTAGAACTTACAGAACACATGTTTTTATACAATATTTTCTCCACTCATTTTTGTGTTCTTAATCTTGTGATGCTTATGGTGTTTTAATTCTTAAAATTCCTCATCTTCCTGTGGGTAATGTCCAAGACAGCTTAGGAAACATTAATTTTGGTGATGTAAGTTTATACATCTGTATCCCAGTGATTATGCATATTTGTACAGAATTTGACAAAGCTTTAATGTATTAAATGAAGAATTGAAGCACTTTATGTATCTTGTCTTACATTCAAAAAAAGATCTAATTCTGAAATACTTCATTTCATACATAACAGATAAAAATTATACTAAAATTTCATGGTCTAGACATTTCATTTTTATTAAGGATGTTTAACTGTTTCTGTCCTTTCAAAGTTCTGTGAATGTCATGAGAAAGATAGTATTGGGATATTGGTTGCTTCCTCTGGATAGCTGTATAGATGAGCAATAGAGATGTCTCCCCAACCTTTGTTTTTTCTGCTGTGAATGCTGTGATACTCACAGACTTCATGGAAGTCACTTTTCATATTATCATTGGTTTTAAACTAGGTCTGCAGCCTGAAATTTAAAAATATAAGTGAAACAAAATTTTATTTTTCTCTAAAGTGAAAAACTCACTGCAAGTGCTGCTTATTACAGGTTGCCTTTCCCCTTAACCTTGTTTTCTTTGTTTAAGTAGAAAAATTTAACTGGTATCTCTGTATGATATTTTTGTATGTTTAGCATGAAAGTGAGCAAATCTTTTATAATTTACAGGTGTTTAATAAAGAACTTAGTTTTTAAAAAATCACTTTCTAAGCCCGTCAGTTCATTTATAGGTGAGTCAAATGGAATGCCTCAAATTTGCCTCAAACATGCATACATGTTTGAAGGGAAAAATCAGGGGGACATCAAATTGCCCAGTAATAATTTCTAGTAACACATTGCCCCCAAGACTTTGAAAATTTTCTTAACTTGGACTTTTATTCCCCTGCACCCTTGTCAGAGATGCACCTTGTATCTGTGTGTACATGGAGAAAGGAATATGGTGAGGAGAGTGTGCAAACACAAATCTAAAACTGATTCTGAAAAAAATGTGATGGAAGGGTAAAATCAAATCAGTTTTTCTTTTCGTATTGAATTAGTGAAAATAAATTTATTGTTCAAAAGTAAATACTTCCAGGTTTACATTTCAGAATTTTTTAAAATAAGAAAATATGGTAGTTACTGCATTTATTTAAAATTCATCTTTTATCTTTCACCGTAAGTTGATCCTAAAATACCACCTTTGATTGTGTACTTTGGGATCAGAAGATGCATCAGATAAACGGGTTGAACAGCTTTGTTTTGGGTGGTCTATCATTTCAGGCTGGTGCTGTGTAAGCAAGGTAATGTTTTCTTTTCCTTGAAATACACTTTGTAAGAATGGCTCTTGGGTGACTGAAAAGTTTGTATCTTCTGCCTGCTCAAGCCGCATTCTTAACCAAGCTGGAGGACAAGAATAATCATGTTGAACCACAAATTTTCAAAAGCAGTTATTTTAATCGGATAATTGGTAAGGAGGAGATTCTAGATAATAGTATTTTCATACGATGGTGACCTGCATCTTTACCAGGCAACTGCCTACATGTTTCAGATATTTTTGCTAACCCTTGTTATTACCTGCAGAGGGAGCTTGTATATGAGATAAAATAATCAAGGCAATATCAATTGGAATTGCATTTTTGAAAATTGCATTTTTTAATGTATTTTTAAATTTTGTTTGAGAAAAATTGTTCTAAGGAAAATAAGGCATTTGGGATTAGCCAAATAATAGTGAAATTTAATATACTAAGTGTCCAAGTATTTATCATTTCATGTATTCACAGTTTACAAATGTGCCTTTCACCTTTCCTTAATTAGTAAAAATAACTTGAAAGGTAATGAAGATAATGAATCAGTTTTATTTTGAGATGCTAGCTATTTTTATGATCAGCCAACACTCTGGGTGAATAGAAATGTGTCTTGTTTAAATATCGAATAATTGTTAAGAAATTGTTAAGAATTGTTAGAAAATTTTCCAGATTATGTGAAATATTATAAAGTGATCACTGAACAATAAATAGTACATTAAATTCTTCTATATTTAATTAATAGATCAAAGTAGATGAGTTACATATGCTCTTTTCTAAAAACAAAAATGATCACTTTGGATTAATGACTTTTGCTTGCAATAACGGACTGATTAGTGCAGTGACACTTAAAAACAGGGAAACTGCCAGCAAATATCTAATATTTAGTGGTTTAGAAAATTGCTGAGTAACTTGGAAAAACACGAATGCAGGTAAGATAGGCAGTACTTAATTAAAAAATGTAATTATATTTATGAATACTGTGTCAGCTAAATTTCTAAGAAATTACAAGCCAGATACTCAGAAATACTTGAGAGTTTTCCGATCAGGTGTTTTGGTAATCAGTGTTAACAGCTTTTAGGAGCATTTGGTTCTTCTCAGTTAGCAAAATTTTTCACATCATACGCGTAATTGTGCCAGGAAATTTAGGGTAAGATGTTATAGTAAATTATACTAAAAATGAACCTTTTTACTTTTATTTTTACATTTTAGTATAAAAATGTTATTTCAGAATTTGCTTGTTGGAAAAAAAAAGTTTATCCTTTAATGCATCCTTGAAAAGAGATATAATAGTTCATTTTCTTTCCTTTAGTTTACGAAGGCATGATATGACAAGTAAAAATACTTATTTTGTATTTTAAGAGGCCTTGTTTCTTAATGAAATTCATTGTCGTAGACTTACTGTTTTATTAGCTAAGCTTCACTAATGTGAAAAATCAGATTGTTACTGTTATACAGAATGACCCTCTGAGTAAGGAAACTGTTGTCTAATAAAGAGATTTATGGTACTGGCATGGGCTTTTATATAAGTATTAACCTCTCAGCATGGTCATGTATTATCTTAATAAGTCTATGCTACATTTATGCAGAGCATTTTCATACCAGGGTAAGAATATTAGCAACAGCAGTTACACTTCAATAGGATTATGATGGTATGTTTTTACAAAGGTATACAAATGCTCCTTTTTGGTAGAATTATTGATAGGCATCCTGTACTGCCAACTTCATTGTCTTAAATAATATGTTAATAAAGATTTGTTATCATTGTTGATGCTAACTATGATCAGCACTGGAAAATAGAATCTGATATTACAGTTCATTACCCTTTTCCCTCGAATATCACACCTCCCTTCACAGAGAGGTAAGGGTTACTAGAGAATTCATTCCAGGAAAATTGTTACGTGAGGAACAGTAACTGTCACAGAGTGCATAACTTCCGTGAGGTTATTGGAAAGGCACAGCTAGGGTAAGTTCTTGTTTTGTCTTAAATTTGAAGGTTAACTACTGAGTGTTTTTTAAAGTAGTGAAATTTGAATCCATTGCAAAAAACTGTTTTGTTGACAGGTTAATTAAGTTATTGTAAAAGTGTTATTGGTATTGTACTGGGGATGTTATGACAAGGAAGTTAATTGGCAATGCTCTTCAGTTTAAAATAACTGACATTCTATGTAACTTAACAAAGTCAAATATTCTTGAATGAATAATAAAAAATATTAATTATGATATAATATCTTCTGGCCATTTGTATATATGTTGAGTGAATGTGTATGTATTAAATTGTTTCCACATCTGGTTTAAGCCGATTGGCTTTTTAAAAAAAAATAAGCTGTATTATGAGTAGAATAAAATATGAGGAATAATTCTCGAGATAAGGGTAGTGTATGTTATGAATATTTACTTGAAATAATCTTTTTTAATATACATCTTATACAAGTGGAAGTTTCTACTAAAAAACTTGCTATGTTTTATTCTCTTTGAACCAAATCAAATATTTTAACAGGTTAACATTTTAAATGGAAGTTAATAAAACATGTAAAAAAGCTCCTAAATAATATTTATTCAAAATTTATGTGTACCTATAGGAAGAGTCTGGAATTCAAAACTATGAATCTCCATGTTTTAATAACTGTTGGAAAAATATATTTTATATTGCCTTATTAACAGAATTAATTTAAAATTTAAAGACTTTCATTTTAATTATAATCATAGATAAATAATATTAGTTCCTTTTTGCTTTTAAATTTTTCAAAAGCATAGATTTCATCAAGTTGAAATCAAGTTGAAAGGTTTAAAAGACAACTTTTTATTATGTACATTTTATGTACTATGATTCCATGGCATTCACATTTATTGCTAATTCAAAGCAGCACTGAAGAGTGAAAATGTTAAAATCTTAGAATATCAAATTTCTATTCATTTTTAAAAAGAATCAATTATAAGATAGTACATCTTTTTCTCCAGTAATTTAAACATGATTGCATTACCTATATATAAGAATAAACATAAGACCTAAGGATATACTGAAATTCAAAATAAAAATATTGATACTTTCTATTCATGAATAATCTTGTCTTATATTTGATTGGTTTTCTTACTTTAATACAAATATGATTTTAATATAAATTTAAATCATCTTTTTGAGACATAATTAAGGAAGCCATTTACTCATTGAATTTTTATTTTTATGTCATATATAATGTTTTATGTAATGTTCTTTAAAAATTAGTTTATATTCAATGCTCTTTAAATCAGAATACTGATTTGAAAGGCATTTTTGTTTTGACTAAATACCAGTTGAAGCAGAAAAGTAGTTGTTATTACTCATATCAGAGGCCTGAAGGTTCAAGGAAATAGCTTAGCCCAGTATTTTATTACTTGTCAGAGCATCATAAGGGATGCTTTGTTATCTCTTAGTAGTAATTACTGGCCTGTAGTAGCTGTTGGCAGATGCAAAATAAGTACCTGGACCTTTGAAATTATTCGAATTACATTCAGGAAAATCTTTGTTTTAGATCTTTGCTACATGGGACTCAGATAACAGCTGCAATATGTTAAGGTATTTAAGAATACACTCTAAAAGCACTTTTCTTTGTCCTCTTTATAGGAATTTTGGGTTGATTAGTGCTTATAAAATATTTTGTCGAATTATGGTGACAAAATTATAATGAACTTGATGGTCAAACGTAAGGTTTATACTTTGCCTATTTTAATAGTGTAGTCACTCTCTCACACCTCCCATTTGTTTTGCTGTTGTTTTTTTACTAATATTCTTGTATTGTGTTATTGATATGTTAAGTGCAAAGTTCCCTTGACATTTTAGCCTGAAACCTATAATTGGTTTCATTACATGAGAAAAGATATTTTTCAAAGCATTTATTATTCAGTCATTAATATTACATGATTAAAAAATATTTAGATTTGATTTTTAATAGCTTAAGAGTGTTCTTAAAAATTAGAATAAGAATGCTTTAGAACAATAATAAATCGAATAGCCTTTAGTACAACCATTGCTTAAGTATTTGAAGAATATTGAGAATTTTATAGATTATGTTCACTAATAATCTCATTCTCTGTATTGCCTATTAAATCTGAGAAAATCAAGAACATTACCAAGAAAGTTACAATTAAATCACCACAATGTTAATGTTTAATTGAAAATAAATTAAAATATAGGTGTAATTTGTTAGCTTACTTTATTAAATTGATTTTGTCTGTTTATGAAGAATAAATTACCAACTCCTGTGTATTTGTAAAATTGGTATTTTCTGATGATTTTATGTTTAACACTTCTTTGTGTTTTGTGTATTGCTTTATAATATTTTTGATATTTCTTCTGATAGAATGTTTTCATCCTTAATAATTTGATATTCATTTCTGAATTGATGGCTGAGGGTCTCATTTCTTTTTTAAAAAAATTAAATCACATTTTTTTTCATTTGACTTCCCAAGTAACATGCTGTTTGACCTCTGAAAAAGACCAAGGTGTAAATTTAGTGATTAGTATTAATGTATAAGTTTTTTATTTAATGTGGAATCATGTCGTGGTGGTCTTCAGATTGTTTCCATATGACTGAATGTGTATGTGTATTTATGTGTATATACACATACATACCTTCATTTTTGGCATTATTTAACTCCTATAAAATATTCTTTTAATCTTTGTTCTGATAATCCATCTTTTGTCATGATATATGAGTGATATTTTAATACTTGCTATTGTTGTTCAACCTACAAAATAAAAACTTCAGTCCATGTACTTTTTTCTCAAAGAAAATAATGAAAATTTTTATTGAAGCATCTTAAATGACAGTTTGAAGAATGTATATATTTTGCCATTCTTTAATTTGTTATGAATAAAATGATTTTATTTTATTATTTTTTAAAGATTTTGTTTATTTATTTATTTGACGGACAGAGATCACAAATAGGCAGAGAGGCAGGCAGAGAAAGAGAAAGGAGGAAGCAGGCCGTCCGCTGAGCAGAAAGCCTGATGTGGGGCTCGATCCCAGGACCTTGAGATCATGACCCGAGCTGAAGGCAGAGGCTTTAACCCATTGAGCCACCCAG
The DNA here is from genome assembly GCF_922984935.1 of Meles meles. Lineage (NCBI taxonomy): Eukaryota > Metazoa > Chordata > Mammalia > Carnivora > Mustelidae > Meles > Meles meles. The sequence goes on along the minus strand of NC_060066.1, from coordinate 147,986,475 downwards.
GTGCCCCAATAAAATCATTTTAAAAGAAAAAAAATGTTTGTCTATAAAGAAGGCTTTGTGTGGGAAATGATGTCTTTGATTGGCCTGCCATCATATTTTATTTTTATTTGCTTCAACCAAAATATAGTAAGGCAAATATATATTTATGTTGGTGGCCAAGGATTCAGCATTGTCTTGATCTCATTTTTGGCTGAAGATTAGGCTGTCTGTTCTCTAAACTTAAAAATTATTGCATTATATCTAAGACCTAAGTATCTATTAATTTTCTCCTCTTAGAACCTAAGAAACCCTATATAAAGGTAGGTGTTTAGATAAGGAACTATATATAACACGGAGGAATAATTCAAGTAGTTAGAAAGTTAAACTAAAAATCTCAGGAAGGATTCCAGGAAACAATATATAATTTTGACTAAATAGTTAAGATTTTCATTAACACTGCTTATAAAGGTTAGCTTTTGGACAGAATTCACAACTATACCATTCAGAATTTATAAAGCTCCACTTATCTATTTGAAAATTAATTCCTTATTAAATTGACTTCTTAATGCTGAGTACTCATTAAAGCTTTAATATTTTACATCATTTTAACATAAAATCAAAAGTTTTTGAAATTGAAGCGTTTAACATCCAGGTTAAAATGTTTTGAAATCACCTGTCATGATGGTGTAGAAACTGCTTTAAAAGTAGTACTTAAGTCCGTTTCTTTTATTATTGCAAAATTTGTAAATAGGTTGAAAAATATTTTAATGAAAAAATCAGTACAAATTAAAAGCTCCCTATCTCTAGTAGTAAGCTTTGTTTATATGGACTTTGAGTTTCATTGATTTTATGCAACAGATAAAGAATTGAATTATCTAGAATAGTAGTTTTTGGTTTATGTATGTAAATATGACAAATTTAAAAAAATTGAAAATTGCTCTTAGTTCTAAATATTGTAGAGTTTCATTTCAGAAATTTAGTGCATTTGGTGTATTTTGCTGTTTAGGTGAAAGGCGGATTTTCCATCTTTGGAATTGTATTCAAGACTGTATTCATCTAATTAAAACTCCTTAAGCCAACTTTTCATTTATAGGGACATTTATAAGGCTACCGCTAAGATCATAAAGGTAAATTTGATGAGGTAAATCTTAATTTTTGGCGGCTTTGTCACCCTTCTATGTTTGTGCAGTTTATAGTTTTCTCAAGGCCAGAGGGTTTTACCCAGACAGAGTGATTAAATTGTTGCCCCTATCCTACTTTTCACTCCCAATATTGATTAAATTAAGTTGTATTAAGATGCACAGTACTAGAGATTTCTTACTTTATAAAATTTTTTTAAGAGTCCAATTAAAATAAAAGTCAAACCCAATTACTCTTTGAAAAGTCTGGTATTTCATATGTGGGTATATTCTCTTAAAGTCCCTTATGCTTCTGTAGCAGAGCAGTCATTCTTGATAATGTTGCATGTGTATAAGTGACAGGTGAGGGCTTGGATTTACTTTAATAGTTTACAGTATTTATAATGCTTTGGATTTTACTTTCAAGATGTTATTTTTGGTTTCCTGCTATGCCACAGAGGTTATTATGGCAGCACATGTGGTTTTAAAAATGTGAGAACTCCTACTACTGAGTTCGCCAAAACTGCCAGACCAAAAGTATGCATTTGCTTGAATTGGTCTTAAAGTCTGTGTTTTACAATATTGATTGTATTTTATCCTTTACAAGAACAGTTCTATCTATAAGTGCATTTCATCTAGTTATCCATCAACTTCTGGGCTTTAATTTTATTCATTTTGAGACAACAGCCATTTATTGAGGTCCTGCCTAGAAGAATGTGCTGTGTAAGGACTGCTCTATAAAAGGCACTTATAATCTTGTGAGAGAAACAGGTATTTCAACAAATAATTATAATATAAGGCATACTGTAGCGACATGTCAAAATGAAGAGTAAAGTCTGCGGGGTGTAGGGTGGGGTTAATTCAAAATGAGAAGTATGGAAAAAAGAGCCTCCATTGAGGTAGACTCGAAGGCAGAGGATAATTTTAGCAGGTTCAGGCTTTTTGAAAGGTGGACAGGTCAGAGGTAAAGGCACTGGAAAACAAATGAAGAAATATGGTACCTTCAGGAGAATGTTTATGTGGGGTATGAGTCATACAGAAAATGGAAGGAGATGGAAATTAGGTGTTAGTTTGGGACATGATTATAAAGAGCCTACTCCGCTAAAATTAGACTTTAATAAACAAGATGGGATTGGGAGGGAGACAAACCATAAATGACTCTTAATCTCACAAAACAAACTGGGGGTTGCTGGGGGGAGGTGGGATTGGGAGAGGGGGAGCGGGCTATGGACATTGGGGAGGGGAGGCGAACCATAAGAGACTATGGACTCTGAAAAACAACCTGAGGGTTTTGAAGGGTCAGGGGTGGGAGGTTGGGGGAACAGGTGGTGGGTGATGGGGAGGGCACGTTTTGCATGGAGCACTGGGTGTTGTGCAAAAAGAATGAATACTGTTACGCTGAAAAAATTAAAAAAAAGGGAAAAAAAAATAAAGTCAGCCAGAACAGTAAAAAAAAAAAAAAAAAAAAAAAAAAAAAAAATTAGACTTTAATTACATTTGGGCCATAAAAAGCTGTTAATATTTTTGATTGAGAATGTGTTATATTTTTTAATTGCTAATTCTCAAGATGGTATAAGCAGTGAACTAGAACAGGGAAATAATGGAGGAAATAGAACTTTAGAAGGTGTGGATGACAGTCCAGGTGCGAAGCAATGGCTATAGACGGGAAAATTTTTGTAATGATGGGGTAGAATTTGGTAATTGAATGTGGGGTAGAAAGAGAGCTAGAAATCAAACGCAGGTTTGAAACTTCATTCATTCCTGCCATTAGCTTGCTTGAGAGCAAGGAGAAAGAATGAGTCCATTTTCTTGCCCGTACTTTGAGGTGCATGCATTATGCCTAAATAATACCAGTGGTCGAAAAAAATTGCTTCAAGTTGATATGCATATTTTAAATGTTACATTTGTGAAAAAATAGTATACGCTTCCTTTACAGATGTTCCTGGAAATATTCTTGAGTATGTACCTATATATGTTTTAAATGATACTCATGTTTCTTCAACTGCTGATTAAAATGAAAAATTTTATTATGTGGATTTAAGGCTATAAGATTTAGGTTTTTGGTTTGTTTATTTGTATTTCGTGTGACGTTTCTTCTAAGGTAATCAAGACTTGCAAAAATCAGTTATTAAAGTCTGGTTAGAGAGAAATTTTTATTTTGTGAAAGAATACTTTTGGCTTTGTTGAGGGCCATTTTATTAACGTTCTTAATAGCTCTTTCACAAACTAATTTGATATTCTTAGGTTTCCTTAGATACAAGTCTTGTCCCTTTTGGGAAAGCTTTAGGAATTTCTGTGCCCTCAAAGATCTTTCTTGGTAATTCATTACAATTTATTGTGGCTTTCTCTTTTTGTTAGCATGAACTTATTTATTTATTCTGTTGGCACCTAGAAAATTTCCTAGCTACATCTTATTCATTATTAAGAATAATTGCAATTATTTCCTCAATAGCTTTTCAATACTTTAGACCCAGTAATAACTTTTAGGTTTATAGCTCGTTAGTTATGGGTGACAAGGCTAAACAACAACCACAAGCACCTATCAGCACCTATCATCAGTTATTAATTCAGAGTAGGCTCTCAATATGTTTTTGAATAAATAGTTGTCATTTATGTTAATAAAGATCACAGTAAATTGGCCTAGAACCTAACCAATTTCCGATTCCTGTCTTAGATATAAGAATGATAATGGTAGTAATACAAGAGTTAGTACTGATTTTTCAGTGTTAATCTGAACGTATTCTTATTTACATATAATAGAGAAAAAATGTGATACACTTATCAGAGTTTAATAGAGCTTCATACGTGGAAAGCTCACAGTAAATACTTGCTATTATCATTATTGATGTGGATTAAATTTGGTTCACATATTTAAGTGGCTCCTGTTGTTTGGGATCCATTTTCACTCTTTAGATTTGTTTTATTTTTTCCTCATTTTTGTTGGGAGATTCTCTCTTCCTCCTTTTTTAAGTTTTGCTCAGAGTTTTCTGTTTTTGTTGGTGTCTTCTTTAGGTGATAAATCAGTGATTGACCTGATTTGCCTTTATCAAAATTGATGTTCTGAGACTGAAAACAAATGTTGATGCCTACCCACCCACCTAAAAACATCTGCTTCCACTTTTACTGTGTGAAGATGGATAATTTTCCTCATTTTATTATAATCTGATATCTGATTGAATTACCATATGGAAAATATGCAAGTAGAACTCTTTTTTTTTGTAGTTCTTCCCCCTGACCTACAATCACAGTTTCAAAATCCCTGCCCCCAAGTCATCGCAAAGATTAGGATCCTCCCATGTATTAACAGTTTTAAAAGGAAGTCAGTAGAGGCTGCTTGTCAGAACTGTGCCCTGGTATGAAGGCTGACTTCTTTTTTCTTCTGGTTGACCAGTTATGCTGAAGATAGATTTGCATAAGGTAATCAACAGGAAATAAAGGGAGGTTAACTAAACGTGGGTATTGATATTCTAGTGTGAATTTTAGTTTTTTAATTGGTAAAGGAAACCATAAGAATAATAGAAATGTTTAAAAATATATTTTAATGGTCATGAGATAAAATACATAAAGAAAAATTGTGACAAAATATTTTAACAAATCCATGTTTTAACCATCTAGGCATTTAGCAAACCATGAAAAAAATAGCATTTAATATCTCATATAAGTTTCTAGTAAGGGTAGCCTAAATCTGAGGTTTAGAAACATTTTCTGGTATGTAAGGAGCCATTCTTCCACAATTCCTTTCCTCCGTGGGTATCACAGGTGGATAATTTTTATCTTTTAACTGTTAAATGATAGTTTTTCTGGAGGGTGGTCGTGGTGGTTGTTACCTTCCAAAATGTGTTTTAGTGACTAACACTAGATTCTGATTAAAATCTCATTGTGTTCTTGCACTTACGGCAGAAGACTACTATAAATTGCATTATATGAAACTGAATAATAACTATGATTTGATTTAAAGTATTAATAAATTCTAAATTTGCACATTGTAGCTGTAGGGTTTCAAGATTTTAATTTAGTGAAATGCCAGAGCAGTTTCTTATATTCAGTTTGATGAGTGTTATGTGAGAAGTGCATCTTCCCAAATTAGGACAGACATATATATATTATACAACTTACAGAGTCTAATTATTAAAACCTGTTAAATTTCATATTTAATATTCAGATATCTTTCTGCAAACAAGCTGCTTAGATTTATTATCAGTGCTTGATTCATATATTAAAGTGGATTAAATTGCAAATTTTGGTTTGAGGAAGGGTGGAAAGTTAGGATTTGGAAATTGCTGTGGTTTTTCAACAGCCTCAGCAAAACATAATACCAAAAAGAAATAACCTATAATGCCGCGTGCTTTATAGGCAATATCAGGTAACTTAATTGCAAAGTAAGGCTGAGGTGTAATTCCCATTGTGAAATGTATTGTCTTTTCATTTAGAGGTGAGGTACAAGCCCTCAAACTGGCATTGAATTGGAGTGCTAAAGGTCAGTCTCATAATTTTGGGAGAGAAAAGAGGTGTGGATTTTAATTTTCCCATTCTTTGTTCTGAATGGTGATAAGAGTATGTTGTATCCATGTGTTGCTCTCTATTTAAAAACTTTCACCTTTAAGGGAACTTTTACAATTACAAAAAAATTACTGATACGGAAATAGCATTTCTCCAAATTCCAAATATTGCTGGGCCAATATGTAGATGTGAAGCCTACCTTGTCAAAAAGTTTTGCAAGAAAAAAATTTCTTGTATTTTTTGGTGTACTTTGAAAATCAGTGTCTATTTTTTTAGTATACCCAGTCTTTTTTTATTTAAAAGCTTATTTATCAGGCATTTCTAACATAATTTCATAGAGCTTCATATTTCATAATACTTGAAGTTTTAAATTATTTAAAATATTTAAAATTACAAATTGTTTTCATAGATTCTATTAAATTTTCAAGTATTTTATTTTACTTAAAGATTTCTTTTATTTTAGAAAGTGAGAAAGAGAACAGGGAGTTGCGGGAAAGGGCAGAGGGAAAGGAAGAGAGTCTCAAGCAGACTGTCTGCTGAGCACGGAGCCAGACGCAGGGCTTGATCCCAGCACCCTGAGCTGAAACCAGGAGTTAGATGCTTAACTGACTACGCCACATAGGCACCTCAGACTTTCAAGTATTTTAAGGAAAAATCTCTTCCATCAAGAGATTATTTTTCTGTAGTTTGGTTTTGGTTAGAGCTGATGTGTAGGTTTAGTTTCCCCATTAATTGTGACCTTCCTGTTTCGCTTTTATAATAAGGAGGCTCAGTTTATTTGGCTTCTATAAGGGATTAAAATGTTAGTGTTTTATGCCAAACAGTGGTAAATTAAGCTTTCTGAAAAACATTCATTTTTTATTTTGTCTTTTAAATAAGCATTCTCAATGTTTAATTAAACATTTAATTAAAAATAGTCTTGTGTAGGAAGAACAATCCTTGAAAAACCCTATTCTAGGAGATTTTCATTTGTTTCTACTTTTATTTTTTTTATTATTTATTTGTTTCTACTTTTAAAATATTATGATTCTTTCACACATTAGTTTCTGGATTCCATTCACTTTTCTTTATTCTTTCCACCATTCATGGTCTTTACTTTGCATCTGTAGTTCCGTTTATTCATTCACAGCTTTCTCCTTTCTTCCCTATTTTCCTTTCTTTCTGTCAAAAGCATTTGTTATGTACTATTTGCCAAGCATTAGGCAAAGCTGCCTAGCACTGAGAGTATAGATGTGAAAGCCATGGGTTCTGTTTTCAGTTAGCTTACAATAATTTGAGATGATATTTTGTGATATAGCAGGTTGTGCTATGCACACAAATGGTAGTGCTCTTTTGCTGTGTGTGCTAAGGTTTAGGGGAAGGAGAGAGTTTAGTCACAGGCCTACACTGAGTATTGGAAAAAGAATAGTCGTTGGCCAGGGAACAAGTGGCAGAGGGGATTTTGGACAGAAGGAACACCATAAGTATGCCAAGAAAGGTACAGAGGTGAGGGCAAGCCTCCTTTGGTCCAAAAACTGAATCTCCCTAATTTCTAAAGAGGAAGAACAGGAAATAAATGAATGATGGTCATTCTCAAGCTTAGATGTTAGCTAAAAAAGGAAATCCATTAAAAAATAGTGATTTCCAGAAGCCTGTTTAATTTATTGTATATTCACTGTTAATCACCAGGATATTATGCTACATATCAGATTCGATTAAAGCGAGGACCACTTACTCTTCTTAATTACATTGAAGTAATTTGTAGTTATTTGTGTCTTTGTTTCATTTCCTTATCTTCTGTATCCTTGTATTGCTTGTAGTATCAGCCTCAGTGTTTTGAACAAAGTATGTTGGAAACCAAACCTTTTGGTTTGGTTTGAAGAGACTTTATATTGAAGAAAGTATATTGAAGAAAGATAAATATGAGAAATTTGGACAAAAGTTTTTAAAAATAGTTTAAAAGCTTAATTGAAGGGGAGTCCTAAGATAACCCAAGATCACCTACCATCCAAATGATATGGATGATGACTATAGGAATTTGTGGAAGGAAGGATTTTTCCACCTTGAGGCGGTCAGGTTGGCTTTATGGTTTAGGTGGTTTTTAAACTTATGAAATCCGTATAAATTTCCTTAGGTGGAAAGGAGGGTGATGCTTTGTATATGGGTATCTTGGTAAAAATCAGTTCCAAGGGCATATTCAGAATTACCAAGCAAATAAATTTGACAGAAGCAGAGTGTTTAAGTATTTTTGAAATTAGATCTATTTGGACTCGATTCCTAGTTCTGCTTTTTGCCACTTTTTATTAAACTTTCCATTTACTACTCCTTCAGCCCCCAGTTGTAATTTCCCTGTTGTTAAGATAGAGATACTAGATTTGTTGTGATAATTGAATTACAGCAAGACAATATATGTGACTTAACGGGAAATTTAAAAACCAGCTGTTCTGCGATCTGCCTTTGTCAACTCAAAACCCCAAGTCTTGTCTTTGTTGTATGTATGAAGTGATCTCTGGGATTGGTTCCAGTTTTACACATTTTTATGTTGTTGAGTGAAATTAGGAAGATTACTCCAGCGGAGATTAGCAAGTTGGATGGAGGGTGAAGAATCACCTTTGAGGTTTTTACACAAGTTTAGAGAGAAGGTGTTAGGGCCCTGGGAATGAAATCCGTGAGAGGGGATTAAGACATTTCAGAGAGAGTCAGCTGGGAGTGAATGTGTGCCACCTTACATTGAAGTACCTTTTATATTTACAGAACATTGGCTTACTGAAATTTACAATGAGTAATGTTACCGAGAATTTTGGGTTTTAAAAACTATTAGAGACTGAGCTAATTTCATTTGTGTGTATATATCTGCACATGCAAACTCAAATACAATTAGTTAAGTTTGGTTCAAAAAAACCCCGTTACTTCACAGAGAATGAAATTTTTTCTTTTACCATTTCATACTAATGCATTTCTTTGTTGTTATAAGTCACCAATTGAGGGATATATATATATAATTCGTGCTAAATCAGTATGTATATAATTCGTGCTAAATCAGTATATTGGTCTAGAAGGTTTTTTAGGAGACTAATAATGGAGTAGAGGCTTCTTTAATACATACGACTATATAAAACATTATTAATGTTAACAGATGTTGCACTTTAATCCCCTAGAATGATTGTTTGGTACCAGCAGGAGATTTATTAAGCCTGAATTGTGTGAAATTGTGTGTGCATAAGCTGCTACTTAGATTGTAAAAACGCTATCGAAAACTGTTAAAAAGTTTTAGCTATAATTGGCAGAGAAGTATTAACTGTGCTAAAAGAAGTATGTGTGTATGGTTGGCCCATGCGCCTTAACCTTTTTATCATTTATCTTCTTGTATTAATGTCACTGAATTATTAATTCATGAGCCAGAGTGGAAAGGGTGAAGGCACCATTTAAATGTGTGGCAAATTTATCCTTATCGCTAGAGACATGAAAAAAAGTCATTTTGTGTTATCTGTAAAATGGAAAGGACATTTTAAAATTTCATTTTCAGTAATCCACTTCACTTTCAGTAAAACACCTAGATTATTACTACCATAATATAATGCTCTTATTAAAAATTTGTAACCTTTTCCACTCTTTTGTCTTATATATAATATTGACAGAAAAGTTTAGCCTTCATGTATTTTAGTGATACCTATTAATTGTAGCTTAGAAATATTATTCTTCCTCTTATGATATGTTATAAGATGGCTATTCAATTTTAAGGAACATTAGATTGCAGAAAATAAAAATATTTACTGTATTAGTAACACTTAAAATATTTTTATTGGGGAGAATCTAGATACAGGGAATTGGAAAGCTGTAAAAATACTTGTGTTCCAAAAGAAGTGTGTGTATTTATTGTGACTTAATAATTTTTTGGAATTAAGATTGGTGATTCTGGCCTTGTAGAATTTTTAGCTTTCTAGCAGAAATTCAGCAAATTAGAATTTAGCAGTTTCCTGTTGAATCCAGTGTGGAACTGGGGTATATCCAGTATTTCATGTGGGTGAGTAGCAATGGTGACAGAAATTTCAGGAGTCTGAAGCCACTTTTACCAACAGCTATTTGAAACCATCATGCTAATGGCAGAATACCTCAGGGGTCTTGTCCAAACCTCATTACTTTTCAGTCTTCCATTACTTACTGTTTTGATTGGTTTTACATTCTCTTCTGCCAAACAAAGTAGCAAGATAGGTTACTGTGGTAATGTCCTTTATTTTCTTTTCTGGAGTTTCTCCCCAGATACTGTAAGCTGTACATAATGGCTTTGTTATACACACACAGTGAAACACTCATTTGTTTTGGTCGGTATAACGTTGCTTTGTTTTATTTTTCTCATTCCAGCATGCTTAATTTACCTTTACATTAACATTTAAATTAATTTCTTGAAATAACAGACTAAAATTGGTTTGATTATGTTGGCAGACATTGATAGTTACTGGTCAGTTCATTACTTGACTGAACTGCATTTAGTTATCTTCTTCCTGCCAGTTCGTCTACAGCTGGGGCTTGGCAAACTATTGCTGGGTGACTATTTTTTGTGGTAGTTTATTGGCCAACAGCCATGCTCATTCATTATTACACATTGTCTATGGCAGGTTTCATGCTATAATGGCAGAGACTATAGAGTCCCTAAAGCCTACAATATTTACCATTTGGTCATTTGTAAAAAATGTTTCCTGATACCTGCTCTGTCATATCAGTCTACACAATCCCTTGCTTCTAATCTTTACAAACATAATGGGATACTATTGATAAGTTTTAGCTTATGAGATTTGAAGCCTCACTAGTTATCATCAGTGGTAGTTATTAAGTACAGCTTTTTGCTTTTCTTTATATACAGCCTAATAACAATATATTTTCCTCAAAGTTTTCTGATTTGGAAATTTTAAAAAATTTGTTGAAATATTACAAAATACATTAGTTATTTATTAACTAAGAGAGTCTTGGGGCACCTGGGGGGCTCAATCAGTTAAGCCATCTACCTTTGTCTCAGGTCATGATCTCAGGGTCCTGGCATGGAGTTCTGTGCATTGGACTTCCTGCTCAGTAGGGAGTCTGCTTCTCCCTCTGCCTCCTGATCTTCTCCCCTCCCCCAACTTGTGCTTTCTCTCTCAAATAAATAAATAAAATCTAAAAAAAAAAAAAAAGGGTCTTGGCAAGTTAATTCAAGCTTCTAGTCAGTTTCTCTCAGCTGTTTATAACCTATATTTTCTATTAAACATTATTCTTTCATTACCACTTTAATATTATTTGAAATTTTAATAGAGACTATAAAATTATATTTTAAAGTTGCAAATCCCTTTTCTAAAAACCACATACCTCCCCCACTCCATGATTGAGTAGTTAAGAAGCATTAGCACATACAACCTGATTTCAACTTTTTAATGAACTAGAGTTTTTATTTTGTGTGTGTGTGTTTAACAACCATTTAGAATAACCCAGTCCATTACTACTTCTTAATAATTTGTCCATGATTATTTTTCTTGCCTTCCCATCTAAGTCCTAATGTTTTTTAGAGGAGTCAGCCATACCAACTATACAGAATGTGTTTAACAATAAAGTAAGAGTCTGTTCTGTTCTTATACTTAGGCTACAACTTGAATAGTGTTAATTAATTTTCAGAAATAATTGAAACATATTTTTTACAACTCAGTAAAATGCTGTTGTCTTAGTTTTACTTGTACACACAGATTTATATGGTATGGAACATAGGGTTTGATGGACAGCAACCCTGGCTAAGGCAAAAAATTTGCTTTTTCTGGAAGAAGTCCCAGATGTCATCTTGCTTTTTGATCATATGTAGTTTTCCAGTGAAGTCAGAGTGTGAAATATGTGAGCTGAGTAACTTAGGTTATTATTATTATGGCTGCCAATGTGATCATGTATAACTAGGTTTCAAAAAATGTTTTTCTGAAATAGCAACTCCTTTAGATATTTTTAGAATGTGAATTATTAGAATAATTGCTGAGACATATTCTGAGAGATGGGACAAGCCCTTAGTGAAACATATTGCAATAACCCCTAAAATTCTTCTCTAAGATTACTTAAAGTGGAATCAGGACCATAAATGTATAATTGGAATAATTGGGAAAATGATGAGATAGTAGATTTATTGTCTGTTCCTACACTCATATATAGTTGGTGGACTTCGGGACTACATGTTTGTGAATTGTATCAACTTTCACAGTGGTAGGTTAAGTCTGGATTCCAGAGTTTGCTCCTGATCTCAATTTTGGACTCTTGCTGTCTAGATGATGTTGGTTGATCTAGGTGCACATCTCAGGAGAAACACAGGTCCAGAAACTCCTTTTATATTTCTCTTCTCTCTATTTTGGTATGAAATACATTTTGTTACCATAGAGTTTGGGGGGAATTATAACAATTATTAACTAATGCATAGTTTGGGTCTTAGGTATTTTCTTCAATTTCTAATTCTCCTTAGAAGATTATTAACTTTTTGAATGTGGCAACCATATCTTATTCTGTATTATAATTCCTTTTGGACCTAACACAGGACCAACTAATAATATATAAGGTAAAAATAATTAACAAATAAGTAACATTCCTTCCAGTACTCAATATCAGAAATATCTAGAATGTAATCACTAGATATTCATTGACCTAAACTGGATGAACATGTGATTATATTGTTAATATAATCTATTTTATTTGAGAAGTGAAAATTCTAAGTTTGTATAACACTATATATTGACATAGCTTGCAAATGAGTTGTATTGTTTATTGATTACATAAGGCAATGTGCTATACTTCACAAAGTTTTCTTCAGCTTCTTACTCTGTATTCGTAATAATTTTTCATATTTATTTTTAAGATCATTTGACATACTTTACTCAGATTACCTAATTATCTCTAAGAAATCTCTGATGGTGATATTGATGATCTAATATACAACAGATCCTGGGTCATTATTATTTCATTTAGTGGTTATATATATAGACCAAGAGGGAATCTGAATATTGATTGAGGGAATGACTAGTAACAATGATTTATGAACAAAGGATCCAGTGCAGTGAGCCAAACATAAGACTGAATCTCATGAGCAACATAAGATTTTTTTCTTTTTTGTTTGCCTGAACAATGAATGATTAGTCCATAATATTATAGATGTTAATGTGAAAACATTCTTTCCAGGACTGTTAGGATTTATTAATTATAATTGTTGGAAATACTTAAGCTCATTGTTTGACTTGTAAGCAACTTCACAGGTATTTTGGCTGCTAAGACTTATTAGTTAAGAATAGTTTGTTAATTTAAATAGCACTATAACTGAATGAAATTAAGATAGCTTGACTAGAAATAATAAAAATTAAGTTAACATTTAGCTATCATTACCTAAGGGATGTTAGTTTTACAAATGTAAACATTTTGAAAATCAGCTTATTATTCTTTTGGTATTTTGTCATTTTCCCAATCCCAAAATGCCTTTGTTTTACTTCCATTTTTTATTCTAAAGGGAAAGATGATAAAACATAAAGTAAGTTTATCTGAACTACCTAATTAGTGGCAATAATGGTTTTAGAACATGGGTTTATATCCCAGCACAGGTATTTACTTACTGTCCTTGAACAGATTATGTGATTAATTTATGGCAAAATATCTATTTCTTCAAGTTGTGAAGATTTCATGAAGTCTTGTGAATCAACTATTTAGACCTAATTGTGTACCAGGCACTTATAGCTTTTTTGGGGGAAGGGTTATTTTTGAGCTGGAATGTAATCTCCCAAGTGTAAGGAGTTTTATCTCTTTTGTTCCTTAGTACCCACCACATAATAGATGCTCAGTAAATATTTGTTGAATGAATAATGTAGTGGCTAGCAGAAAGAATGGATTTCTAATTAGCCTTAATTAGAATTCAAGCTCTGCTACTTGCTAGCTAAATAACTTTAATCGAGTTGAACTTTTCCTCTTTGAGGCTCAGATTTCTGATCTTTATAATATTGATCTCATGACGAATACATATTCTTCATGAATATGTGATGTATAATTTAGTGTTTTGCCCATAGTAGGCATCCAGGAAATAATTTTAGGCTGTAGTACCCATAATTTGTATTTAACTAAAAAAATTGCATAAGAATTCTGGACTATTAGAAGTTATGAGGAAATAGAATGTCTTAAAGATGGAGAGGACTGCCATTTAAAAATACCTTTCCCAAGGTGCCCGGGTGGCTCAGTGGTTGGGTGTCTGCCTGTGGCTGGGGTCATGGTCCTGGGACTGAGCCCTGTGTGGGGCTTCCTGCTCAGCTGGGAGCCTGCTTCTCCCCCTGTTTGTGTTCTCTGTCTGTCAAATAAATAAATAAAATTTGAAAAGAATAAAGATAAAAATACCTTTTCCTTTCCCCCAAATGGGGAAAAAACTAACTTCTTGTATTGAAAGTGGATTATAATTTAACAATAAATACAAAATACCTTCAACAAGCAGATTTAATGATTTTTTTTTTTTTTTTGGTAGAAAAATTGAAGCCATCAACTTTTTATGATATAGGTGGTATTTTGAACTGGGCAGGTAACTTCTTTTTTTGTTTGTTTGTTTTTTTCTTTTGAGACTTAATTTGCAAGTTTATGTTCAGTCCTAAAATGTCCCCTACGTTGATTTGAAAATGACAGCAATTTGTTTTTATTATTTCAACTGGAAGGATTTTAATGAAGAGAATGGCAGACTGCCCTGCACTGTGCCTCCAAGTGTCCACAGCTATGAGACTCTTGCATGCTCAGCATGGCTGGTAGATGTTATAGCGGATTGCTGATGTAATTTTCTAGGAGCATTCCTGAGCTCTTCCCCTCTCTGCTCTAAAACCTAGAAGAATTTATTCCCTCTCAGTGCGGAAGTTTCAGTAAAGGGTAAGACCAGTAATGAATGTTAAGGGGACTTAGGCATAAATAGTTTAATTAAAGTACTCTGGACTTGATACCAGTGTTCACAGAAATGAAACGGAGAAAGAGGGTGACGACTTGTGGTTTGCCATGTGGTTTTAAAATCTCTATCAGCATTCCCAGCCTCATACTATCTTCGTGAAAGGAAAGAAAATAAACTGAAACACAAAAGAACGTTGAATGTCTGGAGCTAAAATAAGCTCACTGATTACCAATAGCAAGGGTTTTACTTAGACAACTTATTGAAAGAAAACTCCCAAGAGTGTCAGTGTTTTCTACGATGTTAACAAGAAGGGGGAGTTCTGGCCTGTCAAGCCCACACATAAGATATTTCTGGAAAGTGAATACCCCGAATGAGATTTAGATTGAAATTAAACTAATTTATTTTTCATTTTCTAAGTCTCCTTGGGGGCATAATGGGGTTAGTGTTATCCATTTTTGTTGTTTGTATGGGCAAAATGTAGAATAGCAGCTCTCTTTTGCTAGTACGTTCCATTTCATAATTATAATTTTATAGTGCAAGTAAGATTAGAAAGACTGATTTTGTACATAACTTCTTTGGCTTTCATTTAGTGCTGACATACATTTAGGGCATAGAATAAGCATTGATGTTTCCTTTTACACAGCATTAGTGTATAATAACAAGGATGGGTGACTTTGGTAGGTCTCATACTTAGATGGTGCTTTTCTTTCCCTGTTCTCATGCTTTAGTTGTTTTTGGGTTTATCATCTAGTGGTCTTAGTACCTCAGTGTCTGTAAGTAGAAATTAAAAGATAAAGCTTTGGATATGAATCTTTATGTTGGCTTTACTCCTAATAGAATATCAACCTTAGTTAAGCTGTAAAATCTTTAAAAAAAAAAAAAAGAAAACCTTAAATTATCTTTTCCTTTAATTAATCTGAAGCATGGTCTAGTCTGCCTCTTTCATTGATACTTAAAAACAAACAGGTTTTTTTTTTTGTTTTGTTTTGTTTTCTATTTTTGCTGAACAGGCACGTTGCACATGAGGTTAAATGTGATTTCCTGGTACTATAACATAAACACATGAATGCTAAAACTGGTTAGTAATACTTTCCTAATTTTGCTGACAGTTTAAAGCATGGGATGTTTTATGCAGCTGATAAATATAAGCAGGTTACTGTTTGAAGGACTACACCTGACTGTACGTTGTTAAGTAGTGTATAAAACATCGAGGAGTATAAGCAGTGCTGAGGTGTATTCCTGGAAGTCATTTTTCCGCTTTGGAAGATTTAGTAGTAAGGATGCATTAATTGACGCTCTACATGACAGTGTCGTTAAGATGTGTAGATCTAAAAAAAAAAAAAAAAAATCTTGACTGAGGTTTGATAGAACTAAGACTAGGATAAAATTGTTTGAATTTGGGGCTCCTGGGTGGCTCAGTGGGTTAAAGCCTCTGCCTTCGGCTCAGGTTGTGATCTCAGGGTGTTGAGATCGAGCCCCACATCGGGCTCTCTGCTCAGAGGGGAAACTGCTTCCTCCTCTCTCTCTGCCTACTTGTGATCTCTGTCTGTCAAATAAATAAATAAAATCTTAAAAAAAATTGTTTGAGTTTTACCTTCTTACTTGAAGGATAAAAGCAAGGTTGTACATTAGAAGTGGGTTGGGATTTTAAAAACCAGGTCATTTATAGTTTAAGTAGAAGTGTTTCTGATTTTATTAAGAAATGAACCTTTACTTAGCATTAAGTGGAGTTTGATCTGTCTCCTGTGCCTTTATAGTCACAGTTTTTTCCTCAACAAAGGTTTTGGAAAGAGGTTTTCCAAAATTTAAGGACAAACTGGTTATGAGTATGGAGAGTTACTTAATCTTTTCTGTTCATTGAAAGGAAATTTAATAGCTTTTCTGATCTCTTCCTCGTTTTTGTTTTGCATTATGAGAAGATTTTGCTGAGCTTCATTTTGCAGGTAAAATGTTTGGAGGAGTCTGTTAGCTAGCTACATTTACTTACATTTACACTTACACTGTAAGTGTCCTTTGGCTCCACTTTGGTTAGGAGCAATGTTTTCCTAAGATTAGTTTCACCATGTTTGATTATTTATTCATTCTATCTTTAACTGATTGTGGTTTGTTAAGTATTTGAATTTTCATTGACTTTTTTTAATGGAAGGTTGTTCTTCATTTGGATCACAACGATAAAATCTTTGGACTTTAGTTTTCAAAATTGCATTTAAAGCTTGAATTTTCATAAATAATTCTGTTTGATGTAAAGATGATTGGATATAGATTGTAGGGTGAGAAAAATAAATTTGATATTCTTTTTACTTATTGCACAGATGGACGTAAGCTTTATTTGCATAAAGAAAACCATGATTTTATTACATTCCAGAACTTGTTTCTATTTGTTAGAAACAATCATCTATACTAAGTGTCATAATTGACTACAGTGTAATTTTAAAATTGTTTCACATTCTCAAACCTTAAAATTGTGTTTCACATTAAGATCCTTAAGAATACACTTAAATTTTTAGTATAGTTAGAATCAGCTCATGAAATATCTGCTTTGGCCAACGACCACAAAAGAGGTCTTGGTTGTGCGGTTTCCTCCTCATTTTCCCTTTACTAACAGAGGTTTTCCTATCTTGGCATCTGTTTCCTACAAAGCAGTCATCAGTCTCTGATTTCTTCCTTCCCTTTCTCCCCACAAACAAGGACTCTTTCAAATAGCAGATGACCGAAGACAGACTAAACTTGGATTGCTTTAAGAATGTAGGAATGTGTTCAAGAGTTGTGTGCATGTGGGCGGGCAGCCTGTATACATGTCATTGAAATGAAAATACTCCTTACAAGCAGAATTTGGACTTGCTCAAATCAGGAGCAAGTCCAGAGGCTGATTTAATTTCATGTGTACTAATTAATGTGCCTCATCCATGACATTAAAATTACTCTGATTGCTTGGTCAGATCCTTGAACGATATGGAGGATATAAGAAGTTGTTTCTTGGGGCGCTTGAGTGGCTCAGTCATTAAGTGTCTGCCTTCTGCTCAGGTCATGATCCCGGGGTGCTGGGATCAAGCCCCAAATAGGGGGCTCCCTGCTCAGTGGGAAGCCTGCTTCTGCCTCCCCCATTCCTCCTGCTTGTGCTGTGCTCTCTCTGGCTGTGTCTCTCTCCGTCAAATAAATAAATAAAATCTTTTTTAAAAAAAAGTTGTTTCTTGATTAGCCTTTTCAGTCTGACAGGTCACGAAATTATCGGACTTCTCTTTATGCTTTATATAAAATAGCTCGCAGTTTTAAGGCAAGTACTTGACCATAGCACTCATAAACTGCAGCTTCATTTGGGTTTTGTCTTTTGAATGGTCTTTGGGAGTTCAATGTGAAAAAAGAAAAGAGATTGCCGATTCTACAAGGTTTGTGTGCCATGTTTCCCCATCAGATTAATTTTTGATATATCATTTTTTAAATATTTTTGGTATTCAGGAGAGGAAGTTTCCTCTTTTTGTCTTATTTCTCTGGGCACAGAATCATCTGAAATGTTCTCAGAACCGGGTAATAACATTTCTGACTCCCTTCATCATGATACCTAGATGTCTTCAGTAGCTTCAGAGACAGCTAAAAATTGGGCTGTATAGGGAAGCAGTTTCATCCCTGAAACTATAGGCATGATAAAACCAACTGTGTATTATGGAAATACCTTGCTAGTTTCATCTGTGATTTTTATGGTTCTCTATATTTAAACATTGGATAATAGCTTCAGATTAACTTTTTACATTCTTTTTGGTGTGGTTGTTGGGGAAGCAAGATAGCGACTTTGTAGGGTAATAAGTGTTCCAAACCATTTAGTATCTCACTGCTTTTCCATTGAAGTTACATCATAGTCAACTGATAATAGAATATAGTGAACTGATAATAGGATATAGTAAACTACTAATAGAATCACATATGATGCATGAAGCATGTAGCAAATGCAGAGTAGCTCAGATAATGAGAAAGAACAGAACTACAGGGTTATCTAGGAACTTTTTTCTAAAAGTTTTTATGCTTTTGTGACAAGATCTAAATTATATGAGTTCCTTTTTTATAGATACAGCTTCAGAATGGGGGATATTCCCCTCATTCCCCCACTTTAAGAAACTCTTTATCTGCAGCAGATGAAGGGTAGATTGAGAGAACTTGGTAAGAGTATTATTTAGAAGGAAATTTCAGAAGTTGGTATGAAGAAACCGTTAAGATATCCCTTTAAAGGAAAATTTTGTTAATTTTCTACCCTCAAGGCTAGACCAGGAGGCTGGATGTATTTGAGAATTGTCTGCATTTATGTGTATTGTAGGGCTAGTATTTACTCTGATTCCTCCTGTTAACCTAGGAAGAAGTGAAACACTTCAGTAGAACCCAGCAAATAACCTGGTCTTTTGTCCTAGGAACTGAGAATTCTGATTAAGTCATGCTTCTCAAGTTTTTGTAGCCTCTCCAGTTGAAGAACTGGATTCTTAAGGGCTAGTCAGAATTAGACTTGGCTCCAGGTTTTATATTCTTTACTCTTCTCCCAGTTTTTAGAAAAATAGTGTTATAGCCTTGGAGAAACAATCATCATAGTCTTGGGGTTTTATTTGGGTCTAGTGGATGGACCAACCTGCTCAAGGATACAGGTTCAATCTTACTAAATTATACTTTGCTATAAAAAAACCCCAATATATGAAAATCTGAAACTTTAAAATGAAATAGTTAAGAGACCCTTTATTAAACTGCTCCGTCTATGAATAACAGTAATAATAGCAATTTGATATATGGTGTTTAGGAATGTGATTTTTTAGGATGTCATTATTATATAAATTACATACACCCATGTGTACTTCCTTGTATAGAAAATAAACTGCTTAATTTATCTCTAGTCTGTCCTGCAAGATAACGGGATAAAATAGTAGATAATATTACTGTTACCATCACTAGAAATGAACAAAAAAATTACAGGTATTTATAAAATTTTTTATACTATATATAATATATATTACATATATGTGTTTAACATATACTAAAGCTAGTAATTTGATAAAAAGACTGATGTGTGGCATAGAGAGATGTATTGTTCTCGAATGACTTCCTAAGTTTTTCAAAGAAAAAAATCATTAGGGATTTATATAGCTGTTCTACGAATTCATATGTCATAGTTATCTATAAATGTTTTTCAAGCTTTGATTGTTTTCTTTACATTCTTTTAAGGCTCAGATATCCAGTATGTAGGAGCAGCTCTCATATTGGATATAGAGTCAAAATACATACCATTTTAAAATAAAATTTTATACTTAGGAGATGGATTGAGACAGGGAAAGAGAGAGAGACTTATTATTTTTGTGTTTCTTTTGTGACGTAACAGGACCATAAGAGTAAATGATGGATTTGTTTGTTTTTCAGATATGAGGATCAATGATGCAGACTGCTGGGTTCGATGAAGCTGGGCATTTATAACTAGATTCATTAAGGAATACAAAGAAAATATTTAAAGGGATCAATAATGGTGTCTTCTGGTTGCAGAATGCGAAGTCTGTGGTTTGTCATTATAATCAGCTTCTTACCGAATACAGTAGGTAAGTTGCAATTTAAATTTTATTTTTTAAATCTGGGTGAACTTGGTTTAAACTATGCAGTATTCTCTATACAGAAGTGGCTAGAATGAGTTTTATTTTAAAAAGTAGCTGTTAAGAAGATTTCCCGACTGTCAAATTCTTTTTTTTTTGGTGGTTGAATTTATTTTCATTACACACAACTATAGTAGTGAAGAAAGTGCTAGAAATCTGAATTTATGTTTCACATAAATTTGTAAAATATTATTGTTAATATCCCAAGAGAAGTAAATGAAAACTTTGCTTTGGTATGTATTTTAGACTTATCGACTAAATTTATTCCAGTAAAATTGAAAGTATTTCATGTCAGTGTTTTTACTTCTTTAGTTTGCTGGCTTCTTAAGTGGAGTCATAGTTTAGTTCTAAAACTCCTAAATAAAGTTTTTTCATATCTTCTGGAAGATGTTTTTTTATTTGTAGTGCTTCCTTTTGAATGTTATTTATATCTTTTTGAAGATGGACCTTCCTTTTAAAGAAATAAACACTTTTGAGGCTTAGTGAAATAATAGAAACCATCATTTACCAATTATATGATTTTCTTAGTATCTGTTATTTCTTTAGTCTTACATATTATTTCCATGTGAAAATAACACCCTTTCAGGTGCTTTTTATAGAGCAGGTCAGAAGTTAATATGGAGCTAAGATATGTTAATTTTATAGCTACTTGATAGTGGTAGTTATGTATTCAGCGTGAAACTATATTAATCTTGTAAAATCTGTGAAGAATACAAAATCTCTGAGAAACGCATGGATTTTATTTGTCCCAATTAAATATTCTTGAAGAAAATACTTTAGAATTTTAAAATTGATTGTATATGTATTTTTAAGTGATCCTATTTATACCTAGTAACAAAATGATAGGTGGAGGTAAGTGGCAGCTCCCAAATAATAGAAGCTTATTATTCCAGTATCTTTGTAATAAGCTTCGGTGTTAGCATTTTAATTTTGCTGAAAGAATTTTATTTGGATTGCTGTCCCCAAATTATATTTCATCATAATCTTCTTACCTTCCCAGTCCCCTCTTTTCAGTATTGACATAACTTAATAATTCAAATAAATGACAAATTTAGGAATACTTTTAAAATAAATTCTGTATTTAGAAAGTAAGTAATGTTCACTTGGATTTAAGTCAAGCTTGAAAGTTACAAATGGGTTAATATTCTGTTTTTAGAAGATAATGCTCTTCGCATCAGAACTGAAAGATAACAAATTTAACAGTAAAATGCAGCATGTCTGAATGAATAGTACCATAATGATAAACAACAAGGAGAAACTGAGTTTAAGAATATGAATCTCTGGGTTGGATTGTTCAGAAAATCTTGTGTATAGTCTATAATTTTGCATCTGTTTTTTGGGGGGAGGGGTGGAAACGAACTGAATTCCTGCTGTTATGTTTGAATGTTTTTATACATTTAAAAAAGATTCCAGGTGTGGACCAATGGCTCATTAGTCCACATAATGAAAAAATTTCCAATCAAGATAGAGACCACTTTGCTGGCACAGTAGCTTAACTCAGCGGGGGTGCTAGCAAACAGAGACTTTTTCATGAGATACTGCAGTTTTATTTCTAGTGTCACCTATCAGGTCAGGATTCATATCTGCTGTTAAGAGAAATTTCATTTTTGGCGCATCAGGCCAGGGGGTGTTGCTTTTGAAGCAGCTCCCTCCTACGGGTAAAAAGAAACTGGGAGGAATCCACACTGCTAGCTGTGAGAGTAGACACAGTTAATGCACACTGTTAGAATACTGATCCAGCATCACGTGGTTTTGTCTTAGTAAAGTTTTACATGACATGATAGTCCTTTATTGCCCGAAAGCAGATAATGTTCTGTGAACACCTATAGAGAAAACCAATCAAAGTTAGGTGTGAGAACACAGGAAAGGAGTTATAAATTTAACCATTCAGCCCATTAAGTTTCTTCAGAGCCCCTGCATGATGGTTACCTTTTCAAATCTCACAGAGATGAACACTTTTTGTATTAGTTTCTGGAATCTTACAGTTATGACTTAGATAAAGTTTCCTAGGTGGTTTCTTCCTTTCTCATTTACTGAGTGACGAAATTGAGCCAGGTTCTTAGAATTCTGAAATGCGCAAGGCACAGTTTCTGCTTCTTGAGGAGTTCACGGTCCTGTGCAGGGGCAGAAACCTCAGGTACTTACTGCTGCCAAGCAGGCGAAGTCAGGGGAGCAGGCCAGTGAAGGTCTGCAGTAGGCAGGGAAATGCTTGCCAGAGGACCTGTGATTGCCATGCCAGAATTTAGCCTGGTTTTGCCAGACTTCTGACTTTTCTGACTTTTCTTGATACACAAGATTTTAAGTGATAGTAGCTAATTAAGATAAAAATAAAGCAGAACAAGCGTGTATTATATTTAGTGATGGACTTGCCTTTTTCAGAGATTTTATTTTTCCTCCTCTTTGCAGTAGTGTTTCACTTTAGTATGTTATTTTAAAGCCCAAACCTAATTTTAGAGTTATTACATCTATACTTATGAGAGGTAAATTTCCACATTTGCAAGGACTTATGTGTTTTATGTTCAGATGAATATTATAAATATGTTATGTTTTGGGTACACAGTGAAGAGCAAACTACGAAACAGTTTTTTAAGTTTTTAACCACAGTAAAATCTAATTACATAAAGATTTAATTGTTAGAATTAGCTTCTCTCCCTTTATCTCTAACTTTGTCAGCTAGTATTGAATAATCAAGTCTCACCCCTTAAATTTACTTGTTTTTGCAAAATAAGAACAATGTTTTATTTATTCTTAGTCTCTTTTCCCCTGTGTATTTTAGAAAATTGTTTAGAATTTCCAAATAAAAATGATTATGAAAGATCAGACTTTCAAAATACTTTGTAAGTTTTTCTTAGAATTGATTTTATTCCTACAGAACTAATCTCAAGCCCTTCAAAAATCAGTTTTGTTGAGAAACTGGTATGCTTTGATTTTTTTTGGCCAATTTTTATAAGCAGAGTAACCACTGTGGTAT
Organism: Meles meles; assembly: GCF_922984935.1. Taxonomy (NCBI): domain Eukaryota; kingdom Metazoa; phylum Chordata; class Mammalia; order Carnivora; family Mustelidae; genus Meles; species Meles meles. The sequence goes on along the minus strand of NC_060066.1, from coordinate 147,963,420 downwards.
CATGTATCAGTAAGTAAGAAAGTAAATTGAATTTTTGTGTCCTAGAGAATTAAATTATGCTATATAATGGAGCCCTGGCAAGCATAAGTCAGACATGTGAAGACTTGCTCAAGTGACAAGTTACAAATAATAGCAGTTCTTCAGCAAAGTCGGTTTTAAAATGGGTTTCAGGTTGACTTCTTTATGCAGTGAGTATTTAATTAGATTTCATTAGTCAAAATTTTAATTAGTTCAGATTACATTGTTGTTTATCATTATTTCAAAAAAGAATGTTATGTCCATATAAATGCCAGCTATGCAAGATACAGCCTTACCGCTTAGTTTTACATACATCCAGAAATTTTAAGAATATCGGTGTAGAAAGTGTCTTAACCAGTTTTAAATGTACTTTTAAATTCTCTAAGCATATTTTACAGTAACTTTTGTGTTAATGATATCTTACTGAAAAATGATGTTTGGTTGTAGGGTCTTTTTGCTAGTTGAGTGATGGAAAAAAGTAGATCTAGGCATTAAGTATGAATTAAAAAACTGTTTTAGTCATATAAATATTTCCTGGTCCATAATTTGGAAGGAGTAGTAGCTTTTTTTTTTTTTTTAAGATTTTATTTATTTATTTGACAGAGAGAGATCACAAGTAGATAGAGAGGCAGGCAGAGAGAGAGGGGGAAGCAGGCTCCCTGCGGAGCAGAGAGCCCAATGTGGGGCTTGATCCCAAGACACTGAGATCCTGACCTGAGCCAAAGGCAGAGGCTTTATCCCACTGAGCCACCCAGGCGCCCCAGGAGTAGGAGCTTTTTATCCAAGGTTAAACTTAAGAAGGATTACAATAATTCAGACCTGTCTGTATTCATTCTTTCTTTTATTTACATACACATATAAGAAAATATATAAAATATATATCATACACACACTATGTCAGCATCACAAGGGCAACAGTTGTTTTTGGTTCTTTATTTCATCAGTGTGTCCAAGTGCCCAGAACAATGCCTGGCTTGTAGTAAGTACTCATTTTATATCCATCACATAAAAAACCCGAAATTTTTGAGAGGTTAATAAACAGTTGTAATACCAGGGTAGTAAGTGCCATGATGATGATACTCATTGGGATGAAGGGGAGGAGGTGGCTGGATATATATAAGGAAAGGCTTCCAGCTGAAGTGATCATGATGCTTGAGCTGACTCAGTATGAGTTGACCAAGTTGTGTAAAGGCAGTGGTGAGCATGGGGGTAGAGACAAAAAAGTCAATGGAAAACAGCATGGTGTAGAATAAAACACTGTAGTGATTCTTAAGAGCATTAGAATTACTTAGAAGGCCCAGGGTGGGGCCCAAGCATTGCATTTCTGACAGATTTGAGGGATGACACTAATGTCCCTCAGCATCACACTTGACCATTGTAGTTTGAGCTGAGGTGTAGAGATGTGGATATGGATATAAAGTTACTTTTTTGAAAGAGTTTTTTTTAAAAATTACGATTTAATTCACTGTGATTCCAGAATAGTAACCAGTTGATTACTAGGAGTTACTATCTGTATCTTTTCATATGGTGTCTTACTCCTCTGATGACACTTCTTGGTCATAATTTTAGGCTCTAAAAGGGATTTTTCCCCCTCTTTCTTGACAATATATTGAGAAGGAAAAAAAATGGAAAACTTGGCTCCAGATTGTAAAAAACAGAACATATTTTCTGTTAGGAGTAATTGTTACATTTTCAGAGCTCCTAAACCCTTGCTTCAATTTGTCTCTTCATTGTGATAACCTTGTTCTTTTTCTTGTTGGGAATAACTATATGGCCGTTGCTGTGAAAATGCTGAATTGACTTACTGTAGGGACTTTAGATTTCCCAATCTAGCAAAATTGACTACTTTTGTTCATCTCAGTATATTTTTGATTAGTTGAAAGCTAGCAAGTAAATTTTCAGCAAGGTATTTGAAGATTTGGCCATATGACTCCTATTAAACTTAATGGGAGTCACAACTCCCATTAAATTAATAGGAATCGTACAGCGTATCTATGTTGGCTGCATAGCAAATGTAACCTTATTTTTTAAATTCACAAATTATGTAAATTAACACTGGTTTAAAACAATGCATTTTTTAAAATAATGATTTTATTTATACGTTTAGTGCAGATCAATGTGATTTAACTCCTTGAGAAAGTACCCAACTATATTGCTCTTAGGACATTTTATTGTATTATATGAGTGTAATGCAATTTGATTGCAGCAGCTTTCCTCTGCATAGGTAGTGATGTAATTCAGTTTTAAACATATAAATATTAATGCCATTTACAAATAATATAATGTTGCTTCTTATCTTGTAAAAACCAAATGCGTTATTGTATTACTACCAGGATTTAAGAATAAGGTTTATTTGTTCAGAATATGACTCAAAGTTGAAAAAAAATTAAGACTAAACTTACTAGGAGACATGAGCATCTTTTAAAAAGTTAGTTTAGAATATACATTTGTCATCTTATGTACCAATATTCAGTGTCAAAATATGCCATATTTCATATATTGAAGATTAAATTCCAGTGTTTGATTTCCCACTTTCTTCCCATTCTCTACCCTATTTCATGCTCTTTTGTTCTTTTCCCATGTTAGAAAATGTTTATTTATCCACACTCTGTGTTGATTCACAGGTAGGTCTGTTGCTGGTGGAAAAGTGTTATAAATCAGTGTGTCACACACAACAGCCACCCAGCAGACCTCAATAACAGTGTATTGTGTGGCTGTTCAATTTTTACAAGCCTCCGTTTTCTGACAGAAAAGACTGCATCAAATGCTAAATAAATAAATCTGTTTTATGAAACAATACTTTGCTAAAAGTAAAGAGGTTATGAACTTGTCCATATCAGAGTAAATATTTGAAGTATTGATTTTACATCCATATTGGGAATTTATCACAGTTGTTATATTTTTTGAAAGAACAGTGTTATTAAGGTAGCTTAATTAAAAGCATAGGAAGCATGTAACGCATCTTAATTTTGCCAAACAGTAATTGTGTTAATTACTCCTTAATGAGTAATTTCAGTTTTGATGAATCTTTTGTTTCATTTTCTGAATTAATATACCTTTTCAGTTTTTCATATGTTATATACTTAGGTTATGGTATTAAAGAATACGATAATACAAATGACTGAGCACTTCGGAGTATTAATGTAGAACTGGTATGTCTCCAAGAACCGATTTATCTGCCACATTACTAAGGGAGTGTTTTACTGAAACATATGCTTGGTACCCTATGGTACTCTTTATTTTCTTTTCACCTCTTGCATGACAGAGAATGACATATGACAGCCGTGCGGTCTACATGTATTAGACATCAGTGTGGATTAGTGAATATCTCATGACATCTTTCAACCCTATTCTTGAACTCCTTTTGTCAACTTGACAGAAGTGATTCCAGGAGAATACCTAGCGCCGGCCCTGGGATCTCTTGGCTAAAATGTAAGGCTGAGAAGGGAATTCCATATCAGAGCTTCAGGAAGCAAAAACAACATTTATAATCCCTCCTTATCAGCATGGGACTCTACTGAGTTTGACTTTTATGTCTGCCATTATTCTTGTTTGAAGGGCTTTTTTTTTTTTTCCCTAAAAGTACTTTTTCCTTCTTCTGATTTTGAATGTAATACATTGTTATGAGAAAAGATAAAAAATTAGGAAATTGAAATAAGCTTTTAAAACTGTTCCTAATTGTAGGACTTTAACATAACCATGGCACGTTTCTTTTTCTTTCACAACATACCTGATTTTTTAAAAAAAGATTTTATTTATTTATTTGAGAGAGATCACAACCGCCTGCGCACACACAAGAGAGAGAGGAAGGGAGAATGAACCGGGGGAGGAGGGGCAGAGGGAGAGGGAGAAGCCGGCTTCCAGTTGAGCAGGGAGCCTGATGTGGGGCTTGGTCCCAGAACCCGGGGATTATGGCCTCAGCCCAAGGCAGATGGCTTAACCGATTGAGCCACCCAGGTGCCCCACCATCTTGCTTGATACTACAGCTAAAACAAAATTATGATGTGTGAAACAAAATTAGGTTCTTCATTTCCATATACTTTTATAGTCTGATTTTTCATTTATATTATCATAACTTGTATTACCATGTCATTATATATTTAGATAATGGATTTTTAACACCTGCATGGTTATTTATCATTTATATGTCAAAAATGATACAAAATCCTGTGTCTGTAATTGTTGACCATTTGAACTTAATTTCTTTGAAGTATAAGGAAAATGAATATGTATGTAACTGTTTTTTCTTCATATCTTATTATTTCCTGAGACTGGAATTCTAAAATTCTGATGGCATGTGGACGTCTTCCAAACTGGTTTTTCTGAATGATTATACCACTGTTCATTTTGATCTCCACTGTCTGAAAGTATCAATCTTACATACTTTTCCATCATTGATTTTAAATTTTTAGAAGAAGTGACACTTTGATCGGAGAAAAAGGGTATCTGTAAGTTAAATTTATAATTTGTGGGCTAATTGGGAGGAAAAAACTAGTTTTCACAGATTTATTTATTGGCTAGTTGTAATTTTAATGTGAATTTTTTTGTGCACTACCTTTGTCAACTTTTCTGTTTAGCTTTTCTTGTTTTTAAACTTTGATAACATCTTTTTGTCATTTTTTGTTGTGCCAATCATAATTTGTTTGCCTTATAATTCATTTCATTGCTTAATTTTTTTTTAAGATTTTATTTATTTAATTGACAGAGAGAGATCACAAGTAGGCAGAGAGGCAGGCAGAAAGAGAGGAGGAAGCAGGCTCCCCGCTGAGCAGAGAGCTGGATGCGGGGCTCTATCCCAGGACCCTGAGATCATGACCTGAGCCGAAGGCAGAGACTTTAACCCACTGAGCCACCCAGGCGCCCCATTCTGTTTAATTTTTTAACGAAAATTTTAAATAAGAGAAATTTATAAAATAACAACAATCACAGATTTAAAATTATCAACATTTCATTTGTTCTTTTTCTTTTCTTGCTTTTTGATGTATTGCTCTTTTCTTTTGTGAGATCTTCCACTATTTTTATCTTAAAAGTTCTTATCTTGAGATTGGTTAAATATTTATTCACTTGCATTTCCCTGTAGCTCTTAAATGTTTTTATTTTAATTTTTAATCCATTAGTAGTTAACTTTGTTACTAGGTGAGAGCTCTCAGCTCTCATTCAATTGATTTGAAGTGAAGTTTTGGTGTGAATCAGATTTTAACTAACAAAAGTAGATAAAATTGGGACATTACCCATATAAATAAAGGATAATGGATAACAAGAAAATAAAGAAAAAGCAATGAACACAATTTTATATCTATACAGATTAAATTATGGATTAAATGTCACTGTGCTGATTTCAGTAATAGTGCTCTTCTCTGCTTAAATGATTTTTTTTATCTAGTCTGTTTAATAAATTTTATTTATTTTATTTTATTTTTTTAAGATTTTATTTATTTATCTGACAGTGAGAGATCACAAATAGGCAGAGAGGCAGGCAGAGAGAGTGAGAGGGAAGCAGGCTCCCCGCGGAGCAGAGAGCCCGATGCGGGACTAGATCCCAGGACCCTGAGATCGTTACCTGAGCCGAAGGCAGCGGCCTAAACCACTGAGCCACCCAGGCGCCCCAATAAATTTTATTTTTAACAGAGACTTTTTTGTGAGGGTGAAAGAATGAATGAGAAGCATGACAACAGTAATTAAAATACCTCATAGTAAAAATAGAGTTTGCATTTTAAGAATTCTGGAGTGTCAAGAAACACAAGAAATTTCTGGAAAAAAATAGAGAAATTCTGAGATAGCAGAGTTTTGTTTGGCATCGAGGTTTAATCTAAAAGAGATCAAGTAAAATTCTCATTCATTTTGCTGATTATTTATAGAATGCTTCTTACTCCTTTCTCTTTGTGTGTGTGTATGTGTATGTGTGTGTGTTAATCATTAGTTCTTCTCCTCTTTATATTTTCTTCGTGGTATTAAATGCTAAACCATGTGGTAGACATAACTAATATTTAGGTTTTGATTAGGGGCAATATGCTTATGAGTCAGGGACTTCGTAACTTAGTCAAACACAATAGTCAAACACCATAGGAAGGATGACGGGGTTGTTGTTGGGGGGTAGTGGGGAGAGAGCTGTCTGGGATTTTAAGAGAACCACTTGTACATGGCAGAATGCTGTGCGGAGGTGATTGTGGCAGGGGATTCTCTGATGTAAAGGAGACAGGGGGTATTTCCGTATACTCCATTGTTTAAGGAAAGTACTTTTTATAATTTTCTTTTTTAGTTGTTTTTAGTAGATAGGTTGAGTACCCGAATTTATTTCCAGGCAAAAAGGAAATGGGATCCAGTGCAAGGACAGAAAGGCTCCTCATCTAGGAAGAGAGAATGTGTATTATGATCCAAGGAGGGAAAAAGTCAGGAAGAGATGTGTATGGAAGAAGAAGAAATTTAAGACAGGCACGCTGGATACTTTTAATCGTCTTGTTTATCTAGAACAATGCCCCTCAAAATTTAACGCACACATAAATCACTTGGGGATCTTGTTAAAATGTAGATTCTGACTCAGTAATCCAGGATGGGCCTCCAGAGTCTGCATTTCTAATAAGCTCCCAGGTGATGCTGAGGTTTCTGGTCTGTGAGAGGACATCTGTATCAAGGAGTTTGGTTATTAAAATGTTTAGTCTAGAAAATCAGATTTTGCTTGACAGTGATTTCTACCAGTGCAAATTAAGTTTTTTTCTAACCTCAATAGCATAGTTGAAATACAGAAAAAATATCACTTTCAGTTTTGTAATTTGTTTTATTTTAAAAAGGAACTAAGCTATCTTGAAACGTTACTCAACATTTTTACATTTTGTTGCACTTGTAACCCAATTTTATATGCTTTCTATTGACCTTTTATCAGTTGATTTGTTTTAAAAATCTCTGAGTAACAATGCAGCCTGACCCTTCCTCCCTAATATTTCCTTCTATTCCCCATTGATCTGTCCTATTTTCATTCTGTGTTATGTGGAAATGTTATTTTTAATAATATTTTACTACAAATGCATTTATTACTTAAAATAACGTTATAAAATCATGTGATGCAGGTTGTATATTTTCTTAACCTATCTGGAAAAAAGTTTATATTTTACTAATTATTCAAAGTCCATGTATTAAAAAAAAAACAACTAAGAATTGTCACTTTCACTTCAGTATTAACACCCTGACATGTTAGCCCTGTAAGAGAGTGAGGATGAGTACTGGAATGTAAACTGGTTATCAAAAACAGCTTAAAGATTTTTTTTTTTTAAGATTTTATTTATTTTATTTATTTGACAGAGAGAAATCACAAGAGAGGCAGGCAGAGAGAGAGGAAGGGAAGCAGGCTCTCCGCTGAGCAGAGAGCCCGATGTGGGACTCGACCCCAGGACCCTGAGATCGTGACCTGAGCTGAAGGCAGCGGCTTAACCCACTGAGCCACCCAGGCGCCCAAAAACAGCTTAAAGATTTTTTATTTGCTTAAGATTATTTAATGATTTTTCTACTTTGTTATACATAATCAAGGATTTTATTCATTTTTGGTAGTGGACATAATCTCCCTCTACTTCTCCTGTCAGAGATATAGATTACTAATATTATTTACTTTAGATTTATGATAATACAAATCACAAATCAGGTTTATTAGATTCTTCCGCTTTTTAAAACCATCTGAAAATTAACTAAAAAGCAAATTTTAGACAAAGAGAGTTTTACGTGGGTATCTTAGAGGTCAAAATATTTTTTGTTTGGTTTTGTTTTGTCTTGGGGGATAGATTGAAGAATTATAGACTTAGTACCACAACTTGAGATTAGTAGTTAGAAGTTTTCAGTTTATGGATGAAGAAACTAAGAGATGTCTGCAGAGCTCAACCCTCTGCTAAGCTCTATTTACTGCCAGTCCCTTTTTCTTTCTGGAGAACCTGAAAAATAGCTTCAGGTCATTGGTATATTTTCCTACCTCATGAGGCTGTCACTCAGGAGTATTTAAGATATACTTTAAAGTATATTGCTTAACATTGTTTAACCTAATGGTTGTGATTGAAAAAAATCCTCTATTTGAGTTTTCTTAAACATTACCATTGCAGATTAAAAACAGTATCAGCTAACTCTGCAAGTTTCTAATGATCTTGAGAAGTTATACAGCCACAAAGCATGTATTTTTTTCAAAAATCAGTTTTTCTTTGGAAGTAAAAACTATTGCTAAGAATGATTTACTGCCACAATACTGGAAAACTGAAATATGACAACAGTAATTTTTACTTTTACTATATTTAGTTTATCAGTTCACACTGATTAGCAGTCACCATTAAAATAGTTGAAGGCAAGCCTTTGAGCCACTCCTTCACGTATGGGGTTTAGACATTATCTTTTTTCTTTTGTTTGCTTACAAGAGGAAGTTGATTTAATCCTTTGCTTTGTTTTAGAGTTTAGGCAAATAGAGACCATCCATGTTAGCTTTCAAAAGCTCTTAGTTTTCCTGCATTAATGGCACTCAGGGTACATTCTGTGATCCCTCTTTATTTACCAGAAAGCTTGTCTTTGAGAGCTGTCACTCTCTTTCATCCGTATTGTTAATTGACTGATAGCGAAAATTGTGTGGAAAACTGTCAGTGACGGAGACTGGGTATAGGTGTTACTCCGATCTAAAGGCTGGTGAATCATTGCTTCTTGATCCCATTTATATTTGTACTAAAATACTAAATATAGACTAGAAGAACAAAGTACATTTAAAAGCATTCAGAAATGTTAAGCTACAATAAAACTCCGTAACCATTTAAATGACAGCAGCTGACTGTTTGAATTAACTTTGTGTTTGGCTTAATTTGGGGCCCTAATTATTCCTAACTTACGTGAGTAGATTTCAATTATAGTATCCTGCAGGGATTTGTAGCTAAGGCAACTAAAAGAATCATTTTACATAAAGTACTTTTGTTCAACTGATTAGGCAAGTTAAAACGTAATGATGTAAAATTGAAACCCTTCTGACAAGGTCCAAACAAATGTTTCTAGTAATTTTGCTTTAAAAGAAAAAAAAAAAAAAAAGGATTGAACTGAGTTTAATTTTAAATAATATTTTGGTCTTTTAGGAAGATTGACTTCCTGATGATATTGATAAATATATAAATGTGTCTTAAGATCATGTGTTTTAATAGAGTAGTAAAACATTAAAGATAAATTTGTCACAGTGGAAACCTTTGTAAGCAATGTCTGCTGTATAAATCTTGATACATGGTTTTTGACAACTTCAAATATGAAGCTTTAGAAGAGAAATATAAATTAATAATTTGAATGACTAGCACTTCTGTGTTTTGGAATGCATTTCAGTTGAACATAGATCAGAGACTCATTTATAGATTTGATGCCAATAAGCTATATACCAATAAGCCCAAGGACACACGATAGGGTGACCCTGTGCCACAGTCAGTAGACAGCTCGAAATTTAACACAACCTTCCTAAATACTCTTTCTCTACACTACAAGATTCCACCATAATTTTGAACACCTTTATCAAAGTAAACTTTCTTCTTGGCTGTTTGTGGTAGATGCCACTGGTTCCTTACCAATCTGTGTGCTGGAGCAAAGTATAAAAGAAACACTTGTAGGCATCAGTAGACCATTCTGAGACTTAACTGTAACATTTCAGTACAGTCTTATAGCTGTTTAATACTAGTTAACACAGTGAACAAAGTTAAAAGCCAGCAGTTCTGTTCTCTTTCTTATTAGCACCTTTTTGTTCCTCCTTGTCCTCTTCCTCTCTCTTGACCATTTTTACAACTTTAACACTAAGTCTTTAATATATGCATTATTTCCTTTAATCATGTCAATTCTATGAGAAGTTTTCCACTGAATAAAACCAAATCTAAAAGGCATAACATAAAATTCAAAGACCTGAACTTTGATTTCAGAGTGAGGTTTTCCTCCCATTGCTCCAGCCAAGCTTTGTTACGTGTTCCTTAAAAACAATGCCAATCTTAAGGGTAGGAAACAAACTGAGGGTTGCTAGAAGGCAAGGGGATGGGGCCTGGGGTGACTGGGTGATAGATATTGGAGAGGGTATGTGTTGTAATGAGCATTTGGTGTCATGTAAGAGTGATGAATCACAGACCTGTAACCCCTGAAACAATACATTATATGTTAATTAGTTGAATTTAAATTTAAAAAATAAATTAAAAAAAGGAGGGAAAAAAATGCCAAGAATTCTACCCTCCCACCTGTTCAGTTCCTATTTATTCCTTAGGATCCTTTTCAAAAACTAGTACCTTTGCGGAGCTTTTTCTCATGTAAACAGGAATTATTTGAATTTACATAGCAGCAGTACAGTAGAGTCAGTCACTAGTCACCAGTGGTCATGAACTGTGGCGAATATGATTGAACACGTACATTTTAATTTTATATTAATTATTTTAAATTTAAGTGGCCACAATGGCTAGTAGCTACAGTAATGGACAGAACAGTTTGTAGGCACTTTAGTTTTCTTTGTTCATTTAACCCCCACCCCTTTTTTTTGGCCAGCTATTGTCTTTTATATGTCTTAGTGAATTCCTTGAGGTCAGGGAAAATGTTTTACTTATTTCTATACTTTTCATTGTGCTGTGGTGCTTAGAAAAATATTTCAGTTAGTTGAGAAATGCATTTAAGGTGTGTTAGTACCAAAGCAGTGGTTTAAATATGTACTTCATTCATGGTAGAGCAGTTTCACTATCAGTGAAAACAATGTGTTGTGTTTGTGAATTTCAAAAGCAAATGTAGCTGTATGCATAATATATAGCTTGAAGGAATAGAGTCTTTGGGATTAACAGCTGAGTTTAAATACACTTGAAGACGAAATGGTAGCAAACCCTAGTTGCTGACTGCAGCCTCAGTTTGTACATGATTTTGATAGGTCTTTAAATTATCTGGATGGTAATAACCCACATCTAAGTTAGCTAATTTTGATTTCTGTTCTCTAATAGAGCTTCTTTCTTGAAATCCAATGATGAACTCAGCTGATGCTGCCATTTGCTTTGGATAGTTTGAGAAAATACTTGAGAGGATAAGTAATTATGAAGGCATCAGCTTAAAAATGATGAGTAATGTAGTCATTTAGGAAATTCTTGTGATCTTGGCTTGTGAATTTCTTCTTTTAGCAATTAGAATATTCCTTAATTTTAGCTTAGCTTTAAGACAGAAGGTATTTTATTTTTAATAGATAATGGCATTTAATTATAATGACATTTTACATAAACTTACACATCACATTTGAAAATTATTACTATTTCGTTTAATATGTTCATAATGACTATTATTAAAGTGTTTATAGCTTATAATATTAGAATTGATGGCTTTGCTGAGGAAAGATTCATAAAATGTCGTGTATGTATATCTTTATATATATACACATGTGTGCATATATGTGTGTGTGCATATGTATACCATCATTCAAATTTATTTTTAATTTTTTTTCCAGTTTTATTGAAAAATAATTGATATATATTGCTTACAGGTTTAAGGTGAACAACTTGGTGGTTTGATTACCATATGTTGTGAAATGATTACCACAATAGTTTTAGTTAACACCCATCTTTTCATATAGGTAGTTTTATAAAGAACAGAAAAGAAAAAGAAAAGAAAAGAAATTGTGATGAGAACTCTTAGGATTTACTCTCAACAACTTCCCTATGTATTAAACAGCAGTGTTAGCTATAGTCATCAGTGTTGTACATTACCAAAATTTCTTATTCTCTTTATTTAAATAGCATTTGCAAATGGATATCTGATTTAATATGCTGTTTGTTTCTGTCTACCTATTTCTGCTCTAATGTAGGAAAATGACAAATTCTCTAGTAGCTAAATGCACAGTGCAACTTTTGCAGAAGAAAGTAATTTACTTATATTGGCGATTTAAAAAATACTTTATTCTGGACTTCAAACTATTCTAGACTTAAATACTTTGTAATTAAAAGCTTTGCTCAGAGAACTTAATAAGTTTCATTAACATGCTCAGCATTGATTTGAGGTTTCTGGAGTGCTGGTTTATGAGCCCCACATCTTAATAGTTCATTACCACTTCTTGCTTTATAACAGTAATGGTGTCTCTCCGATCGAAGCATTATTTTATCAGCTTCATTTCTGCATGATTTATATTTATTTTAGCAAGTCAGTTCGTTCTTAAAATGAATATTTGGTATCACTGAAAATAATTGAAAAGAATGTGTTGCCATTTCATACAGCAGATGTAAGAGAAGAGTTCCAGAAATTCTTGAGCCATGGCTGTGGTAATAGAACAAATGAATAAACCTCCAGGTGACTTATTATGGAGAGATATTTTTTAATATTATGGGGAGAGGTTTTTTTAATATTATCTGGTATACGTATGGAAGAAATAACACAAATAGTAGCACTTTAAAGGTACAGTTCATGTGTTTGCCTTTTAAATATGAAGAGAATAAAAAGTCTAAAATTTATAATTTCCTGAATATAACATTTGACTTCATTATCTTTATTTCATTTATTATCTTTATTTCATTATCAAACTATGATCATATGAAAGTATCTGGAAAATAAACCTGCATGGATTTAGGTTCTAATTTCTCTTTATTTTTTATTTAGCATTTGCAGATAAATATTCGATTACCATGCTGTCTCTGTGTGTCTTTCTTGCTTGCTTTTGTTCTCTTTATGTCAGTTTAGAAAAAAAGATATTGTGTAAAAAAGTATTGTGTATCTTTCACAAAAGATACTGTGAAAAAAAGTACATTGTGTATTTAGTAGAAATATGTACTTTCATGTTTTTTGGCAGCTGAGCAATAATACTGCACTATATAAATTAAGACATAACTTACACAGTGAATTTTTTACAACTTCATTAAGTTATTTTTCTTAACTAAAGGATGCTTTATTGGTATTTTTTCTGCATGAAGATCTGATACTTTAAATTCACTCTATAAATCTCAATTTTTTGGTGTTGGTGTACTTAAAAAAGTACCCAACTGTCAGTCCATTCCAAGAGTGAAGAAGGCAGATGCAGCTGGTCCAGAGGAGAGAGGGTCTGGTTGGTGCATAAAAAATTCATGTCAGCATTTCGACACTGCATTCTTTTGGGGTATCTGTTATCACTGAATAGGAAACTGTTTCAAATTGACAGGCAGACAGAATGTTGTGCTGAATGTGTAAATTGGAATTATCACATCTAGCAGTTCCCTTCACCAGGTGCCGGCTTGAAGCTCCATTCTGCACTAATGTCGAGAGAGTGCCAGGAATAGTTCTATTTGCTAATTATCCCTCATCTTTTCCAATGTCTAGTTTTTTTAGTAAACAGCTTGCCCAGGTGTTTTCAGGAATGCCTAGCAGGACAATGCAAGACTGCAGGTGCTTATGTGGCAAGAAGATGCCATACAGAACACTGAAAACATCTATATCCATCTGTGTAGAAAAGATTATTACTCTCTAATGTACTGAAAACAATAGTTGTCAGTACTTTGTTGGCCCTGAGATACTGTGCATGCAAAAACGTGGGGGTTAGTGTTTTTAGGAATGCTAGAACATTTAATTAGGCTTTATTTTGAGTCTCTTTAAAAAAAAAAAACAAAACAGCAACTTCATGATATGTAACCTACATGGATGAACAGTGAAATTTTCAAAGATTGTAAAAAATGAAGGCAAATCAACTGTTAGGGAATATTAAAGATGATTTTTTTTGTTCCTTCAAACTTTTTGATCTTACTTCACTATTACATGGTATAATTGTATTTTTTCTCTATCTTTTTAAAAGAAATTCTTGTGCAATATATTACTATGATGTTTCAAAATGAAATTTAGAATTATTACACTTTATGAATTTATATCACAAGTTGTTGCTAATATTGTTCAAATTAATTTGGGCTTGAAGCATTTATAATAGTTACTTTTTTGAAATTTAATAACTTGAATCACAAAACTACCCTTTAATTAGTTCTGTTAATTGTGTTTTCTTGACTGTCATAAACATTTTTCTTAAGAGTTTGTGATCTATCTTTTGCCTGTCCTGTGGGCATTGAATTTTCTTCTCCATTGTAGATTGCTTTTTCATTTTCTTTTTTTCTAATCATTTTTCCATTATGGTAAGATAATGAAGTGCTAAGTGCTCAAAGTATGAAGATTTTATGAAGTTTCCTCTAGTTTGCCTAGGACTGTGAAAGTTGTCATGGCATTTTGACAGCCAGTCACATTTCAGTGATACTGCTGAACATTTCACAGGATTTATCCTGTCAGCTTTGATTTAGGATTAGACATTATTGTCTTTTGTATTGACTTGGTCTCTGTTTCCTTTCACTGACAATCCTGTAGTGAAATTACATTTATACCAGAGTTTCCCATGGGAGTGAAAAAGAGTATATATTCAAAGGCAGCAACTTTTGGTGTAAAGTCCATTGGTTCATATTCTGACTCTTACCAACTGTGGGAATTTGTGCAAATTATGTAACTTGAGTCTGCATTTTCTTATTTACTGTGAAGTTGGGAAAATGCCTACTTTTTAGAACTGTTGATGCTTAGAAATGAGATGTTTAAAAAATCATTTATTCATCAGTAATTATTGAACACCTGCCAAGTGCTAGGACTGTGCTGTGTGGTAGGCACGGGTTCCGCCTTTAATGAATTTTGGTACATAACAACACCTACAAGGAACCAGGGAGACGTGCATAGGTGTCAAAGCCAGCTGAAACCGGATATGTCAAGAAACACTCTCTGGCAGAGATACTTGAATGAGTAAGAACTGGGCAGCTGGAGAAGAATGAGGCATTCCAGGAGAGGACCTAGGGTGTGCAAAAACATCATCACTAAAAAATTCAGGGAATGGTAGGTGGTCAAATGCATGTGTAAGGTGGCAGGGGTGGGGGACGGGGTGGTGACAAAAGATAACACTGGATGGAGAATATAGGACAGGTCATATGAAAGAGTTTAAGGTTTTATCTTGTAAGTGACAGGATAATTACTGCATAATTTCAAAGGTGATTATAGATTTTTATTCTGGGCGCATTTATTTGCGTTGGATGGGATTGACTATTGAAAGCATAGAGACAGAATGTTGAACCAGTTCCTGTGGGGCCAGGCAATTAACATAGAAAAGTGAAACAGGCAGAGTATAAAGAAATGAACAAAACTGGAAAAATGCGTGCTTGTCTAAAGTAGACAATTGCTACTCAGCTCCAGGTGATTATTTTCAGTGCATGTTGTCAGTTGATCTGATTTATTTTCCCCAACAGAAGTCAGAAACTGATTTTTTGGTAAGATTTTATTTTTAAGTAATTTCTACACCCATCATGGGGCTCAAACCTGTGTCCTGAGATCGAGAGTCTCCTCTGCTCTTTTGACTGAGCCAGACAGACACCCTAGAAATTGATTTTGAATGATGTATTTCCACAGTTTGAAACATTGGCAGGTAATTCAAAACAAATTCAAATATGGTGGGGGTGCCAAATGAATTATACCTGTGAATAGGCATCATCCTGTTGTCTGCCCATTTAAACTCTTTTTCTTAAGACTTGTGCAGTAATCTAGGTGAGAAAGAATGAGAAAAAAGTTGCAATGAGATTAGATTAAAAAGGAATGAATAGATGAGATTTCAGAGGTAGAATAAAAAGTTGAATTGACTTGCTAAATCATTGATGAGGGATAAGGTGATTTATTCAAGTTTATTGGTAGTAAGGATGTGAAATTAATGGATGTTTGGGAGCAAAATAAACTGGACTCTCCCAGGGAGTCATACTGCCTGGTTTGTCCTGTGGAGGTTGAAAGATGTAAGGAAACTGGTCATATCCAGCACCTATCCAAGATCAGGAGCAGCAGGGGTTTTGGGGACTCTATTTGCTGTGGGTTCCCTTGGCATCCACTTACTCTTCTCCCAGAATCCAGGATACCAGTTGGCTTTTCTTTTTTTCTTCTTTTTCTCTTCTTCGGTCTTATCTTTTTCCCCCCTTTGCCTGACCCAAGATTTCTCCTCCCTCTCAGTTTTATCTTAGGATGATTTTAGTATACTCCACCCAGCCTTGTTCCACCTTGACAGCTTTTAGCTCTTTCTTTTTTTTTTTCTATTTTTTTTTTAATTTATTTTTTATTGACATATAATGTGTTATTTGCCCCCGTGGTACAGGTCTGTGAGTCATCAGACTTACACATTTCACAGCACTCACCATAGCACATACCCTCCCCAATGTCCATCACCCGGCCACCCTACCCCTAGCTTAAGCGCTTTCTTTTAATTCTGGAATTGGCCCAGTTTTCTTAATCGAGATTCTTGAGAAAGAGAGAAATCCATGGGCCTCAATCCTTTTGTATGAAGTCACATCATACATTTCTGTTGAGATGACCGACTATTCCTGTAATGAAGTTCTAGAACCTAGGTGAGGTTCGGTGGGCTGAGGTCCGGAGCCGATGACCAAGAAAGAATTCTTGAGACATCTTTGGTGTAAAATGGTGGTTTATTAAAGCACG
This sequence comes from Meles meles, assembly GCF_922984935.1. Taxonomy (NCBI): domain Eukaryota; kingdom Metazoa; phylum Chordata; class Mammalia; order Carnivora; family Mustelidae; genus Meles; species Meles meles. The sequence continues at coordinate 147,946,956 of NC_060066.1, read as the reverse complement.
GGGACAGGACCCATGGTCAGGAAGAGCTGCTGTCCCGGGTTGTGAGGGATGGCTAGTTACGTACCATGCGGTTGGGGGAAGGTGAGGGAAAGGGAGGTTTCAATGGAGTTTTCATATGCTAAAGAGGGCCTACAAGGTGCTGGGAGTATCCCGAGGTTTTCCTGCTTGATCACTGTTGTCTTTTGGCAAACTATTAACATCAAGATAGTTGGGAGATTCCTGTCTTGCAGGCAAGTTAGCTATTTCTTGTTTATGGCAGTCAGGGGTGCCTAAGGAATGCTACACATATTACGGAGGGGAGTGGATGGAGAGGGGGTGCAAGGTGCCAGCTTTTGCTTTGTCCTCAGCCAGCCTCCTCCTCCCTTATCACCTGCATTGAGGAACCGTCTTTTTCAATCAGCTGTGTCTGGTTGCTAATAGGATCTCATAGTCAGATTGGCTTTGTCTTCTCCGCAGTGCTTATAAGCAGAGCATTTTTAGTTAAAATGAACTGAGTGCTGGCAAAAATGGCAATTAATATTTAGATATAGTAAGTGATGAACGTGGGGAGTCACATTGAATCGTGAATTCACTAAGATGAGAAATATAAAAAGAGAAGTGGATTTGATGGGTAATTTGTGTGGTCAGTTTAATGAAGTTGCTGATGTGGGAAACAAAGGCAGAAGAAAAATTATTAAATGTCCTTACTACTTACAGCCCATTGACAAGTCCTTGAAACGGGCAGAGTGACGTTCCTCTAGGAACTTAGCTGCCTCGATGTTAATACTTGCTAAGGGCAAAAGGCCCGACTCCCAGGATCCTGTAAAACTACTTTAACATCCTTTATCTCTGTCCCCCAAAATACATGTTGGTAATTATCCTCCAAGCATGTGACCCACTGATATACATCTGAAAGGTCTCAGGACTGAGTCTTTACTATCAGTAACAAATTACCTTTTCCTAACAATAACCTTAAGGTCCTGGAAACCTCTTTCCAAAATACCTGGGAGGCTGACACTATCCATAATCCCTCCCAAATGGAAAGTATGTAGTGGGCCACTTCTCATGACCCAGTGCAGCTCTTTCTGCCCCCCCCCCCGACCTGTCCTTGTGCTTTAATAAAACCCCTTTTTTGCACCAAAGGTGTCAAGAATTCTTTCTTGGCCATCGGCTTCGAAGCCTAACATCTTTCCTATATCAGTTGCTACCATTAGAAGCATAATAATAGTAAGTTAAGACTCAGACAAACGTGTAAGTGGGGCATACATACAGAATTAAAAATATATTACTAACGTCTTAATATTCCACGATTTATAATCATATAATGTGAAACTTGCCTTAATCATTAAATAATAAATATGAGTAAAGTTTTGAAACTTTTATTATAAGTATACAGAGACAACTAGTTTTTAATTTCTCTAGTTTGTGCTTTTAATTTAAATCTAAAAACAAGGGCTGTCCTGGGATCCTACTAGATATCAGAGACTACAAGATTCTTTTCTTCATTGTGCTGGATAATGTTTTCAACAGCACTATAGGGTTTGTGTTATTTTCTCAGTTTTGTCCGTGAGGAAACTCACAGATAGGCGACTTAGGCAGCATTAAATCAATAATAAATGCAGAGAGGAGATTCATTGTCCACTAAGACTGTGTGACACAACGTTCTTGATGATTTTTAATTTGTGTTTTCATGAAAATCCACTTTCATTTTCAGTTTTGGAAGGTTTCTAGATGTATATTGTGGGGTGCTTACAGTTAAGCCATTTGTATTTTAAGCAATGCATATGGATAAAAAGGAAATGACTTTTAAAAGGTTCATTGATGTACATGCACTGTTCAGACTCAGGCTAGGTCTGTTGGACACCAGAAAGCCTATTGAGAAAGTGGAAGATGTAGGCATTCAACATATGCTTTTTGTCTCTGGTGCCAGACATCCTACTTAGCTTTATTTTTTTACTTCGTTGCTACATATTTTGGCATTGTGTTGACACATCAGTAGAAAAGCCTCTATCAGCCCACAGATGGTTCCTTCTGGTGGCAGTTCTCTCAAATGCAACATCCATTGACAGCTTCTATTCAGAGAAGGGTCTGTTCCTCATCAATAAATACGCAATTGGGTGATTATGTTGTGATTTGAATGTAATACTATTTTTTTTTATTTTAAATTTTTGGGTTTTTGGTATAGGATTTAAATAAGTAATTGAAAAAAGCAATGCAATTTTTAAAACCCATTTTATCACTTTAGATAGAATATTATTGGCTGTATACCATTGATAGAACCATTTATGGACCTCTTAGAAGAATTATTTTTGTGCTTATATAGCAGTTAATCTTTACTCTCACAATTGTCATTTAAATCTTTACTGTGATAGTTTGAGAAGTGGCCCTTGAAAATGTACAGGAATGGTAAAACATTTGATCTCAAATGGAAAATTAAAATTAGCTGTTAGTTTGCACTAGGGAAATAAGGAAATGTAAAGATAAAGATTGACTACATTTGGACTTATGGAGATGAAACTGGATCAGGGAGGATGAAAGTTAAATATTATTAATACTCTAACTCTCTGAGGTATAAGCAGTTAGTTCCCGCCATTGAAACCTGCAGTTACTCTCCTAGGTTCAGGCAGTGTTGGTTTAAATGAGGCTACATGTAGAAAGTTTGAAAGTCTATACATGGCACGTTAGACAGGAGAAAGCCAGACCCAATGACATTTAGGACAGAGCTAATGCTGTTGAGCCAATAGTACTACTACTCCTTGACTATTTATTCCTGGAGTTATTTGTCAGATCATTCAGCAAATGATACATTTGTTGAGGACTTACTATTTGCAGGTTTTTTTGCAATTGGTGGCGTGAGGAACTGAAACCAAGAAGAATGAACATTATTTTACCTTTTCCCATAAACTTTCTCTTAGGGCAAGAACAGACGTATTATGAAACTATTTAGAGCTAAGACCCAATGCAGGATTTTCCTGATCTTATCTTTGCTGTCTTTTGAAGCAGGACATATTCCCACTTCTTTAGAGATTCAGCTTGAATTAGAACAGGGTCAGTATTTGAGTTAGCATTTTACTTCCCAAATTATAAGAATTTAGAATGATTACTTAGATGAGGGCCAGATTAAATTTTAGCCCCCTTTAAAAATGATAGCAAATGGAGAAAAACCTGAAGAAAAATCATTTACAACACCTAAGACACATGAAATGAACTGTACACACATCACCCCCACCCCCACATAATAAAGAGTAAGTGTGGTGTTTGTAATTTAGAGTGCTTACTTTCTATTGAATATGGGTGATTTTCAGCCTGCTATGGAGTTTTTATTTTAACATGCCATGGACTTCATAGTCCTATAATGTGTATCATCATTTGTTTCTCTAACACTGGAAAATGTTGATTGAATAAATAGTTTTGCTGGGTACCTCTAAGAAGTTAATTGTGCAGAATTTAAGTAACTATGAGCATTCATATTTTAATAATAATTGAGAAAGATTGAGAGGATACTACCAATACAAGCTGTAAATAACTGACATAGTTTAAGACAGGAAGTAAATTATAGTAACTGAGTTTTATAATATTTTAATGATTTGAGCATTGTATGATTTTAAAACATTTGCCACTCTAGGGGCACCTGGCTCGCTCAGTTGTTAAGCATCTGCCTTCAGCTCAGGTCATGATCCCAGAGTCCTGGGATGGAGCCCCACATCGGGCTCCCTGCTTAGCAGGAAGTCTGCTTCTCCCTCTCCCACTCCCCCTGCTTGTATTTCCTCTCTCACTGTCTCTCTCTTTCTGCCAAATAAATAAATAAAATCTTAAAAAAAAAAATTGCCACTCTAATTCTGATTTGATTGTGTATAATTGTTCTTTAATTTTTATGAAAGAAATTGTGTTGTTGAAATCATTTGAGTCAATTCAATAGTATTACTTTTATTTCTACTGTGTAGTATTTTTTAAATGTTTAATTCTTCAACTGCTACATGATTTGAAATTCTGTTAAGTAAAAATGACCAAAAAATTATTTAAATATTCTTTGAAATATTATTTGATAAATGCTCACTTTTGTGTGTGTATGTATATGTGTGTATGAGGTTTTTTTTTGTTTTTTTTTGTTTTTTTTTTGGTCATTTGGACTGTCATACTTTGTGAGGCTTTTTAAAAATATGAAGTATTTTGATATTTTTTATTATTTAAAAATATTTGAGATATTTTAATATTTTTAAGTATTTTAAGCAAATTTAGATGTCATTAAAAGTAGGGGAAAAAGGATTTGAAATCCTGATAACAAACTGATGTTTTCTTGAAACATCTGTTGGTGAATTTTTTTAAATTAAAAAAAAACAAAAAACAAAACTTGTTGGGGCCCCTGGCTGGCTCAGTTGTTAAGCTACTGCCTTAGGCTTAGGTCATGATCCTAGGGTCCTGGTCCCTGCTAGGCAGGAGGCCTGCTTCTCCCTCCTCCCACCCCCCCTATTGTGTTCCCTCTCTCGCTGCCTGTCTCTCTCTCAGTGTCAAATAAATAAATAAAATCTTTAAAAAAAAGGCACTAAAAACCCCTTCTTTTTCTTTATTTAAAAGATTTTATTTATTTATTTGACAGAGAGAGAGAGAGAACACAAACAGGGGGAGAGCAGCAGAGGGAGAGGGAGAAACAGACTCCTCACTGAGCCTGACTTGAGGCTTGATCCCATGACCCTGGGGTTGTCACCTGAGCCGAAGGCAGATGCTTGACTGACTGAGCCACCCAGGTGCCCCATATACTTCAGTTTTCTATGTTATAAAAAACAAAATGATACGTTCTTACCTTAGATTTTTTTTAGTGTACATTAACATGTTAAATGTATAACTATCTCTAGTAAATTTTATAATCACATATTGTATGGTTTCAGTTACATAGGTCTCTTGTGTTAGCTGGAAGAATGTCCCATAGTAACATGACAGAAGAGATGCTTTAGAGGAAAAAAAAATGTCTGGGAATCCAAAATTTTGGTTCTTGGTCTAACTTGGAGTATAGTTAAACAATTTCTCTGGTCCAAATTTCCTAATACCAAAAGTTAAGAAATTAAATTGGGAGGGGGCCAGTATCTATGCTGACTCTAAACTTTGAAATAAAGTTAAGTCTACTGGAGCAATATATTTCTTTTTAACTTTAAAAACGTGCTCGCCTCATTAATTTTAGAACATGTGCACATTTGACTGACATTTTAATAGGATGATAAAGTATTTTATCATAGTTAATTTTGCAAAGATTTTAATGTTTTCAGTAATATTAAATCAGTTAAGAAACTTATCTACCACTTGTTAAGAGATGTTAGAATGTCATGGCCAGGGGGCCCCTGGGTTACATGTTAAGCCTCTGCTTAGGTCATGATCCCAGCCCAAGGTCCTGGGATTCTCGGGAGCAGGAGTGGGGGGTGGGGGAGCGCTGCTTCTCCCTCTCCCACTCCCCCTGCTTGTGTTCCCTCTCTTGCTGTCTCTCTCTCTCTCTCTCTCTCTCAAATAAATGAGTAAAATCTTAAAAAAACAAACAAACAAAAACAAAACAAAAAGAATGTTATGGCCAGTTCTACATGTTGGCTTAAAGGTGCTGCTATGCACTATTGACCAGAGAAATATAAATTTCATTGATTTATATGTTATATATTATATTTTATGGACTCTATCAGTATCACTTCAAAAATGCCCTTTAACATTTGATATTGTTCTTTATTAACAAATCCATGAATGTGTTTACTATAGACCTTGAACATATTCTGTGTGGTATTTTGTCATAAAAGAATTTAGTATTTTTGTCTTACATCAGTGTGTTTATGTACAGTTTTGTCATTATAGAGTACAGCAGAAGTCAGTTTGTGAACAAAGAAATCCTATATTTATCCTCGAACTTTATTTTGCTTGCCAAAGTTAAAACTAGCAAAGTTTGTAAATTAAGAGAAAAGTAATATGTACTCACACTATAGTATCAAGGAACTTTTTTGTTAAAGAAGGAGTCTGAGGGGATGAGAGAAAAAAAACTTAAAAAGTTTTGAAAAGTAGATTTTTTTTTAGAATACATTAACCATGTTTTTAACATATCCCTGTCGGTAAATGCACTAGAAAAAAACATAATGAGCCAACACCTTTAGCAACTTTTGCTTCCCTTCTAGTTTGTCACTAATTTTTAAACTTTCTTTTAGCCACTTAGTAGCTCCTATAATATATTTTTTTTAATCTTTCTCTGGACTTCACTATTCTTCTCTGACAGTAAGAGGTAACTACAGTCTTTTCATGTGATAAATAGATCTAGATTGAAAGGTAGTTTCACTTAGCTTTATTCTATGGGAAGGCAGGGATCATGTCTTTTGCCCCTGTGATTCTCAGACCTCAGGAAAGGCCAAGGCTCAACAAATACATTTTAAATGAATAAATATTTGGTGAATGAATGACTAGATGAATGAATGAATGACTATATTAACAGAGCTGAGTAAGCCTTTTTCTGGACTGGATTCACATTTTATAAACTCTAGAGAAAAGATAAGTTTTTCATAGCACTTTTATTCTTTGATCGAGAAAGTGCACCTATCACTTCTCACACCTCCTGCTGTCTACTGTGCAACCAAAGCAGTGTATGACCTAGAGAAGATACTAAATAAATATTTGTTGGTAGAATGAGTAAATGAATGATCCCTTCTCTATTCACACCATTGTTGAAATGGTGGGGGGGGGGGAGGAGTGAGAGAGAGAGAGAAAGAAAGACAGAAAAGACCAGAACTTGTTTTGGTGGAAAAAAACTTTCCATAAAATCAGATGACATGGGGCGCCTGGGTGGCTCAGTGGGTTAAGCCGCTGCCTTCGGCTCAGGTCATGATCCCAGGGTCCTGGGATCGAGTCCCGCATCGGGCTCTCTGCGTGGCGGGGAGCCTGCTTCCTCTTCTCTCTCTCTCTGCTTGCCTCTCTGCCTACTTGTGATCTCTCTCTGTCAAATAAATAAATAAAATCTTAAAAAAAAAAAAAATCAGATGACATAAAAACTATCCTGGTTTGTATGTACTCAGTCACAGAGAAACATAAGCAAGCACTGGAAGACTGGGAATACAATTTTTAGTGTCATATTTATACTTTCTCATAGACAATATTCTGTATAGATTTTACAAAAGCAAGGGGCCTCCATTTTATGGGAGTTTAACAGTGCAGTTAATTTAGGTGATTTGTTTGTGACCAGTTAGAGATAACCGGTGTCAGAACAAGAATTAGAAATTGGTTTGTATGATTCTCAGGCTATTGATCTTTGCTCTGTAGGGTTGCTTCCATTATGGCTTTAGGCCCTGTTCATTTGAATTGAAGATGTGAATTGAAGATGGACAGCTCATGTTGGTCTTCATATTGTATTGCTTGCTTTTGAAGTACCCACCCCACAGTACCCATTGAATGTGACTCAGGGTTGCTCAGTCATAGTATTTTCCTGTTGTCTTCTAATGCTTTGTGCCCGAGGAGCTGGGGTTTTAAATGATAGTCCCAGAAAGAATCTTCTCCTAGAAACTGAAAAAAATCATCTAAAACCATGTTTGACAATCCTTTTTGTCCACTCGTGCCTGCCCCACCACCCCTTTGAAGAATGTGACACTTCGCCCTAAACAACAGTGGCTCTCTCCTGTGATGATTCTTAAGTTGCCAGTAGTGGATTGTAATGAACAGTTGAAAAGATAGCTGTTTGGGTAGGGTGGGGGTATCTCAGTCTCTTGCTGTTATTTACATTTGATTTGGTGTAAAGCGAGATTTAATTGTTTATATTAGGGCCAGTTAATGGGGAAACCCAAGAAACCTGGTATCATATATTGAGAGCCTGATAAAGAATGAAGGAGCATGTTTTCTCACACAAAAAGACTGGAGTATTATATACATTGTATATAAAATAATGATGTTGTCTGAAAAAATTAGAAGTTAATATATTTGACCCAAACTTATTGAATTATGTGTCACAAGTATTAAATCACCTACAGACTTTTGTAGTCCCTTAGTACTGGGAATTGAATTTATCTGGATAGCAGCAGATATTTTGTTTTTAAACTGCTTTAGGTATTTATAGAAAAAAATGTTAGAAAGCAATTGTAATTTTCTGATATATGTAGCAATCTATCGTGGAGGAAGAGCTACAAATTGTGGAATTAAATTTTTCTTTATTATATGTCACTAAAACTGTGAAAACTTACATTTTTAGCATTTTGGGACTTTTAATTTCATACTTAGTATGCACTTATTTACTGTAAGTTTGGGTTTTATTTACTTTACTGAGTATGGGTCAACAACGATATGGCAACGGTCACATGCATTCCAAAATAGTAACTCATCCCATATATTTCATGGCTTAATTCCATATATCCTAACAATAAAGTACTCAGTGTGAGCCTCAAAACTGTCGAGCATGAAGATTTTTTTGTATGCAAAACGAATTGCCAAGTGATGTGTCTGAAGACAGCATATCACTTGGCAAAGGTGTACATATTTAGTGAGGACCTCCTTCTGATTTGGAAAAAAATCAGTGTGTTTGCTATAGCATTGAGACAATGCTTCGAAGAATTCTTTTTCCTTTTCCTCCAAATAGCAGCCATTGACATAGGTACCACCTTGCACAAGTGCGTGAATTGGCAAGTGGCTTATTAAGATTAAAATTACATATGTGCATATGTAGTTACATGATTATTGCATGTTTTCTACTTAATTTGACAGCCTCATTTGCATTTTTGTTAGTATGAAAGTTTCAGTCACTATAAATATATTTACAGTGAAGTAGGAAAATTAGATTTTCTCGTCTCCCTGGATTTGACCATCCATTTTACTTTATTTCTGAAACTTGAGAAAGCTCACATATACTGCTTTGCAGGTAGCAAATCCTCCATATGTGCTAGTATCTCCATCCTTTTTCTCTGTTTACTATCACTCTAAACAAAGAAGCTTAACTACCTTAAAGGGATAATTCAGATTAAGTGCTCCATTGTCTTTCAGCTTCCTAGACATTTCTAAAACTGTAACCTTTTTTGTTTATCGAAAATTTAATTTAATTTCAACTGGTTGACAAAACCAGTTGTGGAGCACTGGACAACTTTTTTTTTTTTTTTTTCCCAGTTACTTTCTTGCCATGTGTCAGTTCTGGACTTACTAGCTAAAAAACAATGATATTGGTGAGTCAGCCAAATCATTCCGTAATTAGACTTTTACTAATACAAAGATAAATGTGAAGTATTGAAACTGGAAGCATTTTATCAGCCTCACTACATTGCAGCTATTTTTTAATTACTTTTATTTGGGACTATGGAACGTTCCCATCATATCTACTTTAATGATTATAATTTATTCAATTTTCCTTCCTTCCTTCCAATATAAAGAGATCACTTTCCTCTGAACACGGTAGATTAGGAACTATCTGTTCTAGGAAGTAATCTCTAATTCTTCCTAGCTTCTTAGATTCCTCAAATGTGGGATAAAGTTTTAGCTACTGGTTTTGAGCCAGTAGTTTGTTTCTTCTAAGAAATATCCAGGGAAGTGTAGTGGCCTTTGTAAGTAACCTTTGTTGTATGCCCCACAGACAGTGCTGAGAACAGAACTCCCAGGGAGATAGTTCCTCACCCTAAAGGGAGGGAGAAAGGTTTACATCATCACTTTCCATGAAAACTTAATTATTTTGAAGGGCATTGAAAATTTTGTTTGAAATATTTTATTTAAAATGTTCTGTACAGATTATGAAATTTAGGAAAATTGTTTAAAGTTCAGAAAGATTAAAGTGATACCACTTTTGGAAAAAGGAACAGTTTATTGGGCATTTTTTGTTTCTGTAAGATTTTTTATGTTAATGGTCATAAGATATGGATCTTATTTTCTGTACTGTGTAGATTAGGGATAAATGGTCTAAGTATTTTGGTAATTTTACTGTCCAAGATCACATAATTTTTAAGTTAGTACAACTGAGATTCAGATCCAAACTTTGCTCCAGAGTCCATGTTCTTACTGTTAAGGCATGCTGAACTTAGAGGAATAGGGAAGAATTGTTATCATTTTCATACACTTGCCTTCCTTCTGTTTCTGGAACATGCCAGACTTTTTCTTGCGCCTGGAACTCATTCCTTGGGTTGTCACATCACTGATTTTTTCTCATCCTTTAGGTCTTGGCTCTAATTAATGTCAACCCCCAGAGAGACTATTCCTAACTATCTTATGGAAAGCACCTCCCAAGTTACATCATCCTATTTATTTTCTTAACAGTTCTAGTATCTGTAAGTACTTTTATTTGTATGTCCCACTATAAGCTCTATGAGGACAAGGAGCTATCATTTTCCCCTTTTGTTTCCTCAAGTTTTATTTCGCATAACAGTACTTAGCTCGCATTAGCATGTTCAGTAGCTATTGGTTCAGTGAACAAATACAGCTCTTTAATATATCTTGTTCCCTTTTAAATATGTAGAGATAAAGAAGTCCTATTTTCTCAAAAAGTTTTAAAGAAATCATTAAAACTGCACTTCAGTGTTAATTTCCAGTTGTTACTGTGGTAGTCAGAAGAAATTTTAGGGGCGCCAGGGTGGCTCAGTGGGTGAAGCCTCTGCCTTCAGCTCAGGTCATGATCTCAGGGTCCTGGGATCAAGGCGTGTGTTCCCCCCTCCCCTCTTCCCTCCCCGCCCCTGTGTAGGGCTCTCTGCTCAGCAGGGAGCCTGCTTCCCCCTCTCTCTCTGCCTGCCTCTCAGCCTACTTGTGATCTCTGTCAAATAAATAAATAAATTCTTTTTTTTTAAAGGAAGATATTTTAAAGAAATAATAAGCTATATGTAAATTTCCATGAAAATTATTGGAAATTCTTATTGAAGCTATGTTTTACTGATATAAGTAATTTTGTAATCTTGCATTCATTTTCCACACAAGATCCACTTCTGCAAGTGTATTTTAATTATTGACTTGTTAACTTGATTGTATCTTACACAAAGAAAGTAATCTTTCACTGATATTTGGGATTTATGTGATTTTGGGTTTTGCATGATTAGGTACTCTGGAGACCTTGTGTTTAGCATCAGAATCTCATACAAGTCTTAACAAACATTAACCAAGGGGGAGCTCAAAATGATAAGTGGCAAGTAAATGCTTTCATTGCTAGAATGCAAGTTGCTACCTTTGGTTACAAGTAAAGTATACTAAGCTATTTAAGGACTGCATTTTGCTGGTAGACAAAAGAATTTGAGATGTTTGTTACATAGAATAGTGATTTCTTTTTAAACTATGGAGAACAGGAAAAAAGTCCACTAATTTAAGTAGTTTTTCTTAAGTAAATTTAATAGGAGTGATTCCTTTCTAGTCTAATTAGACAAGATAAATGAGAGATTAACCTCGTAAAATATTTCTAGTGATCTTATAGTAGCCAATTGATTCTGCTTTAAAAATTACAGTATTTTCATATCTCAAAATTCTCATGCATCTTACTTGATTTTGACAAAAGGCTACTATTATGATTAGTGTTTGGTGATTGCCACATTTTCAATATTTTGAAATGTCTGCTTCCCCAAATTAACAAAACAAAGCTTGGATATCATAGTGTTTTGTGAAACTAGAGTGGACAAGGTAGTGTTGTTGCTAAGCCCCATTGGAAGAGGAGAGTGCTATTTTGGGTGTCTATAAAAACAAACCAGACTCCTTCCCTGGAGTGTTCTGACTTCCTTTGCTATGTGCACACGGGCCTGTGTCATTCAGCTCTTTTTAGATATGTACCAGAAAGTCAGAGATTAGGAGGTATCTCTACTAATATACAAGAGAGAAAGCAAAATTGAGGTTGGTGAGTGACTTTTGTATTTAATTCTGTACTTGAAAGAAACTTGTTAAATAGCTGTAAAACAGTATCTGATTATCTACAGATTAATACTTACACACAAACATTAAAAAAAAAAGTGTGATTGTGCACTGCTTTTCCTTACTTGGAATTGGTAATAAATGAAGTACCAAAATGAAATACAATTATAAAGGAAAACCAAATAATTAATTGCAGAGTCAAGAAAGTAATGTTTTTTAAAAATTTCAATTCATATGATATCTGCACTTCATTTGAGTATCAGATATTAATTTATGCATCTGTGAAGAACTTGGATTCTATCCAGTGTTCTATTTTAGATTGTTCTATGTCGTATGACAACTCTACCTTCTAGATTTATGGTGAGATACAGGCTTCAGTGGTACTTAAAATTTTGGAGGTTATAGACCCCTCTGGAGAATTTGCTAAAAGCTGGACAACAACTCCCAGGTAAATAAGAAGATTCACAGCGACACAAAGTATTATACCTTAGAATCTACTTAATAATGAAGTTCCACTTTGAATAGATGTGTGTGTGTGTGTGATAAAAATTTTAGTGACTTTTTCTTTTTGTCTTTAAGGTTTTCATTGATTATATCCATCTTTGCCACGTGCTGTATCCCAGGCACTGGTGATATTGCTGAAGAAAAACCAGACAAGTTTTAACTTACACTTTAGTTAAAATCAGGGGAGACCACATTAACTAAATAAATTACAGAGGGGGTAGGTTCTACAGTGATGGTTTCTTGGTATAGTGGCCACTTTCATCTGAGTCCTCCCACCCTCACTTCCCTTTCCCCTGCTCTTTCTCCGTTTATTCGCCACAGGTTAGCAAAAATGAGCTCTATAAAACATAATTTGAGTCACTTTCTTTCCATATTCAAAATTCTTTGATGTCCTCAATTGGTGTAAACCCCTCTGTGATGTAACTTATGTTTTTCTCTCTGGCTTTCCATGAAGCCACTCTTGGATAGACTGCCTTGTCTTCAGGCTTACCAGTCTTATTTTAGTTCCTGTAAACATCTGAAGGTTTCTTTGCCCAGAATTCTTTTCCCCTCCCCTACTTTTAGATTAAAATTCAAATATTCTTATCTCAGAGAAGCTGTCTGCCCAGTTAAAATATCCTCTTCTTCTACCACCTCCAGACATACAACACTTTAACCCCTCATCTAGTTCTTTATTAGTACCTTCTGCAGCATGGAATGTGTTGTTTATTTTACATCTTTTGAGAGAGAGGTAGGTACCCATTATTGGCTCCACGTGGCTGGTAATGCTATGTTTGTTTTAGCCAGCTCCTTGTACATTGTATGCTCTCATCCTTTAATAAATAAAAAGAAGACTTGGAATGTAGTTGGGAATATTTGACCGAGTTAGGGGAGCCGTGTTGTTCTGTGGAAAACTGAAAGGTGCTTGGCACATTTGACTAATGGAAGTAAAATGTACTGTGTGTGCTGAGAGATCTTGTGTTCAGATCAAGTGGGACCCTATGGCCTATGTTCAGGATTTTCATCTTTATGCTAAGAACTGGTCAAAACCAGGAGCTTGGCCTGATCAGATTGTGTTTGGAAAGGTCATTGTTGCTGTGAGGAGAAAGATTGTGAGGTAAGGAGGGTGGAACTAAAAGGTATGCCGAGAGATTTGAGAAGATGTTATGAGAGCTCAGGAATGAAAAGATCAGTAAGTGGATTATCTTGCTGAAAGTAGAGACAAAGAAAAAGAAAGGCATGAAAAAAAATAAATAAAACATTGAAACCAGCTAGAGTTTGAGGTGGAGAAGCTGGCATCAGGTTGACTCTTGGGTTTCTGGCTTGTGCAACCTATGTGGGTGTTTTCGACTGAGATACAAGAAGACCACAATGTTGTCCAGGTACAGGTACAAATCTGTTTCCTGTGTTTTTCTCCAGGTCTCTTTTTTCTTTCATTTTCCTTTTCAAGGTATGTTTTCCAGTATTTTCAAAGACTGCAGAAGTAGTATTAGATCGCTCTGTATAATGACTTCCAACCATGGTAAATACACTTGAGCATACATGTAAAAGTACTATAATAGAAAATCACTAACATATAGGTATACTTTCAGTACTTCAACTATTCTCTCAACAGTTTATAAAGAAGTATAATTTCTCACTGTTGTGTAGAGAGGAAGGATGAATGTCAAATTGGTCTTGAAAACCATTGATTTATTAAATGTTTATGAAATGTAAAATATAATAGTGACTTCTTAAAATTGGATAAGATACATTAAATGTTCAGATCATACTTTCTGTTTACTTAGATTGACATGTTAGCTTTTTTTGTTTGTTTCTAAAGGCAGATTTAAGTGGACTCTTCATGAGGTCACATTTAATTTTGAATTCTTTTGTATTTATTTATTAAGTGTCCATATCTTTTAGTCATTTGAGCTACACTAGCAAATATTACAGCTACAAATCTTGAAAACTGTAGTGTTACACCATGTCAAAATTGAACAGTAGGAAATGCACATTTTCCTGTATGGAGCAAAAACACAAAATTGGTAACATTCATTATGAGAGTTGTATGAAATTAAAAGACTTGGTTTGTGCCAGACAATTATTCAGAGTTAATTTCATACATATTGTGTATCTGCACATAAAACTTTTTATACATATTCATGAGAGTTTTTATGAAAGGAGAATAAAATGTGGTTAATTTATTAAAAATACGTTTTTTGATAACCTAACATTTGTTGAAGCTTATGACTTGTACAAAAACTTTTTTAACTTTAATTACCTAAATTGGAATATTTGGATTCCTTAGATCTGATTTAGTACATCTACTCAGTCTAAAAACAAGAAATTACCAGTGTTCTTTTCCCATTAGTACTTGAAATGCTCTAATAAGAAGAAAATACTCTGTTTATCATTTCTTGCAAGATCTTGATATATATATTAACACAAAGTAACACTTTATAAGGTAACATTTCTAATTGCAAGAATCAGTTTTCAAGTAAAACAGGTAGAACATAGGGACTTTTCTCTTTGTCAATTTCAAGTAATGGCCTCATATTTTGAAAGTACCCATAATGATAATTTAATTGGGCTATGAAATTATTTTCAAGATATAGGAATATAAACTACGTTTTAAGTTGTCAGAATAGCTAGTCCTAATGGAAATATTTTTACATTTGCAGGCAATATTATGAAGGGATCAAGGTTCTGGTTTTTATTGGTGTTATACTGTCAAAAATAGTTTCGATTTGTACTATATTCATTTACATGTTAGCATAGTTAAAACACCCAAAACCATGCTTTTTTTTTTTTTTAGGTTTTCTATTTTTCTGCTCGAGAATACTTTCATACGCTTATATTCGTTGGTACTTATATGACACTACTGTTAAAAAACAAGTTGTTCCATTTTACCTAAAGTTATTACCTAATCATTAGTAAATGATACTCTTTTTTGTCTTTTTTGGAGACAATATTTTTATTGTCTGGTTCTGAACTATATACATAATTTTAAGTGACTATGTTATTGGTGGAAAATGAAAAGTAAAACTACTTTTCAAGTCAAATGTTTTAATAAGTCTTACTTCATTTCTCATTGATTTTAAGTATTTGTCACTAGACATAGGCAGAAAGATTAAAATTGTGTAGAAATCAAAACTGGCATCTTTTTTATTTTATTTATAGTTTATTTTATTTTATTTTATTTTATTTTATTTTATTTTATTTTATTTTATTTTATTTTTATTAGAGAGAGAGAGAGAGAGACAGCGAGAGGAAACACAAGCAGGGGCAGAGGGAGAGGGAGAGGGAGAAGCAGACTTCCCGATGAGCAGGGAGCCCAATGAGGGCCTCCATCCCAGCACCTGGGTTCATGAGCTGAGCCGAAGGCAGATGCCCAAGGACTGAGCCATCCAGGCACCCCTTGGCATCTTTTTTAAAAGATGAGGATTTAGATTGATTTGCTTCCTACCTATTTTGTATTCTCAAGGAAATGCACAGGACCAAAGTAGTAATGAAAATCTTAAAAGTCAGGCTACAACTTTTTGAGTTGTAAGTTTTCATGGATATGGAGTTTCTTAGAAATCCTGACTCTAGTGTAAAAACTTCAAGTAGTAGAATCACCTCCCTTACCTCGAAGGATTCTTATCAATTTTTATACTATGTAGTTTAAATCTTTCATATATTTATTTATTTATTTATTTTAAAGATTTTATTTATTTATTTGACAGACAGAGATCACAAGTGGAGAGGCAGGCAGAGAGAGAGGAAGGGAAGCAAGCTCCCTGCTGAGCAGAGAGCCCCATGCGTGGCTGGATCCCAGGACCCTGGGATGGTGACCTGAGCCGAAGACAGAGGCTTTAACCCACTGAGCCGCCCAGGCGTCCCTCATATTTTTATTTTGAAGGTCCTTATGCTAATGATTTGAATGTTCCCTGTAACCTTTTTGTATTGACATATTCTTCTCACAAAGATTTATTTATTTACCCTGTTAAGTACTGATACTAACAGACTTTTGTGTTTTAATCTGGCTCTCCTAATACTCATTTCAGATTAAGAAGAAGGAGGCATATATCTTTAGAAATTTTATTAAATGTTTTGTACTTTTGTTTCTGAAAAACCATTGCCAATAGATGACACTAAGATATTTTTATAAATACCTATGTAGGTATATTTTGGATATCTTAGGGCTAGTACATAGTCTATATAAATAGGAAAAATGATTTTCCTATTGTGTTGGTGTCAAAATAGTTTATTTAAAAAAATGTTTTACAGTCCTATCTTTTTTTTTTTTTTTTTTTTTTTTTTTTTTTTTTTTTTCAGATTTTTGAGAGCAAGAGGAAGAGCACATGAGTAAGGAGAGGGGCAGAGGGAGAGGGACAACCAGACTCCCTGCTTAGCAGGGAACCCCTAGTATGACTTGAGCCTAAGTCAGATGCTTAACTGACTGAGCTATCCAGGCACCCCTAAATTTTTTTTTTTTTTTTAATGTTCATCAGTAAAAAGGAATGCTGGCAAGTCTATAGTGTATAAAAATAAATAAAATAAGACTATCAGAAACATTTGTAATTTATTACTAGATCATTTTGTTTGTTTTTTTAGCTTAAGTGCTTAACTCTTTGGGGAACATGAAGGATTGCCTGGGTGGCTCAGTGGGTTGGGCCGCTGCCTTCCGCTCGGGTCGTGGTCTTGGGGTCCTGGGATCGAGCCCCGCGTCGGGTTCTCCGCTCGGCAGGGAGCCTGCTTCCCCCTCTCTCTCTGCCTGCCTCTCTGTCTACTTGTGATCTCTCTCTCTCTGTCAAATAAATAGATAAAATCTTTAAAAAAAAAATGAGCAAATGTATGGTATGAAACCAGAATGTGGAATGTAGATTAAAATAAGAACAAACTAAGTACTGTGTTTATTCTGTATTACTGCATCTTGTAGAGAAAATGATGAAATTAAAGCTCAAGTTTATTTTTAATTCAGGGTCTTGACTGAAATGTAAAGGCATTTTAAGCTACCTACCTATTTCAGAGATGGTATGGATAGACCACCTGCTGTTAACACACTGTAAGGAAAATGGAGGGATGTAAATGAGTTTGGGTGATTTGCCTGCCTCTGAATATAAATGAGGCTGAAAATCTTCTGTCCTATGCTCTCAGTAGTGAACTACTAGACTGTTCAAATCTTTGTGCAATAGTGAAGGCTGTTATAAGGGATTACCATTAGCTCTTTTTTTTTATTATGTGAATACTTGTTAACACTGGATAATCAAATATAATTTGGTTATAATACTCTTTAATATGTCTTTAAATATGGTACTTGGTGAAGGTGCTATGACATATTCTGACTGAAATGTAGGAAAAAACATTTTTATTTGAATACCATAAATGATAGATCAGAGTTACGGCTAAGAATGAGAGAAAATGGAGTAGCCTTTATGAGGTATACAAAGTCAGCCTAGCTAAGGTAGTAAAAACATTTTTAGAGTTCAGATGCCTTCCACATGAGACAAGACTGGTAAAATTTGCTGAGTATTAGATGGCAGGAGGCTGGGAATTTTTTGAAAACTTGGATAGTATATTGTATGAATAGTATTGTAATATTTATGTAGAGAATGAAGGAACTTGAGGTAATCACTTGATTCTTAATTTTCTCCTTGATATGGAAATACCTAATTTTCACCAGTGAACACATCCAAAGTGTGCTGGTGTTGCTGAAAAGAATTTCAGTTTTAGTTATTGATTGATAAAGTTTACTGTAGGTTCACATTCCTTCTGATGGTTATATATTAAGATGAGAAAAATGTACAAAGCTGTCTAATTTTAGATATAGGTAAAAAGATGGAATAGTGAGAAATCATATTTGTGAATAATGCTTTATCTCCGGGTTTCTGTGAGACATTTGGGTGGTTTTATCTTAAGAATCCATAACAGTTTCCTAGATCTTTTCCCACTCATAGACTTTCAAAACCACAAAACCATGATTCATTTTGGATGAGTGGCTGCTCCAACATGCCCTCTTTATGCTCACCCATGTCATCAAAAACCTGCCATTCCACTTTTTTCTGCATTCCTCTCTTTGGAAACAACTTAATTGTATGAGAGTGTCATAGTGTAGCTTTAAGTCCTTCTGAAGATCATAGGTCAAGGTGAAAATTAAAGGTGAGCCTTGCTTTATAGTGTCAATTACGCCTTTTGGAACATTGGTGGAATATTGATCAAACATTTTAATAATCAGTTTCAGTCTGGATTAATTTATATAATGTGTAAAGTTCATTAAAGGTAACAATCAACATGGAATGAAGCTGTGAAATTTTTGATCCTGGAGGTCTTTCCTTATTACTTTTAATGAAATTAGTCATAAATGAAATTTTTATGGAAATTTGAAATAAAAGAACCTATAGGATTATATTCTCCAGTTTTCCATAAATATTTCTCTTATTGCTGTTTTCCAGATGAACTCCCATTGTAAAACAGCAGAGGAGTAACATCTTAGCATTTATTAACATGTGCTTGTAAATATTATTTTGCGATTGTATTTTATACAACTGTCATATAAATTTAAAGGAAAGAGAATTTACAGAAAAGTCGTAATTTATGATAGAGCTTTAGGTTTTTTGAAAGTAGTATTAAAGGAGAAATGTTTGACCTCCTCAATGGCCAGAAAACTTTCCCTGTGGTTGTGATTTGCTCATGGTACCAAAAGAAAAATACCTGGCTTGCGTATGTCCTAAACTCTTAATTCTATAGGTTGTACATCCTTTCTTCACAAAATCCCTTCAGCAAGTGACCTTGTCAAACAAAAGTGGGGAATAATGGGAGGCAGCCCGGGGATAGTGGCTCATTTACAAGCAGCTGTTTGCTACTGTCAGAACAAAGGCAAATCAGAGTTGCATTAAAGGGATGTGACAGGCAGAGTGAACAACAGTCCAACTGCCAGCCCACTTCCCCAATAATAATTATCTTTTACTGTTTGGTTGAAAAAGTCACTGGCTTAAGTAGTTTTTCATAAGAGATTGGGGTGAAAATGGATAAGAAAATAAAGATCCATTTCTATCCTTTAAAAAAAAAAGAGAATTTTGGAGTAAAACTGATTAAAGCACCTGTATAATGCTTTTGAATGACAGAAACATGAATACATTCAATTCCATGGACTTTTTTTTTTTTTAAAGATTTTATTTATTTATTTGACAGACAGAGATCACAAGTAGGCAGAGAGGCAGGCAGAGAGAGAGAGGAGGAAGCAGGCTGTCCGCAGAGCAGAGAGCCCGATGTAGGGCTCGATTCCAGAACCCTGGGATCATGACCTGAGCTGAAGGCAGAGGCTTTAACCCACTGAGCCACCCAGGCACCCCCCCATTCCATAGACCTTTAATTGCACTGTTCCTTGTTTCATAGCATTTGAACTATGATACATTTGAATCTTTAGTATTGTACCATGTTGTGATTAGATCCTTGATATACTTTATAAACTTGGAACAGCAGTTAAATCTTGTTCCTTAAAAGAGTAATTGAGTGCAGCGCCCTTCCTACCATGTTCATATGGAAAAAGATTTGCCTTTTATTCGTGTCCTGATACATACTCTCCCTTTTTGTTACTACTTTTGGAGGGGGACTTTGGTTTTATTGTGACTTATGTGCTCATGTGAAATGGAGAGCTTTGCCTGTATCCAGCATTTGCATTTTTTTAAAAATTGCTTTTAAAATGTTCCAGAGAGGTACATTTTCTTCCACCCTGCCTTTTTAATGCACAGTTAGTAATATGTCCTTCACTTGAACTTCTCCCCCATAAATCAATTATGCATTTGTGATAGTAGTTCAACTTTTTAAAGTACATAAAGGAGAATACTGTATATCAAGGGCTTGTGAAATAAGTCTTTATTCATTTGAATAAGAATCTAGACCTTGAAAATTTTCACATTTGCCTGTCTTTCACTGAATGGCGTAGGTAGTTTAAAAAGTTGACATTTTCTAAAAATTAGCATATTTGAGCTAGTTTTTAAAATATTGAAAGCTAAACTATCAAAATGCTTTTCACATATGACTGTATACAATATAAGTGAAATCAAAAGTATAAAAAGTTTTAATGCCTGGTCATAGAGGAATTGAGGTTGGTTTAATCATATGCTTTGAATATGATCTTAAAATCTCTTTTAAAGCAGATACAGGTCTGTCTCTCTTCTCATTTACTCCTGTCATAACTTCGTATTCTACCTTAAAATAATATTTAAGAATTCCAATATGTGTTAAGGCTATGCCTTTGTATATTGTTTTCCATTATTTTGTTACAAAGCTCTTAATGATACTAAAATGGGCAACATGTGATCTTTTGCACTAATGCAGATGTTCTACAAAGTGAGTTTTTCCCATTGATTCTGTTAGACCATTTTGGACCACAAAAGAAATCCTTGATTTACACTTAACAGACCATTCATGTAATAACAAGTAGATTCACCTGACTATCAATAAATGCTTGTTTAACTTGAATGACAAAGATAAAGACTATGGAATTTAAAAAGGACTTCAGAGATAATTTAAATCCAACCCCTTCATTTTTTACTTGAGAAATATTTTTTGAGTTGATATTTATTTGTTCAAGATAGCAGTAAGTTAGTAGCCGATTCAAGGTGACTCAAACCCTCAGACTGAGAGAAAAAAATATTTAAAATTTCTTGACTTTCATTGTTATTCCCTGCCTTGGTTTTCACACAGCTGAACCTACTGATGAAAGCTCAGCTTTAAAAACTCTCAGCCAGTTTCTAAACTGTGGACTGCTGCGGTTATGTATCATCAACCTCAGTCTCTTCTGTAGTGGAATGGAAAGTCGAGTTGATTTCTTTTCTGAAACAAGATTCCCTGGGTGCTCATCTTTTTTTTTTTTTTTTTTTTTTTTTAAAGATTTTATTTATTTGACAGAGAGTAGGCAGAGGCAGAGAGGCAGGCAGAGAGAGAGGGGGAAGCAGGCTCCCTGCTGAGCAGAGAGCCGGATGTGGGGCTTGATCCCAAGACCCTGGGACCATGACCTGAGCCAAAGGCAGATGCTTTAACCCATTGAGCAACCCAGGCGCCCCCCTGGGTGCTCCTCTTAACCACTCCTGTTCAGCCCTTATTCTACAATATGGATTCTTAATTCCTGTGCTTGTCTCCCTAATCACTCTTTTTTATAGTTCTTATTTGTTTGTTTTGAGTGCCAGTGTAGTAACATTTGTTGTGATAGATATTCTCACTTTAAGATGATGTGGATTCTCCAGACTGACTTTCAAACTAAAAAGTGTTTGCCTTTATCGCTGTGCATCAGAATTTATTGCTGTAATTGACATGACTAAGGTGGCATGACACAGCGCGTAAGAGCATAGTCTGGGTCCGGAATCAGCCTGTTCAGTCTTAAATATGAGTACTCTCCTGCACATGACCTTGGGCTGCTTACTTAACCTCTCTATGTCTGGTTTTACTTATCTTTACATGAGGATTGATTACAGTAGCACTGTTTGGAGGATTCAATAAATGATTATTTATAAAGCACTAAGACACTTTGTTTTAAAAGGAAAACTTGGTATTTTGGGAAAAGAGGTTTGAGATGGATCTTAAAAGAAATTTTGCCACCAGCTTAAACAGGTAGCTATTAGGATACCTTGCCCTTAGAAGTTACTGAGTGCAGTGTAGTTACTTTATAACCATCAGAACCATTTGTAATGTTTACCAGATTTTAATCATGAGTCAGGCTTGACAAAGGAAGTTTAATTGTGTTTGAAAGAAAGAAAAATCTCTGTTTACAGATTAAAAAAAAAGCTACGTGGGAGTGTTTATAAAAATCTATAATTTTCCATTTGTTTTACTCTATTAGAATATTATGTAGTTTTAATGAATAAGCATTTTTTAATGAATAAGCATTTATAGTTCCTGGTCCTGAAATTGTACTACAATAATGGGTGAGGTTTATTCTCCTCTGGTAAGCGTCCATAGCTTATATGGCTTCCATATAGCTTCCATAGCTTATATGGATCCAGGGGATCCATAGTTTTCCAAGTGAGTAAATCTCTTGTGTTCAAAGGCAATCCGTTGGGCATGGGAAGACTAGATAGTGACCTGCCCTGCTCTTCTTCCCTAATGTAACCTGAGATGACACAGTTTCTCATAAGGTACACAGGTCCCATATCACACATACATAGAAATTACTGTAATAGAGATATGAAGTCTAGTTATTAATTGATTTGACATTCTTACAATTATTTATAAATAGACATTACTTTATTCCACTCATTGAATAGTGATGACACATTTTTGGAAAATGTTTCAAAATACATGAAAATGTAGCAACATATAAAATCTAAGTTATTACATGTATGTTTTTAAAATTATATGATATTTATGTTGGGGACATAGCCTAACTATGTATGAATAGATGGTGAAGACATCACATGAAAAATGATAGGAAGCTTGATTTTTAGTTGTTTGTTTCATTAATATATTCTTAGAGTAAAAAATAGATTTTGGAAGATTTATTTACACTTTTTTAAAACATGCATTTAAAAATCATTCTTTTGTTTAGAAACTAAATAATGGAAAATGCTTTTTACATGGCACTGAATCCATCTGTTAGTCATACTTCTTTTTCTGTATTTCATTTTAATGGTCCCCTTCTCACGGTAGAGGAGGACATTTATTCATTACTTTGCTGAATAGTACTAACAGACTAGCAGATGGTATCTTTCCAAGGAGTTTGTCTTCAAAAAAGAAATTAAAATATTGTAATACCAGAGAGAGATGTTGTAATGTGTCCCTTTTAAATTAACAGCTTATTCTTTCCAACTCTTTTATAATCATGAACTGGCTCAATGTCACATAAAAGGCTAAAAACTAGAGTAAATGGCACCATGGGAAACTTGAAATAAATACAGCTTATAGTTGTATTCTTGGACACACTAGGTTGTATTTTTTTTAAAAAGATAACATGTTATATACTATAATTATTCATATAAAAAGTTAGCAGTTTTAAAATATAAATACACATTCTGAAAGACAATACTTCCCCTAAAACCATTTAATTAAAACAAATTTGTTGAGGAGCCTGGGTGGCTCAGTGGGTTAAAGCCTCTGCCTTCGGCTTGGGTCATGATCTTAGGGTCCTGGGATCGAGCCCTGCAACGGGCTCTCTGCTCAGCCGAGAGCCTGCTTCCTTTCCTCTTTGTCTCTCTCTCTGCCTGCCTCTCTGCCTACTTGTGATCTCTGTCTGTCAAAAAAATAAATAAAATCTTTTTTAAAAAAAGAAAAAATCAAACAAATTTGTTAACCTAACAATGACATAAAATATGAGTAATTTTTCTGTTTCTTCCTTTAACCCTCACTGGACCCTTTCAAGGAATCATCTGTATGTCTGCTTGACTTTGAAACCTTTGAGTCATTTCCATTGTGGGACCACACTGTGGTAATCTGTAGCACTCTGAAGTTAGAAATGCATCATATGGATAAGTAGATTCAGAGTCTGTGTGATTAGGAAATATCTGGAGAAACAGAGCTGTTCTTAAAACATAGAGTTATCATTGACAAGACTTGGGAAAAATCTCAAAATGCTTATAACTAAATGTTTGAAAAGCTAGAATCATCACAGTTGAAAGTAAATCATTTGTTTTGACCTTTCCCTGCCACTAATCTGCCACTAAACATATCCTTGGGCAGAGACTTATTATTTATGGACTATCGTTTCCTTATCTGAAACATTGCCCAATTGGATTAGACATGTTTTTTTAAAGCTTTATAACTACTTGATTGGTGATTATTTACTCAACCAAAATAAAATTTTTAAAATGAATTTGCCCAAGTGAGAAAGGTGTATCTGCAGTGAAATGTAAGGGAACTCTCGTAGTGACTATTCTTCATACTTGTGGTAAAAAAATCAAATGTTATGGAAGCTAAAATATAAAATAACTGAATTTGATTTCCAGTTCTAGTTTCTAGTACTCTGAACAAAAATAGCCCTTTAAATGTGCTGAGATTTGTTTCCTTTTCTGAACACTGAAGATAATAATACTTCAGGTTAAAAAAATAATAATACTTCAGTTTGCCTCACTGTGTCTTCTTTTAAAGAAATTCCTTGATTTTTTTTTTTTTTCCCTTTTTCAAAGCGTGATCACTTGCACATATTGTGGGCGTCCTTGTTAGAATGCTTTCTATCTTATTACTTAAACCTCAGATACTGTCAGGGGAGTTTTTTCTCAAGTGTTTGGACATTTCCTGTCCCTCTGAGTAAAGGACATGAAACAAACTTCTCTGATTGTTTTAGATAGAAGATTAAGTTTTTTCGGCATTGAAAGTTTTTTGTAGAAAACAATTTTAAGATCTCTTAGTCTTACCCCTTCAAACCCTGAATTTAACCAATAGCATCTTTCAGTTTTTATGTGGTGGTATGACTCCCCTAGGCCCCCAGCTTCATTTCTTCATATATTTCTTTGAAATACCACTGTACTCAAATTCTATATTATGGGATTAAATAGGTTTATATGTTAAGTGTAAAATTATTTTGTTACGAAACTGTATGGGGATTGATGGATATGGCACTCAAAATAATAGTAATAGAACTTTTTTTGGTAACGTATTAATTCCTCTGTATTTTAAATATTAATCCCATGCTAATGTTTACATTGTTCCTGTCAAATCACATTTGTTATTTTCATGTTGTTACAAACAGCACATAAGAAAGACAGACAGGGGCGCCTGGGTGGCTCAGTGGGTTAAGCCGCTGCCTTCGGCTCAGGTCATGATCTCAGGGTCCTGGGATCGAGTCCCGCATCGGGCTCTCTGCTCAGCGGCGAGCCTGCTTCCCTCTCTCTCTCTCTGCCTGCCTCTCTGCCTACTTATGATCTCTCTCTGTCAAATAAATAAATAAAATCTTAAAAAAAAAAAAAAAAGAAAGACAGACAGACATAAGAATAAGAGGGAGGGAAGGAGGGAGGGAGGGGGGAACGAAGGTCGGAAGGAAGGAACCTACTTTTTTTTTTTAATGATTATATTCATTTATTTGACACAGAGATCACAAGTAGACAGAGAGGCAGGCAGAAGCTGGCCCCTGCTGATTAGAGAGCCTGTTGTGGGGCAGGATCCCAAGACCCTCAGGTCATGGCCTGAGCCGAAGGCAGAGGCTTAACCCACTGAGCCACCCAGGCACCCCAGGAAGGAACCTACTCTTACGATTGTTCTTAACTTCTGGTTGTCATCCTTTCTGTATTGTCTCTCTGCTCATCCTTCAAGGTTAAAAAGAGATTTCCCTTCCCTTAATAACATCTTATTTCACTGTCCTAAGTGCTCATTAATATTTCTTTACTTCCAATTTTTACACCGTACAGTCTGTGCTGCATAATTGAATGGATATGTATATATATATTCTTTGTATCGATCTGTATCTTTGCTCCCCAAGTTATCCAAGGTGAAGACAATGTTTTATCTTAATCTTGCCTTAAATCTGCCTCAGACTGTGTGCTTAAAGCAGCTAAGTGGCGGTCAGTGGATACTTGATTGATACACGTTTTCTTTCAGTGAGGGTGGAATTGTTTAGAGACCTACCCCTTTATTCCTGAGTCTGCCATTAGAACTCACTTCCCTGCTTCTCTGATACAGCGACATAGATAGATGTACTGTAGAAGCCTTGAGGTTATACAGAATCTGCAATTTGTTTTCTGATTTTAGGTATTAGGAAAAATGATTCTAACTAGAAATGAGAAAGGTGATTAAGCAACCAAAAATTAGGTTAGTACTAAATAGGTGGAGATGGTTATTCCCCCATAATCCTTGTGGTTTATGAGTTTCCTGGTTTCTATCATATAGGTAAGAGATTGCTTTTTAGCAAATCTATGGAAGGACTTTGATTATGCCAAATATATTACCAATAATTAAAATGTCCTACATACTTTCTCGGCCCTTTCGGTATTTATCAGAATGGAAGTTAATTTTATCTAAAGAAATTATAGTAATTTTTTTTTTACAGTAAGAATTTAAGCTTCCTGTAAAAACATGTTCAAATAACTAGAGTTGTTTATATGGGTAATGACATAGTAAACAAATGTGAAAGCAGTTGGAAAATTAGAACATTGTAAACATACAAACTAGCTTTATGGTTAGAAGATACCCCTTAAAGAAAAGTTAACTGTAGCCTTTTGTAATCGTAACACCTTTTGAACTTAAAAATAAAAATATGGAGTCTGTTCATATAGTTTTTTTTTTTTTAAGATTTTATTTATTTATTTGACACACAGAGAGAGATCACAAGTAGGCAGAGAGGCAGGCAGAGAGAGAGGAGGAAGCAGGCTTCCTGCGGAGCAGAGAGCCTGATGCGGGGCTCAATCCCAGGACCCTGAGATCACGACCTGAGCCGAAGGCAGCAGCTTAACCCACGGAGCCACCCAGGCGCCCCCTAGCTGAGAAAAGCTAAAAAATTTTTTTAAACCTCTTTTAACCTTCTTTTGCATAAAATATTTCCCCACAGATATGTTTCTTTGAGCTTTTCCTTCCTAGATTATTCTTTTCTGACCTATCTAGTTAGTGGTTAAGATGTATTGATGGATGGTCTCTTCCAAATCCGGTTGACCTTACTTGTTTTAAAAGTTGTAGCCATGTTTTATTGACAGCATTTTTTCTATTTAATTATGTCTTTTGTTGACAGCTCAGACTGTCTCTATTTATTCTTTAGAATACAGCTGGCAACAGCAGTTTGTTTGTGAAACCAAAGCACGTAATTAACTGACCCAGTTAAGGTATGGTGTGTTTCCGTGGGACAGAGAGGATTTCATAGGGTATGTTGCTTTAGTCTGAGATGTTAGGCAGTTCATTTTCGGGATGGTGTATTTTATATGAGAGAACTTAAGCAGAGAATAAGAATCACGTGTAGCATTCTAACACTACTTGAGTACTTAAGTACTATAGAAAGTACTTATTTTAAGTTTATCAGCTGCATCAAGAAAATCAAATACCAGTATTCAGTGTAACATTGAATTAACATGGTGGAGCCAATAGGAATGTGTGGGATCATGTTCTTTTCGCATCTAGTTGCATGATTTTTTTTTTTTTTTTAAGATTTTACTTATTTGATAGACAGAGATCACAAGTAGGCAGAGAGGCAGGCAGAGAGAGGAGAAAGCAGGCTCCCCGCTGAGCAGAGAGCTCAATGAGGGGCTTGGATCCCAGGACCCTGGGATCACGACCTGAGCCCAAGGCAGAGGCTTTAACCCACTGAGCCACCCAGGCGCCCCATGACCTCTAGTTGCATGATTAATTAAGCTTTGATTATATTGCTTTGATGCAGATTTTTGAAGAAATGTAAATACACTCTTGCTCCTCCTATTTTCAAGGACATTTTGTAGTTACTAATTCTAAAAGAAGATAAGTAAATCCATTAATTTAAAATAAGATAAAAATGGGGAGAAAATATTTAAGCATTAAGTTTCATATTGTGTGATTTTTTTTTTACATCCTGGCTACTTGCCCCGAGTTTCTTTTGATACTGTACCAAACTTTGATTCCAGATCCTTTTCTTCCAGGTATTAGTTATTTTAACTTTATTATTTTTCCATTTCTAAAGCTCTGCCTGAGTTCCCATAATTATTACACTTTATTAGTTTTATTTAACTAGTTACTTTCCATGCTTAGGCAAGGCAAGGTTTTCTTTCTTCTTTCTTTTTTTTCTCTCCCCCCCTTTTCTTTTTCCCTCCCTCCCTCTCTTTCTTTCTTTCTTTTTTTTTTCCTTTTTTAAGATCTTATTTTTAAATAATCTCTGTACCCAATATGGGGTTTGAACGTACAACCCCAAGTTGAGAGTAGAATGCTCTACCAGTTGAGCCAACCAGGTACCTCTACCTGTCTGGTATTTTAGTTTTGAATTGAAAATGGGGAAACTCCTATTGATGTTGAAAGCTAAAATTTGTTGCATGCTTTCTGACTAAACAGGCATTGAACAGAACTAAACACTATGTATGCATTCTTTCATATAACATTCAGAAACTTTTAAGACTTATGAGATAGTTTAATTATCTTTATTGCTAGGTAAGTAACGAGCTCTAGAGAAACATACTGAGTTTAAATAAGAAAGATTGAGGACACGGTAATGAGCTCTAGAGAAACACACGGAGTTTAAGTAAATAAGAAAGATTGAGGACACTGAATCATGGCAGTTGTCCTCCTGGTGAAGATCATTTTGAATATCATTGCAGACTGATAGAATCTGAAGATAGAATGGTAGTATTGCTTTTATACTATTTAGTGGTTGAAATGAGTAGAGAGAACCTCAAAATTTGAAAATGAATAGAATTGTATTAGAAAACAAATATTTTTAAGGAAGTAAAAATAATAGAAAAGCGTGGAAGCAGTGTATGGAGTTAGGGACATAAAACTGCCAATTTACTTTAGGATTTTATTTTAAAATAGTTATTATTTGAAACATGACCAATATAAAAGAAAATAGGAGAGATGAGTTAAGGAAACCATTCTGAGCTGGTAATACCTATTTGGCACTGTTTTTACTGCTTTACTAAAAGTATTTGGTTTACCATTATTAAATGTACTGTTTTGGTGTATTTGTGTTTATTTTACATACGTCTCTTTCAGAGCTATAATCTGATCTTTATTTTCAGAGCAATCAAAAAAATGATATTTAACTTTAAGATATTAATGATTGCTGGTTCACAAACAGGTCTTCTGATAATAAATTAGTAAATTAGTGAAAACTTCCTGTAAACACAGCTGTTAAGACCTGCCAAGGCGCCTTGGTCCCATTTCTTATCTAAAGCTTGATAGAAATATACTGCTGCTCACTAGTTAATTACTGTCTCTAAATAGAAAAGGAAAGGCCTTGAATTCAGGGTTTGTATGGTCGCATGGCTCTGTTCAGTCAAGCTCAATGTATGTTACATGATTGCCTAAAAGGAATAGAAAAGCTACTTTCTCAGTCTCTGACCAGAATGCATGATAAGGCTTGGTGTCAAAAAGGGCAGGATGGGGATCACAGCAATTATGGCAGAGGCAAAGTAGTTTCCTTGACAACCAGATTGAGGATTCATTGTGATTTATTATTTACTACTTCAAAACCTCATTCTGTGATTTAATTAAGCATTGGGATTTCCATAAATTCTGTCTTTTCCAAATTTGAATATCCTGTTACTATTGTTAAAATGTACATTAAGACAATTCCAAATTGTTGTTACTCTGAAACAGGGGCAAATTAGGTTTAGCCTGTAGCTTTGTGAAAATCTAAGCAGGTCACTTAGATAACAGTTAACTGAAATTAAATGGATCTTATATTAGTTGATGTTAATCAACACTCACTAATAACTTAGTAATGACCTCCCTGGAAATATTCAGTGCTGCATGGTTGCAACAAGTGAATTTTATCTTTTTTTTTCTTGAAAGCAGTTTTAAATAGTTTGTACATGATTTGTATTTCAGTATATCATTTTAAAGGCAAACTACACATTACTTCTTTGCTGTTACAGTCATAATTATACACCTTTCATATTGTCCAAATTGCAGGTTTTTTATCTTGTAGTAATCAGATGATTTTTCACCAGAAAGCAGAAGTTCAGCTTCTCAGAACAAGTTAACCGTAGATAATTATCCATTTCCCAAATATTCCTTAGATTCCCAAATATTTCTTATTATCTTTGCAGATGAAGCTCTTAGTTGACTACTTATTCTGCATTGTTAATAATCAAATGCGATAAGCTTTTTAACACGTGGTTTTTATTCAAACAACAAAACCTGCCAAATAAAAATAATTTTAAACCTTCATTGAATTCCTATGCAAAATGAAATTTTTGCATGTACTCTTTTTAATTAAAATAGCATCTGCTTAGCTAGTTTACATTCTTTCTGTCAGAATTTCTGCCTGAGGATTCTATATATAATTAATGTAAGAAAAACAAGATGGTAATCCTTTGATAGAAAACTGGTAATGGATTAAAAGACCAAAGCTCTGAAATTCCAGGAATGTGACACACTTTCTCAGAAAGATGCACTTAGTCCTAAAGTCTAGAGATTTTGAAAAGTGCCCCCTAGTGTAATTAGCCAGAGATAGACATTCTGAGTATATACTGTTGTATGTTCAATAGGGATTGTTATAAGTAAATTTATAACTGCTATAAAATATGATTTGAAGAGGATCATTACTATGTCAGAATAGAGCTTTAAGTATTCATTGGAAGCCTCAGATTTCTTACTGAACCAAGTGATGGAATACACAGATATGCATACTAAGAATATACAGAACAGTTGCCTAGGTTTGTATGACCAGTGTCTTAGAATATAGTGTCTAACATTAACTGGTTCAGGAATCTCAGGGAATTCATATAACGACCCTGAGTTTCATTTCTTAATTTAAGGATTTAGAGTATATCGGTGCTTTTCAGGTTGTAGGTTGCCATTGAGGAACAGACTGTGAATACAGTATTTAGTGGGTATGATCAGCACTTGAGTGAAAGAGAATAGTGAATAGAATACATTATATATGAAGAATATTTTTCATGAAACTTGTAATATTAATTGTATGTGAACATAAGTATATTACGTCTTGATACTATCAATGTATATATATGAAGAAATACTGGGATGAATGGTTCCAAAGGTCTGTCCCAGTTCCAGCATCCCCAAATGAAATTTTAATTGTTTAGGCTTTCCTGGGATTGCATTTTTATTTTTGTTTTTTTAGATCTTACTTATTTATTTATTGTGTGTGTGAGAGAGAGAGCACAAGAAGGGGGAGCAGCAGGCTTCCCCCTGAGCAAGGAGTCCAGGGTGGTACTCAATCCCAGGATACTGGGATCCTGACCTGAGCCAAAGGCAGACACCTAACCGACTGAGCCACCTAGTGTCCTATGAGACTGCATTTTTAAAAAATAAAACTTACCACAACCAGATACTTTTAGGAATAAAAAGATAAGATATAACAGTTGATATTCTGAAAGAGTAAAACCTATGTAAGTTGTAATTATTCCTAATCTCTAAGTGTGATAATTTAGGCCTGTATGAGAGCTATAAGAGCATGAAGAACAAGTGATTAGTTGTGATTGTCAGGCTCAGAAAATACTTCATGACATTAGAGTATATCCTTGAAAGATGAGTATGATTAGATTCATTTTAGATAGAGAATTGAGAGAGATGAGTCTGGACACTTTGAATGTGGGTAGAAAGTCAAGAGGCATTGCATGCCATACTTAGGCATGTGAAGTTTATTGTGAAGACCAGGGAGAGCGCCAAACCTATTAAGCCTGCTAGAATTAGATCTGCTTTTAAGAAAGAAAAAGGTAGCAGAGTGGTGGTTGAACCGAAGTAGAGAAAGATCAAAGTGTAGAGATGATGAGCTGTGGGAGAATTTCAGAAGGGCCATTCATGAATTGACAAGGGTGGGGGCTGTAGACTGAGAAACTCCTTTTCTGATAAAAAATAAAATTGATTAATTTTACAGTCTTTATACAACACACTAATTGATTATATTGAGTTTCCCAGCATATTGAGTTTTATTTTATTTTATTTTTAAAGATTTTATTTATTTATTTGAAAGAGAGAACATGAGCATGGGAAGAAGCAGAGGCAGAGGGAGAAGCAGGCTTCCCACTGGGCAGGGACACTGGGATCATGACCTGAGCTGAAGGCAGATGCTTAACCCACTGCGTCCCCTAGGTGCCCGAGTTTTATTTTAGTATTTGAAAATACTGGAGCAGTTTTCTATACTTTTGCAAAATACCCAAGCAAACATGAAATCTTGAGTGACAAATGACCACCTTTGTTGATTAAACAAAAAATACAGTGAGAAAAACTTAGTATTAATAGGAACTTGATGTGGTCTTTCATTTCATTTTTGGCTAGATCCTTAACTGTTTGAGTTTGCATATTGTTGATACTGGGGTTTTTAAAACATTATTTTCCCTGAGGAAACTTCTTTGATGTCCCTTCTGTCAAGACAGTTCTCTTTTATGAAGTCATTCTCCTTTCTCTCACTGTATGTGCTCCTGCTTCGTACTTTTAAGACTGAGCTGCTTAAAACTAGAAACTGCAAAATTCATTTTAGTATATTGTGTCTCACATTTATGGTATATTATATGTACCACATTTATGTAGGTGTATATGGTGACCACTCACGTGAATGAGGTAGCAAAACTGAAATATGCAATAAAGTTAAGGGAATAAATAGGGCATTGAGTTTAAAAGATTGAAAATAGAATTATCTCGGGGAGCCTGGGTGGCTCAGTTGGTTGAGCCTCTGCCTTCGGCTCAGGTCATGATCTCAGCGTCCTGGGATCGAGCCCCATGTCGGGCTCTCTGCTCGGTAGGGAACCTGCTTCCCCCCCCCGCCCCGCCCTGCCTCTCTGCCTACTTGTGATCTCTCTGTCAAATAAATAAAAATCTAAAAAAAAATAGAATTATCTCAAGGAATTAAACTTTAAAATTTGGTCTGATAACATTTGAACATATGATGGTTGCTGTTGGCATGCTAACATGGATTTATTAAGTATCCACCCACCCACCTTATAGGTGCTGTGATTATGACTGAATGGAATAGAAACTACATATACGTTCCTGTAGACTTGCCTTTTCATCTTTAGTCAGAGAGCATGTGAATGCAAATTACAGCATGATGGACACTGAGAAAATGTCATAAAAAGTTCCTAATTATACTTGAGAAAATAGTGGAGTTGCTTATTAAAGGTAGTTCTATAATTTCTGTTGTAGCAGTTACTGACGTTAGACATTTATCACCATAGTATCGACTGTTTTTGCAGACCATGTTCACATTTAACTATTAAGTTTGAAAAAGTGAATGGTAGGACTGTTCAGAAATAGGGAGCGCCATATGATTATTTTGGTTCAGGTAAAATTGCTAGTGAAATTGGAAATTGAGATATAGGGGTTCAGGCATGATAACAATGCCTCTATAATAATATAAGCACATATTTTCCAGCTCCAGAAAACATACTCCTCTTAAAGCTCTCTATGGGTTAGGAAAACTTATCTGGGCTTCCTGTATAGAATGATCTCTTTCTTTTTCATATCCACAGGGGGTATAGCTATATAGACTTTCAGTATATACTTTCTACAAAGTAATGTGTAGGCAAGCATATTTCCTCAGAAATAATGAAATGGATTTTTAGTAAGATGATTAATTTATTCAACAAACTGACTTTGTGCTAGACACCATGAAAGCAAAGGTGACCAAGGCAATAGACCAAGATATATAGAACCTTTTAGTCTGTTTCCTTTGAATCCTGTAGAGTTTTTATGCTCTTTGATCATTTGGTTTGGGTAATAAGAGATCCTGACATCTGAATGCTCAGGAAAAAAAAATGGTAGTAATGTTATGTGTTATGAAGTTTTCTTCATTATAATGTTTGTTACTAACATTTGGATGACATTGAGATTTTGCCTATCAGATTTCCAAATAAATATTCTACTTGTATAATACACAGAAGTGTTACTAGGTGAGAGAATTATATATTCAAACACAGTTTACAGAACAGGTTTAATATAACCTTAGGAAAATCCGAAAAAAAAAAAATTATCAGTATGTCCCTTTAATGTGTATTTGATGGATTTAATTTAAAAGTCTGGGAAAGATTTTGAGAAGCTTCTTAGGATTGCAATGATGCCCATGGTAAAATAGGCTAAAAGAGTGTTGAAAGAAAGTGGTTTGGAATCTCAGAAAGTAAGTATTGACAGTTGGACTTGACAAGGTATGATGGTATATAGTGAGAGGAGCCTTAAAGCCAGTCTACAGATTTCCTTTGCAGTAATGTGACCATACATCAATACCCCAGAGCCTCCATTTTCTCAGCTCTAAAGTTAATATCATATCTATATTAAGTGTTTACTATAACCAGGCAATCTGCTAGATGCTTGGGGTAAAAATAGGAGTAAGTATTCCTGCCTTCAAGGAAGTTTTAGTCTTAAAGGAGTAACACATGACTAGATATCCTTGAAGCCATGTGATAATTGCAGAGAATGCCCATGGATGCTTGGTCAGATTATGATACATTTTAGGAGATGAATGGGATAGCATGGTTAGATAGAATAGATTTCTCCTATCTCTAATGTTAAAAATGTAGGAGTAAAAATTCACTACGCAGGCAGTATATTCTGTGGATGCAGCCAGGGTTATTGTGATAATTAAGTGAGATAATGTACTCTTTGTCTAGCCTTTTTCCTGACATGTCTACCAGAGTACTCTGTGCACACACAGAGTTGGTCACACATGAAGTGCAGTTGAACCTGCACATGCACACACAGACCCAATTAGCAAGTGAACTTTGTGCCCTCAAAGAAACTATTGGGAAGAGAAATGGGAACGACATAGGCTAGCTTATTTCTAATTACCTATAATTAAATATAATCTGCAAATTATCTACATGTAATGAGTTATTCAATTATATCTGGTTTATAATTTACCAGTTATGCTGTTTCCTTAGTTTATTGGAGGTGGAACCCAGAACCTATGACTAGATATCATGCATGAATCACTTTTAAGAAAAGTCTGTTGGCAAAATTGAGCACTTAGAGTTGCCATGCACTGTTTTTCAATACTTTACATGTACTAACTTAATTTAGTCAGCACAAAGCCCTATGAGGCATAAGAGCTATTATTATCTCAATTTTACAGATAGGGAAGCTGAAGTACAGATTTTTTCCATCTGAATGACATCACTCAGCTAATAAACAGAGGAGCCTAGGTTCAAATCTAGACGGTCTGTGCTGGACAGTGTTCATCTGAAAAACAGCATGTGATTAAGAAGGTCCTAGAAATAAGCATTCTTGTGCTAGAAGACTAAGAATTTCAAGATAAATGTGTAACCAATAACTAGGTTTCAAAGCACTTAGGAAACAAGCAAATTAGTTTGTGGAATACAAGTGGATACTTTTCCTACAAGATAAGGTGGCTGACAAGCTTGCAGAATACTGTTGCAAAGCTGAAACTGGAAGTCAAAATTCTGTCATCAGGGTAGCTGGAGAGAGCATCTCACTAAAGGGGAGTATTGGTTCTTTGTCTCTGCAGTCTTGGGGAATCCTAAGGAATATGGATGTGCTGGCTGTACTCTTCACCTTTTCAGTAAGACTATCTGTACAGAGTGGTGAATGTGGGTCACTGTGATACCCGGTGACCCCTCCTTTAGTGCTCTTGTTCCTTTGGCAATAAATTCTCTTTGAAAAACCTATCATTTATTAGTGTGATTTTTGGGGAGTCTTGTGATTATAATTGGTATAAATGCAAAACTTACTATCCCATTTCTGAATCAAGTGTACCTTCTGTTCACTTCTGATGGTTTTATTCTGTATCTTCTCCTAGGCTTTAGGAAGAGGGAAAGGAGGGGGTGGCCTGGAAACTGAGCATATAGGAAGGAATTCCAAGCAAGGAGAGTTGTATGAAAGAAGTTACAAAGTCAGGTGGTTTTTCCAAAGCTACATATATCCGTCCTCCCTACATCACAATTCCCTCACTGCAGCTGGGATACATATTTCTTGGATAATCTATGCTGAAACACACTTATTCCATAAGAAATATTTTGCTCATGCAGGGGCCTGTCTCCTATAGACTCCATGGGTTTTTCCTACTGCCCACCCCTCGCAGCTCATAGTTTCTTCTCACTGTTTGTGCCAAATTTCCTGCCACTTAATCTAGACTTCTTCTAAGTACATCCCAGGGTGGCAACTTAGTTGTTGTTTGTGTTAACTTTTACGTGCTGAAAGGTAGATGAATAATCTATTTTTATGGAATTAACTATTTATGTAAAAGAAAGAAGCAAATGGTACTTGAGACATCAAGGTGTTAGGCAGAAAATTCTAATAATTTATGTATTCCATATAATGTATTAAAATTTACAAAGCTAATCTGTTTACACTATGGAATTGAGTCTTAAATAATTTATTTATCATCTAAAATCTAGTATATGCATTCCTGACTTTTTTCTTTTTTTTAGAGTTCATTTATTTGAGAGAGCACAGGCAGAGGGAGGGATAGAGGGAGAAGGAGAAGCAGACTCCCCACTAAGTGTGGAGCCCATCGCTGGGAGGGGAGAAATAGGGGGGACTCCATTCCAGGATCCAGAGATCATGACCTGAGCTGAAATCAGATGCACTTAACCGACTGAGCCACCCAGGTGGCCCCAAGGGAAATAAACATTTTAAGTACCAGGGAAGGGCATTAGAGTAGTACACTAAGGCATAGCAACACTGGTTCAAACAGGATTTCTTAGAGCCTTTTTCCTGCCATTCCTTATAATTCGTTAGAAAGTCTGAGTCCAGAAGTTGGAACTGCTCTGTTGTCTCTGCACTGTTGGTACCTGTAGGGAGCGAGTATGAAAGACAACAATGGGCTATATATGTAGGGGCAGGGCCTGTGCTTTTGGATCTGCTACCATGCTGTTTCTTAGTTCCCTTGATGTTTAGTTTGGCAGTTAAATATGAGAGAGGATATAATTTTTAACTCTGCAGAAAAGTAGTGGTATTTCTTTTTTAGGCAGCATTTTATAACTTTATTATGTCAGGTTAAACTTATTTCTCTCTCTCTCTCTCCCCCTCCTTGCTTCCCTCCCAGAATGTTCTGGTGACACATATTTGAGAATAGTGTGTGTGTTCTTGGAAATCTCATCTTTCATTAAAAATTGAACAACCCTCAACAACCTAACACAAAAATAATAACAGCAAAACTAACCATGAACTCAGTGATATGGTCATTTAAGGAATTATTTGACAACCTTCATAGCATTTTGGGAAGCTATTTCTGTTTTAACTCACAGTATCACAGTTAGTAGAAGAGTGAGTACTTCTGTAAGTCATCTCTTTACTGCAGGGAGGATTTTTACCACTGTGTGGGCTTTCTGTAGCTTGGAGAAGTAGTGAAATGGCCTCCAACCTGAGAGTTGTTAGTTTCTTTGGCTTATTCCAAAATAGCCTGATGGAGGAATTCGAATGTGCTACAGAGACAAGTACATAATGGATGGATGGATGAATGAGTGTTTGGGTGAGGCTGCCAAAGATGTTAGTAAGAGATAACATTACAGATGCTGTTTTCATTTAGTGGTGGTTTGGGTTATTCTGAGTTTGTATTTTGAAATAAAGTTCACAAAATGGGCTCACTGCTGTTTAGTTTCACTCATTTTGTCATTTTGCAGTTTTTAATTTGTCCAGGAATATTCATTGAAAAAAGTAATAGCATAATAGTACAGTGGAGTAATTTTGTTTCCTCTGGATGGTATTAGTCACATGATTAGTTATTTCCATAAGCTCCATGTATCTTTTAGAAATTTATCTTTCCAAATTTTTCATGGGATAAAAATAACCTTCAGCTTTAAAGGAAGCTTTACATGTTAGGAATGATAGTTCAGAGTTTGGGCTAGAAAAAACTTCATGTAGGGGCACCTGGATGCTCAGTCGGTAAAGCGCGCGACTGGATTTTGGCTCAGGTCATGATTTCAGGGTCCTGGGATCAAACTGCATCAGAGGGAGTTAGCCTGTGCTTCTCCTTCTGCTCCTCCCCCATGTGTGAGTGCATTCTCTCTCTCTCAAATAAATAAATACATAAAATCTTTAAAAAAGAAATTCACATATATAGCATAATTTAGAATCAAATTTTAAACATTATTTAAGAGAACAAAGGTAGGAAATTTTAAAAATCAACTTTGGTGTCCTGAATAGATTTTTTGAGGTGGAATTGTACTCCCATAAGCATTTTTCACCCTAGAATCTTATTGGAAGATGCTTTCTCACTCCTGTAACAGAAAAGTCTTTCTGTCATCTTCCATAGTATTATTGTGAGTAAAAAAAAAAAAAAACAAAAAAAAAAAAAAACAAAAAAAAAAACCCAAGAAAAACAACAAAACAAACAAACAAAAAAACCCTAACTTTCAGGAGTCCTTTGATGTTGTAGGGAAAGAAGAGTGCCTTTTACAGCATGTAGAGGAAAGATGTGAAATTTCTCCCTTCTTCAGTAGGAAAAGGTTAAATGGCTGACACTTTTTATTTAAATGATCTAAGTGTTAGTGTAAGTGACAGTTTGTGAAAAGTCGGGATAACAGTTGAGACTGGTTTCAGGCTACATTAATCTTTCCTACCTGAAGTGGGAAATAAATACTTCATAGAAATGTATATGGAGATATAATGTGTTTTCCTTCTAGGACACTTGTTTGAGTCACTGAGGTTGAATGTGATTACCTTTGGATTGCTGTTTGGGATTGAGAGAAATGAGTGGGTGGTTTCAGTGCAGTTTCAATGTAGTTAACTCAGATAAGTTTTAGAATTAGTATTAATTTGGACCCCTTATTAGATACCTTTAATGAGGAACCCAGTTGTTATACAGGTAACTTCTTTACAACTTTTTATATAGAGTTTATTGTTGTCAAATAAATGTAATTGACCTGGAAATCTTAAATTCATGTACATTGTTTTCCCTTTTTGGGTCTACTTAAATGTATCTTTTGAAGAATGAAATAATGACTAGTAGTTTTGGGGGGTTTTGGGGAGGCATTTAAAAAATATTGCTTATTTTAAATATGCATGGCACTAACAAAAAGACTCAGAATCCAAATTTTGACTCTCTTTGACCTGGGAGACCTGTCTGGGGAGTACTTTAAATGAGGGCTCTGCCTCTAACTAGTTTTATTTGTCAGACTAATAATACAGTGACAGGAAAGGAAAAGAATCTTTTAGCTTGTATGTTTTGGGGTAAGTCACTGGATGAGGGAACAAATCACAGTTTTCCATTTTTGCTTTTTGTTTAACTGCTTTTGAGAACAAACTCTCTTGAGCTGGTTGGAATTGGGAGTTGTTAATGGAATTTATAACAGAATAGTAAAAAAAAGAAAATCGTTAGAAAGTTGTGTTAATCAATGTGGAAGTAGAAATAAATTGTTGTACCTGAGGAGAAGATGGAATTATTGTTTTGTTACTTATTCTGTGATTGTTACCTCTGGGTTTTTTGATGTCAATGAATAAATTATACAGAATTAGTTAAGACTTTTAATTGGATAATCCAATGTGACTAACTTGAGAAATTGCATTTCTGATAGTAACTTCATAATGTTAAACTGGTTTTAACTAGTTTTAAGAAATAATAAATATAAAGAGTGTTTCCTATTTAGTAGGGTAGAGAACACAGGGGTAAAGTTGTTATTCTGGTTTTTGTAATGTTTTTACATGGATCCCTGGATGATTGTGAAGTCCAGCAGACGGTTGGTCATTTAGGGGTGCATTTCATTGCTGAGGCCCACTGATTTGGGGCCTCTAGTGAAGATGTCATCTTTGTTACATTTGTATTCTTTATTTCCTGGTATCTGGATTTTATTTTAATTTTTAAAACATTTTAATATATAGGTAAAAAGATAGAATTGTGGTCTTGTTTTTTTCCCTTGTAAAAACATCTTCATTTTATGTTCCTGGGTGTACTTGACATCTTTTTGTATAAGGAATTAAGGTATAAAATACAGCACAAAATAAAATTAAGTAAAAATTGAATGCCTATTGTGTGTTATTCATTGTGCCAGAAACCAAGGATACAAAAGAAAATAGGATTCACTTTTTTCTGTTGAGTAGCTCAGAGTTCAGTAGGGGAGGAATATTAAGTAAGGAGACTGTTAGAAGCATGTTGCCTCCTCTGCCAGAGGAGCTTATAATTGTTCATTCACTTAGTTCTTTTGCACATCCATTTATTTAATATATCTTTATTTCATGCCTTCTATATAGAGAGCACCATCAACTAACTGTTTGTTAGGTTTTGGCATTGTAATGGTGAACTAGATAGATGTGATATCTTACCTCAAGAACTCACTACCCATGTAAATTACCTAGGCACAGGGATCATTGTCATGTTTGTTCACTGTTAACCTCTGCGCCTAGAAAAGTGCTAGACACATAGTAGGGGTGCAGTAAATATTATTGGAAGAAAAAAATAGATGACCCAAAACCTGAGCTCAGATTCTTTTCCTCTTTGCTGGAAAAGGCTCAATAGGATTTGGAGAGTAATTGTTGCCTAAGAGAAAAATGAGTAGAATATTCTAAACAGAGGGCATAGTTTAAACATAGGCAGGGTAATATTGAGGCTTAATACAAAATTCACTAATTTCTTTTAGAAGTAGATCAGAATTAAAGTATCCTATATTTCTGAACTTTCAAGAAGTTATAGCTTTTGTTGAAACAAAAGCACCTTTTCATGTGGCATGTAATATTTTTTTTTTAAAGATTTTATTTATTTATTTGACAGAGAGAGAGATCACAAGTAGTCAGAGAGGCAGGCAGAGAGAGAGGAGGAAGCAGGCTCCCCGCGGAGCAGAGAGCCCGATGTGGGGCTCGATCCCAGGACCCTGAGATCATGACCTGAGCCGAAGGCAGTGGCTTAATCCACTGAGCCACCCAGGCGCCCAGGCATGTAATATTTTAATAGACATGCTTATCAGGAATTTTTCTTTTAGAGCTTAATATTAAACTGATAGTAGTATATCACTAAGTTGCTATATTTTAGTGGCACTTGTGACTTAATAATGAGTGGAAGATAATTTACAGATTTTTAAGTGATGATCAATTTCTTTCTAATAAGAAATTTAATCCCAAAATGTTTTGAAGTACTCATACTGTGTACTTTCTTCTTAAAATATCCAGAGGCTTTTTTCAAATGGTAATAATTGAACCTAATAGCTGATGGCATTAGAAAAGTACTTTTACCTCAAGTATACAAAAAGTACAGAATTTTGTCACTCTTAGCAAGTCTCAAAGAGAGAGGTCTCCTTTACCTTTTGTTGTTTGTATAATTGAATTTAATTATGTATTTTTTTTTATTCCTACATTTACTTGTTAAGATTTTTTTGTGCATTCCAGTGTAAATCAGTGTTTTTGATATAAGTTGGATATCAATAAGAAAATTGTAAGAATACTTCTTAAAATTTTTTCATTTAAAATGCCTCAAAATTTAAAATATATCCAAAATTTAAAAAAAAAAAACTTGTAAGACAAAATGACACAAGAAGCTAAGGCATTTCATTTATAAATGATGAGGTGATTATTTGGTTGTTTCATGATCTTAGCTTATTTGAACACTTTCTTTTACAAGAACTTTATTTTTCTGTAAGGATTTGATTTGTGTTTCATGCTAACCAAGTTTACTTACAAAAAAATCGCTACATTTTCAAGGCCAATGTGCTTATGTTGGAATATGACTCCGTATTGCTTTTTCTTCATTATTGGCATGAAAACACATTCAAAGGTGAAAGGTTTTTTTTACTCTCTACATGGCATAGTTTTAGTTTCCTCACATAAGACTGATAG
Source organism: Meles meles (assembly GCF_922984935.1). Lineage (NCBI taxonomy): Eukaryota > Metazoa > Chordata > Mammalia > Carnivora > Mustelidae > Meles > Meles meles. Next base: position 147,905,457 of record NC_060066.1, on the reverse strand, counting down.
GTTAAAAGGACTATATTTTAGTGAACATAAAAATATTAGATGTTTTAGGAGTTGATTGATGAAAGTTATTTCTTAAATGAACTAATAAGATAACTAAAACAATAAGAGTGACAATCCATAAACTTAGGTGAAATGAATTTTTAACACACTGCCTTCTCATATACAAAGAAGTTTTTAAATTTTATTTATTTTTAAAGTAAACTCTCCACCCAACATCAAGCTTGAACTTATGACCCTGAGATCAAGAGTCACATGTTCTACCAATTGAGCCAGTCATGTTCCCCTACCAACAAAAGCTTTTTTATACATCCTTGAATTTTAACATTGTCTTGATGACATCATGAATATCCAGAAAGAAATAAAAATGTTGAACCATTAGTGAAATAAATGATCTTTTAGGCTTATTTTTAACATTTTCTTTTCATTTGAACGAAAATGAAATGGAAAAAAAGTTTTCTGGAAGCTTGTAGGCTGTAGGTCAGCCTGGTTGAAATCATGTCCCCTCCTATTAAGTAGTTTGCTCATTTTCATTTTAGGAAAAAAAAGTCATTAACATATATAAACAGAAATAAATCAGATTTCAATATGCCAGCACTCGTAGTAGACTGTGGCTTGCGTTAATGTTTCAGTAGAGCTTGAAGTCACAGCCTCAGTTCCATAGAGGTCCCTGATAATTAGAAGTCATAGTTCTTACCAGGACTCCGGACAGCAAGAGCAGTAGCATCCATGACAGGGTTTAGTTCAAAGTAATTAAGAAAAAACGGTACCAGAAAAGTTGATGTTTTTATATTATAGCTTAATAAGACTTTTATATAGGAATGTATGATTTTGCAGAAATCTATATATAAAGAGCAAACTGAATGGAGACAATGTCAGAAAAGTAAAGTTTTTATAATCAAGTGCCTAAAGTTTATCACAAGTGTAAGCTTATGGCAGAGTAAACTGTCGCCAGAGTAGCATCTATTCTTGCAAAAATGCTCATATGATGCAAAATCCAATGACAGTTCCAATTCCGATCTTACAAATTCCCATCTCAAAGAAGTGCATCTGTTTATTAGGAGTTGTCCTCTGAATGTGAATGATTTCAGTCCTAAGTCACCACACCTGTTGCCGGGAGATATTTATTCCAATCACTAGCCTAAAGCACAGAGAGTTATTGCTTGACATTTTATAGCTTGGGGGGGGGGGGGGAAACAGTCTTTTCAAAATCATTTGTTCAGAATGGAGAAAATGGAGCAAAACAGTTCATTTTACTCTAAGCACCACTCACTATTTGGGGATATTCACATTTGCACAGCACAAAGCTGCAATATTGATTTTTTTGCTCACAGGGCCTCCCACAAGTTTTTTTCTTCCATTGTCAGGGTAGCAAGAGGGATTGGATTATACTTTGTTTGCTGGGATGATCCCCCCCGCCCCGCCTTGTTGAAATAGAAATAGATTGAAAATACAACTTAGAATAAATGTCATAGTAATAGTATAATTAAAGGTCTTTAATTTGGGAATTTCTTTATGTTGATTATGTTGATTGGACAGTTTCATTGTAAGCTTAACAATCAAACACACTTATTTCCTTTCCTGCCCTTCTTCTTCCCCTAAGACTGGAAAGCACCCAGTACATCCTACTAACTATGTCCTCTGCCTCCAGGGTCTGCAGACCTGCTTCTAAGAGGCATTAAAGTAATATTTAAGGATATGAACTTGGGAGCTGCATTAATGTATCTCAAACCTTGATTTCATTCTTACTGGATGATATGATGATGGAAAAAGTAATTTTTCTGTGCCTCAGTTTCTTCCTCTGTAAAATGGTGATAATAGTAATATCACCTACCCCATATAGTTTTGAGCATTTTACTCAGTAAATATTCATGAAGTCCTTAGAGGAGTTTCTGGAGATGTTGGGGATGAAGAGGGTGGCAAATGCTCTCCCAAAACAAGTATAAATCTGAACAAAATTGTGAACCACAACCATTTAAGGCTGTGGAAATGAACCAGAGCCAAATAAGAAATTGGGAAGCATTTATTTATGAAAAGCTGTACAACTTATGGTATGAACAATGGAAGTTCAAAGCCTTCTAGCCTGGGGCTGCTTCTACCCTCCTCCTTACTAAGTCTTTGTGATAGTTTCATTAGGGCAAGGCTGGCCTTGAAAGTCAGTGACTGCTGCCAGAGAGAGTTGGCTTGATTTGGAGTAGAGGATGGAAACCCGTGCCCAGCAGTGTTGCCAATGAAAGTAGTAAACACTGTGGAAAACAGATGGGAAAGACTCACAGCTCTGCTAGCCTGAGGTTGTAGTCCCTATTGGGGAGACTGGAGGGCCAGTCTGAAACAAACCCAGGGAATCTTCGAAATGAAAAGAGCCAAAGTTCTCTATGCATTCTTGACTAAGTGGGAAGCTACACACACATGCCAAAGAGATGTGAGAGGAGTTGGCAGAAAGTAAATAACTGAGGCTGGCTTGAAAACTGCCGAACCTTGAGCACTCTCCCTAACACACACTCAGATCAGTCAGCAGAGGGTAGAGACCTTGTTATGTGTTCATGGTGTTTAAGGTAAAGACTGACCAATCATTGGCCCATCACTAAGCTATGCAGAGACAGGGTTGATCCCTCGGAAGCCAGACTAGAAATAAAAATAAGAATTAAAATAACAATAGTGAGCAGAGACAGCAGCAGAAGATGGAGGGGACAGATTCTATAACTTAAATCCAGTCAAGATTCTAAAGAGAAAATATTACAGTAGCAGCAATTCTCTGGGGAAGATAATCTGGATCCGCAGTTGCTAACAGTATATTTTAAAAAATGTCTAGTTTCCAACAACAAAAAATTTACAAGCTATGCAGAGAAACAAGGAAATTGACCCATACTCAGGAGAAAAAGCATTCAGTAGAAACTGTGTCTGATGTAGGCCCAGATGTTAGATTTAGCAGATAAACATTTCAAAGTGGCTATTATGAATATGTTCAAAGATTAAAGTAAAACTACATCTATATTAGAAAATTAAGAAGAAATATGATGGCAATGACGTAATAAATATGTAATCTCAATAGAGAAAAACCATTTTAAAAAGGCCTTGGAGAAATTCTTGGCACATATTAGTTATTTTATCATTGTGTTGCAAATAAATTAACATTTTCATTCCCTAATATAGATACCCAGCTTTATCTGAACCCAGAAATTGTGATTCAGTAGGTCTGGATTAGGGCTTGAAGATCTTTTTAAAAACATTTACCAGATGACTCTGATGCAAAATCATGTTTGGGAATCACTTACATAGTCCTGGCAAGTGACTTTTAAAAAAGTCCTAAAAATACCCTCTTTAAACAGTTAAGAATTACATCATATACAAAGGAAGAAAGTGTAGTTAAGAAATAGTAGCCATACCTGTGATGTTTTATTTCTGTGACTCAATATAGTAAGTCATTAACGTGTTATAAATAAAGGAGTAAATTGATGTATTTGGGAATAAGATCTGTTCTGGGTTTTTTTTTCCCCCCATCACATTTTCTTAGTGAAAATGTTGAATTAAAGAATTAATATCAATGGCAACAGTTTTATTTAAGACTTTTCCAAAGTTCCTCCTGTGTACCATTGTCGAAGAGATTGAATCCTCTCCTTGAAGTTTTTAGGGAAAATAGTGTGAAGTGGCTGAAGAAGGCACAGCCATTTACATTCTACTAAGAAATTAATGTCAATTTTTCTTGTAATCCCATGTTGGCCTATGTTTAATTTATCCCTTTGGCTGTCTTTGATTAAAATAGTTAATAATCCAGGATGATGTCTGCTTATGATTTGCATGAACCCTGGCTGCCTAGTCATCACATGTGCTTTGGAGCATTACCTTGACAGTACTATATAAGCTACACAGTTGTGCCATGACACACCCATGTTAGCCTTCTCATGTATGTTTATATTTTTAAAAAAAGAGCAAGTCATTTATTACTTGGTTACCCCTTGAGAATGTTAGAATAGCATGTGTTACCTGATAAAAAGGAACTTGCCTACTTAGAATCACAGATTGGTGAAATTTGATGCAACTTCGAAATGACTTTAATTCTTCAGAAAAAGAAATTAAAACCCAGAAATATAAAATGCCTTTGCCAAACCCACAAGCCTCACCCAGACACACGTGCTTTAGTATCCCGTATTCTTGCCATGTATATATATCTGAAGAGCGTAGACTGTGCTCTCTATTTATGGCATACTACCCTACGTTTCCAAAAATAAAATTTTCATTATTATCTATATGTTCTGTGAACCTTTCCCATAATTTTCTCCTGTCAAATTTACCAATATTCAATGGTGGATTTTCAGATTGTGTGAAAATTTATAAAATTATTAATAAGGGGGCTTGAGAAGTCACACAATACTCATCTGTTTATGGCCGCTAAGAAGAGCATGAGCTCAGAAGTCTGAGAACCTGTGTACATTATAGACAAGCTTGTAGTAATCCTTGAGATGCTGAACTTTATGCCTTAGTGTCATACTCTGTAAAACTGGTATTATAATAGAAACCTATTCCGTTGTTTTCCGTTGTTGATCTTGATGTTGGTTATCATTAAAAAAGTGATCCATATAAAGCATTTAGCACAGTGCCAGAACATAGTAATTAGTGTGTAAATGTTAGCTATTATAACAAGTTTTCTGTGTTCCTATTTGAATTTCTGTGTTTCTGATTGGAAAAACAGGTTTTAAATAAATGAAAGCTCATAAACATGTTACTCACCTGTCTTTATGTTAAACACTAATGAACCCCAGCAGTACCTAGATAATAATAAATTGGCAGAATTTTTTTTTTCTTTTTTGAGGATGGCGTATCATTTTCACTGATTACAAGTGATTTATCTCTTTCTAAATGCTAACTGTTTTTATTTCCATGACCAAAGGAAATAGGTATTATAGAGGGGAAGGATTGTAAATATTTATGGTTTTAACAAACACCAGTTCGATTTAGCTTTGGTTTGATAATACTTGTTGGAATTACGTGTCACGTACCCACCTAGGCGTTGGAATTATAAGAACTCTATCATCATAGTCTAGCAGGGAAGATATAAATTAAAAATGAATATGCATAGTACCGTGTGGTAACAATAAGGACTTTAGTGAAGAAGTATAAAGTTCAATGGAAACAGAGGGGAGAGAGCAAGAATTTATAAAGAACACTTGTGATTCAAAACAATAGACATTGTAGCATTTAATAAAGCAATATTCACTATTAAGAACTCATTTAGTTCTCTGCAAAGCGTAAGCACCATGATCTCTCTTCTCCAGAAGATTCTACATTAGAAATCTAAATTATTGGGGCGCCTGGGTGGCTCAGTGGTTTAGGCCACTGCCTTCGGCTTAGGTCATGATCTCAGGGTCCTGGGATCGAGTCCCGCATCGGGCTCTCTGCTCGGCAGGGAGCCTGCTTCCCTCTCACTCTCTCTGCTTGCCTCTCTGCCTACTTGTGATCTCTCTCTGTCAAATAAATAAATAAAATCTTAAAAAAAAAAAAGAAATCTAAATTATTAAAGTATGCAGATTTTTCTGTCTCCTTTTCCTTTTTTTTTTCTTCTCACTTTACCTGTTTGGATGACTGTAGCTGAGGTTTAAAAATCCTCTCTCTGAATTACCAAAACAGCAGGACACTCAACAATGCAATTTCTTAAATCTCTTTCAAAAGCAGAGAAAAATTAAATTAGAACCTTAATAACTGTAATCCTGCATACTATCAACAGCAACAAAAATTAAGGGCTTATTTTAAAAACCACAGTGCTTCATAGTCAATCCTATATTTTTGACAAGTAGTGAAAGTTGTGAATTATGGCTTCAAGCCAGTCTTCTAATGTGTTCTAAAATTCACAGGATTTCCTAGTAATATAATTTATTCTCATTTATTAAGGAGTTATAATTAAAAAATATCTCTGCTTTCAAAATACTCTGTGCTTCAAAATTTTGTATGTTGCTTGTTTGAATTTCCACAAAGCTTTTACCATTGCAGTAAGTGAAGCTCTAAAGCATTTATTTTTTAAGGTTTTATTTATTTATTTATTTGAGAGAGAGGAAGCGAAGAGGGGAGGGGCAAAAGGAGAAGCAGATTGCCTGCTGAGCAGGGAGCAGGGGGCTTGGGACTCCAGGATCTTGATCTGAGCCAAAGGCAGGCACTTAACTGACTGAGCCACCCAACCACCCCTAAAAGCATATTTTCTATCAAAAACAAATATAAGAATACTAGTTTAAAAAAAAAATACTAGTTTAAGTTGAATTAGAGAGGCAGTACAGTATCGGAAAACAGAAAAAAGCAGTAGAAAACATGTAAAACTTTAGTTAGGAGGTTTCACAATAAACTTTTCGACAAGTTGGCCTATTTACTATCTGTCTTGACATTTGTTAAGCTCCATTTCTTTTTTTTTTTTTTTTTAAGATTTTATTTATTTATCTGAGCGAGAGTTGAGTTGGGGGCACAGAGGGAGAGGAAAAAGCAGACTCCCCACAGAGTGCGGAGCCTGAAGGGGGGGGGTCAATCCCAGGACCTCCTGAGACCATGATCTGAGCTGGAAGTCAGACCTTTAAGCCTCCCAGAAGCTCCTGTCTAGCTCCATTTCTGTATTCCTTCTTCATTGATAATGCACCTCTCCACCTACGTGTAGTAATCTCACAAGACCATAAACCTTCTTAGTAAAAACCTCCCAAGATTGGGGTGGGCTGCAATCCTGTCAAGATTTCTTGCTCCAAATTGCATCCTTCTTTGCTCTCATCATTCCAATTACACCTTTAGTTTTCTCAGTAGAACCAAGAGCTCTGTCAAGTCTGAGAATTGGCGATTTTTTATTTTGAAGATTTTATTTATTTATTTATTTGAGAGAGACAGAGAGAGAGAATGGGAGAGTACCAGACGGTCAGAGGGAGAAGCAGACTCCCCGCTGAACAGGGAGCCCAACGTGGGACCTGGTCCTGGGATTCCAGGATCAGGACCTGAGCTGAAGGCAGTCGCCTAACCAACTGAGCCACCAGGCACCCCAGAATTGGTGATTTTTCAGTCCTACCAAAGTTAACCTAGTTAGCCTTCTGAGGGATTATTTACCTGTTAGGAAGAAGGTACATGTTTTACTAGGAGACTTTTTTCATTGAATTAGTATACAATACAGTTAAAGAGATAAGGTTTTGACATTGGATTGACCTGGACATAACCTAGTTTTGAACTTGAAGTTCATAACTTGGAACTATTTACTTCTGAATGTCAGAATTTTTCCTATAAAAAGCGACATAAAGGATAATTTACGTGATGCGGAGTAATTAAAAGGATAGAGATAAGAAAAAATACTAAGATTATTGCTAGTCTTTTGTAACAGGAATGTTTGAGATGGTGACAGGTTAGAAAATTGAAATACAAAATTGAGGCAATGCTGGAGAAGTTTTTGATAGTGGTGGCTAACCATGGGTAGAACACCAGCACAGTGAAGATGGACTTCACTCACACATCTGGCTTTCTCTGGGTTTACCCTTTGTCCTATGCTGTATTACAACTTCATGGCTCCCTGGTTGGTAACTTATCCATCTGCAGATCTTTTTCAGCACTCATGAACAGAAGGTGTCTGCACTCTTTCTAATACACCACACTTATATCCATATAGCATTTTTAATTGAGCACGGTTATGTACATGATCTTATCTTAGAGTCACCCAGGTAGGAAAAGTCCCATTACAGGTGTTTCATCTCTGTTCTGTAGATGACAAATGTGACTCTTAGACAAATTTTGCCCTTCCTGGGTTTTTTCATCTTGTCAGACGGGTTGTTGACGCCTTTGAAGGTCGAGCTGCTGCATGCGTCCATTGATGCCACTTTTAAGTAAAGTGCCTATAAATCGACATAAGCTAATGTGCCATTAAGTATGTTGTTGTCATAGTATCTTCAGTTTTTTTGGGAGGGGGTGCAAAACTGCTAAGACAAAAGTATTTTTTAAGATAATGCTACCAACAGCAATTAATACGTCTACATTAAATATGAAAGTAAAGTCATTATATATAGAGATTTTATTCCACTGCCTAAATGAAGATTGTTTCTTGATTAGTTGTTCCATTCTGTATTTGTAAAACATCATTATTTATAAATCCATTGATTAAATTGGTCATTTTTCTTTGGATTGACTCAAGAAGAGTCATTTAGTTTCTGCTTGTGATTATACAGAAAATATTTTGTTTGAGTAATTTTAAATTATACAGGTGAATAGTTCAGCTAAAGACACATATTCAAAAAACTAAAAAATTCTTAACATAAGGAGTCAAGGAATTATTTAATGTGGAAATGGATGACTTAAAAAACATACTTTTCGTGACACCTCTTGAATGTAGACATGAATCATATTACTTGAAATGCCTTGTTAAAATAATATATTTCATAAATGTGTTGATTTTAATTTCTTTTTTCTTTCTTTTTTTTTGCTTTTATTTTTAAGGTTTCAGCAGAGCAGCTTTACCATTTGGGTTAGTTAGGCGAGAATTATCCTGTGAAGGTTATTCTATAGATCTGCGATGTCCAGGCAGTGATGTCATCATGATTGAGAGCGCTAACTATGGTCGGACAGATGACAAGATTTGTGATGCTGACCCATTTCAGATGGAGAATACAGACTGCTACCTCCCAGATGCCTTCAAAATTATGACTCAAAGGTAAATACTTATGTGTTAATATCCCATTTTAGCTACTGCATCCAAACTGGTAAAATTATAATAATTCCAAAGTTGATGAATAGAGTCCATATCTCAGCCCATTTATTAAACTGAATGAGGCTTTTACCTACTAATGTTGATTTCTCCTTTTAAGCTTTCAACATTTAAATCTCTATATCATTTTTATATAGTTTGACATATCAGAAGGAATATATAATACCTTTCTTTGATTTTTATATATCATAAAATACAGAGTAAGAATAATATTCCAAATGTAATCTTTTTTTTTTTTTTTTTTAGGTCTGCAGAATTTGGGAATTTTTTTGTAACATTAAGGATGTATAGCTCTCTGGGTCTTTGGCATAATTGGTCCTTAATTTTTTTTAAAAAGATTTTATTTATTTATTTGAGGAAGAGAGAGATAATGAGAGAAGAGAGGTCAGTGGGAGAAGCCGACTCCCTGCTGAGTAGGGAGGCTGATGTGGGACTCTATCCTGGGACTCTAGGATCATACCTGGGCTAAAGGCAATCCGCTTAACTGATTGAGCCACCCAGGCACCCTCATCCTTAATTTTTTTTTTTTTAAGATTTTATTATTTATTTATTTATTTGACAGAGAGAGAGAGATCACAAGTAGACAGAGAGGCAGACAGAGAGAGAGGGAAGCAGGCTCCATGCTGAGCAGAGAGCCCGATGTGGGACTTGATCCCAGGACCCTGAGATCATGACCTGAGCCAAAGGCAGCGGCTTAACCCACTGAGCCACCCAGGCGCCCCTCATCCTTAATTTTTTAAAAAAGATTTATTTAGGGTCATCTGGGTGGCTCAGTTGGGTGTTTGCTTTCAGTGCAAGTCTTGATCCTTGGTTCTGGGACAGAGTCCCTCATCAAACTCCCTATTCAATGGGGAGTCTGCTTCTCCCTGTGCCTTTGCCTTCCCCCCCATTTGTGCTCTCTTGCTCACACTTTCTTTTCCTCTCACATAAATAAATAAAATGTTTAAAATCAATTTTTATGTATTCTTTTAGAGCGGGGAGGGGCAGGGTCAAAGGGAAAGAAAGAATCCTCAACCCTAGTCCCTGCTGAGCATGGAGCCTGACATGGAGCTTGATCTCATAATACTGAGATCAACACCTGAACCAAAATCAAGAGTCGGTCGCTTAACTGACTGACCCACCCAGGCATCGCAGTCCTTAATTTTTTGATTAATTTTTTTTTACAACAAAAATGAGCAGAAGAAGTATGGAGTTACCATACTTCTATCAGTTGTTATAATAGATGAACCCACATTGATGCCTCATTATCATCCAAAGTCCATAGTTTACGTGAAGGTTTATCCTTGGTGTTGAGTGTTCTTTGGGTTGTGACAATTTATGATGGCATGCATCCTCCATTGTAGTATCATACAATGTAGTTTTGCCCTTTTAATAGGTATGTGGTGATGTGTCATAGCTTTGATTTGCATTCCCAGTGACATGTCATATTGACCATTTTTTAACATGCTTACTTGCCATCATATATCTTCATTGGTGAGTTGTCTATTAGGTCTTTTGTCTATTTTTTAGTCAATTGTTCATTTAAGAATTCTTTATATATTTTGGGTAACAATTCTTTATCAGATAGGGCTGTTGGCAAATATTTCCTATCAGCCTGTGGTTTGTCTTCTCATTCTCTTGGAACAGCTTAAAAAACAAACAAACAAAAAAAACAGCAAGTTTAGGTTAAGAAAACAGTGTGCTTTCTGTCTTTCTCTCTTTCCATTTATTTATCTCATTGATTAAGATTATGTTTTATGTTTTTTTAAAATGGTGTGTTGGAGTGGCTCCATAAGTTGAGTGTCTTGACTTGTTTTCAGCTCAGGTCATGATCTTAGGGATGTGAGATCAAGCCCGGAGTCTGGTTCTAGGCTCAGCGGGGAGTGTGCTTGAGATTCTCCCCTTCTCCCTCTGCCCCTTCTGCTACCCTCTCTCTCTCTCTCAAAAAAACTTCAAAAACAAAAAAAAGATTTCTGAAAATGATGTGTGTTGGAAAGTGTGTTATAAAATTCAAAATATATAAATATATATGTACAATATTTCAAAATATATAAAAGTATATAAAAATATAAATCTCTTAAGGGGATAATTACCTTCCTACATATAGATAGAATACCAAAAAAACTGCTGAGAATGGATATTGCTTTTTCTCAGCCTTACTACAGAACACCTAACTCCTGGCATCTTTTTCTTTTTTATTTTTTTCTCTTTTCTCAATTTTGCTACACTTGGCATCTTAATTAAAATTTTCTTATATATAAGATATTAAAATCGTGGTTAGTTATGGTCAGACGATACAATAATATCCAGCCGTTGTACTTATTTGGAACACAGAAACTCTCTGAAGGAACATTTAAATATCACAGAGTTTATTATACATTATTGCTTTTGTATTTTGTTAACTAGGAAAACCCTTCATCTTTCTCTTCAAAGTCTTCACCCTCTTCTGCTTCTTTTCCCCCACTGGACACAATATTTTGTCTAACTTTCTAGCTTATTTATTAGGGTACCTTAAAGTAGAATAGCAAAATTTCTAGATTGGGGTCTGGTTAGTGTAAGCAAAATGAAAACATCAAAAGGTGCTAAGAGGCAATGAAGAAAAAAATAGTAGAAAAACTATTTTTTAAAAAATCCATGCCAGGGTCACCTGGGTGGCTCAATGGGTTAAAGCCTCTGCCTTCGGCTCAAGTCATGATCCCAGGGTCCTTGGATTGAGCACTGCATCGGGCTCTCTGCTCGGCATGGAGCTTGCTTCCCTTCCTCTCTCTGCCTGTCTCTCTGCCTTCTTGTGATCTCTGTCTTTCAAATAAATAAATAAAATCTTTTAAAACATCCATGTCATAAGAATATGGGTACAAATTGCTGTAAAATCTCTGATTTCGTAGAGAATAGGTATTGGCCATATTATAAGTAGCACATTGTAAGTAGTTTTTCTTTAATGTTAATACTGGTCAAGATTTTTTTAAGAAACCAGAGAACAGATTTCATCAAATTTTTATTTTGGTTTCCATCAAAACCAAAGATTTCCATCAAAATGATTTAATTCTGGGGGCACCTGGCTGGCTCAGTCAGTAGAACATGTGACTCTTGATGTCAAGGTTGTGAGTTGGAGCCCTACACTGGATGTACAGATTACTTGAAAAAAACAAAATCTTTTTAAAAAAATGTTTTAATTTTAGTTTTTAAGGTCTCATTATTAAAAAGTTAAGACAAAATCTCATTTGCATAAATGGCACTTGAGAAAGGTTTTTAAAATTTAAAACAGAAGCTTACTATTGTGTACCATTTGGAATCTGGCCTGTGAAATAAACCGTAAAAAAATAACTTACCTTCTTTGGAAGAATGGATTCTGTGCTCCAGTAAATTATAATAGAACAATTTGCACATAGTGTTTCAAAATTGGGAAACTGCCCATGCTAGAGAGACAGTAAAGGCAGCCACTAATAATGGACCATTTATCCATTCTTTACATGTTGAACTGTTTAATAATTGAACAATTTAATTTAATTGGTATTAGATGAGTATTAGAAGTAGGCCAGAGAGAAGTGGGAAGTAGAGAAATATGCAATTATCTGTTTTTACAAAATTGACAAGCGAAGATCAGAGGAATTGGTACAAAGAGAGGGTTTCGAAGAGTTGGCCTTGAGGGGACTGTACATTGTAGGTAACTTACCGTTGTTTGTGGATGTCTACAGTTAAATACATAGTTGAATATCTAACAAAATGCATAGTTCTACATCATATTTGTATCTATTAAATATAATTACATATTATAGGACATGTGCAAGCTAAGTTATTTTCATTGTTTCGTCATGTTATAAAAGCAGGGCTGCATTTTTTAAAAAAAGGAACTAGAGTTTTGGGAGTATTTAAATTCTTTGGAAGCATACAGTTATTCACTGTACCCTTATTATCAAAAGTTTCAAACAATTTATGATGTGCATATATAGTGCAAATAAGGGGTTAATTCCAAAACTAGTTTTTAAATTGTTTATTATACTGGTGGCTTTTAATTATTTAGTCAGCAGAATAACAGTTTAAACAAGAATACTTTAGTGAGGAAGATGATGTTAAGAGGACTTAAAAATGAGTTTCATAGTAGTAGCTTGTAAGTACTTCATTCTGCCTTTATCAGAATGTAAATCTTTAGTCTACCATATTTGTCCAGTACGAAGTTTCGAAAAACTGTAAGAAAATATGCAGACAATATTTTTGCAGTGGAATTATTACTGAATAATAATTGAGTGCCCTGGGGTTTTTGTTTTTATTTTTGTTTTTTAAGTAAGCCTTCTGCCCAATGTGGGCCTTATACTCACAACCTGGATATCAAGAGTCTTGTACATCACCAGCTGAGCCAGACAGGCACCCCATTGTTTAAGTATATCCCTGTTTTTTTCATTGAAAAATACTTTTCAGTGTTTACAGATAAAAGTAAGAGTTATTTTTACCAAATTCCTAATAATTTAGAAAATTTTCTATTTATAATTGTCAGAAAATGTGATATTTGATAATGTAAGAAAGAGACATTTTTTGCTCTGATATAAGAAAAATTCTCTCTAGAAAGCTCTAATAAAAGCACTTGAAGTTTTCTATTAAATTTCTAAACTATAATGATGGAGAGAAACACTAATTTCAATACTACTGAAATTAAAATATGTTTGTATTGTATTTCAAGGTTTTTTCACCCCTGAATGGAGGGTGAAATGGAGGTACTTTGTCCATTGTCATCACTTCAACAGTTGAAAGCCAAGTAAATAAATACACTTGTAATTTTGGCTGTAGTGGTGGTAAAAATATTAATAATTTTTCTTCATTCTTCACTTTCTATTTCCTATTCATTCAAAAGTGTGAAACGAAGGCTCTGTATGAAACTGATAGTACGTTTGTCTTATAAGTATAACAAATGGCTCATGTGAGCAAGTGAGAAATGAAATCCGTCCCTAAAATGCTATATGTATTTTAATAAACTTAATAAATTCATTAATAAATCAGCATGTGCTTTCTCTCTCTGACAAATAAATAAAATCTTAATTAAAAAAAGAGATGCCTACGTGGCTTAGGCTGTTGAGTGTCTGCCTTCGGCTCAGGTCATGATCCCAGGGTCTTGGGCAGGGACTTTCTGCTCAGTGGGGAGTCTGCTTCTCCCTCTGCCTGTTTGTCCCTTGCTTGCGCTTTCTTTCTCTCTGTCTCTCTCTCTCTCTCTGACAAATAAAATCTCAAAATAAAATAAAATAAAATAATGACCATTAAAGATAAAGTTTTTAGCACTTTTTGAAGATAATTATCGTGAGATACCTTAAAAAATTGTACAACGGTTTCCACTGTTTGCTTTCATTAAAGCAACAGAAACAAAAAACCTTACTGCTGCTCTGAAGTATGTGATTAATAAGGAAATTAGAATTTCCCAATAAAAGCAGGTTTCTGCGACCCTCAGGTACAATCTAGTTTCTGAAGTGACGTGCTGAATTGTATCTGCGATCATTTTCCAGTGTCATTTATGGCCGGCTCTCTGTTCATGTTCTTCACTCTGAGAGCCTGCCCATTCTGATCAAGGGAGTTTGCTGCCTTAAACGATGCTTTATGATGTGCCCTTAAGTTTTTAGCACTTTGGTTTAGAGATCTAAAAGTAAATATGTACTTTTTTTCAATGTTTAATGTAGTCAAATGGGCATGAGTGGGGGAGGTTCTTACATCAAATGAGTTATAGATTTAACTCATGCTACCAGATATGCATCATTGTACAAAGAGGTTCTGAAATTAATATGTATTCCCCTCAAGAAGATAGAAAGGATACATGCCTCAGTTTTTTCTTACTGTAGGAAATGTTTATGTTGTGTAATTGATTCATAAATAGGCTGTTGTCATTTTGAAATTGCCCAAGGAGAATAAAGGACTGCCCTAGACATGGAGAACTAGTCTGGCTCCCTGAAAGCTTCTGGCCAAAATTTTAGCCCACATGTAGACCCAACTGGCTAGAACCTCATAGCATAACTGCATGACGTTTCTTATTAAATAAAGGTCAGTGTATTTTTGGTTGTTGTGCTACCCATTTAAGTTTCTCTTGGGAGCAAGTTTGCATATAAATAAATAGTTCAGCAAGCAGTTGTTTATACAGAATTGGCTCTCACAAGACTAATGAAAGAACATATAGATGAAGCAAACATAAACTGTTTATTTAAACAAAAGTTGACAGTTGCTGGTGAAAGGATGATGTCATGCACAGAGGTTCTGTAGTTAGAACATGCAAAAACTCTAGAGAACACCTGAATGTAAGGGACGGAGGTAAAGTTGCCATCAAAGGAACCGAGACAGGCACAAGAAAATAATGTCTCATAAAGCAATAGCAAAGTTAATAGTCATAGCAATAGTAAAATAATAATAGTAAAGTATAAAAGATGTACACATTTGTCTTTTTTTAAGATTTTATTTATTTATTTATTTGACAGAAGAGAGCAAGAAAGCACAAGCAGGGGGAGCCCAGAGGGAAAGGGCAAATCAGGCTCTCCGCTGAGCAGGGAGCCCAATGCAGGGCTTGATCCCCAGACCCTAGGATCATGACCTGAGCCAAAGGCAGATGCTCAACCGTCTGAACCACCCAGGAGCCCCGCCAAGATGTACACTTTTTTCTTATTGGTGTTGAAGATCTTTATTCTATCGAGACAGCCCACATAAAAGAATACATAGGGTTTTCATGGTAGAGTTTCAGAATAGAAATCAAGAAAATGGCATTCAGCCTTGCCTAGACTAGAAGAATTAGTTATTTCCCTAGTCACAGAGCTCTCAATGAATAAATACACGACCTAGATTTTTAAAGTAGGGGTACAATTCAGGGATTTTTGTCTTAAAGGGAAAAGATCTGCTTCTAGAACTTGGGTACAGTTTCATTAAATGAAGCTAAATATGTAGATGACAAAACTTATTTCAGAGCCTAGATCTTTTCCACATTGGTTGGGGTGATGGAGATAAGCTCAAATATCTAGGAACCCCCTTCCCATCCTATATCCCATTCAGTAACTTTTGTATCCTCGAATTTCCTTTTTCTAAACCTATCAGTGTCCCAGCCTATTATCACCAAGCATAATTACATTTTATTTAACATGTCAATCCAACAGCAACTCAAGTGGTGATAGTTAACTTGTGTGTATGAGGATTCGAAGGAATCTGTTATTACATATGTAGGTGCATTACCTATTCTGTTCCATGCCTCGTTCCATTGTAGTGAATGCAGAGTGAGTTTCAGAAATTTAGTGCATATTCTCAGCATGTAGTTAGAAGGCTCCATGGAAAGGACCAGCATACTCTAGTCTGGAATAAGCACAAGAATCTTTCCTCTGCCTTTCCACCTCCCATTCTTGCTACTAGTCAGGGCACATAACGAGGGACCCTCTGTGCGGGTCAGTGGTGGGGACATATGTGATTGTTTCTATTTTAAGAGAGTTACTGAATAACATTGTTAAAACTGCTGAGGAACTTGGGACTCATCTAGTTCCCTTTCATTACATCAGGGAATCAACTGTCATTGCATTCAGTACATTTTGTCCACACTGCAGCATGTATTTTCTCCTCACTTAATTTAAAAATATACTTGGGAAGGTGTGACAACATGATATCCCTCTTTTCACTTCATGAACCTTCAGAAAGGTTGAGTGATTTGCAGTAGGGACTGAAACTTCATTTCGTCTATACCTAGAATCTTATTAGCTAATATCTTAATGGCATGAAAATTTATTACTAGTGATAACTAGTCTTAAATAATAATCCTGTTACCTATGTTTTAAAAATGTGTTTCTGCTATTTTCAAGTATACTGGTAAGATATTAAGTATGTGTAAAATATTTAAAAGAGATACTTAAATACATGCATACAAAATTTTCCTATGAGAACTGATGGAGATTGGAAGCGTCTCACAATTTAACCAAGAAAATCCATTAGAATGCAGTCACAGTTCTGCCAGTATTCTCTGGGAGACCATGATTATAGATTTCGGTATGGGTATATTTTCCTTGACATAGGACCCTCTCAACTTTTATATTGATCATTCAGTCTTTGTAAAGAAGCTTTGTATCCAAGTCAGAGCTGTATGAGAGTTTAATTATTTTTTGTTTCCTGGTCTCTCTTTATAGTTATCAATACATTTAACCTGTGCTTCTAAATATTCATATCCCTTTCTTATTAATGGAACTTTTTTAGAAGGAAAAAAAAATAAGCCAATCTGCCTTTCCTCCTAATTTGGTATTTTGTAATATTTGGGGGTTTTGTATATTTTCTTCTTGTATTATTGTAAATACTGGTCAGGGATGCTTTTCTCTTAGTGTATTTATTTATTTAGTGTATTTATTCATTGAACCTATTCCTTCTCATAGGATTTAAGCCTGCCATTTCTGAAGAACTACATTCTTACCTTTGTGCTATTTATCTCAAGTGCTTTTATCTATCTGTGGTTTCAGATTTATCAGCCATTTGTCCATTAAGATGAAATGTATCTGGGGAAAATGAATAACTCAGATGCAACTAACTCATCATCTCTGTGCAATATATTAGGTTATTTTCTGTTAGGTGATGCATTTCCACTAATTCTTTTACTCTTGGCCAAGCTGCTTTAAGACTGCTAACTGAATTACAAGCATCTCTCTTTGGCCAAGTATTGGGAGGTTACTAGTATAGACTCTTGAACCTTAGTATAGTAATAAATAACCATTAAAGCTCTAATTGGTCTATCTAATTGGACACACACTTTGCATGTCACTTACTGATGGGTATTTAAACCAAAGCATTCATTGTAGGAAGGGGAGACTGTTGGCAGTAATAAACATGAAACATATTAAACATTCACGTTTACTGTGCAAGAAAGACTAATAAATTGTAAAATGACTTAGAAGACAAATAATCTAAATATCCCTTACGACCCTGCTTATCAAATGTAGAAGAAAGAACAATGTCACATCAAAGATTCTGCCCTACAGGGTCCCCTGTTTCTCCTTTTAAAATGAAAATTAGTGAAACAATCCTACTGGTTAATGAGGACTGAGAGAATAAGTGTGAATTGCCCATTTTCTAGCTAATATGTGGGTTTTTAACCTTTTATCTTACCTCTTTTGGTCAAGGAAGCCAGGACCAATTTTCCTTAAGACAAAACATTACTAACCTTAGTATTTCTTAAGGCTTATTCAGTGAAGTAAGAGGTCTGAATAATACTTTCAAAGTTTGAATTTGATTTTTGTTTTGGATTCTGGTCAGATGAGTGAAAAGGGAAGTTAGTTGAAGTTAGTTCTCAAAAGGAAAGACATCACATTTCAACTGGTAATTTTGCTTCAGTTTTTATTTTTAGAAGTTGTCTTTATTTTTGAAACCATAGTGGAGAGGTAAAGAAAATAAAAGCAAACGTGAACATTGCTTTGACATACAAATTTCAGTATTACTGTAAATAATCTGTTCATAATGCTTTTCATAGTTTTAAGTATTATTTACTCCTGCTTTCTCATTTGAAAGATGTTTCAGATGAGTTTACAATGGTATCTTAATAGCACATACAATGTCATATACCTTGTAGTTTTTAATCAGAACATTCCTGACTTCATCACACTAAAATATTGGTTTCTATTTACAAAGTGAGTTTAAAACATTAATTATGTTAATTGACAGAAACGAAGTCCAATTTAGTGTTATACTACCTAAATGTACTACATAATCAATGTTAAATAACTAAATGAGAGCACACTGTATCTGCTTACATTAGGCTAGCTTCAAATACCCTATGAGTACTTTGTTTTGTACTGAAGTGTGATTTCTTTTTAGTATATAGCTGTTCTCTGATGGCATATTACCAGTGTCATATATAAATATGCTTAAAAGCGTCTTTTTAAAAAAGTCATACCTTAAACAAATAAAAAATAGATACTTGATCAATTATAGAGAATAGAAATGATATTTTACTAGATTTTCAAATCAAGACATATTCACTATTTTTTCTTTTGTTTTTTTGGCTTTCCCTTCCCACTCCCCACCAAAAAGTCATAGCCAAATGCTACTGAAGTGCAATGTAATATGTATTTTTTACCATTATTAAAATAAACTGCGAATTTTAACTTCACTTAAGAATTTGGAGTTGTTTTTTATATGTAGTGCAAATTCTTAACAGCATGTTTATTACCAGGAAATTAATACATGTATTCATAAAGACTTTGACAAAAACTCACTGCCTGAAAATACACTGTTGATTATTTAATATATTTTATTATGCAGTAAATGAGAATAAAATATAATTTTGAGTGAAAATGAGACTCTTCCATTCTAACTTTCTTTTTTATTTTATTGAGATTCCTAAGTAAGGAAAAACGAAAAACTTACATGTTATTTGGTAGAGAATAAAAAATCCTTAGTCTTTGTTTTATTCCAAATCCTTACTTTATTCTCTTAGTAGGAGATGAGGAATTCTGCTTTGCCACTCAAAAGGTAGCAATTGTGAATCAATATCATTTATAATATATTCTAATGGCTAATTTTATCAAATGAAGAGAGAAAAATATTTGATATTAAATTATTTAAAAAGAGCTCAGCTGTCATTTATTATGGGCTTACTAATTTTTCTGTATATCATATAATGAAATTATACCTGGACTATATTAGCAATAGCAGCAGTAACAAAAAAACACCAGTATCAATATACTACTGTGTACGTAGTCTAAAGAAAATTATTGCGGTTAATTAGGTTTCTGATAGCATTACGGATTTATCTGTCTTACAGGTTTTAAAGACCTGTTCTTTTTACTTTGCTATGTATTTTCTTGAAAAATACATAACAAATAAAGCAATTTAATTATAGTTCTTAATGCTGCTTGCTGTTCCACTGTAGGTTTGGACCTGATATTTCTGGTGTTTCTAGGAAAAATCAGGTTTTGAAGAAATGAAGTGAGCGATTCTGTAGTCTTGATACTTATTTCATGTAAGTTAGTCAAGTGTATTGTTTAATACATTTCCCCGTTTTCCCAATATTCTTCATGTCATACACAGCCAACACAGACATGATTTTAGAACTCACATAAACACACTCCCCACGCCTTAAATAGAGTGTCTGAAATGATAGTCACTCTGTATAAGCTGTTTTGAGATTATAGCAGTTGTCTTTCTTTTATTTATTTTTTTAAGATTTATTTATTTATTTGAGAGCGAGAGGAAGGGGCAGAGAGAATCTCAAGCATACTCCACTCTGAGTGCAGAGCCTGACTTAGGGCTTGATCCCACAACCCCAAGATCCTGACCTGAGCAGAAACCAAGAGCTGGATGCTCAACCAACTGACCCACCCTGGTGCCCAAGCAGTGGTCTTTCTGTTCATTTTTTTCAGACCAGATATCTGTCATTGTTATTGAACTCACCTGTAATTTGTGAAAATACTACTGTTCTAAAATTGGATTTACCATAAAGCTAAAGCATCTTAAATGTTAGAGCCGTTCAGTTGCCAGGCTTTTCTAAGATACTGCTGGGGTTCCTACCAGTGTGCTCAAAGGATCATATGTTTTTGTAAAGTTTGCTGAGGTATGATATTTAAACACAATCTTTTAAGGGGTTGATTTCATTCTCTGACTTCTTCTCTGTTACACTTCTCCTCATTTATGGTCACTTAGGAGTAGCCAAGAGCTACCGGGATTCTGTTAAGTAGAGGTTCAGTTGGTGATAAATTCAGTTTGGATTCAGTGAGATATTTTTATGTTTCTGCAGACACTCGTGTACAGTTTAGTCATTGCTAGCTGTTCTGCAGAAGAAATGGCCTCTAGAATTACTCCTATTATTCATTATATTGCCTTACTGATTGTGACATAAATGTGCAAGGCCAGATGTCATATTACAATTTGAATGTGTCCTATGGCACCTGAAATATGTGGCAAGTGGAGAAGAAATATTTTTTGAAATGTAGGGAGCCAGAAGCTAGTTTGTGGAATCTTTTCAGTTATTAATTGTGTTAAACAGTAAGTGGGGGATTTGGTTCTCATATATAACTAATCAAAACAGAAGTTCTCTCCTATATATTCTTGGGGGAGTACAACATTATGGTACAACAAATGGACAACATTTCAGATATAGCACTTAAAAGTCTAAAGACAACATATTGTCCTGTTTTTCGGTGAATATCAGATAAAATAGAATTTACCAGGATACCTGTATTCATGGGGCATAGGCTGTAGCAGTTCAACAAACACAAGCACCTGTGACATTGTAGGCATTCACTTTATGAATCCAAATCATCAGTAATAAATAAATTCTGAGCAGCTGTTCTAGAGGAAAACCAAAATTATAGAAAGTGACACTGTGAAATTTTTTATATGAGACAATGGTAGGATTTGTGGTGAAAAAATTATTAAGGAAAATGTCATAAAGAAATGCTGGCAATTAATTTATTAAAATGTTATTTCAGGTCTCTGAATTTTGTTTCTTGTGATACACGGTTGTTTTTAAAAATGTGTTGTTCATTGTGATTTTTTTTTCTAAATCACTATTCACTTTGGTACCTAATTTTCTACTTGTAATTTTTCTGTTTGTTTGTTTCGTTAAAGTGGTACCCCTTAATTTGAGCTTTGGACCTCACAAAGCTTGAATCTACCCCTACCATTTTTATTTATAATATGTTGATTTTGAGAAATTGACAGTGTTCTACTTGACGCTCACAGCTTGATGTATGCATTTCAGGACATTTCATTGTATCTTTATAATTTTATTTCATTGTGTCTACATTATAGTCTGAAGATTTAGAATTTGGGATGAGAATGTGAAAAATTAAAAACTAAATTTATTAAGGGATATTAAGTAGATAAGATAATAAAACATTTATTAAATAAAAGATTTAAGATAAATCTATTTTTCACAGTTTACATTAAATGTTTTATATAAAACCTTTCTATTATGAGGTAGGCTAAATGAAGAGCATTTTTTTTTTAATTTATTTATTTTTTCAGCGTAACAGTATTCATTGTTTTTGCACAACACCCAGTGCTCCATGCAAAATGTGCCCTCCCTATTACCCACCACCTGTTCCCCCAACCTCCCACCCCTGACCCTTCAAAACCCTCAGGTTGTTTTTCAGAGTCCATAGTCTCTGATGGTTCGCCTCCCCTTCCAATTTTTTTTTTTTTTTTATAAACATATAATGTATTTTTATCCCCAGGGGTACAGGTCTGTGAATCGCCAGGTTTACACACTTCACAGCACTCACGATAGCACATACCCTCCCCAATGTCCATAACCCCTAAACTAAATGTGGTTTAAACAAATTTTAAAGAAATTATACTAATAGGCTTTGCTTTTATACTTTTCTCCATTCTCCCCATTCCCCATTTTTGGAAGTTTCCTTTGCCCTTATCCCACAGTCCTATTATAGACTTTATATGGAGAAAAAAATATATATTTTTAAGTTACTTTTCTTTAGCAGTTATTTCATGGGTTTCTGTAAGATCCATAATCAAAAAATGTTTTAGTAAATCAAACCTTTTTATTTTTCTTATTAGTCTTGGAACTTGCCAAAACAGTGTAGCAAGAAGAGGCAAGAGAAAGTATGCCGATTTTGCCAGGATATGTTATAATTTGTGGGGTTCTTTCCCTATATTAAATTATCTTATGACAGTCCTAAGATCTTCTCATTGTTAATTCATGGATTTCTGTAGATATAATTTTAAAAATGTTTATAAGTAACTTTTGAAATCTGTTTGTGGGTTGTTAGGTGAATGAGACTATGCTATTTGAAAATGTGTATAAACAGGTATGTTAGACGAAAGATAAATAGTGGTCATTACAAATACATTATCTGATAAGTTGATTTGAGACCTTTATATGTGCATTGACATTTATTTCAACCCTTGACGAGTAGACCTTTATTAAGCTGTGATGATTACTGAATATGAAATGTAACCAAGATTATTTTTTATTCAAATATAATTTAAATATTCATCAAAGAGAAGTTATGCTTGAGACTGACAGAGACTATTAACATCAAAAAATATAATTAACTGCATTGGGTATCATGAAGCAGAGTTAGCCAAATAGCCGAGAGGTCTAATTGCTCTAGAGTTTGAGAAGCAATGGTTTTATTTTATGCGGTAGCTGTGGAATTAATAGTAATGCGGTTGCCTATGTGGGCCAATTAAAAGCTGCCTGTTAAGGTTCATTGCTCTATAGGAAACCCATTGAATATCGCTTAGTAAACAGGATTGACATGTCAGTGTGTACAGGAAGATGAAATGCAATAAAATCTGTGAAAATGAGAAGTATCATTAAAAGAACTGTTTTTGAAAACAGTTCATTAAACTCTTTACAATAACGGTGTGGTAGTGGATGTTGTGGTGTGCTCTCAGATTCCCCATTCAGGACCGGCCACTTTTTCCCTCAGCTGCTGTTGGGCTCCCAGTGAGTCCCCGCCCAAGACTGCCTTGGGCTAAAGGGATCTGAAACCCTTCTCCCCAGAGGCAACCCTCACTGATTGCCAGAGTACAAAGGCTTGGCCTCCTCATCCTTTGCTTCATTTTGAGACAGCTCTGAAGGGCACTCTCCTAACTCCAGAGCTCCCTCCCTAAGGAATTTGTGGCGCCTTTGTTGCAGCCACTTAAGACTTCAACCCAATTCTGCTTCCCTGATAGTTCCAAGAGTACAGTAAGCCTTCCAGAGATCTCAGCCTCCAATTGTGCTTCCCGTGTTACCTAAGAAAGGTACTACTAATAAATATAAATACAAATCCTGTCAGTGGAACTGGCTACACACATTGTAGGAATACAACAACTAAAAACTAAAATAGTTTTACCCCCTTCAACACCCTCAACCCCCACCCCATTTCCCAGTTCAGGTCGACAGATGGCATTTTATCTTTGTCATGTGATCCTTTTTCTTTAATAAAGGTAATATTCTGACCTTTGTGGTATTATTATGCTTTTTAGCTGAATACAGAAAGAAAGCACTCCTGATTGAACTCAAAAGATGTTGCCTTGTCCAGGCTGTAGAGATTTAAAAGTGGCTGACATTCTCATGGCATTTTGACATTAATGAGGTTGTTGAAATGGAAAAGTTGAAGGGTCAAGGATAAGAATAGTAGCAAGCTCTTCTAGTGTTTCTTTTTCTTAATAGTGATATATCAAATACACTTAATAAATTGACTATGATTCCTAACATAAAATCTGTAATGTTATGTGTTAAGTGTAGAACTTTAAGGACCAGAATTTTTTTGCAAATAAAAATAATTCTAACACTCCCTAGCTATGAATTACACAACCTCAAATGCAGTTTACTAAATTAAGATAATATTACATATCTCTGTAACTTTTATAAGATGTGTAACAAATTTTAAATAGCTTCATAGATCTTAATATGTACAGCGTAATAAGGTATACATTGTGTCTTTAGTCTGCAGTGATAAAGATGGTTTCCTAGACATTCATTATTGAATATGCTCCCCGTTTATATCTGTGGCCCAAGACGGCATGTCAGCTTTCAGAGGAGTGATGTTGCTGCTTCACAGCACACAGCCCTGTACTCCCAAGCCTGTACATGGTGTTAGTGGTATTAAAAGCTCTTGAGTCTAACATTTTATAGGTCACGATGAACTGAGCCTTTCAGACAAGTTACTGATATGAAGCTAATTCAGACTAGGAGTATAACATGGAAAGGAAGCGCCTGCCTTCTTTGTATACTCTGGTTTCTCTTCAGATCGCATAAATCTTTCGCCCTTTGTTTTTAAAAACCTACACAAACCATGTAAATCAGGAAAGTTTTAATTTGGTTTCTGTCATATGGGTATGGAACTATACTTGACTTCTGAAAATTATATTTTATCTTTCGTTCATTGATGCTCCTAAATAATTCCTGAGCTATACGATGTACAAGCGAATGTGCCAAACTCTGTAATGGCATTTATGAACAACTGGTAAGGATATATATTTGTAAGTCTACAGATTGATGTTTATGGAGTTAATAAATGGTGGAATAAGTCACAGTGCATTATGCACTGCATGTTTTCAGAGATTTTTAAAGCAGACATGAGCCCCTCAAAGATGTAGTCTGGTGATGAAGATGAGATGTGTGCAGAAATAAGTATGATACCAAATCTCTCAGCACAATAAACTACTAAAAACTAATGGAGAAGGGAAAGTGATGAGTAATGTCCTGAGGTAGGAAGATGTACTATATGTTGAGGGAATGCTGAGTAAGGTCTGTTTTAGGGAGTTACTCAACTTCTGACCTCACCCTTTCAAACTTCCTATACCATGAAACATCTCATAGCTTTCTTCTTTTGGGGCACTATAAATTCTTTTCTTGTACTTAGGCTAAGGAAGGAAGGATCTTTCAAAGATTGTGTTCTTCATATTTCTCAAAATTCTATAAAATATATTCTAAAAATTATTTTTAACCTTGTAATGTGAATATGGAAAGTGATACTAGGGCTTTAGATCCTTTATTAATTCAGCAAGTGAGTTCACCCTTTTTATGGCAGAGAACTGTAATGCATAATTTCATATTCATTTGTTAATTTTCTTCTGCATATTGTTCGGATGTGGTATATTTAGGGTATTTCTATACTTTTAAAATTGTAGGTATTTCTATATCTAGACTATAGCAGCATATGTCTTATATTGCTGTTTCTAGTGCCAGAATCACAGGTGGATATAAAATTTTCATTTCCTTCCTCCCCTTCTCTCTCCTTTCCTCCCTCCCTCCATTCCTTCCTTCCTATTTGTCTACTTTCTAACTCTATCTATCTGTCATCTGTCTATTGTTTGATAATTTCTTGCCTTTGAGACTGAGATGTAGCAAGAGGACACGTCCCTTGATCTGTGCTTTTTTTTTTTTTTTTTTTTTTTTTAAAGAGCTCTTTGGGTTAATATGCTGAAGACTGAATGCTTATGAGTAGGTGTTCAGTTATCAAGAATGCCATGAGCAATGCCTTGTTGCTTTCTTATCAGCTACTTCCTGCTGTCAGCTTGGCACTTATTTCAATAGAAAAGGATTTGCATCAAATGTAATGCCTTATTATATACAGCTAACATGGGGTTTTTAATTGTGCAAACACATGAGACTCCTGCAGTGATAGTCAATTTGATAAAAGGATTAGATTATGAATATTTTGTCATGATTAAAGATTACTTCTGATTTATCATAAGTAAGCCAGTGAAATTTGCCATATTATTTATCAGTCAGGTGAGACTGCATTAATTTTAAGAGTGTATGAACCACACAGTATCCACCTCTTTATAAAGAGCCTCTAATGAATTTGATTATTTGTATTCAGATTATAGATATTAAGCGTTGTTTTTAGCTTTCTACACCTGCTCTACTGCTGAGAGTAACCCAAGATTCTATGGTTCCAGCTTTTTGTCTTTGTTATTTTTCGTCTCTTGTCTTACAGAAAGTTAAGTAAACATCTATACAAAATTCCCACTGTTTTTATTAAAGAAATGACAAGTGATATCTATCAACAGGATATTTTGAGTTGTCTCTTTGATTAAAAAAAAAACAACCCTTAATAAAATAATAGAGGAACGAGAATTCCGATATAGAAAGTATTTATTGAGTGAGCACTTTCTACTGTTAACAAGACTAGGCATTCTGATGGATTTAAAAGAAGCTGGAGAAATAATACTAGGGCCCTACAACTAAAGGCATTAAAGGAGACCCGGAGACCTGAAGCAAATAAGTGCCCGGCACTCTTAGGGGGGTGTTTGGGAAAGAATGTAAACAAGAACATAAGGAGTTTACCAGTTAATTCGAAACATGGAACATACTTGCTGAGTTAAATAAAAGCTAAAATGCAAAATATACAAGAGATGCCACAAAGCAGAATATGATTAATTGCCAAATTAGTTACATAGACAATTTCTGCTGTAGGGAGAGAGACAAAGATCACTTCAGGTTCCGTTAATCAGGGATGAATATAATACTGTTGGCCTGCATCATTGATGTGCTGGCTTTCTTTACACCTCCACCTTAGCTGATACTTCCTGCAAATGTGTGTGCCTCCCTCACAACTAAGTACATGGCAACGACTTGCATAGAGGGACCACTGTAAAATGGAAAACAAAAGTTCAGCAAACTAGTAGCCTATTGTCCTCAATTCTAGAAATGTTCTACCTCAGAGACTTAAGGTCCTTCCAATGGTCTTCTTGTTAAGAAGAAAATAGTTCAAAGAAGTATACACAGATAGTTATTTCTGTGAGAATTCTGTTCTGATGCATCTTTCTAGATGAGCAAGAGCAACATAAAGAAAACACAGATAACAGTTTTTATGGGGTGCAAAATTAAAATGAGATAACTAATAGAAGCATATTCATGACTTTTAGATTAATTATGTAGCACTTTATTTTTGGAATGAGAGTGTTTTCACTTTCTTGACCCTTTGGGGAAATGTTGACTACATATTTTCCCTGTATTAATTTCCCTGAATTAATTTATTAGTTTATTAATTTATTGATTTATTAATGCAAATCCTATTATTAAGACACTGCTCACTCATGCTTTTGCATTCCCTTTTATACAAGGCCCTCCTATATTTTTGTTTATAAACTATACCACATATTTTATTACTAAATATTTCATAAGTTGCATGAGGAAAATAAATTAATATAAAAGCTATATAAGAAAAGTGTATTTAATTGAAAATTTTTGATGAGAAAATAATAGTAGTGAAATATGTAAAAGATTTTATGCCAAAAGCATTCACTTCTGATAAAGAATAGCAGTGCTGTGCTGTCTTGCCTCTTGATCAGAAAACAAAGCCTAGGACGTAGAGTAGAATATGGTCATTTTAATAAAAAATGAAATATTTCTCCTGAGTCATTTAAATACTTCAGCAAAAAGTTGTATTTAGTCTTAAGTTTTTTATAGATGGAAATTTTTTAAAAGTTATGCTATCAAGTCTTATGATTTTATTTCTTTGCTTGCCGTTTGATTTGTATAGGAGTTCTGTGAACATTTGTTGGCTGTGCTGTGAGGAGATGGGGTCACTTATCTGTGTTCCTATGGAAACTATTAGAATATTTGTTTTATATGGATTTTTATTCAATTTTCAAACATGCTACTAAGGGGCGCCCCTCCGCTGCTGAGCAAGCATTTGTAGCTTGTACTTTGGCAGAATGGGCCAAAAGCTTAGTGTTGTGACCTGTTTTAAAAATAAAATATCTTGAAATAATTGGGAAAAAAAAAAAAAGTGAGGTCTGTAAAAGCCGAAGTTATATTATCCATCAATTAGACCAGATGCTCCTTTATTTTATATGCAGAGATCTATAATGCTGACCAAATGATGCCCCATCAAACATCTTGGGAGGCAGAAAAATGTATTTATGGCACAATGTTCTTGTTTTTCAAAATCATATCCAAACCAAGGGGATAATCTTTTAAGGTGAATTTAAAATTGCAATGACAAAAATCTAGTTTACTCAGTGTTGTCCTCTAAAACTCCTTTTAGTTGCAGGTTCTTTTGCATTATTTCAAACTCTAATCCTCTGAGCGGGTAATTAACGGACCAGAAAAGCCATTTGTGAAAAAGAAGAGCCATAAGGGTGGAAATATTTCTTCACCGAATGATCTTTAAGAAGTAAATAATTACAAAAGAAAAAGATTTGGGATGACCAATCTAAATCTGAGGATAATTAGAAGGAATAGAGTATGAAAATCGAAATGCTTGGCATGTACAACAATTCTCATATCATAACAAGACTAATTAAATATTTAGAAACCAAAAATCCCCTCACAATTTGAAGAAAAATAACCCACAACAAAAGGGTCTGCAACTTTGCAGATAATTAGCAAGGGTTATAGGAAGGAAAAACATCACAGATTGGCTCCAAGGCTCTGCAAGGTCATGTCTTATTACGCTGTGTCTTTTATATGGTCTGGTAACAAGTTTCTTGCTAATTTAATCTAACTAGGGCATCCCAAAGTGATTTTCCATTTCCCTTGTTAAAAATGTGATAGTTTCTGCAAATGCAAACTGTAGCAGGTTAACATTTTTATAAATAATTGCTCTTAATTGATACAGGTCATAATAATTTTTTGAATTATTAAAAGCAGAGGTCTTGAAAATTTGGACACAGAAGCTATATTTTTTAAGTATTCCAAAATTTTATAGTTTTTATCCTTACTTAAATTATCTTATTCCTTTCATTAAGTAGTTAGACCTGATGACCCTGTGAATGAAACTTAGTCTCAGTGGCATGCTTTGTAAATAAATACTTCTTATTTTGCTAATAAAAGCAAGCACATTTATGTTGAATGTGCATTTCTGCAAACAAGAGATTTTGTACTGGATTAATAAGGCTCTGAATGAGTCGAGCCTAATTTGCATTAAACTGACCCCAAGGTCCAGTAAAAACTGCAAGGAATTTCAGAGGTTTCTAAAACATAGTAAGTTGTTTTTAGCAAATCAGCATTGCCATTTCAAATGCTTATTTTAGTAATTAATGTGGAATTTTTGAAGATTATTAAGTTTCTCAGATGCACATTTAACTTGCAAATATTAAAGTATGCAAACTGGTTATAATTCCTAACATTTTATTGAGACACCAAATGATTATGGAAGGTATCACTTTTATGTTATTCCTGTTAACATACTGAAAAATGGAATGACAATATTTTAGACATGGGCTTAAACAGGATTTGACTGTCAAAGCTTTTGTTCACTTGCTGTGGGTTATCTGATATTTATTTTGACTTTCTATTTCTGTTGTGTACTGTACACTTTTTCAGCCAACTAGGTTTACGTTTATGTATTCATAGTACTGAAAGAACTTTATTTTGTGTTTTTGCTCTTGGTTACTTAATTAATTAATTGCCTTTTTCTATACCTTTTTCTTTTAAATACAGTTGCAGAAATGTAATCACAGTTTTTTGGGAATCAGATTTGTATTTAAAAATTTGGAAAACACCAGCATATTAGAAACTGAATAGAACAGAAATTGTTATTTTTTCCAAATTATGTATTCATGTCGTGTACCAACATTCAAGAATGTTTTCCTAATTCTACTAGTAACTTTATTTCTATAGTGCAGTGATTTCAAAATACTTCAAATAACATATTCTGTAATGCTTTGAGTAATCTTAACATGCCTAAGAATTAAATACTATATGATGGATTGAAATCTACCAGAATGCACAAGTTACTAAATAAATTATGAGAACATAGTTATGTGACAAATGGGAACTTTACTATAGAACACCTCTTCTTTTTCCATAATAATTACACACCATTTAGCTTCCTAATGTTATGTTTACCTAGCAATTAGTTAGGCTCACAAATCATCATTAATAAATATTTAAAGAAAGCGGGACCCACTTTTCTTAGCTCTACAGAATAGAAGTTTAGATACTAAAAAAGCATTATACAGTAAGAAGAGGTTTGATGTGATATTCGCCTCAGTTTCCTCTTTGATTTGTGAGGATCATTGCACTTTTATCTTGGAACATAGCTTCTTTTTATCCCCTCAGTTTATTTGATTACTTTCCTTGAATAAATCTATTCTCATTAGAACTTACCTATTCATATTTTAAGGTCATTTGCTATATGTGTAAAAATTTATTCTTAATTTGGACTCAGAAGGTCAAGAGTCCTAGTTCCGGGGCGCCTGAGTGGCTCAGTGGTTTAAGCCTCTGCCTTCGGCTTAGGTCATGATCTCAGGGTCCTGGGATTGAGCCCCGCATCGGGCTCTCTGCTCAGTGGGGAGCCTGTTTCTCCCTCTCTCTCTGCCTGCCTCTCTGCCTACTTGTGACCTCTCTCTCTCTGTCAAATAAATAAATAAAATATTAAAAAAAAAAAAGAGTCCTAGTTCCTAGAGTACTGTACATTCATTTCTTGGTCATTTGGAATTGTTAGTGTTTGAAGTGATTTGGAAGTTTAAAGTGTACTTTTTTCCCTCTCTCTTTAAATAGTCTCTCTCCTAAGTGCTGGGTCATTGGCTTTCATGATGCAAAATTATGTCCAAATTGACAGAGTTCTCTGAGAATCAGGTATAGCTGATTGAAGCAGAATTGGATGTCTGGTATTTATTTTCTACTAACTGTGCTTATTTATAAGCAGAAATAGCCAGGCTAACTATTCATCATTTATTTCATTCATTCAGAAACAATTACTGATTCTCTGTTATGTGTCAGGCATATAATCACCTCCAGTAAAAATGTAGAGGTTGACAATATCCTTTTTCTTTCGTTTCTTTTTATGTTTTGCTCTTTGAGGTAACTTTTCTAATTGTTTTTTAAAACTGGTTTACTTGAATAGAATAAAATTTACTTACAGACATACAATAGGTTTGTTTTGTTTTTGTTTTTGTTTTAGTAATTGAGACCCAGGAATGAATATCATTCCTATTTATTATGAGAATGGATTCAGTTGCAGTAATTCAACTGTAGATGTTGGGTTCATTAAGAAGAAATAATCCCCCATGTGTATGTGGTTTAAACTCTTCCGGGGTACTCTTGTGAATGTTCTGCTTATATATGGCACTTTGGAAAGGAGTGTCATTACATCATACCCTGGTACCTTGAAAACATGTAGTTTGTTTCCCCAAAAGTGAGCAGTTTTAAGTAAGGTAGAAGATTACTCAGGAAAGAAAACAGACCTGTTATTGCTAGTATTTTATAATTGAATTTGAAAAGTAACAGATGCCATAAAGAGACTGAAATTGTGCAAGCAATCTTCACTGAACCTACAGGCTCAATAAAGAATTGGACTAATTCTAGAGGGTGACTCCAAATTTCCGCAAACATTAATTTTTAGTTTCTGTCATGATATACTGAGCTTTTCTGTTGAATGCTGGAGTATTTGTTCAAGTCGGTAGATTTTGCATTTTTAATCTTCCTTAGAACTGTGGTGAATAATGGCCCCTGGCAGGAGATAATGAAATTTTCTTAATTTATATTTTCAAGCAGAAGCTTCAATTGAAAATGGCATCCTATGGCCTGGAGACATAGCTGTAGTGCAAGTTTCAGGGGAAATGCAATAATAACGCAGTGCCATCGAGACAGGGAATGATGGGACAGTGAAGAAGTAATTTAAGGAAGAAAAGAGAATGTACCAAAGCTTTATTGTAGCATATCTAATGATCTGCTGAAGATTCCCAATGGTTTTTGGAGCATGACTGGAGAAACTAATGTTATCTTCCCAAAACAGAAGCCCCTGCTTAATCAGCAGAACAAGACTATTGATTAAAACACTTCTCACAATAGATTACACATGGAATCTCATCTCCATACTTTGTACTTGGTAAAGTGTAATAATGAGCATAAGATAATCAGAAGAAGAGTAAAAGCAATTTTTTGGGCAGTGTACAATTCAAGGCTAGGATTGGAAAGGAAACAAATTTGCATGAATAGTTGGACTGTTTTTAAAGCTGTACACGGGATATCATATGCACCGGATAGGAACTACTCTGGAACAATAAAAGATATTCTGCCCTTAGTCAAGTCCTGCTAAGGTTTGCAAATCTATGTACATCTTATGCAAGGGAGTACTTATTATTGATATTTTTGGTATTTCATTTTTGTTGCATTGTGCAAAGAGTTTGCCTGCATTATCCCATCTAACCTTGAAGATAAACTTCAAAAGAAGGCTGTAAGCTTTAATACATTACTTAGGGGCTCATAGTAAAGGCAACAGACCAACTGGAATAGAAACTCCAGTTTTTTCTGACTCTAAAGTGTCTGCTTTTAAACACGAGTTTCCCAAATAGCAAATGATTTTTCTTCTGAACAAAGTCAAATGGTACTCTATATTGTTGATTCTTATATAGTTTATTTTCAGATTTAAGTAATGTGTGCTTTCTTTCATTTACACTTTTAAAAGATTAAGGAAAAGCAACATATTAATAGTTTGTTTGCATTATTAATATTTCATTAGTGATGAATCAGTACTGTACCCAAAATTAAAAAAAGATAATGTTTCTTAAAAGTACTGCTAATTTGTGCACAACAGTTTCTAAGGTAATTTCCATATACGTATGTAAATTAATGATAATACACATTTATAAAATGCCTTTTCATCAGTTACACATTTTGGTGGCAACGTTTAACTTAATTTCAGAAATGACTGTGGATGACTTAAAAATTAATATTGAAACCTGAGAATATTGATTACATCTGGAAGGTAAATACACAGTTTTAATACTTTTAACTTTTTACCGTATGCCAATTGTGATTGTTAAGAGATTCATTAGATATTTTGTGAAGTATTTTTCTATTACATATTATACACAAACCTAGACATTATCAATGACTTTAAATATCATACTCTGAATTTTGCTGAGAAACAAAGATATTGTCATCCCCTTATGCACAGGAAGTAAACCAATAGGTATTAATCTCCAAAATTATGTGGTTTTATTTTCATCAGCTCTTGAGATGTACATTTGGTTTCATTCCTAAGTAGAATATTTTTTTCCATTTAAAGTAGAAAGACTTGCATAAATTAGTTTTAAACTAATTTTTAAAATTCAGGGTTTTTTTGCTCCATTTAAAGCAGCTTTTTGACCTATAAAGTAGGATTTAGGATTTTCATCATTGTAGATGATGGGTTTTATGATTAAAATGTAAGTTTTACGAATATTAATATCAGAAATAATACTTTTCTTCTGGTGTTTGAATTTGATAATGTTACAAAGCATTTATTATTGGATTTATTTTAGTTAACGTGGAATTCTCAGGATGAGTGTTGTACTCTGTATATTTTAGATTACTAAGAAAATCAGTAGAAAAAATATTTAAAATGATAGAAAGTTACAACCTAAAATAATGTGTAGAAATAATACATAGGTAATATTTTTAACAGCGGTTTTAACACAGTGATGTAAAATAATAAGCCTTTTGTCTGTACATGACAACTTTTGGAAATTTTTGGAAATGTGCTTAAATATTAAAAATGATTAAATGCTTAGACTTTGAGACTGAGTGCTTATTAGGTACTTCTACATTTATCTACTGTTTGGTTGGTGTTAAAGCATACATTATACCCCAGAGATTGCTTAGACATTATTTGCAAGGGTTGCCTTTATGCCCTCGAGTTCTAAAAACAATTATTTTCTTCCTGTAGTTGAACCACCTTATTAAAATTTGTTTTAATAAAAAAGTCAGAGGTTGAGTATAGAAAAATTTACAGTGATTAGAGTGGATCTTTTTTGTTGTTACTATTTTTAAAGACATTCTCCTAGGAAACATGGTGTAATTTCACAGATTGTCAAAAATTTTATTTCCAGATTTATTTAGTGTTAGAAATTTTCATTAGCTGGCAAATATTTAGGAAAAGATTATATCTTCCTTCTGTTGTTAAAAATGGGCGTAAATGAGATGCACCTATTTTAAAAAAACCCTGTTCTTCTGCCTTGTTTTCATTCATACTTAATTTTTTATGCTTAACGTTTAAGTGTAGATTTTTAACAGTGACTCCATATAATATTACCAAAATATACCGATAATCTAATAGTTAATAGAAGCCATGCCTTTACTGATAAATCTTTTTCTATGGGGGAAGAGGGAGAAAGTCAAGCCAGGAACTATCCCCAGGACTAAGAATACAAGCAACTGAAGGCCTTTCTTTTCTTGGCTTAGTTGTACCTTTTCATTTTCATTAGAAGGAAAACTTGAAGCAGAGCAGTTGGTGAGAATTTACTTTGCTTCTGTGGCTAATCGCTTTCTCTTTCCCTATCTTCTTAAATGATAGCAGTTTATAGTTTTACAGTCTTACTAACAATATACTGGTTAAGGAATTTTCAGATTTTTCTCAGTCCTAACAGCTCACATTTGGTATTTTCTTTCCCCTTGTGTCCCCACACTTAACTGAATTTGAAAACTTCAGGCTCTCACTTCTTCATTCATAAATGAATGTACACAATTGTATTTTATTTCCATCACTTGGTTCTCCAAAAGCTTAGGTATTCTTTCCCATGATACTGGTATGCAAATCTGACAGTCTTATTCTTCTTAAAATTGTGTTTCTCTTCTTGCCGATCATTTTCTGTTTTAGCCCCCTAAGTCCATTTTTTTCTCAAGATCAATTTCTAGTACTTCCAGTATATAAAAAGAATATTTTTGACATCTTGGGAAGCTTTGAATTCTAGAAATCTTTATAATTTTTTTTTTTTTTCGGGAACTCCGTTAAGCCTCCTTACCTTCATTTTACTTAAGATTATAACCCTGTATCACTTTCTGCTTTCATAAAGTAAATGTTTTGTACAGTGTGATTATTAAAAGAAATAAAAACCATATGGTTGATATAAACTGTGGTAATTGCTTTTGACATTCATTTGAACTTGTATTTGTGGTCAGATGACTAATGCAAAAAAGTTCAGAGAAAGTAAATATGAATAGTTATTCTTCATTTTATGGTGTTGGTCTCTCTTAAACAAAATGAAGTGGAAGAAGGAATACTTATCCCTTGTATACCTCTTGCAAACATCCTGTGGCATTGAAAAGTATGAAATAAAAGATATTTTTTAAAGAGTTTGTTTAGTTTTTTCGAGAGACAGAATGAGAGAGAAAGAGAGCATGAGCAGGGGGAAAGGGCAGAGGGAGAGGGAGAAGCAGACTCCCTGCTGAGCAGAGAACCCGATGTGGGATCATGACCTGAGCCAAAGGCAGATGCTCAACCAACTGAGGCACCCAGCTTCCCCAAGTAAAAGATATTTTTGATCCCATATTATATTCATATTTATTTATCTGATCATCTGGGGAAAATGGATAATTGTCGATAAATTCTTTATTTTTTAAAAGATGTATTTATTTACTTTAGAGAGAGAGCAAGAATACATGCATGGGTGTGGGGTGGAGCAGAGGGAGAGGGAGAGAGAATCTTAAGCAGATTCCGTGCTGAGTGCGGAATCTGACATGGGGCTCCATCTCAGCACCCTGAGATCAGACCTGAGTCAGAGGCTTAACCGACTGCACCACCAGGTACCCCAATATATACTTCTTTTTTTTTTAATGATATAAATTCCTAAATCCTTTGGGATATATCCTCTTTCACCCCAGTCCAAAATCCTTCACAGTCTTGGTCCATTTCAACCTTGAGTGCAACTCCCTTAACTCTGGCCATGTTTTCCCGAAAACATGGCAGGGTTTTGTCGAATAGCTGTAAAACGCACACTAGGGAATACCATAACAGGGATGTCAAATCATAGGAGTTTAGATTTGCTTGTTTCTGATAAGTATGAGAATGAGAAAATGGGGAGGATCCTTGCAGGTGTAAGTCAGTATAAGGAAGGAAAGGACCAGGTGGTGGATGAGAATTCCTGGAAGATCAAGAAACTCTAACAAAGTGGTGAACTCTCTTATTGTTGTAAAATTTAAGAAAGAAGAAAATATGAAATATTAGATACTGATCTATTGACAAATCTTAAGTTCATCAGCTGTTTAAAGTTTTAAGATATGAAATTGGTTATGTGATTCATGTGAAAATAATTCATTTACACTAAATGGAGAACCACTGGCAAATTTCTTCAGATGATTGAACCAGTTTAAGAGAAATACAGATAATGGAAGTAAAACATGATGTTGTGCACCATTTCCATTGTCTGTGCTTTTGAAAATTATTCTATATGGTATGTTTTTAAAAATAAATAGCATACAGTATTCTAGATAAATTGTGATGAAAGTTATCATTAGTTTAATATCTGTGCAAGCAGTATTGCGGTTCATGTAATATTTAGGACTTTTGTTTGAAGTTTATTGTATATACTTTGACCTATAAAACTTACCTGTTTGATCCTGTAAGAGTTTTCAGGTCTTGCTGCTCTTCAAGGACGAATCTGCCTGGTTTGAGTTGAAATGGCTGCAAGGGTTCATGACTTAACATACCTACCTCTCTTTAATGCATGTCTCCTTCCACTGTCTTCGTTAGTCGTCATGCTAAAAAAAGACGGAGCTTTTTTTTTTTTTTCATTCTTTATCTGCCATTTTATAGTCCAGTTATTTTATACACTCTAAGAATATTTGGTATTCAGATTGTTAAATAAATTTTGTTATAATGCTCTTGTTCTGCTTGCTTTGCCTTCTTAATTTATGCACTACCTGAAAATATAATAAAACCCTGTAAACATTACATTCCGTTGAGTTGTAATCAGGGCGAATTATAAAGGGAAGTGGTTCTTGCCTTTATAAAGCTTATAAAAAGATCATTTTGGAAAATTCATAGAACTTAAATAAATATCATCTTACCTAAAATTCTACCTTAATCCTAATAATCTTGATGAGTAAGTGACATCATAAAAATAAAATACTTAATAAATAGGACATCTTAGACATCATGTTGGTGCCCTTCTCTTTAACATTCTATTTCAGAGAGTATTAATTTAGAAGAACCTAGGTTCATAGTCATGTTATATTTAGTATAAGCATGTGGGGATCAATGAACATGACAGGAGTTAGAACAGTCTTAGACACAATATGTGCCAGGCACTGTGCTCACTGCTCTAAATGTGTTCTGTCATCGATCAAGCCAGAGCACTGAAGGTGTGATCTGTCAGCTTGGTATCTGTTACGGAAGAGTGCAGAAAGCCCCTGCAATAGAAAACGTTAACACAAACTGGATTTAATGGATAAACCTAAAAACCTGGCTGCTTCTTTCTTTTAGTGTGTTCTCAGAACTTACTTCCAAGCTATTCAATTTCTGACTGTTTCTGTTTAACCATAGTATCATTTTTTAATTGTTATTTTAGTTCTTAATCATGCCAAGTATACTTTTTTCTTCGTACATGTCGAAAATGCTAAAAATTCCAATTGATGTATAGTAGAATAATAGAGAACTTTTACTTTCTTATTACTTTGAATGAAAATTTAGTGTGGCCCATGATACAGAAATAGTACAACAAAAAATAGGATTTTTATGGCTCTGTAGTTAATAATGTGGAGCAACCTAATACCAGTTGAATTTTTTGTTTTAAGGTACTAGTTGCTTAAAGAAAATATGAATCAGTTCTGTATTAGATTTCTTTATTGAAAACAAACTAATGATTATGTTACACAAGTTTGGTTTGTTTTGTTTTCTAGGTGCAACAATCGAACACAGTGTATAGTAGTTACTGGGTCAGATGTATTTCCTGATCCCTGTCCTGGAACATACAAATATCTTGAAGTCCAGTATGAATGTGTCCCTTACAGTAAGTATGAAGTTTGTGATGTTCACTTTCTCCAGCATTCCTCGTTGATGCTGAAAGACTACACATGTGAAAGAAGCATATGTTTATGGCCTACAAAACCATTATGCATGCAGAGCACTAACAGACTCGGGCCTCCAATTAGCTTCATGAAGTGTGGAAGGAAGCCACAGTGTGATGCTGGCCAAGTGTCTGTCTGTGTTCTTAAGTGTTTGGCTTTTAAGACTAGTGTTTTTCCAGAAAACAAACTTGAATTAGCTATTCAGTAGGGCAGATAGAAATCTGTACTTTTGCCCAATACCAGTTGCTGACAAATTGGTTTGGCTCACAGTTCTCTAAAGAAGGAATTGACTTCGGTTTTAATCGTGAGCTCCTTGAATGGCTACCTGCTGTTGTGGTAACTTTAGTGCCCGGTAAAAGCTACCATTGTAGTAACTGAGGCAAGTGCTTTCCATTTTTTGTTTCCTTGTCCCTACAGGAGCATTTCTTTTACCAGATTCAGTGTTAAAATCTTAAGAGTAAATAAAATAGATAGAACAAAACCTTGCATATGTGTCTATTTTTAATTTGACAACATCCATTAGATCCTGTAGAGGGATATTTAAAATTCAGGCGGAAGTTTCATAAGTAGTCTTAAGCTCCTACTCTAATTCTGTGTAGTTTTCCTCCTAACCTCAGAATTCATACTGCTGAATTGTATTCTGCCCTTTCAGTAGAAAAAAGCATTTTAGACAACCAAAAGTTTCAGTATGTTAGGTAATTTTCATAAGCTAGTTTGTTTAATAGTGTTCTTTACTTTTTCAAATAAAAAAAATGTATCCTGAAACCTTGATTCATGGGCATTTGAATTGAAGTTCTTTAGCAGCAATTATCTTTAGCAGCAATGATCTGAGAAAGTTTTATACACTTCCCTCTTTTAAAAAGATGGATTTAAACTAAATAATGAAATTGCCTTTTCCAGAACCTCAAAAGCTAGATCACTATTCCTGATAGATTTCTATGTCCAAACTATCAATATTTTTAAAACCAAAGGACTGAATTCAGATAAATGTATGTCCAGTGTGCTAGTAATACATTCTAATATGTCCTGTGAAAGGTGTGGGCTCTCTCCTCTCTGCCCACAGTTTCGATAAATTGTTTTTTTGTGGGTATCAGTTAAAGGCCAAACACAGATTATCTTTTCTTTTCATCCCCGCTCTGTGTTCCTGTGTTACTGTGAAATGGATGCTTTTTATGTTTTCAGTATTTTCTATACCATTTGTAGGATTGGAAGCCTACTGAGTGCATTGATCTTTATATTATTTCTCTTGTGTGTAGTGTTGGTGGCTTACATAATCATACTCCTGTGCCACTAGAGGAACATTGTATTCTTTTGAGCTAACCAAAATTTTGTTCCATAAAGTCACTTTCATTTGAATTTATCATGGTTTCTGTCCTCAAATTAGAAAAGGAATACAGCATCCATTCTCAAACAGTGGAATCAGTCAGAGCTGCCAAGAATTGTCTTTCTGGAGCCAGTTCCTGTAACTAGTCTATAGACCAAGAACAGTGTTAAGCAAATATTATTTTCAGACTCTTAAGTTATTTCTTGTGCTGTTTTAGAAAGGAAAATGTGGATATCTTCTGGAACATCTAACTTTCAAAATTTTACTTTTTCAGTTCTCCAGAAGTATTGTATATTGTGCACTAAACTTGCAAATAGCTATACTCAGAGAAGTATTTGTTCTTTTTAGTTTTTGTCCTTAAAAAAAAACAAACAAACCAGTAATTAATTTGCTGTTACCTTTCTAGATGTTTGCACGAGGCAGAAATAAGTCTGGCTTTTTTTTTCCCCAAATTATTCCATGCTAAAGAATAGAATTATAATTCCTATATACTGTACAGTAGTGACACACTATCTATTGCATGATTTTCACTAATACTGAAATTTAATGCGAAGAATCATTTGAATTGTTTTGACATTAGGTATGATTGTGTATTTCCTTATCTCTTTTCCTTATTTTCCTCTCCTTTTGTTTCTTTATGTTTCTATTAAACCCATCCCTTATACTTTCATTTTAAGCCTGTATTTTTCCCTTCCCCTTGTTTTTTTGTTTTTTTAAAGATTTTATTTGTTTATTTGACACAGAGAGCAAGAAAGGGAACACAAGCAGGGGGAGTGGGCCAGGGAG
The DNA here is from genome assembly GCF_922984935.1 of Meles meles. Taxonomy (NCBI): domain Eukaryota; kingdom Metazoa; phylum Chordata; class Mammalia; order Carnivora; family Mustelidae; genus Meles; species Meles meles. The sequence continues at coordinate 147,865,503 of NC_060066.1, read as the reverse complement.
AAGCAGGCTTCCCACTGAGCAGGGAGCCCAGTGTGGGTCTCTATCCCAGTATCCTGAGATCATGACCTGAGCTCAAGGCAGATGCTTAACCTACTGAGCCACCCAGATGCCCCTCCTTCTTGTTTTAGTACTTTGTATCATTTGCATACCCCTTTCAAACTTTATATAGTTGATAAAAATTGTCACTATAGCATTAATTATATGTCTTTTGCCATCTGGCTTTATGCCAGTTTCTTTTTTTTTTTTTTTAATATTTTATTTATTTATTGGACAGACAGAGATAAGCAGAGAGGCAGGCAGAGAGAGAGAGGGGGAAGCAGGCTCCCTGCCAAGCAGAAAGCCCGATGCGGGGCTTGATCCCAAGACCCTGGGATCATGACCTAAGCCGAAGGCAGAGGCTTTAACCCACTGAGCCACCCAGGAGCCCCTTTATGCCAGTTTCTATCCAGAGCAAATTCTCGAGCGGTTTACACATCCAAATACATTTGCTCCTTTTTAAAAAAAATCCAGAAATTTTCTATGATTTTTGTTTACTCAACAGAATTTATTAGAAATGTCATTGTTTGTTTTACTTTTTATGTTTATAGACAGACACATGTAATATTACATGTAATATTACATTTATACCTACCCAGATAATGCCTGTGTCAAAAATGTATGTGTCCTGCTTATCCTTTATCATTAACAGAAATGTTAGTAATTGAATGTATATGTATTTAAAAGAAATCATAAGGATCTTATAGGCTAAAGGAAAATAATTATTAGAATTTCGTACCTTATAGGCAAGATTGGTTTTGATATTTGTGCCCTCTTTTTCAAATTATCATTAAATTATACAAATTATACCATAATTTTAGCTGTAAATTTTGTCTGAGAAAATAACCATTTCTATTAATTAAGTTTTTAATGAATCAATGTGAGATTATTCAAAATGAAATAGTGTGTCACTTCAGATACAGAGTATGTAGGCTTAAGTTTGTCTGGGGCAGTTTTGTTTCTTGCATATCCGTCTAGTCCTCCACTGATGTTAGTGGGTTGTATTTATGTTTGGTCTATAGAATAGCAAATGTATTATTATGAATTAATTCATACAGTCTTTTAAAACAAGTTGCAATATACATTTGGCATGTGATGAAGAATGCTGATTTCATTAATTTTATTGTATTTTTATATTCTTCTGGGTTGATGAAGTTTTGGCTGGTTTGACAGATCTCTGTCCTTTGGGTTTTCATAAAAATCATAATGTAAGGAATTTTGTTTTCAATATCCATATCTTACATGATTCATCAGTCATCAAAGTTTTATTTAATTATTTTTTATTTTTACATTTGGGTGTTACTTCTGTTTTCATCAGTTTTAAATTACGTACAACTTCTGTACATTTTCTTTTCTTCAAGTGATTAGTTAAATCGCAAAAGACTTCCCTATTTAATATTGTGCTAAGCAAATGCACGTTCATTTTAGTGTATCACATAATAAAGCCTAGCCATTTTCAAAAATGGAAACAAATATATTTTTATACATTCCTTAATGAACTAGTTTAAGTTCTGTTTTAAATATGTAACATATTTTAAAATGTATTATTCCCATCCTTTACATTTAATTGATTCACTCAGTAAAATCATTCTTTCCTGAAAAAAAGAATATGGCTGTATATAAATATAGTCTGAGAAGTCACAAGACTAATAATTTCTCTTATCCTCATTTTCCCACCACGCCCTTCCGTTATTGATTCTAAACAGGTATAATATTGCTCTTCGTTGAGGAATAGTTTTAGGCCTACTGGTTTATAAAAAAGAACTGTTTCATATCAGTAATGCTGAACTTACTTTTCCTGGATATAGTCAGAATTACACATTAGAGGGCAAGTATGTTTCCTGAAAGTGGTCAAATAGACCAAGTTGGATGGGGAGGTGGTGTTCCTTAATGCAGAGGGTTATATGCTATTCCTGTAGCAAAATATTTGTATGGCATTTCTCCCTGAGGTATTTTAGGAGGTCAGTATTTAATCTTGATGAATTATTGTAATTTTTAAAAATTAATCAAGCTAAGACATCTTAATGAAATGTGCAACTACAGTGTCTTTGAGTAATCAGTTTGGAGATAGAATATTAGCACACCCTAATGCATTTTAATAAGGAAAGAGGGGAATCACAGACATTAATCTGGTCACTTTACGAAATTCAGGCAACATACTTCAGAGCCTACATACAATCTAAAATAGTGTTTTATGGTTTGTAATTATTAGACTTCTATTTACGAACAAGAATCTTATATAGCACCCTTCCTAACTGTGTAATCCGTTTCTTTAGACTTCTTGGAGGGAGGATTTTTTCTCTCATATAACTGTACTAATCAGGTTTGTTTTATGAAAGCATTTACCTTTTATGGGGTCTGTGGAGTCAAGGTATTTGCTCTGAATGCTTGGTATGATTGTTGTTGCATGCCAGCTTGCTTTCTGTGTAAATTGATGATGGTAGACAATGTCATAATAAGCTAACCATAATTCTTTCTTCCTTTTTCTCCTTGCCTACTGTGCTTGCTTTTTCCTTGTATGTATTTTGCTTACTTTTTTTTTAAAAAAAAATTTAGACTTAATATAACAAGTTTGAGATATGTAATATAGGGAATTTAGTAAGAATTTTATTTTGTAAAGTATATATAAACCTAAATAAGTAAATTTACTAATTCTTGGTGGGAAAGAAAGACACTATGTTAGCCCACCCTTCAGAATCCTTATTGGGGTAGCAGGGGAGATTTATATATCCTGCAAAGGAGGCATTTTTTTCCTTATGATTAAGATGGATTTTTCTGGAAATGGAAAATAATAAAGAGACATTAAAAAGTACTAAGATGCATAATTATATATTTATTCTTACATAAATGTCTTTGGGAAAGTGTTAAAATATAACCGTATCAATATTCATTAATTTTGACCTAAGCTCCAAAATTGAGTTTCGTTTTTTTATGATATATTTTCCTTGTTGTTATGCTTGCCTGATTTTAGTCAATTTAATAATGAGCTCATATGATAAGATAGATGGGGATGATACACTTTTGCATGCATTTGTGTCTGTAGCATACGTATATAAAGTAAAACTGGATAAAAATGCTGAGTGACTTTAGAAAGGCAAGAGTATATATACCATGCATTAGTGAAGAGTTTCATTATTTATTCAGGTACACTAAGTGAAGCAACATGCCAACATATTTGTATTGCCTCCTTAATCTACTAAAATGATTGATCCATGTTCTTTTATGTAACTTTAGAATCTTTCTCCTGCTAGGTTTTCCTGTTGTGTGTTTCTCTTTATCCAAAGTAGTACAACTCTTATTCTTCCTATATTTAGCATCTATTACGAATTCAGTCTTAGACTAATAGCCAATTTATTTTAATCTTTTTTCTTTTTTCCTCGCACTTTTTTTTGTTTTTCTTCCGATGCTTAAAATAGAAGTGGAGCAAAAAGGTAAATAACGTCTACAGTCTGAACCCCAGCTCCCTGTTATGTGCCTTATGGATGTCACCCCTCCCTTCCCTCCCTCCACAACACTCCTGACATTAAAATAATCAGCAGGATCTCATAAATGCACCTCATAAAGAAGTCGACTGTTTACGATGAAATTATATGACTGCTAAATCTGGTGATGGGGTAAAAATTCTGAAATCGGCGAGGGGGAGCTGCTCTTTTCTGGGTTTCTTTTTCACCCTTTATCTCTTTTTTCTGACACCCCTGGATATTTTATTATTAAAGAGTCATCCTGCCTGGCTTCCAGAACCCTCTCCATAGCATGCCATGGTTACAGGGTCTCCCGGTCGTTTCATCACTGCTTTCCTTGTATTTACTTTTCTCTGTTCCTAATTACATTTCCTGAATATTTATGTTTCTTCAATTGAAGCACCTTTGTTTTCAGTCTGACTTTTATAAAAGTTCTAAATAAGCCTTCACATTGGGTTTTTATTTTATTTCCTTTATTTTAGTGTTTTGCTTTTGGGGGTTTGTAAGTAGGATAGGGGAGGGAAGGGGACAAAGTTGGGACTAAAATAAAGTACTTCATACACTGTTACACACAAAGCTCAAAGTTTTGAAATATTACCAGATTATAAGATTAAAAACTCGTAACAAAAATGCACGTTGTCAGCTCAGTTATGAATGGTCTTAAACTTAGGCTTGTATGTGTGAAAATAAACCCCAGCCACTTTGTATGCTGGTACATTGATTATTGTAACTTGAGGAAAGAAGGGTGGTACTGTATTAAGTATAAATTTTGGTTAAATCTAATGTTAATAAAACACTTTTTTTCTCTTCTGATTTTGTGATCATTAAAATTTGTGTTTGCCTGTTTCATTTTTTAACTTGGCTTAATTGTTGTCTTTTCTCTGTGACTGTTAGTTTTTGTGTGCCCTGGGACCTTGAAAGCAATTGTGGATTCACCATGTATATATGAAGCTGAACAAAAGGCAGGTGCTTGGTGCAAGGACCCTCTTCAGGCTGCAGATAAAATTTATTTCATGCCCTGGACTCCCTATCGTACTGATACTTTAATAGAATATGCTTCTTTAGAAGATTTCCAAAATAGTCGCCAAACAACGACATATAAACTTCCAAATCGAGTAGATGGTACTGGATTTGTGGTGTATGATGGTGCTGTCTTCTTTAACAAAGAGAGAACCAGGAACATTGTGAAATTTGACTTGAGGACTAGAATTAAGAGTGGAGAGGCCATAATTAACTATGCCAACTATCACGATACCTCACCATATAGATGGGGAGGGAAGACTGATATCGACCTAGCAGTTGATGAAAATGGCTTATGGGTCATTTACGCCACTGAACAGAACAATGGAATGATAGTTATTAGCCAACTAAATCCATACACTCTTCGATTTGAAGCAACGTGGGAGACTGTGTATGACAAACGTGCTGCATCAAATGCTTTTATGATCTGCGGAGTCCTCTATGTGGTCAGGTCAGTTTACCAAGACAATGAGAGTGAAACAGGCAAGAATGCAATCGATTACATTTACAATACCCGATTAAACCGAGGAGAATATGTAGATGTTCCCTTCCCCAACCAATACCAGTATATTGCTGCAGTGGATTACAATCCTAGAGATAACCAGCTCTACGTGTGGAACAATAACTTCATTTTACGATATTCTTTGGAGTTTGGTCCACCTGATCCTGCCCAAGGTAAGAATGTTTGCTTGCTAATGCTTTTGGCTTTAAGCTTATTTTTAAAAGACTTGGAAGTTTTTTTCCTGTCTGTTTCCTTCTCCTTTTCATAGTCAAAGCTCAAAGGATAATGTATTTCATGCTGTCACATAGTGGGTACATTTTAGCCTTAGTTTGGCCTATTTTCTTTCTCTGAATTTTTTCATTTAAATGTTGATGACAGAAAATTGTAGCATCATTGGTCAGTTCAGTTTTTCATTGCTAAAAATATAATACCAGCTATAAACCTGTTAGCTTTGTGTTTTGTTTTATTTTTTTCCTACCTGACTTCTGAATTGATTACAATCTATGTGTAGACCTTTTAACTTCTTGGCGCCAGTGGTTAAGGGAAATGTGTGTTAGGAAGTCCCAGGAGAATTGCTAGACTTGATGTACAATGTCAGGCATAAATGTTCTGAAGTTTTGGTATCTGCTGTCCGGACAGGAGAGGGAGTCATCTAACATCCTCCTAGTAAAATTACACATTTTTATTTCCTGACAAATTAGTGATGGTTTTAAATAAATATTTCTTTGACTTTAACTGTCACACATAGACTAAGTATTAAATGATCCCACGTGATGATTTATGAAGATGGATCAGCTAACATTTTCGATTTGTGTTCTCTTTAGGTATCCTTGTGGAGGATCATTACTTTAGAAAGTAATGTGAAATCTTGGGAAATATATTTTAGTTGATGAACTGAATTCAGTTCTGTGGGAAACAATTTATGAGGGTAAATTAAATGAATATTTCATTAAAACAAGATTACCTCATACTCATGATAAAAGTAACCTATTCATATATTGTTACAGAGCTTGTACTAATTATAAGTCTTTTCTATTTGAACAGTAATATTTGTGTTTTAAAGATCTGAATATTTCAATATACTCAAGTTATTTGGAATTTTCCAATTATTAAGTTACTTGAAAATTTTAGGAACCAAGAAGTTCTTTGGAATGAGTAAATCAATCTCTTCAACAAGGTGAAAAAGAAATTAGTTTATCTTTCTGTCAAAGCGATACATACACTCGACACACTTAAACATAATTACATGTACTTAAACATATTTTAAGATATACTGTTACTAAGTTCTAAATATTGTAATAGGGTCAGAAAGGACCTTAAAAGCAAAAGTCACAACTTTTTATAGTTGACTTTCTAAATTGAATCATTATAGTATACCAAATTATGTGATTTTTTTTCTTTAAAAAGTATGAGAATAATGACAAATTGACTTAACGCAAGACCCCTTTTATTCTAATTCACTTATGTCTGGAATTTTTTTGCATTAAATTTATAGTAGTAATGTCCATTGTTAAATTTTCAGCAATTAAATCTTCAAGGATAATATCATAGAATCATTTACTTTTTTAAAATTTTTAAAAGATTTATTTAATTTTAGAGAGAGAGAGAGAAAGAACATGAGCTGAAGGGGCAGAGATGGAGAGGGAGAAAGACTCTCAATCAGACTGTGTGCTGGGCACAGAGCCTGACGTGGGGTTCCATCTGAGGACTCTGAGATCACTACCTGAGTTAAAACCAAGATTCGGAGACTTAACCAACCGACTGTGCAAGCCAGGGGCCCCAGAATTATTTACTTTTAAATTTAGACATATCTTTTTCTCATAAGGCCAGCAATTTGGGACGTTTTCTGTATCTCAGCTGTTTTTCTTTTTCTTTCCTTTTTTAATTAACATATAATGTATTATTTGTTTCGGGGGTATAGATCCGTGATTCATCATTCTAACACAATTCACAGCACTCACCATAGCCCCCAGTGTCTCAGCTGTTTTTCTAAGAGCTAGTACCATCCTTCTCCTTTATCCTCTAAGTTTGTCAAAGGCAGAATTCAGGAATTGACAAAATCTGACATTGTATATTGATCTCTGTGTTAATCTTTTTTGTAACCTGTGTTACTCTCACAGCTGTTACATTTGTTTGGGTCAACAGTAAATCTCTTCCCCCTCCATTAGGAAAAAGAGAAATAAAATACTTTAAAAAAAAATTCATAATCAGGCAACACCTGAAAGATTGTGAATAAATTGAGTATAAACTCAATTCAACAAAGAATCATTGCCCCGTCTACTTGTCACAAAGTACTTTGTGAATACAAGAGGAGTACTGATGTAATTTTCCATATGTGGCTTATATTCTAGTAAATAATTTGATCCATTTCAGATGAAAAAGTCTTCAGTAATTTAGATATTTTTTGAAAACCAGTTATCAGCTTTGTAAATGGGAAACTTGGGCATATTTGGTAGTTGTGTTCCCACAACTGGGTTTTGTTACCCGATATAGTTAGCCATTCTTAAATATTCCCAGAAAGTAAAAATTCTTATTGGCCCCGTATTAAACCCTTAGTGATACCAAGTTTTATATGACCAAATCTCTCTTGCTCCTGATTGAAACATATTCTCTATTTTGATTTATCTTCACATGCTCTTAGAGACTCCTGTCTCTCTCGGATGAGCTGATATCTATATGCATGTAGATGGGGCCTTGCAGAATTATTCTGGCCCATCAGTTTAGGTCAAATCAATAAGCCACTCTCAGCTTTTCTGAAGCAAGATCCACAAAACTGATAGGACAGAGCAGTCAGAGAATTCAGGTCTTTAGCCGTCATAAAACAATGATTGACTGGTTTGGCTGTAATTTAGCCTTATGTACTGGATTTGCTACTGTGTATGTTTCTAAAGTATACAGCATGCTGTAAAATTACCATTTCAATTTTTGTTGTGGACGTTTCATAGTCTATTAGCTTCAAAACTTTTCCCCTTTTATAAACCCAAGCCTCTTCCTTCCTAACAGGGCAAGTATATTATTTCTTTGCCCTAATCATGGTTTTCAGATACATGGTTTTTTTTTTCTTTGAATTTTTAACCTTATGTTATCTTGACATAGTTGCTCCATTTCTCTAAACTAGCTTTTTATTTCCTTTCACCTTCTCCCCCTCTAAAGTAGGTTTAGGAAAAACTTTCAGTCCTATTTTAACTCTGTTTCTTAATCTGAATTGCTTTATATTTACTTTGTCTGCAAATTTGATGTCCCAAATATTATTTTTCTTAAAGAGTTTATTTATTTATTTGAGAGAGCGAGCACGCACAAGCTGTGCGGAGTAGAGAGGGAGAAAGAGGCTCCCCGCTGAGCAGAGAGCTGACTTGGGGTCCAAGCCCAAGGCCCTGGAATCATGACCTGAGCCGAAGACAGACACTTAACTGACTGAGCCACCCAGGCGTCCCTCCCAAATATTGAAAAAATTTTGTGTCTTGGGTTTTGGCAGTTCCTGAATATTTGTTTTAGAGTAATTATGAAGTAGGACACTTCAATAGTATGAGGGAAAATTTTTTATCAAGAGAAGTAGTTAGTTTTATTTATTTAGGAAATGTTTAGCATAAAATACACATTTCTCGAAAGATCTGTCCACCGATAATGATTGGTCAATGAAAGACTTTGAATAAAGGTAAATTTAATGAATATGCATTTCTGCCTTTCCAGGCTACAGACTCATTATAACTAGAGTTCATTCAGTGAACAATGAGTGAGTTCGTGGACCCCGGTGAGGGAAGCACTACCCTTAAGATAAATGGGTGCTGTTGTTAGTAAGCACTACCACAGTAAATTGAGGCATTCTGTATGTGTTTGTTGAAATTTTCAAGGGTAGTTCTTAAATATGTTTATGAGCATTTTATTAGTACTGTTTCTCGGTCTCTATACCCAAATGACAAAAGTAAGCAGAGTGCTAAGTCGCTTAATCTGGATGCTTGATATGACACTCTGATAACTCTGGGACAGAACTTTGTAAAATAAGGTTTAGATTTGAGATACAATTCTATTGTGAATTGCCATGTTTTCTATTACAATTTATAGGACATTCTTGAGTTTTGAATCTTTTGCCACGTAAGTTACATTATGAAACTTTTTTTATCATCTGTTGCTCTAGTATTTTATATTATCTTCCCACATCTTTTCTTGTTTTAGAGATTTACACAGAAAAGTATTAGTTAAATGCTCCAGAATAAGGGCAGATTACTTTGTGGGATGCCATACTTTTTCCAGATTCTATGAAAATCTTTTGCCTAGAAAAGTAAGATCATAACATTCAAGAGTATGTCCAGGTGACCTTTAAGCAAATTGCCTAACCTTCACCATGGCTCAATTTTCTCATCTGTAAAAGGAAGATAATCATAGTGGCTACTTCATGGGGTTGTGTGGTATGGATTAAATAAGATGATCTGATGATCCGTGAATGGTGATTAACAAAGCATCTGGTACATAAATGCTGAATAAGTGCCGGCTTTTATCACTATCAGATGCCCTGTTGGGACCTGTCTTCACTTATGGAAGAAATGTTAATTTTTAGAAACAACCTCTGCGCTTATGGCTTCATCATTAGAAAAAATTGCTTTCTGTAAAGTTGCAAAACTTCAGCTTTGCAAAATTCCAGAAATTCTGATGGCCTTTCAAAAGTGTTTGATTTTGCCACTTACAAGTTTACTTTTAGGTTTTTCATGATGTCCCAATATTTCTTTGATTTATCTTTGAAGAAGATTGATTCCCTTTAAACTTTTGATGAGCAGAAGGTGAAAATGTATGAAATTTATTATCAAAAACACATGCAAACCACAGTATCAACCATAAGCACTACTTCACATGTGGCAAGAAATTTTGTGCATTTATCAGAGGTCATTTTATTACCTACCTTGACTCAGTTATCATGATTCTTTCCTGATGCTTAGCTAGCAGATCACTAATTGTAGTATTGTTAAGACATATTTCCATGACTAAAGACATACTAATTAGTGCCGTGTCAAGGGATACATAAGGTGGTGTGGCACTAAACCATTTTCCTCTGTCCTTTTCGTTTATGCTCCAATTTCCCACTACTCTTTAAGATTTGATTCAGAGGCAGTCATTTGACACTTGTGTAAAAGAGTGTGATGCTTTTGACAAATGTTAATTGAGAAAGCACTGAAAGCCTGGCTGCATTGTAATCAAAAGAAAATTACAGAGGTTTAACAAGATGTCAGGCAAGTGCTTTACAGAAAAAGAGACAGGTTTGAATCGGTTTCTGTAGCAGCTGGCTAGACATGATGTTTGACACAGCATCTCTCATATGGTCAATAAATTATGCCCTAGAAATAAAACACATGATTAAAAAATTTCTCTTGAGATAGAAGGAAAAAAGGTGTAGAAAGTGTGTATGCCTTTTTTGACAAGAAGTTTCTCACTCTTCACGAACTCTAAACAAGTACACACTACTTTTTGTGATGGACTTAGAATATTCTGTCAATAGTATCCATACTACATAAACAACTACTTTTGAACCAGAACTTAAAATAATGAGCATATTAGTGATAAGAGGAACTTGTTTTTTAAGTTTTAATATTCTAGTTTGTTTCTTGCATTATAGAGAAAGCATAAAAAAGTTAATGTTTAAAAATAGTTTTTTAACTTCTTATACTCTATTAAAAGCATCATATGTATAAGGTTTCAAGAGCCAGTTATCTGTAAATGTTGATGAAACTTCAGTGTGATCACCTAATAGATTTTAAATGATAGCATTAAAGTTTTAGTGACAGAATTTTAGTTGTTAAAACTAATTAAATGGCAATCAATGAAGGAAACATTAAGCTCCATTTTTTTTTTAACCTGGTAGATTAGACAGTTTGAAAATGATGCTGGAAATAAAAAATAACCTTTTAAAATAATTTCAAATGTGTAACTGTAGTTCCTTTTACACTCTGTATTGTCAGTATGGTATTTAGGGTTGGTTTCAAATTAGGCATAATTTGATCTAACCTGTTATCCTGATAAGAGATTGCATCGTATACTCTGACCAGAACTAGTTGCTTTTTCTACCTACGTTTTCAAATGTAAATATGCTTAATGAAGCCTCAGATGTTTCCTTACTAACACAGCACAAGCATGCCAAGCCTATCTTCTGTTTGGATCTAATCAGGCATGCTCAAAAATCTCTCAAGCAAGAATGGCTGCTGGGTGGAAAGATGTCACAGTATTTATTTTCCTGCAAGATGTAGAATGGGTGACTCAGTTTTCTGTTGTCCTAATTATATGTAATTGTCAGATTTTTATTGATGCTTTGAATTTGATTACTTACAGGGTATGCGCTTATATAAAAAAAGAATTTTTCTGTATTGTTTTGTAGTAACATATACCTGGTCTAGACACTAAAACTATCCTTCAGTTTCTGTTGGATGATAAATGATGAAGTATACTTAAGCTGTATTATCAAATATTTTATTTAGAAGTAGACTTAAGACAATTAGAGTCATACAGAAAAATCCATAGTAAAGTCTAAACTACCATTACTTAGCCAACAATATGAATAAATCGGAATAAATGAGGGGATTTATTCTTTTCCAACCTTACTGGTGTTCCCACTAATTCTCATGTTACTGGTTTTGGGATAGTTGGATGGGAGGGGTTTTGTGTTCTATATGTGCATATACACATTCACGTGTGTGCCTGGATATGAGTGCGAGTGTGTGTGAGATTAATATACTCATCTTTTTTCCATAGTGCCTACCACAGCTGTGACAATAACTTCTTCAGCTGAGCCGTTCAAAACCACAGTATCAACCACAAGCACTACTTCACAGAAAGGCCCCATGAGCACCACTGTAGCTGGATCACAGGAAGGAAGCAAGGGGACAAAACCACCTCCAGCAGTTTCTACAACCAAAATTCCTCCTGTAACAAATATTTTTCCCCTGCCAGAGAGATTCTGCGAAGCATTAGACGCGAGGGGGATAAAGTGGCCTCAGACACAAAGGGGAATGATGGTTGAACGGCCTTGTCCCAAGGGAACAAGAGGTAGTTCTTGTAAAATGCCAAACTTATATTTTTAAATTTAGTGTGAGTAGGTTCTGAATTACACTGAAGTGATTTCGAGGAAAGAGAGACGTTTATGACAGCTTATTCTTTTACTGTTTTTATTAACTTTGGTAATAGAGCATTGGTAGATAACTTAAAGGCTCATGAACAGTAAAAGTTATTTAAGGTCAGGCCTGAATTACCTCTCTCCCTCTTGAAGACCTGTAGGGGTCAAGCCTGACATTTTTTTGCCCATGGACTCCAGGGAGGCTGCCTTTCTCATTGCAAGTATCGTTTTGGATTAAGTCCCAAGAAAATCAAGGGCTCTTTGTTTGCTGTAAACGTCTGATATTTCTATGCTGACTTTATATTTACTGTTTATAATCTACATTATACCCTACTCTTTGTCAGTTACTGTCAACCAATTCCATTGGTGTTTATTCAAAGTTTAACATGTAGTGTGGTATCCTCGTAGCTGATTTCCTGAATGCATGCAGAAAAATGGTTTCAATTTCACTGCTGTTTTCTACATCTATTGTAGGAACTGCCTCCTATCTCTGCATGGTTTCCACTGGAACATGGAACCCTAAGGGCCCCGATCTTAGCAACTGTACCTCACACTGGGTAAATCAGCTGGCTCAGAAGGTTGGTTGGAACCTTTTAATATGATACACATTGGTGATCAAGGGTGTTAACGTCTAACATAAATAATTTAGCTTTGTATGTTGAAACTGGCTTCATCGTTCTTTGTTCAGTAAAAAAAAATAAGATCATGTATAGTTTTGTCTGTAAACTATTTATTCAAAGTTACATATGTTTTGGGGCATGCTGTTTTCTAAGTTAAGCTTTTTAATGAGTAGATACTTGCTTGATTTCATTTATATTCAGTTTGTTCTGTTTCTTTTGATGTTTGTAAGACAAATAGCCCATTGGCCTAATAAATCAAATACCATTAAGTTTGCAACTGAATCCACAGAATGCAAGCAGATGTTTATATCACAGATGATTATGATAGAATAAGTAAAAATGACTTTAAAAGGCATCAGTAACTTTAATATTACAATGCAGTGCGGTGACATTTTAGTTTCCCCTTTGTCATCTACCTTTCTGAAATGCAAGCAAAGAGTAGATAATAACTCCTAGTATCGTACTGATTACATTCTAATTTAAATTTCTGGATCATTGGAATAAATAAGATTTTTAAACAGCAGTTTACAAATGGGTGGCAGTGAAATGAGAAAGCTATCTGAAAAACTTAAAAAAAGATTTCTGGTTTTCTTTTTTCCCTTTCATTCCTTTTAAAGGTCTGGTTAAGAATTTCTTTTGTGTGTTGAGGATCTAAGAACATTTAATCATATGAAATCATATGAAAGGAGAAAGTTACTGGCCTCAATTAGTTGCAGATTTTGACATATTTGCAAATATTTCTCTCACCACAACAAAGATACTCAGGAAAAGAACAAGAAGCCGCAAACAGAGCAAGAAATCATACTGAGATAATATAAATTGTCATTTCAGATCAGAAGTGGAGAAAATGCTGCTAGTCTTGCCAATGAACTGGCTAAACATACCAAAGGGCCGGTGTTTGCTGGGGATGTGAGTTCTTCAGTGAGACTGATGGAGCAGTTGGTGGACATTCTTGATGCACAGCTGCAGGAACTGAAACCTAGTGAAAAGGATTCCGCCGGACGGAGTTATAACAAGGTAGGTAGGAATTTCCTGTTACTTAATCAGACATTTTATATGGCAGCTCTTGATTCTTCTAGCACTGGACTGCCAAACCTCTGGCCCCCTTGACATATAATCAGAAACAAAATTTCTAGTTTGGTTAATTTCCCAAGAAAGAATTACAGTTGAAAAAGGAACAACATGAGGGGGGGAGGTAAAATTTCTAGGGAGATTTTAGTTGGTGGCAGACATTGCCTGATTGTGGTCAGTACTCCCACTTAAGAATGCATTATCTGCACTTGGAGAGAGTATGTGTTCTATGTCTCATATACTCTGTACACTAATACATGCAGCTTTTGTGGTTGCACTAAAATTGTAATGCACAGAGGAATGTTATCCACTACAATACTGCTTTCACTTGCAGGTTTTGGGAGAAGGGCATGTTTCCCTCTCTAGGAGGATAGTATCTTAGTGCCATTAATTTTTTCTAATATGACAAAAAAGTGGTTGTTATTTAAACCATACTACCAAACAAGCATAGGAGATTCATATTAAGTCAAAATCTGTGGGTAATATGGTGTTATAGGGTTAAAAAACAGACATTTTTGTTCTGGTTTTATCGTGATACTTTGGATTAGTACACTTAACAAAATGCAGCTATGAACTATAAATATGCAGTTTTGGCAATCAGCGTAAACTCACAAAAATCCAGAGGACCACCGTGCATAACAAACTTTGAAATCAGGAACACCAGCCTAAGTTTTGAGGATTTCTTTTTTTCCTCATTTTCAACAGACAAAATCTAACCTCTGATTTTCTTTTCTTTCACTAAAAAGCTCCAAAAACGAGAGAAGACATGCAGGGCTTACCTTAAGGTATCTCTCCTGTGCTGTCACCCTGCTTTCTCCCTTCTTCAGCTACCTGCCACGCTTTATCATCTTGCTGCATGATCCAATGTATTTCAGTCTTTGATAATTATATAATGTGCCCCATATCAGCTGTACAAATGTTGACTCTTCTCAGGTATATTACTCTCAGAATAAGCAAATAATTTACCTTTATAATTTTTGCTTTTTTTCCATTCATCCAAACATACAAGAATTTAAATGAAATATCCTCTGAATTGGAAAGTAATCCTGTAGTCTCTTTGTTTCCTGTTGTCATCTCTGTGGATTAAAAAACAACTTGAGTAAAACAGCTATGATATATTCTTGGCAGTTTATCATATCAAAGACTGTATAGTCATAATGTATGTGCATGAAAAAGTCACTGCTTTCTTATCTCTGTGGTGTACTCTTAAATAAAATAGGCTTTGTCCTGAAATTTTTAGGAGTCATTTCTAGAGCCAGGTTGATACGGGGATGGGTTACTAGAAATGGAATATAAATAATGTGACAGAGTTATCAATGTATGTTCTATGTTGGTTTTTATCAGGCTAATAGAAACAGAAAGCCACTGTTTGGCTCAGAATCCTTGTTCACTCCAGCAGGTTTTTCTCCCTGGTATATCCAAGTAATAGGAAGCATGCTGAGGCCGACAGTAGACTATGCCATTCTAGTTCTGTGTGTGATAGATCAGAATAACATTACCAGCTGCGTTTGGTTTTATTATGTGAATTTTAGATGTTTCTTTTAGGGGGATGGTTATTTTCTAATCGTACCCATCTGAGGACCATATCCTTAGTAAATCAAACCGTAAGAACTAACCCATATGCATATGACAACAAAACAAAAGAAGCTTGCAGTTTTGTAGAATAGAGTTTATTCAAAAGCCATGGCTACCAGTTTTGGTCAGCAAGATTTAGAAGGAAAAAAAAAAAAAAGAACGAAAGAACGAAGGCATGTCACTAGTTTGCAAATAGACATTGTTGGACTCCAGAACCTGACAAGAAAAGGTGGTGGGAAAGTCTGTTTTTAGGTAGTAATATTCTGAATGTCCTTTTTAGCCTGTTTAATGGGGGCAAAGAAAAAACTGCTGAAGTGTATAAGATTTGTCGTACTGAAAATTTCAGTTCACCTTTAAGGTATTAGTTAATGTATGAAATGTAATAATTGGTATGTTGCCCAGGACATATATCTCAGTGGCAAAAGAATAGCTTTTTCTTTTTGGCAGGGAGAGACTACTTAAGGAATATGATTAGGCTAATGATCGTCTTTGATTCTGCTAGAAAAGTACAAATGGTAATAAATAGTGTTTCAAATTAATAAAAGCATGTCATCAGCGAGTTATGTGTGTATGTAGTAAGTTTCAGCATGACCTTAATTTCTGACCAGTGTCATTTTCAGTATCCCTCAAATGAGCTTCTCTGCTCAGATAAGACTAATAAAACTCCTTAAATTACAAATCAGAAGCTGACTTACACTATGCAAATGAAGCAAGTTCCCACTTTGTGCGGAGGATTCATTTGTAACTTAGATTAGAGACTCCAGTCTGTATTTCTTGGTGACTAATGAATCTGGCCTCGGCAGACCAGTTTCGGTTCCACTCTAGTTAATGGCTGCGGCAGTATTACTGTGCGCATTTTGACTATTCCGTCTCCCATTAGAGAGAGGGAAGAAAAGCCTTTAACGCCACTTGGAAGTATCTTCCACCTGCCAGGAAGGTTGTGGGGGCTCCCAAGGCAGACAGAACGAGGATATTAAGATGGATTAAGCTAATTACTCTTACTCTGACAGTAGCTTCACACAACTTTTCCCCCTGCTTATTTCAATATCGTACTGCAAACTAGCAATTTTTGTTGTTGTTCTTTGCACCATGTATGTTCTTTTCCCTCAGTGATTACCAATAGATTAATAAAACAATTTATGTATGGTCTTAATGACATGTTGTGACTGGGTAAATGGGGTAGAGTAAGTAAGTAAACTTAGTGGTTTCAGCTATTCAAGCCATGGTCAGTATATAGCTATAGTAAGTATCAGTACAAAGGCCTGCCTTCAGTTGCTTAGCTGACTGGGTTTTATTTTTTATCTGTTATTTTGCATGGTAATACACGAAACCTACAAATACGAACATGTACAACCTGGATGTTTATAAAGATCTTATTCTATTTTTCTTAATATTTCATTAAAACTTTTCATTAAACTATTAGTTTTCATTAAATTATTCAAATAGGCTTTAAATGTAATGATCTCTTGATTCTTCCATAAAAGCAGATCATTGTTTATCAACTAAGGTGTACCCTCAGGTGTTTTCTAGCTGGATAGAGAATTGGAAAAGTGAAATATTCACAGATAATATATGAACTTTGAAATCATCTTGGTTTTTTCCTCAATGGTGTAATAAGTAACCAATGTTCTAAGGCACAATTTTGGCTATTACTTTAGTTCAGGTTCCAAAAAACAGTATGGTGTAACTTTCAGGCATAAATAAAAGGCTATTCCAGAGACATCAGTGTTTTCTATCTAGAACATTTAAACCTTGAGGTTATAAATAGGAGTGACCATGCATGTAGCATTAATACCTCAGGTTAAGAGTTGACATTGGTTGGGCTTCTCTTTGACAATGGAGATATTGTTAGGTAAGTATCCACAAGCCATCTTTTCACGTTTACGCTTTATAATCAAGTGGCAATCTGCTAATCTTCAGTTAGTTTTATTTTGAGATGCTAAGATGTATTCCTAATCAGCCAGGTTCAGGTGTTCTTCCATCTTGAAATAAGAGTAAATCATAATGACAGATAAATACTACAATTGTCACTAGTCGGTGATTGAAAATCACCTTGGTACTAGAAGCAGTCAAAACTAATGGTGGTTTTCTAATGGATGCAGGCAATTGTGGACACAGTGGACAATCTTCTGAGACCTGAAGCTTTGGAATCCTGGAAACACATGAATTCTTCTGAACAAGCTCATACAGCAACAATGTTACTTGACACATTGGAAGAAGGAGCTTTTGTCCTGGCTGACAATCTTGTAGAACCAACGAGGGTCTCAATGCCTACAGAAAATATCGGTAAGTGAGTACATTGTCAGGATTAATTTTGATTTAGAAGATAAATGTTTAAGAGAACGATGCTTCTTTTCTGAATCTGTTCTTTCCCAGGGCCAGACTTCTCTTTCATCAAATTATTATTGATCACAGTTCAAAAAATTAATGCAAAAGCTGAAATCTGTCTATATCTTTTAAAAGTTGGTTTTATGTAGAGTTTCTCCCCACCCCACCCCCAACTGAAAAAGAAGCTTAGAGTAATTAAATGCCAGAATATAGATTGTGTAAGTAATGAAAGCACTTGCTATGGAACTGTGGCAAATGCTTTTCCATTTTATGTAATATGTTCCTAATGAATTTAAATTACTTTTTGGAATGTGTTCTCCAAATCAAATATTTTAGGCACACAGAATTTGAGCCAAACGTTTATACTAAACACAACCACCTTCAGGTGAAAATGTGGTCAGCGAACTACATCTCCCATAATGCAGACTATCCATGCTTCATAGATTGCAAAATAGCTGCACATAGTTTCAAAGCATTTAAATTTGGCATTTAAATGCTGGCCATGAGAGGTGGGAATTCACTTTTGATAATATTTGAAAAATTACAATAAGTACAGTAAAATCATATTCACTTAGGCTTGACTGATTTAGAATTGTTGGTTATTCAGAGAGGTAAAACTCGTGATATTTATAATATCTTTTAGTAAAGTAAAAAAGTTTCCCAAGCATTCAAGTTAAAAAAAAAAAAAAAAAAGCCAGAAGAGAACACAGACAACTCTTGCACCAAAAGAGTGCATTGTCACAACAGATACTAAATGAGGTATTGCTCTGTGGGACGCCCTATCTCATTGCCTAATTGTGCCTGCCTAAGTCATGGGAATTTGTATTCTAAAATGCAGAAAATAAAAGTGTATAGAATCAAATTACAATAACTAAATTTAAATTCAAAACCTCAAGTTTATTTTAAGTAGCTAAATTTTTAGAAAGAAAAAAACATGATGAAAATCATGTTTTTATGTACTATGAGCTTTAGGGATGATAAATAACTCAGTAACTTCAAATTAAATGAAGTCAAGATACGTAATTTGGCTGGCCATGATCTGGGATACCAGTCATAGGGAAAGTGACATTCTACCATAGCTTTAGTAGTAATACAAAATGAAGAAAGCTCCCTCTTTCTGTCTAAATCTTTCATTATATTTGGCTAATTTATTAGCTGGTCTCATAAAATCCCTAGGATGTGCAGTGAACAATTCTTAGATTTTCCCAGCAATGTACCTGTACGGATAAAAGAGTGTAAACTTGATCATCTTAGAGAATGAATCATAGAAAATATTGTTTGAAGTGACATTTGTTTTCAAAATCTTCCAATCGCTATCTTTTTAAACAACACCTATTATTTCCCTCCTACACCCTCTCAAAGAGTGCAAAAATATTTGATGGGCCAGCATGACGCGCTATGCTCTATGCTCCCATGAGCTTCATGTATACAGGATGCGCTGTTATTCAATCTCTGAGATATTTCTACACCAGCTTGAGACAGAGTCTGAAAATGTAAATGTCCAGGAATATATTTTTTCTAATGCCTGTTTTTCAGAATTCTAAGGCGTTAATCTTCACTATGTTTTTTAAAAGAAATTTTAATTAAAAAAGATTGGGTGCCTGGCTAGGTCAGTCAGTAGAACATGTGACTGTTGATCTTGATCTTAAGCCCCACATTGGGTACAGAGATTACTTAAAAAACTAAAATATCTTTACAAAAATTTAAAAAGAACATTGTGGGTAAAGACTCTTACAGAATGTAGTACACATGTTACTGACTTCTCAAAAATTATGGCCTGAATTTACCATATGCATGTAGATTACCCAGGAATTATCAGAATGAAAGTCATTTTACATTCTCTTGTATAGTTAGGTTTGTTTGTTGCTAAAATATAATTTTGTGGCAAATACAGTTCATGATTTAGTATGAGGAAAGCATTTACCTTTTTCCTAGGACTTGTTCTTTTTTTTAGACGTGAGAACTAAAATAGCTTATTATTCCTTTATATCCTCACTTTCCTGAAGTTCTTATCTAAATTTAGGGCATGGCTACACTGTCTTAGGTTATTAAGACAATTTGATTTACTCCTTAGTTATTTCTGCTTGAATCCTTAGTTTAACTTCACTGTGTGATTTATCCTTAGGATATATGACCTCATATAAATGGTACAATTATATCTGTCATAAATATATCTGATTATAGCTTTTTTAAGTCAACTTGGAGATAAAATCTATATATAATACAAGCAGTTGTCATACATGTATAGTTGATGAGTTCCGACAAATGCACACTATGTGACCAACAGTCAACATTCTGTCACCTCAGAAGGGCCCTTCATTCTCTAGCAGTAGATCTGCTCAAACCCCAGCCCCAGGTGACCACTGATCTGTTTTCTGTCACAGTAATTTATTTTTGCCTTCTCAGGACCGTTAGTTGAATGGCATCATACAATATGTACTCTTTTTGATCATGCATTTTTACACAGAGTTGTGTTTTTGAGATTTGTCTGTGTTGGTAGGAGCATCTGTAGTTCAGTCCTTTTTGTTGCTGAGTAGTATTCCATTATAAGGAAACACCACTCTTTGTGTTTTCATTCTCTTTTTAGGGGTTTACATCGTTTCCACTTTTTCACTGTTACTTGTAAAGCTACAGTTTTCCCAAGTCGTCATACCATTTCATACTCCTGACTGCGATGAGACTTTCCTCACTAACATTTAGGATTGTCAGTCCTTTTAATTTTAGGCATTCAAGTGGTTTGTAGTGTCATCTCATCTTAGTTCTATTTTGCATTTATAGACTCGCTGTGGTGCTTATGGCTGATAACTATTCAACTCTTACGTGCTTATGCGTCGGTCATTCATGTATTTTTTTGTAAAGTGTCCATATTGTTTCCCCATTTCTATTTGGGCTGTTTTTCTTCTTAATAATGAGTTATGAAGATTCATAATATATCCCTTATATAGTAAGTCTTGCTGACTGTATGAACTGTGAATATTTTCCCTCAGCATGTGACTTTTCTTTTTATTTTCTTAATGACGTCCTAAGAGGAGCAGAAGTTTCTCATGTTGCTAAAAAGTTACGCACCTTCCACAGCATCTGGTTAATCCTATTTCACTCATTCCTCTTACCATTGTATTTAAAAGCAAATTTTAACATCATATTATTACTGTAAATACCTTAATATGCATCCCATGCTTAAAAAAAATGTCATTTTCACACTTTTAAAGATTAACAAAAATAGGTTCAAAAGATAACAAAAATATGTCTAAATTTACTTCATTTTTGTAAACTTGTTAATACTTAATTTGTTTTTACCAAATACAGACAAGTCCATGTAGTACATTTGATACATTGCTTGAGTCATTTCTCTCTACATCTTCTTTTTACAAACCTTTTCCCTTTTTTTTTTTGAAGAAATTGAGCAGATGATTTGTACTATGGAATTTCCCACATCCTGTATTTGGCTGTTTTCATCCCCGTGATACCATTTTACATGATTGATATGTACTGTAATTGGATCTAGAGGCTTGATCAGGTCAGGTTTAAGTTTGTTTCTTCATTTATTTTCTCAAAGAAATTTCTGTTGCATCCTGCAAAAAGGGGACATGTTAGGTTGTCTTTCTTTGTGATCTTATGATTGATTAGGTGATTTAGGTATTATCAGCCTAATCCATTTATTATAAAATTCCGTATCATTTATTTTCCCAGTGGGCTTAGCAGCCAACATGATTGTCAGTTTAGGCTTAGTTATATTGTGGTAACAAAACCCCCAAAGTCACAGCATCTTGCAAGAGTGAAGACTTATACTCCTTCACGCCGCATCACCACTGAAGCTTGGTTCTGGCTGTGCGACTGTCATCTTTAGTCAGCTCCATATTGTTTGTACCTTGGATTCAGGCTGATGGAGCCTAGAATGCTGCAGGTCTTCTGGCAGACATCATAGATTTTCCTGTATGTTCTCTTTTCTTCCCCTCTTCTCTCATTGGAGCCATTACTCAGAAATGAATCTAAAAAGTATAAGAATAGAAAAATACATTAAACTACTATCTATAGCATTGGTTGTGAGGGAGGCTTTCCTATGAATGAAGTGTATTCAGTGTCAGGAAATCTGTGGTACAAGGCATATATTATTTTAAGCATACAGAATATACAGATACAGAAAATATCATAATTTATATTCCAGTTACCCAACTGAACCACATCTTAGTATTGTACCATATTCGCTTCACATTTTGGGGAAAATAAGTAGTTACCAATAATGTGCAAGTCCTCTGGGTCCCCTCTTTCTTGATCAGACCAAGAAGGGTGTAACCTTTCCTTAATAAGCTTCCCCCCCACCCCCGCAAACTTGGTCTACAACTATGTACATTTAACAGTCACTTTTTGCACTTTTAACATTAGTGATTTCACACTATAGATGTGGTTGTGTAATTGTCCCTTGCCATTATATTTTTATTCTTATGCATGTTAATATGTTCATCTCTAGTTAATTCTTCCGTTTGATCTAAGGTACATCACAATTATTTAACTATGCTAGTGATAGATTTTTTAGTGCTTATGCTTTTTTGCTAATAATAAGGAAAACAGCGAAGGTTTTTGTATGTCTTTGTTCTCATATGTATGTGCCTTTCTAGACATATATGGATATACACACCTAGAAATAGAATTTTTGAATGATGGAGCATGCCCATTTCCAACTTTATTAAATACTGCATGTTGCTCTCTAATATTGTTTACCAATTTACATCCTCACCTGTTAACGCCGTTGTTCTCTCCCCATCAATCTCTTTGCTAAATAACACTTTGTTATTGACATACATGTTATCATTCTAATGGGTTAGAATTGATCACATTATTGTTTTAATTTGCAGTTCTCAGATTACTTAATGCCTTTCTCTCCTGTGAATTTGTTCTCCACAACTTTGACGCATGCATCTGTTTCTTTGTAGTTCGTGCGTTCTGGACACTAATTCTTTGCAGGCGGTATAGTTGGAAAATAGTTATTCTGTGCATGCTTTCTCTTTTTTATTTTGTTTATGGTATCTTTTGTTTTACAGAATAATGAAGTCAAATTTATCAGTCTGTTCTCTTAGAGTAGGT
Organism: Meles meles; assembly: GCF_922984935.1. Taxonomy (NCBI): domain Eukaryota; kingdom Metazoa; phylum Chordata; class Mammalia; order Carnivora; family Mustelidae; genus Meles; species Meles meles. Next base: position 147,842,712 of record NC_060066.1, on the reverse strand, counting down.
GCTTTTGGGGTGTTATTAAGAAAGTTTCCTTTTTGGTGTCCTCAAGAAAATTTTCTCTACAGTTATACGTGTAACTTTTTAAATGATCTTCTATAAGACTTCAGAAATGATAAAATTTTGCCTTTTTATAATTATGTTTTAATTATATCTGGAAAGGAGTTTTGTTTGTGATATGAAGGAAGAAACTAATTTGGTTTTTGTTTTCTGGGGTTTTTTGGGGATAATATGTTGTTTCTGTACTTTTATTTCATAATTCTTTCCTTTTCCTAGTGGTTTGTAAGGCTATCTCTGTTGTTTTATACATGTTAGAAGTGTGTTATACATTGCTTCTTTTGTTTTTGTTTTAATAATATTGCTGTCTGGTGAGTTCTTTCATTTCTGCTCCTGGAGGAATTGCCTTAGCTGCTTTTGGCATGTCTTCTCCATAAAGTCAGTCATGAGGTTCCACAATCTCAAAAAAATTTTTTTTTTCTTACAAAAAGTCTTGTTGGAATTTTTATTAGAATTAGGCTGAAGAGAGGGAAACAAACTGTAAGAGACTCTTAACTCTAGGGAACACACTGAGGGTTGCTGGAGGGGAGGTGGGTGGGGGGTGAGTTAAATATGGATGATGGTCATTAAAGAGGACACTTGTGATTAGCCCTGTGTGTTTTATGTAAGTGATAAATCACTAAATTCTACTCTTGAAACCAGTATCACACTGTATGTTAACTACCTGGAATTTAAATGAAAATTTGAAGAAGTTAAAAATAAGATATTATGTTAAAAAAAGAATTAGGCTGAGTTTGTAGATTGATTTTGAAAGAAGTTTCACAGATTTATTTACCTGTTGAAGTCTAGCAAGTAAGATCTCGTATAATTCTCCATTTGTTGTTAGGTCTTCTAATGATGTTCTGTATTTTTCCCATTAATGTCTTGCACTTATAAAAATCAGGTTTATTCTTAGATAACTCGCACAATTTGTTTTTATTGTAAAGTATCTTTTTTAAGTTTACATATTCTAATTGTCTGTTGCTCAGTGTATAGAATCACAGTTGATTTTGCTGATTGCACCCTTGCTAAATTCTTTTACTTCCAGTCATATGGAGGCTCTCTCAAAATTACTATGTAGTTAATTATATCTTCTGTAAATAAGTTTGCTTTTTTCTTCAGTCTTAACACCTTTTTTTTCTTTTTTCTTAAAAAAGAAGTTTGTTTATTTATTTATTTGTGAGAGAGGGTTAACAAAAGAGCATGAACCCTCATGGGTAGGGGTAGAGGCAGAGAGAGAAGCAGGTTCCCTGCTGAGCAGGGAGCCTAATGGGGGGCTCTATTCCAGGGCCCAGAGATCATCACCTGAGCCGAAGACAGACACTTAACTGACACCTAACCCCACCCAGGTGTCATACAACTTTTTTCTTGAATTACTGCCTTAGTTAGGTCTTTTAGTACAATGCTAATAAATAAAACCCCTGGGGCGCCTGGGTGGCTCAGTGGGTTAAGCCGCTGCCTTCAGCTCAGGTCATGATCTCGGAGTTGGGATTGAGTCCCACATCGGGCTCTCTGCTCAGCGGAGAGCCTGCTTCCCTTCCTCTCTCTCTGCCTGCCTCTCTTGTGATTTCTCTCTGTCAAATAAATAAATCTTTAAAAAAAATAAATAAATAAAACCCCTAATAGGAATCTTACTGACTTTAGAAAGAATGCTTCTTGAGTTTTTCACTGTTGTTTGCCTGTAGATTTGGATAAATAAAATTCATCTGATAACAAAACCTTTCCCGGGGCAAGGATTTTTTCTTTTCTTTTATTATTTTGTAAATTGTTTTTTAATTGAATTGGTTTTGAAGTTTGTTGAATTTTTTTGGTTGTTAATTTTTTGTGTGCTTAATTTCTTAATTTGGTGAATTACATTAATATATTTTCTAATGCCCTTTAGACTTAAACTCAGTTTGTTCAAGATATTATACTTAGTGTCCATATAATTTGTTAAATATTTTTACAACCTTTTAATAAGAGAATATTCTGTAATTTTTTCCTTACACTGTCTTATGCATCAGGATTATACAAGTCTTACGAAATGAGTTGGAAAGCATTCTTTCTGTATTCTGGAACTTTTTTTTAAGATTGAGTATATATTTAGCTATTATTTTATTTTCTGTAATGGTGATAAACTGTTAGGGTTTTTCATTTTTTTTTCAGTTTTTTTGTTTCTTAGAAGTTTTCCTTTTTGTCTGTTTTTAAATTTGCTTATTTATTGATAGAAATTTGTTGATTAATATGAAATTGATTACTGATTCTCTGCAAAGATCTGTATTAATGATCCTTTTAAAATTCAAATTATTACTTTTCTTTGCTATGGATTTGATTGTTAAACTTCTGTAGATACACATTGAATGAAATTAAAGTTTGATCAGAAATATTTGTTGAATGCAATTAACTCTTTCGGGGTACCTGGGTGGTTCAGTCAGTTCAGCATCTGTCTTTGACTCAGGTCATGATCTCAGGATCCTGGGATGGAGCCCCCACATCAGCTCCCTGCTTAGTGCAGAGTCTGCTTCTCCCACTCCTTCTTGTTCTCAAATTAATAAATAAAATCTTTAAAAAGAAATTAACTCTTTGTACATGTATGTCTATATTTGGAACTTTTCATGAAAACTCAAAAGATTTCAGTGTTTTACCCTGTATTCTGTCTTGATTTAAGAAAAGTTAGTAATTGGGAAAAAAAGAGAAAAGTTAATAACTGAGAGTCTCTTTCAGTATAGAAGGAGTGAGGCATATATTAGATGTATATTTTTCTCTTTTCTTCCCCTACTTTTCCTTCTTCCCACACACATGGGACCTGATACGATGAGTGAAGATCACCTACCTACCCACCTGCTTAATATTTCTAAGCATAAACCAATAAAATAAATATTTTAACCAGCTTCTGCAGCTTTAGAATTCTAAGATTTGTATAACTCTCATTATAAATTTGTATTTTAGGTGCTTGACACATGAAAATCTTACAATGTTGTGATTTCATAGATACAACTAAATCTATGTGTAGTTTACACAACAAATTTATGAAAGATTTAGAAGAATAAATTATTGTCCAAAAGTTAGTATAATAGTATAAGTTCATATCTGTAAAAGGAAAGGGGGTGGATGAATTAATCATATCTGTGTGTGTGTGTGTGTGTGTACAAATACATATACACATATTTGTCTATGTATGGAAACAGCTATACAAAAATATAACCAGTAGAGTGAAGTTCAGAGAAAAACATATGAACTGTATGTATTGAATTATTTAAAAAGTATGTGTTACTTTCAAAAATTCTAATATATGAAACTAATGAATTTTGTATATAATTCCTCTCATTTCATCAATAAAATGGCATAATCTTATTACTAATATAAAATAGTTGACTAGAGGAAACAATAGTACTTTTCTATTCTTTCTAAAAATTATGTGAATATGATGAATATTGATGTAAAGTATTATAATTTTATTGGAATTATAGTAGACATGTTTATGTTCATGACTATTTTGTGTGTGTGTGTGTGTGTGTGTGGAAAAAAAAGTTTAACAACATTGGTCTTGTTGATTAGGTAAATGTTCTTAGTGTTATATATCAACTTGTTTCCCTTTCCATGGATTTTTGAACTTTGGAATAAAGTACAGTGGTTGGGTAAACTTTTACTATAAAGGCCCAAATAATATATATCCTAGGCAACTACACCATGTGGTCTGAGTTGCAAACGCTTACCTGACATTGTAGCACCCAAGCAGCCATAAACAATGTGTAAATGAGCATACATGGATGTATTTTAGTAAAACTTTATTTACAAGAAAAGATGACAGGCCACATTTGGCACACAGGGCCTGTTTTGCCCAACTTAAATATGTAAGCATTTATAGTAACTAGTGAGAATTAATGGGAGGTTTTAACATAATGCCAGACATTTTCTCATAAAATGTTGTGCTGTGCCGGTCTCACCATGTTTAGAAATTAGAGAAAATCAAGTACTGCAAAATTGAGCTATGCAATCTCATTATCTATTAAAATGTATCCTATGCAAAGAAATAAATGTATACATGTAATAAAGGCACTCAAATTTATGTTTCATATTTCATTTTGTTATTGTCAAGGAATGTTCAGTGAAAAGTTATTTAATGTACAGAGCCAAAAAACTCATTTTGAAATAGGTTTATTTTTGATATAAATGAAACTTTGAAAGGTGTGTGCTTTCAGCTCATACACCATTCGTATTCCTAGGGTAAGTGTCTGGAATTAGTTGATGACAAAAGATACAAAACTATGAAAAAATGTTAAAATTATTATATAAAAATTTTTAGAGTGGCCAAGGTTTTAGACCTCCTCCCGTAATTTAGTTCATGATTTTATTAAAATGTAACTGTTCTGTTACAGTTCTGTAAGTAGAAAAAAGTAAGTAGAAAAAAAAGAAGCAGTGGTTTTCATGCAATTATCATTTGCCTCTTTGTAGTTTAAAGAATGCCCTTTTCTCTTTCCCCTCATCCAGTTCTGGAAGTTGCAGTACTCAGTACCGAAGGACAGGTCCAAGACTTTAAATTTCCTCTGGGCATCAAAGGCGCAGGCAGCTCAATCCAGCTCTCTGCAAATACTGTCAAACAGAACAGCAGGAATGGTAAGATGGAGCAGAGTCTTTTAAAAATTTACAGTTTTTTTGTTCACTTAAATCTATTAATCCTAAAATGCCAACTATTTGACTCCTAATATAACAATACTGCTTACTATTTAAAAGCAGACTTAAAATAATGCTTTATTCTTTCCCAAGAAACTTAATCTATACAGAGTTCAAAAAGACTTTTTTCCCTTTTATTCTTACTTGAATGTATTTTATTTTATTCATAAGCATATTTCCTAGAAAGGCATATGACTATTTTTACCTTCCTAGGGCTTGCAAAGTTGGTGTTCATCATTTACCGGAGTTTGGGACAGTTTCTTAGTACAGAAAATGCAACCATAAAACTGGGTGCTGACTTTATTGGTCGGAATAGCACGATTGCAGTGAATTCCCACGTCATTTCCGTTTCAATCAATAAAGAATCCAGCCGAGTCTACTTGACAGATCCTGTGCTTTTTACCCTGCCGCACATTGATGTAAGTTATATGTGCTGATGAAGTAGTGGAAGGTTATAAAACCAGTGAGGAAGGAACGCAAAACTTGACATGCTAGGGATGGGGAGAGAGAGAATGGGGAGATGGCAGAGAGGAGAGGAAAGACCTTTCCATTTGAATTTCAAATGTTGGATTAGGTCAGACATAAGTTTATTTAAGTCTGTGAACATAAAATTAAATGAGCCTGGTTCAGTGATTATTAGAACTTAAGTGTATTCTTAATGAAAGCTAATTCAGTAATCAACAGGAAAATGTAAATGACTGTAATTTGTTTTAGAATGAAAATTAACTCTTACCTTAACAGCAGGATAACGGAATGTTAACTGTTAGGACTCTGCCTTTTTAGTGTGGCAGACCTTTTGTTTTTGTTTTTGTTTTTTTTTTTTTGACTTTACTGATCCTCTGTGACACAATTGTTATCAAGCATTGGGTTTTTAAAAATCTAGGCTTGGGCGCCTGGGTGGCTCAGTGGGTAAAGCCTCTGCCTTTGGCTCAGTCATGATCCCAGGGTCCTGGGATCGAGCCCCGCATCGGGCTCTCTGCTCAACGGGGAGCCTGCTTCCCTTCCTCTCTCTCTGCCTGCCTCTCTGCCTACTTGTGATCTCTGTCTGTCAAATAAATAAATAAATAAATAAGATCTTAAAAAGAAAAAAAAAATCTAGGCTTGAAGACATGTGATTTCCCTGCCGTGCCTTAGAATGAAGTTCGTAGTTAAATTATTGCACTGTGTTGGAAGATTGCAGAATTTTGGCTTCCGTTATAAGCAGAATGAGTAAGTGCCCACAGACAGCCAAGTGTATCTCCAGAATCGGCAAAGAAAAATAAATTCATGCAGCCATTCTCTTACATCTGCTGCAGTTGGTTCACTCTCTTAAAAACCCTGATGTTGCTAACATGTCACTTAGAATAAAAATGGGCCCCAAATAGATTTTAAAACACTTGATCCTTATAGAATTTTCTCAGGACAAATTCATGGGTCTCTTTTTGTCAAAAAAGAAAAAAAAAATGATTCCAATGTACCATCAGTATGTAAAATCATAAGATGGAAATTGTAATTGTGTAAAATGGGTCTTTGGTAATTTAGAGTACACTTTAGAATGTTTCGGACTATAAAACCCCTTTTAAGTTAGATATCTGCCTTGTATAACATAGTCTACAATTTTGCTGATGAAAAACTTTATAGTCCGAAACATGCAAAGTTTAATCTAAATTACCTTTTACACGTATTAAACAATTGCTATTGCCATCTTAGAGTATAAAATCCTAATTTTATCTTGTCATTTTATTTCCCAGCCTGACAATTATTTCAATGCAAACTGCTCCTTCTGGAACTACTCAGAAAGAACTATGATGGGATATTGGTCTACCCAGGGCTGCAAGCTGGTTGACACCAATAAAACCCGCACAACGTGTGCATGCAGCCACCTAACCAATTTTGCAATTCTCATGGCCCACAGGGAAATTGCAGTAAGTATTTGCACTTCTAATTAGTAGCAGAGAAAAACCTCAGGAGATTCAAAACAGCTTTATAATAGTCCCTTCTTTGGGTGCTTATCATAACTAAAAAGCAAACAAAGTAATGTGGATTTCTAAATGTCATTACACTGTCCATATATTTTTTGAACGTCTTGGCACTCTATTTATTGTTACTTCTCAAAATCATGTGCTTTACAGACTCATTCTAAATTTTTCTCCTTTGGGCAGGTGTTTAGCAGAGGCAGTCGGGGATTTAAAATATGACTAGCAATGGGTCCTACAAAAGAGACTGAGGGCTCTAAAGTTTAACACACTCTCTTCATCTGGAATGTTTGAATCTTGTTTTACAGCTTTTGTTTTAAGTTTTTCTCACAACTTTGCACACTGTGCAGAACTGCAGATTTTGAAGGTCAGGATAGCTTCTGGGATGTTTCTTCATATTCCTTTCTGTGATGAAGGGAATGGTAGCCAGAAGATAAAAACATTTTAAGAAATAGAGCACAAAACCTCCAGGTCTGTTGTGTATTTGACTCTTAGTATATAAATAAATATCAAAATTCAAGGGGGAAATGAAAACTTAAAATTTTGTTGTTAGCCAGGAACGTCATTAAGATATCAATTATTTTTACTCATAACTGAGTATCCTTTATCTTATTATATAAATATCTGGGTTTACGTAGGTAATTATTCCAGCCATTATTTTGAAATGATTGGATTCTTGCATTATTTTCTAGGTAAAATCTTCCACTTTCTTAGGTCATTCTTTGGATATAAGATAAAATTGATCTGTTATGTGATCAAGTTTTCATTTTAGCTTTGAGGCCTGTTTGAACACATAAGAATATTCATAGAGTTTGGTATTAAAAGATCAGCTACCATGTGTGAAAGCTATCTTAACCTTTAGTTGAAGCAATGCAGGAATACTAATGTTCCTCATACTATTTTTACTTTCAGTACAAAGATGGAGTTCACGAATTACTCCTTACAGTCATCACCTGGGTGGGAATTGTCATTTCCCTTGTTTGCCTGGCTATATGCATCTTCACCTTCTGCTTTTTCCGTGGTCTGCAGAGTGACCGCAATACTATTCACAAGAACCTTTGTATCAACCTTTTCATTGCGGAATTTATTTTCCTAATAGGCATTGACAAGACGAAATACATGGTAAGTACCCCTTCAGCTTATCGCCCTTGGATCTCTGACAATTACTATAACAGGTGTGAATCCAAACCTGATGCCTATATAGATGTTTGATTTTTTTAACAGCAAAGTTGACAATGGCGATCTTGGCGGATAATTTGTAATAAAAGTGTAATCGTTAGGTATTATTATTATTATGAGAGAACTTATTTCTTGCATCAAGATGCTGTTGCTTTTTTCTGGGTTGTTATTAAGACACGTAATTTGAATAGAAGAGTGCCAGGGACACTGAAATGAAAAGATCCTATTTTTTTTTTTTTTTTTTTTAAAGATTTTATTTATTTATTCATTTGACAGAGAGAGAGATCACAAGTAGGCAGAGAGGCAGGCAGAGAGAGAGGAGGAAGCAGGCTCCCTGCAGAGCAGAGAGCCCGACGCGGGGCTCGATCCCAGGACCCTGAGATCACGACCCGAGCCGAAGGCAGCGGCTTAATCCACTGAGCCACCCAGGCGCCCCGAAAAGATCCTATTTTTACGGTTTTCATTTTGCTTACATAGTCATTGTGGTCAGTGATCATTTCTTCATCTTGTGAGCAATTTGTTCATCATCAGGAGGTCTCCGTGTCAGAAATAGTACTTAATCAGTAGTTAATGCTTTACCCTATATTCATCTGCAACAGGATGAATTTTAAGAATGCTCCGCATATGACAGGAAAAGAATGTTAGGAATTAGATCCAGGGTGTTCATTACTAAAATGAATTTTTAAATCCTGTTACTGAAAAAATAAAAATAATATATTTGGAAACAATTGTTCTGAAGACATATGGAGCAAATAATCTGTAAGGAGAATATTCAGATTTAATAGTGGATAATTTTAGAAAAGAAATTAACATGTTTTCTTATTTACACTTAATTTCACTAAAAATAAAAATAGTTGGGTCTCACAGTGATGAAATTTCTAGCACACCTGCCATTATACTCTATTAAGCATTAAACTCTTCAAATTTGTCAGTGTTTAGAACTCATTTACATTTGTTAAAAAATTTTTTTTTTAAGAAACAGTTGACTCTAAATAATGTTGTATTTTAAAGACAATCATGAACACTGTCAGTGAATATCGCATCATTTTGGGGTGCTCTGCTTGTATTCATATGTTCTCTCTTGGGTTTTTTGTTCTTTTCCTTTCTAGATTGCTTGCCCAATATTTGCAGGACTTTTACACTTTTTCTTTTTGGCCGCTTTTGCTTGGATGTGTCTAGAAGGTGTACAACTCTACCTGATGTTGGTTGAAGTGTTTGAAAGTGAATATTCAAGGAAGAAATATTATTATGTCGCTGGTTACTTGTTTCCTGCCACTGTGGTTGGGGTTTCAGCTGCTATTGACTATAAGAGCTATGGAACAGAAAAAGCGTAAGTAATTGCAAGCGACCTGAGTGTTTTTCAAGTGAATAATTTTTTAAAGCCTGTTAGCTGTCAGTGAGGGTCCCTGACAGACTAAAATAGCATCTGCAAGCTTTATTGGTAGGAGAATGGGCATGCCGTGCACAAATTACGATCAAGTCTTTTGTAATTTTCCAGGTTCAGAGGATTTGTACTCTGGCAAGGCAGATTCTCAATTATGGACTTTCTTTTTAACACAAAAGATTGACCTGAAACAAATTGAAAAAGTAAATAACTTTTTGGCCTTAGAAAGATATTAACTAAAAATTCTTCTGAACTTAAAGCATCTGACAGGTTTAACTACTCAGTTTTAACCTAATGCTTCATTAGCTCTCTTTGTGCAGCCGACCCTCTAGCTAACTCTCATTCTGAATTGTGACAGTAGCACATTCCATCCCATATGTTCTACTTTGATAATATTTTGTCAGGCAGTTAAAAAGGATTAAAATAAGTCACTGCCTTTCATTTATAAAAAATATAGATTATGGGAAATGACAGAAGGTAGACATAGCCATATTTGTAAGGCTTTTATTTGCTAGGAGCATGAATTTGCCTCCCAATTCTGTGTATATTTGCCTTTGATAAAATTAGTTATATAAAGATTCCTTGGACTAAAGAAAGCTTTTTGACTAAACAGATGATGAAAGACAAATAAAAAAAAATTCAGTGGGGATTCAATGTTATATGAAAAATGAACCACTAAGTAAAATCTGTCTTAATAAATTTATGCATCATTTACTCTAATACTATATGAGTGCTATGCTTTGATTTTTTTATCTCGTATTCATCCATTCCCAGTTGAGGTATTATATTTATGCTGTGCTGTTTTGAAACAGGCATAACAGCTGAATATTTTGTCTGTTTTGTTTCATAGGGTTAAACACTGTTGCCCAGATATAGCTCTAAAAGGCGAATTTTGAAGATAAGAACTTTAAAATGATGAGACCATTTGCAGTATTGAGTTTCTAGTTTTCTTTAATATAGTCAGAGGTCTTAAGAATTAGGGATTGGGGTGTGGTGGTGTTTATTGTTTATCCCATACAAGCAGAATAATGAATGCCTTTACCAAATTTAAAACCTGAAATGAAGAACAGTATGCTGAAGTAAATAAATTACTACTCTTTACATCAAAGCCAACTCAGAATTATTAAAATTGTTCTTACCCATGACAAATGAATTTTTAAAGGCAGATATAAAGATAGTTTTGTTAGATTTTTAAGAATTCTATATTTTTGGTAATGTTGAGGATCCATTGAAGCTACTTAATACATACTCTTCTTTTCTTAATAGTTGCTGGCTTCATGTTGATAACTATTTTATATGGAGTTTCATTGGACCAGTTACCTTCATTATTCTGGTAAGCAGACTCTGTTTTCCCTTCATTTTTAGCTTGCTGCTTTTGCAGTGCCACTGAAACAAAGATAACTGGTTTTATTTTTAATTTATCTATGCATTCAAGAGTTTATAAACATGTCTAATCTACGGGATAAAACTGGGTGTATACCTTGAATGTTATACCGTTATTGAGAGTTTATGTACATGCTGATTGATACTATTTCAAAAATCCTTTTTCCCCTAAAAAAATACTTTTTCTTATCTAATTGAGTTTGCTACAATGTCATGTCATAATCTAAAAAAAATATGTAAACCGTGTTTAGATTGCATGATTTGGGCCTAGTTTAATAATTAGAAAGGAGTAACTGAAATGTATAGTATATTTTGTTTTTGGGTAGTGGAGTTTTTTGCTAAGAGTTGTAGTTCAGCAGTTTTGTCTCCAAAATCTGTAATACTAGCCCTGTATCAAGTTATGTGGCATTTATAAATTAAATGAATGTTTTGTGGAATTGAAAGCTTACTACTTATTATATTAATTTCCACATAATAATTTCCACATAATAATTCCACATAATAATTTAGTGCTTTTAAATAAATGTCCACACCCTAAACTTTTTAGAATACAAAAAAATTTTTTAAGCTTAGATTAATAACTGAGTCTTAAATCAATTTTAAACTCATAAGAAATAAAGTTATTTTTCAAATGCCAAATAAAAATATTGGTCTTCAAGAAATTTTTTAAAAATAAATTGGTTGCCCGTTAAATATAGTGACATAAAGTGTTTTTTTAAATGCTTACATTAACATTAGTCAAATATTTGAAATACAGTTGGAATAAAAGGATGTAACTAAAATATTTGGTTTTCGGTATTTAGAACTTTTCACTAAGTTTTAGCATTATGCTGTTAAAGATAGATGCTACTGACAATGATAAGATTGAAAGGGAAACATAAGCAAGTTTAAATATTGCCTATATCTTTTAAATACCTATTTTAAGGATTTTTTTTAAAGAAGTTATACACATGAACTTATTAGGATATTTCTGTATTTAACTAGTGTTTCATAAAATTGAGGGGAAAAAATGTAGTAGTTCAAGGAAACTTAAAACCATTTCAAATATATGTACTTTTGTCCTTAAAATGAATTATACACTTACACAAAGCAAAATGAAAATTTGAGGTGAATGCCTGTATGAATCAAGTCAGTAAATCATTCTCAAGTCTTCCTAGGAAAGCTTATTTCTCATCAGATTTACTCAATCCAAATGATTACTCTAGTTTCAGTTCTCGGTTTATTTAAGTTAACATAGCCTAAACCACTCTCAAATTAAATGGTAAACAGCTGAATTGAAGTGGCATGATCCTTAAAGATACATGCTTCTCTTTTTTTCCCTCTGAACCCTTAGCTAATCATATTGATAACTTTGAAAATTATAAAGACCATTTCAGAGATAATCTAGTCTATAAAAGTATGTGTTAACTTCTGTTGTACTAGTTTTGTTTATTTCCATCTAAAATTAAATACTGACTAAGAGTATTAAAATTTTTTCACTTATTTAGAGTATTAAAATTTCTTTCACTTGGACAAAAGATATTAATGTTCACATACACTCAGCTTCTAGTAAGAAAAGAAGTGAAGGACATTATATTGCCCATTTACAGTGTGAACCCTACTGTTAATTTATTAGTTTTGTCATCATTGTTATCCTGTACCCAATCATTTAGGTTGAAATGTGAAGGGCTTTGAAGAATAGTGTTCCCATCTTTAAGGGGCGGGGGGAGGGCAACAAAAACCAAACACAGCAAGTAGCTGTTTTGACAGTCTAGATCCTAGGAGTAATTGTCCTGCAACTGCTTGGTCCTCTAATTCTCCCGATGCAGAGAGGCAAAGAGTGGTATAGAGGTGTAAAACATCATGCATAACCTAAATTGAGATATATGGTTGTTCAGCATGTTTGTTGAATGTTAATATATTTATATCACATACATCCTTCTGATGAGAAAGGATATTTAAAAGTCAATACAAACACAAATCTTAGTAATATAAATTCAATTATATACTACCCTTTTAAGGAGTACTCTTAAAACAAAAAGTACTCATTACAATTCCTGGAAAGTGATGGTGTTCCTTTTGGAATTTTGCATTTCCAACTTTTCTGAATTGAAGCCATTTAACTTAGTAATATTAAGTAAGTGTATGTTTTTCATAACGTTCTATGATGAAAAATAACGTGCTATGGAAGATAAAACTTCTTGCTTCTGTATTTCTATAGACTGTCTTGCCTACAGGCACTAGAGTTATTATATCTATGAGAAAAGTGCTTGTAAGTAATGAGCAGTGGGAAACCATTAGTATGCCTGAAATGGTTTAATGAAAGCTTGGATCATGACACGTCAGGAGCTGTTCTTATCATTTGGACAGCTCCATCTGCATCGTTAATAATTAATTCAGTTCAGTAAGAGTTCAGCTCACACACTCATTTAGAAGTCTTCTTCAGAGAACACCTCTCTGGCTGCTAGTCCCAGGGAGAAATAGGCTTCTGCTCCGCTAACAGGAAAGATCTGGAGATTCAAGTGCAGTTTAGAGTTGCATTTGCTAGGTAGCAAAAGCTCCAGGGAGGACAAAAAGGGTCAGAACATGTGCAGTTCAGTTAGGTTACTTCAGAGTGGTGTTTCTGTTCTTCTGTCTTATCATATCCATGTCAGCACTGCGAGCTGTGGAATGAATTTTAAGCTGCTAAGCTCAGACGGATGTGATTCAATTGAGCAGGTTGATGACTCTAAAACTCTGCGCTCCGGCAATCGCTGGTTCCCTCTGCTTGTTTCCAAGTCCTTTGTATTTTCGTGTCCCTGGTGTGGGTGGGTAGTTGGCTATGCCCTGTCATCAAGCAGCAAATTATACTGGCAGATTATCTATACGAGAACTCATGAAATTATTATTTTTAGATAAGTGAAAGAGTCTTATTTGTCATTACAAGAGAAGGAGTGCCCCATTTGGCAATTAACTCTGTTTAGCTGAATAGGAAAATCTGTTTCTTCTGAATTTGCCATCTCTTTCATGTAGAATTCTATTAAGAGATGCCTGTCTACCTCTTTACCTATGTGTACACACATAAACACACACACAACAGAGATAAAAACTGATTAATTCCTGGATGAGTTGCTTCATCTCTAAAATTAATCATCAGTGTGGGTGTTAAGCTTGGTGGGTTGGTATTTCGTATATAACACAGTCCTACAGCTGTACTTACTAGTGACTTCTCTGTGAATGATTGAGTCGTGACATGCACTTTCCAGGTTCTTTGTATACAGAGTTGTAACTCCGTCTTTTTCCTTTCTCACTGATGTGTAATACCTTTCATCCTATCCCAAAATATGTGCTCTGTTTAATGTTAGTGGTATTTATGTTGGAAAGAAAGAAACAAAAAAACAAGTGGACAAAAAGTGGTTACATTGGAATTTGAGGGGAGAAGAGCAGCACTTGGATGATTAAGACATTCTTCTCTCCCTGGCTTTTTGCCTGCTTTCCAGGAAGAAATAGGAGAAATTCCTTTGATGGTTGGGATTTCTTTTATTTTCTAAATGCATACCAAATGCAGGAAAATAAATTGAGAAGAAATAAAAGTGAGGAGAAAGAGATCACTTACTCTAATTAGAAAGGGAAAAAAAAAAAAAAAAAGCAGCAGCAGCCCAGAAGTTTATGGCTGGAAAGAGCCAATTATGTTATGGGGAAAATGCAAAGAAGGAACAACTCAGATTTTCAATCAGTAATTCATTTGAAACTAACTTTTTTTTTTGCCTGTAAGTGACTGTTTGGGATGATAGATTTAAATCAGAGATATTTCTATTTGCCCTTCAATTTCTTGTTCTGATTCCCTTAGTTACATTTTAAGAGAACGGCAAAGAAGAAGAGAGGGAAAAAAATATTTTACTCTACAGAATCATGACTCTTATGAAGTGTATCACCTCCTGAAAAAGATCACAGCCAACAATATATTTTCTATGAATATATATATATATATATATATAAGCACTGGAGAGAAAGAAAGAACTCTAAAACTTCCTTTTAAAAAATTATTTACATTTCAGGATTTGTTTTATTTAATTCCAGAAAACATTTTACTGTCATACATATTGGTGGTAATATATTAAAATGTTCAATACCTAAATGACATAAGTATCTTTTTCATTTTTTTAGTAAGACTAATGAACACATTATCACTGAAATTTTTAATGTGGATTGGGGGGGGGAAGTACCTTGTGTTTAGCTTTTTTTTTTTTTTGTGCTGTTTATTATGGTTTATAGTATGTCTTGCGTGCTTTTTTTCATAATTAGTTTTTCTTGAAATGATGGTATTTTTGTCCTGTTGAAGACACCATTGCTTCATTATTTGTATATTTTCAAGTCGTATTTCCAAGTCTAAATTAGTATAGAATTTAACTATAAATTTCTTGGCAGCTTAAATTTTAGTGTGCTAATTATAATTCTTCTGTTTGGTTTTTTAAATTGGAGAAATCACAGATATTCGTGAAACAATTTGAGTGCAAAAATCTTTCTGTGGTTTTATGATTATTTTTCGACTATTTTTAAATTTTTTTTAAAGATTCTCTTTTAAAACATCTTTTGAAACATTCAATTCTACTATGTTAGAAATGACAGTCCTTTTTTGGACTCAATTATGAGTTTGTGTGATGTTTAGTTATATGAGTGGAACACAAACAGGTTTGAGAAAACAGAACTAACTGTTAAACATACTGTTTGTCTACTGGGAGTAGGAGTGTGTGGACATTTTAGTCATTTGCTGATCATGGGATGGTAGTGTTTAACAAAGAAATAGAGAATTAGTTATTCTAGCAAGTCAATTAGTAGAAGTCATTTGAAGAGCACATCTCTTATGTTCAGAATTTCCTTGAGGCTGTATTTTATATATGAATTTATTATTTATCTTCAACTCATCATCTCTGAGTGATTTCTAAAATGGATGACTCTTTCTAGACGTAGAATCTTTTTTTTTTTTAATAAAAAACTAGTATGTTTTTGCTTTGCTAGGAGAGACTCTTACCAGAATAAACTGGTTAATTCCATCTTTAAAGTTGCTGAGCTATGGAGCCATCACAAAGTGTATTGAATCCCAGCACTGATATTATAGCAGCTAAGTAATCTCTGGCAAGGTACTTAACATCTTAGAATGTAAACTGACTCTCCAAGTGCTTCCTGTTACCTCTGGACATAAGATTATTATAAGTGAATGTACTATATTTGTAACTAGAAAGAAGCACTAAACACATATATAATGTTAACAATCCTCAATAGAGTGATACGAGAGGAAGGAGAGAAGAAGTATCTATCTACCAGGCTGTTTTTTAAGGATTAAATAAGATATAGGCTTTCTGTGTCAAATTCAACTTGGTTAATTCTCAGCCTTAAAAAAAGAAAGAAAGAAAGAAATGGCTTTGTATCATATTTAAATTTAATTCTATTCTTCAGTGGGTAGGCTCCATTTTCATTTGTTTTATTAGAAAATGTGTTAGTTCTGAAGTAACTATTTTACTTCAGAATTTTAACGTGGTCGTCTTCATTGAAAAATGTTGATATGTGTTCATCCTCAAGATTTCACATTTTGTACTCCTTTTCTTTTCATAACATGGTACCTTATACATCTACATTTTTCCAAATTCGCATTCTTTATTTTCTTGTAGTTTTTACATTATACAATTTTACAAAGAAGTTGTATAACTTTTTTCCTTCCTGGAGTGTACTACCACTACTGTTTATTCCTGAGGGGTTAATTAATATGCTTAGAAAGTGATGAACACCAAATTGTAGTCCTATATGTTTTATGAAATTGTGTAAGAAAAGGAAGGGGGAAGAAATAACTCAAGGTCCAGAATTACAGAATGAAAGAAAGAAATGGTTATATTATGACATTCAAAAAGAAGGGTACAGAAGTTTAAAGGATTTTAACTCTGAATCTACAAGGCAGCTTTTTTCCCCTAAGAGTTGCATCAGTGTGTTTATTTGCATTTTGTTTTGTTTGTTTTTAGGATATTTGGAGTTCTTATTTGTAACCGTTCTCTAATTTTACTAGTTAAGACCTACTGTTGCATAAAATAAAAAGTAAAAACACTGTTGATTTTGCCTTTAAAAAATTAGAGATGTACTGTACCATCATCTTTAGAAACTAAGTCAGCTATTTACTGTCCTATCAGAAGGAGCTCCCTAACTTTTCAAAGGTAGAAATTGTATCTTACGTGCAATACAATAGGCACATTCTTGTATGAAGCAGTAAGGTCAATACATATTTGTTGAATGAATTGCATTATATTGTAATATCTCTGAAAATACTAACATTTATTTATATGTGACCACCTGGAATAATCATTAGAATATAAAGCTAGTGTTTCTACATATTTGTTTGCTTTTTCTCTGGACAGGTATTTAATAAGTTAATTCTTTAGGTGTTTTCAACAGAGAGTTTCTTTTGTCCTTCTTTTGTTAATATTAAGTAATTAACATGAAACGATAGAATGCTATCTGCCAACACTTGCAAATTATACCCATTGACCTCATTTTATCCCTTAAGAGGAAATTCTACATCTAAGAGAAATAATAAGGCACAGTTGACAAAATGAGTGATAAACAGCTTAGATGAAAGGCTTCACTGTGTTCCTAAACTCACCATTAGGAATGACTTGGAAATTTTATTTATTGCCCTATATAATTTTTCCTAATTACAAAATCAGAAGTAGTGATGAATGAGTAAAACAGCATTATCATTTTATCAGATATGGTATTGTGACTCAGTAAAAATGATCATCTTATTATAACAAAATTATGTTGAGTGTTTACCACCAAGAAATTGCTTTTGTTCTTATTTGTCCTTTCCTGAATATACCATTGGGGCTTGCACTGTCTAAGCCAAGTAAAGCTCACAAAACATAATTTTGTTTTGTCTTTTTAAAAGTAATAATCTGAAGTAAATAAAATGTCAAAGAAATCCAGGAGTGATCAGGCTTAGTTCTGTTTTTAAATTTTTATTATTTATTTATTTATTTGACAGAGAGATCACAAGTAGACAGAAAGGCAGGCAAAGAGAGAGAGGGAAGCAGGCTCCCTGCTGAGCAGAGAGCCCGATGCGGGACTCGATCCCAGGACCCTGAGATCATGACCTGAGCCGAAGGCAGCAGCTTAACCCACTGAGCCACCCAGCCGCCCCTTAGTTCTGTTTTTAGAGCGTAAAAATGGAACTGCCTTCCCTCTGTCCAGCATTCTGCTAGGTTTCTGTACAAGCAGATGCAAAATTGCAAAAATTATCTCTCTTCAGTCAAAACATGTCTTTTCTTCTCAGTTCCCTCCTGTTGACCTCCCAAGTCTGCCTTCTAGGTCTGGTTCCATCTTCCCTCTTTTTGCTTTTGTTTGAACCTAGATTCTTTACACAGCTCAGTGTTCAGAGGGACTCAAAGCAGCCTTTCTTCAGAATTTACCTACGCCCATTCAACAGAGAGGCATAAGAACAAAAGGACTGATGGCTTTTAACCATTTAGTAGCAAATATATACATATTTTAAAAGTTTGTCTTTCTGGAACTAATAAATGTTTTTCATATATTTTCTCATAATTTTTCATATATTTTATTTCATTTGATTCTCACAATTACCTTACAAATAGATTATACAAACGCGATTATCTTTCTCTAATCAGTCAAAATCAAAAGCTAGACTCTCAGCTAAGTCTTAAGGTCCCAAATCCCTCAATTCTTGTAAGCCACATGATGTAAATGTCCCTTCTGAAGAATTCACTTCAGTGTTTCCATTAGATGGCTTTTAGGCCCTGGAGTACCTCTAGCTAAAGAAACTAATTTAGATTTTCTAATTTATTTAATCATCACCACATGATGCTGATTTAATGAGGTTGTAATTTCATGTCAAATGATCTATTAAAAGAATTGATCATACATAGCTGGAGTATTTTTTATTTAGACTCAACTTGATCATTGCCTCTGTAAAATTGAGTCAGTGAATGTCTACTATATACTCATGTCATTGATATTTAGCTGCATTAACTCATTAAGTGTATTTGCAAAACTTGGTCATTTTTTTACTCTGTGGTTACAGTGGTCTAATTCTTTATTTGTTGTAACAGCTAAATATTATCTTCCTGGTGATCACATTATGCAAAATGGTGAAGCACTCAAACACTTTGAAACCAGATTCTAGCAGGTTGGAAAACATTAAGTAAGTATTTAGTATTTTAATTTTAGTGCTTGACAAACTAAGTGAAAGATACTCTCCACAGAGAATACATAAATGCTTTCCTTCAACTGTAGAAATTATTCAGAATGAAGTTTTACTGATTAAGGTTGAGTCTCACTGTTAACTATGTCACAGACATTGGTCAAAAATTAGATAATGATTTCTGTCTTGATCTAGAGCCAAGAAATTGTTTCCGTGGCTTTATGGAAATTCCATATCACTGTAGCAATTTTATTTAAATTTAAAATGCAGTTCAAAATGATGTTGCTGTTTGCATGGCTGATATGATGATACTAAGTTTGTTTTGTTAAATTGCTTTTTTGATTCTGAGCAGTTTCTACTTCTAATCTTGTTTTCCTAAGGTAATTTACTCTATTACTATTGTTAACTTGGAGATTATCTGTTGTTTTTCATGATAATTAAAGAAATGTTTACTTTATTTCAATATTGAATAAAAACTACAATATCCTATCAATGGGAAATGCTATCTAATTAAATAATTGATAGCTGTTGATTCATTAAGTCATTTATGGAAGGATTTCAGAGTTATCTTTTAGGCATGAGTTAATTTAAAATCTGAGGAGGTATTATTCAAGTTGGTTATAATGGGATTGTGAAAAATATTTGTAATGTAAAAAATGGCAGATCTATAGTAAGGGTAATTTTTCTTTTAAAAAATTAGATGTTTTAGATAGGTTAGTGCCAGCTTCATTGCATGTTGCATGGTAAGAGAGAGAGCTAATCTTTAGCATCTCTCTCTTTTCTTCCTTTTCCTCTTTCTGTCTTCTCATCTACACCAGTAATTACCGTGTTTGTGATGGCTACTATAATACGGACTTACCTGGGTAAGGTAGAACCCTACATTAACAAATTTATGGCATGATTTATATTTTTTACAAATCCGTCAATATCATGAATTGCCCTTAATTTTTATAGTTATTTTGGAATATCTAATTTGCTGTAGTATTTTAAAACTATAATATGCCTTTATTTTTTAATTGCTTGCCTCTGCATTTTGACTTTCTTAATTTTGACTAATTTATAAAATATATAAATGCTTTCTTATTACTTTCTATTTTAATTCTGTCTAATAATTTTGTTTCTCTTTTCTGCTTATAATGCTTTCTAGCTATGAAGATAATAAGCCATTTATCAAGTAAGATCATTAGTTAGACATGGAATGCACTGACTTTAAATCCTTTCCATTCCGTCCTATTTTCTGCAGTTCTTTTCTCCTTAAGCTATTCATGATGAAATCTCTCCAAAATTATTTTGTTTTGAAGTTGTTCTCATATTTTTGTCCCATTTCAGCGAGGCTTCTTCATGCTTTAGTTAAAATACCTTAGGCTCACCTAAGATCAGTTTATTAGAATCTACAGTTTAGGTGTGAAGTGATTATCTGCCATTTAACCTTTCTGTATGTGTCACATTATTCAGTGTCATGAGTGCACCACAGGGATAAAAAGACAGGAGTAAACTAATTAAGGACTCCTTAATTTCTTTGACTAAAATGCACATAAAAGACAATGGGGGATGTTTTACACCTTGTATTTTAATATAGTTCTGATACCTTGTTAATGCTGGAGTAAGAAAAGGTCATACCTGCGGTTGCTGTTTTCACTGGAGGCTGCAGTACTAAATGCTATTGTTCTTTCTCTAATCAATGAAAGGTTAAAGCCAAAATGCTGTTGAATTTGAATGTGAACATAGAGAAAGTCAACTGCTACTACTGATATGTTAATATTTAAGTGTGATGTGGTGTTCTCTCATTGAACTTGTTAATAAAATTCACTTTATCTTTTCAGGTCTTGGGTGCTTGGCGCTTTTGCTCTTCTATGTCTTCTTGGCCTAACCTGGTCATTTGGGTTGCTTTTTATTAATGAGGAGACAATTGTGATGGCATATCTCTTCACCATCTTTAATGCTTTCCAGGGAGTGTTCATTTTCATCTTTCACTGTGCTCTCCAAAAGAAAGTAAGTGAAGACACCTACAGACTCTAGTTGCTTATTCTTTGGTTTGGAAATCAGAGATGAAATGGAGAAGATTTTACAATTTTACAGCTGACATATTACTAAATAGAATCATTTTTCATCATAAATTAATTGCCATGCATGTCTGGAAATTCAGGCTTCACATATAAAATAAGTCAATACCAATCATCTTTTTGGATCTCACTTTGAAAATATTAGACACTGATGTTAAGATTTCTTCTTTGCTAGTGGGGTCTACAAACATGCTTTGTGCAAACGGTATATAAGATAGGGGCCCCTGGGCGGCTCAGTGGCTCAGTTGGTTAAGTGTCTGCCTTTGGCTCAGGTCATGATCCCAGGGTCCTGGGGTCGAGTCCTGCATCGGGCTCCTGGCTCTGCAGAGAGCCTGCTTCTCCTTCTGCCTCTGCCTCTCTCTCTCTCTCTCATGAAAAAAATAACTAAAATCTTAAAAAAAAAAAAAAGTATACAAGATTTTAAGAAAAGGTTAAATAATCTCATTTTTTGCTTGATAAAAGGAATGCAGTGTTCCAAAACAAAATTGAACATAAGGATAAATGACCTTGATTTTAAAAGCACCAGACATACAAAAAATTAATATTAATGTTACCTTTGAGTCGTTGTGAAAAAATCTAAAACCCAGTAATTTAATATCTCACATCTTATTATTTTGTCCTGATTTTATGTTAACTGGAGTCAGCAAAAATGATTCATAAATTAAAGTTAAAGATGAAAACTTGCAAGATATAAACCTTAAGAGAATAGCTTAGCCGCCTTTTAACTAGGTATCATCTTTTCTCTGCCTGCATATCTAATATAGTCTTTTTATTCTGTTATTACTAGTTGGTCACTAAATTGAACAGCAAAATAGAATTTTGAAAGTGAAAACTATTATGTTTTCAGTCCTGACAAGATGATAGTGTTGTTACTTCCATCAGTTGTTGAGTAAGCTATAATTTTGAGATAATGACAGTGGGATGTGCAATACTGACAGATAATGTACATTCACAGCAATATAGGCATTAGGCAAAACCAACACTAGAAGGTATTATTTGGATAAAATACCATTTTGATTGCCATAGGCTTGGTCATACAGCATTTCAGAGCAGTTAATAGCCATGAAATGTACAAAAAAGTTTTTGTGAGGTATCAGGTGTTATGTAATAACACTGAACTTTAATTTTCTAAACATTATACAAGTATAATCTTGTAATTACTTTGGTTTTTACTTTACCTTACACAAATGAGCCTTTTGTATACATGTATAGGATCACATATCATAATTTCTTCCAAAAATGTTTAACATAAAGCATAAATTATTTCCTCGTACAGGTTATGTATATTAATTGAACAAAGAGATTTTGCTGTGCTTTTTATTTTTATTTTTATAAAGATTTTATTTATTTATTTGACAGAGATCACAAGGAGGCACAGAGGCAGGCAGAGAGAGAGGAGGGGAAGCAGACTCCCTGCTGAGCAGAGAGCCTGATGCATGTCTCCTGATGCATGGCCTGAGCCGAAGGCAGAGGCTTTAACCCACTGAGCCACCCAGGCACCCCATTGCTGTGCTTTTTAATTAAAAATCACATTTTTTGAACAATGTATTAGACTTCCCTTTGAACACGTTCTACCTAGTCTTGGGTATGTCCTGTTGGGTGCTGCCAGTATGAATGGCTAAAAATATGATACAAAATGAGTTAGTTGAAATCATGCTTCTTACTGCTTGAGTGAACATATTTAGACCAAGGAAATGCTTTGAAAGTTCAAGCCCATTGTTATTTGTTCTAATAGGTATAGTTAAATAAGGCTAACAGGATGAAAATGCAAGTGCAGTTGGGTTTAAAAAGTCATCTAGCAACTTTAATTCTGTAATTTTTCAAGGAATAAGTGTCGAAGTCCTGGGTCTGCAAGCAGATACTGAGAATAGAGCGATGTTGGGTGCGGAGGGGGTGTGGAGGGGGAGGAGTCTTTCTGAGTGTTTTTGGCAACCTTCTGGAAAGTAATTTCTTTGGGGCGCCTGGGTGGCTCAGTGGGTTAGATCCTCTGCCTTTGGCTCGGGTCATGATCCCAGGGTCCTGGGATTGAGCCCCACAGTGGGCTCCCTGCTTAGCAGGGAACCTTCTTCCTCCTCTCTTCTCTGCCTGCCTCTCTGCCTACTTGTGATCTCTGTCTATCAAATAAATAAATTTAAAAAAAAAAAAAAAGAAAAGAATTTCTTACGCAGAGTCTCCTTCTTGTCTGTTCTAATTTCAGTCTGGTTCTAAGCCAGAGCAGAACTTGTTCATAGGCCAATAGAGTTGCACAAAATCCAGCCCTCTTCTCCATTCCTCCTAATTCTGCACCACCTTTCTAGGTGGGGCCCTATTCTTTACAATTGTTTGGACTTCAGTTTTTAAAGTTGACTTTAAACTTTCTTTAGGCCTAAAAGCTTTCCTATCTATTCATATATCCTAGCTTCAGGGGAAAAGGGAAATTACATGGGTAACACATTAATGTGATTGGAAATTGCATAAATATTTCCCATGTGTGCTAATGAAGTGAATAGGCATCTTAGACTCTCTACACTAAATATTAAAGCTAGACACATCAGAAAATGAAGAAAACATTCCATCCTAATTAATAGCATATGTATCAAAGTTCTTTTCTTCTTTATTCGTGTGCCAAAGTAGTCTTGTCGTTATAAAGAGGTTACCCGCGAAAGTATGCAATCCAGTAAAAGAAGTTTATGTGTTGGCCTACCTAAAAGGACATGAAGCGTATGAAACTTAAATGACTGGATTATGAGTGGTTAAATGTAATTAAGCAAGGAAAGTTCTAATTTTTTGTCCTTTTTTTCTTAGCATAAAATATAAAATCGGGCTTGCTAAGTATATAGATACGGCTTTAAAACATTATTATGTTTGTATTAATAACATTTGTGTAACAATAAGGCATAAAACATTTTCACATATTACATCACATTTTGAAGCTCCTACTAGCCAGTCTGGTAGGCAAAGATATTTTTCTGATTACTATTTCAGCATTTTCAGTTGAACTTGATTTTAGAAATTCAATTTATTCGCTCCACAGAAAAGTGTTAGTGAACTTATTCTTCTCAGTTGTTTCCACTGCTCATTTAATTAGAGCGACAGAGAGAAGCAGGTATGTTTGTGTTAATCTCTTGGTCTCGTGGTTATTCATTGCAGGTACGAAAAGAATATGGCAAGTGCTTCAGACACTCCTATTGCTGCGGCGGCCTCCCAACTGAGAGCCCCCACAGTTCAGTGAAGGCATCAACCACCAGAACTAGTGCTCGGTATTCCTCTGGCACACAGGTAACAAAGAATTTGACAACATCTTTAATTAACCTTCTTTATAGAAAGCCTACCGAGACATGTTCTGTTCAGATGCACTAATTGTCTCCTCATTATAATGATCTAGGTAGCAAATACTTGTTTTTAGTTTTTTGGTCTTAATTTCTTCTTAAGTATTTATTCAAGGTGTTTCTTTAGGTGTGAGCATCATTTTTGAGACGTGTAACTTCCTTAAGATGTATATGATCATTTTGGGGATCACCTGAGGTCACATAGCATGGTACTCATGGTGGGCACTCACTAAACATTTGTTGAATAATCAGTCATCTCCACGAAGAGTGGAAGATTATTCATTCTTCAGTTCTAGACTTCCTTAGTTTTAGACCAGAATCAACACACATTCCTTTTTTCTTTTTTTTCTTTTTTAAAGATTTTATTTATTTATTTGACAGAGAGAAATCACAAGAGAGGCAGGCAGAGAGAGAGGAAGGGAAGCAGGCTCTCCGCTGAGCAGAGAGCCCGATGTGGGACTCGATCCCAGGACCCTGAGATCATGACCTGAGCTGAAGGCAGCAGCTTAACCCACTGAGCCACCCAGGCGCCCCTCAACACACATTTCTTTTTAACAGCCACCAGATAATCCTACACAGATTGTTTAGGGTAGATCTTTATGTGTCTTTAATAAGGTGAGCTTGGGGAAACTAACATAACATATGTCTTGCTATTTTATATTAATAGAGTCGTATAAGAAGGATGTGGAATGACACTGTGAGAAAACAGTCTGAATCTTCTTTTATCTCAGGTGACATCAATAGCACTTCAACACTTAATCAAGGTCAGTTACTAGGAAAATTTGAGTTTACAATATAAATTTTGTACCTTTTGCCAATTTACAATAACTCTAGAGAAACTACTGATTTTTTTCCTCTCAAATGGGTTTATATCACAAGCTATTAAACCTGTTGAGTCCACTTTTTTCCTTTATGAAAGTACATACAAATTCGTCTTACTCAAATGTAATGCAAAAAGTAGAATTTTAAACTCCACAGTAACAGAATAAGGCCGAAAAAAGTAATTACTAAGAACATATTTTGCCACAGATTAAAAATATTTTCCTTTAGTGAATACAAATTTATTTTTTGAGACATTTGTGAAAGTTTTCATTTTAAAACATTAATATAGTTAGAATAACTACTATTCACATTAAACTGCCAATTTTATAGTGAAAATTCTAATTTGTAAAATTATTTTACTTTACACTTCTTTCCAAAAGTAAAAAAGTGTCAAAAACACTTATAGAAAATTTTCATAAGCAGCTAATTAAATACATGAGAATCTATAAAGCAGTTTTTTTCTATTTGAATTACTATTTTTAATGTGTTTACAATTTTAAACTTATATAAATGATGAATTATTACTTAAAATAAGCTGGCAAATAAAATAATTAAGCAGGATAAGGACACAAGTGCATGTAGACACACATAGTCCTGAGTGCAAGCTTAGTAAATTTGAATTTGATATGAAAAAAATAATGTTATTGTGTATATATATATATATACACATCATTAAAAAGGTAATTTATCCAGGTTATTTGTTTTGATATATTGATTTGTAATATAATAGAACATGTTCTATTTTATCACAAATATTAAAGACATTTTTCACTGTTGACATTGTTCTGATGAGATTCTGGTTTAAAATGAAGAAAGGAGTATGTATGGCATCAAAACCAACTTGAATTTTAAAGTATTTTTAGTCAAATTACATTAGCTATGCAAAACACATGTTTGATAAGTATTGAAAGGTTTGTAATTTGTCAATTAGAATGAGTGAAATGTGTGTTTATTCCATTGCTCTGATGTTTTACCTAATTCTGTTAAGATGAGTATCAAAAAGGAAATGAATTATTCAATGATTCATTTTTGAAACCTGGCAAATAAGATTACGGAATGAAAATTCTTACTATATGGAGTTTGTGAATGGTCTAATAATTCATTATACACACAGTCTCTTTCTCCCCCCTTGGCATGTGTGCTCTCGCATTTACTAAGAGAAGCTTTGTGCAGTGTGTCGTACTTTTTACTTGTTTGTGAAAGTTGTTTTCCTCCTGCTTGTGTCAGAGTTGATATTAACACAGATGTTTTCATGAGGGATAATCCCACACCTGTAAATCTGAAAGTTTGAGATTCCCTCTTCTGGGCCTCAGTGGTTAGGTTTTTAATATTAAGCAGTAACATCTTGAAACATAATGTTGATCTCTGTGCATTTAATTGCCATTTTTGTTTCAAAGTGATTTTGTATAAATTAGTAAATGTCATCCTCAGCAGGTGTTTACTTGGGGGACTTAGAAAGCACCTGTGAATTACTGAAATTTAACTTCCCTTTCCCCTTTCTCCTTCAAATTAGTAGTTCAAATACAGTCAGAAAATTTCAGCAGATAATCCATGGCCAACTTGTCTGCTACCCTTGATGAATACAAAAAGTACTTTACTGCAACTATAACACAAAAATAAGAGAACTGATGTATTTTTTTCTGTTTCTTTGCTTTAGGAATGACTGGCAATTACCTACTAACAAACCCTCTTCTTCGACCCCACGGCACTAACAACCCCTATAACACATTGCTCGCTGAAACAGTTGTATGTAATGCCCCTTCAGCTCCTGTATTTAACTCACCAGGTGTGCTTATACTTATGAATAAAACTACCTTTCTTTGCTGCTAAACAGAGCTCTGATCTTTGCCCCTTTTTCTAGAGTACTCAAGTTGCCATATATTTATTATTACATCTTTAATTTCTCAGTTTAAAGAATTACGATATTGCCCATGCCAGGCTTCTAAAACTGCACTATATTATAGTAAAAATTCAGTCATGATAGTATTTACCAATAATTATCCATGTTTTTAACACAGGTGGCATAAATCTTAATATATTATTACAGGACTGACATCACATGGTCCGAGAGCCCATCTTCAAGATTTATATCATTTAGAGGTATCCTATCTATGTAATATACTGTTCAGTTTACCCTAAAGCTTGCAGACAGAATTTGCTTCTGGAATGAACTAGCTAATAAAGATAATTTGGATGCCTAGGTATAGAAAACTACATCGAGCATTATCAGTGTAACCAAACTATAGTATAGTGCAGCTTTATGGTAGTGGTTTTTTGTTTGTTTGTTTGTTTGTTTGTTTTTTCCTTAAAAAAAAAAAACAACTTTGAGAATGAAGTTACTATTAGTCAGTTTATACCTTTAGTTGTTTATTGGGGGAGGGGGAGAGGTTGTCACTAACCCATCCTGTATTACCGTGTTTTCTAATAGCTTATTAAAGTAAAAAGCATTTAATATTAACACAGTTTGCAAGACTTCAGTAAAAGTTATCACATAATTATTGCTAGCACGTAATATTTATTTGTGATTGATATTTGCCACTAAATTAAACAAAGAACTTTGTTTCCTTTTTTTTTTCTTAAATTCTTTTTTTTAACGTAACTGCAGTTTCTCTTTTCATTCTCTTGTTTTTCTTACTTTCCTTATGCTTTCCTCTAGCAACCTACAGAGAGACAAGTATGGGAGTCAAACTTAACTTTGCCTATCAAATGTAAATTTTTTCAGCATGATTTTTAACCGGCACAATTAAAACATAACTAGCAGTCATGAAGTAGACTCAGCGGGCAAGTGGTTCACAATTTCCAACTAAACTGGTACCAAATTCAAACAGTACATCTGTCTGTACTGCCTTTTGTCAGTAATAGAGGTCTGTAGCAAATGCTGTCCATACTTAAGTATATGCAATGCTGAAATAATTTGCTCTTTAAAGCCTGAGGTGCTGTCAACCAGAAAGCTTCATAATTGACTTATCATTTCTGCATTCCCACAGTAATCTTGCTACAGGCTGTGGAAAGTCTTCAAGTGAATTACCTGAACTTGGGCAGAAAAAGTTGCCTCTTCAAAACCAGTCAAAGATGTGCTTAAATCTGCAGTATATCATAGAAAACACCTTTTGCATTACCCAGTATATATTTTTATATTTATTAAGCAATGGTAAAAGGAAAGAAAAATGGCAAGATTGAACCTCGATAGAGGAAACAAATGCTAGCAAGTGATCTGTGTGTCACCTGGAACTTAAACACCAGATTTATTTTCTAAATGGAGATGGTGGCACATGCATGAATTAGGAAGCTAGACGGTTATGTCAATCAAACTAAAGGAAGCCTTACAGATACTATTGTAATAACTTCATTTGTTATATGTGGAGCCTGGTAAAATGAAATTGTCCTTTTTTCCAATGTAGACATTGGATCAGAGTTTTCTAAAATAAAACGAGTCACCAACAGGTATACCCCCCCACACACACACTTACTCATTTTCTGCTAATGAGAAGTTATTGAGCAGTTCCCACATATTTATTGGTCATGAAATCGAGTTTTCTAGGATAATCTGCAGCTTTAAGAGTGGAATCAGCACTACAAAGGGAAATTTCCTATTTTTTCCAAGAATGAGATTTTTCCTCGACTCCTCCAAGCCTTGCATACAATGCAGCAGCCTCACAGTGGCCAGTGTCATTCAGTGACATCATTTCATTCTTTTTTTTTCCAGACCTATCTGTAAACAAGTGATTTTTTTTTTCTCTAGGATTTTGAGAATGAATAACCTAACTTACCATGGTGCAGATCATTTAATTTTCTCCAAAACTTTTTATTTTCATTTGCCTGAGAAGCACTGTGATGTCTCAGTTTACATGTTTATGTGTCTGTAGAAAATACAACTCTGATTCCAAGAGAGCATGTTACCATCTTTTTTTTCCTTCTAAACCTCTTTTCATATCTTCAGCAGACTTACCCAGTCTTTCATTCCTTTAGAGATAAATATATATTAGCCAAGGCTGACACCTTTTTCCCATTCCATAGTTAATATCTATTATTGGTTTGATTTCTGTGACCCATACTTAAGAAATCTCTAACATTTCTGCGTCTAACCTCCATACCCATGGTGTCTGTGGGCCAGTCTCGTACAGTAGACTCTGCTGGTTCATTCGGTGCTGTCACTGTGGCTGATGCAACTGCAGGGCTGCAGGCAAACTTTGACCATTAGGAGCCTGGGGCCGTTGCGATTAGAGAGAGTATTAGCACCAAAAGGAAACAACAAAATCAAAATGATAACTATTAAATGAAAAAGCAAAAGGCTGCTATTGCTGGTAATCTAATTTGTTGAACCCTTGCTCTGACTAAGTTGCTGAGAAGCTTAGAAATTCTTCATCATGTTACAATAAATCATTTTACTTTCTTTTATATATCAGCTACTCTTAGGCCAGATAGCCTGAGCAGACAGACATGATGTGAGTTGTCCAAAGTGAGTCATTCCACCTGCTGTCTATCGTGTTGTCAGATGGTGCTTGTGGGCCCTTGGTCCCGTCAGTGTGAGAGATGGCTGTCTTCGTTGAACATGATTCTTTGTATCTGTCCATTTTTTTCATTCTTTTTTTTACTCCATCTCTAGAAAAAGGAAATGTTAGAATGTTGTTTAAAAAGTTGCTTGCCAGTTATGTGGGTTTATGTTGTACATTTGCCTTCGGTTTTTGTATGTGACTTATTCCTTTTTTAATTTAGTGTTGTTTAGGACAAATTCTGTTAATTTTATTTTTATAAACCATAGTCTCGTACTTTAAAATGTAAATGTCACTAATGAATTGCTTTGCATTAACTATGCAAGGGCATGGAGTGAAGTCTTCCTTGTAAGAGTGTCAGAGATTTGACCAAAAATCAATTGATAACTACCGTCTCCCCGAAATTGATCAAATAATATTCTGTATGCCATCTTCCCTCCCTGGAAAACAGTATTATCCTTTCACACTTCTTCCTATTATCTAAGGGGTTGCAACTGTTTACCGTTGGGAATGCGGGAAAGCCTGGCACTATTCAAGTGTTAGCTTTCAAATACAACTTTGTCCTGAACGACATTAAAAAGTTTTGTACGAAAGAAGTAAAGATGCTTTGGGAAGGAACAGCGGCAGTAACGGAACCCCCCCCCCCTTTCCCGTTTCAGGACATTCACTGAACAATGCCAGGGATACAAGTGCCATGGATACTCTACCGCTAAATGGTAACTTTAACAACAGCTACTCACTGCGCAAGGGGGACTATAATGACAGCGTGCAAGTCGTGGACTGTGGACTAAGTCTGAATGATACCGCTTTCGAGAAAATGATCATTTCAGAGTTAGTGCACAACAACCTGCGGGGCGGCAGCAAGACTCACAACCTCGAGCTCACGCTGCCAGTCAAACCCGTGATCGGCGGCAGCAGCAGCGAAGACGACGCGATCGTGGCTGACGCTTCCTCTTTGATGCACGGCGACAACCCCGGGCTGGAGCTCCACCACAAGGAGCTTGAGGCGCCGCTCATTCCTCAGCGGACTCACTCCCTTCTGTACCAGCCCCAGAAGAAGGTGAAGCCCGAGGGGACGGACAGCTACGTCTCCCAGCTGACTGCTGAGGCCGAGGACCACCTCCAGTCCCCCAACAGAGACTCTCTTTATACGAGCATGCCCAATCTTAGAGACTCTCCCTACCAGGAGAGCAGCCCTGACATGGAAGAGGACCTCTCTCCCTCCAGGAGGAGTGAGAACGAGGACATTTACTATAAAAGCATGCCAAATCTTGGAGCTGGCCATCAGCTTCAGATGTGTTACCAGATCAGCAGGGGCAATAGTGATGGTTACATAATCCCCATTAACAAGGAAGGGTGTATTCCCGAAGGAGACGTTAGAGAAGGACAAATGCAGCTGGTCACGAGTCTTTAATAGAGCAGCTAAGGAATTCCAGGGGCCACAGGCAAGTATTAATAAAGACTCCGCTGGCCCAGTGCAGCTCCCTCAGACTCTGCTTGGAAAGATGGCTCTGTTGACCTGTGGTCCTCCAGTGTAAAAAGATGACTGAACCTTGAAGTTCTGTGAATTTTTATAGAACGTACAGAAACTTTGTATATACACAGAGTATACTAAAATGATTATTTGTTACAAAGAAAAGAGATGCCAACCAGGTATTTTAAGATTCTGCTGCTGTTTAGAGAAATTGTGAAGCAAACAAAACAAAACGTTTCCAGCCATTCTACTGCAGCAGTCTGTGAACTAGATCTGTAAATACGGCTGCACCGTTTTTGTAGGCCTGCATTGTATTATATACAAGACGTAGGCTTTAAAATCCTGTGGGACAAATTTACTGTACCTTACTGTTCCTGACAAGACTTGGAAAAGCAGGAGAGCCATTCTGCGTCAGTTTGCAGCCCGTTTGCTGCAAATCTTTTACATTAAGGCAAAGATTGAAAACATGTTTAACCACTAGCAATCAAGCCACAGGCCTTATTTCATATGTTTCCTCAACTGTACAATGAACTATTCTCATGAAAAATGGCTAAAGAAATTATATTTTGTTCTATTGCTAGGGTAAAATAAATACATTTGTGTCCAACTGAAATATAATTGTCATTAAAATAATTTTAAAGAGTTTGAAGAAAATATTGTGAAAAGCTCTTGGTTGCACATACGTTATGAAATGTTTTTTCTTACACTCTGTCATGGTAAGTTCTACCCATTTCCACTTATTTTCCACTGTACACAGTGTTCCGCTTTGACCAGTTAGTCTTTATTCTTACATTTAAATTTCTTATTGCCAAAAGAACGCGTTTTATGGGGGAAAAAAAACTCTTCAAAGCCAGTTATGCCATGCCTTGCACAAATGTGGTGAAATCTAGAAAAGAGTGTGTGTTACCTCTCTGTTTATTCTTGAACGGAGGGCAATGAGGGCACTGGGCACTTCTCACAAACTTTCTAGTGAACAAAAGGTGCCTATTCTTTTTTAAAAAATAAAATAAAACATAAATATTACTCTTCCATATTCCTTCTGCCTATATTTAGTAATTAATTTATTTTATGATAAAGTTCTAATGAAATGTAAATTGTTTCCGCAAAATTCTGCTTTTCTTTTCATCCCTTTGTGTAAACCTGTTAATAATGAGCCCATCACTAATATCCAGTGTAAAGTTTAACACGGTTTGACAGTAAATAAATGTGAATTTTTTCAAGTAGTTATAACGTGCACTTTTATGTATGAGACATAATTGGCTTTAACACACTGGTCCTTTCCCACCCCTCCTCTCCCCCATGGCATATGTGGGTCCCTTCGTAATAATAACTTACCACAGGTATGAGAAAGAATACACTTAAGCTGCCTTGATGGTTCTGGGTGTTGTCGAGAATATGTTTGTATTCAAATTGCCCATTACCCACATACAGGATCTGGCAGAAAAGTTTCAATAGAGAAATCTACTGAAAGTACTTTTTTCTTGTTGCATTGTGTCAGAACTAAAGCAAAAATTACAAAAAGAAGAAGGGTAGGAAATTCTACAAATTTCAGCATCGTAAAAAAATTGATTTTCCAGCAGAATCGAGAAGACATTCCTAAAGCATACTTTTACAATTTGAGGATTTTAACTATCCCTATAGGCTGCCGTGAATGACAATATTTGTTATCAGGGAAAGGTTCAAAAATCATGTAATTGAATCTCAACAAATAGATTTTTTCCTGTCTACATCATAAGCATTTATACCAGATTCTTCTAAAGGGCAGTGGCTCTCAAGTTCTTCCGCGAAGTTAGAAATAACTTGATTTTTTAATGTGGACACACTTCGTCATGCCTATTGATATGAGAAAAGTTTTTTCAAGTATATATTCATGTATCTAAATGCAGATATAGTAAGGCAGACACTATATGATATAGTATCCATATTTTAATAATAGGGTAACAACAGAGGTGTGTATTATTACACACTGTTAATATTTAGGTTGGAGACTGACTATAAGAAGTTGTATTAATATTCAAACATTTCATAATTCTCTGAGAAGGGTATTTTTATTTCTTTGGCTAAAAGCCTTCAGGAATTTACAAAACTTTATTTGGGGGCATTATGTAATCAAACATTTTAATTTTCTATTTTGTTACACTGTTTTCCTATCAAACTTACAGCGTTGTATGATATGTACTTCTCAGTATATAATCCAACGAGGGCCTGGCTGGTTCAGTAATGAATTACACCCCACCCCCCCCAAAAGGCACTGATTATTCAGTCAGTGCTCATTTCTTTCTCTTGAAGCAGTTCTTAAAACTGGTATGATGTGAACAGGTACATAAGTACATAGTACCTACACGGTTACTGTTCTCTTTAGAAAATTAATTTATTATGAGTCTATATTAGAGACTGCGGTCTGGAAGGTATCTTTCATCTTTGTCAGCAAAAGAAGAATCATTTTTAAAATGGATTTCTTTTTAAAAGTACATAAATGTTGCCTTAAAATCCATTCAGGATGTCCCCTAGTAAAATTTAATTTCTTACGTTTTAAATTATTAATCTGTTGACTCACACATTAGTCTGTTTATTAACCCAATGGTTTCTTTGGATGTTCTTGGACTTCACCTGCATATAGAATTTCCACATCCTTGTTTCTCTTTGCAATACTCGCAGTTGTAAACTTGTTCACATTAGTGTACCTGGTCTCAGGGACAGATACTACTGGTCTACTAGTAATAAGGGTTTTGTTTTTGCCATTTACTTTAGATGCAGCTTGATACAGGTTAATTCAGATTGAACTTTATTTTAAAATACAGGCTCGGTTTTGTTCTTTTATACACACGCGCGCACACACACATAGGTTATTTGTCTTATGTGCTTTTAAAATCACTTAGGAATAAGGAAAATAATCCTTACAAATCTATAAGTTACTTAAATAGTTGTCAATTCAAACTCCTCCACATTCATTTGAGGGTAGCTATATATAATATTTTAACCAGTAAAACAACAGCTGCACATATTTGACAAAATCACCATCACTATCCTCTCCACAGAGGCATTATGCACAAATTCATTAACAAATTTCAAAAACAAATCCATGTGCACTTATTAAAGGGGTGTATTCGGATGTCTGCTTTATTTATTTAAATAAGAAAGGAGAAAATGTATGTTTCCATCAATTCAACTTCAAACTTCAGACTTGAAACTAACCTTCAAGATGTTCTTGTAGGATGGAGTGTTTTGTAAAGAATTTTAACTCAGAAAATTTTTATTACAGTTTTAACCTAACTAGAAAAGCTTGAATGAATGCATACAAGTTGAATTTCTGCAGTGAGAACAGCTTTTCATATTTAGTTGATACTGAAATTTTCTTTAAAGACAGTAATCCCTGCAGAGTTTTTCAAGTAAAACTGAGTACCAAGTGTTCACCCAGTCCTGTGTTCCACATACTTCTCTTTCTATGAAATTGTTGCATTTAATCTCACACATTAGTATGAAGAGTTATGAGCATGTTGAATACAGATGAGGACTGCTTCACAGGGTAATCAAATTAGTTACTTTTTAGTGAAAATGCTGTATCTCGTGCTTCCTGCTGGTAAGCACCATGTTGATTTTGAGTAGTCCTTAAATAGTATGCACTGGCAGACTGGTGGTTTGCAGATTAATTCATGGCAGTCTTAATTATCATTTGAATGGTATGGAATGAGAATTTTCTGTTATTTCACTTTGGGTCTTTGTCCAAACAGTCATAGAAACACATTATGTTGGCTAAATGCACCAAACAAAACCTGAATGCTTAGGAGAGCACACACTTACCCAACGTGTACCTTGTGCATATTACTGGTATTTCGTTCCAAAATGTTTGGGGCTGGTGGAAATTCCTGCACATCATCCAAGTTCATTTCAAGGCACTGTGGCCACTGAGCTTTCAAGGCCAGGGTAACATATCTGTCAGAGTGTATTAATAATAAGCTGTAGATGCACCATATAATGAGGCTCACTAAATCTACTACAAACATTCTAGATCATTCCCTATTGTCTTAATAAGGTTTCTCTGGAATCCTCCTTTTCCTGATGGCTTTACTGTTTACTGAGTGTGCAGGTTCTGAGAAAGAAGTCTTCAGAGGTCAGTTTGATTTTTAAAGCCTAATGTTTTAACTGGTAAGATTTGTCTGAATTAATAGATTGTGAAATGCTATCAGGTATACTAATATTTAACGTTCGAGATCACTGTATGACATAAGAAACAAAACAGATAACCCAGTAAAACTGAGCTGACCAAAGTCTACCTGCTACGGGGGGTGGGGATACAGCCTGTTAATCTTTCACATATTTCTCCTCTTTGCTTATTGAAACTCTTAGACCAAAATGCTTTAGAAATGTTTAAAAGACATAGTTAGTCTTAAGCAAATCAATGTTGTCTGAGCATAAGAGACCAGTGATGAATGATCAAGGTTTGAATAGTTTTCTGAATGTTTTTCACAACCATTTTAAAGTCCTATGTCAGAACTAAGCTTTTTAAAAAGCATTTTGGCAGTCACAACAACATGGCTTTGTTGTCTGATTCTATTAGGCATAAAATGACCAACCCTTTGATACTCTCTTAGAAAGGCTGACAGCTACTATATAGAACACCCAGGAAAAATAATGATAGGTATCAGAGATATTGATTAGATGAAAGATTCATTTGTGTTTTTCTGCTGAAATATCAATCCTAATAGATAGCTTTTACACCAAAACATAGCACTTGCTCACAGTAAATTCCTTTAACGGTATAATGAAGGAACTATAAGAATCACTGTGTAATTTTTAAAAGATGTCTCAGACTAAATGATGTTGTCCCATTTACTAATTTTACATATTACAACAATAAAAGTGCTAGTACCTACCAGCCTACATTTACTAGATGAGTCACATGCGCCAGGCTCTGTGCTAAATGTTACGTGGTCCATTGCACTCTATCCTCTCAACAGTCCTCTGAGAAGGGTACTCCTTATCCACGTTTGCCAAAGAAGATAAGTAATTTGCTTAAGGTCTCACAGCTGGTGGGTGGCCAGACCTGATCTGGCGTGATGTTTGTTTGGCTACAGAGTCTGAGGATTTAGCCAACATAGGTCACCTCTGCTTTAACTCGGAGTTCCAAGAATATTCTTTATACTTCCCGGACTCTGTCTCTGGTGGTAGTCAGAGGGTGTTGGCTGGTTGGTTGGTTGGCTTTGGGTTTCTAGTTCTGTAAAGGAAAATGAAGTAAAGAAGTCAGTTAATTAAGTCAAAGTGCTCAGAAGAAGATAGCCAGCTAAAAGACCACTTATTTACCTCAAATTTTAGCAAAAGTGGGCATATTATCTAAGTGGTAGTCTACTGGAAGGTTTACTGGTTATTAATTTACCATTTCCCTTGGAAATAAAAGGTCATCATGAGGGAGCTGTGATAGGAAAAAGAAGGAAAAGACTTTGATTAAGGATGTCGAATTTCTAGTCCTCACCTGACCATTAGAATAATTGCTCGCTCATTCAGTTTACAACCACAAAAAATGAAAAACGGCTTAGTCAAGTACATGCTTTTTCTTTTCCTTCACAATCAAGTCATAATAACAATGAAAAAAACCATGTGAAAAAATCAAATTATTTGAGTTTCCTTAACTCTTAATAGTTGATATTGTTTTAAATTTAAATGGTGTGTAAGGTGAGGTGTGTGGATGTGTGTGTGTGTGTGTGTGTGTGTGTGTTTAGGGCTTTTCAAGTTCATAATGTAGCACTGTCTTTAACATTCGGCCAGCAACCTATTCTTTTCTTTTGAAAAATAAAGAGTTTGTTGGAAATGTAGTCTACTAAGGCAGGTATTATAGGAAGCTTTCTGATTTATTGCATTAATTCTCACAACCGTTGAAGGTAAATATTCTTACAAGTGAGGAGACTGAGTTACCTAAGTACATCAACTTAGCCAACTACAAGCAGTGTGTGGGAATCAGAACTTAACTTCAGGCCTGAGCCCAGGCACTTAAACAGTCTGGGGACGGTCAGTCCGCTTTGAGCCATCCCCTACTTCCATCCCAGCCGTCGGGTAGTACCAAAAAGCCATGTGCACTGACATTTCTGCTCATTAAGTAGCTGGTCCTGGGGTGACAGAGGAAAGGGAAGAAGACACAAGGGATCTGAGACTTTCTCCTGCGGGGTCCTGTCCACTTAAACACTGTCCCTTCCCTGCTTCCCCCAATCCCCCACCACCCCCCCATGCCCGACCACCACACCTGAGGGCCGTCTGAATGGCCTTCTTGGTGCCATTCCTACTGCTGGCTCCTGCTTGCGTCCCCTTGGTGCCTTATTCTCCCTCCTCCATTTTCTCTTCAAGCTTTTTGGTTTGGGTTTTTGGTGGTGGTGGTATTTATTTTATTAGGAAAAACTATTTTAGTTCTTAATCATATCTACTTTTATATATCATCTTTTCATTTAATGGATTTTAGCCCTTTTTCTTACTAGAGCATATATTTTAGTGTGTGGATTTCCTCTGTAATCTCACCATCTTCTAGCTTCATATGCGTTTGTAAAAATCTCATAATTTTATATTATTTTTAGTATTAACGTTATTGGAAATAAATTGCTTACTTTAAATTTCTTTTTTAATTTTACTTTTTAATTTCCTTCTAATTTTCTTTTTGCCCTTCACATTCCTTAAAAAAGAAAAAAAGACCCTCTGTTTCTTTTTAATTTCTTTTTTGTTAACTTT
Organism: Meles meles; assembly: GCF_922984935.1. Lineage (NCBI taxonomy): Eukaryota > Metazoa > Chordata > Mammalia > Carnivora > Mustelidae > Meles > Meles meles. The sequence continues at coordinate 147,805,096 of NC_060066.1, read as the reverse complement.
CTCTTCCAGTAGTCAGCCAGAGTTACTGCCACGAAGATGGCTGCGTTGAAAAAACAGTCTCCAGCATGTCAGTCCTCCTTGTAATTCTTATATATTTATCCCAATTTTAGTGTTTATTTTATATAAGATATTCACATAAATAATTTAATCAAAGAGAGGTATAATGGTTATGGAAACTTGAGATTCACATCGACATAGGTTTAACTTTGCTCTCTCTTGGGCAAATTGCTTAACCTCTCTCAAATTGTTTCCGCCTCCGTAAAATTGGAATCAGCCTACCTTGCCAAGGGTTGCTGTGCGGATTAGAAGTAATGTATGTAAAGTGCCTTAGCGCAGCATCTGGCAGGTGATAGGCACTCAATAGATAGCAGCTTTTTCTTTAGGAAGATATTGTGAGTAGCATGAACATCTCCTGACTCTTAAGTTTTATGAAAATCATCAGTCATCAGGACTTCAACTGGATTGTCATTATCTGCCTCAAGCCATGTGGCTAGGATGTATCAGTAACACTTTAGGAACAAGGCACCGGCTCGCGCCTATGAGAGATGGGTGACTCTAGGGAACGCTCAGCTCCCTGCAGTGATCTGGGTTAATAAGAGCAAAAGGGACCAGGTCTCTCAGTCTCCTTCCGGAATATTAATTTAGCTAATTAAAAAAGATATTTATCTTATGCAGAGAAGTGTGTCACTCAGTTTTCCACTTCTGTACTTCCTCTTTTCCTTCCCTTTGCCTTCTTGTTCTTGCCTACAAAGGAGTAGACAAATCTCTGGCTTTACTGATTGCCTCTTTCCTTAATAATACTGAGTATCTACTATGTGTTTTATAAAAGTTGGTGGCAGAACACAGAAATGAAGAATGTCTCCCCTTCAATGGTATTAACTAACACTGATCACCTACTGTTTGCTAAATTCTGTATTTAAATCCTTCATAAATATTATTTCATTTAAAAATTCTAATTTTTGTAACATTCCTATAGAAACTATTATTACCTACATTCTTGTAAGTGAGGAAATGGAAGCTTAGCAAGGTGAAACGACTTGCTGAAGATTAAAAATCTAGTCACAGGAGAACCTGAGAACCTAAGAGACCTTGTTATGATACAACTTACACAGCTTGAAACCAAAACATATTTGAAAGGATAATTACAACATAAGATAAAGGCTTAACTATTGTGAGAGCACAAAGGAGAGAGTGATTGACTGAAAGGAATCCCAAGAAAGGCTTTATTGGGGAGACAGTGTTGGAGCAGGGCTTTGAAGAATAAGTAGGAGCCTGCTAGGTGACCAAAATAGAGGAGTATTCTAGGTAGATGGAAAATCATGTGAAAAGCAAACAAGTGTGAAAAAACATGAGCTGATTTGAGGGAGAAGTTCTGTGGGGCCGGAACATTATAATGTGTCTGATGTGGGTGTGTGGTGACCAAAAATCTGGGGACATAGATGGAGACCAGATTGAAAGGGACTTGAATGCCCCTGAGGCGCTGGAAATGATTTCTGTTGTTTGATAACCATGTTGGAAGAAGGGAAGGGAATTAGTGTTTAGTAAGATCTCTATGTCCCTTATTTACATTATTTCATTTAGTTCTCACAACCATACAAGTATGTGATTATTGTTGTTATTATTATTATTACTTAAAGCACACAAATGATAAGAGTAGATCTTACTAGGTTTTCACAAAGTGAGCACACTAACATCGTATGCAGAATGGAAAACAGAATATGGAAGTCCAAAAACTGCCATGTGTCCTCTCCCAGTCATGGCACCCCCAAAAGTAACACTACTTGACTTCTAACACCATAGTTTAACCTTGCCTCTTTTGAACTCTGGAAAGTAGAATATGGCAATATATCATATGTTGTGTATAGTTTCTTTTCTAAAATGCTATGTTTGCAAAATCCATTCAGGCAGGCATATGCAGTTGTAGTTCTTTCCTTTTCATTGTTGCATAATGTTCCCTTGATGACTACATCATAAATTCATTATCTAGACTCAGAATAGCTAATATTAAAAAGATAAAACTTGGGGATGTTACATAACAATTTTTTTAAAAGATTATTTGAGAGAAAGAGATGGGGGGGTACAGAGCAAAAGGGACAATCTCAAACAGACTCCTCACTGAGCATGGAGCCTGATTGTGGGGCTCCATCTCTCCACCCTGAGATCATGACCTGAGCCGAAATGAAGAGTCAGCTGCTTAACTGACTGAGCCATCCAGGTGCTCCTAAATAACTAGTTTTAAATCATGGAGTTCGAAAGTACCAGAACAAAGCCTTTCACCCAGGACGATCCCATTCGAAAGCTGGAAGAGCAGTATAGCATGGAGTTTGAATCATTGACTCTCTAGTTAACGATACCTTATTGAGTGCATTACATAATAGTTTACTGTGTACCAGGGACCCTTCTAGCTGCTAAGGATGTAGTAAGGAATAAAATCCTCCCAATAAATATTTAGGTGAGAAGGTAGCATTGGCCACTCACATTGCTATGAAGAAGACAGTAAGAAACATGCATACAGTGTGAGTTTGTAGCATGCCCTGTTCTAAGTACTTTGTCTGTATTACTTTGTGTGTTTTTCTAAACAAATCCATGAGATAGGTACAGTAGCTATTCTCGTGATCCTCATTTTACAGATGATGCTGCTGAAGCACAGAGAGGGCAAGTCCTCCCTGGTTTGTCCCCCGGTTTGTAAACGGAGGAACCAGAGTTCAAATTCAGACAGTTTGGCTCCAGGGTCTGTGCACATAACCGCAGAGCTCGGAGGGGTACAATGATAAAGAATATGGTGGTGAGAAGCCCGGTCTGGTTAGCATGTAGGGAAAGGCCGCCCGAGGAAGGCATGTCTGAGCTGGAGAAGTGAATAGTGAAGAGGAGGCATTTATTTGAAGATCTGGAGAGAGAACATTCCAGGCACAATGAACACCAAGTAGAAAGGCTCTGAGTCAGGGACGAGCTTGGCATGTTTAAGGTCAGAAAGGAGTACAGTGAAGAGGAAAGCGACCTTAGCCACGGACACGTTAGAGCTATAGAGACATGGGTTCAAACATCACCTTCAACACTTACCAGAGGCATTTTACTTTCTACACTGCTCTTTCATAATCCACTGCATTAGTCTTTCTGTGGTGATCCATAGAAAGGCTTAGAACACCCACAAAGCAAGTGATAAGTGCTCACATTTCCGTTTCCTCTTGTTCATGCTCTCCCCCGCCATCCCTACCTGAGGGCAGTGGTGCGGCCAGCAGCTGCCAGAGGTTGTCAGTAGCTCTTGGGAAAGGTGGTGACAGACCATTTTCTCAGTCTCCTGTCTTTTTCACTACGGAGTGTACTTCGCCAAGTGGGGCCTCTTGGGTCTGAATCCCAAAGGAGAAGGATGCCACAAGAGCTGGAGTCTCAGTGAGACCTGCCCGGGACACCTCTGAAGTCCAAGACTGCATTTTGGGGAGCGCCAGAAGTCTGTCAGGAAGCATTTCCAATAAGAAAACAGCCTCTGTTTGCGATTAGTTCTTACTTTTGAGAGAGGATGCTCTGCTCTGTTTCAAGGTGAGACAATGTTATGTGCTGATCGTCGGATGAGTCGGTTCTAATTATATGCCTCCTTGATTATTGTTCTGCAGATTGATTAGAACCATATTCAAGACATTTGTAGATCATAGTTCCTGGACACTTCTATATGTTAGCAAATCAAGTATAATTTATCCCTGGAATTATTGGTTAGGGACGGCTTCTTTTTTTCAATGCATGTTCTCTCTAGCTTATAATTTTAATTAGTGCTTGCTCCCAGTTCACACCGAGAATAGGGATGATTGTCACTTCAGCATTGATGCACAGCCTCCACTTGTAATGCAACTTTGACTTCTGCATTCAGATTTCTTCATCAGTGCTGGATGGAAGATGAGAGGACGCAGCTGAATTAAAGTTACAGGGCAGTAAGAAATGGAATAGCCCTGCTGTTCAGGAAGCGAATTTGAATTAGATCACTGATAGGTGCAACTAGATCTGACAATCTGGGTATCCTTAATGACCATGACCAATTTTGAGCAAAGATCGTCCTCCTCCTACGCCCAGACCCAGCCGAGAGGGACTAGAGCCACATGCGGGACAGGCCTCTGCATGCCTGGGGAGACTCTGCCGCCAGGCATCTTGGTGGCCCACAGCTTCTTGAGAAAATGAACTGAGGCTATTATTGCCATGCGATTGTGAAACTTTTGCTGATCAGATCACCTCATCAGGTGTCCTTCTGCCACAGAGAGACACCAGATTTTCTCCTCCTTTTCTTTTACACTGAGAGAGGTAAACAGAGGCTTCCCAGCATTCCTTTCTCTTTGGGGCTGTAGCAAATGTCTGTGCATGAGGAAGGACAGTTATATCCTGAAAATATAAAATAACTGTAAGAAATCCTGCTCTGAATTTCTGATTACCCTCTTTCTACCCAAGATAATATTGTATTGTTTCTTGAAAGATCTAGTATCTTGAACAAGATAATTATATTCCTCCTAATACTCAAGTAGAATTTTCCGTCTGTGAAATACAAGAAAGCTACCTATTTCAGAATGATTTAAGTTTAAATGTAATCATGCTGTCTCTGATCTTCAAGTGAGATTTAATTATCATTGTCTTGACATACACTGACTAATGTACAAACAGTGCCAATGAGTGCGGAAAAGTGGCAGTGTGTGCTGAAGAAAATGAAGAGTTGAGAGGAGTTTGACAGAAGTTTGGAAGTGTCGAGAATACAATCTGATTCAGCAAGTTCAAGCTCTTGCCTTCCTAAAGATGCAACGGGTATTAAAATGCAATATTGCTTGGCAGTGCAAATATGAATATTTAACAGTAACAAGCTGATGCGGTTTAAATGTTCCTGGGTCCCGGTTTAACAGAGTTTTGTGAGGAAGATTGCTTTCATGAAGTGAAAGGAGGTGTTTGCAATGAAGCAAACATTTTTCCCAAGGAAAAATATTTTGATATTTGCTATGTTAGTCAAAGTTCTCCAGAGAAACAGAACCCCGTAGGATGTGTCTCTGCATGAAGAAAGCCATGTGTTTCAAGGAATTGGTTCACACTACTGGGGAGGCCAGCAGGTGCAAACTCCGCAGGTTGGCAGAAAATGGGGAGAGCCTGGGGTGAACCAATGCTGCAGTTTAAGTCCAGAGGCTGTCACATTAGGCTGCAGAATTCGCTTCCGTTCAGAGGAGGTCAAACTTTTGTTCTATTCAGGCGTTCAGGTGGTTGGAGGAAGCCACCCACAATCTGCTTTATGCAAAGTCCACTGATTTCTTTCTTTCTTTATTACTGAGACATAGTTGCCACTCAGTATTATAGTAATTTCATGCCCTTTTTGTGGCCAGGGTCAGGAAGAGCCAGGGCCTTGGTACATCTTGCAGACAGCTGCTTTTCATGAACCCTGTCAAACCGAAACAACCGAGGTCTTGGTACTGCCTGGTCTCGCTTGGGTATTGCCTGGTCTAGGAGAGCTCTTTCCCAAGAATACATAGTCATTTGGATTTGGGTTAGGAATTATTTATATCAAACTGCCCACGAGCTGAGGATTTCAAGAGATTGCACCCGGGAAGACAAAAGACTGGGGCCAATGTCAATCACAGATCCTATTGGGTAAATGAAAAAAAAAAAAAAAAAAGCAAAAAACCCAAAATGGTGCCGTGATAAAATATTATAGCAAAAGGGAAAGAAAATACTAGCCTCCTCTCTTATTGAAAAGGGATGTCAGTTTTGGTGTTTAAAAAAAGTTCTGGAGAAGAATGGTGATGATGGTTGCAGAGCAACATGAGTCTACTTAATGACACCAAACCGAATACTTAAAAAAGGTTAAAGTGGTAAATTTTATGTCACACGTGTTTTGTTATAATTTAAAAACTTATCTGGAGTGTTTTCCCATGTTTAATCTCCTGTTTATTATAAAATATCAATTATTTAATTAAACATTTATTTTACCTATCTACAACTGATTTAAAATAGACCCAGCGACTAATTAAAAATAGTTTTTTTTTCCTATAGGAGACCTTTGGTCTATATGAGACCTTAATGTATTAAAAACAACATTTTACTACAGGAAATATTTTACTTTTGGGGAGAAAAAATAGAGTCTTACCTGAGGTGACATGCAAAAACAAACAAAATCATGAACATTAATGAGTTAAAAATAAAAGTTGGATGTTTTAAGTTTAAAAATATGATAAAGAGGCTTAGATCTAGAAAGATTTTATAATCATAAGATCAAAGAAGAAAAACGATATAAATATGGTTAGATCACATGAAACATAAAACTCTTGATAGAAATAATGAAAAGAAATACAAAAAGCAATATTTAGTAAAAATATTAAAATACATGCAAGTTTACTGTATCAAGCAGACATGAATTTTTACCTGGGAGAACTCATCAGTTAGTAAAATAAGCAAGTCCAACATCACAGCAAAGTATCTAACTGAAGAACCCGAGTTACTACTCTTAACTGAATTTGTCAATAGTGAAACCACGGTTCTTTGCACCATTTTGACCTTTACAAATTTATGTAGGAAACTTCTAAGCAAGCTCAATGAAGAAGCACAGGGATGTTTAGATTGTAAGACCTACATAGCAAACTCAAAGAAACTGCTATGTATTAAATCTAAGAAAAAGAATTGCTTAAAACAGTAAAAGTAGAATTATTATTATATCAAAGGGTACTAACTAGATTCACTTCTATAGAAAAAAGAAAAATACGAAGTAGTACTCACAGGATAATTTATATTGCAGTTGAGAATTTTGGATATTCTGAGACACCAATTTCGCAGTAGGTTATGAAAGATGGAAAATCTTTTCAGATGATATTTTAAAACAGAAGAGATTTTCTTCTATCTCAGGGTGCTTCTGTTTTAGGTTGGAAGCTCTACTAAAAACCTTCTCAAGGACCACTCTGGAGTTGTGATTCCAAATCCAGACCTTATGCAAGATAGCTTTAAAAAGGCATGTTTTAAATAGACCTCGATGCTCAATAAAACCAGCTTTCAGGCTCCAGGCTAAAATATTCCTCTACCTTTATAGCTTCCACTTACACACGGTACTTGATTTGTTACAATATCAAGCAAACAGAACAAGCTACCCTCTCTACCAAAGAACCCTGTGGTTCTATGAAAATTAAATATTCTCTCAGGGTCCACCTGGAGCAGATTAAACAAGGTAACAATGTGAACAATGTGAAAATTCCTCACCCAGAGTCTGATCGTAGCAGTCACTTCAGCAAATAAAACTTGGCATAGTAACATATAGTTGAGAATTAGGAAATTATATATATATATATATATATATATATAATATATTCATTGTTCAAATATTCAAACCTGGGTTTACATTAGTGCTACAAATAATTATAATATTAATGTGGAGAATGTTTACTATGTGCCAGATACTTAATCCTTCAATAACTCCCTGAAGGAAGCAGTTTAATTTTCTCTTTCTTTTTAAAAATTTATTTATTTAGAGAGACAGAGAGAACACGTGCAAGTGCAGTGGGGGGAGCTCAAGCAGACTCCATGCCCAGGGCAGAGCTGGATGCAGGGCTCCATCTCATAACCCTGAGGTCATGACCTGAGCCGAAATCAAGAGTCAGTTGGTTAACCAACTGAACCTCCCAGGCACCCCTTCTTGTCCTTTTCTGAGATGAAGAAAGTAGAACACAGAAGGGTTAAGACACGTGTGGAGATGTGAAGGGCCATGGAGGACAATCTGGTTGGAAAATAGTCTGAGGGTAGATTGTGGGAAATTTAGGACACAGCGATACACGTTTGTATTTTATTCAAGGCAGGCCTTTGTGAGCTTCTGAGGACAGGAATGACTAACCACGGAAGTGTTTATAGCATTGTGCATAGTTCTTACTCCAGTGGTGAATATGTGCCAGGGTGAGAACTGTAGTCTTGAGGTACTGGAGTGGCTTAATGACTAGGTGGGGAAGAGAAGGGTGGGGATGGGAAGGAGGTCTTAGTTTGAGACGTTATGGAGAAAGGATATATAGAACTTCATTGATAACTGTATGTCATGGGAGGGAAAGGAAAGTTGTCAATTTCATAAATAGGTAGGTGACTGTATCTGCACAATGTATCATGAAGAGTATCTGCACAGAGTTGACCATAATTTCTGAAATGTGTTAATTCTCCAGGTCATTAACTTTCATAAGTTTTTAATTTGTTTATTCAGATTTTAAATATCCTGCCAAAACCCAGGTTTCTTAATACGTGCAAAATGAAGCCAAGGATATTTTTAAATCTGTGACTCAATGACAAGGAGATTTAAATCAACTCAGGCAGTTAAGGGAATAGATTATTTCAGTAAATGTCTCTCAACTGAATGGGTCAAGCAGGTAAGCTGACCTTTTCTCCCAGACCTTTACGGCAAATTGTTCTAAAGTTGAGGACTTTTTGGCAACTCACCTGAGTCTAATCAACAGTTCAAACAACGAAATGCCAGTCACAGGATTTGGATGTTCATAAGTCCAAGAAAATAGAGGAAGAAAAGAAATTTGAGAAGCAGGACCTCCAATTGTACATGCAAGGAAATTGCACTGTGTGTACTGGAATGTGAGCAAGCTGGTGAGACTCCCTCATCCCTTCTTCTACTCCTTCTAGTTACTCTTGGCATCTTTTGCCCATTCTTCTCCCTCCTCCCATCTTAATCTCCTTACCACTCAGTTCAATTTTCCACCCTTCATTCAGTTTCTGTTCTCCTTCATTCTGGAGACACCTCAATTTTCTTCTAATTGCATACCTTTATGCTTTCCAGCCCCCGTGTCTACAGTGTTTCCCCTTCTTGGATTTGCCAAATACCTTCCCTCACAGTCTCCAAAGATGTCTTTCATTTCCCTTCCCCCCTGCAGCCTGTCAAGTCCGAGTGTGTGATAATGAATCTCCCCTTTATTCTCACATGCTACTTGCTCACTCCTCAAAACCCACAAATGCTGAACTCTAAACATAACGTAATACTTATTTGGAATTGGCTTGCTTTGGCACTAACATTACCCAGGTTGGATAATTCTACTTGACTACACTAATATAGCGTGGTCTGAAATGCAAGCATGTAGACAACAGGAGTTGATTTTATTTAGCTCGCTTAGAAAAGCATAAGGGTAGCACAACGGGACTCAATGCACTATTAAGAAGTACTGCAGTGGGTACCATTTTGCAGCACTGATCGGAGGAATCAGACTCAGGCTGTGTGCAGAATGGCCATAATCCGTCTGTGTATATTTGTGCTTCATGACACAAGGTTTGAACCTAGAGGTCAGAGACTGGGACAAGAAGACGAAAAAAGAAGATGAAAATCACATGTGTCTTCAGCGAACTCCACCTAACAAGCCCACCCCCTCACCCCAGTGGGAAGGTGTTAGTTCTCCCTGAACCCTGGTTCAGGCTGCTGTTATTATTTTCCTCTCATACACTCTCCCCTCTGCTTCATTAGCTAATCATGGAGCAGGAGCTGTTCCACCAGCATGCACTGTTTCTTCCAACTCTGCAAGTAAAGTTAACACTCACTGCTTAATCACTTCTCTCTCAACAGGTAAGGATAATAAAACAGTGGGGAAAATGACAAAATTTAGTGCACCATTTTCTGTGTTAGGAGTCATGCACTAAGTTTTTCTTTGACATTCAGTCACTTACTGGAGCACAGCGAGAAACACAAGCAGGTGCAACCTCAGCATCCTCATTCCTGAAATTGGAATGAGGGGTATCCTCCAGATCAAATCCTGGGCGGACGGCGCCCACAGGACTGACTGCGAGACGGCAGTAGAGGACTGAGCAAAACGCCTTGGGCAGTCTTTTTATAGCTTATCCTAAGTGCCTAGTGCAACTGAGGCAAAACTTATGAAATGGTCATTCTGGAAGGGACCCTACTCCCAAGTCCTACTTGTAGGTCAAGATACTAAGGCCCAAGGGGTTGAAGTGACTTTCCCAAGTGACTTTGGATATTGAATAATAATGGGCATTGAGTCATCTGACTTCTGTGACAGATTACTGAATTAAGGAGCATTGGTGAACTCTGATAAATATTTCAGATTTGGGTTTATGACGACCCTGGTAAACACATTTTTGAACATAAAACAATGACAAGCAGTAGCTACCTCAGCTGTGTAAATTATAAGTAGGTTCTGGTAGATTATAGTCGACGACACCAGTATTTTTCAGTATGATGTCTCTTCAGAGGACCACTGAAAGCTACTCTTCAGACTTTCTTACAACTGGGTGAAGACATATGACTAAGAGTCATGCTCCTTCTGAGTGGAGGCAATGAATATTTGCATGATTTTTCCAGCTCTCTTTCTCCCCCTTCATGGTCTACGGTAGAGGCAATGGGTTGAGATGGCAGAGCCACAGCTTGAATCCTTTAGTTGTCACATGGATGATTGACTGCTGTGGAGAATTGTCTGAAGGAGAAAAACGGTTTATGTTTTCAGGAACGGAGATTTGGGGATGTTTTGTTACTGTGACAAAAGTATAGCCTGCTCTAACTGATAGAGAGATGCTGGTGTTTTTATGAGTTTGTTTGCTATTATTCGTTCACATTTTGTTGTGTAGAAAGGATGTACTCTTACTTCTGTCAGATAAATAGTGATCTGAAAGAAATTTTTCTTGATATACGATTTAACTTTTGTGGCACTCTACCAAATAGATCCTTTGGTTACGATTCTGTGATTCCCTATCTGGTCTGTTCTTGATGGCTTTTTGTCTTAGGATGGGTTTTCTAGAAGACAAAACCGGAAGTGAAAGCTTAAGTATTAGTAGTTTATGCAAGTGGAAACCCAGGGAAGTAGAGGTGAGGCAGAAGGAAGGCAAGGCCAGGAAAGAACAGATATTAAGGTGGTAAATTACAGAGCTGGCCATAACTTTGTGATAAACTGCTTGGTTTCTGAAGATGTCTTCAGAAAAGCTGAATGAAGTTACCATGTTTCCAAACAGCATGGAGGATAGACAAGAAGAGAGAAAAATATATCGTCTCACTTTCGTCTCCCCCTGGTCAACATTTGTCCTATGGGATTTGAGCTCCCAGACATTTCTGATTTGTGTATGCATGGATGTGGCAGAACCTCACGCCTCAGTGGTGACAGGGAAGTCCAGGAGCAACAGAGGAGGCTGCTGGGCTATGAGCCACACGTGTGGTGGGGAACACCTGCCACAGCAGACCGCAGAGACCAGCTCCATGATGGCAGAGCAGCCCTCCACATTTGCTTTAGTCTATCCAGCTAGACAGCACGGCAAACAAGCAGACCTTTGGGGATGCATAAACTGAATCGGAGTTTGATAACTCTAAAAGACAATAATATTATAGCTTGTTTCAGGCTTGAAAGATATGATGCATACCAAGTGCTTAGCATAGGGCCTGTCACAAACTAAGTGGTAATTGGAGCACCCCCACCCCCAACAATCTGGTAATAATATAGCTTGTTAACTGTACATAGGACTTTTACATATTTATTATTTATTGTTCTTTTATTACATCCCTGAGTAGAAAGGGTTGCTCTCATTCCTATCTTACTTGGGGGTGGGAGGTGGGAATAAAGGCAACGGAGGCATTAAATTATTCCCCAAGGCCAGTCGGGCCTGAAAGATCCAAGAACAGAAGCCCAATTTCTTATTACCAATAGGTCCAGTTCTCTTTATTTTAGACTATTTTGTTTCTTAAGTCTTCATTTTTCCTAGAAATTTAATTGAGAACCAAAGGAGCTAGACAAGCAACAAAAAAACCAAACATAACTGTTATGCTAGCATTTCATCCTGCACTTGATACCTGGACTTTTAGTAGCTATGAAGAGCTGAATGCTCCTAAAAATAAAGAATTTTTCTATTCTTTTTATAACTTAAGAAAAGGTGGGCCATTGGGGTGCCTGGGTGGCACAGTTGGTTCAGTATCCGACTCTTGATTTCCAATCGGTTATGATCTCAGGGTCGTGGGATCGAGCACCACACTGGATTCTGTGCTTAGTGTGGAATCTGTTTAAGATTCTCTCTCTCTCTCTATCCCTCTCCCCCAGCTCATGCTCTCTCGCTCTCTCTCTCAAAATTAATAAATAAATCTTTTAAAAAATATGTTAAAAGGAAAGTTGGACCATCAATTTACATCTGATCTATAAGGCTGAAGTATCTAGAGAGCTTAATTAAATAAATATTGTGGAAAAATAAAATTAAAATTTATTTTCCAATCACTTTTTCATGAAAAAATATGTAAAGAAATCAGTAACTTGTTTCGAGCAAGTAAGTAAATAGAAATCTTGGGTAGCTGAGAAAAATGGGTGATAAGGCGTTTCTCTGTGGATGTGGATACTTCTAAATAATTTTTTCATAAGAAATATTTTGGCACTCTGGACATTTCTATATAATTTTTTCACAAATGTAATTTTTTGCATATAAGACATTATTATATAAGAAACTAAGCTGAGATAAGCAAGAATTGATATGCAATCTCAAAAGGCAGAATTAACTTTATTTAAAGATCTCAACATCAATTTTCCTTCTCACTCTCCCTTCCTTTCTTCCTCTCACTCTTCTCTCCCTCTTCCCCTCAGTCTCTCCCTCTTTCTTTTTCCTTTTTTCCATATAAAACTATTCTGTCTTAACTGGATTTTTATACTCAACATTATAGACTTTAATAATATTTTGAATTCAAGGGGAAGTTTTATTTCTACAAATTTCTACTGCCTTAGCAATTTCATCTAGTAATCCTCAGAACATTTCTAACTAGAGGATTTCACCTGACAGTTGTACAAGCTACACTCAAAGCTTGTTTTGCTAAAAGTCACGTAAGCTGATATTTTAAGAACTTGGTTGCATTGGCTCAGACAGTGAGAATCATCAGTTCAATTGACTCCCCCCATCTGCACTGGGGATTGAGTGATGCAGAGGCACTGGCCCTAGTCACTCACCATTAGGAACGACCCCAGCGATTTATATCCTTCATCATGAAGTATTGAGTTGCCCAATCACAGAATTGTAAAATCGCAGGTGTGTTATTTTCAGAATTTCAGAGATTTCAAAGATACTACTAAAATTAATTGAATAGGCTAATAAAAAAAAAAAATCACACCCTAGGAAGATTTGGTTAGTAAGAGTCATCAGCCTGCAGAATGGAAATCATCCATGGAAAATCCCTGAATTATAAAACAAAGCAAAACAAAAGATTCTTAAAATAAATTTGGAATAACACATTGTCTTCACAATGTTTGTAGCCTGTGCCATTCTGTCTGTGGTCTGTGCAGACAAGGAGCATCAGGAGAAAACAGCTCTTACACTGAAAAGGTGCAGAAGTATAATTTATGACACCTTTGCAAACACACTGGGGATTGGGACATCATTTCACTTTCAGCAACTAGCGTGCAGGAAAAGCAAAGGAGAAGTATTAATGTGATACATCATTGCCTTTGGAAATTGGGAGAATAATTAAGTTCCTCCCTGACTCCCATTAACACAGTTTGCCATTTGCTATAACCATCCAGCCCCTACATACACCTTGGAGTGATACTTTCTGAAAGAAACAATGAGAAATCCCAAAACTTGAGGCAAGAATTCTATAAAATGCAACCAGGGAATGCCATTAGTAGCCCAGCAACATTTTTGGTGGCCTCCACTACATATCATTTAATGGTTGCAAACTGCAAATGTGAATTGCAACTGGATTTTCTGTAGTTGATTCCGTATATCAATGAGGCCTGTTGTTTAAAAAAAAAGGCAATTTAATTAAATAATGTTGCCAATTCCATCAAAATGAACTAGTTATAAATATAACCACAACCACGGTCATATTTCTTAAGGTTCTCCTGCTTATGTGTGTTAGTTGGAGCAAGGGAAGGCCAATTCCATAAGCATTTATCAAATGCCTACTACATGTTCGGGCTATGTACAGGTACACCGCAGAGATACTGTGGGTTCAGTTCTAAACCACCATAGTAAAGCAAGCATCACAATAAAGCAAATCAAATCATTTTTTTTTTGTTTCCCAGTACATATAAAGTTAGTTTACACTAACTGTAGTCTATTAAGTGTTCAATAACATTATGTCTAAAAAAAATGGAGATACCGTAAATAAATATATTGCCAAAAAAGGCTATCATCTGACCTTTCAGTACACTGCAATCACTGATGACCATAACAAATATAATAATAACGAAAAAGTCTGAAGTGTTACCGAGTCTGTAAAATGTGACATAGAGACATGAAAGGAGCAAATGCTGTTGGAAGAAGGGGGCCGATAAACTTGCTCAATGCAGAGTTGTCACAAAACTTCCATCGGTAAAAAAAATCTCAGAATTTATGAAGTACAACAAAGTCAAGTGCAATAAAATGACACCTGCACTAGTAAGAGAAGTATAGGACAAATTGTTTGTCCTTGAGGGGCTTTCAACTGATATTTAACAGTGGTGAAGAGGTGATGAGGCATACAGTACACACCAGAAGTCCCAGATAGTGGAAATGTTGGAGGAATTTAGAAGCTGTTGAGGACCGGCCCTGCGAAGTGGTCAGAAAAACCTCGCGAGAGAGTGAGGCCTGGGTGGTCCTTGGGCTGGTCCTTAAATTATGACTGTAGGTCAGAGATGAAAAATAACAGGGGGGAGTGGAAGGTAAAGCAGAAGTCACACACACACACACACACACACACACACACACACACACAAAACCAAGAAGGGGCAAGGCATTTGTTAGTCTTCTCAATTAATTTGGCAAATATTTATGGAGGGAGGTCTACGTGTCCCACATTCTGCCAGCGGCTAGAGAAACAGACTAACAAGGCAGCCGTCGTTTTCTTTTCTCATGGAGATTTCAGGTAGCCTAGTGGAAAGCACTCTGGCTGCCGAGGAGGGTGAGATGAAGTTGGAAGAATATAGTAAGAGTCAGGACAGAACCAGTCCTCTCCTAGCAGATTTCTTACCCCCACCACAGCCAGGTAATACATGCCTGGATGGTTTAAAAAGCATTGACACTGGGAACAGACCCACCATGCCAAGGCTCAGTGATGTGTGTATGTAGAATGTCTGGCTTACGGTGGGCAGATAGAGTCACGGTCTCACAGGAGCAGGAAGGCCTCCCTTCAGGTCTGCAATGTTGGTGAGGGTGAAGGAAAGAAGGGGATTTTTTGACCTCCTGTGTCCAAGACACTGTACTGGGTCTCTCATCATCACAGCAATTTAATTAATGTGATTACAATAAAACTATTATGGTCATTATGCAGATGAAGAAACTCAACTTTAGAGAGATTTAGTAGCTTCTCTGAGAAGGTATGACTAGTGAAATGGGGGAGCCAAACTTGTAACTCAGATACAATTAATTCCTCTGCTCATTGTCTTATCCACAATTACTATTCTGCTATATTGCTATTGAGAAAAATGAGGGCATTAGGATCAGAAACCATTTTAAGAAGGATTATAATGAACTTTAGCAATAGAATTTAGAATCCTATTCTCTGTTCTCAGATATAAACTTCTGGTGTAAGGGATCTGGGTTAATAATAATAGGTATGTAACAGGAAATAAAAAGAAAAGTAAAGACAACCCTAAGGGTAGTAATAATTAAATTTTAACAAGAAAGGCCTATGTAGACAGAAACCAATTACATTTAGCAAAATATACTTGTGCCTTTTGAAATGATTTCAAAGTATGGTTTTGGCTTTGAACAAAAACCTAGGTAAGTCTACTTCTTTCTTCCATCGGCAAAAGCCATATAGGGTAAGCAGACTAATGGTTACCCAAATAAGCCCATGACCTAATCCCCAGAACCTGTAAATATGTTAACTCACCTGCAGAAGAGACTTTGCAGACTGATTAAAGTATAAATCTTGATATATCTTGGATTGCACATGGGCTGAATACAGGGGCCCTTAGAAGAGGAAGGCAGAAAGGCAACAGTCAGAGAAGTTGTGTGACAAGAGAAGCAGAGTGTTGGAGGAGGTCCTTCGGAGGATACAACTTACTTGTTTACCTGTGAGCTGAACCAGGCACTCACCGCTTCTGTTCTTGGAATGTGCATCCTGCTTGCCTTCCCTGTGTTAGAAGCCACCCCAAGGACACAGTCTTTAGATAGTGAAGTATTGTTGATACCATTTGGACCACACACACGATTGAACCCAGTCAAGGTCTCTATATAAACTCTTAAGATAATGGTGGGTAGGTGTAGACACCTACTAGTCACGCACGACAGGCCCTTGTTAAATTCCCTTGATCAAAACTGCCACATACCATTCTGGATTGGT
The DNA here is from genome assembly GCF_922984935.1 of Meles meles. Lineage (NCBI taxonomy): Eukaryota > Metazoa > Chordata > Mammalia > Carnivora > Mustelidae > Meles > Meles meles. The sequence continues at coordinate 147,788,880 of NC_060066.1, read as the reverse complement.
CTGCTTCTTTCTCCCATCTCTCTTTGCCTTCCATGCATGGTGCTCAGTCTGCAAAGTAACATGGAGGGGATGAAGGAGATACGATGACATTATAAGGCAAGGAGTATAGTCCTCTTCTAGAAGCTGGAACAGAAAAGAAAACGCATTCTACCCTGGCACCTCCAGAAGGAATGCAGCACTTTTCAACTCATTTCAGACTTCTAAGTTTCCAAACTCTAAGAATATCACTGTATTGTTTTTAGCCATTTAGTCTGTGGTGATTGTGACCAGCAGTAATAGGAGACAAATGCACTACATTAAGTACTTCGTAAGTAGAAAGTTTGGGACTGCAATGGTTTCTGACACCAGCTACTTGGACTTGGGCCAAACTTCACAGCTTAAGGCCATAGTCCTCTATACAATTGCCCCCGCTTCAGTCATAAGCCTGGGGTCCACAGGCCATGCTCACTCTGATCAACTAACTACAGTTTCAGGATTTCATACTAACGCTTCAGTTTTTTTTCTTTTTTTAAAGATTTTATTTATTTATTTGACAGAGAGAGAGATCACAAGTAGGCAGAGAGGCAGGCAGAGAGAGAGGAGGAAGCAGGCTCCCTACGGAGCAGAGAGCCCGATGCGGGGCTCGATCCCAGGACCCTGAGATCATGACCTGAGCCGAAGGCAGCGGCTTAATCCACTGAGCCACCCAGGCGACCCCTAACGCTTCAGTTTTGATAATTGCTAGAACAACCTATACAGAACTCAAGGAAGAATTATACTATGACTATACTTCACTATAGGAAGAGGATACAAATTAGAACCTAGCTAAGGGAGAGATGCACAGAGTGAGGTCTGAAAGGGTCCCAAATGTGAACCTTCTGCTGTCTTCTCCCCATAAAGTCAGGATGCATTACCCCTCCTGCACACGGATATGTGACAACAGCAGAGTATTGCCAATCAAGGAAGTTCTCCCAAGCTTCAGTGTCCAGAGTTTCTGTTTGAACCTTGTTATGCAGGCACAACTGATTAAATCACTGGCTATGTGGTTGACCTTAATCCCCAGTGGTCTTCTTATCCCTCAGAAGTTGGGCTAATATCACATGGCTCAAAGCCCCAGTTCTCTAATCATGTGGGTGGCCTTTCTAACATGGCCAGCTCCCATTCTGAGTCATCCTGTTAGAACAAATGATCTAAGGGCCAACTCTGAATCATTTCATTAGCATAAACTCAAGTGTGGTCAGGTCCACCATGAATAACACTCTTCCCACTCAGAAAATTCCAAAATTTAGAGGTTACCTCTCAGGAACCAGGGACTAAGTCCAGCCAATTATTTATATGTAGAAGCTCTGTCTAAAATTTCTTCTGTAATCACTGAGCCTACGTTGACCTGGGGGTGAGACAGATGCTGTGCCTACAGGGTCTGGGACAATGTTGCACATGAGTGATATTATACCTGTCTTGGGCATACCAAAACTTGATTTGTCGCAGCAAGATTAATTCTTGAGCCGGGGAGCTCAGTGATCTTCCCACTTTGGCTAGGATTGGTTAAGGGCTCCATAAAAAAGAAATGAAAAATAAAATCTCTGGTAGCTATGATGTGGGCAGATGGGACTATCCTATCCACGCTCCATCTCACATATCACTCATTAGAGATAAATGCCTTCTTGAAAGTCCTGAGATTTAAAGTAAAATGCGGTAAAATCATTCAGTGGTAAACTGCACAAGTGAAAATGTTGAATACTCTTTATTCTGCCTGTTTGGGGCTCATGAAAAATCTTTCAGTTTGAACAAATGCTGTGGATTTTTTTGAATGTGAGTTTTTTTCTTTGAAAAAGCAATGACAGCACTTTTAAAGGACTTGTCAACATGGAAAAACTGTCCTAGAACGGTGGGGGGTTCCTGATATCTGAGTGAAGTCCAGACTCATGAAAAAAGTTTTTAATAAAAAAAAAGAAAGAAAAACCTCTCAAACAAACCTAACCTAATAGGAAAAAGATGTATTCAAGACAGATGGGAGAAACAAAAAAAGAGGGGACATGATTTCAATAGGTTCTCATGAAGGATCCTGTAACAAGGGACACATGTACTTACAAACTGCTAGGTTAGATTTTGCCAAAAGAAGAAACCAGGAGTAATTGATGCCCCAGGATGTTAGCAGTCTGATGCTGGGTTTTCTTCAAATGAGGCTGTTACAAATATAAATCAAAAGGTGTACTTCTCAGAGCTCTTTCTTCCCCAGACACATGGTCACTGTGATTGGGACTTTGCAATGGCATCAGAGATTTGGTGTGTTCTAGGCCCTATCCCTGCAGTGACAGTATTAAATAACCATTTAATGGGGATGAGTGTATGAGTAAAAATCCTTGGCAGGTGATAATAGCAGGTTGACTGGTGGCCTCCCAAAAGATAAGTCTCTGTTCTAACTCCTGGAAACTGTGAATGTGGTCCTATTTGGAAAGGGTTTTTTTTGTTTTTGTTTTAAGATTTTATTTATTTATTAGAGAGAGAGAGAGAGAGCAAGCACAGGCAGACAGAGTTGCAGGCAGAGGCAGAGGGCGAAGCAGGCTCTCTGCTGAGCAAGGAGCCTGATGTGGGACGCTGGGATCATGACCTGAGCCGAAGGCAGCCACTTAACCAACTGAGCCACCCAGGAGTCTCTGGAAAAGGGGTTTTTGCAAGGTATAATTAAGTTAAAGGTGTCAAGATGAGACTGTCCTGCATTATCAGTCAGGGTGCCAAATCCAATGACAAGTATTCCTAGAAAAGACACACAGAGGAGAGAGGCACAGAGATGAAGGCCACAGGAAGACAGGGGCAAAAATTGGAGTGACCTGGCCATAAGCCAAGGAATGCCAAAAGCCACCAGAAGCTGAGCAAGGAAGGACTCTCCTTTAGAGATTTTGAGGGGAGCATGGCCCTGGTGATGGCTTGATTTCAGACTTCTGCCCCCTAGAACTGTGAGAAAATAAACTTCTGTGGTTTTAAGCCGCTAAGTTTGTGCTAATCTGTTATGGCAGCCCTACAATACGGCAGACCTAGGATTAGACCTGAGCAATACAGTGACCATATAAGTACAGGAAGGCAATGGGTTTTTTAAATATATTCCTCTTACAGTATAAAATGTATTAATGAATTTGCTTTCATTGATTTCTGGTGGCAGTTACCCTTTCAGCCCTAGCAACTCTTTAGATTATAGTTATTATAAACAGCAACAAGAACACAATGTACTATCAATAATGAAAAGCCAAAACAGTAAGACAAGATGAATAAATCTATTTTTCAGTCAGCACTACAGAAGATGTTACTTTTATAATATTTTTAAAGAACTTAAAGAGAATCATTAGTAGCTTTGAATTTCCATCTTAAACATGTTTTTAAAGTGTGGAATAAAGGACTAAGGCTTATTTACATATTAGTAATGTATTTACTTTTCTACTTTGGAACTGGAAGTAATATTTAAAGCTTATTAAAAATGAAGCTTTAAGGGCACCTGAAGCTTTAGGTGGCTCAGTTGGTTAAGCGGCTGCCTTCAGCTGAGGTCATAATCCCAGGGTCCTGGGATCAAATTCTACCTCGGGCTCCCTGCCTAGAGGGGAGTCCGCTTCTCCCTCTCCTTCTGTACCTGCCACTCATGCTCTCTCTCTCTCTCTCAAATAAATGAATTTTTTTTAAATGGAGCTTTAAAATTCACAATTAATATCAACCATAAATATATAAATAAAAATAAGCATGATTTTGGCCCTTATTCAATAAGCTCAAAGTAAAACTTGAATCTGGATAATTAATGCTGCCAGGAATATTTGGGTTATTTTGGTAGCCCAAATTATTCAGATTCATTATCTACTTGAACTATGCTTCTTTTCTGACTTCTAATTTCATATGTCAATTAATGATTTTTTCCATTTTAACATAAGCAGTAATTTCTTTCCATCTTCCAAATCTTTGTTAAATGTCACAGATAAGGGTTTACCAGCTTTCTTCTAGGGCAGCCTCAGAACATCGCCCTGTTCTATGATATATTGTCTATGTCAGGTCATTCCACACTATGATAAGTGACAGAAAACATCAAACCCTATATGCAGAAGAGAAGTAGATTAAATTAGTGGATAGTCTTCATTTTCACTTAGTGTTAAAAAGAATCCCTCATCTTTAGCTTAATATTATATTTAAAATTTTGAATTTGGAGGGGAGCCTGGGTGGCTCAGTGGATTAAGCCGCTGCCTTCGGCTCAGGTCATGATCTCAGGGTCCTGGGATCGAGCCCCGCATCGGGCTCTCTGCTCTGCAGGGAACCTGCTTCCTCCTCTCTCTCTGCCTGCCTCTCTGCCTACTTGTGATCTCTCTCTCTCTCTGTCAAATAAATGAATAAAATCTTTAAAAAAAAATTTTGAATTTGGAGAAGCTTGTTATAATTTTTGGATGATGGGTGTACCGCTAAATAAAGGCTCAACTGATAGGTTTAGGAAGATGCGCACTTTGGTAATTTTGCCATTGATGATCCAGGTTGCTTTGGGTGTATCATCAAACCTTTCTGTATTGTAAAATGACAATAACAGTACCATCTTCCTAGCTTCCATGACTTTGTTTTAAGGCTCAGAGGATAGAATGAATGTGACAACAATATTAAATATCAGAGATTATTGTCCTTTGACAGCTAATCTGATTTTATAATTAAAATGCCATGTATTTACCCCCCAGAACACTCTCTGCGCAGCAGATTTAGTTCATTCTCAGGTGTGATGATCTTTTGTATTTAATAAGTCATTTGTGGTTCATTTAAGAGCTCATCATAAGCACCTCGTTAATTTTCCTGTAAGCTATTGCTGATGTCAGTGAGTGACCAAAATTCTAATAGGGCAAATCAGGTCTTGGATGGAAACTATCTGTGGTATTTCTGGTTCCTCACTGCCTTTCATTGTCACTCTCACGTTAGAGTCAGTGGGTTTTTCAGGGAAAATCTTGGCTCCCAGAAAAAGTCTAGGCCTTCTCAGTGTCTGGGTCCGGCTCAGATACACCAAGCAGAATAGGCCAACCCAAGTGTCATTGCAGATGCCTCCTATAATCACAGTTGTAGGAAAGGAGAGTGGACCCTGGGGGACTCATTCTGTGCTTCGTGAGTCTTCTTCATAGGGTCTCATTTTCTTCTCTTCCATCTTTTGAACTGTTGTCAGTCTGTCAAGGCTCAGCTGTGACCCTGCCTTCCTTGCCCAGGTTTTGCTTGTAAAATAAGGCCCTCATGCCTCTTGGTGTTCACATCCCTTCCCATGCTACCCTGGCAGATCACTTATTCCCTTGGGACGTGATTACAGTGGTCTCTTCAACAACGCATGAATTGGCATGAGTCCACTGAGACACAGATTTCTTTTCGATACATACAACACAGTACTGTAAATGCATTCTCTCTTATGATTTTCTTAGTAACTTTTTTTCTTTAGCTTACTTTATTGAAAGAATACAGCACATAATACATTTATAAAATATGTGTTAATCAACAGTTTATGTCACTGGGAAGGCTTTTGGTCAACAGTAGGCTATTAGTAGTTAAATTTGGGGGGAGTCAAAAACTTCACAAAGATTTTCAACTGTGTGGGGGCTGGCATCCCTGACCCTTTTATTGCTCAAGGGTTGGCTGTATGTTTTCATTGCTGTCTCTCCCTTTACTCCTGAGCTCAGGAGCTGTGTCTTTTGTTTATGTTTCCCCCATAGTGACTCTCCAGGGATGAACTCAATCAAAACTGAATGCTGAATACTTGAATGAATTCTTTCTATTTTTATAGTAGCAATGTGTTAGGGTGAATTTTTGACTTAGGTTTTGTTCAAATTTGTTTAATGAATAGCTAAATGAAAACATTTCACTGGTTTCTGGTATTTTTTAATTAAACTATAACCATGGAGGTAATTTTTCTAAAAATCAATGTAGTACAATGCCCCAAAGTAATGACTTTGATTTCCTGATACTTTAGATTATAGCTTCAAAAATAGCTAATGCAACTCTTTAATTTCTTCAGCCAGGAAGGAAGGTAATTTTTATCCCTGATAAATTGAGAAGACACAAAACAACACACACTACCATATTATGCTCTCCTAAAGCAAGGTAAGCTTTTATCCCAGCCATGGAAAAATTGTTTGGAGGCTGAGAGTTTGGGCAATTTTCAGGGCATGTACAGAGTGGAATAATCATTTTAAACCTGTTGGCAGCCTTGTCACTGGCTTGAGGTCCTGGTAGGCTCCTCTCTGCCTCCCTCCCCCAATGGCTCTGCTATGCTCAATGGTTCCACCACTGTTCTGCGATCTGGAAGATCTCTTTTCTCTCCTTCTCTATTAGTCATACCCTGGGTCACTGGCACCATCCATCGATCTTCTTCATTGTTCATTTTACCCTGTCCTTCCTGCACCTGCATTCAGGTGCTTGTGCATAGGCACAAAGCTCTCAGCCTTAGGACTGCACCTACCTGGAGGGACACACATCATCTCCCTCCACCTAAGTGGGTGGCTCCGGATGAATCCATGGGTTGACGCTGATGGAGCCAGGGTTCTAAATGAGCTGCCTATTTGCTCTCTTAAATACCCCAATCCACAGAAGACAAGAATATCCTAAGAACCTAACACAGTTCTCAAACAGTGGGCACATTTTCCTAAACTTCTGCTGAGCTTACTGGAAATGTGTATAAGCCTGTCTTAAACCATTTGGAACATGCCATTTCCTATATCCTAATAGGCTTTTAACTCAATTTTCACATTAGAATGTAAAATATTCTATAGGAAAAAAGGGAGCCTTGCCAAAATAATTTCAAGGTGACTGCATCTTTTATGTAACATATGTCTAATGCCCTGGATATAATAACAACCACTGTGTAACATCCCTTAAATTCCATGGGTAATTAATTGATAACTGCTCTGTGGATGTTATATAAACCCTTTATTAAAACACATAATTCAATAATGAGAGATTTAAGTTCAAATCAAGTGAAGGACAGCATTTGGTTTTCTTTGCTTTCCTGTGCAGCTAAATTGGGGCTGCCAGGTGAGGACCATTACCCTCTTCAAGGATGGGGTGATCATTCTTGGGGAAAAGAGAGAAATAAACAGCCATCAGCCTTTTCATGTAACAACCTCAAATTAAACTGTGAAAAGCACAGCCAGTCTGGAGGTCTGTCCTCTGGCTGGGGTTAGCCTCTGTGGCTGGCACTAGGAACTTTCTGTAATGAAAGACAAATTAGCACACTGCACTTACAAACAGGGAATCAATGAAACCAAAAGAAGCTTCCACAGGAAAATAAAAATTAAACGGGAGATAAAGAATGATGTCCTCAAATATTGGAAATACTCCTCACCCAACAAAAGGCTCCTTTGTATTGTTTTGCTAAAGCTGACTGTAATTTCGATGTTTCATAAAAATTTTAGTGGAGATTTTCTTTCCATGGTAGACATAAATCTCCTGGAGGAAAGATTATATATGTAATTCCAATTTTGTGGTGCTAAGAAAACAAAGAACAGGTGAAGATTTTACTGCAGGTAATTTTGTAAATTATTAAAGAAAAAACGTCCCACAGCCATGCCATAAACACGCTCTCTATCAAAAACTAAAATAGGAAATCAACAATACCTCTTTTAGGTACAAAGCTCAAACCCTAAAGTAGAAATAAAACTGCCTATAAATATTTACTGGTGAGATGGCTCTGTGATAATAAATAGCTCTTTCAAACCCATATAGAAAATACTGAAAGACTGAAATATCCTTGTGACTAGATGGGTAAAAGAAGGGCAGCATATACCAAAGTGTATGCTAAGGCCTTAGTGAAAACTGCATCTTTGAGATTTTAAATTATTTAAGGGGCATGAAGCACCTCATTAGAAATCTGTTTTTAAGAAAGTACAGAATTAGATATACAATGGGTTCATTCATAAAGTTTAGAAGGCAAGTTTAAGAAATTTTTTAATCAATTTTTTTAACGCGGCATGTGTACAGCTCAGGGAAGTTCTTTCCCATGTGTGGGAAACAATATCTACACTTGGCAGTGTGTTAGCTTCACCTTTCCAAAGAAAGTAAAAGAACACTTGGCATAAAGAAATATTGCTCGAAAGAAATGGAAAGGCTCTGTGACTGGTTTATCCACATCTTTATCTTTTGACACAAAAATTTATTGCAGTAGATTGTTTATTCCCTTAATTTTTAGAGAGCCACGAAAGGAAATTCTGGTTGAGTCTCATTTTATTGCTAGAAATCGTTTAATTGTGAGAGTGTGCGTCCTACTTTGGTCAAGAACCCACAGGCACTTTTCTATCAAAGGAAACCATTATTCCAATAACCTAAACCTAAAATATTTTAGAGGATCGTGGCAGTAATTCTGGAGAAATTGGAAATACACTGAGAGAGAAAGAAGAATCCAGGGAAGGCAGAGTGATAGAAGACAGCAAGGCAGAAAGGCAGACAGGGAGAGTAGGCAAGGAAGGGCAAGTGATGAAGAGAAATGGAGACAGAGACAGGAGTGGAAAAATCTTCCTGGTGTTCTACCAAGGGTCTAATTGTTGCTTTCAAAGTTAATTTAACAATCCTTGCCAAGGTAGCATGAATTTAATGTAATTGGTGGCCTGATTCCCATTTTTGGTTATCATGTGATTATGAACACATTTTGGGGCCAATTTATTATGTCAATCTGTTGCTCACCATTTTTCATCTTTGGATTTATCTGCACAGCAGGAGTTTAAAAGATCATGGAGAGGTGCCTGGGTGGCTTAGTCCATTAAACATGTACCTTCAGCTCAGGTCAGTTCAGGTCATGATCCCAGAGTCCTAGGATGGAACCCTGAATGGAGTTCCCTGTTCAACAGGGACCTTGCTTCTCCCTCTCCCTCTGCCTGCCTGCCTGCCACTCTGCCTGATTTTGCTCTCTCTCTCTCTGTGTCAAATAAATAAAATCTTAAAAAAAAAAAAAAAAGACAATGGAAATTTAAATATAACCTCACTCTGCTTCCCCCTGCTACTCCCCGCCTCCCCTCCCCCGAAAAGAAGCACAACGTTCCGTGTGCTCTAAAAACCTAGAGGCTGAAGCTTATTAATGTGTAATCAATCTAGTGCCTGGTTCAGGGCCCCAGGGAATCTCATCAGATGTTGGCAGCTATGGTGTTTGAAGAGACTGCTGCAGCTGCTTCTGGTAAGGATCTCATGGAGCCTGGTGCCAACTTGAGTTAATCTGCCCGTTGTTTCCTACAATCTAGGGTTACCTTTGGAGCATCCTAATTGGGGTACTTCACCTCGTTCTTTCTTTCTTCCCGTCACCTGCCAATGCATACGTCAGCCAAAAGGCCAAGAGGAAGTCCCACAGGCTAAATCAGGACAATCTTTGTGGAGCTGGCTCGAGAGCACATCATGGAGTAGCTAGTGTTACCCTGCAATGGAATTACTCATTGTGCATTTTAGAGGATGTGGTGTAGAGTCTAGAAGCAGGAGCTGCTACAGTATACACTGTCCTTGTGGATATTCCCTGGTTCCAGTAATATGTTCATATTTTCTAAGTGACTCCCCCAAAAGCAACCCAGCCCTTGCTAAAATCTCAGGGTACCCTGGTGCTATAACTAGGGGTGCAGACTACGAGTACAGTCACTAGATTCTTTTTCACTATGAGAAGGTAAATCCTGCTCCATGCTTTCCGTATAGACAATGCTTTTTAACTTGATCCTCTGACCAATTTTAAGATTTTATTTATTTATTTATTTATTTATTTATTTATTTATTTATTTATTTAATACAGAGAGAGAGAGAGATCACAAGTAGGCAGAGAGGCAGGCAGAGAGAGAGAGGGGGAAGCAAGCTCTCCACTGAGCAGAGAGCCCGAAGTGGGGCTCGATCCCAGGACCCTGGAATCATGACCTGAGCTGAAGGCAGAGGCTTTAACCCACTGAGCCACCCAGGTGCCCCGATTCTCTGACCAATTTTATTAGAATTGATTTTTTTGTTTGTTTTTGCTTTTTCTCATACAGATTTCACTATTTTATGAATAGGCTACTTTATGTGGGAAAGGCATTTGAAAAATTTCTTAAGTTCCCATCTAAAAAAATGGCACCCAAATCCCACACCCTTCTTTGAAACTTGTATTTCTAGAAATTTCTCCTAAATTTAAAATTTCAGGCTAATCTGCCTTTGTCCACACTGCTGTCTCTAAAGCCTTCTCTTCTTGGCCTCTGTAGCCACACCTCCTCATGTTTGAAGACTTGGTTTTGGTTTCACCTTTTCCTATCATCTCTTCTGACCAACCTCTTCTCTACTTCTTGCCTGGTAGCATAGACACTTCTACTTCCTACACACTTCCCAGGATGGAGTTCTTGATTTCCCAAGTCTCAGAGTGTTATCTTAGAAGGATTTGCATTCCCCTTATATGACCAGAAACATAGCAGGTGTTCAACAAAATGAATGGATGAATGGAAATAATGGAAAGAGTTTAGGCTTGGTCTTAACCAGATCTGTGTGTGAAAATCTAACTTTACCTCTTATTAGCCGTGTAACTTCAGGCAAATTACTTTAGGTTTCTGAGTTTCACTATAAACATTTGTGAAATGGGGCTAATAATAATACGTGCTTCCTAATCTCTAGAAGTAAAGATTAAATAAGATAAATATATCAAGTGTCTAGGACATAATAACTAACTAGGACATAATAAATAACTAGGACATTAATAACTAATAAAGTATAGTCCTCTTTCCCCTGTGAATACATAAATGTGTGAATTTGTGTTTGTGGGACAGATACTGAAATAACCAATCAGTAGGAGGAAGCATCTGTAAACCTGGCATTTTGGTCTTTTCTAGAAATCTCTTTCCTAACTTCCCTCTCACCATGGGGGGCCTTTTCTCATTATTTTGTGCAATGTTTGTGTAGTTATTTAAATAAATTTTTGGATTTAGTGACTTATATTATTAATGCTTGAAAGAGGTCTGATTGGCCTTTCCATTCCTAAAATGGTGAGTTAAAAATTAATGTACTTAACTGCCTTTAGTCATTTATTTCAAGAAGATATCTGACTATTATGCTTTTAATTTTACAAATGTCATGATCAATTTTCTTGACACCTCCACAACTTATTCTTTCATGTGTGGCTTCTGGAAATTTTTATTATTTGACTGACAGTATTTAGCAGGTAATAATAATAAGAAATAACCAGTAATACTCACATTGAAGCCAAAGAGGGAATGTTTTAAAAGTAACAATTAAAAAAGTATCTGAATTTTAAAAATGCTTTATTCAACAACTAAAGCATCCAAACTATCTAAGAGAGTTAATGGCTCATCTTATAGTTGCTGAGAAGAAAGACATAATCTATTCATATGTGGTCCTGAATACAAAACAGTAAAGACACAAAGCTTTATAATATTTTAAGCATCTTTAGTTTGTGTTCTGGAAGGCAGAGATGGGGCTTTACATTGTTCATCAAGAATGGGATTTTTTTATTATTTTTTTAAAATATTTTATTTATTTATTTGACAGAGAGAGAGATCACAAGTAGGCAGAGAGGCAGGCAGAGAGAGGAGGAAGCAGGCTCCCTGCGGAGCAGAGAGCCCGATGCGGGGCTCGATCCCAGGACCCTGGGATCATGACCTGAGCCGAAGGCAGCGGCTTAATCCACTGAGCCACCCAGGCGCCCCTTTCTTATTTTTTATTAAAATAATTTTTTATTTTTTATTAAAACAGTTTTTTATTTTATTTTTTATTAAAATAATTTTATTCAATTTATTTAAACTAAAAATCCCAATTCACTTTTCTCCCCCAAACCCTGCTCCCTACCTCTTGCAACCACCAGTCTGTTTTCCTATGAGCTTGTTTTATTAGATTGCATATATAAGAGAGATCAAACAATATTTGTTTTTCTCTGAGTTATTTCACTTCGCATAATGCCTTTGAGGTCCATGCATGTTGTTACAAATGATAAGATGTTATTCTTTTTTTATGGTTGTCTAATATTCCATTTTATGTGTGTGAGATTGTGAGATATATACCTCACAATTTCTTTATCCATCCATTTTTGGATGGATGCTTAGGCTGTTTACATATTGTTCTCTTCACTCTGTGACTTCTATTTGGTAGTTTCTTATATTTCGAAGCTCTCATTGTGTTTTTACATTCCTCTCCCCAGTTCAGTGAGGTCTCTCTGCGACCATTACTTAGAACTCTTTATCAGGTAAGCTATTTGTCATTTAAGTGTCCCCCCACCCCCGGAGTTTTATTTTTTATCTTGTTCTTTCATTGGAACACACTTTTCTGTTTCTTCATTTTGCTTGACATTCTGTATTGGTTTGTATAGAGTAGATGAAACCACCACTTCTTCCAGTCTTGAATGAATGGCCTCCTGTAGGAGATAAACCTTTTTGTTCAGCCCCACCCCAGCTCTTGATCATTTCTCAAATCTCTGTGCTTGTCCAAGCAGCCTATTATATTTTTAATAACTTCCAGTAGTTGAGGATGGCCAATACTTGTCAGTGTCCCAAAGAGAAGGACCTCAGCACCTAGATTCAGGTTGGACGACAAGCACTCAGGGAACAACTTTTAAGAGGCTACAAATATATATGTATAGTCCCAAGGGGCTGCAAGTACATCTCCCTGGTCATTAGAGCCAGGTGATCTGGAAGTTTCTCCTTGAGCTGCAACAATCTGGGCTCCAGATGAGTCTAGAAGCTCCTTCCTGGGAGATACTGGTGAGCTGCAGCTGGGCACAGGAGAGTGTCACACCCCACAGTCTGTGTTCCTTTAAAGCAGCTCCACAGGCCACTACATGTGTGTCAGACCTGAAGCCTGTTTTCTCAGTCTGAAGCTCTAGGACAAGCCCGGTGGCAAGACTGTGGGGTGTGCCTCAGTCGGCTATTTATGCAGTGCCCTAGGGGTGCAGCCTACCCACATCAGGCCTCGGATTGCTACGGTCCCATGGAATCACGCCACACAAGCCCCTTCGGTCACCAGAGCCAAGCCATTGAGGGTTTCCCCTGTGAGTCAACCTCAGGTAAGGCTGCCTTCCGGGAGACACTGGCACTGTGGCAGGGCAGAGGGCGAGCAAAAGAAAGCATCTGTCCTCCCAGGTCTCTGGAAAGGACGCTGTCAGCCCTGAGATGTTTGAAAAACAAAACAAAACAAAAAAAAAACAAAACAAAAACAAAAAACGCCTGTGCCTCAGGTCCCAGCTGTGATAATTAGCTAATAGGTCTCCTTCATAGGAAGATCAAGCTCCCAGGTCTGTTGCCACCAGGGTCGGGGGTGGTGGTGGTGGTGGTGGTGGTGTGTGTGTGTGTGTTTAACAGATTTTTATTTACTTGAGAGAGTGCGTGAGCACAGAGGGAGAGGGAGAAGCAGGCTCCCCACGGAGCAGGGCGCCTGGCCTGAGGCTCGATCCCAGGACCCAGGTATCACGACCGATGTATCATGACCGAGCCCAAGTCGGACGGTCAACATACTGAGCCACCCAGGTGCCCTTCGGGTCTGTCTCCTCTTGCTGTGCCTTGCTCAAAGTGGCTGTTTAAAAACGTTCTCTGGGGGCACCTGGGTGGCTCAGCGGGTTAAAGCCTCTGCCTTCGGCTCAGGTCATGATCCCAGGGTCCTGGGATCGAGCCCCGCATCGGGCTCTCTGCTTGGCTGGGAGCCTGCTTACTCCTCTCTCTCTCTCTGCCTGCCTCTCTGCCTACTTGTAATCTCTATCTGTCAAAAAAATAAATCTTAAAAAAAAAAAAAAAAAATCTTAAAAACGTTCTCTGCATTGGTTACAATCCTGTGAGGCCCGGGAGCAAATCCCCGGGGCCACGGGAGCCAAGCAATGGGGGAAGTGTCCTCCTGCCAGCAGTCACGTCAAGGGACGCACCACATAGGGGTGCTACAAGTTCCTTTCTGGGTGACAGCCATTATTCCAGTGTCCTTACCTGAAACGCAAGCTCCACGGCCTCCAGAGCTGAGGAATCCGGAGGCTCCCCTGTCGCAGGTGCTGTGGAGTCTCCTGCCTGCCTAGACCAGCGCTCTGGAGCAGGCGCGGGAGCCCCAAGGTGGTGCCAGCCGCGCTCGTGTGGAGGGCGTCCCAGCAGCCTCCCAGATGCGTGTGCTGAATGCGACGCCTGTCCTCAGTCCCCCACTTGAGTACAAGCGGTCAGCCTCTTTCCCTCGAAGTTCGGATGTGATCAGCTGCCCCTGAGTTGGGCCCTGGGCCCGGTGAGTCCCAGCATGTGAACCATTTAAAAAAGTTGTTACTCAGATGGCTCCCGTGTTGTGGGTCTTGGGATAAGAAACCGAGATCTTCAAAGTTAGATATTTGGGGGGACTTGTTTGTCAAATGCATGTCTTAAATTTTGGGGTTCTCGGTGTGGGGTTCAAATCTTTTGCTCCTCAGGGAGAAGCTCTGCCTTTTGAGTTTCCTCCCCCGGTGGGTCAGTGCGTGTGCGCTGAGATTCGGGTCTGTCCTCTCCTCCCTGCTTAGGTGTAGTTTTCTTCTCATATGCTCCATGTGTGGTCATCACTCAGCCAGCATTGAGGGTTTTGTTTTCTTTTCAAGCTTTTATTTATTTATTTGAGAGATCCTGTATGCATACTAGTGGAGAGAGGGATAGAGGGAAAGGAAGAGGGAGGTAATCCCAAACTGACTTCCCGCTGAACTTGGAGCCCAACCATGTGGGGCTTGATACAACCACCCTGAGATCATGACCTGAGCCAAAACCAAGAATCTAAACCTTAACCTATTGAGCCACCCAGGAACTCCAGTATTTGGGTTTTTAAAGAGATAATTTTTCTGTATGTAGCTGTAAACCCAGCGTATCTGTGGGAGGAAATGGGTTCAGAATCTTCCTACATCGCCATCTTAAACTTTGCATCTACAATGGAAAATATTGGAAAATCAGAGTCTGCATAAAAAGAGTTATTAATAAATTCTTACAATTATAAAGTACCTTTCATTACAACATCCTAAGGAGTTTAGTATTTTTCCCAAAGGTACTGTTTAATGCTCCTCTCATGCAATTGACTTATGGCACACTGACATGGTGAATCAGTGGCAAAATAGCACTTAAGGTTGAAAGATTGAGCCACTGTGGCAAGACCAAACATAAAGCTCATTCTAGTAAACTTTGATTTTTTTTTTCCTTTGGGAAATATTGTTTTTTTAGAAGCTAATAAAGCCAGCGAAAGCTTTTAGCCTCTTCCCACAGTCAGTGCTTTGCAACTTGGACTAGCACTTCTTGTTGCCACGATAAGTCAAATCTTTCATTTTTATGCATAATCATGGCCCTTCTCTTTGCTGGCCCACTGGGACATATATTAATCATTTTTTAATAGCCCATTAGGTGTAGTCATATCCTGTGGCAACCAGGTCTCTATTAATTTCAAAGTCTTTAGCTTTATGCAGCATATCTAATAATATATTTCTCCATCTGCTTGGGTGAAGAATGAGCTTGGAAATGATGGTCAAAACAGTGTTTTTTAAGTTTTCATTAGATCATATGCTTTTTCGGGGGTGGAAGGCAATACCTTAAACTATATGTGTTAAGTCTATAGAATATAATAGTATCATTATTGCAAGTCAATGCCAGTAGACTACTCAAATCATACTGGTTAGGTCACCATCTATGTAATAGATACAAAGTATGAATAAATATACATACATTATATTCCCATTTAGACCTCAGTAAACCTGTTTCTAATAAATAACAGTCCTGCTGCATCTAGATGTCTCCCTTTTTCTGAAACCTGATTCCTAGACTGCATAATCCTTAATATTTGCAAATGGGATATGGTATATATTAAATTTGGGCATGCTAGTAACAATCTGGTTCTAAAGAGAATTGGCATTTATTGAACATCACTGTGCCTGGCACATCATTTCAGATAATTGTCGTAATGAGAGGTTGGGATTATTTTCAAAATCTGAGATAAGAAACTTGAGTTTCAGAGCAGCAAATGATCTAATTGACTGTATGATGTGCCCAAGATTATAAACTAACAAATTAAGACTAGCTGAAATTTTTCTTTGTGGTCAAGAAATTTCCTAACTACAATATAATCTAAAAGCAGTAAAACTTAAGGTGTTTAAACAAATCTAAATTTAAATTACTTTAGACTAGCACTTTGCTATGCAACTCATCTGGAAACTTCAAAATGTCAAGCATTGTGTCTGTCTTATTTATCATTTATCCTTGTATCCAAATGCCTACCCAGTACCTGGCACAGATTAGGTGAATAAATATCTGTAGAATAAATGAATGCCATCTTTTATGGTCATGCCTGTCACCTTGTAAATGACCACACATGTAGATATTTCCCAAGTTGAGTTATGCTTTGATTTTATCCTCTAGGGAGATAGAAAGCTCATCTATTATGTTAGAAATATCAGAATAAATCAATCTTCATAAATTAAATGAAACATTGTTGCTCTTTCTGAGAAGGTATACCATGTTTCTGATGGATTGCACACCAGCACAATTTTGATTTCATGAAATCAGCAGATATTGCTTTGTTGCTATGCTGGATAGTAGTTACATAAAGATGAATAAAATAGTGGCCCTACCCTCAGTAACTGGCCTGATATAATGGAAAAACTATTGAATGCAGGGATCAGAACACAAAAACAAAAACAAAAACAAAAACAAAAAACAGCACTAGAAACCTGTGACTTTGGGCATATTATTTAGCTTATTCCAGATTTGGCTTTCCTATTTCTCCTATTAACTGTTCACTTTCTGTTTTCTTTTCTTACATTTTAGGAATATCTCCTATATTGCATATATCTGAATTTTCTTTTAATCTGTGCGATAACATTTTTATTTTATTTGGAAAGCTTAGGCAGTCTACATGGGTATATTTGAATTGTTTCTAGTTTTTATTTTGTGTTTTCCATTTGTCCCCTTTTTTCTGTTACTTTTAAAAATTAAGACTTTTTTTTTTTTTTCTTTTAAGAGCAATTTTAGGCTGACAAAAAAATTCAGGGAAAGGTACAAAGATTTCCCACATACCCCTTATCTCCACACATGCCTTGCTTTTCCTATTATCAACATCCTCTACCAGAGTGGTACATTTGTTAAAATTGATGAACTTACACTGACACATCATAATTACTCGAAGTCCATAGTTTACATTATGATTCACTCTTGCTATTGTGGATTCTTTGAATTGGGGTAAATGGATAGTGACAAGTGTCTGTCTGTTACTTTTTTCCTGCTCCTGTTTTGACTTAATTTAGTTTGTTTGTTTATGCTGGATGAGTTTCCAGTCAGCCTAGCCCTGCCTTCCCTATTCAACACCCCCACACCCCAAGTCTTCCTCTTTTCTTCCTTCTTTAGAAATTGTACAGTTTATATTTATTCCCTTAGTGGTTTTGTTGCTAATTTAAAATGCATCCTTAACCAAGTCTAAAATTATTTAATATTTTACCCACTGCTCAAGCAATAAAAGGATTTTAGAAGGCATTAACTCTTACCAGCTCCTTCCCAATTTAACATGCCTTTATTTGAAGTATTTTTGACTTAGCTTGTTTCTTGATGCTTCCACATTCAGCAAATTAGTCATTATAATTTTTTTTTGTATAGTATTTTATTATCCAGTGTTCCCCAGAAAGCAGAGCCTGAGACAAAAGTTTATAAGCAAGTAGTTTATCTGGGAGTAAAGTGAAATAGACAGAGGGAGAGACAGTATAAAGATGGGATGTTGAATTAACCACTACTAGAGGTAACTGTGTATGCAATCTTTTAAGACCATGGGATGAGCCTTATTGAACGAGTCTCAGATTCTGGGAAAAAAGTAGAGGCATTATTTGTTGGTTCCTAGTCCCCGTTGGTCAAAATTTCCATTCGTTCTAGGTTAGGCAAGTGTAAGAATTCCCAGGACAGGAAGTGAAAGGTGCAGAGCTGTCAGGCTACAGATGGGTGAAGTTGATTAAAGTTTGCATACAATTGGCTGGTATAGCTTTGGCTGGAATAAAAGGTTTGACCAAGAGAATTTGAAGAGGTACACAAGAAATGTCCAACTCAGCATTTCTTCTTACTTCTTGGATCATTTCTTTCTGTTTAAAGAAGATCCTTTGCAATTTCCCTTAATAAAAACATTTTTCTTGTGGTAAAAACATCAGTTTTTGTTTTTCTAAGAATGTCTATTTCTCCCTCCTCCTCAGTTCTTGAAAGATTGCTTCCATGTTTCAACATAGATAAAACTCTATGCTGCAAGTTATTTTCTCTCAAAACATCAAAGATACTGTTTTATTGTCTTTAGATTCTGAAGTCAGTTTAATTGCTTTATTTCTTTGTCGATGAGCTGTCATTTTTCTCTGGTTGCATTTAGGTTCCCTTTTAAATTTTGTACTCTATAGTTTCATTCAGAGTTATCTAGGTGTGACATTCTAATAATTTCCTATGTGGAATTTTTTTGGACTGACTGCTAGTGTTTTTTTCATCAATTCTGAAAATTTCTCAGCCAGTATGTCTTTGAGTATTGTCTCTTTCCTATATTCTCTATTAATTCCATCTGGAATTTTGATTATAATGTCTCATTTTTATTTCTGTGAGTCTATGCCCATATTTTCTATTTCTTTGTTTCTCTAGAATATGTTCTGGATAGTTTTTTAAAAATTTATCTCCAGTTCACTAATTCTCTCTGCAGTGCTATCTATTCTTTTGTTTAATGCATCCATTGGTTCCCTAAGTAATTGCATTTTTAATTTATAGAAATTCTGTTTTGATTCTTTTTCAGATATTTTTGGTCATCCCTTTTAATCACTCATTCACTGATCACTTTTCATGTTTTTCTGTCTTTTTAAAAAAATTCAAACACATCCGTTTTTTTCATTTCTGTGCTGTATATAATTGTTAATTTCTGAGGTCCTTATGGTCGTGTGTCGTACTTCTGCTATTTCTTCTGATTCCCATTCATTGTGTCTTCTCTTTGGGTATGTTTTGTGATGTGATTTTTTTGTTTTAATTTTTACCGTGGGTTATCTATTTTCCTTACATATTCAGTTATATTTTTCAAAGACCAGGTTGAATTTTAATTCTTTTATGGAGGATTTATATTTGCTTCTAGCAGTCATTTGTGGCACTAACGACTCTGGATCACTTTATATTAAATTACCCACTTTGATATTTTATGATCATATAGATAAACACAAATTTGGATCACTAACCTCTTTGTGGGACAGTTGCATTTATAAATGGTGAGGAGAAACCTGTTTTCTCCACACAGAATCAAGGCCCTGGCAGGAAAGTCTCTTTGTTAATTACCACTGTACAGCATATTTCATTTTAAGTGTTTACACTGAGGATAGAGATCTTTGGGTTTCCATCAATGCAGGTATCTTCTACTAGATCATTCACCTTGAAACCTCTCCAATTTTATTTCCTATCTACTGCTCACACTGTGTCTGTCTAAGATGAAGAACTCTTGGGGGCAAAGCCAACTTTACTCCAGGGTCCTGTTACTTTGTTTTTAGTTCTCTGGTTTTTACAAAAATATTACACTTGCTTATTAATATATTAAAATAATATTATTTTATATTTTATCTAGCATCTTAGTTGTTTTAATTAGGAAAATTTAGAAATAGGAATATATTCTTCTTATTGTTGTAAATGGTTGTTGCTTTCCATTTTTTTCCTTTAAACATATCTTTTGTTTAAACTCAGTTTGAACACCCCCATTCTCTCCTTTCTGGTTCCTTTTCTTCTTCAGGTTGTTCTTTCTTTCTTTCCCTTCTTCGATTTCCCTGCTTTTTATTATCCTTTTTCTTCCCCAGTAAAACAAAAATTGAAAAGAATCTAGTGTCAACAATTTACACTTGGTGATTGATTGATTACATTTTAATGTGGTTTTAATCTTTCAATCACTTACCTTTTACATATCCCTTTCTGTTATATAAAGAAAAGACTTTCTTCCTGTTGTTTGCTGACATTTAAAATTCTTTTAATAGGAGACAAATTGCTTTTGGACCTGAATACTACTAAATCTCATTTTCCACGAGTCTGTGCTGATCATAAATGTAATTTAATATTTTAGTTATAATAATAGGTCCCTTTTATTGAACACTTGGTATTTGCTGGGAACTATGTTAAATGCTTTACCTACATATTCTCAAATTTTCAAATCACATGGTCAATTAAACACTTTATTTTATTGATAAGGAGGACTAAGGCTTCAGTAGGTGAGGTAATTTAGCCAAGTTTAGACAATAAGATTCTCATTCTGGCTTATCTGGTCTGTAAGCCTATTTTCTCTTTCCACTGTCTCTCTTTACTAGTTGGACTTACAAAAACGGCCTCATGATTCTCTCCTCTTGTATGACTGCTGACTTTTATAGGAAAAATGAGAAGGGTTAGTTATAAGTTATTTCTGGGTGACTTATTTCTGGGTTCTGAGTAGAGCCCATAAGTTTTGAGATGAGGATATTGGGCCATATATATTTTAGCTATACGTGTTTCTTCCAATAACTGGAAGCCTATATAATTTTTCTGTTTTTAGACTTCCTCAAACCCAAATTTTGCCCTCCTTTTGCCATAAGATCTTTGAATCATAATTTTATGTTCTAGAACACGTGATATTATTTCTGTTAGTGTTGATGATATGATCAGACCATAATTGGGTCCTTTACTGACATACCAATTTATATCCCTAATGCTTCATATATTTTGAGCTCTGCTAATAAAGTTTCTGACAATAAAGTGTGCCGTTTGAGCATAACTTCTTCATTAATAGAGGTATTACTCTGCTTCCCTAACAAAACCCTTTTTGAATGAAAGCCAAGATGGACCAGCCCTGTGCTGAAATCTGCTATATTCACTCCAGAGTGCTTCCTGAGTTTTTAACTCAGTCACTGACTCACTGGCTCTGTCTTCCCCTCAGGCAAATGAGGACAATACTTTGCCTCTCCTTTCCTGAGATGATGAGGGTGTGAAGAGGGTAGATGGGAAAGCCAAACAAATGCCTTGTATTTTTAATACAAACTATCACAAGCCAAGCTACCCTGGTTATAAAGAAGTTTATTGCATTTTGCAAAGAATGCATTTAAATAAAGAGTAGAAATTAAATT
Organism: Meles meles; assembly: GCF_922984935.1. Taxonomy (NCBI): domain Eukaryota; kingdom Metazoa; phylum Chordata; class Mammalia; order Carnivora; family Mustelidae; genus Meles; species Meles meles. The sequence goes on along the minus strand of NC_060066.1, from coordinate 147,767,879 downwards.
TAGCATGCATTGTTTATATAAATGCAGTATTAAACTATGTGTATAAATATCTATATAGTAGAACATACTATATGGTTGCAACTCCCTTGGTTTAGAATAATATCTTTTTAAGTTGCTTACCCACTTAAGCTATTTTCTGCCTTCTAAGGAAAGTGAAAAGAATCAAAGGTAGGAAAATTTGAAATTAAGCAACAGGAGAGCACTCTCTGAGGGGCCTTACGTGTGCTGTTTTGTGCCTTCAGCAATCACATATGAGAGTATTGGTACAACTCTCAGGACAAGCAGTGATTAGCTGAAATGGGCAAATTTGGCTCTGCAATATTGTGGTTGTCCAAGATGTATGTTATTCATTAATTTGGGAAGAATTAATGGTGTACCTATTCTGTCTTGGCAGCTGGGGATTCAAAGATGATTAAGATGCCATTGTTATGAAGGAAGAGATATGGCGCTAAGTTACGGTGAATGTGGGGGTAAGCTCTTCACTAAACTGTGGACAAAGACTCGAGACGGGGTTGAAGGGAAAATTCTATCCAGGGATATTAGGGGAGGTGAATGCAGATTACTATGAGTAAAAATGTACTGTAATACTAAAATCAAATCCCCTGCTGTTTGTACAACTGGGTGTTGTGCCTAGCAATAAATCCACGTTTAATCCCCTTAATTTCAATGCAGGAACACAAAGGAAACAAAATCAGCTTTAACTAAAAACCATAAAAATTCAAACCCAATGTGTGTGTTTGAAAGGAGGAGGGAAACTCAGTCTTCTCCAGCCCTCAAACCTTTTAAAGGAGTTCGGTCTTCACAGAGAGGTTAAAGTGCGGCACAGGTGAGACTTGCTCTAAACATAGACCCAGTGAGCAGGCTGTGGAAGCAAGCATTGCAGGCATTTGCCTCATTCATGGCATGCTTTCTCCACTGTGTTTCCACAAGGCAGCTCTTCTCATAAAGGTTACATCCACCCACATCGAAGGTGGAAACAAAGCCCTTGACTCTTCACTCATCTTCCTGAAAGACAGCTCCTCCTTTCTCTTCCCTTTCTCAGTTCTGCTGAGCTAGGGGAAGCCTTGCTTCACTGACCAGAATTCCTCAGTTTGGTGGATTGTATGAGCTTTTCTCCATTCAGATGTCTGTCAGGAAATGCATTAAGCTGGGCTTCATGGGAAGTCTGCCCAAAATACCTTTTTTTAGTGTAGGGATAATTCAGAGAGGAATTGAAGCTGCTAATTTTAGCCCATTTCCACGTGAACATGTTTACATGGGTAATGGCCCTAGGGTGATGGGTGATGGCCCTAGATGTCTCTTTATAAAGCAAAAGCAAGGGGCTGTTAATGGTCTGAGTGGCAGGGTTTTGCTGTACTTGTGTTGTGGCCCATGCTGGGGGACTGTCTTTCCTTAGATGGAATTGATACAGTGTCTTGTATCTCTGACTGGAGGAGACCTGAACAGGAAAGGACATTAGAGGATATAAATAAAGGCCCACTTATCAGATATTTATTTTTCAGAGGGACCCTTAAGACAGTTCATTGCTTGTCTCCAGAGTCCTGGTGTCTTCTTTCAGCAAAAGCTGGGTGTTTGGATGAACTTTAAAGCTTCCTGAGTTTTGATGCAGTGCTGAAACGGAAGCTTTGATGCTTCAAGCTGCTGACTGCAGAGGAAATGCGGGGTTTAAAGCTTATCAGCAGATGTACTGAACGTAGACTATCCAGAAAATTTCCTCCCCATAGTGGAAACACTGGGGATTCCATAGTTTCCACGATTACAAAGGGCAGACTAAATATGTTGCACTGAGTACCCAAGGGCTGGGCTCTGACTCTCTATTGTGCCTTGGCTCTCTGCTTTCCCTTTCTCTACACTAGGGTTTTCACCACGCTGAGCTCAAACTAGCCATGGGAAATGTTTTATATTAAGGCATTTGCCTCTTTGATTTACTTTACCTGAATGCTCCTTTGTTTTTGTTGTTGCTATTGTTTGGTTTGGGTTTTGGTTTTTGTTTTTTTTGTCCTGGCATCTTAGTTTCATAGGGTTGCTTTAACAAAGTACTGCAGATTGTGCGGCTTAAAACAACAGAACTCTATTTTCCCACAGTTTTGGAGATGAGAAGTCTGAAATCAGGGTGTTGGCGGGGCCCTGCTCCCTCTGAAGCTTGTATGTAGGGGAATTCTTTGCCTCTTCCTAGCTTCTTGTAGTTTGTTGGCAGTCTTTGGTGTTTCTTGGTTTATAGATGCATCACTCCGATCCTCCATCTTCCCATGGTATTCTCTCTCAATGTTACACATCACTTCCCTGTGTGCCCATCTGTCTCTTTGTCCAAACCGTCCCAGTCACATTGGATAAGGGTCTACTCTAATGATCTACTTTTAATTTGATTGTCTGTATACTCTATAACCAAATAAGGTAAAATTCTGAGGTATTGGGAGTTAGGACTCTAACATATCTTTCTTTTTTTTTTTTTTATAGATTTTATTTATTTATTTGATAGAGAGAGAGAGACAGCAAGAGAGGAAACACAGGCAGGGGGAGTGGGAGAGGGAGAAGCAGGCTCCCTGCAGAACAGGGATCCAAACGCAGGGCTCAGTCCCAGGACCCTGGCATAGTGACCTGATTTGAAGGCAGACGCTTAATGACTGAACGATCCAGGTGCCCTCCAACATATCTTTCTTAGGGGGACACTATTTGAACATAATAGCTGACTGGTATCTTCTGTGAGAACTCAGCTTTTAAAGAGTCTTTGTGATCCTCCAAGCTGAGGTTAAATATCCTTTCTGTGAATGTAAAGTGCTTGGTAATTCCACTATGATGGGACTTAGTATATTTTATTGTCGGCTTAATTGTTTGTCTTCTACAGTAAAGGGTCAACTGCTGGAAGCTGAGGACTCTGTTTTGTATCTCTAATTGTACAGTGCCGAGCACATAGGGAGCACTCACTCAATTCACACCAACATATGAAGTGAGAAAAAATTTCTACACATGTGAGCTGGCAAAATATTTAGCATTTACAGTGATATTTAGTATTAAATAAGAAAACAACCTGCCAATTTACTAAGTAGATTATTTGATCTGAAAATGACTTAGTGAGTATAACTGGGAAGGAGACTTTGCAATGAGTCAGAATCAAATTTGAGAAGTGAGAGGGGATAGTTTGAGTGTTTCCACAGCCTGTGCTATAGAAGATGAATTGGACAGGGCTCTGGGACAAGTGTCTCTGTAATAATGGGGTGTGTGGGAATGAATGTTGTTGAGGTGATTAGAGCATGGGGCAGCTAGTCCAAACAGCTGGCTTCTATTCTTAACTCACCCTGGATTCGCTGTGACCTCTGGCAAATCACTTACCTTCTGACGCTCTTTTAAGTGAGCTTTAAAATTAGGATGGCAGTTGTGACCATGTAAACATATGGGCTGTGATGAGAACTGAATTTTAGGTTAGGGTTTAAAGAGATTTTCCTGAAAGGTACTATTTACTTTAAATGTTATGAGTAGTATGAACGAGCAAACTGGTAATGGTAGCTAAAATTTTAAAAGGTAAGCCAATTTGAATGAGTAGATTCAACTTCAGCGAGTTTAGAAGCAAGTGTCCTTCTTCCCTTCCATGCCGCCCCAGCCCCGTAAATAAAGCCAAATGTATGGAAGGCAAACTGTTTTACAGAAAAAAAAAATAATAATGATTCATCCCAAACTTACTTTTTTTCTCTTGATCTGTTTTGTTTCTTTCTATAACATGTTAACTGGAAAGTTGATCCTTGAAGATAGGTTGGATGGGAACCAAAATAGCAGAAGTGGGGAGTAAGGGAAATGGAGTTGACTTCACCAGTCCCTGGAGGATTTTGACCCTGAAAATAGAAGCAGAAACCACACTTTATTATCTGAATGAATTTCAGAGGAAAGTAGCAGAAGCAGCCCCACGATTTCTATATGTGAGAATCAGTGGTGGTACTGTTGTTGGAAGGGGTGCTGGTGGCCAGAATGCTTGAAGTTGTGCTTATGGGGAAATTTATGTTAAACTAGAAAATTCAGGTTAGACATTTCAGATGATAGTGGGGTGGAACTGATAGAGATTATAGAAATGTTTGTAAAGCCTTCATTTCTCTCCTTAGACATCCTATAAGCTGCCAGTAGGTAGTAGGACCCGTAAAAGGAATACATGCAATAGAAACCTACAAGTAGGTATGCAGATACATCCCAGCTGGGAATGATGCTTACTCCTTTCTTTTGGAGACTTTTGAAGGACACATATTCCTGAATTTCTCCAACAAGGTTGCTGATTTCCTCTTGACCTATGAATCTAGTAATTTGATCCATACATCTAAATGTAGGCATTGGCCAACTCCTATTTCTCTACAGTGTGTTGAGTGGTTGTGGGCTATTCAAGAAGGGAAGAGTAAGAAAGTATGAGACATTATATCTGCTATCAAATTGTTCATAGTTGGTTAATTGAGACTAGCTACAATGGAAAGAAACAGTTGTCAGATAATACAGGAAATATAAATTCTGTGATGAATTCTGAGACAGTAATAAATGTTGTAGCTGGTTAGAAAAGAAAGACCTTATGGAGAGACCTTTCTAGAATCAAGAAAATTATGGAAAATGTGAAACTTCAGCTGAACCTTGAGAGACATTTGAGTTAGCAGAGGGAAGTTGTAGGCCAGGGATGGCAAATACATGTCTTTGCACAATTACTGTCTCCTCCTTTGTCCATGGAAGACATTGTAAATCGGTCATCCCATAACAGGTCTGTCTTTCCTTAGAGAACTATTCGTGTACTGCTTTCTTAGATTACTTAAGCATTGGTTAATTTTCTTATCACACTATAGTCTAGTGTAAAGTTTAAGCCTTGTTTATCTCTGGATCTGAGTTAGGGACATGGAAGAGGGTCATTTCAGCCATCTAGAGGTACACTGCTGGGTCTGACCTCAAGAAAGAACTTCCCCTTCAGCTGTGAGGAGTAGTTAGCTGATACTTTCCAGTTGCAGTGGTTTGGGGATCTACCTCCATGGACTGTAGAATTTGAGCCAAGGCCAAGCTCGTTTTGTGCAGCTGCTAGCGACTGAGCATGGTGGGGGTGCTGGGGCTGCTCATCCACTTCTGCTATTTGCAGGACACCTATAAAGGGCAGTGTTTGCTCGAGAGCTCCCCATTAGGTTAGGCTGGCTGAGTGTCAGGTCTGCAATGCAGTCTGAGACTCTGCCCAAGTCCTGCTTCCTCTTCCTTTATCTTTCACAGGCAGTATCTGCCGGTTAACCTCCGGCACTCCTAATGCAGTTTCAGTGTCTGCTGGCAGAAGGATTTGCATCGACTCTGCAAAAGTCTATAGGAGTGAATGGAGCCGGTGACAGTAGATCAACCGTTTTGTTCCATCTAGTTCCCAGTCAAGACTCATTGTTCCATTTTACAAACATACATGTTGGAAATTCAGAGATGACGAAGGGTGATCCCTATCTTTGACAAGACAGACTTGTGTATGTAAGAAACTGAGACTTAAAAGATGAGTAGTTTGTTCAAGACCAGTCTCCTAACTGACCACTTGAGTTTTTAATCCAAAAAGGGGTTTTGGTTCTAAAGTAAGAATCTGTAACAGATATAAGAGACAGTTCAATGCACTACATTTAACTGGTACAGTTAAATGCACTACATTACTTTGTCCCCATTCAGAATTCCCATAGGGAATTCGTTGGAACACTAATCCCTCACGTGTGCTTCATGGAATGAACATGTTAAATATATTAAAATGGGTTTCTGGATTGCAGTTTAGGGGACTCTTTTGTGTTTTAAGGGATATTGGAAGAGCATTTGTAAGAGCAGTTCAAGTGGCCAAGGTTTCGAAATTTATTTGGTTCAGGAGTTGTTTTACAGTGTACCTTTGAGGAACGCTATTCTACTCAATTAAATCAGTTGATGGGTTACTACTGACTACCAGCACAAGCTAACATCCATTCAGTATTTTCTATCTGCTAGCCACTGCAGTTCTGCGAAGGAGGCATTATTATTGATGCCCTTGAGGGATCTGAGGCAACAGAGGCTTAAGTCACTTGCCTAAGGTACACATAGATGGGCAGCAGATTCATGCCCTGTCCCACTACCCTACACTCTCCTGTTTCCCAGTGGCTTTGGTGTGTGGAGATCAATGGGCCTGCCCCTTTCAGAGGGGAGGGGTCATATGTCAGAAATTTACTAAGGACATAGAAAAGCATGTGAAAGAATTACAACCTCTTTGCCCATTCACAGGTACCGTGAGTTTTGTACAATCCAGTGAGACATATGCACGAAAGTTCTGAAAAGAAGGCTGGTTTGGATGATGTTTAGTGGGAGGGCTGAGCAGGCAAGCATTAAGTCTGGCAAAGAGGGCTTCTCCCTTCCGAGGGCATGTCTAGTGCTCTCCAGTGCCCCTCCACCGCCCTTCTCATCCTCTCTTCTGTTTTCCAGTGCCCCAGCCCTCTGTTCCCTGCACCCCAACACATACTATCAGATAGAAGCTGATAGATGGAGAAAGAGCAGGGGCTTTACAGTTAGACACCTGGTTTTAGATCTTCACTGTATCACTTGTCAATTGTTCAAGTTACTTAATCTTCCTAAGCCTCAGTTTTTGCAAGTAACAAGGTGCTAAAAAATGTCTACATCATAAGATTATTGTAATGATTCAGGAAAATAATGTATGTAAAATACTTAGTACATAGTGGCACTTAATAAATGGTATTGGCTGTAAAGTCTTATCTCTCTAGTTCTCTGAAATTAAACAGTGACCTCTTAAACCGAATATCCTTCCAAATGTAAGAGGGGGGAAAAATCAAATTTCAGGCATCATGCAGTTAGTAGGGAAAGGAGGGAATATTTTGCAAGGGAGTGGGTGGCTTTTAGAGGCTTGACAAATAAACTGCCTACATGCATGATTACTGCATGTACCCCTCACCTGTAAAAGAGAGCACTTTACTTACTGGTTTACTTTGTGATGACTTGAGGCTCCACAGGACCAGGTCATCTGCATACGCTTATGGGTTTGCTGGTCCTTGGCTTGTGTTTTCTTAAGGTTTTCTACTGTTACCTCAATACCTTGCTTGTAATTAGAGTCTTTGAAGAGGCAGACAATGAGGGTTTTAGTTAGCTCTGATGTCTATTCTGTGGCTTTATTTGCCTCTTTCCCAGAGATTGAGCATTTGTGTCTATGGGCATAAGATCCATTACTGCATTGTGTGGTGGAAATGAAAAGGAAACATTCTTTCTTTCCTCTCGAGCTCTGCCGGGCATTGGCTGCAGCCAGCGGCCTTGTCTGAGTGGGCACATGCCACAAGCTCATGGACACCGCAACTGTAATTGTACACTTATCTCGGAGACAAGTAATAAATGAAGTTGCTATCGAATTTATTCAGATGGCTCTCCAAATGCAGCATTTCAGGTACGGATTTGATGTCCAGGAACTAGAAAGTAACTATGAACGCTTTGTTAGGGAAATTACTTCAGCACAAAATGAACCCTCTTTTTTTTTTTTTTTTTAAACCCAGCCACAGTAACCAATAGCTTAAGATATAAGATAAAAATAATGTATTTTGTAATTAATATTTTAATTTACTAAGAAGGGAGCTAAATGGTGACTAGACCGCTCTTCCCCTTGATAATAATGAACCCAGGCAATTTCAAAGACGGAGAGCAGCCAGGAGTTTAATACCTTTGATTAAGAACATGTTTCCACAGTGGCTATTATGTTCCTATTTAAAAGAGCAAAACAAAACTCTCGCTTATTTTATTTTGGAACTGCAGGGGGTCTTATGGCATCAAAAGAAGAGGAGAAAATGTTTAAAGATAATTAAAGGCAATTTGCCTCATCAGGCCTTTTTCCTCCTCCTTTTTCCTCTTCTCTCCACAATACTTGCTAATTGCTGCTTCAGTGACCTAAGGATTTTTTTTTTTTTTCCCTTCAAGTAACTTGCCTATTTGGCTGTTGCCCACACTTATAATTGACTGCATAAATCAATGAATCTCCATTAGTTCATTTAAAAAAAAAAAAAAAAGAACATGAGTTACTCCCTGTCTTATCATGTAGTCTAGTTAGACATCAGGAAAGCCAAGGGCAAGAAATGAATTACATGTGTTAATTCATTTAAACTCTGAAAGAATGCCATGAAGTCCCTGAGATAGAATGGGAAGCCAGAGCAGCTTGCTTAGGGTCCCGCTGCTTAGGGTGAGATTGGAACCCTAAGCTTTGTTTTTACTTTATTACCTCCTTAAGTTAAGCTCTCTGTTTCTATGTTCTTTTAAAAACTTTCCTTTTAGAATTTTCATTGGTTCCTTCAATTTGAATGCCCCTGGCGTGCACTTAGGTTGCAAAAAGTGAACTTGGCGACTCTCAGAAAAGGCATTATAGAAAGTTATTCACAGCATCTTCCCCGAGACTGAGAAAACTCAGTCACCTCCAGGAAATTTTTAGCTGAAGTTTTAAAATAACAGAACCCAGGGTAGGAACTGAGCTCCTAAAATGTAAAGTGTTTTAATTCAGGATTATGTTTTCAACTTTGAAAATGATTAGAACATGGCATCGCACTCCCAGATCAAGTGACCTTCTGGGAAAAGGAGTGGTCCACAAACTTTTGACCTCAGAGTTAGCACAGGTTTTCTTTGAACTCAGGTGAATTGAATGGTGTGGACCCAAGTATCAGACACTAAATAAATTCTAGAAATATACGGACTTAAGTAATGGGTTGAGTTAAGTTATAGTAGGAAAACCCACAATGGCCATGAGTCCAGAATAGGGTCATTGTATTGCTGCTTTGGGGAAGGCGGCGTAGGAAACGTGGGGGGAAAGAATAATGGTTGCTTATTAATTCTTCAGCTAGATAGAATTTGAAAAAAAGGAAGGGGTTGAATCTGAGTCTGACCAAATAAATGTGTAAGTCTCACAGAACTAAGAAATAGTATAATTCCTCCTTCTGGTTTGTTTTCTGCCAGCAACTTCCAGCCATCTTCAAATATCCAGCCATGCCAACTTCTGACCAATGGATGTACAGAGGTTTCAGGATTTTCTACTTTTGTTTTTATAGCTTTTATTTTCAACTGCATTTACACACATAAACAGCGAACTATTTGCATATAAAGCACATCTACTCTAAATTCTAATTTTAAAATAACAGCGAATATTAGAGATAAAGAAAGGTTTTGGGTAGTAAAATAGACAAGAGGCCTGGAGAAATTCCTAGAATGCCCTGGGATAACCTCTCCTTAGATTTTAGGAGTGAGGAGGTAGGGCATAACTAACTCAAAGCTTTAATTAACATCCTTAGAGAGAAAGCAGAGCAAACCAGATCCTAGCTCTGGTTCCTCCACCATTCTTTATTGTATGCCCCAGGAGATGTTTTCAATTGCCACAATCCTGTAAAATGTGTTCTGTCTACTTAGTTTCTGACTGGTTGGATCAAAGTTAACACAACCATATTTTGAGGAAATATTCAAGACACTGAGATTAGTTAGAATTATAGGTAAACTTGTGGATTGGGAAGTTAAGATACTCTTTGAATGATAAACTGGAAATGAAATAAAAAATTTAAGATTGCATTAATTCCGAAGTCCCATGCATCCTAAGTTTCATGTGGTTTTGGAGGAAAGTGTCTTTATGCAGAGTGGTGAATCCATTCCTGCAGACTGGCTGTTTTCTGTTCTCCCCTACCCCCAGCCCCATTGCCTATGATTCATCTTTTTACTCACATCCGGTCCCATTGGCTATCTTTCTGTTCCTCCAACACGCCAGTCTCCTTCACACCCAGCTCCTTCACACTGTGTCCTTAGCCTAGGACAAAGGCTCTGTGACCTCTGGGTCCCTGCAATTCTCTGTTAGGATGAATTTGTGCTCATCTGTTAGGGGACTAATTAAAATGTTCCTTGTTTTGTTCTTATACCTTTTATATGTTTCTTTACAGGACATACAAACATAGTTGAAAATCACTTGTGCAATTCCTGTTTTAATGTCAGTCTCTCTCTACAGATTACAAGAGTCATGAGAATAGAGGCTGCAATTATATTGTTGACTGTTATATAGTACTTCTAAGCCATAGCCTGTCTTGGTAAATCATTATTGCATGAATCAATGTATGACTGGTATTGGACTTGAAGAATAGGATAAAAACTGTCTAAGGCACCACCTCACATGAGTCAGAAAGGCTAAAATTAACAAGTCAGGAGATGACAGATGCTAGCGAGGGTATGGAGAAAGGGGAACCCTCCTACACTGTTGGTGGGAATGCAAGCTGGTGCAACCACTCTGGAAAACAGCATGGAGGTTCCTCAAAAAGTTGAAAATAGAGCTACCCTATGACCCTGCAATTGCACTACTGGGTATTCACCCTAAAGATACAAATGTAGTGATACGGAGGGGCACATGCACCCGAATGTTTCTAGCAGCAATGTCCACAATAGCCAAACTATGGAAAGAACCTAGATGTCCATCAACAGATGAATGGATAAAGAAGATGTGGTATATATATACAATGGAATACTATGCAGCCATCAAAAGAAATGAAATCTTGCCATTTGTGATGATGTGGATGGAACTAGAGGGTATTATGCTTACTGAAATAAGTCAATCAGAGAAAGACAACTGTCATATGATCTCCCTGATATGAGGAAGTGGAGATGCAATGTGGTGGGGTTTGGGCGTTAGGAAAAGAAGAAATGAAACAAGATGGGATCAGGAGGGAGACAAACCATAAGAGACTCTTAATCTCACAAAACAAACTGAGGGTTGCTGGGGGGAGGGGGATCGGGAGAGGGTGGTGGGGATATGGACATTGGGGAGGGTATGTGCTATGGGGAGTGCTGTGAAGTGTGTAAACCTGGCGATTCACAGACCTGTATCCCTGGGGCTAATAATACATTACATGTTTATAAAAAATAAAAAATTAAAAACAAACAAACAAACAAAAAACTGCCTAAGGCAACTGACATGGAAGCCACATCTCAGTATTGAGGATGAAGGAGATTTTAGGAATGTAAATGCTAAAAGTAGAGGAACCTGGATGTTGATCATAGATTGAATAGTGAGGAGTGCTGGGGAGACAGAAAACAAGCAATGCTGACTTTGATATTTTTGGCAGAGAACAAAGACTGTTTACCTAAGATCATTGCTGGAAGGTAATGGAAGGGGACTGGTGGCCTAAATCAGCTTAATGCTAGGTTGTTGAAAGCCTCTGGTATCAAGTACGCTATTCATGGTGACCCAAGTCTGTCAGTGAAGTAATTTCTTTCTTTCTTTCTTTTTTTTTTTTTTTAAGATTTTTATTTTATTTATTTAACAGACAGAGATTACAAATAGAGTGACAGGCAGAGAGAGGAAGAGAAGAGGGGAAGGGAAGCAGGTTCCCTTAGCAGAGTGCCTGATGTAGGGCTCGATCCCAGGACCCTGGGATCGTGACCTGAGCCGAAGGCAGAGGTTTTAACCCATTGAGCCACCCAGGCACCCCTGAAGTAATTTCTTGACCATCCTTCAAGGCTGGGAGCTATGGATTCACGGTTATTTGTCCATACACATAGAATGCAGTACTTCTCATCCTTCTGGATTTATCTGATACTTAACATTCTATAACCTTCTCTGGGAAATTTTCTGAGTCATGTCCCTTTTCTTTGTAACCCCAAATATCTATAATTGCATGTTACTGTCTATTTCTTTCCTCTACTAGACTACAAGCTTCTTAATAGTAGTGATTTTCTTATTTGCCTTTTTCATGACTAGCTTAGTGCCTAGCGTTAGATACCCGAGTAATGTTTGGCAGACTGAATGGAATTAAACTAATTTTAATTAAATAATTGTTTCCTTTTGCCAAGTAAATACTTGGTTGGGAAATGGTTAAATATTTATTCATTTAAGGGTGCCTACCAGAGCAGGTCTTGTAGTCAAACTTAATAAAGTTTGTTGTTGGACCACTTTTTGCCACAGATCCTTTGATTTGATTAAAAAAAAAAATCACCTCATCATTATGACGTGCTTTTGCAGCATCTCACATCAAGAGTCTCTACCCAATCCTTGAATCTTGGCTGGTTTTAGAATTTGCTTTGGCTAGTAAAATGTGACAAAAATGATGGTATGTCGGTTCCAAGCCTCTATCTTCCCTCTGCTCTCTTGCTTTGTGAACAAGTCTAGGCAGCCGTTCTAGCTGAGGTCATCCTGGACCAACTGGTTCCCAGCTGACCTGGCAGCTGAGTACAGATGCATTGACTGAGTCCAGCCAAGGCCAGAACTACACAGCAGCTGTGCTTAGCCCAAACTGCTGACCTGCAGAATTGTGAGCTAAATAAATGGTTTTTTAAAACTATTAAATTTGGGGGTTACTATGCAGTAGCAGTTAATTATTATAGATACGTTACTTTTTTAATTTAAAATAGCTGTTGCTATATTTTGCTAAGATTATGGGTGGTGAGATCTGACGTACACATAGCGCATTTCTTTAAAAGGAGAGTCCTAGATGGAATGACCTGGACAGTGGAAGACTTGAGACATTAGATACCTTGAGTAAGAGTTGGAAAGTGACAGAAGAAAGTATCTTCTTTAGGGAATGAACAGTAGCTAACAAACAGAACTCATGAGGCATCTTACACAGAGTGCAAGCTTCCTCAGGATTAGGGGTGATTTCAGGGGACAGAAGAACTATACAGATGAACTGACTGATGACATTCAGGGTAAGCAAGCCATTGTATATACACAATGTGGGAGGGAACCTGCATGAGTTAGTGATAATTGCAGTCTGTCGATATTTGGGAAGAATAAACATCATAAGCAAATAATTACAAGCCATGGGATAAAAGTTGGACATAATTTTAAGAAGAGACTTAAGAAACAGCATTTAGAAGGATGAAGAATGTAAATAGCCCTTTCAAGGTGGAGTGTGGAGGTCTGAACCTGTTTTGTATCATTAGCACTATTTGGCTTTAAGAAAGTCGGTGGGCCTTGGATTCTTCAAATGGAAATCTGGTTCCTGTAACTACTTCGTAGAGAAAGTCAAATAAAACAAACAGGAACACATCTAATTAATTTTAGAGAGCTAGAACAATGGTTCTTAATGTCTAAGTTTGATATTGGAAACTATAACTAGGTAATTTTGAATGAATGATCAGCTCATGGACGGTCATATAGGATTTTTTTTTTTTTTTTAAATCCACGGCCTCTGTCTTTATGTCAACCTCTCCATTGTCCTTCCTCTCACCTCCAGAACAGACTTGCTTATTGCAGAGAGTGGCAAATCCTTCTTTTTGCTGAATTTGGACGTTCACTCACCCTGGAATCAGGGTGATGATAAAGCTTCACCTGTTTGAAAATGTTTTTGCTTTTATATTCCTGTGACATGCTCTAGGCCACAGCATTGCAAAGGTATGTTAGAGATCAGAAGTATTCAATGTCATTTTGTTACCCAAACTTTTGGAATTAATTTTCTTTTTAAAAATATTTTATTTGTTTATTTGACAGAGAGAGACACAGCAAGAGAGGGAACACAAGCAGGTGGAGTGGGAGAGGGAGAAACAGGCTTCCATGGAGCAGGGAGCCCGATGTGGGGCTTGATTCCAGGACCCTGGGATCATGACCTGAACTGAAGGCAGATGCTTAACTGACTTAGCCACCCAGGTGCTCCTAGAATTAATTTTCTTTTTAAAATTTTGGGGCAAAGAGTGCATGATTTTGAAACTTCCTCTTCTTATTTTTAATTCTCTTTAGTTCATTGGCTTTATAGTTCTGTCCATTGAGTCATGATATCCATTGCTTCAGGGGGAGGGCAGGACTCAGCCAAGAACAAAAGAAACAATGTTCAGTTTTTGAATTCCAAAACATGCTCTTGAAGATAATTTCAGAGACAATAGTTGTGAAAAGCCAAGGCATTCACTTGCTATACCTGGATTTGTTGAAAGAGAAATCAGAAGCTTTGCTTTAAATATTAACTATTCCTTTAAAATATTAAGAAGTTACAGGATTGAAGGAATAAAGATTTACTACAAGCCACAGAATACAAAATATGCAGAATGTAAGGCAAAGTTCATTTTCCAATCCCTGAAAAGAAACAAAGCAAAACAAAACTGATGGGGAGGAGTCTGGAGAGAAAGAATAAGAGGAAAGCAAGAAAGTGGAGTCCTGAATTGGGTCGGATTCCTGGACCTGGGTGAGTCAGAGACCGGACGTGACTTTAACATTACTGATTAAAGGGAGCTTGGTTCTCACCTCTTGCCTGGAATGCTAAATGGAAGTGATTTCCTTAAAAGGGGCTTCCTCGGTAGAGCAGAAATTAAGGTGTTATGTGTGTGTAAGATGACCAGGCCTGAGCTGGCCCATTCTCAAGCTGTCCTTCAGATTCAGAGACGAGATCCAGGAAAGTTCCCAAAATTCTTAAAATTTGAAGCAAAGGACAATATTTGAGAATTAGAAAATTATATGTCTGCCAGGAGGCTGCCACAACTTAAATTGGAAACTGCAGATTGGATAGTCCAAAGCAGAGGCCCCATGTGGATGGATGTATAGCTAAATCTCAGAATGTCAGTTGTGTATGTTAGTGCTGAGGTGAGAGATTGAGGCTATTGTCAGAGAAACTGAGTTACCTGAAAGCTATCACCTCTATGCTAGGGAATCAGACCACAGGTATTGGCGTCACACAGTTTGGTGCGGTGATGGATGTAATTGGTTCTTAGATACCAAGCAAGAGCTAGATATTCTTTCTCTAATGACAGGACAGTTTTTTGTTTTTTTTTTTTTTAAGATTTTATTTATTTATTTGATGGGGCCGGCTGGGGATGAGCACAAGCAAGGGGAGTGGGAGGCAGAGGGAGAGGGGGAAGCAGGCTCCCCACTGAGCTAGAAGTCCAAAGCCAGAGGACATGGAGCTCGATCCCAGGACCCTGGGATCATGACCTGAGCTGAAGGCAGACACTTAACCGACTGAGCCACCCATGCGCCCCAAATGACAAGACAATTAAAACCCCTTAGGGATAGGAGAATGATGTTGGGGGAAAACCTGGAATTTGGCTATCCAGAAGAGATTAAGCTTAAAAAAGAAGGGTCTAAATTACTTTGAAAGGGAAAAATCTGGTTTTTGCTTCGACATCAATGAAGCCTTATAGGTACGATGAGTCTAATTTTGTATCATATATAAGTTTTGACCCCACAGTGCCATTATTCCCAGGTGTTTGGGTTCATGTATTAATTTGGCTCCCTGATACTGATTAATGCCTTCTTTCTAAAACCACTCTCTGCGTTGCATTATGTGTGAATATATCTGTCTCCACCACTTGATTATAATCTTTATAGTGGCAGAGACCACACCTCATTCCTTTTTATATTCTCAGCTGCTGGCACTGGGTCTGACATATAGTTATCTTTTGGGAAGTATCTGTTGATTAAATCCATAAGTCCATGAGGACAAACCAATCAGGTAAATTGTGAATATTTTTACAAAAAATTATGTGTAAGATTCTAGAAAGTCTGATGATTCTTGTTTTGGTTTATCAGAATCAACTATTTTGTCTGTGCTGTGAAAATATATCCCATTTATTAATTATGAAATGCATACTATGTGTATTACTCTAAGCACCTCTCATGTAAAAATTTTTTAATATTTCCAAGGATCCTATGATGTTAGCCTTGCTATCCTCATTTTATTGATGAGGAGACTGAAACCTGAAGAGTTTAAGAAACTGACTCAAGATTCCATGGCCATTAAGTGGGCCAGCCAGGATATTAGTCTGGCTCCAGCCTGTGTTTTCAGTTACTACATATATATGTCTCTAAGTCTATATGAGTGTTCTCATATAGAAGCGGTTAGAAAATTTGTACTGATGATCCCCAACTTAATGATGGTCTGACTTAGGATTTCTTGACTTTATGATGATGCAAAGGCTATATTCATTCAGTAGAAACTATACTTCAAATTTTGAATTGTAATCCTCTCCTGAGATAGTGATACACAGTATGATACTGTCTCATACTGCTGGGCAGGGGTGATGAGTCATAGCTCCAGTCAGCCATGAGATCATGAGGGTAAACAGCCAATATACATATTTATACCCATTCTGTACCCATGTGGCTATTTTATATTTTGCTTTCAATACAGTAGTAAATAAATTACATGAGGTATTCAATACTTTATTATAAAATAGGCTCTGTCTTAGATGATTTTGCCCAACTGTAGGCTAATTTAAGTGTTCCGTGCACATTTGAGGTAGGTTAGGCTAAGCTATGATGTTAGGTAGGTCAGATGTATTAAATGCATTTTTGATGTAAGATATTTTCAACCTATGTGGGCTTACTGGGATGTAACCCCTCTGTAAGTAGGGTTACACTGTAAAATCTGTATTAGTGAGCAGTGACAGTATAACATTCCTCTGTACAGTGCATATGATTTCATGAATGTGTACACTCAAAGCCTTGTTTTAGTGTTCCGACAAATGATAAGAGTTCTCCCTAGCAGTAGGAAAGGACTGCCTCTGTATTTCTTTGAGATAATAAGTACCACCAGGATACAATGGACCAGATTATCCTAATAGATATGTTCAGAACATTCCATCCAAAACCAGCAGAATACTCATTCTTTGGAAGTACATATGGAACATTCTTTGGAATAGATCATATGTAAGGCCACAAAACAAGTCCCAGTAAATTCAAAAAGATTGAAATTATATCATGCATCTTATCCAACTATGGTGATATGAAACTAGGATTCAGTCAAATTCCACAAAAAACATATGGAAACAACACAAATACATGGGGGCTAAATAACATGCTACTAAACAATGAATGGGTCAAACAGGAAGTCAAGGTGGAAAGTAAAAAAATATATAGAAAGACAAGTGAAAATGAACAATAGTCCAAAATATTTGAGATGCAGTAAAAGCTGTTCTAAGAAGGAATATTAAAGTAATAGAGGCATATCTCAAGAAATGAGACAAATCTCAAACAACCTAACCTTACACCTAAAGGGACCAGAAAAAAGAAGAACAAAGCCCAATCAGTAGAGAAAGGAAATAATAAATATTAGAGCAGAAGTAAGTTAACTAGAGCCTGAAACAACAATGGAACAGATCAATGAAACCAGGATCTGGTTATTTTGAAAAGATAAACAAAACCGATAAACCTTTAGCCAGACTCATTAAGGAAAAAAGAGTGAATATTCAAGTAAATAAAATAGTAAATGAAGGAGAAAAAAAAAAAACCAACACCAGAAAAATACAACAGATTATAAGAGAATATTAGGAAAAATTATATTCCAGAAAATGGAATAAAAGAAATGCATAAATTCCTGGAAACATATAACCTTCCAAAACTGAATCAGGAAGAAATAGAAAATTTGAACCGACTGACTACTAGCAAGGAAATTGAATCAATAATTCAAAAACTCCCCCAAAACCGAAGTCCAGGACCAGATGGCATCACAAGTGAATTCTACAAAACACTCAAAGAAGAGTTAATACCCTGTTCTTCTCAAACTATTCAAAAAAATAGAGGAGAAAGGAAAGCACCCAAATGCATTCTATGATTACTCTGATACCAAAACCAGATAAAACATAACAAATAAAGGAGCTACAGGCCAATATCTCTGATGAACATAGACATCCTCAACAAAATATTAGCAAACTGAATCCAACAATACATTAAAAGAAATCATGCATTATAGTCAAGTGGGATTTATTCCAGGATTGCAAGAGTGGTTCAGTATTCACCAGTCAACATGATATGCTACATTAACAAGAAAAGGGATAAAAACCATATGATCACTTCAATAAGTACAGAAAATTCATTTGACAAAGTACAACATCTATTCAAGATAAAAAGCGTCAATGAAGGTGTAGAGGGAACATACCTCAACATAATAAAGCTCATGTATAAAAACCCCACAACTAACATCAAGTTCACTGTGAAAACCTGAGCACTTTTCCTCTAAGATTGGGTGCAAGGCAAGGATGTCCACTCATCACTTTTTTCAATGTAGTACTAGAAGACCTAGCCACAGCAATCAGACAAGGAAAAAAAATAAAAAGCATCCAGATTGTTAAGGAAGAAGTAAAACTTGCACTCCTTGCAGGTGACATAGCAGGATATATGGAAAACCCTAAAGACTCCACCAAAACACTGCTAGAACTGAATAAATTAATTTAGTAAATACAAAGTTACAAAGTTAATATACAGAAATCTGTTGAATTTTTTCACACTAATAATGAAGCAGCAGTAAGGGAAATTAAGAAAACATTCCATTTACAGTTGCACCAAAAATAATAAAGTACTTATGAATAAACTTAACTAAGGAGGTGAAAGACCTATCCTTCAAAATCTATAAAACACTGATGAAAAATACTGAACATGACACAGATGGAAAGATATTCCATGCTCATGAATTAGAAGAATGAATATTGTTAATATGTCTGTACAATCCAAAACAACTTACAGATTTAATGCAATCCCTATCAAAATACCAACATTTTTTAATGGAAGTAGGGCAAATAATGCTAAAATTTGTATGGAACAACAAAAAAACCCCAAATAGCCAAGACAATCCTGAGAAATAAGAATAAAACTGCAGATATCACAATCCCAGATTTCAACATCTACTACAAAGTTGTAGTCATCAAAACAATATGGTACTAGCACAAAAATAGACCCATAGATCTAACACAGAATAGAGAGCCCAGAAATAAACCCACAATTATATGGTCAATTAATCTATGACAAAGTTGGGAAGAATATACAATGGGGAAAAGACTGTCTTTTCCATAAATAGTTCTGGGAAAACTGGACAGCTAAATGTAAAAGAATGAAATTTTCTGACACCATGCATGAAGATAAACTCAAAATAGATTAAAGGCCTAAATGTGAAACTTGAAACCGTAACACTCCTGAAAGAAAACAGACAGTAATTTCTTTGACACCAACCATAGAAATGTTTTTTCCAGATACGTCTCCTTAAGCAAGGGAAACAAAAGCAGAATTAAACTATTGGGATTCTACCAAAATAAAAAGCTTTTGATAGTGAAGGAAACCATCAATAAAACAAAAAGGCAACCTACTGAATGTAAGATGATATTTGTAAATGATATATCTAATATGCAGTTAATATCCAAAATTATAAAGAACTCATACAACTCAATAGCCAAAACACAAATAATCCAATTAAAAATGGGCAGAGAACCTGAGTAAATATTTTTCCAAAGAAGACATACAGATGGCTAATAGACACAAGAGAAGATGTTCAACATCATTTATCATCAGGGAAATGCAAATTAAAACCACAGTGAAATATTACCTTACATCTGTAAGAATGGCTAGAATCAAAATCACAGGAAATAACAAGTGTTTACAAGAATGTGGGGAAAAAGGAACCCACATGCAGTTAGTGGGAATGCATACTGTTGCAGATACTGTGGAAAACAATATGGACATTCCCCCCAAAATTAAAAATAGAATTATCATATGATCTAGGAATTCTATTACCAAGTATTTATCCAAAGAAAACAAAGGCATTGATTTAAAAAGATATGTGGGATGCTTGGGTGTCTCAGTTGGTTAAGTGTCTGCCTTCATTTCAGGTCATGATCCCAGGGTGCTGGGATTCTGCCCTGCATTGGGCTCTTTATTCAGCAAAGAGTCTGCCTATCCTTCTGTCCCTCCCCTGCCCGGCTCCTTGTCTCTTTATCTCTCTAAAATAAATAAATATAATCTTAAAAAAAGAAAAGACATATGCACCCGTGTGTTTATTGCAACATTATTTACAATAGCCAAGGTATGGAAGCAACCCATTAGCCATTAATAGATGAATGGATAAAGATGAAGATGTATATCTATCTATATCTTCTATGAATCTATCTATCTATCTATCTATATCTTCATGGTTAATATTATATATATGAATATTGTATACATGTATATATATGAATATTATATATATCTATATATATATGAATATTATCCATAAGAAACAAAGAAATCTTAGTATTTGCAATAACCTGGATAGGCGCAGAGGGTATAATCCTAAGTGAAATTAGTCAATCATAGAAAGTCAAATACCATATGATTTCACTTATATATGAAATTTAAGAAACAAAGAAAAAAAAGAAAAACAAAAAAATGGACTCTCATATATAGAGAGCAAACTGGTGGTTGCCAAGAGTGGAGGTGGATTGAAGATGGGGTCACATAAGTAAAGGAGGTCAAGAGTACACTTACCCTGATGAACACTGAGCAATGTTGAGTCATTCTATTGTACATCTGAAACATAACACTGTGTATTAATTATAATTTTAAAAAAAGTAAAAAGTATTAAAGGTAAACAACAACAAAAGAGTACTAGTAGGATCAGTGTCAGGGTTGGTTTGTTTGTTCTTTCAGAATTAGAATGTCTTATTGAGGTCAGACGGGGTATTGAGCCTGTTCTGTGGTTCCTTCTGTGAGTTTCCTCTTGCCCCGAAAGTGGCTGTGGGCTCCTCCACCTCCACTATTCTGGGAAAAGCCCTGGCTTTCTGTTCATTTAGTAGGACCCTATTAGGAGAGAAAGGAGTGGGGAACCCAATTCCACAGGTGGCACTGCCCTTGCCCTGGTTCCTTCTGGGAATGTACCTATCTGAAGAGAGGGGCTCAGAGTGGGGCTGGGTACTTCGATCTTCTGACTTTTTTGCTCCTTAGCAGAATATGGAGTGGAGTGAATATCTTTCTTTCTGGATAAATCTGGGGGTAGCCTGTCATTTTGAAGGACTGTTCTGTTTTTGTGCATGTTGAGTTTGACTGGGACAATGTACGGTATCCCCAGGCTTGGGAATCCATGCAATGAAGGACTAGAGGGGCCTTCAGCAAATTTATGAGATGATTCTGGAAAAATAAACCAGGTCCTTGGATTTATCACAGTACAAAGTAGAATTTGGGGGTTACCTCAGTAGGACTTTAGGCCGTGCCATGCCACTAGGACCAGTGTGAGTATAGTTGATTTTTATGTGGTTTGATTGGTCTGTGTGGGTGCCACTTTGGCTGTTTCATAATGGTGAAGGTCACGTCACTCCTGGCCTTAGGAGAAGAAAGAAGGTTGCCAAAACAGAACTACATAGAACTTCTATGAGAATATATTGAGACACAGTCTTTGTTTTGCTTCTAAATTTTTTTTTTCTAAAATTTTCTAGCTTCACTGTAGGAAGGTAATAAACATCAAAGCTGGCATAGTCAATGATCCCTTTCCAGAGATATGACCAGACAAGCCTCCTTTCATTGGGCTCTTGGGGAAAGTGCATTCCCAGAAGGGGAGAGGAACATGAAACGATGTGTCACTCATTCTGCAGGAATGGAAATGTTGGTTTTTCCGGTTGTAATAATTTAGAGATTAAATGTTGAACATGTGACTGCAGGAAGGCTGTGATTTGTTTTTTAAATAATAAAATCTCATTTCTATTTCTAATCCTGTATGCATCTCCTTTGGAAAGCCATATAACTTGTCCAGTGTGTCATTGTATGGCATCGTGTCAGCAAGTTTGTGGTTCTCTCCATAAATCATGTCATGTAGAGACTATTTTCATAAGCCAATCCCCCACCTGGCCACAATGCTCTGAAAAAATGATGTGCTTTGTTACATGTGATTGCAAGCTTCCAAACTGGTCTTGGCTATTTTCTATTACTTAGGTCCTTCTACCTTTCCCTTAGCTATTACAGAAAAGTTGTCTTTACCAGGCTCACCAGGATCTAGTGCCCTGAAACTTTATCACAGGGAATACTCACTAATCATTTTCAATTGTGTGAAGATTTGGGGCCTGACATCCGATAACCTGCAATACTCAGTACCACAACCCCCTTTTATTTTCCTGCCTACTTGTCACATCCTACTTGTTGGAACATAATATTTGTGGCTTGCAGAATCCCAAACCTAACCAAGTGATGGATGTACTGTTGATGATTAATCCACATCTCTATGTAGTTTTGAGTCTATTGCTTTTCGATTGATTTGTGCTGAGGTTTTAAACAACTAACGGAATGGCTGCTAAGGTTTGATTCTTAACTGTAGTACTTTTCCTGGGTCTTTAGGTCAAATTCTCTTGAACGTGGTAGTGATCAGTTGGGGTATTTTAGACAAAACCAAACCAAACCCCACATAAACTGAGAATATACTGTCTAGTTAAACATGTCATAGCCAGAGAGTGCTACCTCTCTCTCTCTCTCTTTCTCTGCTTCTTCCCCACCCCCATCTCAGATGCTGTCTAATTATACTCCTTGGTTTCTAGCAGACAAACCAGCATCTGTTTGGTGCAGAGAATCTTTCTTACTTGTTTCAACTTTATTCCCTTTTATCTCTACCCCACCCATTCTCCTTAGAGAATAGGCAGCTAGAATGGAAAAACTTACAAAGTCTTAGTGTGGGCATTTTAGCTCCCACAATTCTGGGCCATCGAAGATGGCACACAAGGTAATCTGCATGGGATTCAGCAAATTCTGGTACTATTTGGATAGTTTGTTGAAAGGTATTAGTTCCATTACCATAGGCAACTACTTTCTAGTGCATCTTTTTGTTTCAGATTGTGTTTTGTTGTTTTGTATATACATACTCGTAATTTATGAAAATGATACTGGATGATGTTCTTTCTTTCTGTTTTTCTTTATTCTTTTTCTTTTTTTTTTTTTTTTTTTTTTTTTTTTTGATCTATCCATGTTACCTTGACCAAATCTCATTTGTTGTTTCTGTTTGCCACATCATGCTCCATATTGTGCATTCAGCACCTTGGTTCATCCATTTTTCCAGTGATGGACAGAGGGTGCTTCCAGGATCCCCTTCCCATCATACCTATCACTGCAATGAAGTGACCAAAGTAAATATGTATACCAGTTAACGGATAGGTTTTCTTCTTTAATGTGTCTTTCTTATGTTTATAAAAAACTGAATTTATGAGATAAATCTTAGTTTTTGTTTCAGTTCCTTTTTACCCTTTAAAAAATCATTTAATATTTTACATAATGCTCCAATAGTTTAAAGGTTACTTATAGATTAGTCATGCCCTTTGCTCAAAATTGATCTGTTTTCTCTTCTTGCTTAAATTCACAATTATCATAGTTTTCTGTTGTGCCCACTGGGTGACCTACATGTTTGAGAGAATAACTCAGTTTGCATTTTTGTCATGGTAACAGTACAATTTCTGTAATAATTCAAAATGTAAATTAACAAAATCCAATACTACAACAAATAGTGACAATCTGTAGAAGGTTGTAGGTGCCATTAAAAAAATCTAGGAAAAAATTCTATGCATAACGGTGATAAAATGACTAGAAGATGTGTGTCTTACATATTTTTCTTTGTCTTGAAAAACCCATCTGTTAGCTATGCCATGGGTGGCTAACCCTACAGTTCAATATTTTCCCTACTCTCTAGACTACTAAGCCAACAGTAAACTGAAAATAATGAAGGCAGCTCTATTCATGGAAAACACATTTACAATACTATTTTGGAGAAGAATCTATGAAACTGTGAGATTTTTTTCTCACCCAAAGCTGCCTTCTGAGCTAAGCTGCCAGAGGTGAGTTACGGGGCACAAAGTGTCATAAAGACCTTCCACAAGTCTGGTTGTGGCAGGCTGTATTAGGATTATGTGCCTGACCAAGGCAATCATGAGCAGGTTGGCTTGTGATCTACAAAGGGACCTCATTTGTAGTTCCAAAGAATTTAGTTCCAAAGAGGTACTGCATTTCCAAAGAGGTGCTAACTGGATCCAATTAGATCATCTGTATAGTGGTTCTTAAGCCACAGAGAGAGACACTGATAATGGAATAAAAAGAAGCGGGTGATAGAGAAATAAAGTAGTTTAAAAAAGAGAATAATAGGTTGATTTAATTTCTGTGGCATCCTAAAAAAGATTCTAGCTTTCTTTAGACCTGTTAGAATATTGAGGCAGTTTTTTTCTGTGTGATTCTATTCTTAGAACATACATTAAAAAAAAAAAGCCAAACACATTCCAAATAACAACATATAAGAAGCCAAAACCCAAAGTTGAAAGTGGTAGTGAGAACAAAGTAGATTCTAATTTTAGTAATTTATATTTTAAGTATAACTAAATAAAGAGGTTATTGAACTAATGAAAATATATTGGAACTCTGAGTGGCTATAAAGGGAATGACATATTCAGCTCTGATTATGTCCATGTGTTGAAAATGGAAGGAATGATTCACAACCGATTTTTCAAATACAGCAGCGATTGAACGCCGCACTTGGGACACTGTAGTCTGCTGATGGAAGGTGAGGGTGTTGACCAAGGTTGAAAAGTTTGAAAGTGGTAGAAATGTGTTTCACAGGCAGTAACACTAACCAAATAGCTATGGACTTAGCTATATTTTATAGCCTCCTTGTAATTCATATGAGCTCTAATCAGTGGCCTGTGGATGGATGTGAGAAGTGTCATCTCCAGACACTGATAGTCATGATCAGTTGTGAACGCTTTCTCCTTTCTCTTTGCCTGTCTTGGAGATCCCAGAAGCCGTGCGGCAAGATGATGAAGTCACAGAATAGAGCTTGGGAAGTCAGCTTCCCTGGAGAGTATCTAGGCTTGTAGATAGTTTGTGAGAATGCATAATAAACTTTTATGTGTAAGCAGCTGAGTTTCTTGAGGTTGCTTATTGCTTGCTACCAGGCTCATACTGAGTAGGATTTGAACCCTGGGCAATGTATTTTACTAGAAATGTTATGTTCTTCCTAATGCATTGAATTAGCTTTAACAAAGTGAAAGGCTCTGAGATAGATGTGTTTCAGCTTTGTCATATCAAAAAAATATGGAGAAAATGAACTGTACCCAATAGGAGTGTTATAAAAGCTAAATGAGGTAACTTTTAAAGTGCAGATTTTATTTTTATTCATATATGGTGGGGTCAACAGATCAGGATCTGCCATTGAAAAGATACTTTGTTACTTACAGTTCCCAAGAGGAGCAGGTGCACACCATGTAAGGCCTCATGGAGAAGCACCAGGCTTGGTCAAGCAGCAGAGGGAAGAGGCTTTATTTACGGGGTGTACTATAAATCTAATCTACCTCTATAATGGAAAGAGATTCTTCAAAAATGTTTGTTGATTATGTTCATTTCTTTTTTAAAGCCCTAAATTATTTTATGCTCTTCTCCCTGTTTGTCTCACTCTAACCTCCGTATTTATAAGAATTAGTCCTATTTATTTTATAAGTCTCAGTGAATGACATTTCTTCTGGGAGTTGCTTCCTTAGTCTCACCCATCTCATCCCCACTCTGTGCCCCTTCCCCCTCGGGCCTGTGTGGAGGGCCTCCTATGCACCCACACATCACTGTTGACATGAATCATACCTGGTGTTAGATTTCATATTTGTCTGTACACACTCATTAGCCAGGAAGCACATGAACATGGAGATATTTTGAGAACTCCCTCCTCTAGCCAACATTAATTCCCCTACTGTAAGTTCTCTCGGCACCTATATTTCTCCTTTGTAACTCTGACAGTTTTTTTCATGAAAATTCATTCAGTGTTTGTCCTGTTTTCAACTTTTGGCTCCAAAAGAGTCCATCTTTTTTATTGCTACAATTCTCGCACCACAACACATGGTCCATGCTCCATGCATGTTTGTGGAATGTCTGACAGGCAAGACTCGAATCTGTCTTATTCTTCATAGTGCTTGAGGCTTTAAAACAATGCCTGGTCCATTACAGATGCACAGGAAAATGTGTTTGAATAAAAGCAAGTATAAATCTTCATAAAAATCCTGTAAGGCACATCTTGTTATAAGAACTTCTAAGGGTGATCAAATAGGTACTCAGGAAATGAAGACTTACCTGCCTAAGATGCTCAACAAGCTGGAAGCATCGTTGGGACTTGTCCTGAATTCTTCCGACTCCAGGGCTTGTTTTCCCTCTGATGATGCTCAGTCTTAATTAGCAGGTTGATTTGACAACAGTGGAGCGTTTCAATGGTTGTTGGACTTTAATGTGCATAGAAGTCATCTGAGAATCTTGATCAAATGCAGATTCTGAGTTAGTAGATGCCATTTTGAGATGGTGTCTGAGATTCTGCATTTCTAACAAGCTCCGCAGTGATGCCATGCTGCTGGTACAGTGACCACATGAGAAGCAAGGATAAAGATTACCCTGATTAATTTTCCTATCATACATGCTTATAACTTCAACAGAGAGGATAAGAAATAAAGAAAAAATTAATCAGTGTATAGGCTTCTTATTAAGGGAAAGAGTATTCAAGCAAGATTAGTTGTCTAAATTGATAAAATTCAAAAGACAATTGTTCAACTCTACCTAATTTCGCTGCTTGGGAAGAGAGAGTGTATAATTTTAAAACCAGGCCCTTGTCTTTGTTTCATCTTCAATAAGAAGTTGAAAATAACACAATTTCAGTTAAAGTGAACTCTAGACTTTGAGGCAGAGATTTGCCTGTAGGAGGTTTACTCGGGAGCAAGGGAAGCAGGATGGGTACGGGGAGAATTTGAGCAGAATGTATTTGCAGCAGAACCCTGGCTGATCCTATGGGCAGCTCTGGAAATGAAATAGCCCTCTCAGCTGTCCCAGATCACAGCAGGAGAGCTGGGTCTTCATACCCCCACTGAACCAGCCTTTGGGTGCAGACTTCCACCCCAGGAGGGGAGTGAGGTGGCTTTGACCAAGGGTGATGCACAGAAAGGGACTCAGAGAGGGCAGTAAGCCGCCCTCACATCCAGAAACAGAATGGGAGCCTCAGCACAGAGGGGGTCCCACAGCACCACACATTGTTTCTGGTACTTAGGCAGTTCTGACAGATATCTTACAGTACCATTTCGGGGTTCTGTAAACATTGTTCTGCAGACTCTCCAGAGAAACAGATTTTTTTTGATGCAAAGAACTGGAGGTCACTAGAAAAGAGTGGGGCCAGGGAGAATGAGTTAGACAGCAGTATTCCACTACTTAGATCTATTGTTATTTATATTGAAATAATTACTATTACAAAAATTTCATTAAACTCACACTATGCCTATTGGATCCACCCACATGTCTGCCTGTTACATTTTTCTAACTTTCCCTTCTTGGTTTCTCCATTATAAAATGTGGACTCTCAAACAGATGATCTATAAAATCCCAGACAGTTTTAATAAAATTCTGATTATATAACTCTTTCTCCTTCTAAATCCCTGCCCTTATCAACTGGCTCAGAGAACAGAAACTTGGCTTAATCCAAAAATGTTTTTTTGCCCACAAACATCTATTCCAAGAAATACCTAAAAAAGAAAAAGAACAATTGGAATAAGTATGGGTTTTTTTATATCACACATCTGTTTTAAACTGAAAAATCAGGTCAAAATGTATTTTGACTTCATAGAAAATTTGGAATATAGAGAAAACAAAACGATCTTCGCTTGTCTTTTAACATTTAATTGTGTTTTATCTTTCTACTTTCTGTATACTTTAATCATAAAGAGGCAATTTTGTATCCTGTTTTTTTTTTCATTTAACATTGAATATCCAAAGAATTCCCATATGTACTGAATATTTTTGTAAATAACTTTTAAAAATAATTTAGAATTTACTTAGAGCTTCTAATTTGGGAGAGTTCTCATATTTTTTAATTTGCTTTAATGGATATGCTTTTCGAAAATTTTATTTATTTATTTCTTAGATTTTTAAAATAATTAACATATAATATATTATTTGTTTCAGGCGTACAGGTGTGTGATTCATCAGTCTCACACAATTCATAGCACTCACCATAGCACATACCCTTCCCAATGTCCATCCCCGCTAACCATCCTATCCCTCCCCTCCCCTCCCCTCTAGCAACCTTCAGTTTGTTTCCTGAGTTTAAGAGTCTCTTATGGTTTGTCTCTCTCCCTTTCTGGTTTCGTCTTGTTTCATTTTCCCCTCCCTTCCCTTATGATCCTCTGTCTTGTTTCTCAAATTAATGGTTATAGCTTTATTCACAACTTTTTCCTCAAATTTGGATGATGTCTTAGGATAGAATCCCAGAAGTAGAAAATGAATCAGGTTTTAAGGTTGAGGGAAAGCAGTTACGATGATGAGAGCAACAGAAGAGATCGGCCCCAAAGTATGTTATTTTATCAACAGGGTCTGCCTTCTTCTCTCTCTCAGTTTGAGGATGACATTTATCAATGACCAGACCACAATCTGATTATTTTACATGGTCCAAGAATGGCAGTAAACATCATAAAACCTAATAGAGAAGAAAAGGAAAGAAGGAAGGGAGGAAGAAGTTACAAAAGAGTGAACAAATCTCAATTATCCTTACACATTTATGGGTTTTGTAAATTGATCTTCCACTTTCCCCTTAACTAAATGACACTTACCTCATTTGGGGGAACATAATCAAACAATATTGCTTTGTACTCTACTTTCGCAAAAGTCTTTGTGTGGTGAACAAGGGGGCGGATTATGAGAGTCATTCTACACCTCAGGCAGAATATTATTATTCTAATATGTGGTTTGGAACTGGGGTGTGAAATTCTCCTTCATTGGAGACTTAGAGGAGAATGGAATGTTATTTCTCATTTGGGAACACAGTTTTGGAAGAAGAATGATCAACTTCTCAAAACAAAGCCTCTGGGGCGCCTGGGTGGCTCAGTGGTTTAAGCCGCTGCCTTCGGCTCAGGTCATGATCTCAGGGTCCTGGGATCGAGTCCCGCATCGGGCTCTCTGCTCGGCAGGGATCCTGCTTCTCTCTCACTCTCTCTGCCTGCCTCTCTATCTACTTGTGATCTCTCTCTGTCAAATAAAGAAATAAAATTAAAAAAAAACAAAACAAAACAAAAAAAAAAACCAAAAAAAAAACAAAGCCTCTTCCACTTCTAAAAATGAAAAAAATTAAAGCAAAAGGGCAAACTCTTAGATTTCATCTTGTATTTTCCTTTTTTCTCTTATCAAAACTGCCTCGTGTTCTATTAAACATCTTCCCTCTCCCCCGAGAATGTCTATATCCCTATTTCTTGATTCCCTCATTTCTCTCCCTCTTCTTTTTTCTATTTGCCAAAGGTGACCAGCAATAGCAGTTAACCTTTGAAAAATAGCCTGGGAAAATTTCCAAGGTGCCTAGCCATAGATAATGTAATGAATTCCCTCTACCTACCTGGTAGAAGTTACAGGTTAGCCCCAGGAGTACTGGGTAAGGTCTAATTGCTTTTTGGCATAGCTCAACCAAAGCATGAACACTCTTAGCAGAATTCGGACTTGGTATTCATAGATAAACATTTTCTTGTTTATAAATATTCTTAATTCAGGCCAATGCAAGTCAACCCAGAGAAGTACAGTTAGTATCAGGGGGAAATATATATAAATGAATGAATGAATGAATGAATGAATGAATGAATGAAAAATGTCAACTATTGCAGTTAGTGATCATCCTACCATTGACTCTTATCATTCTGTGGCTTTTAGGGGAATAGTAGGCTCAGGAGAGCTAAGAAAAGCAGGGAGCATGATTGTGAGTTCTTTTTCAGCAACTGCAGATAACTTCCTTTGAGCAGAGCACTGAAGCCCTTAGAGTTTCAGTTTATGGCTGTGTAAAAATGAGTCCAACTATACGAACTGACCTCTGAAGTGATTTTGTGCAGTACTAATAAAAATTATGGAAAGCAAATATCAGGTGCTAGACAAAACATTTAAGGATAATTTTCTCCTGTTTAATGGTTTTGAGTTCCTGGGCTTTTTTCTTTTTTCTGACTAACCTTTTCTTTCTCGGCATCCTCCTTTGTATGCTAAGGGCAGTGCCCAGCAAGACTATCTGAACCTTTTGTGTTGGAGATTTCAGCTCTTCTTCTGTAATGTTTCTGGTATACAGTTTGTAACATGCCCATGAGTGACTTAATTCACTATTACAAAACTCAAGAGTGTACAGTTTCAATGGAGCAAGTAGTACAGACACAACTATTCATTGACTTTGCTACCTATGTGAGTCATTCTAGAAAAAATACTTGAAACTGGTAATACCACATTTGAAATCATTTGGATTCTAGGAAATGCTTATTTCTGAAGCTTTCATTGATTTATTCATTCAACTGTTATTATATTAAGCTTCTATTTGTATTCCTTGCTTTTCAGTTATAGGAACTGAGGATATAGGAGTAAAGAAGAGAAGTAAGGTCTATGGTCTTAGTTGGGAAATGTATACATTATCAAGAAAACAAATTACATACTAATTTCAAAAAAATGCCATAAGTGCTATATAGGTAGTGAAATAGGGTTGTATGGGACTCTGTGAAAGGGAGAGCTCCTTAGATTCAGTGGTCAAGGAAGGTTCCTTGAGTGGTGGCAGCTGCTCTGAGACCTGAGTGATAAGAAAACATAAACCATCAGATGAGATATTTTCATGTGCTGCCACCACCACATCTATCCACCTCATGAACTCTGCCCTACTCCCTAGTGCTGTGGATGCACTCCCCCCGCTTGTCTCCCTCACTTGTCAACTGGATCCCATCTTCTCTTTCCTATTCAAGGGAATCAGACAGCAGCCATTTCTTTGATCTATATTGCAAAACCAAATTTTCACTTTCTTGTAGTTCATTCCCATTTGTACATAGGCAGATTGTAAATTTTTTTTTGATCTTAAGAAATGCTTGACTCTGCATCCCTCACCAGTTACCACCTCAGTTATCCACTCCCTCTTATTGGAGATGTCTTAAAATCTTTCCTCTTTGTCTTTACCACTCCACTTTTGGAGCCACTCCAATAACGTTTTCACCCTGAGCACTCATTGACGCTGCTCTTATCGGGTTCACTGATAATCACAATGTTGATAAAGCCTGTGATTATC
Organism: Meles meles; assembly: GCF_922984935.1. Lineage (NCBI taxonomy): Eukaryota > Metazoa > Chordata > Mammalia > Carnivora > Mustelidae > Meles > Meles meles. Next base: position 147,737,163 of record NC_060066.1, on the reverse strand, counting down.
TAAACCTCACCTATCAGTAGTGGTTGACAGGGTCCATCGTTCTCCTTCTCCAAACACCTGCTTCATTTGAAGTACAGGATATTGCAGGAGCTAGAATCCTTACCCCTCCACACTGCCTGCTCCTTTTCACATCCTTTGATAGCTTCCTCTTTTCTTCTCTAGATTTTGGAGTTTTCTGTAACTCAGTTCTCACATTTTTCCTCTTTTCCATTTATACCATTTAGATAATTTTATAGATTTAAATTCTCTCTCTGTATTGGTGTCTCCCTAGTATATCTCTCCAGGCTGGAGGCCCAAACTCTTGTATTCAGACGGTTGCCTGATATGTCCAAAATGCAAGCCTAATAATATTTCAGCTTAACATGTCTCAGAAAATCTCTGTTGCCTTAGAAAATGAATTTTCCCTTTGACCAAAAAGGGAAACATGGGAGAAAAAACAGTTTTGTGATAGAAACCAAAGCATTCAGTTTTGGACCACTGTATCCAGGGTCACTGGTCATGTTGGGTGAAATTTCAAGAGACTGTGGGGGCCAGAGTTAAAGAATTAGGGGAATGTTTCTAATTTTCATGCAGTATAGCTGTCAGAGATAAGATTTTTATTCTCTGACCATCTACCAGTGTGATCTTGGGAATCTAGAAAAGAACAAAAGGTTTATTGTTGTTCTTGTTGTTGTTTTTGGTGTATTTATATTCTGTTTTTGAAACAGCCTTTGTCATTTGGTGGAGGCAACAAATGATAAATAGATTTGCTTATCCTATTCATATTGTAGTATAAGTATTTGTATCATTTATGCTATTTTAAGTATTTGTTGAATCCAAATAATCACTAACATTGTAAAAGATACTGAAAAATCAAATAGTATGATGTTGTATCTGATATTGAAAAGCTTACCATGTTTTAAGACCTATAAAGCAAGTACCATTAGAAGCAGAAATAGTAGTAGGTATTTCAGACACTTTACCAAGCGTGGTTTGGTAAGAATAAATTTTAGCCCTAAATAATGATAATGTATCAGGAGGCTATTCCCCTATATTACTTGAAGGGTGTGAAATTTGCTATTGTAAGTCAGTTTAACTAAACTATCTCCTAAAATAATTCAACAGAGACAAAAAAACTGTCTAATATGCCAAATTTAGATATTCTCTTGGTTCATTATAAAAATTAAATTGCTTTATATTGGTTAGATTGATATTGAATATGATATTCAATTTGAAAATGCGGGGGGGGGAAATTCAGAAAATCAAACTTGTAAGGCATACATCCCATGCAATTCTAATTAGAGAATTATTTTGTATCCTGTTTCTATTTAACACAAAACAAAACAAAGAACATTAACAGTTTACTGCATGAAAAGATTTAAGGCAAATAAAGAAATGAGAAATTTCTACATAGGTGAGCTTGCTCCTTTTAATTATAATTTTTAAGGGAAAAAGCCAATTAGAGTGCATTGAGCTTAGAAAAAACAAAACATTTGGATACCACATTTGTGTGTGTTTTTAAAATGCTTCAAGTTTCCCAAGTTTATGAGCCCAGAACAAACACAATTAAAGCCACTGGGGAAAAACACTTAAGGAGTTATTTTGTGATACGCACAACTTTTAATAAGTTAAAAAATTGATATATTCGGGATGCTTAGCTTCTGGGACATACGGTTTTAAGGGGGATAAAATGGGGAATGAGGAAATGTGGGGATAGAAAAGTTTATAAACCATTGAACAGCATATGCATCACGCCTTTCATCCTTGATAATCGGTCCATGGTTTGTATTTACAAAGTTTTGGCCACTTGGCAAAGCTGATAATTACCAGCTGCTCAATCATGTACCCCATCTCATTGGTTTTTCTGGCGGAATCCTCAGTAGGTTTGTTTTCTGAGGGCGATGTGCCGCCTTCTCCCCTCTTTCGGTATCTCATGGGTGTGCAAACAATACCGACTTCCCCTGGAAATGGTTCCTATAGCTTGAGCCAGCAAGGAGAACTCTCAACTTTCTCTTGTGATAAATATCTCCCTCAGCCCTCTTTAGTGACTTTTCATCTCTTGTGTTCTCCTGGCATCCTCTTGACATCTGCTTCAACCCGCTGCTTCCTGTCTCAGGAGGGAAGCTGGGAATTTTGGTTTGTAAAGGGGTGCTTTTCATTGAAGCCAGAGTTCCTTTGTGGCTTTCATCTACAATCTTATCTGCCTCCAGAAATGTGATCTGCATGATAGATGTGAACAAATGAGTTGAACGATGTGCAATTTCTTCTCTCTGGATCAACAGTTTTTCCCTAGTTGACTGGCAAATTTGCAGATTTTTACCAGGCTGACACTTTCATTGGGAAAGGAAGAAGTGAAGTCTCAGGCTATGGCTGGCTAGAAGCCTGTAGTGGGCCAAATGTTACAATACATGTTGGAAATGCATAATACAGAAGCAGCACATTCTTCTTTCCAGGATGTGCTTTTATCAAATTGCCATTTGCCTCTCCCACTGTCCCTGTCCCACTTCTGTTTCAAGTTCTATTTTTGTCCTTTCATTCGTCCCAGAGAGACGTTTGGGAAATAAAAAATGCCTTCAACTGGGAGGGCTAATCAGCAGGGATCCAAGATTTCAAATCTCTGCCAGGAAGTGGCTTCAGACACTTGGAGCCTGAAGATGGAAAATCCTAACCCTTGGTGTTGCTTTAGGTTCCAGCAAGTAGGGAGGGAGTTCCCATAACACGGAGTCGTGGTCACTGCAGAGTGCAAAGGGTTAAATGGGCCTGACCGCAATTGGACAGCTTGTACTGTGGGTCCCATCTCCCGAACCTGGTGATTCACGGTCTGCTCCAAGTCTCCTCCATCCTTTTGACTTCCTCTGCTTAATTGTAAATTATCCTTCCTTCTCTCCTTTTCCATTTTCTTTCTGTCAGTGAAGCGGTTCAAAGAACATTGCCGGGACTGAGCTCCCACTGGAAAAAGAAAAAGCAGCGCTCAGTGTCTATGAGGGCCCAGTCATGCTGGGTACTGGAGCTGGTGACATTAGGGAGCTTGTTAACTTCAAATCTTGTTCGTTTTACATTTTTTTGGTGATACATTTTAGAGAAACCCACCCCGGGGAGAGAAGGGCCAGTTGCCTCTTTATTACACTGTAGAAGAGCCACATTAGCGTTCCAGTCTATATATTATGAAATTAAGTGGATACCCTTGGGGTTAATTCCTTGTTGTAATTGTAATGAAAAGAAACAATTTCTAACCCTCCATTTAAGATCTATAACTATTAAAATCCACTAGTCTTAGTGACTCCTGGGGCCAGTGGAGTGCTTCAGTGTGTATGAAAAAGGGCACTCCTACAGTGTCCAATATCAGTAATTTAAGAAATAACAACCTCCAAGAGGGAAAACTAACAAATGAGTTTTCCATTTAGCCCCTCCCTGCTGTTTACCCATGGTGTGTTATATTCATCAACTGTGTGAAATTATATGCATATTAAAATTACGGGCCTGGGTTCTAGGATTTCCATTGGACCAGAGGAGGAAAAGGGTCCAGCATGGTGGTCTTCAGGATAAAATTCGGAGTGAATCATTATAAAGGATGGCGTTGAAAGAATTGGGAAAAAGGACAAAAAAAAAAAAAAATCCCAGTACCTTCCTTGCTCTTCTGTCTCCTCCAGAGCCTCTTCTGCTTATCTTAGAGTAGTTTCAACACACACTTTCAATTGCAAATGGATGCATGCGTTCCTTTATAGGATTTAGCCTGCTATAATTCAGTTTATTGTTAGCGGCAAAAAACGTACATTCTGCATATGACATCTGATTTAATTTCTTTATTAGAGCTATTACAGCCATTAAAACACCAAATTTACTAGTGTATTATCATCTGACACAGCGTAAATCACCGGTTGGTACATGCACAGGGGACGATGACAATAATTTAAAATAAAAGAAAGGGACGTTTCAGTTCGTAATAGAGTTAGTGTATGAAAAAGAATGAGACTTTGTGAGGCTTCTAAGATTTCTGGTGGGAGTTCTTTTTAATAAATGTATTTGTTCAGTTGTGGTTGACATGATCATAGCTCTTTTTATTTCTCTCCTTTCACTCATCATAATATGAACTGCTTCAGAAGAAAGGAAAAGCAGTTGCATGCTTGACAGAAAAGGAGCAAACTAAGAAAAAATTGTATTAAAATTTTTTATTCTGTTGCCTCAAGAAATGTGATGAAAAGTTCCATTTAGAGATATTTCTTGTTGATAATGCATTGCATTGCGTGTCACAACTTACTGGTGGAAAGTTTTATTTTGGGTGAATAATCCCTGTCATGCACATAGCATAGCTCCTGGTGACTTTATGTTCGTGTGTGTGAGGTATCTCAGAGTGCTCATGAAAACTCATTACTCCTCTATTGTTCTCATGTCATTTGCAAATCTCATTGTTCCCAAATTTGTCTCCTATGTAGTCATTTCAGAATGCCAGCAGAGGGCTGGTAATGGCCCATCATGTTTAGGTCACTGGCTTGTATCCGAACCAGGCAGGTGGTCTGAGTGAAATTAGCAGGCCTGTCTCACAATTCAGCTCCCAGCTTTCCCCGGGACGCTCTATCAAAACATTTTGCCAGTCTTATGACTGAACTTCCCACTTGTCCCTAACTGGCCACTTTGGAGAGAAGCTTTTGAGAAGCTCAAACATGACTATGGCACTACAAGGGAGAGCTGCTTTGCACTGAGTCAACCTGGGGGTGCCTAATTCCTGCTATGATAATTTTTTTTTAAATTTTCAATTGTTTATTTTGAAACAATTTTAGACTTACACAGATTTGGAGAAACCTTACAGAAAGTTCACCTATACTCTTTACCCAGCTTCCCCTAATATTTAAACTTACTTAACCATGGCACACTTGTTAAAACTTCTATCACGCTCTTAAATGAATTATAGCTTAATTTTTTTCACATTCAAGATTATTCAGATACCATCAGTTTTTCCTTTAGTGTCTTTTTTTTCTGTTCCAGAAGCCAAGCCAGGATACCTACATTGCATTTAGTTATGATTTCTTTGTCGTCTGCTTGAATCTTTGACAGATCCTTACTCTTTCCTTGTCTTTCTTGACCTTGACATTTTTTTCAGAGTACTGGTCAATATTTTGTAGAATGTCTTTTGAATTTGGTTTGTCTGCTTTGAATTCAGTTTTTCCAACATTAGATTAAAGTTATGCATTTGTGCAAGAATACTACAGATATGACATGTGTATCATATCTAGAGTACGTGATGTGGCTAAGTCTTGTTACTGATGATACTGATCATGATCACTTGGTTAAGGTAGTGTCTCCAGGGTTTCTGTAAAGTCACTGTTTTTCCTGATACAGTATTTTCAGTATTGAAAATTTTAAACAGTTTGCAAAGAGGTTTGTGTTTGTATGTACATTTCAAGGAGGAAGAAGGAAGAGCTGCCCTTCTAAGTTTTGTGTTTAAGTAATCCCAACTTATTTTTTTCCACAGTTTTCATTTTGCAATCCAGTTTGTATTGAAGAGGCTCAAATAATTGATGTAAAATCATCCTTGGTGCTATGGCCTTACAACAAGAACTGTAATCGTAGAACATGAGAACAGTACAACTTGTGGCTTATACTTGGAGGCAAGGAATCTGTTTACCTGGTCAGTGGCAGATGTTGGCATTAACTTCTGGGCCAGGCAGATGACTGAAATTTGGAGTAGTTTGAACTATATTCCTGAGATCACTTCTATTTCACGAATTCATGGTGTTTTTGTTTTGTTTTGTTTTTGTTTTTTGTACACGTCTATTTCTGCCACTGTACTGTTAGCCCTAGGAAGGTCGGGATTGTATAGTCTATGACATTGTTTGGGTCTGCAAGCTTCCTTTAACCTTGTAGCATAACCTATTCATAGGTTCCAGAAAATAGATTATGGAAGACTTCCACATTTATTGGGGGACTGAGTGAGACTAACATTGTTAGTAGGAGACTAATAATATGAGTAAAAGAAATAATATCAAGAGGCAGAACCTCTTTCTGATGTTTTTTGAGGGCTTGTAACCTGCTAAGTGCTTGCACTTGGTATTTTACATGTTATATATATGATGGGTTTTATTTTCTCTATTTTTCAGATGTGGAAACTGAGGATTAGAAGACTTATGTAATTGATCTTCATGCCTAACCCCTTCTCACTTAAAATTTTTGATCTAATACTTAGAGCAAAGAAAACAAATAAGATGGTAAAGTTTCCCTCTAGCTCAATCCCCTTTCTGCTTTTCTGTTATCTGCCATCTGTGTCTGCTTCTGCTTCTCTATTAGACCACAGCCTTTGAAGCCTTGGAATGGTAAGTTGGAATCAAAAGGTAAAAATAGCCATGGATACTATAAATTGAGAAAATAAAATAAAAATATAAAAAAAAATATTTTAAGTGACAAGATACAGATAAGAGAAATAGAAACACTGAACTTCCCTCTCAGGGGTTGTAAGTCTTCAACAGTCATGTTTGCCTCTTCAAATTACATAGGTCGCCTTGGAGCTGGAATAGATATGGAACTGAATTACTGAAGGAGGTTAATTATGAAATTAATGTTATCGCATTTCATTATTGTTAAGCCACAGGAAGAAAAAAATTCTGAGATCTTAAATTCAGAGAAAGTTACAACCACATTAAAAATTTGCATCAAGTTGTTATAGAAACTAGAAAAGCTTACAAAGGATGCTTACAACCATAGGATCATATAATTATTATAACTGAAGTTATATTTATCAGGGTGAGCAAAATTTTCTTCCTTTTGGATGAGAGTGCTGAGACATCATTACTTCCTCTCTTATTTTTCCTGTTTTTGCTGGGCTATGTCTTCTATATCTACCTGGTACTATTGACATCCTCAGGGGCTAGCAATCGGTGAAATCTATCCAACCGTTGAACAAAGATCCTTCTGAGTGCAGCTAACAGATTATGTGTCAGATCATTCCTGCCTCTGATATTCTGCCAGATCAACTGTATGGGGAACTTTAGATATCTAAAGGCTGCCTTTCATTTGTTGTCCCTTAATTCAGGGCATAATATTTCTGACATGTACTTCAGCTATTGAAAATTGTCTCAATTTCCAAATATTAGGGCTGCAAAGTTCTCTTGAAATTTTCCTAACTACAGTTTATTCCCCTGTGTGTGTGTGTGTGTGTGTGTGTGTGTGCATGCTTAATCTTCAGATCTTCTTAAATGAAACTTTTGATAAATGACTTTTTTTGTATTGAAATTTAAACACTGCTTATGCATAATTTAGATTAATCCCCTCTTCCCTTTTCACATGTACGTGTACAGTTTGTTTGATCTTTAAACTGGCTACTCCATTCAACAAAACCAAGTGGTTGATGATTATGCTTTTCTAAATTGACTGGCCAACTCAGTCAAACAAGATTATGTTCACTGTATATTCAGACACTGCTCAGCACATCTATAAAACTGAGAGAGCCAAACCTTTCTCCCTTGCAAAGGTGACTGTATTCATCAGATTTCTCCAGAAAAAACAGAACTAGTAAGATGTAACTAATAAGATATGTATATATAGGCACACACACGGAGAAAGAAAAAGAAGGAGACTTATTATAAGGAATTGACTCATGTGTTTATGGAGGCTGGCAAGTTCTAAGATCTGCAGGGTGAATTGGCAAGGTGGAGATCCAGGAGAGCCAATTATATAGTTGAGGTGTGAGTCCAAAATTCTGAGAACCATGATAGCAAAGGTTATATTTCCCATCCAGAGGGTGTTAGGTTTAAGACCCAGGAAGTACTGATGTTTCAGTTTGAGTGCAAAGTCAAGAAAAAAACCCAGCCTTCTGGTTTAAAGGCCATTATATATATTTTTTATTATTATTTACATTAACATATAATGTATTATTTGTCCCAGGGGGTACAGGTCTGTGAATTGTCAGGCTTACACACTTCACAATACTCACCATATCATATACCCTCCCCAATGTCCATAACCCAACCATCCTCTCCATAACGCCCCCTCCCCCCGGCAATCTTCAGCTTGTTTTGTGAGATTGAAAGTCTCTTATGGTTTATCTCCCTCCTGATCCCGTCTCGTTTCATTTTTTCCTTCCCTACCCCCCAAACCCCCCACTCTGCCTCTCAGACTCCTCATATCAGAGAGATCATATGATAATTGTCTTTCTCTGATTGACTTATTTTGCTCAGCATAATACCCTCTAGTTCCGTCCACATCATTGTGAAGGACAAGATTTCATTTCTTTTGATGGCGGCATAGTATCCATTGTATATATACCACATCTTCTTTATCCATTCATCTGTTGATGGACATCTAGGTTATTTCCATAGTTTGGCTATTGTGGACATTGTTGCTATAAACATTCAGGTGCACGTGCTCCTTCGGATCACTACATTTGTATCTTTAGGGTAAATACCCTTTAGAGTAAATACCCAGTATTTACTGGGTAAATACTAGGTGCGATTGCTGGGTTGTAGGGTAGTTCTATTTTCAACTTTTTAAGGAATCTCCATGCTGTTTTCCAGAGTGGCTGCATTCCCACCAACAATATAGGAGGGTTCCCCTTTCTCTGCATCCTCTCCAACATCTGTCATTGCCTGACTTGTTAATTTTAGCCATTCTGACTGGTGGGAGGTGGTATGTCATTGTGGTTTTGATTTGTATTTCCCTGATGCCGAGTGATGTGGAGCACTTTTTTGTGTCTGTTGGCCATTTGGATGTCTTCTTTGCAGATATGTCTGTTCATGTCCTCTGCCCATCTCTTCATTGGATTATTTGTTCTTTGGGTGTTAAGTTTGATTAGTTCTTTATAGATTTTGGATACTAGCCCTTTATCTGATATGTTGTTTGTGAATATCTTCTCTCATTCTGTCAGTTGTCTTTTGGTTTTGTTGACTGTCTCCTTTGCTGTGCAAAAGCTTTTGATCTTGATGAAGTCCCAATAGTTCATTTTTGCCCTTGCTTCCCTTGCCTTTGGCGATGTTTCTAGGAAGAAGTTGCTGTGGCTGAGGTGGAAGTGGTTTCTGCCTACGTTCTCCTCAAGGATTTTGATGGATTCCTGTCTCACATTGAGGTCTTCCATCCATTTGGCGTCTATTTTTGTGTGTGGTGTAAGGAAAAGGTCCAGTTTCATTCTGCATGTGGCTGTCCAATTTTCCCAACACAATTTGTTGAAGAGACAGTCTTTTTTCCATTGGACGTTTTGAACTTCCTGCTTTGTTGAAGATTAGTTGACCATAGAGTTGAGGGTCTATTTCTGGGTTCTCTATTCTGTTCCATTAATCTGTGTGTCTTTTTTTGTGCCAGTACCATACTGTCTTGATGATTAGAGCTTTGTAATAGAGCTTGAAGTCTGGAATTGTGATGCCACCAACTTTTGCTTTCTTTTTCAACATTCCTCTGGCCATTCAGGGTCTTTTCTGGTTCCATATAAATGTTAGGATTATTTGTTCCATCTCTTTGAAACAAAAAAAATTGATGGTATTTTGATAGGGATTGCATTAGGTAGTATAGTATATACAGGTAGTATAGATGTTTTCACGATATTTGTTCTTCCAGTCCATATGCATGGAACGTTTTTCCATTTCTTTGTGTCTTCCTCAACTTCTTTCATGAGTACTTTATAGTTTACCTGAGTACACATTCTTTGCCTCTTTGGTTAGGTTTATTCCTAGGTATCTTATGGTTTTGGGTGAAACTGTAAATGGGATTGACTCCTTAATTTCTCTTTCTTCTGTCTTGCTGTTGGTATATAGAAATGCAACTGATTTCTGTGCGTTGATTTTATATCCAGACACTTTATTGAATGCCCGTAGAAGTTTTAGCAGATTTGAAGTGGAGTCTTTTGGGTTTTCCACATAGAGTATCATATCATCTGCAAAGAGTGAGTTTCACTTCTTCTTTGCCGATTCAGATGCCTTTAATTTCTTTTTGTTGTCTGATTGCTGAGGGTAGGACTTCTAGTACTATATTGAACATCAGTGGTGATAGTGGAAATCCCTGCCATGCTCCTGACCTTGGGGGAATAGCTCTCAATTTTTCCCCATTGAGAATGATATTTGCTGTGGGTTTTTCATAGATGGCTTTGATGAAATTGAGGTATGTCCCCTCTATCCCTACACTTTAAGAGTTTTGATCAAGAAATGATGCTGTACTTAGTCAAATGCTTTTTCAACATCTATTGAGAGAATTGTATGATTCCTGTTCTTTCTTTTATTAATGTATTGTATAACATTAATTGATCTGCAGATATTGAACCAACCTTGAAGCCCAGGAATAAATCCCATTTGGACGTGGTGAATGATCCTTTTAATGTACTGTTGGATCCTATTGGCTAGTATTTTGGTGAGAATTTTCATATCTGTGTTCATCAAGGATATTGGTCTGTAATTCACTTTTTTGATGGGGTCTTTGGTTTTGGAATCAAGGTAATGCTGCCCTCTTAAAGTAAGTTTGGAAGTTTTCCTTCCATTTCTATTTTTTGGAACAGTTTCTGGAGAATAGGTATTAATTCTTCTTTAAATGTTGTAGAATTCCTTTGGAAAGCTGTCTGGCCCTGGGCTCTTGTTTGTTGGGAGATTTTTGATGACTACTTTGATCTCCTTAGTGGTTCTGGGTCTGTTCAGGTTTTCTATTGCTTTCTGGCTCAGTTGTGGTAGTTTATACTTCTCTAGGAATGCATCCATTTCTTCCAGATTGTCAAATTTGCTTGTGTATAGTTGCTCATAATATATTCTTGTAATTGTTTGTATTTCTTTGGTGTTGGTTGTGATCTCGCCTCTTTCATTCATGATTTTATTAATTTGGGTCCTTTCTCTTTTCTTTTTGATAAGTCTGGACAGGGGTTTATCAATATCTTATTCTTTCAAAGAACCAGATTTTAGTTTCATTGATTTGTTCTACTGTTCTTTTGGTTTCTATTTCATTGATTTCTACTCTGCTCTTTATGATTCCTCTTCTCCTGCTGGGTTTAGGCTTTCTTTGCTGTTCTTTCTCCAGCTCCTTTTGGTGTAGGGTTAGGTTGTGTACTTGAGATCTTTCTTGTTTCTTGAGAAAGGCTTGTATTGCTATATATGTTCCTCTCAGGACTGCCTTTGCTGTGTCCCAACGATTTTGAACAGTTGTGTTTTCATTTTCATTCGTTTCCATGAATTTTTTGAATTCTTCTTTAATTTCCTGTTGACCTATTCATTCTTTAGTTGGATGCTCTTTAGCCTCCATGTATTTGTGTTCTTTCTAACTTTCCTCCTGTGATTAAGTTCTAGCTTCAGAGCATTGTGGTCTGAAAATATGCAGGGAATGATCCCAATCTTTTGGTACCAGTTGAGACCTGATTTGTGACCCAGGATGTGATCTATTCTGGAGAATGTTCCATGTGCACTAGAGAAGAATGTGCATTCTGTTGCTTTGGGATGAAATGTTCTGAATATATCTGTGATGTCCATCTGGTCCAGTGTGTCATTTAAGGCCTTTATTTCCTAGTTGATTTTTGCTTGGATGATCTATCCATTTCAGTGAGGGGAGTGTTAAAGTACCCTACTATTATTGTATTATTACTGATGTGTTTCTTTGATTTTGTTATTAATTGGTTTATATAGTTGGCTGCTCCCACGTTAGTGGCATAGATATTTAAAATTGTTAGATCTTCTTGTTGGACAGACCCTTTGAGTCCTTCCTCATCTCTTATTATAGTCTTTGGCTTTAAATCTAATTTATCTGATATAAGGATTACCGCCTTAACTTTCTTTTGATGTCCATTAGCATGGTAAATTGTTTTCTACCCCCTCACTTTAAATGTGGAGGTGTCTTTGGGTCTAAAATGAGTTTCTTGTAGACAGCATACTGATGGGTTTTGTTTTTTTATCCTTTCTGACGCCCTGCATCTCTTGATCAGGGCATTTAGCCCATTTTCATTCAGGTTAACTATTGAAATATATGAATGTCCTGCCATTGTATTGCCTATAAAGTGACTGTTACTGTATATTGTCTCTGTTTCTCTATGTTCTACTGATTTTAGGCTTTCTCTTTGTTTAGTGGATCCCTTTCAATATTTCCTGTAGGGCTGGTTTGGTGTTTGTAAGTTCTTTTAGTTTTTTTATGTCCTGGAAACTTTTTATCTCTCCTTCTATTTTCAATGATAGCCTAGCTGGGTATAGTATTCTTGGCTGTATGTTTTTCTCATTTAGTGCTCTGAATATATCATATCATTTCTTTCTGGTTTGCCAGGTCTCTGTGGATAAGTCTGTTGCCAATCTAATATTTTTACCATTGTATGTTACAGACTTCTTGTCCTGAGCTGCTTTCAGGATTTTCTCTTTGTCACTAAGACTTGTACATTTTACTATTAGGTGATCGGTATGGACCTATTTTTATTGATTTTGAGGAGGGTTCTCTGTGCCTCCTGGATTTTGATGGTTGTTCCAATATACCTTCTGCCCCCCTCTCTCTTTCTTCTTCTTCTGGAATCCCAATTATTCTAATATTTTTTCATCTTCTGGTATCACTTGTCTCTCAAATTCTCCCCTTGTGGTCCAGTAGTTGTTTTTCTCTCTTTTGCTCAGCTTCTTTATTCTCTGTCATTTGGTCTTCTATATCACTAATTCTCTCGTCTGCCTCATTTATTATAGCAGTAAGAGCCTCCATTTTTGTTTGCTCCCTTTAATGACTTTTTTGATTTCAACTTGGTTAGATTTTAGTTCTTATATTTTTCCAGAAAGGGCTTTTATTTCTCCAGACAGGGTTTCTGTAATATCTTACATGCCTTTTTCAAGCCCAGCTAGCACTTTGAGAGTTGTCATTCTGAACTCTAGATCTGACATATTATCAATGTCTGTACTTTTTAGGTCCCTAGCCTTCATTACTGCCTCTTGTTCTTTTTTTTTTTTTTTTTTTGTGGTGAGTTTTTCCACCTTTTCATTTTATCCAGATAAGAATGTATGAATGAGGGATGCCTGGGTGGCTCAGTTGGTTGGGTGGCTGCCTGCGGCTCAGGTCATGATCCCGGCGTACTGGGATTGAGTCCCGCATCGGGCTCCTTCCTTGGCGGGGAGCCTGCTTCTCCTTCTGCCTGCCTGTCTGCCTGTGCTCACTCCCTCTCTCTCTCTCTGACAAATAAATAAATTTAAAAATCTTAAAAAAAAAATGTATGAATGAGAGAATAAAATTACTAAAAGGGTGGCAAAGGCCCTAGAAAAATATACACTAACCACGTTAGAAGAGACCCCAAATTAGGGGGAGGAAAAAGGGGTTAAAAATAAAGAAAAAATATATATTTGAACCAATTTTGGTTGGTTATACATATATATAATGTATATATTTGACTGGTGAATAGAACAGAGCCACCCACTTGATTTTGGGTGTATTTTGGTCTCTTAGAAGAAACTACCTCCTAAAATTTTACAGAAAGAAAAACTTATATACACATATAAAATAAGGGTAAACATGATAAGGGATGGAATATGGCTGTAAAGATGAAAATTTAAAAAAAATTATTAAATGGGAATTGATAAGATAAGTTGTTTGGAGAGAGAAAAAAAAAAAAAGGTGGAGAGAATGTGCTCAGACTAGAGACTAGAATAAAACCCTCTGCTAGATTTAGGGTCTATTTTGATCTATTAGAACAAATTATATCCCGAAATTTTTTAGAAAAACAAAGCAACAAAACAAACCATATATGTATACAAACAATAAGGTTAAATACAATGAAGGATCAAATATGACTATAATAATGAAAGTTTAAAAAGATTTTTTTTCAGAAAGGTATTAAGATACTAGTTAAAAAAGTTAAAAAAGGAAAGAGGAAAAGTTAAAAAAATAGAGTAAGAAAAAAATAAAATAAAAAAAATTTAATTTAACTTTGCAAGACTAAAGGATCATGGGGAGAAAGCCCACTCTACGGCTCTGTCTCTATAGTTGGCTTCCCCGGTCTGATACCTGTGGGCTCTGCCACACTCAGACAACTCTGATCTTTCAGTGACCCCACGGGACCTCAGACCACACCATCCCCTTGAGGGTTCCAACCCCGCTTAGACTCTGGATGTCCCTCAGTGTAGCAGACTTCTAAAAGTTCTGATTTTGTGTTCTGCTGTTCCACCGCTTGTGGGGAGCTGCCCCCCCCCCAAGTTTATCTTCCTGTTACTTTGGATTCACTTCTTCGCAAGTCCTACCTTTCAAAAAGTGGTTGATTTTCTGTTCCTAGAATTGCTGACTTCTTCTCTTCAGTCTTCTGTTGGGTTTGTAGATGTTCAGAATGGTTTGATAACTATCTAGCTGAACTCCTGTGACCTGATGTCATCTCAGTCTACTACTCCTCCGCCATCTTGCCTCCCCTCCCAGAGTTATGTTTGACCAAATAGCTGGACACCCATAACCCAGTCATATTAACACAGAAAATTAATCATCGCAGCATCACAGGTTATTTTAAAGTGTTTAAAAACACTATATTTTGCTAGTTATGAACTCAATTCCAGGACACTGTCCAGGGAACTCCTTTTTTTTTCCCCTTAAACATTAGAATGTGTGATAGAGTCAGGTAACATCAGTAATTGAAGGGACAATGAATGACAGGATATTTCCTTCCTTATTCTACATGAATCTCAAGGGCTAACAGATTTTGCTCTGCTTCATTAAAACCCCAGAGACGGAGTATCTGGCAACTATGGGCAGTGATATTCCTTAGTTTACATGTTCTTCTGAGGGTAGCCTGTATTCTTGATGAGCCACATTTGCAAGGTACCTCTCTTTGGTGCCAGGAAGTTCTCTTGTGTATGCCTCTCCCTGTGACTCCATAAGCTCATGCTGTTGGCTCATTGTCATTCTGTTGACATCTGAGAAGAGGGCATCATGGATCCTGTACCTAAATACGGCAGAAATGATGATTAGAGGGAGAAACATCAGTGAGTTGTTGTGGAAAATGATCTTCCTGTAAGTAATAAAGGGAAATGTGTTGTTGCAGTTTATAAACTGAACCATGGCATCAAGACCCCAACTATTTAAAGTACACCTGCTAGTTTTCAAAAGAAGAGATGAGCTCAGTGGGATTCCTGGGTGTTATACATTTTATTTTAAATGGATTTTTATGGGAAAAATACCTTTTAGTTATTTTAAAGAGTTTAAGATGCCAGGGAAAATATACTTTATTTGTAAAAGCTTGAACTTTTGAATATTCTGCCTACATTTTCAACATTTATCTTATTTACCCTTATTGATCAACTTATCTCCTTCCTTAGAGTATTTTAGTAGTGATTATTTTAGAGCATTAAAACCCATTATCCTACAACCCTTCCACCCAAACACAATTAAATTTTCTTACGATCTATCAAAAAATGTATTTGTATTCTGTATAATTCTGTATAGCTATGGTAAAAAGTCATGTCTTTTTAAGTCTTTATTTTTTTCTTTATCTAGCCCCATTGAAAGTCTTCCTTCTTCCTCTGGGAACGTTTTCTGTTCCGTTGCCAGTCCTTATTCAGTGTCAGCCATGACGATATGGTAAAACTGGTGGTATGCAAGATAAGCAATCATTTTCTGACTTTGTACCACTATTTGAAGTATAAATATGAGATGATGAATCTACTGTTATAGAGGCAAACAAAATACTTTGCTAGACTCATTCAGTCAAATAAGTTTATTGGGCAAGCAGAGTAATATTCTTATAGAATAATATATATGTGCATATTTACAATATAAAAATATTTTAAAAATATACTTTTATGGAAAATCTGTCATGTGCTGAGGTTACTTTTGGTTTGGCCTTTAAGATGGGTTATTTTAATACAAATTATGTTTTTAAAAATAGTCTTTTAGAAAGGAATATAGTAGACCCCATATTTTATTTTTGAGACAGTGCTGTTCTCATGACAGCACTAAACTCCCAAGGCCCAGTGATGTTTCTGTGCTTAGTAAAGAAAGTCATGTGTGTTAATACCTTTAAATTGGCAAATGTATCTTAAATAAAACAAATTTTGATTTTGGAACGTGGTGCCAGAGGATGTCATTGAAGGAAGAAACATATGGCCATCAGAATCCGGATAAGGGCCCTGAAGTTTTAAAATCCTAATGCTTCCTGCATAACTGAGCTCTGAGAGGGGAAATGAAGGAATTATCCTTTCTTGATACTCCAGAGTACTGCACTATTAAGTGCATTATGGTGGTTTTATACCTCCTCAAGAGGATCATTAGTCTATTTCTCTACAACAGTTTTTATGTTTTTTAATGTACATCAGTGTGGAAGGAATATCTAACTAACCTATTTATAAGGATCATAAAAGATTGTTTTCCCTCTTAAAATTACATTATAAAAAAATGAATCCTCCCCATGCTTTATGGCTGGATATGTTTTCAAGACTTTTCTCTTTGTGAAACATTTATTTTCCCTTAAAAAATAGTCGCCATTTTACTTGTCCTTTCTCATTAAGGGAGAAAGAACAATTTTAAGAGTGGTTTGAAAAGAGAACAAGCTCCCAAATTATCTCCAGACACAGTGATTTAACCCTTGTCTACCTGAAAATCTAGTACAAACTACAATAGGAACAGATTTCCTATTCATAACTAAAGATAAATCTCCATAGTTACAATGTAAGAGAATCACTAAAAAGGTTTAAAAGTTCTGAATTGGCAGTAAGCCAATCATGTAAAAGACTCAGTCTTATTCCTATTCTAAATCTGCCTAAAATGCTTGATTTGCTCCTATATTTTCAGTACACGGTGATAAATACACATCCCCTAAGGAATTAACTTTCTGCTGTGACTTTTGGAGACTTGTTGTGTTATTAAGTGATAGATAATGTGTGTATCTCCTGCAATGCTCAAGTTATGTTGTAGTAACAAACAATTTCAAATTCTCATTGGCTAGATATATCACAGTTTATTTCTCTTCTAGTTGCAGGGCAGCTGGGAGCTCTGCTCAATGTAGTCACTCAGTAACCCAGACTATGGAGGTTTTATCTCTGCTGTGTTTCCAGTGCCACCCATGCAGGATTTAATCTCCGTAGCCATGCTAGAAAGCAAGGAAGTGCTAAAATAAACAGAACAAAACAAAACAAAACAAATCTTGGTATTTTCTAAGGGGACACATAAAAGTTCTCAATGGCTAAATGGGAAACAATTTGAGCAAAAACAAAAATTTTTTTAAGCATTTTCCCCACTTTCTGGATTGTTGTAGAGATTAATTCTCTAGAAAGTTGAGTTAGCAGTCCATTTTTCCATCTGCTGAAATAACTACAACTATTACAATTATCATGTTTTGCTTTCCATTTTGCTGCCCGGTCTTTTCTTTCTGAGAAAGATAGGAAGGTCTCAAAATGCCTGTCAGATAAGTTGATCATTTAAAACTGCCGCGGACTCGAGGTGCAGTGAACAACAAAAATCCTTTTTTTAGAAGTCGTTACAGTTTCTAAAAGGAAAAGATTCATAATGCTGAAAGATCTAGTTTGGCTAAAGGAGTCATTTCTTCCCTATAAAGACTATCTTATAGCCATGGTCATTTGTAGGGATAATAATACCATGGTTTCTTCTGCTGACTATGGTGTTTCCAGGAAAAGGGAACCTAACCTATATTAGGATATTAAGCGTACTGATTACAGTTTTTCTAATATAACATGCTGTTCTTTTAGTTTAGCTTCTATGTACAATGCATCGGTACTGCAATTCAACATATTATGCATTATAAATGATAATTTTTATATTTGCTCTGGAGGGCTAAGGTTTAAAAAAAATCATTCCACCATTTTTTCATATGATACTAGTAGAATGCAATCTCTTGCTCTCTCTGTTACAAAGAAACTAATTGCTAAAGCTGTTCATATAAATGAAAGGCTCTTTATCAAGTGTGTGCTGTGATTTGGTTCTGTTGCCATTGCATGAACTGTCACTATCAGCTTGGGTCATAAAGATTTTGGATAACTGGTAGACAGTAATCACCACCAATCTGGGCTAGATGTTTTAATTGTCAGTTCAGGCCTAGAGAGCACTGACTTGCTCTCCATCTGCCAGCAGATCTCCTTAGGCATGGAACTATCACTGCTTGGAACATAATTTCTCATGCAAAAATATTAGAAGTATACCAAAGAGGCACGAGATAAAGTGACTTTTATTTTAACTGAGACAAGGGACATTGAATGGAAACAGTGAGGAATGGTGGAAAACAGTGGGGTTTCTTGTTTACAGGCAAAATAGTTCAGAACTGCTTCACACTGGAGAGTGCTCTTGGAATTGGATGAGAAGAGACAAGAGCTAGGAATAGACTCTCAGGCCTGCAAACAAACATTTTCCGGAGAGATTTATTCTTCCGTTTGTGCTGTAGAAAAATGAAGGGTTGTGGCCCGACATGTGCTATCCGTTGGTTTCCTCCATAACTGAATCCCACATCATTAAGGGCCTTGGAAATACAACAGCATTTTATATTGGCTGCTAAGTTGTACTTGTAGCCAGCAAAGGGAACAAAGGTTTTGGGTAAATGTGTTCTTGGCGGCATATGCTGCCTTGTAAGAGGGTTGATGTTTTCCACACCAGATAAAAATTCTCTGTGACCACCTGTGCCATACGCCATTACCAATCCCCTCAGCTCAAGGACCCCTTTAGCCAGTACAAAAGGCCTCTTTACTATCATTGGAATTCAAAAGACTTGAAAGGCCTCCAGGAGGCACTATAGAGAATCTGCAGTTAGAATTAAATACCTTTTAGTTGAGGAGAACCAGTTTCACACTGGTCTCTGAACTTGGAAATCTTAGCATTTTTCCCCCGGGAGACAGGGTATTGAAATCAGATTGCTGAAGCTGTGTTACATGAATGAGAGCTTAAAAAAAGATTAAAGAAGTTTAAGGCAAAGTTCAGATATATCTTTACTATCTTCCTCAGCACATTGACACAAAGGATTAAATGCAGTTTAACAGAAAAGTGGAAAAATGATTTTAATAGAATATGGTCAGAATTTGGGAACTCAAGGATTGTTATCTATATTCCTGAAAGTAGAATATTTTCACATAAAATTGAGAAGTCATTGAAGTTGTATTCTTCTGTAATGACATACAGAAAAATCCCTATTTATTTTGACCTGAGAGAAGGACTTAGGGGAAAAAAAAATCTCTCCTAGGAAGCAATATCTTATTTCATTTTCTTCCTGACTCACAATCACACCTGATTTATTGTTAACATCTACCAGTGGCTGAGGTTGTTAAACACTCCTGAGCTGTGCTTGAAGTATCATTTATAATAACACACAAACTTTGTATAAAATAAATATTCCTAACTGATATTAGTATAACTGGGCTGTAAAAAAAACTATTGAAGATAGAATCCTTAATATCTAATGCATATATGATCAAATGAATTTGCTTTCCTGGTACTTACTATTAAAAATTAAATTAAGACCAAAATGACACTCTAAGACATTGTACTTTGATGGTACTTGGTAGCGGGAAAAAATGTTCCCCAAGTGCTTAACTTGAAGAGCCCCAGGAGATTCTGAGAAATATACTTTTTGAATACTTCAACTTATAGTGTCTTTTCAGTACTCAATTAGCATAATTTGACACAATTACAGGTATAAACATTTTATAGGCACTTGGTAGCAGGAGTGTCAAAAAAGTGTTGATTTCCATCCACTTATATTGGCAACACTCACCTAGTACTAGCATGACACTTGAATGAGCAGTGAAATATGCTCCCTACTATTAATAAAATTCAAAGCATATTTCATCTTGACACCATATCACAAGTTTGACACTGCGGTTCCTCTCTGTGGAATTTTGAGTCATGGAGACATCCCCTTGCTACATCCCCATCTCAACTAGATGATAATTTGATTCAGACTATTTCAATACATGCCAATATGTATCTCTCCCATGCAAAATGGAGGCATACCCACAGAGAAAGGAAGGTATAACTGACAGGTCAACATCATTTTTGTGAAGTCGTACCTTAGTGGTTTTAAAAAAAAATATTGAAGTATGACTTACTTTTACTAATTCTCCTCTTCTCACACTTTATCAACAGGACTTTCAAGAATATGAAGTTGCATGAAACAAAGAAATTATTCTTAACTGTCTTAATAAAATTCTATTTTTAATGAATTGCCTTTTAAAATTTCAATCATGGAAGTTAGGTTAAGCAACTGTAAAGCATTTCCAAATTCAGCAGCATGGGGATTTATTGACATCGGCAACTTCATGCAAGTGTTTGGTTTGATTTGTTGTTTTCTAAACAGGCAGACCTTTATGTGTATGTGTGTATTACCAAAATGCCCGAAGAAGAAAAAAAAATGAATGATAAGTACAAGAAATATGGGAGAAAGAAACTCAATTATTAGGGAAAAGAGGATAAAAATGATGAGATGTGACATTCCTTCAGCTCTGTTTTCCTTCATTGTTAATCATTTCAGGTTTCCCAGAGTTGAGATGAAGTCCATTTGTTTTGGCACCATCTTACCTGTGATTTAGCAGCTCTGATTAAAATTCATGCCTAATAAAAATAATCTGATTCATCATAATACAATGGAAAATAGAAAACAAGGTCCATATCGGTCAAAAGTATTTTTGGTCAACATAATTTAACTATATTATTTAGTCTAATTTTTCAATTTTTTTCTTATATTTGTACTTATTTTTAGAAACTGGTTTTTAGAGACATATTGTCTCAAATTTCCTCTGTATTGTCTCAAATTTCCTCTGTAAAATTTTGCCAAAACTAGGGATTTTTTAATTTTGAATTTACATTTCTCAGTCTGATACTGAGAATAAAAACCATCTTAGGGATTGTTTTTATTTAGTCCTTTAAAAGTAAGAAGAGCAAAATACTGTGAATATTTCCTCATATCTATGCATTGATATATAGTTTTTGAAGTACTTTGATGTTATTTCAGTTGATATTCATAATATCACAAGTAGGGAGGTCAGTTCTGAGTATGTGAAATTGTTTTTCAATATTTGGAAATTGAAATATGCTCTTGGAATTCTGACCGTATTATTGACTTATAGCACACATTTTATATACCTCTTAAGGTTAGAACAATTGTTATTCCCATTTTACAGATGAAAAAGCTGAGGCTTGGAGTAGTTAGATAAGTTGATCAATGTTAGGAGGTAGTGAGTGTCAGAGTTTGAAGTTGAACTCAAGACTCTTCTGATTCCAGAGTTTAAGATTTTATTTTATTTTTGAAGATTTTATTTATTTATTTATTTATATATTTATTGTGAGAGATCACAAGTAGGCAGAGAGCAGACAGAGAGAGAGAAGGGAAAGTGGGCTCCCCACTGAGCAGAGAGCCTGATGTGGGGCTCAATCCCCGGACCCTGGGATCATGACCTGAGCCAAGGGCAGAGGCTTTAACCCACTGAGCCACCCAGGTGCCCCTCCAGAGTTTAAGATTTTAACTTGAACTGGAAGCTGTTTCTTTTGAGAGAAGCTCACTCAACTCTTCCTTTTTTTTTTTTTTAATTATTTTTTGGAGTAATTTTAAGTTTACAATAGAATTGAGAAAAAGGTACAGTAATCCCCCATATACCTCCTGCCCCCATACATGCATAACCACCCCCATTATCATACTCACTCGCTAGAATTTTTTTATGAAGGATGAACCTACATTGACATATCATAATCACCCAAATCCACAATTTACCTTAGGATTCACTCATGTTGTACATCCTCTGGGTTTGGGCAAATGTATAATGATATATGTACTTCGTTATAACATCATATGGAGCATTTTCATATCCCTAAGAAGCCTCTGTTCTGCCACCTTCCTGCTTAAGTCCAGGCACCAGTGATGTTTTTATTGTCTCCATAGTTTTGCTTGTTTTAGAATGTCATATAGTTAGAATCATTTAGTATGTTTCCTTCTCAGGATATTTTCTTTTACATACTAATATGCATTTAAGTCTCCTCCATGTCTTTTCATGGCTTGAGAGTGCATTTCTTTTTTAGTGTCGATAATATTCTGTTGTTTGGATGAACCCCATTTCTTCATTACCCTACTGAAAGACATCTTGTTTGCTTCCAAGTTTTGGCGATTATGAATAAAGCTACTATAAACATACATGTCCAGGTTTTGTGTGTGTGCGTGGATGCAAGTTTTAAACTCCTTTGGGTAAGTATCAAGGGAATGATTGCTGGATTGTAAGAGTATGATTAGGTTTTTAAAGAAACTACCAAACTGACCTACAAAGTGGCTGTGCCATTTTGCATCCCTACCAGTAGTAAATAGGAGTTCCCGCTGCTGTGTTTCCTCAGGAGTGTTTGGTCTTGGTACTGTTCTAGATTTTGGCCATTTTAATAGGCCAAACTCTTTCTTTCTTTTCTTCTTCTTCTTCTTCTTCTTCTTCATTTAATAAACTGAATCCTAGACAGGCAGTTTTTGAGACCCAATTCTCAGCCATTTAGTAGAAAAACTAGAGTTCAGACCTTGATATTAGGTTATTAATGGTACTGAGTTTCTGTAGCTACATTGTTCTCTCAGTTGTACAACTTTATACATGGATCACTGCATAGGTGAAGTAGTTACTTAACTCAAATATGTTTGATAATTAATGGCAACTAGAGGTAATTTCTTACCTTCATGAATGAGATATTTCAGAGCTGACAGTAGTATAGATTTATTCCCTAGCTCAGATGGGATTTGAACTTGCCGTGATCACTCAGCTGTATGGATCAAATCATACTTTCTGAATGCCATCCCCCCTTAATGTGCTATCCCTTTACCTACACTGATCAATGGGCTCCTGGTTACAAGGATAGGATTGGAAGTGGTTTTCTTTCTTTCTTTCTTTTTTCTTTTTTTTTTTTTCTTCTTCTCTTGATGATTTCAAAAGCATTAAAGCATACTACTCCTTTTGTGGACCCTTGGGCTAAGGGTGAGGCTATGGTGCACATTATAATAGCCAGCCAAGGCCAATCCTGACCTTTCTTTGCTCTTCCTTGAATGAGATTTTGAAATAGACAGAGATAAAGTGGGAAGGACAAACTGTAGAACAATATAACTTTTAACATCTATGATACACTTTGGAAAGATCAGAGAGGAGCTAAGGCAGAGGGAGGAATAGCAACATTTTTTTTTTTTTAAGAATAAAATATAGTACATGTAGAGAATGAAGGGAAAGAGGATGGCACAATGGGTGAGATGCCAGAATGATCATGTAATTAACTGAGTTCCTCTTATAATTAAGTGAGTTGACCTTTACCTATCTCTAAGTCTTTTTGGTTTTGTTCTTTTCTGGGAAAAAGTATGTGACAGTACAGAACCAGTGAGGAGGTATTAGTTGCCTCATAATGAGCCCCATTCCCAAATGGAATAGGACAATTTTTGCAACTGAGAAGTTTGTATCAATGACTTTAAAGAATAGTAGAAATACCTGTCCACTCTCCCTGTGGATATGAGCTGGAGAAACCAGAGGATTCTTACTCTGCTTGCGTAATAATACATCATTTGCTGGTATGTAGTTGTACATAAGGCTTAGTGAATGTGGGGGAGGGAGAGAATCTTGAGGGCAGAGAGAGAATCTTAAGCCAGCTCCCTGCCCAGGGTGAGTTTGATGCAGGATTCAGCTCACAACCCTGAAATCATGACCTTGAGTGGAATCAGGAGTCCGAGGCTTAACCAACTGAGCCACACAGGGGCCCTGAGGCATAGTAATTTTTTCTTTTTAAAGATTTATTTATTTATTTGAGAGAGCACTCATGAGCAAGGGAGGGGCAGAAGGAGAGGAGAAAGAGGCAGAGAAATAGACTCCCTTCTGAGTACAGAGTTGGACTGGGAGCTGGATCCCAGGGTCCTGAGATCATGACCTGAGCTGAAACTGAGTGGGAAACTTAATCGTCTGAGCCACCCAGGTGCTCCCAGGCTTAGTCAGTCTTGTAGTGAAATGGAAGCTATTTATGCATACTCATTTTAAGGGGTAAAATAGAAAAAAAACTATATTTTGTTCTTATGCACTTTTTCACATTTAACATAGTTTAAGTTAGAATGTGTTATAATTGATGGAGTTTTACATTAGCTGTTGACGAAGTGGCAGTTGTAAGGAAGGTGTCATTGTGTGCATGTGTGAGCCTAATTGTTATTCTCTGCAGCATGGCTGGACAGTGGGAACCTCTTGACATTTCAGCCAAAAACCATCAGGATTATTTAAGGAAGGAATATGAGTACAGAATGGGAGTCAGTTTGAAAGAAGAGGCAGGGGACAATTTTAAGAAATGCTGTGTCATCAATGCTCTTGATAACACAGGTTACTATCATGTAATGTAATATCTATGGCTCTGAGATGAAATGTAGCTCCAGAAGGTTGGATTCTAGTGCAGAAGTTTTTAAGCTATAACAATATATTGAGCTAATATTTTTATTTTAACCTATGAATGAGAACAATGCATGATAAAAATCCATATGTAAATGAATCTGAAAAGAGCTCCTTCAGGGGCGCCTGGGTGGCTCAATGGGTTAAAGCCTCTGCCTTCGGCTCAGGTCATGATCCCAAGGTCCTGGGATTGGGCCCCGCATCGGGTTCTCTGCTCAGCGGGAAGACTGCTTCCTCCAATCTCTCTGCCTGCCTCTCTGCCTACTTGTGAGCTCTGTCTGTCAAATAAATAAATTAAAATCTTAAAAAAAAAAAAGAGCTCCTTCACAAAGTATGAAATAAAACCCCCATGTAGTAAGAAAGCATTGTGTCTTAGTTTGTTTGTCAACATTTGTTTGATTTCCTAGTGGTGCATCTTACAATTAACGGCAACTTGATTTGATGAAATACTGCAGTTTAAAAACTACATGTTGGGGAAATAAAGTTTTCCTAAATTATAAAATTATAAAATCAAAGGTAAATTCTAGAAATTAACTACTGAGGATCTAAATCAACCAGGGCACATGAGGTTTGAGAAAAGAGTGGAGAAGAGTGGATGTTCCTATGAAGTAGAAAATCTGAGCGGTTATTTTGCTTTTGATATTGAGCAGCTGTGACCTTGGGCAAATCACTTCAATTCTCTGGATCTCTGTTTCCTAACCTATAAAATGAAGAGTTTGTCTTAAATAATCTCCATTGTGCCTTTATGATCTTGGGTTCTACATATTCAAAACAGAAATGTGGTGGATAAAAGATTACGTTTACCCACTGCCTATTATTTTATCTCCTTTCTCCTAATGGAATTTTTCCTGATGCGCAACTGATATTCCTTACATTTTAGCTTAAACTAAACCAGGGTTCATTTAGCTGAACTCTCTTCAGCTCCTATGAGATATGGGGAATAACTGGTCAGCCAGCCTCTTCTCACCAATTCTATGCATACTTGAAAAACTTATGAATAGATACCAAGGATTTCTCCTTTCCTAAGAAAATAATCTTAAGTTCTTTAAAAAAATTTTTTAAAAAAGATTTAGTTATTTATTTGAAAGAGAGAGAAAGAGAGAGGGAGAGAACATGCTTATGTGCAAGCAGGGGGAGGGGCAGAGCAAGAGGGAGAGAAGCAGACTCTTCCCTGAGCGCGGAGCCCCAGATGCAAATACATAATGAAGGCAGAGTTTTGAATGAATCAGATGATGTGGTGTGTGGTGGATATCAGAGGAGAGGATGTGAGGCAACAAGACTAGTGAGATACTTTTGCAGTAAATCTGATGTGATGTTCAAAGGGCCAGATATGGTGGGTGGGAAGTAATGATACACAAAGAGGGACAATGAAATGAAGAATGGAAGGGGCTTATTTTTGATCAGCTGAGGGTATCAAAGGGAAGAAGCATTTCTGAGTGATATGACTCAGGAATGGTAGGGCATTTTAGGAATTGACTAACAGATTTAGGAAGAATGAGAAACATTTTGTTGAGTGCAAGAGTGGCATTCAGGCAGAAATGCCCAGCCAAGATGAGGGAAGTCAGGTTTAAGCTTGCAAAGGGCTGAAGTGAAATCCTTGGTAAGTCTTTTATATGAATAAACAGGATCTATTATCTTTTTCTTTCCTTTGAAATAATATCAGAAAGTTATGGGAGAGCAGTGGCTTTTGAAAACACTTAGCCTTATGGGACCTCAGTTTCCTCTTCTCTAAACCTGATGTTGGATGATCCCTATGGGACAGTTCCCAAATTGAAACAGATATGCAAAGTGGGAATTTAAGGATTAGCTGTGTTGGACTGAGAATTATGTCATTATCAGGATATATTGTATTATACTTTACCTAGCTTCTTTTTGAATTTTAAAATCAAATGTTCTAGATGTTTAAAATGCTTAGGATATTATTGAAAAAGCAGTATGTTCAAAAGGTAGAAAACCTGTTTCCTTCCTTACTATACAGTGCTCCCAGATCTGAAGCAGGGTACAGAGATACAACCAAAGAAATTGATAAACGATAAACACGTAGTCCAACAGCCTAAGGTGTTTATATAGTATATGTAATAATACAGAAAATAAGATTAACTTCAAAGGAAATCTATACAAGGGAGTTACTTGTCTGTACCAGAAATAGAAACCATAGGTGTAAAAATAGATATGCATGAAAACTTTACAATTTATATGTACGTGTAAACGATTCTCCATGAAATATATGTGTGATGATTAAGCATGTAAATTTGGATTGCAAGCACAGACTGCAGTTGTGCTCACCTAATCATCCATTATATACACAGTTTACTGATTTGCACGCTCAGTATTTGATAGGATCAGATATTATCTGGATGTCACTTAAATGTCCATGGTTTGTAAGTTTAGAATTGTTCAAAATAAAAAGGTTCACTTCTCTCACTGGCATACCACTTTCCTATGCTCTGTCTACATTTTGACAACCAAGTGCCCACAGATTTTTTTTCAAATTTCTTTTGCCTTTAATTCTGTAGAGCTAAATCTGTTACTTTGTGATTTACTAAAAAGAAAATTTATTTTAATAATGGCTGTGCTGATCATATTAAGCCATTATATCTGTACTTGTTTCACATGCTATGGAACTATATTTTAATTTTTTTTGTGATATCTTGATTTGTAGAATTTTATCTCTCTGTAGTGGGGCATTTGAAACTTTGAGGAATAGTTTTATGTTAATGATTAGATTTGACATTTATTCTCCTTGCCCAAATTTCATCATCAAATATTTATTTTGCTATGTGTTATCTTTGATTCTGAGGTCCCATAGGGCTGACTTCATGGTTCTTGGCAGAAAATTTTGGTCGAAGAGATGTGCAGGAATGGACTTACGATTAGTTGTAAGGATAATTAGAAAAAATTTGGAAATGGGTGTAAATTACAGCGTTCTCTTTAGAGATTTGTACAAGAAGAGTTCCCCTTTTGCTGCACCAACCTGAAGTATTTCTTTGGAGTTAATTTTACCTACCCCAAGCAGATGTTGACAGCATAGTGGCCAAGAGCTCAGTCCTTAGGGTTCAGATATGGTAATCATCAGCTAGATTTCATAATCTGTATAAACTTCGGGTTTTTAATTAAAAGAAATGTTAATCTCCCGATGGGTGTATAGTGTTGATGGTGCAATGCATGTGAAGCACTTGGAGGTAGCAAACACATACTTGTTATCTTGGGAGTTGCCATTTCTTCCTGTATATGTCAGTGCTTCATCAAAATTTTCATGGCTTAGCCAAATGGTACCTTTTAAATCAGAGGCAAACCTATTATGATTCTCTTTTCACAGCTTTTAAAGTTTCAAAAATTCTTAGAAATATTTGCTTTGAGAATATTCAAGCACACACATACACGAAAAACGAGTGATACTACTGGGGAACTTTGGTCCTGCACCAATGGTCCATTCTCATAAGAATATTTACCAGGTGCTTTTCATGAAATACATATTTTAAATCTGACAATGATCTGCAAAGTGATGTTGCTATTATTTGCATTTTATTGTTGAGAAAATTAAGACTTATTGTGGTCAAATACCTTTCCCAAGGTTAGAGAGGTAAAAAATTGTGCATTCTAGGATATATCGTTGTACAAAGACTAGAACTTTTTGTGTTTGTTACATGAAGTTGCTTTTTTAGGTGCATTAAAGAAAAAAATCACAACCATTTTTGAATTAAAAAAATACCAGGAATGATAACTATGTACTCCCAGCTTCTGACAACAACTCTAGGTTAAGCATATTTATTGATCCAAAATATTATGCTATGCAAGTCAAATGAAGTGCATGTGAAAACAATCCTTCATCAATTTTGAGAATATAAACATTCCTCTGAAGAGGAAAAAAAAAGTACATTTTTCAATTTAACTACTTCCCTTAAGGAATTTTCTCCCTTAGTTTCTTTTTCTCACTCACTGAAATGTTATTAGGTTGAATATCACTCAAATAAATAAATAAGCCCATTTCTTTCCATTAACTTGCCAACATGTAAAAAGACTAGGAGATTGATTTACTTTCAGGAATCAATTTAGAGGTAATTCTTTTAGATCTAATGCAACTTTTGATTCTTCTAGTCTCTCTAACTATCAAGCCAATAATATCTGTTTTGTTTTTCTGGCCTTGACGTTCCTTTGCAGTGAGCTTCAGTGACTGAACTAGATATATCTCTACTATTTGTTTGTTTTAGCAAAAAGTATTATTGATGAAAAGGAAAAGTAGAAGATATAATAACAAGAAATTGTTCAATTTTCATTAGTTTCTGCTCTGTATGACATGTAGAAAAATGGAGAAAATACAGAAAAGTCAACAGTAGAGTCTTTAAAGGTAAGTTTGGTTATCAAAAAAACAACAGTGGGGTCACTTGGGTGGCTCAGGCAGATAAGAATAAGCATCTGCCTTTGGCTCAGGTCATGATCCCAGAGTCTTGGGGTTAGAGCCCCACATCCAGCTCCCTGGAGCCTGCTTCTCCCTCTGTCTCTCTCTCTTTCTCTCAAATAAATAATTCTTTAAAAAAAATCTTGAAAGAGAATAGTGACTATATAGTGAATATATATGAAATCAGAAGTATATTTGGGAAGAGAGAGTGAGGAAGAGAGAGCAAGATATTAAGACTGAGAGAGAGAGATAGGGGAAAGGAAGGAGAGAAAATTCAAAATAAAGAACTATGTCCTTGAAGCTGGTCTTTATTTGTCAAAGAGCCCCTACCTTTACTATTCATGCTTATGTTGGAACACTGTAGCAAAAACCGCCCATGCTTGTGGAGGGACTACTTCAGCAATATAATGTCATATAGCTGTTTCATTTGATGTGTAAGTTAAGAAAAACTCTTATCCATCAGAGTAATCTTTTTGTAGCTATATCACAGATGGTGTAAGACTCATTCAAAAGATGGCATCTTTTAAAATTTGAAAACGTCAACTCTGCCAATTTACTCATTACTATTAACAAGATAAAATCATAGCAATATCTAACTCAGCAGGCATTATTTATTGTTGCTGCTAAAAATGTCTGGCACTACAGAAAAAAGAGGGCTTGTGAAAATAATAATTCGAATGACAGCAACTCACAGGAAACCTACTATGTGCCAGGATTTTATAAACGGAGTCCCTAAATACAACAGCTCTGCAGTGAAGAAGTTATTTTACAGACAAAGAAATGGAGGCTTAGAGAACTTAAGCCTTTTTTGTTTATTTGTTTTTACAATTATATAGGAATATAATCGTTAAGTCCCAAGTGAGGGCTTGAAGTCTTACCTGTCTAGCTGAACGGACCTTGCTCCATGGCTCTCTATGCTGAGCTGTTGTACCTAAAATAAAATGCTGTATATATGTAAAATTATATATGTAAAAAAATCATACATATACAAAAAACTCATATATATAACCATATTCATATCTGTATCTAAACAGACATACACCTATACCTACCTCTATCAATTTCTGTATCTTTATCTATGTATTTCTCTCTCTCTCTTGCTCTCTCCATCTGGGAATTAATGATATATTAATATGCAAAATAACTTAAAGATATATTAGAGTGTGATATGAGCAAGTAAAGTATACTCTGAACTGAGTAAAATGTGAAAAATTTTCAAGAAGGAAAATGATAGACGTCATTATTTGTATTTACCAGAAAAAAAAAAGTGTTACTCCAGACTTAGTCTTATTGGGAAAATGGGGCCAATTGTGAATAGAAGAGGGAAAGAAAGGAACAGAACATTTAAAAGAAAAAAATTTATTTATTTATTTATTTGACAGAGAGAGAGAGAGACACAGCGGGAGAGGGAATAAAAGCAGGGGGAGTGGGACAGGGTGAAGCAGGCTCCCTACAGAGCAGGAACCATGATGCAGGGTTCTATCCCAGGACCCCTGAGATCATGACCTAAGCCGAAGGCAGACACTTGTTAACTGAACCACCCCGGCCCCGCAGAACATGTTTTTATTGAACAGTTAGTATGTTCTAAGCACGGGAAAGACAGCCTATTTTGTATACTGCAGGTAATTACCTTGTTATCGTCACTTTACAAATAAAGACAATTCTACTTAAAAGAAATGAAGCAACTAACCCATAACACAGTGGAGGACTTGAGCCAAAGTCCGTGGGGGAAGCAAATGCTGTGTGTTTTTCCTATTACCGTGAGATCAACAAAATTATATTAAGTGAAAGTTGGTCTGGAAGCAATGTTTAGAAAAATTGGAAGGGGGAAGAGACTGAAAATGAGAGGATTTTTTGAGAGTTTAATAAAGTAAATCCAGAGCCGAAAAGAAGAAGCATTAACTAAGGTGATACTACAGTTAGACAAAAGAATAATGTGATTTTATTTCTTCTGAGTGTAAGTGATGCTTAAGTCTCTTAAATGCTTTTAGTTTCCAGAAGTTCAAAAGTCACTTCAGGTCTTTCATTCATTTGATAAGAGAAAGTTCATCTAAATTCATCTTTGGAAGTACTTACAAGTGCATGTAGACTATTACATACTTTCAGAGTTCAGAAATGAACAAATGCGGTGTGCAGAATTTGCTGGGTGTGTAACAGATCAGGCTGATAAAATAGAATGGAACTCACTGAGATTAGGTTAAGCATTTCTCACTGCGCTGAGTTATGGTGCAGGTGGAGGGGGAAGATCCTAGTATTTTTAAATGAGTTCACATGTACTGATTCAGTGGGATTTTTCTGAGTGGTCTTCAGAGTGCTCAAAAATGAGATTGCTGAGCAATTTTCAGTGATGTTATTGTTAAAGAATTATGGAGACAAGGATTCGGCAAACTGGAGATAAGCAAATATCACTCAGAGTTTTGAAAAAGGGAAGAAATACTTTGCAAACTATAGAGTGACCATCTTCATTGATCTCTGGCAAGACCAGAATGAACTAGAGGAAGGTGGTTTCACACTTTCGTTAGAGGAAAAGGTGGTCATTAGGACCCAGTGTAGACTCAGTAAGATCAAAGCATATGAGAAGAATGCATTTCATTTTTGAATGAAATTGATTTTCTGCTGCAACAGACCAACATGGTGATGTTTCTCTAGGCATGTCATCCATCTAATTGCGTGATTATTTTATATCTGCCCTGTCTAGAGATATGCAACATCCCAATCTGCATTTCTCACTCTTACTTGAGGACCTTAATTCTTTTTTCACTGAGAAAATGAAAGATACCAGAGGAAACTTCTGTGAGCTGCTTCTGCCAGAATGCCACCTCTTCCTGCATTTGTGCCCACACAGTCTGCCTTTCCCCAGCTCCTAGGGATGAACTGTCCTGCTCCAATGTAAAATTCACCTTCTCCCCTTGTGCTCTGCATCCTATTCCCTTTTGCTGATTCATGGCCAGCACACCAGCAACTGGTCCTTCTTGCTCTGATGATATAAACTTCCTTTCTCTTGGATCATACTCACCAACACACAGACGTGTTACAGTAGTTCCCATCTTAAAAGACAAATGAAACCAAACACCAACCAAATAAAAGCTTCTTTTGTCTATGAATCTACTTCCAATGCTTATTTCATTTATTCCTTTTGGACTAAACCTCCTTGAAAGAGTTGCTTGTATTTTGTTTCTAATTCTCTTCTTCCTGTTTTCTCTTGAACCCACTTCTTTCAGGTTTTGGTAGCTATACTCCAGTGGAGCTGCTCTTATTAGTATTATCAATACTGATGCCCAGAGGCTTTGACTTAATTAGTTTGGAATGGGGCCTGGGACTTGTTATATTTTTATAAGCTGTCCAATTGATTACGGATTGTAGCTGGGACTGAGAACTGGCCCAGACCTTCCAAGCAGGGACCAAATCCCTTAGCATGCTCACTCCATCATATTGCTGGCTGCCTCACAGGGTTTGCCTTAGACATCCAGTCGGTTTCTCTCTTTGGCTGTTTTGTAGATAAAATAGGGTGATTATTTTGAATTATTCTTTGTAAGAGTTACCGCAGAGTGCCCTTAAATAGAAACCTTGCAGTGCATTTTAAAATAAGATTATGATTTACAAAAAATTGATTCATTCCCGAATTTTATGAAACCTTGCATTAGGCCAGGTACATATTTATTTCTCTGTCTTTTGCAGATGCTTGTATGCCTTTATAAACTAATAATCAGAAGAAATATGGGACAGAGGTAAATCATTATAGTGATAATATAAAACTTTATTTTGTCTTGTGCAAAACATCTTCTCTCAAGCAATTTAAAGTATTTTACATCTTTGTAGGACAATACTTGACATGTTGTATTTTTGAATTGAAATATTTGCCCAGACTACTAAAAATTCATAGATGCCCCTAAGCTCAGGGTTCTTTTGTATGTGTGCACAAAAACCTTTGAGGAGTTAAGTGTTATGTATTGAAAATGTAATAGTGGGCAAATTTTCTATCAATCAATCTCTGGGTCTGCCATCTACTTCTACGGTGCTTATCACCCTATCATCTATTTTCTACATATTTTCTCAAGATATACAGTTTGTGGTTTTTTCCATATTTATGGCACATAATGATTTTTGATGTTTATTTATTCTTATTTCTCTTTTGAGAAAGATCAGGATAACAGCAGTGCACAGTAATGGAAAGAATGAGACAAATAGTTGACTTTTCAACATTCCATAAAATCTTTGAAGATCAAATCAGCAGTTCAATAATCTGAGAATTTTTATAGGCAATCTAGTACTGGACTGGGTTTCCAGTCTTAGCTTGGCCACTAATTAGCCATGTGACCTTGGAGGAGCCTCTAACCGTTCCAGGCTTCAATTTCTTCAACTCTTAAAGGAGTTTAACTTTTAGGTTACTTCAAAATGCTTGGGATTGTATAAAGCTTTTTATAGGTATACCTGGGAAAAAATAATCTATACTTTAATAAGGATTTTATTGTTTAATAAAAGAATGGGAATAAGGTTATATTAGCTGTGAATAAGCCCCGTTTTAGTGAGTGCTAAAATAAATGAATTTGGTAGTTTTTCTCTATGACAATTGTCAGAGATCTGTCTTTGAGCACAAACACGAGAGTCAGAAGAACAGTAAATGTAATTTCAATTTCATTCATCTTTTTTCAGAGACTGGAGTCAAACTTGGAACTTTTCCAAAGACCCAAGTAGACAGAGAGGAAATTTTGGAAGATTGAATCAGAGCCAGAATAAACCAGGATTTCTGTTTAGGGTAGATATTACAAAAGGATCTGAAAAAAATGATTCAGGGAGATACATTTAGATCTGGAACCAGGCAAAATGGTTTGAATTAAAATTTTAGAATTAGAAAATTAACTTGTATCAATATTAATCTGTATGAGAGACTAATCTATATGAGGACATACAGAAAGGGCATTTGACTAATAACACCTTTATCCTCCTTAGTATCAATACTAAGATGATGATAGAGATACCTTCTTAGTATCAATTAAGTGGGGGGGGATCACATTAACTCCATGTAATTGTTAATATAGTAAAATAAAATTTGTATTTAAAAAATATATAGTTTTGGTTTTGTCCTTAAGAATAAATGAAAGAGAAACAATTCTACTTCTTAATATAATTTTAAAGCAAAAAAAAGTAAGTTGTAGCAAAGGCACTCAGAACAATTTTAAAGGAAATAGTGATCAATAGGGTCAAAATACTATTTAAATTAAATCTTGATGTCTGATGTTTAATTGGCACAACAGGAAAAAAAGTAGATTGATGAGATTATCCAGGCCGTGGCAGAGTTCTGAAGGAGCCATCCTTTACTCCTACAGTGAAAAGTGATCCTAATTATTCAGGTTGATTTTATTACTTGTTTCTGATCAGATTTGCTTAGAGTCATTTCATGTTCAGAACATGTTTTCTGTCTTGTAAAGTCTGGTCAATTGAATAGCAATCTCAATTTTACATAAAGAATTGAGTTGTTACCAATTTTGGAGAATTATAGACTGGTGGGATACTGTATTTGAATGAGATCTCAGCTGGTATGTAATATGAATTTTTAAAAAAAATATTTTATGTATTAATTTGACACACAGAGAGAGTGAGAGAACACAAGCAGGGGGAGTGGCACAGGGAGAGGGAGAAGCAGGCTCCCCCTGAGAGGGAACCGGATGGGACACGGGCCAGATCCTGGGATTCCGAGATCATGACCTGAGCCGAAGCAGATGCCACCCAGGTGCCCCTGTAATCTGATTTAATAAGAATTAGAAAATTCTCTTGACTTTTAAGAAAATGATAGAAAATCTTGAATAAAACAAGAACCTAAATAGCAGCAGAAAACATTTCTCATTTTAATGCCTCAGTATGTTAGGGGTGTTCTGCAAAAACTCTTATACTAGTGAATAGCACAATATGCTTTGAATTCTGGAGTTACTAGAAAATAACTTTTAAATCTGTCTGCTATTCACCTAGCTGGGGAGACACTAATCATATAAATTAAAGTAGATGAAAATTATTTTAACATTTTGGAATTGTCATTTTTAAACATTTATTTGAAATTTTAAGGTTTGAGCTAGATTTCATAGTTATTTATAATAATTTTGATAATGTATGTCACCAAAGTTACTTTTAGTGAGATGTCACCTATTTTATAGAACCAAATGTGAACCTCATTCATTTGTCAGTAAATATTTACTGAGTGCCTACTTAGGGGAGGTGCCTTATTAAATGATGAGTAATTTTCTACTCTTCCCAGTCTTTACTTAGTATGAAACTTATATTTTATTCTTCATTGCTTTCCACTAAATGTGTTTTTGGTTTTATGCTGACATCAAAAAATATATGCTATAGGAGGTTTTTTCAAGATACATTCTCATTTTCTAACTTTGAGCAATATATTGAATTTTAAGTTTTGTTTGGGCTTCTCTAGAATTCTGTTAGACTCACCTGTTCCATTGACCTCATGCAGCTTTGCTCATATGGAAACAGAAATATGAGGCTCTGCAAGGGTCACCTGGAAGCTTGACTAACCACAAATTCCTTCTTGCATAATAATGTTAGAGTTCAATATCCTGAATTTTTTATGCGTGTCCATTAGGAATGAAAATTAAATAAAATGGGAGTAAAAAATACTTGGAGAAACCAATGTTCATGAATTTGTTTGCCTCATATATATTCTACCTGTATAATTGGCAGCGTTGATGTCTTAAAATTTTGCAGCTAGAGATTAAGGACTCATAAAGACACAAAATTTCCCTGGCTGGACAGGATTGTGGCAAATCCAACCCAATATTTGGTCTCTTTTAGTACTAAGACTAAGTTAAATGTGCTTAAAAACTATAATAGTACTGAGATTTGTAGTAAAACAGATGTGGGTTTGAATTCTGGCTTTACCACTTACCAGCTATGTGATCTTAGGTAAGTTATTTCATTTCTGTAACCCACAGAAAAGATTGGTAAGATGGATGTGGTATTTCTACGCCATGTAATTATTGAAGACTCAATAATTACAATAATGCCCGAATCAATAATATCAATAATACCTGAATCAATAATATCAATAATATCTGAATCAATAATTACAAAAATATCTGAATCAATAATAACTGAAAACAAAGTATTTATCAACTGCTTAATCTGTAGCTTTAAAATTTATTGATGAAATTCTATCTTTGTTGGTATGTATTCATAAATGTCATCATTAAAATTTTTTGGGGACTTTTTATATATCAGGGTCTCTGCTATATATCAGAGGTATAAGGTTAATTAGTGTCTGTTGTGGGGGAGAAGAGATTGGTAGTTATGATTGAAAGTACACACACACACACACACACACACACACACAAATCATACTGAATTTCATTGCATGCATATAATTCCGCTTATGGGATGGAAAGCACTTTCACCTGTTTTCTCTTTCTTTCTTTTTTTTTTTTTTTAAGATTTTATTTATTTATTTGACAGACAGAAATCACAAGTAGGCAGAGAGGCAGGCAGAGAGAGAGAGGAGGAAGCAGACTCCCTGCAGAGCAGAAAGCCCCATGTGGGGCTCGATCCCAGGACCCTGGGATCACGACCTGAGCCGAAGGCAGAGGCTTTAACCCACTGAGCCACCCAGGCGCCCCTTCTCTTTCTTTTAAACACCTTTCTCAGTAAAGCCATGCAAATCTTTGTTTTATATTATGTTATGTACAAAGATAAGATAACAAAGAAATTAAAAGCAGAGCTCTCAAATGACTGCCTGGATTTCTGTTCTGGCTTTATCATTTACTAGCTGTATGACCTCAAGGTGTTTATCTTTCTTTGTCTCCATTTCCTCAACTGAAAAAGCGGGTAGTAATACTACCTGTTTCTTAGGATTGTTGTTAGATCTAAATGTTAAAATATATATAAAATTCTCAGAGCAGTTCTTGGCTCATTGTGAGCACTCAGGAAGTGTTGGTTATTCTTAACATTATGCATCACATGCTAGTTAAAGATTTGTGTGTGTGTGTTTGTGTGTTAGGGCTTAGAACTATGAAATATTATATTAAGTAAAATAATATCAGTATTCTGTATTCCACACATTTATCTTTACCGGTTTTAATAATATATCCAATAACTATCCGTGTTCGGTAATATTACATTTAGTCATAGGGATAATAGTGTCAGGTATAAATGGCGCAATTAAAAACGCTACAGAAGCTAAGTTGCTCAGAAAGTTGCAGTGCAAATGTTCTTTCCTAAAGCCTTGCAAATACACAGTGAAGAAGAATGGGGGCATCTTCTTCTACTCCCTGGTGAGAATCTATCTGCATCAGAAACACTACCTAAATCTGCACATGGATAGTCTCTGCTGGGACTCCCTACCTCATCACACAGGCCTTCTAGAGAAGGAAATTGGTGGATATTGATTTCATTTTTCAAAGGAATCAGTCATTATAAGTCTAAGTTAAAAGGAGAAGCAGGTCATATGATTTAGAGATATTTTGAATATATCTCGTTTAAAGGTACTGTATTGAAACACTTGGAGTTGTTTACAGATCACTGTGAAATGAAATTTCTCTTACATCCAAAAAGTGTTTCAAAAATGACATTTGTTCAGTTTATTCCAGGACTATGGAATACATTCATTGATTCATTGAACAATTACTTAGTAGGTACTCAGGAAAATTCAGCCCTTTACTGAGCACTGAGATACAAACCTGACCTCAAATAGTTGGTTGTCTAATAGTGGAGAAAACGGAAAGAAAAGAACTTTTTAATAGAGGGTACTATGTTAGATTTATATAGAAGAATTGAGGGACAAAAGAGTGGTTTCTAATTAAGACCAGAGGAGGCATCACCAAAAGCTTCGGGGAGTGGAATCTTTTAAGTGCTCGCCTAAGCTGATGCATATTTATATATTAGGCAATGTGGTATGCATGAGTGGTGGGGAAGACCAGCATATTCTACTCAAAGGGAAGATCTTGCATAAAGGGACAAAGGTGTGAAAAAGCATGAACTGTTTAGGGAACACAGGTGTTCCTGTGGATGGAGCACAAGAATTGAGCTTATGGAGACATTCCCCATGTCCTCTTACAGGCAGATAGAAACTGGGTGCTGGGTGAGGCACGGGAGAGTCTAGGGAGCCTGGATCAGGAACTGTGGCTGGAATGCCCCCTGCTTATGGGCCACAGTGTGCAGCAGAGCATGAGGGGTGATTAAAGAGACCATACTTTGGGGAGATTGAGAAATTTAGAGTGGGAAGATCTGACATCTAAGGAGGCAGTCAGGCAGTGTTCAGGATGGAGGCAGAGACTGAGGGAAAACAGGGACTTACATGAGAGCAAAGGCTCAAAGCTGCGACTTGGGTATGATGTGGAGCTTGGAGGAATTTCCTGAGCAGCCGGAACATAGCTGCCGCAGATTTTTATAGGGCACTTGCAGCCTCCTGAATTGGTGAGGAGGGAGCTGTTAAGGGCACTGATCTGGCTCAGGCAGAGGGCCTTGAACTAAACGGACGAGTTTGAACTGTATCCTGAAAGCTTTGGGGAATCATTGTGGGGGTTTAAGCAGGGCAATGGCATGATTGGATTTGCATTTTAAAAAGATCTTGTTGGCTGCTGTGTATGGATAGATGGAAATTTGTGAGCCTGTAGGTGTAGAAATCAGGGAAGAGGATTTTTACTCAAGAGAGATGGTGAAAGTTTGGTCCAAGGTGCTACAATGGAAATGAGCTATGGAGGAGACATTCTGGGGACACCTAGAAGGTGGAGAAAAAAGACTGGTTCAGAGGAAGAGGAGAAGATCAGAATCTAGGAATCTAATGTTTCTGCATTGGATAGTTGGGATAGAATTGGGTACCTGCCATTCTCTGCAGCAGGTTCCCCCAGAGGAATTACAAAGCTCATTTCACAAATGGAGGTATTGAGTTTCAGGGTCTTCTGAAAAGCTGGATGGGGGATAATCTAAAAGGATTCATGTATAGGTCTAAAACTTAGATAAAAGATCTGGGCTCAGGATAGGGGTTTGGAGTTCATTAAGATTTAAGGGGTGACTGAAACTGATGGATTTGAATGAAGAGTGGGGAGCAGAAAAGGAGAAAGCTCTGGTAGATACTGACATTTAGGAGAAACAGGAAGAAAGGATTTATGATATTGAGAAACAATGGCCAGAAAGGGAGAAGGGAAATGAAGAGACAATGGTGATATGAAAGCTATAGGAGGAAATAGTTTCAAGACCAAGAAGAGGTACAGAAGAGTCAGTGTGATGAGTAAAGTCTACTCTGAATATAAAGGGTAAGACAAGTGTACTCACTTCGCCAGATACTTTACATATGGTAGCTCATTTAATCCTCATAGCAAACCTATGGGTCATATGATTTTGTTTCCCTGTTACAGATTAGGCTGCTAACATATAAAGAGTTTAAGTCATCGGACCCACATGATAAAACAAAACAAACATTCATATCCACACAGTTTGATTCCCTAGGTCAGATACATACGAACCAGCTTTGACAGTGCTGAAGAATTACAAAACCAAAATACAAAGCTGAATTGCAGTGAGATGAGGAAGTATAGGGGAAATCAGGAAGTAGAAATAATGAGTAAATACCTTTCTCAAGGAATTTTCATAAAGTAAATTGGAGAGGTCCTTGCTAGAGGCAAGATGAGGCTGAAGGAAGATTTAAAAAATTTTCTTGGGGGGGCGCCTGGGTGGCTTGGTGGGTTAAAACCTCTGCCTTTGACTCAGGTCGCGATTCCAGGGTCCTGGGATCGAGCCCCGGATCGGGCTCTCTGCTCTCTCTCTCTCTCTCTGCCTGCCTCCCTGCCACTTGTGATCTCTGTCTGCCAATGAAATGAAAAAAAAAATTTTTTTTAACGATTTTATTTATGACAGAGAGAGAGAGATAGTGAGAAAGGAAGCACAAGCATGGGAAAGCTGGAGAGGAAGAAGCAGGCTTCTTGCTGATCAGGGAGTCCAACATGGGGCTCCATCCCAGGATGCTGGGATCATGACCCGAGTCAAAGGCAGACGCTTAACGACCGAGACACCCAGGCGTACTCCCCCTTTTTTAAATTGGAAAGATTTGAAGTTATTTATGCATTGAGTTACTTGAGGTGTATATAAATGTGGGAAACAATGAAGTGAGTCCTTGAAGGCATCAAAAGAGGTTAGAATCAAGAATATAGGTACAGACATTAGTAGCGAACAAATATTGAATACATAGTACATACTTGTCCCTAATAGGTGTTGGATTTATAAAGATGTGTTTTGTATATGTATATAATATATACATACATATATATATATGTATATATATATATACACACACATATATATACACACATACAAATATGAGTGTGTAAAATATGTGTGACTATATCTTTATATACACATCCACCCACCCACCCATATGTATATACACATAAATACATATTTGGTAATTTGTTGTCAAAGAGCTCCAAGTTCAGTTGTAGGCAGACAGTTTTAATGGTGGATTATGACATCATGTGCTGTTATGAAAGGGGCTGCTGATAGACTGACTTCAAGAGGATGGGATCCACAAGTTTAGGAGTGGAAGCTCATGTTCTACCACCTTAGCTCAAGGTTTTATGCTCCAGTCACACTGACCTCCTTTTAATTCCTGAGCAGGCCAAGCTCTTTCTAGTCCCAAGGATTTGCATAACTGGTCCCTTCTCCTCTTCAGGTTCCAGTTGGAATGTCACTTCTACCAAGAGTCCTTCCCTCAACATGTATCTTCATTCACACTTCCCCATACTTTATTTTCTCTCACATCGCCCCATTTACTTCATGGCCATTTTCACAGTTTATAACAGATCATTCCCGATTTACGATGGTTTGACTTCCAACTTTTTGGCTTAATGGTGGTGTGAAAGCAATACACATTCAGTAGAAACCATACATCATGTTGTGAATTTTCATCTTTTCCTGGACTAGGCAACATGTGTTTGATCCTGGGCAGTAGCAGTGAAACTTAGCTCATGGTCAGCCTCACTAACTTGAGTGTAGATAACTGATACACTGACAACCATTCTTTACCCACACAACCATCCTATTTCTTACTTTCAATAGAAAATTCAATAAATGACATGAGATATTCAACACGTTATTATAAAACAGGCATTGTGTTACCTGGTTTTGCCCAATTGTATGCAGATATTAGTGTTCTGAGCATGTTTAAGATATGCTAGACTGAGCCATGATGGTTAGAAAAATGCATTTTTGATGTAAGGTATTTTCAACTTAAATGGGTTTATTGAGTTTTAACCCCATTGTAAGTCATGGAAGATCTGTAATTATCTCGTTTATTTTTACATTTGTTTATTGTCTGTCTGCTTCCTGAGGTAAGCTCCCAGAGACTGGGGACTATCTTGTTCACCATTGTCTCTCCAGTGCCTAAAGATGAATTGGCATATAGGGGATGGTCAGTATACTTTTGAACAAATAAATGCATAAAAGAAATAATATTTCGGCAGAGTCTTTATGGGTAGCTATTAACAGTGTAGGTGAGGCAGAGCAGGTTGTTTTAAGTAAATGGGAAGGCATGTGCAATGTCCTAGAAGTGTGAGCCAGGATGGTATATTTAAGTAGCAATCAGTAATTTGGTATGTTTGTAGCATTCCATGAAATGGCTTAGTGGCAGTGCTGGTGAGGATAGAGGTCATAAAGGGAGTGATTGGCCACAGAATGGTACATTGTGACCACATAAGGAATGCCTTTGTATGCCAAGTCAAATAATCTGTTGATATGGACAACCCATTGAAAAAATTTCTAATACTGTGAAAATTAGATGTTAAAATCAATTCCATACGAACTTAGCTATTAGCTATTAGCATTTATGCTAAACTCTGAATAATTAGAAACTCTCCTGTTTATTAAGCTCCATATTGATGTAATTATGATCACACAATACAAATTATTGACCTAAATCCTTTATTACAAGTGAGATTTCTGTGAAAAATTAAGGTTTTCTCCTTAGTGTGTATCACATATTTTCTTGTGATCATTACCCAGTAATTCAGCAGCCAGAGAATCAAGAGCTTTGTCATTATATGAAGACATCCATATTCATTAAAATAGTTGGGCTGATCTTTGTAGGTATGGTAATGGAAATCTGCAAACTTGTTTAACCAAAGATCAAACAATCTAATTAAATGCTAGTCATTAATAATAAAAACCTCATTTTTTACTTTTTAATTTTTTT
This sequence comes from Meles meles, assembly GCF_922984935.1. Lineage (NCBI taxonomy): Eukaryota > Metazoa > Chordata > Mammalia > Carnivora > Mustelidae > Meles > Meles meles. Next base: position 147,695,345 of record NC_060066.1, on the reverse strand, counting down.
TGGTAAGAAATGGCAAATGGTAGAAATGCAGCACAAAAAGAAAGCAAGCAACATTCCCTGAGAAAACTGTTCTTTGTTTTTTATTAATTACTAGATTAGGGAAATGACATTTACTGAGGAAAGTAACACATCATTTAATGGAATTGCCAAAGGTCTTTTGAACCTCCAGAGAATTGAAGAAATGAGCCAAATGATCAAAACTAACGCTGGGAGCTAGGACTCTAATACTTACTAACGTTTTTGCTAATTTGATAAGTTATATGAACTTCTAAACAACAGGATGAGAGCAGAGAAGGAACTGTAATGGGAAGAAATACTCCATTTTACATCACTGTTGTCCTAGTTACCGGAGGTTATTTCCATGAGATGATAGTATTGTCTTTATGGGAACATTGGTAAGATAGACATCACTCGGTATATGTGAAGAGCTAATTACTATTTATCCATTACTTTTAGTCACTTGGTAGAATAATATGTCAGTGTAAGAAAATATAACTTTGCAATTTGCATAATTACTAATCAAAATAAAAACTACACAAGTATTATCTTTTTAATTTTCTAGCACATTTAGTAAAAATAGTCAATTCTGGTTTTGAGGTGTATGTACAATTATCCCAGTCATCTACTAAACTGAAGGCATCTTATTTTGAGCTGAAGGTTGGAGTATCTTAGCACTTGCGGTGTCTTTCCTTTATTTAGCACAGTTGATAGAACTAGACCTTCACTCCTGGAATATGTCTTTTCAAGTCACAGCAAAGTTTAAGGAAACTCCTCATTGCTCCCTGAAGACAAATCCTAATGGATAAAGATGGTGAATTTTCAGCTTCTATTCATGGGAGAATGATCATGCTTCTATTTCAGGGTTGGCAAACTATGGCCCACTGACTAAATATGGTCTGCTGTGTTTCTGGAAATAAAGTTTATTGGATCACGGCCACACCCCTTCATTTACATATCAATTATAGTTTTTTGCATGCTGCAAAGGTAGAATTTATAGTTGCTACAGACACCACAGGGCCTGAAAGCCTAAAGGAATACTTATTTGTCCCTTTACAAAAAAGTTTGCTGACCCTTGCTCTAGTGAACGTTGCCCTAATTATTTCCATATAACAAGTGTTAAAGGGGATTTTAATGGGTGGGGTTAGTCAAAGGTCAGATAGTTAAGGAAACACTTAGTAAAGCAAATTAAATTTTTCCTTACTGCAGGATTTCTCCTGATTAATGTACTAATATGCATTTTGACCCTTTTAGAAGGAAATGTGTTAGTATTTTCCAAAATTACTATTCCTACTACTCATACTATGTGTGAGCTTAGTGATTTGCAAAGCACACTTTGAGAAATGCTGAAATAAATGAATTTTCTTTATGATGGTCTATATCTAAATTCTCTTTACTGCTTGAGAGGACAGTTAATTCTCTCTTTTCTCCATAGTGTAGATACTATAAGAGTTTTTAACTTAATATAATGTGTACCTTACCTTTACTAGTTCAACATGATCCCAGTATAAATTATTTTCATGTGTGACCTCATTTTTAAAGGAGTATTTTTTTCATTCTTTTGAACAATTTTAAACTCAACTTGAACACAGTGTATGTTGAACAGTTATGTAACCACACGATTTTTCTCCACACTGCTGCACTTAGAAAATATTTGAAAGCCAGCTATATAAATTAGCTGCTCTGGAAAAATTAAATGTACATCTAGCATTTTCTTCACAGTTGGACAGTCTAAGTTAATAATGTATCTTTCTTTAGGTAGAAGTAATCATTTACAAAAAGGAAATGCTCATGGACAGTGTATTCAGTGAGATAGTGTGATATTTTTCCCATCCTAAGTGTGAGTTAATTTAGATCAATAAAAACTACTGATTGCAGATTATGTTTATGTCAGTGAAACTGAAAAAAATTGGGGCTCTTGTTTGTTTCAGGTTTCTTCAGCCATATACCACAAGGTTTCTCAGATCAGAGAAGACGGTATAAATGGAAGGTTTCGGTGGGTCACTTCAAAAAGAGAGAGTGGTATGATCATGAAGTGGTAAAGAAGAGTAGTGGGTGTGGTGGGTGTGGATTATGTGGGTAATGCAGTTTATTCCTAATGTTGTTAAACTGTTTATATTCTGTGTACAGCATTAATAGATAACCAAGTTTGGACAACTTCCATGGGAGGATGTAGATTATAAAATATTTCCAAGAGTATTTTGGCACCATTGGTCTACATGGTTGGGATTATCATGATATTATAACCAAATTTAGAATTTTGGCTCAGACTGGTAAATATAAACTTTCCCATTTCTATTCTTTGGCAAATATTGTTCACTCTGGAGAGAGTTAATTTCCTGTATTGCTGCTTTGCTATTGTTGCATTATAGCAACATAAATTACCACAAATTTAGTGGTTTAAACAACACAAATTTATTATCTTAAGTTCTGGAGGTCAGAAATCTGAAATGTATTTCACTGAACTAAAATCAAGGTGTCATCAGGGCTACATTCCTTCTGGACACTCTAGAGATGAATCTGTTTTCATTCCTTTTCCAGATTCTAGAGTCTGCTTGCACTCCTTGGCTTGTGGCCTCTTTCTTTATCTTCATGCCAGAAGTGTAGCATTTTCAAGGCTTTTTTGGATTTTGGACTTTGCTGTCATCACATCTACCTTTTTCTCTTACTCCCCTCATCCTCCCTCTTTCTCAGTCTCTCTTTTATAATGATGCTTGTAATTATATTTGGCTTACTTGGATAATAAAGGATAATCTTCTCATCCTAAAATGCTAATAACTTAATTTCTGCTAAATCCCTCTTGCCATGTAGGGTAACATAACTCACAAATTCTGGTGAATACCATGTGGACATGTTTGGTGGGACATTAGCCTTCCATATGTAGCAAAATGGAATGTATTCTTCAGTTTAGACATTACCCCTACCACCCAGAATGCATTGCTTCACATGACCTCTACCACACCAGACTAAGTTATATGTCCCCCAAATGGGCCCCACTAATAAAACCTCATGTTTACTCCTACTGTATTACTTATGCTATATTATTCATGCCTGTTCCCAACCATTTCTTCTAGTAGACTGCAAGTTTGTTTATTCTCATATCTGCAATACTGGATACAGTGATGAGAGGATCATGGATACTCAGTAACTACTTGTTGATGTCTTCCAGGCATGTTTTGACCTAGGCTGCAACTGTTTAATTTTCTTCATACAATTCCTCTTACTTGGAGTCTCTAATTATTTGCTCAGTTGTGTGGTTCAGTCTGATTTACTTGCCTTCTGAGCAGCCAGCATTTGACTCTTCCATGTCATCATTTTTTTCTTATTCTTATTTTATCTCTTTGACCATTCCTGTTATTCCTTTTCAAGGGAAACTCTTCCTTCACTTACTGCTTAACTGTAACTCTTTTACATGGTTTTATCTGTAAATCTTGTCTTTCTCTTCTTTGCATTCCCGGGTTCTTAACAAAACCCATGATATTACTACTTGGTTTTTTTTTGGTAACTATGTTAATCTATTAAACTCCTACCCTGAGCCACATGTCCATCTAACCATCTCTTCCTGAAGTGCCACAGAACTTTATACTCTTTACAACTTGCACACCTCAAGCATCAATCATTTTTTCTATCCAAATCTATACACCCAATTCTGTACACCCTCCTCAACTTTCCTGTCTGGATTAATGAAGTTGAGACTCATTCTCTTCCCACTTCTGCTGCCACCGTTCAGGTTTTTAGCATTTATTTTTATTTTTTTGGATAGTACTATGGCATTGATAACTTAAACTACTAGGGTCTATCCTTCCCCTGTCTTTAGGGTAATCATTCCAAAACATATTCATTCTTTCCAAAACAGCATTTCAGTGGCTCACCAGTATCTGTAGATAAAGTCCAGTATCTTTGCCACATTATACAAAGTTCTTTGTGATCAATGAATGATGTTTCCAAGAGTTTTGTAGAGTTATTATCTCTGTGGCTGTGGGCAGAGGTTCTGACATAAATGTTTAAGCCCTGGAAAGAGATTTCTTGGATATAAATCCTGAATCCATTACTTATGAACTCTCTGACCTTTGATAAGTCACTTTGTTTTCATCTTCCTTATTGTCCTCATGTATAAAATGGGGAAGATAATAATACTTGCCTCAAAGAGATTAAGTAGAGATTAAATCTTAAAATTTATAGAAGTTCTTTAAAAAGCGTTTGGCACAACATAGTTGCTCAAGCAAATTCTGCATACTATTAATATTATTAGTTAATTAATTCATATTAGCTTTATGTGCTCATGAAACTTTGTATCTTATATATTTATTCTATATTTACCATGGTAAGCACCTGGAGGGTAGTATAGGCTAGTGCTACAGAGCACATGTTTGAACATTAGAAAGATCTGGATTCACACATTTACCTCTGACATTTAATATCTCATGTTTGAAATCATGAGAATATTATCTCTTAACTAGAGCTGTGTGAGAATTAAATTTGAGAATATACATATATATATATATATATATAAAATTATTATAGTATTTAATGAATATAGTAAATATTCCCAAATAGTATCTGTTGTTATTTCTGTATCAATAATGCTTTGCATGTATAAAATATTTAATGACTGGTAAGTAATTTGCCAGGTTCTAATTTGGAGAAAATTTTGTCTTTGTGTCTTACTAGAAGTATTATTCAGGACCCTTGGGATCCAGTATGAGACCGTTATGAAACTCAATCAAAATAAGGTCAAGATATTAAAATACGGAATAATCATATACATCTTTCCATCTGCTAGTTGTAGCTTCTAGCTCCATCTTTACCTTTGAGGTACTAGTCTGATATTTTGTTCAATTTGCTCAGCTTCTCCATATCATCATTTTGATTGAAAATATAATAATTTTGGTTTATATAAATGAAACAAAACTTTGTTGAAAACCATAGCTTTACTTAATTTTTAAATTAAACTAGGTCTTGTGGTTGATGGGATTTATTAATTTATTTGCATGAGTTGTATATTTATGTCTGTTTCACAAACTGGACCATAATTCCCATAAGGCAAATATTTGCTCTATTTGTATTATGTGCTTGGTTCCCAGTAGGGTCTCACTAATTTTTGGTGAATGAATGACTTTCATTTACGTCTTGTAACCCTTTTAACTGACCTAAATAAGGCAGAGATTTAAAATTCATCCTACATACGTAAATGTTTCTGTATATATTGATTTGATTTTTGATCATTTTATATGAGAGACTGGTGAGCTATGGCCTACAGGCAAAATCTGGCCTGTTGCCTGTTTTGTGAGGCTTGTAAATTTAAAATTTCTTTTATGTTTTTAAATGTTTAGAAAAAAATCAAAAGAGGAGTAATAGTTCATGATATGTGAAAATTGTCAGAAATGAAGATTTTAGTGCTCATGAACAATTTTATTGGAACGCAGACATGTTCATTCATTTCTGTATCATCTATGGCTGATTTTGCTCTGAGTGGTAGTTACATAGCTGCTTTTCAGATTGTAAGGCCTACAAAGCCTAAAATATTGACTGTCTGACCCCCTACAAAAATATGCCAAAATCTGCTCTAAAGAAAAGAAATTAAAAAAAGACACTATGGAATTTGTCTTGCTTTTGATTTTGAAAGAATCAAGATAAATGACCACATGCATATTTTAGTCCTCTATTTAACTATAAATTTATACTTAGATAATTTTCTGTCAATCATGGTTGTAAAGTGATAAGCTGTACAGTTTTTAAAACTAAATCTCCCTATAAGGACATGAACCAATATTGATAAGATTCATGCATTGCTTAATATAAAATTTAGTAATTCTTATTTCAGAGCTTTGTGTTCCCACTTGCTTTCATTTATATACCCTCAAAAATGACTCATATTTGTGTATGACTATGAGTCATTTTGAGGATAAAGCATTTAAAACCTAAAGTCTAAATTCAGCTTTGTGAGTTATAATTATTCTATGAATTTCAGAAATATTCTTTCTTTTTTATATATCTCTCTTCCTCTCTCTATCTTAGCTCTCAAGCATTGGGTCAATAGCTATCACAATTTGAAAAAAAAAAGAACTCTAGATAATAACAATGATAGTAATAATAACAACCCTTTATATTTCAGTAGTATATTATGTTTTTTAAAAATTTCCCCAAACTTTCACATACATCAAGAAAACCTACTGAGTTTGGTCTAAAACCTTACAAGTTAAGACACAGTATATTTCATTCTTGGAATTGTTGTGGGGCTCACCTATAACAGAGGTGAAGTCTTTAACCCTGCTTTTTGTTTTCTAGTTGATTAATTCTTATACTAATATCAAGAACTGTTGACATGAATAGATAAATAGAAAAGAGAAGGCTGCCTTTTAATTTTAGTAGATGAAAACAACACCATAGGAAATTGGAATTATGTTTTAAAAGATTTTGTAAAGAAATTCAAATAATATATGTTCATTTTCCCATTTTTTGTGTGAAATAACTCCAGCATATTAGCTAGAGTTAAATTTGTCATATGTGGTTTGCAGTTTGCAGCCATGTGCCCTTTCTCATTTATTGTTTTCTATCACCACACCTGCCATTTTTTCCTTCCCTAATAGGAAGTGTTAAACTGGGTACAGGCTAAAATTCTCTAACAAAGAAAATTCAAAGTAGTCTACTTCTCTTACAACAATCCAGACTTTGTGATCCAAAGCTGGTAAGAAGATGATGCTACCGTTACCCCATATGTATATTCTCTGGGTCCCTGGTGGCCACTCTAGTTGCTATCATTTCCCAACCAGAGAGAACAAAGAGCTTGGGAGTACATGCACAATCTTTTGTCAGGGAGAAATCCTCAAACTGGAATATATAGATATAGATATAGATATACACACAGATATATAGATACAGATATAGATATAGATATACACACAGATATATATATATATATATATATATATATATATATATATATATATATAAAACATCTGCTCTGATCTTATTCCTTATAACCTAGGCAAATGGCCATTCTAATGGTAGAGTATATCATCTCTAGCTGAGAGGACTGTTGGCAAGCTTAGTTCAGTCCTATAGTCAAAAAAGGAGAGAGTAGTTATTGATAGATAACTAATGATTTTTGTTACAGAAGTGATGCTACTACACACACACACACACACACACACACACACACACACACATATTTCTTTCTTTTATTAAGAGAAAAACTGTGGGGGCACATGGGTAACTCAGTGGGTTAAAGCCTCTGCCTTCGGCTCAGGTCATGATCCTGGGGTCCTGGGATCGAGCCCCTCATCGGACTCTCTGCTCGGCAGGGAGCCTGCTTCCTCCTCGCTCTCTGCCTGCCTCTCTGCCTACTTGTGATCTCTATCTGTCAAATAAATAAATAAAATCTTAAAAAAAAAAAAGAGAGAAAAACTGTGTAGACATAAATTTGCTCAGATTGACTTGGTTTTCTGTGCCATTATTTCTACAGCATTATACACAAACCACTGAATATCCCTAAACACTCTTTCTCTAAACTATTATGTGACCATTTCCTAACCTTGAACCATTATTCATGAAACTGATTTGAATAGTGAGCACCTCAGATTAGAAAGTACCCATGACTTTAGGCCAGTTATAGTAAATAACCCGTACTAATAATATTTTGCTAAGTTAAATGTAAAACTTCACAGTTACTTTATATTATAAACAACCTAGTTTAAAATTTGTTTGATAGAGGATTGAAGGTCATAAAGAGTTAGTGACTGAATTCTATTGAGTTTATTATTTTCAAATGTTATTTAAAAACTGGCTTGCAATATTTAAGAATCCCAAGACACTGTATTCCTAATTAATACACATTTTAGTTAGTATTTTGGTAATTTTCAACTATAAACTCAGTTAGTAGAACTCATTAATTTCTAAATTTTAAATGATTTGCACTGGCTATGCTTCTTTCTTGGATGAGTAGTTCCTCTAGTAAGTACCCTAATATTAGACTGTCTCTTGAATTTTTAAACCGACTTATTAAAAGAGAGGCTCGAGTGGGAAAAATCATACAATTACAAAGCCATCCTTTCCACTTACTATTAAGCTAACAATCTAAGCCCAATATTTAATGTTATTAACAATGCTCCAAGTCAAAGTTTTGTGATTAAATGAAGGATACAAAAGGACTGTCATTTTTAAAACATCACTTAATTTTTTTTAGAAGAATGTAAATCAAAGAGTAGAATTAAAGCCCAAGAGAAAATTTTATTTAAGCATATTTGAATTTCTTTTCGGTTCCATTTCACCCTCAATTTTTTTTCCTTCCTTCTTATAAACTTTTGCCCTCTAGCCTGCTGTGAAAGAAACAATGAAGCAGGCACCAATGTTCCCTAAACTCTGTAAATGACTCTTTCTGAGTTATTATCCTTTGGTTTCTATAAGGAGCATGAAAAATCTCCTTTCTACCTCTCCCACCAGCAATCTGGTGCAAAGCATTGCACTTGATGTCTTGTAGAGCGGAAATCAAGAAATGTAGGGCCCATCTGTGTACTTCTTCCACGCTGAATGGAAAACATCATCAGCATTCTAAATTAATGAGAAACCTTTATCTGGCCAAGGCTCTTTGCCCACACAATGTAAATAATGTGGCAAAGATCTGAGACTTCCATGAAATGCTTGCCCCTGTCTGGCCTCTTCTAGTGTTAAAGAAGAATGGGAACCTGTTCAATTTTCAAGGACTTATTTAAGCCATGAATCTGCTTGCTGGGCTGGTGAAAACTTTGTGTTTTAAGTTTTCAGCTTTTCATCAAAAGAAGAAGAAAGGCAAAAACAAAAACAACCCCCCCAAATAAAATAAAAACATAAAAAATTAAAAAGGAGATAAAATCTAAAGCAACAGTTTTAATTTCAGAATTGAAGATTTGATACTGATATTTTCTCTCCCCTTCCTTTTTTGTTAAGAAACCAAACTTATTTTCATATATAGTTTCTCTGCTTCTTTGTCAACTCATTAGGCTGTGAATCCAGAGTAGCTTTTTATCGAAGGAATGAGGCTTCAAGTCGTAAGGACATCAGTGATTCTACAGGGTGATAAAACCCTTATCCAAACTCTGCATATTGCCTTCTGATTAGCTGGCACTCTCTTTAGGAAATCCAGAGTTTTGCTAGACACCGTTGGTCTTAGATTCCTAATGTAGTATTTATTAGCATATGGAGTCATTCATCATTTGATAAGAAGCAGAAGGTTATGAATCTAAAACAAGAACTGGAGGAGGAATATGTATTTAACCTGCTTACTAGCAAAGGTGCATGCTTTACAGATGACATATCTGGATATCTTGTGTGAAAAATACTTTCCCACTTCATCTTGTGTCTTCCACGCACATACCTGCTTTCTCCTTTTAATTAGCCAAATTCCCATTCCTGACCTTTTCTCTTTTTTACCCTGTTTACCTACTGTGGATGCATCTTTTTTTTCCTCTGCTGCAGTAAATCCTTGAAACTACCTCCTAATTAACACATGGTAAATGTCCTCTATAAAAATATGTATTTGCTAAATTATACACAGGCATTTTGTTCTGTAAATCGCCAAGGAGGTGAAGGGTCTCTATTATCTGTCACTTATATGACAGTAAAGTTAATTACAATTGCCACATCACCTGTGGCGTTGTTCTGTCTATCATTATTAGTTATTTATTTACATCCATGCTGTAAATTTCTGTGGATAAGCCCATGTTGTTTTTCTTTGTGGAAAGGAAGGTGCCAGTACTCTTGTATTTCTCTTCCTACTTTGTACTTTTCTTATTTTTCATCTTTCTCCAATTTCTAATTGAGATATATATTAAAAGATTTAAAAAAAACTCTTTGGGGTACATGGGTGGCTCAGTCAGTTGATCATCTGCCTTCAGCTCAGGTCATGGGTCCTGGGATCAAGCCCTGTGCCCTGCTCCCTGCTTGGCAGGGAGTTTTACTCCCTGTCCCTCTGCGCTTCTCCTACCTCTACTCATGCTCGCTCTCTCTCTCAAATAAATAAAATCTTAAAAAAAAAAAACTCTTCGAATAAATCTATAAATTTATAGGCATTTCTCCCAGTGTTTTTTTTTTTTTTTCTTTCTTCCCTTCAACAATGGCTCATGCTAAACATTGATTTACAGAAAAGCAGCTGTAACTGCATCTGTAAATGTTTTGCACCATGATTTTGGCTCAGAAATTATAGCTTCCATAAAAGTTAATTATTAAAATGGCAGAGCTTGAAGTGATGTTGCTTAATTAGTGAATGTGGTATAGACTGACTTAGTTTTCAGATACTAATATTTCTACTTGATAGAAATGCACAGACCAGTGAATATCCCCAACACTCTTTATAACAGCTTATGATGGCAGCCCTATGAATGAATGTAACATCGTTGGAATTTCACATCATATCTTCATGATCCATAATTCTGTGGTTGCCGAAGTTTGGTTTCAGCATTATTTTTATGTGTTGTTTCCTCTAACTTCCAAGGCATGAGTAACCCGAAATTAAATGGCAAGTACCCAAGGAACCAAAATGAAAGAGGAAGGTGATTTCCATGTAGCAAGCTCTCTAAGTGTGAAATTATATTATAGAACTAGGTAGAAATTTCTGTTGCTGAAGTTATTCTCTCCAAGCTAAGCTCCTCCTTCAATGATAGACTTGTTTACAAATATTATCATACCTTAGAAAGTTCAGTTTAAGAGTGTTAGGGCCTGAAACAAATATCTTGTTAAACTCAAAGCATATTCTTTTTCTGCTTGAAAAACTTATAGTGATTTATCCCATTCTTTAACTGTAATATAAAATATTGCAGTCAAGTTTTGAGCTTGGTTTAAAAATCTATATTTTTAGAACAAAACATACATTTTAGCATGAAATAAATAACATTAACATTTGATAGTTAAACATCCTATTTAAGTTTTTTAAATTATTGTTAAAATTGCAGTATTTTAATTAAATAAAAAGTACCAGAGGAAACCGTTGTGTAATCATAGGATATTAACAAAAGTATGGTTTGTAAGTTTCTTCTATGTATGAAGTAGTAAAAAAATTCTATATATTTGTCTTCTCATGACATTATTTTCAAGTTAGGTTTTTGTGGGTTTTTTTCCTTTTCTTTTCTTTTTCTTTTTCTTTTTTTTTTTTTTGGAGAGAGAGAGAGAGAGCATGAGAGAGAGCTCAAGTCTGGGGGAGGAGCAGAGGAGGGAGGAGAAGAGTGAGTCTCCAAAGCAGGCTTGTCACCTAGCACAGAGCCTGAAGAAGGGCTCAATCTCACAACCCTGAGGTCATGACCTGAGCTAAAATCAAGAGTTGAATGCTTAACCAACTGAGCCATCCAGGCACCCGCACCCCCCGGCCAATTACTTCTAATTAAGACAAAAGCTAAATATCTAAAATCATTCAGAATAAGAATGTGAAATTATGCTGTAAATTTAAATGTCTCTCTTATAGGCTAATAAGTTTGCCATATGATTAGGTAAAAAATGGATACCAAATATACAGTATCTATTTCTAGACTTATTTTCAAGCAAAAATCCCAAAAGTAATCATATAAATATAATTAAAATATGCATTGCCCAGAATATACTGAAGAAAATGAAAATCCATTAGCTGTTAAAGATTTGAAGTGTTGTATAGTCCTGGAAAGGAAGTTCCATAGTTGCAAATCTTTTATTTATTCTTTAAATAAAAAGGAAGTATGTACTGATAAAAATTACTTGATATTAGAAACTTTCTCAAAAGAAAAATTTTAATAAATCAAGTGGATAATAAAGAGGAGTCTTTGAAAATTATGTGTGCCTCCTAACTCAAATGAAGAGCCAATAAAACCTATACAGACATGGGATAAGCAAGGTTTGGTCTAATTTAACTATTATTACTCTTATTTGGATAGGAGATTAATAGATAATAATGGCAAAAAATACCTGAAAATTTCCAAATTAATAAACTTCATTTTTTATAAAAAATAAGTCATATATATTTTTTATAAAAATAAGATATATACATATATATACATGTATATATACACATGTATATATACGTATGTGTGTGTGCGTGTGTGTGTGTGTACACATACATATATATGTATATTTATAGCTATATCTTTACGTGAGATTAACTTGTTTGCCCTGGAAGTTTGAATTAAATATTGTGTTTTCAACATCTCATAAAATGTATTTTAATTTCTCCTTAACAAATTTTTCTGAAAAGATGCAAAAAAACCTCTTAAACACCTTGACTGAAATAAAAAGATCTATATGTGAGAAAAGTTTGTTATCTTTATCAAGACTGATCGATGCTTGCATGAATGGGATTTTCTTTTCATGAGTATGTGAGTTTTGACTAAGTTTTGGAAAGCTCTGCTAAACTCTACAAATAGTTACATAAGAATAATGAATAATGAGTTTTGCTCAGATGCACATTTACCAAGCATCTACTGTGTACCAAACACATTATCCCCCTGCCAAGAATACATACAGTCACACTTTTATTGAACCATGGTCAAGACCAATGTTTTATGAAATCAATCCATGAAAATCAATCTTAAGACACTGAAGTTAAATTTCAACACCCTCATATCATAATAGGAGATACTTTTCAAATCAGATATTTTTATTGACATAACCTATACAACATCTTTTTACTTTCAAGAATTATATTGTTTCTGTTAAGACTCTTAAGCAGTAGATCTAAAAACAAAGAAATTTTTCCCCTGTATCATCTGCAATAGCACTAGATTTGGACTTAAGTGCTCTGAGTTAGTGATGTACAACTGCCACCTGTCCCTAAGCTGACTTAGGCAAACCACTTAACCTCTAGTTCTGGGTTCCTTGTCCTTCAAGTGAAGATATGTAATTTACCTCACATGATTATTGTGAAGATTTAATGAGAATATATGTGTTAGAGCACTCTGCAAACTGTAAAGGGGCTATTTGAATGTGAAATATTTTAAGTGTCTTGGTTGTGAAATTGTGAAATATTCCCAACATTTATGGGGAAAAGTGTTGAGTTTTCTGAGATAAGGGTGTGTGGAGAAGGAGTATGAGGCTTTATTGTGAGCCAAGACTTCTGCTTAAGGGGGATGACAAATGTGAAAGCAGCAACTGGCAAGAAAAAGACAAAATATAGTGATGAGATTTTATTTTATTGTTGATAGAATATCATTTTCTTGGATATTACGTTCATTTTCTCTCTGTGTGTGCTATGTACTCATAGAGCAGGTATTTATACAAATTGGCTAAATGACAAGGACCTCGTTATGGACCATGACGACTTAAAGGGAACATGAGAAAGTTGGAGAGATTTCTAAGGAGAGTCATAAATACAGTTAAAGGGCTTGGGCATGAGACCTATGGGGAAAGGTTCTGGGATTATTCAGTTTGCTAGGGACAAGGCTCAATGTAGAAATGTGGGAATGTGTAATATACTAGGGATAAAAGAACATCTGTTTTTTATGTCTAAGAAAAATCTAAAAGGAAGTGGGCTTAAGCTATAGGATAACAAATTTAAATTAGCAACAAGAAAGAATTTCCTGACAGTAAGGGTTATTGGGCATACAAGGACTTGCTGGAATTGCCTTAGCATATCTTTGAAAAAGTGTTTCCATTAAAATAGAATGGTATAGGTGTTGACCTTCCTTAGTGCAGAACAATGGATCAGATAATTTCTAAGATTTTTTTTTTTTTTTTTTGACAGACAGAGACCACAAATAGGCAGAGAGGCAGGCAGAGAGAGATTGGAGGAAGCTGGCTCCCCACTGAGCAGAGAGCCCGATGTGGGGATCGATCCCAGAACCCTGGGATCATGACCTGAGCTGAAGGCAGAAGCTTTAATGCACTGAGCCACCCAGGTACCCCAGGGGCAGATAATATTTAAATACCATTTCTAATCCTCTGATTCTAAGTATTGTTACTCTGGTAAAACAAAAGAGAACTCTGGCAAAGATTGTCCAAATTAAAAAGGGTTTTTATTTGTGTAGAACAAAGAGAAAATGCATTTTGATTATAGTTATCCTATATTGTATCATTGTACATGGCTAAATTGTTGCTTGAAATATTCTAGAATGTTTAAAAAGATGTAATGGAAGACTTCTTAGAAATTCTGTGCATCTGAATTCTTTCAGTTCTGGAGTCACATGGAATAGGGCATACAAAGTGTGGGAAAGACTATTATCTATTCATCAAATGCTTATTTCTTATTTTTCCTGCACTAGACTGTATTTCCCTAACAGTTTTGATCTGACATGTAACAATATGTTTGAGTGGAACATGAATAGGGTGGATGATATGTGCCATTTCTAGGCCTTTTACCCTTAGGAAGGGTATGCCCACCTTCACTCTGTTTCCTTTTCTTCCAGTTATAAGCAGACCATGATGATGTACTAAGGGGTGGCTGAGCCACAACTTGGCAGGGGCCTGGGTCTCTGAGTTACCATGTGGTAGAGGTTGGGGGAGGGTGTGATGTGTCATCTGCTAACAGGAACATCTCAGTCTTTTATGCAAGTAAGAAAGAAGCTTCCCTTCTATTTGAATCATTCTGCATTTTTTAGATTTGTTTCTTCTGCAGAATTGGGTGAGACTTTGAGTAGCCAAGCCCATTTTACTGTGTTTATTTCTTCTCTGATCTTGGACAAAGACTTTTCTTCTCCTTGTTTTGGATTCTCTTCCATAAAACAGTGAGAACAATGAACTCATGCTTTTGTGTGTGAGTGTGTGTATTGAAATGATGAATGACATTGCCTCTGGAATTGTAGTTTTATTATTTAAACTAAAGCATGAAAAGATTTTTCTAGTAGATGAATAATATCAGAATGCCCTTGTTATAATATGGAGATTTATAAACCACTTTATCTTCAAAGAAAAACAAAGGAAAAAGCTTTAAAATATAGGAAGAGGGCCAAAGATTTACTACAAAGAATTGTTTGCAAATGAATTCTTTAAACTCTGTTAAAAAATTTTGCCTTTTTTACTAGAAAGATTTTTTTCAGTATGCTTAATAACAGTTATTCATAAGAAAGCTTCATTTTAGTTTCATCTGTAAGTTAGAATTTTACCTTTCATTCTTTTCTACCAGAGACCATTTCAAATAACACCTGTACAGAGAAAAGCCTTATTTGCATGATATTTAACTATGTTTCTATGAAACTGAAACATAAACTATAGGAGATTTAGTGAATTTTCTTTTTTCTTTTTTTTTTTTTTTTAAAGATTTTATTTATTTATTTGACAGAGAGAGATCACAAGTAGATAGAGAGGCAGGCAGAGAGAGAGAGAGGGAAGCAGGCTCCCTGCTGAGCAGAGAGGCCGATGCGGGACTCGATCCCAGGACCCTGAGATCATGACCTGAGCCGAAGGCAGCGGCTTAACCCACTGAGCCACCCAGGCGCCCCGATTTAGTGAATTTTCTAATTTACCTTCCTGTCTATGGACAATGGAAGACACAAATATGTAGAAATATTTGTATGATGGGGCACCTGGGTGGCTCAGTGGGTTAAGCCTCTGCCTTCGGCTCAGGTCATGATTTCAGGGTCCTGGGATCGAGCCCCATATCTGTCTCCCTGCCCAGCGGGGTACCTGCTTTCCCCCTCTCTCTGTCTGCCTCTCTGCCTAATTGTGATTCCTCCCTCTGTCAAATAAATTAAAAAAAAAAAAAAGAAAGAAATATTTGTATGCTAAGTAGTGGAATATATTTCTCTTCCATGTCTTCCTCTTTAGGATTTTGAAAACTGACAATATAAATTTAATAAATATGGGTCTGTATGTAGTTCCAGATAAATACATGGGGACTTGTTTTAAGATTAAAATATATATATTAAATCATCTCTTAATCTATTCTGGCTGCCTAGTTCTATTTGAAATCAAATCATGCATTTGGAGGTAAAATTATGTGTTATTAGGAGTTTGGGCTGTGGAGCTAGATTACCTGAGTTTAAATTCTGACTCTGCTGTTCACTGACTGATGGACCTATGGAAGCGTTTCACTTCACTGCTCTGTTCTCAGGTCTTTATCTTCCAGTGAGGTCTGTAATGGTATTTACTTCACATAGTTTTGTGTGAAATAACACCTTAGGGTCTGGTACACAAGCAATCAAGAAACTATATTATTCAGTAAATATTTATTGATGATCTGCTATAGTAAAAACTGTAGTACATTAAATCTTATAGGTCAGACAATGCACTTGACACTTTAAAAGTTGTCTTAGTAAATTCTAACAACCCCTCTGTGTGGTAGATATTATTATGTTAATTGCACAGGTGAAATAACTGTGTCTCTGAGAGGTTAAGTAACTTGCCCAGAGTCACACAGTTAGCAAATGGCAAAACCAGAATTTAAAACCAGTATGCTAAATTCCAAAGCATTATTCAGTGAATCACAAGGATAGGTGCAAATATAAAAATGATGCAGCCCAGAAGAAATCAGTTTAGCCATGACAGAGATATTAAAAAGTATATATCTTGCTAAGTGTTAAAAATATCAATGATGTACTATGGGAAGAAACTTAGGTTTTTTGGTTTTTTTGTTTTTTTCCATTGTCGTTATTACTGAGTGGTGTATTTTCCTGACATTGGTTGGTTAGAGATTGTTGCTAATAAGATAATTGTTAGGGCTTAGTCATTGACTGGTCTACTTTGTGTTCTCTGATACCATTCTATATGCCTGCCCTACCTCTGCAGATTGTTTCATGAATATGTGTCTTGGGTCCACAGATACCAACAGTGAAGGTATCTGTGGGTGGAAATGAGCAAGGTATCACTGCTATTGGAAAAGTCATTCAATATGGAAAAGTATATCAAGAGTGGAGTATTCAGATGCACATAGACTTGTCAGTTGTCACCCAGATCTGACATATCTTTGGCTGGATTTTACAATGGGACTAACATAGATTCTAGATCAAGATGACTGTTAACAGTTCTCTGCTTACACACTCTTGGCTACGTTCAAAAAACTTGATATCATTTAATTTGCTCCCTCTGCCTGCAGTTGTACTAAGATAAATATAGTCATTTCTTCAGCTAAATTATTCACGGAGGTGAAAGTGTTAGTAACATTAGTTAGTCATAGAATTATAAAGTCAGAAAAAACCTCGACAATTGTCTGATCCAGCATCCTCACAGTACCAGTAAGGGAACTGAGACCTAGCGAGAGTCAACAGATTAATTTGGGTCACACAGTCTATTGTGCACAGAGCTGGATATAAAAGTCAGATCTTCTCATCATTTTGCTCATCTGCCATATCAACTTAGGCAACAAGTCCAGTTATTGATTCTGCTTATTATTTCTGATATCCAAGACCTCTTCTACATTTTCATAGTCTCTGCTCTTGTTTTAGCTACAACAGGAAAGCCAGCTGGGTGTGGGTTAGAGAGAACAGAAATGGCTAAAATTAGCAGGACTCTTTTGGTTTATAAAGTGATAACAGTACTAGCTTCATTTTTAGCTGGCCTTAGCAAAAGTCTGTAGCAGCCAGATTTTCTCCTTTAGATCAGAGGTGGGCTTGGTTCTAGCTCTGTTCAGGCTCTATGCTGGATCTGTTACTTCCAGAAAGATTTGATGAGAGAAACTGCTTTTCAGACAAAAGAAGGAATATGATGAGGAGAAGCTTAAATAAAGTTTCAGTATTTAAAGCTATTAGGAAACTTAGGATCAAGTCATCTAGCTGTCTCATTTTACAGAGGGTAAAATAAAGTCCTGGATGAGTTGGGTGACTTCTGAGGCTGTAGAATATAAGCTAGAATTGGGTTCCTCAATTCCTAGTGATTCCTGCATTATAATAGAGCCATAGTTGATAAATTTATTGAGCATATACTCTGTGCCTTGCATTATGGTAATGCATGTGTTATATACCATATAAGATAATATATATTATACCATGTAGCATTAAACTCTTAAGGCTGGCCCACCTGACAGTGGAGTATATATTGATGCTTAGAGAGTTTAAATTACTTTCTTAACATCACATAATTTGTAAAAAAAGAACTAGGATTCCAATATGGGCCTTGTCAAGAGCTTTGAAGGGCTATGAAGGAACTTTTTAACTTCCTTGCAAGTTGAACAAGTTAACCTTGTTTCATGGATGCTGACAGAAGACTTAAGACTCTTGGATTAGAGACAAAGGACTTTACTATTCATATTAATAGTAGTACTCATAGTGTCAGTATTTCTTTGAGCTGCATTTCCTACAGAATGGCGAGAAGAGGGCCAGGTGTAACTTGCACAGGCAGTGAGCTGCATTATAGGACAGGACGCCTGAGCTGAGGAAACTGATCTTTTATAATAGGCAGTAAGTATGGCTACCTTTACTCTGGAGAGAAATGCTATCTCAGTCTTACAAAAATGTTTGCTATTTAATCATGTTTGAAGAGATAGTTCAGAAGAAAGTCATTCAGTACTGTTGCTTGAAAGATATGCAGAAATGTGAAAGACCCATGGAGAATTGTCTCCCAATATACTTTGACTGTAAAATTTGTATTATCAGCCACTATACAATGCTGACTCTGTGGCAATGCGGTCAGCAGGAAAACATGTTAAATGGTTTGCTATTGGAATGGAAGCATTTCTGTAACATGAATTTGTTCCATTGAAATGACACTGGCAATTAGGCCATTGAACCTTGGAATAAATCACACTGAGTGAGGTAGATATGGAGCTACAGGTATATTAATTGGGGATGACTTTCTAAAACTTATCCTGTCCTTAGGCACCCCCCTTACTTAGCACCTACTTGAAGGAAGCAAGGAAGGAAACAAGGAAAGAAGGAGGGAAAGAAGACAGATTGTAAGCTCAGTTTGAAGAGAAGAGCATCTCTAGGCTTTACATTGTGTTCTGGTGTCATTGTGTGTTAGTCCTTACGGCTTGTTGCTGAGGCCACTTGGGTCTGTTCATAATATCAAAAAGGATGGGGACCACCAAGGTGGAAAGGGCAGTTGGATCTCGTGAGTTTAAATAAATTCTGCTTACTTGCTGGTGTCCTTGGACAAGTTTCACCCCGTCTCTGGGAGTTTCTTTAGCTCTAAGATGAGGGTGACCCTTGTCAAACTCATAGGACAATACATGGCCAATAATAAGCAATCAGCTAATGTTAATTATTATTATTAAAAGTAGCAGAAGTTTGACATGGCTAAAAGTAATACTGAAAAATGCTTTTAATACCTGGAAACCCCACAAGATATATCACTTTGAGCTAAAATCAGCACAAGGAGGAATTTTAATTTGACAAGGTGAATTTTTATTATTTAAAAATGTAGAAATAATATTTGTGATGATAATGTTAATGCTGCTGCCTTTGAATCCCAGATTGAAACTCAACTGCCTTCATTTATGCATTCGCCCCAAAAGGAACTCTTTTGTTAAGCCCCACTTAGTCCATCTTAAAGCACCTTTCAGTCAAAGAACAGCTTCTCATTAAGGGAAAAATGATTATTAACACCCTCATTTTGCTTCCTCTCGTGAATTATTTGCATTCAGAAATGGCATGGCATTAGTTTCAGGGTAAATGCAAATATTACAGCGGGATTTCTCACCCAGCTCTTTTTTATTATTAGCTCTTTTTATGTACTCCATTTATTATTCCCTCATCATTTTTCAGATTGTATTAAAATGTTAGATTTCTTAAAATAATAATATTTCTTTCATTTGGTAATTGTCTCAGCCCTGTCTATGCCAGTCTACATCACGGAGTGCCCATCTATAATTTGGAATGCTTATAATGACTATTCGTCTTTGCTTCAGGGAGGTCCAGGAATTAGCTATCACGGTAACTGAATCCCCTCTCTCCCACTGAGAATGTGATTACTCCAGGTGAGATTCATGGGCTTGGGAAAGAGGGCGGTAGTGTGAGAACGGCTTCTGTTGTGAGTGCTGGCAGTGTATTTACAGTCTGGGGCTTGAAGATAAATTAAGAATCCCCCCCCCACCCCCAGCTTTGAGCAGTGTCCATCTCCAGTGCTTTTTAAATACAATAGCTCACACTATTTTTCTTTTGATGTTGTGAAGTCGTTTTGTGAGAAACCTTTGTTTGCTGCATCCTATGTCCTCCCTGTGTGGAATGAATGAATTAGGGGGCTAAGTATTAGTCTAAGGGCAGTGGTTATAGCTTGGCTGGAGTGGAATCAGGGACTAAGGTATGCTTTCCACCAGGGTCTGCCTTGATAAACTGATTATAATTATTTTGTTTTTCCCTGATCATAAAAAAAAGGTAATAGATCTGACTAATAAAACAAAACTAATAAAATCATTTGATCATTTTGATTCACTGCACTTCACTGTACAAAGCTTCCCTGTTGACTCACAAATTGTTACTGTCAAATCATTTTATATTTGTTTCTTTTGGGTATGACTTAACGTCTCCTTTTCTCTCCCCTTGTTCCTGTCCATCATTCTTCCTTCCAGGGAGCCGGGGAACGATCAATGACCAAGTCTTAAAGCAAGCTATCCAGTAGATCAAACAAATGCGTCTGTCCGTAAAATGGCATACGACGTGACATGTGGATACTTGTAAGGCGTTGACCATAGGCTCTGCTTCTTGGTGCATTATGAAGTACTAGATACAGTAATTAGCTTTCATACTTTTGTTGCATGATATGCAAATGTTTACTTTGTAAAGGTTGAGATGAGAGAGTATTACCTTCACCATAACCTAGAAGTCAGTAACAGGAGCAAGCGTCCAACTCAGAATTCTGCTGGTACAGGCCTGTTAGACAAGTTCTTCCACATTTTAATAATGGCTACCTTGCACCAATTTTATTAAAAATCCCCTGGTGGGTAGTGGGTTAGCATATACCAGCAATATTTGGCAGGAGGAAAAATGGGTATAAGACATTTCTCATAACTGCTAATGGGCTATTGGGTGGCATATATCATTCAGCCTAAGGCAGGTAATGTTAGTTTTGAGTGGTTATGATGTACCTAGCACTTTGTTAAGTACCCTACAGATTACTTCATTGGTTGAAAATCAAAGACATTGATCAGAACTGCCCAACTTTTTCAAGTCCTAGAACACTGAGACTATTACATCTGTGAGGCACACTGAGGAAAGTAGACTAGGATGCTTTCTATTAGAGCCAGTCAGCTGAAGGCTCTGGGCAGACCCATGTCTGGGCAAACCTGGAACCCATTCACAGTGCAGCAGTGTGCATATGATGGGAATTTGCATGTCAGCATAACTGGTGAGATTTTTCTTTTTAAAGAGGGGGCACCTGCTATTTGTATTCCTTTTGGAATTGTTAGTTCTATGGTTGGCCTTTTTTCCTCCCTAAAGAGAAGTTCATTTTTTTCTCTGATTCATAAAACTAATTTTAGGGTATGGAGAGAACCAAACGACTGATTCTGGATTTTAAACTTCCTGGGTTCATGTACTGCACCGTTCATGTGCTGTTCTCTTGTTCATAATCTGCAAGTTACTTATCCACTTTTCCCTTGAGGATCATTGGAATTGAACTGCCCCTTGGATTTGTTAGAAGTATTACCAGTAAACCACTAAGAACAGTACCTGTTGCCCAGAAAGCACTCATAAATATAAACTATTTGTTATATTGTGAATATTAGCATTTTGTTACTTATTTACAGATTTTTTTTTTTCCCCCAGCTATCTTCTTCTTGTCAACTTTGTGAAGTTTTTGATATATATAACTTTTGGTGATGGGTGACTTTGAAACAAATTCATAAAAGTTAAAAGTAACTTTAAAATGCCCATGTAAGGGCGCCTGGGTGGCTCAGTTAGTTAAGCATCTGCCTTCTGCTCAGATCATGATGCCAGGGTCTTGGGATTGAGGCCCACGTCGGGCTTCCTGCTCATTGGGAAGTCTGCTAATCCTTCCGCCCCTCCCACTGCTCCTGCTCTCTCTCTCTCTCTCTCAAATAAATAAATCTTTAGAATGCTTGTTTAAACATAGGTATGTAGCTAATAGCAGTGAAAAGGTATGTTTGTAAAAAGATACAACTATTTTGATGACATTCCATTTTAGTCTTATATCTATTATCCTAATGATTTCCTACAAGGGAAGAAGCAAATAATCCATGTTACATTTACCAGTTAATTTCTTCAGGCTTTTCCCCTTATCCATGTTCATCTTTTGGCAGTCTGGAATGGAAAAAAAACATTTTGATCTCAGAGGAACTGCAGGGCTCAGGACTATTTGATTTTGATGTCCTCACCAAAAGGACCACCTTCACTCTGAGGTACTCAGTGTCATCACTCAAAACCTTGGCCAATTGCATTAGGAACCCTAGCGCACAGGGGTTATAGCAACTATTTAACTGCCACCAGGCAAACCCCCAGGGGGACTGGGCCACTAGATTGAGAGATGGAACTGCTGTTGAAGGATGGCCCCTCTATCAGTGTTGCTATATGTATTATGTGAAAGACAGGCTAATACAATTCCTCATCCATAGAGAGCTGTTAAGAAAAATATACTCTAAATGGTACCAGTAAGAACCATCATTTGGTAAGAAGATAAATTACTATCATCTTTTTAAACCTAAAGTAATGGTCTCTTTCTGATTTATATATTTGAAAGATAACCACTCAATTAAAAACAGACTTGACAGAATTGTCCTATTGTTTTGTAAGCCATACTATATATGATAATTTTCCTATTTGGAGTATCTGGCATTTGACCTCTGAGGAGAGGTCCAGGTCCCTCCTCCCTACCCCCAAAAAGGAGGAACTCCACAATGAAAAACATAGATACCTCCGATCTCTGCAAATGGTGATCATGTTAGCTTGCATTTTAGTAAAATAGGGAACTTAAAAAGGCTCATATTACCCCAATATCCAGTATGTACACTTAACAACTACACCTGCCAGTGAAGAAAACTGTATATGCCAAAATTTTACATGCCAATAGAGAAAATTACCACATTGGGACAATTTAAAAATATTCTTGTAATAATTAAATTTCTTCAACCAACAAATATAGTTAATCAATGTTTGGAAGCCCAGGAAGTTGTCCATATGTTCTCAATTCTCTAGGCGATTCTGGCATTATTGATCAAACTCTAAGCCAAAGATTCCTTCAAGTCACATGGATCTGCCAGATAGGAACTGGCAAGGATCTCCTCACTTTGTCATAGCCTGGCTGAATGCCAGTGTGAAAAGCTGTATGGATAAACATATGAGTAAATCTTCTGTCCACATCAAAATAGGGTGTCTACCATCAGTATAATTTAGGTCCCTAGGCAATGCCTGAATAGTGTGGCTAGTGTTCAGAAGGCCATCTGACTGGTGGTGCACTAAAATACGGTCATTCCTATATTAAGAACTTAGGGGGTGTTATAATTATTGAATAACTCAATAAATACCCATCTAGATTGATATTGAAGCTTGCTGATTTATGCACATCCAAGTTAAATATAAACAGATCCCCAAATCTCCAAAAGCTTCATATGAGTAGTACCTGCATCAACAGATTAGAAGATACACGGACACGTGCCAACACCAACCAAAAAAGTAAATTTAACCACATACCTGTATGGTATACAGAAGTTGGTACATTGCTTACACATTGCTTGGAAAGTGAAATTTGAGACATGAAATGTGCGTATCAGAACTGCTATTGAGGGATAAATAGTCTATTGAATTCCAGTTACTCAGAGGATATTCTTTTTTTTTTTTAAAGATTTTATTTATTTATTTGACAGAGATCATAAGTAGGCAGAGAGGCAGGCAGAGAGAGAGAAGGAGAAGCAGGCTCCCCTGCCGACCAGAGAGCCCGACACGGGGCTTGATCCCAGGACCCTGAGATCATGACCTGGGCCGAAGGCAGAGGCTTAACCCACTGACCCACCCAGGTACCCCTCAGAGGATATTCTAAGGCAATAACTTCACTCTTCCTTCTTCCAAAAATAAATTTTTATATTTTGAGGAGCTAAAATGGCATCTGGGCTATAGTAGGTGCTCAGTAAAATTTTTGTAAAAAGGAATGAAGGAAAGATAAATTTGGAAAGAAAGAGAGTTTCAGGTATGTGTGGTTGAGAAGATTTAAGACCTAGGAAAAATGGACAATTTGATTGAAGGTCCTGAGAAAATTATTTGTTAAACAAAATAAGGAAAAAACCATGCAAATAAGAAGAACCTTAGGGAGATGAGAGGTGGAATGGGTAAAAGAAAATTCAATTTTAATTAAATGCTTTGCAGACTTTGATAATATACTTTTCAGTTTGATTGTATAAAAACTTATATTTGACAAACATAATTATGATTAATTTTAACAGATGGAAAATAACCAAGAGTACTTATCTTCTTTTTAGTTTTAATTTAAAATGAAATTGAATTCTCATTCCTCTTTGGAAAGGAAGAATCTTTTTGCTTCAGATGATATAGGAGTGATCTCAGGATCTTTAGTTCTCTCTGTCTAATGTCATGGATATAGGAAAACCTATCGGAAGGAGTCATAGAGAGTGAGAGCCATGAATTTTCTGTTGTCAGATTTTACCTTTGTTGTGATGTGTAAGAGCTTTGTTCCACACTACTGAAATCATGCACTGTCAGGTAGGGGAAGTTTGAATTCCAGAAGGATTGTGCTCAAAAGGAAGTGTGGCTAATTGTAATGTCAGGGTTGTCTTGAGTGTGATGTTGAGACATTCAGCCTGGCCAGACAATAAGGACAGTGAAAGCTCTGAACTGTTTGGACTTGTAGGCTCCTTCCAATCCTTCTAAACCCCCAAAGGGACATAGTGTTAAAAGAAAGAAAGAAAGAATGAAAGAAAGAAAGAAGGAAAGAAAGAAAGAAAGAAAGAAAGAAAGAAAGAAAGAAAGAAAGAAAGAAAGAAAGAAAAAAGAAAAGTGGAGGAAACCACCATAACCACTTCGAAGAAAGAAAGAAGTTACAAAAACAAGCCAGTGATACGGCATTCTAACCAAACAACAAAATCCTGCTCCTCAAAGTGGTTGTTTTGAAAAACAATGTATTTTATGATCTGATTTTTCACGTTCTGCTGTTTCTTAGATTAGGTTTTCAGTATCCTGTAAAGGAACTGGAGTGTAATATAGGACAAGTCATTCCCCACCCACAGAAGCTTGTGACTTGCTTGAATTAAGAGAGCTTGGTCTTTGAATGCAGACCTAAATTTAAATTCTAGTTTTGTTTTTTACCAACAATGTGACTTTAGGCAAAGTTACCTAACCTTTTAGAGTCTCACTTTCCTTTTCTATAAGATGGAGATGATAGGATCTATCAAACAGGATTATTGAGAGGATTATAAAATCACCTTGCACTAGCACCTGCAAAATCTTAGGTACCCTTTCAATAATGAAAGTGGGGAGTAAGAAGAATCTACTTTTTGAGAGAAAGAATAGATTACTTCAAGTTTCTATGCATTTTTATAGTTTCAGAAATATAGTGAAGCTCGATGATAAACTAAATTCAAAAATGTAGCCAAAGGATAGAATCATGATATTGTACAAATATTTATCTAAAAGAATGTTGTCATTTTGTTCATAATGGAAAAAATTAAAAATGATCCACATATTCATCATGGGATTGCTTGAACAGACTATATGGCAAATCCATTTGATGTAATACTAAGCTGCCATTAAAAATATCTCATATCTGGATACTTAAAATTCTGGGATTATTTATAGTGTTTCACTGAAAACAAAAAGACTAATTTCATCACTAGAGGTGTCCAGTTTTAAAATGGAAAACAATATATGCATTAATAACACAGAAGTGATCCATCTGCATTTTAAGGCTATTATGTTTTGTGTGTGGTTTATTTATTAATTTTTTTGTCATTCTTGGTGTTTCCTGATCAAGAATAGTAAGAATTTAATTTTGTAATGTAAAAATGCATTTAAAAATCATTAGTCTTTGGCTTATACTTTAAATAATAGGACAATTGATTAGTGTCAGGGTTCTCTAAATTCTTAAGAGTCAAAGATAACAGTGAAATTATTTAGTGGATTACATTTCTGTATATGTCTCTGGAAAAGTAGGTGAATTCATAGAGTTGATGACATAATATGGATATCTGGCTTATTTCTGGTTTATACAGATATTTTTATATTATACCTTTCAATAACCACAAGCATTTTCATTTATATTAGAATAAACTCTTTAAATGTATCAAGATAAAAAGCAAACTCTTTAAATGTATCAAGATAAAAAGCTTAGGTAAAATACTTGGTTTTCATTTGGTCATTTACACAGAAGGATTTCTTTTATTTTTGGCTGAGAGTATTAAGAAAATAGGTATTGCTTTTATTTAGAAAATTAAGTACATCGTGAAATCTAATACAGAGACTAAATGATTAATATATGCTATTGAATCTGAATTCAGTAGAAAATAATAGTGGTTTCTAAAATGCATTACCCTATCTACCCCTTCATTTATTCTCTCATTAATTATACCTTTCTTCTATTCAAATGTAGCTGAAGTTTAAAAGCATCTAATAGTACATTTAAAATATCATTTTAAGTGTAATAAAATAATCTGGGAACAACAATATTCTTACTATTTTTCAGCCTCATTTTTAGACTAATTAAGTCACACAACTAAAAGAAAAAAATCTAGCTACTCATTTGCTTAAAATTGATTCCATTAAAATTTTATAATAGTGGCCTTTGTTGTAAGGAAAATATTTCATGAGCCCTATTAGGGTAGTTAATAATTTGGAGAATTTAGAGGACCAGATTTCATTATGATACTAAAGTTATAAAGTCTCTCTTTAATTTGAATCTGGAGTTAGCTGATACACAACATTATTGTTACTATCACTGGGTCAGTATGTTAGGTGTTTTGCCAAAAAATTTGTCTCACAGTTGATGAATGATTATTTTTAGTTATTTCTTTTTCTAGGCAGTCTCATGATTTATTTTTGCAGAATCACTTTTATTAACTATGAAGTGAATCTGATTTTTCCACTTGGAAGACTGAAAATCGATGAACATTCTGAAATTCAGTACATATGCATAGGGCTTAAGATAGTGATGAAAAATGCACAGCAAGAAATGTGGACATGGCCCTTAATACATACCCTGTCTCATCATCTTTTGATAGTTGATACAAAAACAGAATTCGTGGGGGACATAACTCTAACTACAGTTCACTTTAATTATCATAGATTCTTTGGCTGATATCAGGTGTTTAGTGGACAATTAAATATATTCTAAACATTATTGAATTTTATATGTGCACCATATATGTATATATACAATAACTAATAATGTTTACTAAAATTTAAAGGTTACTTCTTTTGAATTTTAAAAGCAAAATATTCAGATTTGAGGAAAATGGAGAAATGTAATATATTACGAAGACTAGAGGAAATATTAAAGGGAAGAGAGTAATCGTGTGGAGGTAATCTTTTAACATTTCGGCATATTCCTTCAATCTCTTCCTCCCGTAAAGAAATAAACAATTACACACACACACATGCTTCTACACACATACTCATCAAATTCATATAAATATTTTAACCCACTGAGCCACCCAGGCGCCCCCATATAAACATTTTAAATAATTCAAGTTATTCTGTATAGAATTGTAATTCCTCCTTTTTATTTGTATATTATATCATTTGATCTATTATATAATATCAACCCATACTATTGGATGCTTAAATATGTCATTTTCCACTAAACTTCTTTTTTCCACTGAACATTTTTAATGGCTGCTTATTAGTCCGTTATATGGGTAAGCTAAAATTAACTATTATAGTTTGACATTCAGTTATTATTATTCATTTTATTATTACAAGTAATATTCTGATAGACATGTTTGGTCCAAGTCTTCATATATTTCTAATGATTTATGTGATAAATACATTTTCATTCTCAGGGTCTAAATTAATCTCCTTTTGAGGCATGACCAGCATGTGATATGTGTGAATCACTTTAAAAAATATTTTTAAATTTATTTATTTATTTTTTATGATGACAAAAATTATACTTAGATTTAGCCAGCTGAACTCAGTTTAGATGATCCCAATTTTGTTGGCAATATCCAAAGCATCATAGTCAGGGGCCAGTGGAACATATGCCTTCTTCCCATCAGTCGTGATCAAGGTGTTGACCTTGGCCACATCAATGTCATAGAACTTCTTCACAGCCTGTTTGATCTGGTGCTTGTTGGCCTTGACATCTGCAATGAACACAAGCATTTTGTTGTCTTCTATTTTCTTTAAGACTGATCTTGAAGATGGCATAGTGATCAAGCTTGTTTCTCCTGGGGGTGCTTTTTCCAGGGTATTTGGGCTGCCTTCCGAGATGCAGTCTTGGGTCGTCGGAACATAGGTGACCTGCGGATCTTCTTTTTTTTGTAACTGTGAATGCCTTTCAGCACTGCTTGCTTGGCGCTCAAAGCCTTTGTTTTGGCTTTGGCTTTGGGAGGGGCGGGGTGTTCCTTCTTAGCTTTTGGCGCCATCTTCGTAAAAGTAATTTATTTATTTATTATTATTTTTTTTTTACTTTAAATGTACCTTAAATAGAATGATAATGCTCTTCATTCATTTAAATGCTGTTGAGTACGTGCTGTGTTAGCACTGTTCTAGATGCTAAGGATCCAACTTATTTTTTAGTGCTAATTTATGCTGAGGCTGTTGAGACTGCTTTTGTCAAGGTCACTGTTCACCTGTATGTCGCAAGTCCAGTGATCAGTTTTCATACTTTTTTAATGGACTCATCAATAACATTAGACATAGTTGCTTAACACTTTTTTCAGAACACATTTTTTTCTTTGTATCAGAGATACCACTTACTCTTGGTTCTCCTTCCATTTCATTGGCTCCTCTTTCTGTGCTTTTTTAAAGTTTGTTTTCCTGACCTATACATACTCAAGTGACCCAGGGTCCATTCCTTAAGCTTGCTTGGTATTCACAACCTGGATGATCTCATCTTCCCCATTGCTCTAAACATCATCTATTCTCTAATAAGAGCTATTCTCTAATAATTCTCTGTTTTTTTCCCACATTCCAGACATATACTACCAACTTGCTCTCTCCAGTTTAATATTTTATAGGCATTTCAAATTTAACATGCCCAGAACTGAACTACTGATTCACACTCTTCCATGAACAAAACAAACAACATGCCTCTGCGGCTGTTCCTGGGGACATTCAGTAAATAGTAACGTCATTCATCTAGTTTCTCTGCTCAAAACCTTGGAGGTGGAGGCACCGTATTTATTCAACAAATGATTACTGAGGGTCTGTTATATTTACAGTCTCTATTATAAATGCTCTGGTTCAGTCAGTTGGACAAACACACATACACCCTCTCAAAATAGTTTATATTCTAATGAACTTGACTTCTGTCTCTCCTAGTGCTATCATTCTATCAGTAAATTCTATTGATTCTACTTTCATAATAAATCCAAATCTGACCACTTTCCATAATCTGTGTCCCTTTCCCATCCAGTCCATGCCATCATTGTCTTTCTCCTGGACTGTAGCATTAACCTTCTAACTGGTCTTCTTTATTGCTCTTGGCCTCAACAAAGATTCTTGTCAACACAGCATCTAGAATGATCTTTTAAAACCAGATCATATCACTCTTCAATTTAAAAATCTTCTCATTTCCACTAGTTTAAAAGATATATGTGCCCCTATGTTTGTTGCAACACTATTTACAATAACCAAATTATGGAAGCAGTCAAATATTCTCTGACTAATGAATGGATAAGGAAGATGTGATACATATTTGTACAATGGAATATTACTTAGCAATAAAAAAGAATGAAATGTCATTTGCAACAACATGGATGGGTCTAGAAAGTGTAATGCTAAGTGAAATAAGTCAGCCAGAAAAAGACAAATATCATATGATTTCAGCCATATTTGAAAAGTAAGAAACAAAACAAACTAATGAAGAAAAAAAAAAAGACAAACCAAAAAATAGACTTAACTTTAGAGAACAAACTGACGATTACCAGAGAGGATGTAGGAAGGGCATTGGTGAAATAGGTGGTGGGGATTAAGAGTACACTTACCATGATGAGCACTGAGAAATGTACAGAATTATTTAATTATTGTACATACACCTGAAACTAATAAAACACTTTATGTTAATACTGGAATTAAAAAAAAAAATCCTTCCCATTTCAAAACAAAATCCAAAGTCCTTACCATGAACTCCTTGACCATAGTAGCAACTCAGCAAATACCTAGTGTGAAAGGTTGGATGTGAGTGTGAAAGGCTATGACCTATAGGCCCTATGTAGATAGCTTCCTCCTTTACTCCCACTTCTAAAGCCAAGGTGAAGCTTGTTAATATGGTTGTCTGTGGTGGAGAAGCTGGAGTGCATAGGACATAGAGGTTTGAATATTTGATTGACAAATAGTCAACCTAATTTTTGACAATTAGACCAATCTGGTTAGACATGGCCATGGCTGCTCTAGGAAGAAGAAAATTCTCAAATTGTGAATCTTTTCAATGCGAGGAAGGCGATTGATTTGACATAAAGGCTTTACTCTTAGCCTTTTACCATCCTCTTTTATGTGGCATTGAAGAACTATGAATTCAGATGCTCAAGTTATGATTCTATCTATCCATATAAAATTCTTGATTTATTTGAATCATATGTATCTATTGCCCAATAGTTACGGGTATCAGTCCCTCTGCACCCACCTCATCTGTTATCGTTAACAGTAATCGGTTGACCAAGCTTGGCAAGCTACCCAGACTTTAATCTATAAGTGGAAACAAGGGAAAAAAATCAATTTTTTTTGGTTTATATGTGTGAAATTAAAACACTTCTAGTTTAAAAACTCTGCCTGGGCTAAAAGAACTAACTTTGCCTCACTATCATTTTTTTTTTTTTTTTTAAACAGAACCATTTGTTACAACTTTCCTGTTAATGTGTTGATCGGTAGCAAATTTCTCTTAGTAGTATTCAGTATTAATTTTAGTAGCTAAAATTAGTGGTTCTCCTTACTAAAGGGCTATTTGCTGCTTTCTTTCTTTTAAAAAATGGGAGCAATTATTTGTGCTTATGAGAGCGATGGGAGCAACCAAACACTAAAAATAGAAATTATGAAATTAACCACAGGCAAATTACAGAGCTGGGACAAGCCATGAACATTCTCTCTGACCGGCCTGCTGCTGACCTCCCTCTTGAAGTGGACAGGCCATTTACTTGAATGGATGACATGTTGGAGAACCATCTTCTCTCATTTGGTTCTATGTCTCTTTAGCGCAAAATGCCAATTGAGGGCTTAGTTTGATGCTGCACTTTGGTTCCAGAGACAAACCCATTAGAACCATAGCTGAGAGTGGAAAATGCATTATGTCAGGGCCACCTGTTAAATCTGAGCCATAACCTTTGGACTGGGTGACAATTTTGTGGTTTTTAATTCTACTTTCATGTCTTTGAACTTAAAGCTGTTTGGAATTCTGTGCAGAGTTACTCTCAGTTGATATATTTAAAGCAGGAAAATATTTTGAATTGGAGAAGTGATATTTGTTCTTACTACCCATCCCCAAATATATATGTATACCCTCTGTCCCCCACCCCAACAAAAAAGAATCTGATTCATCTTTGGAGAAGGGAAGCAGGGAAAAAAAAGTCATCAGGGGAAGAGCTCTACGCAAAATCACATTTAGTGATCAGATTCTCTGTTTTCTTGGCTGCTGTTGCCAAGGCATCTGCAATTATTATCCTTTTTGTATCAGGATGAACACATGGAAGCAAACAGAGCCTGCACGTAGCGAATGAAATATAAGAATCATTTGAGTGTAGGTGGAAAGGAAGTGATAAAGTTCAGAGGAACAGATGTTCTAAGAGTTATAAAAACTTTTCAAAATGAGATCTCATGCCCTGTGTCTAATTATTGCATTGCTCTTCTTGTATCCTGATGAATCAGAACTGTTAAAAATCTTGGGGAGAGTGAAGAGTAATGGACACGGAGACCAGAGCAACTTGGCACGACACCACTGACGACATTCAGCCCAAGCCATGTTGACCCTCTGTTCGGCTGAGCATCTGCAGTGGCCTAGAACTGCCCACAACAGTGCCAGAGAAGAGCACTTCTGGCTGCTTGTTTTGTATTCTTCAAGTACATTGTTTGAATTCCTTCTCTGAACCCCCCCCGTTACATTATTGTTCTCAAAATAAGTGCTCTATGATTTGTTTGACTTTGTGTTTGCAATACCCTAAAACAGATTTCATTTTGTTCTCCAGTGCCAAGTTATCTGAGCATGCATTTTCTTTCCATGCAGACTTAGGCTTTCTGCACCCATAGATTCGGAGCTAAATGCTTCATATTTATTACCTTTAAGGTGCTGTGTTAATGAAAGAATTTTAATCATTGACATTGCTCTGTGAATTATGTATTACAAAAACCCCTGCTGGTGAGTTAGACAAAATTAACCTACTGTAAGGGGCATTAAAAAAAAAAAAAATCACAGCTAATTAGTAAGCCAACAGGAACAAAGAAAATGTAAAACAAAGGTGTTGAGAACAAGACGTTTAGGTAGGACTGCTGTCTCTATTTCAGATGTGATTCTTTCATTTGGGGTACATTTGTAATACTGCCTGCCATTGCTGGAATCTTCCTCCAATCTGATATGTTCCATTAGACTTGAGCATTTTTATGTTTTGTAATTAGTTTTCTAAGCTACAGTCTCTTCCCTCTTTCAAACTATGGAAATCCAAAGGCTCATAATAGAAAATGGAAGATATTTTTAAATGCTTTTAAATTATTTCCCAGGCGATCTATATTAGAGATGTAAGGCAATTCACGGAGATTATAATGGGAAATGATTTCCATCGCTTTTTTTTTTTCCTTTAAATTACTCTGTATGCTCATCATATATCCCGTATCCATTCCTGTATTCTAAAGTAGCAAAGCTTTGTCCAGGCTCCCTTCCTGATGCAATACCATGTGGAGCGGACAAAGGCAGGCATGGGTTTAAATCACAGGCCGCTTGCCTCCTTGGTTCCTCCTCATGCTGACATCCAGGGGCTATGCATCACTCTGCTGGTGCAGGAACTGGGGAGGAGACAGTTGACCCTGAGAGGCTGGCAGAGAGGTGCTCATGCTGGGCCCCATTTGTTTATAATTGCTCTTTCTAAGTTATAGGTGGAGATAAAGCAACCAAAATGGGACAGGCAGAGGCAAGAGATGACACTAATGTCTATTTCAGTGTTTCCCTGCTCAACAGAGGCCCCAAGCATTAAAAAGGATAGGACGATTCCTTGACCTTTTGTTTTCTTCTGTATTGTTTCTTTTTATTTTCTTCATGTTAAAATTTCTCCACTTGCCTAATAGTATCCACGACCATTGTCTTTCGGATAAGAACCCGATCCATTGTTCTTTAGAGAGAGCGTCATTAATCCTTCCTCTTCCATTCTTTTAGTTTACTGTTGGAGTAACCTCTGATTCTTGGATAATTTAAAACAAAATCAACTGGAATGGAATAAATAATTTTGTAACAATCTTGCCTTTATTTTAGGCAGAGGGAAATGGACGAAGAACGTCCGGCAAGGAGGGGTTGCTACTGGAGAAGTGACATAAAGCATGGAGGGTGCAGGTTGTCAGGCTCAGGATGCGATCCCTTCACGTGGGGATTGTGGCTCCTGCCACATTCAGCTTTGAATAGCAGGCATCTCTTTCTGTTATTCTTCTGGACTTAGAGAACTTTAAAGGATTGCTCTACCTTCCAGTTCAGATGAATTTTCTCTTTTATTGTAAGCTCAGTGAAAACAGTTTGGAATACTGTGGTAAATTTGAATTTTCTTGAGTCTGAGAGACTCAAAAAGCAGATTTCTGCTTTCATCTTCATGGTTAGGAATACTGTGGTAAATTTGAATTTTCTTGAGTCTGAGAGACTCAAAAAGCAGATTTCTGCTTTCATCTTCATGGTTAGAAAAGGAAGCCCCAGTAACCTACCTTTCCCATCACAAGTCTTCCTACCACTATCTGCCTTGAACCCATCATACTTTTTCCTGATTATGTCAGTCACCTCAAGAGCCCCCAGGGTGCAGGTCACCCCTTTCTACCATACTGTAATCCCCACAAACTCACCTATATCCCATATCCTTCCTGCAAACTCCTGCCATTCTTCCAATGTGATTCTAATGTAATATTAGGGAAATATCCTGTGCTCCCAACTTTATCTTCAAATGTTCCCTTCATAGTTTCATTTGAATGAAAATCTGGTTTTGTTCTAAGGACAACTTTCCTTACATCCCTTTCAAGTGGGAGCTCTCTTTTTCTCCCCACAGTCCTCTCCCCACTGGCCTGCAGGTAGAGTAGGTGCCCTTGATCCTCCCTGCCCTTTTCACATCAGTCTCTCTCCCCTCCCCTCTAAAAATCCCATTTGATCTCATTTGTCAGCTACTCCCCATTGTTGCTGTCATCTGCTAACTTCCGGGTGATCCCCTCTTAGCACGACAATTTTCACACACAGCTCACTGCCTGTCTCTCCAATATTACTTCCAACTTCATGGTTTCACTTGTGATGACTTCAGTATGCACAGGGTTGATCTTTCTAACACTGGGCTCCTCAACCCCCTACCCCGCTCTTGTTATATTGTATTCACTTGAGGAAAACCACGACTTTTGATACTTTACAACCCTTTGCCTACTTTATGTCCATAACCATAGAGCTGAAAGAGATTAGAGACAAACACAACATCTCACAGAATGGCTTCACTTCAGATTCATCACAAAGATCTTCAAGTGGGCTTTTAGTGCTGCTGGTAAATAATACCATAATATTATAATGCTGTGATATATTACTGATATACTTCTGACTCTCCTGGGTGATGCACACTTTCTTCCTCTGCTATTTAATCTCGTGCATAATGTCTAAATTGTATCAGACCCCTGGCCTGTTCATAAAGATGGTATGATTTTTTAAGCCTTCCTGAGTGCTCCACTACCTTGTAGCTGTGTGATCATGGGCAAGTTGCTTGACTTCTCTGTACCTCAGCTTCCTCATCTATAATGTAAATATATTATACCTATATCAGTGGATTGCTGTGAGGCTTAATTGAAATGATGTCTGTAAAGTTTTATTACTTGAAACATAGCTGGGCTAAAAAACATTGGATAATATTATTACCACATTTAATTTTTCAGGCCAGTAGTTCTTTTTTCCTACTTCTAGAACCTCCTACTTATCTTTGAAGGTCAGGACCTAATTTTCCTTTCTGATGAATATGCCATGTCTTGTTCAATACTACCATGGCACCCTGCGCTGGTCTTTTGCAGTAGTTATCACACTGCATTATAATTGTTTCTTACATGTCTGGCTCCTCAGCTAAAGTGTTTCTTCCTTGATCACACTTCGTATGTTTCATTTAAATTTGCATCTGGATGCTCTAGCCTAGTGACTGGCAAAAGAAAAAAAAATGCTAGTTGTGTGAATAAAAGAGGTAGTTAATATGCCAGTATAATATAATACTTCTCCTGTGTCTAGATATATTGCCAAAATTCTTCTCAAATTAAAAAAAAATTCCTTTTTATGAAGAATTTTTTTGAGAACAAAGACCACTGTAGAATATGAATCCTGCCCAACATCCACATACAGAAAAATCACATCTAGTTGTTCAGATAGTTGAATGGGTTTATCAATTGGATACATAATCTGCGGCCAGCTCTGAGGCAGGACCTAAGATCCTCTTTTCTAACTCACCACCCTGTCAGACCAGCACAGTTTCGGGCCTGTGGGTGCTGAAGTGCCTGTGTCAGAGCTGAGCTGTTCCCATGTTTATTCTGCAACACACGTGACACACTAAGACATGAACTGCTTCCCTCTATCAACTCAGCTTGGGAAGTCAGTATGAGAGGTATCTATCTGTCCTCCCCGTAGGGGTTCTATGATGTTCTATCCTTGAAAAATTCTCTGCTCCTTCAGAGTCATCAGGATTATAAGATGCTAGTAAATTAAAGGTTTATATTGAGGTTGGCTGGGAAAGGGATATCCTGCTGCTGTTCTTTTTGATGTATTTGTCCTGTAAATTTTTATCTTTACCTCTTTAAGCCGTTAATTAATAGAGGTCATATGAATCAATCTTACCGTATGCATATAACTGGTGAATGGTGACAAAAAGAGGACTACGTTGTTTGTCTTCATGTGAAAGTAAGCCATCCTCAGGTCTGGGCATAGCTGTTCCGGGGCCTTAACACACTTTCCCTTGCTGTTTTGAATTTTCATCACTTGGGACTTGACTCATGTAAGAAAGAACTACTATTTCAAATTTATGTTTGGACACACTGCTTTTTTTTTTAAGGGAAGGTGAGAGAACAACGAACAAACTGTCTGTAGATGTTGTCACCACTTATAAACAGTTTTGCTAAGGGCATCACAAGGTGCGAAGAACTGTCAGCTGAAAGAAGATCTATTGGTCTCTGGCTTTCCAGCATCTGGGAAAGAACTGAGCAGCTCGTTGAAACCACATACCATGCAAAATTGTATTAGATTTTTCATAGTTAGCCTACTCCCCTTCCCGTTCGGAATGGAGAACCCCTATAGGGCCTTTTCCTACCCCCTCCATATGCAGCCTGATGGATCATCTGAAACTCTCTGGGGCCACTTCCTAAGGAATTACACAAAGAAATACTGTACAAGTAAAAATGCCAGTAGGTGACCATGCAAGTATCTGCACGCATGTCGGGACTTGAAAAGTTGGGGAAAGCTGCTGCCAAGACGTAAGTCTATTCAGTAAATGTTAAGAAACTGACTAGTCCTTATGGTTGATGAGTTAATCTGTGTTAAACTGTAAAAGGGCAAGCAAAAGAGCAAGTAATTCTCCACCAAGGCAGTCTTTGTTTTGTAAACTACTGTCCTCCACGCTGAAACTACAGTTTGTGTACGCCAAACCACAGAATGACAAAAAGACCAAGATTGCTAACTTCGGGCAACAGAAATCCATGGCAGCAGCACAGACTTGAGGCCACTCATCTTGACACTTAACGATGAGAATAACATTATTATTAGCAACCACTGTTGTTTACCGATTGAACTCCAAGTACTAGCCCCTGTGCTCAACAATTAAATGCACATAGTTATCTCATTTAATCTTTGTAAGAACCTTGAAAGGTTGCTGTACTATCACGACTTTACAGAAGTGTAAACTGAAAACTCACAAAAGTTATGTCACTTGCAAAGTCATGTAGAGAGTAAGGATGTGTGATACGGACCCAAAGCCTGTATTTGTAGCATTTTCTCATTCTACGTCTCAAATCTACAGATTTCAAACC
Source organism: Meles meles (assembly GCF_922984935.1). NCBI lineage: Eukaryota > Metazoa > Chordata > Mammalia > Carnivora > Mustelidae > Meles > Meles meles. The sequence continues at coordinate 147,658,224 of NC_060066.1, read as the reverse complement.
TCCTCCCAAAGCTACAGAGCAGATATGCTCCATGACCAGGAAATGGATTTGGGGAGTCCAAAGTAGCAGGTGCTCTCATAAGGTCGTACTCACAGGATGGTAAATTTTAATGTCTGCAAACATTGGGACTGAACAGATATGTACTGGATATGATCACAAACCCAGTACTGTGCTAAACTCTGGATGAGAATAAGTGCTTGTGGGTGTGGAGAAATTTGGATCACTCTATCCCTTTTCTCAATCCTCTGCCAAAGAGCAAAGAATTAAGCTTCTCTAGCATCCTCAACCATCTAAGAGCATGTTTCCCATCCCCGGAGACCTCAGCATTTATTTGGATTGGGGCGGGGGGCACAAATTCCAGTTTTCCCTGGTGACATTGGTTTACACCCATCCTCTTGGCATATATACTAGCTCCTGTTAGCATTCTCAAAAATGTTCTGATCTGGGCGATAAGTTATACAATCATTTAATTTTAGGTATTTTTCACTAGTTATAGGGAAACAAAATACTTAAAGGAAAAAAAAAACCCTTAAAACTAATTTCTCTAAGGTAATGGGTTTTTCCCTGGAAAACCATGTGGGAAAGGTGTTTGAGGACACATGGAGTCCCTGGGCAGTCTGCATTGCTGAGTGCTCTTCTGGCCTCTTGCTCTGTCCCCCTGGGGCTTGCTGCCTTGGCTGATATTTGTGAGGGCGTGGGGATATGCATGCCTTTTAGCTTTCAAAGGTCTGCAAGGGAGATCTGTTGCCCAGCTAAGGTGGGATATTTTGATTAAATGAAGTTCAGAGTACAGTTTCTGAGGAAGCATGCAGGACTCCAAATTGACGCTGAAAACCCTTTCGAATTTGAAACTTCGGCAGCATCTGTGCTCTTAGAAACAAGCAAGCTAGTGCACATTCCACCCCTTCCGCGCAGAGCAGCTGACACCGCAGCTGGGAACACGCATCCTGCCTTGGCCTCCGGTGCTGGGCAGTGGTGTCAAATGGAAACACTTGTGGGGTTTTCAAGATACCTTTCTCCTTCCTTTCCCCGCTCAGCTATCCACCCCTAGTTCTTCGTAAAATTCCAAGACAGCTTAAAAGGAAGAACAACGAATTTCTCTATTCAGAATGAACATAGGATTTTTTTTACATTGAAAAATAACTTAAAGAATTAAAACTTAGTTTGCGGAATTCAGAAATAATCATGGTTCTGCCAAAATGCCACCTTCATCGGAGGCTTAGGTTGAAATGTCAGGATTCTGTTTGTAGTCTGGGTGAGTATTTTGAACTGTAACTAAATCACCTCTGTGACTGTTTTAATGTGTTTTTGTAAAGCCGGGCGAAATTATATAAATAAAATGTCTTCAGATTTTCTTCTTTGCTCAGCTGTTGTTGCAAAGGGGTAATCGGACCCCACTGTAAGCACTATGGAAAAACACAGCTTAGCTGACAAATTAGTGGTATTTGGTGCTAATATTACTAATTCAACATTTGGAAGCGTTGCTCGCTGGGGAAAAATAACATGTTCTATAAGTCACAGGAGAAACTAGGGAGATAGTTAATGGGTGTTGGCTCCACTGCACATATTGCTCACAATACTCTTCAAACTGCTGCTGACTTCCTGCCAATAGACGTGGAAGTAATTGTCAACAAGATTTATTGTTACTTTCACATTTACACAGTCAGAGAGGAGAGGTTGAAAGAGTTCTATGAAGTTCAGTGCTGACTTCTTCTGAACCATAGCAACGCTCTCTGATTATCGCTAATGTGTGCCACAGAAAGAATTTTGGATCATTTGAAGCCCTAAAATCATTTCTTGTCAGGACAGATTCCCCCACCATCTCAGTAATTTCTTCTAAGATCAATGAGCTGAGTGTCTGTTTGTTTTTTTCCATAGCAAAACAGTTGTTTTGCACGTGGTGAAAGCAGTGTCCTTCAGCTATGGAGTTAGGAGTTGGATTTAGAGTGTGACCAACGAACCCCATCCTATGGAACTACCAAAAAAACCGAACTCTAGAAAGAGAAGAGAGACACTAATTTTGAAATGGAAGATTTTGCTTGGCAATTTTGAAGATGTCCGTGAGGGAATGAGCTTGGTTAAAGTTGCTAATGAATATTCAAGAACTTTTATAATAACCCATTCTTTCCATTTCAACTGTTCTGTAGGAATACCTGGTTTGTACAGGCTTATGAAGGAGTTTATCTTTCTTCAAGTGGCATCTAGCCCTACAAGAGTGAAATGAAGATTATGAGATTGCATTTCCTGTGATTTGGATAAATTTTTCTAAGAGCAAGAAGTAAACATATGAATGTCAAGAAATATGTCAACAGAGTATAAGCTTCTCAAACCATGCATACAATTAAACCCACATACATCACTAACACACAACAGAAGATTATCTCTTCCTTGAATTTCAGATGGCATTTCCAGGACAGGAGGCACCTGTTGGCAAAATTTCTCTCTGTAATGAAGGCCATCTGGATGGGAGACAAAAGTAGGGTGTGAGGACTCTGGTAAGGGGAGAGAGAGCCCCTAGTACTGATTGAGGCAGCAACTGCTCTGAGAACTGTTAACAACTGTGGGGGAACAAATACATTGGACAAGGAGTCATTTATCTAAGCAGTATTTACACAGGCAGCAGGCATTCAAAAAGGAATGGATTTGGATTATGAAATCTCTTTTTTTCCTATAGGCGTGTTGCGGGAAATCTGAAACCTCCTGGCGTTCCCCCTTGCCATTTGACCATTTACCATGGTGCTTGTTTTCATACTATTGAGTGCTTATCCCATGATTACTTTTTGGAGAGGGAGGAGAATAGATATAAAGTGACCTATCATTTTAAATGCCACCTTTCAAAATGTAGATAAAAATGGGGCAGAAGCGGTATTATGAGAACGCCGGTACTATTAGATGTCAGAGTAGAACATAGAACGTACTGTACTGAATCGATGACGCGGCCTATTCAGCTTTGTGTTTTGTATCTTAGAGTGACACAAAGGAGAAGGATTTCCTGGAGGCCATGGTGGCTTTGCATAGCAGAAAAGCCTGACATCGAAGTTAAACCCTCTGAAGATTAATCATCCAAGAACACATGAACACTGTTGTTGTTGTTTGCATATGTATTTTTTTCTTCCAGAGCTCCATACCTTGGCTAGAAGATAGTCATTAATTTATTTAACAAACATTTATTAAGCACCTGCTCTATGTCAAGTAATTGCTTCAGGCACTGAGGAGACCAGATAAAAATCTCTTCCCTCCTTGGGTTTATATTCCAAAGGAAAGATCATCATGACGAAAACATTAAAATAAGTGGAGAGAAGTGAGCTACAGGACAGGGGGAAGGAAAGGAGGGAGGATGGCATTTTGGGTCTGGGGAGAAAGAGATGATGGTTCTAAATTGGGTGGTCACATTAGGCCTCATTGAAAAGATGGCATTTGAGTAAAGCCCCAGGGAAGGTGAGGAGTGAGCCATGTAGCATCTAGGGGAAGAAAGGTTTAGGTCCAGGGAAGAGGAGATGCCAAGGCCCTGGTGAAGGAGCAGGCCTGGTATTTTCAAGGAAAACAAGGAGGCTGCATGCAGTGGACGAAGTGGGGAGATACAGGGGGCCCTGACTAGACAGCGTCGTGTGGGCCAAATAAAGAACCTCGGTGTTTGCTTTGGGATGGGAAAACATTTGAGGGTTTTAAGAAAAGACTGGTTTTAATCAGTTCGTTTGCCCTGTTGAGAAAACCCTGTAAGGAGGCAACATTGGCAGTGGAATGATGAATTAGGCTACTGACATATCTCAGGTGAGAGAGAACCATGGCTTAGACAAGAATGTCAACCGTGGAGGTGGTGAAAGTAGCTGGGTTTGGAGAATACTGGAAAGACCATGGGCCAACAAGGTTTGCTGATGTATTGCATATGGAGTGTATACATAATGAATTGTCCTTATATCATCCTTGTACAGCTTCTAGATGTGGACTTGTTTGCCTTTGTCTTGATTTTCTTAATTTCTTGTCTAGTTTTCTTGATTTTTTAAAATGTTTATTTATTTTAGAGAGAGACAGCATGCATGCAAGCAGGGGTAGGGGCAGAGGGAGAGAATCTCAAGCAGACTCCTCACTGATCATGAAGCCCGACGTGGGGCTCCATCCTTGGACCCTGAGATCATGACCTGAGCTGAAATCAAGAGTCAGACAGTCAACTGACTAAGCCACTTAGGCAGATGCCTCTGTAGTTTTCTTGATTTTGTAAACTTTGATTGAGTTTCCCACCAAAGCCGTCACCTTTCTAGACTGAGGGCTTTGAACATTGTTCTCCTACAGTAACCTTCTATCCTCACAGGCATTCTGCCTTCTCTCCCCTTGACTTCTTTTAATTTTGTTATGATGGTGCTTAGTTGAATGCAGTGTTCCAGGTGAGCTATAACATATCTTGGTGTGCAAATTCATATTCCATCTGTCTAGAAAAAAAAATGTATTACTACTTCTCCTTCCTAGTTCCATGTTTCCTCCTCCCTCCAAGGCATAGGCAATGTATTTAAATGTAAAGATGATCAGTCAGTGTCTGTACTCAAAATGCTCTATTTACTTAATGAGTACTGTGGGCCCTTCTGTCAGTTAGGATTCCTTCAGTAATTCTGATAATAGTAATTTTAAATTATATTTTAAAAGCCCTGTTGGTAGCAAGGACCTGTTTGAGTGCATTTATCCTTATTTTCTCATTTAATTTTCACAGCCATTCTCTGAAGTAGGCACTAATGAGGAAACTGAATTTTAGAGAGAGTACGTGCTTTGCCTAAGGTCAGACAGCTAGTATATTTTATCTCTGGGATCTGCAGCTAATTCTATATCTACTACATTCCTGCCTTCGAGTTTGGTATCCTTGGTGTGATAGTTAATTTTATGTGCAACTTGGAGGGTGTTTTTGGATCATATTAACATTTGAATCAGTGAACTTTGGATAAAACACATTGCCCTTCAGAATGTGGATGGCAGTCATTCAATCAGTTAATAGCCTGAATAGAAAAAAGGACTGGTCTCCCTGACCAAAAGAAAATTCTCCACCAGACAGCCTTGAGATGACCTGGAACATTGGCTCTCCTAGGTTTATGCCTGTACAGCTTCGGACTAGAACTGCACCACTGGCTTTCCTGGGTCTCCAGCCTACTGACCCACACTATAGACTTTGGACTTGTCAACCTCCATAATCAACTGAGCCTGTATGTAATTTCCATATATGTTTTTACACACACACACACACACACACACACACACACACATCCTATTGATTCCATTTTTCTGGAGTATCCTAATAGAGTTGGTGTCATTTTTTTTTTTTTTTGAGATTTATTTATTTATTTTTGAGAGAGAGAGTGCATTCACAAGTGAGAGAGAGAGAGAGAGAGAGAGACAGTGCCAGCAGGAGGAGGGAGAGAGGAAGCAAACTCCCTGCTGAACAAGGAGCCCAATGCAGGGCTCAATATCAGGACCCCGAGTTCATGACCTGAGCCAAAATCAAGAGCCAGACACTCAACCAACTAAGCCATCCAGGTGCCCCTGGAGTTATTTTTAAGTGTTGATTGGGTTAGAGTTACGTTTTAAAGTACAGTTATCACTAGAGGTTCAATTTAGGACTGTTGAAGTCTAATGGCAGAGCATCAGCAACTTAATGGGATAAAGGATTTCTACCCACGGAAGAGTAGTATCTGCCTCCTGTCAGTCTTGTTCCTAGGCTAATTTGGGTCCAAATTACAAGGCTTTCACACCAAGTATGACACAATTTCCATCCTTTTTTATGATGACCACTTTGCATAGCACCACTGTGTTAATTAAAAACAACCCATTTCCTTTTATTCGTTTTTCTGCTTAATGACCTATTATGCATTTCCCTTTTCATCAAGTTGATTGAACATTTTCTAATAGGTTTGTTTTTTTTTTTTTTTTGAAGAATAATAAAACTGGGGTCAATTCACTATTCTGGAAGTGTTGTATGATGCTCCAACTAGAAAACTCAAGCCATGATTTCTAATTACGATTGGATATGACACTGCAAAATTTCCCTTTACAAAGTTTTTAGTTAAAAGACCAATTAAAAAAACTCTACCCCTTAGGGAATATTATCCTTTCCACAGACATGTATCTAGGTGAAGTTTTCAGGATATGGTTGCATTCCACCTACCATTTAAAAAAAAAAATGTTGCAAGTTGGAATTTTCAAAGCAGATCTTCCAAAGGTGACCAACCTTGGATATTCTCAATACAGATCAACAAGTATTGGAATAAGAGAAATTAGTAGGGAGAGTATGAGAAAATGGTAAGGTTCTGTATTATTTTTAAAAAGATTCTGTTACAATTATAATTTTTATTTGCACAACTATGTAAGAGAAAGAAGACATTTTTCTTCATAGTCATAGATGATTAAATAGTATAAAGTCTATGAATAAATTAAACTTAATATCATCTATCAACTGTATAATGAATAAATATACTTTCCTACAACAAACAAGTAAAACATATATCATAACCTTGAGATTAGCAATATATAATGCTGCAGCTTAAGAAGTCAGAATGTCCCAAGAGAGTTATCTTATAACCATAGTAGTTAGGATTTAATTTCATAATGCTAAAACACAGATTAAATATAAAACTGATGGAACAGTTTTTATAAGGACTTTATACTCAGTCTAGCTATTAATTATATCCTTACTGTTTTGAAGTATCAGATGGGCGTGCATTCTCTAGCCTTCTTTTCTATTCTTATGACAAGATTGGTCAAAGGCCAGCTCAGTGCTCTGTATTCTAAGTATTTTGGTCAATAATTCAGTCTTCCATTCTCTCAAAGTTACTGCTTTTGAAACCAATTATCTCTGGTTACAACCCATTTAAATGAAAAATATTTGAATGTATTATTTTAAAGTTTCCGTAAGAGCTCTGGCCTTGTGTATCAGGCAGAGTAAGATGCAGAATGAAAGCTTGTAAGCAAACCATTTGGGTTTGATTTTTATTTATTTATTTATTTTTTGCTTTGTAATTTCTCCGTAAGTTACTACATGTTTAATTTTTGTCCACTTGATCTGTCCAACCCCACCCCCCCCTTTTTTTCCACCTCTAAGGGTTCCTGGGAGAATTGAATAAGATAATTTAGGTTGGGATAAAGTGGCAGGCAAATTGCAATAATTCAAAAACAATTAGACTTGTAAGATCGTGGGCTACTCTAAACCTAGGATCCCAGGCTATGGTTTGGGATCCTACGTTTATAGCCTGGGATCCATTGCCTGGGATTCAAAGCCCATCTGTTGCCTTTGTAAATAAAGTTTTATTGGAACACAGCCTCACCTATTAACTTATATATTGTCTGCGGCAGCTTTCACACTTCCACACTTTAAAAGCAGACTTGAGTAGCTTTAACAGAGACTGTCTCGCTAGCAGAGCCTAAACCATTTACTGTCTGACCCTTTATAGAAAAAGTTTGCTGGGTCCTAATAAAACTGGTATTAAGATCACTATTAAGTAAATAGTTAACCTTCTCTTTCCAAATCGTTTGAAAATTTTGAGGAGTTGGAAATATATTGATATTTGAGAGAAGTTCTGTTCCTATGTCTATAAAAACTGTAGGGAAAGAAGATAAAACAACAACAACCAATCATAAACTAAGAGCTCTAACCCAAAACTCTGTAGCAGACTAGAACATGTATGTTGCTAGAGGCAAGGGAACTCCAAGCTCACTAAATTTGGAACTTGCTGTTAAAGTTGGCATCACTAATTTTCGGGTGGTTCCAAATGCAACAAAATGCTTTCTTCCATAATGATATATATGTGTCTCTTTGCCTGAACTGCATGATGAGTATTAATTAAGGTACTTTTCTGCACAAACTTGTTCCTCAGGGAGGAAGTGAACACCCTCACAATCATTTCACTGTCCTGAGATTTAAAAAGGAAGTGAAGGGCATAAGGGTCAACAATCCATTTTATTAAATTTAAATCTGTTTTTTCCTGTACTTAAGACCAAAAATCTTTCTCCTCCCCCAGCCTTTCCCCCAAACCCTTAATCTAGCGTAGCTGAAGTACAGAATAGCAGTTAAGTGCAGACTTGCGCCCAACACTCTGGTTTCCATATCCTGCTTCCGTCACTGCTAGCTGTGTGACCTTGGGAAGTCATTTAACCTCTCACATTCCCAGTTCATCACTCATTGAACAGGGATAATAATGGTACTTTCCTTGTAGGATTGGTGAAAGGATTACATGAGTTAATATATGCAAAGTGCTTTGAACAGCATTTGGCTCATAGAGAGTACCAAAATGCAATTTGCTATTATTACTATGATTGTAGTGCTTAGCTTTCTTCAGGAGACATTTGTTCCAAAACTTGAGACACTTCAAGTTGTGTTCTTAGGTAAGATATGGCTCACACTTTGAGGAAGAGAAAAACAATTACACTCCTGTCAATTGATATGAATTAAATTACATGAATATCCATACAGTGGATATTATTTATTTAATACTATACCAGATTACTGGAGATTAAAAAAAAAAGTGACATCATTCCTGCTCTCAAATAATTTACAGTCTAGTAAAAGAGATAAAATATACACACAGGAAACAATTAGAGACCAATTCAGCAGTAACATCAGCCTCATTATCTCATCACCCAACTTCTAGTTATTGATCACTTACCCTTGCCAGACTCTATACGTGCTATTTTACATACATTACCTCTGTGAATTCTTACACATCAGTCCTGCAATGAGATGTTATTTGTCCTGTTTAACACATGAAGACATTGTTGTTCAGAGCAGTTCTATGTCTTGTCCAGGGCCACACATGTGCAGACATCTTTGTGTAGACAGCCATTCAACAATACAATTTCAAAAATTCTTCCTCCCCAGACATCTCAGCAGTGTTTTTTAAAAAAACACTATTAATTTCGTTTTAAAGATGACTCCTGTTTTTCTGAGTGTTGTTGAGGAATATTGAAGAATGTCAAGGACATGTAGCCTATCTCTTTATAGAGACTTATTATAAAACTGAATTTAGTCAGCTTAAAAATAAGTAACATGAACTAACACTATGGGCTACATGCTTTGGAAGTTAAAAATAAGATTGTGGAAGGTTGGGAAAAATTGATGGGCAGACTTTGTGAAGGTTTTAGTGATAATTTTGGTAATTATTTTAATTCAGCACCATTGTTTTTTTGTGTTCAAAGACCTGCTCTTGAAGATCAGACATACATTTAAATATACCCCAAAGAGCCTGTAAATGTCACTCTGTTATCCCATGTGGATATATTTTGCTTTATACAATAGAGGTCTTTTTAAAATAAATTGAAACATGATCTCTTGGCATATAGTGGGTGCTTAATAAATAGTAGCTAATAAAAAGAATTGATGAATATATTTACATTGAATTTACATTCTAATTTCAGAGCTGCTTTATTTTCATTTCTGATTGATATTTAATTGGTTGTGGCCTTGCCACTCTAACTTTAATTATGTCTGTCCCAACAGACTCTATAGCAAGTAGTATTACGGGATACACACTTATGTGTCTGAGAACTCAGTATTCAAATAAATCCAGAGTATATCCTTTAGAAAAATAAATACCTGTGTAAAAGAAAAAACAAAACAAGACATACCTTGACTTGTCTAGTCTCTAGCTTCAGTGTGTTTATGAGTTTTATTTTCTTAATATCTGTTTTCTGGAATATTGGAGTAAGATTGAGCAAGCTTGCAATTAAAATGGGGAAATATAGGCATATCTGTGTATGTGTACGAGCACAATTTTTCAGCTGTAAAAGAATATGTAGGGAGAAGATGTGATATTTAAAGGAATCTACAATGATTTTTGTAATGCTATTGAGAATTTCATATGAAATGGAAGCACAGTATTACCAATTGTGCCTTTAGTCCTGTGTTTCTCCAAGTGAGCTTTTAGACGTACTCCCATGAGGATCACCTGGGACATATATTAAAATGCCCCTTCTTGGCCCTATCCCAGATATAGCGAATCAAAATTTCTGGGGTCAGGCCAGAAAACATATTTTTAACAAGTATGCCAGGATATTTTTACACACATTATGAGTAATAACCACTTCTTCAGTCCTAAAGGAGGCTGAAAACAGATTAGCTGGACTCATTACATTTTCTGAAACTGGTATTTGAATTATATGTTTAATAATATGAAATCTTTAGATTTCATAGATCTTTAGATTTCATAGATACTATGTATGTATGTATCTATCTATCTATCATCTCCAGAGCATCAGAAATACTGCCTAACTAAAAAGTTGACACATTGAATAGAATATGGGATAGTCAGTGAAGAACAAAGAACCTAATTGGAATGAGGATGTACTGATTAACATTCATGTCTGAAATTCAGATATTGTCAAGTTTTGATTTGTGTATCTTTACCATAACCAGGGTTAAACATGAGGGAGTGAGAAATTTAATTCTGGCAGGTGGCAGAATTAGTAGTCTCTAAGTCCTATAAAAGCTGTGTTTCTTTTTAAAAAATCTTCAAACGTATTTGGCTTCTGCTCAGTATGCGCATCATTATTATGTAAAATTTTAAAGAATAAAAGTGGTTGTAGTGGTACAAGTAAGGTTATAGGTCAGTGTCAGCATACAGTATTTTCTCTTATAAGGCCTGACTTGGTGATTTTGTTTTGTTTTATTTTCAATGACACTTAGGATGATTTTTGGCAACCTCTCAAAGAGAGACAACGATGCTATGTTTATGATGTTAATGTCATGAGTACCTGTTGGGTACTTATATTGCATCAGGCTATCTGCTTTGCATATTTTGTCTTTAATGCTTATTTTTTTCAGTGACTTCTGAATATCAGCTTCCAAGTACCTATTACTATTAGGACTTGCAGATGAAGAGATGGTCATTTAGAGAGGTTAAATAACTCATTCGATGTCACACGTTCCTCAGAGGCAGAGTTGGGAAACAAATTCAGACATATCTGAATGGAGAGATGTTTTAAAATGCATCCTGCCATGTCTGATAACCTACTCATGATTTGGTAACAGGACAGTGGCATTAGACTTTAATGAGCCAAAATAAAAAACCTATCCCTCTTGTGCTTAATCCCTTTGTCTGCTATTTTCACCTCATTAGTCTCATTGGCCAACCTGGAGAACTTGTCATATTTGACATACATATTTGGAATCTAACATGCCTGGGGTTTGCAGACATGCAATGGTGCGTTTTTGTCATCTAGAACTATTTTAAGGAAGAATCGAAGACTAGGGCATTGACATTCATCAGGGCAAACTAAGTAGACCATAAATGATTTTCAGGTCTGGGGTAGACTCCGGAATCTATGTATGCTACAAAAGTGCCTGAATTGTGGAAGGCTGAGCTTCATCAGAAGTTGTGACATAACGGTTGTGGCACTGGGCCTAGTTCCTATGTTGTTCCTGCCTTGGACAGTCTCAGTGTTATATTTCCTGTCACAATGTTGAGAGGGGAAAAAAAATCTTTCTCAGGAGTGAAGTTTTCAACCAAGTGTCTGAGTAATAATCCTGACATTTTTCCAACTGGAATGAAAAGCTGAGTGAACTCCAAGGGAGTCAGAAGGCAGTTTGAGGGAGGAAGGTTAGAGGAGAGGAGCAGAGAAAATCATGATTTCTGGAATAGAAAGGGTAGGGACAGGCAAATTAGCATAACTCCACATTCTGATGAAAACCAGCTGAGTGTGTGACCTGGAATGGCGTTCAGGATATGTACAATTAAAATGAATATAGTTGAATAACTGAAAGAAGAATGATAGGTAAAATAATATCCAATGAGTGAGCAAAAGCGAACATAGAGCATGTAAGAGAATTAAAAACAAAAAAACCCCAAAAAACAAAAAACAAAAAACAACCAAACCAACCAACCAACCAAACAAAAACAACAGAATGCCTCAAAAAAGTTCCAAAGGCCGATTTTTCTGAATTATGGCAATGGATCAAATGAGGTAGAAGTTTTCAGTGGCTTATAATACAAAGTTTGTAGGGTTTGAACACTAACGGAAATTAGAAGTCAACAGCTTTCCAACACCATGTAACTGTTAAACCTAAGATGTCATTTCCTTGGACTAATTTCTACTCACCAGAGAATGTAAATTTCCTGTAAAAGACAGGGTCTTTTTCCAGCAAAGACAGGGTCTGTCCTTCGAAAGATGTTTTGAGATTTTCATTGTAGCAGGCATTCCAGAGACGCAGACACGTTTCTATCAACTTCTTTGACTGGGTAGTGACTTGAGGTTCAGGACCACAGTTTGACTGAAAGACCAGGCATGCCTTGTCCTGGAGGCTCTAGTAGACTTATTTATATCTTAGGGACCCTTTGAAACAGTAGCTACCAATGACTTTCTCCCATTACCCAAAGGGCTTGACCTGGAGGAACAGGGCTAATTTAACAGGAAGTTTTCCAGGGAAATAGTCGTCTGGGGTCAGTCTAAGTGTGATTCCTTGGCCAACATTATCTTCACTTGTAAGTGAATTTGCAAACAAAGTCGTGCATGTGAAATGTTTTCATGGAGGAAAAAAGCCCGTTTCTTTTTAAGTAAATAACTGTAGCTTGTTCTATAAATAGAATTTATACTACTATATATGTTCTTTCTAGAAAGATTGGCTAAAATGAGAAAAAAAACCCTGAATAGCCTATTTATATTTTTAAATTATGTATTGACACTAGGTAAAGGACTGTATTTGATGCTAGGAAGCAATTATCACAATAATCTGGGGAATTTGCCATTTGAAACACACCAAGATATCATAGATACAACATGTTAGGCTCCAAGATAGCTTAAATGTGTGCCAGGTCATCTGGATGATTAAATACACATTGCTCTATGTTCTCACTCAAAAGCCTAGCATCAGTAAAGGAATTATTAAAAAAGAAAAAATAAAGCACACATACATGTGAGAAAAATAACAGAAGAGAAGGCAATAGTAGACAGTGAATTCTGGGAGACGGAGGGTTGAGGACTGAATCTGATTTAGGCCAAGGTGCAACAGAGGATACTGCAGAAAGGGGATTAAATTTCCTCTGCAGAACTCCAGAAAGGAGGCACTGGCCACCTCAGAAGATATGAAAGAGGCATGGCAATGAACATAAAGGGTCTGCATATGGAACAGTTAGGCTTCCTGGGTCACCTTCCCAACATGATCCCCTCAGTAACCCTGATTCTTACTCTCTACACCCCTGTCCCCTACCCCACCCCACATCTCCAGGCTAATCTGTAGCTTTCACTCATGACTAGAGGTTCAACTTCTTTTGAAATTGGACTAGCTTGTCTGATTTTAGGTATTGCAGACCCAGTTGGGGGTAGAGTCAGTTTAAGTGATGAAAATAGGATGAAAGATTGACATTTGCATATTAAACGGTGGGGTAGCCAGCTTGGGACTCTGCTTTCCTGCATTTGCACTCTCTCTCTTTCTCTCTCTCTTTCTTATTCACTCTCTCATTCTCTCATCTATTAGAATGCAGAGAGCCAGAAGGACAACCCCCTTCCACTCCTATACCCAGGTAAAAGCCTGGAGAACTTTTCTCTGAAAAAGCAGAACGGCTCTAAAAGAATAAATAATAATCTTTAAATCTTGACATTGGTGGGATTTTCAAAAAAATGTAGCTTCTCACTCAAGGTTTAACACTTAACAAGACCCACCCTAACACATAGAACTTCTCATGAGTGTTTTAAATATCTGACTCTTAAACATATAAAAATGGACAGGGAAGGTTGACAGTTAATGGAGGAAAGTCTCTGCCATGAAAGAGAAAAAACCGAAATAATCTGTAAAATGGAACTCTTAGGAAGCAGAGCCATAAAGGAAGCAGAAAATACTTGAAAAAAGGCTATGTCATAATATTCTTAGAACAAAAACCAAAGATACTGTATCTATGAAGCAAAATAGGATTCTAAAAATAAAGAAGCAATAAAAAGAAAGAGGCTTTAGATGTATAACATTCAAAATAAAAATTCAGTAGATAGTTGAGTCTATCTCCCTGCAATTAGAATAAAAAGATAGATGGAAAATGGGGGGTGGGGTGGAGGGTGGAAATAAGACCAATTATAAGAACATTATAAGACCAATTTTAGAGATCCAACAACTAGTTCCAGAGAGAAACAAAAAATAGAGGGGAGGAAAATAGCAAAGAAATTATACAAAGGTAGATTTCACTATCGTTAAAGAAAGGTCTCCATGTTCAAAGAGACTACCACGTTCTCATAGCAATGACCATGAATGAATTTATTAGGAAAAAGATATTACTTATCATACAGTGTTTCTTTTGTTGCAAAGGCTAAAACAATAGTGACTGAAATAAGATGGAAATTTGTCACTCAAATATTAGTCAAAGCACAAGCTGCTTCATGGTATTGAGAACCCAAGCTGCTTACATCTTTTGCTCTTATCATCCTTAAAATGCGGTTTCCTCTCTTGGTTTGATGTTTGCTTTAGCTCTCACTGTCATGTCTTTTTATAGCTAGCAGGAAGAACAGAAAGGGAAAGTGAGGCCATTTCCCCCTCTTTTTTTTTCAGGGCCCACTCTAGAAGCTAAATATAATTTCTGCTCATATCTGGTTGGCCCAGAGTTGGTCACATGGTCATCCCGCCCACAAGGGAAGCTGGGAATGACAGTCCTTAGTTTGGGCTGCTCTGTGCCTCGTTAAATCTTAGAGCTCAAACTACTGAAGGAAGAACAGAGACTGAAGTTAATTAAGGAGCAACTATAGCCTCTATCACACCCAGAGATAAAAGAACTTCGAAACTCACACAGAGAAACAACAATGATAAGTAATGTGAAGGGTAAAGGAGAATATTGCTTGGTTACTCATTAGCAGCACTTTAAGCTAGAAAATAATGGAGTGATTCATTTCATGTATAGAAGGGAAAGAATTTTCGTCCTATATAAAAAGAAATAAACTAACAATCAGGTATGAGAGTTGGAATAAAGACATTTTCAAACCTGCAAATTCTCAGAAACAAATTCTCTAAGAAATATACTAAAAGCTGTTTCAGCACAGCGATAGAAAAATTAAAAGAAAAAATGTCATAGGATTTAGAAAACAGGAAAATCCAATACAGGAGAATCATGAAGTTAAAGCCCAGCTGAACAGGAGGCCTAGAGAGTAATAGTCCAGATTGGAGCAAGTCTGAGCATAGGATTTATTTTAAGCTTTAGATGTATACAACTCAAGATAATGGTGTAAAAGGAGTTTTCACTGCCTGTGAGAATGGAGAGTTCCTAAGGCTGAGAGAGCCTTGAACAAGGGAGAGATTTTGTGGGAATGAGACTGGAGATGGAACATGCTTAGGTCCTTCAGAGCTGGGGATGGGAAGACAATAGCAAGGGAGAAATCTTAGCAGGATTGAGAGAAAAATCTGAAGTAGAAAGGTCTTGTTTGGAAATCTGGAAAGACATAGAGGCATGTGAGAACAATAGAACAGTCAGAATTTTGTTTGTGTAGGCAAAGATAGGGCTTGGCTACCTCAAAATTTCCCTCCCGTGGAGGGTAGAGTAGAACAGCACATAGTTTTCTATGCCATTCCTTTGAGGGGTGCTGAAAGTAGTGCTGGAGGGTGAATTTATCTAGATGGCTTGGCAAGGCAAGAATGGAAGTCCTTTGTACTTCAGGGGGACTTCTCAGGCAGGGTCTTAACCAGGAATTACAGCCAGACCACAAAGTATCTCTTCAGATTTAGTCAGCAGGGAATGTGCTGAATTCTCAGGGTGTGTGGCTGCATTCCCTTGGAAAAATTATGGCAGTTACTTTTTTAGAGAGAAACAGAGCCGAGCTGAGTTTGAGAGAATTATGTGTGTGTGTTTGTGTGTTTATGAGTCTGTGTGTGTGTGTGTGTGTGTGTGTGTGTGTGTGTGTGTGTGTGTGAGAGAGAGAGAGAGAGAGATGACATTTAGGAATGACGTATTGAAAAATGACAGAAGTGGGAGGTGTGCTTTAACTTCTTTACCTTTGTATTTCTAGTGCCTGCCATAGTATCTGGACCATAAATATTTGTTAAGGAATGGTAAGGAACACAGAAAAGAGGCTAAAGAGAAGGACCTAGAAAGACTACTAAAGATGAGAGAAAATAGTTGGGTAACATATCCAGTTTATGATATTTTCTGATTTTTAAAAATATTTTATTTATTTATTTGACAGACAGAGATCACAAGTAGGCAGAGAGGCAGGCAGAGAGAGAGAGAGTGAGAAACAGGCTCCCTGCTGAGCAGAGAGCCCAATGCGGGGCTCGATCCCAAGACCCTGAGATCATGACCTTAGGTGAAGGCAAAGGCTTACCCCACTGAGCCACCCAGGCACCCCTGATTTTGTAATTAACAATGTATTGTGATGTTGCATTTTTACAACACTAGGCATACATGGCAACATTGTTGTTTGATATTTAACCCAAGAACTAGATAAAATAAATCCAGGCTTACCTGGGTTCAACTTTTAAGAAGATGATTTCCCATTCCTGCTGTGTATATGCTAATTGGTTAAGAAGATGTTGTTTCTACTTGAATGTGAATTAATCGTCTGTGAAAAATTACATAAATCATCCTTCATTGGGATTAAGAATGACAATACTAAAAGACAGAAGGAAAAATTTTGTTACAGGTGTGAAACATGGGTCCTAAAACCTAGGATATATGTCAGAAAAATACTGCATATAAAAAAAATAGTATTCTCCTGAAAGATTAAAGACACAAAGCAGCGTAAAGATTGTTGGTTGAAGCACACATTTTAAGAGTGAGGGTTTGGAGAGAATAGAATTTAAGCTAATAACTCAGTCTAGGCAACGATTTTAATCGTATATGCCAGAAATAGAAAGAAAAATGTTATTACCGAATTTTTCTCTCAGTGGAGACTAAGGAACCCTAAGGATTTTATGAGAAGTCTGCTTTACTGAGTGTTTTTTATTGTTGTTGTTGTTGTTTTGTCTAAAGAGTTTGCAACTCCAACCCCATTGAGATTTGCTCATCAGTAGTTGTTAAGCCTTCAATATATTCTGACAATAGAACACAATAATAATTATTGTATTACATGTATTTGTAGCAGCCTCAACTATGATATACAGAAAATGGGGAAGAGAAGCAATCATTTTGCGCACTTTATTAACTCATTCATTATATGAGGTGACACTGGTTATATCAAGATTGTGTAATAATAGTCTACTCTAAAGTCGGGTTTTTTTTCCCATAAACCAGCATGAGTGTATCATGCCAGAGTAATATGAATGTGAAAGAATATCCATCATAGAATAATAAAGGAAGGATAAAATCATTTTACAAAATGAGACACAGAATTCATTTGCTCAAGTAGCTGCCAGTTGGTTGTCTGATAAAAGAGCTAATGCTTAAGAGTCAGGCTACAGACCTATGTAGTAATAGTTGAGATGGCATTTCCGTCTTTGTGGGTGGTATGCCACACGCACTACGCTGTGTGTGCAGGAGTGGACTGCTGAATATATCAGCTCTGCCTGCAGTACAGGACTGTAACTCCAGCAGCTTCACTGTGCAGGCTTGACTATTCCTAGCACTTTACCTCTGTAGGCTTTAATGAGCCATAGTTTCTTCGTCTGTGAAATAAGGGGGTTGGGCAAAATCTTTCCCACTTTGAAAATATTATCCTGCTATGACTTGAACAAAGGAGAGACACAGTTAATAACCACAGCTCTAAGGATTGACTATCTGCTGATCAATTTCAGGAACTCAGTCTCTACCTAATAGGGAGTACTGTGGAAAATGCTTACAAATGATCGTGTAGAGGATGTCTGAGAAGGAAAAGGAGACTCAGTGTCACTGACTGCTGGGGAGTATTAGAATCTATTGGTTAACTTTGGCAGTGTTGTACTGTGAGGAGGTCATTTAGAAAGCTTTCCCTGGATTAAAAAGCGGGAGGCAGAGCATCTTGCAGCAGAGAAAGCAGAGTGAGGGCACGAGAAGCCGAGTGCAGAGTGCATGTACGTGTGTGTGAATGTGTGCATGCACATTCAGACAGCTCCGTTCCTCTGTACATGTGTGCATTCCCCACTGAGAGACATCTAGCTAAGCTGCAGTTCCTTTGCTTTCCCAGTAATGCTTGGCAGAAGTTTTACTTGAATACTAAAAGTTGAAAAAAGTTCAGGATTTTTTTTCTGGTGAAGCATAGATGCAGATAAATGTTTCCTATTGATTTTAGGCCATTTTTACAATTGCAGGATTTTAAAATCCTGGGTTTTAAGAATACACTTTGAAATCTGTCAGTCTTTAAAAAAAAATATGTCTCTATGTCCTTTCTACTGCATTGGGCTGGTTAAGTGTAAAGTTAAAATGATGATACAGAAAAAATATCTCTTAAAATGAATTATAATCTGCAACAATGGACTAAGTCAGATGGAAAATTTAACTCCTGAGCAATTAATTGGTCGGAGATACAGTGAGCTAAAGATTATGCAAGTTTGAAGGAAGAGTTATGGAGTTTGAGTTATTAACACAGATTTTGTATCACATAGATATAGTTTGAATTCTCTCCCTATCCCGTTACCAACTGTTTGACTTTAGGCTATTGATGTTTTTAAGCCAAAAATTTCCCATATGAGAAAAGAGGATTATATTTCCTGTCTCATAGTGTTGTGAAAAATGAAAAGATTATGTGTGGAATGCACTTAACCCAGTGCCTGGCACATAATAAGTGGTTGATAAATGGTCATTACAATCTTTTTTAACACTCCTTCCCATACAATAGGTCCTGAAGAAGCATTTGTTTAATGAATGTTTCCTGTAGTCACAGATTAATGAAATAAAAAAGTCATGTTTGTTATTGGCTTAGTTAATTGCAACTTCATAAAAATTGTTAGTCCCTTACCAGTCCAGCAAAGAACATAGCACCTCATGCCTTCTTCTGTTGTGTCTTCTGGAGATAGACACACACCATACCTCATGAAATGGCTTAGAGTTGTGGGAAGAAAAATTATAGGCATACCTCCAAGATTTTGCAGATTTAGTTCCAGATTACTGCAATAAAGTGAAAATCGCAATCAAGTAAGTCAAATGAGTTTTTTGGTTTCCTAGTGCATATAAAAGTTATGTTTACATTATATTGTAGTTTATTAAGAGTACAGTATCATTATGTCTAAAACAGCAATGTACATACCTTAACTAAACAGTACTTTATTACTTAAAAATGCTAATCATCATCGAAGCCTTTAGGGAGTCACAATCTTTTTGTGAGGGTGTTTGCCTCAGTGTTGATGGCTACTGACTGATGAGGGTGGTGGTTGCTGAAGGTTGGGGTGGCTGTGACAATTTCTTAAGATAAGGCAATAATGACATTTTTCATGTCAATTGATTATTCCTTTCACCAACATTTATTTTTTTCTCCAGCATGTGATGCTGTTTGATAACATTTACCCACAGCAGAACTTCTTTCTGAATTGGAGTCAATCTTCTCAAACCCTGCTGCTGCTTTATTAACTAGATTTATGTGATTTCAACAGTCTTTGCAGCATCTTTGCTAGGAGTAGATTCATCTCAAGAAACCACTTTCTTTGCTCATTCCTAAGAAGCAACTCCTCATCCATGAATGTGTGATCATGAGAATGCCACTGTTCGGTCACATCTTGAGGCTCCGCTCCTAACTCTAGTTCCTTTGCTGCTTCTACCACCTCTGCAGTTACTGCCGCCAGTGAAGTGTTGGACCCTTCCAAGTCATCCATGACGGTTAGAATCAACTTCTTCACTTCCTGTTAATGTTGCTATTTTGACCACTTCTTGTGAATCCCAAATGTTCTTAATGGCATCTAAAATGGCGAATCCTTTCCAGGAGGGTTGACTTTGCCCAGATCCAGCAGAAGAATCACTGTCTATGGCAGCTATAGCCTTAAGAAATGTATTTCTTAAATAACAAGACTTCAAAGTCGAAATGAATCCTTGATTCCTGGGCTGCAGAATGGAGGTTGTGTTAGCAGAGATGAAAACAACAACATGGATCTTGTGGTACATCTCTACCAGAGCTCTAGGTTCATTGTCAATGAGCAGTAATATTTTGAAAGGAATCTTTTCTTCTGAGCAGTCGTTCTCAACAGTAGGCTTAAAATATTTAGTAAAACATGTTATAAACAGATGTACTGTCATCCAGGCTTTGTTGCTCCATTTCTAGATCACTGGCAGAGTAGATTTAGCATAGTTCTTAAGAGTTCTAGGATTTTCAGAATGGTACATGGGCATTGGCTTCAACTTCAAGTCATCAGCTGCATTCCCCTAAGAGGAGAGTCAAGTTGTCCTATGAAGCTTTGAAGCCAGCATTGACTTCTTCTGTCTAGGTACAAAAAGTCCGTCTTCTTCCAGTATAAGGGTATTTAGTCTACATTGAAAATCTGTTGTTTAGTGTTGATACCTTCCTTAATGATCTTAGGGAAATCTTCTGGATAGCTTGCTGCAGCTTCTCCATCAGCACTTGCTGCTACACTTTGCACTTTTATGTTATGGAGAAGCCTTCTTTCCTTAAACCCCATGAGTCAACCTGTGCTAGCTTCCAACTTTTCTCCTGTAGCTTTCTCACCTCTCTCAGCTCTCAGAGAATCGAAGGGGGTTAGAGGGTTTGGGCCTTGCTCTGGATTAGGCTTTGGCTTAAGGGGATGCTGTGGCTGGTTTGATCTATCCAGACCACTAAAACTTTCTTCATATCAGCAATAAGACTGTTTTGCTTTATCACTCATGTGTTCACTGGAGTAGCACTTTTAATTTCCTTCAAGAACTTTTCTTTTGCATTTGTAACTTGGCTAGCTGATGCAAGAGGCCTAGTTTTCAGCCTGCTTTGGCTTTAGACGTGCCTTCCTCATTCAGCTTAATCATTTCTAGCTTCTGATTTAACGTAAGAAACATGTGACTCCTCCTTTCACTTAAACACTTAGAGGCTATTGTTGCGTTATTAATTGGCCTAATTTCAATATTGTTGTGTCTCAGGAGATAGAAGGCCTGAGGAGAAGGAGAAAGATAGGGAAACAACTGGTCAGTGGAATAGTCATAGCACATACAATATTTATCAATTAAGTTTGCTGTCTTATATGGCACAGTTGTGGTGCCCCAAAACAATTACAATAGTAATATCAAAGATCACCGATCACAGATACACATAGCAAATATAATAATAATGAAAAAGTTTGAAATAGTGTGAGAAATACTGAAGTGTGACCCAGAGACACAAAGCGAGCATATCTGTTGGGAAAACATTGCTGATAGACTTGCTAGATGCAGGATTGCCACAAACCTTCCCTTTGCAGAAAACGCAGTATCAGCAAAGCACAAAAGAAACAGAATAATAAAGTGAAGCACAGTAAAATGAGGTTTGCTTCTACAAGAAGAGCTCAGGGTGTGGAGCGTTTGACAGAGAGCAGGACTAGTGGGAGGTGGACGGTAAGAGAGGGAGGCTTCTCTTAGGCAAGAGAGGGAAGCAGTGGAGGTAGAGGCTTAAGAGAATGTGAACGTGACCCGTCACACAACACTAGCTCAAGACCCATTCTTTTTCTTCTTTCTCTCCTTCCTCCTTCCCTTCCATCCCCCTTTTCTTGTCTCCCTCCCTCTGCCATTCCATCTCTTGCCTCGCTTCTCCTTCTCCCCTATCCCCTCCATACCTTTCCTTCTCTCCCTTCCTTCTTCCTTTTCATGACCTTCCATTTTCCTTATGCCTGTTCTCAGCGGGTGATTTTACTTGGGAAGTAACAAGCCAAACAGTTTGACTATGCCTTATGTTGGGCTAGGTATTTTTGGGATGTCGGTGTACTTTCGAAATGCTTTCGGGGGCTCCTGGGTGGCTCAGTCTTAAGTGTCTGCCTTGGGCTCAGGTCATGATCCCAGGATCCTGAGATCCAGTCCCACATCGGGCTCCTTTCTCAGTGGGGAGTCTGCTTCTCCCTCTCTTACTCCCCCTGCTTATGTTCCCTCTCTTGCTGTCTCTCTCTGTGTCAAATAAATAAACAAAATCTTAAAAAAAATACCAAAAAGCAAAAAAAACAAAACTGCTTTCTGGGAAACCTCAGGTTTCTACAAGATGCTTCTATAGAGTTTCAAGTTTAATACAACTAAAAATTATATTTCATTATTTTAAAAGGTGTAATCAAAACCAAAGTGAGGGGCACCTGGGTGGCTCAGCGGGTTGAAGCCTCTGCCTTCGGCTCAGGTCATGATCCCAGGGTCCTGGGATCAAGCCCCACATCGGGCTCTCTGCTCAGCAGGGAGCCTGCTTCCTCCTCTCTCTCTCTCTGCCTACCTCTCTGCCTACTTGTGATCTCTCTCTGTCAAATAAATAAATTAAAACAAACAAACAAACAAAAAAACCAAAAAAACCAAAGTGAAAACTTTGGAAAGCTAAAAACAACAGACTCTACAATGTATCTGCCAATTTTTAGCACTTTAGAGACTGTGGAGCATACCAGGTACACAGGGTTTATCTTGTTTTTATGCAGATTTTATGCTATGGTTCCTTTTGCTTATTTATGCGTATATTTGTCCTTCCTACAAGTGTGTACTTTAGTAGGAACGAGGGAGCTTTTCTCTGGTCTTTCCTTGAATTCAAGCCTGTACATGTCTGCTCATGGCAAAAGATACAAATGAGCTCACTAGTTCAGCACGTGTGTCCTTGCTCCAGTAAACGCCAAGCAGAGCTCAGGCACATCTGCTCGCTCATGCTCTTATCATGGCTTATTAGACAATTGTGCAATAACAGGTGAACTCTACACACTGCGTCATGGCCCTACTTTCCAAATGAGGTGTCAGATGTTACTTGCCTAAATTAAATATACACATAAGTGTAACTGTGAAAATTGAGGCGGGATAATTGCTGTTCAAACTAGAAATCAATCACTAATTAAAAACAGGAAGTTTCAAAGAAAATAGAATTTCCTGGCTAATACTATGAAAATTATAAGGATCAGATGACACAAGTTAAGTTACACCAGCCCCAAATGCAGTGTCCTCTTCGTAAAGTCTTCATTGTGTTTGTGAGATTAAAATTTGCAAAGTTCTTTGTTCTGTGAATTCTGACACGTTCTGAAGTTCTGAAATGAAAGATTGACTATAAAAAAATAAGTCTCTTTTAATACATCTTTTAGTACAGTTTGAACCACCAGTTAATGTTATTGAAAAAGTACACTTAAAAATGTAAATGTCAGTAAAAAAGTATTCACAGCACCATTTGAAGTTATCATGTAAGTAAGGGAAAAAGCACAAGATGTCAGGAAAATACTCATTCAACCCCTATGCTATTGATTTTGCTACAGTCATGGTAAATGAGCAAGCAATGAGTTACACACTTATTGCCATTCTTTTAAAATACTGTGTGAAAAAGATACCAAGAAGCTGCTCATAAAGAATTGTTTATTTCAAAAAGTGAAATATGTGAAACCATTTTAATTCACCTGTTTCAAGGTGCATTTGCATTACACCAATTTGTTGGTAAGATAGGACCAAACAAACACAAAGGATACACATTACTGAATAAAATCCTTGAAGCACACACAACAGGGAAAGTGTTTAAGTTAATTTTAATTAAAAAAAAACCATCAAGTCAGTTGTCAAAAATGGATTGGTATGCAATTAGCATTGAGAAAGTAATGACTAGAAAAACTATACGAATTGTAATACAGGAGCAGTTGCCAAAATGAGTTCAAGTAATTGTGGTATATCGAGTAGACAATCATTTTCTATGAAGTACGTTAATAAGCATCTTTCAAACAATCTTTTATTTTTTTGATAGAAATTGCCAAATTTTAAAGGTGTATTCTTTGTAATGCAGAATTTTTAGTAGTGTGTGTGTGTGTGTGCACGCGTGCACAAAATGAGTTCCAAAATTCCCTTTTCAATTGAAGTTACTTCGCCCAAGGCCAAGTGCTGATACAAATCTTTCAAAAGAGACAAGAAATCTTTTTTTTTTCCCCTTCCTGGTAATAGCACCATTAACAAAGCCTCTCTTAAAACATGGTTTTGCCTGCTTGTGTCTCTTGTTGACATTTTTAATAAGCTGAAGAAACTCAGTATGGCAATGCTAGCATGTCATGTTAATCTCATTTACAACTACGTATAAAGTTAGCAATAAAATTGAAACTTGAAATTTGGATTCAATATAAAAACAAAGCAAATTTGATTCTTGTAGAACTCTGAGTAAATATGTAATTGAGATGGGCATTGAAATGTATAATATTCTTCAACGACATTATTGAATGTCTCATAATATTTCAAGAGATGTGTATAATGTACACACACACATACATATACATATATATATAAAATTTTAAACTTGATGAAAAAACATCAAATGTAATTCTGAGATATTACTAATCATTTATATTGCAAACACAGATTTTGTACTACTCCTCTTTCAAGATTCTGGATGTGTTTAATTGAAGACTTCTGAGGTTACAAAGAAAGATGTTGAAATAATTTACTCATCATCTGTGTAAATCAGAATTTTCTCTAGCCTGTGCAACCAAAACAAATGCAGAAATAAATTGGATACTCATGCTGAAATTAAATTACAACCATCAATTGTGGTGCCTCATTTCAAAGTTTCATGTACAGTCCAGTAATCTTGTTTTCTTATTGATTGTCTTCCTGAGTGAATATTATGAACTCAAACTTATAAAATAAATTCATACCTGAACATCATTTGTATATTCTTTATACTGGAGTTTCTGCCCAATATTTCATTTTGTTTCATTTCACTTTTCTCTTTCTTTCACTTTTATGGCTGTACTGCCTTTCATTTATATTCATTGAACATCTACAATGTTCTAGGTTCTAGAGACACAAGGGTGAACAAACCAGAAAAGATCCCTGATCACATGGAAACTATCTTCTCTTAAGGAAATAAAAACAAACTGCTATTAAATTTTTGAACTATGATCCTAGAATTTAATTTCTACAACAAGGAGGATCCAACCTGAATGGGCAAATTCTTCCTTTCCCATAGATGCTCTGTGGAACAGACTTCCTAGAGATGTTTGGAACTAAGCAGTGAGCAGACTTTAGAATAGAGGTAGAGAGAGCACTGGATATATATGATTCAGAGTGAGTTGTTCAGGACCTCAGCTTTAGAGCCCGAGGTTTTCTTTGTAAAGGCAGAAGGAAATAACAAAACAAAACAAAACTCTGCATTATTTGCAAGCATTGCAAGTTCCCAAAACACATGTGCAGTAGCTGCAGTTCGTAAGTTTGTAGCAGTTTCAAAGGTCTGAACGAGACCTAGAAAGATCAGTCAACAAGTATTTATTAACCACCAGCACCTTCCTAGGTATTCTCTGAGAAATAAATAAGAAATATTAGATATTTTCTCTGTCCTTAAGAAGTTTGAGAACTAGCTCTAAAAGAAAACTAACCATTCATCATACCAGGCACAAATAGACAAAACTATCTGTAAAGTGACACTTAGAATGGAAAGATAAATCAGCTGTTCCTTTTCCTAAGGCTGGATGTAGCCAGAGATTACTGTAATACAACATGGAATATAATATGGCCATAAAAGAAAGACTTTCAAGCAATGCGCCATTGACTTTAAAGCCGTAGGTATTTTGAAAAAGAAGAAAATGTGGGATAAAGTGGTTGGGAAGAAAATTCTGTGGAAGTAGAAGGACACCATTTTGGGTCAGTGGTATGCTGGAGCTAGCTCATGCCATCTCCTAGAAGCCAACCATGGGTATTTTTTCCCTAACTTTGAATTGAGGGTTGACCTGTTGGTAGTGAATACTGGTCACAATGGAAAATATTTATAATGTGGAAAATGGCAAATACTACAAATCATGCTTTTCTCTTTGTTTTTATTTTGTTTTTGTCTTTTAGCGGAGACTTGCTTGATAAACATTAACCAGTATACCACTGGTCTATTTGGATGCACAGTAGAAGGTTAGCTAGTGGTTAGGAGTGGAGTTCCAGTTGCTGAAGAGGATCATTGATCTGTATTAGTCACTATTGCCTAATAAGCTTAGCAAATTGTTGTGCATGAGATGGATAAGTTGAAAAAGTAATAGGAGAAGAAATTCTTGGGACCCGATCCCCTCTGAGGTATTCAATTTCCCATGAAGATACTCCCTTGTGCTTAGATACGTAGTGCCCCTATATTTCCCTAAAAATGTTGAGCCAGCTGTTCCCCGTCTATGGTTCACTCAGAAGTTCCTTCCCTTCACTCTCCCTCATCAGTCGACCCTTTCTGAGTCCCTTTGCCTAAAAACGTTAATTTCATCATGTCTTATCGAAGTGTCACTAGGTTGTAAGGTCTCAATGTGGAAAGCGTTTCCTTGGATTATACTTTAGCATTCAGTAGATTTGGGCTCAATCTTGGCTCTATTTCTCATTTACGCTGTGACTATGGGCAACTTGATAAGGTGAGTTGGCTTCAGTTTCCTTATTTGTTAAGCAGAGTTAATAATATCTTCCTCATGGCATAAAGAGACACAAATGAAATGATACATGGGTGTAGAGAATCTAATGACGTTCCTGGCAGCCATTAAGTAGGAACTATCATTATTTTGTGTGGTATTATATACAAATATAAACATATAAACACATACTTATAACTCCTCCAGCACCCCAACTTTTTTCTTTTTTAAAATTGAGATGTAGGGGCACCTGGTTGGAGAGTCGGTTAAGCATCTGACTCTTCATTTCAGCTGGAGTCTGATCTTGGGATTGTGGGATCGAGTCCTGTGTGGGGCTCTGTGCTCAGTCCCGAGTCTGCCTGGATTTCTTGCTCCCTTTCCTTCTACCCTTCCCCCTCCTCCCCTCTAAAATAAATAAAATCTTAAAAAAAAAATAAAATTGAAATATAGTTGACATATAACATTGGTTTTAGGTGTAGTGATTCAATATTTATATATATTGTGAAATGATCAGCACAGTAAGTCCAGTTAATGTCTATTTTACACACATAGTTTTGATTTTTTTCTTGTGTTGAGAACTTTTAAGATTTATCCTCTTAGCAACTTCCAAATATATAATGGAGTATTATTAGCTGTAGTCACTATGCTGAACATTATATCCCCAGGACTTATTTATTTTATAACTGGAAGTTTGTACGTTTTGACCCCATCACCCATTTTGCCCACTCCCCCCCTCATCTCAAGCAACTACATATTTGCTCTCTGTAACTGATTTTGGTTGTTTTGTTTATTAATATTAGATTATACATATAAATGGAATCATAGCATTTATCTTTCTCGGTCTGACATTTCATTGAGCCTAATGCCTTTAAGGTCTGTTCTGTCCATGTTGTCACAGATAGAAAGACTTCCTTTTTTTAATGGCTGAATAATATATATGTATATTACTACTATTTTCATAGTGGCTGCACCAATTTACATTTCCACCAACAGTACACAGTGATTCCTTTTCTCTACATCCTTGCCAATACTTGTTATTTCTTGTCTTTTTTAAAATAGCCATTCAACATGTGTGAAGTGATATTTTATTGTGGTTTTGATTTGTAGTGCTCTGATTAGGGATATTGATCATCTTTTTACATACCTGCTGGCCATCTGTATTTCTTCTTTAGAAAAATCTCTATTCAGATCCTCTCTCTATTTTTAAATTGGTTACTATTATTCTTATTTGCCATTGAGTTATAGGAGTTCTTCATATAATATTTTGGATATTAACTCCTCATTAGGTATATGTTTTGCAAATATTTTCTCCCACTTAGTAGGTTGGCTGGCCTCCCAACTTTTAAGGAGGGTTTATGCAAATTTGTTATCTAGCTGAAGATTTCTTTTATGTTATAAATATGACACAGTCACCTATTTACCTCCATTGAGTTTTAGAGCAATAGGAACAGTCTCATTTTTATTGAGATATATGTGGAGGGGAGGGCTGGTTGACAAGACATTTGCCTGACCACCCCCCTCAAAAAAAAAAAACAAAACCCTAAGGGCTGTATGAGGATGCTGCAATTTCTATTTTCCTATACATCATGTGCATGATGATGCACATTAATGCAACTGTGATAATACTTTTGTGATATTAAACTAATGTATTTGTCAGCTTAAATCATATTCCCTTTTAGCATTCCATTCCTAAGGCTGAGAGGTGAAGCTTATTGCTTTAGGGAATGAGAGAGAATGGCTCCTTCCTGGAACCCATAAGGTCATTGATGTGCTTTGAATCTTAAGGCTGGCTCTTGTGAGTACAAGGCTGTAATAGTGATATCTAGACAATCTCAAAAAAGAAAAGCATTTTCCATTTCCTTTGGCCCTTATTTACAAGACCCAGACATACATTACTAGAGTATAGAAGTTATTGTTTTGTTTTGTTTTTGTTTTTTAATGTGTCTGGAACAAATAAAAGAACAGGATATAAAGAAGAATATCCCTTATAATAAATAAAGATACCGCTTCTTGTGCTCTTGAGTTATGGTAAAAGTAAGACCAAAGTAAAGTGAAGAATTATACTTGGTGTTTTATTGTCCTTTTTTGGGAGAGGAAATTGAAGGAGGAGCATCACAGAAGTATCTACATGTTTCTGAGGAGTCCAGGAACATGGCTGTGAAAATATGGGGTGTGTGTGTGTGTGTGTGTGTGTGTGTGTGTGAATGGATGGGTGTGTCTGTGTTTCAGTAAGATTTTATTTATAAAATCAAGTAATAGGCTGGATTGGCTTTCAGATTATAGGTCACCAACTCCCACTCCACAAGACTTCTCAGATGTGGATATTTCCAGCATGTCACAGGGCATGTGAGGGTGTCCAGGGGTGCCATGAGAACTGGTAGACCACCAGAGGACTGATATAAAGACAGAGAGGCTACTGTTTCTAGGGAATAGTGACAGGAGATTAATGGTGTGCAACCCTCCAAAATTCCCTCTCCCAAGCCATACATTGATCCTAGAGGAGGAGCATGGACAAGGAGAGACTAGAAATATCTTTCATTTATTTCCACCAGCCAACAATACTTTGCTGAGGTTTACTTCTTGCCTTTAATATTAGAAATTATTATTTTTTTCAGGCACCTGGGTGGCTCAGTCAGTTGAGTGTATGACTCTGGATCTCAGTTTAGGTCTTCTCAGCGTTGTCCGTCCAAGCCCTTCATTGGGCTCTTCGTTTTGATTCTGATACTCATCTGATACTTTGTTTGATTCTGATATATCTTTCTTCATGACATTTAGTTGTTACTCCCCACCATGTCTTCCTTAATCTTTATCTACTCTCCCCATTGCTCATCCGGTGGAGAATCACTCATCTATCTATATACTACTCAGTCAAGGGCAGGTGATATTGCATGGTGGAAAATAATTTTCTAGGAAACTTACTTCTAGATGAATAGATCCTTAGTGTTTTTGGAAATAGTTTAATCCCTGTTACAGGTTGAATTATGCACCCCCCCCCCCAATATTTTAAGTCTTAACCTCTAGTATTTCTGAATATGACCTTATTTGGAAGTAGGGTTTTTGTCAATGACCAAATTAAATGAGTTCATTAGGGAAGGTTCTAATCTAGTGTGGTTGGCAATCATAAAAAAGGGGGAAGTTTTGACACAATTATAGAAGGAAGACAGTGTGAAAGCACAGAGAATGCCTCATCTAGAAGTCAAGAAATATGTAAGACAAAAGCTAGCAGGGAGGCATGGAATAGATTGTTCCCCTCAATCCTCAAAGGGACAGCCCTTCTTGCAGCTTGATTTTGGACTTCTAGACTCCACAACTATGAGACAATACATTTCTGTTCTTTAAGCCAACTTGTTTTGGGGTACTTTGTTTTGGCAGCTCCGGGAAACTAACACAATCTCCTTCACTGTTTCCCTTTGGAGAATATTCAAAAGTTAAAGAGCCAAAGCTTCCAAATGAGCACACATGACTAATATGTCACCCTAACTCATCCTGTACCTTCTGGTTGGTTCTTGCCAAACATCCTATTGAACACACTGAACTAATTCTACTGATTTCTATTTAACTCTAGATAAAAATTCATTTTTAATTGCACTGTTATGTAACACAAATGAAAAGAATCATCAAATGCCTTCTGTTTTTTTCAAGGCAGGACCCCTGGTCATCAATCTGGATTTTGATGCTGGCACCCAAGGTAATGTAGGGAGGTCCTAATCCTGATAACATTTTTTTCCCCCTCTATTAAATTCTCAGTATTTCGTGGGGCACCTGGGTGACCCAGTTGGCTAAGCATCTGCCTTCTGGTCAGGTCATGATCTCAGGGTCCTGGGATGCTGTCCACATCAGGCTCCTGGCTTAGCGGAAAGCCTGGTTCTCCCTCTCCCTCTGCCACTCTTTGTGCTTGTTCTCCCTCTCTCTCTCTCAAATACATAAAATGTTTAAAAAAAAAATTCTTAGTATTTCTTCTGGGAAGCCATAAAACAACTCTATGTCTTTAGAATAAAAGAGAAATACAAAGTGGTAATTATCCTGTTAATTTTAAGGGCATAATTTTAGACCCCGAGGTGAATTCTTGTTATTGTAATCATCCAGTTGGGCTGGATAGAAAAAGCCAAAGAAAACACAAGCATGACAGACTTTAGTTTGGTTTCGAGTCTGTGGCTTCTGCCCTCTCAGAGAGTGATTTGAGCTTCGAGGATGAATTCCGTGACTGGCCAGGTATTCTTTTAGTGTACAAGGATATTTTTGTGCTGTTCTGTAGCCTGTATGCAATGGTATTGTGTAAGCTGTACTACAGGGAGAAAGACATGATTAAAAACATTTGTGGCTCATCGTTAAATATAGAAATCATTATAATTGGATTAATTTAAGAAATACACAATGATGCCTGAGTTTCCCCTTGAGAACCAAATATACATTGAGAGCTACATTTTCAAAAAGCACAGAGTTGGCTTTCTCGCATTAAAAAAATACAGATTCATAATTCAGACTCCCTTAGTCCCAGGCCTCAGTTAAAGAAAGTGTAACATCTGCATGCCACGTTAGGTGATATTTTTGCACGAGTCAAATCCATCTCTGGAAATGGTGAATATGGTTTTCTGCAGGTGAATATAGCTGTGCTCCGTGAAGCTTTGGTCCTAGAGGTACAATAGGAATTTTGCAAATGTCACTGGAAGCAGTTACATCAGTCCTAGCAGGAGAAAGGAGAGTAGCAGATGTAGAAAATGTAAGTGATGGAATAGTCATGTAACAAAATACTTTCAGCATATCTTTTGTTATGTAACGTTACCCATGACATGCCTATCAGTAATACTGTCAGAGGCTGTAATTGAAGAGATATATTAATTATTATCAGTCACCTCCAACACTCTTATGGATGGTAGAGTGATGTCTTCATAAAATAAAGACATCGATGTCTGGTATGCAGGAGGCTGTGGAGACAAGATTTTTTTTTTTTCCCCAAAGGTCTGTAGCTAAAGGTGCTCCAGCTTGGATTTCCTTTTAGAACCATTCCTAAATTCCTGGACTGAAAAACTATTGGAAATGTAACATCCAACTTTCCTCTCTCTTTTCTCTCCCTCCTTTTGGTTCTGCTCTGGGAAAAGAAAAATTAAGGGCACAGCATGGTTAAGAAGCCTAGTGCCATAGTCTGGGAGGACTAAAGTAAGTTTCAGCCCTTCTGCTGGATTTCCCCTTCAGTTTGTATGAGGGGGTTAGTTGCCTACCTCGCAGGCTTCTGCGCCTCTCCAGCTCTGTGTGCCAGTACAAAACAGGTTCAGACAAATTAAGGCCTTTGGAGCCTGCCTCTTTTTTTCATTATCTCCTCACATAGAAGCTGCAATTTTGTAGAGGAAAGTAGGGAGTGGTTACCAGAAAGCAGTAGATTTCCCACAAGTTGGAAAAGACATATCTATAGCTGTTGTTTTTAATTGGAATTGGCAGAATATGTTCAGAATAAAACCCGATTGTTTCCACCTTCATTTTTCCCCCAACAATTTGAGATAGTACCTGGAATTATAATAGACTTTCATAACCCCTGTATAGGTCAGAGTCTGTTTGGCAAAAGTGGGGAACAAAACCGTTCTTTCAAACCTGTGGCAACAGTGGGATATGAGTATTGCTAGAAACATTTCCCCAAATTATGTGAAATGATTCCAGCAGGGTGGGATGAAAGATAGAGAAGGGCTGCTAGGAGGAGTGATCCCTGGAGCAAGGAATGGGAGGGCAGACTGATGGGAAAAATCTCTAAGTCTTCTTTAGCAGATCCTTCTACTTAGGTGGATGTGGATTTTGCTGGAACCACATGTATGTCGTTACCTTGGGGTAGCTCCTGAAATTTTCCAATTATTGAGAACTCAGATAAATAAGATAAATAGATTTGGAGGTAAGGGTTCACTTTTCTTGTAAAAGGAGATGAAAGGAGACTGGAGGCCAACCCCCAAACCCCTCCCCCCCGTAAAAAAAAACCAAAACCAACTAACAGTTGGCTCATGACTAGTTCTTGATGACTACTTGGTCCTGTGTAGATGTTCTCTGACTTCGCACTACTGGTACTTTTATTTGGTTGTCAAAATTGCTAGCCTAGGTTGTTAATCTAATTATAAGATTATTATATCATTAGAATTTGATCTTTCACATCTCAGGCTGTTTTGAATTACCTATCAAACCTGTATATTAAAAAAAATTCCAAATTCATTTATTTTTGAAGGAGTAGTTTTTCTACTGAAGATTATATGTAAATGTTGGAGATTCACAGATACCTTTGCAGTCTTTTGTGTGTGTCTGCAGGTGCCGCCAGCATCGAGATGTCATTCCTGCCACATAGCTTTCCCTTTCCTCCCTCTCACATCTCACCCACATCCGCATGCAACAACATACTACCTACCAGGGATTGTCATTTTTTGCTAATTTTGGCCTAGAGTCTCCCTGGCTGTAAAGTGTTTTCATGCTAAAGATCATCATTCACAACAAAGAAGGGAGGTTTTCCTAAGTATTTAGTATTGAGAAGCTTCTTTGCTGTAATCTAAATGTTCTAGTGAGATTTGTTCAGTATCCTTAAAAATATTAGCCCACTGTACTCGTTCATGTCTTCCAGAGGAATTTGGAAAGTAATTCTGCTCTTCAAAACCTCAGAACATTTCATGTTGTAACTTTTACTTAAATCTTCACTGTAAAACTCAAGGAATTGAAAAATTAAGTTGCCTATCCTATTTTTTAAAAACTTGTTTCCTCACACGAATGCCTCTTCTTTTCCACAGCACTCTTGCCTTTTATGGACTAATTTCTGTCGGCACACAGTTTGTCTTAACTGGATGTGACATGCCATTTGAAAAATTTTGAGCAATCAGAAATAGCTGATTATAGGGATTCCTACATCCTCATTCTCAATCCCTGGTTTTGTAATGTCACTGCGTTCCCACCTTCAAATTACATTATGGCAATTCAGTAGGGCCAAGAGGGAGTATAGTGTAATGGTTAAGAAAATGGATTTTGAGGTTTGAAAGGCCAATTTAGAAATGCTGCTCAGTTCATCTTAGGCAAATTATTTAATGTCTTTCTTTTTTTGGTCATCTGTAAAAATGAGGATTATAATATCTGTTTCATTGCCATGAAGATTAAGTGAAATATTATGAGTAAAGTGTATCACACACAATCAGCACTCACTGATGGTTAAGACATTAACAAAAGACTGGTTTATCACTAAAAAGGTGCTCGAGATTCTGTCCAAAAATAGAAATTTCTCAGTTGGACACATTATTTTACTTTCCTACTATAATTTGCCATTTTATAACTGTCATTCTAAATTAATACACAGTTAACCCTGATTTCTGGTATGTAGTGGTGTTTTCCAGCTATAATGGGGAAATTGCAATATGCCCAAAGATAACTGGATTATAAAGAACATGAGAGATCTGAGGGAATATAGATGAACATTTGTGTAAGATTTTTTTTTAATTTTTATTTATTTTTTTTAATATTCTAACTTCAGGGGTGCCTGGGTGTCTCAGTTGGTTAAGCCTCTGCCTTCAACTCAGGTCATGATCTCAGGGTCCTAGGATCAAGGCCCAGGAGTCCCATCCCATGTTGGGCTCTGCTCAGCAGGGAGCCTGCTTCTCCCTGTGCCAAGCTGAATTGGTTAAAATTCATTCAATGATTTAACAAATTTTATCAAATCTAAGATGATTTTGATTATAAAAAGGCACCCCAATTTCAGGAAGTATGCAATGTAGAGTCCATGAAATACGGTAGCATTAATTTTCAAGGATTTATTCTCTTTGGGAACTGAATATACTTTGTAATTCAAGTTCTTCCTCTCTCCTCGTCACCAGTATAATTGGCTGATTGGCACTTACAAGGATGAGAGCACCTAGGAAACAAGCTTTGGCAAATATTTGTGGATGCCTTTGTTGGCAGATCCAAAAAAAAAAATCCACATCATTTCTAGGGCACCTATTTTAATACTATATTGGGATAATTTTGTTTTATAAAAAAGGACAGTGTAATAATCCCTTCTATTAAATATAACTGGGTGCAGTCATTCTTTTTTGTCTGAGTATAGAATGACTCAAAATAATGGATGATACATTTAATAAAAATGCATTTGATAAAAATGGCCATACTATATGACAAAAATTGTTATGATTATAACGAGTTGTTTGTATAATTATTCGAAGTACTTTATTGTATTACTATTAAAGTCAGTTATTTATTATAATTTTAATAAGCACTCTCTGTCAAATAAATAAATAAAATCTTTAAAAAAAGGAGGGGGCGCCTGGGTGGCTCAATTGGTTAAACTCTGCCTTCAGCCCTGGTCATGATCCCAGGGTCCTGGGACCAAGCCCCACATTTGGCTCCTTGCTCGACAGGGAGTCTGCTTCTCCCTCTCCCTCTGCTGCTGCTGTTGCTGCTCTCTGTCTGTCAAATAAATAAATAAAATCT
Organism: Meles meles; assembly: GCF_922984935.1. Classification (NCBI taxonomy): domain Eukaryota; kingdom Metazoa; phylum Chordata; class Mammalia; order Carnivora; family Mustelidae; genus Meles; species Meles meles. The sequence continues at coordinate 147,623,480 of NC_060066.1, read as the reverse complement.
TAAAAAAAATGGGGAGGGGAGGCGAACCATAAGAGACTATGGACTCTGAAAAACAACCTGAGGGTTTTGAAGGGTCAGGGGTGGGAGGTTGGGGGAACAGGTGGTGGGTGATGGGGAGGGCACGTTTTGCATGGAGCACTGGGTGTTGTGCAAAAAGAATGAATACTGTTACGCTGAAAAAAAAAATAAATATTATTAGTATATTAAAAAAAAAATAAATATATATATATATATATATATATGTATAACGAGTTTAATATATATGGTGTCTCTTACCCAGTCTCAAAAATGTAGGAAAGTACATACATTTGTAACAACTTAGTTTGATATAGATGGAAAATGCATAGTTTGTATGGAATCTGGGCCTTTGGTTTTACTAGTGCTTATGGGTTCCAGATCTGAAGCTCTTGTCACATGGAGTTCCTTTTCAGTTTGTGATAGAAATCTGAGCTGTGGATGCTTTGACCCTCAAACTTCTCTATTCAGTCTCATCCAATCTGTTGCTACATCTGTAAATTTAAGATGACCAGTGATTCTGACAAATTGGCTATAATCTGGAAAACAAATGCATAACGCATAGGGAACTAGACATTTTTGGTAGAATTTTAAGCTAATTTGTTTAAAATTATTATAAGGGATAATATTTCACTACATATATGCACACATACATGTGTTTATACTCATAGCAAAATATATTTGATATCACATGTCAAAAATGGAACTATTTTCAGAAAAACAAAATATTAAAACCACCTTGATAGAGAGGGATCCTGCAAGATGGGTGTTAAGGCATAGCATTGCAAACGTTGTCCAGGCTTTAAGTCAGACAGATGTAATTGAAAAATCTTACTTCTTGTTGAGAATTAGCTGTGATCTTAGACAAGCCACTTGACCTTTCTGAATCTCAGCTTTCTCATGTGTAAAAAACTAGTAATACCCTTCTAATAGGTGTATTAAGAAGTTGATTGAGATAAAGTATGTGAAAACAACTCCACCTCTCAGACTACTCAAAAAGTTGCTTTGGGTTCATTCTCTCTCAAAATCAGTATTGTGCATTGGTTATTATGTAAAAATATCTACATACATAAAAATGCAAATGCATTTAATATCATTATCTAATCAAGAACATCAACCAATAATTTTCTGTGTATAATATAGGCCTTCAGTACCCTCCCCTGTGTTTTGTGTCTCCATCCACAGTAGTGGAGACTTGAGACCCTACCTGTTCTCCAGCTGTCAGTCCAGTCTCACCACCAGTAGCTGCTCTGAGTCTCACAGATCAAACCATGTTATACCTTGGTTTCTGTTATGTTTGTCTCCACAAAATGCCCCAGAATCTCAGGCCATCCTTCATATCCTGCACTCCAACACCCTGTATTAGTTCAGGAAATCCTTCCACAGGGCCCTGAAGAAATCATGGGTAATGATTCACAGAATCCCCTGTACATTCAGCACATTTTTGAACACCCACCTCACCTTCTCCCTCTGACTGGCCACATGGTTCTCAACACTGCTACTTCTGCAACCCTCTCGAAGTGGATGTTCAGTTTTTTTTCCCACTCCACTTACATAGCTGTATGGTAGGTTCCTACCCTGTCCTCAAGACTGTTTTCTTTTCTCCTCCCAGCTTTGAATCCCATGTCATCGGTCATTTTACCACCTTTGCTTTGCTGAAGTCACTTCCCAGTCTCAGGTCACACCTCTTCATTTCTTAAAGATTTTTGCTCCTGGCTCTTTGTTTCTCAATCCAAAGTTATCCTTAGTCTCAGTGATTTTGATTTTGATTTTGGTTTTTATTTATTTATTTATTTATTTATTTATTTATTTTGAGAGGGAGATGGAAGGACTGAAGGAGAAGGAGACGGAGAGAGAAAATCTTAAGCAGGTTCCACACCCAGCATAGAGGGGGATGCTGGGCTCAGTCTCACAACCCTGAGATCGTGACCTGAGCCCAAATCAAGAGTTGGATGCTTAACTGACTTTGCTACCCAGGCAGTCCAGTGATTTTAATATTATTATAGGTGATCATTCCTATAATGTGACCTCTCAGTTCCTTAACCTCTTCCTTTACTGATTCTGTCTCTCACCTGATTGCATCCATTCATTCACTCTCAGGGTCACATCCTAAATCTTCTCATTACTAAAAGCCTTCCCATAATCCTAAATTCACACAGTGGCCACCACCTCCTATATTCTCAGTTCAATTCTTCTAGTATCTTTACCCCAACAATCTTTAAGTCCTGCTGGAATCTACATCCATTGCTTCTCCTGTTTTTACTGTCCATTACCTATCTTGTGTTCACAGGTCCTCCCTAGACACCTTACATTTCATGTTCAATTAATAAAATTACCTCCTTTCATTCACCCTCAGCTCTTTCACTGAGTTATGAAAAGATTGGTCTGGTAGGCTTGAGGAGATGTGTTGCTCAGATCCCCCTTTGAGAAAGAAATTGTCAAATGGTAGGGCATATATTTGGCTGATAGTCTCCAGCTTTTAACCGCTATGTGTCTGCTGTGAACTCCTTGGAGTGGTCCGATGACTCCATCCAATGACTGAGCAAATGATGGTCTCAAGGTCTAGCCATTTCCATTCAATGCAGGACTTCTTTAATGGGCTTTCTATTCCACTAGTGAGGTTTGTCCATCTGTATCAGGGTCTGCCAGCTCCCTCTTTCCAATCTTGCTTCCTTCTCTTTCATTTCAGAGGCATTATTTCCCAAAAAACTTTTACACTCCAAATTCCATCTCAGCATATGGCACAGCTGGGAAAAGTACAACAGTAGTTAAGTCGATCTCTGCTGATTTTGTACCTGCACCTGGACTTTGCCGTTGGTCTCACTTTAAATTTATCATCAAGTAGGTAAGCGGGCCCTTTGTGTTGCTAGGCAGTCATAGTGAATTTTCTTAGTCCATTTACTATTTAACTCTCTTACATCATTATTTCATGTTTTTCTCCCACTGTCTATGTATTTACAACTCTCAAATTTGTATCTCTAGCTCAGTCCACATTCCTGAATTCCAGACTCTTTTATCTAGCAGCCCACCCACCATCTCTATTGAAATGTTTAACAAGTACCTCAATAGACCCACAGTAAACTGATTCCCCCCACCATCTTTTCCAAAACTGCTGCCTCTGTAGTTGTCCCCAGCTCAGCTAATGGCAGCTTCATTATTCTGATTGATTTACAAAAAATATTACAGTCATTCTTCATGCTTCAGTTTTTTTTCTTATAATTTACGTTCAAGCTGTTAGTAAATGCTGTGGTTTTAGCTTCAGATGTATCCTGACTTCGACTACTGCCAGGCATGTCTTCTGCTGCCACACTAGTATAGGACACCATACCTCTTTTCTGGATTATTGCTTAAGTTCTTCTATCTCCACCATGTACTCTTAGCATAGACACCATGCTAATGCTCTAGAAATACTAAAAAATAGGTTAGATCATGACATTCTTCTGCTCAGCTCACATCAGTGTCTCCCACTCAGAATAAAAGCTCGTAAAAGCCAATGTTCCTGAAAGGATCTAAGTGTTTGACCTGATAGGGTACCCATTATCTATCGGACTACTTTCTCCTTGCTTTCTTGACTCTCACACAAAGTCTTTTTGCTGTTCTTGGGACTTCCCTGGAATCTTTCCACCATACAGTTTGGCTTCTGCCCAGAATTTTCTTTCCTCAAATATTCACAGTGCTCACTCTTAAACTTCCTTCAGATTGTTGTTAACATGTGCAACTTTGTTGTCTACCACATTTCAAATTAATTGCCCCTGTCTTGCATTCCATATTCCCTTTTGATGCTTCAGTTTACTTCATATGACTCATTACCATCTAGTATCCTTTCTATTTTATTTATTTGTCTTACTACGACATGCCTTTCTACCTAGACTGTCAGCTCAATGTGGATAGGAATGTTTGCCTATGTTCTTTACTGTTCTATTTTTAGTACACACAACAGTGATGACATACAGCAGGTACTCAAAACATTTGATGAATATTTAAAGAATAAATGAAATATATAATTCTTTGTCCATTATATGTCCATTATAGGTTTCCATCATCCTGTTCATAGTTCTAGGAATTAAAAAAGAAATGCATATTTAGTATGCCTTTGACCTTTTTATTACCTAGCTGGACAATTTTATATTGCCTTTGCATATACAAGTGAATTCATATTTTATTATAGCCCCAATAAGAGGGGTTTAGAAGTCATAAGGATGTTAGAATTACAGGCATATTATCCACCTTTGTACCACAAAGCAGCATTTATTCTTTAGTGTCATACCTATTAGAACTCAGTAATGTTTAATTCAACCTTTCAATTTATATGTTTTGTCATGATTATTTAATAGCTTCATATGGGTAATTCTCAATTCCAAAACAATAACATAACAGTCTATTTGAAATCAAAACTGTGTTTCTTAATCTAGACCAAAGGATACTGCAGGCATCCAGATTCTTGAGTATTTGAGTTAATTAAAGTGATTTTCTGTAGTAGCAACTCTGATTAAAGCAGAAGGTCTAAATAATTAGCTTTCAGCATGGAAGTTTAAACAGAAAACAATTCACAAATTTCCTTATTGCACTATTACCATTTATATAATTATGACTTCGCAACCTTTATCTCCAGCCTACATCCCTTCAAAATGCCTTAGACTCATATACTTGTCTACCTACTAGATGTTTTCATCTGTTTGTTCCTTAACATCTCAAATACATAGTCTAGCTCCATATGCCTGTAGCTCCCTTTATTTCTTGTTTCAGTGAATGGCATCATCATCTACTCAGGTACCCAAGACTGAAATTGGGTGTCTTCATAGAATCATCTCTGTGCATTTAGTACTATGCTAGATGTTGATGGTGCAAAGTTGATTAAGATACAGGTCCTGTCCTTGAGTAGGTTATATCTAGGAGGGGAAATTGACATAAAATTATAATTTCACTTTTATTGTGGTCAGTGGTAAGAACAATATAGAAAAAAAATCTTTTTAAATTGGGTTAGAAATTTATTGAAAAATTCTTTTTGCTGAGTTTTGAAGAATGGATCTTGAAGTTGAAAAGTAGGAAGAATATATCAAGCAGAGAGACCAAGCAAAGCAAAGACAAGAGTGAATTAACAGAGCTTAAAGATTGAAGTGTGGTATGTGTTATTTGTATAACAATGTTGTGTAATACAACAAATATCATGTTTATGACAGTGAGAGTGGACAATAAAGTGTGGGTAGATAGGGACATACCATGCTAAGAAGCCATGGGCAGTGGGGAGCCGCTGAAAATTTTTGAGTAGAGGAAGAGTCAGACTTGATTTTAGATCTGTCGCTTTATTGTTGTGGGGAGGATACAGCAAGGAAAGCCAGAGAGAGAGATGCATTAGAAGTCTATTGTTTTGGTTCAGGAAAACGGGGAACGATCTGAATCAGTGAAAATAAGAATAGAAAGCAGGTATTATAGAAAAGAAAGATTCAGGAGAAAATTCTAAGTATTAGGTGATTAAGTACATGGTGATAAATGAAAAGGGAGTAGGAATGGTAGGTTTTTCCTTTGGAGATTGAAGAAAATTTCATGTTAATATCTAAGAGAAGTAGAACTTTTTGGAGACATCCCCCCCCACCACATACACACACCAGTCAAGTTCATATGCATATCTGAAACAGAGGTAAGGCAAAATAATTGTTGAGATGGAACCCTGAGGGAAATTCAGGATTTGAATAAAATAGAAGCACATGGAGGATATAAAGAAGGAATAGTCAAACAGATACAGAGAACCATGAAAGGGACTAGAATGAGAAAGTAGTAGAGCTAAATCCCATGTACAGGTTCACTAAGATGTAGTCTGAAATTGTCTGTTGAGTCTGGGATTAGCATTTATGGATAACTTTAAAAAAAAGAATTTATGGATGACTTGGACAAGAGCAGTTTTAGTTAGGGGGTAGCAATGGCTCTTAGATTTTTCGTATGATGGATTGATTTTATGAAACTACAAAAAAAATGAATATAGACTATTCACTTAAGAGGCTTGGTTGACAAGAAATTATATGACTTTACGTTTTGGTTAAGAGGGATTCCAATTTATAAGCAATCCACAGATGAGGAAAGCATTGCTTATAAACATCAAGTAGTTTTCCAGGAACACCTAATTTTAAGGGTTACACCCAAAGTCATAACTTTGATTCCAAAAATCTATTCTTGTTTTGAACTGAATAGATGTAGCAACATCAATGATGTAAATAACAAGGTGATCAATACTATCAACACCCTATATCCTCTCCTTTTCGACCACACCACATTGGCTTGCACCTGTATATGAACGTCATTTTAGAATGGTATCAATGGCAACAAGAGAGGATGGATTGAAGGGAAGAGGGACTACAGGCCACACAACGGAAGCTGGGAGGAAGAGTCATCAAAGATGACTTTGGTGTTTGCAGCTTGGTTGACTGAATTAATGGTGATTCTTTCAAAAGGAGAAGGGGGACCCAGCAAAGGAGCTATATGTTGGGAAAGGAAGGCGGAAGGGGGTGCAATGGAGAAGATTGTGGTGAATTTTTACAGTTCTTTGGCATCTGCCAGTCTTGATGTACTGAACATTCACAACAATGCATTTGAGAATTCTGCGACAATAGACCAGTTTTTCATTAGTGAAAAGAATTTCTATATTCAATGTGTATCAACTAAAAAATGAACCAAAAATTAAAATTTACTAGAAATTGGCTAATTTGGAACCATCTTAGCTGGTTATTGGTATCACTTGTTTGCTGAGATTTTAAGTGGTAAATGGTCCTGAAGGGAAAAAACTATAAATGAAGTGGTTTTTTTTTTTTTTTTTTTTTTTTTTGGTCTACATCTGTCTAAAGTGGTATTTGTACAAAGTAATGACTTTGTATTTGTACAAAATGACTTGGTTGAAATCACTGGGGAAAATTGTATGTTGCCTAGTGACATGAAAACCCCGTTTTTCCTTCTAGAGAGAACCTTGATACTTTAATTGTCATGTTTATAAGAGTCCAACTATGACATGAAACTCCTTAGTCTAGGTGGCAGTGGGAAATTTGCAGAAAATAATTAAAGAAGAATGACAGATAACTGAAACTATATAATTTGAATCCACTATTCTATAACTACAACTAGAAGTTAATTTTAGAGTTTATACCCATTCTTTTGAATCTTGAGCTTTGAAAAATAGTTATCCTTTCAAACTATTTAAACTGAAAGACTAAGTAGAGGAAGACAAAGGAAGAATATGCACTGCCATTAAATTTAAAAATAATTTAAAAACTACTATCTCTGACTTCACATCAACAACTCCATTAATAGAAGCTTCAGAAATCACAAAGTGAACAAAAACTTTAAAATGCAATGCTAAAATTAAGACTATTTGATAAGTTGCTTTTTGCATTATTAACCTTAGTTGGGGAAATGGCATTTGAATACATGGTTCCAACATCTTAGAAATGAGTTTGAGTAAGTTCTGATATTTTCCTTATGTTTGTAAAGTGTTTATATATCCTGATAGCAGCATCTGTACTCATGGTCTTTATTTCTGTTACCCTACAGGACCAAGGTCAGAACAGGAGCAGAAATCCTTTGTAAGGCAAAACCTGGGTTTTTAAAAATTTTAACGATGCATTTGTTCTTCTGATATTCTGTCCTACAAAACTGGTAGGAGAGCTACCCGTAAAGAAAGGGTCAGTATTAATTACAGAAGGTTTAGCTTTCCTGCATATTGCATGAGACATGAGGATAATAATAGTCTCCCGGCTTTGTACTTCTGCATTATGTTAATGATCGTCAGTAAGGCAATGTGCCAGGAAGCCTACCCAGCCTTCTCCTTCTGCCTGAGGTATCTGCCTTTTAATCCAAAATATCTATGTTTAAATTCAAATCCCAGAAGAGACTCAAACGAGTCGACTCTGTCTTATGAAACACTTACTTGTGCCAGTGAGTGGATTTTCACGCTGTGGTGCAGTTTTACAGCGAGCGTTCCTTAAAGAGATGCTTCTGCTCTTTGCTTCCTCACTGGGTAGAGCTTTGGCAATGGTCCAGGGAGACTGAGAAAATACTCCCAAATTAGGCACGGACTGGTGATAATTGCTAATTATTGAATGTCAATGGGTGAGAAAAGAAAAATCCATGTAATGGCAAAGGGATGGCATGTAAAAGTACCAAACACACTGTGCTAGAATTCGATCCATCAGTCTTGATAAAAAAAAAAGGGGTAAATTCAATTGGGCTAAATAGATGGTTATTTAACAACAGTCAAAAAAATATTTCTTTACCGTGTAGTAAATAGACTTATATTTAACCATAGCTCAGTATAGTCCAATGTTAATACCAGGGCAGTTTGTTTTCATAGCTTGATCTAAACAGCACTTGATGTTGACACTTCTATTGCGTATTTAATGAACTCGTATCAAATATGCATGGCAAATAAATACTATGTTCCCGGTAAACCTTTATTCCTTCCCCACTGTCTTGATCTTTTCAAGTGAAGTAACGTGCTTTTCACAGTATATTTCTTCTCTCATAAAAATGCGTATCACAACAGTGTAACTAAATCTTATTTCAATAGTTTTGCAAGGCAGAAAAGGAAATCTAGATCATTGTAAGTGCAGACTTGCCGCTGTTTTAGAATGCAGCTCAGAACTCTACCTCAGTTGGCCTCTGAGCAGCCAGTCTACTGAGAAGTATGCTTCTGAAAGAAAGGATTAAGGCTTCCTGGAAGTCCTTAATCTGCTGCCTATATGGAAAAACACTGCAGCAATGCATATGATGCTGCCAGTCAGCATCAGGGCTGGCACTGAGAGCTGCCCTTAGCTTTGTGTGTATGAGAGCACATAGCAAATGGAGCTGCAGTGTGGTTCTGCATCTGGGCATGGGGGCAAGGGATTGTTAATCTCTCCCAAGAACAAAGTCAGGAATATTGGAAGCAAGAACTTAGGGTGGCTGGACGTGTGTCCTTACTGTTATGGGACTATTAGAAAATAGTCTCACAAGTGGCTTGCATTTCAGATTTCAAATGGTCACATAATTGGCAGGTCCTTAAGGCTCTTATCTAATCCCGATGTAAAGCACAAGTAAAGGCTGAAGGGTGGAGTGAAATAGATGAACCCGTGTATAACGAACTGCCTCCTGATTTCTGGTCAAGTGATCTTTCGATTGTGTTCCTGCCACGAGTGTCACTTTCACTGAGGGAGGAGAGCAGAGCAATTTGCTCCCCAGGTTTTCAGAGATGGCATGTTGGTTCAGCTAAACAGAGAGCAAAACAGTGATTTCTTCCTTTTTCTGCAGACAAATATGAAGGCAGAAACTGCTTTGGAGTGTTTGTCTTTGCCCAGAGACAGAGTGTGTGATCTGTAAAGGTTTTTCTGGTAATTAAATTTTGAAAAGGATGTGAATCCCTTTATTTATATTGGGTAACTTTGAGACCAGAAATAACAAATGTTTGATTCTTTAGCTCAGTGGACTTTGAAATAAATGCTTATTTTTGTTCATCTCTAGCTTTGGGTGTTTTTTGAAATGCAGCTTTAAAGCTAGCCTTCCTTGTAATTCACTATGGGATGTCTTTATACACTGCTGACAGTAATACAACTCATTTTGGGTGATTAACTTAACCCCCAGTATTGCAAGTGTCGTGCTGCATTAGCATATCTTTCAAGGAATAGTTGCAGTGTGAGAAAATTGCCTGTAGGATTATTTGCAACTAGAACCTGTGAAATGTAAAATAAAATTGAAGACTATAAAGTAAAACATCAAAGCTACCTAAAATATTAATAGCCAGCACTCTAAAAAGTAATTTAGAAGATTGCATGAGGTAGTGAAAATTACTAATTTAAAAACAGAGTTTAAAAAAAATAGGCAGGAGTTTAGAACAAACAACAGACAATAGAAATTCATTTTGTTCATACTGTAAGAGGGGTTCAAGAGATACTGAAACCTTATCAGTTGAGAGGGTCTAAAGTTCAATATTTGACCATCCTGAACTTAAAGAAATATGAAAGCGAAGCTGACATTTTCTCCACTTCAAGACTGAAGGGAAAATATACTGTACCCTTAGTAAAATATTGTAGTAGATTGAAAGAGCATTTTCAATCCCTCCTGGGAATTTTGTTTCACTGAAGCATTTGTTTTTTAACTTGTTCTGTGATATTTGACTGTGTTTCAGAAGTCATTTGATTGGCTATTTCTTGGGCATTTTCCAGGTTCGAAGCCAGTTCTTTGGTCGTCTGTCATTCTCACTAGGTATTTGTTTTGAAAGGAGAAGTGTCAAGTGACATGGTGAGTGTACTTCTTTTTCTTAAAGTGTAGAATCGGCGTTGTAGGCAGGATGTATGGATTTTGGAGTCATACATGTCTGGGTTCAGTTGTATCTGCCACCTACCAGCTGTGTGACCTTGAGTAACTTACGTAACATCTCTTAAGTCTTTTTAGGTAGGTCAGAATATCTACCTGAATATACTGTCAAAGATTCTATGACAGATTTTATAAGACAACACTCATAAAACTTTTAGAATATTGCTTGCTAAGTAGCAAACATTCAGTAAATGGTAGTTACTTTTATGATTCATTATTCAAGATGATTGTTTCAGAGGTGGCAGTTAAAGCTCTTGCAAGGTGGTCATCACATGGCAGATCCGAGGTGCCTTTTATGGTACTTTTCTACACAGAGAACAATGTTCTCTGCTTACATCAGTGATGGAGCTAAAGGGAGAAGGGGAAGGTGGGAGAGAAGGGGTGCATGGTGGAGTAGGAGAGGAGGATTATACCTCTTGCATCTGGGAAATGGGGACTCAGTGCCCATGCTGGGTGCCTACATTTGTTGAACTTCTTTTAGATAATGCCTACCTAATACAGATAAAAATAAGTTAAAACTGGGCATTTGAGTAAAGCCCAAGTTGTTTCCGGGTAGTTCAAGATGTCTGATGAAGTGCAGAAGTGTACTCAGAGTAGAAGAGTGAAGTTAAAGCCAGACTGGAGCCAGTGAAGAAACTGGAGCAAGTTAAAGAAAAAACAACAGAAAAATAGAAAAAAGTAGAAAAGATAGAAAAGATGAAAGGAATCACACATGTGAAAGAGGTTAAAAAAAAGTACTAAAAGGAGCAATGGGAATAAAGATGATGGTGATACTCATGACGATGATAATACTATTTTATAAATACTGACTATTTTCCAGGCTGTGTACTAGGCATTTCAGTTTTAGGGTTTTTTTTTTTCCCAATTTCTTGCCTTTTTTCTTCTTTTTCTTTTTTTTCCTAATTCTTGAATTTTGACAAAGATCTTATTTTTTCCATTTATAAGTAAGGAAATGGGTTCAAGAAATTTATTTAACTTATCTAAGATACATAATATTTAGAAAATCAGGAGTTTAGGAAATATGATGAAAATGATTGTTTAAACCATAGGCCTCAAATGAGATCATGTTATACCTTGAAGAAATCAGAAAATAATCATAGGAAAAGTCACTGTGAAAGTCATTTGAAGTTGAAATTAAGCCATATAAAGTCCATTGAATTATACCAGGAATATTGTCATAAATTATATATTTATCATTTCATATGTATTATATATATCATATGTGCTATTAGATTTGTCAAATTATTACAGCACAAAGAAATCCCATCTTTAGTTTAATTATTATACTTACAGTCTGGTTTTCTAAAGATATTAATTGAACAGTCATTAGAAACATACCACTTAAAAAATGCTGGGGAATTAATAAGATGGGAAACACAATACCTTCCTCTCCACTTTGGTACCAAAAACTATTCTTTCTCAGGTTATATTCTGTGTTTAGTATTGTACTAAGACTTTGTGTTCATGAAGGAAGAAAAATTGTGATCTGCTTGTCACAAGCTCATAATTTAGTTTGGGACCAATGACATACATAAAACACTATAATATAAAAATATTAAGAAAGCAAATAATTATAATAAATGATGTGGGCCAGTCATCGCTGGAAGAATTCAAAACCAATCCATCATGACTAGAATATTTGGGGAAAATTGTTAATAAATGTTAGAAACTAATTTGTAAGAAGTCATGTTAAAAAAAAAATACAATTACTAAAATGAGACATTGAAAAATTCTCCTAGGAGTTTGAAAGGTCTAACTATGATTGAAAATATAGAAGTCAAAAAAGAAAAGATTTACTATATAAGATGGAGATCATCTGCAAAGTGAAAAAAAAAAAAGCATTAAGCAAAGGTAAAACTCAGTGGGCAAACAATTGGTCAGTGCAACAGTATATGAGACAAAGGGATCAATCTTTCAGCTACAGAGAATGCTTACAGAAATTGTTAAGAAAAAGACAAATGACCCAAAAGAAAAAACGGACCCAGAATATGAACTGACAGTTCATTGAAAATGAAATACAAATGATTCTTTAGCATAAGAAGTTTTGCTTAACCTTGTTAATGACATGAACACAAATGTAAAATATACTGAAAAACTATTTTTCAATTATTTAAACTGGGAATAGAACCCCAAATAAACCACACGGACTAGTCAGAAAGGTAGATTTTGGTGTAATCATAGGAAAAGGGGAAAGGAATGCTGGGTAGAAGAAAAAAAATCAACTATCTAATATAAATGCTAAAACTAAACCATGTCATTATTTCACCGGGAGCACATTATGCTGTGGTTGTTTCTAATGAGGAAGTTATACATTGTGTAAAGATTCCACATATTTTGTGTATTCAAATATGTTTTAAGATCAAGATGTTTTCAATCAAGATGGAGTAATAGGACATCAGATTTATCCTCCCCAGTCCAGATAGCTGAAAAAGTAGACAAAACGTATTAATTTTTTTCAAGAACTTGAACATTAGAGAATGAAGGGCAGCGATTCTTAAGAGTCAGGTAACATATAAGGTGAGTCTTATAATTGTCCCAGCTTATTGGTATAAGAGGATTTCCAGGCTGTAGTCCATGGAAGGGAAACCCAGACAATGCCTGGCAGACTTTCTGATTTGGGAGGAAAGGAGCTGAGCGTCTTGGGAGACTGAGGTACGCAAAAACCCACGAACCAACCAAATGAAAAATACTTGTAGGTGTCTGTAGGGAGTGAGTCCTCCTGGAGTAATTAGGAAAGTACTGCTCAGCAAATATGTGTGAGAAAACTACTGCAGGCCAAGGGAAGAACTAGCTGATAGCATTAAAAGCAACAGTAGTCAGAGCTTACCCTAGGCCAAGAATATTGCTTATTTCCCAGCCAGACTGGAAAATCATCTAATTCAGAGAATTGGGTAAATATTCAAAAGGGTCTTGCCTCAGTAGAGGGGAAAAAATGAGACATCAACTACTGTTTTACTTCAACTTAACAAATATTAAGAGCAGGATCCAAAAAGATCAAACTGTTTCCAAGTGACTTAACTGGATCCCAGAACAAAGATCAAGAATTTTAGAGGAAAATAAAAATATCCAGCAACTAAAAAGTTATGACTTATATTTTGGCATATAATCAAGAAATTACCAGTCATGAAAAGAAGCAGGAAAATTAAGTACATAAAGAGGAGAAAATTAATCAATGAAAAGCAGCCCAGCTCTGAATTGGAGGTTAGAATTAGCAGACAAGGACTTTAAAACAATTATTATAACTATACTCCATGTGTCCAAAAAGCCAGAGGAAAATAGAAAATGTTATACAAAGATATGGAAGATATGGAAAAGACCAAAATCAAACTTGTGGAGATGAAAACTCTAATGTCTAAGATGAAAAATACACTGGATAGGATTAGTAGTGGACTAGACATTGCAGAAGAAATGATTAGTGAACTTTCAGATCTCTCAGTAGGAGCTATGGAAAATGAAAAGACATGGAAAAGACTCTAAAGAAAACAATAACAACGAAACCAGATCATCAGAAGCTGGGAGACAACTTCAGGCAGCCTACCTATCCAGACCAGGAAGTTCGTAACCAATTGACTGCTTCAGATGGTCATTGATTGATAACCTTCACCCTGGAAAGGCAATAGTACGTAAGACAGAAATTCAGGGGAAAACTAGCCAAAATGTACAAGACCACACCAGATGTCATATTTGTATTTGGATTCAAAACCCATATTGACAACTGGCTTTGGCATGATTTATGATTCCTAGGAGTATGCAAAGAAAAATGAACTCAACATAGACTTGCAAGACATGGCCTATATGAGAAGAAAAAGACATTAAAAAACAACAGCAAGAGGAATGCAGAACAGAGTGAAGAAAGGCAGAGGGACTGCAAAAGCCGCTGTTGCTGAGAAAAAGAAGTGAACTAGAGATTGGACAACAGAAGAAGTAAAGATGCTGCCGTGGCTTTATCTGTGGTGATTGTGCAGGTTTTTCATGAGAGGATTCATAAACTAAGAATACTAATGTGAAAAAAAAAAAAAGGAAAAAGAAAACTGCCAAGGAAATTTTGTAATCAGGACGTCTTTTATTTCAGCTTAGAGATGGAGAAACCTGGAGATAATAGGAACATGTAACATGCAACAAGAAAATGCAAACTGTAAGTTAATGATTTTTTTGAATTTACCAGAGAATTGCAATGGGAATTATTGGGGGTAGTAAGACAACTACAAAGAGAAATAGGATCCAAGCATTTGCTTACCTGGGGGCAGGCACCATTGGCTGCTTAAAAGATGGTAAGAGGATATAGCTAAAAATTGTTAAAAAAAACCTCTAAAGATGGAATGAAGGTTGGCATCAGAGCAAAAAGGTCCTGGGACTTCAGATACTAATAATATGCTCACACTCTTACAAGAAAAGCCTTAAGCCCACAAGGCACTAAGAAGGATAGCAAGAGTCCTGAAATAGGTCTTCTCATGGTTCTCTTTGGGGGAAGGGAAGGACAGTCATTGCCAAAACTAGGCACACAACTATTTTTCCTATTTCTCTTTCTGATCAAAAGCCTTAGCCTTTGAGGGTGGGTAGTGGTGGTGAAGAACAACAAAAATGTTTTAGGGCACTGGTAGCAACCCAGTGCAATTTGGAAAAGGGAGGAACAGAAGTAGTTCCAGGTTCAGCATTACAATGTGAAGAGAGGCAGGAATGTTTTGAAGGACCCCAGCTGGACTCATAGACAATGTATCCACCTAAAGTTAAGGCAAACAAGGGTTGAGTAAAAATAACAGTGGGATATAGCTGAGAGAGCTGCAAGGAATAGATTTTCTTTGGGGAGAAGTGTACTAGGAAACATAACACCAAGGAGGGAGCACACTATGAAACCTACCTTGGCAACCATCCCACACCCTAAACCCAAGATACTGCTTGGGAATCTGAAGCACATGGTGCATCCAGACCAATCATAGCAACCACAGATCTCAAACATATCCCAGATCCTGACTAGATTAACACAAACCCTTCATTAATTCACTATAATAATATTTTTTCTTTTTCTTTTATTATTATTATTATTATTATTTTATTTCTTTTTAGCATAACAGTATTCATTGGTTTTTGCACCACACCCAGTCTCCATGCAATATGTGCCCTCCCCAATACCCACCACCTGGTTTCCCCAACCTCCCACCCCCCACCCCTTCAAAACCCTCAGGTTGTTTATCAGAGTCCATAGTCTCTCATGGTTCACCTCCCCTTCCAATTTCCCTCAGCTCCCTTCTCCTCTCCATCTCCCCATGTCCTCCATGTTATTTGTTAAAATAATATTTTTTAAAAAGATGTGCTTATTTCCAAGCATAAAAATATTTATCTCAATATCTAGTGTCCCACACAAGATGTCTGGCTTTCAACAAAAAGCTGCGAGGCATCCAAGAAGACATGGGAAAGCATTCTAAAGAGACAAATCAGTCACTAGAACTAGAGTCAGTATGACACAGGTATTGAAACTCTTTGACAGAAATTTTAAAATAAATATGAATAATATGTTAAAAGCTCTAATGGAAAAGTTAGTTTGCAAAGCAAGATCAGATGGGTAATTTCAACAAAGAAATAGAAAGTAGAAAAAAAATCAAATGACAGTGCAAGAAGTGAAAACCTTGCTAATAGAGATGAAATATGTCTTTCAGTGGCTCATTAGTAGACTTGATACAGTCAAGAAAAGAGCCAGTGAACTTGAAGAGAAGGCAACAGATCACACGACCTGAAGTACAAAGAGTGAGGGGATAAAAAGTAAAACAGAATGGAGCATCCAAGAGCTGTGGGACAATACAAAATGTTTTAATACAGCCATAGTTGGAATTCCAGAAGGTGAAGAAAGAGAGTAGGGTAGTAGAAATATTTGTAGAAGTAAACGCTAAAAGTTTTGCAAAATTAGTGACGTACATGCAAACTAGTCTGAGAAGCTAAGGCAACATGAAGTAGGATAAATATCATAAAACCACATCCAGAAATTTTCTGCTTAAGACACTGTAAATGAAACACAAAAGATAATCTTGAAAGCACCCAGAGGGAAAAAGATACATTATGTATGATGGAATAAAATAATATTTACAGTGGACTTCTCATCAGAAACCGTGGAAGGAAGACAAGTGTGTAACATCTTTAGAATGCTGATGGGGGCACCTGGGTGGCTCAGTCATTAAGCGTCTGCCTTCGGCTCAGGTCATGATCTCAGGGTCCTGGGATCGAGCCCCACATCGGGCTCTTTGCTCAGCAGGGAGCCTGCTTCCTCCTCTCCCTCTGCCTGCTGCTCTGCCTACTTGTGATCTCTGTCTGTCAAATAAATTAAAAAAAAAAAAAAAAAAAGAATGCTGATAGAACAAGAACAAAAACCTGTTAACCCAGCATTCTATGCCCAGCAAAGATACCCTCTATATGTGGAGGAGAAATACTTTCTCATACATACAAAAATGGAGGTAATCCATTTCTAGTAGACCTACTCTGCATTAACATTTTAAAGGACGCGGGGTTTTTTTGTGTTTTTTTTGTTTGTTTGTTTTTGTTTGTTTGTGTTTTTAAGGCGGTTTTTCAGACAGAAGTATTATGATACCAATCAGAAAAAATGAGGCATATTGAAAAATGAATAAATTAAGATAAAATGAAATTTGTGTTTTTCTTATAGCTTAGTATCTCTAAAAGATACTGATTGTTAAGTCAGAAATAATTTCTGAGCCATGTGTGCTCTAGTGTATATGTATATGTGTATACATATGTGTATATAGTGTATACGTACACATTTAAAAATATGACAGTGGTGCCAAGAACATGAGGGAGGGATTGGGGATGTAGTTTTATAAATCCTAACATTACAGCTTAAGTGATATATTATTTGAGGATAGAGTCAGATAGTTTGAAAATGTACATTGGAAAACCCTATGGCAACCATCAAAATGGTTAAAAAGATACAAATCATAATTCAACAGAAGAGATATAAAGGAATCAGAAAAACTGATCAGTTAACCCAAGAGAAGGCAGAAAAAGTAGAAAACAGAACCTGAGGACAATAGGATCCAGCTCTTCCACTTTTAGGCATTTATTCAAGCAAAAGGAAAACATATATTTTTTGTAGAAATATTTGTATACAAATGTTTTTTTTATACAAATGTTCATAGCTGCTTTATTTGTAATAGCAAAAACCTGGAAATAGTCCATGTGTCTACCAACGGATAAATGGATAAGCAAATTGTGTTATATCCATACACTGGACTATTCAACAATCAAAAGTAGCGAACCATTGATACATGCAACCACTGATATATACAACAAAGTGCAAATCAATGATGGTAAATGAAAGAAATCAGTAAAAAAAAAAAAAAGAGTTTGTTTTTGTTTGTAGAAAATTCTGGAAAAGGCAGACTAAAGTGGCCAAAATAGATTAGTGGTTGCCTAGAAATGCAGCATGGATGTAGCAAGAGAAAACTTTTGGGAGCATAGGATATGTTAATTTTGATGTGATGGTTTTGTATGTGTGTGAAAACTTAAGGTGATTCCATCAAATATGTGTACTGTATGTCGGTTATATCTCAATAAAGCTGTTGAGAAAGTATGTTTTAGACAGATTTATTATAACACTTTCCAGTTTGCAACAACTGTATTTTAATTTCCTTCTAACTTGACAATGCTTCCATAAATTTGTTCTTACACTTTACTGATGCAGGATCGGAATATCACACCTAACTTCATTTATGCAAAAATTCTGGCCCAAAACTGTAAAAATTTACCCTGCATCATATACTATGGTGAAGTACCACAAAATCTAAAACTCTGACTTTCTGTTTCTACCTACTGTTCTTCCTACGAAGCCATCTTGTGGCTAGCTGCTCATCAGATCCTTTCCCTCATCTTCTGGGCACACAGCTGTATTACATTCCCTGTTTTCGCAGTTAGATATGCCCTGCAACCTAATTCTAGCTAAGAGAATGAAGGCAGAAGTGATAGGCACAACTTTCAGACCTGATCCTTCAACATCCCTTGTGTGTGTTCTTTCTTGCCTTTCCTTGATGACCCTTCCAGGACTCTATAAGAAGACAGAGCCACAGTATAAAAATGTCTTTATCTGTAAATTAAAATTTAGAAAGCTGCATGCTCACCAGAGACAGCGGAATTAGACTGTAATGTGAGCCATGAGTTAAATTTTATTGGGTTAAGCCATGAAATTTGGCAGTTGGTTTGCTACAGCATCCATATTATAATAGCTAATATACGTTGTTAATTTTTTTTTAACTAGCATTAGTGGAGGTAATAAAGGTGACCCTTAACATGGCAATGTCTTTCCCTGCACAATTCTTTTTCTTTTTCTTTTTTTTTTTTTTTTTTTTTGAGCTGTTTTTCTACATTTACTCTGGGGCCAGATTCACAATAGATATTTAATAAATGCTTTTTAACTTTCTTGGACTTATTTTTTCCATTGTCTTTTTGGAATACAGGAACAACAAAAAAGAATATGCATTTATTTGTTTCAATTAGTATTTCTTTATGAAAAAACTAAAAAGTAACTTTCAGAAGTTTTGTCAATACAGACGTCTCACAACTATACTGTCACACGGTATCTTTCTCTATTATTTTTAAGAGTAAGAATCACAAAACACTGTGATTGAGAGAAATAATTACTATTGAAATAGAGTGCATATAAGGCTTCGTATAAGTTCTTTGCAGGAAACTTATTCACACTTTTGATCAAAATTCCACTATACAATTCCAAATTATGTTTTCAAAAACAAGTGACAAAACAGAATACTTTTCATTTGTACAAAATCATCTTGTAAAAGGATTATTTTCATGAATTGTGATATTTCATTTCAATTTGTGGGTGTTATTTTCAAAGGAACCTAAGTGGCTCTATTTCTCCACAGGATTTCCTAAAACAAACTTGACCGCATGAGTACAGACGTGATAAAGCCATTTGGCTCTGCTATTCAACTAACTGATGGTTGTTAGAAAGACTACCAGGGCATGCCTTTTCTGGGTAGATTCAGAAGATGGGACAGCACCTCCGCAGGGCACTCAGTCCCCCTTTCATGTGGCATAACCACCGGCCCTGAAGTACACACACTCCAGACGAGGGGAAAAGGGGGCGCTTTTCTCAAATTGCGAGAAATAGAAATAGGCTTTCTAGAGAAATTACTGCAATCATAGAAGAATTGCTGTTTCCTTGAGGAATAAGAAAGGAATATATGTGGGCAGTTGGGAGTCTGGAGTTTAGAGTGGGAGATGTGAAACGACTACTCTAACATGTAGAAAAGCCCTTCCTCGCAGCACATTTTTGAATCAGGCTTTTACTTGACAAGTACAGATGGGCTAGGAAAAAAATATGAACTAACTCAGTTCAGAGGGTAGTGTTACCTGGGGGCTATGTACTTTACACACTGAGATCACAGATGTTCAACGAGCATTGAGATATTCTTGATGAAACTCTGTCCTTACTGCTTTATTTGCTTATTTATTAGACATACCTACTAATTAGTGAAGTAGGCACATGTTTGGTAACGGATAGACTTATTCCATAAATACTGAAAATAAAATCTTTATCCAAAGAGTGGAGGGCTTAAGAAAGAGCTTGAAAATGTTGAGAATACCCCAAAGAGAGGTTGAAGAGAGAGCCTTGAGGCAGTTCACAGGTCACAGACCTTCGCATGAGTGAGGAGTCACTCAAAACCCTCCTCTACACTTTATTCAAAATATATCAATGGGCTTAATGTGAATAAATCAACTCCATTTCTCTGCCCTAGAAGATCATAAATAGAAAATCAAAGAACTAAAATCAGAGGGCTAAGAAGGACTTAGAGAAGTCACAGAGTTCACTGGTTTGCCTCCCAGCATAGGATGGCATCTAAGTCTAACAAGGCAGGTGATGAATATTCTTAAAGGTGGCTGGTGGTTCACCCTGTTCAAATGGATGTCCAGCTACCATTTATTAAAGGAAAGAGCTTTTGTTCCCCTGCTGATATCAGTGGCAGAACTGTTCTAACTAAAATATGTGTTAAATATCAGAAGCCATCAAAGCACTTACAGAGCATTATATTTCTTGGACTTCACAGTAACATTAGGCAGTGTGATTTAAAATTGTAACTTTGAAATTTAAAAAAAAATGCAGGTTTCTTCACCACTGATAAGATTGTGATTTTATTTTACTTTACTTTTTTATTTTATTTTATTTTTTTAGCTGCTCCGTTTGATTCCCCTTGGTTCATCTACACTCAGGCAGAGAGTGCGCAAGTGGTGGGTCTCTTGCTCCCTCAGTCCTGCCTCCGTGCTTCAGTGCATCCCTCTTTGGACCCCAGCACCAGTGGTAGCCTAAAACTGTGGCTTTTTAATATCACTTATTTGTGTATTTATGGGACAGATTTTTTTTTTAAGATTTTATTTATTTATTTGACAGAAAGAGATCACAGTAGGCAAAGAGGCAGGCAGATAGAGAGAGAACAAGCAGGCTCCCCGCTGAGCAGAGAGGCCGATGTGGGGCTCAATTCCAGGACCCTGAGATCATGACCTGAGCTGAAGGGAGAGGCTTAACCCACTGAGCACCCCAGGCACCCTTTGGACAGATTTTTTAAAACTGTTTTTGCCTTTACTTTTCTCCCTCTCCACAAGTAGTTGTAGCTGGATTCTTTCTAAATTACTGCTATTTTCCTTCTTCCTCTATCCTGAGACTCATGATTTGGACTTAGAAGAATCTGGTATAATGACGAGAACTCTGGACCTCTGAGAACTGCCTGAGTGCTGAAGGGGTGAATCAACGGTTTTAGGGTAGTGTGGCAGAGGCTTTAAGAGAGCCACCTGCAGCAAGCAAATCCCCAATGGGCTCTTTTAGTGGAGAGTCAGGGAAAGTATCTTGGAAGTGATTTGGCCAACAGGAAGGATGGTGAAGGGGTGTTAGTGTTCCACGGAGGAAACAGCATACACAAAGTAGTGAAGCTATTAAATAGCATAGTTCATTCAGTGTGTAGTAATGAGTTGGTCATTACTGAAGTTTAGAGTGGGTAGCAGGGGAAACCAGAAGGTAAGTGTAGGCTAGGACATGGAGGAACTTAAGTCATTACAGAGAAATTTTTGGATACTACCACTGACATGTTATTAGATCTTAATCTTTCTAGCCGTTTCTTCTTCCCATGAGAGCAATACAGTAATTCATTCACTAGCAGGAGGGCCACAAAGGTTAAGAGAGGCTGCTATGGACATAGCGGAATCAGTAATAGGGCTACTGAGAAAGCAACCAAAGAAAATAAAGACACTTTTATAACCCCACCCAGCTGCTTTTTCTTGCGGTGATGTATTCTGATGAACCATCTTGCTCCTGAGAACCATTGTTATCTGTAAGGCTTCAACAGCTATGTTTGTCATTTAGATTTTGGTGCTAAGACCTGCTTTAATTCAGGTCAAAGAAACAAGGTTGTTAGATAACCAGAAGACTAGCTGGCAAGTGGTGTTGTCCTGCAAGGAAATGTCCCCTGCTTTCGATCCCAAGCCATTCAGGAGACTGTGTTCTCATACCCTCTTCCAATCTAGTGCAGTTTAGTATTCCATCCCTTCCTGGATGTGCTGATAAGGGTCACCTAGCACTCATTCATTGTCTGAACTGCCCTTTAAAAAAAAAAAAAAAAAGTTTGAACTGCCCTTTTTTTAAAGCTGATCTGAGCTACACGGTAAGTTCCAGCATTATTGGAACTTGTCTCAAGCTGCAAAGTTAGTCTCCCTTTAATTATGGTGTATTTGGGTAGCACTTATTCCATAAATAAGAATACAAAAAAAGTTGAAAATGGGTATCTGAGAGTTCGTGTAGCAAAGAAGTGGAGGCCCCAGGTGGATTTCATTGTTATTACAGCAGCAAATATGTTGAAAGTACAGGTCACTGTGTGAGTTGGTTTCCATCTTATATTCGTTCATTCATTCATCTCGTATCCCATCTTGTATTCCAGGATAATGTAAGAGGGAGACTCTCTTTCAGGTTAAGCAGGGACCTGAAGAGTGAAGAGTAGTGCCGTGTCAATGCTTGTTTGGATCTTCCCCAAGATTTGTGTTTTCTCCAGTATAAAGATGTTGAATAATGTCAGTCTGGCTTTAAGCTTAATAATGAAAACAAGACTGATTCCTTGGCCTAAAATAGAAATAGATAGATAGATAGATAGATAGATAGATAGGAAGAAAGCTATATATATTTCAAAAAAGAGAGAAAGAAATAAGGAACCAGTCACCTGCCTGAATCCCAGCTTCTCAGAATTCTGCCAAGCCCCAGTTCAGGCCTGAGTTTCTGCTTTACTACTCTTGCTAAATTTCTGTTCTCAGTGCCATATCCTCCTGTACTCCTGTTTTTCTTCATCCTCTACTTTCCATGAATGTCTAAAACATGACTGGATAGGAATGAATTTTCAGGATAATGGAATTAGCTGGTGTAGAGAAATACTTGTTGCCAAGGGTCCCATTTCCTAGCTTTATTCTTGCTCAAGCAGAGAGGCTACTATCCAACTATGGGCTTTTGGTCTATATAAACCTCTTTCTGTGAATATCTTCCAAACATGTCTGGGTCTCCAGAAATAATGAGCATATGCAATGGTGGATCTGAAAAATGGAGAAGTCTGGTTTGCATGGGAAGGTGCTCCAGATTAAAAGCCTGTTCAAAAAGTCTCTGTTTCATGGGGTGCTTGGGTGGCTCAGTGGGTTAAAGCCTCTGCCTTTGGCTCAGGTCATGATCCCAGAGTCCTGGGATCCAGCCCCGCATTGGGCTCTCTGCTCCGCAGGGAGCCTGCTTCCTCCTCTCTCTCTGCCTGCTTCTCTGCCTAGTTGTGATTTCTCTCTGTCAAAAAAAAAAAAAAAAAAAAAAAGTCTCTGTTTCACTTTTTACCATGTAAACACCAGGTCAGTGAGGTTTTGTTTTTTTTTTTTTTTGAAATTAAAATTTATTGTCTGAAATCTGTTCCATATAAAATGATTCCATTTGAGATCATATTTTACAGTTCATGTTAACAACTTAAACTAATAATTTCGAAATTACTTTTTTAGCATTGTAGTTTAAGAAACACATCCTCACGTGCCTGGGTGGCTCAGATGGTTAAGCATCTGCCTTTGGCTCAGGTCATAGTCCCGGGGTCCTAGGATAGAGTCCTGCATTGGGTTCCCTGCTCAGTGGGTAGCCTGCTTCTCCCTCTGCCTCTCTCTGTCTCTCATGAATAAATAAATAAAATCTTTTAAAACATCTTCTTAACTTTTAATGGATATGTCGTGTTCTTTGATACTTATTATAAGAAGTAAGTTATTTCCCATATCACTGTAGTCTTCTTCAGACATAGGATCAATCTAAGATCCCTCAAGTTTTAAGACTGTGGTTGGTGCCATTAAGATTTATTTAGTTAGCTTTCAGGTTATTGTTTTCGTTAATATGATTTTTCATAAACTAAGTGGTCCAAAAATAAGTAATTATATAGTGTGACAAAGTATGTTTGTACATTTCTCACCAAAAGTGTTGTGCTGAAAGCACGATTTTCATTTTGTTTTTCACATGTAAGAATTCGAGGCAGCTTTTAGGACAAATAACTGCCTTGACTTCATATAGCTTTCTTCTCTGTTTGGGGCTCTCATTGCCTATGACAGATGAAGCAGTTTCAGTAGGACAGTTCCATTGTTTAATCTGATATCCTGACATTCTAATGGTTGCATCACGACATTTAGTTGTCCCAGATCACTTTATGCTGTTTTCTGGGAGTGACAGAGTCAAAAAAAATATGCCTCTTTAAGCTGTCATTCTGCTTAACTCCTCCTCTGCAATTACATTTACATGCATAATACATCATAACAAATTAGATGTCGCAAAGACACACAACAGGAATTATATGAGCTTGCGGTGAGAGCTGTGGCTGATGTAACAGGCGAGGAAGAGATTGGAGGGTGAGGGAAAGAAGGGGAAAAAAGAAAAACAACTAATGAATGAGAACCACCGTAGAAGATGGCAGATGAAATTTATCTTCTCATCTTTTTAAGGGCAGTAATCAATTGCAGAAAAGTAAATGAAAAGGGAAAATTCAAAACCAATTTGGTTACTACCAGCCTGATAGGAGATTAAAATGAAACAATAGTATTTTGTTCTAGAGGGAAGATATTCATTGGTTTGGAGGCAGTAAAAGTAAGTATGAAAGAGGAAATCTCTTTATTTCACATGTTAACCTGGAAAAAAAAAAAGATATTGAGGTTGTAATTCAAGCTTATTGGAAGTGTTTTCTAGTAGACTGGAAACAATCTTCTTGACTGAATGAACCTAGGCTGAAATTACAGCAATACCCATAAACACCTCAGCCACTCTGTTTGGCTCCTACCTTATAATGACTGGATTAAAGTGTTTTTCTTATGTGATTGTATGTCTTCTGGCCTCCTGACACAGGAAATTGGCCAATTTAGAGGCACTGGTACCTGATGGTCATCGAAAGGCCATTGTCCCTGAAGTGCTATTAGTGCATGTCATACCTTGGCCAATAACTGGCACAAGGACCAGGCCCTTCTCTAAAAGGTTGGAATAGCCACTTTCAAAGTGATGAGAATCAGTCAATATCGGCTGATGATTTTAAAGGTTTTACTTAGTCTGACAAAAGAAGGAGAAACAGGAATTAGACTCCTGGTTCCCTTTGTTCCCCCCGCCCCATCTCTTTCCATCTTTCATACTCATTTTCTGTCTCTGTTCTACTAATACATAAGGGAAATAATATATTTTCAGTAGCATGGAAGTTGGATTAAACTCAGGAGAAGCCGAAAATATGAGTGCAGTTAGGAACATGCTGCAAACCTTTGCTCTCTGTCCTGCTCTCCTCAGCTTCTATTTCCTTAGCTTGCTTCCTCCCAGCCCTCTTGCTTCTCCTCTGATCTCAGGCCAGGCATCCCACTCTGCAAGGAGGCATATAACAGATTGCTTCAGTGAAGCATTTGCTATTCTCCAGGTTTTTTCTCATCATTCTCTTACAGCCTTTTTTCCAATGCTCCTGACAATGTGGAAGAGCTCCCCAGCCAATCATTTTCTGGCATTCCGTTGGTTCCATGGCGAGATCCGAGGAAGCCCATCAGCCTCTGCTAGGCTGATAACCATCATTGCTTCTAATGTGTGCTTCGGCATTTCTCATCACAGCATGCATCTGTTGGGGAGATAAAAGGAGAGATTTACAAATATATAATCAGCAGATGTATGAAGGCTGTCGAAGCAAAGTAGACTAAGAAGGAAGCGTAACCACATTTTCTTGGGGTAAGAGTAGATAAATATGCTGGCTTTTGTATGATTAGGTCATTACTAACACCTGGAGGCTGTCTTGGTCCTTGGAGGAAAACCATGGAGAATATTTGGTAGCGAACACATTTGGTTCACAGAGGGGGTTATTCCGAGCCAGATTGGAAAACATTTTAAAATGGAATATTGCCTGCATAAAAGAGGCCGATATCTCAGCTTTGCTTCATAACAGGAGTTCTCTAGTGGATCCTTCTGCATAATGGAGCCGTATGGTAGTTCTACGGAATGTCATACTCTGATGTCAGGAAAGCATACATATCCTCAGCCAAATGTGTGCATGCGCACTGGAGCATATGCAGTATTATTTCATCACTGTCTCCCAGGCTCGTGCGTATTAGCTCCCCAGCCCCAGTTGTATAAGGAAACTCCCTTAAAACCAGTGGGGTTTTTGAATACGAGTGAAAAGTTTTCATAACTTTAATCCTTTAAATAGTGTTTGAAGTCTATTTCTTGCTAATCTCTAATATTCTTCTCCCCCCACCCCAGAAATTTCCTATATGAGAAACATGGAAAATTTTGGAAACTTTTTGAATAAATGTCAAGATTTCATCTTTGAGGCTTGCCTTTACCTGAACTAATGTAAAACTGATAGGTATTATTGTCAGTCTTCATAAAACACATTTTATTGATGACTTTCTCCAGCACATGTGTTAGAAGCCATAATTTTTTTTTAAAAAGAGAAAAAGAACATATCGTAAACCTGTGGGGAAGGAAACAAATTTCAAGAAATTAATTACTTAGCCTTTGCTTAACAACAAGAAAAACTTGGTGTAGTGATTTCTCACCATGGACCCAGATTTCTAGAAAACTATACATACCAAGAGAAGCTCTGAGGGTCACGCTAAGTCATCAGGATATTGGGAGGGTGACACTGTCCGACAGAGGGGAATTGCTTGCTCCGGTAAGAGATTAAAAATTTAATACTGTAGGATATTATATCATTCTAGGCTTCTCTCTATTCTTTTCCACTTTCTCTCTCACACTGCCTAGTTGTTTTCTCCTTTCCACTCTATCTATGGTGAATACTTCAGGCTTAAAAAAATTTTTTTTAAGGGAATCTTTCAGCTTTTTCCTTTGTAAACTTCAATTTTGTGGGCTACATTTTCTTAAACATGAAGCTTTCCTTTTTCTCTGCTGGAGTTAGAGGAAAGAAGTCATGTGGACGCTGAATACTGTGTCTTCGGTAAAGCAAAATGGCAGTGATTTCCGGATGGAATAAAATTAATAGTTAGAGACACGTAATGAAGAATGGAAGAGTGTCAATGCCAGCATCATACATGCAGGCTTCTTTAGTTGAACATCACCTAAGCTATTTTGGAACACAGCTACATGTCTAACGATTCCAAATCTTCTTTCGTCTCCAGAGTGAGATGAAAAAGAAATTATATCTGTTTTTCTTCACTGTCTAAAAGGTATATGCATAATCTATATGATAAACATGTGGCAAACAACTGGCACATAAATAATTCAGTAATGTTGAACAGGGGATGCATTACAGAATGCCATTCCACACATTCCACCTCACCCGTCCTCTTCCTGCACTATTCAGTACCAGCGTGACCTCCACGGAGTAGGTATAGTGATTCAATCTAGAAACTTCTCAATTTCTGTTATAACTCCAGATACAAAACAAAACTGAATGAAACGAAACTTGCCCTTTCGTTTTTAAAGTACTGTATTCCCTTTGTAAGAGATAAGTTTACCCCCCTCCTACTCAAATGATTTTGAAATTCAGATAAAGCTGAAATTAGGATTGCTCTCTCCCTTCTTACATCCTACTTCACAGAATTTCTGTGAGTCATATTGTTTTAAAGGTTCATAAAGGAATGCACTTGGTATTGTACCAATTTAATGTTCCAAAGGAAACATTTGCCCCTGAGATTCTTCTAATATTCTGCGTTAAATTCGATGAAAGAGTTTATGTGCATAACTTTTGCTGTCTTACGGGTTTTTGTGTGGTCTGTCTGAAGGCAATGTTGGGATGAAAGAGGAAATGAAAATCAATATTGTATTATCAATTTCTGTTAATCACCATCATCAGCCTTCTGTCCCTCCCCCTAACACATCCTCATCCACCTGCACAGATTCCCCTTTTATGGTATTAGTATATGCTAAAACCATACTTCACAGCCTAAACATAATATTGTGGAAAAAAGAAAAAAAATAAGCCATTTCAGAACAACTATTGGTTTTGTAGCCAAACTTTGCTTCAGTTCTTGATGCAAAAAATGCAAATTGTAACAGTTCTATTTTTCCCATACAGTCAATAGCTAATCACATTACTATTTTATGTGATAGATATGACTATTCTGTGTGATCAAATGACTTTTCAATTCTTAATTTGGACATATCTTTTGAACACTGAAAATAAAATATTAAAAATATTCAGAAGTTTATAGTATTGTAACATCCTCTATGCATGCAGCTTTCCCTCTGTGTTGGTATTGGTGAGCAGATACTAACAATAACACTTGGAGAACTTTATTATCCAATTTTGTGTGCATTCAATAGGATTATGAGTTTTTGATCATACAAATGCAAAAGAGATTTGGCAGTAGCAGGAAGCAACATAGTTCTAGAAGCAAATTTCCATTTTATTAATCTGAGATAGAACTACTTTTTCCAAATTGCTACACAGCTTGAATTATCCGTTCAGCTTTCTGTTTATTCTTTGCACCACTAACCTCAGAATGTTAGTGGTTTATATAAATTCACAATCCTATGAAATCTGGGGACTAGAAATCTTTGGATGCTATCCACACGACTAAGATGCAGCCAATAAAATTTTGAGCTTTCTTTGTAGGTGGTCTTTGTTAGTCTTGGTTAGTGACCTGTGTAAGTTAGAAGCGATGAAGATTCTTGAGATTTATTTAAGGTAAATAATTTTAACAGCTCACAAATTTGCTAGAAATTTCTTTAATGCGCCGTTGAAATTCTCCTATATGAGAAACTTTTAAAGTGAGGTGTCTCATTTACTTCAGAAACCCATCCAATTTTTAATTCTACCCCACATTAGTAATGTGGATGGAGAGGTTCCATTACAAAAAGGTGCAGATCTGGAGCTCTTCCACAGAGGGCATTCTTCTAGCTCTCCCATTGCCTCTTTCACACTAAGCCAACTTTACACAAAATAACCTGAGGCTCACGCTGTCTGAATGAGCCTCTGATCATCATCTGCTGTGTTCTGGTCACCACATCTTCTTCTTCTTCTTCTTTTTAATTCTTTATTTAAATTCAGTTTAAATAGCATATATTGCATTATTAGTTTCAGGGTAGAATTTAGTGATTCATCAGTTACATGTAACACCCAGCACTCATTACATCAAGTAATCCTTTATGCCTATTACCCAATTATCTCTTCCCCCCACTCACGCCCCCTCCAGCAACCCTTAGTTTGTTTCCTAGAGTTCAGCGTCTCTTACGGTTTGCCTCCTGTCAACATTATCTTCTTACTGAGGAAGTTGACATAATCTTACAGTTCTTCTCCCTACCCCCACCACAGAAAATGCACCTGACAACTGATTTGTCAGGTGGATAATGCACCTGACAACTAATTTCAGTGTTTAAAAAACAAAACAAAACAAAACACTTTGCCTTTTAACAGTCCTCTCCCATGGCCACAACTGGCCTTTGTCAGTACTCATGACTCTTCCATTCTATGGACCCACTAATTGGCAACAAGACAACTTATTAGCCTCCCCAGTTCCTTTGATCCCTAATTCCACTAAAATTTCTCTTCTATCTCATTAATACATCCAGTTTTTTGAGAGCCTATCATTATCTCTTTGCAACTTTATGTTGCAGTAACATACAGGCCTCTTCTGCTAAACCCTCAGATTGCACTCATCTTGTTCTTGGACAAATCATTCTATACTTCTCCAACCTAAGGCAGGGGTTGTGTCTGCTTGATAGCAATGTTGCCAATTGTAGTGTTCTGGCTCAGTTACTGTTTGACTAAGCTGAACTAGAATGAAGAGATCAGCAGGAGATTTCAATGAGTGAAGCTTACTCTTCAGCTTTAAGCCATGATGACAGGGTTAGTACTGGTACCACTGGAAAAAAAAATAGAAACTTTTTGGGGGATGGATGGTTGTGATGGGAGTGGGGTGGAGAATTGTCAGCTTAGTTATTAGAATTTGAGCTGAATGTGAATGCTCTATTTGAAGTGTCCCTTAGAAATTAAGACAGAAGACCAGAAATTGCTGGAAAGATGAGAAATGCAGACAGTAGTTTGAATAGTTAGTTGTCACTTCACAACAGCAGCAGTAAAGGAGATTGACTCCACAATTCCTATGGTTTGTATTTTGCCACAGGTTCCTTTATAAACACTCTCATTTAACCTTCATAGAAACTGAAAGGGAGAATGTTGTTATTCCTATTATATCAATTAGGAAACCAAAACTTAGGGAATCTATTGCAAAAGCTAAGATAACTCAACGGGAAAGTATGGAGGGAACAGAGCCCAAGTGATACAGTTTTAGGGTACATAGTTGCTCAGCAGAAACTTGTTGGTTAATTGGTACAATAGAATCACATACACACAAAAACAGGGAATTGAGAATTTAGAGAAAAACGATTGGCTTTTAATGCCGAATGCCAAATGTTCCAGGGAGATAAAAGGATGATTACTAAGAAGAAATTGTTGGTTTGATATTCTTGGTCATCCTGAGGAAGCAGGATTGAAGTCAGTCACATGACACGAGGGTGACAATGTAGAGAAACACTGCAGTGAGTGGATGGTGAACTTGAAGGCTCAGGAGGTTTAAATGAAGATTTGACTTAAGTTAGTTTCATGGGTTGTATTATAGGAAGGTAGCCTTGGTGAAATCCTATTGGGTACTATAGGAAAGGGACGCTTACAAGAAGTCACTTCAGGTGGTTACAGCAGGGAAGCCTCATCCATGCAATGTCTCAGCATGCCAACCATCTTCCTGGTTGCTCACGAAGCAGAAGAGAGGTTGTAGGGGACTCACAACTAGTCCTAAATGCATCAGACCGTGGCATCTCTTCAGCTTCCAGCCTGATTTCCTGAGGAGTCAGTGTCCCTAATGTACCTTCAAGAGAGGCTGGAAAATGTCAGGGAGCATGTACTGTATTTGGTGAGCATGCTTCTCTCTACTTGAGTGAAGGAGGCCATGTTGTCTATTGAGGTATTAAAAAAATAGCATGCAAGTTAGGTTTTTTAGCTGTTCCTGGACTGTTTTAGTCAGAACGAGGTAATCCTGGAATGGCTTCCAAGTTCCACGTGGGGGTTTCTCCAAGTTAGGCATGCACATGACCTTCTGTCTATGCTTTCCTTCTTTAACAAGTTAAAACTAGGAAAAGTAATTTTGAAAGACATTTATCCACAAACTATATGGTAACATTTAGCAGTTTCATGGATGCCTGATTTGGCATAGAATTGCCAGCTTGCTGGACTGGGGAGGGAAATGTCGAAAGGTGGCATTCCACCAGGAACAAGAAAGGTAAGTAGAAAATAACAATTGGATCAGCAACACTGGCTCTCTCTGGAGATTTTGGGATTGACTCCTCAGGGAATGAACCTTTACTTTACCTTCTTTTATTACCTTGTTTGCGGAGCCCACATCCAGTTTGTATCAAGGTTAGCCTTCATTCAGCTGACCTGAGGGACAGAACATGAGGTGGGTGAGGGAAGGCAAGGCTGTGTCCTTCCTACTTCCTGTGAGCCAGTGGGCAGGCACTCGCACTGTTTCTTGTCTGAAGACAGAGCTCAGCATCCAGATTTCCCCAGTGTACGGTGTGTATTATAGTTGTTATTCCTCTCTCCTCAGATCTCAGAACACCATCAACCATCCTGAACAAAGCCCTGGAAGCTGCAATAAAAAGGTTTTAAAACCTCAGAAAGGAGAGCCTGAGGAAGTACCACCACAGTCAAGGCAAATTAGTGTTGCCCAGTGGAAAAAGAAGGCTCTTCCTTCCATAAAGAGGGTACTCACAAGCCTGACTCCTGAGGCGTCACGGATTTCCTGAGGCCTTGTGGACTAGTGAGGTAGGCCCCATTTTAAGACAAATGATCTGATTTAATATGATGATCCGTGTACAAGAAGTCAGGAGAGAAAATAGCGATACGCTCTCAGAAAACAAAACACAAGCTCTGTGGCAGGGGGAGAAGAAAATGTGGATGAAGGCCATAAATAAATAGCCTTGTTGCTCATAGAAGATGGGAACTCTTTCTCTTTCTCTTTTCTAGTCTTCCTGCCTTTCTTGACTTCAGAATCCTTCTTACAATGATTCTTTTTTTTTTTTTTTAGATTTTATTTATTTATTTGACAGAGAGAGATCACAAGTAGGCAGAGAGGCAGGCAGAGAGAATGAGAGGGAAGCAGGCTCCCTGCCGAGCAGAGAGCCCGATGCAGGACTCGATCCCAGGACCCTGAGATCATGACCTGAGCCGAAGGCAGCGGCTTAAACCACTGAGCCACCCAGGCGCCCCTACAATGATTCTTATATAGAAGCCAATATATGAACTAAGAGTGTGCCTGCTCTGGCTTAGTGGCAGGTTGGTTTGTGGATGGAACGATGTGACGCTGTTGGCCTATAACCCTCCTCCCAGCCTTCCTTCCTGTACCTAGCTCACCTCAGGTTCCTGCTGAGGCAACTCTGGAGAAGTCTAGGCCTCCAGAGAGCATGGTGTAAACATCACTGATACAGGGTGAAAGGGTCTAATATTAAATAACACATTTTTAATTTTGTTGCAAGAACATATTTTTAATTTTATACTCAGATAAAAAGAAATCATGAGTTTATATTTGCAGTCTGGATTGCCTTCTGTGTTAAAGATTTTAATACTATCCCTATGGAATAGGGATATCTATTCCATATCCTTGATATCTATACTCCTGTGGGATCTTACCTCTTCCTACATTTTTAATGTCACCCCCAGCTCCTTTCTGCCCCTTATATGTTGTGTCTCAGGCTCTCATCTGTTCTGCTTTTTGACTGCAGTCCTACCTGTTGCATGTGTCTGGATAACTCCTACTTTTCCCTTAGGTCTCAGCTCATGTCTTTTTCTTACAGGACTTCACCAAACCCTGAAATAGAGCTTAGGCTTTGTTTTACATTCTCAAAATGTACTCTTCTTTCATAACACTTTGTCACGATTTCAATGGTCTAATTAGTCGTGTGATTTTCTGCTTAATATCTAGCCCCCCATTAGACTCCAAGCTCCATGCAGAAAAGTTTACATATGACTTATTCATCAGTTGGTAACTGGCAACTAACAAAATAATTGAGAAATGATGAGCGTTGAGTAAAGGTTTGTTGAATGAACAAGTGTTAAAACCAGAAGAGCCTTCCCATTAGCCTCTCTCTCTTTTTTTTAATTGAAGTGTTGTTGACATACAATTGGTACATTAGTTTCAGGGGTAGAGCATCGTGATTTGACGAGTTTATATGTACGCTCACTGAAAGCGTAGCTACCATCCATCACCATATAATGCCCATTAGATTCTTGTTAAGGTCATAAAAAGGCTGCATTTCAATATGCTAGTATATGTTTCCAGTTTAAATCTCATGAACATTGGGTTGATGGTCTAACAACCATATTTTGGGGGGGGGCATATATAACAGTCTTATGTATTTGGATGGTGCTTTTATTAAAGTAACTTTCCACGTATGGCAGCGTTTAATCTTTATACCAATCCTGTGAAGGATGTAAGCCAATCATAATTATTATATTGTGCATGAGGAAATAAATAAATCACCTAAGAAGCTGTATCTTGCCATTGCTTCTAAAACTAGCTAGTGACAGAACTAGAATAAGACCCACGATTCCTAGTCCAGTGACAAGTTTTTTGTTTGTTTGTTTTAATTACATATATAGGAATATCTCAACTGGGAGCCTATTCTGTGAATAGTTAATGAAACCAAATACATATAATATATTTAAATTAAAGTTGGTACCATTGGTTCATGTCTCTACTTTAGGTTCTGGCTTCTCTAATGGAGTGAAGAAAATAAATGTCTCCTGCTCAAGAGGGTTTCTGGATATACAGTGAAGTTGTCATTTTTTAAAAAATTATGTTTATTAACATATAATGTATTATTTGCCCCAGGGTTATAGGTCTGTGAATCGTCAGGCTTACTAAGTTGTCATTTTATATGCATCTTTCTGTATACAGAAGTAGATTGTTCTTTCTTCACAGATTTCAATGTGGCTATGCAAAATTGGCTCTTTTCTATAATACATGACAATAACAATTGGGACATCTTGTTAAATAGCTGCATCCCAGTGCTTGGACAGAAATAAGATTGAGGTAGCTCCTATGAAGCTACTCTGTTAAATGGAGTTTCAGTAACCAAAAGGGTTAAAAAGTGAAAATTATTCAGAGGAAACCTTGTTAAAGGAATTAGTAATGGGATATGGGAACATGTTATCTTTAATTTGTGGGCAGGAATCCAAACTCAGTTATTAGTAACCAAAAATCTATTGCATTTGGGAATTTTAGAAGCTCTGCTAGAATAATTTAGGATAGAATTCATCTGCTTAATGGATCATTGTGCATTGACATTTTTACTTTTAAGAACAACATTTCCATGTGCATTTCCTGACTCCTTTTGCTTACTGCTGAACAGGTGCTTCTCATGAGTTACTCTTCTGACATTGTTTCATGCTAAAGATCATCTGTTCACAATGCATTGAAACTCCACTTTAAGACTATTTGCCTCTGAAAATACTTTCATAATTAAAGCAAGTCCTTCTTGGATCCCATCCAAGAGAATTTAACTGCTAAAACAGCGATTACTTATTATTTGTAGGCAGAGAGGCAGGCAGAGAGAGGTGGGGGTCGGGGAAGCAGGCTCCCTGCTGAGCCTGATGTGGGGCTCTATCCCAGGACCCTGAGATCACGACCTGAACCGAAGGCAGAGGCTTAACCCACTAAGCCACCCAGGTGCCCCCAAGATCGAGATGATTTTGAACTCTCTTGTAGCACTGGTCCATCCCCTCAAACGTTTACTATTAGGTGGGAAAGTGTGCATTCTGCCAAAGGAAAGGTCAGAAAGAGAGCCTGGAGAAGAATAAGGCCAGGTCAAGAAGAGAGCTGTTGGTGTTGGGCTTGTCCTTGCCATCCTCAACACATAACCTCTGTTTTAGTTGGAGGGCAATGAGGAATCCCTAGACTGATGGCTCTGGGCCAAGTACAGAAGGAAATGAGTCAAAATTGTATGAGGTAATACATTAGAGAAGTAGTATATTTATTTCCAGGCTTAGCTGATTCTGAAAAATTACCATTGTAATTGGTCACTTTATGAATAATGTCAAGGAATAGACCAAGATAGGTTACAGAGGCTCAACTTTATTGATCCTTAAAAAATAGAGCATCTAGATTAAGCATAAGGCATACTTGTGGAGTTTGGGGAAATTTGTAATGCCTTAAAAACCACTCCCTCTGTTGCACCTGTACACTGGTGAAATAGAGGACTTCACTTAGGAAAACAAACACCTTCCATGAGCACTCAATTTAGTTGTTTGAAAAAGTAATTGGAAAAAACAAAGAGATTCTTGTTCGATCTGAAATTCAGAAGAAACTCTTGCCAGCTTTATGAATGATGGGAGTTCCACTTTCCATGTCGAAATTGCTGGCCCTGTTGCTGATATCCATAAATTAAGCAGCTGGGTTGTTGTTGGTTTTTTTCCTTTCCTTTTTGCATTTAAGTACACAGTGCTCACAATGCACAATAGGTCCTTAGAAGTGCATCTAATCTGTCTACTCCCATTTAAAAAAAAACAAAACTGGATATAGGATCATAAACAAAGAGTCAGTTACAGTACATCTGTACAAAGCTGGAGAGTTAAGTTCCAAGAGGATTTATATTGGGAAAATCCCCAAAGCAATAAAAAGAGACAAGTACAAACGTGTCCACACTCCAAATAGTGAGGCAAAGCCTTCTCTCAAGCCAACATACTGATTCAAAGGATTGGAAAGCTTGTGTTTAATAAAACGTAATTCAAATAGCCATGTTCACAATATCGAGGGTTGCTTATGATGCTTGTTACAAGAAGGAGGAGGGACTACAGAAAATTATTTTCTAATGCAACTTGCTAATTTAAGATTTCCACATTCTTGCTGTAATGGCGTAAGGATTTGAAGACCGTATCAACCAGCAGAACGTTGATTTCCCCCACTCCAGGAAAGTCTTTGAAGAGACCTTTAACTAAAGCTGTGAGACTCTGTGATAATGATAGCCCTTAATCACTATATTATCCCTTTAAATTTTAGAGTAACAAGCACCATTAATATCCTTGTGCAGTTCTAACTAGTTATTTAGCAAAGAAGTCAACAGCCGTCGGAGTCATCCGGGCTGGGAGTTATGGCGCACTCTGGTTCACCTTCACCTCCACATGACAGAACAGGCAGCAGCCTGGAGCATTCACTGGGGGGATGAGGCTTGGCTGTGTTTATAAGTAACACCTGTGTTTATCTGTGCTTCGAGGTGCCAGATACCCCTTTGTCAAAAATAGCAAAGCTTCCACCAATATGCTAGCCATTTCTGAAGAGGGCTTATGGTATCATTTTACTTTCCCAAGCAGTTTTCTTTCTCTAGCTTTCTACATTGGGTTTGGTTTGAATAGAATTAGAAGTGTTCAGATATCAGTCATACTGGGGCTCACTTTCTAAACCGAAGGGATCAAAATAACAATTTAAAAACAATAATCCTTTTAATTTATTATGGAAAGAGATTCCTTTCTTTTTTATCCTCACTCTCACCCTTTCTTTATTTTTCCTCAAGCAATCAAGCACATGTCTTTGGAGGCATAAGCGCTCTAACCCATCCAGAAGCAGACACATTGCAATGCTTCAGTATTGCGACTGCAGTTCAGGGTTTACTTTGGACCTTGAGCTCATTAGGGAAATATTTGACATCTCAACTCCAATTATTTAGTAGTCACCAAGCTGCAAAGGCCACACATAACTGCCTGCAACTGGTTATAATTGGAGAGGATCAGAAGAATGATAGCAGAGGACTGCATTTCTCTTAATCTCCAAAGACAACACTACCTCAGGTCATGGTTCCTTTCCAAAGCATACTGAAAGGCTGGAAAACAATAGAAGTCCTTTCAGATTAGAAGCAACCAAAGATTTCTACATATTAGAAATATTATTGAGTCCTCTCAGAAAAGTTTATAGGTCTTCATTTTTCTCTCTCCTTCCTTCCTTCCTTCCTTCCTTCCTTCCTTCCTTCCTTCCCTCCTTCCTTCCTTCTTTCCCTCCCTCCCTTCCTCCTTCTTTGTGCAGAAAGCA
The DNA here is from genome assembly GCF_922984935.1 of Meles meles. Lineage (NCBI taxonomy): Eukaryota > Metazoa > Chordata > Mammalia > Carnivora > Mustelidae > Meles > Meles meles. Next base: position 147,586,583 of record NC_060066.1, on the reverse strand, counting down.
TTCTTACTTTTTTTCTGAAAGATTCAGTTATTTAATAGCTCTCTGGTTCTTCCTCTCCTTTCTTCTCTCCATCTCTTCCATGTCCACATTCCAATCTTGGTTCTGAATCAGTCTGTCAATGTGTTTCATTGCCAGGGACAGATAATTCATTTCTCAAGGGTTTTGTTTGTGAAAAGAAACCATTTCTAAACCTATAATGTTTCTCTAGCAAATTATTCATCTCTTCTACTGTTCTGAGTTGAACTATCATTATCAACATATCGGCCTTCTGTATCTTCTTGGAGGTTTTACTTTACCAATACTCTCATGGAGGAATCCTCATGGTTTCTATAGATAGGTCTTGTGCAAAGGGTAATATTTATGTACCAAGGATTGTTTTTTCATTATAAATAAAGATCCTAATTTTTTTAAATATGTATTCGTTCTACATGATTTCAACTATGTGGCATTTTGAAAAAGGCAAAACTATAGAGACAATAAAAAGATCAGTGAGTTGTGGGGAGGAAAGATGAATGTACAGAGCACAGAAGATATTTAGGGCAGTGAAAATACTCCACGTGTTATTGTAATGATGGATCCATGTCATTACACATTTGTCTAAACCCACTGAATATACAACACCAAGAGTGAACCCTTAGGTAAACCATGGGCTTTGGGTGATGATGATGTGTCAGTATGGGTTCATCTTTGGGAACAAATGTACAATTCTGGAGAGTGATGTTGATATAGGGGGAGGCCATACAAGTGTGGGAGCAGGAGGTTAATGGGAAATCTTTGTACTTTTCTATCAATTTTACTGTAAACCTAAAACTGCTCAAACAAGTTAAGCCTTTAAAAAATTATTCATTATGCACATTTTGCTGTGTTTTTATGTATTTTTTTCCTCCCAACACAAAGCCGTGTTTCCTTTCCTTTAAAACTGTGGTTTAAGAATTTCTCTAATTGTTTTTAAAGAGAGTATAATCAGCTCATGTACCTATCACCCCACTTCTACAGTTATCCCCATTTGACCAGTCTGTTTTCATCTCATTTTTAAACCTCATAAATACAATGTCGTAGCTACAACACCATTTACATACCTCTTCCCTTACTGTTGGATATTGTTGGATTATTTCTAGTTTTCCAGTGTTAGGACAAATGCTGTGATAAACCAATTTTTTAAACATGCTTTGCCCTCTCACATTTAGGTTTATTTCTTTGAGTTCAAAGGCAACTTCCCATAGTCTTGACACATATTACCAAATTACTTTCCAAAACGCCTTAGGAAGTTTATGCTCTCAACTATGTTTCATTTTACATAATTAAAAAGTTATTGATTAAAGATGGATTCTCTTTGGTTTACTTGATTTTTTTTTTTATTAATGGAAATCCTAAACAGTTTTGAACAGTTTTCTTGTGTTTTCATTCTAGTTGTGCTTACTCATTTGTAAACTGTCCTTGTTCTTCGCTCATCTGTTTTTTGGGTTCTCAGTACTTCTCAGGCTTTTCTTATGAAGGTTTTTAGAGAATAGTAACTATTTGAGAGGAGTGACTTTTTTAAAGGACAAAACTATACATTTTTTAAGTGAAAAGGTTTTAAACCTGTAGAAACTTGAGTTGACATGGTTTGAGCAGATGCGGGTGAACACAGTGGATGGTTTCATGGCCTTAGCAGTGTTCTTAGAGGTAATATTTTTTAAGACCATTGATAAATCTTTTATTTCTTGACACTGGAATGTAAATATATGAGAATATGTAGACAAGCTCAGTGAAAACTGTATAAATGTAGCCCTCCCAATCTTGAAATTATTATTAAAATACATTTTAAAATAATGCATATCCCAAATAACTATCCTCTTTTTTTCATACTCTATTTAAATATAGGGTGGCTCAGGGGGAGTCTTCAGAGAAGCGCCTGTGATAGGTTGTTTGTGATTCCAGGAGCTGTTTCCTGATGAACTATGCTATTACGCCTGGCACCCATCCAGGACCTGCCTTTGATATTTAGGTGTGATTGTTTACCCACAAATATGCAATTATTGTTTATGAGTGGAAAATGTACCTTAGCTGCCACTTCCACTTCGTTTGCTCCCTGTTAAAAGAGAAATGGAGAACAGAACTTGAAAGAAGGAAAGGAGACAGAAAAACATGCTCTATAAAATCATGTATGGATGCCCCCGTATGAAAGAGCCCCATAAGACTGAGAGTCTAGGGTCACTGTTGGGAGATGGGGCTCTGCTGAGGACAAGCCATTCCATCACTATAGAATGTGAAAATATCTGTTGGAGTAGAGTGTTTTTTGCATTAATGTGTTCAGTGGCCGTTTCCATCAGCTCTGAAAAGAACCTGGCAAATTAAATTCAATGTATGTTTTAGGAATACGAAACCCATGAAAGCTCTTAGCCTTTGCTTCCGCCATCCTCTGGTATCAAACTTACCTGTTCTTGTTCTTGGCGATCTAGTTCTTCAAGTACCTATTAGATGGTTATAGTTAATTAGTTAAACAGGATTGTAGAATGATATTAATGACTTATAATTACTGAATGTGATACACCCCAGCCTCACATAGTAGTTTTAACAAGAGTCTTTGATGCCTCAAGTCAAGAATATGAGTCATGGTGGAATTAGGGAACTGTGAAATCCTGATGAGTATGGTGATGGTGGCAATGTGGTCAGAGTTTTGACAGAGGGTTTATTCCTGTCTTTCAGAGTTTCTATAAAGGAAGTCACCTGTTCATCTATTGAGCAATGATCTGCTTAATTTATAGATATTTATATAGAGTTTCTCAGATTTCTCTCTCTCTCTCTCTCTGTGTGTGTGTGTGTGTGTGTGTGTGCAAAAAATTATATAGGCTAAAGATGCTTGTAAGAAAATTTAGTTTTGATTCTCTTTTATTCCAGTACATATAAGTTTTTTTTACATATAAGTTTTTTTTAAAGAAACTATTGTTAATTTGCATTAAAATAGACCAATTCATTAATTCTCACTTCAATTGTAAGGTTAATTCTCTATCTCTATGGAAAAGTAGGTCTTTACTGATATAGAAAAGAATTGGCCATTCTGCCAATACCTAACTTATAGTCTGGTCATATCCTTTAATGCCTCAGGGTTTCAGTTTACTTATCTGCAAAAAAAAAAAAAAAATCGATCATACCTTTCATAGAAGATTGAGAATTGTCAACATGGTAAATGTTAATACATTATTTACATTTTAATAGGCTGCTGATGGCGTAATTGATGATAAAACTGGCATATGAGCATTGCAATTTAAAAAAGAAGAATGTGGAAATTCTGACACATTGAATTCTTTTTACTTTGCTACAAATAGTTATATCGAAGGCTAAAAACCATAAGGCTAAGATCTGTTAAACATAGTTGGCTGAGGACCTCTAAAAGTTACATTTACTTAGTGAAAAGGATTGAAGGAATAATTTTTTAGCGGATTTCATTTCTTGTATTGTGTTTACTGGAATATTACGAGTTTTCTCCTCGTATCTCCCTGTCCGGAGAACTGACTTGTTAACAAATTTCAGGGGCAGCTGTGAAGACGAAAGCTGTCAGTAACTTCCCATTAAGTTCCAAGCTTCAGTCTAGCATGGAGAATGTGCTAGTCTCTGTGATGGATGATCCTTCCCAAATGCTGCATTTCAAATGGCTTTCTATTGTGAATGGTTAATCTTATTGAGTTCAAATGGAGACTTTCTCAGAATTCACATATCATTTTAGTTTTGTAAGCTTATCCAACTATAGCTGGGATATTTAGGACTCGATTTTTAAAATCATACTTTTTATAGTATTATGGAAAAGAGGTATTTGTATAGGACAATATTTTCTCATTTTGCAGAAAAATAAATTATTAATGTGATTTTAGATGAGGGCTCTCTACCAGATCAGTGTATCTATTTTGAAGATGGAATTATTTCGTTGCAAACACTTGAAATAATGCCCCCAATAAATGGCAGTATAATAATCTACTTTACTTGATTATTGTAGGTGTGGGCCTTCTTAATTATTTTGGTTCACCGGCATTAAAACAATCTCTGCGAAGAGTGTAACTTTTTAAAGAGACGGTCCTCATTTGAAATTGCATCAGTGGGATATTCCTCACATAAGATTGTGGAGTTTTTCTGTCATGTCTATGGATTAAAGAGTAAAGTTTTTTCATATACTGGATGGATTGCTGTGGTCCAGTTCTGTTCACCAGGTCAACTGAGTTACAGTCTTTTTATTTGAGTGAAATGAGTTCATCATTCAGGTCCTTTGGACTTGACTGGTAGAAGAGCTGGGTGCAGCTTGGTAGTGTGTCCTTCATAGGCAAATTCTTAATAATCATCTAGCAGTCAGCTATTTCCCTACAGCATACAGTAGAATTCAAGGTTTTCTAGATAACATTTGCTACGATGGGTAGATGAAAAAAAAAGACTTACTGGAGGTGATCCTACAACTCCTGAGATTTAATTATGGGTAGAAATACATTATGGTTAAAGACTGGGGCTTTGGACTCAACAGGCTTTAGTGCAACCTTGCCTCTATCACTCAGCTACTGAATGTCTTTGGGCAAATGGTTTACCACTCTCCCTCTTTGTTTTCAGTCCGCAAAATAGAAATAACAGTTCCTACCTCTGAATGTCTTTAGGATTAAATAAATTCACATGAAGTGCCTACAAGTATGCTAAACTATCGTGGCATGTAATAAACTGAAGTTTCTTTATGTACATATTTTCTTAGGTAAACTTTTCCCCTCATTTAATAATTCTCTCCCTTTTCCCCACTATTACGGACTGCCAGAAAGAATGCTATTTGGGGTATAATAGAACATCTTTCTCAGATTTTCCTCCCACAGAGAACAAAGAATATAGCAAAAGGACCTCTATTCTTGGGCCATCATTATCCTCAGTGCCTGACTGACGTGGAGCAAATGCATGGCCATATTTGAATGCCCCGCTATTTCCTACAGCAGCAGTCAAGGTCAGAATGATACTATTGCCCATCAAAAAGTATAATCTGTTGGATCTTGAAAGGCTTTAGCTAGAAATTCTTCCCCTTCTCATATGCACCATCCTAAAGGCCAGTCTCAAAGCTTTTTAGTTTCTCTTTAGACTTTTATTTTTGGTCCTGCATGCTGTAAGTGTGCCTTGCCTTGAACTATTTGAGGTTCATTGTTTACTTTCTTCTTCTTTGGAGTGTATTTCAAGCATGTAATTCTTAGTGGTCTTTTGTCAAAGCTCTCAGAGGCCTTCAGACTCTAAGACAACAATGAATTAAAAGTTAATGTGTTATTATTTTTCACTTGCTATAATTCCATGTTAGTATTTGAAATGGCTTCACCCAGGAGTGCAAAGCTTTCAAATGTCTGACTCTAAACCTGCCACAACACTTCAAATGTCTCTCAAAATTTACAAAGATCCTTAAATGAACCAGGAGAATGATTTTCCCAGTGTTACAGAGTCTGAACCATAAAGCTTTTAACTCCTGAAAAGTTGTACGGGGAAATCCTAGGCCGAATGGTAAATGTTGAACTTTCCTGGCACAGTAATGTCATTTGACAGTTGATAGCTTCTTCTATATTACTTGCATATCTTCCTCATTGTATTTTTAGTAAATGTTAACTTCCTTATCTTCCTTTCTTAAGAAAAAATAAATACTCCTTCCTTAAAATTTATCTCCAGCTACATGTGATACTAAAGAATGACCAGTTTGTTTGTTTTTTTTTGGTTTGTTTGTTTTTTTGTTTTTTTTTAATATTTATTTATCAGGAAGCCTGATGTGGGGCTTCATCCCAGTACCGGGATCATGTCCTGAGCTGAAGGCAGACACTTTATCTATAGAACCACCCTGGTGCCCTGGAATAATTTTCTGTAAAAACTGGTCATTCTTGGGCACCTGGGTGGCTCAGTTGGTGAAGTGTCTACCTTTGGCTCAGGTCATGATCCCAAGGTTCTGGGATCAAGTCCTGCATTGGGCTCCCTGCTCAGTGGGGAACCTGCTTCTCCCTTGTCTCCCCGCTCCTGCTCTCTCCTGCTGTCTGTCTCTCTCTCTCAAATAAATAAATAAATAAAATCTTAAAAAAAAAATTATTCCAGCCTGTAATACTGTAGCATGTTTACATTATAGGACTTTTGATTCTAGTGGAAGATGTTCAGATATTATAGATAATTAATTTTATATACTACAGAGTAGCTTAATATATTTTTAAAGTTAAAAAAAAAACTCAGAAAAAGGTAGGAAGAGAATTTGTTATGATTGTGGCCGAGGTTGAAGAGTTGGAATTAAATTGTAACTGATTGTAATTATAACTAATTGTAACTGATCTGTTTGTGATGAGTGCAAGGCAACTGTGATTAATTCTTTGCTCTCTTCTATAACTGGCTGCCTTCCTCTCTACTTCATTTCTAGATCTAGACCAAAATGTTCTAATGAAAATTCTTCTTCCATGATATAACCATCAGCATACAACCAATCTTGCGATGGAATTTTATAAAGGTCTATAATTTGCAACCATCTGTATTGGAATATTAATGATTCATTCACCTAAGTAGTTACCTTAAATGCACCCCCCCCCTCCTAGTTTTCTTTATCTGTATGTTCAGGTCTTTTTTGAGGAGGAAATTTAAGAGGTAGTTTTGCTTAAAGTTTATACAATCAAATATTGTTGTAGGCAGAGTCAGTAGACCAGAAACCAAGAATCTTAACAAAGAAATTTGTGAATAATGTTTAGTTTTGTTTAGGTTGTTTTTTTTGGAGAGCGAAGGAAGGGAACACCGATATTTGGAAACTTCTCACTAACTAATAGTTTGATGCAATCTCAGGAAGAGTTGAGGAAACAACTGTATGTTCCAAATAGTTGTTTACGTAAAATTGTTAGCTGACCTGTATTTTTTTCTCAAATGGTTACATATTACACTCCATTTTATAAATGAAATAAAACACTTGAAGACATACATAAGAGAAAAAGCATTGCTCTCAGCTTTTACACCACTTGCTAGTTTATTTGAGACTCTGTCCTCTACTTAGTCATCGGTCATTTGAGATCTGTGCCAGGTAAGTACATTAATTGAGTATAAATGTGTAAAGCCTTTCTATCACCTCTTGAAAATAATGAAACTCTAGAAGACAATAGAACTTGCAGCAGTAACAGTAAAATGGCTTACTAAAGTGAATTAGAAGGTTGCACCAGATTTCATCTAGCTCTTTAACATATGTTTATCTATCCAGCTATCTATTTATCTATCTAATGTGTGTGTTTACACACAATGCATAAATGTTATGCAAAATGTATATAGAAGCAGATGCCTCACAAAGATTAAATGTTATTTTTTATATGTCTCTAAAGTCTGTGTCTCATATTAATACAATGGATTGTCAGATTTTTCCATTGTTCCACTTCAAAGCATGCAATTATATTGCCTTAATTGGAAGCACTGATGTGTTTTCACCAAGGATGTTTATTTGTATTCTGACTACTGAGATATAAATATGGGACCATTTGCTATTTTTAGTTTTCCCCTAGCATTTTTTTAACTTTTTATCTTTATAAACAGACACGTTGAGTTTATTGCCAGTTCAAAATTCTGAATTTATAGTGGATTCACATTAAAAAAATCTTACCAGTTGTACTGAAATGAATCTTTATTCAAGGGTCATGATAATACATAGCGGAAAGTATAACAGACAAATCCAGGGACTTGCTGACTTATGTATTACCATAAATCCAACTGGCATGGATTTTATCCAAGAAGCTTTGGTGTCCATTTGACCAGAATATCCGTAAATATTTTGTTATCTCTGATCAGTTTGGTCAGCATGGATTTAACACTTGATAGTCACATGTTGCTATGAAAATACAGTTTCCTCCAAAACTTTTTGAGGATATAATCTCTGCAGGGATTTCAGTGAAACAAAATTTTCATCTTATCAAGTAATATAAGTGTTAAATTACACTAATTCTCACTAAATAGAATTATAGACTTTAACCCCGTGTATGACAGCAGGGCTCTATTGATCAGTGCCACGTAGATGCTGCCTTTCCCCACATCTGGCTTCAGTGAGATGCACTAATCAGTTAACTTGAAATAGTCTTTGCTATAGACTGAAGTATCAAATCTTTTAGCACTGATTGTGTTCCAGGTACCATTTCAAGTACTTTTTATGTATAAACCTATTTAATCTTCATAACATAGACCAGGCACATTTGATTGTTTTTCTTAATTTACAGTTAAGGTAATCAAGGCAAAGGGAGGTGAAAGTACTATGTGCTCTTATAGTACTGAGGCTACTGGTCTCTAACTAATGAAAATACTACAACAGATAATTACTATGTATTGATGACTCACCCTTATAGTGCCAACATTTAATTTATTTTTTCATAATATCTTTCTTCAATGCTAAGAAAAGAATTGATGCCTACCAGTACTTCATCTAAGTGGGAATGCAGCCAGAAGAGCTTCTTAAAAACAGAGGCAGTTGTTCCTGAAATGAATAATACAGTATATGTGACCTTAATTGAATTTAATATGAAACAAAACAGAGGTAGTTGTGAAATGACAATAGTTCATTCATTCATTCATTCATTCAGCAAATACCATATTTATTTTATGTCTGCTGTGCACCAGGTACTTTTCTGGATGTGTACAAAAGATACAAAGATCTTCAAGCAGAATCTATTATCATGCACAATCAAATAAATAAAATCGTTACAGATTGTGTTGTGTGTTTAGAAAAAAAAAAAAGAGAGTAGGTGCTGGAATAAAAAATACAAAGGACTTCCTTTAGGTAAGGGTAGTCAGAAAAGGCTTCTCTGAGGGAATAACATTTCCAGTGAGACTGAAAAACAAAGAATAGTCATAAGAAGAGCCAAGAGAAAGGTACCTGTAAGAATTTGGGGAAAGCGAGGAATCAGTGTTCCAACTTAAGGAAAGCCAGTGTGGCAGGAACACAACTGTGAACAAAGGTTATACATCTACGATCAGGCTCAGAGGGTGAAGTGGCCATATCTCGCCACAGTAGCAGAGGCAGCTCGACTCAGCGCTCACTCTGTCAACTACCTGATGGGATCCATCAGCACAACAGGACCATAGTGGCATTGGCTTTGTTCTGGGCAGTGGAAGGAACATGATTTACCAGTTGTGTCTTCTGTGGTAGTCCCTGTTCTGGATATTTTACGTATATATTTTCTTTCTCATTTGATGCTTATAATCCTGTAAATAAAATGCATCTATATTTATCTAGGTAAACAAGCAAACAAACAAAAAGCATCCGACATAGTAAAGTAACTTACCCAAGGTTACCTGGCCATGAGAGAGAAATGGAGACTAGACTCAACCCCAAACTTGAAGTCCTTCTACATACCAAGTTTTATCCCTCTGATAGTGACAAGGCAGGATGGAGAGGATGAAATTGAATGATCCCCATAAAAGAGTCTGATATGGAGAAGGAGCCAGAAAGTTCCAAGAGGATATGTTGGCTCCCTAGCAGAGATTTGCTGGACTTGGGAGAATTGAGGCCTGTCTTAGATATTTGTGGAAAGAAGATGTGAGACTTAGAAACCAGGAGTCAGAACTTCTTTGGACCAGAATGGAGGCTTGGAGAAGATAGTCACTTTGCTTATTTCCCTGGGGCATATGTCCCTGGACAGTGTTTGTTAGCAAGCATGGGGAAGAGTGGCAGGTAAAGATGGGGCATTATCAGTGCAGTTTCAGTGAAACTAATCTAGGTCTCATCCTGAATTTCATATCTCTACTTCTGACCATGCAAAGCTATGACATACATGAATGTAGGCAAGGCTCAGAGATTGTTGTAAGAATATGGCATTGGTCTGTGTGTAATGACATTCTGAATAGACCTAAGGAACTAAGTGGGGATTTCTTGGTTTGGGACTAAAACGGTGGATGCTTTGTAGTTTTCCCTCGGTTTTAATGTAATCTCCCCTTTCATATTCAAGCAACATATGCATTATTATTTTTTTAAAATGTAGGACCACTGCTTTCTCTTTCCAGAAATCTGAGCACTGATACTGTACTATAGTTGTTTCATGGGAAAAGATGGATTACAAGACTGAATTCAAATAGCGACCAGTTGCCATTTTTTAGATCACCAGGATCACAAATATTAATTTTGCATGTGCACATCTTAAACCATTATTAAGTTGAATAGCAGTCTGCTGGGAGAATCCATCTTGGAGTCCAGACCTTTTTCTCAGACTCCTCAGGGATGCTATATTTTTATTTTCCTAGTCAACATTCTTTATTTGATATACTTTTTTGGATTATATTTTTCCATGAAGTTATTTTAATTCAGGAGGTTTTTTGTTTTTGTTTTTGTTTTTTTAATGGGTTACCCACTTTTGGGCCAGTGTAATGGGATGAAAAAGTTGTGTAGAGAAGTGAAGTAAGAGATACAGGAGCCTTTTTAAAAAAACAACACCAAAAAAACAACAAAATTCCTGGCTGGTGAAATACTGTGTGGATTTATCTTATTGATTCTTGTTAACTGATGGAGTCTAATAGAAGAAAAGAGAGAGAACCAGAAAGAGAGAGGGAACAATTGTGTCACAGTTATATGTTTCTATTGTTTCTTTTTTAAACAAGTGTCTGTGTAGCTGTGAATTGACAAAGTTCTTCAGGCAACTACAGTTTCCTAGGACACTGGCAAAAGAAGACATCAGACTTAGGGAGACCATCAGGTGAAGAGGGTTTAGGATTTGGGGTGAGCATGTCATCAGAACCTTAGAGCCTGTTCCAGTTGCAATCACGTTTCACCCTGAACTTCAGGTCATGATGACTGGTGAGATGGCACATTAAGCTGTGGCAGTAACAACTGAAAAGGGTGGCTGGCACAGGGAAATGGCAGCAATGTGCATGAAGGCGTCCCTCCAAACCCAAACGCAGTGTATCTTCACCTCAGTTTCCCTTACAAGTTTATGACTAACCAATCATGAGGAGTAACGTGGCAGATGATGCCTGTAAACTCAGAGCAGAAAAGGCCTGTGAACTTAACTGGTTTCAATTAAAATGCCTTACTTTTGAAATTTTTACGCAAAACCTCGCGATGCAAGCACATTCCTAGGTCCCCTCCCCTCGCCTTGAAGGTGCTTATTCCCAGCGAGGGGTCCTTTACTAACTTCACAGTAAATTCACCACTGCAGTCATTAGCATCTGCATGAATCTAATAAGTGATTATTAAATACTTATTTAACCAAATGATAATATTTTGAATTTTATTAATTCTAACCTGCACAGTTTAGCATATCTAAATATTAGGACCATCTTACAATAAATGATGTTTTATAAATGTTGTTCGCCATGCGACAATTCATAGTAAGATTGTCATTAGCTATGGAAACATGAACATCAACAAATGCCAGCATCACGAGGTCATGGAGGCATTCTGTAATTGATTTGATAATGATTACCTAGGTGTGTACATATGTAAGGAACCGGTGGTATGGGAACAAAGTGAGGTAGTGCAGTACAGGTATTTAGTAATATTCCCAAAATGGGAGTAAAAAATCTGGCTAGCTGTACATAGTGCAAAATTAGATTAAGAGACAAACATCAGAGCCTTTTAGTATTTTGAGCATTCTTTTATGAAAACATCACCATCAGTATTCTGGTTGGTACAAATGATGACCATGTGGAAAAACATGGATAGCTTAAGACTGCCAATCAACCAGGTGATTTGCAGCAGTCAGAATCTGAATTTGAAAAAAATCAGGTATACCTTAATAATTTATTTTGTTCTATATTTTCCAGGTGAGTAACAAAGTATGACTGACTGGATGGTTTAAGGATAGAAATTTATTTGCTTACAGTTCTGGAGGCTAATAGACTAAGATCAAGGTGTCTGCAGGGTTGGTTTCTTCTGAGTCCCCTCTCCTTGGCTTGTAGGTGGCTGTCTTCGTTCTGGTTCTTCACATGGTCTTCTCTCTGTGCCTGTGTGTATCCAGATTTTCTCTTCTTATTGACACCAGTCATATTGGGTTGGGGCCTAGTCTAATGCTCCAGTGACCTCATTTTAACTTGGTTAGCTTTTCAAAGATGCTGTCTATAAATGCAAGCATATCCTGAGGTACTAGGAGTTAGGTCTTCAGCATATGAATTGGGGAGGGGAGATTGCACCTAAATACACTCACCTCACCTAAATGATTCAGAATTTCTTTTGTCTCAAGAGGAAAATATAAGATAGTGTTGTTTTCTTAACAAATTTTGCTTATAATGTATAATTTTGATGAGAAAAAAAGGCAGAGAGGAAGAGAATCTGAGAGAGAGAGAGAGAGAGAGAAATTGGAGAAAGTAAGTAGACTACCCTTTGAGGGAGGAATCTTATAAAGGGGATGGGCAGCAGCAGTCATTGGAAAGGTATACAAGGAGAAGTCATAGTTCTTTCTTTTCTTCTTTAAAAAAAAGATTTATTTATTTTAGAGAGAGAGAAAGAGAGAGAGAGCACAAGTGTGAGAGGCAAAGGAAGAGGGAGAGAGACTCTCAAGCAGACTCCACACTGACCACAGAGCGCAGCATGGTGCTTGATCTTAAAACCCTGAGATCATGACCTGAGCTAAAACCAAGAGTCAGGAAGCGCCGTAATTGTTTCTTAATAGTAGTGTGCATGTTTAGGGAATAATCCAAGAGAGAGAAAGAAAGTTGATGAGGTAGGTGATTGCGCCCTCCTCTTGAGAAGAGAATGGAGCTGAATGGGTATAGAGCGGCTGGCTTCAGAAGACTCGGTGAATGTGGGTCCTGATGCAGAAGGCAGATGTGGAGGTAGGAACTTATAGAAAGTCTTTTGGATCATTTCTATTTCTCAGTGAAATAATATGCAGAGTCATCAGCTGATAGTGAAGACCAGAGATGGATATTGGCACTTTGAGGAGAAGGAAAATTTGTGAAATAGTCACTTCAGAGAAAGAGAGTGAACTGACTGGTTAGATGCTGTAGGATTGCTAAGGGCATGCTAGAGTTTAGTGATCATGAGTCCATACTGAAGCCAGTCAGTAAGTGGTGATTAATTAATGCAAGGGATAAGAAATGTGGAGTGAGGAAGGGAAAGCACCTAGAATGGCTCCCAAGTCTTGCCTTGAACAATGGTTAGATATTGTTGCATTGAATCAGGGGATGCAGGTGAAGACCCAGGCATGGATTAGGGAGTAGAGATGGTATGAACTCAGTTTTTAAGATGTTAACGAAAAAGTGCCTATAGGATATGCACATAGACTGGTATTCAGCCAGACTTTAAATATGTAAGTTCTTAAAAGCAAAGGAATAATTTAGGCTTGGTGATATCAGTTCACATCAGCAACACATGTAAACATGAACTGATGGCCACTGCTCAGGTATAGTGTTTAAAAATGAGCCTAATAGTGGTGTTTGTTGGTTGTAAGATGTCTGTTAAGGGGTGCTGAGTTATTAAGGAAAAAGACAAGAGGAATGGGGAGGCAGAGAGAACTTTACTGTGGAAGATGCAAACACAGAGCTTTGTATACTATCCGGCTGATGAACTGTGCCCAAATGCTGGACTGAGGGCACTGTGGCATTGATTGGGTCCACTAATCTGACGACTACTCTGTACTTGCGCTGCTTTATTTATTTTAAAAGAAACCTGTATTAGTTTATTTAGAAAAATTTTTATTGGAGTCAGATGTCAATCGAACAAATACATAATTGAATATCCTTCCAGCTTACAGTGCATAAAGAAATATTTCTGTTACATAGGAGGTATTTAATATACATGTAGTAATTGATTGAATATTTTAAAGGACAAAGAAAAATGTCTACCAGATCTGTTATGTTAAAAGTCTATGAGTTTATTATTATTTTATTTTGAATGAACTCTTTGAATGTTCTATTATAGATGTTTAAAACCTGATTCATAAATATACCATTTCCCTTAAGTTTCTCAGATTTTTATATTTATTTTCACCTCATTTTTTAAAAACATCAGAATTGGAATAAATTACAATTTATAAATACTACTCTGGTTTAATTACGGGAACATTCTGAGATATCTAACAGTCATACAGTTTAATTGTGTATCACGTACTTAATAAAACTAGAATCTTGAAATGTTTCATAGTTAAATAATCTAAAAAACGATTACAGAAATCAATAGTGTCAAGATAATGTTTAGAGAATAAATTAAAGCATTCGGTCATATGCCCAATAGCAGAGAAAAAAAATGCTTTAAAGGGAACTATGTTAATACATTTTTAATAGTATTCTACATCACAATATGTAGTATTATGAAATTGATCAGATTGACTTCATATGGTAATGCATTTTGCATACTTTTATTAAATTATATTCAAATTCAGTGCCTCATAATCATTTAAACAGAAATGTCATTTTAAATTTTATAATGTGCTAAATAGTTAAATAATTTAATATGAAAAATTTAATGTACCATTTTGATAATGTATCAGGATTTACAGAAAATTAGTTTCTTTTATCTTTTATTCCTGAATCCCTAAAATAAAGAGTGTCAGCATATGAAATTCAATTTGTATTTTCATTTATAAAGATTTATCTTCAGTAGATTTAGAATACAATACTTTTGGGGATTAAATAAAATTTTCAACTTTGAAAATTAAAATGTGTTCATTTAATTATGGTTTTCTGATCAATAATATGCATTTATTCTTTTGTGCCATATTGAGAGAGGACTTTATTTGACCTCCGGGGTAGGTCATGCATAACACAGTATTGAAATAGCCTGAAATTCCTTGCTTATTTGTTATGTGTTTGCTTGTGAAATGCTTTTTCTTTTCTTTTCCTTTTTTTTTTTTTAAAGATTTTATTTTTAAGTAATTTCTACACCCAGCTTGCGGCTTGAACTCACAACCCTGAGGTCAAAAGTCACATGCTCTACCGACTGAGGTAGCCAGACACCCCTGCTTGTTTATGTTTGTGTGCATAGCTATGGCTAATACAACTTCACATAACCTTACGTGTTTACATGTACTCCTTCACTGTTACTAGACAGAGATAACCCCTGCCGTATTTTGTATACATTTTTTTCTTCCTCCTGACATGCCATCTTTTCACTACAGACTTGGTATATAATTACTGGGCAGATTCTTTCCTTTGCATCTGCATACCAATACACCTGATTATCTAGTAAGTTTTGGCTCACTCTCTATACTTGAATAGCTTTGCTGTTAACAAGGCAAGATTTTTAGCAGGTCAGAACAAAAGCGAACTTTGGATTTAGATAATTTTGAGTTCACTCTGCCATTTTCTAGCAATGTGATTCTGAGTAAATGAGTTAAGCTCCCTAAGCCTCACTTTCTCATTTGTGAAATGGGATAATAATACAAAAAAGGATTCCTACCTCACAGGATTATCATCAATATGAGTTAAATAACATAGGTAAAACATCTAGCAGCATGCTCTGCCTATAGTAATTGGTTATTATATTACCATTATTTTAATTAAGTTCAGTTGAACTACTTCCTGAGACCCAGTCATATGTATCTACTTAGATGTTATGGACATGGCTTGGAGTGTCTTGTTAGCAAAGTGTAAAATCCCCCTTTCTCAGAATGGTCCCGTTAGTCGGAAGTACATTCTGATATGGTTTCTTTGATCAGAATTAGTCAGACTAGGAATAGGACCTGATTTAAGTCATGCCAGACAATGTAGACATTTTCAAACTGAAGCAGAAAGAAGAAACTTTATAGAATCTGCCTCTGAGGGCGAAGCTTAAAGGTGTGATGCTCAAAAAAATCCTGGCAGTTTTGTACCATACCATATAGTGGGATCATTAGACAGAACGTGATTGAAAACAGGAAGAAGCATTGCTTCGGTCTTTTATTCTATGTTTGTTGAGCACCTGGTTGCTGGATAGTGATAAGCATTAAGGGCACAATGGTGAGCAGAACCAGTCAAGTCGTCTGTTCCTTGGAGGGCATTAGCTGATGAAATGTCTACTGCTGGAGATAGGTACTGAAGGACTAAATACAACCATGAGTGACTGATTATACAGTAAAAGCTATGAAGGAAGGAATAGGGCCCAATGACAGAATGGACTAAAGAGTTAGGAACATCTTCTGTGAGTAAGTCACACTTGAGCTGATACAATGAATCAGAAGTGACTATTGAGGCAAAGATGAAGAGGAAGGTGGAGGGGGGAGATGTATGAAGAAAGTGAAGAGGAACAGGCAGTATTTAAAAAAAACTAAATGAAAGCTAAATTATGGAGTGGTAATTCAGAGTGTAGGCTATGGACCCAAAAGACTTGGTTTTCAACGAAGAACTACCAGTAACTTGCTGTGACTCTTTGAGCAAATTATTTAACTATGTTCTGCAATAACTTTATCAAATGTTTAAAGGGATCACACAAGTTACATAGCAACCTCAAAGTGGTCAGTGAGGACTAAGCAAAATGATATGTGTAAAGCACATGGCACAATATGTTCAGCATATGCTAAGATTCAATGTATATTTAGAAGGTAAATATGAGAGGATAAATGTAACTCAAGAAGAGACTGAGAAGTAGCCAAGAGCAGGAGAGATTATCTGATTCCTATTTTGGAAAGATCTCCAAGTCTGTAGAGTAGAAAAGATTTGACAGAGATATGATTAGATGTTAGGAAGCAATTCTTATGCTCCAAGGCTAGGTGATAGGAGCTTTGATGCAGGTGGTTGCAGTTGGGGGGACAGATTTTAAAGTGGGAAGTGAAATCTATAGGACTTGGACATAAATTGGAAATGAATGTAAAGGAGAAAAAAGTATCAGGAGTAGCAAAGAAGTTCTGAGAAGGGGAGTTAGAAGGATAGGAAATACAAATAAGAACAAAAAATGCAATGCAAATCTTATTGGTCAGATAGGAACAAATTGCTAAGTGAGAGCAGAGGAGGGCATGTATTTGCAAACAATTTGAGGATTTTTGGAAATCTCCATTATAGAGCTTGGGAGTTTGACGTGCGCGCGCTCTCTCTCTCTCTCTCTCTCTCTTTTTCTTAACAAGTAAAGTAGGGAGACTGAAAATAATATTAGGATTATTTTCCTATGCTTCCCTATGAAAAATCAGGTTGTTACTCACACAAAGCACAATTTTAAAATAGCTGTTGAATGGTTTATCTTTGTTTTATTATTTTATCGAAATTCTCCTATGCTTTGAAATACATTATTCAGTGGTTATTTCCAAAATTAGAAAAAGTGAGCATTTCTGATAGGCAAACAATGGGAATTAGACCCTCTGACCTCACCAAGCCAAGAAAATCCTTCTCTTCTATGGGGGAAGTATGCTGATGGGGAAAGGGAAAAGGGTGTACACTCCATGCTCTTTGTTTTCTTCTAGGAGAGAAAAATTTACTTTCTGTCTCTGGAAGCTGGAGAAATAGAGGTGGCTTGCTGTGGAGGCACAGCAGATGATGTAGCAAGTTGAAACTAAATAATTGATTGAAGTTTCTAGAAATTGAACTTCTGGCTATGTATGTGTCATATTTTATTTTGAATAAAACAACAAAGAGTTTCGCTATAAGAACACTTTCTTCTTTACGAATTAGAGTAGGCCAGCAAAAATCAGTGATCAATGCAAATTTCGAAAATAAAAAAAAATTGGTAATAATTTACAGCTTTCAATTGGGCGAAAAAAGGCAGCAGATAGAAGCAAAGGTGAAGATCAAAAGAACAAATTTATAGCAAGTGTGTTAAGAAGAAAGAACATCTTAGTCATAAAAGAGATCAGATGGATATCATTTTATCAGATGGATAAAAACCATGCTATTTAACTATCATGGCTATAATGGCATTAGCGGTATGTATATATATTTATCTTGATTTTTGAGAATCCACAAGGTACTGGGCTAATGCTTATAGAATGTAACAGGACAAGAAGTTCTTTCTATATTATAAGAGAAAGAACATGCTAGAAAAGATTTTAATACTAATTTCTTAGTAACTGGCTGTATGGCCTTAAGCGAGTTAATAAACTCCCCTGAACCTATGTCCCCATCTGTAAAATGGAGTATTAATACCTAACTGTAGAGTATTAAAAGTTATTGAGATAACATAGATATTATGCTTTTAGTAAATAATGTTTATTACTATTATTTGGTCTTCACATGTTATTTTCTATAAGATTGCATTACAGTCATAGAGCCAAGTCCCATCTTTGGTTCAGAATGAACCTACCGTTAATTAAAACTAGAGCTTTTTCACAGGAACTAATTAAATATTTCTTAAAATTTCTTAAAATTTATTCAAAAATACATATCATTGATGAATAAAGATGAGCTATAGTAATAAACTATAGTTTTATTAAAACGATAAATTTCTTTGGAGGAAATAAAAGAGGGGAGAGCAAGATCACTCAATCTTTACTTAAGATAATGAAAAATAAATCACATTGTGAGCTCCCTTAGTATAGTTGAATATGCAAACCTTTGCTTTCATTTTTTTTTAAAGCTCTGGATTATTTCAATTGCTTACTTATTTGTTTTATATCATGAGTTAAGATGTCAATTCTTAGAGAATTTATTCTCTAAAATTTTAGAATTTCAAAATTCTAGTTTATGTCGATACCATGAGGACATACAGTGAAAGTGACTTTTGATCACTTTAACACTCACTGACTAGTAAGTATTTATATTGTATATATAAAGACAGTATAGTATGAGTTTCTTATGATGCCTTAACAAATTATCACATACACTTGGTGACTTAGAATAACGCCCATTTCTTATCTCATAGTTTCATAGGTTAGAAGGCCACCATGGTGTTACTGGGCTAAAACTATGATGACAGTGGAGTGGACTTCTATAGAGGCTGCTCTGGGGGGATTCTCCTGCTTCCAGGCTCATCTGAGGTCTTGGTAGAATTCAGTTCCAAGCAGTTGTAGGACCGAGATCACCGTTTCATTGCTGGCTTTTGGCCAAGAGTCCTCTGTGGTTTTCTGGAGGCTGCCCAGATAACCATCTTCAAACCAGCAAAGATGGGTGGGGCCCTTTCCTACTTACCACTGACCTCCTCTGTGGCTTCACCATCCCTTCTGTTTATTCTTCTAAGTTTCTTTGATTGCATCTGGAGAAAGTTTTGTTTTTAAAGGCTCATGTGATTAGATTGAGTCCACTTAGATAATCCAGGATTATGAGAATCTCCCTATTTTAGGGTCCATAACCTTAGTTACACCTATGAAGTCCCTTTTGCTATATAACAATGTTACATATTCACAGGTTCTAGGGATTAATTAAGGTGTACACATTTTGGGTGGAAGCATTATTCTGCCTACCACAAATATTTATTCTCAAATAGTTACAGGTATGAATTTTTGGTGTGCCCATGGATTCTTAAATTTTTTACTAGTAAACAATTAAGAAAAATATGTAACATATGCACTGCATTTCATAAGGAAATTTGTAAATCATACTTATATTAGCTAACATTGTTTTATTTCTTCAATTACCATCAAATTATGCATGTTTGGTAACTCCCTTTGAAGTAAATGAGCAACATTTATTCTCAATAAACCTTCCATTTTAACTAGGCACATTAAATATCATTAGCACAAATTCATTATAAATTACATTCCAGATTTCATACAGGGTTTATTTACCCAGCACTTTTTATATAGGATAAGTTAACTAAGATAATATTAATATTAGTTTTAGCAAATGCCCTGCAGTTAACTAGAATCTATTTAATATGAGAAGAAATTCTTGCTTTCTTTTGTAATGTTCACAAATGGACAAAAATCTAATCCATGCTTAGTTTATGGTTATTAATCTAGCCATTCTATATTTATTTTTGTTCTAATGATACGTGTAAATTCAGAAACAAATTTAAAATAGTTGGACTTTAAATTTCAAACTAAAGTGTTTTATGTTATTGATTATGTTAAAAGATGCATAAATTCTCTATAATTACCCAGCTTATCACTATTTTAATATAACATCTTTTAAAAATGTAATTTGAATTTTTGGCATTAGTCCTTGATTCTTATTTTATCCAAGCACCATAGTCTTGGATATCCCCTGCAGAGATGGATCCATTTCTAACAAGGGTCTTTTTTTCTTTTTTTCTTTTTTTTAACTTGGTAATGATTATAATACAGATGACAATCCCTGTCACTCTTTTTAGGCTATAGCTTTTCAAGGCAGAGTGGTGCTCCCTGATCCTTCTTAAGTCCCTGTTTAAATGTAAATTAGAAGAGACCAGTTTATATTACTTATTCCAGGCATCCATATGCAACATCAGATTGAAAAAAAAAATATTTGTAAGAAGCTATCCCTATATTTATCTTATGACAGTCATCACTATGACATTTTAGTGCTTAAGCCGCCAAACTAGAAGCATTTCAATTACTTACCTAAGGGAAAAACCATCCAAAACAGAGAGACTTTTGTCTGTTTCAGAGCTACATTGAGCAAGTGGAGAGCAAGCAACTTTTTAGTACTCTTGGTCTAATTAGATAGCAGTTTGGTCAAAGGGTTATTTGCATCTTTTCCTGAATAAGAGAAATTAAATGCCCTTAACTGGATTTTGAAAAGCAGATGGGACCTTGCATGGCCTAATATCACCTTTTCCACTGGAGATTTTAATTTTAAAAGAGTTCCATCTTTAGGTAAATGAGAGGACTTTAACATTGGCAGAAGGTAATTATTAGCAGCATTCAGGGGCACAGAAAAAAGAAAAGTAGCAAGACCATCCCCTTAGCCTTTTAACAGAAGTTAAAAGAAAGTGAAACAAACAAAAAAGAGCTTTACCTATGAAAGGAGAATGTTCCTTTAAATTTCCGTCGAGTTTTCTAGTTAAACTTCGGTGATTTGGTGTCCTATTAATTTAGTGCTTGGCTGTAGAAATTTTTTTTCTTTTCAGCGGAAGTGCAGTTTATTACCACCAAATGTCATCATTTGAAAACAAAGAGCTAGAATAACAGAACACTGTCCTTGTTGGTATTCAATGAATACATAAAGTCTAAATCATATCACCTACACAAGATGTCACTTAAAATCCTGGGATCAAATCTCTCTGCTTTTCCATTTATAATCTGTGGAATTTTAATTCCTTTGAGCCTAACTATTCTCAACTGCAAAATTGGATCAATATTGCTCATTTCATCAGTTTGTTTTAATGGCTAATTGAGATAATGCTTGTGAAATCTTTTGCATGTTTTTTATGTAAGTGCTCAATAAATAAAGATGCTGTTACTTATTTTACTTGACGCTCATGGCAAAGCTGTGAAGCAGACAAGGAAGACACTATTATTATCATTTCACAGTTGAAGAAACCGAGACAGGACTAGTCAGAGAATTTCTTGTACATGATGGAATGTTCATGATTCTTTCCATTACTCAGTGCTGCTTCTTAGCCATACAGTTGCCCATCTAGATGTGAAGGATACATAATTTAGAGTGTCTTCTTCTTCTTCTTTTTTTAAACATTTATTTATTTATTTGAGAGAGAGAGAGAATACAGTGGGGAGGGGCAGAGGAAGAGAGTCTTTTTTTTTTTTTTTTTTAAGATTTTACCCATTTCTTTGACAGACAGAGGTCACAAGTAGGCAGAGAAGCAGGCAGAGAGAGAGGAGGAAGCAGGCTCCCTACCAAGCAGAGAGCCCGATGTGGGGCTCGATCCCAGGACCCTGGGATCATGACCTGAGCCGAAGGCAGAGGCTTAACCCACTGAGCCACCCAGGTGCCCCAGAGGAAGAGAGTCTTAAGCAGACTCTGAGCTCAGTGCAGAGCCACATGACCCTGTGATCACAACCTGAGCTGAAACCAACACTCAGCCCTAAACAGACTGTGCCTCCCAGGTGCCTCTAGAACATCTTCTTGATTTGAAGATGTGCAGTAGCGTGTGCACGGCACACTGTCACACACACTGAGGGAAACAGAGAAGCATACATACTTGCTTTATACACTGCCTGTTCAGTAGACAAGAGGTCTGTCCTTCTTGGCTCAGAGAGTTGACTCAAAAGCATAATCACGGGCTTGAGGTCACCGTAAATACAATGCTGCGGATGGCATACATTCCCTTACATGTTAAGGACTTGGTGTTAAAGCTGGCTTCCTTCTCTATTTGATAATCACTTCTCATTGCCCATTATTTCCCTCCCTCCTTTCTTTTTCATCTAATGGACTTTTATGGGAACACAAGCAATTAAGCCTGACCTCTCTTGGAGATGAATGCCTTATTTCCCTCATGTATTTAGTTTTAGTGTCTCTAAAACAGAGATTTTTTTAAAGTGATGGGTGAAATTAAGGGAATTGTAGATGGCTTTCTTACAAAATTTCTCTTCTGTCATTTTTACGACACTTAAAAGAAGCTAGCATTGTCTTTTTTTTTTTTATTTTTATTTTTATTTTTTCAGCATAACAGTATTCATTCTTTTTGCACAACACCCAGTGCTCCATGCAAAACGTGCCCTCCCCATCACCCACCACCTGTTCCCCCAACCTCCCACCCCTGACCCTTCAAAACCCTCAGGTTGTTTTTCAGAGTCCATAGTCTCTTATGGTTCGCCTCCCCTCCCCAATGTCCATAGCCCGCTCCCCCTCTCCCAATCCCACCTCCCCCCAGCAACCCCCAGTTTGTTTTGTGAGATTAAGAGTCATTTATGGTTTGTCTCCCTCCCAATCCCATCTTGTTTCATTTATTCTTCTCCTATCCCCCTACCCCCCCATGTTGCTTCTCCATGTCCTCATATCAGGGAGATCATATGATAGTTGTCTTTCTCCGATTGACTTATTTCACTAAGCATGATATGCTCTAGTTCCATCCACGTCGTCGCAAATGGCAAGATTTCATTTCTTTTGATAGCATTGTCTTTTGAGTGACACGAGGAGATAGCTGGAAGGTCCCTGCATCCTGCATATGTTGCTTTGGATCAGGTAACATGCTGACATGTATGATTGGTCTCAATAACATGAGGATATAGAGAATAAGCAGATAGATTGAATTAAATATTTGTATGTTGGAGTGTCCTCTATGTATGTGTGTGTGAATTAGGTGAATTAGAGCAGAAGGGATTAAGAGTGGGAAAGAGAATAAAATCAAGATAAAATGCCTCACACAAAGAATCCAAATGCTCCAAACCCTAAGCCCTGATTGCAGTCAGAATCTTGCTGTGTTTTTTCTTGCTCTGCTTATCATTTGCCTGCCATTCCATTAGATCTGGTTTAAATCTGTTGGGTAGTAAGACAACTCTACGGAGCTATATTTTCCTCTCCAGTTTTATTTCAATATGAGGTCTATGTAACTGGAAAAATCTGTTTGGAGGCAAATAGCATGACCCATAGCATGAGAATATTTCTGAATGATAGAGAACTGGATTTGTTAGAGCAAATTCCAACCGCTATCTTTTCTGAGTTGGTTCCTTATAGCTCAGTCTTAAAACATTTATCTGTTTGCCAAAGGGACAAGGGCTAGTTGTCTTCTTATTCTCTCTTTTTCAAATTGAAATTGTATAAGAATGAGACAGGAAATGGCTAGCATGCCCATTCAGCATGTAAAATGGAAACAAAAAACCAAAACCTTTTGAGAGATACCGCTCCATATTATTGTGAAAGCTACATGAGATTGTCTTTATTCCTAATTCTAGATGTCTGTTATGTTTTATAATCCAACAAATCAGACGGAATGCAGTGTGCTACTTTGTTCAGATAGCTCCATGGGTTCATAGGGACATTTTCCTTTCATGATAAACTGTGACTGTATATCTGGATTTCAAAGATTTTATTTATTTATTTGACAGAGAGAGAGAGATCACAAGTAGGCAGAGAGACAGGCAGAGAGAAAGGGGAAAGCAGGCTCCCCATTGAGCAGAGAGCCCGATGCAGGGCTCGGTCCCAGGACCCCAAGATCATGACCTGAGCCAAAGGTAGAAGCTTAACCCACTGAGCCACCCTGGTGCCCCCATATATCTGGATTTTAGTTGGAATGTGTCCCCACCTAGTTTAGCCCCCATTTAATAGACACATTAACTAAATCATACAGAGACATGGTAACTTGCCTAAATTTGCACAAGTTAGTGAAAGGTTCTGAATAAAGACAAATGTAAATTTCTAGCAATTGTATATATTTGAAAAATCTAGGCATTTTGAGGGGAAAAAACAAACAATCCTAAAATTACTGTTGAATGAATGACAATGTGGATGCTCTAATTTAACTCATCTAACAATAGAAGCAATCCAACTACTCTTTTCAGACCTCAGTGATGAGTGGCTTTCTTTCCAGTTCTTTCAGCTGTACCTCCCCAACATGCCTCTTTATGGTGAATGTCACCTCACAGTTGAAGCAAGTTTATGGGGCACTGCAGTTCCCCGGGCGTTCTTTGTTCAGTGGAGAACCAGAGAACTTCAGTCTCGGGGACTGTGAATCCACCAGCTTTCATCAGTCTGAAATGCATTTTAAATCAGTGTCAGGCTGGCTGCAAAATTTATGTCACCAACTTCATAGTAACTCCAGCTGTCCCACAGCCCTGTGAGTACCTATACTAATTACATATGATAAGACCTAAGAAATGAGCAAAAACAGTGGTTTATGCTATGTTTGAAAAGAGAGATGAAAATGCAGAATCAAAAACAATAATCCTAATCAGTGCCCTAGAGGAAAAAACCTTCCGGGTGTATTATCATGGATGTAAAGAAAATATAGATATATAGAAGCTTTATGGTATTCTACATACCAAAGTGAAACTATTAGATGTTGGTGTCTCCCCTTGAGAATGCTGAAAACCTTTTATTTTCTTTTGTCTGGTATTTCTGAAGCCATCTTTTCTCACATCTGAGTTTGGTTAGTCACTATTTCAAACATTATTATACTGAAAACGTTATTATACTGAAAATTCAAATAAAATGATTTTGCCTTTAGGTCTCAGATTCCACACAGGATTCTTTAATTATTAGTGAAGAGGGTTTGATTTTTTCCATATTGAAACCAGTCTCCTTAGTGCTTCTAGGACTGAAGTATTTTTGGTTTTAATTTCATGTCACTAATGTAGTCATCAGAATTGGTACATTTTATTCTTCATAATTTCCCTGATTGGCGATTACCTGGCTGAAAATGGTAAAGCACTTCCTGAAGTAGTACTTATCAACAATTTGTCTGAATGTATAATTTCGCTAAATGTGGTTTTGCTATATATATATTGACAAATTTGAACATGACTTGATGGTCTGAGAATGTCCATTGACTAACCGGCATTGCTGGGAAAGTTATAGACAGTTTGCAGTGTTGGAAGATGCAATATTGTCCTAAGTGAAGGGGAAAGGAAATGCTGTTTCTAACCAGAGGGGAAAGTAGTAAATAAATAAATCAAGGGGAAAAAGAAAACGTGACTATCTGAGAAAGGGAGCGGAAACCAAGTTTCACATCCCTCTGTTGGTTGCTTGAGAGACAAAGGAAGGGGATGTGGGGAACAGAGTTTCGTTCAAAACATCAGGAAGCAACAGAGGGCACTAACTAGTTAAACGTGTAGTTTGTGGGGCCAGAATTCCTGGGTTTAAAGCTTATTTTTAACACTTCCTGGTGTGGGAACAATGGCAGACTGCTTAATCTAAGCCTCAGGTTACTTAGTTCTGCAATGGGGCTAACAATAGCACCTACCTCATAATTCACTAGGAAGATTCCACGAGAAAATTCATGTCTTGATCCTTAGTCCAGGGCATGACCCCTTCTAAATGTTAGCTGTTATTGTTGTTAAACCTCAGGAGTTTAGAGTGGTTTTGTATGGGGGGAACTTGAAGGAAAACTATAAAGCCAGAGCCAAAAAATACAAAATTAGTTTTGTTGATAAAAGGGATTTGATAAGGCATATATGCTACCATAGCTACAATGTAAACTTGCTGGAAATAGCTTTGAAAGAGTGTGGGATTGCGACAGCTGATTTCAAGTTGGAAGAAAAGCAGAATTATTATTTTTTAGGTCCAAATAGAATTGCCTAATGGATTCCATACATTAGCGATGTAAGACTATATGTCTGACTTACTTTCCCTGGCTCCGTTTGAAGGGAAGGGAATGAGAGATCTAGTAGAAGGTGACTTGGCATACAGAGCAGCACAATCTTATGCTTATTGTCTCCAGAGATCCTGGTGAGGCAAAGAGATGCGGAAGTTTCTGGAAAGGAGACAACAAATTTTTATCCATTCCTTTTAGGCCAGAAAAGTCTTGAGGCCATGATTCATCACCAGCCTAGGTTTAATTTAAAAACAGCTTTGGATCCCTTAGCTTTGGTAGTTAAACTGTTTTGTGGAGACTAAGTGGTAATACACAGAGGCACTTCAAATAGGGATAGATGGGCAGATTTCCTTATAGATTATAGTTTCTATATCTTTAAAATTATTATAATCACAACTTTCTCACTGGAATATTGTGAGAATTAAAAGATATTACTTATTAAAAAAAACTACCTAACACAATGTTTGGTACACAACAGTTGTGTTGTAATTGTTCCTTTCCTTTCCTTCATCTATTTTAGAATTTCTTCATGATTCTTCTAGAAGCTTTCTTGCTTCTACCTATTGTGACATCCAGTTGAGAGTATGATGAATTCTCATTAATTTCTCTTGCATATTTAGTTGATGACCCATTGCTTTTACTTGGACATTTTACATTTCCTTTGTCTACTTCCTTGGTCCTCTGACGGATGTCCTTTTCAGTTCTCTTTTGTGCCTAATATATTCTGTTGGCTCCTCTAGATTCATTTGCCTTCTTCTCTACTCTGCTCTGTTTTAAATAATGGGCTACATCAATGATCCCCGTTTTCTGGCCTCTAATATGTGTTTGGCCAGTGAGGAAAGGGTGCTGAGGGAGATCCTTGAGAGTGTGTGATGACTGGTTGGCTCATGAGCTGGACCCCAGCAATCAGAGGCTCCCTACCCCCTCCTCTGTCCTTGGCACATGTGTCCCTTGCTTTCCCTGTTCCCAGAAGCTGCCGCAGGGAGATAATGATGTGATACTAAGACCACTAGGATGGTATATGTGACTGAATCCAGTTAAGGGCTCTACATAAACCTTTAAGATTTTGTAAGCAGGTGCAAAGATATATTCTCCATGGCTGCCCAAGACAAGCATCATATGTAAATTCCTTCGCTTATTAAACCTGCCACCTACCAACCTGGTGTGGTCTGCCCTTTTTAAAAAATTTTTTATTTTTTGGTCTCCCTTACCCTCTGCACAAAGGGACTAGTTTTGGAGTATATGAGGTGAGTTCCTGAGGAAGTTGTGACCAACAAAGGGAAAAGGGATTATGAGGAGTTTATTTCCTCAGTTCCCTTCCTATGGGATCACCAGGTCTGGTTGCATCAAGTTAGAGGTTCTCTCCACGTGACTCTGTCTTCTCATTCATGCTAATACCTTCTCTCTACTTCTCATCAGACCTAGGGATAGCTCCTCACTATTACTAGCCCAAGGTCTTTATAAATTTCTCCCCTTTAAACTCTTCTCTAATCACCCAATTTGAATGTGCTATCTTTTTCCAGCTAGGATGTTTGGAAGGATATACTGCCTCTGCTCTTGGGTTCTACCACTCTTGATCTTTTTTCTCTATATTAATATAAGCACCTATCTTACATCTGAGAAAATTTCAAATTTATAAGAAAATCAAAGCGCATTTAAATAATACATATCAGTATAGATCACTCAGGTTTCCAGGTTTCACTGGTCTAATTATTAGATGCCTGAGTGCGTAAGTGTCTAATCTCCAAATACATTTTTCATGTCTTAATATATAGACTGGAAACTGGTAATGAAATAATACATATTTTGGAATTTGATATAAAATGGCTTTCTTTCAAGATCTCTTGTTTAGATAGTAGTGGCTAATTGTCAATGGACTTTATAAATACGATGCTCTCAGTTATGGACCTCCAGGATAGAATTATATTGAGGTTTTATGTTCCATGTGTATTTGTTTAACTATACATTTATATCACTAACCCAAACATTAGATGAAAGGTTAGGTTATTTTAGTAAATTGTAAGTAGAATTTGTTATTGTTTTAATTTTTTCATCACTTAAAATTCCAAAGATCTGAAATCAACACCTGAGTAGAAATATATTCAAGAACGTAAAACATACAAAGAAAGGAGGTTTATTAGAAATTTAATGTACTGTTGGGGCGCCTGGGTGGCTCAGTGGGTTAAAGCCTCTGCCTTCGGCTCAGGTCATGATCCCAGGGTCCTGGGATCGAGCCCCGCATCGGGTTCTCTGCTCAGCAGGGAGCCTGCTTCCTCCTCTCTCTCTGCCTGCTTCTCTGCCTACTTGTGATCTCTGTCTATCAAATAAATAAAATATTAAAAAAAAAGAAATTAAATGTACTGTTTAATTAGGTCTGGTGTTCATATCTGAGGAAAATCAAATGGCCTTT
This sequence comes from Meles meles, assembly GCF_922984935.1. Lineage (NCBI taxonomy): Eukaryota > Metazoa > Chordata > Mammalia > Carnivora > Mustelidae > Meles > Meles meles. The sequence continues at coordinate 147,558,300 of NC_060066.1, read as the reverse complement.
AGCAAATATTTTACAAGCATGGTTTTTGTATAAGGAAAGGTAGGTGACATAATGATCAATTATGAGACTGACATGCTATTTTCTTTTATCTTTGGCTGCTCTGCTAAAATTCAAAGTACTGGGTTATACTACAGCATATCTTTTAGGAGCCCTATTAGATGTGTATTTTATTTGCTAATTAGTGTTGGTAGTTCCTCAGTTTGTAGCCAATAGGCACTAGGCATTGGATCAGAAAGATATGAGACATGCATTGACATGTACTCTTGTAAAGCAAAAATTAAATGTATTGTATTTTCTGTTTCTATAGAGAGTAAAAAAAAATTCTTTGATTTATATGTATTCTCTGGGAAAGATACATGTTAAAACAAAGTCTCCTACTCTGATATACAAAGAACTGTATGTCCTTGCCTGTATGCTCTCTAATAACATCAATATAACAAACTTAGGTAAAATTCCACAAAGGCTGTCCAAGTGCTATCTTTTTTCTAAGTGCAGTATTGCATATGTAATGTGATATTTGTGTCAATCAGTTATGTATTAAATTAATGTAACATATATATGTTATGTTATGCACACATATATATCCTATTTATTGATTTAATCAGCAAACAGGTATTATCGAGAATCTGTGATCTGGGCACTAGAGCTGCAGTAGTGAGTTCAACATGGTCTCTGCCCTCATGAACATGACATTACATATGATTGACCATTTGCTGTAGATGTGAACAATTTTCTCCACAAAGAATGCAACAACTTAGGACAATTTAAAGACAGCAATGGAAAAACAGAACTCCTGTTAATCGAGGCCTTTTTACCAGAGTGGAGTGTCTCTTAAGTTTAGAAAGAAACTGATGTCAAATAAATTTAAATACCATGTCTCAGGGCTTCTTCTTCTTTTTCTTCTTTTTTTTTTTTAATTTTCTATTTTGAATTAATATCGTTCTCTCCCGTTAACTGAAGTTAAACTTCTCCCTTCCTCTGATCCTCAATCAATAATTTTAAAAATGAATTTCAGCTACACTGTTAATATTATTACCATCTCTGATATTTCATGGTTTAACTCTATTTAGATATCATTAAATAATATTTTTGAGGTATTTAGTTTTCACATATTTCTTTACTTTTCCTAGAAATAATGGCCTTTTTAGGTCGCCAGGAAAAAATGGTTTCATTTTCTGAATACCATTACCTGGCTGTTACATTTGTATATTATGTACAATTTACAGATTAAAAAACAAACAGGGTGCCTGGGTGGCTCAGTTCGTTAAGCAACTGCCTTCGGCTCAGGTCACGATCCCGGAGAACCAGGATCGAGTCCCTCATCGGGCTCCCAGCTCCACGGGGAGTTTGCTTCTCCTCTCTCATGCTGTCTCTCACTGTCTCTTTTAAATAAATAAATAAAATCTTTAAAAGCAAACAAGCAAACAAACAAACAAACGAACAGTGAACTGACTGAGTCAACTGTTCTCCACTGTAACACATTCAGGAGGTGCTCAGAAAGGACCCTTGCAAGGTATGCATAATGACAAGCTTGCAGAGGGCAATTCGTGGGCCCCCCGGACCTCCCAAGAAAATGTCAAAGATTTTTTTTTTTTAAGTTTTTTTTTTTAAAGACTTTATTTATTTAATTGACAGATAGAGATCACAAGTAGGCAGAGAGGCAGGCAGAGAGAGAGGGAGAGGAGAAAGCAGGCTCCCTGCTGAGCAGAGAGCCGGATGCGGGGCTCGATCCCAACACCCTGGGATCATGACCCGAGCTGAAGGCAGAGGCCTTAACCCACTGAGCCACCCAGGCGCCTCTGTCAAAGATTTTATTAATTTTACAACCATTATAAAAAGAAATGAGAAAACAATAATGGAAATGTAACAATTACTATAATGTGATAATGAAAATAAAAAAAATAAATTTTTAATGGCACAATAAAAGGAAAACATGGTAGAAAAATGTAATAGAACTACATACAATATAACCCATAACCATACATTTAAAAAGGCATTAAATTGCAACTCTTCCCAGCATGGTCACCCAAGTCGAATATCATGAAATGGCTAATGGTTCACTTGATACTTCCCAAAGTTTAGAGAGCAGCAGGGGTAGAAAAATTCATTTGTCATTTGAGCCTTTATGAACGCCTAAGAGAATTGCGTTCTCCTCCACATTCACTTCGCAGCAGCAGGAAGAGTGGGAGGCAAGCCTGTGACATCCAACGCAAGAACTGAAAGATGTACAGCTGTTGGTGAAGGAAGGGAATGTTGTCATTTAGTGTTGGCAGAGAAACGCTACCTTCTGGAAGGGAAGACAGGATCCTGGCAGGAAAGAATTTTCGATCACATAATACTGAAATCACTGATGCTGAAAATAGTACAGGAGTAGCCTTGAGTCTGCTCTGTAATAATCAACCCAACATTGGTTCTCCCCATTCCTCATGCATATGTTTGCAGAACCACAGTGCCACAAGTAGAAATTGGTTATCATACGTGGCTGTGCATAACCATTCATGAGTATGGGAGAACAGCTTTCTTCTAAAAGAATTTTGTTTCATTAACCTGAAAGATTGTTTTGAAAATCTTTACAGGCAAAAAACAAAACAAAACAAAACAAAAAGAGTGACAGGATATGATTGAGAACAAATTTAACAGAATTTTCATAAAGCCTTTAAAGATTAAATAGTGAAGAAGATCAAAGGTCGAAGGTACTGTTAGGTATTTCAAAACCACTTATTGAAGGAAAACAAAGAACAAGACGCTATGGGCCTCTGTGTATATGATGCAAGGTAAATGGATACTCTGAAGACTATACTGTGAATGGAGTGGTTCACTTTATTTATGATCTGGGGGCAGGAGGTGGAGAGAGAAGGAAGAGAGGAAGGGATGAATTGCAAACTGCTAGTGATAAAAGACTGTGTAGATTGAGGATGGGTAAAAGCCCAGAACCTAATTTCAGATTTAAAATGCTTTTTTTTTTTAAATTCTTAAAATACGTAAAGAGTTTAAAAATTCTTGAGAGTGCATACACATAAGAATAATTTTATTGCTTACCTCATTCGGGAGATATATTCAATCTCAAATAGGCTCGGGTTTTAGTCACTGACCAAGAAATTTCTGTAAAGTTTGTGAGGTGCAGAAATCCTTGGGATGTATTTTACTAGGTGCTTTAAATGTAATATATAAAGCATTAGTGAGGAGAAATTATAAAAATTATAACCCTGTAACCTTTTCCATTTTAAAATGAGTTATCCGTATATTAAGTGCTGATGGTGTAAGTTAAAAGTACATAGAGAGAGCTTAAATATATGAGTAGGGTGCAGAATGAGTACCCTTATTTTTCATGTATCTCTGGCCACTTTCAGGCATAATACAGATCAATTAACTTTCTAATCCATTAATAAGAACAGGTTCTCATCTGAATGTACTCAAATGAAATTCTAAAATATCCCAGTTCAAGACTGCCGTGGTTTCATATTTTGCCTAGTTGCGTTGACTCACAATTTATTGCTGAAATCAACTCATACTCTATCCAGGTGTAACCCTTGTGTCCTGTATTCGGGGGCATAGATGTTGTATATCTTCTTAGGGAAAAAAATGTTGTTTTTGTGATTGTGGACTTTGTGACACTGGCAAATTTATCCAGAAAATTTATAGTAAAAAGGCTGTATAGGTTACCTGGTGTCTAAGGGAGACGTGATACAGCATGGAGTGTTAAATGTGCTGGAATCTAGAAGAATCACTTGCTGAATGCGAGCCTTGCAATGTTGGTCACGTGCCAGAACTAACTTCTGAAAATAAAGTACTTGTATCCGTTAGGGAAACAAAACAGATGATAATGTACTAAAGTGGTGGAATTGTCCAATTAAATGGTGTTATTATGAACAAATGATGAAAGAATTCTCTGAGGTGCAACTTCTCGGGCATTTCTGCCAGCTGTTACGGAACAGAAACTTGAAGAAATCATGTGATACTCTCTGAAAATAGAAATCAATTTTTAAAAAGGAAAAAAAAAAGTAGAGAAGAAAGCTAAGAGGGGGAAAAAAAAGCTGGGGACCAGTACTTTTTAAGATTTAAGTGTAGGAGCTAAGCCTTGTCAGTTTTTATTACTTAATAAGATTGAGGAAATAGGTGGCAAGTATAGATGGTAAAGAGACTATATTCTGGATACAACCCTAACAGCCTTCAGAGTGTGTATCTTTTTCATGATATCCTTTATCCCTCTTCCTTGACACTTTCTCAGAGGATTTAGTCCAGTGTTTCAAGTTTAACTTCCACCTGCGTCCTGGCGACGTCTAGATAAGTATCTCCAGCCTCAATATCTCTCAGGAGCTCCAGTGCTGAATTTGACAGGACATTTGTACCCAGATGTTTCAAAGGCATCCCAGACCTAACCTCTTTGTTGCTTTCCCATTCCCTCTATTTCAGAAATTCCTGTGTTCATTAGTGTAATTAATGCACCTGCCATACACCCAATCGCCCAAGCTAGAAGTCTAGAAGCCAAGCTTAACCCCTTTCCCTTCATAGTTCGCTAAATCCAGTTTATCAGCAAATCTTTTAAATTATATTTTCATAAAAATTAACCAAGCCAACTTTTTCCTTTTTTTTTCTTTCTTTTTTTTCCCCTGACGACATTGCTCTAGAGACCTTTATCATTTATTTCCTAGACAATTGCTATAATTTCCAGTTAACTGTGTTGAGTCTGTCTCTTTCTTAGGTCTGTGTTCCACATTACTCCCAGGAATATTTTTTAAACAGACACACACATGTCTCTACCCATTCTTTGCAAAAACGTTTCATGGTTCTTAGATTAGTAGAAAAGTAGTCCAAAATCCTTAGTTTCTACTCTGTACTCTAGAACATTGGAGTTAGTGGTTATTTCATGAGAAAGAAATTATTTTATGCCTCATTTTCTTGCTCTAGAAATTCTCTCTGCTTAGAATTACCTTCTGCCCAGTCTCTTCTAGTGGAACTTGTAAAACTTACAGTTATCTTTTAACTCCCAAACCAAGTAACACCTCTTCTTTTAGATTTTTCCTGACTTAAAACATGAACCAAATTGTATGAGAAGTTGTTTTGTTTGTTTGATTTTCTTTGTTTTTCTGTTTCATTATTTTCCCTTGATTTGTTCTTTTAATCCTATTCTCTTCCTTTTGTGACACTCTTGAGATCTTTGAAGTCAAGGACCTTTGGACAACTAGTACCAAGCCCAGAATTAAACATATAGCAGGGCTTCGGTAAAGGTAAAATGAGTGAACCCAGTAATCTTAAAATGAGAGAAAAACATGAAAATAGGAACCTAACTGATTTGATCAGCCACTGCAGACTATGAGGGAAAATTGTTAGATAGAATAAATAAAATAATTTCTGAATGATACTGAAGTTCAACGAAGATTGGAAACATTTACTGTGCATGTAGTCAGTGCAAGAGTTAAGTGTGGTGAACAAAAAGGGGAGGAAAGAAAATTTAAGGTTTTGGTAACAATGATATGGTCAAAATGATTATCCACAAGGTGCCAGAGAATAGTCAGATAAATGAATCAAGACTGACCAATTGGTCAAAGTGAGCCTGAGAACATGAGCATTCATTCTCCACTTGCATCAGTTTCTGGAGAAGAGGCACCATCTTGGGAAAATTAGTTCTCATGTAACATTAAAGGATAGAGGTAGTATTCTCAGAAAAGATTCTCATGATTTCCAAAGTTTTTGGCAAACAAATGGGGTGCTTATAAAATTGGTGGCAGAGAACCCAGAGAAAAGTGTGCTTTGGATTTGGACTTTTGATGATTGGACTGAGTAAATTAATAGGTAGATAGGAGCAGCAGTAAAAGTGTAGTTCACAGGGGAGGGATGGGCTCTGTGATTTAACTGGGAGTAAATGTTACTGGTCTCTTCATTTATTTTTTTTTTCCTACTGGATTCTTTTCATTAGCATAAAAATATTTTTTCAAAAAAAATATAATTTGTTTTTGCTTATTTAACTCTTCATCTACCACCTCATTTCTTTCCTTATTTTTGTAACAAAACTCCTTGAAAAATTATATTCACTCTGATAATTCTTCTTTTCCATGTCTTTTGATCCCAGGATTTTGTTCCAATGACTTCATTGCAACTCATCTTTTCAAGTTCACTAAAGAAATTTCAGTTACTAAATCTAACTCACAATTTTTTTTAAAGATTTATTTCTTTATTTGAGAGAGAGAGCATGAGTGGATGGGGCAGAGGGAGAGGAAGAGAGAGAATCTCAAGAAGACTCTGTGCTTGACTCCCATGACCCTGGTAACGCCACCCTAGCCAAAACCAGGAGGTGGATGCTCAACTTACCACACCACCCAGGCATCCCAAACTTGTAATTCTTGGTTCTCTTTTTAACTAACCTACCTGACAGAGTTGATCACTTGATGAGATAATCACTTCCTCTTTCTTGAAATGATTTCTTTCACTTGACTTCTAGAACACCACATTTCCTTGGTTTTCCTTCAACTTCACTGACTGGTCCCTTCCAGTCTCCGATGTTTGTTGCTCATTTCTATTATAAACCTTTGAGCACTCCAGGGATCAATCCTTGGATGTGTTCTCTGTTTCATAAATTATGTGCACTTCCTAGATTATCTTGTCTATCCTTGCGGTTCTAATTGCTATCTATCAATGGTAACTCCCAAGTGTATATTTTTAGTCTGACCATCCCTTTTAACTCTAGACTCCACTGTGTACTCTACATCTTAGAGAAACAATTGGCATCTCATATTTACATTGAAAACCACATTTGCGATCTTAGTCCTCAACCTATGCTTCTTATAATGGTTCTCATCTAATTTAATTGTAATTCTCTTTCCAATTGCTTAGGCTAAAGCTGTTATTAATTCCCTGGTTCATCTGTTTTCCTCACAACTCATATCTACTCAGACAGCAAACTATATTGACTCTAATTTAAAAATATATCTCAAATCTTACCACTTGTTACCATTTTGCCACTCCCTGTCTGATCACAGCCACCAACATCTTTCATCTGATTATGTTTCAGTGACCTCATGAAGAGTTTGTTGCCTCATTTCGAAGTATTTTCAGTATCACAGCCAGAATGAACCTGTGTAAATCACAGTCAAAAATCCCAATATCCCTGTACCCCAAATCCCCCACCAGCACTTTATTTCCCTTTCTTATTTCACTTTGATTTGTCTAATGTACCTCTCATGCTCTCCCTAGATACACTGACCTCCTTAGAGTTTCTCAAACCTACTGGACAAGCTCCTTCTTTAGTACTTTTGTACTTGAAGGTTTTTTGTTTTTTTTTTTTCCCTAGAATGTTCTTCCATGAGTTATCAAAACAATTTGCTGTTTGACTTCTGTCAACTCTCTGCTCAAATCTCACATTCTCAGTCAGGCATTCTCTGCTTACCTGATATACAATTCTAAAACCTTATGCCTTTCCATCTTCCCTGCTTTATTGTTTCAGTTAGCACCCACCTATTCAACAAGCACTTAGTCAGGACTTTCTATCAGCAAGGCACTGTTCTAGGCTCTGCAGAAAATATTAGCTTATTTAATGATCATAGCAACCCTTTAAGCTTGGGAATATCATTAGTCCTATTTTACATATGAGAAAACTAGAACCGAGATTAGTTAAGTGACTTGTCTATTGTCAAGGTGGATTCAAATTCTGGTCACCTGGCTCTGTAAGCTGTGCTCTTTACAACTATATTAGGCAGCCTCTTGCCATGTATACATTCTCTCTATATTATTTATTGATCTTTTAGATTCTCTATCTCACCAAGTGTTGGCCAATATAATGTAGACTGAAAGTGATGGGTACAGCTTCCAAGCTGTGTCTAAAACAAAAACAAAACAAAAAACACAAGGAAATACAAAATTCCTGATAATACTTTATGTCCCCTCTTTTTCTCACAGAAGATCTAGTGAAGAATTCTGAGGACTTCATGGATGGAATGGGACAATTGTGGGAAAGCTGACCAGGGAGGTGACTGACCAGGAACATCTGGGTGGGGTCATTGTATGAGCAATCCAAAAATTTAGGGGTTTGCCATCCATGAATAACACAGGAATTATTCCTGTAGAAGGGGTGGCTGATGATAGTGATTAAAATCATCAAAAGACTCGAAGGAGAATTGAAGAATAAAGAACTAAGAGTCATGAGAAACACAACTGAGGAACATAAGAGATTGAAAAGCCAACCAAAGAGGAAAAAGTAAAAACTTAAGATTGTTCTTTGTCACTGAAATCAAATCATGAGAGAACCTCCAGAAAGGAGTAGGTCAGGATCAGTCAGAAAATGCCATTTAGAATTACTAGAAAGAGGTTATTTCTAATTTAATGGAACATAATTGCTAGAAGTTTACTTAAAACCTTTTTAAATTTGATTTTTTTTTGGTGTTAAATTGTAAAAGTTCTTTATATATTTTAGATATTAACTCATTATCAGATATATCATTTGCGAATATCTTTCCCCATTTCATAGATGGATTTTGTTGTTGTTGTTGTTGATGGTTTCCTCCACTGTGGAAAAGCCTTTTAGTTTCATTTAGTCCCAATTGTTTATTTTTGCCTTTGTTTCCTTCACTTGGAGAGACAGATCCAGAAAAATATTGCTAAGGACAACATTCAAGAATTTACAGCCTATGTTTACTTTTAAGAGTTTTATGGCTTCAGGTTTTAAATTTAGGTCTTTAATCCATTTTGAACTTATTTTTTGGGTATGACTTAGAAAGTGGGCCAATTTCATTCTTTTGCATATAGCTGTCCAGTTTTTGCCCATACTATTTATTGAAAAGACTTTCTTTTCCCCATTGTATATCCTTGCTGTCTTTGCTGTAGGTTAATTGACCATAGATGTGTGTGTTCATTTCTGACTAGAGGACTTGAATAGATATATTTCCAAAGAAGATATATAGATAACCAACAGACACATGAGATGCTCAAAAATCACTAATATTAGGGAAGTGCAAATCAAAACGACAATGAAATATCACCTCACACCAGTCAGGATGGCTAGTATTGAAAAGAAGTAACATATGTCAGCAAGACTTTAGAGAAAGGGAATCCTTGTACACTATTGATGGGAATGTAAATTGGTGTAGCCACTATGGAAAACAGTATGGAGTTTTCCTTAAAATATTAAAAATAGAAATACCATATGATCTAGTAATTCCACTTCTGAGTATTTACATGAAGAAAATGAAAACATTGATTCAAAAAGATGGTGCATCCCTATGTTTACTGCAGCATTATTTATAGTTTCCAAGATATGGAAGCAACCTAAATGTCCATTGATAGATGAATGGAAAAAGACAATGTAGTATATACAATGGAATATTACTCAGCCATGAAAAAGAATGAACTATTGCTGTTTGTGACTACATGGATGGATATAGAGAATATTATACTTAGGGAAATAAGCCAAACAGGGACAATTGCCATATGATTTCACTTATATATGGACTCTCAAAGACAAACAAATACTGAATAGACTTATAAATGCAGAGAACAAACTGGTAGTTCTGGGGTGGGCACGCAGGGGGAGGTATATGAAAGAGGTGAAGGGAGTTAAAAGGTACAAATAACTAGTTATTAAGAACAATGAAAAATAATAACCTGAACCTTTTTGAAGATGGAAGCGTAGCAACCAATATGTAAAGGTTAAGGGGCGCCTGGGTGGCTCAGTGGATTAAGCCGCTGCCTTCGGCTCAGGTCATGATCTCAGGGTCCTGGGATCAAGCCCCGCATTGGGCTCTCTGCTCTGCAGGGAGCCTGCTTCCTCCTCTCTCTCTGCCTGCCTCTCTGCCTACTTGTGATCTCTGTCAAATAAATAAATAAAATCTTTAAAAAAAATATGTAAAGGTTAACTGAAGAAACAAGGGAGAGGAATGTGGTATTGTCATAAAAAATGAGAAGGAATAATGTTTATAGTATAGGTAAAAGGTACAAATTAAGAGAGGAAGAGAGAAACTTTCTTTGAAGGGACAGATAAGAGAAAAGAGAACCATCTTAGGCAAAACATGTTTTATGTTCCATTTTTTTTTCAAGATAATAAAGAAGCAGTGTTCTGACTGAATTTTGGAATATAAAATAACACTTACATTGGTGATTATGGATTGAAGCTATGCTGTGTAAATATCATGAGAGAATACTAAAATCTTCTTGATGTGAACTCTGACAGTTTCCAATTACAAACAAAAATGTCGAATTGAGGAAGAAAAAAATGTACATGTGCCATAATATATTGTGGACCCATTTAAAATACATCCATCTCTTCCAATTCTAATTAGGCAACTAATTTCACTTGGCTAGCTATATTGGTGTGAAGAAATGTGGACAAGTAGCACAGAAGACATTTTCGCTTTTATCGAGTAAAATGTCCAACAAATGACAATGATAAGAAAAGCAATTCTTAACCTATTGTGTTCTTATTCAAGCATAATATGTCGATGAACAGTAATTTACGACGTTTATCACTTATTGTTGTATTTTTCTTCTTGGAGAACCTCTTCATTAAGCTATAAGTAAGATTAGTAAAATCATGTGTTTGGTAAAATAAAGGTAGAATCAGACAGACACATTTGGCCTCTGGGTGATAGTAGATTCCCTAATCACCAAGGTCCACTCAAGGTATTAAAACAAAACAAACAAAAAATCCCCACAATAAACACAACTCTATAATTCTAGAGGTAGAACACTTTTCATTTATTTTAAACTTATAGAAAAGATTACTCAGTCAGACAAAAACAGATAAGCAGGTGCCCATTCTCTGATGTTAGAGGAAAGAAGTATAATATAGCATATTTTCGAGACTAAGATAAGCATGAGCATCTGTTAAGTCTCCCTCTCTTCTTTTCCCTCAGACAAGGACTAAAGGCTACTTCCTTCATATCTTAAGATCTCCAGCAACAGCCTAAATGCTAATCCTGATTTTGAAAATGTTATTATTTTGTTTCTCTGGTTAATACTGAATGACATTTAGGAAACTGCTGTCGAGAGGAAAGATACAAGTTCTTTGTTTATAGACAAGATCAATATGATAAATGATGTCGCATTTGTTTTCTAAGTAACCCCTGCAGTGTCTTGAGTGATTATACAATTTGTGTGCAAACTTGGGAACTAATAGTATTGGTATTCATAATACAGCACAGTGTCTACTTAAAGCCTAATAGACTTTCCAGTAATATTCTGCATGGCATAAGGAGTGTCTCAGAAACTGACTCGTCTTTTACTGTAAACTAGCTATGTCAACTCCAAAACTCTTGTTTGTGTTGATATAGAGGTCATTCCATCTTAGTACAAACCAGAATTTTAATTGCGATCAGTTAACATAACTGCCACAATGCATTTCAGAAAACAAAATATATTGGGAAGCCTAAATAAAGAAGCATTTTGTTAAGAAATTTTGTAACAATAAGCAATAGTAACACTGTGATTTATTAAATAGAAATCTTACAAGATTTGGCTTAGCAGTAAAAAAGTATGTTAAGTCAGGAAAAACTGCAAAGGGGATGACTTCAGCCTTAATCACCTTGTTCTATTCTTTTTGTGGTTTTGAGGAAATGAAATAAACCCTGCTAAGGAGCAGACCAAAAGGTTAGCAAGAGGAGATAGCATCATTCTCTTTCCTGATTAGTCTATGAGGGCAATTAAGCAAGAGCTATAAAGTAGAATTTTTCTTTTTCTCCTTTTTTGGGGAAAAATATGGCATATTATGTAATCACGATCCTTTTGAATGCAGTTTTACATGTTGAGATGCCTACGGTCCCTTACTAAGGGATACCTTTGGATGGGACTCATGTTGGGATGACATATCTTGCTGAGGGGACCATGTGGTGTATAAGAAAGGCAGTAAGATACTTTCTTACTTTTATAATTTCTCTGTGCACTCTAAGCTTTGCATAGTTCAGTTAACTCCTCCATCTGTTATTAAATCTTGGCCAGATTTGCTTTTATTTGTTGATTGTACTTCAAATCTGACATTATAGATAATATGCAAGGGATGGCTGCCTGTCAGACGCATGAGTCTGTCTTTTGGCCTGGTGGCGTAGGCGAGGGACCCACATGGCCAGGACACAGGATTTTTTTTTTCCTTAAGATTTATTTATTTGAGAGAGAGAGAGCGAGCAAAAGTGAGAGCAAGTTGGGGGGAAGGGCAGAAGGAGAGGGAGAGAATCTCAAGCAAACTCCTGCTGAACACAGATCCCGACTCTGGGTTCAATCTCACGACCCTGGAGCCTAAAATCATGACCTGAGCCGAAATCAAGAGTCGGACACTTAACCAACTGAGCCACTCAGGCACCCTGGGAATTTTTTATTCATCTGAAAATTACTACATCAAGCCAGGGGAGAACACCACCTCTGTTTCAAAATGTGTTTAAGTCTGACCTGAGTTGTTCCATCTCCATATAATAGGTGGAAAAACATTGGTTTGGATTCAGGAGACCTAGATTCTAATCTTGGCTCCATTATGTAAAAGCTAGACAAATCACCTAATTTGCCTGTGCTTCAGTTTTCTCACTTGTAGAGGGAGGATCTAGTCCTTAAAATTGTTATGAAAATTAAAGGAAGAAATCATAGAAATTTATTTAACACCATATTCATTCAGAAGATGCTCAGTCTGAATCCTAAGGGGGTTCAGACTGAATTTCCCTTCCTGGAGCATATATAATTATCTGATTCTGCTAAGAGAAAGGCAGAGTTAGGGTGCCAGCAGTGGGGATCCTCTTTATACAGCTGGAGAAACTATGGTCTAGGGGAAATGGATGGGAAAGGCTGAAGCCAGAGTGGAAGCCATAAACAGATTTTGATCTGATGAGGCAGGATTTGTTCACTAAGGAGGAGTTCAAACCAAGAAGAAGGACATCATTAATAGGAAACAAGAGGATTTTGACTAGGAGCTTGGGTACAGATCAGAACTGGCACCGATTCAGTGGACCTGTAAAGATGACGGGTCAGGGGTGGGAGGTTGGGGGAACAGGTGGTGGGTAATGGAGAGGGCACGTTTTGCATGGAGCACTGGGTGTTGTGCAAAAAGAATGAATACTGTTACGCTGAAAAAATAAATAAAATGAGAAAAAAAAAAAAAAAAAAAAAAGATGACGAGGTATTGCTTATGATGAGGATAGGGGCTTTCTCACCTTTGTTCTGGTTATGAACCACTCTCCTGGTGTAGGGAGATTGAAGGCTGTGGGTCCAGGCCAGGCAGACAGAGATGGGATCCTGGTAGTGCCAATAGTAACAATGAAGGGCTATGCACTCTGAGTAGTTTTCCCAGTTGATACAGGCTTGGCTAAGCTGTCCAGGTTTTCCTGGGATCTTACATGATAGAGATTTCTGAGTTAGAGGGACTAATTCTGAATTAGAGGCAAATGACCTCTGGAGTTGTCTCACTGGAACATTCTCTTATCCCGGTGTTAAGTGGTGATTTGCTGTATCTCAGGAAACAGTTGGCATAAAACTGGAACAATAAGCCTTAACTTAATCAACTAAAATCTGTAAGTATTAACTAATGCAATTTGGGAAGTGGAACAGACATATATGAAAAAATGACTCCATTTAGTATCATTTCTTCTTTGGATTCTATAGATTGTCAGGATAGAATATAGGCATCCCAAGAGCTAGAACATGCTGTCTCAATTGTTCAGAGTATATTATTTAATGATGCATAATATGTAATTTCAAGTGTATTCCCATTTACCTTCAATAGCTCTGTGTACTGCGTACAAACCTATCTATATAGCTAAATTGTCCTTGCCAGTACTGACATTATTTAAATATTTTCCAGTGCAATTAATATTGTTTGCTAATGAAAAAATGGGTTGATTTCAATGATGAGGGTGAGGTTTACTAACATATTTGCTCTCCTCTTTTCTTTTCTTCCTTCAGAAGTTTTGTAAGCATTCCTATCAGCATGATACAGGTAAGGATCCAAGTGGGCACAGGATAATCCTTGTGGATAAAATGGTACATATCAAAAAATCTGTTGACTTATCATTTAGCGACAGCTGCCCAACTACCTCTTTCCCTACTGTGAGAGTCACTGGCTGAATCATCAGAAGTTGATTGATAATCAAAAAAGTAGAATCTTCTAGGGTGTAGGAAATAGGCATTGTGCAGCTGAGAATGAAACTGGCACAAGTTTTTTCTGGAGAGAAGTTGGTCTATACATTAAGTGTTTAAATATGGTTACTCTTTGACCTAGCAGTATCACATCCGTGACATTATTCTAAAGAAAAATCAGATAAATGTGCAGATATATAGGTGCAAGGATGTTCACTGCAGCATTGTTTATAATAATGGAAAATTGGAAAGTAAATGATCAATAAAAGGGACCTGGTTATGGTGCTTTTATTATGACAGAATAATACGTACACATCTAAAAATGTTTTAAAAATGGCATAATGATACGGAAAAATATTCATGAACTAATGTCAAGTGAAAAAAGCAAAATAGAAAACTATGTTTACATAGCATTCTATTTTTGCAATAAATATTTCTGTTTATATACTTACAAAGAACTATAGTAACATGTATCAAAAAGCACGAGAGTTGCATTAGTGCTGTAGTGAATTTTTTTCTTCTTATGCTTTTGTGTCATAAAATGCTCTAATTTTGTAATAACTTAAAGGTAATTTTCATGTCGAAAGCATCCCTTTTTTCTAGATCGTAAATGCCATTAGCAGGGATTTTTATCTCTTGTACATTGCTATGTGCTCAACACTTACAAGAATATCTAACTATAGTTAGGTGGTCAATAAATACCTGCTTAATGAATAAATACTCTGTTCTACTATCCTCAAACATTATTGTACCAGAGATCTAGAACCTTCTTAGGACAGTTGTGTTGAAATGAATAGGAGCTCAAAATGAGTCAGCTCTTTAAGAGTCTTAATATCTAGAATAGAGATTGAAGGTAGTATTTTAATACTATAAGACACCCGAACGTAACTCTCTAATGCTCTGGTTATTGTATATTATTTGTATCATATATGGTGGGGACCAGGAGTCAAAATGAAGAAATAACAAGTGACTGTGCATTAAAAAGGTAGTTCCTCATTCATTTATATTTTTTATTCTAGAAAAATGATCACATGCTTATTTTTATTCTGCATACTGAGAAAAGTTTTGGAGATATTACGACAAATTTGTAAATACTCATAGTTTAGGTTTGTTACGGTATTGTTTGCTCACATCTCCTGAGTATCCTTGTTATGTTTAGGGAATCTCTCCCCTTATGAAATCTCAGTCTCCAAGGTAGATGCCAGAAACTTAAATTTTTTTTTTAAAGATTTAATTTATTTATTTGATAGACAGAGATTGCAACTTGTCAGAGAGGCAGGCAGGGAGAGAGAGGAGGAAGCAGGCTCCCTGCTGAGCAGAGCCCCATGTGGGTTTTGATCCCAGAACCCTGGGATCATGGCCTGAGCTGAAGGCAGAGGCTTTAACCCACTGAACCACCCAGGCGCCCCCAGAAACTTAAATTTTAAACTTCTTTTACAACTAGAGCTTAAGAATTTGGATGTAGATTTCTCCTATCAAAGGTTTCCAAGCAAGATTTTGGTTAGGAGACAAATTACAGAAAGAAGAAAGCAGAGTACAGTGCCTATTTGTTTGCTGAGGGTAATCGAGGGATAGCCAGTGTTTTATGGGTTCCAACAGCTGGACTTGGGGATCCATAGGCAGGAAAATCTCGGGTTCCCAAAAGCAGTGGAAAATTATGTCCTGTGAGCAATTGTGTCATTGTAATTTGGCTCTTGTCCTGGTTGGATAGGCCCCGACGATTCTTGACCTTCCCAACGATCCTGTGAATTGCCTACTATTCCATACGGTCCACAGTTTATTTTTCCTTCTAAGAGAAATACAACACCCAGTAAGATGCTTCTTATGATCTTATCTTCTGCCTCACCGTAGCTACCCTCTCTTACCGTCACACCAAACATTCTGCCACCACCAAAGCCTCAGTTTGAGATATCCCATTCTTTACTCCCCACATTTTTCTCCAGGATACTCCTTTAAGTTCTCTGCTTCAATAATTCTTTGAACCCTTGGTCCTACCCTTTTCATTGTGTATTGCCACCATTTGTTCTCACTTCCTTCCTTTATTGGTCTATCCTATAGTGCATAATTATAAGAATCATTTGCATTCGTCTTTACACATGTGCATGCTGATTGATCTCACTTTATACTCACAACCCAGAACATCAAAAGTTCTGTTAGTGCTGCCCAGTTAGCCTAATATGTCTCTGTTCAGTCAGCCACCTCTTGAACATCTGAGAAAATACCTTGCCACAATTCTCTCCTATCTCCTCCCCATGTATAGAATGCCTATCTGGTTATACCACAAAATCTACTACCCCACCTGTACCTGCACCCAAATACTCCACATCCCTGTCCACTACTATAGTGGAACTATCTATCCCTGGTCCACAAAGGCCACCTCATTTTTTTGCATCCTGCATCCCACCCTCTCTCACCTATTAAAGGACATGGCAGTTAGACCCTCTCAACCCTGTATCATCAACATTTTCTTCTTACCTGGATCTTTCCCATTGGTGTAATGTGTGCTGTAATATATCATAGTGAAAATTATCCATTGACCTCACTACCCTCTCCAGTGAATTAACCATTTCTCTTCTCTCTGCTATAACAAACTCCCTTAAGTGTTGCCAGGGTTCATAGTTTTCACTTCCTGCCTCTGCAGTCATCCCAGGACAACCTGCCACCACCAGTTTCCACCTGGACCAATGCAGTAGCCTCTTGTACGTCTCTTTGCTTTCTCACTGACAAGCATGCACTCTATTCAAAGAAGCCAGAGTGAACCTTTAGAAATAGAAACAAAGTCAAGTCACATCTTGCTCAAAATTTCCCAGTGCTTTTATCTTACTAAAATAAAAGTTACAAGTCCTTGCCAAAGCTTAGAAGAGCATGCATGCCTTGGCACCCAGCTACTTCTTGACCTTATCTCCCCTCTCTCTCACCCTCTTCCACTCCCTCTGTTCCTTTTATTTTTTTCTTTAAAACTTATAGATGTGCCTTCACCTCCAAACCTGTGCATTTGCTGCCCCTTTTTCCTTGGATACTATTCTCCTAAGTGGTCACTATCTCCCTCATTTAATTCTGATATTTGCTCAAATATTCCACTGTCTTGGTGGATTTCTCTCCCACCTTATACGCAACAATGGTTTTCTACCCCTAACACTCTTTCTTACCCTGATTTCTTTTTCTTTAGAGAACTTACTACTTCTTCTATATATCATGTGCTTATTTGCTTATTGCCTATCTGCTCCCACGAGAATATTATCTCCATGAGAGCAAGAATGTTGTTTTGATCACTGCCATATTCCCAGTGCTTAGAGGCATTAGATAAATATTTGTTGAATGAGTGCCTGCGGTCTTCTGGGAGCAAAGAGGAGGGAGTGTTATATTATTCCTAGGAGATTCTTCTCAGTGGATGTGATTCTGGAATAAGTATTGAGTAATGGGACTATGCCAGGCAATAAATAAAGGGGCGAGGGGAGGACATTATAGAAGAGGGATGGTATGTTCAAAGGCACAAAGAAATGACAGTTTTAATTCTAGAGAGGAGAGTACTTTCTTTATAGCTGGAGCCTAAGAGTGGTTGGAGTAGGGGGTGTGACAAGAGTTTTCAGAGATAAACCTTGAATGGTAGACACTCTAATAAATGTATTAGGCTTATTCTTTCAAAGTTTAGCAGTATAACTTATGAATACTGTACCATTCCAAAGATTTTTTCTACATTTTTCATATGCTTATTTTATTGAGTATTGGAAAGAAAATTAAACCACTCTATATTGCTGTGGATGAAATGACGCAGAACTAAAAATCCAATTGCCTAATTTATGTTTTCCTTTCTGAAAAAACATCGAATGCTTTTAGTATTTTTCCGTCTCCACAAAGTGGTATAGCCTTTTATATAATCTGTGTACATGAGCTATGCTCATATGAAGTGGCAAATCAGAGATGAAATCATTCTTTATTTGAATGAAAGTTTGTAGGCTTCTGTTGATCTGATTAAAAAATAATAAAAGAAAGGATTTATTTTCTCATACATAGTAGTTCTTAATCCTTTGAGACTGAAAAAGTTATGGATAGTCCACCTGGTTATGGGTAGTCCACCTAGAGAAATATGCATAAACACACATTTGAATAAAATTGCAGAAGGTGTCAGATGCAACCCCGAGGCCATTCATATCACCCTTATGTCCACTGGCTAGGTTACCATACAACTTTATAACACATAGACCATGTTGCTCATGTGGTAGTTAAGTCAAAGAAGTATGAAATGAGTCAACTAAATAGTTTTGAAATTAAACACTTTGGCGATACTATTAGCATATGAATGCTTTTTATATATTGGATGTCGTTATTTATCTGCTGTGTTTCTGAATGGCTTATAAAAACTGGATTCTCTAAATATATAAAAAATCTTGGAAAATAGTCTCTCAATTAAAAAACATGATAAACATAAAATAGTATTTTAGATTAACTGGATAAAAAAAGGCAGGATTAGAATATTCCTAAATAATTGTTAAAGTGGTAAAAAAATTAGTTAAGTGGAAACTTAAGATATTTACTCTCAAAAGTTTGCCGTATAGACCAAATATATGTATGGGAATTTTTATTGGCTAGGATATGTTTGGCTGCAAGGACGAAAAATATATCTCAAAATGCTTAACTCTAGAGAAAGTTTAACACTTTGCATGTAAGTTATTTGGATATAGGATGACTCCAAGGTCAAGTAGTTAAGCAACTCAACAATATCATCAGAGATTAAGGTTCTTTCCATTTTCCCACTGTTGCCACAATTTCAGGGAGCTGCGTTGGTCCTCAGCCCAGCTGCTCGCGTGGTTGCAGTATGGATCCCACAGTTCCAGTAGTAACATCCAGACAACTTCAACATCCAGAGGAATAAAACGGCAGTCTCTTCTTTGTGTTTCTTTTGATGAATCCCTCCCCTTAGACTTAGGAAGCCTCTCTTCAGAGCTCATTGGCCAGAATGGGTCATATGTCCATTGTAAACCAATCATTCTTAAGGAGAATTTTATAAACTTGATAGAGGTAAGATGTTCAGGATTTGCTCTTGAGCTGAGGACAGGAATGTATTTTGTTTTTTCTAAGATTTTATTAATTTATTTGACAGAGAGAGAGGGGTCACAAGTAGGCAGAGAGGCAGGCAGAGAGAAAGGGGGAAGCAGGCTCCCTGCTGAGCAGAGAGCCCACTATGGGACTCGATCCCAGGACCTTGAGATCATGACCTGAGCCGAAGGCAGAGGCTTAACCCACTGAGCCACCCTGGCACCCCTGAAATATATTTTCTAAGTTATAGGTACATGGATAAAATTGTAGTTTCTTTGACAAATAAGAAGGAAATTATGGGTAGATAACCATTAATCTCTCTTTCTAGAGTTGAACATAATATGAAAGAAAAATATTTTCTCAGCAAAATAGATTTAGAGTATGTGTCTACAGTATTGGCTTCAGTGGGTGATGAAAGAAAAATCTCATGAAATCTTTAGCTATTAGGCATTGATTAATATGATTATTGAATACCAGTGGAAGGAATCATTCCTCCCCCCAGAAATATCTATTAATATTTAGGAAGTATTATGTTGTGGGCCCCTGGGTGGCACAGTTGGTTAAACATCTGACTATTAGTTTATCTGCAGGTCATCATCTCAGAGTCCTGAGATCAGCCCCCATTGGCTTCACTTTCAGCCTGGAGTCTGCTAATGTTTCTCTCCCCGACTCTCTGCCCCTCTTCAAGCTCTCTCTCTCTCTCTCTCTCTCTAATAAATAAATAAATAAATCTTTAAAAAAAAAAAACTTTTTTGGTTATGAAAGAAAGTATAATCTTACATTATAAACCAGTACATGTGTGCATTTGCATGCACAAGCACTACACATATATCTACACAAATATATATAAAACTATAAAAAATACTTTAAAAAATTTATTTCTCCACTTGTCAGAGAGAGAGAGAGCAAGCACAAGCTGGGGGGTAGCAGAGTGAGAAGCAGGCTTCCTGCTGAGCAAGGAGTCTGATGCGGGACTCATTCCCTCAGGACCCTGGGATCATGACCTGAGCTGAAAGAAGATGCCTAACTGACTGAGCCACCCAGGCATCCCAACATACTTAGTCTTTTGTGTGCGTTTAGTTCTGATATTTTTGTTGTTGTTGTTAAATTTCACTAACACATTTATTGCAATCTATTAAATTGAGTTAATGAGCAATCAAGAGATTGTGACCCATAGTTAGTAACACAATACTACTACTGCTACTACTGGTATAAAAACAGCGAAAAGAAGGTAACCTAGAGACTTTGGGATTCTATCTGGTAGAGGTCCTACAGATTTGTTTTGTTAGCATGGGCAGAATTGTTTTTGTTTGTTTGTTTGTTTTGTTTTTGGCTTTTTTGTTGTTGTTGTTGTTGTTATTGGTTTGTTTTTATTAGCCTAAGCTTCAGCTCAGAAGTACTGAATCATGATATCTAAAATAAGGCCTACACATAAATATTTTGGAAAATTCTCACAAAATAAACAGAACATTTTGTGAGCAATTGTGTCCAATCCCCTGTCTTCCCACCATCAGTGTTCTACTGGCCTGGATATATTAAACTCAGCATATACTAAATTGAACTTAGGATATCCAAACAAATTCATCTAGCCCATCCCTCCCTTTTCCTTCCAATGTCCCCACACCCATACATAGATGTTTTGTCCTATAAAAGTTTCTAGGTTCTACATTCATATCAGTGTAGGACATCACCGTTGCTCAGCAGTAAGCTGGTTTCCTTTCACTCATCTCCCCTCCACAAATGAATTAATTAGTGTTACTCATTATTTCTGCTATCAGTGTCCCTGTCTTAGTTCAAGGCTTCTTCATTCCTTATCTGAACTATTGTATAATCACTCTTAGCAGGTTTCCTTATCTCTCCTTATTCTCTTCAAATCAGTTCCAAATGCTACAAGCCAGGGAGACCCCCAAAGTCTTTGCTTAAAGTGTTTAATGGCTCTGTTTCCCAATAAGATAAACTCTAAACTCTTTTGGGGAGCAAAGAGCAAGGTCTTCATGACCAGGCTTCCATTTATTTATTTCTTGCATTGTAATCACTGCAGCTCCCCTTTATACCTATCTTTAATTTATCATGTTCCCAGTATGTACTGGGCTAGCTTATGCTTCCACACATGATGGACCACGATCAGAGCTCCCTCATAAGCTCCCTCATTAGCTCCCTCATTTGACCCTGATGTCTGGTCTTCTCTTTCAATTCATATTCTGTATATCCTGCCTATTGTTGGGAGACATACCTGCATTCTGATTCTGTCTCTGTCGCCTAATCTTTGTTGTGATCTTTTTTTAAAAATTATTTTTATTAACATATAATGTATTATTTGCCCCGGGGGTACAGGTCTGTGAATCACCAGGCTTATACATTTCACAGCACTCACCATAGCACATACCCTCCCCAATGTCCATAACCCAACCACCCTCTCCCTAACCTCACTCCCAGTCACTCTCAGTTTGTTTTGTGAGATTAAGAGTCTCTTATGGTTTGTCTCCCTCCTGCTCCCATCTTGTTTCATTTTTTCCTTCCCTACCCCTTAATGCCCCAGCCCTGCCTCTCAAATTCCTCATATCAGAGAGTTTATATGATAATTGTCTTTCTCTGGTTGACTTATTTCACTCAGCATAATACCCTCTAGTTTAAGCCACATCGTGGCAAAAGGCAAGATTTCATTTCTTTTGAGG
This sequence comes from Meles meles, assembly GCF_922984935.1. Taxonomy (NCBI): domain Eukaryota; kingdom Metazoa; phylum Chordata; class Mammalia; order Carnivora; family Mustelidae; genus Meles; species Meles meles. The sequence goes on along the minus strand of NC_060066.1, from coordinate 147,536,548 downwards.
GCTGCATAGTATTCCATTGTATATATATGCCACATCTTCTTTCTCCATTCATCTGTTGATGGACATCTAGGTTCTTTCTGTAGTTTGGCTATTGTGGATATTGCTACTATAAACATTCAGGTGCATGTGTCCCTTTGGATCCCTATATTTGTATCTTTAGGGTAAATACCTAGTAGTGCAATTGCTGGGTCATAGGGTAGCTCTCTTTTCAACTTTTTGAGGAAACTCCATGCTGTTTTCCAGAGTGGCTGCATTCTCACCGACAACGTAGGAAGGTTCCCCTTTTTCCACATCTTCTCCAACATCTGTCATTGCCCGACTTGTTAATTTTAGCCATTCTGACTGGTGTGAGGTGGTATCTCATTGTGGTTTTGATTTGTATTTCCCTGATGCCGAGTGATGTGGAACAATTTTTCATGTGTCTGTTGGCCGTCAGGATGTCTTCTTTGTAGAAATGTCTGTTCATGTCTTCTGCTCATTTCTTGATTGGATTATTTGTTCTTTGGGTGTTGAGCTTGATAAGTTCTTTATAGATTTTGGACACCAGTTCTTAATCTGATATCTCATTTGCAAATATCTTCTCCCATTCTGTCAGTTGTCTTTTGGTTTTGTTGATTGTTTCCTTTGCTGTGCAAAAGTTTTTGAACTTGATGAAGTCCCAGTTGTTCATTTTTGCCCTTGCTTCCTTTGCCTTTTGCGATGTTTCTAAAAAGAAGTTGCTGTGGCTGAGGTCAAAGAGGTTGCTGCCTGAGTTCTCCTCAAGGATTTTGATGGATTCCTATCTCATTGAGGTCTTTCATCCATTTAGAGTCTATTTTTGTGTGTGGTATAAGGAAAAGGTCCAGTCTGATTCTTCTGCCTGTGGCTGTCCAATTTTTCCAGCACCATTTGTTGAAGAGACTGTCTTTTTTCCATTGGACGTTCTTTCCTGCTTTGTTGAGGATTAATTGACCGTAGAGTTGAGGGTCTATTTCTGGGTTCTCTATTCTGTTCCATTGATCTGTGTGTCTGTTTTTGCGCCAGTGCCATACTGTCTTGATGATTACAATTTTGTAATAGAGCTTGAAGTCTGGAATTGTGATGCCACCAAATTTGGCTTTCTTTTTCAACATTCCTCTGGCTATTCGGGGTCTTTTCTGCTTCCATATAAAATTTTAGGATTTTTTGTTCCATCTCTTTGAAAAAAAAAAAAGATGGCATTTTGATAGGGATTGCATTAAATGTGTAGATTTCTTTAGGTAGTATAGAACAATATTTGTTCTTCTAATTCATGGGCATGGAATGTTTTTCCATTTCTTTGTGTCTTCCTCAATTTTTTTCATGAGTACTTTATAGTTTATCTGAGTACAGATTCTTTGCCTCTTTGGTTAGGTTTACTCCTAGGTATCTTACGGTTTTGAGTGTAATTGTAAATGGGATTGATTCCTTAATTTCTCTTTCTTCTGTCTTGCTGTTGGTGTATAGAAATGAAACTGATTTCTATGCATTGATTTTATATCCTGACACTACTGAATTCCTGTACAAGTTCTAGCAGATTTGAAGTGGAGTCGTTTGGGTTTTCCACATAAAGTATCATATCATCTGCAAAGAGTGAGAGTTTGACTTCTTCTTTGCTGATTTGGATGCCTTTTATTTCTTTTCATTGTCTGATTGCTGAGGTTAGGACTTCTAGTACTGTGTTGAACATCAGTGGCAATAGTGGACATCCCTGCCGTGTTCCTGACCTTGGGGGAAAAGCTCTCAGTTTTTCCCATTGAGAATGATATTCACTGTGGGTTTTTCATAGATGGCTTTGATGAAATTGAGGCATATACCCTCTATCCCTACACTTTGAAGAGTTTTGATCAAGAAGGATGCTGTACTTTGTAAAATGCTTTCTTAGCGTCTATTGAGAGGATCATATGGTTCTTATTCTTTCTTTTATTAATGTATTGTATCACATTGATTGATTTACATATGTTGAACCAGCCTTGAAGCCCAGGAATAAATCCCACTTGGACATGATGAATGATCCTTTTAATGTATTGTTAGATCCTATTGGCTAGTATTTTGGTGAGAATTTTTGCAACAGTGTTTATCAAGTATATTGGTCTATAATTCTCCCTTTTGGTGGGGTGTTTGTCTGTTTTGGGATCAAGGTAATGCTGGCCTCATTAAATGAGTTTGGAAGTTTTCCTTCCATTTCTATTTTTTGGAACAGTTTCAGAAGAACAGGTATTAAATCTTCTTTAATTCCCCTGGGAAGCTGTCTGGCCTTTGGCTCTTGTTTGTTTGGAGATTTTTGATGACTGTTTCAATCCTCAGTCATCTTTTGATGACTGCTTCAATCTTTTTCTTTGGTTCTGGGTCCGTTCAGGTTTTCTATTTCTTCCTGGTTCAGTTTTGGTAGTCTATTTGTCCCTAGAAATGCATTCATTTCTTCCACATTGTCAAATTTGCTGGCATATAGTTGCTCATAATATATTCTTATAATTGTTTGTATTTCTTTGGTGTTGGTTGTGATCTATTCTCTTTCATTCATGATTTTATTAATTTGGGTCCTTTCTCTTTTCTTGTTGATAAGTCTGGCCAGGGGTTTATCAATCTTATTAATTCTTTCAAAGAAACAGCTCCTGGTTTTGTTGATTTATTTTACTGTTCTTTCAGTTTCTATTTCATTGATTTTTGGTCTGCTCTTTATGATTCCTCTTCTCCTGCTGGGTTTAGGCTTTCTTTGATGTTCTTTCTCTAGCTCCTTTAGATGTAGGGTTAGATTGAGTACTTGAGACCTTCCTTGTTTCTTAAGAATGACTTGTATTACTGTATACTTTCCTCTCAGGATGGCCTTTGCTGTGTCCCAACGATTTTGAACAGTTGTGTTTTCATTTTCATTTGTTTCCATGAACTCTTTTCAATTCTTCTTTAATTTCCTGGTTGACCCATTCGTTCTTTAGTAGGATGCTTTTTAGCCTCCATGTATTTGAGTTTTTTCCAGGTTTCCTCTTGTAATTGAGTTCTAGCTGAAGAGCACTGTGGTCTGAAAATATGCAGGGAATGATCCCAGTCTTTTGGTCTTGGTTGAGACCTGATTTGTGACCCAGGATGTGATCTCTTCTGGAGAAAGTTCCATGTGCAGTAGAGAAGAGTATATATTCTGTTGCTTTGGGATGTAATGTTCTAAATATATCTGTGATGTCCATCTGGTCCACTGTCTTTTAAAGTCTTTATTTCCTTGATAATCTTTTGCTTTGATGATCTGTCCATTTCAGTGAGGCAGGTGTTAAAGTCCTCTACTGTTTATTGTATTATTGTCAATATTTTCCTTTGATTTTTTATTAATTAGTTTATATAATTCATTGCTCCCATATTAGGGACACAGATATTTAAAATTGTTAGATCTTGTTGAACAGACCCTTTAATTATGATATAGTATTCTTTCTCATCTCTTACTATAGTCTTTGGCTTAAAATCTGATTTATCTGGTATAAGGATTGCCACCCCAGCTTTATTTTGATGTCCATTAGCATGGTAAATTGTTTTTCACCCCCTCACTTTAAATCTGGAGATGTCTTTGGGTCTAAAATGAGTTTCTTGCAAACAGCATATTGATGAGTCTTGTTTTTTAAATCCATTCTGATACCCTGTGTCTTTTGATTGGGGCATTTAGCCCATTTACAATCAGGGTAACTATTGAAAGATATGAATTTAGTGCCACTGTATTGCCTGTAACATGACTATTACTGTATATTGTCTTTGTTCCTTTCTGGTCTACTACTTTTAGGCTCTCTCTTTGCTTAAAGGACCCTTTCAATATTTCCTGTAGGGCTGGTTTGGTGTTTGCAAATTCTTTTAGTTTTTGTCTGTCTTGGAAACTTTATCTCTCCTATTTTTAATGGCAGCCTAGCTGGGTATAGTATTCTTGGCTGCATATTTTTCTCATTTAGTGTTCTGAATATATCATGCCAGTTCTTTCTTGCCTGCCAGGTCTCTGTGGATAAGTCTGTTGCCAATCTAATATTTCTACCATTGTATGTTCTAGACTTCTTGTCCTGAGCTGCTTTCAGAATTTTTTCTTTGTCACTAAGACCTGTAAGTTTTACTATTAGATGATGAGTGTGGACTCATTTCTATTGATTTTGAGGAAGATTCTCTGTGCCTCCTGGATTTTGATGCTTGTTCCCTTTGCCTTATTGGGTAAATTCTCTGCTATAATTTGTTCCAATATACCTTTGTCCCTTTTTCTCTTTTTTCTTCTTCTGGAATCTCAATTATTCTAATATTGTTTCATCTTATTGTATCACTTATGTCTCGAATTCTCCCCTCATGGTCCAGTAGTTGTTTGTCTCTCTTTTTTCTCAGCTTCTTTATTCTCTATCATTTGGTCTTCTATATCACTAATTCTCTCTTCTGCCTCATTAATCCTAGCAGTAAGAGCCTCCATTTTTTATTGCACCTCATTAACAGCTTTTTAAAATTTCAAATTGGTTAGATTTTAGTTCTTTTATTTCTCCAGAAAGGGATTTTATTTCTCCAGAAAGGGATTCTCTAGTATCTTTCATGCTTTTTTGAGCCCAGCTAGCACCTTGATAATTGTCATTCTGAACTCTAGTTCTGACATATTGCCAATGTCTGTATTGATTAGGTCCCTAGCTGTCGGTACGGCCTCTTGTTCTTTTTTTTTGTGTTGCATTTCTCTGCCTTGTCATTTTATCCATATATGAATATATTAATGAGAAAATAAAATATTAAAAGAGTGACAAAGGCCCCAGGAAAATATATGTTAACCAAATCAGAAGAGACTGGAAACTAGGGGGAGAAGAAAAAGGGAGGAATAAAAAAAAATTTATATATGTGTGTGTGTGTGTGTGTGTGTGTGTGTGTGTATTACACTGGTGATTAGAACAGAGCCCCCTACTTGATTTTGGGTGTATTCTGGTCTTTTAGAAGAAACTACCTCCCAAAATTTTAAAGAAAGAAAAACTCATATATGTACACAAATAAGAGTAAATACGATGAAGGGATGCAACATGACTGTAAAGAGGAAATGAAAAATAAATTCTAAAAAAGGAATTGATAAGATAAGTTGTTTTAAAAAAGAAAAGAAAAACCAAAGAGGAGAGACTGTGATCAGGATGGAGACTAGAACAAAGCCATGTTTTAGATTTAGGGTATATTTTGATCTATTAGAAGAAATTGTATCCCCAAATTTTAAAGAATACAAATCTATATGTATACAAAAAATAAAGTTACATACATTGAAGGGATAGAATATGTCTTTAACAATGAAAAATTTTAAAGATTTTTATAAAGTCATTGTTAAGATAAAATAGTTAATGTTAAAAGATGTAAGAGGAGAAGTTAAAAAAAGTATAAGAAAAAAGTAAAATTTAAAAAAAATTTCACTTTGTAGGACTAAAGGATCATGGGGAAAATGCCCTGAATTCTATGCATTGCTTTCTTCTAGCTCTGAAGTACCCAGTTCTCATTGATTAGTTAACTTGGTCTTGGCTGGATGTTCTTGCTGATCTTCTGGGGGAGGGGTCTGTTGCAGTGATTTCCAAATGTCTTTGCCGGAGGCAGAATTGCACCACCCTCACCAGAGGACAGGGTAAGTAATCTGCTTGGGTCACCAGAGGACAGGCTAAGCAATCTGCTTGGAATCGCTCTCGGGAGCTTTTGTTCTGTGAACAATCTCTGTACAGCTTTGGATGGTGGGAATGAAAATGGCGGCCTCCCAATCTGGTCTGGGGGAGCTGAAAGCTCAGGGCCCCACCTCTTCGTGTGCCCTCAAAGAGAAGCAGTCAGTCCCTCTCTCTCTTTGGTCTCTGGCCGCGCTTTGTGCTCACCCAGCCTGAGACCAAGTGTTTCTATCTTTGGCGCAAAGCCCCATTTGGAGTCTCTAAACCCAGTAGATTCCTGCTACGTGCTCCCTTGCTGCTCCTCCCAGAGGAGGAAGTATGGGCTCTCTCTGGATCTGCCACTTGTGGGGTCCCTGCTTGAAGAGCAGTGGTCCAACTGTGCCTTGGATCACTGCTTAAGGTGAGAGCTCACTCTTTGGCCCTGTCTTTGTAGTTGGTTTTCCTGCTCTGATACCTGGCAGCTCTGCCACACTCAGACACCCCTGGTCTTTTTGTGTCCCCACAGGTCCTGAGGCCACACTATCCTTGAGAGGGCTCCACCCCTGCTTAGCCTCTGGAGCGATGTCTCTCAGTGGAGCAGACTTCTAAAAGTTCTGATTTTGTGCTCCAGTGCTCCACCGCTTTTGGGGAACCGGCCCCTCTCCCCACGGTCTATCTTCCCATTGCTTCGGATTCACTTCTCCATATATCCTACAGAAAATGGTCAATTTTCTGTTCCTTGAATTGCTGCTCTTCTTCTCTTCTATCTCCTGTTGAGTTTGTAGGTGTTTGGAATGATTTGATAACTATTTAGCTGAACTTCTGGAACCTAATCCTGTTTCAGTCTGCTAATCCTCTGCCATCTTGCTTCCCTCCTCTTTTTTGTTATCTTAAGCAAGTTACCTTCCTGTACCTGAATTTGCCCTTTTGACTTCCAGGGATCTTGCAAAGTTTAGACTTACATGTAAATTCCACAGCACAATTTCTGGATATCTACGCAGCCATCTTCTAACCCTTGATTTCATATTTGTGAAGTTAAAACTAAGTTTTATATAGAAAATTAACACACTTAAAATTATTTGGCTCTGAACAAATAATGTATTATCTAAAAATACACATTTGACTCTATGTTTACTTATTGAGTATCTGCTTTATGCCAGGTCTGGAAGGAAAAGTGAATAAACGATGGGTGCTTAACAATCCATATATTTTTTGCACCACTGACACAAACTCTAAAACAGTTACTAGATATTTATGTACTTCTGATAATAGTCATGACTTCTGAAAAATATTTTGTAGCATGATATCTTTTTTTTCCCCTTTTGAGTGCCCTCAAAGCCAACAACTTGATAACTGGCTTAGCTTTGTAAACAAAACATCATGGTGCTTTAAAATGGCATGAATTGATCAATTTGAAGAGGTAGTTAGTATACTGTAGCATTAACTTCACTCTCAGTGAAAAAATCTTTAATGATCTATAAAGGGTAGTAAATACCATTTTAATGAAATTTGAAGGCAATGCCAATATTTGGAAGAAAAGAAGAATCATGAAAATGGACCACACTGTCTTAGAACAGGAATTGGGCTTACCACTAAGTAAGATATAAATGCAAAGTGGGACAAATCCATCAGAAACCTAAATGTTTAATAGGCAGAAATAGCTTCTGGGGTGAGGAGAGATAACTGCAGAGGCTCATGGACAAATCTCTCCCTAGTTTAGAGAGTGCTAGAATCAGGGTGGCTGAGGAAAGGCATTACCTTTTGCAAACATCTTCTGGACCTTGTCCTAATCTCACCCTCTTGGGAAAACAGTACACACAGAGCAGTTGGCATGAAGGGAGATACATACTTGCTATATATGACCAGCCACTGGATTTATCTTGGATGAGTAATAAGAAGTGGAGAATAATCCTAGGAATATTAGTATAAATATACACAGCAGAGAGATTTTTTATACAGGAGCTAGCGAAATCGAATGAGAGAGAGGAAGAAAAAATTAGCAAAGTCAAATTTAAGTTCTGCCTTTAAGGGAAAACAACTAGCGTCTAAGAACTCTGCTATTTAAGAAATAAACTGCTAAGAAAAACAGTTGAAAGCTGTGACACAGAGAAGGCACTAATTTCCAGATGACAGAATCTAAGATGTATTGCTCTAGACTGATCCTCTGTCAGAGCAAGATTGAATGGATAACCTATTTGGTCTTTGCCATCTCTAGCTCTTTTTCATTTCCACTTCCATTATTCTATGAATATACAAGAAAGGGAAATATAATATTGTTAAATCTCAGGTATGATTTATTGAGTCACTGTATCTTTAAGATAACACATGTACATTGTGTTGTTATACTTGATAGCACATTCGTTTTCATGAATAGTCGTGAATAGAGTAAACAGACTCATAAAGCCTGTTTAAAGTGTCAGCATGTAAGTTACTGCCAGTGGTGTCTTGGGGCTGCATTAGCTTATACACGTAATTTCTCTTCCTTCCTGTTCCCTCTCTCCTCCCCCTTTTAATTAATAGGTATTCTCATTCACGAGCATTTAGCATCACCCTGTTTGCTTGATGCAGTTCCCTTTGGGGTTTCCCCTGTGGATGTAGTAGAAGGACATAGGGGAAACAGTTTGATGAATCACAATTTGTTGAAGGCAGTTATGGTAGCAGTGATAGAGAAATAGAATATTTGCAAAATGCCAGAGGTGAAGGAATAGGACACACATGATTAAAGTTGCCATAAAATGCAAAGCTGTCAAAGCAACAAAAGCCATAAAAAAGAAATATTCGGGTAACATCAGTCTCCCCACATATTCAAGGGTGCCATGAAGCATATTACTAAAGAAAGTCCATTAGGAGTAGAGGAAGAAATTTTTCCCATTGACTATGAAAACATGTGCTGAACTATAAATGTTCTCTGCCCTAGGTATTTTAGCATGAGCATCTGGGGACTGCAACCTTAAAACACCAGTCAGAGAACAAACACGGGCAGCACTATTTGAAGGGGCTGAGAAAAGAAGGCGGAGGGCTGGGGGGAAATGAGGTGGGAAAGGTGAATTAAAGGTCGGGGCTGATTTGGGGGAACTGCAGTGGAGGATCTGGAATCTTGCACTGAAAGGCACCTGTGTTGTCCTTTCATAGAGACAGTGTTACCATGGAGCTGGAAGTGTGGAAGATGCCTCCATTTCCTTCCCAGAATCCACAACTAGGGGGCAAGTGGAATCTTCTGAGTGATATGTGAAGTGTGTGTTTAGAGAACAAAATGATTATTTTTCCTTATCTGATGAGATCCAAGCTACTTTGGTGTAAGTGGTTGGTTAGAAAAGGAAATGATTTATAAACTTCATGGAGTCACCTAAGGACCTAGAGAGGTACCAGAAAGAGGCTGCCGTGGTTGTTTTTGCTCCTTTGATGGAAAAGCGCAATCTGCCTGATTGTGAGGTAGTCTCCTAACATGAGAAATAAGTTCTAAAGTTATGGTTAAGGTTTGAGTAGGACAACAGAAAACTAAGCAGCTAACAAAAGAATAGATTTGGAGTTCAGCTTTAAACAGAAGTAAACTGTTACATAGCTCCTTGTGTGGAAAGTATATATATATAATTTTTAAAAATAACACTATTTCTGCCAGGCTATTAATGGTATAGTTTAAAATCCTTTCATGAAGACATAAAAGTCCAGTGGTCCCCATGTATCCATGGCGGATAGGTTCTAAGACCTCCAGTAGATGCCCGAAACTACAGGTAATACTAAGCACTATGTTCCTTCTTACATGTACACACTTATGATAAAGTTTAATTTTAAATCAGGCACAGGAAGAAATTAACAATAAGCAGTAATAATAAAATGGAACAACTATCACAATAATACTGTAAAAAAAGTCAAATGAATGTGGTCTCTCTCAAAATATGTTACGTACTATACTCACTCTCTCGTTCTTGTGATGATGTGAGATGATAAAATGCCTAGGTGATGACTTGAAGTGAGGTGAGTGATGGAGGCAGTGTGCCACTATTGACCTTCCGACCGTATGTCAGAAGGAGGTCCACCGCAGTGGACCACAGGTGGCTGAAACCAAAAGTGAAAACGTATATAAGGGGGAACTACCGTATCCCTTGGGTGGTTGCTGGGTGGTTGATTGCATTCAGGCTTTTTTACACCATAAATGCATGACCATTTTCTAATGAGGCACTCATTTTCCTTTCCAACAAACTTTTTTTGAAATCTCCACTAGGAACAGTGTTGAGGGAAAGAAAGTAAAAATGCAAAGTTGGAAGAAATTGAAAAAACTCACTTGTTGTTCATGGGCTCTCCTCCCAAAGGGGTACCCCAGAAGACTGAAAAATCAGGAAACACTGTGCTGAAAACTAGTTATTGGGACATCAGATATGCCTCAGAAACCCTCAAAGGCTTCAATCTTCTGCAGATTCTTTCTGTTAGTCACTGTCTAAACAAACCAGGAAGATTTCTTTTACTGACACCTGTGACTACTTGAGACCACTTGATTGCTTCAAATCTTATCAAATAGTGGCCCAAAGATAATAACATTTCCAAAGACTGGCTTTATTCTTGATGTGGAGTTTGTGCATTGAAGACCCCATTCACCTATGCAGCTCTCTGTATAAAGCAGTCAGGGGAGAGGCTCGCTGCTTCCTAGATGTTTGATCTTGGGAAAGTCATCTTTGATTTCATCATTAAATCTCTTACTTGCACAACAAAGGAACTGGCACCAGACATTTCTGTAATGACTCTTCTCATTGAAAAACTTAACAATTTTAGGTAAATCAACTCTCTGAATCTGTTTTCTTATCCATCTTATCTGTAAAATGGGGATATTAAAATTAAGCCATCCTCGGGGCACCTGGGTGGCTCAGTTGGTTAAGTGACTGTCTTTGGCTCAGGTCATGATCCTGGAGTCCTGGGATCCAGCCCTGCATCTGGCTCCCTGCTCTGCAGGGAGTCTGCTTCTCCTTCTGCCCTACCCCATCTCATGCTGTCTCTCTCATTCTCTCTCTTTCAAATAAGTAAATAAAATCTTAAAAAAAAAAAATCCTTCCTATGGTGCTTGTAAGCCATCCTGTTGCAAACTTTTATAATGTTACATAATAATAAGGAATCGTTATCGTTAGTATTGTAGTTATCAGCACCGCTGCCACATTGTCTTTAACATTTTCCTGTAAATATAAAAAGTTCCATTTGGGAATCTGTTCACTTTCTTTGAATGGATGAAAGAAAGCAACACAATGAATTTAAAAAAATTGTAAGAGTTTATTTTAATTTTTCTCTTTATAAATATCTGAACTCATCTTGCAAGAAAATATGTACTTGTGTGATCGTAGTCATTTCCATGGTAGCAGATCAGGGGTCACACACAAAGGTCTGAGACTTGAGTATAGGTTCAAGCAGCAGGAGAAACTGGTTTGGGACCAAATAAGCTCTTATTCAAGTAAAACTGTCGAAAAACACTGCCAAGGGAATACAGAAAATAACTGGGGAAGGAAATTGCTTTTGGAATAAATGTTCTGTTCTTTCAAGTTTGCTCTGGTAGAAAAGTGCCCCTTTGAAGAGACTTAATAGAACCATTAGAGGGACCAAACATGAAATATCTCATGAAATCTTAAAAGGTTTATTTTATAACCATTTTTCCTAGAGGTGTATGTAGAAGAAAAAGACACCAAGGAGATAAAATTTGCACTCTTGTACAAATGCACAAAGCTATTTGTTGTAGAACAATTACTTCTGTCTAAATCTTTTCCAAATATGCTATCTGATCTCTGCTTTGCTGTTGTTTATGCGTTCTCTGCTTCCCACATGTCTGGACATCAAACTGAAGTGCTTTATTCTTCCTTGACTCGCTCATTCACTGAAGTTTTGCAGTTACACATAGCTCTTTAATTATAGTCAGTTGAAGTTCTCTTCAGTATTGGTGGAAGTTTTGACATAACTTGCCTTTCTTTTATTTATCAGTTACTGAGCATCTACTACATACTGGATACTGTTCATTCATTTGTTCGCCAAATATGATGAGTACTTGTTCCAGACCCTGAGAATAAAGTAATGTATAAGATACATTCCCTGCTTGCAAATAATTTGCAATTAAGAATTTTAAATTTAGACCATTTGAATACAACAATAAGGAGCTATGGTATCTGTAATCTACGAGAAATAACTAATTCAGCATTGCCTAGAGGAGAGGTCAAGATTGTTAAGGAAATTAATAGTTTCACTGAGGTGTGAAATACCAGCAGGAATTAGTCTGTCCAGTGTGAGGAGTGCAGAGGGGATGCAGAAAAGACAGAGAGTGATATTTCTAGGCTCAGAATGGAAGAAAGGTATATTAGTTTGCTAGGGTGACCATAAAAGAATACCACAGACTAAGTGGCTTAAATAGCAAAAATTCAGTTTTTCACAGTTCTGGAGGCTAAAAGTCTAAGATCAAGATGTCACCTGGGTTGGTTTCTGTGAGGCTATTTTCTTTGGCTTGCAAATGGTCGCCAAGGTCTTCACGTGACCTTACCTACAGGTTCCTGGACGCCTGGTATCTCCTCCTTTTCTTATAAGTACACTAATCCTATTAGATTAGGACCCTACCCTTAAGACCTTATTTTACCTCAATTATCTTGTTAAAGTCACAGTGGGGGTTAGGGCTTCAACATATGAATTTTGAGGAGGGTACCGGGACACAATTCGTCCATAACAGAGAGGAAAAGTCTTATTTCAGCAATTCAGTATTTCTTAAGTTTAGTCAATGAAGTACAGGAATGGGAAAGATCATAAAATGCTTGAATGTCAGACTCTGTGTCTAAGTTAATAAATCTTAGGGCACTGGAGAACCACTGAAGGATTTTGTCAGATGGTCTACAGTGATCAGATTTGCCCTTTGTATGGATCATTCCGGCTACAAGATGAAAGATGAATGGAGATGGGGTCAGTGGCAAGAAACAGATCAGATGCAGAGAGACTGGTTAACACAATGTGGCAGCCAGCCAGACCAGGGACAATGATGTCCTGAGTCAGAAGTAGATAAATTGAGAACTTTAGGAGGTAGAATTGATAGGAATTGATGATTAAATTGTGTATAGAGAATTAGGAAAGAAAAGTGGCTGGTGTTGGCTTTGTAGTATTTGGAGTAACTAAGTAGATAATGAGATAAATATAGTAAGAGTTCTGGGATTTAGGGTTTAGGTGGGAGATGATGCAATCAGCTTTGACATGAAGAATTTAAAGCCTGTAGAACATCTAAATGGAGATGTCTAGATAGATATGTAAACCTGAATCTCACAAAAGAGTTCTTGGATGAGAGCAGTTTGAAGATATTTAGGAATATCAGCAAGAGTTAGAGTGTGAGAGAAAATTACCTAATTAATGTAAACTGTGAAGACAGCAAAAAACACCTCACATGAATAGAAAGGTAGGAAGCATTGTGATTTAAGGTATGAGTCCAGGAAGACAATTCCTTCCTTCTTGTTGATGGATATAAAAATATAATTCAAATAATACCCTAGTTGTGAATTTGACTCAATTCTCCAAACAAATAGCAAATTATATTTGTATTGCATAAATTGCATTGGAAAGTTTTATTTCCATTATACTTAAATATCTTTATTTCCTTTGATTTAAATTTCAATCAGTGATATGATTTTCGGCTTAAAATCTTTTAAAAACTAATCACAGGTTGCCTGGGTGGCTCAGTTGGTTAAGCGTCCAACTCTTGGTTTTGGATCAGGGGATAATCTCAGGGTCCTGGAGTCGATGCTCAACATAGATTCTGCTTGTACTTCTCCCTCTGCTCCTTTCCCACTCACTTTCTCTCTCAAATAAATAAATAAAATCCTTAAAAATTTTTTTTGAAAAACCCAACTAATCATTACTTTAGTTGCAATAACTTTCCTAGTCTTCCAGGTAGTGCGAAGATTAAAACCTAAATCCCTATCGGAAAACTCCCTAATGGAGTTTTGATATTTTGAATAACTCCATAATACATTCAAATTTGGGAAAATTTGGCTATCTAAACATGGCATTGTTCTGTGCTTTTGACTTCCAGTGGTATAACTTTAACAGCTGTATCTTAAAAGAGTATCTGGAGTTGCTAATTCATATTCTTGGCTGGGATATTCGTCACTGTTGTGTCCCATTCATAATAGTCACACACGTGTGTGCATGCGCATGCGTGCGCGCACACACACACACACACACACAGTGTATCTGCTAAAGGATATTTACTGCGGTTGTATGATTGGCTTCAGGGAGACTATGGGAAAGGAAGAGACCCAAATAGCTGGTAACAGTGATTCAAAAGCCTTGGTACATTCATTCTTTGCATATCTATGTCTGTCTGGGGCACTGTCCTAGGAGCAGGGAATACAGAGAATAGTAGGAAACAGAATTTACATCAGACCCTATTCTATCAGAGCTTACACAGTGTATCTGCTTGTGAATGTGCCCGAAAATAATGCCATAAAGCCCTTTCCCTTACAGCATAAGAATGGGATGGTGTGGCACTTTTGCTGCAGCTGTTTGTGGAGTGGGCCATATAACTCAGGTCTTTAATTCCATCAACTGTTGTTGAAGGTAGCTAGTCTGTATTCCAGATGTTCCCTCGCATTGGTGTAAGTAATGGCTTGGACCAAGATCAGCAGCCATGGAATCATTTGTCGCTGGGCCCATTTGGATAGGAATAAAGATAGTCCTTGGGTTTTCTTCAGTCGTTTTTGCTTCCAAACTTCTGTTCTACTTCTGTTCTACTTTTCCAGCCTTGAATATTCAAGAACATATAGATCAGGGAGGAAGAAGGATGAGGTTGGTCTTAGTTAAGTGAAAGTAACAGCCTTTTGAACTCTACAAATGTTCCAAGGCCTTCACCACCACTTGATTATTGATTTCCACAGATTTTTGCATCATTGTTTTAAAAAGCCAGTCTAACCTAAGGTAAGCAACGTTATCTATACTACAAATTTTCTTTAAGGGAATGTAATGGTGTTGACACATACAATGGAAAAGACTTTTAAAAATATGTATTTTAATACAGTGGTTGAGTTATTAAATAACATTTGTTGTGCCTCCATTTAGAATATTTGGATAAAGAAAAGCCTATAAAATTTTCATATTCGTTTTTCTTTCTTAATATATGAAAAGAGAGAACTGTTAAGTAAACATACCATCATTTTAATGAGAAATATTTCCAAATGTCGAATATTTTCATTGTCCATTATTTTTCATATTTACCATGCAGTAGACTAAAAAAACACACTTAGGAAACTTAGAAATGATTGAAACTGGAAATGCATATTATTATACTGGCCTAAGAATGTCATGATTTTCCTCAGGGGCTCACTAGCACACTTCAGTACCTTGATAGAGCATAGATGTTAGGTTATTATCAAATACTGACAAAAAGGCTGTGATTTGAAAGCTTCCTTAAGAATTCTATCTATAATTTCTGTTAACATTTGACAGAGTTTCATGACATTAGAACCACCAAGTTCATTGAAATTCAACATTGGCTGAGTTTCTTGCATACGCTTCTTATTTAGAGATAACACTCCTGTTTCCTGACACAGAGATTCAAAATGAATACCTCAAGAAGGAGAACAAAACAAAACAAACTACAAAAAAATTCATTTCAAAATAAAATCAAACACACCAGAACAAGTACCATACCGAGAAATGTTTTAAAGGCCGGGGGTGGGGTGGGGAGAAGCAGATTTAATTGATAGAAAACAGACTTTTACACTCAACTTCAAACAACCCATCTTTTCTGTCCTGTCAAGGCAATACCAAATATTTTGGAAAGTAAATAGTAGTAAGCCAAATTGCCCTAGGACTGTTTTGTCAAACTCAGTAGTTCTTAAATTTATGAGTAAAACTATACCTATCTCACAAATATTAACCTTTCAGTAGCTTTTGCAACTTGTTTCAAGATACATGTATGTAGGAATTTTCCAACCTATTGACTTTTTCCCCCTTGCTGTCCCCATGTGGGCATATTTATTCAATTTATGTAAGCAACCACTTTAAGGTAAACTGAGAAAAATTGATTCAATTTGACAACTCCTAAGTATGATCTTATGTACATTTCATATAAAGCTGAAAAATAATCAGAAAGTCCACCCCATGGGGTAGTGAGGGGGAAAAAAAGAAAGAAAAGAAAATATGTATTTGTAGATACTATATCCTTTGAATTAGTCAGATGGCCAGAAAAATGCTGCAGAAACTCACTGGACCAAGATATGAAGACACTCAACGTGCCTGTTGATTTTTAGAAATTGTATTTTCTTTAAAAAGATGGGCAATACTATCCACAAAGCCAGGCAAATATTTATTTGATGGAGCTTATGAAGAATAAAACATCAATAGTTAAATAAGTTCCTCTTAATGAGATTCTACCCATTAAAATTGCTCAGAACATGTAGAGCATTTTAATCAGTATCGTTATTTTTATACTTCCTAAATATGACAGGGTTTTCTCTGTTGGGGAGACATGAAAATTTATACAATGAATGCATATTGCATGCCTATTATGTGTCAGGCATGAGGCTGTTCTTCTAAATAAAAATTTTAAAATGGATACGTAGTCTGGGAGCTGATCTTCCTGCACTTTCCATGGTCTTGCAGTTTCCCGTGTATCAACTGTAATCTCCTACCTCTAATATGCAATGAACGAGAAGTTAATTTTCAGGTTACAGATACCACTTGATAGTTGTATTCTGAATGTCAGACTTGGAAGTTCCCGATGAAATAATGGTTTATACTCTGGGAACAAAAGGATAGACCATTTGAATTCTGACTGCCCTACACAAACTGAAGACCCCATCCCGTTGAACCACCAGAAAAAAAATGCCCTCTAAATTGGTGTGCGCCCCTCCTCCCCCATCCCTTTATGAATGTTAGAGTTGTAACAGAAAGGCCACTGCACCTTTGAAATGTCTCCTGTGAAAGAGCCGTGTTTCTGGTTTCTATTTTGCACTTCTAAGTGTTTTCTAGATCCTTTGGAATGCTTTGCCTGCAATGGCTGTGCCATTCTTGCAGCTTAATGTGTGCCTTTCTTGCAACTTTATTTCTAATTAGTTGTTGCCTTCTTAGAGATGAAAGCCCTTTTGCACCTTGAAGGGCAATGTGAACTTAATGAAAATATGCTGATACAAGTTAAAGATGTTTCCTTATGCGAGTAAGGGCGTTGAAGGTTAACCCTGACCTTCTCAGAGGAAAATTGCTGTACTATGTTTCAGTTAAGATTATGTATTACCATATTTCTTTCAGCTAAACCAGGCACATAATTTCAGGGTGAAAAGAGTTGTTTTCTTTAGAATCACCTAAACACAAGTTGGCTTAAATGGATGGCTGCAAAAATAAATCCTTGGCAGCAATGACAATACTAGGAGAGAATGTGGAGTGTTATCAAGAGTCACATTGGTACAGAGGATCCGCCTTCCCATTTGTTTTTCTTTGGCTGGGGAAATAACGTCCCCTCTGGCAATAACTTCTGAAGTTTCTTTATGTATTTTGAAGCATTCATAGTGGACACTGTGATGTGCTGCCCAGATGCCCCTAGAAGGGGCACTTGTCAGCCCAGCTGCTGGGAGTGCTGCAGACAGAAGGCTTTCAGGAATCCCCTTTAGGGACTGCCTCAGGTGGAGAGTGACCCTGCTCATGCCATGCTTTTTTTAGGTCAGCCCCCATCAGATGACTGATAATGTGGGTGGAGGGACATGAAAGCCTGGTCACCTAAGCCCAGCTTGGAACAATTTCGAAGGGCCGTTCTAGTCTTAGAGTTGCCTGTGAAAAGATGAAAGAAAAGTACAACGAACAGGCATATAAGCATCTCTTAAATTCATCCATTTGCCACATTTATCTTTATATATGTATACATACATGTGCAAATTGCTGGAGTTTCAGAAGAATGTCTCAGACGTTATGATGCATCACCCGGAAATGTTAGCATTCATCTTCCAAGAATAAGGACATTCTGCTGCGTGGCCATGATAATATTGTCAGTCTCAAGGGATGTAACATTGATACACAACTGTCTGATATGCAGTCCATATCCTAATTTTCCCAGTGTCCTAATGTCTTTTTCTCACTGAGGATCCATCAAGAATCACAGCTTGCATTTGTCTCTTTAAGTCTAATTTACAACAGCTCTCCAACTTTCCTCTTTTTAAATATTTTTTAATAGTTCGGAAAATCGTTTTGTGGAATGTCACACAATCTGGGTTTGTGTGATTGTTTCCTTATGGGTAAGTTCATATTCAACACTTTGGGAAATAATACTAAATAGGTGATACCCTGTCCTTCTCAGTGCATTACATCAGAAAATACATAAGGTAATTTTGCCTCTTTCTAGGTAATGTTAAGTTAATGACTTAGTTGAGATAGTGTCAGTGGGACTTATTCGCTATTAGGATATCTGTTATCCTTTATAATTAATACATAATCTGTAGGGAACTCAGTTTCACCAAAGCTTTAAGACTTTGGATTTTATGTTCTCAATAACCTTCTTTAATGGTTTTAACATCCATTGAAAATCCTAGCCTAAATCTATTTTTACACTGGCATTTGCAAAATAGTGTTTTTACATTTTTCCTTCTGTACATATTAGCTGGGAGTCTTCTGTAAAGATGAGCCTTCCTTCTTTCCTTTTTCCTCCTCCTCTTTTTTTTTTCCAAAGGTAGAATTCATGGATTTTTAAAATTTGATGTTATAATTTATTAAAATTATTTTAACTTTATATGCTTAAATTTCCCCAAATTTGGTCAGTGGAAATGTCTTAAATCCTTTGATAGTTTTGGAGCACTTTCAGACATAAAAAGCCTTTTATTTTTATTTCTTTGCTCACATTTGTGATCAGTTATTTCTTCAAATGGTATTTACAAAATAAAATGGCATTTACAGACCAAGATCTGGTGCCAGTTTATTCGTTGTTACTGGGATTCCATTTCTAGGGCTTTTCTTTGAGCAGAGCCAGGAAATAAACAAAAAATAAAAATCATGTGTGCTTACAGGGACCTCAGTTTTTCCCCATCTTTCTCCCATAATTTATTCTCTCAGTGAGAATTCTGGTTCCCAAATAACATTAATCTATTAATCATTGCCACTCTGTCTGCCTATCCATTCATCCATCTATCTATCTATCTATCTATCTATCTCCTCCTTCTCATCCTTCTCTATCATCATCATCTTTCACTTTTTTTTTTCTCATTTTATTTATTTTTTCAGCGTAACAGTATTCGTTCTTTTTGCACAACACCCAGTGCTCCATGCAAAACGTGCCCTCTCCATTACCCACCACCTGTTCCCCCAACCTCCCACCCCTGACCCTTCAAAACCCTCAGGTTGCCCCAACCTCCCACCCCTGACCCTTCAAAACCCTCAGGTTGTTTTTCAGAGTCCATAGTCTCTTATGGTTCGCTTCCCCTCCCCAATGTCCATAGCCCGCTCCCCCTCCCCCAATCCCACCTCCCCGCAGCAACCCCCAGTTTGTTTTGTGAGATTAAGAGTCATTTATGGTTTGTCTCCCTCCCAATCCCATCTTGTTTCATTTATTCTCTCTTTCACTTTTTTAATTGAAAGTTTTAAACAAAATCCTGCAAGCCACAACCCCACTGAATAAAGATAAAGATATTTTTGCTGTCTTTGTAATTAGAATATATCCAGGATGTATAGCTGAAATATTACAGTCAAAAGATAGTTAAATTCAGGGGCACCTGGGTGGCTCAATGGGTTAAGCCTTTGCCTTTGGCTTGGTTCATGACCTTGGGCTCCTGGGATTGAGCCCCCCATCAGGCTCTCTGCTCGGCAGGGAGCCTGCTTCCCCCTCTCTCTCTGCCTGCCTCTCTGCCTACTTCTGATCTCTGTCTGTCAAATAAACAAATAAAACCTTAAAAAAAAAAAAGATAGTTAAATTCATTATGTTATTCCTATGTAATTATATTACCCATTTAATATGGTTGTATCTATTTGTTTCTGTGTGTAATTAATTTTGCTGCCTTTATTACAACTTTATTGATTTATTTTTGAAAATATAAAATGTTTTCATTGCTCAAATTTTATTATTTTTCTTTCTTTTTTTTAAAAGATTTTATTTTTAAGTAATTTCTATACCAGTGTGGGGCTTGAGCTCACAACCACGGGATCAAGAGTCTCATGCTTTTCCGACTGAGCCAACCAGGCACCCCTAAATTTTATTTTTTCTTAATCCCTGCTCCCTTTATTATTTTATGTAAGAATTGTTAGTGATTTATTTTTAATTTCTTTTTCTTTAGGTTACATAATATTTAACTTTGACTGCAATTGTGTTTGGGAGTAATTAACTCTGACCAGAAATGTATATCGATATAACGAAGACTGTGTTTACCCTTTTAGGGGAAAATGAAAGAAAAGTCATATCTAAATGAGGGATAGGTACATAAAATGTCAACACATTTTATCAAATTCATGAAAGCCTAAAAGTGTTACTTCACTACATAAGGTTTCACATGTGTTTAGGAACATGTGTATGGCCGTCGAGTAGCCAAAGACGTGGACTGTGCTGGCTATTTTCTCTTAGCTCCAAACACCCCTTCCTGTTCTCTGTGGGGTGGCACTCTCTAACCTCTGTATCACCGTTGCCACTTTTTGTCCTGTGAGGTTCTACGATAGGGTGTCACAGGAGACTGGAGAAAAGAAGGAAGATGGGAGAAAGGGCTTGTTTCTTCTTGTTTATTTGTTGTTCCTTTCTCAGTTTCTCCAGCGACAATCCTTTACCCAGACAGTGGGAGATCTTTCTAGTAATAGTTGTTTCAGCAAATCTCTTCTTCCAATACTTTTAGACTAGCCACTAAGAACACTATTCTTTCAGTGGTCTGAGTCCCAGTTTCATGATGCTTCTCCTTAGAGCTCCTAAGGTTCTAGCACCATCTGGGAAGTGCCCTGCATTCAGAAAAATGTATTCCAACTTTGCAAATTTCCTCCTTCAGTTTCCTTCCTTTTCTTCCAGCTTTTTGGGTAGGAGCTGCTCCAGGCACTTATAATCTCTATGTTACCTCAGTGTTCCATGGTTGCCTTTTCGTTCTTCCAACATTCATCTAGATAAGCTCCTAAATTATATTGTCAATTTAGTTTACATGGTTTCTGTTTTCCTGACTAGATACTAACACATACAGGTGTGCTAAGAATATTCTTACTCATTCTGTAGCCTTTCTATAACCACATACACCTGTGGGTAACCCTTTTATTATATTTCACTATATCCTTCCTATATTTCATTTGAAAAAAAGATGTTTATATTTATAATTAAATCTAAACCTGTTTGCCTTTTAAATTTGCTTATAGTGGTTTTTGTTTTGTTTTGTTTCATTTGTTTGTTTTTTGCCATGCAACATGGTTTAAACAGTCAAAACTATAACTATTTCACTTGTATTACTTCTAGATGACCAGATATTTGGTTAGATATTACTCTGGATGTTTCCGTGAGGTGTTTTTGGGATCAGATTCATCTTTCAGTCAGTGGACTTTGAGTGAAGCAGATTGCCCTCCATAGTGTGGGAGGGTTTCAGCCAATCAACTGAAGCGTTAACAGAACAGACTGACCTCCAAACAAGAAGGAATGCTGCCAGCTGACTGTTTGGGGGCCCGAACTGTAATTCTTCCTGAGTCTTCAGCCTGCCAGCCTAGCCCATCAAATTTTGGACTCACTAAGCCTCCACAATTACATGAATTAATTATTTAAAATAATTCTCCCTCCCCGTTGGTTTTGTTTCTCTGGAGAACTTGACTAACACACAAATCTTATCCATTTGGAATTTATTATGGTGTTTGGCGGTATGCATCCATTCTTATCTGTTATCCAAATGGTTATCTCATACGTCAACACTATTTATTAAGATGTCTATCATTTTTCAGTGATTTGAGGGGTCACCTTTATCATATATAAACTTTCATCTGTACTTAAGTCAATTTCTAGATAGTCTGTTCTGTTCCACTGGCATATGTATTCTTGCAACAGTAACACTTTACTTGATAAATTTTAGAAGCAGTATAGTATGTTTTCATTTCTGGGAGGGCTCTTGCCCTGCGCTTCTTTTCTTCCTTCATCCCCCCCCCCATTTTGTCATCATGAAAACATTTCAAATGTTAAGAAAGGTTGAAAAAATTTTACAGTGAACACCCATATACAACCACACATATTCAAACAATGATTTTCTTCTAAGCTTATTTTATTCTTTATTTGTTCATCTATCCATCCTTCTGTCTGTCCATCAGTCCATCTTATTTTTTGGGTGCATTCCAAAGTAAATCACCAGCAGACATCATTATCATCCTCCCAGGTGCTTCAGTATCCATAACATCAAATAGAATTAAAATATTTGTTAGAAAACTCTTCAAAGTGTGGGGATAGAGGGCACATACCTCAATATTATCAAAGCCATCTATGAAAAACCCACCGCAAATATCATTCTCAATGGAGAAAAACTGAAAGCTTTTCCGTTAAGGTCAGGAACACGGCAGGGATGTCCATTATCACCACTGCTATTCAACATAGTACTAGAAGTCCTAGCCTCAGCAATCAGACAACAAAAAGAAATTAAAGGCATCCAAATTGGTAAAGAAGAAGTCAAACTATCACTCTTTGCAGATGATATGATACTATATGTGGAAAACCCAAAAGACTCCACTCCAAAACTGCTAGAACTTGTACAGGAATTCAGTAAAGTGTCAGGATATAAAATCAATGCACAGAAATCAGTTGCATTTCTGTACACCAACAACAAGACTGAAGAAAGAGAAATTAAGGAGTCCATCCCATTTACAATTGTACCCAAAACTATAAGATACCTAGGAATAAACCTAACCAAAGAGACTAAGAATCTATACACAGAAAATTATAAAGTGCTCATGAAAGAAATTGAGGAAGACACAAAGAAATGGAAAAATGTTCCATGCTCCTGGATTGGAAGAATAAATATTGTGAAAATGTCTATGCTACCTAAAGCAATCTACACATTTAATGCAATCCCTATCAAAATACCACCCATTTTTTTCAAAGAAATGGAACAAATAATCCTAAAATTTATATGGAACCAGAAAAGACCTCGAATAGCCAAAGGAATATTGAAGAACAAAGCCAAAGTTGGTGGCATTACAATTCCGGACTTCAAGCTCTATTACAAAGCTGTCATCATCAAGACAGCATGGTACTGGCACAAAAACAGACACATAGATCAGTGGAACAGAATAGAGAGCCCAGAAATCGACCCTCAACTCTATGGTCAACTAATCTTCGACAAAGCAGGAAAGAATGTCCAATGGAAAAAAGACAGCCTCTTCAATAAATGGTGCTGGGAAAATTGGACAGCCACATGCAGAAAAATGAAATTGGACCACTTCCTTACACCACACACGAAAATAGACTCCAAATGGATGAAGGACCTCAATGTGAGAAAGGAATCCATCAAAATCCTTGAGGAGAATGCAGGCAGCAACCTCTTCGATCTCAGCCGTAGCAACATCTTCCTAGGCACCACGGCAAAGGCAAGGGAAGCAAGGGCAAAAATGAACTATTGGGATTTCATTTGCACAGCAAAGGAAACAGTTAACAAAACCAAAAGACAACTGACAGAATGGGAGAAGATATTTGCAAACGACATATCAGATAAAGGGCTAGTATCCAAAATCTATAAGGAACTTAGCAAACTCAACACCCAAAGAACAAACAATCCAATCAAGAAATGGGCAGAGAACATGAACAGACATTTCTGCAAAGAAGACATCCAGATGGCCAACAGACACATGAAAAAGTGCTCCACGTCACTCGGCATCAGGGAAATACAAATCAAAACCACAATGAGATATCACCTCACACCAGTCAGAATGGCTAAAATTAACAAGTCAGGAAATGACAGATGCTGGCGAGGATGTGGAGAAAGGGGAACCCTCCTCCACTGTTGGTGGGAATGCAAGCTGGTGCAACCACTCTGGAAAACAGCATGGAGGTTCCTCAAAATGTTGAAAATAGAACTACCCTATGACCCAGCAATTGCACTACTGGGTATTTACCCTAAAGATACAAACATAGTGATCCGAAGGGGCACGTGTACCCGAATGTTTATAGCAGCAATGTCTACAATAGCCAGACTATGGAAAGAACCTAGATGTCCATCAACAGATGAATGGATCAAGAAGATGTGGTATATATACACAATGGAATACTATGCAGCCATCAAAAGAAATGAAATCATGCCATTTGCGACGACGTGGATGGAACTAGAGCGTATCATGCTTAGTGAAATAAGTCAATCGGAGAAAGACAACTATCATATGATCTCCCTGATATGAGGACATGAAGAAGCAACATGGGGGGGTAGGGGGATAGGAGAAGAGTAAATGAAACAAGATGGGATTGGGAGGGAGACAAACCATAAATGACTCTTAATCTCACAAAACAAACTGGGGGTTGCTGGGGGGAGGTGGGATTGGGAGAGGGGGAGCGGGCTATGGACATTGGGGAGGGGAGGCGAACCATAAGAGACTATGGACTCTGAAAAACAACCTGAGGGTTTTGAAGGGTCAGGGGTGGGAGGTTGGGGGAACAGGTGGTGGGTAATGGGGAGGGCACGTTTTGCATGGAGCACTGGGTGTTGTGCAAAAAGAATGAATACTGTTACACTGAAAAAATAAATAAAATGAAAAAAAAATTTGTTAGAGTTTTCTCTTTTTTTATGATAAATTTTCATACAATGAGATGCATAAAACTTTAGTATAGCATCCAGTAAGTTCTCACAAATTGATATACCTTGTGATATAGTAAAGTTCTCTCATTCTCTCTCCCAGTAAATCCCCAGTCAGACTCTAAAGACACAATTACTATTTAGGTGGGGTTTTTTCCCCCCACCATAAATTAGTTTTGCCTGTTCTTGGGCTTTGTAAAATTGAAGTAAACTTTTGTTTCAAGTTTCTTTTACTTGGCAATATGTTTTGATAGTCATCCATGTTGTGTGTATGAGTAGATCATTTCTTTTAATTGCTGAGTCATGTTCCATTGTATAAATATACCATACTTTGTTTAATTTTACTGAAAGACCCTCAGAGTTTTGGGCTATTACATATAAAACTGTAATGAACACTGTTAAATAACTTTGGGAGAATGTGTGTTTCATTTCTCTTAGGTAAATACCTAGGGGGGTATGGAGTAGGTGAATGTTTAGTTGTATAAGGAATTGCCATTCTTTTACCTAATGTGTGTGAATTTCAGTTGCTTAATCTTGTTTTTGATAGTGTTTAAATTTCAATTACTCTAGTGAGAGTGCTGTAGTCTTAGGGTTCTTCTTTGTTAGGCTTTATTTTTATTAGTTTTTCTTGCATTTTCCCCCCAAAAGAACTGTAGGATAAAGTTGTCTAGCTTTCAAACAAAAACAAAAACTGTTGATGTATTTTTGAGAGATCATTTTAAATCTGTATCATTTGGGAAAGATAAATTTGAAAAGTAATCTTTCTAATGATGAGGAATGCTTTCTATTTGTTCAGGTCTATCTTTGTTTCTTCTGGTGTGTTTTTACAGTTTTCTCTTTTTTTCCACATTTCTTACTAAGCTTACTACTAAATATTTAATTTTTGTGCTGTCATTATAAATGGCTTTTCTTTTCAATTGGTTATTTCCATCTCTCTTTATATGATTTTATATACTAATATATAGTATTAATTCTCTTTGGTTTTCTAGATATATTGTCATGCCATTTGTACAGAGATAATCTAAGAGCCGTATTCCCCCAATTCTTATGACTTTTAATAGTTTTCAGTTTTCTTATTTGCATTGCCTCTTTTTATTTTTGCCCTGAATGTAACCTTACATAGTATTAAGATTGTTAATCTTGCCTTATTTTTCTTTGCATTTTCTTTGTATGTCTTTCCCTATCTTGTTATTTTCAATCTTTTTGAGACATTTTGTTTTGGTTTGTGTTTTTATAAACTTTGCTCAACCTGAGATTCCTTTCCTTTTAGTAGGAGTCCTTAGCCTACCTGTATTTATTGAGGTGACAAATTTGTTAGGACTTAGTTCTTTCATAGTCCTTTATGTTATACTTTCACTTTTTATGGCTTCTTTGATCGTTTTTGTATTATTATTTGGCAGTTTTTCTCCTTGGTTTTGTCTTGTGTGTAGACTCTTTCTGATAAATTGTAGGTTGTATCTTCATTGTCAGTTCTTTTAGTGATTGTTTATACCATAATTTTATATAATACACTTACTACTCTGTGTCTTTAGGTAGTAACTATTGAGTCTCCATTTTGTAGAATAGCAAAATTGCTGTAATTCCCCAATCTCTTCTTTTTTTTCCACTTTCAAACTACTGATAAATAGCACCTTTTTCTTAGTCTACTCTCTATCTTTACATACTTAAACACAGTTCTATTTCTATTATATTTCTATTTCTATATATTACACTTATATTTTATTTTTATGTTTCTATTCTATTTCTTAACAAATAATATTTTAATCACCAGCTTAGTAATGAAGAAATAAAATACTTATATTTCTCTCTCTCTTACTTCTTCCTTTTGCTTCAGATTTTTTGTTCGTACATATTTGCTTTATTTTTGTAGTTTGTGACATTTTCTTCTGCTCTTATAATTTTATCAAATGTTTGGTCTTATTCCTATGGTTGAATGAATCCGAAGTATTAACCAATTGTTTCCCATAGTTTCTTTATTAATATTTTCCTTGGCTCCATTAATTTCCTTAAAGAAGGACTCATGGGAGTTGGAATTCCTGCACATGTAAAAATGCCTATCTTCTGCCTTCATTTTCATCCACAGTTCATGGTTTATAAATTTTTTGTGTTATACTTTCTTTCTCTGAAAACATTGTAGCCATTTGCAAACCTCAATTACCATTGAAGAATGCTGAACAGAAGTCTCTAAGGCTGGCCTGAATTTTCACTTTGTTGGTGAATTTATGTTTTTCACTTAAGGCCCAATAGAGCTTTTCTGTTTTGTCTTGTTTAGAGAAGACTGCACCTGTACGGTCTATGTTTCAGTGTTGATCATTCTGTATCTGTGTTTTCCTGCACAGTGTATATACCTTTTTACTCTGTGGATTAGTATTACAATTCTAGAAAATATATTTGAATTACATTTTTGAATATTTTTCCATCCTGATCATTGCTACTGGTTTTAAAACTCATTGTATCTATACATAGCACATGTTTTCTTTCTTAATCTTGTTCTCCATTTACTTGTTTTGTCTGTTTAGCATGATGTTTTCCTTTGTACTGTGATCAATGATGCTTTATCAATTTTTTTTTCCTCCTCAGCTTCTTTCTTGAGCTCTCTGCTCCTTTTTCTTTGTACCCATCATGTATGTTCCTTAAGCCCTACATACTGTACGTGCCTCGAATTCTTTGGAGATTTTTATTAATTAAAAAAGTTGTTTGGCATTGTGATTATTTTTGTTTTCTGTTTTACTGTTGTTGTTGTTGTTATTTTTCCTGGTTGTTGTTTCTAGCCTTCATTTGTTGTTTTCTAGTATTTGAGGGGGAAGATTCCATACTGGTTCAGTCTGGTTGTTTGAATGAATTCTTCCTGGCCTGGCTTTTTCAGGAAGTTTTTGTGAGAAAGAGAACATGGTAGTCCTGTGGGGTGGTAAGAATTCACCTTAATACAAAAAGAAATCCAAGATGAATATGTGAGAGATTTATTTTAGTCATGACTTCTCCAGAGCCAGTGAAGATCAACAGTTATAGGAGGCTTCCAGATCCTCCGTTTCTCTCTTCTAGTCCATCTCTAATCCCTCCAGTCATGCCAAATATGTTTGCTCGTTTCCTTGTGGAGTTCCTGATACATCATGGTGGCAGATGGCATTTTCCCATTAGCCTAGGCATTCCATTTTTGTTATAAACAGAAAAGTTTTTAAAGAAGATCATTGCTTTTGCTCCTTAGATGAAGTTTTTACTTAAGAATAACTTGGGATCTGTAGACTTTCTCACTGGTGTTTTTTCACACCTGTCCCCTCTTTGGTACACTTGGCAGTTCTTCAGCAAATATTAAGGTTTAGTGTTACGATATTCTGTAATTTTGGAAAGATAAAATTTGTAATTCTATTTCCTCAGTTATGCTCATTGTTTTTCAGTGATTTTTAAGAGGAGGTAGAAGCAGGACTATAAGCACTCTGTTCCTTGACTTTTTAATCCTGGAGGCTACAATAAATGTAATGAATCCTCATTAATGTAAAGAAGCCAGCAAAAAGGATGATGCTGAGATCCTGAGGTATTTGTATCATATGAATCTGCTATCAGCCTCAGAGGTGCTTGAGGTATATAGCATAGAAATTGAGGAATAAACTCAATTTTGGCCTCTTGTATGTCTTTGTGAGATATAATTTACCTACAAGAAAATTCACCAGATGCTAGATTTTTTTTTTTTAAGATTTTTTTTATTTATTTGACAGAGAGAGATCACAAGTAAACAGAGAGGCAGGCAGAGAGAGAGGGAGGGAAGCAGGCTCCCTGCTGAGCAGAGAGCCTGATGCGGGACTCAATCCAGGACCCTGAGATCATGACCTGAGCCGAAGGCAGCGACTTAACCCACTGAGCCACCCAAGAGCCCCACCAGATCCTAGTTTTATCCTAACCTTTGCTCTTCACAGTTTTTCTTTCTCTCTCTTATCTCATAATCCCCATTTGCTTTTATCTTACTTGCTACTGTGTGCTATATCAGATAGGAAGCTTTAGCCACAAGTAACAGAAAACCCAACTCAAAATGACTTAAGCCAGTAGTTAGCAGTCTTTAAGGGTCCATCAAGATCATCTGCCCAGAGTTTCTGATTTAGTAGATTTGGGGTGGTTTCTGGGAATTTGCATTTCTGATAAATTTCCAGGTTATCTGGATGTTGCTGACTTGAGAATCATACTTTTAAGAATCACTGACTTAAACAACTGGATGTATTGTCTTGCAGTGAAGGATGGTAGATATCCTAACCAGGATGGTTCGCTAATGCGACATTTCAACAATAACATTACTCTTTCTTCTCAGAAACATGGATCATATCCCCTCATGGAGCAAGCTGGTCATAACATCTCAGGGCACACCAGTGTTCAGAGGCATGGGGGAAAATAAATGCCTAATCTTCTTGTCCCTTTCAGAGCTACCTTAACATGAAGCACTCTCAAGGTAAAAATTAGGCAATACAATCTTTCTAATGTCTACTTACTACAAGGAGGTTGTAACTAGTATTAATTGTTGAATTGAACTAATCTAGACTTACCCCCTGGATTTGGCCCCAGTCTAGATAATCAAATCAGACGGGGTGGGGTTGGGCGGGTAGCGGTGGTGGTGTGCGGAAACTGCTGGAGCTTAACTTGCCTAGATGGGGAAAGTGATAATGGTGGAAATTAGTGCATACACAGGTTTGCTGAGGCCTTTTTACTACCATTTGGGCTCAGTCTTTCCCATTTTATTTTCATCAGTTCAGGAGCTAAAATCTAAGCATTAGATGCCACATTAACACCTCTTTGTTAATTAGCATGAACAACAATGTCTCAATTGATTCTTTTGAATTCACAGGTTCTGTTCTTCCTGTCTGTTAGAGGAGTCAACCTCTGTACAGTTTTTATGGTATAGTCGTCTTCAATATTTACCTTAGTTTTTATTTTTCTGTCCTGCTTCTGTAACAAATACAATATTTTTTCTGATTCTGGAATAAATTTGGAATAACCTTTCTTCAGCTGAAATTCTATGCTGCTCTTTTTGTTGTTGTTACAAATATTTCACTGCTTCATTTGCTTATGATTAATTCACAATGACCTGTTCTCCCCAGGTCATATGACACATCGACTCATTTGTTTTAGAATAAAAGGGTCAGAGAATTTTGTAACATATCCCCGCATATGCAAAATAATGATCATATCTCATGTTATTATTATATGGATATTTTACTGAAGTGCACACACACACACACACACACACACACAATTAGCTTGATAAAAAGTGAACATACCCCTTTACCACCATTCAGATCAATAAATTGAACATCGCATGAATCCTAGAAGCTGCTTACATATACTAACCAGTATCTTTTCTTTTCTATGCCAAGGGTAACATAGATTAGTTTTGCCTATTTGTGAACAGAATATAAATGAATTCCCATAATAGGGATGTTTTGTGTCATGCTTTTTTTATGTGAGATTGACCCCTGAGTTTTCATATGGCTAAGCAGTTGCACAGATGTACACTCCCAGTGGTGAGGGGGTGTTACAGTAGCTCCATATCGGGTGAACACTTATTATTTTCTGTCTTTTTAACTTTAGCAGTTGGGGTGGGTGTGTATAGTACTAATTCTGTTTTTAATTTGCTTTGTTCTCATGGTTAATGAGGTGAAGATTTTCATTCCATGTTTAATATCTTTAATACATATAAAACTATTCAGATTTCTGGGGTTTTTCACATCAGTTGTACTTAGTTATGTTTTTATAGTTATCTGTCTTTGACCCTAATCTTCATATAAGTTTCCTTAAAGTTGTATATAACTGCTTCTTTTTATATTTTTAATCTATTTCTGTATTGATGTCTGTTTTTTACTCCTAATATTTACTATTTATATTTGTGAGTTTATGATTTTTTATTTTTTTTTCTTCCTAGAGTCTTGCTACTCTTATTTGTCCTTCAAAGAACATAATTTGGCTTCATTAGTTTTGTCTTTTGAGGGGTTTTTTTTTCTTCTATCTATTAACTTTCATTATTTTCTTCTCTTTACTACTTCTGGGTTTAAGTAACTGCTTTTTTCCTAACTTTTTTTGGCGGATATATACATAGTTTATTATCAGTCTTTTTTTTCTTCTTTCAATATGTATATTTAAGTTTTAAATTAGTTTTGATTTTCATTTAGTTAAAAGTATTTCTAATACTCATTGAAATTTATTCTTTACCTATGACTTATTTAGAAGTGTAGTGGTTAATTTCCAAACATTTTGGGATTTTTTCTTAACTTTTTGTTATTGATTTCTAGCTTAATGCCACTGTATTCCAAAAACAAAAGATGTATAATTTCAATCATTTGAAATCTGTTGAACTTGCTTTATGTCCCTTATTATGGTCAGTTTAGGAAATGCTCTGCTGTTGTAGGATACAATGTTCCATACAATAGTTATATCATTTTTGATTCATGTTGTGCAGATTTCTATGTTTTCACTGTTTTTGTTTGCTTGTCTTATTATATAGTGGGAGAGGTGTATTAAAGTATCTTTTCAGGATTATATATTTTTTATTTCTTCTTTTATGTGTGTCAGATTTTGTTTTATGTATTTCGAGATCATGCTCTTAGGGGAATATAAATGAACGTTTCCTATTTTCCTGATAAATGTAAGCTTTTGTTATTAATAATGCCCTACTATTACTATTTCAATAATAATTTGCATTCTTCAAATAATTAGGCTATAAACATCTTTCAAAATATATAATTTGGGTGATAATTCTACAATTTTTTTTTTTAAAGATTCTATTTATTTATTTGACAGAGAGAGATCACAAGTAGACAGAGAGGCAGGCAGAGAGAGAGAGAGAGAGAGGGAAGCAGGCTCCCTGCTGAGCAGAGAGCCCGATGTGGGACTCGATCCCAGGACCCCGAGATCATGACCTGAGCCGAAGGCAGCGGCCTAACCCACTGAGCCACCCAGGGGCCCCAATTTTCCAGGATTATACATGAAAGAATTGTGCCTCAGTTTTCTGGTGATATACAGCTGTTTGTTGGACTTTCTGATTGTAGAAGCACCCTAAACTACTTCCTTTGGTAAAATCCTTATGGTGAATATTTGCCTTTGAGACCTTCAACTTCAAATCAGTCATGTCATCTCATAAGCATCTGCCTTAGTCTACTTGGGTGGCCATAACAAAGTACCATACACTGGGGAGCTAAACAGAAATTTGTGTTCTCACAGTTCTGGAGACTGGAAGTCCAAGATCAAGGTGTCAGCAGGTTTGTTTTTCCCTGAGACCTCTGGTCTTGGATGGCAGATGGCAGCCTTCTCATTGTAGCCTCACATGGTGTTGATCTCTTGTGTGCATGAATCCCTCTTCTTTCTTTGTGTGTCCAAATTTCTACTTCTTAGCAGAACATAAGTCAGATCAGATTAGGGCCCATCCTAGTGCCTTATTTTAATTTACTCAAATCTTTAAAGGCATTATCTCCAAATACTATCACCTTCTGAGATATTGGGGGTTATATCTTCAACCTATGAATTTTGAGGGAGCACAGTGCAGCCCACAGTTGCATCATAGCATACTATCTCCACTACTTAAGTTAGTAGAAAGAAATTTTATCATGCACTTTCTCTGTTGCTAAATGTTTCCTGAGCTAGAGTATATGGGTTTTTTTATGAAATACTTTTGTGTAATGAAGAAATTTCTGTCTGTGTTTCAGGTGCAGTTTAAAATTTTACCGTATCTTACATCTAGATTTCCCATGACACTCTTGTAATATTTAACAACAATTTTTTCAGTAATCCACATGTAAAATTCATTGACAGTATTGAAATGAAATATTGAGATAGTTCCCTGTATCAAGGCATTAAGACAGACCTAAATAATTAGAATATTTTCTTAAATTTTAGATAGTTTAAAATCCAAGTTGTCACCCATCTTGATTTAGATCTACTTATTAAAATAATGAAAATTATAGTGCTTTCTGATGAGGCTAATAAGTCAATTCTCAATAAGAATGATGCCATGATTAATAATATAGACATCAGTTTTCATCTCTTCTTGCTCAGACGTTATGTTTACCAAAAGTTGAGTGCTATAAATTCCAGCCTGAATGGAAAAACATCTTAGATGGTATGGCAGATCACTTTGTGTTTTTAAAAAAATAAAACTGTTTTCTTTCTTCCCAGTCTCCCTTTCAGTTGGTTGGCTCATGTGATTGAATTCTAGCCAATGGAGTTTAGACAAAAATGATGGATGCTGCTTCCAGGCTTAGCCAATTAAAACCTTCTATAGTAATCCTCCCCTTTGCCTGTTCTTCTGCCAAATGGGGATCCAGAGGAGGGCAAAACTGTAATACAGAAGAAGTCTGGCTCCATGATTGGCAATATGGAAGGCTGTTCACTGACCAGGAACACATCATTTATGTGAATGAGAATAAACTTTATTGTGCTAAGCCACTGAGATTTGGGGTCTGCTTGTCACAGCAGCAACCATTTACTTAATGTGTACATATGGTCAAAGTGCAATTTAATATAACTCATGTAACATTCATTGCTGAAAAGCTTTCTTTTTGAATGTCTTATTATAAAGCACTTCAGAGCACTTTTCCTAAAATTCTTTCTACTTGATTAAAATGCCATCCATATTCCATGTGATGTTCATGAAAAACTAGATATTTCTCCAACTGCCCCTTCTCCAGTCTTAATGTTCTTCACTTCATTTTACATTATTGTGCCTCCAGTTTGACTGCATTTTTCCATTTATTATTCTTCAAACATTCAAATAATTCCCTCCTCTATACATTTACTTTCCTGTTATGTCTTCTCCCACTTTTTTACTTAAGACCTGCATTATCTGGGAAGATTTTGTTGCTGTCCTAATCCTTGGTGAATTTTCATGATCCTTATTTTCTGAACAGTTATTTTGGCACTTATCAAATTGATGCATAGTGTTAGGTGAAAAGAATTAGTCTTTATCAAGTGTGTCTAATATACTACTAAGCATTTTAAATGTATTTAGTGGTTACAATCAATTGAGTGCTCACCATGTGCCAGAAACCTGGTAAACAAACACTCATTTAATCATCAAAATAACATTATTAAGTAGACATTTTTTACTCCCATTTTATAGAGGAAAAAATTGAGGATTAAGGAGGTGGAGAAATGTATAATCCAGTTGGAATCTAACTCCAAAGATTAAGCTTTCCCCCCTAAACCCCATGCTACTTATCTTTTATCTATAGTTTATGTTTTATTAATTAAACTTGAAACAGATTGCTTCTTGTTTTTTCTGTAATCAGAAAGTGTGCTGTGCGATAAAGTTGTTTAATAACTATTTGGTAATTAGTCACTCATGTCTGTTCATTTTAGAGCAGGTCTTTATTTGAGGAAATGGTACTTAGACTTACCCCTTTGCTTGACCTCTGGGTCTGCTAAAGTGAACATCAGTGTACAAATGCACAATACTGTGATTTGTTAGTCTGGAACCCTGGGATTCCCACAAGGAATTTCCCTATATTGTAAGCCACATTCCAGATTCAGGTATTGGAAAACAGAGATTTCTTCGGATTGTTCCAGTTTTTAGTAAAGGGGTCATTGTGTACCCAGAACAAATCTAGACCAGGACTACACTGTTAATATTTGTTGAAGTTCAAAGCTCAGATATTTACTTTTAGGAATCCATCTCAATATTCCAACCTCTATGCAATAATAAACCCTCGAATTTGCCTAGTTGATTACATAATCTTACACCAATTTCTAATCTATGTTTTTCTGTAAAAGGGAATTAGAAGATGTTTAAATGAAGATCAAAATGAAGAGAAGCTAATTAGGCCTACATCCAATTACAATCCTACTTTACTTAACATTATTTGAAAGCTCATCTCATATTTTGGCTGCTGAAAAATACTAAATTATTTTAATTCTTAATAATATCATTACGTTCACAATCTGTTATCAGGTTTTCATGAATTTTACATATATTTATTATTTTATGCAATTTATATATTTTATGCTTCCAGTTTTCAGCAGAAAAATGGGTTGTAAATAAAGTAAGATAATTGCTAATATATATTCCATGACTTTAATGGCCTTTTCTTCCCTGTGGACCATTATTAGTTTTCTCCTAAAACCCTTTTAATTAATCAAAAGAAAATGGGAGATTTCCATTAATATCTGAGCATCTTTTAACCTTAATTTGTACTGAAGTGCATATGAGTGATGAATTGTGAATTTCTGGGCTGATAGGGGAAAAAAAAGGAGCCTCCATATTTTCCTTCTTGGTGTTAAAGATGGCCATTTCATGATCTGAAAGATTATAATATTGTTTTTGGTCTTTCTTGTAGTAAAATGTTTATCCAGGCTTCTTTGCCCTTTTGCTTGGTAGCCCCTGGGAACAGAGTGCTCATACATGTAATAATAACAGATTCACTGACAGATTTTTAAAAATTTTCTAAATCAAAGTCATACCATTTGAACATTTCATTTGGGTGTCAGGAAGAAAATAAGCATGCGTCACCAAGAACTTCACTTTTGAGTGTATACTTAGCCAGCAGAACTTACAAATAAAAAGAAATAAATGTCATTAGCCTATGGATTTCAGAAAAAGAAAACAATAAACGGTCTCTGTGGATTTTGTTCATGGGAACGATATTTTATTTAAAAATTAATTCCTTCTCCTGATGCCAGGAGTTACAAAAAAGATTGTAAGGAACCCATCGAAGTACTTGAGAATATCAAAGAACCAAAAGAAGCAGGTGCACTTAACATGTGTTTTTCTTCTTTCTGATTTTAATTTGTACAGTTCCTCAAATATAAGAGATATTATTACTTAAAAACGTAAGTGTTCAGATGGAACAAAATCCCAAATGAGGAGGTTATGGAAACGTCAGGAGAGTAGAGTCTATTGTCACCGGGTATTGAGCAACCCACAAACGAAATTACCGCTAACGTAGCTTATATCCCAAACTGAATTCACTGGAATAGCAGAAGACAAGTGATAGTCTTTCTGATTTTCTGACTGGAAAGATGAGTGTGAGTCTGTACCTGGAATCTAATTACAGGCAAGCCACTAATAAAACCACAAGATACTTGACAATATGAGAGGGAAAATTGTACAAACAGAAAATTTATGACAGTGATCCACAGCACCACTGCAATAAAGGAATCTAGTTTGAGTGACACTTCCTGAATAGTAATAAAAAATTAGAAACCCATTCAACCACCCGGGATATTATCAATATTTACTTCTTCTTTGGTTGTCAGTTTCATGTCATGCCCCCAAACCTCCTTTAAGGGAGAGAAAAGAAATGTAGGTTCTCCTCCCTACATAAATTTAAAGCATGAGTCTTTAGCCTTTAGGACTTTTTTTTTCCTTCTGCAGGCAAAGGCAAGGGATTTGCTTTTGTTACTCTTGAGAAAAGCTGCTTTGTAGTTAAGAACACAGTTTTAGAGGCAGACAAGCATAGATTTTTATTCCAAATTTTCCTTACGGTAGAAGAATGTGATCCTACCTGTTTATGTATTGATTCTCTCATTTTTAGTATGAGGATGATAATAATTACTTGAGGAAATACTGAGAGAATTAAACTAGATATTATGTTAACCATGAAGTACAATGTCTTACAAATAGTAAACACTCAATACATGGTAGCTAGAAGAGATAGCATGATTCAATTCTGGTTCTGCAGCAACATTTCAAACAATATGGTCTAAGCATTATCCAAAAGGTCTGGCCTCCTTAAAGCAGATGTAATGGATTACATTATGAAAAGTTATATGTAAAATAATTATTTTCCTATAAAGAATTCTAATTTATTACTGGTTTAATTGCATAGTTTTAATTTAACAACTTCACAATTGAAGATTGATCCTTATTGTTATTGATCATCAATCGATGAGATTCCTAAGAACATTTCCTGACTCTCACAGGAATGTATAAAAGTAAAAAGTTAGATACCCTGGATGGAAAACTATGTAAAATACCTGTTTTATGTAATGAATAATCATTTCTTTAAGAACAGTTAATCACTGGTTAATATTTTTGTTCTTCAGTTACTGAGAATATTTTTTTCCCCAAGTGGATTTGTAAATTTGTATCTTTTTCCTTTGTTGGCCAAGGTTGAGACCAAAATCAAACTTCGTCAAGAAAATGGCACTGGTCTGGGACATTCCCATCATTTTAGGTATTGGTAGAATCTTAGAAGACTTTACTGACTACTTAATTTTGGGAAGTAGTATCACATTTGATAACTGATTGAATTTCAGGAGGCTTTACTGAGGACAAATATCATGGGGGGGCGTAAGAAGTGCAAACCTTTGGTCAGCAGCAAAAATCTAGAAAATTCTAAAATTTAACTGAAGTCTAACTGTAGGCTGAAGTAAAGGTTCTTCTGATACACATGGCGTTTAGCATGTAAAAGCCAAACAATACAAAAAAGAACAAAGTGACATAAATTAGATCTCATCCTCCACTTAAATATAAAAGCCATCCCTACAAACTTTCACATGACATAATAGGTACATGTATCAATTAATTAATAAGCAATCAATTAAGCAATTACAACTTATTTTTCCCTTTCTATACTCACTGTGCTTGGCTAATGGGAGGGAAGAAACAGAGAGAGGAAGGAAAAATTCTGAAAGAAGAACAGCAAAAAATCATAATTCCACCATCTTGTTTTTCCTTTTTTCTCATCAGTGGTTAGAGAATGAGGCCCACAAAATCTATTAATCAAGGAGTCTAGCTAAGACCTGACTTAGTTCTCAAATGTTAGATAGGAAGTTCGTTGTAGAACTGTATCTCTGGACGTGTTTTTCTCCACACCATCCCTGAGCCTCATGTGGGCCACAGTTATCTTCCCAACTGTATGGAAAAATAAAAGTAGTAAGTCATGTATTTAGTTCTTTTATGAAATGACTTGCAATTCAATACCTATTATTCCAAAGGAAATTGGGCTATTTACTATAATAAAGGGTTGAGTTTTTAAGGGGCAGCAAAATTTTATATATTTAAGCAAAAGCTTCACATTACTAGAACAGGAAGACCCCAGTTCTGTATTCCCATAAGAGATTTGGCTTCTACATGTTATGCCCCAATAATGGGTCCATGATTAAAGGAGCGAGACTGATATAAAGCGAAGGTCAAGCAAAGCTTTATGTCGTGCCAAGCATCAAGAATCTAACAGAACGTTTGGGGACGCACCTCTTACAAGAGAGGGTGACCCTTCTCTGTTTCACAGACTAGTTTTTAAGGGCAAAGGCCATGCGGTCGGGCCTGGCCATGCAGAGGTGGCCAATGAGATTGTAACACACACAGGAAACTCCACAGTGATGCTAGGTGACCAACTGAGTTACAGTTTACCCTAGGAGACATTAGAACCAGCCTATCACCATGGTTGGGATTGGCGCCCAAAAGGCTCCCAAAGGGCGGGGCCCATACTCCTTGGTAACCAGAGAGACAGTATGCACCCCCCACCGATTGGATGTCTCCACCTGGCCTGACCCACCCCTGTATTTGAGCTTTGTTACCTGAGGCTGGTTTCCTGGACTTGTGTCCAAGTAAATCCCCTGAGGGAAGGGAGTAGGGACAGTTTAACTTTAATGAAAGCCTCTTGCTAAATAGATCCTTACACTACACAATCCTCGAAAACTTTGTAAAGCTCCTATACTATACATGTACATGAAACTCCTGCAGTATTGGGGAAGGATGCTTCATCTTCAGAGCATCTTGATTTAATAATGACTTTCAGTGGCTACTTTTTTGGGTAGTCACATATTTGTTGAAATATTTTTAGGTGTGTCTTTTAAAACTTTCATTCATTCTGCTTTCTTGCTGTTGACTTAGTTTTAGCTTACTTTTCTCTAGTTCTTTGTTAAAACAGAGAACCCTTTACATTCCCCAACTTGGAATGTGGGATGCAAGGAATAGTTTGGAAACCACTGCTCTAAAATTTCTTGTTCTTCCTTTTAATGTTAGAGGGGAGAAGTTTTCACTGTGTAGACTGACATAAACCAATCCCAAATTAGAGGGGTCTCTAGTGATCTAATCTTTAACTAGATCTCCTTATACTAGATGGCCTTCTCTAAAGACAGAAGGATTCTGGCTTTGCCATCCTGCCCTTAGTTTACTGAGCTGGGTGGAAATCTGACCTGGCTAAATCAATCAGATTTGATTGAGAACACATTTGGAATTAGGATTAGGACACTTTAGTTAGGCTCTGGTAATGCTAGTTCAAAAAGAGCGTCTTGGGGGGGCGCCTGGGTGGCTCAGTGGGTTAAAGCCTCTGCCTTCGGCTCGGGTCATGATCCCAGAGTCCTGGGATCGAGCCCCACGTCGGGCTCTCTGCTCTGCGGGGAGCCTGCTTCCTCCTCTCTCTCTGCCTGCCTCTCTGCCTAGTTGTGATTTCTCTCTGTCAAATAAAAAAAAAAAAAAAAAAAATATATATATATATTAAAAAAAAGAGCGTCTTGATAATTCAGAAAAGCAGGAAAAGGCAGCAAACTATTTTTCGTTAGACCACGTGTTCTTTACCTTGCTTATCTAAAATTAGAGAAAACTGGGGCACCTGGGTGGCTCAGTTGGTTAAGCCTCTGACTCTTGGTTTCAACTCAGTTTATGATCTTGGCATTGTGAGATGGAGCCCCCTGTAGGGATCTGTGCTCAGCATGGAGTCTGCTTGAAATTTTTTCTCCTCCTGCCTCTCCTGTCCTCTCTACTACTCCCCCAGCATACATGCAGACCCTCTCTCTCTTTCTCTCAAATACATAAATAAATCAAATCTTTAAAAAAAATAATCTTAAGAGTTTTGGAGGTATTTATATTTTGGTAAAAGCTCCCAAGTTCTTGCATAGGTTAAACATGCTGAACAGAAAATGGGTCTGTTTCTACAAAATAGCCATGACATGTGAATACTGAAAATGGCTTATGTCAGGAGGTATAATCATTAAAGTGACAAACTAGAATTCTGTTTCTACTTAAATTCTTAAGAGTGACATATTAAAGAAAGGTCTTTCATTTTTTTCAGTGTCATTCACAGCTGAAAAGTGCCAATGCAAAAACAAACTGAATTTTTTTTACACATAGTCAATAATGGTGTAAGAAAGAAAGATAAAGTCTTCTAAGTCAGGGAGAGAAGTCTTCAAGGGCTTACTTGAGAAGTTTTATCTTGCTTATGCCCTAATCCAGACATGAATGTTAAATAAAATCTGGTCCATGAATTTGATAATCATTCAGGTTATTTGCCTTTGTCTCTGATACAGCATAAGCTGATATAAACTCTGATACAGCATAGATATTATTAATAGACTTATTACATATGATACATATACACAGGAAAATAGTTGTAATGATGTATAGATGTGTATATGTGTGTATATACATATATAGTATGTATAATAATGTGATACATATGTGAATATAGATAATATATAATATAGATAAAACACGTGAATATAGATAATATTTAGATATGTTTCTAGTTTTTTCCCATTAAAGATATGAGAATTCGAGATTTTGGTGTCCTCTTTATGTGTAAAATGCTATTTGGGAAGTCTGGAGGGTAAAGCAACAGAAAATGAAACATGTTATTCTTTTTTAAGAATAGCAGACTAAATTGCCATACAAAAATTCCCTGGCAGAGCCTGATTCAAACTGATGTAAGCAGATTGAGTCAAACAATTCATGCTATACAATGATAAAGATAAAGATGCCCTAACATTGTGTTTACTTCAAATGTAACTAAGGATATCCTTCTCCCCTCCTTAACACCTTTCGAAAATGTGGTATTTGAAGAAACATAGCCTGGTGGCAGATCAGTAAGTTCACCAGCGGAATTCAAGGAGGTGAATGAAAAAATGTAAAGAAGACATGGAAGCAATAAAAGGGGAATTCTGCTGGGAAAACTGCCTTGTTGAGAATCCTGATGCAATCTGGAGGTTCTCTTCTGAATAAGGGGCGATTACCAATCCATTCACTCACACCTTAATCCGCCACTGCTGGGTGGACCTAGAGCTACACGGATTCTTCTGTACCCCCTGCCAAGAGTCTAATAATCCACATCCTTTCTTTTGAAGGGTAGAAATCTCAATAGGATTGGAAACAAGTCACGGAAAAGGTGCCAGCAGGGGGCTTGTTTCATTATAATAACAAACCAGCTCCTGTTCAAAGAGAAATCACACTGAATTCCTTGCTGTCTTGTCCTAGTTGATTCTTTTTTTATCCTAAATATTTACCTTAATCCCTTTAAACCAAGGCCCTCCCAAAGGAATAGCTACACTTCTTCAGTATCTGGAGACTGTTCTCTTTTGTGGGATTCCTTTAGTTGTTGCTATGGGTTCACTCTTCTCTCTAGAGAGGCTTTTGTTGCTTCTTCACTTCCTGGCTCTACATTTAATTTTCATTCTAAACTGTTAACTTGAATTTACTTTTCCATGTGGGCTTTTTTGGAAACCTGAATATGGAATCCTTCGGATGTGGACCATCTGAAATAGCTAAGGAGGGTAAATAGTTACCTATATTATTGATGTAGATTTCGGTCAAACCCTGAGAGAATAAGACATTCATTCTGGGCTTTCTGCTTAGGTCATTCTTGATTTAGCCACAGAATCTTTGTCATCCTCATGCCAATCAAGTAGCAACTGAGTCTAATAGCTCTGAATATATAGCATTCATTCTTTTGGGTGCCCTGCTTAGACCAAATTGTCCTTCTGTGAAGATGAAATGAATACTAGCTTCATACTGGTCCCCAGCTTACTGATGCTGCTTGATGTCTAACCCAGGGTGGGTCAACTAGATTGGACTGGGAAGACCTTTGGAATTGGGATTCGGAGATGCTAGTTAGACTCTAGTGGTATTTGAACTGAGTGGGAAGGCTGCCCTTCTGGACAGCTACGTTCTGTGCCTGGTGAAGCAGTGAGAACTGATCTGAAAGGAAAGAAAAATTAGCCTAATATTTAGAAACTAGCAGGGAAGAATGCAGGGGTCCCACAGAGACAGAAGAAATCAATTATAAACTTGTGATAGTCCCAGTTCATAGTCCTGGTTCCTGGCGAAACCTCCATACTTCTTTACTTTGGGACTTGGGAGATAGCTCTGTATCCTTATAATAAATCTACCTATTAATTACACTTGCTTGATTGGGTTTCTGTTACATGAAACATAAATACCTAGGAATAAGACAATGGGTTTCGTGATGGTCATAGAATCATACTATCTCCTAGCTAGACAGACAATAGATATCTCATTTAGCTCACTCATTTTGCACCTGAGAAAACTGAGGTCTGTAAGTAGAGTAATGTGCTTATGGTTGGATAAAGATAGTTAATGGCAAAATGGATAGTAGAAATATAGCTGAGTGGTAAGAAAAGACTGGCAACACACAATCCAAAGCGTGACTGGGGAAGAGCCCTAAAACTCAAGTCAGAATGTGAATGCTAGATCTTTCTTAGAGACTCACTAGCTGTGTAAGCTCAAGTTTGTTTTGGAACGTTGAAATTTTATCTGTTATTAAGGAGGTTGGGACATATGTTCTATCTGGTCCTTTCCCACTCTAAAATCACGAGATTCTTAGCTATGTCCCCAAACACAAAGTGAATTGGGTATCTTAAGTAATGATCCAGAAAATGTGACTATGAACATGGTTGCCTGGGGAGAACATCAACAAGTTCACACCGGTGCGTGTCCGAGGGTGGAAGTGGTAGCTCTGTTTTGTAGTTCAGAACTTCCTACTCAAGTCAGTCAGGGGGTCCCCAGAGTGTTCCTTCGTGGGTTTTTCTTATCAAATAAGTAGTAAACTGATTATATGTGCAGTCACTGGGTCTGTATGGAGAATCTGTCTGGAAAGCACCCAGAATCAGATGCATGCCAAAACAACCTTCCTGCTTCCAGATAGGAGGGAAATTGAAAGGTTAACTGTAAGTCCATTTGGGCTCCTTGCTCTTGGAAGAGACAGAAGGAACCAAAATAAACCAGTCTCTCTTCCTCTCTCTCTCTCCCCTGTCCTCTCCCCTTTCCTTCCTTTCTCGTTTCTTTTTTCTGGGTAATGATATGTTTGTAAAATGAGTGAATGTATGAGAACTTTTCTTATTTTTACTTACGAAGGATAAAGAATAAGGAGATTGTCAACGGAGTGAGAATTTTCCATCTCCAAAATTTTAAACTCCTGACAACACATAAATATACATGGTCCTGGAACAGCATAAAATTACCTCCATAATATATACTGTATACCTTCAAATCCCCTCCTCTGGCATATCGAGATAATTTCCCAGTGGCTTACATCTCTGTCTGGTTTCCTCTCCCTGCCCCTTCCTGCGGCCCTTTTCATCCGTCTCATGCTTTCACTAGTGTACGAATTGTCTCATTTGCCAGTCAGTAATAAAGCTCTGTATTACCACATTCAGTAAACTTTCCTCAGGTTGCATCTGCCTCATCACATTTGCCGGTTTGGTACATTTGCCACTTTTCCTTCTTAGAACTCCTTAGCTTGTGCCTCTTTGCAATTTCATAATTCAGTTAAATCTGATTACTCCTCCTTTCTGTCTTCATCAATCTCTCTTCCTCTTCTTATTCCCTAAATATGGTCATTCTTAAAAGTTTCCCTTGTTCTTTTCTACCCCTATTAAGCTCTTTGGCTATCTCATCAACTCCTGTGATGTACCTTCACTATTCAGTGAAGTGTGGAGGAGAATGGGTGTACATGGGAGAAAAAGTAGTGAAGAAGATTCTGGAGGCCACATGTCTCACTCTTGAATTTAAAGTCTTTGGAAATCTTCTTCAGCTGTCTTTAAATTCTATCTCCTGCTACCTGTTCCCTGTTTTAGAAACCTTATCTCCCTTTTTCATTTCATTAATATGTCTTGCGTTTTTAGACCTACTGCTCTTCCTTAGCGTCCCCTCTCTGTCATCTGCTGTTAAGAAGTCCTACTCCTTCTTGAAGATCCAATAAAAATAGTTTTTTAAATCGTTTTACATTCTTTTTCCAAAATGCTTACTATGTTGCAGACTTTGTGCAGTATGCTGAGGAAACAGATTAATGGCATTGTCCCTATTAAAATAGAAATGTACTATATGATGTAATATATAATATGTAACATATAGCTATATACTACAAAACATATATTATTGTAAGGAGACACAATAGCACACCTCCTAATCCAGCCTGGGGCAGACCCTCTGGGATCATGACACTAAAATATCGAAGTCTACCAGGTTCCAAGGGAGAGAAAAAAAACAGTTGGAAGGTTGGAGATTTTTTTCATGTGAGGAGACAGTAAGTCTATTAAAACACATGGATTATATGAGAGAGCACAGAATTCTAAGAGTACATTAAGCAGTTTGCTCTAGGCAGAAACGATCTTTCCCCTCGCCCGAGAATTATTCATGCTATACATAGGGCATTTCTAACGTGCTCCTTGAATTTTGGTCTTGTCTGTTTCTCTCCAATTCTCATAAAAGGCAGTGATTATGTTGTATGTCATTATGCATGTGTCTCTTCCCAACATAGCAATATATAGCATATATTCAATATGTGACAAATACCAGCTGAATGACTAAAAGGTGGCATGACTGAGTATGTTGTCATTCACAGAGGTAACTTTCCAGCTAGTCCCCCCACAACACACACACACACTGGAAAATAAAAACCTGACATTTCCAGGGTCACTGTGTCACTCAGACAAAAGTGTGAAACTATAAGCAAACTTCTTAAAAAGAAAGGTGGAGGTTTTTGATGGATTTTTCAATTAGACAAGAGGGTACATCAGAATCTGAGGATTTTTAAATGGGGCTTTTTGTTTTTTCCAGTATAGGAAATTTAAAAGTTATGTAGAAATTTAAAGTTATTGTGACTAACTTCTTGAAAAAAAAAATGACACCTTCAGCATCTTCTTAAGTGTAGGAATGTTCTAATAAAATTTCTATTACTGGAATGCTGTAATTTTAAAGTTCTGAAGTTCTAAAGGTTAGGAAATTCATACAGAAGGCTGACCAAGCACCTTAATTCTGCCACTTTGGCCACTGTTTTGATTACTTATAATCCACCCTTGGAGAAGTCAGTGCCTATAAAGCTTATTTTGGGGTATTATAAAAGTGAACTGAGGTCCTCCTGATATATTTTTTTGTTAGGTATCTGACATTTTCTCTTCAGACCAGAAGAACAGAATATGATGAAAGCAGAACAAAAATGGACATTTTATTATGCTCACATTTTTCTCAATTCTACCACCAACCCTCCTCACCACCACCCCACTGAGGCTGTGAACTCAGTGTCAACCCAAGACCATATCCTTGTCTTCTGGTTAGTGTTTTTAAGGCGTTCAGGGTCCTAAGGACCTCAGTTATTGGTAATTGATGGCAACTAACCTTGAAATCAGTAATTCCTTTCACGGAGGAAATATAACTTAAAAGTAACTGAATGGGAAGAAATCAGAGAGGGAGACAAACCATGAGAGACTCTTAACTCTAGGAAACAAGCTGAGGGTTGCTGGAGGGGAGGTTGAGGGGGGATGGG
Organism: Meles meles; assembly: GCF_922984935.1. Classification (NCBI taxonomy): domain Eukaryota; kingdom Metazoa; phylum Chordata; class Mammalia; order Carnivora; family Mustelidae; genus Meles; species Meles meles. The sequence goes on along the minus strand of NC_060066.1, from coordinate 147,491,791 downwards.
GTAACTGGGTGAGGGGCATTAAGGAAGGCACATGATATGATGAGCACTGGGTATTACATGCAACTGATGAATTATTGAGCTCTACATCTGAAACTGATTTATGTACTATATGTTTGCTAATTGAATTTAAATAAATAAATAAATAAATAAATGGTAGACTAAAACCCAAAAAGTCAAAGAAGGATATAAATAAACATCAAATTCTGTAAATGATAATCTTAGACTATTTCCCTCACATACATATAGCGTCTGGGCAACTAATAGTATGACTACCTTAGGTTTCAAGTCTGAGAGGTGAGTACATAAGAATCTGAACATGTATAATGCTGCTTTCGAGTGTTCCTGCTTTTCAACATCATATGGCAAGTTTTATTATTGTTGATTTTTTAAAAAATGCTATCCACATATTTCTTGCTCTGCATTTGCAGCTAGTTAATCAAGAGCTCACTCTATTGGATTTTGGACTGTTCATTAAAAATCTCTCTTCTGTCACATAAATTAAGAGCAGGATGTGCGAGTTTGTCAGTTTTCCTTGCATCTTATTTGTATTCCAAGTCAAGGTGTATCCTGATCTACTGCCATCACTGTTTACCTTCTCTGCTAGGCTGAGTTGTCGGGTTACTGCCATCTGTTATTCTAGGATTCCTATTCCTTAAAGTGTTTGGGTTATCTAAGACTTAAATTTAAAGTACTGTGAGTGCCAGGAGAGCCCTCCCATTTCCATTCCAGGTTGCTAACCATGGGGACTCTTAACTGTGTTAATTGCTTGTCATATTACAACATTCCCTTTATTTGTTATTTAAAAATTCATCCTCACTGATCACATTAGAGTTTTTCTTATAATAATATTATCCATAACTGTGGTCAGAATGCAAAATAACATGATCATAATTTTTTGTCGGGTTTTTTAAAGAAATACTAATCTGTGAAAAATAGGGAGAAAAGGGGAAAAGGCCGCCAGATAACTGGTAGTGTAAATTATAAAGGTTTAAGGAGAATAATCATCTTTATATCTTCAAAGACAATATAACATAATATCCCTTCAAGTATGTACTCTGTGTCATCTACTTCATCTCTAATCCTTGTAGCAGTCTTGCAAATCAAGGATTATTAGTATGCCCATATCTCAACTTATTCTCAGGTGTGCTTGATTCCAAATTTTATTCTCTGTCCATCATGGCATACAGCCTCCATATGTCTCATGTTCAGTCAAAAGGACCTTAAAATTAGGTCTGGCCCGATCTAGTTGGGCCTTGGGTTAGGGGCATGTTGACTGCACACGTTTCTTTGCACCATTCTCATCTTTACCATTAACAGACACATAAAATTTAAAAGTTTTCTTCTTTTTAGAATTCCCCTTCTTTCTTTTCAGAGTATTTAACAGTTCCAAATTAAAATCAACAGCAAAAACAACAACTACAGAAAGAGAACTTCGAAGTTTAAGTGATTTGGTGAGCATATGGCCAAGTAAATCCCCTGGGCTATGAGCAATTATTACAAAAAGGAATAAATAATCTTTTAAAATTATGAGCACAAGGGATAACCCTGAAAGTAGCATAAAATATTTCAGTAAGTAGATTTTTGAGTAGTAAGACACCTAAACAATAATAGGTATTGGGGTAATCCATAGGAAACAAAAATATCCATGTACTAAAACAAGAATAACTAGACTTAAGACTTTACAGTCTTTATTTCACTTGTTCAAAAACTAAATCTGTATAATCTTTATGAATAAGGTTTTGTACGCCTTCAATAAAATAAGGAACTTTAAAGTTTCATAAATTAATTTTTATTAATAAAAGCAAATAAAAGCAAAAAAAAGAAAGAAAAATGAGAGAATTAAAATCCTGTCCTACGACTTACACTAAATTTAGTAAAAGTATTACAAAAATGTGTGTAATGGAATCAGACTACCTTTGGTATGTTTAGAGATCAGGGTCAAGATTTTGACAACATAAAAATATGAGACAACCATCCCACTTGTCTAAATCAGACCTTCCCCTCCCCCCCCCATAATACAATGTTTCCATCTATGCCTTCTGGGATGAGAAGAGTTTCATGGCATAGTCAGGAAATGACATCAAAGTATACAGTGAGAGGGGGTCATGAGCTAAAGAAAGAAAAGGTTATTCAAATTATTCTCTCTTTTCTGAGTTTAGCACAGTGCCTAATGACAGAGTAAGTATGCCTTAAATATGGACTGAATGAATTAATGAATAGTGGACATCTATCATGTGTCTGTCACTGTTCTAGGAATCAAGACAAATTAGAAAGATAGTCACTGACTTCAAAGGGCTTATAGTCCACTCTAGGAAATAAAAATAAACCATAAAATATGATGCAATATGCAATTTATGATAAAGTTATTCACAGGATACTAAGGAAGGAGGAAATTTAAGTAACCTAAATTGCAAAGGGAGTCTTGGAATGGTTTCTCTGTGTTTGAGCTGAGTCTTAAAAAATATACGTAGGTATTAACAAAAGGGAGGAAATGGGGGAAAGCTGTCCAGATGGAGGCAAGAATGATCAGCATGTTTTTGTGTGGCTGGGATTTAAGTGTATGTTGATGAACGGCCAGAGATGAGCTTGAAAGGCAGTCAATGATTAGATCATGAAAGAAGTTACTAAGAAAAAAGAAAAGAAAATGATTTTCCTTTTAATATGATTGGGGAGAATTGAAAGATGTAAATTCAGGGAACATAATCAGATTTGTATCAGACATAGATCATTCTCTAGGCCATTCGTGGTGTTATGAGTTCAAGACTTGAGAGTGAGACTTCTGAAATGATCTAAGGAAAAATCATATGAGTCTTCTATGCTAAGGAAATGGCAAAATGTAGAGCGGAAACACCTGATTTCCTCTTGTAAAGAAAAGAAAAATCTACATGTTATCAGTTACTGAGATTTTGGGGTAGTTTTTGACTCCGTTTAAACCAGCATACACTGAATATTCCAGAAGTTGACTGAAGAGTGGAATGCTACTGAAACAAATAGAAAATTAATATATGTGGGTTTAGTTTGATGTGGGACCAGTTGGCAGGTGTCAGAAAACTGATATCAGAGGCTAGAAGAAAGGCAATCTATGTTTTGTGGTCATGGAACTTTGATAGGATGTTACTAGGGATACCAAGGGAAGGAAGATGATAGACCCCATCAGTTTGCAGCTTTCGGGAAAGAAATGGTATTAGAATGTTGGTAAGATATGTAGACTGTTTTTGGTGGCATCTGACAGGATGGTATGAGAGAGAGATAAGCCTGGAAAATAATTGCTCAATTTGCAAATAGGATTGAAAGAATATAGAGAGATTCTTAAGAAGAACCTTTTATACTACAAATACCTATTAAAACTCATCCTAGAAACAAGGATAAAATCAAGGACTTGGTTATCAAATCTATGGTTAAAACTTCTAAAGGATTAACAAGTACCCAGTAAATCTTTTCAGTTCAAAGGAAAATCATTTCGGGGAAAGAGATTAGGATGCGTCTCTATCCCGGAAGCCATACAACTTGCAGATATATGCAACTAAGTCAAGACCCTGAGACATGTCTTGAGGGGAACTGTTGGTACAGCTGTCTGCTCATGCATTTATTGAGCAAAAAAAGAGAAAATGACACCAATGAGTAAGAAACTAGTACCTGGATTAACAAGATTTAATGACTGCTTGATATGTAAGATGATCCTATGGCCTCCAACTTTCAGAGGGTAGGAAGAGGACCAGAAAAGCTTCTTGGTCTACAAGTGTGGCCTGTTTATTGATGCCTGCTTAAAAATGGGCAGAGAGTATACTGGACAAAAATCAGAACTAAGGGCCATGGAGAACCCTGAACTAGAGAACCTTTTCAAGGGGAAAGAATTTTAGCCTACTCCAAGAAGTACCCCGTACTCCAGGGTAGAGGCTGTAGATCAATGCATGTCTGGTGTGGGTCTCTCACTCTCACCCTTTCTGAATAGGGGTGTTTATTGCAATTATCTTGTTCCTGTTCCAATGTTTCATATTGGTTGTGGAAGATATGGATAACTTGTGTTCTTCATGTATCGTTCTCTAGATAAAGAGAATACCAGCCTGGATATGATGTACATATTCTTGTATATAACCCCAAAGTAGAAACCACCATGTGGAGCCCAAAGCTTGATGCTATGATATATGGAATTTGGAAGTTTTCTCACCCATGGTAAAGATAAGCATATTTTTCTGCAGAAAGAAGGATGAACCAAAAATTTGGTGACCCCAGAAGGGTAGATGATAGTGGACACTCTTGGTATTTGTTAAACATTACAGGTTCTCTTTCCCTCCGAGTACATCCTGGTTCCCTTGTGATTGCATTGACCCACGTGACTAGTCCTGTCTAATCAGTCATGAATGGAAGAGCATCCCATCATTTTTAGAGTGGAGACCTTTCTGAAGACAGTTTTTTGTCCTCTGATAGAATGAACAGGAATATCCAAAGTGTTCTCTATTTTGTCAGCCTGAATTCCAGAGTGAAAAGGTCCAGAGCCTCCAGTCATGGTGGAATCTTAGCATGAACAGGCAATAAAGCTTTCTTGTTCTAGGTTACAGAGATTTAGGGATTCTTTGATACTGCAGCATAACTTATCCCATCATCCCTGGCAGACAGTGAGTCACCAATACATGTATTGATTTTAGTTCTTTCTTTAAACATGTGGAAAGATGCCAATAAATACTGTTTGAAAGAATGAATGAATGATGATCTATCGTTGCTCTCACATTCACCTTAAAGGGTTTGATATTTTTCTGTGGCATTGTATTCAAAATTACAGGTTCCTTCAAGGGAATGTTCACCATAGTTGGTAAGTCCTCTCGAATAAATAAGAATTGACCCATCAATTTTTGAGCTAATATTTGAATAAATTGTATCAAAATTTTCAAATGTTTAAATAAAGTGTTGCCCCCCATTTTTCGTTTTCATTTTCTTGTGCATCTGACTGGTGGTGTCTATGGCTGAAGTGGAGTGGGAGATAAAGCTATTAGCTGGCTCAGTGAGGAAGGTACCAAAGTTGAATAAGCCAGGCAGCTGTATTGGAGCCAGTGTGAAAAGGCTCAAGGTAGAAGGAGCTCAGTGTGGCTGAGAACTGCCCAGCTGCAGAGAAGAGGGAAGAGCATTGGTGAGAGATGAGATGGAGAAGCCTCAGGGATGATAATGTGGGCTCAGGAGTTTTGTATTTGTCTAGAGGGCAACAGGAGTCACTCAAGGACTTCATGGGGAGAGGAGTGACCAGTTTCAGACTCGCAATTTAGAAAGATGATGCTTCAAGTGTTTTGCATATTCAGCACCTTTTCTACCTTGCAGACACCATGTCCTCAGACCTATTGAACACTAGTAAACTAAGTACAAACCTCCTTGAAAGGGTGTAAAGAGGATGGGCCCTGAGTCTGCTTCCTCAGATAGAGTATCCATTAAAAGTGCTATGGAGAGTCTCAGTCTGGGTTTTAATGGTTGTTCTACCCTGATTCAAAGTCACAGTTCAACAACTTGAGATTTTAGTATTTCCTCTCATTTGTCAGAAAGTGAGGCATCTGAGCTAGCTGCAGCTAACCTTTGCAAACAGAATCGCTCCTTTGTTTTGTGTAGTCGTGGCACCGATGCTGACACTGTAAGGACTGGTTTATAAGACAAATGGATCCTGTGGGACAGGGTCAAGGATGTCTCAGTAATGTGCTGCCTCTTTATCACATTACAGCGTGGAGGCAGAATATGATAAACTCATTGCAAATCCAACATTTTTGGACTGAGTTGGTACGGGTCATCCAGAAATTTAAAATTTAAGGTTGTGGTTTACTCTCTACAAACTGTACATCGTACCAGAAATCTCTTCTGTACGGCAAATTAATTTGACAATGATGTAAAAAGCAATTGATCTAAACTAAGCACCTCAGTATTTGTTCATAGAAATGAAATTTAAATAGAATGCTATCAGTTAATTTGGATACTGGTCCTTGGCATATGGAAACTGGCTTGGTGCCTTTTGAACTCAGACCCTTTTAAGGCAGTAGAGTGAACTGAATGTTTGTCACCCCCTCCCCAAATTCATATATTAAAATCTAATTCCTAAGGTGATATTACTTGGAGGTGGGGCTTTTGGAAGGTGTTTAAGCTATGTGTCCTTATAAATGGGCTATCGTGTGCTTATAAGATACTCCAGAGTACTTCCTCTCCCCTTCCAGCATGTAAGAAGAGAGGGGGAGCACAGCTATCTATGAAGCAGGAAACAGGCTTTCAACAGAGACCAGACATCTACTGTGGGATGCGTGGATCTCAGATTTACCAGTCTCCAGAACTGCAGGAATAAATCTCTGTTGTTTATGAGCCACCCAGCCTATGGTAATTTGTTATAGTAGCCTGAGTGACTAAGACAGTACTTATAGTTTCTTGTATACAATGGTAGAAAGAAAGGAAAAGAGAAAAATTACCCATATTGCACAGTATTAAGTAATATGAAGATGTTACTTGTCAGAATGGATGTTAAGGACAGTGAGTTTTGGGCGGGCTTGAAGATATAAGAATGTCTGGAGAGTTGAACTATTTTGGATGGAGAAAGTTGTGCATATGCTGTTGACAGGTAAGCCTGTTCGGTGATAAGAATACTTCATTTCTACAAACTGGTATCTGCAGGATTCTCACTGTGATTTTTAACCCATACAGAGTTGCTGGATGAGTTCAAGAAAGACCCATTTATGACCTAAGTCCTGATGTTCAGCACAAGGATTAGAGCTTCTGCCATAATGTAAAGGGCCCTTGTCTAGGAGAGAAGATCCATGTTCTATTATTCCCTTTGCCTGTATCATTAGTGCATGAATTTGAGCAAAGCTTAAATCAACCTGGACCCTGGGATATTATTCTGGACTCTTCCCCCCCCCCCCCTTTGTCCTTTCTTTATTCTTTCTAGTTCATATTTTGAGGAGCAGCTAGGGGGGAAAAAGTGTTCTTGGCAGGAGTTGGCATGGTGAGTTTCAGCAAATCATCTTTTCTTCTCACGATTAAAGTCCTGACCTTAGGCAAGTCTTCTCATATTGTCTTTTCTCTTAAACTGACATAACCAGTGCTCAGCCCGAGAATAGCTTAAGATATTGAATATGTCTCTTTTTCCTCCACTTAGTGCTGTCAGGACAGAAGTTCAGGTCTCACTGTCCCTTGCACAGTTGCTGGCCCAATTAGCGTAGCGCAGTATAAAGATTACAAGTCCCTGTTCTGCCCCAAGTGTCAGTGATTTAATCAGCCTCTTCAGGTGGAATGCAAAACCACAAATTCCGTGGCAGACGGTGGGGGGGGGGGGGGGATGCATCCATTGATTTCCACTTATAAAAATAGTTTTCTTTGGAGAGTGACTCCTTAATTACTCTTTGCCAGTGTCTAGTAGGCCAGCTTCCTCATGACAGATTAAATTTACCACATTCTGTTTCGATACCAAGTGAAAATTTCTGAGTCATTCTGATTATCTTTCTCCTTCTTTCTGCTGTGACCCTTCATTACCTCCTGTGGCCTTTCCTTCTGTTCTGTTTGCAGGTGCTTCCACTTTCTTTTCCTACAATTTTCAACTATGCTTCCACTCTTTTTTTTTTTTTTTTTAATAATGGAGAAATACAGATGTTATCCACCAATTTTTTTGAAAGCCTGACAGGACAAAAATAGATGAGCTCTTTGAAATAATCTCTTAAAAATATATTTAACATTCACAAATCCAAACCAGCTCTATCCTAGCACAACTTCTAAAATAGTAAAGAATGAAAGTTGGGACAAAGCTGTTATGTGGTTGAAGAGTTAGTTAATACCTTCCTCACTGGAGAAAGAAGAGCTTTAGAAAATTGTGTTTTATGAATTTTAAATCAACTACAAGCTGAGAGACTAGCACCTCTCTCTTTACTCTCTTCACTTCTTTTGCATCTTTCTTTCCCATCTGGACTAAGAGCTCAATGCAACTGCATCTGACTTCTGGCTGTGTCCCGACTGGGACTTGAGGAGGTCACTGAACCTTTCTGGGCTTACTTTTCTTAGTTTATAAATTGAGATAGATGGAATAAGCCATTTCTGGCATGTCTCAGAGCAGAAGCATCCTGTGATTCTATGAAATCTCTGGAGTTGAAAGAATATTCAGATCATGGATAATGGTTTGTCCCAAGAAGCACCCGGTAGGGCATGACATGGAAGATTTTGCTATATAGCAGCTTTGATGTAAAAGTCATTTTTTTTTCTATAACAACAGATCAACAGTAGTAAGTAAAGGTATATGAGGTTTTAATAATACTTTTCCCTTCTTGAATTCAGTGAACTAAATGCTAAATAACTCTTGAATTGTTTCTTGTTTTATTCTACTTTCATGCAACAGCAGGCTCATAGTAAATTTCACATTATTTGACTTGCTCACACAGTAATTTATCACATTGGGGAAAACTGCATCTAGCCTCAGCAAATTAAAGCCAAATTTGATTTAATCATTTTCATTTTAACAGAAACCATTAGCATGGCAGGATTAAGAATAAATTCTTTGTTTTGATTATTTGCGTTGAATAAATTTATTGGATTCCTTACCAAATTACTCTTTACATTCTTTGCTGCTCTGGCCATGATTTGTTTATTAATGATTGAGGTTACCACCCAATTTATGAACAAAAGCATCTATCCTACTCGCAATACCTCTCATGAAAATTCTGGGTGTTTATTGCCTTGTATGAAAGCACTGATGGTAATTAGTGTCAAGTAAGCTTCTAAATATTTATAGATTTGATTCACAAAAATGTCCAAAAGGTGAGTTTTGTGAAATTTGAGCTCTTGAAAGTGTGCTAGTTATGTTTTTTGTAATAGTTATTTTCTGATGCCCAAAATGCAGTTGGGGTATACTGGATATTGGAATGGACCTAGAGTGGATATCAATACTTAAAATTCATTGAGCATTTATTATGTGCCATGCGTTATTCTAAATGGTATAAATACATTAATGTATTGGATTTTCATGGTGATCCTCTGAGGTGTGTGTTTTCTGAAGCCCAGTATATACATGAAGAAACTAACACCCAGGTTAACTCGCCTAATGCCCAACAGCCAATGAATAGAGAGCCAGAAAGTACTGTTAGGCAATCTGGTAATAGCACTCAGTCTTAGCCATTCTACTATGCAGCCTTTGACCTACCTAAAATCCTAGCTGTACCCTTATAACTCTTGCTATGTGCTGGGAACTCTTCAAGTCTTTCAACTTTAACCGTCACAACAATTTATAAGGGAGGTATTATTATTATCTCTATAGATAAAGAAACTGAAACAGAAAGTTTTGTTAACTTGCCCAATGACACATAGCAAGCAATGAAGCTAGAACTGGATGTGTCTAGTTCATCTTCTGAGCCTGTGTTTTTAAATACTGATTTGTTCAACTTTTCATAGGATGCAGGTGTTTTGTAATTTACTAACTGTGCATAATTTTGAAAAGTATTTTCTCATATATAAATGGTCATAGAATACTTTGTTCACAAGGTTGCTATGAAGATTATTAAATCAGCATTGATATAGTACAGGGTTTTGGAAAGTACAGAATGAGATAGTGAACTTGGAGATACCTTGGTTCCATTCCTGGCATTCCCTCCTTCTATGTAGATGACCATCATGAGGCACCTAGCCCCAACTCTCAGGCCTTTGTTTTTTTCTAGTGAGTATGCTTTCTTTCTCAGTGTTTCACTGGGTCTTCTCCAATCTCATGACTGTAAATACTATGTGTGCATGGGTGACTCTAAGTGTATAGTTTTTGCCTAGACCTTTTCTCTGAGCTACAAAGTATCTCTATAGTTGCAACTCAATATCTCTGCTTAGATGTCCAATAATCCTCTCAAACTGAACACTTCCAATACTGAGCTCTTGATCAAATGTGCCTTTTTCACCCCTCACTGCCTTTCCCTACCAACACCTGACACCTGGCCCTTTCCCAACCTTCCCCATTTAATGGGTGACACCTTTCCTTATTCAGTTGCTTACGCCAAAACATCTAGAAAGTTGTTCTTGACTCCTCTCTTTCCTTCATACCCAAGTATTGATTAAGCAGATTTTCTCCCCCTTACTTTCAACAGATACACTGTATCCATGGCCACCATTGAACAAGTACAACACCCCTTGTCCAAGCTGCCATCGTCTTTATTGCACCTAGGCTACTGAGCTAACTAGTTTCTGTTGTCACTATTGACCTTTTCAAAATGCTAATTGAAATTGTTACTTTCTTGTTTAAACTTAGACCAACTTCCTTACCTACATGGCCTTACATAATCTGAACCCTGCCTCTCTCTTCTCCCTCAGAATGCCTTGCTGATTCTGCTGCAGAAGAATGGTTTTCCTGATTATTCTGAAACATGAAATTTACTTGTTTTTCATGGGTTTTCTCCTTTTGTTCTCTTCCCGTTGATAGTCTCAGGTCTAGTTTTTTAAAGTTCATTCCTGTCTATGCTCAAATGTCCCTACCTCAGAAACTTTCTCCTTGACATTCTTCTCTCAAAGGCTCTATGCTTCCTTCCAATATTTTTAAGCATTGCTCTTGGCACTACCATTGAACAATGTTTCATGTATTTATTTTTCTTTTATCTGTCTTCTATAGCAAAACATAAGCCTTCTGAGGTCCAGAACTTTGCCTTGTTCTTCACTGTACGTGCAGCAGCTAGAACACATTTGTTAAATTGTATGAGTTCCTTGTAAGTTATAGCATAATAACTCAATGTTTAGCCCATGGTGATTGCATAACCTGTAGGCTGTCAGGAGGGGACATGCCACTTTATATGTCTGGTGCTCTTAAAGCACTCTCATTGTCAACTTTCACATATTCGCTAGCCTTGTTTCTGATTAGTAATTCTGGTTTCACTCATGGATTGGCTATCTTCCCGACTTTCAATTTCTGGCTATGTTTCCTGGCTTCCACTCCCAGTTGTCCATTCATTCATGGCATCTCTGTGGCTGATAGAAACCTCCCTATTGGGTATAACTCCAGACCTCCTACCTGGAATATTGATTGCTCTCACAGTTAGCTCCTGCCAAGAATTGCCAGCCCTTCTGTATATCTTGAATTGCTAATCTTTTGACTTCTAGTAAAGAGGGTTTAATAAATCTTAGTCTCACTTTTTTTCTGGATTAAGATAAAATTTTAAATGTCTTTGTATCAACACATGTCAGTATTTAGCTGCTTCATGTCTGAAGTCTCTTCCCTAACCAATGTTTACACCACTAAAAATAAAGTATGGTGTCTTATTAGGAATTTTAATCCCAACAATATGTATTCTGTTACCTTCCTCTAGTATTCAGGATGATTGTCTTTTTTGCTGTTTACTATTTATTTGACCTTGGACAGATCTCATCATTTCAATTTTCACATCTGCAATATGGTGATTACAAATGCTCATCTATCAGGATGAATGTAAAGATTAAATTGAAGTTGATATATTAAAGATGTTTATAAAGGTCAGAGTCGTGAGCTGTGAAGACAGAAAGACTGGGGTTTTAGGGCAGACTCTGCTAATATTCAGCTTCATAAAGTTACTACTCTCCCTCCCCCCAATATTGAGAGAACTGAATAGGAAAACGTACACAGAACACCAAAGTGATCATCATACTTTTTCTTTCACCCCATATGTCCATGCCCTGGCCCTATTTCTGATTTGCATTCTGGTCCCCTGGGAAACCTCCCCAGGCAATTTACTAGATCCTTGCTATTCTCCTTTTCAGGGAGTTAGACCCTGCTTATTTATCCCCAGCCAACTCTTAGATCTTTTTTCAATTCAGTTATCCTGGGCTTCCTCATAATTTAGCAAGAATTTTCTTTGTCCTTAAATCCCTACTTTTGACTGCTTTCACAACACTCATACGTCATTGTTCACTTATTTCATTCTGAAGTTAGCTGTATACCTGAACTTTATCGTTTTGAATATTCTCCATCTTTCTCCCTAGCCTCAGGGAAAAGGTCATGTATCAGGTTCTTTCATGACAGCCAGGGAAGCCCAGCATGCCACATGGATGTACCTATTGGAGGCATAATTACTGCCAGATATTCAAAAGATAGCCAGGAGAAGTATAAAGTTATCTATTTCACTTTAAATTTTGCTTAATTTATTACTCCCTCATTCAGTGATCCATAACATTTAAAAATTGTGCCTGTATACATTTGAGAATAAAATTCTTCCCTGGCATTGTAAAGGAAACCTATTGGTAATTTATACTTTTCAGTACAGGATTTAGAGCAATTATCTAGCTACTCACTTAGTTTTTAAAAATCTAAGGTTGCATTAATTGGATACTTCCCTTCATTGGAGAAGGAGGCCAAAGAGCTACCCCTGGAAGCCAACCCTACAGATGCCAAAATCTGTGGTTTTTGTTTTATGTTTTTGTTTGTTTGTTTGTTTTTTGTTTTTGTTTTTGTTTTTTCCCCCGAGTTACTACCCCTTTAAGCCTCTAAGTTTGGAACTGTTTGGAAATTATGTCACTGCCAATTACATGTAAACGTTATTGTGGTTAGTCTGTAGGAAAATAAATTGATGACAATGAGAATGTAGTGTTTATACATAAACATTTTATTTAAAACTTGGAACTCCTGGAAGGTATGCACAATTCTTGCAGATGGGACAAATGAATCATCAGCATTGGGGCTTTAGAAGTATAGGTAAAAACTTATGTTTTCCCTGAAGACATTTTCTTTTTCTTTCTCTCTCTGTCTTTCTCTCTCTCTGGGTGGTGCAGTTGGTTGAGCACCTAACTCTTGGTTTCAGCTCAGGTCATGATCTCAGGGTTGTGATCTCAAGGTCATGAGATTGAGCCCTGCTTTAGGCTCTGCACTCAACATGGAATCTGCTTGGATTCTCCCTCCTTCTGCCCCTCCCTCTAAAATATATAAATAAATCTTTAAAAAAGTACTCAAAAGAATTGATATTTCTGAGAAAAAAATTGTACAGAGAACCCTGATTATTTTATTGTATTTATGCATTCAAGTGACCCTTTTCATAATTCATTGTAATTAATCCTAAAATTAGTACCTGATTTTGGTGTACAGCTTGGAAAAAAATAGACCTTGGAAATTACTTGCAAAGAATGCCTTAAAGTAATATCAAAACTGGATAAAGTTCACTTAGAATCTATGATATTGAGGTTATAGTTGCCTTAGTACTATTTACCAATGGCAAGACAAGAGTTTAAAACTTATGTAGAAAATCTCTGCTCTACTTCAGTTTGACAAATTCAGAAACTAAATAGAATTACAACCTAAAAGAACTAGATGCACATTTTTACCCACAGTTAATCTCAAAACAATGAAATATAGGAACAAAATAAACTAATATGTTTGATTTATAGGGACCATTTTAAAGATTTAAAAGAAATTATTGAGTAATGCTTTTAAAATTCTCATGGGAACTATATATCATAGTGAATTACTCTTTTGAGATACTATTATCATTAAAGAATTGCAAAGATAGTATTGTTATCTTATAGAGGAGATAATATTTGGAATAAAATGCACACCTGTCTTAATGAATAAGTTAGTCAAATTAGCTTCTTATAATTATAAACATCTCCTTAAGTGTTTTTTTTTTCCCTTTGACCATAGTTTTTCTAGTACCACTCACTTTCATGAGATGATAATCTTGTCCTCCTAATGATGAATAGATTATTTTGTGCTTACATCATTCCTTTCATCTGAACATCTCGAAGTCTATTTAATTATCCCATTTTACAGATGGAGGATCAAAACTCTTAAAGTGTAAATGACTTGCCCAGGCTCACAGAGAGTCAGAACCTGGGTGGCTCAGTGGGTTAAGCCTCTGCCTTTGGCTCAGGTCATGATCTCGGGGTCCTGGGATGGAGCCCCACATTGGGCTCTCTGTTCAGTGGGGAGCATGCTTCCCCCCCACCCTACTGCCTGCCTCTCTGCCTACTTGTGATCTCTATCAATTAATAAATAAAATCTTAAAAAAAAGAGTAGAAATTTGTTGCATTGGTCCAAACACAAGAGATTGTTATCATTCTCAATAAATTTCCTAGATTATACTTAATAGGGCAAAATGGCCCATTGTGTTTGATAAACTGCAATGCGTATATAATCAGTATTCATTCACAAGAATTATTTCGTTGTCAGTGGAATGCTGCATCTGCTAGAATCACAGCTATAACATACGTATGAAACAATTAAAACTTGAATCAATCAATATCTCCGTGGACGACAGATCTAGTATTATTTACGTGGACAGGAAAGTAGAAAAAAAGAACACATTTTTTTCAGGGCTGAAATGCTCCCACTAGACATCCCGGAAATTTTCTGTAATCTCAGGTTAGTTAAAGTGAAGTCATAATCTAATTGGCCTAAGGTTGTACACATAGACATTCTCACACCTCTGCTAATGTGGTTACTGTCCCTGTTCAGAGACTAACTTGGCCAATATCAAAGGGAAACAACACTGAGACTTTCATGTAGCCCCAGTCTCAGGAGGGGTTAGTCTGCTTGGTGGAAGTCGTTTAATTAGTTTTCTTCCATCATGGAAAGGATAGCACTTTGACATAAATTAAAACTTCTGAATATGGATTTGCCTTTGCTGCCCACAATCCTCCCATAATCACCGTCATCCATTGATTGTCGAAATGTTTTATTCACTGTCATGGTATACTGTCCAACATTACTTAAGACCAAAAATTATATTTTACATTTAAAGAAGGATTAGCAGCAACATATGGATAAAAGGGGGATGGACAGAGAAGAAACAAAAGAATGTAAGAGAGGAAATTACTATATATTTAAAAATACTCATGGGGCACCTGGGTGGCTCAGTGGGTTAAGCCGCTGCCTTCGGCTCAGGTCATGATCTCAGGGTCCTGGGATCAAGTCCCACATTGGGCTCTCTGCTCGGCAGGGAGCCTGCTTCCCCCCCCCCCCCCCCACTTGTGAACTCTCTCGCACGCTGTCAAATAAATAAATAAAATCTTTAAAAAAAATACTCATATCAAAGCAAGGAAGAACTACTCATAACTATTACAGTCCTCATTTATTGTATTTATAACCTTTCTTTTCCACTCTGTATTACCTTAGACCTAGGCAAGCACCTCAGCTGGTTATGTTTTCTTGCTTTTGGGTGACTCGAAAACGTCACTTCTGAATAGTCTGTGACATTAGGGTACTTACCTATTTTCCTACCTGTTATGGAAGTTTTACATTTACTTTTGTCATAAGACAAAATCTTAATGATATCATATTGTATCATAGAATGCTTACAGGTGCCCAAGATGTTCTGCTTTCCGATGTACTCCTCTGTGGCTTCATTATGTAGAAACGACACCATTTCTTAATAATAATTGGAACCTATTACCAAATCCAGCATAATAACACCCCTTTTTCCATTGAGTTCAGTAACATCAGGAGCCTACAGGTCTCAGTTTAATGGAACCATTGTTGTGTCCCCTGGTGGAACATATCATTCTTGGGAACTAAGACTTATAAACCAAACAGAGCTGTAAATTGCAAGAATGTGGAGCACACATGTCATTAATTTATAATTAAGACTAATAGTGGAAAGAATTACTCCCATTTCTATTCTTTGATTCCCAGACATGAGAATCTGAGGTATGAGTGAAATTCCTACTTTGGTTACTGATTCAGAGTGTAGACCATGTCCTGGAGAACATTACCCTAGCTCTGCAAGCTATTGTCATCCATTTGGTGCTGTAACTAATTACTCAAGTGGTCAGTTCATCATTCTGTCAGGTTAGCTGCCTCAGGGTGATGGGAAACATGGCAAGACCAGTGAATCCACGAACATGAGCCCATTGCCACACTTCATTTGCTATAAAATGAGTTCCCTGTTGAGAAGCAATGCTGGGTGGAATACCCAGATGGTGAATGAAGCATTCTGTAAGTCCATAGTGGTGGTTTTTGCAAAAACATTGCAGGCAGGGAAGGCAAATGTATCCAGAGTATGTATTCCAGAGAACTAAGTTTTGTCCCTGCTATGATGGAAGCAAGTGGTCAAATGTAATCTGCTTGACAAAGGTAAATAGCTTGAGGATCTCTACCATGTGGGGAATGTTGCCATATGGGGTCTTACTCTTGCCTCTGATGTTGGCCTGTGCCTTTAGCCAGATTGGCCTTGATAAGTAGACATTTGTGTTTCCGAGCCTGTTTGTAGCCTCCACGGGAGGTGGGTGCTTTGTTCATAATCCTGTTGGGCAAGAACAAGGGTGAATGGGGAAGGTGTATGATGGGTACTCAAACAGGTTACTGTGTTTCTTTGAGTATTAAGACTTTCCTCTGCTAAGGTTACCTTTTGGTACGCCTTTATATGGAACATGAATATCTTTACATTCTGTGACCAATCAGAGATCTCTGTGCTCATATCATTCCCTCAAAAACTTTCTTGCCATTTGTTTTCCAGTTGTGCTTCCTTTAAGTTTCTGACCACTCAGCGTGAATCAGTGTAGATTCATACCTTTTGCCATCAGTCCTGGCAAGCAAAATTAACAACCAGGTACACCAATTGAAGTTCCACTGACTGGTGGATTTTCTTTCACGACTATCCTTCAAAGTTATCCTCTAGAGGGACGACAGTGCTTTCGTCATCCACATTAAAGTAGTGCCAGCATGTCATGTAGAACCATCTGCAAGCCAGGCCTGGATTTTTCTTCTTTTGTCATTTGGTTCCAGGAAACTCTCCATGAAGTCATAGGCCTGGGTTGGAAGAGAAGAAGGAAGGCAGTAGGTAGGGACTGTGAAAATCAGAGACACTTATTCATGTAACTTTATTGTGCTTTTGGGATTTGCTGAAGCTCAATCCCACATAAAACACTGCTTCTTGAGGGTGCTTGAGCAAGTAGCTGGTTGGGTGAGACAACACTGAGTTCATAATGGGGATCTCACATTGCACTCTAACTTGGTGTCCTATGGCCAGGTATTGAGTTTCTACTGCATCTCAGTAGGAAACCGAAAGCTGTTTCTTAAAGGAGAATGAGTATGTGTAGAGCGTAACTTTGCTCTAAAACCCTAAATTTGTGAACTGTGATTTACCTACAGAAGGAGGGCCAAAGGCTTAGTGCCTTATTTGCTATCAGTCATAGACTTTTCATATACCACCTGATCTGCTGAATCATATGTGGCGCTCAGAGATGTATTAAAAAGCTCAAGCTCATCACATAGGAATAAGTACATGAGAAAGAGAGATAGAGACAGAGAGAGACAGAAGGAATAGATATATCTGTTTTCCATCCACTCCAAGGCACTGGACTTGTGGTGAAACCATTTTGGATATTTTTTTCACCAGCCTCCAACTGAGTATAACCTCATGAGTGACCCCAGCTAATGCTACGTGGAACCAAAGAACGGCCCAGAGGAGTCCTGCCTGCATTTCTGACCCACAGAATTATGAGAAAATAAGGGTTATTGTTTTAAGCCACTAAGTAGTAGTGCCTTAAGTAAATTTGCCTTTTGGCATGTTGATGGATTCCATATCCATACAACAATTACCTCATAACAAATTTTACTTATATGATATCAGCCAAATCCTGGATTTTCCTATTTACTCCTACTATCAAATAGTCACACATTGTGCAATGTGTCAGCCTGTCAGCCTGTTTTGGTATTTCTTTCAGAATATATACTCCCCTTCAACTCTAGTTTTGAATTACTTGGTAAGATAATAAAATGTAGTTTATTAGCTAATCTTTTAAAAATGGAATTGATTATTAAAAATCTCCAAAGTATTACCTTTTTATTTAAATAAAGCAAATATAGTAAAATGATGATTCAGAATTCAATTCAGGATAATTTAGGTACATATTAAAAAAACCCTCCCCTTGGGATGCCTGGGTGGCTCAGTTGGTTGAGCGGCTGCCTTCGGCTGAGATCACAATCTCGGTGTCTTGGAATCGAGTCCCACATCGGGCTCCTTGCTTGGCGGGGAAGCCTGCTTCTCCCTCTGCCTCTGCCTGCCATTCTGCCTGCCTGTGCTCACTCTTTTGCTCTCTCGCTCTCTCTCACAGATAAATAAATAAAATCTTAAAAATAAATAAATAAATAAACAAACCCTCCCCTTGCTTTAATACATATTTTCAGCAAAAAATTCAGAAAGACTCTATATCCTCATCTTTACCCAGGTGTATATTGTTCTCTTCCCAATCAGGTGTCCTAAGTGTTTTAAGTATGTATTACTTGTTTGTATGAAAGTGGCTTAAAGACACCTTGGATAAGCACAGTTGCACACTTCATAAAATTAATAACATTAAAAGCATTATTATGAGAGTGTGGCCTGTTCACATGAAAATTAACTTATGTGGAATTTCTCCATCATGACACATAAGGCTACACCTATTTGCTGTGCTGCATCCAGACACAGCCTTAATCTACTTAAAAATAAGAATGCAATAGTGTTTTCCTACTGTAAAATTATGCATGCCCATGATAATTAGTTAATAAATTTTTTCGAAGAAATTAAAAATCACCTATAATCTCTCCAGGGAGAGCTAAGTAATGTTAACATTTCTGTGAGCCTCTTTTTTTTTTTTTTAATATCTGTCTTTGTGCACACAGAGTTCATGTGTGTACACACAATTTTATATTCTATATATATTGTTCGGTAACTGCCAATCTCACATGGAAATTTATTAAGAACCTGTTTCTTTGCCTTCAAAATGTACATTTTATTTTAATTGCTGACTAGTGCTCTGTTGATTTGATATACTATCTATACTCCATTTTATTTTGTTAATTCCTTATGAATGATATTTAGGGTGTTTTCAAATTTTCTATTATAAAATTGTTTCAGTGAGCATTGTTATAAATGTGCATACATACATGTGTAAATATATAGATATATGTGTGTATTTGTCCAATTATGTTCTCAGGGCATATTTCAAGGAAAGATATTGGTGGTTATTCTACATTGAAACATTGACAGGGTACTAAATTCTTTATCAAAAGTTTGTGCCAATTTATGTCCCATGGAAATTTCATGAGAATAGTGTTCTTTTAGTAAGACATTTATTTAAATTAAAAGGATATTAAAATGGAAAGCTTTTCAAACCTTTCAGAACGGAATTGTTTGCTCAGCTTCTTTCTTTCTTTTAAACTAAGACTTCCTTTTAAATGTGGAAAGACAATAAATAATCTTATTCCCTAAATGGCTTTGATATGTGGCTAGAACTGGGATAGATTTCAGCATGTTTCAGACATTTTTTACATTTCTCTGTTTTTTGTAGAAAACATGTTTCTCTGCATTCTGTAGGGATTAACAAAACTTTTTAAAATGTAATTTCTAAGTTTCTTTTCTTGGAGAAAGAACTATACTCTGATTTTCTGGTAAGTATCTGAAGCTTATCCATCTATTCCACATCATTTAATAATACTCAGAGGCACTCTTATCCATAGATATGATGGAATTGGATTTCTAAGTCAGCAATAGGGAACTTTTGAGATAAACTTCTTTTCCTAGAGCTGAAACCTGAAAAAAATGCCTACAATTGTGAGGATGTATACATACTATGGAGAGGAATAAGTGTACATAGAGAGTATAACCATAGGAAGAAGTACCCTGAAACTGTCAAGAGAGAGTAACAAGGAAGAAGAGTGAGGGGGAAAGTCACCTTTCAGACTAAGGCACAATGTTTGCACAATAAAACAGTGAATTTACCTGAAGTTTTAATAAAAGAAATGAATGCATTTTCTTGAACAAAAGTAAGAACTGCATGTTTTTCAGATTTGTCATGCTTGTACTCATTCAAGACCAGGCTGCTAAAGATATTTGACCAATTCCTATTGTTACAGTCTCCATTGGTCTTTTACTTCCTCTTATGATTTTGTCAAAACAAAATAATATTTTCAAGCCACTGATCACTTCAAAACAGTAGAATATTTGTTACTTTTAGCTTCAAAGATCATTGTTTGATCGTGGAATACTTTATACTGGCAAAAATGGTGCAGTGATATTAGCAGACTGTCCCAAGTCCTACTTTCCCTAGGCTCTTCTTGCCGAGACTCCATTTCCTGAGAACGCAAATGTCTTTCTGCCTGCCAAAAAGAGACCCCCAAGGCTCGTGATTAGTGATCAGAAAATATGTGCCTTCATAATCACCATCTCTGACACTTCTTCCTGTTTGTTTTGTTTGGTTTTATATTTTCTAGAAGGCTGTCATTTTGAAATACTTAAACCCAAGCGCAGAGAAATGGAAAATGCTTGGACAAGGAATCAGGATGACTTGGGCTAGGACGGCCTTCTTTCTTGTCTCTTTTGCTCTCTGCTTTCTATTCTGTGTTCATTCCTCTCCTGTTTTGCTGTCTCACTTCTCCTTCCCTCAACTTTATTTGCATCTCCAAATTTGACTCTGTGTAACCTTTCAGCTCCAGAGCTTATAAGAACAGACTAAATACAGTCAGTATCTGCAACTCTACATTCATTTTTCTCAAGAGAGGAATCCCATTGGCTGACTTCCAAAGTAGAAACTTCCCTGTTGCTGAAAGAATTCAGGCAGAGACAGGTTGGTCATCAGTCAAAGTAGTAGAGAGAGTTCTAGTTTGGGCATGGAAGATGAACCAGATGACCCCTAATTCCTTTCAGCTCTCTACGATTCAAGTAATATATCTTTGCTTAAAACCCTCTCCCTAGAAAATATCTTCCAAAATAAACACCTACATCATTACTCTTTCTTCAATCTCTGTCAGAAGATTTGCTACTGTCATTGTTGAAAAACGATGTAGAACATTCCAACAATTTCAGTTCCTCAAAATACCAGATGTTATGTTATTAATCATTTATACATAAATATATATGTACATATGTATTTACATATGTGTAGTATGAGACGTGCATGGCTCTAGAGTACTAGGTAAATTCTTTCAAAGAAAGAATTTTGTAGTGTCAAAATTTTCTGTTACAGATTAGCAAAATCCTACATGTAGTCCCCAAGTAATAATCTTGGCCATTTAGCACTCCATCTCTGTGTGGCTACTATCATAAGTTTGAACTGAGGTCTTAATACATAGGGTTAGCATTGCTAAGGAAAGTATTCCCTTGGTATCCACCTGTGATTAATAAGCTTTGTCTCAGTTTTGTGTCTGACTTAAAGGTACTATATATTTAAGATAAGATTAACAAGAAATTAAAAAAAAAAGACAAAATAAAACAAATCCCCAAATAACTTTATTTTCAATTAACTGCCCTTTAAAATGTGGATTCATGCAAAAGTTTAAGCAAAAATATGATGTTGTGTCTGTGTGTCAAGCTTCTGTCCCTTCACCTATAATCAGCACCAATTGATTAGACTTGTTCTGTTTTGTTTCAGAGAAAAGTAGTTCTACTATTTTTATTCTACCCTTTGTCTCTAGAGGTAAAAGGATGATGTCAAGCAGTGTGCCAGGATTCTCTAGGGGTGGGGGAGTCTTCTTTTCGTTTTCTCTTTCTAGTCCAAGACTTTGGAATCTGCCTCTATAAAACAGTTAAGTGTTTCTTCAAGAAGCTCTTACGCAGCTTTAAAAAAAATTACTTATTTATTTGTATTTTTAAAAATTGAGAGCTAATTCACAAACAACAAAATGCAGAGACTGCAAAGATTCAGGTTGATGTATTTTGACAATCGTATAGTAAGTCAACTTCTTTTTTTTTAAATATTCCCTTTTTTCTCTTATGTTGTTTTTTTGCTGTATATGTATTATTTTTAGTGATTTCTCTAGAGATTTGAATATTCACCTGCCCTTATCACAGAGTACCTTCAAATAGTATTCTAGTATTTCACAAACAAGGGAAGAGCTTTGGTATCTAAACACTTTTCTTTTTTCTCTTCCTACCATTGTTCTCCCCTCTGTTGTCATTTATTTATTTTTTCTTATATACTGATTATTATTATTTTTACTTGAACTGGCCAATAATCTTTTAAACAAGAGTCCTATACTTTTCCCATGTATTTACTCTTCCTGTTGCTTTTAGTTTTTCCTGATGATCAAGGTCTTTCCTCTGTCATCAATTCCCTTCTTCCCGAAGCACTTCTTTAACGTTCCTTGTAGGGCAGTTCTGCTGCAAATTTTCTAAGTTCATTTCTCAATATTAAAAAAAAAAAATACTTCTGTTTCACTTCATAATGGATGGACATTTTTTGCTGTTTGTGTAACTTCAGGTTGCTTTTTCTTCCTGCTCCTTTTGTGTGTGTGTTGCCCAGCTTTGTCCCAGCCTCACGATTTGTGGTGATAAGTCAGCCATCACTCTTCTTGTCGTGTCTCAGTATATAATGTATCTTTCATCTTTGGTTGAAGTTTTTGGTTTCTCTCTTACCTTGATTTTCAGAACTTTGAAATCCCTAACTGTGTGTTGTTTTGTTTTGTTTTGTTTTGCTTTTTTAATTTGTCCTGGTTGGTGTTCACCGTGCTTTTTGGACCCCAGTTTGACATCTTGAATCAATTTTGGAAAATTCTCAGTCATTTCATTCTCAATCAGGGGCGCCTGGGTGGCTCAGTGGGTTAAAGCCTCTGTCTTCAGCTCAGGTCATGATCCCGGGGTCCTGGGATCGAGCCCCACGTGGGGCTCTCTGCTCAGCTGGGAGCCTGCTTCCCTTCCTCTCTCTCTGCCTGCCTCTCTGCCTACTTGTGATCTCTGTCTGTCAAATAAATAAATAAAATCTTTAAAAAAAAAACAACATTCTGCTCCACATTCTCTTTCCTTTCTGTCTTAGATTCCAGTTCTGCATATATTGGACCATTTTATATTTTTATATTATCTCACAGATCTTAGACACTCAGTTCTGGTTTTCCATTTTTTCCTTTGTATTCTGATTTGAGTAATTCCTACTGCTCTGTATTCAAGCTCAGTGATTATTTTCACTGTTATTTCTAGTTTTATATTAAGTCCACTGAACATATTATTCATCTGGTAATGTATTTTATATTTTTTATATTTCTATTTGTGTGTGTGTGCACGTGTGTACACGCACGTGTCCTTTTGCTCAAATTCCACAGCTGTTTATGCGTGTTATCCACTTCCCCCTAAGCTTCTTTAATGTATTTAAATGTAAGAACCTAGGATTTGAAATCCTTGTCTCATATTTCCAACATCTTTCCATAGCTGGGTCCACTTTTATTACATCCTCTCTTAATTGTAGGTGACATTTTGTTGATTCCTCACACGTCTTTACATTTTTTAATTATATGCTACACAGTGTGTGTAAAAGAACACTGGAGACTGAAATAAATACTCTCTATTTCCCTGAAAAAGTCATATTCCCTTCTGTCATCTGCCGGTGTGTCCAGTGGTGTGATCTAATCAGCTAATTGGTCTGGGTTTGGGCTTTGTTGCAGCTTTTGGTAGTTGTACATCAGCACCAGCTTCAAACATTTGAGGAACTGCAGAGATTTCTTCATGCTT
Source organism: Meles meles (assembly GCF_922984935.1). NCBI lineage: Eukaryota > Metazoa > Chordata > Mammalia > Carnivora > Mustelidae > Meles > Meles meles. The sequence continues at coordinate 147,468,440 of NC_060066.1, read as the reverse complement.
CCGAGTCCTTCTGCTAGCTTTCTGGATTGTAGGTGTTGTCTCTCCTGTACATGCAGCTGTCTGTTTTGTTAGTCATTGGTGAGATCTTTTTTCCATCCAGTTCCACACTTGGCTTTCTGTACCTCAGGAGGACTTTCTCCACTCTGCTTTCCTGCACCAACCTTTGGGAGACCTCTGCATTGCACTGAATCAAGGCTCCAAGTGTGTAGGAGGAATTTTATTTTATTTTCTTCAGTCCTCCAGTTCTTTCTCAAATCTTTCACAGCCGGGAACTACACCAGATGATGGCTCTGAGTGTGTCCCAGAGGGATTTCCCAATGCTCTCCTCCACAGCCCTACCCTTGACTTACTCTAAGGGAAGGTCTTACAAACCACAGCTGGAAGATTCTCGGAATTCTTGCCGGGCCCCGGCCATTGGCATATCATAGCTGTGTGTTTGGTAAAGTGTCATGGAAAGAGCTGGCAAGTAGATACAGACCCCCTCTGTGGTGTTAGTGAGTCTCATCCATCACACCAGCCCACATGTGGTCACCACAAGTTTGTTAAAAGTTTGGCTGGTTTACTCTTCCCAGCTCCTCTCCTACTCTAACAGTGCTGAAAGCAGCCGTAGTTCTCTTCCAGAAAATTCATCACTTTCTGGAATTTTGTTTATTTTTGTTTCCCCAGCTCTCATATTGGTTTAAAAATCTATGATTCTGTAGTTTAACTGGCTTATTGTTAGGGTGGGAAAGTTTGTACTTTGCGACTCTCTCTGTCCTGACCGATACTGGATGTTCTCCCTGGTCCTGTTTTAATGTCATTAAAAAAATGGACTAGTTATTTGAGACTGTAAGTGACCCTGATATTTTACAATATAATTTTATTTTCTCCCTTTGTTACCTAGCTGTGGATATTATGAGGTATAAAGCCAAAATAATGTACAGTGAGGTGATTAGATTCAATCTGCGATTCACGTACATCTACAGACGAATGTTCAGCATGTCTCTTTATATATGGCAGCCCAAGCCAAAAAACTCTCAAAACATAACAAACACACCTAATGAGCATAGAGTAATTCCTAAGAAGGCAAAATGAGCTGTAAGCATGGGGTTCTTGTCCCCAGTGATTCTTGTACAATGTCAGATGTTATCACCTATGCTATAATCCACAGCCTACGAAGTGAGCTGTTCTTGCTTGAATAATGGCAATGGCTTTCTTATAAACAGTCTTGCCAATAAAATAAGATGTCATGGCGACTCCAGAATGGCCCTCTCAGAGGAACATCTTCTCGTTGTGTGAATTAGAAAAAAAAAGAGAACATAGGTTGAAGGCGTAGGAATAATAAAATCTAAAATCTGTGACTTCTTAAACGTAAACAAAAGAGACAAACTAAGCACTACCGTTACAGCTTGAGAAGGTAGGGAAACTTAAAAAAGGATTGCGTCACAAAAAAGCACTCCATTGGCACACAGGAATCAAAAGAAGTGAAATCTCTCTTCTATCACTTCTGTCATCTAAATAGGAAGCCACAAGGCTTTGCGGGTGTAGAAGGATGTGAGCATGTGGACCCTTTCTCACTGGCATAGTTTCGAAGAGACCGGAGATAATATATACTTAGGAGGATAAAGGGCAAAAATTTCCAATAGCAAATGGCTTCAATGAGTGAGTGGAAGCTGTGTATGGAGCCCATGGTAACAAGAAATGGTTTAAGTCAGAGAAAATGAATCAAATGAGATGCTCGCAGACCTTTAACTATAGCAGTGCTAGCAAGGCCTCTATAATACTTAACACATAAAACAAATTATAACAATATCCTTAAGATTACCACACAAGTAATAGTGCTATATAAAAACTCATAAAAACGAAATGTATGACTACAATAACCATATTAAAACAACTACAGTTTTCTCTTAAATAACCGTATAACCCATGCTTGGAGGATATTATGCTATTTAGTGATTAAGCTCAAGAAGCAATGTCTTCCAGCCATTTGAAGCTGAAGAAGAAAACAAAAGGCCAATTTCTTCCCTTTCTCTGGGTATGGGGATAATGACCTCACCTGGGGAATGAGAGGAGTCGAGGGGAGCCACGGCAACACAGGAGAACAAAATTCTCTTTGATCATTTCTTTTCTGAAGATATGAAAGAACAATTCTTTTGATGAAAACCATAAACACATACACACACACACACACACACACATACACACACACACACACACACACACACACACCCAAACCAGTAGAACCATTTAAATATATGAGCAGGAAGACTTTTATTTTTAAGGGAGTGTACAGTGAAGAACTGCGTAATTACAAAACACAGCAAATCTACATCGCTTACTGAGTATTTAATCGCATTTTTTTCTTTCTCTGACCTTTTCTGATTTGCTGTTGGTGTAGAAGATTTGATCTCTAAGATGAAGATATTTCTGTGCTTCTGGCAGAGAAAGTAAGCAAAAATAAATACCCGTGATAGTCATTTGCAGGCACAGCTCAAGGATATTGTGTGATAATTGCATTAATTTGCATTTGTAGAGGATGTTGGAGTTTTGAGGGAGGCTATTAATAATGTACCTCTTCTCTACCCAAGTTTGGAACTGTATGAGAAAGAAATAGAGAAATCACTAAGATAGAAGAAAAATTAAGTTTTGCTATGGCTGAAAACTGAATATATATGTGGACCAAATAGATTTGCTAGTATTTTACCTTCTAATTAGACAAAGTTCCTTCCAAGTCATGGCATGCCTAGATGGCTGCAGGCCTCTGCCCACTGGGGCCTTCTCTTTACACTTACAGTATGCAGTAGCAGAGAATGTATGTGTCATGTAAGTGGCTGCTTCCAAGAGGGGCAGGGACGGTCACTTCCTTCTCTCAGACATCTCAACTGGATAAATTACTCCTCCTTCCTGGGTATGGATGAGAGTGGGAGAGAAACCAAGAGTAATATTCTAGAAGAAATCTCTTTTCATGGAGGTTCCCATAAACACACGTCATTTAATACTTAGAACAATGTTATTAGGGGCACCTGTGTGGCTCAGTGGGTTAAAGCCTCTGCCTTCAGCTCAGGTCATGATCCCAGGGTCCCGGGATCGAGCCCCACATCGGGCTCTCTGCTCAGCAGAGAGCCTGCTTCCCCTTCTCTCTCTGCCTGCCTCTCTGTCTGCTTATGATCTCTGTCTGTCAAATAAATAAATAAATTCTTTAAAAAAAAAAAGAAAAAAGAGAACAACGTTATGAACAAGAAAGTTTCCCTTAAGTTACACGTGAAGAAACTGAAGTTAAGAGACACGAAATGATTGGCCAGATTTAAGAGCTAGGAAGATATAGAACTTAGACTTGGGCTGAGGTATTTTCCTTCTACGCTCATGAAAAACAATCCTTTTGACTTGTTTTCAGAGAGACCAGCGTGTCTTATGGCCTTTACACTTTCTGAAATAGTCTTAATTCTCAGTTTTAAAAGTGATACTTCATTTCCACCTTCTCAACACATCTTTTGTTTTTATGGATAGCTTTGGATTCTCTATGCTATGTCAAAATATGATATGGAAATCATGGATTGGGGAAATCCACCTTATATTATCTGATGCCAGCGAACCAAGGATCTTCGCTGATTTTGATAGCTTTATCTAGCAAGGTGACAAGGTATAGTGGGGGTAGAAAGCATACATGACCTTATTGCAGGTTTTACTGTTGTTCTTATGACTCTTAGATCAGCTACAGTTTCACAAGCTGCCCTGAACATGGCAGGCCTCTCCATGCAGGGACCTGGCCCTCTTCAAAGCAATGGCTTTGGAGAAAAAAGCATATCCATCCTACAAGCACCCTCTCAAAAGGAAGCAAAGAGGAAGAGTGTGGACTGCTGTAGTGTAGTTTCTTCCTGTATCTAATGCATCATGAAGTAAGTCCCATCCCCTCCTTTGGGAAAAATGAGTAAAGGAGACATGAGAAGCCAGGAGTTTTACGTTAGGTGATTTCGTCAACAAGGAAGGAGTCCTTTGCCTATGTGTAACAGGGCACAGCTCTGATCACACAGTGTCCCGACACAAAAGCAAGCTCTGTTGTTTCACAAGTGAAGTTTGAAATCCTTATCTTCTGTAATGCAGATTTTCCAAGTTTATATTGCGAGGATCCATTGGTAGACTCAAGACTCTGAATCCCATTGCTCATTAAACATTCCATGGGCTTTCTCACGTTGTGACCGTGATCTCATTAACAAATATTTATTGTGCACCTAACATGTGCCAGGCACTGTTTTCGACAGTTGAAATAAATCAGTGAGAAAAAACATACAAAAATCCTTGCTATTGTGGATTTTATATTCTAGTGGGAAATGGATAATAAACAATATATATTGGAAAAAGTAAACTTACAGTATTTTAGAAAGTGATATGTGCTATAAAAATAGAGCAGGATAAACAAAACCAGAAGTACCAGGGGCAGTGGGGAGAAGAGGAGACATTTTTAAAAGGGTGGTCAAGGTAAGGTTCATTGAAAACTTGGCATCTATGATTAGTTTCCTAGGGCTTCTGTAACAAATTACCACAAAGCCAGCAGCTTACAACAGAAATTAATTCTTTCACAGTTCTGAAGGCCAGAAGTCCAAAATCAAGAAATGCTAGCAGGACTGCACTCCCTCTGGAGTCTCTAGAAGAGAATCCTGCCTTGCTTTTTTCAGCTTCTGGTGGCTCTAGGCATTTTTTGGCTTGTGAGTGTATAACTCCAGTCTCCATTTCCATATTCATATGACCTTCTCTTCTGTGTGTTTTCCTTCCCTTTCTCTCTGTCTGTCTGTCTCATCTCTCTCATTTTTTCCCTTTGTTCATGTGTTTTGTTTCTTAAATTGTACATATGAATGAAATTATGTGGTATTTGTCTTTCTCTGAGTGACTTATTTTGCTTAGCATTTACTCTCTAACTCCATCCATGTCACGGCAAGATTTCATTCTTTTTTTGTGTGTGGCTGAATAATATTCCATTGTATGTATATTATATATACCATATCTTCTTTATTCATTCATCACTCGATGGACATGGGCTACTTGCATAGCTTGGCTATTATAAATAATGCTGCTAGAAATATAGGAGTGCATGTATCCCTTTGAATTAGTATTTTGTATTCTTTGGGTAAATACCCAGTAGTGCAATTGCTAGATCATAAGGTAGCTCTATTTTTAACTTGTTGAGGAACCTCTATACTGTTTTCAACAGTGGCTGCATCAGTTTGCATTCCCACCCACAGTACCTGAGCTTATTTTAGATTCATCTTTGTAGTCCCCACAAGATTTAATATAGTGCCATGTGCATACTCCATTCCTTTTCTTGGTCAATATTCACTAAGTAAGTAAATGAACCCTAACTAGGGACATATAACTATAATTTCTATCTAAAAAACAGTTCTGTCTTCTTTAGGTACAGAGCATTGTCAAACTAAAGCAAACTATTCTTCGTATTTGAATTTACTCACTAAGGAACTTTGTTGAGAACTCTGCTGCAGTATTATTATATTCAGCACAGATCTTCAGAAATAGATTTTAAAAAGAATATATTTAGGCATGTAAAAAGAAGAAGAAGAAGAAGGAGGAGGAGGAGGAGGAGGAGAAAAAGAAGAAGAAGGAGAAGAAGGAGAAAAAGAAGAAGAAGGAGAAGAAGAAGAAAAGAGATACTTCTTTTTCCTTGAGCCTCTTGGGCTTTGTCTTATGAATGTCATAGCACCAAAACTATTCTGAACATTTTTACCACCAGAGAGTAATTATGGTACATTGTCTGACATAGAAAATTATAGTAGTTTTACTCATACTGTGTCTAACCACAACAATCAAGCACCATTTGCTTATAGTAAAATTATTTGTGGTTTGTCATTGTGTGAAGGCAGAGTGAGACATTAATGAAGTGATGGGAAGGGGAGTCCATATGGGATAGTTCTATATTTATGGATGTGTAATCACTATCTGGCAAGCCAGTACAGGCAAGACATTTTGGGCAGATTCAATGATAGTGATGTCTGTGATGCCCCCAAAGAGAGAGAGCTGGTGTTATTCTCGTGGTACTTAGTTGCTAAATCATAAATCATGTTTGACCCCTTGTCCTCAATCATTTTCAATGAAAAAGCTAAATTTTGCTTACTGTGTTCATTTTCCTATTCTGTCAGAATAGAAACATTTATTAGAGAGATTATTCTTTTTTACTTCTTTGCCCATGTCTGTTCTATTATCTCACAGCTTAACTTTAAAGACAATGTAGACAAGTTTGCAGGTACTTTTTCTGATGTTGATTGAACTTCTATCCAAATAGTGTCTTCAGACAATCTTTTTCTACTGGGGTAATGCTTGGTGAATGAGCATTCCTCTGTGCTGGGATGCTTGAACTTTGTCACTTGGGATTGTTATCTGTAGGCTTTGCCCTTCTCACTTCCCTCAGTGACTGAGATCCCTTCTTCCCTCTGCTTATACTCCCTATAATACTCTTCTCTGTGTGGTCCCCAGTTAAAGTTTCACAAGGAGAAGGCAGAGAGGAGGAGTTATTCTCAGAAGATTGTGTCTATCAGATGCGGTGGTTTCTCAGTCTACACCAGGAGCTCAACATTCATGGGGAAGGTGGCCAGACATGGCAGCCTCTCAGCTTCCTTTATAAGCTCCTGTTTGTCTTGTGCTTGTTGCAGCTTCTCAGACTTCTCTTTGGGTTCCTGTGCCTCCGTCTGCTGCAGCACATCAGGAGAAAAAGTCTTGAGTACCTGTTTCTTTAGTCCTCCAGGTGCAGGTGCAGCCTTCTAGGACGTCACACCCCATATTCATGTATTCAACTTATTATATTTAACTCCTTATATTTTTATTATATTTAATAATATTATATGTTATATATTATATTATAGTATAGTGTAGTCTATTATCGTATAGTATATTATATTAAACTCCTCCATAATACTTGTTGTTTCAGTCTCTCTCTCTCCCTCTCTCACTCTCTCTCTTTCTTTTCCAGAATGAAACACAGACTCCTCCTCTAATAAACTCCTCTGATAGACTTCTCTGATAAACATTTTCTTAGTATCTAAAGTGTATCATTGTTGGGCTGGACTCTGAGGCTGCAGAGCTAAAGACACTGGTCCTGCCCTCACAAAGATGAAATCTAAGGAAAAGACTGAAAGTGAGCACACAGTGCAAATAAGATTTGTAGGAAACTGGGGCATCTGGGTGGCGTGTAACTGATACCTCCCACTCTTGGTGTTGCCTCAGGTCAATATCTTAGGGTTGTGAGGTCAAGCACCACATGCAGCACTGCCCTTAGCAAGGACTCTGCTAAGGTTTCTCTCTGTCCCTCTCTGCTTTCTCTCTCTCAAATAAATAAATAAATAAATAAATAAATAACTAAATAAATCTATCTTTAAAGTGAAGGGGGGAGAAAAAAGAATTTGTAGGAAGATTACCTAATGCAGACTGGGGAGATCAAGAAGTACCCTCAGGAAGAGGGAAAACCTACACTAAAACCAGTTAGGTCTCTTGCTACCCATTACTTCCATAGCAGAAACATATCTAAATTTTCATCCCAATTTTCAAAATCAAAATGTTCTGATCTATCTCTCTGAATACAGTTTACTTGGGATGACTTAAATGTAAATGTATTTGTAGATAATAGCTGACAATAACACTTTCTCTAAAATTATTCTGAACACGGAGATACTTGAGCATTTCAATTTTATCTTTGTATGCAGAGTTTTGGAAAATTTCCACACAAAATGCCTCAATGTTTCCTCGCCTTGTTGGAAACAATGCAATTTCCGTCTAAGGAATCCCTGCACGGGGCTGCTTCAAAGTTCACTCAGTGACTGAACACTCCCACCCAGGATTGTATCATCAGCACAAAGATGCTCAGTACAGTCAGAACACTGCCTTGTCAGCTCATTTATAAAGATCATAAATAACAATGGTCCAAGGATTGATCCCTGAGGAACCCCCATAATGACGTCCATTAAATCTGACATGACACTGTTTAATAACACAAGTGTGTGTGCCCTCTTAAGGAGCTAGCACGCCAATTAATTAAGGATGATGCCATACCTAGTCTATTCCATTTATCCAGCAAAGAAGTATGCACTACCAATTAGGAAATAAAATGATGTTTGAAGCAGCACTAAGTTATTTATCTAAGAGATCTCTTGACTTGAGCTGTAACCCTGTGATAAGATGACTATGTGTGCATGCCCTCTCCTTCAGAGAGCTGTGGCTGGGTTGACAACTTACCTTAGTATGGAAAGAGAGGCTTGATTTTAACTTGGAAATGACCCTTTGACATCACATCCAGGATCTTCTCAATGAAGGCATACTTAGACATAATTACAGTAGATGAAGCTTTGAAGTGATCATCTTGCATGCTCACTTAAATAGTTAATAGGACAATCTAGTCCACTGATACTTCACAGGAAGCCATTTCCACATCTTTACAACACTGAATGAAATGTAAAATACTGCCCAATGCCAGCTCTCTTTGCCGGTTTATTTTCATTCGAGGACCTGTAAATAATTGCTGGTGAAACAAATAGAGGGAAGAAATGACCAAAATTGCATTGGCAGTATATGGTATGGGGGGACAGGGAGAAGAAAAGAGAAAATAACTTTTTCTCGTGTATTCAGAAACAGGGAAGTGAATGGTGAGAATAAAGATCCTCTTATCTTGGAGGCTGTGGGAAAGAAAGAGAGGAAGGAAGGAACATGCTTCGGCATCTCCAGCCGCCTGAGATAATGATGATGATAATGCCACATGATTGTACTTAATGATGTTGAATCAATTTATGATGATGATGATGATGAGTTTTAACTCAAATCATGTAATGTCCCTTTATTAGGAGGAAGAGAGAAAGAAGGGGATAATAAAGAGAAGGGAAAGGAAAATAGAAAAAGAAGGCAACGGAAGAAGAAACAAAGCAAGTACAGTAGGAAGAAGAGATGAATCAATTTAGTATTTTCATTGCCAATACTAGTTATTTAGTATTTTTATTGTCATATTAGCATGGACATCTTTTTCAAACCTTTGTGATGCATTTCGTAAAGAAGATATTTCTGTAGGAATAATAAGATTCCATTGCATTTATTGGGGAAAAATAGGAAAAAAAATAAATAATGTCTTTGTCCACTTGCTTTTCCTTAGCTGAGAGTCCAAAAACAGGGTCAGACTAGAGAATAAAAAGACTCTGGCAGAAATATGGTCAAAATGTTCTCCTTCTTGCAGTAAAGGCCAACTGAGCAAATGACTCTTTGCCCCATGGGTCAGTTCAAACCTGGTCAGAGTAAATCCCTTTTCTAATATCAGAAACTCTCCCATCCTTAAACATAGCTGCATTTTCTTTACTGGAAGAGGGGGCTCTGTTGAGTGCTTGACATTTAGAACCTGCTTATTTCCTCAAAAACTTCAGCTTTGACAAACAGAAAAGTCAGAAGTTTTCTATAATTACTATCTGGGGGCAAGTGTGAATTGGCTATAGATTGCAGAATTGCTTCTGCCAGATTTGGTTGATATTACAAGGGTTTAAAAAATAATAACAAGGACGCTTGTGTGAAAGCACTCTCCATGTTAGGATTTCAAAGGTTTTAGAACGTTAATTGCATAATTAGGGACCTCACCCACCATTAAGAATGAACCTAATTATCTAGCTGTGCTAGAAAATTAAGGATAGCTATCTTAATGCCACATAAAGGGAAACTGAGGTGCATAGAGATTGAGAGATTGAGGTCAGATGTCTCAGCAAGCCACTCTGAAATTAAGATCCCTGGTAACTGATTGCTTGTGATAAATCTGAATTGACAGGAAACCTAAATGTCCATGACATGGTTGCATATTTTAGATCGGTGTGGCTCAGGGTGTGGTCCATGGACCAGCAGTGTCTGCATCAGCTAGGAGGTGATAGAAATGCACAACCTTAGGCCCTGACCCAGACCTACTGAAATCAGGACCCTTGGGAATGGAGCCAAGAAATCTGTATTGACAAGCCCATTTTCCGGTGATTCTGATGTTCACTCAACTTTGAGAGGCTCCGGACATATTTTAACTTATATTTATTTACTTTACTCTTTCTTACAACTATTACTTACTACTATTACTTATTACTCATACTTACTGTGGTTTTTTGGGGGTTTTTTGTTTGTTGGTTTGTTTGTTTTGTTTTTGGTTTGTTTTTATTTTTGTTTTTTGGTATGGATTGCAAGTTTTAATATTCTCAGTTATTTTTTAAATTGTTATTTAAATTATAGTTGGTTAACATGCAGTATGATATTGGTTCCAGGAGTAGAATTTAGTGATTCATCATTTACACATAATGTCCTTTGCTCTTCATAACAAGTGCCCTCCTTAATCCCCATCACCCATTTATAGATGTCCTCTCCCTACCCAGCTCTCTCCATCAACCCTCAGTTTATTCTCTATTGTTAAGATCAGTATTCTTTCATTACTCACATCTAAGTCTCCCCTAGAATCAGAATCATCTGCTAGTGTTTGGGAATTTCATGGACGCATCTTCAATATAGTCCCTTTTTTCCAAGGAGTGGGTTTCTGTTTCTGATACGTTTTTCTGCTATAGGTATGTATTTCCTACCTGCACCTCTACCTTCCTTCATCTGGTCCTGAAAGGTACCCATGTATATCTTCAGAAGGGAGTTCAGTCTTGGCTTCCCCCATCCCACTGGAGATTCCTAATGACAAACCTCCACATATTTAACAAACTTCCATCTGTCAGTAGCTTCATTATCAACTCTTTGTAGCTGTTGGTAGCTTCATTATCAACTATCAGTCTACTCTTTTCTCACTGATTTCGAAAACTAGGATGAGACCCTCCCAAAGATAGCTCACTTTCCTTTCAGCGTGCTCAAGTGCAATGTTCACACGCAGCCTCTAGCTCCCATCTCATCCCTGTCCTCACCAGCAGAAGACAATAACGTATCATCTGTGGCTTCCACAGCGTTAAACACAGAGCTCTTGCAAAACCTCAGTAGCATTTCCTTCTTTTCTTTATCACTCCTGATTTGCTAGCGTCTTTCTACTTTTTAAAATCATTCTTTTTGCCAGCGTTACCGAACCGATCTGACGCCCTCAGCGGTGGGCAGAAGAAATGAGAAAAATCACCCCCAGGCTTTGGTGGTGGGTTACCATGCTGTGGGAGGCCTGTGACCTTTCTTTGCCATTGTCGGGGTCGCTGTGCTGCAGTAAGTCCCTCTTTAGAGATTTCCTTTAGTAGGTTTTCAAAGATTCACTCAGTGGACTGAAATTGTCCCTGCTCAATAGAGATTGATTGTGAACACTGATTCTGAGAGGCTAATACAGGAGACAGCCCCCCTGGTGGGAAAGCGATGTCCTACTGGGGGAGGCGTGTTGGCTGCTATGATATCTGATCATTTTCCTTTCCCTTTTTGATTTCACAGAGGCAAATCCCTACACTTGTGAGGCTGCTTTTAAACTCCTCTGTCCACGGGACCTTGATCAGTTGTTTCACCTTTGCTGGTTTTACATGTGTTAGAGTTAACATGGCTCCTTTCTGTTTCCTATTCCGTTTCAATATGTCCTATATTCTTTTTCCTTTATTCCTTCAATATGCACAAGGAAATATCAAAGGGCAAATATTTATATTTTCTTTCTCTTGGACTGTATTTAAGGAAATTGGATCAAAAGGAGGATTTAATGTTTTGCTGAGCGGATGGATGAGAATTCATGTAAGAAAAGTAAAGAAAAGTTGAATGCTGATGTAGAAATAAAAAGGTGTGAGGTGGGAGTAGACAAGCCTGGAGGTAGTCCAAGGGTTCTGGAAGAAGAGAGGGGGTGGAGTAGACCAAGAATGAGCTGGGGCAGGGGGAGGGGTTGAGGGGTGGGAAAGAGGTGTGGAGAGAAGGGTTGTGGTGGAGGAATGAGAGGGGATACTTGCAAACAAAGAGATAAACTGAGCAAAATGAGCAAAGGTTCTGGGAGGTGTTTAGGAAATCTTGTAGTTGTATTTAAAATAGTAGACATTGGGGCACCTGGGTGGCTCAGTGGGTTAAGCCGCTGCCTTCGGCTCAGGTCATGGTCTCAGGGTCCTGGGATTGAGCCCCGCGTCGGGCTCTCTGTTCGGCAGCGAGCCTGCTTCCCTTCCTCTCTCTCTCTCTCTGCTTGCCTCTCTGCCTACTTGTGATCTCTGTCTGTCGAATAAATGAATAAAATCTTAAAAAAAAAATAGTAGACATTACGTACTGCATTCTATGAAAGGGTAACTAAAAATTTAAGTTACTTTTCAATGCTTTGCACTCAGGGAAGTTTATTTCTTGAAGAGAATATTGAGACCTTCCTCAGTTATATTTGGGTTTAAAATTTCCATGGAAAAGTTGTGTAATTTAAAATAAAAAGATACCAATACAAATTGAATGGATATAAATCTGTGCGTTGAGTGCTCGCTTCGGTAGCACATATACTAAAAATAGTAAATCTGTGCATAAAATGGTTTTAGATGTGCTATTTCCAGTGAATTCTTTCTTCTTTTACCTTACTCAGGTCTTTCCCAGGAGATTGCTTGTTCCTAGGACACGCATAAGTTTTAGATTGAGAAATCTGTTATTAAAAAAAATCTAACATCACAAACGCTGCATACACTAACCAGATATTTATAATCCTCATTACTCTTGGGTTATATAGCATCCTTGGTGTCTATGTTCTATGTGAGTGCTGTGTAACATTTGTCCCATGGAAGCCCATGTGCTAGTGAGAGCTTATGAATATCTATTAATGTTGATAAGAAATTATAATTTTACAGTTCATATGACAATTGCCATAAGTGAAGAAATGCTGCTGAAATAATTTAACATTGCATTTTGGAAACAGCGGCATAGATGAGAACATGTGATTTTAGTTTCATTTTTTAAAGCTTCACTGTTTTTATATAGATCGTTATATGAAAAAGAACAATATTTTGACAAATTGTTCAAAATATCTATAGGTGTTAAATTAAAAAAAAATAATAACCTTAACCTTACTCCTTAACCAATCAATTCCATTGAAATATATGGAATCTACCAGTTCTTTGGCAATTTGGGGAAACTATTGATGCAAATATTCCTACATTGTATTTATGGATTCCTTTCCATTGTAGACTGGTGGCGTTATTTTTTAAAGATGTTATTTACTTATTTTGAAAGAAAGAGAGAGAGAGAGAGAGAGCACAAGCATAAGTGCAGGGAGGGACAGCAGGAGAGGGAAAGAGAATCCCAAGCGGACTCCACACTGAGGGTGGAGCTGGCCCTGGGCTCTCTCTCACGACCCTGAGATCATGACCTGAGCTGAAACCAAGAGGCAGATGCTTAAGGGACTGAGCCATCCAGACAGCCTGAGACTGAGAATATTATTAAGATCATATGTTTTAAAATACATCCTGATTTGTTCCTAATATTTTGATATGTACTTTGATTGGAATTCTCACTCTCGAGAGCCATATTTCTTTATATAGGGCTATTAATATTAATAATTTTCTTTTGAACTCAGTGTCCAAGTGACTCTCTTATGATACTTCTTTTTTAATCCTCTTAAATGTGCTCCCAGCGTTTGCAGCCAGTTTAGCCCTGGTGGCAGCCAACAGCAACATATTTCGCCCTATTAGTTACTACCTGTCACTAAATGGTGATTCAGTGGACCAGGTTTAAGGGCCCAAGTCATCGAGATCAAAAGGAAAGCAATTGCATCATACGGATTGCTTAAATATACTAGAATTATATTTACTATGCAGTAAAGAAAAGAGCATTTTATTTTTCGAGGTCTGAAAGTTGTCTGCATTTTGGCTCTGCCTCCGCAGCTCCCTAAATAACCTTGTCAAAGTCATTTAACCTCTTAGTGTTTGTTTTCTCAGCTGTAAAATGAGGATAATTATCCTTACCTATCTCATAGGGATGGTGTTCAAATTAACTAATTAATGATTAGAAAGTGCTACAAAAAAGCTCGGTATTATTAAGGAAAACCTAAGTATTTTTTAGTGCCTTTGGGTAGGAGTGCTGTTTAGCAGAAATGACTCCCAACAAGTGTTTGATAACCTAAGCTGCCAGCTCCTTCCCTGAGGAAAGGCGACTGGTCCTGGGACCTTGTCCTTCATCGCTGCTTTGTTAGCTGAAGAGCACAAAGGCTGTCTCTGTTACAAAGAACACAGGGTCAGTGATACATTTCCCAACTCTGACACATTCGAAGAGCTGCCAAGTGATAGCAAGATATGACATTTCAGCCTGAAGAAACCATCTCTAACTACCTATTCAGAACACAAAAATGCCTATGGGATGTGGTTATAATTGCAGCTTGTACCGTATCCTTACACAAAATGCATTCAGCTGTGGATTTTCTTTACAGGTTAAGAGATATTTGTTTACATCTTTAGATTTTACCTTTTGCCAGGCAGACTCATCAAGCAATGTTTATAAGGTTTTTCTCATTACATTTTTTACATAGGCATTTGTGGCACAACGGGCCAAATTGCCTCTTTCATCCCATCTTTCTGAGTATTGGATCTCTTGGTGCTCAAGAGTGAGAGACATTCCTCAGGGCTTTACCTAGTTCTTTTCTTGATCTAGGGATGTATCTAGATTCTATGCACCCCTTTCTTTCATTTTCATTGCTCTATTTGGTATTTCCTTCTCTTTCTTTGGTCTGCTGTGCCTTCACTAACTGCTCTCCGTTTTCAGTCTTTCCTCTATACAGGCACCTGGTTGTTTTCTTTAAAAAAGCCTATTGTTTTACTCTCTTGCTTCAAATGTAAAGTGCCTCTTAAGTGGCTCTCCTTACCTTTTGGGACAAAGGCCAACCTACTCAGGATGACAGCTGAAGTCTTTCGTGCACAGGCTACAATCTACCTTTCAGCATCATTGCCCACAACTCCAGAATTATGGATCCTAGAACCTTCCATTTGTGGGCACAGCTCTACACAACTAATGGTGTTTGCTTTGTCTGAAATGTTCTTTCCTTCTGAGTTAAATGCTATTAGTCCATGAAGAATTTGTTCTAACGTCAGCTTTTCTATGAAAACTCATCATCTTTTTCACTTAGAAAGTGCAAAGTCCATTTTTCTTGCAAGATCCATTATACTTTTTTGGGGAAATTTCATTGGACTTCAGTCCATGTCATCTGTTCTCTTTAAAGTGTGTGGTGTTGAACGTTCTCCTTGTCTCAGCTTCCTGTTTTATTAATCGATGGTGTCAAGGATAATAACCTACCTACTAAATAGGTTTGTTATTAGAATGAAATGAAATGAAAAAATGCATGTGAAAATTATTTGCAGCATATAAAATGCTATACAGATTAAGTTATTATTATAGTGCTGATCACTTTGTATTGTAGTTGTATAAATGCATGCTTCCCCTGATGGATTATATATAATCACATCAAGAGAGGAAACTGTTTTGTAATTAAGCTTGTATTCCCCAGCATCTATAACCATGCCTGGGATAAAGCAGTTGTTTAATAAATATTGGCTGAATGCATGAGAGGAAGCAAGAAAGAAAGATAAAAATTCTATGCCTCTTTCCAGTTGTAGGGGGATTCTTTCCTTTCTACTGCCCTCACTTTTTTTTTTTTAAATTTACCCATTCATTCACCAAATACAGTGTGGAATGCATTATCTGTAAGGAAAGGAGCATTGTGTCATGTCTTCAGCAGATGTTCACTTTACCTTGCTACTATCCAGAATAAAGAATAGATTTAAATGTTTTTTTTTATATTGAATCACTCTTGGGGTTGTAATGACAACCGCTTTTGTGGCTTCCTTATTTTCAGGGTGTAATTAACCTATAAAAATTACTTGATCAAAAAAAAAACCTGTCACACTGATGGAAAAATAAATATTCACTCATCATCAGATATAATTGACTGAACAAGTCTTAACAATGCAGTGAATAAGACTGTTTAGGTCTTAGGAGAATTGTTGATCTTGTTCCAATATCTAGTGGGCATAAAAAAAATCCTTTTGGCAACTATACCTTTCAAATTACCAGAGAGGCTAAGGGAGAAAATGACACTAAAATAGAAACTTCCTTTTTTTCCCTGGGTTCTATTTACAAGCTTAGCCTTAATCATAGCACATAAATGCTTTAAATTTTAGGTGGTAGCAAATGGAAAAATAATTAGAATATTCCATGTGTGTAGCTGATTGCTTTTCTATACTGTTTTGGGTTTCTTTATTTGCACTATTAAATTTTTTTCATTGTCAACAGATATGATTAATATTTTTAACATCACTTCATTCAAAAGCTTGTCATGTTTTAGATAATGGTGATTTATTCAACATATCATGGAAATTATTTTTAAAAACTCAGAAACCAGGTTTGGCACAAGGGGAAAAGTTACTTGGAAATATGTTTCTTAAAACTTAAGGAATTATATTTTGCATAATCCAAAATGCTACTGAGTTCACCATTTGTAGGGCTACTGACAAAGCATTTTTTTCAAGATGGAAGAGTAATTTCAACTTTTCATTAAAAGCCTTTTCAATCTCAACTGAATAAAGCCAGCTGTTCTTTTCACTTCCTCTTCTATAGCAGCATATCATAAACATTGAGACCAGAGTTCTGGATGACACCAAAACTGCTTATCCACCACTGTCTCCTTCCCCGAAGTCTGACAGAGGATAGGAGCTGGCAAAAGATACAGACAAGATATCTTAATCAGAGCTCTGCCCGTTGCTTGATCTGAAGGAGTTTACCACCTGTGAATAACAAAGCAGTACTGTTTTAAAAGCAATTTTCACTGGGTGGAGGAAAAAAAAAATCATCCTATATAACAGTTGCTCTAGATACCTCTGTGTTCCTCTAGAGCCTCTGGGACTACCAAAACCTAAATCTAGAATCCCCAATCCCAACCCCATAGAGGATGGCAAAAGTTCATTTCCTATCCTCTCTTATCACTCCTTTTCTCTGTTCCTTCCTTGTCCCTCTCTGGTTTCTCTTCACCCATTGATCTTCCTAAGTGAAAATTTTCTTTACGAATACAGTACTGTTCCCATAGCCACCTATGGGCTAAGGATGAGACTCATCCTTTGGAAGCCTTTAACTGGGATCCCTAAGGATGTAATTCCAAAAATTTTTATTCTCTCCACCCTGATTTTTCTTTCTGGCCTCAAGCCTTGTCTGATTCATTGTCTTTTCAATCTCTCTTCAGTGTCTCCTCTGGTCTAATCCATCTAACACCCTGCTGTTCAGTGTAATCACCCTGAAACATATCTCTGATAAAGTCACTTCCCTGCCCAAAACCTTAAGGTCTCTTTACTGTTCAAAGAACAGAATCCAAATGCTGTAAGAGAAGATTCAAGATGGTTCTCAATTATTCTTCTGCTTTTTACCTCCAATCTTATTTTTTCTCGTTTATGTATCCACTAGGACCATGCCGTCCAGTGGAAATCTCATAGGAGCCAGATATGTAACTTGGAATTATTTAGGAGCCACATTAATATAAAAATAAATATAAATAGGTTAAAAATACTTAATAATCTATTATATTTTATAATTTAAATATATTGGTATGTATATAACTTACTATGTTTGTATTTTGTTTATATTTAAATATATTTTATTAAATACATAAATGATATAAATGATGCAAATCATAGAGCCAATATTAAAAATCAATAGTTACATATATATGCAGACATATATATGTAAGGCTAGCCTATGGTGTATATATGGTATACTAGCCAGCTTCCAAGATAACTCTTATTGATCTCTGCCAAGATCAATGGCTCTAGATTACTTCTGTGTATTTCTCTTCCACACTGTAGCAGGGTTGGTTGGTATGAACAATAGAGTATGCAGATGGTATGTTACCTCTCAGGGTAGGTATATAAAAAGCCTTGTGGCTTCTGCCTTGCTGTCTCTTGCATCATTCATTCTGGGAGAAGTCAGCGGCCATGCTGTGAGGGCACTTAGGCAGGTCTTTGGAGAGTCCTATATAGAGAGGAATTGAATCTTTTTGCCAATAACCAGCGAGGAACCGAGGTCTCCTGCCAATAGTCACAGAAATGATCCATCATGGAGCAGATTGTCCAACCACAGTCAAGCTTCAGATGACAACAACCCCAGCTGATGGCTTTATTGCAAGCTCATACGAGATGCTGCATCAGAACAACAAAGATAATTCACTTCCATATTCCAGACCCTCTGAGACTGTGTGAGATAATAAATGCTTGTTGTTTATAGATACAAAATTTTGCAGTCATTTGTTACACAAAAGTTTAAACCAATGCAGATCTGGGTACTTGCCAGAGGAGTGCTATTGTAAAAAAACAAAACAAAACAAAACAAAACAACAAAAAACAAAACAACAACAGCAGCAACAAAACCACCCCAAAATGTGGGAGTGGTGTTGGAATGAGCAGTGGGTAGGAGCTGGAAGATTTTTAAGAACAGTATTAACCGGGGTGCCTGGGTGGCTCAGTGGTTAAGCCTCTACCTTCGGCTCAGGTCATGATCCCAGGTCCTGGGATCGAGCCCCACGTCAGGCTCTCTGCTCGGCAGGGAGCCTGCTTCCTCCTCTCTCTCTGCCTGCCTCTGTGCCTACTTGTGATTTTTGTCAAAAAAATAAATAAAATCTTAAAAAAAAAAAAGAATAGTATCAACCAAAACCTCAGAAAGCTTTGTAAAATCTTGTTAGAAACACATGATCCTTTGAGGAGCTGTGAATGAGGACTTAAAGGAAATTGAGGAAAGTCTTGTTATACAATGTGAGAAAGGTGATCAACACTGATGCTTCCAATAACCTGGAAAGCAGAAATTGTGCCCAGTGAATTAAAAGATCTAGCAAAGTGGTGAAGATGTAAGCTGGATTCTTCTTGCTGCTTGTAGTAAAGTGAAGAGGAGAGAAATTTAAAAAAAAAAAAAAAAAAAAGGAATCACTTAAACAGGAAGGAACAGGAACTTGATGCTTTTGGAAATTCCTAGCCTACTCAGATGGTGAATGATGTGAAAATTAGGAAATGTCTTATGAATGAAGATGCAATCCAGGATACTGTCAAGAAAATATGGTTCAAAGATGATGTTGTGGATGAGACTCTGAAATCCATTGTGAAGACCTCAGAAAGATCATAGGTATTGCCTCAGAGGGTAGTACTGTTCAGTCCAACCAAAGTCTCTCTCAAAGGCTTCTGGATATACTCTGTAGAACTTCTCCAGCTGGACAGCTTCTAACACCTAGGGATCTTGTCCCTCAACCATCTCAGGGGAAACTCAAGGTAGAAAAAGGACTCATTTTGAAGGGTGTTGTGGGTGTGACACCCTTCTCTAATGGAAAGAATGCTATTAAGAATCACAGGAGAGGGATGCCTGGGTGGCTCAGTTGGTTAAGCGGCTGCCTTCAGCTCAGGTCATGATCCCGGTGTCCTGGGATTGGGTCCCACATCGGGTTCCTTGCTGGGCGGGGAACCTGCTTCTCCCTCTTCCTCTGCCTGCCACTCTGTCTGCCTATGTTCTCCCTCTCTCTCTCTGACAAATAAATAAAATCTTTAAAAAAAAAGAAAAAAGAATCACAGGAGATACACAAAGTTTTAAAGACAAGTATATTCAAAGAAACACTGCCAGCTTGAACTAAAACAGATAAAATAAAATAAATAGAGACCTTTCAAATCCTGGAATTCTGCCGGTTGGGAGGAGCCTGAGAAATCTACGTTGCTAAAACAGGCTGCTTTCTTGGAAAAGGAAGGATGAGTGACTGGGTAGAACCAGGAGGCCAGAGAATAGAGCTCCTTTTTATGCCTAATCACACAAAGCCATGGACAGTGTTTCCCGGGAAGGAATGGGACCAAGTCAAGACACATCCCAAATATGTCTGGCTTAATTTCAGGAATGTTGTAGACTCATGACTTCTTTGTGCTTCTTCCTTCTTTTCAACAAGAATGTCTCTCATAGTGAGCTTATGCCTGCCCCACCATTGTGTTTCCAGTGTGGAGGCCATATAACTTGTCTCTTGTTCATGGGTCTTCTGGTAAAGGGGAAATGCACTGGAGGAGCTGTTCTCAAGAAACTAGACCCTACACATAATCTAGAAGACGAGAGTCTAAATTTAAGCTGCTACTGTGATATGATGAACTTTGGGGACCTTTGGGATAGGTTGCACATATTTTGCATGTGAGAAGAATAGAATAATTTGTAACCAAAGGGTAGACTGTGTTCAACACATCTATCTGTTCCTTTCAAGAGGTAGAGCCAAATTGCTCTTTGCTTGAGTGCGGACTGGACTTGAGTAGTTTCTACTGGATAGAATAAAGCAGAAGTGATGGTTTTCAACTGCAGGGACTAAGTCATAAATGGTGTAGAGAAGAAAAACTTTTCCTCCTTTTTAGGGTTTTTTTTCTTTTTTTTTTGAAGAGTCTAATAATTCAGTTGACATAAGACAGGTTAACAGAAAAAATACAGTTAATTTTGTACATATGGGAGCTCATAAAAATATGAGACTCAAAAAAGAGACTGAAGCAGGCAATTTTTATACCTCATCACACAAAGAACTATACATTTGTGAAGAATGGACAGGACAAAAAAAGAGTGGGTTGGTTTAGCAAATGAATGAAGAAGTAACAAGTTTTATGTACGTAGCCTTCTCGGCCCTGAATTCCTGATTGCTGGTGAGAATGACGCTTTCTACCCTCCAGGTGTTGGGAAAGTACCTTTCACTTGGGCATTTATTTCCCACTTTCAGGGGGACAGAAGAGGGTCAGAGTGTCTTTGTGTGGGCTGTTTCTTAAGTTACTTTAATTCAAAATAACCAATATGCAAAAGTGGCATATTTTGGAGTGGCCCGTCCTGAACCCCATCTCAGGTACTGCAGCTTTCTATTTGCTTTCTCTCTTTGATCACTCACTCTATGGGGAGCCAGCTGCCATGAACTGAGGACCCTTATCTATGGTGATGGTTGATGAGGCAAAGAGTTGAGGTCTCTGAGCAACAGCTAGCAAGGCACTGAGGTCTGCCAACAGCATTGCAAATGATCTGCTGGGAAGGGGATCCCCCATCCTCCCTCAGGCCTTCATGTGCCTGCAGCCCTGACTGCATCTTGTTATCTATATTGGGAGTTCGTAAGCAAGAACCACTCTCAAATTCCTGACCCACAGACTTGTGAGATTCTTAACGTGTGTGTTTTAAACTACTAAATGTTTTGGGTAACTTGTTATCCAGTAATGTATTATAATACATTTTACAGTCCTTTAAAAATACTTTTAAAATCCAGTGTATATTTTACACTTAAAGCACATTTCTATTTGAATTCACTTTAGATGTTCCATAGCCATATGTTATTAGTGGATACCATTGTAGACAGTGCAGCCCCAAAAGAAATGGCTGTGTCTACATGACTTTAATACACTGAGAATTTTCACATTTCCAGATGGAGTCGTTGTCGTCGTTGTTGTTGTTTGTTTGCTCAGAGGATCCTTTCATCCCTTCTCCATCTGGTTATAATCTCCACGTTCGTAAGATCTCATCCTATTATTAACATTTTTATAATTTCTTTCAACCACTCAGAATTAATTATTCCCTTCTACTCTCTTAGCACAGAGATTATAATTGGTTACATGTGTCTCTTTTCTTCTAGACTGTGAGAATCTTGAGGGCAAGATTTATATATTTGGTTTTTTCAAAAAATCTTTGCATGTGCTTAGTTGACTGCTTACACTTAGTATTCAGTAAATATTTGTTAATACATAAATGGTAGATGCTACACAAATACTTGGCAATGATGTTGTAGAAGTGGCTCTCGCATTGCATGAAAAATTGACCTGCAGGATTCCTAACAGTTGTCAATATCCTATAAAATGCATCATAGATGTAGTTCCCACCTGAGGGTATCTAGACAGAGGGCATATTTCTCTCCCCCAAATAATTGTGCACAGGTTGGTTATGCAGAGCATAAATAATTGAGTGAAGAGGGTTGCCCATTAATTACTGAAGGCTGCCTCTGTGCAGAAAGTCTTGTTGCACAATTCTCTCTCTCTCTCCTTGGGAAATGGCCCTAGTGCCAGAATGAAAATTGTGTTTCATGTCTTCCTATGAGCTGAAGCCTCTACTAAGCATTTTCAATATTTTATTGTAGATGCATGAGGCAGAAATCAAACAGCACAAATCCTAGGTCAAGAGAGAGTTACTTCTTTGTTTAATGAGAAAAAGATCTAATTTTTGTTTTCTGTGGGTGAATATTCTTCAAATGCAGGGATAACTTATAAAAACAAGTTAAAGAAAAGGAACCCAGTTTTTCAGATATAGCATGACTAAGCAGGATATAAAAATTATAAGAATGTTACCAGGGGATTGTCTATCAGTAAATAGATACTTTCCTTTTTTTAATTTTGCAGGGACAGGAAAGCAGATGGAGGCAAAGATATGAGTCTCATCCTGGTGGGTTATTGTTCCAAACAGTAGCATGGGAGTATTATCTGACCACTTGAGCCGTGAACTTCCTCTCAACATTGTGGGATGACCCAGATACTGAACTTTTGTCTCCTGCTTTTTACCCCTTTTCTGGAACAGACGATGCACTTTCAACTCTGAGATGATAGTGCAGCCTTGCGGGGGTGGGGAGTCCTCAAATGGATTGACTTTCTTGGTAATTTTTACTAGTAAACTACAGTTTTCAAATCCCCCCCCCCCCCCGAAAGGAAGGATGCCAGAAGCAGCGTATCTTGTTCTTGTCATGTTAGTGAATCAGAGAAATATTAGCGTCCTGGATGAGAAAACTATGAAAGCCGGGGGCTGAAAGCTCAGCGGTCCATATGGTTTACAATATACACCCTCAGGCAGGGTTTGTGGATTGTTTAAAAGAAAAAAAAGGGAGGAAAAAAAAACAACAACTAAGCTAAACTAAACAAAGAGTGAAACATGTGAAAAGTGACTTTCTTATATGGGAAATCAGAATGGGAGGCTGTTCTTCATAGCTGATTTCCTATGCCTGCAGTGCCCCTAAGCTTGTCACCCAATTACTCATAGAAGGAGTCTGCACAGGCTCACATGGACACCCCCACAGGAAGGGAAACTGCGAGCTATTTCCGTGTCCACCTCGTATTAATTTGTACAAGGGAAATTACTGTGGACTAATGGAGTACCTTCTTTCCATTTGTGGCTTCTCTGTCAGTTTTCAGCAGGGAAAGCATGGGGCAGGAAATTTGCTTTATGAAAACCACCTAAAACTTTTCTAAGTACTCTTAACTCCTAGTGCTTAGAATATTAGGATTTCTTTTTTCCTATAAGTTCGTGTTAGCTTGTTTTCAAAGAAAGTTCAGGTTTTGTTCCTCTCTCACTGAAAATTTACCGTTGAGATAATACTAAATATAGTCTATTCCCTGTCCAACTTAGGCTGTGATAGAATGATAATCTTGTACAGTTGATTGTAAGTTCAATAACACCATTTAAATTTCATATCATTAAATTCATATCATATGAATTTATACTTGTACAAATAGCATTACTGTCTAAATTTATGTGAGGCAGAAAAATAGAAACATACTTAGATGTTGTATAAGAGACCACCGACTAAGAAAGTGCAGGTTCAGTGATTTGGTTATATGAATTCATTCAGTTTATCGGAACCTATTTATAAAACCCATCTATGTTTTGTAGGTACTAATACTTACTAGGCTTCTTTCTAAAGATTTATTTTTTGTTATAGTTCTTTGCTAACACTGTAAATGAAGATTATTTATGCTTTTGTTTATCCAGACCTTTAAAATGATCAACATTACATGATTTTGCTCTTCAGTTTCAGACTATCTTAAAAGTACCCCCTTTTTCTTTTCACAGAAGTTTTTCTTTCACAGATGATCTTGTTTATCTAGATTAAAAAGTTAGTTTGGAAGAAAAGTTAAGCCACTGGATGAAAACCAATAAACACGTAAAGGAAAAATAACCATTTATTTCCCAGTTAGTGGTCTCTTGAGATTGAGGTGGCCCTTTGCTAATCTTGCATCTAAAAATAGTTTGAATCAATCTGGGAAGTTTATCAGGCTCCTCTGTGTTTTCTGTTTGGTTTGTTTTAGAATAATTTTAAGCTTCTAAATGCCTGTGACCTTCCAGGTCTCCTGGAACCTAATAGCTACTTAATTAATTAGTATCATCTTGATGATCATGAGGTTAATCAGAATTATAGGAAACTTAACATGCCATAAGGGGAGTCCAAGGTTAATGTATGACATATCTGATCTTAAAGATCTTAAAGCAGTTGCTACCAGGACCTGAAGCAGTCGGTGACATCATATAGAGTCCTAGAACTAATGGCAAAAAATTCTGCCTATTTCGTTCATCTTCAGAAAGAATGATTAGTTATTCATGCTTTTTGAAAATACATGAAATCCTGCTTACACGTGCATACCTATCAGTTAGATATGTGTCAATTCTCACATAGGAGAATGGAAGGGAAAATATACTATCAGTTGGCTATAAAACTAAATCTGAGGGGCGCCTGGGTGGCTCAGTGGGTTAAAGCCTCTGCCTTTGGCTCAGGTCATTATCCCAGGGTCCTGGGATCGAGCCCCACATTGGGCTCTCTGCTCGGCAGGGAGCCTGCTTCCTCCTCTCTCTCTGCCTGCCTGTCTGCCTAGTTGTGATTTTTCTCTGTCAAATAAATAAAATATAAAAAAAACCTAAATCTGAGTCCTAGAAATTAGTTTTTAATATGCATCTTAGACTTACTGAGATTAAAAAAAAAGTTTTCACTTGTGTGCCTTGATTTTCTAAATTAAAATGAGGAAGAGATCTTATCTGGGTTTTTTCTAGGAGTAAATTAACTTCTTAAGCATGAAAAGAGAAATTCCCTTTTTAATTTTTGGTAACTTGATTCTTCGATATGACATAAATCTGAATTCCTTCCATATTCCCCAAATGGAACAATGATATTATCTCTATCCGCCCAACACCTTCCCACAAACTCCTGTAAAGTAAAGAAAAGTCACACCTGAACCAGTCAGTTAAGGGCCAGTTCCGGGCTCTGTAGTGAGCTTTGTCCACTTGTGGGGAGAGAGATGCTAGAAGAGCTCCAGGTGGACTGAACTCATGAGTGGGCAATAGGACTTCTCAACCCTGATGCTTTCAGTGTCTGAATGATATCTGGGCACTGAAAACCAAGGATGGACATCTTCAGTTTTATCCCCCAATCCAGCTCAAAGCAGGAAACTTCATATTACATTGAAAGAATTGTAAGATTTTTGTTTACACAAACCATATTTGTTTATATAATCATTTTTAAACATAGCAGAGAGTTAAGAGTTTGCTACAAAGTTTATAAATGTTTATAAAGAAATACAGTATATATATATACACACATATATATATGTGTGTATATATATATATATAATTTTTTTAAATAAATCCAATCCTATAAACCTTCAGGGGTGGTGGAAACCTCCTCCCTCTCCCTATTGGTCTCTTCTTTTTGACTATCCTGTTTTTCATTAGCTCTCCCTGCATCATTTACTGCATATATCTAGAGTGTGATTTCGGCTCTTACCAATGAGGTTGGCTTCTAGATTTTATAAATGCCTCTCACTCATTTTCTCCTTCTATCTTTACAACCATTTTAACAGTCTTGTTGTTGGGTAAGTGATGATGAAAGGTAGCAGGCAAGTGACCTCTTGTATATTTCTGGAGAAGTAATTAGTGAGCTGGACCCCTAGAGACACGGGTGATGTATTACAGCTTGTAGGTGGTTTGACACCACAGATACTACTCCACCCACACAGCTCTGATCAACTGACGTGTTTTACAGCAGAGGTAAGACAACAGCAGCAGATGGAAGAAAATGTGTTTATAAACAATATATGTGTGCTTTCTGGGTTGACACAGAGACTCTATATACTTAATGTCACAGTGACAACTGATGGTGGAAGTAGATAGATTTCAGTAAACCCTTTAATGTAGGTTTCAGTAAACACTGATAAGGAACACTGAGCTTGGATTTCACAATAAGAAAAAATAAATAATGCAAAGTAGGCATACTCACTCTTCACCTTCCCCTAAGGGTAGCCACACTTGATATTATCTCCAGAGACATTTACTGTGGCATAAGTGTGACCAGAAAATTGAACTGCAGAGCAGTGTATGACTCAGAATAGTAAAGGTAGCAGTGCTCATTTCCATGCAAATGTTCCATTTCCTGTTGACAATGTCAAGCTAAATATTTAATTGATCTCATTAAACATGTTAAGGTATTTTTACATCACAGGTTGTGAATTTAAAATGAGACCATATTGATTAAGATAAGGCACTGGAATAAAATTCTTCTAGCCCTGTCACGAGCTCTCATAAATATCTTGGGTGAAACCATTTAGCATTTCTATATCTACAGTTCTCAGGCCAATTTCCAAATTGTTAATCAGGAATGATGGACAGCATGTTTGGCGTGGGTCGGGAGCAGATATTGAGCTCCTTTTCCAAAGAAATGTATTTCTTAATCCTATAATGGGAATGAATGGAATGCTAATTCAATCCCCCATACCATCTTCCTATCAACTTTCTGCTTTTTGAAGAGTAAATGCTAATACCTAACTTGCATTCCACCGGTACCCATCCAAAGGCTGACTCACATCACTAATTGATCATAGCACTTTTGGCTGTTTGACTCACGTGTGGTGTCAGCAACCTTAGCAACATAGATCTCTAAGCCACTCTTAATACTTCAGAACTGGTTCCTGACATGAAATCTATTTCATCATTGCCATTTCAATTCTAAACAGCCATAATGCCTTCTTAGCTCCTTATAGGCAGACGTTAAATCCCCACGATGTATAAGAAAAGCTTATATGGACCTTCCTTGACTTCTGAATAATAGGAAGCAGATTCTTGTCTGTTTTGGCTTGTTTGTTTGTTTGTTTGTTTGTTTTTTATTTGCTTTCTTTTCTAGTAGAGGATAGAGTCCAGGCTATCTGTCTGTGCTTTGAGTACCAATCTGCTTCTCAGTCCAATTATTAGTACCAGTAAAATAAAATAGGAAAGCTACTCATTTTTTTAAAAGATTTTATTTATTTAATTGACACAAGTAGACGGAGGGGGTGGGGTGCGGGAAGCAGGCTCCCTGCTGAGCAGAGAGTCCAATGTGGGGCTCGATCCCAGGACCCTGAGATCATGACCTGAGCCGAAGGCAGAGGCTTAACCCACTGAGCCACCCAAGTGCCCCAGAAAAGCTACTCTTAAAGGCCAAAACATACTCCTTGCTTTAACCTCTGCTTTTCCTGATAACTATAGTTATAATCACCTATAGATCTCACTTTAACAGAAGGTATCTGTTGTCTACCGTATGTCTCCAATGTTCTGCTCTCATTTTTCTTCTCTGAGTAACAAAAGTCAAATAAACAAATGTCACCCAAGTTTCACGGGGCTAGGAAGGAGGATTTAAGGAATGAGTGAGTGAAGAGTAGTGATGGCCTCAGCTTAGTTTGTATTCATCCATCCACTAACTTATTAGGTAGCTATCCGGCATCTGTGATACGCCAGCAGTGGTGAGCCTAACAAGAATGCCGCAGTGAGCCAAAAGACTGAAAAAATTTAGGGTTTAAAATGGAAGGGGAAAATTAATCAAATGACACATAAATATGTAAATATGGACTGTGATAAGGCTGTGAAAGAAAAGTAGAGGGACTGGGGAAAACAGCAGAGAACAGATGTAGTCTGGCAGGTTAGAAGAAGTTTTTCTGGGGAATGTAAGGATGAATCAAAAACTCTGAAGGCTCAGTAAGATGTAATCAGGTGGAGGGTAGATGTGGGAGAAGTAAGAAGAACTTTGCAGGCAAAGGGAGTAAATGTGCTGAATCCTGGAGCCAAGAAGATGCATGGTACCTTTGAAGAACTGAGTGTAAAGAGAGAGAGTGGGGTGAGAGGGGATGCCAATAATGATAGAAGATGTAGCTGGGGAGCTAAGCAGGGCCAAGATGGGCAATGGAGGGCTCTGTGGATCAGGTTACTGGGTGCAGCTTAAGTGTGTTAAACAAAGATATCACATAGTGGGCTTTTTTGATAGTTGCTTGTTTGAGATCACTACAGTTTGGGGGAATACATTGGAACAGGACAAGAGTGAATATAAATAGCCAAGTTAAAAAGCTATTGCATTGTTCAAGCTATGACATGATAGTAGCTTGGACAAAGGTCAAGGTGGTGGAGATGAAGAGATTTAGACAGATCCAAGAGGTGTTTAGAAGGAAAACTCAACAGATTGTCTATAAGATGCTGGGGGTAGAGGGAATAACTGGAGAAGTAAGGGTTAATGATGATTTTAAAACACTACTTTGCACCTTTGGATCGAGTAGCTTCTTATTCACTAAAATAGGATGCACTGGGGAAAGACCAGGTTTTGAGGATTTGGGGCATAGATTTTGTGTGATGGATGTGCCAGTAAGTTTTCCAAACAGAGCTGGAAAACAGTTGGATGTACTGATCTGGGTCACTATAGAGGGAAATACAAATATGAGAGTCATCGACACATATCCCTTCCTTTTCTGATTACTTCCAGAAAGGTTCATTCAACTCAATTAAGTCTTCTTGCCTAACTCGCCATACATAGGTTCAGTTTCCCTACTACAGTTAGCTTTTATATTTTGTAAAGGTGGGTTTGTTTCTAAATGGTAAGGTAGACATGCAGACGGTAGCAATGTGGGAGATTTACTGACCTGTGTTGAACAACCTATGTGTCAAGTACTAGATTAACTACTTTAAATGTATTATCACATTTAATCAATCTCACACCTGAAGAATATGCACCATTACACAGGTGAGAAAACTGAGGTTCAGAGAAATTGAAGAACTTAAGTCCCCTCAGCAATTAGAGTGTAATTCTCCTTCCACCGTGACAAGTTCTATCTCGCAGGCTCCAAAACTGTAAATGATTGTATGACAGCACATAAGATATCCCAATGCAGTGTTTCAGATACCATCTTTTTTTCTTCTGCTTAGAATGTAACTTAATGTTGAATCGTATTTTAAATAAATTTGCTACAAAAATACAATTTATCTGAGTGTCAGTTTAAAAATAGTGATTCACCAAACTTTTTTTTTTTTTTTTTAAGATTTTATTTATTTGTCAGAGAGATTGAGAGAGAGAGCGCGCGAGCACAGGCAGACAGAGTGGCAGGCAGAGGCAGAGGGAGAAGCAGGCTCCCTGCTGAGCAAGGAACCCGATGTGGGACTCGATCCCAGGACGCTGGGATCATGACCTGAGCCGAAGGCAGCTGCTTAACCAACTGAGCCCTGAGAATACAAATATAAGCAATTGACGCTCCATGCTCTCAGTTACTCCTCATTTAATAGGAAAGGCAGAGAAATATGATAGTGATGTTTATCAATAGCTACCTAAGTGCCAAGCATTGTGTTAATTATTTTACATGGTTTTTCTCATTTAATCCTTCTTATATGATTCTGAGCTAGATAGGTATTATGTTCTTTGAGTTATAGATAAAGAAAATGAGGTTCAGGGTCACACAACCGGTAAGTTGCAGAGCTAAGTTTTAGATTAAGTTCTGTTGGGGTCCATATCCCAAAGTTGTCATTAAATTATTCTCTCTTTTTCTCTCTCTGTTTTTCTGTCTCTCTTCTACACTAATAGTTGAATAGTTGAATAATAGTTGAATAGAATAGTTGAATAATAGTTGAATAGACTGTGTAATGGGTTATCCTAGTTACCTGTATCACGTAAAACAAAACAAAACAATGAAGGATGGAGTAGTCATGCTAATGTTAATTTCTGGAAAGAGAGAAAATACTGAGTTCTATTTTTTAAAATGTTTTAAAGTTTACTCTTATAGGGAGGAGATACATGTATGTATTTACTAAATGTTGATAATAAAATCTTATATGTTCTCCCATGAGATTGACAACTGAAAACCATTGTAAGAAAATGTTTTAAATGTCCTTTTTAGTTCAGAATCTAAGGTTTCATATATTGCCTTCCCTATGAGGACCATGGTTTATTTTATAGGGTTTGTGCCACCTTTTATTTTAATTCAGTCTTACAGACTTTAGAAATTTTCCATATTTATTTTCCCTTAAAACTAGATATTGTCAAAGCACACATCAAATTTTAAAATGATTTTCTTTCTACTTATTGGGGGTAATTTTGAAACAAAAGATATTCCAATTTAAATAGCTTATATTCTGAAGTTTGACTGTTGCTTTGTTTGGGCTGTCAGTGGGAAAGAAGAAAAGCTCTCTTTAAATTAGGTTGATCACCTGGCTACAGCGAATTTCTATTTCTGAAATACAAAGGAAAATGTTAGTAAAAGAGGCCACAGTTCTTATAATGGCTTACAGATATGGCTTTTTACATTGAAAAAGTTCAACATTAATGCTTCATGAAATTGAGTGTTGATACTATTTAATCATAGTCTGAAGTTAAGGGGAGCTTCTAGTTGCCCTTAACTATCTTTACAGTCAAAGCAACATATATTTGAAAGTAAGATCTTTCTGCAGTAAAGCTTTCTGCTACTTTCTAGTATTTTGAGTCATATGCATAAATGGTGGGTATGCAACATTATTTAAGACTATTTTATATTACAAAAGGACCATTGTGCATCTGACGTTGTACATCTGTGCACTGGTACCAGACACTATGCTTAGACAATGTCTGCACAAAGATGGTGGTGTATAATCTGTGTTCCAGAAGCTCACAGTCTATGGAGAGAGTGAGGCAGATAAAATGAGTACTCTGATACTGGAAGTTAAATAATCAGTCAAACAGCATGACTTAGTTGTGTATCATATACAGAAAGCAGGGAGCTAAAGAGTAAAGAGAGGGAGAATAGAAGTGGGAGATGGGGAGGGGGAAGGTAGGCAGGAAGCAACGAGGGAGAGAGACCTACAAAAGCACAAGTATTACTCCCACCCTTCCCCCCAAATAAGTATTTATTATGCTCAATCATGATCGTGTCTGCTTTGCACCTACATGTGGGTATCTTTGGGGTGCATTCACAGAAGTTCAGTTAATGGGTTTCAATATACAGGCATGCTTAATTTAACTACCACCGGGTCTTTTCCAGAATGACTGCATTGGTTTACAGCCCAATAACAAACATGGCAGCAAAAAGTTCATATTCCCCCATTCTGAGCATCACTTGCTATTTTTATTTGAATTTTATTTCTCTTATTTCTTGTGCAGCTGTGTAGCTCTTCAAACACAAATTAACCCTTTTTATTTTCCTATAGTCACCTACTTGGATCTTTTTGTTAAATTTTCTGTTTCACTTATGAATTCTTTGTCAATTATGTATTTTTTTTCCAATTTTAATTGTGTAGTTTAATGAGCTTTGGCATTATCTATAGCCATGTATTCACCACCACAGTTAAGAGTATAAAACGTTTACAACAATTAAAAGTACCTTGTGGCCCATTCTAGTCAATGCCTTCCTCCCAACTCCAATCCCAGGCAACCGTTAATTTGCTTTCAGTCACAATGGCTTGCATTTTCCAGAATTTAATATTAATGAAATCATATCATATATGGTCTTTTGTGTTTGACATGTTTTCATTTGTCTTGGTTAATTATCTATATTGTTGTGTTGTATGGTAACTATTGGTTGAAATATATAAGTCCACATTTATATCATTTCTTATATGGTGTGAAGTAGGAAT
This sequence comes from Meles meles, assembly GCF_922984935.1. Classification (NCBI taxonomy): domain Eukaryota; kingdom Metazoa; phylum Chordata; class Mammalia; order Carnivora; family Mustelidae; genus Meles; species Meles meles. The sequence goes on along the minus strand of NC_060066.1, from coordinate 147,436,907 downwards.
CAAAGTTAACTTTTTTATATGGATTTATAATTATCCCAGGAATTTTTTTTAAAACAATTATTTCTCCATTGAGTACCTTTGTGCCTTTATTAAAATACGTGGGTTTACTTTTGGGCTATCTTTCCTGTTCCACTGATGTATAGGTGTACTTTTTTTTTTTTTTTCCCCAGTACTATCTTGTCATGATCACCTGGTCTTTTTTTTTTTTTTTAATTTTTTTTATTTTTAAAGATTTTATTTATTTATTTGACAGACAGAGATCACAAGTAGGTAGAGAGGCAGGCAGAGGGAGAGGAGGAAGCAGGCTCCCTGCGGAGCAGAGAGCCCGACACGGGGCTCGATCCCAGGACCCTGAGATCATGACCTGAGCCGAAGGCAGCGGCTTAATCCACTGAGCCACCCAGGCGCCCCCTTTTTTTTTTTTTTTAATATTTTATTTATTTGACAGAGAGAAATCACAACCAGGCAGAGAGGCAGGCAGAGAGAGAGGAGGAAGCAGGCTCCCCGCGGAGCAGAGAGCCCAATGTGGGGCTCGATCCCAGAAAGCTGGGATCATGACCTGAGCCAAAGGCAGAGGCTTTAACCCACTGAGTCACCCAGGTGCCCCGATCACCTGGTCTTGATACCAGGTTTTGTGAGTCCTCCAACATTGCTGTTCCTTCTCAAAACTATTTTGGCTAGTGTAGTTTCTTCGTCATTTCATATAGATTTTATAATCAGTTTGGTAATTTCTACAAAAATCCTCCTGGGATGTTGATTGGGGAGAATTGGTATCTTCCCAAAATTGTCTCCTAATCCATGCAGCACTATTTATAATAGCACCAAAAGAACATGAAATGCTTAAGTATGAATCTCCCAAAATGTGTGCAAAATCTATATGCTGAAAACTGCAAAACACTGGTGAAAGATACCAAAGAAGACCAAATAAATGCCAGTTACGTATTTACGTATTTTGCAATACTCTTCTCCTAGGCCCCTCATCTTTTTTTTTTTTTTTTTTTTAACTCTGTCTGTGGTGGAATGTACTTTAACATTTTGGATATACATTTTATTCCCCAAATTATGTATTTTTATAGTTTCTTTTTCCTTGGTCTTCAAAATCGCATCCTGTATTTCTTTACCTGTATTTAACAATTCCAATATCTGATGTCCTTGGTTGAATCTAAATGTGTTGTTGTTTTATATTTAAGGTGGCTTATTGCCTTGTGTTCTTGGTAGTCTTTGGTGCTGAGTTCATTGTTACACCTTAATCTGTAGGAATCCTGAAGGCCTAAGGAGATAGTTTGCTCCACAAAGGATTTTCATCCACTATTTTTCCATAATGATTATACAGTTGCCACAGAATGCAAAAATGTCAAAGTGTACCTGTGTCTTCAGTCACGTTTTGGATATTTTCAGAGAAGCTGAATTTAGTCTGATCGTCTTAAGTGAAAATAAAATCTCTAGTGGCATTTCAGAAATTTCTGGGAAATCTTTAAAAGGGTATTGAGAGTTACCTGAAAGGCATGACTATAGAGCATCAATGGAAGCATGCTAAATTCCAAGTGTGTTAGCGTCTTTTAAGAATTGGTTCTTGTGGACACCAGGCTGTGTGGAAAAAACGTTGCCTATTGAAATAGTTTGCTTGATCTTTGGGGCAATGTTTTCTAAATTCTTTGCTGGTTTTGATGCTGATTTGGTAATATTTTCTGACATTTTATTTTTTTTTTTGAAAAAGTGACATTGATACAATAGAAAGATATTGAATTCCTACATTTATTTAAAAGTCGTTAAGAAGGGGTGCCTGGGTGGCTCAGTGGGTTAAAGCCTCTACCTTCCTCTCAGGTCTTGATCCTGGGGTCCTGGGATCAAGCCCCTCATTGGGCTCTCTGCTCGGTGGGGAGCCTTCTTCCTCCTCCTCCTCTCTCTCTCTCTCTCTGCCTGCCTCTTCACCTACTTGTGATCTCTCTCTCTGTAAAATAGATAAATAAAATCTTTTTTAAAAAGTCATTAAGAAATTGGAACTCAGAAATTAAAGTGTTCATAATAAAAGACTACCAATAATACAGGGACTTATGGAACTCAAAAGCCAAAAGAGGACTGTGAACATGTATTTTTATCTCTTGTGCCATTTGTAACTCTCGTGACTTTAAGTGCCATGTTTATGTTTTAGGAGGTTTGCTTGGACTAAGGTTGGAATAGCTCTTCCTGTTCAGATGACTGATGTCCAAGTGACACTGAAAGAGAAATCCTGAGGAAGTTTGGAGCCAGTTCGTAGTGCTTAAGCATAAAGTCAAAAAGAAACTGTAATTTGATGACCCTCTGAAGTATGATGATATAGACATAATGCTTGATGGTGGGTGGAGAAAAGGGAAAAGTGAATTAAAAACCTCTGTTTTAGGCCAAGGAAAAAGAAACATGTTGAGTTGAAAATAACAGGTTGAAACTCATCATTGCTGGGGAAAAATTTAATTCTCTGCTCAGTTACTACGGTGATCTAAATATTCTCTTCTCTTGTATTGTTCTATTTATTTCCAGTAGATTATTGTGTACACTATTGTGCATGCTAGCCTCCAAACCTTCACTCTAATACTATCCTTCACTGAAATGTGCCAGGGCTCCTGGTAGAAGAAATCATTCCATAATTGGGGCAGCAGTTTTTAAGAAAAACGTTTAAGAGTGGTAGAAAAAAGACACATCTGTGTATCTGTCAATGTGATCATTTGTTTGGTACCCAGGAGCTCATGTGTACACATCTCTCTCTCTCTCTCTTTCTCTCTCTCTCTCTCTCACACACACAGGCAAGAGTGGCATCAAATTATTCAATAAGCAAAGGACAGTGAAAATTTTGTAGGTATACTTTGTTTTATTGTTCTTTGCTTTATTGTACTTCACAGATAACTGTGTTTTTTACAAATTGCAGAGTTGTGGCTACCCTGTCTTTCCAACAGCATATGTTCACTTTGTGTCCTCTGTGTCATGTTTTGGTAATTTTCATAATATTTCAAATTTTTCATTATTACTAAATTATAATAACATAGTTTATGACATTATACTATTCCATTATTACTATATTGATGATCAGTGACCTTTAATGTCAATATTGTGATTGTTTTGAGATGCTGTGAACTGGGTCCATGTAAGATAACAAGGACTTAATTAATAAATGTTATGGGTGTTCTGACTGGCCCAACTGACTGTTCCCCCATCTTTCTCTCCCTCTTTCTCAGCCTCCTATTCTCTGAGACACAACAATATTGAAATTAGGCCATTTAATAACCCTATTATGGCCTCTAACTGTTCAAGTGAAGAGTCACATGTCTCTCACTTTAAATCAAAATCTAGAAATGATTAAGCTTCGTGAGGGAGGCATGTCAACAGCAGGGAAAGGCCAAAAGCCAGGCCCCTTGTGCCAGTTAGTTAAGTGGTGAGTATAAAGAAAAAGTTCTTAAAGGAAATTAAAATTGTTATTCCAGTGAACACATGGTGATAAGAAAATGAAACAGCCTTATTGCTGATATGGACAGAGTTTTAGTGGTCTAAATAGAAAATCAAACCAGCCGCAAAATTTTTTTTAAAACCAAAGCCCAATCCAGAGCAAGGCCCTAACACTCTTCAATTCTGTGAAGGCTCAGAGAGATGAAGATGCTGCAGAAGAAAAGTAAGAAGCTAGCAGAGGTGGGTTCATGGAGTTTAAGGAAGGAAAGCTTCTCTGTAACATAGAAGTGCAAGGTGAAGCAGCAAGTGCTGAGGGAGACGTTGCAGCAAGTTCTCAAATCAGGCCGTGTTAATTAATGCAGGTGGCTACACTAAACAACAGATTTTCCATGTAGACAAAAATCTCCTTATATTGGAATAAGATGTCATCTAGGAATTTCATAGCTAGAGAGAAGTCAATGCCTGGCTCTGAAGCTTCAACAAACTGGCTGACACTTTGTTGTGGGCTAATGTGGCTGATGACTTTAAGTTGGATTCTGTTCTCATTGACCATTCTGAAAATTTTAGGGCCCTTAAGAATTATGCTAAATCTACCCTGTCTGTGCTCTAGAAGTGAAACAACAAAGCCTAGGTGATAGCACATCTGTTTATAACATGATGTACTGAATGCTTTAAGCCCACGTTGAGACCTACTGCCCAGAGGGGCCGGAAAGAGATTTCTTTCAAAATATTACTGCTCATTGACAATACATCTGGTCATTCAGCAGCTCTGATGGATATGGACAATATTAATGTTGTTTTCATGCCTGCCGTCATAATATACATTCTGCAACCAAGGAGTAGTTTTGACTTTTAAGTCTTCTTATGTAAGAAAGACATTTTATTAGGTTATAGCTGTCATAGACCATGATTCCTTTGAAGGATCTGGGCAAAGTAAATTGAAAACCTTCTGGAAAGGATTCACCATTCTAGATACCATTAAGAACATTTGTGATTCAGGGAAAGAAGTCAAAATATCAATATTAAGAGGACTTTGGAAGAAGTTGATTCTAACCCTCATGGATGACTTGGAGAGGTTCAAGACTTCATGAAGGCAGTAACTGCAGATGTAGTGGAAACAGCAAGAAAACTAGAATTAGAAGTGGAGCCTGAAGATGTATCTGAACAGCAGCAATCTTGTGATCAAACATTCATGGATGAAGAGTTGCCTCTTTAAAAAAAAAAAAAAAGAGATTTCATTTTTTAATTTATTTGATAGACAGTGAGAGAAGGAACACAAGCAAGGGGAGTGGGTAAGGGAGAAGCAAGCTTCCCGGCAGAGCAGGGAGCCCGATGTTGTCTCAACCCCAGGACCCTGGGATCACGACCTGAGCCTAAGACAGACGCCCAATGACTGAGACACCCAAGTGTCCTGAAGAGTTGCTTTTTATGGATGAACAAAGAAAGTGGTTCTTGAGATGGGATCTACTCCTGGTGAAAATGCTGTGAAGGCTGTTGGAACAATAACAAAGAATTTATAATATTACATATATTTCATTGATAAAGCAGTGGCAGGGTTTTAGAGGAATGACTATAATTTTGAGAGAAATTCTACTGTGTGAAATGCTATCAAACAGTATTGCATGCTGCAACGAAATTATCTGTGAAAGGAGGAGTCAACTGATGTGGCAAACTTTATTGCCTTATTTTAAGAAGTTGCCACAGCCATGGCAACCTTTAGCAACCGCCACTCTGGTCAGCCAGCAGCCATCAGCCTCTGGGTAAGGCTGTCTACCAGTAAAAGATTACCACATGCTGAAAGCTCAGGTGGCGGTCAGAATTTTTTAGCAATAAACTGTTTTTTAGTTAAGATACATACATTGTTTCTTTAGGTGTAATGCTACTACATATTTAATAGACTATAGGATAAACATAATTTTTATATGACATGAGAAACCAATAAATTCATTTGACTAGTTTTATTGCCACGTTAGCTTTATTGAAATGGTTTGGAACGGACCTGCAATATCTCCTAGCTATGCCTATATTTGTTTAAATGATCCAGTACCGTCCCAATTGAGTAGTTTGAGTTGATGTTGATATCTGCTTAAGAAGTACGGTAGTTTACTTGCTGAATTGACCCTCTAAAAATAAAATTCAGAGAAGATGACAGGAGAAGACTTCAAATATGTCTGAATTGGGGCCTCAGTGAGCTCCCAGCCACTGGCTTTAGTATATCCTTGGCGAGCAGCTGACCTTCTGGTATGTTTTGGACTGGTTTTGCACTAGTGACTGACTTCTGATTGATGATAGGGCAGACCTGCTGTTAGGAGTCCCTACTTCTCTGGGTAGAACTTCGGAAGACCTGAGAAGTTTTACCCCTGTCTGGACATACTCTTTGCTATTTCTAGCTTTATGGATATGTCCCTGTAATTTTCTGCATCCTTTTGTAAAAAAGACACTCTGTGCAGTGTGGCATCTTTGTCTACGACATCTTTGTCTCACTGTTGCACGTACTACATTGGATCCCCAAATGGATTACCTATTAAATGGTCAAGTTCAGAGGCCCTGTTTTAAGGTCAAAGGTGAAAAAATGCACTTTGCATGTTACAGTTAGATAACAAGCTCACTGAGCTAAAACTGTATAAAAATTGAAAGAAGCAAATAAAAATAAACTCACTTAAAAATTGATTTATCTTAGTGCAAAGGTCATCTGGTCATGTATGTTAATTAATTGTATTGTGTGAAGTGACACAAATCTTTAGAACTTGATAAGAAGAGTGTAAATTATTATGAAAATGAAAGACATGTTTCTGGACATGTAATACTGAAGAAGGTTAAGATGAAATGGCCCAATAGAAAGGAATACCATAAAAGTAATTGATAAAGTCAAACAACATCAAAGGAACAACATTTTATGAATATGAATGCCAATCTACTTAAAAACATTTTATATACCTGAGACCTAAGAAGAGACGCAAAGACATACAATGAAAAAAGGAAAAAAAAAAAAAACAGTTATTGAGGAAGGGGATAAGGTTTACTTAGCTGAAAGCAAAATGAATTATTTGCTTGAGTATTCCCCAAAGAAGAGGAAGGTAGTATTCCAGAAACTGCAATGCATTTTCCTTAGGGGGAAGTGAGATGTTAAAAGGCTTTACCATCACACTAGAGCAGATAATTAGGCAATTACAACTATTAAATTTGACAGAGCATTAGTTTAAATGCATTACTCACTAGAATTCTGAAGGAAGTAACAAATAGTATAATTTTTAGTGAACACTTTTGATAACTCATTGAGGACAACATCTTACCAGAGGGCCGAAGGGTGCTAATAGAGTTTTGAATTTGAAAAATGCATGTATGTACATGTGTGTACGCCCACGCGCATGCACACACAAACACACACACGGTCCTGCCAAAAAAACTCCCAGGAAAGTCTAAATCTTCTGAAGTCCTTTTCCTCTTTTATATGCAATTATTGCAATATACTTATAGATATTAACCCACCAATCATCAAAAGGCCTTTCAAAAGTAGGCAGCAAATATCATTTCAGAATCTCCTACCTTGATTTATAGGCATTAAAACAGAAACAAAAAGAAGTCACCTTGAAAAGCAGTGGACAAACCCAGTCTAAGATTTAAGTTATTGACAATTACCAAACATTTGGTAATGTATAATTTAGTAAACCAGAGTCAACTTAGAACACTGTCCTTATCACCTTGCTATAAAGTCTTTAAATAGATTACTGCTGCATTTTTAAAAAACATGAAATATTTCTACACTGAATAATAACTTAATAATCACATAATGCTTATCACTTACTTTCCAAATTCCACGAGTTTTGCAGGTATCACAAGATCCCTCCAGTATTCATATGAATTATTGCTGCTTGGAATACAATAAAGAACTTTTAAAACAATAGTCCTGCCCATTGCATAAGAAGTCCCAAACACTTTGTTTCAAAAGCAGAGTAGTCAGTCAGTGGCATCTTTGGCACACCTATTTCGTCAGCCACTTTCACCGCATGGTTAGGGAGAAGGACAGCCTAGGTCCGTGACAGACAGATGGTGGTCACAGTGCATTAGGGTTAGACCTTTCAAGGATCTTTGCTTTTTCTCACACTGTCTGTGTTCCCTAAGGTGGGCTCTGAGGCTGGATTGAGGATCAGGGGTGGGTATGGTCTTTGTTTGCTCGTCTCTGTGTTCTCTTACCATATCAGTGTACTAACTCTGTGTTAATCCATTGCTGGTTGAAGAAATTGTTGAATATAGGATCCTTCCAGTAAGCTTTTTCTGACATTCTCCATGGATGAGTTGGGGATTCTTTTTACATAATTCCATATTGGCTTCTATTGCAGTGTTTACAACCCTGCTTTGCAATTTCTAGTTATAAGTCCGCTGTTCCTGCAGTCTGGTAACTGCTAGTTCTCGCCTAGCCACATGCTCTGCTGATGATTATATATTCAGTGCCAGTCACATAGCAGATGCTCAGTAAATGTTTGCTGAATGAATAAATGCATGTGTTCCTCCCTCACCTCTATCTGCAAACATATACCTCTCAATAAACAGTACCAATAATGCACATGTCCATACATTTATTTTTTATTTATTTATTTTTTAAGATTTTATTTATTTATTTGACAGAGAGAGATCACAAGTAGACAGAGAGGCAGGCAGAGAGAGAGAGAGAGAGGGAAGCAGGCTCGCTGCTGAGCAGAGAGCCCGATGCGGGACTCGATCCGAGGACCCTGAGATCAGGACCTGAGCCGAAGGCAGCGGCTTAACCCACTGAGCCACCCAGGCACCCCCACATGTCCATACATTTAAAAAAAATTAATATTATTTCTCATATGCAGCCACTATATAGTTAGTGGCTAATGGCTGCATCTCAGAGATGTTTGTAATTTTATTCTATTTCTCAAATCCACTACCATACTTTTTCTGTGAGTGTTCCTGCGATTTTTGATATGAACATGAGGTTCATATAGTTCGTGAGTTCATGAAGAATTCAGAGTGAATTCGTAGAAGGAGCAGTGTGGATTTGAACTTAGGAGACCAATATTCTTGTTTTGGGTTTACTTTGAAGAAATAAATTAACCTCTGAGATGAACACCATCATCTCTAAAGTTGTGGGATTAAAGTGGGTGATATCTAAAATATCCAACCTTACTAACTCTAAATATCAATTATTCTAGGACAAATAAGCTGAATAAACATTTATGGGTTGTTGTGTAATAGCAGGGTACTGAGAGAACATTCAGAGAGAGATAGTCCTTGTTGGGATGTCTAGATTCTTTAAGGCAGTGCTGTCTAATGGAACTTCCGGTCATGGTAGAAATGCTCCACCATCTGCACTGTCCCACATGGCAGCCAGTTAGTACATGTGACTGTGGAGTTCTTCAACGGGGGTTAGCATGATTGAAGAGTGTAATTTTATTTAGCTTTAATCAGTTTAAATTTAAAAGTCACATGGCGCTATATGGGACAGTGAAGACGTAGGCAGATACACGAAAAGATAACTAAGACTGTAGTAAATTTAAAAGCAAAAATACAATAAAGGACAAAAGATTACATTCAAAGAAACTTCTCTGTTTTAAGAAAGTATATCAAACTTGTGGCTGGCTCAGTCAGTAGATCATGTGACTCGATCTCAGGGTTGTAAGTTTCAGCCCCATGTTGCATGTAGAGATTACTTAAAAATAAAAATAAAAAAAAAAGCATATCAAACTTATATATAAATAAAGTGGATTTGAAAAACTACATAATATACATTGAGATTAATTGACTGCTCAAATGTGTGTGTATTTTTTTAGTAGTGTAGAATGACCTTAGGTAAAGAATTTTTTCAAAACATCTAAAGCTGTTTATAGCACAGATTTTTAGCTAAGAATTAGAAAATACTGAGGAACAGAGTAAACATAATCATGTTTTGTGTAATCGGTTTATGGGATTCCAAATGACTGTTATGATCCCATATAATATAATGAGTACAGGGATAGAAAATAATCATAGAGGCCAGAATGAAAATTAAAGTACAATATAGACTCTGGCTTGAGAAAATGACAGTGGGAAATGATTGTGCAAGTGTATTAATTTATTGAAAATCTCACTATAAAATACGTTGGTAAAAATAGAGTGACGAAATCTATGTTTAGAAACATTTAAGAAAGAGAAGATGAGCAGTCACAGCATGGATTCTAAATCAATCCAAATTATTTTGGCAGGTCATAGTGAAAATGAAACCATGCTTGGAATAGTATGCTAGGTACACTTCTGATCACCATTATTATTTTCTTGAAAGAACATCACTGAAATTATAGACATAGGGTGGAGGGCAATGCAATGAACTTAAAATTTAAAAGGATAGAGCATTTTTCATGAAGAATGATTATCCAGCTTAGCAAATGTGGCCTTAAAAAATAAGATGAGGAAGTGAACTCCAAGAGGAGTTATAAGGGACAGCAAGGAGAGGCTGGACTGATAAGGACCTGAAATTGAAAAGGGGGAAATGTAAATTCAGAAACACTTCCTAATTGAGAGAGTCAGTCAGACAAAAAGAAAAGCTTGCTAAGGAAGATGGTTGAAGCACCATTACTAAGGATAATTTTAAAAAAATGATTAAATTATAAATTTAACCCTTGGTAAAACTTCACAAAACTTTATAAACTTTATAGTCTAGCACTATAATAGTGGTTAACAGTAAGCTAAGAACCTTGGATATAGCCTATATATTAAAAAAAAAATTCTTTAGTTCTGTCCTAAGCTTCAGTAGGGCGGATGCAAAAGAAGCATAATATAGTAGAAGGGGCATTGACGCTGGAGATGGAAAGACTCGTGTTTGAATGTTCATTCGGCCACTGCTAACTCCACTTGAGTCACACTGCTTAACCTCTCTGAATCTGAGTTTCCAAAGCTGAAACAAGTTTAATGAGATCTACTTAAGAAATTTTTTTGATGTTTAATGAAATAATACGTGGAAACTGCCTAGCATTATGCCTAGCTATTCTTTTGTTCCTTATAAACATGGGCCTCAATTTGGTCAGCTGTAGTATACATGTACACACCAGTCAGACAATTCCTTCTAATATTTATTGAGCGCTACCCCGTGAGAGGCATTCTCCTAGGTACCAGCTGAATAAATAAAGGAAGGAGGCTGCATTCTTTACCCTCAAGGAATTACAGCCTAATCAGGAAAATAGACTCATAAATAACAGTTATGTAAGTCAAACTATGAGAAGGGTTCTAAACAGCCATAAACAAGTGCTATGGGAGACGAAAGGAAAGATTGGAAGAGGATGAGCAGGATGACAATCCATATAAAATAGGACAAACTAGGGGCACCTGGGTGGCTCAGTGGGTTAAAGCCTCTGCCTTCGGCTCAGGTCATGACCCTAGGACCCTGGGATCGAGCCCTGCATGGGGCTCTCTGCTCAACAGGGAGCCTGCTTCCTCCTCTCTCTGCCTGCCTCTCTGCCTACTTGTGACCTCTCTCTGTCAAATAAATAAAATCTTTAAAAAAAAAAAAATAGAACAAACTATTTTATCTTGGTGTTCGTGTTTCCTTGTCACTTCATTAGTTTTAAGAGTTCATTCATTTATTTCTTTGACGAATTTTCATTTCGCACCTACAGTATTCCAGGCTCTGGAACACAAGGATGTAGGAGGTATAGCAGTGTGTGCCCTCACTGAAAATATAATCTGACCTAAAATGAATTGGAGAACTGTGCCACCTTTCATTACAGGTGGTCCGCATAGAGTATATGGAATCAGGGATAAATTTCACTGCAAGGCTCCATGTTTTACAGTCTTTAGATTACAAGAAGCCCCAAGAGTGGAATGCCTGGGTGGCTCAGTCAGTTAAGCATCTGACTTTTGATTTTGGCCCAGGTCATGATCAGACCGAAGTTGGGGGAGGTGCTTAGCAGGGAGTCTGCTTAAGATTCTCTCTCTCCCTCTGCCTCCTCCTCTCCCTGCTCTAAAATAAATAAATAAATCTTAAAAAAAAAAAAGAAGACGAAAAAGAAGAAGAAGAAGCCCCAAGGACAAATCAGAAGAGTAAAAAACTTCCATATGAAACAAAGTACAGGAGTGCCCAGGTGGCTCAGTGAGTTGAACTTTCCTTTGTTTTGGCTCATGTCATGATCTCATGACCTGAGATCAAATGAGATCAAGCCCTGCATCGGGCTCCACACTCAGCACAGAGTCGGCTTGAGGTTCTCTTTGTCTGTCTCCTTTGCCCCTTCTCCTGCTCACGTGTGTGCACTCTCTCTAAATAAATAAAAAAGTAAAAAGCAGCAATATACAGACTGAAGGATGTATATGTGTAAAGGGAGAAGATCAGTCCTCTCTGTTTGGGTTAGTGAAAGAGCAGAATGAATTCTGGGCACAAGGGAGAGTATGTGGCTTTAGAATAAGGATTAATCTCAAGTTTTCTTCACACTAGGGGACAGAGTCAGCCTTTTTTCTCATCTGTTGCCCTCCTGGTATAGGACTAATCTTTTTAAACCTCAATGCCAAATGAATGTTTTTTTAATATATTATAAATACATGAATAAATTAAATGGCTTAAATTTTTATTCTACAATATACATTGTTAGTAATTTATATTTTAATAATTGTACTTTTTGTTGAGGCTGACATTTTGGTTGCCCTCCTCAGAGATCTGGTATTTAGGAGGAAATTCAGAGTCATATTACTGCAAAAAGTAACTAAATATTGAACCTACATTCTATTTCTCCTTTCTTCAGACACCCTCTTAACCTCTTCCACAGCCTGACTAAAACATTTATGTCAAAAGATGGTATTTCATGGATATGAGGGAATGCTTTTTTTTTTTTTTAATGCTTTGCCATTTGAAATTTGAATGCCCTTCTTTGTCTTCTTGCCCAGAAAGCCATAAAAAGCAGGTAAAGCTAACAGCCATTAGAATTACCTAGTGCAGTTAAGGCCACATAAGCACTTAGCTGGATTTATTTGAAGATGGTTGCATTTAACAAACCACCCAAATATGAGTGATACGAGCTATGGTTCAAAACTATAAAATAGTCCAATACTTTGCTAGTGCTTAAAAATATATTGGTAGCAGATAAGAAGAATCCATCACACTCAACAAAATGATCAAAGGGGTTGATCTTATGTTTGAGGAGAACCAGAAATTAGATACATAAATACTAACTTTTAGGTATACTCCCAATCCTGGGTGTGTTAATTAAAAAATAATGGCTTAAAAAATTGCAAATTGATTTACTAGATAGCCTCCATAATCTGTATTAATTTTCCCCTTGTTTCTAGGAGAGTCAACACATATTCTTAGAATTTTTTCCAGCACAGGGCTTATGGTACTTGCTCTCTGTCTCTCTGTCTCTGTCTCTCTCACACAGTTTCTAATTAATTTTAGAATGAAATTAAGGGTTTTTCCTGTCTTTTTGGTCCCCTTAGAGAAAGAGAGAAAGAGTTGAACTCAACTTTCGTTTACTTAGCTTCAGACTGTGTGATGAGAAAGCAATACAAATTTTAAGCCCTTTGTAATTTGGTATCATTTGTTCAATATTTTTGAGAAGACAACCACAGATAACACTATGGGAGAAAATAAGGAGAAGATGTATTGGAAATAATTCTAGGTTTGTAATAATGTCTTTCTCTTCTAACTATGATTATTTGTCAGGTCTTCAGAAATACCTTAAACAATGAGACTTCAGGGATAATTTAATATCCCAGATTAAAAATGTGTTTAAATAGTGAATTGTTTACAATGAGTTTGAGGCACAATAAAAATTTTGTGTTTTAGAGACCCAGGTCATGCTTTTGCTGATAGACTCCCTCTCACGGGTGAGTCACTGAACTCTCTGATTCTTTTGTTGTCCATCTGTCACAGAGTGAATGACCTGCCTTATTCCTTGGCAAAAGGAATAAATAAACATTTCCTAGGTTTTTCAAATTCCAATTTGATCCAAATGTTGAATGCAACTGAAAACAAATGCTGTAAGACAAAGAAAAAGGCTTTGTCATTATGACAGCTGGAAAATACAAAACATCGAAATACTGTTTGTCCCACACACAGTGTTAAATACTGTAGCTGATTTTCATTCATTGAATAGATGCTTTTTCTGGCATTGTGTAAACAAAATGTAATTTTTTTAAAAAAAATGGGATTTTTTTGTGCATTGAAATTGCTAACAGATCATCAGTAGAGTTGACTTTTGATCTCTTTTACTTGTAGTGGTGATACATTTGCACCGAACCAATAAACTATCTATACAGTTTCAACTGATCCCTATTGTGATTGAAATATTTCTGAGACAGCTGGCCAGGATTATTGGAGGCATAATATGTGACTGAAGAACAGATGTCTTCTTCGTTTGAAGTTAACTGGTCTGCTTAAAACCCAACCTTTGACCTTTCCCTTATGGGTACTCAGAACTAGTCACATTAATTGGCCCCACTTTCCTCCTCTCACAAACACCAGAGAATATTCCTAAAGAAAGTATAGGATATAACAGGTGTTGTGATCAGTACTTAGGCACTATTGATTGTCTCAAGTTCACTTTTCCGAAGTTGCAAGAACATAAAATCTAGTGAAATATTTTAATACTGGGATATAATTTATCTTGCATTGTACTTTGACTAGATAGGATTATTGTCTTTTAAACTTCCTATAACTCGGTGATAAATTGCCCTAATCTGATTCATCCCCCATAATTTTAGATGTGGTTCTATTAGACAAATAAAATTAAAATGCCAGAAGCCCTTATTATAACCATGGGTGTTAAGATGATTTCCCCCCTTGCATTGCAATGCAAGAGGACTTCCTCCTTTGTCCTAATTCTGAGCTAGGGTAAGAGGTGATAAGGAAACCTACTTGATATGACCCAGTTACACAAGTATTATTTCCTGGTTTTAGATTTCTTATTAGTATGTTCCCTTGAAGAGTGGGATTGTGAAAGGACAAATTAAGTAACTTACTATATGCTGCAGACTGACTATTTGTCTTCCCAAATTCATGTTTTGTGATGGTATGTGGAGATGGGGCCTTTGGGAGGGTGGAGCCTTCATGAATGAGGTTAGTGCTCCTATAAAAGAGACCCTAAAGAGCTCCTTTACTTTTTCTGCCATGTGAGGGTACAGCAAAAAGACAACTACCAGTCAGGAAGCAAGCATTCAGCAGGGACTGAGCCTGCTGGTGTCTTGGTCTTGGTCTTCCCAGCCTCTAGAACTGTGAGAAATAATGTCTGTTGTTGAAGCTGCTCAGTCTAAGGTGTTTTCCTTACAGCAGCCTAAATAGGCTGAGATACTACATATCTCTGGCAGCTGACATGGTTTAGAGTTATTCATGCTACCGTCCTGGGACAATCATCCAGCTATCATAGTATTCCTACTTTTATATTATTTAATTTATACAGATCAGACTGACAAAGGGATGTTATGACAGAGAGTACTTTGAAAAAAAATCTTCACTTTGATGGCCCTTCTCAAGTCAATCAGTGAAGGTCAGATGAGGATAAAAAGCTAAGACTTTTGACAATACTGATATCTTTCACACAAGACTCTTCTGCTTTGATCTACAACAAGAGGAAAATGTAGTTCATCTACTATGTGATGCACTTGGTAAAGAAATGATCCTTAAATGTATTCTAGGTTGGATTCATTCACCTACTCTATTTCTGAGTATTCTTGCATTAAAAAAGTATGCAACTTTATTAGTTATAGCATCTATTCAACTTTAATGTGAAAAAAATCCAGTATAATCAATATTGTATATAACTTTGGCTGACATTTATCCAAATTATGTTTCATTTTGCTTAAACATTAATATGAAAGTTGTTGTATGTTTTTCTATTTACATTTGAATACAAATAAGTACTTCTTTTTGTAAATGTGTATTATCTAGGCTTTTAATGTCTTTAACTTTCTTAGGAGGACCTATGGTCCACTTCAAGGTAATATTAATCCCAGGCATTTCAATTCCCCTGAAATAACCATGGAGGTTTATGCTCCTTGATGTTTTTATTCCACTACTTAGTAAGACCTACTGAAATTGTTCTAATTGTTTCAGATTCCAAAGTTTAAGAGAATAATTTCTCAAATTTATAATTAGCTAGTTTTTAAAAAAATTCTTTATCATGTATATTTTTATCAAAGACTAAACTTATAAATGTAATAATTAATAAATATTATTTAGTAAAAAGATAAAGAAATACAAAGAATTTAGAATGTAAGTACTTCTTAAGCCATCATTCTTCATTTAATTATGTTACATGACCTTGTATAACTTTGAGAGTTTACATTCTTTTATTCTTTTGAAGAAAAATACTGTAGGGATGCTTGGGTCGCTCAGTCAGTTATCATCTGCCTTTGGCTCAGGTCATGATCCGAGGGTTCTGGGATTAAGTCCCACATCAGGCTCCCTGCTCAGTGAAGAGCCTGCTTCTCCCTCTGCCTGCTGCTCCCCCTGCTTGTGCACGTTCTCTCGCTCATTCTCTCTAAGTGAATAAATAAAATCTTTTAGAAAAGAAAGATATTTTTTAAAACTTTTAAAAAACTTTTTAAAAGTTTTAAAAAACCTTTTAAAAAAATAAGAAAAATAAAGACATAAAAGTAGTTAAACTCACCATTTCTATGAGAGGCACTGAATGGAATCATTGACCACAAGTAAACCAAAACCAAAACCAAAACCAAAACGAAGAAGAAGAAGAAGAAAAAGAATTCAAGCTTTAGCTTTGCTAATTCCTAAATATGTAAACTTGAAGAAGTCATTTAAATTCTATAAATTTGGAATAGCATTTTCTCCCCAATAGGTTTATTGTCAAAATCAAATAAAATCATATATGTAAGCTGCATAATGGAATCTCTATTCTCATGACCATCATCAGTTCTGCCAACTTTCATGTAGGTGCTCCTTTCATTTAAGTGCTCTCTTCATAGGCATAGCCTCTCCCTTTATAAGTGGTTGATTTTGGAAACTGGGATTAGATTACCTAAATACACAATTAGAAATGTTGGACATGTTGAATGAATGTAGAAAAACCTCATAGGTATCGAAAATGATAAAGAGTGTGGAATCGTTTTCTGAAAATGTGTCCCCATTCACAGATCTTTGGTGATGGAGACCCTACTAAACACTGTAAACCATATAGAGCTACAAATGTGTGTGAGTGTGAGTGTGTGTGTGTGTGTGTGTGTGTAAGTAAAAGGAGGAAAAAAGGAAGGTGATTGGAGAATAGGGAATGATCTTTCTAACCCTGTCTATCTCACCTTTATTCTCCCAAGGGAAATTAGGCCAAATAGTGAAAAACAAGCTTAGATAAAAGCCAAAAGGCCAGTGTACTACTAATTAGGTAAATAAACAGTATGCTATAAAACCTTTTTAATTTGTTACCAGGATCATTTAGAATAGCATGAAATTTGAAATAAGTGCTATTCCCTAGCCTGCTAGATAAGATTTCCCCATTAAAATTAGTCATTTAATCCGAAGTACAAAAATATATATAATTTGAGGTGGAAATTGGGTCCCAAGGGTACTTTAGGTTGCTAAATTGGTTAGATAACTTGAAGTGAATGTCACTAAATAGCCACAAGTAAGCCATAAGTGAAAGAATGATCCGTGAACTACTCTGATTACTTGTCAACAGCAGAAGAGGGAGCAGCTTAGACTATAAAGGATGTAACCTTTGCAGATGATTTCCTCATATTGACAAGTAATCTGGACAATTTATTGCTTTTCTTTGAAGGTTCATACATGCACAGCTATCGTGCAGGTCTAATGAGAGACAGACATCTGATACTCAAACCCCTTTGTCTCAGAATTGCCCTTCTATTCTAATTAACTTGGTTTTATGGTATTTTTATTTGTTTTCTTGTCTCCTTTTTGGCCTTAATTAAAAGAGACAGTATGATAAAATGGCTATTTCCTTTCTGCAACACATTCAGTGATGTTTGCGAGTTTAACTCAGGCTTCTGGATAAGAGCGTGGCACATGGGTTGGAACATGCGTTACGTTCCAGATATCAAAGTTAGCTTTAGTTCGACTTTGTGAGATTCTAAGAGCAGCTGTGCTTTGTTGCACTTGCTTAGATCCCAACAGTGATTTAGTTCTGAGGATTATATATTTGTCTCTTATGTGTCAAAAGTCCTATCCCTTGTGACTTTACAACTCTGTTTTTGTATTTAATGTAAAAGCATGATAGCTTCGCATTGATGATTGTCAGCAGTTGCTATTTATCATCTGTCAAAAATTTTCTCATGGGAAGGCAGAAAATCAAATGGATTATGGCTGTTTTTTTAGTTGCTTCAAGGATTCTTACATGACACAAGGCAAAAAAAAAAAAAAAAAAAAAAAAGGTAAAATGACTCCTTGACAAGTAACTTAGCATTCAGATAAATCTGTGATTTTATGCACATAACAGAACTGTCATTCACCCTGACGAAATAGCATATTTTAAAGTGTTATGTCAATTTGCTTGTTTGACCTCTAGGTTGCTTTTCCACCTGGCCTGGTAGTTACATAGTTTTATAGTTACTTGTTTCTGGTGAAACAAAAAAAAAAAAAAAACCAAGCTGGTTTGATGGCACCTCTGACGAGTGTGAAAGGAGTATAGTTGTTGGGTTATTCTCCTTTCAGATTTTCCATCTGATTGTTGACAGTATCGTCAGATTCTGGTGACTTGTCCAAATTGGGAAAGTCAATCTCATTGAAGAGAGATGAGTGGAAATTTAGTAATTAGTTTTTATTGACCTGAGATAACTTGCATTTGAAGATATAAATGATGATGTTGGAAGTCAATGGTTACATGTGGAGGAAGTCAATGGAATCAGCGACATAGTTTAGAATGATAAACAGGCAATCCTAGAAGCATATAAAAACGCAGATCATGTTTTAGGAGTCATCATCTTGACCAATAGATACGGAATTTATAGGACTACCAGAGTCCCATGAGACATCCATTGTTACCTCTAGATAAGAGGTAACACTTTTTTTTTTTAAGATTTTATTTATTTATTTGACAGAGAGAGAGATCACAAGTAGGCAGAGCAGCAGGCAGAGAGAGAGGAGGAAGCAGGCTCCCTGCGGAGCAGAGAGCCCGATGCGGGGCTCGATCCCAGGACCCTGAGATCATGACCTGAGCCGAAGGCAGGGGCTTAATCCACTGAGCCACCCAGGCGCCCTAGATTTTCACTTTTTTAAAAAAGATTTTATTTATTTATTTGCCAGAGAGAGAGAGTACACACATGGGCGAGAGAGAGCAGGAGTACTAGCGGGGGAGTTGCAGGCAGAGGGAGAAGCAGGCTACCTGCTGAGAAAGGACCCCGCCCTCCCTTCCGTGATACGGACTGGATCCAGGATCCTGGGATCATGATGTGAGCCAAAGTCAGCCGCTTCACCAGCTGAGCCACCCAGGCATTCCTAGATTTTCATTTAGACAGATTAAATGTTAGATTTAGTAAATACTAGAATACTAGATTTAGACATAAATACAGAGGTATGTTCCAGCCCACAGTTTTTCAGCCTCAGCAATAATGATACTTGGGCTGAATGACTCTATGAGGAGCTGTCCTATGCATTATAAAATGTTCAGTGATAGCCCTGACCTCTTCCCACCTAGACCAGTAGTACCCCTGGAATTGGGGGCAACCAAACATACCTCTTGCAATTGCCAAATATTCGCTGAAGGCAATTTTTTTCCAGGTTGAGACCACTCAATTATTCCTTCTAACAGGGCTTTGAATGAAGTTTTTCTTGTCCTACAATCACAGCTAGCACACTGAACAGAAAAATGACTTCAACTACTTCGAATTCTAAATTTAAGAATTACGGTGGATTGGGCACACTACTGCTCTGAGGGCTTACTGGAGGTCCAATTAAAACTACTAACTCTTACCCCTAACAGCAACTGCTCAACTAGCCAATATAAACGAAAAACAGAAAGAATTTTGTTTTTTTTCTTTTTTTAGGAGGTTAGTGTTTATGGCAAAATGTTAGATTCTCTTCTCTTCTGGGAGAAGGCAAGATTGCTTTATCCTTCTTCCAGATAAAGGGAAGTTTTTCAAGAGAATAATTCCTAAATATTGGGAGTGGCTACAGTCATGGAGACTAATGTTTCATTCCTCAGCTCTGTGTCCCAGTGGAGTAGAATATGTTGCTGTGTTCTGAGAGAGCATTCTGGAAACTTGAACATTTTGCCACATTGTTCTTTCAGTTCCCTCCTTTGTCATGGAGGAGAAAAAAAAAAAACAATGAAAAACCATACCTCTTATGTATTTTCTGAAATTTGGGAGCTCCTTTGAATATCAAAACTGCACAGTTTTGTTTAAAGGATATCTATAGCTGGAAGGTACTTAGATGCCTAAAGATACCACAATACTGTTTGCCTTGAAAAAGATGCAGGTAATCCCCACCTTGCCCTGTTGCTCCACGGTTTTTCATGGCATCACAGAAAGGAATACAGTGGTGAATGGAGCAGGTAGAGGATATGGGGTAGTCTGGTTGGCTTCTTGCCCAAGTGACTGAACACCCATCTCAATAGGGGATTTAGAAGACTGTAACTTAATGACAGAGGGAGCCTGGGTGAAACTATAACACCAGCAGCCTTAGATGAATGACCCTTCTGGATCCATCAGAGGGAGACCACTACATGGGGCCAGGCAGGAAAAGGAGACCTCATCTCCTGTCTCTCCTTCCTTTCCCCAACATTAAAGGAGGAAGCTCCTAGAAAAACTTTGTTTCTACAGCAACCCATTCATAATTCTATTGGAGATGCTGCTTCAGCCTCTGTCTATCATTTTGCTCTCTATTAAGAAAAAATTATATTGGTAAATCTGGGGTCTTCTGTGCTATCTCTCTACTTAGAGGTTATTGTTTGATATGTATCTGCTACTTTTATGACCATATGACATTTATCCATCAGTTCTTTCTTACAGTCTTCTGAATTCAGGCATCATTGGGTATTTACTCTGGTTGGGAAAACTTTTCTTGAATCAGCTAATGATGAATTCTTTCGGCACAGTCTCTTGTCCACATTTTTTTTTTCACTTTGTTTCTTTTTTTTTTTTTTTCCATTTTATTTATTTTTTCAGCGTAACAGTATTCATTCTTTTTGCACAACACCCAGTGCTCCATGCAAAACGTGCCCTCCCCATTACCCACCACCTGTTCCCCCAACCTCCCACCCCTGACCCTTCAAAACCCTCAGGTTGTTTTTCAGAGTCCATAGTCTCTTATGGTTCGCCTTTGTTTCTTTTTTTAATGTTAAATTTTTCTAAGAAGAAAAAAATCTTTCCAAGTTGTATCTCCACATAACAGAGGACACATATGCCATCTGGATATTGTCCCTTCTCTCTCCCTCTCGCCTTAATCTGCTATTTCCCAAATTCTGTTTTCCTCTCCTTGTACTGATTTTGCATTACAAAAACCCGGCAAACCATCTGGCAACAGCAGAATCGTCTTTGGAAAGAGGGCAACAAACTAAGAGTGCAAAGGCCAGAGCTCTCTTTAGCATATAAAGAAAGAAGAGATTTTTGGAACTCTAATACATTAATAATTTTTGTTTGATGACTTTCCTTCTTTTAAAGATGTGGGGTCCTTGAAAAGAGATGAACAATATTTAAATATGCTGTCCAAACACACTCTGCATTTCTAGCCCATTACTCATTTGTCATCTTTTTCTATTGGGAACTTGCATACCGCCTTTATGTCTTTCTGCAGTCATTCTGGCTCAGGTCATCACTGCTGATTTTTATAAGCTTCAAGGTAGGGAATTAGGCCTCAAATGTTCACCTCTGATAATAATTGGAAACATTTCTTGAGTATTTACAATGTGTAGACTGTTCAAATTTTATGTGTATTTGGGTGAGTTTTAAGTGTAACAGATTTCTAGACAAGTGGATGAAGCACGTACAGCTAGATGAGTTTTTACAAAATGAACATTCCCATGTTAAACAGTACATTGATCATGCTCCTTCCCTACCCCTAATACATGGCTACTATCCCAAACCCCAAATGTAACCTGTGTTCTGACTTCAGATACCATATATTAATTCTGGCTTTCTTGGAACTGTATATACGTGGAATCATGTTGTATGCACTCTTTCGTGTCTGGCTTCTTTAACTTAACTTTGTAATTGGAAGATTCACCCATATTGTTGAATGTTTGTACATTCTTATTGCTGTATAGCTTATTTATCCATTATACTTTTGCTGTTTTGATTATTTTTTTTAATTTTTTATTATTATTTATTTATTTATTTGACAGAGAGAGATCACAAGTAGGCAGAGAGGCAAGCAGAGAGAGAGGAGGAAGCAGGCTCCCTGCGGAGCAGAGAGCCCGATGCGGGGCTCGATCCCAGGACCCTGAGATCATGACCTGAGCCGAAGGCAGCGGCTTAATCCACTGAGCCACCCAGGCGCCCCTGCTGTTTTGATTATTAATGTATGAACATTTTGTACATGCCTTTTGGTGATACATTTCTATTATGTCTATATCCGGGAGAGAAATTGTTGAGTCGTAAGATATTCTAACAAACAGTTCAAAGTGCTTGCACCCATTTATACTCCCAGTTGCAACATATGAGAGTTCAGTCGCTCCAGATCACTGTCAACACCTCATGTTATCTGTCTTTTAGTTTTTGCTATCTGATGGGTGTTTACATATATCATTGCAATTTTAACTTGCATAGCTTCTATGATTACTGTTGATGAGACTGCAAAATTTGTGTGTATAAGTATGAACTTTTAAGTATGTTATTAAGTACCTTTCACATTTTTCTTGTCATTTTTTTTGTAAAGTTCAAGACTTTTGCCCAATAATCTATTGAGATGTCTACGTTTCTCATATTGATTTTAAAGAATTGGTGAGAAGGAATGGATATACATGAATACCTTGTTGAACATGTAAATATCTTATACTTTGTGGATATTTTTCATTTCTTTCTGGTATCTTTTGGTGAAAGAACAAGGTCTTAATTTAAATATGGTTAAATTTAATACCTTTTGGTTATTGTTGTTCCTCATGTGTAGTGTTTTTATGCCCTTGCTTACCTCTCAAGGTCAAGAAGAAATTCATCATTTATTCCAAAAAGTTTTCTTGTTTTCTCTTTAACATTTAGCTTCACAATCAATATGGGACTTGTTTTTTGTTTGTTTTGTTTGTTTTTGTATTTTTTGTTGTTGCTTCTTTGTTTGTTTTTGGTAGAGTAGGAAGTATGGCTGGAGTCATTTCTTTTCCTTGTGCAGGTCTAATCTGTCCAATATTATTTATTGAAAAGATATTTCTATCTCAACTACATTACGCTGTAACATTTGTAAAAAATCTAATGACAGTTTTAGGCATGAAGGCTTTGGATTTTCTTCTGTTCCATCAACCCTTTGTCTATTCTTGCCACATTTATGTTAATTACTGCTGTTTTAGAATACTTCTCGGTATCTGGTATTTATATTTTATCTTCTCCAAATGTCTCCAGTTTTGTTCTTCTTTAAGCTTGTCTTTGCTCTTTTGGGCCCTTATGTAAATTTTAAAATCAGTGTTGACATCTCCCCTCTTTCACCACTAACACACATATATACACATTAAAAAAAAAAAATCTGCCAGGATTTTTATTAGAATTGTAATGAATCTCTTGATCTATTTGAGAAATTTTTACTTTTTGTTTTAAATGTTCTTTTTTCTAATCCATGGACATGATTTATCCATTTCTTTACACTTTTAACATTTCTTCCTTTAATATTATCAGTGTTCAAGTAAAGTGTGCTCAAATTTCCCAATATTATTTGGATTCTTCTATTTCTCCTTTTATATTGGAAAATTATTAAGGAATCCTATATGTGTGTTATTATATGTATGTAACTGTTTCCTGTTTAGGCTTCCTGGTGGATGAACAGTTTTGTCATTATGAAATATCCCTCCTTAACTCTTATAATGCTTTTAGTTTATAATCTAAATAATGCTTTTGCTTTATAATCTAAACTTATAAATACTTATATAGTGGCATTAGATTACATTTGTGGTTGTGTCGTGCATCATTTTCTATTCTTTTACTTTTAGGCTTTCTGAGTTAGGCCTTTGTGAGGAGGACATAATTTTGTTTTTGTTTTTAATTCTGCCTGATTCTTTTTCTCGCAATTGTAGCTTGTTTATATGCCAAAGTAGATATTCATATAGTCAAACTTGTATGTATCTATGGTCTTTTTGTTTTCTATTTTTCTCACTTGTTCTATATTAATTTTTCTTCTCTTTACTTACCTTGAAAAATAAGCCAGATATTTTATTCTTCAAAAAATTTTTGTCCTGGGGCGCTGGTGGCTCAGTGGGTTAAAGCCACTGCCTTTGGCTCGGGTCATGGTCCCAGGTTCCTGGGAGCGAGCCCCACATCGGGCTCTCTGCTCAACACGGAGCCTGCTTCCCTTCCTCACCACCCCCCTCTCTCTCTGTGGCCTCCCTTGCCTACTTGTGATCTCTGTCAAATAAATAAATAAAATCTTTAAAAAAAATTTTTTTATCCCTATGTGGTAAACCTGGAAGTTACAACATTTCTTTATTCTATTAGAATCCAATATAAATACACTTGTAGTAGTTCTCAGATGATGCCACAACCTTCATACAATTTCAATCCATTTATCTGTTTCCTTGTATTATATTATTATTGTTATGCACTTTAATTCTAAATATAGTTAAACCCAACAGAACATTATTATTGTTTTGTGCAGTCTTTTATATATACACACAGCATAGTTACTATTCCCATTTTTTTTTCTTCACTTATTTGTCAGAGAGAGAGAGAGGGCACACAAGCAGGGGAGCAGCAGCAGAGGGAGGAAGAAGGCTCCCCACTGAGCAGGGAGCCCCAAGTGGGGCTCCATCCTAGGACCCGAGATCATGACCTGAGCAGAAGGCCACCCAAGCCTCCTCTCATTTCCTGTGTTCTTTGTTAATCTCTTACCTTTCTCTGTTTCCATCTATGTCATGTTCTCCTCCTTGAAGAATAACCATGGGGCTGCTAAGAAAAATTATCTCTGTGTTTTTCTTTTACTGTCCAAAGCTATTTATTTTCTCTTAACTTTGGAAGGATATTTTTATCAGGTAAAAAATTTTACCCTGCCGCTTATTTTCTTTCGATGCTATACAGGTATTCTTTAATTTCCTCACTTCGGTCATTTTGTTGGAAAGTTAACTGTCACTTCTATCGTTGCTCTCTTGAAGGAAATGAGTTTTTTCTTGCTATTTGAATGTTGTTTTTTTTGGTCTTTGGTTTTTAAAAGTTCTACTGTTGTGTTCCTATGTGTGGTTTTATCTGTATGTATCCTGCTTATAGGTATTCTGTGTCTTGATGATTTTCTGTTTAATTTTGAATAAAATTCAGTTATTATCTTTTCAAATAGTTAGCTATTCCACCTCATTTTGTCAACTCTTTCGAGTATCTTAATTATACATTAGAACTTTTCATCAGTTCTCATATCTCTCAAAAACTCTTTTCTATATTTTCAACCTTTTTTCTCTCCATGCATCAGTCTTGATATTTCTTACTCATGTATCTTTAACTTCAATGATTATTTCTTTCATTTCTCATATGCTATTGAACCTATCTACTGAGTTCACATTTTATATATTGTATTTTTCAGTTCTATAATTTGTATGCTGAAATACTTCATCTTGCTATCCATCTTCTTGAACATTTTAATTATAGTTTTTCTAAATTCTATACCATTATCTCAAATTCCATGTCACCTATGGGTTTCTTTCTATTGTCTGCCCCCCCACTTTGGTCTATGTATGAAAGCTTGATCATTTTTAAGTGAATAACAGACTTTTTTTTTAATAAAAAGTTTATCTATCTATCTATCTATCTATCTATCTATCTATCTATCATCTATCTGTTATCTATCCATCCATCCATCCATCTTCCTATCATTCTTCCCAGGGACTATATAACCTATTCTCTGCATAGCTAGAGTAAGGGTAGATGAGTTCAATTCAAAGTCTAAATTGACAGGCAATTGGGATGAAATCTTTTTAAAAGTCAGTCTATCTCTGCTTCATCTCCTTTCCTAAGATGTAGCCCTCCAGGGTTTCTTACTGAGATCCTAAGGTTCTTACCAGAGCCCTTTCTCTTTTGTAGGAAAAATAATTTTTATTTTTCTAGTATATGGTAGTCAGAAGCTCTGTCCAGCTTCTTAGCTGATTTATCCTTGACTTCTATATTTTCCCTGGCAAATGCATCATGAAGAAAGTTGGTTCAAATTGTTATTCTTACTCTTCTGCTCCTTCTTTCTCTTTGGGATCTGGACCCCTCAGATTTTCTGATGCCTTTAAACCAGGGGTTATTAATTATTATTGTGGTATGGAAATCTTTTTTCTTTTCTTATTTATTTATTTATCTGAAAGATATTGAGAGAGAGAGAGAGAGAGAGAGTGAGAGAATGAACAGGGGGAGAGGCAGAGGGAGAGAGAAAAGCAGACTTCCTGCTGAGTTGGGAGCCCTGTGTGGGATTCAGTTCCAGGACCCTGGGATCATGACTTGAGCCAAAGGTAGGTGCTTAACCAACTGAGCTACCCACGTGCCCAGAAATCTTTTTTTTTTTTTTAATTTGATAAAGTCTGTGGATAACTTCAAAGAATTCTTTTATACTTTTACACAATAATAAAATAACATGGCTATCATAGGCACTAATCATATTCAAACACTACATAAAAATATATATATTTAAATTTAGTGTTTTAATATATATGATTATTTTGCATTAAACAGTAGTATCTAGCAGCAGGCTTAGCAACCATATTTTAAAAGTATGGTGTATTATGCAGGACTCTCCGGAGAAAATGGAACCAATAGCACCTGTATAAATAGAGATTTATTTTAAGGAGTCGATGCATGTGATTATGGAAGCTAGAAAATCAAAATCCACAGGGTAAGCCAGCAGACTGGAGACCTAGGGAAGAACCAATATTTCAGTTCAAGCCCGAAGAGCAGTCTGCTGGCAGAATTCCTTCTTGCTTAGGAGAGGTCAGTCCTTGTTCTATTAAGGCCTTCAGCTGATTGCATGGGGGCCACCTGCATCATGGAGAGCAATCTGCTTTACTCAAAGTCCACTGATTTAAATCTTAATCTCA
This sequence comes from Meles meles, assembly GCF_922984935.1. Taxonomy (NCBI): domain Eukaryota; kingdom Metazoa; phylum Chordata; class Mammalia; order Carnivora; family Mustelidae; genus Meles; species Meles meles. Next base: position 147,410,412 of record NC_060066.1, on the reverse strand, counting down.
TCCAAAAACCGTCTCACAGAAACATTAAGAATAACATCTGTTTAAATATCTAGGCACTGTGGCTCAGCCAAGTTGACATATAAAATTAAGCATTACATAAAATAAGCATAAACTATCTTATTTCTTTCTTTATGATCCTTTTTATTTATTTTTGTGGGGGTTTTTTGGTGCTTTTTATAAAAATATTTGTTTATTTAATTGAGAGAGAGAGGGTGGGTAAACGGCTAGGGGGAGAGGATCTTTCAAGCAGACCCTTCACTGAGCATGGAGCCCAGTGCTGGGCTCGATCACACAATCCATGAGATCATCACCTGAGCTGGAACCAAGAGTCAGATGCTCAACCGACTGAGCTCCCCAGGCACCCTGATCCTTTTTATTAATAAGAAGAGGACTGGATCAATTATTGGAAAATTGATATGCTATCAGATATCCTGGCCTATGACTCCCAAACAAGTCAATCTGCTGTTAGTAGTCAAACAATGATTTGGGGATTTCATCCTACAGATTGGGGAAATCCAAGTTCCTCTTCTTGGATCCCTTAGAAATGCTTACGTGTTCAACACATCTGTCTTGGGGTCACTTATCATCTCTATCAGCCATTATTTTTCTGAAATTCACGTATTTCAGAGCACTTCAGATTATCCTTAGTTTGTTACTGTCTTTTCCCAGTTCTTCAATCTTTATAAAAATTTACTCTAAGTGTGAGTTTAAAAGCCACCTTTAAGTTTTTAAATCTGAAGCGTAGTATATTGTGTTTAACAAAATTGGTCTGAGTGCTTAGAGTCAACAGAAGTACAGTAAAGACAGGAATTAGACTCTCACTAGAAGTTAGTTATTCTTAGGCACAGAGGCCCAAACCAACCTCTACATATGGGCCTAACAGGTTTTCAGAAGTAGCAGCCCAACCTAACTCTCCTTGATGAGAATGTCCAAATACCTCTACAGTTCTGAATCCAGGCTCCCAAATAACTAATGCATACCCCAGATGAAGTCTCCTTACCCCTGACCCCAACCCGTTTATCTGTGATGCAGCACAGCATCTTTGCAGAACTGAAGCACAGATTTTGACTAGATAGAGATGTCTATCTTTCCTCCAAGTATTTCTTCATGAAATTTCAGAACGGAAACAAGAGATACTAGTGGAGCAATCCTTCCTAAAGGAGACAATTTGGAAATATCTACCTGTGTCACACCCCCTGATTTAACTAGTTATATCCTCTGAATAGGATATTCTTTATTAAGGATTTATATTAAGGAATATACTTTAACTGGTTATATCCTCTGAATGTGTATTCTTCCTCTTAAGGATGGTACAGGTCTGGCCAAGCATTTTCAATAAACAGAATAATTAATACTTAAATTTATAGTATCTGTGTTCTGATTGTAGTGCCATTGCACTTTTCTCCAAGAACCATGGCTGGATATTTGCCTTACATTTGTGAAACTTAAAAGGCCCATTTACTGATTTCTTTAAAAAAATGTTTCTCTTCTCTAATGTTAAATTGATGTCTTCACCATCTGAAACCAAATACTGCTAGCAAATTTTAAATGGCCATTCTCCACAAAAACAAAAATGAAGCCAAACAAACAAGGAAATGTAAGTATGAAATCAATGAATCAATATAATTCTTCTCTTTCCCCATTGTACTTATTAACTTTGGGATAAAACAGCTTTCCTTCTTTCTGATCTGAAGCTCGGTGGCTGCCTTTTCTCTGTAGCAGTCTTCTGTCAATAAGCCACTTCTTTCTGTCCTGCAGGGTCAGGGCCCTCTGCTCCTCAAAATAGAGAAGGGAGATACTTCTTCATCATTTTACAAGAGGAAAGAGTTCAAAATGAAAACAAAACAAAACCAAAAATCGTGGAAAACGTGGACAACATGATGCTTCTTGTGTAATTCCATTGTATGGCTCCCTTTTATCCCTACATGACTGGGAGATGAAGCCCAGTGCTTTTTCAGTAAAGGTGTGATTCCCTCATGATAACACTTAATACACGGATTCATGTCTATTTATTGTTTGTAGTCATTACTGGACTACATGTAGTATAGTACCTACCACATACTTGGTACATACTCAATATTTTGTGAATAAATAAATGTTCAGGGCATATGAAATACCATGTGGATTATTTAGCACTAGTTTGAAAATTCTTATCCACTACCTGGGCCAGAATAAAATATCTATATAGTCAAAGAACAAAAAAGGCAATATAGTACGAAATAACCAAGTACATAGCATAGGCAAAATTCCTACTTGGAGTTGTGAGACCTATTAATCTATGTGTGTATATTATATACATATATTGTGTTCCAAATGTATTTCAGATGGCTTAGAAGAGCACACAAAAAATAAGATGATAACACATTATTTTAAAATGTGAGAAAAGGGGCACCTGGGTGACTCAGTCTTAAAGTGTCTGCCTTTGGCTTAGGTCATGATCCCCAATGTCCTGGGATCGAGCCCTACGTTGGGTTCCCTGCTCAGCGGGAAGCCTACTTTTCTCTCTTCCACTCCTCCTGCTTGTGTTCCTGCTCTTCTCTCTCTCTCTGTGAAATACATAATTAAATAAATAAAATCTTTAAAAAAAATCAAATCTGAGAAAAAGGGAGAAATATAAATGAATAGTGCCAGAAGGTCCTAGTAGCTATGAGATGTTTCATGGGGGGAGCAAGAATTGATTTGAGCCTTGAAGAAGAGATTTAAATGTTTAGAGTGAAAAGCGGAAAGAAGAAGATATGAAAATCTGGGGGTGCTCTGTTCAAACAAGACAATAGACTTAATGTATTTAACGTATGGTCAGGAGAAGTTCAAGTTCTTTGCCGGTCTCTTTAGGGAAAAAATAAATAAAATTATGAAAACAAAGTTAGGTCAGCCCCCTTCAGGGGCCTGCATGAGCAAGAAGCCCTGAAGTTTAAGGTTCATGAGTTTCTTGGTACACCTGTCTATGCGTGTGGTCAAGTATCGGGGCAAAGTAAGATTTAGGACGTTTTGGTAGGAATAAGGAAAAGTGGGACTAGAGAGAAGAGGTAAGATGAAAAGAACTAAGATCCCCAAATGTTAAATTTAAGCTTGATTCTATAAGCAATGACAAGCTATTGGATGCTTTCCTGCAGTATCATAAAATGTGGAGACTGGTGTCTTTAAAAGATTCATTAGGGAGAGAGTAGGTTCGTGAAGAATGGAGGCAAGGAGACCCACTGCAAGAATATATGTGTAATTTATGAGGTGCTAAACATTTTAACAGACTTTATGCATTGTGCCATGTTAAGAATTATGTTCTATGTGAAAATTGTACTTTTTAACTGGTGTTAAAAATTACAAAATAGAGTATTGTGTCTGAAGAGAGCAGTTACATGCAGGGAAGATATGATTTTTACTAAAATAGTTTTATTTGATGAGGGTTTGAGAGTAATAATGAACTGAAACATTTAGAGTCTAATCATTATTGGATAAGTTAAGCATAGTATTTTCCATTTGAGATTTTTTTTTATACCAAATGTTAAAATTACTAGGAATTTTTCTTTTGTTTTGATTTTGATTGACACACATGTGCAGAAAGATTGGGGACCCAAGTCTCTTATCATACTCCCCTCTGTGCTCAGAACTCCTAGAGATTTCACTGACAGCCTCATGCAGATAGAGTCCTCAAGTCTTAGGGATCTGTGAAAGGAAATTTAGGCATGCTCTCCTGGTTCTTGGCAAATAAAGCTGCAATTCAGTTTTTTGTTATCCCAGGGAAATAGTACGTTTTCTAACAAAATATCAAGGTATTTTCTTGAATTACACAAGGTTGAAATTAAAGTATAAATGCTCTGGAGAAAGAGTTTTCCAATGACTCATAGGAAGTCTTTAGAGCTGTTTTCTAAAGAAAACTGAGCATACTCTATTAGATATGCTGTATTATGTCCAGACTTTTGGACAGAACATGGAAAAAGGTAAATATTAAATGAAGCAAAAATAAAACTGGAGAGACACTTTTTAAAATATATATACCGAGGACCATCAATAAGTGATAAAATGCTTGGAAAAAAAATGTTGGGGGAACAGAATATTCTTTGATGCAATTATGTCACCCTCCAGATTACTTCCTAGTTGCAGCAGGATAGTAAGACATCATGCGCAATTTAGATTGGAATCTTGTTTTTTTATAAGAAATCCACATAGCCATTAAAAAAATTGGAGGGGGGTGGGTTTGGGGAGGCACCTGGAGGCATTTGAGGATGAAGTAGTTACTAGGAATTAAGTGTAATGTTATTTAGATTTCAAATTTCAGTTTGGGCCACTAACTTACCGTTATGATTTGTGTTGATATGTTGTGTGTGTGTGTACTTGTAATAGTAGCAGTAATAGTAGTAGTAGCCGCAGCAGTGGCGGGGGGGGGATGGAGAGAATGAAAGAATCTTTCTAAAGGACACCATTAGGATGGTGTACACCAAGGGATGAACAACATAAGAGATATTAACAGATAAAAGAGAGACGGGATGTTGGGCATGCAAAACAAACTGTTCCCCCACTTTATAACCTCAATTTTCTGGAGTTTGTTCTTCCCCGTTTTAAGATACCATTTCTTCTACCTCTCTGTTTCTCTGGGGGTCTCCTTCAACTTCTTCATGGAGCTGCTAGAAAAAAACACAAAAGCTTATGTTCCTCTTTTACGCAGAAAAAATAATCTTTCCGACCACAGCAACTTTGTCTTTCACAACCAAAAAGGATTGTCAGGGTATTTCCTAAGAAATTAAGGAAATAAAAATAGAATTTAAAAAAGTTTCTATCTTGAGTCTCCACCTTTAGCAGCATAAAAAAGCAATCAGAAAGCTTTGAAATATGAGCCTTTCTTTAAAATGATTTCCTTGGGGCGCCTGGGTGGCTCAGTGGGTTAAGGCACTGCCTTCGGCTCAGGTCATGATCCCAGGGTCCTGGGATCGAGCCCCGCATCGGGCTCTCTGCTCAGCGGGGAGCCTGCTTCCCTTCCTCTCTCTCTGCCTGCTTCTCTGCCTACTTGTGATCTCTGTCTGTCAAATGAATAAATAAAATCTTTAAAAAAAAAATTGGAAACAACTTGATTACATAGGATCTTTTAAAAAAAAAATAAAATGATTTCCTTTACCACATGTTGTCTTGGTATAGGAGATGGGGAGCATAAAATCCTTTTCTTTCTTTGTCTAATAAAAATTGGAGGTCCTGAGGCTTCTCCCCCATCTCCCCATATTCACAGTATCACGTGTGATTCATAAATACAACTTGCATTTCCAGTTTCTGGACTCTACTTGCCCACTACTATCTTTGGTGAATAGATTTGCTTTTCCATTTGCCTTTTGGATTAACCCCTTATTCTTCTGTTTATTGGTATTTCACTGTCAAGGCCTACAAGTTCTTTTTCAATAAATGCTAAGACCATAAATGCTTGCACCATGGTAAAGCCATGGGGGTTGTTGCTTGGTGGCAAAGATAAAGGTAATAAAGATCTAGGCTTGTTCTGCGTCCCTGGGACACAGAACTATTGTTCCTACTGTGCAAGCCTCTGCTGAGCAGAAGTTCTGGACGACGCCTGATATCATGGCCATGGCATACCTGGGAACATCCTCCTTTCTACATTTTTTGAGCATACAATTTCTTTAAATATGTCTAGAGCAGGCTATTTCACTGCATTTGAGAAAATAATTGGTCCATTTGTTCATCTGTCAATAAAAAAGTTTATTACACCATGAAAATCTGTCTTTCATTCTACCTTACAACATTGCTCCCAGATAAGTATCATCACTACTATTACCTATTTCTTGGGTGAGGAAGCTAAAGATTGGAGAGGTGAGAAGACATAGGGTCACAAATCATACTGGTAAGAGAGATAGGCACAACGTCTGGGTTTCCGCCTCTGGATTTTGTTATTACATGACGCTAAATTTTATTTGACATGTTATCTTTATGCTTGCACACATCGCCTTCGATTATTTTCTTCAGCCCCAATCTCAAGTGGGGTCACTTGACCCCATTTACTGCACTGGGCAGAAGGACGAGTGCAAGACCTTCTTTTCTGTTTTCTGACCACCATAAAACTGTCCTGCTCCTGAGAGTTTATGAGAAGCTGCTCCCTGAGCCCCTTGGGAAAATAATCAGGGTCAAAATTTTAACTAAAATTTCTTGTCACTCTCCTTTAACACAAAAGGCCTTTTTTTCCTAATAAAATGTAGATGTAGGATAAGTTTTTAAGGTGGTGTAAGAGCCTTGAGCTGCATAATATAAGTATTGTAAATCGCTTACACTTCTGCTAACTTAACCTGCACGAACCCATCGAAGAGCCCTAACATCCATGTCCTTGCACCATTTTTGTCCATCTTATTCTAGAGATCAGTGTTACTGAAACGTCTCAGAAGGGAAATCTGGAATTTCTGTAATTGGATTGAAAGTTAAGGATATCTCCCCTTGGTTTATCACTTGAATTTCCCATTATCTCTGTCCTTTAGTGAATTAAAACTGATGTGTGTTTTTTGAGTTCCAATTAAGTTCTCTGTGCTGTGATTGGATATATAAAAGAAGCATAAGACTGTAATTGCCCTTAAGAAATTTTCAACCTGGGGACGCCTGGGTGGCTCAGTGTTTTAAGCCGCTGCCTTCGGCTCAGGTCATGATCTCGGGGTCCTGGGATCAAGTCCCGCGTTGGGCTCTCTGCTCGGCAGGGAGCCTGCTTCCCTCTCACTCTCTCTGCCTGCCTCTCTGCCTACTTGTGATCTCTCTCTGTCAAATAAATAAATAAAATCTTTAAAAAAAAAAAGAAAGAAATTTTCAACCTGGGTTGGAAGATGAAATTAACTTAACTTTAAAAAAAAATAACAGAATAACAATAACCCCATTGTAAGATGGTAAACTATGTAAATGCCTAGAAGTAGAAAGGATTATGACAGTAATCAGAGCGTGGGGACTGATGTTGATGAACAAAAAGGAAGAAAAACTTACATATAAAACTTTGTGCATGAGGGATTAGAACTTAGTGGTACTTGGGAAAGGAACGTGGATACAAAGGAGTGGGGTCAAGTTCTATGTGTGAGAGTTTATAGATTGTGAAAATGATTACTGCATGTTCCTATGATATGATCCCAGTGGCTGGATTTTCTTTGGAGTTGTGTGGTCTTCATAGACACTCTTCAGATAATTTTCATCAGTTAAAATGTGGTCTATTAGTTAAAATCTACCAGTTAAAATAACTGGTCTATTCTTGAAAATGTGTATTCATTTGAAAAGGAGTAAAGTAAGCAAATAGTCTCAGAACTTTCTCTCCCAACTCCCTTAATGACCATCAATTTGATGGCAGCACTAACAAATTGTCAATATCCGTGAAACAAGCAATTTTTACCATTTGTCAAACTACTATTAGAAAGTAGACTGATGAACATAATTATTCCTCTCCATCTCAGGAAGAAAAGGAGGGAAAGTTACATTCAAAGTATCTTTAGAGAAACTAAACGTGTAGTCTTAGAAGCAGGCATTTGAGCATTCAAAAGACAGAATATACTTCAATGTATGTCCTTCAGAATTTTTGTAAGTCTTCAGAAATATGTTGGTAGCATACTTCAAAAAATGCAGACCATTTTAGTCAATGGAACAAACCTTCACTGATGAACTGAAGAGGTTTTATGCTTGTAGTAATAATACAACACTTTGTACTTCTGATAATCTTTTTATCTGCGGAGCTCAAGGCACATCAAAGGTAAAACAGAAATAGGGGGAATGGAAGTAATAATAGCATAGTTAAAGCAAGTGTAGATCCAGTCTGTGTAGATCAAGGTCAGGAGTTTCCAAAATGGTTACAATAACGTAACTACATACTTCCTAATCTCTCATACACAAATGTAGCGCCCCCTGCAAACCGCAACAGAAAACCTAGTTTAGAAATTGAAACTACAAAAATATTCTTCCAAAGCACATATGTCTTGTTACAGCTATTTAGGGCAGAGTGTTATATCTTTGAAATCTAGTACAATATTTTGTCTATGCAATAGTGAAGTTTTTGATATTACTATTCAAACAGCAACAAGAAAGGATCTGTACTAAGTTAACAAGATTTAGTACAATAGCCTCCATGAGGACAGTTACACAGCCACAAAGAAAAAAAACACGATTTCCCAAAATGTTCTGTGAACTTCTGTGAAATTTTAATAGTCATACGGCTAGAAGTATATGTGGCCAAACACTTAAGAAAGCCTGTCCACACTTACCCCTTGTGGAAACTCAAAAGACGTTTACTCAAATTTCCATACCCTTCTCCCCCACCAAACACTTAGTAACATCTCTTGGGACACCTGTGCTTTTAAAGACACAATTTAAGAAAAGTGGTGTGGTAGACATAAAATTCCTCTAGTCATTAGAAGACCAGGTTCTGATGTCAACCACTAGATGTATGACTATAGATAAAACATTAAGGTTTTCTAAGTCTCAGTTTATTTGTCAATAAAGTGAGGATTTTGTAGCAGCTAGCATAATTTTTCATTCTTTTTGGCAATAAAATTCTGTGATTCCATTTGAAGCATTCATTTAGAGCTTAACACCTATAAATACACCATATGGACTTTATGCTAAATTCACAAGAATTTATAAGAAAGTTGAATTCATAAGGAAAAAAAAAATCAGGGTAATGATTCATCCATTCCTACACTTCCTTGTTTAGGTGAAATTCCTTATTTTTGTAGAGGAAATGTTCATTGATTTCCTTGTTTCCTCATGAACACCTTATTAAATGTAATTTAATTAAACAATAAAACTTAAAAAGTTTGGTGAAATGCAATCTTTAGTTGATGGTACTTTTCATGAAAGACCAACATGTTCGGTCCAAGGAGAGTCTCTAGCAGTTAGCAGCACTCCTTCTAGGTGTAATTTCTAGGTGTCAGTAGCAAAAGCTGTTAGCTAATTTATCAGTGTATTGAGAGCACACAGTGTTCATCTTTGCCAGAAAAACTACTGTAGAATATGGTAATGCTTAAAAGTCCTGAGTGCCTTCTTTACTGCTCCAGCTCCTGCTTCTGCTCGGGCACCCAGCATTAGAGAACTTGTTCAGAGTTTTAAGATCAAGAAGAAAATTCATTCCAATAATCTTTTGGAGCCATCTAAACAGAAGGCTGTAAGAGAAACGTCCAAAATCTCTTCTTAGGACATTTTGTTAATTCTTTAAGAAAATGCCCTTGTATTTCTGCTCTATGTAGATAATATGTACTCCACTAGAATGGTTTCTAAACCTAGGTGCACCTCAAATCAACTGAAAATATTTAAAATAAAAATTTAGGTTTCAGGAGGAACCAGAATTGGATCTTTGAAGGTGAAACCTGGGGATCTGTTTTGTGAAGTTCCTCAAATAAGACTTTCCCCATCCATCTGGCACCAGTATGCAGACTGATGATATAGGAGCAAGAATGGAACACCTTGTGTTCTAGGATGTGATCTTAGATATATGGCTTATGGGAAAATGTGCAAATTCTGAGAGTTGTTTAGGGTAACAGTTGGTAATTTGGGGCAAGCTATGACATAGCTAGTTGTTGCCATTGCTGATCAGTTGTAGTTCCTTTTTTTTTTTTTAAGATTTTGTTAGTTTATTTGACAGGCAGAGATCACAAGTAGGCAGAGAGGCAGGCAGAGAGAGAGAGAGGGGGAATCAGGGTCCCTGCTGAGCAGAGAGCCCAATATGGGGCTCAATCCCAGGATCCTGAGATCATGACCTGGGCTGAAGGCAGAGGCTTTAAACCACTGAGCCACCCAGTTGCCCCTTAGTTCCTTTTAAATGGAACTTAAAAATGGCACTTTGAACCATTTGTAAATCACATTTTATGTCTATAGTTTATTTATATATTAGAGAAAATGACAAGCCTGGTTTTGTAAAAGGAATACTAACATCCTTATGTATGAGGATTCAGACTGAAAAATAATGATATATATGTATAAAAAGGCAAGAAAAGGAAATATTTAAATCTCTATGACAGTAATGGTTTGCATGTCTTTGGATAACATATATGAATCCCTCTGACCCTCAGTCTCTTTATCAGCAGAATGAGAATGGATGGGGGCAGGAAGAGAGACTAAGATGGGAGAGATGGTTGTAGTTACTGCTTCAAAAGGAAGGGGCAATAAATATTTGAGTGCCGATTATAACATCCTGGACCCATTTCCTGGTACTTCTACACATACCATTTCATACAATCCTCATAAGAGCTCTGAGAAGTGTTCATTAATACTCTCATTAATACTGATGAGTAGCTAGCTAATCAAGGGGCCCAGAGATGGCAGACTGAACACACATATTTACATCTACTCCCCTGAAGCCCTACTAATGTAGTAGTAAAGGGAGTTCTTAAAAAGAGTTATACTCACAGAAGTAAAAAGAAAGAAATAGACCACCCTTATATTTAGAAGCTAGCAAGCAAAAGGATGAGTGATAAGTGACTTAGATGCCAGAAAGTGATATCACAAATCAGCAGTAGCAAACTCTAACAAACAAAACTACTTAAACCAAAGAGCCTATGAAAACCACAAAACTTAGCTACGACAGTCACTTCCAGAAGAGTATGAGGCTAGTGCTAAAAAGGAGATTGGTCAAAAGCTCATATATACATTATTTAGTCTAGTCTCCCTTATCCATTCAACCACTGTGTGTAGCTAGGCAATTGTACCTCCTCACCCTGAAAGAAGGCTGGAAATTTATTCTCTGGAAAATGTTTAATGGAGAGAATGTGGCAGATAAATATATTTGAGAGTAAGCATATTGTATTGATAGTCCAGATAGCAAATGAAAGATTACATATGGAAAGTTGAAGTCCTCTCACATTTTTATACTGCCTGTCTCCCAGAATGCTGGTAGCTAGACTCCTACCCTCCAGATAGAAAATTGGAAGAACTTTCTCCATTAAATTTAATTAGCCCAAGAGAAAAAGACCTAAAGATAATGACATTTGGATCCTCTATCCGAAGTGCCCAACCAGACCACCTTATAATGAATCCAACAATGAAGAAGCCCAACATGGGCAGAGAGCTTCCAATCAGCTGGAAAGTGCTTATGTTTCATTATGTGCAGGCAGCCAGGAGTCACCAGACAAAGAAAGAAATCTACTATTAGAGTCTAAGACAAAATCATGTGAAAAGGAGAAAAAGTCTTTGGAGGAAACTGAGACTTTGCAAGAAAAAGAAGATTAAAAAAAGCATAAATAGAGAGATAAGAGAAGATACTGCATTTATGAAATAAGGACACCATACTGCTAAAGTTTAATATGTAGAAAATAAAAAAAAATTCTACTTGGAAATTAAAAATGTTATAGTGGAAATTTTTTTAAAAAGTTTGGAAGATAAAGCTAAAGAAATCTCTCAAAAAAAAAAAAAAAGGAAAAGGAGATGAATATAAGAAAGGAAAGATAAGAAAATTAAAGGGCCAGCTTAGAAAGAGAAATAAATTAAACAGGGAAGATAATAATCAGAGAAATAGCTAAAAAATATTTTCCAGAACTGAAAGACATATACTCAGGTTAGGACACTCTGCTGAGTACCAAGAACAGTGAAGAAAATGAGATCTGTGCTACGACAATTGTCATGAGATCTTAGAACACTGGAGGGAAAAGAATATTCAATAATTTTCAAGAAATAAGATCTCAGGATAATGATAAAAATGAAAATGAATTAAACTTCTCAACAACATCAGTGAGATCTTAAAGATAGTGGATAAATGGTTTAAAAATGTTTAGGGAAAATGAGTTCTATAGAAGGATTCTATACCAAATAACGTGAAGAAAATATACCATGTTAAAACATGAAATGAATGAAAATACATCTCAAGCAGGGAGACAAGGAAGAGGTTCAGAGGACACTGAATTCAACTGAGGAGTTAAGTAAGGAGAATCCCACAAGAAGGGAGGTCCTACACTGACAGCTATTCTCTACATTTAGACTAGAGTAAATCAGAGGCTATAGTGATTATTGCAAAAAATGAAATAGAGTACATGTGTTTTACTTAATAGAAAGGGACTGAATGATTGACAGAGTTTGTATTTAAACTAGTGATAATTTAATAAAAAAAAAATAAGGAAGCTACAAACAAGACTATTATTAACCGCAGGAAAAACATTAGGTTGTGCAGGAAAGAAAGTGACACCATCTATCATATGACTCAGGATTGACTTGCTTTGCACAGAGGAAATAAACATTGAATCTAGAAAAATTATGATATGTCTATACTAGTAGAGTGGAGGGTGGAAACTGCTAAAATGGTGGGACACGGGTGGAGTAAGGAGATTAAAAGAGGGAGATTCTCATCTTCCATAGCTGGAAATCAATAGCTAATGCCTAAATCTGAAATTAAGCAATTAAGTGGATGTCTCTGGTAGCAGGAAATAAGCATAGTGGTGGGGGTGGCAGGGAAATTGATCTTTTTCAAAACAAGCCTTGTGGAAACATTTGACTCTTAAAATTATGTGATATGTTAATTTGATAAGAGAGCATATTAAACAAAAGTCTGTTTTTGAATATTGAATCATTTTCAGTCTGGATGATATTGTGATTTGGAGATCAAGTAACACAGCTTGATATTGTTATTGGTACACATCCACAGAAATGCTATAAATCAATTTACATTAGCATTTCAAATGTAGGAAGTCCTGTAAAAGAGATTGTGAATTTCTTAATTCTTCTATTGCACAATGATGATTTCACAGATAAAGTATTATGTTTGTGTTTGGTATTGCCAAATATGCAACTTTGTTCTTTTAGGGGTGATATTTCAAGAAAAACATAGCTTTCAAAATGAGGACTCAATTTCTAAGGATTGTTGGCAAACCATTTTTAGGTCAGTTTTCTTCAAAAGAAGATTCTGAGGGTGCATCTAGGCATGAAAAGTAGGATGTTGAAGGCATAAAATAACTCTTATTAGTAAGGGGAATAAAGACACATCCTGTTTTATGTGCTGATATTTCTGAAGACCTCATTAGAATTCGGGAAACTAATAAGATTGCCACTTTGCAATTTGTTCAAAATTTGTTCTTAAAACCAGCCCACTGGATTTTCATACCTTTCTTCCTACATTCCAGTTATGCAGCAAGGATGCTTCTTACCTTACAGAAATATAATACTAAAGTTTTGTTTCAGGATTTCCAGTCACTAAAATTCTTATCTTACCACAGTCTGGCTTTTACCACATTCTAGGACTATAGTCTTTGTTCATTTTCACAGAATGTTGGATCCCTAAAAGGACTAGTGAGAGGGCAACACCACTGATCCTGATCCCCGAAGCTAGCCTGTCTCTGGAGTAATGTTCACTCCATTCCTCTCTGAAGAAACTTCCACATTTTCAATTTTGGCTTTCTAACTAACTTTCAGTGTCAAGCTCAAGACTCTTTTCATCCATAGCTTATCATTTGATCATCCTACCTATAAACATCTTACTTATTATATTGCTTTGTAAATTATTTTAAAATTGTGCTGTGACTTCTCATGTTATAACATTAGATGTGAATCACTTTGTGTGGTATTTACTTTTCATTCCTATTTATGTTCATTTCCTAAACCAAAAAGCAAATTCTTTGAGGGTAAGGGCCATATCTAAGATGTTTTTATATGATTTCTGTGGTGTCTGGATACCAGCAACACTCAATAAATTATTGTTCATCTAGTTTCATCAGTTTTTAATCAATGTGGCAGGCAGGATGTGGGGACATAGCTGTGAATAAAGAAAGTGTAGTAAACTCTAATGGAATTTCAGTCTATTGGGGAAAGTAAACATAGATAAAATTATGAAACAAATACAATTATAAGTAACCCAAATGAGAGTATACATTGCTTTAAGACCATCTAGTTTCAGGCGATTAGTAAAAGCCTTCCTGAGGCATGTTCCCATCTGTTAATTGGGGTGGATTATGTTAGGGTGTTTAAGAGTTGGGATTTTTCACAAGGTCATGTCATACGAAAAAGTATGGAACATTCAAGCAAATGAGACAAACTCAGTGTGTCTAGAGTGCAGTATGGTAGAAGGTAAGAGAAAAGGGTTGAGGGAAATAAGTTAAAGATCTATCTTCAAAGATAGAGGAAGGTATAACTATGCAGTGTCTTATAGGTATGTTAAAATTTTTTTTTTCAGGCTAAATACAAAGAAAACCTATTGAAGTGTGTCGAACATTGGGAATGTACGATTTGTCTTCTATTTTGAAAAGGTCACTCTAGGGATGCCTGTGTGGCTCAGTGGGTTAAAGCCTCTGCCTTCGGCTCAGGTCATGATCCCAGGGTCCTGGGATTGAGCCCCACATAGGGCTCTCTGCTCAGCAGGGAGCCCACTTCCTCCTCTCTCTGCCTGACTCTCTGCCTACTTGTGATCTCTGTCTGTCAAATAAATAAATAAAATCTTAAAAAAAAAAGGGAAAAAGTCACTTTAGTGGAAGTATGAATAATAGACTGAAGTGTTTAGAAATAAACTCGAGGGAAGAAAAAGTTAATATATTATTGAAGTCATGCAGGCCATAAGTAATGTTATCTTGGACTTGGAGGGTGGGAAGAGAGAGGAGTGAAAGAGGAAGAAATGGAAGAAATTAAAAAAGATATATGAAAGAGAATTATCAGGGTGATTGTGGATGTAAGGATGTGATGGGGTGGAAAATGTCAACAAAGAGTGTTAGAATTTCATTTATCTAATTGAAAATAAACTGTCAACATTCATTGAGATTGGGAACACTGGATAAGGGCCAAGACTTAGAAGAGGGAGAGTGTGAGGTGGGCTTTGAGATATATAAATGGAATATGATAGTCATATGGTATGGAACATAGAAGAAAGATCTGGGTAGAAACACAAATCTGTTTCGTCTTCATATTGGAGTTAGTTGAAACTAGACATGAAAATGCAGTTTAGAGGAGGACCTAGCAAAAACTGAGAGAACCTCCAACAGTTGAGAGTCAGGAGAAGGAGGAGTCAGGGAAGGAGAATTATCCTATATGAGAAAAGGGAGTGTAGAGAGATAGGAAGAAACTATGGTGTCATAGAAGTTGAGGGAGAAGAATATTTTCAAAAGAATTGAGGGGTTGATAGTATTATGCTGTGGAGAGATCAAATTTGATGAAGATTTAAAAGTAATGATTGCATTTAGTGGCTGGGAGAGCCATTGTTAACTTAAACAGTGGTAAACTGTGACATCAAAAACAAAAAGAAGGGGGGAGTAAAAGCTTAAAGTTTTTGTATGCAATTAAAATGAAGCTGCTATCAGTATAAAACAGATTGCTGTATGCATAAGATATTTTATGTGAGCCTCATGGTAACAATAAAGCAAAAAAACATACAGTAGATTCACAAAACATAAAGACAAGGAAATCAAAGCATACTGAAGGCTGCAAAAAAAAAAGGCATAAAGAAACTACAAAACATCTAGAAAACCTAATGAGGTAGCATTAGGAAGTCTTTATAATTTTTGTAATTACTTTATAATTACTATAAATGTGAATGGATTAAATTTTGCAGTCAAAAGACTTAAGTGACTCAATGAGTAAAAAAACAAGACCAGATTATATGCTGCCAACAAGAAACTCACTTCAGCTTTAAGGACATACAAAGGCACAAAGGGAAGGGATGGAAAAAGATACTGTATGCAAGTATACTCTATACTCAAACCAAAAGACAGCAAGGATAGTTAGAGCAGACAAAAGAAACTAAACCAAAAATGATAGTCAAAAACAGAGGGTCAGTATATAATGATGAAGGGGGAGGGTCAATTCATCAAGAAGAGGTAACAACTAAAAATATATATGCAGGCAGTTGGTGGAGCATGCGGGTGGCTTAGTGGTGGGCTCTGAGGAGGTTGGAGCAGAGGCCAGGCTGGCCTCAGTGGAGGTCACATTATCCTGTGGGCCTAATCCAATGAGTTTGAGGTCTAAATAGAACAAAAAGACTCATATTCCCATGAGTAAGAGTGAATTCCTCTTGCCTAACTGCCTTAAACAGGGACATCAGTCTTTTCCTGCTTTTAGACTCAGACTGAAACATAGGCCATTTTGGATCTCAAGTCTGCCAGCTTTCAGATTGGAATTTATACCATAGGCTGTCCTGTTTCTCAGGACTAGACTCAGTCTAGAACTAGACTTCTGGCTCTTCTGGGTCTTCAGGATACCAAGTGCAGATCTTGGGACTTCTGTGTCCCCGTACTATTATAAGCCAATTCCTTATAACATATCTCTTTACACACACACATACCCATTGGTTCTGTCCTCTAGAGAATCCTGAATAATACACATAGTTATCAAATGAGAGATATCATTTCTTATTAAGGCTGAGAAGCTACCAGTCTGTTAATTAAAATTGTGGTCATCTATCACAATATGGTTTTTTAAATAGAAATAAAATACAATTACTGAGAAAACAAGATTATTTATATGATTTTTTTCAAATTGTCCTACAAAATGAGTACATTCTTAGTTATCCTCTTGTGCTTAATTAGAATTTAAGTTCTCTGAGAACAAGAGTTATGATGCATAGATCTCAGCAGGTAGTAAATCACTACCTTTCGACTAATTACTTAATTGTGCCATTGTGGCGTTTATATCCAGAGAAAATCTGTCTCATGAAATAAGGAAATGAAGACTATTCCTCAGGCTGGTTTTAAGGAGTACTGATAGAGGTAACTAACCTTGGTAGTACAAAAATGCCTCATTGGAATTATACCACTTAGTTTACCATGCATCAAGAATTCTTCCTCTAAAGAAAATTAAGATTCTTCAGATTCATCTAAGAGGTAAAAATCCAATTTTAAAACACCAAACAGAAATGGTTCATTAGCTGTGGGTTTTCCTACGGATGGCATAGGAAGATGTGGTCACACTATGAAACCTGACTTCCTTCCACTAGGCAGCTTTCTCTGCACTGCCTAAGCTGAAGCTCTACCACCTGCAGAGATAGGCTGGCAAAACTAAATAATGCACCAGGATGTCTGTGGGGAGCCACACACCCTATGAAGGCCAAGAGAGTTCTCATTTCTCAGAAACTAGTTTCCCCCAGTCACTCACACATCAAATTCTGTAATCAAAGGTGAATGCTTAAAGATTTACACAACAGTAGAACGCAATGCAGCACCTTTGTTTTGATGTCTCTGGTCTGCGAAGAGAAAAAAACTTCCAAGATCAGGGATCTACAGTCCTTATCTGCAGCATTTGGGACTACTGAATCTATGTCATAAAGTACGTATCTCAATTTCTGTTTGTATTGTCTCTTTCTAAGGAAGTGTGTACAACAATTTTCCCTTTTTTAAGGGGTGAATTCAGAATCTGGTGAATGCAGAATCTGATGATCATTTGCCTTTTGTGTCTATGGTGATGTTAACCACGAAAAAGAAAGTAGTGTTAAAACTGTGCATGACTTGTTGTGTGGCCAGCAAGTAGTCCCACATAAATCCTTACAGAGGTCCTTGATGCTTTTCACATAAGTGAGAAGGAGTCTCCTTTGGAAGACAGGAATGGCATGGGTGGGGCGGGGCATGTCTGAGTGTGGTGATTTTCCTATGGGGAAATTGCATGAATCCCTCTCCATGTGGCATTGACATATACCACTGTTTTATGTTTGCTGAGAATTTTTTTTTTTTTTTAAAGAAAGTATGAGAAACTCTTGACTCTGGGAAACAAACTGAAGGTTGCTGGAGGGGAGGTTGGTGAAGGGATGGGATAACTGGGTGATAGGCATTAAGGAGGTCATGTGATGTCATGAGCCCTGGGTGTTATATGCAACTGATGAATCACTGAATACTACATCTGAAACTAATGATGTAGTATATGTTGGTTAATTGAATTAAATTTTAAAGAAGGGAAAAATAATATAAGTAAGCATATACTTTTAAGAGTTGACAGTAGGGAATGTAAATATTTTAATCATTGTAGAATACTTCCTAGTGAGCAAACAATACTTTTTCAACCTTTACAACTATAAACAGCTTTTCCCTTTTATTTAGTCCTCCATAGGTCTTTTGGTTGATATTGATGAATCTACATCCCTGTTGTATATTTATAGACTTTGCTTATGAAATGTCCAGATGTTGGAAGTGGTTTGGTAATAGAAGTCAATAAAAAATTATTAATAATTTGCACTTAAGTGAAGCAATTATCAATAAAATAGCTGATTGGCTAGAGATCATTTATTTTAAACTCTGTATTTACTTACTTCTTCTGCCTTAATTTATCTGTGCCTATATCCTAAATAGAAACCAACAGGGCCTTCACTCAAGGCCAACTTTGCATGCACGTGTTGGTCTCTTACCCTGCAAGTGCCATTGTGGGTACCCAATAAGTAATCACTTTCAGAGAATATCCATCTGTAGCACTTGGAGGAAATTACAAAACCTTTGAAGCAACCACCATTGATGTGTGCTGCAGATGTTGGAAACAAAGAGTGATCCATAGAATATGCACTTTAGGGTGCTGAACTTTGAGCCTTTCATTTCATTTGTTTCCCTGGATCTAGCACACTGTGCTTGGTGTAAAGTAGATGCTTCATAGATGTTTTCATAGGCTGTATTAAATCTGCATTAAGGCTTTGGTTGTTGTAGGAAACATAGTACAGAGGTTGGAGGCTATACATCACAGGAGAGAAAATTCATATGTAAAATTTTCAAGTGTATTCAGAAGCTTGTGAAGTAAATCTCGCAGGGAAATTTCTCAGTGCAAGGGATAATTAAAACAAATGAGGAATTCCTAAGTAAATAAAGTAATTAAAGGGATATATATGATTTTGTTTTAGTAAGTTTTTACAACAAGCTTTATTTTATTGTTTTATTTACTCTTAATTCCTAGAACAATTTTATTTTACCTTCGCTTCCAGCATCCATTACATTACACTAAGTTTATTTAGGGTATCTGTGGTGTAGTCATTGTACATTTCCAGGAATCATGAAGCCAATCACAGGCAGTCTTGACTAAGTGGCATGCATACCCTCCCCCCTCCTCCCGCTGGTTATTTGGAAGATGACAAGAGTGAACTGGTAATGATCTAATGATGGGATGATTTCATATGATGAGTTTTATAATGTTAATAATAAATTTAAGGTTTGGCCCATTTAGTCTGAAGTAAAAAACTTAACAGGAATGTTAAGAATTTGCAAATATAATATTAAGTTGGTTCATACATTAGATTCAATGGAACTTCTTAAGATAAATTTTAAAAATGGACTCCACATACCTGGATCATAAAAAGCTGAACAATACCATAATTTCTTTAAAGTCCAGGAAGATATCACAAGGAGATCAATGATAAGCTTGTATGTACCCCTGCAGACCGGAAAAGTAGTTTAAATAAATAGCAAAATAGACTGTTCTATAAATTGGAAAAATGAACATTCATCCACACCCACCAAAACTGGCCAGTAAATTATGTATGTTTTTAAAATCAATCATCAAATAATCTTTTGACTAAATGTGAAGATTTATTTAATACTTTATTATACCTTGAATTGATTATTTAACTAAATTAACTAAATAAAACTATCATTCTTTGAATCTTCAAATTAACCCAAGAATTACTGAATTCTTAATGAAATTTCCCTTAGAGACTATTAATCTTAACTATTGGTATGAAGCTTGAGAAAAATAATTAAGGCAATTGATAGGAAGTGCTTTATTTTAAAAATATAAATTGATGACTATTTATCCAAAATGGTTTAAAAATCATTCCAGTAGGCAGAGAAAAGAATTTATAGAGTTTACTACAAAGTACCTAATTTCTCCTGTCTGAATGTTCTAGATCATTTTTCTCAAAATATACTACTGCTCCTCAAATATCTGCTAACCTCTCTGTCAGTTATGTTCTTATGAGGTAGGCAACATATAATATTCTTGCAGCTTTTGCAACTCACAGTAAAAGCTCATATTTTTGAATGGTCTTAGCAATGAAATTTAGTAATTAGTTAAGGCACCTAGATTTGAAACTAGAACCCAGGCATTGGTGTGGGATAGTCCAGAATACTGCCCATTTGACTGGGCCATTTACTGGCTACAATTAATGGAAAAAATTTGCCTCAGTTATAACTGGCATCAAAGGTCATTTTACTTTAATAAAGATAGATGGAGGGGCGCCTGGGTGGCTCAGTGGATTAAGCCGCTGCCTTCGGCTCAGGTCATGATCTCAGGGTCCTGGGATCGAGCCCCGCATCGGGCGCTCTGCTCCGCAGGGAGCCTGCTTCCTCCTCTCTCTCTGCCTGCCTCTCTGCCTACTTGTGATCTCTCTCTCTCTGTCAAATAAATAAATAAAATCTAAAAAAAAAAAAAGATAGATGGAGTGAATAAATATTTGTAAAATAAGATACTTAAGTATCTTAGTGGGAATTAAAGTATCCAATGGGAATTAAAGGCAATAATATCAAGGAATTTTCATTACTGAGTACTTACTATGTGATTCAGGGCATTATATGTAGGGGATAGATTGTTTTCTCTTCTCCCATCCACTGCATTTCCCACTATCCCTCCCAGCCTCTCCCCTACCTCACCTTACTCTGCCACCCTACACCCTCCTGGCTCCAAACAGTCTGAAACCAAGCCCACAGAGTAGAGGCATAACCTAATGCTAGGAAAAAAAAACAAGCCTTATTTTATATTGATAAATGGGGTTTATTTTGGAATTTACCAAATGTTTATTCATTGTCAGGCTTTGTTTATTAATTATAAGATTGATAATAAGCTATTGCCATTTAATAGATGTAGAAATTAAGACTATCAAAGAAAAAAAATCAGATTTTTTTCCTCTTCCCATGTAGAAAAAACCCCAGTTCTTCCCTACTATGTTTCTTTCCTGTGAGTCTCTATCACTACTCACATAGAACACTACTGGCATTTCTTGTCACGATATGTGTGGAAGTGTTCTGCCACACCAACAAGTTATTCTCTGTGACACCAGGTGCATGTCCTGTAATTTAAGTCAATTCTAACACCTGGACATAGTGTCAGATGCCACAGATTAAGGGCTCAGTTCCACAAAACTGCTCCCAATCCCACTTCATATGCCAGTTCTAAACCCAGATTACCCATGCTTAAGTCCTATTTGGTTGCAAATTGGAGGTTTCCACATCTCTCTCTTCAGGTTCAGTTAATTTGCTAGAGTGGCTTACAGAACTTAGGAAAACATTTATGTTTACCAGTTTATTAAAGTCAAAAAACACAGAGGAACATTCAGGTAGAAGAGATGCACAGGGTGAGTACATGGGAAGGGTTGGGCTCCATGCTCTCTCCTGGCATGCCACTCCCCTAGCACTTCCAAGAGTTCACTAATTCAAAAGCTCTTCAAATCCCCTGATTTTGAGACTTTTTTGGAAGCTTCCTCAAACAGGCATAATCAAACATTAGCTCCATTTCCAGCCTCTCTCCCCCTCTCTGGAGGATTGGGACAGGGATGGATCTGAAAATTCCAAGCTTCTAATTACGGCTTGGTCTTTCTGGTGACAAGCTCTCATCCAGGAGTCACCCACGAGCCCACCTAGAGTCACCTCCTTAGAACAAAAGATGCCTCTAATGCTCTTATCACTTATGAGTTTAGAAGAGTTCTAGGAGCTCTGTGCCAAGAACTGGGAGCACAGACCCATGGGGTTATGTCCCAAAAAACTCACTGTAAGTTGAAATATCATAAATCAAAATGCATTTTTAAAAGATTTTATTCATCCATTTATTTTAGAGATGGGTGAGTGAAGGAACAGAGGGAGAGAAACAATAGACTCCATGCCAAATACAACATGGAGCTCCATCCCAGGACCCTGAGATCATGACCTGAGCAGAAATAAGAGTAGGACACTTAATTTACTAAACCATCCAGGTGCCCCCCAAATGCATTTAATACACCTAACCTACTATAAACATGATAGCTTAGCTTAGCCTACCTTAAACATGCTCAGAACACTTACATTCGCTTACAGTTGTAGGGCAACATCATCTCACACAAAGCCTATATATTACTTACAATAAAGTGTCAATACATCGTATATTGTGCTGAATACTATACTGAAAGTGAAAAACAGAATTGTTATGTGGGTATAGAATAGTTTTAAGTTTATCAGTTGTTTACCCTTGTGATCACATGGCTGACTGGGAGCTGGGGCTGCTGCCCCTGCCCAACAACGTGAGACAGGATTGTACTGCCTATCACTAACTGAAGACCAAAATTCAAAATTTGAGATATGGTTTCTACTGAATGCATACCTCAGATTTTGAATTTTGGTCTTTCATACTCTCATAAAGTTGAAAAATCATTAAGTTTAAGCTCGTTAAGTTGGGGACCTTTGTACAAATATCCTTTCCATTGAGATGTTGACACTTCCTAGGAAAGGAACCCTAAAGTTTGGGGACAGCAAGTAAGAAAAGAAAACCAAAAAGAAAAGAAACTGTTTTATATAGTTATTAACTCATTTAACATTAAAACTACCAATAAGGTGTCAATGACATAATTTACAGATAGATAAATATTCTAAGATTCATAGAAATTAATTTATTTCTTTGAAGTCAAGTAACGCTTAAATAGAATTGGATAGATTTGAACCCTGGTTTTGTAAAGCTCATACATTTACCTACTATCTAATAAAATTGTTTTACAAAAATACAGTAAAAAAAACCTTGGAAATGGGAGAAAAGATCCCAGAACATCGTTTCAGTGGCATGCTGGGCTTTATTGAACTGACTCTAGGATTTTTCTGGTTCTGCATGAGTGTGCACCACTGACTGTTTTTCTCTTGAGTAGGCTGTATTATGCTCTTTAGAGGTAAGTGTTAAATTATAGAAAGAGGACAGCAAAGCAAATGAGTCTTGTTCATAACAATACAAATTAATATTGTGTGACATAGATACAATTGATTTCTGCCTTATGGAAAAGAGATGATCAAGTATTACATTTTATTGTAGTTTGGTAGCAGTCATCAAACTCTGGCTTACAGGCCAGTTCAGGGCTGCGGCCTGTTTTTAAAATGGTCTGTGAGCTAAGAATGGTTTTTAAATTCCTAATGAGTTGCTAAATCCCTCACCCACATACACACACAGAATAAGAATAAGAGTATGTTATCAAGACAACATATAGCCTGCAAAGCTTAAAATACTTGCTTTACAGAAGAGGTTCACTGACCTCTACATTTCTTTTTTTTTTTTTTTTTTAGATTTTTATTTATTTATTTGACAGAGAGAGATCACAAGTAGGGAGAGAGGCAGGCAGAGAGAGAGAGAGAGAGAGAGGAGGAAGCAGGCTCCCTGCCCAGCAGAGAGCCCTATGCGGGGCTCGATCCCAGGACCCTGGGATCATGACCTGAGCGAAAGGCGAGGCTTTAACCCACTGAGCCACCCAGGTGCCCCTGACCTCTACATTTCTTAACAAACTCATTTCACCGTTTCTTTTTATATATTACGTAAATATAGACCATACATACACATATAATCCACGCATAGATAATACATATGCATACCAATGTGTATGTGTCTTCTTCAAATTCTCCTTTGAATCAGTTATAATATTGGTTTCTTCATTAAGTAATGTAATAAAATCTTTGACATGTATTCATTTTATATTTTTATAAATTATGATTTTCCTTTTATTAAAATTTAGCAGCTCTATGCACTATTTTTAGTTTCTATAATTTATTCAAATCAGTAGAAATTGTATAGAAATTCTTACTCAAACTAGAAGGACCTCATTAATTAATATATTATAGAAAATCTAAGAAAAGCGATTTAATTTGCTTCTCAGCATTTTCATGATAAGATTCTTTTGAATGAAAAATAATTGTATTAAGTATTCTCCTGTTAATGTATTTCCATTGATGAACAACAAAATGTAATTTTAAAATCAATAATCTGGATCTTGACAAGTTAGTGTTTATTAATTGAAAACCAAATACATAATAAATTTAATTTACAAACTAGGAATAAAAATAAACATAGAAAATCTTTATTTTAATTTTAAAAAATGTTTCCCTGTGTATGAATTACAGTTATCAAAAAAAATTCTGTATGGGTAGATAGTAGTTGCATACTTTTGTATGCACTGTTTATTGTAACCTTTAATTGATTTGAGAGAGATTGCTAAATTTGTGTTTAATGTTACTCTTCACTGGTAATTCTTTTTGCAGAAAAGTGAGAGAATGAATAGAAACTACACTTTAAATTCTGTTACTATATGTAAGGTCACGATTTACTGCTCATTCAAATAAAACCTATGCCATCTATTGCCTAAGTCAGTGCTGGCCATTTATCTAATGGTGAACTCATCAATGACCATTTGGGCAGGAACCCAGGATTTTTGCATTATATTGACCCGATGGCCTTTGAAATTTGAAATAGAAGTGAAATGGAGTATTAGATTTTCCATTGCCTTTCATAGTGCTTAAGACAAATTCACAAAAGCTTGATAAATTATTACTTAAATGAATTAATTATAAGCCTATAGTCTGAGTTTCCAAGTATTTCTTAAGTCTACTGGTGAAATTGGTATATTATAAAATACACAACATACCATCTCCAAAATTTAGTAGCATATCCTAATATTGTTCTCTGCTCTATAAAATGTCATTTCTCATGTAGCCTATTTGTTTTATAACCCAACTGTTTTCTGCAAGCAGAAATTTCTTTTCAGCTTAGATTATGTTTTTAGTATTGTTTGTGTTGAAGTCAAAGGTAAATTGAAGTAGCTTTCCTGCAAAGTAACTAAAGACTGAAGATCATTGGAACACAGCAAATGAGGAAAGTTGTAAGGATTTGTTCAGATTCTCAGTGATGTATCCATAAGGGGTCAAGTGAATTAACATTGATCTAGGAAAAAAATAAACACAAACTTAACATCAAAACACTCCTTAGGAGAGAAACTAGCAAAATATCGAACGTCATTTTTGCCCATGTTGTAGTGTACATTCTTGAAACACACAAAATTGTGCTGTAAGTCACTCTAACGCATTTATAATTTGGGACCTAAGTACTGACATATAGTACTGAGAGGTTTCCATTTTATATAGAAAAATGTTTCTCATCCAAGGGACAAAAATCAAGGGAATCTTATATAAGATGTGAAGAGAAAGGATCAGTGAGGGAGACTGAGTGGTTGACAGAGACACAAACTTCTAAGTATTCTATAAATTGTGGATCTCAAGTTGGACATTTCCTCCATTCAGTGTCTTTTAACTTATATGTTGAGATCAAATATCATGACCAAAGAACTAAAATTGAAGAGTGGAGTTCAGAAATTGCTCTGATGGTGCTGCTTTGCCTGTGAATATAAAATTAATAAGTTATATGAAAGTTGTTCCCTAAAACTATTTGAAATGTAGTATTTAATTATGGAATGTTCTTTGTTCCAGATGAATGACTAAAACTAAAATAGTGCAGGGCACAGTAACAAAAACAATCAAGGAAAAGAAAGGATTAATATGGCACCCTAAATTAAAAATATATAACATATTAATTGAAATTACATTACAGCTATAGTTCCTATTTTAAAGGATTTCATCTCTTTACTAAATTGCTATTGCATAATGTATAATGAGAGAAATATACTACAAAAAATTTTTAAAATTATGAAGAGCTAATTTTTGATTCTAGGGCTATGGATGGCATTCACTTGAAATATTTAGAATGATTTACAACTGCTTAATTATTCTCCTAGTATCCCGTGGAGTATTGGGATTGTAGGTTGAAACTCAGAAAGAGAAATTTAAGACACTTCCTGACATAGGAAAATATTGGGTTACAGAATAGTCTTGTAGGATAAGTGAGTGATAGAAGCTTAATCACCAGGGACATACAAAAGTCAACAGTACTAAAATATTAGAAGGTTTATTTTAGGAAGCAGTTTCCCCCGCTGGGGTGTGTATGTGGACTGGATTGCTTACTTGATCTTTCCTCATCTCTACTGTCCATTATCATGCCTAAATTTGAGTACATGAAGCAACATCCTTAACATTTGAGATTACGTTATTGATCTAATGCTGCCTGACTCTGACATTTGCCCACCCAAACAAAATGAAAACAATTTTAATTGTTTCTCTTGATAGCTGCCCAATTAAAATACATCATTTACCTGATGTTCACCACCCTTTGAAATTAGAAAATCATTCATAATTATCTGTGACCAAACACAGAACACCATTATATGGAACAGAATGTACTTTAGTGAATGGTTCTACATGGGAAACTTTTCAGATACTGTGTGAGTTCATTAAGGCAATTATGCCTTAAGTTCTGGAAAGACACGACTGGCTTGGTCATGGTTAGTGTTAGTGATTTCCTGTGGTGTTGTGTTTATGATAGTAGCATAAGCCCAGCATGAAGTTACATTTGCCTGGGGGCAATTGTAACTTAAGTGCTTGCTTTTTTTGACATTTGTTCATATTCTTTAGGAAGAAAATGTATTTTTGTTGGTTTGTTTGACCGATCTTTACTTAAAAAAAAAAAAAAGGAGAGTAGAACCTATATGGCTTAGAAATGTATATTACAAATGTGGTTGCCAGGGGAAGTAGAATCCTGCTGTGTTTGGACAAAGCAGCCTGTTATTTTGTACAACATGCTCCTACTATTGAGATGATTTAGATTCTCCTTTTCCTTAAGGAGTTGTATTCTCCAAATGGTATTTCTCTTTCTTAAGTCAAGAAGTCATGAATAAATAATACTGCTTTGAGATCCAAGAAAATTGATAAAGGTCTGCTTACTGCTACAGGATAGGAATCTTTCAGTGTTGATCTCATCAAGGGCCATTAGGCCCAGAAGGTAATCCTTGCATATTGGTTGTATCTGATTGACTTGTATTTTTCGAAATTGATTCAACAAGAAAGGATAGCTCTTGTTCTCTCTTTTTTTTTTTTTTTATAAAACTTAGGATTTTATAATGAAAACTTTACCATTTATAGTGTCATCTCTGTCAAAGACTTCATTTGTATACTAATAGCAGTGCATGCAGGTTAGAAGAATTTCCTCAATAAGACCAAATCAGAAGAACTTAACAGCCATTGGCTCTGCCTCTGACAGTTTGTACAAGTGGAACAGATGGGGGCTTTAGAAACTGCTCATTCTGCGTTTGTTCAGTTACAGTTGGTTTGAGGCTTGTCTAAATCCTGATAGATCTGGTTTTCTCATATGTCACAAAATACTGTCAATTCATATAAATATACATCTTTTTTTAGGACAGTGATATCGTTACACTGATGTCTAGAATAAACAGTCTACTAGCTCAAAGTTTTGATTCAGGAGTCTAAAACTGGAAAGCAAGGCTTTTTGTTTTTGTTTTTGTTTTTTTCCTTCTAAAAGTGATTTCACACAATTTGTTTGGACATTTCTGAGTTCTAAATACCAAGCATAGTAAGAGAGACATTTGGTGATATCAGATGTCATTCTTTATTTATGTGCATTGTCTAATCGCAAGTTGGATAAAAATACATCAATTTTTGTGGGTCTTTTCATTGGCAAAGTTGGATGTACTAAACGGAACAGTGAAGCTTTAAATAAGCCCTGTGACATACTTACAATCTCTGTACTTAAAAGATTATGCATTGTAAATCTTTTGATAGGGGCCAAAATTAAATAACCATGAATTATTCAGTGACAAGTTGAAGGATCCAAGTGTAGATTGGTTCAGGGTCCTATTTATTAAGGCTAAACCAATAAGAAGGTTTGGCAGTGTGCCTCCTTCCTCTGCTTGTGGGTTGTGACTTTTTGAGCACTCTGAACCATGTACTGTTCTTCTGCAGCCATTGGCGGTGCATTGGAGAGTAGCTCAGTGAGAAAAGCAGCATAGTCTTGGAAACTTTGAGCTTTTGAACTGGACCCAGGGAAATCCTGGGAAATAACAAAACAGCATCATTTATCTATGAGAAAGGACTTAATCCATTTTGCAAAGCACAGTTAAGTAAAATACACACCAAATTTTAAAACAGAATAATCAATCAATCAATCAATATATAAATAATAACAGATTCAGTACTAGTGGAGTTGTATGCTGGTAACCTTCCGTAGGGTAAACTTACTATTACCAGGTATTTATCAGGTAAGGCACAGTCCGTGAAGTCAGACAGACTTGGGTTGAATCCTATTTGGCAACTTTCTAGTTGTGTTGTCCTGGGCATTTTGCTTAACCTCTCCGAATCTCAGAGAGTGCTTAGGTACTATTATTGCTTGTGAAAAAAATGATCCTGCTAATAGTTATCCAAAATGATGCTGCCTCTTTCCTCACAGTTACATGATAAGAGGAGTCTGCCATCATTTTCTTGTTTGGTCAGTCTGAGTGCTGCTGTCCTCCTTCAGGACTGTCTAAAGCAGTGTGACTGCTCCTTCTGACTCTTCCCCATAATCTCTTCCCTTTGATTTTAATTGACAAAGTCCACTATCAATGGTATTTCCTGAAACAGATTTCTAACGTAAATATCTACATTTAAGTTCTTACAGCACAACACACTTATGCTTAAGGCTTTTCTAATCTATTCTATGCATTTATTGATGAATTGGATTAATACTTAATTTAAAGTGTGCAAAATTCTGTACAAAGTGCCATAAAATCTATAAATAGACATGAGCCATGGTTTTTACTTGAAAGAATATATAATAAAGATGTATTTATTGGGGCGCCTGGGTGGCTCAGTGGGTTAAGGCCTCTGCCTTTGACTCAGGTCATGATCCCAGGGTTCTGGGATTGAGCCCTGCATAGGGCTCTCTGCTCTGCAGGAAGCCTGCTTCCTCCTCTCTCTCTGCCTGCCTCTCTACCTACTTGTGATCTCTGTCTGTCAAATAAATAAATAAAATCTTTTAAAAAATGTACTTATTTATTAGAGAGAGGGCAAGAGAGAGAGTGTGTGTGTGCACACGCATACACATGTGCATGCGCACAAGCAGGAGGAGGGGCAGGCAGAAAAGGAGAGAAGCAGACTCCCTGCTGAGCCCAACATGGAGCTCCATCCCAGGACCCTGAAATCATGACCTGAGCCAAAATCAAGAGTCTGTCGCTCAACTCACTGAGCCACCCAGGCACCCCAGGAACATATAATAAAGTAAAAGTTAAAAAAAATATATATGAGAATTAGAACTACACAATAGGATTTGATAAAAATTTTTATAAGTATTTAATATAATAGTAATGACAATAATGATATCTAATGTCTAGTACTGAGTCATCCCCTGCCTCTATTTTTCTAGAGGCTTTGTATGTATTAATTCATTTAATTCTGCCTATAATGTGATGAGGTTGATACTATTCTAATCGTCATTTTACAGATGAAGAAACTGACGCACAAAGAGTTTAAATAATTTTCTTAAGGTTTAATAGTCCCTTAGGAAGAAGTGCTGGGTGTCTTGGTTCCAGTCAGGCTCTTGTCCACAAGCTGGATCCTAGTGCAGTGTGGTCACCAAGGAGCACCATGCCAAAGTGGAATTAACTTGCTATCTGTATCTCACAGCTTTTTATTTAGCTGCAATATAAGAAAAGAGCTCTTAATTTCAACTGGATTGTTCAGGTCACATTTCCTGGAGAAGGTAACTTCTAAAAAATTACTGAAAGAGCAGATGGAATTTTTTTGGTAGTATTCAATTTTCCTGACAATAAAAATGATACAAGCACACTGCAGAAATGTTAGAATATACTAAAAAGCCCATGGAAGAAAATAAAAATCACTCATCATATCTACACTCAGAGTTAATAACCGTTAACATTTTGGTGTGTATCCTCTGGGTGGGTGTATGGGTAATTTTTCTTCTTTATCATGCTATGATGTATTTTTCAAATGTTTCCAATGCGAAGAATTATGTTTATAATAAGAAGGAGACAAAATAGCACAATACTTAAAAAATATTTTTTTCACCCATAAATTCTACTTTTAGAAAGATTTCCATAGGGAAAAATCATGAAGGAAGATATATACATACATACATACATATATAAATGTATATATATATATATTTCAGACAGTCTTTTTCTCTATTTTTTAAAAAATGTGATTGTAATATTATTTTAAAACCCCTTAAAATTTGTTGGTGTAATAAATATCATTTCACTACATGGTTTTCTGTTACCTAATATTAATATATTTATTATATATTTTTAGCTAGTAGTATGTTTTGAGACATTTAAATAGAGGGGCAGAGAAGCTGTCTACAAAGGCTGAACTCCCTTCCCATGATGTTGAGATGTTGCTGAGAAATGGCTGATCAGCCTGGGACTCCAATTCTCAGCATTCCTCTGAATTTTGGTAGGACCATGTGACTGGTTTCTGTTAAAGTAGAAGTGGACAGAAATTATATGTACCACTTACAGAACTCATCTTTAATGGACTCCTTCCCCTTCCCTCCTCTCCTCTTTGTCTTTCCTTATCCTCTGCTATAGAGAGCAAAGGACTCCCAAGATATAAGGTATGACATGACACATGATGGAAATAACGGGGTCTGTCTTACCCCATTGAAGGTGTCTACCAAACATCCTCAGTGAACCTGAGGAAGCAATAACTTCTGTTGTAATTCACTAAGATTTGGGAGTTCTTATGTTATCTTATCTATTACAGATAGTTTCCCAATTTTTCTTCTCTTAAATAAGTTTAAAAAATATTTCATGGAGTGCGCCTGGGTGGCTCAGTGGGTTAAGCCGCTGCCTTCGGCTCAGGTCATGATCTCAGGGTCCTGGAATCGAGCCCCGCATCGGGCTTTCTGCTCAGCAGGGAGCCTGCTTCCTCCTCTCTCTCTTTGCCTGCCTCTCTGCCTACTTGTGATCTCTCTCTGTGTGTCAAATAAATAAATAAAACCTTTAAAAAAAATTCATGGATTTTTTTCCTTTTATTTTTAAAAGTTTTTATTTATTTAAATTCTAGTTAGTGAACAGAGATTATAATATTAGTTTCAGGTGTACAGTTTAGTGAATCAACACTTACATACAACACGTAACATTCATTTACATTAATGATGCTCAATACAAGTGCACTCCTTAATATTTCATTGATTTTTTTTC
Organism: Meles meles; assembly: GCF_922984935.1. Lineage (NCBI taxonomy): Eukaryota > Metazoa > Chordata > Mammalia > Carnivora > Mustelidae > Meles > Meles meles. Next base: position 147,379,505 of record NC_060066.1, on the reverse strand, counting down.
TTTTAAACTATAAAAGCAATATACCCTTTTTGCAACATGCCTGGCAACCTAGAGATGTACTAAGAAGTAGCCAATTTTTTTTTCCTTCCTCCTTCTTCTCCCTTTTCTCCCACCAAATTCTCTCTCCTATGTGCTCCAAGTGTCTTATGATCAATATTTGGTATATACCTTCCACACTCTTTTTTTTTTTTAAAGATTTATTTATTTATTTGAGATAAATAAAGAGAAAAGGGGCAGAGGGAGAGACAGAACTTTAAACAGGCTCTGCACTTGGTGTGGAGCCTGATGGAGGGCTCGACGTCATAACTCTGAGATCATGACCTGAACTGAAATCAAGAGTCAGACACTAAACCAAGTGAGCCACCCAGGTGCCCCCACACCTTTTCTTTATGCTCATTTAGAATGTATATAAGCACGACTACCTAACACATTTATTCATAACTTTTCCTAATTTTTGCAACATAAAAACAAATTTAAAATAGGCTACAGAAAAAAAATTAGGTTACAGAGTATTAACTTTCAGTCCATTTTTACAAAAAAAAAAAGGAAAAAGAAAAGCCTAGCATTTTAAATATACATTCTTATTATGCAATAATTTTATACTTCTCTGAAGAGTATTTTATTAGGATAAAAGATCAGAAATGGGGGTGCCTAGGTGGTTCAGTCAATTAAGCACCTGCTTTTGGCTCAGGTCATGATCCCAGAGTCCTGGGATCAAGCCCCATGTTGGGCTCTGTGCTCAGTGGGGAGCCTACTTCTCCCTCCTCCTCTGCCTGCCTCCCTCCTTCTTGGGTGCTTTCTCTTTCTCTCTGTCAAGTAAATAAATAAAATCATTTTTTAAAAAAAGAAACCAGAAATGGAATCAATGGGTGAAAGGAGACTCACAGTTTCAAGTGTGTTGATCTACATGGCAAATTGCCCTACAGAAAGATCAGACTGATTTTGCTCTTCAGCAGTGTCAGAGCTGCACCTGTTACTTGTAATGTGCTGTATTTAAGATCATCACAGAATTGTTAGTTTTCTTATATCAGTTCTTTAATTCAGCTCATGTCTGTTTCATTTCAGTGTGTTATCTTATAATTACTTTTTTTAATTTCAGAGAATCTTTGTTTTTATTTTACTGAGAACATAGTTTGAGTTTCAATTATGTATCAGCAATTCTTAATTATATAAGCCTATCTGGATTGTTTTTTTTAATGTGGAGTATTCTTTTCATTATTCCTAAGGGTTTTGGTTTTATTTATTTCTTGGTTGGCCAATTGATTGGCTTTGTTTCTCTCATTGTTCATCCTTGATTCTTGGCTTGATATTTGCCCTTAAATAGTGTATGTCAAATGTTTCTGAGGTTCTTTTTTTTTTTTTTAAAGATTTATTTCAATTTCAATTTCAAATTGAAATTTCAATTTCAATTATGTCAAATTTATTTGACAGAGAGATCACAAGTAGGCAGAGAGGCAGGCAGAGAGAGAGGAGAATGCAGGCTCTCTGCTATGCAGGGAGCCCGATGCGGGGCTTGATCCCAGAACCCTGAGATCATGACCTGAGCCGAAGGCAGAGGCTCAACCCACTGAGCCACCCAGGCGCCCCTGTTTCTGAGGTTTTTATGAACCTCTGGGTGATGTATAAGTCTTCTGTCAGAACTGAAGCTCTACAAAGGCTGGATAAGTTTATATAACCAGATCATAGATGCCTGAGAAATGTGTGGGGTGCATAAGGACACTTGCCATCCTAGTGGCAGAGTCTCTTCTCTGCTTTCAAAGGAATCAAGGACACAAATAAAATCAGCTAAGTAGTAAAATAGTGCATTTTTGGTCACAAGTCCAGGTTGTCAAGGGGAATATTGAGAGATAAGCTGAAGTTGAAGGCAGATGTAGAGAACCTTGAAGATGACAGAGAAATAATAACTAGCATTTGTATTCTGCTTTACAGTTTTCATAGTGCTTTGACATGCACTATTTCTTTATGCTTATAGTGGCCCTGAGAAATACATATTATATTTGCTTTTCAAATGAGCCTCAAAAAGTTTATGTTCTGTGCCCAGCTCATTCAACTAGTAGATAGAAAATCCAGGAGTTAATCCTGAGCCTTTCTGGTTCTAGAGCCCATGTTCTACTGCACTCTGCCATGTCAAAGAGAATTATAATCAAAGATCCATTTTGTACAATGTATAATCCTTTGATAATGTGCATGACAGACAATAGAGAGAATAAACTAAAGAAGCTCTTCCTTCTAATCAAACTGTTGCAAACATGTATCATAACATAGCAATATGTTTGAGTATAGGCTCCAGCGCCAGACTCCTTAGGTTTTCATGCTCAGCCGTCACTTCCAGGCTATCTTTGGCAAGGTACTTAATCTTTTTGAGCCTTAGTTTTTCATATTTAAAGCATTTACCTCATATAGTTATTTTTAAATGAAGTAAATGTATGTACAGTGCTTAGGATGATACCTAGAACATCAAAAACTCTTTGAAGTTGTGACTATTATTATTTTATAGTACCAACTATAAGCCAGGCCCTTTATGGAGCAGTCTGCACACATTAATTTTAACCTCATGAAGTAGTTATTTCCTCTATTTTACAGAGAGTGAAAAGGTCTGAAAAGAATATTCTAACAGTCTCCTGTTGAACCCTACTATTTTGAATGATTATAGCACTTATCTTAATTTTTAAAATTTAGATTTCTTATACTCTCAATTATGTGAAAAGACATTGGATGGAGAGACGGCTCTTTTTAATCTCCTGTACTTGCCTACTATGCCTAGTTCTGTTGTTTAGTGCCAAGAAGGTAGGAAGTGTTCAGTAACTGTTTATTGATAGTAGTAATGATGAGAATGATAGATTAGGAAACAGACTGACAGAGAACTTTTGTTTGTGGCAAAAGACAATACCTTACAGGCTTCTTCTAGCCTGGGAAAAACGTTCCACCACCTTACTCCTCCAAAGAAAACATTCCCATGGAATTTTCTAGAACCTACCTTGAAATGATGTACACAAAGTAATTCTTCACAACTTTGCTTATTGCTATTCTGTGGTCTACAGAATTGTACAGGTTTTTTTTTGCACTAGAGAAGGCACTCTAAAAAGCTGAGTCAGAATTTCTAACATGTTACAAAAATTCAGTGGAACTAGCTAGCATTTGTTGTTCCTTTCTATTGCTGACACAACCATGTTTAGAAAAGAAACTACATCAGAAAGAAAAGGACATTTATCTCATTTTATTGTTTATGTCACATTTTGCACAGCATTTGAAACTAAGGGTGAGTCTGCAACCAATGGTTAAGGAAGACATCACTTATTTCTGAAGACAACTAAACTTTCAAGCAGGGAGTAGTTCTTGGTATGTCACTCATGATTGTCTAGACTTTCTAAAGTCCTTTGAGTGAAGGCAGGGATATATTACAGGACATTAAGTAAAAACCAAGGAAATGTGAATCAACTATAGACTTCATTTGATAATAATGAATCAGAAGTCTACACGTACTTCACATTTCTTTGGTTTTTTTTTTTTTTTTAAAGATTTTTTATTCATTTATTTGAAAGACAGAAATCACAAGTAGGCAGAGAGGCAGGCAGAGAGAGAGAGAGGAGGAAGCAAGCTCCCTGCCGAGCAGAGAGCCCGATGCGGGGCTCGATCCCAGGCAGAGGCTTTAACCCACTGAGCCACCCAGGCGCCCCCACATTTCCTTGGTTTTTACTGAATGCTCTTTTTCTGTTCTAGGATTCTATCCAGGATATCACATCCAGGATTGTGTTTAATTATTACATCTCTGTAGGCTTCTCTAGACTGTGAATGTTTCTCAGACTTTCCTTATTTTTGATGACCTTGACAGTTTGAAAAGTAATGATCACGTTATATGTAGAATGTCTTTTAATTTTAGGTTTTGTATTTGTCTGATGTTCATCTCATGGTTAGACAGAACTTATGGGATTTTTGGAGAACGACCACAGAAGTAAAATGTCATTTTCATATTATCTTATCAAAGATACATAATGTTCACATGACTTGCCACTGTTGATGTTGACCGTGATCAATTGACTTAAAGTAATGTTTTCAGGTTTCATCATAATAAAGTTATTCTTTTTTTCCTTCCTTTTTTCCTTTGGAGGAAAGACACTATTTGCAACCAATGCTTAAGGGATAGGGAGTTATGCTCCTCAAGGGGATATTATCTACACAAATTATTTGGGAATCTTCTGCATGGGAGATTTGTCTATTCTCATTTATTTGTTTAATTTTGGGGTTACAGTCCAATACTACATTTGTTTACTTTGTTGCTTAGATCATTCCAGCTTTCTTAGTGAGAACTCTTTCAGTTAACTTCTGTGTCCCTTTGAAATACCCTCATCATATGTAAGTAGATATGTTCATATATTTGAGTACTATCTTATTTTCTTATACAAGATGTTCAGACTCGTCTTGCATGTGCTCTATGCTAACTCTAGAATGAGCCACTTTTAAGAAGCCCTTGTTCCTTTTATTAAAGAAACCAAGATCTGGTCCTTGGGTGTGCTTGTTGCTGTTGAGATCTCATTGTTCTAGGCCCTTTCAGCTAACAGAGCAAGCAAATACAGATGCATATCACTTATGACCATTTTGGATGTTATCTTGCCAATAGACTGCAGAAACAAGGAACCCATAATCCAGGAAAGAGATGATAGAGACCCAAAGTAGGGGTTGTTAGAATAAAATAGTTATTGATCACATCCATTATTGATATTTAGGTGTCTACTATCTAAATAGACTCTCCCATACTTTTGCAAGCTATCTAGTCACCCAATAATTGAACACTTAAAGCAAGATTAGTGCTGGGCACAGAGTATACAACCCTGTGTAAGACATGGTACTTCTACATTTATACCCATGTGCTACCCATTTATAGGCATTATTGGTATTGTTGAAAACAAATATGTCAGTGATGTCAGTAGGGATGTGATACACAGAGGTTTGATGTGGTGACAGTAGCCACAGAAGCAGAGAGATAAACATAAGAAGCAAATGAACAGGGAACTAACAAAAAAGGTATTTAGTTAGATATTGGGAAGTAAGAAAGATTGATCAAAGATGAGTTCAAATTTTGTAGAACATTCGAAAGATAGTGACATTCACAAAAATTATGGATTTCAGAGTTATAATTTATTTGAGGGGAGGTTAATGAGTGCCATTTTATGAAAGTGGAGTTTGTAGTAACATGAAGGTTTTTAAGTATATTTAAGAGGAGTATTCAACTGTCCTTTAAAAAAGCATGAAACCTCATTTGAAGACAAATCAAGAATCCGGTATTTTAAAAGTGTATAGTTTAAAATATATGAACCATAGATATTTAAAAATCTGTATGCTCTTGTATAGGAAACTTTTTTTTTCTTTTTTTTAACCCATATGTGCATGTATATTGAGAGCATAAGAACTTCATATTTTAAAGGTTCATCTTGACAGGTAATAATCATTGCTGAATATAATTGATATGAGCACTTATTGAGAGTGACCAAGCATTTAATAGTTTTGCTCTTTATCTCCCTAGAACTGTAGGAAAACAGAGGGATTGTGAATGCCTGGCCTGTTCTGGTCAAGTTTTATAATTCACTTATTATGAAAAATAGATTGAGACAATGAAGTTGTCATATGATGCCATGTTAGTTTAAAGATCCAGTTAATGTTTAATAGTGTTTACATACCTGGCATGAAAAGCCATGGATTGACTTGATAAAGTCTAACAGCTGCTAAGATCTGGTACTTTTGTAATGTCTTCAAAGGAAGTGGATCAAAAAGGAGTTCTTTAATAGAGTACTTCACACAGTAATATCCTTTGGAGGAACCAGTTCAATTGACTACATTCTGTAGATAAATCCTCAAATTCATCTAAGAAACTGATGTAACTAACCCCTACTGTTGTTCAAATATAACAAGGATCTAAATGAGATCAAGAATGTGTATACTTTGCCAATTGTACGTGTAAGTGTATTAATACTACCAGTTCTTGGGGGCTGTAAGACTTGTTTCTGTAAAATGATGTTAGCTAAAAAAATTAAATATTACACTTGTGGAGACTTATGTAACTGAAATGCTTTTTTTGGGGGGGTATGCATAGTCCCATATAATCCTCACAATAGCTTAATATTATTAGAAAAGGAAATACTATTATTTCTGATAATAATGATTATTTTTAATTTAGGAAGATAGGTAATTTCTCTCAAATCCAAAAGCAAATAACTGAATGGCCAGAATTAGAACCCAAGTCTTCTGACCTCACCACTAACCTAGCTTATTAGAATTCAGAACAAATAAAATCATGTTATATTGTTAATAACCCTGGACTTCAATGTTCTCATCTGTAAAATGAAGATAATATTAACTCTCCTATCCATGTCACAAATTATAATTAAATATGAGTTAAATCCCAAGCAATTTAATTATTTCAGAGTTTACAGATTATTTAATTTTTGAAGGCTCCCTCTTTCTCCATGTAGGTCCACATTTGGAAGCAAATGGATCACATACAATTTTGGAATCTGACCAAAGAGTAGCAGTTTTCATGCCCATGTTCTACATACAATAAAGCCCAATTAAGAGTTTACATATTATGGTGAGGACCCAGCTTAAAGGAAGGGAGAGTCAGGAAGCATTAGATTGTTCCAGGGATAAAGAGAGATGAGTTAGGGAGGGAAATTTCCTGTGCTGCAGGGTGTGTTCCATACTGAAAGCCTTCTTCACTTACCATTCCAGATGCTTTGTCAGTCTTGGGGAGAGGAAGAGGTAACAAAAATATCTCTTAATTCTTTTGATGTGTGACAATTCTTCTGCTCTAGAGATCTGGATAGCATTTTAAGAATCCGTATTTTATCATTTGGAGTAAACCTAAAACTTTCTAAGATTTCTAGAAACTTATTTCTAGAAATTTCTAGAAATTTATTTCTCTGGCTCCTGGAATGATACCAATTTTACCTTATGTCAACCTTAATACATAATGTTACCACTTTCTCAGTAAATCCAATCAGTCAAACTTTTGGGAAATCTTACTAGAATTAGCAAACTGAATTGAAGATTTGGGGGTTATTGAGAGAGGTCATCTAATACTGCACAGTTTTCTTTCAATCTCTCTTTTTTCTTCTCCCCTTTTCATGCTCCATTTTTTTTCTCTTTCTCACCCCTTTCTGGTCTTCTGCATCTTCCAGTGTTTGAATATGCCCCTGAGGTCTCAGTCTCCACCCTGATGGTCCAGTAGAAACTTTTCAAAATACTTCTTTCAATTACAGGGTTCTCATTGAAAAATTCAGTTGAAAAATACATTTATTCCAGTTGATTACATAGTCACATCAGTGAAATCCCACTTAAGACACAGAGAGCATAAAGTGGCACACATGCTTTGTACCACACAGAGCAGAGCAAAATGGAACACAAACCTGGAAATAGGACTTTCCTCTTCCTTCAAAGAGGTGATGTTAGTGGCACAGACCTGAACCATTATTAGCAGCAGCAGCAGCAATAGGAGACAGCCACAGTGGTCTAAGCTATGCCAAATCATACTACAACTCCTGTGACTACTGGAAAAACAAGGTTTATGAGACCAGCGGGAGGGGAAGAGGACAGCAGCTTCCTTTCCTTGGTGTTGGGTTCCAGTTCTGAAAAGAAGAACTGGAGACTTCCCATAACTGCTGTAGCACAGGGCCAGAACTGCTATATGACCTGGTGATTCAGCGTTATGGTGCCAGGAGTGGGAGAGAAAAAGGCTGTTATAGGTTAGACAGGAAGATTACATCCAGCAGTAAACATGACACATTCCCTGGGGAATTCCTGGATTAGTCAGAAAGAAGTTGAGTGTGAGCTAGGGTTTCCACAATGCTATGGATGAGAGCTAAGCCTGAACAATGCCATTGTGTCACTGTTTTTGTGACATTGTTCTGCTCCTCAGTCGATGTCATCCAAACAAACATGCATGGGTTACACTTGTGTGGCTCCTAGGTAACAATTAGCCAGAATCTCCTGCTCATTTCTGTAAAACCTGTGCTTTCTCTCCAGAGTCACAAGTGGATTTGATTGCCACTGCCATCTTGGAAGAGTTCAGACTCTACTGAGGAGTGATTTTCTTACAGTCTCAGAGTCCTGTTACCTTCATTTAATGGTTATGACTGGAAGGAATATTTACAATAGTGGAGAAGGACAAAAGCATGTGAAACATCTGGGGAAGTTTAGTCATATTTCAGTGCATCACGTGCCATTTTTGCTATCTCTTTTGTTAGCAATATTTCTAGATATTTCCTGAGGATTAACATTTGAAACCTGGCACCAGGAACTTTGTCATTATAGTGAAACTAGTCGCTGGGGACTCATTATTCATCTTATGAATTATGTGCCTAGTCCTTTCCCCTCCTCAATAATTCTCTTTCCAATTTTTTAGCATTTTCTTTAGTTTTCATTATTATGTGGCTGGCGTTCACTAAATAGGAATTCTAATAGCTAATACTTCAGGATATTTATCAGGTTCTAGGTGACTTATATACCTTATATCTTTTAATCCTTAGAGCAAGACTTGAAATAGTTATACTGCTACCCTACTTTGAAGTTGGGACCTAAGAAAGGTTAAGTTCCCAAATCTCTTGTAGATAGTAAATGCCAGTGCTAGGATTTCAAACATGGATTGGCCTGGTACTAAAGAGTTTACTATTAATTGTTGTGCTTTATTGCTTCAATTTCAGTAATAGAAAATAGGAATGCAACTGTGGAAAAATAGACAAAGCAATTGGTTTGCATATTAACAACCGTGGTTTGTCTCTCCTTCCAATTTCCCCCAACTCACTTCTCTTTGCCATTTCCCAATGTCAGAGGGGGAACCAAACCATGAGAGACTGTGGACTCTGAAAAACAAACTGAGGGTTTCCGGGGTGGGGGGTGGGGGGTGGGGGGGGTTGGGGAGGGTCGGGGGGTGAGGGGCATGGGATAAGCCTGGTGGTGGGTATTATGACAGGCGCGTATTGCATGGAGAACTGGGTGTGGTGCATAAACAAGGAATTTTGGAACACTGAAATAAAATAAAATTAAATTAAAAAAAAAAAAGAAAACCCTTAAAAAAATAAAAACCCAAAACTATGGTGGCTTTGTCATTTTCCCACTCAGGTAAATTGGAACTACATTTCCCAGAATCCCTTTTCTATCGGCTTGTCTGAAAGAGGCATTTAATAAGATTTGGAAGACAAAAGCAAAAAGGCAGAGGTGATTTTTGGAAGGTCTGTGTGGCTAGATTTAGTGAGAAATAGATCCAGAGGTGCTGCCAGATCTAGTTTCTGCTTGTTTTCGCCAGTCTCCCTGTAGGTGTTTTTGGTGTTTTGTTTTTGGTTTTGGTTTTCTTTTGACTGACATTTTCTAGAAGCAACAAGAACCGGAGTGGAAAGAATGGCTTTAGTAGTATGAGTGAAGAGGCAGTGGGTTGAGATTAGGCCAGAGACATAAAAGGAGACCATTTCCCAGGACCTTGTAAGGAATTTGGCTTTTACTGAAAATGCAATGAGAAGCCATGGGTACAGGTGGGACTTGGAAGAGCTTTGTGGAATGTTGATAGGATCCTGCTCATCTGCTTAAAGGCTGACTCTGGTTCTTGTGATAGACAACTCTGGGGTCATAAGTAAGGCCGGAGGTGCACTTGACATGGGGGTTCTTACCATATAGATGGCACTTAGGGAAGAGAAATCATTACTTAGGGAGTGAGTGTCAGTAGACGTGTGAAGAAATGGGAAGACAGCCTGCAGACCCCCTGTTACGTGGTAAAGAAGTCAACAAAAAACCAGCAAAAGAGATTGAGAGGGAACATCCTGCGAAGTAAGAGAACCAAGAGAAAATAACATTCTGGATGCCAAGTAGGAAGCACTCATGAAGGAAAGAGTGATCAGCTTTGGTAAGTGATGCCAGTAAGTTGAGTAAGATGAGTAACAAGAATTGACAGAAAATAAATCAGGTGCTTACTACTAAAAAGCGAACCTAAATTTCCAAAAATATAAGAATAAGACAGACTGTTATAACAGTATATTACTTCTTCCTAGAGAGCCTCTATCCCCTCTCTTTGATTGAAACCTCTATTTGTCAGGAGATATCAATTCAGTTTCTCCTTTTGCAGAATGTATCCTCTAGGAAGCATGGACTGTATCTTATTTTGTTATTCTCAGAGTCTGGCACATAAAAGGGTGACTAGATGAGTGAATGTTCACATGTGAAGGAAAAGTTTAAATGGAAATAACATTTACTGTGCACCTAATATATGCCAGAAATCTTGCAAGGAGGTTGATTTTTTTTTCATAGTAAGTTATTCTATATGATTAATATTATGCATCCAATCCACTAATTTTAACCACATTTTACAAATTAGGAAGCTGTAAGTCTTAATATGAAGCATGCACACATACACACAGAGAAATAACCTATACCCTGATGGCAGAACTGGTATTTGAACCATTTCTGACCTTAAGACTCCTTGTATTTCCACTAAGTTATGCTGAATAAATAAATGAACAAAGGAAGGAATATATAGTACTTTTCCTCCTTGATGTCACTTACTGGAATGGCTTCCAGTCCTGAAGGTGTTGCTATATATCAGCTCAGCCCCTCCATAGACATGATGACATCACTTTGGTTAGCAGCAGCAACATTAACCTCTTCCTCATCAAAATTTGGAACCATGTTTATGCAAACTGTTTTACAATGGATATTGAAAGGAAAAAAAAAAAGGTGGGAGGAAAAGTTTCAGGCAAACCTCAATTTTTTTCCCCATGTCAGGCCAGCCTGAAACTTAAGCATCTCTGACTATGCTGTTTTGCTTCCCCGTTCTGTTTTGCTTTCATATGGAAATAGCCCAGATTTCTTTTATTTGCATAGTCCTCCATCTTGGGTGGCTCCCTTTCAGGAGTAAAAACTTACTCCGTCAGCTTCTAGAAGGGCTGCCAGCTGAAAGCCCTCCAGGGAAAGCCTCTTACAGGGATTGCCTCACTACAGTGATCTGCCTGGACCAAGGTCCCACTCTTTCCCAGGATATCTTGTATCCAACAATTGGTAATTGGTAAGGAGATATAAAGGCCCTAACCTTTCACTTGAATTCTGAACAGCCCTGAATGGTCATCACGTCCTCAAAACTCCGGGAAGGACTGGCTGAGACATTGTGGAGACTGTGTTGTAGTTGTGTAGTTGGCTTTCTCCCTCTGTGCAATCCTGCTTCCTTTTTTCTTTTCCGCAAGGCAGTGCCTTCTAAAATCTTCTACTTGTTCATCTTCATCTTGGATCCTGGTTCCCAGGGAACTCAGCCTGTGACATCCCTGAGTTTAAATGCTTTCACTACATGACAGAGCATTCAGTCTCAGATAGTACACGGGCTGAAACTGCACATCTACCATTTATTAGCTGTGAGATTTTGAGCAGGTCACTTCACATCACTAAGACTCAGCTTTATCTGGAAAACATACTCATCATAGATTAAACAAGAAAATACTCCTAAAACACTTAACAGACGTTGGGATACGTAGGAAGCTCTCAACATATGAAAAATATTTGGGTTATTATTAAGGGAGACATCATACCATCTTCAACATATTGAACAAAAGAGTCAATGGTGATGATCTATCTGGCTTAATTTTACAGACGAAGAAGGATTAAGTTATTTGCTCAAGAGGCATAGTTACTTGGGACAGACCTGAAACAAAAATGCAGGTCTCTTGACTCCACTGCACCATGCTGACTTTATCTTTTAACCAAACATCCTGGCATGTAAAAATGGTACTATATCACTGTCATTTTATTTTGCACATTTATACTTAAGAACAGAGTCCAGAAGAAATGACTGTAATAATCTTTGGGTTATAATTATAAGAGACCATAACTCAATTAAAATTCTTAATTCAAGTGAACTTTGGAAAACATTTGTATTTTTTGGTTGTCTCTGTTTCTGATCCCAATTAATTAGAAATGAAAAATCTGGAGACCATGGCTAAAATATTTTCTGTATTTCTGAAGCGTCTCCAGGACATGATTCAGATGTACTAAGAACTTATGGCTCTATTAACCATCCTGTTCTCATAAATTATGAAAGTCTTTCTACTCCCCAAAGGTAAATTAAGCTTTATTTTTTTAACCCTAAAAAAATTAAAGCTAAGAAAAATAAGTTTTAAGGAGACAGTTACTAAAGACAAAAATCACTTTACTCTACCTGGATTTTAAATTGTGTGAGTGACCATAATACTCAATCCACAGATTATTTGAGCCACAATTACCATGTATCTACAAGTTTTCCTTGCTTTGTTTAGTCAACAACTTAACTGATCAACAGATATTTATTTAGCATCTACTGTAAACTGGGCAGCATCTATCCCTCTTTATTTCCCTGAGGAGGAAAACAAACCTGTTCCGTTAAAATATGAGATCTCACTGTTATATATACACACAAGACATTTCAAGTGTATGTTCCAGAAGTGATCCTCACAGCATTTGCTTTGTGTAAAAGTGAAGAACCTACATTTCATCAGAACTCCCATCTCTCCATTAACACTCACTCAAAGAGCGTATCTTGATACATAACAATAATTACAAATACAATTAATAAGGCACTTACTGAAAGTGACCAAGCATTTAATAGACTCTCTAATACTTAAGACTCATGTTATGTATTATAGAGCATGTATTTTCTAAATGTGGGTAAGCTTGATAATTCAACTAGCAGTAAATAGTTGATTCACACCAAAATGGTGTCACAGGTGAGTGGCATTTGGATGCTCTCATTTCTGAACACAGAGCAAGATATACTGACCCTATTACAAAGAATAAACATCAATAAAACAGCAGGTCTCTGATAAACAGATATAATTACCAGAAGGATCTGCCTATTTACACATCAGGACCGCTGTCCTCATATATCTTATCCCGTTACATACTTATCAAATAAAAACAGTAATTCCAGAATAAGTAATAGCAATCACACAGCGTACTGCATGGTTAGACATTTTCATCTGGGCTGGAAGACATTAGTGTATAATAACAAAGAACTTCTCTGAATGGCTAAACAGTGAACTAATATCAGACTGCTGTCTGAAAACCAGTCCCCAGCCAACTGACTGAGAGGGCTTGCTCTCATGATCTTACGTGGTTTTTCACCTCTATGGAAAACAAAACAAAAACAAAAACCAGAACTGTCCGCTTAAAGACAGTTCTAAGATGGTGTTTTTCATCTAATCTTTTAGTTTGGGGAGGTTTCCTTATATCAAATCAGAAGTCCTAAAGAGAGAGAATTTGGCACTGCGACAAGAGCTTCTTTTGCTTCTCGGGCAAGTATCTCGTTTTCTTTTTCTTCCAGTGCTGTGATGGGCACACTAAGAGCAGTTTCTTGCTGAGCTGTGCGGTTCCTACAGATGAGGACAGCAGGAGACCAGGCAGATCGCCAAGGCAGGGAGCGAGGAGAGCGGAGACCGCAGCCGGCTGCAGTAGGCAGCCTGCTGCCAACAGGCAGGAAAAGTAAAAGTTCTGCTCTGAGCTCTAAGGTGCTCCTGAAAGCCTTCTGGTGAGGGCACTCGCCCTCAATTGACCTGGCCTTCTACAGAGCAGGAAAGAGCTTTATTGACATGCCTGGTTTTGAGCCACAACTTTGCATCATAATAAGGTCCCTAAAGTCTCCCTGATGGAAATGGTGCGCAGGTGTATGGAAACTTTTGGGTTGATTGATAGGCCTCTTACTAGCTGCCATTCAGAAGATACTTTCAGTCCTCTCATTGAATGGGATTTTGGCCATTTTCTCCCCAAGCCGTTTCCTTCTTCTTTTTTTAAAAAAAAACAAAACAAAACAAAAAACTCTTTTTTTTTTTTTTGTCCTTTAGGATTAGTGCCACTGTCCTTCAGGCTGAGCAAGATGGAGCATTTCAGTGTCACTCACCAGTCAGTCAAACTGTGACAAAAGGCAGTCCCTTCCCATCAGGATCTTGAAGAGAAGAGGAGGGGGCGCTCAGCGGGGACTCTCTTAGCAGCACTTAATGCCTTTGGTCAAGAGAGGAAAGAGCGGGAAGGAGCAGGAGACTGGACTTAAGTCACCTCCAAATCAGCACAGAGTTCAGTCCTGGTTGGTGTTTGTTTATAAAGTAACCCTCTAATCCACACTCTGTTTCCCATTTAACCTCTTGGACACATGGCATTCAGCCTACCAAGGAGATTTTCTGGACTCCTTCCTAAAAGTGCTGAGTTTGACAACAACAGAAAGGAATTTGGGGTCAGAATTCCTATTTTAAACTTCGGCCTTTGGGATTTGGGAAAGATGTTTCCGATATGCTAAAACAGCTGGATGAGCCTCTGAGAAGTCTAATGGGAGGGAGGGTTTCCTTCATTTGTATGATAGGCGAGGCCAACCAGCTCTGGCCAGGCCGGCTGACGTCCTCCTGCTCCTTCAGAATCTGTGAGAACATCTTGCAGTCCCTCAGGCACAGAACTACTGAAAGGGAGAGCAGATCCCTGCACACTCCAGACCACTCCCAAGGTGAAGTTGCACTTGGTGGGGGGATTCCCCTGTCGCTCTCTGTTCCAGCTGAGGCTGTGTCAGTCTTCACCAGATAAAAAGAAACATTCAAGGTCATTAGCCCAATTTTTCTCTGTGAGGGTGGAGCTGGGATTGGTCGCAGAGCTATTCTGATGACCCAGAAATTACATGTACTCATTTCTTTCTTTTTAGATAAAAGCATTTCTATCCCAGTTTTTCTATGGCTCCTTTTAAGAGAAGAGGGGGGAAAAAGTTCCACATCTTTGCTAGCAGACTCTCCTTTTCTATGTGCAGTCTTTTATAATCTATCTTGATTCCCAGCCAATACCTTACTTTTTTTTTTTGTACTTTATATCTTTTAATCACCTAAGGAATCTGACTCAGTGTCCTTCCCTCCAGATCACAGGCTACTCTTCCTTTATCTACATCTCCCAGGAGGAGAGGGAGAGGCTAGAAACCTTTTTTCCTGTGTTGGCTCCTGCCCTGACAATATAACTTCCTTCTCTCCCAGACCTTTTTTGGACTGTTATTCCATCCTGAGCTTGGTTTTAAAGCATTATTTTTATGTAACAACAGGAAAATCTCATAAGAAGTTATCTTATTATTAAAACAAGTTAAGAACACGTCTCATATACATGTGTCCACAAGCGTACAGCAATGTGTATGTAAATGTACATAACTACACAAATGTATATCCTATAAGATCATGGAAAACCCTTTCTCTTCTGCTTCTCTTTTTTTAAGAGCAACAAATACAGGCCAAAAGGAAAAAGGAAAAAATAGAAGTACGAACATTCACTAGATCCTTTTTCATAGTTTTTCTTTGGGGAAGGATAGGCAATTACATGACCAAATATTTTCTACTTCAGTCACAACGCATTGGAAGCCCTGTTCATAACCATACTTTTCAGGTCTTGGTATGACAGAAGTAAGATAGATATAGTTATAATGAAAAATGAATTAACAATCACTAATACATAATGAAGGTCATTCAAATATGAAAAATATCAGTGAGAGGGCTAGGATCAAACCTAGTCCTATTTTAGTTCTTGATTATGGTTTTGACTATAAGCTTCAGATTTGTGGGCAGATTTGTTTTGGGACAGAAACTTTTCTGCTCATGTTCCAACATTTTTTCTTTAGAAATTATTTTTTCTGTTCCCCACCCTCTATTTGAACACATTCTGTTTTGGCAAATGTGTGAAGTTTTATATAAAACAATGAATTTGGCAAATCATAGTCTCCTTTAAGTTGGCATTAGTAACCTGACAATGCTGGGTACCAGCTGATGTTAGAATGTTACGCTGGTTTTAGCTTTCTACAAAAATAAATTATTACGTGATGAAAGATGTCCAGTTTGAAATAGCCATCCCAATAAAAATATAACTTCCCTCTTACATTGGCTGGTTACTCCTTCGATTTATGCATATATCCATGAATCTCAGTATGTGAAATTTCGTATGTAGAAGTTAAAAACACAACCACTTCCACTTCTAAGTCTCAATATCTATCCTAACTCTGAAAAATTTGTGTTAATACATTCTTGCTTTCCTCTCAGCATATCTTAAGCGTTTATGGCACCAATAGTGAGGGAAAAAAGGAAGATATATTCTTTTTTTTTTTAATTATTTTTTTGAGAGAGGGAGAGATAGTGAGAAAGAGCACAAGGTGGGGGTAGAGGAAGTGTCTTACTGTTGAGCAGGGGCTGGATGTAGGACTCAATCTCAGGACCCGGGGACCACAACCCAAGCCAAAGGCAGATGCCCAACTGACTGAGCCCCCCCAGGGACCCCAGGAAGATATATTCTGAATAAGACCGAAGAGACTATGTATGAAGGAAAAGAGGCAGTGCATGATACAAGAAAATGAGGGCCACAATGCTTTGCTGTATTACATACACACTCACATGCACACGCACACGCACACACATGATCTTCATATTAGGGCACAGACTTAATATTTCTGAAACTATATAAAATCTTAAATTTTTAAATATATCATATAGGAAGATCTTCAAAGCAATCATGAGAAAACAGGGAATTGCTGAAGTTTTCATGTTTTAAGTTTCTTCAAACTTCATCAGATTTCTGTGTAAAAGTTCTGTTTCTGGTGGCTTCTAATTTATTCATTCATTTATGTTATAAACTAATTGCTGATTGCAGATTGTGGATTAGCACTATAATGTGTACTAGGGATTTGATGCAGAGTTCCCGCCAGTAAGGAGCTTACAGAGTGGTTGAGGAGATGGGTGGTGAAATAGTCATAGGTAAACTACAGGCTGACAAAGTGTTGGAAAGGAGCATGCATGGTTCTTGTGTGCCTAATCTAGGTGAAAATATTTAGGTGGTAAAATGACAAAGGATTTTTTGAAGAAATCAGAGTGGAAGTGTAATTTAAAGAATGGGTAAAGGTAATAAGAGAAAATGACGTGCTGCCCAGAAAGAGATGGTGTGGGCAGTGACCCTTCCATGAGAGGAAGCGTAGCACATGCATGGAACGTAAGGAGGCTCAGGATGCTGGGACACATAGAAGGCGCAGGGCATTAGTGATACAGCTGAGGCTCCAGAGTTAAGCAGGAACTTTGCATATCAATGAAATCACTAGTGGGGAGTGGCCAAAGAAGGGCAGGATTAGAGTAAGACTCCGGTGGTGGTAGTAGAGACTGAGAAGAGGGACCAGATGAAGAATATGTAGGAGGCAAATGTGGCCAAAGCTGTTGAGTGGGGGAGAGAGAAGAACCATGGAAAACTCTTCAGGTTCCAGGTATGAGTGATTTAGATGCTCAGAAGATGGTAAAATGTAAATTATATTTGAGAAAGCCAATTCTGCAGGTTACAGTGATGAGTTCAGTTCTGGACACGTTGTGTTTAAAGATGGTTAGCAGGCTTTATGATAATGATTCTAAACATCTGGAAAGATTGTGCTGCAAATACACATTTGGGAATTTAACATATAAGTGGTATTTGGAAGCTTGAGGGATGGATGAGAATTTTAGTGAGAGGATGTCCAGTAACAGTAGTGTGCTAGCGATGGAATCCTAATGAATGCCAGCATTTAAGAAGCAGGTAAAGACACAGAAGCTTAGGAGACAGGAGCAAACAGTATGATGGTAAGAGATGGGGAGAGTGGTGATGAACGTCATGGCAGTGAGACAACAGTGTCAAATGCAACAAAGTTACCCTTTAAGATCCAGGAATTAGGGTGTTTGGCAATCAGGAGGTCGATAAGGTCCAGAATGAAAGAAGTAGAGTGAAGAGAGGCAGAAGTCAGATGACCTGGGATGGGGAAGTAAATGGGAGGTGAGAAGGCAGAGAAGTCTGGGAATGTAAAGGTAAGAGTGTGAGATGGAGGATTGAGGGGCAGTGTTATTGTTAAGGATCAGAGTTTTGTGTGCGTGTGTTGGGAAGGATCCCAGGGAAATCAAAAGATTGAAGTTGCAGTAGAGCTTGGGAGATCAACAGAAGAGCTAAGGCTCTGAAGGACAACAAAATAGACAGGGCTGAGGACTCAAGGAATGAATTGCTCCTTAATAGGGGTAAAGGAACCTTTACTTTGGGGACAGAGGAAAAACGTTAGATACACAGGAATGACCAGTAGTTTGTTTACCCCTTTTCACTGGGGGTTTCTTCCATTAGGCAGGATTTTCTGCTAGAAAGGACATTTAGATAAAATAATATTCTTTAATATGGCAGATTCCAGGGAGGAAGGAGTGCCAATGTGGTGTCATTGAAAGAACATGTGCTTGGAGTACATAGTTCACATCCGAGAACCCCTATTTCCTGTCTTTGTGACCATGAGCACACACATACTTACACGCATGCATCTGTACACATGTGCACGCACGTGTGCATAGAGACACACACACTTTTAATTTCACAGAGCTGTTGTATCCTGTGTGATTATCCTGTAGGGTAATGATGCCTTCCTCACAATTTTGTAGTTTGGATTAATCAAGATGGTATATATTTTATTATGTCAGCCACTATCCAATCAGGAAAGCAGACATCATTCAGGATATTTCAGACAGAAAGAAATTACAACATGAAACTGGCTACACAGGTGCTGGGATAGCTAGGAAGCCAATAAAGGAATGGTGAGGCAACCTAGAGATTAGACAAAGGATGTAGCCACAGCCACCTTTATTCTTGGAAAAACAAAGGGACACGGTGGCTTTCCTGGCGCTTTCAGTTGAGGGTAACTTGGCAAAAGAAGAAGCGGGGGGATGGGGGGGCTGCTCAGCAGTATCTGATCCTCTGAGGAGAAGCCGTCTTGTGGAACCTGGAACAACAGAGGAGGCTCAGATGCTTCCAGAAATGCCAAGGGAAGGACACCAGCAGCCTTGTAGCGGTGCCTCTCACTGGCCAAACCCACAAGGAAGCCAGAGGCAATGGAAGACTTGGAAATGCATTTTCCTGTGAAACAGCACACCAGCAGGAAGTCAGAGCAAGAGTCTGAGAGCAAAATACACAAATGGCAAATCACAAACATACTAATTTATCTAACCACATAACTGGCACCGAGTAAGGACTCAGTACCTACTTTCTCGGTTATGTCAATAAATGTGACGTTCTCGGTTATATCAATCTGCTTTAATGAACAGAGATGGCACCGGTTAGTTACAGTCAAGAGCAAATGAAAAGTCAAAGAATTAGTTGAGAGTAGCTGCCTTCGACAACTGAGTTGAGTTTGGCTCTTGTTTATGAAACAGCTGAGATAGTTTTGGTTATTGAAATATTTGCAAGCCTTATTCTACCCCAAAGTGGAAAAATCTATTTTGGGGGAAGCTTTCTGAAGACTTTAGGAATATTTTAATCATCTCTTCAATTTGACGAAAACCACTGGCATTGCCCAGCTCCTCGCGTTTTCTGGCGAGGAAGTAGATGCCTTGTATTCCACTTTTCGGCTCCAGTACCTCGTGGCTATTAATATAATATCATCACTAGCAGCGCAACAGGATGTACTGCTTGGAGGATCTTGTCTTTGAAGTGAAATGAAACCCTAAAGCTTTCATTTGCCTAATGAAAACCTCAGCCAGAAAATTTCCCCTTTTCTAATCACATATGGAGTCTTCTAAGCTCAATCTGGCTTGGGACACCAGATGCTGGTCCCACACGTGGCATTCTCGTCCAAATTTGGAGCAGGTGCCAACGATCAGAACAGGAAACATATTCAATCCAAAGAAAATCCACCCCCCACTCCACCCTTGGTTATATAAGGAGGGAAGTTGGGTGCTAAATTATAAAAGGATCCCTATTAACTTTACTGCCTTAAGTACCGATCTATGTGGGCTTTTGTCTACTCCTTGGGCTATGACTTCTTGGGACCTTGGGCAGAAACATTCACATCTCACATAAGAAGACTTTATAAATATGAATGTGATTTTCCCTAGATCTAAAGGTGGTTTTCATTAAAAAAAAAAAAAAAAAGGCAACATTAGACCATCCTGATAGCCAGCATTGAACGAAGAAAAATATTCCGAGTAGATCTGAGAAAATGGGCACCAACACAGATGTTTCTGTGTAGGAGCCTCTGCCCTTCCTCCCTTTTCCAAATATACAGCAGTGAGTGGTGGCTGTCAGGGTCACGGGCCGAGGAAGTTCTCAGATGCCAGTGCAAAGCAATAATCTTCAAGTGGATGCCAGGCCGACAGGGATGTGGTGTTAGTTACAAGGAAGTCAGGAGGCCAGGACTGAGAGTCAAGGAAAGTTAAAAACAAAATCAGTGCGAGGGGAAGGGTCACAGAGGGAAGCAAAGATGAGAGTCAGAAGGAAAACATCTGTAGGCACTGTGAGAGCTGATGGGGAGGGGAAATGGCTAGAGCACATTTTTTTCCTTCCCTTTCTGTTGCATGTGGCATGGTTTTGATATTCTCCCATTTTTTTCGTATAATAGCCACAACTCAAGACTACCGATGTGTGGATATGAGTTACTCTTTCTAAATGGAGGGTCACTAAACAAATGTTAGCACTCACCTACTCCTCCAGAGCTCTTTCCTTGCTTCTTTTACCAGATGCCGCGGAGCCCCACCAGCCAGTTCAGCAGCTGTTTGGGCCCCATGAGCTTGAACTGGTGGGAGAACACCCTAGCCACATCTCACTGTGCTACCCCAAGAAGACATGGGGTGTTATTTTCTTTCAGTTTGCTCGGTAGGATTTGTATTTGCTTACTACTGAGAGGAATCCGGAGAAGCAAATAAAGGAAGTGTTTTGTTGGGTTATTTTTTTAAATGTGCACTCTTCATTTCATATCACATTATCAACGTAAGCCCTCTCTTTTCATTTGATTTTAGTGATTCTGTGCTTCCCCTCCATCTCCTATCCCCATTTCTATCTTCCTCCCTTCCTGTCGGCACCCACACTAATATATTTGATTTTGATCTTTTGATATGAACGTCTCCTTATAAAAAATAGGTAGGGATATTAGACTATTTTAAAATATAAATCATGTTGTGCTGTAACTTTGTTTCCACTGCTTCTTTTTTCCACTCTATACTGCATTTGTAACGTCTGTGCATTTTGCCACATGTACCTTTATGTATTTATTTTAAACTGTGACATCATACTCTATAGGATTCATCTACCACATTTTAGTTATCCATTCCTGTATCTATTCCTTTATTCTTAGGCTGCCTCGAAGTCTCTTCTCTAAAAACTGCCATGAACAATCTCATACAAGCTCCCTTTGGGATCAATGTGAGAAATCCTTTAGGATGTATACTCAAGCTAACGATGACTGGGATGTTGGCTCCGCACACACATTATTTCCCTCACTACTATCAGATTGTAAAGCAAATATTTAGCAATTCTCCTGGCCATCTGGTTTCCATTTGACCTCTAAACTGTACAAAAATCTCAAATCAATACTCCTTAGCCTCATCTCTCATTGTTCCAAAATTTCCTGTGTAAATTTGTTTCTTCCTACCTGTCATCTTTAGTAGAACCACATTATGGCCTGCAGACATTCTGCTGCATCAAAAATAAGTCTGGGCTTACTTTTGAAACGTTTGAGTTGGCTTTATTAGAATTGATATGGATTGAGATACCACAATATGATTTTTAAAGCCATTACTAACCTGATCATTAAACACTTGAATTAGCAGCATTTCAAGCTATACCAACAGTCCCCGGTGAGATGTACTTCATGCTAGGGAATGTAGGTAAATAATTCAAGTTCATTTCAAAGTCCTCCAGTTCTGCATGAAACCCTGCATTGGTTCTTATAGCATGAACAGTCACATCCTCTTCAGAAGATCAAATGATATCATTTCACTAACAAAAGGAGCAAAAGCTATGAAATACGATTCTTTCCCCTGTGGTTTTGGTATAAAACCTCTGAAACTCTTTTCCTGTAATACTCATCAACAGTTGGGATTGTTTGATGACAAGTATAAATATTCTACCTAAGTAGATAGTCTCTGCTACACAGTCACTCCCCTTCTCTGCTTGTTCTCTTCCCACCTTCTCAGCCATCTTTGCCAGCTTCACCTATTAGCCTCCTGGGCCCTTTTCTTTTCTCTACACCCTCTCCTTGAGCTTATTGTGACCTCTGTAGCAGTTTCCTACTCAACCAATATAAAGTAGTCCTATAACTCTCCTCTCTCCATCACCCCAACCATATATGTCTATAGGACCTACTTTGGCACCCTCCCCCATAAAGTACATATTCCACAAAAGCAGGATCCTCATCTACCTTGCCAACCTCTGTATCTCCTGCGCCAAGCATAATACTTTTGTCGACTGAATGAATAAATAATGGCCCAGGGACTTCTAGTGATATGTACAATAAATCAAGACCAGGTCTTGATAATATGACCAGAGAAAGAGTAATGCCTGAGTCCCACCACAGATTATAACCATTTCTTCTCATGATGCACTCAAGAGAAGAATTTGTGGAGATGACAATGGCATAGGAACCACACAATCACTTTATTTTCATCTGGGCTTGTGGCCAACCCTGGTGCAAATTTCTACTCTCAAATCCTTAAGATACTCTATTAAAGACTAACCTAAATTTTGCAGCATTTGCATATTCTAGTTGGCCATTATGGAATCTTAGGAGACTAAGAAGAAGGGAGGATCAATGTTTAAGATGCAAGGGAAAAGGGACAAGATGGCCAGGACTACCTTCTTATGCTTTAGGCTTTATTTATAAGGCAAGGGGAAAGAACAAGCCACATCCTGCGTGCCCTTTCAATGAATTCTGAACTCTCTCATGAACTACTGTGGCCGCACATGTCCTGGAATCAGACCAATCAGGTTATTTATATCCTTCTGGAGGAGATACAAAAATGGAAGTGTAGAGTTGGTGACCAAAGGGTCCTCCTTCTCACATGCTTTCACTTAATCTCCATCTTTCACCCATTCTGATCATTGTCCACTCTCCAGCCGTCACTTTGAACTTTTGAGGAGAAAAAGGAGAGGTATGTTTTTAAGCACTTTACAGTATTCAAAGTACTTTTGCTACAAAATTATCTTCTTTGAATATTTTTTTTCTTTTTTTTTAAAATTTATTTTTATTTGTTTATTTACAGCATAACAGTGTTCATTGTTTTTGCACCACACCCAGTGCTCCATGCAGTACGTGCCCTCCCTATTACCCACCACCTGGTTCCTCAACCTCCCACCGCCCCCACCCCCCTGCCGCCCCTTCATAACCCTCTGGTTGTTTTTCAGAGTCCATATTACTACAAACTTTGGAACCTATACTTTCAGAATTAAGAAACTTTTGGTCCCATGCTCAGGAAGCTTTGCCACAGCTGTTGGCCACAGGCAGTAAAGTTCTGTCTCCTCTCTCCTTTCTTTCTCATTACATCTTGCATATGTCAGGTGGAGTCTGTACAAATAAGGGTTTTGTGCTTGATATATCACTTTTTATGGTTGATCTTATTAATTAGGTGAGAGTTGGTAAATTTTGCTTATACAAAATTCTTCTGAAAAACCCCAAAGCACAGTCTATACATTTCTACCACCTTTCTCCTTCATCCCCAATGATAGAAAATTGAGAAGGTTCAGGAAAACATAAAAAACAAAATACACTTGTCTGCTGGAGAACAGAGGAAAACATGTAGGAGTTTACAGTCTATGTAGTCATGGTTGGAAATTTTAAACTTTCCATTTTCTTATGTTTATGCAGAAAAGATGAAAGATGATTCAGAAATCTTGTCTACAATTTGCTCCAGAAAATCTCAACTTCCTTGAAGTAACCAAGGTAATTCTCTTTCTTCTGTGAGAAGGAAATACAGTGTTTACAATTCTGTAGACGGAGGTCCTTAAAACACAGAAATCCTATCTCCTTAACATTATATTAAATGCTTATAGTTGGATGTGCATTAAGTTGCCTGATTTCAGTCAAGCTTTGCATTTGTGCTGATCTGTACCATGTTTCTTGGCTCGAGCTGAAGCTAAGCAACAGGGAATGTGCTTTATCCCTGAAGGATATTACTGTGTGAGGCTCCCTATAAAAGTTAAATTTATTTAATACTTGCAGCAAGTCAACACTTTTATGATTAATATGGCTATTGACCACAACCCATTTATATACTATTTCAAGTTTGTGTTTGAAGATCTCAATAAATCATCTAATTTCACTGAGTTTTGGGCCCTAACTAAGGAACTTTGGTCCAGTTTATTGAGCCACACACAACAGGTTTGCCATAAATAGTGTCTTATTTATGGCTTTCTCCATTCTACTTAATAAAACATAAAGACAAATGATGGAATAAACTTGGAATAATAGTAGTAAAAATTGAGTAAATTCTTACTATCCTAACCAAAATAGCTGTACAGAGTTACTGTATTTCAGATTGGCTTGTTGGGATGTGTGTGTGTGTGTGTGTGTGTGTGTGTGTGTGTGTGTGTGTGTATACTATCTGGCATACGGCGTCTGTTTTATCTGACACATAGCAGTTCACTCTTACTGTATGGGATCAATCTCATGTATTGCTGACTTTTTTACCTTCCTCGTTTTGTCTTACTTATTGATCTGGTTAATTTGTGATTTTGTTGAAATCAATTAAACAAATAAATACTTGAAAGAGGATGTCACTTAAAGGTCCTATCAAAGGCTAATGTTACTGATCGACCTGCAACCAAGGACACTTCTCTCTGTGTAATTAGCATCCTCTTTGGCTATGCACAAACCTTTTAGAGAAGGACACACAAAACTGAATGGAGTAGAGAAGCAGATGAGAGCAATCAGCCTTTTTCCACCCTTCTGTGTACTGTTATAATGTGAGAAAGCTGCATATCAAAAAGAGGTGTCTTGGAAATGAAATCATGAATGTGGTGTCTTTTCTCAGGAATGGATATGAAAGCTCTTTCACCTGTTTATTTTCATTGGTTGAAAAAATAAGCAACATTGATTAGCTTATAAAGGAAAATCTACATCTAATAGTTTTCTTAAACAAATGAATATCATATTTCAATGCATCTAGCACAAAGGTGGTATAATGGAAGATTTAACAAATATTTATTGAATGTGAATGTGTGGCTTTAATATTAATTTTTAATATTAATTTTAATAATTAATATTTGAATTTAATATTTCAAAGCAACTTTTAACCATCAGGTTTCCAAAAAGCAATTTATTACTATTTTTATTAATTAAATTTTATTTATTTATTTATTATTTTATATTGTTTTATTTTATTTTCTATTATTTTATTATTAATTTTTATCAGTACTTTATAATGACACTTATTAATATATAAATAAATATATAATATAAATAAAATATATAAATGTAAATATATACTATATGCTTACATGAATCATAAAAATATAAGTAAATAATAATTAATATGATTGATATTAAATTACATATTATTATTTATTAAAATTATAATTAAATATTGCTATTTATTACCACACTGTATACTTGAAGCAAGTGTGGCTGACCTTAGTATCATAATACTGGTGCTTTTGCTCCCAGATGCCCTAGAAGATGGGATTTGGGGGCGCCTGGGTGGCTCAGTGGGTTAAGCCTCTGCCTTTGGCTCAGGTCATGATCTCAGGGTCCTGGGATCGAGCCCCGCATTGGGCTCTCTGCTCGGTGGGGAGCCTGCTTCCCCCTCTCTCTCTGCCTTCTGCTCGGCCTACTTGTGATGTCTCTCTTTCTGTCAAATAAATAAAGTCTTTAAAAAATAAAAAAAGAAGAAGAAGAAGAAGAAGATGGGGCTTGTGTGTTTATTGCAAAGGAAAGGTCCAAATCACTGCTACTCAGTGAGAAACCTCTAGTTCAGGCATCTTTCCTATGCAGACTTCTCTTCTCTTCAAAGGTACTGAGCAGGTTTTCCATGTGTGCACACAATGTAAACTGCTCTAAGAGTATTGAGTGGCTTTTCACTACCACAGGGCCCGGAATGGGAATTCTGTTCCACAGAAGAAATAGCTTTTTTTCTTTTTATAGTATTATCATTTTATATATTTATATATTATTATGTTATACTTATTTAATATATATAATTATATATTTTATTATTATTATTATCTGAAGCAAGGGCAAGATTTACGTTTACACACAATGTTTCCTGGTCACCTTCTGGAAATAAAAGGTTTTGAGAAGGGAAACAAAACTTACACTGACTTACTAAATTCTCCTAAAAGTCTCTGAGGTAGAAAGGAGAGTTACTATCCCCATTTCACAGGTGAGGAAGCTGAGGCTGGAAGAAATTAATTTTACAAAGGCACTGCAAAACCAATTTATCAGTTAGGCTCCTGGCAAGATAGAGACCAAACTTTGTAATTGGGGAGAGTTTAATAAGGGGCTCTTCAAGAAGTTGTAAGCAAGGTTTAGGAAAAGTAATAAGGAATTGTGCTATATCTTGAGACTGGGAACAGCTGGGAATTATTTCCATCCTTCAACCTGCAAGGGGAAAAGGGAAAGAACCATTCCTGGAACCCAATAGTGGGCCACCAGATAAACCATGGGTCTTAGGTCTCTTCAGTCAAAGAGCACAAGCCAACACAGTTACCTGAACAAGAGGAAGGTATAGGAATGAACACCTGGCCCTCCTTTCCTCCTGCCTCTGACTGGTTGAAGTCAGAGGGAAGAGGAGTCTAAAGAGACATCCTGTCTATATTAATTTGGGACAAGAGCAGCCAGTGGGGCGGAGTTGGAGTTTAGCTCTTTCCATTATAGGTTGCTACCTTGATACTTGTCACAGAGTCTCTGCTGACTAGTAATCATTTTCTATTTCCTTTAAGGTGGGCAAAAAAGATCTAGTCATTTTGTTCCTTCCTTAAACAGGTTATGACCAGCTGACTTTCAGGCCACAAATGGAAATAGTAATGATCATGAAGGTTGATTTTAATATTTCTGAAGACAACAAAAATTCCATTGATAATAGAAGGACAAAAATAATCATTCCTCTCTTTCCCATGTAAGCATATGCCAAAGACTGATTGCTCAGTAAGTTATTTAGAAGTTATTGATTAGACACCTATTATAGGCCCAACACTCTGTTAGGTCTTGCAGGGAATACAAAAGACTACAATGTGTAAAGCCAGCCCTTGCAAAGCTCACAAATCTATTTAAAGGCTACATGTTATTGTTATAAAAGGTGTAAAATCAAATCTGTTTTTGATTTGGTTTGTATCTACACTTGTTCTAAATAGTGGTATTAGAGGGTTCATAAGTCTTGTGTTAAATTGTGTTAAATTGTTCTTTGGTCATGTAAGCTTAGGGAAAAATGGTAAAGGGAAATTAAATAGTTTATTGGCTGCAGGTATTTTCAGATCCTTATTTATGTTAATATGCTTTGAAAATATTTAGAAGTCAGGAAAATTTTCTGAACTTATTTACCAGAACACTTTCCTTCCCCCCATGTATGAAGTCTACAAAGACTACTTTCTCCCCTCATTTTTTTTTGAAAACTATGATCACATGACCACATATCATTTCAAATTGTGTGAAAACTATTCAGAGAGTCTTCTAATATTTTAGCTTAGGTTGATGTCCTGTAGGCCCCCTGCCAGTTCATTTTTGAGCAAAATACAAATACTTAATGCAGTAGGAGAACTGGTTTTTAAAGAGGGTTTAATTTCTAAAAATCTTTTCTTGATATAAATAATTAAGCTTTAGTTTATAGTTTGTATGTCTAAATTTTATTTATCAAATATCTTTTTTTTTTTTAATTTGAGAGAGAGTGAGTGAGAGAGAAAACATGAGCAGGGGCAGAGGGAGAGGGAGAAGCAGACTCCCTGGCTGGCGGGGCTCCATCCCAAGACCCCACGTTCATGACCTGAACCGAAGGCAGATGCTTAACCAACTGAGCCACCCAGATACTCTTTCTTCAAATGTCTTAAAATGGGCTATGTCTGCATATAATTTTAAGGATTTAAGAGAACCTGTCACTTGTCTTGTGTTTTATTTTATAAAAATGAAGTGATCAGCAGTGACTAAGTATAGCTCTCTACTCACAAACATATGACTATAGACACACACACATAAATACCCATATACATATAAAAATTTTACAATATAGGCCATTGATATTTTTCACCAGAATGTGGCATCGTCATTGCTTTTTCTTCTCTCTTGACCTTCCTCTAGCTCCACTCTCAACTCTCTTGCACTGACTTAGAACCTGAACACAGGGCTCTAACTGTACCTATATTGCCTTGCACATAGACCTCACCTGGCTACCCTTACTACAAGCTGGTGGAAGGAAGAGTTGGATCTGTTACAGTGAGACCCTGAACTTTCATTAATTGGAAGTAACTTTGCTAAGGCATTTTTAAAGATAGATGAGTGTACAATGATGTGATGTGTTCAAATGAGACTAGATTTGGGAATAAAGACTTGAGGTTCAATCTCAGATCTGCCCCAGGTTAGTTGTACAGCTTTACTAGCTCTGCAAGGCTGGATAGAGACATGAGGGCATTACAGATAGCCTCTTCAAATCAATCCTCCAGAAGTCTTTATTCCCCATTTATTTAGAGGAGCAATTGTATGCTGTTTAGGGTAACTAAGGAGAGGAAGGAAAACTGGCAGGATGACCCAGCTTGCAGACTGAAAGTCTTTGCAATAGAAGGACTCATTTCCATAGTAAAAAGTTTACAGGTCCAAAGTAGTTTCTATTGCCACTTGATAGTTTTAATCTTCTCCTCTCTTCACTCCTAGGTACTCCATGTGATTTATTGCCAGAATATTTCATCTATATTCCTGGTACACACTAAAGAAGTTTTCACATAATTTCTTACATTTTTTTTAAGATTTACAATGATATTTTAGTGCCCATAATGTCTTAATATTTGTTAAAGATTGGTGCTTCCAGAGAATTGGTTGGCTAGCTAGAGTTTACTCAGTTCTTCCAATTAGGGCCAGTTTTTGTTTTTTTGTTTTGTTTTTGATTGTTTGTTTGTTTTATCTTCTGAATAACATGGTTGGATGAGATCATAGTTATGAAACCTGAGAATCAGAATCATCTAGGGAGATTTAAAGACCAACTGAATCAGAAGATTCTGAAAGTGAGCTATGTGTTTTTATAAACATATTTTTATAAACATATAAACATGTTTATAAATCCCCCGTAGATGATGCAGACACAATGGGTCTGTAGGTAGGTGCATGATATGATGACTAAGTGATTTGTGATGATTTTCTGACTCTAAAGACTGTGACCTGGAAGTGAAAGAGAGTAAATAGAATATATGCTGGTTCAATGCACCATTACACTCTGCAAGGAGATTTTATTTCTCACTGGGTGTGTCATCAACCCTTTAAGGAATCCATGGCTGTCATTATTACCTTTCTTTTACCCTGGAGCATTCAGAAGACCACAGAAGGTAAAGGACTCACATAAGTTCATTAGCATTGGAAGAGAATATATAGCTTCTCACTTCTAGTACAATGATCTATAAATTATAATTTAAAGTTCTAATATGTGGAACAACACTGAAGAAGGGGGCTTCAAATGTCGGTATGAACTCATTAATGCTTTCCCCCTCCTGCAATTCTAGGCCAAGAGAAAGAAATGACTTCTTCTGGGTATGCTGTGGTTTTCCTATTTAAATGAGCCCATTAAAATTGTCCTCTCTTCTTCCTGCCTAACTAGTCTCTCTTGGTTCTCAGTGGATGAAATAACGTGTACTACTTAAGATTCATATTTCCTTTCTAACTATGCCTTGAAGGAGCAGGATTAACTTTCTCAGCTTCTTCTTCAGCAGTAAACTCTAATTGGCTGACAGCTTGCTCAGACAAACACATAGCCCCTGAGGGCTTTTATGGTAAAAGAAAAGAAAACATGGTCACAGATCCCACCATTTCTCAATACATTTCTCCCACAAACTATAAAAATAGGACTGCATCAAGAAGGCTGAAACAAAGATGTTAGATACTGGCCAACAATATTTGCCAATGGCCTCCTATCATTCCTTCTTCCTGAAATATTCTTTCTATTGTCTCATATGAGAAAATATTCTCAACTTTATAAATTCCAATCACGTATGACCATGAACACAATACTTTGTTGAATCACCCCAGCCAGAAATCTTGGAACTATCTAGAAGCTTGGAACTATCTCACTCATATACTGCCTATGTGTTTGTCTTTGTCTGTTTCTGTGTCTGCTGGAGACATTGCTAATATTCTCAATGTATGTATATTGCTTTTACCCTGCATAGTAGTAATGGGTTTTGAGGAGAATTGACTTTATCCACAAATACAGCTTCATGTCCATGGATACTGATTGATTCAAGTAACTCCGGCCTAAACAACCATTGGATGGCTTGCACTGGCCCAGGGAAGTAATAAAGGTATAAAGGGGTATTTCAATTAGTTTAAAATCCAACACTATTTCTAGAAATTTGGCATTGGGACACTCTTTCTGGATTATATGGGTTGCAGAACCCTAACTTGCTGCAACCATTTTGCTATGATGAGGCTCCCCACAGATGATGAGGATACCATGGGAGAAAGCAGAAACAAGAGAATTACATAGAAATAGTGCCAGAGCCATTTCTAACTATAGTTTCTACAGTGATAAAGTGTATTAAAAATATCACTCAGATCTGGGATTTTTTATTTCTATTCTCCATTAAGCCAAGCCTAAAAAAAGGTTTTAACAGGATTACTAAGTAGATAGATGAAGAGGATGTCATAGAGTCAGAAAAGCTTTTGGCAAAGTCTCTCATGAAACCTACAAATCCTTTGGAAAAATATAGTTTGGGTGAATAATCAATCAAATGCCAATGTCTTCATGTCACAAGGCTCTGGCATGTGCAACATTCATGTAACTGATTAGAGTGAGGAAATAGAAAGCATACTTAGCAGATTTACAGATTTGGGTGGAATAGGTATTATGTGTGATGGTTAAATCATAATTTAAAGTTATCTCTATGGTCTAAGATGAATAAAAAGATTAAGTACATATATATAATTTTTTTTTGCATTTAAAAAAGTGTTTAAATAAGGATGAATGGGTATGGAAAACAGTAAGGTAATGAAAAAGCCCTGGGGATTTAGTTGACTACAAACTTCATAGAAACTCGTAATATAACATGCTATTTAAAAAGATGAGACAGTTTAAAGCTGTGATTAACGAAAGTATGTCTAAGAAAATAAAGACCTATTCTGCATGCTTCATGATTAGAGAATATATGGAGTTGCAGGTTCAGTTTTGACATTTTAGCAGTTAGTAGGTTATACTTGAGAAGTAGTTACAAATTGGTGTTTCCAGAATTCTTATGTATCATATGATAACTTCTTAAAAGAATTGGGATTTTTTGGTCTGCAAAAGTAAAGACTGATGGAAGCCAATAGAGCAATCTTCACATTTGTATTCATTAGATGAATGGGTAATTAACATTTATCAAATGACTAGAAATGTGAGAGATTCTGGAGATGCAAACATGGACCAGACCTATAGACAGTTTAGTTAAAGATAAAGATACAGTATAAGAAATTATAACATAGTAAGATTAGTATTGAGAAGCAGATGGCATATTCTACTATACAGACAATAGTAATGAAGCCACCAAACTAAATTTGGCCTCTAATCTGTGTCTAGATGGAGGAATATGAGGTTCCCATACATAGCAAATGTAAGACAAAGAGATATGAATATTTTATAATTAGGCCATAAGAAAACTTGTGGTGAGGAAAGGGAGCTTGAAATAAGAGAATAGGTCATTTAAATAAGATAACTTGGCTGAGGTGCATAAAATGGATTAGAATCCATTCAGGCACCTGGGTGGCTCAGGTCATGATGATTCCAGACCCTTGGGATGGAACCCCAATCAGGCTCCCTGCTCAGTGGGAGGTCTGCTTCTCGCTCTGCCCTCCACCCCCACTCCCATGCACGTGCTCTCTCTGTGTCTCTCAAATAAAGAAATAAAATCTTAAAAAAAAAGAAAAGAATAACCAATTCAACTTTGAAAATTAAAAAAATGAAGGAAACTTAACTACAGTAATTTAAAAAATATATATAACATTTAACATTACCATTAACAGAAAAAAAGAAATCGCAGAAACATATATAAAAAGTTAATATGTGAAAAAAGTGTTATTTTAAATCTGTAGGGAGAAAAAAAGGAGTTGTTCAACAAATGAAAAAAACGTTTCTGAGCTGTTTAAATGAGAAAAATGAAATTAGAACTTTATTTATATGTCTAAATAAATTCCAAATGATGCAACAATTTAAGTACAAAACATGAAATCTTAAAACAACTAAAAAAATACATAATTACTTCAGACTAAGGAAGGTTTCTTTGAATATAAATTCAAAAGGGTAAAAAAAAAAAACCTATAAAGGAAATGATTCATATATTTCGTTCATCAAAGAAGGAAGAAGAGAGAAATAGAAGAAAATCAATAAGAGACATCTGCCCTAGTTTCCACCCCACTACATCCATCAGCACACAGACCTCTTCCCCCTGTGTTTCTCATTTCAGTAAATTGCATTCCCATCTACCTAGTTACTCAGATCAAACCTTTAGAAGTCACCCTTGAGTCTCTCTTTTTCCCTTATTCTCCACATCCAATCTGTCTGCAAGTATTGTCTGCTTTACCAATCAACTTGGGTTCCAAATCCATCTACTTCTCTCCATTTCTCCTGCCATCACTTTAATCCAAGCAACCATGGCTCAGATTCCTGTAATCGCCTCCTAAGTGGTTTTCCTGCTACCACACTTTGTGCTTTAAAATCCCATTCTCTGACATCAACCACGGTTTTTAAAATGCTGCAGGGATGTACACTCCTCACTTAGCTAATATTTATTGAAAACCTACTATGTGCCAGGACTGTTCTGAGAGTTGAGGCTAAAGCAGTAAGGAAAAAATTCAAAATATCTGCTTCATGGAACTGACATTCTGGTGAAGGCAGGGGCCAGGGGAAGGCAATAATAAATCAGTCAAACAGTATTTTAGAATATAAGTACCATGGAGAAATATAAAGCAGGAATGGGACATAGGGACTGCCTGGGAAGTCCTCTGTAGTTGTGTGTTTTGTGTACTGCATAGAAGCTTGGCAGAGGGGATGAAGGGATTGAAATCCCAGGGAGGTAATTTTTCTAATTCTTCTGCCCAGATGGTGCTCATTTTCCAAATAAGTCTGCCCATAGTGAGTATCTATTTCTAATTTACTCAAAGGCACAGTTCATGGACCATATAGATGGTTCTATTTTAAGAGGATCACTGACTGATACACGACACAGTACAAGGGTGAAAACAGGGATGTAATTTGACAGTACGGTAAAATTCCAGCTGAAAAGTTATAGTAGCTTGAGTAGGACTATGTTGATAGAAGCTCCGAGAAATGTTCATCTTCTTAACATATTTTTCTCAGTTTTACTGAGATATAATTGACATACATCATTACATAAATTTAAGGTGGACAGCATACTGACTTGATTTACATATATTGTGAAATGATCACCACAATAGGTTCAGCAAACATTTCTCTTCTCATATAGTTACAATAAAAAGGATAAAAAAATCATTTCTTCTTTTGATGAGAACTCAGAGTTTACTGTCTTAACAACTTCCCTATATATCATAGAGCAGTGTTAGCTATCGTTGTTGTGTTGTATGTTACAGTCCTAGTACTTGCACGTGGAAGTTTGTAACCTTTGACCACTTTCTCCAATCCCCCCTCTCCTAACTCTCTGCTAACCCCAGATCCGAGCTTTCCTTCTGTGACTTCCGTTTGGTTTGTTTTTGTTTTAGATTCTACATGAAAGTGTGATCATACAATTTTTGTCTTTCTTTGAGTTACTTCACTTAGCGTAATGCCTTTGAGTTCCATCCATCTGGTTGCAAATGATAGAATTTCCTCTTTTTTATGGCTGAATAATATTCTATAACTTCTTTATCCATTCATCTGTCCATAGATGCTTAGGTTATTTACGTGTCTTGGCTATTGCAAATAATACAATGAACACGGGAGTGCGGATATCTTTTTTTTAAGGTAGTGTTTTACTATC
Organism: Meles meles; assembly: GCF_922984935.1. Taxonomy (NCBI): domain Eukaryota; kingdom Metazoa; phylum Chordata; class Mammalia; order Carnivora; family Mustelidae; genus Meles; species Meles meles. The sequence continues at coordinate 147,345,596 of NC_060066.1, read as the reverse complement.
CTTTGGATATATTCCCGGAAGTGGAATTGTTACATGGTAGTTCTTCTTTTAAATTTTTTCAGGATCCTCCATACCATTTTCCATAGTGCCTATCCTATTTAAAATCCCCCCAATGGTATACAAATGTTCCTTTTTCTCCACATCCTACCAGCACTTGTTGTCTTTTTGATAATGATCATTCTAACAAGCATGAAGTGATATCTCATTGTTTTTTTAATTGGCATTTCCCTAGTGACTAGTGGTGATGAGCATCTTTTCATGTACCCATTGGCCTTTCATTTATCTTCTTTGGAGAAATGTCTATTTAGGTCCTTTGCCCATTGTAATTCATTTTTGTTGTTATTGTTGTTGTTTTGCTGTTGAGTTAGTGAGTTCTTTATATATTTTTGATATTAATCCCTTATCAGATATATGGTTTGCAAATATTTTTTCTCACTCTGTGTTTTGCCTTTTACCTTTATTGATTTTTTTTTCTATGTAGAAGCTTTTTAGTTTGAGGTAGTCCCACTTGTTTATTTTTTATGTTGTTGTTTGTGGTTTAGGTGCCATAGCCAAAAAGTTGTTACCAAGATCTGTGTAAAGATTTATTCCTGTATTTTCTTCTAGGAGTTTCAGGTTTCAGGTCTCACATTTAAGTCATTAGTCCACTTTGAGTTAATTTTTGAGAGTAGTGTAAGATATGGTTCCAGTTTCATTTTTTAACATATAATATCCAATTAATCTATCACCATTTATTAAAGAGACTGTCTTTTCTCCATTGAGTGTTCTTTGCTTCCTTGTCAAATATTAACTGGCTGTTTTGCTTGGGTTTATCTCTGGGCTCTTGATTCTGTTCTGTTGGTCTATTTGTCTGCTTTTATGCCAATATGATACTATTTTATATTGCTTTATAATCTAGTTTGAGATCAGGAAGTGTTATGCCTCCTGCTTTGTTCTTTCTCAGAATTTCTTTGGGGTCTGTAGTTCCATACCAATTTTAAATATTTTTCCTACCTCTATAAAAAGTGTCATCAGAATCTCGATAGGGGTTGCATTGAACCTATAGTTGATTTTTGAGAGTATTGACATTTTAACAATATTAATCCTTCCAACTTACAAACATAGGATATCTTTCCATTAATTTGTATCTTCTTCAATTTCTTTCGTCAATGTCTTGTGGCTTTCATTGTAGAGACTTCTCACCTCTTAAATATGTTCCTAAGTTTTTTTATTATTATTTTTGTTACTATTGTAAATGGAATTGATTTCTGTATTTCCTTTTCAGAAAACTTATTTTTAGTGTATAGAAATGCTAGTGATTTTTGTATGTTAATTTTACATCCTGTATCTTTACTGAACTCACTGATTAGATCTAACATGGTTTTGCTTTGTTTTGTTTTGTTTTTGGTTGAAGCTTTAGGATTTTCTATGTATGAAATAATGTCATTTGCAAATAGAAACAATTTTACTTCTTCCTTTTCAATTCTAACACCTTTAATTTGTTTTTCTCTCCTGATTGCTCTAGCTAGGACTTCTAGCACTGTGTTAAGTAGATGTGATGGGAATGAGCATCCTTGTCTTTTTCATGATCTTAGAAGAAAAGATTTCAACCTTTCACCATTGAGTTTGATATTAGTCTTGAATTTGTCATTTTTGGCTTGTATTATGTTGAAATATGCTCATTCTATACCTAATTCGTTAAGAGTTTTTATCATGAATGAATGTCGAATTTTGTCAAATGCTTTTTCTGTGTCTATTGAGATGATCATATGATACATGCATTTCATTCTTTTGATGTGATGCATCACATTAGCTACTTTGCTTATGTTGAGTCACCTTTGCATCCCAGGGATAAGCCCCACTTGATGGTGAATTATCTTGTTAATGTGCTGCTGATATCTTTGCTGGTATTTTATTGAGAATATTTACACCTATATTCATCAGAGATACTGGTCTGTAGTTTTCTATTCTAATAGTGTTCTCTCTGGCCTTGCTATCAGGACAATGCTGGCCTTATAAAATGAGTTTGGGAGTGTTCTTGGATATATTTTGAAGATGAGAGAAACAAAGTTTGCTGTTTAATTGCATTTGGGAACTTTCACAATTAGACTCATTGAAATCTAACAGCCCTACTCAATTTGAGCTTTCCATCCTCTTGGACATCATCTCTATTCATTCTCCCTGGTGCTTATAAAACTTCAAATGTATTGCCTTTCTCTCTTATCCTTAAGGATTCCTAGTCCATCCTTAATCCTGGGCCTTTACACTTGTTCTATTCTACCATGAAACCCTCTTCCCTCAGATCTTTGCATGGCTTATGCATTCTCATCAATCACTGAACTCAACTGTTACTTGTATAAAGAAGTCATCTCTGACCATATCATCCCCAGACACTCATGACCTATCTCTTAATTTGTTTTCTATATGTAATTTATCATACTCACTAATAGGTAATTATTTATTTGTTTATTTTCAGTCTTACTAGAATGTAAGATCCATGCCATTAGGAACATTTTCTTGACCTAGAACAGTAGGTATAGAAGTTGTTGGAGCCTATAGACATTTACTTAGAACTTCCATTATCATTCAGAGTTTTGACTGCTTCCTAGAAATAAAATTCTTCTCACTTTTTAATGAAATTAAGTGGTAATGAAGTGGACTTACGTTGCACAAATTTGTGAAGAGGGTGAAAGTTTCTTATTTTCCTCCATTCCATTTCCTCTGGAACTGCCTAGAGCATATTAGGGTGTATAATGGTATCCTATTCATTTTAAATTTCCCGATGCTCTACTTTCTCACACTTAACTTGGAAATTATCTCATATTGATAGTGCCCAGTTATGTCACAGATTATAAAAAATTCAGAAGATAAAAATAAAGCAAGCTTACATTAATCAGAGGCAATCATTTTAAATGAATGTTAGTTCTGTGTTGATAATATAATATTTTGTTATCACATACAGAACATCAGTTATGTACATGAAGGGTACATAATTGTCTATTTCTAAGTCGTGCCTTGGGGTAGTTTAGTTCTATTGCCAAGCTGCTAGAAATTCAATTGATGCAGTATAAATTAATGGTCAATGCTAATAATACAAAGTTTATGAGATTTACATCCAAAACAGAGGTTGTTACAAATAACATTTCAATTATTAGTTCTCCTGGTGGTCTTTAATAAAAGAGATGAAATAATTATCATTGTTAAGCCCTGGTTAGATTTAAATTTTCCTAAATGTGCATGCCTTTATTAAAAACATTGCAGAAGACTGTCATAGTAAATTTTTAAATGTAAATATCTCAATTATTTCAGACTCTTTTGTGTGCTATCTAATTGACATATAGGAAGCAATTTCAAATGATAAGCCATTCTCCAGATACCTACAGTGAAATAGACAGTTTGGGTTTATTTCTTTCTGCCTTACTCCCAAAACATTGACATGATCAGAATCTTTACCTTAGAAAACAACTCCAGCAACCACTAGAAATGAGAGGCTCAACCCACTCTGAGTAAACTCAGAAAAAAAAAAAAAAAAATCCACTCAAAAAATAAAGTCGGGATGAACTTCAATAGAGTTCATTTAAAGTTCTACACATATTTAGCAATCTTTGTATGAGTGAGCAAGGAGATAAGGAAAGGTGTAAGTGTGCAGAACCATGATGGCAAGATGAATTTACACTGCAATCATCTACACGTGATCTCACATCCTACTGACCCAGTCTCCAACTCATATCTTACCACAAGAGCCTTCTATCTAGTTTGCCTGCTTCTAGTCTACTTTTACTTTCTTAAAATCTACCCTTCTTGCTGAAGCCAAAATAGTCTATTTGTCAAGTCATATGAAATTATCATCCAGAACTTATATTCTCAAAGAAGCCATTCCTAACCCCAGATTTCATCATGTGTATCATGAGCTTCCTTCTATAGTCACCATATTGTACTGGAGTTAAGTATTCAGCTCTCTTTCTCTCTGTGTGTAGACTCCAAGTTCCTCAAGAACAGGAGTTGTCCTATTCGTGTATCCTCAATGCCTCGCAGAGATCATGGCATAGAATAGATACCAAAAAAGCTCTGTTACACTGAACTGATATGATTAAAGCTTTAATGTTATAAGTTTATTATTTTTTGTTTTGGTTTTCAAAATTTTTCAAAGACGAAAACAGGGGGGCTTGGGATGAAAATGTTTCCCCAATTTACTTGCACTTCTATAAGGATGTTTTTAATATTCCTTTTTTTTTTTTTTTTAACATGGGGTGGTCTAGTTCTGCAAACTTTATTTAAAAAACATTTTTTTAATATTATTAAAATATCTTGAGTTCAAAACTTAAAAGGTCTCAAAACCTTCACTACGTGTTTTATCTCATTACCGAGAGACCTTTGTGCAGCATATCTGTTTTGTTTCACTTCTTATATTTGACAAAAAGAACAGTGACTGTAGATGGCAATAGAAAATACACACTCTAGAAGATCTTTGCTTCTTGGCATTTTATTGTGTAATTATAAAATCTTAAGAACGGATGAAAGTCTTAAAAGATATGCTTTCGTACTTACCTACATAGTGATAATTCTGTGATGGCCTGTGCAAGATGGACGAGGTCCTAAAAAGTCGGATTTCCTTAGTTGTTTCTCCTGGATGGCCACCCAACTGTAGTCTAGGTGACTTGCCTTCAGCTGCATACCTTCAGTCCCCCATTGAGTTTGATAGAATATCCGTGCTCCTTCTCAAGGAGCACTGCATGATTTTTGTGAGTCCCTGGAGCCAGCCATTGACTTGCAAGTCTCCATAAAGCTCTACAAAGCATCAGCTACTCTTGAACAAAAAGCATTGTGCATCCACTGTCCCAGGAGAATGACTGTATAAACAAACCTCTCCTGGAGATCAGCATGCCATTGAAATACAATTATCACCTGGTGGCAAAAGTTGCGAAAAGTCAATACTTGATGAGGGAGAACTTTTAAAATCCTTGAAACAGCAGAGTGGCTCAAGGCTATTTGTTGCATTTGCAATGAAAGTGTAATCCAGTGTAATATGCAGGTAGTTACCAACTAGAGAAAGCCAGCTGTGATACTATTGAACAACATCCCTCCCTCCCACCAAATGAGCTGTTAAAAGAACAAACAGAACTGGTAAAGGACAAATAGGAACTTCGGAAAAATCTTCAGAAAAGGTTACACATCAAAGTTATTCTAGAAAGCTGTAACAATTACAGAAATCTTGGTGATTCTACAATGTACATTTCAAAGACTTAAATGTCTTTGAATGAAGAGGAAAAGCTGTTTGTATGCTGAAGGAAACTTTGGTGGGGAAACATTAAACTATACAAAACTTATTTATTTAAAAAAAAATTGGAAACAAGCATGTTTGTTAGAAATACTGCATTTTGTGTTTTTATAAACCTTATGTTACTACCATCTGTAACATTCTACTTTTCTGGAATCTAGCTGGCTTGATTTGGAGTTGATGTTAGTTCACTACACAAATTTTTACATATAACACTCCCTTATCTGTAGTTATGTTGGGTTTCTGAATAATATTCTATCATTTCATGCAAATGATAGAGAAGACATGTTGTTCCTTAAAATGTCCAGTGCTCTCAGAGGTAGGATTTATAAAATGAGGATCTGAAAGGCTTAGAAATGATTAAATATCTAAAAGGATAAAGAAAACCTAAGGTTTTAAATTCATATGTTGATTTTTCTTCAGTTTAGTAAAGGGTGGGATGCCTGGCTGGCTCAGTCCCGGAACCAGTGACTCTTGATCTCGGGGTTGTAAATTTGAGTTCTACGTTGGATGTAGAAATTAATTCGGTTAAGGGATAGTGATTCAAATGAAATTTTTAAAAATGTTCTAGTTCCTCTGGTGTGTATAATTTCTGTTTTTAAATGAAACTTCAAGCAATGAAAAAAATCTTTTAGTTCTATAGTTAAGAATACACAGTAGAATGCTTTTAAGCACTTAAATCGGAAATTGCTTTTGTCTTAGCTAATTAATCACTGGTTATTTTTCTTTTCTATAAATCTGGCAAGTTTTATTGAATTGTGTGATAGCTATTGAAATGAAAATTGGGTACAGGAGTTCTGGAGTTGGAACATTCTTTGATATAGGAAATGTAAGTCAAAGAGCAGAACCCTAATAATATAGGTTTTTCTGTTAAAGGCAGAATAGCTGGAAGTAGAGTTGGTTTGGATGACAACAAACTCAAGGAGGTTGAGTTTGAGATTTGGGTGGGATTTTTGAGTTTAAATGCATCAGAGGCATTTAAAATATGAACCTAGAAATAAATATAGAAAAATGAGCATAGAAATGGTGATGAGAGAGCCTATTTATTAATATAATTTATCAACAATTATTAATTATTAATAATGAAAGTCAGAACCCTGAGGGAAAAGCACTCTGTTTGTTGGATAGAGATTTTTTTTTAAAGTAATAAACAATGCCAATGATTAAAGGATAGAAACAGGAGAGTGCAAAGTAAGAAATATTAGAGATAGAAAAGCTGGTGGTTGCTCTGAAACCATTCAAAAGAAAAGTTCCAGTTGAAAGATGGCCATTATCAGAGCTCAAAGGTGAAATTAGTGGAATGAAGAGAGGAAAAAAATTAGAATAGATAATCAGAGTTGTTTAGAATCTTCAAGAACCTTTTAGTAAAATGAGAAGTATTTTCCTTCTTTCAAACACTAAATAGAAGTCATGGATTTGCTGAGAGCAGATGTCTTCTGGAAAAGAGTTACAGAAATAAATGTCAGTTTTTATGATTTTGCCTTGTTAGAAGGAGTATACTTTTTGACACTTATTGGTAAATCATTTGTAACATGAGATAAGTCTTATATTTATTGAGTTGTTTTAACAGACAGTCATAACTACCTGGTTCGAATATTATTTGAATCTCAGCTACAACTTTTTAAACATTTTTTATTTAAAAAGTGAGTGAAAATTGATATCACTAGTACATAGACATGATTCTGTGAGTTGGATTTGCCCAGTCTTTGAAAGGAGTAATTCAATTTAAGATTTTACTCAATAAAGTAGTGAATAGGCTGTTGGATTTATATTAAAAACTTTTTCAAGAAGGCATGGCTTTAGAAAATATGTCTAAATTTCTTAAAATGAGACCAAATGATGACATTTTATAGTGGATACATATTTTCTTCTGAAATTTTCTATTTTCCATCCCCTCTTTTCATGTCACATTGGCTTTTATATCATTTTTGATTATTTTTAACCCATGAAAAAGTACTTGGTGCTATCATTTTTTTTTAGTATAATCTTAGAAAGAAAGAATCTTAACATTTGTTGCGGTTTCTTAAGACTGAAAGTTATAATAGAAGTAATTTTTCCCCCCAAACTCCCTTCTATACATCTTTTCTAGAGAAGATATAAATTCTCCCTATTTAAAAAAGTACTTTATAATGTAGATTAGAATTTGTTTTATTCTAATATTTTAATTTTTAAACACTCTGAGGATGTTTTTCCAATATAATGTTATGCAAAATCCTGTAATTTTCAAAGAAGTACTCAGAAATCTTGTTTCCATGTTAACTGATACCTTGATCATTTCACTTGACCATCAGTCTCTTGGGAAATGCCCTTTCATTTATGTAAGCTCAAAGGCATACACAGTGCCCAGTTAATACATAATAGGTACCTGATATTTGCTGAGAAAATCGATGAAATAAAGACCGTTTGTTTATATTTTATAAAGATTATATATGTATGTATATATAGTCACACATAATAATATGTACACATATATATGTATACATATGTGCATATATATACACCTGCACACTTATGTATTTATATATTTCAGTACTACAGTAGTACTGCAGTAGGGTTTTAGCAAATTTTTGTTGAATTTAAACAATCTATTTTAAAAGTATCACACAAAACTGCTTTTCCTTTTTATCTCAACGAGACGTTTTCCTCCCACTCTACAACAAAATATATTTTTCTAGTTTAATTTACAGCCATTATTTTGTTTATTAGAGATGATATTCCATTTTGTTTAATTTACCATATCTGAAGCAATTTATAAATACTAACTATAATCTTTATTGAACTCTGAAGATAAGCCAGTACTCAAGCACAGAGAGGCATTAACAAAGAAACAGCCAGGGGTGCCTGGGTGGCTCAGTTGTTCAGCATCTGCCTTCGGCTCAGGTCATGATCCCAGGGTCCTGGGATCGAGCCCACCCTCAGGCTCCCTGCTCTGCGGGAAGCCTGCTTCTCCCTCTCCCACTCCCTCTGCTTGTGTGTCCTCTCTTGCTGTCTCTCTCTGTCAAATAAATAAATAAAACCTTAAAAAAAATTATCAGTGAGGGAGTCTTACTGGTCTGCTAGAAAGGATGTTTCACCCCTTGATCTTCTGTCTCCCCATCTGCACACAAGAAGAAATTGTAGACATCCTTCTCAACTCTATTATTGTATCAAGTTTTAAGAAATAGTAATAGTAGTAATAATAAAGTAGTTAATTCTCAATAGAAACTTTGTTCATAAAACTTAAAAAAACTAAATTAAATTACACCCTCTAATTCATAAGCCTAGTATTTTATTTCATTTTTGTTCATTGAGTAGAAAAATTTTGAACACAATCTCTTCTGAAATGCTCCTGATAATTCAGCCAGCATGTATTTGATAAATGACTTATGTTTCTAATACTAATTATGGCCAGAGGCAACATTATGGGTGATTGCTTCAGATCTGAAAACAAATCAAATAATATGTAATTTCCAAATAGGTTTATCTTTTCAAAAAGAATGATTACTTTTTAAAGTTCCATCCTTTACTTGTATGGGAATGTGTAGATTTATATTTGGTCTTATCTTTCTAAATAGAGGTCTCATAATACAAGTTAGCATTGTGTTCAGAGAATTACAAATCTCATATAGCTGTCTCACACTTTCAACTTAATATGCTTTCACACTTATTAACTCATTTCATTTTCTCAAAAAGACAAAAGAAGTAAATAGACCAAGTATTAATTTTGCTGTTTATAAAATGGGGAGAAGGAGGCATAATGCATATGAATAATTGTTCTGAACAAAGTCGGGAGTATAGCCTCTCTTGATCTGCAGACCTCCAGTCCTGGGTCCTTAGCTTTAATTCCACTGAAACCAGTCTGGATTTCAGAGTCTGATTATTTGCAAAGCTAGTATACCTGGTGCAGTCAGAGAGAAGACTATAAGTAGATGTTAAAGAATGTGAGACTCTGAGGAATTTCCAGAAATAAGAAGGGTCCAACAGTCATCACAAAGGCATCAAAGGTCATGTGCTGTGCTGTGGGCATTGATATTTTAAGTCCCTCATTTGCACACATTGAGCAGAAAGGCCTGGGAATGTTCTTGGTGACAGTTAGTAGACTGGATTTTTGCATATGACAAACCTCCCCATCTTCAGTTAATGGTCTCACCATGAAAGAAGTTGTCTCTTTTGGGTAGCTATAAAAATACTTCAAATTTTTTAGATGGAAAACAAGCACATTTACCCTCAGTACTCTCTGTTTTTCTGTACAAAAATAATATAACCAGTTTAACCAAAGTTGACAGCAGCACAGTGAGTTTTGGCCTTCCACAATTTTAGAGTTGGCTATCTGACCAGTTCCTAGAGGTTGCTTATGTAAAGCTCATGGCAACAGCAGCTCATGAACTTTACACTTCATTGTGCAAAAGCCTATTTGGAAACGCTAAGCCTTTGGCAAGACACAGGATCACTAAATCATCCTTGCATGGTTTAGAAATTCTTGTTCATGAACAGAACCAATAACAACACTGTGTGCCATATTTTCAGCATTGAGGCTGTGTTTCATTAAAGGAAACAGCCATGTCCATATCCTGCAGGGGACTACGTTTAAGTTTCTATCACATAAAATGGAATATTCAGAGTTATTGATATAGTATCTAGAATGGGGAATGAGCAATTAGCACCACCAAAATTCAGAAAAGAGATTCTGATCTGACAGTATTTTCTTCTATTACCATGTGATAATTAGAATTGGCTTTTAAACATTAGAAATGTATGTGATTTAAGTGTGACAAATATCTATCCTTCATACACAAGCATCTGGAGGGTCAAATGGGCAAGGGACTTTAGCGTCACACATACTGGGTTTTGAGCACAGCTCTATGTCATCAATTATTCCGGTGAGATTTGTTGGGCACTGTCAGGCACTGGGTCAGCTACCAAAATTACTGCGATGAGCACAGAGGCACTGTTTAGTTTCGGTGGGGGGAGATATGTATTAGACAGAATAATCCCACAAATAATTTTATAATTGAAATGTAAAAAATGACTTCAAGTTTATGTACAGGCTACTATAAATAGGAGATGGAAGGGACACAGAAATTCAGGGTGATGTCTGACAGATAAAATAAAGACTGTCCCAGTTAAATTTGAATTTCAGATAAATAGTAAATAATTTTTAGTGTAAATATGTCCCAAATATTGCATGAGAGATACATGTACTAAAAATTGTATATTATATTATCTGTAACCTCTCCACACCCCTAAATTTGCCAACCCTGGGAAGAGAATGCCAATCCCTAGACCTATGCACATGTAAGGAAAGTCAGGAAAGACATCTCTGGAAGAAACGGGTTTTAAAAGATTTTATTTATTTATTTATTTATTTATTTATTTATTTATTTATGAGAGAGAGCAAGCATGCATGAGCAGGGGCAGGGAGGAGCAGAGGAAGAGGGACACGCTACGCATACTGTTTGCTGCATACTGGTTGAGTGGCACCCAGCCTGGGACTGGTTCAGGACCCTGAGATCATGACCTGAGCCAAAATCAAGAGTTGTGTGCTTAACCCACTGGGCACCCCCACCCCCCACCCCACCGCAGGTGCCTCCTGAAGAAATATTTAAATCAACCCTAAGAGTTGGTTGGCAACTGGCACAGAAACAAGGGAGGGAAGAGAATATTACAAATACATGAAGTATTAGATTAGACAACGCGAGAGTTTGGCAGCTGGGTGCTGTGGGCAGAGGGAAGGCTGGGCAGGAAGTGTGCTGCACAGGCAGGGAAAGTGGTCAAGGGTGAGACACTGGATCTTTCAGGACCTTTCTCATACCTTCCGCCTCCTCTTCTCCATTTTCCATATGGATTCTAAGCTCTAGTAATGACTGACCCAGGGGAGGAACGCAGGCATGACAGGAGGTGCAGAGGTGACCCCGAAGGAAACTTTGTTGAGTATGTCCCATCATGTTCACCCTGGCTGGAACTTCTCCTGTCATCTGTGGAGACTTTCACTGTTTTTATTTTGTTTTGTGTGAGGTGTTTTCCACTGGCTTTAATTTTCCCCCAGCTTTGGGGGGAAGATTTTCAAGATAATCTGCTTCCGTTTTTCTTCTTCCATTGTCTGGTGTATTACCGTATCACAGCAGAAGTTAGGCTCAGTTCTGCCCATGGGAATCAACATATCGTGCAAATGATTATTTCTGGGCTCTTCACTTTCTCTCGGGGAGATAGCTCACTCACTGATACCAGCCCGCAGGATGTTCATCTTCCTTTTCTAGTATACGGAGAATTTTCAATGCATTCTTTTTTACGGGGGTTATTTTGTAACCACTTGAAAATGTTTCTATGGTCTTCAGCTAAAGTGTGGTCATAGTGGGGGGGGAAATGTCTCCTTTCCTAATATCCTGGCCTCCTCCCCTCCACTGCTCGCCACCCCAGAGACAACTTCTGTCTAGGACTCCGACATGCTGATTTTGAGTGAGCACGTCGGCCTGGGAGTGGCAGCGCGGGGCCAGAACTCTCAGTGATGAATGTCAGCCCAGCGGCCGCAGTCTTTCTGCCAGACAGGAGGCTAACAGGCAAACGGCGGGGAGTTCACAGGCTTGGAGGGGCTTGTTAGACAGGGTTCAAAATTCTCATGAACATCACTCTGCCACTCGGCAGAACAGCTGCAGCCTCAACAGTGGGAGTCTTCACACTGATTTTTCAAAAAGCTCCCCCTCCAGAATGTAATGTCATACTACACTGTTAAGCGCCCTGCATCACAGTATATTGTCATCCATCATAATCTGCTCTCACCATTTGCTGCAAAGTTGCTAATTTGGCTGGAGAATATTTCACTTATTAGAAAGAGTTTTCTCTCTCATTCTCTCCTTTTCTGAGAATTTGTCAACGTGCTGCTTTCAGAACCTCTCTGTGTGGCTCAAACACTGTCCATGCTTTATAGCTGTATAGTTATTAGCCACTTTAAATTAGTTCATATTAACAAATAAGGGACTTCTCAGGGGGAAAACCTCCTAAGAACTTAGATTAGACAAGAGCGATCTACTTATAAAAATATTTCTTCCACTGGATGAGGTTGCAGTGCGTGAATTCATTCGACAGCGAAGTTTCGGGGGTCTCCCGTGTTTCGGTTCCAGGCACTGGAGCTAAAACAGTGAATAAGAAGAAGTCACTGTCCTTATTTAGCTTGCATTTTCCTAGAGAGACAAACCAGTCTCTGTAAATAGATAAAATACACAATTTCAGATGCTAGTAATAGCTACGAAATTAAATAAATGCAGGATAAGGAAGCTCTGATGGGGGCAGTGGAGGGGGTGGCTTTTTCTTGGTAGGGTAGCCGTGCAGAAGCCCTCCAAAGAGGTGATATTTCAATTGAGATCTGAGGGCATGCTTATATCAGGAGCACATGCAAATTTGGGATTTGGGAGCATTATTACAGAGAATGTATTGTATAATAGAGGGTGCACAGCTGACTCTAATTAAACATTTGTTGACTGTCTCTCATAATGTTCATGCTATCGATATGAGGGTGAGTAGTATTATAGGTATAAGGACAGCAAATATAAGTAGCTGTGCAATTAGAATCTCTGAGACACAGAGAAAGAAATTAGTGTGCAAAAGTTTTACTAGTGAGTATTCTTAAGATCAGGGCCTGTAGAAGAAAAAAGCAGACAACAAGAAGGAGGCAGGTTGGGGCAGAGAGAGATCGAGCGCGGTGAAGCCCTGTTGGGGCCAAGCTGACCTTTGAAGGAGCTCTAAAGATGCAGTGATCTTTCAGAGCTGTTGTGCATTAGGGCAAGAGGGTTAGGCCTTTACCTCCCTGTGTGAATCTGTCCTTCTATTTGGGTTATCTCGGGAAGGGATGTGACCCTGTTGGGCAAGGTGGTTCTCCTTAGCCTAGGCATTCCTGAGACGAACTGAAAGCTGAGGGTTACTGAACAGTAGCACTCCCAGCAGCAAGGTGCTGAGAGATAATTCTCTGTGGATGTCTCCTTTACAATCATTCCTGTTGCAAGTTCTTCAGGATCTGTGCGGTGAGGTACAGATCCCACCAGTAGTAGGGTGAATAGGTGACTAAATGTCGTCTGGGGAACTCCTGGATTCCTTTAAGTCAGACTTTCAAACCCTGTGTATATCACATGAGTCTACATAATCTATTTTCTTTGTATAGTAATATGAAGATCCTGATCTGCCAGATATGAACCGTTGTGTAAGTGCTTTATTAATTCAGTTAAGCAAATCTTTTTTGAAATGCTTGTAGAATGCTTTGTCTTCAAAGAGCTTAAAACCTAACGGAAGAAGCAGAGAGAAAGCAAACTTGATATAATCCATAATGCAAGAGCAAGCGAGCTGGGGTAAACAACAAAGTATTTTGAAATACAAAGCACAACATATTTTTAAGTGAAAGGTAGTAAAATTAAATAGAAGGAATATTGAAACGCAGAGGTTACCCTTAAAAAAGAATGTTGATGCATTTGGAATGGGAGGAAGTCTTTGAAATTGAGTCAAACAGGAGAGTTGGCCTCTAAGCAGGGAACAGAATGGTGACGAAGTCGGCTGGCTGGGAGGAAGGTTGTGCAGTGATGTAGGGAGAGGTAAGATGGAAAACATAATTCGTACTTAGAATGTTGCAGACCTTGAATGTACTACTGAAAAATGGGGACTGCATTCTGTAGGCTAGAATCTTAAAATATGGCTTATGAGTACCTGCATTAGGATGCCATGGCTATTTTTTTTTAATTTATTTATTTTTTCAGTGTAACAGTATTCATTCTTTTTGCACAACACCCAGTGCTCCATGCAAAATGTGCCCTCCCTATTACCTGCCACCTGTTTCCCCACCTCCCACCCCTGATCCTTCAAAACCCTCAGGTTGTTTTTCAGAGTCCATAGTCTCTTATGGTTTGCCTCCCCTTCCAATTTTTTTTTTTATAAACATATAATGTATTTTTATCCCCAGGGGTACAGGTCTGTGAATCGCCAGGTTTACACACTTCACAGCACTCACGATAGCACATACCCTCCCCAATGTCCATAACCCCCTCCCCCTCTCCCAACCCCACCTCCCCCCAGCAACCGCCAGTTTGTTTTGTGAGATTAAGAGTCATTTATGGTTTGTCTCCCTCCCAATCCCATCTTGTTTCATTTATTCTTCTCCTATACCCCTAACCCCCCATGTTGCTTCTCCATGTCCTCAAATCAGGGAGATCATATGATAGTTGTCTTTCTCCGATTGACTTATTTCACTAAGCATGATACCCTCTAGTTCCATCCACGTCGTCCCAAATGGCAAGATTTCATTTCTTTTGATGGCTGCATAGTATTCCATTGTGTATATACACCACATCTTCTTTATCCATTCATCTGTTGATGGACATCTAGGTTCTTTCCGTAGTTTGGCTATTGTAGACATTGCTGCTATAAACATTCGGGTACATGTGCCCCTTCGGATTACTATGTTTGTATCTTTAGGGTAAATACCCAGTAGTGCAACTGCTGGGTCATAGGGTAGTTCTATTTTCAACATTTTGAGGAACCTCCATGCTGTTTTCCAGAGTGGTTGCACCAGCTTGCATTCCCACCAACAGTGTAGGAGGGTTCCCCTTTCTCCGAGGATGCCATGGCTATTTAATAAAAATTCAGACTCTGACACTGCATTCCATACTTTCTGATTCAGAATCTCTGAGTTAATTCCCTGAAATCTGTACTTCTCATAAGCTTCCCATGATAGCTGGAGAAACTCTGCTCCAGATAATGGGACACCACCGAAAACTCCATTTTCTACCTCCATAAGTCTGTAGGATGTGTGGGGGATCTTCCTCACACTTAAAGTGTCAAACTGAAACATCCTGGGAATGATGATCTCGAAGTATTTTTTTTGAAACAATAAATTAGTAACTTAATATACTCATACTCCATTTGTCTATTGCTGCTAACACAGAAACCCCAAGAACTTTCTCCTCTTGCCCAAAATACTCAATTTTCTAAGATGCTCAGAAACTGTCAGTCTCATAGTTGCTATTTTCCAGTTCTTAGTGAAACAGCTCCTTTTCTTCTGATCATACGAATCATTTTTACCCTAGAATATAAGAAGTTTCTTCAGGGCCCTTGGAGACTCTTGTTTTCTGAGTTGCAGTTATAGCGAAGAGCTTATTTTTTTGTTTATGATCTGTAAATTCCTTCCCAAATCTCTGAAGCTTCAGATCCCTGAGAAGCCAGTCTCATCTTTTATTTTCCACTTATAAGTCAATCCAGTAATTTAATTTTTTTTCCAAGGAACTTTTCCCCCCTTGCTTCAGTCACAAATATTTGTTTTTCACCTGCTTCATTTTAGAAATCCCTTGTTAGTATTTTCTTTTATGTCAGTCTTCCTTTCCTTAGGAACTTCTGTCAGGGCCGTGCACGCTGATGGCGAAGTGATGCGTTTTGTAAAACATATCAGATTCCTCCCCTTTCTCATTTATTGCTAGTAGAATTGTGACAGTACTAATGCAAATAGTATAAATAATGGTGCTTCTCTTTCCTCATTTTTCCTTCCCCAAACTGCAGCTGACTGTTTTTACATCTATTCTCACATTTTGTTTCCCCAGAGTCCCTTTGTGGTAGGAGAGGAAGTCATTACTCTCCCTTTGCAAAACAGTCAAACACGGATGCTAGTTAGATTAAGGAAATTTCCCTCAGAGCTATGTAGAAAGGGGTTGGGTGAAAGGGGAAAAATTGAGAAAAGTCATGCCTTCTCTGGTAGGTCCAAAATTAATTAGTGATTATTTCCAGGCTTTCCTTCTGACTTCTAAAGGAAGTCCCACTTTTACAGGATCCAAGATGCTTTAAAAAAAAAAAAAAAGAGAGAGAGAGAGAGAGAGAGAAGTTTAAAAAAATGAACAAAAGGGAGTTCAGAAGTGAGGGTTAAAAGATTAAAAATGTGGATGAAAATGTGAGGAAATTGGTTTGTTTTTTAAAAATTTTTAATGAAAATGTAGAATGGAGAAGTAATAGATCTTCTATACATGGGAGGGATGTGGATATAGGAAAATAATCATACTTTTAAAACGTTGTTTCCTATAATTTCCCTTCTGTTTTGTGTCAGAATGCACTTTGGTTTTTTAGCCAAAAACACTTTGGTTTTTAGCAAAAACAATTGGTTGCTTGTGTTGCATGTTTGGAACTGTGATTCTGCTCTGAATCTGGCCCCATGGGTCTCTGGGTTCATTGTTGCTAACAAGTAGAATTTACAAAGCAACTGTAAGCAAATAGGCCTTGCATGTTAGAAAAAGAGAGAAAAGAGTCTGTACTAATGTCCCCAGAAAGGGGGAAAATTGGTTCATTCCTGAGACACGAAGAACAAGTCTTACCAGGGATGGGTGTTCTCATCTAGACTCAGACCAGAGGGGACTATTAGGGCCATCTGGACAAGCCAGGTGGGCTAGAAGCCATGAGCATGGGACCCAATGTCCCAGGTAGGGAGTGCAGCTATCAGTAGTAGTAACAGTAGCAATATGAACTGTCTGCCTGAGACCTGAGATGTTCCTGGGCACAGAGGAATAAAGAAGTGTTGCAGCAGGTTGGTGGGAGGAGGTCAGGTCAGAATTCTAGCAGTTACGTTGTTGAGTTGGTCATTGATGACTGGTTTTGTTGCCACTGTAGGGGTTGCAAGTCCTCAAGTGTACTTTCTCTGCCATCACCTGTGGGACATACCACTTCTGTTCCTCCAGACAAAGCAAACTGCCGTTACTCTGGCATCCCATGGTTGCACTAGATAGATTTCTCAGAAACATGCCCTATGGATGATGACTCCACTTCCCTGATCCCTCTCTGTTCCTTGCCACCCACCACCAAACCCACCACCAGTTGCTAATGATTTTGTCATCAGACTCCATGCAAACTATATTCCCTACTGTTGCCACCACCACACGGACTCCTTCAGAGCCTGCAGGTCTCTTCTGGTGACTGATGCAAGTGGCCAGCTAGTGTGATTGCAGGGAGAAGAAGAGTAATGGCGGCAGAACGTGAGTGCCGGCTGCCTCAAGAGTTGTGTTTGTCACTGTAAAAGCATGAAAATGTAGTTCTCGTTTTACATGCCAGTCTTGTAAGTGTGGTTCATGTGAGTCTGTCTTTGAGAGATCTATCCATGCCTAGTGAACTGGGAAAAAAAAAAAAAAATAAGCCTGAAAGACAGAGAGTGAGACCAGAACTAGGTTCTCTCCCTAAGGCACTGTCCAAAAGGAGTCCACCAGTCTGTCCACCCTAAAGCAGCGCTGTCTCTTTGCTTCCAAGTTCTGTAGTCACAACAGTGACTTCCTCATTTTATTTGACGTATTTAACCAGGTAACTTTGCAGGGTAGGTGTTCAAGTTCTTTGGGCTGCTCCTGGGTTTACTTCAAACAGCTCCTGCAAATCACTACCTTTTTGTCAAACATAATTGGTTGAATTTCAATAATAGTAAAATGTTATTGGACTGGACTCTTTAACAGTTTTGAATATTGCCCATTTCTGATTTAGTGATGTTGGTAATTGACTTAGTTATAGTCAAAACTGCATATTTATCTGAACTTAATATTCATTAATACTCTAAAGGAAACAGCCATCTCTAATGGCTTTTACTTTCATCAAATCTCAAAATTTTCAAATCATCATGGGGTAATGGGGTGTTCATCAACCATTGTAACAATCTCATTATCCTTATTTTACTTTATCTTGGTTTTTTTTCCCCTTTCCTTTTTCTTTCTTTCTTTCTTTTTTTTTTTTTTTGAATTTGCCTTTCTTAATCTAGGTACTTCATATAATGTTTTAAGAATTTCTTAAAACCACTCTGATTTTATTTAATCATTACATTTTAAAATATGTTAATGCATATTATATCCAATGAGAAGATGCTGCTTCTCTTAAGATATAAAATTATAGATATAGATCTTCTAGCATTATTTTTAAGTGGTTTCCTGTAATATTTTCTAGCAGAATAAAACAAAAAACTTGGCAACTTGACCCATCTTAATTTTCACTGTTTTACTTACTCTTAATGTATAATGTAATATATATAATTAAATGCTTCTTAGCTGTGTTAGGGTATTGGTTTATTCAGGATTTGATAAAACTTAGTTAAACTACATAGTAACATTGCATTAATTGTTTATACATATATATGTCTTACATAATATGAAGTAAAATGGCTTTCTTTTTTAAAAAATATTTTATTTATTAATCGAGAGAGAGTGAGAGTGAGAGAGAGCATGAGAGGGGAGAAGGTCAGCAGGAGAACAGACTCCCTGCTGAGCTGGCAGCCCAGTGTGGGACTTGATGTGGGACTGGATCCCAAGATTCCAGGATCATGACCTAAGCCACCCCAGGCACGCAGTAAAATGGCTTTCTAAAAGATCCATAGCATTAATGAGACCTAGTTTAAGAGTGACTTTTGAGCATGAGCAATCATTAACTTTTGAATTTATTTACCTTTGAGACACTTTTTAAAAAAAATTAATTAGCTAAATAATGTCAACCATTTAAATTAACTGTGTGTTTATATTACCTTGCCTATTTACTTATGGAAATCTTCTGTGTATAAATGCTATTCTTCTACCATCACCTTCTATATTACCGAAGTAATCTACAATAGTAACTTTGATTTATGCAACACGCTATTTCTAATGAATTAGAACAATTTTATATCATCTTAATTCTTTAAACATTACTATGAAGTACAGGATGAAATGAGTGACATTTATTAACATATTCATTTTATAGTTAAAGAAAC
The DNA here is from genome assembly GCF_922984935.1 of Meles meles. Taxonomy (NCBI): domain Eukaryota; kingdom Metazoa; phylum Chordata; class Mammalia; order Carnivora; family Mustelidae; genus Meles; species Meles meles. The sequence goes on along the minus strand of NC_060066.1, from coordinate 147,326,631 downwards.
CAGATGAAAAGGTGACTTAGTTTTTCCCAAATTAAAAAATCAAACTGGTTGGATGACAGAGAGAGAGAATATTGGATTTTAAGTTTCCAAACCTTCAACCAGTATATAAGCTACAGCTATGTTAAAGTCACTAAAAGTTTTTGCAAGTGCACAAATAGATGCAAATACATTTTCACATCCTGTATGTGTGTATACATATATATGCCATTCCATTCCATTCTAGTATAAAAAAGTCATAAGAACAATAATGTTCGGGTAATATTTTATCATTATGAAAAATAAACATTTTCTTCCTCTCTCTCATTAATCTCTGTGTGTGTATTAAAGTATGTACCTCTCTCACTTGACAGCTTTCAGTTCTTAAAAACTCTACAACTCAAGGAAAAGCTACTAAATGAAAAAAAGTTCATTAATTTTAATGGAGAAATTTTGATGCATCACATCTGCAAAAAATTCCCAAATAATTTTCACAGATATAAAAATATATTGACTGAACAATAAAAAACAAGTCATAAAAAATAATTTGGAAGTAAATTCAGTCTGTTCATAAAATAGAACACAGTGAAGGCTAATTATACTTGTTCTTTTTTTCTGTACTATTTTCATCACAGATATTTCCACTTTAGGAGAGCTCATAGTTATCCATTTCAAAATAAAATTATAGCACAAAAAACATTTTTAGGTAAAATTGAAGGCTGTGCATAGGAAGGCTTTTAAACACTGAAATTGCTCACATACAACAGCTAAAATAACCATAAAATTCTCCAAACAACACAATTTGGGTTGATCCAAAGATGGCACGTTAATTCAAATTTATTTCCTTTATAATAGAAACTGATATTTCATGTAAATTGGTGAATGTATCTTTGCCTGAAATCAAAATCTCAAATTATTACTTCTTAGTGTGTTTATTTCATGGAGTGTGTATGTGTGTGTGTGTGTGTGTGTGTGAAAAGTGATAATAATCCCCCAAATGAGTAGTTTGAGAAGTTTTGTAATTTTCCAAGGGCCATTGTGTTGAAAAATTATTACCTGAATGGTCATTTTGTGAGTCCAATGAACTCAGAAATCAAACTTTTCTTAATTGATTAAGATGGGCCCTAGGAGAAGAAAAAAGTAGCACTCCCTGGCAGGAATCCTAGCTGTATTATTTAAAAGAAGCAGGCAGGAGGGTTTCCTGGGTGGCTCAGCCAGTTAAGCATCTACCTTCAGCTTATGTCATATCTCAGAGTCCTGGGTCAAGCCCCTTTTCAGCCTCCCCACTTGGGGACTCTGTTTCTCCCTCTTCCGCTCTGCCCTTCTGCCCCTTTGCCTCACCCCCAGTCATGATGCTGTCTCTCTCTCTCAAATAAACAAATAAAATTTTTAAAAGAAAAAAAAAAAAGAAGTGGGGCGGGACTGAAATTCACAATGTCCAGTATATAAGAAGAGACTGGATCAGAATGGCTCTAGTTGTAGAGACAAACATTTAACACAGTTTGAGGTTGAGCCTTCACTTAAGCTGCTGAGTTATTGAAAGTCATCATTCTAGGCTAGTGATAATCAGCTTTGACTGACCTGCGGTTTCCAGAGTTAGAAAGTGATATTCTCAGTAAATAGATGTTCGCTGTAAATTTATGAAAGACAGTATGGCCCGGAGCACAAATCCAATCATTTTTCCATATAAGCAGTGGCTGCCTGTGAGAAAGGTGCTTCCAGTTTTCCTTAGCAAGTGAGGTCAGGCAGGGATGAAAGAATTTAATAGAACTTATTCAATAATAATCTGAAGAGTTTCTGCTGCTGGCCCAAAAGCGGTCACCCACATAACTATTTGGTGCAGAGAAAGAAGGGTGAAGATTTAACAGACCAAATTTCAACTATTATACTTTGCTAGAGGGGAGTAGTCAAGGCAATGAAAGTCATTTACTCAACTGCCCCAGAACTTTTGGTTAAAGCAGTTGGCAGGTTCACGAAGCTGCTGCTGGAAAGCTTTGTGTGGACGTGGCTACTCACATTAATACAGAGGACTGCTAGAATATTTTGGGTCCAGAATTTTTCTTTTTTTCTTTCTTTCTTTCTTTCTTTCTTTCTTTTTTTTTTTTTAAAGATTTTTATTTGTTTGTCAGAGAGAGAGAGAGAGAACAAGCAGACAGAGTGTCAGGCAGAGGAAGGGAGAGAGAGAAGCAGGCTCCCTGCTGAGCAAGGAGCCTGATGTGGGACTCGACCTCAGGACCCTGGGATCATGACCTGAGCCAAAAGCAACGGCTTAACCAACTGAGCCACCCAGGTGTCCCAAGTCTGGGTTTTTTCTATAGGATAATTGTAGGCTACAGGAAACATATTAAATTTTCATTTACTTAAGTAGAAATCCACAAATTTTCTTTCATGTTGCCACATAGTCTGATTCACATTTGAAGACACAGACTTTTTATCTTGCAAATATGTTATTGGCATCACTGTGTTTTATATTCCTTTTGTTTTAACCATAAAATATTATTTATATAGGGACTTTTTCTGGAAAAAAAATAAAAAGTTTCCATTATCTATTTCCCTCTAAATTGCCCCTCCCTGCATAAACAATGAATCTTGGAACACTGAAAAAATAAAATTAAATTTAAAAAATTAGTAAATATAACTAACTAATAATAATAGTAAATAGTATGTTTAACTGTTAAAATTTATTTTATTAGAGTTTTTATTTATGTTAAATCTAATGAATTTTATCATAATAGACATTAGCATTCCCTATATAATTAATTTTGCAACGTATAAGGAGATTAATTTCTTAATATGGTATTGAGTACTAGCCTCAAATTTGGTCTTGGAGTCAGTGTATATGACCTTCTAACCTGCATCAATCTCTTCACGGAGTGGACCTTGGACATGTTCCTTAACAGCATGCTTTAGATTTCTCATGTGTGAAATGGAGATTATGATAGTACCTGCATTACGGAGTCATATCAGACTTAAATGAGCTAATCAAGGTAAATGCTATTAAGGTTCCCAGCACATAGCAAGAACTCAATAAATCTGAGCTATTACGACCATAGCATGGACAGATTTCTTTCCACAATTCAACTGTGGTAGAAATACTGTATTTTTTTTTTTAAGATTTTATTTATTTATTTGACAGCAAGAGAGAGAGAGATCACAAGTAGGCAGAGAGGCAGGCAGAGAGAGAGAGAGAGGGAAGCAGGCTCCCCGCCGAGCAGAGAGCCCGACGCGGGACTCGATTCCAGGACCCCGAGATCACGACCCAAGCCGAAGGCAGCGGCCCAACCAGGCGCCCAGAAATACTGTATTTTAAAATTTTCTTAGATCAACTTAATTTTAAACTTTTGAGCCTCCATTTCACTGAAAAATGCAAAATTTTGCTTCATTCCACCATGGGGATTCTATCTATGTCTGAGGTCCATCAAGCTGCCAAGACTCTAAGATGTTTGGTAATATGAGAAATGAAAGTTGGAAGATTGGTTGTCTGTTACCTGGTCATATTAGTTATCATCGAGGTACCTGTTGCCTTGTGCCATCCAGCAGTGTTCCTTCATCTCTACTGCTCTGCTATGACCTGCTTTAGGCAGAGGAATCTCTGGCAAGTCTGGGTTCCCCACACCAAGTTCACTCTTTGATGAACTCTAGGGTAAATTCTTACTTCGAGTTCCTAACATATCTTCTACCCTGTGGGACCCATAGATCTCATTCTGTTCTTCTCTAGTTGTAGAAAGCCTTTAAAACAAACAAGCAAACAAATAAGCAAACAAACAAGCAAACAAACCTGTTACTGACTTGAATGAAGAAGTGAAAAAAAGAAATTCAAGGAAAAGCATAGATTGGATACATCTAGAATGCTTTTTAACATTATTTTAAAATGAACCTTAAAAATCATTACTTTCAAGACCCTTTGACCATGTCCTCACCTACCTAGCACACCTTATTTTCTCTTTATAGCCTGAAACTTTCTCATGTATTTTTCACATGGTATAATAAAAGGAGTCAAGGAGTCATCCCTGAGTGAGTGCTGTGTGATTGCTCTGTTGCTATTCCTGCCTTAGCTCCTGTTCTCTTCCTTGCCTCCCACTCCACCACCTCCTACTGATGAGAAATTGGTGGAATGGCTGTCCATGCCAATAAACATCAAATCTAATACCTCCTCATATCTCCTCTTCTCTCCTGCCAGGGCCTCAATGATACTAGAGTGGAACTGGCCGCCTCAAGTCACATACAGCAAACAGGAGAGAGTTGTGCATGATAAAAGAAACAAATGTTGACTATATTACATAAAGACTCCTTAAAATGCACCTAAGTGAGCTGCATTGTTTAGTTTGACTAGTAAATGACATTACGATGCCTTGGTGACTGACATCTATTAAAACCAGTTTTCAGAATACTTTAAACTTGCCTAATTTGAGAAAAAGTTTTTCATACAGGATTATGGTGCATTCTCTCTCAAAAAGAGTGCAATTCTACCATGGCAGAAGAATATGAAATTTCCCAGAGAAAGACACTTCAAATACAATTATGCTTCTAAAATTAAGGGAAAGTGAAATTCTGTATTATTTAGTTTCTGTCATTTGAAGAATTTTGCCTTTCAAGTGACTACGTGTATTAATGATAAAAGCATTTCCTTTGTGTTTATATAGGGGCTCAATAATCCCAGATGTATTTGCTAGCTCCTATCATTTGATCTTTGTAACATCTTTATGCGATGGGCCGAGGAGGTATTAAACTGATCAGTTTTAAGATGAGGAGATCCAGGTTCAGAGAAACTTGATCAGAGATCTGTCCAAGGTTACAGAGGTTAGAAGTGCTGGGTCCAGAACCTCCAATCTGGCCTTTTTGATTCAAACCTAATACCCTTTTCATTTATAACCTGAAGACAGGTTATAAATCTGGGTGGCAAATAGCATTCACTTTGCATGTCAACCCTGATAAATTGGAAGGTATGCTTGAAATAATTCGTGAAGGACACATAGAAGATAGCCAGGTGGGGGTGGGATGTTTCTGGTAGAGACAGCCACATACTTAAAGACTCAGTGATTCAAGACCGCATGCAGCATGCAAACTGTTTCTCTTTATTTAAATTCAAAATGCTTCTTTATTTTAAAATTGTTTGCTTTGCCTTCTGACAATGAAGATCCTCTTTCAATAATGCCAGCCTCCTTTGAGCCTCACCGTGGCTCACTACAGCTGGGTCTCCACAGTCATGTTAGTCCTCTGGATCATTTATTCAGACTTACTGCCAGATTAACCTGATGGCAGTTACCCAGTGATGTGTCTTTCTAGACGTTTGTTCTGGATAATTAAAGAAAGGCTTTATCATGCCTAGTGACTGACTATGAAATATTCTCAGATTTTATACCAAATCATGAATAGGATGAATAAACCGCCTTGATAATGAGGTTCAAATTGTTGCTATTTAATTAAAAGATTTTGGAGATTTTCCCATATTTCCAATTAGTAATTTATGATAGTTGTGTCTCTGATGAAAATTAACATAATGGAACAATTATTATTATCTTAGCATTATTTTGCCTTTTCTATGTCCCATGAACTTCTAGAGAAATTTACACAAATTATATTACTTTTAATCCTTACAGTAACATACTTATCTCCACTTTATAAATGAGGTAAATTAAGATTAGAGATATGAAGTAACCTGATAAAGTCACAGAGCCATTAAGAGATGGAGCAGGGTTGTGAACTTACGTCTTTCTGTTCCCAAATATCAGTGTTCTTAACCATCATCTCTTGTATCGTAGTTGCTTACCTTTAAAGGTAAAATGAGAAAAGCAGGCAAGAAAAATAGTTTGCATCCACAACAGTATCTCCAACACTTTCCATAGAGAAATATCACCTTATAATGGTAAATAAAAATCTTTGCTCAATACTATTTATTAGCATGTGTAAACAAATCAAGTTGATTAGATTATATTCAGTCCATTTCTCCACTATTTCTTCTGGTAACTTTACTTACGATGACCCCAGTTCATATTTTCACTCAAGAGTTGCTTTGGAACAAGTTGGTCTTTTAAGCCATTTTTACCACAAGAACTTGCTGGAACTTCAATGAGAACTTTCATCAGAAAAATAAAAATAAAAAAAAAAAAAAAAGAAAAAAGAAAAAGAAAAATGGTCACCCACCCCCACCCTCCCGAGACTGGCTTGATTTCTATAAAGAAAACTGGACTACAGATCATATGTATTCAAATTCCTTTTTGCTTTTTTAAGGCTTTGCCTTGTTTTTCCAACAATAGTTATTGATCTGGTTTCCTTTGATTCCCAGAATATTGCCTGACAGATTACCAATATAGCAGATTTTTCTGGTCAGCATTCAGCTTTTTTGCTTTTTCCCCCAGTGAAGATCTTCTGCTGTATATGGAGTTATCCTGATTTAGAGGGAGTTGTAGTGATTCAGAATCATTCCCACATCTACTTCTGCCAGTGAATGATTATGACATGGTTATCTGAAAGATTATGCCTATGTTCTAGTCTTTTTTTTTCATTTTATTATTTTTCATTATGATCAATGTACTCTTTAATCTCATCCCTGATTTCCCCCCACCACCCCCCCCCCCCCCCCAGTAATCATCAGTTGGTTCTCTATAGTTAAGTCTGTGTCTTGGTGGGTTTTTTTTTTTTTTTTTCCTCTCTCTCTCTCTTTCTTTCTTTGTTCATTTGTTTTGTTTCTTAAATTCCACACATGAATGAGATGATATGGTATCTGTCTTCCTCTGACTTACTTATTTCACTTAGCATTATACTCTCTAGCTCTATCCATGCTGTTACAAATTGCAAGATTTCATTCTTTTTGTGACCAAATAATAATATTCCATTATATTATATATATATGTATATATATATATATAAAATATATATATCACATCTTATTTATCTATTCATCTATTGTTGGAGACTTGGGCTGCTTCCATGCTTTGGCTATTGTAAATAGTGCTGCAATAAACATAGGCATGCATGCATCCCTCTGAATTAGTGTTTTTGCACTTTGGGGATAAATACTTAGTAGTGTGATTGCTGATTGCAGGTAAGTTCTGTTTTTAATTTTTTTAAGGAACCTCTGAACTGTTTTCCACAGTGGCTGCACCAATTTGTATTCCCACCAACAGTGTAAGAGTGTTCCTTTTTCTCCTCATCCTCACCAATATTTGTGGTTTCTTGTATTTTTCATTTTAGCCATTCTGATAGGTGTGAGATGATATCTCATTGTGGTTTTGATTTGCATTTAGCTGATGTTGAGTGATGTTGAGCATCTTTCATGTGTCTGTTGGCCGTCTGTATGTCTTTGGAGAAATGTGTATGTCCGTGTATGTCTTCTGCCCATTTTTTTAAGTGGATTATTTGTTTTGAGGTATGGAGTTGTATCAGTTCTTTATATATTTTAGATAATAACACTTTATCAGATATGTATTTGCAAATATGTTCTTCTACTCAGTAGGTTGTCTTTCAGGCTATGTTCTAATCTTAATGAGCAGAAAGGTGCTCAGAAAAACAGAAATTGCCATAAATTTCCATATTTCTTGTCTTAAAATGAACATACTGATTGCTTTGGAGTATTAGGTATGATACAAGTGAAGTACTAGCAGAGTACTTATTCTAAAGTATGTGACCAAAATTTTGCCCCATTATCTTTCATTATTTCTTTAAGTAAACCACTTGGATTATTAAGTGTTTACGTTTTTAGGGAAACTTATTTAGTGTCTATTAAAAGTTTGCTCATCTTTGATTGGCCCATTGACAGAAGTATAAAACAAAAAAACAAAACCAAAACACCAAAAAACAAAAATCTACTACACTGTTTTACTCCTTTAAGTCTTTGGAAATGACTGAGTTTTGAATTCTGTCAATTTTAACACTGTCATGCAATTTTAATAAACCACACTTTGAAGCCAAAATTAAGTGCTTCCTGAAAATAGTGTGTTATAAGATAGATGGATTCTCTATGCAATGATGTTAGCTTCCTCTTGACCTGAAAATTCCTTTGTACATTAATTAAAGAGTAGAGCAATGAACACTAAGCAAGGCACTGACAAAAAAAGCAAAATACTTTCCTTCAGGATTGCTAGTTTTTTTTTGGTCTAGGGCTTATCCAACAAGCCATTTTCCAAGTGTTTATTAAATCAAGCAAAACAGTGTTTTTCACATGTCTTAGTGCTTCTAGAATCAAATCAAATCAAAATAGGTGAGGAAGAGAAGTGTGTAAATCACAATTTATATTGAGAAATTGATTCCTTTCCCCAAATGAAACCATGCTCTCTGTCAGAGTGCAGGAACATCAAAGCAACTATGAACAATGAGAATGAAAACAGGGGTTTTGAAATGGAAATTGAACTTTTAATGCTTTGCTTATGGTGTATAGGACGTTACTATGGAAAAAGTCTCCCTTTCTGATTTTTCACATCAAAGTAAATTAGTAATTTTATTAATTTCCATTGCTCTTTAGAGTAACTATATTTGTATTCTCTTACCATGCAATCTTTCAAAGATCTTGAGACTTTTTTTTTAATATTTTTTTTATTTATTTGACAGAGAAATCACAACTAGGCAGAGAGGCAGGCAGAGAGAGAGGAGGAAGCAGGCTCCCTGCGGAGCAGAGAGCCTGACGTGGGGCTCGATCTCAGGACTCTGGGATCATGACCTGAGCCGAAGGCAGAGGCATTAACCCACTGAGCCACCCAGGCGCCCCAGATCTTGAGACTTTTAAAGAAAAATCAAGAAGCTTTAAATTAGTGGCGGTTTTTATTTTGTTGTTTGGTTTGAATACTTTATTATTAAAATGCCTAATTCTATAGGGATATAGACTCACTGACTTTAGCCAGCCCCAGGCCTGCCGTGTAGTCTCTGTGGCCCTGTAGAGTCAAGGGTCTTCTCCAGCCCTCTACTTTTTTGACTTGGGCCTGTGATGTGCGATTTATAAATATGTTATATAATCTAGATTCCAAATAAAGATTACATACTTATATCTGATCATCATCATTTTTGTTGTTGTTGTTGTTGTTGTTGTTTGCTTGTTCTAAGTGGGCTCCATGCCCAAGGCAGAGGCCAACAAGGGGCTTGAACTCATAATGACGGGGAGATCAAAACCTGAGCCATGCCAAAATCAAGAGTCAGATGTTCAACTAAATGAGCCACTCAGGCACCCTCCTTGTTCTTAAATTGTGGTTTAAGCTTAAGAGAGTTCAAGGTTTTTTTCCTATTTGAAAACATTTTAGAACTATAATTTTTACAATGTAATGATTATAAAATAATCTTACAAAAATTATGTGGCAAAATTGATCCCCATATTTTATGTTTTGAATATATAGTAGTACATCATTTATCTTAGTATTTGAAAAAAAATCTGTTGCCCTATTTCATTTTGGTGAAATGGGATTTTCTGTGAGGTGTGACAGCAAGGGCAAAAGATAAATAACCATGCCTTAAAGTTCAGATTACAAACTTGGCCACATTTGTTGTCAATCCACATAGCAAATAAAAAAATATTGTCACTAGCTGAGGGGTTTTTAGTCCAACAAATACACAGGTAATATACAAACTATATTTTGTAATTATATTTGCATATTAATTTTAAGTTGGTGTGTCTAGGTTGGAGTATCAAAAAGGTATCAGAAAATCTTTCAAGAATGTGTTGGCACTTGAAAATATATCATAAAAGAAGAATAATGTTTTCTGGTGATAATGCAGTTACATGTGTGTTATTTTGTTTGGTTTTTGTATTTTCTTCTTTTTTTTAAAGATTTTATTTATGTATTTGAGAGACACAGTGAGAGAGAGAGAGTGTGTGCCAGCAGGGGCTAGGAAGAGAGCCAATGGGGTGGGGCGGAGGGGGAAAGATCCCAAGCAGACTCCTCGATGAGTACAGAGCCCCAAGCCAGGCTCAGTCTCACAACCTTGAGACCATGACCTGAGCCAAAACCAAGAGGCTGATGCTCAACCAACTGAGCTACTCAGGCACCCCTAGTTTCCATATTTTCATTGTAACTACTTCTGTGTGTCAAGGAGAATCATGTATGATTTGGCATACTGTCTGTGTATATTCTATTTTTTCCTCAAATACACTCTCACCCAGCTCTGTACCCCCATGAGACCTACTGTGTGGCCTACAAGGGAGGGCTGCCTTTCCCACTTATTTCATGTTTGGTTAAGCAAATGAGGGTCTTCAGCAAGAGATCAGAGGAGGAGCAGAATGAGGTCCTGTTTCCTCTCTGTGGCTTGCTCAGGGCTAGCTCCCTCCCTTGACCACAGGTAGAAATTGCTAACAGCCCTCTCCTCATGGTGCTCCCTTCCCATTTCCATGAACGCAACCGCTCTTCTCTGGTTGAGGTCTACATGTGGTAAAAGCATCTAGTGCTACTAGACCCAGGTTACTGTAATATCTTTTGTGCTTCCCTACATACTAACCACATCTTTGTAAATAAATGGTCCCTTTTTTATACTCTGTGCAAACTGTACCTTTTGAATATGTCACATATGTCTTGTCAGTACCGGACAGATGTACACACTCATGCGAAGACAATAGAATAAACTTAAGTCTCCTTTAATCTGTGTCTCTGCAGACTAGACAGTTCTTTGATTCTAGGACACTGATGTATATCTGCTTTAGAATTACCTCCCTCAACTTCATGGCTGCTCCCTCTTAGGCATTCATGATCTCTCTAGGAAGTTCTAGTTTCATCTCTATTACTTTGCATTAGACCTTTACCAATAAAGTAAGTCCAGCTCAAATGTATCATCTTCCCCAGAGCTGTGTTCTTTCTTCCTGTGTTCTTAGTCAGAGTTAGGTTCTCCCCCTTGGTGTTATCTTTGTAGCCTTTTGTTTAAAACAGCTCCTAGAAACAGTCTCATTCCCTGGAGTATCAGAACTATGTCTTTATTTGTGGGTGTCTTGAAACCAAAGACTTTCAACACGCATGTATTGAATATCAGACAAGGGGCTGTGCTAGATGCAGGGGAACAAGGATATGAAAAAGAATAAAAGGTAGTATTTGAAGATTCACAGTTCCTACTGAGTTGCTCTAGAAAGAAAGCTATCAGTACCCATCGCTCAGATTCCTTGCTAGTACTTGTCTCCAAACACAAAGGTAAACATATTACTGTACACTCCTCTGGCCACTCCTCCTAACACCGCCAAAGAAAACTCACAACTAACCTTTGATGGAGACTTCTGTTTGCAAAATAAAACTTCAGTTCCTGAGTATCATATGGGAATACTCAAAGAAAGGGACTCCAGCCAGTCGTTTTCGTTTTCATTGCACATTATCACCACTAATAACCCCGACCCCACTGGATGGCACTGTGTTTAGACACATGCCCTGTGCCTCTCAAGTTGCATGCTTTTATTTTTTATCTTGCCCTTTACCATCACTTCCATCTGTCAGAGGAGAGGTGTTCCTGTCAAGGTCCAGCCTATCTGTCAACTCCCCCACCAGATCTTCCAGCTCCAGTGAATGGCATTCCATTATGAGTTTTCCTTTTATTGGTGTTAATGACATGCATATAGTCTTCCCAATTAGATTCTAACCTCCCTGGGTGAAAGGATCAAATTCATTCATACTTGCAGACGGACGGTGCCTAGTAGAGGCTGCCTTTACATATGTATTTTGAGCTCAGTAAATATTTCTAAAGTGGAATGACTTACTAGTGATAGAATTAAACTTACTTCGACCTTTCTTCAGATGGTAGCTGTAAGTTAGCTCTGCAGCAAGAGGGGTAAATATAAAGTTAGGTAAGTTTGCAAATTTTAACCTTATTAGTCTTCATTTAAATTAAAAACTGAATTACCTCAGTTTCTGTCTCTGACAGAAGACTCTGGCTACCATTTCTTCTCTTGCCAAGTGGAATTACTCTCAGTCCCTGCAAAAGACAAGTTATAGGCCGTTATCTTTTTTACTCCTTTTGAATTTTTCTTTCATTTTCAAAACAGAGAGCTTCCAAAAATTATTGGCCAGCAATTTTAAATAATTATGTATTTGAACAAAATCTGAAAAAAATGTACTTGAATAGGATGCAAATATCCACAATTCATAAAATAAAGGATTAGTGTGGGCCCAATTACTGCATTTTAAAAGTACTAAAAGGGGCTTTTTTTAAACATCTAAGGATGTTCTTTTTTTTTTTTCAAAAATAAATCTCCAAAGGTACCTATGGATTTATTGAAATATTTATGATAAAACGGAATCCAAACGCTTTAAGTTGGTGGCATCAGAAAGAGGTTGAGTAATAGACAATGATCTGATTCTTAGGGTGAATTATTAAAAATATATTCTTCTTTACAGATCAAGAATTGAAAGATCAAGCAGCACAGTTCAAAAGTTGAAAGAGATAGATAAAAGATGGGTTGTGCAGAAGAACCCAAGGAACAGATGAAACAGCTGGTGAGGTGGTCACTGAATCTCATTGCACCATGTATGTATGACAGAGAGCTGAAGTGCTTAAAAAGAGACGATTCCTGTGTTATTGGTGACAAATATTATATTTATAATTGTCATCTATAAATAAAAGGGATGATTTCTTAATACTCCCACTTCTGTAACAAAATAAACATCTGGTGCTTTTAAGCCTTTATCAAAGGCCACAGATATTATTTCCTTTAATCCATGTAAGATCTCCAAGAGGACAACACCGTTGTTACCCCTATTTTTATTTTTTATTTTTATTTATTTTTATTTATTTATTTGACAGAGAGAGAGAGAGAGATCATAGTAAGCAGGGAGGCAGACAGAGAGAGGAGGAAGCAGGCTCTCCGAGGAGCAGAGAGCCAGACGTGGGGCTCGATCCCAGGACCCCGGGATCATGACCTGAGCCGCAGGCAGAGACTTTAACCAACCGAGCCACCCAGGCGCCCCATACCCCTATTTTTAAAGAGAAAAAAAAATTGAGAAAGATTTTATAATTTGCCTAAAGCCACTAAAAACTTTTGACATGAGGTTCAGGGTACTTTCTCTTGGTGAACCAACTTCTTTGCTTCCTTGAGTGCTCAGTCTGAAAACTGGTAAGTCTGGAAACCAGGCAATGGATCATGACTTTTTATTACGGCCATTTCCTTAGCCTCTCCTGATCATCCAATCTTGACTTCTTTTGATTATTTAGACTGATAATACCCTTGTTGGCTGCTCCTCTTCAGTGCCCTTGTAGGCACAATGTTCTATAAACCATCTCCATAGCTGTCTGTGAGTCAATACTATCCCTAGACACCACCACTGGAACCTGCTGTTCATTAGGATAACTGTCCCCCATCTTGCTCTGACAGTTAAATACTCCCCCCCAGCTTCCTTTATTATTATTTTGGATCCTCTCATCCCCATTATTATCACAAAGCCCACTTTCACAGTAGTATCTCCTATAGTCAGTCTTGATCTACAAGGGACAGCTACCACTGAGATTCCTGGGACATTCCTTAATAATTTGATAAATGTGTCCTCTGAGACCCCTTATGGAACATGGTTGGCTGATGGTTATTTCCAGCCTTATGTAAAATGTTTCTGCCATGCTAATTTCTCTGAGCCTTTTAATGACTTCTCCCATCACTCTTCATACTAATTTCTGCATTTCTATGTCACTTTGTATTCGTCCTCACTTCCTCCCAGTTTCCAAGAGCTATTCCAGCAGGTTTTTGCACTATCTCCTAGGGCTCTTACCAAGCTCTTAATTCTTCTATCAAGACAAAGTGCTCCCATATTGACAAACTCTCTCTTATCCAACTTTGTTCTACCACCCCCTTTCTGAACCCAGAGGTCAACTGATCTAAAACCACACAAACTTCTCTTACCTCTGTAGGTATATCTTGGTTAAGTTCTGTAATTTCTTTGGGGTATAGTTTCTTTCCTCCCTCAGTAGCTGCATCATGTTCCAACAGAGTTATATTGTACCTTGACTTTCTTTATTTGTCTGCAGATCAGAAGGGGAGGTGAGAGTAAATCCTGAGGGACATACCCATTGTCTTGCAAGACAGAGAGACACCTTTGACTTGTCCTCAAGTGATGGTTAGCACAAGCCTTTGAGAGGAAGAAATAGACCATTTCTGGAGATCCAGATGCTTTACAAAAATCTTAGGATTAAAAATTTTGAGTGTATTGATCCAGATGTTCTCATCTGAAAATGTCAAGTTCCACTTTTTCTTAATCACAGCCCTGACTTTGGCAGAACAGACTTGTGGAGTTGAAATTCAACCTTCTCTGGAGCTCAGTTGCCCTTACCATTAAGATTTGGGCTTAATCCTCAGCTTTTTCCACCCCTGCATCTACAGAGGGCGAGATTCTTTTTAGACACTACTTATGGCAATGCCTGCAGAAGGACTCAGCTGTGAGCCATCAGTAGTACTTCTGGCAACTAGCAGAATGAATGTCTATGTTCAGAAGATGGCAGTCTTAGTGATTAGTCACAGCATCCAAGAGAAGGGAGGCTTTCTTTTTTTTAAGATGTTTCAGCATTTTAAGTACTGATGAGAGGGGTCAATGTTGAAATTACAAAGAGTGAAAGGAAAATCATACAGTGCCGTTTTATGAAGGACAGGATAAATGGGATTCAAAATTTATGCAAAGTCCTTGACCTTAGATTGGAGAAAGGATGCCTAATGTGTTGAATTAGAGGGAAAGAGAAAAGATGAATGTAGATACAGAAAGGTTTTTAGGCTTGTTAACAAGCAGTACCATGACCCTTATCTGTTAGAAATACAGTAAGAGTCAGAATCAGCTTTTAAGAATGAAAGAACCACGAGCCAGTGGTGATTTTAGGAGAATGGAGAAGCATTGGAAAGCCTTTATCTACAGAAATTTTTTAATTGTGTCTGTACTGTGTGCTCTTCTGGAGAGTAGGGAATGGACTATCCAGAGAAACATGGTAAAACTGACAAGGCATTGTGGAGGGCCCAGATGAAATGGTGGACAAGAATATTTTGTAGAGGGGCACCTGGGTGGCTCAGTTGGTTAAGCGACTGCCTTCAGCTCAGGTCATGATCCTGGAGTCCCAGGATGGACTCCTGCATCAGGCTCCCTGCTGGGCAGGGAGTCTGCTTCTCCCTCTGACCCTGCCCCTTATCATGCACTCTTTCTCTTTCTTATTTTTTTCTCTCTCAAATAAATAAATAAAATCTTAAAAGAGAGAGAGAGAGAATATTTTGTAGAAACAGCCTCCCCTGTGCTGTGGCTTTTTCCAATAGTACTCAGCTGACCCAGTACACATTTATTAATCCAGGGCTGAAATTTTGTGATATGGATTCTGTGAAAGTAGAGGTAAGTGGGCTATTGACCAAAATGTTATAAACTAAATGAGGAAAAATATAATAAAACAAGAAACTAATGCAGTGACTCATAATAGACAGTCATAATTACATGTTAGAATGGCTGCAGTAGGAGAAATTGAATGTGAAACCTGGAAATAGAGGAAGCCATTTCTGAAAAGTGACCTGGGAGCGGGAGTAGATTAGATGATGAGATCTAGGGTGACTCTTGGAGTAGATTGCCAAGGAGGAGTACAGGAGAAGTCATTTCAGTTGAAGAAGTTAGAGAACCACTTGCCATATAATCAAACCAAGAGTTTTTTCTGTCTTCATCATGATTGGTCTCGGCAATATTAAGTACTACCAATACATTTTTTTCCTTGAATACATTCTTATCTTGGTTTCTATGTCATCACACACCACTGGTCTCTCTTTCACCTTTCACATTCGTTGGTTCTTCTTCCTAACGCTAACTTTTCATGACATTCATAAGCTCTTGTTATTCAGTCTTCTCTATATTCTCATGGGGATTCAAGTACTTCTACACACTAATTATTCTCAAATTTCTTTCTCTTGTCCAGTCATTTCATATGTGGCTCCAAACATATACATCTAATTAGGTCATCCACATAGATATGTGAATGCCTCACCTTCTCTTCAACATCTTAAAACTGAATTCATGATCTTCCCCATGAAACTGGTCCTTTTCCAGATTCATCTACCTAAACGGATCACCCATTGCTACATTTATCTTCATCTTCACATTTTCAAAACTGAATTCATGATCTTCCCCATAAAGTTGATTTTCTGATTTGCCATCTTGGCAAATGGTAGCAGCATTCACTAAGCTGCACAACCCAGGCAACTACAGTCATTTCTGACCACACTCTTCTGGGTAGGAAATGTCAATTCAGTCATCGATTTTTCTGGCTTATATCACTTACTCTGTCTTAGAAGTATTCAGTCTCTTTACATCCTCTGGCACTAACCCATTCTCATCCTTTTTAAACAAGAGCTCAGCATCTTTACATGAATAACTTCATGTGCCCAGTCCTGAGGTTTTTTGTTTTTTTTTTTTTTTTAGATTTTTATTTATTTATTTGACAGATAGAGATCACAAGTAGGGAGCGAGGCAGGCAGAGAGAGAGAGAGGAGGAAGCAGGCTCCCTGCCAAGCAGAGAGGCCAATGCGGGGCTCGATCCCAGAACCCTGGGATCATGACCTGAATGAAAGGCAGAGGCTTTAACTCACTGAGCCACCCAGGCGCCCCCCATTCTCATCCTTTTTATGAAAAACTGATGGAATTTCTTTTCTTTTTTCTTTTTTTAAAAACTGCTGTAATTTCTTAACTGATGTTTCCTATTTCCTTACTTAGGTCCAGTCTGATCATGCAGATTTGATCATGTCTCACCTCTGCTTAAAACCTTATAATGACTTCCCATTACTTTTTTTTTTTAAGATTTTATTTATTTATTTGACAGAAATAGACACAGACAGAGCGGGAACACAAGCAGTGAGAGTGGGAGAAGGAGAAGCAGGTTTCCTGCTGAGTAGGGAGCCCGATGTGGGGCCGGATCCTAGGACCCCTGGGATCATGACCTGAGACGAAGGCAGACACTTAACAACTGAGCCACCCAGGCGCCCGAATTCCCATTACTTTTAAGAACTAAACTAAGGCCTTAAGAATCTGACCTCTGACTCTCTGGTCATCACCTTATGCTTTTTATTCTTTTGGTAGTTATAACCAGTCTTTTTTCCTTTTTCCTTTGCTCTCCATCTGGACTTGGTTATCATTTCCCATACCATCTTGGGTATATTTTGTATGCTTTTCTTCTGCCTAGAATTCACCCAGGTAATTTTAACTAAGCCTGTTAGTGCAGCTAAAATATCACTTCAAATGAATACTCCTTGTAATAATAGGTCTTATCTCCTGGTTATAAACACTGAGTTTGTAACTAAGTCTCTTTCTTCAAAGCACCTTTCACAATTTTAATTTGGTAATTATTATTGTCAATATATCTTCCTGTTAGACTCTGAGATTCATGGCAACAAGGCCATGGGTGTCTTTTGGTTCTGTACCCTCGGTGTCTTATATAATACTTTGTACCTAGTGGGTGCTCAACAAATACAAACTAAAAATTTTATAAACAGACAAACAATCAAAAGCACAAGAAAGTGGCCTGAGTCAAAGATATAAGCTTAGTAGTTGTCCTCAATTATACTAGAGGTTCTCATGCTTTTTATCTACCTCGACACATTTGACAGATTTCAGGATAGTCACATAAAGTAAAGTCACTGATTGTACCTGTACATCTCAAAATAGGAGTGCAGCCTATTAAATTACCTTTGCAGTTTTTCTCATCTCCTTGTATCCAGTCCCTGTGCCTTGTGATTTTGCAGTATCCCTTACTAGACATGAAGAATACTCTCCTAGTCTTTGATTTAGGGCTTAGCCTGTGACTTGCTTTGATCAACAGTATTTTAGTCAATATGTTGCAAGCAGAGATATAAAATGTGTTGTCTTGTCTTAGCTTGCTTTTTTGCATTTCTGCCATCATTACAAGAAGAACAAACCCCAGACAGCCTGCAAACTTCAGGAAAATGAGATAGTCATGGAGGAAACCTGTCCCAATCAACCTACAGACCTTCAGCCTAAAGGAGAACTACCCTGCCAACTCAGACTCAGGAGTATGAAAATAACTCTTCCAAGTCACTGAGTTATAGTTTAGAGGTTTGTTGCTCAGCACTATAGCAATAGCTATTATAGCAATAACTAGCTGCTACAATGAGCATATAATAATTTTTGGTGTAGTGAAGGTCAAGGAAGATTAATTTGCAAAGGTATTCTAGGTGCTCTGATATACCTTCATATTTCTACTAAGTGTTATGCAACCACTACTGCTTCCCTGACAACTAGTCTACTAGTACTCCAGGTTGGAAAAGAGATACGATTTTAATTGAAGTCATCCACTGAATATGCTTATTCCAAAAGGGGGTGAAAAGATGTAGAAAGTGAATTTCAAGCTACACTAATATTTATCTTTGGTCAGCATACGAGAAACTTTTCTGGAAGCGTTGGGAAGAATAGTAACCAGAAAGTAGAAGGAAAATTATGACTGTGGTTCTTCACAGAAGACAGTCAAATGTAACTCAAGTATGAAATAGTCATAATCGAGCATGAAAATTATATTCTATGACATGATCAACATTAGCAAAAGAAAGTTTGTTTCTGTTGTATCACTATGAATTATCTGGATGAGCTAAAGTGTCTTTAGGAGGATGTGATAAATCTAATATTCACTCTTGAAAATGGAACTAGGACCCTGGGAGAAGGGTAGAGTTGTTGAAGAAGTCAGATGGAAGCAAAAGGCAAAGGAGACCACATGGGAGACAACAGTAACCCCAGGACACCAGTGCATAGGGCACCCTGAATCAGTGAGAGGCAGAAAGGCAAAAAGGTAAGGGGCTGAGCACTCAGCTTGGACTTCTATCCTCACCAGCTCTGTGATCTTGATTCACCTTATTAATTTAAGAAATGGAAGTACTTACCTCATGCAGTAGTTTTAAATATTTGAATATTTGAATAAAGTGCTTAGAACTGCACCTGCCCTATAATGAACGTTCAGTTGTGTTTAGCATGTTATTAGTACAGACCTGTAATATAGATGTATTACATATATATATCTGCATACTGTTAGATGCATGAGAGAATGGAGATTTTTAGTCAATAATCATTTCCCTTTTTTCTTGGGTGCGGAGTTCGATTTCATTTCCCAGCTCCCCTCACAGTTATGCATGGCTATTTATACAGTTCTTGCCAAAAGAATGTACAAAAATGACCAGGTAAACTTAAATCGAGGCTTTTAAGAAGGTTTCCCTACTCCATACTTTCTTGGCTTGTCCACCACTGGAGTGCAGATGACAATGATACCCTAGGAAACAGTGGAATTATTTGAGGGAAGCTTCAACCCTGTTAAGGAGACGCCAGCTGCTCAGGAACGCCATCTCCTGTTATGTGAGTAAAAAATAAACTTTTATTATATTTGATCCATTATATATTTTGGACAGTGTTTATTACTATAGCCTGTCTTTACCTAAGAAAATGTAGAGGGGAAAAATAAGATGAGCTTTAAACCATATTCTGGATTCTGGTAACCTACATGTTTCCTAGATAGTACAGGCCTAAAAGGATTGGCATAATTCTAAGCAATTCACACATCATTTGTCACATAAAAACAAGTAGGACACTGCTCCTCAATTTGTTAAAATATGTAGGGCAGAAAAAGACTGTGTATTATGCACCAACATCAGATATTTATAACGCACTGAAACATGAAAACTTAAGTGAAGAAAACTATAGTGTTCCTCAAATTTATTTGACTAAAGAAAATCCTTTTTGTAGTACTTCTATAAACATTCTTGAAGATGTTGTTTTGCAGACACCAGTTTGGTTGATACAGAGGAATAGCTATTTTCAAGCACTCTGGGTAAGAGTGTAAAAATGACAGCCTTTTTGAAAGGCAATTTGTTAGTGTCTATAAAAACCTTTAAATTGGTAACTGTACTACTTAGAATCTCTTTTAAAAATTAAAAACTCATAGAAACATGAGTATAAAGGCTGTTAGCACTATTATATTAGCAAAAAGCTGAAATCCATTCACATTTCTTCCAGTAGCAGGGTGGTGAAAGAACTTATGCTGGGTTCATACTCTCTGATGTATTGTAGTCAGTAGAAATGAAGAACTGACACATTGAGGAGAAGGAAAGCTTCAGCTGGACAGGGAGTTTTGGTTTCTTGATTATCTCCAGCAAATAGAAAAAGGCCTGCTGTATTATCACTTTTGGGGAAGTATTTGGTAAAGAATGAATTTACTATGTATTTTTATGGAACATAACTATGATGAATCATTAAGTAGAAAATAATCAAATTCCAGGACAATTTATTGGGCAAGTTCTAATTTTTTTTAAGATTTTTATTTATTTATTTGACAGACAGAAATCACAAGTAGGCAGAGAGGCAGGCGCAGAGAGAGGAGAGGCAGGCTCCCTGCCGAGCAGAGAGCCTGATGCAGGGCTCGATCACAGTACCCTGGGATCACAACCTGAGCCGAAGGCAGAGACTTTAACCCACTGAGCCACCCAGGTGTCCCAGAAGGGCCTAATTTTTGCTCAAAGAAACAAACAGAGATAAAGAACCAGAATTATACCTGTGAAAATGCTACCAGAGGTTCCCTCTGAAATGTGGATAGGTGTGGAAGGTATTAAGGGGAGAGCTTCATTTATATTTCAAGTGCTTAGTCATTAGAACAAGCATATATTAATGCATCATCTGAAAAAAAATCATCATAAGTCATTTAAAAATCATTTGAAATGATAACCTAAAGTTATATTTCACACATTTATATTTTGTGGGGTATTGGGTTTTGTTTTTAAGTTTTTATTTAAATTTTCATTGGTTAACATACAGTATCATATCAGTTTCAGGTGTACAGTTTAGTGATTCAGCACCTCAATACAGCAGCCAGGGCTCATCACAGCAAGTGCCCTCCTTTATCCCCATCACATATCTCAGCCATCCCCCACCCACTTCTTTTTTTTTTTTTTTTTTTTTTTTTTTTTCCCTTTTTATTAATTTTTTCAGCGTAACAGTATTCATTCTTTTTGCACAACACCCAGTGCTCCATGCAAAACGTGCCTTCCCCATCACCCACCACCTGTTCCCCCAACCTCCCACCCCTGACCCTTCAAAACCCTCAGGTTGTTTTTCAGAGTCCATAGTCTCTTATGGTTCGCCTCCCCTCCCCATTTCTGATAACCATCAGTGTGAACTCTATAGTTAAGAGTTTGTTTCTTTGTTTGTCTTGTCCTCTCTTTCCCCCTGCCCCTTTGCTCATTTGTTTTGTCCTTAAATTCCATTTATGACTGAAGTCATGGGATTTGTCTTCCTATGACTTGCTTATTTCAGTTAGCATAATGCTCTCTTGCCCCATTTATGTTGTTGCAAATGGCAAGATTTCATTCTTTTTATGGTTGAGTAATATTCCATTGCACACTTATACACACATCTTCTTTATCAGTTCATCAGTATTGGACACTTGGGCTGTTTCCTTAACAACTTCTTCTAGATATGTCTACTGAGGCAAGGGAAACAAAAGCAAAATTAAACTATTGGAACTTTGTCACAATAACAGTTTCTGCACAACAAATCAAACAGTCAACAAAACTAAAAGACAGCCTGTGCAATGGGAGAAGATGTTTGTAAATGACATATCTGATAAAGGGTTAGTTTCCAAAATATATAAAGAACTTCTAAAACTCAACACTCATAAAATGAATAAGCCAGTTTAAAAATGGGCAGAAGACATAAACAGACATTTTTCCAAAGAAGACATCCAGATGACCAACAGACATGTGAAAAGATGCTCGACATCACTTATCATCAGGGAAATACAAATCAAAACCACAATGAGATATCACCTCACACCTGTCAGAATGGCTAAGATCAACAATACAAAAAACAACAGATATTGGTGAGGATGTGGAGAAGAGAGAATCCTCTTGCACTGTTGGTGGGAATGCAAACTGATACAGCCACTCTGGAAAAAAAGTATGGAGGTTCCTCAAAAAGTTAAAAATAAAAGCTACCCCACGACCCAGCAATTGCACTACTACGTATTTACCCAAAGGATACAAAAATACAATTCAAATGGACATATGCGGGCGCCTGGGTAGCTCAGTGGGTTAAGCCTCTGCCTTCGGCCCAGGTCATGATCTCAGGGTCCTGGGATCGAGCCCCGCATCGGGCTCTCTGCTCAGCAGGGAGCCTGCTTCCCCTCTTTCTCTCTGCCTGCCTCTCTGGCTACTTGTGATTTCTCTCTCTCTCTCTCTCTGTGTCAAATAAATAAATAAAATCTTAAAAAAAAAAAAAAAAACAAATGGACATATGCACCACGATGTTTATAGCAGTGTTATCTACAATAGCCAAATTATTCATTCATATTTTGAAGAAAAAATAGTAATATTCGCCAAAAACCAACAGACTGTTGATCCTGTGGCAGACTGTTTAAATACTAATCGTGTATTAACTTACGTGTATTCTTGATTCATTTAATCCTATGAGAGAAGTATTAGTATTATTGCTGTCTTGCTGATAAGGGCACTGAGGCTAAGGTGCTTGTTGGAAGCTGTGTAGCTATGGAGTAGTAAACTCAGGATGCAAGCCCAGGCAGTCAAGCTTCAGAATTCACCATCTTCACTGTTCCATTAATGCTGTATTTGCGTAAAATCCATATTCTGAGCCAAAGAGGACCCTATTGAAATAATGGGAAAGAATAGAGAGGCACAATAGATCCATGATGGTTGATAGCAACTCTTGAAATCAAATGACGTATTTGGGTGTTTTGTTTTGTTTTTGTGTCATTCTGTAGAATAATGTAATTATGAGCTCCTATAAGGATGTTGATATTTTTTGCAAGAGAATGGAGGGTGGAGTGCCTAGACTGCAGTCCATAAGGCCATGTCATCTTATCTAATATATGAGAGGAAATGGATAGAAATAAAATACTCCAAAATCCACTATTGAAAACAAAGATGGCCACATTTGGCAATAGATGGCCATAGCACTGATGGATAGAGATATCAAAACTAATCGAATTATGTATTTGCAACAATGTTGCTATTAATAACAATGGAGAAGCTGAAAAAAGGCTGTTTCTTCAGTAAAGCTGAGGTCATTGGGTCCTCTCGCCAGTTCTAATTTACATTCCAGGCACAATGCATACTTGAACACCTCTGAAGTATTGCTCATTCTCTTGGCTGGGAATTCTCATTCTCCCACTGAACTGCCACATTCCTACTCATTTTTCAAGGTCAAATTCAAGAGCAATCTCTTTTTTAGAAACTCCCTTGAATATCTCCCATGGAAGAGATTAATCATTCCTTTCTCTGTGTTTACTCACTTCTTCAGTCACTTTTCTACTGTCATTATGTTGCCTTATTGGGAGTTATTTACATAGTTATTCACATTTTCCCTGTATAGATTTTATACGTTCTTAAAAATCTAGAATCTTAGTTTATTGGGTCCTTGTTTGCTAAACACCAGAACCATGTCAGGGAGAAGAGACATTGATGAAATAATAATTGAATGAATGCATGTGTATTTATGTATTGACTTAATTATACCTTCACCTGATTAAAAATCATTAAGATGTTTGTGTGTGTGTGTGCCTTTGTGTGTATACATCCCCACAGTATTTCATTTCACTGTTTTTCCATCCAACCTCACCATTTACCACTGAAGAAACTAAAACTAAGAGAAGTTAACTTAGCTAAGTTCAAACAAGTCATAACTCTCAAAGTCAGTCTTCAAATTCAGGTCTGTTTGACTCCAAAGCTAATGATTTCATTAGGTGAAAATTAAAAGACATGAGAAAGATAAGCAAAAGCAGCAGAAATATAAGAAGAACAAGTCTTTTGATTAGAGCAATGTGATGTCTCCTACTGGTCTAGCAAAACACAGTGATGACTCTGGCCCATACAATGTGCTTCTTCAAATTTCCATGCCAGTTTTTCTAAATACACCAGGAATAAACCAATGACTGTTGGTTATAGCAACACTACATTATTCCTTGTACTTATACTAAACACTCATTTCATTCAGTTCATAATTTTTTTTCTTGTGTCGTCCAGAACTTGCCTTTATTTTCTCCAAGGTAGACATAAGGCTAAAATAATTTTAGACATTGTTTCCAGATTAAAAATAAATAGAAACTCTAGCTGTAAAGCACCAGGAAAAATAATATTCTCTATTTACCATTACCCCTAAGAATCCATCATTTGAAGCTGATAAATTCTAGACAACTTCCTATGCATGTTGTCAATGATATTTGTCAGAGAAAATATTCCTAAGAAGAATTAACTGATATAAATGCCTTTTGAAGACCAGTGACAGCCAAGATCAGATTGTCTTATACTAATATTTCATATTTAGATAGATATTTTATCTCGATAATGAACAGGGTGAAGAAAAATTCTCTAGAACTTGGAATCTTTAATCATTCCCCCTAACATATTCTAAGTTATTCAGGGAAGTATTTAGGAGCTGACTATTATTAATTTGCTTAGTTGGTGACTAAAGCAGCGTGGATCCTGCACAGTAGAGTTTTTCTTTAATTACCGCAAGGTTAGCTGGAGATGCGTCAAGTAATTTGAGGTGACTCCTCCCCGGATTGGTTGGGGGAAGGTGCATCATTCTCTCGTTTACAGAAGAACTGATCACGAACAGCTGATGTTGCATCTGTCTCTGGTAGAATGTGCTTTAGTAAAAAGAAGTAACACAAATGAAATAATCTGCTTACTGGATAAGATAGTGGATGACCTGATGCAACAGTAAAAATTGATTGTGGTCATTTTGCCAAGCATTAAATATTTTGTAGGTCTTTCTGCTGAGTTGCAAAAAAAGAAAAAAAAAAAGTTGGGTTTCATATTAACTTTTGCCTTTGGGCATTATTACTTTGAAAGTAATCCAAATATTTTGTTTATACTGGAAGGGTTCAGTGAGACATAGTTAACTCTGAATAGAATTCAAAACAATAACTCTAGAAAAGAACCATTCCCTTTGGTCAAAGGCTATTGTGTCAGCGGTTATGCCAAGTCAATCAAAAAGAAGAAAGAGAGAGAGAACGCCAACTGGAGAAGGGAGCTGTCAAGCTGATTGAGTAGATAGCAATACAAAATTTGAAACGTTCTGTGTCATAAGATAAATACTCAATTTTTACCTCAGTGCTGGCAAAAACTAAATACAACTTGAAAATCCTGCTGAAGTGTCATGATTGAGAAATGCAGAAAAACAATTGAAAATAACAACAGAAATTATTTATCTAATGGCACTCTTCCATACTGTACAAACCTTTCAAGAAGAGTTCACTAAATTTTAGAGCTGCATACATGCTTGTAGTGACATTTTTCTTTTCCACAAATTTGTCACAGTGGCTTGTCAAATCTACATGTTTTGAGTTACCCCCCCCAAATTGTGTTTTATGTGAATGACTTAATCGTTAGGAAAATGTTTTAAACTAGCATAGTGGGGCACTGATGAACTTGTTTCTCCCTCTGTTGAAGAATAGCACTGAACACAATAGAAAATAGAATTTATTTACTTTGTATTTTATTTATGTTGCAAATTACTCTTCAGCTTCTTGGGTACTGTCTCCATTTGACTTTTCTCATGTTGCCAATAATAATAAAAATAATAAATAATAAATAATAAAACATTAGGGACATGGTCCTGGTAGGCATTTGATGACTCAGTCTTCAGCAATAGTCCTACTGCCTTGGGCAATTGGTCAACAAAAAGTTCAGTGAACTGATGGTTTTTTGTAATTTGTGTCTCTTCTTATCCTTCCCTTCAAATCTTGACTTACCACTCATTCTCTGTTTGCTTGTTTGTTTTTAACCTATATATAGATTTTTATTAACTTCTGTTTTGAAAATCTAATTAAAATGGGCCATCTCATTACATTATCCTTCACCTTCTCTGCTTACTGATAGATTTTGTTGTCAAGTCAAAATGTTTTCCTTCCTATCTTGAACATTTTCTTTGACTCTTTTAAATTAAATATAAAAAAGTCCTTATTTGGCTTCTCCTGTTTCTCTGCTTCATTTGCAGTTGCCTTCATTTTGAATTCCATATGGAAACTTAACGATCTAGGTTTTAAGTTAAGTCTTCTCTGTGGATGATACATCTTTACTTTCCAATGTTCATTTCATCCATCTGTTTAAAATGCCCCCTGAAAACACATTTTGTTCTATTTCCTGTTTTATATGTTCCTATCTACATCTTAGTATGTTTATAAAAGTGTTTTGAAGAGCATTTCTGCCCTTTTTTAAAAAAATTTTATGGCTCAGTATATTATTTACTCTTTAACGTTTTTCTCAAGAAAACATGCTTCTTATTGTTATATCATTACCCCAATTGATGTCTATGTGACTAGCGAACATGTCAATCCAGTGTTCAGTCAACCACATTAGAAAGAAGCTGAAAAAACAAGTCTCTACAATTTAGACTCACTGTTGAAAGAAATTTCAACTGCACATTTGAGAAAAGATCTCTTCGGCAAGGAAAGAAGTTAAGAAATATGCTTTAACATTTCAAATGCATTTTTATTCATTTGTGGAATACTCTATTTTCTCAAACTCATAACTTGTGTTTATTTTATTGAAGAACAGTGGAAGTTTTAAAATGGCAATCATTTAATAAGTATCCTGTAGAAATTTAACCGCTTACTATAACTCCACAGTCTTTTTTGTAAGCCACTGGACACAGTACCTTGTTAAATATATATCGTTTATTATAATAATTGCATTATATGTCACTATGTAGTTATTCAATATAATATAACTTATTGTAGCGGTTAATCATTCAATAAAAACTGTAATGCTATTTTCAGTACGTTGCAGGTTAACTTGCAAGAACTAGATTTCATAGGGAAAGTCCTGCCAACTGTGTTGTTCTTTGGATGCAGTGTGGTATTTAGGAAGCCCCGACAATAAGAAAAGACCTGTCTTCTAGTTAGCTTTGTGATCTTGAACAACATATTTATTCTTTCTGGGCTCAGTTTCCCGTGTTATAAGATGAAATGATTGGATTATATAACTTCAAAGCTCTTGACACCACTAAAATTTTAATACCCTTATAATCCTACCTCCATTTTTAGAGATTTCAGATAAAATGGCAATCTTTGGGGGGGAATTTTTAAAAAATATATACCTTAAAACATGCCCATGACATTCATAGTATATGGGAGTCAAGTATGCAAATGATTTTGTAAAGTGTAGCATGCTTTCCTTTGCAACCATGGCACTTTAAATTAGTATTTTATATTAGATTGATAAATATGGTCATTTTAAAGACTTTAAAGTTTATACTATAAAACTATGATTAACCAAATAATGTTGCCAAATTATTCTCTCTGTCTTTGCTCCAAAAACTCATGTTGGCTGCTCTTGATTAGAAATGGAGATAAAATTAATTGCCTGATTTTTGATAGGGATGTTCAAAAGCTTAGCAGATTTTATTAGCTAATCCAAACAACGCCTATGTGAGACAACCCGCCTCCTCTTTTCTTCTTCTCCTTGCTTCCCTTCCCTCATTCTTTATAATCTGCATCTGGAATAGGAGATTGACAGGGGAACACTGGGGCCAGAGAAGCTAGTACTTTTTCTTTCACAGAGTCCTTGTTCTTTTCATTTTGGCTTATATTCTAACAATCAAGAAAAAGTCAGCATTTTATGTCCCAAGAACATGAACTTCCTGCCCTGCTTTGACTCGGGCCAAGCACATCTCCGGGCCAAGTGTCCTCCAGCAGAATGGAAGTGTCCTTACAATTTCCAACACATGCCCCGCCCTGCAGCCTCGTCCTTAGCACAACTGCCATGCTTAGGAAATGCACAGATGTAAAAGAAACCTGCCAGCGCCCTGAAGGGAAATCTCAGAACATCAGAACACATCACGCTGAAAGCTGTGTAATAAAAACAGGTATTCAGGTTTGAGGAAATAAGAGAAATCGAACACCACAAAGACGAGGACAAGGATCTTTAGTTCGACGCCTCAGCAGTCAGCTTTGGCATGTGAGAATGTAAAAGAGGGTGGTACACCTCTTGCTTTGAATGTTTCGCCAATTGATTCCCCTGGCTGACTTCCCAGAGTCTATGAGTATCATAGTCCCCTAATGAAGGCTTCATTGCATTCTTTTGAACTGATTCCTGCCAATATCAAAGAAGCACAGCAGAAACAAAAACACTGCTGTGATGTTAGAAATCACAATTGTTAACTTTGAAAAGAAATCTGGTATGTAGGTTAGAACAATATCCGTGTGGTTCAAGTAGTAGACTGATGAATTCACTGGAAGGCTCTTTGACAAATGAAGTGGCTGGGAAAGAATACTACTCTTTGTCTGGGTACCTATTTAGAAAAAGAGAAGTGGATTTAAATATCATGATACCATGTTAAATATTTTAAGCCATTGGCTTCTTGCAGGGGACCTTATAGAGGAGTGGAAATGCAAAGATACATTAAAAAAAAAAAGCAAGCAAATTTTATTGTCTCCTTTAGTTATGAAACACATAAAGAAAAAAAAATTCTGACAAATTTGTGCTATCTCTTGAAAAATATATATACTCAGAGCAAACTCATTATGAAGATTATAACATCCAGGGGTCAATATTCTACTGTCATAACTCAGGAAGGTTCTCACATTAAACTTGACGTTCCTGGATTTGAAGTGACATTCAGAAACGATGGATATTGTATTTTCGTTCCAGATTTCTCCCTCAGAAGCTAATTGTTGATGTTACTAATTGCTGCCTTTCCCATTTTAAGACTTCTTTCATTCTGTTTTAGAGTATATAACAAAATGATCTTACATGTCTGTTGTTTACTGGTAAACCTGCTGTACTCAACACTTTTTAAATGTATTATACCTGGCAGATGTTCTTATCCTATAGATATAAGCTCTCATTTTATTTCGAAAATAAAGAAAAAAGCCAAATTGGGATGGAAAATCTTTCTTAGGTATGTGTAGGGCTATTTGGAAAAGAAAAAAGCTTTGCTATTATTGCAGACTTATTAATGTTTGCGGTTGTCCTGATTATTCTAACACAAACCAAATGGCATTTAATTTGGGAGAAATTGCTCTGGACGTGCAATCTAAAGAGGCGAGAAATGGAACAGACTTTCTTTATGCAGTGTTTGGGATGTGGTTAAATTATTTTAGGATGTTCAACAGTGTAGTGCAAATTCAAATCCTGTGGGCAAAGCTAAACAAGCAATGCTAGGCAGCTTAGCCACTTAATCTTTTGGTGTTCAGTCTGTTGGGTCTGAGCTGTGAAATGGCTCCTGTGGCTTTCATGTGGAAAATGAGAATGTTCTGTAACGGCTGATGAGGGAATAAAGAAGTAAATACAAGGAAACTCTTACAAGCTCTTAATATTAACTGCACTAAGTAAGTGTAACTAACTGCATTAAGTTATTGATTTATCAGGGCTTGACCAAATACTATTTCACTTTGTCCTTTCTGGAGACAAGGACAAAAAGTACAAGGAAGTTAAATGAGCCAGTTGTTAACTGGGTTACTGGTGAGTGTCCTGATTATTCTTCTAGCTGTCCTAGGAGAATATCCAAGGAGCCATTTACAATGGCCAGAAAACTAAGACTTATTGATCCTGATCATGTAAGTTTTGAACTATCAACAGATATATTTTTCTCAGAAATTTTGTATCATTCCCTCTGCCTAACTCAAGACATACTATAGGAGCAGGTGGACCAAAAGTTCAATTTCAAGGAGGAGCCCCATTGTCTTGTATTTTCTCTCTTTAAAATTTGACCAAGTCACTATAACCCTGGGTTATAGTGATAGAAAAGAAGCATCGCCTCTTTTACATTGGCTAAATGAAATAAACCATTAACTGGTAGATAAACAGTAGATTGGTGTTTAGGGATGAAGTTTAACACGATATATTTAGGACATGCAAAACCACACTTTGATTTCAGTCACATTTGGGTGGGTTCCAGACCCTATTAAAACTGACAATGAAAGCAACTTTATTTACTTAGAGATGCGAGGGGTGTTCTTGGGGTCTTCTCTGTAACTGCTAGACTCAGAGGAGCTGCAGTATCCCCTCTCTCGAGTTGGTAATTAGACTTTTGAACCATTTTAAAGGATGCGGAGGGGGTTTCTCTGTAAGTTTCTAAGGCTTTTAAGCACAAATCCCAATTGTGAGCTTCAACACACTTGAATTCTGATTACCTTTTCAGTCCCTAATTACCCGGGAATCAGGTTATAGGCAAGCACTGTTAGCAACAACAAAACCAGAAAATGGTGCAGCTGGTTTCCTGTCTGAAGAATGAGCTGACCTTCTGTATAAGGTCATAAGTTATTTAGTAGGTCAGAAACACTCAGCCCCTGCCCCCCCCCCAAAATAGGCAAAACAAAACAAAAATACACAAGCAAAACAGGTTCAACTCCCCAGTCCAGTTCTCCTCATAAAACTTAAGACATATTTAGGCAGAAAAAGTGGTCTTTCTAACTATCCGATTCTAAAGTTAACTTGAAGATTACTCATAATGCACATTTATGAATCAGGTATTTGAATTACTTTGGTTAAGGTATTCCATTCCTAGTGTAATCTTTTAAAGAACACAGATATTCCTACTACATCTTTTTTTTTTTTTCACGTTAACCATACTAAAAGAATTTCCCCAACCAGATTTTCCTGATGATAGAGACCGTGTCTTAAAATTTTATATATTCTGCCCAGAATATAGTAGGAGGTCAATGATAATTTGCTAGCTGATCTAAAATAAATATATGTTTGAGTATTATTTATCCACAACTCTGATTATCCTCTTAAAGATCGCTGCATAAAATGTTAGGTTTTGAGATCATATTTCAGAAGTTACAACCAGGAATAGAATTTTCCTTCCCAGAGGGTTTATAAAAGAGCACAAGAAAGACTGCTTTCTGCTATTTTATTACTATGGAATATTTATATTTTTCTCTCAAAATATGCTTATTCACCCCCATAAAAAAAAACTTCTGTTTTGTCAGCCTACGTATATTTGCACTTTAGTTTTTCCTATCTGCTCCTGCTGTGGCTGTGTTGATATATATGCAGTGTTTCCCAGACTTTTCCTCACTAAATACAAAGGCTTTAAATATAGGTTGCAAAGGTCTAATGGATTTTTAAAAATTGAAATAATTTGGAAGGGATATTATATAGGAGGATTGAACAAGTATTTGGTTAATAATTTTGAAGAACAACTAGTATTTAAGAATTACATTCTTGTGATTGAGCAATCATCTCCAGCCATTTACCTGATAAGATATTGCTGATTTTCTCAATAACAACAATAAACAAAGCCAATTTTTCCTCTTTTTCTCTCTATTGGCTTTCTCAGTAGCAGAAAATATACTGTTACACCTCACAATTTAAAAAAATGAATCCAATTTTCACCCTTCTAATTCTTCAAATTACTACCCATTTATTATCTTTTTCTTTCTTTCTTTTTGCAAAATTCTAGAAAAATATCCTATTTTGGCTCTTCCAATTCCTCTCTTCCTGTTTTTTCTTGATTCCATTCCAGTTAGACTTCGGCTTTTACCGCTGCAACAAGACTATTCATGTAAAAGTCAACACTGACCTCCATAATGCTCAATCCAGTGGTCATTTCTTTTTCTTTTTCTTTTTCTTTTTTTTTTTTTTTTTAGTATTTTATTTATTTGACAGAGAGAAATCACAACTAGGCAGAGAGGCAGGCAGAGAGAGAGGAGGAAGCAGGCTCCCCACGGAACAGAGAGCCCAATGTGGGGCTCAATCTCAGAACCCTGGGATCATGACTGAGCCAAAGGCAGAGGCTTTAACCCACTGAGCCACCCAGGCGCCCCCAGTGGTCATTTCTAAAGCAGGTGACCTCTGTATCCTGACACACTTTCTTCACTTAACTTCTAGGGCACCATAATGTCCAGCTTACTTCCCAACTCTCTAGCTGCTGCTTCTCTATCTGTTGCAGATTCTTCCCTCTTCCCAAATTCTTAAAGCTTTGTCATTGGATAGATAGCTTGTCTTTTCCACCAGCACTTACATTTTTATTGAACTCATCAAATGTCATGCGTTTAAAACTATCTCTATACTCAAGACTCTCAAGTGTTTAACTGCAGCCTTAACTATGTCTGCCCCACTGACATTTTCTCATGTCTACTAGGCATCTCACATTTAACATGCGTGATGCTGAAATCCCGACTTTGCACCCTGCACCTGCTCCTCCAGCAGACATTGCCATCACAGTTAATAGCATCTCTATTCTAGTAACTTAGGCCAAATCCCACTAATTAATCCTTCACTTTCTTTCTTTTTTTTTTAGTGTATTTATTTGACAGACAGAGATCACAAGTAGGCAGAGAGGCAGGCAGAGAGAGAGAGAGGATGGGAAGCAGGCTCTTCACTGAGCAGAGAGCCCGATGCGGGGCTCGATCCCAGGACGCTGGGATCATGACTTGAGCCGAAAGCAGAGGCTTTAACCCACTGAGCCACCCAGGTGCCCCAATCCTTCACTTTCTTCATGATCTCACATTCCACATTCCAAACTTGAGCAATCCCTACTGCAATAACTTTCCTAATAACCAGAGTCCAACCTTCCCCATCATCTCTATTGTTTTCATCTTGACCAGGTCCACCATGGTCATCTTGCCTGGATTTCTGTGATTGCTTGGTTTTGTTTTTGTTTTTTGTTTTAAACATTTTATTTATTTATTTGACAGACAGAGATCACACGTAGGCAGAGAGAGAGGAAGAAGCAGGCTCCCTGCTGAGTAGAGAGCCTGATGTGGGGCTCGATCCCAGAACCCTGGGATCATGACCTGAGCTAAAGGCAGAGATTTTAACCCACTGAGCCACCCAGGTGCCCTTCTATGATTGCTTGTTTATCTGACTTTCTAAGTATACTCTCACTTCCTATTTTAGGTTGGGTATCCTCTCAGGAACAGAAGATTTGAGTACAAGCAGTCCATTTGGGAGATGATACCAGGAAACATCCACAGTGAAGTGCAGAAATAAGAGCAAGTAGACAGGTCACCACAGTGGACAATAGGATTTGACCCCTCTGGTGAACACTGTGAGAGATATAACCTGTCCCATTGGATATTCTGGGGAGCAGAGACCACTTTACATTTCCTTCAGTGCCACATGGACTGGGTGGACTGTGAAGGATCAAAGAAAATTCTCAAGCAGAGTCAGAGGTAAAATCAGCTGCATAATTTGCAGGGTTAAATGCAAAATGAAAATGTGAGGTCTCTTGCTAAAAAACAGTCAAGAATTTCAAGAAGGTGACAGCAGAGCATCAAATCAGGGCCCTTTGGAGCACAATGCCCTGTGCAACCGCACAAGTTGCACACCCATGAAATCACAGATGCTGCAGTGGAATGTGTTGGAATAGGGTGAGTGGGAATGAGTGCCTAAGGAAATGAGTAGTGGGTACCATCAGAGCCTGCTCCACATCCACCCAAAAGCATTTAAATTTCAACTACAGTTATGATCTTTTTTTTCAACTTGGTGCCTATAAATTGAATTGCAAAGTAAAAACATATGAATACATCTGTGACTCCTGACATCAACTGCCAAAATCTTTCCAGGAAAGTTACACAACTAATCTGAATAGTAGTTCTGTTTGCTACTATAAGTAGGTTACGCTTACTAACATTAGGTATTATTCTAGTCTATGGTCAATGGTTATAAATGGCCTACGGACCTTTTTTTTTTCTTTTTTTAAGATTCTATTTATTTATTCGAGAGAGAGAGCACACACATGAGAGAGAGAGATCAGGAGCATGGGGGAGGGGTAGAGGGAGAAGCCAACTTCCCACTGAGCAGGGAGCCAGATGTGGACCTGATCTTAGGATGCCAGGATCATGACCTGAGCTGAAGGCAGATGCTTGACCGACTGAGCCACACAGGTGCCCAAAGGTCCATGGACTTTTGAAATGAATATGTAATCTACATTCCTTAAAGCTGAAAAACTGACTGACTGCAGTGTTCAGCAAAGCAATTTTCTACACAAAATTCTACTTTTTCTAATAATAATTATCCTAGGTTTATTTTTTGCATAATATTATCCCTATCTTATCTGCTGTCATATTAACCATAAATCTGCTGATTATTACTTACAAATGGGGCTGTATGGGTGTTTGAGCCTGGACTTCAGATGAATCTATGACCAAAAAGATATGTGTTGGATATTTTCTCCATCACTTTATCATTCAAACAACAGAGGGCATAGAAATAAACAAAAAAGGATCAAAATCAAAATTATCTGTAATTATCTTCAACTTGTCTATATCATCTATGTTCATAGTGCAGAAGTAGAATGTTAGGTGTCATTTAATGTGAAAGGCAACATCTTGGAGTTAGAAATTCCTGTGAGAACTCAATTTTGAAGAGATTTTTGCACAATGTCCTGCAAACAAAAGGTGAAATAGGACAGAATATATTAATGAGATATATCTTTATCTTTCCAGTGGGTTGATTTCAGTCTCATAGAAATGTTGCAAACTGACAAGCTGGACAAAATATTTTTATTTTTATCTTAAATCATCTTACTTACAAAACCATCTCACTTAATAACAAGAAAAACAGTAAATGAAAAATAAAAGCTTTTTTTTTTTTTAGGTTGTCTTAGGCAATCAGCTATTTTCAGTGATTGGTTATATAGTAACAGCTACTGTTCAGGCCAATGATGAGACAGTGAATATCCATATTTAGAACATTCAGACTGTAGCTCAGTGATGAGGCAGTACCTGTCCAACATAATTTTCATATCTATGTACCCAGAAAGGGATTTGCCTTTTTTCATTTTTACGTTATAGAACAATGGTGGAACTGTTATAAAAAGCTCCTTACTGCTACTTCCAAGGTAGCTGTGTTGTAGTTTTTGTTTTTGTTTTTTTTTTTTAAAGAGCTTTAGAACTAAAAGGCAGGTTTGAGATTTAGTTCTGACATTGAGAAAGTCATTTAACCTTTAAGTTCCTATCGTGTTATTTGTGATATGAGAAACTTCTGGAAAGAGAAACTGAAGTTTAACAAGAACATTTTCTTTTCTAGGCATGATATCAGGAGTTTTTTCACACATTGATTTATATAATCTTTACAGTAATCTGAGTGTTATATGTGATTATCCCAACTTTATAGATTTAGAAATTAATATTTTTGGAAGTTAAGAACCAACCCAAGATCTCACAGCTACTAAGTAAGAATTTAGATCCAAACTGTAATCTGATTCTGAAACCATGCTCTTTTTTTTCTAAAAAGTATAATAAATATGTCTAGTTTTATTATAATTATTTTAGCAATTAAAATATTTGTATCAGGTTAAAAATGCATGAATATTCAGATTCTGTTCACTAATAAGAAAATATAGAACAGATAGTTAAAAATCTCTAAGGACACTAAATAAATCTAAAATTTGGCTATATTATTACTTTATAACATTCATGTACCATGGAAATCATAGTAATAGCAGTCAAAGGGAAAGTATATTGACTGTAAATAGTTTAGACCTGTTAAATTTCTGGTATCTCAAGATATTTCCTGGGTGGTGGAGCTTCTACTGCCCTGTAGTAGCATACTGCAGGCACATATATATTTGTTGTAAAATTTGCAGACGCGGAATTTAAATGCTACTGTGTTTGGAGGCTCCTTCCTCAATTGTCTCACACAGATTTTAGCAGACCAGAAATTGTCATGTGACTTGCAGTTCTTCCAAGATAATGATTGTAAAACTTTCAGAATAAAATAAAAATATCTGTGAACTTCCTTTTCTAGGAACAGTGGAATTAGCGGTACTATATTTGCCATTCGTCTGTATATTGCTAAAGAAAAATGAACAGCTATATGGGAAAAAAGGGTGTGGTAATTTATAAATATGTTGCCAAACAAAAAAGACCATTTTTCTTCTTTAAAAAGAAAAGAGAGATAATTGACTTTTGAAAACAAGATATTAATACATTGAAGTGTTTAGAACAAATCTAGAAAAAAATGTGTAACAACAGAAAACCACAAAGGTGTGTAGAAACAGAAGGATATGATTGTGAGGTTCTTATATATGTGTGTAGTGGCTTAATATAGTTTGAGAGACCACTGTAAAAGATAAAGGTACATATTGTAAACAGTAGAACAGCCACTAAAATTTAAAGAAAAAATAAGGTAAAGATAAGAAAAAAGCCAATAGAACAACAAAATATGCTCAATTAAGCCAAAAGAAGAATGGAGTAATAAAATAAAAAATAGTAAAAGGTACATCACATAGAAAATTAAAACGAAACACTTAAAACCAAATACATTGATAATTTCATTGAGTATAAACAGTCTAAACACACAAATTGAAAGTGGTTTCCAAATTGAGTAAAAATTATATGCAATTACTCTGAACACAAAGATAGATAAAAGTAAAGGAGGGGCGCCTGGGTGGCTCAGTGGGTTAAGCCTCTGCCTTCGGCTCGGGTCATGATTTCGGGGTCCTAGGATAGAGCCCTGCTCGATCGAAACAGACATAATATATAGTAGAAGATTACAATAATATCTTCCAGTAATTTATAGAATAGTAGGCTAAAGGTATGCTGAAAACCAGTAGGAATATAATAGCCTGGAATAACACCATTAGTCATGTTGACTAAATTGAAAGTAACATAGCACTATAACCAAAAGGACAGAATCCTCAAAACTGTTCATGTATACAGAGTACCTTCACCAAGAAAACCATATCTTGGGGTAAGAAACAAGTCTCAATAAATGTAAAAAGTCTGAAAAAAAATGTAAAAAGTCTGATTCAATAAAGAGTATGCTTTCTGATCAAACTGGGTTAAGTTAAAAGTTAATAACATTAAGGTAACGTATATGGAAATTAAACAACTCATTTTTAAATAACCCATAGGCAAAAGAAAAAATCTGAGAGAATATTAAAAATATTTCAGACTGAATGAAATGAAAACACAGTATGTCAGAGTTTGTGGACTGCAGCTAAAACAGTGTTTTGAGAGAAATTGAGACCTTTCATACTTACATAAGAAAAAAGAGAATGTTTAAAATCCGTGTTGAAGCTTCCACCTAAGAAAGGTGAAAGTAAAGAGCAGATTATATCCAAGGTTAGAAGGAAGAAAATAATAGCAGAAATGAATGAAATTTAAAAATGGATAAATAATACAGAAAATTGATTAAATAAAAAACTATTCATACAAAGATCAATAAAGTGAATACATTCTAGTAAACTAAGAGGCAGAGCAAGAGAGAGGACACATATCAGGAAGAATGAGCAGCCTTAACTAGAATTACTATTTTTCAAAGGGAATATCATGTCAATGAAACAGAATAGAAAACCCGGAAATGAACCCACAATTATCTGGTCAATTAACAAAGCGGGGAAGAATATCCAAATAGAAAAAGTAGCTTCTCTTCAACAAATGGTGTTAGGAAAACTGGACAGCAACATGCAAAAGAATGAAACTGGACCATCTTCTTACATATGTACAAAACTAAATTCAAGATGGGTTTAAAGACCTAAATGTGAGACTCAGCCGTAAGACTCCTAGAACAGGCAGTAACTTCTTTGACACCAGCTGCACCAACTTCTTTCTAGATATGTCTCCTGAGGCAAGGGAAACAAAAGCAAAAATAAACTATTGAGACTATATCAAAAATAAAATCTTCTGCACAATGAAGGAAACAACAAAACTGAGAGGCAGCCTATGCAATGGCAGAAGATGTTTACAAATGACATATCTGATAAAGGGTTTGTATCCAAAATATATAAAGAATTTATAAAACTCAATACTCAAAAAATAAATAATCCAGTTAAAAATGGGCAGAGGATGGGGAGCCTGGGTGGCTCAGTGGGTTAAAGCCACTGCTTTCGGTTCAGGTCATGATCCCAGTGTCCTGGGATCGAGCCCTGCATCGGGCTCTCTGCTCAGCAGGGAGCCTGCTTCCTCCTCTCTCACTGCCTGCCTCTCTGCCTGCCTCTCTGCCTACTTGTGATCTCTGCCTGTCAAATAAATAAATAAAATCTTTTAAAAAAAATGGGCAGAGGACATGAACAGACATTTTTCCAAAGAAGACATGTAGATGGCCAATGGACACATGAAAAGATGTTCAACATCGCTTATCATCAGGGAAATACAAATCAAAACTACAATGAGGGGGGGCGTCTGGGTGGCTCAGTGGGTTAAAGCCTCTGCCTTAGGCTCAGGTCATGATCCCAGGGTCCTGGGATCCAGCTCCGCATCGGGCTTTCTGCTCCACAGGAAACCTGCTTCCTCCTCTCTCTCTGCCTGCCTTTCTGCCTAGTTGTGATTTCTCTCTGTCAAATAAATAAAATATTAAAAAAAAAAAAAAAACTACAACGAGGGGCACCTGGGTAGATCAGTCAGTTAAGCATTGGTCTTTGGTTCAGGCTGTGCTCTCAGGCTACTGGGATTGAGCCCCACATCAGGCTCTCTGCTCAGTAGAGAATCTGCTTCTCGCTCTTCTCCCTCTGTGATCTCTCTTGCTCTTGCTCTCTCTCAAATAAATAAAAGCTTAAAAAATCTACGAGATATCATCTCACACTTGTCAAAATGGCTAAAATCAAGAACACAAGAAACAGCAGGTATTGGTGAGGATATAGAGAAAAGGGAACTCTCTTGCTCTGTTGGTGGGAATGCAAACCAGAGCAGCCACTCTGTTTCCTCAGAAAGTTAAAAATAGAACTACCCTATTTTTTGCTTCTTGTGTTTTTCAGTTTCCTTTTATGCACATCTTAACTTTTAAAAAAATAAATTTTTTAAAATATAAAAAAAAGGAGCTACCCTATGATCTAGCA
Source organism: Meles meles (assembly GCF_922984935.1). Classification (NCBI taxonomy): domain Eukaryota; kingdom Metazoa; phylum Chordata; class Mammalia; order Carnivora; family Mustelidae; genus Meles; species Meles meles. The sequence continues at coordinate 147,288,019 of NC_060066.1, read as the reverse complement.
ATCACTCTACTCAGTCTTTACCCAAAGAATACAAAAATAATGGTTTCAAGGGATACATGCTCCCTGATGTTTCTAGCAGCATATCTACAATAGCCAGATAACAGCCCAAATGTCCATTGATTGATGAACGGATAAAGAAGTGATATATGTGTATGTGTATATATATATATGTGTGTGTGTGTGTGTGTATGTATATGTGTGTATACACACATTATACATATATATATATGAAATATTACTTAGCTGCAAAAAAGAATGAAGTCTTGCCATTTGCAATGACATGGATTGAGCTAGAGAGTATTTTGCTAAGTGAAATAAGTCAGAGAAAGACGCGTACCATATGATTTCACTCACATGTGTAATTTAAGAAATAAACCAATGTAGAAACAGGGAGAAAAAAAAAAAAAGACAAACCAAGATGCAGACTCTTAACTATACAGAACAGTTTATGATTATCAAAGGGGATAATAGCCTTACATCTCTTAAAGATATTGTATTTGCAATTAAAACTTTCGCATGAAAAAGTTGCAGGCCCAGATGATGTCATTGGTAAATTCTGTCAACTGCTTAAGGAAGAAACAATAACAACTTTCAACAAAAGTTTTAGAAAGTAGACAAGAAAGTCCATAGTTCATTTTATGAGGTTAGCATTATCCATTATCCAAATATCCATTATCCAAATATCAAAATCAAAAAGAGGCATTTTGAAAGAAGAAAAAGAAGAAGGGGAGGAGAAGGAGGGGAATAAAACAAAAGAGAACAAACCTGCATCTTTCTAGAATCAAGATGAAAAAATCCTTAACAAATGTTATCAAATTAAATTCAGCAATAAAAACAGATTATAAATTATGGCCAAGTGATATTTGTCCTGGAAATGCAAGGCTGGTTCAACATTCAAAAAGCAATCAATGTATTTCAGTACAATGGACTGAATAAGAAAATCCATACGATCATCTCATTTGAAGCGGGAAAGCATTTGACAAAATTCAATACCCGCTGATAAAACTCTCAGGAAATTAGGAATAGAAGTAAACATTTTTAATTTGATAGAAGATATTTCCAAATAAACTTGTATGTAGCATCTTAAGGGAATGTTAACATGGGGAAACTTAAGAAATACATAAGTAAAGCAGTCATAGTGTGAACTGCTGCCCCTCCCAGGGATTGCCTCATCAGGGCCTGCAGCTGGAAACATTTCTGCATATGGAAGTTCAGTGCTGAGCTGTCACTTAGCTCCATATTGTGCTTCTTTATTAAGAAGAACTTCTCCTCTGGTTTGAATATGCCATGAACTTCCATGTACTCCCTAAGTATGTGCATTCTATGGCACCTGGCCATCAGTGTGTCTGTCCCCCACAGGAAGGGAACAGAGTCTTCACCAACAGCTCAGGTAGGTATGTGCAGTCCATTCATTGCCCTGTATCTGCTATTGGGAGGAACTCACTGGCCATGGGAGAAAGGCACACACTACAGATGCTGAACTTGCTGGGTCTACTCTGCTTTCTCTGAATAAAGCACTGTTTCTACCAGACTTTTTTTTTTTTTTAAGATTTTATTTATTTATTTGACAGAGAACACAAGTAGGCAGAGAGGCAGGAAGAGAGGGAGCCAGGGAAACAGGCTCCCTGCTGAGCAGAGAGCCCGATGTGGGGCTTGATCCCAGGACCCGGGATCATGACCCGAGCTGAAGGCAGAGGCTTTAGCCCACTGAGCCACCCAGGTGCCCCATTTCTACCAGTCTTATGTGTTGAGTCATCCTTGGAAACTCTGAACCTGTAGAAGAGGTAGTGGACCAAGTAAGTGTGCTGCTAGTTGGTGGCTGACATTGTACTCTTCGATATTCTCACTTGGGGTTGGTAACCACTTCTTTTTGCTCTACAAAATGCTTAATGGTGAATCAATGCTTTGTCCCTAAAAGCAGGAACAAACCAGAAATGTCACCTCTCACCATTTCTATTCAACACTGTGCTGGAATTCTTAGCCAGACCATAAGGTAGGGAAAAGACATAAAAGCAACCAGAGAGAAAGAAACAGGAAAATTTGTGTTTTCACAGAGAGCATGATTGTGCATATAGAAATCCTGAGAAAGACTATTAGAACCAGTAAGTTAATTTTAAAAGTTTACAACATCAAAATCAATAAACACACATCAATTACATTTCTGTATATACTCTTAGCAAACAATTGCAAAATCAAATCAGAAAATATTATCTATAATAACATAAAAAAGAGATAATTTGGTAATAAATGTAACAAAGTGTGGGTGTGACCAACACACTAAAAACTACAAAAGAGAAATTAAAGAAAACATAACTTCCCATGAGATAGAGCACTCAATTTTGTTTAACTGTGAATTCTCCCCAAATTGAGCTATACATCCAACTCTATCCAAAACAAAATTCCAGCACACGACATTGTAGACTTTTGATACGCTATTTTCAAAATTTATATGGAAATGTAAAGGACTTAAAAGAAATGAAACTGCCTTTGAAGAGAAACAGTTTTTGTACTTAATACTACATATAAAGAAGAGTCATCGTGGCAACCTAAGTTTCCCATACGACCAGGTACAGATCAGTGAAACAGAAGAGAGAGTTCAGAAATAGGCCAGTACTTACATGGTCAATTTGTCTCCACCAGAAATTCTAAAGTAATTCAGTGGGACAGAAAACTTCTTTGCAACAATGGGTTCAAGAATATTGGAGATATATGGAAAAAGAAAATCAACTTTAATCTTTACTTCACACCAAATACAAAATTGATTCAAAATGAAACATAGACCTTAATGTAAATGCCGAAACTACCAATCCTCTGGAAGAAAACGTATGACAATACCTTTGCAAATTTACAATTGGCAAATATTTCTTAGAAAGGACATAGAGGCACTAAACAAAAAAGAAAAAAGGTAAATTGGGTTTCATAAAAATTAAAAATGTTGCTCTTCAAAAGATCTGATTAAAACAAAATGAAAGGTCAAGCCACAGACTTGGAGAAAATATCCACAACATGAGTTTTATACAACTTAATAATAAGAAAAAGTCAGCTCAATTAAAATTAGGCAAAATATTTGTACAGACACATAAAAAGGCAGAAATATAAATGACCAATAAGCATATTAAAGGTACTCACACATCATTAGTCATTAGAGAAATTCAAATTAGTTCCAGAGTGTTAAATGTTTGACCCACCAGAATGGCTAAAATTTAAAATGTCCTAGCAATTCCACTCCAAGGAAAGTATCCAAGAGAAATTCTAACATAAGATCATAAAATCTTTTCATAGTAGTTTTATCACCATAGCCAAAAATTAAAAACAATCCAATTATCTAGTAATAGGTTAATCTGTACACATCTTAATTTAGGGCAGTGAAACATGCCAATTTAAATTTGTTAGAACCCACAGAATGTACAACATAAAGAGTGAACACTAATATGGATTATAGACTTCAGTTAATTACAATTTATCAATCAGTATTTGTTCATCAACTGAAACAAATGTACCACACTAATCAGTTAACTAATCCAGTTAACAATGAGGGAAGCAGGCTGGAGAGGGATGGAAGAAAGGCAGGGGTAGCAAGGAGAAAAACATTATGCTGAGTGAAAGAAGCCAAGTATAAAAGAATGAGTCATCTGTGACTGTATGTATAAGACGTTTAAATGGGCAAAATTAAATTACAGTGACAGAAGTCAGATGATTGGCTGCCTATGATTAGCCGACTGGGGTGTGTGTGTGTGTGTGTGTGTGTGTGTGTGTGTGTGTGTGTGTGTGTGGTTTATCCATAAAAACCTGAAAACTCTTTTAGAATGATAGAAATGTGTTTACAGAATGACAGCAGTGTTTATAGATTCACCAACATGTAAATTCAGAATTCACCAAAGTATATATCACAAGCAGTTACCTTTTTCTTTTTCTTTTTGAGAGAGAGAGAGAGAGATAGAGAACACACGGGAGAGAGAGGTACAGAGGGAGAGGGGGAAAGAGAATCTTAAGCAGGCTCCCTGCCAAGGGCAGAGCCTGACACGGGCTCCATCTTAGGGCCCTGAGATCATGACCTGAACTGAAACCAAGAGTCAGACACTTAAGCAACGGAGCCATCTAGGCGCCCCAAAATGAGTACATTTGAGTGTAATTATACTAATGACATTGATAGACAAAACAAAAAAATGAACAGACCATCCAGTAAACAAATACCAAATAGACAAAAAGTCATTTAGGTCCATGAAAACCAGCCTGAGCAACTAATCATGGGCTGTCATCTCAAGCTTATTTCATCTAAATGCTCTGTAAAATTCCAAATCAATAGGCTATAAGTAAATACCATCAAAGATAGAGATACTCCAAAGAAAAAAGTGCTTCACATTGCTCACAAAGACATTCTTGTTGTGGGTAGACACGTTAGTATAAATTTAACCCTGGGTAAAAACAAAGAGCAAGTTATATTAATGTTATGTCCAGGGTGTCAGGGCAATCATTCAATTATTTATTTAATATTTATTAACCACTTATTCTGTATCCAAGCACAAATATTCATGTTCTTGTCCTTAAGAATTAACAATCTAGAGGGTGGAAAATGAGTAAATAGATTGCTGTAATGCAATGCAATAGAGATAAATAGTCCTTCCTCATGAATGGTGAAGTGTAAGTATGGAAAACATGAAGCCGTTCTCATATGTATGACTTTGAAGTCTACTTCAAAGCCATGTATTGCTCTCAAAAAGTTTACCTTTCCAGAGATGCAAATATCAGACGAGCATAGTGCTAAGTGCAGTGTGTATTTTTCACCATTCAAAATCTCAAGTTACTTAAAGTGTCTGATCAATTGTTGCCTGTGATTTCTAGATGTCTGTATTTGTTGCAGTGGTCATGGTTTAAAGATTTTTAAGCTTCATTGAATAATCATCAGATAAATAAAACAATTCTGTGAAGTTTGCAATAAAAACCTGATGTATGAGACCTCTTGTCAGGACTTCTGCTGACTGTGTTTATAACTCTATAACTGTGGTCATAGTGGTGCCCATGGACTGTGTGGGTGTCTTAACTACTTGGGAAATCTGTTACTTCCTCCTTTCTTGTTATTGATGAAGGTCTTGAAGTTTCCACAGCCAGTATTTCCCCTCTATTTGCTAAAGAATTTCTAAGCCAGGCAGTTCCCCTCTCCCTTTAATCATTCTCACTGACACACATACTGACTGAGTCTTCCCACCACACATGGCATATTGGAATGATCCTAAGCGGGGGGTGGGGTGTGTGTGTGTGTGTGTGTGTGTGTGTGTGTGTGTGTGTGTGTGGTGTCCCTACACATCAGTTCCCTTGATATAACAAAAAGCTACTTTGGGCCATAGTGAAAACTCCATCATGAGGGGCAAACTTAGTTCACTGGATTAACAAAGAACTAAACCTGCATTTTTAAATACTGATGCTAATTTGCAATTGACCTCGGTTTCATCAGATTTCTTCCTTACATCATCCTCAGGAAGAGTACATATATGTAATCAAATTATACTACAGGTTATAAAAACATGAAATTGCAAGAATTTTTCAAGTCTCATGTTTAATACAAATCTTCAATAACATTACTTACTGGTAGGTATAACAATTCAAATTTTGTGGCTGAGAAACCAGGTGTGCATTTCAAAAGACTCATGACAGAATCTATAAGAAAGACCCTTAGGTATGGAAAAGAAACCACGTCTTAGGCATTAGCTAAAATTTAAAATTAAAAAAAATATATATACTGTCGTTTTGAATAATGAGATCATTTATGATAAGAGTCCCCCTGAGGTCACTCAGAAGCCACAAATCATACAAGGTGTATAGCTTTCTAGTAAACTCCTCATGTTAGAAGTGAAATTCAGGAGATGAAAAATTGTGGCAGGTGCCAGGTGGGAATGTGGAAGGTAAACCCTTCTCATCTTGCTTCTCTTAGCTAAAAGGCAATGGAACCTGGTTTTGTGTGATGGCTAAGATCTCCTTTTGTCTTGTAAGACTAATATGTTTTGTATCCATGGTTCCATCTGTGCGTCTTATGTGTTTCTAAGAGGTCTGCATCTTCCAAATTCTTAGTTCTAAAAGGAAATAACCTAAGTATTGGCCTTTATGAGTGTTTGTTTTTATAAGGACACTAGCTAGCTATCTTGACTATTTTTATGTTCTGTCATACCACTGCTTTACCCCTGGATACCACACTGTGCTATTTTCTAAAAAACAAGAGCATTATAATATAATATGATTCAAAATCAGGGAACTAACATTAATACATTACTATACTGCATCTAATCTAAAGTTTTTATTCAAATTTTGTGAATAGCATCAATGCTGTCTTTATAGCAAAATGATATTTTCTCATTCACTATTAGCTCTAGGGTCACATGTTTTATTTAATTGCCATGTCTCCTTAACCTGGACCACTTCCTCAACATTTTGTTGTGTCTATTGATTTTGGCATTTTTGAAGTGTACAGATACAGATTTTTTTTCTTAAAGATTTTGTTTATTTGAGAGACAGAGGAAGAGAGAGAGAGTGAGCATGAGCAGGAGGTGAGGGTAGTGGGAAAACCAGACTCCTCACTGAGCTGGGAGCCTGACAGAGGACCCTGGGATCATGACCTGAGCTGAAGGCAGCTGCTTAACTGACTGAGCCACCCAAGCACCCCCAGATTTTTTTTAAGTATGCTGTCCAATGTGACTCTGTCTAGTGTTTCTTCAGGATTAGATTAGCATATTCATTTTTGTCAGAAATAAATAGAAATGAGGCGTACTTCTCTAGGCATCATATCAAAATGCATATGGCAGCCAGTTACTCCATTATTAAGTGTTCTTAATTTTGGTCACGTTGTTGAAACAGTGTCTATCAGGTTATCTCCATTATTAAGTTGCTACTTTTTCTTTTGTAATTAATATGTACCTTTTGGAAAGATTATTTTGGAGTTATGTAAGTTTCTCATTATTCATCAAACTTTTGCCCACTAATTTTACCACCCATTTGTAATATTTTGCTTGAAATGGTTATAGCTATGATGGTTGTCAATCAGTAATATTTAAATTCCATCATTTGTGCTTATTTTATTACATGATATTTTACTCTAAAGAAAACTGTCCCCCCCTTAATTATTAATATCAGTTTGGTACTATAGATCCTCATTTTATTCTATGAGATATAACACGTTACAACCATTATTTATTTCAATACTTAAAATGACCCAGGTCTGGTCAAGTTAGTTCCTGTGGTCCTTCTGACAGAGTCCTATCATTTTTTAAGCAATTGGTTACTTTCTGGCACACCAAGATATCTCAGGTTTATTTTAAATATCCTAGCCCCATCCATGGAACTGGGATTTCCCCCAAGGAGTTTGGCTTCCTTTCAGCAGATATTAGTACTTGAAAATCAAGATCCAGTCTCGAGGTGTGAGCTGAACTTTAAATGATCTTTTGCCCATCCTATGTGGGCTAATAGAACAGATGATGATTCCGTAGCATCTCCGTCACAGACCAAGTCTATGCCCGCTTGCTAATTCTTCTCCGTGGGCCTTTCCTAAGGAGGGCAGTGTGGTAAAGGCTGAGAGCAAGAGAAAGGGAAGCTGAGGAGAGATCAGTTGTGAGGCTCTGCCCAAGTATGATGCAGCCATCCTCTGAGGACATGGTGCAGGACAGAGATATCCATAAGAGGCACTATGGGCTTCTATCTACAGAAGACAGGGTTCCCCGTAGGAGGACTGAGAGAAATCCATTGCGGGCTATCATGCCTTCACCTACAAATGGCAAGGTAGGTAAGAGAACTGGAAGAACTCTTCTGTGATCCTTTAAATTTTCTAAGGCTGGGGCAGGGCAAGAAATTTATAGGAGATACCACCATCACATTTTGAGTTTTCACAGGATCTGACACCTGCCACCAAAAACAGCGATAGGGCAGCAGATCAGAGCTATCCGCAAACTGGCAGAAAGTCTGGACAGCACTGAGGATCAAAACAATGTTGCCACTTACCCCCAAAAGCTGGCAATAGGAGTGAAAAATCAGAGAGAGAGAGAGAGAGAGAGAGAGAGAGAGAATGGAACAGAAGAAATTTTTGAAAGGATAATGGCCAAGAACTTATTAAACCTGATCAAAACTTCAACTCACAAACCCAGGAGATCATCGAACTCTAAGAAGTAAAGGTACAAAGAAACAGCATTGTCTAGAAAAGAATGAAATGATTTTTTAAAAGTGTTGATAGAAAAGTCAAACCACAATAGCAACAACAAAACATTAAACTAAAAGTCCATATCCAGTGAAGATATCCTTCAAGTGTTTAAAGCAAAATAAAGCTAATTTCAAACAGAAAAAAAAAAAGATAAGTTCTTTCTAGTTGCCTGAAGGTTAAAGAATATTAAAAGCCACTCTTCAGATGGAAAGAAATTGTTATTATACAAAATTTTGAATCTCTAGGCAGGAATGAGGAGTAGATGAAAGAGTGAATATTTGGGTAAATATTAAAGACATCTTCTAGTAGGTCTGTTTTAATATATATGAATATTAATGGCCCCCAATTCACCATACTTGCCAGTATCAATGCTCTTATGCAGTCCCTTCTCACATTCATTCTTGGCATGGCCATATAACTTTCTTTGACCAATTAACAAATATGACATAAACAGAAGCCTGACAGGATCTGGCACACAGGTGCTCATCCTCTTGGAATGTTTCTTTATGGAGCCTAGCTCCATGTTAGAATGAAGTCTGGTTAGACTACTGAATGATTTGAGGTTGTTGAGACATACCCTGAGGGATGAGAGGTCATCTTGGGAACTCCACCTCCAGCTAAACTGATAGTAACAGTCAGCTACATCAGTGGCCCACACCAATATCCATGAGTAGAAGTATCGTCCAGTTGAGCACTCTAAATTCCTGAACAACAGGATATGGAGAATCAATGTCATTATTGTTTTAAGCTGCTAACTTTTTTTTTTTTTCTGAAGCAGATATAGATCTACAGAAATGGAAATAGGTAATAAGATGTTTATCTTGCTCATGAAGTTCTATATATATATATATATAGAGAGATATATATATCTATATACATATCACATACATGTGTGTGTGTGTGTGTGTGTGTATATATATATATATATATATATATTAGATTGTTCTACCACAAAATTGAACATTTTAATCATAGGTAACTACTAAAACTACAAAGAATTTTAAACCTCCTCCCACCCCAAAAGAAGAAGAGATAAGATGGAATGGTAAACAATTCCCAATTAATTCAAAAGAAGGCAGGAAAGGACGAAAAAGAATAAATGGGACAAGAGGAAAAAGCCAACATGGTAGGTTTAGACACAAAATGTGAATTATTACCATAAAAATAAAAAAAATCAAAAACTCAAATTGCAGGTAAAGAATATAAGATCAGACAAAAACCCATTTAGATACTGTTTATAAGAAATAGATGTAGATGACAATAAGAAATACATTATTTGAGTATGTTGGATAAAGCTAATGCAGTTATTTTTTGGAAATTTGTATTCTAAAATGCTTTTAAGAAAAGAAGACAGGCTAAAAATAATGAGCTAAGCATCCAGCTTAGAATTCAGAAAAAGGAAAAAAGTCCAGAGAATGTAAAAGGAAGGAAACAATAAAACAGAAAACAAAAATACATTAGAGAGAATCTAGTGTGTGGTTCTTTGAACAACTTAAAAAAAAAATCTACAAATCTCTGCATGACTGATTACAAAGAGAGAGACAGCAAAAATAAGCAATATTAGGAATGAAAAGAGGACAACTCAGAAAAAAAATTTTTAAAAGGGAGAAATACTGTGAATAACTTGGCAACTCACATGACAAATCAGATGAGATGAAAATTTTCTAAAACATTATAAATTACTAAACTAAATCAAGAAGGTCCAGAAGACCTTAGTGGACTAGTAATCATTAAATAAATTAAATAACATATTTAAAATCTAACCTCCAAAAGAAAAACAAACCAATTGGAGACATATAAACCTATAAGGGCAATTAAGGCAGTATGAAATTGGTACAGGGATAGATAGGAGAATCTATGAGCCAAAACCCATGAAAACCATGAACTTAAATTTGACCCCTGAACGGCAACACCAGGAAGGCATTGACTAGATGCCTGAGGTCCAGGCAGCAGGGCAACAAGCACACACAAGAAAAGATTGACATTTTGAATCAGGCAAGATGACTGGCAGGGCTAAGCGATCTTGGGAAATTCCCAGCTTGTTTCTTCAGTTATAAAATGGAATATATATATATACATATACATATATATATATATTATATTAGAGAGCAAGCTAGTGAGGGGAAGAGCAGAGGGATAAGGAGAAAGAGAATCTCAAGAAGACTCTCAACCCAGTGCAGAGCCTGAGGCGGGTCCCATGCAGGTCTCAATCCCAAGACCCTTGTGATCATGACCTGAGCAGAAATTGCCAGTTCGTGGCTTAACCCATTGAACCACTCAGGTGTCTCTTAAAATGGGATATTAAATCGCATGTCTTGCACATATTGAGTGAAAAGTTTTGAGAAAGAATAAGTATTAAACATGTTCTTAAATAAGTGTTGTTACTGTTTTCCTTCAGCTGACATAACACATTAAAAGAAGATGCCTGGTTGTAGAAGATGAGGTAGGAGGAAAAGGGACATTCGCATCGATGACTATGTTCTTTCTTTACCTGTGCATATTCTTTCTTTCTTCGTGTTTTTGAAGGTACACTGGTTTTAAAAAGTCAAGATGGAGAGGAGAAGGGAGTAGAGGGAAATTGGAAGGGAAGGTGAACCATGAGAGACTACGGACTCTGAAAAACAACCTGAGGGTTTTGAAGGGGCGGGGGTGGGAGGTTGGGGGAACCAGGTGGTGGATAATAGAAAGGGCACGTATTGCATGGAGCACTGGGTGTGGTGCAAAAACAATGAATACTGTTACGCTGAAAAGAAATTTAAAAAAATTTAAAATTAAAAAAAAAAGAAGACATGAATTCAAAAAAAAGTCAATTGCAAGGAGCAGCCTTGAATATTAATTTTAGACTTGTTTGTATAGTTTACTTGTAGTTATCACTTTTAAAATGTCAATTTTTCATGTAAAAGTTATGTATACTCCTAATGAAAATTTCAATCAGTAATTAAATGCATATTTAAAAAAAAAAGACTCTCTCTCTCCTTCTCCCTCTGCCCCTCCCCTCCATTGAACTAGCTCTTGTTATCGCCCACTAAAATAAACAAAGTCTTAAAAAAAAAGTCAGACTTGGTGAAGAAAAACCCGTATCTGGTAAAAACAGCTAGTTTTCTCTCCATGTCTTTTTTCATTCCTCTCTCATTTCTTTTTTCTTTCTTTTGAAAAGAGTGATTGCTATAATTTTCATTAAAACCATACAGCAAGTGGCAGTATGCAAGCATGCCTTAGGCAAGGGACAGAGGGACTGAGAAATCTCGCAGGCATAGTACAATCCGGGAAGCTGTTTTATTGCTGACGTCTTTGCATGTTAAAATATTCCCAGTCGATATTTGAGATAATGACTTGCCACGACTCTTTTAATTAATTAATTTTTTGTTTGGATTTTTAAAAATTATGTCTTTTGTTTTAAAAAGCCCCAGGGCATGAGTAGATCTTTAAAAATCATTAATTAAATATTCTAAACAACTGACAGTAACATTAGTAAAAGGAAGAGGAAAAATTAAGCTCCCAGGAAAACACTCAGTAGACAAACTATCCCGGGCATCAAGATCAGAAATTGTCAGCTTGCTTAAAATTCAATACTGGACACCGAAAACTGGGTCAGGGAAGTCTATGCAATAATGTTAGAATTCTCAGCTATTCAGCAATTCTTGAGGTCCCCAGAATGCCAAGTGTTCACGTGCCACTACTTTGACAGAGTTATAGAGACCTGGAATTAACCTTATAAAGATATTCCTGTTTCTTCACGACAAGGATAGAGTTGACATCTTGTGACTTACCATTAACTGCTTTGTGAGTGTTACAGCTTTTTCTAACAAGCTGAAGCAGGGAGATTTCCGAGTACATCCAAATTATATTCAGTAATATTTGCCATTGTGAATAGTAGGTATGACATTTCTGCCAGGCAGTTTAATATGCCACAGTAAGATTAATGAGCAAACATCTAATAAGTTTATTATTATTATTATTATTATGTTCCTCTTTGGGTTAACAAAATGGAAAAATGACTCACAATGTATTGTCACAATTTTTTTCCCACATTAATTCACCTTCTCATCTTCTTCCTATTAATTTTCTCTTGCCCTGTAACTCCCACCCAATACATAGAGAATAAAGGAAAAAGAAAAAAAAAAAAGGGAAACTAACACATATTTTGTACCTATCATATATAAGAAACATGCTCCTTTCACTTTAGTTATCTTTTAATTCTTAAAATAACCCTCCGAGATAGTCCGTATATTCTTGCCAGTGAAACAAATAAGACTCAGAGAGGTTACAGCACTCCCCAGCCACACAGCTAATAATCAGTACAGGAGGGTCTGAGTCCCAAATTATGAGACTGCAAAGCCCAAATAGGATACTTAATTACACACTAATTTCCCATCCCTTATTTATTACAAGATACCAAACAGCGACTCAAACTTTTACATCCTATTGATCCTGCTTTCTGACTGAGCATCAGGAAATTGAAGTAAAGAACAGTCACTTATCCTTCCTCTTTGCCAGGCTGGCTGTACTCTCTAACAGCAGGACTTTGAAAAGGCGAGGATAAAAAGGTACAGAGTAAGTAAGAAACGTATCCAAGGTTACACGGATAGTAAATACTGAAGCCAGACTTGATGTCTTAACTAGAATGTGATATAATGCCTCTACTTCATAATGCAGCAGAAAGCTAGTTTAAAAAGTAGCTAAAATTTTTCATTTTCACTTCCATTCATATCATCTTAATTATCATCTTTGTGATAAGATCTATAACATTTATCATCTAGGTGGACTGGCTCAGAGTTACTACTACAGCCTTAGCCTCGTGTGAGGCGTCAGAATGCCGCCGTTTTCTGCTATAATCAAGCTCCATTTGAAGCTAGAAGAGCACCACAAATTCAGATAAATGTAGATAAAAGCACAGGGGTACATGAGAAATAACTCTATATAAACTGACCGGATGCAGGAAACACAGTGTCGTATTTTAAAATTTTTAACTGTTACCAGAATATTATTACCCCCACACATTATAAAAAAAAAAAAGTTGGTTCAATCTTTCCAATAATGAAGTAAATATACTAAAAGTATATGTTATTTTTAATAAAGTGCATATTTTGCACATTATGAATATAAAAAGGATTTTGATTTACCCAATAGCCCCAACAGCTGATATCAATATCACTAATATTTTGATGATTTTTTTTCTCTTTTTTCTATATGCAATTAATAATGATGAAATTATACTGAATGTGTTTTGTTTCACGCCTTTTTTTTTCAATTATTGTTCTAACATATGGATTTTCATCTGTGTTTAGTTATCTATTGCTACATAAGAAATTACTTCAAAACCTAGTAGCTTTACACAGTAATTTTTTTTGTCAAAATCTCTGGGGGATTGGGAATCCTTAGTTTTGCTGGATGATTCTGGTTCAGGGTCTCTCATGAGACTGCAATCAAGTTGTCAGCCAAGGTGGTCATCAGTTGACAGCCTCACCGAGGCTATAGAATCTGCTTCAAAGATGGCCTTCGGACAGAGGTGTTGGCAAGAAGCTTCATGGCCTGGCTGGCTATTGGTGGGAGGCCGGGGCTCCTCCCTATGAGGATCTTCCTGCAGGACCACTCAAGTGCCCTCACTACATGTTAGCTGGCTTTCCCCAGAGTAATCAAAGAGAACAGAGATGGAAGCTGCCATGTCTTCTATGACCTAGACTCAGAAGTCCCCCTCCATCGTTTCTGCACTGTGCTTCTGGTTATAGATGTCAGCTCTGTTTAACACAGAAGGGGCCTACACAAGAGTATGGATACTAGCTACTAGGATACAGAGATTACTGCGGTCCAACTTGGAGGGCAGCTATGAGGCTCTTATTAACAATAAAAACAACAACTACAACAACTTTCATGTGATGGTATAAAGAAACGTTCTTGTTTTCCAGGAAATGGCTTCTCAAACCTACAACTGAACACAAAGGCACATAGATACATGCCATTTTAGATTCGAGGAACACCCAGATCTTGACAAGAGACTTCTGTGTCCCATAAGTCCTTTGAGAACTGTTATTTCTCACAATTGAGAAATTGTTTCTCAGGACCCCTGCATTATCCTCTAGAGGACTGGCCCAAGGGATCACCAAATTTGAGATGCAGTGGGACCCTTGTCCCCAAGGCCTGTTGGGTCTTAGCTTATCCCTAGCAAGCACTTAGGGAACAACAAGCAGGAAAAGGTAGACATTTACTTCACCTCTTTCTCTTTTCCTCATTCGAACCCTCTCAAAACAAGAAATAAATTAAAGATGAGGAAAGGTTTATTTGTGTGTGAAAGTCAAGCAACATCTGTATGTGGGTGTCCTTTGGAAGCGCTCAGTGAAATTACAAATGAGATCTAAATATTATGTATCAACATGCATTTACTCTGGAAAAGAGACATACACCCATCATTCTGTTGTTTTAAAATCCTCAACTAGAACAAGTCAGACTGCGAGGATATAGAACAAGAAACAAAGAACTTACAAATGTAATAAGAAAATATTTTCCCCTTAAATCCATTCTCCAGTGCTTACTTTATAGCAAATCACTTGGCAACCCTCTGAACGTCAGGTAAGAAATAGACAGACATCATGTTATCTGTTGTGGATAGATATATTAACTTTAATCTGTTTCATAACCCCACAGTGATAAAACAAACAAACAAACAAACAAACAAACAAAACCACAATTTAGATTTACTTTTGCAGAGAGAGCTAAAGGGACATTGGGGTCAAGGTCACTTAGGAAGTGACATGTATTGCTGATTTTTAGTATTTCCAGTTAAAACTGTGGACTTCTTAATGGTATCTGGTTGGAGGCAATGTTCTACTAAGGGGCAGTGTAGGGATAGAGTCCTGAATCTTAGGGTCTGGGCCTCCAGAGTAAAACTTTTGAGTTCCTAAAACATGATGTCTAAGGATTTCGTTATTTCACACTTCAAAACTAGACCCTTTTGCACTTTCAGAATGTTAATGCACACATGTCAACAGACACAGTAGGGCTCCAGAAACAGCTTTTACTCCAAATATCCAGGAGAGTTCGATGGACAAGTTGATATACGGCAATTAGGTATCAAAAGGCAAATCATGAAACACTGAGATCAATTTTGTCTTTATTTTATTTTCTACCCCTGGTTTTAATTTTTGCATTTTTACCACATGAAGTGTGTAAAATGGTATTTTCCTGAGACAGAAAAAAGCAATAATAATAACTGCAGTCACTAATGCAAGGCCAACTATATGCTCGGCACCATTCTAATTGCTTTACCTGTATTATCTCATTTAATATTCCCAAAGCCCTATTTTATAGATGAAGAAGGGCACAGAGGAGGCATGGAGGGATGAAATAAGTTGCCCAAGGCCATGCAGCTGCTAGGGAATGGAACTAGGATTCAAAAGATGGGTGAGTCAGGGTCCAGAGTCTAGGTTCTTAAGCACCCCTTTCTGCTCTTTCCTCGTTACAGAAAAAGTGAGGCATATCAAACATGTAATATTCTCGGAACCGGATTCCTGTGATGATGAGCAAAATGTTCAGAGTGGCCAAATGATGCCCGATTCTGCCATATTTAAAATATTTTAAATCACTTGGGACAAAAATTATGTGTTTTGAGCAAATAGTGATGCATAGGTACATAATGTCTTTCTCTTAGGGACCAACATCTGTAGTGCGGGTTCTCCGTTGCCCTCCCAAGTATCCCTCCTGCCTGCGTACATAACAACAGCTGAGGAGTTGCTCCAGAGACAAAGGATTCTTGAACCAAAAATAGTTCATTTTTTTTTTCTGTTGTATCCTTTTGCATGAAGTCACTAATTTGAGACTGAATGCCTTTTTATTTTTGTCAGAGCAGCCTAAGGAAATTTCAATACTAGACAGTACTTGGATTTGTCTTCCCTTAGACTCTGAACTTGCAAATGAGGGCAAATATACAAATCATTACATTTAAGAGAAGACAGATCTCTTATCAGTGTCAGAAAAAATGGAAACTAAAAGCTCATAAAAATGCTAATGATCATATCTTTCCCAAATGCTCTGGTTTAGTACAAAGTTTCTTTTTGATAATACCATATAATGCTCTCTTCCCTCTTGCCTGTTAATCTCCATTTCTCAGTGTGAATTTAGAGCAAATAACATAAATCTATAAAAAGATACTCTGAATTCTCTTCCAAATAGAATACTTGGATAATAATGCAATTGTTGGGCAAAGTAGCATGCTTTGCTCATTAGCAATGAACGCAGATGTTAATGTTCCTCTGTCCCAGTGTTTTCCTCATTCCTGTTACTGTCCTCCAGCCGTGGTCCTGGGAGCCTGCTGAGCACATCTGATGGAGGAGAGGCCATCTCTGTGCATCCGCACCAGTCTCTGTCCTTTGCCTGCAGTAGAGTTTCTTGAAGTCCGTCGTGAAGTAAGAGTCAGGAAGAATTGGTTTTTGGAGAATTGTTTTTTTCAATTGTGCAGCCGTTGTCAACCCTTTAGTTTATAAGCCCGAGTTTGCTTAAGTGAATAAATATGGCCTTGTGCACTGAGGCTACCAGATCCACTGAGAAGAAATCTATGGCCTTGTCATTTGCATATAGACTAGTTCTACCTGTTTGAGTAATATCCATTGACCAAAGTTGAAAAACATAACGCAAAGTAATCAAAGGCACATAATTAACTCTGAAGCAAAGGAAAGCCACAAGATAATTTTTATTGATTGTTAGCAATAAATCTTTTCCCTAGATAACAAATATTGTCTTCTTCCAGGAGAAAGAGAAACTTACTAATCCACAGTTAGCCTATTTTTTAGCATAAACTCCCATGTGTGACACCAAAAAACCAGAATGACTGTCTGTTTCTAAGGCAGATGAAAAAATAAAGTACCTGCTTACAGAATAATGAAAAGCTCCTGTTTGAGAATGTTTAACCTGCTGTTATCCAGGAGTTGAATCTGTCAATTACACTTTCAAGTTTATAACAATGTCATGATGGAACAATAATTATACAGCAGATTATGCAATATATCACTGCAAAATTGAGTTCTTATTTTTGAGCTTCATATTTTGGCTTTTGTTAATTTTTTGTTTAAAAAAAGGACTTACTGCAAAACAACATAGCAATTGAAAAATACTATATATAATTTTGTTATGGTTCCAAGAGTTTCAAAAAACATTTTTAGATAAATATATGATTCTTATTTTATGGATTTTTTTGTCTTTGTCTGTTTCTAATATCAGAAAAACTCTGTAGATCAGGGAAGAGCTATTGATTTGTCCTGGTTCATGCTACCCTAAATGAAATATAGTTGGAGATTTAAATTTCCAAGTATTAAGAAAATACAAGCTCCTTAAATGAAGCCTACTAGAAACTTGGTTTCTAGAACTAGAATTTGTTAGGTGGAACATTAAATATGTTTTATATAGTCAATACTTGGCAATCTGTATACTGTCAGATTCCTTCTGTCCTCTGACAGGCTCTGTGACTTTCTTGTTCTGTTTGTTCTGCTGGGTCATATTTTTCCTATTTCCCTAATTTCCTGATGACCTTCTTCCTTTCTGAGGCAACACAAAGCAGAGTGTGTTTGCTTGCTTCATGATCGATTCAATCTCATATATTGGGTAAGAAATTGTGGACATTAAAAATAGAAGTTGCGGGGAGCCTGGGTGGCTCAGTGGATTAAGCCACTGCCTTCGGCTCAGGTCATGATCTCAGGGTCCTGGGATCGAGCCCCGCATCGGGCTCTCTGCTCTGCAGGGAGCCTGCTTCCTCCTCTCTCTCTGCCTGCCTCTCTGCCTACTTGTGATCTCTCTCTCTGTCAAATAAATAAATAAAAATTAAAAAAAAAATAGAAGTTGCAAAGAATTTTTAAATCTGAATGCTACTTTTGCGATCTATGGATGACTTTGTAATGAACTCAGAAAATTCCCTGGATGTAGGACTGATCAACAGAACAAAACAAATCAGCAAGCTATAGCTTGCTTTTAGCAGGAATGGTATGTTTTTGAGGTAAGAAGTTTCTCAGCAAGAAATACCACATAGAATCTCTAACTTGTGGTCAGGCACAAGATGGCATCAGCTGGCTGGTGTTCAGTCCATTCAGTGGAAGACCAGCTTCGTAATAGCTCCAGTGATCTCTGATCCCTGGTGTTCACACCTTCTGTAGTTCCCTCCCACACTGGCCCAAAGGTGATCTGTGTATATGCCCAATACAATATGCCAGAAGTTATGGTTTGTCACATCTGAGATTGGTCTCCGTATCTCTCTCAAATCACTTCCTTTGAGGAAAACAAGCTTCCATGTGATGAGCAGCCTTAGGGAGAGGCCCACATGTTGAGAAACTGAATGAGGCCACTGGCCAATAGCCAGATGAGTGAGTTTGGAAGTAGATCTCCCCAAACAATCAAACCTTTAGATGACCACATTTCCAACTGGCATCTTGACGGCGACTTTGTGAGAGAACCTGAGCCAGACACATACTATCTGTATGTTCCTAGACCCCTGACCAAAAGAAATTGTGTGACATAATAAATGTTTGTTATTTTAAGCTGATGGAATTTGGGATAATTTGTTACACAGCAATAGGTAGCTAATTCAAGGTCTACTGCTAGGTACATGGGAAAAGGGAAAGTTCCTTGGCTATAAGAGTTGGAAAGTCAGTGTTTTATGCCACCAACTAAAGGATGGGCCCAGGGCAACACTCATTGCAGAAGAAGAACAGAGTTGAGGGTCTAGCTTTGTATCCCAGGGTGGAACCGATATTTGCCAGTTGCTAAATTAATCTCTGTGAATAGACTCACTCATTTAGGTTAATTCAGAGCAGTTTAATGGCGAAGGTTTATTTTCTCATTTTTACACATGAAAAAAGCAAGTCTCAGCTTGTCATAACTTTGAGAACACACAGAACTCAAGTAGCAGAGTCATTAAATCCATCTTAGTTCTGTTTAACTTCTAAGATCACACCCTTCACTGGCATAGTTGGTTGCTTCTGATAATTGCCAGCATTTACAGAGCACAGTATGTGCCTACTAGCACGCCACCTCTCTCTGTAGCAATAAAAGAATCTCCTCTAATCCTAAAAATCCTTTGCAAGAGGCATATTACTTCTGTAAATAAATAAATAAATGGAAAGGGCCTTTTTAGAGTGTGCATATTAACATGGGAAAAGGAATGATTTTACGAATTCACCTCGTTTTTCAAACTCTCCCCTATGAATACCTCCCAGCTACCTACTTATTTTGTGATTTCTCCAAAATAAAGACTCTCGTGCTGCTGCTATCAGAAGGATGATTTCCTTTTCTTAATCATTCACTCTTCTCCTCCTTTCCATTAGCTTGGATAATGAAACATTACCTGTGTGCCCTTTTTGTAAATGCATGTTTGAGAAAAGAAGAGACCAAAACCTCTAGAGGTGTCTGAGAACATTTAGATTGGAAACTCTAAAGAAGCCATGCCCTATCATCAAAGTATCAAGAAGATGTTCTTGAAACCAGGAAATTGGTTAGCAGCCCTGGAATAGACAATGAAAATAAGAGAAAAGCTCTTGAATTCAATTGATGATTGTTATTGACCCTTTATTTTATAACGTACTTGCTGTTCAGGTGTGCTTGTTAGTGCTGGTACTTAGGGAAGACATAGGCCATGGTATAAGAAAGGTCATCTCAAGGGGCAGAGATTAAATATGTCTTTTAGCCCATCAGTTCTTCTTTCCCCCCCGCCACCCCCGAAAACTTCACCTCTATTGAAAACAGCTATTTGGCGGAGACCTATAGACGTTTAAGTTAAAAGAGGTGTGTGGTGGAAAAGATCACCCTGTGTGAACTTTAAAAGGAGCTGCTTCAGATTCTTCTCAGTGTGGAGATGTCACTTTGCCACGCAACAGATACACACCCACGCACACACACACACACATGCATGCATTTGCACACACATTTCTTATTTCTCTTCCTTTCTTCTCTTTTAACTTTAGAAGTAGTTGGCTTTATTCCCCCAAAGTGCACAACGAGAGACTCTCACAAATTGTCAACACCTGGAATGCATTTTCTCTTGGCTATGGGCAAATAAGTATCTCTATTCTGAATGGGGAAAGAGAGCAGACCTCCGTCATGCCTGACT
Source organism: Meles meles (assembly GCF_922984935.1). NCBI lineage: Eukaryota > Metazoa > Chordata > Mammalia > Carnivora > Mustelidae > Meles > Meles meles. Next base: position 147,267,755 of record NC_060066.1, on the reverse strand, counting down.
TGAACATTTACTTGGTATTAACCTAGTTTCCTTAATTTCAGTGTCTAAGGATTAGATACGTTGAGTATCAAGACTGTTTTCCCTTGTAAAATAAAAGTGAACTTCTGCTTTCAAAATTTTCTCCTTGCTACAGTAGATAATGGATCCATGCAAACTTAAACCTTAGTAAGTTTGGAATCTTGTGTGATAGAAGCAAAAGTTAATGGTTTGAGGAAGCATGACAGTAATACTCCTATATCCAGGTTTTGATAGGATCCATGTTAACTCTGATTTATGTTTTGACTTAATTTCTCAAGTTGTCAAAACATTCTTGGTTGCTGTCGAATGAATCTAACCACCCTACTCTTGACTCTCATCCCAAACTCACCCAAAGAATATGTTTTTGATGAGTCAATTCTTACTTATAGTTTGCTGAACCACTGGTACCAGTGAAGTTATCAAAACTTAAAGTTGGTTGAGAACTTAATAAACATCCTGGATATCTCAGGGTAACATGCTTTGGACCATTTTAGGAAAATAAAACTTGCCCCACTTGAAGAAATGGAAAATTAGTCCAAGAAGTGACAGGACTGCAGAAGAGCATATCAAATGTAATGTCTTCTAATGATATTACATTTCAAATTTCAAAAGACAAACGGAAGTAATGATTACAGTGGCCATGGATGTTGATGGTAATGCTGTCATAAAGTTCTTAGTGGCTCCATTAAAAGTTGATTTCTAAGCAGTCTTGCAAAATTTTCATTATGCTGTATACTCTTCTACATCCCTGAAATGAGCATTGTTCCCATTCCTAAGCAGCCCCGCCAAATGCTGTGATAAAACTCAAGAACCCAGAAGTGCTAACCCGACAACTTTCAAAACTTTTCAACAGTCCTATATCTGGCCTGCTCTCCCATCGTACGCACTGGATAAACACTCTCAAATTAACCGAACTGCTCCGATATGATTTAAAATTAACATTATCTATTTTGAAACCTAACTCCATTTTGAAATCTACAATTTGTCTAATCCTGTCTTCCGTTGACACTTCCTCACACTCTTCTACTCCTTGTTCATGTCATAATATTACTTCTGTGCATGACTGAGTCAATTCCAGTAGATTATAAGCTCCTCAGTATGTTAGTCATCTTTTTATCCTTCATTGTAACCAACAGAGCATATTATGCTGAAAATATGATAGCAGATGTAACCTGCTTTATAATTGTAAAGCAGGAGTCGTAATTCTATCTGTACTGCAACCATGTAAACATCACGTGCTTTCCATCAAAATAGAAAATCAAAATTTAAAAAAAAAATCCAGAAGTCCCAGGGAGTTTTCTTATAGACTTGACCTATTATTTCCAGGTCTTAGTTACATTAAGCCTATTATTTATAAATGGTGATGATGAAAATAAATAGGTAGATAGATGATAGGCACTTACATAGTACTCACTGTATTCCATATACTGCTATAAGTGCTTTACAAATATTAATGTTCATGATAATTCCATGAGGATGGTATTGTGATTATGTCCATTTACGAAATGAATACATGGAGGCATACAGCAGTTGTATCACTTGCCAAGGTCACACAGGTAGCAAATGGAGAACACTGGACTCGATGCCATAAGACCTGACTCCAGAGTTCCCTATAAGAGCACAGAATTCATGAAATCTTAGATACAGTGTATATACCATAGTGGTTGAAAATAAAATAGGACGTACAAGTATCATCTCTCCTGCTTACCGGCTTCTTAGCTGTTAAGTATCAGGTGGTCATTATTTCTCATTTGCAGGGAGGAAGCAGAATAGAGATTGAATAAGAGAAATGTTACTTACCATTGTATTGTTTCTCCTACATGGACATAAATACGAATATCTAGGATTTCCATAATTCTTTGCTGTTCCAGGAATAATTCTTTTAAGTTGGGTTGAGGCCAGGGACATTTGGAAAAAATCATCTCTCTTATCCACAAGACTAAGCAAAAGGCTTTACCTCTCTGTGCAAGTTTCTTCTTCTCTACAGGATTTTCCAACTTACACTTTAAATATTTCACTGTTTATTCTTTTAACATTAAAATCTAGTGTCTGAAATACACAAATAAGATAAGCAGCATCTTTTTACCAAATGGATCCTGAGCAGAATGAATGCCCATTTGGGTGAGCCAAGACTTCCCTCAGTTTCTATATTTCTTTCCGTAAAAAACAGACTCTTAACAAACAAGCCGATCTTCGGGTATTTAACTAGTTCTAATCAACACTAACCCTTGGTAGATACAGAGAATCTGGCTGTAGATAGACATTAAAGAGATTCGATTAATTGTACTTTTGGTTTCCTCATTGTTCGGAAGGTGAGCAAAAGTTAATTAAACATTTAGACCTATTTGTTTGGCTATAAGTGTGTTTATTATGCTCCAGCTGGATAGCACATTGTTTAGTGAATACTTTCTTTGCATCCCTAAATCAATTCATCTGTTAGACAAAACCCAATGATTTACCTGCTGTCGTTAATGCACTGAGAGGTCACAGAAGCATTGCATGAAGTATGCTCCTGGAGAAAGCTGATCCTTTCTGCAGGATGTCATATTAGGAGAGGAGCTTGTAAGAGCATACCTCTATTTCATACAGCATCTGGCATTCACCCCAAGTGGCCACAGGACGCCATCCTTACGGGAAGGATGCTGTTGTATTAGCAAGTGATTTATGAACTCCATCTAGGATTTAGGCAGGAAATATCCCCTGATATAGACAGGAAAAACAAAGGCGATCCTTTAAAATTGATTTTAAAACAATCAAATCAGATCAAAATCCACAACTTAGACTCACCATTTTAAAAATAAAATTAATAACTTCTTATTCACCCATTTAACACTGTTTCAGGCACTGGGAATAGAATGATGAATTGTCAATTAAACATAAATTTTCACCTCAAAATGTTTCAAAATGAACCCAGATCTCAGATGGTCAGAGTATCTAATTTTTGTTTTCTATTTTTCTAAACATTTAATATTTGAAATGTATTTTAATAGTGCAGATATTACACAAACACTGTGTCTGGTCTTCTATAGATATTGTTACACATAACAATCTGTTATGTCATTATCTTAATTTTACAGATAAAAGAACTGGTGCTCAGGTTAAGTGACATTTCTATAAAATGGTTGGGACTTGAATACCATGTTTATTTTCATGACATTTACATAGGGCAATTATATTTATGACTAAATATTCCTTTGTTTAGAGGCCAAAGTGAAACTCATTTTCTTTGTAGTTGTCAGGAGTGTTTTTCTAAATAAACTTTCTTCTCAACATTGCCAATCAGGTATTAAAATACACACTACAATTTCTAGACCTTTCCTGGCATCTAAATTTTTACTATCCTATTTCATTTTCATAAGGAGATTCCCCTTCTTAGGTAGAACCCCAAAGCACTAGAGAATAATTTCTGGGTTATAATGAATAGGACTTCTTTTTATCTTCAGGCCGGTATTTAGAAGTCAGAGCTTGTATCTTTTTTTTATTATTGTAAATTTAAATTGCACTATATCCTGTCCTGAGGAAGAGAAGTGAATTGATTCCCTTGAATTTAACCCAAATTTTTAGGTTTTCCTGATGACAGCATAGTCTAATAAGTCAGAAATTAACTTTGAGATCAATCTCCTTTCTAAAGTCTAAAAGGTAGTCATCAAATTCTATTGATTTTTTTTCTCTCATATCACTTTTCCAATGTTGTATTTTCAATAAAACTTTTTTGGATTCACAAAGGTGCCAGAATTCTTTTTCTTTTCTATGAGACTTTATTTTCCCCCCAAAAGATGTTCGGGAGAATGATAATAATAATGGCCTCAGTTTCTGAGGACTTGCCAACATTTTTAGGAGGAATGTGATAGTCTAGGCCTACAATCGTTTCCACATGTCCTAACTCTGAAACTGAAGGAAATAAGTGCCAATCCCAGTTGTCTTATCTTAATATTCAGTGAGCCCTGGAGGTTGCAGACAAATTTGCTTTCGATGCAGGCACTATCATACATCACGGCAATCTCTCAGCCCCTTCATCACACTCACTCAGGATTGTACTCAGATAGCCAGACAGCTGTTTTATGCTATATACTAACCTGACTCAAAGAAAGATCTGTCTTTGACATGAAGGCAATCAAAGCCCAATTTGGAGTTCCTTAGGCCTTCAGTTCGGTGGGAGATAAAATTTTAGCTGCTATGACCATCTCATTAATTCTTACGAAGTTTAAGTTGCATGATTCTGTTCTGATCTCTAGGGAAACAAAATGATCACTGGTATCTGTTTACTTAACCTACAGATGCAACCCCGTATGCCCCCTTGGCCTAGCTTCTACAATCCTAGTATTTTTGTTTACCTTGCACATTCTGACAGCAGAGAATATAGTCATCATTCAGTTTTGCCTTTTGAGGATGCACATAGGAACGAGTAAACAATGTTGAATAAAATGACATACTTTACAAGGCAAATTTTGTACAGTGCATAATAAATTTTGTTGAGGTCATATTTTGCACATTTATTAATAATAATAAGGTTTATTATTCTAACAGAACACTCATAAACTTGGTCTTTCATCTCAGTTCTTAAAAAAAATCTCAGTGTGTCAAAGTTGGCAAACTCTATCTCAGCTAAAATGCACCATCTTATATTCTTTTGCTGTTCCCTTTCATGGTGATATTACATGCACTGCCAGAACTTACTACATTGCAAAATGTTCATCTTTCTATGCATAAGGCTATAAAAAGGAATTCATCTTGCAGAATATGTCATAAACTCATTTGGTAGTTTATATCAGATTTAAATTAGTGCCTTTACATAATTATTAGAACCTAAGATGCATAATCCCTTCCTCACCATATGGAACAAATATATGCCTTTAATGTTGTAGACTTGATCAAGGTGCTGTTGCTTGAAATAAATACCCTTGAAAGCTGTTCCTAAGAAAATGAACATTATGGAAGAGTAGGTGAATATTTCAAGTTCATCTCAACCCGAACTGCATGTTTTTCTGGCTCAAAGGGAAAAAAGAAACTCATTTGTCCTAAATTGAGATATACATAAAATATGGTTCTCTGCCTTGGGGAGAAAAGGAAACCTAATTGGATTCTGGGAAGTGAGTATGGTTTGGGCTTTTCTTAGTAGGGGACGGTGATCTTGCTGCCAGTATGGATTACTACTACTGCATACCTACTTACTCTACTCATTTGCCCTGGGTCAGGATTCTTTGAAAACTCTTGATCTGGAAAGATGCAAGTGATGATATTATCTATATTTTGAAAGCTCTGTGTGGCAGCAGAGGAAAAATTAAAGATACTGAGAGGCAAAAGGATTACTTAGGGGGTTTAGGGTTGTCAGGGTTCGAAGTGTGGCAGTGGCAGAGGAATGGAGAGGGTGCAGAGGTGTAGATGTGAGTTATGATCTGTAGATACTGGGAAAGTTGACAAGCTTAAAAATCTTAGCAATCAAAGGGATGTGTGTTTGCCAATCTCTGAGGAGTTTCCATAAGATACATTTACTTTGTATTAGCTCTGGTCTAGCCTTATGACATTAAAGTTCAGGAACCTCACATTATCAAGTTTACAAGACCACTGCATTAATATGGGAGGATGATTTAATAATTTTCTTTGGGAATGCTATTGCAGGAAGCAGATTACTCAATCATAATGATCTGCATATCTTCTTCATGGGACTTCTCTGGCAAAATACAAAGACAACCCATATTAAGAGAGCTTTCCTTCCTTCCTTCCTTCCTTCCTTCCTTCCATCCTTCCTTCCTTCTCTTCCTCCCTCCCTTCCTTCTTTCTTTCCTCCCAACCCCCTTTCCTTCTCTCTCTCTCTCATTTTCTTCCCTGTGGAGAAATAATCGTTATTGGAATTGGACTGGAAATTTAGTTCCCCAAGAATTTTCTCTCAGTAGCAAATCAAGCCAAATAACAATCAGAATATGGACTTTAAAAAAAGAGAACTATAGCAATAGAATTCTTATTGACATCAGCCATTAAATTGATTAATACACTATTCTCACAGTAAGATAATATTGCCAAAGGAACTAAATTACCCAATACCTTTTGGGCAGCCGTAAGAAGGCATTGCCAATATTTGCCTTGGTGATTTGTGTGGTTTTTTTTTTTTTTTCCTAGCTTTCATTGGATGCCATCCAAATGGCACAAAAATGGTGGGAATTTATTAGTAAGTCCTCCAGATTTGGGAGGACTGTTTCTTTAGAATAACTGTGCCTATTTCTGATTTGATCCAGCATATGTCTCAGAAGCCAATCTCATTTAGCCAATTTTTAAGTTCTTGAGGAAGGCCTCTCTGGAATACTCCTGTACATGGTTCAAAGGACAGGTGACTATTAGGAAAGCAACAGCAGGATTTAAAGTTGACCAGGGAGTTCCTATTCTGTGCAAATCACTACTGAGGTAGAAGACATTAGAAGAAAAATTACTTATCCAGGAAAGATAATGTATTCAAGATTTTAATACCTAGAGTTTTAGTGCTTCTAGGATATCAATGGTATGATTTAATTTGATAGTAGGAAATGGCTCCAAAAGTACAGTGTCTTTAGGATAAAAGAGAATATTATTCATAGTTTCTCCCCATTTGTAGTTCATTGGCTCCTCTATAATGTGAGAAAGATCTGAGCTAGTGATATTTATCTTCAAATTACCTATTAAAGATAATTGCTTAATTTCGGTTAGGGACAGAGAACTAGGGAAGAATGCTGACTCACAGTTATCTATCACAAGCCCTGGTGATGCATGAACAAATTTTGTTTTATTCATATAGGGTTTAAAAACTTTTCATTGGGATTTCTCTTAGAAATCCCAGTCAGGTCACCACAGTCCTCCCTACATTGTTTTTCCATATGAAGTTATTTCACTCATTTTGGTTTGCTGCCTGATTCCTGAAATTATTAAGGATTATGTCTATGAGAACAAGAAGACAAGGAAAAACAATTCCTTGAACAACACTTCACATTTTAGCAGGAAAAAAACAGCATCTGAAGAAAGTGATTGTGGATCATAAGAGGAACACCAGATGGATATTTCCTATCAGATCCAAAGGAAGAGAGAAAGATAGTGAAAAACATGTAATTCGGCAGGAAAGTGAGTAAAAGGAAGACTAAATGCAGTACGTTGAGAAGGTTGTTAGAAGGATACTGTTGAAACCGGAGAGAGGAATTTCACAGGATATTGAGTAAAGGAGGCAGGTTTTGGAGACATGAAGAGTGAACACAAAGGTGTGAATAGTAAGAGAAAGTAGAGATAGACACCTTCAAGAATACCCAAGCACATTCCACAATCTTTCACTCATGCCAACATTGACATCCGTATATCCAATGTCTACTTGGTTTGGATGTCTATTTAACAACCCCAAGAAAATATACCCTAAATTAAATTCTTGATTTTTTTCATGCAATGTGTTCATCTCAAAAGATTGCCTGTTTCTGTTATTTGAATCTCCATCTTTCCAATTACACAGATCAAACAATAAGCTACAGAAGCCATTGAGAGAAATGAGGACACCTACCTCACTTCCAAAACCTGAATTAATGCTTCGTGGAATTTAAACAAATAGCAACAACAAAAAGAACACATCCAAAGTGGCCTGTGTGGAAAGTAGTGTCCTCTGGAGACAGCCAAATACCGACTTAAAAAAAAAAAAAAAAAGACAAACAGAACATTTGGGGGAAAACTGAGAATATGTTCAAGTTTTAATGGTAATACATCTTAATTTGCAGAAAGTGGAAGAGTGGATTCAAATGATGATATACTCTATAGAGAATGTGGATACCCTACATACATTTGTGCATTGTGACATTGGTATATATCATAATTATCTCAATATGTCGTGAGCTCTTACCAGACTGGAAGTTCTACTTCTTCGTGCCCTTCATGACTTAAATTCATGCCAATGCTTCTAATCAACTGTTTTACTAATAACTGTTTTCACTACCCCTAGGGAAAACAAGGAACATTCTCTTTTAACTCAATTTCTCTTCAATAATGTCTATTATGCAGGGTTTCTGTGAAATAACTTAAAATGCCCCACACTGTATCAGTCACATGTTGAGTATTACATGAGTGTCTGTTCTCATCTCTTTTATATAACATTCAATAAATAATTATTGACAGTGGTAATGACAATTATTTTCTAAGGTCTTATTAGCATCAGGAGAGCATAGATAATGCATAAATTGGAGATGGATGTCACAGGAGGAGCCTCAAGGAAGAAACTGTTCTAATGTGGTCCCATGTTATTAAAGAAGAAGGAGTAAATGATAAGAAGACAGTTATCTGAGGTGTGGTGAGACACCTTCCATTCTTCACAAAACAACCATATTTTCTCTGTGCCTATGATATTTTCTGTAACAGGAAAACAGTTTCAAATATAGAAGTATCTTTTGAAGAAAGCTGCTCTATTTTAGAATAGTCATCCAAAGTTTTGTCTCAGTAATAGCTTCCTCTTCACCTGTCCCAAATCATGAAATCCATGACAGGTCACTTTAATCCACAAGCTTTCTGTCTTTTCTTTGAACCAGGTGGTAAGAGCAATCCTGTTCCTTTAGCTGGAGAAGGTGAGCATCGCCTGCTGGCGAGGCGGTTTAGCAGTCTGGTGCTCGAAAGCACACCAAGTTCTCTCCAGACAGCAGCTAAAGCAGACTAAAGTGAGAAATCCATTATAATAACATGCTTTCTGAGGAAAGGGGATTACAGGTAATTTTCTTTTATTCCCTAGTAACAGGGTTTTAATACAGTGCTGAGACAGTAGTTGAAAATCAAATACCTCATTGAATTAAGGTGAAAAACAGACGAATTGTCTCATTTCTTTTTCAAGGCTTTGGAAATGTGGAAGTTAGAGATGTTTTTAACGAGTCATTTTTTGATCATCAGATATGCTTCAATATCTAGAAAGCACATTTCCCCCCCAGGCATGATGCAACATGAACAATTGTAAATTCCCTGAAATTCATGTTAATTTCAAAACAGAGCACTTGAAAATGACCACATACTCTAGGAAATAAATATTCATTTCAGTGAGCATATACTTGCACCTGCAATCAAAATTTATCATGTCTACCAGTTAAATTTTTTGTTCTGAGGCAAGTCTAAAGACATTTAGTGAAATTCAAACAGAGATGTGGTTCTGTTCTCCTTTACCACTTTTCTTTGATGGTTTGCCTGCTGATTGGTGACTCTGGCTGCTATTAACAAAGTCTCTTCCCTTATTGTCCTGTAGTCATTACATAAAATGATTGTTTGTAAAATGATACAAAGGCTGCTTTTGCTGTTAATTCCCACAGATGAGCAGCCTAAGTTTCCTGAAGTTCTCTCCATATTCATAGATGTGAATCCCTGGATAATCATTCTGTATAGACCGTATGATGTGGTAGACAGATTGTTGAACAAGGAGCCATCTCCAAATTGACCACGTCCAAGGAAAGTCACACATTCATTTTTGGGCGTTAATATTTTAATTTAAGAAATTGGAGAAATCTAGTTTCGATAACATTTATGGTCCAAACTATCTCTAATATTCCATCTACACACACACAGACACACACATACACACACACTCACTCACATACACACACACTCACTCACTTCACCTTCACAGACAGATAGTAGCTCCCTCAGAGTATGATTTGTAAGTTCCTGGCACATGAAAGATGATCAATAAATATTTGTTAAATAATTAAAAGAAATCTGTACATATGAATTTTGTTAAATAGCAGAACTTACCAAGATACCAAAAATAACTCATTTTCTTCCAACTCTTATTTGTAGGTTTCAATGCTTCATGTATAATTTTAGATCTTCCATGAAGTGAAATGCTTATATATTAAACCCTGAAAATTGGTTTCTATTGGAAAAACCAACTGACCATTAAGTCGAGGGATATTAGCAGCATGTCCTCTAATGGCACATTTATGAAGAGCTGATTGGCACCATGCTGTGATTATAGATTGGTGAAGAACTCTCTACGTTAGCCCCTTTTGAGGGCTTGGACTCTATGCTAAATTGTTTTGAAGCCCAGCTTTGTATTACTCCTGATTTTGCTGAGTGAGTAGAAACCTGAAATTATATGGTTTTCCTAGGAATTTACTCAGCTCATCTTTCATATCACTGTCAATACACAGTGTTTTACAGTTGGAATCCCAAAAGTAAATATAGGATGGTATCGAATTTTTAAAACAAAGTACCATAAACTCAAGGTTGGAAGAAAAAAGGTTTTCATAGCTAACTAAAATTAAGCAAGGCAAACAATATCATCTTCTTGCAGAGGACAGTTAACATTTGACACGGTGCAAACAAAAATCCTGATCACACTGTAGAACCACAAGGGAGAAAATATTGACATCATGGTTTGGCAAAAGAACATGTGGGATTTTGCAGGAATGGTGGCATATCTTTGCTGCTGGTGAAGCTGAAATTAACTGGGCCAAGGCTTCTGAGTACGAAATTTCTCTCTACAAGTTTCAGAGGGATAAAATGAGGAGAAAGAGGGTTATCTCAAATGTATTGGCAAACTTCCTTAATTTTTGCTTATGAATTCCAGCATAAATCAAAAAGCCAATAGAAACTGATTGAAGTGGAACTGAAGCCAGATGGTGACACAGAGGAGGGAAGGGTCCTCAGCTGGCACTCACTACTACCCAACCATGCCATGATGACAACGCAGGGAGTTGTCGGAAAGAGAAATACTGTTTTTCTCCCTGTCAAATGCAATTTCAATCATGGCTGACTTAAGGCATATTACAGTTTAGTGGAATTTCCAATGTGTTATTTATATGGATTTGTAAATTGCATTCATTTCCTTATAATACATAAAAGCATGTATTAAAATTTCACTAAACTTGTCTCTCATATGAGATAACACATATTACTAATATTTATCCTCATCATTTTCCTTAATCACCAGGGACAGAACAACAGTTGGGAATTGTCTTTAATCTATCAGATATTATACCAGATACAAATGCACAATCTTCTGAATCATTTCATCAGGTTCCAAAACAAAAATATAAACATGAGTTATCATCTGTCACAATAGCTTTAAGTGATCAAGCCCTTGCAATTGATCAAAATTAAGCCGTTAAGCAAAATTATAATAAAGGAAAGTATAAGATAAAAGGATCCCTGTATATCATGAATATTCTGCAACCATAATAGAATTTCCCTGAGGGTATGACTGTATTTTATCATGTTCCCAGGGTTCTCTAATACTCTATCCCTGGGGCTAGAAATTAGGCCTGAACCCAATAGAGTTGTTGAAGCCTCAGTGGCAGAAATTCATAAGCCACACAAATGCGAAATCTATTGATACATTTTTCTTAGAAATAGTCTATGGTGACCTAAGTAGGTGATCTTTAATCAGGGCTAGTTTCTTTATGCAAAAAAGGAACACATCTATATTGTCCTAGAGTCATTATATATACATATGATGAAGACACAGAGCTAAGGGAGAGAAGTCCAAGAATGGGCATTGTTTTCCCTTACCCATCCCTATGTTACTATGACTATAAAACGTGTCCCTACTGAAGTTAGTTGGATAATAGCATAAGCCCAGCAACATCCTCATGACTAGCGATTGAGTTACTTGAAATCAGAATACAAGGCTGAGAATTACAGTCTCTTCTTGATTGCAAGGAACCAAGACTATGGCTAAATTCCTCTCCAATAAATTGCAAGTATATTTGGAGAAGTGACGATGTCATGAATCCCCTCCACTCCCATGCCTTACAGGGAATCAGCTAGGTTTCATGGTGACTGAAATGTATGTCTGGAACTAAAATAAGCATTGAGGATACTATGCAAGACTCAAGTTACTTTGTGGGTCTCTCCTCTGCTGCTGCCAGCTGTTATTTCCTCTGCATTATTTCAGGAATTCTTTTTCTGTGATCTTGATACAACTGCCTTCTACTGATATTCAACCATTCATTCATTTGCTAAATATTTGAGTACCCATTCCTATGCTAGATACTAGGGATTTATGAAAGCAAGACAGACATGATCCCTACTATCACGAAGCTCAGAGTCCAGTGGGTAAAGAAAAGTATCTAAATACAGTTTCATAATTAAGAAAAAGCTAATAAAATAAAGTGCAATTTTCTATGAGAACAAGTAACAGTGTTTTTTTGCCTTGTGTCTTTTACTTATTTGTGCTCCCTACTATCTCATGGCTCCTGCTAAATGGGTCTTATTTTAGATTCTACCTGTTAACCATGACTCATTATTCTGTCAGAGGAAAATTGATCTGGTCACTATCAACTTAGAGAACCTGTTTCTGGAAGAACAAATATTGCCAGGATGTCTCAAAATCCACTGAACATTTATAAGCCTGCTGGGTCTCCAGACATCATTCATTTGTGTTCCAGGTGAAGGGGACATAGAGTAAAAACATGAAGATATATTAATAATAAGAATTCCTCGGAAGGGTTATAGGTATAGCAGGGACTCCAACTCTTCCATTTGAAACAGATAGGTTCCCTGTGAGACCTAGCCCATACTGGAATATACTCATCTTGTCTTTGTAATGGCTGCCTGCCTTCAGAAGATTCCCTCTCTGACTGTTCAAGGTCCATTCAACAGGCAAAAACAGCACCTGTAATTTATACAGGGAAATTTTATTATAAAGAAGTACTGAATTAGCAAAAGAGGATTAAATACTAAAAGGGATAAAGAGAACACCAAAGAATAGAGGGATGACAGAGGTAGGAAGCATCACTACCCCCAGAGCTGAGGGAGAGAAACACAAAAGAAACACAAACTTAGAAATGGATGCCTCCTAACCTCTATCACAGAGCTGATACTCAGAGTGTCTGAGAGAAGTGGTGGAGGCCTCCTTGGAAGGCAGAGAAGTTCCCTGAGGTGCTGCAGGAAATCATAGTGGGGATGTGGGTAAAACTCACTAGGAATTCATCTTACAGAGTGGCCATGAAAGTTGTCAAGAAGGTGCTGCTAGGAATTAAGAGAGCTAACCGGAAAACTGTCTGCCTTGGTGCTGGTGAGACCAGCTGGGATAATGGTGAAACTCACCGGGAAGCTGAGGTGAGTGCTCCTCCGGCACCTGTACCATCACTGGGCAGCTGTCAAGTAGAGAAGTGGGCAGGGTCCATCTCCAGCATCATAAAGTGTGAAAGGAAAGCTAGATTTGAAGTGAGAAGCAATAAACTGATAGCTAGCATACACTCAAAATTAGAACTGAAACTTTTGCTTTCCTTACTACCATGGTTTTCAATTATGTTGATGCCTTTTGTGATTCTCCAATGAAAACCAGTCCTTATTTTAACTTATATCCTGAAAAATGATTTATTCTAAAATAATTTATTCAATATCACAATCTGAATGCAACTCTATGTGATATCACACAATGACAAATTCATTGTTTATATTATGTCTACTTACACACGGATTTATTAGATGTATACACCTTCAGAAAATTTGATAATTCAATTGAATGCAACAATTGTTCACTACCTACTATGCTCAAATCTCATAAAGATACAAAGATTTAAAGGTGACCCTGTTCTCCTGATAGTATAAGTAAGAAAAATTCATACAAAATTAACCAACACAGGAGTGCCTGGGTGGCTCAGTGGGTTAAAGCCTCTGCCTTTGGCTCAGGTCATGATCTCAGGGTCCTGGGATCGAGCCCCGCATCGGGCTCTCTGCTCAGTGGGGAGCCTGCTTCCCTTCCTCTCTCTCTCTCTGCCTGCCTCTCTGCCTACTTGTGATCTCTGTCAAATAAATAAAATCTTTAAAAAAAAAAAGTAACCAACACAACACAAATTTTTGTGTATTTATTGTATTCAGTCATTTGATACATGTTGTTGGGCTGCCTACCACCAACCCTGTAACTTATTATAGTTACAAAATATGAAGGCATTAGGGAATTCCTTGGAGGATCCCAGAGTTCCTTCATAAAATTTGAGATTTGAACTGTGCTTTGAGCTATGGAATGAGTCTTCAGCAGCTGAATTTGGGGATCGAAAATAAGCAATGAAGACAGAGATAGCAACCTGAGCAAGGAAGAGGAGGAGGGTATTAGAATTCTTCCATTTATTATGTTCAAATCATAGTCAGCCTTCAGTATAAATAGATTCTCTTATCCTCTCTCCCTGGTTTAGTTTTCCTGCACACTACAGCTACATGAATCTTTAACCAATGGAGCTTGGATTATATTGTTATTGCTCAAAACCTCAGCATGTTCAAACCACCTCATGATAAATTCAGAATAAATGCCTCCTCCTATTTTTCAAGTCCATCTGTAGTAAAGCCTTCGTCACGTACTTCAGCTTGCTTTCCCAACTCCCCAGCAGACAACTCAACTAATCACCTCAAGTATCGTTGTTCATATGCACCCCTTTCCCGGGGATACCCTTCAGAATTCTACCAAGGAAACGCTAGCATTTTTTTTCCCAAGCCCATTTTAAATGTTAGCTTTTCCACAAAGATGATTTTTAATCTCTCAATAAATGAAGTTTCTTTTCTGAACCCTGGTAGGAGCAGGGGCAGAGGAAGGGTTGGTAAGATCAATGGTAGGGCCTGACTTGTTTTTACACCTCAGAGAAAGTGATGAGGATTATGGCAAAGCTACAGGGCTATAGAATATAAGATATCTGGTCCAAGTAGCTATGACTGGACAGGATCAATTGTTATGTCCAGAGCATTTCATTACCTCTTCAGGAGGAAAATGGGTCCCAAACCTCAAAATCAAACAGATCAAAAATAAATAAGACATTTTCTCCTGGATCAGAGGAATAGCCTGTGCATTCCAATATTCTTCTCAGACTTTTCTAGAAGTAAATGGCTATCCCCTTCATGTCAACTTCAAAGGTCAGGGACATGCTCCCACAATATCCTGGATGCCTTTATGAAACATCAGTAGAAAGAGAGAAAGCCAGGAGTAGATTTATTGTCTACCTAGAGTTGCCTGATTATTTATACCGCTTCATTCTTCCCGGCCTTCAATGAATAGTAAATTTGTTGTTGGCATCGATGCTTGTACTTCAGGGGCTGTAAATCAAGACTGAAGGGTTCCACATTTTAGTTTTTTAATGATCAAATGTTGGCAGTTGTGGGGTCTTCTTAAAGAAGGCTGTTTTTATTATCCAAGTGAAAAGCTTATTATAAATATTAAAATACAAGTTAGATTCCAGAGATATGTGCAGACAAGATTGGAATAGGAGAATAAAATGGTATGGAAGACCATGATCCAATTCTAATTGCACTCCTAATTCCTCAGAGTTACCTGTCTGTCTTGACACACTTTTGAAATGTAGCATCTAAGGATGCAAGGATCCTTATGCTGGAAACCACTCCTTTTGAAATGTGGTAGAGCAGAACTATATGGCTCTGTGGTCTCTGATGACTTGTTGTGGATGAGGCATACTATATACCTCTCACTTCCTTTTCTTTCTAGAGAGTTGAGCTTATTGAAGTGTAACTGGTTTTTCTTTATAATATGTCAAACTGGCATTTTATTGATGTAGGTAGTGGTGTAATACCGTAATACTTTTGATGCAATTTCACACTATAGTGGGACTTGGGGGGAGGATTGCTAGCTGAAATTTTTTTTTTTTTTAATGTATGACTTAATATAGATTTGCTTCCTTTGAAACTTAATAGAACAACATATTTAGGTCACCAGTAAAATAACCCTTCTGAACTTTTTGCTGATTATCCTCTCTACCTTTTAAACCTGACTTGAAGAAACTCTAACCAGTCATTTAAAACAAAATGTAACAACCCCCCAAATAATTATTCTCACTCTTAGTCTTACTTATTAGGGCTTATTAAGAAATAGGACCATTAGAGTATGTAAATTATACATTAATGTCAATTATAGTGAATAATCCTTTCCCTGATTATTAGAAATAACTCTTTTCTTCAGTCTTTTAAAAGCTTAAACGCTTCCATGTTAAAAAGCAGTAATTAAATTATTCAAGCTCAGCTAAAGGCAGCTTTAGGTTTACAGTTGCATGGAAAGTTTCCGCACAAGCTCACCACTCGCCAAAAAATGGAACATTTCAAAGTATCAACAGTTAACTGCTTAACAATCAACTTAAAAGATCTAACTTTAAAAGTACATGCACAGACATTTATTGTCTCCAAGACTGGCATCACACAAGTGAGACCGGCTTTTTATTCTTTTGCTTTTCACTCAGGGCACCTTTGACTATGAAGACCATTCATCACGGCCACCATTGTCTGGCACTTTAGAGATCTCACTACCAACAGGAGCAGCAGGAGACTCTGGTTTAGAAGAAGAAACGCTTCCAAAATCATTTTTAAAGAATGTGAGCCATTTAAAATTCTTTGTATTTTGACTTGTTCTATATTAGTAACAATGTCAGTCCCACTATTGTCGATGTGCTCTGAATACATACTGATTAAGGGGCAGCTAAGACATTAGAAGCTATAACTCTGAAGGTTGGCCTCCTTTTTATTCTTTTGCCAAAGGGTTGTGACTAAAAGGCCAGGGGCTGGCATTAGTTGTGCTGGTCTCCGTAGCATCTAAAATTGATGGGCTAGCTGAGTCCAGGGAACAAGCTGGGAAGAAGTCTGGTACTAGTAACGATCCCTGGTCTCTCCATAATTTTACAATTATCATATTTTGAGTTCCAGCAGGAAATTTTAACTGCTGACAACTTACTGAAAACATTTGAAATTGCACACTTTATTTCTAAAGATGAGCCAGTATAGTTGTCAGGATAAAACTTCTCTCGGGCCAGAGTACCTGCATGTATTTTGCAGGCTTTTGATAGCCGTTTTCTGATGTTCTTTCTTTCTTCTGATAGATTAGGCTGAGAATAGAGGATGTGGTTATTTTATGATGTTTTACTATCTGGGGTCAAAGGAAGAATGATTTTTCTTTTAACTCAAAAAACAGAGTGATGAGCATCATGCAGGCATTTGTTCAGAATTTTTGCATCACGAAATTAATCCTTAAATGGCTTGTGGTCTACAAGATTTAAACAGGGGTAGGGGCCAAGGGTCCTGGGTCTCATTTCCCATATTGTCTGACCTGTTGAAAATGCTGAGATGGCTGGG
Source organism: Meles meles (assembly GCF_922984935.1). Classification (NCBI taxonomy): domain Eukaryota; kingdom Metazoa; phylum Chordata; class Mammalia; order Carnivora; family Mustelidae; genus Meles; species Meles meles. The sequence goes on along the minus strand of NC_060066.1, from coordinate 147,250,700 downwards.
TTTCTTGACCTGCTGGATCAAGCTTGGAGGTTTTGAAATCTACATCAGTTATATAATTGCTCAACCCTTTGCTTTGCTTTGGATCGGCATAAATCTGACCTAACCAGGGATAAATGAGACTGGTAATAGATTCCATCTTCCTTTTAGCAAACAGACCATCGAGGGCAACTGCACATGATATTCGACTCTCTAAAGGAAGTTATCTCAGGGTAGCTACATCCCTCTGTTACACAGGCACACTCACAAGATTTTGTGGGTTCATTTCCAGAATGCCTCACTAAAATGAGTATCAAAAATAAGGCTAGTCAACTAGATTATTTTGCTTCTCAATGCATATAAAACTTCTGTTTACACTATGCAGTAATCTATTAAGTGAGCAATAGCATTATGTAAAAAAAAAAAATGCCCATCCTTGACTAAAAAATATTTTATTGCTAAAAAATGTTAACCATCATTTGAGCTTTCAGTGAATTGTAATAACTGATGACATTGATCACCACAACAAATGTAAAAATTATGAAAAACCTGGAAATGTGAGAATTACCAAAATGGGACTCAGGGACATGGACTGAGCAAGTGCTGTTGGAAAATGGTGCCAATGCCCTTGCTCAATTCATGATTGTCACAATCCTTCAGTGTATAAAAAATACAATACCTGTGAAGCACAGCAAAACAAGATATGCCTTCATATTCTTATTGGAAACTGTGATTTTCATTTAAAGCACTTCCCACAATTGTATCTTAAATTTTAAAAATGTGCAATTATCCATTTAGTGTCTGTTTTTTCCACTGTGCTCTGCATTCTAAGATACAAGGAATTCTATAAATATGACTCTTCATTGTGCCTAGTATGATGTCTAATATGTAATATGAAGACTTAATAAGATTTTGTTCTATGACTAAATAAATGGGAAACTTAAACTGAAAAACATCAGAGCTCCAGTGGCCCCAAGCTTTGGGATGCAGAAAAAGGAGGAAAATGGAAATGGGAAAGGGGAGGAGACTGTTGGGCATTCTTTCCTTCTAACTCACCAATGAACAGATAAAATCATTACTGAAGTCATTTCACAAACATTTGTTTGTAATTGATTAAAATATTCAGATATTTTTATAATGATAGTGATTTATATTCTAATATAGCCAATCTGATTCTCAAATTTATACTTTATAGACTGGCCCTTCTACCAACATCAAGAAAGAGAAGCATGGCTAAAGAATGAATGCTATAAATAATGGCTATAATGAAAAACACAACAATTTTTGGAAATCTAGATACTTGAGTCAGAGAGCTATGGATTCTTCTTTAATTACCTGGTTGACCCATTCATTCCTTAGTAGGATGCTCTTTAGCCTCCATGTATTTGAGTTCTTTCTAACTTCCTTCTTGTGGCCGGGTTCTAGTTTCAAAGCACTGTGGTCTGGAAATACGGAGGGAATGATCCCAATCTTTTGGTACCGGTTAAGACCTGATTTGTGACCCAGGATGTGATCTATTCTGGAGAACGTTCCGTGTGCAGTAGAGAAGAATGTGTATTCTGTTGCTTTGGGATGGAATGTTCTGAATATGTCTGTGATGTCCATCTGGTTCAGTGTGTCATTTAAAGCCTTTATTTCCTTGTTGATCTTTTGCTTGGATGATCTGTCCACTTCAGTGAGGGGGATGTTGAAGTCCTCTACTATTGTATTATTGTCAATGTGTTTCTTTGATTTTGTTATTAATTGGTTTATATAATTGGCCACTACCATGTTATGGGCATAGATTTTTAAAATTGTTAGATCTTCTTGTTGGACCGACCCTTTAAGTATGATATAGTGTCCTTCCTCATCTCTTACTATAGTCTTTGGCTTAAAATCTAATTGATCTGATATAAGGATTGCCACCCCAGCTTTATTTTGATGTCCGTCAGCATGGTAGATTGTTTTCTACTCCCTCACTTTAAATGTGGAGGTGTCTTTGGGCCCAAAATGAGTTTCTTGCAGACAGCATATCGATGGGTCTTGTTTTTTTATCCATTCTGATACCCTGTGTCTTTTGATTGGGGCATTTAGCCCATTTACATTCAGGGTAACTATTGTAAGATATGAATTTAGTGCCATTGTATTGCCAATAATGTGATTGTTACTGTATATTGTCTCTGTTCCTTTCTGGTTTGTTACTTTTAGGCTCTTTCTTTGCTTAGAGGACCCCCTTCAGTATTTGCTGTACGGCTAGTTTGGTGTTTGCAAATTCTTTTAGCTTTTGTTTGTCCTGGAAGCTTTTTATTTCTACTTCTATTTTCAATGACAGTCACCCTAAATATAATACTCTTGGCTGCATATTTTTCTCGATTAGTTCTCTGAATATATCATGCCAGTCCTTTCTAGCCTGCCAGGTCTCTGTGAATAAATATGCTGCCATTCTAGTGTTTCTACCATTGTATGTTACAGACCTATTGTCCTGAGCTGCTTTTAGGATTTTCTCTGTCGCTGAGACTTTTAAGTTTTGCTATCAGATGATGGGGTGTTGACCTATTTTTATTGATTTTGAGAGGGGTTCTTTGTGCCTCCTGGATTTTGATGTTTGCTCCCTTCCCCAAATTAGGGAAATTATCTGCTATAATTTGCTCCAATATACCTTCTGCCCCTCTCTTCTTCTTCTGGGATCCCAGTTATTCTAATATTGTTTCATCTAATGGTATTGCTTATCTCTTGAATTCTTCCCTTCTGGTCCAGTAGTTGTCTCTCTTTTTCTCAGCTTCCTTATTCTCCATCATTAGATCTTCTATATCACTAATATCACTAATTCTCTCTTCTGCACCATTTATCCTAGCAGTAAAAGCCTCCGTTTTTTTACTCCACCTCATTAATAGCTTTTTAAAGATTTTATTTATTTATTTGACAGAGGGAAATCACAAGAGAGGCAGGCAGAGAGAGAGGAAGGGAAGCAGGCTCTCTGCTGAGCAGAGAGCCCGATGTGGGACTCAATCCTAGGATCCTGAGATCATGACCTGAGCTGAAGGCAGTGGCTTAACCCACTGAGCCACCCAGGCGCCCCCATTAATAGCTTTTTAAATTTCAACTTGGTTAGATTTTAGTTCTTTTATTTCTCCAGAAGGGGATTTTATTTCTCCAGAAAGGGATTCTCCAGTATCTTCCATGTGTTTTTCAAGCCCAGCTAATAACCTTGATAATCGTCATTCTGAACTCTAGTTCTCACATCTTACTAATGTCCATGTTGATTAGGTCCCTAGCCATCAGTACTGCCTTTTTTTTTTTTTTTGAAGTGAGTTTTTCCACCTTGTCATGTTATCCAGATAAGAAAAGATGAATGAGAGAACAAAATAATAAACAGGTACCAATGACCCCAGAAAAATATACACTAACCAAATCAGACTCAAAACTGGGGGAGAAGAAAGGAGAAAAAAAGAAATATATATATATATATATATATATACTTATACTGGTGAATAAGACAGAGCCACCCACTTGATTTTGGGTATATTTTGGTCTGTTAGAAGAAACTGCCTCCCAAAATTTTAAAGAAAGAAAAACTATCAGTAAAACCGTAAACACAATGAAGGGATGGAATAGGACTGTAAAGATGAAAATTTAAAAAGATTCTTAAAAAGGAATTGATAACAAGTTGGTTAAAAAAAGAAAAAAAGGGGGGTGGAAGAATGTGATCAGGCTGGAGGCTAGAACAAAGCCACACACTAGATTTAGGGTCTATTTTTATCTGTTAGAAGAAACTGTATCCCAAAAATTTTAAAGAAAGGAAAACCTCTATGTATACAAAAAATAAGGTTAAATACAATGAAGGGATAGAATATGATGATAGCAAAAAAAATTAAAAAAAAAATAAAGGTTTTGATAACAGAAAATAATTTAAAAAGGTTAAAAATTTTAAAAAGTAGAATAAGAAAAAAATAAAGTTAAAAAAATTAACTTTGAAAGACTAAAGAATCATGGGGAAAGACAAGAATTCTGTGTTGCATTCCCCTAGCTCTGAAGTTTTGCAGTTCTCATTGATTGGTGAACTTGGTCTTGGCTCTGTGTTCTTGCTCATCTTCTGGGGGAGGAGCCTGTTTCAGTGATTCTCAAATGTCTTTGCCCAAGGTGGAATGGCACTGCTCTTGCCAGGGGCCAGGCTAAGTAATCTGCTTGGGTTCACTCTCAGTGGCTTTTATCCTGAATGCTTTCCATAGAGCTTTGGAGGTTGGAAATGAAAATGGCAGCCTCCCAATCTCCAGCTCATAGGAACCAAGAGCTTGGGGCCCCACTCCTCAGAGAAAAGCAGTCAATCCCTCCCATCTCCCTGGTCTCCGACCACACTCCATGCTCACCCAGCCTACCAAGAGTCTCTATCTCTGGGCCATGGCCTTGTTTGGACTCTTCAAACCCAGGAGATTCCTCCTGTGTGCTCCTGTGCCACTCCTCCAGGAGGAGTAAGGTGAATCTCCTTGGATCTGCCACTTGTGGGGTCCCTGCTCAAAGAGTAGTGGTCCAGTCGTGCCTCAGATCATGGTTTAAGGTAATGCCAAGCTGAAAGCCCCCTCCTCAGCTCCATCTCTGTAGCCAGCTTTCTCACTCTCTGATACCTGGGGACTCTGCCAACTGAGGCATCCCCCATCTTTCTGTGACCCTGTGGGTCCTAAAACCACACTGTCCCCATGAGGGCTCCACCCCCCGCTTAGCCTCTGGAGTGACATCCAGTCAGTGGAGGAGACTTCTAAAAGTTCTGATTTTGTGCTCCACTTCTCTGCCACTTGCTGGTCCATCCCCCCTCACCCCCACCCCATGGTCTCTCTTCCTGTATATCACCTCAGATTCACTTCTCCATACATCCTGCCTTCCAGAAAGTGGTTACTTTTCTGTTCCTATAATTGCTGCTCTTCTCTTCGATCTCCTGTTGAGTTTGTAGGTGTTCAGAATAACTATCTAGCTGAACTAGGACCCTATGATATTTAGGTCTCCTGCTCCTCCACCATTTTGCTCCTCCTCTGAGAGCCATGGATTCAAATCCCAAGTTATTTTAGGCATGTTACTTAATTTTTACATCCAGTAGGTAATAGAACTGACTAATAGGATGCTATAAGGATGAATTTAGATAATACATGCAAAGCACCTATCATGGTGCCTGATGCATAGTAATGCCTCCGAATATTGTCTAAAATGATCATATTTATCATTGTACTTTTTATGATTATTTGAGCATCCCGAATCTACAAAAATGAGTTCTACGATATGCCTTCTAGAGCTCATTTTCTGAGCAATAAAGTTCACAGTCTCAGTGTCATGTGTGAAGTCTCCCTTCACCTTCCATCTGTGACTGAAGTTTGGCTGTCTCAGCCTCTGCCCCTGCTCTCAAGTAGACACCTTTGCTCCCACACCCTTATGTATTAGGATGCCTGGAGGTACCCTCCTTGATTTTCAGCTCTCAAGTTGACTTCCCCGCTGCCTATCAATCAAGGCAGTGTTAAAGAAGGGCATGCCATAACACTATGTCACCCACTATGGTTCCTTGTGCAGTCATCTATGACCTCACCAGTATGGTCCTTATATACAAAATGTTTCGGTAGCTGGTTCACTGTCTTCCCCTACAGAGGAATCCTGACATCATTCTTGGCAATTTCAAAAATCACAAAGATGATTCATCTGGTGCTGGTTTCATTTCTTTGACCATACCACCAATTTTCCCTACCCCCCCTTTAGACATCCGATCTTATGGTCGTACTTTAGAATTTGCTCCCAATGATAACGGCCTCGCTTCCAAATGCCCATATTCAACCATCCTACATTCTTGCTATCCTTTCATAATTTGTGCAGTTCATTTTCTCTTTGAGCTCCACTTCAACTACACAGGAGCTCCAATCTATGGTCCCTACCACATATCTACTCTATTGTCTTTGTCCACATCTTTATTTCTTTTATTAGCTTAGACTCCATAGCCCATTATTAAAATCACTGAAATATCTCTTTTGCAGATATTTTTATAACTCTAAAACCTCTTTCCGCTCCTCACTCATATCGGGTCATCAAAATAATTTTAAAAATTTATTTTCACTGGAAAATAAGAGTGTAAAGAAAATAATCTCATATTTCTATCACTAAATCTGTTACCCACTTATAGGCTTATTCTTTACATTCTTTTTTCTCTTATATACAAACCATTTCTGCTTCCAGAGAGAATTAACCTCTTAACCTAAGCTCCAGCCCTTTTTCTCTTACTCAGAGGCTTTGCTCCTAAAATTATTTCTTCTCACCCCTTTGCTACCATTTTCCCTTATTTGTTGGATCATTTTTTTTAAGATTTAATTTATTTGACAGAGAGAGATCACAAGAAGGCAGAGAGGCAGCCAGTCGGGGGAAGCAGGCTCCCCCCGAGCAGAGAGCCCGATGTGGGGCTTGATCCCAGGACCCTGGGATCATGTCCTGAGCTGAAGGCAGAGACTTTAACCCACGGAGCCACCCAGGCACCCCTTGTTGCTTCATTTTTAAAAGCAAAACTGAATGGACTTATCATCAAAACCCCTCTAGTTCCAGCTGCCATCACATTTCTCAGTAACCTTTTGAAACAAACTCCCCAAATGATTTCTTTATGTTCCTTGATTCTTTGTTCATTTCTAATCTCCTTATTAATATATAATCATCAGGATTTGGTCACCATCATATTATTTAAACTGCTCTTCTTAAGGTCATCAACAAATCTATGTTATGGGAAACCCAATAATCAATGTTATTTCCTCTTTGAGTTCAAATGCTCAATAGCAGTGGACACAAATATTTATTCTTTTGTTCTCGATTGGTGAATTCCCATTCACTTGACTTCTAAGAACCAATACCTTTTGTTTTTTCTCACACTTCATTGACTATATTAAATTATTCTTTCCTTTCCTTTCCTTTTTTTTTTTTTAAGATTTTATTTATTTATTTGACACAGAGAGAGAGAGATCACAAGTAGGCAGAGAGAGAGGGGGAAGCAGGCTCCCTGCTGACCAGAGAGCCTGGTGCAGGCCTCGATCCCAGGACCCTGAGATTGTATCCTGGGCTGAAGGCAGAGACTTAACCCATTGAGCCACCCAGGCATCCTCCTTTTCCTTTTCTTTTTCCCACTTCAAATACTGTAGTGCCCAAGGTCCCATCCTCCCGTTTGTTTATCAGTACATACCAAAGCAATTCCACTTACTTCTGTTTGAATACAGTAGAATTTTATGCCAACTCTTAAAACTTTATTACCATCCCTAACTATAGATCTGAAAAACCTATAGATCTGAAAAACCTTTCTGATCACTGATTTTATGATTTCTTATTTCTACCCATTTTACGATAACTACTCATCTTCATGCCCAAATCTGATCCTCCTAGCTCACCCCATCTTAATAAAAGACACTACCACACATTCAGTTGTTCTGGCAAAAACTTTAAGAATCTTCTTTGATTTCTCACTTTCCTCAATTCTCCTTATCCAGGAAATCAGCAATTCAACTCCCAAAGCAATTAACACATGCTAAAAAAGGAAAAAGAAAGAAAATATTATGGTATCCTTCTTCAAGATTCTACATCTTCCACTTATCCTCAAAGCAAATCCCTCAAAGTCTTCCCATCACATTACAGATGACATAGGAAAATTTCTGCCTTGATTGTATAAACCTTCAGGTTACAATTCTAATTGTCTTTACTCACTCAGTCACCCACTGCAACAACATGGACATTGTTGATGCTTCTTAAATGGGCCACACTCTTCTCCATCTCAGGGCCTTTATACTGACCCACATGGCGTCATCTTTGCTAGATCCTCACATGATTTTCTCCTGCCTATCATCTGAGTCACAGCTCAAATGTCATCTCCTTCGAAAAGAATTTCTTGACTGCTTTATAAAGTACCTCCTCCCTCCCCAATCATGTATGGTTCTTTTGATGTCTCTTTTTTTTTAGTAGTACTGAAATTGTCAGACTATGTGCACATGCACACACACACACACTACATATAGAGATAGATAGATAGATAGATTTATTTATTTATTTACATAAGTGTATCTATGTTTATAAATATACATTTTTCTGCCTCCAGATACATTTAAGTATTTATATGTAAGTATATAAATATTTAAATATAATTATATATTAAAAATATATGTTTATTGCTTTCTCCTAATACAATTTAATATTAAAAAATTAGTCTTCTTCAATGCTGTAATTTCATGGCCATAATAGTACCTACTACATTTTGGATACTCAATAGTTGAATCAGATTGGAATCTACGGTAAAAATGAATTACACATAAATGACTTGGATTTTGCCTGTACATACATACAGTTGATTAAATAAAAAATGTGAGGGTAAAATAAAATTTATGATTAAATTCTACTATTGCACTGAGAATATTTTATTCTCCTTCATTGAGCATTTTTATCTTGTTTAGTTTTGTTTTTGTTTTTGTTTTAGAGGGAGTGTAAGGAATATAATCTCCTCCTGTCAGCATGCTGTGCTGCCTGCTATGCCAACCCAGGAATATCTGCTTAGAAATGATCTTAAGGGTTTTGAACTTGCTGATTTTTTGTGTACCTAACAATTAAGAATACGTTGGGGCACATGGGTGGCTCAGTCATTAAGCATCTGACTTTGGCTTGGTCATGATACCAGGTCCTTGGATCGTGCCCCCCTGCTGAGCAGGGAGCCAGCTTCTCCCTCTTCCTCTGCCCCTCCCCTGCCATGCTCACTCTCTCTGTGTCAAATAAATAAATAAAATCTTAAAAAAAAATTAAAAGCATGTTACATGATAAAAGCAGTAATAAGAAAAAGGATAATTGGTTCAATAATTCCACTTTGGTGTTCAATTCAAATGCCTCAATCTCAGTCCCCTCTGATTAGTGAAAAGACACTCCTTGTGCATTGAATCACAGCTCAGTCTTACTGAAAAGAAGCTTCTTGGTCAATTTATAAATCAGTAAATATTAATCCCCTACAATATGTCAAGTACTCGTCAAGGCATTGAAAAATCACAGTGAAGAAGATGGACTCTACTATTTCCAACCTTCATTGAGTTAACTGTTTACTGAGGAAGTCGTTTTTTATCAAGAAATGTTGGGTGTGATGGGTCTTAAAAAGGGGAATCACAGGGTGCCATCTTGTGATGATCTCTCTATAACAGTCACTCCTCAGTTCTTGATGGTCCAGATGCCTTTGGCTTTTCTTGCTGCCAGCCTATGTTCTCACACTTAGCACTCAGAATCACGTCTGTTCCTCTGGCATCTTAAGAATTCTGGGTTCCTTGTTCACGAAGAAGTCCTTTTCACCCTGGGCCAGTTGTACTCCAAGGCCCCAGCCTTTGAAGATCTAAAATGTCAGACAAAGTTATGTTATGATTTCAGCTTCCTGGAAACTTTTCCCCTAACCCTTTACCTAACTCCACCCTGTAAACAGAGATATTTTTATTTATCACTGAATGCTCACCACCTAATTGGGCCTAGAAAATATCGCCATCCCATCTGCCTAATTGGCATTTGTCAATAAGACTCTGGACACAATAACATTCTTAAATCAACTCCCTCCAACTCCATTCACTGGACCAGAATTGATCACTATTAGAATGTATATGTGTCAACTTCATATTTTTTATGGATTATAAAATAGTGACTTACCATGAATTTTACAATGCTACAGAGAAAACATAGATGGTGCCAAATTATTTCATTATTTTTATCTTATTTAATTTGAGAAAAAGTGTTTAAGTGTAACATTGAAAAGGATTTGATATGTCGTGAACATGCGGCTGTGTTATGTTACACAATACCAAAAAGTAAGAGCACATATTCTGATTTTTTTCATTTGAACATTTTAAAGTAATGTTGTTTTAATATTTGATAGATATAGACATCAGAGCTTGAGATGGAAAAAAAAAGAAAATTACAGTTGCTTCTCATCTTTTATTTTTGGATATTTTTAAAGACCTTTATGACTTGTTATTTTTCCAGGTTAACATATTCAAACTAAAATTCTCACCAAGTATTTGATTTCTTGAATCAAGAGTTTCAGTGGAATTGCTGAACCTCTTCTGGTGTACATTTCCAAAGTAAGTGTGGTGAAGCAAAGCAAAACTTGTGTCTCTTTTGTGAATGGGAAAGCCAGCTCTCCTGGCAGAACACTTAGTTTCCAAGATGGATATGCAATTGACACTGGATGGAGCACATTGAAGCTTTTACCTCCTGCAAAATAACTGAACCACGCTGTGATTTTAACTTAATTCTCCAGCTACTTGAACTCAACGCATTGTAATCCATTGTCTGTAAGCAGATTTCAGAATTTCATATGTCAGAATGAGATTGAAAATAATTGTTTTGTTATGATGAATTAAAGGCTATATGATACAAATCCAGCTTAAAAAGTCACATATTATTAAAGAACTTAGTTTAACTGGATCTGCTTATGAGATACCTTTTTAAATGAGTAATTTTATTAATTACTGAGAAAAAAACGTTTTCAAAAATATGTGACACTAAAAGAAAACATTTGGTCTATAGAAACTTAGAAAAATTATCAAGCTCTATTTCAAATCATGAGGCATTACCTTCTGTATTTGTTTTTTAGATTTATATCTTACCTCCTAGTATCAGTGCTTTAAAAGCATTTCATTGTATTTCCTTATTATGCATTATTATTCTGAATGCTCATTATTTTTCAGAGTGAAGAAACTTTGTAGAGACCTTAAGTAATGAGATTTTTGAAATACTAGCTTTTTATTAATTATATCTAAAATAGTCTTCCCAATTGCCCGAGATTCTCAAGTACAAATAATGTGCTTATTCTATTTATATTAAGAGATATATCATAAGCATAGGAATACTTAATTTTAGAGAGGAAACTCCATCTTTTGTAACATTAAAATTCCAGGTGTTAGACAAATTTCTCACTTCTGTATATTTGCATACTATCATTTCTAATTTATAGCTGTTTTCAATTATAACTTTTTGAGGTGGGGGAGGATCAGAGGGAAAGAGAGAGAATCTTAAACAGGCTCCATATCCAGCACGGAGCCCAGCAGGGACTTAATCTCACCACTGACCCTGAGATCACAACCTGAGGCAAAATCAAGAGTCAGATGCTTAACTGACTGAGCCACTCAGGCGCCTCTTCAATTATACTTTTAACATGTTTGAAAGTTATCTCTTCTTAAAAGCCTCTGCTACATAATACTAACTTATTTGTGTTCTTGGAAGCATTTATATTATTCTAGAGTTTGTGGAAAACCTCAAGACCACTACTCTTCTGACATAAAATCCAGAGCTTAAACTCCCTAAAAATAAAGCTGAAGGTTCATAATCTCATTTACTGATACTAATGCTTACCCTTACTCTCCTTTATTACACTAAGACCAACAAATTGGATCCATTCAACTACATGGAAAAAGCAGATGTATCTGCTGGAATTTTCCTGAGAGAAATCTATTTTTAATATCTTATTACCTGATTTGTTTTTATTCATTTCATTTTCTTGGCTGCATTGCTCCCCAATTAGTCTCACTGTATCCAACCATATCTGCTCAGGTTTTTCATAACCTGACTTTGTGTACTATTTCTCCAGCTTTTATTACCCATCCTCTACCTGGAAGGATTTTATCCACCTCATTTTATATCGTTTATATTATGATAATAATAATGATTTCTCATATTTCCTATATAAAGTTGTATAGTATTTAATTGTGTTTTGTACAAAGCTTCTGTATCTATCATTCTGCTAATTCGTTTTGTTTTCAAGAGAGCAAAATGTATCTGTAATGAGTACTGGGTGTTATATATAAGTGATGAATCACTAAACTCTCTTTATGCCTGAAACTAATATTATATGTTAACTAACTACATTGTAAATATAAAAAAATTGATACAAAAAAGAGAGTGCATGAGAGCAAAATCTCTCTCTTTCTAGATTAAGAACTGACTTTAAATATCTTTGCTTATGATAGTCGGTTATTAAAAATGACACCACCTCACCATTTTTTTCTTTCCTCTCCCTCAAAGTATTTTTCCTTAGACATAAATCTTCAGTAAAATTTCTACATATTTTTATAAGTAATTACCAAGGTTATGTAGAACATATTTATGACAGACTCACCACTCACGTATAAGTTTCTCAGAAAACTGTTTTGTTTTTTGTTTTTTGTCTTATGAAATGCTCTTCAACTTTTAGGAGAAGGCTTTTCACATAAATGAGGCCAATACAATTAAACTGAGTGGTAATATTTGAAATCATCCACTGGGTTTTCTAGATAATCATATCCCAGCAGTTCTGCTTTATGGAGTGACCATTCCACTTCCACATCATGAAGAACAACAATTCTTCAAAGCTGATTGAAAGAATCAGGAGAAAATGACTTACACTTTATAAGTAGAGTGAACACTCACTGGTCCCAACCTTTGCAACACATGCATTTACACTCAAACTTTGGAGATGGTACTATATTGAATATATATATTGAATATTTTTTCTAAATTAAACTGTTTCCTTTAAGACAAATTGCATGTGTGTTTTTCTCAGTTTAATATTCTAGAGGAAAAAGCAGGCTCTGGTTAATTCTGCAATACTCCTGACTGCTATTTTGTTTCTTTTCCTAAAGAAAATGTCCAGATTATGGAGATCACTACCAAAAAATCAAAATCTGAAGCTCTTAAATATTTAGTTAGCCATATTCAACCATTCACAACAGACCTTTACTGCATTTAGTTTTCTAGATGCTTATTTTGAGCTTAACTTTTCCCAAAGTATTTTCCCTTCAGTGAAGTCAATATTAATATTTGTCTTTAGCCATGTTGCATAATGGCAGTATGTGTTTTACATTTTTTTCTTTCTAAGTAAAGTTTAAAAGAATCACGTTTCTAAGTTGAAACTTTGGAGTTTTGAGCATTGATTTTTCTGCATATTGAAGTGAAATCAGAATTTAGGAGGAAATTTTGCAGCTTCTCATGCTACTTCCTCTGGCAACCATATGTATGGTGAGATTATTACAGGAGTCCTGGGATAAGCTCATAAGAAGATGGCGACCCTGCCTTCCCCCAGGGTGTTACATGACAAGCATAGTGCACGTGGGGTTTCTGTCTGATTACATAACCTTGAATTCACCATTACTTTCATTAAAAAATGTGGCTGTACAACAAATATTCCTGGAAGAGTTCACAAAAATATGAAGTTTATTCACTTGAGGAGTTTAAAAATTATATGTGCCAAAGTGTCACACATGAAAATTCTGATTCTATAACCTTGGAATAGGACTAGAACTACCTTATTATTTTTTTTAATCCATGGTTGATCCTGAAAAATAAGATCAAGAAGAACTCTTCTAGGTATTTAAGTTAGCATTCCTGAATCCTGTCAGAGAAACTCAAATCCCCACTGCCAGTGCAAGCTGCAAATTTGATGTTTAACTTTTTTAACAGCTAAAACTCTGAGGCTGCACCTATGAGAATAGTCTTAGCCACCCTTCTGGAGTCTGTTGGGTTTTCTTGTATTCATTGGCTCAAGGTAGCCCTTTAGCACTATAATGATACAGAATGTAGTGCCCATCAGGGGTACTGCATTAATGTGATAGTGTCTAGGGGCACCTGGGTGGCTCAGTCATTAAGTGTCTGCCTTCAGCTCAGCTCATGATCCCAAGGTCCTGGGATGGAGCCATGTTTGGGGCTCCCTGCTCAGCAGGAAGCCTGCTTCTCCCTCTCCCACTCCCCATTTGTATTTCCTCTCTCGCTGTCTCTCTCTCTGTCAAATAAATAAATAAAATCTTTTTAAAAAATGTGATAGCGTCTAGACCTTTGTAACAACAATGAGCTTCCCAGACAGTTCCAAGACACTCTTCCCATTGGCCTCAACTCCATTTACACCACTGTGAAAACTTCCCTGTTTCCTCAGATGGCCAACCAATGCTGGTTCTCATTGAGTTTTGTTTGAATCTCTATTAATAGAGTTTACAATCCTGATGGGTTAGAGTGAATCATCTGTTTTTCAGTACCTCCATTGATCTTCCCCCCTTAAGTTCATGGACATTGTCTTTTAAGCACTCATATTCCCATCAGCATCCAACATGGTGCCTTTCAACAGGGCATGCTCCATGAAAAGATGCCTCCAAAACCCAAATACAAGCTGAGTTGCGGAAACATAACTGATATAACTTTGTTTACAGGGTAAATGTGCAATCAGGAATAACAACTTCTCTTTTGTACTTGTTTTCTATTGTTATTGTAACAAACTGCCACCGGTTTAGTGACTAAAAATAACACAAATATATTATCTCACACTCTGTAGATAAGAAGTTCAAGTGGACTTGGTTGGTTCCTCCACCTAGGACCTCATAAGACCAAAATCAAAGTGTCAGTTCACATTTACTTGAAGCTTCTGGAGGAGGAGTCACTTCCAAGCTCACTTAACTTCTCAGAATTGTTTTTTGTAGTTGTAGGTCCAAGTTCTAAAGAAGGTAGGTCGAAGTTGTGGGTCATTTTCATGTAGGCTATTGGCCTGGAACCTCTCTCAGCTCCTTAGGACCACCTGCATCCTTGGTCCTGTTTGTTACCTGCTCTGTCTTCAAGCCAGTAAGCATGAATCTTTCCCAGATTTCCAAATCCTCTGATTTCTTTTTTTTTGATGCACATCTTCTGCCTCCAGCAGAAGAAAGTTCTCTGCTTTTGAGGGTTTACGTGATTAGATTGGACCCAACTAATCCAAAATAATCTCCCTATTTTAAATACATCTGCAAAATCCCTTTTAACATGAAATGTAAGATGTTCAGAGGTCTAAGGGATTAGGTCATGGACATGTTTAGAGGAAATGGGTACATTCTGCCTTTTAGGCTTTTATGGACTTGTTAGCACTCCACGTTTTCCCTATCCATTTTATACTGACCACTCTAACTCATAAGGAGTCTTGCCATCATGTATCACTTGCTTTTAGAGTTGATTAGGCAAACACTGAATCAAAAGGTCCATGAGATGCTGCAACTTTAGAAAGATTCTGTATTTGTTTGGAAACTCAATACCACTGCCTCTTTTTCCTCCCAAAGACACACTGACACTTTGGAATTAGTTTTCCTTTTTCTTATCCTTGTTCCTTATGAGCCATATCACACCATGATCCAGAACACCTTGACTTCCTGTTTAATTAACTCTGAGCTCATAACTTCTCTTCCCCTTAGACATTGCAGAGAATATTTTTTCTCTATTTATATAAATATTCTTTCCTATTAACTTACAAGAATGAGCATGAGCAATTTAAAATGTGTGATTCCCTAGGGATTTAAGCTATAATTTGTTTCCTTAAATGCAGAAAAATAAATGGAATATTGGGGTGTGTGTTCATAGAGTATACGAAAAGAAAATAATGTACATTGAAATCACAAGTTCAAGATTTGTTTCACGTTTAAAAGAGGCTGCTCTGTCTTAAAAAGACAATACTGTTTTGTGCTGAAGTTAAAGTACTAAAACACATCTATTTAAAATCAAGTTGTAATATTCTCCAGAGCTGTGTCTGATCTCACTCACTTTTCACCAAAAAATGGTGTTGTGTGTAGATGGCAGCAGTGATGTGATGTAATGTATGTCAAGAGTATTTGTTAGGGGACCTTTGGGGGCTGACACTTTATAGCAGCTGCAGTCCTTCCTTGGTGAGTGTAGTTTTAAAAATGATTTCTCATCCATTCAGACAGGTTCTCTTGCTGAAAGTCTCCAAAGACTATTTCATTATCCTACTTTTCCAATGACTTTCCATAAAAAAATACAAGATGTGAATCTGGTTTTAATACGTACCATTTAAAGTAGTTATCAATGATACATTAGTCATTCCATCCACTGCCCCTGTGAGGTGAGTGAGTGAATAATTACAGGTGACCTTCAGACAAGTGAGGATCTAATGTAGTCTTGAAGGCTTCTAAGTATGGGGTGTTTTGTCAGATGGGTGAATAAGCACTGAGTCATTAGCATGGCATTTGAGAGATCATTAGGGATTTGTAACTAAAATAAGCCTATTTTTCTTAGTCAGGATAATGGGTTATTCTTCTTACCTGTAATGCTGGATTTTTTTTTTTTTTATTTTTCGTTCCTTATTTCAAGATTTATCACTTTATGGTATATTTTCCTTCAGGAAAGGACATAGAGTATAACTATCAAAGGAACATGTTTGATAAAAAAGTAGTCAGAAGTCGGAACATTTTTAAAAGTTGAGAAAAATATGGATTCCTATTTCCTAATCCATGGCTAATTAGAAAAAAAAATTATCATTTCTAAGTAGTTCTAAAGGTTTAAACCTGGTTTATAAAACTGACCAGCCCAGTTGCCTTGAACAAATAATTTATCCTGTTGGATACCACATTAAATCTGTCAAAATATTAGTTCATAAGCAGTGTATGGAAAGATACTTGTCATCCATCTTTGTTTCCCTGATGCCCTGTGTGGAGTGGGTGCTTAACACAGATTCACTGAATAATGATGTCAATTTTTTTGTATTCTCTTTTAGTCAATAATCTCTTTCCCTCTTCTTACTTCAAATTGGTGGGAAAGAGACCTCATACAGAGGGGGAAAAAAGGGTTTCACTACCTTAGATACTCTTTCAAGTTTGAGTCACATTCAAGAAAGCAAAACAATTCAGGCAATAAGGGGATGAGTGCATATAATGAGACCTTTGCCACAATATTTCTTTCTTATTTATGCAATACATAAAAATAAGGATAATAAATAAATAAATTCTTACTAATTTATTTAATGTCTTTTTCCAGGTTTTTTAAAAATCATTTTCACACTTATTCTGGCCTGTTAACATTACTTCTTTTGGCATATTTCCCCCATTACTCTCTTCTGTAGCATTTTCCCCACTCATGGCTTAATTAACAGGAGACCCCATGATAACAACTTCCATCTTTACTAGACTAATTGTTCTTTTTTCCTTAAACATGCAAAACTAGATAGGCATAAAAATATACATCAATTGAGATGTGAAGGTTAAAAATTACTCACTTTTCTTACTTTTCATCTTTTCATTTTCTTCAGGCGTCTTTCCCCCATTTATGCTTTCAATGCCTTTCTTTAACTTTATTTGGTTTTCTGTTCTTTAGAGATAATTAGTAGCTTGTCATTTTTCTTTTTGTTCTGTCCACAAGCCCAAAATCTACTTCATAATTGGTGTAAATAGTTATGCCAAGCTAAAATAGTCCTTGGGCATCACCATAGTTAGGTGCTGGAAGCAGGTGGTTAAGGACTTTCTTCGGAACACAGCAGAATCAATTTGGTGTTGATCTAAATTTCTTTATTGCAGCAACACCTGAAAGCAAGTTTCCACTTAAGGCAAGACACACTTGTAATCAGATGGTCAATAATGGCAACAACTAAGAGAAATTGAATTGCTTTACTCAGAACTTTCATCATTTATTAAAGAGGGGTGACAATGTGACTGAAACTATCTTTTCCCCTTTCAGAATTGGCTTGAACTAGATTAGGAACAACTACAAAGAACTAACAGGAAGAACCTTTGTCATTTCACCTGGAGTATATGGAGTATACTTACAAGGTCAGTTTCTTCAATCTACAAAATCTCTTACTTAAACATTCACTCATTCATTCAATAAATATTTATTGAGCTAATAGCATGTTCCAGGGCACTGTGATGAGGACTAAAGCACATTTTAAAAGAGATTTTATTTATTTGTTTTTGTGAGACAGAGAATAAGCAGGGAGGAGAGGGAGAAGCAGACATCCCGCTGAGCAGGGAGCCCCACATGGGACTGGATCCCAGGACCCTGGGGTCATTACCTTTGCGCACTACAGATACTCAACCAACTGAGTCACCCAGGTGCCCCACTTAAATACATTTTTCTTGCTTCCATGATCTCACATGTAGCTGGAGTGAGAGAGATGTGGGTCAAGACAGAAATATACCATTAGAATCCAGTGTGTAGTAACTGTGACAGAGTTGTGTACAAAGCACATTATAACACAAAGGAAGAACGGATTGGTATTGATTCAGGGAAGAATGGAGTTGAGCGAAACTACTTGAGAGGCTTGCCCCATCCTGATCCTGGTGACCACCCTTGGGTGAGCCCCTGTTTGCCTTTAGATTTCTGTTATCTCATGGGTATAAAGAAAGTATGAATCCGATAGCAAGCAATAGCTAAGTTTATCAAGGAGTTCCTATGTGACAGATGCTTTTTGACAAATTTTATTTATCATTTTCCCTAATCTCTGAGGTAGCTACATTTAATATGTCATCTTTATTTGGTGGTGAAACTGAGGCCTTGAGAAGTTAAGTAATTTTGGCAAAGTCACCAGTTAGTAAGTGGCAGAGACAAGAAAACACTACTGACTTTTTTTTTTCTATGAGTCCAAAATGAAAATTCTTGCTGTAGAAATTTCCAAATTCATTTAATTAAAAAAAGTAGCCAGAGAAAATTGACCAAGATTAATACAAGCAAAATGGAATTTTCTTACAGCACATTTATTGTGTGTGTGTGTGTGTGTGTGTGTGTGTGTATTAAAGCTCTTTTAAACATGGTTGTGTTAAGTTTCCATGGAATCTATGATCATGTGGAGAACATGACATAATTTCTGAAGCCAGAGGGTTAAATTCTTTCAAACATTGGACATTGGAGTTAAGGCAAGGAGCAGGATGACTAAATTAAGAGTGGACGGCACAGGCAGTGTGGATCCTGGATGGGGGAAGATTGTGGCCTTAAAAGATGTTTTTAAAGACTCTCCTTGAGTAGTAGATATTACCATTTCTAAAGCTCTAACTTCACCACACTAAGAAGACTTACTTTCATCTAAAAAGAGTTACTTTTAAATGTTCCCACCATCCCAACATTTTCTCTCCATTTCAGTTTCCCTCCTGGCAGTCCTACAAATACAGACAGACAACTAAACTTAACACTGCTGTGAAGTACGTTTCAAATGCATTTTCTTCCCTCTCTCATCTGTAGGAATTCTTATTTCTTATTTCTGAAAAATGGGTCTCTTCTGGTGTGCCTCGTAAGGTTAACAAAAAATAATCAGACTTTGCAAAATCCAGTTCAAATGTAATGATGCAATTTAATTTTCCCAATCCTTCAATCTGAGGGGCAAGCTCTGGGAATGGGAAAGTATTCAATGGTTAGCCAATGATTCCATTAGAGCCACGTTTATATAACTTTTAAAACCAAGTTAAGTTTTGATATTTTTGATATAGCCGGCTCTGTTTAAAAATGATTTTTTAGGAAGTCATAAATGAATGATGTCTAAATATACTAATGAATGCCAACATTTTTAGGGAAACCTATATGCAATTCTGAAAAAAGACTCCCCCTTACTCCGTAAGCTTTGAATTGGTATTATAACTCAGATGAATAAATAAATTAATAAAAATCAAATAGTTTGAT
Source organism: Meles meles (assembly GCF_922984935.1). Taxonomy (NCBI): domain Eukaryota; kingdom Metazoa; phylum Chordata; class Mammalia; order Carnivora; family Mustelidae; genus Meles; species Meles meles. The sequence goes on along the minus strand of NC_060066.1, from coordinate 147,231,344 downwards.
GTTACTCTCACCTCTGCCTCTATCTCTGCAGTAAGTGTTAAAGCCAGTTGCCTAATGATATTATTCTCTATCTGTCTAATATGAAAACAATTGGCATATGATTCTATTAATATTACTCATGATTAAAATAAGAAATAATCTTCAGAATATGAGTAAGCATGCTTAGACTTATTTAAACCTGAATTTTAACATATTTTTAATCTTTTGTCACTAGCCACATTCCTTTTTGAGTAATCAAGTGTATTGTAAATCTAACAAGACATGTTCCAGTGATATATTTTAAAGCAAATAATACTGTGTCCACACAAATAAAGGCAACATTACATAGTAGGTTTTGGTGGGGTTAATTCAAAATTCTAACACTTAATATTTCAAACCCTATAACTATATAAAATACCTTATATTTGTAATGCACTCTTCTGCTTCACAATTTATAAAGTAGTTTACATGAATGTTCCTTAAGAAAATCATTTGTGGGTGGTAAGGCATGAATCCATACTCTCATTTTCAAAATGAGTCCAATGTTGGAAACGTGATGTGCCATGCAAAACCTCACAGTTAGAAGAGGTCTAGCCAGGTACCAGAATTCAGACTTAGGGATTCCAAAATTCATCTTTGTTGCATTAGGGTAAATGGAATAACTGTTTATCAAATGAAGACAGAAAGGACATTTTTCTTGACTTGCCTTGTTATTTAAGACTGTAATTTTTTTTTCCTCTAGAAATCCTTCAGATTCATTCTTCCCTTTATTTTATAGTCTGAACTCGTCCCATGATATACTAAAGAAAAGCAAATAAACTGAAGGGAGAACTGTCAGTTCTAGAAGAATATACGGCAGGTTTAATTCTGTTAGTGAAACTAGCCTATGAGTTCACTAGAATCCTAGCAAAATGCTTAACAGGTTATCAGTGAAACTGGCCAATTTTTTCCTAACTTTTCTGCTTTGAAATTTTCCTAAGTGTAAAATGCAGATTACAATGATACTTCAGATAAATGTATGAGAATTAAATAAATCAGTATTATTAAATGATTATTCATGGCATCTAGTAAGCATTATCCGGATTAGCCATCATTAACTATTATTAATAAGTGTTACAATGATAACATGTATTAACTGGTGTTTTATTTAGTAAAAGACTTTTAAAATCACATACATTTAAATAAATTTCCATTTTTTTCTTTCAAAGGTCTTCACAATATCATTTTAAAGGCTGAGATTCTCAAACAGCAAAGGTAATTTTTATTAAGATTAAATAACCTCCAGGGTTGGAGTTCAGAAAAGAGGGTGAGTGCTACAAATCTTGAGTGTGTTTTGAACTTACAGATAGTCAGACATTTTGACCCAGAAGCATCCTGGCGGTTTCAGACTAAACATAGGGTGCTCTCTTTCTTCAATAATTGGCACTTAGAGATAATAATAACATCAATCATGCTGTCAAGAAACATACAGTATTTAGACTTAATGGGGAAAAAAAACACAACTAATTAAGAAAGAAAATTCTATTAATAATTTTAATCTCTCTTTGTAAGCCGTGAGCATGTATCAACACAAACGGGTAATCAAATTTGAGGGACTAAAATATCTCCTCAAGCCATTGCTTTTCTCTGTATGCCCATAACAGTGACACCAATCTTTGGGGAAACTGACAATTTATTATTGGCTTTCTATTTTGACATGTTACCTCTTTTTTAAATGATAGTTTAGGTAGAAAATAGATCAATGGTTAACTTTAAAGGGAGGAAGAACGAGAATTAAAGGGAGGGAGAACAAATTTAGATCTCCTTAATTTTATTTCGTAATTTTATTTCTGAGAGAGAGAGAGAGAGAGAGAGAGAACGCGTGGAAGCACTAGACAGGACAGGGGGAGGGGCAAGGGGAAGGGAGAAACAGACTTCCCACTGAGCATAGACCCTGTTGGAGCCTGACTTGGGGATTAGGGATTTTTGCTAAGCTTCTGGGGGGGTGCAGAGAGGACTAGACAGCAGTCAATAGGCTGTAGAGTGGGATATCACTCATGGAGTATGGATGTCTAGTTTTAATTCCCAAAGGGGGAAAAAAATGTAAAACCACCAGCACGTGGGTAAGGAGAAAATTGCCGGCTCTGAGAAGCATGATGGCAGGCACTATGCAATGTCCTGGGACATAAAAGGTATTAGTAGCAGAGAGTTAACACTTCAGAAATAGCACTCAGTCAGTAAAAAGAAATGAGATGGGGCCTCAGTTCAACCAGGAGAAACCAGAGAATATAATCATCTATAAAAGAATTTCATGTGGAATGGATAAAGAAGATGTGGTATATATATACAATAGAATACTATGCAGCCATCAAAAGAAATGAAATCTGCCATTTGCAACAACGTGGATGGAACTAGAGGGTATTATGTTTAGCGAAATAGGTCAATTGGAGAAAGACAACTATCATATGATCTCCCTGATATGAGGACGTGGAGATGCAACATGGGGGATTGGGGGGTAGGAAAAGAATAAATGAAACAAGATGGGATTGGGAGGGAGACAAACCATAAGAGACTCTTAATCTCACAAAACAAACGGAGGGTTGCTAGGGGGAGGGGGGTCGGGAGAGGGGGCTGGGGTTATGGACATTGGGGAAGGTATGTGCTATGGTGAGTGCTGTGAAGTGTGTAAATCAGGCAATTCACAGACCTGTACCCCTGGGGATAAAAATACATTATATGTTAATAAAAAAAATATTTAAAAAAAAAGAATTTCATTTGATTTCTTATACTGGTCAAATGAACATCTAATACTTAAATTGTCTCCTATTTAAAAAAAAAATAAAACTAAAACTAAAGATTTACTGAATGGAAGAATAAAGAATATCATTTGCTCTCCATTACTGATTTATTAACATTAAAGAACAAAAAATTTTGAACAATTTTTAACAGTCTATCTATTAAATAAATCTCTGCTAACCTTACTAAATTAATGCTTTCAAGAGTGACTGAGAATAATGTAAACTTGGAAGTAAGTAATTTCTAAATCAAATACATGACAGGGTAAAAATATAAAATATAATGAAGAAACAAATTGCCGTGGACCAGTTTGAAACGGTCTTTTGCTCATAATGAATGCTAACAAATATGTTTAGATGAATTGCATCTTACAGGATGGTAAGTTATCTTACTTTCTTTGGTGGTTGAAGATGGAACATTCTAATATATGGCATCCATCACATTTTATTTTTTATTTTTTTTAAGATTTTATTTATTTATTTGACAGCAATCACAAGCAGGCAGAGAGAGGGAGAAGCAGGCTCCCCGCTGAGCAGAGAGCCCGATGCAGGGCTTGATCCCAGGACACAGATCAGGACCTGAGCTGAAGGCAGAGGCTTAACCCTCTGAGGCACCCAGGTGCCCCTACATTCATCACCTTTTAAAAAGAAGGTAGCAAAAAATACAATCATTTTTTTTTAATTTGACGGTATTTCCGCCTATGCATAAAATGTACTCCAATATCACATATGATTATGCTTAAAGAAAAATAGGAACTGTTAAATTGCATACTAAATTGGCATATTTATTTAAATGAATTGCACTGAATTGTATAATGAGAATTTGTACATAGTAGGTTCTTTTTGATCCAAATATCCTCCAACATGAAATTATCTTTCATGTTTGTCAATATTTCTAAATTCTGAATTCCTCTGTATACTAGTTCTGTGTTTTTCTATACGCAAAATTCTTTAAAATAACCACAATTCTCGTTGCATTAGAGACAAGGTTGTCACAATCATTCTGACTCATATCCAGTTGATATTAAAAACAGGGTTTTTCACAAGGTAAGCAACAGGGAAATTACATTTCCTAGATTCAAGTCCCCTGCACAATTTCCAAGTGATATAGCATCAACATCAGGCAAGGAGTTTAATTTTATGACAATGTGTTTACAAATATATTAAGGGTGGAATTTCCAGCACCCTGAATGGGATTTGAGATGCATTTCTTGCTTATCATAACAGTGGATGCTTGTCTGTAACTGGGTCTCTTGACAATATGATCAAAATGAGTCCATTGTTTATTTTTGTTCCTCTTTGGTTTAAACTATCACATCTCCCCCACACAAAAACCTAGTTAGGGGATATTTTAAGTGCCAAAAGGACACATTAATTAAATGTCAGAAAATAGATGCTCCAGAAAGGATGTCATTCATACAAAAAGCTTCAATACGGAGTCAATTTTGAATACCGAGAAGCCCCAGATGAAATACAATATAAATTACAGTGGCTCATCAAAATCAACACACATCTAACAAACCATTCAACAATTCTCCATTTCATCATCTAAAATTAAAATCCATATTTTTTTGGCTAAGGTCTAGTCCCATTTCTCATATATTTTTGATGGGTAAACCTTAGTGGGTTATTACTTTTTGTAACATGCTATTCCTAGGTTTTATAGAATTCTGTTTTATGGTAAATGTTTTGCTTTTGGCAATGTACAATTTATAGTGATTCATTTAAGGATTACTTTTTTTTTTTAAAGGTAAAAATTAAGGTCAGGTACATAGCAGTCTTTAATTAAAAAGTTTCCTGCAATATTGTTAGTTCAAAAAAAAAAAAAAACAGAGGTGAGTTTATGGACATTTGTTGATAATGGTGGTGACTCTAGAGTCTGTCTGTAGCTTCAGTGTAGACAATTCCCTGTGCTGGTATATATTTTAGAGAGATTAATAACCTCTTGTCTTGCTTTGAGTTTATCCTAGGTTATCTGGTACTTTCTGTGCCCTTCTTCTTTATGCAGCCCACTTTCTTTACACTGTGGTGGATCTATATCAGTAATGAGAAAAAGAAAATCAAAGTAAAATGTTTTTCCACCTTAAAAATAAATAATAGTTTTGTCTTCCGCTTCGCTTTATTTTGTTAAACTTCCTGAAAGAAATTTGAAAACTACCAGAGAAATGTGTCAGCAAAAGGCAGGACCTGTCTAATACAGAATTAAAACTTCGATCTGAGGCTCTGGTGGTTTATTTTGTGAAATTATCACATGTGTGGTATCAACTTTGAGTGCTGAGTAGGAGAAAGAAGAGAGCTAAAGGATTCGGGAAGTGCTGCAAGACTTTTGAAGTGAGTGGAGGTAGAGATTAATCCATAAACAGAAAAGAAAATAGCTAAAGAGGAAAAAGAAGAGTAAGAAAGATGTCTCATGTGTTGAGGGAGAGTGCTTCGGGGGGTACTTTTTATTCTACTTGATGTCCATAGCCCTGAATTAGGGCTTTTCTCCGTCTACAACTGGGGGCAAAATAATTAGCATTGCTCTTTGTTGCCGCTGTTGCTATTTTTCTCTTGAACCAGAGAGACTTGGGTTTAGATTTAGTACTTTGCGCTCACCGTGTACCCTCGGGCAAGTGAACAAATCTCCTTAATGCTCACATTTTTCACTGGTAAGGAGAAGTTAAGGATGCTCACCTTGCAGATATTCTGGGAGGAAGAGAAGGGACATGTATAATGCGAGCACATCTGAACGTCTGATAAAAGGGAACTATGTGGTTGGTGCAGCTGCTGTAAAGGATGGAATCCAGATAGAGAACTGATGCCAGCCCGAGGGGGATATCCTCATCCCAAGTTCCAACACACTCCGGCACCTCCGAGAGTTAATCATTGCTGAGATCCTGGTCCTCAAGGAGAAAAGAGGCTGGCAGAGGGCACTGACCTGGGGTCAAGGATTATATCCAGGGGCGTCACTCACCTGTGCCTGGAGAGACAATGATGAGACATCTCAGAGGCCCAGGGAGCATGAGTTAGAGCCCAGGGCATAGGCAGCCAAGGAGAGAGTCCAGCCTTTGAGGCGGACTGAGTGCCCGTCACCCGGGAGCTCAGAGGTTGATGGCCTACGTAAATTGATAAAGGTCAACAAAGGCAGTGCACAACAGAATTAGAGCCAAAACTTTCCCCGCTAGGAAACACCAGATTTTATACAGAAACAAAGCATATTTAGCCTGGCCTGAAAGGACTTCCATCATCCTGGGCAGTGGGGGGGGACTTCCTTGGCAATTCTCAGCTGGGGCCATTGCCGTCATTCTCTCTCTGAGCTCCGGCCGCATGGGCTCTGAGAACCTTCAAGCTCCATGTACCTTGTACAGAAGGCTTTTTGTTTATGCAGCACTCACAGGTATCTACACACCTTCGGATCTCAGTTAAATGTTACTCCCTCAGGGAATTCTTACCTGCCCAAATCCCTAATCCTTGCCAGAATAATATTTTTCAACTCTGTCCTTTTCCTTCGTGTCAGTAATTGTGATTTTGTGAAATGACTTCGTGTTTAATTAGTGATTTAAAGTTTCTTAACTTACCTTTTTTTTTTTTTTTTTTTTTGGTGAGAGAGACTTTTGTGTATCGTTTTCAGCCAGTGCTCATTTGATCGGTGCTTAGCGTGGCAGCTTGCATAAGATGAGAAATTAGGAAGTATTTGCTAAATGATTGAATGAATAATAATCAGACGGACAGATTTAAGAGCTGGAGACTAAAAGCCTTAGCAGCAACAATAGATGAAGATCAGGAAAATCCGTTACCTGGCACAAAAGAGAAAGGGGGAAGAAAGAGCCCAAATGGAGAATTAAATAGAACCTTCCACCAGTCTACCTAGTGCTAGAAGTTTATCAATCTATTAGAAATACTCTTGAGGCTTAAAAATCCTGCACTACCGGGAGGCTGGTAATAAATAGATGAAGAGAATCTGGACGTAGTTCGTCCTTGTATTGTCCTGCTTTTTTCTCCAAATAGATCCTGGTGATTGCTGACCTCTGATTCAGATAAATTTTACTTATAATATAAACAGACATCTGAACTGTGTAGAGCACCTTATTAGTGATATCTTTGAAAAGAGTGATGCTTAATGTTAATGTCAGCTGTTGAGCAATTTCATTTATTTTCTCACTTCCTCCTATTAACCCTCTGAGATAAGCATTTTAGCAAATGAGGACCTTAAAATTTGAAGAGGTTGAGTCATTTGTTTGAAGTTATACAGCTGTTGAGGAGCAGGGCTGAAATTTGAAGCCGGCTGTAGGTTCTTGTCTTGCTCACAATCTCAGCTTGGTGCTGTACTAGACACAGCAGAACCGGTGAAGGACTGACTGTGTTTTGGGCTTTATCAGTTTAGTCAAGAGCTTATAAAACACTACCCAAATGGGAATTTTTTTTCTATGTGTCAGAAAGCCCGAACGTTACATATTCACTCCAAGAGTCTACACAGCAGGTCAAGCTTTTATCTATGTAACTGCTCTTTTCTTTATTTCTATTACTTTTTTAAGTAAATAAAATGAGAGAAGTATACAAACAATTTGAACTAGCTGAAATAGTCTGACAGGAAATAGACTTTGTATCAGTAGATTGGGAACCAAATTGAAGAATTTCCAAAGATGTTAACAGATTGCCCTAACGTTTGGTACCCTAGAGAGAGTAAATCTAAAATGAACAAATGAACAAAACAAACAAACACACAAATCTAAGGTAAATCTAAGGCATGTTAGTTATGTTTCAGTTTATTTCTTTTTTCTATCTTCTTGTCTGTCTTATAGTCTGGCTTCTTTCTTGTTAATTGTACCTCATCTGCTTCTATTCTTTCTCCTTAACTTAATACAAATAATTTTCAGATTGATATCTTCCTATGTCTCTTTCTAGAATAACAGGTTTTTTCAGGTCAAGCTTGCGTGTTTAAAGACTTGCTTCTCTCCAACTTCTTGCCCATACATTACTGTGAATTTACATAGTCTTCCCCTCCCTGCCAAATACTGAATCTACATTATACTAATAGTTATTCTTGCTTGAAATTATGTAATTTTCAAGGACACAACATTTTGTATTCGTTTCTAGTTCACAGTCAACTACCAAATAAATAATATTCTTCCTTCTGCAGTAGTTAGATAAAAGTGAAGGAGTTGATTTCTGACTCTTTTATACCCATTTTTTAAAATTCTCTTACTAGAAAAGTTTGCATAAAGTAAAATGCACAAATCCTTAAGAGGACTTTAAGAAGAGGTGTTTGTTTGTTTGTTTGTTTGTTTGTTTTTCCTTTAAGATTGTATTTTTAGGGGCGCCTGGGTGGCTCAGATTCAGCTCAGGTCATGATCCCAGGGTCCTGGGATTGAGCCCCACATTGGGCTCTCTGCTCAGCAGGGAGCCTGCTTCTCCCTCTCTCTGCCTGCCTCTCTACCCACTTGTGATCTCCCTCTCTCTGTCAAATGAATAAATAAAATCTTTTTAAAAAATTGTATTTTTAAGTAATCTCTACATCTGATGTGGGGCTTGAACTCACAACCCTGAGAACAAGAGTCGCATGCTCCACTGAGTGAGCCAACCAGGTGCCCCTAAGAAAAGTTTTGATAAATGCTTAAGCTCATATAGTCACACCCTTATTAAAGTATATCTGTCATCCCAGAATGTTCCTTCATGTTCCTTTTACTTCAATCCTTCCTAAATGCCAAAAGAAAAACTTTGCCATTTTGTCACTGTAGTTTTCTTTTTCTTTTTTTAAAAAGATTTTATTCATTAATTTGAGAGAGAGAGAGAGAGAGAGCATGAGCAGGGGTGGGGGGGGCGGAGAAGCAAACTACCCACTGAGCTGGGAGTCTGTGCAGAGCTCCATCCCAGGACCCTGGGATCATGACCTGAGCTGAAGGCAGACACTTAACTAAGCCCCCCGGGAAATCCTAGTTTGCTTTTTCTATAAATTAAATAAATGCAGTCCCACAGTAAGTACTCTTCAATATCTGATTAGTTTCATGCAGTAAACTATCTGTAAAACTGATTTATGGTGTTGCTTATAGCAGTAGTCCATTACTTTTTATTGGTGAATAACATTCTCTTGTATATATATTGCCAATCATTTCCCATTCTCCTGGTGTTAGGATTTAGATTTTCTTCCAGTTTGGGGCTATTAAGAATAAAGCTTATATGAGCATCCAGGACTTTTAAAGATGGTAGTTTCCCTTTCTCTTGGGTAAATATTTAGATGTGGAATTATTTGGTCATGGGATAGGTATTCACGCATCTTTATAAGAAATTACAAAAATGTTTTAGATTCCTAACAGCAGTGTGTAAGTGTTCTGGTTGTTACACATTCCTATCAGCACTTGGTGTTGTCAGTCTTTTATTTTTAGCCATTCTAGTGGGTGTTTAGTGGTATTTCATTGTGATTTTAATTCAAATTTGTCTGGTGACCGATAACTTTGAGGACTTTTTGTGTGTTTATTGACTAGTTGTATATCGTCCTTCCAGACTGTGTATTTTAGTCTTTTGTCTTTTCTCCCTAGTTGTGCAGTCTTATTATTATGGCAGGAATTCTTTATATATTCTGAGTATAAATCCTTTTTCAGATGTGTGTTTTGCAAATATTTTTTCCCAGCCTGTGGCTTACTTATTCATTTCCTTAGTACATTATAAGGAGAAGAAATTTTTCATTCTAATAAAGTTTATTTTTTAAGAGTATTGTTTTCTGTGTACTGTCTACAAAATCTTTGCCTAATCACAGATTGCAAAGATAATCTCCCTGAGTTTTATTCTAAAACCTTTACAATTTTAGCTTTTCTTCATTTTTGTTGTGAATACAACATTACACTTTGCAATGTATTTTTATGTCAGTTATTATTAATGTATCATACTAACTCTAACTCATTTGCAAGGATTTGACTCCTTTTTCCCCTCTCACATTCCTACTCCAGAGAGGAAGATTTAAATAAGTACTATATATGAGTTAGAGTCTAGTCAGAAAGGAGAAACCATCTTTAGTATTTCAGACTGAGAGAATTTAATTCAGAATTGGTTATGAGGATGTTGTGGGGACTAGAAGAGCAAAAGTAGGAAAAGTAAGCTTACCAGAAGATAAGTGACTATGGGAACCAGAGCTGGAGAAGCAAAACAGAACCAGAACTTTCCCAGAACCCGAGATCTCTGTGAAGCTCTAGTTCTTAGAGACAGAGAACTCAGTGTTGCCCACCAAGATCTTTGCTACTGCATGTGCAGTCATTCTTCCTGATTCTGCTCCAGCATTGCTGCTGATGCCCCCTGGAAACAGGAGAAATGAAAGAAATGCCTTTCATCGGCAGAACCTAAACAAAAACCGTTAATGGTGTCTGGGAAAAACAAAACAAAACAAAAAAAACAAATAAAAAACAAACCAAAAAATAAAAACCCAAAAACCAAAAACCAAAAACCAAAACAACCAAAAATAAAAAAAACAAACTTCAGGTTTCAAGCTACGAAAACATAGAGCAGAACACATAAAGACAGGAATTTAGATAAAATCACAGAAAGAATTAACCCAACATATAAGACATCAAGTCTGATCTCATTAAATTGCTTTAAGGGCTGCAGGACTTCAAGTCCACACTCATTGTGTTAATGCAGATGACTCATGGGCAGCATATATTTGAGGTGCATGCCCTGACCCTCTAAGATTCTACACAGGCTGTTTAGATCATAAACCAAACTAAAACCTCAGTAAAATACTCTTCTAACTCTCACTCCTCCCACAAAATATAAAACAGAACGTAAGTGAGAGCCATCTGCTGAGAAGTCCTGAGCAAGCAGATTCCCAAGGTCCACTTTCATCTATATTCACAGCTCCAGGGTTTCTCTTGGGTTTGGGGTCATTGGACTGCTGACTGGAGCAATCTCACATACTGATGTAGCCAGAAAATGTGTGTGGAAGACAAAAATTATACCACCAAGACCCCTTTCCATATATCGCTACTGATAATACAAACAACAAGGGTGAACCAATTGAAAACATCCTGGAGAGGAAAAGCACTCCAGAATGGTAACATGAGGAGCTTTGTAAATCCTCTACCCAGAAAGACAACTAAAACTTGAAAAACAAACAAACAAAAAAATCAAGTCTCTGGAAATTATCTCAAGCAATTGAGACATATTTATTCAAAGAATAACTACTAAATCTTGGTAAGAATAGTGAGAGTCTATGGAAACCAACAAATGGCCAGGTCCCTTCCTACATCCAGCTCAGTGTGATAAAAATCTTACTTAAGGCAGGAGGAGGAGGAGAAGAAGAAGAAGAATGTGGGGTACCTTTAAGTGTAGGACTTTATTTGGGGAAAAAAAGTATGAGAAGTTCAGTCTAAAGGCGCTTCCAAACAATGGAAATTTTAACTAACAACTCTCCTGGGGTCTAAGCAGGCCTCAAAGACTGGAATTTAAGACTACTCCTACAAAGGGTAAGACATTAATTTGATAACACTGTGGAACAATTTATGCTCCAGGTTGTTAAAAATCAGAGCATAATCAGCTAAAAGTTAGTCAGGGCTAATATCTGGGTGTGATACCAAGAGAGACAAGCCAGAAAGTTACAGGGAGATAAGGGAGCTCAGGTAAGACACAATAAACTCAGATAAAACCACTATTATCTTTGGGGGTGGGGGTAGGGGACATCATGACTACATGCCCAAGACTGCACCCTCTGAGGAGCAACATTATAGGCTGTACACTGCAGGAGAAATAAGCTTCAATGAGCAGAGCCCTAAAATACATAAGGCAGTAACTGACATAATTGAAGGGAGAAGCAGGCAATTCAAATATAACAGTTGAAGATGTCAATATCCCACTTTCAATAATGGAGAGAAAAAGAAGAAAGAAGATAAACAAAGATATATATAAGACTTCACTAGCACCATAAACCAACTAGGCTTAATGGACTTCTCCAGATCACTCTACCCAGTGATAATACAATATACATTTGTCTCAAGCACATATGAAAGATTCTTTAGGATAGATCATATGTTAGGCCATTAAACAGACTTAAGTAAATTTAGAAGTATTGAAATCATACAAAGTATGTTCTCTGACAATAAGAGAATGAAATTAGAAAAAAAATACAAGAGGAAACAAGAAATTTAAAAATATGTGAAGTTAAGGAATGTACTTCTAAATAACCAGTAGATCAAAGAATAAATTACAAGAGACATTAGAAAATACTTTGAGATGAGTAAAAATGAAGAAAGAACATACAAAATTCATGGGATACAACTTAATCAGGGCCCAAGATTGCAATTTATAGCTATAAACACTTTTATTAAAAAAGAAGAAAGATGGGCAAGGGGATGGATTAAATAAATAAGTGATGGTGGTTAAGGAGGGCACTTGTGATGAGCACTGGGTGTGTATGGAAGTCATGAATCACTGAGTTCTACACCTGGAACTAATATTACACTGTGCATTAGCTAACTGGAATTTAAATAAAAACTTAAAGAATTTTGCATTCAATCTCCATGCCTAAATGGATACCATAATAATTGATTCATGTAATACTTTAAAAAAAAGATCTCATATTAATAACCTAATCTTCCCTCTTAAGAAATTAGAAAAGGAAGAGCAAACTAAACCTAAAGTAAGTGGGTGGAGGAACTAATAAAGGTCAAATCAGGAATTAGTGAAACAGAGAACAGATATACAAAAAAAAAAGCAAAGAAACTAAAACTTATTGGTGCAAAAATCAACAAAATTGACAAAATTTTAAGGAGAATAGTCTGGAGAAAAAGATAGAAGTTATAAATCAAAATTACAAAGAGTTACAACTTCACACCCACAAGGATGACTAGAAACCACAAGAAAAAACAAAATGTTGGCTAGGATTTGGAGAAATCAAAACACTCAGATATTGCTAGTGAGATTGTAAAATTGTACAGTCACTTTAGAAAACATTCTAACAGTTCTTCAAAATATTAAACAAAATTACCATATGGTCCCCCGCAATCCCTCTCATGTGTGTATACACAAAAAAATGAAAATACACAACCATTCAAAATCTTGCACATAAATATTCTCAGCAGCATTATACATAATTGCCAAAAAAGTAAAAACATCTGAAATGTTCAACTGATGAATGAATAAATAAATTGTGATATATCCACACAATGAAATATTATTCATCAATAAGAAGAAATGAAGTAAACACAAGCTCTAACATGGATAAAACTTGAAAATATTATTTTAAGAAAAAAGCCAGTCACAAAACACAATATATTGTTACTATCTTGACTTGAAATAGCCAACATAGCTAAATACATGGAAACAGAGAATAAATTAAGCTATGGAGTTTATTTCGGGGGTGGGGGATGAAGAAATATTCTACACTTATGTAGTGGTGATAATTGCAAAAATCTATGGCTATGTTAGGAACATTGAGTTGTACAGTTGAACAGATGAGTTTTAAGGTACCTTAATTATATCTCAATAAAGCTTTTATAACAAACGAAGAATAAACAACCTGGGAAAATTCCATTTTATTCCCAAACATTGCAATGCTTTTCTTGACTATTCTCATTTACATAAAAACCTGTAAGAGCCATCATGATCGCACTTTACATATATATTTTCATTTAATCTCACTTAATAACTCTGGCAGCTCTATGGAAGTGAGTATATATTACCTCTGCTTTTTAGATAATATAACAAAAACAGAAAAAATGAAAGTCACTTGTTAAATTCACATCATTGTTAAGTTTCATAGCCAAATTCTTATTCTTAACCATAATGCTATACTGCTTTCCTTTCCCTCACATATGGCACCTAACTGCTTCTGACAGTAGAGGGCCAATACACTATTGAGTATTGCACACAATTTCTATCCTCTTTGGGAAAATATCAAAATTCCAGGCTAATATTGAAATGCTTGTATCACAAAGGGGATTTTAGCTGGAAAATAGTAAATTTGTAATATCAATGCACAGATTGCTTGTTAGCTGTAGTTTTTTGGCATGAAGGGAGGTGTGATAAGCACACAGGATTATTCACACTGCTCTGTGATTTATCTTTCTTTTCAAATATGACAACACATCAAATTAGACTCATTTCTAGTGTCTTCATAGATTCTCTTTTGTTATTCGCTCAGTGTATGCATGATGTAGGTTGGAAACACACAGAACATAATAGTAAGTTCAAGTAAAAGAAGACATTATCAATGCCAGCTAATGACAGTCAACAAAATAAGGAGTGATGAAAAGTGAATCAACAGATGACATCATGTACTCTTCCAACTGGTAAGCAATTTGGTTTGGTTTACCTTTACGTGGGATCACTCATTTATAACCCCTTGAAGTCTTATATATATAAGGATTCAAGGAGAGGCCCAAACAGACAGATGATGTAAATCTTTACAGATGAAAAAAGTAATGGTTCAAAAAGTCATTCTTTGTCCAAAGTCACAGAACTAAGCAGAGATAGAACCAGAACTAGAATCCAAGTCTCCTGTTTCTCAGCCTGGTTACAGTGTTGCCATCTCCCATCTAATCCTACTGGACATAGAACATTCAGTTAATGTGAGTACACAGCCTTTATTATACAAGAAAAAGTAAGAAAAATATTATTATCAAACACTGAAGTAAAAGGAATGTTAGTTAATCATGTTTTATAAAGATTTATTAGTTTTGTCCCAGTTGGGTCTTATATTTATTTATTTTTTTTTTTTTTTTTTTTCTAATTTCCAACCATTTTATTTATAAAACTTAGCTGTTATGTTATAAGAACTCCTGTTAACAAGATAAGATTTTTTTTTTTTTTTTTCTCATTTTATTTATTTTTTCAGCGTAACAGTATTCATTCTTTTTGCACAACACCCAGTGCTCCATGCAAAACGTGCCTTCTCCATTACCCACCACCTGTTCCCCCAACCTCCCACCCCTGACCCTTCAAAACCCTCAGGTTGCCCCAACCTCCCACCCCTGACCCTTCAAAACCCTCAGGTTGTTTTTCAGAGTCCATAGTCTCTTATGGTTCGCTTCCCCTCCCCAATGTCCATAGCCCGCTCCCCCTCCCCCAATCCCACCTCCCCGCAGCAACCCCCAGTTTGTTTTGTGAGATTAAGAGAGAAGAATAAATGAAACAAGATGGGATTGGGAGGGAGACAAACCATAAATGGGTCTTATATTTATTTAATCATAGATTTCCTCCCTATTTCTCCAGAAAACAATCTGTCCCCGGATCCCTGTCTGTAGCCCCTACATATAAAAGTTTACTTTCATAATAGTATATAATTAAAGTTGACAGTTAAAGATTAGGGAAAAGCATGCTGTAAGAGATCACTGGGGCAGTCAAGAAAACAAGATGATAAAAACCTAAAAAATAATATTCTTACAGATATAAAGTAAAAACCTCACTTAAAAATAAACTTTGAAATTTAAATGCAACTCTGCTTTTTCCAGAAATAACAAAAAAATTTTAAAATCCCATTATCAAATACAACAGGGCAACGATAACTTCTGTGATTTGACAACATTATGTTCTTTAAGTTCTTGGATCAGAGAGAATGTTTTCACGAGAAGCTGTTTATGTTCCATGTTAAGCTCTTTCGGCATTAATTCTGGTTGGTTTTGGCATCAGTTCCAATTTACAGAATCAACTAGGATAAGACATTGGAAGCTCTATTTCTTAGGATTTCTAAATGTGTAACATCCTTTGGTTACTATTTTCTACTTGTTGATATACTATTTTACATTTTAAATGCTTTGTCTCTCTAACTAGATTGTTTCTTTTACTTCTTAATCTGAATATGGTTAATTGATAGTCACAGATTAGTGGAATGTGCCTCTGATATCACCTGTAATCATTTATTTAGTTAGTGGCAATGGACTCTAATCTTAGAATCTGATGTATCGTCCTGTGTCCAATCCAATGAGAACAGTTAAATGAAGAAACAAATTCAGTTAAGAAAAAAAGACATTTTTACAAGCTACCACCACTCTGTATTTGTGGTTCCCACTAACTTTTCAAAAGGAAGAACTGTAAGACATCATTCATTCATTTACAGCTTTGTCGTTCTTATTGTCTTTTATAAAAACCATACAAACCACTATGGTTCAATGGTCTCATATTTCTTGACCTGCTTCTCACCTTCTCCTTCATTAATAATGCTGAAATCAAGTAGAATATGAGCATAAATATGTATGATGAATGTTTCCTTGGTCTTCCTAGACTGACCTAAACTATATAACTATTTATTTTTTTATTTTTATATGCAATATAATTACATTTTTCACAAAATTAATAAATGTTCATTATACAAAATTTGGGAAATCATAAAAAATTATTTTTAATCATCTATACTTTAATCACTTAGAATTAACCAATGTTAATACTTTTATTTCCTTCTAGTCAAGATAAAAAACTATCTCAAATAAAGATTTTATGTTTACTCTCCATACTTATCATAACCAACTGGAATTGTACTACTTGCCACAGAGTCAGGATAATATAAAGATCATTTTCTAGCGGAGCAGCCAATTAATATGATGAGAAGTCTAAGAGTAGCATAAAGCTTGATCTTTATGAATTTGAAGTGGCATGTTCAGTTTAGACAGATTAATTAAAACAACCAGGTACATGTTGTTATCATATTCGATTCACATCTTCCAGTATTAAGGTTGTATTAGGTTTATAAAATGAAGAATTAATCCAGAGAAGTGCTAATTAAATGTAAATAAAGGCCATTATGAACTTCTCAATGGAACTCAACTGGTATTATTATATTAAATAAAAGTGGTGTCAATCAGATGCCCAGGTGCATGGCTTTTCTTAATTTTCAGCTTTAGGTTTTTCAAAGAACCATTATTAAATAGATAAATTTAATTAAATATTCACAGAAAGGTTTGCTGACCATTTACTTGGATACTGTGGAATATTCCGCAACATACATATTTATTCCTTCAAAACAAAGATTTATTTCATCAACAAAATAACTTTAGACTATCATTCATATCAAGCTGTTTGGTTCACGAGAATATTCCTGAAGTATAATTTCAATTGTGGATCTTTTCCAGGAAAGTGATCCAAGCATATTTCACAGTTTGCAAATGCATACTATGAAATATGTTCATAGTTCCCTTTCTCATTCAATTTGTTTTGAACATATCTAAGTGTCTATAGGTATTAAAAACAAATATCTAATATTCATTTAATAAATGTATGATAACAAATTTATGAAAAGAAAAAATATCTAAGTGGTAAAATTCTAGTCTTGAAAATAAGTGCTTCTGAAAAATATATTTGAAATATTATAATTAATGATTATTAGCTTAAGCTGACAGAAAGGTAGAAAATTGCATTTATATTTCTTGTGCTCTTACTTTAACTACTCTTACCCTAAGCGTATGGTTAATTACAGTACTGGATGAATTTGAGAAGTTTAGGTTGCCCCCCCACATGTCTAGGACCCAAACTTGCAAAAAACTTTGTGATTTCTCAACAAAACTGTGATCATACTTAGTTGTTGGTTTCAGGTTAGATTATTTTATGTAATTGAGTTGCTTTTCCATATGTGACATTAAAGATTTGATTCCTAAGTAACATTATTTTAACAATTACATCCAAATAATACTTCCAACTAATAATATTGTAAGTTTTCTGTAAATGTTTATTATTTTGAATAGAACTTAGAAGAAACAGATTAAACTGCCTACTCTCAAGAAGCTTAAATTCCTGATAATGAGACTTTTTAAAAAAGCAAACACAAATAAAAAGGAATAATCCTGATACAAATAAAATCTGAGACATCATTAGAAAAATGAAGGCATTGCATAACCCTACATACTAGGAAGAAATCTTATCTTTGTAGTATGTTTCTTTCCTCTGAAAATAGAGTCAATTTTCTATATGTGTTTTACCCATCAGTGTTTAGAACTGAAATAATAAAAACATATCTTGTTATTGGAACAATATATCAAAAGACAAGCAAATACTAAGCTAATTATCTGTAGAATAATACTTTCAAGTTGGAATTTACATTAAATTAACCTACGGTTTGAAAAGTTTTGCACTATGACATTTTTGCTTTTAATATTATTTGACTAGTGTATGTTTACCATGTTAACTATGCCAACAAAGAAATTCTGGCATATTCTTTCTGTTGCATACTTTGAAGGATTTTTCTCAGTGAGATAAACTCACAGGTCTAATTTCTTCCAAGGATGTAGGACATTTTTCAATTAGATTTCAAGCCAAATAAAACTATCAATAGCATGTTTTTGAACCCAGGGCTGGAGATTTTGGCCCAGTCTTTAAACAAGACAGCGATCAGGTATGTTGTTTCCCTAGGTTGTTTGTCTTTCCTAAGCCCATTAATGAGAGTTTCACCAGATGAGGAGATTCCTCACACAATGACAATTCTAAAATCAGAATTTCCAAATGTGATGACAACATTTTATCAAAGATGGTAGGCATGTTTATGGTTGAAAGCAAATAATTTTTGGATCAATTAAATCTAGGTAGAAACATTATGCCTGCTACTTACTAGATAGGTGACTTTAAGTAAGTTGTTTAACCTCTTCTAAAATATAAAGATAATAGAAACCACTCTCTAAGATTATTGTGAGAATAATATGTAACTGCCTAAGATGGTGCCCAGCATACAAAGGATGATCAATAAATTGTATCCATATTCTTATTTGATCAATGTATGACAGGTATTTAATGTTTTGAGAAAGAAGTACGTCATAGTTACATACATACATTTTTTTTAAAACTACAAAATATACTACACAGGAGTCAATTTATCAAGAAGATGTAACATTAGATAGTATTTATGCACTCAACAAAGAACAACTAAATATATAAGGCAAAAATTACAAATGTGAAGGGAGAAATAGCAATATAATAATAGTAGGGCGCTTCAATATCCCATTTTCAACTATGGATACATTACCCAGACAGAAAATCAATAAGGCCATATTGGAATTAAACTACGTGTTAGATCACATGAACCTAACAGATATTTAGAGAATATTCCATTCAATAGCAGCAGAATATACATTCTTCTCAGGCACACATGAAACATTATCTAGACAGATCATATGTTAGGCCACAAATAAATCTCAATAAACTTAAGATTGGAGTCATATCCAGCACCTTTTCCAACTACAATAGTATGAAACTAGAAATCAATAACAAAAAGAAAACTAGAGAATTTACAGATATGTGGAGATTAACTGACATGTTACTGACCAGCCAATGCATCAAAGAAGAAATCAAAAGAGAAGTAAAAAAATAACTTGAGAAGGGATGCCTCAGTGGCTTAGTTGATTGAGCATCTAACACTTGGTTTTGGCTCAAGCCATGGTCTTAGGGTCTTGGGATTGAGCCTCTTGTTGGCTCAACTCTGGACTCAATGGAGACTCTGTGTCTCCCTCTCCCCTAGCTACTCTCCCTACTCGTACTCTCTCTCTCTTTCTCTAATAAATGAAATCTTTAAAAAAGAAAACATATCTTGAGAAAAATGAAAATGGGAACACAACATACCAAAACTTAAGATATGCAGCAACAGCAGTTAAAAAAGGAAAGTTTACAGCAATAAATACTTATATTAAGGAAAAGAAAGATCTCAAATAAACAACTTCACACTGTAAGGAACTAGAAAAGGAAGACCAAAATAAGCCCAAAGTCAGTAAAAAGGAAAGAAATAACAAAGATCAGAGCAGAAATAAATGAAACAGAGACTAAAAGGACAAGAGAAAAGATCAATGAAACAAAGATCTGGATTTTTCCGAAAAGACAAAAGCATAAAATTTTACCTATACTGACCAAGAAAAAAAAGAGAGGGCACAGATAAATACAATTAGAAATGAAAAGGCAGGGCACCTGGGTGGCTCAGTGGGTTAAGCCGCTGCCTTCGGTTCAGGTCATGATCTCAGGGTCCTGGGATCGAGTCCCGCATCGGGCTCTCCGCTTGGTAGGGAGCCTGCTTCCCTCTCTCTCTCTCTCTCTGCCTGCCTCTCTATCTACTTGTGATCTCTCTGTGTCAAATAAATAAATAAAATCTTTAAAAAAAAAAGAAATGAAAAGGGAGACATCACAGCAGATACCACAGAAATGCAAAGGATCATAATAGAATAGTATGAATAATTATATGCCAATTAAATTGGACAACCTAGAAGAAATGGATAAATGTCTAGAAACATACAGTTTACCAAGACTGAATCATGAAGAAATAGAAAATCTGAACAGACCGTTACAAGTAAGGATATTGAATCAGTAATTAAAAATTTCCCAAATGAAAAGTCCAGAAACGGTTGGTTTTCCTGGTTAATTCTATCAATCATTTAAAAATTAATGTCAATACTTCTCAAACTCTTCCAAAAAATCAAAGAGGAGGAAACACTACCAAACTTATTTTATAATTATTCTGATACCAGCTCCAGATAAGGACACTCAAAAGAGAAAACTATAGGCCAATATTCCTGGTTAATATAAACACAAAAATATTCAGCAAGATGTTAGTAAATGGAACTTTCAACAGCATTTAAAGGATTATATACCATGATCAAATGGAATTCATCCCTGAGATGCAAATAGAGTTCAACAAACACAAATGAATAAATCTGTTGTACTGCATTAATAGACTAAAAGATAAAAATCATATGATCATGTAATTAAGATACAAAAAAGCATTTGACAAAATTCAACATTGTTTTATGATAAAAACTCTAAATAAATTGAGTCTAGGAAAAAACATATCTTGGGGTGCCTGGCTGGCTCAGTTGGTTAAACGTCACGTTTATTTTGGCTCAGGTCATGATCTCAGGGTCATGAGATGGAGCTCTACATTGGGCTACCCTCTCAGTAGGAACTATGCTTGAGATTCTCTATTTCCTGCTCCTTCTGCGCCTCCCCCTTGCTTACACTTTCTCTCTCTAAATAAATAAATAAATAAATAAATATTCTTTAAAAATTAAAAAAAGAAATAAAAAACAAACCTCAACATAATAAAGGCCATATATGATAATCCCACAGTAAAACTAAAAGCTAGGGGCGCCTGGGTTGCTCAGTGGGTTAAAGCCTCTGCCTTCGGCCCAGGTCATGGTCCCAGGGTCCTGGGATCGAGCCCCGCATCGTGCTCTCTGCTCAGCAGAGAGCCTGCTTCCCCTCCTCTCTCTCTGGCTGACTCTCTGCCTACCTATGATCTCTGTCTGTCAAATAAATAAATAAAATCTTTAAAAAAAAAAACAACAAAACTAAAAGCTAAAAACCTTTCCCCTAAGACAAGAATAAGACAAGAATGTCCACTCTCACTACTTTTATTCAAAGCAGTATTATAAATCCTAGCCAGAGCAACTATACAATAAATAAATAAATAAATAAAATGCATTCAAATTGAGAAAGTAGAAGTAAAATTGTCTCTAGTTGCAGATGTCATGATATTCTATAAAGAAACGAACGGTTCAACCAAAAACTGTTAGAACTAATAAACAAATTCAGTAAAGTTGCAAGATACAAAATCAGTATATAGAAATCATTTCTATATACTAATGGCCAACCAGAAAGAAAAAATAAGCAAACAGTCCCACTTACTGTAGCATCAGAAATAATAAAATATTTGAGAAAAATTTAACCAAGGGGATGAAAGGTCTATATAGAAAAAACTATGGCACTGATAGAAAAAATGGAAGATGACACAAACAAATTGAAAGTATTCTGTACTCAAGGATTGGAAGAATTAATATTATTAAAATGTCTACTCTACGTAAGGCTATCTTCAGATTCAATGCAATCCCTATCAAAATTCCAAAGACATTTTTCACAGAAATAGGACAAACAATCCTAAAATTTTATGGAACAACAAAAGATCCCAAATAGCTAAAACAATCTTGAGAAAGAAGAACAAAACTGGAGGCATTGCAATTCCTGATTTCTAACTCTATAACTAGGTTATTATAATCGAAACATAAAAGCCAAACCATACCATAGATGAATAGATCAGAATTGAGAACCTGAAAATAAACCTGCTCATTATGGTCTTAATTTTTGACAAAAGAGCTAGGAATATATAACGGGGAAAGGATACAGTCTTTAACAAATAATTTTGGGAAACTGGACAGCCATACATAAGGAATGAAAATGGACCCCATCTTACACCATATACAAAAAATCAACTCAAAATGGGTTAAAGATCTGAATGTAAGACCTGAAGCTCTAAAACACAAAGAAAGAAAATATAGGAGATAAGTTCCTTGATATTGGTCTTGGCAATAATTTTGGGGGGGGGGTGATTTGATAACAAAAGCACAAGAAAAAAGAAAAAATATTCAAGTGGGATTACATCACATGTAAAAAGTTTCTGCACAGAAGGCATAAACAGACAGTTTTTCCAAAGAAGACACATGAAAAGATGCTCAACATCACTGATCATCAGGAAAATACAAATCAAACTGTAATGAGACATCACCTTCTAGGGGCCTGTTTGGCCAGAGGTAGCCCTTTTTTTGTGGGCTTGGATTGACCCTGCCCCTCCCGGAGGAACTTGCTTGCAGGCCCTGGACGTAGGGGCGGGCCAGCCAGATGGAGACGTCCAATCAGTGCAGCGCACATATATTTACTGTGGTGGGCTGAAATTCAATTGGCCGCCCGTATTGCTGACCGAGCATTTGACTGTGCAACTTTCCCTGTGTGTTGCAGTCCTATTGGCCACCTGTGTGTGGGCCAGGCTTGGCCACCTCTATAAAGGTTAGTCTGTGAGGTAGTGTAGGAGTGTTAGCGTCGGGGTAGTCGGGAGCGTCGGGAGCATCGGCAACGTCGGGAGCATAGTATTTCTTATAATTTTGATATTTCTGAAAGCAAGTTAACAATTCCATAATTCTTATAACTCATAGCTCTCAGTTCATAGAGGACAAATGTCTTATCTCTGCCTAGAATCTCACCTTGATTTTGGTTACCTGCTGGGTTACAACTGCTATGTATTCATCATCTACTTGACACATTTTTTGTTGCTTCAAGAAACCCACACAAAGCCCTTGTTTGCAGACTTTGGTTTCACATGTTTTATATATCATATACAACAAAGTCAGGATTTATAACAAAAATTATGTGTTTATTCCTGTTTACTTGAAAATGTCTGTTTTGACATCAAAAGTTTACTGTATAGCAGGTCTGTTATCCTTCTAATATGTAAATTTCTTTTTCCTTTTGGTCAGCAGTGACAAAAAATAGGCTTGCTTCATCTTAAAATTATGTTAACTTATGACTCTTTTAATTTCTCATTCTTGATTCAAATATGTAAATAGCAATGATTTCCATTTCATATGCTTCGGTGGTTTCTTAGTAGCCAGTTAAAGGAGCCGGTAAGTTTCATCAGGCTATGTTGGAAATTATTATAGAACATTAAAGTCTTCATAAACCCTGTTAGTTGTGGCAGAGTTTACTATTCAGGGCTTGTGTACCTGGGAATAATACTGGGGTGAAGCTTCACCTGAAAATGGCCCTGAGGGTATAGAAAGTTCAAAGATTTTGCTTCTGTTTTCCAAAGGATTCCACATCATTCAACAGTTTCTTATTGCCAAAAAGATGAAGTCCATCCTTTCTGACACACAATGCTAGATTCTTCCTAAAATGACACCCATGCACACTTCCCTCCTCTGAGTCTGCTTTCAGTACTTCAGTTTGTGAAAATACTTGGGCATATAGTAAAGAACAAAACAAACAAAATCCATGCCATCATGGAGTTTATATTCTTGTGAGAGGAAGTGGATAGTGCACAAATCAGTAAATATATGAAATGACCCAGGGTGATAAGTGCTGTGAAGAAAATAAAACCAGGACCATAGGGAGACATATGGTTGTCTGTGTAGGAAGAGTGTGGCAGGCAGAGGAAGCCACAATGCCTGGGTCCTGAAGTGGAAGGCTGCTTGGAGTGTTTGAAAAACAAGGCAGCAAATATCTCTAGAGCTGTCCAAAAAAATATGGTCAGGATAATAGTAAAGAGAGGGACTGGAGATTTTGGAGCATCTGGGAGACCATTTTCTGGACTTTGGTTTTATTCGGTGATATCATTTTTTAAATTATTACTACTTGGTTTTATTTTAGAATATTATTCTGGCATATTTATCCTTTGATTTTATTATACGAGTCATTGGAAGAGTTTAAGCACATTAGTAACATGACCTGACTTAGATTTTATAAGGATCTCTTTGTCTACCATGTTTGGAATAGACTTTGGGAGACAAGGACAAAAAGCTGGGAGATAATTGATCTGCTGGAAAGATCTGGGGGAGAGTTGACAGTGGACCAATAGCCTAGGTTAGTAGAAGACTAGGTATTTTGTGTGTGTGCCTTTTAGGCTTGAAGTGTTGCTCTTAAGCTGTGGTTATCTCCTTTCCCTAGTCCTTGACAAAGGTACATTCATTTTTATGTGATATTATGCTGATATTCTAGCTTGATGCTACAAGTTCTGCTATGTTTGCTTAGTCCTTTATGCAGGCTCTATGTACAGTATTTACAACAGTGTCTTCTTAATACTTGTTAATGTGTTTGTCTTCCTAGTTAGATTATCAGCTCCACAAAAGTATTATTTTTTTTTAAGATTTAATTTATTTAGTCGAAAGAGAGAGAATGAGAGAGAGCATGAGAGTGGAGAAGGTCAGAGGGAGAAGCAGACTCCCCATGGAGCTGGGAGCCCGATGTGGGTCTTGATCCCGGGACTCTGGGATCATGACCTGAGCAGAAGGCAGTTGCCCAATGAATTGAACCACCCAGGAACCCAAGTATTATGTTTTTAAAGTAATTTAAATCCCTTATACCTATCACAAATTATATACAAATATATGTGTATTATATATATTTACTCTATATTTATTATACATATATACATTATTATACACACACACACTGAGGGCTCCATATGTGTTTGTAAAATGAGTGACGACCTCCAGGTGTAAAATAAAAAATTTCTTGATGACTTTCCAATCCATTAGCAGAAAAGCCTCTTAGGGAAGGGATATCCAACATCATTCTCAGAAATTTAGAAGAACATATCAAAGCCAGAGTACAATATCTGTCACTTGACCAGAATATGGACCATGTTCCAGTGTCCTTCCTCATAGGTCACAATAAAAATATAATTTTGAAGGCAAAGGATGTGTCATTTTGTGAAAATTCATAGGAAGTCTCTCTCTGAGTTCACCCGTGTTGGTACAGAATAAAGGGAATGTCTTTACTTTTCTTCCCTTGAGGCCAGGGATGAGTGGATGAGTGGAATGGTAAGTGGGATTCCCTGAACTGTATCATTTGGCATTTCTCCAGGTTTCTAGATGGAGGCTGTATGATATAAGTACTGCCAGCATATGGATTTTTGGTGTGTGTGTTATTTATTTTAATAATAGGGTTATTATTAGCAAATTAGTGAAATGCTATGACCTTCAGGATTTGGCTAATATTTCATGGCACCTTTGATTACAATTGAACTGAGTGTTAACATACTCAGAGAATTTATAATTGGCCAGTGATCATATCCAAAATGTACTATTTAAAAGACGGGCATTAACCACTAACTCCATCACTTTCAGCACTCCAGATATTTCAAGGACATCATTGATAGTAAACCTCTCACAACATGTGGATGGTAAAAACCTGGGAGAGTTAGCTAACAAGGATCTGAACAAATGTAGTCAGAATGGAGCAATGGGCTGAATTTACAGGTGGGAAGTTTTTAGGGATAAATGCAACCCCGTTTTTAAGTTCTAAAACCAGCTGTAAAAGTGCATGACAGGGAAAAAATTAAGAACAATTTGTAAGAAATATATGTAGAAGCATCTTGAACTATAAGCTTGTCAAGTAGTTAAGATTGTGATTCAGCTGCCAAGAAAGTTAATTTGATCTTGGGCTACATAATGGAAATTTAATGTCCAAGAAAAGAAGTAATATTTCCCCTTTACCATATACTAAAAAGAATTATCTATGGAGTATTTTATTTCATTAGGAATCACATTTTAGGAGAAAAAAAATGATCAAAGCAGAACACACTCCTAGGAGGGCAGTTAAAATAAAGACGAAACTAAAACAAGGTTATCTGAGAATTAGTAAAAGAAGCTAGAAATTTTTACCCTGGAGGAAAAAGAAAAAAAAAAACAAAACCTGATGAGGTGTGAGGTAGACCATGTGACATGATATAGAAAAAGATTTAGAGGGTTCTGAAAGAATGAGGAGAGCAGAAGCTGAAACAATGGGTTAAAGATTACAAGTGCCCTCATCTTTCCAAATTCACATTATTCCTGCATTAATACCTGTTTTTGCTAAATGAAAGGAATCCAAAGAGCATTTTTGCTTTTATTAAAAACAAACAAACAAACACGTGAACAGTGTTCGGGATGTGTTTTGCAGTAAACATTACAGGGGCAGTGCTCACCCCAGCCGTGAGAGGGGCCCTGCCAAGCTCCTTTCCCAGGACCTACACTCAACATCCACCTGTCACAGCTCTGAACTGTGTCTGTGAGCATTGTGCTTTCTCAGGATTTCTTTTGGCATCCCTTAGCAAGACACATCCTGAGGTATCAGAAAAGCCTAAGAGAAGTTACATTTGAGGTCTAGGAATGCTCACATTTTTTTCTTTTTAAAAAAAGCATGGAGGGTGCCTGGGTGGCTCAGCCAGTTAAATGTTTGCCTTCGGCTCAGGTCATGATCCCGGGATCCTGGGGTTGAGCCCGGCATCTGGCTTCCTGCTCAACAAGCCTGCTTCTCCCTCTCCCTTTGCTGCTCCCCCTGCTTGTACTCTCTCTCTCTCTCTCTCTCTGTCAAATAAATAAATAAATAAATAACCTTTGAAGAAAAAGAAAGAGATTTTTCTCGAAATGCTCTACTTTTGGGTAGTACGGGAAACCTCTAGTGAGTAATTTCAGGTAAATGTAAACAAAAACTTGCAAATATTTTAAAATATTTTTACTGGCATGAGCTATGTCATAAAGGAGTGATTAGATCTTCATTGAAGATGTTCAGAGTTAGTTTTGTTATTGTTGGGGGGCTGTTTTAGTTCTTGTTTGTTCTTTTTTTTTTTTTTTTTTTAATTTGTTGTTTGTTTTACCCAAGAACAGAGAAGTGAAAAGGGGAAGCATTTCTTGGTTAGAGGTTGGGGTGGATTTTCTCTCGGGTCCTCCTGACTCTAATGTTCTATGATTTTGCTACTGCTGTTTTCTTGAATGAAATTCATTCCTCACCAAAAGTTGAGGTGCCTTTTTTAGGTTATGCAGAATACATTAACAACAACAATAGTGATGAGACTACTTATCATTGGTAGGTTTCAGACACTGTACTTTATTTACATTGGTTAAGTCTTATAGCAACATTATGAGTAGATGAAACCCCCAGATCCAGCCCTTATTACATAGCCTGTTTCTTTACCCATGGGCTATGTAGGTTTGTTTTTGTTCTTATGCCTTTGTGGAATCAAACAACCAAAAAATGATCCTTAAGCAAGAGCAAGAACAGCTAACACATGCATGGTACCTAAATTGTGTGAGACCCTATTCCAAATCCTTTGCACCTAGGGTCACACAACAAAATTCCATTTTATAGATGAAGAAACTGAGGCACAGAGGGTAACTTGATCATCATCATGCAATTAGAAACTGGGAGAACAAAAATTCAACTCCTGGTGGTCTTACTCTACTGCTCACATGCTTAACCTCCACATTATACTACTTCCCTAATCAAAAGAAGACTTCTTACTCATAGTGGAAAATATATTACAACAGTGACTATATACAATGCAGACAAGATGGGGCAAGGTGGCTAGAGCGATTCTATTAGCGATTCAACTTATATCTCTCTCCTCTGGCTATTTGACTATGTTGGGCCGTAAACTTCAGAAGATTGTACTGGGACAGTGAATGGACTATTATAACGCCCGATCTGTGTGATTTCAACTGTCTCTACATTTGAGTTAGTTTTGTAGGTTCAACAGAAATGTTAGGTTGCCACTCCACATGGTAGCTGGCCATTTCTGCCCTGGTAAGCTCATGCATGGATCAGTGGTAAGCAAAAAAGAGAAAGCGCTACAGCTGGCAACTGGGAAAAATTCAGTCAGGGAGTCAGAGCTTAACCATTTCCATTGCTACAGTTTTAAAATGTTGAGGTTAATTTGAGGATAAGCATCATTTGTGAAACTTCTTTAGGGACTAAATACCTGGACTGGCTCCAAGCATCATGTAGGCAGGGTCCAGGCAGCTTTGGCAGTGACTCATGATGTTGACCTGCAATCCTTTGCTGTTAGCGATGGTGGTCTTCACAGGCAAATGTTGCCAAGCTAATTGCACTGGGCCAAAATGTAATAATTGCACAAATATTCACCAGGCTCCACACTAAACATTTTTTGTGATTTAGCAATGCAAGAATCTTTGAAAACTTCTATCGGCAGACTAGCTTTCTGTTTTTCTTCCTCATAAAAACTGAAATCCAAAGAGGCTCTTCAAAATTGCAGCCTAAGATATTTGAAAAAGTGTGTCAGTGTGCTCAGAGGTGCCTTCTTCCACTGACTGCTGAGTTCCGCCACATCTCAGGAGTACCCTAGAGATATTTCTCCTGTCCATGAACTTGATTTGGAAATGATTAACAGAGAAAGGCTGGAGACCACAGTGGCGCTAGTGGAGTTAAAAAGTTCAGTTCTTAGAATAAAGATTTCATTAAGACCATAGAGTTTGGATATAGACCTGTCACTTTAAAATATGCTTGCTTGACTGCTTCCACTCTGATGGGTCTTTGAAAGGCATCTATTCCAGAGCAGAAGAGAGGCAGAGCCACCACACGCATATTTCAAAGTGACAAGCCTGAATATTTAGTGTGAATGGAATCACTGTATCCTAAACCCCAAAGTGAATGTGGGAGCAGAGAGGAGATGCTCTGTCAGTCTAAGCTTTCAAATAAAATTGTCACCGGGAATTGCCCAAAATAGCCAAACATAATTGCTGAAATGGACTACACTAAGACGAGGGAAGTGTGTAGTAAGCCATTTATACCTCATGAACCATTGGTCAGCCTTGTCTCTTTGTGAATACTGAAGGTGCAACATTAATTGCTCATGATTAGTTTACCATGGAAAGGGTATCCTATTTGTTTTGTTTAATTCCTATATATGTATTAGCCTTCATGGCTTAATGAAGTTTGCAAAAATTGATGCATAGAAAAAATATGAAATCTCTATATAGGTTATATGCAAGTCCCGTGGAAGAGACTTATGCTCTATAACCCAAACTTATGCTCTATAACCCAAAGAAGAACCTAAGGCATAACTGGGTTCACTTAAGATTTCCTCTTAAGGGGAGGCAAACCATAAGAGAATATGGACTCTGAAAAACAACCTGAGGGTTTTGAAGGGGCGGGGGTGGGAGGTTGGGGGAACCAGGTGATGGGTAGTAGGGAGGGCACGTATTGCATGGAGCACTGGGTGTTGTGCAAAAACAATGAATACTGTTTTGCTGAAAAAATAAATTAATTAATTAAAAAAAGATTTCCTCTTAAGTGTGTGTTTGCGTGGAGGAGGTGTCATAGGGCCCTATCTTGGGTGGTCATGCTCCCAGATCTACTTCCTTAGCACTCTCATGCATGAACGGGCCTACATTTGGCTGACATCCATGCAATCTTTGCAGTATCTATAGTAGAGAAGGAATGGAAACATGGAAGGGCCGAAGTTTGGGAATTGTTGCTGTATGACCAAAAAAAAAAAAAATTATTTCTAACACACACACAAGAGGAAATGGGCATTTTGTGGGCTGGCAAGGAAGTGTTAAAGGGTGGGAGAAATGAAAACAACTTAAATTTCCATTTGTGAGGGATTTGCTCTTTGTTCAATCATTGAGAACAGAAAACTTCTTGGCTAAGAAGCCTTGTCAACTTGGGGCATCTTCCAGCTTCTGACATGTGCTCGCTTTTCATCTTCTTCTCACTGTGGAAAATCCCATCTGAATCTACTGTTTCAACTTCAGTTATGTGGAAACACCCCAAATGCATATCTCTAGCCTTGGACTTTACTGAACTACAGATACAATGTAGTTGTATCTACACTGCTTAAATCTACACTGCTTACCATACTACTTTAGTTAAGAGTCATTAAAGCAGCCTAACATGTTCACAGCTAAACTCAGCTCTCTTTTTTTCTTTTAAGATTTTATTTATTTATTTGACAGAGAGAGGCACAGTGAGAGAGGGAACACAAGCAGGTTCCTGCTGAGCAGGGAGCCCAATGCAGGGCTCTATCCCAGGACCCTAGGATCATGACCTGAGCTAAAGGCAGACACTTAATGACTGAGCCATCCAGGTGCCCCCAAACTCAGCTCTTTTTGTTTGTTTTTTTGTTTTGTTTTTTGTTTTTCTTTTAATTTTTATTTAAATGAACTCTACTTATTTATCCCAAACATCTCCTTCTCTATTCTATGTTTGATCTGTCTAATTAGAAACCTGAACTCCGGGGCGCCTGGGTGGCTCACTGGATTAAGCCGCTGCCTTTGGCTCAGGTCATGATCTCAGGGTCCTGGGATCGAGCCCTGCATTGGGCTCTCTGCTCCGCAGGGAGCCTGCTTCCTCCTCTCTCTCTGCCTGCCTCTCTGCCTACTTGTGATCTCTCTCTCTGTCAAATAAATAAATAAAATCTTAAAAAAAAAAAAAGAAACCTGAACTCCTCTGTATTCCTTTACAGGAAACACCATATTATTTCCCAAGTGTGCATATTCTACCTTCTGAATATTTCTTGAATGCACACACTCTTCTCCAATTCGGTTTCTATTTCCTCATGTCAGAAGACAATGTTCATTTCTTGCCCCAGAGGTTATTAAACTTTCTAATTGTTCATCCTACCACAAGTCTAATTTCCTATATTTATCTGCCATTGTGAGGGTTAATTTTATGTGTCCAGATGTCATTATTTCTGGGTGTGTCTGTGAGGGTGTTTCTGGAATAAATTAGCATTTAAATCAGGAGACTAAATAAAGAAGATCCAGCTTCACCAATGTGGTTAGGTAGCATCTGGTTCTTAGAGGACAGAGAAAAACAAAAGACAGAGGCAGGACGAATGCTCTCTTTTTGAGCTGAGATACTCATCTGCCTTTGGACATCGAAGCTCCTGGTTCTTAGACCTCCAGAACAGCCTTCCTCACTTCAGGTCTCAGGCTTCAGACTTGGCCTGACTCATAGCACTGGCTCTCCCAGGTCTCCAGCTTGACCCCAGGAGACTGTGGGACTTCACAGCTTCCCCACCCACTGGGGCCTTTATGAGGAGATAAATCTCCTCATAGATGAAGATATCTTTACATATCTCATTGGTTCTGTTTCTCTGGAGAATCCTGACTAATATAACCCACAGACTGTGATATTCTAAACACACAAATTCATGTTGGGAAGGAATGTGAGGGAAGGAGTATAAAGGGCAAGAAGAAACTTTTAGGATGACTAATTAGATTGTTAGCTTGATTGTGGTGGTGGGTATATGGGTACTTACCATGCCAAAACTTATCAAATTATATATTTTAAGTATAGCAGTTTATTGTATATCTATTTTACATCAGGAAAGCTGTTTTCAGTTTAAAAAGTGCAAGTCCATAGTCACCAAGATTTTAAGGATAACTTTTAAAAATTCTTTTATTTGAGTATAGTTGACACATAATGTTACATTAGTTTCAGGTGTACAATGTAGTGATTCAACAAGTTTATACATTATGCTATGCTCACTGTAAGTGTAGCTGCCATCTGTCCCATTACATAACTATATAATACCATTGACTATATTTCCTGTGCCATGCCTTTTATTCCTGAGACTCACTCATTCCATAACCGGAAGCCTGTGTCTCCCTCTTCCCTTCACCCATTTTTCCCATTCCCCCATGCCCTCCTCTCTGACAACCATCAGTTTGTTCTCTGTATTTATAAGTCTGTTTCTGCTTTTTGTTTGTCTATTAATTCTTTGAGATTGCACGTATGAAAGAAATCATACAGTATTTATTTTTCTTAGTCTGATTTATTTCACTTAGCATAATACCCTCAAGGTCTACCCATATTGTTACAAATGGCATGATCTCATCCCTTTTTGTGGTTGAGTAATATTCCATCATCTCTCTCTCTCTTTATCTATCTATCTATCTATCTACGTATACATAGATAGATAGATATAGATATATAAGCCTTCTTTCTTATCCATTCATCTGTTGGTGGATACTTGGGTTGTTTCCATATCTTGGCTATTGTAAATAAAGCTACAATGAACATAGGGATGCATATGTTTTTTCAAATTAATGTTTTCATTTTCTTTGGGTAAATACCCATTAGGGGAATTATTAGATCATGTGTATTTCTATTTTTAATTTTTTGAGGGACCTCTGTACTGCTTTCTACAGTAGCTATATCAATTTACATTCCCACCAACAGTGTACAAGGGGTTCTTTTACTCTGCATCTTCACCAACATGTTATTCCTTGTCTTTTTGATTTTAGTCATTCTGACAAGTGTGAGGTGATATCTTACGCCTGTCAGGTGTGATATTTCACACCTGTCCTGTGTGATGATCACATGTGAGGTGATATCTCATTGTGGTTTTGATTTCCATTTCCCTGATGATTGGTGATGTTGAACATCTTTTCATGTGTCTGTTGGCATCTCTATGTCTTCCTTAGAAAAATGTCTACTTAGGTCTTCTGCCTAGTTTTTAATAAGATTGTTTGGGCTTTTTATTTATAAATTCTTTATATATTTTATAGTTAATTTCTTATGGGATATATCATTTGCAAATATCTTCTCCCATTTAGTAAGTTGTCTTTTTGCTTTGTTGATGGTTTCCTTTGCTTTGCCAAAGCTGTTTATTTTGGTGTAGTCACTATATATATATATATACATATATATATATATATATATATATATGTATATATATATATTTTTTTTTTGGTTTCTGAGATTTTTTTTAATTAAATTAAAATTTTTTTCCGTGTTCCAAGATTCATTGTTTATGCATCACACCAAGTGCTCCATGCAATACATGTTCTCCTTAATACCCAACACCAGGCTCATCCAACCCCAAACCCCCCTCCCCTCCAAAACCCTCAGTTTGTTTCTCAGAGTCCACAGTCTCTTATGGTTTGTCTCCCCCTCTGATTTCCCCCAACTTACTTCTCCTCTCCATCTCCCAGTATCCTCCGTGTTATTCCTTATGCTCCACAAGTAAGTGAAACCATATGATAATTGACTCCCTCTGCTTGACTTATTTCACTCAGCATAATCTCCTCCAGTCTCATCCATGTTGATGTAAAAATTGAGTATTCATCCTTTCTGATGGAGGCATAATACTCCATTGTATACATGGACCATATCTTCTTTATCCATTCATCTGTTGAAGGTCATCTTGGCTCTTTTCACAGTTTGGTGACTATGGCCATTACTGCTATGAACAGTGGGGTACAGATGGTCTTTCTTTTCACTACATCTGTATCTTTGGGGTAAATACCCAGTAGTGCTATCAGTGTGATAGAACAAATTAATAAGAGAAGAGAGAAGAACCACATGGTCCTGTCAATTGATGCAGAAAAAACATTTGACAAGATACACCATCCATTCCTGATTAAAAAAAAATAAAAAAATAAAAAAGAAATAAAACACTTCAAAGTATAGGAATAGAGGGAACATTCCCCAACTTCATAGAATCTATCTATGAAAAACCCACAGCACATATCATTCTCAGTGGGGAAAAGCTGACAACCTTCCCTTTGATATCAGAAACACGACCAGGATGTCCACTCTAGCCACTGTTGTTCAACATAGTACTAGAAGTCCTAGCAATAGCAATCAGACAACAAAAAGAAATAAAAGGTATTCAAGTTGGCAAAGAAGTCAAACTCTCTCTCTTCACAAATGATATGATACTTTATATGGAAAACCCAAAAGACTCCACCCCAAACTACTAGGACTCACACAGCAATTCAGTAATGTGGCAGGATACAAAATCAATGTACAGAAATAAGTTGCTTTCTTATACATTGCCAATGAAAATATAGAAAGGGAAATTAGAGAATCAATTCAATTTACTAGAGCACCAAGAACCATAAGATACCTGGGAATAAACCTAACCAAAGAGGTAAAGGATCTGTACTCGAGGAACTACAGAACACTCATGAAGGAAATTGAAGAAGACACAAGATGGAAGAGCATTCCATGCTCATGGATCGGAAGAATAAACATTGCTAAAATGTCTATACTGCCTAGAGCCATCTCCACTTTCAATGCCATCCCAATCAAAATTCCACTGGCATTTTTCAAAGTGCTGGAACAAACAATCCTAAAATTTGTATGGAACCAGAAAAGACCCCAAATTGCTAAGGAAATGTTGAAAAGAAAAACAAAACTGGGGGCATCATGTTGCCTGATTTCAAACTTGACTACAAAGCTGTGATCACCAAGGCAGCATGGTACTGGCACAAAAAGAGGCACATAGACCAGTGGAACAGAATAGAGAGCCCAGATACAGACCCACAACTTGATGGTCAAAGAATCTTCGACAAAGCAGGAAAAAATAGCCAGTGGAAAAAAGACTGTCTCTTCAATAAATGGTGCTGGAGAAATGGTCCCAATAATTTAATTTTGCTTTTTCCCATTTGCCTTCAGAGACATATTTAGAACAGTGTTGCTATGACCCGTGTCAGAGAAATTAATGCCTGTATTTTCTCCTTGGATATTTATGGTTTCAAGTCTGAAAACTAAAATATTGATGCAAGGAACTGAAGGTGACACAAACAAATGGAAAAATATCCCATGCTCATAGATTGGAAGAATAAATTTTGTTAAAATGTCCATGCTTCCCAAAGCAATCTATAGTTCAATTCATTCCCTGTCAAAATACCAACAACATTGTTCACAAAACTAGAATAAATTATGCCAAAATTTGTATGGAACCACAAAAATCTCTGAATAGCCAGAGCAATCTTGAGAAAGAAAAGCAAAGCTGGAAGTATCATAATTCTGGATTTCAAGCTATATTACAAAGCTGTAGTAATCAAAATAGTATGGTACTGGCACAAAAACACACACATAGATCAATGAAACAGAACAGAGTGCCCAGAAATGAACCCATGCTTATGTGGTCAATTAATCTATGACAAAGGAGGCAAGAATATATAGTAGAGAAAAAAATAATCTCTTCAATAAACGGTACTGGGAAAATTGGACATCTACATACCAACGAATAAAACTGGACCACTTTCTAACATCGTACACAAAAATAAACTCAAAATGGGTGAAGGAAAAAATTTTTCAGTAAGTGTAGGCTCTACCTACACTTCTAGTCTCATTTTCATCATCTTCCTTCACATGTGTATGCTACTTCAAACATAACTGATCAGATATTCCACATTTCTAAACTTTCACACATGGTGTTACTGTCCCTTAAAATATCCTGTGCCCATTAAACAACTGATTACTCTTTTAGAACAGTCCAAATCAACCTTATCAAATATGGCTTACTCAAAATCCCCAGTCTAATTAAGATAAATCACTCTGTCCTCACCAGACATTGTTCAAAGTTCTATCACAGCTTCTGACACCACCACACTATAATCATATTATCATTAATTTGCTTGTCTGTCTCTCCGGTAGACTAACATTGCTTTTCATTTTCATTTACAGATTTTTCCATTTAGTCAACTTCCTCAAATAATTAATCAACTCTGCCAAAAAGTAATTACTGAATTATTTCCTAGATAATGTAAATTATAAACTATATTATTAGGAACTGAAATAATTAAGGATTTTCACCCCCTCTCTTTTCTCCTAACTTTCTTGAACCTGCAAAAGAATAAGCAAGCCTTAATCCTTGAATGTCTTCTCTTTTCTGTCACACAATATCATTTTGGCAACTTCATCCATTTTCATGGCTTTAAAAAATGCTGTACACTAATGACTCTCACCACCCCTCAAAAAACTTCCTTGACTCCTCTCTTTGTCACCTCTCACCTGTCTCATCTAGATCGTCAGGAAACTTAATTGATCCCATCTTCAGAATCTGTTAAAAAATTCAAGTACGTCACAATACTTCATTAATATCGTCCTGGTCCAAGTTTCTCTTCCTCACCCAGACTGGTTCACTTGTCTCTTAAGTCAGTTTTCTGCTTCAATACTTGGTCCCTTGAAGTCTATTAGTCCAATAGCCAAAGTAATGCTTTAAATATGAAGTTACTTTATCTTGCTCCTCTTCAACAGCTTCTTATCTCAAAATAAACCTTACAAAACTTATAAATCATTGTGCAATCTGGTGCCCTTGAATTTGTCTCCTACTACTCTCCTCTCTCACTCCATGTCAGCCACAATGACCCCTTCATCCTTCCTCCAACAATACTGCAAGTTCTCTGACTCAGAACTTTTGTACTTACTGTTCCTTCTGACCAGGTATCTTCCTGATGTCCACATGGTTGGCTTCTTACTACCTTCAGGTCAAACATGACCTCAAATGTGACTTTTTCAGTGACATTAGCCCTAGAGACCTAGTGGTTAAAATTTGATCCATCTCATCCTCAACATTTTCTACTCCTTTTTCCCCACTAAAATCTAAAGTTTCTTGAGATAGGAACTTTAGTCTGTTCTGTTCATTGTGGACTTCCAAGTGCCAAGAGAGTATCTGGACAGAGTAGACTTTAAATAAAAATATGTAAAATAAAAAGATATTTAGTAGAAAGAAGAAGTTTACTGACTACAAACTGGGCAGGGTAGAATTCCTCAAATAATAGTTAAGAGTTGACTGATATTCTGGTACTTCTTTTAAAGACATTGGACATTTTTTTTTTTTCCTTCAGGGTAGACCTAGTCTCCCGTGGTGGAACAGTAAGATGGAGTTCTTTGCTTTGCAAATGTATTTTTATGAAGAGTAAAGAGAGATGGCCGGCAATAACCCTTTAACTAGATTATACAATGTGCATTACAGGGTAGTTTTCAGTCCTAACAAGAAAACTTTAAATTCTGTCTTCTAAGGAGAGCATACTTCTTGATTCCTAGACCCTCTTATCTCCAAACTGCATCTTTTCTGAAGATTTTCCTTTGCCTCTTTCTGGTTCTGGATCATAAAAAATAATTTTGCTATATTTTTTAAAGATTTTATTTATTTATTTGACAGACAGAGACCACAAGTAGGCAGAGAGGCAGGCAGAGAGAGAGGAAGGGAAGCAGGTTCCCTGCCCAGCAGAGAGCCTGATGTGGGGCTTGATCCCAGGACCCTGGGATCATGACCTGAGCTGAAGGCAGAGGCTTTAACCCACTGAGCCACCCAGGTGTCCCAATTTTGCTATTTTTAAAAATTCACCTAGAAGGTTCTATTTTTGTTCCTATGCATCTTAAAATCAGTATTTATATTATTTGAATGTTTCTTCTGAATTTGGAGACATTTTATTATAAGCATGTAGTGCTTGATTCTGGATTTAGATATGTAGTTATGCTTCCTTTATAACAAAGCATTATTTTTAGAGTATTAGGCATTTTAAAATGATGGAACTTGAAACATCTGTCCTCAGAAGGTAAGAACATATCTGTACCTTACTTTGTATATCTGCCTCTGGAAAACTCTACAGTATTAAGGTGTTAAACACCTTCTCTGCAAATATTTTATTAGTTAGTACTCTAGACTTCAAGTTTAAGTTCTGATGACAATGGTTTCCACTGGAGCAAAATAACATGCACAGACCACATGTTATAGGTAAACAGACAAGGGAAGCCTACTGTGCATTTTGAAATTTAGGACAAAGCTTCCCATAGTTTCAGCAATAATAAGCATTGATAGATGGTTTTTAAATTATTTAGTAAAACAGCTTTTCTTTTCATGAAAAGGAGGGTAGGGAAAATGTGACATTTGAATAAAGTTTTACATTTTGAACAAGTAATAAAAATAAAATTAAAGGTTACATTTCTAGAGTCATGATTGATAACAATTGCTCAGTTTAACTGCATTTTATAGGTTAGGTAAGCAGTTTAAATTAAAAAGTGACCTACACAAATACACAGTCTTGAAAAGAAATGAAAGTTAATAGCTTTTCTTTGCAACTCTAAGAAATCTGGTGGGACTTTGAATTTCTAGAGATTTCAGAAATTAGAAGGATATATTTGGTAGTGCCTTCATATGAAACATATTTGAAGATTGGTTTTTCTTGGAATAATGTTTCTGTTATGACTACTAAAGCATTCCCTTGGATTTTGCAACATGTTTGAAATATAGTTTATTACAATCAATTATATTGTAAGACACCGTAGATGTTCTCTAAGGATGAGTTTGTAAAATACACCCTTCTGTCTATAGATCCTCTGCAATTAACAATTCCTCCAAGGAATCACCTGGTTATCTCAATTAGGAGAGCTAGTGATGGTTCTGTAACTCCAAGACAACAAAATACAATGCTATATTCTGTAACAAAT
The DNA here is from genome assembly GCF_922984935.1 of Meles meles. Classification (NCBI taxonomy): domain Eukaryota; kingdom Metazoa; phylum Chordata; class Mammalia; order Carnivora; family Mustelidae; genus Meles; species Meles meles. The sequence goes on along the minus strand of NC_060066.1, from coordinate 147,193,209 downwards.
TTTCAGTTGTTGGCAATGGAGTTGTAGATCATCCAAAATCTAGTGTATTATTTCCATTATGTTTTGCTTAGCTGAGTATTACGTGAGTGAACTTACATTCCTAATCAAACATCCTGCAGTTTTCAGAGGCATTAACCAGAAGTGAGCTAAATGATAGTGGCTATCTCTATATAAATTACATATTTAATATATGTGAGAGAGATGTTTGGTTAGTTTTTCAAAGAGTCTCTCCACATATCATTGGGGTCCGAAAGTTTTACTTGCTCCTCAGTACTGATACAGATTTCATCCCCAAACTTCTGATACCCATTTTTCAAATCATTGTTTTATTTCCATTGTAGCTTAATTTATAAGGTCGATGAATGCATTTGGATATTTTGGTAGCATTCACTTTCTTTGAGGGAATGTCTCTCTCCAAAGCTCCTTTACCACCAAATGAGTAAGACAATTGAGAATGCCTCAGAAATCTTAAAATAAAATGATTTTTATTATAAAATGAATAAATTTTCCAAATGAATCATCTGAAAAAATTTAGTGCCTACTTCAATGTATGTATGATAATGACAATGAGTTCTTCTTAGACTTTCTCTTTTAATCACACATTTTAGGAAACACACATACACAGACGCATTAAATGGAAAGAAAAGACAAACTGTATTAAATACACAGTATATTATTAAAACACAGTGTACCTCAAATTTCCACATGTGTTTAAAACAGTAGTGTATGTGTGTATGTGTATACATATAAATAAATATATATATATATAATAGTAATGTAGAGTTGACTAATTTGTGGGGATCACATTTACCTCCTTAAATGTCACAGTCATTTATTCATATATTTAACATCAATAAATGTGTTAACCAAGACTTGGCATAATACGTTTTATTTTAAATATAGTGTAGCAATTTAATATTTAAAGTCTTCTTATGGTGAACATATTTGTAAGACACTATATCCTCTTGTGTCTTGAATAAGTCATATTGCAAATTATCTCTTCTGTACCTGTGACATTTTTTCTAGTAATCTTAAAGTGAAACACTGCTGTATTAAAAAAAAAATGGTTAAAGTGATTTCACTTAGTAAAAGTGCTCTTGATTCTGAAAATACTCAAATTCATTCCAAGAATTTTTCCAAAAGAAATTTAATTTACCAAGCTTCCTGACAGGCTGACATATGGGGAAATAACAGATGAAATAAAATTTTAGAAAAATTGTTTTCCTTTGTATTTAACATGGCAAAGAAGTTGGAAGTTTTAGTTTTGTTCAAAATATGAAATCTTAAAATGTTTAGAGAAAAAGGAAGTGAATATGTCTGGAAGTCTGCAGGTTTTAGTTAATGACTTTATATCAAACTACTTTTGAGAAACTACCCCCTCCCCCAAACTAGGAGCAATCCCTAAATGGCATAATCTTCCCAGCCCTGTTCACCTACTTTTCCTTTTATGAAATAATCCCTTCTGATTGACTCCATATATAACATTAGAAATTCATCTAAATTGGTCTAATCATCTAATCAATTTACATTCTTTAAGGGTTTTTTCTTACCTAGTGCAAAAAATTAACCTGCGTATTTCTCACCAGTACATCTAAAACACCCATTCTTCATAACATATGCTTTCTATAGCTGGATGTCCCATGACAAGTGTGAATGGCCCCACTATGTCAAGTAAACAATTTGTAGAAGTCCCAAATACGTATTTCTGTAGGACTATATTTTTATACATTCTCAAATTTACAAATTATATGATAATGCTAATTTTTATAAGTCTTGGACAGAATATTCAGATATTAAACTGAAATGCTTATGAAAAGAGCATGAGCAATATTTATAGTAAATCAATATTTTAATGCAGTGTGGGCTCTAAATAATTATTTCTAGTATTTAAAAACTATTAAAATTGCCTTAGAGAAATTAATACATTTTAACATATAAATTTTACACATGAAAAATAGACTGAAGGTAAAATTCTTGAATAAATGATTCCCTTTAACAAATTCCAATGCTCTCCTGGCACATTTTTTATTCTTATGCTATTTTTTCTGAAGACAATTTCATATCAATACATAAACAACGTCTTCTTTCTTTTTCATGGCTGCATAACACTTCATTAAATGTATTTTATTAACTTCTTAGTGATGGACATTTGGGCTGTGTATACAAAAATCAATACTAAGTACAACATTTGATACTAAGTACCCTTGTACATATGCATTTTGCATGAGTACTTTACATAATTTAAATAAAATCCTCTCAACAACTCAGTAAAGAGGTGCATATTATTATCTTTATATATAAGGAAACTGGAACTCAATTAAGTGAAGTAGCTTTTTCACATATATATATTTAGTAAGAATAAATATAATATTTGAAAAGGGAAAACTTTCTTTTTCTTTTCAGAAAAAAAAAGTGAAGCAGAGGGTAAGGTAAAGGTTATCTGGCTGCTAAAGAGCTGTACAATATTAAGTTTGGATTTGTATGATATCTTCATGGTATTGACTAATTCTCAGGTGCTCCAACATGGTTCTGTGATATGTATTACTGATAGACGTCTAACTTAGTGTGGGTCCTTAATAAACATTATATAATGAGGGAAGATGTTCTTGTGTACCTAAGATCAGAAATTAAAAAAAAATAACTATCACTTTTCAGGGCATTACTATTCATTTTAGAAATATTCAGATTATAGAAATAATTATTAGAAGCTCCATTATTTAGGAGTACTCTAATCTCATTTAGTGCTCACGTATTTTCTCCTGGGAAGACGTATCTCAATTATATTTCTAAGATTTAAACTTTCAGATAGTTTTCTTAATATATTTCTGAATACTATAGTTGTTACTGTTTAAGTGATCTAATCTACATGAACAATTTAATTGTAGTAATTTAGTCCTCTGAAATACAGAAAAATAATTTGATTAATTTACTCTTCATTAAATAGAAGCTCTCATGTCACTGGAAAAACATCAGTTATATTTGGAAACATATATGGCTTTTTGCTTTGACAACTGCCAGAGCTACCATATTCAAAGGCTTGATGATCTATTACCGAATTTGAAAGGGAAAACCACAAAAAATTTACAAGCACACTACAGAAAGATGTCAAAATCTCCCAGAAGAGGTAGATGTGACTGAATAGTTTAAATGCACTGTCATGAAATTCTAGACGCATCAAACTTAATGCAAACGAGTAAACTCATGAATTGGAATGAAGTAACACTTCCTTAAGGATGCAAATTAAAAAGGAAACATCAAAATAATGAAATCTGCCATTTTTTTCCTCCACTGAGAAAATTCTTTAGTAGATCTCAAAAACAGACTGGGCTCTTTGGAAAACAATGATAGAAAAAAGGTATTTGATGTAGGAATGGGTATTGAGAACTCTCCCAAGACACTCCAGTTAGTATTTTAATAACCTTATAGGAAAACTGCTGTAATTAGTTGTATTCGTTACACATAGTTAAATATTCATTAAATTAGAGCATATTGTAGAAGAAAATGAACTTATTTTCAAAAACATTGTAGAAATCAATGTCACTGTTTGATTATCTCTATAGATTGGAATAACTCCTTTGTCTGGATATATGAGTGTCAGTGAAACTTTCTTTTTTTTTTTTTTTTTTAAAGATTTTATTTATTTATTTGACAGAGAGAGATCACAAGTAGGCAGAGAGGCAGGCAGAGAGAGAGGAGGAAGCAGGCTCCCTGTGGAGCAGAGAGCCCGATGCGGGGCTCGATCCCAGGACCCTGAGATCATGACCTGAGCCGAAGGCAGCGGCTTAATCCACTGAGCCACCCAGGCACCCCTCAGTGAAACTTTCTATCAAGTATGTGGCTCTGATGTTTTAGGATTGTACATGATACATTCCAAAACTCAGAAAAATATGTCAACTAAATTTTAACTAATTCTTAAAGAGCTATTTTTTAATTTAATTTTATTTTTTCAGTGAAGAACTATTTTTAATACAAAGATTGTGTATATTATTGAGAATTTGGAAATCACCAGAAGTTACAAAGGAAATAAAAATTCCCATAATGCCATCACTAATGAGGAACCATCCTTAATAAGTTGTTGTATGTTCTTCCAGTATTTTTACTACCTATGAAATATGGTGTTAAATTGAATTAGAATGTAGGATGGTTATGATATAAAATGAACGTAATTAATCATGTAACAATCGTGAAAAAATTTTCATGTAAACATTTCTTCCATGAATCAGTTTTTATTTCCCTTGGGTAGATATCTGGAAGCAATTTTAGAAGAAAAAGGCTGAAAGTACATGCATGGGCAACAGGGTTAAAGGTGTGTGGTGCGGTCTCGTGCTACCTTTACGGTCCTTACCAGCTTTGTTCTTTGTTGCCCTGAAGCAATAATTCTGTCTTCTGTCTCTTTTACTTATTTAACTGCAGTGTAGACTGCACCCATAATTTCTAAGGCACCGTCCATCTGACCACCTGCACCATCAGCTCCTTGAGGACCTCTTCAAATGCATAATTGAAGGAACATGCAACATTCACTATGGGAGAGGGAATAGGTTATTTTTACACATTTTAAACTCGCTCCCTGGATGCTGTTATGTGACTGAAAATTTGAGAACCACTGCTGGTGTAGCTGTGACTATTCTTAATTAATGGGAGGAATCTGGAGCTTGATTCTTTTTTTTTTCCCCCCTCTCTCTCTTTTTGACTCAGAAAACATGAAAGAACTCATTCAGATTTCCTTTGAATCCCAGATCTACCACTAGCTGTGTGACTTTGAGCAAGCTTGTGTCTGAATTCTCATCTGTCCAAACGAAGATGATAATACTGCCGATATTTACTCAAATGATCTTTTTTTTAAGATTTTATTTATTTGACAGACAGAGAGCACAAGTAGGCAGAGAAGCAGGCAGAGAGAGAGGAGGAAGCAGGCTCCCAGCTGAGCAGAGAGCCCAATGCGGGGATCTATCCCAGGACCCTGGGATAGTGACCTGAGCTGAAGGCAGAGGCTTTAATCCACTGAGCCATCCAGGCACCCCTCAAATGATTTTTTAAAGAATTAAATATGATATGTATTTGAAATTACATACTACAATACCTGATCTACAGTAGGCACTCAACAGTGTTAGTCTCTTTACTTCATTAGAAGTATGAAAATTTTAAAGACCAGCCAGGCTTACCTTTAATTTTGTCATGAAGGAACTAATGCTCAGAGAATATGTGGTTTCTGAAAACATCAGCAGAAGAGGCTGGCATTCATACATTACACTTGAGGTATGTTATGCTGAGTCAAAATAAAGTAAAAAGTGTGTTTGGAAGGAGGGTTTCTCATGCTCACGTACACGTGTGCACACACACACACGCACACTCACAAATGTATTTATAGGTCTATGCACAGTGGCAGGTATTATACACATATATTAGGTGGTGGCAGATACAAAGAAAATGTTTGTAAACCACCTGCATGGTACACTCAATTCATTTATTTAACTGAGTCCATACACCTCCCTGAGTCACCTGTGACACACATGAGACTACACCATGTAGACGGCCCCTGGGGCTGCACGCAGCCATCTGTCGCCGCATCCGTTCTGAGGCTATGCTTCTTCAGGCTGCTCACAGTCTTCACACTCTTACACATGGCGGGGATGTCAACACAATCACTGACTCTGAGCCCCCCTTTCTGGGAGACAGGAGGCACTTTTGTCCTCTGACTTTGGCTTGAGAAGCCTCCTACTGGCCTCACCAATCCTTCCTGATACCACAGAGCAATGTAGGATACTAGCCCTCGCCTCCAGCCTTCCCTTCCTTGATCTTTTATTTGGAATTAAGCCTACATCCCAGTCTGACTATTCTCCCACGTATTTATGGTTCCTTCCCCATTATCTCTCATAAACATTTCCCCAATAAAATCCTTGCACAATTAATCTCATTGTGATATTTGCTTTTTGAAGGGTCTGAATTAACATATGTCCCTATTTCATCTCACCCTAACTAGAACATACTTTTCTTGATGCCAAGAATCTTAACTAATAAAATCTGATGTTTTTTTTATTTAGGATAAAACATACTGGAGATCCATCCATCTATTCACTCATTCAGTATTTTTTTAATTTTTTAATTTTTTATTAACATATAATGTATTATTAGCTCCAGGGATGCAGGTCTGTGAATCGCCAGGTTTACACACTTCACAGCACTCACCATGGCACATACCTTCCCCAATGTCCATAATCATTCAATATTTACTACCACTACAACATGAGGCTGATCACTATCAGAAGAGAAATAAACTATATAAATCCACTGTCATCATGAAATCCATATTCAGTGTATTTTTTTAATAATTATTAGAACAAATGAAGCATATGTGTAAATACAGTATGTAGGTACAAACTGGTGGGAAAAATGTAATACGGTTATCCACAAACTGTGGCCCCATTAATATGAACATGGATGGGTTTAGGGGAGAAAAGAGCATGGAGTCAGTAGCAAGCAGTGTAAATATGGGAAGATGAAGCCAGGTGATAACTGGAGTTTTTCACAGAGGAAATAAATCTTGATGTGCTCTAGGCATGCCTACTGACTAAATACACAATTGCATACATACACAAAGAGCTTTTTCCTTTATGTATAATGATGCTGTGACTAATGATGATAATAACTAATGCTATAGGTTTTTTGTCAATATTCACTGCCTAAATTAATAGATTCTTAAAACAACTATGATCATATGGGGGGTTTAATTTTGACATTAAAAGAGATTTTCCAAAAGTTCAAACACATTGGGAAACACTAGAAGTACATCAAACCATATAAAGAAAGGAGAAATCTTGTGTATATGAGGTTGACCTTCAGGAAAAAAATGGGATTTGGGTTGGGCCCCTAGCAATGACTTGCATTTGTCTGAGAGCAGAAAAAAATAAATGGGCATCATAGATGGAATTAACATAGACAAATTTTGAGCCCCTAAGTGCTTTGTGATATTCTGGATATTTTACATGGTAACTCATGTATTCATTACAACATCATTATGAGTTTGGTAGTAATATCCCTACCCTAACTCAGAGAGATGAATTAACATGTTCAAGGTAATACACCCACTAAACAATGGAATGAGATGTACTTAGGTCAGCAACAGGACACATGTCTTTCCTTTACCCCAGGCATTCCCAGGTATTTGGGGTTATATAATTTACTACTAGTTTGGTTTGTTGGAGGGCATTTGTTTCCCCAGGATCCCAGTTTATTTTATTATCCTCATCATTGTCATACCTCAAAAAAAATATTTCATGGCTCTCTATGCAGAGATAAAACATATACCCTGTCATTATGAGTGGTTTACAATATCCCTTTATTCAAGACACAAGCGCCCTGATGTGGTGGCCTGTTTACCATGTAGAAAAGATACCAATAAGAATGCAGCATATAGGGTGCCTGGGTGGTCAGTGGGTTAAGCCTCTGCCTTCGGCTCAGGTCAAGATCTCAGGGTCCTAGGATGGAGGCCCGCATTGGGTTCTCTGCTCAGCAGGGAGCCTGCTTCCCCACTCTCTCTCTCTGCCTGTCTCTCTGCCTACTTGTGATTTCTCTCTCTGTCAAATAAATAAATAATTAAAATCTTTAAAAAAAATAATGCAGAATATAGGGCAGTAAGTTCAGTAGAGCTATAATAACAATATAATATAATATATAATATATAATATATAATATAATATATAATATATAATATAATATATAATATAATATATAATATAATATATAATATATAATATAATATATAATATATAATATAATATAATCCTACAAGCTCAGGAAGGAAAACTGACTTCTTTTTTTTTTTTTTAAAGATTTTATCCATTTGATAGAGATCACAAGTAGGAAGAGAGGCAGGCAGAGAGAGAGGGAGAAGCAGGCTCCCCGCTGAGCAGAGACCAACATGGGACTCGATCCCAGGATCCTGAGATCATGACCTGAGCCAAAGGCAGAGGCTTTAACCCACTGAGCCACCCAGGTCCCCCAGAAAACTGACTTCTGATGGGAAAGAAGGAGGACAAACTTTATAGAGAAAGTGGCAGTAGGTTTAAAACCCAGTGATAATCCCGAAGTGAGACTTACCAGCAGCACTTCAGAGTAAATGGGGCAGACTTTCCTTCTTGCTAAGCTCACAGAAACTTTCTCTAGGGAGGGGGGCAAACTTTTAAGAACAGAATATGATAATAAGAATATATAGATATAATAAACCAAAAGAAACAACAGCAACAAAAAAAAACTCAGTTCAGATTTAAAGAATTTTTCACATTGAAATGATAAAATTTTCCATGATAACAACTCCTTGCATACCTTTTGTTTAGAATACCTGTCTTTCACTACATTGTTTTGGCAGTTTTTAAGCAAGATCTTGTCTAGTTGTCCATACTGGACCAATAGTTCCTCCAAAAAGGACAATCTTTTAATCAGTCAGTTGATAACATTTTCTAAGGGACCCGGGTGTGGAGAGCAAGATCCAGAATATTATAAAAGGAACAAAGAAGCCCAGTGCGCTCTCGAGGAGACTATGTCCCCATGAAGAAACAAGGTGGACCTGTAAAATTAGAAACTCGAGTGACGGAAACATCTCCAGATGGAAGCCTGCAGCTATAAAGAGACATTTAGTAAGTATTCAGTATTCAGGGACGTGGACAGGAAGAAGTTTAGGTGATTTAAACCAAAAGAAGCCAAGTGGGGTTAAGTTTAGAGATGCTTCATGAAGGAATGGATTTTTTGGCTGGGTTATGAGAAACATGATCTGGCTGCATAAGACTTTTGTATTTCTTTGTGGTATTCCCCAGATTAGCTGTATTAAATTGGTGTGATTATGGTTGCCTTTCGTTCTCTTCTTCCCCCACTTCCTTTAGAGAATAGCCTGATTGAAGACCCCAGAGCTGTCCTCCATTCTAACCCTAGAATTCCTAAAGCTTTAATAGTCTCCCTCTGTTTGTCTCATACCTGAGTCTCCTCTCATGCCAACAACAGGGCATGTGGCCAAGTCTCTCATCTTTCTACTTGCTTTCAGTTCCTAGCAATAAGAATTATTCAATTGTCTCTTCTACCATTAACGACCTCCAGAAAGATTTTTTTTAAAGTAACGATTGGAACCATATATATTTTTTTTAAATTTTTTTTAAGATTTTTATTTATTTATTTGACAGAGAGAGAGAGATCACAAGTAGGCAGAGAGGCAGGCAGAGAGAGGAGGAAGCAGGCTTCCTGCTGAGCAGAGAGCCCGATGCGGGGTTCGATCCCAGGACCCCGGGATCATGACCTGAGCTGAAGGCAGAGGCTTTAATCCACTGAGCCACCCAGGCGCCCCTATATATATTTTTAAAGTAACAACAATCGGAACCATAGATTTGTATTGTATCAATTTATCTAAGCTGGAACTATGATTCTCAGAATTTCCCTCCCTGTGTACCTGTGAGTATGCACGGGCTTCCGTGGGGGAAAAGGGAAGCAACGTCCGTATTCATTTCATATTTGGAAGACTGGTGCGGGCCATGATACACTATTGCAGTGCAAAGCCCGTTCTCACAAATCTGCTGGTTTACCTTGTCGATGTGGGGCAGAAGCTGTACCTGCAGATCCCCCGGCACTCACCTGATCACCCTTCAGTTTCAAGGGTGTCCTTAGCACTGTAAGAATGTGAGCCCAAGGGGCGCCTGGGTGGCTCAGTGGGTTAAAGCCTCTGCCTTCAGCTCAGGTCATGATCCCAAGGTCCTGGGATCGAGCCCCATATTGGGCTCTCTGCTCTGCGGGGAGCCTGCTTCCTCCTCTCTCTCTGCCTGCCTCTCTGCCTAGTTGTGATTTCTCTCTCTGTCAAATAAATAAAATATTTAAAAAAAAAAAAAAGAATGTGAGCCCACTTTTTCTAGGTCACCAGTATTCATCAAAGGTGAAAGCTTGGAGAAGGTGAGAGGAGCAAAAGTTCCAGTCTGAAAGCGTGGGTTCTAGCTCACTTTTGTGAGTTGTACTTTGTCCTTGCTGCTACTTCACATCCACGTTTCCTTCCACCAATCTGCTTTGCAGCACACAATAGCTTCTCATAGACTATTCAACCAGCTACTACAATGCCATCAGAACGAATTTTCTTAATAAATTCATTCAATTTGTACATACGAGGATATATATGACACATGATAAACATCTTATATATTATGTATTATATATTATATATTGTATATACATGCATGTGCCTATGTATTTGTATGTGTATGTGTATATATGTATATTTGCTTTAACTGGTACAAGTTCCTTCAGCTGGGTTTCTACTTGCCAATACATTTCTCTTTTTAGCCTGGGTCTAAAGAAATGAAAAGTTCTGAACTCTCTGTGCCTAGCTAACTCCTTTCCCTACCTTCAGCGTGAGCTCACTTGGTCTTTTTCCTGTGAAATCATCCCCAAGCTCCTTACAATTCTTTCAAATGACACTTTGTTCTCCTTCACAGAAGTTTCCACAATTTACATTGTGCATAAATATAAATTGAATTTATTTGTTTAATGTTAGTTTTCTTCAACAGATGGTAAGTCATGAGAGGACAGGAATCACATCTGTTTGGTTTGTTGCCTTTTCCTAGAGCCTAACTGGATGCCTGGAGTATAGTAAGTGTCCAATGAATTCCATATCCTCACCTTTTTTCATTGCCCTCTTTCACTCATTATTGTTGGTTCCAAAAATGCACTCACTAATGGGCATAGAGATGTTTGTTACGTCTGTTCATTCTATAGCAATAATTGCCCCTACCAAGCATGGCACCTGGAACCCATCTTCCTCCATCCTCACATGATACCTTCTTCCTTCGGTGTCTTGTTATCCAGAGACAGCCCCTTTATCTCTCTTCATCCTCTTCGTCTCCTGACCATCTCTCTGTTGCCCCAGTATCACTTTCCGGAACTAGACTTTCATCATATTTCCATGTATTTATTTGGTAGATATTTGTGAGGTGTTTATGATATGCCAGATCCGGTGACTAAATAGGGAAGGACTCGATTTATCTATTCTCTTGGATTTGGGAAGTAACCCAAGATTACTCAAGTAATCTTGAGCTGTTTCCATTTAATGCACCCAGAGATAAGTGCTGGGGGCATTCCCTCCGTGTCCCCATAACCTCTCTGGCCATCTCAAGTCCCCCTTACTGAATCTTGCTGCCTCAGGGATCAAGAGCTTTGGAATCTGGTGACAGAGGGATTATTTGGATGATCTAGGAACGTCTTGAAGCACAGATGCCTTGAAACCGTAGAGAGGTGCTATGCAGTTAGCACTTGACATAGGCCTTCTCCAGAAAGCACAGCCTACGGTAGCCCTCAGCACAAGCCAGAGCTATTCTCACATTGTGCTTTCCTGTGATTCACACTGGAGTCCAATTCTTGATCTGTTTTCTGCCTAATCTGCTAATTACCTTTGATAATATGACAGGCCGTTACTGAATTATGCTTTTTCATTTGCAAAATGGTTTTTATGGTTGTCTTCTTACTAAAAATCCTTACTTTTATTCATCATGTCTTCATTTTCACAGCTGTATTTTTTTTTCTAGAAATGAGCTTCAAGAGCCCAATTTTAAGGTAAAAGCTAAATATTGATTCTCTTTTTTCTCCTTGCAAAACACTTATCACCGCACTCCTGGGTGACTCTGGCTCATTAGAGAGAAAGTCATGGCAAAGGAATTCTAAGAAAGAACATTAATATATTTCAACATAGTGTCCTCACACTATGGTTGGTGATTTGTGCCATGAATCCAGCTAAGGTTAAAGAACATGAATATGTTCTAACAAAAATCTTCACGGTTATGTGAAGTCTTCTTGCAACCAGCTTCCTACATGAGATGGCAGATTTCTAGAAGAATTGCAGTTCAGTTTTTGGCTAGGTAATTAGGCCTAGTGATGAGTACTCATGGTTATCAAAAGTGCTAGTGAGGGTGTGATTTAGATTGTAATCCATGCAGTCCAAGATGAACAGGCAGAGAAGTAGAGACAGAGAAGTAGGAGAGGCCAGGATCAAACAGCACCTGGGAAGGAATGAAGTAATTAGTAGACTAACAGTTTCCATGGATCTAAGAAATTGTAAATGGGTATGATGGAGTGAGGAAGATGGATGAATGACAAATAACTGGAAAATAATGGATAAAAATGTCTGACAAAAACAATTTCAGAATCGGAGCAGGGATGGTAATGAATCTGAGTGGACAGTGTAGAAGAAATTGTCACTATAGTTAAAGAGATAAAGAAACTGAAATTAACATGCATGATTATAACTGCTTATTTCATTTTGTCCCTATTACACTCTAACTTCTGTGAAGACAGGTATCATACCTGGCTTACTCATCATTATAGCTATAGTTCGTAGCATAGTGCTTAATGCACGGTTGATAATTAATAAAAATTTGTTGGAAACACCATAAATGAAGGAATCCTTAATATAGGCAATGAAGACACCCAACATGTGATATTTGAGCAGTATCTGAGTCTGACCACGTTAAAACATACTTTCTCTTGCCAACAAGACTCTCCAGGCCCCTTGTTTTCTGACTACAGGAAAAATGTGTTCAAACCTCATCTTGCTAAAATATATTAATTATTTGCAGCTCAGTTTAGTCATCAGTTGTTATAGTAAGTCGTTTCTGTTCCAGTATGTTTTAGTTGCCTATCTTTTCTTCGTTTTTTCATACAAAGCATTGAATCTATTCTTGGACTTTCCTACTTGCTTTTTTGGTAATGTTTATGCCATTTTAATAGTATATGTATATTAATTATAAAGGCAAAAATATCTTTTTTTCTTTTTAAAATATTTTATTTATTTGACAGAGAGAAATCACAACTAGGCAGAGAGGCAGGCAGAGAGAGAGGAGGAAGCAGGCTCCCTGCGGAGCAGAGACCCCGATGCGGGGCTCGATCCCAGGGCCCTGGGATCATGACCTGAGCCGAAGGCAGAGGCTTTAACCCACTGAGCCACCCAGGTGCCCCAAGGCAAAAATATCTTAATAAAATGAGATTCCAGAAATTATTTAGTGGTTACCATTTGAGTTGAGAGACTAAGGTTGTGCAAACAGATATCATTGGGTTTTTTGTTTGTTTTTAATGATAGCTGAGTTTTGCCAAGAGTAATTTTTACTTTATACTACAATTCCCCACTGTTTGATTATTTAACCTTGTAGTAGCTTGTTCATTTTAATTACCTCAGATTTCACAACAGACTTATCTACATCAGCACCTGTTTTCCCCAGTACTCCTTTGGCTTTTAAAGCTTTCCTTCAATGTAGCAAACACGTCTGGTCTTCACCTCGCTCTTCAAGGTCGATCCCTAACCCTTACCAAATGTTGCTTGTATCTCCTTTTTATCAGGAAAATAGAAGTAATCAGTGTCCAAATGGATTTAGCACCCAATACAGGTATTTTTAAGAGTACCCATCTTTTTCTCTATTTTTAGAGAAGAGCCCGTCCCCTACTCAAGGCTAATGCTTTGGATTTGATCTCCCTCACAAATTACTTCCTTTCTCTCTCTCTCCCCATTGGATCTTTGCCCTTACACTATAAGCATGCTCTAGTCTCCTTCCTTCTTTACACACACATACACATACACGAACACACATGATTAACAAATAATCTTCTTCTGACTTTGAGTCAGTACCTCTTTTCTCAGCCAAATACAGATGATGCCTGTCAATTCTATTTTCATGATTAATACTTATTTCTCAATTCACTGACATATGGTTTTACTTATCGAAACTCCACTGAACATTTTCTCTAAAAATCACTAACGCATACATTTCAAAATGGAGTGGAATAAACTCAATCCTTATCCGTGTCTTTTCTTACCACACAGAACACATTCTTACCTGAAAAATCCAGCTTCTATTATTCTTGGACTTCTGACCATTCTTTCTCAACCTTTTTATAGTTCCTTTCTCTTTAGCCAGCTCTTCAAATATGAAGTGCAACATGGTATTCATTGTTAAATGTCTGTAGGTCCATACAGTGTTTAAAAAGGATTTGAGGGGTGCCTGGGTGGCTCAGTGGGTTAAAGCCTCTGCCTTCGGCTCAGGTCATGATCCCAGGATCCTGGGATTGAGCCCCGCCTCGGAATCTCTGCTCTGCAGGGAGCCTGCTTCCTCCTCTCTCTCTCTGCCTGCTTCTCTGCCTACTTGTGATCTCTGTCACATAAATAAATAAAAATATTTTTAAAAAAAGGATTTGAAATCATAACCAATATTTAACAATTGTTAAATTCTACATAAAAATTTGGAATTTACCATTTCTCATGAGAAACCAGAATATGTGGCAGTGACACTGTGCCCACATATCCCATGCCAAAAATTGGCAGAACTGTATAGACACTGCCTCTTTACACAAGTCATGCACTATCCATTGTTCATTAATTTTGACTTGCAGTCTGCTCCACATTTTATATTACTTGCCCTAATTCTGTAAACTACGTAACTCTAAACATTTGGATTGTGCAATGCTATAGTAAAAATATTCCAGCATTCCCCATGTGTATATATTTTTACATATAAATTATATTTTAATACTACATTTTTAATTTCTGGAAGTTTTCTTTTATTCTTTGACATATCTTCATTTTTTATTGTGTCATGTATTTCACTTGTTTTTATTTCCTGCTTTTTATACATTTTAGAGCCTTATGGTTTTGTTTCTTTATGATTTTAATGATTTCTTAGAGATGCTCCAATTGTTCCGTTATCTGAAGTTCTTGGGTGGTCTAAACCTTCTACTTATCATATCTGTTTTCTGTCATGAATGAATATTTTTCATGTGTTGTATGATTTTGATACTTTTGCACATGTCCAATGAGATTTTTCCTGTAGGATCCCATAAAATTTAACTGAAGGGCAAGTCTCTTCAAAGCATGTCTTTTGCTCTGCCAGAGCTCCAAGTATATAACTGGCCTGAGACAACTTTTATGCTGATTTCTTGTTTAGGGGCATTCCAGGATTACTAGGTAGTAAAAATTCTGTACAAAGTCAGATTACAGACCCGTGCATTGACTAGGGTCTCAGTGATCAGAAACTCTCAAGGACAACCACTTCTTTTTCATCCAATACATAGTTTGTAGGCTGAGAGGCACAGGCTTCCTTCTGGTCTTTCTGTGATGCTGGTCAAATCTTTCCTAGCTTACCCTTCAAACAGTCTGACTGTTATAGATGGTGGCATCAACTCCTATTACTACAGGCATCAAATCACAAGATCTGGTCTTACAAAGAACTGGCACAGCACCCCCTTACCTTCTCTCCACTATGCTTTTAAGATCCCTCTTTTTTTTTTTTTTTTTTTTTTTTTTGCCTCAAGTTCTGTCCTTACTTTCTGGGGCATAGAGATATATACTTAAAGGATATTTGTTATATGACATCTACCTCTTCTAGGCATCCTATAGAAAAAGTCTTTTCAGGTGATTTGGTCCACCATATTTGCAGAAACAGAAATCCATGTTTAAAAATTACATGCAGGCACTAGTGGGTTAATATACTGCATACCTTACAATCCACAAACAAAATGAGGAATTAGGAAAGGATGTAATAACTCTTGTAATTCATGCCAAAATATTTTCTTTCCCTAAAATAATTTTTATTTTTAGCAACATCATTGAATATGCTTAATTATTATTTTTTAAATTTTTGTTTTGGTTTACCTGGGTGGCTCAGTCAGTAAGCTCCAACTCTTGATTTCAGCTCAAGTCTTGATCTCAGGGACATTCGATCAAGCCCCACATCTGACTTCGTGCTGGGTATGGAGCCTACCTCAGATTCTTTCTCTCTCCCTCTCCCACTCTCCCCCCCATCCTTGTTCCCACACACTCTCTTTCTCTGGAAAAAATATATAAATAAGAACAACAACAACAAAAATTACATTAAAAAAGAAACTTTTGTTTTAAATCTCTTTGGTATAGTGATTTAAAGGCTTAGTTAATCTAGTTTGTTTCAAAACTAGTTTATATGGCTATCATAGCGGAAGAAATACTTCTAAAAATCTAAAAATACTTTCTAAAAATCATGGATCTAAAAGACCCATGGAAAAAATACACTTTCAGTAAATTCTCTTTTGTTCCTTCTCAAAAATTTTTCTAAAATTTATTTTTAAAATTTTATTTTAATTTCTATCTTTGATCTAAACCAGTTCTTGCAAAGGATTTAATAATACCCAATAAACCCTGTCATTGGAAGATTTTCTAAAAATAGCTTTAAAATTTTGTTTCCAACTTTTTAAAGCATTCAGACATGAGAATTTTAATGAAAGACAAACACCATTTTCATTTATGAAGTCATATAACAATGAAAACATTTCCAAACATTCTCAATGCTGTTTTCATAACATGCTTGTTTTTGTGGGTTCTTTTTTTTTTTAAATAAATGGTTTCTGACTTTTTAAAGTATCATCTTTACCTTGAAGGAGATAATTGGGTATATTTATTTTTTTCAAAAATAATTGCTTGGATAGATCCTCTTGACAACAATTTATAATGAAAGTCGTCAATTTTAAATTCTTGGTTTTTTGATAAATAAAAACACTCAATGACTAAAAATTTTATTTGTGGAAAATATGAAACATTCACAAAAGTAGAGAAACTAATACAAAGAATTCTGTTATATTAATAACCCAACTTCAACAATTTTAATTTTGTCTATAACTGCTTATATTTTGATTTTAGTATTTTAAAGTGTATCCGAGATACCATGTTATTTATCGACAAATACTTAGGAATGTAAATCTAACAGATATATGTTTTTTAGGATAACCGTAATGTCCATAATACCTAACAAAATTAGCAATTTGTTTTTTAAAGATTATCTTCATTGAAGTATAATTTACATATAATTAAATTCACCAATTCTTAAGTATACAGTTTGATGAGGTTTTTTTAAAAAAAGTTATCGGGAATTAATTTTAGATTTACAGAAAAATTTCAAGATAGTATGAAGAATTTTCTTATATTCTTCATCTGGTTTCTTCTGATGTTAACATCTCATACACCATGGTACATTTATCAAGATTAAGAGTTTAACATTGGTATAATGTTATTATCTAAGTTATATTTTGTATTCAGATTTCAAAAGTTCTTGCACTAATCTTATTCTGTTCCAGGATTTAATCTAAAATTTTACAATGCATTTAATGGCCATGTCTCCTAGTTTCTTAATCTGTGGTATTTTCTGAGTTTTTCCTTGTTTTTCATGACCTTGATACTTTTGAAGAGAATGAGGCAGTTATTTGGTAGAATGTACCTCAATTTGGATTTTCCTGATTTTTTTTTTATAGTTAGATTGAGATTATAATTTTGAGTGAAGAATAGCACAGAAGTGTCATGCCCTTCTCAGTGCATCATGTTAGCAGGTACATGATGTTGGTATGTTCTATTACTGGTAATATTAATTTTGATCAGTTGTCTAAGATTAGGTATGTGCCAAGTTTTTCTACTATAGTTCCTATGATAAATTTTGTTAAATGTGGTTTTGGCATCTTTAGAGATGATAATACTCTTTTTCCTTTGCTCTATTAAATGATTAATTATATTAATGGATTTCCTAATGTTGGACTACCTTTGCATCCCTGGAAGAAACTTCACTGGGTCATGAGTCAATAGCTCTTTTTAAGTATTTTGCCAATGAGGTAACCAGAAAATCTTTTTTTAGTACAGCAGATTTTCAAGGTCAATCTCATCTAATTAGAAAGTATTATAATTCTATTATTTAAGATAATATAATTTGGAAATCCACTGAACAAAACACGACTTTAGATGATGCAATAAACAAATGAATAAGGCCCAGTTCTACTGTCAATCCCTCCTCACTGTAGAGCTCCCACTTCGGCTTCAGGGTACTGAGGTGGTGTTCCTGACATCTGATCCCAGGACCAGATGAGGCTGATAGGAACAATCTTCCACTACCTATTAATAAGACTTAACATAATCACGTGACTCCCTGCTGAAAACTCATCTGTGGCTTACAACCCTTATTGAACTTAGCTCTTTATTATGCCCTGTGGGGCTATGTAAAATTGGCCCTTAGGACCTCATCAGTCTTCCCCATTGTTACCAGGTTTAGCTTCAAATGGTCCCTCAAGAGTATCGTGCCATCAACAATATATTTTTCTTAGGTTATTGTCTCTTTCTAGAATGCCTTCCCTTCTTCCTTCACCTCATTTTGCAACACTCCATCCAGTCATTGGTGCCTCTGGAAAATCCAGAGATCGCCAAGTCAAGCAGACATTTTTGCTATTGTCTGCCTCCCACACCAGACTGTAAGATCGTAGAGGCCAGGTTTTCCTTTGTTCATGATTTCAAATCCAAATCTTAGCATAATCCTGCATAAATAGTAGCTATTTAACAAATACTTGTTGAATGGCATTGAATCAAACCTGATGCTTAGAAAAGGTTTGTGGATTTGATTTTGTTTGATATGACACAGCTTTTATGAAACCATCAATTGTCTGGGAAGAAAATTCCCCTTAAAGGAGGAATATTTTTGGCATTCTTTTTCACTAACATTTGCCTTTAATTGACTTATTTAAAGTCATCCTTTGGTTGGATATTTGCTCCAGAAAAGGCAAGTCCCTTGACAGCCACATTCTTTTTAATTTCATTTTCTGAATGCGGGGAAAAAAAAGAAAGCCCTTTATTTATAAACCTTACAAAACATTCTTATAACATCTGATGCACAAATATTGATCCAGGAAGGTGTTACCTCCTGTGGTTAACCTGTGGGTTTCCACTTTGAATTGCCAGGGAACTCACACTGAAATAGGAAAGTAATGTCATGTTATACGTCCTTTTCTAATACTTAGCCCTGAAAGTCATATATTTTTCAAGTTCACAGTAACATCTGAGGACATCTAATGTCAGAAAAATAAAACAGCATAGTTTAAGAAAATTCTTGACTCTTTTGGAAATAACTTTTTTAGTTGGCACAGAAAAAAGTTAGCTAATTAATCTGTGAATAATTAACGCCTGAAATTTAAATTGACAAATGGTTGTATTTGTTAATAAAGAATTATTTTAATGGTTAAACAACCCATCATTTACTCCCTACAAAATAATGCTTTGTTCTTACAATCTGTGCATTTAGCTGAGAAAAGAAGGATAATATTTATGTTCAGAGGTAAGAACAGAAATAGCAAGAGATTTTATTTTTCATCTACTGCCAATATCCATTGGACAATTACTTGACTTTTGGTCAGTCACAATCAAACCCCCCATCAAGAGTGTCAGACGACTTTAAATTTATTTCTAGATAAAATCTGTTTCAATTTTTTTTAGTGACATTGAGCTAAAATTTAAGAAATGTTCCAATCGTGGTTACTGTAAATTTAGATACAGTAGTTTCAAGCTAGAATAAGGCTAGCAAATGAAGTAATTTTAGACAATAAAATGTAGAATTCCACATGTTTACAAAACTCTAATAGCATAAATAGATGAACGGAGTGAAGGAAAATGTCCTGACAGTTAATAGTAGCCAACAATGTAAAAATACTGCCCCAAAAAACCAATTTCACTGAGTTAAATTTTATAAATTAATGCCATAAATGCCAAGTGGTCAGCTTGGGTCAGTGTTTAAAAATCATAAGAGAGAGGTTTTTATTCAGTATAAGAAAATACTAATTACTATGCCTAAAAAAGGATAGGCCTACTTTGAGAAGGGGGGAGGTCCATTCATTAGGAGAAGAGAAGAGTTTGGAATATGGTACAGAATTCATCAGATGGGCAAGAAATTTTACTAGAACTCTGGCTCCTAAATGTATTCATCTTAGGACTACTAAATCACTCTTAAATGTTACTAAGAACCTCAGAGAACTTTTGTCTGTCTGTATGGGTTATAGCTACTGATATTTACCATATGTTAAAATTAAGCAGAAAATGTTAAACTATATTAGTTATCCATTTAAACATAATAATAACATAAATCATGCTTTTGAAACAAGTTTATATTTTTAAAAAAATTCGTCAGAAAGTAGCATTGCTTCACATTTTTACAAATCTCTTTAATGTCTTTCTTAAAAGAAAATAGCTAGATTATCATACCTGTTTCTTTTTTTTAAGATTTATTTATTTATTTTAGAGAAG
This sequence comes from Meles meles, assembly GCF_922984935.1. Lineage (NCBI taxonomy): Eukaryota > Metazoa > Chordata > Mammalia > Carnivora > Mustelidae > Meles > Meles meles. The sequence goes on along the minus strand of NC_060066.1, from coordinate 147,173,126 downwards.
AAGAGCACTCACATGAGCTGGGGGAAGGGTGGGGGGAGAGGGAGAAAGAGAATCTCAAGCAGACTCCCCGCTGAGCACGGAGCCTGACGTGGGGCTCAGTTTCAGGTCCCTGAGATCATGACCTGAGCTGAAATCGAGAGTTAGGTGCTCAACCCACTGAGCCACCCAGGCACCCCCATACCTGTATCTGCACTCAGTCTATTGTACTATCACATGTATGTCGCCTCTGGAAAACTCCACCATACACTTGTAAGGAAACGAGAGGTAAAAAGCTGAATAATATCCTGGTATTATTATAAAAATAATTTGAACTTTATAGATTTACTGAAATGGTCAATGCAAGCCCAAGGATTCTAAGATAGACAGCACTTAGAGATCTCCAAGTTCTTTCCAAACATCTTATTCTACTGATTCTATTCCTACCAAGGTATCCTTCTACTTTTGAGTTCCTGAACCAAAGTAATATATGATTATCTTATTATTTTTTAAAAAGGAGAATTAAATATAAAGGCAAGTAACCTTTTTTTTTCCCTTTTGGTTTTTATAATCTGTGATTTTATCAGTGAAAAGAAAACAAACAAACAAACATATGCATGCAGTCAATAAAGTAGATTATAGGCTCAAAGAAAAAACCCTGAGTTACATTTCTGTCTCCAAAATTGATTAGGGATATTACCATAGAAAATTCAGCTAATCTCAATGACTACACAGCTCACATAGTTGTTGGTAGGATAAAAAAAATAATAATAATGAAAGATAATTTCAATGATTCTTATTATTTCTGTGTGTCTTCTAAATGCAAAAACAATTTTGTAATTTCTTCAGCTGGATCTTATCTTTGCATTAATGTTTTGTTACTTCTGGTGTGTTTTCTAACTGACCAGTGAAAATTTACGCAGAGAGTGACATAGGCCCTGTATGTTTGGCTCAGGGTATATTTATACAGTTGACTCTTGAATGACACAGGGGTTAGAAGCCCTGACCCCCACCCCAGCCAAAACTCTAGTATATAACTTTGACTCCCCCAAAGCTTAACAGCCTACAGAAGCCTTAACCATGACATAGTTAATTAATGCATATTTTGCATGTTATTTGTATTATATATTGTATATTGTATTATAATAACCTAGAGAAAAGAAAATGATAAGAAAGAGAAAATACACTTACAGTACTGTATTTATCAAAAAACTACCCATAAGTGGACATGTGTGTTCAAACCTTTGTTGTTTAAGGTCCTTTGTTGTGTATACACACACACACACACACGTATATATATATATATATATATATATATATATATATCTTTACTTCTGACAAGAACTATCAAAAAATGCAAAGAATATTTTCTGTCTTAACTGTGAACCCTTGAGGACAGGGACTTTGTCTGTTTTGTATACTGTTGTATTCCCAGGAATAAACTAAGGCCTGGTATAAAATAGGTACTTAACTATATAGTTGTTGAATGAATGAATAAATAAATGGTAAATTAGTTAAAAAATTTATTTTTCAAATCTCTATACCTAGTAACTTTTCTCATTTTTCCCTGGAATTTTCTAAATATAAATGTTGTGTTAATTTCAAAATAGTACATCCTAGTAAAATATTAGTGTAAAATGAGACTTTAAGGATACCCATTTTCTCAATTCAGAAATTCTCAATAATAACCCTGACAAATGGTCATCTGTTTTCCTGTTGGAAACTAAATAAGGGGGAACCCGCCCCTCAAAAGCAGCTTGTCTCATTTGACAAAATGACCTCTCTTATGGTGAAAATCTGTTTCCTTCTGTTTTCCGATACTAAATTCTAAGCCTGTGTATTTTCAGCTGTCTGAAATTCCTGAGCAGATAAAGCATTATGAACATAACTGCCACATACAAGTTGCCTATCCTGAATCCATACAAATATTTTCTGCCTGGTTATTTCTGATGTGTCTCTATTACTTTTCAGAAACCACAGCAGAGACATAGTAAGCTATTTGTGTGCTGGAGGTGAGACAGCTTCCTGCCCTGCCCTGGAACCACCACTACATACCTCACATGTTTTCTCTGCTTTTCTATTCATTTCCACTATCATCCAGTTAGAAAAACGGGAGGCATGTGAATTTGAAAAAAGTGAAGAAACTGAAACCCACCTCGACAACATAAAAAATTTCTACTTCTGTCTGAGATCTGAATAGTCATGATTTTTGCTCCAAGTTTCTATTTAGTGGAGAAGAGAGTCACACCCAAATATAACTGTGTATAAGACAACACAGACTTTGAGAAATATTGCAACAGGTAAAAACGAATGTGTGCAAAAGACAAGGACTTAATTCTGAATGGAAGGGTGACAAAGAAAAAGGTTTATGGATTGTACGAAGTGTTGGAATTAAGTATTAATGTCAGAAGAGTAGTAACATAGATTAAAATAAGTATTTTTTGAACATCTAGTTAATAAATCCAGTGAATTCCTATCGATTTTCATTCCACTGAAACTTCTTGCATGATTTGACACTTTGGCTTCCCTTCCGTTCCTCCCTTGAAATATTGCTTTCATTTCCACTCCCAGGTCACTTCATTCTTCTAACCCTCCTCCTCTCTGTCCTAATAGCAATGGTTGCCAACTCTCTCAATCCCTTGGGCAAAGGAAGCGTCCTCCCTAAGCAGTCTTAATAACCAGATCACAATCCATTCATAGTCCACTGTATTTTAGCAATATCAGTAGTGTCTCTTACTAGAGTATCTTTCTTTTCCTGAATTTTCAGCCAAGGAATTGCAACACACAATTGAATGACATCAGTTACAACTCGGACAACAAATAAATTGTTACTAATGAGTTTAAATATCAATGTTCCTAAATAATTTATCCTTTTAACAAATTGTGAGAAATGCTTAACCTTACAATAGTCTCACTATCTCATAGTCTAAGTTGCGTTCATGAGTGGACCACAGTTGGTATGTTGGAGATTACATAGAACCCTTCAGCCTGCCTCATCTTGTTCTGCACAATTTGCTTTATTTTCCTGAATATGTTTTTGGGGAAGAGTCGCCAGCATGTTTGGTGATGTTGTACACATGTGTTTGGCATTTTTTATGTGCACACAACACGGTGGCATCAATATTTACTACCTCTTGGAATAGGTCTAAGTTGGAAGCTCCAATACTTTCTGCAGCTTGCTCGTAACAGTTTTAGTCAATCATATATGATGAGGATAATATAAATGATGTAAGACTAAGTTAATTTTGTTTTAGGGAGCAGGTGAGACTATGACACAGCCTAAGTCCATGATTTATCTTTAGCCATCTCTTCTTTCTGGCATTCTTTGTACCAAATATATTTCCAGATCCCTCCTAATTCAATTAAATGAGTTATCTGCCACATAATTAGTCAACCAGAGTAAAAAAGTCACAGTCTGTTTGGGGTCTTTGGCCCAGTAATAAGATTCACTTCTACCCAACTAGTTAACAGAGATATGTCTATCATGTCTACTCTAAGATAAAAAGTCACACAACAAATGAATGGAAACAATCTGAAAAAATATATATTGTTCAAAGACAGAATTAATTAGTTGGGGTTAAGTTCATCACTAGCAAGATGTCAAATTGCTTGCCAATATCCATGATCAGTTATGTACACATGACTGTGTAACAACACCAGTTAGACAAATTGATGATACAACTTCAGCAAGATGACTTTCACATTTTTTCCCCCACATCCTTCCTTTGCTTCATAAGGAAAATTATTGACTCTCATAAGACATTGCATAACTTAGTATTTATTAATGAAAACATAAAATTATGTGATGCTTGCAATATTTTTAAAGCAATAGTAACTTAGTATACATTTTTTTAAAGTCAAATTCGTGTCTCTAATGTTCTCGGATTTGAAATACTCACTTATTCTCCTCCAAGCAAATAGGTGATAAAGTTATTACTGTTTGTTTTTTAACCATTGACAATTTCCCATAGCAAAACATCTCTCTATATAGATATCTGAGAGCTGTTTTTAGTCTGTTTTATAATGAATGCATCAATGAATTGGGTGTAATAAAGAATATAATTTTTAGTATCAAAAAACTTGTAATATCCTTTAGAGGTTTTCTTAAACCATGAAAAATAGCATAATCCAATATAGGACAAAATTTATTGTCAGAGAGTTACTGAAGCCGAATGTGTTGTTTCTGGAAATTGATTATTACTCTAGAGCTAAATATAATGGGGATTTGTATATGTTTACCCAGTATACATGAACTGGAAATTTAGCCAATATATGGTCTATTTGCGCAAGCTAGACAACCAATCTAGAAAATACAGGTTCTTTAGTGTTCCATTTCGCTTGACTGTCTCCCTGCTGATTCCATTATGGGAGAACTGCCAAATCTCTACTTCATGTGGGGCTGTGGACACAGCCCTAAGAAAAATGTATGGGAGTTATTTTGTTGTGATTTTTTAATCTTTTAAGTTTTCAGTGGAAACTTGTTTCATTAAAATGGGAGAAACCTGCCAGAGAGCTGCCTCTGTAGTTTGTATTATTTCTTCAGATTTGGTGATCTGCTTTATGTATAGAATTCACCCCATGACGGTTCATTGTACTTTCTAAGCCATAACTTTTCTGGCCATGTTTTGAATTTGGAATGACATTGTTATGATTTAATTTGACATCTAATGTATGTTTTAGATTAGTTTGATTTTCACTTAAGTTAATACTCAATAATAGCCTGAAAATTTGAAAGATTTTTCTACCATTCATGTATATAGAATAGTTACTGGTGATGCCAATTTATGCTTCACACACAGACTCACAAATGTTACTTATTCCTTCAGTATCTGCTAATTTGTTCTTTTAAAAATGAATATTTTGACTGGAGGCAGAATATGTCCTTTTTCTTAGTGAAAAGCTATTTTCAAATTTTACCTTTGATCAAATTCACAAATACTTTAAAAAATAGATCATTTTTGTATGGTAATATTATTCTCAGGAATATAAATGTGATGCTTCATTTTGTGACATTTTCTTTGGGAGTAGAACATTATGGCATGGCAAATGGAACTTTCTGGGCTTTTTAACTTGTTCATATTCATTTGCTTCCTATTGTTCAAGATTTGAGCTAAATCTAAGTTTATCTTTTTTGGTTCTCCTTTTGCCCTATGCACAAATTCTGGGACTTTTAGATGTAGGAGCACACAAATAATGTATAGGTTGTGGTCAAAAGCATTATTTAGGTATAAAAAAGTTTTTAAAATAATAATAATTTAGATTATCATCAGCTTTGCACCCCTTAACTCTTCAGGGGAAAGTAAACTAGAATGTAGAGATTGATATCAGGAAATTAATTCAAGGACACACAGGGAATCAAGAATCTTAATGGGCCTTCTCAATAACTATGATTGATGGATTATACTTATTAAATAATATATATAGTAAATTATTTCAAAACTTTAAATTTAAAATGAAATACAGTGGGTTTTAGGCATGGTCTCTCTCTTTTTTTTTTTTTTTCCAGTAAAATTATAGGCCATTGGGTAAAGGAAGCCGCACACAAGTGTTATTCCATTCATAGGAGTCTAGACACTGTGCTGAAGACTAAGGCTACACTGATGGGTATCTTTATATCTTCTACCTTTCTATTATTTTTATTCTCAAGAGAAAAGTCTAATCAAAGAGATAATTATCTAACAAACAGTTATATTGAAAGTACAAGATGAGTGAAATGAGAGTGTAATTTAAAAGTATGTTGAACGTTGAGATCAGAAACACGACAAGGATGCCCACTCTCACCACTCTTGTTCAACATAGTATTAGAAGTCCTAGCAACGGCAATCAGACAACAAAGAGAAATAAAAGGTATCCAAATTGGCAAGGAAGAAGTCAAACTCTCTCTCTTCACAGATGACATGATTCTTTATATGGAAAACCCCAAAAAGACTCTACCCCCAAACTACTAGAACTCATACAGCAATTCGGTAACATGGCAAGATACAAAGCCAATGTACAGAAATCAGTGGCTTTCTTATACACTCACAATGAAAATACAGAAAGGGAAATTAGAGAATCGATTGCATTTACTATAGCACCAAGAACCATAAGATACCTGGGAATAAACCTAACCAAAGAGGTAAAGGACCTGTACTCAAGGAACTACAGAACACTCATGAAAGAAATTGAAGAAGACACAAAAGGATGGAAGACCGTTCTATGCTCTTGGATTAGAAGAATAACATTGTTAAAATGTCTATACTGGGGCGCCTGGGTGGCTCAGTGGTTTAAGCCGCTGCCTTCGGCTCAGGTCATGATCTCAGGGTCCTGGGATCGAGTCCCGCATCGGGCTCTCTGCTCGGCAGGGAGCCTGCTTCCCTCTCACTCTCTCTGCCTGCCTCTCTGCCTACTTGTGATCTCTCTCTGTCAAATAAATAAATAAGAAATCTTAAAAAAAAAAAAAAATTTAAAAAATGTCTATACTGCCTAGAGCAATCTATACTTTTAACGCCATTCCAATCAAAATTCCACCGGTATTTTTCAAAGAGCTGGAGCAAATAATCCTAAAATTTGTATGGAATCAGAAGAGACCCCGAATTGCTAAGGAAATGTTGAAAAACAAAAACAAAACTGGCAGCATCACATTACCCGATTTCAAGCTTTACTACAAAGCTGTGATCACCAAGACAGCGTGGTACTGGCATAAAAACAGACACATTGACCAGTGGAACAGAGTGGAGAGCCCAGATATGGACCCTCAACTCTATGGTCAAATAATCTTTGACAAAACAGGAAAAAAAATATACAATGGAAAAAAGATAGTCTCTTCAATAAATGGGGCTGAGAAAACTGGACAGTGATATGTAGAAGAATGAAACTCGACCATTCTCTTACACCGTACACAAAGATAAACTCGAAATGGATAAAAGACCTCAACGTGAGACAGGAATCCATCAGAATCCTAGAGGAGAACATAGGCAGTAACCTCTTCAATATCAGCCACAGCAACTTCTTTCAAGATATGTCTCCAAAGGCAAAGGAAACAAAAGAGAAAATGAACTTTTGGGACTTCATCAAGATCAAAGCTTCTGCACAGCAAAGGAAACAGTCAACAAAACAAAGAGGCAACCCACGGAATGGGAGAAGATATTTGCAAATGACAGTACAGAAAAAAGGTTGATATCCAGGATCTATAAAGAACTCCTCAAACTCAACACACACAAAACAGATAATCATATCAAAAAATGGGCAGAAGATATGAACAGACACTTCTCCAATGAAGATATACAAATGGCTATCAGGCACATGAAAAAATGTTCATCATCACTAGCCATCAGGGAGATTCAAATTAAAACCACATTGAGATATCACCTTTCACCAGTTAGAATGGCCAAAATTAGCAAGACAGGAAACAATGTGTGTTGGAGAGGATGTGGAGAAAGGGGAACCCTCTTACACTGTTGGTGGGAATGCAAGTTGGTGCAGCCACTTTGGAGAACAGTGTGGAGATTCCTCAAGAAATTAAGAATAGAGCTTCCCTATGACCCTGCAATTGCACTGCTGGGTATTTACCCCAAAGATTCAGATGTAGTGAAAAGAAGAGCCATCTGTACCCCAATGTTTATTGCAGCAATGGCCACGGTCGCCAAACTGTGGAAAGATCCAAGATGCCCTTCAACAGACGAATGGATAAGGAAGATGTGGTACATATACACAATGGAGTATTATGCCTCCATCAGAAAGTATGAATACCCAACTTTTGTAGCAACATGGACGGGACTGGAAGAGGTTATGCTGAGCGAAATAAGTCAAGCAGAGAGAGTCAAGTATCATATGGTCTCACTTATTTGTGGAGCATAACAAAGAACACGGTGGACTTGGGGAGATGGAGAGGAGAGGGAGTTGAGGGAAACTGGAAAGGGAAATGAACCATGAGAGACTATGGACTCTGAAAAACAACCAGAGGGTTTTGAAGGGGCGGGGGGGGGAGGGAGGTTGAGGAACCAGGTGGTGGTAATAGGGAGGGCACGTACTGCATGGAGCACTGGTTGTGGTGCAAAAACAATGAACACTGTTATGCTGAAAATAAAGAAATAAAAAAAATAAATAAAATAAAATAAAAGTATGTTGAAAAGTGAAAGATCTGTGTAAACAGTATTTTGTCTATATTTCAGCAAAATTCTATTTTACATAGATGGTAAGATTACTGCAGGTGAGGCCTACCTGTTATACTGTTTTTGCAGCCTCCCCAGGATCCAGGTGAGGGCTACAGGAAGCAGCCGTCCTGCTCATCTGTAATGCAGGCTCCGAATAACTTCAGCATAGCCAAATTTCAAAAATTCTCCAGGAAATGTTTGCTACCGAAGTAAGTGCCATACATTTTCTAGCTAATGACTCACTCTATCATGTTGATCACCTAGATTAAAATAACCCACAACTCAGAAAAATTTCACGAATATATATTAGAGATCCTTTTGCTCATTTACAAATAACCAAAACTTGAATGTTGCATTGTCAACTGTCCAGATAGCAGAGAGTCAATGAACACTTGATAATTAAACCAATGTACTCTCCTAAAGGTTATACGTTCAGGGTTATTTCTACAATAAATTATGAGAAAAATGTAATTAAAAGTATGAATCATAGAGGGACATATTTTACCGAATTAGCCTCTCTGGTTTGAAACATTTTTATTCTTCTCCAATTTATTTCACCTTCAAATTTCTTGAAATTCTAGGCTCTTATTGTGGAAAAGTACTATTAACACCTTCTGCCTCCCCTCTCACAATACTGGAAACCTTGCTGTTCTTGAGCCTGGTGGTAAAAGATTCAGCTGTAATGATTTACCCTGAATTCAAGCTTGGCTTCGCCATTAATTGAATAATTTTAAATCTATAAAACTTAATCTCACTGAACTTCCCCTCCTTATCTGTAAGATGTGGATAGTAACACAGACATATAATCAGTTACCTTATAGCATAAAGATTAAATGAGATACATGAGAAAAGTAGACAACAGAGTGCCTGCCTAGAATGGATGGTCATTTTCTCCTGGCGTTCAGGGAGTAATATGAACATACTTGAATTAAGATGTTGGGGCATGCATGGCATTCAATTTAAACAATATTTCACAATGTTCAAAAAACAGTGTTGTTATTCCCTTTTGTCTTATATATTAATAAGTACTCAATAAATGTTTTGAATGAATAAATGAAGAAATGGGTGTGCACAACTAAGGAACAATCTTCAACAAAGTGACCCTGATATTCTATAGTTACCTGCACGTTAATTTCGCTCAATCTACAAAAATAAATAATACCATATAAAACGTTGTAAAAGTTGCAAATAAATTGAACATGTACTCTCTAGAGATACAAAGAACAAATTCTGAAATTTGTGTGATTTTTGCATCTAATTAAAGTATGGACTGGTAAAAAGCGATATTCTTCCCCCCAAAAGGGGAATTTTTGACTCATTTCTTTAATTTTTTTTTGAGGCACCCTATTATCCACTTAATCTCCATAACCTTATAAAGCTAGTAAGGGAAAAGAAATTGATATTTTTCTTTCTAAATATTTACCAGAGGCCAACGTGGTGCCATGTTATAAGATTATCTTGTTAGAATACACAGTCTAGGGGTGCCTGGGTGACTCAGTCAGTTAAGCCTCTGACTCCTGGTTTAAGCTCAGGTCATGAGGGTCTTGAGATCAAGCCTCATGTCGGGCTGCACACTCCATAGAGTCTGCTTAAGTTTCTTCTCTCCCTCCCCTTCTGCCCCCACTCGCCCCTGTGTTCGCTCACGCAAGCACACGTGCTCTCTTTCAAATAAATAATCTTAAAAAAAAAAAATTTCACTGTCTAAACATCAATCCAACAAACCTTAGATTTAGAAGTCACAACCCCAAACTGACAGAGCGAAGATATTCAGAGATGTCAATCTACGCTACTTTAAGAGGAAGAGCTGAGAATCAAATCCAAGCTTGCCTAATTATTGCCCATATACTTTCTGTTACACTCCACTGTATTTTGTAATCAAGACAAACAAGCTGGTGAATTTCTGGATTCCAGGAAACTTTGCTTTGAAGACAACCCCTCTGTGACAATACTCAAATGTGGCAGTTCATTATAACTGCATAAGGTTTTTGCTATCAACTTTACAACTTAGTGCTCTTAGAATGATAATGACTGTATTACCCATGATGTGGTGTTTGTTTAACTAGTTTTGTGAAACCCAGAGGCCAAGGGTGATAACTTAGTGCCATCTATTTCTGAGAAAACTGTGAGAAGAAAATGAAGGCTCTGTTTCTAATACAAACCCAAATCAATTAAGAGAGGCTACCTACAAATATATTTACACTCCATCTTGGATGAGATCATTCCCAGAAAAATTGTCCAAAAAGAAACGGCTGAACACCAAACTTCACATAATCAGCTCATTCTTTTTCCTGTTTTCTTTTTTTAGAGCATACTTCGTTAGAAAAGGGGAAAACATAAACCCTCAAGCAACAAAGTTGGGGATAATGTTTTGCATCATTAATAGCTTCTGGAAAAATACGAAATCATTTTTTGGCACAACTGATGTGCAAATTTCAGCATCATGCACTAAACTGGGATATAAAAGCTTCCATGCTTCCAGACCATGTAGTCATGTGTCTTATCTCAAAATCCAGTTATATGTAGCTTTCCGCCGGACTGATTGGAGAGAACAAAAAAGCTGAAGGAATTTCCTGAATAAGAAAGAACAAATGGCAAATGTGTTATGATACGAAGAGTGAAAAATAATTAACTTAATAGGAGCTTTGATTCTGTGGAAGATGAAAAAGTATCAGGCTTGTTTTGAGCATGTTGGTGAAACTTTATTTGAATTAGTAATTTCCTGGAACTCTGTATTTGCATGCAGAACATTTTAAATGTCAATACAGCGCTTCACACAATGCCTTCAACATGGAGGGCTCTCAGTAAAATGAAAGAATAGAAAACAATTAATTCAGGGAATCTTTCTTATTTGCTATTTAAAAATACATTTCAGACTATAGTGTGCATTCCTGACGAGTTCTTTTTCCATGAGACATGTTTTAAATGTTTTTCTCTCTTTTGTGGCAGAGGAGGCCCATTTTGTTTTGTGTTGTGTTGTGTTTTGTTTTGTTTTTGAAGTTTGCACATGTTGAACATCTGGATGTTGTAGCATCAAAGTCAGTTGACACAGCAAGCCAATAGACATGATTTTTGCTCATAACCAAATGAGATGCATGATTGCCTTTTATCAAGCTTCTTCTTAACTCAGTGAGTAGAATCAGTCTCTGATCAATAAATAACAAATCATCTGTTCCATAAATCAGACCTGTCAAGCAAAGCAGAGCTTCGTGCTGGGTACCCTCTTCTGCATTTGCTCAGGCCTGGTAGCATCTGTTTAATCAAAAGGGCTTCTTATATGTTTGACAGTTGTTTGGATATTCTATTTCAGCACCGTTCAAGTTTACCAGCCATTTAGGCTTACTATCCTCCCTCCTCTTTTCTTCCCTCCTCTGTACTTCTGAGTTAAGATTCTCATCTCATGTGAAGGCAAATGAACTGGAGAGAAGAGAGAGAGAAGCACATACATAGGCATTCAGCTGCTGGTTTGACTTTTTTTTTTTTTTTAAGTTACTCTTTGCTAAAATCACTGTATTTCTTTGAACTACATACAGTTTCCTGCCACTGAAATGACCGGTCATGGATCAACAGGTAATGACTTGTGTTTTCAACTCAAGATTTTCTTTCTTTTATATTTATTCCTTGTCAATAATAACGTTAGCTGTTAGCATTTATTAATACCCTTCTTGACATCACTGTTCTTGGCTCACGGTGTAAGCTGACCTCGTAATTCTTATAAAAATCTTTTGGAACAAATGCTGTTATCATCTCTATTTGAAAGATGAGTGGCAGAAGTTAAATAATGTGCTCAAAGTCAAGTAGGTAGTGTTAGAACCCAGAAAGTCAAATTTCACAGCCCGCACTCCAAGCCACTGTTTCTTCAGTCACTCCTCCTATCTTGCCTCCTTTCCAACTCAAAAGCAATACTTCTTGCGATGCCCACATAAGTTCCTTTAAGAAAGCTCCCCATCCATTCTACGAGGGTCCAGTTCCTGCTGCCTTGATGGAGACAGTATACACAAGACTTTTTCTTTTTCTTTTTCTTTTTCTTTTTTTAAAGATTTTATTTGTTTATCTGACAGAGAGAGAGATCACAAATAGGCAGAGAGACAGGCAGAGAGAGTGGGGGAAGCAGGCTCCCCATCGAGCAGACAGCCTGATGCGGGGCTCAACCTCAGGATCCTGAGACCATGACCTGAGCTGAAGACAGAGGCCCAACCCACTGAGCCACCCAGGCACCCCACAAGACTATTTCTTTCTCTTGAATTATTCTTTAATTTATTCATGCACGAATTCTAATGTACTATGTTGTACGCTCTTTTTGAGTAAGAACTACATGCATTGACTTTCTTCATAACATTGCAGCATCTAGTTGAGGGTAACCCACTGACTGTGTGATTTGTGTTTCATATGATATCTATGAAAGATCCTGACTATTATGAGTAGTCTGGTTTGTTTAGAGTATGTGATTTCTGGAATAATTAGAGTTTTTTTACTCCATATGCCAGGTCTTTCAAACATTTCTGGATTAGAGTTATATTAATGAATTATTAAATAAAAATTATTTTAGCAACATTAATTCAGTGGTTAAGAATGGAATCTGATGATTCCACATCACTAAGTTTCCATTATTATGAGTGGCATAATAGTAGTATTCATCATAAAAGAAAATGAACTAAGCTTTTCTTCTTTTTCCCCTTCTTGGGGCGCCTGGGTGGCTCAGTGGATTAAAGCCTCTGCCTTCTGCTCAGGTCATGATCTCAGGGTCCTGGGATCGAGCCCCGCATCAGGCTCTCTGCTCAGCAGAGAGCCTACTTTCTTCTCTCTCTCTGCCTGTCTCTCTGCCTACTTGTGATCTGTCTGTCAAATAAATAAATAAAATATTTAAAAAAAAGATTCTCTCTTTTTCCCCTTCTTTGAAATCATTGCATTCAGTTTTCAATCTTATATTCAAACATTTTAAGGATGAGAGTTGAGTACCTTGCTTCCCTGCCTTATTATTCTAGACTACAAAGTAAAACTCTTGCAAAAATTCCAGAAGGGAGGGAGACTCATTTCTTTTTTTCTTTAGGATGTTCATCTTTTTTCTTGTCTCTAAAAATCTTTACCCATTTCCTGTTTCATCGGTCATTTTATTTCTGTGCAAAACCCTTTCTTACAGAACTTACTTCCCAGCACTTGACTGTAAGTAGTGAGCTTCGAATTTAGACTATAGATTAGATATAGATATAGATATAGACAGATAGAGATACAGAAGCAGTTAAGATAATGGACTTACATCAGACTGCATGTTCAGCCGTGTGACTTTGGGCAAGCTACTTAATCTTATTTTGCCTTGGTTTCCCCTCTTTAAGCAGAGGATTATAATACCCAGGCAATAGGGTATAATAAGAATTAAGCAAGCTAACAGTTTTAAAGCATTTACATCAGAACCTGATACATTGTAAGTGCTATAAAAGAGTTTGCTAAATGAATAAATAATATTAACTCTGTGTTGAGAATTTATTCAAAGCCTTCTATGCATTTACAAACTAAGCTCCATAATGCCACTACAAAGTGATTCTATTGCTTTATATTTATTTCACAGTAGGTGACAGAGCACAAAAAGTGACTTGGAAAAGACGTCTGGTTTTCTCACTACCATTCTTTCACTCCAGCACTTTTCCTGTACAATTAAAGGTTATTTTCTGGACATATGGGACAAATCATCTTTCACGGATAGTTTTATCCAGTCTTTTACATCAAAACAAGCAGTTAAGGTTGAAAACCCTTTGCTCATGTGCTTCAGGGTGTTTGTTGCCTGTGAATCTCTATTCCCCCAATGTCCTTTTGAGAACAGGGCTCAGGAGGGCTTTGGGATTAAACACTGTGTATTCTATGAACTCTGACAGGCAGCTAATTGTACCTGGCACAGGCCTCTTGTCGTGTTAGTTTTCTGATTTTGGCATCATTGGTATTGCCTGTCTGTTTCCTCCTGAATTTAATCCATCTTTGGAGACAATACAGCCCAACTATTTCCTACTATTCATTGTATTCTTTGAACTTAATTTACTTCTTATTAAATTTGGCTTCTGCTTCATTCACTCCATTCATTGACTCTCCAAGTAATAAGTCACTTTAGGCAACATCATATGCATTATGCTTAGATAATCAGAATTGATAGTTTCCCCTTTTAAGTCATAGAAGGTTTCAACTATATATATATATTTTTTTTATTTTTTATCCATTTTATTTATTTTTTCAGCGTAACAGTATTCATTCTTTTTGCACAACACCCAGTGCTCCATGCAAAACGTGCCCTCCCCATTACCCACCACCTGTTCCCCCAACCTCCCACCCCTGACCCTTCAAAACCCTCAGGTTGTTTTTCAGAGTCCATAGTCTCTTATGGTTCGCCTCCCCTCCCCAATGTCCATAGCCCGCTCCCCCTCTCCCAATCCCACCTCCCCCCAGCAACCTCCAGTTTGTTTTGTGAGATTAAGAGTCATTTATGGTTTGTCTCCCTCCCAATCCCATCTTGTTTCATTTATTCTTCTCCTATCCCCCTACCCCCCCCCCATGTTGCTTCTCCATGTCCTCATATCAGGGAGATCATATGATAGTTGTCTTTCTCCGATTGACTTATTTCACTATTTTTTAATTTGGAAAACTTCAGAGTTAAAGCTGATCCCAAATGGCACTCGCAGAGCAGTCTCACACAAATGACTCACAGCAGGTGCATAAATATGCACTCTCTTCATCCAGTTCAATGTGCCAGAGCCCATTTTTCTTATCACTTATGGTGATGCTTTTCTACTAAGCCAATTTGTTCAGTATATCTTCATTCAGTCAGAGACTGAAATACTCCCCCCCCAGTTGTCTGGGTCAATGTTTTTCAAAGGAGAATTGTTTTTTATTCACTTCAAGTATATTGTGTATTTTATCTACATTTGAACATTTAAAAACATCTCATTAATCCGTAAAAGCTATAAAGGGGTGTGTTCCAGTAGTCCGAGCTATGGCATATTTGACGCTTATGAAACCAGATTTTGCATTTAAAAATATAAGTGTGCCGAAGTCTAGAGTCCAGTAAAGATATTAGAGTTTAAAACAAGTTCTGAAAGAAGAATAAAATAAAACATTCATAAATTTGGGTGAGTGCTAGAGATCAAAGCAGGGCTGACTGTATAAGAATTCCTAAATTTATCATTTCTGTAAGCTATTTTGCTTTTTTTTTTTTTTTTGAGGTGGAGGGTGGTGATGTTCCATCTTATACCTTGCAAAACTCCTCTTGATATTTTGAAATCCTTTGTATTCTTTATTGCTTAAATCCTTATTGCTGCTTTTCTCCTCACTTCAAAGTCTCAAGTCCGTCACCTGATTTCTTTTCTACTTTTATTATAGAAAGCTTCAGAATACCAAAAAGTTTAAAGAATAATTTAATGAATGTTGATATCCCAATACAGAGCTTTGTAAAGTTTTAATATTTGTCATGTTTTCCCCAGATCTTCTTCTAAAACAATGAAGGTATGTTTGCAAATTCTTTACATATGTCTTTGCAATCCCATTTTGCCCTCCATCTTTACTCCAACACACCCATCAACCTAAGTTTGGTGTATCCTCTTCCAAGGTATTTCTGTCTTTAACATATACTTGTACAGCCATAATAATACATATTATTGATTTGCATGTTCTTAAATTAGATAAATCATATCATACTAAATGCATTATTTTTTAATTTTTATTCAACTTTGTGAAGTGAATCCATATGGAATGTGCAACTCTAATTCACCCAGTTTAATAGCTTTATGATATTCAATCACACACACTTACCATAGATGCTTACTCAGTCTCCTATTGAGGGATAGTTATTCCCAATCTTGACCTTTATGTACAATGTTGTTAATGATTGGTCTTGTTTGATTTCCTTGTAGAAATGCTGCACTGAATGTTTTCAAGGACTGGGATTATTGGGTTGAAGTACCTATTCTGCTTTTCCTGGTGATTGCTAAATTCCTTACTAATGTGGCTCTGTCCCTTTACATGTCTGCTCTCTGGGTATAGAAATCTGTGTTTTTTTGCATCCTCTTTGTTCTTTTCCAAACTGATGAATATAATGTCACACTTTTAAATTTGCATTTCTCTAATTTATAAAAGATGTTGACCATATCTGTGAAATGGACTTCAAATCCTTTACCCATTTTTTTTGATCAGGTGGTTTATCTTTTCCTTTAGACCTGTGGAAGTGCTTTACATATTCTGGATATGATTTCTTTGTTGATTTTATGATTTGCAAATATTTTCTCAGGCTACATACGTTGTTTATGGTGCATTGACATCCCGTTTATTTTTGTTACTATTACTTTTTAATGTAGTTAAATGTATGAATCTTTTTCCTTTATGGGTGTGGTTTTTTTTTTTTTTTAGTTCTATTCCAAAATTCTTCTCTATTACCAATTTAAAAAGATATCCCCCTAGATTATTCTCAAAGTTTAAAATTTTGCTTTTTCCTTTTACAAACAAGATCTATTTTTCCTGTATGGGATGCGGTATGGATAACCCAGTTGATCCAGAACCATTGAACAGCTGATGCTTTTTCCTTACCATCTCTGTCATCTCTGTCATATCTCTAGATTTCATGTGTGCATAATTCTAGGCTCTTTCTAAAGTTCTGCTGATCTGTTAACTTATCCCAGAATGAAAGGCACACTGTCTTAATCTACTAGGCCTTAAACTTTGTTTAGCTACTTCTAAAGAATTTCCTTCCACTTACTATTATTGAAAATCTTTCTTGTTATTCTTTATTTTTGCTCTTTGGTATTTGAACTTTAGTATTGGCTTATAAAATTTCAGGTAACAGCTACAGGACTATTCACTGGGACTGTATTAAATTTATGGACTAACTTGAACAAACATGGTATCTTTAGAAAATGTCACCTTTTCATCCATTGACTTGACATATTTCTTCATGTATTTGGATTGTATTTTACTTCTTACTATAATTTTTATTATGCATTTTTACAATTATTCCTAGATATCTTGTAAGTTTTGTTGCCGTTGTGAATGTTATTTTTTCTCTAACATTTTCTATATTTTTATTATTGACAGTATAAGGATGGTATTGATTTGTGTTTGCAAACTTTGCCAAATTCACTTCTTAGATTTACTTGTCTATTGATTCTCTTAGATTTTATTAGTAAATGATTAAATGATTGTAGCAACTGCAAAAGTTTCTTCCCTCCATTTTCAATTATCACGCTTTTTTCTTTTCTTCTGATTTATTATTTCATGGGCTAGGACCTTGATACAAGTTCATCAGCAAGGGTGATATGAATATATCTCACTCAGAATTTTAATAGTATTATATTTATAGTTCATGCTTAAAAGGGAATCTTGGAGATCCTGGCCTTTAGAAGAAGTTGGATAATCATTTCTGATCACAGTCTCCTTCTTGGAATTGTTCTCAAGCACCTTGTATTGTGACATCTTTGGTGTAGGTGATTGGACATGCTGATCTTACCAAGGGCAGTTAGAAGTCTGTATGATGATTTGAAATTATACTAAAAGCAAGGAATGGTGTTAAGGCTTTAAGCCTCTAAAAAAATAGAGTAGTTGATATTATAAAATTTTACAGTAAGCCCTGAGTGGTCAGCAAGGGGTTTCATTAACATGGAGGTGGCCCTTTTGGTGGCTGTCTGCTGCAATGGGGGCAGATGCCACCACAATAATACAGGCACATGTAAGAAAAAACACGGATGAAGACAATAATTCTCTAAACCAGTGACAACTTTTTCTACCTAGAGCCCTAGGATCCAAATAATTGATTTAGTAAGTCTCCTAGGCTGAGAGCTGGATCACTCAGGGCATTCATTTGTGTTCTCATGTGATTTAATAAAGATGATACATTAGCAGACTCCCTAGGTATGAGCACACAACATTTTGTTTGGATAACGGCACAGGTGTTTCCTTGTGAGGTACTGATAATGTCTAAGGCCATTGTCTTCTGGAGGATAATTTTTTCTCATTAGAGTTATTTCAGTGTTCAAAAAGGATAGGCTTTATTGATTATCGTTCAGGGTTTGCTGAGTGAATTTAGTAAAGGCATTTGTGTATGCTATAGCATCCTCCAGGCCTACGATGGTGGTGAAATGATCATACCAGTGAAAGACAGTGACCACCTGGCTTTGAAGATTGGCAGCTGCTGTTACTGTAGGGCAGACTCTTCCATGTGCCTTGGGAAAGTCAGGAGTACAACAACTCAACCATTCAGATGGAAGCCATGGCCAAAGATTTGTGCCACATAATCGTGTGTGCTACCTAATAAATACCTAGGTATTACAACCAATCAGTGTGAGAACAGTCACTCTCCCTTAATATGATGGAATAACTATACAATTCCTGTGATATCCATCCCTTGTTTCTAGTATTACTTTGATTCTGTTCAGAGTGACAAGCCACGTAAGTCCATCCCAAATCTGAGCATAGTCACCCATGGCTCTGATGATCATATTTCCATCAGGTGCTATCCCATGGCTGGACACCACAGGAGCAGCAGAAGACTAAGGCCAAAAAGACAGACATTTAGTAAGACCTTGTATGGGAAGATCTTCTCCTTCTACAAGAATTACATTTGTGGCATGAACTGTAGGTGTTAATGTGACTGTAGCTTTAGAAATTTGACCGAGCTGTGCATACCATTGGCTGGGGGAGGTAGCACTGTCAGGAGTGAGGAGATGGGCTGTGGATGGAATACGCCAGACCAAGACCCCCACCTACTCCCTTCTTTCAATGGTGCATTATTTAATTCCAGGTATAGTCCAGCTTGCAGTAGGACAATGGGATCCCATTGGAGACTGAGCAGTTCCCTCCACCCCAGTGTGTGAAGTAACTCATCCATCCTGGTGGTATATCTCATTGCACGTTCCAGGAGATAATTCCTTTTCCAGGTTTGATGGGTTTAGGTGTTCTCAGCAGCATATCACATTGATCCATGGTGAGAGTCAGGGCAATGGGTTTTTCCCACAACTTTCACACCTGTATGGCACTGGGTGCCTCAGCAGGGGTCCCAGGTTGGTATATTGGGCAACAGGTTCTATTGGTTGATCTTCAAATGTGTTAAAACCTGGGATGGTACTTTAGTTCACCCAGGCAAGGTGATTTTACCTTTTAACAATATAATTTACTGCTCTAATATTCCACTTTTCCTTTCTACCAACTGATGCTTGTGGGTTATAAGGGAGATGGAACCTCCATTTAATGCCATGCTCTTTTGCTCAGCTTTACACATCATAACCTTTGAAATGTGACCCCCAATCATTATCTATTCAATGAGAGTATCCATATATAGTACAGTTTCTCAGTTCCTCTAATGGTGGCAGCGTAGTTTGCATAGTGGCTGGGAAAAGCTTGGGTTAGGCCATATGTAGTGTCCACACAAACCAGGGCATATTAAGAACTCTCACTTGGAGACACCAGGGGTGGGAGTGAGTATAATTAATTTACCAATCCCTCACCAGTTGGAACTCTCATGGTTGCCTCCCAACTTTGGCAGTTGCTTTGGGTATTGTTTAGAACACACAGGACAGGCTGTTACTGCATTGCCCAAGTTTCTGTACTTCAAGGGCAATCTGGCATTCTTGGCAATACATCATCTTATTCAGGCACTGGGATGGCCACTCTTTTTATGCACCCGATCTACTATAACTACTGAATTGTCAGTAGATAGAGCTTGTACCCAAGCTAGGGCATCATCTTCCTGAATATCAGGAGTATCAGTGCCTTATGGACCAGGACATGAAAAACAATGAACATTATCTTAGGCTCTAGTAGATGAACCCACATCTTTTTCACATATCCTGGCCCCATATGGGCTTATTTATAGTCATTCATCCCTCAGCTTCCCATTGTCCAAACCATAAGGTTAATCCCTTTAGAAGAGCCCAACTGTCAGTGCAAAGAGTTAATGGCCAGGGATCATGAGTAATCACCAACCAGACTTCCCAGAGCTCACTCATTGGCTACTGCATTTGTTGCTATGTGAGAATCTTCACTTGGACAAGCTCTGTGTACTCTCCTAGGAGGTGTTGTTCTATGAGGACACATCAGGGTTCTGTCCCTTCCCAAAACTGGGACCAAAGTCCCAGAGGCATTCCCTCCTTTTGCTATTTCTGCCTCAATGCCCAACCCTTACTTTCTAGAGTCAAACAGCTAAATGGCAGCTCTGCTAAGGAGATATCCAGACCTTTAATCTATTTCGTTAGTATTTTTGCCTTCAAAAACAGAAGCTTTGATGGTCTGTCTCATTCCCAGCTCTCTGAAAGTTTGCTGCATCTCCTCTATAGATTTTCAGGATTCCACATGCCCAAGAAGGTCCCCCTCACTGGGCCACACCTCTCTGCAGGGTAGAATGATCCAGTCTTTAAGGGAATGAGTACTTTGAAACTTCCTCCTCCCCGTCCCAACCCTGGGCACCATGCAGGTGCTGCTAGAGGGCAAGTTGTGTAGAGATGTTCCTCATTGTCTCTATCATGTCAACAAGCTCAGTGACACCATGAACATTCCCTGAACTGGACACTGTCCTACAGGCTGAGATTGCTATTGCTGTGCTTTCATTTTCTATTGTATTGGGAGTCCAAGAGCATGGGGTGCTCCATCTGCTTCACTCTCAATCACCATAATCTCCTCGTCCTCACTGTCATCACTCCAGGGATTCCATGTCTTGGTGCCCCCAATCAGTCTTCGTCACAAGTGCTTTGGCCATGGTCTGTGGCTGCTTGCATCCTCCTGACTTTGCAAAATGGCACACTGAGCCCTCTAATTTATCATTGTCCTTGACTACCATGCCCTTCTCTGATCTCAGCTCATCCTCTAACTTCCTGACATGAGTTTCAGCCTTCAGCTGGGCAGCAGCGTTCAGCCCGCTGTGTCTATCATGTGTGTGTCTTCTTGGTCACAGTGAACAATGTACAGTTCCTCCAATAAGCACATTAGTCTGGGTGGCATTTTCAGGATATCCCCATGCTCGTGTGGTAAACCACAGGTATCTAACATATGGACTACCTGTCTCCACACAGAGGTTAATGACCAACTTGAGATTTCCTTTCTTTAGGCTCTTGGCTGGCACACCAACTGTAGGTTCACAACCCTTTTAGGGTGTGCTCTGAAACTGGCCCCCATGCACAGAGGGCAAGGGAAGACTGAAAGAGGAAGGTCACTTCAGGTTGGCAGGCGGCAGTTTTAACAACAGCAGAGGAAACTTACATACAAGGCTTATCTTGGGCAGCAGCAAGATGAATGGATTTCTGCAGCAGCCCTCCAAATCTTGAAAGCTTACAACACTTTCTTGTAGTTTTTAGCATACAAGTGTATACTATGTTTATTGAACTGATTGCTAGGTATTTTATTCTTTGTGCTGCTATTATAAATGTTAGTTTTATTTTTGGATTGATCTTTGCTAGTGTATAGAAATACAATTGATTTTTGTATAGTGATGTCGTATCCTGAAACTTTACAGAGCTTGTTTATCAGTTCTAATAGTTTTTTAGTGGATTTCTTAGGGTTGTCTATATACAATATCATGTTATCTGGAAATGAAGATAGCTTTACCACTTTCTTTACAATATGGATGAGTTTTATCTCTTTTTTCTTCTTTAATTCCTCTGAAGAGAACCTCCAGTATAATGCTGAATGGAAGTGATGAGAGTGGACATGTTTGTCTTGTTCCTGAACTTAGGGAGAAAGCATTCAGTCTTTCACCATTACATCTGATGTTAGTTGTAGGTTTTTTTATGATGCTTTTTATCAAGATGAAGAAGTTCCCTTTTCTTCCTGATTTCTGACTGTTTTTATCATAAAATGGTGTTCAGCAGTGTTGAATAGTTTTTTGGGGGCTTTTGAAATGATCATGTGGTTTTTATTCTTTATTAATATAATGTATGATTTTCCTAGGATTGCTGCAAGTTACCGTAAGTTATTTGGCGTGGTGCAATAGAAATGTTTTGTCTCAGAGTTCTAGAGGCCACAAGTCAGAAATTAAAATGTCAGCATTGCCACAATCCCTCTGAATGGTTTAGCAAGAAATCCTTCCTTGCCTCTTCCAGCTCCTGGTGCCTCCAGGCATTCCTTGTCACTCCAGTCTCTGACTCCATCACCTTCTCCTCTTCTGTCTTCCCTCCCCTTCTTTCTGTCTGAAACCTTCCTTTCTCTTTAGCTCATAAGGACACTTGTCATTAGATTGAGGGTCCCCAGGGATCAACCTAAGGTCTTTAACTTATCTAATCTTCAAAGACTCTTCATAAAAATAAGATCACATTCACAGGTTCTGGAATATGGACATATTGGGGGAGGGGCACTATTGAACTCACTACATCTAGCGTAATGTATTGATTGACTCTTTGGGTGTTAAAACAAATTGAATTAGAACTCTGGAAATATGTCAGAGCTTTTCAAAGCCCCATACACATCTTGCTCTCCAGATTTACCTTTTAAGTTTTAGACAGGAGCACTTGGGTGGCTCAGGTAGTTAAACATCTGCCTTGGCTCAGGACATGATCCCAGGGTCCTGCGATGGAGCACCCCCCCCCACCCCGGGTTCTCTGCTCAGCAGGGTGTCTGCTTCTCCTTCTGCCCTTGCCCACCTCCCTCCCCCTCATGACGGATCTTGCTCACAAGACAAGATCTTTCTCCTGTCTCTCTCTGTTTCTCTCTCAAAAATAAATAAATACATAAACTTTATTTTTTTTTATTTTTATATTTTTAGCCAGGCTCCTGTTTACCTGAACTGGTATCTTGTATTGCAGCCTTAAGCAATTACCATATTAAATGATTTCTGCTGAATAAGTTTACCTCAAACACTCAAAAGTCCCAACCATGTCAAATAATTACAACACACTATGAATGGGCCTTTTCCCGGGAGCTGTCAGGTCAAATAGTGACAATGCCACAGGGATAGACCTTTTTGAGGACCAGATTAAGTCTCCCTCTTCCAACAGTCAGACAGCTTCTGGTTTTCACACTACTGTGGTTGCAAGGTCACTGGTTTTCAAGAGTTCGGCAGCACTGGGGAGAAGGGAATGGGAAGAGGTAAAGTTACAGTACTTCAAACCCTGTTGTTCCTACCAAAGCTCAGCAGCTTTTCTTGGATACATGCTCCTCATATTTTTTCAAGTCCTTGGCTAATCTCCAGAGTTTGAAAAACATTGATACTGACAATTTTTGCCGAAGTCTTTGTTGCTTTTATAGAAGAGTGGATTTATGGAGGACATTGCTCCACTATCCCCAGAAGTTCTACCTCCAACTCTAGGATTAATAGCACTCAAGTTTTTGTTTAGCTAAACTGTCCATATCAGGAACAAACTCTGAAAAAGCCCTTGTTCAGAGACTAACATGCTGGTTAGATGTAAGAGCATAGCCACAGCCTTGAGCAAACATACCTTTAATTGGCACAAATATAACCTAAATATAAATAGTGAAGTATTAATGAAAGGCAATATATGCCAATTAAAACAAACACAAAAACAAAACACTACCAGTCTCGTTGGCTTAAGCTGGACTAACAAGAGTACTGAAGTATAGGTTACACCAGTGTTCTTTAGGGGGAAAGCCAATCAAGATTCAAGATAGATTTAGAAGGAAATCAGTGTCATGAGACACCTGAGGGAAATTACTACCTTGCTGTTAGCACTAGGATATCCTAACCCTACAAAGTTTTAACAGTAGAGGTGGCTCTGTGTGGAACATACAATTATAAGCATTCTGAATAAATATTCCTGAATGTGTATACTAAGTCATATAGTATCGCTTACATAATTCATTGTTTCTGGGTTTGTGACATAATTGCCACTGGGCAGCTTGGAGAATAGCAGGAAGTAAAGACATTTTCAGTGAAATCCACAAAGGAATTTTGTGTCAGGACACAAAATGAGGCTTTTCCAAGTAGACTATCTGGTCTAATGTTATTTCTCTTAGATAGAACACTGGACTATTTTGCCTGAAGAAATAGTCAAGACACAGGTTTAGTAGAGCAAAATGATTTTAAATATTTCAGCTTATATTAATCTTGCTACAGCCTACTGTGCCATATTCCTGGAATGACCTGGCTCTTTGTGTTTGTAACAAACTTCCTTTCTATCTACAACTATTTTTTCCCCCAAGAAATTATTTCTTAAATAAAACATCTTTTAGGATTTTTTTTTTTTTTTTTTTTTGGCCAATCAACAGGTAAAAAATTGTCTGAATATAATTTTTTAAAATTTGAATGCTGGATACAAATCCAGAATTTTGTTCAAAATGGTTATTTCATTGCCATTTATCAAACTTGATAGTAGCCAAATAACTGTGTTTTATCCTATATTGATAATGAGTACACTCATTTTATGAAAATTAACTTTATATTAGCTCTTTGATTCTGGATTTCTTTTCTTTAATTATTTCAGAATTCATCATTAATGATCTTCAAACATTTTGCAGTCGCTTTTAATTCCTACAGATTTTAAGAACTAATCCTGTTCGTGAAATGAAAATTACAGAATTGTTTAATTCAAGAGTTTTTAGAGATCACATAGTCCAATTTACTCATTTCATGTATGAGGCTCTGCGGTCTGAAGAGCTTGAGAGACACGGCCGTGAAGATCACACAGTCCATGGCATTTCCTGGCTAAAACTCAGTTCTCGTCTTCCTGCAATGATCCAATACATTCTTTTTTTTTTTTTTAATATTTTATTTATTTGACAGAGAGAAATCACAACTAGACAGAGAGGCAGGCAGAGAGAGAGGAGGAAGCAGGCTCCCTGCGGAGCAGAGAGCCCGATGCGGGGCTCGATCCCAGGACCCCGGAATCATGACCTGAGCTAAAGGCAGAGGCTTTATCCCACTGAACCACCCAGGCGCCCCTCCAATACATTCTTAAAATATGCTCGTTTTCCAAAGTCATAATATTATTCACTTGTTATTATTGACTTTTAAAAACCCCAAAGCTGAGGTATTTAAATAATAGTGATTCTCTTTCCTTCAAGAGGCCTCAAGTAATCCTCAAGGGATTAACTTGGAATTGTTGGAAGGATCTTTATGTAATAGGGGTCAAGGAAGTTTTCATGGGGTTAAGAACAAAAGTAGGCTGCATGATCATTAAATTGCGTGACACTGTGGATGATTTGAAAGATTAAAATCATGTCCACGACAACCTGTGACTATTATCATGTGATTGGGAAAAAAGGGATCCCCGGTGCATTGATTCCTGGAAACTGTGAATATGTGAGTTTACACAGTGATAGGGACTCGGCAGATGTGATTAAATTTAGGAAGCTTGAGAAGGGAAGATTGTTATGGATTACCAAAGTGGACTCAATCTAAACTCATAATTTTTTAAAAACAAGAACCCTTCCTAACTTCAAAGAATGAGAAATATGGCAGCATGAGAAGAACTTGACCTGATGTTGCTGGCTTTGAAGGTGGAGGAGGGGAACCGTAAGCCAAGGAATACAGGTGGCCACTAGAAACAAAGGAAGGAAAGAGACTTTTCTCCTATAGTCTCCAGAAAGGAATGCGGCTCTGCTGCTACCTTTATTTTAGCTCAGTAAAAGCTGTATCTCACAGAACTCTGAGACAATACATTTATGTTGTGTAAAGCCTATCTTCATGGTGATTTGTCATCATAGCAATGAAAAACTAATGCGTACTACAAATCCTCAATTCATCAACATGACAGGCACACTGATTCATTATATTTATTCCAGATTTAATTTTTCTTATCATATGAGAAGCATTCATTTGAAACCTAATTTCAAAATGATGCAGAAATTTTAAAAAATAGTGTGATTACTGTAGGTGTCAATCACAAATCTGTTAACATAGGAACCAAAAAAAGTGTACATTCATACATTTTCTTTTTTTTCTTAAAGATTTTATTTACTTATTTGAAAGACCAAGATTGCAAGTAGGCAGAGAGGCAGGCATAGAGAGAGGGGGAAGCAGGCTCCCTGCTGAGCAGAGAGCCCAATGTGGGGCTCAATCCCAGGACCCTGAGATCATGACCTGAGCTGAAGGCAGAGGCTTAACCCACTGAGGAACCCAGGTGCCCTGCATTCATACATTTTCAAGCCAGGATAGAGCTAATAATACAATCAAGAAGGCTTAGATAGCATGAAAGATTATGAGCTTTTACCTTGCCACTATATTCCATATTTGTACAGAAGCGAGTACCAAAAGCAGTAAGTAAGCTTGCCAGAGCAACCCTGGGTCTGCAGTGGAGACCTCAGCATGCCAATGAATGCTTTCTAGGTCAGTAAAGTCAGGATAGGTGCACATGACTTGCTCTGAACTCTTGACTCAGTACATTCTACCTGTGAGGAAGATCAGGACCACATTCTTAGTCTTTAACAGGAAGCGTTTCCAATTGTGTAAGTATGAGGAATATTTTGTTGAAAGGGCTAATCTCTACATTTGATATTAAAATGTTCGTGTTTTTATGTTCTCTTTTTTTTTAAGTTTTATTTATTTATTTATTTATTTGAGAGAGAGAGAGAGGGAGAGAGAGAGAGAATGCGGGGGTGGGGGGGAGCGGCGGCGACAGATGGAGAGGGAGAGAGAGTCTTCAGCATACTCCACCCTGAGCACAGAGCCCAACGCAAGGCTCCATTTTGTGACCCTGAGCAGAAGCCAAGAGTTGGACATTTAACCAACTGTGATACTCAGATGTCCCTAAAATGTTCATATTTTAATGAAAACTCATATTTCTTCCTGTAAAGAGGTACAAAAAGTTATAAAAGGCATGAATGTCCTGACATCTCCTAACTTGAAATTTTTCCCTCTCTTCGTGTTTAATGAGAAGAATGAACACTGCACAACGATATTAACCCATGCCCTAAGTGGAGAGGTCGATGGCACTGATGCCAAGCAATTGGCCTCCTTCAGTCTCTTCTGATCTATTTTCCCACTTTTCCTGTAACCTTTATGAACAGTGGATGATGTGTGGAAATTGAGTTCAGCCCAAAATCAATGTCATTGAGTATGCTATGTGATCTCTCAAATATTATATTAGAAGAGGAAATCTAAGTGCATCATTACCACCAAAGCTGTACATATTCTATTTAAGAGTAGTTAGATGGGATTTCATTTTTATTGCAAATTTGAAGGAAACTAAAAAGTTCTGATTTAACCTATCAACCCATCAATTATTACAGAAACAGGACCCTAGTATTGCTGTTTTCCCCCAATATCTACAATAACTTTTCACATACCATGTCATCTTCCACCAAGGGTTCTCACAGCTCTTTATAAATATTTGTTTTCATATCCACTCCTTGTCCAGTGACTTAATATTTGTAATCAGATGATGAAATTAAGGCATTGTTTTGATAGTAAGATTGAACAGAAAGTTTGTAATTGGAATAAACTATGAAATAACTCAATACTTAAATCTAAAGCTATCCATACATTCACTATTAAGTTATAAGGATACTTTATCACAGAAATAAGTTTTAAAGGTATGGATGCTTATATTTAGATTGTGTTTTCTTTTTTATCCTTCTGCAGAGTAGAGAGACCAAGTGGGCGTTAGAACATTTATTTGCCTAGTCAAGATGACTGGGCAAAAGAACATGGCTGACATTCTAACTGGGATAGGTGATGGGTAATGAAGGGGTAGGAGATGCCATGCAATCTGAGAGAGACATGCTCTGCCTTTTAAAAGATTAACACTACCCTTTTCCTTCCTTCTTCTCTAACATTCTTCACACTTCTTATGCTCCATGGTCTGAAGCATGTGTATAAGATGACCCAATCACAACATGTATTCCAAAAGATAATGGTATATTTTCTCTACTTAATGTTCTCCATTTAGAGAGATTGGAGGTCTGGGTCTGTTCAAACACCAAAAAAAAGCCCAATTAGATACATATCTGTTTCAACCTGCTGTTAAATTGTTTTCATCCAATGAAACAATTTATAATTGAGCCAGCTCATAGACAGAAAGTTTGAAATGACTGTGAGATACTGACTAGGTTTTCCTGGAAACTTGATTACCACCCAGTTTCAGATTTGCATACTTTGGTGCATTTTTTTCTTTGTTTCGGTTTTGTTTTGTTTGCTTTGGCTTACTCAGGAGAGGGGACTTTCAATCTCTGCAGCAAAAGATGTTGAATAGAAGTAGAAAACCACTATGGTTTTTCCTAACAATTCTGGGTTCGTTTTTAATTATTTGTTTTGTTTTGGTTTGGTTATAAATAAATTCCTCTCTTTACTTCACTTCTTCCACTTTAGTCTGGTAGGTAATATTGCCATGATTAGCAAACTGAATGCAGTTTTAAATTGAAATCCCTCAATTTTCATATTTTGTAGTTTTTCATCTTGTTCAAGGTTAATTCTATTTTCCCTTATCCAAATTTGGTATCTAAGAGAAACTGTACTTTAGAAAGTTGGTTTAATATGCATTGATTTTCTGTTTATATACTTTTATGGAGAGTCTAATTTTCTAGTACTGAGGATGAATAGAACACTGCTTTTGTTCTCTAGATGTTATAGTAATTACCTTTTGATTACTAAAAAAGATAAATAAGATAAAGGAGTGAAATAAGCAGAATTTTCTCCAAATTTATTTCTTAAAATGAATTGATGAAGTAGAATTATTTCTTTTCCTTGCGTAAGAAATTTCTCTCTAAAAGAATATGAAGAAGAAGCTTTCACACTTATTGTTAAAAATGGTCATATCTGAAATTCTTACATGTCACAGAGTATTATAGAAGAGGTGCTAGGACATTTTTTAATGGTGTAGTCACCAAACATATGGGATTTTATTGGTCTCCTTACTGCACACAACACAAGTTAATATTTTATGAGGTTCAAGCAAACTAATGGGCAGGATTTCAAGGAATGGTGCAAACATAAGTACCCAAATACTTTTATTACCAAAATTGGAAAAGTCACTGAGAGTGAGGGTTATGCAGCTACGGAGTCAAAGTAATCAAATCCTATTAGAAATTGATCTAAGGATAATTCTAATTAATAAAATGAATAATCAAATTAATCTTTATGCCTATTACCTTATGTTACATTAGAAACTCACACCTCAGGAAACAGACTACCATATTTACCAGAATTTTGTCATCATTTATTATGATGATTTCAACATAAATATGTTTTCACTTAGATCAGGTTAAATGTCACTGGGCAAAGGTGTGTAGAAAAACTGTTAGCTTTTTATTTTGTTACAATATGCCTTTGGAAATGCACCATGAAATTCAGAATTCTTTCTCAAATCCCTTCTAAAAAACGGAAGTCAATAAATGAATCCACAGAAGAGATTTTTCAAGATGCTGTTGGTAATTACTAAAAGTGCAAATGATCCCTACATTTTAAGAAGGTGGATATTAAAAAAAAAAAAAAAGGTAGGCAGATAATCATTCACATAATTCCAATGCAATAAATCTCAGTGATAAGGAAATCTCAGATATGGGAAGATATTTTTAGTCTAAATTACCTATGCAATTACCTCACTTCTCATTTCACTTGAGGGCATAAACCTGACTTTTGCTACTGAAAATATTGTTATTAAAATAGAAAATGGGAACATAGGGCAGTGTTAAGATTACTGTGGTGGTTTTCATTGCAGGCTTCAAGGAGTGGATAGCTAAGTTAAATATTTTACTTATGAAAGACTTTAGGTTAAAATTTCAAAAATGATCTTTTTACATTTTCACTGAATATTCAAGTCTGCTCCAGCGATATATATTTGTATATATGCTCAGAATTTCCTCTTACTCTTACAAATGTGCTAATAAGATTTCTTTAATATTACTGTATTTGGATATCTGTCAGTGAATTTAAATGTGCCCTTATATGTTCAGGATGGCCTATTTCTAAGACCAAAAATAAATCTTGACTTTGTCCATAATGAACATGGCAATATATTTGTTTTATCGCTCTTCAAACTTAGTCTTCTCCCAAAGTAAGAAGACTGCCATATTTTCTACCCCTATTTGCTATGGAAAACTTGTGTTGGAGAAGAAAGTGTTTTGTCAGATTTTCCCCAGTGTCTGACCATGCTCCTACTGCTGTCACCTATCTCTAAAAGTGGATTATACTCCAATACTTTTGTTCTTAATGTCCTGGAAGAAGTTGAATCATTCTTAATGCCATCACCCAATCCTTTAAATCTGACCTTTAAAACTGTAGCAGTCTTAACAAAGCTTACAGGAACACATCTCCTGGACAACATTACACATATACCATGATCCATAGTACCAGTCATCCGTTCGTTTTCGATTTTATTTTAACCTTTCGGTTTGGGCAAGAAGTCTCAACTTTGGGTCTGATTGTCTCTGCTTGTCTTCTCCTTTTGTGATGGAGAAGCTCCCTTTAAAGTTTCTTTTGCATTTGCTAACAAATGAATGATTTCCACTTCTTTGAAACTAAATGTATTTAAAATCAATTTTTACCTTTGTGGGGGAAAAATGCATTAGCAGGGGTGTAGACATGGATGTACTTCTTCACATGAGCGTTTCTCATAGCCTACAAAGCACAGAGCTGAATTCACGGCACACTGAGACAAATGCCAGTCCCAATAAGCAAATCACTGTTACCCGTTCAAACTTAAATATTAAATATTTGTTCACCACTAATTTAGAACATTGGTTGGACTCTGTGTGGGGATAAGTGGCGAGGGAGAACTTGGGATGGAATCTGCTCCCTTGTCCTGCATAATTTAACCAAGGTCCCATATTTGCACACCCCATCCTTGAAAGCACTGAAAATGGTTTATCAAATATTTCTTTCAAAAACAAACAGAGCAATTCTTGACAGCAGCTCTGTGAAATAGAATTTTCTTCATCTCAGTATGCTCCCCATGTTATCTTAGCACCAAATTAATATTTTAAACCCCCTATAAATTGGCCCATAGAGGGAGTGGGCCAATTCTCTTGTCTCTTAATTAGCCTGTGGCACTATAAAAAAAAGAAGGTGGAGGAACAAGAATTACTGAGGAAAATAAAAATCCGGCATTAAAATGACAGTTGGAAGGGTGCCTGGGTGCTTCAGTCATTAAGCATCTGCCTTTGGCTCAGGTCATGATCCCAGGGTCCTGGGATCGAGCCCCACATGGGGCTCCCTGCTCAATGGGAAGCCTGCTTCTCCCTCTCCCAATCCCCTGGCTTGTGTTCCCTCTCTTGCTGTATCTCTCTCTGTCAAATAAATAAATCAATCTTAAAAAAAAAAAATGACGGATTACAAACCAAATCATGACACATTTAGTCTTGGTATTAGTGTAATTTTGAAAGCCCTACTTTCTCAAGCTGAGAAATGGGTGATAATATAGCTAATGATGAAGAAAGAGAACATAGCATAATCGGACGTGTAAAACAAGTTTTTGATTGACTAAGTTTATAGGGAAACGAGGTTGCTGATGAAATAAAGGCTGGATTAGCACTGGCCAAACACTGGTTTGTATACAAAGCAATAGTGTCTAGTGTCATCTAAATGGTTAGGCCATATGTATGATCATTTTCCCTAAGTAGCTGCACAAATGGTTCCTAAGCCCAGCTCTGAATTAGTCACACAGTCAGGATAACCGATATTTTTATAAATTTGGTCAAAATGAATCTTGTTATTTTTTTCCAAGGTCCCAAAATGTTTTAGTGTCCATAACTTAGGAAAAAGAATTTGATTTTGGATACATGGAACCCATGATGCAGTTGAATATGGGTCCGGAACTCAGCACAAGTTCCTGGTATTCTTGGTCTTGGAACATAGTGGTCAGGCACATTATGAATTGGCAAGGTATAAGACAATGTACAACTTCCAGGTCTCTGGAAATGTTCACCCTTGCAACCAATTTTTGACTAATACTAAATGAAAGCCATTAATCATCTGTGTAAAGGACGGAGTATGGGCTGAGGAAGAGGTCATAAATGAAATGAAAAAGAGAAGTTGGAGAAAGAAATTTTGATATTTTAGGAAAACACTTAACATGACAAATAGCATTAAACATAATTAAACAAAATGATAAAAGTTTTAGAGATTAAATGCTATTTATAATATTCATATTATTATTATTTATTAAGTAGTATAATTATAACATTATGATTATTTGTGATATTTAAATATTAAATATTCTAATGCCATCACACAGAGTTAAGCTACTGTTGATATGTTGGGCATCCATATCTTTTTTATTTAGCGAGGAAGGACTGGGGACACTACTAAATTGTCCTGGTCAAGTTGTTGAACAATAACCAGCCAAGGAAAGTTCTGCAAATACTTTGCAGGAAATTTAATTTAATTTATTTATTTGAGAGAGAGAGTGAGAGTGAATGAGAGAACATGAGCCAGGGGTTAAAGGGGTGGGAGAAGGAACAGAGGGAGAAGCAAAATCCCAGCTGAGCAGGGAGCCCCATGTGGGGATCCATCCTGGGACTCTGGGATCATGACCTGAGCCAAAAGCAGACACTTAACTGACTGAGCCATCCAGAACTCCATACAAAAATTAAAAAGGATAATAAAGACAACCTATGTGGACTATTGATTCGAAGGCTAAGGAGTTCTCCAGTAAGCCCAGATATGAATATGAGAAAGTCGGGCATGCAAAGGGGTGAGAGATTCAGGCAAGGGAGTAGGGGAAGTTAACGCAGATGTCATAAAGCTTTTTTTTTTTTAAATATTTTATTTATTTATTTGACAGAGAGTGAGAGTACAAGAGGGCAAGCAGCAGAGAGAGGAAGAAGGAGTCTCCTGCTGAGCAGAGAGCCAATGTGGGGCTCAATCCCAGGACCCTGAGATCATGATCTGAGTCAAAGGCAAATGCTTAACCAAGTGAGTCACCCTGGCACCCCGCCGTAAAACTTTTTGAAATCTAGCAATAAAAAAAATCTTATGGGGCAGAAGTGCATATGTTTCTATGTATTTACCTAATCCATAATAGATTACATAAATTATTCTGAGTTACCTTGGTATTATCAAACATAATGGGGAAAGCTGTAGGGCTTTGGACATGTACATTAATTTAACACATTTAGAGTACTTTCATGTAAGTATTCAATGAGATAGAATATGTAAAATGCATTGATCAGCTCCTAGCATTTAATAAATCTTTGCTATTATGACACTGATATTTTCTCCAGAAAACCACTTGTCAAACTGGGATAATATTGTAGTACACTAGTAACTTTGCTCTTAATGTCTACATTTCCCTACTATCATTCAAAAGACAAATGTGCCTGCATATACGTACATATTTAGGCATGAATAACCTGTTGGAACCATAATCTGCACCTGTGATCTTGATCCTCAGTCCCCCTTTCCTTGCTGTAAATTAGTTGTGTCGTACTTATCACTTTCTGACATGTTCTGTACATGTCATTTTCTTAAGATAGTAAAAAGCAATAATCCAATTGTGAAATGGGCAAAAAGACATGGGCAAACATTCCTTTGGAGAGAATATACAGATGGCAAATAAGCATATGAAACGATTTCTGAGAAAATTAAGTGTACAGTGAGATGTCACGATATACCTATCACACTATCACGATAGACTAAAATTTGTAAACATAAACAAATAAATAAATATTTCATTCTTGCTGGAAAGAATGTGGAGAAACTGGATTATTCATCTCTTGCTGATGGGAATTTCAAGTGTTAAAGTCACTCTGCAAAACATTTTAGCAGTATCTAAAAACACTAAATAAGAAACTTCAATATGATCTAATAATCGTACTCCTGGGCATTCACACCAAAGAAAAGAAAAGTTATGTCACACAAAAATCTGTATACAAATGTTTAAAGAAGCTTAATTCATTATAGCCAAATATTGGAAGTAGCCCAGATATTTTTTAGTGAATAGTGAATGGCTAAAAAAATTGGAGTGTGGGATAACCATGTTAAGGACTACTGCTCAGCAATAAGAATTAATAAACTATTGGTACATACCAACAATCTGGGCGAGTATCCAGAGAATTATATTGAGTGAAAAATGTAAATCCCAAAATGTTACATACAGTATGATTTCATTTATGTGACATTCTTAAAAGACTGAATTAGAGGAATGGAGAACAGAATGGTGGTAGTCAGGGATTAAGGTGGAAAAAAGCAGCAGGAAGCTAGAAAAGGACAACATGAGGGATCTTTGTGGTGATGGAAGTATTATGTACGTTTGATAGTATAGATATTCACATCCTGATTGTGATATTATACCACAGTTGTAGAAGATGTTACATTGGGGGAAACTGGTAAATGCTACAGATTTCTCCATGTTTTTTCTTTCTACTGTATGTGAGTCTATATATCTCAAAACAAAATGTTTAATTTAAAAAATGGATATGGAATGGATAATTTTTAAGGTAGTTTTTATACAGCACGTCCCATGAGACATGCAACATTCTAAGTGTGTTACAGCAATTAGCTCATTTAGTCCTCAAAACAATCCTATGAAGTAGGTATCTCTTATTCTCTCTTGTATAAATGATGAAGTGATTATTAAGTAACTTGTATAAAGTCACAGAACACTTAAATGATGAAACAAAATTTGTTTTGTTTCACTTTAGTTTCAAAAAAAATTTAAAAAGTAGAGAGAATAATAATATGAACTCATCATCTGGTTTCCATAATTATCAATTTATGACCAGTCTTATTTTATCCAAATCCCTACACTCTCAACACCCTCTGGCTTATTTTAAAGCAAATTCCCATATCACATATTTTAACTGTAACTATTTTAGAATCTAGCTCTAAGAGATAAGGATCCTTTTAAAAAACTTAACCCCAATACCTTCACCATGCCTATAAAAATAAACAATAATTCCTTAATATTACCTGATACCATGAACAGATGTTTTAACCCAGGCCATACAACTCTCAAATATTTTAATCAATGAGTCTTCTCAGATGGAAGTACAGTTTTAATACCTTAAAGCCACCAACAGCTAGGTAGAAAAATGAATGTTCTTAGAATATTATGGCAAAGCATTGCCTTACACAAAAACAAAGATACTTTATGTCCTTTATTGATAAAATAGGGTATGATGATGAACTTAAATCCAGTTCTGCTCTGATCTTTGATCTCTCATGCTTTTCCATATACAATTATATTTTCTTTGTTAGATTCATATAGTTTCATTTAATTATTATCTCTCTTTCTAAACGATCTCTTATAGATCTCTTCATTGTCTGTCTTTTCAGGTATCATGCTACTCCCTAGTTCTTGATCTTGAACCATGTCATTCCAGTATTTCATTTTTCTCGCAGATTTAGACCACTGCAAACCTCCTCATCTTTACATGCTCAACCAACAGGCAAGTACCACAAGTCTGGTGTACTTGTGCATGATAGTGGCTTGGCATTTTGAAAATTCATGTCCTCAAATTTTGGTTTATATTCAAATTTACACATATTCAGAAACAGAGCCATAATCTCAAAGACCAACAATGAGAAACCCTCATTAGAAAAGTCAAAACAATAAGTGTTTTTAGACACATTTCATAGAAACTGAGGCTCAGAGTGTCAAAGACACTGACTCACATCCTACAAGATAGAATTCAAGAGTTGAGAGACTGGGTGCAGTGTTTTAAAGCATATCTTAAAAGACAAATCAAACAAACAAACGAAAAAATGGTGACAGTGATAGGAAACAATACAATATAATTCAAAGAAAGATAGAAAATGGTAGTTAAGATTTAGATGTCATTTAATTGAGCTTACTCAGAGGTCCAGAATACTTTCTAGAGCTCAATGATGTCAAATATCTAAGTTCTATTAAAGCCTACCA
This sequence comes from Meles meles, assembly GCF_922984935.1. Lineage (NCBI taxonomy): Eukaryota > Metazoa > Chordata > Mammalia > Carnivora > Mustelidae > Meles > Meles meles. The sequence goes on along the minus strand of NC_060066.1, from coordinate 147,137,314 downwards.
GTGAGCTGCATTTAGAGTGCCCTCTCTAGTTAACCTTTCTATAAAATTAACGTTTCTATAAAATTCAAGTCCTTGTTCAAAGGTGTGACTTGTGTAATGTGTATATACTTGAAAATCAATTTGTACCCTTTATAATGTTTAGGTTTAGATAAAGGGGAGTTTGAGTACTATTTGTATTTATGAACTAAAAAAGGCAGTTGGTTATTGGACTTGCTCCAGCTCAGCAAATGAATACCATCTTCAGTATTTAACAATTTCAACTGAGATTTCCTTTTCTAGGGAGCTCATGAGACATAATCCATTGCTAATTGCTTTGATTATGGCTTATCTAACCTCTAATTCCCAATGACCTTTTTCAAGTCCACTTTCAATTTAATGAGCCAAACTAATAAAGTCTACACTGTCCTCTTGATAAGGTTTTCTTTTAGAAAAATGTCCTTATAAATTAAGATATTTTTTGTTCAAACTATGCTCTGTCATACTAAATGAGGTTGAAGAGTTGACACCTTTATCTTAAACTTTGCCATCTATTTGCATAATTATGCCTTGAAAAATGTTTATGTCTCTGGGCATTTAAGTCTTTCAATGCTAAGGTTTTTTGTTCTCTCATTATTAATTTTCTATTGCATTTCACTGCTAACACTGTAAAAACTTAATGCTCAACAAATACTAATCCAAATAATAACCAAGAGTCACAGAAATGAAATTTACTTCTATGCCTGAAACAACTAAAAAAAAAAAAAATTTAGGAAAAAATGTTTAAAGTAACAGGACTCGAGTCATCAACATCAAAAACAAAGGACCATAATTCCTGAAAAATTCTGAAAAAAGGTGAGTCCTATGATTGCCCCAGCTTGTGGACTAGAGAAAGTTTACAGACTGTGGTGCAAGGGGGGGATGTCCTATGGTATTTCTGCATCAAGGAAACAGAGCTGTGAGTCCACAGAAGACACAGTAGTGAAGTCCTAGGACAGAGTACCAGAGACAAGACAGCTACATGGATAGAGAAATCCGCAGATCTGCAAAGGATCTTTCGGGGGAATTCAGTTGAGAGCTGAAGCAAAATTGTGAAGAGACCATGGGTGGGAAAGAACCACTCAATGGGATTGAGAGAGAAGTGTCTAGAGTTCACGCAGGACCAGAAATAGTGTCTGTTTCCAGCAAGTGTAGAAAACCTTGTAATTCAAGAGTTATTGGTGAGAATACTAAGAAAGGTCTTGCCTTCTTAGTATGGAAGCTGGATATCGACCTCAGATTAAACTCAGCTCTGGTTTCACCTGAAAACAAGGCCTCAAAGGATTGTTAACTCAACCACATCCTGCACAAAACTCAAGAATATCTGTATGAACACAAACAAGATAAAATTCATAATGGCTGATAATCAATCAAAGACTTTGAGGAATGCAAAGCAAAAAAAACACTAACCATAATAAGGAGAACAGTCAATCAAAACTAACCAAAAGAGGCACTAATGTTAGAATTAGCAGATAATGACATTAAAACAGATATTATCATTATATTCCATAAGTTCCAAAGATTATATAAAGACATGAAAAATATTAGCCAGAACGACAAAAATAAATCAAACTTCTAGACATGAAAACTTCAATGTCTGAGATGAAAAATACAACTTATGGGGTTAATGGCATATTGCAGAAGATCAGCGACTCAAAGACATAACAATAGAAATGATCCAAAATGGAACACAGAAAAAGACTGAAAGAAATTGACAAAGCATCACTGAGCAGTGGGCTAACTATAAGTGGTCAGCTATATGGAGTCCCCAAAGGAAATGGGAGACAAAATATACCTGAACAAATAATGGTTAAAAAAAATTCCAAATTGGAAGAAAATTATAAACTCACAGATCCAAGAAGCTCAACAAAGCTCAAGCACCCTGCAGGAAACAGGGTGCCTGGGTGGCTTAGTAGGTTAAAGCCTCTGCCTTCAGCTTAGGTCATGATCCCAGGGTCCTGGGATCGAGCCCCGCATTGGGCTCTCTATTCATAGGGAAGCCTGCTTCTTCCTCTCTCTCTGCCTGCCTCTCTGCCCTTTTGTGATCTCTGTCTGTCAAATAAATAAATAAAAATCTTTAAAAAAATATGCAGGAAAAAAGTCTGGATAAAGACACATCATAAACAAATAGCCTAAAATATGTGGTAAAAAAAAAAAAGTCTTAAAAGAATACAGAGAAAGAAAGACTATTTATAGATAAACAAAGACAAGGATGGCAGCAAATTTCTTGTCAGAAAAAATACAAGCTAAAAGACAACAGAACAACATATTTAAGTATTGAATTTAAAAAACTGTCCACTTAAGGGGCGCCTGGGTGGCTCAGTGGGTTAAAGCCTCTGCCTTCAGCTCAGGTCATGATCCCAGGGTCCTGGGATCAAGCCCCATATCGGGCTCTCTGCTCAGCAGGGAGCCTGCTTCCTCCTCTCTCTCCCTCCCTGCCTCTCTGACTAGTTGCAATCTCTCTCTATCAAATAAATAAATAAAATCTTTAAAAAAAAACAAAAAACTGTCCACTTAGAGTTATTTAACAAAAGTAGCTTTCAAAACGTGAAGATCAGTGACATTTTCTATACAAAAGTAAGAAAAATTCACCAGCAGATCTCTACTATAATATAATATCTATGACTATTTAATGAATAACTTTAGTTAACCTTGATGATATAAAAGTAAAAGTACAAATGTCAGAATTTCAGGCTTGGTGGGTAAGAGCAGTCTGAAGAACAGATTGGGCCCTAACGTCCTATTTTTCAATGCACAGAATCAGAAAAATATTAGGTATAGCTTGGGAAGGAGGAAATAAAAGTGGAGCAGTGTTACTTATAGATGCAAAGATAATTCATGTAATTAATTTTAGCGGAAATAAAACAGCGACATAACCATACTGAGACAAGGAAGGAGAGGCAGAGTGAACATAAGTAAAAGTCTCTTCTGTAATAACAGGCAGTCAAAAAATTTAAAGTTGATCATTTAAGATCATTTAAAATCATTTAAGATGGAGCCATTTCAACATTTCAATTTACAGCAAGTAAATACCATTTTATTGTTGTTTCCCCACTGGAAAACATTAGGGATTAAGACATTGGTTGAGACATAGGGATTGTAAGCTTTTTCTTTTGTACAGGCAGTTTTTGCTTTGCACAATAATACAGGATTCTGAAAATGAATATGCCAGCTGAAATCATGCAAGGCTATTTTCATAATAGATGGGAAACATTACGATTGTTCCATGACCTTTAAAAATTTTGTCAAACATTAAAAACTCTCTTACTGTCAGCAATCAATGGATAGGGAAATAAAAAATACAGTAAAAATAATGTATGCTTCCATTAATTAGTTAAATAATAGATCAAAAAAGTGGACAAGTGTTTTATTCCTTTGTAAAAGAATTATCAAAATTGTTGCACAGTGTTTGCCTTCTTCTCATCATGTAACCTACAGAGCAAGCACCTTTTTTATGTCTTGGCAAATTGTCATGCTCCTTTCTAAGTTTGGATTAGTTCCCAACATTTTCTCCTATGTGCTTTCAATGTCATGAAACATCTTTGAGAATTCTTTAATGGGAAGTTTTTTGCTCATGTCACTTACTCTGGGACATCTTTGTCCTTTATGTCAAAATCATTTTTCTCATTTATGTCAATAAACTCACCTTCACTAAGTTCCCCTGGCTGCATATCTAGTCTCTGCAATGGCAACACTGCCAACAGGATCAGCTACTTCTCTCACTTGTTACATTCCATTCTAATGTCACTGTCAGCATCATCCCTTTTTGGTTCTTTGCTGCATTTGCATGTTTGTTGCCCAATTCCCTGTTTCAATTACCCGTATTTGTGTAATGTCATGTGGGCTTACCACTGGGAGACAGGCAACACAGCTAAAGGCTCTACCGTCTGTAAGTGAACTGAATAACAGACGAGCAGTGATCAATCACAGACATCGAAAGATGTGATGTGAATGGTCAGCGATCATAATGTGCATCTGTTTTTTTGTGTAGCAGTTTGTGGGCTGAAGAGCCAGCAGCCCACTTTGTACTTTGTGCAATTACTTATGGCTAATAGACTCCTGGTAACTGAAATTTGAACCATTTGTGGAGGGGCTGGCTCTGTTTAAGTAAATATGAAACCGGAATTTGCATATTCTGGAACTGCAGAGTTAGGGCTGCCTGGGATTATATGTGCATTAGTTTTCTTTCTCTAGTGGTATGATTATTCATTTGTTTTCACCTGTTAACATTGTCTTTTTCTTCTTCCAGTTTTATTGAAATGCAGTTGACATACAGCACTGTAAAAATGTAAAGGGTGCAGCATAATGATCTGACTTACACCTACACTGTGAAATGGTTACCCCAGTAAGTTTAGTTAACATCCATCATGTTTTGCCTTTAAGTTCCATGAGGGCAAGGACTATAGCTGTTTTATTCACTAATGTTTACCTGTCACCTCACACATCGGGGGTATATTGCAGGAGCTCAGGAAATAGCTGTAAATTAAGAGAAAAAAGTACGTTCTGTGGGTTGAGGAGTAGAGCTACCTGCTGGCCTGTGTTGGATCTTGTTGGGTGCATTACGGTGCAGTGGTTAAGACTGTAACTTCTAGAGATAAATTAGTAGAATGAAAATGAAATTCTGGATGAAAATCCCAGCTCTGCCATTTATTAGATATATAATCCTGAGCAAATCTCTTAACCCCCTTGTGCCTCAGTTTTCTCATCGATGAAAAGGGAATAATGATGGCACCTATTTCACAGGATGTTATAAATATTAAATGAGTTGATGTAAACAAAATGATTTGACAGTGTTAAAATAGCAACCGCTGTACAAATGGTAGTCACTATATTGGAGGAGATTAGATTTTTGGAGCAACATGATATATTAATACCAATGGATACCGTCACTTTCTATTTCTGCATGCAAAAGGGCTACTAGGAAATGAAAAGGATACTAAGGAAAATCAAGTTGGTATTTTGGGTTTTTTTTTTGTGGTTTTTTTGGTACAATGAAAACCAGAGATATTCGTTGAATACAGTTGTTTTAAATGCCTTCCTAGAATCTGAAAGCTGACATTAAACTCTATAATGAACATGCTCATATCTTTTTTTATAAATATTTTCATGGGCGGTGTGATCTATTTCTTTCTTTAGTAATCGTAAATTATTTTCAGAGCTTCCTGTTAAATGACTGAATTAGTAAGTAGCACTGAGTGTGTTTTCTTTTTCCTTTTCCTTTCTTCTCTTTTTTTCTTTTTTCCTAAAGAGAAAGAAACAAATGTCAGGCTTCAGCTTTAATTAAGCAATTAACTAAAATGTTGTACAGAATAGACAAGAAAAAAGTTCAATTGTGTAATTTAATTTTAATTGAATAAATAAGTTAGCAAAGACTATTTGCTGTTTCATGAGTCTTTTCATAGAGCAGAGAATGGATTTTAACAGCAGAGACAGGGGGTAACATTGAGTCTAATTCCATTTAATTAGCAATGTCCAACCTTTCTCAACAGAAAAGCAATGCTCTTATTAAATAATACCAAAAGTGCAATGGATTTTGGCCCAAAGTAATGAAGATGTGACCTCTACAAATGCACATTTCCCAAGAGTGGATTCTGCATGCATCCAAAAGGGTATGTTCAAAATAAAAAAGTAATTCCATCACTTCCAGTTACTGCAGGACTTACAGCAGCATAGATATCCCCACCACCCCCAGCACAAATAAGACATATATTTTTTTCAAAGAAGATAAAAGAGATTTTAACATTTAGCCATACTACAGCCATAACTGGCCAACCGTAACCATTTATTATTTGTATTTTTAAGTGAGCTCTTAATTGGAATACAATTTACAGATTATAAGTGTACCAGGTGACTGAATCTCACAAAGTTAGCACACTTAATGTAGTCAGTGCCAAGAACAAGATCCAGAAGAACCTGGCCCTGCCCAATCACTACTGCTCTCTTCACAGATCAGTCACCCCTTTTCTTAAGACTGCACGATGGATCCTCCTTTCACTTAGAGCGAAGCCAAAGCTCTCACCTGTTTGACTTCATCTCCTAATCTTTTTGTTCACTCCACACCTGGAAAAATTTCATTGTAAAATGAAGAGGAAGGCGTTGATAAGGTGTAATATTATAATCATAAAAGTACCTGATATTCATAAATAAAAACTCATGTGATCTTGCTTTTTAAAAATGCTGTTAGTTAACATTTACAGTAAGGTGATTCACTGAATAGGCAAAAGTTTTGCATAATAGCTTACTTCCTCCTCCCCCTACCCCATTTGGCTAGATGCATCATAATACGTTTGATGTATTTTGGGGTTCAGTTTCAGCCTCCAAAGAATTAAGATTTGGGGTTCAGTTTCAGCCTCCAAAGAATTAAGAAAAAACTCAAATTTGAAGACTGTAGAGTATATGAAGTCTAAATAATGTAGGTTTCTAGTCATACCTTATTTGAAATATCGTAAGGACAGAGTATGGATATGATAGGATGAGAAAACTCTCAAGACCAAGGACCCATGCTGGTTTTTACATTTTTCTTTGCTAACATTCCCTCCTCTTCCTCCTAACCCTAGTGAATTGCAATAGTTAGGGGCTTTGGAAACTCTACTAATGATAAAAGGCTCTTCCTCTAAGTCAGGTTTAGGTGTTTGGGGTTTTTAAAAAATATTTTATTTATTTATTTGACAGAGAGAGAGGGGGTGGGAAAACAAGCAGGGGAGCAGCAGAGGGAGAGGGAGACGTAGGCTCCCCGCTGTGCAGGGAGCCCAACACAAGGCTCCATCCCAGAATCCTGGGTTTATGATTGGAGACGGAAGGCAGACACTTAACCAAGTGGATGAGCCCCCTGGGAGCCCCATTCAGTCGTGTCTTTCAGTATTGTTTTCCTTACTTTTATTCTGGTTTCTATTTTTAGGAAAACAAGGTTTCACAAATTGAAGTCATTTAGTCCATTCTTCTTCTTATCAAACTATAACCTTTTCTCCTATTATTCTCATATTTTTGTTCTCTCTGTTTTACATGGAAAGGTTGTGGAATAATTTAAGTGTGGTAGGAGCACTTCCACATAACTCAAATATAAGTTGAAATTTTTTTGTTTTCTGGATCCATTTACTGGATTTCTTGTTGTGGTTGTGGTTGTCAGCCTAACTCAGTATAACTTAAAATAGTCTGTTCTTTCTTTAAGCCTAGAGAGACCATTTCTTTCATTGAGTTTGAAAAAGTCAGGACACAGAAGCTATTTTCTTAAGTTTCTTTTTAGCCAAAACACAGAGAAGCATAAACATTTCTTTACTTTTAAATAATGTTTGATTCCTATGCCCAAAAGAAATATTTTTGGTTAATCTCTTTCTGTTGGAAGAAGATGAGCTCTAAGTCCAACATGTTTCTGCAGAATATCTGACACTTGTATTAGCACCAGTCCTCTTTTGCCCTTCTCTCTCTCATCTTCTTCCCCTTCACTCTCTTCCTAAAGAACTGCTCGGTCAGGTGTAAAATCAAATTCCAACTTAGTCACTCACGGGTTTTATTTTCCCTCCGTTTCCTCATCTGAACAATGCAGATAAATCACGTCCTATCTTTAGTAGTAATGTGACAATGACCATAGAATGTAAGGGCTAGAACATTGCCTGAGACATATCCTACCCTCAATATGAAAAAAAAAAAGACCATACAGGAATAGTAATTAATAATATTAAGAATTATTATTAAAATTAAATTATATAAGAATCTTAATATTATTACTAAAATATATCTGTACTATACTATGTTTGTTAATTCTTAAGCAGATGCATAAAGAAAATGAATAACTTGATAAAGAACAAAATAGCCAGCCCTGGTTAGTTCAGAAATCATTTTTATCCATTGGAATTTGGAGTGAACAGTCTGTCTCTGTTCACTGACACTGATACCTCAGTCAACAAGATTAAGTCTTCTTCCTGCCCCCTTAGTGATAGACCTTATAATCCAGAATAGTAATCATTGCTGGTATATTCACATCAGTGTCACAACTAGTGGATATTTACACCACACTTTGATATTTGGTCTTCTCTTTTCACTGGTTTCCAGCGGGGCTTTTTTGTCCATATATATAACTCTATGGATTTTTATTGTGCAAACTTTTGTGTATTACTAATTTACTGTCACATTAACAAGAACGTTCCATTCTGAATTTTAACCATGATCCCTCCCTCAAAAAAAAATACATTCGTCTTTGTAATATAGGCAAAATTTAAATGTGTGGAAAACTACGACCTTCATCCAGTTAGTTAATATGTGTCAATATACTGGTTGCTTAACTTCCACAAATACTATATTTAATTCAGAGTACTCATATCATATTCAACAATTTACACGTCTCATGCATTTGAAAATATTTCTCTCTCGTTTTAACTATAGAGAGCTAATATACAACAATATATTCAACTTTAAAGGAAAAAATGCCTTTGGAGGTTTTTTTTTTTTTTAAAGATTTATTTATTTGACAGAGAGAGATCATGAGTAAGCAGAGAGGCAGGCAGAGAGAGAGGAGGAAGCAGGCTCCCCGCTGAGCAGAGAGCCTGATGTGGGGCTCGATCCCAGGACCCCGAGATCATGACCTGAGCTGAAGACAGAGGCTTAACCCACTGAGCCACCCAGGTGCACCTGGAGTTTATTTTTTATAACATCCACAGTAAGCAATACCACCTATTTGATACCATACTCACTTATACTATAGTTTATAGACTGGGCTTTTCTAAGTAATGAAGGAATGCCGCACTTTTCCATAGTATTATCATTTAAGATGGCTTTTGCATACTTTAATAAAAGTTTTTTGTTGAGTTTTATTACTTGCAGTTAAAATCTTGTGCATTTGTCATCATTGCAATTTTCATTTCATTAAATTAAATATCCACATTAAAATAATTTATATTATGACTAAATATCTCAAGAAGAAAAGGACAATGGGATATGATAAAAGAGGTCTTCTCTCTTTGCCTCTTCCTCTTACTAAATCATGATAGTAATTATTCAAAGGAATTTAAGATAAATTATTGTAAGAGTATTCATTAATTTTTTTTAGATAATTAGCAGAAATTCTGTCATCTTTATGAGAGGTTTGCTTGGCCATTGTGAATCCAAGATGATAATGACATCCAAATGAAATACTTATTTTTGTAGGATTTAAAAGATTAAAGGTGGTAGAACCATGTTTAATTGACTGGCTCTTGTCATAAAATATTAGGTAAAGGATGGTGTTATTTCTGAAACAGTATTTTATATAAGAAGAGTTGATAAGACTAATGTGTTAGCTGAGAGAAAGCCACAAGCACTTCAAGAATTATATTCTATTTCTACTTCCAATATGAAGAGTAACCATTGATTAGTAAAATGTAATACTTAGGTTAGAGGCTTCTGAATTGTCATCTCTACCAATGAGAATAAAAAATCCACAGAAATAATCCCATTGTTAAAGTTAAAAACCCTTTTGTCATAAATGTGAATCAGAAATAACAATATGAATTTATGATTAATTTAAACAATAACCAACAAAGTTTTTCTTAGTTTTGTCCACTGAAAGGCTAATCATATAGCAATGAATATATGTGGCACCTGCAATGTGGTCTCTGAACACCACGGTCACTAAAAAAGGAACCAGGGGGCCTGAAGAGACAGGTGACCCCAGGCCAGAAGCAAGAATTCTACAAGATGAATCTGAAAAATCCTATTCTACTAACAATAAAGGGAGCTAAGACCTCTGGGTCTTTTTGAAATATCTTGGAAACCAACTTTAAAAACAGAACAATTTGGCCATCAAAAGAGCAAGGACTGCGATGGATTTAAACACATCAAATATGTTAAAATTCCTGACTTTATAATGATACGGAAAGAAAGGGAACAAAACCAAAGCAATCTTCGGTTCCCCGTCTTAGGAATCAACTCACTCTGCAAACATAAATATAGGCTTTGAATCCAGCATTGCACCTATCTTTCCTGAACAAACTTATTTTCATGTAAACAAACAAACTGATAAGGAAAGTTGTTCTTTACAAAAGAACTCTGTAAACAGCAGAAGTAATGAAGAAAGCAAAGCATTACAATTTTATAACAACAAATGAATTGATGGATTCCAGGCAATAATCATCAAAGACTGCTGAAACCATGCAGCAAAGGCAAATGAACAAGTGCAATGAGTGGATCACAATGAAAAGATCTGAATCCATTACTCAATATTAATTAATTCCTATAAACAATGTGTTTCCTGGGTGGGGTGCCTGGGCGGTTACTCAGTTAATCATCTGACTCCGATTTCCCTTCAGATCATGATCTTAGGGTCCTGAGATAGAGCGCCATGACCCGTTCCACAATCAACAGGAATCCTCTTGAGATTCTTTCCTCCTTCTTCTCCCTCCCCCTTTGTTACTCCCCCCACTCATACTGTAAAATAAATAAATGAGTGGATGATTGAGTGAATGAGTGAAAGAATGAATGAATACACTTGATCTTAGCCAAAAGGTCGAGAAGTGATAAAATATATAAATAGTAAATAAAATCTTTTTTAAAAAGACAGTATGTTTCCCAATATAATGCAACAGAAATTATATAATACCACTTATAAATTACATTTGAGAAAAGAGAGAGAGAAAGGAACATACATTTTTATTCTTTTGTTCACTTTTGCACCCCCACCTAGAATAATACCTGACAGATAGTAGGTCCTAAATAAGCGTGTGTTGAATGGATGGGTGGATGGATGGATGGATGATTGGTTGATTGAAGGCAGACAGAGAGCATCATTAAAACATGAGACACAGTCATTTACTTTCTGTCACTGATAACTTGATGCAAGTCAGAACATCTTCCATCAAGTGAAAAATTTTAGAATAAATGTATGAATAGAAGCCTTACGTAGGGTTTTTGTCATTGGTAAACTGCCATGTACTTTTGTTTAGTCTTTAGATATAGTCCTAATTCTCTTAATGAAATAGATAAAGATTAAGTTTTTTACTTATAATTTTCTTATCATTGATACCATTTAACATATTGTGTTATTACACATATATATAATTTATCTCTTCCTTCTCCCTATCAGGGATTTCATATTGATGTCCTTGGAGGAAACTAATTGCCCCCCAAACATTCTCCTTTTCAGTGTTTTGTTGAATTTGAATTAAGATTCCCTATAGTAAATTGCAAAGTTGTTCAAAATTGACTCCAGGCATCCTAAGAACCCTAAAGCTTCCAAGGGACCTGGTAAAATTTAAAAACTCAATATCTCCTGAAGGAAAACAAGATCAGACATATTATTCTGTGCCTTTTTTGGTGGGGTTTGTTCTAATTCAATATCTCCTGAAGGAAAACAAGATCAGACATATTATTCTGTGCCTTTTTTGGTGGGGTTTGTTCTAATTCAATTTGAAATCAAAAGAATGTAGTATGTCCCAAACAGTTACTGTATTATATCTTTAATATTCATTCTAGGAACAATACAAACAAAATTAGACTGACTAATATAACTAAAATAATATAAAATTCAAAACGTTTTATTTATAATACACATTGTATGTTATGTGGTTCTAAGTCACATTTGCATACAGCAATACTCTTTGATCTGTTGCTTGAACACTGACAAAGCCAAAATAATTTTAGAATCAGAGTGATTAAATTTCATTATACTATGTCATAGACTTATCCTTCATTTTCATGACTCGTATTTCCTGTCACATTGTTTTGATAATGATGTTTATATTTGCAAAGATGAAATTCAACATTTCAATTGTTTATGAGCAACAAGTTGGTTTTAGTCTTTCTTTTCCTGCCCTAAAATTTAAAAAACAACAAAAATGATACCAAATTGAAATATGTAAGTGAAAGGATAAAAAAAATTTATTGCTATCCTTACCCAAATATGTCTTACAGGTGATAATATTATCTACTGGATTAAAGACAAGGAGGATATAAAGCAAGAGGATAAATACATCTCCTTTGATTGTGAATTACTAAACACAAGAACCAGGAATGGAACTAAAGCATGTCTACCTGTCAAGTCCTTAAACTGTATCTTACATTCCCCCTTTCACTGACAACTAATAATTTGAACTGATCTTCTTTTAGTCCATTAAGCATGCTAGCCACTGTCCTGTTTTGTTCATGATGTTCTCTGAATCAGAAATGTTCATCCCTGCTCTCACAGTCTGTAGCTCACCTTCTCATCCTAGAGAGGACTTTCCTGGCCACACAACAAAACCTTGGTCCTCCTGCCCCAGTACAACATATCACAGTACTCTTGTTTGGTTCGTAGCACTTTTTGCAATTTGTAGTTTTATAATTCATTTACTCTCTGTCTCCCTCCTCAACCCTGAACCCCCAACCCCTTGGACTAAAAACTCCACCATGGAAAGTTTATATAGGTTTCTTCATCACTGTCTTTTAGTACACTTAAAGAGTTTCTGAAAGATGAATAGAAGGCCAACATTCCTCCTATATTTTGCATATCCTTTAAAACCTAAGGACAATTGAAATTATGTAAATGATTCTATTCCCTTGTAAGTATTAAATATTAGAAAGCTTAGAGTCTTTTTTTATGGGTTCATAAAAAAGGTTCATAAAAAAAAAAGGTTCATACTTGGCATTTAGGTTCTCCTAAGTGCTTATAGAATGATTTAATAAATTACTATAAAGAAATTGATAAATAACTAAAAAAAAATTAAGGCTGACTAGGGCATAGAAGCAAGACGTAAATCCAGGAACTTGGGATAAATCTCAAATTAGAGCTGTAGCATATTTACTAAAAACTACTGCTGTGAAGTATGCCAGCCTTGATAGTTTTCAAATTCATTGTGCTTAAACAATTCAATAAGGCAGGTAAATGGTGCATTGGCTCTACTTTCTGCACCTGTAGCACTTCCTTTTTCTACTGCTTTGCACTTAGTCAGATAAATACACCTTGAGCATGTTTCTGAGTAGGTCCACTTAAAGCACACAGTACAACTTCCATAGAGAGACAAACCAGAATGAAGTCTATGGCACTTCTCATTAGGCCCGTTGCCTGATTTTCATTAGGCCTGTTGCCTCTGTCTCATTAGGCCCACTGCCTGGTTTTCATGAGTCTCCATGCGTAAGATTCATTAGGCCCGTTGCCTGACTTTTATTAGGTATATTACCTGATTCTTATTAGGCCTAATGCCTGCTTTCTTTTGGATCCTTAGTATGTGGGACCAACACTTACTGTCATGGCTGGTCCAGTGGTTGGTGACCGTCTTTCCTCAAATCAGTGATAACCAGAACTCAAAAGTTTCTTATGCCTGATAAGAGGCACAGGTGAAGAGAGATTTTCACAACAAAAGCATTACTGAAACCCAGGCTTGCCCCCCTCCCCTCCACCCCCCATTCATCATTAGCTTCTCTGGATTGAAGCTGATGTAACATTACCTTTTTCAAATCAGTACATGCCACATGAAACACTCTTACAGCAGAATGAGTAAATAAAAAAGGATGCCATTAATTTAAATTTGTTTGAATTGGAACAAAAATAATTTAAATGATGTTATTAGGTTAATTAAATATTTATTTTCTATTACATTTATTTATTATACATTGTGAAACCAGTGACCTTTGTCACAATGTCTCTTTTGTAATTACAAAAGGAAATACAGTTTACTGCCATTAGTTTATTCACATGCAAACTGGACTGATACAGTTAAACCAGTTCAAACCAAACCCAATGTATGTATAAATAGAAAATAGTATATTAAACACATAAAGTATTATGATTTTCTTGAAATGGCATTCTATGTAATTTACATACATAGCACCCAGCCATAAAATCATTTTATATTTCACATAAGACGGCTCTTTAAATATTCTTAGATTAACTGTTTTAAGTACAATTTAGCAGATTTAAACATCAAAAAATCTCTGTTCTCTTTGATATAGTTTTCTCTTTTCACATATAATATGTGCAATTGGAATACTCCATATATTATCCAATAAAGTTGACATGCTTTTTGTCATAGAAATACATGTATAGTTCATAAATAAATGGATTTAGGTTATTAACTTCTAGGTGTTACTAATGTCATAACATATAAATAATATTGAAACACTGAGGAAGGGCTTTGACTTCAAAGTCACATTTTCAAATTATTGACTACTAAATAAATTTAAATAATAAAATGCAAAATTTGAAAGTTGTTCATTTGAATATTTGGAAAAATATTATTCATTTTGATCAAGGAAACATTAACATTTTCTGAGGTTTTACTATTTATGAAATTTTATTAACTTAGAGAATAAAATGCTTTAATTTACTTAAAAAGTATTGAGGGCAATGTATAGAACAAATTATACATATTTTATGTTTATAAGTTAAATTGCCATAATTTCTGACTCAACATCAGCAATTAGCCCTGATTTTCTGGTTAATGCACATCTCAATGATCTTCTATTTAGTCCTGGCACCACGATGAAAAAACATTTTCTAATTTCCAAATGCCATCCTCAAATATTTTAGACAATGGACTGACAAAATGGAGGGAGCATATTAAATATTGTGTAGGATGTTCACATGATCAGATCTGGAGGTGCATTGTCTGTTCAAAAACCCATATCTCATACATTCACTGCTAAATCTGTCCTAGATCTTGAAAGCTTTGATCTTGAATTTGTCACTTTATTAATCACTTTCATGTGGGAAGCTGACAGCCAATAACATTCTCTCTTGACAGTACTGTTTAGATGAACTGTTCATTAAACATTTGGCCCAAGAATTATGACAGACACATTGGTTTGAAAGACATATCTTGACGAAATGTTTTATTGGGGTGATTCATATACACCCGTGTCCACATGCATTGATTTATTTCTTGTCTAAACATTAGCTTGCCAACACATAGTCATGGGCTTCTCTGGATTAAGTCATATTTAAGCACTCTAGAAAAATAAGCACTTTCCTTAAAATTCTTGTGGGAAGGAAATGCTAAAAATGGGCTAATCACCTACTGATGTTGACTTTGACACTCACATTAAACTACATATTGTACACATCATTATCATGTTGATTTAAAGAGGACAGTCTGGAATAATTAGACCTCTTCATTTATTTATAGAGAGCTTAAAGAGACCAAACCACATTCCTTACAAACATCTTCACCCTAAATAAGCAAGTATGGTAAGTTTCATTGCCTTTAGAAAATCTGCCTCCTTGAGAATGTTGTTGGTGTTTCTGTTTTATTTTTTTCTATTTCTATAATACTGAAGCAGATCAAATTTTATTTTGGGGGAATTTAACTCTTAATGCCAAAATAATTTGAGATATGGAAAAAAATCTGAAAATCAATATAAAGAGAAAAAGTACCACTCTCTGTACAGTCTAATTCTAATAGTGAAGTACTTGTTAACATTAAGCTCCCATAGCTTTTATTTAATTTATTTATTAGTTTTTAAATATTGGTCATAGCATCATACTCAGGAAAGTTGGTGGATACGCCAGGAAATTCTTTGTGCCATACAGCCATCAAAATCAAGGTTGAGGGGCGCCTGGGTGGCTCAGTGGATTAAGCCACTGCCTTTGGCTCGGGTCATGATCTCAGGGTCCTGGGATCGAGCCCCGCATCAGGCTCTCTGCTCCGCAGGGAGCCTGCTTCCTCCTCTCTCTCTGCCTGCCTCTCTGCCTACTTGTGATCTCTCTCTCTGTCAAATAAATAAATAAAATCTTAAAAAAAAAAAAATATCAAGGTTGAATCAATTGATTGAAATGCCAGCTAGCAGAAATTAGATAATGTGGATACAAGGTGGCCCATCGTCTCCACGTGCACCTTGTTAGATCTAATTGCATTGAAAGGCACATTATTCATAGTTAATCTAAAGCAGCTGAATGCATGGATCATCCCACAAAAGGCTTTTCACCTGTTTCTGACTCTCAGGGAATTATTTCAGGATGTAGACATAAAGATATACAACATTTTTAAAAAGAAAAGAGAACTCAAGACTATCTGCTTAGGCTTCCAGAGATTGGCCATAGACTTCAGCTCCAACAAAAGCATTCCTCTTTCACTCAATTCAACACATGGCTGGGGAACTTAAGCCTTAAAATAAGATCACACCCAGATGGCTTTGAAATGGGATGGTTTCATAGTTTTTGCTGCTGAGAAACTTTGAAGCATTTATTGAAACAAGTAACTGTATTATTATTCTTAGAAGTGTCAAAATGTATTGAATAAAGTGCATAGAATAAATAACTCCATTCCCAAACTCCCTTCCCCGAAGTCTGAATTTCCATTTCTTGGAATGTATCCCAGGGTTTGTTTCTGTTTGTTTGTTTGTTTTTTCAGATGTCTAAGTCTGCTTATCTGTCCCTTCCTACTATGCACTGGGGACTCCATCACTCATTAAATCACCTATGCAGCCTTTTTCTCTTGTGCATCTTGGCCATTGGTATCACAAACTTTGCCATCAGCCAGGATTTCCTATTTACATCATTCAGTTCTTGTATCCTTCAGCATGTTTGTAATGGAAAATACATCCAAATCCTTCAGGTCAAAAACGTGAAAGACCAAAGAAATGTTCTGGGAAAAAAAAAAAAAAGAAAAATCATAACTCATCTCTTTTGTTAGTTACCTTAATGCAATCTTTTTTCCTCCTTCTATAATAGGCTTAAAAAAGCTTGCCATCAGTATATTCCAGTTACTAAAAACCTGTATTCTTTCCATGAATACTTCTTTTCCATTTTGTAACATCTCTTGCTGTCTTCTAGGAGAGGAAGCTTCTTCTTGGTTTAACATAATTGTAAGTTAAAAATCTGATTTCAGCAGTTCATGTTCTCATAATTACCTGTTTACACTTAACATCCATCGCTTATAATTTCTCAAGAATATATTAGTGATTTTACATCAGTTTGTGGAGAGCAGTCAGTGTGTGGTTCACACTGGCTTTTTCCAACCTTCTGAATATTTCTCAAATTCCCTTTTCGATTTTGGACAGAGCTGTCTGGAAATGTTGACAGAACTTTTGGCAAAGACACCATAGTCATCTGATAACCCAAATTCAGCAAATATTTGTTGTTCACTGTGCCAGGCTTTCTGCTAGAGGCTGAGTGAGTGATAAGTAACATAGAAGATGGTATCTGCGCAGCAGGAAGGCCTCACAATTTTCAAATGAAAAGGAGATAAACCCCTAGGAACCCTTGAAAACCATAAACATATCATATGCATTTTCATGTTCAAAGTCATATTTAAATATAACCCTCAGTTCTTTAATGTTCCATAAGACAGAATTATACTTAGTTGGAAGATCTCCTATCCACAAATGTATTTTCTTAGATTTTAATTTTACATGGATTAATCAATGTTACATTCACCAAGTACTCCTGCATCATCACCCACCTGAAGAGATCTTCAGCTGTCAAATCCTAAGAGATGTTAGTGATCTGAAAAATTCTCTTTATTTCCTCAATTCCACAGTACTGGATTAACTTCAGGGATCCTGAGTTAGACAGTTTAACAAATTAAAAGTCAGCTATGTAAAAAGCAGAAGTGTGATTCTTGAGACTTGCAAACTTAGGATATACCAAATATCTTATACTTTGGGGAAATATTAACATTAATACTGAGTCTTCATGTACTTTGATCTATAGTGCATGCTTTGATTGTCCCCCATTTCCTAATTCCATGTACAATTCATCTTCTTGGTGTCATTTTAACTGACTCAAATTCACCCCTTTTGAATGAGATACTGTAGTATCCATATTGTATGGTTCTATAAAGGTTTTGATTCATGGTGTTGAAGGCTTTCAGTGAAAGCTCTTCACTTTAGTTGGCTTAAGTTACAACTTTAACATTGTCTTTTGAGTGTGCTTTTCTTGTTTTTTTATTAAAAGAAAAAATGCAAGAAAAATATGTCATTGAGATTGATTGTAATGGCCAGCTGTTATGATCTCAATGGAAGTATTAGAGCCCCTGCCTAAGGTGCATTGAAGAGTGCCAAGACTCATAGCAACTCAGCTCATCCTAAAAAGCACCATGGCCTGGAGTGAAAGCTGCAATTTAAAAATCTCCTAGAGACCCATTATTTGCAAATCATTGACACAACAAACTGTAACAACCCTGGTCCTCCTTGTCAATGCATGCTTTGGGAGCTTTTCATTCGCAGAACCTTGCATGCTCAATAACTTTCCATACTAAAAATCCTTATGAAATTTTTGAAGAAAGGGAATAACTGCGCATGGGCCAGAATCCCTTTTACATGTTAAAAGAGAAAATTACAGTCAACTACCCTGGCTGTTGGTATCACACGTGGGAGGGAATCCTCACAAGTCCAAAGTAAGTTTACATGTTACCATATTGCTTAAAATAAAGCCAACTGGTTATTCAATTTTCTAGCAATAAAAAGCGTCTGAAACATCTCTGTTGGCACTCCTTCCCCTTGTCTTTCTGCTAAGATCTTAAAAATAAACTAATGGCTTTCCCTCTAAACTTGAGAAGAGGAAAATATCACTCTGGAGTGTCAACCTTTCTGCCAAGTTTAACCACAAAGAGAATTTTCACAGCTGAGACATTGACTTTAAAACAAAGGATTTATGGCATAAACATAGAAACAGTTTTAACTGTTAGTAGCCACTGCAGGGATACTATTCTTCAAAGAGGGACGAATTTGGGTTTTAGCCCTTAATATTTTAATACATGGTACTGGTTAGCTATTACACAAGGGTAATTTGGTTGGGTCGTGTCTTATTACTAGAGCTGATATTGCTTCTAAGTGTAGTGTTATGGGGAATCCCCTCTAAAATTTGCATATTGGAGAATTGTGTCCTTTTGGAAGACACAAAAGTAGAAGTTATCATGGGCAAAGAATAAAATCTTAGGGCCACTTGGGAGAAAATAAGTAATATGTTAGATTGCTAGGGATTGAGGAAAGTGGAATAGAGAAATCCCTTAAGAAGGCTAAAGAAAAAGTCAAATTTGAAAAGGAAATGCCCCAGGACATTACAAGAAAAATGTTTGACTCAATTCTACAAATATTTGTTTGTCTTGTATTTTCTACGGACCACTATTTTTATCCATGTATAGCAATGAATTTGTCTTTCCCCCAAATTCTTCAGGGTTTGGGTTACTATCCCTGTGTTAGCAATTAAGAAGTGAAACAGTGAATCTATGAAATAAATGATTTACCTATAGTTATCTATCATCAAATTACCAATTTACCATCCCATGTCAAGTCTCCTGGATTTGGTTCTTTTTTTTTTTTTAATAAACCAATGTACATATAACATTAATTCCTGCATTTGGACAATAATTACAGGATCAAATTGTTTTATTATCACTTCTATTTTTATTCTACTATCATATCTATTGTTTTATCTTTGTCATGTTAGCTATAAATGAGTTTTTCAGAGATTTTCATATCTACTACCTCATTTCAACACAGAAGATAAAGTAGAAATTATCATCTACATTTTACAGAGAAATCCTAGTCCTAGGTAAGGTAAGTCATCCATCAAATACTGGATTTAGACTCTGATTTCTTACCTCTGAACTCTTTTCATTGAGACAATGAAAGATAGGGATACAGATTACACATCCATACCTAGAGTGGGTATTAGGTTCTTATGGTAGAAGAATTTGCTTTCCAGGGGACTTTTGGTAGTAAAACAAGGAGAATGTTTTGTCTCCTCTTGAAGGAAGGAGGATGTCACCGGCATCTAGAGGCGAGAGACCGTGGATGCTGCTAAAGATCCTACAATGCATAGTACAGGCCCTTATGCACAAATGTCTGGCCCCAAATTTCAATAGTGCCAAGAATGAGACATCTTGCTATAGAAGAAACAGATGCTATGGATATAGTTAATATAGCCATGGATGATACTGATACTGGTGTAGACATAGATATAGACAGACATGGATTTAGACATAGCTGAGATGTATATAGCTACATCTAGGTATTTGTTCTGGATCCTCTGAACAGATGGAATCAACCTTACTATAAGTTTATCTATTTTACTAGTCTTTTAGGAGGACCCGCTTTCCTCCCTCCTCTTTCTTTTTTCCCACTTTATTGAGATATAATTGACATATAACACTGTGTAAGTTTAAGGTGTATAATGTTATGATTTGATATATGTATATATTGCAAAATAATAACCACAATAAGCTTAGTTAACAAATCTACTTTTTTAAAGATTTTATTTATTTATTTGACAGAGAGAGACCAGAAGCAGGGAGAGCAGCAGGCAGAGGGAGAGGGAGAAGCAGACTCCCCGCTGAGCAGGGAGCCTAATGTGGGACTCGATTCCAGGACCCCGGGATCATGACCTGAGCTATAGGCAGACACTTAACAGAATGAGCCACAACAGGCAGCCCAACGAATCTATTTTTTTTTTTTTACCATTTTTCCCTTACTTTTTTTGTGTATGTGGTGAGAACTTGGAAGATGTACTCTCTTAGCAACTTTCAAGTACACAGTGCAGTATTTTTTTTAAAAGATTTTATTTATTTGTCAAAGAGAGAGAGCACAAGCTGGGGGAGTGGTAGGTAGAGAAGCAATCTTCCCGCTGAGCAGGGACCCTAATGCAGGACTTGATCTCAGGACCCTGAAATCATGACCTGAGCCAAAGGCAGATGCTGAGCCACCCAGGTGTCCCCACAGTGCAGTACTGTTAACTACAATCTCCATGCTATACATTAGACATCTTAAAACTAGGATATCTTATAACTAGCCCTTTGACCAACTTCATCCATTTTCTCTACCTGTTCCTTGCCTCCTGATTCAGCCCTGGCAACCACCAACTTGCTCTCTGTTTCTGTGAGTTCAGAGTTCAGAATTTTTAGATCCCACATATTTAATGAGATCATGCAATATTGGTCTTTCTGTGCCTGACTTGTTTCATTAGCATCATGCGCTTCAGTTTCATACATGCCCTCACAAATGCAGCATTACCTTTTTTTAAAGGGATAAATAATATTCCATTCTACATATATACCCCAATTTCTTTATCCATTCATCTGTCAATGGATACTTTGGTCCTTTCCAAGTCTCGGCTATTGTTAAGTAATGTTGCAATGAACGTGAGGCTGCAGATTTCTTTTTGAGATAGTGATTCCATTCCCTTTGGGTATATACCCAGAAGTAGGACTGCTGGATAATATGGTTTTTTGTTTTGTTTTGTTTTGTATTGTTTTTGAGGAACCTCCATACTGCTTTCCACACAGGCTGTACCAATATATACCCCCACCACCAGAGCAGGAGGGTCCCTCTTCTCCACATGTTCACCAGTGTTTCTTCTCTTTTTGATGATAGCCACTCTAACGATTTGAGCTGAGGTCTCATTGTGGTTTTGATTTGCATTTTCCTGATGATTAGTGATGTTGAACATTTTTTCACATGTCTATTTACCATTTTTATATCTTTAGAAAAAATGTCTATTTGAGTTTTTTGTCCATTCTTAATCTTGAGTTACATGAGCTTGTTCTTTCTATTTCATTAATTTCTGCTTATATCTTTATAGTCTTCCTTCTATTTTTCTTAGATACATTTTGTTCTTTTTTACTGTTCCAATTGAACACGAAAATGATTCCATTAATCTTTAATGAGTGCATTTAAATCTACGAAATTCTCTCTCATTTAAAAGCATCCTACATATTTTAACACTTGATTCTTCTGCTTTCTGTGTCAAATAATGTGATTTCCATTTCCTCTTAAAACTCATGGTTTTAAAGAATGTATTTTCAAGTTTCCAAATTTACTATTAAAAAACAACTTTTAATATAAGCCTATTGTTTATTTGCATTGTCCTCAGTTTGGTTGATGATAATTCTTTTGAAAGTAATTTTGTTAGTGTCTTGATTATCTAAATTTTTAGGTTTAGTATACACATACTATGTATTGATTTGCAAATAAAAATACTAAATGTTTGATTAAGAAATTAAATTATTGGGGTGCCTGGGTGGCTCAGTGGTTTAAGCCTCTGCCTTCGGCTCAGGTCATGATCTCAGGGTCCTGGGATCGAGCCCCGCATCGGGCTCTCTGCTCGGTGGGGAGCCTGTTTCTCCCTCTCTCTCTGCCTGCTTCTCTGCCTACTTGCAGAGTACTTGCCTACCTCTCTCTCTGTCAAATAAATAAATAAAATATTAAAAAAAAGAAATTAAATTATTTTTCTCAAATATTCTGTATGAAAATGATCTATTTCTTGAAGGTAGGGTTCTCTCTATATATGTGTTAGGTCAAGCTTGTTCATTTCTTTTTTAATTTCTCATATCTTTATTTACTTGACCTACTGTTTCCAATATATATTAAAATAATAAACAAGATCGTGAGTTTCTCTTTATGATTTTCTGCCTTCTTGTTTGATAGAATTCAGATAATATGATATATTCTTGGTATATATTCTTGGTATGTTATTCCTTTAATTATTATGCAATGTCCTTCTTATTGCTTTAAATACTTTGCCTGAGAGTAACATTGTTTTTTGTTTGCTTGTTTGTTTTAAAGATTTATTTATTTATTTGACAGAGAAACAGCGAGAGAGGGAACACAAGCAGGGATAGTGGGAGAGGGAGAAGCAGGCTTCCAGCCCAGCAGGTGGCCTGATGTGCTCCGTCCCAGGATGCTGGGATCATGACCCAAGCTTAATGACTGAGCCACCCAGATGCCCCAAGAGTAGTGTTGTTAAGGCAGCATGCTTTTTCTCAGGTGTGGTAGATATTTTTATTTCCATTCCTTTATTTTTGCTCTTTCAGGAGAAGAGGGGTTCTTTGAGGTGTGAATCAAGTATATAGCATACAACTGGATCTTTATTGTTCGTTTAAACAGATAATTTTGATCTTTTTAAAAATGGTTTTAAACATTTACATTATTTTCAGAAGACTATTTAGATTTTCTATAATTACCATCTCTTTTTATTTCCTCCTCCTTCCCCTCCTCCTCCTCTCCTTCCTCCTCCTCCCTCCTTTCCACCTTCTTTTATCCTTTCCTGTCTTCTCCAGAGGTTGACAAGTTTATCTTTATTATCTTCCTTTGTTTCTTCTACTGTTTGAAACGAAACATTGTATTTCTGGTCTTTTAGTGAGTAAACTAATTTTTTTAACATACTAAACATTTCTTATTGAATCCAAAATGAAAATACCACCAGGCCAGCAGGTGGCTTGACTCAATTCCTACTGGTCCTCAGCTTCCCATTCCCTAAAGTCTTATATGGCTGTTGTGCTGGACCACATTCTAGTTCATAACTTCAAGCCTCAAGTTCTGGTCCCAAATCAGGCATGGCACTTCATTGGCTTTCAGTATTCAACACATGCCAAATTCCCAGTACCCACTGTATAACTCTGGGCTCAGAAATAGAAGCATGTGACTTCAGCCTTATTTTCTGTTTCATTTCTGGCCTAGTCAAGATTAAGGCATGGATTTCTTATGCCATCTTCCCTGATGTCCCCATCTTCCCCCTGCCCCCCATTTGGGCTACCTAAATAAGGTTGATGTTGATCTTTTAGCAAAACTAGTTTCCATCTAGTTTAATATAGACTATGATGAGAGACCAAGGTTGAGGTTGAGACATATAACAAAATAACTGTCCAGGAATCACTTGAATTCTTAATAGTAGACACTAAAAGAATAGGAACAGTCTAGGAGCTATTATACAGTTATAGAATGATGAGCAATTGCCCCTGGGAATGGGAAAGAAGAAGAAATAACGGGGCATGCCGTAACTCTCTACTGAATGGAGAAATAAATCAATAGATTATTTAGAACCAAGGAGAGGATGCAGTAGTGGAGAGCAACAAATAATTTCCTTTCCGTTTCAAGTAATTTTACATGTCACACTATTACTATGGTATACCCACTTTGAGAAAATAGCTGTTGTTTTTGAAATAGAAAGGTCTATGAATCATTTTGATGTGTGTTTTATTTTGTTATATGCTATTTTTTAATTTAGTGTAACTCTTTGTAAAATAAATGTGTTGCCTTTTCTTTACCAAAAAAAAAAGCAAATATGCAAATATGAGCCCCATATTTAAAGGAATATTCTTTTCTTTCAAATATGCAGGCAGAAAGGGGTGAGAATTGGAAGGGAAGAGGCTTGAGAAAATTTTCCAGATGAAGAGTCTGGATGTTATCAATTTCACAGCCCAGGAAAGTCCTTCACATTTGGGAGTTATATTTTATTATTGAGTTGAAACAAACAGTGAGAAGGTAGATCACATTACAGAATACAAGATATTTTAAAACTTTTTCCCATGCGTAAGACCACATTTTCCTCTCTAAAATTATAAAATGAATTTCATGCTCACAAAAGATGGCAGACTGATTGCCCAAGAGAAAATCTGCTTTCTGTTTGTCTAACAGGTCTAATACAACTGGCTATACCTTTACTTCCTGGCATAGAAACATTTTGCAGGATTGGACTCAAACATATTCGAAGGGTATGATGAGCTCAAACAATACATATGATTAATTTTCAGAAATTGCCACTTGCTTGTAGTGGGTTGGGTTGACAATAGTAAAGCCAATAGAGCAGAGGTCAGTGAATTTTTTCCAAAAAGAGTGAGATAGAAAATATTTTTGGCTTGGTGGGCCGCAAAGTTTCTGTTTTGACTATTCAGCTCTGTGATTATGGCATTAAAGCAGCCAGAGCCAATACCTAAATGAATAGGCAGGACTGTGTTCCGACAAAACTTTATTGGCAAAATCAGGGGGCAGCCTGTATTTGTCGCAGGATTGTCTTGTAGCTCTGAAGGACGACAAGATAAAGCAGTGTCTTGAAGCAGATAAGTTTATCATTACACCATTCTCTTGTTTACGTAACTGGTAAAATACAGATATGAGAACCCAGTTTTCCTGCCTTCTGGTACAAAAACTAGTACACGAACAAGTCCTGATATCCAATTGTAACAATTCGAGAAAGATCCAGAAGGTAATAATATTTAAGCCATTTATACTACGTCCCTTGTGACCTTTAAAGTATTATCTCTACCACTTTCTGTTTAAAATTTCTTCTTTACCCAGGATTATAGAGCCTGAAGTAATGTGGAAAACTGACAATTTTATGGTACATTTAACTGATGAGGAAAACCAATACAGATAATTTAGGCCCAAAAGTGACTATATTGGCCTTAAATTTCATGGTTTGCCTATCTACATATCCCAAATGCACAGAATAATTGTCAACTTCATTTTGTGCTTACTACATCTTGTATTCTAAACTTATCAAAAGCAAAGTACAGAATCAATATAATTGTTCAAAGAATTGAAGTCTACTGACCCACAGTAGAATGTTAGATTAAAGAATTACACAGATTCACCTGTAAATAAGAAAGACATCACCACAAATTGTTCTGTCCAAATATTTGACCTGTAGGTATGAGAAAATATTAAAAATGCCAGCATAACTTCGCGAGCATCAAAGTCCCAGCAAAGTATACAGAGCAGAAAACAGCAGCTTATTACCAGTCGATATACCCATAATGCTCACATTCTTATAATTCTCCCCTAAATTCCAAACTCCAAAGGAATAATGTGTTTTAAGGGACGGAAATATGAAAGAGTACAAAATACAAATAAAAATTATATATATGAAGTTGTAAAATAATTTTATTTTTTCTATGATATTTGTTATTCTGCAGTTTTGGGAATATAAAAGATATATGGTTTGGCATCCATGCCATCTTGGGCCAATCCAGTTTTAAGCTGTGAGGTTGGAGAGAAAAGGGCACAGGAAAGGAAAGTTCCTCCTCATATACCACCCAACCCAGCCCACTCTTGACTTCTGCTATAAAAGGGGAGCTGCACTCTTTTAAGGAAAAATGAAATAACCAACCAAGTTTGACAAAAATTGAGGGAGGGGGAATTCAGAAACTTCACTTTAACAGAAGCAACAGGAAAATTTGGCTTTTGATCCAATCTAACTAGAGATTAGAAAAATAACCCCTTTCTTTATTTGACTCCATTAACTGACAGTAACACCCCATATAATCATTCGGTTTCTACTTCAGTTATTCTCACATAGACTTTGGTTTTTTGTAATATTCCCACTTTAAAAAGAAGTATAACATAAGTGCAAATATCCAGACAATTTAGATCCAAAACTTGTTTTTGTTAGAATTGTACAAGTAAAACCATTTAAAAATTACCTGGGTTCCCTGGATAATTGCCACAATACCTTTGAGAGATGCCGTTTTACATAAATAGAACATGAGCTATTTATTTCCACAGATATTATATAAAGGATATGAAGTAAAGTGTACACTGGCAAAATACCTCAGGGATAGGGTGATTATATGGATGGTTAATAACCATCCAAACTTCTTAACATTAATCACCATGTTTCGGGTAAATTAAATCCTCAGCTTGCTATAGCTAGGTAAATATCTCTATTCCATTTTTCAAACAACTGATAGAAAATGTGGCTTGCTGTGTTTTTGTTTTTTTACAAATCTGCATATCATTTTTTTAAATTTAATTTTATTTTTTCAATGTTCCAAGATTCATTGTTTATTCACCACACCCAGTGCCCCATGCAATACGTGCCCTCCTTAATACCCATCACCAGGCTCACCTAACCCCCCACCCCCTTCCCCTCCAAAACCCTCAGTTTGTTTCTCAGAGTCCATAGTTTCTCATGGTTCATCTCCCCCTCCGATTACCCCCAGTTCACTTTTCCTTTCCTTCTCCCATTGTCCTCCATGTTATTCCTTATGCTCCACAAGTAAGTGAAACCATATGATAATTGACTTTCTCTGCTTGACTTATTTCACTCAGCATAATCTCTTCCAGTCCCATCCATGTTGATACAAAGTTGGGTATTCATCCTTTCTGATGGAGGCATAATATTCATTGTATATACGGACCATATCTTCTTTATCCATTTGTCTGCTGAAGGGCAGCTTGCTGTGTTATACAACTTTTATTAACCTGATTTTATCGGTTCAACAATTAGGTCAATGAATAAGATGCAACTTAGCTGTTTATAATGAAGGAATTTGTGTACAGTGTGGGAAATCACCAAATTTGAGATAACTTGTTTTCACATCTTATGGTTTCTCTTTTTATACAGGTAGACCTGCACATATGTAAGCATTGTTTTGTAGATACAGAGATAGCTATAGCTATATGACTATGGTATCAGAAACTGGATAATGCTTTAGAATATATTTTCTCTACTTTATATATTAACAATTTTTATCAGCTTATTGCCACCTTGAGTAAAGACTTCATTTTTCAGCCGTGAACCACAGGAAGTTTTGTCCCATAACTGCATTCTAGTTGATGAATAAAAAGAGCTCTACTATGGCAACTTAAAAAAAAAAAAAAAAAAGTGTGTGCTTTTGTTTCCCTTTCAAGAGCAGGAAGAGCCAGTGATCCTACCATGACTTAGCACCGAGAATGGAAGCCACACAAATGAAAGCTGGTCCCTGGCAATTGGAAAACCACAGCATCCTTGGACTGGTTATATCCAGAGCTTTACATGAAACAGAAAGAAGATTCTATCCCCCTTAAGTCACTATTTTTAGGTCATACTTATAGATATATACATAAACTACACAGTAACACATATAATTGGGAACATACTCTAAATAATGTTTTATAATCACCATAGATTAAATATGAGTGCATTCTTACTCTCTGAATAATGCAGTCACCATTAATAAGGTAATTAATTTTAACAGTAGATTTGTAGTCATGGCTCCTGAAGATTAGATTAA
This sequence comes from Meles meles, assembly GCF_922984935.1. NCBI lineage: Eukaryota > Metazoa > Chordata > Mammalia > Carnivora > Mustelidae > Meles > Meles meles. The sequence continues at coordinate 147,109,649 of NC_060066.1, read as the reverse complement.
CCTCAATGCCTCTGAGAGGGAAGGTGCTGGCTAACACATTGTTAACATATTTTAGTTCCCTGGAGTCTCTGTGTCCATTCATAATTCAAAGTCTTTCCAAGTTTTTTGTCTTTTCTCTGGAGCCTCCTTCCCTTCTTTCGTCCTCTGGATACATTTCTTTGTTGTGTTCCATCTGGTCTTTTGAAAATGCTGCCTCTTCAAGCCTACCCTAAATTCAAATCAAAAGGTCTTGCAATTTGGTCCTATGGCAGCCCGTATTTCCTCTAAAATAGCAAATGCTCTAATATAGTGAAATTGCCTGTTCATACTTATAAGAGAAAACTCCCTAAGGGCAGGAACTGTGTCATACACATAGTAGAACCTTGATAAATATCTTTGGATGAATTATTGTTTTCATTTAAGTTTTATTGTTTTAACTCCTGCCACCATACCAGAAAATAAGAAGTGTGTTATTTATTTTTTTTATTTTTTACAGAATACTCTAATGTTACTTTCATAGCCTCCTTTATCTATCTCTCAAAATATCATTCCATAGCCATTTTAGCTTCTCAATCTTACTCAGCTTCCAAAGCATCTCTTTTCTCAACTTCTCTAATAACAAATCATGATTTTAAAATTAGTTGTATTGATTTATGTATTCTTTCCTTTTCTTTAAGCATAGAGACAAAGATGGGAAGGTAAAAGATAAATCCAAATATTCGAATATAGGACAACATGTTGAAGTGTGTGAATGAGCATCTCTTGACTCTCAGCACCCTGGCAGGTCATGTGATGGAGTGATAGCAGTATGACAAGGCATTAAGTTGGAAATACATCAATCATCTTCATTATTGCAAAGAAGAAAGCAAAATCCTCAAGAAACTTTTCTGGTCCTAAATCCTGAGAACAATTTCTCATATGGGTCAATTTACAGAGGTCATTACACAAGTAGTGAGGACCATCATCCAAATTTGTGCAGAAAGAAGAAAAATTAAATTTATATAGCCAACTCTTCTAGCTGCATTAGATAAAAATGAAAGATGTAACAATGATGTAAAATTCAGTAAAGGTGACTGAGTGATGGTGTCTAATTTGATCAAAGAAGAATATTTGATTCTCCAACGAAGTGGGTGGGTGGCAGGCAATTTGGAGACCTCTCCATTTGAGCTTGCCTATGAGGGACTGTTGCTAAGAACCAAACAGCAATTAGTTCAAGGTTTTCCTGTAGGACAAAAGGACTGAGTCATTACATTCTTAACAGATTTTTAAGGATGAATGCCTAAGCTTTAAAAAACCATGTGATTGCTATCACTTCTAATAAGAGAATTAAGGATTCTTTGCGTTTTCTAAGTAGAATGAAGAAACTGCCACCTCTTCAAGAAGGCACCTACAGAAAAGACAAACAAAAAGCTTGTTTTGTTTTATTTCACATCAGAAAGTCCTTCAAACACAGCTCTCGAATAAATTCTGCATAAAAGTTGCAACTTTTCACAATATGGCAACTCAAAGAGAGATACAGTTTGCAAAGGCATTCTGACCAGGTGATGCCAACCTTCCAACAAGGCCAAAGAAAGATTCAGCCACAGTTCTAAGCCAAATGTGTAAGAAAATGATCTCACAACAGTCAGGAGGAATGTAACTCCAGTTAAGTCAATGCATTATGCAATTCTATGCCTTTTTTGATGCAGACCACATAACTGTTGGAGAATGTCTGGCAGAAATAGCAAGCTTTGTTTCACCAAGACTGTTTTGCTAGCTAGAAGGAAAGTCCTAGACCACACCTAAGACTATACCCATCTACTACACAATGAGGAATTTATATTGTCAGCACAGGGGAATATATTTATCTTCTTATTCACTCTGGCAGACACCACTTACTGTGGTCTGCTCAGGATAGGCACACTTAGATAACAGGATACCACCAAGTTCTCTGGAAGCAGTCAACTTTTATGTAGTGGCCTTTGGTCATTCCACTATAAGGATACATGACCTCAAACTCAAATGCCACTAATTATGTTCCTGATGCTCAAATAAAATCATTTGTCCTTTAAAACATACAAAGATTTTCTGTCATTTTGTGACCATTATGAGCCACATTTTGGAACTAAATCAACGTATTGTAGTTTGCAAAGAATGCTTTAGTACTTAATGGGTTTTATACAATATAGTTAACATTTCAACGGTGATAGAGAAGTAGAGTAAATATTAATCTCCCTAGTCAATTAATCTAAACAGAATTGTCACCCTAGAGTAAATGAGTTTTTACACAGCTGTGTTACCGTGTGTCAAGAGGAACGGCATAAACAAAATCGGCAGTTAGGCATTTGGCAATGTGTCAAGCATCTGGGACACAGGGCCTTTCTGACCTTTTAAATGTATGTATTTTTGCCAGATCCAAATTATTTTGCAGTTGATATGGGTAGAAATACTAATCTAGTCACAGAACATTGTATAGAAAGATAGTGTCTCCAGCCCAAGAGAAAGAGTGGGCGATATGCCTAGAAACTCAGTAGCTGCCTCTCTTTTTTATTTGCTTGTGGCTAGGTATTGGTATTTATGTTTCCATCCTGAATGTAGCTGGAAGGAGAAGATCATGATTACAAATCTAAGCTATCTGGGGTCAGTAGGAGGCAGCAGACGTAAACAGGGAACACCAAGAAATGTGTGCCAAGGCCTATGAAAATTAGCAGAGGGAAACAAGATGTATTTATTGATATTTATTGATTCTTAAGTCATATTTTCAAATTGACTTTCAAGGATTTTATTATATTATTATAAATTTAACATGTTGTACTAGTTTTCTATGATGCTGAAACACAACAGCACAAATTTATTATCTATACAACTTAAAGAATTTCTATCTTAAACAACATACATTTATTATCTTATAGCTCTGTAGGCAGAATTTCACCACTGGTTTCCCTGGCTTAAATAAAATCAAATGGTCAGCAGGATTGCATTCTTTCTGGAGGCTCATTTCCTTGCCCTTTTGCAGCTTCTAGAGCTGCCTGCATTCCTTGTTTCATGGATGCATTCCTCCGTCTTCAAAGCCAGCAACATTTGACCAATGTTGGTGAAATGCATTCATTTCTCCAGTTGTTTCTCTTCTGCCTCCCTTTTCTGTTTATGTAGACCTTAATGCTCATATTGGGCCCCCTGATGATCCAGGATCCTCTCTTCATCTCCAGGTCAGCTGACTGGTAACCTAATTCCACCTATAGTCCTCCTTCTCCTTTGCCTATCTCATTATTCACAGATTCCAGATATTAAGAGGTGGACATCTTTGTGTGGGTGCAGAGGAGTCGTTATTCTGTGTACCATATGTACCACCTGTGTTAAATGCATATTTAACTATGAAGTCTCCACTCCTTTAAACCTTTTATTGACTCATCCTTTTTAACAGAATATCATCCCACACCTTCCACGGCACACCTGTTCCCACCTGTCCTCTCACCCCCATGAAGCCCCGGCCCAGTCACAGCAGATCACAGCAGATCACTCACTTCCACAAACAGAAGCTGAAATTTCATGACTCTGAATCTGCCTTAAAGACAGTCCTTCCCCACCATCAGAGGAAGCCCAAATATTACTGGTTCTGCACCCATTCATCTATGTCCTATTTGACTTCACCCCTGGAAACATGATGTAGTTTCCTTACACTAACACCATGGGCGTGTCAGTATGTGGTACCCTACATGTCTATCTCCTCTTTTACATGGCTACTAGAGCACAGAAACTGTCTACACTTCATCTTTACCTCTTTGGCACATAGTAGGTGTCTTAACTTAAATAATGTTCTTAGTAGGAAAATATGTTCTCTGAAAAGTGACCCGATCTGTGTTTCTTGTGTTTAGACCAGGCTCACATTGCAGAATATTATTCATCCTTGGGTCATCCTTCAAATGCATTTTATGTATTTTTATCACCATGGGAAGACAAACTCTACAATCAGGGGTCCCATTACCTCGGAGTTCCTCTTTCTCCAATGAAGTAGAAACTCAATAGAATTCATTGTCGAATGAAAGAATGGCCATGGGTCCCACAGATAACCCAGAAATTGTAGACGCTGTGAGAATAAACCAGAGCGAGCCAAGGAAAGGGGATAGAAGAATAAGAATTTAAAAACCAAAAAGACAAAAAACAAAAAACTGAATAAAAAAGGAGCTCTAGAAATTAGAGTTAGAAGAACAAAACATATTTATAGATTTTGGTTCATGTGAGACAGGGGACAATTCATAACCAAACCAGGATGAGGAAAGTGAGACAAATATTTCATCTGTCTACCAGATGGGCATATTAATATATTAACCTCTTATTCAGGAAATTCTATTGCTTTCTTATAAAATAGGTCTTTAGCTATTTTAAGATCTTGATTCCACACCTTTTGAGGCATGTTTGAAGGAAAGGGAAGTGAGAGTGGAAGGGATAAAACTTTAACGTTTAGTTGAACGTACTGGGAAAACACTTATATTTATCCTCAAAGCATTAAATCAGGACCAGTTACATAATTTTTATATAAAAAATGAAAATCTGTATCACTTGTTCAAAAATTCCTAAAAATTTCAAGATGCAAAAGACCAAACATGGGGTTCTTCTAAATGCAGAGTCTGTAAACTGCACAGATGATTTACCTGGAAAGTCAGTCTTTGATTTTTAACCATAGCTTCCCAGAATAAGCAAAAATGTCACTGAAGTTCAAGAATATTGCTTTATATTTTTTCATCACGCTAAAAGACTGAAGTACAGCTTCATATTTATCAAATATTCCTAGCTTTTTCATTGAAACAAAATTAATATTTATTTCATCCAGCCAACTATTTAGAACACCCACAGACTTTGGAGCCAAAATAGGGTGCAATTCCCATCTCTTGTGACCCAGTAGCTATGTGAACTTGAGAAAGTTAGCTTTTGTTTTGTAAAAGATTAAGATGTGGACATCTTCGTGTGGGTGCAGAGGAGTCGTTATTCTATGTACTATATGTACCATCTGTGTTAAATGCATAGTTCTATTACCTCTTTGTAAAAGGTTAATAATCGTAGTATCTGTCACACAAGTATTAATGAGGGTTAGATGAAATAATACAGATAAAATATTAGAACAGTTCCTGGCATATAGTAAAGCCTATTTAAATGTTAACTATTATTGGGGTGACTGGGTGGCTCAATCAGTTAGGCGTTCTGCTCTTGGTTTTGACTCAGGTCATGATCTGATCCTGAGGTCGAGCAGCTCTGCATGGGGCTCCACACTCAGCACAAAGTTTGTGTGGGGCTCGTTCCCCTACCTTCTCCCTCCCCCTCAGCTCCTCCCCACCTTCCTGCTCCTGTGTGCCTGCTCTCTCTCTCTCTCAAATAAATAAATAAAATCTTTAAATGTTAACTGTTATTCGTTGCACCTAATTATAAAAATAAGTTCCAAACTTGAAGTGATTTGACCACCATATCACCAATGGAAAGTTACAAACAACATCTCATTAAGTAGAATTCTTTCCGTGACATGACTATTATAAAGTGGTCCACTTAAGGAAATTACTTAATTTTCTTTTTAAAACAGGAGTTGCCAGTTAAAACCCTTGCTAGGAGTCCAAAATTTAAATGCTAACTTAATGATGTACAACTGAACTCTTTTTATTTCTTTATTCATTCGGTCAATATGTGTTTACTGAGTGTCTCCTTTGTGTAAGATATGGTGCTAGACTTACTTTAAGAGTTCAAGCTATAAAGTTGATGGGTAATCAGCATGCAATTTAGTAGGTAAATGCGCAGTTATCTGTAATACCAGGCTGTGTGAGCCATCATATGAGGGGTCTACTGAGTTCAAGAGCAGGAAGGAGGAAGAGTCTCGCTTGATTGATTAGGAAATTCATCCTGCAGGAAATGACATATGGGCTGGGCCTCCATGAAGCATGGACAGAATTTCAATAATAAATACTAGGATGAGAGATGACTCCAGAGGGAACAGCATGAACAAAAAATAGAGAGCTGGGAAATATGATATTTCAAAGTTAGGGTATTTTTACTTTTTTATTCTACTTTGTTCTAGACAAGACTTAAAGTATCCCACAAGGATACATAAATTACAATAAGGTAATATGATTAACAGTTATATTAAAGAACCACTTCAGGTATTTCTTGGTTGAGTTTAGCTTCCTAACAGTAAGAAGCCAAGTTGGAAAAGTGAATTGGGATTAGAGTTTTAGTGGGTTTGAAATGCCGATATAAGAAAATTTTATTTCATTCATAAGGAGTCAGGAGCCATAGAAATTGTGCAAGCTAGAATTGAGAGGATATTAACCGGGCACTTGAAAGAGCACCCAGGCAGCAGGCTTGAAGATGGGTTGAAATGAGGGGTAAAAAATAAGAAGGAGAGGATTAATTGCAGGAAGGAAATCTAGACAGGGAGTGAAAACATTCCGTGGCAAGACTGTGGCAGTAGAAATAGAAAGGAAGAGAAAGATGTGAGAGAGAGAAAAGTAGAAGCATTCCGGGGTAGAAAAATTATTTTTTTTTAAGCAAGAACAGAAAGAAAATGTCTGTGCAGAATAAGTAGGGTTAATTCCATTTTCATTTGTTTGTTTGCTTTCAATTCAAGATAAATTTAATTCTCAGGGTTGTTAAATTCTCAGGTGGTCATGACCTCATCCTCTCCAGCACAAATGCCCTCAGCCCGGTCTGGGGAACAAGGGGGAGGCAGGCAGGCAGGCAGACTCCCTCTTCATTTAGGCAGGAATGAAGGACTTTGGGGGGAATACAGATGTGTGCACACAATAAATCTCAGCAGAGCTGTCCCAGAGAGATTCACAGCCCACGATTTGGACTAGAGAGAAGAAAATAATTCAATTTGGCACTCTGTAGCTATAAAGAACCTTTCAACTGAGAATGCTGAATATATTCGACTTTCAATTAGCTATGCTAATCAACTGTCCACATTGTATAAGGAGCAAATAACAAAATCACAGGAAACTCCCCTAACTTTAACATGTGATTTTTAAAAGGTTTATGATTACCACCACCAATGTTTAAAAATAAGGTAAACCCAAACACACAGCAATACTAATTTTCCCAAATGAAAGAAAGATCTTTTGGGGGGATGATGGGAGCACCTTGAATATATGAAAATGTGAGACATGCTGCTTAAACAATCACATGACTACTTATATTTATTAATTTAATTCTGCAGACTTAAATTTAAATATTTTACAAAACAATATGAATTTATAAAATGTTCCCACACTTGAATTTTGTGAAATAAGTTTATTAAACTTTTTACAGGATCTCTAACATTGGCGACTTTCCCCTCACCAGCATCCCCATTTAAGCCCTTTTCTTTAATCTTCCAAAGCATAGAGCACTTCTGTCAAAGTTGTTTCAGTTCATTCTGAATTCGTGTATGATGCTGTCCCCAGAAATTTTATCTATAGTTGCAAGCGCCCATTCACAGACCATTTTACCTTTTCTAAAAAAAAAAAAAAAAATTATCCTAAAGGTATATTTTTATTGTCTCTACAAGGTAACAATTTACCATTTGTTTTTTTAAAATAATTTAATAATAAAGTAAAGCCTTAATAACATGGTTTTTTTACAGTGAGATACAACACTTACAATGGTGAGATAATTTGTTCAAATCTAATTAAATGTATTTGCCTCCTTTTATAATGGATTCTGTCATGTGATATCTATGAATATCTCCAAATAGAAAATAAAATAAATAAATAAATATAAGTACCCCAAACCAGTTTTTGAAGTTATCCCAAGCTAATATTAAAAATAAGATAATTGAGAAGATCAGCCCTTAATTATGACAAGCTTTGCAAGAATTCAATATATGACAGTTTACTCTTTAAGGGTATAGATTTTTCAGTAGCAAAATAAAATAAAATAAAATAAAATAAAAGGCTTCTTTCTGATGGTGGGCGGTAATTGGGTATGAATGTGTCTAATGTGTTATAAATTTATGTTTCAAGCTAAAGAATGAAACCAAAACATAATAACTCTGTCTATTCTGATTAACTTTGCTAACCGCCCATTATTATTATTATTATTTCTTTTTTGCTAGCTATCCCCGTACTGTGGAGCAGAGAAATAAATAAATCATCCTCACAGTACCAGTTACATAATTTGTGGGGACAAATGCGAAGTGAAAATGTAGAACTTTTTGTTAAAAGATTGTTAAGAATTTCAAGACAATGATACCAGAGCATCAAGCCTTCCAAGCCCAGAGCCCTGTTCATCGGCACATTGCGGGCCCACAAAGCCAGCCTTGATGTCTACCACTGTCCTGATTCTTAAGATAATTGTGGAGAAGCAGGAAGGTTCAAATGCACTGACTACTTTCAAAGGTTGCTTATGTGTAAAGGAGATTTTCATTCTTGAGGGATTAATATATATATGTGTGTGTGTGTATATATATATATATATATATATATAGTATTTCTGGAATATTTCTTCTTTCATTTGGATTCATAAACAGCAACTGGTGAGAGAGAGGAAGACGCAGAGAGAAAAGGAGAGAAAAAAGAAAATAAAATTGAAACAAGATTACGCTTAAAAGGTGGTGTCACCACGCATTGCAAATTTCAAAGTTTATGGGTAATTGAAACTTTTCTGAGAGGAAAAATAAAAAATTCTTTTACTTTATGCTTTTTTTTTAAGATTTTATTTATTCAACAGAGAGAGACACAGTGAAAGAGGGAACACAAGCAGGGCAGAGAGAGAGGGAGAAACAGGCTTCCCGCCAAGCAGGGGGCCTGATGCGGGGCTGCATCCCAGGACCCTGGGATCATGACCTGAGCTGAAGGCAGACGCCTAATAACTGAGCCACCCAGGCACCCTGGAAAAATAAAAAATTCTTACTCATAAGTTCTGTAAGGCACAAGTCTAGAAAGCGTTTTTTTTTCCCTATGGATGCTAACTAATCATATCTCCTGGTCAGTTATTTGTCACGGGTTTATTTCCATAAAATCACATATTTCTCTTCACAAGGAACTTTTAATTTGATATGAAAAAAAATGCCATTAGAAAATCTAGTCATTCAAATTATAGAGGTTTTTCACAAGTTGAACAAAATCTATTGCTGTGACTTCAGAAAAAAAATTCCTGTCCAGCTGAGGAAAAATCTGAAGAACATTTCCTGTTACATGTAAAAGTAACAAGGAGACATGAATTCATAGATGAAAGATCAAAATGGGAAATGTGAGGAGTACAGCAGACTTAATTCCTCTGATGGATTATCTTTGGAAAGCTATAAATTTATACTGCTTTAAAATTAAAATGTAAATTAAGATATTGGAACCTATTGATGTTAGACAATTATTCGACTAAATATTTTTACTAAAATCTTAGAATGCCCCACTATGAAAATAAAATATATCGAAGGGAGCATGTCACCAAAATATAATACTTCCCTTGTTGGCATAATGGGTCAGCAGTGAGTTCATCATGAAAGATGGGGTGGGCTTCTGGGAAAAGAGTTAAGATTTAACCATTTGCAACTAAAGGAAGGGTGTGTCTGGGTTCACCATAAACACAAAAACATGAAATCTTGTGAAACTGCAAACAAATTAATTGTAGGTTGTGTGGGACAATATCAGTTCTAAAAATAGTTCCAAATTATGAACAGACAATAATTTGGATTAGCAAAGTGGTAAACTTTCTTTACAGCGAGTGCTTCCTGAAAACCTGTATCCCCTCACTTTGCAGGAGCAGTGCCCGAACATGCAAAGCAAACTGGCAGCGCAGAGAACAATGACAGATGAGGCAGGCCTCACGAAGGGACAGGCTGCGGAGCCACCCAGGGCCAGACTGGGGCCAACAGGTGTGTTGCTTTTTCTCTTTAAGCCTTGTTTTCCTTATCAGAAAAAGTAGATAATAATCTCACAGGGTCATTATAGGAATTAGACAGAACATACTCACATATTCCAAATCATGGAGACCTCACATTTTAATAAATCAGAAATGGGGGATGTGTCTTACAATGGGTGATGACTTCGATTCAATAAAATGTGTATGTAAAATTCCTAGCACCTGGAGGGATTTACTAGCTATAGATTACTTTGATCAGCTTTGTGTTACCCCTCTGCCTCCTTGGTTTCAGAAATCTCATGCATTTCCAATGTGCCACTTACACCATGAAGTTTTGCAAATTTGTCAACATCAGATTCAACTCCTAATCTGAATTTGACCATAGACTATAAGCCTCCCCAGCCAGCTGACCTTGGGGAATATGATTAAGTTGCCTGCATCCTGGTATCTAATATGTAAAGTAATGCAAACACCCGCTCATAGGGTCATCATAATGATTGCATGACATGAATTGTGGAGTAAAATACCGACCAGAGTGCTTGAAAAATGAGTGGGAAAGTAGGGTGAAAGATGTGTGCTCTTTGGAACCCAACAGGCCTGCAAAACCAAGCAGTCTGTTCATTCACTAGCTTTGCAAATATGGTTATTTACTTTCTCTTTCTGAACCTTTAGGTTTAATTTTCTCATTTGTAGAATGTGAATGCTAATAAAACCAGCAGAAATTCATTTATTAAATGAATTAATTAATATATGGATGATATATATTAGATTTATTGACTTACCTTAAATGTGTATATACTTATGTAAAATACATACACATATTATATATATCTAATGTCATATAGCATGTTATAAATGACATAGATGCCATATATAATGTGTGCATGTATGTATATATGTTATTGAGCACCTATCACACAGCAGGCACTCTTCTAGGCTGTGGAGATTTAGACATAATATGTGTCAAGTTCTCAGTTTATAACCATCCTGTGCCTCTGTCTGCCTTCATTTCCTCATCAGTGAAGAGACAGTATTACCTACATCAAAGGATTATTCTAATGAGCTAATATGTGCAAGTGCTTAGAAGAGTGGCCAACAGAGAATAAGGTTTAGCAATTATCATTATTATTAATTCTCATGCTGAATGATGTAGTGGTTAGGTTTGGCAACAAACTGGTTGGGCTAAAATTTCAGGTCCTACATCTACCAGCTGTGTGACCTTGGATTATTACTTAACCTCTCTGGGCTTCCGCTTTACCAAATACAAGATGGAGATAATAATACCCACCTTATGGTGATTATGAGGATTAAATATTGTATTTGTATAGCACTTAGTGTCTGGCACGTTAATAAGATCTATATAATTATATGTCAAATCAGGTTAATAAATAAAATTATACTTCCATTTATATGAAGTTCTGGAAAACTTATTCACCGTGATAGAAATTAGATCACTGATTTCCTATGATGAGTGATGGGAATGGATTTATTGCAAAGAGGAAGAAAGAAAATTTTTGAAATAAAAGCAGTGTTCTATATCATGATCAGGATGATGGTTAAACAGGTATTTGTCAAAATTCATCCAATTATATACTTAGAAATGGCTGCATTTTCTCATATATATTCCAATTGAATAAATTTGACAAAAATTAAAAAAAAAAATGCTTGCTCCAATAGCACATAGGTAAAATGAAACAGATCAGAGAAAGAAGAATGTGGTCTTATGTAAGATCAATAAGGTGGCCATATTTTGCATGAGGTCATCCGTTGGGTGGTTAAAAGCAGTGACTTTAAATCTGATGGACCAGAATATAGACTAAGATACTCATGATACTTATTAGGTATGTGATAAAAGAATAAACATTGCTCCCATGTAATAGATGAGACAAATGAAAAATGTGCCCTTGGGTTTATCACATCAGTCATCTGAACACTAGTCTCCTTTGTGAGTTATGGGAATAGAGTTCTTCCTGAGGCCTTTCACTCTAAAATTCTTTAGTTCTAAGGCTTAGAAATACCATGGTAATTAGTCAAAGATAGAACTAGAAATACTTTCTTTTCTTTCCTTCCTTCCTTTCTAAAACTTTTCAGCATCAGGGTCAGTACTCATTAAGGGAAATTTAAATGAAGAGAAGAATGAGCAATTTTTCTTTGAATCATCACTTGGTGAACCTATAGAGTTAAAGGCTTTATTTGTAAATTGGTATTTTTTTTTTTTTTAGTTATTTCTTAAAACTGCTATTGTCTGTGAATATGATGTCTGATTCACTGAGGTTTAATTTGCTTTGGGGGTCTTAAAAAAATAAACTGCACAGCAGTACCATTAGATTCTTCAAATTCCATTTGATGTAGCACTCATTATCAAAAGGTTAATGCCAGAAATAAAGCTAGCCTCACATGCCATTACTATATGTTTGAGTGATGGGAGGTGAGCTAGTGCTTCTACTAAAGACAACTTATTCTGTTTGAAAAATGTCGGGAGAAGCACACTGCTCCAATAATTGGAAGCTATTTAATAACAGCTTTTTTGGCTATCACACATTTAATTTGTATTTACACACAGAAAAGTAATAAGATTTTTAAAAATCTGTGCATGGTGTATAGAGCAAAGTTGATTTTTTTAAACAGATAGAATTGTTTTCCTCTACTTTTCGCACAGAAGCTTTTTTTTCACCCTTATTTCAGATGAGATTTTTAAAATTGTGCAATACAGGTTTTTGCACAGATATTTAAGACAATTATGAAAAATAAGTCCCGTGGTATGTCATTATAACTCTGTCTTACTACTGTGCAATATAAATGAGAAATTTTAGAAGAATATAGCTTTGCACATAAGATCATAAATATATACTAAGCACTCTTTTTTCCCCGTAATAGTTCCAATTACTTCATTAATATTTGTTTAGACGCAGCAAGCAGAGACTATACTTTGTAACATCTGTTTGTTGAACGAGTTTTCACTGAATCGCAATTGGCCGCTAATAGCTGCAACAAAGAAAATTATGAGAAGATTGTTTCTAAAGCACAAATGCTTTTTGGCTCTTGTTTTCCAACGGCGAATATGCTTTTAGGTAAAAAAAAAAAAAAAAAAAAGGAATAAACATTAAAGAGAGAAGCACTGTAGTCTCCCCGGCTGTGTGTGTTACATATTCTGTGAATGGGGGCATCATTTTGTTACTGGATAGCTAAGCAACTGCTTACGTGGTCGATAAAGAACATTATCTTAAATCATAGCATGAATTCCCAATATCATACATAAAATCAATAAAACACACAAAGAACAGGACTGAAATTTTCCACTAAAACATTGCCTGCTGCTTTGGAAAATAATATTTAGTAGGTTGGATTTTTTGTTGTTGTTTTACTAATTATGAGCTCAGTGGCAGTTTATTCTGCAGTAAATCTGCTGGTGTGAGATTAAACCTGTTATTGAACAGAGTTTTGAATCTACTGCAAGGCACTCATCACTGCTGGAGAGTGAACATTGCTGTTATCTCATTTAAAAGTTGGCCAGCAAAGCAGCCCATTTGTTTAAAATGCAATTAAGCTGGTGTCTTGAAGAGAAATTAGCAAGGAGTACTTCATTTTGGAGGCATAAGAGGTCTGTTCGTAGACACATTAATCCTGCGATTTGGGACATCATTGCAATTTGGGACTCTTCCGAAAGGCTGTTGGGAACACACAAGCACAAAAAAGGGAAAGCTGGGTGGGAAGAAGGGTCAGCTTTGCTCTTGATCAAAAGGAATCACGTACAAGTGTTCACATCCTAAACCCCCAGCACAGCCTTGAATTTTATGTGCGCCAATTGAAGAAATTTAAAAAGCAAGTCTAATGAATGTTGCTGCTGAACTGAATAAAAAAGGTCAGCCATTTTTCACATAAATGTATGTATGATACAACCTGTTTTGAGAAGAAATATATAGTAATTTCACTGCTGGATAATTGTTTTAAAAATGCTTAGTATCAAGTCTGTTTTAATTTCACGTTGCAATGATTACTACAAAACAATGGATGAGTATTTGTCATGAAATTTCCCAGAGAATCGGTTACATGAAGCAGAAAACTTTTTTTTTTTTTTTTTGAACCAGTACACTTTCAGGTTGTTTTGTGAATGTTGCTTCTAATTCTAGAAAAAAAAAAAAAATTCATGTCTTTGATGCTATTACCAAATATAGTATTTTCCAAAAACGAAGATTTTAGTTTGCAAAAAGCGAAAGAACTTTACCATGTTTTACTTATTTCTTCAGGTAGTAGCAATAATAAACTATAGCATGAGATTAAAAAGTAAAGCAGAGATTTTAGGTAATTACTTAAATGAGTCAGGCAAAAACAATCTAAATTATGGTAATCGTTCACAGTAATAACAGATTTTTGTGGTGTCTGTAATATCAGGTGTTTATTATCCTCATTTCTGTATGACTTTTTCTAAAGTGACTGGCATGTAGGGTATTGTGTGCTCTAAAAATTAAACGGGTGCCTATTGTCCCAGCCACCCATCTTTATTTTGGTCTATATTCCCAAAGGTAGTGGAATAAGCAGCTCGTTTTAATGTTTCAATCAATCCTGCGCGCTGAAGTAGCATATGCAGTGAAATTTCAGCTCTGTGGAGCTCTCTCTGTTGACTGAGAGAGGGAGGAAGAGAGAGAGTGGCAGATTAACTCTGTAAGAGCCAGCGTTGTTTTTAAAATCAGTTTTGCCACAAATCATTCTAAAACATACCCTGTACTTCCTCCATCATCTTCAACAGAACAGACTAACTCAATTTCACCACTTCTTTGGAATCACAAGGGTCATTAGAAACGTCAGTTGCTGGGATGTACTGAGACCCAGCACGAACAACGGCTTGTGTTTTCAAGGGCGCTGGGTTGAAGTGCCCCAGGCAAATTTAATAAACTCCTATTCAAGATGCCAACACCGTAACCACTTCAACAATATTTTATTCAAATTATCAGCTAACCTGTCTAAGCTCCTTGAAGGCAGGAGTGGGCTGCATCTGTCTTTGTCAAACTAACGTGAAGCACGGTGCCTGGATCATTTTGAACATAATAAATAACTGATTATTGTTCACGCTTTAAAAAATGTGGGCTGCTCAACACAAAACAAAAACAAACAAAATAAGTGGACTGCTTTTTATTTTTGCTTCCAGTTCTAATTAATGACACCCATCATTTCTGATCTTCTCCAAATTTTTTGCTATTTTATTTCCTCCTTTGTTGTGATTATTTTTGTTGGTTTCTTTTGACCTTGCCCCAAATGCCAACCATGAAGGGCTGTCTGCAGCCTCTGGAGGACTTCTTATTTTCTCTGCTGTTCAGTAGCAATAGGAAATCACCCCTCTTTTTTTCTTTTCAGCTTGTACCTTGTTACAAAAGAAACTGGAGTTTTGCTTCTCCATGAGAGTTTTTCTTTCTTAATTTAAGCTACATTGAAGTCTAAATCAAGCCAAACTTTCTACAATATTTGAAATACATATTTTTTTCTTTCTTAATTTTTATTTCTTTGATTGTGTGTATTTGGACTTTTCCTTCTTTTCCTTAAATTTTTTCTTCTTAACAACTACTAAGTTAACAACCAGTAGGATTTCATGGTTTGTAAATATCCTTTTCTAATTTTTTCTGTATTTTCTACTAGGACCTTAATGTGTTTCCTAATTGTTCATGATGATTATGTATTAAGAATTTAAGAGTAAATATATACTCTCTGTGTGTCATAGCTCTTGAAAATATTTTGTACAGTTTGCTTTTTCCCGTTTAATTTTGTTTGGGTTTAGAAGTTCAAAAGTTTCAAGTGATGGTATAGATAGAGCTAAATATCTTTCCCTTTGCTATTTCCTTGCACCTTAAGAAATCAGAAAAATATTCATGAATATTATCTTCCAGTTCTTCATGGTTGAAATTTTTATATTAACTCTTTGTTCCACTTGGAACATATTTTCATAAATGGCTGGAGAATCTGAATGGATTTTTATCCAAATAACCAACCAATTGTCCCAACTGTGTTTATTGAATAATCTTTTCCTCTCCCCACAGATTTGTTTTGCTTCCTTTATCATTCATGGTCTGTTACTGGGCTACCTGCCAGTCACCTAGGAACCATATATTTTTTTTTTAAAAAGAAGACGGGATAGTGATTATGAGATACAGAAAAAATAAGGATGCACATGCCTAAGCCTTGGAATATCTAGAGTTTGCTCTGAGACACTGACCTGCCTCAAATATTCCATATAGCTTTCTGCATGGTTTTATCAACGTCTCCTCGGCTGCATACTTCATGCAACAAAGCTCCACTATATAAGTGCAATAACGCTTCATTAAGAGAGAAAGTTAGGGAACAAACTGGAAATGGAAAATATGTTTAAAAAAAATCTATAAGTTACAAGGCAGGCTTTCAGCCCATACTTACACTTTGGGAAGGTTCGTTATCAAAATATAATTGCCTTTCATTCCACAAAGCAGGAAAATAGATCTGCAATACATTTATCTGACAAAGACTTGTATTTAAAAATCAATGACATAAAAATAGACAACTTAATAGAAAAATGGGAAAAGATTTGAATGTACACTTCAATAAAGAAGATATACAAGTGGCTAATGAGTATATGACAAGGCGCTCGATCTCACTAGTCATTAGAGAGATGCATATTAAGACATCAACGAGATACACTATCTCCATCAGAACGGCTAAAAATAAAATGAATACCAAGTATATTTTTGGTGAGGATATTAAGAAACTGCAACTCTTGTATCCAGCTGGGGAATGTAAATTAGTATAACCACTTAGATAACTGTATGGTAATATCTACTAAAGCTGAACAAAAGCGCATCCTATGACCCAGAAATTATACTAGAAATTATACTACTAGGTATACACCCACAATAAATGCATTTTCATGATCACCAAAAGACACGTACTAGAATATTCATAGCTCTTCATAATAGCCTCACACTGGAAACAGCCCAAACGTCCATCAGCCCTCAGCGGTGGAATGATAAAAATATAGTCAGAGAACGAGATGCTGTATGTATCACAATGTTTCTGAAAACGAGTGTGTATCAGAATCGCCTGGAGGGTTTGTTGAAATACAGAGGGCTGTGCCCCACCCAGTTTTTGACTCCACAGGTCAAAGCTCAAGAACTTGCTCAGAAATTTGCATTTCTAACAAGTTCCTCATATGCTGATACTAAGGATCTGGGGACACATTTTGAGAATCACTGTGACCAGTAATGAGAACGAACAACGTACAGCTACCACGACAATATGTATGAATCTCATGAATCAGGCACAAAGAGTCGGGGAAAAAAACAGGCAAAACAAGTGGTCTTACAAGTCGGGACAGTGGCTACATTTGGAGGGTCTTGTAATAAGGAGGTCAGATGAGTCCTTCAGGGATGTTGACGCTAATATTTTTCTTGTTCTAGATGTTTAATAAACAGATCAATAAATCTCCATACGCCTACAGCACATATATGTCTATAGGTCAGTAAAAACGCTAATGGAAATCTAAAAATCCAAACACAACACACCTGTCTTCCAGATTAAATCAAACAGTCATGATACTGATGAATTCTAGACCCGAGGTCAGTAAAAACGCTAATGGAAATCTAAAAATCCAAACACAACACACCTGTCTTCCAGATTAAATCAAACAGTCATGATGCTGATGAATTCTAGACCCGAGTCTGTGTGCATGTAATTAACTGTCGGATATTTACATCTCGACCAAGGATTTCCCACTACTGATGAAGAGGGACCAAGCCTGGCACCAGGGCCTGCCTGCTTCTGGTCCAGGTCTGCTCAGCTGAGAACCCTTCCAAGGTTCCTGACACGAGAGCCCCCTGAGCCACTGACCCTTCCTTTAGCAGCTTTTAGAAGGAAAGGAGGACTAGAGATCAGGAAAGAAGGAAACAAGAAGATGAAGGATAAAGAAGGAACTGTTCCAGGAGCCAAAAGAAAGGACAATGCCTCCAGGCGGAGGCAGGAAGACAAAAAGACCCTTCCCCGGAAGACGCGAACACAGAGCTCCACCTCCAGAGGAGAGCAGGGGCGTTTTATCGCTCCCATGCCCTTTTCTTCGCGGGTATGCCTTCATCTCACTCCAAACTCGACTCTGAAGATGCTAAAAAGGCTCCTAGGAGTTTAGGATCCTTTCTACTTGGCCGCTGCTATTGTTTTCCTCCCAGAGTCATTCCTCTTCAAAGCCAGGTTAACAAGACAGAAGTAGATCTTTTACAAGGTTAAAGTTGCTGGGGGGGGTGGGTACCTTCCCCTAAAGACCCTAAATTCCCTCCATCCACTTTCCCTCCCAGTGCTCAGTATTTTTTCACCGGCCTGAAGGTTAACCGCCTCCTGCTCCTGAGCTCTCACGTGATTTACCCCCAGCCTCAGCTGCCGCTGGGCCCCTTGCCTTTGTTCTTTTCCAAGGCAAGGTGACAGGTACAAGAGGCTCAATTCCCTTAGCAGAGGTGGCAGAGGTGGCAGGTACAAGAGGTTCAACTCCCTGTATGTTGGTTTGTTAATGTTTTATCCCAAAACACTGGGATAAAATTAAAATTATAAGGAAAAAAAATGGAAGGGGAGGCGAGGTATGTATAATGGGCGCCTCCCTTTTCCATTCGTGTTTTTGGCATTTATGTATGAACTAGCCGTGCGGCTCATCTGCATCTTAGGTAGGAACGTTGGCTCTTGCACAGCCCAAATGTGCTCTTCTCTCAAGTACTGAAAGGGAGGGAGTAGAGAGAGTGTATAGAGGGAAATACTCATTGTAATTGTGTATTTTACATACCAGTGCTCGGAAATCCAGAGACCAGCCCTACCAATAACAGGTGTAAGCTAAGAGAAAGAATGGATGCTTTTTGAGTGCAGAGTTATAAATTATTCAGCAAGTAGACCTGTAGTGTTGTACTGGATACTATGAGGGTGTAGCGGGTATATGTGGGTAGACACAGTCCAAAAAACAAAGAAATGAAAGGTAAGATGTCTTCCCTCAATAAATTTACTAACTAACAGTAAACAATTAAGGAAATTAAAAAAGAAGCAAACAAGAGTCCCAAGGTTAGGAGAAATAAAAGAGAAATAAATATAGGAGAAATAAAAGTGTATCTGTATTGGAAAAGACTCTCCACTCAAACAGCTTGAGATCCCAAAGCTGCTGACTGGTTCAAATCAACTTTGTTTAAAAATGACATTCTCTTATCTATGAAGACCTATTCTATTAACTGTCATTGTATTTTTCAGAGCCATTTCTTCCATACTCTTTCTCTAATTCCTCAAAAATGTTGAAAACATTTTCAGAACTAAGATATATTCCTGTCACTTACTTATTATTAGAATTTTACCACCTCTTCCTTCCCCCCTTTCCCCAACAAAGTAAACAATTATTTTGATTATAAAGAGACATGCAGAAAAATAAAATGAAAATTGCTAAGCAAGAAAAATGAGGCAAAGGGAAATGAAGAGAAAGAAGGTGACATAGAGACAGGGAGAAAGTCAGTGATTGAAATAATGCCATCAAGCGTTGTAGACTTAGCCAAGAGGGGGCTGAAAATTTGGTCTGTGCTTCCTGGGAGTCTATTCGAAAAGGGAAACACAATCTGCCCTTCACACGTCAGCTGTGAGTTCTTTCCAAAACAGAGTTTAATCATGTCAGACTATCTCAACGTGCTTAAAATCTCCAATGACTTCCCATCTCCACTTGCCCTTCTTCCCTGACCTCACAAAGGGGTCAAGTTCCTTATTCAATGCCCTAATTATATGATAGAACTCTTCTTCAGAGCACACGTTATGGCTTTATGTCAACATTTTTTAATAGGCTAATATATTTTATGTATCTCTTGCTTATTAAACTCTAAGTTCTGTGAGGTTAGGAACCGTGTCTCCTTGTGTTCATCAGTGTGTGTCTCTGGCCTGTCACAGTGTTTGGTGTGTAGTAAAAATTCAGTTAGGCTTTGTTTAAAAAAAAAAAATAATAAGTGAGGAAGAGGCAAACTTTGTTTCATATGGAAACCTGATAAAAATATCATTTTATAGACTCTCATAAAAGAAAGTGTGTGACACGGGAAACACTGCCCTCAACAACCTCATTAAAATTAAATGTAGGGTGAGAATATTTACTTACAAACATTCGTCTGCCAAACTGCATGATACCAAGTCAGAGTTTCATACAGCAGTTCAATAACAATGCAAAATAATCCAAGGATGAAATTAGAACAGATTAAAGAAAGACTTCATATTCTTCAGCTCATTCATCACAGGTATTTTTTACAGCCAACCATAAATAAAGAGCATCAAAGAGAACAAATACTTGGGAGTGTAGATATTTTGAAACTGACAGCAGAGCCATACCTGTACGAGTTAGTAGAGCTGAGGTAAGCTTGACATTTGCTTGTGAAAACTCAGGAGCCCAACCAAGACACAGTCTGCAGAGGAGCTGGAGCTGGTTATATAAACAACTGTAGTTATATATATAGCTATTGCTAATGGTAGATATTTGGCATGTAATCATTGAATGATTGAACTCCTCCTTGCGCCCTCTCCAAGGATCTCTTATCAACCTCTGCTTAGGGAAGCCTATAGTCCCTTGTGCTGAGTGAACTTAAAAGACTGTTGGTTTCTGTGAAAAGATCTTTGCACATTCTTTCCCAAAAATATATCAGTTAAAATGCTTCAAGATTTATCTCCTGAAAATTAAAAGGCATAAACTTTCATACGTCTTCTGTGGTGATCCAGATCTAAAACTGTTGGCAATCTCAATTTCACCTATTCTGGCTTCTGTCAAGTTCTTGGAATACACCGTTCTGTCCATACTTTTCTCTATGCTTGGATGCTCTTCTTCAGTTCCTTTCCCTGACTGGTCCCTACTCAGTTAACCCTAAGGACTGAGTCTAGGTGCGACTTTGTCAGAGATGCTTTTCCTGATCAGTCTCATGTCACTCAATAAAACATCTCATTTGGGTTCTTCACAGAATTTAATACTCTTGCAATTTCCATCAATGGATTATCTTCAGAATTTTTGTCTCAAGACTTACCTTTTCTACAGGTGCAAATCACCTACATAACCACAAGTTCTGTAAAGGTTTGTATAGGTTTGCCTTATTCATCAGCGTATCTTCAAAGACTAGAAAATGGCTGGCGTGTAGTGGGCATTTGAAAAAAAGATTATTAAATGGATAAGTGAAGGGAGTGTATTTTGGCAGAAAAGAACTTAAAATAAAGCAGTTCCTGTTTATATCCTAATCACTTATAGTTCATTAAAGTGGATTTGGCTTTTCCTTCCATTCTTTAGCTGTGGGAATGACCCTGTGTCATCATGTCACACATCGCTGGGGACCCGATTCCTAAATGAAAATGTGCACATTTCATAGGAAAAGACAACAGAATCAGATTCATATTTTAGGGATGTGCAGGGATTATTTCAATGTCTAGATATTTTTTGCCATCACTATTCAAAGTAGGAATTATTGAAGTTCAAGTGAAAGAAAGCATTCATGTGGGTGGACTACCCAGAAACAGTCTCCGGGTTGCTGTGGCTGACCCTGAGGACTCATCACTGGGGGGCATTGCTATGAATTCACCATGGTCCTTGACCTCACAGTTGTGACAACAAGATCTTATAAGTAAACACAAAAATAGACCCTTAGAGACAAACTAGATTAACTTGAAACCAGCAGGTGAATGAGAAAGCCAAGTAATTAACTTCCAAACAGGGAATATTACTTTCTGGAGACTAAGGTGCTTCTCTTTCCTATTCAAGGTCGTGATTTTTTCCATTTATGCGTGTCAGGTAAGATGAATTATCAAATCAAAGGACGGCTCAGTAATTGCAGAATCAGAGCAAAGTGTGGTCAAAGGTCTTGAGGATGGCTCGTCCCGACCTTATGAGGTTGGTGACCAGAAGCTCATGACTTCCTGGTCTCTGTGCTAGTATCCTGAATAGTGCAGACAACCTGCTACCTGGCTGCTCCCATTTGATGATGTATGCTGACTGCAGATATGACAATTTCACTAATTAAGTGATATTCGAGTATGTTCCCATGGAACTAGAAAACATTTTGCTAAGTGTTGTCTTCGAGTCATTTAATTCTCACAGGACAACCTTATTTCCCTTTTCTCTAAGTACTTGGGGAGGCCTCATTGCTCAATCCTGAAGGCTTGGGACTACATGGAAATAAATTACTCTTACCCCCTCCTAAGGCAATGAAAATGCGTATAACTCACTAGATACTACAGGGGTATTTCTTAAAGTTCCTGTTCTATATTAACATTTTTCCGACTCTAATGGGAAAAATTGCTCATAAGCCTCTGTATTCTTTCTGAATAATAGCTAGAAGAGAATCCATGGTACCGTCAGGAAGGCTGAGATACAGATTAGAATTAGGAGCGTGTGTGGAACACATTCAGCTTCTTTCATTGACCAAAAAAAAAAACAAAAAAAGAAGGTTCATTCAATTGTTTCCTTGAAATGGGAAAAGAGGAGGCCGGTGAAGCATGAGAGAGAGAGTGTGTGTGTGTGTGTGTGAGCGCGCACATGTGCACATACATGTGTGTATGCCCTGTGTGATCACTTCCCTTTCCGACATGTGGGTCACAAGGCACTGCCTCCTTCCCCATGGTCACGCTGCCATTCTGGATGAAAATCAACCCTGGTTCAACAGGATAGACCTTCCTAGCAGAGCCTGGCTAGTCATAAATGTTAAGGCCTCTTTCAGTGGGTGGAGAAGAGGGAGTCCCTGCTCTGACCGTAGATTTGGCCAAGGAAACAGCCTTCCTCTACCTCCTGGTTTAGCTCTAGGCTATTCCTCTTTGAGAGGAATGCTATCACAAATGGGCTGAGAAACACCACACAGAGCCTCTGTGTCTGCTCTTGCAAAGGGACAGTGGCAGACCAAGGCATTTTAAAGCCTTTATGTGGTGCCTCCCAAGTCAGACTGAATAGCTCTCAGCTGAAATTGCCAATGGATAAAAGCTCTCTTTAGAAATGGCCCTTTGATGAAAAGTTTTGGAATTCTTAGGATTATAACCCTTCAGCCAAATCCCATTATGTTCTATTTCTTCCTTTGAACTACAGGGAACTACAGAGGTAAAGCCCTTCTAGAGAGAAGGGAGGGGAAGTTTGCTGTGAAGGGGAGAGAAATGACTTAGTGTTTCTATCTTCTATCTTTGAAAAAAAAAAAAAAAGTTTAGTTTTTTTTTTTTTTAACAGAAGTGTCTACGAAATGAAAGCAACCCTCAGGGGGAAAGTTCAGACGCTGCTGTGATTGGGAACTTGGATAGGATGGTAGCCTCTCCACGAAGCAGGTGTGGAAGACCCTATTGTCAGGGGCCATAAAAGCTTGGGCCAAGCTCTGAGTTATAAGATCAGGCAGTCAGCAATTAGACAGTGCTGGAGATGTCTCTCATTGCTCCTCTCAAAGTAACCTTTGTTAATTTTTCCAGTTGTGACTACAGGCCCTTTACTGTCCATTTTTCTCCTTATTTACGATTTTATTAAGCATTTCCTTGCCTTCTATCTTCAGAGAGCTTAACAGTCATTAATCGGGTAATTGTCACATTACTGCAAGGAAATTCAATACCAATGTCAACAGATGCCAAAAGAAGGAAATGGGGGCATGGAGAGGTTAAGTGAATTGCCCAAATTCACTTACGCCAGTAACCAGAGCAGAGGGTGAACACTCTTAGCATATGATTCCTTGTCTGTGGTGAACCCTGGGAATGGGTGGCCGCTTTAATTTAAATTTTTACTTTGAGTGATTTTTTTTTTTTTTTTTGTTATCCAGTTTTCCTCCATTTTCCAGATGAGTAAGAGTCTTCTAGAGGCTTGTATAATTATCTCTGGAGCAGGTGCCTTTCCAGTCATCACATTCAGAACAAGGCACATTTTAGAAATTACTGCTGGAGAGTACTAGTACTGCAGAAAAAACTGCAGACATACAGCTTCAGAAGTCCTCTTTTATACCTCTCTGCATGGCCAACAGATGGGTAGGTATGTCAAACTCACTACCAGAAGAAAAGTGCACACAGAACACACTTGTACACATACATTTGAAAATCGCACACACACATGTACACACACAACTTCGTCCTAAGACACTGATGTCTTGACTTCAATTACACCGAGTTAATAGATTATGGGTTGATTCTGATATTAAGTTGAAACAAAAAACTAGCTATTCTAGTTCCCAAACCCAGCAGTTTGTAATATTTTCAATAATATACTGCAAAGAAAATTCATCTTCCAGATTTTTTTCTCACCCCTCTTTTCTTCCTTTGGGAATCATGACACAAGTTCATGGAGTAAGATGTGGCCAATAAATAACAGTTCCATAACACTCATAAATATTACCAGCCAATAAAATCTTTTAAAGAAAAAAAAAATAAAGTTAAGCTCTCCCATGATACCTTGCATATGTTTAATTTAGGCAGAAAAAATGGACAAGGAATTATAATAGTTGCAAGATCTTCAGTAAAGCAAAAATGGTACCGTCTTAAGACCTTTTTAATGTTCCAGCTCTCCTGACTTACTGGTTCTCAGAGTAACTCCTGGAAAGGATTAAATAAAAGAGGCTTACAATGAAATCTGGAATTAAAACCTATTCAAGTAGGAGAAAAAAATTAAAATAGAAAATAAGTTTATTGTGTTTTATCTAAAAATAAGCATGAGCCGAGAACATGAGCCTGGGATAAAATGGTGGATGAGAACTCAATTCATCTAAGCTAGCCTCTGGATATGGCCCTTACTTGAGAACTAAAGGTAAGTATTGGATTAGAGAATAGCGGGCAGAGAAGAGGCAGCAGCATTGTGTGAGGATCAGAACAGAGAAAGAGTAACCAAAATGGAGGCCATTCAGTGCCGCTGGCCTCCAGAGTGTTCAGTCGAAGGGTGGAGAGAGAGATACAAGAGCAAGACAGGGAAAAGGGAGGCAAGGGTCAGACCCAGAACCACAAAGCGCTCTAGTTAAGGCAAATTAGTTGACTGGGATGTTACCGTGTTTTGTTTTAACTCAGCAAATTGATCACATTTACTTTTGACTGACTAAAAAATTCAAATATTTTAATACGTATATAGAAACACATATGAATTGATTTGTATGTAATTTCATTTGTTCAACAAATATTTGTTGGCTGCGCACTGTGCGCTTGACACCGATTTAGACCCAAGAGATGAAGTGGTAAATAAGACACCAAAGATCTTTGTCTTGGGAACTGGGTTTGTGTGTGTAAGTGTGAGTGCGTTGGCATGTGCATTTGTTTGACGTTTATCCAGACCATGGGCTCTAAAATGTTACACCGCACTCTGTTTACTGAGAAAGGAGATTATATTATTTACCCATCTTAATTGTACCTTAGTACAATTAGTACCTTAATTTACCTAAAGGAAAAAATAATCTTAAAACGGGAACACCATAGGAATAATTATGCTCTATCACCAAGTGATTTGGGGGGAAAATGAACAAGATAGACAAAGGAGAGGAAGCAAGCTGAGTGATGAATGAGATGATATTAAAATTTCTGGCAGAGAACATAGGTCATGCTAAACACAGAAAGGAGAGATTCATTTTGGTACATAAAAATGTGGCATCTCCATTCATGGGAACTACTCCCTGCATTTGCTCTATTACAAAGCTATTAACTTCTATTAAAATAAAAATTAAATTCTCAAGCTGAAAGAAGCTTATGGAATTAATTATGATGATATGTGAAGGGAAAGAGGGGATGTTTCCATGGGGCTGCAAATGTATGAAAGAAAATGAATAGAATGGAAGAAACCTCTGCATTTGGGGTTTGTAAAAAGACTTTTCAGGAGGAATTATTCAGATATTTTAAGGATGGGGTAAGTTTGGTTTTTACATATAAAATAAGTTTCCTCAGGTAATTTCATGTAAATTGTAAAAATAACCTTCCCACAATTCTTTGGGTGTTTCCAACAGGACACCCTCCCTACGGGGATTTGTGAGCTGGGTGTGGAAATTTTTCTGATGGAATGATCCCAGAGGATCATGCTTCACAATGAAATGAAAATGAACTCTCTAAGTGGCTTTCAATCAAACAAGAAAAAAATGAAGCAAAAATGTGTGACACAAAGTATTATAGATGGCACTTGGAGATTTCCAAAACGAACTCTAAACTCAAATCATCAAGGGCAACATATGAATGCTGATTATGAGAATTTGTTTCCTTTATCCATAGCCACACATTCACTGGCTGTGCCTTCACTTTGCTCCTTGTTTATTTGTTTGCCGGAAAGACAGATCCACTAATCATAAACAATGGGGGAAATGACAGTTTGAAAGCAATAAAGTAAAAAAAAAAAAAAATCGTGAAAAGAGAAATTGAAATCAAAAGATGAATGTTTATAATATAGATCAGGGCAGGGGGTAATCCAGGCAGACTCGATCAGATACAGGGCAATGAGAGTGACTTTATTAAAGTCTTCAAAAAGTCTTTGGGGCCTTAGACACAAAGAAGTCACCAGAGGCCTAAATGTGTTATATGTCATGACTCTGGAATTGCGTCTCACACCAAAAGGCTGTGCCTTATTAACACAGATATTGGGCCAATTGTCATGCAATTTTGCTGAAGAGTATAGAAAACTCTTATGTGACGCACAATATATGAAAATAGTATGATAGCGATCTTCAAATCAGACCACGTACACGATAATCTTTAGTCCCAGTAACACTAATTTTGCAAGTACTTTTAAAAGATGAATTTAATTTTCATGACTTAATAAGAAACATAAAACCTTAATAACACGTAAGAATGTTCAAGCTTCTCATAGGAGAGACTTCAAGTATGAGCAAAAATTACTTAAGGTTTTAGGACGGTCTCCAAACCTTAGAACAAACACCCCATGAGATCTTTAATGTCATTACAAAGCAAAAAAGTCTAAGTTTATAAGTTCTCATCTGAAATACCCTAACGCAGTGGAAGTACGTGCTGGTTGATTTATCCCTTCTGGAAAAATGAAAGGTTGCGTTGGACCCGGTGAGATTTTAACCTGTGATCCTAGAGAATCTTCCAGAGCTTCAAACTTCAAGTTTGATGTGTAACCTACTGGTTTAAAGGGACCTACGTATTAGTACTGGAGAGTCTGACATAGTGGGTGGGTACATCAGACATGAGAAAGAGCAATTTAGTCAGCAAGACACCTATATTCCCGGTTCTAATCATAAAAAAAGAGGATCTTTCCAAGAGTTACCACAAGAATCTCGATACACACTGAGTGAGCGCAAATCACGTTGCAGGAATTTTCCTTTATGGAACTTCAGCCTCAATTTAGAAAAGAATCTCAATTATTTCTGAGAACGTGATGCCTTCTTTTATTAAGAAAATGTCTGAGATTTACACTATGCTCAAATTCATGTGATGTTATTGTTGAATATACATCATTCTTGAGTTCAAAGTACAATGAACTTATTTATCTTGATTTAATCAGTATTCCTCAGAATCATACTTCATTATTATATGGATTCAGGCAGGTAAATGACATGCCCTGAAATACAAACCAGCATGATACTTGATGAACTGCGATAGCATTGGTTCTTAAGGGGAGCACTGACAAATCACCTTCCCACCTGTCACCATTCCACATACCTGTTTCACCAAGAGGCCAGAATCCCAGCCAGTAGAATAGATTTTCCCATTTGCTTCCTTTTCTGGCTGCTGGTTCTAAGCCAAGCTTCTCTGAATACCTTTTAACATTTTATGCTTTTATGTTATTTTCCTCTGTGAAAGGGGGCAAGAGAGAGGAATATGGAGTGGAAAGTAGTATCAGAAGGTAAAAGAATAAGATCTTTTTGGACTATGATATAAATCTCAATATAACCAAGTTTTTCTAATCAGAAACAGTATCAATTTTTGTGACTATTTACTCATTAAATTTGATTTTTTTTTCAGCAACTATTACCAATTTTTGCCCTAATGATTAAATTTGCTTTGGAGTTAATCCAATTTGGATTTGCCAAAGCGAACAGACAGCTTAAAAAAAGGAAAAAAAAGGGGGGGGCAGATAGCTTTAAAAAAACTATGTAACATATAAAATCCAAATATTTTCTCTTTTCAAGATCACCTTGTCTTTATTTTTCTTTCCTTATCTCTGTTCTTTTACCATCTTACTCCCCTTCCCAAGAAAAATGAGTCTACTTTTAAAATTATGGTTTTTGTATTGCAATATTAATACCAGGAATAAAAAAAGAAAAATTTACTAACATTTATTATGTATAGTGTCCTCTCATTTCCCCAACTCTCCCTATAAAATGAAATTGAGTGAGTCTCAAAAAAGAACATTTGACACATCTATACAATTCATTGAAGAAACATTTTGATAGAAGTTGCCACTTTGCCTGTTGGCTGATTTCACTGCCTAGTGACAAGACATACCACTTAAAATGCATATTGGGAAAATAAAATTCTTTCTCCTATGCCTGCGATTGCATATTATTTACTATACTGAGGACTGACAGATTAAATACAGGATGCTCAGCTACATTTGAATTTTAGATAAAGAAGAAGCATTTCTAGTATATGTGTATGTCAAATATTGCATGAGACATACTTACACTAAAAATTAGCATTTGTAATTTGAAATTCAAATTTAACCGAGTGTCCTGTTCTTTTATTTGCTAAATACAGTAAACCTCACTGCATGCAAAGATGAAATAAAAAGGTGTGAGTGACTTGTAATGTGAGCAATATTTTTGATAGGGCAAGTTTTTGTGGAATTGTCATCTTTAATTTTAATAAACTGTTTTTTGAGACTTTGATTAAACAAACCGTTGTTAACTATTGATACTTATCTTGATGACTACCCAGGTATGGGTGTTTCTTCTCTAAATCTTAGGGATTGTCATTTTGAACCTGTATCCATTGTAAAACTTAGATTTTTGTTAAGACTCAAATTTACATTTTAAAGAGTACTATCATAGCTATTATCATAGAAAATGTGTTAGGACTGCAAAGAGTGTGGATTTCTCAAAACCTCTCCTTGGCTCTTCCAAGCCAAAGAGACCAAAATGGGCATTTTGTTGGAAAAGAAGGGATGCATCTTCAGTCACGAACCTTAGAAACGGGCTGAAACTGGGAGTGAACAGCATGCCCTGTACCCTGTGGTTTGCAACTTCACACTTCCCAGTGTTGGCTTCAGTTTTTTCCTTACAGATTCCTCTTGGCTCTTAACATTCCACATGGTGAAACAGGGGGACCCCAAAATTTTAACTTTACATGTACATATGTACCCACAACCAAAACCTATCTCATTTCCAATTCCCTAAGGAAAAAGAAATATCACTGTCTCGACATACAGCAGATGAACACCTCTGTGTTAGTAAGCTAAGATCAGGGATGGTGTTACCCAATACACCGCCAACTGATGGTGGCTTACTCTTGGCTGGAGAGTAATACCTGTAAAAGAAAAAAAAAAACTAGCCATTAGTGTGTGGACTAGTAGCATACCCCAATACATCCATTACGAGTTCTAAATAAGTTCTTTTTTTTTTTTGTCTTCTAAATTATTTATTTATTTATTTGAAAAAAGAGCACGCAATTGAGGGGAGGAGCAGAGGGAGAGGTACAAGCTGATTCCACAGTGAGCGTAGGGCCCAACAGGGGGCGTTATCCCAGGAACCTGAGCTGAAACCAAGAGTCAGCCACCCAGGTGCCCCAAGGAAGCGAAGCTCTTAAGTAAAAGGAGATTCAAAATAAATTTTACAGCTTAGGATGAGGTCAGGCGTGAGTCAGTTGATGGAGTTATTGAGAATCTGGGAATAAGGGTACAGCAAGTACAGGTGAAGATAAAACCAAGGAAAACTTGGTGTTACGCAAGAAATGCCAAAATAAAATTTCACTTTAAATGATTTGTTTTTATACTTTGGAAAAGAAAAACCCAAACATGTAGAAAATATGGGAAACACACTACACTAATTGCTCTGAAGTTGTTTTAAAAATGGGAGTAGAGAGGATAGTATATGGATTTTCTATTTTTAGATTTGGGTATTTATTCATGGTGGTATTGGTTGGAAAGATTGAGTTTGTTCAGTATAACACTAATGAGTTTTCTTTAACATTTTTTAGAAGAAAACTTAGCTATTCATTCGTTATTTTGTTTAGAAGTTAAATTCAATAGTTTTATTTCATTAAACTTTGGTGGGAGACTTTTGGCACTTTTAGATCCAGCACTCACATGAAGTTACTATTTAAAATCTTTAAGAGTCTGTTCTCACCGATGCCTTCTAATTCTTATAGGAGCTTTCGTTAATAATAGCCAAAGGCAACTACACCAGTTAAAGGGAATATAAACTGAATTGAAAATTTCAAGGTAATATTAACTACTCTTGAAATAAATTTTGGGTTTGTGGAGACAAACTGAATATATTTCCTTTTTTTTCCTAATTTTTAATTAATTATTTATTTATTTTTAAACTGAATATATTTCATGTTAATTATGTACCAGACACTGTTCTAGGACTCAATGCTTAGCACACTTAAATTCATGGATACCACATTTTATTGCTCCTCTCTTCATTGAACTTCTCAGATATTGCAGTTTTTCTTGTGGCCACTCTGTTTGCATGGAGCGAGTCAGTTGGCATCGTTTCTCCAAAAGCGTTTGCTCACTTTGTGTCCTGTGTGTCACATTTTAGTAATTCTCACAATACTTCAAGCTTTTTCCTTATTATTATATTTGAAATGCCGCAATCTCATGATAAAACTTCAAGAGATGAGGAATTGCTTCTTGTGAATAAGCAGAGAAAGTGGTTTCTTGAGATGGAATCTGTGCCTGGTGAAGATGCTGTGAAGATGGTTGAAATGACAACAAAAGATTTAGAATATCACATAAATTTAGTCAATAAAGCAGCGGAAGGGTTTGAGAGGACGGACCCCAGTTTTGAAAGAAGTTCTATGGTGGGTAAAACGCTATCGAACAGCATCACATGCTACAGAGGATTGTTCCTGAAAGAGTCAATCCATGTGGCAGACTTCATTGCTATCTTATTTTAAGAATGCCAGAATCAGGGACAAAGGAGGATACTTGTCGCGATGAGAACCGGGTGTTGAACGCAACTGTTGAATCACTATATCGCACACCTGAAACCAATAAAACACTGTATGTTAACTAGCTGGAGTTAAAATAAAAGCTTAATTTAAAAAAAGAAGTTGTCACAAGCGCCCCAAACCTTCAAAAGCCACCACCTCCATCGGTCAGCAGCCACCAACATCAAGACCCTTCCCCAGCAGAGATTATGACTTGATGAAACCTCAGATGATAGTTGGCATTTTTTAGCAATAAAGTATTAAAGTACATACATTGATTTTTTTTTTTTTTACATACTGCTATTGCACACTTATGAGACCACAGTACAACATAAACCTAACTTTTACATGCACTTGGGAATCCAGAACAATTCACTGGCCTTGCTCTGTTGCAATGTTCATGTGATCTGGTGGTCTTGGAACCAAACTTGAAATAACTCAGAGGTATGCCTTTGTTACCTTAACTATTAACTCATTTAAACCTCAAAACAACTCTTGGAGGTAGATGGTATTATTCTAATCACGCAGGTAAAGAAACTGAGGCACAGAGAAGTTAGGAGATTTTCCATGGACATGACTATTGGAACCAGGCAGGGTTCGATTCCAGGCAGTGTAGCAGTGATCTGTGCTCCCTACTACTATTGTGTGCTCTCATTCAGCTCACACATTCGCACATTGATTAAATCATAAACACAGTATTTTGAAAAAGCAGTAGCCAAATATTAATATGGTTGTTCATGCTTCAAAATAGGCATTAGGCTTATTTGTTTTAAATATTTGATATGTCCATATTTATGACTTATTCCCCTTTTTATGTTCTTTTACCTTTAAATATTTATTATATTAAAGTGTAGCATGGAAAAATTTCTGTAAACACAGAATAATTCTGAAAGATTATGTTCAAAATTCACTGTTAAGAACCCATACAAGGGAAAGGTATAAGTAATTTCCAAAGTCCTCACAATCATTTACTTAAAATAAAGATTAGAGAAATATTATATTATTACAGGTTAATAGCACTCTTATAAAAGCTGTTTTCTCAATTTGATTTCTCCTTAATTAAGGGCTGGTGATATTTATGCTAATAAAAGTATCTGGTACATGACTAGGATATTCTCTTTAACATGAAAAATTATACAGCCTGACAATGTTCCAAGAAATAATCGCTTTAATAATGATAGAAAAAAAAGCCTGGTTATTAAAAATAGCATAAAATAAAACTGTTCTTAATTTTGGCAGCAGCCTCAAAATCATCAATTATGTTTCAAATTCATTCTAAGTTATAAAACTATCTTGGACTAAGTTTGTCTGTGTCATTACATGATTTCTATAAACTTTAAACCCCCTTTCCACTCCCCCCCCAAGCTTTAATAAAACAGGCAAATATACATCTCAATGGCAGATTAAGGCTATTTGGTAGCTAAGCCTAATTAAAATGGCAACATTCCAATGGTTTCTTTACCAGGGAGCAAGGACATCTGTAAGGGATAAAAAGATACCAAGCATTTTGATGCATTTGTTTCCAGTGTTTAAATGTGGCAACAGAAAACACGGATTGATATTGGCTAAGCTACAAGCAACATTTGAGTTAGATGTTTAAAAAGAGCACAGGAAATCAAAGCAGTTAAAGGAATTTTTATTTTAGGTTGTTTTGCCTGCTATGTCTGCCTATTTGCATAGAATTCCCCGAAATGTGTCCCACCGTATTATAGCCCCTTGTGGAAATTTCTTATACAGAGAGAAGTTCCACAGGAAAGAAACTGGTTCAACTTTAATTAACCCAGCATTTCTCAAACTCACTGACCATGAAATACTTTTCTTTTTTTTCCTCTTTCCCAGCATCAACTCCATTCCCCTTTGAGCATCGTTTGGGAAGAGTTGCTCCAGCTTACCATGCCATGGCATTTTAGAACGTCATTATTAGTCTCAAATGTTTTAAGTGCTTGTTGTGCCCTGAAATTACTTCACAGCGGCCATGGATATTCGATGTATTAAGGTGCCAATCCAAGTTCCAAGAGAGAGATGTGTCGAGAGAGGAAATAAAGCTTCCCATGCCAGTGAGAGGAAATGTCATGGCACTTAGAAAAGCTGCTCGTTTGTGTTACACTGACTTGTGTAAATTCCCTGCTCCCACATCTCCAATCATCGACTGAAAATATTTTGAGGCTCCAGATCACACTAGGCAGATTCATTTCATAGCTCTTCAACTGAGCACTATACCTAGAGTGCAGGAATCTGCCAATGAATATTTGCTGAATCAAATTCAAAAACTCAGATTTCCTCAGCCTATTTATCATGCTGTAGCTCCTAAGCCCTTGGAATTATACTAGCTAAAAATTGCCCCCCCCTTTTTTTAAACTTTGTGCTTATGATAAGTTTAGCAACAGGTGAACTAACCGTGAACTCTAGTATCCAGATGAGTTCGGTGATAGATATAAGCCACGTATGTTTTAGTTCATAATTTGATTCCTATACATAGTGAAATAGAGGAGGCTGATGGTACTTCTTCTGATGTTGTTATATGTTTTTCGATTTTACTTAATAAAGAATGAGACATACATATTTCAAATGCCTATTATCAACTGAGTGTGTAGATTTTCTTCTAATTTCATCATTCTAAAAACCCAAGGATTTTAAAGCCCCGTGAGAAAGATATGGAGATGTTGCTTGGGGTCCTTTACCTTGGGGGCAAATATTTCAAATGAACAAACCTCACTTAGAAACATTGTGAGCAGACATTTGTTTTTTCTCAGGTTAAGTTTTTCACCTGCCGTGTGGTGTAACATGAACATATAGAAAGTTAGAAGTGCAGGATTGAGCAAAGGCTTTCTTTCACAAATAGTGAAGCTTGTGCCTCAAGCTAAGTAAATTCTGTTCTGACACGCAGATGATAACGTGTCCTTTAATACAGCCATATTCCTCTACTTGTAGACACCATTCCCTGAAAAGAAAAGTGAAACTAGCATTCATTCAATGCTGAAGGAAAAAAAAAAAAGACTTATTTAGTATGATAATCTCAAGTTCGTCACCTGATTTACCTGCACCTGATGTTTTTGACATAACTTAATAGTTAAAATAGCCTGACATTTTCTACGGAACTCCCACCTTTGAAGCAGTTTAGCGGGACAAAACTCAAAACTCCAGCTAAGAACTCAACCAAGTGAAAAATATTCAACCAAGTGTTTTAAGCGTCTGCCAGGATAGTAGTGACAACACTTATAATCAGATTTGTTAAATATTTTAGGTTTGAAATTTCTAAATTTCACAAATTATCCACTTCCAAATGAAATTCTTTTCTTTTATTTGGGCACACATTTTTCATTATTTTGACTTTTGGGTACAACAGTTTCATTTATATGGTAAATAAAATCACAATGCATTATAAATATTTTTACATTGGCATTTATATACCAAAGTATAATAATTAGTTTTGGGTTAAGGAAATAAAAACCACTCTAGGTATGCCAAGCAGAAAGGATTCAGTAAGGGGATCAGTATTGTAAAGATGCAGGAAAGCCTGTCTGCCTCCTATCTTCCCCCCTCTCAAAGGCATCAGGCGAGGGCAGTGATGTTACCTGCTGGTGGATGGTACCATGGAACAAGAAGTTAGGGTCATCTGATGGTAATTGTCATGACAGTCTACAGGAAGTTCCCATGAGGACAGCAGGTTGGAGTAGGATGACAGGAATGTCCCAGAGGCAGTCAGTAATGGCGGTCTATGAAAAGTTGATGCGTTTGGGTAAGGCAGTAAGTCACACTGGGCTATGATTAGCTGCATTAATGGAACTGAGCAACTAGACAAATGTATTAAGCCTAATGGGAGCGGGTTTCTACTGAAGAAGAAGATACAAATATAGAAATGAGGAAAGCTGTGGCACCTGGGTGGCTCAGTCATTAAGCACCTGCCTTTGGCCCAGATCATGATCTGGGGGACCTGGGATCAAGACCCGCATTGGGCTCCCTGCTTGGCAGGGAGCCTGCCTCTACCCCTCCCACTCCCCCTGCGTGTGTTCCCTCTTTTGCTGTGTCTCTCTCTGTCAAGTAATAAATAAAATCTTAAAAAAAAAAAAAGAAAAGAAAAGAAATGTGGAAAGCTGAAATAAACCCTGTGGTGTTCATCTGAAATTGGAGTTACGTTGTAAATTCATAGTTTTCAAGATACACAGATAGATGACAGTTGATCGACAGATAGATGATGGCTAGATGATAGATGTGTAAAAACAGACAGAAGGGTATGTATGGGTAATGTGAGTGGTTAGTGTGTGTGGTGTGGGTGTGCGTGCATGCATACATAGATGTATCTACTTCCAAGCTCTGTCCAATGAGAGGTTTTCTGGATGCAGCAACACCCCAGTGACAAAGACTATTTTGGTTTAAACTAACATAAATAAGTACCAAAATATTCAGAGAATGAACAAGTTTTGAAGGCAAGGTTTTGAAGGCAAATTGGACAAAGAAACAAATTTGAAAGGGCTCCATCTGGCCAAATATAAGAAATAGAAGCATCAAAGAAAATGATAGGAATGTACTTTAACTCACTGAATAAAATAGAAATTCTTGAATCCACATGGATAAATACAGAGAAGAAAAAGCTGTCCCTTATAGTAATATCAACCAACAAATGTAGACAGATGATTAAATTAGTAACATCACCATTTTGTAATCATCATAGAGCTAATTTAGATAAAAAATATTAATGAATACTACAACTATGGGTGAAAGTGGAATGAGAAAAGGGCTATTAATCCAATCTCAAATATTACTACATAAGACATTACTAGGAAAGCAAAAATTAAAAAAAAAAATTGGAGCAGAGACTGCTGGTAATCAAAACTTTCATCTAGTAATCAAAATTTAAACCACTGGTAATGGGACAAGCCAACGTTGTGTGCTACCAGACAGGATGTAATGAGAAGACTACTGCATCACTTCTGTGTTATTCCCACCCCAAATCCAGAACATTGGTCTAATCATGAAGAAACATTGGACAATTCTATTTGAGGAATATTCTACAAAATTGCTGCCATATAATCTTCAAAAACATCAAGTTCATAAAAATGAAAGACGAGGTCCTCCTCCAGATTGAAAGAGACTAAAATGACAATCGGATACAAGCATAATCCTTTTGTCATGAAAGAAATTAGTAAGGTTATTGGTGAGGCTTCAATGGGATTTCTAGGTGAAGAATATAGAGGAGGTTGCTATAATATTTTTACAACTTTCTGGAACTTTGAAGCTGGTTCAATATAGAAATTTAAAACAAAAAGTCTTAGAATGACTGAAGAATACAAGTCAAGTGAAGATGATGACAATTTTCAATTTCCGACTAAGCATTTAGAAAGCTGAAAAGCTGTTGCAAAACTCCACAAGTGAAAACTCACACATCTATCACCTACTGTCAGAGAAGCCGTCATATGGCTTCTGACTGTGCTCTTCCTTCCAAATCTCTCGTGAGTGATCCTCTTTAGAACTAAGCTGGAATACTGCTAGCAAGGGCTTTTGGGAACTGTAGTTCCCAGACTTTAAAGCTCTGTATAGAGGGGCACCTGGTTGGCTCAGTGGGTTAAAGCCTCTGCCTTCAGCTCAGGTCATGATCCCAGGGTCCTGACATCAAGCCTTTTATTGGGCTCTCTGCTCAGCAGGGAGCCTGCTTCTTCTCTCTCTGCCTGTCTCTCTGCCTGCTTATGATCTCTGTCAAATAAAAAAATAAAATCTTTAAAAAAAAAAAGCTCTGATAGAAAGTGGATAATGTGAACAATCTGGCATGCAAAGCATCACAGATCAATTCAGTGAGCATGAGGTTGACTCCTTTTGGTCTTACATTAACAAGCATAGGTTTGTGGATTGAAGGTAAACTCTTTCACTTTTTAAGTGAATCTGCACATTTATTTATTGTTCAATATGTTTCTTTGGTTTGAATTTCCTTTTTTTTGGGATGCATGTAGTAAAGAGCGGTCTCCATTATAGGTGTTAGGGATTTGATGGTCAGCAAGTCAAAGGTTTTGGGTCTCTTCCAGTCTATAGCTTTTATGGGGCCTGGAGAGACAATAAGCAAGTTAGTAAAAAAAACAAACGAAAACCAGACAGGTACTATGAATGGAATACATAGGGTCCTGGGATAGTACCGGGGAAGGAGGAATGAGGAAGTACTCTGTGCAGAAGGGTGAGAATGAGCCATTCACGTGAGACCTTGGCGGAATGAATGGCATTCTGGGAGGATGGAGCTGCCAATAGGAGAGCCCAGAAGTAGGAGGGGTGAAGAGGTGGCTGGAAAGAAAAGTGTGGTGCTAAGGAGTCTGGATACTTCTCTAAGGGCAAAGATAAGGTAATTAAGCAGAAAAGTGGTATGATGAGTCTTTACTTTAAAACTGTAATTCTGGCAACTTTATAGACAAAGGAGAATCAGGGGTTGGGAGAAAGGTACAAGCAGCGAGGAAGGAACAGTGGGTTCTTTTACAAAATGAAATGAGAAATGATGGTAGGCTCCAGAGATGCAGGAAAGTGAAGAGAGGGGAGATATGTCTTGGAGATAGGACTGGCAGAACCCTCTCTTCTTTCCTTATAGTATGTGCACAATATTTTTTGGTTGGTTGGGTATTTCAGGAAAACATTCTGTATGCTTCACCAAGGATAAAGCCCCAAATAGGACAATTAAAATTTAAGGCCAATGCATTGAACAATTTTTTTTTGTCTACACAGAATCCTGTTACCATCATTGGTAGGAGAAGTCAATGTTTCCTTCCCTGTAACACATAGACCTGTTGCAACCAACCGTCACTTTATTTCTATCTCGCCCATCCCATCTCAGCCCCTCCAGGGAATGAGCCTGGGACCCTGTCTAGCCCAGTCATTGTTTCATCCCCCAGAACTGTGACTGAGCAGAGAAATGATACAGGGATGGTGAGGAAGTGGAGGTAACTTTTTCTAATAGAAGTGTTCAAATAAACTCTCAGTGAGTTTCCAACTCCTGATCTTTCTTGGGCCAGGTGTATCAGGTTTTTTTGTTTTTTTTTTTAGTGTATGAGTTTTTCAGTGCAGTTATCCTTCCAATTCTTTCAAAATTTACTCATCCAGACTCAATTTCTGTTGCTTATAACCAAAGAATCCCAACCCATGTAATTTTCCAGTGTTTAGCTACTTAAAATTTGGAGGGTAGCTCAGTTTAAAAAGACAAAATAGATGGGGTGCCTGGATAGCTCAGTTGGTTAAATGTCTACAACTCTTGGTTTCAGCTCAGGTCATCACCACAGGGTTGTGAGATCGAGCCCTGCCTCGTGCTCCACACTCAGTGCGGAGTTGACTTGATTCTCTCTTTGCCCCTCCCCCTGCTTGTGCACTCACTGTTTCTCTAAATAAATAATAAATAATAAAAAATAAAATCTTTAAACAAAATTAAAAATAAAAAGGGAAAATAGAAAAATAAAGACATTTAAGTGTAACTTTTCTTTACTAAAAATCATGTAAAAAACCAAAAGAGGACTTTCACCTAACTTCACTTCAAAAAAAAATTCAGTCTAATCACTGTATTATCAAAACATGTATATAGTAATACAGAAGACCTTATGAGAAGCAGCAGTCCTCTGGCTTTAGATTTCTGGTTGTTTCTTATTTTTACATAATGCTAATTCACTGTCTCTGATTTTTTAAACTGTAAATATCAGCTATCACATTCCTATTATGGCATATAAAAAATTATTTGCATTAGCACTTTTGCTTTCCACTATATTTTAAACTATATACTTACAAAAAATAAAAGTAAATTAAAAAACAAAACTATGTACTTCTGTTATTTTTACTTATTTCACCCAACTAAAGAGAAATATCATGATTGGCAACAACACCTGCAAGAGGAGGATGTCACCGTCCCTAAATTTCCCTTCAACTAAGTACCTGTCATCTATTTATGTACTTATGCATTTATGAAGGTGGTGAATTTAACATTTAATTCAGTAAACTTATGGTTATTGAATTTTGCCCATATATCAAATTTAATAGTTGAAAATCAATGTACGGCATTTTTATTATTATGACCCTTACCTTGCTCCATGCCTCCCTCCTTCTTTTTCTTCCTTTCCCAAGTTCTTAAATAGCACTTTTCCGATGTGCTAACACTGTTCTAGGTGTTGGGGTACAGTGGTAAATACTGTTTATGACATCAATAGTGACATGCATTATGTTTACTATCTAATATTTTAATTTTCCTTTAGTTTGTGATCCTTTTACCTACCCACAGCAACATGTGTCTTTTCTTTTCCTTTTTTGCTTTATTTTTCTTTTTTTACTGTTTATTGTGTCCTTAGGTGTGCATACACTCAGTTTATTAACCACTCCTCCTTGTTCCTCAATTTGTTTCTCCGTGGACACAGTTCCCCGGAAGCCCTCCACCTTCTTGCACGAATCGAAGACGGTGAGCAATTTATCATCCTAGTCCATCTGCTGATTTACATATGCCTCTTATTGGATCCATGGCTTGATTCTTTATTTCATCTCTTACTACACTGTAGAACATCTTTCATTAACTTTGTCAGAAGGTAGGCACAGAACACAAGACACAAGTGTCTAAAAAGTCTCTCTTTGGTACGTACCATTATATGTGATGTGAAGATTTGTTTCAATATAGAATTTAGAGGTTTAAAATTGTTTTTCCCTAATTTTAAAGACATTTCTCCAATATTTTCTAGCTTCTGATGTTACTGATAATGTCTGATATCAGTCTCATTTTTGCCCTTTTTTTTAAAAAAAAGATATCTTTTATTTTCTTTTCTTTCTTCTTCTTTCTGGAATTTTCAGAGGTTTCCCTTTTTCCTTCATCCTGAAATTTTACATTTATAGTTAGTTTATTTTTAAATTATTTATTTTATTAATAATTTATTGTTATAATTTTTCCCATGACCAATATTCTCTGGGCCCATGTGTTCTTTCTTTTGGGGGAATTT
Source organism: Meles meles (assembly GCF_922984935.1). NCBI lineage: Eukaryota > Metazoa > Chordata > Mammalia > Carnivora > Mustelidae > Meles > Meles meles. The sequence continues at coordinate 147,069,912 of NC_060066.1, read as the reverse complement.
TATTCAATATTTGTATGAGAATTAAATTTCTTCTATTTTTTTTTCTTTTTTCAAATTCTGGAACTCTTCATAGTTGGATATAGGCCTATGGGTAGAATAATTATCTCTCTCTATTTCCCACTGTGTTGCCCTTTTATTTTAAATTTTAATTGATTTTCCTGACTTTGTATTTTTGCAGTTTTACAGATTTAGCAATTTTTAATTTCCCATTTTTAATTTCTAAGGCTTGTTTTCAACTTGCGTGTCCATTTTCATAACATCTTATTTTTATTTTATGGATGAAATACCTTGACTTTCTCAGAATATGCTAGAGATTTACTTTCTACATTTCCTTTCCAAGGGAGAATTGTAGCACAGGAACATTCCGCTTCCTTTGGGGTACATTTTCTTATTTTTATCTTGGTCTTTCTTTATGCTACAGGCTTTCTTCGCATGACTGGTAGTTCTGGTTAAGTAAATGCCTATTTAAGAACAAAGGCACTGTGAGATGGTTCAGAAATCCTGCGCACGTTGGTGGGTTTGTCCAGTGCTAGGGCTGTGGGCAGAGATGTGCCCCTAAGCCTGCAGTTCCCCGAGGGCTCTACTTGCTGGCTCATCAGCTATAAGTATTCATCTTCCCCACACACATTGTGTGATTGCATATATATGTGCATGTCTATGTGTTTGTGTGCATCCATACATGTGCATACGTGTGTACGCACACGTGAGAGAGAAAGACCTGTAGTGGAAAAAGGTAAAAGACTCATTTTTCTATAAAATGATCTTTAATTGGGGCGCCTGGGTGGCTCAGTGGATTAAGCCGCTGCCTTCGGCTCAGGTCATGATCTCAGGGTCCTGGGATTGAGCCCCGCATCAGGCTCTCTGCTCCACAGGGAGCCTGCTTCCTCCTCTCTCTCTGCCTGCCTCTCTGCCTGCTTGTGATCTCTCTCTCCGTCAAATAAATAAATAAAGTCTTTAAAAAAAAAAAAAAAGATCTTTAATTATGCGTCCATTCAGTCCCCATTCCCACTCCTGCCCTCCCAGGTTGGAAGGTCCTGGGGTCCTGGGCATCTGCTGGGCGGCAGGTGGGACCCCCGTGCAGCTCCTGGGTGTGCTCCAGGCTTCCACTCCCCCCTCCTCTGGGCTCCATCAGCCTCCCACCTTCCTGAACTATACTGAAAATTCCCCTCAGTTGCTGGCTGCCTGTGTGTTCTTTTTGTTGTGGTGGGATAATATCTTTTTAAAATTCCTTCACTGGCACTGTAACAGAGACATGGGTAAATGAAAAGCAGCTCTACTCACCTGCATTCGCCTTCCTGAAGAGGAAGTTAACTGCTGGTACTTTTTAATTATGCTGAAGAAGTATAATTTTTTTCAGTTCTGTAGGTGAAAGGGCATTTTTTAATGTTAATTATAGTTTATATTTCAAATTTTCTATATAGGTAATTTTAAAAATTCCTTAGTGACTTAATATTTAAAATTGTATAAAATCCATGGCTTTTAGGCATGGATTTAACTATTACGAGTAACACCTAATGTTTTTTATTTTGCATTTTAGAATGTTGCATACTCTCTGACTCTTGAGCCAACTTGCACATAACAGACAAGTCATCAGAGGTAAAAAACACTTAAGAACAACAGAAAGTCAGTCACTCTGGGGAGCATGCACAAAAAAGAAATTCCCCAGCAAACCTCTTCTCCTATTCCACTGGCCCAGCAAACCTCTTGTCACATCACAGGTCTGCCCCTAAACTAAGAGGGCTGCCCAGGCTCTAATTTGCATGAGTGAAAGCCTACCTCTTGTAGTCAGGGCAAATGCCTCATGGGGGAAGGGAGGACGTGGAATGAACAACTGTGAACATCTTCAAGGAAGGAGAGAGGGAAACATGAATACTTGACAGGCAACCAAAATCTCCTGCAAGCTATTTACTCAACCCATCAGTTAATGACAATACATTCAAGTCATTGTACCATGGAGGGATGGAATAAACTTTAAACCATGACCATGGAGATATTTGGGTTATGGCAAGCACAGAGAGAGAGAGGCATGGGGCAGATACCAAGGAGTCTTACGAGTCATCATGAGGAATGTGGATGTTAGTTTTATAAATCGGAAACTGTTGCGGTGTTTGAAATAGAGGATTGACTGAATACGTCTTGCGTTTTAAGATTATCACTCAGGGACAGATGTTTGGTGGCTGGACTTGCGAACCAGGGGGCTAGAGTAAATGGTCTGAGAGGCCATTTAAGATACACATCCTTTCCACTGCTTGCCTTCAGAGTCCTGTATTACTTGTCCCTTGGCATCTATTGTTCTAATGATTGTTTTTGGATGTTAATTACCTAAATATAAGCCTAGATGAATTGAGTTATATGAACCTTACTGTTAACCACAATCATCCTTTTTACAACGTGTTTTTTCATCACAGATGTACCAAAAATCACATTTCTGCCATTTAATTTACTTTAGAGAATACTTCAGAAATCTTTCCCTTGTTTCTATTTCCTTGGATAGGCTGGTATGTAATTGATGTTTATATCTACAATATGGTTAATTCACACACAGCGTGTGATATACATAAATACCACTTTCTATTAAGTTTTTAAAATTATTCACTAATGAATTTACACTTATTCAGGAATTTTGGGGGGGGTTATTTGTGAAAAATTTCTAGGACATGTGTTAGTTAAATATAGTACTGAACTAACAGAAAATTCATAAGCAAATCCAAACCGAGCAGGGGCGCCTGGGTGGCTCAGTGGGTTAGGCCTCTGCCTTTGGCTCAGGTCATGATTCCAGGGTCCTGGGATTGAGCCCCGCATCTGGCTCTCTGCTCAGCGGGGAATCTGCTTCCCGCCCCTCCCCCCTTGCCTGCCTCTCTGCCTACTCATGATCTCTGTCTGTCAAATAAATAAATAAAATCTTAAAAAAAAAATCCAAACCGAGCAAAGTATTTCTGCCTCAAACTATGAAATGATTCTTTTAAACTTCCACTGTGAACTTTACTCATTTTACCTAATCTTGATTATTTTTTAAAGTACATCTGCTTAGACTTCAATTGTGTTGCTACAAACTGACATTTTGATTTTCCAAAGAACTATTTAAAATTTAGGTTTGGCATCTGTCAAAACAAAACAAAACATTGTCATCCTATTGGATCATATAACGTACCATCTAAGGACCGCTGAAATTTAACCAGTCACAGAGAATGATAGGGGAAAAACACCCAGACAGAAACTTTATGTCAAAACTATTGAGGAAAAAACAAAAATAAAAGTACTATAAATTAGTGCCTCCCTGGTACAGTAGATTTTTTTCTGATTAGCCTATGCAAAATTTATGATGCCAGATAACCAGCAAACAAGGACAATATAATCTTTTTTGTAAAGTCCTGTCAGAAACTTTTACAGTGGTCCCGGTAATATGATCCTGGGCCTGTCTGACAGTCTAGGACATAGATAGCTGTCAACCCAGGAGCAGGCCGAAGACGATTGTTAAGGGGATTTGGTAGTCCTTCTATTTGCCTAATAGAGAGCCTTGTGCTCAGCATTTCCTGAAGCAAAAGAAGACAGATGAAATCTCTGGGCACTTCATTGCTACTGCCTCTCAAAGATTTCCTGTCAAAACGGGCCTATAAGGGGAGAAAGGTTTTCAATAACATTTTTTTTTTTTTTTTACCTGGCAGGATTTTCAGCCTTGCTCTGAAGAGTTTGAAGGCTCTGTCTTTGTTAAAGAAAAAGAAGAAGAAGAAAAAGATGCTGCCAAACTACAGATCTAGTTGTGTTTAAAAATAAAAAGGCAATAGAGCAATATGACTCATATTACAATAGCATATATAGAGAAAAGTTTTGATGGACATATATCAAGATTTTAGGGTGTCCCTCCCCTTCAAATGGTGGAGGTGATCTTGATATTCTTATTTCTAAACTGAAATACAGGAAGTAGGTTTGCTGTCACCATTGTTAGGACTCTTTGAGTAGCTTGTGTAGCAAATGAGGAGCTACGATCTCATTTTTGCCAAAGGGATGTTTGCCCGTCTGCCTTCCTCCTTATTAATGCTTTGCTTCTTTACTTCCCCTGCCTTGTCCGTCAGCCAAGCAGCCCACAGCTGGGTGATAGCCTCTCCTCGAGAGCCTGATATTCTTTGGGGAGAGACCATTGCAAGGGTGGGAGTTTTCCAGGTTTCTAGGAAAATGCATTCACACTCCTATTTTTTCAAGTAGCACCAAACAAGTCAGGAACCCCATCTGAGTTACCTGTTCTTGCTCTAAGAGAGGCTGTTTCTGTCACTGTTTAGCATGGTTCCTTCAGCGATCGCAACTTGCTACATGTCTTCCCCATATTGCATCCTTCTGAACAGAACAAAGGCAGAGAATCTGAATAAAATAAATAAAAAAGGGAACAAAATAAGGACAATAAGCAGGAGACCTGAAGTTTTCTCAAATTGTAATTCCCAGCTTGTGTCTTGGGTGCTAATTTGCCCAGACATCTTTGTTCTTCTGTTAATTGGTGTACTGTTACCAAAGTGAGAACAGAAATCTAACACAGAAGATAAAACCAAAACAAACAAAACAGTAAGACTTCAACTATCTGTAGGCATTTAATATAAGGGTGCATAGGGCAGGAGCCCTAAGAATAATAGAGAACAGAACAATTGATTTTTATAACAAAGACCCTCAAGTCATTAAGAAACTGTTAAAGCACATTGCCCATACATTGTCTGGTGACATACGAAAGCATGCCATAAATTTAATAGCATCTTAATCAAATTTATATACTATAAATAGGTATATAAAAAGTGTACCTTTGTGTACTGAAAAAATTATTTGTAGGAGACACTCCATCCTACCAATAAACTGGACAAGTAAGATGTTACTAAATAAAGCATATTCTGTTTAAGATTTCTTTCATAATATTATGGTATTTTTCTTTCTGTAGTGAAGTTTTAGAAATTTATGGATCAAAACCCTATAACTGTAACACATAATTTAACACAATAGGTGCCAACAACAAAAAGTTTCCCTAAAACAGTGGTTACAGTTCTGGTAGAGAACTAATTGGCAGCCTGTGGGCAATGTAAAGCCTTTTTTAATGGGAGTTCCCAGGTGGAGGGAGCTAACTCTTAGAACAGCAGCAGCTTTCAACAAAGGATTTCTTTCTCTTTTTTTTTTTTTTTTTTACTATGAAGGAGGTGAAGATGTGAAGCAAGAGAAGTCATAAAATACATGGTCATGAGCTAAGGAAAAAGAATACCATGGACTATTTCTGGCATGAGCAAAATTATGTGATGACTCAATTATGTATACATGTGTGAGTAAACATGTATGTTTTATTATTTAGAAAGGGCTAGGCTCATGATGAAATAATTTGCAGAGACTCAAGACCAATTCCTTTTATAACAAACCACTGTGGTAATGTCTGCATATAACAAAATGTTGCCAAGTGCCAGCAGTGAAATAAATGCCTTTTTTAATGATTATCTATTAAAACCAAATATCACGAGGACAAAAGTTACCCCCCAAAATATTGGACAGTCTCTGGAAGTTGTAATAGGGTTTGAGACCTGAGCAAAAGAGAGAAGCATGACAAACTTAGTGAGCCAAGTTTCCAGACGATAGCCAACTCAGACACTGTTCTGAGGAGTGACACTAGGTTCTCTTCAAAGGTGGGACGGTGTGGAAATCAAAGGCAAACTTAGAAGTTAATTTGAGTATTAGAAACTGAGACATAAAAGCATTGGAGGATAATCATAGGAGAGATTTTGAATGAACTGAGATCATGAAAATCTTTTTGGTTGTTGACTGCCTTTTTTCTTAGAAAGATAGTCTAATGATACACATTTTCTTCAATTCTGATTACTTTTTGAGCTACTGTTGACATTCTTCATGAAGCAATGTCAAACTAGTCAGGTTGAAGAGGCTAACATGCTTACATGAAGCAACACAAAAGTTAGTGTGGCATGCATGTTAAATCAAAAGATCAGAAAGCAACATCAATTCTTCGATCTACTTGGATCCCTTAATTTTGAGTATAAAAATAATTGTTGGTGACTTTGTGATATATATAACCTCTGTCCATTTGTCTGTTGGAACTATAAGCATAGGAACAAATCTCTGACAGTGAATCAATAAAGATTTTGTAAATGGGACTAGATAAATAGAGAGCTAAAAAACTCCTGTTTCAATTCAATGGAGATTTTTTCCTTCCACAGCTAATGGCTCAAATGTTGAGAACAAAAGCAGGAGAGAGATTTGGCTTTGCCTCCTGCATTTTGGTGCCCCATTCAGTTACACACTGCTATTCTAGAATTAATGAAATATCAAAACCAAGCTAGTGGAATTGCTGCTAATTTGGCGTGTAATGAAACAAAAGAATCTAAAATGCATATGCTCCCACTTTCATACAAAGAGAAGACAATAAAAAAAACAAAAGAACAAATTACACTTTGTATCTTGGGATATGAAACAATTACAGGAGGAGGAAGGTGGCGACTGTAAGACTCAATGGACCCTTTAATGAATAGTAGCAAAATATCCACCCAAACAAATGGCATTCTTCATACCTTAAGAAGAGAAATAGCCTGCTTCCATTCAAAGTTTTGTGAAAGGATCTTTATAGATTTTTTTCCCCCACTGACTTAATGTCAACTTTTGGAATTAATCGGCTTTCATTAGTTACAAGTACATGCATCACAACAGCTTTTATATTTTTCCAATCGTCACTTCATCTGGGACTGAGCTCATCCTAGGGAGTTTCCACATTCATCTGACATCAATTATCCCAGGCTCCTGCTGATATCCAATTCATGTCATAATAATTAACTTGTATCTATTACAACCAAGTTTCATAATTAACATTTTATTCATCAAAAATTTTTCTTACGGACATGTTTTAAGATATAGCAAATTTACTACCTTTCAAATGTTCTTCTATATTCTCACTGATAACAAGATTCAATTCCAGTTTAAAATTCAAATGACCATGCACTTTACTTCTTTGTCCAGATCTAAATAACCTGGATATATTTAATGATGAAGGAAATAATAGTGGAATGTAGATTTCCTCAAAATACCCTAGGTTGCCTTAAATGTAAAAAGTCAAAAAATTTTTGAAAAACTTTGAGAAAAATTAAAAAAAAATATGAGTCAGTTCTAAAGGAAACTGGAAATCCTGCATTATAATCTCTTAATTATAACCTTCAATTTTGAAGAATTTTAGAGATTGTCATATGATGGCCAATATGTAACTTATAACAAGGGCATGGAAACCAGATAAAAATAGGATTCTGGCATTTTTAAAATACACAACTTACTTGGTATAATGATAGCATGGGGGGGGGATGGTTGAATACTAAATCTGAGGAATTCAGAATTTATATCAGACTCTATCACCTTTGGAACAAAGAATATGAATATATGTTAAAACATGGTTGTTATCATTCATGTAATTCTCTCATCAGTCTCCTAAGTTACATAAAATATCAAAACAAGGTATGGAAAAGGATAAGGGTTCTCTTGATCGAAATCAGGTGGGTGATTGACAGTAAATTTGATAACTGCCTCTCAGTTGACAACTTGAAACAATTATCTTCTACATACTGATAACTTTGTTTGACCTAAGGCTAGTTAAAAACTGCAATTTGGCCTTTTTGAAAAAAAGTTGCAATTTGAGCAAACAGTATCCTCTAGGACATAAATATATTATTTAAAAAATACATTTATTGGGCAAAATGACCATTTAAAAAGTTAACATGGCTATTCTCTATGTAGGTTTCTTCTCTCAATTGTTTTAAGACATATAATTAGGCTACTGTATTTTCATCAGGCAAAGACTTTAATTTCCCAAATTCTAAAATCTGCCATTTGCACCTTTCTCATTCCAAGAGGCTGTTTGATCAAAGATTAACTTCTTTCGCTTTTTCAATCAATACCTCCCGTAAAAGTACATAGGAAGTTATAAAGGCAATTAAAATGTATTAGAAAGTGAAAATAAAACTCTGTGTGGCTTCCTAGGAACTAAGCAATCACATAGTAATTCTAACTATATGTAGCATTTTACCATTTAGATAGCATTTTTAGATGTATTATCTCATAGAAAAACAGGTTATATTATCACACAGAAATAGGAAAAATGGGGTAAATTTAAGGAAAGTGATGTGTCTTTCATAGCTACAGAATAGTAGAAAGTTAGGAACTCAAATACAGACCTCACTCTAAACCTGTGTCATCATTCATTTCAAAGAACGGAGACAATACAAACATATTCACCAGTGACAAATGGAATGGAAACACACCCTGATAGGCTCAGGAGTCCGTTAACTTATGGTTCTCTGTCACTGGGAATAATTCATCCTGATTACTCCTTTGAATACCTGGAATGACATCTTAGAATCTCCTTTCTGCTCCTGTGTTCCCAACTCCTTTCTACATTGCTATTTCTACTGATTCTTCATATCCATCTATAAGGGATTCTCGGAAGTCCAGTCCAGCAGGGAAAAAACAAAAAACAAAAAACAAAAACGCTTCAGTATCATCTCTTTCTCCAAGTGATAAGAACCCCAGGGAAGCTCCCAGAACAAAACCAATCACTTACGCACTATCAAACTATGATACCCACGGTGAAGATCTAAGACCGGTATGTGTGAGTCTGCTCCAGCAGAAAATCATGCCTCGAAAATGCAACGAACGCGAGGCTCCGGGCACCTAATGACACCAATTGGTATTCACGCAGGAATACAGACTGCTACATATGCTCACTGCAAATTTTGCTTCAGGGAGAAATGAAGGACCGTTTAAAGGACTCCTTCTGCGCCTTGAACTGTCTACTTACAGAAATGCCATACTAATTTTAGGGAAGCTCTCTGCAAAGCTCACTTGAGTGGTGAGTGAGTATAAGTGTCCCAAATTATTAAATATCTATTTCATCAAACCTGGCAACCAGGAGGTGATTGATTTTGTACTCATCCTATCCACACACCCTTATTTATGATGTACTATTTCGGAAGGTCTTCATCCTCTCCTCTAATTGTGAAATATTTTTCTTCTTCTTGAACAGATAATGAAATACACTATTTTGGGACACATTAGATTTGTTTTAAGTGGTAGAATCTCTGCCGCACGAATCATCTTTTTAAAAAATATATCTGATTCATCATACTTAAATTTATATAATATATTGGGTATATTCGCATTGGGCTACTATTTTAAAGCACCACCTCCAATAAGCATTCTGCAGCAGAACTTAGACACAGAGAGAAGCAGAGCAGCAATCAAAAGACAGCTTCTGATGTCCTAAATACACCCCTAACCACTGAACCACCATCTTCCCTACTAAAAGTGGTTGCAAAATGGAGGCTCAAGGGCACTCGTGGAAACCAGAAGGCAAAGCAAAAGAACAACAGAAAACAAAATTTAGGCCTGTCTTTGATAAAATACATGCAAGACTAGCTTTTGAAATATATATATATATATATATATATATATATATCTTTTTTTTTTTTTAACAAACTTTGTATTTTAAGTTTGGGAAAGTTGACTTTTATCCTCCTTAAAAAATGAGTAAGGAAAAAAAATGAAAGAAAGAAAGCATCTGCCAGGTGGGTTTTCCAAGTCTTGATTATTAAACAGTAATTTTCATCAGATTTTAAATGCTCCCATCAATAGCAAGATTGTAGACAGATGATACAGCTAAATCACTGCTGATAGACAATTAGTTGAGTCTGCTGTCTCAAGCCAAGATTGGCAGAGTCTACTACTCTTGTAATCAAATTCCTCAGCATTCAATACAGCAGGCCTGAGTTTTCTAGTTAATGTTATGAAGGCAGCATTGAATAAATACAAATGGCTTAATCTTCTTCTGCAGTCATATTCTCCTACCCTGGTCTATGTAATTAGGAAAATACTACATCTCGTGTCCTGAAGAGTGAACACAGCAGACTGTTAATCATTATATTTAAATGGTTTCTATAAAAAAATATATTTAGATGCATGAGGACTGTAAGATTTTCTTCAAAGAATATTAATATATGTACAATACCTAAGTATATGTTACCGTGTCTGTAGCTTATTGATAGCATCTATAGGGCTTTCTTAAGACAATCGTTATATAACAAAAATTCAACAATTCAAGCAGAGCAAATATTGAAAAAAAAAGTGCATCTATTTTTGTTTGTATTATGTACATAATAATATATATACATATATATGTACATAATAAAAACAAGTTTGGAGTTTGCACATTCCAAGGAAAAGAGACATTCACATGTAGATGAAAATAGACTCCTACATTCCAATAAAAATGTGACACATTAAAATGTATCCTGAAAGTACTTCCAGTAAAGCCTGTTTTATAAAATGTATGGTGAACTGTATTTTATCTGTATTTTACACCAATGTAATATTGATTTCCTACAAAAACACATAAATAAAAGATTTATGAGGAGTGTAGCAAATCTCATTTGGCCAACAAACCGTAACTCTTTTGTGTCTGCTTTATGAACAGGAGCAAAAATGGTATGCTTCACATGTTTCAATAATTTATCAAAAATATACAAGTGTTCATCATTTAAAAATAATTAAGAGAATAAGAATATAATGGTGACTAATGACAAAATACTGAGGATTTATTTAACTCCTCTAACACCCTTACAAACAACAACAAAAATTTATGTATGTGTGTCTGTGTACAAAACATAAAAGGATGTGCAGTTCACACTTTCAAAAATGAGCTTTTACAAGAAATAAATGAACGAGGAAATAGGCAAAGAATATGGCTTTTGAAATACAATAGGTTTTGAGACCTATCAAGCAATAGCGATTACTTAAAAAATACAAAACATAGCAGCTTGAATCTGATTGAAGTGGTTCCACACTGTGCAGGCCAAGGAGGCAAGAACCTAGAAGTGTGGGCAGAGGACCAGGAGAGCATGGCTGCAGAACGCAGACGAACCGTTCTCCTTTTATCTCTATAACCTCCACCCTCCCTGTTTCACCTTCCGAAGTTGTAACCCTGAACTTGGGACAACAACCGAGAGATTTCTGTTGAAGCTGTTCTTCCCTCCCCTAATCTATTCTTTCACATAATTAACTGCCTGACTTATTTGTCCTCTGATTTTATCTGAGGAGCTGGCGAATTTCACTAATTCCTGCAGTTACCACATATCAATGTGAAAGAAGTATTTAATTCCCAAGATGAGAAGCAAACATTCAGAGTATGCACAAGTCAGACCAAAATACTGCAAAGTTAATAACACTTGTCACTCTTGTAGCACCTTCCAGCCAATGATTTCAAAGCCCTTAGAAAGTAAAAGCTTATCACTCTCGTTCTGCTGAAACTGAAATCCAGAAAGGTTAAGTGATTTGTTTATTTATTTATTTGTGATTTGTTTATTCTGCCCTAGGAAGTCAGTAATGGAGCTGGGAATAGGAGACAAAATTTCTGATTCCTTATTCTCTTTCAGACCACTCACCTTGCTTAAATGCTCACAGTGGAGGCTGGTGACATTTACTTTTATAAGGCAGGCATCGTCATTTTGAACTGGCATGCCTAACCTATGCTAGAAAAAGTCTGAGAAGTCAAGGGCCGTTGCTTTGGAGCACAGAGTTCAGAGCAAAACTACTTTGACCAACTAGAACTTTAGAAAACTCCAGATTTAATGGAGATGTTTATTTGGCGAGGGCCTGGTATGATGTCACGGGTCCTGCTAACATTTGTTGTATACCATGTAACAGGCACTGTGCTCATTAAATTAATTAAACCACGTAACAGCCTTATCCACAGGTAATGCTGTTATTCAAATTTCCAAAGAAAATTGAGGAATAGAAAAGAAATTCTCCCAAATCACAAGTTGAGTGAGTATGCTGCATGGCTTCTGGCTTCGGAGCCTACGATCTTTATTACTGAGCAATAATGCCTCTTTTTTTGCATCCCTGTAGGACATTAGGAATTGAGAGCAGGAAACATGCTGAGTAAAAGTACACAAAATAAACTGCTAACTCAATTGCGGACCTGTCCATCAAGCTGCTTAACAATATTCTTTCTTTATTGTTAACAATAATTAATATTCTGCTGCTTAACAATATTCTTTCTTATTAACACAACTACTGTGTTAATACTGTATAAACTCATCTCAACATCAATTAAAAAAAATTCGAAACCCATAATTTCCAATATTGATCGGAGAAAATACAGAGGAAGAGAGGTTTAAATGGGGAAGGGGGGAATGATAGACAAAATATTTTGAGAAGGCTGTTCCAGGCAAGTGAATTATTTTGACTAAAGCAGTTATGTAACTGCTAAAGAGTCAATGTAAAAACAGTTGATTTAGATATTATCTAAGGGCCAGATATATGTAAGAGGATCTACAAATTATAAGTTTAAAATAATGTATTTATTCAAAGGTAAGTTAGAAAATAAAATTTTAAATAATACATTTTGTGGTATAGTAAAAAGAAAACTGACCTATTCAGTTTGGATGTGGTTTCAAATTCTGACCCAACCAGAGACTGCCAGGACCTTGGATAAGTTATTTAATCTTGCTGACCTCTAGTTCTCTCAGTTTTAAAAGAGGGATATTCCTGCCTCACAGTGCCATTTTGAGGATTCAGTGGCCCATGGACTCTTTGAGAGAAAGATGCATGTTTGTTTTGCTTACCACGTCCTAACACCCAGGCCAGCATAATCCGTGGCTTACTATAGATGATAAATAAATATTTGTTGAATTTATTGAAAATATTTATTGAACCTGGCATGTTAGGTATTCAATACTTGCTATCAATTTTTTGAACTTCATCATCCATGTTATTAGTGTTACTAATGTATATGCAAAAACTAGGAAGACTCTAGGATTTATACTAGAGTATATGGGAGAGTACTATATACTATTACTAGTACCATATACTAGAGTATATGGGAGGTAGTCTGTTCACCTGCCATGTTTCATGGGTATGAGGGGAAGACATGGGACTCCTGCATCAGAAACAAAGTGCAGTTTGTTAATTACAGCAATAGCCATAGTAAGGGTATGACCATTTTTACACCAGGTGCTTGAGTCCCCATTTCTTCAGGGCAAGGTGAAGAGGACCAAGAACTTCTGCACCCCCAATGGTTGATATTACAAGAGGATGATCAGCAAGCCGGACCGCGCTTTGCCCCAGCAGGAGACACGATGTCTTCCAAGGCTGAAGGCAAACCTGCCTTTTACTTTGAAGAGGTACGCTATCTCTTTCTAAACTGTTCAATAAGCATCCAGTCCCTCACTGGTAAGCTGTGCAGAAACACAGAAGCTCCTTGGAGAACTGCTATCCAATAGTATAAAAACATCATACAGGTATGCTCTGTTCTTCTAAAGTTCACATTTTATTTTTATAAAGGACCTAGGAAGGACCTCTTTTTTTTTTTTTTTTTGGCAGAGACAATTGCCCTTTTATGAAGGACCCATGTTTTTCTGACCAAAATAAATCCAAAGAGAATTTTCACTTTGATTTTAAAAAGGCAAAACCCAGGGCCCCTGGGTGGCTTAGTCGTTAAGCGTCTGCCTTTGGCTCAGGTTGTGATCCCAGAGTGCTGGGGTCAAGCCCCACGTTGGGCTCCCTGCTCTGTGGGGAGTCTGCTTCTCTCTTGCCCTCTCCCCCTGCTTGTGTTCCCTCTCTTACTGTATCTCTCTCTGTCAAATAAATTAAAATAAAATAAAATGCAAAACTAAAATTAGCATTCGGCACTGTTTTATAGTGAACTTTCATGCGGCAACATGTACCCTGAGCACCAAGAGTGGCCCCATCAAGCTCCTTCCCCAGGAAGGACACTCAGCAGCCCCTCATCAAGCCTCCATAGCTTTGAATTGTGTCCGTGAGCTTCTGTGTTTTCTGTCGATTTATTTTGTGCATCTGTTAGCAACGTGTATCCTAAGGCTGCAGAAAAGCCTAAGAGAGATTGCTTTAAAAAAAAAAAAATGTTTTTAATGTTCAAAAATGTTTCCATACAAATTAATGTAATTGCTTCTTTGCTTTACACCATTTCAACTTGGCAAAATTTTCATAGGAACGCTTCTTTCAGATAGTGGAGGAAACCTGTATATTGAAAGGTGACTAGAATGCGATTGTCGATTATAAAACAACAGTCCAGAAAATCGTATAACATTACCTTATTCTCTTCAGAGAGTTTGAAGTTAGATTTGTCAGATGTCTTGGTATCCAAATCAATTTACATTTTTTTAAAAAAATCTTACCATTCCGTGAGAACATAAACATGAGCAACAGAGTCAGAAATGCGCTTCCTTTTCCCACTACTCTGTTCTGAACGAGGACACGAGAGAGTTTACGAAAGAACTTGTGTCTATCAAAAACATAGAAATCATGAACTTGGAGTAATTATGACAGGGTTCTATGCAACCAGACAGGAGAGCCTTCTATTTCCATATTGGAAATAGATACACAGCTGTGGTGCATGGCGCCTCTCGGGCAGCAGCTCTAACAGCGACAGACTTGCAGTTGGGTCTGCCAACAGCTTTCTCAGATGATTCTCCTGTTCTTTTGTACCAGCCCCTGCTCATTCTTGAAGGGAATGGTTTACAATCATTGCATTCACTTCTTCAATGCTCATTCTTTCACTCTTTAATCACTTAATGTCAGATATCAATAGCAACGGCTCAAAGGAAACCCTTACATATCAATAATACATTTTCATCACACTCAGTGACTCTTCTGAAGTCACTTCCTACTTGCTTTTGCTTTGCTATCAGCCCGTCCATTTTGACAGTCTAAGCCTTTCATATTCTATGCCTGTTCTGTTCTCGAATCTCTGATAGATAATACTTGGATCTACTTTTACCTGGTTCTGTACCTTATTCCATCTCAAATGTCAAGCTTTCTCTTGGCTTCTTTGTCCTTTCGTCTCTCCATGGTCTCTCTCTACACGGATGGTTTTCCAGCATTAGCCCTCTACAGATGGCATTGAAACATACTATCTCCATTTCTTAATTTTTTCTTGATTTAGTCTATTTTCAGAGATCTGTCAGACACTCCCACCTCCATGTTCCAATAGTGTATCATACTCAACATATTTATCACTTAACTTCTGTGTATCCAATCAAATCAGTTCCTGCCCACGAAAACCCAGTTTCTTTTTCAAAAAATTTTATTTACTTGACAGAGAGAGAGTGAGTGAGAGCACACAAGCAGGGAGAATCGCAAGCAGAGGGAGAAGCAGGCTTCCAGCTGAGCAAGGAGCCCGATGTGGGCCTTGATCCCAGGATCTGGGATCATGACCTGAGCCAAAGGCAGACACTTAGCCGACTGAGCCACCCAAGTGCCCAGAGAACCCAATTTCATGTAAGGCCGTGCTGTTGTGGAGTGTGGTACCATGTATGATGTGGAGAGCAAGATGATGATGACTGGATGGGAAACATGTATTACAGTTAAGCCTCAACATCATGGCTTAACTGTAATACATGTTTTCCATCCAGTCATCATCATCTTGGCTTAGAGCCTCTAATCCATCCTTTGACAACAACAACAACAAAATCGTGACTGGTTTTCCTACTTTGAGGTTCCACCTCTCCCTACATCCTGTTTCCCTTCTTCCCTTCTAGGAGGGACTGCTGGTAACTCCGTGATGCTCCCTGGGCAAATCTGTACCCTGTAGTGTGGCATGAACTCTTTCCACAACCTGGTCCTTGCCTGCTTTCACTCAACAAATGTTTAATGAACAAGGTTAATGTAGAAAGTGGTGCCTATTTGGGGTGGACTCGGAGGGAGGGAGAACAAAGTGACCTCAATCAATAAATAATTCGATGTATTACTACCAATCACAAAATTCATAGGAAATGACGTTACAGAAAGGGCTTTTTCACCCCTTATCTCCTGCTACTTTCTCCCACATACCTGATATTATCAGCAAACTGGATTGTTTGAGATCTATCAAATTTTCTTCCTTTTCTCTCTCAAAAATACACTAATGTGTTGTATTTTTTATAACCTTTCCTTTTTCTCTTTCTTCTCACTAGCTTTTGAAATCCTTCCTATTCCATGCAGCCCAGCTTAAATGTCATTGATCCTAGAATCCATCTTTGATCATCTTAGCCAGTCGCAGAACAATTAGAGCGCTCTGTACGATATTTATGACATCCACGCTCTCCACATCATACAGTGGTTCAGTGGACACAGGTAACCTGCCCTCGCTGTGCTGGGAAAGAGATGAGGGGTGAGTACCATGATGTAACACATCTTTATAATCCCCACATGCCTCAAATATTAGCTGCTTCATAGCAGACTTTCAATATTTGTTGAATGAGGGAATACATTAGTAAAACCACCCCCAATATCCAGGGTGTTTCCTTTGGCATAGACCAGAAAACTCCTACAAGCTGCCACTTTACAAAAAAAAAAAAAAAAGAAAGAAAGAAAAAAGAAAAAAAAGCAGTCAGTGGCTGGTGTGACAGGAGACTGAGCCTCTGCTGGCAAAGAAGTTAACAAGGTATTATGGAAGGCAGCAGTTCCATCTGGAAACTCTCCTATAGAACCCCACATCTCCCACAGAGCAGTTAGGAAGGAGGTCAGTTTCCCAATGGGGTGAAGAAAAAAAAAATCTACAAACAAATTTCACTGGAGCAGAGGTGCCCAGAGCATAATATTATCACCTCCTTGGGAACACAGTATTTCTAGGAAGGATATCATCAAAAATCAATCACTCAACAGTTCTGCTCTTGCCATATGATTCTAGGAAATGCTATTTGCAAACAGTAAAACAGATAGAGCTTTGCTAAGTCTCCAGATACTCCTCTCTTAAAGCTGGGGCCTCCAATTTTCTAAGCTCATTAAACTCCTCTCTAATTTTATGCCTATAACACACTGCTATGTGTGTGGTTTAAAACAATCATAAGATTTGGCATATTATATCTTCAGAGCTCTTTGCACACATCAAGTAATGATCCGTATAACACCCCCATGATGTAGGTGTTATGATTCCCATTTTATAGATAAGGCTATTGAGACACTAGAGATCTAATAATTTGCCTCCGGCAGTACAGCAGGCCAGCTGCAGAAACTAAATTAAAATAAAATTTTCTGACTCTGTCAGAAAATTTCAGACTGAAACATTATACTAAATACCAGACTTTCCTCCATCTACTCGCTTTAGGATATCTACATGGCTACATTTTGAATTACATATGGGTTGCACAAAACAAGCATCACTATTATTTAACAATGATGTAGATACTTCGAGATTAAGCTGCTTTCTGCATGTGAGGATAAGAGAAATAAACATTATCCCAGTATGTTTGGGAAATACCTATCAACGGCATAATTCTGTTTAATAATCTGTCCTTCTTAAAGGTATAGATAACATTCCACACGGTTAGCAATTTTAGTATTCTCGCAATGAGATGATTAGAAACAAAATGGCTGGTCTGAAAAATATTTCTGAGTACCTTCGTTTTGTGCAGTAATAAACACCTCACTGAACGAAATGGGGAGGACACGATAATCCTGTACCTCATGCAAAATCAATTACATTTTAGTTCAAGATTCTCAGTGGCTGAAATAGGATATTATTTTATGTCCCAAACAATATGTTGTTCCAGTTACTAGGGAAACCAGTAGCAAAAACTAAGTTTACAATGATGCATTCTCAAGAAATTGACTACAATGTCAGTCTCTGGGGCATCATTACAAAGGGCTGTTTGCATTTAAATTTCTTATAACCCTTAAGCAACTGATTTGTTTGTTTACAAGCATGAGTACGCATTTTTAGCTCTGGAAAAAAATTTAAAACATTTAACCAATACATCGATATTTAACCATTTAGAGAGCTCCCCGTTAAGCAGGCGATGTCTCTTGCCGAATTATTATGTGTGGATTTGTGCCTCCGTGGGTTTCCAGTGAGACCTCCCGTAAAGCCCGGACACATAATGTGCTCCTTGCTAATGAAAGCTGCACGTTCTGTTTCACACATGGCAACAAATAGGTGAAGTCATGTTGACTTACACTGTTGCATGCCACAAATAACAAGATTCTACAGGAATCATTACATCTATTTTGCACACAAGGTTTCTCGAGTCTACAGCTGTTCAAGGCCGACTCCAAGTTCCTTAGGGAAGGAAAGGAAACCCCAGATTTTTCTTGACAGACACTTGCCTCTTTTGTCAAAAAGAAACAACAAATATTCTGATGAGTTACTGATGCTTTTATAGTTGCAAACTCTCCTGACAAACTACTCTCCTGACCAGAGATGACAAGGCCTTGACATGCTGCCTCTTCCTTCAGAATACACAGAAATGCTGCAGAAGCTGATCAGACTGAATCTGGCCATAGAGAAAGGGAGCGTGATGGACATAGTACAACCATAGGGACACTGACTCTGGGCTGTTTTCCCTTAGTGAAATCAACATCCATCCATTGTCTCTCCAGAATTCACTTCCAGCCCTATCCTTTGTCTTGAGGTTTTGCACTTAGAACTGTGTAATTATTTTTGCAAAGAACGTGTTTCTGGGGCTCCAAATTTATTCCATATTTAGCGAAATAAAACCACACCAACAGTATAAAATGAGCCTTTGCTGAACAGGTCACTTTTATGATGAAGCAATTGCCTGAACTCACCCCAAGGAACACAAAAACTAAATAGAAGAGACAAGATTTCTATTTGCAACTGCAGACAAGCAATTGCAAATTCAGCCCTCCATAAGAAAACACATTTAATTAAGAAATATTCTAACTTTAGGGAGTATGGTCACTGATTTAAAGAAGGGTTTATTTTTCTGTTTTTTTGTTTTTGTTTTTGTTTTATTTTTTTATTTGTTTGTTTGTTTTTTGAAGGGTGAGATTCTTCCAGAAAATTATTTTAGCACAGTTATCGTAAGCCAACTAGCCTTTTGTGTTACTCGTTTTTTTTTTTTTTTTTTCTTCCTTCCTACTCAGTATTGGCGTGCATGGTAAATATATTGCTCTTGTATAGTAAGAAATTATGAAAAGTAAAAACAAAGATCAAGCTTTGCTAGGTGTCTGGGAAACCAGAACACTGGAGGCTAATTTTTTGTAAGCTTTCTTTTATTTCCCATCAATATGCCATAAGCCTGACCTGGAGGATCCCCTTTAGTTGAAGCAAGAAAGTAATTAAGTCTCCAGGCTCATCACAACCTGTGCAATCTCATGTGCAAAGATTGTGCGTTAAGTCAAACAGCTTTTAGTTTTATGACAAAGACTCCTGTAACGGAGGGTTAACAATTAAATGCAGTCAGTGTGTTTCTCTCACGGGGCTTGATGCTCACTCAAGTGCTGAAATCACCGATCTCCTTTGAAAAGGGAAACTGGTTTAAACCCAGACTTTTTGTTCTTTTTTTTTTCGTTTCTTTTTAGTTTTTACTCTTCCTTTTCTTTTTTCAAGGTTGGCTCTCCTTTGCTTCACCTGTTTAGCCATCTTGCTTTCCACGTGCCCCTGTTTCTTCTTGTTACACTTGGTCTCCACCCTTAGGAAATGTTAGGGAGCCTTCCTCCTTGGCAGGAGTCACACAATAAAAATCAAGGTCAGTGTGTGGACTGTTTACTGCTTAGGCTTCAAAATTTCGAAAACAAAATATATCATTGGTGGGGATAAAGAGATCTCCTGCAGCATCTGTAGGGTACCAGTCTGACTGAGTTCCTGGCCAGAGTGACAATACACACCTACGTGTACACGCCCTGAGCCTTTTCAGTGCATTTTGTCGGTGGCTTGTCTCCATGTGGAGGCAGCGTCCTCCTCATGAAACGACACAGAAAGGAAGGCTTACCTTACTTTCCCCTACTAGTAAGGGCTGCCTTTTTCTGCCGTCTCCACATTAGACATCTGCTTGCTTTCTGTGACTGCCTGCATCTTAACCCTTCAGTGTGTCCTTATTTTAAATCTACATGTTAAAATGCGTGTCATTTGTTTCGGGACTAATGACCTGGCCATCTCGAGTTTATGCAACATATTATGTTGCTAATATAAAGACTGATTTAATGAATTAGCTCAAAGAATGTGTAAGCATTTCCTGGGGGAAGCGGGGAGCAGCAGTCCTGAACGCAGGGAGGCAGGACTTGACCTTCCTTCAAGTCCATGTGAAGGCCTGGGGAAAAGTATCACATAATTTACAGAAACACATTTTTAGAAGCTGGAATAGGGGCCAGGTTTTTGTTTTGTTTTGTTTTGTTTTGCTTTTTTTAAGGGAGACTTTTAGAATCTGAAAGAATATATAAATCTTCTCAGTGATTTAGATCTTTAAAGCTTCCTTTTAGTGAACTTTAAAAAAAAAATTGTGACTGTCATAATTTTTACTGTTGCAGAAGAACAGAATGAAAACAGCTGAGAAGGGAAAATAAAGGTGACAAATACAGTTCAGAACGCAGTGAAAAACGTGTTCTTCTTCTGCTAGGGCTTTACCGTTGAGCACAGCATCCTGAACAAAATGAAATGTGTCCCCTGTGTGGTGCATCACGCTCGGACAGCCTCACAGTGATGTTACCAAATAGTCTTTAATATCTATGGGGCATTAGCAGCAATCTTTTTTGTTTTTCACAAATTTCTGCTACTTTTTTCTGGCAGCTATTTTCGACAAGGGCAGTGGATGGGGCTGCTCAGAAGAATGCCTGTACAAACCAAACAGAAGTTCCAGCCTGCCCTAGCATTTTACCCTTCTGGGTCGCAGGTGGGATTCGCTGATTTGCATACGTAATTGCAGGAGTTAAAGGTGTCTACACCATTATCACAGCACAAACTTTCCAGACGCAGATGGGAGAACACGGGGATGACAGAAGTTGACCTCTTTACTCGGGGTCTTCCTTTGAGTAATTGGAAGGGTCCCCACTTATCTGTTTTTATCAAATTCTTTCGCCTTAACTCTGCTTCAAAGTCATAGAAAAAAATCTTCTATCTTAACCTTGGCATGAGGTCAGGAGAAAAGACTTGGGAGGGTGCATTTATGGGTTTTTATCCTCAATCTCAGGGGACTGTACATTCTCCAGCCAGCTATACCGTTTGAAACTTCACAGAGGTTCTATACTCTTTCTAGTTATAATTTCATTTTTTTTTAAGAATCCGTCCTGATTAGTTAGCAACTTTTTTTTTTTTTTTTTAACTATTTCACCTGGTATGAGTGGCTTAAGCTATATTGTTTCTTATCAGCTCTTCTATTCACAATAAGATAATCTTTCCTACAAAACCACCTATGCTCTCCTCAGGATTGATTTATTTGTATTTCTGGTCAATATGAATATAGCAGTAGAGTCCATAAGAATTCGCATAGGTAGGTCAGTTCATTCTTATTTAAAATAAATGTGTCAGAAAGGAAGCAAAGCATTGTCATTTCTGTGTTTGAAGCAAGATTATCTCATTTGAAGCAAGAAACAGATACTACCATAAAAGTGATTTGACCATATTTCAAATGCGACTAATTTGCATGAGACCTAATATTTCTACCACCTACTTTTATGTGAACGTCTGTTGTTTCATCATGCTTGAAGTACAGGGAAAAAAAGACGTGATACTGTCCCCCTCGTAATTAATGCTGAACACCTAGGATTGTACCCGCTGCTCCTCATTCGAGGCGAATGGGGTTTCTCAGCTCCAGCTCAATGTTAAGTCTAGATGGAAAGGCTGAAGTCAAGGTCTTTTCTCAGTATAGTCTGCCTATCCTCACCCTCCCACCCAAGCTCATTCTGACACAGCACAAGATTAAACCTTGCCCTCTGAGATGGTAAGTTATGACCAGGAATGAAGCTTCTACACATCTTTGCAAAATAACCGAACAGGAGAAAAACTGAACATTAACTTTCAGTGACTAAGAAAAGGAAACATTAATAGCGTAACAATCCATTTCTATCTAGTAATAAAAGAAGAATATTACCAAATAGAGATATGGGCAATTCACTGTTTATTTTCTTTGCTTAATTTAAATTTAGCATAAAGCAACAAAATAGAAGAATCATGCGAGGCCTCAAAATTACAGAAGAGAAGGTTCCCATAAGTAATTATGGTTTCAAATTTGATTTTGGGTAATTGTCCAAAAAGAACAAGGAAGTTTCACAGGAACTGTGCCAATGAGAAACATAAAGGAGAAAACACTGTTTCAAAGGACCTTCTGGTTTATGGGAAAAAACTGTGTGGTCCTCTAACAGATTCATGAAAATGCAACTAAGCGAACTGGAGAAAGGAGGAACATTTTAATCTTGTTGGCTAACCCCACTGTAGGGCATCCTCGGATTATTTCTCATGACATCAATTCCGGGCACAACTTGAGTCTACCATCCTGGCCAAGAACTAGCAAATGTCGCCAAGTGGTAAGAGAAGCAGCTAGAACTCCTGTTGTCGGCATAATCAGGCGGCAGGCAGGCTCACAGGAGTCCACTCCAGCCTGCATCCGTCCACATCGCCTGGTCCTATCAGCGCACTTGGAAAAGGAGCAAGTTATATTTTGGGATATCTTGTAACTAACTATGAGATTTTTTCAAGGCAGTAGGTATTTATTTTGAACCTTAAAAATGCCTCCCTCTGGTAAAAACAAGTGAACAAACAAAAAACCCTCCAAACTAAACAAAAAATCCCCACACCTACCAAAAGGTCTCCTTCCTTTTACTTCCTAAAATTTATCCAGATCTGTATCAGAGAACTAAAATCTTTTTATTTTAGAGAACTGGGCATGTCCTATCTACTTCAGTAAATGCAGACCCTTTAAAACTGTGTGAGGTTGAGATAAAGACAAGTGAGTCAGAGCACCAGTCATGAGTACATGCTGGGAACCTCCTTAGCTGTGTGACCCTGGATAGGTAATTTTAAACTCTTTGGATTTTAGTTAACTCACCTGAATCACGGAATATCAATACTACCTCATGAGGTTTCCTTGTGAATTAGATAATGCATGTTAAAGATTTGAGATATAACAAATATTAATTACTTAAATCACTAGTTTTTAGCAGAGAGTTTAATAGCAACTCCTCAATAATCAATATTGCTCAGTCAAGAGTGAATGGTTTTTATTCCTCTGGTTTGTTTGGCTTATTTATTTCACTCATTTTTCACGTTCAGTCAGCTATATATAAACGCAAAGTAAGATACAGAATATGTAACTAGATAATGATTTAAAATATATAACAAAAAGTCTTATAGGGAAATTTAAGAGTCTTAAATGAAGATTTGCCATAACTTTTAATTATTCAGCTTATATGTCACAAAAAGTTACTTTGTTAGTGATTTAGCATATTTTGAAATGGATATCGTGATATAAAATGAAGGATAATCCTTAGAACATACATGGAAGCGATAAATGTCTATTTTTTTTTTCTGACACCGAGTGTAATCGGTATAGAGCTTTCCTCTTCAGACCACTTTGAGGCGACTTGGCAACACTGAAATGTTATTTTATTCAATGAGTAAATAAGAGACTAAAAATACAATAGACTGCAGAATCTTCTATGCTGGGATTTAAGGTGACAATATCCTTTCCAAAAGATAGCCCGGAACTGACAAAAAAAAAAAAAAAAAAAAAAAATAGAGAAGAGAGTCATAGACTATGGTAATAGAAAAGATCAGAAAATCTAATTTTAATCTTCTCATGTTAAAGAAGAAAATACCTAGGTCTGGAGAGGTTAATAGTTATTAGCCTTAGTACTCAGCAAATTAGGAACAAAGCTAGGATGAGAACCTAGGTCTTCTTAGATTTCAGACACAAGTTTTGGAAAAAGAAAAAAAAAGTTCTAAATGTAATTTCTCTCAAATAAAAAAATACAAAATTTGAATAAATTTAAGAGCAGAAAGGTTATACAAAAAACTAAAATTTATCACAAAATGTTAGTGCAATAATATGCCTTACTTTGGCCTTTATTCCAGTAGTTATTTTTATTTGCTGATCTTACATCTCTACTAAGAAGTTCTTGTGTTCATTAGTATTTCAATATAATCTGACAATTTGCATCAATGCAAAAGAAACAGTTTCAGTGTTTTGTGTCAGTTTATAATTTTCTGTTTAATTTTTTATTTACTGTTCACCAGATTTTCATTTGAATTTTTCTGTTAAAACAGAATTCTGGGTTTCCAGAATAGTTGCTGTATGTTTACCTTATTTTTTTGAAAACCCTTCTATAAAATATACCAGATAAAAAAATGTTATATCCATTGCACTTACTGATATTGGCTCTTAAAATTGACAGAATCTTGAAATCACAATAAATGGGATTCAAATCACGTTTATGAAGAAAACAAAGTTATTCAGAGGTTAGGAAGGCATAATAAAATCACAGCTTTCTGAAATATTTCTAGAAGGTAAATTACATTACTTAAGAGGTTCTATTTCTAAAAACTTGTAAGATAGGTAAAGTAGATACCAAATAAGGCTCTCTTTCTAAGACTGAGGATGTTGCTTTTTTAAAATTGTTTTTGTTGGTGGTATTGTAGTATTTTAGTACTTAACACATTCTGCACAGCAACTGAATTCATTTCATGTGGACTTCAGAGACCTTAAACCTGCGGCCTAAAAATCCACGTCTTTTTTGACTCAGATGAGAATAAGCAAAATAAATGAGACAAATATCATCTCTGTTCTTCATATAGCACCTCTACAGATGTGTATTAACCACACAGAACAGAATCGTGTAATTATGAAAACAGATACGAAGAAACTTGACTTTCATTTGATTCCTCTGTCCAGCTTCTTGTAAGATGGCATCCATCTTACTTCTCTATCACACCAAAATGGAAACAGGCAGTGGTTAATTCTAGACACTGAGACAGGGTAACAACTGGATACTGTATTAGTTCTTGGCCTATGTGCCTATGATACAATCATACAGTAACTCCCCTCTGGGAACACGGAATTCACTCGAATACACAGCAATGAGCCAGAGTACCTTAACTTCCTATGTCTGAACATTTGACCAAACTTAAGAAACAACACCCCAGCAACCTTGTCATTTCAATTTTTCACACTTTTGTCTGTATGTGTTTTATGTCTCAACAAAGACTTATCTCCCCAACCCACTGCCACAGGATAATTCTCTGTAACAAAGCTCAGTCTCAATCTCCAACCAAATGAAAAAAAGGGCAAATCCCCAAAGAGAAAAGTAACGGTCACAGCCATTTCTACGGGTCCCAATCTCACAGACCAAGGAGGAACCAATGACAGTTCATCGCTGCCATAAACTGGCAGAATATGCCCCAAAGGGATTGGGGCTTCTGTAAGGGGATTTTGTACGAAGAATATCTTTCTGAGCCCTCCAACAGAGAGAAGCATTTTTTACAAGTAAGGAAGCTGTGTTGGCACAACAGACAACATTTTCAAGCTGGGCGGAGATGCAAATAGCCACTAGTGTGAGAATGTTGATGTCTGTCATATACAAAACTTCCTAACCGTTCTTCATCCCTGTCTTTGTATAGTAATGTTCAGAGGGAGAAAGAATGCAGCATCTCGGAAACACTGTGGCTATATGTCACCACAGCATCCAAAACAGTGAGGGCCCTCCAAAAGGGCTTATTTTCCTCTCCCACTAAGGGTTAGGAGGCAGTTGGGCAGCCACGTGAGGAAAATGGGGGAGAAAAAAAGCGATCGTTGGCCAAAATGTGGAGCCGTACTTAATAGTGCACCTGGAACATCATGGCCCATTTCTCCCACGCTTCCGTTAATAAAATAAAACTTTATTTTGTGTAGTGTCTTCATGCCAAAACGCATCCCCAAATACTTTTACAGACTTAAATAATGCATTTACTACAACTGCCGCATGGTGTTACGGTGCCCCAGATCACTAGGAGTCTTGAATTAATACACTATAATGATCTCTCCCCGGAGATAGCTGGAAGTGTCTAGTTGCCAGGCAGATTATGGAAGGGATTTGGGGTAGCATAATTAAGGGGAGGTGCTTGATAGCTGGCATTCCACCGAGATGCTAATTTTCCTTTCTCTACTTTAAAAATATGTAAGAGAGTATTCTGTGGGCCAACTACAAACTAGAGAAAAATTCCTAATGTGAACAACCATCCAGCCATTTTCCGTTAAGAGGCGGAGAGATACAGGATGATGATGATGATGGGGATGAAATGTTGACTTCGACTTAGCCTCTTGCAACATCTTTCAATAAGAAGGCGAAGGGTTAGCCCTCCTTTATCTCAACATCTTCAATATAAACGAATACCAGTCTGAGCCCAATATGGGACGATTTCAGGTAGTTTCTATTACACCTAGCATGTGACCTTCTAAACCCCGCAGTCCCCCTTGTGTGGGGTCCTCCAACTAATATAGGGGCTTTTGTCTCTTTCCATATGCTTCCCTGTCTCTCTAAGACAAAAGCCTACTTTTGAAGTGCAAAATAAATGTGTTAAAGGGCTTTTAAACTCAACTCACAATGATATAATCATTTAAAGGAGTTGATGTAATCATTACAAGCAATTTATCTTTGCCACAGATTGAAAAATGAATCCTAAAAGGGGAGCGCTGGTGCTGAAGCCGGCATCTTGCTCTGCACAGAAGGGTAGAAAATGCCTCTGCCACGTTTTTGCATACGTTGTTCCACTGCCTAATTGGGCATGAGAGCAGGACCGCAATGATGGCTCTGAGTTCTCCTCAGCCACAGGTGTAGAGTGAGATTGGGATTGTCAACAAGCTCATTTTGGTCTGGAACCCGGTTTAAGCATCTCGTTGCTAGCCGTTGGAGAGCTGTCACACATTCTCGGGCAGCAGAATGTGCTCTTCTCCTTGCCACAGAGATTAACCACAGCCTGTGATGCTGGGACTTTGCCGGCAGGAATAGGACAGAAGCCCCACTGCTGTGTTATTATCTGGGATCTATTATGTTTTTACATTTTTCAAAAATCTTTAAGCTAGATCTTTGACATTCAACTGCCTATAAAGACATGCACCACCTGATGAGAAGCTTTGATGTGCATTTTGAGGATTAAATAATCTAGATAGAAGGCAATGTGTTTCCAGCCAAGAAGAAAACTATGGAGAAAATTTTGCCTCCTGCCGCTAAGCTCTGTTGGCAGTCAGTACCTTTTAGCTTACCCTCTATATTTGATTTCATACATATTTACAGACTATTTTTCCTCTTACTGCTAATTCTTTTGAGACCAAATTAAGAACAAAGATAGCAGGAACAGGCTTCATCAAATAAAAATGTAAATATGCTGCATCTCATTTGTGCTTGAAGAAACTTTATTTAAATATTTTTTGTGAAGTGGAGCAGTCTGGCTCTATCATTACTATCAGCAACTGGGGAAGTACGAGTCCGTGTAAACCACGGAGGGGGAAGTACGGTTGTACATTCCGGTAATGTGGCCTACTTTAGAATGAGATTTTCCTGCGACTGCCGAGAAGAAAGCGAGAGTAGTGCTGATGTACAGAGTCGATGACAATTGTCATGACTGACTTTGCGAAATATCAAGTGAAATTATTTTGACTTTGACTCCTGGTATTTTACAAAGTCATGCTGACACCATATCTTTAAATGAATGAAAGGGAAGATAACTCCAGGATTTTTGTCTGTTTCCTTAAATTTACTGTATTTCAATTTTCAGAGAATAGTATGAGATAGCGCCAGATAGTCACAAGCTAATTAGACTGCTTAATTTTTTTACCCTGGCTGGGTCAAAAGAATGCTATCCCATCATCCGTGATACCTCGGAAGTAAAGCTAAGAATCATTCTAGCTCTGTAAAGCATGCTTTTTCAGTTAAATAATGCAGTAGGAAAAGAAAAATATTTTTAAAAGACTTTCAAAGAAAATAATTCTCAATCTCAATCAGAAGTTAGTTTGCGGTTCTCGAGGCGTCGAAAGCCTAAACTTACATTTCTAGTTATTCTTTCTTTAAAATGAAACATTAACTACATTCCAGAAAGGGGCTCTTTTTCCTGGTTGTGGACTGAAACTTCACATTTAAACCAAATGGATTTTTCGAATAGCATTTGGAGGAGGTCGGTATAATGGGTCACCTGCCAGCATGTTACAAACATCTGAGCTTTCCTTCATCTTTAGGAAAACCTTCCCCACCCCGTCCCAACACACACATCTTACTTATTTATTTACTTTGCCAAGATTATTCTTAATAAAGGGCACAGGTTTGGGGGGGGCAGCTGTGGACAGGACAAAACACAATCTCTCCTCTGTCACTGGGTATTTTATCCTATCTTTTGTTCAGACATTTGCCCAAAATACCAATTATTCAACTCGCTTAAATGTTTTATCCTTAATGACTCTAACATGAAGGGGGGAACTAGTCAACCTTCAAGAACTGAGAGAAACTAAAATCCATGACCTACTGCTATATTCAAAAACCGAATGAGTCCATGGCATCTATGGCTATTAGAGGCCGTGTAGTTCACACACAACGAACTCCTGCTATAAAGCAAGGAGGAAAGACTGTTTCACTGGGGGTCGGGGGGTGGGGGTGGGGGTTAAGACTGACCTCTAAGAGAAAATGCTTCTTACTAAATACTTTCTTTTTGCGTGTGCTGGAATGACTGTCCTCTACAGCTCTGCAGAGGAAAAGTGTAATGCTAACAGACAGAACTTTAAACATCTCAAGTAGGAGAATAATGAAACTAGGATTTCTCATCTACAACGTTATAATCGAAAGACTTGGAAAATACTTTCCATAATAACTATGAAAGTGATTTATACAAATAAATGTCTCAAAATCTCAAAGGTTCCACCACAGTAATTAAAGGTGTAACTTTTGCATTTATTTTGCAATTCATGTCTCTGGAGGCTAATTTAGGGTACTTTTTACACAACAATATTAATTTATTTCTTTGTGCTACATCTTACATGATTTAAAGTTAACATCTGCGGTGTCCTTGCTTTCAAATGTAGATTTTGCCTTTCTAACTCCAGCTTGCTAGAGCTGTCTATGAAATGCTTTCACACCTCAGACACACTATTTTCACACACACCCATTCATGCCCACACACTCAGAATCACAACACACAGAGAAACAGACGCTCTCTTTTCAGTGTAACACAGGCATCTTTTTGAGGTTTTCAGGGTGGCCCTGAAGATCTGAAATAAATAACACACTCAGAAACCTGAAAATCTTGAGATCATTGTCTTGAATTCAAGTAGATTCAATGTTAGTTAACTGTTCGAAATTAGTAGCTAGGATTACTCAGATATCTGGCTTTTTTGAATATCTAATTCAATCATATTATATCTATGTCAACTGGACATAAACTCAACATTAAGAAATTGCAAAAGGAAAAAAAAAAGTGGCCACAATCAACAGCAGACCCTTCTGTGTACTACTACATTAACTCATTTTAGCCAACACTACCTTACCGATGGTTTCCAGAGAGTTGCTGAGAAGTGCCCCCTTCTTCATGGACTTTTGTTGTCTTCTGGAAGCCTCCCTCCTGGCCCCCAGATTCCGAGTAACCTAGTTAGCATATCCCTTTGCATGTAAAAAGAGATGTACACTGTAACCTGAGGCCAGGCCCACCTTAATTAACATTTCAAATCAGAGACTCTAAGCAGATATTTTACTGAGGTACAAAAAGGAAAGAAGCTGGCAGGGTGGGATGAAGGCAAGCCTATGGAGGCCTAATTTACTGAGCATTATTAAACAAAGATTTTCTAAAGAGACAGCAAAGAGAGAAATGGATTTCTACATAGAGTAATGAGCATTAGGAAACTAAGCTCTTGTCTTTCAAAATGGGAATAGCTGTGGCTGATTTTATTCTCCTAAATAGGTTAGACCACAATGAGAAACTAGACGGTCACTTAATGGGGGGGAGCTTCTGATGTTTTGAATAGATACTCACCCCTCCTCCACAAAAACCCTATTTTAACCCTTTGAGTTCTTCAACTATTTGTGGATACATGCTTCTTCCCAGGTACAAATAAATAGTTGAAATTGTAGAGTGAATTGAATCAGTGTAGACATGCATCAGCTCTGAGAGTTCTGCTGTTGTTTGTCTGTTTGTTTTAACTTTAAGCATTTCAATCTACCATTTTATTCGGGTGGTGCCCTAGGATCCATTAAGCTGTGGTAGTCTTTGGATGATCCTAGCCAAACTAAATGGGATGGAAATACTAAGTATGATTAATTAATACACCTTGCTACTGTGCTTCCAAAACCAATCGAATGTGCATTATTATTACTTTTTTCTTTGGTGTAACATATGTTTTGGAAGCAGGTGGGGTATAAATTATACATAAGTAAGTAAATAAAATACTTGTCTCTGTAGAATTGGACCTACTGAATGTTTCAATCCCAGTATGGTGTGCCTGGAGTCATAAACCCAGTCACCACCCAGGAGAATAGCTATAGAAATAGTTTTTAATTATTCAGTTCCCATAAAAAATTTAAGTTGCCCCAAAAGTTTCTCCCATTCCATAATCCTATTTCCAGGATTCTAACAATCTATTGATTATTTTAATCAAAATTAAAATTTTGAGCATACAATGTCTTCAGGTGTCGTGGACTCCAGAAATGGGAATGTTACCTTTTCTGTTCACACAATTACAGCGATAACACTGATGAGTCTTTCAAGATCTTTGTTACTCCGCTAGTAGCTAGTAATTCCAGACAGTGTTTGTAACAGTTGGGATAATTAAATGAGTGTCAGTTCAACTTCTGGAATAATAGGAGCTGATAGATTCCTGGCAAAGGCAGAAATATATGTATGTTTCCCACACTTGTACCTAGCAGGATTAACTTAGGCTGTCCAGCTCCAATAGAGTAGCTGAGGTAAGATATTCGAATTAGAAATTCTCTACACTGGATTGCCAGGGTAAAAGAAAGGTGAGACTCCAGACATGAAACACTGCTGGCAAGTGTATTTTTTGTAAACCTTCCAGTGTCTGTGGCAGACATCATCAATCTATCACAACCTTTTCTATATGAGTAAGATGCAGCCTCAGAATCCTTTATTTTGCAGTGCTTTCCAGATTCCAGACAGTCACAAAATACTCTTATAAGTTTGTCATATCCACTGCTATCAGTAATAAGTAAATGTTATTTACTCATTTTTCTTTCATTGACAATGATTTCACTTAATGGCATTCTATAAGAAAAATGTATATTATCTATGCTATCCATAAAGCCATGGGTTTGATATGTTAGTTGTATTTTTTTTTGCTATAGATCAAAATAAATGATTATTAAAATATATATTATATATATTATATATTTATATATAATATATATTAATATATAATGTTAATTATTAAAACATACAATATTAATTTGTACACCATCTAAGAATCAAAAATAGCCTGGAAAATATTGTACTATACAGTGGTCAATTAACAGGCCATCAGATGTGAGAAAACTCATTTTCTTTCTTTACTCAAGAAAACATATGCACCAGGGGAAAAAAAGTATTTCATATAAAATGATTTGATTAGAAGTAATCAAATAAATATTTATTGTTTACCATCTCTAGATAAGAAGGGGAAATGGGAAGGAGTGCTAGCCAGATCCTAGAAAGAGAGATGAAGTGAGTTACAGCCTTTAGTGGAAGGAGACCAGTCAGGGGGAACCAAACCCCCAACAACATCCTCACCTTCTTTTTTTTTTTTTTTAAGATTTATTAATTTTGGAGAAAGACTGTTTATGCAGGGGGAGGGACAGAGGCAAAAAAGACTCTTAAGTATACTCCCCACTGAGCCCAGAGCCTAACTCCAGGTTCCATTTCACAATCCTGAGATCATGACCTGAACCAAAATCAAAAGTTGGACACTTAACCAACTGAGTCACCCAGGTGCCCCCTCACCTTTTCAATCTCATGTCAGGATCTTCCTTTAGCAGAAGCCAATAGAAAGTCATGGCAAGAGAACCCATTGATACAGTCCATAGGGATCAGTGTTAGGACACAGGACACGATTTTCGGGGTGTTGAAGGGATCTGGAGGGTAAACAGGGGATGGGTATTATCCTAAGGAGATACAATGAGGAAAATAACACAAAACTATGGTTTTTGGGTAGACAGAGGAATAAACAAACACTCTGGAGTTTATATGCATGTGGTGCATGAACATGGACAACTAATGAGCTCAGGAAACTCAAGAAATCTACCCAGGAGAGGTAACATCATCCCCAAGAAGTAGGTGTTACACAACTCAAGGGGAAAGATAGGCATGTGATATTTTCCAGAGGAATGAAAGGTACATTATGCTACAGGAACTGGACAGTATTTAGTATCACTGGGCAGGGACTAGATTGTGAAAGGAAGGAGAAAGAGAGCGTTTACAAAGGGAGATGGAAAGAAAATCAGGCTCTATGAAGAGATTTCAATTGCATACCAAGGTATATTTAATCTTCAGCGTAATGGGGAACCACTGAAAGAAGGTAGTGAAATTGTCATATTTGTGTTTTAGAAACATTATCCCGATTAAAGAGACACATAACTAGAGTCCAGACCAGATAAGAGTTCAGTATTTTAGAAAAACAAGTGACAGCTGTGTGAAGAATCGAAATTGTTTCGGGGAGTACAGTTACAGGCATATATAAAAGACACTATCAACAAGTTTAGCTGATATGTAGAAAACGAGAGAGCAAGAATGTCTTCTCATTTCTGTTAGCCCAAACCTCACCGAGTCAATTAAGTTCACATCTCTTCAGGACAGATAAAAAAAATATTCCTTAAAAGTGTTAATTATATATGGTTTCTACATATGTAAACTTTTTTCCCCAATTTACCTTTCCTTATAAAATTGGGGATGTAGTCTAATGTGGGTGCCAGAGAGAACTGATTTAAAAGTAAAATTTCAAAGTCCTAAAATTTGTATAAAAATGTTTAAAATAATGGGGAGAGACATGGGGAAAAAGTACCTGGAAAATATTAAAATATCTGCATATAATACTGCAACTGTATGTCAATTGGTCAGGTTATACAAGGGAGATAATTACAATGAGCTCTTTTGCAAGTTTCAGCAATACATTTTTGGCATGGGGCTGAAAATAGAGCCATCTCAGTTCACACACTTCAATGAAATCACTGAATAACAAAGCAGATTAATGGATTATTTTCAGATTTGATAGTTAAAAAAATAAGAGAAAATGTAAGGTACATCATTTCTAGAATTCTCTTCCCCGTTTTCTTCAGAACAAGGAAATCTTGTTAAGTGTGTTGATTCTACAACTTGGAGGGAGGAGATCCCTACCTCTGGGAAGTAAACAAGATAGTCTTTGTAGACAGGAGGACATAGGAACAACACAAGAACTGATTCAAAATGTTGCAGAGAGTAAAGAAATTAAAATTACATCCACAGTAATTCTGTGCATTAGTTTAACACAGTGAAGCAAATGTTACCTTCTTCATTTTACAAATAAGGAAGCTAAAACTGTGAGATTTAACAACCTGCTCAAGATTAGTTAGTAATTAAATTGGAGGAACTGAGACTTGAATCCAGGAAATCAGAAATTTGTAGGGCCTCGTTGAGGACTACCACATGGCTTTCTACACTCAAGACTATCTTAAAATGTTGTTATTAAATTTATTTATTAACATAATTGTTTATTAATTAGGAGATAATGGTTGTTAATTCAAGTTTTAAAATTCTTCTTTGGAATTTCTAAACTTCAAAATTCCTAGCATCCCTGCATTATTTCCAGCTAAGATCTACGTATTGTTCTTAATGAAGGTTAAAGATCTGGTGTATAAAAAATTTTGAGGTGGTACTTAGAGCCTGAGAATTTCAAAGCTTTTGGCTTATATGCCAAAGCATAAAACCAGTAATTTCAGTTAGCACATTTTAGAAGTAACAGATGTAACTGTGCAGAAATCATGTTAGCTATTATAAAATATTTCATTTCCTCCTTAGTAAAATTTTTAAGAGTGGTGTATTAAGAATCTCCACAGAAGCAAAACCAATAGGAGATATCTGTATTTCTATCTCTACATACGTATGTATGTATGTATGTATCTATCTATCTATCTCACTGGCTAGCTAGCTATCATCTACAGACTTATTAAAAGGAATTGTCTCATGTAATCAAGGAGGCTGAGAAATCCCATCATCTGCCATCTGCAAGCTCAAGACCCAAGAGAGCTGGTGGTGTCATTCAGCCCAGCTACAGAGGCCTAAGAACCTGGAGTATCTTGAACAGAAGAAGGCTGATGTCCCAGCTCAAGCAATTAGAAAAGAAGGGCCAAATTCTTCCTTCCTCCTTTTTTTGTTCTATTCAGGCCTTTAACCAATTGGATGTTACCCACAAAAAATATTCAGTACAAAAGAACTGAGGGGGACAGAAGAAGTGTTGCAGAAGGTCCTGATCTGGTGTCACTTTAATGTCCTTGGAGATATGGGATTAAAGATTTAAACCCATGTTTGCCAGTTTCATGATGAATATGATATCACTCCAGGGCTAACACATGTAGCCTAATCCTTTAATACATTTATAACAGTTGTATTCTGAGGTTTTAGACTTTATAATTCAGCATTCAGCTATACCCCAGATTTAAATTGTTACTCCATGTCTGAGACAAGAATTATTCATATCCTCATTGTCCAACTATTAGGTCAGTGGTACAAGTAAGCAGCAACTGACCAGCTCAAAGCATAATAATTATTAGAATAAAGTGAGAAAGCAAAAAAGGCACTGAACCCCAAAATTCTAGAATCACAGTTGTACAATTAAGGAAATTTTTTAGGACAGATGTATGAGCCAGAGAATCAAATGTATCAAGTAATATGTAATTTGATTAACATAAGGAAATATTTCAGTCTCTCACCTGTCACATCCCAATATCAATGGACCTCCAAAAGTTATTTTCAGAAAGCCTAGTTTTTAATTAATATCCTGTTTGGCAGATATGCTAATTAAATAGCTAAATGTTATTGCTAGTTTCTAGAAACTGGTCAACACTGTAATACTAAAGATTTTTAGATACAGTCAGCTTTTTACCTCAAACTTTGGGGAAAAAAATTATAGGAAGTAATGTGCCAGGAATCAAAAGAAGTAAATTTGAGTCATGATTAGGGCACCATTATGACACTAAGATACAAAATGAATAATAAGTCCTTATAAAAAGATAATATCTTAAGACAGCTTATATTATCAGCCCTAAATGTATGATTATGAATCCCAATCCATTCAACCTCCATTTCTGTGGAGAGAGCCCCATGTCCTTAAAATATATATATGTGTATATATATATATGTATATATATATATATATATATATATAGGTTCTATACAATATAGTGTGACTAAGATGGAAATTAAGAAAATTTGTAACATTAATACCAATCGGGAAAATGTGTGTGTGTGTGTGTGTGTGTGTGTGCGTGCATGCACACATGCAGACACTCAAGACTAATTACCACAGTGGTCTAGAGCAGGACTCAGGATAGTCTAAATCTGAGATTGTGCCCAAGATACACAATCAGGAATTACTAAACAATCTCTCTCTCTCTCTCTCTCTGTTTCCTTCTCTGAAATGAGCCCTTCCTCATTAAGAAATCTAAGCTAGCCTGAGGATAAAAGAGAAGTAAGTCAACAGCCCAACAAGGACTAGGACTCAGCAGTGATATGAGAAACTGGAACCACTTGGAATACAAAAGGATGGGGGTGTGGTACCATCTCTCATAGACATTATTAACACCTGGCCTTACCCTAAACTTCTGAGCAGAATAAACACAAGCATCTACTTCTCCATCTTGCAAATATTATTAAAATTGATTTATATATAGGAAAATCAATCTGCATCATTACAGAAACATCTATGGCTGGTTAAATTCTTACTGGTCGACATAGAAGACTACATATAGACTTAAGGAATTTCTGCAGGATATAGTACATATGGGAAAATATGTTTGTTACTTGAGAAAAAAAAAATATATACTCTGTCTCTGCCCCTGATTCCTGAGGCAGAGCTTCTAAAACCCTTAGGATTTCCTAAGAGACAGTGTGAGAGGAACATCTTTTGTCACCCTTAACAAGCACCTTTCAATTATACCTGAGTTCATGCTAATGAGGTGACTCTAATGGGCCTCTAGGTAGCTCAGAATAGGGCTGGTTGCCAGAGGAACCAACAACATGTTTAGAGATTTGGAATTTTCAGCCCCATCTCCCAATCACTGGAGAGCCCAGAGGGGCTAGAGATTGAGATGTTCACCAGTTGCCAATGATTTAACCAATAACGCCTATGGAATGGAACCTCCATACAAATGCTAAACTAAGGAATTTGGAGAACTTCTGGGTTGGTAATAAGGAATGTGGAGAGCTTCTGGATTGGTAGGCACATCCATGTGCCAAGAAACTGGCAAACTTAACTCTATAGGGATAGGAGCTCCTTCTTTCAGGACTCTTCTAGACCTTGCTCCATGTGCCTCTTCATCTAGCTGTTCATTTGTATCCTTTATAATACTGTATTCTTTATAATATTGTATAATTGTATGTAATATTGTATAATTGTATAATTACATATAACATCTACTTATGAAATTGTATAATATTGTATAATACTATTCATTTGTATCCTATAATAGTGTATCCTTTTTAATAAACTGATAGTAACAAGTAAGGCATTTCCTTGGATTTTGTGAGTCATTAACAGCAAACTGTCAAACCTGAGGAAGTGGTTGTGGTCAAATGAGACAGAAGAGTGTGTGTGACCTTGAAACCCACAACCTGTGATTGACATCGAAAGTGGGGGAGCAGTTTGCAAAATGGAGCCCATAACCAGTGGGGTTTGGGATAACTCAGGGTCATTAATACCTGAAATGAAAGAAATCATGGAATGACCAGTTGGTATCCATACAAAATTGCTTGGGGTCAGTGGTGCTGTGAGTAGAGATAGTTTTCCTTTAGTTTTGAAGGCAGACATAAAGGCACAGATTTAACTCAAGGAGGATTTTAGAATAGGGATACTAAGTAAAAGACCTGAGAAATCCTTTGTTATATTGCTCTTGTAAGTGGAGAACTGGAGGTAATATCAAGGTAAGAGCCTGTCGAGAAGCACACCAGCTCAACTCCCTTTTTCAGCTTTTGAACCTTGGAGATATGACTCAGACTCTTACCGGTGTAGACTACTCCAACAAGTCCGTGGGCACAATGATAAGAAGAGTGCTTGGCAAGCCTGCAAAGCAAAGAAATAGCCACTGTGGCCGCTTTTCTGTAGTGATCTGAGATGTAAGACAGAGGTAAATTCTTTGCTAAAGCTCAAGATAATAATAGAGACATTTATATGTAGTGGTCACTATGGATCAAAACTCTATTCAGTGGCCTAATTAACTTTCAGGAACCATGAAATAGGTACTACCAGTATTCCTGTTTTATGGATGAGTAAACTGAGGCCCAGAGAGCCTAAGTGCTTTCTCTAAAAGCCACAAAATGAGTTAAGCAGCAGTTCTGCCATTTAAACTTGAGCAGCCTGGCTCTATAACCCCTAGGAAGGGATCTAAAAAGAGGGAAAAAGAAGAGTGGCTTAAGCAAAAAGAAAAAAAAAAAAAGTGTTTAACTTACATTAAATTCAGAATAAGCAGTCCACAGCAGGGTGACTTCTTTCTACAAACATTAGATCTCATTGTTCTACCTTGCCTAAACACCAAACCCAACATTGATCACTTCGTGGAGCAATGTGGAACTTCATCCATCAGATGATCAATGTTTCAAGTAGCAGGATGGAAAGTAGACATTTTCAGGCCTCAGACTTCAATGCTTCAACACATACTCCTTGACATGTCTAAATGTCAATTTTTTTTAAAATTAATCTGGAACTTTTACAACAAAAAAAGTCCCAAACCAGCAGATGAGAAAAACCATCAGAAAGGACAATATTGTGATGAGAAACAAGACTGTTTTCTGGCAGATCGTACACGCTAGAGAAGCAAAGTTATGAATAGAATTTAGGAAAAATTTACAGGACCTGACAGAAATGATCAGAGAAGGATAACATGGAAGAAAAGATGGAAGCTCATAAAGATCAGATTCAGGAAGTCCAAACTCTAAGTAGCAAAACACTTTAGAAAGAAGAAACAGAATGCATATAAGAAAAAAATGGAAGAAATTATTTTCAACTCTAAAGAGATTGTTTATTTTAAAAACCAAGAGTACATAGCATGCTCCAGCCAAACTAAAAAATAATATCATACTTAAAATGGCTTAGTGAAATTGGAAACTTCAGAAGAATTCTGCAAACATCAAGGGGGCAAAAAGCACAGTCTGTATAAGAAAAGAAACACAAAGCATGACTCCACATTTCTGCAACCTTAAAGGATAGAAAATGGAACAACTCTAGCATTCTGAAGGGAAATGTTTTGACTCAAGAATTCTATTTCCAGCCAGTTTGTCATTCATTTATGAAGACAAGAGAAAGCAACTCTTCGATGTGCAGGGCCTAATCCTCTGCCACCCAGTCTGTATTCTTTCCCAGGTAAACTACTAAACTGCCAGAAGATCTATCCCCAAATATGAAACAGGAAGCAAATTATAACGAGAAATGTCACGGCTGAAAATAACGGACAGTTTGAGCCATTAAATGTGTTAACTGTATTGGGATAAATTTTAATATTATTTTGAATATGGTTAAAATTTAGTAAGAGATTGTCTTTGAAATTTGAAAAAAATAAAAGTCACGGACTTTCTAATTTCAAATGAGAAAATCAATACTGGTAAGGTGTGTGTGGTGGGGGGCACTGGGAGCATCTTAAAAACCTCACAATTACATAAATAAATGGAAAATTTTCAAACTGACTCCAATGATAAATTTAATATAAATTTGGGGCACCTGGGTGGCTCAGTGGGTTAAGCCTTTGCCTTTGGCTCAGGTCATGATCTCCGGGTCCTGGGATCTAGCCCTGCCCCTCCAGCTCTCTTCTCAGCAGGGAGCCTGCTCCCCCCCCCCCCAGGCCTGCCTCTTTTCCTACTTGTGATCTCTGTCTGTCAAATAAATAAATAAAATATTTAAAAATATTAATGTAATTTTAAGCATGTACTTTTAAAATTATAAGGTAAATATTAGTAGAATTAAAAACAAAAACTGTGGTAGAAAAAAGTAGATAGAAAAGATTCATTCAGCAGTTTGGGACCTGCATATCGCTACCTTGCTTTACCCTCTTTGTTGATTCTAAGTGATCTACTTTTCTTGGAATCCACTGTAATTCCAGTAGAAGGGATCCATATAGGCTTTATTCTTTTTGGGTTGGTAAAAACCTGGAAACCCAAATCAGAGAGCTCCACAAAGAAAGTTAGAAAGCACTGCACATTTAGAATAATGGCCTAGAGAAGAGTATAGTTTTCTCACGATAACTTCAAAATTCATCTCACTTCCATGTACGTGGTACCTGCTCCAGTGGCCAAGAACCAGCTGCATGGGGTACTGCATCTCCCCGCACCTGAGGCCTGTCTGATGCTACGTAGCTGGCCACATAAAGATCATTTCTTCTTCTTACTTTTGAGAAGGCCACCAGTTATGACCTTGCAAGAACCATACCAATTAGCAACCAGTTCAGAAGAAAAATAATCTTACAACTTTAGTTGCTCAGAAATTGAAGATAATATCAATCAGAATCCTTAAGCCATGGGGTGCTTTGGGAGGCACTGTTGGTTAAGCTTCCAACTCTTGGTTTCAGTTCAGGTCATGATCTCAGGGGGGTGGGATTGGGCCCCACCAGCCTCAGGCTTTGGGCTTAGCAATGAGTCTGCTTAAGTTTCTCCATCTCCCTCTACATCCCACCTCCACCTGTGTGCTCGCTCTCTCTCTCAAATAAATAAATAAATCTTTAAAAAAATCATTAGGTCATATTCCCATTGATTCAGAACTGTTGAAAAGAGATAGGCATGGCCTGGCAAAGAAAAGCAGCAAAAATTTTCTTAAATTTTCTTTCAGTGGGACAGATTCCTGGAAGTGAGATTACTGTATCAAAGTGAGATTTATCAAGTGAGATTACTGCACCTTTGGAAGATACAAATGTATCATGCAGGTGTGTACATGAACAGAAACACATGCCTACATGCACATACATGGAATTGCTGGACATGAAATAATGATTTCCAATCTGAATAATTTCTGCAAGAAGTGTATGGGTATGGTTGAAATGTGACTTGGGGACTTGGAATAGAAAAAAAAAAAAGAAAAAATATACACACACACACACATATATATATATATTCAAAAAGAGAAATAAAGGAAGGGAGATGGGGTGAAGTGGTGAAACGTGAGACTAACAGGATAGATCCAGGAAACTTAGCATGAGATTAATCAAAATTCCCAAACTGTAAATTAAAAAGGAACAGATGGATGATGGACAATAATTAAACAAATCAATAAGGAAATTCTCTAAGATGAAAAAAGAACTGAACTTATAAATTGAAAGGGTTCACTGTGTTCCAATAAGGAGTGATTAAAAAAGGCACACATAAAGATATATACAGGTAATATTTTTTTGAATTCTAAAAATAATAAGAACACATTATATAGTTCTTGAGAGAAAGGACAAGTTTCTAACAGAGACAAAGAATCAGTCTGGAATCAGACTTCTCATCTGCAACATTTCAAGTTATAACAAAGAAAACTATCTATAGATATCTTACAGATTTCCAAGGAGCAGGAATCCAATCCAGTAGCTCTATAAACAAACAAATTATTATTCACCTATTATGGTAAAAAATATTTTTATGCGTATGAAATACTTTTTAAAACAATTACCTAAGGACCTCAATCTAAGGAAATAACTGAGACAGGTGTGAATTAAATAAATAATAAATCAGAATAGATATCTTAAAATGGGAAAAGATTTATTCATATCCACATGCTATAAGCACATTAAGAGAAAAGTCAGTGGATAGGAAAAGAAAATGAAGAAATAGATTCCAGTACATATGGAAATTTGACATGATCAACAGGGCATTTCTATTCAGTAGGAAAATATAAGATTATTTAACAAATTGTGCTATTAAAAAAAAAAGTTACATGAGCAGTCATCTGGAAGGTAATAATGTTAAACACAATGTTTTCCTCATAAAGTTTAATTGTACTTATGCTGAAGTCTTAAAAATATTAGATAAGTATTCTGCAAAATCATCTATATAGATTACATATAAAAACCAGAGGGAGGATTGGTCTGCTTCCTAACCCTGGAAATGCAGAAGCTATAAAACAAAAGTCATACTTGACTACATAAAAATTCTAAAAATATTTGAATGGCAAGTCTTATCATAAATAAAACAAATAAGCCAAAACATAAATAAATACATATATATAACACAGAGAAAGGCAGAGGTTTAATCCTGTAATATACAGAGAACTCCTTACCAATTCACTAGATAGCAAAAAAACTCTTTTAGAAAAATAAGCCCATGATGTGAAGAAGCAATTCATAGATAAGTAAATCAAAATGGCCGATAAACATACAAAGCTGCCCAAACACGTCAATCTAAAAAAGCAATAAGTGTTAATGTCATATCCTCACTTTACATCTATTACACAGGAGAGCACTGCAGCAACTGAGAATACTGTTACTGGTGGGCACGTGAATAACGTCTCTCTCACACACTGGCAGCGGGTGTGCAGACACACAGCCTTTAAAACAAGCAAGCAAACTCTATTAAAATTAAAGGGCACATATTTTGATACAGTAACTTTGATACTCTTTGTATCAAAGTATACTCTTTGATGCAGTAATCTCACTTCCAGGAATCCGTCCCATTGAAAGAAATTTTTTTTTTAAAGATTTTATTTATTTGACAGAGAGAGATCACAAGTAGACAGAGAGGCAGGCAGAGAGAGAGAGAGAGAGGGAAGCAGGCTCCCCACCGAGCAGAGAGCCCCATGTGGGACTCGATCCCAGGACCCTGAGATCATGACCTGAGCCGAAGGCAGCGGCTTAAACCACTGAGCCATCCAGGCGCCCTGAAAGAAATTTTTTAAAAATCACGTAAGGATTTATATACCTAAATGTACACGTGTATGGCATGAAGGAAAATACACAAATACAACTCTAATGCAGTGAATACATGATCGTTAAGGGGATGGTTTCAATATAATAAAAACACAAAATGGGCTAAAAGGGATTATGAAACTTAACCCAAGAAATAATGTAGTCATCAATAACAGGACAAAATGACAAAGTGGCATTATGTTCCTGTTGGTATCACCAGAGTGGCGTCCCTGCCAAAAATGCTTAGCCCACAGTGTTTTGGGTGGCTCAGTCAGTTAAGCCACTGCCTTGGGCTCAGGTCATGAACTCTGGATCCCAGGATCGAGCCCCGCTTGGGGCTTCCTGCTCAGTGGGGAATCTGTTTCTCTCTCTTTCTCTCCCTCTGCTCCTCCCCACTGCTCATTCTCTCTCTCAAAAATACATAAAATCTTCCAAAGTGCATAGCCCAAATCTGATCGTGAGGAAATGACAATGCAATGTTCTGCATTCCACACCACAGACCTGAACTCCTCAAAAAAGTCAATGCTATGAAAGTTAAAATTGATTAGAAAAATATTTAATATTCAGGGAGAATATAGAGATGTGACGGCTAAATGTGAT
The DNA here is from genome assembly GCF_922984935.1 of Meles meles. Taxonomy (NCBI): domain Eukaryota; kingdom Metazoa; phylum Chordata; class Mammalia; order Carnivora; family Mustelidae; genus Meles; species Meles meles. The sequence goes on along the minus strand of NC_060066.1, from coordinate 147,027,522 downwards.
GTATGATCCCTGCTTGGATCCTGGATGGAAAACAAGGCAACAAAGAATATGTGAGACAGCTGAGCACACTGCCTAAGAATTACTTTAGATAATTGCATTAATGGGAAATATCCTGGGTGTGATCATACCTTGTGTTTCCATAGGAGGCTATGCTTATTCTTAGGAAACCAGGCTGAAATATATTATACTATACTGAAGTATAATAATGTTAACAACCCTCAAGTGGTTTAGTTAAATGTTAACAATTGGTTAATGTAGGAGGTAGATGAATGCTCTCTCTGCTAGTCCTGTAACTTCTCTTCAGGCTTAAAATGCTTCAGAATAGAAAGTAATAAAGCACAAAAAAATTGCAGAATGGGTGAAGAAATTACCGAAACAAGACAAAACAAACTCTCTTGAAGAAAACAAAACCAAACCTGGACTAGTGTGTTACCCAACTCTGAAATTCTGCGGTGGGAAAGTTCTAATCCCTGGGAAACCGCAGGCTTCTTCCTTGTGACCACGGGAAGTGTAGTCGCTTTGTGCATGAGACGGAAAGAAAAAGGGACAATGGATTCAGACCTCAGCCCTGCCTTTTCATCCCTCCTGACTCTTGCACTGCACAACCAGTGAGATTGCTTTTATTATTCCCTGTACTCTGATAAATGTAAAATATAAACTCCAGATTCACATAGTGTCCACTTGTAACGGCCTCTGTTTAGGTGAATTTGAAACTGATCTTGAGCCAGTCACGTCTCCCTTAGTGATATTTGAGATAAAGCATGGTGACCATGCCAACTAGTAAGGTGAAGGGAAAGAAAGCAACCGCAAGCACGAAATCGTACAGGTGCTTTGTCATGTTGCCATAAGAGTCTTTTAAAAATAATCAAGTTAACACTAAATTGAATGAATTTGTACCATATGAAAAATGAGATAATTCATTTGGAAATGCACCAGGCTTTCTTTGAGAAAATGGATACTATATATGTATATATTCACTGACACCTGGCACGTCTGAGATCATGTATACCAAATTTTAGCCTGGAGGGAATTTTTACCAAGAAGTTATAAACCTCTGAAAATAGAGGTTAATAGGAAATGCTGAAACATCCTTAATGACAAGGTTGCTATGGCAACAATATAAGCTTACCAGTAGCATCAAATATCTGCTGCATTTAGGGCTCCTTGTCTCCTTTGATAAGTTTTCCCCAAGTGAAATAAAAGCATCAATTGACTAGCTCAGGAAGACTTTTCTCCCAGTGTCATAGAATCGGTGACTTACTATGTAATTAGGTGAGCTAGTCAGACGGGAAGAAGAAGATTGAAAGGGAAAGAACCAAAGTGTGCCCAAACCACCCTTTTCCAGTGGAACTGGGTTGCACTAACCCAGGTCATTGTGAGGAACACTTTAAGAAGCAAGACCAAGGCAGAGGGAAAAAAATAAAACAGCTGAATTAGCATGCAAAAAGTAATCATGCACAGTCATTGTTTTTAGAAACGGCTCAAAAATAGGCCAGGCACATTTCTACAGGATTTTTGAAAATCCATTTTTAGTATTCCTAGAGCTGTGGCTCACAGAGTGCGGTCCGCATTGCTCCTCCAGGTGATCAGCAGCAGTCCCTTGTGGAATTGAGGTTTCTCATGTGAATATGGGGTCCTTCTTTTCCTGACAACTATTAATAAAGTATTTGCTTTATGTAATCGAAACCAGCCATCACTTTATTGGTATCCCATCCAAACCCTCATCATCCCTCTTGTTAATCCCAAAGAGGGACTCTGGGTTTTGCAAACAGAATGGGGGTGGAATTACTGATCTAAAGTGTTTTTATTTTTACCTGATTGAAATTGGTCATCTTAGAGTAACACCAATATGTTGTCATGGAATATTAGCCCTTTCTCTCTATTTAGTGGTCTCAGAAGGCATCAGAGAGTGGTGTGGTTCTTATTTTATAGATGATGAAACTGAAATAGCAAAATCAAATGGCTCCCCTAAGGTCCAGAACAATGGAGCCTAAAATACAGTCCAAATTCTTGCGGCTCTGTCTTCCATGGCTGATACACTGCGCTGAGTCTAATTCTGAGCTCCAACTCATTTTGCAGGACTTTCAAGCAAACTCAAGTCATGCAACTTGAGAAGAGAGTGAAGGGCGGTTCTACTTAGCATGTTATGGAAGTCATATGGGAAATCATGGGCTAACAGCATGTGTAGATAGAGATCTGGCCTCTACAGGACAGTGTTTTAAAAGAGGCTTACGATCAGCCCCATAAGCAGAGTTCATAAATTGTTACACAGAGAAGGGTTATTTTTCATGACTGCCCGTGAGGTCCATGCTGGGCATGATAGACCATACCATTTAAGTAAATGTAGCCTTTTGGCTGCAGAGGCTGCAGTTGTCCACCAAAATCCATCCTTTCATCTTCTAATGAATTCCATGCACTTTCCACCCTCCTCTGCCCATAACAGTTCCTGGAGATGGAACCTGAGTGGAAAGGGTATGTACCATTTCTAGGTCTGGCCCTTAGGATACTAGTCTGCACGACTTCGTGCTCATTTCCTCTTCTGAAGAGCTAAGCGAGAGTCAGCTTGGACCATGCAGTTGACAACAATATTCTAGGGGGTAAGAGAGCAATGGTGTGGAAGAAATCTGCATCTCTGAATGAACGTGTGGTCCTCACCTCTGACCTACCTGCTTACCTGAGGTCTATTATGAAAGAGAATTAATGTCTATTTCTATAAGCTACTGTATTTTTTGGTCTCTTTTTTCAGCAACCCCACCTCATCTTCATATTCCTTTCAGTGGTAGGATTTCTAAAAGATAGCTGAATTAGGATTTGCCTTATTTCTATCTTTGCTGGCATATGGGCAGCTCTGTACTTTCTGAGTTGTGCAAAAGTAGGAAGGAGGTGACTTTGAGAAGCCTATTTTAGCTATTGCACTTCTCTTATCTATAACCAGATAATAATGTGCCCAAAATCAAGCGGTATTTTTTTTTTAAAGATTTTATTTATTTATTTGACAGAGAGAGACCACAAGTAGGCAGGAGGCAGGCAGAGAGAGAGAGGAGGAAGCAGGCTCCCTGCAGAGCAGAGAGCCCGATGCGGGGCTCGATGCCAGGACCCTGAGATCATGACCTGAGCCGAAGGCAGAGGCTTAATCCACTGAGCCACCCAGGCGCCCCTCAAGTGGTATTTTTTAAATGAATGTCTAGAATGATGGAATCGAGATCATGTGTGGATGACATTAAGTGGCTGGTATTGCTTACATCTTAGACTCCGGGAATAGTTCAGTGCGAGCTTGATAAATTAGGGAAATTGGCAGGAAAAACTTAAGAGAAAGTAAAATAGGGCAAGGGCAAGATGTGACAATCAGAAGGCAGAAACAAAATGCAGAGATTAAAGATAGGGGCTGTCTGCATACGTATGACTACAATAGAGAGTCTGGAGCGACTGCCCTCCTAGGAGTGAAGGGCAGTCAGCAAAACAGGGTTGTTATTTAAAAGGCTGCGATGGTAATATATTAATAAGAGTATGACATGCCAACTCCAGGAAGTAATATTTCCTCTGCATTGGCATTAGCAAAGACCTTAATAAAGGATGGTGTCTAGTTTTGTTCTCAATTTGAGGAATGTAGCAGAACTGGAGAGAATCCAGCAAAGAGTAACAAAAATGATAAAAGGGTGGGAAAATAGAACCTGAGAAGAAAGGTTAATAGCTAGGATTGTTTAGGCTGAGGGAAGAAGGAGTCTAAAGAGGGACTTAATATCGGTTTAAATAGATGTCCGGCTATTATAATGAGCATGCTGACTAGCTCTTCCGCTGGGAACTAATGAGATAGGAAGGGCGGGGAGGGCATTTACACTGCAGCTGTACGTTTGTGTTAGATATAAAGAAACATTTTGGGGGGCGCCTGGGTGGCTCAGTGGGTTAAAGCCTCTGCCTTCGGCTCAGGTCATGATTCCAGAGTCCTGGGATCGAGCCCCGCATCGGGCTCTTTGCTAGGCGGGGATCCTGCTTCCTCCTCTCTCTCTGCCTGCCTCTCTCTGTCTACTTGTGATCTCTGTGAAATAAATAAACAAAATCTTAAAAAAAAAAAAAAGAAGGAAAGAAAAGAAACGTTTTGGGGAGAAGGAAAAAAAGTTGTTCTATACAGAAACGCTCTATGAAGGATTTGGTGCAATAGCTTTTCTTCAGAGTATCTAAGACTGCAGTGCGACTGGCATTTACCTGGTGTCAGAGGCTCAGACTGAGCCAGCCGCGCACCCCCCGCCCCCCGGAATGGTCACATTTATGTTCAGGAAGGATAAATTAAAAAGGCTCACTGGGCATATTTTAAAACAATGCTGCCCAGAGGGAAAAATGTTTATATCCATTAATCTCATGTCCACTTTCAACCCCAGTTTTGCATTTAAGACTTGGGCAGGAATAGTAACAGAGAAGGATAATAGGGATTTGAATCTGTACTCTCCCATCTGCCATGGGGAGCACCAAATGTTACCCAAAATCTTGGGTTTTGCCCTTTGGCTAACCCCAGTGTAGAGTAATCGTTCTCAAAATGTCACCCATAGAACCCCTGGGTATAGCTGAAATAGTTTCAGAAGTTTGCAAGATCAAAACTATTTTTATATAAATAGTAAGATATTATTTGTCATGTCCACTGAAATAACTTTTGCCTGATATAAAAACAATGGTGGATAAAACTAATGGCACCCTAGCAGGAATTAAGGCAGTGACACCCAACTATAAAGGGGGTCATCATGTTCCTTGAGGTACTCGATGTAAAAAAACCAATGTAATCATTTTCTTTTTTTTTTTTAAGATTTTATTTATTTATTTGACAGAGAGAGATCACAAGTAGGCAGAGAGGCAGGCAGAGAGAGAGAGGAGGAAGCAGGCTCCCCGCGGAGCAGAGAGCCCGATGCGGGGCTCAATCCCAGGACCCTGAGATCATGACCTGAGCCGAAGGCAGCGGCTTAATCCACTGAGCCACCCAGGTGCCCCCAATGTAATCATTTTCTATTATACATGGAAATGTATCAACATTCAGAAAATTTGCATTACTTTATGAATCAATATTTTACAAACCCCCAATGTATTATGTTACAGAATCACAAATGGATAAAAGATCCATTCAAAGTGCAAGTTAGCCGAATAGTTTTGTTTTTGTTTTTATTTTTTTTTTAGTCAAATAGTTTTAATAGAGTATGAAGCATTTATGAGATGGTTTCAGATTCTATATTGCAAATAACTTTAAGAAACTAATATATGTCAAGGAATGGTATAATCTCAAAGAATATTCATAGTTATCTACTGAAATATACTTCTTTCTTTTTCCAACTACATATATGTATGAGGCCAGATTTTCTTCACATGCTTCCAAACAGCATTTTACAAAAGATGAAATGCAAAAGGAAATATGTCACTCTTCTCACAATATTTTGTTGTCGTGAAGAAATATTTTTGATAAAAATATGTTATTTATGTTAAGTTCTGGGTTTATTATTAAAATTTTAAATAAATAAATATTTTGAAAATTTCTCAGTTTTAATATCCAATATGGTGAATATTGATACATATGGCTCACATTAAAAAAAAATAAGCTCTTTAGACTCCTCTGTTAATGTAAAGGATATCTAAGTCCAAAAACTTTGAGAACACCTAATTTAGAGATTTACTTTATGCCTCAGGCTTCTCTAGGTTGTATTATTGGATTATTATTCTCCGGTAGGTTTTTTGGGTTTTTTTTTAAAAGATTTTACTTATTTATTTGACAGACAGAGATCACAAATAGGCAGAGAGGCAAGCAGAGAGAGAGGAAAGGACACAGACTCCCTGCTTCGCAGAGAGTCTGATGTGGGGCTCAATCCCAGGACCCTGGGATCATGACCTGAGCCAAAGGCAGAGGCTTTAACCCACTGAGCCACCCAGGCGCCCCTCTCCGGTAGGTTTTGATGAGCTACGTTCTCACCTGTGTACTTAAGTAGAGGTATAAGGAGTTGTGTTAAGTGGTTAGATCATTCTTTAGCTCATACTTTATCTCTCTGGTATGAGCACTGGATGTTTGCACTCTGAGCCCTGGTTGAGTAGGTATCTGACAAATAATAGGGCAGTCATCTTACCAGGTGGGTATAGGTCCAGAATGGGTAGAAATGAGAATAGAACTAGCTCATTTATCAAATACTCTGTTTACCCATGATACCCAATTGCTGCAGCCACTTTCCTTTGGCCACTATGGGATTCTCAGTCATGTCCCATTGCTGTGAGCACAACATCTCATCACGGAGTTTGTGAAGTTACACAGAGTCATCAGCATGACCCACATTCCATCTACAGGCAAGTTTTAAAAAGTCAACCCCTTTAGAAAGGAAGAGGGTCAAATTCCCCAATTATTCACAGTCTTCTAGGTTATATTAAGAGCTGTATAAAAACAGATAGGATCCCTAATTCTATAGATATCTTGAATTCTACATTCCTTCTTACATCTGTAGAAGTTGACTGAGTTAATACAGTCATATGGAGGAAGGTCACTTCAAAATATTTAGGAGGCTGATTTTGAACTTCAAGCTTTGGCAGAGAGTGTCTGATTTTAAAGCTATGTGTTGAAAATGTCTTCGCAATTATTTCCCAATATTTTGATACTAATGGATGTGGTAGAACAGGTTTCCAAGGAAACAGATTCTAAAATAGAGAATTGCATGTAGATGTTTTATATGTAGGCAACAATACCCATCAAGGTGAAGGAGATAAGATTGGGTAGAAGAAAAAATTACAAGAGCAACCTCGGACAATTCCATGGGAACCTCTGGAGATGGGATAGGGTTTAGAGTTGCCTTGAATTAAGGAAAGAAGGCCAACCCAGTGACCCTTGAGTCTAACAGTAGGCTGTGTCCAGGGAGGAGGTCAGAAAGGGACTCAGCCGTGAGAAATCGGCAGTCAACATTCCCAATACCTAGGAGAAGGAGTGCCTCAGTCATAAAGAAACTGGGTGACATACTACAGCCTCCATTACAACGGACATTCTGTGTTCTCTTTTACCTTTGATTTCCTTATAAATTAAGTAGGTTGAAACTGAAAACCTAAACCTGCATTTCCTGAGAGTATTTTTCATCTAACCTTAGTTTTGGTTGTTGTCTAATCTAGCAATAAGATCAGAAGGGATTATAAAATATAGTGAAAAACAAATGACAAATTAGAAAAAAAAATCCCTTAAAATTTTTTTACTTGAGCAAAAAACAATTTCACGTGCTGATTTGAGGATGCTGACTGAAATGGGGAATAGTTAAATTTTGGGGACAGACTCATGTCCAAAATTTAGTTCCCCAAATGTCTATTGATACCATGACATCATTAAGATTTGACAAATCAGATCAGCGGTTTCATCTTTTAAATTTACTTGGACCGCATAAGTAAGGGCTGCAGTTAGGGAAAAGGAAGCCTTAGTAGTGGTAACAGAGACAGTTTGGAAGTTAGAACTGGAGGGAACTTTAACAATTTATCTAGCCCAGCTACCTTATCTACAGACAAGAAATAATAGCTATTTATTAAATGAGCATTGTTTCTAATGTGTGTGTTATTCAGATTGCTTGGATTCTGTCTCATCCTCACCATTTTTCTGCAAGGTAGTCAGTATTATGTTCGTTTCACAAATGAAGAAAATGAAACTCATAGAGTTCCGTGTATATCCCCAGGTCATACGGTAAGTAAATAGCTAAGCTAGAATCAATACTTAGGTCTATTCTATTTGACCCCTGAAACTGCACTGAAGTACTGAAGTATGAACTTGGACTTGGACAGATAACTCAGGAGCTTTTCTTTTCTTTTTTCTTTTTCTCTTTCTTTTTCCCAACTTAGGAATGATAGTTGTATCCCATGCCTAAGAAAATAAAACGAATGTATTAACAACTTGACTCTTGCCATCTGATGAGTTGTTTTCTGGGGTCATTTTATGATTTCTTTTGGAAACATAAAATACTATAAATTCAGATATGCTTTTAATGACAAATGAACCTCTAAATACTCTTATCTATAGTGCAATTAGACATTTTGGCCAAATATAAAATTTTCTCTAGAATATGGATAATCTAGGCGTCCTGGAGATTCTATGGCTACTTTGGGCACCAGAAGTTTGGAAGGATTCTCTGAGACAAAGCATTAAAAGAAGAAATCAGTGAATCAGGCTAAAAAATTTTTGCGTGGCTCATTTTAGCCTACTAAGCCTGTTGCTCAGACTGTATGTTACTATCTTTTCTTCTTCTCATTTAACCCTGTCCTCATTGATGGTTTTGTTGTTGTTGTTGTTTTTTAAGATTTTATTTTTTTATTTGACAGGCAGGGAGGTCACAAGTAGGCAGAGAGGCAGACAGAGAGAGAGAAGGAAGCAGGCTCCCTGCTGAGCAGAGAGCCCGCCCGGATGCGGGGCTCAATCCCAGGACCCTGAGATCATGACCTAAGTCAAAGCAAAAGCCACATCATGTGATTTATCCTGCCAATCTCCCTGATTTCCCACCTCTGGTAAGAGTAAGTGTCTGTTAAGCTCAGGTTTTACAGGGAGAAGAAGAACAAGGAGCTCCTTTTGAAAAGATGAAAGTAGAAAGAGCTAAGAATAAAAATTGGGACACATTAAAGTAGACCTTGATAATCCCAAGATATAAAAACATTGTCAGGAAAAAGACTTGAAAGAGAAGAAGTTAGGAGAAAATTATATTAATCCACTTCAGTAGTTCCGGAAAGAACAATTTCAGAGAGAGTATAAATGTGAGAAATACTGCAGACATGGAAGCAATAAACACATCAGCTATTGGTCATAAGGCACAGAGGAGAGTGAGGAGACGAACATGGCTCTGGAGTTTGAATCGTGGGTATCTGGGAAACTACGGGTACTGCGGAAATGAAATGCAAACTGACAGAATGGTTTTTGGAGGGATTGTGGTGGAGAACTTCAAGACAGTGCAGTGTCAATACCAACAAATGCTTTACAAAGAACAAAAATGGGGAGGGTAGAAAAGCCGTCTTTGGATTTACTCATTGGAGTAGAAAGCAGGGGTGAATGGGAGGCAAAAAAAAAAAAAAAGGTGGAAACACTAAGTGTAAACTACACTCTCCATTCAATCAATTTTTCAAGGAAGGAAACAAAATAACAAATCCGGGGAGTGCCTAGACCAGGGAGAAAATGCTGAGAAATGATGTAATGAAGTCTTAGTGAAAAAGGAAGGGCTCAGCTTAGTGAAAGCCTTATCATGGGAGATGGGAGAGCACTTTCCTCTGAGATCAGAAAGCAAGGTTGAGCTTTCACACAGAGAGAAGAAAAAAAGAGGGATCAAACATCGGCCTTGACTTTCTCTAAGAACCGGGTGATCATATCATACACACACAAAACCTAAGGGTGGGAGGAAATCTTGGAATTGACACTACAGGGAATAGGGAGAGCTGTACGTCATCCATGAGAACAAGTACTGTCAAACAGCACTGAGAGCCCAGCTGACTTCAGAAAGCTCGAAACTGCAGTGGAACCAGTCAACCTGGCTCTGTGACTTTCTTAGGCAATGTTTGGCAGCCTGGGAATAGGAGCCGAGAAGGCAGATGATGGTATTTACCCATTTTTGGGGATTGGAAAGGCAGCTCTGGGGCAAGAGAGTGTGAAAATCTAATAAAATGGCTGACCCTAGTGTCAAGGCTGGTTAGGCAAGCAAATGAGGCCAGAAGAGGGGCTGATGAACTAAGACAATAGTGAGCTATCAAGGGATGGGGAGGGGAGGCATAATAATGCGACTGAGAAACAGATCTCATTAGAAGTCTGGAGATGAGAGACTTCTAATGATAGGAGTTTGTGGTCAGAGTTTATTGTAGTTTCATTCAGAGAGTATTAGAGGCGGAAGAACAGGGACAAACGTGATAAAACTAGGGTCTGAAGGTTTGGGATGGGATCAGCCTTAACGGAAGTCTGTTATTCTTATAGTCATTTGCTTCTTTTAAAACCAACTTTGTAAAAAAAAAAAAAAAAAATTAAAACCAACTTTGTATGAACCTTTGCAAATACTGTCACAAGGACTGTGTATCTGCTGTCTGACCATTGTCACCCGCAACTATCTTTCAAATTTGCAGCTGAATTTACGCTTTCATAAGGGAGGCCACTTTCACAAGAATTCCATTAATCCTCACAACAAACCAGAGTCGCTTCCCTTTAAAGATAATGAAATGGTAAATCAGAGCAGTTTAGTAATTTACTTGGGGTCACAAAGAGAGTACAAGGCTGAAGGGGGTACCCCGAGCAAGCCGTCTGACTCCAAGGCCAGAGTTCCTTCCAATTTGGTACTCAAGGTTATAGGAAGGGGTGTGTTATCCTCCTTTGTTTAATAACCCTTCAGCAGTTTCTTTTTATGCGTGGGACCCGTGGGCAGGTGCTAATTTACACAGCTGACTTATTCCTAGTTCAAAAATAAATACATGTTTAATTATACTCTCAAATTTTAAAATATAATTGTCAATTTGTACTTGATAAACAGAAGCAGTATCAATTTTCAGACATGATTATTTGAGTGCATAAACTTTATCTTAACAAGTACTTCAAAGCAGAGGAAATAAGAATTAAAAGAACATATTTATTTATAATAGTATCAACTTGACTGATGTGACTGTAGTAGATGCAATATAAATACCCACCATTAATTTTTTCTCATTTTGGGTCAGGAGCAAGAATGCATGGCAGCAAACAGGTCTGCCTATCTCTCCACCTGTCAAGGTCGTGGCAGATTATAGAGGAGGGTGCAAATTCCCACGTATTCTATGCTGGGATATAAACTTCCTTTTGACCAATCTACTGAGCTGCCTGTCTACAAAGGGAAGGTAGATTCAGAAATACTCAAGAGTGTGATAGGCTGATGGTGAGAGACACATTTTCGTCAGACCTGGAGGATGTTAAGACTCCCCTCGGTCACTTTTTAAAGGATATTGTGTGTAAGTGATGCTAAATCCGGTTTACGTCAGTATTATAAAGCTGGAGAAGGTTGCTCTTCTGGATTGGGCACCCAGTGATCGCCAGATGTCACAATTATGGTATGTTGACACCAATGGATGACTATTTCAAAAGTGACTTAAGACACACAATTTTCCAAATGTCATCATAGCCTGAGCAAACACAATGATTCAGAGTAGGAAGCAGAAAATGGTGGGAAATGAATAGACTTTTCCAGGTCATGGAAAGATCTGATAAGTCATTGTTAGTAATCAGAATACGAATGTTAGCTCTTCCCTTCATCTCCTCCCACACATTCTCCTAGCAAATTAATATTTCTTTCTCTCTGCTGGATAACGAAAACATTTCTTTGCTTGACCTTACTTGTAAAATGTTGACTGCTTTTTATCTTTGTGCATGTATCAATATTACAGATCAAGGACAAGACAAACTACTGCTGATAAAACTTTCAGGGATACATCTGTGAGTCCCTGTCATGGTACCCTGAGTACCCCTCATGTTCTAGAAACATGTTCTATGAAACATGTTCTATGAAATGTGTCCTAGAAACCCCTTCCGGTTTCTAGAACATTTCTTATAATAAGGGTAAATGCCACAGAGAAGTCATTATGAATGAAATGTGATAGATAATCAGAAGAAACATGGAAAGCAAGAAAAATAGTAATGTGAGGCTTGAGAGTATGCAGACTCAAATAATATGGGAAGAGTGACTGGGATATAACCTACCAAACAAAAGTAGGAACTATCCAGATATTATTTGATGACACATCCCCGATGGAAAATCAAATATCATTTATTCATCAGAAGCTTGGAAAACCTTAGTAAATACTTAAGGACACTTGTCATTATTACTTAGTCACATTCATAGAAGTAAAGAGTGATTTTCAGTGAAGTTCCATATTTGTTTTTCAGTAAAGTTTCAAATTCTTCCTTTGAATTAACTTTTATAATCCATTGAACTCCCTGTGTTTGCCTGGGTAACAGAATCTAAAGTGGGCAAATTACCCCATTGAATTAGAACACATAATTAAAAAGTACATCAAACTTAATTGGGAACTGCTGTTACTTCTCCGGACCTCATTTATTGATAGAGAGCACTGGACTTGTTAATCTTTGCCCTTGTAACATAAAATCTCAATTACTTTTTTATTCCAACTGTCCTCACTCAACCCATGTGACAGCATGAATGAAGCAACTTCTTAGGAGCCAAGATGCTGGGGCGTTGGACATCATCAGCACTTTGGTCCATTCAGGGCAACTGTCTGGATGAAACCACCCAAATTACCATGATATAAATTTATTCCATGGTTTTTGTTATGTTTGTTATGTTATGTTTTTTGCAGCTCTCAAAATCTATGTGTTTTATAATTTGGGGGTTCATTTGCTCTTATGAAAAATTGGAGGTTTGTCTTAGATGACATCCAAACATTCTTCTAGTTCTGAAATGTCAATGAGTTTAGAAAATAGCTTTCTTTCTTTCTCTTTCTTTCTTTCTTCCTTTTTTTAGCTGGTTTCAACTACATTCAGTTGTATAGTGTTTGTTTTGTTTTGTATTTTCCTTTAAACAAGAGAACTACATAAGTTAAGATTTAGGTTTTTGCAACCCAATAATTTCAGTCAACCATCAAATTGTTTTTGATGATTTAATCATTACACAAGGAGACCCAACAACTGAATCTTTTTTATGCCACTGTTCTTTTGGTTATTTTGAACACCTGTAATTAGTTTTTGAACCAAGTGAAATACCAAAACCTGGGGGGAAAAAAAAAAGTTAAATTAGGGAAGTCATAATGTATATCATGGTAGGGGTCCAATAAATTTCCTTTTTCATTTAAAACTAAAGAAAACAATTTGGAAAGTAAACATTTGAGGAAAAAAATAACTATAACATTTAATTTTTTTTTTTTTAGATTTTATTTATTTGACAGAGAGAGAGATTACAAGTAGGCAGAGAAGCAGGCAGAGGGAGAGGAGGGAAGCAGGCTTCCTGCTGTGCAGAGAGCCCGATGCGGTGCTCAATCCCAGAATCCTGAGACCATGACCTGAGCCGAAGGCAGAGGCTTAATCCACTGAGCCACCCAGGCATCCCTAACTATAACATTTTATCAATGATATAGCATGCTGCATGTGCAAATAATTTCAGTAGTAATTTTGGTAGCTATCTGATTAACGGCATATACAAAATGATACAGGTACATGGCATCTAGAATTGTCCTCCTTTTTTTTTATTGCTGTACGGGACTTGTCTTTCAAAAAATAATTCTAAAGCTCACAATAATTAAAGCTAGGGATGTAGTCTCCTGAAAAGGGCAAATACCAACAGAAAGGATAATATTTTCTCAGATTTTCTGAAAGTGTTATGTTAATTGAGAGATTCATTTAATAACAGTGATAAAATGAGCTTGATGATTACATCACATTTGAAGAAAAATGAAATTGAAATCATTTTTAAATAAAGATACTTTAAGTGAACATTATTGATAATTTGATAATATTGATAATTATTGATAATTATTGATTTTGAAATATTAAGAAGTTAGCAAAACTAAGACCTTTAAAGGGTTGTGTATAACTTTAGTTTACATTAACATCTAATTTTATAATTGAGTGTTTTTAAATGCATAGTTACTGTTATAATATTGCCTTCCCCCTTTAGCATATTAGGTCTTTGAGTTCAAAGATTCAAATGATAATTTAGGTGTTAAATTATAATTACAATTAAATTTTCAAAATGTTTTCACTTTACTATAAGAGCTGCAGGTTAGTGTGTGTGTACTTTTTCTGATAAATTGTATCTAAATTCATTGCATTGGATATGTGATAGGTATTTATTTGTACATAGTGATGCATATATAAGTACATAGAGACCTACGTACAAAATACACAAACACACACACACACACACACACACACACACATACATTGAACTTGAATCTTTAGGACTCATTTCATGTATTACAGAACTGCAAAGTATGCTAGAAAATGCCCAATATTCACGACCATAAAACAATTAGTTTTGATAAGTGCATAAGTATTATTAAAATAGTACAAAGTGTTAAAGATACATGCACATGTCTTATATATGTATGTATGACTTAAAGATCAGTCCCAAATTACGGAATAATCATTTATAACACGACTTTAAAAATGCCAGCTTTCAAATATTTTACTTTAATGCCTTTGCTGTCTCAAACTGAATGGCCTTTCAACACAGCTCATTGCATGGACAATATAAACTAGCTGGTGTTCCTAGTTTTATTTTAGCAATCATGATATTGCTTCAACCAGCAGCCAATGCTAATGGTCAAAGTATCAATATTGTCCTTCTAATTTATTAAAATGAAATGCCCCAAAAAGACATTAAATAAGGATATACCCTCTGGTGTGCATTGAGCCCTTTTGCAGAGTCTTATAAAATATACATAACAGAGTCAATAATTTTTTTACTTAGCAATATTTCATTTTTGTACGATTGCTAATCATTGCGAGCATTTACCATCCCGTCACCATGTAGCGGTAGACGGTGCAGCTATGTATGGAATGAAAAGATTAAACATGAGAAAAGTTTCTGCAAATTTGACTTCTCTCAATTTCACATTCTTTTGTGTTCAGTTTGTGGTGCCTGGTTTCTGTGTGAAATGATTTCCAAGTTTTCAAACGAAAGCAGTTAAGAAACAAAATATTTACACCCTTCTAACTTGGGCTTCCTGTATAGCTAGATACAATACAGATGCTAAGTCACTGGTCTGAAAGAGCTTCCACAAATCTATAATAAAATAATTAAATTAGTGAGCTGTGTTTAGATCAGAGACCCTTGGTTGCCAACTCCTAAGAACTCGGGGAATTCAGAACCACAGAAGGATCATTCGGACTCCATTTGGCAGAGACGTCAGAAACTCGCTGCTCCTGGGAACATCCTTTTCCAATAACATTTATAGCTCTAGATGGAAGCGAAAAGCACCATATGTTAAGAGTTTCCTGCAAAGCTTCCTGGTAAGAGAGGAAATAAATTCAACTTGTCACATCTGCTCGTGGGCCAGTCAAGTAGGATTTTATCACAGCCTTAAGTGGTTTACAAAACTGTCCTGTTATCGACCGAAGGGGCTTTACGTTTCAGGTTTTTTCTTACTGATGTTCATAATCTAAATCATTAAACTATTTTTCTTCTTTGGACTTGAGCAGCATGCATCATCATTTGCTTCTAAGCAAGGAGAATTATTCAGAGCAATTCAACTAAGAATCACGTTCCCCTTGCTCAGTCTCCATACCTGCTAGGATGCCTCC
Source organism: Meles meles (assembly GCF_922984935.1). NCBI lineage: Eukaryota > Metazoa > Chordata > Mammalia > Carnivora > Mustelidae > Meles > Meles meles. Next base: position 147,012,290 of record NC_060066.1, on the reverse strand, counting down.
GGGTTTCAGTTCTACCTCAGTTTCGACCCGTGGGTCCTTACATTTTGCATAATTTAAGATGGGAACTGCATTTAATCAGGCTAAATTGATTATCCACCATTCTGAAAAGTCCCGACTGGCTTAAACCATGGCAAAGACCCATAGGGTCAGAAAAGATTTTTCTGCCAGAGATATAGGTAATCAGAGGAAAGGTGTTAAAACTTGCGTTGTTAGCCCCAAATTTTCTCCCAGAGTGATCCATCTTTTTATCCTCACGATTAAAAAAAAGAAAAGAAAAGTTAGAGTCACTGGGGGCATTTCAGTTTCTATCATAAGCAAAATCCTTTTTAGTTTGCAAATCTATGGAAGGTGGAGCACCGTATGTAAGTGTTACCTTTGCCTAATTAAGCATAAGTTAAATTGATAGCAGTTGTTCCAAAGTAAAAATAAGTTCTCAATTTACCAATTTGCAGTTTTATATTCATGTCTTCTCGCAAGGGATGATCAAACTTTTTAATGGATTTCCTTTCATTCTAGAAGTTTAAAAATACTTTAAGTAAAAATTGTGATCTTTAGACATTTAATTATTGTATATCAAGTAAATGTGACAGAATTTCACAGTGCCATGCTTGATGAAATCTCCAGCCTTTATTTGTTGGTATACACACATCATTCCTATAGGTGTAAAAACATGCAAAACATGTAAAAAATTAACTAAATTAGAGTGAAGGAAAATAATATGGAATAGCAAGATGACAAAAGAAAAATTTAACACAGGAGCCCTACAAATCCATTCAGACTGTGGATTAAGCTGAGTTTCCTAGTAACCAAAACAAAACAGCTAAATGGTTCGCCTTTCTATCTATAGGAGAAAAAATTGTCAAAAAGAAGATTTTACCACCAATGAGGCCTAAGAGAAGTTTCTCCCGAGGATCTTCATAGAATGCTGAATGATTGAGTCAATTACATCTTTTTTTATTTATGATTTTATTTATTTATTTGACACATAGAGAGAGATCACAAGTAGACAGAGAGACAGGCAGAGAGAGAGAGAAACAGGCTCCCTGCTGAGCCGGGAGCCCGATGCAGGGCTCCATCCCAGGACCCTGAGATCATGACCTGAACTGAAGGCAGAGGCTTAACCCTCTGAGCCACCCAGGTGCCCCTGAGTCAATTGCATCTTAATACTACCCCCCAAAAGCATAAAGACATTGGAATGTTTTACTGAGCTATTTCCTGTAATATCATTCAATGTAACTTGTAAACATTATAGCTCAATTTAATGCAAAACAATTCTACCAGCTTTGCTACACTGCACAGTTCTGGAGGTACTGTTCACATAGGTAGTGCTGAAACAGAAGCGAAAGCATTGATTGTTATCATAGAAGAAAGGTGCTGGTTTCATCAACATAGCAATGATAGATAGCAAAATCTGTGACGAGTCCGTTCCACAACAGCTATGACACCACCTTTCTACTATCAGTCATTACAAACCAATATACAGTATGAAAGAAACTCAGAGACATTAGTGATCATGTACTATGCTCCCTACACTCTATGGACGAGCCTGAAACTATCCCCCTCTAGATCTTCTCTCCCCTCCATTATTTAGTAATAGAACCTGCAGGCTGTCTTTCTGGTTCTCTCTTACACCTAGGTTTGGCCTTTCTCATTCAGGTGTTAGATTTTCTGTGTGCAGAAATAATATCTGCAACTTCTTAATCATTTCTTAAAATAAATTTGCCATGGGCGCCTGGGTGGCTCAGTGGGTTAAGCCGCTGCCTTTGGCTCAGGTCATGATCTCGGGGTCCTGGGATCGAGTCCCACATCGGGCTCTCTGCTCAGCAGGGAGCCTGCTTCCCTCTCTCTCTCTCTCTCTCTCTGCCTGCCTCTCTGTCTACTTATGATCTCTCTCTGGCAAATAAATAAATAAAAAATCTTTAAAAAAATAAAAAAATAAATTTGCCATGGACTTTCTTCTTTCCCTCCTGGCTGGAAAAACATGATACCAGGGTTAACTCTGGAACCCACTTTTTTTTTTTTTTTGGTGAGTTATATCTTAATTTTTTAAATTTATTTATTTATTTTTATTATGTTCAGTTAGCCAGCATATAGTACATCATGAGTTTTTGATGTCATGTTCCATGATTCATTAGCTGCATGTAACACCCAATGTGGAAGCCACCTTTTGAGGATGGAGGCATTGTTCCACTAGCTCTGTATTGCTTGTCTCTGCCTGGACTGTTTTGTCTGTCATGTGATAGGGCATTAAAATTCTGTCTTGGTGAATACCATCTTAGGGTATTTTTTTAATTAAACATCTTAATCTAGTACAATAGCAATGTTATCATTATCCATATTTATATTTCTTTCACTTTTGGATGAGAGAATTGAAGAAAAGAAAAATTGCAAAGAAAAGAAGAAAAGAAGGAGAAAAAGATATTGACACTATTTTAGTGGATTCATCAGATGGCCAAAGAATCACTCACTCGATCATGCTGTGAGTCTTTGAGTTTTTCCATCAATAGCAATAATAGAATATTAGGCAGAATACTGAATTTGGTGCCAGCCATATCTGTATTCCAATCTTGGTTTCAACATTTCCCTGACTTTTTGACCTTAGACAACTGACTAAAACTTCTCTTCCTCCTTATCCTCTTTAGTGTGATTATGTGAATTAAAAAATATCAGCTAGCATTTCCTGTGTGCTGGATCCTGGTCTAAGTGCTTTTCTTGTGTTATTCCATTTGATCCTTTTGCAATCTGTATCTGAGAAAGGAACATTGTCCTTGTTTCCTAAGTAACAAAACTGGGGTAAAGGAAGATGAAACAACTTGCCTAAAGTCAAAAGCTGGTAAGTAGAGGAGCAGGCTTTTTTTTTTTTTTTTTAAAGATTTTATTTATTTATTTGTCACAAACAGAGTGAGAGAGAACACAAGCAGGGGGAGTGGCAGGCAGATTGAGAAGTAGAATCCCCACTGAGGAGGGAGCGAGACTCAGGGCTTGATCCCAGGACCCTGAGAGCATGACGTAAGCCAAAGGCAGACTCTTAACTGATTGAGCCACCCAGGCGCCCCTTAGACTTTTGGTACTAATATCTTAGCTCTCTAAGAGACAACATTTGTGCTTTCCTAAATTAGAGGATCTTTAAAATGTTAGTGCCCAGCTTGGCTATCCATGATTTTGTATCTATAATTCCCTTTTAATAGCAGTTTTCTGATAGAAAAAATAGTGACCATAAATCATAATGATATTAGAAAATGTACAGTTCCACAAAAAACAATTCAGTCACCCCTATTTCCTCCACCCATAATCACTGTTAACATAAGTACATAGATTTCTTTTAGTACCAGGCTATTCTTTTATTTTTACTGAAGTATAATTGACATCCAATATTATATTAGTTTCAGGTGTACAACATAGTGATTCAACATTTTATACATTACAAAGTGATCATCATGATGTCTAGTTACCACCTATTGGCATACAAAGTTATTACAGTATCATTGACTATATTCCCAGTGGTGTACTTTACATTTCCATGATGTACTTATTGCGTATTCTTGCCTCCTTTGTTGTGGACTAACTGACCATATAATCATGGTGTATTTCTGGGCTTTCTGTTCTGATCCACTACCTATGTGTCTGTTTTTGTGCCAGTAGTACACTGTTTTGCTTACTATAGATTTGTAGTATAGTTTCAAGTATTAAAGCATGGTGCCTCCAACTTTGTTCTTTCCCAAGATTGCTGTGTCTGTTTGGGATCTTATGTGGGTCTCTACAAATTTTAGAATTATTTGTTATGACTCTGAAAAATGCCATTGGTATTTTGATAGGGATTTCATAGAATCTGTAGATTGCTTTGGGTGGCCTGGATAATTTTAACACTATTAATTCTTTCAATCCATGAGCACGGTACATGTATTCACTTATTTGTGTCATCTTCAATTTATTTCTTCAATATCTTACAGTTTTCAGTGTATAAGTTCTTTACATCCTTGGTTATATTTATTTCTAGGTATTTTATTGTACTGATAAAATTATAAAAAGGATTGTTTTCTTAATTTCTTTTTCTGATAGTTTGTTATTAATGTATACAAATAGAATAGAAAGAAGAACCTGGGTGGCTCAGTTGGGTAAGCATCTGCATTTGGCTCAGGTCATGATTCCAGAGTCCTGGGATCAGCTGCACATGGGACTCCCTGCTCAGTGAGGAGTCTACTTCTCTCTCACCCTCTGCCCCTCCCACCATTCATGCTTGTTCTCTCTCATGCACTCTCTGTCTCTCTCAAATAAGTAAGTAAGTAAGTAAATAAATAAATAAATAAACCAGTCTATGTTAATTTTGCAATTTATTGAATTTATTTATTAATTCTAATAGTTTGGGGTTTTCTATATATAGTATCATGTCCTCTGCAAATAGTGACAGTTTTACTTCTTTCTTACCAATTTAGATGCCTTTTATTTCTTTTTCTTGACTGATTGCTCTGGATAGTTCCAGTTCTACATTGGATAAAAGTGAAGACAGTGCTTATCCTTGCCTTGTTCTTGATCTTAGAGGACAATCTTTCCATCTTTTCATTATTGTGTGTGATGGTAAGGGAGAAATTGTCATAAATGGCCTTAATTATGTTGAGATATGTTCCTTCTATACCCACTTTGTTAGATTTTTTTTATCATAAACTGATTTTGAATTTTGTCAAGTTTTTATACATGTATTGAGGTGATCATTTGGTTTTTATATCTTTTCATTTTGTTAATGTGGTATATCTCATTGATTGATAGGCAGGTATCAAACCCTCTTGCATCCCTGGAATAAATCTCACTTGCTCATGGTGTATGATCCTTTTAATGTACTGTGAATTTGTTTTGCTAATATTTTATTGAGGATTTTTGCCTCTATGTTCATCAGGGATATTGGCCTCTAATTTTCTTTTCCTTCCTTCTTTCCTTCCTTCCTTCCCTCTAGCTCCCTCTACTTTTTTTCCATCCTTTCACTTTCAGTGTAGATGTATCTTTTGGTCTGAAACAAGTCATACAGGCAGCATATAGATAAGTCTCTCTTTTTTTTTAATCCATTCAGTCACCCATGCCTTTTGATTGAAGCATTTAGTCCATTTACATTTAAAGTAATTATCGATAGTTATATATTTATTGCCATTTTGTTAATTGTCTTCATGTTGTTTTTTGTTCTTTGAGTCGTTCTTTGAGTCTTTCTTCTTTTCTTGCTCTCTACCATTATTACTTAATGACTTTCTTTAGTGTTATGTTTGGATTCCTTTTTCTTTATTATGTATCTATTATAGGTTTTTGGTTTATGGTTATCATTGGGCTGATATATGCCATTATACAAATATAGCTGTGGATTGTAAGATGATGATCACTTAAGACAGAATACACTCTAAAAGCACTATATTTTTACTCCCTGCACAACATTTTCTGTTTTTGATATCACGTTTCACATCTTTAATATTGCATATTCCTTCATTAATTATTGTAGATAGAGTTAAACGTATTCTTTTTATCATTTAACCTACATATTATCTTTATGAGTGGCTGATCCATTATCTTCACTGTATGTTTGTTTTTATCTGTGAAGTTTTTTCTTTCACAATTTTCTCTCTTCTCCTTCTGGGATCCCTATAATACAAATGTTAGTGCACTTGATGTTGTCCTAGAAGTCCCTCAAACTATCCTCATTTTTAAAAATTCCTTTTTCTCGGGGTGCCTGGGTGGTTCGGTTGTTGGTTGTCTGCCTTTGGCTTGGGTCGTGATCCCAGGGTCCTGGGATTGAGTCTTGCATTGAGATCTTTGCTGGGTGGGAAGGCTTCCTCTCCCTCTCCACTCCCCCTGCTTGTGTTCCCTCTCTTGCTGTCTCTCTCCCTCTGTCAAATAAACAAACTCTTTAAAAAAATTCCTTTTGCTGTTTGCTATTCAGCTTGAATGATTTTCACTACCCTCTTCTCCAGATTGCTGATTCATTCTGCATCATCTAATCTGCTGCTGATTCCCTCTAGTGTATTAATTTTCATTTCAGTTACTGTATTCTTCATCTCTGAGTTGTTCTTTATAATATTTATTGTCTCTTTGTTGAAGTTTTCACCGTGTTCATCCATTCTTCTCCCAAGTTTGGTGAGCATCTTTATAACCGTTACTTTGAACTCTTACATCAGGTAGATTGTTTATCTCCACTTCATTTCGTTCTTTTTCTGAGATGTGTCTTATTCTTTCATTTGGAACATATTCCTCTGTCTCCTAACTTTGTGTGACTCTCTGTGTTTGTTTCTGTGTATTAGGTAGGTCAGCTGTATCTCCTGGTCTTGAAGGAGTGGCCTTAATTAGAAGATGTCCTGTGGGGCCCAGAAGCATAATCCCCTCTGATCACCAGAATCAGACAGTCCAGGTGTGTACCCTGTGTCTTCCTGTTGTGGCTGAGCTAAAACTTCTAAAGGTACATTGGTGGGTGGGACTGGTCCCTGGCCCAGCTGGCTATCATGCCTGTCTATAACTGCTATGGGTTCACTGATGGGTGGGGCTGGTCTCCGGCATGGCTGGGGAGGCCCACTTATGGCTGCCACAGATATGCTGGTGGGCAGAACTGGCCTCCTTCATGGGTGGGCACTGTTTTGAGGGAGGTCTTGGGTCCAGCTGAGGCTACTTGCTGGGTACAGTGGGGTGGGACCCACCTTGGAATCATGCCTCTGGGTGGGTAGATTGGGCAGAGTGTGTCCACAGGGGAACAATGAGAGCAAGCTGAGTGGGGTTAGCGAGGCAGATGGAGAGTATCAGAAATGACACCTGCTAGTACTTCTATTCCCAGGGAAAGTTCCTGCAGATCCTTGCCCCTCCAGCATGGGCCCTAATATAGTCAATAAGTCTCTTTCATGTATGGATCAGGTGTTTTTCAAACTGCTGCTTTTGAGCTGGGTCTCAGAACAAGTGAGTTTGTGCACAGGCCCTATAAGAGCAGAGTCTTAGTTTCTTATAACCCTCTAGCTATCCTGCAGTTAAGCCCTGATAATTTTCAAAGCCAATTGTTATGGGAGCAATCTTCCTGGTGTTAGGGTTACCTGATGTGGAGCTTGAACCCTTCACTCATTTGAGAGAACCTCTGTTCCTGTGATATCCCTGGAGCTTGTGGGCCACTATGCCAAGGGAGTGGATCCCAACCAGACTTTGTCCCTGACCTCCTATCCGTCTCAAAGTGGCTTTTTCTCGATATCTTTAGCTGTGAAAGGGCTTTTCTGCTCATCTTCAGGTCATCCTCAGAGACAGTTGGTCCATATGTAGTTGCAGCCTTGGTGAGCCCATGTGAGTTGAGCCCAGACTACTCCACAATTCTGATTCTCCCAGACTATTCACAGAATTGTTTTTATCACTTGACAATACATAACCCAAATGCCAGCCGTTGTGCCCACATCCTCACAAAAGATCACCACTTTAATTCATAATATGTACCACGAGGAAGAATATATCTTTTTGTTGAGTTAGTCTAAGTAATTTTTTGGAGCCAGTTTTCTGCTGGTCTCCATTGCAGTTCTAGGACATGCATAGTTTCCCTTAAGAATGCTGTTCCAACCCTGAAAACATGGTGGCTAACTGAATGCATATGTTAGGCTACACCTTTCCTTGTTTTATGGCCATTTACTCTGCAAGATATCAGCTCAAGTCCTTTTCTGTATAACTGACTTTCTCAGGTGTTAGGGTAACTAATTGTGATTACAATGAAAAGAAGAAAATTGTAAAAGTTGTTTATTCAATTTGACTTTCTCCTAATTTAAGAAAAAGGCACCCAAGGAATTAATCCCACTCTTGGATTCAAGGGCACTCTTCTGTTTCTGACCTTGCTCTCCTAAACTTCAGCCCGTGCCACTCTGGGCAAATGTGAAAAGTAAAAGTGTCAGTACTTTCCTCATAAGATGTTATGAGGATTACCTGAATTAATAAGTGTAATACGCTGTCTGGCATACAGTGAGTGTTGCCCACATGTTATTAGTATTATTGCTATTGAGGAAGCAGAATATAATAATAGTTTTTTATATTGTGCAAAGTCACCTCTCTGACATTAGAGAAATCACTTTGCATTATTGGGCAGAAAAGTATGAGATACTTTTGTTTATATGTACCTCACCTTTCAAAGTATGACCAGCCAGCCTTCTGGGTACAAGAAACATGACACTTTAAGTCATGTACTTGTTACAAATACTTAAGGTACAGAAGACTCAGCTAAAGCTTTTACATTTGGACTATAAGAAATATATTCTTAGAAAATGGCATATTGCAGTCTTTATCTCGAGAAAGGCAGGAGACTAAGCTTGTTTTATTCTTACACAGATCATGTGAACATTTCCCACATAAGTGTATAGTCTTATAAAGTTTGATTTCGATTATGAACATGATCAAAGGAACTGTTGAACTAAAATCTTCTTACTTTTGAGAATTAAGCAGATTTTCAAAAATCTTTAAGAGGAACCATTGTCTTTCTGTACCCTTCATGACAGTTTGCAAAATGATCCACTCTTGATATCTAACATGCTTTACCTAAGCTAATTGTAGACAATAGTTGTTTAAATAAACTACCTACCTAGCCCAGAGCACAGATACATTTGAGGAAGAATAAATGGATATGTAAAAACTAAGGTAAATGATTATTTCAACTCAACAGTCCAGCAAAAAAGATTTTGAGGAACTAGCTACTATATACCAAGCTTCTTGGTCTGAATATACAAATATGAATAAGACTCCATCCCTGCTCTTAGGATGTACCTGGCAGAGTGAGAAGGAAAAACTTCAATTAAGGAAATGACGAGTTTTACAAGGATTTTTACCAAGGCTTCTGGTTAAACTTTATCACCATTTTAGATGTTAACCAATTACAGGAAAAGCAGAAGGGAAATGATCAGATTATCCTGAGATAATCTGTTCCATTTACAAAATGCTGAAAAATAAGACAGATTCATTAAAATGGAATGATCAGGAACTAGGTGAGGGGTCATTTCAAGGGAACAGCAAAATTTATTATGTAACCTGTAAAATAAAGTAGGTAAAGAGAGGGTAGATCCTTTAAGTGTGGTTATAGACCCTTTCTCAGAGTAAGGAAGCTTATTCTCTTAAAGAAATCTGTTTTAAACAGGAAAAGTTCTATGAGTGTTTCATCCATCAGACATGTCACCAACACAATGACTGTAGCAGTACCGTCTACTGTATTAGTTTTGAATGTGTGTGTCTCTGTGTGTGTGTGTGTGTGAGAGAGAGAGAGAGAATAAACAAGTTTAACAGGTTGTGTATACTTGCTATAAGGAAAATCTACCTTATTTAAATTCTTCTATGAAGCACTTAATAAAATTTAATAGAAGTAAAAAAGTTCACATCATGAATGAGTCTGGTGGCAAGCTCTATTTCAAAGAAGCAGCAGTTTGCATTAATTAATTAATTAATTAATTTCCTGTTATTTCAATATCTGTATGTCAGTTACTTTCTGTTCCTTTTAATCCTCTTTTTCATTGGTTCATCCTAATACCATTTCTAGAAAAGAACAGTTTAAGCAAAATCTAAGGATCTTTTAGAAGGCACAAAGTACAGCCATCAAACACAAAGCTTGTCGATGGGCATGAATGGGTGGTCATATTGAAAGTTCTTGCCAAGTGTGAGGCTGCTAGAGCTAATGGTAAAGAGACGGAAACATATTCCCAATTATTCTATTTTTGGAAAAAATAAGTGGCCCATCACCCATGATGAATGATATCTGGATATAAATAGAGTACATGGCTGCCTATGTTTGTCTATTTGTCTGTAGGTATATTTACACACCCTCTCCTTCCGGGATACCTTTGGCCTTGAAACTGGCAGCTACATATTATCCTTTCAATGCCTCAAAGAACCAACAATCTGGATTCTAAAAGCAGCGGGTATTCTAAACCGGCAAATAACATCAAAATATATGTGTAATGTCATGGAATTCTGAGAGGCAATAGCTAATATTTATTAGCTTACTCATGTATGCTAATATGCTAATGACATGCCAGTTACTATTCTAACTGTTTTGTGTGTATTAACTTCCTCAATCCTCCTATGAGGGGGTCATATTTGCATCATATTTCACAGGTGAGAAAACTTAGGCTTAAAGAATATAAGTAACTCTCCAAAGGCCAAAGAGCTATTAAGTGTCAGTCTGGGATCCAAATCCACAGATTTCTGTCCCAAGGCATCTATTGTTCACACTGGGTTAATGTATGTTCTTACATCTAGCCAGTCTAAGATTGATATGATGCTTATCTGGGGATGCGGAGAGGTGCTTGGAAAGGAAATAGCTTTGAATTGGTCAGGCCTGTGTTCCCCTCCTCCCTCTTTGTGTTTCTTTTTAAGATATTAAATTTACACTATAGGTCTTTGTACAGAAGACCTACCAGTCTTGGCCTTGTGCTGCCACTCCTCCCTTTCTTATATGAAAGATACCTGGAGGGAATGCAGTCGAAACAGAAAGAGTATTTTTTAAAAAAATTTTTAGGCTGAGCTAAACAATAACAGTGTTTTAAACTCAATCATCTTTCACCCAGTGCTGCCAGAGGTAGAAGGTGGCTTGCATGTTGGCTGTCTGCATTTACATTCCTTCTTTGAACTGTTTGGAATGTCAGACCCATTAAGAAGTAATGTGTTCATTCAGGAAGCACAATCAAAATAATTGAACATCTTCCCCAGGTATGAGTGTATTAATTTTTTCTTCTTTGCAGAAATGTGGATGAAAATCACACCCATTCTGCTAAAGAGTAAAAATAATCAGTTCAAACCTATCACAAAATAAGCATTTCAAAAACATGAAGTTGGGAAATTATAGCATGAGAACAACCAAGAAATTTAAATCACAGGGTTTATCATTTGTCTAATTCTTTTCTTCTCTTGAATTGTATTAATATAAAAGAAGAAACATGCAGGTCAAACCCTACTACAATGAGTATCATTATCATAAAACTTCTATCTAACCAGAAGACAGGAAAAAAGAATCAACAAGGGCAGCATTTCAAAGCTTCAAATGCAATGACAGTAAATAAAGAATGTGGAATATTTCTTAAACTCTGTGGTAAATTGATTTTGATTAAACATTACCCAAGTGCTTGCTGGACTCTAGGAATTGACTGTGGTGGCACAAACACAAAAGTGACTTGATTAATACCTTGAGTACTGATGACACATGCCTAACCATTACGGACTCCATTGTGTGATCCGTGTCTTAAATCTTACTTTAATTTCACAGCAGCATTGTGTCTGTCTAATCCAAAGTGCATGAAGTTTAAAAATCTGGTCTGAGTCTCTACAGCTAAGAAGCTGCTGAACCAAGATCCAAGGTCCCAACATGTGCGTGCTGTTGATGTCAGGCAGGTCCGTAGAGCTCAGTGAGGAGAGAGGAAGTTACCTGAGTAAGCTAGCTCCATCTTGGCTGTATGAGCAAGGGAAGAACAGAGAATTGCAATACTCTGGTTATTCAACTCTGGTGGTGCCAACTTGAGTCAAGTGCAGAGCCACGTGCCTGACAGAACGTGCCGCAAAATGAGGTCCTGTCATGTTCTTTGCCCTTCACGTTTGACTTTGAGGTTCTCCATTAAATACCTCAAGACCAAGGTCCCAGATACCATAGAGCCATTTGCATCAGGAGGACTATGTCTACAGCTCATTTGTTTACTTACTTTATTGTCTCCCTTTTTTAGCCACTGGATTTCATAAATATCTTAACCCTTTTCGCGTTTTTTTATTGCATAGCATATTTTAACATTTGTTTGTTTTTTTTTTAAAAGATTTATTTATCTATTTATTTTAGAGAGAGAGAAAGCCGGGTGGAAGGACTGAGGGAGAGGGAGAGAAAGAGTCTTAAACAACTCCACACTGAGCACGCATCCTGACAATGGGTTCGATCTCAGGACCCTGAGATAATGACCTGAGCCCTAACCAAGAGTCGGACACTTTAACCTACTGTACCACCCAGGTACCCCTGTATTTATTTTTCTAAACAGTGTGAGTTTGAATATTAGCCTTGCCATTTACTAACCAGGTGATCTTGGGAAAAAATCACACCTGCGTGTGCACATACACACACACACACACACACACACACAAACGCATACGCATATGCATATGCGTGTACCTTTTGTAGGTCTCAGTTTGTTCAGCAGTTAAATGAGTATAGTAAGCCTATCACTTTTTGACCTGAGAAGATTAAATGATAAAATGAAGGTAAGGCCTGATATATAGGAAATGCTGAATAAATCCTAGCTATGATTTCTGAATTTTCTAAATTTCTTATTTTTATTTAACTTTGATGGAAGGAAGATTAAGACGAATGCTATAATGCATATCCACATATTAATCTGCACACATTTTTAAAGAAGAAAGATGCTCCCCTAATAACTGGACTTTTATGGCAATTTAGTTCAAGTATATGGTGACTTGGGATAATAAGGCTCCACTCCCTTCAGCGATGTCTTCACTTGGAGGGGTCCCCATGCCATCAAGAAGGGAATGCTCGGGGCGCCTGGGTGGCTCAGTGGGTTAAGCCGCTGCCTTTGGCTCAGGTCATGATCTCAGGGGCCTGGGATCGAGTCCCGCATTGGGCTCTCTGCTCAGCAGGGAGCCTGCTTCCCTCTCTCTCTCTCTCTCTGCCTGCCTCTCCATCTACTTGTGATCTCTCTCTGTCAAATAAATAAATAAAATCTTTAAAAAAAAAAAAAAGAAAGGAATGCTCAACACTTTTTTTTTTTTTCAGAGTATAAAATCTAAACTCGAATGATTTGCCTTATGGCACTTTTTCTTGCAAAAAGAGTCTTTCTCTGGCTAGTTTGTCACCCTCTGCTAGTGGGCAGGAGACTTAGCTAAGATGTTTTGGTGATAGTTGTTCAGCATATATATATAAGGTAGTTGCTTCTGACTTTTGCAATCATCTTTTTTCCAGTGAAATATTTCCAGGACTTTAGGACAAATTTAACCCACCACAGGGACGAAGCCACAATAAATATACATTTTAAAATACACACATACCCTACTTTATTCATTAGGGAGCTGGGCAGCTGGCAGGAGCTTTGAGGCTTGCAGTTATTTAAGAAGGGAACGAGACTGAACCTTGGAATATGGGTGGCACTTCAGTAGCTGGACATGGGAGGGGAAGACAGATAAATTCCAGAGGCAAGTCCCAGGCAACATCTAGTGCCAATAGGTATAAATAGATCCAAGTTCACTTTCTTTCCTAGGTTTTCATCTTTACTTTAAAAATGTACTATGGGGGCGCCTGGGTGGCTCAGTGGGTTAAAGCCTCTGCCTTCGGCTCAGGTCATGATCCCAGGGTCCTGGGATCGAGCCCCGCATCAGGCTCTTTGCTCGGCGGGGAGCCTGCTTCCTCCTCTCTCTCTCTGCCTGCCTCTCTGCCTACTTGTAATTTCTGTCTTTCAAATAAATAAATAAAATCTTTTTTTTTTTTAAAGATTTTATTTATTTATTTGACAGATAGAGATCACAAGTAGGCAGAGAGGCAGGCAGAGAGAGAGGAGGAAGCAGGCTCGCCGCCGAGCAGAGAGCCTGATGCGGGACTCGATCCCAGAACCCTGAGATCATGACCTGAGCCGAAGGCAGCGGCTTAACCCACTGAGCCACCCAGGCGCCCATAAATAAAATCTTTAAAAAAAAAAAAATGTACTATGAAAAAACATTCGGTTGTTACAGCAGAAAAACTATCTCCAGCATGTGATATGGAAATAATATCTTAAGGTTGCAAGAAACCATTTAATAAATTACTGAAAATGGACTGAAAGGATAATAGAGGTTCTTATATATGTTTAAAACATCCAAGAAGAGTGATGTATTCACTGGGACAACAAGTTGTTCTGATAAAAAAAATCCGTCTTCACTTTCCCAATTTTGGATGATCGCTTCCATCAAGCAACCACTGAACTCGAGGGCAAGTCTCTCAGGAGTTCCTGACCATTAGGAAATTCTTGAGTGGTGGGAGAGAGGCAGGCCTGGGGTGGCCAGCAGTCTGTGGAAACATTCACAAAACCATTCAGCAGTCCCTAATGGCCTGAAAGCAAATGGATATTTGACGGTAACAATGAAAAGGAACATTTCAATTTGGATGCATTTGCTTGTGAAACAAATGTTTACAACAGAAACCTCCATTTGGGTTGCTGGAACAGGTCAAACAAACTCTGTATTTACTGAAGAATCAAATTACAGATTCTCACCTTCAGCATCACCTCTTTGGGGGCAGGCTATAACATAAAGATAATGTGCGGGATAACAAAAAGGAAACAGAGCCACAAGATTGTAAAGTAATGGACAATATGCGTAACACTTACCAGCTCTGGAAGAGCGGCTTTGGGAGGAAATCTGTATTAGTTAGGATAAAAATAACAGCTGCGGTAAGAGTGAAACCCATATTAGGGTGATGTAAACGAGACATCACTTGTTTCCATCACTTGTAACAATTTACTTGTCAGCAGTCCCGAGTCTCCCAGCTTTGGTTCCAGCATCCACAGCACTTGGTTTTAAAAGTGTGGTCCATGATGGTTGCTCTGGCTATAGGCACCATCTCTGCCTTCAGGCCAATGGAAAAGGGAGGGGAGTTGATGCGAGGATTGTTTCTTCCCTGAGCAGTGGTTCTCAGCTAAGATGATTTAAGGAGTGATTTCCCTCCCCACCCCCCCACCCCCCCCCCGCCAGGAGAAGTTTCTGTTCCTCACAACATGGCGGTGGGAGGTGGGGTAGCACTTCTGAGTTCTAGTGGATAGATGCCAAGGATGTTGGGAAACATCCTACCATAAACAGGACAGCCCCTATAAAAAATTATCTGGCCTAACATGGCATTATTGCTGAATTTGAGAAATCCTACATCGTACTGAAAGCTTCTTATTGACAATATTTTTGGGACATAGGAACTGGCTGAAGACTGCTTCCACTATACTCCAGATGCTTTCTCGGTGAATTGCCTGGCATAAATGAGCACAATATTTGGCAGAGACCACCACTGGTCCCCAGTGTCTGTTCTCTTCTTGTATATTAATAGAATTTTAACCTGGGCCAGATAACAGTTTTCCAGCTTCTCCCCAATTGTAACAACCAAAATGTCTCCAGCCATTGTCAAATATCCTATGAGGATATTCTATTAAGAAACGATTCTCAGGGGCGCCTGGGTGGCTCAGTGGATTAGGCCGCTGCCTTCGGCTCAGGTCATGATCTCAGGGTCCTGGGATCGAGCCCCGCATCGGGCTCTCTGCTCTGCAGGGAGACTGCTTCCTCCTCTCTCTCTGCCTGCCTCTCTGCCTACTTGTGATCTCTCTCTCTGTCAAATAAATAAATTTAAAAAAAAAAAAAAAAAAAGAAACGATTCTCAGCTGAATGTCCTTGGACAAATCAATGAAACCTTTGGAATCCCATTTTCCTCGAAAGTAAAAATATGAATAATATTTGTCTTTCCAGATTATCATCGTAGGCAGAATTTTAAGATACCTTTCAAGATTCCTGACCTCTGGTGTATATCCAGCTTCTTTCAAACATTCAAACACTGATCAACAAGCTGCTGTAAAGGGATCTTTTAAGGCATAATTAAGGTTCCAAATCAGTTGACTAAGAAAAGAAAATTGTGCTCCCTGGGCCTGGTCTAATCAGGTGAGCACATAAATGGAATGTGACTCTCCTGGCAGAAGAGATTCTTTTGAAGTGTGTGAGGGATTCTATGGAAAGGATTCTCCATTGCTAGCTTTAAAGATGAAGGGGACCGTGTGTCAAGGAAGGTAAATGGCCTGTAAGAGCTAGACAGCCAGGCTGACAACCAGCAAGGAAACAGAGAACGTAGCCTTTAACAATGAATTCTGCTACAATCATATGAGCTCAGAAGAAAACCGTGAACCCCAGATGAGAACACAGCCCATCTGATCCCTTTATTTTAGTTTTGTAAGCCTCTGAGTAGAGAACCAGCCACTGCATGTCTGGACTTCTGACCCACAAACATGTGAGCTAATAAATGGGTATTGTTTTAAGCTGCTATCTTTGTGGTAATTTGTTACACAGCAATAGAAATCTAATAAAGTTATTATGAAGATTGATTGTAGTAATAATAGTTCCCTTTAGTAAATGTTATTATGCTCCAGAAAACTAGTAGGCATTTTAAAAGAATTATTTGTCTTTTCAGTAACTATTGCTAAATGGGTGTCATTTTCCATATTTTAAAGATGTAGAAACTAAGGCCTATAGAAGTTTCACATTTGCTTGATATCCCACAGCAAATAATAGCTAAACTGGAATTTTTTTTTTAAGATTTTATTTATTTATTTGAGAGAGAGATGGAGCATGAGCTGGAGTGAGAGGGAGAGAGCGCAGAGCACAAAGCTTGACATGGGGCTAAATCTCAGGACTGTGAGATCATGACCTGAGCCGAGTTAGCTGCTTAACAAACTGAGCCACCCAGGCCCCTAAAATGGAATTAAAACCCCAGCTTCTATGTCCTTCCTTCTGTGCCTAGCTTTACTCTATATAAAGTGTTAGAAAAAAGCAAGTGTGCTCATTTTATCTATTTTGAATCCACCACAACCCCATCACAGTCTAGTGAACTTTGTGAGAGACGGTAGACACCCAAACATCAAGCTTGTGCAGTTATACACATTCTGAGGTTTCATTCGGGAGTTCACAGTGTGACTAATTCAAGTAATTCTCACTTTCCAGCTTAATGACACCTTTCCTTACTTATTTTCTTGGCTGACATCTATGTCCTTTTATGTAGAACGCAACCAGCAGTGGGCCCTTTTGAAACCCAACTATCCCCTGTCTTTGTTTTTCAGAGAATATTTGAGAGAAGATTTTTAGACTTGCTACACGTCAAGGAAAGGAATGCCAGAAGCCACCAATTTAAATGTCTACCTAAAATGATAGTAATTTTGATAACTGTCACTTATAAAGCATTTATTATGTGCCAGGCACAGTGCTGAGTGCAGGGCATTAGATAATCCTCAGAGAATCCTATGACATAAACATTATTATTATCTTAATCTTACAGACGAGGAAACGGCCTCAAATTGGTTCAGCATCTTGCATAAGTAAACTTGCAAGATGACAGGAAATCCACGATGAGTTAGACTCTGTGCCGCACCCCCACGGATATGTTGTTCCTGATCATGGAATCTCACGAGGGGCCTCCAAATGTGCCCTCGGAACTCATGGGCTTTCTCGGGGCATCTCCAGATGAAAGGGAATCTCAAAACCCGGTACCTGCTATATACCCTCTAAGGGGTGTGTTTGCAGATGCGGTTTACATAGTAATCTTCTGTGTACGCACTGAGTTCTTCAACAGGACTCATTTGGGGTGCTGCTTCTGGTGTATTCTATGTCATGAGAAAGCCTTACGGCTGGTATGTGTCTGACGGTGAAGGCTTTTGCGGCTCTACCCATGTTTTTTTCATCCAAATCCTTAAAGGCTAAGGCACTTCAATACAGCTGGTGAAGATTAGGGTATATTGTAAGGCAGAAGGCTGAAAACAGATTTCCCCGTGCCATCTGCAATGGCTAGGCAGCTGTGGTGCCCGCACACATCTGGAACGCTGCTGTAAAATAAGAGGCTAACATTTGGCGGAGGCAGCAGATGGCCTTGTTATCAGATGCGAATAGAAGCGGAGTCAAGTAGAAGACTAGGAAGAGGGCAACCACCAGCCCAACAAAATACACGGAAAGGAAGAAGAGCAACTGACAGATAACAGCCCATCCCCAAATGAGCAAGGTGTGTGGGAAAGATGGGGAGAGAGTAGGAGGAGAATTTTTGCAGATGTTACATAAAACAACAGGTTTAAAAACGCCTCGATTGTCAGAGTAATTAGAAACCGTCGGAATTGTGCTTAGTTAAATCTGGTCCGCTTGCTAGACTTGGCAGTGGAACTGGTGCTAAATAAGGGTTGCCTCAGACAACATTTGGTGTGGTATGTCCTGGGGGCACTCCATCATTACTAATTGAGTAAATGACATTAACAGAAGAGATGGACAAGCCTGTCTCTGCTCATTGTGAGGAATCCCACTGCCTTTTAAGGAATCTTGCCAACCTCAGCTTTTCTTCAATGGAAAAAAAAAAGTGGTTCTGGAAGTAGCTTTAAGGAGAATTGGGTCAATAAAGGGGGCAAACAGATTCCTTTTCTTAAAGCATGGCTACCCTGTGGTCAAGTCCCTTTCAGTGCTTTGTAATAAATTCTCCCAAAGCCTTTGATTTCTTCCAAGAAGTTCTCAACAGATGATTGATAATAGGATCTGCTCCTATAAAAGAGGCAGATTTCAGAGCTGGGAGAGAGAGCCCATTAAATGGCAGGATGAATGCAGAAGGAAAGCAGCGAGGCCACACCACAGTGGGAAGCTTGGTTTTGCTCTCAGTCATTGGCATAGAGCTCCTATTCTGGGTCTTGGTGCTCTTTTTAGTCTTAAAGTAGGAGCCTCGCAAGCATTCTTTCTTTCAGGTTGAGTTGACATTGAGGAAGGAAGTTGCTCCAGTTGGAGCCCAACCAGACAACCTGCCCGTTCTGCTAATTGGATTTTGGGATCTGTGTTGGGGTAGCCTGAGCTGGAAGTTGATTCACCTCTGCTCTGATGCCAAATCCATTGGCCTAGGAGTGCATAGATCCTAATAAGATAAATGAGCAAAATGGCTATGTCATGGATATTTCCAAAACGTATATCTTGTGGTTGCTCTCAGTTGGGGACTCTTTTATTTTTAACTGATCAATTAAACTTGTCTAGCTACATGAATTGTTCTAATTACTGAGTTTTCCCAGAATTAAATACTCTAAGTTAAATCAACTAACATTTAGCAAACGGGAGCTACTTCTTCTGCTTCTCTCCCTAAGAGCCCTCCACAGAATTAACAGTTAGGTGCTAATTGCAGATGATTAAGTGCTCACCAGTCTTGGAGTCCTTTCTTTAATATTAATGAGATGGATTAGCATGGAACATGTCTTCTATTAATATTATAAATGGATGTCTGCGTGGATCACTGAATGCTGTTTTGTATTATAAGGAGCATTTAGTTTAAAGGAGTAAAAAACAGTACACTCCTAAAATGTATCTTCCTTTCAATTGAGAAGTAAAATTACTGAGGGAAATGTTTAAATATCATTAATTTAGAGCAACCATGTAGCATTTTAGCAATAACCACAGTAGCAAACTTTTACATAAAACTTCTTTCATTAGTCTCTGTGAGTAGGCATAGCACATTAAAACAGAGTAGACTTTAAACTATTCCGTAAAGTATAGACACACACAGAAACACTCATCATTCCATACCAATAGAATAAATTAGTTGGCAATTCAGAACTATTTTCGCATACCTGAATTGTCTTCCAAGACCACCGCTTGCCTATTTAAAAAATGCTAATTGATTTCCTTACCCCATTTGGAAACAGCAAACTGCTGCTTCCTTTTTTGGAAAACAGACACAGTTAATAATTACTTGTTCCATCTTGCTTTTCCTAAGAAGATGCTTATTAAGGAGTAAAACAATATTTCATATGTTGCTGTTTTAGAACCTACCGTGAACTAGATTGAGATCATCTCTAAATTGTAGGAAGGACGTTATTCCACGAGGCTTATTAGTTAAGACTCTTGTTCTTTTTGATAAGTGCTACTTAAGAAGTACCATGAGAAACACTGAAACGCAAACCATTTCTTTTAGATCATGGTATGACCTAAAAATGACCATTTTACCTCTTTTGTCAGTTGCAGGCATTTGCAAACGACAGAACAAAAACATATGCTTTCAGAGCCTGTGTTAATGTCGTATGTACCACACTTTGATTAAAGACATGATCTTCTGAGTCAGACTTCTAGTTTTGTCCTTACTCTTTGACCTTAAAAATGTGTACACGTTTACCATTTGCCCTAGATAAACATGTTTGCAGCCAAATAATACTATGCAGTGACTACTTACAAAGTAATAGAGCTGCTACTTGTGTTTAGAATTTTATATATTAAAAGTGATCATGAGTCATAGAGGATTTCTCAGATCATGGAAAAAAGGGAAATATATAGCTAACACCTAACATTTGACCTTGCATATGTTTGCTTTAATCTAGAATATGCATTATGTGTTGGTCAGTTATATTTTTGTATAAATATATTCAGATGTTGCAATTGTTTTTATAGTCTCAAACTTTATCTATATATAGTCATAATTTATGGTAACTATGATACATTATCTAGCAAGAATTTACTTAAAATATTTGGTCTTCTGAGATAGCTATAATTATTCCAATAAAAACTAAGATATACAATCTGCAGAATGAATTCATGAAAATTGTGATACATAGAATTCTAAGATAGTCTCCAAGATAGATGCTCCTTGGTGTGCACACCCTCTGTAATTTCCTCCACTTGAGTCTGAGCAGGATTTTTTTTTTAAGATTTTATTTACTCATTTGAGAGAGAGTGAGAGAGAGAGAGAAAGTGTGTATGCACGCGAGAACACATGAGTGTGTACGGGGGGAGGGCTAGGGGCCAGAGGGAGAGGGAGAAGCAGAATCCTGGGTGAGCTGGGAGCCTGATGCAGGGCTCCATTCCAGGACCGTTGTGATCATGACTGAGCCCAAGGCAGATGCTTAACCAACTAAGCTACCTAGGCCCCCAGAGTCAAAAAGTGTAACAAAGATTTTTCTACTACTGAACCAGAGGAGAGCAAATAGTCATGTTTTAAAGAAGGAGCCAAGAGATAAGAAGGGCAGTCTCTAGGAACTGAGAGGGAACAAGGAAACTGGGGGACCTCAGTCATACAACCGCAGGAAAATGAACCACTCCAGCAACCTGTGAATTTGGAAGAGGGTCTCAAGCCTCAGATGAGATCACAATCTGGTGGACAACTTGAATTCAAACTGTGAAGCCCTCAGCACAGTACCCTATTACCCCATGCCTAGAATCCTGACCCACAGAACTATGAAATAATAAATTTGTGTTGTTTTGAGCCACTGAAGTTAATGGCAATTTGTTAGTGGCAATTGAAAATTAATACCAAAAGGAATTTGGTTTGGTCCATGCAGAATAAATTTCACTGAGAACAGCCACTCTTCTCATTTAATGAGATCTAGCTGCAGACTTATAATAGCCTGCAAAGCACGGTATCCTTCATGGCAAATGAAAAAATTATGGAGCCCCAAGTAATATTGCTAATTAAAAAGGAAAACAAGAGGTTCATAATTTTGCTTCCTTCTGTTCTTTGGATAAATGCTATTATCATTGTCAGTGACACCACCAATCACTCTTGGATGACTTTGGAAGAAATTGGTTAGGCATCTCTCAGAATTTGATTCACTGTTCACAGGTTTCAGACTCATAAGAGATGCTAAACCTTCCCTAGATTGCAAAAAATGTGCATTGCCCCAAATACCACTGGGAAAATATTGGATTAGCTTCCTTCTATGGGAGTTCAGTCTCTTTTGACAATAGATTCTGTTCCCAAAGCCCTGGAAAAGGTCTACATTAATTGTAGAATGTTTGTGTTACCCGCTCCACAAACTCAGTTTTCCCTGTGTGACCTGTCTTGAATATCAAGAGCAGGCATCAGACAAAAATTCTGAATATCAGTGTTATTTCTCCCTGCTTCCCATGGTTTCAAGGGTTCTTCTTGGCAAGATATTAAATCATACAGATATTTGCCTTTAACAACTCTTGAGAGTCCAAAGCCAAGAATCGTTTAATATACTGTAAAATTTGCTGGGGTCTGTAGCACATTGAGCCAGTATTTAAAGGAAATGGCTAACAAGTGTCTGCTATTTTCTTTTCCCTTTTTCCCTATGGGAAGATTCAGAATTTCCAAGTTCAGGTCAGAAGAAAAATGTGTGATAAAAGCAAGGGAATTATACAATATAGAATCTTGGCTGTGCATCCTAATAATGGAATAGTTACTGCAGATCAACAATTAAACACACACACACACACACACACACACACACACACACACACACTCTCAATTTCAGGGACACATTGACTCTTGCCTAAGAATTCTTACTGTTGATATGTTTTCTTCTCTTCTAGACTGTCAAATTATCCTGCAGAGGGAAGAGCTACAGTGGAGGCTATGAGAGAAACTATTCCCAATCTATCTCCCCAGTAAACTACCTTTATGTTATTTCAGAGAATGCTCAAGAGAATATGCCTTTGTGGCAAAGCTTATTGGCCAGGCTGGGGCAACATTAAGTCATTAGTGAATCTGGCTTTTTCTTTCTCTGCTGAGAAGATGAATGATAGTCCTGGCTAAAGGTTCCTTAACACTGTAGATATTTATCATATACGTAATTACAAATTCTATACTTAGGTTATTGGTTCATAAGCAGCATGAATAATCTCAGTACAGTACACCAACAACAACGGAGCTCATTTCATTGTGTTACCTCCCCTCATTTAAACCCAAGTCATATTTTCTCCCATAAACTTAAACCTGAAAGATTAAATTGGTTGATCAAGCTCTGTTTTGTTCTTGAGAAAGCACTAGAATAAAAGGCCCAAGATTGAGGTTCAGACCCAACTCTTCTTGGCAGCTTGAACTTTTTAAACTCCAATGGCCTTACCTTAAAAAAAAAAAAAAAAAAAGAGAGAGAGAGAGAGAAATAAAGAAACAAAGAATCCTTGGAATATGTCATTTAGGTCATACGGTGGTTGCAAAAATCTAATGATGATTGCTGTGCCTGTCAATTACGTGTTTGCTCTCTGATCCAGTCTCTGCTCTTTACTTGGTCCTCTGTGCTGTGGGAAACTGTAGATGCTCCCTTGTTTTCCGACCTCTTAGTTTCAGCCAAAGGTAAACAGATTTAAAAAATTCAATGAGGAGAGTTATGGAAAGGCCTGGATATTGGTCTTCCGTTCCCCCTTCTTTAGGTGGCATGTCTGGCTGGAGTTCCTCCTTGGCCCCAGCCTGCACCAGCCAGCCTCTTCTCCATAGTCCCACCTCTGGCAGGACAGGTCGCACCGGGCTGGCACTCTTGCCAGATGATCCTCTTCCATGGTCCAGTGTTATCACGTCCTCCTGTCGTCCCTCTAGCCCTAGGAGTAGAAGCTTCCAGCTTCTGCCCATCTCTTAGTTGTCTCACCCTCTCTTAACGTGGCTTCTTAATTCTCTTATTAGCTGTACACCAAATTCACTGTATTAAATTCACTCACTGTGAAAGAGCAAGAGTGGTCTATGTTTCCTGGCTGCACCTGGGCTGATACTAAGGGGTAAACACTTTAAAGATGATAAGGATTTTGTAAATTGTGAGTTATTAGTACTAGAGTCGCTTTAATAATTAGGTCATACTGCAAAAGTGATATATGTAGTTAGTCTCTCATTTTGGCACTCTCCCATTATTACCTCCCTTTATGGACATGGATAATCAATCATTTATGCTACGAAAATATCTATGGAGTTATATGTATATGGATGGAATATTATGCTTTGTTTTTGATATGTATTCTTATATGGAAAAGTGTAGAATTAGAATTGGACTACTTTGGTATGTGTTTGGATGTCTTCAGTGTGGAGCAGTGGGAATGGTGACAATTTCCTTTCAACTAACTACCTTTCTTATTTCATCCTCCAATTTTGTCAAAGAATTATTAATCCTCAGGAAGAGACTCATGAAAGCAAACAGAAAAAGCATTAGAAAGAAACACTGATTTGGCTTATTCTGTCCAGAAACAAACTTATGACAAAGTTTTCTCAACTTAACCACGTATCATCATCTACCATCTATTTACCTACTTACTTGGAGAATTCAGATGTTATCTTCTTGTCATGGATATGAATATTAACATATTTATATGGACTGAAAAATCAAGTCAGTTTGCTGTGCTGGAAATTAAATCTGACTTGGCTGTTTGGTTTGAAAATAAATACTGACCGTAATTCATACCAATCAGGTTATATGATGTGCAATTTCCATAAACTGAATGAACTAAATCTGTAGCTCCAAGCTTTTGATAAAATTGTATTTAAAGCATGTGATGACATAAAAGCATTTTTAAGTATTACCTAATTTTGTGTTTATCAAGTTAAACAAGGTACCTCTAAGTGGAGGAGGAACAGGTCTAATTCATAGTTTTTTGGTAAAGTGTTAGTAAACTCTTTGCTGAAACAGAGAAAGTCTGAATGACTTTCTCTAATTCTAATGACTGAATAATATGCATTTATGGAACCATTTGTGGCATTCAACAAAATAAAAGAAAAATCTAACTGAATTGTCAGCTAATAGATCATTAAAATTGATGATAGATCACAAAGTGATTCTTTGTATGTACCTCAGAAAATGTTCAAAGAACTGAGTAGTGTCGCTAAAATAAAACTCCTCCGATTCACATCTCCTTCACGTTTTCCCAGCAGATGCATTTTGAAAGCAAACAAAAAAAACAGGAATAGAATTGTTATTGATTCCACCATTATTTACAAATATAAAAGTATTCTTTTATGATACATGAGCTAATTAAAAATGATAAACTACCCATTTCATTAAGAAATAATTTCCAGTAGTTTACTTTTTATATTTAATAAATAACTCAAATTGTATAAAATGAGGTCAAAGAAATTGTGTAATATTAAGTCCAAATTGGAGTCAAAGACAATTTAATAAAAATAAATTTCAATTTCCATTTTCATTTACATTTTGTGACAGGGAAGACAAGCACAGACTATGTTACATTAAGATAGGATTGTATATGGTAATTGAGATGCAATGTGAATCCAAGAGGTGGAAGACATAATGTGAAATTTCTGATTCAGAGGAAATCTTACTTAGTAACTTTTCACATGGCTTTGTTTGGTATCAGATTGGTATGATATTTAGGTTCTTTCAGATACCTTTTACCAAATGATCTGGTTGTTTTATTTAATAAATGTTCACTCTTATAATATACCAGAAATTATATTTTATGCAACCAATGAGCCTTGATGAAAAATCTTTTTGCCAGAAAGTCAGCAAAACTTGAAGACCTGCCCATGCTATGCTGTTTCTCCTCTGAACTGCGATTGTACTCATTCTGTTTATGTGTATCTGAGCACGTTAATGCATTCCACCGTGTCTTAACTAATCGTTTCCTCTTCCTCTGTCTAATCTCCATCTGGATCAGTGAAGGTGTCCAGCACAAACTTTTAATGTGTGAGTCATCTCAAAACCAGATGGTAAACTCATATAGAGAAATATCATCTGATTTTTCATTATCTTTCTAACCTTCAGAGAGTGCCCTATTTGGGGCCATTTCCCCATCTTTTGGCTGCTGATTTGAATAGCCCCCACATCCTCTTTTACAGTCTCCTAATTCCTCCTATTTCAAAGCATTTGAATTTAGGTTTCATATTTGGTAACTACCAAGTGAATCATTTGGATCCTGAAGAATAACCCTAGATCAATTTCTTTTATTTCTCTACTACACAATTTCAAGCCTGTTTTAGTTCTTCCTTTATGAGGGTATTACCCTGGCACACATCCCAATTGATAGGAGATCTCTAGAAAAGAATGTGAAATTAAAAATATCAGTTACTGGCTTACCTCTTAATGAAGCAGCTGGCTTAAGAAGCTTTAGGTTTAAATTATCTGCCCCAGTACTATTATGCTGTCTTAAGTGAGGCAGTGCACCAACTTCCCTATAAGTAATTGGCTGAAACTAAAAGTCTGAGGTGCCTCCATTAACAGATGGATTAGAGACATTATTGGTACTGGAAGAGACAGTTCTTTTAGACAAAGTCAGTTTCAGTGCTTTGAATAGTCCTAAGACTGAAATTTATAAAATGAGTGTTAAATTAATTTACAGTGGAGCTCATACAAGTGATCAGAGAATCAGTGCCCAAACTGATTTGATGGATGTTCTCATTATGATCTACTGTATATCAAAGGGTTTTCCATTATGTGACAAAATTCCCATAGTGCCCGTTTATTCTCCTTGCATGAGTTGTGCCAACACCATTGTATCTTTCATTTTTTTGAATAAAAATTTCTTATTTTACATACAGAAATTATGTTTCCTCTAGATCATACTAAGAATTTACTTGAGTCAGAGTGAAATAGGGAAGTTTAATAAAGAAGAATGATGGAATTGGCCAGGTAGGTTCTTACCTCATGAATGGCATTCATAATATGCAAACTCGCGTCCTCAGTGCTCAGTAAGGTGTCTCCAATGGACAGAAACCACAAAACTGCTGTGTTCCTGAGCATGAAATCATATCAGAAATATTTTCTTTGCCATGTTTCTTGCCACCTGTAAGCCTTGTTAATGTGTGGCCTATATCTAGGACTTCCAGTTAGGGTAACTGGGAACGTAAGGAGAAAGTAAATTGGAAGCCATAGTCTCTTAGGTATAATAGTGTGGTCCCTCCAAAACTGTAACTGGAAAAAGACCATGAGGTTCCATAGATTTCAGAGTAAATTCTGTTAAAGTGGAATTTCAGGATATCAAGAATACCCTTATAAAATCTTGTTAGTTATAAAACAAAGGTATTTCCTAAGTAAACAGCTTAGGTCTTTAGAATGAAATAAATCATCTAGGGGTGCTTGAGTGGTACAGTCGGTTAAGCATCCACCGCCTGGTTTTGGTTCAGGTTGTGATCTCAGGGTTGTGGGGTCGAGCCCCGTGCTGGGCTCCATGTTCAGCGTGGCATCTGCTTAATATTGTGTCTCCCCTTCTCCCATGCTCTCTCTCTCACTCCATCTCTCTCTCTAAAATGAATATATAAATTTTTTAAGAAATCATCTAATCTAATTTTTCACTTTTATAGAGACAGAAATTAAGATCCGGAGAGACTATAATTTGTCCAAGATTACACAGATTTTACTAGTAAACTTGAGACTCTAATTCTGATCTTTAGACTCACAATGATTTTGACTCCATTCAGCAACAATATTAGCTTCTGCAGATGACAAAGCACTGTGCTTTGTGCAGTAATGCTGAAGCATCACCAAGCCTTCCTGTATACTCTAAGCACAGAGCAGTTTGGGTCCCAGGTTCTTGGGAACTATAAAGGTGATTTAGCCCCAGCCATTGGGGATTATAGAAGGGAAGGCAGATTTCCAAAAATATATTAGGAATAAATTGTTACAGCAAAAGAAAAAAAAAGAAAGAAAGAGGTATTGTCCTTCCTGAAAAATTTTAACCCAGCTGTATATGTTATTGGAGACAATGCAGATTTCAGGTCTAGTATGCAATTATTCTACCAGTATTTATCAAATACCTCCCACATGTCTAGAATTGTTTTAGGAATTGCATTCACAATACAAACTACATCCTGGCCTTACTGAAGCATTCTTGGAAGAGAGCAATGAATTTGGAAAGAAAGAAGGAGAAGGAAGACTTAGAGGCAAGATAAAAGAAGCTAAGAAGACAGCACTGAGTACAGACCACCCCATTGACTTTTTTGCCACTCCTTTAATAAAGACTAAAATTTATTGAGCACTTACCATATTCCAGGCTAAGTGCTTTACATTTATTACTTTATTAGGTCTTCATAGCCATTCCACTGGCCCAGTGAAGTAGATCATTTTATTAATCCAATTTTGCAGATGAGGGAAAAAGTATATGGAGGTTAAGTAATTTGCCCAAAGTTAGAGAGCCTTAAGAAATGCTGGACCCAGAATTCAAACATAGGCAATTTGACATCCAGAGCCCATGTTTTTCACCAATAGATCTCAACACTCACCTGTTTTTGAGGTTACTATTTGTTAAGAGCTCTCTAGGACTGCTGTGGTTACAATCACTGCTATCTGATTTTGGACAAGCTAGTTAAATTCTCAAATGCAAAGCAAGAGTGGTTGACTAGGTAATCTCTAAGGTCCCTGAAAGTTCTAACATCCTCTGTCCCTGTGATTTCATATAGGTCAAGTCCATTCTACGGGACACAGAACCACTGACTGCTAGAGAGCATTAGTTTAGGAAGCTATAACATTCCATGTTCAAGACATCTCTGCTCCAGATTTCAGATTCTGTCGTAATGTCTGAAGTTGCTGTGGTTAATTCACTCCTTCCAGTCAAGGCATTTTCTATCAGAAAAGACTTTAATTAATTATCAATAGTTATCAAGTTATTAAGTCAGCTGGCTCCCAAGGGGATGATGTTTGAGGGCATTCCTAGAAAGAAGGATCCAGATCTGGCATACCTTACTCAAAGGTCTAGATAACCACATCCCTGGAAACCTTGGAACACAGGATGATAAATTTAAAGAAGTGGTAGTCGCCCGATTCTGTTCCTGCCTTCATGATTTTGTCTAGAGATAGCCTTCTTGCATGTACTAGATCCACACGCACTCTGTTTTCTTTTCTCCTCCTCACCCGCCCCCCAAACCCATCCTGATGGAGAGCAGAAGAGAGGCAGGGGTGTGCTTCCCAGCAGCTAGTTTTCAACCTTTCTAAAAAGGAGATAAAAGTAAAAAAGAGATAAAGAGAAAAATAATAGGTAGACAAAAGCAGCAGCCTATGTGCGGGGAAGAGCAGTTGGAACACACTAGAAATGAAGAGACTTGCTGATGTATATCCATAAGATTATAAAAAGAAAGATATATCCCTCATCTTCAGGAAGAGAGGCATGTAAAATGTGGCAGCAGTGGAGAGGAACAGACTGAAGGGGCTATTTAAGTTAAAAGTAAGAACAAATGAAGCAGAAATCACAGTGTCCTTTTTCCCCCTCCTGTTTCACATCCTCTCAGGTCATTAAGTGGTTAGGCCTTTCCCTAAGGTATAGTCATCATCAACACCTTTGCTTACCTCAGTCAGCTTGGTGCCCCTGCTGCTATGGATATTAATGATGTTGTGAACTTATTTAGTATAAGTATAATCATTATTTATTAATGATGTTGTGAACTTATTTACTGTGTGTTACTACATTATCCATCAGTTGTACGCTGCCCTTAGCAACTGGCATAAAGTTATCTCTAGTCCAGTGCTAATTTTATATCTGTCTTTGTTGGGTCAGCTTTGCTGGTTTCTTTGCTTCAGACAGCTTTCAGGGTTGTAACTCATGACAGTGTTGTAGAAGTCACAACCTTATTACTATAACCATAAGCACTGATTGCAATAGACCAATGACCCTTGGGTGTGTGGGGTCATAACAAAGGTCTTTTGTGGCCTTCCGTTTTTGTTCTTAAGGCATTCTTTTGTTAATACGGTTTAGTGTAGATAAAGAGCACAAACCTGCCTTGTGTGAAAGTCTTCATTTTGAGGAATCTATGCATGGAAGCTAATTTTTTGTTTGGATGTCTCTCCTCCTTTAGTATTTGAAAACTGATTTGGGGGATATGTCTGAGATAGGATGGAAGGTTATTCAGCTTTTCTTGGGAGAGCTTTAACAAAAATACCAGTAAAATAGCTTGTAGATCTAGCTAACATACATAAATTAGAGAAATTTTGTAGTCTGATCATCATGAGAAAAAGTAATTCCTCATATTTAGGGTAGAAACTGTGCTTGATTGGTAAAGCTTACAGTAAAGTGTATATTTTAGTCAGTCTCATGGTGTAAGAATCATTTTTAAAGAATTATTCATTTATTTGTTTGACCAGATGTGGAGGGTAGTGGGAGGTACAGGGATAAAGCTATTCAATCTGTGTGAGATCAAATCATCTCAATTTCACATTTCGCTCTTTAACCTCTCTGGGTCTCTTTCCTCAACTGTAAAATGAGAAGATTAAACAGTTGATCTCTTAGGTCCTGCTTGGACTGATATACAAATGAATGCAATTTCTTCCTTTTCTCCTTATAGATTTGCAGTGTGTGTGTGTGTGTGTGTGTGTGTGTGTGTGTGGTGGTGGGGGTGGGGGTGCTGGCAGGGAGGTCCCGTTACTCTGTCACATAAAGAAAGCTCTAGTTTTGGAATAAAACCTTGTGAGTTACTGTTGATGATGTTGATGATATTATTAGTATTATTATTATTGTCATAGGATTTTAAATAATGTATGCTTATAAAATTTTTACAATTAACTCAGCTTTGGTAATAATTCTGAGATGTAACAGTAACTACTTCCTATATCTTACATTAATTTTTTTTCTTAATGACATTGAACACAATTGAATTAGATGCTTTTAGTGGACAGGGTACTTTCTAGTTAAATGGCAGGATGCCCTGCCAAAAATTCCTGGCATATGTGTGCTCAATATTTGATCCCCGGTAGCAATTAGGCACCTTTGTACATTACCTATTAGACCATTAGTATAGATTGTAAGCATGCAGTAGGAATTTATGTACTTAAATTGAACAGGGTCTCACCTCATTTTTGGCGTAAATGGTCAGCTGACCAGTGCACATCCACTGTATGTTTTGACACACCAGGTGACACAAAAACTTTCCTGAAAGAATTTGTGTTCCCTGCCACCTGCATTATTTGACCCCTATAGTAAAGCCTGAAGATATGTTTCAGTTGCTTTATGAATACTGTTTTGCATGTTTCTGCATATATTTGCATGTTAAATTAAAGGACTTTAATTCCAAGGTTTGTGATATAGAATTCAATTAATAAGTTCAGGCAAATTATTCCAATTACATTCAAAACCAGTATTCAAAGTTGACATTTGAGACTCAAGTTTGAGTATCTTCTTAGCTTTTGTCTCTTGCCATTTCAGCCCTCAGGTAAAAAGGCAAAAATAATGGGAAGAAAAATTCTATGGTTTCACAGACATAGATTTATAAAACTCCCTTGCATAGAAAATTCCACAGATAATCAGCCCACGTCTTTATTGTGGTCTATAAGGCCCTATATGACATGATCTGCCCCCATACTTTATTTTGTTGATCTCTGCTATGGAGATCCTCCCCCCGCAACCCTGATATTGAAACCTTAACCCCCCAGGTGACTATATTTGGAGATAGGACTTAAGGTGGTAGTTAGGGTAAAATGAGATCATAAGGGTGGGGTCCTGGGAAAGGAGGCTTTATAAGAAGAGGAAGAAAGTGAGATCTCTCTTTCTCTACTCCTGCACTCACCAAGGAAAGAAAGGTCATGCGAGCATACAGTGAGAAGCTGGCTATTTATAAGTCAAGAAGAAGGTTTTCACCAGAAACTACCTCTTCTGGACCTTGATTGGGGATTTCTGGCTTTCAGGACTGTCAGAAATACATGTCTGTTGTTTAAGTCATGGTAGGTTTCTGCCGTGGCAGCTTAAGCAGACTAAGGAAATCATATCTTCTACTATCCTGTACTTTTCACCCCAATCTAGAAACATTGTCTTCTCTCCTGTTCCTTGTGTGTCTCATGTGTGCACCTGTCTTAGAGACATTGCACCAGCTATTTCTTCTGCCTAGAATTCTTTTTGGCCACATATTCTCCCTGGCTAGTTAGGTTATCGTCTTCAGATCCTTGATCATATGTCACTTTCTCAATGAAGTTCTCCAAGCTCACACCTACCACCTCCTCAGCCTGGGCTCTCTTAAGCCCCTTTACACACTGTTCCACATTTTACCGATTAATTTCTAGAGTGGCCATCACCTTCTACCAAGCTATGCATCTATTTGTCTCTTATTTGTTGTCCGTCCTTTTGTACTTTGTCTGCTGATGTATTCTGCCCTTGTAGAATAGCACTTGCACACAGTGAGCGCTCAATACACTTTTGGTAAATGAATGAACTTGCATTTATAACACAACATTTAAAATATACTTCTTGGTAATGCTCTGAATATTCCTTATTGGACTTAACTATAGCACTATGGATAATATTAATTCACTTTTTATTTATTCATTCATCTATACAGCAATATTTCTTAAGTACTTTTAGGCAGTACTGAGAAGTGGGAACGGGAGGTGGGAAAGACAGGCATAGTTTATGATCTAATAGAATTTAGAGCTGTATGAGATCATAAAGATCATCTTATCCAATGGTTTTCAAAGAGAAATTTTAGAAGACCCTTTAGTCAAACAAATTTACATAAAATTTCAGATAGAACATAAATCAACAAACACCGCTTAATTGAAGACAGAGAAGAAGTAGGAAATAGACCATCTGGACTTGGAAATCATGGATAACTCTTTTCATCTTATAGCTTGAATTCATGCAAGACATGAATGATTTGAACGATTTTTGGTTCCTGCAGAGGAAAGCAAAAACATACTTGGCTTTAGGGTAGTTGGAGTTTTAGGTCATGATTTTTTACTGTGATGTACTAAATTTGCACACTCTTCAGACATTGCCTTTTTGAACTATTTGAAGTCATCTAAAGACTCAGAAGAATGTGTTAGTTTTTTTTTGAATGCAATTTGTTGTTGTGAAGGTCTTTTACATGCTAACTATCATTTGTAGGCTCCTATCAACTGATGCGGGTGAACCTGGTGTTTTCTGCAATATCACAAATAAATTGCATAGACAGTCTGTATTTTTAGGGTATTTTTCCTGTAACTTTCTGAAATCCTGAACAACAGTTGGTAAGAATGTTGTATGAGGACATTCTTACCACATGGGAAAATTACTGCTAGGTCTAGGAATTCAGAAGCAGCAGTGACCTGGACCATTTTCCCACTACTGGCCTGGGAAAGTACTAAAATTACTCCATGGCTTTTATACAATTTAGTTTTGAGACAATATATTATTAAGAATATCTCAAAAGGTGTTTCATGTCTTATCACAATTTACTATTCAAATTATAAATTTCATGTGAGTTAAGAAACAACTTGTATTCATTTGTGTAATTTCTATTTCTATAAAATTCTATATACAACCTTATTCATTACCGAAATGGCATTATTTAAAATTTTCTGTCATGAAACATTGTTACAAATGGATATTATAAAAATATGGAAATAAAACTTGAAAAGAAATACTCAGAAATATCAAGTCCATTGTTTAGAAGAGACTGTAATAATCTCTGGATCTGATAGCACCTCTGTATCACTTCTGCATATTACCTATCTAGTTTCTATGAAGATAGTCCTAGGCATAGAGACCTCACCACAGGAAGAAAACTCAAACTCATTTCCTATTTAGGCTATTCTTGTTTTTGTTTTTGTTTTAATATTTATTTATTTATTTAAGAGAGAGAAAACACTGGTGGGAGGGGCAGAGGGATAGAGAATCTGAAGCAGACCATGCTGAGTGTGGAGCCTGATGTGGGGCTTGACCTCACAACCCCTGAGTTCACAACCTGAGCCAAAACCAAGAGTCGGCCACTCAACCAACTGCCTCACCCAGGTACCCCTTATTTAGGTTATCCTGATAGTCAGAAGTTTCTTCCTTATATTACTCCAAAGTTTACTTCACTGTAATTATCCAAAACTGATGGACTGAAGACCAATTTTCTTCACTCTTGAGTCTCTCCTCTAGGATAAACTTTTCTCAGTTCTTTCGCCAATTTTTGTAAACTCCCTCTTCCATTTTAAGGTATTCAATATTTTAAACACCATGCTTTGAGTTGGAGATGTTAAGGTTAAGACAAATACATTTCTTAATTTAACTTCTTGCCTTCCTTGTAAACCTATTTCTGATTTATGTTGGCCTTTTCTGAACCCTCCAGCACCTTTTTTGTTTTTATTTTTAATATATAATTTCCTCTGTTTTATTGAGTAACTCTACTTCTCTGATAAGACAGTAGAAGAGAATTTTTTAAATCCTTTTGTCTTTTCAAGATGTTTAATGAGTTTTAATTTAAAACATGTTTCTAGCCTAATCAACTTTCCAGACCCACTCTCTTGGTGTAACATCAAGCTAAAAAATAAATTATAAAGCTTTTGATGTTTAAGTATTGGGTTAACAGGAATATACCATGACACCATGCTTAAAAGGGGCTAGATTCTTTTTTTTTTTAAGATTTTATTTATTTATTTGACAGACAGAGATCACAAGCAGACAGAGAGGCAGGCAGAGAGAGAGGGGGAAGCAGGCTTCCCGCTGAGCAGAGAGCCTGATGCGGGGCTCGATCCCAGGACCCTGAGATCATGACCTGAGATCATGACCTGAGCCGAAGGCAGAGGCTTTAACCCACTGAGCCACCCAGGCGCCCCAAGGGGCTAGATTCTGACAGCTTCTAAGACTCTTCTTTCTTATGTTTTGCCCCTCAAGAATCTAATAATTTTTTCCTTCTAAAGGACTTAGGCAATCAGATAGTGATTGCCAACAAATTACCAGTTTTATCAAGCTCTTTAAAAAGCCTCCTTTCTCTAGGAAGTTTGCTTCCTCACATACGTTTGGTCTTCCTGGAATGCATTTCTTGGGACTGTTCTCTTGGTTAAAATCTTCTCATGCATTTTTTCAATGCTCAGCTCAGCTGTCACATCTATAAAAAGTCTTCTATGAAAGTTCAAAACTCCAGACCAGTTTAACTGTCTTTTCTCTATGCAGGTTTATCATGGAACATGTGATAATACTATAATGTTATTTCTGGTGTGCTTGTCCATAGCTATACTATTCAGCCTTTTGAAAAAACAGAATTATCTATTCAATTTAACATCAATAAAATGACAGATTAAAGGCATTCAATGACTATGTGTTAAATTAATGTAGGAGTAAACTAAGTTTGGATGACATCTTGTTATTTTTTATTATGAAATATACATATGACAACATATAAAACATGGGTCTATTACAGTTAAAAGAATAATAAAATAAAATTTCCTTTTAGCTATCACATAGCCAAAGAAACAGAGTATAACTAGTCATTTAGAATCCCTCAATCTAATTCCTATTTACCAAACAAGTTTACTCTCTTTTCTGAATATCATTGCAAGCATCCTCTTGTTTTTACTTTTTTTTTTTTACATTTGTATTAAACACTAAATAATATAGGGTTCAGTTCTGTCTAAGTTGAAATGGATACAAACAGAAACATATTCTGATTGGTTCATAATTTTTTCTTTAATCTACATAGATGTATACAGTTGAAATTTAATTTTGTACTAATACATAATATCCAATTTAATAATATTTCAGATGCATATCTTTATTTTATGCTTGCTCAGCATTTTAACTATTCTAAAATTTTGTTATATTAAACGAAGCTTCCATAAACTTAGAAGAAAAAAAGTTGCCATGAATTCATACAAGATTTTCTTTATGGCATATCACAAAGTACATACTGATGATGAGAATGTACAAATGTCCAACTTTAGTAGGTGGTGCCCAAATATTTTTTCCAAAGGGTCGTACAATTATACACATCTCCTATATATGTGAGAATTCCAGTCAACTTACATTCTAGCCAATATCAGCATTGTCCATTTCAGTTTTTCCCTCACACTTTCTTTCTTGATAACCAGGTGGAGCATATTTTTGTATGATTAAGAACCTGTTGGGTTTTCCCTTTGGTAAAATGTCTGTTCCTTCTTTTGCCCAATTTTCTACTGAGTTGTTTGTCTTTTTTTAATGACTTGTGGATATTAATTCTCTGTGCACTATATGTATAATAAATGTTTCCTCAACTTGTCTTTTAACATTTGTATCATTTGCTAATCACAAGTTTTTAATCTATATAGAATTGATTTTGGGGCATATATGAATTATGGGTTCAACTTCACTTTTTTATGGGTAGCCAATTATCCTAGGATGAATTATTTTAAAATAAGTTTAAAAAATGTTCGTCCCATTGTCACCTGTAATGTCTATATTGTCATAAATCAAATTTCCATGTATGCACATGTCTATTCTGGTATCTCTGTTCTGTTCAATTTGAATATTTGTTTAGTACTTTGTCACTACATTGTCTTAATATCTTAGCTTTATATTAGATCTTAATATTTGTATTTTTTCTTTCTATCTTCATGCTATCTACTTTGATCTTCTCTCTCAGAATTATCTAAACTATTTTTGGTCTTTCAATCTTCCATTCAAATTTTAGATTCAGTTCTTTAAATTCCGTAAAATTTTATGTTGGGGTTTGGTTAGAATATCATTGAACTTAAAGAAAGTATATTTTTTATGGCATTGAGTCTTTCAATCATAAACATTGGCTATATTTCAACTTAATTAGATTTTTTAAATGTATTTTGATAAGACCCAATACCTATTGACATCAAAAGCTTGCATTTTTTGGCTGGATTTATTTCTATGTACTCTAACAGTTTGATGTTAAATGCAATATTTTATATTTGAAATATATTGTCTAACATATGGTTGCTGTTGAATACAATTGAATATATTTATTTATTTTGTATTTTGTATTGAGCCATCTTGCTAACCCTCTTATTAATTCTAGAAACTGACATATAGATTCTTCTGCAATTTCTACGTTGACTATCATATCATCATTCAGTAACTATCAGTATTTTTTCTTTCTTTATAATATGTATTTATTTTATTTTTTTCTTGATATCTTATTGTGCTTTGCAGACCTCCAATCAAGGGATGAATAAAAGTCATAGTATTATTACTGATTTTCTTATTTTTACAAGTCCTTGGATCATTTTCAAATCCATGTTATCATTCGTTACAGTCTTTTATTGCATACTCATACTTTGAAGCTTGATTTTATTTCTTATTCACTTATATGCTAACTCTGTAGTGGTTCACAGATTCTACCTATGTAATGGGTATCTTATTAGACATTCCATCCTACAGTTTCTTTCCTGTTCTTCCTTGTTCTCCAGCAACACAAAGTCACAGGTTTTCTAAAGTTGGGCAGAAACTCAAGGGCCAACCAAGTGCCTTCCCAAATGTCCTGCTTTTATATTGTTCTTAGCATCGTTGAATTTTTGTGTGCCAAGCTGATAATGAAATACATGCCTGTGTGTGTACACATATATATCTATATGCAGATGCCTATTATATACCTATATCCTACTGCAATAGAAAGATTTATAAGAAATACATATTTGATCATTCAGATGACCAAAATGTATTTTTCGACTATCTTCATCTGGAAAAACTTTGAGCAATAAAGGCGCAACGGGTATCTTATTATTAATGAAGATGATTTTTGGACCCCACCCAAAGGTGGGGACTGATTGCCCAAGGGTGGGACCAACCCTGTGATTAAGGCTTAAAACTTCCTGTCCCAATCCCTGAGGTCTGAGGGTGGGAGAGGGGCTGGAGGTTGAATCAGCCAATGGCCAGTGACTTAGTTAACCATGACTAAGTAATACAGCCTCCATAAAAACTCAAAGACAGCTTTTTGGCCTTTCTTCAGGGAGCTTCCATGCTTGGGGACCCAGAACATTCCTATCTATCTGCCAAGGAATCTGGCTTCCAGCTCCATGAAGATAGAAACTCCTTTGCTTAGGACCTCGCCCTGTGTATCTCTTTTTCTGGCTATGATTTGTGTGTTTATCATATCCTTTAATAAACTGGTAAATGCTGAGTTCTGTGAGCTGTGCTAGCAAATTAATCAAACTTGAGGAGGAGGTCATTGGAAACTTTAACCTAGCTCATTAATCAGAAGCACAGGTAACAGCTTGAGGCTTGTCATTGGCATTTGAAGTAAGGGGTAGGGGGCTGCCTTGTAGGACTGAACCCTTAACCTGTGGAATCTGATGCTATCTCTGAGTAGACAGTGTCAAAATTGAATTGACACCTTGTTGGTGCCAGAGAGTTGCTCAGTGTTGTGTGAGGCAGATCCCCTCCCATGTTGGAATTGGACCCAGGAACTCTAGAAGACTTAAATATAAAATATCCAGATGTATAATATATGAGCCATCTCTCTCTCACTCTCTCTCTCTCTCTATGTATCTATGCACATGAATACAATACATCACACATATGTGCATGCATTATATGTAATTCATATATATTCTCTATTATTTGTGTAAATAGATTTTATACAAACATATACTATATACACAAACATATCATTTTTAATCCCCAATTATTATTATTTCTGTCAGAAGCATTCAGAATATCTGCCATACTATCAAATATTCAAGTCAGTTTACATTTATGAAACTAGCACATTTGTATGTTATACTCTTAAAGGTCGACAGTTACTAGCTGCATAACATTGACTAGTTGACCATGAAATAAGAAAGTAGTTGAATCATCATTTCATTATTTATTTATTTTTTTTTTTTTTTAAAGATTTTATTTATTTATTTGACAGAGAGAGATCACAAGTAGGCAGAGAGGCAGGCAGAGAGAGGGAAGCAGGATCCCTGCTGAGCAGAGAGCCCGATGCAGGGCTTGAGCCCAGGACCCTGAGATCATGACCTGAGCGGAAGGCAGAGGCTCAACCCACTGAGCCACCCAGGCGCCCGAATTGTCATTTTAAAGCCAAGCAATGCAGACTATTTCTAAAATTTGACTTTACTAAGTATTGCTTTACATATTACTTGATAAGAACAATGATTTACATTTACATAGCAGGCTTCTCTGTCTTTGCTACTTTGAAACACTTGCTTATTTTTTCTTATAGGTTAGCCTGATCTCCATCTCACAGATAAGAGGGTCCCTAAATGACCTGCCCAAGGCCAGAGAGCAGGAGAGGGATAAATCTAGGCCAGCAGTCTTGGTACTTCAAGTGCAGTGCCTCTGTCTCTTCAGGAGTACTAACTCTCTGAACAGTAGAGATTTTTAACTTCTCTGCCTACGGCTATACTGTGGGAGGTGTGTGCGTGTGTGTGTGTGTGTGTGTGTGCATGTGTATATGTGTGTGTGTGTGTGGACAATTAATTGCTATATAGTAGTCCTCCTAACTAATGATAAAAAAATATAATCCACTATAAGTTTGAATTGCAAAGTGGGCTTGTAAAGTGTGAAATGTGTTCCGCACAGTACCTAATTCAAGTGCTTTAATTTCCAACCCATCAACTCTTTTTAACCACATGCACAAGATTGAGCCACCTTTTATTTCCTCAGCACAGATCTGTACCCTGTACAGCTTCAAAGAGGGCAGTTTGATCAACAGTCTATTAGATACATATGCACATCAAAAATAGACAAGAATTTCAGAAAAGAAGAAAACATGTTCTTATGGTCTAAGGGCAAAGGTCATTCACTCAAAGACAATATACTGTACATATGTTATTTATATGCCATTTTTTTACTGTTGTTCAATGAAAAACATCTTGTTACCATAGCAACTGCCACATTGCATGCTATCTTTGAGACTACTACATCATTGTACTAGACACATAGAAAGACATTCACTTCCTTGAGCCATTTCAAAGTCAGTCATTGCAATAAAGTTTAAAGAAAAATAATGAGGATGTGTTAGTTAGCCCCCTTTTTATTGCTTTGCTTTAGAACCACTCAAGTTTGCACAGACCTTATTTTTTCCTTAAATTTTCACTGATAAAGGGAACATTGACAATGTGTATTTCACCATGTGTTAAGGGAAGCAGACAACTAAGTCTTTTAATGAGAAAAAAAATTATGATCTGGAAGTTCTGCTAGATCACATCTATTTGTGTTTATACTGAGAAATTCATATCCTGTCACAGTAGTGACATCTCACTGAGCCATAATGTGCTGCTGTACGTACGTGTTTTCATTCTTCGATACAGACTGTAGACATGCAGTCGTATCTTCCTGCTTAATCCTCATTTTGCAACAATTGTCATCAAGTCCCACTGATAAGGTATATCTTTACCTGAAAAGGGATAGTAGAAATGTGTTGCCTATAAAATTTTATTTTGGTCAAATGAATTGTAATTATAGCAAGTAGTAGAAAATTATATTAATAATGACAATCACTAATGTTTGTTGTTTTCTATATGTCAACCACAATGCTAGTACTTTAGTCATTATCTAGTTTAATCTTTAAACGATTAAATGAAATTGGTGCTATTATTATGCCATGTTTTAGGTGGTGAAACTGAGGTTCAAAAAGTTAAATGATTTCCCCAAGTGGCTGATCTGGGTTTCCCATTCACATCACTCTGTCCCCAAGGCACAAGCTCTTTACCTTTGTGCTATATTGCGTTCTTTGCTAGACAGGCTGGTAAAACTTTTTGAAAGGGGAAAAAAAAAGGAACTTTTTATTCATCTAACATTTTCATAATAATTTCTTAATTTAAAAGTTCTGATATTTTTAAGAGTAAAATCTTGCAAGATCGCAATGAAATGGTGAAACTAAGTACTTATGAAAGGTACTCCAATCAGATAAAACATCCCTAGTTCTACTCCACATACACCCTTGTCATTCTAATAGTGTTTCCTTTAATTCTCTACATCATTAATATAAGAACCATAGAGATCATGATAACAGGCTCATGCTAACTCTTAGTAAAATTGTTAGGTGGTCTTGGATTTTTGTCAAAAATATTTGCTGCTATCCCTTAAACAGTAAAATTTCTGACATGAATTAGAAATAAGGCCAACCAAGTCAACAAAATAGTACCCAAGGATTCCCTTTATTGCCTCCCTACAAGAGTTCAGGGGACTCCAGGTGTGAGACGGCACTGTGGTTTAGATCACACAGTAAAAGTGGAACTCATATTTCTAACAGTGGAACATCTGCTTGGATAGGCTACCTTCTATAAATTGAGATTGTAAACTCTATTAACATCACTTTATTACAAATGCAGACATAAGGAAGTCAGGAATTGAGAAAGTTGAGATGCACTATGTCATGCCCACAAAGTATACGCACCCTGTGACTACAGGAAGACAATTAAAAACTTTGTAGCTGAGAGATGCCTGGTGGCTCAGTTGGTTAAGTGGCTGCCTTCAGCTAAGGTCATGATTCCAGGGTTCTGGGATCGAGTCCCGTGTCGGGCTCCTTGCTCGGTGGGGACCCTGCTTCTCCCTCTGCCTGCTCTGTCTGCTGCTCCCCTGCTTGTTCTCTCTTTCTCTCTCTCACAATTAAATAAATGAAATCTTAAAAAAAAAAAAATCCAAAACTGTAGCTGAAAATAATGTGAAATACAAGGATAGCACGCCATGTATTTGAAATTCTTTTCTGTTCATATATCTGTGTGACTCAAACAATCCACTAATTAAATTATTTTGATTTTATATTTAAAATCTTTGTTGACAACCTAGACTAAACTAAATATTATATAAACTATATTAAAAATGAAAAATAATTTTTAAATAATCATCATTTCTTTAGTTCCTACTTGGTATGGGATACTGTACTATGCTCATCGCCTAAATTATTCCTATTCCTTATAATAATCTTGCTCACTGAAATAGGACCAGAAAATTTAGTACAGTTTTTCACAATCACACAGACATATAAAATAATTCAATTTGGATCAAAACTAAGTACTAGAATTCCAACGTCCTTTCTCTTTTTGGTAAAAAACTTTTTTGGGAGGAACGATTCCAGTCCAAGTTTGTTTGTTTGTTTCTAAAATTCCATGCTTTGGAAAAAAGCAATAAAAATTTACTTCCTAAATATCTATCTAAGCAACTTATAAATACTAAAAAAAAAATCAGTTAAATAATTACAACTGAATTTATTTCCACAATGTTAATTTTTCAGAAATAATTAAATGACTCACAGATATACAAAAATTTTGTTTTGGTCACATCCTGAAGCCACTTTTCCCTCTCTTCTGTACTAATGAAATGAATGGGAATAATTATTTTAATAATTTAAGTAACCTATGAAATAAATTTACTTCATAGCAGCCACTTTTTTCCAAAAAATATGTTCTTTTGGTATGAATTATTTAAATGACTGCTTCTACATTACTTTGTAAGCATAGACAACCAAAATTTCACTTAAAACATTAACTATAAAGACTAGATTAGCTTGTGTATTTAGACTATGGTGTCCATAAATGATCTGGGTTCATAATGAATTAGTGCAAATGCAACGTCAGAACAAGTCTGATTTCTGTGAGCACCTGAGCAAGATAGGGCAATGTGGCCTTTTCCCTTCCAATTTCATTACTTTATCTTTGGAAGTTATCTTTAGGGGGCTGGGCACAAAAAGACCCATGTATCCAAACACAGCATTCCACTTATGCCTAGGTTACTCTATGATTGGATTTATTTTTATCTAAAGGAGCAGTTTTAGTAAATAGTGACTTGATAAATTGGCACATTTATGAATCCTATTTATTTTATTAAATTTTAACAAATATGCTAAAAATGCAACAAAATGTGCCAAATGCCACGCATGCATATATACATTAGATAGTTTACCCAGAAATATTTTCTGCATACTTATTCTTTAGTTTGATACTGCACTAAAATATTTGGGTAAGTATTTAAGATTTATGACCGTACATGGAGGATAATGATAGATGTATGTACAGTTTGTAAGAATTTAGCATTAGGAATGTGCATCATTTGGGAGGTTAATGTATGTTAACTTCTCCAAAGACTATAATTAAGCACAAGTTTCCTTCCATCCCTTGTGAAAACCTCTGTTAATTTTCTGGGAAGTCATTGATTGTGTTATTGAGTCAAAACATACAAGGCTAGACAGATGGCTTAATGTCACAAAGATATTGGCTCATATAACTAGATTTTTATTACTAAGTTTCAGATGGAAAGAGAAAGAGCTGTGAATAATAAATATAAAGCAAAATCATGTATATTAGATCAGGCTATTCTTCAATATTAAAAATATGGCACTGAAAGTTTTAAGTGAAAGATTTGTAAGGGTAGAAGAAGCAGATCTGAATATGTATGACTACATCTAACCCTAGTGTATAATGAGAGTGAGATGCAAGTGCTTGTTGTGTATAACCTTGAGAAATATACTGACCTTAACCCACTGTCCATGTTACATGATATACAGGAATATTTTGAGCATTGATTTATTATGGAAAGTGAAAGTGATTTCTAAACTTCTTAACAGGAAGATATTCATGGTGTTCTAAACTCCTTTTAAGGTTTAAGATGGTCTTTATTTTATAGAGATTTATGAATATTTGTAAAATAAATACCCAATTGTTGAAACTCTATCCACTTGTGTTCATTTCTATATATTTATTTCCAAAACATAAATCAAATACATTATCTTTATACCTCTGTGATTATTTTCCTATTAACAAGCTTTGTAACACACTTCCCATAATAATCCAATGCTCAGAATATTCCTATGTATCCTTTAACTTTGCTAATTAGTTAAGAATGCCGACAGATTCTTCAAGGTCGTATGCAACAAAACAAAAAAAGGATTTTTTCCTTCTCTGAATTCCCCTTTTTGACTTTGTCCATGTTCTTGCCACATATGTTGAGCTACATGAGGTAGAAGATAAGCACAGTGATCTGACTATGTTAGACAAATTTTTCTTTTCTCTAAATAAATTCACATTTTCCCATTCTTTATTACTCTTGAATTTGCTTAAAGGAGAAGGAAACAAAAGCAACATCAAGGAGAGAATGCCACTGTACGCTTTTGCTTTTAGATATCCTGAGTCCTCTATGTCCATTTTCCACCAGGAAACTGATGTCATAAACACATTTTTTTCTTCCCTTTTTTATTACTCTGCATTTTAAGACATTTTGATCTGTCTCCAGAAATTTTCCAATGAAGTTAAATTTCTAATGTCTGGTCCAATATGTTCCAATATAATTTTCACAGAATCGAAAGATGATTGTTTCTTTTTCTTTCTCTCATTCTTTTTAAAGACCATTCTGTATAACTTTCT
The DNA here is from genome assembly GCF_922984935.1 of Meles meles. Taxonomy (NCBI): domain Eukaryota; kingdom Metazoa; phylum Chordata; class Mammalia; order Carnivora; family Mustelidae; genus Meles; species Meles meles. Next base: position 146,968,911 of record NC_060066.1, on the reverse strand, counting down.
TTTCGAAAGAGTTGACATCTTTTTTTTTTTCAGTAATTATAGAACTTAATACAATCCTTAACCCTTGATCTTTTCGCCTTGACTTCCTCCTCCTAAGTTATCTCCCAGTTGTACATGTGAGTCAGACACAAGTAAGGGAAATGGAATGAATGCATGGAAAAAAAGTGGTTTTCCTGGTAAGGAACAGGCATGTGAAAGCTTTCAGAACTTTTTTGATGATTGTGATAGCATGGGTAGTAGAAACAGATGCTATCAGATCTACACTTTTTTGGCTCAGGATAAAGCGAGCAAAGGCTAACAGAAACATGCTGTTTTGCAAACTGACATACATACTTCATCTTTCCAGAATATATCTGTGTAAAGAAGCAAATTGTCAGGCTTGATGGGGCTATGGATTCCACTGTTCCTTTAGTTAGGGGAACGTAGGGAATGGAGATTAGAACACCAACCAGATTATCAGTTTACAGTCAGCAGAGTCAGCTATCTCTACTATATCCTGCAGCTGCTTTTATTTTTTTTTTTTTTTTTTTTTTTTTTTTTTTTTTTTTTTTTTTTAGATTTATTTATTTGACAGACAGAGATTACAAGTAGGCAGAGAGGCAGGCAGAGAGAGAGAGAGGAGGAAGCAGGCTCCCAGCCAAGCAGAGAGCCCGATGCGGGGCTCGATCCCAGGACCCTGGGATCATGACCTGAGCTGAAGGCAGAGGCTTTAACCTGCTGAGCCACCCAGGCGCCCCCCCTGCAGCTGCTTTTAAAATTCCATTTCTGTGAATTTTAAATCTGTATGCAAAGCATTTCTATTTCCAAAGGGCCTTTGAATGCTATTGCTGCCCCTGGTGGTAATGGCAGAGTTTTTTGAGAACCAGCACAGAAGGCAGGAAAATCCAAGTTCCCTTCTGAGTTCTGTCCTTGATTATTTCTGTGTCCTTGAATGAATCATTTTTAACTCTAGTCTCAGTTTCTCCATTCACATAACCAGTACATAATTGTACTATGACTCATGCTGCTTATCTCATGTAAGTGTGATCTGAATGTTTGTGTATTACTTTACAATGGAGAGTACCTAATTAATTAAGGTTCCTTTGAGGCTGATAAGGCTTCCCATTAAATATATGATAGACATGATTGGCTGATAGGTGTCATATGTTGTATCAGCAACCTGGTAATGATAGCAATTAAAAGTTATTTGGTTTTGAAGGCGATGTTTCCAAACAAGCCCAGCAAAAATCCTGAGACCACAGGATAGGATCCGTTGAAAGATGTCAAGAAAGTAAGAGACAACGTCCCTCAGGATATAAGCTCTGACATCACTTTTTTTTTTTTTTTTTATGTCTTTGGTTCTCCAAGCCGCATATATCAAAATCAGGAGAGCCGAAGCCGTCTTGTTATTTATGAGCTCTGCTTCTTTGGCTCCATCCACGGTGCTGCCTCAAGAGTTAAGAAGCTGTGAGCCGTAGGATTTACACTAGGGGTACCACAGGCTGGATCCTTATCGGATAAAATAAGCTAAAAACGTGCTGTTTTGTAAGGTTTGTTGCCATCATTGTTGTTACGCGTGGCTTTGTTTAGAGTTGTGAGCACAAATGCTTAAAAAAATCTGACTCCATTTCCCCAGCCGTATTGACACCTTAGTGGCTTACAAGCTGCCATTTCACACTTTTGGGTTTGTAGCTCCTGGGCTTAGACAAATGGAGAGCCAACAGTGGGGAGAGATACATCTGGAGCCAAATCAAGGTGGCAAGAATATCTGTGATTTATTCAAGAAAAAAAAATACAGGAGAAGAACAGTAAACTTGAGAGAAGTTTTTGGTTAGAGCACTTTAGAATCACATTTGAAAAATATTAGAATTCTAATCAACAGAAAGACTGTTTACCTCAACAAAAATATTATCATATTTAATTCTCTGCTACCATTTCAAATTGGGTAAGATTTGAGGGAAGCAACACAGGATTTGGATGTAAAATCAAAATTCCTTCATCCTTACCACCTTGTTCCATTGCTCCAGAAGACAATATTCATGCGGCATCTCAAACAAAAGAACTTTGCTACTTGGGATGCAGTTTTGATGATAAGGAAGTTGTCCTATGAGACAGGATGGATATTCCTAGCTTTATTTTTTTTTTAACTCACCTTTTTAAAAAATGTCCTCTGAAATGTTATCTCTCTGTGAACAGGAGCAAGAAATAACCTGTGTATTGCTAAGATACACAGATTATCAAGACCTAAGATCAAAGAACCTTTGTAATTAGACAAAGTCATCATTATAGCAAAGATACTATGAGTAATATATAGTTTTTAAGTCATTTTATTATACTTCCCTTAAAATATAATTTTGTAAAATATAGTGTCACATGGAGCCAAATTAGGCAGGAGTTTTCCACTATAACTTTCAATTCTCCAACTGAAGAAAATTAAATTTATAGACAAAGCTTGGTTAAAATTCATCTCCAAGAAAAGTATTTGAGTTCACTTTCCTTGTAATTTGTATTTAAAAATTTATTGTATTTTATAATTGTTATTCATGAGCAAGCTTAAGCAACCCACTAATAAAACTAATGGCATGCCACAAGATGCAATTAAAATTGCTTAGGTAATAGGATGACCATTAGAGCTTCCTTCAGAGGAATAACAAGTGCCCAATAGTGAGAGTGCTTGTTGCATCTTGGCTAATTAGTGACCTGAATTTGACAGGCAGTTACTTCGGTTATGAGAGCCCTGTGGTTTCTACATTATCCTTTTTCAAAGGAAAATAATGTGACATGAGGACTATTAACAGAAGGCTCACTCAGAATGCAAAGACAGAAAAATATAAGGATATCATTTTTCCTTTGAGAGTGTCCTAACTGGGACTTCTTGCTCCATCTGTAGGCTTGAAGAATAAGCCCTTCCTACCGATCCCTTTCCCCTCTCCCGTTTTCTAACCCAAGACTGTCGAGCCAAATGGCAGCCAATGCTGTCTCTACTGAATCATGAATCTTCGTACTTCTCCTGAAATGGTCAAGAATTAATCAAAGTTCTAAGATTTGAAGAAAAAAGAATAAATAGAAGGTGAAATTGTGAGAGTTAGAGAAACCGACCCCTGTAGGCAGATTCTCATTTTTCTTGGAATGAAGGTGGCAAAAAGTAAGTGGAAGGGAGTTTTATGAAAGGACCTAAACAATAAGAAAAGCAGCGATGACCACAACAACCACTACCACAACAAACAAAACTCTCTGAATTTAAGTTTCTATGAGACTTCTGTACTTGGCTTGCTCTTGAAAAAGGCCTAAAGTCCAGGACTAAAGATGCTCTTTGCCAGGTGAAAATTCCTTTTCATTGAATTGGCAGCATGATGGCGGAACACCCAGAGTTTTTCATCTGCTCATCTCCCTACCAGTTAGGCTCATTCCTGTGGATATCCCGGCTCGGGGTAAAAATCTGAGGTTTCAGAAAGGAGGATAATATTACTCTCTGCTAACTGGAAGCCCTCATCAGACTTTTAGAACACAGCAGAACAGAATTAGTTCCCTGAGGCCATCTATGGAATCCACAGAAAACAAGGGGCTTATGGTATCTTAAAAATGTAAAAAAGTAGTTGAATATTTGTTGTGGTGTTGTTCTTACACGGTACTATCAAGCAGGAAGTTTGGAAGCAAGTGGCTTTGTATGGTGGTATTTATCTGTTGACTGTCAATTTGCAGGTTTTGTAAGTTGTTATCTGTGCGTGAGAACACGTGAAGATTGGGTGGTGGATGAAGAAGGTTTCTTCTGGGTTCTTTTTTTTTTTTTTTTTAAATCTTTTTTTTTTTTTTTTAAGATTTTATTCATTTACTTGACAGACAGAGATCAGAAGTAGGCAGAGAGGCAGGCAGAGAAAGAGGAACGGAAGCAGGCTCCCTGCCAAGCAGAAAGCCCGATGCGGGGCTCGATCCCAGGACCCTGGGATCATGACCTGAGCCGAAGGCAGAGGCTTTAACCCACTGAGCCACCCAGGCGCCCCTCTTCTGGGTTCTTAATGAGAAACTCTTGTGAATAGTGAATAATTAGAAAAATAATTTATCTTAATACAACATACATCCTCCAATCGGAATGTTTAGAATGGCATAGCTATTTCTTCAAACATTAAACGGACGGCTTTCTCCGAAGCCATCATACAATGAAAAAAATATTTTTTTTTGGTACATTTATGCTCACAACTCTCTATTTGCATTTAAAAACTGGCTTCTATCAGTCAGCCAGAGAGCTGGTTAGGGACCACTGCCTTTGCACTTACCTAGCATATAGAGACAGAAATAAAAACCCTTTGAAGTCTACTTGGTTTTCCCCCATAGAATTTCACATATTTGGCCACACATTTGACGTGTGAAACACAAGCATTGTACTAAAGAGGAAAAGCTTTTTTTTTTCTTTTGTACAGAATTTGTTCAAACTTGTCTCTACACATCTGTATGTATTGTAGATGAATGCAGTTTCTTTCATGAAATCCCATAAGGTGTTTCCGCGATGAGCAACACTCATTTAACAAGTGCACTCTGCCATGCAGGCGGGACCTGCCAGGAGCAACAGCATGCCTGGAACGGAAATGTTGTTTAATGAATATTTATTGATTATGAATATTCATTAAATTAACATCTTTATGGCCGGCCTCAGGCTTTGTAACTTCTGTGGCAGTAAAGTGGTTAAGTAAAGTTTTCAATCTTGGAGCTCTTTGAGGCTCAGATACCTATAAAAATTACCAACACTAGGTTTTCTTCTGGAATGGAAAACAACTCTGAAATATTCTGATGTGGTCATGATTGGTATCGAAGCCTTTGGTTGGTATCGAAGCCTTTGGTTTTCGATACCAAACCATCACCAAAGTGACGGGACCCTTTATCGCAAATGTTTTCGTCCTTTTCCTGGCAGATTGCTCTAAGAATAAACTCACTGTGCTTTTTCATTTTCTCAGTCCTCTTTCTTACTCTACTAATCCTGGGTATCTTCATGTTTGGCACGGATTAGTAAACCAGTTTACTTTTCCAGGTCTCTTTGAAGGCAGACTTGCCATCCTCCAGCCCATTTAGGAGAGTGTGATCTTCGTAAAACACACTACTGATCATATAACACCCCTGCTTGAAATTCTTCAAAGATATCCCATGGTCTTTAGCATTAAAGCCACGGTCCTCACATTGGAGATGGACCTTGCTATCCTTTTAGCTTTATTTCTGAACGCTTCTGCTCTGAATTTCCTTCAGCCATCATGAAAACGTACAATCATGAAAACCATGCTAACTCTTGCCTATAAGCCTTGGAATACATTTTACTTGGGGCCTAGAAATCTGTTCACTGTACCCTAACTTTCAATTTGGTTTACCTTCTACTGATCTTTCAGATACTTCTTATGCCTCATTTCTCCTGGAAACACTTTCTAGATCTCTAAAGGGCATAGATGTCTCTTCTCTGTGCATTCATATCATCCAGGTTTATTCCTATTTTAGGACTCACCACACTGCACTGAAATTTCCTCTTTAGGCTCCGCCATAAACTTTACAGTCTCTCCTTGTAAGTTAGGACTGCATCTGGTTCAACAGGGGAACTCCAACACCCAGATAGGTGTCCCAGCCAATCACTTAAGAGGTGCTTCAAGTATGAGTATGTTTGCTAATGTAAATTGAATCAACACGCTTGATTCTGCCAGAAGGCCTCTCTAAGGGTGCCACCCACCCCCACCACCACCATGGGGGTTATGCAAGGCTGTTCAGACTAACTCCAGTAAGGCCTGGTAAGAAACCATAATTTTACATCTGAAGTTGGTTCTGTGGAAAATCTTGCTCAAAAGTAGGAGCACAGCTCCTACTGTATTCTTCCTAGCTGTATTCTATAGTATGTAGGACTCTAGTTATCCATAACAACAACAAAAAATATACAGATTAGATTAAAAAAAGAGAGAGAGAGAGATTTATTAAAAGAATATAGAGGTAGGTCATGAAAAATACCAGAAGGCATGTATTGGCCCTCAGTCTGGGAAAAAATTGGAACTCTAAAGTAAAATTAAAACCATAAACCAGAAAGGATTCTGTGTACCTCTTATTTGCCTCTTTTTGCATTCTCCTCACAGATTCCTTCCTCTGAAGAATTTTCCTCTGCTTCTCGGGCCACATGGCAGATGCCTGAGTTTCTATCACCCCATTCAGAACACAAGCTCAGACTGAACTTCTGCTTAATTTGGGTGGAAAATATAATTACTATTGGGGACAAATATAAACAGGGTTATCAGGGGCTTGTTTCAAAAGGTAGGGGCATCACCAAGGAGTTTGTTTCTGAGTTGAGAAACCAACCCAAAAGACATAATTTCTGAGAAAAATGTTGCCCGACTTAGTAAAATAAAAACCACCAAGAGGAGTATGATGGGGGTGCCCGGGTAGCTCAGTTTGTTAAGCAACTGCCTTTGGCTCAGTTCATGATCTCAGGGTCCTGGGATCGAGTCCCACATTGAGTCCCACAGCAGGTTCCCCCTGCTCTGAAGAGAGCCTGCTTCTCCCTCTTCTTCTGCTTGCCACTCTCCCTGCTTGTCCTCTCTCCCTCTCTTTCTCTGTGAAATAAAATCTTAAAAAAAAAAAAAAAGAGTATAATGAATGCAAATTTTTTTTTTTCATGTTTGGCTTTACTTGAAAAATTCTCTATCCTAATTCTAATAACATTTCATTTATAATCATATAGCTATAGAAAATACTATCAGCTATTCCTACTGTAGGTGCTGTACCAACATTATTGAGGCTATTATCTGATGTTTGGGTCCACACAATTCCTATCCCTTTCTCTCACCAGGGTTATGTACATGTCCTTCAGGATCTATCTGAACAGTCAAAGAACCTACCAGTTGGTGATTTATTTCCATTAGACGTAACTTGACCCTTGACATATTGCAATCCACATGTGTTTGTTTAGTTCTATATGACTGTATCTGTGGTTGTATTTTTTTTTTAAATCTGGGGTTAATTTCTTAAGTATTTTTCTGCCTCCCCTTTATCCAGTGGGTTCATAAATGGGTAATTTTTCTAATCATAGAATCAAAATAATGACGTCCATCTGTTGGTTGCCACACCTCAAACCTTGCTCTCCGTGCTCTGTTCTCTATGTCGCAACTTCAACTTCAGCTGAAAACCTGTCACTGAAATTTTGGAGGAAAACAAAAGTTATCCTTTTTGATAAGGAAAATACTATCTTCAGCATGGGTCCCCTTCTTGTGATTGAACCCTGAGTTCACTAAGATCCCCAGGGTTGCTGTCCCTACGCAGGGCTTGTCCACCATCTTGGGAGCTATCTCTGAGCTGCCTTTAGCTCGATGCTCCACGGTGCACACCATCTTCCAGGCTTCTTCATGAATTCTTCAGTCCCCCATCTCTCTGAGCAGGACAGAACAATGCCTTGGCGTGCAGACTTTCTGCTTCAGCTTCACTAGAATCAAACTATTCCAGTGTCACTGAACCAAACTGCAAATGTAAGATACTGCCTTACAAAGTGCGTCTGAGACATCAATCTTTCCTGTGCATGTCAGAATACTTCTGCCTCAGGCTCCCTTGGGCAAGTCTGACCCCATTTGCAGTTGTTTCTAGTTTCCCTGTGGAGATGGGCCTCCCTGTTTAATGTTTAACAAATGCTCTACAACACAGGGGTCCAGCTACAGCATTTTCTCTACTCAGGATGATGTCATAGCTACTCCCAAAGCTGCATTCCCTCTGAGGGATAGTCTGCTTCTGCCGGCTCTGCTTCTGCTAAGATGGGTACCTTCATGGATCGGGGTTCTGACAGTCTGGGGATATAGGGCTTTAGGTACTGAAGGAGTTTCATGAGAAAAGGGAAGTAGACCTGTCTTGGTGAGGCTGGGGAGAGAATGAAGACAAGTGAGTAAAAGTTATTAGAAGGCAGATTTAAATTCAACATAAGGAGAAAACTGAATCATATATTAGATGTACTAACAATAAAAGGGCCTGGGTTGGGGCGCCTGGGTGGCTCAGTGGGTTAAAGCCTCTGCCTTTCGCTCAGGTCATGATCTCAGGGTCCTGGGATCAAGCCCCGCATTGGGCTCTCTGCTTGGCAGGGAGCCTGCTTCCTCCTCTCTCTCTTTCTGCCTGCCTCTCTCCCTACTTGTGATCTCTATCTGTCAAATAAATAAATAAAATCTTTAAAAAAAAAGGGGGGGGGCCTGGGTTCCTTTTCATTGTGACTGATAAAGAGGAAGGTATGTGTACAGTAGAGGGGAAGAAGGGATTACCAAACCGGTGATCAAATTGGGGCAGATCACTTCTAAGGTTCCTTCAGTTTGGGGACTTCAATAGTTTTCTTGAAGACTTCTCTTTTTCTCTCTCTCCTTCCTTTCCTCCCTTCTGCTTTCCTTTTTTTTCCTCTCTCTTCCTTTCTTATTTTCCTTTTTTCCCCCTCTCTTCCTTTCTTATTTTTAAGTGAATTTAACTGTTTGAAATTAAATTATACTCAAGTTAGTATCATTGTCTCCAAGGTCAGCAGGAACAGTAAAGATTGAATCTCTTTTTCTTTCTCCCCGCCCCCGTTTCCTTCTCAAGAAGTCCAAGTAGGCTATCAAGTGAATGATCCTTCTCTCAGAATATTTCACTTTCAAGATTTTTACTTCGCTCCAGTATGTATAGCCAGTGGAAGAAAGCACATCAGTCTTTGAACTCCGGGGCTGTCGAACATCTCTCACAACACCAGCGCCGAGGTTTCCAGTCAGTTTTCAGCAGCTCATCACAGTTGAAAGTGTGAGCAGGTACCTTTAAGATCTTTCATGGTCTAGGAAGCACTTGCCCGCAAGTGTAACTGTGCTCCTCCTCATAGAAATTCAGATTAGTAAATGATCTTTTAAGCTTTCTCTTACGGAGCCAGTACAAAACCTGCTTACTGAAGAGCTACTATTTTAGAAGCTGGCTTTCCACCAAAGTGGTAGAAATTCAGAAAGTTCTGGTTTTCGCCTTTTCTGCACAAGTGTTTTGCTTTTTGTGGCTCAGCTTTCATTCTCTGTTCGGAGCCCTTCACTTGGACTCGAGGGCTCACTGCAACTGTGCTAGCCCCCCTGGTGTTCAGAAGTTGATCCTTTTGTGCCAAGACCTCCAGGTAATTTCTCTGAGAGGAAGCTATCATCTTGGGGTCATAATTTCTTGGTAGGAGAGCAGAGAGGTGGTAATGAAGCAGTGTCAAATGAAGAGCCTTCGGTATTTATCTTTGGATAAAGAGCGTCAGTGTGTTCTGTTTGCCAAACACGCTATGTTGATGGGTGAAACCAAGACACTTTGAAGAAACAGTCCCGATGTACTGCCTTTTGCCAAACTGGAATGCATCCAGCAGATCTATGACCATCTCTTGATTATTGTCTGCTACTTCCAGCCCCCAGGTAACACACCAACAACTGTTTCAGCAATGTTTTAAAGATCCTGTTATTAGATTCATGATCGCGTTCTAGTTACTGTGATGTATCAATCTTACCTGGAAAAACAAACAAACGAACCCACAGCTTGTGATGTATATCTGCAAATTTTGATGTCATGTCTTCCTCTCTCTCTCTCTCTCTCCACCCCCCCCCCCCCCCCCGGAAGTCCCATGGGCATTTTATCCTCCATGTATTGAAAACGGAACTGATGACCTCTTCATATCTGCCACTTGTCTGGGCTTCTTTATCCTAATAAATGCCACTTCTTATGCCTTTTATATACTTTAAAATTATCTTTATGCCTTTTATATTTAAAAAAATTATATGGTATATAATACATAATTGCTTCTTATGCCTTTTATATATTTTAAAATTATATTTCAATATAATGTGTAAGTGTATTTATATGTATGTGATTATGTTTTAATTCTAGTCTAGGCTCTGAGGTCTATAAAAGCAAGAGCCTGGAATGCAGGATGCTGTCAATGAAAGTTTGCTGAATAAATAGTATAAATAGAAAGCCATTCCATGATTTATTAACTATTTATTAGTTAATCATCATTGCCTTTGATTCCCCCATTTTTTTGAACTTGTCAAACCATGTAATTTAACAAAAACACAATGATCTCTGACCAATCCTTAATGAACACAAACACTCATTCCAAAATATTGCAACAATGCTTCTTTGAAAAAAAATTAGTAGGTGGGGGAGTTCCAATAATTTCCACTTGCTGTTTCCAAATAGAATAGGCAATAATCTTGAGGGTTATGTGGTGGTTCTCTAAATTACCAAGTTTTACTATTTCAGTTATGTACTAAATAGTCAGGAAAATAACTATGGAAATTTGGAGGTTTCATTACACTCATTTTGAGATAAATGCAAACCAAAATGCAGTTATCATTTGACTTTTATAACTTGCTATTTTAAATAAGAGCCTGTGTATGATAAATTCTGAAAATATGAACAATTTTCTTTCCACTGATAGAGTCACACAGTGACGTTGGTGTAGTGTAGACCAAACTGTCTGCTGATTGATCTCACCAATTTATTTAAAATAAAATTTAAGACTTTTGTATTTATTTGAGAGAGGGGAGCAGGGATAGACAGAGGGAGAGAGAATCTCAAGCAGACTCTGCACTGATCCTGGAACCAGATGTCACAACTCCATGACTCCAAGATCATGATCTGAGCTGAAACCAGAAGCTGGATGACCAACAGACGGCACCACCCGGGTGTCCCTGATCAGGTCAATTTCATGTACCGATCAGAGCAGAGTTCATCTCACTGTATGTGTACAATGGCATGCAGATGACACAGGTTGCCATAAAAGCTTTGAAATCCCTCTAGCCACACAGATTATTAAGCAGAAACTTATTTGGCTGCTTATAATAATCAAACATCAAAGCCACCCCAGGAATCAGCATTACTATTTCCAAATAGAATAAAAGATACATGTGGGGTAAAAGTTTTCGTTTTGTTCACTGCTCCTTTACCCAAAGCTTTAGGATAGATTCTGGCACGGAGGGGGTACTCAATAAGTATTTATTAAATAAATTAATAGGACCATTGCTACAGCAATTTTTTTAGTTTGCCTACTCCCATTTCCTTTTTGTTCTATCGCTTTAGTCGCTATTTTAAACTTAAATGGAATTTCAACCCTACTGACATATACCTTTCCATTAAGCCTGGTCATCAAGCCAGGTGTGGGTGTAGGACAATAGAAAGTGATTCAAGGGTCTGTTGTGTGAGGTGTCTCTAACCCTTTCAGATTCCACCAAGTCCTCTCAGATGTCCTAAACGAAAGAGTGAACCTGCGATTTTTCTCAACCAGTAGTCTGTTCCTCAGGACCCTCAGGGGTTCATGATTCCTGTGAAAGACTCTTGTGGTAACTGTAACCATCTTTTATCTTGCCTTTTTATCTTGCTTTATCTTTTTTATCTTGCTTTCGTTTTGAGTCTAGCAACCGGGGAAGCAAATTTATTTACTCATGCAGATTTCTTGGAGCCATAAAAGGCATCCCAGAAGCTCTACATTCCCTCACCCTTATTTCTTTATGTCCCATTAAGACGGCAGCTCCTCTAGACCTCAGTTATACTCTTCAGCTTATAAGGAAGAGGTTAGTTACCATCTATAGCACTGAGACCACACAGGATTACCTTTCAACAGGGATGACAAGGAACCTGTTCATCTCTTCTTCTAATTTACCTGTCTTAATCTCTTAAGATTCTTTTTTTTTTTTTTTTTTTGGTGTGTGTGTGTGTGTGTGTGTGTGTGTACATTTTAGCATTTCAGCTCCATTTCTAATACTTCCCAATGTTGGTCTGGTTACAGGAAATGACTCTGAGAACCAATAGGGTTATTTATGTTTCTAAATAAAAGGGAATACAGAAATCAACCTGGAAGAATCTTTTCCCATCCCTTTCCACACTCTCCAGGTCTTGTTTTGACTACCTCAGCATGGCTTACAGGATCTTAGAGATTTGTTTTTTGTCAGTCTATTTAGCCTTATCTGGAGCCACTTTTCCCTCCCCACCATATGCTAACTCTGTTGGCCTTTTATTTCTGTTCTACTCCTTCTCACACAATACCTTTGCAACTGCTGTTTCCTCTTTCTTCCTCCATCTTCGCCTACCAGCTCCCACTCAAACCTTAAATGTTTCTTCTTCAGGAAAACTTCCTGTGATTGTCCATATTTCTGTGATTGTCCAAAATTGCCGTAGTTGCCTCATTACAAACACTTCCTGTGATTGTCCATATTTCTGTGATTGTCCAAAATTGCCGTAGTTGCCTCATTACAAACTCTCACAAGCTCTCCATAATTAGCAGGCTCACCCAGGGTTATCTTAGTCAAGCTAAGTAGCACATTAAGACCCCAGGAGCTGTATTTACCCCCACTGTACTCTGGTGATTCATTGACTTCTGGTTTCTCAGAGGGGAAACATAAGGATGATACAATTGTCTTCTGTCTGACCATATGAATCTGGTTAAAGAAACTCCACCAGATCAGCTAGGTAATGATAAAAACAGAACTTATAATAGTCAATAGTACTTACTGAGTATTTCTGTGTGATGCTTCATACCAAATTGTTTGGATTGTACTTTGGATCCTTGTACAGACTTTCTGGGGTAATAACAATATGAGTCACATGAGCCCCATTTCAAATGAGAGGAAACTGAGACCCTAGAGTTAAGTAACTGTTACAGAGTCATAGGGCAAAGAAGTGACAGAGCCTTGATTTATACCTGGAGAATCTTCCCCCTGAATTAGCTCATGCTGGTACATTGCCTCCCAATCTGTGGAGTATTAGCCGTCCACATCTGTTTGCACATTGGTAACTGAACTGCTAGATTTCTCCCAAAGGAGGAGTTCATAAGCAGGCACTAGGCCCAGCCTTGCCATTTCTGGTTAAACCCTTGCCACTCACTGTGGTTCTACCTGCTTCACAGCTGAGACCTCATAGGATGTTACCTTGGCAAGGTATGTCTGCCTAATGACTGGGAAGGAAGGATTTGCTACTGAAAGGAAAGAAGATTTGGGACAAGAAGGGTAAGTGTAGTGTGGGGAGACAGAGAGTTAGCTAAGTAAAGGAGGAGTGATTATCTTCTCATCTGAGAAAGATGGGTGTAAATGTAAATTTGAAAATTAATCATTTTTCACGTTTCTTTGAATATTTTCTGTGTTCAGGAGAAGGAAGGAGGTAAATAGTTTCATATATCTTAAAAAGAGTGAAATTAGTGACCTTGGGGACATCACCTAGAGAGAGAAGTAAGGACAGGGGCTGGTAGATAATGGAATTACAAGCAAAATCAAGTAATAAAGACATGTTCTCTTCTGAAGTTTGTGCTTGAGTAGGAGGCCATTTTTGTGTTTTGGTCACCAGTTGCTTTGGTTGAGGAATTACTAGCCTCTAATGCAAAAATCTTAAGGTGCAGGAAAGAAAACAAATAGTCTTTATATTGTACTTCTTTTCATATACTGCTTTTCATTAATTTATATATATATATATATATATATATATATATATATATATGAAAAGCCATTGTAGAAAAATGAGAAAAAAACATGCAGATAAAATGTAAAATGCTAACAACATACATAATAGAATGTAAAACTTGGAATATTTTCACTCTTTTTTATGTATATGAATACATTTGGAATGTATAGCATGTTTCTGTCTTTTTGAGATTTCTTGACCTGAACAGTCTACTTTATACTTCTTTTCAATGTCAAATAATCTTCATAAACAAGACATTTAATGGTTACACAATATGTTTGCCATAGTTTCTTTTTTTTTTAATTTATTTATTTTAATTTGTTTATTTACAGCATAACAGTGTTCATTGTTTTGGCATCACACCCAGTGCTCCATGCAGTACGTGCCCTCCCTATTACCCACCACCTGGTTCCTCAACCTCCCACCTCCCCCACCCCCCTGCCGCCCCTTCATAACCCTCTGGTTGTTTTTCAGAGTCCATAGTCTCTCATGGTTCATCTCCCCTTCCAGTTTCCCTCAACTCCCTCTCCTCTCCATCTCCCCATGTCCTCCATGTTATTTGTTATGCTCCACAAATAAGTGAGACCATATGATACTTGACTCTCTCTGCTTGACTTATTTCGCTCAGCATAATTTCTTCCAGTCCCGTCCATGTTGCTACAAAAGTTGGGTATTCGTCCTTTCTGATGGAGGCATAATACTCCATTGTGTATATGGACCACATCTTCCTTATCCATTCATCCGTTGAAGGGCATCTTGGTTCTTTCCACAGTTTGGCGACCGTAGCCATTGCTGCAATAAACATTGGGGTACAAATGGCCCTTCTTTTCACTACATCTGTATCTTTGGGGTAAATACCCAGCAGTGCAATTGCAGGGTCATAGGGAAGCTCTATTTTTAATTTCTTCAGGAATCTCCACACTGTTCTCCAAAGTGGCTGCACTAACTTGCATTCCCACCAACAGTGTAAGAGGGTTCCCCTTTCTCCACATCCTCTCCAACACACATTGTTTCCTGTCTTGCTAATTTTGGCCATTCTAACTGGTGTTAGGTGGTATCTCAATGTTGTTTTAATTTGAATCTCCCTGATGGCTAGTGATGATGAACATTTTTTCATGTGTCTGATAGCCATTTGTATGTCTTCATTGGAGAAGTGTCTGTTCATATCTTCTGCCCATTTTTTGATATGATTATCTGTTTTGTGTGTGTTGAGTTTGAGAAGTTCTTTATAGATCCTGGATATCAACCTTTTGTCTGTACTGTCATTTGCAAATATCTTCTCCCATTCCGTGGGTTGCCTCTTTGTTTTGTTGACTGTTTCCTTTGCTGTGCAGAAGCTTTTGATCTTGATGAAGTCCCAAAAGTTCATTTTTGCTTTTGTTTCCTTGGCCTTTGGAGACATATCTTGAAAGAAGTTGCTGTGGCTGATATCGAAGAGGTTACTGCCTATGTTCTCCTCTAGGATTCTGATAGATTCCTGTCTCACATTGAGGTCTTTTATCCATTTAGAGTTTATCTTTTTGTACGGTGTAAGAGAATGGTCGAGTTTCATTCTTCTACATATCGCTGTCCAGTTTTCCCAGCACCATTTATTGAAGAGACTGTCTTTTTTCCATTGAATATTTTTTCCTGTTTTGTCGAAGATTATTTGACCATAGAGTTGAGGGTCCATATCTGGGCTCTCCACTCTGTTCCACTGGTCTATGTGTCTGTTTTTATGCCAGTACCACGCTGTCTTGGTGATCACAGCTTTGTAGTAAAGCTTGAAATCGGGTAACGTGATGCCGCCAGTTTTGTTTTTGTTTTTCAACATATCCTTAGCAATTCGGGGTCTCTTCTGGCTCCATACAAATTTTAGGATTATTTGCTCCAGCTCTTTGAAAAATATCGGTGGAATTTTGATCGGAATGGCATTAAAAGTATAGATTGCTCTAGGCAGTATAGACATTTTAACAATGTTTATTCTTCCAATCCAAGAGCATGGAACAGTCTTCCATCTTTTTGTGTCTTCTTCAGTTTCTTTCATGAGTGTTCTGTAGTTCCTCGAGTACAGGTCCTTTATTTCTTTGATTAGGTTTATGCCCAGGTATCTTATGGTTCTTGGTGCTATAGTAAATGGAATTGATTCTCTAATTTCCCTTTCTGTATTTTCATTGTTGGTGTATAAGAAAGCCACTGATTTCTGTACATTGGCTTTGTATCCTGCCACGTTACTGAATTGCTGTATGAGTTCTAGTAGTTTGGGGGTGGAGTCTTTGGGGTTTTCCATATAAAGAATCATGTCATCTGCGAAGAGAGAGAGTTTGACTTCTTCCTTGCCAATTTGGATACCTTTTATTTCTCTTTGTTGTCTGATTGCCGTTGCTAGAACTTCTAATACTATGTTGAACAAGAGTGGTGAGAGTGGGCATCCTTGTCGTGTTCCTGATCTCAACGGGAAGGCTGCAAGCTTTTTCCCATTGAAGATGATATTTGCTGTGCGTCTTTCATAGATAGATTTTATGAAGTTCAGGAATGTTCCCTCTATCCCTATACTTTGAAGCGTTTTCATCAGGAACGGATGCTGGATTTTGTCAAATGCTTTTTCTGCATCAATTGAGAGGACCATGTGGTTCTTCTCTCTTCTCTTATTGATGTGTTCTATCACACTGATTGATTTGCGAATGTTGAACCAACCTTGCAACCCAGAGATGAATCCCACCTGGTCATGGTGGATAATCTTTTTAATGTGCTGCTGGATCCTGTTTGCTAGGATCTTGTTGAGAATCTTTGCATCCATATTCATCAGTGATATTGGTCTGAAATTCTCCTTTTTGGTAGGGTCTTTGCCTGGTTTGGGGATCAGGGTAATGCTGGCTTCATAAAAAGAGTCTGGAAGTTTTCCTTCTGCTTCAATTTTTTGGAACAGCTTCAGGAGAATTGGTGTTATTTCTTCTTTGAAAGTTTGGTAGAATTCCCCAGGGAATCTGTCAGGTCCTGGGCTCTTGTTTTTTGGGAGGTTTTTGATCACTGCTTCAATCTCATTACTAGATATCGGTCTATTTAGGTTGTCAATTTCTTCCTGGTTCAATTTTGGGAGTTTGTAGCTTTCCAGGAATGCATCCATTTCATCTAGGTTGCTTAGCTTATTGGCATATAACTGTTGGTAATAATTTCTGATGATTGTTTCTATTTCCTTGGTGTTAGTTGTGATCTCTCCCTTTTCATTCATAATTTTACTAATTTGGGCTTTCTCTCTTTTCTTTTGGATTAGTGTGGCCAATGGTTTATCGATCTTATTGATTCTTTCAAAAAACCAGCTTCTAGTTTCATTGATACGTTCTACTGTATCTCTCGTTTCTACCTCATTGATCTCTGCTCTAATCTTGATTATTTCCCTTCTTGCATGTGCAGTTGGTTTGATTTGTTGTTGATTCTCCAGTTCTTTAAGGTGTAGAGACAGCTGGTGTATTCTGGATTTTTCAATGTTTTTGAGGGAGGCTTGGATGGCTATGTATTTCCCCCTTAGAACAGCCTTTGCTGTATCCCATAGGTTTTGGACCAAGGTGTCTTCATTCTCATTGGTTTCCATGAATTGTTTAAGTTCGTCTTTGATCTCCTGGTTGATCCAAGCATTCTTAAGCAAGGTGGTCTTTAGCTTCCAGGTGTTTGAGTTCCTTCTGAACTTTTCCTTGTGATTGAGCTCCAGTTTCAAAGCATTGTGATCGGAGAATATGCAGGGAATAATGTCAGTCTTTTGGTATCGGTTGAGTCCTGCTTTGTGACCCAGTATGTGGTCTATTCTGGAGAAGGTTCCATGTGCACTTGAGAAGAATGAATATTCTGTTGTTTTAGGGTGGAATGTTATGTATACGTCGATGAGGTCCATCTGGTCCAATGTTTCATTCAATGCTCTTATTTCTTTATTAATTTTCTGCTTCGATGATCTGTCTATTTCTGAGAGTGGCGTATTAAGATCTCCTACTATTATTGTATTCGTATCAATATGTCTCTTTATCTTGATTAATAGTTTTCTTATGTAATTGGGTGCTCCCATATTGGGGGCATAGATATTCACAATTGTTAGATCGTCTTGGCGGATAGTCCCTTTAAGAATTATGTAGTGTCCTTCTGTATCTCTGACTACAGTCTTTAGTTTAAAATCTAATTTATCTGATATGAGAATCGCTACTCCGGCCTTCTTTTGAGGCCCATTGGCATGAAAGATGCTTCTCCATCCCTTCACTTTCAGTCTGGGTGTATCCTTAGGTTCAAAATGGGTCTCTTGTAGACAACATATGGATGGGTCCTGTCGTTTTATCCAATCTGCAACCCTGTGTCGTTTTATGGGCGCATTTAGGCCATTCACATTGAGAGTGATTATTGAGAGATAGGTTTTTATTGACATCGTGCTGCCTTTGAAGTCTTTCTGTCTATAGATTGTTTCTATATTTCTGTTCAATGATATTCTTAGGATTTTTTCTCTCTTATAGGACCCCCCTTAATATTTCCTGCAGTGTCGGCTTGGTGGTTGCATAGTCTTTTAAGCCTTGCCGGTCTTGGAAACTCTTTATCTCTCCATCCATTTTAAATGTCAGTCTTGCTGGATAGAGTATTCTTGGTTGCATGTTCTTCTCATTTAGTACTCTGAATATATTTTGCCAGCCCTTCCTGGCTTTCCAGGTCTCTGTGGAAAGGTCTGACGTTATTCTAATGGGCTTTCCTCTGTATGTAAGAAGCTTCTTTGTCCTAGCTGCTTTTAAGAGGGTCTCTCTTGAAACAAAATTCCCCATTCTAACGATAAGGTGCCGTGAGGACTTTCGAGAATCTAAAATCTTGGGAGGAAATCTTTCTGCCTCTAGTACATGAACGTTGTTTCCATTCGTGAGATTGGGAAAATTTTCATAGACAACTTCTTCCACTATATCTTCTAGACTTCTTTCTTTTTCTTCCCCTTCAGGGATTCCAATAATTCTGATGTTGGAACGTTTCATGGCATCGTTTATTTCCCTGATTCTGTTTTCGTGGCTTCTGAGCTGTTTGTTCCAGGCTTCCTCCTGATCCTTTCTCTCTATCTGTTTGTCCTCCAGATCACTAATTCTATCTTCTGCCTCAGTTACCCTAGCTTTTAGAGAATTTAGATTGGATTGGAACTCGTTGAGAGCATTTTGAACATCATCCCTGGTGGCTTTCAGTTCTGCCCTAACATTGTGAACATCATCCCTGGTGGCTTTCAGTTCTGCCCTAATCAATTCTGTTTGGTCATCCATGGCTTTCTCCAACCTAGCTATTGCCTGGATAATTGTTAGTCTGAATTCCTTTTCTGACATATTGTCTATGTCAATAGCCATTAGCTCTGTTGCAGAAGGCCCATCCTCTGTATTTTTCTTCTGTTGGGTATTCCTCCTCCTAGTCATTTTGGTAAGAGATGACTAAACAGATGCAGCTGGACTTATTGATTGTGGTGCAGTCAATGTGCACCCTGGAACGCTTCTGTGCAATCAGGATTCCCCACCCAAATGAGAGAAAAAAGAAAAGAAAAAGAAATAGAGAAGAAGAAAGAAAAAAAAAAGGGGGGGAAGAAAAAAGGAAAAAAAAAAGAGAGAGAGAGATAGGAAAAAAAGGGAAGATAAAAGAGAAGGCTCCGCCCAAATGGGCCACAAGGTAAGATTTGTGGAGTATACAAACAAAAACAGACAGACAAAAAGAGTGATAAAAGTATATGACAAGAGAAAAAAATATGTATATATAAGCAAAAAAAAAAAGGGAAGAACCTCATCAGAAAGAACCCCAAGTATAAGGTTTATATATTATCAGGACAAACACAAATTCACAGAAACACTGACAGAAGGAAAAATTGGGAGAATGGTTATAGATTCTCAGTGTGGGTGAGGAAGGTTATTTTGATTCTTCCTGAAGGTATCTTGATGTTTTTGTTAAGGGACTCAACTTTCCTAAGTTACAGGGGGATTAGAAACTGGTTTGCCTATAGGGGTAGCATTGATTGGGGAAAGGGGATTACCTTGAAGTTTAACTCTATATGTATAGTAGAAAATAAAAATTAAAAAAGAATAAACTAGACTAAACTAAGTTAAAATTAAAAAAGAATTAAAAAAATAGAATAACAAAGGAAAAACACGGGTGTATGTATCAAAAAGTTCAGGTTAGAAGGTTATTAAAGAATTTGATGTACTGGACATCTCAGTATGATGGTAAATAGGTTAAAAAATTATCTGTATGTATAAAAAAAAAGAACCAGAATATTGGTAAAGAGTTAAAAATAAAAGTTGTATTTATGAAGTAGTGGTGATTGTTCTCTTGTAGTCTTTTTTTTTTTTTTTCCTTCCTTCCTGGTTGGTTTTCTGGGGGAGGGGCCTGCCACGTGGGTTTTCAGACAATGATGTTCCCTGAGTTAGGTCCTCCCGCTCCCCTCAAGGGGGTGAGCTCTTTTTTTTTCAGGAAATTGTTTTTTTCAGCCTTTTGTTCTCTAGGGGTTTTTATGTTCTTTCATCTGCTTTCTCTCGCCTTGACAGCTTTTGATGGTTTTTGGAGGTTTAGAGGAGAGCAAACAGCACCCCAACCTCCCTCTCAGAGAGAAGCCTCAGACTGTTTTGCAAAAGCTGCTGGCAGAGTCGGTTCTGAGTCACTGTCCCTGGGGATGCAGGAGCTCCTCGTTGTACCCAAAACCAGGGCAGCGGTGGCTGTCTAGGCAGCTCCAGACCGCCAGAGAGGTTCCGAGCAGAGATCGCACACTGAGATTTTCCCGCTGTCCCGGGCTGGGAATGTCTGGTTTTTCCGGCTGCCAGAGCTCCAGGCTAGTGCCTATGAGCACCTATCCCAAGGGAGGTTGTGGGACGCGCGTGTTTCAGGATTGCCGTCTGGCCAGGCTCCCAGCCCCTCACGGGAGCCAGACCCCACTCGTTCTCGGGCGCGCTGGCATTCAGGTGCACTGGCGGCTCAGGGACGGAGACCTGATTTCTCCGCCGCACTCTCTCTGGCTCCGCGCCAGGGGAGGCTGTCCTGGGTCCGGGGACTTAGGTCCCTGACCCTAACCGCCCAGGTTCCCACTATTACCCCCCGCGATCCTTTGCTGTTTGTTTTTTGAGTGCTTTCAACCAGACTCCAAGTTAATGCTGGTCCCCAGATGCAGAGCACTCTCGTGTTGGGGTGTTACTTTCCGATCGGTCACCTCTGGTGGCTCCCTCCACCTTTTGTTTATCTTCAGATATCAGTCGGACGTTCCCAGTCTGCTTTACCTGCCACTGGCGTCTTCTGCTCCTGTAGAGATCCAGACATGTATAATTCTGATCTCAGGCTGATTTCATGGGTGGTCGTAGTTCTTTGGTAGGTAATCAGCTCACTTTAGGGTACAGGTTGAAATGGTGCCTCCTCCTACTTCCCCGCCATCTTTTTGCTGTAGTTTCTTAAAATACTTTCTTAAATTAAATTATTATAATCATATAATACAATTAAATTGTTTGTAATTTTCACCATTATAAACTACATTATATTTACGTATATAAATCTCTCCATTTCTTCTTCTTCTCTCAGAACAGATTTTTAGAATTGGAATTACTAGTTCAAAGGATAGAACACTTTCAAGACTCCCTATATTGCTAAATTGCTTTTAGAAAAGTTGTATTAATTTTTCTCATATCATTTATAAGCATTCTCACATCACTAAACTCCCACCATCAATCAGTTTTATCATTATAATTTTTACAGTGAGTAAAAAGGGTACCCTTTTTGGTTTGATATACATATATTCAGCTATTACAGAGGTTAAACCTATTTTTATGTTTATTGATCATTCCTAATTCTTCTGTGGCTTGTCCATGTACTTGGCCAGTGTTCTCATAAGAATGTTTGGACTTTTCTTACTGATCTGCGAAAGGTTCCTTATATTAAGAATATACATTCCTATTTGTTGCAAATATATTTTCCCTCTTACAATTTATTTCTAATTTTATGTATTTTTTTGGTCTTTTCAGGACCTTTAAGCATTTTGGAGAATCCTAATCACTGATCTCATTTTTTTTTAAATTTTTTTGGGGGGGACTTGAACAGTATTTTATTTTATTTTTAATATTATTTTATTTTTTATAAACATATAATGTGTTATTAGCCCCAGGGGTACAGGTCTGTGAATTGTCAGGTTTACACACTTCACAGCACTCACCATAGCACATACCCTCCCCAATGTCCATAACCCCACCACCCTCTCCCTACCCCCCTCCCCCTGGCCTCCCTCAGTTTGTTTTGTGACATTAAGAGTCTTATGGTTTGACTCCTTCCCAATCCCATCTTGTTTCATTTATTCTTTTCTTACCCCCCAAACCCCCCGTGTTGCATCTCCACTTCCTCCTATCAGGGAGATCATATGATAGTTGTTTTTCTCTGACTGACTTATTTCACTAAGCATAATACCCTCTATTTCCATCCACATTGTCACAAATGGCAAGATTTCATTTCTTTTGATGGCTGCATAGTATTCCTGTGTGTGTGTGTGTGTGTGTGTGTGTGTGTGTATTCCATTGTGTGTATGTGTGTGTATATATATATACACACACACAAATGTATATATATATATACACACAATATATATACATATATATGTATACACTATATATATACACATACACATACACAATATATATATACACTATATATATATAATATATATATATATATTATATATGTATATATGGCACCTCTTCTTTATCCATTCATCTGTTGATGGACATCTAGGTTCTTTCCATAGTTTGGCTATTGTGGACATTGCTGCTATAAACATTTGGGTGCATGTGTCCCTCTGGATCACTACGTTTGTATCTTTAGGGTAAATACCCAGTAGTGCAATTGCTGGGTTGTAAGGTAGCTCTATTTTCAACTTTTTGAGGAACCTCCATGCTGTTTTCCAGAGTGGTTGCACCAGCTTGCATTCCCACCAACAGTGTAGGAGGGTTCCCCTTTTTCCACATCCTCACCAGCATCTGTCATTTCCTGACTTGTTAACTTTAGCCATTCTGACTGGTGTGAGGTTGCATTTCATTGTGGTTTTGAATTGTATTTCCCTGATGCCGAGAGATGTGGAGCACTTTTTCATGTGTCTGTTGGCCATCTGGATGTCTTCTTTGCAGAAATGTCTGTTCATGTCCTCTGCCCATTTCTTGATTGGATTATTTGTTCTTTGGGTGTTGAGTTTGCTAAGCTCTTTATAGATTTTGGATACTAGCCCTTTATCTGATATGTCGTTTGCAAATATCTTCTCCCATTCTGTCAGTTGTCTTTTGGTTTTATTAACTGTTTCCTTTGCTGTGCAGAAGCTTTTGATCTTGATGAAGTCCCAATGGTTCATTTTTGCCCTTGCTTCCCTTGTCTTTGGCTATGTTCCTAGGAAGAAGTTGCTGAGGCTGAGGTCAAAGAGGTTGCTGCCTGTGTTCTCCTCAAGGATTTTGATGGATTCCTTTCTCACATTGAGGTCCTTCAACTGATCTCATTTTTGTGCTTGTTTTGTTTTGTGCTTACAATATTCACATACTTTTTAATTTCACATTTTTAATTTTACATTTTCATTTTTCTTCTCTATAAATTAGTTATTCTAAATTAATTTAATGTGGTTAAAATAAAATAATACTAATATGACATAAAATAATACCAATATAGTGTCAAAACTTAATATCCTCCCCTCTATTCTCTTCCCATCTCCCAGGCTCAAGAGCAACTATTCTGAACTCTGGTTTTTTTGTTGTTTTTTTTTTTAAGATTTTATTTATTCATTTGACAGAGAGAGAGATCACATGTAGGCAGAGAGGCAGACAGAGAGAGAGGAGGAAGCAGACTCCCTGCTGAGCAGAGAGCCCGATGCGGGCTCAATCCTAGGACCCTGGGATCATGACCTGAGCCAAAGAGAGGCTTTCACCCACTGAGCCACCGAGGCGACCCTGAGTCTGTTTTTTAAGTGATTATCTCTATGTGTCTAAATATGTGGTTGTTGCTTTTTATTGATTTACTAATTTTAGATATTATTTAATAACTATCCAAGGACAGATGAAGATTTATCATTTGAATAAAACCCTACCTTACATTTCCTCATCTTTCCAATATAGTTATATTGCTATTTTTAGTTAAATCAATAAAGACTATTCACATTTTGATGATGTGGGTGTTGTTCTATGCCAAGGCAAATTGTGTGTATGTTTGCATTTCTTTACTTGATATTTTTCCCCCAGGAATTTCTAATCACTTTTTACTTAGTCATGCTATGTCTTTCTTATATTCTTAGTTTGTTTTTTTTCCAGTAGGATCATAATATCTTTTTTTTCCTCAAAATCACTCCCTATGGATCCATGTGTCCAACTTTTCCAACCCAGGATGGTTGCTTCTAGGCTTTCTGCAAAGCTGTCATCCTGAGCGTCCTTTAGCTACTTCCTGAGAAGAGTTGTCTTCCCTCTTGGACACCGTATCTCTGTTACTCTTCCTTTTGTTATCATTAGCTTTCTACTGCTACTATAATTAATTACCATAAAATTAGAAGGAAGTTGGGGGAAATTGGAAGGGGAGGAGAACCATGAGAGACTATGGACTCTGAGAAACAACCTGGGGGTTTTGAAGGGGCGGGGTGGGAGGTTGGGGGAACCAGGTAGTGGGTAATAGGGAGGACACGTGTTGCGTGGAGCGCTGGGTGTTGTGCCAAAACAATGAATACTGTTACGCTGAAAAAATAAATAAATAAATTTAAAAAATTAAAAAAAAAGAATTAGAAGCCTAAAATAACATAATTTATTACCTTATTGTCCTGGAGATTAGAATTCCAAAATGGGTCAGCAGGACTGCATTTTTTTTCTGGAGACTCTAAAGAAGAGTGTTTCTTTGCCTTTTCCAGTTCTTAGTGGCCATTTACATTCCTTGGCCCATGGTCTCTTCTATCTGCAGATTTAGTGGCATAACATCTATGAAACACTTCCTGCCTCCTGTGTCCCTCCCACAGTCTTGTAATTACATTGGGCTCACCTGCCTAATCTTTCCATCTCAAGATCCTTGACTTAATCATGTCAGCAAAATCTCTTTTGCCAAGCCATATATAGTAACATATTAGAGGCTCATGGGAATAAGGAATAGGCATCCTTCAAGAGCAGGGAAATGGGGGTGTAATTATTCTACCATAGCTGTGTTTTGTTTTATGTTTATTATCATTTTTTTTCTGAATATCTTGAAACAACTCCTTAAGCAAATGTGCATAAACCATACATTTTCTGACTGTGCATATTTGAAAATGTCTATAATCCACATAGCTTGTACTGAGATATAATATAGTTCAAAGTATTGACTTCAATTTAAATTTTATTGGATTTAAATCGTGACTCTTACTAGTTCTGCACCTTTGAGCAAGTTAGTAAATGTTCATTTGCTTAGTTTCTTTATCTGCAAAGTGGGTATATTAACAGCATCTATTCATAAGACTGTTAGAGATTAATAAACCTTTCACTAGTTCCTGCTCCTTAGTAAGCACAGGCTATTGGTAACTTCACACTTGATTACTAGGTTGGCTAGGCTTAGAATTTCAGGCTGAACATTGTCAGAATCTGGAATTCAGTCCTTCAGAGTCTCTTAGTATCTACTACTGCTGTTGAGAAGTCCGTTGCATTTTGATTCATGTTCACGATGTTAACATGTTCTGCCATGTGAAATCTTTAGACTCTTGTCTTTATATTTAGTTTTCTGAAAATTCAGAACACCCACATATAAGTAGGTCATTTTTCATTAATTTAGTAGGATAGTTTTCAGTATAAATTTTAGATTTTTTAAAATCAGTGTTCAGAAATTCTCTTCCACTTTTTTTTCTGTTCTGTTCACTTTCTAGATTCTTCATTTGATGTTGGCCCTTCTATATCAATACTTTATGTCTATTTTGTTTTCTGTCATACTTCTCAGTACAAATAGTCTGAATTTTTTTCAAAGAATGTTTTACTGTTAATACTTTATTATTCTACAATTGTTCCTTTTAAAATTAAATTTAGAGAGCTTTTAGTTTGGGTCCTCTGAGAAGCAGATGTCAAGGCAGGAAAAGATATTCAAGAGGTTTGTTGGTAAAACACTGGTGAAGGAAAAAAGTGGAGTTAGGGACATGGTCAGACAGTGAGATCGATCTGAACCCTTCCATAGAGAAATGGAAGGAAAGAGCACAAGGGAAGTAGTCTCAGATGATTGTTCAGTTCTAAGTTTGACCTTGCCAATGGGGAGTTCTGGAGCAAAAGATCCACTTTTAAAGAGTCCTGCATTTCACAGGATTGAGCTTGCATTGGAAGCCCCACTGAGCTCAATCATTAGGTTGGATCAGCCCAAGGATAGTGTGGCCTTAGTGTAAATATGACAGTAAGAACCACAAGGGCCATAGCTAAGATCAATCAAGTCTGCTTACTACAGCAGGAGATCTGACCAGTGTCTTTAATTATCACTGTAGTCCTTCCCATGTGTCTCACAGATCTGTAGTTCAGGGAGCAGCTCTTCTATGGTTCAAGTGGGCTTTTCTTCATGAGGAGAAACAGAAGACAAAGGTTAAAAGTCTGCACTGTAACCTCCACTATTCAGGTAGCCTCAGGGTCACAACTGGAATTCATTCTCTTCTCTTCTACTATCCATCCAAATTATCTTCACTCTCTTATCTGTCACCTCAGGAGGTGTTGGTGGCTTACCTCATGGCATGACCCAAACCTTCAATCCTGTGGGATCTGAGCCTTAGGTTGCTGTTTTAGTTTATGCTGCTTTAACAACTTGCCATCACTTGAGTGTCTTACACAACAAAAGTTTATTTCGCACAGTTCTAGAGGCTAGAAGTCAGGGATCAGGATGTCTTCATAGCTGCCTTCTGGCGAAAGCCCTCTTCCAGGTTGTGGACAGTGGACTTCTCCTTGCAGTCTCATATGACAGAAAGGAAGCTGGCTCTCTCGTCTCTTAAAAGAACGCCAGTGTCATTTATGAGAGCTCCGCCCTCATCACCTCGTTAGCTTCAAAAGGATCCACCTCCGAATACTACCACATTGGGGATTACATTTCACATATGGATTTCAGGGGAGCATAAACATCCAAACATTTGGCAGTCATACCCTTTAGGCTGGGGTGGCTGCCCATGTTCATCACAATCACAGTATTTCAAGGGAGTACTGTGCCCATTGTGTAAATGGAGTCCTAGTTTTGCATGCTGATCAGAGTCAATTATTCCTATTACAATAGTGACTCCTTTCAGTTGTTAATCTCTAGATACAAAGAAGTCCAAAGTGTCTTGGCAACAGCTATAAGGTACAATTCAATGAGACCCTGGCTCTCACTGTCCTTTGTATCTAGCATTCCTAATTTCTGTTTGCTCTTGGTTATGAAAAAGAAATTGGCTGAGGATTCCTCACACTCATGACAAAGTTTCTTCTCGCTTGTTTCTTGTTTACTCCTCCTGCACTTGCTTTCCGCACTCCAGAAACTTGATGAAATCTCTTGAGGTTTATTGGTCATCCCTGGCCCGACCCTGCACCCAATTCTTCAGGTCACTTTGATTTAAATGATTTTATTTCTTTACTATCATTTCAAAGGCATCTTTGGTAAATAGGAAATAATATCTGTGGTCAGTATGCAGTCTTGAAATGGAAGTTTTCATCTTGAATTAGAAATCTACAAATAGGTTTTAATACGAAGTATTTACATTTTATTATGGTCTAAGCAGTCTCTCTAACTTTGTCATTTTCATGTTCTCTTGAACCCAGTAGCAATTTAAGGAAGCATTTTATTGGTACTCTTTTTTCAAAATTCTCAAAGTTGTTGTAGTGCGTGTGTGTATCTGTGTGTGGGGGGGTGTGTTTGCAAGACTTACGCTTTTTAAAATTGTTTATTACACTGTCATTTCAAAAATGTGACAAGAATTTACTCTCTGTTCTTTCTGTTACTTGGTGAATTTCTGTGGCACAGTGTAGAGAATTTCCGCTTCTGAGTGAAATAGTATCAAGGATTTTTCCAATTTTGAAAATTGTTCTAACTGAACTGCCTAACAGTTTGTGAGAATGCTTATTTCAACATGTGCCAGGGGCGCCTGGTGGTTCAGTGGGTTAAGCCTCTGCCTTTGGCTCAGGTCATGATCTCAGGGCCCTGGTATTAAGCCCCACTTCCGGCTCTCTGCTCAGTGGGGATCCTGCTTCCCCTTCTCTCTCTGCATGCCTCTCTGTCTACTTGTGATCTCTCTCTTTCTGTCAAATAAATAAATAAAATCTTTATAAAAAAGTGTGCCAAACCGCACTGATTATTATAACTTAAATAAAACACAAAGAAGCCAAAAAATTCAAAGATTAAAATAAAATTTTACCTTCTTACATATAAAATATATATTATCATGTTCATAGATAAAACAATATCATCTTCTCATTTAAACTGGGTTCTAGTCATTCAGGTTTGTGATGTGTGTGTGTGTGTGTGTGTGTGTGTGTGTGTGTAGTGTTTGTCTATTTTTAAATTCAATTCTAGTGTTTTTTTTTTCTTTTAAGGAAGCAAAGTTTTACCTGAATTATTGTTATAATTATTTTACAGTTTGACATTCTGTTTTTAATTTATATTCTGATGTTTTCGACAATCAAGAATTTAAATACATATGCCATCAAGTGTGTCTGAATTTATAATTTGAAATACTTTCCCTATTCTGATATAGAAAGAGAAACACATTTAAGAAATGTTTCTTCCGTCTGTTCTTCCTTGATTCCTCCCATTCACCATCTTTGGGACATTCAGTAAAGTGTTGGTACTTCATACCATCAGAGACCACGATCCTCTCTGCAACGTATGAGTTTTGATGGAATGTATTGCAAAAATAAAGCATGTTAAAAATGCTAGACTATCCGTGGAAGTTTTGTGTTGATTGTAGAACCGAAGAGGAGTCATTGAAGACTCCTCTTCATAGATGCTTAACATTACTACTTCAGGCATGTTGGAACGGAGGTTCAATATGACATACAGGGTATTCCAGGAAGGCTGTATGCTAGTAAGAGAAAGCCATGCCATTGGCATCAGTGGCATCATTTGATTCCTTTTTTCTAATGTAACTGATAGAGCATACTACATCACAGAACCTAACAGGACTGTACCAGAACAGGTCAGAAATCTCTCCATTATTCACTCACTTAGTAGGTATCCATTGTGTTTTTAGGATACGGCCAGTATATCTAGTATGTGTGATGCAAAAAAAAAAAAAAAAAAAAAAAAAAAAAGAATAAATAGTATTTCTTGCTTTTTAAAAGTTTAAAATCTGACCAGAGTAGCCACTTATGTATGTAGATAAATCATAACACATTAGAATAAGTATAATGGCAGAGTTATTTAAAAAATGTATTATGGGAAAACAAAGGAAGAAGTAACTAAATCAGTTAAAGGGATTAGGGTCTGTTTCAGAGAGAAGATGGTGTGTCAAATGGATCTCAAAAAATGAGTCTTGAAAGCAGATCTTTTCATTGACCACTGACAGACTTGCACATGGATTTTTCCACAGGGAGTGAAGGCAAAAGCCACTCAGTGAGTGGATTATTCAATGCCTTGGGGAGGAAATAGGAGGTAGGAAAAGTGGCAATCAACTCCACAATTTCAAGAACTCTGTTTGTGCTGCACAGGGGAAGATGGCAATAGCCACATGACATGTCTCTGAGACCCTCTTATTTTCCTGAACAAAGTCTGGATTGTTTGCGGTTCTCCTCATGGCCACATTCCCAGTAGAGTTGGTACCAGAGAAGAAGTTGTGTTAGGCTAACCTCTATGGTTTGAATAAGAAGCAGACTCCTTTCCTTTATAACAAGCAGGATTATTCTTTTCTATTTTTCTCAAAATCATAGAATACTTTGAGGATGTGTAACATTCAGCTTCAAACCCAATGTATGTTATCTGAACTCTACTATGTGTCAAAAGCTTTCCTGGATTCTTCCTCATATATCTTCCTCTAATCAACACAGAATCATGGATTTTCAGCCAAAACTCATGCTTCTCAGCCAAACAACAACAACAACACTTCTTAAACATGAAACTTTCTTGGGGCACCTGGGTGGCTCAGTGGGTTAAGGCCTTTGCCTTCGGCTCAGGTCATGGTCCCAGGGTCTTGGGATTGAGCCCCACATCAGGCTCTCTGCTCAGTGGGGAACCTGCTTCCTCCTCCTCTCTGTCTGCCTCTCTGCCTACTTGTAATCTCTGTCTATCAAATAAATAAAATCTTAAAAACAAACAAACAAACAAACATGAAACTTTCTTTCAGTTGCATACCAACTCCTTGGATATGTATAGTATTTTAGTTACTAAAATATACATTAAGGCCATTGGACCTGCAGTCATTTTGTTCTGAAGCTGATGTGCGAGCATTTTGTTGGCAGATGGCTGAACTTTACAGGTCCTTTTGAAAACCTGGTTTGCATTGCAAAGTTAAGACTATGGGGGAATTTCTCTCTCTCTCTCTCTCTCTCTCTCTCTCTCTCTCTCTCATACACACACACACACACACACACACACACACACACACACACACACCTTCAAGTCCCAAAATCACTTAGCTTCAAAATAAATACTAGAAATGTCAACTGCTGACTCTCAGAGAAAAGACTATGTCTTCCTTCTCCACCTGCTTGTGAGGACTCTCTCAGAAGTTGTGTAGGATTCACTTGTTGGCCAAGTACAGCTGAGATATAATGAGGGAACAGCAAATGGAAGGCATTCACCAGTTCCTGAAAGCCGAAATCACTTTATATCAATTTTAAATTAAATGTAAAAAAAAAAAGAGAAAGAAAATGGTGCAATATATTTTCCTCTGCTTCATTTCTTTTACATTGCCTTCTCCTGGGCATTTTGCTATGTAGACGGGTAATGTGTTTATACATTTTGGAACTAAGCAGTCATAAAGCTGTATAGGCACAGCTTGGAACCACCATCCACAAATTAGAAAGCTCCCCTAGACTTGCCCATTTTATAAACACTTTATGAAGAAAGAGAAAAAAAAAACAAAAACAAACAGAACCCCAGGAAAGTGGCTTAGGTTTTTCTCCCCCACCCTTTCCCATGTAACTCCTACATAGTTTATTTGATAATTATACAGCACAAAAATATGGTGCAAAGCGATGTGAATATGAACTCTCCTTACATAAGAGAAAATCTTTACTACTTGCCTTCAGCAGTGTCAGCTGGAATTCAATAGACTCCATACATTTTTGAAATAAAACCCAAAATGCACTCTACTTTTTATACTAAAAGGCAAAGACTAATTGAAAGAGGCATCAGTAAACATATTTTTTTGTTGTTGTTTCTAAAATCTAAAAGATTTTTCTTGTTGTGAACTAAAGACTTCAGAAGTCATTAGTGGTCAGAAGTAAAATTATCTTTTCCTAAATCTTTTTGACGCTGGTCTGTACTTTCTAAACAATCTTCTTGCTATTTGACCCATGTGATTTCAGAAAATATGCTGAGCGTTGGTGGCTGTGACAAAGACTCTAATGCTTTGTTTCTGATATACTCCCAGATTAAGATGGCAAGTCATTTGCATCAAAACTGTAAAATAAACAAAGTTTAAGGCATTGCAGTTGGGAGTGTAACTCAGTCAACAAAACAATGAATAACTTATTTACTTGCAACAGCAGTAATTTCCTTGAGATTGCTGCCTCATCACTGTAGGCATTGAAATGATATTAAGTACAACAGTATTAACTGCTGCTTTTGTTTTAGATCAGATGAAAATCCAAAAAAATAAAAAAAAAACCTTGGAATAAACATGCAAGTAAAAAAGATAAGTACATATTGAAGTACTGTTATTTCAGGCTATGCTGAATAAGTTTAAAGACCCAATATTCTACTAGTACACATGCTTCAAATAAGAGATATTCCATGTTTTGTAGCTTGCCAAATTTTGTCATCTAGCCCATCTATCAACAAATGACAAATTGAATTATGGTAAGAGCAGGGAATGGTTGTGAATGCTCGTCAAAAAATACATGGTGATAAATAAGATTGATTTTAATACACTACTCGATTGAAGACCTAAACATGTTCCAAAATTAGACTATGTGCTCGGCATATTGTAGCTACTTAATAAATATCTGCTGGATGAATGAATAAACTTTATTCTTTGCAGAAAATGTCAAAATGCTCCCCAAGGAAAAGAAAGTACTGTCTGTTACGCTTCTGACCTCAAGTTTCCTTTCATAGGGAATTGAGCATGCTTTTAACAGAAACTGAATGTTCTGTAGAAGTTTGGGGTGTAGGTAGATTGATAACCACTTTTGATGCTCAGCAGGGAACTCATAAATAGTTAAGCATATGCAAATTACTTGAGAGTAGTTGGTCTTCATTTGTGGTTTTAGGTCAGACTAATGATTTTCTCTTTCAAACAGAACCAAATGGATGTGTCAAAAGAGGTAAAATTCTTAATGGGAGTGGACATAAATAGTTTCTAACCCGCTGCTAAGGTTACAAATGTCACTGGTAGTTGTCATTATAATAGAGCAGAGGGTCCTTCATTATTTCAAATTCATTTCCAGATCCACAGGTAGTCAGATAAGTGACCATTACCACATGTACCAAAAGGACAAACAGATGGTGTTCAGATCATTCATTTTTTTGTGTGTCTTATAGGATTCAAGCATTTTGGAAGTCATTCAGAGTCATGTGTTTTATATCAACTTGTGTAGAAACATTTACATATATTGAACTCTTGCCCTTCTACTCCTGGCTTTGTTTCCTCCATCCTCTCTTTCTTATATCCCAAGTGGGCAAGTGTGAAAGAGAAGTATAGACTTCTCCCCAGGGTGATTGGGAATCTTCCACTGAAGTTCTAAGTGAATATTTTCAATTAATCTTCTGGCCTCCCAGAAACCTCCGGGCATAATCAATAGCCCAGTCCAGATTGTACTAAAAGCCTTTCCCCCCCACTTGAATTTTCCACATTCAACAGTTTTACCACAGAATTTGAAGTGAGGATAATGACCACATTGACAGAACACAACTGATCACCCTGGAGTAGCTGATTCAGAACTTCTCGACAGTTCTCCTCCAGCAGAGTTTCCAATGGATTGTACCCGCAATCCAAACAGGCAATGGATATGGCCAAGGAAGCAGAACTGACTGGGCAGAGTCCATATTAGGGTTATTTTGTTGTGCCTGGTCATATAGATAAAGCCAGTGGATGTCATTATGCTTGGTCTCTTCCACATCTCCAGCAATTACTATGCTGCAGCCCGCCACAGAGCAGGTTGTAACCTTATCTGGCCCAGCCAAACCCAGCTAACACAACCTGTGATTTGGAGTCTTTTCAGATGTTGTAGGGAATTGTGGATTTGACAGCTAGGCATAGTAGTTCTGGGAGAGGGGAATGTCAGATTTTTTTAAGGATTGATTGTTTTCACCTGCAACTCTCTCCAGCTCATCCCTCAAAGCATACACCCAAATAAAGTTGCTCAGAGGGCCTTGAATTGATTGACTTGTTCAGTAGAGCGACATCAAACTTAGGTTTTTCTCAAATAATGCCTCATGTTTTTTTTTTTCTAACCACATTCTCTATCTCAATTTATGACCTACTCCATTCTTCTCTTTAATTTGGATTTTCTAGTTAGATTGCTTAATTGAAAATGTAGTAGATTTCACACCTATGAGCTCAATTACCATCTACTAAGTTCAATTTTCAAAATTCAACCATATCAAAGCCTACTCCCACCTGGTCTTACCTAGTTGAGAAAGGCCTTTTAGGGTCAGCTTTAGAGATAAACCAGTTCATTTCATATTTAGGTCCTAGAGAAATTAAGCTATGTGTATCACCTGTTCAACAATCACTGAACTTATCAGAGCTTGTAGAACCTAGTTTTCCTATCTCAACATCCTTTCTGATATATGACAAAATTTAGCAGAAAGAACAAAAAGTTCTATACAGAAGTTTACTTAAAGCAGTAATATGAATTTCAGTAATCTGGGATATTTGAACTAATGCACCATATGAAAAGCATTAAAGAAGCCCACAGCTATAAGTAAATCA
The DNA here is from genome assembly GCF_922984935.1 of Meles meles. Lineage (NCBI taxonomy): Eukaryota > Metazoa > Chordata > Mammalia > Carnivora > Mustelidae > Meles > Meles meles. Next base: position 146,935,511 of record NC_060066.1, on the reverse strand, counting down.
AAGCATGTGAAATCTCCTTATATAGTTTTTGTTGCCACAGGATTTTGTTTTAGGTTTTTAGAACTTTTTGTCATTATGAATATTTTTTGATGTTGCTTCTCTGCTTACGTGGAAGGATAATACTGTGTCATTTGAAACAAGTACCCTAAAGCTTTGTGGAATCATCAGTGCATTTCTGGCTCCAAACCTTCCTGGTCAGAAAGTCTGTATTTAGGCATTACCAAGTTACCGAAGCTTAGGAATGTGCTTTTCAATTCAGAGAACTTAGACATTCACATTTCTTTAGGTCCTGACTAAAACCTTTCTCTGGTGGTGTACTATGGATAGTATCTTTCCTTATGCAAAATTCTCATGTGAATAGTTCTGTAGTCTTTCTTCAGAGAGAGGGTATTGGGATTTACATGATAGAGGCACACCCCCCCCCCCATTTTTTTAAGTATTGTATTATTATGGATCACAAGCAACTTTGAACCAATGGTAGATAGTTGATATCTCTCTTGTCATCAACTTGCATACTTTTCTACTTTCCCATTTTCTTTAAAAGGACTCAGTAGAAGAAGGATGGCGTGGAACAACAAGAACCTATTCAGTTTAACTAGATAATTATCTTTCTTGTCTTGCCCAAGATCCCCCCCCTCACACCAGATACAGTCCAAAATATGAGTTAGGGCTCTCAGTTATGGAGAAGAGGCTGCTGAATCATATAGTCACTAGGGTTGGGAGTGAGGACATTAACACTAGACCTTAATGCACCTATGGGAATAATTTGGATGTGGATAGACCTGTTATTTGGATTAAATATGGGCACTTAGTCCATAGAGTTACACTGATTCCTCATTCATTCTTCATTCATTTAACAATATTTATTAAGTAATTTCTATGTGCTGGTCATACCACCAACTGCTAGAATTAAACAGTAGAACAAGAGAAACTTTCCTTCAAGGTACACATATCTTTTCTCTGTCTTTACTTTTTATTTGATTATCACTCATAATCCATGACTATCAGTCAGGTTCTGTCTGTGACTTTTTCATCAATCTCAATTCTTGTCATGCCTACTATTCTAACTTTCCTCTATTTTTCTTTAAAGCACTACTTTTAATCCAAAAGAGACAAAGTCAAATAATCAAAGTTAAAACAAACAAAATAATTGTAATCCTCAAATCTCAAATTGAACCATTTATTATTCCCAAGAAGTCAGTGTTCTTTTTCTGTCTTATGATTTCCTAAAATACTGCCACATGCATTGCACATTGTAAGAAATATGGCCAACTATTCTCAATTTTCATTCCACACAATGGTAATCATTACAGAGCCTGGCATCATATCATATACTCACTGACACCAACAAAATTTAACGCTTTTTAAGAAATACATTTTCATAGGTATCAAATTTGTTCTAAGTTATTTAACATTACTCAAGTGAATTGATCTAACCAACATGATAAAACACTAAAACAATGGTAAGTAAATAGCATTGTTAATTTAAAAGCAGATTTCAAGACATAATTATTTAAACATAATATAAATGTTTACCTAAAAATTTATTAGTAAACAGAGAAGCTGAAAGAAATAGTTAAGTCATTGAAGTGGTCTAATATTTGGTTAATGTAAGAATTTGATATTATACAAAATTTTGATAATGTAAAAAAAAAACAATAGCTTTCTTATATACTACTAATAGCAACTGAGAAAAATAATAGGAAAATGTAATAAGAAAAAACATTATTGCAGCATAAAAAGAAAATAACAATATGAGATAACTACATAAAACCCAGGATCTTAAAGAAATATTTATATAAATGTAAGATAAAACAATCATAATATTTATTTGGTAGGAAGATTCAATATAACAAAGATTTCTATTTGCCCCAAATTAATCTATAAATTTAACTTAGTAAAAAGCTATATGATAGTAAATGACACAACTCTGAACATTTTGGTAGGTGTCATTCAGAAGAACACATTTACATGAATACCCAGAAATCTTGACAATAATGTGTGTCACTGATATTAAAACACTATAGAAAGAGAAATTGAAGCAGTAAGCAATTGTGAAACAGAATAGGGTCAAGATACAGTGAATGTGATTTTTCCAAGTTAGTTGAGAAAAATGTTTTAAAAAATAAATCACAAGGGTACCTGGGTGGCTCAGTAGGTTAAGCCTCTGCCTTCAGCTCAGGTCATGATCTCAGGGTTCTGGGATCGAGCCCCACATCGGGCTCCCCGCTGGGCAGGGAGCCTGCTTTCCCCCTCTCTCTGCCTGCTTCTCTGCCTGCTTGTGATCCTTCTCTCTGTCAAATAAATAAATATATAAAAAAATAAAATAAAATAAAATAAATCACAGTGAATCAACTGACCATCTATTTGAGAATAATAAAATCTCCATCAAATCATACACAAAAATTAGTTCCAGATAGACTGAATATTTATATAAAATATAAACCAAAAAATACTGAAACAAAATATAGAAATTTTGAAATATTGAACAGCAGGAGCATAAAACCAAATCAGAAGTATAAAAGAACAACAACAACAAAAGCAAATTTTACTCCAAACACTTTAAAATTACGTGTGGAAACATACATTATAAATAAAGTTAAAACAAGGCATGTGTGTAGCTCAGTGGGTTAAGGTCTGCCTTTGGCTCAGTTCATGATCCTGGAGTTTCAGGATTGAGTCCTGCATCTGGGTCCCTGCTCAGTGGGGGATCTGCTTCTCCCTCATGCTCTCTCTCACTCTCTCCCTCTGTCTCAAAGAAATACATAAAATCTTTAAAAATAAATAAATACAGTTAAAAGAAAATTTACTTGCAGAAAATTATTTAGTATAGACCTCAAATGCTTAATGACTATTATATCCCACTGCTTACAGATATAAAATAAAATAAAAAATAAAACTTCCTGATAGAAATGAAGAAACATTCTGAAAAGAAAATTTTTTAAAAACTACAAATGCTCACTAAACATAAAAAAATTTCAACCTCACGAATACTCAAGGAAATGCAAATGGAAATAACAATATAGTTCACTATCAGAATGGAAATTAAATGGAAAAGTGGTCATCCTCCAACGCTGGTCCAGACTGAACTACCATTTATTGGTTGGTTTAGCCATTTATGCTAACATTTACATGAACTTATATTTTCTTCTGCAATTCCCTTGTAGAACTTTATCCAACAGAAACTCAAATGAGTCATCAAAGGGCATTAATTACAGCAATGTCAACAATAGTGAAAAAATTAGAAATAATCTAAATACTCATCAATAGGAAACTGGCTGAATAAGTTTATACCTTCATACAAGATGATACAGTAAAACCATAATAAAAAATGTACTTTTTATTTCTAATACAGAAATGACTACAAAATGAGTGATCTTTAAAGAAGCCAACTGATACTCTCTCCTGAATCCTTCCTGAATTCATGATCTACCAAATCTTGAGAATAAAAAGATGTTGTTTTAAGTCACTAATAAATGTGGTGGTTTACTACATAGCAATAGAAACCTAAAATAGCCACTAAGATAGAATGAAAACAATTTGCCTATTGGACATAGAGAATGGAATGACGAGAAAAGCCTGACTACTGTGGAGAGAAATAAAATTAGGAGATATATATATATGGTGAAGGGCAAAATGTTAGGATCTTAAAAACTAGGCAAAGACACTCTATGTTTCAAAGAACAGAGAGATAATTGTTGTATAACAAAATCTCAATATCACAGTTTTAGAGAAAGAAGGAGAGAATTATATTCCCCTATCTAGCTGTATACTACAGATCCTTTCTCCCAGGAAAAAGAAGGAAAAGGAATTTCATTGGAAGGGTTAGTCTCAGCAGGGACAGTATTTGAAAACTCTTGTAGCAAGCAGTTGGACCAGATGACCTTTAGGAGTCCTTCCAATTCTTTGATTCTCTAGGAAGAAGAGTTTTCTTTTTCTAAATTGTTTCTCAGATGGCTTGGCCAGAGCCCCTAGTATGCTGCTAACTCTCTGTGGATGCTTTTTGTTTGTCAATGGCCCTCCAACGAGACATCAGGAACTAGGCACTATATTCCTGATACGTGGCCCGCATAGGGTGGAGGGCACTGTAACCCAGAGCATCCTACTTATTTTGCCTGCCTGTTTCCCCAGAATGTCTAAGCACTTAAGGGCAAGATCAATAAAATATTTAAATATTGATTAAATAGCTAAATGTTGATAATAATAGGTAATACAGAGTCTAAGCACACATCATGTTCTAGACATATTAGAAAAAATGGTCCTATTATAAAGGTAGGTTTTTCTGCTCATATTAGCTTGTTGATAATCATTTTATTGTTTGTTGTAACATCTAAATAGCACTCTCCCTAGAATCTTTATCGTTCCATTCATAGCAGATTATTTCACTTCTTCCCCTTTCTCTCTCTCTCTCTTTAAAGATTTTATTTATTTTTTTGAGAGAATGAACGACACAGACAGCATGAGTTGGGGTGGGGAGGTAGGGAGTTGGGTGGGGAGGAACAGAGACAGAGAGAGAAGCAGACTCTCCATGGATCAGGGAGTCCAATGTGGGGCTCTGATTTTGGTATCCGGGAATCACGCCCCAAGCAGAAAGGAGTCACTTAACTGAGCCACCCAGGTGCCCCTCACTTCTTCCTCTTTTACAAAAAAACTATTCAGCATAAATCCCCTAAATTTCCCTTCAGTCTACCTGGATGTGTGCTTGAGTTGGAGTCAGGGTCTCTTCTAGTTCTCTCCTTGACCTTCAATGTTATCTAGATTCTGCCCTGTATGTATCCTCAGTCTTGCTCTGCAATCACTCCCTGGCTTCCTCAGTTTGCCCTTTATACTGACACCTTCCACTGGATCAACAAAAACATTCTCCAATCCATTCACAGAACTCATTTTGCCAGATGTCCATGCTTTTATTTTCATACTTCCTTAACTGAAATCTGTCCCTTGGTTTAAAAGTACACATTGTAGATCAGAGTAAGCAATTCTTCAAAACACCAGATATCTGTTATCTGTGTCTAGAAACCTACACTTCAAATGTATTTAAAAACACTTCTTTTCTTATAGCCCAAAAGAGGAAAAAACAAAACCACCCTCAAATTGTGTTAGTGTTGGAGATGGCATTTGGGTAAATGGATTGTAGAATGGATTACAGACTTATTTATAGAATTCTTTCCAAATAGGGGAGTAGTTAAGTAAGCTTCCTATGTGGGAGGAAAAGAGAGAGAGAGAGAGAGATTTTAAGCACTCTTATAGCATTTTATTTATGTTTTTATTTATTTATTTAACAGGGAGCGAGATCACAAGTAGGCAGACAGGCAGGCAGAGGGAGAGGGGGAAGCAGGCTCCCTGCTGAGCAGAGAGCCCAATGTGGGGCTCAATCCCAGGACCCTGAGATCATGACCTGAGTGGAAGGCAGAGGCTTAACCCATTGAGCCACCCAGGCACCGCATAGCACTACGTTTTAAAAGGGTTATTATTATTTATTTACTTAGTGTCTGACTGCAAAGAGTTATGAAAAAGTACTGTTATAACCACTTTAAAAATAAAATAAATGGAAAAAAAAGAGAAATGACAGTAAGACCCCCACTCCAGTTACCGGATGAGTTAATGAAAAGGTGAGCAAGAAACTTAGTTTCTAAGTGCCCTCAAACCCACCAGCACGGACTTGCCAGCATCAAACCACATTTCTGGAGAGAGGCAGACTCTCAATCTGGTGATGCAGGCTTCATCAAAAAATACCAATTTTCAGCCTTATTTTTAATATCCGATGCTAAAGAACTTATCATAGTTGATTTGTGACTGGTTAAGACAATATTATCAAAATGAATTTGAGAATCTAATATAATCACTATTGTCACTCTCAAAATGTTTTGTATTTATTTGCATAAAGAGTCCCATTACTTTACAAAATCACTTAATGTGCTCTTTCAGTTGTAGGACTTTACTGTATTTATAAAAATAATGATATGGGTGGACATCTGACACAGGCTTTAAAGAAATGCATAATTTAAGTAAATTAATTAAAATTTTGATTAAGTGAAGGGCTGTCCATCTAATTATTTTTCTAACACAGATAAGGCATGAAAATTCTGGACCAGAAGATAGGATCATTGAGGGAAACTGGGAAGAGGTAAATAACATCTGTTACAGAGGATAATTTACTGGAAAATGGATAAATAAAATAATGACATGGTCCTTGAGAAGTTGTGATCATAAAGAACCACATCCTTTGGATATATGTGGTGGAAAATTTAGAATCACTGTATTGAAGAAGTTTCAAATACTGTTTCTACAAATGTCATCCTTTGAAGTAATTAATTTGTTAAACCTCAACAGAATCTAATATTCACCATAAAATACGTACCTACTGGACAATTGGTTGCATATGAACATGAGAACTGATCACAGTTCAAAAGTCATTAAAAGTGTTGAAAATTTCCCAGTACTTAATCATACCTGTTTATTTATTCATTTTTTTGTATTTATTCTATTTTTTTTTTCTTATCCTAAATTTTGCATTTATAACACTCAATGCTATGTCTGGATGAGAATCAGAAGTCAGAGCATGGAAAGCTGAAATATTCTGCAATTTAGAGGGTTACTCTCTGTGAGGATTCACTGTCTAGGCATAGAACAACTTTTAAGCAAAATTCAGGGAGAATGTAAATAAAATATAAGGACTTGCACTCATACATGATAGATATAAGAAGAAAGGTAAAACAGCAAAGTTGAAGTGTGCTTTTTGCTAAAGTCAGCATGATACTGTTCATTTTTACCAAAGACAATCCCTCACCATCTCTGATTTCTTTGAATTTCCATCATTTCTTGCATTGTGTGTGTGTGTGCACGCATGTGTGCACATACACACAAATGCCAAGCTGATTGCTCTAACAGTGTGCTAGGAAATACATGAACTTAAACACCTTGGAACCTCAACTTACATATAATTAGAGAGTGAAAGGGATGATGAGGTTCAAACCATGGGGGCGGTCCAGCATTGACCTGTGAACAGGAAACGTCGCCTGGAGCCTCAGGTGTCTCATGTGTCTGATCCTGTTGGAAGCAAGCTGCTAATTCTTGGAATTTGAATTAAACTCTAAGTGGTATGTTCTAGTGAAAATAACCTTCACCAGAAAATACAAATCCCATATTCTTGCATTTCTGTTGGTGACTCACTGTGTAAGTGGGTAAATCACTCAGCTAGACTTCTGTCCCATCTATCTAATAGGGCTTTGACTTCTATTTGTCATTGCACACTCCCCACATCCACAAGCCACTTAGTACTGTCAGTTATTCCTAATTTTATATTCAGTGAGGGCAGGGTCTCCACATTGCATACAAAGTGGCAGTAATGGTAGGCAGTTAAATTATAAAAAGGAGAAAAGTGAGGCAAGGGGGTCTTAATTCACATTAAAAAATTATTCTGATATATAAGCCAACAGAAAAAGAATTAGTTTTAACCACAGGAATCTTTTACAACACATACGTGAAGTTTAGTTGGGGATGAGGTACGTCCTTTCAAATACATAAAAGTATCACTTTGTTCATTCATTCATTCAACACATAATTTAGTGTTTTTTATGTGTTATTACCCCTGTGTTCGTGGGACTATTTCACTGAATGGAACAAGGATTTCTGACCTCAGATTTCTTATGTTCAAGAAAAGGAAGAAGACTGAAAATAAAACATATAAGCAGTAAGAAACTTATTTAGTATGTTAATAGTTAGAAGTTATAAGGTTAAGTTATAACTTATATAACTTATAACTACATGAAAGTTATCAGTAATGTAGGACAAAGTGAATCAAGAGTGCCAGGGTTTAGGGAAAGGAATTAAACTGTTATATTAAACATCGAGGTTTGGGTAGCATCATTGAGAAGATGACTTTAAAAGAAAGAGAATTAGGGACGCCTGGGTGGCTCAGTGGGTTAAGCCGCTGCCTTCGGCTCGGGTCATGATCCCAGGATCCTGGGATCGAGTCCCGCATGGTCTCCTTGCTCGGCAGGGAGCCTGCTTCTCTCTCCACCTCTGCCTGCCTGTGTGCTCTCTCTCTCTCTCCTTCTCTCTGACAAATAAATAAAATAAAAAAAAAAATTAAAAAAAAAACCCATGCTGTAAAAGAAAGAGAATTAGTAAAAAAAAAAAAAAAAAAAAAAAAAAAAAGAAAGAAAGAAAAAAAAAGAGTTAGTAAAAAAAAAGTGAAAGAGAATTAGTGATGTATAAATATGGAGAAAAAGTATTCTTTTTTTTTTTTAAAGATTTTGTTTATTTATTGACAGTGAGAAAGAGAGAGAGAACCCAAGCAGGGAGAGCTACAGAGAGGGAGAAGGAGAAGCAGGCTCCTCTCACAACAGGGAGCCTGATGCAGGGGTCCAGGGATCATGACCTGAGCCAATGGCAGATGCCTAACTGACTGAGCCACCCAGGTGCTCCAGAGAGAGAGTATTCTAAGCAGAGAACACAGTCAGAGCAAACACCTTAAAGTGAGGGTAAGTTCATCATGTATAAGGAAAAGAAAGGAGATCTCTCATAGCTATACCGAGGGGAGAATATTAGGAGAGGAATTAAAACACAACTGGATTCAGGTACAGGGGTAGGGGCCATTTAATACTTTTAAAGAATTTTGGCTTTCAGTCTGCATTAAAATGAAGTCATTAAACTTTTTTGAATAGGGGAATTATATGATCTGTCTCAAATGTTAAAAACGTTTCTCTGGCTACTGTGTTATGAAAAGACTGTCAGAAGACAATAGTGGGAACTAATCAGGAAGATATCATAGTTATCAAGTGACAGATGATGGTAGCCCACACCAGGATGGTAACAGTGGGGATGAAGAGAAGTGTTGAGATTCTGGATATATATCAGAATTTACCGGCAGGATGGATGCAGGGTATGAAAAATGGAGATTTCCTTAACTCTTCTCTTTTTTCCCAAGAACTCAAGAATATATATATTATCCCCACCAAGCTATTAGACAGATGGAATTTCTATCAATTGATATGTAGAAGGAACTAATTTATCATTTTGTAAAACCATGGATTTCATTCCACTTCTAAGACTCCAATTAACTGAGGTTGGGCTGTCTAAAGGGCTTCTAATGAAACTACTAATACCTAGAAAGAATAGCTTTTTAAGAGTGAGAACCTATTCCTATATAAAGGACTCAGAATGAATGGCTTCATTGTATGAGGCTGTTCATTATAGTTCATGTTGTGAGGAGATACTCTCTTGGCATTTAACCTTTTTTTTCTTTATTTTTTTTTTCTTGTACTCTGTTCCTCTAAGTCTCTTTCTATTGTAATCCATTTACGAAAACATGGTCAACTTAATTTTCCTAAATTAGTAGAGCTTTGTTCATGTCACTGTCTGCTTAAAAGCCTTTAGTAGTTTATCATTTTCTAGAGAATTAAATCCAAATTGCCTTGATTCTGTAGTCTTGTTTTCACCCTCACTACTGCTTAGTCCCAGTTGCCATTATCACTTATTGTAACAGCCCCAAAATCATCCCACTCTTATGCACATCATATACAACTGCATATCCATTTTTTACATTTCCCACTGTGTCAGCTATCTATAGCCATACTGATGCTGCCTAACAACCACAAATCCTAGCAGCTTAAGACATTAAATATTTATTTAGTTCACAAATCTTTGAATTGGTTGGGTGGTTCTTTGGGGGTCCTCTGAGGAGCTCTGCTGATGTGAACAGGGCTTAGCAGAATTCAATCACTCGGTACCAATAAGTGAGGTCAAATTGTTGAGCTTGGCTGAACTCTCTCAGGTGTTTGGCTAGAGAGTCACATGACAACCTTGGAATCATCATGGAAAGGCAGTAAAAGAAGGGCATGAATTTAGGGAGGTGTGATAGAGTGAGGCCAGTAGTGCAATCAATCTACTACAAAAACCTAAATTCTTCACATGGTCTCTGGCTTACAGACCCATCTCACACAGTTCTCTCCCACTGTCTAGACATTATTTTCTTTGTCTCATCCATTTAGCCTAGTTAATTCTCATTTACCTTTATCTCAGTTCAAATATCCATTTGTACAAGAAAACTTTGACTTTCCAGTCTGTTAGAATTCTTTGTTATAACCCCTCATAGAACCACGTTCCTGTCACAGAGCACTCAACGTGGGTTGAATTATTAATGTGATTACTCAATTAAATTCCCACTAAACTAACACCTTTCTAAAAACAGGAACTTTGCCATCTCTTGTGCAACACCTAGTATTCAGCATCGTGCTTGGAACATAAATGTTCAATAAATATTTCTTGGATGACATTACTTAAGCTATTTAAGTTTTCCTCATTGTTGTTTCTTTCCTTTTATTTTTTTTCTGAAAAAAATCTTTCTCTAAGAAATGTTAAGATTCTTTCCTTCCTTCCTTCCTTTTCTCCTTCCTTCCTTCCTTCCTTCCTTCCTTCCTTCCTTCCTTCCTTCCTTTCTTTCCTGCTGTAACTGTCCTATCTTACTCAATGTAGCTAATACAATGACTATTTTTTTCTTTTTTGCCTATTTTCTCAGACTTTCAGTTAGACCCCATTTCTAAGTTCCAGGTTTCCCAGCAATTATTTCTCTATTAAGTAGCACAATTGAAGGGAAAATTAAGTAGGAAAATAGTTGTTGTCCCTCAGGCCACACCCTCCCCACCTCACTGTAGTCTTGAGAAGAGAGCAATAACATGCAAATTGGTCTTGTGAATTACGGATGTGCTACCGTGTATTTAACAAAGAGGTGTCTGCTGTAGTCAGTAGAACATTAGATTTGGAATTTGAAGATGTGAGGTAAATGAGGTGTGGGTCCCAGCATGAGTCATTTTACCTCTTTGGCCTTCAGTCTTATCCATGATATTTATCCATGATCTCATAAAATCAGATGAAGTCTCACATTCTTCGTAGCTTAAAGAAAAAGTTCGAAGGAGTGTTTTGGTATGCACAAATCACATTTCTTCTGTGTTCTTCCTTAAGCAGTTGTATATTTCTACAATTGAACCTATCTCACTATGTTGCTTAAATGCCTGGTTTCTGTATTAGGCTATGGTTTCTTTTTAGCACAAGAACCATGTCTTCTTCCTGGCACTTGGCAAAATTAGGTGCTGAATCTTTTTTTTTTTTTTTTTTAAGCTCAATGAAGACTTTCATCTAATTCTCATTTATGCTTATACATTTTAGGCACATATTTTCAGAGAACTCCCTTGTGTGGAGTCTGTTGCCTTAGGTGTAAGTTAGACACATTGGAGACTCCAACTGGGAGCTGTTAGCTCTCATTCATTAGTCCTTCCTTGAGCATGATAAAGTTATACTGAATAGGTGTCCTGACATGCTAATTTGAGAAACAAATGCAAATCTGAAATGCAAAAATATAGAGAGCATTTTGCATTTACAAACTTGCCTTTTGGAATCACACATATTGAAGAGGATGCCCTTAAATTCAAATCTCATAATATTTAAGATATACTAGAGTGACATGGAAAATGTTAATTTCAGATTGTGAGAGTTCCAATTACTGAAGGCATCCACCAATAACTACACTGAAGTAATGTCAGAGAATCCCAAGAGTGTTCCAGTGAAAAAAATAGTTTATTATGGAAAAACTAATGGACCATTTTCTTTAGCTGCTCCTGCTGGTACAGCTATGATGGGTAACATACACCAACTGAAATATCCTTCTCATATATTAAACCACACATTTTCACCCCAGGGAAATAGAATGGGCTTCACCTTTGTTAAATACGTTTGGTTGCTTTGAGATATTTTCTCTCCTTTTCTGTTTTTTCTATCACTGTTTTTATTTTAATAAAAATGTTTTATAACATTCGTGTAAAGAACAAGTCAATTGCATCTTTTTTTCATAAATAACTATATGTTAGGAATTGAGTTAAATGGCTCTCCTGTGACCTCCATCTTGTTATGATCCAGAGGTCATTACAGTTTTGCTTTGAGGGTGTTAGGCTAATGAATCCAATGCTTACCCTGGTAAAGATGGCTGTGTTCTGGTGGTGCAAGCTGAGTGTGCACTATTTTCTAATTCCGCCCCCCACCCCCAAGAAAATTACAAAGGTGTTTGATGCTGGTCAAATCTTTGCTGAAAGAATGGGAAGTTATGTTGGTTTGTAAAAGTTTAAAGTTTTACGTATGTTCTCCATTTGCTGTACTTTTATATTAAGAAAATAATTTCTTCAGGAGACTATCATAGTCTTCATCATTTCAGTATAATAAAGAGTTAAGAAATCTAAGATCTCCTAGTCCCTGAAAATAAAATCACAATGAGTATTATTTTTCTAAACATATTGCACACTTCTTTGCAGATGTGTAGGGAGAAATGTATCACAATGAAAAGCACTGCCATTTGTAATTCTACAGAGCATGAATTGGAACATCAGTTCTCTGCTAAAGGTATTCTGTTCCCTTCTCTGCTTGCTTCATGGACTGTTCCAGATCCTTAAAGAGCAATAAATGAGGCTACTTTAACCTATTAGATTAAGGAGTCTGGGTCCTTCTTTGTAAAAGGAAAAATTACTTTTAAAGATCTATGTTGTCTTTGAGGAAAGGAAGAATTGATCATTTCTACTTCCAATTTACTTCATTTGACAGCCTTAATTCTGGCCCCTATCTCAGCAGGGTTAACAGGTGATTAGACTAATATGATACATAAAACCCATAAAACATATTACTGATTAATTTTTAACCCTGTCTGTAGTGGAGAACTTTAATAATTGTTCCAGATGTGTTAAATCTCAAATGTCCTAGAACACCATTCAAAATCAGGATTAATGAGTGTGTTATTTATAACTCATTATCCTGAAGAATTTTATTTTGTGGAAGTTGTTTCACCCTCAAATTCACCCAATATAGGATATAGGACTCATTTGGCTTTGCAGTGTTGATTATGTATTTTTTCCTGCAGTTCTTTCACAATTGTTTCTGGGTTCAATTCCACAATTTTTTTTTTTTTTTTTTTTTTTTTTTTTTTTTTTTTACTTATGGTGTGCTTCCTTGGCTTATTTCCCCATTCTGTGTCCAAGGATCACAGTGTTTGACAGAACTGCAGAGGAAAGAAAGTCTTATTACCAGATTTTCCACTTAACTAAAGATTAAGTCAAGGTCAGATTGAAAATTCCTTAATCAAAGCTGTCAGTTTACATATGGTCACTAGGTTTAATGTAGTCAAGTGCATCTATGTGAAATGTAAAGAACAAATTTAGGGTTCACATACATATCTAGAAAACACTTTGGGTCATAGGCAATTTTCATTTCCTTAGTGGAATAAAAAATATAAAGGAGAAGAAGAAGAAGGAAAAGGAGAAGAAGGGGAAGGAGAAGAAGAAGGAGGAAGAGGAGGAGGGGGCAGGGAGGAGGGGAAGAAGGCAATGATGGCAAAGATGACAAAGACAGAGAAGAAGGAGGAGGAGGTTTACTACCTTTCACTGAGTGCTAATTATAGCACCATTGTGCTAAATGTTTTAAGTTAAGTGGGATTTGAGAGACTACAGTCATTCACACTTTATGGTAGGTAAAGATATGAAGTAGTTTACCCCAGATCATTCAGCCTTTAAGCCATTTAAAGTAGAAATTCTCACCAGACTCATCTCCCTTCAAGGTCTATATTCTTAAACATTCTGTAATTCTACTCATTTAGATGATTATGATGATTGTGTCTGATGATAAGTAACTCTGGAACTCAAGGATCTTCTAAACTCACAACTTTGTATAAGCCTATAATGAATCCCTTCTAAGGACTTCTCTGAATGTTGTCTGTCAGGACAGAGGATTAAACTAGGTTGGTTGCACAATATGACAAGTATATTTGGCCAGGCACTGTTGTGAAGGTTTCTCCATGTTGACTAACTTTGAAATTACTCTTTGGGATTCTCCTGAGTAAAAATCAATAGACTCAATCTTAGATTCCACCCGTATGTTTTCTGCACTTTGAATCTCTCATAGATCCATGCCTAAATGATCAGACCACCTTTAGAGTTTGGTCATCCAAGAGGACCATATGCCTTCATAACTATGCCCTCCTGACATCTCAGGCCACGTGGAGATGATAGGGCTCTATCTGGTAATATTATGGTAGTAAATTGTGCAACATCTCAATCCTGAAAGAAACCTTATAAAGATGAATTCTTTGTCCACATTTCAGTATCTTCCCCAAAGACTCAGTTCCTTCTAGCCACCTAAACAAGTTACATCCAATAAATGACAGGTGAGTCATTTTCAAAATAAATGAAAACTGTGACCCTATAATGCACTGTCACTTACTCTTCAACAACAGCCCTAGGCCCTATCATTCCCTGGGGAACTCTAAGCTTGTCTGAATTTACAAGAGTTACCTCTAAAGTCAGGTGCATGCGTGCCGTCCAGGGAGTACGCAAAATGATACATGGAGTAGGGTAAAGACTATATTAGGACCTCTCATTTTATTTTTTTTTTCACCTCAACATTTAAAGCTTTTATTTGGGGGTACATTTTATAAAATAAATAGTATGTAAGTACAGTGGTACACTTACACTATTGTATATAAATAAATATGCAAATACTAGGAATTTGCACTCAAGAATGTTTGAAGCCTCCTGGTCTATAATACTATTAGGCTAAAGAATTCTACATGGAAACTATGTGACCATTGTTATTGGACTACAAATCCATAAATATTGATACATCGATTATCCAAAATTACATAAATCCTTTATTGTAAAGAGGAGGCTAAGACTCCTGATGTTATACATTAGTTCTCAATCAATAAGTAAAAGCAAAATCTCTGAAGGTAAGGCATTCAAGGCTGTTTTTTGAGACAAGGGAAAATGCAGAATGAGGTTTTTCCATCCCTTTAATTATGAGGGAAAAAGCAAGGGAGTGGAAGAAGCATGTCACATCTCAGAATCATATTTCCCAGCAAGTGATTCTGAATGTTGCTAGTTATTCTAGAGGAAGAGAGGGGCTTTGTTAAAAGGTTTTTTTGTTTGTTTGTGTTTGTATGTTTTTTGTAAACTAGGAGTCTTTTTGGAGATCTTAAGAGGAACTCATATATGTGTTGTGCACAAATGCAACAAATATGTGTTGTGCAGAAAATATTGTGAGAACTTCTTTGACCATGTTATCATGCTTTTGAGAAGCATGCTATGAGATTAAAAGTACATTAAATATACTTGGAAAATGTGAGCTAAAATAAATTGTTGTGTTCTCTGAAGTTTTTTGCCAGAATCCAAATCTTTACCCCTTAATCCATTTCAGTTCAAGCTCATTCCACTTTCACGTAGGCCTTACCAATAGCCAGGATATTCTCTTTTCTCTTTCTTCTTTTTGCTTCTCTTTATTCTTCTTATATTCAATAAATATGTACTAAGTACTTTCTATTTATCCAGTACTGTGCTAGGTATAGAAAGAAATTGTGAACCTACTGGTCTTCGTCCTAAATGTATTAGATTTAATTAGAGAGATAAACATTATACATATAATTATTTACAATATAGGAACACTGGGTAAATTTGTTGAGTTAGGGAACCAGATGAGGAAGTGGCGTTTCTGCTGAGACATGAAGAAAGAGCAGTAAATGGACATATGAAGATCAAGAGAAATCCTGAAAGAAGAAGCAAGTATGCAAATATCCTGAAGTAGGGGAGATCTAGTTCAGTCCCTGTTACATAGAAGGCCAGTGTGATCAGAACAGAGTGGGTGAAGGAGAGTGCCAAATGGAATGAGGTACAAATCCAGTAGAAACCAGACTACACAGGGCCTTGAAGTCTCCATCAGCGTTCTGGGGTTTTAATTGAAAGCAATTGGAAATTATGAAAAGGTTTTAAGTAGGGAGTTAAAAGATCAGAGTTCCCGGGCACCTGGGTGGCTCAGTTGGTTAAGCAACTGCCTTTGGCTCAGGTCATGATCCTAGAGTCCCAGGATCAAATCCCACATTGGGCTCCCTGCTCAGCAGGGAGTCTGCTTCTCCCACTCATCTCTCTCCTCTCATGCTCTCTCTCTCTCTCTCCTTCTCTCTCTCTCAAATAAATAAATAAAATCTTAAAAAAAAAAAAAGATCAGAGTTCCCTTTGAAATGATCACTCTGGATATTGTATGGATAAAAAATTGGAAGGAGACCAAAAAAAGTAGAAGGCATTTCCATATCCATCCAGATAAACCCTTCAGAGAGGTGCTCAAGCATCTGACAGTGCTTGGTACATGGTTACAAGTCCCATAAATAATGACTGAATAAAGGAATTAAGGTATTCTTCCAATTAAGATCCTATTTCAATAATTCGGCAAGAGTCATTAGTATGTTGGACTGGAAGTTGACAGTGTAGAGAACCCCAGACAGATGGAGATGCTTAGGGAAGAAACAGGACTTTGTGTTACTGGACGGTGAAGAGCTACTGCTTGGAAGAAATTCATTACACTGTTCTCAGCACAATTTTTCTGGTTGACAATTGGCTTGATCTGCCACTACTTGCTGAAATATGTGCATTTCATTGTCAGACAATCTTTTAGTAAAATATCAGATACTAGTCAGACACTGACAGTGTTCATATTTTGGAGGTACACTTTCTAGCAGCTCAAATGCATCTCAAATTGTAGGCAGTTGTCTACTTAGTCTATGAATTTGAATAGCAGTATTCAGTCACTTTTTAATTCCCAGTTCATTTGAAAATTAAAACAAACGACCACAGAGTCCATCTTTAAGTATTTCACTTATCATTTCAAATCTATATAATTTGTGCAGATTTTTTAAAAATTTTCCCTTTGTTTCTCTTCTTTCATTTTTTTTTTAAAGGTTTTAATTTATTTTCTTGAGGAATCCCTACACTCAATGTGGGGCCCAGAGTCACAAACTTGAGACAAGACTTGCAGGCTCTTTTGACTGAGCCCGCCAGGTGCCCCTGTTTTTGTTTATTTCTAATTTTTCAACTTTACTGAGGTATGACTGACAAAGAAAAATTGCATATATTTTGGTTCAATAGTGTTATTTTTTAAAAGATGCACCATCCCATGAGTTCACATGCACGTATATCATAAAACGAATTCAACAAGGAGTGACTCATAAACTTTGGACATTGACCCCTTATCAGATAGATAGTTTTTAAGTATTTTCTCCCAGTCCATAGACTACCTTTTCACGTCATTGATTGTTCCCTTTGAGACCAGAGCTTTTTAGTTTGATGCAGTTTCACTTGTTTATTGTTTCCTTTGTGACTTGTTGCTTTTATTGTCATATACAAAAAAATCTTTGCCAAGACCAATGGCAAGGAACTTTCCCCCTATGTTTTCTTCCAGGAGTCTCACAGTTTCAAGTGTTATATTCAAGTTTTTAATGTTCTAAGTTTTGTAAGTAGTAGAAGGAAAGAGTCCATTTTTATTCTTTGGCATGTGGATATCCAATTTTCTTAACACTATTTTTTAAAAAGATTTATTTATTTATTTATTTATTGGGGGGGCATGAGCAGGGGGAAGGGCAGAGGGAGAAGGACAAGCAGACTCCCCACTTAGAAGGGAGCCTCATATGGGACTCGATTCCAGAACTCTGAGATCATGACCTGAGCTGAAGTCATAACCGATTGAGCCATCAGGTACCCTTCCTAACACCATTTTGAAGAGACTGTCATTTCCGCATTGTGTATTCTTTTCTCTCTTGTCAAAGGTTAGGTCATTGTATATATGTAGGTTTATTGTCGGGCTCTATCCTGTTCCATTGACCCATGTATCTGGTTTTATGCCAAATACCACACTGTTTTGATTGCTGTACTGTAGTTTAATACTATATATATATATATATATATATATATATATATACACACACTGTAGTTTAATACTGTACTGTAGTTTAATAATATGGTTTGAAATCACAATGAAAAGTATTATGCCTCTGGTTTTGTTCCTTTTTCTCTAGACTGCTGTGGCTATTCTGGGTATTTTGTGATTTCATATGGATTTTATGATTTTTTTTTCTATTTCTGTGGAAAGTGTTATTGGAATTTTTTTTTTTTTAAGATTTTATTTATTTGAGAGAGAGAAAGATAGCAAGAGAGAGCACAAACAGTGGGTAGAGGGAGAAGCAAGCTCCTTGCTGAGTAGGGAACCTGATGACATGGGGCTTGCTCCCAGGACCCTGGGATCATGATCTGAGCCAAAGGCAGATGCTTAATCGACTGAGCTACCCAGGTGCCCCACCATTGGAATTTTTATAAGGATTTAACTGAATCTATAGATTTGGGTAGTATGAGCATATATTTACTTATTTATTTAAGATTTTATTTATTTATTAGGCAGAGAGAGAGAGAGAGAACTAGCACAAACAAGCAGGGGTATGGCAGGCAGAGGGAGAAGCAGACTCCTTGCTGAGCCCTATGTGGGACTCGGTTCCAGAGTCCTGGGATCATAACCTGAGCTGAGGGCAGATGCCTAACTGACTGAGCCACCCGGACATCCCTAATATGAGCATTTAAACGATATTAATTCTTCCAAAGCATGAGTACAGAAATATTTGTTTGTATTTGTCTTCTTCAGTTTCTTTTGTCAAGTGTCTTACAGTTTCAGTGCACAAAAGTTTCAGATCTTCTTGATTAAGTTTATCTTTAAGTATTATTGTTTTTGATGCTATTGTAAATGAGATTGTTTTCTTAATTTCATTTTTGGTAGTTCATTGCTAGTGTAAAAAAATACAGTTGACTTTTACATGTTGATTTTGTATCCTGCAACTGTATGAATTTGTTATTTCTAACATTCTTGGGGGGAATTTTCAAGTTTTTCTATATATAAGATCATCCTATCTACATACAGAGGTAATTTAACTTCTTTTTTTTCCTAATTTAGATGAATTTATGCAGTTTTGAGGAACTATCCAAGTACTATTCCTAATATATATTTTTTAATCTACAGATTTTAGACAAAAAATAAATAAAAATTTAAATGGTGTTTCAAAGAAATATGAGGCAAATGTCTGATGGGTTGGATTGTGCCCCTCACAATATTCATATGTTGAAATCCTAAACCCCAGTACTTCCAAATGTGATCTTATTTGGAGGTAGAGCCTATAAAGAGATAATCACATTAAAAAGAAGCTATTAAAGTGGACTCTTACTGAAGACAACTTGTGTCTTTATAAAAAGAGTAATTTGGTGATAGACCTACACAGGGAGAACATCATGTGAACATGAAGATGGCCAACTACAAGATACAGAGAGGGGCCTGCAGCAGACCTTCCCTCACAGCCCTGAGAAGGAATCCCCTCTTCTTCCCCTGACACCTTGATTGTGGACTTCTTAGCCTCCAGAACTATGAGTCAATAAATTTCAAACAGTTTGCAGTGCTTTGTTGTGGCAGCCCTAACAAACAGATGCAATATTTATAATAGCAGCTACTTGGTTAGGACTTTATTAAGTGTTATTTGTGTTTCTAACTCTGGTTAAATCTATCAAATTTAACAACACATGCTAGCTGCTAGTGAGGACAGTGGGTAGCTCTGTTTTACTTACAAAGATATATAAATTGTATTTTTAGATTTTTTTTAAAAATTTATCCATTATAGAGACAGAAAGAGAGAGAGAAAACAGACAGGGTAGAGGGTCAGAGGGAGAGAGAGAAGCAGACACCCTGCTAAGCAGGAAGCCCAACCTGGGGCTTGATCCCAGGACCCTGGGATCATGACCTGAGCTGAAGGCAGACTCTTAACCTACTGAGCCACCCAGGCTCCCCTACAAATGATATTTTAAATTTGGAAAAGTATGGAAAGCAGGAAGAGCAATTACGGTTTAGCCAAAGCCTTTTTCTGACCCTTTATTATTGTTAGAAACATAAAAGAGCAGAAAGAGTACTATTTTATATTGAAATGCCAGGGGCACCTGGGTGGCTCAGTGGGTTAAAGCCTCTGTCTTCAGTTCAGGTCATGATCCCAGGGTCCTGGGATCTAGCCCTGCACTGGGGCTCTCTGCTCATAAAACCCCTGCCCCCTTCTGCCTGCCTCTGCCTACTTGTGATCTCAGTCTACCAAATAAATAAATAAAATCTTTAAAAAAATTTTTTTTAAAAATTAAAAAAGGAAAGAACTAGATTTATTTAAAAAAAAGAAGAAGAAGAAGAAGAAAGAAAGGAAGAAAAGCAAAGAAAAGCCAGTTGTTTGTTTGTGTGGTTGTTCCAAATGTTATTGGCAAGGTCACTTGAGCATTAGTTTGAGATGATGCAAATGTTACATGCATTCCCAGCATTTTGCTTTTCTCAGACAGGTTTTCTCCCATTTAGGTATGAATACACCTGCTTCATCTTTTTAAAATTTTTTGAATATTTTATTTATTTATTTGTTTGAGAGAGACCAGGAGAGAGCGAGTGGGGAGAGAAGCAGATAGAGAGAGGGACGAGCATACTCCTTGCCTAGCGCAGAGCCCAGCCATGGCTCAATTTCACAACCTTGGTTCACTGGATCACTACCCGATCCGGAAAACAAGAGTCAGATGCCCAACTGACTGAGCCAACCAGGCACATACCATAGTTTTTTTTTTTGTTTTTTTTTGTTTTTTTCCCCTTTCTCATCTTTTTATTTTTTTTTCCATTTTATTTATTTTTTCAGCGTAACAGTATTCATTCTTTTTGCACAACACCCAGTGCTCCATGCAAAACGTGCCCTCCCCATTACCCACCACCTGTTCCCCCAACCTCCCACCCCTGACCCTTCAAAACCCTCATAGTTTTTTTTTTTAGAAAGAAACCATTCTCTTCACTGCAAACTGAGCTACAATTTTTAATTATTTAAACATTTAATGGCTAAAATGACATAAATAACCATTTTAATTTATTTCTTCATTTTTTGTAATTTGTAATTGGAGGACATAAAATTTAAATAATATTAATATACAAGGATTTAAAGATTACCTTGAATTGAATGCTTTTAAATTCTCCATAGTCTAACAAATGCATATCATGTTTGTATCTATCCTCAATGTATTTTCCTAACCAGAAAATCCAATATGGGGGTGCCTGGGTGGCTCAGTGGGGTAGGCCACTGCCTTCAACTCAGGTCATGATTTCAGGGTCCTGGGATCGAGTCCTGCATTGGGCTCCCTGCTCAGCGGGGAGCTTGCTTCCCCCTCTCTTTCTCTCTCTGCCTGCCTCTCTGCCTACTTGTGATCTCTGTCCGTCAAATAAATAAATAAAATCTTAAAAATAAAAAAAGAAAGTCCAATATGTCAAAGAACTTTTACCTTAATTTTAAAAATAATTGTTAGTTATTGTCATATTGTCAGTAATTGTCAGATACTGCAGAGAGTTAGATCCAAGTTATAATTCTTTGATTTTCAATAATGACATACTGTTTTGTTTTGTTTTTTCATCACTTTCAGGATCTAGAATTCAGATAAATTCTGTCACTCACCACAAGAGGCGTCCATAAACCGCCTAGAATAACAATACATATGATAGAAATTCCAAACAAAACTGAAGGTACAACTCTTATTCTAATAGACAAGAAAGTTTTATAGAATAAGGAAGCTAAATCTGTGTTAAAAAAAAATAGGGGTGTGTGTGTGTGTTTATGCTGAAACAATAGCTTGAGCTGAACACAAAAGCCATTGTGAGTACAATTTAAGTGAAGAGAGTAGACTTGTCCCATTAAAACGTAGATTTGATGTTGATGAGGTTTGAGTTACATTAGAATATGTGAGTGGAAAGAGATTACTGCAGGCCTCAAATGCTAGTAATGAAGTTGTACCTGAGCCTGATAAGTAAGAGGGGACTTATTACAGAGGACATAGCCTTAGACAGCCTGCCTTCTCAAGCTGGCTGGATGATTTACTACTCATTGTACTCCATGCTTTTGCCTTGCTTGATTTTTTATAGCATGCATCACGCTACCAGACATAGTTATAAGACCATTTGTTTAAATTATTTTATTAAAATATTTAAATTGCAGGCACCTGGGTGGGCTCAGTATCTGCTTTCACCTTAGGTTATGATCCCAGGGCCCTGGGATTAAGTCCTACATCAATCTCCCTGCTCAGTGGGGAGTCTGCTTCTCCCTCTGCCCCTCCCCCCACACTCCTGTGCACTCTTTCACAAATATAAATAAATAAAATCTTTTTAAAAAGTAAGTAAAAAGTTTAAGTTGCTAATGGCCTATCTCCCCGAGCAAAATGCCCTGCTTCCAGGACAGAATTTTGTTTTGCTCACGATTGCTTCCATGGTTTTTAGAATCATGCCTGGGACATTACTTAAAACTCAATAAAAATTAATTGATTGGATGAATCAATTAAGGACGTTGAGCAATTGTCAAATTTTAATTTAATTTAAAATTTACTTTCTTAGAATGCCTAGGTGGCTTAGTTGCTTAAGTGTCTGGCCTTCGGCTCAGGTCATGATCCTAGGGTCCTGGGATTGAGTCCTGCATGAGGACTCCTCCACCTTGTGCTCTCTCTCTTTTTCTCTGACAAATAAAGAAATAAAATCCTTAAAATTAAAAAAATAAATAAATTTACTTTCTTTAATAAATAATAATAATACCTACTACATCGTGGTATTAGGAGGCTTACACATAGATGTACCTAGCACAGTCTGCATATAAGTGCTCAATAAATTGAGACATTGTTTTTCTTATTATAGATTCTTGCATTGAAACAAACATTCTAGCAGGAATCCTGTAGATTTCTTTTAGGATGTTGATTATTTGCAATTTGTCCAATAAAAAGTAAGAAACTAGGAAGTATAATAAGTACATGATCCTGGTCCTCAAGAAACAACAAAAAAAATTATTTGAAATTAGACTCAAACAATGAAAACAATGCATGAATTGTGAGATCCAGCATATACCAAGGCATTTGGAAAATAAAAAACAAATACAAAACAAAACAGTGAGATCAAGGACAAGAGATAGGGAAAGCTTCAGGAAAGACTGTGGGAAAAGAGGAGGTTTTGATCTGATCCTGGAGAATAGGCCTGATCTGAGTCCATGAAGAGAAACATCCCAGGGGAGAGGAACAAGGCAAAGAAACACAGAGTTCAGTTGGGATGGCTGTAGTATGGCCATGTGACAAAGGCAAGAAGGTGTGGACTGGGTGGAAAAAATAGAGGTGAGCATCTAGGAGAGGAATAAACTTGCCATGGGCACGATAACAAGACCTTCGGTAAACATAAAGGACACTGTCTTGGCCCATTCATGCTGCTAAAACAGAGTACCACAGACTGGACGGCTTGCAAACAGAAATTCATTTTCTCACGATTCTGGAGGCTGGGAAATTCATGATAAATGTGCCAGCAGATTCAGTGTCCAGTGAAAACATCTTCCTGGATCAAAGACTGCCATCTTCTCACTGTGTCCTCACATGGTATAGGAGGTGAGGAAACTCTCTGGGATCTCTTTTATAAGGGCATGAATCCCATTCATGAGGATTCTACCCTCACAGGCTAATCATCTTTCAAAGATCCCACCTCCAAATACTATCTCACTGGAGATTCTATTTCAACATAGGAATTTTGAGGGACAGAAACATTTAGTCTATGGCAAACACTGAAGTCAGGCACAAGAGTGTAATTTTGATGTAACAAGAAAGAGATAGTTGCTGCTGCAATGTTGCTGTTGATGTTTGTGCAATAAAGTATCACAGAGTCATCCAGGAGAATTGGAATTAAGTAAAGAGCTGAGAATACAGAAAGTTAGGTGGGAGACTCTTTCCCTGTCCTCCACCCCATCCTCTATTTTCCATTCCTTTTTTTTTTTTTTTTTTAACCAGCATGATAACTTTAAAATATAGACATGTTATGCACTTGTCTGCTCAAATTCTGATCATCTCCTTACCTTCAGGGTCAAGCCTAAACTTCTTAGCAAGTCATTCAAGGTCCATAGTAAATGTAGGCTCAATATCTTTCTAGCCCCATCTCCTAATATTCCCTCCAAACAAGTGGAATGTATCCTGATTGCACCTCACAGGCACACCAAGGCTCTTGTCATTTCTTTACATAAGTTATGAATATTTGCAACCTAGAATATCATTTCTTTGTCTCCTATGCCTCATATGACCTTCAACTCATCCTTCAAGACATACCTCAAATGCTGTTTCCTTCTAAGCCTTTTCTAATACTGTCCCTTCTCCATGCTTTTCTGGAATCCTTCTTTCCCTTCCATAACAACTTCAACATCTTGTACTTGTAACGTTGAACTTATTTAAATTTTATGTTTATATTCCTGCTTCTCATGTTAAATCATGAATTTCTTGAAGGTCAAGTAACTCTGTATCAGTGCTTACTGTTGTAATGGCACATTCTGAGGATTTAGTAACTGGTTGATGCATGATATATAGAATTTCATTATCAAGTGGAAAGTAAATGTACAAAAGCACTGGAAAAACTTACGTTTTATTTTAAAGATTTTATTTATTTATTTGAGGGAGTGTGAGAGAGGGCATGAGTGTTAAAAAGAGCAAGGCAGGGTGCCTGGGTGGCTCAGTGGGTTAAGTCTCTGCCTTTGGCTCAGGCCATAATCTCAGGGTCCTGGGATTGAGTCCCACATCCCCTCTTTCTCTGCCTGCCTCTCTGCCTACTTGTGATTTCTCTGTGCGTGTGTCAAATAAATAAATAAAATCTTCAAAAACAAAAAAAAAGAACAAGGCAGGGGGCAGGCAGAGGGAGAAGGAGAAGCAGGCTTCCTGTTAAGCAGGGAGCCCAACATGTGGGGGCCGGGGGGGGGGGCTCAATCCTAGGACTCTGGGATCATGACCTGAGTGGAAGGTAGATGCTTAATTGACTGACCCACCCAGGTGCCCAACACTTACATTTACATTATTTACGTTTTAAATTATTATATTATATTTACAACAAAGACAGTGTTGCTACATAGAGCAATAAGATCATTGGTAAATGGAACTGGTCGAAGGTAGATGGTAAGTTTAGTGTAAGTTTAGTGTTCACTTGTTAAATTGGATATATCAGAATATTTGAGAGAATATATTCTGATAATGTTGGTACTACAAAGATGGCTTTTGAGCTGGGAGAGAGATACACATTGGGCAGGCATATTTTTAAAGATAACTGCCAAACAGAGACCAGGTGTGGACTCTACCAGAATGAATATACAGGGAAATGAACACTTGATTAGAACCTAGGTTTTGTGAGGTGAGAGGAGCAGTGAAGTCACTGAATCAGGTAATGGTGACCAGTAGTATAATCTGAGAGGTGGGAGGAGAGGAAGGTGAGTGGCACAGAGGACCTGGGCCGGAAGACATTTGAGAAGATAGTGATCAACACTATCAAATGCCTCTGAGACATGAAGGGAGCTGAATCTGAGAAATAATCAGAAGGAGAAATTGCTAATTTGAGAGAGGGAGATTTAAGCAGCATGATTTCTGTAGAGGATGTGGAATTCAGATAACAAAGAAATTCGTCGTGCAGAAATTGCAATTTTCATAAGTCGGTTTCAGTCATGTCTTAACTTCAAAAACTGGAAAAAAGAATGTAGCTAAGTGTGAGTCTCTGATCCACAGTGTGTGTGTGTGTCTGTGTGTGAGTGTGTGTGTCTGTGTCTGTGTTTTATAGGATACTATGCACTGTAGGCTAAACTTGTAACTTCAAGTTTAGTTATGGGAAAAATAAAACTTATTTGGAATTTGGGAACTCCCAAAATGAGATTTTCATTCCCTCATCAGTGATGTCTGAAGAATTCAGTTAAGAATTCCTTTCATAAACCTTGCTTTTCTTATGGGTAACTCTACCCTTGGACACATTTTCCCATGTATAGTCTCTGGAAGAGTTAGAGTTTGTAGGTGATTCCGCAGAAGTGTTGAGAGCAACAATTTCCCAAAATATGTTCCAAGGAACACCAGTGTCATCGCTGTTAGCAGGGATTAAATGGGGAAAAAAAAGTTACCTAATCAAATGTGTTGTTTTTGAAAGGGAGTTAAACTCAAACTGCAGGACTCCTCAGAACCTCCACTACAAACACTGGATATATTGAAGAAGTATGTATAGTTGTAGTTGTTTTCCAAATATTTTGCCCAGGAATCATTTTTTTTTTAAAGATTTTATTTATTTATTTGACAGATAGAGATCACAAGTAGGGAGAGAGGCAGGCAGAGAGAGAGAGAGGAGGAAGCAGGCTCCCTGCCAAGCAGAGAGCCTGATGCGGGGCTCGATCCCAGGACCGCCCAGGAATCATTTTGTTATGAAACTCACTTTGGGACATAACTGCTCTAGTTGTATTTTATCTAGTATTTTTCAACAAGTTTTTCCTCAAACTAGCAGTCGTTTTGCATATATGTGTAATACAATGTTGTACCAAAAAAAAAAAAAAAAAAACCCACTCAATAATAATAAAAAAAATGCATCCCTAAATCAACTGCAAGTCCTCATTTGCTCCTTCCCTCCTTCCTTCCTTCCTTCCTTCTTTCCTCCCTCCTTTGATATGTTCCCTCTAATCAGGTGATTGTTTCAGTAGACTTTTCAGTGTGTGTTCATTTATTTATTTTAAAGATTTTACTCATTATTTATTTGGCAAAGACAGAGAGAGAGATTGAGTGAGCACAGGCAGAGGAGCAGCAGAGCGAGAGGGAGAAGGCAGCCCGATGCGGGGCTCCATCCCAGGGCCCTGGGGTCATGACCTGAGCCGAAGGCAGACACTAAACCGGCTAAGCCACCCAGGCACCCCCAGTTTTACTTAAAATAAACAACTTGTACCGGTGAATTGGGTTTCAGTTAACAACCATATTTGGGGAAAAAAATGAAGTAACTCTTGAGAAATGTCCTGAACAGAATCTGTGTGGCTGAGACACCTAAACCCTCACTTAGAGTTGGCAAGTTCCAGAATTGTAGGGTTCTAAATTTCTTTGAAAACGTATGAAGGTCTGAGGTGCTGGCGTGGGTCAAATTCTTTACTCAAGCAAGGATATGGAATATACTTTGAACTTGAACCCTAAGCTCATGATTGTGATTGTCTCGTAGCTGTTTCATCAGACCTTGACCGCAGTCGATCTCATCAAATAGATTCATGAGGAGGGCATATGTCCTCAGCAAATGCGCTGGGGGACTCTGCATTCCATCACCACCACCCACCTTCATTTATGTTGTGGAGAGAGACAAACCCTACCAAATGTTTCCAATTTTTACTCTGCTTTAGTCCCATACAGATCCTTCACAGGAATGTTCTTATCTCATCCACCATGACTTCTCTGTTGCTCTGTTTCATTCCTCTCCTCTTCACCGAAATTGTGCAGCTCGCACCCCCCACCCCAAATCCAAGACAGCTCTGGAGGTACATTCCCCTCAGTTAAACCCCTCGCCCCCTCTCCTGTGTCCCTGGCAATTGCTCTAGTGACCAGAGGCTGTCACCTTATTTCAAACTGAACCTGCTTACGTTTCCTCTGCTTCTGTCGTACAGTTTTTATCTACCCCTCAGTGCTTATTCTGGGACAGGTTTGGCCTCCCTACATTTTTGAAGCCGCTACAAAGAAACATTGGCATTATCTATTTGAATTACTCAGATTGTTTTTATAAAGCCATTCCTTTTTTGAAACTTACCTTTCCAAATTCCAAAGTAAAGTGAACACTTGGAATTCTGCATTCCTGTGGTCTGAAAGTCTCGATAGGCTAGCGTAGCCGAACACAGGAATGCTCGGGCAGAGACTTGACCCTCTCTGTGTTGTAATGGGAATTTAATCGTGCCTTTGTGACACCTTCTCCAGGAAGTCCTTACCCTAAAAAAGTCCTGTGCCCCTTCCCTGTTCCCCCGGTCTCCCGCAGAAACAAAAAGAATGAACACCTCCTTCCATAAATAGATAGTTCCTTCCAATGGAGTTACTTCAATTAAAGTCATAGGATGAGTGAAAACCTATTCTACAAACATAAAGTACTCTTAGTGATTGAGACATAAAAGAGTCAGCTTTAAGTGTTTCATTAAAATCACTGCAAATATTATGCATAACAATTTATACAGAACTCATGAAGCTGCTTGTTTAATAAATGAGGTTCATCTATAGTAAATGGCTTGGTGCAACCAAAGTGGCTCTAATCAAATTGGGGACAGATGAGTTCTGTAGATGTAGCTTATTTCATTAATTTACTACTGTTTAGAGTTCACAGTCAATGGCCAATTGATATTATTTGTGACAACACTAAATAAAATAAGTAAAGGGAAATAAGTTGCATGATGTA
This sequence comes from Meles meles, assembly GCF_922984935.1. Taxonomy (NCBI): domain Eukaryota; kingdom Metazoa; phylum Chordata; class Mammalia; order Carnivora; family Mustelidae; genus Meles; species Meles meles. Next base: position 146,907,407 of record NC_060066.1, on the reverse strand, counting down.
TTGCAGAGATAAATCACACCCGGGCATGCGGGGAGATGAGACCCTCCAGCAGAAGCACTTAGCACACTTCATTTGATTCCCATTCGTCAGCCTCAGTGCCGGTGGCTCAAAAAGAATGCAAAGGTAAATGAACACCAAAATATGATTTACAGCACTGGAAAACAGTCCTACCCAAATAAATCAAGGTTCCACTTCATTTCAGCCATTGGTTTATTCATAATACAGGGCGTTTGCAATCCAGCCCCACCATTGTAGAAAATACCAACAAAACACACACCTGCACTAAAAGATAGGCACGGCACTCAGTGCGCAGAGAATGAAAAAGATTTTAAAAAGCATAGAGACGAGGAAGATTGAGAAACAACAGCAACTATTTGGCGGATTAAGAAAGGAAACGGGCAGCATGTTTTAAAAGATTTTACAGGTTTGAGCAATACGCGTGCGTTTTGCTCACATTGTTAGAACAGGAGAAGACACATTGACTTTCAGAATGCATAGGCTGAAAATGTTCCACCAGACCATGTTTATATAGGTAGTTTTGTGAAAAGTCCCAGGAAGACTACTGTGAAAGTCTATTCTCTATCTGAGATTTTAAGACTCGAGCTAAGGCTGAGATAAAAGGGGAAAGAGACGGATAAGCAAGGAAGAAGTGAGTCTGTTAAATTGGGTCTCCTATAAAATGATTTAAAGAATTTTCATTCTAAGCTTAATAGATTATAAATGCCATCTCACTACTGGAAAACTTTTCATCTGATGAAAACCAAAGATAATAAAGGACAAAACTGAAGGGTTTCTGTCACAAACATCTCTCTCTTTCATAAATACAGGTGATTGCATCACATAAACCTGAGTCTATACTGGTTTATTTTTAGTTAATATGAGGCCTAAAGTAAGGCAGGAGATACTCAATGGAAAGCAAATTAAAAGAAAACCTTATGATGGTATAATTTTAGAACTAGAGGGGTCTTATAATATCATTTGGAAGTCAAGTTGTCAAATTCAAAAAGAAAGAAAAAAAAGATGCCAGTAGATAAAATGAATGAGCTAGTAACATAGTCAGGGTGCAATCTTGGGTTCTTAGTTCCATACTCTGAATTCTGTTAGGTTCACCTAGATCGAGAACTGATCATGAAAGAACTTCAAATTCATAGAAAAGTTTAAGCAAACCTATACCAAAATCTTTATATTCCACGGGCGTATTATGATAGTCAATGAAAATACAAATGTTCTGCCTTCTTATATATCTTGTGTGTGTGCATGCACGTGTGTGTATCATGAACATTTTATACATAGGTGTGCATCACAGAGTTTGTATTGTAACTTTTCTGTTTTTCTTAGAAACCTATTGCTATGTTTTATTTGCCTTTATTACATTCAAACTATTGTCCCAGGAAGCATTTAGTGTGGTCTCCAACCTTGAAGTGACTTCCTTATGATTTTTTTTTCATATATTGTTTGTTTATTTGACAGAGATCACAAGTAGGCAGAGAGGCAGGCAGAGAGAGAGGGAAACAGGCTCTCCGCTGAGCAGAGAGCCGGATGCGGAGCTCGATCCCAGGACCCTGAGATCATGACCTGAGCCGAAGGCAGAGGCCTTAACCCACTGAGCCACCCAGGTGCCCCGCCTTATGATTATTTTAAACATTGTTGCACTTAAATAGCTTTTGTTTCCCCTCTTTCTTAATTGTGTCTTGAGAAAGAGACACTGGACTGACTGATTGTCTACTTACTGTCAAGTCTCCAAAGTTTATTCATGGACTGTGTTTCTTCTAACAAACTTCAAAGCAACTGAGTTGAGAAGCATTGAAAGCCAAGTATAAAGTGTTTATACACACACACACACACAGAGAGATATAGATATAGATATAGATATAGATATAGATATAGATATAGATATAGATATGTATGCACATATATAACATCTTTCCTGGGAGATAATATACATGGTATTTTCCCTCCACTGTTTGTACTGCAGAGAGTGCTTATATTATTGAAAGTTAATATTTTATCCCTAGTTGCAAAGGTATTACAAATTACTGAACCTATACAACCATACTGCCTGAAGTTAAGATTATACATTGCTGAGGTTTAAATAGGTGTTTGCCTAAGAGCAGCGTTCTCCATAGAAAACAAGTTTTCAGAAGGAAAGCAGAAACAGTTGGGTTTTCATTCTATTACCATTGAAATTGCACTTCTTTTTGTTAATGATTGAATAAATCAGAATTTCAGTGGTGTATTCTCAGCATTTTCTCCTATTTATTCCATCTGTTATGGGAAAGCACCGGCATCTTGAGAAATAACCCACTTTATAGTCAAAAAGTATAGTCTGCAAATTTAAGCTGTTTATTGTGGGATAAAAATAACCATAAAACAAACAAGCTCTCCTTGAATATTTGTGCCCCTGGTTGAAGAGCTCTTCCATACCCTTGAAGGGTTTTGGCTATAAAACACCCTGAAAAACAATTTCTCACAGTCCTAGCTCCCATGTAGGAAGCTGTTTCTCTCCTTCTTATTAGCTTGACTACAGATTTGCCTGGGGATTAAATAAACTAGCTCACTTCCAAAACCCCTTTCAGGGAGAAAGGTCTCTCCTGCCTTTTGTAACTTTCAGTACTAGCCCTTGACACCCAGGCAGGGGGTTTAACTTGGCCGGAACTGAACACAGAAATAAAAACCCCAAAGAACATGAAGGCTCCCCATGGCACTGCTGGGAAATAAGATTCTGCACCATTCCTCCTGGTTCATGTTTTCCCTACCTGTTACAAGCCATTTATTTTTATAACACCTTTAATGAAAGTGACCTATAGAAAGAGTTTTGATCTGGGCTGTGTTGCACTAAGGAAAGAAAAAGGGACTTGGAATTATAGTGGTTTAAGTAACTATCAAGCAAATAAAAGGAATAAGAGAAAGAAGTTTTCGCAAAGAAATGTAAGTTACGGGGGGGAAAAAGCCGATTCTAAGCAAAATAATAGAACGCACAAGAGGGAGAAAATATAATTGAGCATTCTTTCCGACTCTAATTGATTCAACAAATATGCATTCCACCCCAAGTCACCTGCAAGCTTCACTTCTGTCTGTCTTTTCAGCATCCAAATGCTACCATTGCTATAAACCTCTGTGCTCAAAGTTTACATTTCAGTAACGATAAATTCCACTGACTTATGTTAAATATTTTCCCCAGATTTCCAATCATTAAACATGTTAGCGTTTTGAATGACAAGAGAGGCTGGCATAACAAATTCTTTTCTTTCTTATATTTCTCTGATACTGGAGCTTGAGGGAGATTTCTGAGTTTTCCTTCCAAACACGCTTGTAGATTTTTTCCTTGTTTGGCAAGGGAATGGAATTTGCCATCAGTTGGGAAAATTCTGAAGTCAAGCTGTGAAATTGAACAAAATTTTCATCAGCAAAAATTGAGTTTGAAAAACATGTGTTTCCCCTTTGGTAACAGGAGGATGCGAGGTAGATAGGAAGCAGGATTGGAGAATTTAAGCCTTCATTATTCTTTCCTGTGTAACTCTTCAGCAGCAAAGAAAGAAAGGAGAGAATGCCAGCTGCAATGCCCAAAGCAAAATTTTTATGAGAGTGAGTGATAGAACTCAGAGAAACAAACCAGGTGTCCACCCCCTTGATCTTAACACACAACATTTGTGTACACAACAGAAAAGGAACGACAAGCCAAGAAATGACAGCTCACTGGGGAAAATGGAGGATGAAAGTAATGACTAAAGAATCCTAAGAGGCTGCTGAGCTCCGTGCTGTGTTCGTAGAGGCGTGCTGAACAAGAAGTCAAATATCATGTTCTCATAAAGGAAATAGTATAATTGGCTATTTCCTTAAGTCACATAAGTGCAACCCAAAGGATGCATTTTGGGGGATAACAGCAACTTAAGTTTTTATAGCACTTTGTATTATCTGATTTGATCTTATCTGATCCACACAACAAGATTGTGAGATACGTTGCAATTACTCAAGAAGAACTTAATGCTCAGAGAGGCTAAGTCATTTTCCCATGGGCCAGAATTAGGGTGGCTCTAAATTTTTATGTCATCGAACCAAGCGGAGTTACACTAGAAAGTAATATGCCACAGCCCCATCATTTTCAAGAACGATGAAGAAGAAAGAGTTACCTAGCTTGCCATGTAGGAAACGTCTTTTGTAAGGATCGATATTAAGAACTTAAACTAAGATGTAGAAAATTAGAATGAGTGTTCTTTCTAGTACTCGTGCCCCTGAGGGTCCGTTCAGTGGTCCTTGTTCTATAAATATACAGTAACTTTCATATTTCACTGCTCAGACCTATTAGTCATGACTGTCCTTTTACTCCTGGGTGCTGACAGTACATTGTAGATCTTCGGCTCTTGTGTGAGAAAGAAAAGTCAACAGTATCACCATCATTACCATAAAAAACATTTAGTGAGGCCTAATCTGTGCACCTGTTTGTTGTTTTGCAAAGCGGGTTACCAGACGTGGTTCTTGTCCGCTGGGATCTTCAAGACAAAGGAAGGCAACCTAAAGGACATACAGACAACTAAACAAGCAATGAGACTTGTACACAGGCACATATGTGCTAGCTCCTATTTGCATATGGAAATGTCGACTTTGTAGAGTCAAGTTAATGATGTTTTGCTTTTGTCAATCCATTATGAGTTGTCAGCTATTAAAATCTGGCCCCAAGTGGTGTCTCAGCGCAGCGACTTGCCCGATCCTGCTGTTCTGTTGTGCAGGTTAAGATATCAGCTCTCCTACTGAGCTTCAGGGAATTCCCAGCTTGTAAAGACTGTGCATTCGGGGTCACTGATGTTTCAAAAAAGAGCTCAGCTGAACACCAATTTTTTTCTGAATTTTAAAAAAGTTAGTTTAACAACTAATACACCAAATCATCGGCCAGCTTCTTCTCATAAAGTAGACTTAAAAAAAAACTTTGTGCATTGAAAAGGAAGGTAAAAACAATTTCTGTTTTGAACTCTGATGAAAGACTGTAGATAAAATTCAGCTCCCCTACTTTTCAGTTTTCAAGACTATGAGAAGAACGTATTCTTACCCTAAGCATCCTCAAGTTGTATTAAAAAGATGTTATATGGGGGCACCTGGGTGGCTCAGTGGGTTAAGCCGCTGCCTTCGGCTCAGGTCATGATCTCAGGGTCCTGGGATCGAGTCCCACATGGGGCTCTCTGCCCAGCAGGGAGCTTGCTTCCCCCTCTCTCTCTCTCTCTGCCTGACTCTCTGCCTACTTGTGATCTCTCTGTCAAATAAATAAATAAAATCTTTAAAAAAAAAGATATTATATGGTTTATGGCATCATTTGAAGCATAGATATAAAGAGAGATAAGAAAACAGGAAGATTGTCCATCTTTACCTTGTGTAGGAGCTTTTTTTTTTTTTTTTTTTTTTTGATACGGTACCCCTGCACAACAATGGACTGGGTGCTACACATACATAATCTTATTTAATAGTCACATTTCTTGCATGAGATAGAAACTATTTTATCTCCTTTCCCCCACCATACTGATCAGGAAACTCTGAATGAGTTGATAAACCCATACGATGAGTAAGAATTCAAGACAATATTCAAACTACCGTTTATCTGACTTGAACACCCATGTATTTTATCTCGATCTGTCTACTCTACAGTAATCCTAAAAGGAAGCATCTTTAAAAATTCCTAGATTTAAAAAATGTTCCTGGTTTTCAACTTCCTTTCTCTCAAAGGAAAGTACACCTCCTTGAAGAGCCACTGAATCCGAAGTCCTGAAGGGGCAGAGTGTGTCAGACCCACGTCCCTGACCATGTCAAATCCTCTCCCCCTGATGATCTCTTCCTGCAGTCTCTGCCATGGTGTCCCGTTGCACACGGGCCCTGAACAGACTCCCCCAGGTGAACCCGACGGCATCTTGTTTCGACCCCAGGCAGGGTGGTTGTTCCCTTGGGTCAGTCACGCACGGGCCTAGTGGATAATGTGGGGAAGTTGGTGTCCCTGACGTCATACTTAACAACTGGAGACTCGATGCCCATGGATAAAATCTAGCTCTTTTGTCTTCCAAGCAAAAAATTCTGAAGCACATTTCATAGGTCTCTTTAGAAAATCTGGCAGGATGGAACATCACTTTCCTGTGGTGTCTGCCAATCCATTAATCCTTGGTTTCGCTTGCCCTCTTCCTTGTTTGGCTCCATTTTCTTTCACTCCCCATCTTGGGGATCATGTCTCTGAGAAGTAATCTGCATGCAGACTCTTTTCTCAAGTCCCTCATTCCATGTAGTTCAAGCAATGACACAGGTATTGGGTTTTATTTATTATCATATGCCCATCTCACAATAACATGTCTGACAGAGTGTATATACAACGAGGATACAACTGACATTTGGGGATTTTTGTTGTTTGGGGTTTTCTTTTTTTTTCCACTGCCTAAGAAGAGCGTGGGTTAAAGGGAATTAAGAAATTGTTATTTTTCCACAGTTGAGAAACTGTAGTGATGATTAGTTGTTGCCATGGACATGTTGCCTTGGAGGCTAGGGAAATCAGACAGGGTTGAATCCACTATGGCCATTCCTAGGGGTGTTAAGTGGGCGCACACATCCAGAAAAAAATTAACATGTAATTCCCTTGATGCTAAGATCAATGTAAATGGCACTATTGTATTCTAATTATAAAAGCCATATTCCTATTACTGAAATTTGTAATAGAATTTCTATCACCCTTTCTTTTTCCCCTTAGCACGAAGTGAGCTCTCTAGTAAATTTCTTGCTTTTTTTTTTCCTGATATGGATAATTATTTTTGAGTAACTGCATAGCACATACTCTAAATTGAAATAAGCCCAGCTTATTGGTCCATATCTAATTTGTCATCAGATAGATATCAGTCTTTAAAAATAGAATCATAATTAGGATTAATTAAAACAATTTAAGAAGATCTTGCAAGCCAAACATTGAAGAGCAGTTGAAATTGAACCCTTTCTCCCTGTTACTTCCTGATCAATGTTTCAACGCCTGTGGGCTTTCTGGCGATAACGTGTTCTGGAGTGAAGGATTACAACTGGGCTCCCTTCAAAAGCAATAAATCCACTTAAAAATATGTAAATGTGTTTCATTTACCATTGACCTGGAGGTGAAAAGTTCTATATCAAATTACTAACAGCCTGAGATACCCATTCTCCTTTTCTGATACTAATTAAAACGAGCTGAGAAATGAGCTATGTAGGATTGTTCATTTATATTACAGTGAAAAAGTAAGAAAGATTTACTAAGTGTTACTTGTACATAAAGTTGAAACTGTAGGAAAACAAGAAGAGGCAAGACTTCAATACTCCTAAACAATACGTGTTTTTCTGCATTTGTCCTCGCCCCTCTTTTTTTTTTTAAATTATCATCATTATAATCTAAGAGTTTATGACATTAAATTGACCCTTATAAAAGCCTTATAACTGGATTCCCCCAGACTTGGTTTCCTTCATGTGTCTGCATGACTAGAGTAAACATCCTAATTGTGTAACACATTGGACAACTATGTCCCCAAATTGGCAGTGGCCAATTTTAGAAGACAATAACATGTCTTCTAAGTGTATTGGGTCATAATGGCCAATCTCATTTCCTTTTATTTTCGTGGCCTACTACAAAGTCTTTGAGACCATGAAACACCTTTTTTGGTGCATATTTTACAAACACAGGGTATCAAAACACGCTTTAGATCTCAGGGTACGGTTTAGATGCTGTCCCACAAAACTTGCCTTCCTTTACAATGAATTTGATGAACAAGTTAACACATTTTCGATCTGGTTACTCTGAAAATCTACATTGTCTAGGGTAATGTGGTCAAACTAAGTATGGAATCCCATCTGACTCAAGGCCATGCATATGGTTGTGCAGGTGGTATAGTACAAAACTCTAGGAGCTTCAGCCACATTAGAGTTGATGTGAATGATGGTGCCCGCCCCCAAGAGAGGTACAGGGTAACACTTGCCCAGCAATTTTTGGCAGCCCTGCTGACCTTTACTAACCTTGTAGATTTGGACAAGTTCCTTAATCTCACTTATAAATGGGGAGCAGTTTGCCTCCTTGAAGGACTGTTGAAGATAAAATCACATTTTATTCCTTCCCAACAATGTTTACAATGATGAATTTGGTTATTTGTATGACTTCCCCATTAGAATATATACCTTTCGTGAACGTATGGTGTAAGTCAATTTTTGCTTATCACAATAATGCTTTTTTGGGGGGGGTTGTGTGCCATCTCTCAAAAAAGCATTTGTTGAAGATGAGAAATGAATGTATAAATTAAGTCATACAAAGTACCTGGCACATAAGTAGGGCTAAATAAATATTGGTGCTTTCTCTCATCTACCTGTTGTTTTTTGATGATGAAAAGTGTCTAGGTAGGTAACAATAGTACTGAAAATGGTTACCACTCTTTCAACCTATCTATATGCTTCTTTAGAATTCTGGAAAAGTAGGAAAATGGGATTAAATACCTGAAAGAACAAAACAAGATGTACTAGGCCTTCAGAACACTGTCTCTGGAATTAGTGATTAGATTTGATTTGAAGAACAAGCTCTTTTTTTTTTTTTTTTTTTATTTTATTTTATTTTTTTTTTAAAGATTTTATTTATTTATTTGACAGAGAGAGATCACAAGTAGGCAGAGAGGCAGGCAGAGAGAGAGGAGGAAGCAGGCTCCCCACGGAGCCAAGAGCCTGATGCGGGGCTCGATCCCAGGACCCTGAGATCATGACCTGAGCCGAAGGCAGCGGCTTAACCCACTGAGCCACCCAGGCGCCCCTTTTTTTTTTTTTTAAAGAGTTTATTTATTTGACAGACAGAGATCACAGGTAGGCAGAGAGGCAGGCAGAGAGAGAGAGGAGGAAGCAAGCTCCTCGCTGAGCAGAGAGCCACATGCGGGGCTTGATCCCAGGACCCTGAGATCATGACCTGAGCCAAAGGCAGGAGCTTAACCCACTGAGCCACCCAGGCGCCCCTCTTTTTTTTTTTTTTTTAAGAATTTATTTATTCATTCGACAGACAGAGATCACAAGTTGGCAGAGAGAGAGAAGCAGGCCCCCTGCAGAGCAGAGAGCCTGATGCAGGGCTCGATCCCAGAACCCTGAGATCATGACCCAAGCTGAAGGCAGAGGCTTTAACCCACTGAGCCACCCAGGCTCCCCTGAAGACCAAGCTCTTAACAATGTGACTGATCTAGTCTGAATTCAATTGTAATTGATAACATGTGTAGCCATTACCTATCTCACTGGTTGATGTAAGAGTAAGAATATTTTGCCACTGTGGCAGAGGTGTGTAAACTGTGATCCTGTAGAACTCCAAGGCCTTCGGAACTAAATCACTAATATTTTAGAAAACTTATATTTTCCCCATTTTGCAAAAAAAAACAAAGCAAGGCAAAATACAACAGAAAAAAATATCAATAAGATACCCACAGTAGTAGAATTTTTATTTTTCTTCTCAAAATTTTTTTCTTATATTTTTGTTGTTTCTTATTACCTACATAAATTTTAGGATGGTACCTAATGTTTCATAAAATAGCATATCTAGTTACATAAAATCGGATATATTGATGTCTTTACAACATACTAAATTTAATGTTTTTCTAGGTCTTCAGCCACCAGACCAAGTTAAGAAGCACTGCTTTACTAAAAATGAACTGTGTTTGTAACTGCAGTTACTAATGCCCTTGGTTTTTAATATATATCAAATATATAATTAATTAATATTAATTAATTAATATTAATTAATATTAATTAAATTAAACATATTTAATTAAATTATTTAAATTTAAAATTAAATATATTTAAATATATTTAAGTAAATTTAATTAATTAATTATATATATTTAATATATATAAAAATATAACTAGTCTGGATATTCAGTGAGAAACTCAGGAAGATTATTATCTGGGTGAAGAGACAATGCATACATACAAAGACAAATAACTAACAGTACAAGCAGTGTTATTAAATATGATTAGAATTAGCACTCTGGGGAAAGGTGTCAGGAAAGACATTCTAAGGATAAGGTTAAGTTGTGCTCTTTAGCTTATTGAGAATCTAGAGGAGTGAGGGAAAGTCGTTCAGTTTAGAGGAACAGTAAGAACAAAGGGAAATTCAGAGGATGAACTTATAAGGCATGTTTTCATGATAGTGGATTGTTAATTTATAAAGAATCATTACATACCGAAGCCAGTAAAAAGCATATTGATAAATGGCATTTGAGCCTACCAGACCGCCACTTCACAATTTTAAATTATTAAATTTTTTTTTCTGTTTAAGACATGGGATATACAAATCGTGAGATCTTAAAGCACAAATCCTTAGTGATTGACATTACTCTTTTCTCTTTTATGATAATATCCTGAGTTTCTCTGCTGGGTGCTTTGTAAGTCTAACTGACCCCATCCAGAGCTCAGCAAAAATCTCTTTAATTAAATTAAGCCAATTAACATATCTTCTCCTCTGGGCAACAATGATTGATTTAGGAGATGGACAGATGACTCAAGTCAGGCCAATCATGACCTCCCCAAATTCCATGTCTTTTGATTAGGTTGCTGAGGAAGGAATTTTTTTCTTTCTTGCTGGATGTAAACCTGGAAGTGTGCTATCTCAAAGCTTTGAAACCACAGAGGAGGATGGGACCAAGACTGAGGAAATGTCTAAGAGAAAGGGAGGAGGAAAAAAAAAATGGGGTCTGGTCATAACACTGAAACATAGGCCCAAGCTTCTCTGATATGTAATCCCCCCTTGAACTGTGCAATTATATGAACTAATAAATTTGACCTATATTTTCTTTCTCCTTTTTATAAAAAAGTCTCATTTGACCTACCATCTTGAATATCAGGAACCTTTTTAGACTCGATTTTGAAGAACTTTTATCTTCCCCAGCCTTGTGTCATATTTATACCAGGCATTATAGGTTTTGGTGTATATAAATTTTTTTCTTCTATAACAAGTTGTGAAAAAGCAGTGTCTTTTCTAAATTTATTTTACTCTTTTTAGAAACATCATGTCTCAAAATAGTGATCCATTGATAAATTTAGTGTAGTATGGAGGCTAAAACTCAGGCTTTGAAAGTGAAGATTATTGATTATAGTTCTGCTTTTACTATTTACCTGGGTAAGTTTGGGTAAATTATCTAAGTTTTCTGAGCCTCAGTTTTATCTATAAAATGAGGATAATAGAACTATCATGCTAAAAGTATTGTGGAAAATATATACAATGATGTATATAAAGTGCTTTTAACACAGTCTGGTAGATGTAGGTTGTCTTTATTATTATTATTATTATTATTAAATGACACTTTAAATGAGTGAATTAACAAATGAATGCATTACAAAGTCTGGAAGTTAATAATGAGAGGAATGACTACCTTATCCATTAAGTTATAAAAATTATAAAACCTGAGAAAAATACCAGGTATATCTCCTGTCTAAAGCAATCAGCTATAGGGACTGCAATGATCCAGGTAATTGAAGTAGAGAAAAATAGCCAATGATAAATTTATTTACTATAGTTTTATAAAATAATATTAGCCCAGAAAAATATCACAGCAAAATGTTTCCGAATTTTGGGGATCAGGAAATGTTTAGCAAGATAATAGAATATATGAAGTGGTAGAACATTTCTCAAAAGGTTTTCAAATTACTCTTAGACTGGAATAACCAGGTTGCAAAGACAAAAGCCATGTTTCTGGAGGTGGTATAGACCTGTCATTTTCATACATTTATGGAACAGCCAATAAATAAGGTTAGGGGCTCTTTTGGAGTAAGTTCTAAGCATTAAACCGACTACAATGAATTAGACTGAATTGGGCTGCTAGGGTTTATTGCTTACTTACCATACCAATTCTTGGGATCAGCCTGGGCTAGAGAAGCCAAGCTTTAAGAAGGATTTCAGATTTTTTAAAACTAGACTTGAACACATATAGAGGGCCAAAATGTGACTGAAATAAGCATCTGTCAACAGAATTCAACACTGGAAATATGTGAAGTTTTTAAGGATCACTGGAAAGGGTTACATCAGTGTATTTGCTTACCAACTCTTTCCCCTTCTTGCATTTTGGTTTAAATTAAATGGAAGTTACACAATGGGAAATCAATATTTGTTGTTCCAAACATTGCATTCACCTTGGGGGCACAATATTCATGTAATTCTAGTGGGAGATTCTTTTTAAGGGGAGTTGAAAATGGCTGGAAAAATGTTGAGACTGATCAAAAAGTGTAACCTACCAGTGCAGTGTTGTCTCTCTAAGTGGAAGTCAAAAAATGTGAAAAACCAAGGCCCTTATTGAAGTTGACACTGCATGGCTTTAATTTACGTCTTAAGCCTGAGAGAATTCCTGCCTTAAAGCCATGAATTCACACAAGCTTTGTAAGAATGAAATATTTTAAAAGAGAGGTGTACTCCAGTCTGCAGGTCGCATTCCAGGTATCATACGAGGTCAGGGACTCGTTCCTCTCTACCACCCTGGTATGTGTTTTTCTGCTAGATCTCCCACGGATATTCTTGGGAAACAAGAATATGTAGAAGTTTGGTTAGAGTTTTTAGTTTCTAAAATAGCCATTGAGTCCAGGTGTACCATCTTTAAATGGTTTAAGGGATTCATTCTATCGAGGTGTCCCGCTCCAAAATATCTCTCATTCATTTGTTCCTCTTCGAGTAATTTCTACAGCCTAGAAACCTTAATCCCTCCTATCAGACTATGTCCTTGAAATTGCACATAGGAACTCATTGCTCTGAATCCTGTTTAATCTTCAATAGTCCTCCCTTAAAATTAAATATCTACAAAGGGGTATCTTATTACTAGATCCTTGTTTTTTCTATAACAGCTTGTTCTGAGTGAGTGGGTGAGGAGGCACACTCTTTTGTAAAGAGTCTGTATGCAATCATAACTGCAGCAGGCAGATTTTGGATAAAGCATGGTGATTAGCTGGTTGGACTGCAAGAAGTTTGCTAAATGTTCTTATTTGCTCAAGGGTGCTGACATTCCTGATTACTCATGGGCTGCCTCCAGTCTCATGTTTACAAAGGTGAAACAAACAAATGAGAAATCCTACTCCTGGGTGCAGCTAGACAAAGAATCTGCAAAAATGAGCAGAGAAAAGATAAAACATCAGGGGACAAAGAAGTAGAAGGGAGAATGCCAAGGACAACATCACTCACTTTGACATTTTACTTAGGATTTGCTCCTATCAAGATCCTTAAGAATGAGAACTTGTAGCAAAAGAGAATAAGCAAAAATATTTTTCATTTAGATCCCATAACATCTCTGAAGCTGGTGGTAATATGAGGTCCATGGATAAGTCAATGTGAAGACGTAGAGCCTAAGTCCTTATAACTTAATCCAGCCACCAACTGTCCATGCATTTCTCAGTTCCCAAAGGCGCTACAGGCAAAGTTTAGTACAAGCCAAGGTACACATTTTATTTACAGCTCGAGCACCTACCCCGTATCTGTGCGTGCTATACTGTCTTGATGGGGGCTGAACCACAACAACACAAGCTTCTTGAGAACCCACCTCCCCTCTTTAAGGCTTGGTCCTAATGCTGCCTTGAGATTTCTGCTCCTTGTAGGCTTTATTTGGCTTCAATCTAGTTCCTACTTTTATCTTAAGGCTGGGGAGCTATCACAAATCCCTACTACCAACCGAGCCACATAAGCCAAGCAATTATAGAAGCAGAAAGGAAGAGAAGATACTGTCCAGATTTATTGTACGGGCTTTGATTAATTCACAAAAACTTCCCTCCCTGGTATCACAGTGTGTGTTTTGAAAATGCTATTTTGTCCTTACTTTCTTATCAGAGCTCCTCTGTGATAGGCTGGAGTCAGAGACCAATGACGTTAGATTACTAAGGAAGTCTGACACTCTCTGAGAAAATGTGTGGTCAGCAGATGAAAAACTGTGTCTCAGAGAGGCAAAATGCTTGAATAATGTCGGATGACTAACCAGTTAGTAGTACCTGGAACTCAGGTCTGACTGAGTCCAAAGCCTCTGCTCTTTGCATATCATATTTTATAGAAGGGCATGGTGAGTATTATTTGTGAACTTTAAAGGTAAGTTTCTATATTCTCCCAAAGAAAGCATAATGAGATTATCCCACAACAGAAGTTTATTCATGGCATTGCTCAGCATTTTAGAATGTAGAGAATTTTAATCATTTGTAATCTGGGTAACCACTAGTGATCATGGTACTCATATGGTATCCTGGATGCTGTGTAACAGCTTGACATGGGTTATTTCATTTTGGTCCTGGAGGTGAAGTATTATCATCTCCCACCATATCTGACGAATAAAATTGGAATTTGGAGAGAGAACAGAAGAGTGTGTCCAGAGTCATGTAAGTCAGGACTGACCCCATTCAGGAGCTCTCCTGCACTCAGCAGGCATTTTGAACAAGCTCACTGTTAACTTACTGGTTGCCCAGCAGTATATAACATTAATAAGACTCTCAAAAATCCCTCCAAATTAAGACCCAAATATATAAATCAATAAAATTTCATCAACATCTTTTCTGAAGGTTTCCACAAATTTTAGTAAAAGCAAGAGGGGGTAACTTAATACTTCCAAACATATATATATGTATATATCTATATATCTATATATCTATATATCTATATATATATATATATATATATATCTCGTTTCAAGGTAAGTGTAAGAGCAAACTTGAATCAGTAGCCTACAGTTGCCAGTGGCATAGCAGGCACCGTGCTATGCAGTGAAAGAAACAATGGTGAACAGAGTTCATAACTTCATGAAGTTTTCTGAGAAATAAACAGTCAAAAAGATTCAGTACATACATGTGAAAGACAAGAAGAATCTTGTGATAAGAATGGGCTATGTCTATAACTAGCAACATGGATATATTTCAAAAATGTGTTTTCTACAGCAAAATAGTATATTTCTATAAATTTGCAATATATATATAGTGCAATGGCGTATTATTGTTAGTGGTGTTTTTGTGTGTACATGCGTATAAAAATTTGGGGTGGATTTGAAGTCTGTCAATTAAACTCGTGACAGTATTTCTCTTAGGTCAAGGCCAGAGGTAAATAAGACTAGGTGTAGACATCAAAGTGGACTCCATACAGAAGAAAACACTAGGAGGAAATAAAATTAAATGTTAATTAATTCTCAGGTGTGGATCAATTTCCTAAAGTCTTCTTTACCCTTCTGTGAGTATGTGTGAATAAATTTTTCTAAGAAAATCAGGAAAATATAGACTGTAACAGAAACATAGGGTAGCTCCTACCTAAGTGGGCAGGTAGGGAAATCTCTGTAAAAAAGGGATGTTAAGGGGTGCCTGGGTGGCTCAGTGGGTTAAGTCTCTGCCTTCGGCTCAGGTCATGATCTCAGGGTCCTGGGATCTAGCCCTGCATCAGGCTCTCTGCTCAGCAGGGAGTCTGCTTCTCCCTCCCTCTCTGCCAACTTGTGATCTCTCTCTCTCTCTATCAAATAAATAAATAAAGTCTTTTTTTTAAAAAGGGGGGGGATGTTAAAGCTGAGATTTAAAGATTGATACCAATTTTCTGAATATAGAGAAAGAAAGTGTATTCCAAGTAAAGAAACAGTGTGTTTGAAAGCCTGGAATGAGAATATCTCAGTTGAGGGAATTTCTCCCTCTCTTACACCACAGCCTAGGCTGAGAAATTGCAGAAGAGAGGTGGCAGGGACTTGTGGGGAGCTGGCTTGAATCCACAAGGAAACTCCTATTCGGTTGCCTGCGAGGCCTACCAGTGCTTGCCACGTGGCCCTGGCCACACTTACAGCAAAGGTTCAATACAGGGTCTCTCTGCTGGGTGTTGCAGGCATGAACAGTAACTATGAGTAAGAGAAAAATTTTGGGCTGTACTCCAGCAGATGTTAACTCTAGACTATTTTCCCCTACTGTTAGATCAGGGCTGGAAATATATTAAGGAATGCTTTTTCTGTAGGTAAATACAATTCTGCCAATTCACAGACAAGAAGGCATGTACATTAAGATAAGTTCATTTTATTATTTTTCCTTTTCTATTTGTTTTCAAAACCCTCTTCTCCACCCACAAATTGTTGATAAGGGATATAATGGTTCACTGGATCCTCATTCTCCTTTGACAAAATAATGAATCCGAGTGACGGCTGCTTGGGGGCAAAGATTTTGCTCTTTGAATATTTTTGATCTTAGGATAGAGCCAGATTGTCTGGCCCATAATCTGGTGCCAACACCGTTGTGTTCTATTTCAAATATTTTAAAATGATTCAGCGAACTTGGATTGTCTAGGAATGTTTGCTAAGATTTTAAAAAGTGATTTATTAAAGAGATGGGTATTCCAATATAAACTCACCGATTTAAGGAAAATTCCAAATGCTTTAGAGATATCACTGAGATTTAGGAAATCAGTTTTATAGAGTTTATAAAATTGAAATCATTTTCAAAAATAATAAATTGGTAGGTTTGCTAGATACTTTTCTCAGGTCTAAGCTAGTCAAATTCTTTCTGATAAGGTTCACCCCCATCCTCTTATATAGGAATGTATTGTATAACAATCAAGGGAATTTTGGAATAGGATCAAAGGCAGACTTCCAGGAAAGAGCCAAATTTAAACTAAAAGCAAAGATTTCTGCACCTCCAAAATGCCTTAGCAATACTCAAGAACATTTGATAGTATTCTTTGTTCCCAGAATGTCCTATCATGTAGTGTGGAGTTAAAGGTAAACTATCCTGTTTCTCTCTGTATTCTTAACACTCGTAATACCAGAAGTGTGAGTTTTTTCCACACCAAACAGTTCTCTGACTCTCAGTGGATGCAGACTGGGTGTCCTACAATTTAACTCAATTCCGACACCAACACTCCAGAGTTAGTTCAGACCTCAAAGTCTATGGGTTGTTGCCCAAGACTCCCCCACTTCAAACATTAATTACAAGTCCCAAGTTGTCCCTTTTAGTTCTGACCAACCAGCTAATAATTGGTGGTTGCCATGACCCATCCTCAGGTTTGTTAATTTATTAAAAAGGTTAGACAAGTTAGGCAAATAGTTTACTTATGAGATTACCAGTTTATTATAAAAGGACACAACTGGGGAACAGCTGGGTAGAAGAGATGGATAGGGCAAGGTATGGAGGTATGGAGGGAAGGGTACAGAGTTTCCTCACCTCTCCAGATAGGTCACACTCTTAGCACATCTCTTGATGTGTTCACCAAACAATGATCTCTGAAACCCATTGTTTAGAGTTTTTTGGACAGTCCATTACATGGGCATAATTGATTAAATCATTAACTACTAGTGATAGAGCACAATCTCCTGCCCCCTCCCCTCCTTGGAGATCTGAGGGTGCCGCTGAAAGTTCCCACCCTTTAATCACAAGCCCCTGGTTGGTTCCTCTGGCAACATGCTCTCATCCTCAAAGATTTACCTCATTGACATAAACTCAGGTATTGTTGATAAGGGCTCATCATGAATAACAAAGATGATCTTCGTACCCCAATCACAAAAATTCCAAAACTTCCGTAGCTCTGTGTCAGGAACCAGGGAAGAAGAGCAACTTTATATTTCTTATTATATCACAATATCACAGGAGTTCAAAGGGCAGTAAGCTCTTTGAGCATATACTGTTATATAAACAGCACACTGAAAGACAGAATTTAGCCAAAACATCTTATCTCCGGTATCTCTGCTGCTGTTGGATGAAACGCTCTGTACATGTCTGTTGGATCCACTGGGTCCAAAGTTGTGCCAGGATTTCCTTACTAACTTGCTGTGTGGGTGATCAATGTATCCATTGCGGAATGTGGGGGAGTAAAGTCTCCTACTGTTATTGCATTGCCATCTATTTCACCTGCACACCTGTTAATATTTCCTTGACATACACCGTGCTCTGATGTTGTGTATATATATTTACAAGTGTTATATCTTTCTGATGAAATGGCCCTTTATCTTTATTCTTTGTCACTGGTTATAGTTGTTGACTGAAAGACTATTTTGTCTGCTACAAGTAGAGATTTGGTTTCTATTTGCTTGGAATATATTTTTCTATCTCTTCACTTTCAGCCTATGTGTGCCCTTAAAGGGGAAGTTGGTCTCTTGTAAGCAACATATAACAAGACAGGACAAATAATTAGCTGGTCCAAATGACAAGAGTGCTAAAGTTGCGAAACCTTGGTCTAGAAGATTTGTTTTGATGTGTGGTTCTTTATGAAGATTATTTGAAGATTAATAAACTGACTTTCTATAATATTATAATTATTATGAATCATTTCAGTAGCATTGAAGTTGATGTGAAATTATTATTTCTGTAAGTATTAATAAATAAAATTGATATTAAATATTTTTAGAAAAATATGGACAGTAATACTATTCAAGCTAATCTGGACTTGAGTAATTCCCAAGACTTTACCTTAATGAAAGTACAATATGCAAAATTAAAAAAAGGAAAACCAAAGAGGTTTCATAACAAACTGAAATGCTCTAGTAATTAAAGTAGTATGCTACTTGCATATGAATATATGAGGACATTAATGAAAAGACAGAGTGCAGAAACAAACATAAGTATATTTGAGATACAATATATGAATGAGATATAATATCAACTACGTGGGGAAAGAAAACAGTTTTTAATACCTTATGAGGGGACAATGAAGCTATTTCTTTAAGGAAAAACGAAATCAGATACCAGCTTCATGCTATACATATAAACACCTTATCTACCAAATGGATTTAAGTACTCAATTAAAGAAAATAATAAAAACACTTGAAGAAAATATAGAAGAGTTTATAATCTTTAAATCTAGAAGTCATAAATAAAATACTTGATAGTTCAATTGACTAACATTTCAAAATTTCTGTAAAGCAAAGGCAATTGAAAGAGAGAGAGAGAATGTTGGAATAGTCTTATTCTTTGACCAAGAGATTCACATAATGGATATAATATGGTGTTACACAAATTTGTACACAAACATAGTGTACAAGAATATCATTTGCAATTACAATTTCTCTGTAACATTTAAATGTGGGGAACTTTTATGTCCACCAATAGGGGACTTACATCCTAAGTCCATACAATGGGATACTCTGTAGCAATAAAATATGGGTAGACCTATATTTAATGACTGAAATGCTTCTAAAACACTGTTGAATGAAAGAGCTAATAACACAGGATTACTACTACTGACATTCTGACTACTGCTGTCACATTTACTCGCTAACTATTGAGTGAGAATTATATGTTTGGCACTGCCCTGTGTCCATGTAAAGTTTGTTTAATTCTTACAACCCAGACGATAGGTGTTATTATTTTCTTTATATTACTGAAAAGGAAACCAAAGAACAAAGAATTTAAATAAATTTCCAGGATCCTGCAACTAGTGGATGTTAGAGCTAGGATTGAATCCAGGCAGTCTAGCTCCAAACAATCACTTTTAGTGACCACAATTTTCATTCATTAACACAATAAATATTTACTTGCATTAGGCACTATTCTAGGTGTTGAGAGCATAGTAATAAATGAACCAGATGAAAAAATCTGCTCAGATGTATCTCGCATTCCAGTGCGTACATAATAACAAAAACAAATTATATAACATGTCACTTTAAGATGGTAAGAGATCTGACATATAATTCAAGGACAAGAATGATATGGAGGAGACTAAACAGAAGAGAGGAATTTTGGTTCTTAACAGGGGAGTTAGGAAAGGTCTTAATAAAGGGAGAGATTAGACTGAAGGACTGTGCATACTATCCATCTTGGGAAACAAAATTTCAGGAAGTGGAAAGAACAAAGGAAAGCATGACCAGGTTACCTATAAGCACATAGCAATTCAAAGCAAAACAAGCAGAAATATATTGGGGTTAGTTGTATTTGGGTAATTAAATACATGGAAATATTCCTGAAGGAAGCACATTAAACCACAGAAGTGATCATATATCGAAGAAAGTAGGATTCAGCAGTTGAGTGTGAGGTGTGTGACGTGTGTATGCATGTGTGAGCCTGGGGGAATGATGAATAAAAGGGGATACTCACATTTTTCTTACATTCTTCTACTTCATTGTAATTTAGGAATGTGCTATGTATTATTGATTTAAGAAATAAAATTATGTTGTGGGGTAAAGGTTTGGAAAACATGAAAGCAATTCATAGGACAGTCAACCTAAAGCACTAGATTAATTTTGTCATTCATTTGTACATCAGCATATTTTAAAGTTTCTACAGAAACATAAATGTCTTCTTTAACATTTTCTATAATGCTTTTATTAAGCACAAAATGAAATACACTCACAAGTATAAAGATATAGATATATAACTGCATGTCTTAAAAAAAAAAAAAAAAACAAAGCTTGAAATAAACATCTAAGGAGTCAACTTGAATTGCCCCGAAGAGATTCATGGTTTGCCTTCAGTGAAAATGTTGTATTTCCCCCAGATCATATATTAAACTTTTAGTCCAATAATTCACCCAGACATAAGCTACTTGTACTTACAGACTATACATTATGCAGGGCAAAAGGGCAAAAGACTAGAAAACTGTACCTATCTTGAATTATGTGTGAGCACAGGCTGATAAATTTTTGAAAACTCAATTGACAGCATGAATCATATTTAGATCAATATAGTATCCTGAAGGATAATGCTTAAAATCTAATTGTCTAAAAAAAAAAATTGAGTGGACCTAGAGAGTATTGAAAGAGAGAAATAAAAATCTATTAAATGATACTTATAATGACACAGTTGTTTGTTCTAACTCACACTTATAAATCTATCTTTAGTAGAGTGGGGTTACCAGGAAAGTGTATAATATAAATACTAGTAGAAAATTAGACAGCTGGAAAAAAAAAGCTTTTTTATTTATTTTTATTCTTTTTATAAAATGAAGTTAAAATCAAATGTTAAAATATCAATGATTTTTAATGAGTATGTGAAGATGTAAGGGTGTAGCATGTGCAAACGATAAAGTTAGTTACCTTAAAGATTAATTCTAGACATACATACAATAATATCTACAGAAAAATGAGTACAACAGAAAAGGAAATAGCAAGCATTTCTATAAATTTTTTTAATTTCAGAGACTCTTGAAACTGAGAAGGGGCTAACAGAACAAAATGTTTTTTAAATACCTAAAGATAGGAA
This sequence comes from Meles meles, assembly GCF_922984935.1. Lineage (NCBI taxonomy): Eukaryota > Metazoa > Chordata > Mammalia > Carnivora > Mustelidae > Meles > Meles meles. Next base: position 146,886,305 of record NC_060066.1, on the reverse strand, counting down.
CAAACAAGCAGAATCCCTTAGACTAGCTGGTTCCTTAACATGGAGAAAGTTCTGGAATTTCAAACACAGAAAACCCAAGAACAGTGACAACTGTAAAGTGAGAGTACACATCAGGAGTAGGTGTTGATGGAGGGGATGAAAGATCATCACTTTTAGGAATTCCTATAGAAGATTTTTACTACAAAGTCCCAAGATCTGAAGTAGTACCTTACTTTGTGGCATTTTGAGAGAGTTCCCAGGCTTCAGGGAAAATTAAAGCCTATTTTTATATTTGTCCCTGGTCTCTGTATCTGTTGTGTTTTGAGGGTGATGCTTTCTATAGATAGGTTTATACAGGCCATTACAAACAAACATAAATTTTTAATTAAAATATATTGCTTTGACACAGCATCAAATGTAAGCATGACAGGATTAATTCTGGTGAGGCCTAAAACAAAATATTATGATCAGATTTTGGAATAATTAAAAATTCCATATTGTTTTGACATTAAGTAGGAGTTTTTAGGTATTCCCTTATTTCCATTCAGACAGATCTGTCTTCAGTTGACTTGAGGGCAGAGAAGTATGTTAACACTCCACTTACAAACAACACTCCTTTTTGACAAGCAAAGTCATTCAGACCTCACTACACATGTGATTATAGGACTGTGTTGGAAAGGCGTCTGAAACTTGGGGAAAATTATTATTGGGTCCCATGGGCTAAAAGAGCCAAACAGAGGCAATCTACTCTCACTTAGAAATCATTTCTTTCCTGCTGTTGTCTCCTTCTTGTCTCCTCCTCGTGCTTGTCTCCTTTCCAGTCACTCTAAATTGCCCTATTCCTGTGGTCTCCCTCCAGCTGGGCTTCTTAAAGACACAGTCTGGCTGCGAGAAGCGCAATGAATTCATAGGATGCACGGTGCTTTCTCACACGAGCTCTGGGCTAAGGAACACACCATTTTGTAAATTGCGGACATGTGCTCCCTGGCTTTTTAGGCAAATGAAACGGATCATATTGCTTTCCTTGGGAGGCAAAACTTGCAAGTGGGTTTGGTTGGCCTCGGACCAGAGAGAGACCACAGAGGTTGTTATCTCTAGGTTTGCAAAGACATCCTGATAGCTCCGTTCTGTGCCTTCTGTGAAGGCACACGCAGGAATCCGTGTCAGCCGGTATCTTCCTGTGTGTAAGTGGTAGAAACCCACCTCAAAGAACCTTTCAAAAATGAGGTAACAGAAACGTATCCTATCATTCAAGAAATATTGGAACAACCAACCCTCGATAAAGCAGGGATTGGGGTGACTTCTGGGATGTCAGGGATTAAAATCACTTCAGGATCCATTTCGTCCTGTCTCCAAGCTTCCCGTTGTATGTTGGCTTTATTCTCTCCAAACAGCTTTTCACTTGAGGGGAAACTATGGCCCCTTAAAACTCCAGACTTAAAACTTCCCAGCTTGGCTCCTTGAAAGATAAAGTTCCACTTCTGTTACTCTAATGTGGAAAATTTTAGGGGCAGTCTGATTGGGCCAACCCAGGACCAATCACGGTGCTAGGAAGAAGAGTACAGAGGGGTTCTCATTCCCATACTTGCCCGCACAGGGTGAGATCTGGAGAGCAATTCAGACCTCACAAGAGGGGCTGCGCAGACAAAATCATAAATGCCCTCTTCAGTCTCCTAGTATCCACTGACAGTGAAAGAGCAGTGGGACTGACCTTCTCTCATCTTTATTTTCTTTTTTTTTTTTTTTAAGATTTTATTTATTTATTTGATAGACAGAGATGACAAGCAGGCAGAGAGGCAGGCAGAGAGAGAGGGGGTAAGCAGGCTCCCTGCTGAGCAGAGAGCCCGATATGGGGCTCGATCCCAGGACCCTGGGATCATGACCTGAGCCGAAGGCAGAGGCTTTAACCCACTGAGCCACCCAGGCGCCCCACTCATCTTTATTTTCTAATTAAGAGTCACTCTTACAGAATGCTTTCCAATTCGCAAAGTATTATTTTTAAGTATAAGGTCTCTAGAATTCTCAAATAATCTTGTTGTCATTATCCCCATTTTCCAAGTGTGCAAACTTTACAAAATACAGTCATACCAAAAAGATTGTTATGTAATCGTCCTAAAATAAATGGAAGGAAGTGTTCAAATCTACCATCCTTTAAGCTCTGACTCCAAGTTTTTTGCATAAACCATGTGAGCTAAGGAATACATATTGGTGATCACCCCCTACATGCTGTTAGGATATTTAGGTATTTTCATTGCTCATGACTCTTCATGTATACAGGACAACCACTAAATACTAACATTTTTCGCCAAACACGAGCCGAAGTAATAAGAATAAGAACGTGGGGGAGCAGGGGAGGAGGTGGACGATGAAGAAAAGGAGGAGGAAGAGAAGAACAACTAAAGGCTGAAAAGAAACAAGCAGACATAAAATAAAATAGCTTAGATTTTCTCAATCAAAATGCAATTTCTGAAGAGGTTACATAACTATTTCATATAAATTGTTACATCGAATGCCACAACAGCATAGAGAAAGAAAAAAAATTAGGTAGGTTACGAAATGTTTTCATAGATACAGTAAATGTCGGGGTTGTATCTAAATGTCAGATCATCAACCTTCTGCCAGATGAGGATCAATAATCCCGGTTACTGATAGTTCATTGGCTTTCCTCTGATTTTTAAATCTTTCCATTAGACTCTGGAGTATATGGAAATCTCAGATGAGCTTCCTGGTAGCCCCTTAGGTGAGTGACAGAACCACTTAAAACTTGATGCAAATTTTTGTGTGTGTATGTTTCTGGAGGGAGGGTTCTTAACTTTCACTGGATCATCCCAAACTCTGCAACGCATCCCACATAAATAGCTTAAGAAACACAATTTTCCTTGCTTTTAAATTCTGTTCAGCTGAATACCCACTGGTTGAGCCCCCGCGGTGCCAGCCTGGCACCTGAGTGCTCCCAGCGCTGGGAGCTTCGGTGCTGGTCTTCAAGGAGATGCTCCACAGACAATATTGTCAGCTTTGTTTCTTTTATGACTTGGACCACAGCTTGCTGCTACTATTCATGTTTGTATAATTTTATTCCGTACCCAGACCAGTCATATTTAGAAGTTCTCCGAACTGCAGCTAAAATACCACCGTCTCAATGTGCTGGGTGTTTCCACAAGTGGCATCACTCTTCAGTATGCCTCTAGAACACAAATAGCTTTGAATATTGAAATATATGAATATATGAAAAAAAACAGCCTCCTTGTAGCTCCTTCTGGCATGTTCACTTTAGGTTTCGTGCCGATGAGGACCTGCACACGTGATGCACAAGGATTTTAAGTAGGCATCAAGACAAAGGTGGGTAGAACAGGGCAGTGAGAAGCACCAAGAAAGCCACACAGTGCGTGTGCTGATTGCTACGGAATGGCGGCCATGGCCATTGGCAGAAAGAGGTCAGCACGTCAGGAGGGGCACACTGGGCCTTAAGGATGGTGGATGTCATTGAGACTTACAAAGAAGACAGTGCCTCGGTGGTGGTGGGACCTGGCGATGAATGGACATTGCTATCACAGCAGCTTGAAGTCTGATTAAAGTGCAAATGCCAAGTGAAGAATTTCTTCAAAAGAACACCACAGTAATAGCAATATATCGAAGTTGTTTGGGCTATTCATTTTCAAAATACAGCCTATTACACAATGAAAAATAGGGCAACCCGATAGAATAGACAGAGGGTCTTTTCAGACAGAAAATATCAATAGATAAGATCATACCTGTAAGTGGAAAAGGGCAAAAGGATTCTGAGCAGCAAGTATTTGAAAAGTACTGTTCCAGCCCCTTCTTTATAGTTCAATATCGCACCACCACATTCAATACAAAATTCAGTATAGTATTAGATTTCAAAGTCTTGCCATATTGAAGTCACCTAAAAGGCAAGGAAGCAAAGTCTTTCATCACTCTCATTGTGAATGTGACAGACGTTCAAAGGAATACTGCCTTCTGTTTCTGATAGTTCATTCCCATTTCACAAAGCTATGTCGGGATCAGCCCATGCCTCTGCCCTCAGACCCCGCTGCTGCCACCGACTGCATCTAGTTGCTTTCTTGCTTTCACGTGTGGGCCTGGACCCAGACTTCCTTGGGGACTGGAAGTTGCCTTAGGAGGAAATAAATTAGGATGCCTCTCAGTTGAAGTGGATGATTGCCTTCATGCCAAAGATGTTTTGCTTCTGCTGCCCCATGCCTGTTTCTTCACTTCATGGTTCTTCTAGTCCCAAGACAGATGAGAAAGTCAGTAGAATAGAGTACAAAGGGATAGGATTCGGGACCAGGAAGACGAATTTTAAATCTGGCTTCTTTACTCTTAGCCAGAAGAGTTTGCCCAAGTGACATAGACTTTCTGAGCCGATGTATCTTCTTTCCACAATGATATTAATTAATGCTGAGTTGTGTTTTGAAATGAGCTTATGCATGTACAACACACTAGCATAGTGCCTATTAACACAGTGGTTTTGCTCACATGGCCACTCCTTGATTTTCTGTTTCCCTTTCCACTCCTCATTTGTGGCTAACTGTTTGGATCACTTTATATGCACTCTTAGCGTCCCATTTTTCTGTCTACTGATTTTCTTCAAATCCATGGCTGCATTCGGGCCCAGGCTGAATTTCCTGTAAGCTGCTCTCTCCCAGTGTACAGGGATGGTCAGTGTGTCAACTTAAACAGATGTTTGGTTCTACATGCTTCTGAGAAGATTTTTTTTGATGAAATGAACATTTAAAATAGACAGATTTTGAGTAAAGTAGATCATCTTCCAGGATGTGGGTGGGCCTGATCTAACCAGTTGAAGGCTTACAGGAAAAAGACTGATCTCTCCGGAGAAAACAGAATTTTTGCCAGCAAATGACTTCTGGATTCAAACTGCAACTCTTTTCTGGGTCTCCAGCCTGCTGGCCCACCCTGAAAATTTTGGACTTGCCAAGCCTTTATAAGCAGATGAGCCAATTCCTTAAAATTGAAATGTATACACATGTGCACACATACACACACACCCCCTATTGGTTCTGTATTATGTGCTTTTTATTTAAGGCAATAACTTCTAAGAAAGGCACTAAGGGGGGCGCCTGGGTGGCTCAGTAGGTTAAAGCCTCTGCTTTCGGCTCAGGTCATGATCCCAGGGTTCTGGGATCGAGCCCCACATCGGGCTCTCTGCTCCGCGGAGAGCCTGCTTCCTCCTCTCTCTCTGACTGTCTCCCTGCCTACTTGTGATTTCTGTCTGTCAAATAAATAAATAAAATCTTAAAAAAAAAAAAAAAAGAAAGGCACTAAGGGTCAGCTTCCTGAACACTTGCATATTCTTGGGAATGGGCCCAAGCACAGGGAGAAAAATTAGGAATATTTCCTTGCCAAGTGGTGACTGGTCTTTACTACAACTGTGTTTTAAGGTGTTAGTAAGAGGACATGCATCAAGACAGACAGCAAAGTGCTTGGTACACACAGATTGTTAATTATGATTAATGGCTTCCAATCCTACTTCTCTGCTTCCTTTCCTTTCTCTGATGTCATCTCATTTCATTGCGGCTTGGTGGTTGCTATATGAGTTAAACCTGTCTAGTGGGAGTGCTGGGGCAGATAGACTCAACGAAGAAAATCTTCCCTTCCATTGCTCCACCCCAAGCCACACATGCTCTAAATCTGCAATCATTTACTGAGTACTTTATAGACACATAGCATATTACTAGACACTGAAGAGGAAAGGGGTAAGCGTACAAAAATTTGTAGACAAAAACCTTTACTTTCTAGGAATGTATAACCTGAGAAGGGAGACAGACATAAGTTAACTCAATTACAAGAAAGGCTGAAAGCTGCTCAGGATACACATACATACACCATCTCTAATAGGATCTTATGGAAAGAGTTTAATCTCGGCCCACCCCTGTGAATGTGTAACCCATTTGGTACCTTGCTCAGTAGTTCGTATCTAGCTCAATGACATTCCATGCAGGGAGCTCTTAATGTTAACCATGAATTATGTAAGCATTTCCCTCCATTCTCATTTACATTTTCCATGAACTAATTTCCCTAAATTCCTCATACTATGGGAAAGTGTGACCAGGGATACTCACTGGACTTTTTGTTTTAACATTTCAACTTTTACCTCCTCTAACAAATTTCCTCTTACTTTCTCTCCTTTCCAAATGAAATAATCCTGACCCTCTCCATCCTTTCTCATGTGCCTCTAATCATTTCACTTGCACTCCTGTAGACCTTTCCTCCAGTCTTTGGGCTGTGAGCAGATACTTTTATTGAGATGTGCATAATGACTGTTAGACCTTTTTCCTGAAAGGTTACAGTTAATTCAAAATCTATCAGTAGCTTAAATTATGCCTCGTAGTATAAAGTACCGTTCTCTTGTCTTGGCTCAATTGTATCTGACAAAGATTATTCAACTACCTATTTTTTGTGGATCCTTCTGGAGTTCCTCAAAATGTTCCCCACTCCTCACTAGCTAAATAATTCTCTGTTACCAACACATTTTGCAACCGCATTATTCAGATGGCTTTCCAGATTGATTGGTGTTAACATATATAAAAAATCTGGTTCCAATACCATTCCCTGGGGCACCTTTCTATTAACCTCCTTTCAGGCTAACAACATCATTTATTTCTACCTTTCATTTTCATTGCTAACCATTTTTTTTTTAACTTCAAGCTTTTGCAAGGCAAAATTTTTACCTCTCACCTCTTGGGTCCTACATAAGGCTGAAATGGATCCTAAATGTCTTATGGTTAGGGGCTTGATCAAAAGCCTTTTGAATGTCTAAATATTTAATGCTCACTACTTCTCTACACTTCACTATTTTGTTAACTCTTTCAAAAATCCCAAATAGATTAGAAAGCCATGATTTATCCAGGTGGAAGCTGCACATACTACCCACCTGGGTGTTTTATAACCATTAGTAATGATTTTATCAGCTATTTTTTCTCATCCTGAAGGTAACACTCATTGGTAAATAATTTTCCAGGTAACTCTGAGCTCATTATTTAAAGATGGGCCCTCCTGCCTGTATGTCCAGACAAATAGGCACCTAATGGAGATTCAGACCAAACAACAAAAAACCCTATTTTCTCTCTGACATATTCAAACACCATCCTACAACACCTTGGAGTATGTCAGAGCAAAAAGAAAGCCTTAGTTTGGGTATGAAATGAACGCTGTGTACTTTGCCTGCCCTAAAAGGAACATTAAGCTAGATTTAGCTTATATAAGGATATAAGGAAAGATATAAGATATCTTATAGATATCTATTTATAGATATCTATATCTTAAAGATATAAGATATAAGGAAAAATTCCCTGACAAGCCTCTTTAGCTCCAGCATGGGTATGGAGAGCAGCTGTGAATTCTCCTTTCCCCAGAAATCTCTGAAAATAGAGTAAGTCTTTCTTTTTTCAGATGTGGCTTCCTTGCAGTCCTTCTGAAGAGAGAAGGGATTTAATAACCTCTGGAAGCCAACTTTCAGTCTTATTTTATGATTTTGGTTTTGAACTCAATATATCTTAGGGGAAACAAAAAGGGAGAATAAACTTCCAGAATATCTCACAGAGCAAACTGAATGATAGCAGCTGTCAGAGACTACAAGCAAGTTTAAAAAAAAAAAAAAGTATTTAAATTAAAACTGAAGTACCCTCAAGGTGACCCGACTAAATTTGCGGAAAGGATGAGAGGAATTGACAAAACTAATCAACAAAGGTAATCACCTAAATGTATACCGAGTGCGCCAGGTGCAGTGTTGCTAAAGGACCCTCTACCCAGACAAGCGCGGCTCAGGTGGATGACGATCAGAGGTGAAGGGAAGCATCTGATAAGGGAGTGGACATGGAGTAGGAAGACGACAGGCCAAGTGGCAGAAGATTGCTCTTTTTCTTTCCTTTTTTGATTTCTAGTGATTCAAGTTTATAAGGGGATTATAACACATTCAGAATAGCTGAAGACCAGGGCTGGAGCTGGGGCTGTTTCACTGGACTGCATTCAGGTGGGGGAGATGGGACACAAGAACTCCCAGCAGGAACAGAAGGTCAAGGGTGATCTTTGTAGAATGTAAATCTAATCCTGTTGGTTCCTTGATGAAAACTATTTGATGGCTTCTCATTGCTCTGTGAAAGAGTAAAATAAAATATCATCTATCTTCTCCAGGCCTAGCTACAAAATTTGTTGGGACCCCTCCCCCCCCAATTCATAAGGCAGGAAGAAGAAAGATGCTAAATGTCCATAAAATATACTGAAATGTAAAGCTGTCTTTCTTCTACATGCTTTTTCTCTCCCTACCACAGTGTATTTTATTTGCTGTTAAATGTTTTCCTTCAGGCATGGAGATATTGGTCTCCCACAGGCATCTTGCCTTCTCATAGGCCTGATGCCCCAACTCACAGCAGACTGGTAGCCCCTAAGGATTGCAACTTCTGTGCTTGCATATGGATCAGTCAGAACAGAGGTTTAAGGGTTGGAAGTGCCATATCCCACCCCAAGATGCTATGAGAACTCAACTGACCCTAACCCTCCTTGAGCCTCCAACAGAAAGTGGGAGTAGTTAATGGCCATTGCCAGGGAATGGGGCCCAGGTGGGAATTGTGGCACCCGTGGACAGAGAAGGGGGCGGCCAGAAAGCATCAGGGAATGTGAAGAGGTTGGCAGGAGGTGGAAACGATATAGGGCCCGAGTGTCTAAGCCTCTCTTCCCCCACACATAATTCTATTGTCCACTGTCACATCAAATTCATCAACCTCCTTCCAAAATGCTGGATCAAAGATAATATTTCAGAGTATTAAGCCCCACGTGGGGGCCTGCTCTGAGGTTGGGACCCTGTGCAACTGTACTGGTTAACTGCCCATGAAGCTGGCCCGGATGTCATCATACAAATTTGACATGTTTGACAGTGGAAGGTGCTACCTGAGATCCTGAGATCCTGAGAACAGAGAGTGTCCCAGGTAATTCAGGAGAGTTTAACCTCTCCAGCCAATTCCACTGTGTAGTTACATAGTTATTTATTCATCCATTGTTTGACTTCATTTCGTTACAGATAATACTTCAGTAAATACCTTTGGACAATTCTGAGCATGTGTGAGATTTCTAACAGGATGACTTTAAATTTGAAGTATAAAACCAACTGATGACATGAACCCAGTTGAGTGCCTAGTGACCACTCAAGGAGAGGAGTGGAATGGGTGGGATAGAATAGAATAGAATAGAATAGAATAGAATAGAATAGAAGAACCTATAGAATAGAATAGAAGATTCTATTAAAAGGGATATTAAAGGCTAAGTATTATACTGTGCAATTATTTGTGATGTATATGAGTATGCATATATATTCTGATTTGTAATGTGAAAAAATACGCACATATAAATATAATATATATTGGGAGTTTCCTTTCAATGATTTATATATTTTAATATTCTCTTTATAATTTTTATCTTTTCCTTTCTCTGTTTCCTTCGAAGTGATCTCTTCAGATTTATACTTTTCAGTTAATTCAGTTAATTAATTCAAAACATGTCTAAATATCCTGTCCATTTGCTTTATAATTTCTATGACTACATATGTATATATTTTTCTTTTCAGAAGGTCTGGTTGATTATTTCACAAGACATTTTATAGTTTTTCATATAGTACATTTCCTCTTCATGATTTACTTTTCTTCAAAAACATATTTAATCAAGTTGAACATGCTTATTTTACAATCCTACAAGTTATTCTTTTTTTCTTGGGCATGTTGGGGGTTATTTCTATTTCTTCAGGCTTTAATTCTTTCTTGTTGTTATTTATGCTGGCTCATCCAGGTACTGTGGGATCTGACATTTGTACAAGTTTTAGGACTTTCTGTAAGGGAATAATACAAAATTACTAATTCAAATTTAGATGTTAAAGTAAATATTTCTTTAAAATGATAAATGGCATCAGTAGGGCAAGGAGTTAAGATGGCAGAGGAGGAGGGGGACTTTAAGCTTGTCTCATTCCTTGAACACAGCTACATATAACCACATCATTCTGAACAACCAATAAATCAATTGGAGGTCTGAGAGGATAAAACCTAAAAGTCTACAAGTAGAAAAGTCACCACCTTTTGGAAGGTAGGAGGTGCAGAGAGTTGATTTGGGGGAGATTAACTCTATATATGGTGGCAGGAAGGGAACCCTGATCATGGAGGCTACCACAAAGTATAATAATCAGCACAGCAAAAAATATGAATTTTTAGAAGTCCACTAACATGAGGGATGATGCTTCAGGTGGTGAAGTGGAGTGGAATCCCAGGAGTGAAGAGGTCTGAGGATTCCTTGGGTCACAAGAATGATGGTGCCAAAATGCTGCACTGTTGCCAGGCATAGGAGCAGGGACACTGGCTGAGAGCAGTGAGTCTTGGTGCTGCCTTTCTGCTGTGTTTTACATAAACATAAACTCCAGACTGCTGTGTGATCATGCAACCACTTTCCTGGAACAGCCTGGGAAACAGCAAAAGCCTGATGAGACACTCCCCCAGAGGAACAGTGTGGGTCTGCACCATGGAAATCCCTAAAATTTCACATTTTGAAACTCAAGTTGCAAACCTGAGAAAACACCTTGGACACAGGCAGGGTGAACACAGGATTTGACAGAAACTGGGGACAAAAAAGGGGTGATTGGTCTTTTGTGAGGGCTCCCTGAAGACTCCGGGGCCTGAACTTTCAGCTCCAGGGTTAGGGAGTGGGGTGCCACCATATTCATCCCATCCATCAGTGCTGAAAGCCTTCAGGGAGCAAAACAGCACCACCTAGTGTAGGCAAGAGATGCTACACCAAGACCTGCCCCCCCCACCCCCACCCCCGCCGGCACATTTCCACTAAGCCTAGTCCACCTGAGAATTAGTGCAAGAGGCCCCTTCCCCAAAAGACCAGCACAAACAACTTGCTGACACCAAGTCTACAGATCATAGAGTTCCACAAAGCTTCAGCTCTAGGATAAATAGAACCTAGCTTTCTTTTTATGTTTATTCTTTATATTTTATTATTTCTCATCATTTTTTCATTTTATTTTCTTACTTTTAAATTCCATATATATGTTTATTTTCATTTTATTTATTTATTTATTTTTAAATTTTTGGATCTAGATTATTTTAACAAGCAGACTAAAACACACACAAGATCTTTTTCTTTTCTTTTTCTTTTTCTTTTTTTTTTTTTTTTTGGTTTGAGAGTTTTGTCTTTATTTTTTGCTTTTTGTATTTTTTCTTTCTGACTTTCTTTTTTTTCTGGACAAAATGATGAAATGGAGAAATTCACCCCAAAAGAAAGAAAAGGAAGAACAGAAAGTAGAACTCAGAGCCAAGGATTTAATCAATAAAGATATAAGTAAGGTGTCTGAACTAGAATTTAAAATGATTATATGATTACTAGCTTGCCCTGAAAAAAATATAGAAGACATTACGGAATCCCTTATTGCAGAGATTAAAGAACTAAAATCTAGTCAGGCTGAAATTACAAATACTATAACTGAGATGCAAACCCAAATGGATGCCATAAAAACAAGGATGGACAAATGAGAGGAACAAATCAGTGGTACAGAAGATAAAATTATAGGAAATGATGAAGCTGAAAAGAAGAGTGAAAGAAAGGTAATTGGTCACTAAAGCAGACTTAGGGAAATAAGTGGCCTATTAAAACATAATCAGATTCATAACATGAGTCACAGAAGATAAAAAAAAAAAGAACAAAGGGCAGAATATTTATTCTAACAAATTATAGCTGAAAATTTCCCTAACTTGGGGAAGGACACAGACTTCAAAATCCAAGAAGCACAGAGAACTCCCATTAAATTCAGCAAAACCATCCCCAAGGCATATCATAGCCAAATACACAAAATACACAGACAAGGAAATAATTCTGAAAGCAGCAAGGGAAAAAAGTCCTTGACCTATAAGGGAAGACAGATCAGGCTTACAGCAGATCTGTCCACAGAAACTTCACAGGCCAGAAAAAAAATGGCAAGATATATCCAACATGCTGAATGGGGAAAATATGCAGCCAAGAATTTGTTATCCAGCAAGGCTGTCATTCAGAATAGAAGGAGATATGGGGTTTCCCAGACAAACAAAAACTAAAGGAATTTGTGAGCACTAAACCAGTCTTTCCAGAAATTTTAATGGGAACTCTGAGTGGAGAAAAAAGACCAAAGCCAAAAAGACTAGAAAGAATCAGAAAACATCACCAGAAACACCAACTCTGCAGGTGACACAATAGCACTAAATTTATCTTTCAATAACCACTCTGAATGTAAATGGACCAAATGCTCCAATCAATCAAAAGACATGGTGTATCAGAATGGATAAACACACACACACACACACACATACACACACACACTATCCACCTACATGCTGCCTAAAAGAGACTCTTTCTTTTTTTCTTTCCTTTTTTTCTTTTTTTCTTTTCCTTTCTTTTTTTTTCTTTTTCTTTCTTTTTCTTTTTTTCTTTTCTTTCTTTCTTTCTTTCTTTCTTTTTTTTTTTTTAGAGAAAGAAAGCACAAAAATTGGGGGCTGGGGTGGGCAGAGGGAGAGGAGAGAGAGAATTCCAAGCAGACTCCATGCTGAAGACACAGCCCAATATGGGGCTTGATCTCATGATTTTGAAATCCTGACCTGAGTTGAAATCAAGATTCAGCCACTTAACTGACTGAGCCACCCAGGCACTCCAAGACAAACTAGACTTTAAAACAAAGACTGTAACAATAGATGAAGAAGGGCTTTATATCATAACTAAGAGGTCTATCAAGAAGATCTAACAATTGTAAATATTTATGCCTTCAACTTGAGAGCACCCAAATATATAAATCATTTAATAATAAAAATAAAGAAACCCAATAAAATACAATAATAGTAGGGGACTTTACCACCCCACATACAGCAATGGACGGATCATCTAAGCAGAAAATCAACAAGGAAACAATGACTTTAATGACACACTGGACTGGATGGACCTAACAGATATATTCAGAACATTTCATCCTAAAGAACAAAATACACATTGTTTTTGAGTGCACATGGAACATTCTCCAGAATAGATGCATACTGGGTCACAAATCAGTCCTCAACAAGTACAAAAGATCAAGATCATATTGTGTATATTTTCAGACTACAGTGATATGAAACTTGAAGTCAACCACAAGAAAAAACTTGGAATGACCTCAACTACATGGCGGTTAAAGGACATTGTACTAAAGAATAAATGGGTTAGCCAAGAGATTAAAGATGAAATTAAAAAGTACATGGAAGCAAATGAAAATGAAAACATAACATCCAAAACCCTTGGCATACAACAAAGGCAGTCCAAATAGGGAAGTGTAGTGCAATACAGGCCTTCTTCAGGAAGCAAGAAACATCTCAAATACACAACATAACCTTATACCTAAAGGAGCTAGAAAAGGAACAACAAACAAAGTCTATAGCCAGAAGAATGAAAATAATAAATATTAGAGTAGAAATAAAAAATACAGAAACAAACAAAACAACAATAGAATGGATTCATGAAACTAAGAGCTGGTTCTTAAAAGAATTAGTAAAATTGATAAATCCCTAGCCAGAATTAACAAAAAGAAAATATATATATAAATCCAAATATATAAAATCATGAATGAAAGATGAGAAATCCCAAGCAACATCACAAAAATATGAACAATTATAAGAGAATACTATGAAAAAATATTTGCCAACAAACTGGGCAATCTGGAAGAAATGAACAAATTCCTAGAAACTTACAAACTACTAAAACTGAAACAGGAAGGAATAGAAAATTTGAACAGACCCATAACCAGGAAAGAAATTGAATCAGTAATCAAAACTCTTCCAACAAACACAAGTCATGAGCTGGATGGCTTCCCAGGGGAATGCTACAAGACATTTAGAGAAGAGTTAATATCTATTCTTCTCAAACTGTCCCCAAAAAATAGAAATGGAAGGAAAACTTCCAAACTCATTCAAGCCAGAATTACCTTGATTCCAAAATCAGCAAAATACCCCACTAAAAAGGAGAATTAAGGCCAAAATTCCTGATGAACATGGATACAAAAATTCTCAATAAAACACTAGTAAATTGAATTCAACAGTACATTAAAAAAATTATTCACCATGATCAAGTAGGATTTATTATTGAGCTGCAGGGGTGATTCAATATTCACAAATCAATCAGTGTGATACATCACATTAACAAAAGAAAGGATAGGAACTATATAATCCTGTCAATAGATGCAGAAAAAGCATTTGACAAAATAAAGCATCCATTCTTGATTAAAAACCCTCAACAAAGTAAAGATAAATGGAATATACCTCAACATCATAAAGATCATATACAAAAGACCCATAGCTAATATCGTCCTCAACGTGGAAAAACTGAGAGCCTTTCTCCTATGGTTAGGAACATGACAATGGTGTCTATTTTCACCATTACTATTTAACATAGTACTGGAAGTCTTAGCCTCAGCAGTCAGTCAACAAAAAGAAATAAAAGTTATCCAAATCACCAAGAAAGAAGTCAAACTTTAGTATTTGCAAACAACACGAAACTTTACGTAGAAAACCAGAAAGACTCCCAAAAGACTCCACCAAAAAAGTTGCAGGATATAAAATCAATGTATAGAAATCTGTTGCATTTCTGTATACCAATAATGAAACAACAGAAAAAGAAATCAAGGAATTGATCTCATTTGCAATTGCCCCCCCAAATAGTAAGGTATCTAGGAATAAGCCTACCTAAAGAAAGAAAAGACCTATAAACTATAGAACACTTACAAAAGAAACTGAAGAGGACACAAAAAAATGGAAAAAAAAAATTCTTTCCATGGATTGGAAGAACAAACATTGTTAAAATGTCTCTATTACCCCAAAAATCTACACATTTAATGCAATCCCTTTCACATTACTATTGACATTTTCCACAGAGCTAGAACAAAAATTCTTAAAATTTGTATGGAATCACAAAAAACACCAAATAGCCAAAGCAATCCTGAAAAGGAAAAGCAAAGATGGAGGCATCACAATTCCAGACTTCAAGCTATATTACAAAGCTGTAGTCATCAAGACAGTATAGTACTGGCATGAAAAACAGGTACATACACCAATGGAACAGAATAGAAAACTCAGAAATGGACCCACAGTTATACTGTTAACTAATCTTTGACAAAGCAGGAAAGAATATCCAATGAAAAAAGATAGTTTCTTCAACAAATAGTGTTGGAAAAATGGGACAGCCACCGGCAGAAAAATGAAACTGGACCATTTTCTTACACCTTACAAAAAATAAAACCAAAATGAATGAAAGACCTAAATGTGAGACAGAAAACCATCAAAATCCTAGAGGAAAATACAGGCAGCAACCTCTTTGACTTAGGCCACAGCAACTTCTTACTAGACATGTCACCAGAGGCAAGGTAACCAAAACCAAAACTGAACTATTGGGACTTCATGAAGGAAAACAAAACAAAACAACAACAACAAAAAAAACACATTTCTTCTCAGAAAAGGAAACAATCAACAAAATTAAAAGGCAGCCTACAAAATGGGAAATATATTGCAATCATATCTGGTAAAGGATTAGTGAAGAACTTGTCAAACTCAACATCTGAAAAACAAATAACCCAGGTAAAGAATGAACAGAAGACATAAATAGACACTTCTACAAAGAAGACATCCAGATGGCTCACAGACACATAAAAAGATGCTCAACATCTCTCACTCTCTGGGAGATACAAATCAAAAACATGATGAGATACCACATCGTATCTTTCAGAATGGCTAAAATTAACAACACAAGAAACAACAGTTATTGGGGAGGATGCCAAGAAATGGGAACATTTTTGCAATATTGGTGGGAATGCAAATTGGCATAGCCACTCTGGAGAACATCATGGAGTTTCCTCAAAAAGTTAAAAATAGAACTATTCTATGATCCAGCAATTGCACTACTAGGTAATTATCAAAAAGATACAAAAATACAGCTTCAGAGGGGTACATGCACCCCAATATTTATAGCATCATTATCAACAATAGCTAAACTACAGAGACAGACACAATGTCCATGGATTGATGAATGGATAAAGAAGATGTGGTGTATACATATATAATGAAATATTATTCAGTCATTAAAAAGAATGAAATCTTGCCATTTGCAATAACATGGATGAAGCTAGAATGTATTATGTATGTGAAATAAGTCAATCAGAGAAGACAAATACCATATGATTTCACTCATATATGGAATTTCAGAAACAAAACAGATGAATATATGGAAAAGGGGGAAAAATGAGAGAGGGAAACAAACCACAAGAGACTCTTAATAATAAAGAACAAACTGAAGGTTGAGGGAGGGAGATAGGTAGGGGATAGGCTAGATGGGCAATAATTATTAAGGAGGGCAGTTTTGATGAGCACTGGGGGTTGTATGTAAGTGATGAATCACCATTTTTTATTCCTGAAGCCAATACTGCACTACATGTTAACTAACTAAAAAAATTTTTAAAGATAAACACTAAATTGTAAGACTTAATTTCACATTTCTTTACACTTACTTTGTTTTTATTTTCTAGGATATGTAGCAAAAATAGCACAATGACCTCCTATATATCATTCACTTTGTTTTGTTAATTGTTAATACTTTGTGGTCTCTGTCTCTCTTTTTTCTCCTGCTACCCACATATCTGTGGTGCCTAGTTTCACAGGACGACAAACTTGGCAATGCAAACTCTTGTCCTGTACCTTAAAGTTACAACATCAGGTGAGTTGATCCAGTGGGCCATGGGAGTATGTCTGGAAGCCATTCCTACACTAGGTCAGCTAGTTCTAAGTTACCTATACAAGAAAGTGACTGAGGGTCACATGAATATAGTCCAGTAAACATAAACATCTTTTAGGTAGATTCAAAAAATATTTAAGGTCTCTCTCCCACCACTCAACACAAAAGGAACTGTGGCAGAGGGGAAATTAAAGCAAAAAGAGAAAACAGTCTAAATTGATTACACTTAAGATATGGTGCTTGAAAATTTCATGAAGTAAAAAATGGCCATGAGGACGTATTATCAAGGCCTTTCCCCGTGACCTTTGAAAAGACATATGCAACTAAAGGGCCTTGAAATGTCAACTTCTTTAGCTTCATGGTAAAACTGTCTCTTCTGATTTTCTCCCATGGTGGTTTATTTTATGATATGATTTGTCATTTTTAATTGGGAACTCATCTTCAACAGTATTTTAATTTTTCAAAAATTTTGAGGTGTTCATGAACACCTTGTTAAATTTCCTACACAGCATAACAGAATATTATTCTGCTGAAAGCCTTAGGATTTTCCATAGTCTTCCAGATTTTCTGGACGGAGTGTGGTCTTATCCCACCTCTCACACAGCTTTCTGATTTGTCTCTTACCTCTACATGGACCTTAGAAATGGCCAATATCTGGTCTGAAAACCTAGTGGATCACTACCGTACAAGTCTTCACCACTCTAGTTTTCATTTATCTCTTTATTCCTGCCTTATGGAAATTTCTTCTTGTTCGAATAAATCGATCCCACCATATTGCTCGAGAAGTTGCCTCTTTCTTTATCATGATACCATTCCCCATCTTCTAACTCACTATGCCATAATCATGTTGACCTTTAATTTCTTTAATTCACCCTACTCACTCCTGATCCTGACCATTACCTTTGCAGGGGACACTTCACTAACTTCTAATTGCCCTATTAATCTAGGTTCAAATGTTATTTCCTCAGAGAAGATGCTGATACACATCATACATTTTTATTTTACCACAGCACTTATTGCCATTTATAAAGATATATTTCAGTGATGGGTTAATATCTTTCATCCCCACTAAAATATGCATTATGGTATGGGGTGCTGAATAGGATATCTCCTTTGGGGGCAGAGAAATTGTGATTTGGACTCCTGACTGAGAACAAAACCACTCAATCAACTTCCTGTGTCAAGCTCTGGCAGAACCAACTCTGTATAGGAAATCAAAGTAGACCAGATACTATATGCGTCATATTTTTAGTCTAATATGGCTTTTCTTATAAACAGTGTGACTGCTAAGATAACCAACATTTTTTACCACCAAATAATTTTTCAGGGAAGTGAAAATACATAACATTTTTTAGCCTTGACTGTGTGTTTTACATGCATTATCTTATTTAATTTCCATAAACAATCTTAAAGAATTGGGAATACTTATTACTAAGAGCATTGACTAATGTAACCTATATAACGTTACCACTATAAGGTGAACTTCAAGATGGTTAAATTACTATATTTCAAATGTATAGGCCTCATTATTAATCATATCACCAGTCAGATGAGTTTTCTAAAAAGAAAAAGGAAAAAAAGAATATGCTAAACACCAGAAATGCCAGAAGTCACCTCTTTGTGCTTCAAAATAGGCATAGCATATTTTCACTATACAAAAGTTCCATAATTACTTGTTTAAAAAAATCCAATAACTTTTGACAAAGCTTTGATTGAAATTGTTTGTGTGATTGTATATTTTTGTCTGAATAGTTCTGGATTTCACAAACTAATAAAATTTTAAGGAACACAATATAATGAGTATCTATTATTAGCACTATTTCATAAAAGAAAAGTTTTGTCTTTTTAACACCAAAAGTTAAAAAAACATAAACAAAAGCACAAGCTTATCATAAAAGAGCCATTTAACTTGGAGGCAACAAAAATGGTTGCAAGTAAGAAGTTCATAGAAATACAGGCTTAACCTCAAGAAATAAGAGAAATCTCAAGTAAGCAATTTAATGCTACGCCTAAAAGAACTAGAAAAAGAAAAGCAAAGTAGAGAAAAAACAATAATAAACATCAGAGTAAAAATACATGAAATAGAGACAACTGAAAAGACAATAGAACAAAATCAATGAAACTAAGAGCTTATTCTTTGAAAAGATAAACGGGAAATAACACGTATGCGAAGGATGTGAAGAAAAGGAGCCCTCATGCCCTGTTGGTGAGAATGTGAATTGCTGCAGCCCCCATGGGAAACAGTATAGACATTTCTCAAAAAATTAAAAATAGAACTACCATATTACCCAGTCATTCTATGCCTGGGTATTTATCCAAAGAAAACAATAACACTATTTTGAAAATATATATGCACCCCTATGTTCATTACAGCATTATTCACAATGGTCAAAATATGAAAACAACTAAAGTATCCATTGATCGTTGATGGATGATGGATGAATGGGCGTGATGTATATGCGTATTTACATAGATACAAAGAATACTACTCAGCCATATAAAATAATGAAATATTGCCATTTGTAATAACATGGGTAGACCTTAAGGGCATTACACTAAGGGAAATAAGAGAAAGAACAACAAATATCGTAGGATTTAACTTATATGTGCAACCCAAAAAACAAATGAGAAAACAAAATTCATAGGTGCAGGGAACAGACTGATGGTTACCAGAGGGATGGGGTGTTAGGGGTAGGCAAAATGGAAAAAGGAGGTCAGCAGGTACAAATTTCCATTCATAAAATAAAGTCACCAGGATGTAATGTACAGCATGGTGACTATAGTCGGTAATACTGTATTGCATATTATGTAGCTTTATATGGTACCTGGGGAAACTGGACTTATTGTGATGATTATTCCACAATGTACACAAATATCGAATCATTAGGTTCTAAGCCTGAAACGAATACACTGTTTTATGTCAATTATGTCTCAATTGAAAAAATAAAAAAGAACAAATATTTAGGTACTGCTAGTGCAGGAAAGGGAGTTGAACCTCATGTGGCTTAGACATAGAATCTTGAAAGGTTAAATATTAAGAGCCATTTCCATTGAAGATTAATCAGAAAAGAATAACCATTTCTGGTTTTATAATAGGATTTGATTTGCCCTGAGCCTTCAGGAATGCAGTATGCTAGGAGAGAGGCACTGCATCTTTTTCATGTGTTTCCCTATTGGCAATGGAGTAGCATAGAGATGTAGACACCAATTACCTTAGTCTATAATAGCAAATGATGTGCCCTTCTTAATTCCTTCACAGGAAACGTGCTACGCGTGCCATGTTAACGTCTTCTCCTAACGCATCTCTGAATTCTAGATGTACAATGCTGCGTGCCACCCAGTGCTTCTTAATGCTTTCTTCACAGCCTGCTATTTTCAGCTTCATTCTTCCCGTTTGTTTTAGCTCTCAGACATGTCAACATGTTCCCTTCAGCACTACATATCATAATAGATCTCTCTGAAAGTGACAAAAAATGCTCATAAAAAAATTCCCATGCAAAATTATAATGCCACACTTTGGAATAAATGCTGTCTTGACTGGTTAACGTATTTCCAGAAATATTCTAAAATAATTATCTTCATGCCCCAATTTCCTCATTTGGTTTCCCAGTGCTTTGTTCTCTGACCTTGTCGTGAGTAAAATGACTGTTTCACATATGTTCCATTCTTCTTTGGAAAGAGAGAACGTTGTTACTTTCTGAGCATCGCAGTGATGCATGCGTTGCTTTTAGGGAGGGCAGCACGTTCTCCTGGGGCATAACTCTTCCCCAATATCTCAGAAAGTGACATTTATTTTTACAGGTCATGAGTGTAGCTTTTACCTCATAACACTGTATGGGTTCAGTGCATCTAAACAACACAAGTCTTAGAGGGAGAAAATGGAATGCACAATGTTATCAATGCCATTCATTCTCAGCCCTGAGAATGCTGATCCAGGAATGGGAGTTGGCAGGGACCACGAAGAGGGCAGTCCACAGGGTCAAGAAAAACCTTTGCAAACTGTCTTCTTAGCCTCTCAATTGTCTAAGATGCAGAGAGGCCGAGAGTGGAAAACTGTTCATTGGGCGGGACCAAACACAACTAAATGGTGCAGCATTTGGTAAGAAAGATTAATTTGAACAGCATTTTTCATCCTGAGATTTTATTATGTTTTTTTGTGTGTGTGTCTTATTCTTTCTTGGTTTTCTAAGAATACATGTTGATTAGCTCTTTGAAAATAATCTAATCTAAATTAGGAAAGAAGGTAATTTCACTGAAAAAAAAAAAGTACCTCTGTTCCCAGTGTGTACCTTATATGCCACACTCCTATTACTAGGAAAGCAGTCATTTCATGAATGGAATCGTCCCATAATTATCTCCTTAGATGAGGACTGCATGGTCATAACACCATCATATGTATATATATTTGTGTATAAGCCTATATACACACTATACCTATATACATAAACATAGGTTAACATTAAAATACATATGTGTGCATATATCATACACATAATATATGCATATAGTATGGATACATTATAGTATTATTGTACTATATATTATAGTATATTATTACATATAGTATATATATATGGTATATTATCATATATAATATATGCATTCATACCATATATACACATATATATTTATATATGCATATGCATATGTAATACTTTTAATGTTTTTATAAGCTTGACATTTTTCCATAAAATATGCAAAAGCCTTTGCCTTCAGGCCCAAGTAAAATTTTGTTGACAGCCATCTGGTCACTTGTTTATTCCCTGCCTAGAAGTATATAGTTCTATTTCGATTGCTTTCCTACATTATGTGTTTATAGAACTAGTTTTCTAGAGTTCTTTGGAGAAAATTTTTTAAATGGATATTTGTCTTTTTCTAATCTCAATACAAAGCACTTGGATTTATATTAGACAATTTACACATAAAGACATATTATTATTTATATATGCAAATGAGACAAACAATTCAAGAAAAAGTCGTTCATGAAAACATTGAAACTTTCCAGTTCCAGCTTCTGATCTTGTCTCTATATTCAAAATAAATATGAAAACCTACATCATATTATGCCCATCTATCTGAGGGTGATTAAAGCATGAAGGTCAGCTCGAGTTACACTGGTAACTGATTTTGCTTCTTGGCTCAGTGGAGAAATGATTTAGAAGATACCATTTCAGCTTACCACTTTTAACATTGAATGTTACAGGGTTGATACTGTTTGATAGGAAGCAGGAGGTGCTTAACTTTTGATTGTTTAATTCAGGTATTCATGCACTTATTTATGTTTATAGAAAATACGTATTGGTTCCTTCTCTCAAAAAAATCCCCTAGTTGGAGGAGACAGCAAAATCAACAGGCATTTATAATTTGGAGTAGTGGAGGTAAACCTCTCAAAAAATGTGACTTGATTCTCTGGTGAGATTAGGGATGGGTGTCCAGGATCCTATGTTAGATACAGAGAGTGGGAATTAACGAGGACTAACGAGGTAGCTGGTGTTCATTAGGATTCTTTAAGGTTAACTATCTTGTATGACAAGTGTTAATATTCTCATTCTCTCATCTTGGAAAAGACATACAGTTACTGTGAGGTAGAGGCAGAATTCAAGTCCAGGTCTGAGTCACTCTAAAACTCATATTATTGCCTTTTCTTTTTTTTTTTTAATTGACTCTTACTATGCCAAATTCTCTATTTAAAGAGGCACTACTCAATGTCATAATTAGTGCACTGAACTGTGTGTCTGTGCAGTTCTGGAATATTCCGTACTGCACAGTTACTACATTCAACGGTCAATATAGATACATATGTATGCTATGCAAGCTGTAAAAGAAATAATAAAGAAATAAATTTGCAAGGTGCATGCTGTACTTTGATGATGCCAATTTGTTTTCCTTCCCAAATGCTGCTAATGTCACTGTCATCTCTACTGCCAGAGGCATTTCTGTATAACCTGTCTGCTGCCATGCTCATTTAGAAAGGGAAACCTATCAGTACAACAGGATAGATATTTCTCTCCCTCCCTTCCCACTACGAGCTTCATTTCAAAAAGCTGTTTGTTTTGTCCTAATTGTAATTGAGTGAGTCTTTGTCATCCATCAATGTCTGCATTCCACAATCTTCACAGTCTTGAGGTTGATATCTTATATTCATCTGGGGTACAGCCACGGCACCAAATGACACACATAATAACTCTGCTTAAAGCTAAGCTGGTTCACTCAAGGAGGGGCCGGCACCTGCAGAAATCATGTGTTTGGTCTTAGTCTCACACGTGCTTCCACAAATTCAGGGCTCTTATCCTCCTGCTCTCATGCAGCTCAGTGGGGAAAATAAGCAGCCTATGCTGGAGACACGGGGCACAGCCTGACCGAAAGCCCAGAAGGGCAAGTGGTGGCAAGGCAAGGGGTGCCAGCCCCTAGGATTCTTTGATCCTGACTTAGCGGCTCTGGGAACACAAATCAAACTCATGAGTATCTTCAGGATTAATTCTGCATAGCCTAATAATAATGAAAGGGCACGAAGAAAAGGAAGGAAACCGTGTACAGATGGCCGCCTATATACTAGGCTCTGTACCGGGCATTTTGCAGACCAGTGTTTTATTGAGTCCTCACAACTCTGATATGAAAGCACTATTTGACCCATTTTTATCATTCAGAAATTCAAAAATTGCCCAAGGTCCCATGGCAGAGCTATAATTCCCATTTGAAGTATCTCATTCAAACTTCTTTCTGTATATGATAGGCAGGCAACCTACAGTGGATAGAAAAATTTGTGCTCAAGAAATCCCTCTATCACCTCTGTCTTCTTTTCCTGCTTATTCCCCTAAAATAAACTGTTCTTGCCAGTTGACTGTTTTGATCTTCAAGGAACCTGACCTGATCTGTGGTTCCTTTTCTAGGCCTACTTAATCCTGCAAGTTCGCTCACTAATAACCGAACTTGGGAGTTATGTTAGGGTCACGTGCCTTCCAGGTGCTCAGTAGAGAAAACAATTTCTAACCGCTGTTCTTAGGATGTTAAGAAGTACAGTTGACAGAACACTTGAACCAAATGCCCTGACTGGGTGTCTGTCCTAAGCCTGCTGTCTTACCTCAGTGATCGGCTAGATGATGGGGAGGCTGTCAAGGGTCCTTCTCTTGTCCTTTCGAGGTTGAGCTCAAAGCTAACCTTTGCTAAATCTTCCCACAACCTTGTTCTTCTTCTAATTGTTTAGGACTACAGTTACCATCCAAACAGTTTGCAGCCCATACCCTCAGGTCTAACCACTGTAATAGAAAAATCAGCAAAAATGAGTAGAAGGAGTAATTTGCATTCCAGGATCTGGGAAAATGGAAAAAAACTGTCTATGTTTCTGAAAAGAATATATGGGAAAAGTCACAAGCAAAAGTGGTATGTGGTGGTTTTACCATAGTTACTATTAGCATTGGAGGAAGTCCTAGTTTCAGTAGATCCCAATCTGTCTCTCCCCCGCCACCCTGACCCCCCGCCCCTGTCTTAGGGCTTCTAAGAGAAGAAATGCAATTACAAAATACACTTCTTAAAATGTTAGCTTCGGTGCAGGCGATCTAGGTTGTCCCTTCCAACCTATAGGCCTGCCAAGATGATACACATTTATTTTCACTGTTACAATCTTAGCCTCCTCTGTTCTCTTGCCTGTATGAAATTTACCGATCTCTTTTCCAGTATTTTTTTAAATAACTGTTTCTCTTTTTCTGAATTTTAACAAGTTATTTCTTCATTTTGAATCCTGCCTTACTACTTCTCCAACCCAGAGCAAACACAGACTACAAGCTATTGTATGAGTTTTACCCTACTGAGTTGAGTAGGTCTGAGTAGAAAAGCCCCTAAATGCTGAAAACACTAGGACCTTAATAATCATGAGAGCTGCCAGGTAAATGTAGTCACTGCCCCTGTTCTGTTGTGGCTCAGTACATAATTATAGTTCTCATGTGTGATTTTATTCTTATCAGAGAGTTATGAGGACTCTATCACTGGTTGCTATATTAATGGGGATAATTGAGGGTAGGTCAGATATCAGTGGTCAGCTCCATAAGGTAAGCATTCTCAACAAACTGTTAGTTTAGTCCAGAAGATTATTGTGTGTGTGCCATATTTCTTTTCTCTAAGATATGTGGTAAAAAAAAAAAAAAAAAAAAAAAAAAACAACGATGAGCAAGAAGTCTGGTTATGGCTTCCTTCTTAAAATGCCCAGACAGCTTGAAAAAAGTACCTTGAGAAAATTACTAGCTATCTGGAAATCTGCCAGATGATAAGGACCCCAAAATGAAAAGACATAGCCCAGAGTTATATGTGAGAGAGAGAGACTTGAAAAGATATCATCATAATATTCTGTCCTGACACCATTTTAGCACATTTCAAGATATCACGGTTACACAGAAGATTGAGAGGTTAGGAGGAGCTTCACAGAATATACCTTGTGTGCGAAAATACAACATATGTGAATTGGGACTAAAGTTCAGGAATCTAATACATTGGAGAATCATCAGGGAATATTCTGTAGTGGATTCTCTCTGGAGAGGAAAGGGAAATGAAGAGGGTATTGGAAGCAATCAAAGTACAAGGCAACTGTTTTCTACCCTAAGGAATAGAAAGGTGTTTAGAAACATGTAGTTACAGGGACAGACACCAGTGTAAGTAGACAGATATTGCTGCTCACACACACTGTGGCTTCCTAGGAGTCAGAAGAGAGAGAAAGTATCCACCTAAGAGTGGTGAGGTGTTCTGCTTGGCTCTATAGATGTACTGGCTTGAGGAACAGGCTCTGAGAAAAAGAACATAAAGTGTTAGAGGAATGTTAAAGTAGTTGATTATAGTATCTGGGTTGAGTACAGAAATAAGAGTGGTTAGTTGGGGATTATTGATGTGGACAAAGTAGCAACTTGAGTTCTGCTTATGTTTACAGCAGAGTGTGAGTGAACAGGGAAGTAAAAGGGAAGGAAAAATAAAAAAGGCAAGTAAGAGAACAATCCATTATGTGCATTGCACGGTAAAGTGTCTTCTGTGCTATGATTCTAAGAGAGTCGTTAGATACTAGACATGTCAATTCAGATATCTTGAAATTAAAGAAGTCCAAGAAAGGACGTTCGGTATTTCACCTGTGGCTTGCACCTGTAATCCCCATGCCAAGAATTACCCTTAATATTATGCCTTCCGTGAATCTCAATTTGGCCTCAAGATCCTTCTCAGCCCAACAATGCAGTCAGCCATTAGCAGGTCATTGATACTGATAGGAGAGATAAAATCTCATTGCTCTCCCTGATTTAAGTAACACTTCATTGAAGTTGGAATGTGAGATGATTCCCCTTTGCTGTCTCTGATTTAAGGTGCTGGCTTTGTGGGAAGGAACTATTTATTTCCATTGCTTGTACCATTTCCTTTTGCAATCATTTTTGTGACAAAACTATTTTCTACTGGTGCCGAAGTTTTCACCTGTGAAACTAACTGATCGTACTATACGGTGGTTTGTGAGTACCCATTCATTTTAAGAAAGATTGTTCAAGGAGTTTATGCAACTTGTTTCCTGAAATGGATAGTGAGCTTCAAAAAGAAATTCCTATTTATTTTACATTCTCCTCAGTGCCTGACCCCCGTCGGAGTACACAGCAGGTACATAATAAATACTTGTTGACTTAGTTGAATTTCAAACCTTTCATATAAGCCATTATGATTTAGCTAAAGAATGTTACAGCCTTTAGAAGGACTAATTACAGCCTATAATTTGACTGACCTGTGCTGGTTCTGAAGTACTTAGTGGTAATAATACTGTTTTTGCAAGATGGATATTTTACTGTTGAGCCTGTCTGGTTTGAGAGGCTCGCTGTTTTATGGTCTATGTGTGGTGATCATTTGGATGTAATGATCAAATGGGGGTTGCCCAAATTGATCGTTATAACAGGATTCCACTGTAATTACATTTCCATAAATGATACTCAAATTCACTGGGGAAATCAACAACCCCTTGGTGTGCCTACTTCCAGCACTGATTACAAGTTCAGGTTCTATAGCACTTTCTAAACAAAAGGTAATTAAAATTTTACAACCCATAGTTAAGCCAAAATGAAAAGGCAGCTTTTTGTTCTAGATTCAAAAGTGCTGCTCTTTGTAGACATCAGAAGACAATTCAATTTAGAAGAACAGGCAGATGTTTGGATCTTATACAGATTAATAAATGCATATTATTGAGACGGTAGAGAATAAGCATGTTGGAGTCAGAGACTCATGGGTTAAAACTTCAGCAGCATTACGTCCATATCTTTGTCATCTTGAGTAAGTCATTAAACCTCTGAATTTCAGTTTTCTCATCTTCAAAATTGGGATAAGGCAGTTTCTGCCTTACTAGGATTTGAAAAAATGCAATGACCTATTGCTTATGGAGTACTGACCACACAGTGCTGGCTGGACATGTTAGTAAGTGCTCAATATACCTTAGTTATTATTATTGTCAATTTGATTTCTTTTCATATCCAACCATCTTTTCCCTAATAACACTGTAAGAAACAATATATTTGTTCCTGTGCCCTGGCAAAAGTTAAACGTTTCCAACCCCATATATGCCAATACCTGGCATTCTTAGTTCATTAATTCTTCTGTTCTGGAATTCCCTGGTTTAGCCTCCATGTCTCAGACATATTTGATCATGTTCAATTCTAAACAGAAGGTTTTGTATCTTATCAGATTAATTATAATAGTCCATAAACTTCATACTCTCCTTGTCCGAAAGCAGCTATCACTATCAACATGTAAAAGGTCATGGGATGATTCCAAATGCACATTCCCACAGTCCCTTCCCACAAAGGATGCAGGAGGAGGCATTTGCACATCAATCTAAATACCAGTATGCCATCAAAATAACATTTAAGATAATGTACCAGCTCTTGAGCCCTTTCCAAATGTTAGGAATACTTCTAAAGCATTGCATTTTAGTCCAGAAATTACTCTACTCAGCAGAAATTCAGCCAACAAAAATCATCCTCTCTAAATAGAAACAAACGAAGGGTAAATGTGTCATCCTTTGCCACCCATGTAGTCTGTACCCCTTCATCAAGATTTACTGGTGGGCTGTGTTACAAAATTCAAGTGTCAATAAAGCCAGTTATCAATACACTGCAAGGATAAACTTACCAATATTCCCATAGACTGCCTTTTAAAAAAAATTATTTTCAAGAAGTATATTTAGAGCGTATCATGCTTAGTGAAATAAGTCAATCGGAGAAAGACAACTATCATATGATCTCCCTGATATGAGGACATGGAGAAGCAACATGGGGGGGTAGGGGGATAGGAGAAGAATAAATGAAACAAGATGGGATTGGGAGGGAGACAAACCATAAATGACTCTTAATCTCACAAAACAAACTGGGGGTTGCTGGGGGGAGGTGGGATTGGGAGAGGGGGAGCGGGCTATGGACATTGGGGAGGGGAGGTGAACCATAAGAGACTATGGACTCTGAAAAACAACCTGAGGGTTTTGAAGGGTCAGGGGTGGGAGGTTGGGGGAACAGGTGGTGGGTGATGGGGAGGGCACGTTTTGCATGGAGCACTGGGTGTTGTGCAAAAAGAATGAATACTGTTACGCTGAAAAAATAAATAAAAAAAAAGGGGAAAAAAAAAAGAAGTATATTTAAAAAGAAACTTGTTCTAGTAGTAATCAAGACTCAGAAAGGGTAAAAGCTTCTGTCCAGACCCCCTCATTTTTATTCTTCTCTTAAATTATTATTTCTGGGTTAGTTTGACAATGAGAGAAAAATGAAAGATCGATTGCCTTAAAACAATGACCTCTCAAACTGTGGGAAGTCATATCAAGTCATACCACCTGAATATATTCCTTTGATTAGTTTTATTAAGTAAGAATAACTGCACCGCTAGACATTTTATATAGATACTAATATTCTTATTGCTTACAATTTACTTTCTATAGCATACATTTTTCTTCAGAGTTTTATTGTTTCTGGTACTTTCTTACTCTTGGGGATTTCTACTTTGATTTTTGACTTTCTGAAAAATCCATATTTTTGTTGCTCCTCCCAGTAATTATTTTATTATATATTTTATTTACTTTTATAAAATTAATACTATTTTTGAATGTAAGTATAATTTTGTTTCTGACTGCTATATTTTGTAATGAATCCAATATGATCAACCCATAGACTAAATTTTCCATTCTAGACCATAGGTCAATCATGTTACTCACTGAGTGTTTTCTGTGTCTCGTGCTTTGTGCTAAGTATTGGAAGTACAGTCAATCAAGCAGGAAGTAACTTCAAAAAATGTCAGAGGAATATACTATATTTGAATTGGGCTAGCTTTTTAAATCACATTGTTTATGTATAAATTGTCTTATAGTCTAGCTTTTGATACCTCTTGTTATTTAACAAACCTCAAGATAAACATCAAATTTATTCTTTGAGGTCCAGATTGAATCATAATTGGAGAGTTCTCTATAACTTTCCCAACATATTTTTACTGATAGTATCTGTTCAAGGTGAACATCTAAGGCAATCCACCAGTCAGTAGACTCTAGTTAATACCAAGGTGTTTGATCTTGACATTTTATATTATATATATATATATATATAAAATATACATTATAATACATTATAAGGTGTATTGCAACAAATTTAAAAATTTTAAATGTTGTTGGATTTTATTAATTGACAGAGATCAAAATTTTTTTTCACTGTCAAAAACACTTGGAAAGTCATGGAATTTTCTAGCTAATTCTTCATGATACCCTTTCTCAACCATGCTTGCCCTCATCCCAAACCTAATTTCATTTCATACCTGAGTCAAGTTTTATGTTGTAGAGACATAGAGGGACATTTACTGCTTTTGATTCAATCTAAGTTTTCAAAATAAAGCATAGGTGGGATATAGGGGCTTAAAAATGTGTTCTTACCATTGAGATTATCATAGCTGATCATGGAGGAAGTCCTGATACATCTGCATATCCAGACCTAATTTAGTAGGTACATTAATGGTATATAACTGTTTAAACAGAAGGTGGTAGAGAACATTAAGATCCAGGAGACTTGGAAATATGCTATACTTTTATTTTCAAGTCTAGGAGGAGGTCAATGAGGGTGAAGAAAAAATGACATCCTAGGAGAATCCTCTCAGCACAGGGAGCGGGCTATTCTCATCAATGTACAATGCCCCATTTTAGGAAAGACTGATATTATTATTTCTTTCAGTAGAGGCAGCACTAGTATGTTCTTCAGTGCTGGGATGAGAACAGCCTGTTTGCACTTGGACCTGAAAAACATGGAGGTTTTGCTACTCATGACTTTATTAAAATAGAGTTCCTGATTTATAATTCATTTGATTTACAGCTCATATGACTCACTGAAAAACAATTTACTTCTTTATTTTCACTGACTTCCTGTCTACCATGGCTCAAGAGACATCAACCACTGGTCAATTCAAACGTGACCAGCCAAGGAACCATCACAAACAGTTTAAGTTGATACAATAAATTACAAGAGAGGAAACCAAGCCAAAGAACCAGCGTGGTGGTACCGTGCAAGTAGATTTATTGGAATAAAACAAAAACAAAAAGAAAGAAAGAAAAGAAAAAGAACAGAAAGAACAAAAGAAGGAGGGAAGGGAGAAAGGAAAGAGAAAAAGAGAAAGAAAGAAAAATTGAGTACAACTGTAATAAAGTCTTTAGATGAGAGATAATTAAACACAAAAATATATTTCTGCAATGAAATACGATGTATTATTTCACTTTAAAATTTGAAAGATGAATTAACAAATAATATAGTTCAGAAACAATTTATTCTTCATTTATTTATTCATTTGTTTAACACATAAATCACCTAGAACTTAGTGTGTACCAGGCACAGTGTACTTAACAGACTATAAAATAGATGGCCTTGCTCTTAAGGAACTTACATTCAAGTAGGAAGATCGGAAATATACAAAAGACCATAATATAAGAAAATGAGAGGTTGTATGAAATACTGTGAAGATAAGAAGCGTGTTAAGATAGGGAATAAAGGAAGAGGTCTCACCTTATGTAGGGTTGTAGGAAAATCCTTTCCACATGGTGCTAGCACAGTCCCAAAGAATTGGAGGGATTTGGCAAATGGATATTATTCCAGTCATAGGAAACCTTGCCTGAGATCCTTGAGACAGGAGGGAGCTCAACTGTCCTATGAACTATCAGTAGGCTAGTGTGGTTAGAAGACAGTGAATGTCAGAAGAATGATCGAGATGAATTAGGAGAGGTAGGCAATAGGAGAGGATCAGGCAGGGATTTATAAGTTTTATATGGGTTCAACTTTTAAGCTTCAAAAAAGAAATAAGGAATCTTAGGTTGGATCACAACATTATAATATTTTAATTATTAAAAGATAATTCTGGCAGTTATCTGGAGGATAGTTAGACAGGCTGTTATTGCATGGAAATGGACAGGGTAATTAAGAAGTTATTGCAAAATGCAGTGTGTGCTCAATGATGTTGGATTGAAGAAGGTTGTTGCTGTGGAGACTGTAGTAGAAGGTCAGGTTTAAGATAAGTTTTGGAGATAAAACCTACTATACATGCTGATGTGGTTGGTGAGGGAGATACAGGGATTGAAGATAATTTTTTAAGAGTCTGGTTTAAGAAATTCGGTATGTGGTGGTGACATTTAAGGAAATCAAAAAGGCTGGACAAAGAAAACATTTCATGGGGAGGGATCAAGGACAAAAATTGAATGCTGACCATGGTAAGAGTGAGATGCAAAAGAATCATACAGACAGAGATATTAAACAAGCAGACATGAATCAAGAATGCAAAAGAGATAGGTGGATGGAGAGAAATTTGAGAGCTACTAGCATGCTGATTGTATTTCAAGTCAAGGGATGTATGGAATGACTCAGAGAAGGAGGGAGAGTGTGTGTGGACACATTGTGAGAACAGTTTTTATGTGAAAGGGAAAGACAACTGGATAGAAATCAGGACTTTCTGTAGGTCAAGTGATACTTTTTAAGATGAAAAGTATTAATTTCTATTTATTTGATGCTATGGATCAGGCACTATGCCAATTGCTTCAAATTAATACATTATTTCATCTTAACAATATCAAGAGACAAGTACTATTGTTTCCTCCCTTATTGGAAGAGAAAAGAGATTTATAACAAACATGATTAAATTACCCAGAGTTCCAGGGTTAAAAATTGGGCAGAGTGAAGCTTTAAATCTCTGTGGTCTGATTCCAGAAGCACCATGTTATATTCCCTGCTACTATAGCATGGTTGTATATTGATATAAGCAAATATCAGAGAGAAATGAATGATAATGCAAAAAGAATAATAATATGGGAAATATTAGGATTTATAGCACAGATGGAATATTTGTCCATTCCAGTAGAGGCAAAAGCAAAGAGAAGATTATCGAAGTTACTTGCAGATTTTGTAGTAGGAAGATGAAAAAGATGTCTTCAATAGCTTCAGTATTCAGAGAAGTATGGTGGTTGCCCTGAGTGAAAAGGAAAATGATACAACCGTTCCTTTTTTTTTTTTTTTAAGAGAGAGAGTGTGTGTGTGCAGAAGCACACAAATGGAGGGAAAGGGGAGTGAGAAAGAGAGAGAGAAGGAATCTTAAGCAGGCTCCATGCCGAGATCATGACCTGAGCCAAAAACAAGAGTTGGAGGCTTGATCAACTGAGCCATCAGGTGCTCCAGGGATACAACAGTTCTTAAGAAAGACAACATGATAGGAAATAGTTATTTTGGATTATATTTACCTTGGAAGATCAAATTGAAGAAATAATCATCAATGCAGAACAAATTTACAAAGAAACAGAAAATATGATCAAAATAATATGAGATGAGGAAGGGAGTTCTGGGATAGCTAATGTATGAATAATGTAATTACTAGGGGACAAAAGGGAACAGATGAGAAATAATGAACAAAGGAATAATAGAATATCAGTTCACTGAACTGAAGAAAAAAGCTTGAAATTCCAGAAAGGACCATTGAGTTCCAGACATCATTAATGAGGCATACACACATATTGTGCTAAAAATTTATAAATTTTAAAGTTGCAGAAAAAAAGAGTAAAATGTTTTCTAACTTCATGAAGCCCAGTGAAGACCAGGAGATAATGGAATAATCTTCCAAAATGTTAAGAGAAAGTTATAATTAACCTGTAATTGTGATTCCAATAAAACTATATTTAAATAATGGAGATAAATAAGGACATATTCAGAGAAACAAAAAAAAATAAAAAGGAGTGTTTACCAGCAACAGAAGTTCATAGGAGAAAATTTCTTCTTTTTTTTAAGATTTTATTTATTTATTTTAGAGAGAGAGAGAGAATGTATGCATGAACGCAAATGGAAGGAGGGAGGGGCAGAGGAAGAGGGACAGAATCTCAAGGAGACTCCTTACTGAGTGCAGAGCCCAACACAGGGTTTAATCTCACAGCCTTGAGATAATGACCTGAGCTGAAATCAGGTGTTAGCTGCTTAACCAATTAAGCCACCCATGTACCCCATAAGAGGAGTTTTCTAAGGGAAAGAAGAAAATGAAACTAGAGGGAAATGTGACAGAGACAGTGCTGTGTGTTCACTATCCCATTTCTGCTATAAGGTGATGGTGGTCAGCCGGAGGGTGTACCACAGGTTCTGACTAATGAGCCATGAGAGGGAGGGACATGCAGGACTGGTGGCGCATGTAATCTCAGAGTAGCAGCACAACATCGTTCTGGGTCCCTGACTGGTTTTAAGGAGACACAACTCCTGTCACATTCATTGACAGTGAGTGTGAATGAGAAATTTTTGATGATTAACCCATGGAGATCTCAGGGTTAGTTGGTCCCTTCCTTATCACATGCCTACTCTTTTATAAAAAAGCCCAAATTGAGAAAATGATGAACAAAGATGTTGGCAGACATGTAGGAAAATCTAAATAAATATTTGTAGTTTTGTACCTAAAAAATGATAAAAGTGTATAATTTGTACAGTTAAAAAATATCAGAACTGAAGTAGTGTTGTAGCTAATGAATGGAATCTATTGTGTCTTCTTCCTGGCTCTGGGCTAGACTGTATTTTTCAGCTCTTCATGTAGTCATTTGTGGCCATGTGACCACGTTGTTCTCCATGATTTTTTTCCCTGGTGGCTACTCAGAATGGAGATCATTTTAAGAATCACATTTCAAGGGGCGCCTGGCTGGCTCAGTGGGTTAAAGCCTCTGCCTTCGGCTCAGGTCATGATCCCAGAGTCCTGGGATCGAGCCCCACATCAGGCTCTCTGCTCAGTGGGGAGCCTGCTTCCTCCTCTCTCTCTGCCTGTCTCTCTGCCTAGTTGTGATCTCCGTCTGTCAAATAAATAAATAAAATCTTTAAAAAAAAAAAAAAGAATCACATTTCAAAATGGTGAAACTAAAGCTGGAAGCAGCCTAAACCCTGAATCACAGCTGGAAGTGACTACCAATAACTTTCCTGGTCTAACCTGAGTAAGAAATAAAGTTTTGATTATGTTAATTTCTTAAGATTTCCTTTGGTTGCCAAATACAAACAATTAAAGGATGTCTAATCTTCTTGAGATGTTCAAAAACTTAAGAAATTGGCCATATTCCAGTCCTATAAAGCAAGTCTCAATGAATTTCAGAAAAAGAAATGTCAGATCATTTTTTCTCACCAAAGTGCAATAAAAAGGTCAAGGTCAAGGCATCTGGTAAATAGGCGCTCAGACTTATAAATAACTGTTAGATCAGAGAATAAATATTACTGAAAATTTAAAACACTTAGGTCTGATAGATAATGAAATTACGATGTGTTAAACTTGTCCAATGTAGCTAAATTAGTAGCTAGGGGAAAATACAGTTTCAAACACTCACTCAGAAAGAAGAAAGCCTGGAAACTAAAAAGTAAAGGATCAAACTTAAGGGAGAGCAGGATAAAGCCAAATATTGCAGAAAAAACACAAAATAATAAAAACAGCAATTAATTGAAATAGAAAACAAATTTTAAGGAGAACTATTATATTCTCCAATTTACAAGAAAAGAATTTGAGGCTATAGAAAAATTTAACAACAACAACAAAAAATCCAAAGGGAATTCTTTAATAAAACCAATAGATGATATTTTGGTGAAGTTAATTGAGAAAATAATAGAATCCACAAATTAATGAATATAAGAATGAAAAATGGGTCAGAACGACAGCTACAATAGCAATTCTAAAGCCACCATGAGTGAAAATCAGCAGAAACAACACTGATGACTTTTGCTTTGATGTTAGGTCCAATTTGAAACTCAGCATCTTGGAAGCTGAATAGCCTAATGCCTAGTTCGACATTATATCTGGTATGCCTGGAATTCTGCATTATCTGTGCTAATGTGATTACATAGCTTCTATCATAAGTAGTAGCTTCCTATTGTAAGTAATCACTGCAACTATGTTAATAGGGATAAGATATACCATTTAGGTTTATTGCTAATATCCAAATATTCACTTTTAAATATAGGCAAAAATTTTAGATATAACTTGAAAGAAAATCTCCTTTTGAATTTTATATGGTAAATTATATCAGTGAACTGAAATATAAATACTGAAAAAAATCACTGAAAGAGAAAATACTGCAGTAATTAGTGATGCTTGTGAGTGCTCACTTTTAACTACAAAATGGTTATCAAGAACTAGATATGTGGGGAAGTAATGATAACAAGACATTAATATAGATCGTGTTGTCTACATAATATTTTAAAGAGAACTGTATCTTTTTTTGATTCCTCAACTACTTGTAAATTTAATGACACAAAACAGAATAATAGGGTTTAGGTTACATGATATTTCTAATCTAAGTAAAATTATTTGGTGTGCTAGCTGGGGTAGGCATTCTCTCGAGTGACCAGTGATGAGATGTCACTCTCTTAATGAGGTTAACGTTATATCCCAAAGGCGACGGTATGTCATTCTACTTACAATATTGTGTTTTTTTAGGGCTGTGTTAGCACCCTATAAAGACATGCTCTGGAGCTGGTCTGTGCGAGGTGAACTGCTATTTGGGGAGTGCACCACACAACAGAGAAGGTGAGGTGATGCCTTGAGGAACTGAATTCTGCCAACAGCTAGTGAACATTTTGGCTACTCATAATCTGTACCATGATCTATGGATCTGGGCTTTGAAGTTGGACCAGCATGGTTTGGATTCTTAGCTGTGTGGTTTACCAAATATATGACTTCTGGCATTTTTTTTTTCAAGTCTTTTCAAGTCTTCTGCGAATTAGCGTCTGCAATGACAAAATAAGAACAGTAGAGGAAAATATAGTTTCAAATACTCATATTCAGAAAGAACATGCAGTGTTGTTGTGAGGCCTGGAGATAATATATGCAAAATGTACATTGGGGAGGGTAAGTGCTATCGTGAGTGCTGTGAAGTGTGTAAACCTGGCGATTCACAGACCTGTACCCCTGGGGATAAAAATACATTATATGTTTATTAAAAAAAAAAAAAATTTGGAAGGGGAGGCGAACCATAAGAGACTATGGACTC
Organism: Meles meles; assembly: GCF_922984935.1. Lineage (NCBI taxonomy): Eukaryota > Metazoa > Chordata > Mammalia > Carnivora > Mustelidae > Meles > Meles meles. The sequence goes on along the minus strand of NC_060066.1, from coordinate 146,850,040 downwards.
TGAAAAACAACCTGAGGGTTTTGAAGGGTCAGGGGTGGGAGGTTGGGGGAACAGGTGGTGGGTAATGGGGAGGGCACGTTTTGCATGGAGCACTGGGTGTTGTGCAAAAAGAATGAATACTGTTACGCTGAAAAAATAAATAAAATGGGAAAAAAATATATATGCAAAATGTCAGGCACATAATATGTCTTCAAATATGGTTATTAGCAGATGTAGAAGTGGAGGTCACTGACTTCTCCAAGCCTCTGTTTTCATCTGATGATAACACCTATAACATCTTGGGAGAACTAAATAAGATGAGGGAAAAGAAGGCCTTTGCTGGGACATAATACGTGCTCATTAAGAGGTGGTTTTCCAAATACTAATGCTGCTTTTTTTTCCATTTGTAGACATAGACATAGACATAGACATGGACATAGACATAGACATAGACATGGACATAGACATAGACATGGACATAGACATAGACGTATATGTATACGTGGGAGAGAACGTCAATACTAATATTAGCTCATCCAGTGGACTTCTCTTAACATTAAAGTTGACGAAAAAATTAGGATCTATGATCAGTTATCAAACCATTTTTTATTCTGAGCAAAACTATTCTTCAAGATGTTTCAGAGAACCGTCTATTTCTCTCATAAACTATCATTACCATTTCTCTTTCAGAAAATGAAACCATCATTTCCGGGAAGGAAGTGGATGTAAATATGACTCTTCCAGCACACGCCTCACGTCTTACAGATTTCTGCAATTCCATCTCTCCCTCTTTACTCTCAGAATTCAGAGCCATCCATTGTGTAATTATATGTTCTTCAAGAGAAATTGATGAGAATGTGAATACTGTGAAACTGTATCTTGTTTCCTCAGATAAAACAGAATATTTTCTATTTCTACAGATGACTTGAAAAGCTGGAGCAATCAGTACCAATCACTCCTCACTCAGGAAGAATGTGCATCTCGGCTGCCCAGCCCACACTGGTTCTCATCTGTGACCTTAAACAGCAAACACATATACAAAGCTCTAAGATTGTAGATACAGATGAACTTAATATTTCTATTGTATCTATGAAGAGCACTTGGCAGAATTGAAGTAGTTTTGCAGAAACTATCTCTTTTGACCCTCTCAGGCACAGAAGTTTTTATTATCCCTGTGTTATAGAAAGACAAAAAAATATATTTGCAGAAGCACATGCCTTTCTCAACCCCATTTTATAGGTAAAATGGCAGGACCAGACCTGCATCTTGGAATCTCTTCTCCTTAAAAGTGGTTTTCAAAACAAACTTGGACTTGAGTCTTAGCTCTTTCTCTCACCAGCTATGTGACTACAGGCAAGTTTATTTAAACCCTTTATAATTTCATTTTCTCATGGGTAAAATGGGGCTAATAATTGGGCATGTAGAGTTACAAAAGATAATGACATAATATTTGCGAAATACACAGCACTTATTAAAACCTCACTGTTAGTTCTAATAATTGTCATAAGAAAAAATTGTATTCTGCTACCTTTTTTGCATAATTCCTGTCTACATAGGAAATAGTCAGTATATGATCCCAATTTCTAGTGAAGAGATGGTTCTAAGAATAAAAAAAAAAAACTTTACTATTTGTAAAAAATGGAATAAACTTCTTTTCCTGGGTTTCATAAAAAATGAAACACTTATCAAGTTGCACTTCAAATAATATAGGTTTCCTATGCACTCAAAAAGGCATATTTTCACAGGCAAATGAGGCAAAATATGCCTTTTGTCATTCTAAAAACCCGAGTGGGACAGTTTCAGTGAAGGTTGAGGAATATATATTTTTTTCTTAAATGATTAAAATAGTTTCTCCAAGACCATCTCTATTTTTTCTTTACATTCAGGCAAATTTTCCTGTATAGAATCCCAATCAAGAAAAAAATGTAGGGCTATATGTCACTATAGAACTTGGCAAATGGATGTTTTTCATTGATTTTGGACTGTCTTATCACAATGATTTGGTATTTTGGCATCGGGTAGACAGATACAGCTTCAGAGAAGGCAAGAGAAAAATTGCATTTCATCAAAGAGAGGATATGGCCAGATAGATATTAGGGTGAATAGCTCAAATATTTTACATCACTGGTTGCTTTTTAAAGTTTCCTTTGTGCTTACATGTTGAATGTTAATATGATACATACTGGCAATGTCAGGAGAAGAACTGAAATAATTGCATGTCAAACCGCTCAGTGTAGCACAAGTGTGACCATATTAAAAACCCTTTTCATTGTTTCTAATAATGAAAAATAAATCAAATAACTACTTTTCCCTAGAATGTAAACTAAGGCAAGAGGTGCCCAAATTAGTTCGAGAGATTTGAATTGTGTCTTCCTATGTTCTCAGGAGCAGCAATCGGTATAAGATATAATATAATTCCCCCAAATTAAACAATGGGTCTTTGTCCTAGTGAGAATGTTATGTTGTCAGCAAATGAACTCAAAATAAATGAATTTGAAATAGAGCAATGAAACAGATATTGATCCTATTTCAGACTTCTTTGCTGGGGAGTAAAAGAAACTATGCAAGTCTATTATTACCAAGTGATGACTTCAGTCAGCACCAGCAATGATTCCACTTTCTTGGAACATCTTGTGGATGATACGCATCATCACTGAACTGAGATCACAATGAAAAGGACCACTGAATCACCACTCATCAAATGGCTCTCAGAGCCAATAATTTTTATCTTAAATGTAAATGAATAAAAAACATATGGAAAGAAATTTAGTTCACAGAGTGATTGAAGGCTTGTGGAAGAGCGCCAAGAAAAAGATCATCTTCATACATTATATTCCAAAGAGTCTTTGGTTTCAGGCTTCATAGCTTCTAGGAGATTTCCCTGCCCAATGATATGCACAGGGAGTCCTGTTGTTTCCATTACACTGTGAATAGTAGGAGTCTGTTTATAAACTTGTACGGTTCAGTTTCAGATATTTTTCAGGACAAAGATAATAGAACGCCTTTCTGGAAGAGATTTTGGCTATTAGATACTGCCACGAGTAGGCTGACAAGTGAGAAAACTTCTCCACTCTGAATAGGGACAGGTGGGAGGGGTGTGACCAACAAGGCTACCTTAGATCTCTGGGGGTCTTGGTCTTTCTGCCTCATTTCTGTGCAGTAGCAAACTATTTTAGAAGTTCTTCTCCCACTTTGCCTTTCTTAATATTCTGTTTCCTGCCTGAATTCGTTAAGTTTCTTTGGGTTACATTTAATAACAGAAATTAAAAAGGAAAGAAATGAGGGAACCAGGAGGTGAACAGCCTTAGGAAGCACAGAGCACTCAAACTCTCTCTTATATATTTGGTTCTCTTAACAAATGTGCTTCACTTTTGACTCTCTACAGTTCAACTCTCTCCATCTCTTTGCACAGTGGAAAGAAAAATAATCATTTCTAAGCTGAAAATGGCTGATGCTGTCTCAGCCCTAATTACAAACTCCTGAGGCAGAAGTAATCTGATTGCTCCAGTTTTAGTCAGGAAAACCACCCCAACACGTCCAGTTGCCCATGGCCGGGGTTGTGGGGTCATATATGGCAAACCCTGTTATCGGTTCTCACGTATGGGGTTGGCATGTGACAAGCAGCTCCGAAAGGCAGGAGACTGAGTTGGGCAGTTGCCCCAGCCATTGCCTTCTGCGTTTTATTATCCATTGTCATGAAAGAGATATTTATAGAGACAGGAGTATTCTGTAACTCTTTATTTTGAAACTCAAGCCTTTCCCTCCCTCTTTGGAATGCTACGTTCATTTTTGGTTTTAATATGGCCACACCAAGCAAAGGGCTACATAGAGAAAATTTTGAAGACGGTTTGCATCTGAGGAAGTGCTGAGTAAAAAGCTACGGCAAGGCGAACCATAAGAGACTATGGACTCTGAAAAACAACCTGAGGGTTTTGAAGGGTCAGGGGTGGGAGGTTGGGGGAACAGGTGGTGGGTAATAGGGAGGGCACGTTTTGCATGGAGCACTGGGTGTTGTGCAAAAACAATGAATACTGTTATGCTGAAAAAAATAAATAAAATGGGGAAAAAAAAAGCTATGGCAATTAATAATTATGCCTCATGTGCTCAGTCCTTGCAAGCATGGTTCTGAGAACTTAAATGCTTTGTGCTAACTCATTTTAACCATGTTAGAAAATCAAGAAAAAGGAAAGAATGCCTCTAATTCACTATGTGATCTATAAGACACAAACTTCAAATAAAGAATATTCTAATGATAAATGCAACAAAACTGAGAAATTTTGAGATGATTTATTATGCCTTCATTCCTAAAAGGCATATATTACCATGTCAGATTTCCATATGTTGCTGTGTTCTGCAAAGGATAGTTAAAATCATCATCAAGAGAAATAAACACCTATCAGATAATTAAAATGTGTGGGATGCAGAACTACACCTACATGATTTACAGTGCATTTCAATGGTTAACTTTTTTTTTTTAAACAGTTAACTTTTATTAAGCATTGGGAATAAGTTACATAGTGGATGTAGGTGTTCAAATGCCTTAGACTCTGATCCCACTTACGGTCCTCAGCAACAATATGGCCAAAGCACACTTTTAACCTCTTCTGTTTCTTTCTTTCTCTCTTTCTTTCTTTCTTTCTTTCTTTCTTTCTTTCTTTCTTTCTTTCTTAAAGATTTTATTTATTTATTTGACACAGAGAGAGACATCACAAGTAGGAGAGCAGCAGGCAGAGAGCCTGATGCGGAACTCGATCCCAGGACCCCGAGATCATGACCCGGGCCGAAGGCAGAGGCTTAACCCACTGAGCCACCCAGGCACCCTAACCTCTTCCGTTTCTTTATCTTTATATGTAAAGGATAAAATCTGCTCCCTGGGATTGTTGTAAGGATAAAAATACACATCTATTGGTCCCTAATATATAGCATTAGTTTTTGTTGTTGTTGTTTACTTTTTACAACTCTGCATAGCAAACATAGACAAGTGAACTGGGTATTGTGTTGCAAATTCTGAAAATCAATATACTTAAGGTAAATTTTCCATGGTTACATAGATGTGCTGGTTAACTGCTTAGACTTCTTTAGTTACATTTAATCATAGAAATCAAATTCACTTCTTTTTGTGAACAAAAACCAAAAAGACAGAGAAGTGGGAGGGATCTAGAGCAGGAACTAAAAGCCATGGCAGCTAGGGCAGAGTGGGCTGGTCATCTGCACTGTCTATGCTCCCATTCTTCTTTAATCCTCAAAATGTGCCCTTTAGCAGAGCTCATCACCACCGGGACAAGGGCCCTATTTTCTAGTCTTCCTTGCAGCTCTGCATGGTCCATTAGTGAATGCAAAGCTGGAAGGTGTGCCTGGCATTCAACTACCAGCAGGTTCTCTTCAAGTGAGCTATTCACCCCTTTTCTTTCTGCAATGGGAAAACAGTGCCTGGGGTTTCAACAGTTTCTTGGACCATGTGATGACCTCAGGACTGAAGCCGTGATCCAAAATCAGAGGAATGAAAGAGAAGGGACCAAGGTCCCTTGCACTGTGGGCCATCACACGAACCTTAGACTACATCTTTTTTGAGGTTTAGAGGAAATCTATGATCTTAGTTAAACCATAATCATTTGGGTTTTTCTTTTCTTTTTGTTCTGATACTTACAATCAGTGTAACCCTAACTGGTTTTATCGGGATTTTCCAAATACAGAAGTGTACTGACTACCTGTGACAGCCTAAGGATAGTGCCACGCTTTGAAGTCATGATGCATCATCCCAACTAACTAGGGAAGCAATACACATATCATGATGCAACTATCATTCAAAGATGGCAGAGACACTAATATGATACAATTATATGCTAAGTTTTGTTGAGTTCAATTTATAAGCAGGGAAACGGCAGAGCACACATAGTGCACCAGACTTGCGTTACTGAAGATCCACTGAGGCCCAGTGTGTCCAGGCTAGAAGGACAAGAAGTAACCCAGTAAGTAAGTTCTACACTGCACTTTATGGAGTCAGAGGCTGGAGAGCAATGAAGGCCTCGGGGTGAATAAATGGTGTTAAAAAAGAAGAATCCCTAGAGGTAAGCAGCTCCTATCAGCCCATAGCGCGAGACTGCATAAACCCCAGGCTAGCTTGCTTGTCTCCAATGACCTGCTTGCCTCACCAGCACCTTTTTTCAGGTGACACCACTGGACACTGTCCCACACAGGAAAAGCCTGTTTACAGAATTCCCCACAGTTCTAAGAGGAGCACCATGAGAATTGGCGACAGTGGAGTGGGAAAAAGTCCGGACCAAAATGAGATGGGGAGGCGAGGTTGACTTGTCACTATTGACCAATTATTAATTCACTTAAGCTTTACAATAGCTTCATGAGGTAGGTACTACTATCGTTCCCATTTTTGAAATGAGGGATCTGGGACACAGAGATGTCAATAACTGTAAGTTCGGACAGGTAGTGTGCACTGAGGTAGGGATTTGAACCAATGTGACCAGGTGCCAGAGTCCCCCCCCATCTCTGTTGCCTCTCCATAAGGCTTTCCCCCACTTAGGGGAAGCAGCTAACATGGACCGATATGTGTGCTACATGCAGCACTGTGCTAATTGCTGTCTTTATATTATGTCACTTAATTCTCACAATAATTCTAGGAAGTAGATGATTTTTTTAAGATTTAATTTAATTTAATTTTTTTCAGTGTTCCAAAATTCATTGTTTATGCACCACACCCATGCAATACGTGCCCTCCTTAATACCCACCCCAGGCTCACACAACCCCCCACCCCCCGCCCCTCCAAAACCTTCAGTTTGTTTCTCAGAGTCCACAGTCTCTCATGGTTTGTCTCCCCCTCCCATTTCCCCCAGCTCACTTCTGTTCATATCCCAATGTCCTCTGTGTTATTCCTTATGCTCCACGAGTAAGTGAAGCCACATGATAATTGACTCTCTCTGCTTGATTTATTTCACTCATCATAATCTCCTCCAGTTCCACCCATGTTAATCACAAAAGTTGGGTATGCATCCTTTCTGATGGATACTCCATTGTATATATGGATCATATCTTCTTTATCCATTCATCTGTGTTGAAGGAATCTTGTTCTTCCCACAGTTTGGCGACTGTGGCCATTGCTGCTCTGAACACTGGGGTACAGATGGCCTTTCTTTTCACTACATCTGTATCTTTGGGGTAAATACCCAGTAGTGCAATTGCAAGATCATAGGGTAACAGTAGATGCTATTATTAACACCATTTTATAGATGAGCAAACCACTGATCAGAGAAGTTAACTTAACCATCCCCAAAGTCCAACAGATTTAACATGAAAGAGCTAAGAGTCCAAACCGGGTCTTGCAGATTCCAGAGTCTGTGCTAAGAACCACCATACCCTATTAAACAATGTACAAGATGGATGAAGGAAGAAAGGGAAGGGGACATTAATGTAATTCGAACTGGGTAGGAACTTGAGTCTAAACATGGGACAGCCAGGGGCAATGAGAATCCGTACATTCCTGTATCATTAATGCAATAATATAGTTTTCTTTTTTTTAAGGTATGTTTTATTCATTGGTATAAATAAAATCATAAACTGCATTGCCTGGGAAAGTTTATGAAAGGAGAGGCTTCAACTGCAGGAGATCTAAAATTAACAAAGACCTCTTCTGAAGTTTAGCTTGGGAGGCCCCAAATTTAAATTTATACCCCCCAGCTGGACTGGAAAAATATAAAAGCCAAACGGCCAAGTTAGCCTTGGAATCCTTCTATTGCCCTCCAAGAAGCATACGTTCTGATTGAGTGTTGAGCACAGCAGGAAATATCATTACAGACCTAGAATCCAGATTTCTACCAGAAAATGCGAAGCATCTGGCAGTTTTGAAAGGTAATCTTTCCAGATTTACTTTCACATAAACTATACTCCACTACAGCACTAGAAATCATGGGGAAGGATTGTTTTTAATATAGTGGTTCAGAGAACAGCACTGGGAAACTTAAATGAAGACAGCATTTCATCTCTAGGTCTTTATTAGCAAAAATAGCGCCCTAGACCTTCCTTATTTGTTAAGAAAGGTGGGATCACCAGGATAGTCTTAAGACATTTCCCAATGCCTCCTAGGTAGCACATTAATTTCTAGGGAATTCTGTGGGGCGCCTCTTTTCTGAAGCAATTGGCCATTGATTACCCATTAGTTTGGTGGTTGTTATTTTTCTCTACAGGAAGCTAACTGAAGTTTCAAATTATCTTCCATGAGTTAGCTGTGAGCACAGCACTGAGTTCCTTTTTTATTAGTCAGAAAGACCAGTTTCTGGTTTGTGTGTGTGTGTGTGTGTGTGTGTGTTTAAATTGCATCTCTACTTTTAAGTCCATGTGGATTGAAGGGAAACACATTGTTTTCTTTTTTCTTTATTCTTTTCTTTTTTTCCTATTCTTTCAGAAATAATGTAGATTGAGCTATGCATAAACAATGGAGAAAACGTTTTCATGGCTTTCATTGCACTCCTAACGTCTCTCAGATGATTTCTCTCAGCACAAAACCTATTATAAGCAAGAGAAGGTCAAGGTATAGATTTAAATCTTGGAGGGGGAAGTCGACAGAAACTAAAGCACCAGACAACTTGAGAAATTCTCAATGATCAGTGTTCTCAACATCACAAAATGGACACAGGAGAGGGTTTTTGTTGTTGTTGTTTTGTTTTTTTAAGATGTCCTGGAAACAGTCATTTATAGCAGAAAGCACAATCCGAGAAGTTTGAACTGCGTGTGAAATATAAAAGACAAGCTGAAAAATATACATTATCAAGATTGTTAGACAACATTACATTATTGTTTTTCCAAAAGCGGAGCATGAATTTGGATCTTAATTACAACGAAAGCAAATGTGTAAAAGAAAAGTTTATCTCCTATTGTTGTTTGTCTGTAATTGATAGTGTGACAAATAATTGCACCGCAGTTGTGTATGGCAGATAAGTAACTTCGGTAGAAATCTTGCCCTACACGGCAACCAAACAGCTGTTTATCATTGGCCTAATTATCAAGTTAATGAGATGCTAATTTCTATATTCATAAGGCATGCATGAGCAAGTACTAGTGTATGCAAAACAGGGTTTAGTGACAAACTTAATAAATAACATAGCAAGGTATTGGTAAATAAACGCAAATGGTTTTAAAATCTGGGGCTTAGCTCTCTGAGAAACTGTACAGCTCCAGGATGCACGCCCAGCCATCTACTGTCTTTAATGCATACACAGTGCTGACAGCAGCCTTCTTTCACTCAGTAGTCTTGATTCAGCCCCTGCCGTGTCTATGGAACTCCTATTACAGTTGCTCAATGGGGGGAGAATCAGACACACTGTGCAGATTTATGGATGGCTGTTTCAATCCCTATGGGATTGTGGTGCCAGGCTTCCAATTTCCCCAGCATAAGATGGGATGCCCTGCTTTAGGAAATTAATATTATCAGGAAAAACTCTCCAATAAGCACTGCAGTGAAACGTGCTTTTTTGCCCTCCCGCAGTCAACAGTGCCTCTATGGGGAAGTTCGTATAACACCCAGATTTGGGGGTTCCTTATGGACTTGAGGAGAGGAACTGTCTTGTTTTGTTTTAAATAAGAATAACTGTGAGTAGAGTAGTAATAATAACACTGAAGTAGTTAAACCAAATAGTAAACCACGTGACAATTTGCAAAATTTGTCTTGAAGACCTGGAGTAGGAAGGAAAATGACTTGGGTTGTTTTTAAGGTAGAGTTTTAAACTTGTGAAATGGTTTGACATGCTGACTTATACCATCTCCTTCTTGTCCTAGAACATAAAGTCATTAAGATGCTCTTTGGGGACACCTGATCTGCCATTACGACGTCTGCCATCACCTTGAGGACCTACTCACACTTTTCTGGTCCGTATTATAACACACAGAAGAAGGAAAATGGTGGATCCAGAAAAGCTATTTTGCCCTTAGAGAAAAGCTACACAGCCTGACAATCAACTTTCCCTTGCTCATTTTTAAGAATGCAGCCATAGCACAGTGTGTGGAACAGCTAACAGTGAAAATAAAGGAAAGACTTGAGATGTCACCAAGAACGAAAGTGGATGCTGTGTCTTTTTTAATAACCTGATGCAGGATAATCCTGATTGAGAGGTGTGGAGCAATGTCAAGCTTAAAGTGGTATCGTGGTTTATTTCCTAACCTGAAAATCTACAGAGGTGCTAAGTGAATGAAGGTGCATGTATTCACTCAGCATGCAAACAGGTTGTAATATGCTCCCAGTCAGATTTTGAATCTCTATTATTGAAAGTAACCAAGTTACAACAGCTGGTTCCTTCATTCTAATGACATTATTAGTAATGAGAGCTCTGCCTTGCATTTCACGTTTGTCACATGCTGATTCGTAGGAATTTTACAGTAAACCTGAGGGTTTCGACTGCGTGTAAGTCAGTTTCATTATCTTACAGGCATAGTTACTGAAGTCTGGAGTAGAGAGATTGTTTGTGACACAGCCAGGACTAGAACTCTGAAACTTTGCTCACTCTCCCTCTCCTTCTACTTCAATAATCAAGTTGAAAAATGATCAGGGTGCTTAATAGGGCATGCTTTGCAAATTTGCTTGTAACAAGCAAAACAGAAAAGTGTCTGATGTCTGAGACAATTATAAAAGGGGATTTTCTGATTTTTCTATACACACAAGTGATTAGTCATGTGCCCCCAGGGAATAAGAATACAACTCACCTCATAGAACCATAATTCTCTGCTGTTAGCAGAATACCTCGTTTTCTGATATAACTTTTCCCTAATCACTCAGAAGGGACTGAAGAATCCTCTAGGGACTCCAACTCATTCACTTCAGTAAATACCCATAGAGAACTCCCACCTAATAGGAATTCCAGAAAGCATGGCTCTGTGTTATGGGGGTGTGGAAGATTGGGGCCATTTTCCAGGAATTCAGCTGCTGTTGGAGGGAATGGGAAACAGTAGGAATTGCATGGCTGAGTCCATTACATTGATCAAATCCAACTAATTATAGAATAATTTGATTCTGTTGGCTTGGGTCAAACCTGCCTTAATGAATTCTCATGGACAAGTTTTAATTCTAATTATTTCTTTAGACCCAGGACCATGAGTAACAGTGATTTGCAGGACTAAAGCAGAGTCCACTCTGGGATTTTGGAGGTGAGATGGGAGCACACACAGCTAACCCAGAGTTCTCAAACATTAGGGTGCATCAAGTTCACTTGTAGCATTGTTAAAAACACAGCTACTGGAAGAATCAGAGTGTCCAAAACGGGGACATGAACACTTTCATTCTTAAGAGTCTTCCTAAGTAAACTTAATAATTACTAAAGTCTGAAAACCCCCAGGTAGATCTTTAAACTCCATGAAGACAAGAAACCATCTGTCTCATGAAGTTCTGAGTCATCTGAACAAATATTCTTGAATAAAATAATTAATAAAAAGTAGAAATTCAGGAATGTACTATAAAACCAGAGATAAGAAGCAAGGAGGAGAATGCACTCAAAACAAATAGAGATGTTTTAGGCCAAATTTTCAGGATGGCCAAAATCAGAACAGCACCTAAGAACAAAGAAATCTCCTCAGATCAAGTCCAATGAAGACCAAATAAATAAATAAATAAAATCCACATGGCCTTTGCATAATCTAGCATGTATGAAAACCACTGTGCTTGACCCAGCAGAATTTCACACCAGCTGTCTGATTTCTTCAGATTAGGATGCACTGTATTGACATTTGCATATCTCTGAAATCAGGATGCCCCTCCCATTCGATGCATCTTACCACTTCTACTGTCCTGGGTTGAACTCTCATTTTTCTTCTTCCAGGGAAGCTTTTGTGTTTTTTCTTGCCAGTCACCTGAGGGCACTATCAAGCCGAGACCGCTTCAAATTAAATCCTCTACTGAGGATTTCTGGACCACATGAGCACTCTGAATTCAGGCTGCATTACCTGCAAAAGTGGTAAATTGTAGTTCAAGTTTTCATGGGAGCTATTTCTCCTCCATTCCTCCATCCGGTATCAATGTTGAAACATACAAGTTTCCCTACCTGTCCTTTTCTGAATGTTGGGTTTAAGTCTTATTTACTTCTGCAGGGTGGATTTAGGATGGATTTTGCAGAAATCAGCTATTAGAATTCCAAAACGTGTGCCTCTCCCTCTCCCCTATTTTTTCCCATGCTTTTTCTTTGTTTTTAGAGGAACGTCAAATATTGCACTTTAATAACCGAGAGCATTTTATATATGATAAGAGATGGGTCATTTAGAGAATCTCTAAATTCACAGCTGAGCAGTTCTAAGTCTATAGGGAGAATCACGGGAAGGTCTGTACCTGCCTAAATAGTGTGCCTTAAAAAAACAACAACAACAAAGTTCAGGTCCTGAGAACTTCTTTTGATTCTGTCCTGTTCTGGAAATTGAGGCAATGACACTCAGATTTCATAGGCCCCTGTAGGTTGTTGTAGTGTTATTTGCCACATACACAGGTTCACTGTGAGGTCATCTTTCTTCTCTTCTCCAGCAATGCCCAGCATATGTTAGGTGCTCATCTAGTATTTACTGAACTCCATGTTCTAGAACATGACTGTCTAAACGTTACTTGATTTGGTTCAGCATGCAAAACAAAAACTCTAGCATGTTAGTTTCTAAGATCTGTCTGGCAATCACTTCTGGGCAACATTAGGAAATTATGCATGGTTTCTGGGTAAATGTTTTAATAAAATTCTTAACATTTGCAGAATTCGTTTTAAATGTTGTTCTCTTGTTGATGCAGCTGTTGGGATCAGATGGATTTCTGTGTTTTGCTTTGCTTTTGTTTTGTCTTTCCCCTGAAGAAGTTGTTGTTGTAAATTCTCACTTTAACTAAAACGAATTTTTTTTCAAAGAATCTAAAATGCATTGTAAGTGGTGATGGCTGGATTGATGATTCTCTGGCTTAGCTCGGTCTATTTATTGTCCCTCCCTCAGCAAGACAAGCCAACATTCTGCGGAGTACTCAAAACTGCAATCTGCATTTTCCTTCATTAGTTAGTCTGTTATCACTCTATTGCCACCCAAACTTGAGTTTCTTTGACTCCAGTTTTTTTTCCCCTTAAAACACAAATTTCACATTATCTTTCCTTTTATTTTTTCTTGAATTTTATGAGGTGAGAGCCCATCCCATAAAACTCTGTGGCCCAGCAGCTGTCCCCTAAAATAACTACTTTGAAGCACCCTTAGTTCCCCCTACTTCCTCCTGACCAGCTGCCAGCCTACCAACTCCGGGAGCAAACTTGGAAAGCAGAAGATCCTGCAAAGCAAACTGTGAAGGAAGGACTAACTGTATCATCCCCTCCATATATCTCCAGTTGTCTTGGCCTATTCAGGCTGCTACAACAAAATACCACAGATTGAGTAGTTTATCAACAACATAAATGTATTACTCTACATTCTGGAGGCTGGAAGTCTGAGATCATGGTGCCAGAACGGCCAGATAGGGCCCTCTTCCAGATCGCAGACTTCCTGTTATATCCTCACATGGCAGAAGGGCCTAGAGAGCTCTGTGCAATCTCTTGTGCAAAATCCCCCGCCCTCAGGACCTAATATCCTCCTAAAGTCCCCACCAATTAGTACCATTACCTGTGGCAGTTAGGATTTCAACATGAATTTTGGGTGGACACATTCAGACCTTAGCAAATAGCAATCCTATTATGTTAGGTAAACCCAATCTTCTCTTCAAGTTCTGACAGACAGATCATCAGTAGTGTTTTCTTGGATTCTTCCGGAAACCTGACATACAACAACATAACCTCTTCCTTCCCTCTTTCCTTTCTTGTTTCCTTCCCCTGGTACTGTTTCTTCCTCCTCTTACTCCTTCCTTCTCTGCCTCCTCTTCCTTCCTTTTTTTTTTTTTTCTTCTGCCTCAAATTCTATGACTTGAACTAATTGAGTATCATTTTTTGGTAATGGTGATCATAAATCATTGGCTGTCATCTCTAACTATATATTATTCTTTCTACTAAAGGTAAATGTGTCAAAGCATATTTTCCCATGGTCATCACTTCCCAAACTTCACACTCTTCAGGTCTTGTAATGAAATAATATAAGAAACATACATTTACATAGTTGCATTTGGTCTTTCTAGTCAAATAATTGTGATGATACGAATCTTGACCACTTTTACAGCGCTACCTAACATTTTATTGAGCTCATACCTAGGTATTGACACATTCAAAATTCTTTACATGAATTTTCCTTGGTTAACCTGTGAGGCAAGCAGTGTATTTCCAAACTGTATGGATAAGAAAATTGAGCCCCAGAGAAGTTAGATAACATTGCCAAAGTCATGCAATACTAAGTTTGGGTTATGATCTCTATATCTGTATCTTGACATTTGGAGATGTTTTGGTTAAATAAATTAAAAATTCCCTAAGTAAATACATAGAGAACTTTCCTGCAATAAAGAGCATGTTTAGGAGAAAGAAACTGTCTGTAGCTAAGATGTATAGTTTAAGACACTTACTAATGAGAGCAGATCCAATCTCTCAGCTGTATCCTTCTGTCCCCAGGATCAGGAACAGGCTGATCTATAATGGCTCTATAAGCTGGAAATCATTCTTTGGGAAGGCTTGCTTATGTAAGGTTAACAATTTTTTCAGGAGGCACACTCGGTTATTCAAAGCCTATTTGCTAGAATGTTTCCTATTTCTAAGAATTCTTCAGCAGGGCATAATTCTCAGGGTAGACTGTTTATGCCATGCTGGTGGATGCTTGGTGGTCTTTGGCTCAGTCATCTAAAAAGTCACCACCGTATCATCCCTTCTGTCCGTGAATAGCCTCTGCAATCTGTTTTCTTTTCTTAAGCAGTTCCTGCTATATAGTTTTTAATAACATTCCCAGAGATGTTTACTCTGCGGATAGCAGTGCCATTTTGACCTTTATTCATCCCAGGCCGAGTAACAAAGTGTGATTCTCTTGAGATTCTCTTGCAGCCTCTTCCCAATTCATCTTCCCCACATCAGTCACTGAGTCTTTGATACCTACCTTCTTTTTCCCTTTCTGTGTAGACTTTTGCACAACTCTACATTCCTTGAGCAAAACAACCATGTATTTTCCGTCATAATTTTGCATAGGCTGATCCCCAGGATTTGGTTAGAACAGACAATCCCAGCAGCCACAGGGCAGTGTTATTGCTCCAAGAGTACTTTAGCGATGGAACAAGGGATGCCTCCTTCTGGGTTTTCCCTGTACCCTTTGTGATCCCAGTTCCTTCTTCTGCGAAGTGGTCTGGAGGCCCCACAGAATTAGTTCCACCCATATTAGTGAGTTGACCCCTCTAAAGTCTGCTAACTGAGTTCTGGTAACAGATGGTCCACAAGGGGCCCTGTAGAGCAGGAACTAAGGTTGTGAGGTAGCAGAAAGGTGACAGACTCTCCACTGTGTTCTATGAGTGCGTACTGACAAATTATGAAATTCTGTGGCTGTTTTGTTGACAAAAATAACTTCTTGCCCCCGGTTTTCCCAGAGTCACTCAAGATCTGCGTCAGAATCACTATTTATCTCTCCTCTTTCAGCAGCTTTTAGCTATTTTTCAGGGTCAGAGACTCCTCAGCTCCTCAACCATTTAAAGCGATTTCACCAACAATGAGCATGCTACACAGTCCTGCTTCTCAGTCCTCATATACAACCTATTATTTGATGATGTAAACTACATGAATTTCCAGCTGTTTTACAGAAAAGGAGAATTAAGCAAACCCCAAATGCAGGGAACTGTTTTCTTATTTCTAGATGTTGTTGAAATTCTCTATTACAAAATCCTTAATTCAGCAATGATGAAAAATAGAATAAGAATCATGCATAATTTCACTCAAAGTTTCTTTTCAAATTTAAATCAACCAAAACAAAACAAAATGGTAAAAACAAAGTTCTTTTTATAACTTCTACCTCATTTCTATGTGTAACAGAGCTATACCTGCATATGACAGGTGATCAGCAAGTAATTTTTCCAAGGAAGAACCAGAATTCCTAAGGGGCTATTTCTAGCAAAAACAAGTAAGTCCCAAGTGGAAAAGGGACTGCACCCCTCAGGGGCTATTATTTATGGGAATGGGGGTGTGAAGGAACTGGGTGGAGAGGTTCCTGGAGGGGATGCTTCCTGAGGCCTTCAGAGGAGTTGGTGACTGGGAGTGTATAACTAGGGGGAGGGGCTTGTGCCAGGGGGCGGGGGGTAGGGCCAGCTGGGATGGAATGAATAGGAGCAACTGCAGTGAGGAAACAACTTCAAAGGGAACATAAGGAAGTTTACCTATGGGAAGAACGCTGTAAATTTTTATACATTTTAATACTGCTCCTCCAAGAAAATTTGTAGTAAAAATCATTTACTCTTCAACAATTTTGAGAGTTACCCCCTATAATTTGGAAGCAACACCACTCTGAGACTGGCTTGGTGTAGCTCAGTTTCTTGGAGGCTCCGGGAAGATCTATTTTGCCCCCCACCTCCCACATTTATCTCAACACTTACACACTATCGATTCTCTGAAGACAGGACCAGGAAGGGGTCAGGCTGAGAGAAACCCTGTTCTGACCAAATCTCACTCATTTTAACAAGATCAGTCCTGGAAGAGTTGGCCAAGTTGCAGGAGCTTCCGGAGAAAGATGAATCCAGAGCAGGCATAAGGTGCATAGGTTAACTCAAACACAAGTTGCACATGAGCATAAACGTGAATTTAATGGCTTGGTAATGGGAGTCTGACGTGGAATCGTTGCTTCAGTTGCTGGTTTCTGCAGGCGGGGAGACTCTGGGCTGGATGACACTCCAAAGTCGAGGTGTCTCTGCAGCCAGTAGCTTCTTGCTGCGTGGTTTTCCCGATCCAGGCTGCTAAAACAAAGAAGGTTCTGATTTCTGTCTTGGTTGCCATCAGCTGAAATAATTAAACCTGCAGCATCATGGGTGGGAATGAGGAAGCTGGGTTTTTGCTGTTACTATCACTCTATAAGGATGCTGTACTACTTCTGCCCAAATGAATTCTGAATCACCCACGCTTCTTTGAACATCTATTTCAAATGCCCTGGCAGGAGGAGTCAAATGGGACAAATTTAAATCACATGTGAGTTCCCATTAGCTGCTTTTTATATTTTTAAAACAGAAAATACCTTTTTTTCTCCTTGGCTGCCCATCAGGAACCGATCTTTCATCAAGACTTACATGATGGCAGATTCCCTAAGCATATAAGATTTAAGATGGTTAAAAAAAAAAAAAAAACTCACAACACTGATTCAAAAGAAGACATGATTACTAGGTCATTTACCAGAAATCAAAAAAAGAATGGGGCTCAGTTGTAAAAACATGACACAGAATAGCCTGGGGTTGGGGTCCGGTAGACTCTGTTATCTGAGTGGGGCACTGAGTCAAGGCTGATCTAGTTGCAACTAGATTCTGAGCATGGGTTTTAATCTGGAGGTGCAAAGCATCTCCCACCACATGGAACACATTAAATGGGGACTTGAGAATATTGTTGAGCCTGCTAGTTTCCAGACTGAAGCTTGCAATCAAAAGCAGTGATGGTAAAGACTTTAATATGGGATTCAGTAGACCGTTATTGACATTTTAATAAATGGCACAATAAGTTACATAAAATCTACATTGATAAAGTGAACTGGTGGTTTGGAAACATTATACAGATGATTTATTTTGCTTCTGTGTTAATTTATGTAGGCATAATAATTCCCAAGTGACCTGGAGGAATCATACTGCTTACCAGTTGGTAAATTGCTGTGATTGGTGGACTTTCCAAAAGCTTTGCAAAAGAAAATAAACCCTGAAATGTAATGTTGATACCAACTAGACACCAGTATTCTAATTTTACTGCAAAAAACATGTTGGTCGGGGTCATTAATAGCTTTAAATCCACTCCAGGTCTCCCAGCATTCTTTGGCTAGATACCAGGGCCTGAGCTGACCACTAGCCAGATCTGGGCTCTCTGATGCTTGGCAACATTCAGGCTATTTGCAGCTATGTGTTCCCGGAGGCATTCCTCTCCTCTGTGCCTAAGGATGCAGAGGGATGCTAAAGGTATCTTTATGACAGTGTAAGATTCCTTGTCACAGGGATAAAATTCAGTGGACTTTTATAGCAGCAGCTGCTCTTCTGGAGCTAGAAGAAATAATTCTCCAGGTAATCACAGAAGAAAAAAAAGAAGAAGGGATGAAAGAAGAAATAGAAACAAATATATTATATTCATGAAAAGTATCAACGGGCTAGGAGGGAGGGCTAAGAACAGCATTTATTGTGTTTTGACTATGGCTTCAAGGTTCCCATTAAGCCCAGGAAAAGGAGAAATGCAGGCAGTCAGATGTGGATATCACAGCCAAGAAATGCTGTCATCTGCAACGCTGCCAGCTCTCTGGTCTCCGGGGCCAAAATTGTAGAAGTGATTTTCTAGTCGGAGAAATCCAAAGATATAGAGGTAGAAAAGCATATAGGGTGTTTCACAATGTTTGATAGCTGATGACTGTGTAACAGAAAAAAAAAAAAAAAAGAAACTTTGGGCAGAATACTTTCCCGTATCTGTTAGAGCGTGTTAGAGCATGTAAGTTTATCAGACAGAGAAGTCTTTAAAATTAAGAAGGTGGCAAGGACCTGGGAGTGATGGCTGTGGACATCCTTTATGGAGTTAGAAATTACAATAATGAAGAGAAAGTATGTGATAAAATTTCCTCATTATTTCATGAATTTTATCTCTAAGATAAATTCTTGCAAAAACTATTAGGGAGGTTGAATGTCTCCGATCCCTTGTGGAGAACCAATGAAAATTCCCTCCTTAACAAGTAATAGGCTGCAAATAAGTCATTTCTTCCAGAGACCTCTGACTCTAACTTCAATGATGATTCTAACTGCTTTGATTACATTCAGGCAAGTGACTCATATACTCCACTAGAAGAAGCATGCGCACACACACACCTCACACACCTGCGTGCATGCATACGTGCAGTTACTTAACAGATTTTCAGATAGCTTACAAATTTCGCCTGCCTTGAAGAAATTCTCTTTCACCTGAAACATGTCTACTGGAGCATGGTATGCCAGCCATTATGACATCTTAGGCTTCACACTGGGCAAGCCTCCTGATCCCGATTAGAACCAGTGTAGATTAGTCCTAAACTTTCTCAACCTATAGGTCGATAGTGTCAAAAATAATGGTTAACATTTTCCTTTTTTAGGTGTTAAAACCGTTTTTGATGCAAGGCCAAGAATGAATAGCACTGTCTCTGAATATCTGGTGAAGGAAAGGTTTTCTATAGAGCTGTTCAGGGCATGTGAATATCTAGGACTCGGGTGAGACTATCTAGGACTATGGGAGAGGATGTATGATGGTGAAGAACCTGTCTGGTATGACAGCCAGCTAATTAGGAAGGTGACTTACTGCCTGGCTCCTGAAATGCTGCATTTCCTCAGGCTGTCAGGTCTGAACTTGATTTCTAAATATTAGACTTGTTCATGGAGGTCAAGTGCCTGCCACAATATCTTTGCATCCCTGTTAGCTTCCCGGTAGCTCTCCATTATCTAGATGAATCCTATCTTTCTATTCCATTCTATTCCCAGAACGTTATGGGGCAACTAGCAAGGCAGACCCTTCACCCATTTCTGAAAGCAAATCACATTGACAAACACCCTACTTAATTTAACTTTGCTTCTTTTAACCCATCCCTATATGTCACTGGAATAAAAATTCAACTATTATAATTTTTCAACTTGTATTTTGACTTTCCAAAAATCACACAGATTCTTCTTAAAACCAAATCAACTGCAATTTGAAAAGGTATATTAGTCATATTTACTTTAGTCCCACTTTCGATGGCCTACATTTCCTTGCTTCTACAATCAAGTGTGTTTATTACAATGGTACAATTGATTTCTCTAGCCTTTGACTCAAGGATGATGTCCCATTTCACTGAAATAACTTACATATGATGTTGTAAGCCCTACAGACTTACTTGATGGATATTGTTCTTCACAAAGTATCGCTACAGACTTTTCTGAAAATTCCCCAGGTATTCCTCACAAAAACTCAGGAATAGATCTCTACAATTCTCCTATAGAAAAATCCATCCCTTGTCTACAAAGTTCTGTCTGTAATGTCCATGGGATTAGAAGGAGGTCACTCCAATAAGTCAGTGACTACTGTTGCCATAGCCTTCTCAGTAGAGGGGATCCCATGGCTGGGAGGCATCACTTTCCCCTTTTAAAAATGTGTCTCCAATGGTGATGATTTGAAAGAGGAATGGTAGAGTAAGGAACATCTGGCATGGTCGATTAGATGAATGTGATGTCATTCTCTGAGTTAATGATTACAAGGGAGATAAAAGTGTGGCTTGGGGGTTGTAGGATAAGTTTAGTTTGGCACATTAGTTTTTGTTACATGCATATAAAAGAACCAGTAGACAATTGATAATATACAATAAAATTAAGAAGAGTGTGTGATCTGGAAAAATAATTGTGGAAGCTATCAGGACAGAAGTGGTAATTAAACTTATGAAAATGGACAATTTAATCCTGGGAATCTATAGTAAGAGAAAAAAGTCTCAAAGGACCATCAACATTTAAGCGACAGTAAAGGACTGTCCATCTGAGAGGACACTGTTGGAAGATCCAAGGCGAATCAAAGAAAACCAGTAGAGAATAGAACTTGATCATTTATTGGATGCGGATATTTGATTATGGGTAACTGGTATTCATTGGTGAGTTATAAATATATGTAAGTTTATTTGCACAGTTAAACTCCATTTTAACAAGAACCAATATGAGGGAAAAAAGTTTGCAATAATAAAATTATTTCTAAGCCCAGGCCAATGGCCTGGAGCATTAGTGCCTTGTTGATCTCATTACAACAAAATTCTCTACTATGAATTATTTAGTATAATGACTTTACCCAGTCCTTGTCTATAGAGTAGTTCTTCACATATAATGAAAAAATCATAAGAATACAAACTGTTCCATGAAGGTTGATTTAAGTTGGAAAAAAAAAATCATTCTCTAGAGTCATAGTGGTTTATCCAATGTGAAATGTGTTGTGCTCTGCTGGAAACTGAAGGTGGGCTCTGGGGTGTGCATTTAAATGGAGCTAATGAATTTCCTCTGTGCAGTCCAGCCTGGGGAGAAATGGAGAAGTCAGTTTAATAAAGCATGCAGTAGAATTGCCCTCTCTGGCTCTCCAGATTGTAATAGTGGAGCATGGCATTGTTCCCTTTTTCTTTAAATCTACTCTTGTTTTTCTGTAACTGCAATTTTTGACACTCTCACCATCTTATTTTCTCCTCTGCCCTCCCTCCCTTCCTGCTCCTTCTTTCAGGCTTGCTTACACCCCCTCTTTTCTACCTCTTGGCCTACCTCTCTGCCTTCCTCCTTGTTTTCCTTTAATTAAGGCTAGTGTCTCAGTGATGATCTGAAGAGATGCTCATCGTGTGCTCACAAGTCCTTCCGCAGAGCGGCATTCTCAGAAGCCCTCATGGTGTTCCCTTTCCTGCTAAGAGTTGTAAAGTGGAGCCTCTGTGACTTGGTAGGAAAGAGTCTGCCTTTATACAAAAGAAATAAGTATGTTTTTGCTTTCTATTATTTTTGTTTATTTGTTTAGTGTTTTGGTTTTTCTGAGAGCTCTGTTTCTTTTGCTTTTTATTTGAGTCTGGGGAGACGAGAGGCAATTTATCTATGCATGCTTTTTGTTCTGGCTTTGGTTTAGAACTCAATGCTCGTCACTTCTCTTTTGAAAGATCTCTTCCACAGGATTCTGAAAAGGTGACCTACATCATTATTAACTTGGACGGCAGTTGCCAGGAGGATATAGCTTAGGAATCTGCCATTTTAATTAGTGCTTCAGGTATTTACTATGCACACTAAAACCAGAGACCATTACTCTAAAACCATTGTGACCTTTAGGATGAGAAAGTGTTGTGTTGGAAGGAGAACAATCACCTAAGCTGCCTTTCCCTAACTCCACTGGTCTTCAGAATCCATTCATAAATCAGACTATAAACTTTCTGAGGTCAGGAATTGTGCCTTTTGTTTGTGTCTTAGACTCGGTGGTATGTAACCATGGAATCAATGAATGGGTGGTGCTGGGAGTCAAAAACACCTGAGTTTTGGGGCGCCTGGGTGGCTCAGTGGGTTAAAGCCTCTGCCTTTGGCTCAGGTCATGATCCCAGGGTCATGGGATCGAGCCCCACATTGGGCTCTCTGCTCCGCAGGGAGCCTGCTTCCTCCTCTCTCTCTGCCTGCCTCTCTGCCTAGTTGTGATTTCTCTCTGTCAAATAAATAAAATATAGGAAAAAAAAAAAAAAAAACCACCTGAGTTTCAACTCTACCTGCACTGCCTGTCCTTGGATAAATTCTTTAACCTTTTTGAACCTCATTGCATACATCTGATAAAAATATAATACTTAAGTACATGATAGGCATGAGTGTTTGGTGACCTGGTTATTAGCGCAAAATGCAACGATTAAATAAAACATATGATAGAGGGCACAATGTTTAGCTGGAGTTTCAAAATGTTATTACCCCTAACTTCACTGTCTGTGTGACTTAGTTTCTCCATTTGTGAAATGGTAATTGTATACTTCTACTACATATTAATGAGAAGATAAGATTAGGAGAGTATGTGAAAACATTTACAGCTTTGCTTGTCATTTACGCTTACTATTATCTTGCTAGGTATATTTCCAGATATCAGTAAATCGAACTAGATCCATCATATAGTTACAGAGTGTTTTCTGTACTAATCCCTCTGCCTGTGGATTCAAAATTAAAATTCTGGAACACCAGGATCGCACAATCTAGTGAGTAACATGAGTAAGTACATAGATGACTCTCACAGATGGTAACCTATACTCTGCAGCGTTCACTGAGCGATTGTCATTTAGAGGTTGTAGGAGTTGTTTTAGAAGAGGAAGAAATTACTTCTGACTGGGAGATTGGAACATCTCCCTGTTTAATACTGGTTGAATTTAAGAGAGAAAATAAAATTAAGGAAAACCCTATTTCTGCTTATTTAATCTGCTTGGGAGGGCTTTAATTACACAGAAAAGAGAAGGAACATAGTACAGTAGAACCTTGATTAAATGGAACACTTTGAATTTGGATAATGGGATTTTCTTGTTAATTCTCTCTTTAAGACTAAAAAGTCCATGTCTTATTGTTGCTATTCCTACTTTTAATAGTGCCTGTTCAAACAACACTTATTGAATTAATATGGACTCAACAGTGATAAAGTAGCAAATATGAATGATTCATAATATAGAATTCTCAACCCTAAAGAGTTTGTTAGCTTATAGATTAAAAGACGCATAACATAAAATATAACATTAACATAAAAATAAAACAATAATGTAAGGATGTATGTAACTAGCTAAAAATAAAAGAGCACTCTATGGTTTAGGAGATAAAATAAATATTTTGGACCGGAATAGATTCACACTATGGAGTCAGAATACATTGATGTGTATCAGAGAGAAAAGATAAAAAAAAAAAGCAAGTATTTCCAAAATATTGAGAATGCAGAGTATTCAGTATTCAAACTGAGTATACAGAATGTTTTGAATTCGAAGAGATGAGAAGCAAGGAGACAAATCTGGCAGTTTTTATGGTATCTGAGAATGTCACGTAATATTTCTTAGACGATTGAATTCCAGAATTCTCATTTTGAAGACCATCATCATTGATTAATATTTTCTGAGTGAGTACAGTGCACAGAGCAAACACACATGGAGCACAGCCCAGTTGGTCAGGAATGTGGCATTAGGAATCTAAGGACCAGAGGTTAGAGTCAGAAATTACTGTCTTTGGAGACTTAACCAACTAATTTAAACTTTAAACCAAAATTTCCTTAGCTGTAATGTGATAATAATGGTAGTATCTAACTTTTTCTTTTACTGTGAGTAAGAAATGAGGTAAGCAAATTAGCGGGCACAGTGCCTAGAACACGGTATTTGACACATGTTAACCATTATCATTATCAGAAGGTCTTAGAGCTTGGGCAGGAGTTGTGGAATTGATACAGACCGTCTGAAATGCCTACACAGTTTTATTTAAACTGAATTTTGGATATATGCTTCTTTTGTTTTCTACTTTATTCTGGTTTTGAGTGAAGTAGTTCCTGGGTTTTGTTTGTTTGTTTTAGGGTTTTATGATGATGGGGTTAATGCTGTTGATGCCATGCCTGCCTATGTCTGCTTGGATTTTCCAAGTAGTGACCTCACAGGGTTTCCATGTGAGCCTACTGCTAACTCTATCTCTCTGCCTGGGATCGTTCTCAGGCTACAGACCTAACCTTCATTTGCATGGATGGACCAGAAGTATAAGCCAAGAAGCACCTGTAGGAGTGATTCTGACTAATGAGAAAAAGGGAATTTGTGAGCAAGAACCCCAGCTGCTGCTTCTTTTTGTGAGCAAGAACCCCAGGCTTCTTCTCTGACGTGTGTTCTAGAAATCCTATCAGATGACCCCCAGTAGGTATGGACTCCAGTTTCCCAAAAGAGTAACCTGCTCATAAATGAAGTTTTTATGAATTTTTTCTTTGCCCCATCTAACTTCCTCATCTCCACATTTTGCTTCCTATGCCAGTGATCCATTCATTTGCTCCAAATCTACCTTTTATCTCCTACTCTGTGACAGTAGAGATGACCCCTTTAGAATATCTCCCCTGCCAGTTGTCATAACATTAAACAGTTTCAGTAGAGGGTGCTGGAGAGACACAGGGAGAGGAAGGGAGTTTTCTCCCGGATTCCAGACTCCAATATGTTCCAGTAGGTAAGCTACAGCAGCACGTGAAACTTCCATAGCACCTGGCAGTCAACTCTCTCTGAACAGCTTCTTTTGGCATAACTCTCTGATAGTTTTGTAGCAAAGTGCCTCAAGCACAGCATCCCAATGAATAATTTTCCACGCAGCCCATAGAGTAGCTTGGCAGCAAAGTGGCACTGGTACAACATTTCCCTGTGGATGGCTCTTCTTTTTTTTTTTTTTTTTTTTTAAAGATTTTATTTATTTAACAGGCAGAGATCACAAGTAGGCAGAGAAGCAGGCAGAGAGAGAGGAGGAAGCAGGCTCCCTGTGGAACAGAGAGCCCGATGCAGGGCTCGATCCCAGGACCCTGAGATCATGACCCGAGCCGAAGGCAGCGGCTTAATCCACTGAGCCACCCAGGTGCCCCTGGATGGCTCTTCTTAACACCACTTAGGCTTTGGGGTGCCTGGGTGGCTCAGTGGGTTAAAACCTCTGTCCTGGGATCAAGCCCCACGTCGGGCTCTCTGCTCCGCGGGGAACCTGCTTCCTCCTCTCTCTCTGCCTGCCTCTCTGCCTAGTTGTGATTTCTCTCTGTCAAATAAATAAAATATTAAAAAAAAATTTAAAAAATTTAACACCACTTAGGCTTCTTCATAGCCTCAGTGAACTCATGGAAGCAAGGGGCATACCCTTCAAAAAGGGTCTGGATGTTAGTCCTGGAAAGAAGTGTGTGTGTGTGTTTTGTGGAGTGGTGGAGCCCCTCTACCACAGGTTCTTCCTTTGGCAGTCTGTGTCAGTATTGGGGATAGAAGCTATTCCTTATATTTGCTATTTTTTTTTGTTTTTGTTTTTAATTCTTTAGAGTTCTCTTTGCTACTTACTAGCTAATCTCTGTCACTCCAATCTCATTTTATAGTTAGTACCTCTTTATATAAAGGCTTCTATGCTTAAATTTCTGTGTGAGTCTGTGTCCTGACAGGACAGACCCATAAACCTCCCAAACAAACTACTTGCACCCAAATCTTTGTTTCAGGGTCTGCTTGTGGAGTAATCCAAATGGAAAATTTTAGTTACAGTAGACACATCAGAAAGCTGATTCTCAGGAGTAGACTCTGGAATCTAATTGCTTGCTGATGAGAGAAATAAGAATTCACTTTTGATGGAAAATTGAATGTCATAATTCAGTCATGATGTAGCATCACAGTTACATACATTCTTATTTATGGTATCTGGGAAAAGAAATAAGGAAGAGAAAGCTTGGCTTTTAATAGCTCTAGCACACTGGTTCCCAGAGTGTGGTCCCCAGACCCCAGCCCTAACATCATATGGGGTCTTGCCCCTTCCCAGACTTATTGAATCAAAAACTCAGGGATTGGAGTCCCAAAAATCTGTGTTTTAAAAAGCTCTCCAAGAAATTTTAATGCAGTGCAAAGTTTAAGAGCTAATGCTCTAGAATTTGAAAGAATTGAGAATAAATATGGGAACTGTGGAGCAGATTGACTTTTTATAACTGACATAAAAGCCTTAAAAAAAAAGAATGACAGCCATAGGTCAGCCAGCTATCAATCCGGATCTGTAAAGGCAGAACACTTTCATGACAGTGTTTGAGATCCTCTCCTGTAGCTGATGTGCAGAACAGGCTGGCATTTAGGTCCATCATTTGATCATAGGAGAGCTGTAATTTCAAATGAATCTAAATTCATAGACCACGAAAGTCTTCTATGCCAAAGTCAGGGTCATGATAGAAAAGTAGTGAGACATCAAGACCTTGGATGAGGCTTTTAAAGGGTAAATTAGCTTAAGAAATTTCAGTAACTATCTTTCCCCTCATCATTGCCGAGGGAAGCATCATTCCCTTGTCTGGAGACCATTTAAAGGTCTCACGTGAGCTCAGTGCCTGAGAGAGGATGTTAGGCCTCCTCTACTTGCCTCTCTCCAAGTAATTCCAGATCAATAACTTGGATCAAGTCTTCCCCTGGCATAAGTGGGTAAGATCCATTCTTGGTATGGATTGTTCATCAAAAATCTGAAGAACCTTTACAATATGTAGTGGCAGAAAATAAGAAATTACTTATGAGAATGTACTTAGAGTGTTGCCCTGGGAAGGGTTCAAAATATAAGGCAAGAAAAGGAAGATTTATTAAAAATAAAGCAATCTTTTGTGATTCAGAATCCAGTATCCTCACAAAGACCTGTAATGGCTGGACCACAATAAGCAAGACTTGGCAGAAGATAGAGGAAGAGGAAAGAGATTCAGAGATGGAGACCTACAGGAATGGGCACTAAGTAGTGTATATCTTTGTGTCTTGCATCAGTGTCCACAGTAGGAAGTGCCTACTCCAGAAGAGATGCTGGACAACCACTGGATAAAATGATTCAACCAGTAGGTGTCAGCCAGCTGCTGTCCTTAGCTATGCTGGTCCTTGCACACTGATCCCATGAACAGAGTATCCATGGTAGCAGAGATGGAGGCTATTCTGCCAAAAAGGAAACCCATGCATACACGCACACACACACACACACACACACACACACACACACTAATAGTATGATAAAGTGTCACAGATGAAAATTTAAAGAGTCAGTTTGCTTGGTAAACTTTTCCTGCGTTATTGAATTAATTCGGTTTTCTATGACCATTTCCCCAGAGTGCAAGAAACTTACACATCTCAGGGCTTCCAGTTAAAAGAATATTATTAAAATAACCTTAATATTTTTTGAATGTTTCCTCTCTTCTATTCCCAATGCTAACACATTAATGACATTATCTTTTTCTGTACTTAAAACATTCCTGTG